>NW_025422005.1:32402500-42402500 GCF_011764305.1 Mustela putorius furo | reverse complement strand
AGCTATTTATTGCTGCTGCTGGTTTAACAACCCTGAGTGAGTCACCTCACAGACCTGCTTCAGCTTTCCCTGTAAGATGGGGAATAATAGTAACATCTCCCTCAAGGGTCAAGTTCAAATAAGAGAAGAAAGTGGTAGCACTTTATAAACTAGGGACTCAAAGCTTCTAGGGGCTAGCTGTTTAGGGCAGCAAGGGGTGTTGTAGAGGAAGGTGGTAGAGACTCATGGGGACTGTAAGCAGAGTGCAATGCCAACACCGAGCTCCAGTGATTGTGGTCATGCAGATGTTTCCAATGAAGCCACAAATCCAGATTTTTATGTACAATCTCCAGTTTCTAAATGTTGGCAATTAAGTCAGATTTTTGTTAAACATTTCAAGAGCCAATCCAAACAAGGGTGCAGGCTGCCAACCTATGACTTGTCATAAACTTTTACAATTACCACTTAATAAACCAAGGTAAGGGGGAGAACTGTGCAAACAGCTGATGTAAGACGCCAGCTGAAAAGCCAAGAAATAACTCATATGAATTGGGTGCCACGTGTCGTGCACATTACAGCAGTTGAGTCTCTCAGTGATTCCAAGAGCTGGGCAGGAGCATCCCCATTCTACAGTCGGGAAACTGAGGACCAGAGATGCCGAAGGTCACAGACCTGGTGGGTGGTCTGGAGGGTTGGATGCCATGCCTCTGTGACTCCCAAACCCAACCTCTTCACTCTGACAGTGTGGCAAGATGAACAGCATGGTCTCTTCTGAGCCCACATGCCCCCTGACTTCATTGTAGAACTTAAAATGCCAAAAGGAAAACTACCTGAAGACCATTAAAGTTAACCGTGTTTCAACATTCGGCATCTGAATTGGCCCTCACCTAGAGGGCCAAGAGGGTCTTGGGTGTTAGGGAGGCCCTTTCAGTGAGGCATCTGGATCTGGATCTAGTACAGACTAAGAGAACTAAGCATGCACTTCGTTCAACCAACAACTATTTCCTGAACACCTACTTTGTGCCAGACATAATATTAGTGTTGGAAATACAGTGAGCAATGGAAATTAACACCCTTACCCTAGTCTAGTGGGGGGAAGAAAGAAAAGTAAACACAATAACATCATTTCAGGTATAATAATTGTCGGAAAGAAAAATAAAACAGGTTAAGAGGCTAGAGTGTGAATGAGGAGCAAGTTATTTCATGGAACACATTTCTTTAAGATTTTTTTTTGAGGAAGTAATACATTTACATGTTTAAAAAAATAAAAATGATAAAAAAAAAAAAAGATATACCTGGAGGAGTGCCTGGGTGTCCAACTCTTGATTTCGGTTCAGGTCTTGATATGGAGCCCAGAGCCCGGCTCTGAATTCAGGGTGGATTCTGCTGGAGATTCTCCCTCTGCCTCTGCCCCTCCTTCCTGTTCACATGTGCACAGTCTCTAAGTAAATTAATTAATTAATTAATAATATCCTTTAAAAAAAAAAAAAGAACCAAAACACATACCTGGAGAAGTCTAGCTCCAGCTTCTGTGTATCCCATTTTCTGATCCAGTGGATCTCAAAATCCAAATCTCTGGTTGGCCATCTAGGAGCTTGTTAGAAGTCATTTTGGAATCCATCCCAGGCCTACTGAATCAGAAGCCCGGGGAGTGGGAGCCAGTAATCTGTACTTAAGCCCTCCAGGTGATCCCAGTCTAGGCTGAAGTTTAAGAGTCACTGCTCTCACCTAATTAATAAATTTCCCTTTATTTCTCACATACCCTGCTAGCGCCTCTGTCGTAACTACTCATAACACAAATATCCATGTTTGTTTTCCTCCTTCTTATCCAATTATCCTTCTGCACCTTAGTTTTATTACTTAACATATTTTAGAAATCCTCCTGTTCGACACCAAGTTCATTACTTTCGATATATCCTTATCGCTCCATTGTGCGGACGCACCATAGAATATTTAACCAGCTCCCTCCCACCTGACGGTGGTCTGTTCTTGTCATTTTTTGCTATTATGATGTGCTATTTGGAGACCCATAAGCTTGCGGACGTGCCATTTCACACTGATGCAACAGAGGACGGATTCCTAGAGGCCAGATGTGGGAGCAAAGGGAGCTGAATTTGGAAATTTCATAGCCTGTGCTTGCTGCTCCCAGAGGATTAGCTGTTTCAGCCACAACGGATGAGAACGTCTTGTTTCACCATGAATTTACCAAAAGGTGTGTTGGATTTTTGCCAGTCTGTCGGGCAAATCACTGTAGCCTAGTGTTGTTTTAATCTGTATTTCTCTTATTTTGAAAACAGTTGACCATTTTTGCATATGTTTAAGGGTCCTCTGTGGACCACTCATTCTTGTCTCTTGCCCATCTTTTTCTATTAGATTGATGGTCTTTTCCTCCTCTATTTCTAGAAGCTTTGTATATAATAGGGGGATTTGTCCTTTCTGACATGAACTGCAAATGATTTTTCCCAGTTTGTCACTTGCCTTTTGACCTCATGGAGCTTTTTTGCTTGTTTGATTTACTTTCATTTCCAATTTTTAAAATTAAACCTAAATGTTTAGTGTTTGAAAATCTGAATTTTGGAACTCATACAAAATCAATTAATTACAAGACTCACTAGGGCCTTTTCGAAGCAAGTGACCAAGTCTTGACAAAGTTTATAACAAGTCACAGATTGGCAGCCTGCACCCTTGTTTGGATTGGCTCTCGAAGTGTTTAACAACTTGACCTAATTGTCAATGTTTTGAGACCCAAAAAAGGTTAGTCTTTTGTCTACAATATATGTGTACAAACATTTATGTAGTATATACTATGTGTCAGAAACAAATAAAATAGTTTATTTTTTTTTGAGTTGTATATTTTTCCTATAATATTTCATTACAAATACTTGCCACTGTATGTAATTATATCCAATGGATGAAATATTTTTCCATGGATGAAGCCAGGAATACAATATACAGTGCAAGGTGTAATTTTCTTTATTCCCCCAAAGAGCAAATTATTGTAGGAAGCAAGTCCTTATTTACAACTGGAATTCTGGAATGCAGCCCATTTGCAGGCTCCAAACAAGTGGTTTTGTCCATGTTATGTCTGCAGCTCAATGCTCAGCCCTCACTGAATACCTTGGAGAACTTGCACATTGACTGATTATGGAGAAGGCAGCCTGGGTGCTTCAGGTGTGTAAGTGCCACACGTATGCACAAGCTGTTCTCGTGGTCTGGGCTTCCCTGTTCCCATTCTTCAAAGCCTGGACCTTGGGAAGCTGGGTCCTTGTCACTTCTGGGC
This sequence comes from Mustela putorius furo, assembly GCF_011764305.1. NCBI lineage: Eukaryota > Metazoa > Chordata > Mammalia > Carnivora > Mustelidae > Mustela > Mustela putorius. The sequence continues at coordinate 42,399,241 of NW_025422005.1, read as the reverse complement.
CTGGGAGGGACCATTTCCTGCAGATGAAAAGTAGATGATTGGCCAGAGCCTGAGAACGGTCCTGGAGTGCAGAGTTCATAGCCATCTGAGCCGACCCAGCGTCCGTGGCTAGGAAGCCCCCTATGACCCTAAAAAAACCCCTGTGAGCTCAAGATAACCCTTCTCTCTCTGAAGCTTCTGGGAAGAGGCAGAGGCATAAAAGAGAAAATAAACTAATATTTTCATTTTACATCTTTGGTCTTCAAAACCATCATGGTGAGGTCAGGGTACCATGAATCCCCATTAGTAGCCTGAGGAAACAGGCTCAGAAAAAAAAAAGAGCCTGTTTAGGGTCACAGAATTAACAGAGACCTGGTCTAGAATAATAACAATGTCAGTAACAGCTAACAGTTACAGAGAGTTTGCCATGGCCCCGAAACTGTTGAGCTGTTCTAAGCACGTGTGGGATGGATGTGATCTAATAAAGCTGGTGGGGCCACAGCAGGAAGCAGGAACGGGACTTGAAAGAAAAATGTGAAAAGAAGGGCCATCTGTACCCCAATGTTTATAGCAGCAAACTATGGAAAGAACCAAGATGCCCTTCAACGGACGAATGGATAAGGAAGATGTGGTCCATATGGAGTACTATGGAGTACTATGCCTCCATCAGAAAGGTTGAATGGAGTACTATGCCTCCATCAGAAAGGATGAATACCCAACTTTTGTAGCAACATGGACGGGACAGGAAGAGATTATGCTGAGTGAAATAAGTCAAGCAGAGAGAGTCAATTATCATATGGTTTCACTTATTTGTGGAGCATAACAAATAGCATGGAGGACATGGGGAGTTAGAGAGGAGAAGGGAGTTGAGGGAAATTGGAAGGGGAGGTGACTTATGAGAGACTATGGACTCTGAAAAACAATCTGAGGGGTTTGAAGTGGCGGGGGGGGGGAGGTTGGGGTACCAGGTGGTGGGTATTAGAGAGGGCACGGATTGCATGGAGCACTGGGTGCGGTGAAAAAAATTAATGAATACTGTTATGCTGAAAATAAATAAAATTTAATTTAATTAAAAAAAAAAAACGTGTATTAGGCTCACAGATCCCAGCGGGGGTGTGGGGGTCTGCATGCCATGGGGCAGGGCCACAGGGAAAAGCACCTGTGCTGGTCAGGGGACAGAAAAGAATGAGGGGCTGCCTAGGCCAGAGCTTTTGTTGGGGTTTCTTCAGGAAAGAAAAGGTAGGGGAGGATAAACTGCTTGAGTCATTCTGGAAGGCTCTGGGCTCTTGGGGTAGCCTCTTTTGCTCTGTAGACCACCCTGGGATGACTTAGGGCCTGGTGTGTAAGGGTTAGGTAAGGAGGTGGGTAAGGGGGTGTAGACTCAGGATTCACTGGTTTGCGTATCCAAAGCAGGCTCATGGGTGGGGTGATACTGTCTTTAGGAATCAGCTAGCTCTGGGACGGGCAGTCTCTTCCTGGGTCTGTGAAGCCCCTAGAAGCCAGAGCATCAAAATATAAGCAACTGTAGTTAATGTAGTTAGCCCTGTGATGAATGGAGGCCAAGTGGACAAATACAGCTTCTAAGAAAATACACAACATAGTGCTTTTCATGGGCAATGCTATCAAATTGCTCATTTTACCACGCCCGGCCCATGGTGCCTCCCTGATGTCTGCCTGTACTGAGTGCCAGGGCTCAGGAGGGAGTGGGAGGAAAGGCAACCACACCTCCATCCCTTCCCCTGGCTGCCTTTCTGTCTGCTCCACGTGGACTGGAAACTCTTCTCTGCAGAAGCCAGGTGCTTTGGTTCTCCTTCAAGAAACAAAGTAAGAAGTGCTGGGGTACAAATCCTGGCTCTGCCACTTGCTAGCAGACTGTCCATTGGAAGGTCAACATATATAGGCCTAAGTGTTCTTGCTTGTAAAATGATGATAATATCTTTCTCATGGGGTTGCTGCATAGACTAGAGGAAAACATGTCTGCCAAAGACCCAGCACAGAGTAAGTGCTGAGAGAGTGGGGTTCTCTTGGGGTATTGCTTGAGACCAAGGCCTTTAACCACACTGGGGGAGGTTCTTTCTTTCAGGGCACAGATATATTCTCTCTGGTCCAAGAAAGTTATTCAGCCTCCACCAGTGAGAAGAAGAAGGTGTTCTTTCATTAAGTGTGTGAGGAATGACGTCTGGGTGGGGAGAAAGTCTCACTCCTGTTTGCCTAACCTGTCCAACTGCTTCAGAATCCATTAAATACGGTGGTAAATATGGTGGGACTATTCCTTTCTTGTTGAGCACAGGCTGGATTGCAGGAGAAGCTGGCAGGACCATCAGTGTCCGTGCTTTACATTCTACATATGTGGAGACGTTTTTTGTTCAACAGGAATTCAAGAGCCCAAAACAGTTCACCTTCTACTAGGACATATGCCTACTTCTACTGGCATATTGAAATGTCCTAGTTCTGTCCGGCTTTGAAAGACAGAACCTTCTTTTTCTGTCATGTTTGGCTTTCTTATACAAAACAAATGAATTGAATAACCTGTTAAAATTGTTAATATTCTCTGGCATCCCAATGGAAAGATGCTGCCTAGCCAATTTAGATGCCCTTAGATTAGGACGAGGATGTGAGCCTGATTGGGAGGCAGGGAGGAAAGGTGCTGTGCAAAGAAGCTAACTTTGAGGCAGAATTTATTATCTCAACAGGTCAAATCTTCCAAGTATATGGTCCCTGGACATACTCCCAAAAAGATACCAGTATCAGACAAAATAGACTTTAAGGCAAAAAATATTGACAGAGATAAAGAGGGTCACTACCTTATGATGAAATGATCAGATCACACGTTAATGAAAGTTAGTAATACAACTCTTAGATCCATAAATCACAAATTGAAAGGACAAGAAGAAAAAGACAAATCTCCTATCATGTCAGTAGATTTTAACATGACTCCACTGGTAATTCCTAGCTCAAACATATGCAAAAAATAAGTACAGATATAGAAGATTTGAACTAATGTTTTCTCTCTTTTTTACGATTTTATTTATTTATTTGAAAGAGAAAGAGAGAGAACACATGAAGGGAATGGGAGAGGGAAAAGCAGAATCCCCACTGAGCAGGAAGCCATACCTGGGGCTTGATCCCAGCAGGACACCAAGACTATGACCTGAGCCAAAGGCAGCCATTTCACTGACTGAGTCCCCCATGAGCCCCAGAACTAATGCATTCTCAAGTTTGGTTGAATACATATAACAGTGTGCCAACATCAGTAGACTTGTACATTCTGTCCAAGCACATGCAGAATGTTTATGAACATGCAACATTTACTGGGTCATAAAGCACATCTCTACAAACCTCAAAGGATTACTCTTATTAAGTCTTTATTCTCCATTCACAAACAGGTTGCTAAAAATCAGTAATAAGTTTTTTCAACAAATATTGCCAGGACAATTGGAGATCTACAAGCAAAAAGATGAATTTAGACCCTTAACTCACACCACACACAATAATTAATTCAAAAGGGATCAGACCAAAATTTAAGGCTAAAATGATAAAGCTTTTTAGAAGAAAACATAGGAGAAAATCTTCTTGACCTTGGTTTAGGCAAAGAGTTATTAGATATGACACTTAAAGCATGATTCATAAAAGAAAAAAAAATTGATAAATCAAACTTAATAAATTTTTGTACTTTAAAAGACACTAGTAAGAAGATAAAAAGGTAAGCCACAAACTGGAAGAAAATATTTTCAAATCCTAATTCTAATAAAGGTCTTATATCCAGAATATTTAGAAGTTTCACAATTCAAGAAGAAGACAACCCAACTTTTTAAATAGGCAAAAGATTTGAATAGACAGTTCGCCAAAGAATATATATAAAGAGCTCATTAACACATTAAGAGGTGTTCAGCATCATTAGCCATGAGGAAAATGCAAATTAAAACCATAAGGAGAGGCCACTTGGTACCCACTAGGATGGCCATAATCAGAAAGACAGACAGTAATAGCTGTGGGAGCTGATGTGAAGAAATTGGAACCCTTATACATTGCTGGCAGCATTTAAAATGGTGTATCCACTTTAGAAAATAGTTTGGCAGTTTCTTAAAAGTTAGACATAAATTTATGTTTAACAACCTAGTAATTTGGCTTGTAGGTATCTACTAAAGATAAATGAAAACATGTGTCCACAGAAAGACTTGTACGGGAAAGTTCATAGCAACAGTAATCTGAAAAACAAAATGTATGCTATCCATACCCTGCAATACTGTTCACCGGTAAGAGGAATGAAGTAATGAGAACATACTACAAACATGGACGAACTTCAAAAATATTACCCTAACTGAAAGAAGAAGGCAAATGGAAAAAAAAGTCCACAAACACAAAAAGTATCCAGAAAAGGCAAATGTATGGAGACAGGCTGCACGTGGGTCTTCGCCTGGGGATGGAGGTGGGAACAGGGATGGACTAAAGATGGGCGTGATGAGTCTTTTGGGGACAATGGAAAGGGTCTATGATTGGATTGTGCTGATGATTGTACAATTCAGTACATTTACTAAAAACCACTGAACTGTATGTTTAAATGGGATGAATCATACAATATGTAAATTATGCCTAGACAAAGCTTTTTTTTTAAAAAGTAACAAAGGATAAATAGGAAAACCTTATGCTGAGAAGTTAAGGAACATACGTATTAAAAAAAAACCCAAAAGTCTGGGCTCCTGGGTGGCTCAGATGGCTGGGCATTTGCCTTCAGCTCAGGTCACCGTCATGGAGTCTTGGGACTGAGTCTGGCATCAGGCTCCCTACTCAGCGGGGAGTCTGCTTCTCCTTTGCCCCCTGCTTGTGCTTTTTATCTGTCAAATAAATAAAATCTTAAAAAAAAAAACCTAAATAAATGTAAAGATACACCATGCTCATGAATTAGAAAAGTCAATATCATAAAGATGTCAAATCTATCAAACTGATCAATAATTTCCATGCAATTACAATAAAAATAAGAATTATTTTCTGGAACGTGACAACTTTTTTCCTTAAGTTTTTAAGTGCCTTTATTGAAAACTTAAACATTCCTGAAGAGGAAGAAAAAGAGACTTACCTGGCAAAGTGTCAAGAATTATAAAGTTACAGGATGCCTGGGTGGCTCGGTTAAGCGTCTGCCTTCGTGTCAGGTCATGATCCCAGGGTCCTGGGATTGAGTCCTGCATATTGGTCTTTCTGTTCAGTGGAGAACCTGCTTCTCCCTCTTTCTGGCTCCCCCTGCTGTGCTCTCTTTCTCTTTGACAAATAAATAAATAAATGAAATCCTTAAAAAAAAAAATGATAAATTTACAGTCATTAAGACAGAGTGGTATTGACAAACATATACAGAAACCAAAAATACACTGAACTTGGTTTTATTACAGGGAAGGCATTTAGTTCAAGGTGAAGGGATAGATTTTACAACATGTAGTACTGGGACAATTCGCTGACCTTAAGGAAAACACAATTTTTGACTCTTACATTAGTCTTTGACCAGGCTGGTCAGACCCATATGAGAAAAGTAAAACACAACTTTATAGAAAGGTAACTTTCTTAGGGTAGGGAAGATTTTTTAAAAAGGACAAAAACAAATCATAAAGAAAAAGATTGATACATTTGATTATATTAAAATTATATCTAAAGATATAGATAAGCCATCAACAGGGAAACTTTTATAAATAATGTGTTAACATGCAGATTATATGAAGATCAATATGAAAAGACAAACAACCCAAATAAAAATGGACAAAAGGAATGAGAAGATATTTCACTGAAGGGGAAACACAGATGGGTCACAAACATATTAAAATGTATTTAATTTCCGTAATCAGGGGAATGCAGATATACTCTATAATGTAATACTATTTCATACCTGCCAGATTGACAAGAGTTAAAAAGTAATTAATACCAAAAGTTGGAGAGCATGTGGAGCAGTGTGGGAACTTTCACACATTGTGGATGAATGCAACATCTGGTAAAAGTAATTAGGAAAACAGGTAGTATTACCTAGTAAAGTCGAACATCTGCATAGCCTAATGACCTAGTAATCCTGCTGCTAAGTATATAACCTAGAGAGTCTTGCACACACAATGTAAACATCCAAGAATGTTTATAGTGACATTGTACATAATAGTCAAACATTAGAAAAAAACACAAGTGTCCATCACCAAGATATGGCAAATAAATAATACTCCATTCATACCATGGAATGCTATATAGCAAAGTAAAAAATAAATTACAGTGGGCCTCCGGGTGGCTCAGTTGGTTAAGCCTCTGGCTCTTGATTTCAGCTTGGGGCATGATCTCAGGGTCGTGGGACTGAACTCCACATCCGGCTCCGCGTTCATCGGGGAATCTTGCTTGGGATTCTCTCTCTCTTTCCCTCTGCCCCTCCTCCCCAATGTGGGCACGGGCGCTCTCTCTTCTGTCTTAAAATAAATAAATAAATCTTTAAAAAAAATAAATTACAGCTACACTTAATGACATTGAATCTCAAGAGCATGATGTTGAGTGAAAAAAATTCAATGTGATTCAGTTTACGTAAGTTCAAAAACAGGCAAAAACAAATAATTTAGTAAAATCTATACAGAAAAGCAATGGAATGATTGCTTTGGAATGGAATGGTAAGACACAAAACAAAAGAGAAAATAAATAAAATAACAACTCTTATTTTTGTTAAAGATTTTATTTATTTGAGAGGGAGAAAGAGAAAGAGAGAGAGATAGCATAAGCCTGAGGGGAGGGGCAGAGGGAGAGAGCGAGCCAGACTCTTGCATGCAGGGCTTGATTCTGGGGCCCTAGAATCAGGACCTGAGCTGAAAGCAGATGATTAACTGAATGAGCCATCCAAGTGCCCCATAGCTCTTGTTTTAAAGAATCAGCACATGAGATGGTCAAGACCTCCCTTCTTAATTGTGGCGTCCTTAGATTTTATTGTTCATAGCTTGGGGCCAAGGGAAACACAACACTCCTTTGCTAACACAAAATCACCCTGACCTATAACCCTCCTCAGAGTTTGGATGCTGTCAGTGGTCAGGGAGTCAAGGCAGCCTTACTGAACCCAAAAGGAGTTAATTTCGAATCTTGACCTCTTGATTCTTGAGCTAATAAATAATCATTCTTAGCACTGTTGCCCATATTGTCAGCCTCAAGTGCCACATTCACCATCAACCAATCAGCCATTAATAAGCTCTGGACTTAACAGTGAGATAAAATGAGATTTAATTACGAGTCAGAGCCAGTTTATTGTTAACCTTAGGTAAGCCCTTATCCTTTGCTGGCCTCTCTTCCCTCTGTAAAACTTGGCTTAGTCTAGATCCGAGTACTTGACCCCTTTGAACACATACCTTCTTCAGAGAAACAGAAAAATTTCACACTTCCCAGAGATAAAGATGTGGACTTTACACGGCAACAGTCTCCTCTCTCCTGACCTTAAGAATTTTCTTGGCCGATGGGGTTAGGTAGAAAGAGCTCCACTAGCCAAGAAAGTTTTATTGAGCTTTACTCTGTTGTTCCTGGAGTTAAAAAAGAGAGGATTTGTGTTTATTTTCCAAAAATAAAATTATGCTTTTTAAAGTAAAACCTCTCTCAGACGTTCTGCCATGGCCCCCCAAGAAGTGGGGCTGTACCCCTCCCTCCCAGAGCAGAGAATCACTTAGTCAGATGACCAGTCTGTGGTTGTGCCAGCTCTGGTGTGGTCTAGGGGCCTGAGAAAATCCAGGAAGGAGGGCTAATGAGCCGCTCTCCTGAGCTCCTCATTCCTGCCTTCGAGAAGGCCCATCTCTGGTCTGAAGATTCTCCAATCTGATCGTTGCAAATCCCTTTTTAGCCAAACTCTGATGGGGTGGTTCCACTGGCCAGCCATCTGCACCATATTTTCCTGGAGAATCAGCCCCTTCCCCTTCCCTCTGCTCCAAGAAAGGGAAGTGATCCAAACACGGGCCTGTGGGATGATGGGGAGGGCCTGTGTGTATCTCGGCTTCCCTCGTGGCCGGTTCTCAGCCCGGGTTTTCCTTAGTCTTGCCCAGATGAGTGTTTTCAGGGGTCACCGCCCACTCCTAGATCTGGGGGTGGGCAGGCACCCTGGGAGAGAGGGTCTGGAAAAGATGATTGAGGGCCCTGTGCCTTCCTTCCCTCAGCCCCATTCCGTCAGTGGCTTGAAGCCCTCCTGCTCTGTGCCCTCACGACATCATCTAGCTTTTGTTTGTGTTTCTTGGGGAACAAGGAGTTTACTACTTCCAGAGGGAGCCCATTGTATTGTTAAACATTGACGGTTGTCATACTCCAAAACGCTGAAGAGTCAGGCAGGTCTTAGAAATCGTGATGCAGGGGGAAGGAGGGGAGGTGGAAGAGCTTTTGAATAAATTGTTCTTTCGGCTTGAGCTTTCTTAATTGAGGTCTCTATATCTTGCAACCATTTACTGAGCAGTTACTACATGCCAAGCCCATTAATGATTTTTCACATAAGATTCTAAACTTTCCCAACCACATAGAGTTAGGTATAATTAATATTCTTATTTCATGGACAAGGAAATAGAGATCCAGAGCAGTGAAGCAACATGGCTAAAAGTTGCATGGCTAGTTAATGGTGGGGCTGAGGTTTAAATCCCCATTTCTCTGGCACCCAGACCCTTGCCTCCCCCATGCTGTTTGCCCACCCCACGGCCTCTTTATGGCCTCATGAAGCAAGGAGTCATTTCTGAGTTGAAAAAGCCAAGGCTTGGGGAGGTTAAATGACTTCCTGTATGCGTGTTTCAGTGTCAGAACACGAACCTGAATCTTTGCCTTTCTCCTGACTCCGTCACCCTCTGCCCCGAGCCTCCATGCATCGCCAGTTCTCCTCTTGACTTTTTCCAGAAAACAAGGCTCAGTCCATTTCTTGTTCAATTACTTAATCTGATTTCCTAAAATCTGTGGCCTCCAAGGGCCCAAGATCATCCATTCTCCAGCCACCAGCCACTGTGGCTCTGTAGACAGCTATCCTGTGTCCCTCTCCCTCCAACTCCCACCCCTCCCACCCCTATCTTGTCTCCCCCATTCAGCAGTCGCTAACCTTAGCACCTTCCCACCTTCCCAAAGGACATGAGTGCCTAGCCACCAGAGGCAGCAGAGAGCAACCTGAACTCAGGTCTTAGGGGAGGTGGTGGCAGTGGAGGGTGTGGCTCCGGGAGAGGGGAGAGGGTCTACTCAGTTCTGGGCGGGCTTAAGGGGTGGGGGCAATTCTGCGCCATAAAGGAGACAGAAGCTGAAGACTAACAGTCAATGACAGGACTCTGAGAAACGTTTCCGGGTTTAGGGAGGACTGAGTAGGAAGGGAGAGACCCCAGGCACCTGATTTCCAAGTGGCCCTGCCTTGGCTTCTTTCCTTCTCTGAGCCTCAGAGAGTGGAGCAGAATATGTCTGGGTCTCCCTGAACCCTGGATCCCTGACTTTAGTGTCTGTGTGGTCTGAAAAGGAGAGAGAAATCCCATGGACCAGATGTGGCCTGCAGTGTCTTCTGTGCCTGCTGTGGGGCAGGGCAGGGCTGCGTTGGGGTGCAGGTGCCTGCTGCCATAAAGGGAAAGGGTAGAAATCAGTATGCCATATGAGAAAACTGAGACGCAGGATGTGTTGTCCGAAGTCACACAAACAGTTGGTCTGGGAGTCAGGATGCAAACACAAGTCATCTAATTCTGGAATCTGTGCTCTTAATCACTACTTTACATGTTATATGTTAGTAAACATGCTGGGAGCAGAAGCAGAGAGTGATCAGGCATGCAGAAAGGAGAGAGAGAATTCTGCTGACAACTGAGCACCTCGTCCAGATGGTCTTTGCAGCCCAGCTCTGCTTCTGCCCATGGGTTCTGTGCAAGCCTCACCCTCGTGTCTTACAAACAGGATTGGTTCCACAGGCAGCTGAAGGGTCCTGTGCTTGGTTTAATGCTCTTTCATCACCATCTCTGAATTCTTAATAATTTTATCTTTGAACTTATGGTTCACAAGCAGAGTCTGGCCCGCCAGTGGAGCATCACGTGAGCAGAGAAGGCAGGTACAGTATAGATGCCCCTCCAGTTTCTTGCCATTCTGCTTGTATTAGCGTCTGCGGCGCTCTGTGAGCTCAGAATTCTGTTAACTGGCAACACATGGACGTTCAGCAAGACTCAAAGCCAAGTCCAAGGAAAGCATGTTATGTCTGTAACTGAGTGAGCAGGGGCGCTGTGAGCCATGAGAAACCGTGCTTTCCTCAAACCAGAACTTGCTTTGAACACAGAAAGGAGGCGATGGCATTCAAAGACGGCAAACAGCCAAGGAACCTTATCACATCCTTTCTCACCGGTGTAACTTCCCTGCGCTAGCCAACTGCCGATACTGAAAATGATGCAGAAGAGAAAGGAAAGACAGGGCTACCCATATACTTCCTCTGCTTCTCAGTTCTTCCTTACTCACCAGTAAGCCTCAGGTGGATAGAGACCCCTGGGCCCCAGCCCCAGCCCCTTCCTGTCTGCTGCTCACCATTGCTCCTGCTGAGGGGGAGGAAAAGACCAAATGGCCATCCTGTTTGGTTAAGAAAAAACAAGTCCCCCTGGAAGACTTAGCACTCTTCTGAGATGCCTCCATATAAATTATACTTCCACACGAAGGGGGCCAATCGGCCCTGAGAGACCGCGGAAACATCCTGTTACCATCCCCCACCACCCGTAACCATAAAAACCCACCCCTAACCCTGTCAGGTCCTCAGCCTTTGGGAAACGATCCCACTGAGCCCGCCAGCGATAATAAAGTTGTGTTCTCCCTGATTTCCGTGTGCCGCTTGAGTTTCCTCGGTTGCTTCAGATTTTCCACAACAAGCCAAAGGTAGATAATGCATTGGAAGAATGTATATGTATCAAGATCATTGTTTCATATGGTGTTTGCACTGTAACTTTCTATGTATATGTATCAAGATCATTGTAATTCAAGATCATTGAATTAGTTTCATATGGTGTTTGCACTGTTCTGGTTAAGTACAAAACACACACACACGCACACGTACTGCTAAATACAAATTGTGTAATTTTGGTCATTCTGCATACAAGATAGATTCTCTTATGTTTGCATTTAAAACTGGCACTGCAGGACGCTGGGAGACTCAGTGGGTTAAGCGTCTGCCTTCAGCTAGGGTCATGGTTCCAGAGTCCTGGGATTGAGCCCCACGTTGGGCTCTCTGCTCAGCAGGAGTCTCCCTTTCCTTCTGTCCCTCCCCCTGTTCATGTTCTCTCTCTCAAATACATACATAAATCTTAAAACAAGAAAGAAAGAAAGAAAAACTAGCCCTGCAAATATAAAGATGAATGGGAAAATTCATGTTAGTAATATAAATTTTTTGTTTGTATTATTTAAGAATGATACTAAATAGCAAACAAAAACCACCATAGTAAGTTAAGAGACTGCAGAAGAAAGAAAAAAAGCTTCATATTTTAGGACCTTTAATGCACCTTTTTCCTGCTTTTTGAACAAAAATCTCCACATGTTCCATCTGCATGGGTTCCACAAACTATGTTATCAGCCTGCTTATAAATTCCTTTTTTACCTAAAGCAGTTTGATTCAGTTTCCTGTTATTTGCTATCAAGAGTCCTAACTAACTTGGAATCTTAATTTGAACTTGCTGGGGTTGTAACTTTCTATCTTGCCCCAGCTGTTGTATTCAAACAAATGGAGGTGTGATGCAGTGTAAAGAACACGGGCTTTCATAGATGCAGGAAAGAGGCTCTGAGAGGTTTACTTTTGGGGCAAAGTCACAGAGCTTCCAAAAGGAAGATCTGAGACTTGAATCTGGCTCATTGTGGCGATAAGGGAAATGTTCTGTAGCTGTGCTGCTCCATATGGTGACTACAAGCCATGCGTGGCCCTTCAGCCCTTGTAATGTGGTTCCTGCAACCAAAGAACTGAATTTTAAACTTTGTCATTAATCTGAATGTAAATAGTGTGACCAGTACCATTTTATCAGATGGCCCATATCCAGAATCTATGCCCTCACCCTGTAACCCAGCACCTGATTGATACTGTGAGTGTTTGTAGAAGGGCCAGAGTGCTCATTGGTTCCCTCCGGTACATGGCTTTTTGACAGAACCTGGCACATAGGATATGTTCAACAAACAGCAGCTAAGTGGTTTCATGGATGTTCAGATCCAGTTTCTAGAGATGAACAGTCTAGATATGAGGGGCCGGAAGGCGCCATGACCATCACTTTACCCTCTGTCTGAGGCAAACAAGGGAAAGGACCAGCCTCAGCAGAGGTGAGGACAGCCCCCCAGTGACTAACGCTCGCAGGAATCCACACCAAGACGGCTAAGCTGTCCACAGAAAACCTTCCTGGAAGGACCCAGCCTGTAGTAGGCTGGGAAGGCATGTCAGGGAGGAGGTTAAGGCGCCTCTGGTATGTCTCTGGAAAGCAGCCAACAAACCAGAGCTGTCATCACCAAAACCCAGCTAGGAGCTCAGACAGCTCGACCCAAACTTATTTTGATACGTGGTGGGTGAGGTGAGGTCTCAGGCCTGCCGGCCACTCCAGGACACTGTTTCATGGCAGGTTCCAGAACCAGCCCTTGCACTTCCAACCTGGGCGCCTCTTTCAGAACAGGCTCTCCTCTCGCCTCCCCCCTGACTAGCACCCCCTTCCCTGGGTTAACTCCTGGCACATTCAGGTCTCTAAGTGACCCCTCCTCCAGGAAGCCTTCCCACCCCTGCCTTCCCGGGCTGAGTAGATCCCTCTGCTGGTGCTGGAGTGCCATCAATCATTAGCAAAATGTCAACGGGGCACTGGACCTGTGCTTTTGGAGTCAGAGGAAAGGACATTCCAGGCAGAGGAAACAGCGTGGGCACAGGGGGGAAGGCCGGAAAGAGGTGTGGGGCTGAGAGACTCACGTGGGTGGTGTCCGAAAAGCTCCACATCTGTCGGATGCAAAGAGGTGATGTCCTGGGGAGGTGAGCACATGCAAGCCCAAGGCCCTCAAACACTTCTCTAAGGAGCAAGGACTTCATCCCAGAGTCTGGAGTGTTCCAAAGTTGTGTTTCCCAAATACTAGACCCATGGACGTCTCTGCTCCAGAAGAGGGCTGAGGTTCTGCATCCGCACTTAGAGACTTCCTCCAACGTATGTCAGTATCGCAAAACTAAACAGTGAAACGGACAGTAACTCCCTGTGAGAGTCTGCAAGGCACCAGGACATGCTCTGAGCACTTAGCTCGCGTCACCATATTTGACCCACATCACAATCCCATCAGCTAGGTACTGTGGTATTATTCCTATTTTATAGAGAAGATAAGCGATTTGCCCAATGTCATGTAGACCGAAAATTTGAACTTGAGCAGTCTGACTTTGAATTGTTCTGGAGTAAAAAACCCACTTAACTTTGTTTCAACCAGCATTTCCCAACTTGTTTCTAATTACTGAAAAAATTTTCGCATATCTTGTAACATTGTAAGGCAACTGAGTCTGTGGGCAACAGGGAGCTATTAATGGGTTCTTATCTAGGACCTTTTCGATTTGATTCGCAAATATCCTTAGTAAGCTCATTCTCAGTCACTTACATGTGAGTGTGAACTGGTCTTCTTTTAGAGCCCCCTCAATTTTCTTACAAGCTTCCTGAAGGCAAGTACTGGTCAACACGTTGCTGTTTCCCTAGTACCCAGCACGGGTGGCATGACACGGTGCTGTAAAAACATTTGCTTGAATGAGTTGTAATTTTGCCTGTTGAAGACAATGGGAACAGCGGAAAAAAAGGCCTGGAGTCTGGGAGGTAGGGGGTGGTACTGTCAGAGGGAAAAGGATGGGAGACAGAAGCCATTGTGGGATCACCTTGGGAGTCAGAGTCTTGAGGCTGACATGGAGAGCAAGGCACACCTGCATCAGTGGCGTGATTAGGGCCAGGCCTGGACATGGATTAAAACACAAATCCAGGGGCACCTGGGTGGCTCAGTGGGTTAAAGCCTCTGCCTTTGGCTCAGGTCATGAACCCAGGTCCTGGGATCAAGCCCCACATCGGGCTCTCTGCTCAGCCGGGAGCCTGCTTCCCCCTCTCTGTCTGCCTCTCTGCCTACTTGTGATCTCTCTCTGTCAAATAAATAAATAAAATCTTTAAACACACACGCACACACACACACAAATCCAAATATCCAAATAAAAGAGAATATTTTCTCTTTTAGACAGTAACTAAACCAACTGATTAACTGGAAAATGAGGCATTTCTTGGAGTAGAAGGTGTGTCAGAAAATTCTTGGTTTTAAGAATCAGAGTTGGAGAAAACATACCTCACAGACCTGTAGTCATTCTACCCTTACTCCCCAAAATTACCAGCAAAGGGCAGGGCCTTCGGAAGTTTGGCTTATTGAACAGAGGGGTCCTTAGAAAGTACTCAGCCTGGTTCTCTCGTTCTTTTTTTTTTTTTTTTTTAGACTTTTTACTTATTTTCTCAGTAGGCTCCATTCCCAATTTGGGGCTTGAATTCACAACCCTGATATCAAGAGTCACATGCTTTACTGACTGAGTCAGTCAGGTCCCCACACCCCCTGCTTCTCATTCGAAGGCCAGCAAGACTGAGGCCCAGAGAGGGTGAGGTCACAGAGCTGGTTAGATTGGGACCAATATCCAAGGGTCCCCTCCCAGTTGGGAGCCCTGTGCCTAGCTTAGGGCCTACACCCAGCCCCCTCTGCCTAGACCCAGCGGTTCCTTGGCCCCATCACCTCCACCATCCTCCTTGTTCCCTGTGTCAGAGAGGCAGCCCTTTCCCCCCTGCACAACCCCCCTACAGCAGACTGCACTCCCTGCTGCCGCCTGACTGCCCCTAATGAGATTACAGACTCCCCAGGAAACAGACTAGAGTTAATTCCCTCTAGCTTTAAAGGGCAGTCCAGGCCACGAGAAAGAGCAAGCTTTTCTCAAAAAATTGCTAAATGTGGACAGTGATCCTCACAGCTCTCTCCCCTCTTCCGCCCAGCACAGTTCAGCCCTGCTTTCACAAAGAATCTTGGGATGGGACACCAGCCCCAACCAAGCAGACACCATTATTATGTTTGTCTTATGAATGGGGAAACTGAGGCACCGTGCCCATGGTCATACCACCCAGCTGGTCAATGGCAGAGCTGGGACTTGAATAGGTCCCTTGGGCTGTGTCATTTTTCAAAATAACAGGCCCTGAGAGCCTGCAGAGTCCCAGCTTCAGGCTTGAAGCAACAGTGAGGAATTCACGTCACAGTGAATGGCAGGCCCCAAGTCTGAACCCAGGTGCACTGGACTCAGAGCCTACAGGCCCCACGATACTGCTAAGCACTTCTGAAGCCACCTATCTGTCCCTGGGGCGCCAATCAAACCATCACAGGCCTGAATTCCATTCTGCTACTGTAAGCTCTGTGACCACGACCAGAAGACTCTAATTCCTGGGGTCTCGATCTCCCTTTCAGGAAAGCAATCGTTGAAATCTTAGGGTTGTTGCAATGACCCCTACAACTCACACAGGTCAAGCAAGTGAATGGGCCTGGCATACAGCGCATGCCCTTTGTCTCAGTTTCCTCATCTGTAAAATGATACTCCTAGTAATTGCTTCTTGGAACTGATTATTAGGATTAAATGTGCTAGTGTAAGTAATATGCTTCTAGAATAGCACCTGGTACACAGTAATGCTTAATTATTGCTTTGCCTTCAGCTCTTTCTGGAATAAAGTACGGGTAAAAATCAAATCAACCAAGCAAATCTCTGAGCCTATCCCCTGTTTAAGAGGTGCACTTGGCTTTGAGGTCCAAAACCCCAGACCACGTGGCTGCTCTAATTTCCCAGGCCCTAATCTGTTTCTGGCTCCTAATGATGCAGCCGGTAATAGGATTGTGGCTTCCCTCTGGGGCAGCCATGCAGGCCATGGCCATGGGGCTGTTGACCGGTGCTTAGCAACTGCTCCCCCAGCCTGCCGAGCAGCCAGAGCCCCTGGCTGGGACCCTGTGACCCCGGCTGGCTTCACATGCATGGAATGGTACCGTGCCCTGGGCCAGCAGGCTGGGCTCACCATGGTGCCAGGTGCCATCCTGGCACGAGGGAAGGATGTGTGCAAGAGAAATGGACTACTCATCCTGTCTGTGCTGTCTGTCACCGTGGGCTGCCTTCTCGGCTTCTTCCTGAGGACCCGTCGCCTCTCACCACAGGTCAGCCACCCCAGAGCTTCTCAGGGTCCCTGCCGAGGAGGAGTATGTGGGCCTGAGGGATCTGGGAATCATAGTCCCACTCTGTGGCTCCCTAGTGACATGAGAGTGGAGGAGTCACTTTGCCTTTCTGAGTCTCAGTCTTCTTATCTGTAGCAAGGGTGTGATGAAACACTGTGGGGCTAGAGTGAGAGCTGGTAAAATGGCAGGGGAAGTAGTTACAGACAGCATCACCAGGTGAGCAAGAGGACAGGGCATCTCATTCGAATAAGCACAGGGTGAAGACGCATGGGAGCGGGGAGAACGGGGTCTCAGAAGACCGCAAAGCAGGCATCAGAGAATACCTCCCACAGTAGCTCAGATGGAGAGAGACCGGGAAGTGTATCCTGAGCAGAAGGAAGAGCTGGAGCGAGACACGGGGCCATAAAAGACCTGGGCATGTGTGGAGCAGACCGTTCACGGCAGCAGGGGGACATACCCCCAGAGGCAAGGGATAGAGCCCAGGGGCCCTCAGGGGCCTGGCCCCACAGCGCAAGGCTCTGGGAAGGGGAGTGAAATGATCAGATCTCAGTTTGGAGAGATCACTCTGGTGCAGAGTGCAGGATGAGGAAGTCGTGGGCCAGGCAAGGGTCAGGCGAAGAGGTATTTACAGGGGTGAGACCTGACAGCAGGATGAACAGGGCCCATGTGGGACCTGTTTCCAGAAAAGGAACCCTCAGGATGTGGGGGTGCATTGGCTATGGGGCTGGGAAGCAGCGCAGGCCCCTGGGGTTCCGGCCTGTGTAACCACAAGGGTGGCGATGCCTTGTCTGAGCAAGGGTCCCTTTCCCTCTCAGCACCCATCTCCCACAGGACAGGGAGGGACACTCGTATGGCACTGGAGAAAACATGATTCTGACCCTTGTAAAACAGTAAGGGAGACTTCATTCAGGACTACTGGGATAGGTGTCAAGACCATGGACTAAGGGAGAGAGATCAGGCTCAAGTCTGAACACAACAAAGACAGCTGGGGCTTAGAGACAGGGAACATAGTGAGGGGCCAACTGAGAGAGCATTGCTAAGAGGAGACGGGGAGGGTAGAGGGATTCTTGCCGAAGGTAGAGAGGGGTCATTCTCACTAAATGAACATAGCAGGATGTTTGCTCTAACTGAACCAGGAAGGCCAAAGACAAGACCTAACGATGAGGCCTGGCCAAAATGAGGGCCCCAGGCGGCCAGTGTCATGTCTCTTTGAGGAGAGAGTCTTCGTCAATGGGCTTCAGGGATATCCTCTATTTCACAAGCCTCCTCTTCCTGAAGCTCCCCAATACCAAAGATGACCTACCTGGGGCTAAAGCGTCAGACTTCATCTTCCGGGAAAAGGGAAACACCCCCTCCCTGAAAACTGAGCCCCTATTTCCAGGCTAACACTGTTAAGCCACTCTCAGCTATTAAGAGAGGGACTTAGACTCTAGAGGCTGCAGAGCCTTGAACTTGGTCTCTACTCATAAGCGGCTGTGTGGCCTTTGGCAAAATCCTCTCTCCTTTCTGAGCCTCATTCTCCTTGTCTGGGGTGGGGGCACCATATGTCTGCTGGAACTGTCAGGAGCATAAACAAGGGCTCAGCAGTTCCTGGCCTCCAGCAGCGCTGAGTAGCTGGTACTTGACCCTCCCTCATCTGACTGTCCAAGGCCTACCTGTGTCGAGAGTCATCTCATATTCCATACCTTACAAAAATTCTCCCATTCCTGCCTCCATCTGAAATAATGCTCTTTTGCCTCGCTCACATCACACTCAGCCTTCCCCTGTAACCAGCTGCCAGCTGTGCCGCTCTGGAGCCTTTTGTGCAGGTGTCTGGAGCTCCTGGCAGATTTTGACTTGCTGAACATCACATGGGCTTTCATGAGCCAAAATGTGAGTCTAGCTCAGGCTTGTCGCAGAGCGAGCCCTCGCCTCTTTGCTGAATTAAACGCAACAACACAAACAATCTGCAATCTACTTTCTTTAATTTCCCTGAGCAATGACAAATACATTTCCTGCAGGAAGATTATTTTGTGAAAACAAATTGGAATGCTTTTTACTAAAAGCCAAGCTCATCTGGGGCCTCCTTTGCCAAAGCTGCCTGCCCCATCTGCTTGGAAATGCAAATGTGTTCCGGTCTGGATTAACCTGCCAGATAAACTGAAGAAAGGCTGTGGAGTCTTAGAGAAGTTACTTGGCAAGAACTGGCTTTCTCAGCATCCTACTTGGAAATCCAGGAGTTGTTTCTGTGATCTCCGCCTGTGACTCAGAAACTAAACCCTTCTTATTTTGCAAGCTTATGCAACAGGCAAAAGTCATAAACAATTTGCAAAATGGAAGCACATCCTACTTGTGAAAAGAACTTACAAGAGCACAGATTTTTGGAACTAGTAGCTCATGAAAAAATATAGATCATTTTGAGGGGCCCCCTAAGTCGGGAGGCTTAGTCAGTTAAGTGTCTAACTCTTGATTTCAGCTCAGGTCATGATCTCGGGGTTGTAAGATCAAGCCCCATGTGAGCCTGCTTGGGATTCTCTCTCTCCCTCTCCTTCTGCCCCTCCCCCTCCCATGCTCGTGCATGCATGCTCTCTGCCTCTCCAAAAATAAATAAATGAATAAAAACCGAGATCATTTTGAGAATTCCAGTTAAACCATGGTAAATTTACAGTTGCATCCATTTTCCTTTATTTCCTGGAATTCCACTAAAATTATACTTATGGGATTTTTTAAAAGATATAAGCTCGCAAGAGAACATAAAAGGAGACAACGGAGAAAAGAAGTTGAGGGAGTACGATAAATTAGGCAAGATGGCAAGTGGATAGAGTTGAATGATCTCACTTAGTAGAGCACAGAAAGCTGAAGCCTGTGTCTATAGAAGTAGATGCCATGTCAGTTTGGCTTGGAAAACTCCAGAAAGTTTCTGCACTTGAAAGTGCAAAGAGCTGCAGGAGACCAGGTGAAGCCAGGAGGTGAAATCAGGGGCATTGGTTGGAATTTTGTAACTGGAGCAGTAAAGCCTGTCAGTCTGCTCCAGTCCATGTAATCAGGGCGCTCCTCACCCACCCTCTCACTCACCCTACCTGCTTGTGTCTCACAGAGAAGCCTGACAGGGAAATCGGTCCACCTGTGTGCGTTGGGGGAGGGGAAGTGATGAAGCACATGGGTCCCGCAAATGACTGGGCATCTGCACTGCAGTGTGGGATCCCTGTAAGACTACCATCAGCTGGGCTTAGGCACACCCTCAGCCCCTAGTGGAGGTGAGAAGAGACTTCTCACTGAGCCTCAGAAAAAAGATCTCCTCCCCCATCCCACCCTATCCAGAGTAAACAAATCAGACTGTCCCCCATCACCTGTCCTCAAGGAGCCATCACCTGACGATTTCCATTCATGCACACGTAAGTTCAGTGCCTCACACTTACATACGAGGAGAAAGCCAAAGGCAAAGCTTCTAACAGAAAGACAGGGACTAAAGAAACAGAAAAGAGGGTCTCTAATGAAGCAGAGACAATGCAGGAAATAGAAGAAAAATTTTAAAATCTTGCCTTAAGTTCTTCAGAGATGTAAGAGAAGATACAGTGACCATAAAACAGAACAGGATGCAAAAAGAAGGAACAATCTGAGAACAAGAAAGAATTTTTAGAAATTAAAAATCGATGAGGCAAGATAAACATGTCAGTAGCTAGGATAAAGTTGCAGAAATCTCCCAGAAAGTAAAACAAAACGAGATGAAAATAGAAGAAAATCGGAGATGTCCAACATGCTCTCTAGTATGTATGGGTTTTTGAGAGAGCTAACAGAAAAAATGGAGAGAAAATTTCACAGAGCCTATAAGAAAGTTCTCAGAATTGAAATGTATGCACAGCACTATGAATTTTGTTTTTAAAAGAAAGAAGAAAATCTCAGGCGGTGGTACATCACCATGAAAATTATAGAAAACTGGAAATTAACAGAAAATCCTTCAGTGGTTCTGAGGGAATGAAACAAGTCTCCACTAAGGGATAGAAAGAATGGCTCCAAACATACACAGCACTGGAATCCAGAAGACAAAGGGAAATGCCTTTGAAATTTGGAGGGAAAATTCTTTCAAACTAAGAATCTTATACACGGCCAGACTACTATCCGAGGTGAGGGGAGGATGGATAAAGGCATTTTTGCTCATGTAAGGACTCAAAAGTTCC
Source organism: Mustela putorius furo (assembly GCF_011764305.1). Lineage (NCBI taxonomy): Eukaryota > Metazoa > Chordata > Mammalia > Carnivora > Mustelidae > Mustela > Mustela putorius. The sequence continues at coordinate 42,378,938 of NW_025422005.1, read as the reverse complement.
TCTCCCATTCATCCTTATTTCATAAAGATTTCTGGAGCACTGGAAATGATAGTAGAATGGGAAAGGAGGCCTGATTTCTGGGCTTCCACTGTCACCGCTAAGTCCTGTCTTTTGGCTCAGCTGAACTAGAAGATCTTTAAAACCCCTTCTCAGCACCAAAACTATAGGAGTTGGGGCTTTCCAAAGCATCAAACCATTAACCAAGTGTTTAGCTCCGGTGGAAGGAAGGAAGGAAGGGAGAGAGGGAGGGAGGAGAAGGGAGGGAGAAAAGAGGGTTGCAAGTACAAAAATTTAACTTGGATGGTGCTTGAAAGTCCCTGTACCAGCCTCACCCACAACATTACCCTCGGAAAAGTAGCCTCAAGCTAGGTTTGCCAGAAATAGCAAGACTGAGTTAAATTAAATTTAAAAATTTAAAAACCACACACTCAGTTAAATTTGCATTTCAGTTGTTGTTCATCTGAAATTCAAAGTCAGCTGGGCTTAGGGGCCCTTCTACTTCACTGTCGGGTTCTGGTCCTGGGACTCTGGAGACAGCTGATGGGGGAAGGGGACACAGACTTGGCCCCCCCAATCCAAGGCCCCATGGGTAGGATGAACCTAGCGGCCTGTGCAGAAGTTGAATGCCAAGAACTTGGCGGGTAAGGGCTCTCTGTTGAGTGGTGTCCCACCCACTCCAACCGATGTGCTCTCCTTCAGCATTTTCCATGGGCACACAGCAAGGGGCTGGCAGGGACCCGGCGTGGTGTTGGGGGTAACCGCACCCATGGGTGTACCCCTTGCAGAAGGAGGCACAAACTCAAAAAGGCCATGCTCTGTCTCTGAGTCAGTCTCCTCACACACCGAGCTGAGCAGTCTTGGGTGCAGGAGCGGGGCTGCATTCATTCTGGGGTGCCCAGCATGAGGCCTGCCCAGCCTGGGCTGAGAAAATGTGTGAACGGTCTCTAGCCCTGCCCTCCTGCCACTGACCATCTGCTGCAGGAGACGCACGTGCACCGCGAACAGGCGGGCCGACCGAGCAGATGTCAGGGAGAGCCGCCACTTACCGCCATTACAGAGCCTTTACTCCCATCCCATCTGCCAGGTGCTTTCTGTGCCTCCTCACACTGAAGCCTCCAAAGGCTCCTACCAAGAGGTTGCAACCCTTACGTAAAGATGAGAAAAACTCAGAGAGGCTGAGTAACTTGCTTAAGGCTACACAGCTAGTTACAGGAGGTCAAGATTAGAATCCAAGTCTGTTTGGCTCCCCAGCCGTGGCTTCCTCCATGTCCTTGTGTTCCCAAGGAGTGCACGGGTGAAACAGTGCTCGGAGACTGTAAGCAGCCTCCTATACCCCTGCTCTTGCTGTATTTTCAGGAAATTAGTTACTTCCAGTTTCCTGGGGAGCTCCTGATGCGGATGCTGAAGATGCTGATCCTACCACTGGTGGTCTCCAGGTGAGGAAGGGGCAGGGGTTTGGGCGGTTGGGGCTGGGAGGGGAGAAGGTCCTGTGCCAATGGGGGGGGGGCACACACTCCTGCTGTGGGTGGCTGGCCTGGGGCGATGGGCCCTGGGAATAGCGTGCCTGTGGGGTCCCTGTGGTCATTAGGTGGAGGCCCGGGCTGCTGGGGCATCAGGGCACCACTGATTTCAGGCCCATTCAATGGACTTTTTTGTGACTTAAACAAGTGATTTGGTGTCGGGGGACGTGACCCGACTCCCAGGTGACTCAGGGCCTGGGACGGGGACGGCATCCCAGAGAGGCTGTTTATGGTGAATGCGCAGAGCATGGGGGAAAGGCAACTTTGGAGACACTCCGGAGATGATATCCGGGCTCAGCTGGGCAAACTAGGACAGGTGCCCAGACTCCTCTGAGCTTCAGTTTCCTGGTCTGCAAAATGAGAACCTTAACAACTACTTTAAAGGGTGATTGCGAGGACTGCCCCTGGCTACGCATACTTGTATGTGCTAGATGTTGGGGAGGGACTGGGTTCTTGCTCAAGCAGGAAAGACCTTGTGTGCCGGGCGAAAGAAATCACACTTGACTCACTGGGGGAGGGCCACTGGAAATCAGTGAAGATCACCTATCCCCTATCACTGCCATGCTGGGTGACCTGGAGCCAGACCTTGCCCCTCTCTGTGTAATGAGCTGGCAGCTCCAGATGGTGTCTGAGAGCCCTTCTTTGCTCTGAGGCTGTGGGTTTGGAATCCTCACCTCCCAGGACTTCTGTGCATGGAGGGACATGAACACACCTCTCTGAGTCCCCTCTGTGTGCTGGTTGGGGGTAGGGGGTTCTGTCTCCTGGGGCGAGGTCATCGGATTCCCCACTACTGAGCAGTGAGCCAGCTCCTCCCCACCTTTCCCTCCAGCTGTACCCTCTGCTCCCCCATCAGGGTGGCGGGGGGGCTTTGTCAAGTTCAGTTCAGTCTCCTACAGGCAGCATTTATGTCTCTCAGGACTCAGCCTCCCAAGGATCTTGCGGAAAGGCTGCCTCCCTCCCTCTAAAAGCTTTCCTGAACTCCTCAATCCACTCTAGCTCTTGTCTCCTCTTTATGCATCTTTTGAGTCATTCACGGAGTCAGTGAAGGTCACCAGTAGCTTCCATGTTGCTAAATCCAAGGACACTCAGTTCCTGCTCTGCATGACCTCTCTCCACACAGCTGATGCACTCAACAGAGCAGCTGATCCCCGTTTCCCTCTGGAATTCCTCCTCCCAGCTGTTGCCTGTTCTCTGCCCCTCCATCCCAGGCTCTCTTCCTCTGCTTTTCAGAGCTCCTCTCGTCCATCCTCGAGGCTTTGAAGTACCCCCTGCAAGCCCGACACTCCCAAGTACTCCCAGGTCTCTCGTCTGACCCCCACACTCAAATTACCTATTTGACATAGCCTCTGGATGCTTAACAGGAGTCTCCAATCTGTGCAGCCAGCCCGTGATTTTACCCCACAAACCATTTCCTTCTGCTTTCTGCTGGTCCATAAACAGCAGCTCCATCCACCCAGTTCTTCACGCCTCCCTGCTAATTATTCCCTTCCCACTCCCACCACCAGCCTGTCCATCAGTGGCTGCGGCTGGTTCTTCCCCCCAAATCCAACCCAGCTTCCTCCCCATTGCACAGGTCCAGACTCCACGGTCACCTGACCAGGCTCCCTGCTCCGTTCCTGTTCCCCTCCCACCTGCTCCACACCCCGTGGTCAGAACCACCTCCTGAAAAGTCACCTGGGCTGTGCTATCCATTAACCCAAAACCATCCATGGCTGCCACGGCATTTCCAACAAACCCTTTCACTCTTCCCCTGATCGCCAAGGCCCTGCCCGATCCACCCCTGCCAGCACCCCACTTTATCCAGGCCTCACTCACTCCAGTCCCACGGGCCTTGAAGACCAGACCAACCCCTCCCCCATCTTGGGGTCTCCACAAGGCTGTTCCTTCTGCCTGCAACTCGCTTCCCCGCACCCTACATCTCTTCCTCCTTCTCTTCTCTTAGATGGCCACCTCCACGTCCCTGCCTCAGAAGGGCCTGCTCCACCCATCCCCCCAGCAGCACCTTTGCTGGGTCTCACCAAGCCCCACTCCTTTCCATGCACGACACTTACCGCATGTTGTCATCCTGTTTGGACTCACATGGCCCCGTGTTTCTTTAATTCCCAAAAGGACTGCAAATGCTGTAGAGGCGGAGGTCGTACTCTCCACCTAGCCGAGTGCCCGGCACAGAGTGGGTACTCCTTAACACCTATCAGGTGAATTCTCGAAGAGATTCAACAATCATGCCCCGTGGGCTCCGGGCACTTGGCCCTGATGTGGGCACTGTGGATACAGAGATGCCTGAGGGTCAGTCACTGAGGAGCTCACAGCCTGGGAGGGAGACAGATGAGAAAACACAAGGTTACAAGACAACTGAACAAGTGTGTTGGTGGTGGAAGCACAGGATTCTCTTTTTTCCTCCCCTTTTCTCACTTTTATTATAATATTAAGCACAGTACTTCTGCTAGGCGGCTTTACTGACCTTGACCACTGACATTCCTTACTGCCTGGGCGTCAAGTCTTACTCAGAACCCAAACACCTCAGAGGCAGAAGCCCTGGCATGGGCGTGGACTCACACAGACCTGGGTTCCTGCCCTGGCCCTGCCATTGCCTGGCTCTGTGACCCTGGCAAGTCATTTAACTTGTCAAAAAGTCCTGGAGTCAGGGGTGGCTTGATGGCTAATTGGTTGAGTGACCGACTCTTGACTCAGCTCAGGTCTTCATCTCAGGGTTGTGGGTTCAAGCCTCATGATAGTCTCCACATTGGGTGTGGAAACTACTTAATTAAAAAAAAAAAAAAAGCCCTGGAATCAGAATCAGAGGCCTGGGTCAGTGACTTGCTTCCTCCAGAGATTATCACATGATCTTAACTAAGGTACCCTCACTGTGGGCCTTGGTTTACCCAGCTTACCTAGTGACTAAGGGCCTGTCCAGCTCTCCAAATCCTGGCTGTCAGAGGCCCAGTCTTTCTCCACTAGACAAAAGTGCATTCTCTGCACTGGGAACGGAATGTGGTATTAACTTGAGAGAAGACAGGGTGTGTTCACACATTTCCTTTGTTTATTATACAGTTTGGGCTGGTGCAGAGTGGTTGTGTCACTGAAAAACGGAAGTGCTTTCACAGTTTCCTACACAGGGAGAATTAAACCTTCTTGGGGGAAAAATTGACACATTTCTAAGCCCCAGCCCCTCCATCCCTGAACATGTCTTCTTCTGGCTTCAGCTGGTCTGCGATCCATCCATCTATCCATTGGGCGCCCACAGCTCCCTGAGCTCTTGCTCCTGGCTAGTTCAGGGCTGGTGATCCGAGTCCTCAGGGGGCAGCCCTCAGGGGGTCATTGCTTAGGACAGAGCAAAATCAGCAGAGCTGCTCTGACCATTCAGATGTCAGACTTCACACTGGGCTGACTAAACCGGAACTGCCAAAGGGGAACAAGTAGGGGTTTGCTTTAAAATTCCACGTGTGTTCGTGTGTTCGAGTGGTTAAACAAAACAACACAAAAAACCCTCCTGTCTGGGGATCAAGCCTTCTGGCCGGAGAGCTAAAGAGCTTGGCAGAAGGCTGCTGCTCTGCAGGACCCAGGGGCTCTGCGCTGTACCCCCAGGAGACAGGGCTTGTTCTGCCTGGTAACTGCTCCAGGGCAGGAGCCTGGGATAGAGCTCCCCGCATCCAGCTCTCTGCCCAGCGGGAAGTCTGCTTCTCTCTCTCCCTCTGTGCTCTCCCCCCATCTCTCTCTCAAATAAATAATTGCTCCAGGGCAGTGAAAGGATAAGGATTAAGGCACATTTGCTTCCGGTTCCAATAACCCGCAATTCTGGGCCCCGAAGCCTAGCACCCATAATGCCAGATGTTCCCACCTCTTTCCCAGCAGCAATGCCACCCTGTCCCTTCGCCAAGTCTCTGCAACCAGGCGGTTTCCTCCTTAGTCCCTAAGCATGCCATGTGCTTTTCTTCCTTCATGCCTTTGCTCAGGTCGTTCCTCCTTCCACGAATGCCCTCTCCTCTTCCTAATTAAAGTGCCCTCGCTGTGTTCAAGATCTAGCTCAAGGTTCTGTCTGAAGTTCTTCCAGATCTTCATTTATTGATAACTATCTACGATGACCTGTCTCCCCCGTGGATACTGCTCATACCCCAGAAGTACTCAGTACTGTCTGTGAAATGAATTCACAGTCACTGCTGGCATAGCACATGACGGTGTACAGACCCCCCCCCTTTTTTTTTTTGGCATAGTAGTGACATAGAAATAAATCAGCATTCCTGTCTGGACTAGCCACTCCTACTGCTGAATCCACTCCAAGCCAGCACCTGGCCTGAGCCCCCTCCTCAGACGGGCATGCCACGGCCCAGCTGAGTGCAAGCTGCCGTTGGCCAGTTGTGGCTTCGTACTTCACAGAGAGGGCGGTGGGCCCTCAGTACTGGCCGGCATGGTTGAAAACCTGCAGGAGACTGCCGGGGAGCAGCTGGGGCTTTGAAGTCCCTCACTGGAGGTCTGAACCTGACCAAGTCTCTCAGCATCTGAGCCTTAGTAACCTGCCCTGTATAATGGGGAGACACCCACCTCCCTTCTGAGAATGAAATAAGATAATGTCCTTGGAGCGCCCAGCAGAGCCCCTGTTACAGGATGAATATCAGCTGTTTTTTCTGACTCATGAAAGCTTCACCAGGCTTCTCCGAGGCCCAGAGATGTTTCACGAAACCCTCCACCTGGGTTTGAGCTCTCAGCAGGCAACCCCCTCGAGTGACCTCTTCCTTCTTCATGCTTTTACTCAGCACCTGTCCTCATCACTTCCTCTGGGAAGCCTCTCTGTGCTCCGGCGCACTTGGGAACATGGATACACCCGCACACCTGTGTTCGTGGCAGCCTCAGCAGGCACACAGACAAGGCACCATGTGTGTCCACGTGACATTCACGTGTCACCCTTGCCCAGAGTCATTCCAGGTGAGATGGTTGTCACGGTCGCCTCATTCTCCAGGAATTCCTAGAGCCTCTTGCTTTCCTCTGCCTTCACATTCCTGCAACTAGTCAGGGGACAGCCTTTGCCAGTCTCCTGTTCACACACAGATCCCTTGCTTCGAACCGTGCACAAATTTAGTAATTTCACTGACAGTTGGGGGCAAGATCACAGGGAAGGATCATATTGAGAAGTGTAAGCCCTTCGGCCATCTCTTGGTTCTCTCTCTGTGTATATTAGTTATCTTTACTTGGGAACAATTACCACAAACTTAGCCATTAATTATCTACCACTTTCCAGGGGTCGGGAGCCCAGGCATAGCTCAGCTGGATCCTCTGCTCAGGCTCTCATGAGGCTTGAATGAGGTCTCAGTTGAAGCATTCGCAGAGCTGTGTTCTCATCTGAAGGCAGAGCCAGGGAAGCATCTATTTCCAAGTTCATCTGGGTCACTGGCAGAAGTCATTTCCTTGTGGCTATTTGTCTGAGGACCCAGCTTCTTAATAGCTGTCAGCTGTAGGCCATCCTCAGGTCCTAGAGGCTACCAGCGGTTCCCGGCCTTCTGGCTCTCTTCAAAGGTGATTTCCAACATGGCTTTTGGCTTCATCAAGGCCAAGAGGAGGATCCCTCACTCTCCAATCTGCTGAGACAGTCTCACATAACATAATCATGGGGGTGATGTCCCATCACCTTTGCCATGTCCTCTTAGAAGCAAGTCACAGATCCCACCAACCCTTAAGGAGAGAGATGATACAAGGGTGCAGATCACCGCGAGGCGGGGCGGTCAACATAGGGTGTATCCATCTCTTTCCTTCTCTTTCCCCACCTTCCTTCTCTCTCCCCCTATTCTACGACCAGCCAGAAATCCTGTCCTCCTTGGCTTTCAAAAGCCGCCTCGACTCCTGCCCTGTTCCTGGAGTAGGGTGGGGTGGAGGTGCTGCTCATGTCTGGTCCACATGGCTCATCAAGGAATTTCTTCTAAACAGAGACAATGCTCTTATCATAAAAAGAATTCTGAAGAAAATGAATTCCTCTGTCTCTTACAAGACATCACAGGGCCTGCTCGGTTTTAGGGATCTAATAAATGCGTATTAAATGAGTAGAGCAGTGGAGGAGCAGCTGGGGCAGAATTCAGGGGAGTTTCGTGACCAACATTTGAACTGACCCTTGGAGGATGCTCTGGAGTTGCCTTTTAAAGATGTTTTTGTACTTTAAAAAATTCTATAATTATAAACATTTTAGAGAATTGAGAAAAGTGATCCTTCTGTCATCCCACAATCCGAATTCTGCCACTGTTATCTTTGCTCTTATCCTTCTTAGTAGTGAATCACCAGGCTCAGGGTGTAATCCTTGGCTGACTGACTCAGAAGTTCACCCTCATCTGAGCCCCTGAGCTGTGAGGCCAGTCCTTGGATGCTGGCAAGGGACAATGAAACAGACAAAATGACAGTTTATTCATTCACAAAGATAAACACAATTGCACAGGTGCACACAGTCTCAGGCCGGGGCATTTTTCCCTGCAGGCTTACCAGTTGGGGATCCCACAGGCTCTGCATGGTCTGGTTCAAGTCAGCACAGGACCCCCTGCTCTGGCTCCCAGATGCTGGAAGTACCCTGTCATTGTTCTTAAAGCAGCCTCAGTCATGCCCTGAGCTTGGTTCCTTGGAATTGAGCTCTGATCCCGTTTCCCTCCTGTTGGGTTAGCCCTGGGGGCTTTCAGCACCAGCAGATCTTGGTCATAGGTACCCTAGTATACCCTGACCCTAACTTCAAATTGCAGGGACCAGGGAGTGGGATCTTAGTCTCTTTTCTCTCAGAAGGCCCCTGTGCCTCTCATGCAAACTGAGGCACTTTTCATAACTCTGCATGCGGATCTTAAGGTCCCAAAGTCTTAAGGTGTGTCCAACAAACCACAAAAGTCTCTCCTTTCCCCTGGACTAAATGTGCCTTCTTACCTTGTATTTGCCATTTGAAAATGTTTTCTGTTTTTTTTTTTTTTTTAAAGATTTTATTTATTTGAGAAAGAGAGTGAGGGCACAAGCAGGGGGACCAGCGGAGGGAGAGGAAGAGCAGGGAGCCTGATATGGGGCTCGACCCCAGAACCCCGTAAAGATGACCTGAGCTGAAGGCAGACACTTAACTGACTGAGCCACCCAGGCACCCCTGAAAAATTTTTTTTTTTAAGATTTTATTTATTTGACAGAAAGAGATCACAAGTAGGCAGAGAGGCATGCAGAGAGAGAGAGAGAAGAGAGGAGGAAGCAGGCTTCCCGCGGAGCAGAGAGCCCGATGCAGGGCTCGATCCCAGGACCCTGGGATCATGACCCGAGCCAAAGGCAAAGGCTTTAACCCACTGAGCCACCCAGGCGCCCCTGAAAATGTTTTCTAATAATGAAAATGGTTGCAAGGAAACTAGCTGTCTCTACCTATGCACACGGAAGCCTCAGACAGAATTTAGAAAATCCTGCCTCCCAGTATACTGGCGCAGGAATAGTCGGATGGTTAGGACCTGCTGCAGAATGGTCATGTCCTTGAACAATGGTCCACCTCCCATGGGTGGTGCTTGGGTGTGTCCTGAGTGCTCTGCCGCTCTCAGCTCTCTTCTTTGTGCCCCAGTGCTGACTAAGCCCACGCTAATCCTCTTCCACTAGAAAAGTCAAGTCTTTGGAGCCTTGGGGGCCTTCCTTTCCCATTTTCTCTCAGTTATAGCACCTGTCACTACTCTGATCACTTTTGCTTTTAATTTATAGTTTATCCCAAACAGTACTGGCAACTTCCTCTTCCTTTGAGTTCTCAGAGGAGATGTTACTGTTACTTCCACAAAAATAAGTCTGTGTGTTTTTTTTTCTTTCTTTTTCATTCAACGTGATGTCGTAAGAATTGTCCACGTGGCACCCCCGTCTCCATAAACTTGTTTTCATCTTCCACTCGGACGATGCAGAGTTTGCAAAACCCCTCTCCTTTCACTCGACACTTAGGATGCTGCTGGATGTCCTTTTGGGGCATCACTGTGTCCCACAACTCTGGAGTTATGAGCTCTGTTATTTACCACATGCCTGGCCTCAGCCATAAAAGAGACATGATGCCGTCAGCCAAGTGACAAAGCCGTTCCCGACAGGTGCTTTCTTTATTTATCTTTTTTGGTGGCCCGTCAAGGCCCCAAATGGGCTGGCGTTTGCTTCTGAGCTCGGGAAGTCAACTGCGTCTTGTTTTCACACATCCCCAGACAAGCGACACCGGGAAGAAGGGGTGGGTCAGACCAGCATCTGGAGCCAGTGAGGGCCTCCAATTCTCCACTTGTTCTCTGCCAAACCCTCCACTCTCCTCATTCTTCAATTTCTTAAACCAGGCATCATTCAGGGGAAACTGAATCCATGTGTTTGTGATTCACTGATGCAGAGCATGACACAATGTTTTGTAAGCTTCACATCAAAGCAAAGAAATCCAAGTGTGTATGTGGGTCCGCGCAGGAACACGTGGTATGTCTCTTCACGCGTGTGTAGTGTGTACTTCTGTGTGTGCTTGTGCCTTCCTGGGTGTGTGCTGTTTTCCTTGTAAGAATTTTAAACTGATTTTTCTTAGAATCAGGAAATCATGTTTGGCCAGAGAAACCTAACACTCCCTTCTCCCCCTTCCTGAGGAACTCTAGCTTGGCAGAAAACACTCAAACACCCACGTCCTGACTTATTGGAGAAGGTCCTGGGCGGCGCGGCCAATGCAAGTCTGGTTGGGGAGCCAGTGTGCGGGGGGCAATGGCACCGGGCTCCCCAGGTCGCCGTGAGCGGAAGGGAGGCAGGAGGAATAGGCTGTAGGCATGTCGGCTCTGCCCCGCAAGTCATGGGGCAGCCTCTTTTAGCAAAGCTCCTCTGACCTCTCTGATGGGAGCCCTGGGATCTGTCCTTGGCCCTCTTGCCCAGTCAGCTGATGGCCTTACTCATCAGAATGGGGAACATGGCCCAGCTGTGGGCTGCGGGTGGGGTCAGACCAGCAGCTGGTGACTCTGCAAACCTCCCCGGTTTTATCATCCCTCATGGACTCCCATGCTCCTTCTTTCCCCCATCCAGGTAGAGAACTACTCATCCTGCAAGGCTCCATTCAGCAGCCACCTCCTCCGGGAAGCCTAGATTCCCAGGCTGGGCTAGGTCCTGCTTCTGGCCTTTCCCCATCACAGCCGGAACCCAAGGTCGTGTGTTGCCCAGTACAGGTCTCTCCACCAACTGGCAGGAGCTCCTTGAGGACCACGAACCCACCCCATTCATTCCTGAGACCCTCAGCACCCAGAGCCAGTGTTCAACAAGGGGCAGGCTGGGGACATAGCAGTTTGGGGAGGCGGGGGAGGTTGTGAAAAGCTCCACTGCCCTTGTCTGTCAGGAGCCACTGCCCTGGAAGGTCTCATTTGAGCTGGAGAGAGCCTCACTTGGGCAGCCTAGCCTGAGCCCTCAGTGGAGAGACAGCAAGAACTGTCTGGCGGAGGGAGAAGAGGCAGGAGACCCATGTTCCTTTCAACTCTGGGGGTGGGGGACTTCTAACCATAACATGGGGACAGTGGTCATAACCAGACATCCTAAGGATGCTGTTCCTCATGGCAGAGATGATGACCGTCTGCCACTGTAGAGCAGAGTGGCCCTCCGTGAGAATCCTCTGGCTCCCTCACACCTGACGTTCTTTGCCTTGGGGGAAAGAAAGCAGTAGGAGTTCAGGTCTTGCGGAGTTAGGAACTGGACGAGACCCTTATTGCCCTCCTGGTAGAAGGTGACTAGGTGACTAGAAAGGTCGATGGTCAGACCGTGAGCTCTGAGGGCTGCTGCTGTGGCTCCTCCAGCTTCAACTTTCGATTCTGTTCAAGCTGGTTATGTGCACATTAGTTGTGAGCTTGTTATCTGCAAGACCCAATGAAGCATTGTTCTGGTGCCCAGTGGTCTGCTGGAAAGGAGGGACCTTCAGAGGGCGGTTGGGGATGGCAAGGCTGCGGTGTCCTGCTAGACCCATGCCTGGCCCACCCCCCAATCCAGCCCTCCTCCTTTCCCACCCCACCTCTGCATTCTGAGCCCCACAACATCTACAGTGGAACCAAAGAGCTTTGGTCTATGTAGCTGCAGAGGGCAGGGCTGAGCCCAGAATGGGGAATTCTCTTCCCTGAATGTGGATTGCATTCTGGCACTGGGAAGGACTTTCTAATAAGCATAGCTAGCTCATATGGAGGGGCTGACAGAACGTAGTGAGTTCTCTGTCCTCTGAAGTGTGCAAGCAAAGGAGGTAGAGAAACATGTACCCTGGGTAGGGGGTACTGGGACCAGATGACCCTGACTTTAGCCAAGTGGGAGTCTGGGCATCCTGCCTCAGGTCTTAGAAAGAGCTGGCGTGAAGGAGGGGGTGTGGCAGAGCCATCTGGGAAGAGTAATGCGGCGCTAACGTGGCACTTGCTGTCAGCTGCTGGGCCTGTCATCTGCTCCAGGGAGATGCAAACCATGATGCTTGGAAGGGCTAAAGGGATTCTCGTGGACCCCCAGATGCCTCCTTCCAGCCGCCTTTCTGGTGGACTCTCTGCAGCTGCATCCCAGGGCCGGCTTGAGGGAGCCTCCCTGACTGGGTCAGCTGAGGCCAGAACCCGGGGCCTTGGCCATGGGGCTCTGGGCTCCTTCCTGTCCCAGACATCCTAGTGCTGGGATGTTGTGACTCTGGGTGTTGTCATGCTAGTAAACCAGGCTTTGAATCTACTTATTGGGTGGCCATCGCAAGTTGCCTGCACACCTACAGTCACTGGGCATTCGCTACTTCTCAAGGTGGTCCCTTCCAGGGCAGAAAGTTATTCTTGGTGCTGAGCTGAGAACTTCACTGTCACTTGCCACAACCACCTCCCCCCCCAAATCCCAGCATTCTACAGGTTTGCTCTGCTCCCTGCTCCACAGATCCCACCCCCCACAACTGGTTCCCCGGGCCCACAACTCTGTCACCACCACCTACCTCAGCAGCAAGGCACACACCTCTGTCCCCTGTCCTTTTCCCGGTGGGTCTCAATGTCAGTGCACGTCCATGGCCTCGTCCATAAGCTCCCAGGTTTCTGGCCCCACAGGCAGAGGATCCACTGGCCCTTCAGCAGCCCCATTCCCTACATGACTCAGTCGGCTGGCAGCAAACCAACCCTGAAGTCCCTTCCCATGTGCTGCTGCTGTGGCTCAGCCCCCCACCCTCACCCCAAAGTCTGTGACCTCCCCAGTTGTGGAAGCCAGGTCTGGCCCAACATATGTCCGTGCTCAGTTTTATCAGGTCAGAACTGGCCCGAGGGGCCAGCCTGCATCATCCCAACTTCCTCGTCCCATACGTTAGCCCTTTCCCCCAGCTTCCTGTCCTCCCCAAATCTGATCCACACGCTCTCAGTAGCCTTGGCCAAGCCATTGATAAAAATGACCAGGAAGGGTAGGCTGAAAGAAGAGCGCTGGATCACACCTCCAGGGACCCTCTCAGATTCTCTCCCCCTGGGAGAGGACACTGCCTGAGACAGTCCCTCCCAGAAGTTCCCAGCTATCCCAAAAGTTCCAGTGCCAACGTCACAAAGACACACAGTGTCGGGGGAGTCCCCTAAACCTGGCAAAGGGCCAAAGCTGGTCTAGGGGACTTGCTCTCAGGGAACCCACACTGGGTGCCTATGGTCATAAGAGCCAAGTTGACCTTTTAGCAATCTCGTCTAGAATGGCATCCTGGTTTAACATCACACACTCAACAAACCGCACCCAGACCAGACCAGGCCAGGCCCTGGGCTCTGAGGACCTGCACTGAGCCCGATCCAGCCCTTCCCTGGAGGAGCTCATGGTCCACCGGGGCAGGCAGTCTCAGAAGGGATGACATGGCTAGAGCGAACGCTAATAACTGGAATGTACTGAATATTTATGATGTACCAGCCACCACGCTAAACGTAGATTACCCCTCACCATGAGCCGTCATTACCTCCGTTTGATCCTCCTGTGGAAACTGAGGCACACAGAGGTTGGGAACTTGATGAGGGCCCCGAGCTGTTGAGGGATATGAGTGGGAGCAGGCAGGAGCTTCCTCACCCAGCCAGGCGGGAGGTGGTGCCAGAGTGGAGACTGGACAGGTGAGCAGCAGTAGGAGGGGACAGGAAAGGGAAGCAGGAGGGACAGGGGCAAGGGGACTGGGTTCCTCTGGAATTCCCTGCTTCCCCAACACTCATGCCCTGCCAGCTTACTGGCTGGGCTCTGGAGATTCAGAGGTGGGCATACCAGTAGAGTGGCCCCTAACTGGGAAGCACAGGGTTCCCTCGGGTGGAGCATGAGGCGGCACCTCAAGGAAGTCTTCCCAGAAGAAAGGACATCTAGGCTGGCTGTAGAAAGCAGGTGGAAATGGGTGGGGTTTGGGAAATGTGTGTGGGTGGAAAGATAGAGAGTTCCAGGCTGAAGGAATGACTGTGGAAAGGTGGTTCAGGGAGCAGCAGGGAGACCAGGGTGGCTGGAATACGGGCGAGGAGCTAAGACTGAGTCAGGCCACACTGGACCCAAGGCCATGAAGGAGGATGCAAAGTTCTGAGGGCAGTGGAGAGCCACCAAGGACTTCAAATGGGGTGGGGAGTGGCCAACAGTCCAGGTGTTCTGTCCAGTGTCCCCAGCGCAGAGCACAGCAGCAGTGGTGGCTCCCGCGGTCAGGTGGGCATGATCCCCACCTCAGTAGCTGGTGCTAGAACCAGGTGATGGCCAGTAAACAGCCTCTTTTGCCCTCCATGAGAAGCCCAGCAAGCTGCTGCCTCCCTTCCCCCAACCCCTGCAAGTGGAGCAGTTCCCAGATTGAAACGGGCTGGGCTCCCCAGTCACTGCAATCTCTTCATCCACAATCCCTTGGCTCTGGGTGGCAGCTATATGGCTCCGGGGGGAGTCCCAGACCTCTCAGCTCCCTAAGGCTCTTCCCCAGGGCCCTGAAGGACCATGGAGGTTCCAAGGAGCGCCTAACCAGACTGGGAGTAGGTGAGGCAAGGTTACCTTTCCTCCCCTCACTGTAAATTATGTGCTAGAAGGGTGATCCTCAAAGAATCTCCCCCTCAGTCTAGAAGCCTTGATCGAGAATCTGAGCAGGTGACTGGTCATCCAGGCTCCACCTGGATACCTCCAAAGACAGGAGCGCTCACCACCACAAATCTATCACAGGACAAGTTATCAACTCTGAGAGTTGAACTGTAGAGGCATGACACGAGCTCCCTTACATTCCAATCATGGTCAGCCAAAACTGGAAGACACTTTCCTTCCACAGGAGTTAAACCAGCTTGGTACAGTGAAGAGGCACTAGGAGCAAGGGAAGCCCCACAGGGTTCTGAATCAGAAACCCATGTTCCAGTCTTGACTCCACAGCTTCCCAGCAGGGTGGCTTGGCCAATTATCTCCCCCTCCCTGAGCTCTATTTTCCTTCTCTGTAACTCCAACTGCATAGTCCAATACGATAGTCACTAGTCATAAATGGGCTACTGAACCCTTGAAATGTGCAACTGAAGAGTTTAACTTTTTTAAGAAATTAATTTAAAACTTTAACACCTGAAGCAGTGTAAACATTTTTACATTGATTATGTATTGAAATGATAGTATTTTGGATAGACTGGGTTAAATAAAGTATTATTAAAATGAATTTCACAAAAAAAAATGAACTTTACTTTTTTTTTTTACTTAAAATGTGACTACTAGAAAATTTAAAATTTTACAATTGTAGCCTACCTTGTAATTCCATAGGGCAGCACCGACTTAGAATGTTTTTTAAGGATTGAATGAGGTGGATGTTCAGGTGTTTGGGGACATTTAAGGTCCAGATAAATTATGGTTTCTGTGGCTGCCTGGTACTCCAGGGATTGTGTTTTCCATCACACCAGTAAGTCAAGCTTATTCTAGAAATAATAGAGAACACAGACAAACAATACAACAGAATGAAAATCAACCAAAATTCCACCTCCCAAAGAAAGCTACTGTAAAATCTCTCTTGCTAGTAGGTTTTTTTCTGTGCATATCCATGCGAGTCCTCACAACCCTACCACAGATTATAGGTTCTCCGAAAGGTCACTTCAACAGCTTGGCTGGAAAGCCTGAGACCTCAGAGGAGCCCACTCTGGTCAGAGGCAGGACCTTGAACTTGCTTTCTTGTTAACATGAGTCCCTGGAGTAGCCCACGTGCATGCGGGGTCCAGGCTTTCCTCCTCCTGAGATCCCGGTCTCCTTCGCCTCTGCCAACTCCCATGGTCACCAACCTGGAGGCTCCGTCAGCTTTCACCAGCAGCTCCCTCCCCGCGAGCTCCTGCCTCCCCTCTCCAGTCAGCAGGAAAACCCTTCCAGTTTGGAGGTTTCAGAGGGGAACTCCTTGGAGGCCAGAGGATGGAATTCTTCCCATGTTATCCATCAGCCCTCTCCTTTCCAGAGCCCCTAGGTTGGGGCCTCTCTTGCTGTATGTAGAATCTATACTCCCTCCCTTCCCGCATCCTGGTGGGTCCCTGAGTTGGAACCACCTTTGTGTCAGACCTCGTCTTCTTCAGAGTGGCCTTCTGAGGAGCCCTTTGCCCCTTTCTGTGATCTGATGGTCATGGACACGCCTCTCGTGCACAATCCCCCAAGCATGTCTGTGCAGGGCATCTGGATCCCAATCCTGGAGAGGGGCCTCTGTCAGAGGAGGCTCTGGGCCTCCCCACAGGGCTACAGACTAGCTCACACCTTACTTTTTTCCATCTAACCTTCAATAAGAACATCTTTCCAATGACACCGTCGCTCCTAACGGCTGCTTAGAACGCCACTGCGTGGGTATGCTGTAACTTATTTTTTTTTTAATATTTTATTTATTTATTTGACAGGCAGAGATCACAAGTAGGCTGAGAGGCAGGCAGAGAGAGAGGAGGAAGCAGGGAGAGAGGAAGCAGGCTCCCTGCTGAGCAGAGAGCCTGATTTGGGGCTCCATCCCAGGACCTTGAGATCATGACCTGAGCTGAAGGCAGAAGCTTTAACCCACTGAGCCACCCAGGCACCCATATGCTGTAACTTTTAATCTAATTCTGCATTGATAAATTAGGGGCCTGAGTCCGGATCTAATTCTTTTTTTTTCTTTTAATTTTTACTTGACAGACAGAGATCACAAGTAGGCAGAGGCAAGCAGAGAGAGAGGGGGAAGCAGGCTCCCTGCTGAACAGAGAGCCCGATGCGGGGCTCAATTCCAGGACCCCAAGACCATGATCCGAGCCGAAGGCAGAAGTCCAACCCATTGAGCCACCTAGGGCCCGAGTCCCGATCTAATTCTGCATTGGCCTTCTTAGGCCGGCCCCAGGTGTTTGCTCTCATAAATACCACTTTAGGGTCTCTCCCAGTACACGTAGATGTTCTCAGATGTAAGTTCTCCCTTTTCAGACAGCCAGCAAATTCTCCTGGATGGATCATACTGGACCCCACCTTTCCCTCTGTCCCCCTTGGCCTGGCACTCAAGGCCACACCCCCCTCCTGAGCACGGTCTATATCCCCCATAACCCTGTTTCTGATTTGACCTGAGCTCTGACCACACTGTGCCCACACTTGCCAGCCTCCCTGTTGGCTGCTGCTGTCTCACTGCCTGGGATATCTGCCCCATCTCCAAATCCTCCTCATCCTCCCAAGAACCACTAAAATGCCCCCTCCTCCAGGACATCCTTCCTGACTCTCCTAGCTAGAAGTGATCTCTTCCTCCTCTAATAAAGATAGCACATCGTTGTCCTCTCGCCTATGGTACCAATGCAGCCACCCTGGCTCCTGTTTTCTTGGGTCCAGGTTTTCTGATTTCCTTCTGTGGACTCAGGGCATGGCATGGAGTGAGCATGCATTAAAGACATGAATAAATACATCAAGGAAAGAGGACTGGAGTTAGGGGCCTGCGTTCTGATTCAGCTGGCCGCTAGTGTTCCACGCGACCTCAGGCAGGTCATCCTCTCAGGAACCCCACTTCCCTGTGAGCAGTTGGACTTGGCTGTGGGGGATTTGTTGCAGTCAGGGGGTTGTTTGGCCTGGGGCTGATGTGCTGGCCCCAAGCTGGGGATAATCTCTCTGGTGGATCATAATCACAGGGCAGCCCCCCATTTCCCTTGCCTACACAATCCCATTATGAGCCCTTCAGGATTTATGCCTGAGACCCACCCTAAGCCCATCACTAACATATGGCATACTGGCAGACAAGGGACGAAAGGAGATTATAAACATCCATTCATTCATTCATTCACTCACTCACTCCTTCGTTCAGCAAATGGCTACCAAGCTGCACATGACTGGGCCCCATGCCCAGCTCTGCAGACCCAGGATTGAACAGACTCCAGCCAGGTCTCAAACAGCAGGCAACTCAGTGCGGTGGGCAGAGGACTGCCCTGGGTCCCCAGCCAGTGGTCAGGGAAGGCTTCCTGGAGGGGATCCTTCAACTGTGTCTTGACAGAGCGAGGAAGAGCACAGCACTCAGGCAGCAGCTACAGCCCAAGGTGGGGTAGAAGCTTGCTAGGCTCTGGGCTGGATGGGGGGTGCTGCCCGCCTGTAGTCTAATGACAAGAGGAGCAGGATGGGGAGGGATTATCCACTCTTGTATACATGATTAAAAGCAGACAAATACTTCCTTTATCTGGAAGAATGAAAGGGCTTTGGGGGAAAATCCTTTTGGCAGCAAAGCAAAGCACAGGCAACTCCTTAACTAATCTCTCAACCCCACCCTGCCAACAGCCGGGAGGACGGCAGCTCCGGGGCTGACCCTCGCTGAAGGCCCAGAGCTCAGGGCAAGGCAGGCAGGGGTGGGGAGGAGCTGGGAGTGGGGGAGACCCATAAGCCCTCTCAACACAAGCTCCCAAGACAGTGGCAAGGGGACCCAATCTGGACCCAGGCGGTAGCCCAAGATGGCCACAGGGTGGCGCCTCGCCAAGAAACCCAGGGCCCTGTTTCAGAGATGGGATCCTGATGCCCAAAGATATCCCCCAGGCAGAATCAGGACGGAACCCAGCCCAGGGCTCTAACTCGCTGCCATCACTAGTTCATTCAGTAAGCCTGCAGTAACCCCCTGTGCAGTGGTGGCCCTGAGAGCTCATGCTGCACACGCACTGGGGACACACAAGAAAAGTCACACCTGCCCCTCTCCTGTCCTCGGTCTCATGAGAGAGACAGGTAGACAGTGATAGACAGGGTCCTGACAGAGGCCAGGGGCTGCAGAAGCCCCAGAATGGGGTCCTAACCCCAGGGACAGGCAGGCAGTCCACAATGTCACCAGAGAGGTGACACTGCGCTTGGTCTTACCTAGTGAGTAGCACTCAGGCAGAGTGGAGGCACCTGGGAATGACGCAGAAGGAAACAGCAGTGGCAAAGGCCTGGAGGTGTGCATGGGTATGGCTGTTGTCCCTGGACATGGCCCAGAGGACAGAGCAGGAAACCAGGCTGGAGGGGCCATAGGACTGAATTGCTGCCGGGGGGGGGGGGGTGGGCAGGCCCACACGGTCACTCCAGCTCTGTGAGGGTGCTGGGCAGAGCCAGGGGGGGCACTCCACCTGAGTGCCCATGCCCCCCACCCCCAGACCCTAACCCATGTCGCTCTCCCAGCTTGATGTCTGGCCTTGCATCCCTGGATCCCAAGACCTCCAGCCGCCTGGGCGTCCTCACTGTGGCGTACTACCTGTGGACCACCTTCGTGGCTGTCATTGTGGGCATCATCATGGTCTCCATCATTCACCCGGGTGGCGCAGCCCAGAAGGAGATGACAGAGCAGAGTGGGAAGGCCATCATGAGCTCTGCTGACGCACTGCTGGACCTCATCCGGTAAGGCTCACACGGACGCCCTACTCGGGAACGCCAGGCCTGGGCTGGGGCCACAACTCCAGAGGCCTGGCCCTGCGTGTCTGCCGGAGGCCCCATAGGTCACAGGGAGGGGGTGCTTGGGGTCTGCTCTTGATTTCTTGTGGCCACAGTGTCTCTGTCCCCTCAGCCCCCATGCTGTCCACTGGATTCACACTGCACTGCCTGCCTCCATCAGACTGGGAGCACCTCAAGGGCAGGACAGGGGTCGGCCCCCTGGGAGCCACACCCCAGCATGCAGCCTGGCCCTGGGCCGGCATCAACAGGTGTTCCCTGACTGACTGCTTGCCCGTGTGCACCCAGCCTCCACTGGGGAAGGCCATACATCGCTACCCCACCATCTTTTCCTTGCTGGTCCCCCTCTTGCAGAAGAGGGAGTGATGCTCAAAGAGATGATGTGACTCTTCCAGGGTCATCCAGCAGGCAAGTCATGGAGCCAGGATTCATCCTGGGTCTGATTCCAAGGGAGTGATTTTTGCCTGGTGGTGCCCCTGCCTCAGCCCCATGGACATGGCTAACCAGCGTCCAGGACCTGAGCCCTCCTTCCAGGAAAGTTCTGTAGACCCAGCAATGCCTCCAAGTCTGAACCCCTTTTTCCAAGACTCCATGCTGGCCATGCCTCTCCTCTCCATCATTCATTCACTCTTGCCAATGCCTGCCCTGTGCCAGGCACTAAGCCTGGCCGTAGTCCCAGAGGAGAGAAAGGTTCATGAATAGAGAGCAACAACTGTCTGGGTTGGGAGTCTCAATGAGGGAGGCAGGGTCTGTGGGAAAGTGCAAAGAGCAGGCTCAGGGGAGGCAGAGGGAGGGATGAGTGGCACGGGCCAGGGAGGCAGGAGCCCATTCTTCGTGGAGGCAAAGGTATGCAAAGGTCCTGAGGAAAGCATGGGAAGAAATCCTCACCCACTCAGAGTGACTGGAGCACTGGGGCAAAGGGGAGTAGACAGTCACTGCTGGGGAAGCGAAGGGGTCCTATCATGAAGGACAATGTGACTCATTGGCTGAAAACTGAGGCCATAGGAAATTGGCTTGAAACAGAAGCGGCATGATCCCATTCAAAAGGCTCACTCCACAGCAGAGTGGGGGTGAAAGGGGGGCAGGGGGAGGGGAGGAGGACAGGCAGGGAGAGGGACACGGTGCCAGCCCTGGGCACAGGGAAAGGGTAGACTGAAGGCTGTCAGAAGCTAAAACCAGCCGGAGCCAGGCAGGACAGAAGGTTGGAGGAGAGTTGGAGGAGGCAGCAGTGCTGATCCCGATGGCGTGAACACCCAGCTGTGAGATCACCAAGTCACATGACAACGCTGGAGCAGGTGGGGACATGCTGGGGAAGGTGTCCACTGGTGGCTGGCTGGCTGGCTGGTGCATCTGAGTCTTTGGGAGAGTCTGAGCTGGAGACAGAGGAGGAGGCTGCCCAGCTTGGGCTACCTTCTCTCATTCTCTCACATCCTGCATCCAGTTTGTTGGCAAATTCTGTCAGCTCTACCTTCTAAATACTACCCCAGACCTTGTCCCTTCTGTCCCCCTGTGCCAGGCTCACCCTCTCCCCAACCACTCTCACCTCTCACTAGAGGGTCCAACCGCAGCACCCAGCTTTCTGCTTCATTCGGGTCTGGTCTCAGCACAGCGGCCAAAGGGATCATGTTCAGGACTCCTCACGTCAGCACACCGCGCAGTGCTCACTATGGCCTACAGGCCCTTCCTTCATGATGCCTCTACCATACCCCCACCACCTGTGACCTCTGCTCCAACTGTCTCTCCCCTCCCTCCAGCCCTGCTGGCCTCCTGCCATTCCCCAAATGCCCATGTGATCCCATCTTCATCACAGCCTCTGCCTGGATGGACCTTCTTGCCGGGGTGCATGGCTCCTCCCCTCACTCCACCCCTGCTCTGTGTCACCTCTTCAGAGGGACCACCTAACCTCCGTCACCCTCTCTCCTCACAGTCCTCGTTACTACCTGTCATTATCTTGTCTGTGTGTGTTTTTTATTTCTTCTTGTGTCTCCCCCACTGGAGTAACATACGTTTCATGAGGGCTAGATCTTTGCAAATCTGTTCCCTGCTGCATCCTGGAGCCGAGAACAGCTCAGAGGAGGTGCTCAGTGTTTGCTGAAGGCAGGTGTGCGACATAGGGTCACCGATGGGGCTGGGGTCAGAGCCGGGACAGGAGACTCACCTGCTCAGGGAGAAGATCCAGATTGTGTGGCTCCGAGGCCCACGCTGAGCCTCAGCCCTGGGGCCATGGTGGAGGTTTGTGTAGAGCTGACAGGAGCAGCAGAGGGCCAGGAGGGGCACCGGGACAGCAGGTATCCTAGAGGCTGAGGGAAGAGGAATTTTGAGAAGCTTCCTTTCTGAGATCCATTATTTCTAAGAGTTGGTGGCTATGATTCATCCTTTCTTGGATTCAATGATTTGAAACAGCCTTTCTTCGTGGTGGAAGGAGCTGGTGCTCGGGAGTCCCCGCCCTCGTCACCATGGCCTCCCCTGCGGGGGGCTGAGGGCTCTGGATCAGACACACGTGTTAGAGTCAAATGTTCCAGGAGTGGCTCCTGCTCCTGGTTGCTTTTCACGTGGTGAAAATTGATCCTTCTGGTTTTAGACTTTTCCCCAGTTGCTCTCAACCCCAAGGCAAGTTGTTTTGCAGAGCTGAGTGGTTAGACATCACGGTCGCTGTTTCTCAGAGAGTGGGGCTGCAGAGAGAGGTCACATGGTTCCTGGGACAGGGAACCAGAACCTTGGGGATAGGAAGTCTTGTCACAACTCTGTCAGTAAGGCTCAATGTGGCCCTTCCAGGCCTTGGTTTCCCCAGTGGTTTTCAAGATCCCTTCTAGCTCTGTGGTTCTGAAACACAAAGGCCTACACACCAGTGAGCAGAAACTTCTGGAGGTGGGTTCTGGGAGATGAGGTTGGGAGGACAGTACAGAACCCAACCTTGAGGATCTTGAACCCAGGCTAAGGGGTTGGCTGTTCTGTTAGAAACTGGAAGCTGGTGAATAGGGAAGGATGGACTGGGGTAGAGCAAAGTGGTCAGGATATGACTCGAGGCAGGAGGATGCCCTATTTGGGGTGCAGTCACCTCTGGTCCATTCACTTTCTCCCCCTTATAAGGCATCTGCTCTGGACAAAGACACTGTCCAGAGAGGGGGCGAACTCAAGTCCTAAACCAGGCTGTCCTCTGTCTTAGGACAGACACTCACGGGAACTCTTCCTAGATGCTCTGACCTTCCAAGAGGCTGTGCGGAAAATGAGAACACCAGGACCCAAGGTCCCAGGGGCCCCCTCACACTCACTGTGGCCCAGAGCAGGTGGACAGTGAGTGTCAGTAACTGAGGGAGAACAGGGACGGCCAAAGCAGGGAACGGGGAAGTGCAGGCAGCTGTAACCCGTGATAAGTCAGAGAGATGCAGGGGCTCACTGAGCAGTGGAGTAAGGCCAGCGGCGTACCTCAGGGCCAGGAAGATATGCAGCCCTCTCTCAAAGAAGATTCCAAAGGAACACAACAGGCCATATCCCCAGACTACTCCCTGAGACATGAATTCATTTCCCAAGGCTCCAGGAAACTGACGTCTGCTCACAGTGCAGCCTCACAGAAAACCACCCACATGAGAGGCTGCTAATCAGAGCGGGCCCCCTTCTTTCTTTCCAATCCTATTAAAACACCAGAGAGATAAAGTAATCACTTGGCTCTACTTACAGCTCCCAGTTACCCTGTTAAGGGATGGCATACAGCCCTCAGGGGCCATGCTTGGGGGTTGGGGACATATGGATGAGGGGCAAGTTTGGAACATCACAGTCTTGGGACTTTGAGTAGGTAAGGAGAGGGGCTGGCAGGCTGTGGCTCTGCCCCAAGTGCATGTGGGAAGGCCCAAGCCAGAGGGTGTGTGTACTTGATGGGCATGGCTGCTAATGTCTCCCAAGCACGTTCCGTCCACATTGATGCCATGGGGAGCACAGGCCTCATGGGGCAAATAAGAAGACTTCCCATGGGCACTCATCATCAAAAGAAAATGTTGTACATTTTCCTGTTTAATAATCAAAAGTATAATTCTTCATTAAAGCCTAAAGGATATGAGTTCATCAATTGTGAGTATGAGCCATGTGTATTAGTTAGGGATTGCTATTGGCAGCTAGTTAAGAGAAAGCCAGAACAGCAGAGGCTGAACTGTGGTAAAGGCTTTCATTGTCTCCCAAATCAGCAGTCCAGAGATGGGCAGTTTGTGGGCAGGAGGATCCCCTGCTCCCCCACCATGTTTACCACTTGGCTTTTATCATCAGTGTGTCTCATGTTCCAAGAAGGTTGCAGAAGCTCTAGCTATTACACCCATGTTCCAAGCAGAAAGAAGACAGTTGAAGAAAAGGATCAAAGGGTCCTGGCTGAGCAGGCATCTTTTCAAGAGTTTTCTGAAAGCACCACCCATGACTCCCACTTCATCTCCTGTGCCACCCCTTTGGCAAGAGAGGCTGGGAAATAGGGTTTGACGGTAGAGCCCCACTGGTCCCATAACATGCTGGGTCTCCTATTGGTAAGGAAAGAGAGAATGGAGACTGTGTAGGCAACCAGTTGTACTGGCTACAACACACGTTTTAAATTATTCTAATTTTCAGGACACCTAGGTGGCTCAGCGAGTTAAACGGCTGCCTTCCGTTTAGGTCATGATCCCAGGATCCTGGGATGGAGTCTGACATCAGGCTCTGCTTGGCAGGGAGCCTGCTTCTCCCTCTGCCTCTGCCTGCCAGTGCACGCTCTCTCTGACAAACAAATTAATAAAATCTTTTAAAATAAATAAATAAATCTAACTTTCAAGGGGATTGTAAAGAAATGTACATTTTAGGTATAAGCTCCATTTGGTCTCTGACAACTTGAACGCTCCAAGTCTTTGCTCAGGCTAAAGCCGCCTTCCTGCGAAGTTTCATTAGTAAACCACCTTGTAAGTCCTTTGTATCTCAGGGGTTGTGCCCAAGAGAGATTTTCAAACTCTGAGCCATGGGAACAGCCTGAGCATCCTTTCCTCTGGTCACGAGGGCCCAAGCCCAGTGGATCAGTACATTCTGGCAGCTGTGTGTCTGGTGAGCCCCCAACGCTAACCCTGGCTTTGGGGCTTTGGGTCTGATTAATGTCAAAAGCCCTTGTAGGCAGATACTATTCTGGTGGCAGGAATCTGCTTAAAACTGCAGGCACGGGTGGGGGGGGGTGTTATTTGAGCTTCTGAGATCCCAGTCCCTGGAATCCCCAGTCTCCTCGGAAGCCTGCTGCTTCTCTCTCGTGACAAAGCTAAAATTAGTGGGAAAAGCCAGGACCCACTCTTTCTGTCTTGCTAGCTCTTTCTAAGCTCCCTTCCTCCTGCCATATGCTCACATTGAACCTATATTTTAGCAACAGTGAAGAAAAAAAATATAGTTTCTGCTTTCCAACAGCGACTGCTGGGGTGTAAGGTTAAGAAGACATGCACAACCATACTCTCGTATATAATTCCAGGCATGGATGAGCAGAGCCTTGAAAGCCAAGAGATTTGCCATGAGCAGGTCCACATGGCCTGTTTGAGAAAATGCAAGCACACGAACAAAAATCTTTGTGAACACCTCTGATTTAGGAAAGATTCCTGGAAGTGGATTATACAGACAAAGATGCAAGGGGACTTGCAAATTTCCTTACAGAAGCCGGGGCTGGGGGGCTGGACATGTCGCCAAACCTGCTCAGTATTGAGTATTGTCATCGAAAAATCCTTTACCAGTTTGAGAGGTGAAAATGTCTAATTTATCGATGAAGGTGAACATTTTAGAAAAGCATTTTTGGGCTACTTACGGTCTTTTGTGAGGTGAATTGCCTGGCCATCACTTCCCATCATTTTTCTCTTGTGGTCCTAGTGTTCCTGTGGTCCCATTATTTATGTAACAAATATATGCCGAGGGCCTGTTACGTGCCAGCCAGTCTTCCAGTCGCTGGGACCCAGCAGGGAACAAAACCTCAGCCTTCCAGGAAGCTGGTGTTCTGGAGAGAAGAGACAGTGAACAAGGAGACAAAGACAAGATTTATAAAAGCTCTTTCTAGATTTAGGATGATAATACTTTGTCACATAGTTTCCCTAGTTTGTCATTTGCTTTATAATTTTATTTGTATTTGAATGTGTTTTAGAGAACTTCTCAATTTAGCTTTTTATTCTGGCATAATTGTTAAGTATACCGAAAAGTTGCAAACAGAGAAGAGTGAGTTCCCACATCCCTTTCACCCAGCTTTCCCTGATGTTAGCAGCATACATAACGATGGCACAGATGTGGAAACTAAGAAACTAAATTAGTATAACACTATTAACTGAATTACAGACCCTGTTTGGATCTCACCGGTCTTTCCACTGTCTTTTTTTCTGCCCCCCCCCCCCAATCCAACCCAGGATACCTTGCTGCACTCAGAACATTCTTAATTTCTATTTGGTAAAACCTATTGATATTTTTTAATTGCTTTTTTTTTTAAAATCTTAGATGGTCCTTTCATATTCTGAGATCTGAAAAAATACTAACCTATATTTTCTTCTAGCTTTTTATGGCTTCATTTTTTAAATTATTTATTTTTTTTAACCTATCTGGAATTTATTTTGATGCAAAGCATAAATAGGGATCTAACTTTTTTAAAAATTTAAATAGTTGGTTCACCTACATAGTACTCTATGACAAATCCTTCCTTTCCTCACTGATCTGTGAAATGACTTTTATCAAAAAACAAAGTTCTCAGGGGCACCTGGCTGGCTAGTCGGGATTGCGTGGGACTCTTGATCTCAGGGTCATGGCTATATACCTCCATGTTGGGTGTAGCAATTACTAAAACAAATAAATACACTTTTTTTTTTTTTAATGAGGCACTTAGATGTACTAGGTTCTATTCTCCTAATTTTTCTGTTGACAGCTGTGTCAATATTACACCATAAATTCTATCTTTATACTGTACATTGATATCTGGTAGGACAAGACCTTCTTCCTTTAGCTTTATGAAAATAACGTTAATAGGAATTATGGTCTCATTTATGTGGTAGGTCCTGTGTTGGGCACCACAGATAAGATAGGAACCACTGACTTTTCTGGGAGGCCAGGCTGGGGGAGGGTGCAGACTGGTAAGCCAGGGCCACACTGCAGCACTCTGGAGTATGGGTGACCCCCAAGGAAAGGCCTACAGAGTTGGCCAGCAATCAGAGAAGGCAGGGCCTCTGACTGGCTGGAGTAGGAGCTAGCCAGAGAAGCAGGAAGGACACTGTAGGCAGAAGGAACAGTGCAGACCAAGGCCTGGCTGCTGGAGAAGTATGCAGTGTTTCTAGGGAACCATATGTAATTGGTGTTGGAGTTTTGAGTACTGGGGATTGGGAAGGATGGGGGTTATGCGTGATTGGTGGTAGGAAGAGGAAAGGTCAGAGGGAGGTGGGCTAGGTCATGGAAGGCCTTGCCTGCCAAGGGAGGTGTTCAGATGACCCCATGGACCTTCCTGTCCTGGCCTCTGGAATTCTTCAGTAACTGACTCTCTTCCCAGGAACATGTTCCCAGCCAACCTGGTGGAAGCCACATTCAAACAGGTGAGTGGGTCCCAGGGCAAGGGAGCGGGGCAGCCACGGCCAGCCTGGTTTACCCAGCAAGTCTCCCTGACTCCTGGGCTGGAGAGCAGGGGAGGTGCGGAGACCGAAATCCTTACAGTCTCCCCTGGCCAACCCCTACCCATGGTTCCAGCTTCTCGGGAAGAGAACCGACAGGGTTGGGGGAGCCCCCCATGCTCTAGGTTCACCCCCTGCTCACACACCCTGAATCACTGGGTCCTCACAGTAAGCCTGCACTCCGTGCGCCAGTCCCCTGTCCCCAATGAGGAAACTGAGGCTGGAGGATCAGAAGGATTAAGCTCAAGGTTTTATTTAATTTTTTTTAAGGATTTTATTTATTTATTTGACAGAGATCACAAGTAGGCAGAGAGGCAGGTGGCGGGGGGTGGGGGGGAGCAGGCTCCCCACCTAGCAGAGAGCCTGACTCAGGGCTCGATCCCAAGACCCTGGGACCATGACCTGAGCCGAAGGCAGAGGCCTTAAACCACTGAGCCACCCAGGTGCCCCGGAACTGCTCAAGGTTTTACTGCTAGTAAATAACGGTGCTGATCAGGAAAACCAGGCCAATCTGGCATCTAAGCCTGTTTTCTCTTTCTTTTTAAAATAACACTTTTTGGGGGCAACTGACTGGCTGAGTCTGTTAAGCTGCTGCCTTTGGCTCAGGTCCTGATCCCAGGGTCCTAACCCTCTTCCTCTCCCCTTGCTAATGTTCTCTCTCTGAAATAAATAAATTAAAATCTTTAAAAAATAAAACAAAGCAAAATAACCCTTTTTCCCAGGAGCAAGAATACTAATCATGCTCAGTGTAAAATATTAGGAAAATACTCCAAGTACAAAGTAGAAAATAAAAATCATTTCTTGTTCTAGGACCAAGCAACAGTCGGTACTAGGTGGGACACTTCTAGTCTTTTCTCTCTGCTTAAATATGTTTTGAAAAAACAAAATCAGGATAATGGTGCACAGATGGTGTGTATCTTGCTTTTTCCCCACGCTCATTATAGCATGAGCATTTGCCCTGGTTATTAAGTGTTTCTTAAAATACAGTATTTGTGGGAATGTAAAAGCCCATGGTGGGGCCATTCCTCCTTTCGGTGGGCTTTAAGGCTGTATTCCAAGTGTTTCCTTTTTGGAAAAAAACGATGGTAAATACCCTTGTGTGCCAATTTTTGTCTGCCCTTCTCATACTTTCTAATTCTTTACCCCTCATAAAATGTCAGCTTGTTGGTTGACAATCCAGCAAGCATTTCCCAACCCCCTTGCCTGTGCTGGGCCCTGCATTGGGAGCAAGGACACAAAGGAAGAGGCTGAGGGTTGGAGAAAAGGCTCCAAAATAAGAAGCTGTGAAACCTTGAGCTAATCACTGTATCTTTCCCAATCTCCTGGGCCTTATCTATGAAATGAGCCAGAGAGTAACCGGCCCTGAATGCTAGACGAGGTAGTTCTGATTTTATTCCAGTGGTGATGGTGAATTATTGAAAGTGTCAGAAAAAAACACTGAATGTTGCACGACCTCATGCCTACCTGGAATGCCCTTTCTCTTTTGGCAAAGTCCTACCCATCCTTCAAGATATCCCCTTCTTTGTGAAGCTGTGAAAAGGCAAAGTAGCTCACTCCCTTTCCAAAGCTCTCAGTGCAGAATTCATGTCCAGTTCATCTTTGCTTCCCTGGCATCCACCACAGCATGTTCAATGTTGGAATGATGATGACGACTGTGGTGGTGGCATAACAGTGGCAATGGCCACATAAGGGATCCCACACGCCAGGCGCTGTTCTAAACACTTCACATATGTTGTCTCATTTAATCTAACAAGCTAGGTATGACTGTGACCCCCATTTTAGAGATGAAGACACTGAAGCACAGAAAGTTGAGGGCCCATGTATTTGCTGAGTGGTTCCCCCATCCCACCCCCCAGAAGGCCTACCTCATTGACACCATGGTGTTAGGAGGATAGAAGACTCCCTGTTTGGGCTCCTAGTGCCCAAGGAGTGAGGGGGAAAGGGCCAGGAATGCCCTGGGGTAGAGGAGGAAAGGAAGACGCTTGGAGGTTCAGTTCCTCCCAGATGGATCTTCTTCTCTTTAAGAAGGCTTGGGGCAACCTGAGCTTTTCAAAGAGAAGGTCCAAGTTTCCATCGGTGGCAGGCAGGGCTGGCTGGCAGTTAGATGGAGGGAAAATGGATGCTTGGGAGGGATAGATGAGTGAATGGAAAATTATCTGGGTAGAAGAGGACATGGGTAGAGGGGAGCCCAGATGGGTGCAATGTTGCAGAGAAGGAAGAAGATGGAAGAAGGCTTGGGGAGACACATGGCTGGGGAGTATGTCCATGGCTGAAGGAATCTCAATTTTCTTTTTGGTAAAATCTTGGTAATACTCTTGGCTACCTCACAGGGTTATTGTTAATCAAATAGTTCTTGACCACATACAAAGGTGCCTCCAAGACGTTATTATTGTTGTTGATGATGATATTAAGAACAGTATTTGGCCCTGACTCCTTCCTGGTTGGGGTGTTGTCCACTAGTACCGCACCAAGACCACCCCCGTTGTCAAATCCCCCAAGATGGCATCCGAGGAAGCCCCTTCTCGGAAGATCCTCATCTATGGGATCCAGGAAGAGAATGGTTCTCATGTTCAAAACTTCGCCCTGGACCTGACCCCACCACCTGAGGTTGTTTACAAGTCAGAGCCTGACACCATCGATGGCATGAATGTGCTGGGCATCGTCATCTTCTCTGCCACCATGGGTATGTGCTGCCCTCCCCCACCCCCAGCAGTGGCCTGGAGCCAGTCCCCTTCTGCATCCATCCTTTGTCACCTATAACCACTGATTGAATAACCTGGAATCTCCCATCTTCCAAGTGGTTCTTTTCTCTCCTATCCAGTGGAGTGGCTCAAGTCCCCATTCCATTACTGAGGGGTGTCTCCAACCCTCCCCCCCTGCTGGAGTCAGGGTTCCTCACCTGGAATTCTCCGTCCCTGGGTGCTAGTCAGCTTCCAGGGGTGTCAGCTTGCGCTTAAAGATGACCATCCCTTGGACTCCCTCCCAGCAGCCTGTTCCATTTTACTGAGGTCTGGGGATCCTGGGGTAGGGTGAGGGGAGGTTACAATAAAGAACAGGAAAAATCTAAAATGCTCTGTCATCACCATCTCTTTAAAGCCCCCTTATTTCTTCCTTCCATCTCCCACAGGGGCTTCTCACTGACCAACTGCCTCCTCAGACATGTATGTGTCCTTTCTCAGGGCCCACAGTTGGCCTCCCTGACCACACCCTGCCCTTTGCTACTCTTCTCTGAGAGCTGCCAGGACCCCCAACCATAGGCTATTACCATGAAGCGAGTGAAGCTTAACTTGCAAAGGCCAAAAAAAAAAAAGGTATTCTTTTTCTTAGAGAGGGCCCCAAACTGTATAAGCTTCAGATCCCACAAAACCTATGGGCCTGCCTCTGCCAGCAGTGCCCTCGCCACCAATACCAAAACACACATACACAAAACCCTTCCCCTTCTTGGGGACAAGCCATCCAGAACAATCTAGCTCGTCAATCCTCATCTTGTCCTTCTAAACCATGTCAGAGGTCATTGTGAGTCTTACTCTAAAATTGGTATCAACCTCCCTCTTCATTCTGGGATAAGGGCCTGGGAGAGCCTCGCCTACCTCCCTGACTTCTCCACAAGGTTTTCTCACGGTCCCCGGTAGCTCACACTGGATAGCCGGGCACCATCTTCTGCCTCAGCCTCTGCCTTAGCCCACATCCAGATCTGTCAGGTCTACCTCTGAAACCTCTCAGAGCCCGCATTTCCCTCTGCCCTCTGCGAGCACTGTGGTTCTGCAATACCGTCATTTCTCACCTCGTTTCTGCAAGAGCCTCCTGCCCCGGTGTGTCCTCCTCACTGGCTCGCAAAGTCCTGCAAAAAGCCTCCAGTGGCTCTCCAGCGCACTCGGAAAGTGGGGCCCGAGCCCCGCAGAGCTCTGAACGACCTGGCCCACCCCCCCACCCCCAGCTCCTCCGCTCCCGCTTTATTTCCCCCGCCCGCCATGCTGCCTTTCAGTTTCCGGTTTCCAGTTTCCGGTTTCCGGAAGCCGCCTCCCGAAAGACTTTCCCACTTCCTGCCACCTGGCTGTTCCTGTCCCTAACTCTCTCCTACAACTTTCCCATCTTTGCAGCGGATGAAGGTGTACATTAGCATCGTGTCCCTAACCCCCTAGACTGGTCAG
Source organism: Mustela putorius furo (assembly GCF_011764305.1). Lineage (NCBI taxonomy): Eukaryota > Metazoa > Chordata > Mammalia > Carnivora > Mustelidae > Mustela > Mustela putorius. Next base: position 42,347,894 of record NW_025422005.1, on the reverse strand, counting down.
GTGCCCCATGTTCCTCCTTAAATGTTTGCCCTACTGCAGTTATCTATCTGTTTCTGTTGAAGTCACCCAGAAGCTGGTGTGAGCTCCATGCAGGCACAGATGGGCCTGGCTTGTTCTGCATTGATCCCCACAGCCCACCACACGGACTGGTGGGAGCAGGCACGCGGGAAAATCTGTTGGAGAGATGGGTGGATGGCTGGATGAATGGATGGGCCATGGGGGATAAGGAAACTCTTATCGTCTTGGCTCAAAGTTCAGGCACACAGAGAGGCCAGGGCCTCAGGGACCTGAGTGTCTGACAGGGTGGTGCTTGGAAGTGCTCACAGCACATCTGGTCATCAGTCCCCAGTGGACAGTCCTCCTCCCCAGCCACCTCTCTTAGAGGTGGGAACATATAAACAGGACGTCTGCTGGCAGAGCAAGAGAAACCCCAGGACCCTTAAACTCAGTTCACTAAGTGTTAACTGGATGTGTGTAACTGCCCACCTGTCAGTCTGTGTTTGTGCATGTGTGCCCAGGTGTGTATGCACATCTGTCTGTGTGTGCCCACATCTGAGTGTGAGCACGCACACTTGCACAGCTGCTCCGGATGGGGCTTTCTTTGGTCCCCTCCACACAACCTCCTCTCCCAGCTCCTTTCTGGTGTTGGGATGTGGCTGATGTTAAGGCCTCATTGACCTTAACTATTGCAGGAGGCCTTTTGCCACACCCTGGGTCCTGTGCACACTAGCACCCAGGCAGCCAGAGCCCTTAGGTGCCTCCAGGGAAATTTAAGTGGAGGTTGATTTAGCCAGGGAGGGATAGAGCTGGCAGGTGACCTGGGTCTGAGCCCAGCCAGCCTTTGACAGGCCAGACAGGTAGGGCTAGGCTGTGTTACCTCCAACTTGAGCCTCTCCTACCCATAGCAGCAGGGCCTGCATGTCATCCCATCACCATCTGATAGCTCTTCTGTGGACAGTGTGGGCTCAAGGCTTCTCGAGCAGGGAAACAGCCGCTCTCTGGAGTCATATAGGCCAGGGTTCAAATCCCAGCCCTGCTTCTCCCCAGCTGAGCTAGGAGTGAGTCCCTCCAAGCACACTGCCAGTAAGCTTTCCAAGGGTAACCACAGAGTGCTTTTTTTGTGTCACCAGAAGGGACAGCTGTCCCTTCTCACTGTTTCAGGAGCGGCCTGATGGTGCTCCTGGAGGTAAGGGAATAATAGGGGCTCCAGGAAAGGCTTTATTATTCCTTCCTTTGCTCCTTCAGTCATTGGGTGCTTATCATTGAGCACCTACAATATGCCGGCAAAGGCAATTCTGTTGTTGCCCTCACAGAGCTAACTTTCTGCTGGAGGAGACAGGAAGGAACAACAGACAACTGGAAAATAATAGTTATAAGTTATAATAAGTGATATAAATAGATCAGAAAGAGATGAGACAGAGCAGAACAGGGAATGTGCTGAGGGGCCTGGCGGGTCTTCAGGCCATGTGCAGAGCTGGGCGGCCAGTGTTTCAGGCACCAGGTCCTACGTCAGCAAAGGCCCTGCGTCAATGAGAAGCTTGATGTATTCTAGAAACACAAGGAAGGCCGATGATGCCAGAGCATAGTGAGGAGGTGAAAAATAGTGCCAGGTGGAGGTGGGAGGTGTGGACAGGGGTCAGATGCATTGGGGCCTGGAGCAGCAGGGAACTTGGTGATGGTCTGAGGGCTCAGGGAGCCAGTGGGAGGTGTTTGGCAGGGAGCCTTTTTATGGAAGAGAGGAGGACAAGAGGAGATTTCTGGTCCAGTGGTGGAGACTGAGGAGAAGGAAGGGAGAGGTGGAGGGAAGCACTGGTATGTCAAAGGCTGCTGGGAAGTTGGCCGAGGCCTGCGGGCTCCATGCACATGTGGCTCTGTCCCCACTCTGCCACCAGTGTGTGCGGGTGCACCTCTGCATCTGTGGAATCCATGATAAGTTTGTGTGTTCCTGCCCCTGCAGGCATCATGCTGGGCCGTATGGGTGAAAACGGAACCCCTCTAGTCAGCTTTTGCCAGTGCCTCAATGAGTCTGTCATGAAGATTGTAGCGGTGGCTGTGTGGTAAGCCTCATGGGGGCAGGAGCGCCCTCTTCTGCCTTCACCCCGCCCCCTTCCAGCCCTACCTTGTGCCCACAGAGGGGCACACAGTCCCTTCCTCTGCTTTCCTAACGTAAGCTACCCAGGAGGCTCAGGCCTGGCCTGTGGCCTCCAGAGCTAACACATTTTCCGTCAGATTCCACCCACCCCCCCACCCCCAGCAGCCCTGACCAGGCCTCGTTCCAGCTCTGGCCCTGTCCTTTCTGGCCTAGTCAAGCCCATTGGAAGAAAGTTCCAAGCAAATCGTGGCCCTGCTCTCCTGGCCCAGTTTCCCCATCACATGGAGTCTCATCAGCTCAGCTTTTAGAGAAGAGGAACACTGGAAGCAAGAACCAGCTGCCGCTCTTGGTTCAGAGCTCAGGACTTAGGAATCTTCTAGTCCAACCGTTCAGATGGGGAAATGCAGAGGCCTGCTGGAGGTCACGCATGAAGTCTGTGGCACTGCTAGGTTGGAAGGAAGGCCTGCTGAGGGCAGGGCACTCCTCAAAGGCCTAGACAGGAAGGCACAGAGGCCAGAAGTTGTGCAGGGCTGGGCTGGTTGAGGGTCAGGGTACAAATGACGCTATTTGCTGGGCATGTTGGTACACGGTCTCATTCAGTCCTCACGGGAGCCCCAGGAGGCTCAGGGGGCCCTGGGCCAGGAAGCGATGCGGTGCCAAGGCTGCCTGGGACCCCTGCCTGCCTGGCTCTGAGCTGGCTGCCGGTCCGCACCCTGCCCCCAGGTACTTCCCCTTCGGCATCGTGTTCCTCATCGCTGGCAAGATCCTGGAGATGGACGACCCGACGGCCGTCAGAAAGAAGCTGGGCTTCTATGCCATCACCGTGGTGTGTGGGCTGGTGGTCCATGGCCTCTTCATCCTGCCCCTGCTTTACTTCTTCATTACCAGAAAGAACCCCATTGTGTTCATCCGCGGCGTCCTCCAGGCCCTGCTTATCGCACTGGCCACTTCCTCCAGGTAGCCCCGAGGGATGGGCAGGGTAGGGGATGGCAGTGGCTGAACTCTGTTCATCTGTCCAGCCATCAAATGTCCATAGCCATGGAACCATGGCAAGTGTCCGTACGGCCCACTCCACAAACCTGGAGGTACCTATGCTAATGAGACCGATTCCTTTTTTTTTTTTTTTAAGATTTTATTTATTTATTTGACAGACAGAGATCACAAGCAGGCAGAGAAGCAGGCAGAGAGAGGGGGAAGCAGGCTCCCCGCTGAGGAGAGAGCCTGATGCAGGGCTCAATCCTATGAGATCATGACCTCAGTAGAAGGCAGAGGCCCAAGCCACTGAGCCACCCAGGTGCCGCGAGACCGATTCTTTAAGTGGATTGCTTGAGGTCCCACCTGCCCACTGAGAGGCAGAAACCCCTTATTGCCTCTTAACGCCTTTCCCTCCGCTACTACCTGCGTCTCTAAGACCTATTCAGTCCAGGCGAGTGTGGCTTCCGCACACCTGGGGTTGGGACAGCTGAAGAGGGATGAATCTACAGTTGCTGTCTCCTGTTGCTCCTTTTGGAGTCGGGCCCTGCATTGTTTAGGGACTTGGCCCATCCACAGCCAGGGGGACACCCTGGCGGGATGCCCTGTCACAACCTGGACAATGTCACTAGCCAGTGGGGATTGGAATCACGGTTCCATCACCCACTGGCTGTATGGCTGTGGGCAAGTCACTTGAGCTCCCTCGGCATCCATTCCCTCACTCAGAGATTGGGGCTTATGGTAACCTCTGCCTTGTAGGGTTGCTGTGGGAATGAGTGGAGATAACCCGCCACAGGGCAAGAAGGCTGGTCTGGGCTAGATGAGATAGCACCTACTCTCCAGGGTCCCAGCCCACAGTGGAGCCCAGGGGGTGGGAGTCATGCAAAACCGCTGTCTACAGTGGGGGAGAAAGTGCTCTATACTCCATGAAGAAGGGGTGGTTTTCCCAACAGCAAATGTCCTAGCTAAGTCACCTGAGCTGGGGCCTGTGTCTCTCTGGAACCAAAGTCTAGCTCTTCCTTCTAGCTCTTATTGCCTTCTCTTCTCTGGGCCTCACCTTCCCAGTCTGTCAAATGGGAACGAAGGCTACCACAGAGCTCCTTCCTCAACAGCCACATGACCCCTCCCTTGGCAGCTGAAGCACCTCAGGAAGCACTGAGGAGGAGCACAGCCCCAGGGAGGATCCCCAGAAGCCTCATCCAGGAACCTCCATGCAGGGCAGGGCCAGGAGGCAGAAAGGAAAGACCAAGTCCCAAGTGGCTGCCAGCCCCCAGGCCATAGGCCACAGGCCAAGCCCTGCTGCAGTCAGGAGCCCTGGACCATCTCCTGCTTGGCAGGAGCCACAGCCTCGGGCCCAGCACACTGAGAAGTGGACATGGGCCCCCAGGCAGTGGCCTGTGGCAGAGGAAGGGCCCTGGGGCCACACCAACCTGAGTGTTCATCTCAGCACAGCCACCAGGAGCTCTAGTTGCAAACACGAGAGCAGCAGTCACAGGGGCCTCTGCTGCCTGCATGCTTGCAAAGTCCCGGACACTGTTCGAAGCGCTTTCTCCTTGAACCACCCTAATAGTGCTGTGATCTAGGTATCGTGTGGGACAGGGAGACTAAGGCACACACAGGTTGAGGAAGCTACCAGAGCCACTTGGCTAGTGGGCGGCTGGAATCGAAATCCAGCAAGTGGCCACTTCATGTAAACGTGGCACAGCACTGTGATTCCGGGTCAGCCCCTTGTGTCCTTTGGACTTCTCTTTCTTCATTTGTGAGACAGTCTCAAAACCCGTCTCTGACAAGAAGCCGAGAGGACCGGAGGAGTGTGTAAAGCACAAGCCTGGCACGTAGTAGGTGCTCAGCTGGTGGTAACTCCTTTCCCAACCCGTTTCTCTTGGGCGTTAGGCCTAGGCAGGCCCGGCTGGGCCACTGATCACACACTCCCCAAGGATGCCACTTGAGACCACTGCAAACTCCTTCAGCCTCTTCTCCCCAGTGATGGGCAGGCTGCCTGGGTTGGGGGCAAGATTCCTGCCCCGGCAGGAAGGCAGCCCAGAGGCCCCCAGAGGAGGGTGGTGGGCAGACACTGGGCCCTCTGCCCACAGCTCAGCCACACTGCCCATCACCTTCAAGTGCCTGCTGGAGAACAACCACATTGACCGGCGCATTGCCCGCTTTGTGCTGCCTGTGGGCGCCACTATCAACATGGACGGCACCGCACTCTACGAGGCCGTGGCTGCCATCTTCATTGCCCAGGTCAACAACTATGAGCTGGATTTCGGCCAGATCATCACCATCAGGTACATACCCATACCCAGTGCGGACTGGTGGGAGGAGAGAAGGGCATTGGAAGGGCCTTCAGGATCCTTGAGCTCCCAGATCTGGAGGGGGGTCTCTGAGGTACAGAGTAGGGAAGACATTTGTTCTAGGCCACATAGCAAGTCAGTGCTGTGGCTGACACGTGACCTGGTGCCAGTGACTCAGGGCTCCTTCTCCAGCAGCGCCCTGCAGAGGGGGAGCTCTGAGCAGGCTGGGAAGCTGAGGCCCAGAAGAGGTCCTGCAGTCTGGACGTGCAGGGCAGAGAGGGGGCTGCAGGCAGGCACAGGGCAAGCAGAGGCTAGGGATGGGATGAGGGACTGCTAGTGTGGCCGGAACTGAGGGAGGGGTGCTGGGGTGAGGGGCAGGGGCCGTGGGGAAGGCCTTGCGTGTCAGCCCGAGGACAGAAGTCTGGCCCTGGGAACCAGGCCCCAGAGGGAGGCTGGGCAGAGAGCTATGTGCTGGTTGACCTGACTCTCTGGTCAGCTTCCTGGACCCCTACAGAGGCAGTGGCTCCAGGCACAGGCTTCTCCACAAACTCCTCAGGAGGTTCTGCTGAGACCCTGGATGGAGGCCATTGGGCCAGAGGACCTTGAGCAGGGCCACGCCCCACCCCTCCACCACGAGAACTTCCCACTGTGGCTTCCCTAACAACCCCTGCCCCATATGGCTGTCCCCAGAGGCCCTGGCATTCTGGCTTTCTTCTTGGGGCCAGGGCCCCAGCAGCGAGGCCTGCCTCTCTTGCTCCTCCTCTTCCTCTCCCTGCCCCTCCTACAGCATCACGGCCACCGCGGCCAGCATCGGGGCAGCTGGCATCCCCCAGGCTGGGCTCGTCACCATGGTCATCGTGCTTACCTCTGTGGGACTGCCCACTGACGACATCACCCTCATCATCGCTGTCGACTGGGCTCTGTGAGTGGGGTTCACCTGCCCCACCCCTTAGGCAGCCCAGGGAACGGCTGTGGTGTGGCCTAGTAGGGGTGCCTTGCTCATGGACACCAGCCCGGCTACATAACTTGTGGGGCCCAGTGTTCAAAACTGAAAATGTGCCTATCCCTGTTCAAAAAGGATAAGGAACTTCCATAGGGTGGGAGCTGAGCATTAGACCCAGCCCAGGCCCTTCTAAGCATGGGCACGGTGATGTGCCCATTGAAGACAGCCGTGGGTCAACCTGCTCAGGCACAGCCCCCCGGGGGGCTGGTAGGTTCAAGAGGACTAAAAAGTCACCTTGCTGTGGGCTCTGGCCTGGCTGCTGGCCGCCAGTGCTGCCGGGGTGAGCACTGCCCTCCACCAGCAACCCCTAGGGCAAAAAAGAAAGTAGTCTCTGCTCACTGGCCACTTTGGCTCGCTAGGGACCGCTTCCGCACCATGATTAACGTGCTGGGGGATGCACTGGCCGCAGGGATCATGGCCCACATCTGCCGGAAGGACTTCACTCAGGACACAGGCACTGAGGTGAGAGTAGAGCCTCCCCCAACCCACCCTCCTACTACCCCACCCTCCTACCCTCCCCACCCCCACTGAGAGGGCAGAGCTGGGTGGGAGGCAGGGCCTCAGGGCAGCCTTCTGCCCAGCCCTCTGGCCTTGGTCTCTGTATGGGGGTGACTGAGTCCTCTAGCAGCTGCTTGCTGAGCCCTCACTGTGGTGGTAGATCATAGGAGGAGCCGAGGGGAGCAAAGGAAGAGAGAGCCCTGCCCTCAGGGAGCCTGGACCCTTGTGGGGAGGTGGTATTTGTTTACCAACCAGCTTCATTTGGGCGGCACAGGGCTTCGTGGTTCTCAGGGCTCCTTCCGTAACTCTGTGGAGCAGGCTAGCCCACTCCATGGGGGGTCAGGCAGGGGAGCCACCGACTCCCTTGCTGGAATGTGTGGTCCCTCAGAAGGAAGGCTCAGAAGGAAGCAGGACAGAGTGGAACTGGGGCCCAGAGAGGGCCTGGGTGACCTCTCAAGGTCCCACAGCACATCTGTAGGAAAACCAATCACATGGTTTGCTCATTTCATCCACCCCAGCGTCTAACCTCACTTCTTCCTGCTGCTACTGAGGCCTGTTTCCCCTCCCCAGAAACTGCTGCCCTGTGAGACCAAGCCTGTGAGCCTCCAGGAGATTGTGGCAACCCAGCAGAATGGCTGTGTGAAGAGCGTGGCTGAGGCCTCAGAGCTGACTCTGGGCCCCACCTGTCCCCACCATGTCCCTGTCCAGGTGGAACAGGACGAGGAGTCAGCTACCACCTGTCCAGACCACTGCACCATTGAGATTAGTGAGCTTGAGACCAACGTCTGAGCCTGCAGGGCTGCGGGGGCCCAGGGAGGCCTCCAGGCTTGGGGCCAAGGGCAGGATCTCAACACACCTACTTTTCTGAGCACCTGATGGGAGCCAGGCTCACACACTTTTCCCACCCTCGAGAGGTCAGAATTAGCTCCACTCTTCAGACAATGGAGGCTCAGAAGAGCAACACTGTAAGTGGGAGCCTCCCCTGGAGAATGAAGAGGCAGCATGGCCCAAGCCCCGGCTGTGACATGTCTACTGTGATGACCTAGGAGGGCGGCAGGCAGGGGCTATCTGGGCCCACTTTCCAGATCACACGGTTAAGGCTCTGTGAGCTGAAAACACTTGCCCCAGGTCTCTGAGCAAATAGTGCCAGGGCCAGGACTGTAACTCAAGTCTTTCAAGACTTGGCCACTCCTTCCCAGAGGATGGGGGCCTGCAGGGCCAGAGGCGAAGGGTCTCTGCCCCACCTCCAGAAACTCTGCCACTGCCTTCAGTTTATGAAGACACAAGAGTAGTCTGGTTCTGCCCCAGCTGTGTCCCTGCCCAGGCCCATCCCCCTCCCTGCCCCACAACACATGTCTTCGACACACAGCTCTCCCCGAGGATGGCCCAACCCAAGGCCAAGTCCCACTGCCTGCCACGTGCCACAGCCCATCCCACCAGCTGTCTCTCACAAAACTCAGCTGATGTGGAGAGGGGATGTCTTCAGAAGAGCTGCAGAGACCCTTAGAATCATCTGGGCCAGCCTCCCACGGGTTAGGTGGGCCAGCCAGGACTAGGGAGGCAGGTTGGCCTGGGATGCTTTGGTCAAGCTGCCCCTGGGACCCTGGGGTCAGCCCTCTGATGAAGCAGTGTTAGATTTTCTACTCCTTTCTGTGTTTGCAAATTCATGATAACTAAATAAAGGTATTTTGTTTTTCAAGTCTTGTGGGCGTAGCGACCATACCATGGCCAGCATTTCTTTATTGGGCTAATATCAGCTTGTCACTGTGCAGACTGGCCCGACTGGGCAGCCAGTGTATGGTCAGACCTGTCCCTGCAGCCAAAGGATAGACAGGTCTAGCTGGCCTGGCAGCAGACAGGCCTGCCCAGGGAAGCCAGAGAGCCTGTCCTGGGGGCTAGAATGAAGCCAGACCTGTCTGAGCTGTCATATGCAAGAGGCAGAGTATGGTTTCCCTGGAGGGGCTGGCTCCACAGCCATAGTGTGGACAGACCACAGAGAATAGTCCCCACAAGAGAGACAAATTTCCTCAAATAGTCTGGCTCCCTTTGGTGAATGCTTTGCTTTCAAGGAGGAGACGTGCCCAAAGACATTTCCAGACTCTATCCCTCATTCTCCTCAGCCCTAGGAGGCCTCCAGGAGGCTCACAGGGGACATGGAAGAGCCCCAGCCACACAGCCTGTTCTGAATGTGCTCTGGGGAGAAGATGCAGCTTTGGGGTCTTGCACAGAGGAACCCCCAGGAGACCCTGAAATGGGGGGTGGGGATGGGCATCCCAAAGTCCCTCAGAGACTCAGCAGGGCACTTGCCCTCCCACCTCCTGGTCCTAAACTACTTCCTATCCTCCTCCCAGGCCTGTAGTCTGAGGAGTCCATGAAGGGCCCTGATCCTAGGATCCCCGTTCCACTGCAGGGCCAGGAGCTAAAGGGTCAACCATGGGAACATCTTTCCCCCCATTAAGGCCTAAACACTGAAGAGAGGTCAGAGGTCAAGCTATCAGTCAGTCCCACAATCATGTGGACTGGCTTAAAGACTCCTTCTCCGTGTCACCTCTCTAAGGCCCTTTGAGCAATGGAGCCTGGCCCACCCCAAGGCAGGAATCTGCTCTTCCTTGGGTTCAACAGGAGCATGCTTACCTGTGTCCAGGAGCAGGAGGGCACTACTTCCTGGCACCCCTCCACTGTGGGGCGGCTCTGCTCGTCAGAGTTCCTTCTTTGTTCTGAGCAAGGTGCTCCCCCTCCGGGTTCCAGCTCTGGCCCCACTGGGGGCGGTGGGAGCACCAGGCATGTTCATTACTGCTTCCCCAGTCAGGCTTGCAAAGACCTGGGCCCCCAAGGAGACTCTGCTCTATCTCCTGGGCCTGCCTCCAGGCTCTTTCCCGCCTCAGCCATCCTGGGGACACCCCCGTCAGCACGCAGGTGGTCCTCCGGGAGAGCCTGAGGGGTCCAAAGCCAGGAGGTCTTTTGCTCAGATGCTCAGCCTCTGGAAGTGCAGAGTGAGCTCACAAGCCCTGTGTGGTGGTCTTGGCCAGACCCACCGACCCCCACCAAGAAGATGGGCCACACAGGCCTCAGGCCTCCTTCCCTGTGACTAAACCCCACACCCCTGGACCTCTGCCTGTGGGATGACTTGTGGGCCCAACAACTGAACTCTGCACCAACCTGTGCCTGTCTGGACAGGCCCTGAGGTTCCTGTGTCTTGCCCACCCCCAGCCGGCACCAGTCCAGTGCCTGGCAGGAAGCATACACAGACACGGCCATGGGCTGCCAGAAAGGGGTAATGCTTTTATATTAGTTTTTCTGTAACAAGAAAAGTCAGCTTTGAGGGTTTTTTTTATCTTTTTTTTTTTTTTCTTAAAAAGAATTCCAAGTCCAAAGGCACCCAGAACTCCCCACAGGCCCAAAGAATAAAAAAAACGGTATGTCATAAGGGCAGCTGGGCCCTTCCTCCTTGCTTGGCCCTGCCCCTCCACCTCACTCTTGCCCAGGGCCCCAGCTGCCCCAGGAGACTGCCTCTGGCCTCAGTGGGATCTCCACCAAAGACGCACCTGTGGCCGGCCAGGGCATGGCAGGGAGTGACCGCCCCAGCAGTTGGGGACCAGGGCAAGCAGGCCAGGGCAGCAGTCCCAAAGGCAGGAAGAGGAACAAAAGTCAGCTTCTGTGAGTTCCAGAGAGTGGGAGGCCCCTGGCCACCGAGAGCACCAAGAAAACTCTGCCTCTGGATGGACAAACGGCAAGCTGTTCTGGCTGGTTCTGGCTGGGGCAAGATATGTTGGTGGCAAAGCCACAGAGGACTGTTCACATGTGACTTGTGGGCAGGGGGCAGTGGCTGGGTGTACATGTGGGTCCATGGTGAAGGGAGCAGACATCCGTGGGTGCCAGGGCAGGGTCAGACCCTTCCCTAAGTCTGTGTGAGTCCAGGGACATGATGGCACTGGAGGGCCTGGGCAGGGCATGGAACTGTTCAGTGGGCTCCATGAAGCCGGCAGTGTGTAGACGCGTCATGGTACCTGCACATGGGTGGCTGAGGGCGCTGCAGGAGCAGGTGGGGTTGGAGACTGTGTGCTCAGCCTGCGTGGTGGTGGCGGTGGGCGGCAGGGCTGGTGGGGTTGGCACTGGGAACGTCTGTGAACATGGCACACCAGGGCTCACAGGGCACAGGTAGGTGCTGCAGAAAGGGGTCCGGGGGTCCATTATCCTGCAGAACAGGTGGAAGAGTCAGGGGCAGAACTGTTGGCTTTAGGGAGGTGGCTCGAGCTAGGGGGCCTCCCTGAGGGGACTCCGCAGGCAGGAGGTGGGAGTTGCCCCTGGGGGCCCAGAGCCAGCAGGCTACCCACTGGGCAGTGTTCTTGCTGATGTGGCCAGGCCTTGTATGAACTAGAGGGCCTTGGGGCCCCTCTGGCCACTCCTCAGGGCCCCTTCCAGGCACCCCTATGCCCACACTCCTGCACCCCCACTCAATAGACCTGCCTGAGGCCAAGGGCCTCCAGATGGGGCAGATTCTCTCCCACCCTAGGGCTCCACAGCCTCCTCAGGGTTCACCCCTATCCCTGACCTGGGCTCTGCTTGAGGACAATGCCTGCAGAGGAGGTCTCCACCTTCTCCTGGTGGGCCCCACAGCAGAGAAAGGGGATTCCCAAGCATGGCGTCTGGGATTGTTCTCTGAGCTAGGATAACAACCCCATGCACACCCTTCTGTCAGCCCCACCTCCCTCTGTCATCCACCCATGGGGTCCTCACCACCACCCTGCAGTCTCCTCTCTGACCCAAGCCCCTCCTTTAAGTCAGTGCCCTAACAGTGGCCCCGGGGGCCCCTTCCCAGAGCTACAGCCTGACCCTGTGACCCCGTCCCCAGCTCAGCTCATTCTGACCACAGCTCCCCTCCTGGCTACTCACTGCACCATGCCCACTCTCCAAAGTCCCTCTCCAGAGGCCCTGCCCACCCACCCTCCTGTCTACACCTCCTTCCCTTCCCAGACTGACCCCCGGGGTCCATGACTGCAGTCGTTCTCTTGCCAACACCCTCAACATCCTTGTTCCTTACCCTTCTGTCCCACACACCTGGCCAAAAACCCCGCCACGGATGGATCCTATGGTCCATCTTCTCCACACCCACCCCGGTCAGCTGAGCACCTCCTGCTGCACAGAGAAAACAGAAGGCGGAAGGCATCGGGCTGATGTGACTTCATGTCCAGCCACCAAGCCACTAACCTGTGTGTGACTGCAGCCACTTGGTCCTCCGTCCCTCCTGTCCCCGAGGAAGCACTGACCCTCCTGCCAAAGCCACTGGAGGCTGTCTCCGTGGGGCTAGCTTCGCCCTGCCCTCCTCTCTCACATTTTTTACCCCCTCATCCAGGCCAGCCCCTCCCCCATCAGCACTTCAACAGGCTCTGTTTCTGCAAAGGGCAAAGGGAAATGGAGCGCCCCCCCCCCGAACTTCGCACCCCCTTCCCTCGGCCACCCTCTCATCTCTTCACAGCCAAATTTCTTGACAGAGGTGCGGACCTTCTGTGGGTCTTCCCCTCCACAGCAACTTCCTCCACCCCCACTGCCCTTGAGGCCCCTCCCTCACAAGGTCCTGTCTGAGCCCCTAGTGGACAAATCTGGTGGGTCCTTGATGGGGCTCCCTCCCGCTGCCCCTCAGCAGCACTGATGTGGCTGCTCTCTCTCTAAGGGCCTTGTGCGTGGGGACGCACGCGTCCTCGTCTGTGCATGCTTGTGCCTGCCCAGCACCTGCGAACGGCCCACGGAGCACGTGCCTGTGTGTCTGTGCGCACCACACATTCCACAAGTGTGTGCTCTGGGTGATCGTATGTGTGTTTAGACACACATGTGAACATGGGTACATGGGTGTTGGTGCACCGTGTGCACACACGGGGTGCCTGTGTTGCACATGCACATAAGCCCCCTCCATGGCAGCTAGGTTTTCCTATCTCCTTCCCTTGCTGCTTCCCTCCAGCCCCTTCTGCAGGCATCCTAGCAGCGGGCCATGGCCTTGCACTCTCCTCAGGTGAGCTCCCCCAGCCTCCTGTGGCCTCGTACTATTTCCAGGCGGATGATGGTTGGACCCACATATCCAGCCTACACCTGGGCTGCCGCCTTAGGACTCCCTAGGCCTTCTAACTCAATGTTTCTACCACCTCAACAAATCTGCTCCCCCCCCCCCACTATCATCCACCCGGGATTCCAAGTGAGGTCCGGGGGCTTGTCTTCTGTCTCACCTCATGCCGGGCAGGCTGACTCTGGCCTCTGGAGTCTGTGCATTCCCCCCCCACACCCCAGCCCCTTCAGGCCATCTGCTTGAGTGCATCCTCACTGCCCCCCATCACCTGCGGCTTGGGTCACAGCGGTATTCTCCTCCAGCACCCCCACATCCATTCCCTGCTTCCACCATCCCAGACCATGAGCATGTCCCATCGGGTCGCTCTTCGCTCTGGAGAGGCCCCTGCCTGTGCCAGCCTCCCACAGGCTGGCTAGCCCCTCACCCAGGGCCCACACTGGGGTCAGGGACAGGACACTGATGGGGAGAGGTCAGTGCACCCCCACACAGACCACCTACCTGTGTCACATCCGGTTCACCCTGTCACTATCGCCTCTCCTCATTCTCCTCATCCTCCTCATCCTCATTCTCCTCGTCTTCCTCATCCTCTTCCTCCTTCAGCTGGCCCCGGTCTTTGGAAACGTCGCCAAACTCAAAGTTGCCTTCTATGTCCAAGACCTGCAGGTGCTTCAGCCTCCGGAAGGCACTTTCCACTACGGAGCCCACAGCCAGTTTGTTAAACCTGTGCGGGCAGCCATGTGCGGTCAGCGCGGGAGGCCTGGCCCTCAGAGTCCCCACCCCCACCCACCATAACAGGGAAAGAGGAGGGGACAGTTCTCCAGGAAGACGGTGCAGTCAGCACAAAAAGGGTGCGGGGAGGGGGGACAGTGCTGAGAAGCAAGGTTCGTCGTGCAAGTCCCAGCTGTTCAGTGTGCCTACAGCTTACAGGGGAAGGAAGGGTGGACCCTGGGCCACTCATCTCCTACAGCGAGGGCAGGCTCCCATCTGCAAATGCTCCAAGACTGGGGAGTGACAGACTCCTCTCTGCCTGGTATCACCTCCCTCTGGGATTAACCCCAAGGCCTGGGGCTCCAGGCTTGCCAGCCTAGGCTTACCTTGGAGCCTGGTGTGGAGTGGCACACAGGCATGGCCAGGGTCAAACTGAGCCAGGGCCGCACTCAGGCTGAGGGGAGGCAGAGGCTGGGCTCTGATATCAGGCCGCCTCAACTCTTTGTGCCTTAGTTCCCACAGGACCCAACGCATGGGTCACACTGTACCCCCACCCAGCCTGGGGCCTGCTGGGCCACCAACTCCCTGGAGGTACTCATTCTGCCTTCTCGAATCTGCCCTTTCTCTCTGAGTCCAGGGAGTAGTTAGGATGTTGGTAGGATGTTGGGAAGAACCACCCTGACTGCTGTCCCGAGGAATTGGCTCCCCCATTAGAGTCATTTAAGGGGCACTTGGGTGGCTCGGTCGGTTAAGCGTCCAACTCTTGCTTTCGGCTCCAGTCAGGATCTCAGGGTCATGAGATCGAGCCCTACCTTGGGCTCCATGCTGGGCATGGAGCATGCTTAAGATTCTCTCTCTCCCTCTCCCTCTGTCCTCCCCTTTCCCTCTCTCTGTCTTAAAAAATAATAATTCTAAACCCCCACAGCTCACGAGGATCTGAACATCTTCCATCTGCTGGCCTGGGTCTGGGGCCCAGATTCAACCCCCGGCCAGCTACGGGCACAGCAGTCACCATGCTCTCGGGTACCCCTTCCTGCCACAGTAACATCAATAATGCCCCCACACACGGCTTGTCCAGGTTTCTGAAGCCCATTTACAAACCTATAAACCCCACCAGGCCTAGTCAGGACCGTCCCCACCCTTGAGAGCTGAGGAAACAGAGGCTGACAGGGGTTCTGGGACGTACCCAGGGTCACACAGCCAGTCAGCCGTGGAGCCTGCTTTGAACACCGACCTCTACCTTGGAGTTGTTCCAGAAGCCTCAGCTCTCCTGCCAGAGCCAGGCTGACCCCAGGAGCCCTCCTACCTGAGAAAGACCCCTTTGAGGTTCGGTGTGGAGTCGAAGGCACTGGCAGGCACAGAACTGATCTTGTTGTTCTGCAGGTACAGGTACTCGAGTGACTCAGGGAGCCCCTCCGGGATCTCTGTGAGTTGATTCCCAGCGATATCCAGCAGCTGGATGGGTGACCAGGGGAGGCATAGCACTTAACATCTTGCAAGGATCCCACCCACCCCCTGGTCTAACTAAACCTGATGATAAGTGTGTGAGGTGGGATCTAGAATTAGCCCCATTTTCCAGGTGGGGAAACAGAGGCTCAGAGAGGTTTTAAGAGATCTGTCCGAGGCCTGACAGCCTGTGTAAGGCTGAAACCCAAACCCTTGTTCTAACTATGTCCTCCCCAGCTCCTGCTGCCTTTCCACAGACATTGACAGCCAAGATACCTGGGTGGCACAGTCCCTCCTCCTTAGCCTGCCTGTCACCCAATCAGACTGAAGACCCCAGAAGGACAGAGGCCAGGGATCCTCCAGGCTTTGAATATCTCCACACTGGTCTACTGCTCCTGCGGGGCCGGCTGTCTACCCCCAGCTCCCACCCTGATCCATCCTCAGGTCTGAGGACGGTGGGGGTGGGGGTTCATATGGGTGGGGCTGCTCATTCATGGGACTTCAGAGGCCACGTGGGCAGGTGCTGGGAGCAAGGATTTGAGACCCACAGTGACCCTAGCATGGCAGGCAGTCCTAGGCTGGCCAGTCTCAGAGTCACCACATGCCTAGAGAGCAAGCAGCAGAAGGCCAGGGAAATGGGGTGGTTTCCCCAGGGACGAGCAAACACCACAGGCAAGAGACACAAGAGACCCAGGCATGTGTAGGCCCAGTTCCCTGACTTTCCCTCAGGCCATCAGCACACAGTCGCTCTGACACACACCTGTTCAACACAGGTGCATTCCCTCATCTCTAATCTCCCTTCCTCACCCCAACAGACTGGGGCTCAGGGTCAGGAAACTGGGAGCTATGACTCAAGATTCAAGAATCAGGGGCACCTGGGTGGCTCAGTGGGTTAAAGCCTCTGCCTTCAGCTCGGGTCATGATCCCAGGACCCTGGGATCAAGCCCCGCGTCGGGCTCTCTGCTCCGCGGGGAACTTGCTTTCTCCCCTCTCTCTGCCTGCCTCTCTGCCTACTTGTGATTTCTCTCTCTATGTCAAATAAATAAAATATTAAAAAAAAAAAAGATTCAAGAATCAAGAGGAAAACAAGCTTTACACACTTTGGGGAGCCTCCCTGTCACCCTCCTTACCCAGCAGGGCTCCCTGCTCCCCACTGTGTTCCCTCCACACAGCTCTTACACTTCCTCATTCATCCCAAACATCCTCGGTGCCCACGGGGGCCAGCGATATGGAATCCACTGAGATGTTGACCTCATTGGAGGTCAGGGTGATGGGGGAGATGGACACAAAATCTGATGACAGCTGGTAGAACTGGGCAGTGTGGAGGGAACCCAGGGAAGTGGCCTGACCCAGGCTTGCATCAGGGGAGTACAGCAGCCAGTACAAGTGGGGGCTCTGAAGTGGGGGAGGGGGACAGCTGCTTGTAGAAACATCCAACAGTGTGAGAAAGAACCCCCCCACACACACACCAGATACTTCATCCCTGACTAAAATCACCCAGGCCACATCTGCCCAACACTGAGGGCTTCCTGAAGGAGATGACACCTGGACTAAGTCCTAGGTGTATTACAAGCTCCAGGAGGATAGAGACCCTCCATCTGTCTTACTCCCTGCCAGGAGTTTCTAGGGCAGCTATGTCTGCACATGGTGGAGGCCTGGGACAGGTTGTGGAATGAATGAGTGAGCAGGTGTTTTCAGGGTGCTGTGCTTCCGCAGTGGGGCCAGGGTGAGCGATGCCTGCTGTGCCTCGGAGACTAAGGAGCCTAGCCCAGAGCAGAGGCAGGCCAGCTCTGACAACTGTGGCAAGGATTCTGTTCTGAATTCTAAGAGCCATCAGGAGCCATAGAAGAGTTCTGAGCAGGAGCAGAAGGTGAGCATGAATTTTGCAAGAACCCACCAACTGCATATCGGGTATGGGAGTGGAGAGCTCCTATAGAGCTGGGGTCCAGCTGAGAAATGGGGATGCCTTGGCTTGAAGTATGGGCAGCAGGGATGGAGAAAAGTGAGTTGAGACTTGTGACAGTAGAACTGGGAGAGTTCAGTAACAATGGGTATTGGGGGGCAGGTGGTGTGTAAAGGGGGTATCAGGGGCAGCGTCCAAGTCTCCCGTGGGCAGCCCCTTCAGTGAATTAGAAAATGCAGCAGGAGGAGCAGGTGTGGAGGAGAGGACAATGGGATCCAGGCTCCTGAGGACAAACCAAGGGGGCCTGGGCCAGGCAGCTGGATCCCGGTGTCTGGCCCTCAGCAGGGCCATCTGGGTGAGGAGAGACCCCAGCTAGCTGCTCCTGCGGGGCCAGCTGTCTAACCCAGCTCTCACCCTGATCCACCCTCAGGGCTAAGCCCTGCCTGCCCACTGCCCAATCGGAGGGCTCTCTCCTCCCCTCCTCTCGGATATCCTCTTCCTGACAGCTCTCCCAAAGTACAGGGACTGTGAGCCTACCACACACAGATCCCTGGGGTTGGCAGTGAACCCAGCAGAATAAAATGCCTGCCCCTTGTTCTAGCAGAAAAACAGGCAACAAGCGAACAGACAGATGACTTGATGCCCAGAAGGGATGAGGACTTTCCAGGAAAACAAAGCAGAGGAGGGTGACAGCTGGTGAAGGAAGATCTCCCAAGTAGGTGCATTTGAGCACAGGCCTGAGAGAGAGTGTGGAGCAAGGTGGGGGGGTGAGGGGGAACATCTGGGGAAGGGGCCCCCTTCCCCCCATAGGGCAGCATAATGGGGGCACTTCCTAATCTTGCAGCATCTAGGCCCTGACTCCCAGATTTCTCTACTCGAGTTCCCTCTCGGCCCTCACTAAGTGGGACCTTCCGCTTACAGCCAGATACCCCGACTGACTCAGACTGTGGCCACAGCAGCCACACTCACTCAGCAGCCCCCCAACAACACTCAGGTCACCTCCTCCAGCCCTCCTCGCCCTGTGAGGTCAGCCTGCCTCCCAGGCTTTCCCGCCCTCCCCTCCCCAAGCCCAGCCTTTCCTAGTCACCTGCTCCTGAGCCTTCAGGTGGGTGAGCATGTCTCTCCAGTGTCCCCAAACTGGCCCTGCGCCCCGGTCCTCCTGGACTGTGGGACCCTCCCTGCAGCCATGACCTCCCCAGATCCCCCACAGTCCTCTTAAAGCCTGCCCTGAAGGGGCTGAGCTCAGCCTGGCCATACCAGCCACTCACTGCTGCACGCAGTGTGCTAGCCATACCTGCCCCGGCGCATGCGCACGCTAATGTTTCCTTGGTCTAGCTGCTCCCCAGCCGCCCCCCTCCGCCCCCGCAAGCCAGGTCCTCCTGCCCACCCCTCAACTGAGCCTACAAGATGGGTGGGCTCAGGGCAGCCAGAGCAGTAGCACCCCACATGGGCACGACCCAGCCTCTTTCCCCACCCCCTTACCTGCAGATGGGACAGGTCGGCCCAGGCCCGGGGGCCCAGGGCCCGGCTGCGCAGCCGGTTGCCAGTGAGGTAGAGCTCACGCAGCTGGGCCATGCCGGCCAGCGCCCCGCGCGCCAGGGCGGCCAGCTCATTGCGCTTGACCTTCAGCACGTGCACATTGCGCGGCAGCCCCGGGGGTAAGGTGTGCAGCCGGTTACCCGAAAGGTCCAGCGATCTCAGCAGGCGCAGCTTGCGGAAGGCATCGCGGTGCACCTGCGGGCTGGTGATGCGGTTATAGCTGAGGTTGAGCTCCTCCAGGAAGTAGGTGGTGGCGAAGTCGTCGCGGCCGATGCCAGTGATCTGGTTGTGCAGGATCATGAGTGTGCGCACGCGCCGGGGCAGGCCGCCAGGCACGCGCTCCAGCGCGTTGTTGTACAGGTGCACCGTGTGCAGCCGCTTGAGGCCCTGGAAGGCACGCGGGTGGATGCCGTGCGCGTGCAGCTGGTTGCTGTGCAGCAGCAGGTACTCCAGGCTGCGGATGGGCGTCAGCACGTCGGCGTCCACGCTCCGGATGGCGTTCTTCTCCAGGTGCAGGAGCACCAGGCTGCGCGGCAGACCGGCGGGCACCCGTGATAAGTTGTTGCTGGACAGATCCAAGTACTCCAGGCTGGAGAGCTTCCTGCGGCGGAGAACGAGGACGGTGGGGCATGGGGTGCTTGTTGCCGCCACTCCTCCCGAGGGAGACGCCCGGGAACCTCTCTGCCCCCAGCTGACCCACCGGAGGAGCTTAGTCCCCTCCAGCCTCTCCTTGGGGGTGATTCGATGCTTTCTGGGTGTGGGAAGAATCTAGCGTGGTTTCTAACACAAAGGAGAGCCTCTGAAGACCAATCGTTTAAGGCCTTTTGTGGCTACCCTGGGCCTAAAAAGTGGCACCTCATTGCCTTCAACAAGTATGCTCCAGTCTCAACGTTGTACCAAGAAGCCAGTCCCTGTAGGTGTCTCACTGGCATTCTGGCGGGTCTTCTCTCTACATATCACTCGTTCTCGGGGACAGACATGTCAGTAGAGGGGCGCCTGGGTGGCTCAGCCGGTTACGCATCGGCCTTTGGGTCAGGTCATGATCCCAGGGTCCTGGGATTGATGGTCCGGGGCTCTTCTCAGCGGGAACCCTGCTTCTCCCACTCCCCCTGCTTGTGTTCCCTCCCTCACTGTCTCTCTCTCTCTCTCTGTCAAATAAATAATCTTAAAAAGAAAGAAAGAAAGAAAGAAAGACAGACATGTCAGCCGAGGTAGGAGCCCCAAAGTTCCTTCTCCAGGAAGCTGGCCAGGAACAGGCAGGTGAAGGGCATGTGGGACAGGGATGGCTGCCAATGGGGGAGCAGCTTCCCAGGTGATGCGCTCCCAGGAAGGGCCCAGGCGGGCTCACCAGAAGGTCTCATTGTCCAGGCCCTCGTCGGTCAGGTAGTTGTTCTGTAGGTAGAGCTCACGCAGGTTGCTCAGCTCACTGAAGGCTCCTGGTGGGATCTTCTCCAGCTTGTTGTTCTGAGGGGTGGGGTGGTTGGGAGGGGAGCATGAGGGGAGCATGAGGGACAGCGAAGGGGCGAGGGCAGGGCCTGGGAATGAGACATGGAGAGGGGCCTGGGGAGCCAGGGGAAGAGGCCCCGGGCGTGGAGCACTGTGCCTGTGGGATCGACAGCCATGGACCTGGGCGTCTGCCTCGTTCTCCACAGCGAACGCTGTGCCCTCTGGCTTGTGCCCAAGGCCCCACACCCTCACCCCTGGGCCTAAGTGGGCCGGGGCTCTTCCCCCACTGCAGGGCCCTGCTCTTTGCTGCCCTCTCCATGCTCTCCCTCCCACCTTGAGGTGTAGCTTATAGAGGGCGGGCGGCAGGTGCTTGGGCACGTGGCGCAGGAAGTTGCTGGACAGAATGAGGATCTCCACATTGCTGGAGCCGTTGAACATGTTGTCTGGCAGCCCGGCATCCGCCAGCTTGTTGTTGTGCAGGTACACGGACCTGAGGGACGAGGCAAAGGTCCTCACCCTCGCCCGGACCCCCCCTGCCTACCAGCTTACCCGGTGAGCCTTCAGACCTTGCTCAGGTTGAGCCAGGGCCTAGAAAGGGTACATTCTTTCCATTTGAAAAACCTCAGACCCTACCTAATCCAGTGCCCCATACACAGCAAGGAGACCAAGGGACCAGTGGAGGTTGCTGCACACGTCAGTGGAAGCTGACCATCTGTGCTCCCCCTCATCTGTGCTCCTCCATACCCTGCAACAGTTCTCAGTCACTCCCTGACTGTGGCAGCCCCAGATCCCTGCCTGGCATCTCCAAGCGGCTGACTCTGAGTTCTGTGGGACTTCCCGCAGACTGGGACCATCCCTGTCACCTCTTTGTCTCAAGTGTCCAGTACAGGGCCTGGCACAGAGGAAGTAACCTCTCCCTCATTCAGCAAATATATAGTGAGTGTCCCTAGGGGCCAAGACTGTTCTAGACTCCCAAGATGTGAGCAGTGGACGCAACCAACAGGACCCTGCCATCATGCGCTAACATATGAGGAGCAAAGACCAGAAATCAGAGAAATAGCAGGTATTTAAACATAGTAGATATTCTAAATATAGAAGATATAACTCATTCTTGCTGTGTGACCTCTCTTGGGCCTCAGCCTCATCAGTGGGATGGGACCACGTACAGTGACCCTGGCTCCTCTGGGGCACAGAGACAATTGAGTGAGGTGACAGATCCAGGGACGGAAGCAGCACTGGTGGTTGACAGTACCCTCCAGCACCACTCTGCCCTGCTCACACACCTCTGCTAGGAGGCCTCACTCCTCCCAAAGCAGCTCTCAGTGAGGGCCCGCTCTGCTTCTTGGAAGATGCTTCCTTCCCCCACAGGCTGGGGAAGGAGGGAAAACCCTTGCCCAGCTCCCCACAAGTCCATAGACATCACTCTCTGATCTTGTTTCCTGGAAGGATTCCTCTCAGGCTTCAGATCCTGCAGCCCCCAGGCAATACCCATGCCCACAGCCCTGAGCCAGGGGCATCCTGCTTGCCGTGCCCGGCCTTCCCCTCTTCCAGGGCCTGTCTGGGCTTTCTATGCCTTGCTCAGGGCTGGGAGTGTCCTGTCTCAGCTCCTCCCTCTTCCCCAGCCAGAGCCCAGGGCCCCTGTCTGACTTCTCACCTCAAGTTTGGCTTCTGACCGAAGGTGAGCCCGTAGATCTTGGTGAGATAGTTGGCAGCAAAGTCCACACTGATCAGGGTGTTTGGCAGGAATCGGGGTGCCAAGGTCAGCTGGAAAGGAAGAGTTGGGGCAGAAAGACCAATGGAGGGCAGAGGCAGACTCGGTCCTGCTGCCACGTGGGCCCCTCCAATTTGTCACCTACTTGCAACCAGAGCCATCTTTCTCAACTGGAAATCTATCCCACTCCCCTGATAACATAAAAACAGAACTTGCATGGCTCCCCCCAACCCTGAACATTCAAAGCCCTCTAGGCCTGGCCCCTGCCCTGTCCTGCTGTCCTCCTGGTCTCCCCACTCAGAGTTCCCCAGCACAGACCCTCTGTGCAGTCACTGTGAGGACCCACACCTCCCCAGACACCCCCGCCCCCGGCCCAGTGTCTAGCCTTCATTCATTCAATCGTAGGCCCTGAGTCTACAACACTGCAATCCTGGTTCCCGGTGCTGGACATGTCCTGGGGAACAAAACAGGGAAGTGTCCCCATCCCCACCCCCTCAAAGCTTACATCTTGGTGGAGAAGTCAACGAGCAAGGAACAAAAGTATGGGATAGGGCTGACAAGTTAAAACAGACCAAAGACGGAACAACTGGGTTGGGTGCTCAGGGAACAAGTGTCCAGACACTTAAGGCATGAAGGCACCACTAACGCCATCTGAGGGGAGAGCACCCATGGCAGCGGGGGCAGTGAGCATAGGCCCCGCTGGGGGCTGCCTGGTTTGGGGGCTGGAGTAGAGGGAGTGAGTGGGAATGGGAGTTGCGAGGCCCACACATAGGCCCTCCAACCAGGAGGCCATGGGGGAGAAGTGTGCCTTTCATTTTGGGTGGGAAGGGAAGCCTCGGGAGTGTTTGGGCTGGGGACAGGGGATGGAGGGGTAGAAACAAGGGTGATTTTTAAAGGTCTCTCTGGTTTCTCTGAGGAGAAGGAGCAGCAAATGAGGAAACGGGGTTGTCCAGATGCGGGCTGTGGACCAGGGCCAGAGGCGAGCCAAGGGCTTGCAGGGGGACGGGGTGTGGCTGAGCAAAGCACCCAGGATTTGTGGCTCAGACTTGGATTCGAGTCTCGAGTGGGAGGAGTAGAAAGGGCTGCGACGGCCACTGGACGCGGCCATGATGCAGATGGGTACTAAAGCCCAGGGAGGTCATGGGTCACCTCAAGAGAGCTCAGAGGGAAGGAACCAAGACAGAGCCCTGGGACACACCAACTATTTTGAAGTTGGGTGCCTTTTTGCCTCTTCTCATGCTGTCTCTTCAGCAGTGCCTCCCCCTTAGGGCCCCTGGCTGAAGTCCTGTTACCCTTCATGGTCCTGCTCAAATGCCGCCTCCTCTAGGAAGTGTTCTAAGTAGCCCCTCGCTAGTGGGGAAGAGCTGCCACCCCCTACACTTCTGTAAGCGTGGGCCTCTGTTTTCATTATCTGGCCACTCTGATCCCAGGGCCAACATCTGAGCAGCAATGGGGACCCAGCTGCCACCCTAGAAAAGGCCTTGGTAAAAGTTCCCTGAGCTCAGCCCCAGACACCAGGGGGCCCTTACCTTTGTTATTGGCCAAGTACAGGTAGTTGAGATTGGTCAGATGCTCAAATGCCTCCTCCGGGAGCCCTTCAAAGGACAGGCATCGGTCAGAGCCCTGGATGAAGGAGATGCTACAGGGCATACAGCACGCCACCAACAACCCCCGCAAGGCCCACCCCACTTTCCAGGACTGGGGAGGGCTCCCCCTTGAGGCAGGTTGGGTTCTGATCCCTTTCTGACCAGTCCCAGCAGGCCTACCCAGCCCCCTTTTCTTTCCCCTTGCTCACAGGGGCCCTGGCTCTGAGGAGCAGATAGAAAGGGCTCAGAAATGACCCATCCTTCACCTGCTTGGGGCTACCCCAATAGGAATGGGTGTTCATCAGGTCAGGCCACAGGGCAGAGGACCCAGCACCGCCCTTCCTCACCAGGAAGGAGTGCTCCTCTCAGGTGCGGCCCAAGGGGGTCACAGACCCTCCTGATACCCAGCCGCAGGGCAGGGCAGGGGCCCCTGCACCTCCCCACCACCTGGCCCACCCCTGCCCCAGCAGGCAGATGTGGTGTCAGGACTCGACTGTCGCTGGGAGCCCAGCCAACCTGGCCCTTCTCCAGTCCGTAGGCCGGCCTCTGACACTCAGTTCCGGTCTCCCAGCCCCTCAGATGCTGGGACTCACCCAAGTATCTAAGGAGAGGGAACAGTTATATAAACTGTGCAGCACCCTCCACCCTCGGGGAACACCCTGCTGCCGCTGGGAAAAGTGATGGCCACCCAGAGTGTCCAGCCCGAGGAAGGACGCTGCTGAGCTAACTGCTAGGGGGAACAAAGCTGTTACAGTCGTTATCGTGGCTATCCTATAAGCTCACTAGGAATTTAAAAATGCAAAGAAAAAAGACTAGATTGGAATGTGGTGATGGTTGTTCAACTGTATAGACCTCCCAAAACTCATCAAATTGTAATTTTATGTTGGGTAAACCTTACTGTATGTAAGTTGGACCTCAGTAAAGCTGTTTTTTAAAAAATGGAAAGAAATATACGAAAATATCAATACTGATGAGCTCCGCGTCGCAGAATTATGAGTTTAAGGTTTTTCTTTTCCATTTCATTTTCTACATTTCCAAATTTTTTGTTATAATCATAAATTGTGTTTGTATTGGGGGAAAAAACAGCGTTTTACAATTGGAGGATTCTACGGCTCTTTGATTTTAACGGCCTTCTGTGATCTACCTACGAGTCTCTGACAAAGTCCTGGGAATTGAAGCTTCTCTGAAGCCTGTCCCCTGACCCGACACCGAGCACTCAGGCACACCTGGGGGGGGGGGCTCTCAGGTAACCAGAGGGAGCCTTGTTGCCCATGGGGTCCTCCTGTCAGCCTGGCCCTGTTGTTTCCCATATCCCTGGGTCCTCAGGGCAGAGCTCTTCCCATGGGCGCCCGGTCCCCCACCTGGTGTCCCGGGCCTGGGGTTCTGGGGGATTCCTCACCTCGGGAAGTCAGGCGATTGTTCTGGAGGTTCAGAGTTTCCAGCCGATGCAACCTGGAGAGCTCCCGGGGGTAGATTTTCTCCAGCTGGTTGTTCTGGGAGCAGGGGACAGGGGTGGTGAGGGGGCCTCACTAGAGGCCCAAGGCTCTTGCCTCAGTAGAGGCTCACCCCCACCCAGTCCCAGGAGCCAGTCCCTCTGTTGGGCACCTCCCTAGGGGTTCTCCACCATGCAGATAGACCTATGGCTGGCCAGGGCTGGGTCTAAGCATGGGAGGCCTGGCAGGAACCACAACAGAGAGCAGGTCCCACCTTCTAGAAGCCCATCATGGGCATTGATGGACAGTGCAAACTTGGAGTGCATCTCTGCTCTAGACCTGCTCCCTTCATGTTCCTACTTGGTGACAGGCATCCCCAGTCCATCTTCCTCACCCCAAGCCAGAAACTACTTTGGTTTCCCCTTCTTAAGGGTGAAAAACCTGTGGTCCTCTCTCCTTTTGGAAGGCTTTAAAACCTGGTGGGGTGCCACCTCCTCCAGAAGCCTTCCTGAATTGGATTGGGGGCTGGATTAGGAGCCGCCCCCGGCCCTGCTGCACTAGCCTTCTGTCTCCAGCTGTTATCTTGACCTGTTTAGATCTCTGCCTCCCCCACAGACTGTCTGAGTGTTTCCTCCATGTGCAGCACCTGAACCAGCCCCAGAGGTGGAGCGTAGGTATCCAGGAGACATTTTATGAATAAATGAGTGGATGGACCAACAATGAGTGTTGTGTCCCTTTCCCTCATAGGCTACCCTGGCCTTGGGCCCCCTCACCATCAACCTGGACCCCTCAGGTTGGGTGACAAAGGACAGGTCCCTTGCCCTTCATTGGGCTTGACCTCTGGGAATGAGTACAACAGCCCCTCACGCTCCCCCAGGGCTCCTGGGCCACACAGAACTGGTCGTGGCTGCACCAGCACTCCCAGAGTGCTGTGTCCCACTTCTCAAAATCTAGCGTATACCCCAGCCAGAGACTAGTCTATCCTCTGAGCCTCCAGAGCACCCTATCGGGATCTCCTTTCTCTTATATTCCTGGCCTGCACTGGTATCTGGGGCATCCTGTCCATTCAGAGGGTCAGCTGCCAGATGGCTCTGTGTTCATTTTTCCCAGGGTCTGACTCTGCTGAGGGGTCTCAGCCCTGACTCCTTCAGGTGGAATAAGGCAGGTGTCATAGCACAGTACTCTGTGACAGGGCATCAGAGTGGGGAGCGCCCTAGCACACTGTGTTGGGGGGGGCCACAAGTACTGGCGGTTCTGGATGAGCTGGGGACTGTGGGCAGGGTGTCAGGGACAGGAGCTGCAAGTGTAGGGGGCAGCCCCGTAGCCACTATTGTGAGGCCCGCATCACCTGCAGGGACAGGTGGTTGGTGTGCTCAGGCAGGTCCCCCGGGAACTCGCGCAGGTCGATGCCACCGCAGTCCACAACACCTTCCTGGGAGCAGGCACAGTCTCGGGGGCAGTTGATGGTAACAGGGCCACGCCCTGTCTCCTCGGGGCTCAGCACCAGCACTGGCCCCTCCTCCACAAATTCATTCTCGTCAGGGCTCAGGCTGTGGGTACCACTTCGGCCAAACCCTGGAGACCTTGCTGTGCCCACCAGTCCCAGCTGCAGCTGCGGTGGCAGCAGCAAGAGAAGCAGCAGTGTCCTGCTCTGGGCCATGGTACCTGCGGGTACAGCAGACACAGGGCAAGGGGCCACAGAGGTCATAATGGTGCCCTCCTGGGGTCCTGGGCACAATCTGATCTGCTGACTGCCACCCTCCCTTCCCCACTTTCCTACCCGTCATCAGGAGGCAAGTCAGCAACCCTTACCGGGCCTGGCCCCCAAGGAATCTGTACCCCCACTTCACAGACAGGGAAGCTGAGGCCCAGGACGAACTGTGACTTGCAGGGCTTGGCTGGGACTTTGCAGAGCACTTGCTGCCCTGGCACAGGCAGGGCAGGAGGATCTGTCCATCCTCCAGAGCCACAGGGAAGGCCATGGTGGGCCTGGGATTCTAGGATGTTCCGGACTTGAGCCTGTCTCTCTTCCAATACCCCCACCCCAGGTATACAAGTCTACCTAGTAGATCCTCTCTCCAGGCCTTTGCACATGCTGTTCCTTCTGCCTGGAATGCCTTGCCCCTCTGTGCAGTCAGCAACTTTAAGAACCAAAATCAGTGTTGTAGCTCCTGGTAAGACCCTGAGCTGTTGAAGGGCTCTCCCTTACTGTGTTCCCTAGGAAGGGGCATGAGTTGGGTTGGACTGTGATATGTGAAGGTGTCTTTCTCCCATAGAGGGTGGTGAGCCACTCTCAGGGTCTGGGCAGAGGTGCAGCTCAGAGCCGGCACAGAGCTGGCCTCAGTTGAATGGAGCTGCTACCATTCCCAGGACTTTCCCAGTCCCTTCTTCCCATTGTTTACACCCTCAGCTGGCCTGCTGTGTGCAGGGGACTGTTGCTACCTGCGAGAGACCACTCCCCAGCATGGTTCCCTAAGGCAGCACAGGCGGGGGACTGGGGCTGGCCTCAGGCCATGAGGAAGATGCAGGGGTCCCATCTTCTAGGCAGTGCAGGGGCCTAGCTGGGCTCCGGGCTGGTCCCTGGAGTTCTCTTTACAGAAACTCACTTAGCAAACATCTCTGGGGAATACTAAGTTGTGACAGGCCACAGCTCGGGTACACTGACTCTCTAGAGTCCCACAGACCCCAGTTTGAGCTCCCCTCCAGCACTTAGAAGCTATGACCCCCCCCCCCCCGGAGCCAATTTCCCCATCTTACCCTGCAGACCATACATCCCAAACCACAGCATCTGTGTGGGGTTGGCATGGTCACATATGGGAAGCTCCTGGTGCCTCCTAGAGGCTGAGGTGTGGCCGTCACTCTGCCATGGCAATTACAAACGCAGGTGCATGCTAAGCCCTGCGCCCGGCTGGCAGCGGAGGGGGGTAGGGGTGTGTGTGTCAGTTTGAGGTCCTTGCCCTGGCACTAGACTGGGGACCACAGCCCACACAGCAGTTAGAAAGGCCTGAAATGCTGGGCCTAGGGAAATGGGGCGCTTGCCACCGCTGCCAATGTCTGGTTAGGAAGGCTGGTATGGGAGCAAGACCGCTGGGGCTGTAGTCAGCTCTGGCTCTGTTTTGTCACCCACTAAACCTCAGCTTCTTCACTTGTCCATGGAGGTTACCAGAGCTGCCTTCATGGCGAGACTGTGAGAGTCAAGACAGAGAGAGGCACATACTGTACACTGTCAGTGCTCAATAAACATTAGCTCTTCCTACCACTTGTATCTGTGGGCACGGCCCACTCCAGAAGCCCCTGCTTCTTCCCTTTCTCTTGTCCAAAACCTGCTTGTGTTTGCAGTCCAGCCCCAGGCCAAGCTCCCCACAGATTTGCAGATTCCAGCCTTCCATGAATTCCGGCTGCCCTGTGGCCATTACGATGTTTCAGACACTGCTTTGTGTCACTCGCTGGCCTGGCCAGCTCTCCAAGGTGAGGTCTCGTCTGCCCTCACCCCTGTGCTGGCACAGGGAACACAAGTGAGGTGGAAAATTTCCCTGCCCTCAGTCTAGAGGGGGCAGCAGAGCCCAGTACAATAACTCCTGCGCTATCCTCCACCCCAGACTGAGTGAGCTCTCTGAGGCCCCGGAGAGAAAGGTGTGAGGACAGAGAAGATGGGCAGCATCTAGGCTAGTTAGAATCCATGTAGGTCGAGGAGGCCTAAGCAGACTCTGATCCCAGCCCCTGACCTGGCAGGAAAGCAGGGAGTCTAGCGCACACATACAGCTCCTGGGCCCCAGGGATCAGGTGGCAGCAGGACATAACTTGCTGCAGCCTGGCCCTGTGCCCACCCTACCACACCCTGCGGCCCCATCCCTGACCCAACAGGCCACTAATCCTCAACCCATCTACAGCCCATCACCCCCAGGCACATTATAACCCTTCCCCTGCTATCCCCAACCAGCTCAACAGCCTGCAGCCCCTGAGAGCCATCAGCATT
The DNA here is from genome assembly GCF_011764305.1 of Mustela putorius furo. Taxonomy (NCBI): domain Eukaryota; kingdom Metazoa; phylum Chordata; class Mammalia; order Carnivora; family Mustelidae; genus Mustela; species Mustela putorius. The sequence goes on along the minus strand of NW_025422005.1, from coordinate 42,319,229 downwards.
AGACCAGAGTCCACCTCCCTGCCTATCTGTGTGACTCCAGACCAGGGCTCTGGGAGGGGGAGTATGGGTACAGGCCCAAACCGCAAGTCCACCAGGGCAGGGGGCCAGGGAGGAGGATCCTTTCCACATATTCTGTGCACTCACTGGACCAGCTAGTTTTTCCACCCTCCCCTTTAATTTGTATCTATAAAGATCTATACACTGTCTCTGTCAAAGTAATTTATATTAACATTATGAGCCATACTGAAAATGCTATCACCATCACTTCATACATGAGGGAGATGAGGCCCAATTGGATTGGTCTGTGTGACTCAGCTGTCAAGTGGTGAAGCAGAGTTCACCCTGGGGCCCTTCCCTGGGCCAACCAAAGCTGGCAACAAAGGGCCCAGACAGACCACTCAGTTTGGTTCCTGCCCTTAAGAAGCTCACACCTGCCGTTCCAATGTGGTGGCCACATGTGGCTACTGAGCACTTAAAATGTGGCTAGTCTAAACTGAGAGGTGCTCTATGTGTAAAATGAAGTGTACATGGATTCCAAAGACTAGTACAAAAAGGGATATAAAATAGCTCATTATTAATATTAGTGATATCTCATAAAATACTTTTATATTGATTATGTATTTTGAATAATTGAGTTAAATAAAATAAATTACAAAAATTAATTTTACCTATTTTATTATTTTTTTAATGTGGCTTCACATTACATATGTGGCTTGCATTTATGGCTCACATTCTATTTCTATTGAACGGTCCTAGCATGGACGCTCGGTGTACACGTATTACACGCCCAGTGTCATCAGAGGTGTGATGGAGGGAAGCTAGAGTCCACAGGGGGCCAGAGCAGAGCTAACCATGTCTGGGGTCAAGAAGGCTTCTCTGAAGAAGTGATGCCTTATCTAGCCCTGAAGGACGAATATCCAGCAAAAGGGGAAGAGTGACATAAGTAAGGAGGTCAGCAGGTACAAAGAGCCAGGTGCAAGGGAGCCCATTTGTGACCTCCACAAAGCTCCATGGAATGTCTGCTGAGTGTTGGGATGGGGAGTGATGCAGGTGGGCAGTCCAGGCCAAGAAGGGACTTAGAAGCCAGGTTGAGGAGAGTGATCCTTATCTTAAGATCTTAGGAAAGATGAGGAGCCACTGCCCCAGGAGTGTGGCATAGGTAGGTTTATGGATGGACCAGTGGGGAGCTCTTTGAGGCCGTGCAATGGTACAGGTGAGGGATAGTAAGCCTGGTCTGGGCAGAGAGAGGTGCTAGGATGGGAAGGAGGAGCTGGATTCACAGGAGAGGAAGGAAGAACACACCAGGCTTGGAGGGTCCCACTTCCTCCTCTGGACCTTGGGATGCTGGCATTCTTAGCTCTACCACCTGGATTTCTGTGTGGTCTTGGCCACGTCATGGCCCATCTGAGTCTCAATTTGTTGATGCTGTTGTTCTAAGAATGTTGAGCGAGATTAGCCCCCAAAGCCCCTTCTGTGTGCTCAGCCACGTTGGGGGCTGTGTGCAGAAGAGTGAAGGCGGCCAGGCCCTGATCTCTGCACATCCCGAGTGAGGAGCCCCCCGGTGAGGAACACACACACTGGGACAGCAAATGGCCAGTGAGAGGAGCAGCTCGGCCTGCAGTATGCTCTTTCTCAGGGGGAGCACTCAAGCAACAGAAGGACATGGGTTCCACTCCTGACTGCTGTGTGAGTCTGGATAAGTCACTTCATCGCCTGAGCCTCCGTTTACTAGCCTGGGCAATCCTCATGAGGATGAAATGAAATAACATGCTCATCTGATGTTAGCCTCCAGCAAGTGTGACACACACACAGGGTTGCTGTTACTGAGGAAGTCCCTGGGACCTACTGCCTCTCACCCCTGGGGAACCAAAGCTCAGGGCCCAGAAGAGCTTAAGTGGAGGATTAAGGCAAGACTAGAATAAGGGGGGCACCTGGGTGGCTCAGTGGGTTAAGCCTCTGCCTTCGGCTCAGGTCATGATCTTAGGGTCCTGGGATGGAGCCCCGAGTCGGGCTCTCTGCTCAGCAGGGAGCCTGCTTCCCACCCCCTCTCTCTGCCTGCCTCTCTGCCTACTTGTGATCTCTCTCTCTCTCTGTCAAATAAATAAATAAATAAAATCTTAAAAAAAAAAAAAAAGACTAGAATAAGGAAAGGGAAGGGAGACCCAAATCAGGACACAGATCCTCTGTCCCAAGCAGCACCTTCCTTCTCCACTCAAATACTGTAAAAGTTCACTAATCACCCACTTTGTGCTGGGCCTCAGATAGCTGCATCTCACTGTCTTTAGTTCTTCAGTGCGCCCACAGTACCCTGGCTCCCTGCACGATTCCGCAAAGCCTTTCTGACTTCCCAGGCATGAAACAGGTGCTCAGGAAATGCTTGCTGAATGAAGAAGTGAATTTGTGAAAGGCAGAGTTGGAAAAGATTCGCCCCCTCAATTTACAGATTAGTATGTTGAAGTTAAGGCCAGAATTAGAATTTGTGTCTTCTGACTCCTGCCCAGAGCCTTGAATTGCTCTTGAAGGCCGAGTCTGAGCTCTCCAGGGAGACAAGGGGGAGGAAAAGTACTCCACAGGATGGGGGAAGAGGGAGATGCCTTTAAAGAAGGGTAAACAGGATGAGACAGGGGATGAGGTTAGGGCTGGAGGTCCAAGCCTCCGGGGGTGTCAGCCACTATGCTAAGGTGCTGGTGATAAGGAGCCATCAAGCGGACCAGGCAGGTCATGGTCAGAGGTCTTATGTATGACTCTACAGGCCTAAAGGTGCCACCATTAGTCACCCATTCCCTGAGATTCAGATAGAGCAAAGTATGTTCCCACAAGATTTCGTGGAAACAGCCACATGAATCTTAACATTTCTTAACTTGCCCCTGAGTGTGAGGCTCGAGGAGACTGGGCCACGGGACCTAAAAGGGGACATGACCACCCAGAGGCTCTCGCGGTTCACAGCAGTGGTGCCTCTCAGAGCCGCTAGACCACAGCTTCGCTCCCCACCCCCCCCCCGCCCGCCAGAGGTCCAAGAGCAGCCACTGAGGTTGCGGGGGGGCCTCAACAGATCCGTGATGCATTCCAAGTGCCAGAAGCGCGTCCCTCTGTGCCTTGGGGACCAGGGATGGTCGGAGCCACGCCTGCTCCTCTCCTTAAGTTCCCGGTGCAACTACCTCTCACCCGGAGACCCCGCGGCGGCCGGGAGCTTGCCGCCGCCGCCACCTCCTCTTCCACCTGACGGCTCATCAGGTATTCTAACCATCCCCACCCCCCGCCCCCAAGTCTGGCGATTCAAGGACCAACAACCTGGGACTTACACCGATTTAGAGGGAGGGCGCCGACCTCGCGTCTCTCGCTCCGCGTGTCCCCCCCACCCCACCCTCAGTCCAGCTGTCCCCGCGGGGAGGCAGCGGCGTAGACAGACAGACGGACACCAGGTGCCAGCTGTGAGCTCTGGCTGGGCGAGTGCGCGCCGTGGGGCTGGGGAGCCGAGCCTCGAGCGCGTCCAAGGTGGTCTCGGGGGCTCCGCCACACCTGTACACGCTTCCCAGAAGCATACCTCGGCCCCTCCCTAGGCCTCAGTTTCTCCGTCTGTAACCAGGTTGAAGGGTGAAGTAGCTGGGGTAAGCTGACGTAGAAAGACGCGCGTCTAAGTCCGGGGGTCCACGCCCCTCCCCAGTTCCACCTGCCCCCACATTCCCTGTCGCCCGCCCGCGTCCTTCCACTCCCCACTCCCATCCGCCCTCAGATTCTTTCCAGATGTGCGCAGCGGGGGGGCCCGGGGGCCGGGACCAGTCTCTAGCGGGCGAGGAGAAAAGGCCCCCGCCCGGGTCGCGATCGCGGAGGGGTCACACGCCCGAGTTGGAGCTCTCGGCCGCGCACTCGGTGCACCGCTCCCACCTAAGGGGCCAGCGCGGCGGCCCCGCCGAGGGTAGCTGCGGAAGCCGTCCGGACCGGGCGGGGACTTCTGAGTCCGCCGCCCCCACTCGGCCCCGACCCCGTGGCCCACCCGGCCGCCCTCGCCGGGTACCTGCTGCGACCCCGCGCCGCGCCGCGCCGGGCCGGCGGTCCGCGCTGTCCCGAGTCTCTGCGCTCCGCGGGCGCGGGCTCCTTCCATTCAAGTCGAGCCGTGAGCTCGGCGACGCAAGTTTTGTTGTGGGTTTTCTCCTCCCCGCCTCTCCCCCGCCCCCCCCCCCTACACCGCGTGCATCTGCTGGACGCCGGCCTCCTCCGGACACAGGCGTAGGGTCCCCGCAGGCGCGAGGAGGGGAGAGGGCCTGCTCCCTACCCGCGTGGACTTGGCCGGGCCCCCCTTCCCGGGGAGGCAGAGCCCCCGCACCGACCCTTCTCCCCCTCTCCGCCCCGGCGGGGCCACCGTACCACGCCCTCCCACCCCCACCAAGAGGCTGGGAAGGCGGGGTGTCTAACCCGCAAGGCTTCCTAGTTCCCGCCTTCCGCAGGGTAACTGCACCCCATTTAGGCCCCAGCACCTGAAAGGAGGGCAGGGGAGAGGGCCCCTTCATCAAAGCGCCTCTGAGCCCAGTTTCTTCCTCATAACTGAGGATTTTGCAACCGCTCCAGGAACGAGTACCTTTCCGTTCACTCTCCCACCCTGGGGTCCCGGGCCCTGGCTAACGGGGCCGCCAGCCAAGACCCGGCTGGGCCCCTTCCGGGAAAAGTTCCCCGCCCTCCCCGACAACCTCCCCCCTCCCCCCACGCCCACGTTGACCCTGGGCCAGAGCCTGGTGAGCCTTGAAGGACGGTAAATTGGGCTGGGAGTTGGGTGCATAGGGATCTCAATCGCCGGGAGACAAGGGGGTTGGGCAGTGAGCCCTCGCGGCACCATATTGCTCCCAGGAGCTGAAAACATTTCCAAGTAAAGGAGCATTAACTACTAGCAGCTGAAGCAACACAGTTTTGTGCCAGGGGCTTTGGCGGTAGACCGCAGTGGGGCCGGGTTTAGGTGGTACTTGGCACCTCCACTGCCCCTACAAGGCTGTCTGTCCCTATACCTGCTCTAGCCTGTGGGCAGGGCACCCACAGATAACTTGCCTGGCTGCCCTCCTACTGGACAGGGAGAAGGATGTATCACTCAGACTCCGGACCACTTACTCAACTTAAATTGTCAATGCCCTGAATGAATGAATGGCTCATGTAAAGGATCTTTCATGGGCTTCTGCTGCTGCATCTTGATTGTACCACATACATTACTCTCCAAGCTTTATAACCCTGCAAGAGGACTGCAGTTGGCCCCATTCACAGGTAAGGAGATACCTGACAAAGGAGAAATGATTCAGTAAAATGGCCAGGTTTATCCCTCTCCACAGCCCAGGTTTTTTCCATGATGGAAACATGCAAGTAACTTGAGAAGGCAAATGCAGAGCCCGAATTTGAACCCGGGGCTATCTGTTTCCATTACATCAATAACTCAGAAACTCAGCAAGAATGAGAAAGGGAAATATTTTGCCTTCTTTGGCCTCAGATTTCAGTTCTGAGCTCAAACTTGAGAGCTGGTATGATTCACAGGATTGGACAGGGGCCGACCCAGAAGATGTATCTCCTGTCTTCTCAACATTGAGCCTAGATTCAAGAGAAGCTAGAAGAACAGGATCCTACTGACTTGAATACCCATGAACTAAAGAAAATCTTCCAGAAGGACGATGAGAATCAGCATCTACTGAGTACCTACTAAGTGCCAGGTTCTGTGTGAAATCCTTAAATATCTTACTCATCCCAATTCCGTGGGGGAAGGTATTTTCTGTTACCTGTAACTGCTGGGGCCAGCCACAGGACGCATTACATCTCCTCCACCCCACCCCCAGAGAGGTAGGCTTTTCTGTGGAATGCTAAGCCGGTGCCCACATATACTCTGTAGCTGTTTGCGCGCTGTGGGAACACAGGCTAAAATCACCTATCTATCTGAAACAAAGTATGGAGGAATCCCTGTGAGTGTCTCTGGTAGAAAATGGAGGAGATCCTGTGCTCTAGAAGGAAATCCTCTGACTTTCCAAATAGCTGTAAAGAGTTGAGTTTGAAATTGAGGGTTCCCAATTCACTTGCGCTGCTTTGGTTCCTTCATGCCTCATTTTTAGCTCCTGTTTAATATTACTCTAGTGTCAAGTACAAGCTTTGGACTTAGATTTGGGTTCAAATCCAAAATGGGTTCAAATGGAGCTATGAATAGTACCCATGCCTCACAGAATGTCCAAATTAAATGAGAAATTGGAAGTAAATGAGAAAACGGAAATGCAGAACTCTGCACAGCGCCCAGCACGTAATAAGTGTTCAATAAATGACAGCTGTTATTATTGCCAAACTGTCACCGAGGCCTGACTAAATTAACATCTATGAAAAACATTATTAAAATAGAAATGACAAGTGCAAAGAATTAACCAGAAATCTCTACATTATCCCGGGTAAGTGCCTTCTAATTCAAAACAATAAGAAATAAGAAAACTTGAAAGAGGGGAGTATATACATACATGCGGCCAGAGAACGAGGAGTGAAAGACAAGAGGGCTCTCCTGGGGGAATGATGAGGAAGGAGGGGAGATAAGATGTTGTTATACCTTCATCATTGGAGAAGAAAATGATTCCTCTTACTCTGAGCAGAGGGCTCAAGACCTTTCCTTATTAAACAGCAGAGTCCCAAATGCTGAGCTCTGGTAGCAGCTTGTTTTGGGGACATTTAGAGATCAAATCACATGGTGTTTTGTGTATATGGATTCCATCTGAAGGATCTTGAGAAAAGATGAAACACCAAAGATCAAGCAGGGTCTGACGGAAGAACCGCAGGCTGAGTCAGATACAGATAAGGTCTTCTGGACTCCTAGAATGTCCCATAGAAACTCTTTATTATTGGACTCTTTTTGCTGTATGTTTTTCATCTCTTTCCCCCACTGGATTATAAACCCTCCCGGGCAAGAACCCAGGAGTTCTTGTAGAATTTCGTGTTCTACAAGGGCCCTTTCCAGCCCTAAAGTACCATGACTGTAGTAGGCAGAATGAACCCCCAAAGACACCCACACTCTAATCCCTAGAGCCTGTGACTGCTACATTACGTAGCAAAAGGGACTTTGCAGATATAATTAAGGTTGTGGACTTTAAAATGGGAGAGATTATCAGATTATCCGGGGAGCCTAACCTAATCACATAGCTCTTGAAAACACAGAATATTCTCTGGCTGGAGGTAAGAGAGAGGAGGCAGAAGGGGAGATCAGAGAGATGTAAAATATGAAGACTCGACTAGCGTTAATGATGAGGGAAAGGCAGGCAGCCTCTACAAGTTGAGAACCCCGGGCTGCCAGAAAGCATATGGGGACTTCACTCCTACAGCAGCAAGTCACTGAATTCTGCCAATGTCCTGTGGGAGCAGGCAAGCAGATTCTCCCCTCGAGCTTCCAGATAAGAGCTCAGGGCAGCCAATGCCTTGATTTCAGCCCCATGAGACCTGGAGCAGAGAAACCAGCCAACCCCCAGCCCCCTCCCCCAGACTTCCAAGCTGCCCAACTGTCAGAGAAGTCAAGGTAAGCCACTACACTTACGGTAATCTGTTACAGCAGCAAGAGAAAACTAATACAAACATCAATAACTAAAACCAGTACATAGTACAACAGCATTTTCCCATACATCATTTCACTTAATCTTCAACAAGCATAATTGTATTATTGCCGCCCCATTTTAGGAAACTGATGCTCAGGGAGGATAAGTAACTTGCTCAGGTGACCAGCTAATGAGTGCTTGCGTCAGAATTCACGCTTAGGTTCCAGCGTTAGGGAGCGCGGTCACCTACACTGCAGCTGTTATTCTGTGGTTCTACTGTTTTCAGCTAAGTAAAAACGGACCTCAGAAAAGACAAAGACACAGACAGACTCGGGATCCTTTCCCACGATGAAAACTGAAAAACTTTCAATACTCATTTCTCTGTTTCTTTCAAAGATATCTAGTAAGTCATGGAGCAAGTCAAGTTAAAAAGTATAAATCAGGGCACCTGGGTGGCTCAGTGGGTTAAGCCTCTGCCTTCAGCCCAGGTCATGATTTCAGGGTCCAGGGATCGAGCCCCACATCGGGCTCTCTGCTTGGTGGAGAGCCTGCTTCCCCCCCCCCCCCCTCTGCCTGCCTCTCTGCCTACTTGTGATCTCTCTCTCTCTCTCTGTATCAAATAAATAAATAAAATTTTTAAAAAATACCAAGTCTTTCTGACACAGAGAAGAAAGAAGATTTTGATAAATGGCAAAAGGAGAAATCCTCGAGTGGCTGTCAGTGAAGTGTTTTCTGCCATTCAGATGCTCCACTAGCCACTGTTAAGGCCCATCTGCCACAGGTGCCCTGTGTTGCCAGCCTGGTTCAGGAGCATCTCTGTGTTGGAGCTCAGTTCACTCTTGACCAGTTTTTATTGTCGGGAAGTTCAGCGGATTTTTAGTCTGAAATTCCCCTTTTATAGTTCTTCCCATTAGTTCTAGTAACTAAGCAAAATAACCCCTCCCTCTCATTGGTCTTTCCATTTCTCAAACATCTGTGAACTGTTATCACACCCTGTCCTTGGGCATCACTTTGCCAAGCTGAAGGCTCTTGTCTGCTTGCCTAGTCAGTCTTTCCCTTGTACTGTTGTAGCTTCACATCTGAACTCTTCCATGTATTTCTGTTCAAACGAAGGGTCTAATCTTGAACAGTGTACTGCACACTCAGAAGGTGCTGTATTCTTAAAAGGTGAATTACATAATATTTTATGAAGAAAAAGGAAACGTATTGGTGTTGGTAGTTGGTTAGAAAACTGTAGCACTTACACTTCTCAGCCTGCAATTTAAAAGAATAGTGGACTACAATGAATTTTCCCCAGTTTTGCCTAAAAGTTTAAGGCCACAAATTCGGTAAATAAAAGGTCTATTGCTTACTACATGCTGCTGAAAACAGCGCTGTGAATATTTACAAAGTATTTAAATAACTATTAATAGAATAGGTTAAATGGACATCACTCTTTGCAATAAATTTTGGATATGATACATTAAAAGAAATATTTCTTCAAGAAGTCTGGCTAAAATTCCATGCCAGATTAAACTTCCTGCCAAACAGAATCAGACGCCACATTTCTTAAGGGCCAGAAATCTGGCTCTATATTCTTTGTTCTAACCAAGAACTAAAGAGCTGTTTGTTTGCAACAGTCTCCAGATAGATATTAATACTGGACGTTTCCAGTAGATTTTGTAACTCTCTATTGAGAAAAACTCTTAACGTTTGGCCAGACGCAGCTGTGGTTCCTGATAGCACATAATTCTTTCAGGGACCTTATTAGCTGTTTAGTACCATACCCCCAACTCCTAATTCATATCAGTGTGGTCTCTAAACAAACCCAGTCCCACAGAGTAATTTACCCAGTAATTTACAATCTGACTGATGACTGTTTTTTTTGGTCAATAACATCCGGCAAAGTCTTTGTGTTCAGAAAGCAGCTATGCCATGGGCAGCTAGAACTGTAATCTTGGCTGAAATGCAAATCTTCCATAAGTCAAACTCAACAATTCTATATCCATTCACTAAGTTACAGAGACTATTAAATTTTCATGAAAATGTAAGGATGTGGACAGTCCATAAAAATATGCAAACTGTCCCCAATCCTGAAGCTAGCATATTATCTGAACTCAAAAGATTGTCACAAAATGTCCCAAAGAATAAATTCCTTCCTGTTAAAAAAAAAATCCTCAAGTATCACTAGGAACCATCTACTGAGTACCTACTGTGTGGCTTGTCATTTTAAAGCTAAAATTGCTAATCCTCACAGCCAGCAAGGGAGAATTATTATTCCATTCTTACAAAGGGAGAAGGAAGCTCAGAGTCCTTACTTATTATTAGCTCAATGTCCCACAACTGTTTAAGTGCCAGAGCTAGAACCAAAACCCACATCTGATGGGTCCCAAGTTTTCTATACCAGGCTGCACTGAAGTGTTATTTTCTGAAACTGCTAGAGTTTCAGAAGATTAAGCTATTAATTATAGGATTTAATTTCATATTTCTTTTCATTAGGGTGACATGTATGGGGAAAACAGAACGGGTTTATATTTATATGTGATTGAAACTTTCAAAGGGATTTTCCATTTAAAAAGAACTTTAATGGGGTGCCTGGGTGGCTCAGTCTGTTAAGCGTCTGCCTCCAGCTCATGTCATGATTCCAGGGTCCTAGAAATGAGTCCCACATTGGGCTCCTTCCTAGTCGGGGAGCCCGCTTCTCCCTCTGCCTCTGCCCCTCCCCCCTGCTCATTCTCTCTCTCGCTCTGTGTGTGTGTCTTAAATGAATAAAATCTTTTATTTTCTTAAAAGATTTTATTTATTTATTTGACAGAGATAGAGATCACAAGTAAGCAGAGAGGAAGGCAGACGGAGAGAGGGAAGCAGGCTCCCCGATGGGCAGAGAGCCGATGTGGGGCTCGATCCCAGGACCCTGAGATCATGACCTAAGCCGATGGCAGAGGCTTAACCCACTGAGCCACCCAGGTGCCCCGAATAAAATCTTTAAAAATAAAAATAAAAATAAAAATAAAAAGAACTTTGATGATCACTGTCTAAAACTCCAGAAACTTGACTGATGCTCACTCTGGTGGACACTGTATTAAAGCAAGACACAGAGATGAATAACATAGTTTCTACCTTCAAGGAGTTCACAGTCTAATGAGACAATTAAAAAAGAATTAACAATGTCCCCCTTTTGCAAGAAACTAAAGACTGGTGAGGTCTAAGTGCCTTGCTCTGACTTAGCTTCCCAGAGGCAGACGGACCTGATCCGATTCTTCTGATCACACCTCAGTGACTCTTCCACACCCTGCCCTCCAAATTCACTTCCTAGTCATACTCTCCATTATTGTTTCTCTATAAATTCAACAAGGACTGCAGAAATTGGAGAGTCCGAATTCACTGTACAAGCACAGCAACAAGGCTGATGATTTCAATGCTCACAGAACCCACTGGGCCACTTTCTTTTTAAAACTGTAATAAACCCGCAAACTGACTTTTATTATTTGGGCTGCTTCAATCTTAAATGGAAAGACTGCTCTGAGAAGCTGTGAGTATTTCGAAGAAAGAGCAGGGTAAGTCAGGCTAAAAGGAGAACTCTTAATGTCCTCTTTCATCATTAGGGCAACTGAAGGTCATTGTAATAGAGAATGCATTTCTGTGACAGGATTCCTATACTCAGAAATGCCCTCTGTGAATTGTTTTTAAATTGTTAACTTCTTTCATTCGTTTATGTAATGACAGCAAGCCAAGACTTAGTGCTGGGGGGATCAAAATGGACACATGAGACACAGTCTCTGTTCAGGCGAAACAGAAACAAATTACTACAAGGGAATGATTAACTCCACTTATGGCAAACAGGGATAGCTTCCTGAAAGCTAAGTCAGGAAAAGGATGAAAAGGAATTTGCCAAGTGGATTGGGGTGGGAGTAGGGAGAGAATGGTGAGGGTAAGCACAGAGAACAGCAAGATGTTGTTGCAAAATGCATGATATGCAAGATGACCTAATTTAGGACTGAAAGTATTAGCTAATGTGCTTGCTCTGTGTTAATCATTTGGACACTGAGCATATCACTACCAAATGGAACTCTTCTGTTCTTATTATTCATAGCTCGTTATGAAACCAACTGCAATCTATGTTTTATCTCTACTACTCCACTGAAATTGATTTTGTAAGTGATCACCAGTGACTTCCTTGTTGCCAAATTTAATCCAGTACACACCTTCAGACATCATCCTACTTGACCTTATAGAGCAAAGGATACAGATGACAACTCCCACCTTTCGACTATATATACTCTCTTCTTGAGAAATGTCTCTCAACCTCTCTAGTCCTTCTTCCTCATCCCCTTTGCCAGATCCTCCTCCTCTATCTGATCTCTAAAGCGTAAGTTCCTCAAGGCTTACTCCACTCCACTTTGCCTCCCCAGATGACAGGAGCTATCCCTATAGTTTAATACCACCCAGATGCCCATGACCTCCAAATGTGTATCTCTAAGCTGACCTCACCTCTGAGCTTCAGTCTTTTTTTTTTTTAAGACTTTTTATTTACTTATTTGACAGACAGAGATCACAAGTAGGCAGAGAGACAGGCGGTGGTCAGTGGGGAAGCAGGCTCCCTGCTGAGCAGAGAGCCCGATGCGGGGCTCAATCCCAGGACACCAGGACCACGACCTGAGCCAAAGGCAGAGGCTTTAACCCACTGAGCCACACTGGTGCCCCTGAGCTCCAGTCTCGTAAATCCAACTGCCTCTCTGCTATCTCCTCATGCCGATCTCTCAGGCATCTCCAAGTTAACAAGTTCAAAAGTAGACCTTATTATTTCTCTCCCTAAAATCTGCTTGTCCCCTCATCATACCAGTCATGACATGTGGAAGTCATTCTTGCCCCTACTTCCAGTCATCAAATTCTGTCAGCTCTCCCTCTGCTGACTTTTCCATGTCCATATTTCTGCCACCAACACCCCAGTCCAGGACACCATCTTGTTGCACCTGGACATCCACTGTCCAGCCCCCTTCCCCGAGTAAAGGGGTACATTCCCCACACAGCCGCCACAGTGACAGTTTAAGTCATTTCACCCCCCTGCTTACAGCTGCTTCTGTAATGGTCATAGTTCTTTCACAAATATTTTAACTCTATCCTCTCATTCTGGTAAGATTCTGAAGTTGGGTGAGGCACGTGACTTTCTTTGGATGATGAAATGGGAGCAAAGGTGGTATGTATCACTTTGGGGTGGAAACTCTAAGAGCCAGAGAGAGGGTACGTCACCTTTTTCTCTTCCTCTGCCTTGACGATCACAATGCTCCAGGTAATAGCTGCTCCGTGAGCCTGGGGCCTAGACTTAGGATATACTGGCAAAGTGGATATGCAGCACAAGTGAGACATGAACGGATATAAAGCTCATCTTCAGCAGATCCCAAGTGCCTTACCACAATGAACAAATTCCAATACAGCTAGTTCCTCTATGCCTGCCTAGGCAACCTCATCTTGGACCGCCCTTCCAGCTCACTAGATTCCACTCACATTGGCCCCCTTCCCACCCTCTCACACACTGTTCTTTGCATGGTTCACTCCTCAACCTTCACACCTCACTTCTCAAAGGGGTCTCCCTTGATCACTTTCTCAAAGAAGACCCATCACTGTGATTCTGCATCCCAGCACCCTGACCATTTCCTTCATGGTACATCGGTCTGTAGGAATTACCCAGCTCTTTGGTGTGAACCATCTCTCCCGCTAGGCTGTAAGCACCACGAGAGGAAGAGCTCATCACCACCTCCAGTGCCTAACACTGAACCTTAAATATATTACCCTGTATCTGGTAGGCACTCAAGAACTACCTGTTAAGTAAGTGAACAAAGGAAAAAAGATTCAAAAAGTGGGACCTAAGAAAACAACATAGACGTATCACCTATCCCAGAGGTGAGAGGTGGCAGTTGTGGAACAGTAAGGGAACTCACATTTACTGAGTGACTATGTCGTACGTAACACTAATAGGTGCTTTGCTTATGCTCTCTCTCGAGATTCTCAATAATCCTAGGAGGTCAATATTAGTATCTTCACTTTATAGATCAGGCAACTGAGACTCAACCTGCTCAAGCAGCAAAACCAGTAGCAGCAGCAGTTTTAGCCCAGACCTGTTAACCTTTCCTTCAAACCTTGATGCTCCCTTCCCTAGAAATTAAACTGCTACTAACTAGATTTCATCATTAAGTTTCTAGTATATGTATAAACTGCACATACACAAATATATTTCTACCCCAAGAACCAGTTTTTTTCTGTTTATCTTTTTTTTTTTTAAGATTTTATTTATTTATTTGACAGAGATCACAAATAGGCAGAGAGGCAGGCAGAGAGAGAGAGAAAAAGAGGAGGAGCAAAATGCTGACTTGGGGCTCCATCCCAAGACCCTGGGATCACAATCTGAGCAAAGGCAGAGGCTTTAACCCACTGAGCCACCCAGGCACCCCTGTTTATCTTTCCACATGTTTCTTGTTATCTGGGACAAGTATAACAGGATGATAAAATAAAACCAAACTAAAGATAAATCAGATATTCTTTTGGACCTTTTTTCTCAAATCTTTTTCTTCTCAGAGTAAAGAAACAACTACAGTTGAGAAGGAGGTCTGAATTCTATTCTGAGTTCATTTTATAGAATTTGAGATTGGGACACCTGGGTGGCTCAGTCATTAAGTGTCTGCCTTCAGCTCAGGTCATGATCCCAGGGTCCTGGGATTGAGCCCTGAATCAGGCTCCCTGCTCAGCAGGAAGCTTGCTTCTCCCTCTCCTACTCCCCCTGCTTGTGTTCCCTCTCTTGCTGTCTGTCAAAACAAAACAAAACAAAACAACTTAGTGATTCTATGAGAGTAACCAGTAGATACCAGTAGATATACCTAGATAACACGGACTGTAAATCCCCCAGTGTTTCTTTTACTCTCTATCAGTGAGAAGACCCTGAACAAAAAGGACATACACAATAAACACAAAGGAGATCAGGAAGAGCTATTTTAATTTTCTATTAAACATTCTTCCAAAAGCATTATTTTACCCCGTATCTTACTAAGTTATAAGAAATAACATTAGCATTAGAAAAATCAGGAAGATAAATTAAATGTGGATAATTAATTAAACTAAATTTATATGAAATAGGAAAATGAGAACAAAGGACTGAGCACTTGAGATAGTTTAAAAGCTGTGCATCTCAAAGCGAGCTTTATTTGTTCAATTATTTTTAACAACAGCGTTTTATGACCAATACACTGATTTTTTTTTTCAAGAAGGAAAGTCATTTAAAAAATGTTTTTATTTTAAAAATAGGCCTGCATTCAGTTGTAGATTTTTTCCCCCAAACTCTGATCAGATTTATTTTGATTTGGGAAAAAATATCATTCGGTGGCATGAAATGCAAAATTTCAGTCTTTTTAAAAATATCTCTGAACAGAGTTTTAAAAACTATTAATGGAAAATAGATTAAGTGCTCAACACTAATTACTGGCTAGCTCCTGGCATTCAGTTTCTTCCTTAGTTCTCCAGAGGAAAACTTAAGTTGAATCTTCAGCAGAATGATCTTTAAATATACTTTATAAGCAAAATGAGAGTTTTTGTTTACATAGTTTTTAGATTTTACTGTTCCTAATTTTATTCCGAAACTCAATGTTACCCCAAACCATAATTACCATATTAACTTTGTAATGCACAGTTGTATGTAATTCAGCTAGCAGTAGTACATCATCAGGCTCTGTCCGCCCAGAGCTTTGGAAACAAATTTAAAAACAAATCTCACGCAATTTGCCAATGTGTAGTTTCCGTCTAAGTTCTGACAATGAAGTATATAGACAGATATCTATATATCTCATCTTAATTTGCAAAAGTTCTTCACAGCTTAGCTTTGCCCGGCTGAAGCTGAAGATTTTGTAACTTCATAGCCAGACCCATGTTGCCAGTGATTTTCAATTTGCCTTGAAAGAAGGCCTGTAAGAAGAAAGAAAATTTATTACTTGGTATTTTTTTGTTTTGTGATTGCTTATATTTCTAGACGATCCAGCCCTGAGATCATTTGACTTATCTAGGTTTTTTAAACTTTCTTCAAAATATGAAACTTGGCTTGCTGGGTCAGATTTGAAACTAGATTCCTCAAAAGGAAGGCTTTGTAAAAAGCATACTTTACAAAGAGCAGTCAAAAACCACATCTTTCCCAGATGTCTTCTCTTAGAAATTGAGGCTACCTTTATCTGCCTTTGTCACCGATGGTACATTCTCCAAATAGGAAGTGAAGTGGGTTCATACTAGATGGTTTGTTTAAAAATACTACATGTGTGGGGTGCCTGGGTGGCTCAGTGGGTTAAAGCCTCTGCCTTTGGCTTGGGTCATGATCTCAGGGTCCTGGGATCGAGCCCCGCATCGGGCTCTCTGCTAGGCAGGGAGCATGCTTCCCGTCCTCTCTGCCTGTTTCTCTGCCTACTTGTGATCTCTCTTTGTCAAATAAATAAATAAAATCTTTAAAAAAATAAAAATAAAAATACTACATGTGGATCAAGAATATGAACTAAGGGGTGCCTGGCTAGCTCAGTCAGTGTAGCATGTGATTCTCGATCTCTGGGTTGTGAACTCGAGCCCCACAGTGGATACAGAGATTACTTAAAAATATAATTTTAACAACAACAAAAATATGAACTGAAATTTTCAGTAGTCTGCTGGGAAAAAAAAGCACATGAATAACACACTTAGATACTCTTGGGATTCAGCACAATGTGGACGAAATGTCACCAATTTTGTTTCCTTTTTTGGTCTACATGATAAAGGACTGATCCCTACAGAGGGAGGACAGGCAGCCTGCTCAGACTGAGGGGCTGGTGTCAATCTTTGGCTTAAGAAGAAGAATCAAACCAATCCGAAGTGCAGAGCCACAATTTGTTCCATTTAACAAATGCCTGGGATTAAATCACTTGATGCTTGCTAAATTTATCATGTAATGAAATCCTGGGAAAACTTTAGAGAAATAATAGCAAATTTGGGAACAGAGGATGATTTCCCTGCTATGATCTCAGTCTTTTAACTCAACTGTTAAAATAAGGAAAAGCTAGATGAAAAAAGTTTCCAGTAGTCTCAGCTTTTTAAGCACATATATTAAGAAATTAGGAGCTCTTCTGCCTTATCCACGCAAATGCACGGAACTCTGCTTTTTCTACACCTTCTGGTAAGGGTGACTAATTCCTTTTTTTTTCCCCCTCCTCTGTCTGGACAAACTAAATATTTCCTTTCTATATGGCACAGAGCCTTCTGTCTGATGACTTAAAGGTCAGGTGTCTCAGAACACAATATATTTAACATATGTCCTTAAAAAAATATGGACCAGCAGTACCTAAAAGAGAAACTCACCATCTTTCCTTTTTTTTTTTTTTTAAATTAAAAGAGAAAATGACTTCTTATTTACTAATTATTATAGAGAAAACACAAGTCTTCTCCCTTTAGGGCATGCAAACATAAGGATCATTTTAATCTGGCCCCTAGGTGTTCTTCGTGTGTGCTTTACACTGGAGAGACACTGCTTTGTTTCAACTGTAGCCAAACACTGAAAATATAATTTCCAATGCATTTAATGGTTTCCAGTCAAATCCTCTAAGCAGAAGGGAAGACCATTAGCATAGTAACAGAAGTATCTGCCGATTTTTATCTTTAATTCCTTTGGGTGCCAACAGGTGTTCAAGAAAAATAAGCTGATTCTTCGCTCCCCCAAATGGGTGGTAAATAGATAAACTGGGAACGAGGGCAGCTGATGTGTGAAGTCTGATCACCCTGCCAAGGAAGTGCCTGGAGTGCACAGTGGAACGAGGAGCAGTGGGTGGGAAGGAGGAAGACAGCCAGCTCCTATACTGGTGGCCTCTGTTTTGTCCAGAATTTTGGAGCAGGCTCCGTGGGTGGAGATGTCCATGCCAGTGGTGTCAAGTAAGTTGAAACATCACAGATGCAAGTCTCTCACTTGTCAAAGCATCAACTGAAATAGGCTCAGTTGCTTAGAGAAAACATTTTAAAAAGGAATACTAGTGTGCGTCAGATTTAGTTATTTTATCCAGTCTTTTGGATTACCAGGCGGCTGTAAGAATGAGACCTAAAACAGATCAGGCTGAGGCAACAGAAAAATCAGTTCACAATGCAAAGCAGCATCTCAATTTCTTTCTGTTTTTTTTTTCTCTGGCTAAAGAAAGCTAAATGTATCAAGTCTGTTCAACACTGGGTGACTAACGAGTAGAAGACCCTCGATGACTGGGGACCAGGAAAACCCATACATCAGTACACTTCAAATACAACTTAATCCAGCAACTGATTAGTGAAAATCTAAAAATGTCAGGCACTGTGCTAAGTTCTGTAGACATGAGGACAAAAAAAGATGTGGTTTGTTCCTTTGAGACACTCATGATCTAATGTTAAGGAAATACGCGCATTGTGACTAATCTAATGTGACAAGCGCTAAGCTTGCTTCCAGTAGATGGCCCAGAAGGGACTGGCCACAGTTCTTCTCAACTGGTAAGGTGGTCTTTGGGGATAACATCTGAGCTAATTTTGAAAGAAAAGGAGTTTGTCAGGGAAGGCCGTTCAGACAAAAAGAGCACGGGCAAAGACAGGAAATGTAAAAGGTCATGCGTTTGTTCGCATCGCTCTACTCCGGACTGCTCCTGCTCTCCACCTGTGCACTGCTAACTTCTGGTCATTCTTACGAACTCAGTGTAAGTGTCACTTCCTCTGTGAGGCTTTCTCCGATGGTTCAGGGAGACACGGTGTCCCACCGCCCCACGCCACCGCCACCCACAAGCTAGGCACGGCACCCTGGACTGGATATTCGGATACACTCACTCTTTTACAGAATTGCCTCATACCACATGGTGAATGCCCTGTACAGGAGAACTCTTTCTTATTCATCTGGGTACTTCCGGCACACAAGACAGAGCCTGGCACACAGCCTGTACCACAAATGTTTGTCATTTGTTAAGCATCATTTGAACGTGTCATTTGAACGTTTTAGGGAACACTGAGTTTTGTGGGTTTGACCACTTTCCACTTTATGGTATGAAATGAAGCTGAGGCAGGACATGAAACAGTGGACTAAAAGACCCACCAACTAGGAAAGAATCTCCATCGTACTTACCGTCTGAGGATTCATTTTACCAGTCATCAAAGCCAGTAAGTCGGAGTCAGCCATAGTAATTGTGCAGTCAGCCTTCTTATCTAAAACAGAGATATGCAGGACAAGAAAAGAGAAAAGGGGAGTATTCAGTTTCATGTACACACTTCAGTCAAAAGCCACCAACTGCAACAGCTTGCCTCCAGCACCGGAGCAGTGTGGGGAAGAGGGTACTCACGAACTCTTCAATGGCAGACTGGTAAAATGTGACATAAATTACAAGCATCCTCAATATTTAACAAGAGGGAATCGATTAAGTTAATTACTGGGGCACCTGGGTGGCATAGTCGGTTAAGTGTCCGACTCTTGTTTTCGGCTCAGGTTGTGATCTCAGGGCCGTGAGATTAAGCCCTGTGTTGGGCTCCCTACTCAGCATGGAGTCTTCTCAAGATTCTCTCTCCCTCTGCCCCTCCCGCTTGTGCTCTGTCTCTAAAATAAATAAATCAATCTTTGAAAGAAATCAGTCATCATATTCACATAATGGGATGCAATGCAATCATTAGATGATGTGGAGCTACATTTACTGACCTGAAAAGAGGTTCATATTATACTGTATCATGCATGATACTGTTATACAAGCCAGTTATAAAACAAACTGTGAGC
Source organism: Mustela putorius furo (assembly GCF_011764305.1). Classification (NCBI taxonomy): domain Eukaryota; kingdom Metazoa; phylum Chordata; class Mammalia; order Carnivora; family Mustelidae; genus Mustela; species Mustela putorius. The sequence continues at coordinate 42,299,963 of NW_025422005.1, read as the reverse complement.
ATGGTCCCACTTTTGCTTAAAAACAGATATTCATATGAAAAAACATCTATAAATACATAGACACCACTGTATTAATAGTAGTTATGGTGGTGCCCAGACTCTAAGGTGACCCCTGTGATGCCTGCCTCCTGTGTTCATGCCTTTGGATGTGCCCTTGAATATAGGAAGGACCTGTGACTTGTTCTAGCCAAGATAATCTGGTAAAGGAGATGGGATGTCATGCTTGTGGTTCTGTTATGCTATGTAAGAAGACTCTATCTTGCTAGCAGACTCACTCTCTCTCCTGCTGGCCTTGAATAAGCCTCACCAAAAGTGACCCAGCTGACACCCTAATCTTGGACTTAGGTTCCAGAACTGTGAGAAGTAAGTTTCTGTTGTTTATAAGACTGCTAGCAAGATAGAGTCTTCTTACATAGCATAACAGAACCACAAGCATGACATCCCATCTCCTTTACCAGATTATCTTGGCTAGAACAAGTCACAGGTCCTTCCTATATTCAAGGGCACATCCAAAGGCATGAACACAGGAGGCAGGCATCACAGGGGTCACCTTAGAGTCTGGGCACCACCATAACTTGTTACAGCAGCCCAAATGGACTAAGATAGCAGTAAGTTATTAAAGCACAGCATGCCCATATTATTAAATAGTTAAAACAAGACTGGAAGGTAAAAGTTTTTTTGGTTTTTTGAAGATTTTATTTATTTATTTGACAGAGATCACAAGTAGGCTGAGAGGAAGGCAGAGAGGGGGGAAGCAGGCTCCCTGTTGAGGAGAGCGCCGGATGCAGGGCTCAATCCTAGGACCCCGAGAACATGATCTGAGCTGAATGCAGAGGCCCAACCCACTGAACCACCCAGGCACTGCAAAAGCTAAAAGTTTTTATTGTATGTCTTCGAACTTAAGGACAGACCCTAAAAAGACTGAGATTCAATGGCTATTCCATCTTTGCTTCTAACAAAATTTTCTTATTACTAGGGGAAAAAAAATGTGTGAAGATTTGAAAATGAAGGGATTTATAGTCCAAAAAATTTAGTTCCCATGTAGATATATATCATTAAAGAGCAGGGTAGAAAAAAAGCTAGCAAACAGAGTGCTGGGCGTGATTTATAGTAGTATAGTAGTATTTTAAGAAAGGACTCTCAGTCATTGAAAAGTGAGTTTAGGGGCACCTGGGTGGCTCAGTCAGTTAAATGTCTGATTCTCCACTTCGACTCAGTTCATGATCTCAGGGTTGGGAAATCGAGCCTCACGGAGAGCTCCAGCGCTGGTCATGGAGCCTGCTTAAGGATTCTCTCTCTCTCCCTCTTCCTCTGCCTTCCCCTCATTCCCCCTCTCTTTAAAAAAAAAAAAAAAGGTTGTTTAGGAAAGTCTGCTACTTCTGTAATTATCAGTGCTTATTGCTCACTTGTCTTCCATGGACTCACTGGATCTTTGAACAACTTCTGAGGATGAGAGAGCTCAAAGAACTTGCTCGCAATCACAGAGCTGAAGAGTCGAGCTACATCTGAAAGCAGCTAAAGCCCATTACTCCCAAGCACTATGGCTTCTGATTTGTTACGGGAAGGATACAAAGATTGAACAGCTCAGTTTGTTGTTGTTAAGAAGGCTCCATGCCCCAAGTGGGGCTGAACTCACAGCCCTGAGATCAAGACCTGAGCTGAAATCAAGAGGAGGATGTTTAAACAAATGAGCCACCAGGTGCCCCAACAGCTCAGTTTTAACCAGGCCTTCACCAGTTCAATAGTATTTGATGAATCTAGATGCCTTCTCTGTTCCCCAAGCCCTTTTGCAGAGTTTCAAGACAAGTCTCACGTGTTCAAGCAAAATTAATGTTTAATATATGTACTGGGGAGAAATCAATGACTTACTAAGCACTTACTATGCTAAGGTGCTTTATGTATCTCATTTAATGCCCACAACAGCTCTATGGATAGATATTATTCTCACCATTTTCTAGATGAGACAAGTGGACTCAGAGAGGGTATATACCTAATAAGTGGCAGGGCTGTGGTCTGAGCCCAGTTTGGGTGTCTCCAAAGGCTATGCTCTTTCTACGATATCTTGGGGATACAAGATGCTGAGGCCTTCTATATCATGTTGCCCATAAAGGGGCAGGGTTGAGAACTCAAGTTGATGCAGGGCAGAATAAAGGAATGAAAGCTAATGTGTCATGTTAAGATTAATCAAAGTTGGCTTCCTAGAGATATGCTGTATGAGTTGTTTTAAAGGAGAGGAGGGAGGGGCAGAATTCATAGACAAAGACACCTAGGCAGGAGGAAAAGAGTATGAAAAATGCATATTAAATCTAAAAATCTTTAATCATCATTACCAAACTCTTAGAATATAAACAAATGAAATACTTGTAAGGAAATTTTACTTCGTCAGCAGTAAGTAAACCTCTCAACACTGTGCACATGCCAAAAGAACTAGCAATTCTCTTTAAGATGCTAGTTCAAACTAGGACAGGTTATTAATGGTTTAACATAGCTGATCTCTAACAAATGGGCATTTGTTGGCTGATGTAAACGGAGCTGGCTATTTCCAGTGGTGGCTTTCACTGGGTAAGTCCATATTTCAACGCCACTCCCAGCTGCCAACAAGTATCAGTTTCAGCAGAAATTACCTTGCTCCAGGATAAAATCCCTTCAGGTCTGGGATGGGGCACCTACTATGGGAAGAGCTCACGGCCAGATATACAGGGAATAAGGTTTTTTGAAATTATTTAATAGCTTTCCATAAGCTTATTATCTTTCATAACAAACAGTAATAAAAAAAATAGGAGAATTTTTTTTTAAATATCACCTTATCATCTGCCTGGGAGTATCAGAATATAATCCTAAAATAACTATTTTCTAAAAGTTCTTTTTATTTTTAAAAGCTTAACTCTAGATTAAGCTTCAGTTTTTCTTCCTACACCACATTAGAGTGGCAACTCATAAAGTGAAAATTTATAGTTATTGTTCTGCCTACTCATTTTGAGGGGAAAAAAAGCAACTATATGTACTTCAGGAACTTTCTACCACATTACCATCCTGCCCACACAAGATGTCCTTACTACTGTCTCTTCCTTCCTGAATCTCTAGTTGATTCCTTACTCAGCGCCACTCAACATTTTCTCGTGTCTCCAAGCTCTAAACTCTATTCCAAGAGCTCTGCCAACCTCCCTTCTACCTCAAAATGCCCCTGAATATGCCCAGAGATGCCCAGAGAAAGAAGTATCATCCCTCCTTGCTACTTGCTAAAGCCCCCCCTGTGCTCCTGACATCATCCACTCCTCCAGGACCTCCCTCAATAATGTATCAGTAACAAAACTCTCTCATCTTTAAGAGACTTCCTTCTCCTACATAGCTACTAGGTCCCATCAACTTTACCCTGAATACCCTGGTAACTACAATGTAACAGCATCTTCTTTTACTACTGCCAACATTCAGGTTATCCTTTCTGCTCACTCAGATGGTGGCAACATCCATCCTCCAAACTGCTCCCTCTGCATCTAATTTCTCCCTTTCCAATTCATCAGTTCTAATGCACCAACTTCATCCTCTAAAACACAGTCCTGACTTTCACTTTGCCACTTACAAAGCTTTAATTGGATTGATTATATATCAAATCACTTTCAAAGTTCATAGCATGATATTTTAAGCTTTCCAAAAAGGTGGTCCCAATACATCCTATTTTTTAACTGCCCCAGGCATGCAATCCAACAAGAGAAATGAACATAAAATACAACACACAAATGTAACCTGCTGAATACTTACTAAGCATCATTCATTCATTTTAGTTATTTATTTCACTGAAAGCCTACCATGTATCAGGTGCTACTGTGGGCAAGGGGAATGCAGCAGTGAACCTAACAGGCAAAAAGCTCTGTCTTCATGCAGTTTACAATTCAAGTGGAAGAGAACGACAAAAAGGAAACAAGTAAAATATAATAGAGTAGATCAGATGGCAGGAAGTGCTATAAAGAAAAATAAGGCAGCAAGGGATAATAGGGAGTAGTTAACAGGGCTGTGATTTAAAAGCATTAAGGCTGGGGCGCCTGGGTGGCTCAGTCAGTTAAGCATCTCGTCTTTGGCTCAGGCCATGATCCCAGGATCCTGGGATCAAGCCCCACACTGGGCTCCTTGCTCAGCGAGGAGCCTGCTTCTTCTCCCTATCCCTCTGCCTGCTGCCCCTCCACTTGTGCTCTATCTATAAAATAATTAAGTAAAATATTTTTTAAATAAACAAATAAAATAAAAGCATTAAGGGTAAGGAAGGGCTCACTGAGAAGGTGACATCTGGGCGAAGATCCAAAGGAAATAAGAGAACAAGCCATGAGAATATTAAGGGAAGACAATTGCAGGCAGAGCAAATATAGTAGAAAGCCCCTAAACTGGGAACACCCCATGTTTCAGCTATGGCAAAGAGGCCAGGGTGACTGGAGCAAAGTAAGGGAGAGAAGTAAAACAAAAAAGTGGGGCCAGATCACATAATGCCAATATAAGAACTCTGGCTTTTACTGAGTGAGCTAAAAGCTTTTGGATGGCTTTGAGCAGAGGAGAGTCACAGTCTGACTTAAGTTTCTAGATAGACAGATAGACAGACAGTAACTCCAGCTGGTGCATGGAGAAGAACCTGTAGGGGGCAAGTTTAGAAACAGGGAGACCAGGCAAAAAAATGATGGAGGCTTAGACCAAGGTGGTAGTAGTAGAGGGAAACAGAATTTGACTGTGAAAAGAGGAGTTGATGAGGACAAGGTTTTTGTACCAAGGAACTAGTAGGACGCAGAACCGATTTATGGAGATGGGGAAGATGATGGGAGGAATATATAATTAAAGGGGAGTAGGAGCAAATCAGGAATTCAGTTTTATACATATTAGCTTCAGGATACCTGTCAAGTATCCAAGTAAACTTGTCAGTTAAGCAATTGGTTATACATCTGGAGTTCAGTGGCTGAGTCCATGCTGAAGATACCCAGGAGTCAGCAGTGTAGGGATGGCTTTAAATCCCTAGAGGGATTTAGAGGGGATCCCCAGGGAGTGAATGGAGATAGAACTGAGCCTTGGAGCATGCCAACACTAAGAAATCTGGAGATGAGGAGTAAACAGTAAGGGAGGCCAGGAAGGAACGTCCAGTGGGTAAGAGGAAAGACTAGAAGCCTAATATGAAGGCTGAGAATGAGCCCCTGAATTTAGCATCATGGTGGTCACTGGGGATGTTGACAAGACAGTTTTGGAACAGGGATGCAGATCAAAGCTGCCTGGAGTGAGTTCAAGAAAGGCTGGGATGAGAGGAAGTGGAGACTGAGTATAGACAGGACGTCTGAGGCCCTGTAACCATGTCCTGGAAGCATGTGCTTTACAGGATACTTGAGAGAGAATTCTCTTAATCTTGGCATCAACCCTATGAAATAGATACCATTTATTATTCCCATCTCCAGTTCAGAAAACTGAGGCTGAGGGAAGTTAAATAATTTGTTCAAAGCCAGAATCGGTGAATGGCAAGGCCAGGACCCCAACCCAAGTTTGTCTAATCCTAAAGACTAAAATTGGCAACTCTATCATGGAGCTTCCCAATCTTTGGGAGGAGACAGCTGTAACACTAGTTTCTTTAACAAGGTCCTACACCTCTGAAGCCAGCCCTTTTAGGAAACACCAAAACAGACCCCCATCTTCCCTTGCGTACATCAGGGCTTCTATAAATGAAGGTGTCACTGCACTGACCTGAGTTAGGAAGCACTGACCCTTTGCCATTCTTCACATCCACCACCCAGGTGGCTTCTTTACCCTCAGGGCCATCCTTCACCTTGAAGGCAAAAATACCACCGATTTTCTTCACAAACTGTTCCCCTTCCTGGAAAGGAAAAACAAAACAAAACAAAAAACACTGGAATTATATTGTGTTTGTTTCTCTGGCTTTTTCTCTAAAGTTAATGTTTAAACAGACACATGATGTGGGCAGCAGGGCCAGCAGCAGTCCCTAAGCTCCCTCACGATCTTTTACCCAGAAAAATCTGAACCGCAAGAGGTGACAACCCCCTCGTCTGCCAAATCTTTTGTTAAATTCAGCTTTCCGGATACAACTGGTGGAAGAAAAGGGAGAATGCGGGTTGCACAGCAGTAGGTTCTGTAAGTAGTTTCCCTTATATGAGCAATTTCTTAAAGATTGACTCTGGACTGTCTAAATGTGGGAACCCCCCATTCTTTCTTTTTTAAAGCAGGTAAATTATTTTACATGTGTTTCTGGTTTCCCACAATCAAAACAAAGATAAGGAGTTCTGAGAGCCGTCTTTTATTCTGAGGGGGGTGAGGGAGCTGACAACGTTTTTTCTGGATTAGTATAAAGAATTATACAAGTAATACACCAACCACCAATTGCTTTTGAATCTTAAGGGAATGAAACTGAAAAGATAACTTCAGATCCATATCTCTGTAGGCTGGTTTCCTTTCTCCCTCCCTCTTCTCTTCATTCCTACTTTTTCTTTCATCGCTCCTTACAAAAATACTTATTGATCACAACAATGATTGGCACCAGACACTGATCTAGGTACTGAGAATACAGAAGTGGGAATTAGAAGGGTAAATGATCAATATGATCACTACAATCATTACGACAACACTGGGATAACTGGAAGCACAGGGGACTAACTAACGATGACAACAAGCTCACATATGTTTCCTTTTTTGTTTGTTTTTTTAGATTTTATTTATTTTTTGACAGAGAGAGATCACAAGTAGGCAGAGAGGCAGACAGAGAGAGAGAGAGAAAGAGAAGACTCCCTGCTGAGCAGAGATTTTTTTTCCCCCCAGGATCCTGAGATAACGACCAGAGCCAAAGCTGAACCCACTGAGCCACCCAGGCACCCCTCACATTATGTTTCTTAAAAAATAAATTGAAAATGGTAATTCTACTGAAATTACTTTCTTTTTTTTTTTTTTTAAAGATTTTATTTATTTATTTGACAGACAAGAGATCACAAGTAGGCAGAGAGGCGGGCAGAGACGGAGGAAGAAGCAGGATCCCTGCTGAGCAGAGCGCCCAATGTGGGGCTCAATCCCAGGACTCTGGGATCATGATCTGAGCCGAAGGCAGAGGCTTTAACCCACTGAGACACCCAGGCACCCCTGCAATTACTTTTCTTTAAAGAAACACATTTTTGGGGTGCCTGGGTGGCTCAATCAGTTAAGCAGCCAATTCTTGATTTCAGCTCAGGTCATGATCTCAGGATTGTGAGATGGAGCCCCATATCGGGCTCCGTGCTGGGCATGGAGCCTGCTTAAGATTCTCCCTCCCTCTCCCTCTGCTCGTCCCCTTGTCCCCTCTAAAATAAATAAGTAAATCTTGAAAGAAAACACACACACATTTTCTGTGGAAAAAATAGGGTATGTTGATAAGCAAAAAGAAAATACAAATCATTCATGATTTTATTACTCAGAGAAAATAATATATTGATATAAATCCCCTCCATCTTTTTTCTCTGCATGTTTTCATAAATGGGATCATATTTATTACATACATATTTTATAATCCACTTCTATGTTTCCTATCACTATCCTAATTTCTGTGTCATTAAATATTCTTCTACATAATTTTAAATAACATACAGTCTTCATTTGTGTAAATGAACTATACTTCATCTAACCAATACTCTTGCTTGATATATTTTTTTTTAAGATTTTATTTACTTATTTGACAGAGAGATCCCAAATAGGCAGAGAGGCAGGCAGAAAGAGAGGGAAGCAGGCTCTCCACAGAGCAGAGAACCCGATGTGGGACTCGATTGCAATACCCTGAGACCATGACCTGAGCTGAAGGCAGAGGCTTAACCCACTGAGCCACCCAGGCACCCCTCTTGCTTGGTATTAGATTCTTACTTCTGGGACTTGTAATAATGCAAAGAATAATATTCTTACATCTAAATATTTTTACATAGCCTCATTAATTGAAGCTTAAATTCCTAGAATTAAACACTACTAATTAATAACACTGCATCTGAAATCAACATTGGTTTGAATTCCTGCTCTGCCATGTCCTTCATAACCCAGAGCAAGTTACTAACCCTCTCTGAACCTCAGTTTTCTTCTTATCTGTGAAACTGAGAAGACAATAGCTATTGTCATAGAATTGTATGGTATTTAAAGACCCACAAAGCACAGCGTAACTTCTCAATGTTAGCATTTTGTTGTTGTTGCTGTTTTTATTTTACTGTATGATCTGTGTGCTATTCCTATGCCAATGTTATAGCTTTATAATGTACTTTATACTTTGGTAAAATAAATCCCTGTTAGAATTCCTTTCTTCCAAATATTTTTAGACTTGTTTTGGACATTTTTTCATACACGTACATTATAATAATTTAGTTAGTTCTTCTCCCCACCAAAATGCTGTTGGATTTACATGGGGTTACATAAATCTGTTAGATCAGTTTGGGGGAGAACGTATTTACAATATTAAGTCCTCCCATCCATGAATATGGTATATCTTCAAGTTTTTTTTGATGTCTGTTGGCAATATTTTGTCAATTTTTTCCCATACAGGCTTTTGTACATTTCTTACCAAGTTTATTCTTAGGTGTTTATATTTTATATGGCTCTTAATATTTTTATTCCATTTCATGAGTGGGTTATTGCAAATATATAAAAAACATATTAATCTTAGAATGTTTATTTTAGAACTATCTTTTATAATTTCTAATGGTTTTTATTCCCACCTTCTTTATTTCAGCCTTACATTCCTGCAATTAGACACAAGATTTTTGCTTTTAGTATAATATCCATTTATTTTTTTAACTTATTTTATTTAAATTCAATTACTTAACATATCATTAGTTAATAATTAGTTTAGTTAACATATCAATTTCAGATACAGAGTTCAGTTATTCATCCATTAGATATAATACCCAGTGCTCATTATATCACATGCCCTCCTTAATGCCCATCACCCAGTCACGCCATGCCTCCACCCTCCTCCCCTCAAGCAACCCTCAGTTTGTTTCCGAAGAGTTAAGAGCTTCCTATGGTTTGTCTAATATTCATTCTTTTTAAAAAGATTTAACTGTTTGATATGTTTAGGCACTATGTTATAAGTACCTGAAATACTCAAATAAGTATTATCGTCGAGAAACTTGCATAGACTGATTATCAGATACCAACCTCTGTTTCTATGTGAGGACAGAGACTGGCCTAAGCTCGTTCTTTCTTTTTGTTGTGTTTTGTATTTTAGTATATTCAAAGTTGTGCAACGACCACCACTATCTAATTTTAGAATGTTCTTATCACCCCTAAAAGAAACTCACAGCCACTGGTAGTCATCCCCCTTCTCCTCTCCTGCTAGCCTCTGGCAACCACCAATCTACTTTCTATCTCTGTGGATCTGCTTATTCTGGACATATCATATAAGTGGAATCACACAATACAAGGTCTTTTGTGATTTTACTTAGCATCTTTCAATTAACCAAATGTTTTTAAGGTTCACCCAATCCACGCTGAAATATGTATCAGTAATTCATTCCTTTTTCATGACCAAATAACACTCCATTCTGTGGATGTGGCATATTTCATTTAGTCATTCATCAGTTGCTGGCTGCTTTCCTTTTTAGCTATTATGAATAATACTCCATGGACATTTGTATACAAGTTTTTTACATGAACACAGGCTCCAATTTTTCTTAGGTATATATTTAGAAGTGAAATTTTCTGGGTCATAAGGTAATGTTTAACTTTATGAGAAACTACCAAACTAAAGTAGCTGCACCATGTTACAGTCCTACCAGCAATGAATGAAGGTTCCAATTTTTCTACATCCCACAGACTTTTGTCTTTTTATTTAATTTTCTATTTAATATTTTTAAATTTATTTAATTCTTTTTTAGTGACCTCTCCATCCAGTATGGGGCTCAAACTAATGACCCTGAGATCAACAGTCACATGCTCTTCTGACTGAACCAGCCAGGCACCCAGGCTTTTGTCTTTTTAATGTTAGTCACCCTAATGGATGTGTCAATCTTTTTCATATACTATATAACATACCTGAACCTACTCAGAAACAAGAAGCTATTCTAAAGCTATTCTAAAAATATTTACTCTAGGCCTACTTATCTCAACAATCACGGGGGCATTTCTTACATGTGGGTGTCCTGGAATTAACTCTCAATATTTTCCAGTTAAACCTAGAAAGCTAAACTTCTTGTGAGACTTTTTTTTTTTAAAGATTTTATTTATTCATTTCTCAGAGAGGGAGAGAGAATGCACAAAATGGGGGAGAGGCAGGCAGAGGGAAAGCAGGCTCCCTCCTGAGCAAGAAGCCTGATGTGGGACTCAATCCCAGGACCCTGGGATCATAACCTGAGCTGAAGTCAGACACTTAAGGACTGAGCTACCCAGGTGCCCCTCTTGTCAGATTTTTAAAGAGAAATTCTCTTATTTTGGCTTCCCTTAAAATATCTCACTCAAATTATTATAAGTTAGCTTTAGGAGAAATTATTAATGACAATAATAATCTTTTTAGGGCCATAAAGTTTTCAAATCTTTTTATATACATTATTTCTTTAATCTCCATAAAACCTTGTAAGTAGTTGGGCAGGTACTAATATTAGCTCACTGAGCAGAAAAAACAAGTGAGGCTCATAAAGGTTAAGAACCCTCTTTGGGCTATTCTTTATCCTGTTTCCAAGTAACCCATCTAATATAACCCATCTAACAATAACATAAGCCATCTAACACTTCCAGGTGTGAATTTCTTAAATGTGATTCCCAAGAGCCTACAGGAGGGAGGATTTTACACATCATTCAGGAGTCTTCATAATCTGAGGGGTATGTATCTGTTCCTATCCTCCCACTTTTTTCATCCTCCTCAGGCTTTATGTTCCAACAATACCGATCATCTTGAATTCCATAAACATATGTGTCTCCACGCCCTCACTTATGCCCTGTCCCAGCTCACTCACCTCCTCCTACTCACATTCCCACCCCAACTGCATCAAGTCCTCACTCACTTTCTAATTCTCCTGGGAAGGCTTTTCTACCTGTACTGGACAATTTCATAGCCCTCTGCCCATGCATCCATGTTTCTTATTAAAACAGTATTTTTATTTCCTGGGGATATCTCTCCCTGTCTATCTTCCCACTGAACTGTGTTCCCTGAAGGGCAGGGACATACAGTTAGTAAACAGTACAACCAAAACTCAGTCCCAGTTTGGTTTAACTTCAAATTCAGTGCTTATGTTGTTTGACCATACCACACTGCAACGTAGATTACATTAATACTTCCAATTTAAGCCCATGAAAACAGTGTATTTTCATAAATGAATTTTAAGTTCAAGTGTTCTCCACATTCCTTGAGATCTTTTATTCCTCAAGTTTCTTTGAAGATAATCTAGAAGAATAGGTTAATAATCCTGGTGTGGTGGGCCATCCAAAAGCCAGGTTCCTTTGAGGCCAGCAGCTCATGAATGACTATTTCTAGGTGTATCCATGCCATCTGCATGCATAATGCCTCAGAAACAGACACCAACAAGTCAGAGCAGGAAAACTCCAGCAAACATTCAGAAATTCTACTTGGCATACTTATGGAGAAATTCCTCCCACCTCCTTAAAACCGATGTAGATTAATTTTACACTTGCTGTTACTTTTAAGATCTGATCCTCTTATAATATTTTTCATCGAAGAAGTGAGACATGGTAAGGAAATGGACAGGGAGAGAGTTAAAACAGGAAAGAAAATACACATTTGTTACGAAACTAAAGATCATTAATACTAAGAAAGTTCTAAGTGCCTCCTTGAGTGAAAAAAAAAGTATTTCTTTCTGAGTAGGCAAAAGGTCAAGGAGTAGGTTCTGTCTCAAACTTAACTGGAACAAAAAGTTAAGGCAGAATTCAAAGAAGGGCAATGGGTATTGCTAACAGACAAAAGTGGAAATAAAATCTCTGGCCAGATTTCCTTTGCTAATGTAGAAAATGCATGAATTGACAAAAGATTTCAAGACTTTCACTTTCTAGTCTTCACAAACATTTAGGAACCTTACAGTCGTGGGAAGGAAACAAGCAGACAAGGTCCCCACCAAGTGAGGTTACAGAGGGAGGAGAAAAGAATTAAAACAGGAGCTGGAGGAATGAATTGCAAAGCTAAAAGAAGACTGTGAAATAAAAACAGCACTGCTTTGTTAATCTGAATAATGAAGTAGTCCATGATTGACTTATAGCTTACCAGATACTCTCTAATTTTTCTAATTTTTTTTTATTTTATTTTTTTGGACAGAATAAAGTTGGGGGGGAAAAAACAGGACAACTTGGCAGAAGCAATTATCCTATGGGTTGCTCTGCAGGCAAATATTGGTGGCGAGAAAAAAAAAATCAAGCCGAGCCCTGATAGAGTCCAACTTCAGTTCAGTGGACATGTATAAATAAGTAATTAAACAATAACAAGAGCGGCATCTGACTGGCTCAGTCAAGAGACCATGTGACTCTTGATCTCAGGGACAACTGTTTAAGCCCCATGTTGGGGGTAGAGATTATTTAAAACAAAAGCCCAATAATGAGAGGTTTTTTCTCCTATTAGATTGGCAAAGATTTTTACTTTTTAAATTTTTTTAATAGATTTTTATTTATTTGATGGAGAGAGAGAGCACATCAGGGGGAGCAGCAGGGGGAAAAGCAGGCTCTCTGCTGAGCAGGGAGTCCAAAGCAGGGCTCAATCTCAGGACCCTGGGATCACGACCAGAGCCTAACACAGATGCTTAAACAACTGAGCCACCCTGGCGCCCCAGACATTGGCAAAGATTTTTTTTTTTTATGGATTTTATTTATTTATTTGACAGAGATCACAAGTAGGCAGAGAGGCAGGCAGAGAGAGAGGAAGGGAAGCAGGCTCCCTGCTGAGCAGAGAGCCCAATGCCAGAATCGATCCCAGGACCCTGAGATCATGACCTGAGCAGAAGGCAGCAGCTTAACCCACTGAGCCACTCAGGTGCCCCTTGGCAAAGATTTTTAAAAGACCAGCCAATACACAGAAGGTATAAGGAAAAAACAATCACTCCTATGAATTGTTATTAAGTCTGTAAACTAGTACCCTCTTTTGGTGGAAGCTTGGCAATACATACCAAAATACAAAATACATGTATCCAACAACTCAATAATTTCCCTTTATTTATGCTATGATGATCATGGCATTAAGTACTTAAAGATGAGTAAAAAAGAACATTTACTATACCACTATTCAACTTGCAAAATTTAAATACAAGCAATGTTCATTATAGGAGGCTAGTATAGATGACACATAAATCAAAGTGTACTAGGTGGTCATTAAAAGCAATGGTAAAGGGACGCGTGGGTGGCTCAGTCAGTTAAGCTGCTGCCTTCAGCTCAGGTCATGATCCCAGGGTCTTGGGATCAAGTCCCACATCTGGCTCCTTGCTTGGCAGGGAGCCTGCTTCTCTCTCCACCTCTGCCTGCCACTCTGCCTGCTTGAGTGTGGTCACTCGCTTTCTCTTTCTCTGACAAATAAATAAATAAATAAAATCTTTTAAATAAAATAAAAGTGATGGTAAGGATTTATATTTATGTGGATGGAACACTGTCAAGAGAATAAAGCAGGTTCTAAAACCCCCATGGTATAAACCCCCATGTAGGTGTATCCCTACAAGATGGTGACAGGACAGATCTGTAGCTCCCGGACCAGTGCCTGCCTGCCCAGAACCCGCAAACCTGTTCCTCTCTACCACAGGAAGGTCACTGATCATGAAAATCCTAGAAATACAGGGTTCTTTGTGAAGACACATCAGTTGCACTGTTTTCCACTCACAATGCAACCACTCACCTTAGATGTTAATAAATTCTTTATGCTACAATGAAGGAGTTATGTCATATGCACAATGTATGCCTTTCACACTGTAGCACAGATGAAATACACAGCTCGACTGTTCTGAATTCTTTTACTTCAGCCCACTTTGGTCAGCTTAATAAATGTATAATTGGAATTGTGTGACTGTGGTTATTACACAAAAAAGGGAAAAGGACTAGTCTTTCCTCTAGTTCAGATTGTCACAGCATTTTACCAAAGTTCTTTTCAGAACTCAAGTGTGGAGATTAGTACATCCCTGAAATGCACTCTTATCAGAATTACAGAGAAACTATAAAAGACACTCAGAAATCTAAAATAAACTCAATACTTGACAATATCATATAAATTTTTAACTTGTATCATTTCATGACAACACCAGAAATCTATATCTACTTTCTCTAGCCTCAAGGTCCTCTTGACAGTATTTTGTATAAATCTCACTTACCTCTTCAAGCTTCTTCTCAATCTCCTTGAAGACAAAATTTGCCTTAAATCCATCAGCCGCAGAGCTGGTTGGAACAGCCTCAATTTGATGAGTTCTAAAAGAACTGGGGGAAAGAATCAATTTCAATCCATGGAGTCATACAGATACTAGGTTTTTCAACATTTAAGAGTAGTAATTTCAAGGGACGCCTGGGTGGCTCAGTTGGTTAAGCAGCTGCCTTCGGCTCAGGTCATGATCCCAGTGTCTTGGGATGGAGTCCCACATCGGGCTCCTTGCTCACCAGGGAGCCTGCTTCTCCCTCTGCCTCTGCCTGCCATTCTGTCTGCCTGTGCTTGCTCTCTCCCTCTCTCTCCCTCTGATAAATAAATTAAAAAAAAAAAAATCTTTAAAAAAAAAAAAAAGAGTAGTAATTTCCAAAACACTCTAAGAACAGAGGTGTTGTATTTCTTACCCAGAGAAAATCATAATGAAGTCCACAAAACAATTCAGCTTTTCTTCCCATTTTCTTCAACAAACACTGAATGCTCACTAGGTACAAGGCATTATCCTTAAAAATACAGAAAACCAGGGACACCTGGGTGGCTCAGTGGGTTAAGCCCCTACCTTCAGCTCAGGTCATGATCTCAGGGTCCTAAGATCGAGGCCCGCATTGAGCCCCACATCGGGCTCTCTGTTCAGGAGGGGGCCTGCTTCCCCCCCTCTCTCTGCCTACTTGTGATTTCTCTTTGTCAAATAAATAAATAAAATCTGAAAAAAAAAAATATATATATATATATATCAAACCAAAGAAACTTACCCTCATGAAGCCTATATGCTAGTTGGGGAGAGGGACAATGAAAAAGCTAAATAAATAAATAAATAAAGGATATAGGGGCACCTGGATGGCTCAGTTGGTCGAGTGTCTGACTCTTGGTTTCAACTCAGGTCATGATCTCATGGGTTTTGAGATCCAGCCCCTGTCAGGCTCCCAGCTCAGCGGGGAGTATACTTGAAGATTCTCTCCCCCTGCCCTTCTCCCTACTCCTGTAGGCACGCTTACTCTCTTTCTCTCAAATAAATAAATCTTAAAAAAATAAAGAAAGAATACAGTTACTATGAAAAAATAATGGGGCATCTAGGTGCCTCAGTCAACTAAGCGCTCAGCTCTTGATTTTGGCTCAGGTTATGATCTCATGGGTTATGAGATCCAGCCCCCACATCAGGCTCTGCACTCAGAGCACAGCCTGCTTGCTCCCCCTCCCTCTGCTCCCTTCCAGTCAGCACACACCCTCCCCCCCCAATTCTCTTTCTCTCCTTCTAAAACACTGTGAAGAAAATAAGGTAGGTTAAGAGGATACAAAGAGAGTATACGTGTATGTTGGGTATTCTATGTATTTTATTTAAATTAACATACAGTGTATTGTTAATTTCAGAGGCAGAGGTCAGTGATTGATCAGTTGTATGCATCATTATATCAGGTGCCCTCCTTAATGCCCATCATCCAGTTACCCCATCCTTCCACCCACTCTCCTCCAGCAACCCTCATCCTACAGGTAAGAGTATCCTATGGTTTGTCTCCCTCTGATTTCGTCTTATTTTCCCCCTCCCTTTCCCTATGGAGTTTGATTTTAGATAGCCTGGTCAGATAGGCCTCTCTGAGGAGGTGATATTTAAATTAGGTCTTCAATCCCATAAATGAGCTAGCCATGTAAAAATTTAGGTGGGGAAGCCAGTCCTCAAGTTCTAGTATGAAAAACTTGAGGAAAAAACTAGCTTTGCAGTTAAAGGAACTATAAGAAAGGCCAGTATGACTGGTACAGAGCAGAGACGTAGAAGGATCTAAGGTCACAGAAACATGCAGAACAAAATAATAAGGAGCTTTAGAGATTATGGTTAGGAATCTGCGTTTTAAATATAATGAGAAGAACCGTACAGTGTAAGATACAGAATATCAAGATACAATTTATATGTTTTAAAAAAACAAATCTGGCTGCCAGCTAGAAAACTTAAAGGCTGCAAAAGAGGGCAGCAGGAAGACTGGGGAATGGCTATGGCAGCAGCCCAGGCAAGAGATAACATGATTAGAACAGTTGCAAGAAGAGGCTGGACTCAAGATTTACATTTTACCTGTGACACAGAGAGGAATTTAGCAAACATCTGCCTATTGGTTGTCTGATAGTTAGGGAACAACTATAGATAAATGACCTGATATAACAAAAGTGATAAGGGAACAGAAGACTGGCTGATGAACCTTCCCCTACCCTCACCCCTACCCTTACCCCTCACTCCTGGGTGGGACATATGTGACATTCTTTAAAACCTTGCTAGAGGGAAAAACCTTGACAATGGCAAGGACTCGAGGCCTCACATTAAAGTTCTTTTGAAACCTCCCTTTTTCCTTACCGCCTCCAAGCCGGTAGTATAACCTGCCATTCCTCACAAGCCCATAGTATATAACCTGCCACCTCTCGCAATGTCGTCGGGGAACAACAGCTATTTCCTCCACGGGTCCTGTCCCAGGGCTTTAATAAACCACCACTTTGCACCAAAGATGTCTCAAGAAATCCTTCTTGGTCATTGACTCCAGACTCCACCCCACTGAACCTCTTCACCCATTATTCTAAAACTTCATCAGAAGGAACATAGTCTTTATAGCTACAAAGACCTACGTTTGAAT
Source organism: Mustela putorius furo (assembly GCF_011764305.1). NCBI lineage: Eukaryota > Metazoa > Chordata > Mammalia > Carnivora > Mustelidae > Mustela > Mustela putorius. Next base: position 42,283,043 of record NW_025422005.1, on the reverse strand, counting down.
CCCAAGCTGCCTCCACTCACTAGCTATGTGATTCTGAATAAATTACTTCAGCTCTATGCACCTCTGGTGGGGAGGGAGGGAAAAAGATAGAGAGGGCCAGTGACTTGGCATAATTAATTACCTGGGACAGGGGAGACACCTAGCAGAGCCCCTGGCCCATGGTAAAAAGCGACAGCATGACTGGTATGGGCTCCAAAGCCTCATGTGTTAGATACAGATAGATGAGGGGTCTGAGGAGGAGGAGGGTGTTAGGTAATTTCTCTGACAAACCACAGGCAGGCTGGTGGTAGCTGGCACCCAGATGGGGACAACACAGGAAGGATATATTTGAAGGAGTCAAGAGTACAGCGGTTTCTCGGTAAGTCTGTCTCTATTCTTTCTCCTTCCTTCTGTCTCTTTTTCTTATCTCCCCATCTGCCCCATCCATTTCTCCTTTCTCCTTCCTTTCCTTCCTTCTATCATTTCATAAATATCTAATAAGTGCCTGCTACATCCCAAGCATTGTTCAAGGTAGCGGGTATGTAAGGGTAAACAGGTCAGACTTAAGCCCTGTTCTGAGTTGATATTCTTCTAGTGAAGGAGAAAAAGAAATAAATAGACAAAATAACTCCAAGTATTAGGAAGCAAACAAAAAGAGGAACCGACTTCAGGGAAAGCAGTCAAGGAATGAAATCTCAGAGCAACTGAATTTAAGCTAAGACCTTATTTAAACAAGAAAAAGAGCTGGCTATTCAGAGGAAACTGCAAAGATCCTGAGAGAGAAAGGAGCTTAATATGTTAAAAGAAAGTAAAGCAAAACCAGTCACTAGAACACAGTAAGTTGGGGGGAGAGTGATAGGAAATGAAATTGGAGAACTGGGCAGGGGCCAGATCATAGAGGCTAAAGTAGGGAATTTGGGAAGCTACTGAAACGATTAAGGAAGTGAAATACAGTTGACTCGGGCGCCTGGGTGGCTCAGTGGGTTAAGCCGCTGCCTTCGGCTCAGGTCATGATCTCAGGGTCCTGGGAGAGTCCTGCATCGGGCTCTCTGCTCAGCGGGGAGCCTGCTTCCTCCTCTCTCTCTGCCTGCCTCTCCGCCTACTTGTGATCTCTCTCTGTCAAATAAATAAATAAAATCTTTAAAAAAAATACTTAAAAAAAAAAAAAGAAATACAGTTGACTCTTGAACAACACGGTTATTAACTGCATGGATCCACTTAGATGTGGATTTTTCCCATAAATATAGTACACTACTGTAGGTATATTTTCTCTTCCTTATGTTGTTCTTAGTATCACCTTCTTTTCTCTAACTCACCCTAAGAATACAATATATAACACATATAACATACAGTATGTGTTAACCAACTTTTCATGTTATCGGTAGGGCTTCCAACCAACAGTAGGCTCTTAGCAGTTAAATTTGTAGGGAGTCAACTGCTTCGGGGAATGTTCAATTGCACAATGGCTCAGCGCCCTTAACTCCCATAGTGTTCAAGGGTCAACTGTAGTTTGTTTAGTGTTTCTTAAAACAGAATAAAGAATGAACTGGCGAGAGGGGATGGGTAGATGTGAGAACAGAGGTGGAAATAATATTTAGGAGGCTGCTGGAATAGTCCAGATAAGAAGTGAGGGTGGTCTGGACTATAGTGGAGGTAGTCCACTAGTGGAAATGGAGAAAGGAAAGTAGATTCAAGTATATATATATATTTTTAAAGATTTTATTTATTTATTTGACAGAGATCACAAGTAGGCAGAGAGAGAAAGGAGGGGAAGCAAGCTCCCTGCTGAGCAGAGAGCCTGATGCAGGGCTTGATCCCAGGACCCTGAGATTATGACCTGAACTGAAGGCAGAGGCTTAACCCACTGAGCCACCCAGGTGCCCCTCAAGTATATTTTACAGATAGAATCCATAGCCTTTGTTACTGAGAAATGAGGGGGAACTAAAGGTGAAGGGAAAGGACAAGGATAATTCGGGTGTTCCTGAATAACTGAGGGAATGGCAGTACCATGCAATGACCAAAGGAAGAACGTAGTGGGAATAGAGGGGATCAAAGTTCCACTTTAGGTACTTTAAGATGTTTGTGAGACAAGAAGGCAGTTGGATATGAGACTGGAGCTCAGAGAAGAGGCTGGGGCTGGACTAAAGGGGTAACCAAGTATATGATTCAAGTATTTAAACCCATGGGAACTGATAAATTTGCCTTGAGGAAATTACAGAGAAAGAAGAGAAACCAGGACAACACCCTATGGAAGGAGGAAGCAGTAGCCAATGGATTCAAGTATTTAAACTCAAGGGAACTGATAAGTTTGCCTTGAGGAAATTAGATTAAGGAGAGAGCCCAGGACAACACCCGATGGAAGGAGGAAGCCCCAGCCAATAGATTCAAATATTTAAACTCAAGGGAACTGATAAGTTTGCCTTGAGGAAATTACAGAGAAAGAAGAGAGCCCAGGACAACACCCTATGGAAGGAGGAAGCAGCAGCCAATGATACAAAAGGAAAAACCAGAAGAGCGTGGTGTTGCGGAAGCTGAGGAGGGAGAAAAAATCTGGGAGAGAGGAATAAACTGTATCAGTTGCTGTCAACAGTCAAATACCCTCCTGGATTTGGCAGCAAGGAGAGTACAGGTGACTTTGACAAAAACAATTTGAAGAAGTGAGGGAAGGTAGAAGTCAAATTATATTGGAAGAGTGAAGACGAAAGAGAAATAGAGACATTTTGAGCTGATGACATGAGAAAGAAATGAATTTAGGGGGCCAAGGACAAATTTTGTTATAGCAACTTGAACAGACTCAATTTATGAGTCTCAGCAGGCCTCAATTTATCCAAGATACAGCTCAAAACCAAAAAGTTGTAGCAGAAAAAAAAAAAATACTGTTCAAAACTGATCTAAATTAAAGTTTAACTCTAAATTAAATGCAATTGGTCACAGCTCTTAAATACGACATCTCCTCATTTTCTCAGTTCCTACTACAGCTCTGAACATTTCTTATCCACACTGTTGCAACTGCCTCCTACGGATTCCTGGCCTCTGGTTTCTCCACCATTCAGTGCAAAGTTAATGCCAGACTGATCTGCTTAAAGGGCAATATAACCACATGATTTTTTGACAGAATTCATTCTGTGGGCTCCGGTCCAAACTCCCCAGTAGATGATTTGAAGGTTTCAAAACCATAATCCAATCTAGTTACAACTCTATCTCCTGTCACCAACACACTACTGACTCTGCCCATCTACCAAGGCACACACAAAATAATCTACTCCGTACCACACAGTACACCACTCACCCAACCCTGTACCTCAAATCTCTGTGCCTGAAGTACCCTTCCTTTACCTTTCTGCTAGGCAATCCAAGTCACCTGGTTTAAATTTACCTTCTTTGTAATAATTTTTCCTCTGGGTTTCTTCCCCCTCCCCCTGGGGTTTCAACAGCATTTTGAAGAAACTATGTCTGCTTTCCCCACATACACAGAGGACCGTTCTTGAGGGCCTAAGCATGTAGCAGTTGCTCCATCAAAGCTAGTTAATTAGAAGCTAAGTAAATCAGATCATATGCAAAGGTTACTGGCAATATAATGACTTATAAGAAATATTATTTGGTCATTCAGATGAATAAAATGTATTTCTCAGATTTATTTGGTCTTCATTCACAGTTCTGAAAATGCTCCAAAGCCATAAAGGTGAAATGAGTATCTTGTTATAACTGAAGGTGACTTATGGACCCCATCATACATCACTACCTCCAGGGAGGAGAGAGGAGCTGGAGACTGACCAACCAGCGGCCAATGGCTTGGTCAATCATAATTATATACTGAAGCCACAAAAACAAAAAAACCCAAAGAGGACAGATTTTCAGAGAGCTTCCGCACTTAGGAAACCAGAACCCTCCCTCATACCACCAGGCCGGGCCCCAACCTCTCTTGTTTGGGACCTCACCCTATGTATCTCTTCATCTTATTATTGATTTGTACCCTTTATCATGTCCTTTAATAAACTGGTAAAATATAAGTGTTTTTCTGAGTTCTGTGAGGCACTAGGAGTCGTCACTGGAATCTCCAACCTGTAGCCAGTTGGTCAGAAGCACTGGTAATAGTCTTGAGGTTTGTCACTCATGTGAAGTGGTGGGTGGGGGCCAGTCTTGTGGGACTGAACCCTTAACCTGTGGAACCCGATGCTATCTCTGGGTAGAAGGCGTCAGAACTGGGCTGAATTCAGACCCACAGGTGTCTGAGAATTCCTTGGTGTTTGGGGACAGTTAGTGGGAACTCCCATTCCCCATGATAGAACTGGATCTGGGAACCCTGAAAGAGTACCTTAAATTGACCTTGTGTAAAACAAAACCACAACCTTACTTTAAAATATTTGCACCATTAGATTCAGAATCATTTTCCCAACTTTGACCTTAGTAGTGAGTTATGTTGTATCATTAAGACTCTCAATAACACCTTCAGTATTTTCTTATTAGTCATTTGTACAGGTATCCCTGGCTTTTCAAAAGTTCATGTTACACCACTTTGCTTCTACAAAAGACCTACATTAGTATCTGTTTTTGCTAAACAAAAGAAATCCAAAGAGGATTTTGGTTTTTACAAAAAAAAAAAAAAAAAAGTAAGAAGAGGTAATAGGGCTCAATGTTAGTTTTGCAGGAGCCATTTTAGATGCAGTGTGTAGATGGAAAGTGGCACCTCCCCCAAGTTCTCTCCCCAAGAACTACACTCAGTAGGGAGCCACAGCTTTGAACTGTGCCTGTGAGCATCTGTGCTTTATCTCAATTTATTTTGTCCATCCATGCTTGAAGTATCAGAAAAGCACGAGAGAGGTTATTCCAGGGGTCTGGGAAACACTCAAGAATTTTTCCATTAAGTTAATGGTAACTGCTTCTTTGCTTTACACCATTTGGGCTTAAGAAAAATTTCATAGGGGGGCGCCTGGGTGGCTCAGCTGGTTAAAGCCTCTGCCTTCAGCCCAGGTCATGATCCCAGGGTCCTGGGATCGAGCCCCACATCGGGCACTCTGCTCGGTGCAGAGCCTGCTTCTCTCTCTCTCTCTCTCTCTCTGCCTGCCTCTCTGCCTACTTGTGTTCTCTGTCAAATAAATAAATAAAATCTTATAAAAAGAAAGAAAGAAAAATTTCATAAGAATGTTCTACTTTTGGATAGCAGGGGAAACCTGTGTATCATCTGGATTTTTTTCATACTTCTGCCTTCCCGCAAATATCACTGTAGCTATTTTGAACCAACTCAATCTCCTAATTATTTAGTCTCCTGAAATTAAAAAAAAACGATGAGAATTCCATGTTTAAAATAGAATGTATTGGGCGCCTGGGTGGCTCAGTGGGTTAAGCCGCTGCCTTCGGCTCAGGTCATGATCTCAGGGTCCTGGGATCGAGTCCCGCATCGGGCTCTCTGCTCAGCAGGGAGCCTGCTTCCTCCTCCCTCTCTCTCTGCCTGCCTCTCCATCTACTTGTGATTTCTCTCTGTCAAATAAATAAATAAATAATCTTTTTAAAAAAAAAGATTAAAAATAAATAAATAAAAATAAAAAATAAAATAGAATGTATTGCCCCAAATTCATAAACTTCTAATTTGGGCAAACTGGATACTATAGTAATATGCTGACTCCAGTCGCTCTTTATAGTTTGTGTTTTACTGAGGGTTTTCAACATCAAATATGAACTGGATGAAATTCTAGAAGACAGTATAGACTGATGATCACCGTTAGGAGGAAACTCGAAAATTCAACATTTTAACACCTTTTTATCTGATTCAGTTCAAGGAACATTCACTATGTCAGAGATTTTTGCAGGGGTGGAATGAAGTCACAATAGCCTTAGGCCTCAAGGATTTCATATAAGGGGAATAAAAATGTGGATATACTACAACTAAGCCAGGACTGGGTATGGGGTCCAGGAGGTACAAAGTGTTGTACCAGCAGAGATGGTACCAGCAGAGATGGGCCTTCAATGACAGAACTTTCACAACAGAAATGATATTCCAGGCAGAGAAAGAAAAGTGAAAGGGCAGAAAGAAAAGACTCATGAGCCTGTAAAACATAGAAATATAATGGATTCTGAAAAGAAGTGTGTCAACATATCCTTTGTGGAACCAAAAGTGTGAATAAATAAATAAATAAATAAATACCAAGAATTTCAGAAGGAAAAAGGAAGCCAATTAGTGTTGACAGATACAGCAAGGTTAAAGAGAACAAGAACAGAAAACAAAAGACAGGAACATTTCATAATCAGATCACTGTTAGCCTTACCTGACCTCTGTGGTGAGGTCAAAAACTAGATCCTAAGATAAATATTTTAGCATGGACAAAAAAAATAGTGGCCCAGTATAAAAGAATAATCATAAAAGAAAATAAGGCAATAAAATTTTGTCATATGTAAGACCTGACCATATTTGCTAACAGAAGGAAAGGCGTCAACAGAAAAGCAAAATTAAAAAGATTCAAAAGGGGGACGCCAGGGTGGCTCAGTTGGTTGGACGACTGCCTTCGGCTCAGGTCATGATCCTGGAGTCCCGGGATCGAGTCCCGCATCGGGCTCCCAGCTCCATGGGGAGTCTGCTTCTCTCTCTGACCTTCTCCTCGTTCATGCTCTCTCTCACTGTCTCTCTCTCAAGTAAATAAATAAAATCTTTAAAAAAAAATAATTAAAAAAAAAGATTCAAAAGGGAGAGGGTATACTTAATATTTGGAACAAAGTTACAGAACTTGGTTGGAAACAAAAGCAATCCAGGCCTTGGAAAGGAAGAGGGACATTTTGCCTATGGGAAGGATGAATGAGCACTTCTGAGACAAGAGCAAGGAAGTTCAGGGATTCTGAACAAGGCTTGGGCAGAAAGTGCTTGGAAATTTGAGGAGCACAGGCATTTGGTAAGGACAGGAAGAAAATGAGCAAGAGACAAAAGGTATTCTAGCAGCACTGAGGGCTTAGGGCCATTCAGAAACATAAACGTGCAGAGAGCCAATTAGCATATTTAATAACTTTCTCCAAACAACCTCAGAAGCTTAGGAGGCTATGCAGGGAGACAGCAGTTTTGAGAAAGGAAACCAAAAAGTGAACTTGCCTAACTTAGAATCACTCTGTCTGGCAGGTCTAAGAGAAGTAGTTTTAGGTCAGCAGCACTTTGTTTTGACTCTGCTCTCTCTGCTCTCTCCTTTTTTTTTTTTTTTTTTTTTTTACCCACCTTAAGTACACCTCTCAACCAACACGGAGCCCAGCGCGGGGCTTGAACTTAACACCCTGAAATCAAGACCTAAGCTGAGATCAAGATCAAGAGCCCCTCGCTTAAACCACTAAGACACCCAGGCGCTCCGATAGTACCTCGTTTTTGAACAAAAATTTCCTAAGGCTGGTTAAGTTTAAATGCTAATTGTCGGTTTAAAGGCTTTTTAAAGCCAGACTACCAAAGCAAAGTAATGAGATATTTACGGAGTACTAAAACAATAAAATCTGGACTATATACTTGTACAACGTCATCAGCTGTGAAAGGTCAGGATTCATCAACAGACAAAACCCAGAATGCCACTCACCTGGCAGCTTCAGGAAAGCCCATCCTGTAGATCGTCACAACCACAGCTCCTCCGATGCCTAAATTATGCTGCAGAGCAACCTTTGCACCGGGAACTTGCCTTTTTCCGGCTTCCCCTCTCAGCTGCCAGCAGAGTTCGGCGCACTGAGCCAGACCTAACAAATCGAACACAGAGCACTCAGGTTCCGCTGCTAACGAAAGCTGCCCCAACTGGCTTTCTCAACCCAGACAAGAGCTTACACTGAATCACTGAATCGTGACTTTAATTCAGCCAAAAGAATGTCTGCATAAATAATAACTTCTCTTAAAAGCCATGAGGGTTAAAAAAAAAAAAAAAAAAGCCATGAGGGTTTCTGCAGCCAGTTGTCTTTTTTCCCATCCCAACTCCATATTTAGACAATATAGAGGCTTAAGAAATTCCCTGCACTCTTTAAAAATCCAACCTGTCATTTTCTTGGTGATGTTAAAAAAAAGAACACTGAAGAACAGTTCTCTGGCTCAGGCAAAATGGCATAAAATACATTTTTAATGTATCTGTAAAGTTTTTTCCGGCGAGATAAACACAACACCAGGCAAAGTGGGTGCAAGGCAAGATTTATTAAAAACGCTCTCCGGCGAAGTTTCAGGGCTCAGGAGAAGGGGAGCCAGGAGAAAAAACCTTACAGTATCAAAAGAAAATCTAGGATTGGGGAGTTCACTTTCCATAAAAAGTTTAGCTAGCATGGGTAATTTTCCTATTATTTTCCCCAAATGGATCTCAACATGAATGGACCTTCATAAGAACAGCATATGTCCCCCTGGATAATAAAATCAAAGGTTTTTAGAGCTGGAAAGAATTTAATGATGTCAGACTGAGAAAGTGTAAGATTAAATAATTAAATATTAAGTAATAATAATAAAGTAGGCTAATCTAGAGTTGTCTCCTGATTTACACTTGTCTTTCTACCAGACCAGCTATTCCAGGATACCTGAGTTAAGAATCTTTAAACAGGATAGACTGGTTTCACCATTGTGAAGTCGGAGCTATGCGAGTCTACCTACAGTATCTGTTCTTCCACCTACAAGCCCAATCACAGCTTATGATTCCTGAGTACCTGTGACAATTTCCTACTTATGAACCTGTTAAGAAGAAAAAACACAGGTCCAAAATAGGTCATTTAGACTGAATTTCCAAATCAAGGCTTAGATCCTCACCTAATTGTAGTTTCAACCTCCCCCAGAAATGCAGTCTTAACTGGTCAGGAATTTTTTGGTCAATGCCACTGAGTCTACCACCTGTGCCGTCTGCACCCCCAGAAGATAAGGTAGCCGGCAGGATAACACCCCTTGCTTTTCCACCTAAAGGAAATCAGCTTTGCCTGGAACAATTTTTTTCTTTTGTTAACAACTTTTTATTTATTTATTCACTTACTTACTTACTTATTCTTTAAGATTTCATTTATTTATTTGACAGAGATTACAGGTAGGCAGAAAGGCAGGTAGAGAGAAAGGAGAAGCAGGCTCCCTGCTGAGCAGAGAGCCCAATGCCGAACTCGATCCCAGGACCCTGAGATCATGACCTGAGCCACGGGGGGGGGGGGCTCTAACAACTTTTTTTTTTTTAAGATTTTATTTATTTATTTCATAGAGAGAGAGGACAAGCAGGGGGAGAGGCAGAGGAGGAGGGAAAAGTAGGCTCCTGCAGAGCAGGGGAAGCCTGATATGGGACTCCATCCCAGGACTCTGAAACCATGACCTGAACTGAAGGCAGTGGCTTAACCCACTGAGCTACCCAGGTGCCCCACCTTCTATTTTGTACAATCCTACAGAGCCTCCCTCCACTTGCTAAATGGAATGCTGCCCAGTTCATGAATCATTTATTAAAGCCAATTAGGTCTTTAAAATTTACTCAGTTGAACTTTTGTTATTTAACAAACCCCAACCTCAAGAAATTTAACTGCCACTTCTTATTTCCAAGCAGTATGTACGTATTTACAGAATATATATCTTAAGCACTGTTTTAAAAATAGGTAATTCCACAACCTATTATGATTTTTTGAATTGTGAACATTCTGAGCATTAATGAAGAAGATCAAAGTGAAACTTTGGGGCAGTTAACTTTACTAGAAATCTGCCATATAGAAAGCTCAACCACTTAATGAATATATAAGAGGCAAAAAGTATTCACACCACTCTTACATACACATGGGAAAGACACTACAGCAATTTTCTTAACAAAACAATAAATAGACATAGTTCAAAATTTTTGAGAAAATACTCAACCTCACCTTGATTAAATAGAAAAAAAATGCCATTTTAAACCAAACTGGTAATGGTGCTTTTTTATTTGTTTTCATTTTGATTTGTTTTGGGTAAGGATGTTTAAAAACAGGACTAATCAATGCTGGGGAGAGTACAAAGACAGTCACCTCCATACAGTACTAGTGTAAGTTCAAATCAGTGCAACCTTTTTGGAAAGCAGTGTACAAAATTAAGAACCTTGAAAATGCCTGAAAACCATTCTATAGAAAAAAGCATAGGCAAAGGTTTACACAAAAAGCTATCTTCATCACATTGTAACAGTGAAAAACTAGATAATCTAGAAGTGAAATAACTGGGGAATGGTTATATCAATTGTGAATTATTCATACAACAAAGTACTATGTTTCTATTTAAAACATTTATAAAATGTTTAACAATCTAGGAAAACTATGATTATGATATATAATCTTAGTAAAACATACAAGGAACCAATATTTATCTACCCATCCACCCAACAAATAATTTATGGCCTATTATGTTCTAGACACTCCTCAAGGCTCAGAAGATCCGTCAGTAAACAAGGAAGGCATAGTTTTCCCTCATGAAGCTGACAGTCTTGCAATATAAAGAAGCAAGCATTTATAGTGCAGTCTGCTGGGGGTGGGTAGCCTTATGATAATGCTACCATGGAGTAGAGGTGGAGATAAGGAGGCAGGCAGAAAGAGGAAGAGAGCAGGAGAAAAAGAAGGTCTTGTCATTTATTTGCTTTTGATAAAAGATGAGTGTCAGTAAGAAAGCATACTGATTATTTAGCTTTCTGGTTGCCTACTTTCAGAATAAACTAGCATTTCTTTCTTGCATTTCTAGAATTTGGATCTGTGAAAGGTGGCAGTCAAAAGTTGGACTCAGAAATCTACCTGCCAAGAAGGCGCAGTAGTTATGAAAGCTTTAGCCTAGGACTTCACTACATATAGTCTGGCTGCTACTAGAAATAAACCATTCAAATATGTACCAAGGACTCCACTAAATACTAATATATAAAGAACTGACAGTGTAATGGAAAGTGCTGATAAAGATGAGTACTAAGTGCATTGGAAAACCTCAGAATGGAAAAAACTACAGGGAAAAACATCTTGAGATATTACCTGAACCTGCTTCCTTGAACCCATCACTCTTCCTTATACCGTTAAGACAGTAAAGTACAAAGAAGTTGTAATTGTTTTACATTAGACATCTAAAGGCCTTATCATAAACAGCATTAAAAAAAATCAGTACCCAGGTGGCTCAGTGGGTTAAAGCCTCTGCCTTCAGCTCAGGTCATGATCTCAGGGTTCTGAGATCAAGTCCCTCATCAGGCTCTCTGCTTGGCAGGGAGCCTGCTTCCCCCCATCCCTCTCTCTGCCTGCCTCTCTGCCTATTTGTGATCTCTCTCTGTCAAATAAATAAATAAAATCTTTTTTAAAAATCTACACATTCAAAAGTCCCCCCAAAATCCCAGGAGGGTTTTTTTTATTGGAAATCAACAAGCTGATTCTAAAATTCCTATGGAAATGCAAAGGAGCTAAAAGAGCCAAACAACTCCAAAAAAGAAGAATAAAGTTGAGAGCTAAGGCTACCTAATTTCCAGAAGTATTATAAAACTATAATAATCAAAACATGTAAAGACAGACAAATAGATTACTGAACGGAAAAGACAGTCCAGAGATAATGCCCACATATATATATGAACAATTGATTTTTGATAAAGGCAATCTATGGAGAAAATATAACTTTTCCAACAAATGGCACTATATCTGGAAATACATTAAGTAAAAAATGGACTTGGATTCATACTTTGTGCCATACACAAAAATTAATTCAAAATGGGTTATAAGTCTAAATATAAAAGTATAAAACGTCTATAAGAAAACACAGGAAAAGGTCTTGGTGACCCTGGATTAGACAGAGATTGCTTAGGTAAAAACCAGAAATAAACCCATAAAAGAACAAACAGATAAGTGGGAGTAAATAAAAATAAAAAACTTCTGCTCTTCAAAAGACACTACCAAAAGAATGATAAGGAAGTCACAGACTAGGAGAAAACTTATGCAAAACATACATATATCAAGAACTTTCAAAACTCAGTAAAAAACCAACCAGGGGCACCTGAGTGGCTCAGTCAGTTAAGCTTCTGCCTTTGGCCCAGGTCATGATCAAGAGCAAGGAGCAAGGACGGAGTCCCAAATAGGGCTCCCTGTTCAACAAAGAGTCTATTCTCCCTCTCCCTCTGTCCCTCCCCTCTGCTCGTGCTCTCTCTCTTTCAAATAAATAAAATCTTAAAAAAAAAAAAAAGTTATGTCCCCAAATAGGCAAAATACTTGAGAATAGACTCTTCAAAAGAAGGTATACAAATGGCAAATAAGCACTTGAAAAAATATTTAACATCATTCATTAGTCATTAAGAAAATATAAATTAAAACCACAAAGAGATGCCACCACACACTGGTTAGAATGGCTAAAACTGGGTGCCTGTGTGGCTCAGTGGGTTAAAGTCTCTGCCTTCAGCTCAGGTCATGATCCCAGGGTCCTGGTATCAAGACCCACATGGGGCTCTCTGCTCAGTGGGAAGCCTGCTTCCCCTCCTCTCTCTCTCTGCCTGCCTCTCTGCCTGCTTGTGATCTCTGTCTGTCTAATAAATAAATAAAATCTTGAAAAAAAAAAAAGAATTTCTAAAAAATAAATAAATAAATAAGTTTTTTTCAAAAATAATGACTAAAATTAAAGACTGACCATACCAACTGTTGATGAGGATGTGGAGAACTGAGAACTCTCATACACTGCTAGTGGGAATGTAAAATGGTATAACCACTTTGGAAGTCAACTTGACAGTTTCTCAAAAGTCAAATTATGGAAAGAGTCAAATGATCATTGACTGGTAAATGGATAAAGATAGATAGATACATATATACATATATACGATGGACTATGACTTGGCCAGGTACCTTAAATAAAATATCTTTAAAAAAAATAAATGCTATAGGAGATTCTGAATTAGTATATCAGTAGACACTATATTTGAGAACCAATTAAAGAGGCACCTGGGTGGCTCAGTGGGTTAAGTATTTGCCTTCAGCCCAGGTCATGATCCCAGAGTCCTGGGATCAAGCCCCACATCAGGGTCCCTGCTCAGTGAGGAGTTTGCTTCTCCCTCTGGCCTGCCCCCGCCCCTGCCCCCCATGCTCTCATTCTCACTCTTTCTCAAATAAATAAAATCTTTTTTAAGAATTAAAAAATAAAAATAAATTAAAAATAAAAAGGAACCAATTACTTAGATCACCTAATGATAAAGTGGGCACACAATAAGCATTTGTTAAAGTTTCATGGACTGAAAAAATGAAAGATCAGCACCTAAAACTAGGTTGAAGCCATACTAGAAAAGCACCAAATGCCAGGTTTAACTGGCACAGAAGGCCAAAGAAAATAACCAACATTTTAGCTTCAAAACAACAATCCCGGGCGCCTGGGTGGCTCAGTGGGTTAAGCCACTGCCTTCGGCTCAGGTCATGATCTCAGGATTCTGGGATCAAGTCCCGCATTGGGCTCTCTGCTCAGCAGGGAGCCTGCTTCCCTTCCTCTCTCTCTACCTGCCTCTCTGCCTACTTGTGATCTCTCTCTCTGTCAAATAAATAAATAAAATCTTTAAAAAAAAAAAAAAAAAAAAAAAAAAAAACAACAATCCCTTGTAAGAAGCTGTATCTCAAATCACTTTCGTGGTCTTTCAGATCACAAACATTAATAAGCATTTTCAAAAATCAGAGATAGCCAATAATAAGCTAAAGTCAAATTTTATTTATTCATTTTAAGTAAGTGTTCAGTAAGCATTAATGATTTATTATTAATAATTTATTTATTAACATATGAAAGCACATTAAAAATTGAAATAAAATATGATACTACTTGGGTGCTAAAAAATTTTTTTTAACATTCTTTTTTTTATTTTTTAAGATTTTATTTATTTATTTGTCAGAGAGCGAGAGAGAGAGCACAAGTGGAGGGAACAGCAGGCAGAGGGAGAAGCAGGCTCTCCGCTAAGCAGGGAGTCCGATGCGGGGCTCCATCCCAGGACCCTGGGATCATGACCTGCGCCAAAGGCAGAGGCTGAACCAACTGAGCCACCCAGGTGCCCTGGACATTAACAATTTAAAAATCTAAGTTTCAATGTGATTCTTCTAATTGAAAAATCTAAAAGGGAGGCGCCTGGGTGATACAGTCAGTTAAGCATCTGACTCTTGGTTTCAGCTCAGGTTATGATCTCAGGGTTGTGAGATCAAGCCCTGCAGGGGATCCACACTGAGTGCAGAACCTGTTTGAGATTCCCTCGTCCTCTCTCTCTGCCCCCACACAACTTTTCTGTTTCTCTCTCTCTCTCTCTCTCAAATAAATAATTTTTAAAAGATTTTAGTTATTTATTTATCAGAGAGAGAGAGAGAGAGTGTGTACACTAACAGGCAGAGGAGGACAGAGAGGTAGGCTCCCTGCCACAGGGAGCCTGATTCGGGACTCGATACCAGGACCCCAGGATCCTTACCTGAGCCGAAGGCATAGGCTTAACCGATTGAGTCACCCAGGCGTCCCTCAAATAAATAAATTTTTTAAAAAAGAAAGAAAAATAAAAGGAATTCATGATTTTAAACTAACAATAAAATATTCACTTCAAATGCTTAAATCTATCTTTCTATTACAGTTACTGTTATGGCAACTAGAAGCTTTTTTTCATCCAGATCTGGAAAGTTAAAATTGAAAACCATATCATGAAGCTTTAATTTTAAAGCTAATTTTCCAATACTGAGTTCCCACCAAAGCAGCAATATAAACTAACATCATTTGTAGAAGAGAACCTTACACTGTCCCCACTCCATCATAAGTTAGTATGTTTTGGAAGCACTTGACCATTTCTGATTTTCTAGAATCCTACTGCAATTTGTTATCCAAGTAACCAGGGAAAAATATTTAAACTACTCAGGGCTGTCACTCTGATATATTTTCCAGGAGTCTGAATTCTTTCTTGGACTACAGCTAAACGCCATGTGTCAGATTTACTTGAAGTATATCCAAATCCTTAGTATGTAGCAAGTAAACATTTACACTTCAAGAATTCCTCATTCCTATTCAGGCTACTAATCAAATCAGCAAGATCTGTAAGTTTTTCCCTGAAAATGCTACCCCACCACTAGACATTATCCTTAATGACTGATGATAACAGGAAAATATTATCAACAGTGTAGACTAAAATATTCGAAAGGGTGCCTGGGTGGCTCAGTTTCTTGAGCATCAAACTCATAATCTCAGCTCAGATCTTGATCTCAGGGTTGTGAGTTCAAGCCCCACATTGGGGTTCATGCTGGACATGTAGCCTACTTAAAAAACAAAAACAAAAATAAATAATAAGTAAAATATTGGAAAGGGTTTTCAAAAGATACTGCAGAAGGTGTGACACTCTTTGAAGTATTTAAAAATTGAGTAAATTCTATCTTCCCAGGGTGTTTTAAAACAGGTTAGCTTTTTTTTTTTTTAAGATTTTATTTATTTATTTGACAGACAGAGATCACAAGTAGATGGAGAGGCAGGCAGAGAGAGAGAGATAGAGGGAAGCAGGCTCCCTGCTGAGCAGAGAGCCGGATGCGGGACTTGATCCCAGGACCCTGAGATCATGACCTGAGCCGAAGGCAGTGGCTTAATCCACTGAGCCACCCATGCGCCCCAACAGGTTAGCTTTTTAGTGCCAGGGAAAGTAGATGACCTGCCAAGACTGACATAATTGTTTACATTTGATAAAAGAATCTAGGGTTGACAAAATTATTAAAAAAGAAGGATTCTGGGTGCCTGGGTGGCTCAGTTAGTTAACTGTCTGCCTTCAGCCCAGATCACAATCTCAGGGTCCTGGGATCAAGCCCTGCATTAGGTTTCCTGCTCAATGGGGAGTCTGATTCTCCCTCTCCTTCTGCCACTCTCTCTGCTCATGTTCAAGCTCACTCTCATTCTCTCAAATATATAAAATCTGAAAACAAAAACAAAAACAAAGCAAAACTTACTAAGTTGACTAATAAAATACTACACTGTTTTTTAAAAAGTACTCTTACACTCTGTTGTTGAGAATATGCATTGTATTATCTTTTTTGAAAAAAATCTGACGCCTACCAATTTTTAAAGATATACTGTCCTTTGACATAGTGAGTCCATTGTTTTGAACTCATTCTGAGTATACACACAGAGGTATGCAAACACACAAGGAGGCTTACCGCAGCATTGTTTATAATAGCAAAATTGACACCACATATATGTCAACTAGGTATGGCTAGGTAAATTTCTTATAATGAGAATACTGTGCAGGCATTAAAAAAGAATAAACAATATCTCTAAGTGATAACATAAAAAGATTTTTAAGATGTAAGTAAGGAAATCTGTCTACAAAGTGGTAAATATACATATATGACACATGCAACACATACACATAGAAACGTTGTATATAGCTAAGATATGGAAGCAACACATGTGTCCATCCACAAATGGAGAAAGAAGATGTGGTACATGTATATACAATAGAATATTACTCAGCCATAAAACAAGATGAGATATTGCCACTTGTAACAATACCTAAACAGTATTACACTAAGTGAAATAAGTCAGACAGAGAAATGCAAATACCATATGTATTCCTTATATAAGGGGAACAGAGGTTCCCCTTATGTAAGGAATCTAAAAAACAAAACAAATGAACACAAAAAGCAGAAACAGACCCATACACAGAGAGAACAAACTGATGGTGCCAGAGGGAGGGTGTGGGGAGATGTGCTACCTAGGTGAAGAAGAATGGATTCCAGTTACCAATGAACAAGTCATTGGGATAAAAGACACAGCATGGGGAATGCAGTCAATGATACCATAACAGCATTATATGGTGATAGATGGTAGCTACACTTGTGGTACGCATAGCAGAATGTATAGACTCATCCAATCACTATGTGGTACATCTGAAACTAATGTAACATTATGTGTTAACTATACTTCTTAACAAAAAAAAAAAAAGGAAAGAAAGATTATATAAACACACATATAAATATACATCTGTTAAAGCATAACAATTTGGGGGAAAATACCCCAAAAATACTAAAAGAGGTTGACTCTGAAGAATAGAACTAAGGGTAAGAAAGAAGAAAATAACCTGTTAAATGTTAAAATTTGTCATTCTACTATAATATTAAAAACCATATGACAAGCCTTTGGAGAACTATTTGGCACCTTCTTATAAATTTAAACATACATCTGCCCTCTGATTGAGCCATTTTGCTCTGAGTTATTAACCCAAGGAGAAATGCAAAAGGTATGTCTACAAATAGACTTGTACAAAAAAGGTTCATAGCATCCTTATTCATAATGACCTCAAACAAGAAGTAACTCAAATGTCCACCAACAGGAGAATGGACAACAAAGTGGTATATGGGATCCTATTTAGCAATAACAAAGGACAAACTACTGATACAAGAAAAATTCGGATCAGTCTTAGCCTGACTGAGGGAGAAGGATTTGGAGAATGGGGAAGATGTTTAAGGGAAGTCAAGATTCCTCTGTTTTGTAGCACCTGTCAGTACTTCATTTCTATTATGGCCTAAGAATACTCCGTTGTATGAATATATCACATATTATTTATCTATTCATCAGCTCATGATAGACATCTTGGTTGTTTTCACCTTTCTGGCTATTATAAACAAGCTGCCATAAACAATTGTATTTTGTGAGAACTGTGTATTTTATTATATGAAAATTATACCTCAATTTTAAGAAAGGATATGGATATGAAAAATCATATTGTTACTACAAAGCATGATTACTGAATGTTTCAGTGAATGGAAGAACACAAATACCTCAGAATGGCAAACAAGTTAATTATATTACAAATACATTCCTTCAGAGGAGAAAAAAGTTACTTGTCAATAAAAATAACCTGAAATGCCACATTCATCTCTTCATGAAGTTTTTTTTTTTTTTTTAAGATTTTATTTATTTATTTGACAGAGAGAGATCACAAGTAGGCAGAGAGGCAGGCAGAGAGAAGTGGAAGCAGGCTCCCCGACAAGCAGAGAGCTTTGCAAAAACTTGCCAACATTTGGTGTTGTCACCACTTTGGATTTTGGAGATTCTAATACATATGCAGAGGCATCCTGTGGTTTTAATTTGCAATTCCCTAATGACATATGATATTGAAGATCTTTCCATATGCATATTTGCCATTGTATTTCATCTTTGGGGAGTTTTCTGGGTTGTTTGTCCAATTTTTAATCACATTGTTCATTTTCTTATTGTTTAGTTTTAAGAGTTCTTTGTGTATTTTAGATAACAGTCCTTTAGCAGATATGTCTTCTGCAAATATTTTCTCTCAGTCTGTCTTCCCATTCTCTTAAAATTTTGTCTTTTTTAAACCCTCTATTTATTTTGCTGTTATTTCCTTCTTGTGTGTTACATGGGTATTTTCATTCTTTATCATTTTAGTATATATTTTTTCACTCTATATCTTTACTCTATATTTTAAAGTTATTTTTTAGCAGTTGTTCTAGGGATTACAATTAACAATTTACCACAACCTACTTTGGATTAATACCAACTTAATTTCAATGGTATACAAAAAAAGGTTAGCTTTGTTCCCTTTACCCTCCTTTGTGCTGGTGTTGTTTCTGTCATACAAATTATATCTTTATGCACTGTATGCCTATTGACTCAGATTATTGCTTCATGCAGTTTGATAGGAAGGGAGAAACATGACAAAGAAAAGTGCATTTATATTGTTCTTTAAGTTTATGAATATAATTACATTTATTAATGCTCTTTATTTCTTCATATGTCCTTTATTCTACTGTCTAGAGCTCTTTCATCTCAGTTTGAATCACTCTCTTTACAAAGAATTTCATATAGGTAAATTCTCTCAATTTTTATTTGGGAATGTTTCCATTTATCATTCATTTTTAAAGGGTGTTTCCCTGAACACAGAATTCTTGCTTAGCACTTTTTTTCACCACATTGCCCAATGGTTTCTGAAAAGAAATTTAAGCTTTACTGAGGAATGCTTCTACAGGATGAATTTTCTCTGTTGTTGTTTGCAGTATTCTTCCTTTTGCTTCCAACAGTTTGATGATGATGTGTCTAAGTATAAATCCCTTTGAGATATTCCTATTTGAAGTTTGTTGAACTTCTTGGACATGTATATAAATGTTTTTTTCCTCAAGTTTGGGGATTTATCAGTCATCATTTCTTCCAATATCCTCTCTGTCCTTTCTTTCCTCTCTTCTGGGGCCATTATTATGTGTATGTTGTTAGAGTTGCTGGGGTCACACAGGTCTCTGAGACTGTTCATTTTTCTTCTTCTCTCTCTCTCTCTCTTTTTTTTTTTTTTTTCCGGTTCCTCAGCCTGGATAATTTCAATTGACTTACCTTAAAGTTCACTGATGTTTTCTTCTACCTGCTCAGATTTGCTGTTGAGCCCTCTAGTGAACTTTTCATTCCAGTTACTATAATTCTCAATGCCAGAATTTATTTGGTTCTATCATTTCTACCTAGTAATTGATATTCTCTATTTGATGATATATTGTGATATTTTCCTTTAGTTCTTTATATATAGTTCCCTTTAATTCTTTGAACATACGTAAGTAGATGATTGTCTTTGTCTAGTAAATCCAATGTTTGAGCTACCTCAGTTTCTAACTGCTTTTCCCACCGCATATGGGCTATACTTTTTTCTTTGCATGTCTCACAGTTTTTTTTTGAAAACTGGGTATTTTAAATAATGTGGCAACTCTAGAAATCAGATTCTTCCCTTTTCCCACAGTTTGTTATTGTTGTTGACCTAGTGACTTTATCAAACTGATTCTGTAATTGACCACTAAATTTTCCTCTTGGTTAACTTAGTGGTTAGCTAATGGACAGAGATTTTCTTAAATGTTTGGAACCAGAAAGTCTCTCAGTCTTTGCTGAGGCTCTGCTAGGCAGTTCACTTTACCTTAGCCTCTACTTCCTGCTTGCACAAAGCCTCCAGGCTAGCCAGAGATAAAGGTTAGGACCTTCTCAGGTCTTTTCTGAACATGCAGGCAGCTTTGAACATACATACAGCCTTATGTATATACTTGGTGTTCCAGATTCCCAGGGATATGTCAGATCTTTTCAAAGACCCCTACAGACGTCTCATTCCTCAGTTTTTTCTTTCAAAGTTTTTGGTTGGGTTGTTTGCCCCAACTGTTATCAGTAGCTCAGGCAGGTATGTTGTTAAGCCAGTTGTTACTAATTGTTCTCAACAAATGACTCTGAAGAAAATGCTGTTTGCACTGGTGCAAGTTCTCTGTCAGGTTACATAATGATGAGCCTTTTAAGAATGGTTCACCAGGGAACTGTCAGGCATCAAATAATGACAATTCTCTGAGAATGGGGCTTTGAAAGAGCTCCAATTTTATTTTGACTCTTCCAGTGCTGGCTAGGCTGCTGGGTTTGGTTTGTTTGTTTTTTAAGGTCTCTTAAGATTTTATTTATTTATCTATATTTTATTTATTTATTTATTTATTTATTTATTATTTGACAGAGTGAAAGAGAGAGCACAAGTAGGGGGAGCAGCAGGCAGAGGGAGGAGGAGAAGCAGGTTCCCCACTGAGCAGGGAGCCAAATGCAGGGCTCAATCCCAGGACCCTTGGATCATGACCTGAGCCAAAGGCAACCGCTTAATTCATTGAGCCACTCAGGTGCCCCTAGGCTGCTGGTTTTCACCAGGATTGCAGGCTCTTGTTTTCAAGTCTACCATGGAGCAGGGGAAAGGGGGAGCGGCATTAGAGAAAATCAACATGCCATAAAGCTTAGTATTCTTATGGAGATTCACCTGAGTGTTTTTAAAAAAATGTTCCCCCTGGGCGCCTAGGTGGCTCAGTGGGTTAAAGCCTCCACCTTCGGCTCAGGTCTTGATCCCAGGGTCCTGGGATAGAGCTCCGCATTGGGTTCTCTGTTTAGTAGGGAGCCTGCTTTCCCCTCTCTGCCTGCCCCTCTGCCTACTTGTGATTTCTGTCTGTCAAATAAATAAATAAAATCTTTAAAAAAAAATGTTCCCCCAGATTGTTGTAGACTATTTGCCAGATGTTGTTATTCCATCACTCCTGATGACAGCACTCTCACTCTCCTCATTTTCAGATTACTTTGAAATATATTAAATTGTTTAGAGAAATAATAGCAATAGTATACTGTAAGGTTAACAATATATTCAGAAGTGTATGGATATATGCTGTTGTAAAAACCCCTTACATCACATGTGAAACAGCATACCATTAATTGAGGGTAGATTGTGGTTAATTTAAAGATGCATATTGTAGATCCTAGAGCAACCACTAAAAAACAAGAAAAAGAAATAATTCAACAGAAGAGAGAAAAGAAAATACTATAAAATACCCAGTTAATAAAAAGATAGTATGAAAAAAGAGAAAAGGCCCAAAGAACAAATAAGACAAAATCAGTAACAAGGTAGCACATTACACTACAACAATCTATGCATGCATATCTATCTACCTGTCTCTTTTTTGGGGGGGGTCTACCTATCTCTTACTCTTTATCTGTTTTCCCTACCAAATTATAAACTTACTAAATTTCACCATAAACAGAAAGAAACCAAAGTTAATTGCTGCGATGAATACACTGTTAATTCTAACATCTCTATTCTGGAATTTGCAATAATTTATAAAAATTTTCATTAATATCTAGGACAATATGAAAAAATATAAAACTCACCTATCTTCATAACAATAAATCCCAGATTTTAGTGCTAAGTTATTTTATAAACTTCTTTGTACAATTTCATCTTACAATTAAGGAAAATAAGAGTCAAAGTAATTAACTGACTAATTAATCAAGAATCACATGGCCAGTTAGCAGTAGAGCCACAGTAAAATTCTTATTTCATAACTTTTAGTCCAGCTCTCTCAAGAGAAAAAAATTTCCATGTAACACCAACAACATATACAACTATATAAATAATGTGCTCATTTCAAATTATTCTTATCCAGCAGATCTAGCAAGATCTCTATTTAGAAACATTTTAAGTTAAATTGTATACCTATTTGAAAATAATAAAACTTAAAATATATATATACTGTTGAATTTAGAGTTTCAACTAATCCAAATTCTCATCAGTTATCACTGAAGTACACTACACTCAAAGGAAAATTTAAAATATTGTGACTAAACAATCACTTACAGCACTGACTACCAGGTTCAGAGAATACAGTCTTTCACAAATCAATGACTAAACCATTCATACTTATGTAAAAAAGGATAACAAAAAAATTAAGAAATCTGTGTATAGTATTACCTGTAGCTCCCAGTGGATGTCCCTTTGAAATCAACCCGCCACTAGGATTTATGACCCACTTTCCTCCATAAGTATTATCTCCTCTATCAACCAGTTTTCCACCTTGTCCTAGAGAAGGAAAAATAATATTCATGAAGGTTAAAAGTAACACTGGACCAGGGGCACCTGGGTGGCTCAGTTAAGCATCTGACTCTTGTTCTTAGCTCAGATCTTAATCTCAGGGTTGTGAATTCAAGCCCCACACTGGGCTCTACACTGGGCGTGGAGCCTACTTAACACACACACACACACACACACACACACACACGACCAAATGATATGTTTTGGTTTTTTTAATTTCAAAATAGCCAAGATTTTCTTATAGCAAACATTTCTTAACAGCTCCAACATTAAATTGATATAAGCACTTCTAAAAGTTACATAATAGGGGCACCTGAGTGGTTCAGTGGGTTAAGCAGCCAAATCTTAATTTCAGCTCACATCATGATCCCAAGGTTATGAGATTGAGCCAGCAACAGGCTCCACACTGGGTATGGAGGCTGCTTAAGAGTCTCCCTTTCCCTCTTCCCCAGCCCCTCTCCCGTTGCTCATGCTCTCTCTCTAAAAAAGAAAAAAGTTACATAATAAATATTGAGTAATAAAGGTTTATATTTTCAGAAAATTTCATGTGTGGGGCGCCTGGATGGCTCAGTGGGTTAAGCCTCTGCTTTAGGCTCAGGTCATGATTCCAGGGTCCTGGGATTGACTCTCGCGTTGGACTTTCTGCTCAGGTGGGAGCCTGCTTTCTCCTCTCTCTCTGCCTGCTGCTCTGCCTACTTGTGATCTCTCTGTCAAATAAATAAATAAAATCTTTAAAAAAAAAAAAAAAAAAGAAAATTTCATGTGTGAAAGAAAACCCTTTTTTTTTTTTTAAAGGTTTTATTTATTTGTTAGAGAGAGAGAGAGAGATACAGAGCGCAAGCACAGGAAGACAGAGTGGCAGGCTAGAGGCAGAGGGAGAAGCAGGCTCCCTGCCGAGCAAGGAGCCCAATGTGGGACTTGATCCCAGAACGCTGGGATCATGACCTGAGCCGAAGGCAGCCGCTTAACCAACTGAGCCACCCAGGCGTCCCTGAAAGAGAACTCTTATTACTTCCTAAGAACTCTCTGTCTTCCAAAATTGCTACAACTATAACAGATTCAGATACCTAAAGAATGAAACTAAATACAATACTATAACTAAAATAATCATATCAGCTTTAAAACTCCGTAATATTGCCCAATATATTAATTTCCTTTTTCTTTAAGATTTTATTTATTTCCTTGAGAGATAGAGAGAAACAGAGAGAAAGAGCACAAGGGGCAGAGGGGCAGAGGGAGAAGCAAACTCAGATACCCCACTGAGCAGGGAGCCCTACAGATGTGCAGGGGAGCAGGGGGAGGTTTCAATCGTAGGACCCTGGGATCATGACCTGAGCCAAAGGCAGATGCTTAATGGACTGAGCCACCTAGGTGCCCCCATTTGCACTTTCGTTTTTTAAGATTTTATTTATTTATTTCACAGACAGAGATCACAAGTCAGACAGAGATCACAAGTAGGCAGAGAGTCGGGCGGGGGGGAGGGGGGTGGCGTGGGGGGACAGGGGTGGAGGGGAAGCAGGCCCCCCACCAAGCAGAGAGCCCGACGAGGGCCTCGATCCCAGGGCACTGGGACCATGACCTGAGAGGAAGGCAGAGGCTTTAACCCACTGAGCCACCCAGGCACCCCCACCATTTCAATTTTCAATTGTACTGTTATATGCTATATAAACATTCCTAGTAAACTAAACGGAGGGGAGAGTGTAGGGAGTGGGGGAAGGGCAGGGATCATGAAATGAAGGGAAGTGTCTGAAAATACTGTTCAGCCATAAATGTAAGCTTAAAAGAAAATGAAAATTATACACTGGGTGATTTCAACATTCCTATGAATTCTCTGGTGATTCTTCCAGGTGGTTAAGAAGTAAATTAAAATGCATGCATTGCATAAAATATTCTTCTCTCCATATAGTGAAATGGAATCTCCAAAGAAAGATGATAAAGGTGGTTGTGGTGCTGTTAGAGGTGGCTAGTAACTTCTAAGTACACACTCAGTGTCAGGCCTTGTTCTAATTATTTTCCATATATTTATATAATTTAATCCTCAACCCTGAGAAGTAGGTATTATCATTCCCATTTTATAGATAAGTAACGAGTCCAAGGCAACAGCAGTGGATTGATCTAGGATTAATTACCAGGCAGCCTGCCTCCACAGCCTATGTTCTTAATCAAATATTTTACTGCCTTTAAAAACAAGAAGTTCTCCATTCATAAACTAAAGCACACTAATCACAGAATTTTTTGTGAATGATACTTCTTTTTATTTTGTGGGTTTTTTTTTTTTAAGATTTTATTTATTTGACAAAGAGAGAGCAAGAGCAGGAACACGAGCGGCGGGAGTGGGAGAGGGAGAAGCAGGCTTCCTGCCAAGCAGGGAGCCAGATGTGGGACTTGATCCCAGGACCCTGGGATCATGACCTGAGCTGAAAGCAGACACTTAACCACTGAGCCACCCAGGTGCCCTAAAGATTTTATTTTTAAGTAGCCTCTCTACACCCTATGTAGGGCTCAAACTCACAAACCCATGATCAAGGGTCACACGCTCCTCTGACTGAGCCAGCCAGGCGTCCCTGTGACTATCACTTCTAATTTTACTTTAAATCTAGGTTGTAGGTTAAAAACTATCGTGGGATGCCTGGTGGCTCAGTGAGTTAAAGCCTCTGCCTTCAGCTCAGATTATGATCCCAGGGTCCTGGGAGCAAGCCCCGAATTGGGCTCTCTGCTCAGCAGGGAGCCTGCTTCCTCCTCTCTCTCTGCCTGCCTCTCTGCCTACTTGTGATCTCTGTCTGTCAAATAAATAAAATAAATAAATAAATAATGAGAAATAAAATATTTAAATAATCCAAAAGAAAGCAGGAGAGGGAGAATAGAAGAACAGGTTCAAGAAGAGAAGACAACAAATAACAGATAATAGTCAACCCAAGTCATAGTTTATCAATAATTACATTAAATGTTAATGATCTAAATAACACTGTCAAATAAATATAAAGCAAATTACACATGCACTTTGAAATTTTTCAAACATATATTTTGTTTAATGTATTATTTTATTTAACACTATATCCAAACCATTTTCAACATGTAAACAGTGAAAAAATTATAAAATACCTTAATTCTATTTTTCATATTAAGTATTCAAAACCCAATATGTATTTCATATAGCACATCTCAATTTGGACTAGCCTCCTTTGAAGGATTCAGTGATCACATATAGTTAATAGCTAATATATTAGCACAGGTTCAAAGACTCCAGTTAAAAGGCAGAAATTAACAAAGGATAGAAAACAATATAGTACTCCTTACAAAAGACACACCTTATGCAGGTAGATAAATAACATATACAGGTTAAGAGCAAAGGAACAGAAAAGAATATATCATGCAAACAGTAAGCAGAAGAAGATTGGAGTGGCTATTTTATTTATTTATTTATATATTTATTTGAGAGAGAGTGTTTTAATGATATTAATGAAAAATAACAACCATTTTGGAAATGAAAAGAAAAAAATCCTGCAGATCTCAACAACCAGTTTTTCCATTTTCCTTTCTATAAGTCTATATTCAAACACAATATGAAATATTTGGAAGTACCTATGTAATTTTTATCTCCCCCCTTTTTTTTACTTAGCAATTCGTTCTAAGTACTCCTGACTTACATAATACAGTTTATTTGTATAATCTGTGATCTCAGTGTCAGTATTGTCCAAGACTACATGTTCTAGAAAGTCTTGTATCAAGATAGCTTACATTTCACTTTGCACAGTACAGCAGAGCCAACATGGAGGTAAAGATGATTAGTGAATTCCTCTTTTTAGTGGCAAAAATGAAATTTCCTCAGCGAAATTTACTAAATTAATCTGCATCTCACCAAAGATATTACCTTCTGGACAGAGTCCCAGTGCTTCGTAAGTAAGGAGTTCATTGACAGAAAAGCAATCATGAAGTTCTATAACATCAATATCACTTGGTCTCAGGCCAGATTTCTCATAGCACTTTCTGGCAGCTTCTTTACTCATATCAAAGCCAACCTAAAACCAAAACCACACATAAATAAATTAAGGGCATCAAAACTGGGACTTTTATATAAGATTTATAAAAGATTAATATGGATAACCTTTACAGCTAAAAATTGAGTGCAAGTATTGAGATCTCAGTTCATTCTATATCACATAGAAAGTCCAAATAAAAGAATATTCAGGATGGAGAATGTACATATAAAATTCTGTACTACAAAGAACAGAATTTTATTTTTTTTTAATTTTTTAAAAGATTTTATTTATCCATTTGACAGACAGAGATCACAAGTAGGCAGAGAGGCAGGCAGAGAGAGAGAGGGGAGGAAGCAGGCTCCCTGCTGAGCAGAGAGCCCCATGCCGGGCTGGATGCCAGGACCCTGGGAACATGACCTGAGCCGAAAGCAGAGGCTTTAACCCACTGTGCCACTCAGGCACCCAAGAACAGAATTTTAAATAATATATATAAAAAGGACTTACAATTCCTCAGGCCATGTCTTGTGCATTTATAAAAACTCTTTCAACCCACAATATGTTGTTGTAGTAAATAGGTGGGAAAAGAGATTGATCAAGAGATCATTATGACTCAGATACACTAAAAACTATGAGGAATTTCTATCTGGAAATAAACCAATCTTCACTTTAAAAACCCTTGCTCTTAACACCCCTTTGATCTCAGATAATAGCAAGTTAACTTTTCTCCAAGGAAAAAAAATGTGATGTAAATACTATAATCAGAAAATCTGAGACACACATCCCAGCTTTGTCATTTTAGGCAAGTTAGAGAGACATTTTCAAATTCAAAGCATTCTTGTAGTATCATTTGTAAACTCTAATTACCTTATGATTGTTATATATGTGTGCATATATGCACCTTTGCATTTCTTTAATATATATGTGTGTATCTTCAAATATTCAACTAACTCTAGGTCTGAATTCTCAATTTTTTAACTTCTTCCATATACACTCAATCTTTTATCAGGATTTTTAAAGTGCTAAGCATCAAGAAAGATCTCTGAAAATATCTTTGTTTTTCCCTTAACTGTGTAACAAAGGACCTCTGGGCATATCCAGTCAATTCAGACAGAAAAAGCCCACCAAAATAGCATGTTTTAGTAAGTTAAAAATGCATTCATGGCTCTATTACAAGAAGCATATGTTCTCATTGTTTTTTCCCCTTAACAGATTCTTAAGGGTGGGTTATAATATTAAATTTTCTGGATTGATTTTTTTTTCAAGTAAATAACTTCTAGAGTGAATGACAACATGAGGTCACCTTGAAATTTTCAAACAGAAATTTCTCAACTGATAAATAAAATAATAATGATAAATAATGATAAATAATCTCAGACATACCCTATATGTTGGCTAATTGAACTTCATTTAAAAAAATCTCATACATACCATTTTTTTAAAAAGGTTTTATTTATTTATTTGACAGAGAGAAATCACAAGTAGATGGAGAGGCAGGCAGAGAGAAAGAGAGGGAAGCAGGCTCCCTGCTGAGCAGAGAGCCTGACGCGGGACTCGATCCCAGGACCCTGAGACCATGACCCGAGCCTAAGGCAGCGGCTTAACCCACTGAGCTACCCAGGCGCCCCTCACACATACCATTTTAATAATGCTGTTCTCTTTAAATGAGCTTGGCAAATCAGTTACCATCTCTTGTGCCAAAATTTCCACAGCTTTGGATTCCAGGCCATGCTTCCGTACAAACAGTTCACTAGCCAAAACTGCCGCTGCAGCACCATCGGAAGTGGGACTAAGAGAAGGTAAAAACAATTATTTACACCCAGTCCACCTCTATCCTAGGATTACAGACTAGTTGTTCTTTCTATGTGGAAAGAAAAACTAAGGATGCTTGCTAGTCATTGCACTCTCTTCACTGTAAAATCCACAGTTAAAAATTATACATGCTTCCCACTTGAGGACTGAACCTCCATCAAGAACTTAAATGCACAGGAAGAGGGTGCCAAAGCTCAGCTCACTGCTTGGTCTCCACGAGTCTCTCCCCTAAACTTCATTTGCAAAGAATCCTGGATTAGCCTCTGCAGATGCATAAGGCATCTTATAGTGACTTCTGAGGAGTCCACAATGTTCTTCCTATCCCAGTATAATAAAAATTCTACTCTAGGCCTAACTAGTCCAGCTTTGCTATCTCCCAAATAACCAGTCATGGAATACTTTTGAAAACTGGAAAAGGATGGAATAAAGAGACCACAAAGTCCAAACCAGAAAGTGGTTTAGTTAAGACTTGGGTGATCCCCTCAACGAGGAGATCTCCTCTTTTCCTTATAGCAAGCTATGAAGGAAAGTGGCAAACTCAAAAAGCCTTCTCTGAGTTCAGCTGGACTTTATAAATGGACAGACCTTTTTACTGCAACAGATAAAAGCTGGCCCCATTTGTTCACTTGCATCCTAGCCAGTATCTTCCAGGTGACAACTGGGCACAGGCAGGAGCTCTGAAGTACTAATTTCATTTTGGGGGAGACAGATATTAACAAGCAATTTTCAAGATGTAACTGTTACCATTATTAGAGCTATTTTTTTCTTGTTTTTCTTGTTTTTCATTTTTCTTATTTCACATTTCCTCTAAGTTACTGTAATTGAGTAATGTTTCCTAAGGTAGAAGCATGGAGCAGAGAAAACAAAATGCTTAAGAGAAAAACTCTGGACTCCACTGGCCTCCTGAGCCACATTTACATGAATAAAATATAAGTTTTTAAAAGTAGGTAGAACTCATGAAAGAAGGAAATAAAATACAGAATTTTCCAAGAGAAAAGATAGTCTCTAGATATGAATAGGAAATATGGGTTCTCCCTCCAGAATGAGGACATTAGCAGGAGTGCTACAGAAGCAAACATAAATACAGATTTACCCAGACACAAAGCCTAAGGTTTACCTAAGGTGGTGGGAGGGAGCAATTATTTTTTCCTATTAAATATTAAAATGTGGGGGCGCAGAGGTGGCTCAGTCAGTTCAGCATCCGACTCTTGGTTTTGGCTCAGGTCATGACCTCATGGGTCTGGGATCTAGCCCCACATCATTGGGCTCTGCACTCAGCAGGGAGCCTGCTTGAAGATTCTCTTTGCTCCTCCCTTCTCACTCCCACTCTTTCTCTCTCTCTCAAATAAAGAAATAAATCTTTTTAAAAAATAAATAAATGAATGAATAAATATTAAATGAGGTTTTCATACCAACATTGTAAGACAGTCAAATAATCAAAAACTTCTCGAGATGTCATCACTTCATCCAAACTGTATTCCTGCTGGAACTGGGAATTCCTAAACACAAAATAAGTAGTTACAGAATACTCGAGGTAGCAATTACAATTTTGTTGAAAATATTCTGATCCAGAAGTCAGAGAATAATATGTAAATTTAACAACCAAAAGACAGTCTTTTATGAACAGTTTCAACCTTAATATAAATTGTTTGTCTGAACTGAAGTTTTTAATTAAGGCAAGAAATGATCATTACTGTCTTTGTTATGCTAATAGGGTGACTCATAGTGGGCCCTTGTTAAGGGGGAGTGCAGGAAGAGGGGCAGCAGGGGGCTGGTCATCAGAAACATCAACCATGTGAATACAGAGTTAGGACTTTTGAACCACTTTGACCCCTGAAAAGAAGGGAGGGGCTGGAGATGGAGTTCAGTTATGTGGCCAATGATTTAATCAAGTGTGCCTGCCTAATAAAGCCCCAGTAAAAACTATGGACACTGAAGCTTGCTGGAGCTACCTGATTGGTGAGTACCTTCATTTATCCAGAGGGTGATGTGTCCTGACTCCATGGGAAGAGGGTGCCAAAGCTCAGCTTTAGGAACTCTCACAGATTTTACCCTATGTGCCTCCTTATTTGCTGTTTCTGAGTTGTGTCCTTCATAATAGTACTGTAATCATAAGTACAACACTTTCCTGAATTCTGGGAATAAGTCTAGTGAATTATCAAACACAAATGATCATGGAAACCCCTGAATTTATAGTCAGTTGTTCGGAACTGCAGGTGGCCTAGAGACCCTACTTGCGGTTAGCTTCTTAAGTGAGGGCAGTCTTGTGGAGGACTAAATCCTTAATTCAGGGGGTCTGCATCAACTCAAGTGATTAGCGACAGAATTGAATTGCAGTACACCTAGCAAGTATGTCAGATCAGTTGGGGGTCAAAATAAAATACCATTTTTTCCCCCCGAAGAATTATTTAATACTAGCTCCTTGGAAGCAAAACAAGGGTGCCTGGGTGGCTCAGTTGGTTAAGCAACTGCCTTCAGCTCAGGTCATGATCTCAGAGTCCTGACATCGAGCCTCATGTCAGGGAGTCTGCCTCTCCCTCTGCCCCTCTATCCCATTCATGTTCTCTCTCTTGCTCTCAAATAAATAAATAAAATATTTTTTAAAATAAAAAATAAAAAAATAAAAATAAAATCAGATGGTTTCAGAACCTGCTCTGACAGAAATAGCAGAAACATTAGACACCACAAAGGAGATTCTAAAAGCAAACTTCAACTGGTATAGAAATTAATGAGCAATTCAAATGTTTAGAAATAAAGCCCATGTAACTTAGAGCTGATACTAGTATGTGCACCTCTGCTTCTAAAGTTAATGTTGACCACCACCAACTTCCAAAAAAATACCTAATTTATGCCAGATTCTGTGCAAGGCAAGTAGGACAAGGGTATGTCCTTGAGGGTCCTTACCCTCAAAGAATTCAGTCTGAATCTGTGGCAAACAAATACAATATGATAAATACCATTACAGAAATGTTATACAGGGGAGCACCTGGGTGGCTCAGTCAGTTAAACATGTGACTTTTGGATTTGGCTCAGGTCATGATCTCAGGGTCGTGAGATTCTCTCCCTCTCCCCCAGGCTCACACATGTGAGCCTGTGTGCCCCCCCAAATACATGAATAAATAAAATATTTTTAGAAAAAATGTTACACAGTATGGCATGGGAGCACACAGAATTGGCAAGAGACCCAGGTACCAAAGGGAGCTTCCTCTGTGGGGTTAGCAAATAAGAGAAAGTAGGAGATAGAGAATTCCTGGCAAAAAGATCAGTACACCAAAGCCTCTTGAGTTAAAGTAGTTCACTGAAGCCAGGCCATGAAGTTTGGGAGGAAATGTGGACTCAAGGTGAAGAAGAGAGAATGAGAGAAATAAACAAAGATCAGATCATAAAAGGCCAGTATATGGTATTTACATTTTATACTAAAAACAGGGGTGCCTGGGTGGCTCAGTCATTAAGCATCTGCCTTTGGCTCAGTCATGATCCCAGGGTCCTAGGATTGAGCCCCAGATCAGGCTCCCTACTCAGTGGGAAGCTGGCTTCTCCCTCTCCTGCTGCCCCTGCTTGTGTCTCTCTCTGCCAAATAAATAAATAAAATCTTTAAAAATATATATATATGTATATATATGTGTGTGTATATATATACTAAAAACAATGAAGAACTACCAAAGGATATTAAGCTGGGGTAAGACAATCAGACTTTCAATTATTTTTTTCAAAGATTTTATTTATCTATTTGAGAGAAAAAGTGTATGACAGAGAGCGCAAGTGGAGGAGAGGGCTGAGAGAGAGGGAGAAGCAGACTCCTCGCTAAGCAGAGAACCCGATGTGGGGCTCAATCCCAGGACCCTGGGATCACGACCTGAGCCAAAGGCAGATGCTTAATTGACTGAGCCACCAGGCACCAACACACTTGTATTTAAACAAGAAGCCTAGGATATGGAAAAGAGATGGTAAAGGGAATTACCAAAAGCAACTAAACTGAGAGATTATGACAACAATTAAGGCAGGAAATGATAAGGGCCTATAGTAGGGAACTGGAAGTGAAATATGGAGAGAAGAAATGATTTCAAGATACAGTCACTAGGCTTCTGTTCATCCTCTACTCATCTGCAACTCATATGGGACACTGAGGAAGAAGGCAGAGTTAAGAATGACTTCTAACTGGGGTGCCTGGGTGTCTCAGTCAGTTAAGCATCCAACTCTAAATCTCAGCTCAAGTCCTGATCTCTGGGTTGTGAGTTCAAGCCCCACATTGGCTCTACTCCCAGTGCTGGGCTCCACACCTGCACTGGGCTCCACATCCTGCACTGGGCTCCACATGAGGTATGGACCCTACGTTAAAAAAAAAAAAAAAATAGAAGAAGAATGACTCCATGATGTCATTCATGGAGAATACTAAAGGAAAAATAGGGTTGTCCAAATTCTATATGGACATGTTGACTCTGAGGCACTTGTGGAACATCTAAGTAGAGACAACCAGGAGAAAGTTATAACTTTCATACATAAAATTATATACAGGTCTGATGACTCAAGAGGCATGAGCTATCCCTCATTCTACTTATCACAGATTCTCAGATTCACAGATTCTCACTGCCTTTAAATATCTTTATAATTTGTGAGAAAATATTTAAGAATAGTTTTGTAATTCAACCTTCTTAGAAATATGTAACAGGGTATCTATAATGACTGGTCAGCAAGCACAGGATTCTCTTTCTTCCTTAACCAAGCAAAACCTAGTGCAAGAAGTTGGCATCTGAAATTTCTGAACAAAACCTAGAAGGCTATTCTTCAGTGTTTTAAAGAGGTTTATACGATGAAACTGACATCCAGAAATAACATCTGCCTAGTCAACATAATTGAGTACTTATACTATGCAATAGAAGATTCATGGGGCAAGGAACTTAACTGCCTTGTTCACTGCTGTATCACTAGTAGCTAAAGAAATGTCTTGCACATAGTAGGCTACTGAATACCTAGCTGTTGAGTGAATGAAATTCCTTTAGAAGAATGCCTATATGATGAATATATGATGAATATATGATGCCTATTTAGGCACAGTGATAAGTAAGAGAAAGACTAAGAAGATTTGAATCTCAAGGAAAGTTAAGAACTACTCCTTGGGGGCACCTGGGTGGCTCAGTCTATTAAGCATCTGCCTTTGGCTAGGTTCATGATCCCGGAATCCTGGGATCGAGTCCTACATTAGGTTCCCTGCCGGTGGAAAGTCTGCTTCTCCCTCTGACCCTTCCCCCATCATGCTTTATCTCTCTCACTTTCTTCTCAAATAAATAAATAAAATCCTACTCAAAACAAAACTACTCCTTGGCGCCTCAAAGCCAAGAGACTGCAATGCTGTCAATTCCTCAATATGTTGGTATAGCTCCTTACTATTCAGGAAATCACAACTATTTTTAATGGTTTTCTAAGTTCTAAGGACAAAGAATTCAGTTTTAGACCATTTTTATGGACTTAAGACTACTCATCCAAACTTTACTATTCAGTAACAGCAAAGTTTTATTGAACATATACTATGTTCCAATACCATCATCAAAGAAGAAAGACTTATAAAGAACTAGGTACGATAGTGTGATGTGTTACAATATAAGTATAGAGACAGGGCAACAAAACTCATGAGGAAAAAAAATAGGCCCAGGAAGCTTTAAGAAGGCATTAAGAGAGGGCCCCTGGGTGGTATAGTCAGTTGAGTATCCAACTCTTGATTTCAGTTCAGGTTATGATCTCAGAGTCATAGGATCAAGCCCTGCATTGGGCTCTGAGCTCAGCAAGAAGTCTGCTAAAGTTTCTCCCTCTCCCTCCACCCCTCCCTGTACTTGTTTTCCCTCTCTCTCTCAAATAAGTAAATAAATCTTTAAAAAAAAAATAAATAAAAAGATGTTAAGAGAAGCAATGACATTTGGATTGGGGATTGATGGGTAAGTAGATATTCACCAAACAAAAGAAAGGCAAAAAGATATTCCAAGGAGAACTAACAGCCTAACTAAAAACACAAAAGTGAGTGCTATATACTATACTTGGGAAAAAACATGTAATCTGGTGAGGCTAGAGATTGGGAATAGCCAGAAAGTGGCAGGAAATAAAACTGGCAAAGAAGGGGCACTTTGATGGCTAAGTGGGTTGAGCCTCTGCCTTCAGCTCAGGTCGTGGTCTCAGGGTCCTGGGATCGAGCCCCACATCAGGCTCTCTGCTCAGTGGGGAGCCTGCTTCTCCCTCCCCTTCTGTCTGCCTCTCTGCCTACTTGTGATCTCTCTCTCTCTCTCTCTCTCTGTCAAATAAATGAATAATTTAAAAAAAAAATAGGGGTGCCTGGGTGGCTCAGTGGGTTAAAGCCCCTGAGGTCTTTACATTTTCTTTTTAAGTATAAAGGATAAAGTATAAAGGATATCCCAGATTTTCACTATTTCATATTTCCTAAGTACTTACGGGTTGTTAACTGAATGTTTATGATTTTTCCATCCAATTTTTGCGAACTGTTCAACTGTTGTTCCTGTTGAGAAAACAAACATCTATTAGCAGGTCAATGCCTTCCTATTGCTTATTAACAAACATGACAATGGTACTCAGTGCCCCGCCAAATATTTCTACCTTTTCCCTGGTATAAATGATCAATTTCAATGACCTTTTCCCTGGTATAAATGAACAACTTCAACACTGATCCCTCACATAAAAGTTATTATTGAATCCACTAATAAGCATATGACATGGAAACAGTTCAAACTGGCCAATTCTACCTAGTATAACTAGAGTCCAATTTTAAAAACCAGAAAATATAGCCTGAGATTAACAGTGGATGTAAGGCAGGAAAGCACTGCCAGAAATCTTTCAAGGAATATACCAAAGCTACCCAATACCCATAGATTAAATGAATTTTACAACTCACAGCCTCTAGGACCTGATCCTTCTCCTTCCTTATGATAAAGCAAAAGGGTCTTCAGAAAAGTTACAGCTTAACAAGAAATATTTGTTTTTAAATTCCTTAACAGAGGGCTTAAAGATTAGTGTCAAAAAAACAAAAGCATACATTAAGAAAGTAAAATATGAAAAAAAATTTTACTACTTTTTTAAAAAGATATTTTATTTATTCATTTGAGAGAGAAAGAGAGCACGAGCAAGAGAGCAAGAGTATGAGCAAGGAAGAGGGAGAAGGAAAAGCAGACCTACCCAGGGTTCATCCCAAGACCTCAGGATCATGACCTGAGCTGAAGGCAGATGCTTACCATGAGCCAACCAAGTGCTCCCCCAACACATTTTTTTTTCTACTTTCAAAAAGATAAAGCAGCATATGATAGATTTTGAATCCCACTTCAGGGCCAGAAAGGCCAAGGAAGGAGAAAGTCCACTGTAGGAGCTGATAAAGTTATGTTAATGTATGGCACAGGAAAATGAAGAGTCCCCATTTCTGCTTCATCTCTATCTTCTCTGGCAGGAGGATGATATTCAGAGCAGAAATAACATACATACAACTCAGCAAATCTTGAAGAAAGTAGAGTCCATACTAGTGATCTCATACCCATAAGAGTGATGATCAGGAGGAAGCCAATATGGATTTAGTAAGAATAAGCCATAGCAGAGTTATGTCTTGTTTTGATTGGTTTGACTAGTAGATCAGATGAAACACAGTATCTGTATATCAGTAAAACAATTAAAATTTTTAGGACATCTTTTGGGACAAGGTAAGGAAATACTACGGTGTGGGTTTGGGTTTTTCTTTTGTTTGGGGGGAGCAAACTTTGATGTCACTAAAAAAATGAGGGGGGACACCCAGGTGGCTCAGTTGATTAAGCTTCTGGCTTCAGCTCAGGTCATGCTCAGGTCATGATCCCAGGGTCATGACCCTGCTCAGCAGGGAGCCTGGTTTCCCTTTGCTTGCTGCACCCCCTGCTTGTGCTCTCTCTCTCTCTCTGACAAATAAATAAATAAAATCTTTAAAAAATAATAAAATTTTAAATAAAAATTTTAAAATGAGGGTCCTTTTGTCTAATAAGTTTAGATAATACTGGGTTAAACAAAGTTAAACATATTTCTTTATAGCAAGACATTCAGAGCCTTTACTATTATTACATGTATATTATGACTGTTTAAAAAGGGATTGACGGAAGACACCTGGGTGGCTCAGTTTGTTAAGCATCTGTCCTCGGCTCAGGTCATGATCCCAGAGTCCTGGGATCAAGTCCCACATCAGCCTCCTTGCTCAACGGAGAGCCTGCTTCTCCCTTTCCTTCTGCCTGCTGCTCCCCATGCTTATGTGTTCTCTCTCTCTCTCTGACAAACAAAATCTTTTAAAAAATAAATAAAAATAAAAATAGAAAGTGGTTAAAAGATGATGTATCTCCCAACTTATCTGACCCATGTCACTGTCACAGAGAATGTTATAAGGTTAACATCCCACAGAACACACTTGTGAAACCACCAGCATTGACTAATGTGCTGTAACCTGGAGAAAAGTCTCTAGTGCTAACCTCTAGCCTCAGCCATGCTCTGGCTAGTATATCTACCAAAAATTGGATCAGAAAATTAAAGGTATGCTCATCAAACCTGAAGCTGGGAAGGACTGCTAGAATGTTGAATCCAAATAGATTTCAACAAGGTTTATTAATGGGTTGGAGAGGAATGTAATTAGTTAAAGGACCCAATTCTATGTCTAGAACTCCAAAACAACCTGGGAAAGGAAGAGCAATTATGAGAAAGGCTCTTGAGGTTCTATTTGACTACAAGCTCAATATGATTTAACAGTGTGTTGCAACTACCAGAAAAGCTTACAGTATCCTCAATGAGACCGGTTATAACGGCTCATGAAACAAGTAAAATGAGAAACAGTTAAAGAGAAGAGAAGTTAAGCACAACATCTCGCTGGCTCAAATATTTGAAGAGCTATAAGGTGAAAGAGGCTCCCGTCTTACGAGCCTCAGGAGACAGAAACAGGAGCATGGATGGAAACTACAGGGAGAGAGATCTGATTTCAACAATTGGAATCACCCAAAAAATGGAATGAGTGGCCTCTGTTGGTGGCAAGTTTCTTGTCACAAGAAGTACAAATGCTCTGTTGTCACATATTAGAAGATTTACAAGTAATTCATGCATGGATTGGTAGGAAGAGAGGCAACTGAACTGTACAAAAGCACTTGGCATAGTGTCTGATATAAGAGATA
This sequence comes from Mustela putorius furo, assembly GCF_011764305.1. Taxonomy (NCBI): domain Eukaryota; kingdom Metazoa; phylum Chordata; class Mammalia; order Carnivora; family Mustelidae; genus Mustela; species Mustela putorius. The sequence goes on along the minus strand of NW_025422005.1, from coordinate 42,245,843 downwards.
TTCAATAAGTGTTGATGTCTTTTCTTTTTTTCCTTACCCTGGAATCTAATTAATCTATATCCAATTAATCTATAACCCTTTAAAAAATATTCTGCCAGTGACTTACCATATCTTTATTAAACCTATGTACTAATGATGGGCTTGGTGACCACTGATCCTGAACTGCTAATTCAGATGTTTGGCTATTCAAAGGATACTCCTAGTATAAAAATAGTTCAACCTTCTTGAATCAAATTTTGAAGCCACAAAATACTGCTGATTTAACAGCAGAATGTGAGCTACTACAAACATTTGTATCCATTCATGTTTAGTATACATTCACAAAGAACAATTTCAAATGACAATTTCAGAGCCCATAATATTTTACAGTTTATTAAAAATCTACTGGATGAAGAATAACATTTCAACTAAAGTACGGTACATTTATAACTCAAAGTTTGGGCTAGAAAATTATCCAAGTATTCTGAACAATATAAAACTTGAGGAAAGATATAAGCTTATAAACACACCAGGCACAGGATTTCCAGGTAGCTGAGGACAATGAAGGCTGCCTAAATCTCTTCTCTCTCCATATCCTCCAAAAACAACATAGAATGACAAGAACTGCACAAAACCATACCTTCCACAAAACTAGACAAGAGACTACTCATGCTCACTCTTTCTCTGGCTCTCAGAAATAAATAAAATTTTTAAAAATAAAATAAAATAAATAAAACCACCACTGGGAAGAGAAAGACTCCCCCACGAATGTAAAAAGAGTGAACAATGTTACTACAGATCAAAGCATGACTACAGGGAAGGGTCTGAAAAGTACAGAGATTCAAGGTGGTAATCTTTGAAAAGCATAGCTATGGAAGAAAAAAAGGGGAGGGCGTGCAAAAAGAAAGGGAAAGGTATCCTTTGGCAGCTGGATAGTGAAAGAGGAAAGAGGCAAAGAGGGAAACCTTTAGGGTCCTGCAAGACAAAAAAGAAAGAGAGAGAAATCAGAGGACACACAACTCATTTTTCAAAAAAATCCACTACAGATATAAGACATTACTACCCTGATATAAGAGGGAGCCAAAGAACCAGGAATCACCCCATATCACAATGCAATAAAACTAAAAAGCATTTTTTTAAAGATTGTATTTATTTATTTGACAGAGGGAAAAAGACAGCAAGAGAGGGAACACAAGCAGGGGGAGGGGGAGGGGGAGAAGCAGGCTCCCCACTGATAGGGGAACTGGATGAGGGGCTTGATCCCAACATCCTAGGATCATGACCTGAGCCAAAGGCAGACACTTAACAACTGAGCCACCCAGGCACCTCAAAACTAAAAATTATTAATAAATTTTAAAAATTAAGAGGTGTGTGGGTGGCTCAGTCAGTTAAGCATCTGACTTGATTTTGGCTGAGGTCATGATCTCAGTGTTGTGACACTGAGCCTCACATTGGGCTCCAAGCTGGCCATGGAGTCTGCTTAAGATTCTCTCTCCCCATCTTCCTCTGCCCCTCCCCACTGCCACCACTGGCCCATATGCACACACATGCTCTCTCTAAATAAATAAATAAAGTAAAATAAGATAAAAGCACAATTAGCAATTTAAAAAATATTTCCATGAAACAACTCCTAGGTAAAAAATAAATTATTAAAGAAATGCAAATGGAAATTATAAAATTCACTGTAAACAATTCATATCACAATCAATGTGATATGTTTAAAGCAGCAATCAGGAAAACACACAGCACTAAACACAAGAAAGAAAGAGTGATAAAATATAATATTATTTGGCAATGAAAAGAAATAATGTCCTTGTACATGCTATGTATGAATGAACTGGGAAGACATTATACTAAGTGAAAGAATCCAGTCACAAAGGCCACATATTATGATTCCATTTAAATAAAATGTCCAGGATATGCAAATCCATAATAACAGAAGGAAGACTAGTGGCTGCCAAGTGCCTGAGAGGAGTAGATAATGGAGAGGACCACTAATGGGTATGAGGCTTCCTTTTGGGGTGATGAAAATGTTCTGAGATTAGGTAGCGGTAATGGTTGCACAACTCTGAATATAATAAAAATCACTGAGTTGTACACTTCAAAAGAGTGACTTTAATGGGATGTGAATTATATCTCAATGAAGTTGTCATTAAAAAGAAAGAAAATGTATTAGATTTCCAACTCAAAAACTAGAAAAACAACTGAAGTAAACTAAAAGAAAGTACAAGGAAGATATAAGCAGAAATTAATTTGGTAAAGAATAAAAAGAGTAGACATAATCAAGATCTTGTTATTTTAAAAATTTACAAATAGGCAAACTACTACTAATTTAATTTTTAAAAGGAGAAAACATGAATACACAAAAAATAAAAAGTAACAAGAGAAGGGCACCTGGGTGGCTCAGATGATTGAGCCTTGGTTGGTTTGGTTTCAGCTGGTTGACTTTGGTTGACTTGATTTCAGCTCAGGTCCTAATCTCGGAGTCTTGGGATAGAGCTCTGAGATATGCTCACCACTCAGTGGGGAGTCTGCTTGAGATTCTCTCCCTCCTCCTCTCCCTCTACCCTTCCCCTGCTCATGCTTGCACACTCTCTCTCTCTCAAATAAATAAATCAATCTTAAAAAAAAATAGCAAGAGGAAAATACCATTGAAATAGAAACAAGTTTTAAAATTGTAAAAGACTACTTTTCTGACTTCTGTATAAAGATTTGGAAATCTAAGTGAAATGGATAATTTCCTAGAGATATACAGACTGCCCCAAATGACCTCACTAAAGATAAGATATTTAAACATAAAGAAATATATAGGGGCGCTTGGGTGGCACAGTCATTAAGTGGCTGCCTTCAACTCAGGTCATGATTCCAGGGTCCTAGGATCGAGGCCTGCATCAGGCTCCCTGCTCAGAGGGGAAACTGCTTCTCCCTCTCCCACTCTGCCTGCTTGTGTTCCCTCTCTCGCTGTGTCTTTCTCTGTCAAATAAACAAAATCCTTAAAAATAAATAAAAATTGAAAATAAAAGCAATACTAAAAGCAACTAAAAATTGGGTCTGCTTTAAACAGAAACATAAATAGATAGATATTAATTACCAAGCAACTACCAAAAAGAAAAAGAGAAAAATAGGCCAAGATGGTTTCACAGGGAATTCTACCAAACCTACAAAGTATTGTAGTCCCAAGACTCTACAAATTGTATCAGAGCATGAAAAGTAAAGAAAGTCTTCCTATTTCTTTTTATAAGGGAAGTATAAAATTAATACAACTTGGTATTAAAACAAGGGAAAAAGATAAAGACAAAGGAAAAAAAGAAAATTGTACATCAATATCACTTACAAATATTGATTTAAAGTACTACATAAAATAAAATAGTGACAGAATCTAATCCCCCACACAAAAAATCAATACATCATGACCAAGTGTCATTCATTTCAGATATGCAAAGTTGGTTCAATATCAGCAATCCATTAATAAAATATTCTAATAATATATCTAAATGAGGGACATAATGCAATTAATTCAACAGGTGCTGGAAAAAGCCTTTAACAAAATATAATTTCCCATTCCTAAAAAATAGGAAAACAACTAAAAAAAATAACTGATGAATACTTTCTGAACACAACAAAATTATATATGTATATATATATACACACACATATATTTATGAGCCTGAAGCCAGCAGCCAGAATCTTATTTAGCCAGCAGCCAGAATCTTATTTAATGGGGTAATAACATCTCCCATAATGGATTGTTATAAGGATTGTTTAAGATAATAAGACAATATAGGTATGGAAATTCATCCATTCATTCAACAAATATTTATTTACATATGCTAGGGACTATAGAAGAGAAAGGAAAAAACAAACAAACCAACTTTCTTCTGTCCAGATTACATGCCAAGCACTGTACTAAGCTGGGTATATTGAAAGTAAACAAAATGGACAGGGATCCTGCTTTCATGGAGTTTACAGAATAATGAGGAAGACAAAAATTAAACAAATAAAAACACACAACATATATATGAATGTAAATATTGCCAGATGCTATGAAAGAAAGCAATACGGGGCTATCTATGAGCAAGAATAACAGGAAGACCTACTTCAATTTGAATGGTCTAGGACAGTCTTTCTTTGAAGATTACTTAATTACAGAACACCTGTTTTGTGCCAAGCACTGATCTTAGTAACAGTCACTGAATAGGGAATAAAACAAAATTCAGTGGCCTTATAGAACTTAGATTCTGGCTAGAAGAGACGGTCAATGGAGAAAAAATACATGTACCAAATTTTTGTAAGTGTTCTATAAAATAGTAAAGCAGGAGACAGAGGATAGGGAGTTCTGGGAAAGAGGGTGATGAAAGAAGCAGATGACAATGTTGAAGCAAAGACCTGATGGAGTAAGCACTGATGGGATCTTAGGGTAGAGAATTCCAGAAGTGGAAACAGCAAGGCTGCCTGAAGTAGGAATGTGCTTACTGTTCTCAAAAACAGAAAGGATAATGTGGCTAGAGTACAATGGTGAAAGAACAAAATGGTAAGAGATGAGGTCAGAAAGCTACAGAGGGTGGGAGACCAGAGAGTGTAGAAGGTTGTAGTTGTAAGTTTCAATGTTTGTAGCTAAGTTTGTAGCTAAATTTCAATCTGAGTGCGATGAGAACACATGGAGAATTTTGAGCAAAGGAGTGAAATGATCTGGCTTTTATTTTAAACACACCATCTGAAGGAGGATTTAGATTATAATACAGCTATTAAGAACTGTGTTGTCCTTCCCACTGCTCAAAATAAAGTTGTTTCTTAACTACACCTCTCTGTTATACTCCTATAGCAGCCAGGGATGGTTGGTCACATACATGTCAATAAAATTAAATATTGAGGGGTGCCTGGGTGGCTCAGTGGGTTAAAGCCTCTGCCTTCGCCTCAAGTCATGATCCCAGGTCCTGGGATCGAGCCCCGCATAGGGCTCTCTGCTAAGCGGGAAGCCTGCTTCCTCCTCTCTCTCTGTGCCTACTTGTGATTTCTGTCAAATAAATAAATAAAATCTTTTTAAAAAAATTAAATATTGATTTGACTGGTGATTTTTGAATTAAAAAACAAAACAAACAAAACACTGCTCGGGCTATAAAGTACAGATTTGCCTACAGAGATACACAAGCAAAAGCAGAAAAACCAATTAGGACTTCTACAAGCCAGGTAAGAAATGATAGTGGCATGCACTGTAGTATAAGTGAGTATAAGTGAGAAACAGATACTGAAAAATGAGTGAAAAGGTTTGCCAATACAGTGAATGTCAAGTTCAAGTAGAATCAAAAACAGCTTCAAGGTTTTTGGACAAAGGTCCTAGAAAGATGGAATTACCATTTACTGAATGGGGAAAACTTCAGGAAGAATAGAGGGAAAAGGGGGAGTTCAGGGAAAGAATTAGGACTTCAGTTTTAGACATACTAAATTTGAGATGCCAATTAGACATCCAAGTAGAGATACTTTTGTAAAGTGTTGGAGATATGAGACAAGTTGTTGTGTTGTTTTTTTTTTTAAGACCTAAAAGATGGGGGTGCCTAGGTGGCTTAGTCAGTTAAGCATCTGACTCTTGATCTCAGCTCAGTTCTTGATCTTGGGGCTGTGAATTCAAGCCCCATCTTGGGCTCCATGCTGGGCATGGAACCTACTTTAAAAAAAAAAAAAAAAAGGAGAGGGGCATCTGGGTAGCTCAGTGCGTTAAGCCTCTGCTTTTGACTCAGGTCATGATCTCAGGGTCCTGAGCTCTCTGCTCTCTGCTCAGTGAGGAGCCTGCTTCCCTTTCACTCTCTGCCTGCCTCTCTGCCTACTTATGATTGGTCTCTGTCAAATAAATAAACAAAATCTTGGGGGGGGGGGAGGATGAGGACAGATGACCGTGAAAGAATGGAGTAAAGAGCAGTGTAGCCAAAGGGAAGGGAATATGAGACTCTAAGGCAGAAAAATGTTTGGCTTACTGAAGAGACAGAAAAAAGGCCAGTGTGCTTAAACCCAGGAGACTATACAACCAGGATGAAAACAATAAGAAATTATTTTTTTTAAATACAGAGTCTCCTTATTCTACAATAACAAATGATACATATTTTGGTACCTAAATGGTACAGACTATGTCCCTGACGAAACTCATATGTTGAAGCCCTAACCCTCAATGTAATGGTATTTGGAAATGGGACTCCTTGGAGGTAATTAGAGTAGATGAGGTCATGAGGGTGAGGACTTCCTGATGGGTTAGTGCCCTTCTCTTTTTAAAAAGGGGAAGAGAGGGGCGCCTGGGTGGCTCAGTGGGTTAAGCCTCTGCCTTCAGCTCAGGTCATGATCTCAGGGTCCTGGGATCGAGCCCCATGTCGGGTTCACTGCTCAGCAAGGAGCCTGCTTCCCCAATTCTCTCTCTGCCTGCCTCTCTGCCTACTTGTCTCTCTCTGTCAAATAAATAAATAAAATCTTAAAATAAAATAAAAGGGGGAAGAGAAAGATGTTTCCTTCTCTCACTCTGTCTCTCTCATTCTCTCTCTCTGCACCCACACAAAAAAAGAGGTCATTTAAGTATACATGAGAGGGCAGCAAACCAAAAAAGCTATCTTGCACCTTGATCTTGGACTTCTCAGCCTCTAGAATTGTGAGAAATGAATTTTTGTTATTTGAGCTACCCAGTCTGTGGTATTTTGCTAGAGCAGCCTGAGCAGAACTAATATACTGGAATTGGGGTTACACTAAACAAAAATGTAAAATATGTGAATGGCTTTGGAACAGAAGATGGTTATAAGGAAACTGCTAGTGATAGCCTAAAGTGCCTTAAATAAACTATTAATAGAAGCCTCCAGATCCTTTGAGGATACTAGTGGTGAAGGTTTGTTTGCAAAATGATAAAACCTTACTGAGGACGGGAGGAAAGGAGAGCCTTGCCACAATAGGAGCAGAAATTATAATAACTATTATCTGCAGTTATGTGAAAATTAGATAAGGAAAATATTGAAGGTGCCACATGGTTTATTCTTGCGTTTATAGGAAAAAATCTATATTGCTATATTGAGGAAAGGGCTATTAAATAAAAAAAAACTCAGGACTTGATGGTCTTGAAAATTCAAGTTTCTCAAAATGGGAAAAGATGCTAAAATTAAGAAGTAGCATTTGAGCAAAGATCAAATCCAGGGCACTGCCAGGAAAAAATGATCCAAAGATGAGGCCCAGGGTATGACAAATCTTTTGTTAAAGATCTCAGATCAGAAGTGATGCCTCAGGGGCGCCTGGGTGGCTCAGTGGGTTAAAGCCTCTGCCTTCAGCTCAGGTCATGATGCCAGGGTCCTGGGATGGAGCCCCATGTCAGTCTCTCTGCTCAGCAGGGAGCCTGCTTCCTCTGTCTCTCTCTGCCTGCCTCTCTGCCTACTTGTGATCTCTGTCTGTCAAATAAAGAAAATCTTAAAAAAAAAAAAAAAAAGTGATTCCTCAGAATATAGTTTGAATAGAAAAAAGCCCTCTAAAGAGGAAAAGCCTCTGCCTCACAAATCCCCTATCAAAGAACTACAAGGAAGCTTAAGAATGCTGTCCCTCAGCCATCTCAGAAAGGACCCAAGGAAGAGAGCTTATCTCAAAGGCATTTGCAGGTGTAGCTTTTTGTTTAATGGAGTGACCCAAGGAGATTCACATGAGACCCACAAAATTCTTAAGATAAAAATAATCTACATAGAGGATTCTTGGGTATTAACATTCTATTTTTCACCTGGTAGGTGGTTTTGGTCACAGTGAGGAGCTGAGAATTCAGTAGGCTGTATATTTATGTTTTGTGCACTTCTCTGTATTGAGTTTTAACGCTCAGCAATGAGAAAATGTTTTAAAAACTTTGTATTTATTTGACAGAGATCAAAAGTAGGCAGAAAGGCAGGCAGAGAGAGAGGAAGAGAAGCAGGCTCCCTGCTGAGCAGACCCTGGGGTCATGACCTGAGCCAAAGGCAGAGGCTTAACCCACTGAGCCACCCAGGCACCCAACAATGAAAAAAAAAAATTTTTTTTAAAGATATTTTTTATTTATTTGACAGAGAGAGAGAGATCACAAGTAGACAGAGAGAAAGGAGGAAACGGGCTCCCTGCTGAGCAGAGAGCCCAATGCAGGGCTCAATTCCAAGACCCTGGGATCATGACCTGAGCCAAAGGCAGAGGCTTTAACCCACTGAGCCACCCAGGTGGCTCAACAATGAAAATTTTTAACTTAAAAAAAAAAATGCTGGGTTCAACCCACTAACTCAATTACATTATTTCCTAGCAGGTCACAATCCACAGTTTGAAAAATTATGGTCTAGGTAAGAACTGTGGTAGTGAAAGGAACTAGAAGGAGAAACACTTCTAGTCTGCAGGTAGGACTAACAGGACGTAACGAGGGACTAGAACAGGGGAAAAGGAGGGAGAAATGTCAAAGATGATTCATGTTACGTTTTTTTAAAATATTTTATTTATTTATTTGACAGAGAGAGATCACAAGTAGGCAGAGAGGCAGGCAGAGAGAGAGGAAGGGAAGCAGGCTGCCTGCTGAGCAGAGAGCCCGACATGGGGCTCCATCCCAGGACCCTGGGATCATGACCTGAGCCGAAGGCAGAGGCTTTAACCCACTGAGCCACCCAGGTGCCCTGATGATTCATGTTTCTGCTTTGATTATCTAAATGGATAGAAGTGCCACTTACTGAGATGAGAAAAACTAGAAAATGAACAAGTTTAAAATTACGGGAGAACACAATTAAGAGTCTGCATCTGAACATATTAAATTTGGGACACCTGAGTAGCTCTGTCAGTTAAGTGCCTTTGACTCAGGTCATGATCCCAGGGTCCTGGGATCGAGCCCTGGTACCGGGCTCCTTGTTCAGTGGTGAGCCTGCTCCTCCCTCTGCCTGCAGCACCCCCTGCTTGTGCTCTGTCTCTCGCTCTCTCTGACAAAAAAAAAAAAAACTTAAAAAAAATGAAAAACAAAAATGAACATGTTAAATTTGAGATGCCTATTAAAGCAGAGATCCAAGATGCCAACTAGATATGTGAGTACAGAGGCCATCACTGGCCCCCCTCTCCCTGCAAGTATATTACTTTGGGTATTTTTTCCTCATAGGACTAATAACTACCTGAAGTTATCTTCATTTTTTTCATGTGTTATTGTCTGACTCAAACTAGAAATTTAAGCAAAAATTTCACATCTCATCTGCTTGTGAATGAATCTGCTTGACAGCTTGTGAATGAATGCATTAATCCACTTAATTATTTTTCCCTCTTAAATGTCCTTTTAGGTCTATCTTTGTAGTTTCCTACCACAAAAGAAATGAAATATATTTCCCTATCCCTTGATTCCAAGTTTGCCATTAACTTGCTTTGGTCAACAGCCTAAGTTTCAAAAGGCTTTACATGTTGCAGATAACACCCTTGTCCTTCTGCTGTCACCATGAAAAGGACATGCCTGGGCCAGCCTTCTGGTCCCAGGAAGAGGAGAGACATATGACCCTGCCAAACAAGAGTAGAACAGAGTTTCCAACCAATCAATAGTCATATGATTAACCCAAACAAGATTTGAGCTCAGCTTAGATGAGCTGATTCCCAATCTACTAATTTGTAAACTCTAATAATAAATAATTATTTTTTAAAATCACTGAGTTTTGGCATGCTTTATTACAAAGCAATAGCAAACTGATATACTGCTATAGTCCAATGCCTAGAACAGTGCCTAGAATATAATGAGAGCTCAAAAAATATTTTAATTGAAAAGGAAATGGACAAGGAATAGCCAAAGAGGTAAGAAAACCAGGAGAATGAAATGTCATGAAAGCCAAGAGAAGAGTAAGTTTTAAAGAAGTAAGTGGTCAAAGGGATTAACAGTGCTGAAGTTTGTTAAATTAGGATTGAAATGTACGTACTAGATGTGGCAACATGGTGTTCAGTGGTAGCCTTGAGAATGGAGGGAAGCCAGATTGGAATGGACTGAGTTTAAAAATCTAGGAAATAGCTATAGGAAAGAAAATTCTCATGGCCAAAAACTAGCAATGCTCCTCCCACCATTCTTCCTTGAAGATTTTTTTTCCTTTCTAATTATTTGATCTATCAAACAACCTGGGATATTTTTCCTAGAGAGATCAGGAATATTGATGTTCGAGTATGATCATTTCCTTTCTTATCTAATAGTACACAGCAAGGCACTGATTCAGGGTCATACAATTAAAAAAAAAATCCTAGGGGTGCCTGGGTGGCTCAGTGGGTTAAGCGGCTGCCTTCAGCTCGGGTCATGATCTCAGGGTCCTGGGATCGAATCCCACATCAGGCTCTCTGCTCAGCAGGGAGCCTGCTTCCTTCTCTCTCTCTCTACCTGCCTCTCCATCTACTTGTGATCTCTGTCAAATAAATAAATAAAATCTTTAAAAAAAAAAAATCCTATCTGCACCATCCCATGCTTTAACTAACTGCTAAGGCAAGCCAATTATTGATCATCAGTCAAAAATTTAGGATGCAAATCAAAATGCAAATCAACTATGAAATTTAAATCTAAGAAAACATTGTGAAATGACAGATGATGGATTCTTGGTGAATTCAAGTACTAAGAATTAAATTTGGCTATATAAACATTACCAAAAGCATGCTTTAAGTGTCATCATATTCAGAACTGATGAACCTCAATTTATAGTTCATGATTAAAGGGGACAAGATTGGGCGCCTGGGTGGCTCAGTGGGTTAAGCCTCTGCCTTCGGCTCAGGTCATGATCTCAGGGTCCTCGGATCGAGTCCCGCATCAGGCTCTCTGCTCAGCAGGGAGCCTGCTTCCTCCTGTCTCTCTCTCTCTGTCTGCCTCTCTGCCCACTTGTGATCTCTCTCTGTCAAATAAATAAATAGAATCTTAAAAAAAAGGGGGGGGCAAGATTTATGTTATTTTTCCTATTTCAATTTCTTGGTGTGGAACACTCCACGTATTTCCCATATGCTGTCCTATATATAAATATTTTCTCTGAAACTAAATCCTAGGTGGACTATTTCTCCAATTTAATTCAAAAACCATTTTATATCTTATATATCCTGGCATTGTCCACAGATCCTGAATAAATTCCTATTGTTTCTCATCACATGCATACAACTACCAATAGGCCTTAAATTTTTTTTAACATACCATATTTTTCCATGTGCTCTTTTCCAGCAAATGCAAACATCTGAGGAGCAATTGGTTTGGCAGACAATCCATATTTATTGATCAGGACCTCAAGATGTTTATCAACTGGGTTGGTCCTATGTGAAGACTAAGAGAGAGGGGAAAAAATTAGTAAGTACGTGATATGATAATTGTCTCTTTTGACTATTACAGTATTACTAAAAGATATACATATTCTAAGTACACAGTCAAGCAAAAATAAACAATGTGAATAAAATCAGTCAGGAAATGCTTTGCAGGGAAACATGGAAAGGAAAAACAATCAAGTGAGGAATTAATTTTTCATGAAATATCTATAAAGAATCCAGTGGGGAGTGGGGAGATGCCTGGATAGCTCAGTCAGTTAAGTGCCCAACTCTTGGTTTCAGCTCAGGTCATGATCTCATCTCGTGGGATTGAGCCCCTCGTTGGGCTCTGCACTCAACGTGGAGTCTGTTTTGGATTCTCTCTCCCTCTCCGTCTCCCTCTTGCTCTCTCTCTCTCGCTCTCTCAAATAAATAAATAAAATCCTTAAAAAATAATAAGAAAATAAAAATAAAGACTCCAGTAGGTACCCATAACTACTCAAGATGCTGGGGATCCAATGTGAATAAAATAGGTAAAGCCTCTGCTCATCTGGCATTTACATCTGTGGCAGAGAGGGGCAAAGATAGAAGATAAAAATAAATTAAAATGTAAGTAGGGGTGCCTGGGTGGCTCAGTCAGTTGAGCATCTTACTCTTGCTTTGAGCACAGGTCATGATCTCAGGGTTGTGGGATCAAGCTCTGCCTCAGTTCTGTGCTCAGTGCTGAGTCTGCTTGTCCTTCTCCTTCTGCTCCTCCCCCACTCACTTGCTCTCTCACTTTCAAATACATAAATATTTTTTAAAAATGTAAATAATATTATTTTCCTACCCCCCAACCCCCCACATTGCATCTCCGCAAGATGGGATTGGGAGGGAGGCAAAACATAAGAGACTCTTACTATCACAAAACAAACTGAGAGTTAAAAAACAACAAACAAACAAAAAGAACTGAGGTGACGGGGTTAAGGGGGTAGGGAGAGGGTGGTGGGGTTATGGACATTAGGAAGGGTACGTGATATGGTGAGTGCTGTGAAGTGTGTAAACCTGGCGATTCACAGACCTGTACTCCTGGGGCTAATAAGACATTATATGTTAATATAAATAAATAAATAATCTTTAAAAATGTAAATAATAATGTTATAAAGAAGAATAAATCTAAGTAAGGGAATAAAGACTGGAGATAGGAAGTGTTACTTTTTTTTTTTTTTTAAAGATTTTGTTTATTTATCCGAGAGAGAGAGGGAGGGAGCGAGCACAGGCAGACAGAATGACAGGCAGAGGCAGAGGGAGAAGCAGGCTCCCTGCTGAGCAAGGAGCCTGATGTGGGACTCGATCTCAGGACGCAGAGATCATGACCTGAGCCAAAGGCAGCTGCTTAACCAACTGAGCCACCCAGGCATCCCAGGAAGTGTTACTTTAAACACAACTGTCAGGGAAGTTCTCACTGACCAACGGTATTTGAGCAGGAATGTGAAGCAGTAAGGAGTAAGTCATTTGGGTAATCATGGGAGAGAAGAATTCCAGGCAAAGGGAACAGCAACAAAAAGGATCCTAAGGCAGGAGCATGCTTGGGTGTTTGAGAAAAGAAGTGAATTAGATTAGAATAAAGCGATACTCAGAAAGTATAATCACCTTTGTTTCTATGGTGCTAGAGTGCAAGAACATATTTCCTAATACTAATATTCCACAAAGGGAAAGCTAACAGTTTCTTCTCAGTTTACCTACTAGATTATGGACTCCCTGAAGTCATGAATTCTTTTTTATATTTGTACCTTTGTACAAATATAAAAGTACAAATATAAAATGCCTAGCATATGGACTGAAACATAGAAAACATTCTATAGGGGAACCTGGGTGGCTCAGTGGGTTAAACCTCTGCCTTCAGCTCAGGTCATGATCCCAGGGTCCTGGGATGGAGCCCAGCATCGGGCTCTCTGCTCCACAGGAAGCCTGCTTCCCCCTCTCTCTCTGCCTGCCTCTCTGCCTACTTGTGATCCCTCTCTCTCTATCAAATAAATAAAATCTTTTAAAAAGAGGGAGAAAAAGAATAAGAAAACATTCTATAAATAACTGTTGAATGAATAAATGAAGATTATTTTTTGATCCACAAGGCCTTCCAGAGGGTATACTGTTCAGCCATTCTCTTTGAAGAAGAGAAAATAGTCTTTTTATTTATCTATCTATTTATTTGTTTGTTTGTTTGTTTGTTTGTTTTTGGTAGGCTCCATGCCCAGCATGGAGCTCAATGTGAGACTTGAACTCGTGACCATGAGATCAAGACCTGAACTGAGATCAAGAATCAGATGCTCAGGGCACCTGGGTGGCTCAGTGGGTTAAGCCTCTGCCTTTGGCTCAGGTCATGATCTCAGGGTCCTAAGATCCTGCTCTCTGCTCAGCAGGGAGCCTACCTCCCCCTTTCTCTCTGCCTCCCTCTCTGCCTACTTGTAATTTCTCTGTCTGTCAAATAAACAAGTAAAATCTTAAAAAAAAAGAATCAGATGCTCAACCAACTGAGCTACCCAGGCACCACAAGAAAAAATAATCTTAAAGGAAGAAAATAAGTTTCAGATATGATAAAGAGCTTGACAATCCAAAGTATACTTTAATATAAATAGGTCTTGTATAGTCTCTGAACACAGAAATCTAAAAAATAAGTACCTATAATTATGTGTTTGGATGGCTACAGATGGAAATTTTTTTCCGCCAAAAGAAATTTTGAAAAACAAAGAAAAAAATGTTCATTGTTAAGTTAAAAAAAGGATGCTAATTAAAACAATGTGGACTACAACATGATGAATTGCAGAAAACAGATTTATCCTTCTACATTAAACAACTAAAAACCTGGACAAAATATACAAAGCAATCGTTTTCAGACAATGTACAAGTAGAAAGCATTGTATAGTGCTTTCCTTAACCTCTGAGTTAAGGAAAATAAGTAAGATGAGCATTATGATTGCCCCCAGATTGCTACTTGTAAAGAATAGGGAAGAGTAACACAGAGTCCAGCAGTCTTCCTAAGCTGAAGAAACAGAGTTCAGAGAAACCAAGGCATCTAGAATTCACAGAAAAAAGAAAGATAGAGGGGTGGGGGCAAGCATATGCACATGCTCTGAACATGCAAATAGTGTTGAGTCTTCAGTGAGTCTGATCAATACATGAATATGAGGAAACTACTAAGATAAGGGGGGAAAAAATCACTGAACAAGAGAAAACAGAACAATTCCCAAAACTCACACAGGGCCAGAAATAGTTTTTATTCTCAACAACTATAATAGAAAGATCTCCTAACATAAGGGGTATCAATAGAATCCTAAGGTTATTGCCTGAAAGGCCAGGTCAGATTAGCCTACAAATAAAGACTGTTCTGATTCTATCTAACAGAGCTTAAAAGCAAATCTCAAAAAGGATCAAACCGTTTCTAAAAGAAACTTGCCCAGAACACATCCCCACATAGTTAAAAGAATATAAAAATTTAACACCCAACAAAGTAAAATGTCTAGCATCCAATCACAGATCATAAGGTATTCAATGAAATAGAAAAATACGACCTGCAAAGAGTAGACTACCATCCAATAGAAAGACTTAGAAATGACACACAGTAGATTTAATAGATACCATTAAGAGGGTTCATAAATATACTCCAATTGTTCAAGAAGGCAGAAGCATAAGCATGACAATGAAAAATATGGAAGAAATAAAAGAAGACCCACACAGAACCTTTAGAGATTTTAAAAAATACAGTATCTGAAATGGAAAGTACAATGAATGCAATTAACAGCAGACTAGACAATATAGCAGATTCGTGAACTTAGGTACATATCAAAAAATACATGAAGAGTTTGGGAGAAGGGGGTGGGATTATGGACATTGGGGAGGGTATGTGATTTGGTGAGTGCTGTGAAGTGTGTAAACCTGGTGATTCACAGACCTGTACCCCTGGGGATAAAAATATATGTTTATAAAAATAAAAAAATTAAAAAAAAAAAAAATACATGAAGAGAAAAAAAAACTCTAGAAAAAAATTAAGAAAGCATCAGTGAGTCATAGAACAATCAAATTTAGTAAGTGTATCACTGGAGTTCCAGAAAAAGAGAAAATGGGGAGAAAGAGAAGTGAGAAGAAAGATATTTAAGATATAATGACTGGGGACACTGGATGGCTCAGTCAGTTAAACATCCAACTCTTGATTTTACCTCAGGTCATGATCTCAGGGTTGTGATATCGAGCCCTGCATTAGCTCCATGCTCAGCACTGAGTCTGTTCCTCTCCCTCTCCATCTCCTCCCACTCATGCTTTCTCTATCTCTCTCTAATAAATAAAAAAATAAAATCAAAGACGTAAAGGCTGAAATTTTTCCAAATCTGATGAAAACTATAACTTACAAATCCAAGAACATCAAGAAACACCGAGCACAAAAAAAAAATGATAAAACTTCACCAAAGTACATCATAATAAAATTGGTTAAAAATCAGTGATAAAGATAAAATCTCAAAAGCAACCAGATAAAAAGGCATGTTAAGAATATAGGAACAGAGGCAAGATAGCAGAGGTGTAGGGAACCTCGTTGCTGCCACCAGTCCCCTGAATTGAACTGGATATCTACCAAACCCAAGAAAACAGTGTGAGATGTAAGAATATCCTTCTGGATCGCTACACTCAGAAAAACACCACCAGGGTGAGTGGTGGCTTCCAATGCTCCAGATTTTCCTCAGGTTCATCTTGCCTGAGTCGTGGTTGATATTTCAGACTCTGTATATTCCCTCAACCATCCCTCAAGAGAATGACTAGGAGGAGGAATTACCAACAAAGGAAAGAACCGGAGACAATGGCCTCTGCCACAGACTTAATGGATATGGATCTAAGGAAAATGTCTGAAAAAGACTTCACAGTAACATTTATAAAGTTGCTATTTAGGTTTGAGAAAAGCATTAGTGACAGTATAGAATCTCTAAGGGCAGAATGTAGAGCTACTGTCGCTGAAATTAAAAATGCTGTGAAGGAGATGCCATCTAAACTGGATACTCTGAATGCCAGGGTAAATGAGAAAGAAGAGCGAATTAGTGATCTAGAAGATAAACTGATAGAAAGGAAGGAAGTCAAGAATGATAAAGATAAACAACTCCAAGCTCATGAGATCAGAAGTAGAGACATCAATGACACCATGAAACATTCCAAAGTCAGAATTATTAGGGTCCCTAAGGGGGTGGAGAGAGAGAGAGGACAAGGATATATACTTGAGCAAACCATAGCTGAGAATTTACCTAATCTGGGGAAGAAAAGAAGGATCCATGTCCTAGAGGCAGAGAGGACCCTTCCCAAGATCAATAAAAAAAGACCAATACTCCAGTATATAATAGTAAAACTTGCTTATCTTAGAGCCAAGGCAGCTATCCTAAGAGAAGCTAGGGGGAAGAGATGTCTTACCTACGGAGGGAGGAACATCAGAATAACATTAGACCTTTCCACAGAGACCTGGCAAGCCGGAAGGGGTTGGCAAGACATAATCAGGGTACTAAATGAGATGAACATAAAACCAGGAATACTTTATCGAGCAAGGCTGTCATCCAGAATGGATGGAGAGACAAAGAGCTTCCAGGACAGGCAGAAAGTGAAAGGATATGTGACCACCAAGCCAGTGCCCGGCACGCAGTGGAGGAGGGCTGTTGTTCTATAGACGAAAAAAGACCCCAAGAGTAATACAGACCAGAAAGTAACAGAGATAATCTACAGAAACACGAACTTCACAGGCAATAAATGGCACTAAATTCATATCTTTCAATAGTTACTCTGAACATGAAGAGCCTGAAAAATGAAATGGCACAGGGTTTCAGATTGGATAAAAAGACAGGGCCCACCCATATGCTGCCTACAAGAGACTCATTCAGAACCTAAATACACTTCCAGATTGAAAGTAGGAGATGGAGAACCATTTATCATGCAGATGGACATTGAAAGAAAGCTGGATTAGCAATTCTCATATCAGACAAACTGAATTTTTAAACCAAAGACTGTAGTAAGAGATGTAAAAGAACACTATTATCATACTTAAAAGGTCTATCCCACAGAAAAATCTAAAAATTTTAAGTATCTATGCCCCCAACATGACAGCAGCCAACTACATAAGCCAACTGTTAGCCAAAGTAAAGAATCATATTGGTAATAATACATTAATAGTAGAAGACCTCTCAGCATTGGACAGGTCATCTAAGCAGAAGATTAACAAAGAAACAAGAGCTTTGAATGACACTTTGTACCAGATGGACTTTGTAAATACATACAGAACATTCCACCCTAAAACAACATAATACTCATTCTTCTTGAATACACATGGAACTTCCTCCAAAATAGATAACATATTTGGTCACAAATCAGGTTTGAACCGATACCAAAAGATTGAGATTATTCCCTGCATGTTGTCAGACCACAATGCCTTGAAACTGGAACCCAATCACAAGAAAAAAATTGGAAGGAATTCAAACATGTGCAAGTTAAAGACAATCTTACTAAAGAATGACTGGGTCAACCAAGAAATTAAGGAAGAACTTAAACAAGTCATGGAAACTAATGAGAATGAAATCACATCGGTCCAGAATCTATGGGATACAGCAAAGGCTGTCCTTTCAACAATGTGGAAGGATACAAATAAAAACCACAATGAGATATCACCTTACACCAGTTAAAATGGCAAAAATTAACAAGACAACAAACAACAAGTGTTGACGAGGATGTGTAGAAAGGGAAGCTCTTTTACACTGTTGGTGGGAATGCAAGTTGGTACAGCCACTCTGGAAAACAATATGGAGGTTCCTTAAGACATTAAAAAGAGAGCTACCCTATCACCCAGAAATTGCACTACTAGGTATTTACCCCAAAGATACAGATGTAGTGAGAAGAAGGGGCACATGCACTCCAGTGTTCATAGCAGCAATATGCACAATAGGAGCTGACAGGCCCTTCAACAAATGAATGGATAAAAAAAGATGTGATTCATATATACAATGGAATATTACTCAGCCATCAGAAAGAATGACTACCTACCATTTGCATTGACATAGATGGAACTGGAGGGGATTATGCTAAGTCAAATAAGTCAAGCAGAGAAACAATTATATGGTTTCACTCATATGTGGACTATAAGGAATAGTGCAGAGAATCATAGGGGAAGGGATGGAAAAATGAAGGGGGAGAAATTGGAGAGGGAGATGAACCATAAAAGACTATGGACTCTGGGAAATAAACTGAAGTTTTTAGAGGGGAGGGGGGTGAGGAGATGGGGTTACCTGGTAATGGGCACTAAGGAGGGCATGTTTTGTGATGAACTCTGGGTGTTATACCCAACTAGTGAATCATTGAACACTACATCAAAAACTAATGACGTACTATACAGTGGCTAACTGAACATAATTAAAAAAAAGTGAAAAAAAAAAAAAGAATATAGGACCAACTGAGGCACCTGAATGGCTCAGTGGGTTAAGCCTCTGCCTTTGGCTCAGGTCTTGATCTCAGGGTCCTGGGATGGAGTCCCGCATCGGGTTCTCTGCTTAGAGGGGAGACTGCTTCCTCCTGCCTCTCTGCCTACTTGTGATCTCTCTCTCTCTCTGTGTCAAATAAATAAAATAAAAATGTGTTCTTTAAAAAAAAAAAAGAATATAGGAAAAATGAAAGCCAAAGATAGTGAACCAATATCCTTAAAGCACTATATTGTTTTTAAAAAACTGATGCTAGAGGTGCCTGGGTAGCTCAGCTGTTAAGCGTCTGCCTTCGGCTCAGGTCATGATCCCAGGGTCCTGGGATCGAGTCTTACATTGGGCACCCTTCTCAGCAGGAAGCCTGCTTCTCCCTCTCCCAACACCCCGCTTGTCATCCCTCTATTGATGTCTCTCTCTGTCAAGTAAATAAATAAAATCTTTAAAAAAAAGATAAAAATTTGATGCTAAACTAGAATTCTGCACCCAGCAAATATATCTTCCAAAAAACAAGGTAAATAAAGACTTATTAAAACAGGGGCACCTGGGTGGCATTGGTTAAGTCTCTGCCTTCGGCTCAGGTCATGATCTCAGAGTCCTGGAACCAAGCCCCACATCAGGCTCCCTTCAGGGAGCCTGCTTCCCCCTCTAACTCTGCCTGCTGTTCTGCCTACTTGTGATCTCTCTCTGTCAAATATATAAAATCTTTTAAAAAATTCTTAAAAAAAAAAACATAGAAAAGCTGAAGAGAATTTATCACCAGCAGATCAGCACTATACAAAATCTTAAGGAAAAGTCTTCAGGCAAATGGAAAATAATCCTAGAAGGAAATGTGAATCAATATAAAAGAATAAAGAGCTCAAAATAAAGAATAAAGAAAAAAGAAAAATGTCAAATATATGGATAAATACAAATTATCTTTAAAATTACTTCTAGGGGCGCCTGGGTGGCTCAGTTGGTTGGGCAGCTGCCTTCGGCTCAGGTCATGATCCCAGCGTCCTGGGATCGAGTCCCACATCGGGCTCCTTGCTCCACAGGGAGCCTGCTTCTCCCTCTGACTCTGCCTTCCACTCTGTCTGCCTGTGCTCGCTCTCACTCTCTCTCTCTTACAAATAAATAAATAAAATCTTTAAAAAAAAAAAAAAAAAAAAATAAAGAAAAAAGAAAAATGTCAAATATATGGATAAATACAAATTATCTTTAAAATTACTTCTAGGGGCGCCTGGGTGGCTCAGTGGGTTAGGCCACTGCCTTTGGCTCGGGTCATGATCCCAGAGTCCTGGGATCAAGTCCCACATCGGGCTCTCTGCTTAGCGGGGAGCCTGCTTCCTCCTCTCTCTCTCTCTGCCTGCCTCTCTTCCTACTTGTGATCTCTGTCTGTCAAATAAATAAATAAATTCTTTAAAAAAATTTTTTTAATTACTTCTAAATAATCTTTAAAAACTAAAATTATCTCTTTTTTTAAGATTTTATTTATTTATTTGACAGAGAGAGACACAGTGAGAGAGTGAACACAAGTGGGAGAGGATGAAGCAGGCTCCCCGCAGAGCAGGGAGCACAATGCAGACCTTGATCTCAGGACCCCAGGATCCTGACCCAAGGCAAAGGCAGACACTTAACAACTGAACCTCCCAGGTGACCCCGAAATAAAATTATCTTTTGTCAAAATTGATTATTTAAATAAATTCAGAGGATTCCTCTCAGGTCCTCTCTCTCTTCAGGAGCTTTATACTATCCCTCAATAAACTTTGCTTTGCTGTCCACAAAAAATAAATAAATAAATAAATAAATAATAAATTCAATAACTGTTGTAGGGTTTATTATATATATAGATAGATAGATAGATAGTTGTAAAATGTGCTTCTGTGCTGTTGTTTGAGGCAAACAAAAAAAAATACTTTGTAAGGTTCTTATAATACTATAGTGTACAGTCACAATACTACTCAAAGGTCATCTGTGAGTAAGTTAAGAATACTTACTATGGGGGCACCTAAATGGATCAGTGGGTTAAGGCCTCTGCCTTCAGCTCAGGTTGTGATCCCAGGGTCCTGGGATTGAGCCCTGCATTAGGCTCTCTGTTCAGCAGGGAGCCTGCTCCCCTCTTCTCTCTCTGACTACCTGTGATCTGTCAAATAAATAAATAAAATCTTAAAAAAAAAAAAAAGAATACATACTATGCTCCACAATACCAAAAAAAAAAGTCATTTACCACAATCAATGGGGATTTATTCCTGGGTTACAAGGATGGTTCAATATCCACAAATCAATCAACATGATATATCACATCAGTAAGAGAAGGGATAAGAATGATATGAACATTTCAATAGATGCAGAGAAAACATCTGACAAGGTACAACAACCATTCATGACAAAAACCTTCAACAAAGTAGTGTAAGAGGGAACATACCTCAACTTAATAAAGCCATATATGAAAAACCCACAGCTAACATCATCCTCACTGGGGAAAAACTGAAAACCTTTCCCCTAAGGTCAAGAACAAGACACTGATGTCCACACTCACTACTTCTACTCAACATAGTACTGTAAAGTGCTAGTCACAGCAATGAGATAACAAAAAGAAATAAAAGGAATACATATCAATAAGGCAAAAGTAAAACTTTCACTATTTGCAGATGAGATGACACTATATATATATATATATATATAGATATATATATATATATTTTAAAGATTTTATTTATTTATTTGAGAGAGAGACAGTGAGAGAGAACATGAGCGAGAAGGTCAGAGAGAGAAGCAGACTCCCTGTGGAGCTGGGAGACCGATGCGGGACTCGATCCCGGGACTCCGGGATCATGACCTGAGCCGAAGGCAGTCGTCCAACCAACTGAGCCACCCAGGCGTCCCAAGATGACACTATATATTAAAAACGCAAAAGACTCCATTGAAAAACTGCTAGAACTGATAAATGAACTCAGTAAAGTCACAGGATACATTATCAACACACAGAAATCTATTGCATTTGTTTATACCAATAAAGAAGCAACAGAAAGAGAAACTGAGAAAACAATCCCATTTACAATTGCACCAAAAATAATAAGATACCTAGGAATAAACCTAATGAAAGAGGTGAAAGACCTGTACTCTAAAAAGCATAAAACACTGATGAAAGGAAGTTAAGATGACATAAAGAAATGGAAAGACGTGGGCCACCAGGATGACTCAGTTGGTTAAGCACCCAAATCTTGATTTCAGCTCATGATCATGAGATCAAGCCCTGCATCAGGCTCCACACTCAGAGCTGAGTCTGCTTGTCCTTCTCCCTCTGCTCCTCCTCTCTCTCTCTCTCAAATAAAATCGTAAAAAGAAAGAAAGAAAGAGAGAGAGAGAGAGGGAGGGAGGGAGGAAGGAAGGAAGAAAGGGAGGAAGAAATGGGAAGAGAGGGGCACCTGGGTGGCTCAGTGGGTTAATCCTCTGCCTTCGGCTCGGGTCATGATCTCAGGGTCCTGGGATCGAGCCCCAAGTCGGGCTCTCTGCTCAGCAGGGAGCCTGCTTTCCCCTCTCTCTGCCTGCATCTCTGCCTACCTGTGATCTCTGTCAAATAAATAAATAAAATCTTTAAAAAAAAAAAAAAAGAAATGGGAAGACATTCCATGCTCATGGGTCGGAAGAACAAATATTATTAAAATGTCTATACTAGGGGCGCCTGGGTGGCTCAGTGGGTTAAAGCCTCTGCCTTCGGCTCAGGTCATGATCCCAGGGTCCTGGGATCGAGCTCCGCATCTGGCTCTCTGCTCAGTGGGGAGCCTGCTTCCTCCTCTCTCTCTGCCTGCTTCTCTGCCTACTTAGGATCTCTGTCTGTCAAATAAATAAATAAAAATCTTTTTTAAAAAAATGTCTATACTACCCAAAGCAATCTACACATTTTATGCGATCCTTTTCAAAATACCAATAGCATTTTTCATAGAGCTAGAAAAAAACAATCCTAAAATTTGTATGGAACCATAAAAGACCCTGAGTAGCCAAAGCAATCTTGAAAAATAAAAGCAAAACTGGATGCACCACAATTCTGGACTTAAGGTTATATTACAAAGCTGTAGCTATCAAAACAGTATGATACTGCCACAAAAATAGACACATAGATCAACAGAGTAGAATAGAAAATCCATAAATAAACCCACAATTATATGGTCAATTAATCTTTGACAAATCAGGAAAGAATAGCCAATGGGAAAAAGACAGTCTCTTCAAAAAATAGTGTTGGGAAAACTGGTCAGCAACATGCAAAAGAATGGAACTATACCACTATCTTATACCACGCACAAAAATAAATTCAAAGTAGATTAAAGGCCTAAATGTGTGACCTCAAACCATAAGAATCCTAGGAAAGAGCCTTCTCTGACATCAGTTGTAGCAACGTTTTTTCTAGAAAGGTCCCCTGAGACATGGGAAACAAAAGCACAAGAAAAGAATCAACAAAACTAAAAAGAAACCCATGGAATGGAAGATATTTGCAAATATCATTTGGATAAAGGGTAAATATCCAAAACATATAAAGAATTTATAAAACTCAACACCCAAAAAACAAATAATCCAATTAAAAAATGGGCAAAGACAAAGAGATGTTTCTCCAAGGAAGACATACAGATGGTCAACAGACAGATGAAAAGACAATCATCACTTATCATCAGGGAAATGCAAATCAAAACTACAATGAAATATCACCTCATACGTGTCAGAATGGCTAAAATCAAAAACACAAGAAACAGGGGAGTCTGGGTGGCTTAGTGGGTTAAAACCTCTGCCTTCAGGTCATGCATAGCCTTGACCCCAGGGTCCTGGGATCGAGCCCTGCACCAGGCTCTTTGCTCAGAGAGGGGGAGTCTGTTTCCCCCTCTCTCTCTGCCTGCCTCTCTGTCTACTTGTGATCTCTGTCTGTAAAATAAATAAATAAAATCTTACACACACACACACACACACACAAGAAACAACAGGTGTTGGTGAGGATGTGGAAAAAGGGAATCCTCCACTGTTGGTGGGAATGCAAACTGGTACAGTCACTATGGAAAACAGTAGAGAGGTTCCTCAAAACTTTAAAAATAAAACCTACCTTATAATCCAACGTTACTGTGAATTTACCCCAAGAATACAAAAACACTAATCCAAAGGAATACATATACCCCTATGTTTATAGCAGCACTGTTTACAATAGCCAAGATATGGAAAGAGCCCAAGTATCCATCAACTGATGAATGAATAAAGAAAATTTGATATACACAGATACACACACACCGGAATATCATTTGGCGATAAAAAAGGATGAAATCTTGCCATCTGCAATGACATGGATGGAGATAGAAAGCATAATCCTAAGTGAAATAAGTTAGAGAAAGACAAATGCCATAGGATTTTACTCTTGTGGAATTTAAGAAACAAAACAAAGGAATAAAGGGAAAAAGAGAGAGAGACAGAGACAAATCAAGGAACAGATTCTTTTTTTTTTTTTTTAAGATTTTATTTATTTATTTGATAGGCAGAGATCTCAAGTAGACAGAGAGAGAGAGGAGGAAGCAGGCTCCCTGCTGAGCAGAGAGCCCGATTCGGGGCTCGATCCCAGGACTCTGAGATCATGACCTGAGCCGAAGGCAGAGGCTTTAACCCACTAAGCCACCCAGGCACCCCCAAGGAACAGATTCTTAACTGTAGAGAACAAACTGATGGTTACCACAAGGGAAGTGGCGGGGGGGGATTGTGAAACAGGTGATAAGGCTTAAGGAGTCATGATAAACATCACATGATTAAAACAAAAAAAAAAATCGGGGCACCTGGGTGGCTCAGTGGGTTGAGCCTCTGCCTTCAGCTCAGGTCATGATCACAGGGTCCTGGGATCGAGTCCCACATCAGGCTCTCTGCTCAGTGGGGAGCTTGCTTCCCTTGCTCTCTCTGCCTGCCTCTCTGCCTACTTGTGATCTCTGTCAAATAAATAAATAAAATCTTTAAAAAAAAAAATCTTGGGGCACCTGGGTGGCTCAGTGGGTTAAGCCTCTGCCTTCAGTTCAGGTCATGATCTCAGGGTCCTGGGATCCAGCCCCACATTGGGCTCTCTGCTCAGCAGGGAGCCAGCTTCCTCCTCTCTCTCTGTCTGCCTCTCTGTTCCTTCCTCCTGTTCTCTCTCTGTCAAATAAATAAAATATTTAAAAAATAAATAAATAAGTAAAATAAAATAATCTTTTTAAAAGTTAAATTATTGTATTTACTATGTTTTGAGACTAAAAATATTCTGCTTGAGAAAAGAATGATACATGTATTAATAAAACATGTATGTATATATATACATATATATGTATATATATATTTTAAAGATTTTATTTATTTATTTGACAGACAGAGATCACAAGTAGGCAGAGAGGCAGGCAGAGAGAGAGGGTAAGCAGGCTCCCTGCTGAGCAGAGAGCCTGATGCGGGCCTCAAACCCAGGACCCTGGGATCATGACCTGAGCTGAAGGCAGAGGCTTTAACCCACTGAGCCACCCAGGCACCCCAAAAAAGATATATACTATAAATCCTGAAAGCAAGACAAAACACCAGAGATAGAGTTAATGGGCTTATAAAATAACTGAAGTGAAATAACAACAACAACAAAAAAAAACTGAACAGAAGACAAAGAGAAAAAAGGAACAAAGAAGATATTGAACAAAAAGAAAATAAGTAGCAATGGGGCACCTGGGTGGCTCAGTTGGTTAAGCATCTGCCTTCAGCTCAGGTCAGATCCTGGGATCCTGGGATCGAGCCCCACATCAGGGTCCCTGCTTGGCGGGGTGTCTGTTTGTCCTTCTCTCTCTGTCCCTCCCCCTACTTGCTCTTTGTCTCTCGGATAAATAAATAAAATCTTAAAAAAAGAAAGAAAATAAGTAGCAAGATAGTAGATTTAAAACAGTGCTATCCTAGTAAATGCTTAATAACAGGGTCACAAGGGTGGAAGAGACCTAACTGACATATTTACCAACTGATATATTTTGTTGTGTAAATACTCCCACCACAGGGGCGCCTGGGTGGCTCAGTGGATTAAGCCGCTGCCTTTGGCTCAGGTCATGATCTCAGGGTCCTGGGATCGAGTTCCGCATCGGGCTCTCTGCTCGGCAGGGAGCCTGCTTCCCTCTCTCTCTCTCTCTCTGCCTGCCTCTCCATCTACTTGTGATTTCTCTCTGTCAAATAAATAAATAAAATCTTTAAAAAAAAAAATACTCCCACCACAGCTAATTTAAATCACTGAAAGCAAGGATGAGAAGAGATATGCACAATAAAATCTTGCAAGCTGGTATGAACCAGTAGGTAACAGTTGCAGCTAGCCGATTTAAAACTTATATATCAATAACTGTATTATATGAAAATACATAAAAAGCCTAGTTAAAAGGCAGAGATTGATATATTGCTAAAAAGAAAGACTCAACTATATGTTACCTACAAAGATTTAATTCAAAAATCTCAGTGAAATATCACCTAATACCTGTTAGAATGGCTATAATCAAAAAGATAAGACATAACAAGTGTAGGGGAGGTTGTGGAGGAAAGGGAACCTTTGTGCTCTATTGGTGCTCACGTAAATCTCAGCCACTATGAAAAATAGTATGGAAGTTCCTCAAAAATTAAAAAAAAAATACTACCATATGATTCAGCAATCCTACTTCTGTGTATTTATCTAGAGAAAAGAAAAACACTAACTCTAAAAAATATATGCATTCCCCATGTCATTTACTGCAGCATTATTTACGACAGCCAAGATACAGGAATAACCTAAATGCCCACCAATGGATGAATGGACAAAGAAAATGCAGGGTAGGGGCACCAGGGTGGTATAGTTAGTTAAGTGTCTGACTCTTGGTTTCCATTCAGGTCATGACCTCGGGGTCCTGATCTTGGGGATCATGAGATCAAGTCCCACAGTGGGCTCCGTGTTTAGCAGAGAGTCTGCTTAAGATTCACTCCCCTTGGAGTGCCTGGGTAGCTCAGTTGTTAAGCTTCTGCCTTCGGTTCAGGTCATGATCCCAGGGTCCTAGAATCCAGCCCCATATCTGGCTCCCTTCTTGGTGGGAAGCTTGCTTCTCCCTCTCCCACTCCGCCTGCTTGTGTTCCCACTCTCACTGTGTCTCTTTCTGTCAAATAAATAAAAATCTCAAAAAAAAAAAACCCAACACTGTAACTTAAAAAAAAATCTCTTCCCTTTCCCTTTGCCCCTTCTCCTGTTCTCTCTCTCTCAAATAAATTTTTAAAAATAAATAAATAAAATAAAATACAGGGGGGTGTATATATTATATATATATTGGGATATTATTTGGCCATGAAAAAGAGTGAAATCTTGGGACACCTGGCTGGCTCAGTTAGTAGAGCATGCAACTTGTAATCTCAGGGTTGTGAATTCAAACCCCATATTGGATGTAGAGATAACTTAGAAAAAAATAAGAAGAGGAATCAAATTTTGTCATTTATGATAACAAGGATGGAACCTGAGACATGGTAAGTGCAATAAGTTAGAGAATGATGATACCATATGATATCACTTATACATAGAATCCAAAAAAATAAATAAGGGGCACCTGAGTGGCTCAGTGTGTTAAGCATCTTACTCTTAATTTCAGCTTGGGTCATTATCTCAGGATCATGAGACTGGGCTCTGTGTTGGGCTCCACACTCAGAAGGGAGTCTGCTTGAGATTCTCTGTCTCTCCCTCTGCCCCTCCCCACCATTTGCACATGTATGCATGCTTTCTCTCTCTCAAATAACTATTTTTTAATTAATTAGTTAACTAATTAATTAAGCTCATAGATACAGAGAACAGATTGGTAGCTGTCAGAAGCAGGGGGCAAAAGGTCGGCCCCAAATAGACGGTCTAATAAAGGTCTTCAAATAGATGAAGAGAGTCAAAAGATACAACTTACAGTTATAATATAAAAAGTCATAGGCGATGCCTGGCTGGTTTAGTCAGTACAGCACCCAACTCTTGATCTCAGGGTTGTGAGTTTGGGTCCCACATTTGTTATAGAGGTTACTTAAAAATAAAATCTTTTAAAAAGTCATGGAGATATAATGTGCAACATGGTGACTATAGTCAATAATACTGCATTGTATATTCTAAAACTACTAAGACTGTAAATCTTAAAAGTTCTTAAAAATTCTCATCATAAGAAAATAAGTCTAGGGTGCCTAGATGGCTCAGTCAGTGAAGCATCTGCCTTCAGCTCAGGTCATGATCCCAGGATCCTGGGATCAAGCCCTGCATCAGGCTCCCTGCTCCACAGAGAGCCTGCTTTTCCCTCTCCCTCTGCCTGCTGCTCTGCCTACTTGCACTCTCTATCTCTCTGTCAAATAAATAAATAAATAAAATCTTGGAAGGAAAGTAGGAAGGAAGAAAGAAAGAAAATAAGTCTACTTGCCTCATCATCTTGTGGAAAACTGACAGGACTAGAGCCATTTTAAAACAGAGTTAGAACAGCCATTGTAGAGAAACTGCCTTTGTTTGAACTAGCTAAAACCTTCTGGACAAAACAGCAATTATGTTAAGCAATTACTTGAGAAGTGAACAGGAGAACAGACACCCTGATTACAAGACTGATGGTTATGGACTTTTGGGGGGGGGTGCGGGGGGTTGGGTGGGCAGCCAACAGTTAATGTATAACCAGGAGTAGTTTGGCTTGTAAACATAAATAAAAAACCTTTTTTCCCCTTCTATTCAACTCAGGTAATTGCCCCCTTCTTCTTCCTCTAAAAACCTGTTGCTTTCACCCTACAAGTGAGAATCCTATTTGGGTATTTAATTGAATCTGTCCTCCCCATACTGCAAGTCTTTAATTCCAAAAAAATGCTCATTTTCCTCTCAAAAAAAAAAATCTATATTTGGTGACAAACCTTACCCAGACTTATTGTGGTGATCATCTCACAATATATGCAAACACTGAATCATTATATTGTATACCTGAAACTAATATAATTGTGTATGCCATTTATACTGCAATTTTTTTATTATTTATTTTTTTATTTTTTAAAGATTTTTATTTATTTATTTGACAGATGGAGATCACAAGTAGGCAGAGAAGCAGGCAGAGAGCGGGGGGAAGCAGGCTCCCCACTGAGCAGAGAGCCTGATGCAGGGCCCAATCCCAGGACCCTGGGATCATTACCTGAGCCAAAGGCAGAGGCTTTAACCCACTGAGACACCCAGGCACCCCAATACTACAATTTAAAAAAAAAAAAAAACTAATTCAAGCATAAAGACAGAAATAAGCAAAAGGATGGTAAAAGACATACTATTCTAATTCTGTTTAAGGAAAGCTGAAATGCCTATGTTAATATCAGACAAAACATATCTAAGATCAACAAACACTACAAAGGATAGAAGAGGTTATCCCACAATGATGAAAGGTTCAATTTATCAAGTACCTAACAATCCTAAATGCTACTATGCCTAATACCAGAACTTTAAAATACATGAAACAAAAACTGATAGAACTGAAAGAAATAGACAAACCGTCAGATTTAGCAGATCTCAATACCCCCCCCAAAAACTGACAGAACAAGTAGACAGAAATATCATTAAGGATATAGAAGACTTGATCAATATTAACAATCAATGTGATTTACCATTTATAGAATACTACCCAAAAACATCAGAGTACATATTCACCTCAAGCACAGAGACTATTTATCAAAACAGACCATATCCTGAGACAAAAAGTAAGTCTCAGTAAACTAAAAAGTATTCATATCAGGGATGCCTGGGTGGCTCAGTGGGTTAAAGCCTCTGCCTTTGGCTTGGGTCATGATCCCAGGGTTCTGGGATGGAGCCCCGCATCAGGCTCTCTGCTCAGCGGGGAGCCTGCTCCCCCCCTCCTCTGCCTGCCTCTCTACCTACTTGTGATCTCTGTCTGTCAAATAAATACATAAAATCTTTAAAAAAAAAAAAAAAGAAGAAAGTATTCACATCATACAAAGTATATTCCCTGACCACAGAGATTTAAAATGGAAACAAATAACAGAAAGATACCTGAAAATGCCCAAATATTTAAAAATTAAGCAACACGCTTCTAACACATGGATAAGAGAAATATCACAATGGAATTTTTTTTCACCCGTTTTTTAGATTCCAGTTAATTAACATACAGTGTGATACTAGTTTCAGGTGCAGAATTTAGTGATTTGTCACTACATACAACACCCAGTGCTCATCACAAGTGCCTTCCTTAATATCCATCACCCATTAAATCTATCCTCCCCCAGCTCCCCTCTGGTAACCATCAGTTTGTTCTCTATATTTAAGAGACTGTTTTCTGGTTTACCTCTCTTTCTTTTTTATTTTTATTTTTTGGAATTTTTTTTTTTAAGATTTCATTAATTTATTGGAGAGAGAGAGAGAGCACAAGCAATGGAGAGGGACAGAGGGAGAAGGAGAAGCATGCTCCCCGCTAAGCAGGGAGCCCAACACAGGGCTCATTCACAGGAGCCCAGGTTTTTGACCTGAGCCAAAGGCAGGCGATTAACCTACTGAGCCACCAAGGCATCCCTTTTTTTGGAAATTTAAATAATTTGAACTAAATGAAAATAAAAGCCTGACATAAGAAAATTTGTGGTATGCTGCTTAAGAGTGTTAAGGGTTTTTTTTAAAGATTTATTTTATGTATTTGAGAGAGAGAAAATGGTATGGGGAGGGGCAGAGAGAGAGGGAGAGACAATCTTAAGCAGACTCCACAGTGAGTGCGGACCCTGATGCTGTGCTCAAACCCATGACCCTGAGATTACGTCTTGAGCTGAGAATGAGAGTTGGGAGCTTAACTGACTGCGCCACCTGCTCAAGCAGTGTTTTTAAAGAATCTACAGCATCAAATACCTACATTTGAAAAAAGGACAGATTTAAAAGCAATGCAACTTAATAGACTATAAAAATAAAGAGCAAATTAAACCCAATGTAAGAAAAGGGAAATATTAAGGATCACAGCTGATCTAACTAAAAAATTAACAGAATGAAATAGAATGAATATAAATTAGCAGAATGAAATAGAAAAGAGAAAAATAAGGAAAATCAATAAAAATAAAAGCTGGTTACTCTGACAAGATCAATAAAATTGGTAAACGCCTTTTATTTTACTGATCATGGGAAAAAGAAGACAAAGATTAACAACATCAAAGGAAGAGCAAGGACATGTCCAAAGATTCTACTCTAGAGGTATACTATGGGAATAATATGATCAACTTCTTGTCAGTAAATTCAACAATTTTTTTTTAAGATTTTATTTATTTATTTGACAGAGAGAGATCACAAGTAGGCAGAGAGAGAGAGGAGGAAGCAGGCTCCCCGCCAAGCAGAGAGCCCGAAACGGGACTCGATCCCAGGACCCTGAGATCATGACCTGAGCTGAAGGCAAAGGCTCAACCCACTGAGCCACCCAGGCACCCAATAAATTCAACAATTTAAATGAAATGGATAAATTCCTTAAAGGGTGTTATCAAAGCTCACCCAAAGTAATAATAATAATAATAATAATAACCTAAATAGTAATATATTTACTTTAGAAACTGACCTATTGAACTTTAAAGGTTAAAAACCTTCCATAGGGGTGTCTGGGTAACTCAGTGGGTTAAAGCCTCTGCCTTCAGCTCGGGTCGTGATCCCAGGTTCCTGGGCTCGAGCCCGGCATCGGGCTCTCTGCTCAGCAGGGAGCCTGCTTCCTCCTCTGTTTCTCTCTCTGTCTACTTGTGAACTCTATCTGTCGAATAAATAAATAAAATCTTTAAAAAAAAGATAAAAAATAAAAATCTTCCCATAAAGAAAATGCCAGACCTAGATGTGGTTTTTAGTAATTTTCAAACAAAAGTTACCAAGGTATTTATCATTCATTACCTAAGAAAAATACCTATTTTTCATGTGTCATAAATCTTAGGTACTCCCATTATGGACTCATCTAATAATCTTATTTTGTACTCTTCTCCAGCTGCCACCTGCCAATCCCATTTTTCAAACTATCCCCTGAACATATTAACTTTTTTTTTAGTAGTTTCCATGCCCGATGTGGAACATGAATTCACAATCCTGAGATCAAGAGTCCAATGCTCTATTGACTAAGCCAGTGAGGTGTCCCTGAACATATTATATTGTGCTCATTCCAACATCTACAACTTGACTCATGATGTTTTCTCCCAAACCCAGGAAGAGCTCACCTTTCCCTATCTTTAATTATCTTTGTTTTATTATAATAATTATCCTTTTTTATATAATAATTTCATATAATTATTTCTCTTATTGTCTTTAAGACTCAACCTAACATTTCCCCCTTTCCGAAAAAGTTCTCTAAGGGAAAAAGGGAAATAGCTCTTGTTGATTTGAATGCCTATTATGTACCAGACACTCTCACGATTAGTAAGAGATACTATCACATGCATTTAATTTAATTTGACATAGAGGTCCTTAATGTTTGAACAGAGAGAACTGAATCAGATTGATCTCATAAGTTAAATAATAGTATAATCTTAGATGAACAGGCTAAAAGTTATCTTCAACTCATTTTCTAACAATGATCCTAGTTTTAGGGGCACCTGGCTGGCTCAGTCAGAAGAGCATGTGACTTTTTTTTTTTTTTAAGATTTTATTTATTTATTTGACAGA
Organism: Mustela putorius furo; assembly: GCF_011764305.1. Taxonomy (NCBI): domain Eukaryota; kingdom Metazoa; phylum Chordata; class Mammalia; order Carnivora; family Mustelidae; genus Mustela; species Mustela putorius. The sequence continues at coordinate 42,213,548 of NW_025422005.1, read as the reverse complement.
GATCATAAGTAGGCAGAGAGGCACGCAGAGAGAAAGAGGAGGAGGCAGGCTTCCCACTGAGCAGAGAGCCCGATGCCGGGCTCGATCCCAGGACCCTGAGATCATGACCTGAGCCGAAGGCAGAGTCTTAACCCACTAAGCCACCCAGGCGCCCCGAGCATGTGACTCCTGATCTCAAGGTCATGAGTTTGAGCCCCACTTGCATATCATGATTACTTTAATGAATAAAACTTAAAAAAAAAAAAAAAACCAGGGGTGCCTGGGTGATGCAATTAGCTGAGCAACCAACTCTTGGTTTCAACTCAGGTCATGGGATCAAGCCCCTCATGGGGCTTCTGTCTCAGTGTAGAATCTGATTGAGATTTTCTTTCCCTCTCCCTTTGCCCCTGCTCCCCTCTAAAATAAACCAATAAATCTTTTTTTAAAACACACATACACACAATGATTCTAGTTTTATACTGTAGTGCCTTCTATAGAAAAATCCATATTTACCAGAGATCAATTCCTACATACTCAAATTTTAAACAGTCATCAAGTATATAACTTAAGAAGAAATTTCCCTTGAAAAAAATACATATATATTAGAAATTGCCTACTTGCCCCTAAACAAAACTAAAAAGTAGGAACTATTATTAAATGATTATTACTAAAATGAAGATTACTTTTAAAATGAAGAAAATAGGATTAAACTAAAGTAGAAATCTTTAAAATCATGTTGATCATCAACTCAAAAGCCCTCAATTTCTAAATTGTCAAAAACTGCTTTAAAAGTCACTTACACTTGCTTTAAAACTGCTTTGAAACATTTTAAAAACTGGGGCACCTGGCTGGCTAAGTTGGTGGGGCATGTGACTCTTGATCTTGGGGTCTTGAGTTCAAGCCCCATGTTAGGCCTACAGCTTACTTTAAAAAAAAAAAAAATCTTTTAAAATTGTTTTTTACAAACAGAATATAAGACTATTCTAAAGGTGGCATAAGCCCAAAACTCATTACCCATAAATACACACAAAAAATATCTATAACCTTCTTTTCTAGTAATATTCTTCATATAAAGACAATACGAGGGCCAACTCTTGGTTTCAGATCAGGTCATGATCTCAGGGTTGTGAGATCAGCCTCACATTGGGCTCCATACTCAGCATGGAGTCTGCTTGGGATTCTCTCTCCCTCTGCCCCTCCTGCTCATGCTCTCTCTCTCTTTCAAATAAATCTTAAAAAAAAAAAAAAAAAGACAACACTAATACTCACCCCACTATTCCCTTTGCTTTTGTTTTATTTTGTTTTGTTTTGTTTTGCAGTTTCACTGTGGGGTTTCTTTTTTTATTTATCATAATTTGGATTGACTGGGATTTTTCAATCTGTAGATTTGTGTCTTTTGCCTGTTCAAGAAAATTAGTAGTCATTTTCTCTTCAAATAATGCCTATGCCCTATAAAACAGCCAGAAAACAATTAACAAAATGTCAGTAAGTCTCTATCAATAATTACTTTAAATGTAAACAAACCAAATTCTCCAATCAAGAGACAGAGTGGCTGAATGGATTAAAAAAAAAATCCATTAATATGCTGCCTATAACAGACTCACTTTCAGATGTAAGACACACAGATTAAAAGTAAAGTAATGGAAAAAGACATTCTATGCAAATGAAAATTAAAAGAAAGCTGAAGTTGCTATAGTTACATCAGATAAAACAGATTTTAAGACAAAGACTGTAATAAGAGACAAAGGTCATTATATAGGATAAACTAAAACCTACTTTGTTTGTTACACATAAGATTCAAATATTCACTCTAAAGAAAAACACTTCATTATTCTGGCTTTCCTCTATAGTCACATGTTGATATATATACTAAAGCATAATTATGTTTGGTCTTATTATTTTAAGTCAAGTTTAAAACCTCAAAATCAGCTATCTAATAATAAAGGGGTCAATCCAACAAGATGACATAACATTTATAATTACTCACAGGAGCACCTAAATGTATAAACCAAATGCCAACAGACCTACTGGGAGAAAGAGGCAGCAACACAATAATTAATACTCTACTTTCATCAATAGATAGATTATTCAGACAGAAAATCAATAAGGAAACATTGAACCAGACAGATGGACTTAACCAATATATACAAAACATACCATACAAAAGCAATAGAATATACATTCTTCTGTGGCACACATGGAACATTCTAAATAAATGATGTGGGAGTCCACAAAACAAGTCTTAATAAATTTAAGACTGAAATCATCAAGCATCTTTTCCAACCACAATGGTATAAAACTAGAAATCACCTACAAGAAGAAAGCTAGAAAATTCACAAATATGTGGAAATTAAACAACATGCTAGTGAACAATCAATGGGTCAAAGAAATAAAAAAACAAAAAATCTTAAAATGAATGAAAATGGAAATACAACATACCAAAATTTACAGGAGCAGCAAAAGCAGTTCTAAGAGAGAAGTTCATAGTGATAAACTCCTACACTGAGAAACAAGATCTCAATAAAAACCACACAAAAACAATAAAACAAAAACATTTAACTTTACACCTCAAGGAACAAGAAAAGACACACAAACTAGGCCCAAAGTTACTAGTGAGAAGAAAATAACAAAGATCAGAGTGGAAATAAATGAGAGAGTAAAAAGCAAACAGAAAAGATCAGTGAAACTCAAGGCTAGTTTTTAAAGATAAACAAAATGCCCATGACTTATTTTCTCTCTCACTACTTCTTATCAATTAATTCAATTAAACATAATTATATCTTATCACACTATTCTCCATTTATCTTAAATTTCTGCCAATTTCTCATCTCTTTTCTAAAAGATAAGACTACTGTTTAGAGTGTATTCTAAATAATTATTTCTAATCTAGTCCAGTTTCACTAATTCTCCTTTTAGTTATGTATAGTCTATCAAACCTATCTTCTGATTTCTTGATTTTAATTATTTTATTTTTCTTTTCTATAAACTATTTTTTTCATGCCAATAATGTTCGTTTTCACAGTTTCCTATATCCTTGGGATATTTCCAAGCATGTCTTTTACTTCTTCAAACATGGCTAAGTATGCCTCAATCTGTGTTCAATAAATCCAGTTTCTGAGGTCTTCAGAGATCACTTTTTTTTTTTTAAGATTTTATTTATTTATTTGACAGAGATCACAAGTAGGCAGAGAAAGAAGAGGAAGAAGGCTCCCTGCTGAGCAGAGAGCATGTGATCCCAGGACCCTGGGATCATGACCTGTGCCACCCAGGCACCCCTTCAGAGATCATTATTTACTGTGCCTTCTTTCTCCTGGCTCTCAGTTACGGTGTCCTGTTTCTTTAATGCCTGGTTATCTTTACCTGCTTAGAAAGTTACTTGAAGAGTTCTCAAAGTCTCCAAAAGAAAACGCTTACCTCCAAAAGCAAATTCACACTTCTGTCTGTTTAGTGCCTAGGTAACTACCATTCTGGAAGCAATTTAGACTCAATTCAAGGTTTGAGGTTTCTTTGCCATGTAATGAGAATTTTGGTAGCAATTTCAATGATGAATAGCTTGTGATTTATTAATTATCAATGAAAGGTTTTTCTGGGGGATTTCTTTCCTTCTCTTTTTTCTTCTTTGTTCTGCTCAGTGCCAAGTCAAGTCTCCTTGTGATCTCATGAAAGTGGGGGAAAAGGGACACAGAGGAGGATCACAGTTTTTCTTTAGGTTCACCCTTATGCAAAGGGTTTATCCCCACAGAGCCCCCATTTTATTGTGGGGAGTGGTTACTAAATTTCTGATCATGGGAGGACCTGAATTTTTTTTTTTAAGATTTTATTTGTTTATTTGGCAGACAGAGATCACAAATAGGCAGAGAGGCAGGCAGAGAGAGAGGAGGAAGCAGGCCTCCAGCTGAGCAGAGAGCCCAATGCGGGGCTTGATCCCAGGACCTTGGATCATGACCTGAGCCGAAGGCAGAGGCTTTAACCCACTAAGCCACTCAGGCACCCCAGGACCTGAATTTTGAGTACTTTCTTCTTCATTCTAGGGGCAATCAAAATTGAATCTCACAGCTTTCTGATGAAAGGCATTCAAGGCAAAAGCAGCTTCAAATACTAATCTTAATTCTCCGGCATTCACCTGCAATTCCTCTTCTCTCTTTAACACTTTAGTGCCTTTAGGATTTTTGCTTATACTCTATACAAATATTTTAGCTGTCATCAGTAGGAGAACTGGTTCAAATAACCTGGCTTCCAACTACCAGAATTAAAAGTCCCATACTTTAGTAATCCTCTTAAATTTGTTAAATGGAATTAATTTAATGACTCTCAAATTAAATAGGGAGGTCACCTCAAATTTAATTATTTGACCTCTCTGAATATCAGTTTCATCACTGACAATGCAAAGAAGCTAAACCAAATCATCTCTGTGAATCTTTACTGTTCTAACATACCAGAATTTATGCATATATACGCAATGTCACTTTTCCGATTATGAATTATATCAGCTCATTTAATAATTATGCCAAGTTATGCTTTGTGTTGCTTATTAACAGGCTCTATTCAAAGTAGTCAAATGGGCAAAGTTTTCTCACATATTATAAAAACTCCAGAATAATAGTACATAAGACTCACACTTGTTACAAGGGATCCCTTCTCCATCTTCTCAAACCCAAGAGCCAAGACACAATCTGCCATACCTTGAAAGAAGATATAATTATGAAAAATTAAATTTTCAGACACCTAACAAAATAGCATTAAATACTTTAAGTAATATATATAAAATGGAAAAAGATGCTATAATGCTACAAAATGTTTAATAAGTGAAAAATTAGGGGAAATTCTAACATGATTCTATTTCTTTAAAGATTTTATTTATTTACTTGAGAGAAGGAGAGAGAGAGAGAGAGCACAAGCCATGTGGAGGGGCAGCAGGAGAGGGAGAAGCAGACACCCCACCCAGCAGGGAGCCTGGCGTGGGCTTAATCCCAGAGTCCTGAGTGGAAGGCACATGCCTAACTGACTGAGCCACCCAGGTAGCCCTACATGATCCTAGATAAGAAGAAAAATTAGGAAAGTATTGAATTCTTCTTTTGATTCTCAATATGCTAATAAAACTTTTTAGAAAAATGGAAATATGGTTCAGTGAAAAACAAATATAAACAGCTAATTTTGAATTCTAAAACACTAAATAAAATTTTTAAAAAAGGATCCTAAACAAAAGCTTAACAGAATTTTTTAAAAATCTTAATAGAATTATTTCTGGAGGGAGGAAATGCCTAAAAAATGATGTTAAATGATGTTAACAAATGATGTCAACTGAACATCAAAACAGGAATTACTAATTTTTTTCTTTAAGAAAGGAAAAGAAAGGGGTGCCTGAGTAGCTCAATCAGTAAAGAACCTGACTCTTGATCTCAGCTCAGGTCTTGATCTCAGGGCTGTGAGTTCAAGCCCCACCTTCTTCTCCATGTTGGGCATGGAGCCCACTGAAAGAAAGAGGGGAAGGGAGAAGAGATGAGGGCAGGGAAGAGGAAGGGAGGAGAAGGAAAAGAAAGAAAAATAACAAAGTGAGAAGGGCAGAAGACACCAGCATTATCAAACAACAAGACATTATAAAGTTCTAACAATTAAAACACTGAGTAGTCCGGCAATGAGCCTGCTTCCCCCTCTCTCTGCCTGCCTCTCTACCTACTTGTGATCTCTCTCTCTCTCTCTATCAAATAAATAAATAAAATCTTTAAAAAAAAAAAAAAAAAAACACTGAGCAGTAGAGTAATGATCAACAATCAATCAGGAGACAGAATACAGGGCCTAAAAAAAAAACCCTGGAATATTTGGAAATACAGAATATGCTACCTACTCAAGAGAACTGAAAAACATATGGCCACAGAAAATCTACATAAATATTTATGGTAGCATTATTCATAATAGCCAAGAAAGTAGAAATAATCCAATGCCCATTGATAATTCTTTAAACAAAATATGATCTATCCATACAACTGAATATTATTTGACCATAAAAAAGAAAGAAATGGTGATACATGCTACAACATGAACAGTGAAAACATTATGTTAAGTGAGAGAAGCCACAAAAGGCTTCTATGATTCTATTCACTTAATGTTTAGAATAGGTAAATCCTGGGACAGAAAGTAGGTTAGTAGTTACCAGGGGCTTAGGAGAGGGGAAAATGGGGAGTGACCCATTTAATAGGCTTAAGGTTTCTTTATGTGGTGATAAAAATGTTCTAAAACTAGATAGGGGAAGGGCGCCTGGGTGGCTCATTAGGTTTAGCACCTGCCTTCAGCTCAGGTCATGATCCCAGGGTCCTGGGTTTGAGCCCCACATCAGGCTCCCTGCTCAGTAGGGAGTCTGCTTCTAACTCCCCCCTGCTGCTCCACCTGTTTGTGCTCCCTCATTCTGTCTGTCAAATAAATAACAAAATCTTTAAAAAGTAATAATAAAAAGGGACACCTGGGTGGCTCAGTCAGTTAAACCGCTGCCTTCGGCTTAGGTCATGATCCCAGGGTCGTGGGATTGAGTCCCACATTGGGCTCCTTGCTCGGGAGGGAGCCTGCCTCTCTCTCTGCCTCTGCCTGCCACTCTGCCTGCTTGTGCACACAGTCTCTCTCTCTCTCACAAATAAATAAATAAAATCTTTTTAAAAAATAACAATAAAATAAAATTAGATAGTAGTGACGGTTCATAAAATCTGCAAATCTACTAAAAAAGACTGAATCATATAGTTTCAAAAGGTGAATGTTGGGGCGCCTGGGTGGCTCAGTGGGTTAAAGCCTCTGCCTTCAGCTCCGGTCATGATCCCAGGGTCCTGGGATGGAGCCCCACATCGGGCTCTCTGCTCAGCGGGGAGCCTGCTTCCCTCTCTCTCTCTCTCTGCCTGCCTCTCTGCCTACTTGTGATCTCTGTCTTTCAAATGAATAAATAAAATCTTTAAAAAAAAAAAAAAGGTGAATGTTATGGTGCATAAATGAGATCTCAATAAAGTTATTTTTTAAAAAGATATACAGCACAGGGGTACCTAGGTGGCTCAGTGGGTTAAGCCTCTGCCTTCGGCTCGGGTCATGATCTCAGGGTCCTGGGGTGGAGCCCTGCATCAGGCTCTGCTCAGCAGAGAGCCTGCTTCCTCCTCTCTCTCTCTCTCCCTCTGTGTCTGCTCTTTGCCTACTTGTGATCTCAATCTCTCTGTCAAGTAAACAAATAAAATCTTTAAAAAAAATTTTTTTAAAAAAGATATACAGTACAAAGCAAACCCTCTGATGGTCATGTGGAGAACTGATAAATGAGAGGGGCAATAACCCCGTATGTGTTTCAGTCTACTCGAGAAATAAGCGATCCTTACCACCCTGAATCAGCTGTCGGGCCATAAACAAAGCAGTAGAACCAGTTGCACAGTTATTGTTGACATTTATTATAGGAATTCCAGTCAGTCCCAAACTGTGATAGATAGACCTCTGCCCGCAGGTAGAGTCACCTGTATAGAAAAAGAAACAAAACTGTAAAATCTGCAACACGGGAATTTATGAAACTGTTATGCAACATGACACCCCAGTACAGGGTTTTTTTCCTTCAGTATTGTGCCCGTGTGCATCCAACACAGGCACAGCAATAAACCACTGACATCTTATTCAGAAACAGTTTTTGCATTAAGCATTATTTATACTCCATATAGGAAAAAATCCTCAAAACATGTATATGTGTACTTTCTTTACATGTCACAGATGTAGGAAAGTAGAGAAATGACCAAGTAGTAGCAAACAATTCAATCTGGCTAGGACTACATGATAAAGGAAGCCATGTTTCATTTCTACTTCAGATATAAATCTTTAAAACTATATCAATGGATTAAAAGGCTATGATTTTTTTCTTCATAGAAAGGCTCTATAGGGGCGCCTGGGTGGCTCAGTGGGTTAAAGCCTCTGCCTTCGGCTCAGGGCATGATCCCAGGATCTTGGGATCAAGCCCCACATTGCATTGGCTCTCTGCTCAGCAGGGAGTCTGTTTCCCCCTCTCTCTCTGCCTGCCTCCCTGCCTACGTGTGATCTCTCTCTCTGTCAAATAAATATATAAAATTTAAAAAAAAGAAAAGAAAAGCTCTACAACTTCAAAAAGTTTAAAAGATCCTGTGTGGCAGGGTGTTCCAGAAAAACAGTGATCCAAGCTGAAAACACTTTGACTCCCTTTCCCCAGTAACAGGGGCATCAAGGCAGACAAACATGCTAGAGATAAATTAAATTAAAGATAAGATAAATTAAAGATAAATTAAATAGGATGGGAATATCCAAAGGGACAGACTCTCCAGAAGTCTTCAGGGAACACAGCAAGGTTCAGGACCTTCTTTTCAATAAATACATTATGTATCTCTTTGACCTAGTAAATTTCTCTTTGAGGATGCTCTTGATATACTAAAATCTCAAAAAAAAAAAAAAATCACAGATAAGCATGAAGATTCATCTATAGTAATGCTTACTATAGTCTTTTATGATAAACAGTAGATTATATATCTATTCAATGGAATTTTATCATTAAAAAAAAAGACCAAAGAAACTCTTTTTCATATAATTTGGAACAGTAGCCAAGAACTACTAAGTAAAGAAGAAAAAAAAATCAAGATACAAAACAGTGTGTTTATTATGTTACCAGGTGTGTAACAAAAGAAAGGGGGACAAAGAACTTACACAGTCATACACACTTATGTACAAATCACCTCTGCAAAGATACACTAGAAATTAGTGAAATTGACTAAGGGAAGGGAACCATGAGACAGGGAGATAGGAATAAGAGTGAAACTCTCCATCACATAATCATTCACCTTTGGTATTTTTGTACCATGTAAATATTTAATCTAATCCAGAAAAAAAATTTTAATTTAAAAAATGGTAATGATAATATAAGAGAAGACTTTATAGGGAACATGAATTATCCTAAATTGAGAAAACTACGTTACCAAAAAGTACTAGGATCCTTGTTCTCGTTTTTTAAGTTTTATTTATTAACAATTTTTTTTAAAGATTTCAATAATTTATTTATTTGACAGACAGAGATCACAAGTAGGCAGAGAGGCAGGCAGAGAGAGGGGGAAGCAGGCTCCCCCGCTGAGCAGAGAGCCTGATGCGGGGCTCCATCCCAGGGCTCTGAGAAAGTTTTATTTATTTAAGTAATCTCTACACCCAACATGGGGGTCAAACTCACAACCCAAATATCAAGACGCTCATACTCCTCCAACTGAGCCAGCCAAGCACCCCAGGATCTTATTTATTTCTTTAAGAGAAAATTCTATGTGCATGCATACTCACATGCATTCATATTCACTGAAAGATAATATCAAAAAATTAATGGTAATTACTTCTATACTGGACAATGGGATTAGAGGGGACTTTTTTCTTGTGTTTTCCTGTTTCTTTTATTCTTTTTTTCTTTTTTTACAATTAGCATATTCTCTTTTCCTAGTTAGGAAAAAGTTTAATGAAAAAAATTTATTGGGGGTGCCTGCGTGGTCAATGGTTGAGCATCTACCTTCAGCTCAGGTCATGATCCTGGGGTCCTGGGACAGAGCCTGGCATCAGGCTCAGTGGGGAGCCTGCTTCTCCATCTCCTGCTCCCCCTGCTTGTGCACACGAGCGTGTGTGCTCTCTCTCTCTCTCTCTCTCTGTGCCAAACAATAAGTAAAATCTTTTAAGAAAATGTATTGGATACAAAAAAGTCAACAAATACAGATTTTAAGATAACAAAGAACAAAAATTTATCTTCTGAATAGTAATTATCTTTAATGGTAGAACAATGGGTAATTTTTTCTTCTTTAAAGATAAGCAATTTTGGGACGCCTGGGTGGCTCAGTTGGTTGGACGACTGCCTTCAGCTCAGATCATGATCCCGGAGTCCCGGGATCGAGTCCCGCATCGGGCTCCCAGCTCCATGGGGAGTCTGCTTCTTCCTCTGACCTTCTCCTCGCTCATGCTCCCTCTCTCACTGTCTCTCTCTCAAATGAATAAATAAAATCTTTAAAAAAAAAAAAAATAAAAATAAAGATAAGCAATTTAAAGATAAGTAATTTATCTTCTTTAAAGATAAGCAATTTAAAGATAAGCAATTTATCTCCTGTTCTGGCAATAAACAATGGCAAAAAACATATATTACAGTAGGCTGACACATAAGGGAAATCTAGAGATGATGGAAATAAGACTCTAAATCCTGAGTTTGGAGGGTTAAAATTCACAAGTGCCTCTGCATTGGTTATGAAATTGCAGCTAGATTAGGTTAAACAGTTTTAAAATATATAGTTTAGGGGCGCCTGGGTGGCTCAGTGGGTTAAGCCTCTGCCTTCGGCTCAGGTCATGATCTCAGGGTCCTGGGATGGAGTCCCGCATCGGGCTCTCTGCTTGACAGGGAGCCTGCTTCCTCCTCTCTCTCTCTCTCTCTGCCTGCCTCTCTGCCTACTTGTGATCTCTGTCTATCAAATAAATAAATAAAATATTTTTTTTAAATTATATATATATATATATATAAAATAAAATATATAGTTTATTACATACCATATAGTTTATTACATACCATAAACGTAGCCAACACATGCCTGTTCCACTAATGAATAAGGGATCTGGGCATCAGCTAAAGCCTTCTGGGCTATAAAAACAAAAGAGTTTTATCAGACAGTGCATTGAGTATTTGCTTTAGGTAGGTCAAATTAAGTTTAGAGTCTTCCCAGAGTAGATTGACCTTTAAATAGTCTGTGTCCAAATCAAAGGACAAATCTTTCATCAAGTCATCTTAGATCTCTCCATTCAGAAGTAACCATTTCTCCCTCTAAGCTACTACTTTTCACACCTCCTTTTTGATACTTAACATTTTCTGTCCTAACTGTGTATCTAACTATAAATATATTAAATCCCGAAGTCTTAAAGCTCCTTAACCTCAAGATCCTTACTCATCTCTGTGGCTCCACAGCACATCTAAAAGACAAAATTGGAAAGAATATCATTATTGTTGGGGAAAGGGGGAGACTCCCACAGAGCCCTTTGGTGTCCCAGCAAACAGCTGGACAGTACATAAAATTATAGGCCACTGTTTGCCCTGGCTGCTTAGCTAAGAATGCCCAAGCTCTTTTTTCTTTGTCCTTTCTAAAGAGTCACTAGGCAACTGTCTGCATAGGTTCTTCTCCCTTGACCCAGGTTTCTTTTTATGGTTGCAAGGCTCCACAATCAAGACAGATGATACAGTAACTCCAATGTCCAAAGATCTAAATTTCCTCTATTACCTGCTTCTTTTGCCAAGTCAGGGTAGTCTCTTGAATTCTCAAGTCCAGGCTTCAAGAACTAGAAATATAGAAGGAGATAAATAAATAGAAGCAAATATAGTTAGATTTTTCTCACAACAGAGGACTGCAAAAATTCATTTATCAATTAATTTAAACAAAAACATACTGAGCACCTATATACAGGCCTTGCCCTTGGGGAGCTTCTAGTCCAGTGGAAAACGGGCAATTATACTATAGTGCCCTTAAGTACTGAATAATTTGGGGGAGAAAACTACCTAGCCTCAGAAGGAGGACTAGAAAGGCTTCCCAGAGGAACTAACATTCAAATTAATCTTTAAGAATGAGTAGGAGTAGGGTACCTGCGTGGCTCAGTGGGTTAAAGCCTCTGCCTTCGGCTCAGGTCATGATCCCAGGGTCCTGGGATTAAGCCCCACATCAGGCTCTCTGCTCAGCAGGGAGCCTGCTTCCTCCTCTCTCTCTCTGCCTGCCTCTCTGCCTACTTGTGATCTGTCTGTCAAATAAATAAAATCTTTAAAAAAAAGAATGAGTAGGAGTGGGGCGCCTGGGTGGCTCAGTGGGTTGAGCCTCTCTCTGCCTTCCGCTCAGGTCATGATCCCAGGGTCCTTCAATGGAGCCCCACATCGGGCTCTCTGCTCAGCAGGGAGCCTGCTTCCCCTCCTCTCTCTCTGCCTGCCTCTCTGCCTACTTGTAATCTCTCTCTCTTCAAATAACTAAATAAAATCTTAAAAAAAAAAAAAAAAAAAGAATGAGTAGGAGTTAGCCAAATAAGAGAAAAAAAAGTTCTAGGGCAAAGACCTAGAAGTGAGAGAATATGGCTCAATCTAGGTACTGTAAACAATTTTATGTTGCAGAAGTTGAAGCACAAATAAGATTCAGCAAGTGACAGGGACAGAAGAGTAACTTAAGACCAAATGATAACTACTAACACTTATTGGGTACTTACTTTGTTTTGCATTATGCTAAACCCTTTTCATGTATCAATTTATTTAATTCTCACAATAATCCCAAAAGGTAGGTACTATTATTAATATCATCACTTTACAACAAGAAAACTAGGGTACAGAGAGATTAAGTAATTTGCCCAAGGACACGTAGCTAATTAAGTAACGAAGCTGAAGTTTCAGACAGTCTGGTTCTAGAGCCACCTCAAAAGGGACCTTATATGCCTTCCTATGACATCTGGGCTTTATTCTAAAAACAATGGATTTTTCTTTTTTATAAAGAAACTTCAGTGGGTGGGGGCCTGAATGGCTCAGTGGGTTAAGCCTCTGCCTTCAGCTCAGGTCATGATCCCAGGGTCCTGGGATCAAGCCCTGCATTGGGCTCCCTGCTCATAATGGGGCCTGCTCCCACCCTCTCACTCTCTGCCTGTCTCTCTGCCTACTTGTGATCTCTGTCTGTCAAATAAATAAGTAAAATCTTTAAAAAAAAAAAAAAAAGAAAAGAAAAGAAACTGGGGGTACCTGGGTGGCTCAGTCAATTAAGCATCTGCCTTTAGCTCTGGTCCTGATCCCAGAGTCCCAGGATGGAGCCCCGAATCAGACTCCCTGCTTAGTCTCCCTGCTTTCCCTGAAGCAAAGAGCCTGCTTTTTCCTCGGCCTCCACCACTTGTTTTCTCTCTCTCTCTCAAATAAAAAAAATAAATAATCTTTAAAAAAGAGAGAGAGGCTGGGGGGGGGAGGGAATGAGATACTGCTACACACCCATTAGAATGGTCAAAATCCAAATACCGACAATACCAAATGCTTAAAAAGACGGGAAGTAACAGGAAGTCTCACTCATTGCTGGTGGCAATGCAAAATAGTACAGCCACTTTCAGAGACAGTTTGGCAGTTCCTTATAAAGTTAAATATCCTCAGGAGCCAAGGTGGCTCAGTTGTTAAGCAGCTGCTTTCAGCTCAGGTCATGATCCTGGAGTCCTGGCATCAAGTCCTGTGTTGGGCTCCCTGCTCAGCGGGGAGTCTGCTTCTCCCTCTGACCCTCACCCCATTGCGCACTCTCTCCCTCTTAAATAAGTAAACAAAATCTTAAAACAACAACAACAACAACTAAACATTCTCTTAACATATGATCCAGCCACTGTGCTCCTTGGGATTTATGCAAATGAGTTGAAAACTTATGCCCACACAAAACCCTACACAGGGATATTTATAATAATATTTTTAAAGATTTTATTTATTTATTTATTTGACAGAGAGACAGCAAGAGAGGGAACACAATCAGGAAGGGTGGGAGAGGGAGAAGCAGGCCTCCTGCTGAGCAGGGAGCCCAATGCAGGACTTGATCCCAGGACCCCGGGATCACAATCTGAGCTGAAGGCAGATGCCCAATGACTGAGCCACCCAGGCACCCTTAGTAATTTTTAAATAACTGCCAAAACTTGTAAGTAACCAAAATGTCTTTAATAGGTGAATAAATAAACTGTGGTAATACAAACAATGGAATATTACTCAGCACCAAAAAGATATGAGCTGTTAAGCCATGCAAAGACATAGAGGAATTTTAAATTCATGTTATTAAGTGAAGAAGCTAATCTGAAAAGCCTATATGTTACTGTATGATTCCAACTATATGACATTCTGGAAAAGGCAAAACTATGGAGACAGTAAAAAGATCAGTGGTTGTCAAGGGTTGAGGGAAGGGAGGGACGAACAGGCAGAGCACAGAGGATTTTTAGGGTAATGAAACTATTCCATATGATACTACCGTGGATATATGGCATTATGCATTTGTCCAAACCTAAAATATACAACACCAAGAGTGAACCCTAATATGAACTATGGACTTTGAGTGATAATGATATGTCAGTGTAGTTTCACTGATTTTAACAAATGCCCCATTCTGGTCCAGATTACTGAGTGAGGCTGGGCATGCATGGGGGCAGGGAGCACATGGGAACTCTTATTTTCTGTTCAATTTTGCTATAACCTAAAGCTGCTTTGAAAAATAAAGACCTACTTTTTAAGGGAAACAGAGACTGGGGGGGTGCCTGGATGGCTTGGTCAGCTAAGCATCTGCCTTCCACTCAGGTCATGATCCCAGGGTCCTGGGATTGAGCCCCCAATCAGGCTCCCAGCTCAAGGAGGAGTCTGCTTCTCCCTCTGCCCCTCCCCCACCACTCATGCACTCTGTCTCTCCCCCTCTCTCTCAAATAAATAAATAAAATCTTTTAAAAGAGAGAGAGATTGGGATGAAAAGACCTGCATCTTTTTTTCTTTTTGCTTATTTTTTTTCTTCTTTCTTTTTTTATTAACATATAATGTATTATTTATTTCAGGAGTACAGGTTTGTGATTCATCAGTCTTTTTTTTTTAAGATTTTATTTATTTATTTGTCAGAGAGAGAGAGCACAAGCAGGCAGAGGCAGAGAGAGAGAGAGAGAGAAGCAGGGTCCCCGCTGAGCAAGGAGCCCAATGTGGGACTTGATGCCAGGACCCTGGGATCATGACCTGAGCCAAAGGCAGTGGCTTAACTGGCTGAGTCACCCAGGCATCCTGTGATTCATCAGTCCTACACAAGTCACAGCACTCACCATAGCACATACCCTCCCCAATGTCCCTAACCCAGCCACCCTATAGCTCTCTGCCACCCCTGCCCCAGCAACCCTCAGTTTGTTTCCTGAGTTTAAGAGTGTCTTACATTTGTCTCCCTCTCTGGCTTCACCTTGTTTCATTTTTCCCTCCCTTCCCCTATGATCTTCTGTTTTGTTTCTCAGATTTCTCATATCAGTGAGCTCATATGATAACTGTCTTTCTCTGATTGACTTATTTCACTTAGCATAATACCCTCTAGTTTCATCCATCATTCATCATTGCAAATGGCAAGATTTCAGGTTTTTTGATGGCTTTATAATGTTCCATTGTGTATATACATACCACTTCTTCTTTATCCATTCATTCTGTTGATGGACATCTAGGCTCTTTCCATAGTTTAGCTATTGTGGACACTGCTGCTATAAGCATTGGGGTGCACGTGCCCCTTCAGATCACTACATTTGTATCTTTAGGGTAAATATCCAGTAGTACAATTGCTGGGTCATAGGGTAGCTCTATTTTCAACTTTTTGAGGAACCTCCATGCTGTTTTCCAGAGTGGCTGCACTAGCTTGCATTCCCACCAACATCTTAGATCATTCTAGATGTAATGTGGAGAATGAATGAAGGAAAAAGTTTCAGGCAACGAGGCCAAATGATTCTGGAACAGTCCAAGTGAGAGTTGACTAAGATAGCAGCAGAAAGGATAGAAAAAGCAGACAGACTTAAAAACATAAAGGAAGGGGCGCCTGGGTGGCTCAGTGGGTTAAGCCGCTGCCTTCGGCTCAGGTCATGATCTCAGAGTCCTGGGATCGAGTCCCGCATCGGGCTCTCTGCTCAGCAGAGAGCCTGCTTCCCTCTCCTCTCTCTCTGGCTGCCTCTCTGCCTACTTGTGATCTCTCTCTCTGTCAAATTAATAAATAAAAAAAAATCTTTAAAAAAAAAAAAAAAACATAAAGGAAGAGGAGCCTGGGTGGCTCTGTCAGTTGGGTATCTGCCTTCAGCTTAGGTCATGATCCCAGGCTCCTGGGATCACATCTGGCTCCCTGCTCAGTGGAGAACCTGCTTCTCCCTTTGCCCACTGCTAGTTTTCTCTTTCTCACTATCTCAAATAAATAAAAAAAAATCTTTTTTAAAAAAAGAAAGAGAGAGAGAGAAAGAAAGAAAAAATGAAATGAAAAAAGAAAAAAGAAAAGAAGCAAAATGTAAAGGAAGTAAAATCCAAGCTGGGTGACTGATTAGATAAAGTATACTTGTTGGAATGGTCAGTGGAGGTGCTAACAAAAAATGGCTTTCAAAAGATTTTGACTGTAAACCACTGTAAGATATATTATGACAAAACCCAGTAGACACACACATACATACATAATTGTAATTTCCCTTTAAAACATTCGGTCACCTCTGTATAAATCGAAATTTAGTTGAAGTCACAGCTAGGTGGCTCAGTGGGTTAATCCTCTGCCTTTGGCTCAGGTCCTGGGATTGAACCATGCATTGGGCTCCCCTGAGCAAGGGAGCCTGCTTCTCCCCCTCTCTCTGCCTACCTGTGATCTCTATCCATCAAACAAATAAATAAAATCTTTAAAAAAATAATTGAGTTCACACTGCACTTTTCCCTTTCCCAATAATACTGATTAAAATCTGTCCTAATGCTTTATCCAGTGTGTGCCTTTCCTTATCTTTGATACCACCACTCACACGAAAAAAACTGAACTTTGCCCCTACTGCAGAAACTCCTCCAAGCACTGTCTCAATCACAATCTTCACTCCATCCCCACAGTAGTAACTATCTTTACTCCCACTGTAACCACTTTCTGTAATATTTCATAATTTTATCATCCAAGTGTGTATCTATAGACACTACAGTTTAGTCTTGCCCATTTATCAAAATTTTATGGGTTGGGATGCCAGTTGGTTAGGCGGCTGCCTTCGGCTCAGGTCATGATCCCAGGGCCCTGGGATCAGAGTCCCACATCAGGCTCCTTGCTCAGCTGGGAGCCTGTTTCTCTCTCTCCCTCTGCGTGCTGCTTGTGCTCTTTCTCTCTCTCTGTCAAATAAAAAAAAAAAAATCTTTAAAAAAATTGTATGGGTCTTTTAATTCTTTGTTAACCTACAGGTCCTCCTCCACTACTTTCTTTTCCTCTCAATGTATCTGTTTAAGAACCTAGAACATTTGACCTAGAGTTTCCCCAAGTAAGTGTTGCTTTAGCAAACTTTTGTGTATGCGGTTGTCATGTAAAATGTATTTCTTCTGTGGGTCGTGAAATTATCACACATAAAATTATTAGAAAAATTAAGTGCTTAATTATTTGGCCCTAACTACAAGGGAACCAGGATAACTTAGAGCAATTTGAAGAAATAGAAATAAGAAAATATAGGACTTGGACTGCACTATAGACTGAATGTCTGTGTCCTCCTAAAATTCATATATTGATATCTAATCCCCAATATGACTGAATGATTGAGGTGGGCCTTTGGGAGGTCATAATGATGGAGACTTCACAAATGGTATTAATATGCTTATAAAAGAGATGCCAGAGAGTTCCCTCACCCCTTCTGCCATATGAGGACACAGCAAGAACACAGCTATCTATGAACCAGAAAGCAAGATCTCAAAAGACAATGAATCTGGCTCAGTGGGTTGAGCCTCTGCTTTCGGCTCAGGTCATGATCTCAGGGTCCTGGGATGGAGGCCCACTTTGGGCTCTCTGCTCAGCAGGGAGCCTGCTTCCCACTCTCTCTGCCTGCCTCTCTGCCTACTTGTGATCTCTCTCTCTGTGTCAGATAAATAAATAAAATCTTAAAAAAAAAAAAAAAGCAATGAATCTGCCAGTGCCTTAATCTCTTGATCTCAGACTTCCCAGCCTCCAGAATTGTGAGAAAGAAATATTTGCTTTTTAAGCTGCCCCACTCTGTTTTTATTGCTGTTATTTTGCAACCAAAACAGATCAAGTCAGATCAGTTCTTGAAATAGGTAGAACATAAAACTATGAACAAAGGGCAAATCAGAAGGTAGGCAGCATAAGCAAAGGGACTTGGCCTGCTGTCAGCCTGATGGTAGTGATGATTTAGTTGTATTAAAACCTGTTGACATCCACCAAAGAAATCTTAACTTACTTCCTACACTAATAATAAAACTCATTAAAGGAACTTCAACTTGTATCAGGAACTCAGCTATTCAAATTAAGAACCATAACACAGGAATCTGACCATTACAAATTTACCAACAGAGCTTAAAGTATTATCTAGTAAGTTTTTCCCTCCTCATCAAATCCTGCCCCAAGTTCCAAAATATCTAACCTAGAAGAAACTGGCCCAATAAGTACATTAATAAAGCTGTTCTTCACAGTCCCAGTCTCTTCCCTCAATACTGTAACTAATACTGCCTACACCTCCATCTCCTAACTTAGAAAAAGAAACAAATTACTTCCCAAAGGGTTATAAAGTTCTACGCTTTCCTACACAGCCAATATAATCACATATTCAACAGCCAATGGAGGATCTGATTGCATTAATGTCATACTTAAAAAGCTTTTACTGTCCACCTCTATTAGAAGTCCCCCCTCCTGGGGCACATAGGTGGCTCAATGGGTTAAAGCCTCTGCCTTCGGCTCAGGTCATGATCTCAGGGTCCTGGGATTGAGCCCCACATCAAGCCCCACATGAGGCTCTCTGCTCAGCAGGGAGCCTGCTTCCTCCTCTCTCTCTCTCTCTGCCTGCCTCTCTGCCTACTCATAATCTCTATCTATCAAATAAATAAATAAAGTCTTAAAAAAAAAAAAGTCCTCCTTCCCATGAAACAATAGGATGAACTCCAAGTACCTGCTCTATTATGATTAACTGACTTTTCTACTCAAATGTTTTGATCAAATTATGTACTCTCACCGCATTTGGTAAGATAATAAAAATTTTAAGGCTGTTTTCTCAGGAAGAGAACTTCCCCCTGGCAACTCTCTTTCCTTAAGTATATCCATTTAGTACCTTCCAACTAACCTTCATTAGGATCTTATTCTCAGGCACCAGGCATTTTCAAGGTGTTACAGATACAGCAATGAATTGGACATGGTACTCACCCTGGGAGGAGCTTACATTCTAAGGAAGAATATGAACATATAAACAGAGAACTTCAGTATAACATAAGTATGGGTTTCCCCTGCTGTCAAAAATATTGTGTTCTGGGCACCTGAGTGGCTCAGATGGTTAA
Organism: Mustela putorius furo; assembly: GCF_011764305.1. Lineage (NCBI taxonomy): Eukaryota > Metazoa > Chordata > Mammalia > Carnivora > Mustelidae > Mustela > Mustela putorius. The sequence continues at coordinate 42,194,557 of NW_025422005.1, read as the reverse complement.
TCGACTGCCTTCAGCTCAGGTCATGATCTCGGAGTCCGGGGATCGAGTCCGGCTTCGGGCTCCCAGCTCCATGGGGAGTCTGCTTCTCCCTCTGACCTTCTCAGCTCTCATGCTCTCTCTCACTAAATAAATAAAATCTTTAAAAAAAAATATTGCATTCCTATGAAAACTTTCATAAACTGAAATGGCATAAGGTGAAGAAGAAATTGCCATTAACTTATATGGAAATTTTTCTGAGTGTTCTTGGACCCAAACTATAACCCCTTCGGCTTTTCTGATACCTTAGGCCACATCTTGATAATGAATGCACAAAATAAATCAAGATAAAGCACAGATGCTCACAAGCACAGTTCAAAGCTATGGCAGTTTAATGCTGAGACGCTGAGTGTATTTTCAGGGAAGGAGCTGGGCAGTCACACTCTGACTGCTGCTTGCTGCTTGGGGTGCTCACCGCCTCTGTTAACCAGCAACTCCCTGCAGAACAAATGCTGGATGTTATTTTCACTTTTTGCCTTTTTTCTTTTCTTTTTTTTTTTTAAAAGATTTTATTTATTTATTGGACAGAGAGAGATCACAAGTAGGCAGACAGGCAGGCAGAAAGAGAAGGGGTAGGAAACAGATTCCCTCCCCCACTCAGCAGAGAGCCCAATGTGGGGTTCGATCCCAAGACCCTGAGATCATGACCTGAGCCAAAGGCAGAGGCCTGAGCCACCCAGGCACCCCACTTTTTGACTTTTTCTAAAAGCAAAAATCCTCTTTGAATTTCAGTTAACAAATATAGATAGTAACGTAGGTCTTTTGTCAAAGTGAGTGGTATAACTTGAACTTTCCAAAAGTGGGGGATATCTGGAATGAAGCAAAGGTAAGTAGTGGGCTCTGCAGGAAAATCAAGAGGATCAAGAGACTTCTTGGAGAAGATGAACTGGTCTTTTAAAAACGAAAAGAAAAAAAAACTGCAAAGAAGTCAAGTACAAGTAGTTAGAACAAGAGAGGCATAAAACAGTGTGGGGTGAAACTGACAGCAGTTTGGCTTTACCAGAACGTAGGAGTGGTGAGGGTGACAAGAAATGAGAGCGGAGGACCCTGGCTTCCTAAGAATCAGCAGATACCACATGAGGAACAGAAAGGAGGTCAGAGGATCCAGAAAACATGCCACTTGTGCTGAGACACTTAACATCACGAATGTTTCTCCTCCTCATCCTCGCTTCTAACTGTAAAGGGATCCTACAGGAGAGTATTCCTGGGTGTGCAGAGCGGGGACAGTCCCCACCTGATTTCCTTTCCATGGCAAGGAAGATGTTGCCTCGTCAAAGGTCCAAATACCTTGGGATTCCACTCAAAATCAAAGGAAGTGTGGACTCTGTTGGGGCGTCCGTCACCAACTCTGACCCAGGGAGAAAAAGGAAGGAGGAACGGGAAAGAAACGACCGCAGGTATAACCCCCAGACGAGACCACACTTCAAAGACAACCCTAAATGACAACCCCTCCGAGTCGCCAACGTCGAAGAAGCCGTGGCTGAGCAATGGGATGCCCGGGACCCCCCGCCCCGTAGAAGGACAAACCACTGGACGGCGCCTGGCCCTGACCTGGGCCCCCGTTTCCCGGTCACCTCGGGGCTCCCCTACATCTCGGCCTCTCCCGGACAGAGCCGAACAGGGAGCCGGCCTGCGGGCTCCGCGGCTCCGCGGCTCCGTTTACCTTGGTCATCCCAACCCCCACCACGAACACCATGCGCTGGGGCAAATTCTTTGAGGCGACCGGAAGCATGACGCTGGTCGTGCAGGGCGGCCGCGGGTGCAGAAAGTCCTGAAGCAGCTGACCCGAGCGCGCACAGTCTGAAGCAGCGGCGGCGCCGGCTGTCTCTCAGAGCCAGGGGCGGGACAGGAGGGGGGAGGGGGCGTGGCAGGAGGCGGGGAGGGGCGGGGCACCCAAAGAGAGGAGGATGGTGGAGAGACTGAGACAGAATGCGAGAGAAAAAGGAACGGCGCTTGCGCGTGCGCAGAGACACCGCCAGGGCGCGTTCTTTGGGGGCGGGTAGGGGGCGGGTAGGGGGCGGGTAGGGGGCGGGTGTTGAGTTCTTGTTTGTCCGCGAAGTTCTGGTTCCTGGCTCACGAGCGAGTCGGAGAGGAAGTCCACATCAAACAACGGAAAAAAGGTTTTATAACCTAGTACAGCCATTCAGGTTTAAGTCCTCTGTGATGAGAGGGAGTGTGGTCTGCTCTAGGGCCTAATGAGAGCAGGGGTTGGCCGGAAACTAGATGGACAAAACTGTACCCTAAGAAAAATTCGTGGAGTGTTGTGTTTGTTCTGTATCCTGTTAGTGTTGGTAAGAGTCAGCCCTAGAGCTGTACACCAAAAGCGTGGGTAGTATTTTACTGTATGTCTAAAACAACCAAAATTGACTTAATAACCATGTGACTGCCTTTTTTAATCCCTGAAACTCACTCTTGTTTCGCTCCAGCAAATAATGCCCAGAAACTGAGATATGTCTTTGCCAATAGTTTGTGTAGCACAGGTTCCCTGTAGGGATTCTAATTTATAGCTAATACTTCACAAGCGTGTAGCATACAGGTTAATGTCTCTCTCTCTCTTTTTTTTTTTTTTTTAAGATTTTATTTATTTATTTGACAGAGAGAGATCACAAATAGGCAGACAGGCAGGCAGAGAGAGGGAGAGGAGGAAGCAGGCTCCCTGCAGAGCAGAGAGCCCGATGTGGGACTCAATCCCAGGACCCCGAGATCATGACCGGAGCCAAAGGCAGCGGCTTAACCCACTGAGCCACCCAGGCGCCCCAGATTAATGTCTCTTAATAAGCTAATAAATAACATACTCCAGGGGTGCATAGGAGGCTCCCAGGGTTAGGAGTCTGCCTGGTTAGGCCTCTGCCTTCGGCTTGAGTCCTGATCCCAGGATCCTGGGACTGAGGCCCCGCATGGGGCTCTCTACTCTGTGGGGAGCCTGCTTCTCCTGCGCTCTCTGACAGCCCCTCTCCCTGCTTGTGCTTTCCTCCTCCCCTCAAATAAATAATCTTAAAAAAAAGGAAAGAAAGAAAGAAAGAACATACGCCAAACCAAAGATTAATTACATTATAGTTCCAGGCAAAAAGGAGATGAAATAAAGTCCAAGTTTAGTTGTGATGTGCTGTCTACCAGTTGGCCCTCTGTGAATCAGTCCTTCCAACTAAGCTGGGAATCAGCTGCCAGTTTAGGTTCCTTGCTGCTGAGGCACACAGCTACCTGGCATTGTGTTGACCACTGCCTAGAAAGACTAGCCTTACCAAGGCAGGGAAAGATGTCTTTCTCTTCCTCAGACCGTTGTGCCTTTAACACGGCTGAGGCCCAAGAGAGTAGTTGGCCACCACGGGAACAAGTGTATCAAGATCAAGATCTTAGAGATCTGTTCAGATCAGCAAAGAGTAACCTTACCCAGACTGAACATTCCAGTAAGTCCTCATAAATTCTTGGTATTTAAAGTTTAAATGTCCATTATGTCATAGTTGCTTCTCCGTATGTTCCTATCTATAAGCACACAGTAGCACAACACTTTGGTTACTCTCAATCTCATATGGCCTCCCAAATTCACTTTTAGATCAAACCAAGTGCTTAGAACCCCAAAATCAATACTTAAAGAGCTGTTGTGGTGGGGAAAAAAAAAAAAAGAAAGAAAAGAAAGAGAAAAAGAAAAAGAAAAATTGAGTTGCCCCAGGTATCTGTTCCCAGCTGAGGACTAACAATACCAAGCCCCATCTGCCTTCTTGTTTCAACTCCCACGCTGCAAATGTCTGTCTCATGATCTATTTAGTGCCACGTTTTTCATGTTTTTGTGCTTGTTTGTGCTTTTGCTGTTCAAAATGGCACAAAGCATAGTGCCTGAAGTGCTATCTAGAGTTTCTAAGTGCAAGAAGGGCATGATAGGGGCCAATACTCTGATCTCTGCTGGCGTCCCTGCGGCAGGCACCCCCCAGGAAGAAGGGAAGCTTGGGAGAGGAGACCAGGTTGCCTGTCACCCAGGTCCTCCAGCTGCATTGCCTTGCATAAGACGGTCATTTGCATCAAGCTCACCTGCACTCCCACTCTCATCCGAGCTGGATCTAAAATTGCATCAGACCAGTTACTTTATCAATGTTAATCTTCCGCAGAGGCTAGGACTGGAGAGGTAATAGCAGTGACAGACATTAAGTAAGCTCACAAAGGCTCTACAGTATTTAATGGGGCCCAGAATGGTGTGTCTCAATAATCTAAAGGGCATTTAAGACTAATTTCAGATCAGCAGAAACTTTGATACTGCTGCCAAATTTATTGATGCAGGTGCTGCAACAGTGGAGTGTCTGTTTCTGGTGCTGGTATTCTTTGGCAGCCTAGTCATCGGTTATGCCAGAAAACTTTCACTGAAGTAGCAGCTGTTGTCACATGCTATCCTCGAATTTGCCTTGTCTGAAGCTATGGGTCTCTTTTTTGTTTGATGGTTGCTTTCTTGATTTTGTTTGCCATGTAGCAAATTATTGCTCGAAATGTTGGCATTCATATTAATTACAGATGTAATTCTCCATATCTTACTGTGACACTGAAAACTGTAGTATTGGTGTCATGGAAATAGATGTTATTTTGAAAGTCATTTCATTAAAGATGAAACTTTAATTTTTGCTGTGATTTGTACTTACCTAAATTTAGATCGTCACAAAGAAGAATATGCATTCAGACAGATGCTGTATAAGTCAGAGGAAATTACAGTTGTTGCCCCATGAAGAAAAAGAGCCAGTTTTAAAATTTTATTTTATTTATTTGACACAGAGAGAGAGATCACAAGTAGGCAGGGGTGGGGGGGCGGCTCCCTGCCAAGTGGAGAGGCCCATGTGGGGCTTGAAAAGAGCCAGTTTTTAGGAGAATTTTTTTTTAAGATTTTATTTTTATTATTTTATTTGAGAGAGAGACAGTGAGAGAGAACATGATCGAGGAGAAGGTCAGAGAGAGAAGCAGACTCCCCGTGGAGCTGGGAGCCCGATGCGGGACTCGATCCCAGGACTCCGGGATCATGACCTGAGCTGACGGCAATCGTCCAACCAACCAAGCCACCCAGGCGTCCCTGAGAATTCTTTTATACAGTATTCTGCACCTTGTAATTTATAGTCTTTGGGTTATTCATATAGAAGAGAAATGAGTGTTTTCAGCTTCTATGAAATATGATTAATTAAACCAAGATAGTTAATTGCTAAAAAGAAAAAAAAGGAGGTATGATATGCCTTACAAAGAAAACAGGTGTTGGATAAACTTAGTTCAGACATGAGTTACAGTGCTATTGGCCTTGAGTTCAATGTTAATGAATCAACAATATATATTAAATAATGTGCCTTTAAACAGAAACATAAAACAAGAAATGTTATGTATTGATAGGTTGACAAAACCAGAGGATTGCAGAAGTCTAACCCTGTATTTCTCCTATGAGCAATGGCTTAGTATTCACTAATTTAATGTTCACAGCAACTTTTAGAACATAACTACTACAGAAAGAGAAAGCTGTGTGTGTGTGTGTGTGTGTGTGTATAAAGAGGTGCCTTCCTGCCCTAAGGGTCTGTGATAAGAGCCTCTTACAAATCTCTGTGGCATAAAGCATCAGAACAGCTGGAAGTTCACTCCCTCTAGGAAACCTGTAATTGTTCCTCTGACCGTTCATTCAGCAGAAACTCCTCGGCTGAGGAGCCATTGGGCAGGAGGGGAAACCAGGGTAGCTATAAGGAAGGACAAAAGGAAGAACTTGTGGCAAATGAAGGTGTTCTGAAGCTGAACATGCTGCCTTTGCAGGGGCTGAGTCCCCTGTCTCTGGGGGAAGGGACGTGTTCAAACTGATGCTGGCTGGTGTCAGGGATACTGCAGGAGATAGCCTTATACCAGGAGGGAAATTGAACCAAATGGACCTCGAGTTCACAGGTTATTTTCACTATTTCAAAAAGCGTTATAGAAGTTATGTGGATTATACCCACCATACCACCTCCAATAAAAATTGCCATAGGTTCAAAACATCCACATCTGGACCCCATTTCCTACTGAATCAGAGCCTCTGGGAGAAGAGCCTAGGCATCAATATTTAGAAAGATTCTTCCAGGTGATTCTAAGCCCTCACTGCATTAGGTAAAGAACTACTGAGCTAGGACTAGGTCAATTTAGTAAAATCCCCAGCTGCTCAGAGAATCTCCCCCTTTCCTGCCTATCCCTAGCCTAAAGCAGGGCACTGAAGAAGCTTTTACTAAGTGTGAAGTTCTTTCCTGAAACTCGGATTAGCCAATAAAGACAGCAATGTGACTGGCCGATAAGCCAGGGTCACCAATCCAATAGAACAAGTGACAAGGTCCAGATTAATTATTATGGAACAAATGCTCGCTGTCCACTGGACGTTGGTTTCAAAGCAGAAGTCCAAAACACCGGACTCTGAGCCCGCCCGCCCGCCTCAGGGTCAGGAGGCTGACCTGCTTTAGAGCTGGAGGTCGGGTCACTCCCGAGGCTCTTTATAGAAGCTGACGCCCTGCTGTGTAGCAGGGGCCCAACACAGGAACTCCTGCGTGTTGGGCCCCAAAGGCAGCGGGAAGGGAGGCATTCCCGTCAATATAAACCTCCACAGCAAGTGCAGACAAAGGCCATCAAGCTCCTTCAGGGCTACCTCGTCCAACAACGACAACAGTATACCCTTTACTACTTCAGTTTGCATCTCCCCAAGCGCCTGCGCACCAAGACACTAATGTCCCCCAGTCGCCAACAACCCCGCCGCGGATTGAACCTAGAGATCAGAGGAGTTCCTGAGCGCCGGGGTGACGTCACGCCCTTTGGGGGCGGGATCAGCCCGCAAGGCTCCACCGCCACTGGTCCGCAACACGGCAGTAACCAGGGGAACTGCAAACACTGTAGGGTCTGCTTCCGGTTCGAGCACCCGAAACCCCGCCTCTAGGGATGGACGTGGCTCGGGCGGTTATTCTCCTGTCCCTCTTGAGGCTCCCTTGGACGGAATCCTATGCTAGGGAGCCTGAGCTACCCCTGCCAGACCCAGGGTGGTCTCTGGTCGGGAGCCTTACTGGTCCGGGATGGGAAGAAGAGGCTAGGGGGAGTGGTCAGTGGTTTGGCCACTGTGCAGAGCAGAGCTGTCTGTGTTGGTGTGTGTAGGAACCTGGTACATGCGGGGGGAGGGGGGGGGGCTCAGAAAAGGTTTAAAGTGGAAAGGAGATGGGCGCCTGGGTGGCTCAGTGAGTTAAAGCCTCTGCCTTCGGCTCAGGTCATGATCCCAGGATCCTGGGATCAAGCCCCACATCGGACTCTGCTCAGCAGGGAGCCTGCTTCCCTTACTCTCTCTGCTTGCCTCTCTGCCTACTTATGATCTGTCAAATAAATAAATAAAATCTTTTTAAAAAAAGTGGAAAGGAGAGCTAGAAATCTGAAGGGGGGGGGTCTTGTGTGTTCATCGGATGTGGAACTGTGAAATCTGGGAGTTGGTAGGGGGTAAGCTGTCATCCTGGGGAGTGCGGGTGTCAGCTGTTGGGAAAACGGAGTTGATAAGGTAGGTGGGGAAGAAGAGGGCATGCTCTCTTTCTGAGCTTGGATATTAATAATTAGTACTCTTCAGGCCCAGGAACCCTGTAAGCGCGCTGAAGCAACACCTGGTTAGGTTTCTTAACAGCCCTTTGAGGTCAGTGGTGTTACCCTGTTTTGCAAATGAAAAAACTGAAGCTCAAATAAGTTAACTTGCCCCAAATCAAACAGCCGGCAAGTGGTAGAGTGAGAAAGAAACCCAGACTCTTGTCTCTGTGGCTAAATTACAGAGTTTGAGATTTGAAGTGGGTTTCAGAGGTCCTTCATTCCAGACGCTGCAAATGAAAGTATGTGCAAATATCTGGGTTGGATCGGCAGTACCTGAAAATCAGTTCCCCTTTTGAAGGGAAAGCTCACTCCGTTCCAACTGATTTTTTTTCCTGGGACACTTCTCTAAAACCATGACAGCCAATCAGTTTGACAACCAGATGGCCAGAAGCCTCCTGTGGGCCACTATTTAGGGTTCCCTGAATCTAATCATAGAATTGACCATTGAAAACAAAAAATAGGCTGCTGTGATTTCATTTTGAAGATAGGAGGACTAGTGTCTAGACAGACTGTTAGGGTCTGTGCTAGAATCCAGATCATTTTTTTCATTTCACCACTGTCCCAGAAATTTGCTCCTTGTATCCACTTAATGTAGTGTGGGAAAATTTTTGTTTAATTAAACAGTCTGAAAGGTACTTTAAAAAATGTCTTTGCCTTTTGTACTTCAGAGGTACTATTAAATGTCAGTTGCAGTTTGCCTTGTGGAAAGATCATTTCCAATGTAATATTGCTACAGAACAACAGTTCTCAAATATTTATCTCAGGACACCTTTATTCTCTCTTTTTAAAATTTGACAGAGGGAGAGAGCACAAGCAGGGGAAGTAGCAGATAGAGGGAGAGGGAGAAAAAGCCTGCCCCCACCTCCCAAGCCGGGGTTGGGGGCATGGCAGATGCAGGACTGGATCCGAGGACCAGGGGATCATGACCTGAGCTGAAGGCAGTCCCATAACCAACAGAGTTACCCAGGTGCCTCAGGACACCTGTATGCTATTATGTATATTATTTTTATGCTTTTGTGTATATTATATCTATGATATTTACCATATCAGAAATTAAAGGTAAGAAAATCTTTTTTTCTTTTATAAAGATTTTATTTATTTATTTGACAGGCAGAGATCACAAGTAGGCAGAGAGGCAGGCAGAGAGAGAGGGGGAAGCAGGCTCCCTGCTGAGCAGAGAGCCCGATTCGGGGCTCAATCCCAGGGCCCTGGGACCATGACCCTAGCCAAAGGCAGAGGCTTTAACTCTCTGAGCCACCCAGGTGCCCCAAAGCTGAGAAAATCTTAAAACATTCACTTACCAGTTATTTAAAAATAAAAGTAAACTTGGGGGGCCTGGGTGCTCAGTTAGTTAAGCATCCAGTCCTTGGTCATGATCTCATGGGTTTTGAGATCCAGCCCCATGTTGGGCTCCACGCTCAGCAGAGAGTCTGCTTAAGATTCCTACCTTCGGGGCGCCTGGGTGGCTCAGTGGGTTAAGCCGCTGCCTTCGGCTCAGGTCATGATCTCAGGGTCCTGGGATCGAGTCCCGCATCGGGCTCTCTGCTCAGCAGGAAGCCCGCTTCCTCCTCCTCTCTCTCTCTGCCTGTCTCTCTGCCTACTTGTGATCTCTCTCTGTCAAATAAATAAATAAAATCTTTAAAAAAAAAAAAAAAAAAAAAAAAGATTCCTACCTTCTTGGGGCGCCTAGGTGGCTCAGTGGGTTAAAGCCTCTGCTTTTGGCTCAGGTCATGGTCCCAGGGTCCTGGGATGGAGCCCTACATCAGGCTCTCCACTCAGCAGGGAGCCTGCTTCTTCCTCCCTCTCTCTGCCTGCCTCTCTGCCTACTTGTGATCTCTGTCTGTCAAATAAATAAATTAATTTTTAAAAAAAGATTCTCTCCTTCTACCCTTCCTCACACTTGTGTACTTGCTCTCTCTCTCTAAATAAAATAAATCTTTTTAAAAAGTAACCTGTTACTTCTGAATATAAATAATATTTTAGGGGCACCTGGGTGGCTCAGTGGGTTAAACCTCTGCCTTCTGCTCAGGTCCTGGGATCGAGCCCCACATCAGGCTCTCTGCTCAGCGGGAAGCCTGTTTCCCCCTCTCCTTCTGCCTACTCGTAATTTGCCTGTCAAATGAATAAATAAAATCTTAAAATATACATATTTTAATGAAAAATAGCTAGGCCTTTCTCCCAAAAAATTGGTAAGAAGAGTAGCATTATTTTACATTGTCTCAAATCTGTTCAATATCTGGCTTGATAGAAAATAGCCAGACTAGGGCACCTGGGTGGCTCAGTGGGTTAAGCCACTGCCTTCCACTCGGGTCATGATCTTAGGGTCCTGGGATCAAGCCCTGCATCGGGCTCTCTGCTCAGAGCAGAGCCTGCTTACCCCTGCCTCTCTGCCTACTTGTAATCTCTCTCTGTGTGTCAAATAAACAAAATCTTAAAAAAAAAAAAAAGAAAAGAAAATAGCCAGACTCTCATTTCTGCTTCAGCAACTGAGCTGTTGTATCTTTTGTGTATATGAAGACAGTCTGGTCTAACACAGATTTTAATTGCTTTTTCAAATAACTGTGGACATTCTTTTTTGATACTATACCAAAAACTTAGTGAGTAGTAGTTTCTTGAAAGGAATGTACAGTGTGACTTCTGAAACCATATTGGTGAACTTTTGTACTGTTACATTAAAATCCATTGGTTTATCTTGCTCTTTGTTCTGATATTTTACCCATGTATAATTTTATTACATTAAGCATTGGTCATTTGGAAAACGTTGGCTCACTGCATTAAGCAAATCTTCCAAATGTCAACATTTCAAATTTCATAATGTAATATCAAGTAGAATGTCATTGTACAATATCAAGAAAATCACATTTGTTAATATCATCAACTATCTCATTTTTTAGAAAAAAGTTTAAGCTACTAAACTTAAGGTAGTAGAAACAAGTTTTCATTTGGCCAAAAAGTACTGTCAGTTGTTTTGTTGAAGGAAAAGACTCACCTTTTTTTTGTTGCTGTTGTTGTTTTGTTGAAGGAACAGACTCACCATTTTTTTTTACATATTTGAGAAAATGTTTGTGAAACACCCGAGTCTGAATAACTGTAGTTTGTTAGCTGTTCATTCAAGTGAAAATGGCATTCTATAACCTATGTGGCTAGCTCAGCTGGTAACTCAAACAGGCACACAGGTTTTTTCTGGGATCAACTATTATACTTTGGCTTATAGCAGAAGTGCTTGATGTGTACTTCCCATTTTGTCACACCGAATATTAAAAATATATGTACTCATGAGATGAAATTGAATAAAATTAATTTTTACTATTTCATAAGAAAAAAAATAGATGTCCATGGAAGTAGAGAGGGACTAGTAAGATAATAAAAGTTGCTGTTGGGGCGCTTGGGTGGCTCAGTGGGTTAAAGCCTCTGCCTTCGGCTCAGGTCATGATCCCAGGGTCCTGGGATCGAGCTCTGCATCGGGCTCTCTGCTCTGCATGGAGCCTGCTTCCTCCTCTCTCTCTGCCTGCCTCTCTGCCTACTTGTGATCTCTGTCTAATAAATAAATAAAATCTTTTAAAAAAATAATAAAAAAGAGTTGCTGTTAATGCTGAAAAGATTGGGAAAGAACATTTCCCTTTTCAGTGTGGAGGACTAAATAATCGAAAAATTCTGCCAAGGCACCTGGGAGTTGATTGAGCCACTGGCTCTTGGTTTTGGCTTGTGTCATGATCCCAGGGTCCTGAAATTGAGCACCATGTTGGGCTCCATGCTCAGTGGGGAGTCTGCTTGAGGATTCTCTCCCCATTTCCCTTTTGCCCCCAACACCCCACTCACACACACTCTCTCTCTCTCTCAAATAAATCTTTAAAAAAAACTTTTCCTGGGCGCCTGGGTGGCTCAGTGGGTTAAGCCACTGCCTTTGGCTCAGGTCATGATCTCAGGGTCCTGGGATCAAGTCCTGCATCGGGTTCTCTGCTCAGCAGGGAGCCTGCTTACTCCTCTCTCTCTCTCTCTGCCTACTTGTGATCTCTCTCTGTCAAATAAATAAATAAAATATTAAAAAAAAAAAAAGCTTTTCCTGCCAAGAAACACCCAGAAATGCTGGATAAAATGCAATAAACGTTCTTTTAAATGCATACAGTATGGAGGAGGGGTGTTTTTTCTTTTAATTTTACACTCATCTGTTCTGTTTGAATGTACTTTGTGTATTATTTTTTTAAGACTATTTGAGAGAGATAGAGTGAGCGAGTGGGAGCATGAGATCGGGGGAGAGGCAGAGGGAGAAACAGACTCACCACTGAGCAGGGAGTCAGACATGGGGCTTGATCCCTGGACCCCAGGACCCCAGGACCCTGAGATCATGACCTGAGCCAAAGACAGACAGATGCTCAATGCACCGAGCTACCCAGGTGCCCCTGTGTATTTTATTTTTATTCTTGCTATATCATGTCTTTTATTTTTGTCAGTGTGTTCTGTTTTCACTTTAATTATTTTTGGGGTAGATAATACTCAACACATGAATTAAGATTCAAAAGTATGAAAGGTCAAACTGTTAAAATTCTCCCTCCTACCCCTATTTCCAGTTTCCCAGTTCCTCTCCCCATCCTAGAAATATTTTATGTAACTACAACCAAATACATATATGCACACTTGAGTAATGTTATCCCCCTGTATAATACAAACTTTAGCTTTCTTTACATGCTATTTCACATCTTGAATTTTTCATAAAATAGATTTTTTAGATTATATCAGTGCATAAAAAGTTGCTTTTTTTTTTTTCATAATTCCTAGTGTTCAGTTTATGGATGTACCATCCTTTATTTAACCACCTGTTGGTGGATATTAGGATGGTTTTCAGTGGCACCTGAGTGGCTCAGTCAGTTAAGCATCTGCCTTCCGGCTGGGTCCTAGGATGGAGCCCCACATAGGGCTCCTTGCTCAGCAGGGAGCCTGCTTCTCCTTCTCTCTCTCTCTCTCTCTCTCTCTCTGCCATTCCTCCTTGTGTTCTCTGTCTCTGTCAAATAAATAAATAAAATCTTTAAAAATATATATATATATATGTCCTCTCTTCGTGAGTCTATAATTGACAGTTCTTTCTGTAACTGATTTCCGGTGGTATGGCACCAGAGCTCCCCCCACCCCTGCTTCTTGCCTCCTGACTGCATTTTATTATTTTCTTTTACTTATTTTCTTTTATTTTAAGAATTTATTTATTTATTTGACACGGAGAAAGAGAGAGACAGTGAGAAAGGGATACAAGCAGGGGGAGTGAGAGAGGGAGAATCAGGCCTCCCACTGAGCAGGGAGCCTGAATCAGAGCTCCATCCCAGGACTCTGGGATCATGATCTGAGCCAAAGGCAACACTTAATGACTGATCCTCCTAGGTGCGCCCCTGACTGCATTTTGGTAAGGTTTCTCTTTATTAATTTCTATAACTGGCGCGCATATATATATATATATATATATATATTTAAATTCTTAGCCTTTTATTTTTATTTATTTTTATTATGCTCAATTAGCCAACATATAGACATCATTATGTCTTGTTTGTTTGTTTAAGATTTTATTTATTTATTTGACAGAGACAGAGAAGGAATACAGCAGGGAAAGTGGGAGAGGGAGAAGCAGGCTTCCTGCTGAGCAGGGAGCCGGATGTGGGGCTCAATCTCATGACCTGAGCCAAAGGCAGGTGCTTAAAGACTGAGCCACCCAGGTGCCCCAATTTTCTTTTCTTTTCTTTTTTAAGATTTTATTTATTTGACAGAGAGATCATAAGTAGGCAGAGAGGCAGGCAGAAAGAGAGAGGGCAGCAGGCTCCCCGCTAGCAGAGAGCCCCATGTGGGGCTCGATCCCAGGACCCTGAGATTATGACCTGAGCGGAAGGCAGAGGCTTAACCCACTGAGCCACTCAGGCGCCCCAGGTGGTATATTTTAATATCCTTCAAGAAATCCAGTAGGGGGGCGCCTGGGTGGCTCAGTGGGTTAAAGCCTCTGCCTTCGGCTCAGGTCATGATCCCAGGGTCCTGGGATCGAGCCCCGCATCAGGCTATCTGCTCCGCAGGGAGCCTGCTTCCTCCTCTCTCTGCCTGCCTCTCTGCCTACTTGTGATCTCTCTCTCTGTCAAATATATAAATAAAATCTTTTAAAAAAAAAAATCCAGTAGGTCAGCAGCTCAGCGGATGAGAAAACCTCATTACCCAGAACTCTTGCTTTTCTCCAATGGGTTTTGGTTTCAAAACAACCCCTCCCAACTTCTCCACAAAATTCCCTCTCTCTCTGTTGGAGTAACCTATGATTGTTTCCCGTGGCTTGTTTGTACGAAATTGCAATTCTCCGTTATTCCCAAATAAACTTGTTTTTACTGGTTAAAAACAAAACAAAACAAAAAACTTATTTTTAAGGTCAACACTGCCAAAAGAATTTACTGCTTCTTCCAGCCAATACCTGGAAACAACCCCCATTCCCGCCACCCAACCCTCCACCCCCAATCTGTGGGAGCCCAAGGCTGGATAAGCCTCCATTATCTAACACAGACAGGTTTCCCGTGGCCAAACAAACACCTTCCATGATTTTATAATTTTTCACTTCCCGGACTCTCTTATGTAGGCCCGGTTCACCCACCTCCATATTCTCTCCTTCTCCCTTCAAAACTTTCAGTCACCTCTGTACAAACAGAAGTTTAAGTCCAGTTCACACAGGACAGTCCCTTTTGCTGTAGTGTATTATCTATTAATGAGTAAAACCTGTTCTCACTTTAACTAGCCTCCCCCTGTATCTTTGACAGTAGTCATTATTATGATCCCGGCTTTACTGATTAAAACACTGACCCTTAAGAGGTTGGCATCCTTGCCCCAAATCACGCAGCGGAGCTGGGTGGGCTTCGCCTAGCCAGGGTTCCAAGTCTCCAAAAGGCAAGCAGCGTGGAGAACCGCTCTGGGCTGTGCGCCCCTAGGTGGAGCAGTTGCGAAAACCAGGGACACAGCGGCAGCTCTCTCCGGCGTGGACGGAGTAGTGGACGGGCTCTTGGCACCTTCCCAGCCTGCGCCCAGATGCTGCGCGCCCTGACCAGCGCCCTGCGCCTTCCAGGCTCCTGGAGATCCCTTCGCACCCGGGGCTGCGCCTCCCATGGAGCTACTGGGGACCCAGAGATCCAAGTGCGCGCCCTCACCGGCCGCGACCAAGGTAAGGGCGCTGTCGCGGGAAGCGCCGAGGCGGCGCGGGAGCGAGGGCCAGGGGGCCCACGACAAGCGGAAAGACACCAGTAAGCGGAAGGCGGGACGCTCACTGCGTTTGACGATTTGATTCCCAGCTGCGGTTTCCCAGTCAAGGCTCCCCAAGCCTTTCCGAAGCCTGGGCAGGTGGGTGACCACCCTGCTAGCCGCCCCGACCCTAACTGAGGTCACCTAGGTCCCTTCAGTCCCCCATTCGGGAGCTGGGGGCTTTAAAGGAGGGGAAGGCAACTCGCTCAAGGATAGTACGAGGCACCCACCGCCAGCACCAGTACCACCGCTTCCACCCCCAGTAACTTTAATTAAAAGGCTCTAACCCTCCGGGCCGAGTCCTGGCTGGGTTCCAGAGGGGCGAGGCAGCCGAGCCAATCCGCCAGTGGGGCGGACCAAGGAGGAACGAGAGCAGAGCAGAGAAGGGACGGGAGCTGGGCTTGTTGCCCTGCGCTCTCTCCAGGCCCACGCTGGCTGACGTTTGTGCCTTTTTGAGTCAGAAAGTTGCCGCTGATCCCTGGTGACATGGTTTGGAGACTATGGCCAGGAAAGAATTCTTGGTAGGAATTGGGAAAGGTGGTTTTGTTAAAGCACAGGGACAGGACCTCTGGGCAGAAAGAGAGTCCAGGGGTTTTGAGAGATTAAGTTCTAGAATATACCTGAGGTTTTGTGGAGTGAGGTCTGGAGCCAAGGACCAAGAAAGAATTCTTGAGACATCTTTGGTGCAAAATGGTGGTATATTAAGGCATGGGGACAGGACCCGTGGGAAGGAAGAGCTGCTGCCCCTGGGTTGTGAGGGGTGGCAGGTTATGTACCATGGGGGTGGGGGAAGGAAGGAAAAGGGAGGTTTTGATAGAACTTTCATATGCTAAAGAGGACCTACAAGATACCAGATACCAAAGGCCTAGCCATTGCCAAGGTCATTCTGCCCTTTTTTTTTTTTTTTTTTTTAGCAAGCCATTAAGACAGTTGGGAGATTCCTAAGAATGTCACATATGTCCCAACTAGGAGTGGTGGGTGGGAGAAAGCTGCTGGGTGTCAGCTTTTGCTTTGTCCTCAGCCAGCCTTCTGTTCCCTCATCATTCCCACCTGAACAATTTTGACCCTGAAATCTTTAAGGTGGAAGGTGGAAGGTCTTAGCTTCTGTAACATCTTCCCGCTGAACAGGGGCGTAGAGTGGTCCCTACCTACTCAGGTCAACACTGGTCAGTTGGGGACTTTATAGGGGAGTTAGGAAAGTCTGAGGCAGCTGAATCCAGGGGAGACAGCTCAGGTGATCTTCCCAAGTGGAAAGGATCATCTGTGGAAGTTATGGCAGTGAAGGAGTCGATGCCAGGTGAGGAGACATGGGAGAAACAGCAAAACATGATTAATGTAGCAAAAAGAAAATGAAGCTCAAATTAAGTTTTTTACTAGTTAACAAAAAGCCCTTTTCCAGTCCAGGAGTTTAATCAATCATTAAAGGAGAGAGGGACTGTTTAAAGTGCTAACTTGAGTATGTCAGAACCCAAGAAATATTTTGTGATAATCTGGAACATAACCATAGTATTTTGTTTTTGTGATAATATAAGGGCCTGCTTAGCCAGAGTGATTCCACTTTGGTTAAACAGTGATTTTGTTGTTTATGCAGTAAAACTTAAACTGACCCTGCCCACCCCCTCCGGAGGAACTTACTTAGAAGCAAGTCTGGGAAACCAGTAAAATATGGTCGACCAGCCCCTGATAACAGAGCCCAAATACAAGGATGGGTCAGGTCAGGTAGTGATAACAGAACCCAAATACAAGCACGGTCAGGTCAGGTGGAGACAACAAAGTCCAGAATGCAAGGACGAGTCAGGCCTGGTGGAGACGATCTCATTGGCCAGACTCAACCACATGGCCTTTGCTCTACAAAAGCTAGTCTGTGAAGCTGGGGGTCATCGATCTCTCTGTAAGAGATGGCGCTGACCAGTCGGTTTGATTCTTGGTGCTGGCGCGAAATAAAGCTTTGCTTGACCTTCGCTTTGTATCAGTCTTGCTCCTTTGATCACGGACCCCATCAATAGCACAACTTCTACTTTGTGTAGCAGTTAAAACATTCAATACCATTCTATTTGGTAAAGCTGCTTTACATATTTGTATCACCATAACATTTTAATAGAGAAATACTACTTTGAGGGGCATTTAGGACTGACCATGTACTTTGTAAGAGCTTCCATGTGCCAAATGACCAGTTCCAAAGGGGGAACAAAAGTGGATGTTAGTTGGTCATATCAATGAGACAGAACAAGTTCACCACTGTTTTAAGTTTGGAAGGTTGGCCAGGTTGGTAATGGCTTTAATAATGCATCCGTGATTCTAAGCAAAACCCAGGGAACAGTGGCCATATAACTAACCACTGGGTTCTGTTAGGAGACAAGTCCTCCAATTTTGGGTTTCTGTAACTACAGTCAAGATATCAAGGGCTGGGGCGCCTGGGTGGTTAAAGCCTCTGCCTTCGGCTCAGGTCATGATGCCAGGGTTCTGGGATCGAGCCCTGCATCGGGCTGTCTGCTCCACGGAGAGCGTGCTTCCTCCCCTCTCTCTCTGCCTGCCTCTCTGCCTACTTGTGATTTCTGTCTGTCAAATAAATAAATAAAATCTTAAAAAAAAAAAAAGATATCAAGGGCTATTCAGTTTTGGAGATTCATCTTTTTAATGTGTAATAAAAGGTAGTCCATCGTTACTTTGTAGGGACCAAGGGAGTCCAAACCTAGGGACAATTTTCCTTCACGAAGTTTTTCTCACCTCCATGGCCTTTTTGCCCAAATCAGTGGCCTTGTATAAACCCTATATTACTTTCATTGGTTCCTAAGGTCATATCCTTTGAACATCCTTTGAAGTGAATTACAGCTATCTCCTTAGGTAGGTGTACAGCCTTAAGAAGAGTTAATAATTTTAGGCCTGTATTGGACTATGGAGTTATGGCTTGATAATAAACCCTTTTTCTTCCAAATTGCTCCATGGACATGTAGGGCTAGGAAAGCATCTTTGGAATCAGTATTAATATTAGTTTTTAAGGCTTTGGCAATTGCAAAGTGCTAGTGAGCACTACAGCATTACCATGTTTTCTTATTCCTTTTATGAAAACTATTGTCATCACTGGGACACCTGGGTGGCTCAGTTGGTTAAGCAGCTGCCTTCGGCTCAGGTTATGATCCCAGCGTCCTGGGATCGAGTCCCACATCGGGCTCCTTGCTCCGCACGGAGTCTGCTTCTCCCTCTGACTCTGCCTTCCACTCTGTCTGCCTGTGCTCGCTCTTGCTCGCTCTCTCTCTGACAAATAAATAAATAAAATCTTAAAAAACAAAAAAACTATTGTCATCAGTAAACCAACTATCATTTGTATTTTTAATAGGGGCATCTTAAATATGGCCAACTAAATAAAGTAAGATCAATAACCTCTGAACAGGGGCGCCTGGGTGGCTTAGTGGTTTAAAGCCTCTGCCTTCAGCTCAGGTCATGATCTCAGGGTCCTGGGATCGAGCCCTGCATTGGGCTCTCTGCTCAGCAGGGAGTCTGCTTCCTCCTCTCTCTCTCTGCCTGCCTCTCTGCCTACTTGTGATCTTTCTCTCTGTCAAATAAATAAATAAAATCTTTAAAAAAAAAACTGAAAACCTTTAAAAAAAAATAACCTCTGAACAGTTTTGCTCTATAGAGAAGTACAAGGGTCATAGGGTAACTAGGTTTAAAATTTGACAAGTTCTGATGGGGTCCATTATCAAAGGAGGGAGACTGATACAAAGCGAAGGTCAAGCAAAGCTTTATTTCATGCCAGTATCGAGAATCAAACAGACTGGTCAGGACTGTCTCTTACGGAGAGAGTGACGACCCTCAGCCTCACAGACTAGCTTTTATAGAGCAAAGGCCATGTGGTTGAGCCTGGCCAATGAGATTGTAACACACAGAGAAAGTTGCATAGTCATGCTAGGTCACACATGGGTGGCCAATGGAATTACAATTTACCCTATAGTAGCTGTTTGAACTAGCCTATCACTCTGGTCAGAACTGGTGCCCTAGTTTGGCACCCAAAAGGTGGGGTTTACATTCTTTGGTGGTTAGGGAGGTAGTATGTGTGCTTTACTGATTGGATGTCTCCACCTGGCCTGACTTATCCCTGCATTCTGGGCTCTGTTATCTCCACCTGACCTGACCCATCCTTGTATTTGGGCTCTGTTATCAGGGACTGGTTGACCATATTTTACTGGTTTCCCAGACTTGCTTTTAAGTAAGTTCCCCTGGGGGTGGCGGGCAGGGTCAGTTTAAGTTTTACTGCATAAACAACAAAATCACTGTTTAACGGAGATGGAGTCACTCTGGCTAAGTATCCCCCTTTTCTTTGGAGATTAGTCAAATCCTTGACTTTTCAGCCAGTTCTATGTCCTCTTTTCTACAAATGACATTAGGGCATTTATAATGCAGGGGCCAAAAAGTAACATTTAACAATAGGAACAACAATGAACTCAATGAACTCATTGTTTTTTGAGTCTTAGCTTTAGTCCTAAATCAGCGGGGTCCATCGGCAGCAGCATCCATCTCTGGGGGACATCCTCGTCCTTGGCTCGTTTGATGTGACATGCGTGAATCCAGGCCCTGATGACTTCTACTTTTATTGCTGTGAGCGTGGTCAGGATGACAGTAAACGGTCCCTTCCAGCGAGGCTCTAAGTTTCCCACTTGGTGGCGGCGTATTCAAACCAAGTCCCCCAGTTGGTAAGGATGTGGTTCCACCTCCATCTCCATCTCAGTGTGAGCAGTTTGGATCCCTTCATGGCCTCTTTTTAGGACAGACTGTAATGCCCGCAGTGACCTTGGCCATCTGCAGTGCCTTGGTGAGTGCAATCAGCTCCACTTTTTGCACCTAGGTTCTGTGTGGCAGGGCTGCCGTCCAGAGTTCCTGCTCAGGAGAAACCACCGCAGCCCACACATACCTCTTTCCATCAACCATGTAGATACTCCCATCTGTGAACAGAGTCATCTCCGCATCCGGGAGGGAAGTGTCTCTGAGACCCAGCTTTATTCCTGTGACCTGGGTTAGGACCTCCCTGCTGTTGTGTGGGTGGTTAGCCAACTCCTCTGGCAGCAATGTGTCTGGATTTAGCACCACCAGGGGCTGGAAAGTCACTTTTGGTTTGTTGAGGAGGAGGGTCTGATACCCTGTCACTCGGGCATTTGTCATCCACCGGTGGTCAAGATGAGATTTTGACCCAAAGTCAATTTACTTGCATCCTTGACCATGAGGGCTGTGGCAGCAATTATGCGGAGGCAAGGGGGGAACCCGGCCACTACTGGGTCTAGTTTTTGTTAAGATAGGCTACTGGTCTTTGCCAAGGCCCCAGAGTCTAAGTCAAAACTCCTTTGGCCACCCCTGCCTTTTCATCCACATACAAGTGGAAGGGCTTGGTAACATCTGGGATGGCCAGTGTTGAGGCACTCAGTAAGGCTGTTTGTAATTCCCAAAATGCTTCTGCCTCAGCTGTCCACTCTACCATAATGAGTCCTCCCTTAGTCAGTTCGTAGAGAGGTTGGGCAATCTCCACGAACCACGGTATCCACAGCCTACAGTGGCCCACCATCCCAAGAAACCCCCTCACTTGTCGGGGTGTGGTGGGGAAGGGGTATCGGGTGGTCACCTGTTTCCTGGACTTAGACAGTGAATGCACTCCCTCGTGGACATCAAAGCCTAAATAATTAGTGTGGCTCTGACAAAGCTGTGCTTTCTTTGCTGACACCCAATACCCTTTTTCCTGCAGAGTCTGTAAGAGAGCTCTCGTCCCCCACAAGCATGACTCATAGTCCTCAGCAGCTATCAGCAAGTCATCATCATACTGTAACAGAATGACTCCTGGGTTGGAGGTTCTGTACTCATGCAAATCCTCATGTAGCGCCTTGTTGAAGATAGTGGGTGAATTCTTGAATCCTTGGGGAAGTATTGTCCAGGTGAGCTGGCCTTGGAACCCTTCCTGTGGGTCAGACCACTCAAAAGCAAAAAGGGGCTGAGATTCCCTTGCTAAAGGTATGCAGAAAAATGCATCCTTGCGATGTAAGACGGTATACACAGTTCTTTTGGGGCCCAGGAAGGAGAGTAGGGTATGGGGTTAGGCATCATCGGGTGGATATCTTCAACCCATTTATTAACTTCCCGCAAGTCCTAAATGGGTTGGGATTCCCCAATTTCTGCCTTTTTGACAGGCAGCAAAGGTGTGTCATTAAAACATAATTTTTTTCTCTAAAATAACACTCATTTCCAGAGATAGCCAAATCAGGACTAATGTATTTGAAAAACAAGTCCAGTTTTAACAAACTTGGCCTAATTATTTACATAAGATGAGCAAGAACAGTGAGTGATCATATAGATCTTTAAGAATCTGCTTTGCTGGAACTTCTTATAAGGAATCCCTAGGTTGAACTTTTAGTAGCCTCTCCAGGCCAGAAGCCAAGCCACATACTTGCCATCAGACATGCCTGCAATACCTGTCGATTTGGGCAGATTCCTCTTCCTGAGGTCCCAAAAGTATCCTGAGGTATCTGCACCTGCCAGGAAGTGACATTCTTTACTCACGTGGTGAGGCTGCTGGGAACTCTGTAGGCAGGGTACCAGGCCAACAGTCCAAGGGGCTTTATGGTTCCAAGTTTCATAAAGTCAACCTTAGTTCCTAAAAGCTGTTTGGTCATATCTGAGTCTATGTATGTCTTTCTCAAATATGACATTCCACTCAAAGTCTTGGTAAAATTACTAATGGTGTCCCGTTACAAGAACAGATTCTTACTGAACTTATGCAAATAACTGATTGCCATGGAAGAATACTTACTGAGACCATTTGAGTTTCAGAGAGTTCAGATAGAAGAGTTGAATGCTTTGATTTGTTTACAAATTAGTATTTTTACATTTCTGTAAGTCACAGATAACTTAAGTAAAATTTTCCTTAGTGTGGAAGAGCAAACATTAGAGAACCAGCAGTGTTTAAAATGAGACTTAACACTATCATCTTTTAGTTAATTTAACCCCATGTTACTAATTCTGGTTTAGTTTGAATGCAGCTTTAGTTCTGGAAATTCTTACCCATTTCAGTTTTAGGATTTTTAATATAGAGAATACCTGGTTTTGTCCTTAAAGTCCTTTATATGAATGTCCTTTAAGGTGAAACTCATTTTACAAGAGAATTAAAACAAAAAAACCTCAGAAATGGACATTGTTAATGATCTGAGATTTCACTATGATACTGTAGACAAAGAAACTCAGTTATTCTGCGACCCACTGACACATAACACGTCAGTAATTACAGTATCAAGTGATGAGCTATCAAACATTAAAACTGGGATGCCTGGGTGGCTCAGTGGTTTAAAGCCTCTGCCTTCGGCTCAGGTCATGAGCCCAGGGTCCTTGGATTGAGCCCCGCGTTGGGCTCTCTGCTCAGCAGGGAGCCTGCTTCCCCCTCTCTCTCTGCCTGCCTCTCTGCCTACTTGTGATCTCTGCCTATCAAATAAATAAATAAAATCTTAAAAATATATATATAAAAGGGACACCTGGGTGGCTCAGTTGGTTAAGCAGCTGCCTTCGGCTCAGGTCATGATCCCAGCGTCCTGGGATCGAGTCCCATATCGGGCTCCTTGCTCAGCAGGAAGCCTGCTTCTCTCTTTGCCTCTGCCTGCCACTCTGTCTGCCTGTGCTCACTCTCTCTGACCAAAAAAAAAAAAAAAAATCTATATATAGATATAAATATAAATATAATATTTTATAATATTAAATATAAATATAAATATCTATATATAGATATATCTATATATTTTATATCTATATCTATATATAAAATTTAAAACTTTAGGAAATGCATAGAATCTCTAGAATAGTTATAGCATTTACTCAAATGTAACCCAAGGTTTATTATTTGTTTAGCAATACTTCCTGAGTAACTTAGCATACCAAGGAAAATTCTAATGAGTTAAAGAGATTTCATTTACAATTTAAATCTTGTCAACATCTGCTAAAGTCGTATAAAATTTTAAAGCACTTGCCTAAATATAATTAGGGATGTTAAAGACCTGATACAGGCAAAATGTGGGAAATGGTTTTACTGGGCAGGCAAAGAGGAAACAACTATTTACATTTTCTTCCTAACAGCAGATTAATTTAAGAAAACTGTCTTTTTGAATGGAGACCATTTTAATCTTATACCAGTATACCTTTAAAACCCATTCATTTCAATCTTAGTCTGTTCTGACCACACCTAAAACTTTTTTTCTGAAGGTTTCCCTTCACAAACCTTTTACTTTCTTTTACATTTATATTTTGTCCCAAGCCACTTCTTTTCAAACCATCTCATTTAGAACAAAATTACCTTTTATCTTTAACAAAATGCATTCCCATTCCATATCTTTCTTAAGTATCTATTTTTCCACATACAGAATTGTTTCCCATATTTCCATTAGTCTTAGTTACAGTTAGAATTTTGTACTCTTAGAAACACCTTAGTCTCTAGTCAGTTAAGTATTAACAACTTGTGAACTGTTGCAACAGAATTTTCAGATGGCAAATTTATAAATCAGTTAAGCACAAAACATGTTTACCAACAGATTTAAATATTCTTAGTTTCTTTGCAGTAAGTCAAAAGCATTTACTTGACTTAGTATTTTATCCTATTTGAAAGACCTAGATGTCCAACGAATTTAATTCCATTTGTCATCCAAGCAAAACTTTAACTTTCAGGTTACCAAAGACTTTGAAAGCTATATAAACAATTACCCATGAAAACTCTGAGACAATGAACCATCAGTTTAGTCATCTTTTTGCTAACAACCCAGCAGAGGTAACATGAGGTTATTTGACCTTCAGTAAACCTTGACAGAATAAAAGTTTCACACTTACTGCTGTAACTTTGAAGACAGGTCTATCTTAATTAAACCAACAAACGTAACTTAATTTAAATACTGATTTATGTTCCACCAGGGCCCACCCCATTTTCAGTATTTACCTAAGACACGGGTGGGGAAATCTGAAGCTGGGGGTGTTAGGTCCGGGGTGCTCTTCTTGCTCCTTAGTAGTGAAGAGAGAAGGAGCCTTGGTGCATGGTCTGGAGGCCAGTCTTGCAGGCCGCACCACGATGGTGCAGAAACGGGAGAAGGGGGAGACAGAAGAAACAAAGTGCTGCCAAGAGGCAGAGAAAGGATTCCTGGTTTTAGAGCTCATCAGCCCCAACAGAGAAGCACACGCTGTGTTTTCCCGCCAAAAAGGGGGGAGAGGTTAAGCAGTCCATGTCCGGCCAGAGAAGAGAGTGAATTTCCCTGAAACAAAGGAGTTTGGGCAGCTGCTTGGGAATATTCCTTAAAATCTTTGCCTTGAGTTAGACTAACTCCAATTGGCTCCAGTTAAAGCCATTAACACAGGAAATGAGTGAGGGAGAAGCCCTCACATCTATTAGGAGGGACAGAGAGAAAGTCAGAGTCCCCTTTGCTAGGGATGGCCTGTGTATCCTCCAGCAACCTGGGTTTATAAGGAGAAGGCTTCTTTACATAATTATCATCCAGCATGTCTGGAGGGAGTTTACTAGCTGACTCATTTGGGCAAACACATTCTGCAAAAGGCCTTTAGGTCGGGGTCCTGGTGTAGAGCATTGAAGGCCTAGCTATGAGCAATGAAGGTACCCTAAGTCCATTTGCCCTGTTTCCTGCAGAGGAGATCTAACTGATAGATCCCACTGAGGCCATGCAGTGTGACAGGAGCTCTGTCCTTTCCTAAGTTTTGCAATCCAAATTATTTCCAGTGGGTTAAAAGGCACTCTAAGGTAGAGTCCTTGGAAACTGAAGAAGCCTACTGAGGCCATGCTCCCAGTAAAGGAGGTCCATTACCAAATCCCTCCTGACTCCTGGGTGGCGTCCCACACAGGATTATGTCAGAGGTTCCCGTGTGTCAAAATCGACCTGAGGCTTCCCTCAAGACATCGCTGTTGATCACAATCCTGCCTTACCCAGGAAGGCGTTCCTGCCCGTAAAAGGCCCTGGAGGGGTGCCGGCACCCCTACCCTTCTCCATTGCATCCTAGGTTGCCAATGGGTGCCTGGTGAATGGACCAAAATACTGTGCCATGCTATGCCATCTTCTGTCCTGAAGATTGCATACTGTTTTGCCATTTTAACCCATGGAAATACTAGAAAAGTGAGGCGCTGGGTGGCTCAGTGGGTTAAAAGCCTCTGCCTTTGGCTCAAGTTACTATTTCGGGGTCCTGGGATGGAGCCCTGCGTCGGGCTCTCTGCTCAGTGGGGAGCCTGCTTCCTCCTCTCTCTCTGCCTACTTGTGATCTCTGTCTGTCAAATAAATAAAAATTAAAAAAATCTTAAAAAAAAAAAGAAATACTAGACAAGTCTGTCAAGAGGAAATTACCCAATTCATAGCTTTAAGTAGTTTGTAAAAGACACTGACGAGAAACAGTAAAGATTGAAATCCATCATGGTCTATGTGACATTCCAACACATGTGGTCCTTACAGCAAACTTACCTAGGAAATGGTCCCTGGTTGCATTTTAATTCAATCAGGTACTGGTTTTGACCGGCTCCCAGTGGTGGTCCTGTGGCCAGAAATGGCTAGGCCAGGGATGTGGAGGGGATCACATTAGACCAATCAGGAGGAAACCTCACACGGGATTCTTAAGGTTGGCAGCCATCCTGGTGACTTAGGTGGCTGTCCCGAGCCCAAGACAAGACCACTTGGTGTAAGAACAGGAACAGAGAGAGGGCATCAAGTTTCTGAGTCTTACTACCATTCTGGCCAGGGTACTGACTTCCAGCCAAAACGCAGACATTCTCCTGTAGAATAGCCACAGGTTAGAGAGGATTCCAGCCTGAGCAATTGACTTGCAAGTGTTCCAATAAGACCACACTCCTTGAAAAGCCCCTGAAATGAGACTAAAGGAAGAGGAGAGAATTTTGCACTGAAGCTCAGAGTCCAAATGTAAAGACTCACACCCCCATGTTCGGCCACCAAATGATGAAATTCTAGTATATATGTGAGATTTGGTGGAGGGAGGTCCAGAGTCAAGGACTAAGAAAGAATTCTTGAGACATCTTTGGTGCAAAATGGTGGTATATTAAGGCATGGGGATAGCACCTGTGGGCAGGAAGAGCTGCTGCCCCTGGGTTGTGAGGGGTGGGTAGTTATATATCATGGGAGTGGGGGAAGTAAGGAAAAGGGAGGTTTCAATAGAACTTTCGTATGCTAAAGAGGACCTACATGATACCAGATACCAGAGTCCTTGCCATTGCCAAGGTTGTTCTGCCCTTTTTAGCAAGCTATTAAGATAGCTGGGAGATTCCTAAAGAATGTCACATATGTCCCTCCCAGGAGTGGGGGTGGGAGAAGGTTGCTGGGTGTCAGCTTTTGCTTTGTCCTCAGCCAGCCTTCTGTTTCCTCATCATGAAGAGGGACTGATTATGTAAGATTTTCTATCCTCTGGACAGGTGGGTAATGTTAGGGCACCAGGAAGTTGAGTCTATAGGTTTCTGGAGATTGCTTTTTTCTTATGAATCATTAAAGCAGTTGCAAATGGATCAAGACTGGAGTCCTGCTGGAAGCTGATCTCTAGCAGTTAACCTTTTGTTTTTCCCCTTTCCTTTGTTCTGGGGCAGCCAGGAGTGCCTGAGGAATGTCGCACTTGTTCTAGCTGGGTGCAGGGCAGGGGCAGGTGTCACAAAGCAGCTTGTGCTTTGCCCTCAGCCTGCCTTCTCCCTCATCAACTGGCAGAGAACATTTTCGATTGCACCTGTTGTGTTGTTTTTGCAGGGGTGAGAGGAGACCAAAGTGCATTCAGTGGGGTTACTCACGGACCTCATTTACCATCAGTGCAAAACCAGTTCTGTTTTGGCTTTACTTTCTCCCCAATCCCAAGCCCTCTCCCTAAATTTGTTGTAACTTGGTTTGTGTTTTAATTTACGTAGTTCTTTTTTTTTTTTTTTAAGATTTTATTTATTAATTTGACAGAGAGAAATCACAAGTAGACAGAGAGGCAGGCAGAGAGAGAGAGGGAAGCAGGCTCCCTGCTGAGCAGAGAGCCCGATGCGGGGCTCGATCCCAAGACCCTGAGATCATGACCTGAGCCGAAGGCAGCGGCTTAATCCACTGAGCCACCCAGGCGCCCTAATTTACGTAGTTCTAATGTACATAGATGGTGGTGTACTGTATACATCTTGTGTTTATTCCTTCGTCTTCCCCCCTGCCTGATTCAAAGGTTTTTGTTTTGTTTTGTTTGTTTGACAATGTAGAGAAGTTTATTAAGTGAAGATACAGAAAAACCTCTCAAGAATGAGAGGGGTCCCCAACCAGGGTTGTCAACCAGGGCCATTAGGGTTGGTCTTTTATAGAAAGCTAACCAGGGAACTTAAATCCTCTTAACT
The DNA here is from genome assembly GCF_011764305.1 of Mustela putorius furo. Lineage (NCBI taxonomy): Eukaryota > Metazoa > Chordata > Mammalia > Carnivora > Mustelidae > Mustela > Mustela putorius. The sequence goes on along the minus strand of NW_025422005.1, from coordinate 42,167,331 downwards.
TAACCAATCCTCTTGACTTACTCCTTTTTTAGGGGCGGTCATTCTTTGTTGGTCACAGGTTGTTACCATAAAGACACCCACCCCCACGCCTAGGGCAGGGTGGTCCGATTTGTCCCCTTATTTCTGGTTTCCCCACACCTCCACCTTTTGGGGATTTCTGAGAGCCTGATCACTTAGCTCCCTATCTCTCCCTACATAGCTCCCCTGTCCCTTCCTCATTCCGCTCCCTGGAACAGTAACTCTAACTGCCCTTACGGAATGGGATGATGACCGCTCTGGCTGCTTCCTGCTGAAATAAGGCAGTGGGCTTATGGCAGTTAGAATCTATCCAAGGGTCCATCCAGGTGCTTATGGTATGACTCCAGGGGGTCATGATGAGCAGCAAACAGTGCAGGGAACCCTCCTACACTGTTGGTGGGAATGCAAGCTGATTCTAAGTTGTTGTTGTTGTTGTTTTTAAGATCTTATTTATTTATTTGACAGAGAGAGCGCCAGAGAGCACAAGCAGGCAGAGGGAGAAGCAGGTTCCCTGTTGAGCAGAGAGCCAGATGTGGGGCTTGATCCCAGAACCCTGAGATCATGACCTGAGCCAAAGGCAGAGGCTTAACCCACTGAGCCACCCAGGCTCTCCAGATCACTATCTCTTTGATAATCAGTGACCTGAAACAAGGATTTGTGCCTCAACTTTACAAAACAATCACTTGTCAAATTAAGGCTCACTTGCAAATGACAGAATGTTTTATCCCCAAAACACCCCCAAGGATTGGCAGATTAAGCCTCTGCCCTTGCTAGAGGGCAAGTACAAGGCTGGAGAAAGGCCATGAGAAAGGAACTACTGAGAAAAGGTGGAGGAGGCAGGAGGAGGGGGAGGCTCACAGAGGAGAATCCATTCCCCTCCAGCCCATTTTAGAATCATTTGATGTTTGCATTAGAAGGCAGGGCTTCTGCTCCTACGGAAGCTGATGGCACCACCGCATTCTGCACTTCTTTACCTGTTGCCCTTGAAAATAGGATTAGTTGGGGCGCCTGGGTGGCTCAGTCCTCAAGCATCTGCCTTTTGGCTCAGGTCGTGGTCCCAGCATCCTGAGATCCAGTCCCACATCGGGCTCCTTGCTCAGTGGGAAGCCTGCTTCTCCCTTTCCCATTCCTCCTGCTTGTGTCCCCTCCCTGTGTCTCTCTCTGTCAAATAAATAAATAAAATCTTTAAAAAAAGAAAAGAAAATGGGATTAGATTTTTAACCACTCTTGGCTCTTCTTATGATTTGACTCAATTCCTTAGCTGGGTGCGCAGGGTTCAGCACCACAACCTCACCTTCTCATCTTCTCTCTTCGAGCCGGGGGTTCATCTTACACGGTCCCACTTCTGGTTTGTCCCCTTGAATTCTCTTTCCTCTCTGCTGATATAAGTCCTTCTGCAATTACTCTTCCCCCTCCCATTATCCCTTTACTTTCCATGTATCTGGACTGGGCTCTCTCATAGGCTGTTTGTTAGCTCTGTGGAAGTAAGGATTGCCAGCTGAGTCTGGCTGTTAATATAAGGCACATTCACTTCTTCTCTGGGGCTCAGTTTCCCCTTCTATATAGTATGGGGTTGTAAAACCACTTGGTCCCTAATACCTTGCAGTGTTTTCTTTTTTCTTTTTTAAATGATTTTATCTGGGGCGCCTGGGTGGCTCAGTGGGTTAAGCCTCTGCCTTCCGCCCTGGTCATGATCCCAGGGTCCTGGGATTGAGCCCCACATCAGGCTCTCCGCTCAGTGGGAAGCCTACTTTCCCCACCCTCTCTGCCTGCCTCTTGGCCTGCTTGTGATCTCTGTCTGTCAAATAAATAAATAAAATCTTTAAAAAAAAAAAGTTCTTAAAAAATAAATGATTTATTTATTTGCGAGAGAGAGAACGCACACGCGCGCACACAAGCAGGGGGTAGGGGCAGAGGGAGAGGGAGAAGCAGACTCCCCACTGAGCAGGAAGCCCAACGTGGGGCTCCATCCCAGGTCCCTGAGACCTGAGCAGAAGTTAGATGCTTAGCTGACTGAACCACCCTGGTACCCCTTACAGTGTGCTTTCTATTGACTCTTCCAGGGAGCAAGAATTTTCTGTCCTCTTCAAGGTCTTTCTGGCTGGACTAAGAATCAAATTGACGTGAAATAGATTAACAGGAGAAAATCAAATTTAATTCTGTATGTACAGGGAATTCATACAGACATGGAAATTCCAAAAAACCGGGCAAAATGAGATACATAAGTCACTCTGAACTAAGGAGAAGAAGGTAGGGGTCTGGAACTTCAGAGGGAAGGAATACAATTCACAAAAAAGATGAAAAGGAGTAAATGTTTGCTAAACAAATGTTTGCTGGGCCACCCAGAAACAATGGGACATAGAGGACTTTGATCAAACAGGCCATAGAGTGCCTGGGTGACACAGTCGGTTAAGGGGTTAAACTTCTGAGTCTTGGTTGCTGCTCAGGCTCAGCAGTCAGCAAGTATGCTTAACGTCTTTCTCTCTCTCCCTTTGTCCCTTACCTTCTACTTGCTCTCTTGAGTTCTCCTCTCTCTCAAATAAATAAACCTTTTTTTGAAAATATTTTATTTATTTATTTGAGAGAGTGAGAGAGTGAGCATAAGTTGGGGGAAGGAGCAGAGAAAGAGGGAGAAGCAGACTCCCCACTGAGCAGGGACCCGGACTTTGGGCTCCATCCCAGGACCCCAGGACTATGACCTGAGCCAAAGGCAGTCCGTTTAACCGACTGAGCCACCCAGGTGCCCCTCAAGTAAATAAATCTTAAACAAGGCATCTGGGTGGCTTAGGGGGTTAAAGCCTCTGCCTTCCACTCAGGTCATGATGCCAGGGTCCTGGGATGGAGCCCCGCATCAGGCTCTCTGCTCCGCAGAGAGCGGAGCAGGGAGCCTGCTTCCTCTCCTCTCTCTGCCTGCCTCTCTGCCTACTTGCGATCTCTCTCTCTCTGTCAAATAAATAAATAAAATCTTTTTAAAATCAATCAATAAATAAATCTTAAACAACAATAACAAATCAGGTCTTGCTATGTTCCTTCCAGTCTACCATACATAGTTCATAGTAGTTATTTATGGTGATAACGCTCTTCCTGGATCAGATCCTGTATCTAAATTCTTTTTGGGCAGTTGTTGGGGAGGGGGAGGTAAAGAGCTCTTCCTGAATTTGCTGGGTTTGACTGTTTTTTAACTCAAATAATCTTCATGCCAAAGTGACCCAAAGCAGCCTGCTCTTGGTCCCTGCCACTCCCCCCTATATTACCTGACCTGAGATGGAGGCCATCCGGTTAGAAGTGAGCTAAGGTCAGCTGCTAAGGAAATTATTAACCAGTGGCTTATGGGTTTGGTAAGATCGGAGATAGTGTGATACAGATCTACTGCACTGCAGAGGGCAATGCTCTCGGTATCAGAGCTCAACAAAAAGCTTCAGGACCATGGCTGAGTTCTCTCTTATTTCTCCAGGATTTGACATGTAGGAGTACAAACTGAATGAAAGCCAAAGACACCCTGTCTGGCTCCTCATAGCACCCAGCTTGAAGTTCTTTCCTTCTCTTGAATCCTGGAATTTTCCCTAGCATCTATGTCTTTTTCCTGTTACTATACCCATAAACTCTGGATAAGCACTTATGGGCATCATCTTTTTTTTTTTTTAGATTTTTAGATTTTATTTTTAAATACTCTGTACACCCAGCATAGGGTTTGAACTTACAACTCCAAGATTTAGTAAGAGTCACATGCTCTAGCAACTGAGCTAGCTAGGTGGCCCAAGCATTATCGCCTTAAATCCTCTAACAACCTTTTTATAATTTCTTTTTATGGATCAGGAAATTGAAGGCCTGAAGAGTAAACCAACTTGCCCAAGGTCAATGGCTAAGCTGTGACTTGAGCCAAGCACCCTATTTGTCTTCTGAAGAAGAAGATAAAGATGGAGAGAAGGGATAGAGATGAAATATGGGAGACATCCAGCCAGTAAGAAAAGAGACAGAACAGGAAAGTGAAGAAGAGAAAGTTTCTATCAATCTCAAGATGTCATGACTGTGTTAGTTTTCTATTGCCACATAACAAATTACCTCAAGCTTTACAATAACTTTAAGCTTTACAATAACTCAAGCTTTAAAATAACACACATTTATTGTCTTATAGCTTCTGGAGGTCAGAAGTTCAAGCATAATTGGGCAGGGTTCTCTGCTTCAGGGATTTACTGAGTTGTAATCCCGGGAGTTGGCCAGGGCTGTGGTCTCATTATAGGCTTGACTAAGGAGAGATCTACTTCCAAGCTGGGGGCTGCCTCTAGTTGCTTGCCACATGACCCTCTCTATAGGCCCACTAGTTTGGCTAGTGTGCCCTACCAAGAGAGAGTCTTATGTATGCATTGTAGCCTAATGATGGAACTAACACCTCATCACCAGTGCCATATAATTAAACCGCAGTCTTGGAAGTGACATTTTATGATCTTAGCTGCATTCTTTTGGTTAGAAGCAATTCACAGGCCTTGCCCACACTCCAGGGAAAGAGATTATTAAGGCCATGAAGATTGGGCCCAGTCTAGGGTCTATCTGCCACGAAGACCTTGGATTGCTATACTCCACGAAGACCTTGGACTGCTATACTCCAGTGTGGTTTATCTTTATCTACTAGAGTTTTTCTTCCTTTAAGTTGTAGCATTTTCTCTCCTGGAGCTCTAGAGCTGGAGAAGACCTTGGGCGCCTCTGTGGGACTTCCAGAGGCCTGCTGGGCTCAAAGAACTTTTTGAAGGTTTCCAAGGAGGCCAAGGAGGCCACCTAATCTGAAATGTTATGGTTTTCTGTCCTGAACCACAGTTCTCTAACTCCTGGCTGGAAACTCTGTCCCTTGAGAGCCCTGAAACTTTCATTGTTCCTTCCCGTGTTACAGATCAACTCACACTGAGAAAGCCATCTTAATAAATAGGGCTTGCTCCACAGACAAGGCTAAGAACCCTGGAATGAAATAATGAGAGGACTTTGAAGGCTAAAGGATAGGTAAACATGAGAGGGAAAACAGCCAAGAAGGTATAAGAGTATTTGAGCCCATGCCCAGAGCTGGGCTCTCTTCTCTACAACTGGCCCAGATTGTGGGGGTGGGTTGAGGCTAGAGTAGGAAGCAATGGCCAGATTGGGGAAGGGGGGCATCTTTTGGGTGATATTAAGGAATTTGACTTAATTTTGGTGAGAAGGGAAAGGGAGGGACGTGATTGGATTTGGGTTAGAAAGAGGATTTGGACCCAAATGAGGGAATCACTGTGGAGACGGGAGGAAGAGCAAGACTGAAGGCAAGAGGGCCAGTTGGGCAACTTATGTAGTAGAGGAGAGAGCCCATATCAGGTTACTGGCTGCAGGGAGGGTATCAGCTGAAAGGTCTGAGATCTGTTTAAGAGGTTGAATTGTTCAGTGAGACTGAATAAATTGCATAGGTTAGGAAGAGGGAGCAGCAGCCTTCTGGGTTGACAGATCATTTGCTAACGAAGGGTACAGGAGAAAGACTGAGCCATGGGTTTACAAGCTCTTCCACTTCTGTGAAGCAGAAGGAACAAGCAGTTATTCTCTACATTTTATCGTCAGGGAAACTGAAGCATGGGTGTATGTGACTTGTCCCAAGTCCCAGTGCTCATGAAGTGTAGAGGTTGCCCAGAACCCGGGCTGCTGCCTCCATACCCCAGCCCAGGAGTGAGCAGGCCTATTGGCTCACCCAAGGCTACCCTGTCACTTGCAGGAATCACTGAGATTCTGATGAACAGACCGAGTGCCCGCAATGCTCTGGGGAACGTCTTGGTCAGCCAGGTGAGAAAGGGCAGACACCAGGGTGGGGCGGGGGTGTTGGGCTGGGGCTGGGCTGGGGGGTATCTGACAAGGTCTCCTCTGCAGCTGCTGGAAGCTCTGGCCCAGCTGCGGGAGGACCAGCAAGTGCGTGTTCTGCTCTTCAGAAGTGGAGTGAAGGGTGTGTTCTGTGCAGGTGGGTTTCCTCCCTCTGGGCTCATCAGGATATCCCCAGCCTACAGGGGGTCGAGGGCTGAGGTGAGCTCTAGCATAGGACTTACTATTCCCGTTTTTCAGATGTGAACTCAAAAACTCAAGAGGTAAAATTCCTTGCCTAGTGTTACACAGCTAGTAAGAAGTAAAACAGAATTTTACCTTGGCCCCTCTCATCCCCAAATCCTTGTTCTTTCTGCTACACCATGCTTTGTTCTGACCCTTCACTGAGGAAATGAAGAAACCGAGTCCAGTGACATTCACAAGGTCTGTGGCCAAGATAGGACTCTGTGCCCCTTTGCCCATCCATAAGATCTCAGTCCCTGTCACCATAGCTCTCCACTGCCCCTTGACAGTTTGGTTCTCACAAGAGGACAAGCACCATGAACTTCTGTTTCAAAGACTAGAAACATCCCATCCCACAAGAAGCAAGTGAGTGAGAGATATGCTGGGCTGAGCTAAGAACCCACTCTGGGGTGATTGGGGAAGGGACAACAGTGGTCAGTGGGGAGGTGGGAAGAGGACGTGGGGCACTGTAGGAGATCTGGGTCTGTTCCTGACTTGCTCTGGAATCCTGAGATCACCCCTACCCCTCCCTGCACCTCAGTTTCTCCATCTGTCATGAGGGGTTGGAACTAATCAAAGACTTGCAAGGGCTCTCAGCTCTGACTTCTTAGTCTCAGGCTTGAAGAGAATATACTCACCTCCTACTCTTACCTCCACGCCCCTGCCAGCCTTAGATGACACTACTTTGACCAGGGTCCTTGCCCACCTCCATGCCACTGTATCCTGCCCTCGCTTCTCAGTTCTCATCTTACCTGACTGCTCAGTCTCCTTGGACCACACTTGTCCCCTCCTGTTAAAAAATAATCAATGTCAACTGTTTCTCAATAAAACTGAAAAGAAATTATATATATATATGTATATATATTAAAGATTTTATTTATTTATTTGTCATAGAGAGAGAAGCGAGAGCAAGCACAGGCAGACAGAGTCCCAGGCAGAGGCAGAGGGAGAAGCAGGCTCCCCGCCAAGCTAGGAGCCCGATGCAGGACTCCATCCCAGGACGCCGGGATCACGACCTGAGCCGAAGGCAGCCGCTTAACCAACTGAGCCAACCAGGCTTCCCAAGAAATAATATATTTTAAATATTATATTATACATTTAAAATTGTGGTAAATATACACATTACACAGTTTACATTTTAACCATTTTTAAGTATAAAATTAAGTAACACTGAGTATAGTGTGGTGCAACTATCTGAGTCACAAGGCCATGCAACTATCGCCACCATCCAGTTAAAGAAATTTTTCAGGGACGCCTGGGTGGCTCAGTTGGTTAAGCAGCTGCCTTCGGCTCAGGTCATGATCCCAGCGTCCTGGGATCGGGCCCCTTGCTCGGCAGGGAGCCTGCTTCTCCCTCTGCCTCTGCCTGCCATTCTGTCTGCCTGTGCTTGCTCTCTCTCCCTCTCTCTGACAAATAAATAAAATCTTAAAAAAAAAAAAAAAGAAAAATTTTTCATCATCCCAAATTCTGAACTCATTAAGCAGTTCTTCCCCATTCCTCCTTCCCCTACCAGGCCCTGATAATCTCTGTTGTACTCTCTCTATATATAAAGTTACCTCATACAAGCAGAATCATACATTTGGTCCTTGTGTCTGGGTTCTTTTACTTAGCATAATGTCCTCAAGTTTCATCCATGGTGTAGCATGGCAGAATTTCATTCCTACTTATGGCTGAATCATATTCCATTGTGGTGTTTTTGTTATGTTAAGATTTTATTTATTTATTTGTCAGAGAGAGGGAGAGCACAAGCAGGGGAGAGAAGGCAGAGGGAGACGGAGAAGCAGACTCCCTGCTGAGCAAGGAGCCTGAGATGGGACTTGATCCTGGGATCCTGGGATCCTGACTTGAGCTGAAGGTAGACACTTAAACGACTGAGCCACCCAGGTGCCCCTTGTTTATCTATCTTGATGGGCACTGGGTTGTTTATACCTTTTGGCTATTGTGAATAATGCTGCTATGGGTACTGGGAGGCAAGTCTCTGAGTCTTTGCTTTTAATTCTTTCAGGAGTGGGATTGCTGGATCATATAGTAATTCTACATCTAACTTTTTTTTTTTTTAAGATTTTTTTATTTATTCATGGACAGAGAGAGATCACAAGTAGGCAGAGAAGCAGGAAGAGAGAGAGAGGAGGAAGCAGGCTCCCCGCTGAGCAGAGAGCGCAATACGGGACTTGAACCCAGGACACTGAGATCATGACCTGAGCTATAGGCAGAGGCTTAACCCACTGAGCCACCCAGGCATCCCTACATCTAACTTTTTGAGGACGCACCCAAGTGTCTTCCATAGCAGCTGCGTCATTTCCCATTCCCAGCAGCAATGCACCGGGGTCCTCCACACCCCTGCAAGCACTTGTTTTCTGTTTCTGTTGTTGTTGTTTGTAATCCTAAATGATGTGAGGTTGGTGTCTCCTTATGGATTCTATTGGCAATTCCCTAATGACCAATGATGTTGAGCATCGTTTCTTGTGCTTATTGACCATCTGTACATATTTTCTTTGCAGAAATGTCTATTCAAGTTCCTTGTCTTTTGTGGTTTTTGTTACTGAGTTCTAGGAGTTCTTAATGTATTCTAGATTATTACCGCCTTATCAGATATGTGATTGACTTGCTAGTATTTTCCTCCATTTGGTGGGTTGTCTTTTCACTTTTTTTAAAAAAATATTTTATTTATTTATTTGACAGACAGAGATCACAAGTAGGCAGAGAGGGAGGCAGAGAAAGAGAGGGAAACAGGCTCCCTGCTGAGTAGAGAGCCCAATGCAGGGCTCAATCCCAGGACCCTAGGATTGTGACCTGAGCCAAAGGCAGAGGTTTAAACCACTGAGCCACCCAGGTGCCTCTTCTTTTCACTCTCTTGATAGTGTCCTTTGAGGCACAAAAATTTTTCATTCTGATGTCCAAGGTTTTTGTTGTTGTTGTTGCACCTGTCCTTTTTAGACATACAAACCTCCCCCCCGACCTTTGCCTCCCTGGCTTCCTGGACCATGCTTTCCTGACCTTTCGCCTTCTTCTCTGGCTGCTTGTCCTCAAGTCTCCTTTGCTGGATCCTCCAACAGCCTGGGATTCAGTAATGGGTCATTTCACAAAGGCTGTCCCAACCCCTCACCATCCGCAGGTGCAGACCTGAAGGAGCGGGAGCAGATGAGTGAGGCAGAAGTGGGGATCTTTGTCCAGCGGCTCCGAGGCCTGATGAATGAGATTGGTGAGGGTCTTGGAGTGGGTTGGAGGAGGGCGTTCAGGGACGCTCCTGATGCCAGCCCTACCCCTCCTGCCATCCTCTCCCGTCAAGAAAGGACAGTTTCTGTTGTAAGCTCTGTGGAAAGACAGAGGACTCTCCCAGGTGGGATGAGCACATGGAATCCTACAAGGGGGAGGGTAAAAAGGAGGTTCAGAGGGCATTTCTCCCAGAGGGAGCTCTGGCTCTCAGCTTTTGTGTCCTGCTGGCTCTGACCCCTGACCCCTCTACCTTCAGGGTTCAAGTCCAGCTACTCCATAGGAGTCAAATTTCACCAACCATGCTTTCAGGCTTTGACAATTACTGTTCCTTTTGCCTGGAATTTCTCTCCTGGGCCACCTGAACTTTTTACTTACCCTTTAAGACCACTGGGAAGCCTTCCCTGGCCCATTCTCTAAGCTTTGTCAGAGCACTGATCACCCTGGGTCATCATTGCCTGTTCATAGATCTGCCTTCCCCATGTCTATTCAATTCTATGTTCCTAGCACCGAGCAGGGGGCTTGACACACAGAACAGAAAGGCTGATGGTCCCAGGGAGGCCAACGGTAAAGAGGGCCTGAGTGGGGATCATCTAGCCCATCTCCTCACTCCAGTACCCCAGCTTATTTCCCCAGTAAGAAAAACCTACTTCTAAGATAACTGGCAGAGGTACCTGGTAAGGTTCCAAACCTGGGACCAATGAGGCCATAGGCCCTCCCCAGCCTTGAGTCCCTGTCCCGGTCCTTCTAGGGCTTCACAGGCTGAGCCCTTCTTCATCTCCACAGCAGCCTTCCCTGCGCCCACGATTGCAGCTATGGACGGGTTTGCCTTGGGTGGAGGCCTGGAACTTGCCCTGGCCTGTGACCTCCGAGTAGCAGGTACTGGGCAGAAGGAGAGGTGGGATAGGGTGAGAAGGGATGTGTAAGTAAAACAGATTATGTCTGGGGATGCTGCAAAGTTGGCCACTACTCTGGGCTTTCCAAACAGCAGCAAAACTAAAGGCTACGTGGGAGATTGCAGAGTTTGGGTGTAAGCTGGTTCCCCTCCTGGCCCAGCCCGGACTGCTGTAGTGCCTGTCACCTCTCAGAACCAGACCCCCTCATCTCTAGAATGCTTTTGCCAACCCCAGAGCAACTGGCTAGATGACAGAACAAGAGAGGGGAGACGGGGGACAAAGACAAATTGTTCAACTTTCTAGTTCTCTGCAACCCAATTCTGTGTCATGTTTTGCACAGAGACAGTCACAGGGGCAGCTGGTCACTACTGCCTGGCTACTCACAAACATGCCTGGGCAGGAACACTGCTCTCTGGTTCCCTGGCATCAGCCAAGGTTTGCATTACCCGTTCAGAGCAGTTGGCCTTTGCAGACTGGAGGGAGGGGTGGATATAATTGATCGCCTTTAACCTGACTTAATGGTCAGGTGTACACTTCTAGGAGACAGTTAGAAAAAGTCCAAGCGCTAGGTGGTACCACTATCTTCTCTTCCCCTCACTGCTTTCTCCTGCCACTCCAGGTAGAACATTTAGAAATATGTACCTCCAGGTACAGAGGTAGCCTGTATCTACATGATGCATTATCAAAGAGAAGGCAACAGGATACCAAGTCAGGTCATGCTCCACCTTGCTTCTCATGTGCCCATATTTAGGGCAACTACCTTGCAGGGTTTGGTAGATAGCAAGGAGAATGTAAAACCCCGTAGAGGCAGTAGTGGCCGTTCCCTGCAGCCACACTGCATAGTTCAGATGGCCTGTAAGGGAATTCAGGAGATGTGGCTTGAACACAGGGAAATTTCAGCCTGATGAAAAGCCAAGGGGAGTAACTGTGGTGGGAGCAGGAGTCACTGATGCTCTAGCCCAGGCCAGAGGCAAGGGTCCAATGAGACAGAGAATCCCTTAACCCACAAATAGGCACTGGGCACCTTCCAAGAATCCCTTCCTGTTACAAGAACCATTATCTCATTTGATCCTTGGCAGCTCTCTGATGAAGGCAGAAGAGGGGGGACTTTATTTATTTATTTATTTATATCAGTGAATGAGGCTCACGGTGAGACTTGCCTGGATGGGCACCTCCGCCCCTGGGAGAAGCAGTATGAGGGTCTGAGCCTGCTGACTTCCATGCTAGGGCTCTTCCCAAAGCAGAGTCTGTGGAGAGGTCTGCTGTAGCCACCTCATGAGGGAAGCGGTTGGTGGTGGGGTGAGCAGAGCTTAGAGGCAGGTGTCTCTTCCCTCTGGGGAATGGCACTGCAGGAGAGCGTGCGTGCTTCACTCTGCTCTGTTTAAGCAGCTTCCTCAGCCGTCATGGGACTGATCGAGACCACCCGAGGGCTCCTCCCTGGAGCAGGTAACTACCTACTGGACCCATCCTTCTCTTACTTAATCCCCACTCTCTCTAGGTTACTTCCCTGCTTTCCTTTTTTGCATTGTGCTCTGGGTTCTGCCCTTCCATCCTAACTCAGAATCTCCTCCTCTGAGAAGTCCTGGTTGACTCCCAAACTGGGCTTCTCTGGGCTCCCACTTCCCATGTGGATTTACTAACCCTGCTTCATCCCGGCAGGAGGGACTCAGAGGCTGCCTCGATGCCTGGGAGTGGCCCTGGCAAAGGAGCTCATCTTCACAGGCCGAAGACTGAGTGGTGCACAGGCCCAAGCCCTAGGGCTGGTGAACCACGCTGTTTCCCAGAATGAGGAGGGCAACGCCGCCTACCATCGGGCACTGGAATTGGCCCAGGAGATCTTGCCCCAGGTGTGGCTATAGCCCAACACAGGAGGGAGGGCCTGTGTCAGGGGCAGCAGACAGGGGTTGGAGGACACTCACCTCTGGGGAGGCCAGGGCTATGCCCCAAGGGGCCACACAAGACCCACTCATCCAGACTTATATTTAAATTCAGATTACTTAAAATAAAACATTTAGTTTCTCAGTTACACTTTCCCATTTCAGATGCTAATAGGGACATGTGGCTATTGCCTCCTACATTGGACAGTACTGTAATAAAATGTCCCCCAAACTAAAAAAGCAACATTCTAAGCAGATAAAGAACTACCAGCTTATTTTTTCGACCACACTGCAGGGTGGAGAAATTCCTGAAATACATCATGTAAAACGTTGTGTTAGGACCCAGCGTACGTGTAGCCTTACCAGCCAGCTGCCAAGTCCAGAGCCTGCAGGAGACAGGCCAGGATCTGGCTGATAGGGGGTCCAAGGACCTGGCAGCCTCTAACTGCGGGCTTCTCCAAGACAGAGAGGGATGTCCCAAGTTTCCATATGAAAGCAGCTTTAAATGGAGCTAGGTCTTATAATTTATAATAAACACTGAGCCCATATGGAGCACGTCCTACTCATCAGACATGATCCTATGTACTTTAAAACGTCTCTCAATTAGCACCCAGCTGAGCTGATTACCCTTGTTGTATTTGTGATGTAACAGACCCAGAAAGATTTAGTGACTTGCTCAATCAATGTCACAAAAAAGTGATTGCAATACCAGAAAAAAAAGACAATACTGGTATTTGGGCTTTTATTTTGCATGATACAAAATATAATATAGAAACTGGTATTCTAAAGAGTGAAGAATATTAACCTCAAACTAAATGTCAGATCCATTTCCAACAGAAAGAATTTACAAACATGTTACAAAACAAAGATACGTTTATAAAACCGTTAGCCACATATTAAAAACAGATAAAAGTATTTTAGTTAATCACAAAAAAAGGTATTTTATTTAAGAAAGGAATCTTTCTGTCTCCCTTAAATTTAAATAATCCTTTTTGTCCTAACTTTGAGGTCTTCTTTGACAGTAAGGATTGTAACTTTTGAAAATTAATAGTGAGTTTGGTCTAAAAGAAAGCATTTGTTTTGTCTTTCTTTTTTCTTCATCACATACAAACGGAATCTGATGCTGTTACCTAGACCATTTTAATCTGCCAGGTTTCTACTACACCTGAGCAAAAAGTCTTTAAACCAACATAAAACTCTGAGTACCTCAAGGAAGTGTGTGGCTGACTTCCCTTCCCAAACTAGGGAAGGGGGAGGGGGCGGACACTAGCAAGACTTGTGGACTATAGGGTTTGTCTTTTTGCATAAATTGAATGCAAGAGGATTCAGGTTTCTGAATATACTGAAACAATGGTATTCTACTAATATAATTACTAGTATTTCAGTACTTAAAAGTAGCTTTATATACCAAGACACTAGCTTACCAAAAATTAGTTGTAAATTCACTAATCCCAATCCTTAATTTCTAGCAGAGCTACTGGGTGCTGAGAATGAGAGGGTTCCTGGATGGGGTGAGTGTTGGGGATGGTGTGGTAGTTGGCTGTTCTCTAGAGGATAAACCACCAAGACTAGGGAGTCAACGGTAGATAGATCCACACATTCAGGAAAAAAAATGTATGTTTTCAGCATATACACATGGACCTTATCTATATAGTTTTACTTTTCTTTGGTGAGAAATCCGTTTATTAGTTAGTTATCTTTGCTGACAAGCAAAACAGAAGAGTAAAGGCATAAGGTAAAAATCAAAAATAGGGTCGAGCACCTGGGTGGCTCAGCGGATTAAGCACCTGCCTTTGGCTCAGGTCATGTTCCCGGGGTTCTGGGAATGAGTCCCACACTGCACTCCCTGCTCCACAGGGAGTATGCTTCTCCCTCTGCCCTCTGCCACACCCACCCCAAGCACTCATGTTCACTCTTTCTCAAATAAATAAAATCTTTAAAAAGAAAAGAAAAAAGTAGGGTGACCCAGGTGACCCTGTCATCCCAAGGCTGTCCCAGTTAAAAGTGCAAGTCCCACATCCCGATAACTATCAGTCCTTGGCAGACCAGGTTAGGTGGTCACCAAAACAGCTTTCAACTCCCCAGAGATGACTACTGGCTTCTGTTTTGTTTTTATTTTTAATTTATTGGTTTTTTTTTTTTTTTTTGAGATGGCCACTCTTAACTTACACACTCTTCCAGAAATTTTCATTGTATATATAAGAATATATATTATGCACATATACTCACATATTTAAATAACTCTGAACTCCTTTTAAGATGGTTTGGAGGGACAAAGAACACACCTTTAGAGGCTAATCCAGTTCTAAGAGACATTAAAAATATGAAATTAAAATATGCATAGTAAGGATTCAAGCAGTATGGAAAAGTATAAAACAAAAAAGTGAAGTTCTCCACTCTCCTGACTCTTCTCCCCAAAGGAGTATCACGCCAACATTTTTTACACAAACGGGATAATGATATACATACTTAGTATGCATCTTGGTTTTTTTTTCACCCAATATTTTGGAGTTTCCCATTTCAGCACATACTTATCGACCTCATTCTTTGAAATGCACACTTCTTCATTCACAGTACAGGTGTGCCATCATTATGTAACCAGTACTCTAATAATGAACATTTATGTTGCTTTGTGTTACCATAAAATAGCTGGAGTATATAACTGAACATCTTCACATACTTACAGTCCATCTGTAAGGTAGATTCCTACATGGAATTGCAACATCAGGGTACAAACATCCATCTAATAACATTTGCCAGTTCTAATCAAGTTGCCTTCAGAAGCACTGTACCAACTTACTCTATTAATAATGTATGCAAATACCTATTTCCTGAATCTCAGCAAATAGCATTTTACGATTTACCTATACTTAGTCTTAGGTGAAAAGGGGCACCTCATGGTTTTGAACTGCATTTCTTTAAGAGTAAAACTGAGTAATCCTTGTGTTTATATTCCTTTTCTGTGAATTATCCTTATGAATATTTATTAAAAAATTATGCCAGGTCTTTGTAAATCAAGGACATTTGCTGGTCACAAGTATCACAAATACATCTTCTGTTTTTGACTTCTGTCTTATTTACGGTATTTTTCCCAATATGAGGTCATTCATATTTATGTAGCTAGCTTTTTCATTTGTGGCTTCTCTGTTAACACACTTTAAAAATCTTTTTCTGATTGTTGTACTTACAAAAACCTCAAATAACACAATACAAGCAATAGAGGAAGTAAACGCAGTCTTTGCCTGGAAGTGAGGCTGGGGATGGAGGGCCAAGCCTGGAGAGGCACAAGTTGATTAGAAGCAAGAGCAATGAGGCAAAGGTGGCCACTCTTTGATGTGCTTGCTTCTAAGTGGCTGTATAAAATGCCCTCTTGGGATCTCAACCCAGGCTGGTCCGACTCCAAAAGCCCAAGATCCTCATCTTGACCTTTAGTTTACTCTGCTGGTATGAAACCTTCTTGCAGAGGAGGCTTGCATCTGCCAAGATGAGAGGGGTAGGGGAATGGAGCAACAGTGGGAAAGGTGACTGGAAATCAAATCCAAGCTTCACCACTTTTTGGACAAACATGGCCAAGTGTTTCACCTTCCTGAGCCTCAATTAAAGATGGCACCATCCTTGAAGGGTGGGTAGCACCATTAGACAAGTCTGTGGGTAGGAAAACATTTTGTTAAGTTGTAGCACGTTATACACACTGGTGGGATGGATTAAATGACAAGAATTTGAGATAGTCAGAATTGGGAGGCTCAGGGATCAGTTAGGCTTCCTTCATTATAGATAAGAATATCAATATGGTGGCTAACTGAACATTAAAAGAAAAAGAATATCAACTGAGAAGTAGTAAGTACTAACACCAACAAAATGTCAGTAACAGTCAGTAGAAGAGCTGAAAAGTGACTCAGACTGATCTCCCTGTTGATGACTCTCCCCACCATGAAGCTATGTCTCTCTCTTCGAAACCCCTTCCCACCAACTGTTAGCACCAATTCCCTCAACCTAGCCTTTTCTCTTTTCTTTTCCCTAGGCACCCATTGCTGTGCGGCTGGGCAAAGTAGCCATTGATAGAGGAATGGAGGTAAGTAGGTTCTGGGTCAGGACTTGGATTCACTAAAGTCAGTGGGGTGGCTGGAAGGCAATGCTTTCATGCCAGTGCAGACTAAGAACACAGCTAGAAAAAACTCAAACTGGACTCTTCTAAGAGACATTGAGTCTGACCTCTCCCTCTGCCTCAGTTTACCCACCCATGAAATGTAAAGTTCGGCCAGGTGGCATTCTGAATTACATTTTATCTTCATCTCTCTTCGTTAGATAGAAGGTAATTGAGGTCCAGAAAGGGTAAAAGACCTGTCTAGGGTCACAGAGCAAGTGAATAAATAGAATACAGCTCTTGTGTGGCTCCTAGGCCATGTTCTTGGGTTTGTGCTGGTGGTAAGGTGGCCTCATGGATAGGACTCAGGGTGGTGTCTTAGACGCAAGCTAATTCATCCTTAAAACAACTTACTCGTCAACTCACTCATTACACACTGAATCTAGACCTGAGCTGAGAACAGGGACAAAGAGATCAGTTAAATATGGAACTGTCTCCAAGGTGGGAAGAGAGGGCAGATACACACAGAATCACTAATACAAGATTAAGGATACCAAGCAGAGTTGCCTGGGTGGCTGCATCAATAAGGCATGCAACTCTTGGGGTGCCTGGGTGGCTCAGTGGGTTAAAGCCTCTCTGCCTTCAGCTCGGGTCATGATCCCAGAGTCCTCAGCTCAAGCCCAGCATCGGGCTCTCTGCTCAGCAGGGAGCCTGCTTCCTCCTCTCTCTCCCTCTCTGCCTGCCTCTCTGCCTACTTGTGATCTCTATCTGTCAAATAAATAAATCTTTAAAAAAAAAAAAAAAAAAGGTATATAACTCTTAATCTTGGGGTCGAGCCCCACATGGGTGAAGAGGTTACTTAAAAGAAGGCGGGGTATCAAGTAGACACCCTGAAGGGGTGAGAGCTGTGATATTATTGATGTGGCTAGTGGCTACTACTGGGTATTGTTGGGTTAAAGAGGTTTTGTAGATTTGCGCCTTGGGAAGGATGAGGGTTCAAGAAAAAGAGAAAGGTATGAGCAAAAGCACAGAGGTATATAAGTAAGCAACCTGACTTAACAGGAGTGAGGAATGAGTCAAACTACACAGCACAGAGATTGGCACAAAGGCTCTGGTGCTAGCCTGGCCTGGGTTCAAAGACCTGCTTTTCTATATACTGTTGTGACCTTTACTTTCTTTTTTTTTTTCTTTTTAAAGATCTTATTTATTTGAAAGAGTGAGGGAGAGCATGAGAGGGGAGGTCAGAGGGAGAAGCAGACTTCCCATGGAGCCTGGGAGCCTGATGTGGGACTTGATCCCGGGACTTCAGGATCATGACCCAAGCCGAAGGCAGCCGCCTAACCAACTGAGCCACCTAGGTGCCCCTGACCTTTACTTTCTATGCATGATTTCTCAGCTGTATAGTAGCAATAACAGTGGAATTTATACACATATGGTGATTCTCGTAGAACAGTGCTTTTAAGTGGTAGTAATAGTAAGCATCAGGCAGTAGACGCTGGAAAGTTGTCAGAGCCTAGGATGTTATTCCCCAGGGCAATGAAAGCCTGTGAAATTTCCTTCCCAGGAGGGACAGGAGGGACAGGAGGGACAGGAGGGACAGGAGGCAGGGTACACAGCCAGATGTGAAGACGTAACTCTGGTTGTTGCAAACACAGCTCACACTTACCCTTCTCCTTAGCTCTCCAGGCCAAGTGCCATCCTCCCCAACCCTTTGTCCCAAAGTCGTTTTATCTCTGTTACAAATGGTATTCCCTCTCCAGGTAGGAAATTCCTGATCATAATCATCTCTGTTCACAGGGACTAGCCTACAATAAGCTCAATAATACTTCGCTGGAGGAATCCATGAACAGTAGGGAATGGGGGTGCAGGCAGTAGGATAGTTGGCACTAAAGTCAGGCTGATGTAGGCACCACTTCTTTCTCACAGGTGGATATCGCATCAGGGATGGCCATTGAAGGCATATGCTATGCCCAGGTACGTAACTGCTGCCAGTCCGCGGCCAGGCCAGAGTGGGGAGCCTTGTACAATATGTGACCAATTTAATGGTTCCTCCCAACTTGAAAAGTTAGACTCTGGACCACTGCCTCTTACAATCAGCCTGGGACAGTCCTAGGGAAACCACACTGCTTCTCTCTAGGACTGTTTCCTAGGCCATCCAATATACTCTGCCCCCAGAATCACAGAGCACACAGGCAGGTACCTGACAAACCACCACTTCCACTCTCTGTACTAGTGGTTGCTGCAGAGGTTAGGCTGGAGTCAGGATGTCAAGGCCTTGGTTATAACCTGCAGGCTGTGTGTGTTCAGTGGGGGTGAGGGAGGAAGGGTGGTGGGGGTGGGGGTGGTGACCTGCGGCTTACTTAGCCTCGGATTCCTGGGTGAGTCAAAAATACAATCTCCAGGTTAACAAATATCCAGAATGCTCTTAAACAAAAAGTCCTGGAACTTGCAGAACTCAAAGCTAGATTTCTTACTGAAAAACTTAACTGTTTTTCTCTACTAAATAGCTGCAGGTCAGATGGCTGCAGGCGATCAGAACTCTCTAGAGGCATGTAAGCAGTGGGCAAGAGACTAATGGGATAGGCCACAGATGCTAGAGATGTAGTCTACATTCCCTAGGAGACCAAGGAGCCACTGAGGCATTACCTCAGAGGATAGGTATGAGCAAAAGCACAGAGGTAATGGAAGAGAGGTGGAAGAGATAATGGAAGGAATTGGGACTCTGACCTTGTCATGGGGTAGACGAGTTTGAGCAAGTCTTTACTGGCCTCTCTGTTCCTACAGCTCCACCCAAAATTAATACTCTGTCTTGTTTCAGAACATCCCCACCCAGGACCGCCTGGAGGGCATGGCAGCCTTCAGGGAGAAGCGGCCCCCCAGATTTGTTGGCAAGTGACTCCCATTTAACTATAAATATGGGAGATGCCTGCCTTCCAGGACAAGATCCAGAAGGAAAATTTGCAGGGTGACTGTTCATCATTTCACCTCTTCGGGCTTCAGTCTCCTCACAAGGACAAGGATAGATATAAAACAACTGGAATGGTGTTTCATACCAAGGTACTGCCCATGCTACCTACAGTTGCCTTCATAATTCCTCATCCTGACTAGATAATCGCTGGGGTCAAGTTGGCTTTGGAGCCTATCTTTCCCTCCCTATGCAAATGACAAATTAAGGATTAAAACAGACCACTCGGGGCATTTTTCTTGTTGGCTTTCAGGCCTGACCTCTGGCTCTCAGTTATTAGGTGCTCACCAGAGATGGCAAAAGGTTCTAAGAAGCCTCCAAGTTTCTTCCTCTGTACAACAGAGATACTACACAAACCCTGGCAGTAGCCGAACAGGCGTCAGGAATCAGACTGCCATTCATTAAGTGCCTCAGCTGCCTTATCTGCAAAATAAAAATGCTGTGAGGAGGAAAGAAAGAAGAAAAGAAAGAAAGGAAGGAAGGGAGGGAGGGAAGGGGAAAGAAAAGAAAAAAGAAAAGAGTGCTTGTGAAAGTGAACTGTGCCTCATGTTCAATAAACGGAATTATTATTATTTTTTTTTAAACATTTTATTTATTTATTTGACAGACAGAGATCACAAGTAGGCAGAGAGGCAGGCAGAGAGAGAAGAGGAAGCAGGCTCCCTACAGAGCAGAGAGCCCGACATGGGACTTGATCCCAGGACGCTGGGATCATGACCCGAGCCGAAGACAGAGGCCTTTAACCACTGAGCCACCCAGGCGCCCTAAACGGAATTATTATTAATGTACAGTGTTCTTAGGAGAACCAAATGAAATTATCACTGGGAAAACCTTTTGTGAACTATACAGAGTGCCAGGCAGTCTTTGGGCTGTGGTACATAGCCTTTGGGAGCACTGAAAAGCGAGCAGTTAAGTCTGAGGGAGAGAGTAGAGGGTCAGGAAATGGGCAGGTAACAGTGGAGTGAAGCATGAAGGTTCAACAGGCATTGTGGAAAGGAGAGGAAGGCTGAGGGGGAACAGCAAGAGTGAAGGTGAGTGGGAGGATAACACACTTATAAATGATGAAGGCTAATAAACACATGCACACTAGCTAGCCTTCCTGTTGAACCAAGGTAGGAGAAGAGAAGGCTGCATCTTAAGCTTTGGCCTTACGGTCATTTTTTAATTCATCTGAGCTTCTCCAGCCTAGGCCTGGCCTAGAGACACTAAGCCAAGGGCACAGATATATATCAGTTAACATTGTTGTTATGCTGCTAAATACAAGTGTGCCCAACCCTGTGTTCCTGGAAGAAGAGTAACACAGAAGAGCCCAGGTCATAAAATCAGTACGAACTATATTAGGTGGAACTATGTCCTGGGTATAACCACTCTGGAAAGTAACCACCTCACTGAACATCCTTTTTTTCATCTGCTAAATGGGGAGAATACAATTTATTTATCCCAGAGGATTGCTGTGAGTGAAATAAAACTTGGAGGGATGCCTAAACAGGCACTAATTCCTACATCATCCTCACATTAGCAAGAGCTAGTATCTGGTAACAGAATGTTCTAAAGTACTAGAACCCAGTTCAAGAAATGAAGACAGCCTTTTGAAATTAAGCAGAACAGAGAATAAGAGAAAATACAATGCAGTGTCAGAACTGTAGGAAGAAACAGGATGCTGGTGAGCAAGAATTTGGAATATGATTCAGAATAAGGATAAGCCTCATTTGATTCCAAAAGATGGTATACAGTACTCCAGTTAAGAGTCCAGTTAGCTAAAAGCACAAATACCTAGTATGAAAATATGCTACTCTTCATAAAGGAATTTACTTTTGTGTTTTGGACAGATGAATGGTAAGACCCATTTCATTAGCTGTCAGTAATAAGGAAGGAATTCATACTCTGTTCCACAGAGGTTTGCAAAGGACAAAAACAGAAGCTTCTGGTAGTGTGCACTGCAGCTGAGGTTGGTTCTTAAAAGCCCCTATTTTTCTTGCTTCCATGCTAGGCAAGAGCACTCTTGAAATCTATAGCAAAATATTTTTTTTGGCTTCCTCGTCCTCTTGGATTGGTCACAGTCCCACAATATCAAAACTTGACAGGATCAAGATTTACAGTCCCCATACAGTCTTCACCTAAACACTCTACTAGAACTCCTAAGTTCTACTCTTTTCCACCACCACACCCACTTACACAGAATGTCCCGTTCACTCAATCCAATGTGTCAAGTTGGAGGAAGAAAGGCCAGAGGCAGAATATCCAAAATTGGTTAAAAAAAAAAAAATTTTTTTTTCTTCCCTCTACCCCCATAAGTGGAAGATACTTTGGTATTTATTTTATTTTATTATTATTTTTTTAATTTGACAGAGAGAGACACATCGAAGGGAGGGAACATAAGCAAGGGGAGAGGGAGAGGGAGAAGCAGGCTTCCTGCAGAGCAGAGAGCCAGATGCGGGGCTAGATCCCAGGACCTTGGGATCATGACCTGAGCCAAAGGCAAATGCTTAGCAACTGAGTCATACCCAGGCACCCTGGGTATTTATTTAAAAAAAAAAAAAAAAAAATCCCCCCCCCCGCTCCTTTTTCCTCCCCTCCAATGGAAATTCTGCCTCCAGTAAGCATGTATTAACTTTTTTACATACTTCTTTTCTCTTAGCCTCACATAAGTAGGAATAGTAACTCAGGATACTCTTTTAAACATGAAATTTAACATAAATACTAAGGTATCCCCATAGGTCTTTCTTTTCCCCTTCCTCTGACAAATTCCCAGATTTAAGAAACTGGCCAGGGTTAGGAAAAGTAACTGGCAGTGCTGTTGCAACACAAGCTCACAGATCTTCCCACAGAGTCCAAGACTTGACTTTTCAAAACTACTGAAGGGGTGTTTGCAGAATGATTCCAACGTGATTTGGGATTGTGGCTGTCATTCAAATCCAACCTTTCTGTAGTCTACAGAAAATCAACAATAAAAGGCCAGTGAGGCAGCCAACCCACAAACTCCAATGACAACTAGTTCCAACATACAATTGCTGGCAAGGCAGAAGTCCTGACAATGAGAACAGAGAGCACCTCTGAAGCCCCACAGGTTAAGAAGGGCATTCAACACAGAGGAGGGGGTCTCTGATAGTTCATGAAATGCATTCTGAAGTCATCTAGAATGGAGGTTGCAATCTGCTGTGTTTGGGGGTCTGCCTCACTGTGCTCCTGGATGTCACACAAAAGCTGCAATCCTTCTTCTTCAACTAACATTTTGCAGTATTTGCTGGCTGAAAGAAAATCAAACAAAGAAACTTGGTGGACAAACTGGCATTTTAAATATTCCCAAGTCACCACATTCACCTTTTTGAAAAAGGGGTACCAAGGATTAAGCCCCCAACATAAGAAATAACAGATAAAATTAGTCAATTCAAAAGGAATATGTCAAAACTTAAATAATGCTTGACTTGTGTAGTACAGTAACAAATGATTATTTTAGTATGTTTACTTCCAGATGGCTCTAAGCTTCAAAATCTCTAATCCTAGCTAAAAGAATAAGAACTTCATTTTATTACATGTATTATAAACATGTCAAATTCAGACATTATGTCTAGCTAGATAACTTGAAAACACTAGATGCTGGATAAAAGGTAACAAAAAATTTAAATGCATATTCATGTGTACAAAGTAAAGGATTTGTTCAGGAGCCAGATACAAAGAGCAGAGAACACCTAAGCTCATGTAACTACTAGAGTTATTCTGGGTAAGCCTCACTGGATTCTCAAAATCCAAGAATTTATGTCTTAATTTATGAAGTTAGAAGCAATATGTATATAATAAAATATATTTCAGTG
Source organism: Mustela putorius furo (assembly GCF_011764305.1). Lineage (NCBI taxonomy): Eukaryota > Metazoa > Chordata > Mammalia > Carnivora > Mustelidae > Mustela > Mustela putorius. Next base: position 42,144,421 of record NW_025422005.1, on the reverse strand, counting down.
CTTAAAGCTGGTCCCTCAAAAAACTATACAGGAGGAGGGATAAGACAATGAAACATCTTTAAGGTTGGTCTGGGCTCTAGGTGGGTATACAGGAGTGGGCTGGACAAGTCTTTCCCAAGAATTCATAAACCATAGTACTGAGTTGGTATAGGATTTGAATTTATACTACACCTAAATGTTCTGGGAACCCTTGAGCTGAGAAGTAAACATAAAAATTAGTCCAATCCCAGAGAAACCTCTAGAGCACCTGACAGAAGCAAATACTAAACTGCTGAAGGAATATGTCTATGATACAGCCCAAAAAGGATTCTCTTAATCAGTCCAAAAGCGAGTTAGACACAGAGAAAGATAATGATAAAAAAACACCGCAATTACCAAGAGTGTAGCACAAAGAAACAAAAACATGGAAACTGTTCTTTTAAACATTTAAAAAAATATATTTATTTTGGGGGTGCCTGGGTGTCTCAGTCGTTAAGCAGCTGCCTTCAGCTCAGGTCATGATCCCAGTGTCCTGGGATCAAGCCCTGCATTGGGCCCTCTGCTCAGTGGGAAGCCTACTTCTTCTTCTCCCAGTTCCCCTGCTTGTGATCTCTCTCTTGCTCTTTCTGTGTCAAATAAATAAATAAATAAATAAATAAATTTATTTATTTATTTTTGAGGGGGGGGGCAGGAGAAACAGGCCCCACACCCTGCACAGAATCCCACGTGAGGATCAGTCCCACAAGCCTGAGATCACAATCCGAGCGGAAATCAAGAGTCGGACATTCATCCAACTCAGTCACCAGGTGCCCCTGGAATTACTATTTTTTAAGTCCACAGGATGTGTAGGATAAAGTGAGAGATGGTACAAGAAACTTCTGATAGATATTCCATAAGGAAAATATAGGAAAAGAGTAATATATTTTTTTTAAGATTTTATTTATTTACTTGAGAGAGAGACAGTGAGAGAGAGCATGAATGAGGAGAAGGTCAGAGAGAGAAGCAGACTCCCCATGGAGCTGGGAGCCCGATGCGGGACTCGATCCTGGGACTCCAGGATCATGACCTGAGCCGAAGGCAGTCGTCCAACCAACTGAGCCACCCAGGTGTCCCAAAGAGTAATATTTTTAAACAGCTGAGAATTTTTATCAGTTTTGAAAAGTTTTAACTGTGACCTAAAGTCCAGAGGCCATAGAACAAAAAGTTGACTAAACACAAAGAACAAAGTCAAGATGATAAAGAGGGAAAAAAAATATTTTCAAGAGTTCTTTCCAATTAAAAAGAGAAAGGGCAACAAACAGTAGACATAAGGTGAATAAAGAATATCAATAGACAATTCAAGGAAAAGAAAAGGACTCTTCAATATAAGATGGCTAACCACATTGAAATGTCAAGCAAGACTATCACTTTCACCTTAGATTGGTAAAGATCAAAAAGTCAACTAAACACTGTTGTAGGAATGTACGGCGACTGGCAAGCTCTCATACATTACTGGTAGGAATGAAAACTGGGAATCAGTTCTCTGGAAAACAGTTTAGCAATACCTATCAAAATTATAAATGTTCCTAACATTTTGACTCAGCAATTCTACATATTCTGCAGATGAACTCACACACTTGCAACATGATATATGTAACAAATGCTATATACTATGTGTGAACTAATAGTACGCTATGTACAAATGCTAATACTATGAGCCAAGCAGTGTTTTAAATATTTAACAAGTATTAACCCACTTAATTCTCATAATAGTCCCATGAATTAGGTATTTTTATCCCCATTTTAACAGATAAAGAAACTGGGACACAAGTGAGGTCAAGTTATTTGCTCAAGTTCCCATTATTAGTAAACAGCAGAAACTGGGAACAGAACAGAGTCTGGTTCTAGCATCTGTCCTCTTAGTTAAGTGAAAATATGCATTTTCACTTGATAGATATAGTGTGTATATGGCTATATACACATATATATACCTATAAACATATATATATATATACATGTATGGTGGTATATGAATTATGTTAATACACACTAAACTAGTGCTTATAATAGAAGAGAGTAGAAACAATGTCCATCTAAAGCAGACTGGATCCATAGAGTGAAGAAATACTAAGCAATTTAATTCATAATGGTGTTATGGAGTTCTGCCAGTTGCTTGCTTTTTAACTTTGGGTAAGTTACTTGACCTCTCTGTGCCTTGTTTTCTCATCTGTAACAGATGTAGTATAGTAATAATAATGCTACCCTCTTCTAGTTGTTGTGAGGATTAAATGAGTTAACTCATAAAGAGCTTGCAACGCTGCCTGGCACAGAGAAAGTACTCAACTAAGTTCTAGTTGTTATAGTCATTGCTATATACTAAAGTCTGTTCCAGGGCCATTCTAACTGGCAGATCTGCCTGCATCTGTTCATATGCCAGCACCATTCACAATACTTTTTTTTTTCTTTAAGATTTTATCTATTTAAGAGTGTGAGAGAGCTAGCAAGAGAGTGTGGGGGACGTGGCGGGGGACAGAGGGAGAAGGAGGCTCCCCATTGAGCAGGGAACACGATGCTGGGCTGGATCCCAGGACCCTGGGATCATGACCCGAGCCTAAGGCAGACACATCACTGAGAGCCACCAGGCAGCCCTCAGAATACTTTTTTTTACAATTTAAAGAGAAATGTTAAGACAAGCTCCTTAAAACCATTTTTCTTGGTCAGTTCTTTCCTGTTTATTCTGCCAGGTTAACTTTAGAATAATTTTCAGATCCCTCATATCACACTTGAATTGTAGTATATCCATAAATTGAAAAGATCTGACATCTCTCTCTTTTTTTTTTCTTGATTTTATTCATTTATTCATTTGACAGACAGAGATCACAAGTAAGCAGAGAGGCAGGCAGAGTGAGAGTGAGAGAGAGAGAGAGAGAGAAGCAGGCTCCCCACTGAGCAGAGAACCCGAAGTGGGGCTCGATCCCAGGACCCTGAGACCACGACCGGAGCCGAAGGCAAAGGCTCAATCCACTGAGCCACCCAGGCGCCCCCTGACAACTCTCTCTTAATAAATATTTCCATCTAGGAATACAGTATGCATCATAATTACTTCAGGTTTTTCAGTTATTTCTCAATTTTCTGCATATAGGTCTCATACTGGTTAAACTTGTCTTTGGTATTTTATACTTTTGTTGGTAGCTAATCTTTTAATTAATTCTAAAAGTTATCTCTTGAGTTTTTTAGTATAAAAATATAGCCTATATTGCTTTTATAATAAAAACAAAAATGTTTCACAATAATCCTTAGCAGAAAATGTAAGCCCCCAATGCTCAAAACAGCCAAACATGGAAAAACATTTAATCTGACTGGGAAACAGTTCCTGACTCCTGGCCCTCCAGGCTCCCACAAACCCATTACAAAGAGGCAGATGTATGTATTACTATAGGAAAAGCATTATTCATGATAAACTGTTGAGTGGAAAGAGGAAGCTATAGGACAGCATGCACAGAATGAGCCAATTTTGTTTAAAAACATTCATATTTACATATAGTATATTTTAACAACAGCATGTGCACAGGAAAAGTATTTGGAAGGACAGTTATAGTTATCAAATTACTAACTGTATTTGCCTATGGGAAATAGGAGTGGGAACCAACTTTCACTTTCTATACAGCTTGATATCTACCTCCAAATATATAATTCTATAGCACTTTAAATGTTTATTTAAATTTAGTTTAGTTAACATATATGTATTAGTTTCAGAGGTAGAATTCAGTGATTCATCAGTTGCATTCAACACCCAGTGCCCATTACTGCAAGTGCCCTCTTTTTTTTTTTTTTAAAGATTTTATTTATTTATTTATCACAGAGAGAAATTACAATAATCCTTAGCAGAAAATGTAAGCCCCCATCTATCTACAAGTAGGTAGATAGGCAGGCAGAGAGAAAGGGGGAAGCAGGCTCCCTGGTGAGCAGAGAGCCCAATGCGAGGCTGGATCCCAGGACCCTGAGACCATGACCTGAGCCTAAGGCAGAGGTCTAACCCACTGAGCCATCCAGGCGACCTCAAGTGACCTCTTTAATGCCCATTCCCCCAATTCTGTAGAATTCTTAAAACAGAAACATTTTCCAATTTCTTTTTTTTTTTTTAAGATTTTATTTATTTATCAGAGGCGGGGGTGGGGGGAGCGAGCACAGGCAGACAGAATGGCAGGCAGAGGCAGAGGGAGAAGCAGGCTCCCTGCTGAGCAAGGAGCCCGATGTGGAACTGGATCCCAGGATCATGACCTGAGCCGAAGGCAGCTGCTTAACCAACTGAGCCACCCATTTTCTTTTTTAAAAGAATTAAATTCAGGGGACACCTGGGTGGTTCAGTTGGTTAAACTATGACTCTTGATTTCAGCTCAGGCCATGATCTCAGGGTCATGAGATAAGAGTCCTGCATCGGGCTCCATGCTCAGTGGGGAGTCTGCTTGAGATTCTCGCCTCCTGCCCCTCCCCTTTCTCACACCCTCTAAGATAAATAAATAAAATCTTAAAAAAAAAAAATGGAAGAGTTAAATTCAGTACACAGCTTAACACATTTCCAAAATTCTATCTTGAACTTAGTCTTTATACAGAAAAATAGTTGGAAAACTACTGTTTTGAATACATACGGTTTTTACTGCAGACATGATACATTGCCCATAGTGCCCAGAGCTGAACTGCTGGTTGAGAGAAGTTGCCAAGGAGTGGGAAAAATGCCTTGAAGGATCTAAAAAGGCACAAAGAAGTTCACTCAGAACTCAGGCTAGTGTCGGAAGTAGAATAATTATTTTCAACCTTTTCCACATAGGGTCATGTCCTCACTGAGACAGATATATTGTTGAGCATATGTCAGAACCTAACGTTTAAGAAACTTCATTTGTGTTAGGCACTCTTTACATTTAACATCTCATTTCATCCTCAATCTTGCACACTATCAGATAGCCTCATTTTACAGATGAGGAAAACTGAGTCTCAGAGATCTTCTAAGTGATGTTCCCAAAATCACAGAAAGAGGATTTGAACAAAAGGTTATTTGACTATAATAATTTTATCATTGTACCATGGCCTCTACATAGTAAAATGAGGGCAAGGTTTAATAGAAATACTACACCATCACGAGATTACCTGTAAGTCACCAATGCTGTCATCTTACAACTTGAACTTGGCCAATTCTGGATGGTAGCATACTACACAAAAAGAGAAACCAAGATTATAGTATTTTATTCCATAATTTTTAAAAAGTCATAATAGGCTTTTCATGTTATTTATCATTACATATATATGAAAAAACAAATTTTCAGAATATGGGAATGATCACCCAAATTAAGGTATCCCTACCTGCCAAAATATCAATTAGATAAACATCATATATGTAAAATATGAACAGTCATGTGGAAAATAGTGCAGTAAAAGAGGGCTTCTTTACAAAGATGCAGGATTGAGCATGCATTCATTCCTCCCCTAAATCCCATGAACAGAATAGTATAAACAGTAAAAAAGATAAAAGAAGGCAAACACACAAGAACAAAGCAGAAGGAAAATGGTAATTAATTTAATAGATCTAGCACTGGAGAATGTTAAACAATGAACCAATTTGAACAGAACCCCCAAGAGACTTAAAAATTTGGTACACCAGATACTTCAGGAAGTAAGATCAGAGGCAGGATTGAAAACAGGAGGAATGGCTGAAAGTACTGAAGAATCAAGACTCCCAGGTCTTCTCTACTATCCCTAACAAAAATTTCTGGACTGGGCAACCTTGTGAACAACTGCAGGTTGGGAATACCATGATTACAACAGGAGATGAAGTGAAAATCTAAATGATAAATGCTGAGAGTCCTCTGTCCTCAGCTCTCATCTAACGGGCTTCCAGACCGTTGGAACCAAGCTTGTAATTTTCAGTTAGAAGAACAGAAGGTTCTTCCTCAGGTAAATTCCAACCAGTTCAGGACAAAAGATCTAGTAACAGTGACAATGACTAATCAAGATCATTCTAAGTAAAACCCATAGTTGACAAATTCTACCCATCTACACTCAGCTTCCAAACAACTCCACTCTTAGATATGACTGGACAGCTGAAGATCACCATATACTTTAAGAAAATCTGTAACATAAAGGGACATAATAGGGGAAAAAAAGCAACGTGCAGGAAACAGAGACCTTGAAGGAAAAGAAAAACTTAAAAACAAAAATAAAACTTCAAATTAATATCAACCATGGAAAAAGAGTACAATATTGTATTAAAAAAGCACTCAAAGAACAAAAAAAGAGTTCTTAGAAATTAAAAACAGAAATATGTAAATACAAAATAAATATGTAAGTACACATAATAATTATTGTATTAAAATACAAAGATTTTTTTTATAAAGATTTTTATTTATTTATTTGACAGAGATCACAAGTAGGCAGAGAGGCAGGCAGAGAGAGAGAGGAGGAAGCAGGCTCCCTGCTGAGCAGCTCAGAGAGATGCGGGCCTCGATCCCAGGACCCTGAGATTATGACCTGAGCCGAAGGCAGAGGCTTTAACCCACTCAGCCACCCATGCGCCCAAAGATTTTTTTTTTAAGATTTTTATTTATATGACAGACAGAGATCACAAGTAGGCAGAAAGGCAGGCAGAGAGAGAGGAGGAAGCAGGCTTCCTGCCGAGCAGAGAGCCCGATGTGGGGCTCGATCCCAGAACCCTGGGATCATGACCTGAGCCGAAGGCAGAGGCTTTAACCCACTGAACCCACTTAGCCACCCAGGTGCCCCAAAATATAAAAGATTTTTTTAAAAAAGGTAAGAAAAAAAATAAGTCCATGAAGGCTGACATTCCAGGAAAAAAAAAAAAAAGAAAAGGGAAGGTAGGGAGGAGGAAAAAGAGAGAAGGGAGAAATAAATTTCCCAGAACTAAAGGAAACAAGCTTCCAGAGCAATAAGTAGCCAACACAGGAGAAGAAAATAAACCTACATCAAGGCAAACTGCTGAGATTTCTAAACACTGAGGACAAACATCTTAAAGGTCCCAAAGGAATATGGCATGTGGCTTCTTAACAGTGATACCAAGAAATAGAAGACAAAGTAGCAGTGGCTTTAAAATTCTGAAGGGGAAATATTCCAAACCTAAAATTCTATACCCAGCCATGTGACCAATTAAATGTGAAGGTCAAGTAAAAGCCTTTTCAAACAAAGAAGGTCTGAAGTTTTCTATTTCATGCATTTCTTCTTAGGAAACTACTAGATATGATCTAACAGAATAAGGGAGTACACACACACACACACACACACACACACACACACACACCAGAAGGAATACAGTCCAAAAAACAAGGAATCCAACACCAGAGAGGCAAAGAGAATCCCTAGGATCAGAGTAACGGAATATTCCAAAATGACAGCAGTATGACAGATACACAAATAAGGAGACAAGAAAACGGAAGGTTCTGGGAGAGAAGCCTCTGAGAAGATGAAATGGATAGAATATGTTTGAAAATACTGAAAGGAGGGGCGCCTGGGTGGCTCAGTGGGTTAAAGCCTCTGCCTTCAGCTCAGGTTGTGATCCCAGGGTCCTGGGATCAAGCCCTGCATTGGGCTCTCTGCTCGGCAGGGAGCCTGCTTTCCCCTCTCTCACTCTGCTTGCCTCTCTGCCTACCTGTGATCTCTGTCAGATAAATAAATAAAATTTTTTTTTAAAATTAAAAAAAAAAATACTGAAAGGAGATTGATAGTTAGAGTATAGGAAATGGTGTGCATAGGGACAAAGAGAAGAATCTTCATTTTCCAGAGTGGGAAAATGAATCAACAGATAATGCCTATTACTGCAAAGTCAAGAAGTAGCAAAAGATGTTATTCAGAGATAATGGAGGTAAAAACCAAAAGATATAGCTTGAAAAGGAGCTGAAAGTGGGAAAGAGAACTGGTAAAGCCATATACAACTGTTTGCAAATATAACTTAAAAAAAAAAAAAAAAGATTTTATTTATTTGACAGAGAGAAAAGACAGACAGGCAGAGAGGGAACACAAGCAGGAAGCAGGCTTCCCAATGAGCAAGGAGCCCAATGTGGGGCTCTATCCCAGTACCCTGTGATCATGACCTAAGCCAAAGGGAGATGCTTAACTGACTGAACCACCCAGGCACCACTGCATGTGAAACTTTTATAAAAGAAAAATACCAGAAGGAATGTAACAAAGTGTTAGCAAGGTTAGCAGCAGATGGTAGGGTAGGAGGGATTCAGAACATTTTCTTTGTACTTTTCTTTTTTTTTTTTTTAAGATTTTATTTATTTATTTGACAGACAGAGATCACAAATAGGCAGAGAGGCAGGCAGAAAGAGAGGAAGGGAAGCAGGCTCCCCACTGAGCAGAGAGCCTGATGTGGGGCTCGATCCCAGGACCCTGAGATCATGATCTGAGCCGAAGGCAGAGGCTTTAACCCACTGAGCCACCCAGATGCCCCTCTTTGTACTTTTCTATTATGCTCCCCCCATTTTCTACAATGAACATGTATTTCTAAAATTCTTACTATCTAGAAAAGTAAGTTTCCTGCAAGAAGAGATTACTCCAGAGTTGGTAAAGAGGTATGGTCCTTGTACCAGATCCTGGAGAAGAGCACTCCTCTGAAGGTCTTGGGACATCCAGGGCTGTTTGTCAGATGTCAGGTGGGCTATGATGCCTGCAGCCAAATAGCTGACTTCCATTTCTTTGCTATGGAGCAAGCTGCTAATGTGTTTCAGCACATCTTCAGTCACCAGTTTGGAAGAAAGTTCTCTAACTTCAGCTATGTTGTTCTACAGGTTAGTTGAAGCAGAAAATATCAGGGATTGGAAAGGAAGACAGAATCAGACACTGGTTCCTCTCCCTCTCCTACGGCTTAGCTCAGATACAGACAGAACACCTAGTCCCACCCTCCTCCCTCTCAGTTTAGCCTAATACCCCACAATCCCACCCCTTGAAGACAAGGATGATCAGCAATGACAAGTCACTGAGTAAGCACTTACTAAGTGCCAGGCACTGTACCAGGCAAAAATGTCTTTTTATCTGGCTTATCTCATTTAATCTTTTCTTAAATCATTATTTGTTTTATTTGAGAGTGTGAGCATGCACAGCAGGGAAGCGCAAAGGGTTAGGAAGAGAGAATCTTCACCAGACTTCACTCTGAGCTTAATCCCACGACCCTGAGATCACAATCTGAGCGGAAACCAAGAGTCAGATGCTCAAACGACTGTGCCATCCAGGAGCTGCTCATTTAACACAGTTGTAGAAATAAGTAAGTCACTCAGCAAGACTTAACTTCTCAGTGAACTTGTCAGGTTTATACTTATAAAAACTGGCTAAACTAAAATAAAATCCAGGCCTGATTCAAAAACTTTGAAGTTCCTCAGGGCCTACTGTATGTTACATTAGCTTGAAAGTTAACAGTAACAATGAAAGGCAGGTGACATTGTGTTTTTTATATATTAGTTTTCTATGCTGTTTAACAAACTACCACAAACTGGGTGGCTTAACATATTTTTTCCCTCACAGTTTCTCTCACAGTTCAACCATGGCTTAGCCAACGCCTGCACTCTGAGATCTCGCATAGCTGCAAAGTGCTAGCTGGGCTGCATTCTCATCTGCGGGCTCCACAAGAGGGAAACCTATTTCTGAGCTCCCTCAGACTGTTGGCAAAATTCATCTCACAGCTGCAAAACTGGGGGTTTCAGTTTCATGCTGGAGGCTACCCTTAGCTCAATAGAAGCTGCCCATAGTTCCTTCCCATGTGGGCTTCTCTCTTCCTCAACCACTTATTTCATGGCAACTTGCTTCCTCTAAGACAGTGAAGAGTGTCTCTAACATATCTGCTAGCAAGAAGGATTAATACAGTAGTCCCCTCTTACCTGTGAGGGACATGTTCTAAGACCCCGTGGATATGCCTGAAGCTGCAGATAGAACCACACTCTATATATACTATGTTTTTTTTCTACATATACATACCTATATAAATTAGGGACAGTAAGAGATTAACAAAGATAACTAATAGAACAATGATAACAATGTATTATAATAAGTTACACAAATGTGGTCTCTCTCAAAATAACTTATTCTACTGTACTCACCCTTCTGCTTGTGAGTAGATGACAAAATGCCTATATGACAAGATAAAGAGGTGGATAACGTAGGCATGTGACATAGCATTAGGCTACTACTGATCTTTTGATGAATGGTCACCTGCTTCCACATTGCGGATAACTAAAACTGTAGATGGGGGGGCGGGTCTACTGTATATACATCATAACATCATCACCAGAGTGATGTCCTGTCATCTTTGCCATATTCTATTGGTAAGAAGCAAGTCACAGTTCCTGCCCACATTTGACAGGAGGGCATTACGCAAAGAAACGAACACCAAGAGTAAGAATCACTGGAGGTTCCTTTGGGGTCTACCTACCACAGAGATGAAAAAACAAAGGTTTAGAAGTGAAACATATAGTCAAGTTGAACACAGGAGTTATTGTATACCCCAGAAACTAGTATGTTAAAAGCAGCATATGGTACTATGCCAAAAACTGCATTATTCTGAGCTCACTTCCCCCCAGTTTTTCACAAGACCAGCTATACCCTATTAATTTCAGCAGAAACTACACTGTTTTGAGATCTACCCCAGTTCTCCCCAAAGGCAGCTATACATATCCTCACCAGCAGCAGGATTTCAGCATTAAGTCGATCAGATGGAAGCCCCAACAAGGACGGACAATATGATAGCATCCTCAGTATAACTAAGGACAGAAATCTCCAGATTTCTCTTATAAGCCCGGCAGAGGCTACTTTTCTAGTAGCTTTTTCAAGAGCCTTATTTCAAGAGTCTATGAACAAAATGTTAACAAGATGCAAGCCACAGGAGAATGTGGGTCTTCTCCATTCAGAAAAAGGAAGGAAAGGGGGCAACCTCATAAATCCTCAGCATTCTTACAGGCTCTCAGAAAAGTAAAAGATCTTTTAGAAAAGGTTAGCTGAGAGGCACTTTGGTGGCTCAGCTGGTTAAGCATCCAACTCTTGGTTTTGGTTCAGGTCATGATCTCATAAGTCATGGGATCCAGCCATGTGTCGGGCTCAGCAGGGAGTCTGCTTGAGATTCTCTCTCTCTCCTCTCCCTCTGCCCTTCCCCTTGCTCTCTCTTTCTCTAAAATAAATAAAGAAATCTTAAAAAAAAAAAATAAGGTAGCTAATAGTAGGACACTTAACATTATATAGCATATATGAGGCTCCAATCCACCTTTCTGGCTTTATTTCCTATGGCTTTTCTTCTTCCCACCATCTCCCCAAATTCTAGATATTCTGTATTACACTGCCCCTCAAATGATTGCATTTTCTCATCTTCCCTAGCCAAAAGACCTTTGTCTCCTGCTTCTTTTGTCTCTCTTTTCTACTTTTCTGTACGTTCCAGATTTCCAATATTAATCATTTAATCCTCTCTACTCTGGTGCAAGTTCTATATGTGCTAGGGATAAAAAGGAAAAGACACAGTCCCTGCTTTCAAGAAGGGCATGGTCTAGAATTAAAAGCTCCCACGAGACTTTGTGCTGCTTTTCTAGCACTTAGAAAACTATTTGTGTACTTAACACCACCTCCCAAGTATTATAAGACCATCAGCTCAATACATTTCATGCATGGCAAACTGAAGGGACTTAACAGTATGTCTTCATTACTTTTTGTAAATCTTCACCTTTATCTTTTGGAAAAAAAGAAATTTCTCAATTATAAATATCCTGATTGAGAGCTAGTATAACAGTATGAGCAAAGAAAATTTTTTAAAAAATTTATTCATTTACTTTAGGAGGTACGGGGATGGGGAGAGGCAGAGGGAAAAGGAGAGGGAAACTTAAGCAGACTCCATGTTTAGCCTGGAACCTGACGCCGGGTTTGATCTCATGACCCTGAGATCACAACCTGAACTGAAGAGTTGGGACACTTCTCTAACTGCATCACCCAGTGACCCAAAGAAATTTCTAAAAAATTGACTGCCTTGATAAAAAGAAAGTATAGTAGAGTGGTTAATATCAGAAGGTCTGGGGCCAGACTGCCTGACTTCGAATTCTCATTCTAGCTCCTAATACCATTGTAGGATAGGGTAAATGGCACTTCTGTGCCTCAGATTTTCTGTCTATAAAATGTAATGAACAATGGGTGGTAGAGTACAGAACATAGCACAATTTTTCCTATCCCTGTTTAACTTAGCCATGTGACTTCCCTGCTCCTCAAGGGATGGTTACCTTCTTTGATCTGGGCTTAACTATGGACATATAATAAAAAATATAAATTTGGTCTTTGTCCCCAATTCTTGAAATTCATTGGATTTCTTAAATCCCTTGGAATTTCCCAAGTAATAGGAATAACAGGAGCATCTTTGTTCTAATGAGGCAACTCTTGGCAGGCACCTAAACAGCTTCAGGATGAGGACTAGTTGCCAAAACAAAACAAAACTAAACTAAACCACAACAACCTTAATTAGAAGACTGGGTTTAAGCTCCACTCTATAACTTCTTGGGGATGGGAGAGGAGCTGAAGACTGAATTACAATCAGTTGTGCCTATGTGATGAAACCTCCATAAAAAGTCCTAAATGATGGGTTTGGAGAACTTCTAAGTAGGTGAACACATCAAGGCACGGGAGGGTGGTGTGCCCAGAGAGAAGATGGAAGCTCTGCATATACTCATCCTTCCCACCCTATACACTTCTTCCATTTCACTGTTTCTGAGTTGTATTCTTTACAATAAACTAATAGCAAGTAAAGTGTGCCTTCCTGAGTTCTGTGAGCCATTCCAGCAAATCATTAAACTGAGGAGGGGGTTGTGGAAACCCTTACTTTACAGCCAGTCAGTCAGAATTGTAGGTGGTCCAAGACTTAATGACTGGCAACTGAAGTGCAGGCAGTCTCATGGGACTGAGCCCTTTAACTTCTGGGATCTGATGATAATTCCAGGTACTCAGTATAAGAACTGAATGGAACTCAACTGTAGGATATCCAGTTGCTGCTGGAGAGTTGGAGAAGTGATTATTGGGAAACACCCCAGACCACCTAATGTGCTTTGCCCAGTGACACATTAGAAAAATATAACATTAGCAGAGATTTAAGAAGAACTTACATAGTGCGACTTGCCTTCTTGTGCTACCCTGAACTGGCCAAATAAAGAAGCCCATGGAGACATGCGGCCCAACTAACAACCTGCACCAACTATCACAGCAAGAGTCAAGCCATCTAGAGCATCTAGCCCTAGCCCTAGGTGATGCCACCAGGTATCAGAAGCAACATGAGTAACTAACTCCACATGAGACCAGAAGAACTGTACAGCCAGGTTCAAACTGTGGACCCACAAATTCAAAAGTACATAAAATGGCTACAGTTCGAGCTATAGTTTGTTCACAGCAACAGATGATTGATATGGTATTACTTTACAGGGAATCATGTGAAGATTAAATGAGTTAATACACAGAAATTCCTTATAAAAGTGCCTAGCATATAGTAGGTGCTACATTAAGTGTTAGTTTTATTTATTTTTTTAATTTTAGTAGTTAGAATCAACTGAAAACAATTCACCTTACCCAAAGACCAAGTACTTTGCTTTGTATTGCTGACTCTGAAAAAGTCTGTCAAAAGAATACACAGGTTACTTTATCATGAAAAAAAGAACTTTACATACAAACTCAATTCTATTTTCCCACCTCCAAGACTTGGATGAAGATTGCCAGTCCTTGATTTTCCATAAAGTGACTACAAGCAGCTGGAGACTCATCTGTAAGATTCCAAAGGGCTTTCAAAGTAAACAAGAGGGTGACATCATCTAAATTCTCAGCAGTCTTTTGTTTTACTATTGCTAGAAGTTCCTAAAAACCAAAGAGACAAAAAGTTAGATGCCCCAGTGACTGACTCGATTACAGTGTAAGAAAAGGAATAGTTGTTAAACCACTTCATATCTTCATGATCCATTTTTTCTCTATATAATGAGTTACATCTAACTCCTAAGGTTTATAATGAGATTAAAGGGGGGGAGGAGGTAAAATTTTATGAGCACTTGACCTAGTTCTTGGTCCTTGTAAATAAGATTCATAATCAAGTACATATTAGGTATTCCATTGTTTTTTTTTTTTTAAGATTTTATTCATTCATTTGTCAGAGAGAGAGAGCATGCGCACACACAAGCAGGGCGAGCAGGAAGACAGAGGGAGAGGGAGAAGCAGACTCCCCAGTGAGCAGGGAGCCCAATGTGGGACTCAGTCCCAGGACCCCGGGACCACAACCCAAGCCCAAGGCAGATGTTCAACCAACTGAGCCACCCAGGTGTCCCCCATTGTTCATTTATTGAGAATGTTTAGTAAACACCTCCTGGAAATCAAGCACTTATTCACGTTAAATGAGACAGATTAAAAAAAAAAATAGTTGGTTTTTCCTCAACTAAATAAGAATTCTAAGTTTTGGGGATGTCTGGGTGGCTCAGTTGGTTAGGCTGCTACCTTTGGCTGGGGTCATGATCCCTGGGATGGAGTCCTGCATTGGGCTCCTTGCTCAGCGGGGAGCCTGCTTCTCTCTCTGCCTTTGCCTGCCACTCTGCCTGCTTGTGCTCTCTCTCTCTGTCTCCGACAAATAAATAAACTCTTAAAAAAAACAAAAAAAACAAAATAAAGTCCTTAAAAAAAGAAAAAAGAATTTTAAGTTTTGGTAAATGTTCTGAAGAAAACACACAAAAGCCTAACAATGTATTTTAGAAAAGGTATGAAAGGGATGCCTCCCTGTACAGGTAATATGTAAACTGAGACAAATGAGACCAAAAGAAAAAGAGGGATATGTGAGTTAAGCAAGAAATGAAGACATGGTGGTGGTGGCAAAGTATATGACAGGCAAGAGAAAAAGTATGCTATTCTAGGTCACTGAGCAGATCAGGATGGCTAGAGGGTAACAGTAGTACTACAATCACGTGTCCTAATAGTTTAAAGAAACCATGGGTTCACTTGAACAGATTCCAAAACACCATTTCAGATTAGAATATTTCTGGACACAAGTTAAACCAGTATTCATGCTTTCTTTCAAAAATATTAGACTATCGGGCGCCTGGGTGGCTCAGTGGGTTAAGCCGCTGCCTTCGGCTCAGGTCATGATCTCGGGGTCCTGGGATCGAGTCCCGCATCGGGCTCTCTGCTCAGCAGGGAGCCTGCTTCCCTCTCTCTCTCTGCCTGCCTCTCCATCTGCTTGTGATTTCTCTCTGTCAAATAAATAAATAAAAATCTAAAAAAAAAAAAAAATTAGACTATCATAACAGAGGGAAAAGTTAGGTGTCTTCATTCAGCCACCTAATAAAAAGGTACATAAAATATAACAGCACTAAACAAATCAGAGTATGTCTATTTTCAAGAGGAATGAGACCACTTCAAATATCTTACTTCATCAAGAAAGCATGTATCAAAAGAATTTATCACAAAAGTAAAACTTTAAGTGTGCTTGGGTGGCTCAGTCTGTTAAGCATCTGCCATTGGCTCAGTCATGATCCCCGGGTCCTGGCATCGAGACCCACATCGGACTCCCTGCTCAACAGGAAGCCTGCTCCCTCTCCCACTCCCTCTGCTGTGTTCCCTCTCTCGCTGTCTGTCAAATAAATATACTCTTTTTTTTTAAGAGTTTATTTGTTTATTTGACAGAGAGAGATCACAAGTAGGCAGAGAGGCAGGCAGTTAGGGTAGAGGGAAGCAGGCTCCCCACAGAGCAGTAAGCCTGACACAAGGCTTGATCCCAGGACCCTGAGGCCATGACCTAAGCCAAAAGCAGAAGCTCAACCCACTGAGCCACCCAATAAATAAAAGCGCCCCAATAAATAAAATCTTTAAAAATAAATAAATAAATAAAATAAATCTGGGAGAGCCAAGAGGGAAGTGTAGAGTGACACATAGTACTTAATGACAGCAATCATCTAGAAGATCAAGGGGATGGGTAGCAGCAAGGGTGGGAGTAGGGAAAGTGAGGCTGATCCTGAAAACAATGATGACTGTGGTCAGGGTCAGGCCCATATTTAGATGCTTTATGTATTTTACCTTAATGACATTCAAAACAACTGCAAAATATTACTCCTATGACAGATTATAATGAGATTAAAGGGGGGGAGGAGGTAAAATTTTATGAGCACTTGACCTAGTTCTTGGTCCTTGTAAATAAGACTCATAATCAAGTACATATTAGGTATTCCATTGTTTTTTTGGTTTTTTTTTTTAAGATTTTATTCATTCATTTGTCAGAGAGAGATGCCTGTTTTTCAAATGATGCCTGTTTTTCAAATGATGCCAGTTTTCAGATGAAGAATCTGAGGCATAGAGAAGATAAATTATCTGAAGACTTGACTAGATAAATTATCTGAAGACTTGGCTGACCATGTTTTCACCTAAACAGGCTGAACCTGTTTTCACCTAAAGTCCAAATTTTTCATAACATTACATAAAACTCTTTCTCTGAGAACTACAGTGCTACTCTTCCCTCTGTGTTCCTTCAGTACTTGCTATCTCTATCTATTCTGTATCTTTGTCTACTCCTGTTACCATCCCCAGCAACTCCATCAAATCATCCTGACAAAACTGCTGCCTTAAAGACCCCACTTTATGCCCCAGGCCCAAACATCTGAATACTGAAAAAAGACTGTGCTTGAGTCTCACTTTCAATATTTGCCAAAACACTTTAAGAGGGCATTCAACTGTATCTGGGGATTTACTGTATTTCTCAATGAATTTGCTCCCAACGCTACTCTTTTTTCATCATTCTTTCTCTCCTCCAACTTTAATCACCATCTTTTTACTCCTCTAATTTGATCACTTTATCTAGTTTTTCAGAGAACTACCACTGTTCTTCCCAATAAAATCTCCCAGCCTACCTGCACTTCCATCACTGTATTCCTCGTTCCCTTCTGCTCTAATCTAAAGCCTACTGTACAATTCTAGTACACACATACAGATTTGGCACTGAATTATTTCCGTCTTGCCTTGCCATCAATTTTCCCCTTTTTGTTCAGAATTATTTTCATGGGTATAAAATAGATATCAATGTAAATGATCTTGGAAAAAAACAACTACTGGCCCTACTGGCCCATGTATTATCTTCCTTTATCTTTCCTTCTCATTAAAATATATTGAGGGACGCTTGGGTGGCTCACTTAAGTATTGCCTTCATCCCAGGATCCTGGGATGGAGTCCCACATCGGTCTCCTAGCTCAGTGGGGAGCCTGCTTCTCCTTCTGCCTGCTGCTCCCCCAGCTTGTGGTCTTTCTGACAAATAAATCTTTAAAATAAATAAATAAAATATATTGAAAAGTTGTCTCCATTTCTCACCTCTCATTTGCTCATCATTGTAGTCCAAACAGGTTTTGTCCCATTATTCCACTAACATAATGTAAGCAAGACAACTAATAACTTCTATCTTGCCAGATGCAACTGGCAACTCTGTCCTCATTTCACTCAACCATTTAATAGCATCTGACATAACTGCTCAATTTTTCTTGAAATAATTTTCTTGGATTCAAAAACATCACTCTTTGGGGCGCCTGTGTGGCTCAGTGGGTTAAAGCCTCTGCCTTCAGCTCAGATCATGATCCCAGGGTTCTGGGATCAAGCCCCGCATCGGGCTCTCTGCTCAGTGGGGAGCCTGCTTCCTCCTCTCTCTCTGCCTGCCTCTCTGCCTACTTGTGATCTCTGTCTGTCAAATAAAAAATAAAATCTTTAAAAAAAAAATCACTCTTTCCTGGTTTTCTACTAAGTCATTTTAGACACTCCTATCTCTCTTTTCTGGCTACCCCTTCTCTTCCAACATACTTGGTTTCAGTCCTTTTCCTTTCTCTCTATATACTCCACACTCTTTAGGTAGGTACTTGCATCCTATATCAGAACTGATGACTCAAAATTATTCTCTAGCCCTGTCCACCCAATCCTCTGAGCTGCATCCTGTATCAAGCTGCCTCCTTGGTATCTCAAGCATCTCAGACCTTAACACATTTAAAATCACCCTTGATTTTTTTTTTTTAAGATTTTTATTTATTTATTTGACAGAGATCACAAGTAGGCAGAGAGGGAGGTGGGGTGGGGGAAGCAGGCCCCCTGATGAGCAGAGAGCCTGATGCAGGGCTCGATCCCAAGACCCTGAGATTATGACCCGAGCTGAAGGCAGAGGCTTTAACCCACTGAGCCACCCAGGCACCCCCACCCTTGATTTTTATCCCCCAAACCTACTGACTAGATACCAAATACCCAGAAGACTCCACTTGTAAAACAATACAAAAGGTAAAGGTCTCAGGAATTAATTTAAGAAATACAGAATATCAATATGAAGAAAACACCACGTACTTCTGGGGACATGAAAGACTGAATAAATGGAGTAACAGATAGTGTTCTCAGAAGGAAAAATCAGTATCAGAGATGTTAATTCTTCTAAGTCAATCTATACACTTAACAAAACCCAAAGAAAACCAAGCTTTTTTTAGAACTAGATAAGCCAAGGGCACCTGGGTGGCTTACTCAATTAAGCATACAGTCCTTGATTTGGGCTTGGGTCATGCTCTCGGGGTTGTGAAACTGAGCTCCACGTCATGTTCCATCCTCAGTGGGAGAGTCTGCTTGAGATTCCCTCACTCCTCTTCCTCTGCCCTTCCTCCCACCCCCCGCTCATAAGTGTGTACACACTCTCTCTCTAAAATAAATCAATAAAATCTTAAAAAAAAAAAAGAACCAGACAACCCAATTCTGATGTTCACATTAAAAAAAAAAAAAAAAAAAAAGATAACTAAAAGAAACCCAAGGAAAGATCTTAACTATTAAGGAATTATAAAGCCAATAAATAAACTATGATATCAGCATATAAATAGACATATAAATTAACACAGCACAAAGTCCAGAAATAGATGCAAAGAGATACGGGAATTTAATATATGATAAAGGCAGCAATGCATAAGAGTGGAGAAAAGATAATATATTCATTAAGGAAAAGGTACAAAGCAAACACTGAGCAAACAGTTGGAGCAACGCTCCAAGTAAATCAAGTACTTTTTAAAAATCATGAGAAATTTTGAGAAATACTTTCAAATGTGCCATCAATGTCAGAGAAATAAAATAATAAAATCAACCCTATAAATATTTTAAAGTTACTGCATGGCAAAATATGCCATGAATAAAGTAAAAAAGTCAAACAACCAAGTGGGGAAAATAGATGCATTTCATATCACAAAGCCTCAATTTCTTAATATATATAGAAATTTTATAAATCAGAAGAAAGCTAGCAATCCAATGGAAAACATATCAAGGACATGAACAAATAGTTCACAGGAAACATAAATGACTGGGGGGCAGGAAGGTATCACAAGCCTCATGCCAAAGTAAGTATAAAATAAAACGATGAGGGGCGCCTGGGTGGCTCAGTGGGTTAAAGCCTCTGCCTTCGGCTCAGGTCATGATCCCAGGGTCCTGGGATTGAGCCCCACATCAGGCTCTCTGCTCAGCGGGCAGCCTGCTTCCCCCCCCTCTCTCTGCCTTCCTGTGATCTCTGTCAAATAAATAAATAAAAATTTTTTTAAAAAAGCATTTTATTTAGAGATGTGGAGATAGATACTAGAAGAAGTAGTAGTAGAGTAGAAAGTTTCTTCTGGGGAGCAGGTCTTACAGATGTTTCTTTTTTTTTTTTTTTTAAGATTTTATTATTTATTTATTTGACAGACAGAGATCACAAGGAGGCAGAGAAGCAGGCAGAGAGAGAGATGAGGAAGCAGGCTCCCTGCTCAGCAGAGAGCCCGATGCGGGGCTTGATTCCAGGACCCTGGGATCATGACCTGAGCCGAAGGCAGAGGCTTTAACACACTGAGCCACCCAGGCGCCCCCAGATGTTTCATTTTATAAGCTTTTTAGAAGGATCTGACTTTTTAAATTATGTTCACACCCTTTTTATTGGAAAAAAGAAAAGTTATAAGAATGATAACCCACTTACCTTAACTGCCATGAGGAGCTCTTCCTGAAGTTGTGCAGTTTGCTCAGGTGAGAGCTATAAGCAAACAAAAAGCCAAAAGTAAAATACTAGCGGGTCAGAGCTCCCTCAAGAAGAGAGAGAGAAATCTTGCCTTTAGCGATCACATACCTGAAGGGCTAGAATAGAAGTGATGCTCACTGCCATTGTTTGCATCTTGGGGTTCTCATGTTTACAGAGCCATCTCATCACAAACTTGGCAGCATCAAACCTGAAAAGCAGTATTTTTCTCACAATAAAGTTTTAAACCATACGTAAGGAAAGAGGAAATCACTTAGCCTCCCCAACGAATTCTGTATCTTAGATTTCTAAAGCCTCAGCTATGAAAATCAAAAGCATCTGACAAAAAGATTAGGAGAGCAGGCAAATAGGAATGTAAGCGAAATGCACAGAATTCAGAGAAAGATAAGCAGATCAAAGAAAGGCTTATTTTAACCATTAAGTTTCTACTATGATGGGTCTGAAAAAAGGAAAGAAGATCCCGTAGAGGCAGTACTTTGTAATCTGAATTGTAGACAATGCTAAGATGCCACAGCGAACAAATCACTTAGAGAGAATGCATGCCCTTTTTTAAAATGAGGCAGCTGGTAGTCAACTGCTATTGATTGCAGCTGTAGGAATAAAGACTGCATTAAGAAAGACCTAACTTTTCAAGAAAAGGTAGGTAGAAATAGTTTTGTTTTTGTTTTTTTTTAGTGAGGAAGACCGCCTTCCCTATTGTAATTTTAAAAGTCAACTCCCAGGGGCGCCTGGGTGGCTCAGTGGGTTAAGCCGCTGCCACTGGCGCAGATCATGATCTCAGGGTCCTGGGATAGAGCCCCGCATCGGGCTCTCTGCTCAGCAGGGAGCCTGCTTCCTCCTCTCTCTCTGCCTACCTCTCTGCCTGCTTGTCATCTCTCTCTGTCAAATAAATAAATAAAATCTTTAAAAAAAAAAAATCAACTCCCATTTTAAGTACACATCTCAATTAGATTTGAGAATGGCTTAGCCTACAATTCTGCACCAACATATCACAGGCTTTGTTCATGTTAGCCTGTGCTTAATTTTCCTGCCATCAGCAGCAACTACTACAAATGTTTTTGAGCTTATGGATCTGGAAGACTATACTATAAAGGACTCAGGAGGAGCTCCTCTGGAGTCTAAGAAGATGATTTTCTTAATTATTATCAACAAAATTGTAAGAAAGACTTTCATTTAGAACAGACTCTACTTCTTAAGCTAGGCACTGCCATAAGTACTTTACAAACATTATCATGTCTAATCCTCAGAAGAGTCACCATTTTATAAGTGAGGAAACTCATGCAAAGATAATGGAAGGGATAGAACTTGAATCCACGTATGTTTGACTCTCTGGACCCCATGTTCTTAACCACTCACTATTCTGAACTAGAATCACAGTTTGGGAGACATTTTCAAGCACAGCTGGCCCTGGAACAACACAGGTTTGAACTGTACTTGTCCACTTATAAACAGATTTTTTTCAATAAATATACTGGAAAATTTTTTGGAGATTTGCGACAACTTGGAAAAACTCAGACCAAGCGCATAGTCTAGAAACATCAAAAAATTAAGATAGGTATTTATAAATGCATAAAATATACATAAATACTAGGTAGTAGTTTCTTTTACTATTTATAACCATAAAATATACACACATCTACTAAAAGTTTAAAATTCATTGAAACTTACACAAACACCAACCCTACATGGTACCATTCAGTCAAGAGAAATGTAAACAAAGTATTAAATAGTAACAGCATAAAAGTAACTGTAGTTCATACTCTACAACTGTAATTATTTCACAGCCACCTCCTGTCAATATGGGGGTGAGCTCAAGCGTTCTGAGTATCCACTTAAAATGCCATGCAAAACTAATCACTCCGTATGAGCAGTTTGTCTTTCCAGTAAATTGCAAAGTAAAAAGTAATCTCTTACAGTTCTTGTGTATTTTTCATTGTGTTTCATGAAATACTGTAAACCTTGAGTAAAACCATTGGGGAAGACCCACATAAAGTGCCACCAGTGATGCTAGATGTGCTCCCTGAAGTCAGGAAGTACCTTGCTAGTAAAGGACTGCCTTCCCCCGAACTCCTTTTTGTAATGTGACATTACAAAAAAAAGGTGACTGCCTGATATCTACTGTAGACTGAGGTCTGCAGCTGAGGTTACCCATCATTTTAAGACAAAGGAGTCCAGTATAAGGACCACTGTAAAAAAAAAAAAAGAAGAAAGAAAGAAAAGAAAAAGAAAAGTGAATTTGTTAAGTTGTTGTTGCAGCTATGCCAGGAGGCATGAAAACCTTGCACTTTTTGCAAAACACATTTTTATCTCTTTTATGTGGGTACAGGATTGCTGTGAGAAACTCATACTTACAGACTCAAATATGATTCAACGAAAAGTGAATTCATGGGGCACCTGGGTGGCTCAGTGGGTTAAGCCTCTGCCTTTGGCTTGGGTCATGGTCTCAGATTCCTGGGATCGAGCCCCCCGCCCACGGCCCCCGCATGGATGGGGCTCTCTGCTCAGCAGGAAGCCTGCTTCCTCCTCTCTCTCTCTCTCTGTCAACTTGTGATATCTCTCTCAAATAAATAAATAAAATCTTTTAAAAAAAAGTGAATTCATTATATGACAAGTTAAAACAAAAAGAAGGTGAAGGATCTAAAACTATAAAATTCAAGGGGCACCTGGGTGGCTCAGTGGGTTAAGCCGCTGCCTTCAGCTCAGGTCATGATCTCAGGGCCCTGGGATCAAGTCCCGCATCGGGCTCTCTGCTCAGCAGGGAGCCTGCTTCCTCCTTCTCTCTGCCTGCCTCTCTGCCTACTTGTGATCTCTCTCTGTCAAATAAATAAATAAAATCTTTAAAAAAAATAAATAAAATAAATAAATAAATAAATAAATAAAACTATAAAATTCAATGCCAGCAAAGGATGGTTTGATAATTTTAGAAAGGGGTTGGAATTTAAAAATGTCAAGATAACAGAAGCAGCTTCTGCCAATCAAGACACAGCAGGTGAGTTCTCAGACACCATTAAGACAATCATGGAAGAGAAAAGAGAGTAACCTGAACAAGTTTCTAATGTAGATGAAAGTGTCCCATCCTGGGGAGGGGGAGAGCCACAAAGGACATTTATTAGAGAGAGAAGTGAGCACCAGGAATGAAGGCAAGAAGGGACAGGCTAACTCTACCGCTTCGTGAGAATATAGCTAGCTTTATGGTTAAGAATTGTCCCTATCAGGGCTCCTGGGTGGCTCAGTGGGTTAAGCCTCTGCCTTTGGCTCAGGTCATGATCCCAGGGTGTATGGTTAAAAATTGTCCCTCTTGGGGGCCCCTGGTGGCTCAGTGGGTTAAGCCTCTGCCTTTGGCTCAAGTCATGATCCCAGGGTCCTGGGATTGAGCCCCGCATTGGGCTCTCTGCTCAGCAGGGAGCCTGCATCCCCTTCTGTCTGCCTGCAACTCTGCATACTTGTGATCTCTATCAAATAAATAAATAAAATCTTTAAAAAAAAAAAAAAAAAAAAGAATTGTCCCTGTCTATAAAGCTGCTAAGCCCCAAGACTTGAAGGAAAAGATAAATACTGGCTGCTAGTCTTTTGGTTGTACAACACGGTTTGGACAAGAATCCTCTTTCTGGTGGCACTCAGGTGGCTCAGATGGTTAAGCATCTGCCTTTAGCTTGGGACATACTCCTGGGGTCCCGGAATCAAGCCCCACGTAGGGCTCCCTACTTAGTGGGGAGTCAGTCTGCTCCTCCCTCTCCTTCTGCTTGCCACTCACTCTCTACCCCTCTCTCTCTGTCAAATATGTAAATAAGTAAATAAACTCTTCAAAAAAAAAAATCCCTTTTCTGGATTGGTTCCATCAATACTTTGTCCCTGAAGTCAGGAAGTACCTTGCTAGTAAAGGACTGCCTTCCCCCCCACCCCTTTTAAAATTTTTCTTTAAATTCTAGTTAGCTAACATATGGTGCAATATTGGTTTAGAACTGCCTTTTAAAATTCTATTTTTTTTAAGATTTTTTTTTTTAAGATTATATTTATTTATTTGACAGAGATGACAGGCAGGCAGAGAGAGAGGAGGGAAGCAGGCTCCCTGCTGAGCAGAGAGCCTGATGTGGGGCTTGATCTCAGGACCCTGGGATCATGACCCGAGCCAAAGGCAGAGGCTTTAACCCACGGAGCCACCCAGGTGCCCCAAGATTTTATTTTATTTTTTTTAAAGATTTTATTAAAATTATTTTGAGAGGCGCCTGGGTGGCTCAGATGTTAAGCGTCTGCCTTCAGCTCAGGTCATGATCCCAGGGTCCTGGGATTGAACTCAGCTTCGGGCTCCCTGCTCAGTGGGAAGCCTGCTTCTCTCTCTCCCTCTCTCTCCCTGCTTGTGTTCTCTCTCTCACTGTGTCTTTCTCTGTCAAATAAATAAATAAAATCTTTTAAAAATAATAAAAAAATAAAATTCTTTTGATATTGGATAATGCCCCTGGCCACCCAGAATGCCATAAGTTCAACACTGAAAGCACTATTTGCCCCCAAACACAGAGTCTCTAACTCAGCCTCTAGATCAGGGGATGACAGGGACCTTTAAGGCTCATTACACAGGTATTCTATAGGAAGGACTGTCAATGCTACGAAGAGAATCCTGATAGAACATCATGAAAGTGTGGAAAGATTACACCACTGAAGATGCCACTGCGGTTATCAAAAAAGCTGTAAAACCCATCAAGCCTGAAACAATAAATTTCTCCTGAAGAAAACTGTTCAGATGCTGTGCATGACTTCACAGGATTTATAACAGAACCAATCAAGGAAATCATGAAAGAGATTGTAGATATGCCCCAAAAAGGGTGGGATCTTGTAGTTTAATGGTAAGGATCTTGGAAAAATTAAAGAGCTAATACAGCCCACACGGGAGAAATTAACAGATGTCAACTTAATGGAGATGAGCACTTCCAAACCAGTGTCCAACAAAGAGGAAGAAGATGCAGGAGAAGCAGTGACAGTAAATTAACTGGCATTAGATAATCTGACAGAAGAGTCTTATTTTTTTTTTTTAAAGATTTTATTTATTTATCAGAGAGAGAGAGGGAGAGAGCGAGCACAGGCAGACAGAACGGGAGGCAGAGGCAGAGGGAGAAGCAGGCTCCCTGCTGAGCAAGGAGCCTGATATGGGACTCGATCCCAGGATCCCAGGACGCTGGGATCATGACCTGAGCCGAAGGCAGCTGCTTAACCAACTGAGCCACCCAGGCGTCCCCAGAAGAGTCTTATTATTCAAGACTGCTTTTGACTTCTTTTATAACCTGGCCCCTTCTGTAATACGGGCAGAGAAACTAAACCAAATGGTAGAAGAAGGACTGGTACCAAATAAAAATATTTTTAGAGAAATGAAAAAGCAACGGTGGCAGACAGAAAGATATATTTCTGTTAAGGTACACCAAGTGTGCCTGCCTCCCCTTCCACTTCCTCCACCTCCTCCACCCCCAGGATGGCAAGACCAACCCTTCCTCTTCCTCCTCAGCCTATTCCCCATGAAAATGATGAGGATAAAGACCTTTATGATAATCCATTTCCACTTAATGAGCACTAAATAATCATCATGCTTACAGTTAATAAATGTATCTATTGTGTATGTATCTTCATATGAACATCTAACAACTATACAACAAAAACTGTAGGAGATGCTTCTGTGTCATCATCATCATCATCGCCTAAGCATTCATAATGCAGAAGATCACATGCAAAACTTGCAAGTGGACAGCCTATTCTTATATGGCATAAGGTAAGTGATATTTAGTATAAAATTAAGAAAGTGTTAGTTTTCTTACAGCTTAAAACTTTGCTTTCAAAGAATTACATTACCATACACTATGCCTTTCTATCATAATTGGAGAAACTGCCTATAAGCCTATCATTACAGGTAAATAATTTTACTTTTTAAAATGTACCAATGTGGGGCACCTGGGTGGCTCAGTGGGTTAAGGCCTCTGCCTTCGGCGCAGGTCATGATCTCAGGGTCCTGGGATCAAGCCCGCATCAGGCTCTCTGCTCAGCAAGGAGCCTGCTTCCTCCTCTCTCTCCGCCTGCCTCTCCGCCTACTTGTGATCTCTGTCTGTCAAATAAATAAATAAAATCTTTTAAAAAAAAAGTAACAATGTTTCCAATATTGTATTAGGACTGTATACTGTATGCCATAAAAATTCATTGCAATTCATTCATTAGAAGAAGGATATGCTGGGCGCCTGGGTGGCTCAGTGGGTTAAGCCGCTGCCTTCGGCTCAGGTCATGATCTCAGGGTCCTGGGATCGAGTCCCGCATGGGGCTCTCTGCTCATCAGGGAGCCTGCTTCCCTTTTTCTCTCTCTGCCTGCCTCTCCATCTACTTGTGATTTCTCTCTGTCAAATAAATAAATAAAATCTTTAAAAAAAAAAAAAGAAGAAGAAGAAGGATATGCTACCATGAAGCAATTCTATTGATTATACAACACTACCATAAAGTAATCTTATGGCTGCTTCTTCATAATCAGTGCATGACTATATCCCCAATAAAAAAAAAAAAATATATATATATGTTTTGTTTCGTTTTTGTTGAGAGAGAGTGTGTGTGTATGTGCACATGAACACTCTTCACGGAGCCTGCCAGTGCCACAACCTTAAGATCATGACCAGAGCCAAAATTAGTAAGAGTCAGGCACCTAACTGACTGAGCCACCCAGGTGCCTTGTTAATAAGTATTTCTTTTTCACATTATCTTTTTTCTTTCTTTCTCACTAAGTAAACTCCACCCCCAATGTGGAGCTCAAACTCATGACCCTGAGATCAAGAGTCACATGCTCTACCAACTGAGCCAATCAGGAGCCCTACACTGTCTTTTCTTTTTCTTTCTTTCTTTCTTTTTTTTTTTTTGGTAAAGATTTATTTAGAGAGAGTGCACAAGCAGGAAGAGGGGAAGAGAGAGAGAGGAGGAGAGAAGCAGACTCCCTGCTGAGCACGGAACCTGACACTCAATCTCATAACCCTGAGATCATGAGCTGAGCCAAAATCAAAAGTCAGATGCTTAACCAACTAAACCACCCAGGCACCCCTACCTTTTCATTTTTGTCATCTAGCCTTAGTAATACATACAATGTCTACAGTGTTTTGGATGATATAAGATGATACCGATGTAGGTACAACAGACAATTCATCTTAACATGTAAAATACATGTTAATCGACTGTTTATCACGAAGGCTTTCCAGTCAACAACCGACTATGAGTAGTTAAGTTTTTAGTGACTCAGAAGATATACACGCATTTTTGACTGTGCAGGGTTGGTGGGGCAAGTGTCCCTAATCCCTGCATTGTTTAAGAGTCAGGGTACTTCCAATCACCTCTGTGGCAGATGCTTAACAGAAACATTTTCCTCAGACACCTTAGCCCAGCCTTAATCAAACCCTCGCTAATAAGCTAAAAACCAAAAACCAACAATGTTCAGAGTAACACTGGTTAATATCCCAAAATCAGATGACCAAGTTTTATACTTGCCTGTCAAAGGGAACATCCACAAGAATCCTGGAATTAGTCAAGGAGAGAAGACAATTCTTCTGTAACTTTAAGGGAATAAAGAAAAATAATTTTGAGCAAAGGTATACCCCATTCTAAATAAAGATTCTAAGCACCTGGAAGGTGCTACCAATGAGCTTTTCTTATTGAGAACTCACTGTGTACCTGGATCTCTCCAAGTTAATCATTTAATCTCACTATGTCACATTCACCTCTGCCTAAAGAATAATCTGTCCCCGCTTTTTTGGCAAAGCAAGGGGTCTCTTCCCCCTGAACCCTAGTGCCTGTGTACCAATCCAAATTAATTACCTGAAGCCTGGCCATGTACAGATGTCCTTACTAGACCTCATAACTAACTCTGTGATAGAGCTATACTTGCAACCTAAGACTGCTAACTCTGTGATAGAGCTATACTTGCAACCTAAGACTGCTACTGTTGAACTGGGCCTTTACAGATAGGAAAGAAAGAGAAGGTCTCCTGAGAAAGCTGAGAATAGAAAAATATACCATCTCTTTGAAAAGCCATGAGTAGGCCAGTCTAAATGAAGTACAGTGTATGAGGAAGGAGCAACAAGCCTGAAATGCCAACAGGAACTAGGCAGTAACATAAAAAAGTGAAGATAGCCGAGTGGGACACAGCAGAGCAATGGTGGGAATTATGAACAACAGGAGAATTCATGCCCTTTTATGGGGGAGATTTTACTCTGATGGCTTCCATGAAGGAATTAATACTAAACTCTGAAGGAGCTGCCAACTTTTCAAGAGAAAGTGAAAATGCAGATTTTTTTTAATTGCAGAAAGACCACCTTCCTTATTTTTTTTTTAATTTCCATTGTAAGTACACACTTCAGTTACATTTGGCAAATTGATACAGCTGTATAACCACTACCATCCATCATCACCATAACTGAGATAAAAAATATTTCCATCACCCCAAAGAGTTGCACTATACTACCTTCTAATCAATACCAACCTCAGAAAATTACATTGTCATTACAGATTAATCTTTCCCAAAGTTTCACACAAACAGAATCATATAATATCTACTCTTCTGTGTCTGGCTTATTTTGCTCAGCATATAATGTTTTTGAGAGTCATCCATGTTGCATGTAACAGCACTTAATTCCTTTTTACTGCCAACAGGAGTTTCTTAAAAGAATATACCACAATTTGCTTATCTATTCACCTGTTCAATAAGAGAAAGGTTTTTGGTTTTAGGGGATATATTATGAATAAAGATATAATGAACATTCATGTAAAAGGCTTTGTATGAAGCTGCAATTTCATTTCTCTAGGAATAGAAAGATTAGATAGTAAAGAAGATCTATGTCTAACTTTAAAAGAAACTACCAGACTGTTGAACTGGTAGTTGTATCATTTTACATTCTTAACACCTATTTATGAGAATTTCAGTTGCTCCACACCCTTGCTAACCCTTTGTATTGTCAAGTCTTTTAATTTCAACCAGTCTGGAGGGTGTGTAATAGTATCTACTAGTAATTCAATGTGCTTTTATGCTTTTCTTTTTTTTAAAGATTATTTATTTATTTATTTGTCAGAGAGAGAGAGGAGCAAGAGTGAGCGCAGGCAGACAGAGTGGCAGGCAGAGGCAGAGGGAGAAGCAGGCTCCCTGCCAAGCAAGGAGCCTGATGTGGGACTTGATCCCATGATGCTGGGATCATGACCCGGGCTGAAGGCAGCTGCTTAACCAACTGAGCCACCCAGGCGTCCCTCAATGTGCTTTTTTTTTTTTTTAAAGCTTTTATTTATTTATCAGAGAGAGAGGGAGAGAGAGCAAGCACAGGCAGACAGAATGGCAGGCAGAGGCAGAGGGAGAAGCAGGCTTCCTGCTGAGCAAGGAGCCCGAAGGCAGCTGCTTAACCAACTGAGCCACCCAGGCGTCCCCCTCAATGTGCTTTTAATTTGCATTTTCCTTCTGACTAAAAACACTGAGCATCTTTTCACATGTTCATCTGTCATCTGCTTAATCTTCCTCAGTAAAGTGCTCAAATCTTTTGCCTTTTTATAAAATGGATTTGTCTTATGTGGAGTTAAGAGTTCTTTATATTCTCTATAAAAGTTCTTTTTCATATATACAAAATAAACATTTTTTCCATCCCATGACTTACCTTTTTTAGTTTGTGTACGTGTATGTATGTATATGTGTGTGCATATGAGAAGACTTTAATTTTGATGAATTCTAATTTATTATTTTTCTTCCATGACATGTGCTTTTTATATCCTAAGAAAATTTTGCCTACTCCAAGGTCACAAATATTTTGTTCTGTTTTCTCCTAGAAATTTTATGGTTTTCAGCTTTTATATTTAGATCTATGACTCAATTCAATTTAACTTTTTTTTTTTTTTCAATTTAATTTTCACATACGATGTTAACCCTGTAAGGATGTACTAAAGTGTTAACAATACACGGATTTCTGGGTCAATGGCTTCTAACAAATTTTTAAAAAATTTAAACCCAACTGCTAATCCAAATATACTACTTTTTTCTGTAACAAACATAAATTCCTTATCTATTCTCTCTCAGGGAGATGAAAAATCAAAACAAAATAATGCTAATACTAATAATAGCTAATACTAACTAATACTAAAAAATTTTTTCATATTATTTGTCCTGAAGTTAAGAAGCAGTCAAGTATTCAATTCAAATTACCTGCTGGTAATGGGGGAAATTTTTCAGAGCCTTGAAAAGCAGACAGGTGACCTCTGACAACAGACGAACGGGCATCCCCCTGGCCAGGCCCTGGCGTGTTAAGTTGAGGGCGCAAGCACTGGCTGTGAACTGCACTGGCAAATCCAATGGATGATTCCTCATTCCTACAGCCACAAGCTAAGGAATAGGGTGAAAAAACAAGATGAACTTGTTTTTAGTGGCATATGACAACAGGAGCATTTTTTTTTTTTAAGATTTTATTTATTATTTGACCGAGACAGACAGACAGACAGACAGCACAAGCAGGGGGAGCAAAAGAGAAAGAGGGAGAAGCAGGCTCCTGCTGAGCAGGCAACCAAGCAGGACTTGATCTCACGACTCTGGGATTATGACTTGAGTTGAAGGCAGATGCTTAACAGTCTTAGCCACCCAGGGGCACCAAACATTCTTTATACTGTCTGCATTTGTGTTAGCTGGCAAAAATATTTGTTCACTGGAATAGAAAGTAAAAGATTTTTCCCTATCCTAAGCATTTACTTCTCAGGGCAACAGCAATACCTTCCCATCCAAATGAGGCTATTAACTAGATTCTCTGAACTTCCATTTCCTCCATGATTTCGTAATCATTTATTGAGCCTCACTCCATACAAGGCATTGTGATAAA
The DNA here is from genome assembly GCF_011764305.1 of Mustela putorius furo. NCBI lineage: Eukaryota > Metazoa > Chordata > Mammalia > Carnivora > Mustelidae > Mustela > Mustela putorius. The sequence goes on along the minus strand of NW_025422005.1, from coordinate 42,113,578 downwards.
TACTACAGGAAATTACTTACACCCTATTCCTTAGCATAAAGCCTTGTGAGAAAAACACGGTACGTAAACAAATAACATTGTGAGGGATATCAAAACATGGAACTGGGAGGGAAAAAAAGCACCAAAAAAAAGCACCATAAGCTATATAAACTGCTACCTAAGGTAACTGGGGAGGGAGCATTCATTTCTGGTATGGATCAGAATTCTTCATTCCAAGAGCACCTTTAGGCAGGGACTCAGGTAAGATTTGGACAGAAGGAGGTGGAGATAGAGATGGAATGAAAAAGGGATTACTTAGGAATGGAAATGTGATAAGGAAATACACAGAACAGATAAAAGAATGGGATGAATCTACCAACAGAGGAGGAAAAAATTTCAATTTAATAAAATACTGAAATAATTTGAAAACTGCAAACATTAGAAACTAGGTCATTAAAAGAGAGACTGTAGAAGATCTACAACACAAATGTAACACGAAGGCGTCGTATTAAGCTTAGACCAGACCTGCACTAACATTCAGGGACAGTACAATCTGTTCTGTCTATCTCTATCTACTTCAGAAACCAGTCTGCTGATACTGGCATGAACCATGATTTTAAGAGACCAGAGCCCCTCGCTCTGACAGCTGCATGAAGTAACAGAGACTAGACACAGACCTAGGATACATTTCCACTATGGAAAATGATTTTTTTTCTATATTGCTAATTTGCTCCTAGGATTTCACCAGATTGCTATCATCCAAGTTAAATATGTAGAAATAAAACAACAAAACAAAACATGATTTTCAAAAATCATAGAATCTTAGATATAAAAAGGACTTTTAGAATATCTAATTCAAGCTCCTCATTACATACGGGAAACAAAGGTCCAGAGTTTTTCACTTTATACAATACTGCTTTTAAGTTATGAACAAATCTTATCTCCGACAGTGTAGAAATACCCAATTTTTTTTAAGGAACTATAAAGAATTACAGAATAATAATAAAAACAAAGTGACTTCGAGTCTTCCATTTTCATCTTACATTTCACTTTAAATAAATGTACTTTTCTTTCCCAAACCACTTAATATTTCCAAAAACATTTAAAATAAATTCATTTTTCTATAAACCAAAGCAAAGTTTGGCCCTATCAATACTGGTCATTTTACTTTATTCACAAAATACTTTAAATGGTAGATCTTGCACCCTTAATTATTGTATTTTGTTCTGTTCTTGTTGGAGACACTGTTGTTTTCTTTCAGAAAACCAAATGTTAGGTTTTAAAGAGTACACAAATGAATAAATAAGAAACAACATTTACAGCAAAGTGAATATATGTTTATAGATTAAGAACTCCCATTTTAGGCAAAATAGTATATATGTCCTCTCCTTCTCAGACTAAATCAAAACACTTGATGACTTGAATTAATTTAGATGCTCAAAATGAGAGATGCTCTGGCCATTAATTAAGCCTAACACTATTTTCCTTTCTCCCTAAGGGTACCTTGGCTCTAATAAGGCCAAGTATAAGTAATAAGTTACTGTATTCCATGTGTTTGGTGAACAGCTTTAATTGAACTAAGTAAAAAGTAGTAACAAAAACTACCTTTCTGAGATGTAGTTACCTTTAAAATAGCAGGCATGGTTATCTGCATTGAAAATGTCTCGGTGAAGAGCCTGTAGAGTGCTTCCTTCATAAAACATGACCTATTCCTGTATCGGCTCAGTGCTTCTGAGATCTGACTCATATTGGCTCCTCCAGCAACCTGAAAAACAAAGATGTTACCAGTAGGCTTCACAGTTCAGGCTTTTAGGGGCTTTAAGTGTTTCAAACAGTGAAAGGTGTTCAATTAATGGTCCAGGTGCTTTACAAAGTTTTTTGAATCCTAAGCCTAATAGGTAATGTTTTCTTCAACCTAATTTTACAATTAGGGGCCAGAGAGAGATAAAGTATGGAGCTAAATGTAACGAACCAATTATGTGGTGGAGCCAAATTCTAAAACCATCTCCCTAAAACTGTATTACAGTTAAGACTTCAGTTGAACAATGGGTAGCATATATATTTTTAAACAATCAAGAATCATGATTGCATATCTTCTAAGTACTACTCATATAGGATAAATTAAGATAATAAGAGAAAGGTAAAACGCCACATAAAATAACTAAAATGAAAAAGGAAATTGACATTTTTGTAGTAATATTATTTTATTATTTGTTATTTATTAAATGTTAACATAATTCTTCCTTGCTATCACTTAGGTGATAGTTTTTAAAAATCTATACATAGACTTTGGGTCTAGAGGATAATGGTGTCCCCATATCCAAAACATAAAATCAACAAGGAATGCAAACAAAAGAACCCAATTTTCAATATTCTTGGAGTGAAGGGAAAAAAGGCAATAAAGTGGGAAACTCAGAATTTTTCAGAAAAGAAAAACACTCCCCTCTCTAATCCACCATGACCAGTAACAAAATCACTGAAGAAACCTCACACTGCTAATTAACATCAATAAAGGACAATGCCTGTGAATTAGGAACTATGTCAATTAAGTAACAAAAAACTAAAAATTCAAATAAATTCCATATAAGGCTATTATAAGAAATATTTAAGTAGCAAATCTACACATTTCAGCTGAGAAAAATTCTTCCTATAAACCAACAGGGGTACCTGGATGGCTCAGTTAAGTGTTTGACTCTTGATCTCAGTTCAGGTCTTAATCTCAGGGTCATAAGTTCAAGTCTTGTGTTGGGCTCTACACTGGGTGTGAAGCTTATTTTAAAAACAAAAACAAGGGGCACCTGGGTGGCTCAGTGGTTTGGGCTGCTGCCCTCGGCTCGGGTCATGATCTCAGGGTCCTGGGATTGAGCCCCGCATCGGGCTCTCTGCTCCACAGGAAGCCTGCTTCCGTCTTTCTCTCTCTCTCTCTCTCTGCCTGCCTCTCTGCCTACTTGTGATCTCTGTCTGTCAAATAAATAAATAAAATCTTTAAAAAAAAAAAAAACCCTCAACAACAAATCAAAAGAAAATTTTAACACAGCACTTTAAACTAAATTGAATATTCTCAATAAGCATTTTGGCATGTGAAAAAAAATACCCTCAACAAAAAGATGGAAAATCAGTTGATTAAAAAGGAAAGAAAAAGACAAAATTATATAAAAACTAAGTTAAAAGGTACCCAAGGAAGGGCGGTTTGAATAAAAATTTACTAAGGGGAAGAAACGTAAGAAAACAAGAAAGAAGTACAAAGGATCTTAGATTGAATGTTGATATGAAAAAAACGACAAAGATCCATGAGGCATCCACCTGAAGTTTCTGAGGGGAAAACAAACTATATTTAAAACTGTTAGCTAGGGGGCGCCTGGGTGGCTTAGCCAGTAAAGTGTCTGACTTCAGCTCAAGTCAGGATCTCAGGGTCCTGGGATGGAGCCCTACATCGGGCTCTTCACTCAATGGGGAGTCTACTTGTCCCTCTTCCTCTAATAAAATATTAAAAAAGAGAAAAAAAACAAAAAACAAAAAAAGGGAGGAGCCTGGGTGGCTCAGTTGGTTGGGCATCTGCTTTGGGCTCAGGTCACGATCTCAGGGTCCTGGGATCGGGCCCTGCACTGGGCATCCTGTTCAGCAGGGAGTCTGCTTTTCTCTCTCTCCCATCCCTCCCCCAGCTCGTGCTTTCTCTTTTGTGTTCTCTCTCAAATAAATAAAACCTTAAAAAATTAAAAAAACAAAAACAAAAACAAAAACAAAAAGCATATACAGAGAAAATTCCAAAATGACTGCATATACCCAAGAAAAGGCTCAGAAAAGACCTAAAAAGACCTTAAAATTTTTATCTCAGGCTACTACTTGGCAAAGTAGTAGAAAAGCCAAAACAAATATAGTAACAAAACAGCAAACCCTAAGGAAAGCAAACAATCTGATTTCTAGAATTACCATATATCAGTTTCAAATGTCCAGTTTTCAACAGGAAAAAAAAAAAATCCAAGGCATGCAAAGAAATAGAAAGGTACGGCTCATTCAAAAGAAAAAGAAATCAATAGCAACTGTCCTGTTTAAAACAAAAACAAAATAATCACAGATCTATTAGGAAAGATTTCCTGAAAATTTTCAGAGAACTAAAGAAGATATAGATAAAAATCAAGGAAATGATTTAAGAACAAAAGAGAAAAACCAACAGAGATAGAAAACATAGAAAAGAAAAAAATTATGGAGCTGAAAAGTACAATAACTGAAATGCAAAATTCACCAGGGGGATTCAAAGGCAGATTTGAATGGGCAGAAGAATAAGCAAACATGAAGAAAGGACCATGGAAATTATTGAGTTAGAAAAGGAAAAAGACCTAAAAAAAAGTGAATGGAACTTCAGGAACCTATGGAATACCAAAAAGCAGACCAAATTACACATTATGGGAGTCCCAGAAGAGAGAGAGAAAGAGGATTTGAAGAAAACATGGATGAAAACTTCCCAAATTTGATAAAAGACATGAATATGAACATCAGTGAACTCAAGAAGACTCATACCAAGACACATTATAATCAAATTTTTGAAAGCTAAAGACAGAGAAAATCTTGGAAGCAGCAAGAGAAAAGTGAGTCACAAACAAGGATGCTCAATACAATTATGTGCAGATTTCTCATAAGAAATTTTATAAAGGCCAGAAAACATGGGCCAGTATGTTCAAATTGTTAAAAGAAAAAACAAACAAACAAACAAACAAAAAACAAAAAAAACCCTGTCAACAAAGAATCCTATATCAAGAAAAACTGTCCTCCAAATGTGAGGGAGAAATCAGGACATTCCCAGATAAACAAAAGCCAGAGAAGGTGACTACCACTAGACCTGCCCTGTAAGAAATGCTCAAAGGATGGGACACCTGGGTGACTCAGGCAGTTGAGCACCTGCCTTAAGCTCGGGTTGTGATCTGGGAAACTGGGAGAGAGCCCTGCATTGGGCTCCTTGCTCAGCAGGGAGTCTGATTCTCCCTCTGCCTGCCTCTCCCACCACTTGTGCTCTTTCTCTTTCTCCCTTACAAGTAAATAAAAAATCTTTTTAAAAAAAGGAATGCTGCAGGGAATGCTCAAAGGAATCCTGCAGGGAAAAATAAAGTAACATTAGAGAATAAGAAGGAACCATACGAAGTAATAAGGATCTCAAAAAAGGTAAATACAAGGGCAACTTAAAAGGCTAGTGATATATTAAAACTGATTAGTAGGAGCCCCTGGCTGGCTTAGTGGATAGAGTACTCGACTCTTGATCTCAGTCATGGATTCAAGCCCCATGCTGGGCATACAAATTACTTAAAGAAACAAAAAACCAAAAACTGACTGGTAACTCTACATTTTGTTTTATACAGGATTTAAGAAACTAATACATTTTCAGGGCACCTGGGTGACTCAGTAGGTTAAGGCTGCCTTTGGCTCAGGTCATGATCTCAGGCTCCTGACATCAAGCCCCGTATCGGGCTCTCTGCTCGGCAGGAAGCCTACTTCCCCCTCTCTCTCTGCCTGCCTCTCTGCCTGCTTGTGATCTCTGTCAAATAAATAAAATCTTTTAAAAAATAAAATAAAGAAACTAATATATTTTCTAAAAAATAATTACTCTAAAAGCTATTATTATAATTTACGTTTGTAACTGCAAATTTTGTTCTCTACATAATTTACAAATTTTATTTATTTGAGAGAGCGAGAGAACATGAGAAGGAGGGAGGGGCAGAGGAAGGGGGAGAAGCAGACTCTCCCACTGAGCTGGGAGCCCAACACAAGGCTCAATCCCAAGACCCTGAGATCATGACCTGAGTTGAAGGCAGATGCTTAACCAACTGAGGCACCCAAGTGCCCCTGTTTTCTACATAATTTAATAGGCAAAGGGATTAAAAAGAATTATCATTTTACACTTTGGGGCAGAAAATGTATAATGACGTAATTTGGGGACATCATTGATTAAAAGGGCTGGGGATGAAGATGGAAATTAGCAGGGTTTTGGTTTTTTTTTTAAGATTTTATTTATTTATTTGTCAGAGAGCGAGCGAGTGAGCACATGCAGACAGAATGGCAGGAAGAGACAGAGAGAGAAGCAGGCTCCCTGCTGAGCAAGGAGCCTGACGTGGGACTCGATCCCAGGACGCTGGGATCATGACCTGAGCTGAAGGCAGCTGCTTAACCTAACTGAGCGACCCAGGAGAACCGGAAATTAGCAGTTGTTGTTTTTTTTAATATTTTACTTATTTATTTGATAGAGAGAGAGCACAAGTAGGCAGAGAGGCAGGCAGAGAGAGAGGAAAGAAGCAGGCTCCCTGCGGAGCAGAGAGCCCGACGCGGGGCTCGATCCCAGGTCCCTGAGACCATGACCCGAGCTGAAGGCAGAGGCCCCAACCCACTGAGCCACCCAGGCGCCCCAAAATTAGCAGTTTTTTATGTTCCTGAAGTGAAGCTGATATAAATTCAAATTAGAATATTTTAATTTTAGGATATTAAATGAAATCTCCATGATAACTACAAAAAATAGTTATAGAATATACATACACAAAAGGAAATGAGAAAGGAGTGTAAACATTTCGCTATAAAAAAAATCAGCTGGGGCACCTGGGTGGCTCAGTGGGTTAAAGCCTCTGCCTTCAGCTCGGGTCATGATCCTGGGGTCCTAGGATCGAGCCCCACATCAGGCTCTCTGCTTAGCAGGGAGTCTGCTTCTCCCTCTCTCTGTATGCCTGCCTCTCTGCCTACTTGTGATTTCTGTCTGTCAAATAAATAAATAAAATCTTTTAAAAAACATTAAAAAAAAAAATCAGTTGGAGTACCTGGGTGGCTCAGTCAGTTAAGCATTTGCCTTTGGCTCAGATCACGCTCTCAGAGTTCTGGGATAGAGTCCCATGTTGGGCTCCCTGCTTCTCCATCACCCTCTAACCCTCCCCTTGCTCTGTTCTGTCTGTTGCACTCTCTCTCTCAAATAAATAAAATCTTTTTTTTTTTTTTAAGATTTTGTTTATTCATTTGAGAGACAGAGATCACAAGCAGGCAGAGAGGCAGGCAGAGAGAGAGAAGGAAGCAGGCTCCCCTGCTGAGCAAGAGAGCCCAATGCGGGGCTCAATCCCAGGACCCTGGGATCACGAACTGAGCCGAAGGCAGAGGCTTTAACCCACTGAGCCACCCAGGTGCCCCAGATATTATATATTAATAAAAGGTTAAGTACAGCAAGAAGATATAAGCATAAACATTTATGCACCTAATTACAGACCATCAGAACATATTACATGAAACTGACAAAGGGAGAAACAGGGGCGCCTGGGTGGCTAGTGAGTTAAAGCCTCTGCCTTTGACTCAGGTCCATGATCCTGCGGTCCTGGGATGGAGCCCCGCCCCACATCCCCGCCCCACATCCGGCTCTCTGCTCAGCGGGGAGCCTGCTTCCTCCTCCTCTCTCTCTCTCTCTCTGCCTCCTTGTGATCTCTGTCAAATAAATAAATAAAATCTTTTTAAAAATGCTTAAATTAAGAAGACAAGAAAAATCTCAAGTCAACAACTTACCTTTTCATAACTTAAGGAACAAGATAAAGAACAAATTAAACCCAAAACTAGCAGTGTGAAGGAAATAATGATTACAGTAGAGATCAATGAAATAAAGAATAGACAAATAACACAGAAAATTAGTAAAACCAAAAGCTGGTTCTTTGAATAAAATTGACAAGCCATTAGCTACCAGATGGACTGAGAAAAAAAGAAAGGCCTCAAAATACTAAAATCTGAAATGAATGTGGGCACATTCTTACCAATTTTAGAGAAATAAAGAAAAAATTGTAAGAGTATTATGAACAATTATGCCACAACAAATTGAATAACCTAGATGAAATGGACAAATATCTAGAAACAGAAAATTTTAAGAGACCTATAACTTAGTAAGGACAATCGATCAGTAATCCAAGATCTCCTGACAAAGAAAAGCCAGAACTGATGGCTTTGCTATTAAGTTCTAACAAACATCCAAGGAAGAACACCAATCCTTCATAAAATTTAACAAAAACTGAAGAGAAAACACTTCCTAATTCATTCTACAAGTACAGCATCACTCGATACCAAAGCCAGATAAAGATACAAGAAAATTACAGATAAATACACTTTATGAACAGTGATTCAAGATTCAACAAAATACAGACAAACTAAATTCAGCAGCATAGTAAATGGATTACATTCCATGGCCAAGGAGGATTTATTCCTGGAATGTAAAGATGGTTTAATATATGGATAGTGATATGGATAGCATATGGATAACATGAATAGTTAATGGACATTAACAGAACTAAGGGAAAAACCATGATCATTTCAATTGATGCAAAAAAGCATATGACAACACCCTTTCATGGCAAAAACACTCAACAAACTGGAAATAGAAGGAAACGACCTTAGCTTAATAAAAGCCATGTATTTAAAAAAACCTGCAATGAAAATCATACTCAATGGTGGAAGACTGGAAGTATTTATTCTAAGATCAAGAACAAGACAAGGCTACCCACTTTCCTGACTTTCACTGAACATAGTACTGAAATTCTAGCTAGAGCAAATCAGGCAAGAAAATGAAATAAAAGACAACCAAATTGCAAAGGAAAAAGTAAAATTATCTCTGCAGATAATATTTCATATGCAGAAATCCCTAAAAACACACAAAAAAGCCAATAGTGCTATAAATAAACTTAAGAGTCGCAGGAAACAAAACCAACACAGAAAAATCAGCTATATTTCGAGGCACCTGGGTAATTTCAGTCAGTTGAACATCCAACTCTTGGTTTCAGCTCAGGTCAGGATCTGAGGATCATGAGATGGGAGTCCCACACTGGGTTCCACACGTAGTGCTGAGTCTGCTTATGCATTCTCTCTCCAATCCCTCTGCCCCTCTCCCCACAGTCTCTCTCTCTTAAATGAATAAATCTTTTTAAAAAATCAGTTACATTTCTATACAATAACAAGTAACAATCTGCAAAGGAAATTATGAAAACAATTCCACTTACAACAATACAATAAAGTACTTAAGAATTAACCCAGAGGTGAAAGACTTACACAATGAAACTACTACAAAACACTGCTTAAAGAAATGAAAAAAGACATAAACAGACAGACAATTTCACAGATCAAAAGACTTAAGATAACAATACTATCCAAAGTGACCTACATATTCAACATGATCCCTACCAAACTCTTAAGAATTTTATTTACCAAAACAGAAAAATCCATCCTAAATTCATATGAAGTTCCAAAGGACCCCAAATAGACACAGCTATCTTGAAAAAGAACAAAAATGGAGACGTCACCTTCCTAATTTCAAAACTTAACTACACAGCTACAGTAATCAAAACAGTGGTACTGGCATAAAGACAGACATACAGACCAATGGAACAGAACAGGAAACTCCAAAATAGGAAGCCCTTACATATATGGTCATATATGAGGTCAATGATTTTTGACAAGGTTGCAACAACCATTCAATGAGGAAAGGACAGTTTTTTCAAGAAACTGTGCTGAGTAAACTGAATATGCACATGCAAAAGAATAAAGTTATGTGCCCCTACTTTGTATATATAAAAAAAAAAAAATAACTCCAAATGGATCAAAGACCTAAATATAAGACCCTAAAACTATACAACTCTAACAAGGAAACAGAGGGCAAAATCTTCATGACAATTCCCTGGGGCACCTGGGTGGCTCAGTTGGTTAAGCATCTGCCTTTGGTTCGGGTCTTAATCCTGGGGTCCTGGGATAGAGCCCTGAAGTGGAATTCCTGCTCAGTGGGGAATCTGCTTCTCCTCATGTTCATGCGTGCGCATGCGTGCTCTCTGTCTCTCACAAACAAATAAGATCTTAAAAACAAACAAACAACTTCATGACAATGGATCTGGCAATGATTTACTATATAGAATACCAAAAAAACAGCAACAAAAGGAAAAAATCTAAATATCGGACCTAAAGTGAAATTTTAAAGTAATCTCTATACTCAATGTGAAGCTTGAATTTATAATGCTGTGGTCAAGAGTCAGATGCTCTACCAACTGATCCAGCCAGGCACCCTGGACTTCATTATTTTTTTTTTAATTTTGTTCATCAAAATATATCAACAGAGTAAAAAAGCAACCCACAGAAAAGGAGAGATTATCAGAAAATCATATATCTAAGGGATAATAAATTAATAGATACCTATACTCACAATATAGAGAAAACTCCTACACTCAACAACAAAAAACAAGCAACCCTACTCAAAAATGGGCAAAGGAGGGGTGGCTCAGTGGGTTAAAGCCTCTGCCTTCGGCTCGGGTCATGATACCAGGGTCCCTGGGATCAAGCCCTGCGTCGGGCTCTCTGCTCAGTAGGGAGCCTGCTTCTCCCTCTCTCTGCCTGCCTCTGCCTACTTGTAATCTCTGTCAAATAAATAAATAAAATCTTTAAAACAAAACAAACAACGGGCAAAGGACTTGAGTTAACTCTTCTCCAAAGAAGACAAAGAAATACCCATCAAGCTCATGAAAACAAGCTTAAAAATCATTAATCCGTAGGGAAATGCATATCAAAACTTCAGTGAGATACCACCTCACCCCCACTAGGATTGTTACTATTCAAAAACAAAAAAAGAAAAAAAAAACACAGAAAATAACGTGTTGACAAGGATGCAGAGAAAATGGAATGTTTATGCACTATTTGTAGAAATACAAAATTGTATAACTGCTGTGGGAAACATGTGACAGTTCCTCAACAAATTAAAGATGGAATTACCATATGATCTAGCAATTCCACTTCTGCGTATATACCAAAAGAATTGGAAATCAGATCTCAAAAAGATATCTGAATACCCTGGTTCGTAGAATTATTCACAATAGGTGGAAGCAACCCAAGTGTCTACTGACAATAAATGCACAAGGAAAATGTGGTATATACATAATGGATATTACTCAGCCTTAGAAAGGAAAGAAATGTTGCAATGTTACAATAGGGATGAACCTTGAGGACACAGGCTAAGTGAAATAAGCCAATCACTAAAAGGCAAATACTGTATGATCCCACTTACAGGAAGTACTTAGTCAAAATCATAGAAACAGAAAAGTAGAATGGCCATTGCCCAGGGTATGGAGAAAAAGGGGAATTAAGGCGTTAGTGTTTAATGGGTATACAGAATTTGTTTTACAAGATGAAAAGATCTATGGAGATGGATGGTGGTAATGACTGCACAACTTCATGAGGGTATTTAATATCACTGAACTGTACATTTACCATCTTAAATTTAAAATGCTAAATGTTATGTTATGTGTAGTTTGCCATCCAAAAAATTTTTTTAAAGGATGGAAATACAGACACTTGGCAGGTCAGTTGGTACAGCATGTCACTCTTGGTCTCTGGGTCCTGAGTTTGGGCCCCACATTGGGGGAAGACATTACTTTAAAAAAAAAAAAAAAAAAAATTGAAGAATGGAAATATGAAATGACATGGGGTGATTTTCAAGACACATTGTTAGGTAACAAATGTGAAGTATCTACTGCATATTGTATTAAGAGGAGGAAATAAGAGAACCTAAGTACATCTGCCTAGTACCTTGATTATATCCTCAGTCTAAGAAAGAAAAAAGGAACTGCAAACAAATCAACTCTTTTTAGCAGGTTTGTGGTTTCCTATAAGTATAGCGATTGAGGAAACTCTTCTACGTGTGCCAACGGTGCTAAGAACCAAATTCTCACTGTGGAAAAGAGAAACAAAACAATGGGGAAAGGCAAAGGAAAATAACGTGAGGATGGTCATTTGGAAGTTGGGGGTTTTTTTGTTTTTTTTTTTTTTTTAAGATTTTTAAAATTTATTTGTTTGAGAAGGAGATTCCACACTGAGTAGGGAGTCCAGTGCGGGACTCAATCCCAGGACTTCCGGATCATGACCTGGGCCAAGGGCAGTCACTTTTTAAAAAAAAAGAATTATTTATTTATTTGACAGAGAGAGATCACAAGTAGGTAGAGAGGCAGGAAGGGGAGGGGGAGAAGCAAGCTCCCTGCTGAGCAGAGAGCCTGATGGGGTTCAATCCCAGGACCCTAAGATCATGACCTGTAGAGGCTTAGCCCACTGAGCCATCCAGGTGCCCCCAAAGTCACTTAACCAACTGAGCCATTGAGACACCCTACACAAGTATTATTTTTAAGCTTATTTCACATATCTGTTAGCCCTGTTTGCCGAAAGGACTTAAAAACAAAGTGTACTGGGCACCTGGGTGGCTCAGTGGTTAAGCCGCTGCCTTCGGCTCAGGTCATGATCTCGGGGTCCTGGGATCGAGTCCCGCATCGGGCTCTCTGCTCAGCAGGGAGCCTGCTTCCTCCTCTCTCTCTCTCTCTCTGCCTGCCTCTCTGCCTACTTGTGATTTCTCTCTGTCAAATAAATAAATAAAATCTTTAAAAAAAAAAAAACAAAGTGTACTAACAACAATGAGCATACCCAGTATTCAAATACTAGCTTCTTAATAAAAGGAACCAGGGCCCTAGCAGAAATGTCAGAAGGGCTAAAACAGGGAAGTGTAACAGACCTAGAACACCTCAATGTGCTAGAAAGTAAGGAAGTACTCAAAATAATAACAACGATTATAAGAATGGGAACATGTAAAAAGATAATACAGGAGCCGGTATGAAGGAGCTCTCATTGGCCAAACTGAGCATCAAAGTAATTAAGGGCAGTAATGAATGGTAACCCCCTGAAAACAACGAGAGGCAATGAGTTCATACTGACAATAGGCTAGACATAGAAAGAAAGACAGGGTTCTTCCTTATGGTAGGAAGCCTACTACTAAATGTAGAAAGGAGGGCCAGAGTTGGAAAATCATTACTTTGCAACAATTCCAGTAAAGACTGGTTCAGGTAAAAATCTTCAGTGGATGCTAAATCCAGATTAGTAAATTTGATGAGGACCAGGGTATTTGCATAGTCTTCAACTACCTTATATATCACTTACTACTTGCAAGAGAAAAAAAAATTACCTATATATAGTGTAGAGACAATACAATACTACACAGATAGTATTTTATCTACACTAGACATTTTATCTAATATCTGCTCAATACTTTACATGATAAAAAGAAAAATGACTTATGAGGGGTACTGTATGCTTCAGAATTGATATTCTTGAGACTGACGCAACACCCTTCACACGGAATTGTGGCCAAAGACGAAGAACCTGATTATAAGGAAACATCAGACCAAACCCAAAATAAGGAATATCTATTCTTCAAAAAAATCAACAAAACAAAGCTAGTCTGTATTCCTCATAAATATCAATGTGACAAAGGACAGGAAAGACTAAGAACTCTTTTGGATTAAATTACAAAGCAACATGACAAATGAATGTAAAACTGACCCTGGCCTAATAGGAAAAATATTTTACAGAGGGCATAATTAGGATAATCAACACTGTAAATATGTACAGTAAGATTATGTACAGTATGACATCAATGTTAAACTTCCTGAAATCTGATAACTGCATGGTGGCTATAAAGGAGAACATCACTGCTCTCAGAAAATACAAAATCAAGCATTAAGGGCTAGAGGGGCATGATATATGTAAGCCACTCTTGAATGGTTCAGAGAAAAATTGTATGTAGAAAGAGGATATGGCACAACAAATGTGGCAAATGTTTAAAATTAATGACCCACAAGTTAAAAATTATTTCAAAACAATTTTTAAACACTATACATTGTTTAACTGCCCAAGGACCTACATGCTAAGAATCTAAATAATGGATATATTCTAAAATTTTTAAAAGCTTTATGATTACCCAGATGTAAGACCTGAAAAGAAACAAAGGAGAAGCCACAGCAAGACCAAGTAGACCAGACAGCTATTGCCTCCCCCTTTCTTCTCCTTGGCTTCCTGCAGATGCCATGACAAAACAATCTTCAGAAGGGATTCTTGCCACACCCCACCAAGGGATCAACAAGATTTCCTACCAAATGAAGATTTTGCATGGCTTTTAATACTAATGTAGGATATCCTTTGTGCCTATTTTATTTTATTTTTTTTCTTAAGGTTACCACACTCAAGGGAGGACTTAAACTCATGACCCTGAGATCAAGAGTTGTATGCTCAAAAAAAAAAAAAAAAAGTTGTATGCTCTACTGACTTAAGCCAGCCAGGTACCCCACCCCTGCTTCTGCCTATGTTAAAAGAATTAAGTATATGTTGCCCATTCTAATTTGAGGTGAATAAGTATCTGTTGTCTTTGAAGGTCTTTGCTGACACTTAATTTTATCCATTTAAATGTAAGCAAATATTTCTTAAAGATTTTATTTATTTGCCAGAGGGAGAGAGCACAAGCAGGGGGAGAGACAGGCAGAAGAGAAAAGCAGACTCCCCGAGGAGAGCAGGGAGCCTGGTGGAACTCAATCCCAGGACCCTGGGATCATGACCTGAGCTGAAGGCAGTCACTGAACTGACTGAACCACGGAGACGTCCCTGTAAGCAAATTTTTGATCAGCTCAAACACTAAGATACTTAGTATACTTTGCATCTGACCTCAAACATATTTCCATTAAATAAAATGTTTCCTGAAACATACCTTTCTTTTTTTAAAGATTTTATTTATTTAGGGGCGCCTGGGTGGCTCAGTGGGTTAAAGCCTCTGCCTTTGGCTCGGGTCATGATCCCAGGGTCCTGGGATCCAGCCCCCCATCGGGCTCTCTGCTCAGCAGGGAGCCTGCTTCCTCCTCTCTCTCTGCCTGCTTCTCAGCCTACTTGTGATCTCCGTCTGTCAAATAAATAAATAAAATCTTAAAAAAAGATTTTATTTATTTATATAAAACAGAGATGCAGCAAGAGAGGGAACACAAGCAGGGGGAGTGGGAGAGGGAGAAGCAGGCTTCCTGCTGAGCAGGAAGCCAGTTTTGGAGACCCTGGGACCATAGCTTGAGTCAAAGGCAGATGCTTAACTGTCTGAACCACCCACTTGCCGCTAAAACATACCTTTTAAATTTGCCATACCATGGGGCGCCTGGGTGGCTCAGTGGTTTGGGCTGCTGCCTTCGGCTTGGGTCATCATCTCAGGGTCCTGGGATCGAGCCCCGCATCGGGCTCTCTGCCCTCTCTCTCTCTCTCTGCCTGCCTCTCTGCCTACTTGTGATCTCTGTCTGTCAAATAAATAAATAAAATCTCTTAAAATAAATAAATAAATTTGCCATGCCTTACACTCCCCATAAGGCTGGCTTAAGATCTTTAGAGTTTCTTAGTAGCGGGAGAATTGCGGTCTCTCCTCTCCATCCCAACAATATCTAAAACTGTGTATGATACCTAATTTTAAATTTTCAAAATAAACTAAACTTACATGTACACCAGGTAAGTTTACTGAAACATAATTTCCCATTTTCTTTTGGTGTACCCACTCTAACAGTATCTTAACTACATGCATAATCCGTCTATAGAATATTCTAGCATTTGTCCCATATTACTGCATATACCAACAGTTTATGTGCTAAAGAACAATTATTCCACCGACTGCTACAGTCTTTTTATCACTGAGACACTAAATGCTATTAATCTTAAATAGGCCTACGTACACACACTCCTGGTAAACAATGCTCTACATGCTTAATCTGTAAGTTCCCATTATTATCTCTATTCAAGCCTAATAATATAACTGATGGTTTCCAGCTTCACTGGACATGCTAGAAAATTAAAAGGACTGGGGTGCCTGGGTAGCTCAGTGGGTTAAAGCCTCTGCCTTCAGCTCGGGTCATGATCCCAGGGTCCTGGGATTGAGCCCCGCATTGGGCTCTCTGCTCTGCAGGGAGCCTGCTTCCTCCCCTCTCTCTGCCTGCCTCTCCGCCTACTTGTG
Source organism: Mustela putorius furo (assembly GCF_011764305.1). Classification (NCBI taxonomy): domain Eukaryota; kingdom Metazoa; phylum Chordata; class Mammalia; order Carnivora; family Mustelidae; genus Mustela; species Mustela putorius. The sequence continues at coordinate 42,097,773 of NW_025422005.1, read as the reverse complement.
ATCTCTGTCTGTCAAATAAATAAATAAAATCTTAAAAAAAAAAAAAAAAAAAGAGGGCACCTGGGTGGCTCAGTAGGTTAAAGCCTCTGCCTTTGGCTCGGGTCATGATCCCAGGGTCTTGGGATCGAGCCCCACGTCGGGCTCTCTGCTCTGCAGGAAGCCTGCTTCCTCCTCTCTCTCTCTCTGCCTGCCTCTCTGCTTACTTGTGATCTCTGTCTGTCAAATAAATAAATAAAATCTTTTAAAAAAAATTAAAAATTTTTTTTTAAATTAAAAAAAAAAAAAAGAAGAAAGAAAGAAAGAAAAAGAAAACTAAAAGGACTTCACAGGCTCCTGGGTGATTCAGTTGGTTGAATGTCAGACTCTTCATTTCAGCTCAGATCCTGATGTCACAGGTCATGATATTGAGGCCTGTGTAGGGCTCCATGCTCAGTGGGAGTATGCTTGGATATTCTCTTCCTCTGACCTTTCCCCTACTCACGTGTGTTCTCTAAAATAAACAAAATATTTTTAAAAAATATAAAAGGACTCCAAAATACAATTGCTATTTTCATCAAAAGAATAAAAATGTGAAAATAGCTCTCTCCTTTTCTACGCCATCATGGTGCGTGCAGCTGACTACCCTTTGCTATGTCTTCTCACAAGACGTTCAGGATCAAGCAGTTCTTGGCCAAGAAACAAAAGCAGAAGCGTCCCATTCCCTAATGGATTCTGATGAGAACTAGTAATAAAATCCAGTACCAATGCCAAGAAGAGGCACTGAAGAAGAACAAGGCTGGGTCTAAAGAGATTACACATGAGATGGCACACAAATTTATGCTGAATGAAGGTCACCAGCTCGTATCCTATCACTCTGTAAATATCACTACTACCTGAAGAACAGACATGTTTTATTGAGGGCTGATTTTTCTGTCACTATGCTTCTGCACCAGTAGGCTTGTCCAGTAAGTATGTGAGAGACCTTTTATGGGGGGTGGGATAAAAATGTGAAAACAACTGGGGCACCCCTATGGCTCAGTCGATGGAGCACATGACTCTTGATCTTTGGGCTGTGAGTTTGGGCCCCATGCTGGTCACAGTAAGTAAATAAGCAAATAAATAAATAAATAAAAATCAATGACTGAAAAATCATTTTACTCTCTCACCCTAGAAGGAATTACATATGGTGTAATTACAAAGCATTTTAAACCAGTGGTTCTGAACCTTTGCTGCACATTAGAATTACCTGGGAACTTTCAAAATCTTGATGCCCATGCCAAGTCCCAGTCCAATTAAATTAGAATCTCCGGGAGATCAGACACAGGCATCAGTACATTTCAATACGTCCAAAGTGATTACAATGTACAACCAAGATAGAGAACCATTGTTTGAAAAAAGAAATATTCGAGGGGCGCCTGGGTGGCTCAGTGGGTTAAAGCCTCTGCCTTCAGCTCAGGTCACGATCCCAGGATCCTGGGATCGAGCCCCGCACCTGGCTCTCTGCTTCCTCTGTGCCTGCCTCTCTGCTTACTTGTGATCTCTGTCTGTCAAAAAATAAAGAAAAAAAAAAAAAGATATTCGGGGCGCGTGGGTGGCTCAGTGGGTTAAAGCCTCTGCCTTCGGCTTAGGTCACAATCCCAGCGTCCTGGGATCGAGCCCCACATCAGGCTCTCTTTCCCCCTCTCTCTCTGCCTGCCTCTCTGCCTACTTGTGATCTCTGTCTGTCAAATAAATAAATCTTTTTTTTTTCTAAAGAAATATCCTGAAACATAAATATTTAAGTATATACTGTTCTAAAAACAGCACCATGAGTGCTTGCTTCAGCAGTACATATACTAAAACTGGAACAATACAGGGAAGATCGGCACAGCCCCTACAAAAGGATAATATGCAAATTTATAAAGCATTTCACATTTTAAAAAATAAAAATATATAGCACCATGACTGGTTATAAACTTATTCTGGCAGTGTTCAATACTTTTTTTTTTAAGGATTTGTTTATCTGAGAGAGATACAATCAGCACAAACACGAGTGTGCCAGCGGGAGGAGAGGCAGAGGCGGGAGAGAGAATCTCAAGCAGACTCCCCACTGAGCACGGAGCCTGACACAGGGCTCAATCCCACAACCCTGAGATCATGACATCAGCCAAAACCAAGAGTTAGTTAGACACATAACCAACTGAGCTACCCAGAAGCCCTGTCAAAACTTTTTTAAAAAACCTTTTCAAAATTGTTTTCTCTCATACCTTTACCAAAAATGTCGATCACCCACCTTACTAATTATATTTAGCTGTTACTAGAGGTAAACAACACAAGTTTTAGAGTCACAAAGACTTGGATACAAGTCCTAGCTCTACCATTTAATATGTAGTTATATGATTAGTTTAACCTCTGAGCTTCCAAATCCTCATCTGTAAAATGGAAAGATTAAAGAGGAAAAGAATGTGCACAGTGTGACATCCTGTACATAGGAAGGAATGTATAAATGGCTATACTTATCATACCAAACTAGACTAGAAGACCTGGAGGCCAGGACCATATCTTGTTTAAGGCCATAATTTCCGAACCTAGCACATGGTAGCTACATAGGAATTACTGTTAAGCTCCTTGAGGATTTTTTATCTGTCTCTGTAACCCTAATACCTCATGTACATTCTTATAGAAAACAAAAGCCTAATAAAGTTCTGGACAAAGGAAACAAACTTATTTCAGATAGAAAACAAACCCTCAAGCCTTGCTTTGCAGTAAAGAAGTCAGAATAACCAGCATCCGTAGCCAACAGTCCCACAAACTGCATCGCAGGCCGCTGCCGTATAAACAGTTCTACAGCTCCATCGGTGATGCAACTGCCCCCTGAAATATCCAGTGACACAATATGGGGCAGAATATCCTTTTGCTGCAGCAAATGAAAAGCTAAATCTGATTTGAGTTGCCTGTGATCAGAAATATCAAGGTGAAGCAGACATTTAAGTTCTCTAATAACTGCAAGAATTTGTGGTTTGGTCATAGTCAGACATTTCAGATAGTGCATTGTCAGAGATTTGAGTCGATCCTTACACATAAGGAGTGCAGAGATGTTAGTGACCAGAGTACTGGAGATATCCAAGCTTTCCAGTTTTGGTAACTTAGCAACATTAGCCAGGTCTTCACTATGAAAACAAACATTGAAAACACTTAAAATGCGAAGACCAGTGAGCTGACCAAAGAATAGCAGTCTTGAATCTCGAGGGATGCTTGCCGAGTCCAACAGGAGACACCGAAGGTTTTGCTGGATCCAGCTATTGCTGCAGAGTCCACTTATGATGTCTGGGATTGGGAGGTCAGTGTGCACGGCAGTGGCATCTAGCTCAAGGACTCTGTGATGGCAGAAGGCTTTTGTGAATGCAGCTGCTGAGATTTTAGCTTTTTGAATATTGACCAGCTTCAGTTTCATCTGGTTGCCTTGGAAAATGCTTGCTGTTCTATCAGTCAGCTTGCCTATAAGAGAACCAAAACCAGCTTGTAATAACAACTAAATCTCTTGCCTTTTCCAGGAGGTATTGTGGCCATTGAACAATGATGGATGCTAATAGTAACAGTGACTATATTTACTGCTTACTTTGTGCCAAGCATTCTTCTAAACCCTTTACTCAGGCTACTTCATTTATTCTTTATAATATCATAATAATACTATAATACTATTATTATTACTAACATAACTGAGGAAACTGGAGCTTAAAAAGGTTAAGTCACTTGCTCCAAGTCAAAATATGTGTCAGAATCAGGAAACAAAACCAGCTCAACTCCAGAGCCCATAGTTTTGTCCATGGTAACCTGGTTCACAAAAAAACAAAACCAAAACAAAAATGAAAGAAAGAAAATAGGTAAACAAGTACAGGATATATAATATACAAATAACACTATTAATGATTACTTCTAACCAAATTAATCAACAGCCTCTGATAAGTCACTTACCTCTGTGGGCCTCATTTTCCTCATCTATAAAATAAATGGGTCATACCAGATTTTACTTAGAAAAGATTTACTAAACATCTTCTATGTGTGAGATCGTGTGTTAAGTAATGGGCACAAAAGGTAATTACACCCCTGTGACCACAAGGAATTCACATGCAGTAGTGATTTGCACCAGCTATTGAACTAGTACAGATGATATTAACTTTGGAAAAAAGTTCTGAAGACTAAATATAAGTTTAGGGGAGTGGGGGGAGAATATGAAGGGCGGAAGAAGGTATCAAACACAAGGAGGCACAGAGCAGGTTATTTGAAGACCCTGAGTAGATCAACACTATTGGAACACAGTGGTGTAAAAGCTACAAAGGAAAGTGGAAAGGAAGGTAAAAGGCAGATGGGGCCTGTACACAAAGCTAGGAAACTCAAACTTTTAGCCTATGGGACAACTCCGTTTTGAAGCAGAAAAAAAAAAAATGGTCACAATTCTATTTTTAGAAATACTGGGGCGCCTGAGTGGCTCAGTCAGTTAAGTATTTGCTTTTCGTTCAGATCATGATCCCAGGTCTTGGGATCAAGTCCCACCGGGCTCCCTGCTCAGCAGGGGAGTCTGCTTCTCCCTCTTTCTCTGCCCCTCCCCTGCTCGTTCTCTCTCTCTCTAATAATAAAATCTTAAAATTAAAAAGAAAAGAAAGACCAATCATGTGACTATAAAATAATAAGAATGGTGTTTGGTGGGAGTGAGATGGGGCAAGATATTATTAAAGGTTTTCATAATGCAGGGCGCCTGGGTGGCTCACTGGGTTAAAGCCTCTGCCTTCAGCTCAGGTCATGACCCCAGGGTCCTGGAATCGAGCCCCACATCGGGCTCTCTGCTCAGCAGGAAGCCTGCTTCCTCTTCTTTCTCTGCCTGGTTCTCTGCCTATTTGTGATCTCTGTCTGTCAAATAAACAAATAAAACCTTTAAAAAAAAAAGAGAGAAAGAAACAAAAGAGCAAAGGGGAAAAAGGAGAGGCAAACCAAGAAAAAGATTTTTGGGACAGCTGGGTGGCTCAGCAGAGTGTCCAACTCTTGATTTTGGCTCAGGTTGTCAGGTCGTGATCTCAGGCATGAGATCAATTCCCATGGCAGACTGGCCCTGGGTGGGGAACATACTTGGGATTCTCTTTCTCTCTCTCAAAAGAAACAAAAGGAAAAAGAAAAGAAAAAAAAAAGAAACAGACTCTTAACTATAGAAAACAAAATGATGGCTACCAGAGGAAAGGCAGGGAAAGATTATAAATATGGGCTGGGGATTTAGGAGGGCACTTGTGATGAGCACTGGGCGATGTATGAAGTGCTGAATCACTAAACTGTACACCTGAAACTAGTATGACACTGTATGTTAATAAACGGAATTTAAACAAAAACTTAAAAAAATGCAAGTGTTCTAAAGGAAACAAGAACATAATACAGGGTAAGGAAAGAAAAAAGGATGACAAAAATCTTCTGTCTCTCTGTGGAGTTCAAGGAATGTTTTAAACTAAGACCTAAAGGACGTAAAAGATAAAAGTCACTGTCATTCTAGATGGAAGGAAGAGCTAAAATTCTGCTATGGGAAACTAGTAGGCTTTTTCTGTGAAATGAGAGGAAACCAATTAGGCTAAAGCACAGCTGAGGAAGGGGATACCAGCATCTGAGAGGTTCGAGACAGAAGCAAAAGTCAGATCTTGCAGACCAGGGCAAAGAACTGACATTTCATCCTAAGTACAAGAAGAAGCCTTTCAAGGGTGAAAGAAGGTGTGGCTGGATCTGTTAAGAGGGCTGTTTGCTATGTGGCAGAGCTTGGCAAGGGGCAAAAATGGAGGGCACCGGGGTGCCTGGGTGGCTCAGTGGGGTAAAGCCTCTGCCTTTGGCTTGGGTCATGATCTCAGGGTCCTGGGATCGAGCCCCACACATCAGGCTCTCTGCTCAGCAGGGAGACTGTCTCCCCGCGCCCCCCACCGCCCCTCTGCCTGCCTCTCTGCCTATCTGTGATCTCTGTCTGTGAAATAAATAAATAAAATCTTTTTTAAAAAAAAATGGAGGGCACCTGTGAGGTCACGAGAGAAAAGAAAAAGGTGTCATTAATAGGAGCTAAGAGGAAAAAGAATGTTCAAGATAAGATATTTTGAAGGTAGAAAATGTTTCAACAGAACCAAGAAGAGAAAAATGAAAAATGACCCTTCCTAAGTCACTGAACAGGAGGTATACGGCCAACTCATTTTGGAGATGGGGGAAACGGCAGTGTAACAGCGGTTTTAACAGAAAACCTAGATGCTTTATAGGAACAAAGGACTTAATACCAGATAGAGCTGCAGGGAGTGCCACCAGCCAACAGCCCTCATCTATGGGATATTAGCTGAAAAGAATTGCCTCACCCAAGGTCACACCATTTCCCATGCAGACCCATATCCAAAACTGAATTGGGAGGTATAAAAGTCTTGTCCTCACAGTCCAAATTTACACAGATCTAGTAGTTGTTCCACCTTCAGGATTCCCCAAAAGATCAGCTGAAGCATTCTAAATTCTATAGAGTTTAAACCTATGAGACTAAAGAATAAACACTTGGAATTAACTGGCATAGGGACAGTATTTAAAGATATGGAAGGAGCACCTGGGTGCCTCAATGGGTTAAGCCTCTGCCTTTCGGCTCAGGTCATAACCTCAGGGTCCTGGGATTGAGCCCTGCATTGGGCTCTCTGCTCAGGAGGGAGCCTGCTTCCCTCTCTCTCTGCCTGCCTCTCTGCCTACTTGTGATCTCTGTCTGTCAAATAAATAAATAAAATCTTAAAAAAAATAATAAAATAAAAAATAAAAATAAATTTAAAAAAATTTTAAAACTGTGGGATGAAGATATGGGAATGAAAGAGAAGGAGCAAGGACAAAGTACTGAAAACATCTACATTTAAGGTCAGTAGAATGAGGAATAAGTCATAATACCAAATAACAGCTGCTGAATGTTCTAAACATTCTAGATACATTAACTCTCTAAATGCTCCTAAAACCCAATGAGGAAGGGATTATTATTAATCACATTTTACAGATGAGTTGAAGCACAGGAAAGTTAAGTAACTGGCCCATGAAAATATACCTAATAGCCATGACAGTATACAAACCCAAAAGGTCTCACACCAGAACCAGAACTCTTGCACCTTAATTTGTTCTGCCTTTCAAAGAAGCTGAATAAGGAGACAGATTAGCAGCAGCCACTGAGGTAAAAGAAAACCAGAAGCAGAATATGATGACTGAACAGCTCAGAAAAGAAGGACAGTATACACAGGACACATCCTGGATATGTGGTTCTGAGTACTGTGCTGGGAACTCTGGGGAATCAGAGTAGCAGTGGTAGCTAAAGAAAAAAAAGACCTACGGAATGTTCAAAGTCAGATGAGTACCCAAGATGGAACCTCAAGGAACACAGAACACTTAAGGTACATACAGAAAAACAATAGCATACAAAGGAAATTGTGGAAGAGTAAACAATGATACAAGGTGGGTGGGTGGGGGAATAGAGAAAAATGAAATACCCAGGACACATGGGTGGCTCAGTCAGCTGAGCCATGACCTCCAGCTCAGGTCATGATCCCAGGGTCCTGGGATCGAGTCCTGCATCGGGATCTTCGCTTGGTAGGGAGCCTGCTTCTCCCTCTGCCTGCTATTCTCCCCTTTGCCTGCTGCTCCCCCGCTGCATGTGCCCTCTCTCCCTCTGTCAGATAAATAAACAAAATCGTAAAAAAAAAAAAAAAAAGAAAAAGGAAAACGAAATACTCTAAATCAGAAAGGTCAAGAGTAATTAATACTAAAAATCAAAGCTACAAGAATCCTCTATGATTTAATGAACCTAGGCAATGCTCATTTATGGCCACCTAAGTCACAAAACCAGACAACCAAACTTAATTAGCCCCCTTAAGGAAGTATAGGGCCCTACCAGAAACATAAAACCTGAATCTGATGAAGCCTCTACATCTACTTCCAATTTGGAGGAATTACAAGGATCAAAGGAACAATCAAAAAATCATAGCACTGTCACTCCACATCACTCGGCATCAGGGAAATACAAATCAAAACCACAATGAGGTATCACCTCACACCAGTCAGAATGGCTAAAATTAACAAGTCAGGAAATGACAGATGCTGGCAAGGATGCAGAGAAAGGGGAACCCTCTTACACTGTTGGTGGGAATGCAAGCTGGTGCAAACACTCTGAAAAACAGCTCGGAGGTTCCTCAAAATGTTGAAAATAGAACTACCCTACGACCCAGCAACTGCACTACTGGCTATTTACCCTAAAGATACAAATGTAGTGATCCGAAGGGGCATGTGCACCTGAATGTTTATAGCAGCAATGTCTACAATAGCCAAACTATGGAAAGAACCTAGATGTCCATCAACAGATGAATGAATAAAGATGTGGTATATATACACAATGGAATACTATGCAGCCATCAAAAGAAATGAAATCTTGCCATTTGTGACGACGTGGATGGAACTAGAGGGTATCATGCTTAGCGAAATAAGTCAAGTGGAGAAAGACAACTATCATATGATCTCCCTGATATGAGGAAGTGGAGATGCAACATGGGGGGTTAAGGGAGTAGGAGAAGAATGAAGGAAACAAGATGGGATTGGGAGGGAGACAAACCATAAGCGATTCGTAATCTCACGAAACAAACTGAGGGTTTCTTGGGGGGAGGGGTCTGGGAGAGGGGGGTGGGTTATAGACATTGGGGAGGGTATGTGCTATGGTGAGTGCTGTGAAGTGTGTAAACCTGGCAATTCACAGACCTGTAGCCCTGGGGATAAAAATACATTATATGTTTATAAAAAGTTTAAAAAAAAATTAAAAAGGAAAAAATCATAGTGCTGTCAAACAATGGCAAAATCCAGACTGGAAAAACTCTACATAACAAACCACCATGGTTTCTCGGAAAAAAATAACTGGAAAATCCTCAAACGTATGGAAATTAGCAACATATGTCTTTTTCTTTTTTCTTTTTTTAAGATTTTATTTATTTTTTTATTTGAAGGAGAGAGACACAGTGAGAGCAGAAACACAAACTGGGAGTGGAGAGGGAAGCAGACTTCCCGCTGAGTGGAAGAGCCTGATGCAGAGCTCGATCCCAGTACCCTGGCAACATGCCCTAGCCAAAGGAAGACAATTAACGACTGAGCCACCCAGGCAGCCCATAAGCAACATACTTCTAAATAAACATATGGATCGAGGAAGAAATCTCAAGAGAAATTTTAAATGTTGAACTACATTAAGATACAACTTATCAAAATTTGTGGGATAAAGTAAAATCAGTGCTTAGAGGGAAAGTTATAGTTCTGAATACATACATTAGAAAAGAAAGATCTAAAATCAATCATCTAGGGGCGCCTGGGTAGCTCAGTGGGTTAAAGCCTCTGCCTTCGGCTCAGGTCGTGATCCCAGGATCCTGGGATAGAGCTCCAATGGGGAGCCACACTGGGCTCTCTGGATTGGGTTTCAGCTCAGGTCATGATCCTGAGTCCTGGGATCAAGCCCCCTGTCACGCTCTCTGCTCGGCAGGGAGTCGGCTTCAGCCTGTGACCCTCCCCCTTCTTGTGCTCACTCTCTCTCTCTCTCTCTCTCTATCTCTCAAACAAATAAATAAAATCTTAAAAAAAAAAAAATCAAGCTAACTGGGGCACCTGGGTGGATCAGGTGGTTAAACATCTGCCTTTGGCTCAGGTCATGATCCCAGGTTCCTGGGATCAAGTTCTATATCAGGCTCCTTCCTAAACGAGGAGCCTGCTTCTCCCTCTGCCTGCCTCTCCCCCTGCTTGTGCTAGCACTCACTTTCTCTCTGACAAATAAAAAAAAAACAAAATCTTTTAAAAAGGGGGCGTCTCTCCCTCTGCTCCTCCCCCTGCTCACAGGTACTTGTTCTCCCTCTCTCAAATTTAAAGAAAAGAATTTTGGAAGATTTTAACTTATTTATTGGAGACAGGGAAGAGAAGGGAGGGGCAGAGGGAGAAGGGGAGAGAGAGACCCTGCTGAACACTGACCCTGATATGGGGCTTGATCTCACAACCCTGAGATCATGAGCTGAAATCAAGAGTAAGATGCTTAACCGACTGAGCCACCCAGACATCCAATAAATAAAATCTTAGAACAAAACAAAAAACCTCCCCACACAGGGGTACACAGTGGCTCATTTGGTAGAGCATGTAACTCTTGATCTCAGGGTTGAATTCAAGCCCCACAGTGGGCCTAGAGAGATCACTTAAAAAAAAAAAACAAAAAACTACCCACACAAAGAGGCCACAAGGGCTTCACTGGTGAAATCCACCAAACATTTAAAGAATACACAACAATTCTTCATAAATTCTTCCAAAAAAAACAGAAGAAGGAACACCTCTCATCTCCTGCCATATCCACATAAAGATATCACAAAAGCAGAATATAACAGACCAATATCCTTAAAATAATGGCAAATCTCAAAAACAAAAACAAAAACAAAACAAAAAACCTCACCCAAATAACAGCAAACCATCTAGCAACATACAAAAGAGTTATACACCATGCCCAGGTGGGATTTAGCCCAGGAAAACAAGACTGTATTAATATCCAAGAAGGAATTAAGATAATACACTATATTAATAGAATAAAAAACAAAACCCCCATGAGCATTTTAACATATAAAAAAAAAAAAAAGCCAACACTTTCCCTGATGAAAATGTCCAACAACTAAAATAGAAGGAAACCTCCTCAGGCTGTTAAGGGCACCTACCAAAACCCCAAAACTAACATACTTAATAGAGAAAGACTAGATGCTTTCCCCCGAGACTGGAAAAAGATAAGCATATCCATTTCAATACTTCAATACTTCAACATTGTATTGTAGGCTCTAGTCAGGAAACTGGACAAGAAAACTAAATAAAAGGCATCCAAAACAGAAAGAAAGAAGTAGAACTATGTTTATTGCTGATGACAGCATCTTGTAATAACAAATCCTAAGGAATCCACTAAACAATTACTAGAATTTTTTTTTTTTAAAGATTTTATTTATTTATTTGACAGAGAGAGATTACAAGTAGGCATAGAGGCAGGCAGACAGAGAGAGGAGGAAGCAGGCTCCCTGCTGAGCAGAGAGCCCCATGCGGGACTCGATCCCAGGACCCTGAGATCATGACCTTAGCCGAAGGCAGCAGCTTAACCCACTGAGCCACCCAGGCGCCCTAGAATTTTTTTTTTTAATGGTGAAAACAATGAAATTCATTTTATTACATACCTTTGATTAGGTGAATGCTTTCTGCATTCACTATGCAGAATAACCACAGTCCTACTGTCCTGGACTTACCCTAAACCTACCCCAATTAGTGCCACTGAACTCAAGGCTGATTGGTTGCTTAGCATAATGCACTGTTTTTGTTTTGCTTTTTTAACAACGAATTAATGAGCTCAGAAAGTTTCCAGTATGTATGATCAACAACAACAACAACAAAATCAATTGTAGGGGAACCTGGCTGGCTCAGTTAGTAAAGCATGCAACTCTAATGTTGGGGTTGTGAGTTCGAGTCCCACATTAGGTGTGGAGCCTACATTAAAAAAAAAAAAATGGTAGGGCATCTGGGTGGTTCAGTTGTTAGGCATCCATCTGGGATTGAGCCTGCCTCGGGCTCCTTGCTCAGCAGAAAACCCGCTTCTCCCTCTCCCCCTGCTTGTGTTCCCTCTCTGTCAAATACATAAATCGTTTAAAAAAATAACAAATAAATAAATAAAATGGTATTTATGTACACTAAAAATGAACAATCCAAAAAATGAAATTAAGAAAGCAATTCCAAGGATGGCCAGGTGGCTCAGTCAGTTAAGCGTCTGCCTGGGCTCAGGTCATGATTCCAGTGCCCTGGGATGGAGTCCAGAGTCAGGCTCCTGACTCACTCTCTGCCCCTCCCCCTGCTCATACTCTTTCTCTCTCTCAAATAAATAAATAAAATCAAGAAAGGAAGGAAGGGAGGAAGGAAGGAAGGAATTTTATGTAAAATAGTATTAAAAGAATAAAATACTGGGGCACCTGGGTGGCTCAGTGGGTTAAAGCCTCTGCTTTCGGCTCAGGTCATGATCCCAGGGTCCTGGGATCAAGCCCCACATCTGGCTCTCTGCTCAGCAGGGAGCCTGCTTTCTCCTCTCTCTCTCTGTCTGCCTCTCTGCCTACTTGTGATCTCTGTCTGTCAAATAAATAAAGAAAATCTTTAAAAAAAAAAAAAAAGAAAAGAAAAGAATGAAATACTGAGATGCCTACGAGGCACAGTGATTAAGTGTCCAACTCTTGATTTCAGCTCAGGTCATGATCTCAGGGTCAAGAGATCGAGTCCTACATGGAATCCCTGCTTGGGATTTTCTCTCTCCCCCCTCTCCTCTACTCTCCCCCTGTCCCCTCAAGAGCTTGTGCATGTGTGCACGCTCGCTCTCTCTCTCTCTCTCTCACTCTCAAAATAACCAAAAACAAAACAAAATTTAAAAAATAAAAAAATATTTTAAGATTTTATTCATTTATTAGAGAGAGAGCATAAGCAGAGGGAGAGGCAGAGGGAGAGAGAGAGGAAGAAGCAGACTGTCTGCTAAGTAGCCTGATGTCGGGCTCGATCCCAGGACTCCAAGATAATGACGTGAGCTGAAGGTAGATGTTTAACTGACTGAGCCAAAAAAAATAAATTTAATAAAAGTGTAAAACTTACATGCATAAACTAAAAAACACTATTGAAAGATATTTTTTAAAAGAAAAAAAAGAAAGAGAATGCCTGGATGGCGGGGCTTGATCCCAGGACCTTGGGATCATGACCTGAGCTGAAAGCAGACACCTAACTGACTGAGCCACCCAGGTGCCCCACAGCGGGATTCTTTGTAGAAACTGACCAACTGGGATGGGTGCCTGGGTGGCTCAGTCCATTAAGGGTCCTGGGAAGGGGCGCCTGGTTGGCTCAGTGGGTTAAAGCCTCTGTCTTCAACACAGGTCATGGTCCCAGGATCCTGGGATCGAGCCCTACATTGGGATCTCTGCTCGGTGGGGAGCCTGCTTCCCACCCTCTCTCTCTGCCTGCCTCTCTGCCTACTTGTGATCTCTGTCTGTCAAATAAATAAATAAAATCTAAAAAAAAAAAAAAAAAGGCTCCCGGGATCAAGAGAGGGAGCTTACTTACTTCTACCTCTTTCTCTGCTATTCCCTCTGCTTGTGCTCTCTGCACAGTCTCTCTCTCAAGTAAATAAATTATTAAAGAAACAAAAGAAAAAAAAACAGACCAACTGGTTCTAAAATTCATACGGAAATATAAAGGACCCAGAATAGCCAAGACAATACTAAAAAGAACAAAGTTGGAAAACTTGCACTTTCCAACTTCAAAACTTACTACAAAGCAACAGTAATAGAGTCATACAAACGTAAGGACAGACATATTGTTCCATGGAACAGAATTGAGAATAAGAAATAAACCCATGCCTATGGTCACCCAATATATTTTTTAAAGATTTTATTTTTAAGTAATCTCCATAGGCAATGTGGGTCTTCAACTCACAACCCCCAAGATCAAGAGTCTCAAGTTCTTCTGATTGAGCCAGGCAGGTACCCCACTGGCACTTTTTTTAAAAAAACTGTATGACCGGGCGCCTGGGTGACTCAGTGTTGATTAAGCCGCTGCCTTCAGCTCAGGTCATGATCTCAGGGTCCTGGGATCAAGTCCCACATCGGCAGGGAGCCTGCTTCCCTCTCTCTCTGCCTGCCTCTCTGCCTACTTGTGATCTCTGTCTGTCAAATAAATAAATAAAATCTTTAAAAAAAAAAAAAAAACGAAACTGGATGACCAGGGGTACCTGGCTGGCTCAGTTCATACAGCATGCAACTCTTGATATCAGGATTGTGAGTTTAAGCCCCGTGTTGGGTGTGGAGCCTACTTTAAAAAAATCTTTAAATAAAAAAAATAAAAATGAATAAAAAATAAAAAGTTGCCGGGACTCCTGGGTGGCTCAGTTGGTTAAGCAGCTGCCTTCGGCTCAGGTCATGATCCCAGTGTCTTGGGATGGAGTCCCACATTGGGCTCCTTGCTCGGCAGGGGGCCTGCTTCTCCCTCTGCCTCTGCCTGCCATTCTGTCTGCCTGTGCTCGCTCTCTCTCCCTTTCTCTCTGACAAACAAATAAATAAAATCTTTTAATAAATAAATAAATTAAAGATAATAAAAATTTAAAGTTGCCAAGACTATACAATAGTCAAAGAATAGACTTTTTACCAAAGAGGGATGGGACAACTGTACAAGAACATGTTAAAAATGAAGCTGGACTCTTTACACCTCATGCCATATACAAAAATAAACTCAAAATGAACCCAAAACCTCAGAGTATAAGGGTGAAGAAACCAACATTCTTAGAAGAAAATACAGGTGCAAATACTTAGGACCTTGGACTGAGCAATGAATTTTTAGATAGGATACCAAAAGCATAAGCCATAAAAGAAACAATAATTGGGCTTCATCAAAATTAACTTTTTGAGTCAAAAAACACTATCAGCAAAGTGAAAAGAGAATTCGTAGAATGAAAGAAAATAACTGCCAAGCCAGTAACTGATCAGGAACTTATACCTAAAATATTTAAAGAAAACAGACATGGAGACATAATGTATAGCATATGGAATATAGTCAGCAGTAGTATAAAAACTTTGTATGGTGACAGAGGGTTACCAGATTTACCATGGTGATCATTTTGTAACATATGCAATTAATCACTGTGTTGTAAACCTAATGTCAATTATATGTCAATTAAAAAAAAAAAACTCTGGCACCTGAGTGGCTCAATCAGTTAAGCAACTGATTCTTGATTTCGGCTCAGGTCATAACGGAGTCATGGGATGGATCTCAGCAACCAGGTCTGCACCCAGCATGGAATCTGCTTGAGATTTTCTCTCTCCCTCTGCTCATCCCCCTGCTCACACTCTAAATAAAGAACAAAATCTTAGGGCCCCTCCTACAACTCAGTGACAGAGGACAACCTAATAAAGAAATGGGCAAAGGGGCGCCTGGGTGGCCCAGTGGGTTAAAGCCTCTGCCTTCAGCTCAGGTCATAATCTTAGGGTCCTGGGATTAAGACCCGAAATTAGGCTCTCTGCTCAGCAGGGAGCCTGCTTCCTCCTCTCTCTGCCTGCCTCTCTGCCTACTTGTGATCTCTGTCAAAGAAATAAATAAAATCTTTTAAGAATAAAATCTTAAAAAAAAAAAAAAAAGCGCCCCTCCTACAACTCCGTAACAGAGGACAACCTAATAAAGAAATGGGCAAAGGGGCGCCTGTATGGCTCAGTGGGTTAAAGCCTCCGCCTTTGGCTTGGGTCATGATCCCAGGGTCCAGGGAGATGGAGCCCCACATCCAGCTCTCTGCTCAGCAGGGAGCCTGCTTCCCCCTCTCTCTCTCTGCCTACTTGTGATCTCTGTCAAAAAAATAAATAAAATTTTTAAAAATTAAAAAAAAAGAAATGGGCAAAGGATCTGAATAGACATTATTCTAAATAAGATATACAAATGGCCAATCGCACATAAAAACATGCTCAACATCATTACTCATTAGGAAAATGCAAATCAAAACCACAATAAATACTTAACACCCACCAGGATGGCTATAATCAAAAAGTCAAACGACGACTTTGGTAAGGTTGTGAAGATATCAGAACTCTCGCATGCTGCTGATGGGAACATAAAATGGTGCAACCATTTTGGGAAACAATTTGTTAATTCCTCAAAAAATTAAACATAGAGTTGCTGTTTAACCCAGCAATTCTACTCCCAGGTACATACTCAAGAGAAATGAAAACATATGTCCACACAGAAATGCGCACCACGAGGGGCGCCTGGGTGGCTCAGTGGTTTAATCCTCTGCCTTCAGCTCGGGTCATGATCTCAGGGTTCTGGGATCGAGCCCCGCATCGGGCTCTCTGCTTAGCAAGGGGCCTGCTTCCTCCTCTCTGCCTGTGTCTCTGCCTACTTGTGATCTCTCTCTTTCAAATAAATAAATAAAATCTTTAAAAAAAAAAAAAGAGGGGCGCCTGGGTGGCTCAGTGGATTAAAGCCTCCACTTTCGGTTCAGGTCATGGTCTCAGGATCCTGGGATCGAGCCCCGCATGGGGCTCTCTGCTCAGCAGGGAGTCTGCTTCCTCCTGTCTCTCTCTCTGCTTGCCTTTCTACCTACTTGTGGTCTCTGTCTGTCAAATAAATAAATAAAATCTTAAAAAAAAAAAAAAAAAAAAAAAAAAAAAAAAAAAAAGAAAAGAAAAGAAATGCGCACCACGAATGTTTATAAGCAGCATTATTCATAACAGCCAAAAAGCAGAAACAACCCAAATGTCCATCAGCTGATAAATGAATAAAATGTGGTACAGTCACACAATGGACTATTATAGCCATAAAAATGAAGTAGTGACTGCTGCTACAATATGGATGAACCTTGACCATACTGAGTACAAAAACCAGACATAAATGGTCACATACTACACGATTTGATTTATATTACATGTTTAGAAGAAACAAACCTGGGGTGCCCAGGTGGCTCAGTGGGTTAAGTCTCTGCCTTCAGTTCAGGTCATGATCCCCCAATTGGGCTCTCTGCTCAGCAGGGAGCCTGCTTCTCCCTTTCTCTCTGCCTGCCTCTCTGCCTACTTCTGCATACTTGTGATTTCTCTCTCTGTCAAATAAATAAATAATCCTTTAAAAAAAGAAAACAAACTCATAAAAATAGAAAGAAGATGAGTAGTTGTTTAGGGTTGGGGGGATGGGTTAAGAGTTTAAGATGATGAAAATGTTCTAAAATTGGGCGCCTGGGTGGCTCAGTGGGTTAAGCCGCTGCATTCGGCTCAGGTCATGATCTCGGGGTCCTGGGATCAAGTCCCGCATCGGGCTCTCTGCAGAGAGCCTGCTTCCTCCTCTCTCTCTGCCTGCCTCTCTGCCTACTTGTGTTCTCTCTCTGTCAAATAAATAAATGGAATCTTTAAAAAAAAAAAAAAAGAAAGAAAATGTTCTAAAATTGATTATGATGATGGCTGCCCAAATCTGTGATAAAACAAAAAACAAAAAATCCACTGAATTGTACTTTTTTTGTTGTTTTTTGTTTTTAAGATTTTATTTATTACTTGACAGAGAGAGAGAGATCACAAGTATGCAGAGTGACAGGTAGAGAGACAGGGACGGGGAAACAGGCGCCCCACCTAGCAGAGAGCCTGATGCAGGGGTCAATCCCAGGACCCCCAGGACCCTGAGATCATGACCGGAGCGCCAAAGACAGAGGCTTAACCCACTGAGCCACCCAGGTGCCCCATGAACTGTACATATTAAATGGGCGAATTATACAGTATGTGAAATACATCTCAGTAACTTGTTACAAAAAAAAAAAAACTTCTTATTAAGAAAAAACTGTAGGGGTGCCTGGATGGCTCAATCAGTTAAGCGTCATGCTCTCAGAGTCCTGTGATGGAGTCCCGTGTCAGGATCCCCACTCAGTGGCGAGTGTGCTTATCCCTCTGCCCCTCCCCTGGCTCATGTTTGCTCACTTGCTCTCTCTTAGATAAAATCTTAAAAAAAAAAAAGGAAAAAAGAAAAAACTGTAACATGGCAAATTAAACATAGCCCTTGAAAGCCCAACTACAATGGGAAGTAAAGAGAAAAAATTTTAACAGTTTTTTTTTTCTTTTTTAAGATTTATTTATTTGAGAGAACAAGTGAGCATAAGCAGGAGGGGGAGAGGGAGAGAACCTCAAGCAGACTCTACACCAAGCGTGGAGAAAGACAGATGCAGGGCTCAATCCTAGGACCCGGCAGTCACGACCTGATCCAAAATCAAGAGTTGACTGCTTAACAGCCGGGTCACTCAGGTACCCTGGAAAAAATTTTTCAAAGTCTCATATTCACAATGAAAAGAGTAGAAGCAGTACCTGGTTGGTTCAGTCAGAAGAAAGAGTATGTGACTCTTAATCTCAGGTCATTAATTTGAGCCCCATGCTGGGTGCAGAGATTTCTTAAGTAAAACTTTAAAAAAAAATAGTAGGAGACAGGACTACAGCAACAGCATTTCAGAAGCTAGAGAGCAGATGAAGTGGGAACCTGGGTTAGTTCCCCACCGTCTTCACTCTGCTAAGCCAATAGTAAGGTAAGCCTAGAAGCAAGATAAATTTCCATCAAGGAATCCCAAAAAGACTAGAAGATTCAAATCTCCACACAAATAAAATGGGAATAATTTCCATATCTCCCATCCACTTCTTGTGAGAGCTAAACAGGAATTTTATATGAAAGTGCTTTTCAAATAGTAAAGTGCTAGAGTACAATATAGAGGAACCTTATCAAAATAAAATAAAATAAAAATAAAGGAGCTTTATCTTTACCTTGCCACGTCATTACCCCAAGGAATCGATCAGCTACTTCCTGAGGGAAATTCCAATGGTCCGGAAGGCACAAGGTTCCATCAGATCTTTCAGAACACAATTTCTCTAAGTTAGCAATCAGGACGTTCAGACAGATGTTGACCAAAGTGTAGGGAGATGCCTCCTCCTAAAAAACAAACTTTGTTAGAATACACCTACAAAAATTCAACATAAAAGTGGTCATGCAAAATACAAGAAACTAGGGGCGCCTGGGTGGCTCAGTAGGTTGGGCCTCTGCCTTCGGCTCAGGTCGTGATCTCGGGGTCCTGGGATCGAGCCCCACATCGGGGTCTCTGCTTGGCGGGGAGCCTGCTTTGTCCTCTCTCTCTGCCTACTTGTGATCTCTGTCAAATAAATAAATAAAATCTTTAAAAAAAAAAATACAAGAAACTACTTGATGAAGCTATCTGAAGATCTTTATCTTTATCTTAATAGTGATTTATATGATTTATATGTAATGAAATCACCTTATTCCAACTGTTAACTGAATGGAAAATTTTATCTATTTTACTTTCTGTTCTAGCATGAAAATAATTAATTTCTCTCAATCTTTCACTCATCACCTGTTCTGTACCAGCCACTGAAAATACAGGATGAGCAAAATATAGTTCTAATCCTTTTGGAGCTACAGTTTTAATGCAGAATACAACCAAGAAATCTGACAATTTCAATAAAACACACGGGACAACTAACACAGAAATCACATGGTCATTCATTCAACAAGTATTTATTCAATGATTACTATGTCCCAGAGGATAGGAAGGATTGCCTATTATTACCCTCAACAGTTCATGAAAAGATGAATATTTCCACATGTGCTGACTGAATTTCATCTCTCCTTGCCTCTTCCTGTCATTTCTTCATTCATACATACATCTTTCAAACTCTCCTCAAATAAATCATTCTTAACATGTAACTTGTGGGGCGCCTGGGTGGCTCAGTGGGTTAAGCCGCTGCCTTCGGCTCAGGTCATGATCTCAGGGTCCTGGGATCGAGTCCCGCATCGGGCTCTCTGCTCAGCGGAGAGCCTGCTTCCCTCTCTCTCTCTCTGCCTGCCTCTCCATCTACATGTGATTTCTCTCTGTCAAATAAATAAATAAAATCTTTAAAAAATAAAAAAAAAAAAAAAACATGTAACTTGTGCTCTACTATGTATCTTAAAAACAACCTACACAAAAAACCTTCTGTTGACCCCCATATTCTCTTCAATATATACATACATACCTACAATAAAGTTCAATTTATAAATTAGGCACTGTAAGAGAGTAACACACTGTATTAAGCCACATGAATGTAGTCTCTCTCAAAATATCTGATTATACTACAACGTACCCTACCTGTGATGATATAAAATTGATAAAATGCCTATGTGATGAGATGTAGTTAGATAAACGACACTACCTTCTGACAATACAACAGGAGGAAGATCACCTGCTTCTGGACCAGAGCTGCTTTCTAGTAAGTAAAACCAGAGAAAGTGAAACCTCAGATAAGGAGGGACTACTGTAATCACTTTCTTCCTATACATTTTTGTTTTTGTTTTTTAACTGAGGTGTAAATCACACATAGCAAAAAAAAAAAAAAAAAATTACTTTTTGTTGTATCCTTAGTTCTATAAATTTTAATAAATGCAGTCATGTACCACCACCATAATAAAGATAGAGAGCAGTTCTATGACCCCAAAATTCCCTATGTCCTTTTGTAGATAGTCCCCAATCTGTGTTCTGTCCCAGAGTTGTTGTTTTTTTTTTTTTTTAAGTGATAAAATCTTGCAACTTTATTCAGAGTTAAAACAAAGGGAGAGACAATTTCCTGGCATTATGATACAAACACTTGATTCAGCATTTTTAAAATTAATCCCCACATCCTTATTATTTCTATCAACTATAAAGTGTGCTTTTTAAAAAAAGAATGTTATTTTTATTCAGGAAATTTTCCTAAGAAATCTGGGCGCTCAAAAAATATTAGTGCCTATTACATCATGTGTGGTTCCCGCTGTCAATATCAGAATAGAGGCTGGCTACAGACGGAGGTCCCTGGTACCACGCCCCCAAAAGTAAAGATTTATCTCAGTTATCAGTGTGTTGAAGGACTTTGTTTTAATAAAGCTGAAATTATATCTTACAATAGGATTTTTTTTTTAGATTTTATTTATTTATTTGATAGACAGAGATCACAAGTAGGCAGAGAGGCAGGCAGAGAGAGAGAGAGAGAGAGAGAGGAGGAAGCAGGCTCCCCCCTGAGCAGAGAGAGCCCGATGCGGGGCTCGATCCCAGGACCCTGGGACCATGACCTGAGCTGAAGGCAGAGGCTTTAACCCACTGAGCCACCCAGGCGCCCCAAATATAAAAATATATTAAGATATAAAACAATACAGATCTACTTTTAAATACTCTTTTATTTACTCCATAGCCTAAACTGAATATACCAATATGTCTGGAGTCCCTTACTGTGTCCCTCCCTGATATTATTTCCCATCCCTTCACCCAGAGGCAATCATTATCTTTTTTTTTAAAGATTCTTTTTATTTATTTGACAGAGATCACAGTAGGCAGAGAAGCAGGCAGAGAGAGAGGGGGAAGCAGGCTCCCTGCTGAGCAGAGAGCCTGATGCAGGACCCTGGGATCATGACCTAAGCCTAAGGCAGAGGCTTAAGCCCACTGAGCCACCCAGGCACTCCAAGGCAATCATTATCTTGAATACTGTTAGTTCTCCATGTTTGTGAATTTCATGTAAACAGAATTATACTATAGTATTCTGCTACTGGTTTTTATTTTATAAATCAGTATATGTTCTAGAGAAACATATACATAAACAAACATATAAAATTCGTTCTTCAAATCACTCTATTAGGTTTCCACCTGCCACCAAGACCACTAATGACTAATGCCTCTACCTCTGTATTTGACTACTGATTACATGACTCTAAATATTAATCTATAGGGGCACCTGGCTGGCTCAGTCAGTGGAACATGCAACTCTTGGGGTCATGAGTTTGAGCCCCATGTTGGAATAGACTTTGCTTAAAAATAGATAGATATTAATCTATAAACCCAATGAATTCCAGATTAACTCCAGGTCCTATCTCTCGTTAAGCTAGACTTAGATACTCAGTTGCCTCCCTGACATGTCTACTTAACTGTCACAAATACTTCAAATTCACCATGTAGAAAACTAAACCTTCCCCAGTCTTTTACTGCTCAATAAAATGGCATCAAACCTATTTAGCTGTTTAATCTTTACTGTTAGTTTTTGTTTGTTTGCTTAGGTTTTAACTTTTTAAAAGATTTTTATTTATTTATTTGAGAGAGAGAGCAAGCATGACTGGGAGAGAGAGGCAGAGAAGCAGACTCCCTGCTGAGCAGGGAGCCTGACGCAAAAACAAAGCTCAATCCCAGGACCCTGAGATCACGACCTGAGGTGAAGGCAGAGGCTTAACCCACTGAGCCACTCAGGTGCCCCCAGGTTTTAATTTTTGATCAACAATGGCAGATATTTACTTGTCAGATATTTACTGTAATTTTGTATTAGGAACCTTTTAGGGGCACCTGGTTCAGTCAGTCAAGCATCTGACTCTTGGTCTCCACTCAAGTCTTGATCTCAGGGCTATAAGTTCAAGCCTCACTTTGGGCTCCACACCAAGCATGGACCCCACTTTATTTATTTATTTAAGATTATTTATTTATTTGAGAGAGAGAGAGAGAGAGCACAAGCAGGGGAAGGGACGGAGGGAGGGATAGAGGGAGAGGGAGAAGCAGGCTCCATGCTGAGCAGGACCCTGAGGTCATGACCCAAGCCAAAGGCAGATGCTGAATCAACTAAGCCACCCAGGTGCCCCTCAAACCCACTTAATAAAAAATGGGGAGCTTGGGTGGCTCAGTCGGTTAGGCACCTGCCTTTGGCTCAAGTCATGATCTCAGGATCCTGGGATCAAGCCCTATGTCAGGCTCTCTGCTCCGCGGGGAGTCTGCTGCTTCCACTCATTCTCCCTCTGTCCTCTCTTCAAATAAATAAATAAAACCTTAAAAAAAAGAACCTCTTGGGGCGCCTGGGTGGCTCAGTGGGTTAAAGCCTCTGCCTTCAGCTCAGGTCTTGATCCCAGGGTCCTGGGATCGAGCCCCACATCGGGCTCTCTGCTCTGCAGGGAGCCTGCTTCCTCCTCTCTCTCTCTCTCTGCCTGCCTCTCTGCCTACTTGTGATCTCTGTCTGTCAAATAAATAAATAAAACCTTTTAAAAAAAAAATTAAAAAAAAAAAAAAAGAGAACCTCTTGAACTGTTGCCATGGCTAATAATTTAGAAAATATATTAAAATGCTGAATCAAATAATAACCAAGTAGTCCAACCACCATGCTGCAGCTCTACCTTTGGCATTTCAATTCATATGGCATTAGAGTTTTGATCTCCACAATGCATTAAGAGCACACAGGAAACAAGACCATTTCCTTTATAAAGCATCATTTGCCAACCCCTTTCTTTCTATTTTATTTTATTTTATTTTTATTTATTTAAAAGGCAGAGATCACAAGAAGGCAGAGAGGCGGGCAAAGAGAAAGAGGAAGGGAAGCAGGCTCCCTGCTGAGCAAAGAGCTCTGGGATCATGACCTGAGCCGAAGGCAGAGGCTTCAACCCACTGAGCCACCCAGGCACCCCTGCCAAACCCTTTCTTAAAACAAATTCTAAATCTTCCAAGTTAAGAGAATCAAGTAATAAAAGCTCACATTGCAATCTGGATCAATCTAATTTTAATCACATTTCCCCTTTTTCTAGAAATTAGTGTGCTAAAAATAGCATGTTTTCAAATAAACTAACAATGGCTAGCTGTATTCTGTCTTCTGTCTCAGATGGACAGAAACTAACAAGAAAAATTTGCACTCAAAAACGCTACTTTTAATTTCCTGAAATACAGACAGTAGAGAATTTTTAACAGTGCTTCTACAAGATATACCAATTTAAGATCATTAACTGTATATTGTGGTTAATTCTATTTATCAGCTGTCATAAAGCATCACTGGAACTGGAACTATGCTCAAATACCATCTCTTGAAAACAAATTCCAACCCACCAACAGGTCATCAACAACCTTTCACTAGGATAGCAAAGGCTAAATGAGCATGTTAAAAGAATAAACAATAAAAATAATGTCAAGGTTCCAGAGTTTACAATATGTACCAAACAAAAAGGAAGAAGTATTCAAAGACACTTTACTTTTGGCAACAGACCAAGTTGCAAAAAAGTTACATATATGTATCTTCATAAATTATTTCATTTTGGAGGTGCCTGGATGGCTCAGTCTGCTAAGTGGCTGCCTTCCACTTAGGTCATGATCCTGGAGTTCTGCACTGGGCCCTGCACTGGGCTCCCTGCTCAGTGAGGAGTCTGCTTCTCCCTCTGTCCTTCATCCGCTGCTCTTGCCCACTCTCTCTCTCAAATAAATTAATTACTTCATTACCAATCTACCTTTCTATATGAATTGCTATCTGGGTGACCTTGCATTACTGCACCTTAAAAAGAAAAGCTTGGGGACTTTTTTGTCAGAAAGTGAATAATTTTCTAATTTATCTATTTTGCAACTTTGATGATAATGGATTTGTTGCTGTTGTTTCGTTCTTTCTAAAAGTAGACTATGGGGCGCCTGGGTGGCTCAGGGGTTGAAGCCTCTGCCTTCAGCTCAGGTCATGATCTCAGGATCCTGGGATCAAGGCCCGCTTCGGGCTCTCTGCTCAGCGGGGAGCCTGCTTCCCCCTCTCTCTGTTTCTGCCTGCCTCTATGACTACTTGTGACCTCTCTCTCTCTGTCAAATAAATAAGTAAAATCTTAAAAAAATAAAAAATAAAATAAAAGTAGACTATGAAGATATCTCAAATTTGTTTTGGAATTATGAAGAGGACAAACATAAATAACTAAAAGAGAAGTACCTGTAATCTCAAATGATTATTTTTAACCACTCCTTTATACAGACATATTGGGGAATGGAATAGTACTGAAACAGGATTTATCAAGATTAATAACATAATATGATAAAGAGTAGAACATCTAAACAGAATTGGGGAGAACAAATACCACCTTTTTCTATTTCTTTTGTTTCACATGACAGTGCTTTATATGGAAGGTATGGAAGGTACAACGAGATACCACCTCACACCAGTCAGAATGGCTAAAATTAACAAGTCAGGAAATGACAGATGCTGGCGAGGAAGTGGAGAAAGGGGAACCCTCCTACACTGCTGATGGGAATGCAAGCTGGTGCAAACACTCTGGAAAACAGATTTCAAAAAGGTGAAAATAGAGCTACCCTATGATCCAAGAAGTTGAAAATAGAACTACCCTATGCCCCAGCAATTGCACTACTGGGTATTTACCCTAAAGATACAAATGTAGTGATCCGAAGGGGCACGTGCACCCGAATGTTTATAGCAGCAATGTCCACAATAGCCAAACTATGGAAAGAACCTAGATGTCCATCAACAGATGAATGGATAAAGAAGATGGGGTATATATGTATAATGGAATACTATGCAGCCATCAAAAGAAATGAAATCTTACCATTTGTGACAACGTGAATGGAATTAGAGGGTATCATGCTTAGCAAAAAAAGTCAATCGGAGAAAGATGACTATCATATGATCTTCCTGATATGAGGAAGTGGAAAAGCAACATGGGGGGTTTGGGAGGTAGGAAAAGAATAAATGAAACAAGATGGGATCAGGAGGGAGACAAACCATAAGAGATCCTTAATCTTACAAAACAGGCTGAGGGTTGCTGGGGGGAGGGGATAGGGAGAGGGTGGTTGGGTTATAGACATTGGGGAGGGTATGTGCTATGTTTAGTGCTGTGATGTGTGTAAACCTAGCGATTCACAGATCTGTACCCCTGGGGCTAATAATACATTATATGTTAATAAAAAATTAATTTAAAAAAATTCGTACTTTGAAATCTAACCCCAATTTGATGATAACTGGAGATAGAAGCCTTTGGGAAGTGATTAGGTCATGAGCCCTCATGAATGGAATTAGTGCCCTTATAAAAGAGACTCCAGAGGGCTCCCTTCCCCTTTCTGCCATGTAAGAACATAGCAGAAGCATCTATGAACAAGAAGTGAGTTCCCAGGGCACCTGGGTGACTCAGTGGGTTAAGCCGCTGCCTTCGGCTCAGGTCATGATCTCAGGGTCCTGGGATCGAGTCCCGCAACGGGTTCTCCGCTCAGCAGGGAGCCTGCTTCCCTCTCTCTCTCTCTGCCTGCCTCTCTGCCTACTTGTGATCTTTCTCTGTCAAATAAATAAATAAGTAAAAATCTTAAAAAAAAAAAAAAAAGAAGAAGAAGTGAGTTCCCACCAAACACCAAATCTGCCAGCAGATATGGACTTGAAGTTGGACTTCCTAGCCTCCAAAACTATGAGAAATAAATTTCTGTTGTTAATAAGTCACTTGGGCTATGGTGTTTTTGTTATGGCTGCCTGAAGACTAAGACACTCCTGAGCCCAAGGATGGCAGCAGTTACTCAGTGAACATGGAGTAATACTTTACTGTGCTTATTTCCATAACTCACCCTACTATCTTCGGAAGTAGTCCTTTAGTTAAATTCTCATTGAATTATCCCTATTCTGAGTGTGTCATCTATTTCCTGCTGTGCATATGACTGTTAAGACTCCCAAATAAATTTCTAGTCTGTCCCTTTCTTTCTAGCTATACTACCAATTATTTTTTTAAGATTATTTATTTCTTTCACAGACAGAGATCACAAGCAGGCAGAGAGGCAGGCAGAGAGAGGAGGAAGCAGGCTCCCTGCTGAGCAGAGAGCCCGATGCGGGGCTCGATCCCAGGACCCTGAGATCATGACCTGAGCCGAAGGCAGAGGCTTTAACCCACTGAGCCACACAGGCGCCCCATACTACCAATTTCTAATCCAAGTTACTACCACATCTAACCTAGAATACTGAGAAATTATAAATTAATTTCTCTACTTCTGCTCCTAATTCTTTTCCAATCTACCTCTACCTAGAGTCTAGACTCATTATTTCTAAAATATGAACTATACCATGTAACTCTCCTAATAAACATGTTTTATTTATTAAGATTATATTTATTTATAAGAGCGAGAGCATGAATAAGCAGAGGGAAGAGCAGAGGGAGAGGGACAAGCAGATAGTGCTAAGCACAGAGCCTGATGCAGGGCTCAATCTTTTGATCCTGAGATCATAACCTGAGTCAAAATCAAGAGTTGGGCAATTAACTGACTAAGCCACCCATATTTAACATGTTTTAAAGACAAGGACTTTAAGGGGCACTGACTTGCTCAGTCAGGAGAGAATGTGACTCTTGATCTCAGGGTCATGAGTTTGAGATTACTAAAAAATAACATCTTAAAAAGATATAAAGACAAGGACTTTAAAACAGGTATTATAATTCATGGATATAAAGGAGAACATGAACGTAATGAGTATGGAATCTCAACAGAGAAATGGCAGATCTGAAAAAGACCCAATGCAACTTCTAGAGTCGAAAAATATAATGCCTAAAATAAATAACACATCAGATGAGATTAACAGATTAGACACTACAAAATCAGACATCAGTGAAGTTGGAAGGTAGTTCTACACTGAAAGAGGAAACTGTTGGCAAGGAGAAAAAAAAAAAGGAAGCATAAAGCCCCAAGTCATCATCTTAAGCAGTCTAATATAAATGTGTGACTGAAACTTCAAAAGACAAGAGATGGAGGGGGAATTTTTTTTTTTTTTTAAATAACGGTCAACATGGACAACATCCTATACTTGGAATCTGTGCAGTTGTTTTTGTTGACTATTTACTGTATCACGGTTAATTCACTAGGTACAAAGAACAATTTAAACAAATGTGATGGCTTTCCTTAAAAAGTCAAAATATGTCATTAGATACAAAATATTAACCCACTGATCCCAGAAGCAAAATGGACCCAAAATGAAATAAACAAAAGACCCCACAATATGGCAAATGTCTAAAAACCACTAATAAAAAGGAAAACCCTAACACGGAAGGTTGAGGCGTGGATTGTGGCACAGTTCTTTTTTAATTTTATTTATATATTTATTTATTTTTAAAAGACTTTATCTATTTATTTGACCGAGAGAGATCACAAGTAGGCAGAGCAGCAGGCAGAGAGAGAGGGGGAAGCAGGTTTCCTACTGAGAGAGAGCCCAATGCGGGGCTTGATCCCAGGACCCTGAGATCATGACCTGGGCCGAAGGCAGAGGCCCAACCCACTGAGCACCCAGGCACCCCAACACAGTTCTTTTTTTAGAAGTATGACCACTAAACTTTCTTCAGATGCAAGACTAGCCAGGAGACAACGAATTAACTTTTTTAAGTATGTCTGGAGCCCAACACAAGGCTTGAACCCACGACCCTGAGACAGCAACCTGAGCTGAGACCCAGAGTTGGACACTTAACCAAATTAGTCACCCAGGTGCCCCAATGAAGTATGCTTTTTATTTATTTTTTTTTAAGATTTTATTTATTTATTTGAGAGAGAGACTGTGAGAGAGAGCATGAATGAGGAGAAGGTCAGAGAGCGAAGCAGACTCCCCATGGAGCTGGGAGCCTGACCCGATCACGGGACTCCGGGATCATGACCTGAGTGGAAGGCAGTCGTCCAACCA
This sequence comes from Mustela putorius furo, assembly GCF_011764305.1. Classification (NCBI taxonomy): domain Eukaryota; kingdom Metazoa; phylum Chordata; class Mammalia; order Carnivora; family Mustelidae; genus Mustela; species Mustela putorius. Next base: position 42,069,784 of record NW_025422005.1, on the reverse strand, counting down.
ACTGAGCCACCCAGGCGTCCCGAAGTATGCTTTTTTTTTTTTTTTAAAGATTTTATTTATTTATTTGACAGAGAGAGATTACAAGTAGGCAGAGAGGCAGGCAGAGAGAGAGGAGGAAGCAGGCTCCCTGCTGAGCAGAGAGCCCGATGCGGGGCTCTATCCCAGGACCCTGAGATCATGATCTGAGCCGAAGGCAGCGGCTTAACCCCCTGAGCCACCCAGGTGCCCCCCGAAGCATGCTTTTTAAAGATTTATTTATCTGAGAGAGTGAGCGAGCATGTATGCACGCAAGCAGGGGGAGGGGCAGAGAGAGAAGAGAATCTCGAGCATACTCCTAGCAGAGCACAGAGCTTGACACAGGGCTTGATCCCAAGACCCTGAGATCAAGACCTGAGCTGAAATCAAGAGTCAGATGCTTAATGGATTAAGACACGCAGGTGCCTCCCCACCCTTTTTAAGAACAGTTTAAAAAAAAAAAAAGAAAAATTTTAAAGGACACTTTCAAAAGCAATTTTTTTAAAGTTTAGTGATAACAAAAGTACTGTTTTACATTTTGCAAGTTTCATTAGTGTGTAGCTTAAGAAAATGGAATCTTAGGGGCACCTGGGTGGCTCACACGTTAAGTGTCTGCTTTTGGTTCTGGTCATGATCCCAGAGGACTGGGATTAAGCCCACATGTGGCAAAGTGGCAGGATATAAAATCAATGCACAGAAATCAGCTACATTTCAGGGCGCCTGGGTGGCTCAGTGGGTTAAAGCCTCTTCCTTCGGCTCAGGTCATGATTCCAGGGTCCTAGGATCAACCCCCATATCAGGCTCTCTGCTCAGTGGGGAGCCTGCTTCCCTTCCTCTCTCTCTGCCTGCCTCTGCCTACTTGTGATCTCTGTCAAATAAACAAATAAAATATTTTCATAAATAAAAACTGCCACCTTTAAAAAAACAAACAGGACCCCTGGGTGGCTCAGTTGGTTACATATCTGTCTTCAGCACAGGTCATTATCCCAGAGTCCTCAACTCAAGTCCCAAGCCACGCTCCTTGCCCTGCAGGGAGCCTGCTTCTCCCTTTGCCTACCACTTCCCCTGCTTGTGCCTGCTCTCTCAACAAATAAATAACATCTTTTTTTTAAAAAAAAAGAAAATATTAAAACAAAACAAAACAAAAACCTGTTATTTTTGAGTGACCATTAAAGACTAAGGGAAGGGAAAAAGAAAAAAAAACGATTAAGGGAAAGAATAGAAGAGAAACAGAACTGTAAGTCAGTAAAAGAGGTAAAATGAAACTTTAAAAATGTTCAATTCAAAAGTCAGGGAAGGGGACGCCTTGGTGGCTCAGTAGGTTAAGTTGTTACACGTCTGCCTTTGGCCCAGGGTCCTGAGATGCAATCCCCCATCAGGTTCCTTACTCAGCAGGTGCCTGCTTTCCCTCTGCCAGCCACTCCCCAGCTTGCAAATAATTAAAAAATCTTAAGGAAAAAAAAAAGTCAGGGAAGGAACAAAACAAACAGGACAAATAGAACACAAACAGCAACACAGTAGTCTTAAACCCAACAATCCTGAATAATTACACTCTAATTTAAAAGGCACACATGGTCAGACGGTATAAAAAAGAACTTTGTTTATAAGAGATGTGCTTTAAACATAAATAATACAAAATTGTTAAACACTAATCATAAGGAAAATGGAGTTAACTATATTAGCATCAAAAGAAGAAGGCTCAGGGCAAGAATATTACCAGAAATCATAAAAATAAAAGGATCAATTCATCTAGAAGATGTAATTCCTAAATGTATATGCACTTACTAACAACTTTAAAATTCATGAAGCAAAAACTGAAAGAATAAAAAGAAAAATCCACAATTACAATGGATGAACACCCATTTTTCAGCAACTGATAAAAAACAAGTAGTTGGAAAATGAATAATATAGAAAATTAATATTAACAACCAACTTGCCATGACATTCATAGAATATTATATCCAAAATGTACAACATATATTCCTTAAGTGCACATGAACATGCACCAGGATAGATCATATTTGAGCCATAAAACAAATGTCAATAAATATAAATGGATTAAAATTATAAGAGTATGTTCTCTGACAATTACGTTAGAAGTTAATGAAAAAAAAAGTGAAATATCCCCAACTACTTGGTAATGAAGCAATACATTTCTTTTCTTTTCTTTTCTTTTTAAAGATTTTATTTGTTTATTTGACAGACAGAGATCACAAGTAGACAGAGAGGCAGGCAGAGAGAGAGAGGAGGAAGCAGGCTCCCTGCCAAGCAGAGAGCCCGATGCGGGACCCGATCCTGGGACCCTGAGATCATGACCAGAGCCAAAGGCAGCGGCTTAACCCACTGAGCCACCCAGGCGTCCCTGAAGCAATACATTTCTAAATATCCCATGGCTCACATAAGATCTCATAATGGAAATCAGAAAATATTTTGAACAACATATCAGAATTTAAGGATATTAGTCAAAGTCATGTTAGAGGAAATGTATAGCTCTAAATGTTTCTGTTATAAAAAGAAACATGTAAAATTCATGCCTAAGTTCCCACCTTAAAGAGATAAAAAAGAAAAAAAAAGATAAAAAAGAGAGTAGGTTAAACCCAGAGTAAACATAAGAAAATATAAAGATAAGAGCAGAAATAAGAGAAAACAGATGTACAATGGATATAAGTCAAAGCCAAAAGTCAGTTCTTTAAAAAGACTAATATCACAAAATCCCTAAGTATAGGGGAAAGTAAGAGAAAGAAAAGAGAAAAAACACCAATACCAGGAACAAAGACTGAATGTCATTACAGATCCTGTAAGCATTAAAAGGAAAATAAAAGAACTGTACAAACAATTTTGCTAAAAAATTTGGTAATTCAGATGAAATACAGAAATTACTGTAATAACAAACTATAAAAACTGACAATCTGTTAGACATAACATTCCTAAAGGCACTTACTTCTTGATAAATGGACCCCTTTATAAATATAAAGTGTATTTATATATATAAATATAAAGTATATAAATATAAAGTATATTAATTGCTCTCCCAAAGAAATTCAAGGCTCAATGGCTTCAATGGTGAGTTCTATTAAACACTGAAGGAAGAAACAACCTCGGGATTATGAGTTCAAGCCCCATACTGGGGACAGAGTTTACATAAAAGAAATAAATGGGGGGGTGCACCTGGGGGACTTAGCTGGTTGAGCCTCTGCCTTGGCTCGGGTCATGATCTCGGGGTCCTGGGATGGAATCCTGCATCGGGCTCTTTGCTCAGCAGGAAGCCTGCTTACCCCTCTCTCTGCCTGCCTCCCTGCCTACTTGTGATCTCTCTCTCTGTGTCAAATAAATAAATAAAAGAAGAAGAAATGATACCCAAGCTCCACAAGCTAAAAAAATTGACTAGGAAAAAGAATTTGAATAGGGAACATTTTCCAATTCATTTTTTGAAGACTATCCTGACACTAAAACTAGGTATTTCTGGAGAGCAATTTTCCTCATAAACACAGACTAAAAATACTTAACTAAATATCAGCAAATAAAATCCTGTGATACATAAAAATAATAATACATCATGACCAGGTGGGGATTATTCCTAGAATGTAAAGTTAAATTCACAATAAAAGCCACTACATTAACAGAATAAACAACAAAAACATGGTCTTAAATGCTGACGCATCTGACAAAATTCAACACACATTCATAACTTTTTTTTAAGATTTTTATTTATTTATTTTACAGACAGAGATCACAAGTAGGCAGAGAGGCAGGCAGAGAGAGATAGGGAGACTCCCCTTATCCTGAGCAGAGAGCCCAACCTGGAGCTCGATCCCAGGACCCCGGAGCTCAGGACCTAAGCTGAAGGCAGAGGCTTAACCCACTGAGCTACCCACACATTCATAACTTAAAAAATACTCCTGACAAACTAAGAATAGAAGAAAACTTCCTTAATTTGATAAAGGGCAACTATGTAAAAACCTACAGCCAGTATCATAATTAAAGGTGAAAGATCTAGAATACAAAGAGGTCTACTCACACCACTTCAACATTCTACAAAGGTCCTAGAAAATGCAATTTAGAAAAAGGAAATAAACAAGCCCTGGGTGGCTCAGTTGGATGCCAGGATCTCTGCTCAGCAGGGAGCCTGCTTCCCTCTCTCTCTCTCCTCTGCCTGCCTCTCTGCCTACTTGTGATCTCTGTCTGTCAAATAAATAAATAAAATCTTAAAAATATTTACAACATCGAGCGCCTGGGTGGCTCAGTGGGTTAAAGCCTCTGCCTTCGGCTCAGGTCATGATCTCTGGGTCCTGGGATCGACTCCTGCATCCGGCTCTCTGCTCGGCAGGGAGCCTGCTTCCTCCTCTCTCTGCCTGCCTCTCTGCCTACTTGTGATCTGTCTCTGTCAAAAAAAATAAATAAAATTTAAAAAAATTTAAAAAAAATATTTACAACATCAAAAATAGGGATCAATTTAACAAAACATGTGAAAAGATCTTTACATCAAAAACTACATCCTGTAGGGCGCCTGGGTGGCTCAGTGGGTTAAGCCGCTGCCTTCGGCTCAAGTCATGATCTCAGGATCGTGGGATTGAGTCCAGCGTTGGGCTCTCTGCTCAGCAGGGAGGCTGCTTCCTCCTCTCTCTCTCTGTCTGCCTCTCTGCCTACTTGTGATCTTTCTCTGTCAAATAAATAAATAAAATCTTTAAAAAAAAAAAAAAAAGAAACACTGGGGCTCCTGGGTGGCTCAGTGGGTTAAACCTCTGCCTTCGGCTCAGGTTATGATCTCGGGGTCCTGGAATCGAGCCCCGCATCGGGCTCTCTGCTCAGCAGGGAGCCTGCTTCCCCCCTCCCCTCTCTCTGCCTCTCTGCCTGCTTGTGATCTCTCCCTCTGTCAAATAAGTAAATAAAATAAAAAACAAACAAACAAACAAAAAACTACAACGTGTAAAGGCAACATACACAAACGGAGAAATAGATATCATAAGCAAAAATGTATTCGTGCATTGTATTAATTTTTAAATTAATTAAAAATAAAATATTATAAAGCGAACGTATACAGTACACTATGTAACCAAACAGAAAATGGGTTGATCACTTTTCTAAGGAAATCTGTTTTAATCCCAGTCAGCGGCAACAAAAAATGTGCTTAAGATACTGTTAACGCATACTTAAAAACCCAGTTTTCCATCAGCTATAAACAAATTTACAAATCATACAACAGCATTTAAAAGTGAGTCCAGGGGCGCCTGGGTGGCTCAGTCGTTAAGCGTCTGCCTCAGCTTGGGTCAAGATCCGGGAGTCCTGGGATCCCAGCCCCACACTGGGCTCCCTGCTAGGCGGGAAGCCTGGTTCTCCCTCTCCCACTCCCCCTGCTTGTGTTCCCTCTCTCGCTGTGTCTCTCTCTGTCAAATACATAAATAAAATCTTTTAAAAATTAATTAGTTAATTAATTAATTAATTAATTTTTAAAAGTGAGTCCAAAGGAGTACAGGAGCACAGACCAGATCTTTGCAGGGCACAAAAGCCTTCCGACAAGGCGTTGTATGCAAAATACCATCTCAGTGAATACTTCCTTCCCTCCGAATTTTAGGTTCACTAGAGCCTTCACCAGATTTTGAATTCTAAGAGAGTGGCCCTTGAGGCCTTGTAGAATGTGGAATCTGACTTCAGAACACCTCACGTCAGGTTCAGGTTTTTGAGTAAATAAACTAACTTTCAGAGTTCTCAACTTCCCTACACACCAGTAAAACGGAGACTATCGATGCTTACAAAAGACGGGAGATAACCAAACTACTCGGTAAGCAGCAAACACACTCTTTTGGTCTGCATTTTGACAAGTTTGGTTTAATAGGAATTCTGCTGGGGTGGGGGGAGAACACATGAAATGAAGGCATTTCAGTCTTGGGGTTTCACTGCCCCCCTCGCCGGGCTCAGGAGGGACGTCCAGTTCGAGTTGCCAGTTCCAAGACCTGGTGTAGTAGGGACTGCTGGGTCACACCCTCTGTGGGGCACCACGGCCACAACGCACGTGGCAGTACGGTCGAGATTTGGGGCATTTAGCTCCATTTTGACAGTAATAAGCGCCACCGTCTACTGTCAGCCAAGCCTAGTGCCATGACCGGAGCTTCCGTCCAAATTCATCCTACCTTGCAAAATACCGGTTACCGTAGACACCGGCATGAGTCGGAAGCTCGAGGAGAGGACTCCCTCCTTCCCAAAGTGACCCAGGGGGCGGCACTTGCCCCGCCCGCGCCTCCGGGCTGCGGCGCGAGGTCAGTGCGCTCTGCCCTGAGGCTGAGACGCCCCGGGGAGAAAACTCCCTTCCAGCAAGCACTTCCCCAGCGACGACCGGAGCCCAGCCGAGGCTCAACCCTTTCGGCTCTACCCCCGCGTCGGCCGAACAAACAAGCAAGTGCCTCCGCACAGCCCCCGACGACTCCCTGACGAGCGTGGCGTCCCGCCGAGGTCCGCGTCCGCGCCCTCGTGCTCACCTGCACCACGCAGCAACCCAGCGCATCCTTCTGAGCGTCAGGCGGGACGAGAGTCCGGGGGGAGAGGCCCGGGTGCAAGAAGTGAACCATGGCGACCCCCGTCGGTGGGACGTCAGGAGAGAGCGGGTGTCGAGCCGGGACCCGGATCCCGCGAGAGGACGAGGCGTCTCCAATCGGGAGGCCGCTTGTGCAGCGCCGGCTCCCAGGCAGCGCACGCAGCCCTCACGCCGCTCCGTCCCCGCCGCAAAAGTTTTGAAACGCCCGGCGAGGCGGCGCGCACGCGCCCGCTGCAGCCTCGTCCCCTCCCGCGGAGGCCGGACCGCCGCAGACCCCGCCCCCAGGATGGGCTCTCCCCTCTCCTATACGCCCCCACCAACCCCCCGCCCCGCCACAGTCGACCACTACCCCACCCTATCAGGGCCCAACAGTCTCCTTTGGGGCACCGCTTCGCCTCCGAAAGCAGCCTTATTCTTCTGTGCAACTCACCCCATTCCTACTCACCCCTCAGAGACCAAATTCCCTCAAACCCACACCTTAAAGATTGATACCGCATTCCCGTCACCCCTCTAAATCCTGCCCAGCGACCACTTCAGTGAAGTTGGGAAAGAGGTTATATTTTTATTTTTGCTTTAGTAATCTCTACACCCATGGTGGGGCTTGAACTCATGACCCAAGATCAAGAGTCGCATGCAGTACCCACTGAGCCAGCCAAGCTCCTGTAGAATATATGTTATACATTAAAAACATATATATTTTGGGGCGCCTGGGTGGCTCAGTGGGTTAAAGCCTCTGCCTTCAGCTCAGGTCATGATCCCAGGGTTCTGGGATCGAGCCCCGCATCGGGCTCTCTGCTCAGAGGGGTGCCTGCTTCCTCCTCTCTCTCTGCCTGCCTCTCTGCCTACTTGTGATCTCTGTCAAATAAATAAATAAAATCTTTAAAAAAATAAAATAAATAAAAACATATATATTTTAAAGACCTTTCTCCTAAAACTCCGGCACAGGCACCTCTATTATATCTACCTTCTCTGTTTCAACTCCTACTGACATTGGATGATCAAATACCAAAACCACTTCTGACCTTTTAAGTCCACAAAATGAACTAGTCCACTTCCGTCTAACCTACAAGGTCCAAGAAAGCAACCCTCAAAGAGCAGTGAATTAGTACACTTCAGCTAATTTAGAATAAAATATGTCTTGAAAACGGTACTTCTAAAAGCGTATAAGTCTTGAATTTGAATCTTGGAATGTTTGCTCAGTCCTACCTACAAAGTTGTAAACCTTGGGCAAGATTCTTTATTTCTTTAAAACTCAACATCCCCATCAGTAAAATAGGGTAAGAAAGAATGTGTTAGCACACAGGATTGATGTAAAGATTAAACAAGATAATGTACATTAAAAACATAAAATGCTTGACACATAGCAAGTCTTTGATAAGTGGATTCAAAAGTTAAAGTAATTTTTCAAGTACAAATACTTTGCAAAATGCTTTCCTTTCACATTTATTCTTTTTTTTTTTTTAAGATTTTATTTATTTATTTGACAGACAGAGATCACAAGTAGGCAGAGAGGCAGGCAGAGAGAGAGGGGAGGAAGCAGGCTCCCTGCAGAGCAGAGAGCCCAATGCGGGGCTCCATCCCAGGACCCTGGGATCATGACCTGAGCAGAAGGCAGAGGCTTTAACCCACTGAGCCACCCAGGCGCCCCTCACATTTATTTTTTTATTTAATCCTCATGGAGGCGGGGAGTCCTTTTCAGTAGGTATCTCCATTTTACCCACAGAGAAACTGAGCACCTGAGAGGTTGAATAGACAAGTTAAATTGTTGCATCTGATGAGTGGAAAACCTGATGATCAAAATCTAGTTTTCTAACTCCCAGTCCAGCCAGTGTTTTGTGTTTTTTTCCAGTGGACTATTTCATAACTTCTCCACTATCCTCAAACTTCCAAAACTTCCTCTCCCAATGATATTCTCAGCTGCCTGTTTTACTGAAAAAAAGAAAATCAATTAAAAAAAAAAAAAATCCCAAGCTCCCACCATCACCACCACATCTACCCACCTATCTGTACTATCACCTATTTTGTTCTTACCTAAACCCAACTCTGGCACTTGGACTTGTCCGCTAGATTTAATTCTGTCTTGCTTACTCGAAGATATCATCCCACAATGTCCTTTCTCCTGCATTATCATTTTTCCCCCTCTCTTGGATCGTTGCCACTAGTGTACAAACAAGCTGAGGGGTACTTAGGGCTCAGTCAGTGCAGTGTGGGACTCTTGATCTTGGTTGTAAGTTCCAGCCCCACGCTGGGTGGAGAGATTGCTTAAAAATAAAATCCTTGAAGGGGCACCTGGGTAGCTCAGTGGGTTGGGGCCTCTGCCTTCCACTGGGGTCATGGTCCCTGGATCCTGGAATCTAGCCCCACATCGCATCAGGCTCTCTGCTCAGCGGGGAGCCTGCTTGCCTTTCTCTCTCGGCCTGCCTCTCTGCCTACTTGTGATCTCTGTCAAATAAATAAATAAAATCTTTAAAAAAAATAAGTAAAATCCTTTAAAAAATAAAAAATTGGGGGCTCCTGGGTGACTCAGTCATTAAGCGTTAAGCGTCTGCCTTCAACTCAGGTCATGATCCCAGAGTTCTGGGATGAAGAGGGCATTGGACTCCCTGCTCAGTGTAGAGTGTACTTCTTCTCCCTCTCCTCCTTCTTCCCCACACCCCAACTGTGCGCTCCTCTCTCTCTCTCTCAAGTGTATAAATAAATAAATATCTTTCAAAAATAAATAATAAGTCAATCTAATACTTTTCCCATAATGAAAAACAAAAATACTACTTTTGACCTAATTTCTCCATTCAGGTTGTTAAAATAAAAAACAAATGGATATCAGCTTGGAAATTCCTTGAACAAAAAAAAGAAAAGAAAAAAGTTTAATTTAGCTTATTTTCCAAAGCTAACTTAACTGGGTCATTTCTTGCTTAAGCCTCTGAAAATTATATGCAAAACTTAAACTTGGGGTGCCTGTGTGGGCCCTTCCCACTGCTCATGCTCTCTCAAATAAATAAATAAAATCTTTTTAAAATTAAAAAAAAAAAGAATAAAAGAGGAGTTAAAAATTATTTCCAAGATTTTATAAGCAACTGAAATGAAGAAGTAGGTCTATACTGAAATAGGAAGGACTGACAAGAGAAGCTAGTTAGGGAAGGATATCACTTCTTTACTTTTGGACACAGTGAGGCTGCTTACATAACCAGGTGGATATGTTGAATGGACAGCTGGATATGAGCCTGAAGTCTAAAAGTGAACCATAGGGTAGACATCTTAAAATAGGGATACATCGGCATACAGATTGCTTTTAAAACTATAAAACTAGATAAAATCTCCATGAGAGTGGAGTACACAAGTACTAAGTCCTGGCATACCCAAGGATGGAGACTCTGGGAGCACCTGGGTGGCTCAGTGTGTTAAGCCTCTGCCTTTGGCTCAGGTCATGATCCCAGGGTCCTGGGATAGAGCCCGGATAGGGCTCCCTGCTCAGCAGGAAACCTGCTTCTCCCTCTTCCACTTCCCCTGCTTCTGTTCCCTCTCTCGCTGTCTCTCTCTCTGTCAAATAAATAAGTAAAATCTTAAAAGAAAAAAAAAAAAGGAGAATTCTGGAATCAAGAGGATGAGAAGGAGCAATCAATGAGGTAGGCGGAAGAGAAGAAAGAAGAGAGAGGTAGGGATGGGGGAGGAAGAAGAGATGTGTTCTGGAAGCCAAATAAAAGTATTTTGGAGAAGACATCACTTGAGTCAAATGCTGCTGAATAGTCAAGACAAAGAATGAAAAGTGACCACTGAATTTAGCAACCTGAAAGTTGACAAGAACTGTTTAATGGAGTGGCCATGGTGAAAGAAAATGGTAGGAGACCAAGAATATAGATCATACTATGGGGAAGCTTTGCTGTAAAGCATAGAAGAGATATGGGGGTAATACCTTGTCAAAAGTTCAGAAATATTTGAAGTAAAACCAATGAATCACCAAAGTAGTGATTAGTAAGAGTTTATTGTGCACACCAAAACTCTGTAAAACAAGAGCTCTCAAAACCAAAATAGGGATTATGATTCAGGGGTATAAAGCAGCTTATATAGTGAGAAAGCAATGACTGTTTATTCTTCACAGTGATTGATTATAATACTAGAGTTTTTTTTAATGAAAAGGAATAAGTCAGTGGTTACCACATAGGAACTTTGGGAAACAGTTTAAGTTTTGTTTGTTTGTTTTTTAAAGAACTTATTTATTTGTTTGACAGAGAGACAGAGCATGCTCATGGGAGCACACAAGCAGGGGGAGTAGCAGAGGGAGAAGGAGAAGCAGACTTCCCACTGAGCAGGGAGCCTGATGTGGGGCTCGATCCTAGGACTCTGGGATCATGACCTGAGCCGAAGGCAGACGCTTAACGGACTGAGCCACCCAAGTACCCCCTCTTTTTTTTTTTTAAGCATGCACTACACCCAACATGGGGCTTGAACTCATGACCCCAAGATTAAGAGTCCCATCTTCTCCCAAATGAGCCAGCCAGGTGTCACCTCCTCTTTTATTCTTATATCCCTTATCCTCTCTGTTAAGAAATTCTGTTGGTTCAAGGGGCGCCTGGGTGGTTCAGTGGGTTAAGCGTCTGCTTTAGGCTCAGGTCATGATCTCAGGGTCCTGGGATCAAGTCCCACATTGGGCTTTCTGCTCAGCAGGGAGCCTGCTCCCCAACCCCCCCCCCACCTGCCTCATTGCCTACTTGTGATCTCTCTCTGTATCAAATAAATAAATAAAATCTTTTAAAAAAATAAAAGAAATTCTGATGGTTATATCTTCAAAATATATCTAGAGACTGTCTATGTCTTAACTCTTCCCTGGATCAAGTGCCTGTCATTGCCCACTTGAATTTTTACAATATCCTCCTATCTGGTTTCCCAGCTTCCACCCTTACTCCATTGAACTCTATTCTCAACATAGCAGCAAAAGTGATTATTTATTTATTTATTTATGAAGGAGAGAGAGAGAGCAGGTATGTACATGGGTACACGAGGGTGGGGCAGGGGCAGAGGGAAAGAACAGAATTTTGAGCAGACTCTGCGTTGAGCTCAGAGCGTGACCGGGGCTCAGTCTCAAGATCCTGAGATCATGACCTGTGTTGAAACCAAGAATCAGATTCTTTTTTCTTTTTTTTTTAATATGTTATTTATTTATTTGACAGAGAAAGAGAGCGATCACAAGTAGGCAGAGAGGTAGGCAGAGAGAGAGAGCAGGAAGCAGGCTCCCCTCTGAGCAGAGAGCTTGATGTGGGGCTCGATCCCAGGACCCTGAGATCATGACCTGAGCCTAAGGCAGAGGCTTAAACCTCTGAGCCACCCAGGCACCCCCAAGAATCAGATTTTTAACCCAGTGAGCCACCCAGACACCCCTAGAGTGATCATATTAAATGGTCATGTCACCCTTCTGCACAAAACTCTCTGGTAACTTTCTATATCAGGAAAAATTTAAAAAATTATGAAGGGCGGTGATCTGTAAGATTCTACAGAGTCTGTTCTCTTCAAGTCCTTCTCTCCCTTTACCTTCTGCAATTCTCCCCTGTGCTTATTCCACCCCAGCACTGTTGGACTCCTGCTATTCTCATGGATGGCTCTCTTATCTTCTGTAACTTTTGGCTCAAATACTGAGCCTTATCAATAAGGACTTCCCTGGCTGTGATACATTAAATAGCAGTCCTCACAAGCATCACCACACCATCCTCAAACGGCTTGTTCCTTTTGCTCTGCTTTCATGCTTAACAATATTTGTCATGGGGGCGCCTGGGTGGGTTAAGCCGCTGCCTTCGGCTCAGGTCATGATCTCAGGGTCTTGGGATCGAGTCCCGCATCGGGCTCTCTGCTCAGTAGGGAGCCTGCCTCCTTCTCTCTCTCTCTGCCTGCCTCTCAGTGTACTTGTAATTTCTCTCTGTCAAATAAATAAATAAAATCTTTAAAAAAAAAAACAAAAAACAAAAAAAACAATATTTGTCATGATATTTATTTTATTTCTTTTAATTTTCTGACTGCTCCTCTCTAAGGAAAAAAAAAAGTAAGCTAGTGAGGACAAAGACTTTGTTTTGTTGTATCCCTGGGCCTAGAACAGTGCCTAACTTTTTAGAAGGTGGTCAGTATGGGGTGCCTGGGTGGCTCAGTGGGTTAAAGCCTCTGCCTTTGACTTAGGTCATGATCCCAGGGTCCTGTGATCAAGCCCCACATCATGCGCTCTGCTCTGCAGGGAACCTGCTTCCTCCTCTTCTCTCTCTCTGCCTGCTTCTCTGCCTGCTTGTGATCTCTGTCAAATAAATAAATAAAAACTAACTAACTAAATAAATAAATAATAAATAGAAGGTGGTCAGTAGTATTTGTTGAAAAAAATACAAGGCTCCCTGGAAAAAATGAATTGTAGCGCTAGAGGAAAGTTTTATTCTGAAATCACAAACAAGGTTGCATCTATTTAGGGAGGGATGAATTTTGTGATAACCTGTTCCCCTATCCCTTTTTCTCCTAATCTCCTCGGTGCCCTTCCGCACCTATTTGTCAGTTGTCAGTTTTTCAATTCAGTTTAACCATTTTTGAAGATTCAGTCCATGGTACTAATTGATCTGTTGCCAGACTCATCCCTTCTAATTCTTCACCCACTTTTAGTGAGTACTCTACCCAAAACACAAATCTGATCACCCTTCTTCCCAGTTTAAAACACTTCCATGTTCCCATTGTTGTCAGAATGAAACCCTAACTTCTTAGGATGGTTTTCAGTGGCCCTTCATGATCTGGCTCTAGGTTACCACTTTAGTTTAAACCACGAGTACTCTCATTATAACCTTTCCTTTGGCCATAGTGTACTGAAATTGTTTCAATTCCAGAAATGTACTTTTGCACACTCGTTGTTGTCCACTCTACCACTCCCTACTAATTCCTACAGATCCTTTAGATCTCACTTAGATGTCACCTTCTCTAGAAAGTCTTACTGATATATCCCACCCTTTTCCTGCCAGCTCTGAAGAAAAGGTAGGGGAGGTATAGTGCAGATGCAGACAAATGAAGTGTAAAGAAATTAAACTTCTGAAATGAAATTAGAAAACCCTAGTTAAGATCTCTTTAAATTATGGTAGAATTTCTTTAAGAATTTTATAAAATCTCTGGGGTGCCTGGGTGGCTCAGTCATTAAGTGCCTCAGGTCATGATGTCATGGTCCTGGGATCAAGCCCTGCATTGGACTCCCTGCTCGGTGGGAGGCCTGCTTCTCCCTCTCCCAGTCCCCCTGCTTGTGTTCTCTCTCTCACTGTCTCTCTATCAAATAAATAAATAAAATCTAACAACAACAACAAACAAAAACCACAAAAGAATGTTCTAAAATCTCTTAAGTTTTGCTGTCCTCAAGTATAGGGGTAAGATCACAAGCTTTGATATCAATAAAGCTTGAATCAAATTCCACTTCACCTCTCCTTTGGGCAGTTACTTAACCTATGAGCTTCAGTTAGTTTCCTTTTCTGGAAAATAAATTAATAATAACACCAAACTCGCAGAATTTCAAAAACTATTAGACTATCTACCCCATGTGTTATTTTTGGTTTCTCAAAGAAAAAGGATGCTTTCTAAGGGAAAGTGTCATGTGATGTTCTGTAACTTTGAGCAAGTCTTTGTTTCTTTCTGGGCATCAAAGAAAGACAAAAATGAGCTATTAACATTTGTGGTTTACCCATATCTATGTCTGTAAGCTTTGGTTTATTTCTCCCATTATAGTGATCAGCAATAAAACTTTTATTATGGAAAAAGCATGCCTAGGAAATGAAGGAACTAGAATCACAGAGGGGTACAAAGTGTCAGCAACCCTAAACAGGAAAGGTTTAAATTGGGTTTGAGATTGTCCTTAAAGGTTAAATTGGATTTTCCCTCTTTATAGCACAGTGATTAAGAGCATAGATTTCAGAGCCTGACAGACCTGAGTCTTACTGTGATTCTTATGCCTAATAGCTTGTGATCTTGGCAAAATTATTTAATACCTCACGATTTCTGCATCCATAAAATGGAATGATTATCATCTTGACAAGGTTGTTGCAAGGCTTAGCTGAGAATACAGACATAAAAAGGCTTAGCATAGTGCTTGCCTTGATATACTTTCTGGTTATATTGGAATTTCAAGTCAACCATTGGAATCTATCAAGTAACTAGTAGTATTTGAAATTATAGATCCCCTACAATTGCACTTGCCACATAGTGCTAATTGATTGCCCCAAATCCTAGACTATTGTTGGTTTATACTCATAGGTCTTTAAAGGGGAAAAGTCTTTAAAACCATTGCTAATAGCCACAAACAATGTGATTTTATTTCATGAACCGTTTCAGAGGGCTTTTGATTATAATTATACCTTTGCCTTCACATTGAAAAACATCAGTACTACTAATACTTTACAAAGTAGCCAACGTTCTACCAATAGTGGGGACACTAGTATCAAAACAGTATTTAGGGTTTTTTTAATATTTTAATTTTTTAAATAAATATATAATGTATTATTAGCCCCAGGGGTACAGGTCTGTGAATCGCCAGGTTTACACACTTCACAGCACTCACCATAGCACATACCCTCCCTAATGTCCCTAACCCCATCACCCCCTCCCTACTCCCCTCCCCTCACCCCCCTTCAGTTTGTTTAGTGAGATTAAGAGTCTTATGGTTTCCAGCGCCTGGGTGGTTCAGTGGGTTAAGCCGCTGCCTTCGGCTTGGGTCATGATCTCAGGGTCCTGGGATCGAGTTTCGCGTTGGGCTCTCTGCTCAGCAGGGAGCCTGCTTCCTCCTCTCTCTCTCTCTGCCTGCCTCTCTGCCTACTTGTGATGTCTCTCTGTCAAATAAATAAATAAGCTTTAAAAAAAAAAAAAGAGTCTTATGGTTTGTCTCCAAAACTGTATCTAGGTTTAATCTACAAGTTCCTCTATGTTTGACCTCTTTAGGCTTCCTTTCATCTGTAAGATAGGGGATAATTACCTTCTCTTGCAAAATCTTAGAGGGTTAAACGCAGCACTTGGCTCATTATTATAATATCCGCAGTTTTGAAGTTTTTTTTTTTTTAATTTATGTGAGAGAGAGCATGAGCAAGGAGAAAGTCAGAGGGAGAAGCAGACTCCCTGTGGAGCTGGGAGCCCGATGCGGGACTCGATCCAAGGACTCCGGGATCATGACCTGAGCCGAAGGCAGTCGTCCAACCAACTGAGCCACCCAGGGGGTCCCTGAAGTGTTTTGTTTAAGGCTGAACTGATGAGACAGAGAATTAGGTAGAAAATACGTTTGGTAACTCCTTAATACCCATATTCAAATATGACCATCACAATGCATATGTAATTGAAAATGGTTCCTTTTATAATGTATATTACTGGGAAGTGACAGGAGATCTAATTTTTTTGTTTGTTTGCTTTAAGTGATTTCTGTGCCCAACGTGTGGGCTCAAACTTTATTTATTTATTTTTTAAGATTTTATTTATTTATTTGACAGAGAGAGGTCACAAGTAGGCAGAGAGGCAGGCAGAGAGAGAGGAAGGGAAGCAGGCCCCCTGCTGAGCAGAGAGCCCGATGCGGGGCTCCATCCCAGGACCCTGAGATCATGACCTGAGCGGAAGGCAGCGGCTTAACCCACTGAGCCACCCAGGTGCTCTCAAACTTTTGATCAAGAGTTGCTTGCTCCACTCTTGGGGCACCTGGGTGGCTCAGTCTGTTGAGCGTCTGCCTTCGGCGCTGGTCATGATTTCAGGGTCCTGGGATGGAGCCCCACATTGGGCTCTCTGCTCAGCAGGGAGCCTGCTTCTCTCTGCGTCTCTGCTACTTATGATTCTGTCTCTCTCTGTCAAATAAATAAAATATTTAAAAAGAAAAAAGTTGCTTGCTCCACTCTCTGAGCCAGCCAGGCACCTGCACAAAGGTTTTTTTTTTTCATTTTTGGGTCTTACATTCACATCCCAGTCTAGGAAGGATACTCAGGAGAGATGGTCTTTGACTGAGATGACTGACAAGATGATTTTAAACAGGTGTCCTGCTGAATGCATGGGAGTAAGCCATTTTATTTGCAGCATCTGGCTACTAGTGTCATTTTTCCAAACCTGTTGCAAAGGCTTAGAGCTCCCTGTGGGTAGTCCTACCCTACGATTTACTCTTTCATAGGCAGGAGCCTGTGTAAAGGCTGAATTCTGAGATTGCATTAGAATCTAAAATTATGATTAATGTGAATGCTCAGTTTCTAGCATTCATCCCCTCCTCCCAATTCCAGGAGTTATGCAGTTAGTCAGATCAGTTCACTGGACTCCTGAAATGCAGAAATGCAGATTAAGAATAGAGAATAGGAGATGGAAGGGTAATGGGGAGGAAAGAAGAATTTAGTCAAGAGAGATTGGGTTAATCTACATAATAAAAACTGTGCCAATGGGTGAGGGAGGGGGAAGAGTAGAGGACTTTTAAATGTTTCCTTTTTGGAATGTTGGCTCTATAGGGCTCATCCACTTATCTGGTTAAGTATTAGCCAGAAGTATTTTTCCGCAGTATGAATGGCCCATAGTAATGCCATATCGCTATTGAGTGAATTATTGGACAGATAACAAGTTAAAACTAGTAATTATTAGGGCGCTTTGGTGGCTCAGTGGGTTAAGTCTCTGTCTTCGGCTCAGGTCATGATCTCAGGGTTTTGGGATTGAGTCCCACATTGGGCTCTCTGCTCAGTGGGGAACCTGCTTCTCCCCCCCACCCCACACCTGCTGCTCTGCCTACTTATGATCTCTCTGTGTCAAATAAATAAAATATTTAAAATATCCTAATTATTATAAAAATTGTAGTAAAACTTAAAAACAAACAAACCCTGTCACCCTAACACAGCTAACCTTATGTTTGTGTATTAGTGAAGCAATACTATTTGTAGTGGCCATTCATTAACAATTCTATAGCAGGGGCGCCTGGGTGGCTCAGTGGGTTAAACCTCTGCCTTTAGCTCGGGTCATGATCTCAGGGTACTGGGATGAGCCACATTGGGCTCTCTGCTCAGCGGGGAGCCTGCTTCCCCCTCTCTCTGCCTGCCTCTCTGCCTACTTGTGATCTGTCAAATAAATAAATAAAATCTTAAAACAAAACAAACAAAAAAACAATTCTATAGCATTTAAACACTAATGCTTAGAACACCTCCTCAGGGACAATCTCTATTTCTCTCACCATTTGGTGCACATTATTTTCTGTACCATTCATTTGATGCTTAATCACATAATGCTAAGAAATCTCATACTATTATGTAACAATATGGTAGGGAAGAGAGGCCCACTGGATTGGAAGTTGGAAATAAGAACTATAAGGCAGAGGTGCCTGGGTGGCTCAGTGGGTTAAAGCCTCTGCCTTCAGCTTAGGTCATGATCCCAGGGTCCTGGGATCTAGCCCCACATAGGGCTTTCTGCTCATCAGGGGGCCTGCTTCCTCTTCTCTCTGCCTCTCTGCCTACTTTTGATCTCGGTCTGTCAAACAAATAAATAAAAATCTAAAACAACAACAAAAAAACTATAGGGCAGAGTCTGTCACTGACTTGCTGTGTGACCAGCAAGCTCATTTTATCTAAGACTACATTTCCTCAACTACAAAATGAGTTTCTGAAACTAAAATAACTAAGGATTCTTCCTGGCTATAGGGTTCTTATACTTTGTTTTTGGTAATCTCCCTCATTAAATGTACTTAATATACATAAAATCAGTTAATTATCTCAATAGTTGTGTGAATGGATGTCAAACCAGATATTATGCTCTCTAGGAAGTCTTGTTGGGCTGTGTAATTGGTCCCCACTTTGGATTAAGTGGAATCTCCATGCCTCTATAATGAGCACTTTGGACTGGTCTGTGATACAATGTTAAGTAATATTTATTTATTTATTTATTTTAAAGATTTTACTTATTTGTCAGAGAGAGAGAGGGGGAGAGAGAGCAAGCACAGGCAGACAGAATGGCAGACAGAGGCAGAGGGAGAAGCAGGCTCCCTGCCGAGCAAGGAGCCTGATGTGGGACTCGATCCCAGGATGCTGGGATCATGACCTGAGCTGAAGGCAGCTGCTTAACCAACTGAGCCACACAGGCGTCCCAATAATATTTATATGTTTAATATTTCTTCTCCACAAAACTATAAGTTCCCTGAGCGACTTATATAAATTCCAAAACTTTAATAGTATCTACCGTATGTATTTAATGAAATGAATAGAGTTCCAATACTAGAAACTTCTGCAGTACAACCACTGGTAAGCAACTATTACAAGTCAATAACCAAAGAATCTAAATCTTTTTTTTTAATTTATTTTCATTTATTTATTTTTTTCAGGAATCTAGATCTTGCATTAGATTTAAAGGAAATGTCTAGGAATAAAGTAGACAAGACACACTTTACATAAAATTTATAACATTTATTTAGGCAAAAAAAAAAAAAATTCCCCAACAAAACTCTGTACACACACATTAATACCTAAGTGATGTCCTGATTTAAAATATAGCATGATTCATGTATAGAACACTCCCACTCATCTGGCCACAGTGAGAACAGTGCCTTCAGTTCAGATAACTGAGAGCCCTTAAAATGAACACATTACACTTCCCAATGAATTTTTCATATCCTTTGAAAGGAGTTAAACTCTTCCATCAGAATTCAAACAAAAGATAGCTTTTCTCTCACAAGTCCATGGGAATTTGACAGTGGGAAATCTATAAAAGTCAAGGATTTTAAAATTTTATTCTTGCAGATTATCTGAGTATAAATCTTGACATTAACATCATCCCATTTTTTTTTTTTTTTTTTTTTTTTTTTTTTTTTTTAAAGATTTATTTATTTATTTGACAGAGAGAAATCACAAGTAGATGGAGAGGCAGGCAGAGAGAGAGAGAGAGAGGGAAGCAGGCTCCCTGCCAAGCAGAGAGCCCGATGCGGGACTGGATCCCAGGACCCTGAGATCATGACCTGAGCCGAAGGCAGCGGCTTAATCCACTGAGCCACCCAGGCGCCCCAACATCATCCCATTTTTAAAGAAAAAAATGCTCCCAAGAATTTCTTGCTTTTATGAAAGTATGTCTCAGCTTTCATTAGCTAAGTAGCTTCTTGCTTCTAAGCTGATTAAAATAATCTTAAAAGAACCCATTTGAACAGTTTTCTCAAAATTAAGTTCAAAATTAAGCACATACTATTAATGAACTAGATTTATGACTTCACAGAATAATTTTGATCAATGTGGATTTTCTAAGTATTCTTAATAGCCATTCTATCTTGCTCTAAAGTTTGGTTGTGCCATCCAAACAAACTTAAATTCATCCAGAGAAATGAGAAGGAGCACTGTTTTTCCCATAATTTACCCCCAAAAACTGGTGATGGGAGAAATAGGCAGAGAAAGCTCTTTCTCAGGCTACCAATCAGTTAACATACAATGTCTTAGATTAAGATCTGAAAACTAATGAATGCATAATTAGGAGTGTACCGTGTCATGCAAAGTCTATGAGATACTTAAAAAAAGCAATTACTCATTAAAAGCACATTCAGCAAATTCCTATTATACTGTTATTCTCATCACTGGATGAAGGCTGGATTTGCATTATTTCTAAAATAGTGTATGAGTTGACACTAAAAATGAAAAATGTGTCAATACAAAGCAAATGGTAAAGATTAAACATCCAACATCCACACAGTCACTTGAAACTGCTACAATGGATTTGAGAGGGAAACTAAGTTTTGCAAACTGCTCTGTAAGCTGTCCTGGTATACACTACTCTGAAGCCCTACCCATATAAGGTTCCTAAACAAGTTACATACAGATAAAAAAGTGCCCACATCAGCTGGTATTATGATACTGCCTTTTACTTAGACTTTTAATAATACTGTTTATTCTGTAATAAAAGTTGCACAATGACCAAATAGTGTAAACACACCAGTAGAGGGCAGAAGAGGGGTAGGTTTTGACACACACGAAACTAAGTTTGTTTTCCCTGCTACTCATGACCTCTTTTCAACCTTGGGGCCTGCGGCTGCACGCTGTTCTATGGGCAGTGATGCACTTTGAAAACACTAAGCCAAAACCATCGTTCATTAATCTAATCTATCATATCATAATTTAGCACATAAAATATGTTTTCATAAAAATGTGCTCCAAAGGGGTGCCTGGGTGGCTCAGTCGTTAAGTGTCTGCCTTCAGCTCAGGTCATGATCCCAGGGTCCTGGGATGGAGTCCCGCATCAGGCTGCCTACTCACTGAGGCACCTGCTTCTCCCTCTCCCACTCTCCGTGCTTGTGTTTCCTCTCTCTCTCTGTCAAATAAATAAATAAAATCTTTAAAAAAAAAAAATGTGCTCCAAAGAGCTAGAAGATGGTCCAATGCTCTCTTGACACATAGCATAATTAAACATACAGCTAAATGAAAGTGACAAGGGGGAAAAAGGGCCAACTTAAAAGGTTTCAGTAGTAAGAACAACTTTCTAGGCTGGAGAGACTGATGTTTATAAACATGAATCTTTGATTCTTTGGAAGTCTGCAAACAAAAGAAATCATGAAATTAAATCCCTGTAGCACCCTTTTATTGTGATTCACTTCCACTTTGGGTAATTAAGTTGACTATTGCTATCAACTGGCATTTCTGTCCAGGGCTAAAGAGCAGCAATATTTAAGGTCAATTCCTGGAACTGTGGGTCTGACAATTTAAAAAAGCCTCAACTAAGATCAGTAGCCACTGAGTCCTTGGCCAGAGGGTAAATTAACCCCTTATTATTACTTGATTTATGTTTTTTTTTCAACTGCCAACAGGAAAAATGGTTTTTTAGAATTTAAAGATCACAAGCAAAACATACTTGATGGAAAGAACGAGATACCTTATTTTTGCTTTAATTTCAAACCATTTTTGTTTTACTCAGTGATACCAACATGAATCATTATACTCTAAAAAGTCTAATTCCATTTTCTTTGGTAGATCTAAACCTTGCTGCTGCTTGTGGACTGATGGTGCGACATTTTATAATATCTGAGTGCACCAGTGATTTCAGTAATGAGTGGTTCAACCCTAGTCTAAGTTGAAACAGCACCTCTAAGCCACTGAAGAGGTAACCCTTGAAGGCACCAAGTACTGTTAACATTCCAGTATACACATGTAAAAGGGAGGCCTAACAGATTCTAACTGTAGACACAGGCCAGATATGCCTCATAATTTCAATATATACAACTATTACATTTTAGCCAGATTCAAGACCTTAGAAACAATTCTGTGCCTTAGATACACAATTTTAAGAACAATCCCAACCACAAAGACACTGCAATTTTTATATATGGGACGTGACCAATTATTTTGCTTTTAAGTCTAAGAAATATCTGACCATTACCAATGCTCAAAGTAGTAAGTTTAGAATTAACTTTAAGTATTTTTGAGTCTTCATCTATAAAGTTATTCTGAATAATGGAGTTGTTGTTTTCTGTACATTTTTAGCTATTTCTGAAAACAATTTGTAAAGATAAAAACCTAAGATTAGCATATAAGGAACATGCACTTTTGTCTTGAACAAGATGTAAGAGAAACTTGAAGCCAAACTTCTCAAACAGGCTTTCCCTTAACTATCCAAGCTAAGAGACCTGGAGATAGTAGTCAACATAGCCAGCAACTTCCAAGCTAGTATAGGCCATCCTATTTTCTACATTTTGCCTTAGACATTAAAATCTGGGAAAAGGGGGGAAAGTTAAAAGAATTTTCCACTTCCTCTGAAATAGACAATCTGTGAAAGTTTATCTTGAGCCTATAAAAATTCCTTAAACCAATTAAGTCAGAAGTAACCCAGAATATGATATGGTTTTTAATACCTAAATACCTATTTTCTTTCAGTTTAAGTTTTCATCCCTGCAAAGGAGTACGAAATAATTCAAGTATGACTTTTGTGACAGTGGTTTGAAATACATATGTCAAAAATGTTATCACCATACTACTAAGCCAGCTCCTTTCTAAATAAAAATGCATCTATATAATCACCATAATTTAAATATACCACTTAAATCTCTACTAAAAACATTCTGGCCATCTATGAAGAAAACACAGTTATCTCAAATTGTCATTAACCTTATTCACAAACTAAAACTGAAAACAGAAATTAAGTTTTGTGGTGACTTCCTACCTCCCAGCTTTCATTATTGACATAATGATAACTGATTCTTTACTATGCTGTAACAGGTATCATAAAGGAAAGGCAATTGTCTAAAAAATAACCCATCAAAAAATATTTCCTTTTTATGCACCGCAACTAGAATCATTACACTTAATAATAGCCTAGTGCTTCTCATTCATTTTTGGCAGTGAGATGTGGACATCTTTCTCCAACATGAGAACATTAAGATACATGTATTTTGAAAGAAAAGAAAATTTAACTTCTTGTGACAAAATTTACTGTTGTTAACTGTCCTTTAACTGAGCCGGTAATACCATGTGTCGTCTCTATTTCACTGAACAAAATGACTTTGAAATAGAGGGAAAAGAACGGTCAGTTTTAACAAGAGACAATTTTATAAAAATTCACATTTCATAACAGTATGACATATAGAGATCCAGACAGTTCTTCTTTAACACAGAATGCTGTAATATTTTACATTATGATGCCTGGGCAAGTATTTCTACAGAGTACCCAGCAGTCTGTGTAGGAAGCAGCAGCCCATGCTCCCAGGAATAAATATGCTCACTGCCTCAGGAGAGGGTTCCAGAAGGATAGCTTGTTCTAGTTTAAAAACTATACTGTAAGGGCAGACCTTTCTCCAGTTCCTAATCTCGTTTCTCTCTTACTAGTTTTCTTTCTAATTTATTTTTTTTTTGCCAACCACCCAGGCTCCAGTCAGTGAGTAGCTTTCCAAGAGGACTCGACTTTCTGTTCTTTCACACTAAGAAGGACATCTTATAAAAGGTACACATACAGAGAATAAAGGCATTTTATACAGAAGCAGTATAAAACTTATAACTGAAGCAGTGCTGGAAATCAGGTTAACAGCTCATCCGAAGCTGCAAATTGATTGGAAGAGACTTTAAGATCAGAAAAGTCTGGCCTAAGGGTTCGTGCAAACTTGATCATAAAACCGTAGAATTTCAAGCACAGGTAACTTCAAACACAGAAAGATGTGGAAAATTTCCTAAAAGGCAATGATGAAGGAAGAGACCCTTCATGCCTCAGAAGTTAAAAATCACAAGACAAATTAGAGACTGTTCACATGGGCAGTACTGTACACCATCAAACCCAAACTGATCTTATGACTCTTGTCATAGAAACCCCTAAAACAGCACAGAGGATAAGATATTCCAAATGAACCTATCATGAAAAGGATTCCTGTGATTCAGTTATCCAACTACCTATGGCTATCAATTTAGTCTAGCCTGGGGCTGCTTTTTACAGGGAGGTGGTCTGCCATGGCGCACAATGTGTTTTTCTAAGCTGTCCAGAATGGCCACAGCGATCTGTTGAACATGGGGATCAGTCTGTTCATGTTCTTTGATGTTGTATAAATGCTGCAATCCTCCTTCCTCAATCAGCATGCTGCAATACCTTGAGGCTGAAAAAGAAAGAGCTTTTCTTACAACACTTAAAAATTATCCCACACACAAAAAAGTTCTTTTTTCACTTAAATCTTAACTGTTTTGTTATAGACCACTAACATATGCTATAGCTTGATAAATACCTCTGTAGTGATGTTATGTCTACACTGCAAGTCCCCACACAATGATTCTCTCATATATATATATAATATATAGATATATCTATATAGAATGGTCTCATATATAGATTATATATATTTCTTAAGAAAATCTTATAAAATCTTTATTTTATTTATTTTTATTTTTATTTTTTATTTTTTTTAAAGATTTTATTTATTTATCAGAAAGAGAGAGGGGGAGAGAGCAAGCACAGGCAGACAGAATGGCAAGCAGAGGCAGAGGGAGAAGCAGGCTCCCCGCTGAGCAAGGAGCCTGATGTGGGACTCGATCCCAGGACGCTGGGATCATGACCTGAGCTAAAGGCAGCAGCTTAACCAACTGAGCCACCCAGGCGTCCCCAAATCTTTATTTTTTTAAAAGATTTTATTTATTTATTGGACAGACAGAGATCACAACTAAGCAAAGAGGCATGCAGAGAGAAAGGGAGGGAAGCAGGCTCCCTGATGAGCAGAGAGCCCAATGCAGGGCTTGATCCCAGGACCCTGAGCCGAAGGCAGAGGCTTTAATCCACTGAGTCACCCAGGCACCCCAGATCGTATAAAATCTTAAAAACATTTTTTATCAAATAATAAAACCTTTTTTTTTTTTTTTGTAAAGATTTTATTTATTTATTTGACAGAGAGAGATCACAAGTAGGCAGAGAGGCAGGCAGAGAGAGAGGAGGAAGCAGGCTCCCTGCTGAGCAGCGAGCCAGATGAAGGGCTTGATCCCAGGACCCTGGGATCATGACCTGAACAGAAGGCAAAGGCTTTAACCCACTGAGCCACCCAGGCGCCCCTCAAATAATAAAATCTTAAAAAACATTTTTTAGGGGTGCCTGGGTAGCTCAATCATTGGGCATCTGCTTTTGGCTCAGGTCATGACTTCCAGGGTCCTGGGACCAAGTGTTAGATCAGGCTCCCTGCTAGGCCAGGAGCCTGGTTCTCCCTCTCTTGCTCCCCCTGCTTGTGTTCCCTCTATCTGTCAAATAAACAAATAAAATCTTTAAAAAAAAGTTTTTTTAGTTTTAGTCATATTTATTAAAGTATAATTTATACACAAAAAATATACCCAAATTTAATTTATAATTTGATGGGTTTTGGCAAATGTATACACTTGTGTAACCACCATAATTAGAATATGAAATATTTTTTAAAAAAGTCTCCTTGTGCACCACTGTAGTCATTCTCCTCTGTATCCTAACCCAGGCAAACACTCTTCTAATTTCTTTTTTTTTTTTTTTAAGATTTTATTTATATGACAGAGAGAGATATAGGGAGAGAGGGAATATAATCGGGGGAGTGGGAGAAGGAGAAGCAGGCTGCCTTTGACCAGGGAGCCTGATGCAGGGCTCGATCCCAGAATCCTGGGACCATGGCCTGAGCCAAAGGCAGACACTTAATGACTGAGCCAAGAGCTGCCCCACTTTTCTAATTTCATGATATAGACTACCTCTGGCTGCTCTAAAACTTCATGTAAATAAAATCATACAGTAGGTATTCTTTTGAGTCTGTCTACTTTTGCTGAATATGATGTTTCTGAGAGGGCATCCATATTGTTACACACATATGTATGTAGCAGTTTTAGGGTTTTTTAAAAAGTATTTCTAAGGGCACCTGGGTGGCTCAGTAGGTTAAGCCTCTGCCTCCGGCTCGGGTCATGATCTCAGGGTCCTGTGATGGAGCCCAGTGTTGGGCTCTCTGCTTAACCCTCTCTCTCTGCCTCCCTCTCTGCCTACTTGTGATCTCTGTCTGTTAAATAAATAAATGAAATCTTTAAGAAAAAAAAATAGTATTTTTAAAAATTTCAGTATTAAGTACAAGTATTTTAAGTTAGCATTCCATTGCATTGAATATACTACATATTTTTAATGTTATTGTATTAATGGGCATCTGTTGGATTTTTTTCTCCCAGTGTTTTGTTACAATGACTAAAAATACTATAATAATTCCGGCAAAAGTTTTGAGGAAATACTTAGAAAGCTGGACAAATGCTAAATGTATGCTTAACTTTGTAAGAAATCACCAAACTTTTCCAGAACTGGTTGTATAATTTTTCAGTCCCATCAGTAATGAATGAGAAAGCTGTTTTACATCCTTGCCAACACTTGTCATCATCCAAATTTTTGTTTATAGGCAGCCTTCTTAGTAGGTGTGAAGTAGTGTCTCATTGTGGTTTTTTTTTTTTTTTTAAAAAGATTTTATTTATTTATTTGACAGACAGAGATCACAAGTAGGCAGAGAGGCAGGCAGAGAGAGAGAGAGAGGGAAGCAGGCTTCCTGCGGAGCAGAGAGCCCAATGCGGGGCTCGATCCCAGGACCCTGAGATCATGACCCGAGCCGAAGGCAGCAGCCCAAACCACTGAGCCACCCAGGCGCCCCTCATTGTGGTTTTAATTTCTATTTCTCCATGACTAATGATGTTGAGCTTCTTTTCATTTGCTTTTTGGCCATTCATATGCAGTCTTTGTAGAAAGACTATTTAGATCCTTTGCCTACCTTTAAACTGGGTTCTTTTTATTGAGCTGTAAGAGCTCTTTATTTATATGTTCTGAAAACATGCCCCTCATCAGATATATAATTTGCAAATCTACCCAACCATTCTGTAACTTGTCTTTTCACTTTCTTGGTGGTATCCTTTGAAGCACAGAAGTTTTAAAATGTTTTATTAAACCCAATTAAATTAGTCACTTATGCTTTTGGTGTCCTAGGAAGCTATTGCTTAATCTAAGGTTATGGTGATTTATGTCTATGTTCCCTCCTAAAAATTTTATATGCTTATATATAGGTAGATGTGGTTCTTACATTTAGGTCTAGGCCTCATTTGGAGTTAATTTTATTTTGAGTTATTTTTATATATGGTATGTGGTAAGCAATTAAGTTCTCTCACATGTGCCTATTCAGTTTTCCCAGCACCATTTGTTGAAAAAACGATTCCTTCCCCATTGAATTGTCTTGGCATCCTTGTGAAAAATCAATTGACCATAAATACATGGATTTATTTCTGGACTTTCAATTCTAGTGCACTGATAAGTTTATTCTAATGCTGTTCAATACCTTTTATGGGTTATTTGCCTTCCATTAATCTTCTTTGGTAAAGGGTCTGTTCAACTCTTTTGCCCATTTTCTTTTTACTTGTTTTGTTTTCTTATTATTAAGTTTTGAGAGTTCTTTTTTTATTTTTTTAAGATTTTATTTATTTATTTGACAGACAGAGATCACAAGCAGGCAGAGAGGCAGAGAGAGAGGGAGGAGGAAGGAGGCTCCCTGCTGAGCAGAGAGCCAGACTCGGGGCCCAATCCCAGGACCCTGGGACCACGACCTGAGCTGAAGGCAGAGGCTTTAACCCACTGAGCCACCTGGGTGCCCCTGTTTTTTAAAAGATTTTATTTATGTGAGAGAGAGAGAGAGAGAAAGAGAGAGCACACAAGTGGGGGTAGTGGCAGGCAGAGGGAGAAGGAGAAGCAAGCTTCCCGCAGAGAAAAGAGCCCAATGTGGGGCTCAATCCCAGGACCCTGAGCCCAAGTCAGATCCTGACCCCAGGAGCATGACCTGAGCAGAAGTCAGATGCTTAACTGACTGAGCCACCAGGCACCCCTAAGTTTTGAGAGTAATTTTTCTTTCTTTTTTTTCTTTAAGGATTTTTTTTTTTTAAAGATTTTATTTATTTATTTGACAGGCAGAGATCACAAGTAGGCAGAGAGGCAGGCAGAGAGAGAGGAGGAAGCAGGCTCCCTGCTGAGCAGAGAGCCCGATGCGGGACTCAATCCCAGGACCCTGAGATCATGACCTGAGCTGAAGGCAGCAGCACCCAGGTGCCCTAAGGATTTTTTTTTTTTTTGGACAGAGAGAGAGAGAGCACAAGTAGGCAAAGAGGCAGGCAGGGAGAGAGGGGGAAGCAAGCTCCCTGCTGAGCAGAGAGCCCAATGCGGGGCTCCATCCCAGGACCCTGAGATCATGACCTGAGCCGAGGGCAGAGGCTTAACCCACTGAGCCACCCAGGCATCCTTAAGGATATTTATTTATTTCTTTCTTTGACAGAGAGAGACAGAGAGAGGGAGAGAGAGCACAAGCAGGGGGAGTGGAAGAGGAAGAAGCAAGCTCCCCATCTGCTTTGGATCCCAGGGCCCTGGGATCATAGCCTGAGCTGAAGGCAGATGCTTCACTGACTGGACTACTCAGGCTCCCTGAAAGTTCTTGGTTTCTTTTTGAGATTTTACTTATTTATTTTGTTTTATTTTATTTATTTATTTTTTTTATTTTTTTTTTAAAGATTTTATTTATTTATTTGAAAGAGAGAGATCACAAGTAGGCATAGAGGCAGGCAGAGAGAGAGAGAGGAGGAAGCAGGCTCCCTGCTGAGCAGAGAGCCCGATGCGGGACTCGATCCCAGGACCCTGAGATCATGACCTGAGCCGAAGGCAGCGGCTTAACCCACTGAGTCACCCAGGCGCCCCTATTTATTTATTTTTAAAGATTTTATTTATTTGACAGAAATCACAAGTAGGCAGAGAGGCAAGCAGAGAGCCCGATACGGGACTCGATCTCAGAACCCTGAGATCATGACCTGAGCTGAAGGCAGAGGCTTAACCCACTGAGCCACCCAGGTGCCCCCAAGAGTTGGTCTTTGGACTGAGCCACCAGGCACCTTGTACTTTTTTTTTGCATATAGAGATCCAAATGTTGTGGCACCATTTGTTCAAAGATTATCATTTCTTTATTGCATTTGTTTTGAACTTATGTCAAAAATTAATCAGCCATGGGGCGCATGGGTGGCTCAGTGGGTTAAAGCCTCTGCCTTCGGCTCAGGTCATGGTGCCAGGGTCCTGGGATCAAGCCCGGCATCGTGCTCTCTGCTCAGTGGGGAGCCTTCTTCCCCCTATCTCTGCCTGCCTCTCTGTGTACTTGTGATCTCTGTCAAATAAATAAACAAAATCTTTTTTTTTTTTAAGATTTATTTATTTATTTATTTGACAGAGAGAGAGAGAGATCACAAATAGGCAGAGAGACAGACAGAGAGAGAGAGATGAGGAGAAGCAGGCTCCCTGCTGAGCAGAGAGCCCAATGCGGGACTCGATCCCAGGCCCCTGGGATCATGACCTGAGCGGAAGGCAGAGGCTTAACCCACTGAGCCACCCAGGCGCCCCAATAAACAAAATCTTTAAAAAAAAAATTAATCAGCCATATATGTACAGGTCTATTTTTGTATTTTCTATCCTGGTCTATTGAACCACATTTGTCTATTTCTATGCCTGGATTTGTAACTGAAGTCTAAAGTGACAGTAGTCTTGAGGGACTGGCCCTTAACCTAGGGGATCTCCAGGTAAATAATGTCAGAATTGAATTCAATTTGTAGAACACTCAATCAGTGTCTGCTAAGAACTGGTGTGTGAAAAAACAGATTAGAATTGGTGTTGGAAGTGGAATTTGTTATAATGGTCCCTGCTCATAAAAACATGTAGTTTTGGGGTGGCTCAGTGGGTTAAGCCTCTGCCTTTGGCTCAGGTCAAGGATCTCAGGGTCCTGGGATTGAGCCCCGCATGGGGCTCTCTGCTCAGTGGGGAGCCTTCTCTCACCCCCGGTCTGCCTCTCTATCTACTTGTGATCACTCTCTCTCCCTGTCAAATAAATAAAAATTTTTGAGAAAACAAAAAAGCGTGTGTAGTTTGGGAAGAGAAAAGATGAAAGATGGGATGAAAACCCTCTGATTCCCGGGTGGCCAGGTATTCACTATGGTATGGAGTAGTAGCTGTGTTGTAATCGGTTACTAAAGGTAACAGTTGCAAAGGGAATTTAGAAATGGATCTAAACCTGACCAGCACTTGCTTGTGGCAGTGGTTAAGCCAAATTATCAAGATAAAGGTTGACAAAAGGGCCAGGGTTCCTTGGCATGACCCACCAGTGGGGACGCAAGTCTTTTAGATAATAAAGCCAGGTAAATTGTTACAAAACCTACAGGTGAAGCCCTATAATTAGATTGAGAGAAAATAAAAATGTAAGGGTTGACGGAATTATGAAAGTTGGAATGTTTAAACAGGTTTTATGTAAAGAAGTTGTGTTTCCTTTACCTGAATGTTTTATGGGAATGAGTCTGGCTGGGGCACACTTTACCTACCTAGGTATAAAATCAAAATTTGTGGATGAAGTCCTAATGGAGGTTACGGTTAAGAACAGAGGCATTAAAAAAGGGGGGGGGGTAAAACATTGATGGAATTAAACTAAAAGTCTGTAGGAGAACTGGTATGATTAAATAGGCTTTATGTAAAGTTGTTGCATTTCTTTTACCTGATTGTATTATAAGGATGGACAGTTTATTTGAATAGGGAATGTTTCTCCTACCTAACGCTGTAAGACAGAAAGCACCCAAATCTACCCTCAGGCAATGTTAATTAGACATGTTACATGGGTACCAGAAGATTAAGAAAAGCCCATACACAGTGTAGAATACAAGGTGAAGTGCTGGTGGGGACAATTTCTCTGTGCCCTACATGAAGGACAGACTGGGGGTTCTAGCAAAAGCCTTTAAGTACCTCCCAGAGATGACTATTGGGACCCTGGACTAGAGAACTTCCATTTGAGGGGCAATTACTACTGTTCTATTTGATATTATCTGAAACTACCCTTATGACTGAAAAACAAAAAATGATCTTAAGACCTGAAATATGGCTGGTGTTCTGGGCAATGTCAGAGAAACACTCTAATGGGGATGGCAGTGCTGGGAGAGTTCTACAGTAATATGGAAATGGTTTATATAGGATCATGCTACTTAGGGGGAAGGCAGTGAGGATATGATCATGAGCAGGGAGCCTCTTTCTCCCCAGGACCAACTTTGAAAGTGCACAAAGAGTTGCTAGATTCTTTTTTTTTCTTTTAAACTGATTTTTTTTTTAAGATTTTATTTATTTATTTGACAGAGATCACAAGTAGGCAGAGAGGCAGGTAGAGAGAGAGAAAGGGAAGCAGGCTCCCTGCCTCCCAATGTGGGGCTCGATCCCAGGACCCTGGGACCATGACCTGAGCTGAAGGCAGAGGCTTTAACCCACTGAGCCACCCAGGCGCCCGAGAGCTGCTAGATTCTATCATCATTTGGATAGTGCCCTATAGACAGCTTTCTCCTAATCAACAAAGAGCTACTCAGCTTGTGGACAGTAGTTTCAAGGTGAACAGACAATAATATCCTGCTTGAAAGGCCAGCACTGACTGAAAAAGGTAAAAACAAATCAGCTCTGTGGGCTGAACTGCATGGTGCTTTCCCAACAGTGATTAAAAAACTGAAAAAAGTGGGGGGTGCTTGGGTGGCTCGGTCAGTTAAGTGGCTGCCTTTAACTCAGGTCATGGTCCCAGGATCTTGGAATCGAGCCCCGCATCAGGCTCCCTGCTCAGCAGAGAGCCTGCTTCTCCCTCTCCTTACTGCTCTGCCTACTTGTGCTATTTCTCTGTCAAACAAATAAATAAAATATTTTTTAAAAAGAAATAAAATAAAAAATTGAAAAATGATAAAAAGCCTGTTTGGGTTTTAACTGACTCAAGGGCAGTGGCCAATAGCCTGGCCATATGGTTGGGCACAAGGGCAACAGACACAGGACCATTAAAGGGATGCTCATATGGGACATGGCTATATGGAAATCACTGTGGGAATCTAAGAAGTATATTAAAATAGGACATTTCTATGCCCATCAGAAGAACTCTCTTCCAGGTTCAGAAGATAATTGAGATAGACAAGCAGATATTCCTGTGAACTTGTTCGGGGTGGCCATGTGGGTCCATGAAGTAAGTAGGTATGGTGGTACGACAGCAATGCAGTTATGGGCTGAATCTAGAAATATTCCCCTTGCAATCTTGAGGTACACATTGCCAGTGAGAACTGTTCTATCTGCCAGCAAAATAGAGACTGCAGTTGGCTACGTGGTAAAGCGGGGAGAAGGCCCTGATCATAGCTGGCAAGTCAGAACAATGCTCATAGCCCTGGGGAGGCAGGGAGCTATAAATGGATCTTGACAGAAACTGACGTTGACCCTGGACCGGGCTTTGCTCAGTCAGTGATAGACGTTAACACTTAGAATGCTATAGAGGAACCAAAACACAAGATATTTCTCCAATATGGACAGCCAACTGCCATTCTTCAGATCAAGGAACATACTTTACAGTGTATAATGCTGATGGAGTTAGGACACACTGCCCCAAAATACATGCTCTAGGTATATTGACTACCTTAAGCTAAAATAGTTTGAGAAAACAGTAGAAGCAGGACGGTCAGTCTGACTTCCCCCCCATCATCCTTCTTCCCTGAAACAGATCATAAAACTCCCATGTGAGAAGTACCCTCCCTAGGTGCCTGAGTGGTGCATTTGGCTGAGTGCATTTGGTTTCAGCTCAAGTTGTGATCTCAGGGTTGTGGGATTGAGCCCCAAGTTGTACACTGCATGGAGTTTGCTTGTGATTCTTTCTCCCTCTCCCTCTGCCCCCTGCTTGTGCTCTCTAGCTTTCTCTAAAATAAATAAATAAATAAATCTTAAAACAAGAAAAAGAAAAAGTATCCTTTCTGTACTAGGAAGAAGGAAGATATTCTTATCTTCAGAGACTATGAATCTGGGAGCTGGGGAATCTGTATAAACCTTGTTTAACTAACCCTTCTTCTTCTAGTCACTCTTCACCATTCACTACCACTAGCCCAAACATCTATGTCCTGTCAATTTTTCAAAAATTTCTTTCTTTATCTAAAAGGTATAAAATCTTCCTGTTCTGGTCACTTAAGGGCTTCATTCTTTTTTGAAGATTCCCACATATAATTAAAGTTTTAATGAAGTTGGGGTGCCTGGGTAGCTCAGTCAGTTAAGCATCTGAGGTCGTGATCCGAGGGTCGTGAGATCAAGCCCTGTGTGGGACTCCCTCCTCAGTGGGGAGTCTGCTTCTCCCTCTGCCCCTTCCCCTCATGTGCTCTCTGTCTCTTTCTCCCAAATAAATAAATAAAATCTAAAATAATAAAGTTTTAATAAAATGTGTATGCTAGGGGCACCTGGGTGGCTCAGTGGGTTAAGCCTCTGCCTTTAGCTCAGGTCATGGTCTCAGGGTCCTGCGGTTGAGCCCCACATTGGGCTCTCTGCTTAGCAGGGAGCCTGCTTTCCCCTCTCTCTCTGCCTACTTGTGATCTCAATCTCTCTGTTAAATAAATAAATAAAATATTAAAAAAAAATTATATGCTGGGGCACCTGGGTGGCTCAGTCAGTTGAGCACCCCACTCTTTTTTTTTAAAAAAAGATTTTATTTATTTATTTGACAGACAGAGATCACAAGCAGGTAGAGAGGCAGGCAGAGAGAGAGAGAGGAGGAAGCAGGCTCCCTGCTGAGCAGAGAGCCTGATGCGGGACTCGATCCCAGGACCCTGAGATCATGACCCGAGCCGAAGGCAGAGGCTTAACCCTCTGAGCCACCCAGGCACCCCGAGCACCCCACTCTTGATTTCAGCTCAGGTCATGGTCTCAGGGATCTAGCCCCACCTGGGTGCTGCAGTCAGTGGGGAGTCTGCTTAAGCTTCTCTCTCTCCCTCTGCCCCTCCTCCTGCTGACGCACTCTCTAAAATAAGTAATCTTAAAACATTTTTTAAATGTGTATGGTTTTCTTTGTAAATCTGTTTTTGTCAGTTTAATTTTCAGACCCATGTGATCCCTTGAGGTAGCCACCTGGGTCCACAGAATGCGTGGATCTGGGGTACTGCAGCATTGCAGAGACAGGCTGAATCTAGAGAGATTCTTTTTGTAACTCTGAGGCACAAATTGCCAGAGAGTTGAGTAAACTTTTTCCTCCCTTCCAAGGTCCAGCAATTGGCAGAGAGACAGATCTTCCTCAGGGTAACTGTTTC
Organism: Mustela putorius furo; assembly: GCF_011764305.1. NCBI lineage: Eukaryota > Metazoa > Chordata > Mammalia > Carnivora > Mustelidae > Mustela > Mustela putorius. The sequence continues at coordinate 42,035,713 of NW_025422005.1, read as the reverse complement.
AGTTTCAAAGGATTAGATTGGGCAATTCATATATTGGTTATTTTAAAAAGTAGGGTAGAGGTGAGATACAGGCCTGAGGCGCTGGATTTCATGCCCCCCCCTTTTTTAAAGAGTTTATGTATTTATTTGACAGACAGAGATCATAAGTAGGCAGAGAGGCAGGCAGAGAGAGAGAGGGGGAAGCAGACTCCCTGCTGAGCAGAGAGCCCAATGCGGGGCTCGATCCCAGGACCCCAAGACCATGACCCGAGCCAAAGACAGAGGCTCTAAACCGCTGAGCCACCTAGGCACCCCGGATTTCATGTCTTTGTGAGAGTATGTTCATGTCCAAAATGAGTGGGGCTAAAGGAGTGTCCCCAGGAGATATTCTTCTGTTTTTCTCATAGAGCTAGAGAAGAGGCAGTAGGAAAGGATGCTGTGATGACTATGTAATTCTTGCCAAGGGAGGATACTGTTAAAATGACTATATACATTTCTCCTTCTCCTTCTTCCCATACTACTTAAACTTTAAAAAAATTCCCAACCTGACACAGTGGTCACAGGACCAGGGCTGCAATTCCAAATGGTGAAAGCAGGAATGATTTTTTTTTTTTTTAAGATTTTATTTATTTGAGGGGTGCCTGGGCGGCTCAGTGGGTTAAAGCCTCTGCCTTCGGGTCAGGTCATGGTCCCAGGGTCCTGGGATCGAGCCACGCATTGGGCTCTCTGCTCCGTTGAGAGCCTGCTTCCTCCTCTCTCTCTGTCTGCCTCTCCGCCTACTTGTGATCTCTGTCTGTTAAATAAATAAAATCTTAAAAAAAATTAAAAAGATTTTATTTATTTGAGAGAGAGAGAGAGAGTGAGAGAGCATGAGAGGGGAGGTCAGAGGTAGAAGCAGACTCCCCATGGAGTTGGGAGCCCGATATGGGACTCTATCCCAAGACTCCGGGATCATGACCTGAGCTGAAGGCAGTCGCTTAACCAACTGAGCCACCCAGGCACCCAGCAGGGATAATTCTTAAGCAAGAAACTGTAACTATGTTGTAAAGAGAATTCCCCAGGGCGTAATGGGGATGGGCTGTGCCTTCATTCCACGTGATAGAACTGGGATTAAGTGAATGCAGTTATATTGCCTGGAGGTAAAACAGCCCACAAGTTCTGTGACTTACCTACCCTTACCTCTCTGAATGAGAGCTGACTGAGTGGGAGGGTTACTGCCTGCAAGCTAGACCAACACAGAAGTCAGAACTTACAATCTTCTGAAGGTGGAAAAGTTTGGGTATAAATGAAAAGAAAGAGAAATAGTAGCTAAGGACTGAAATGAACAAATGGGTCATGTCATGAGAGAAATCCAATACAACACTACACTTTGAAAGAAGCTCAGAGCCAACAGATAACTCTTGGCTAAATTTTACCAGCTTCCTGATAACAAATATATGCTTTCACCTTAAGATCACTTCTGCCTTTGGAGTATCTAATATCTAATGGAAGCATGCAAAGCTCAATGGCCTTGCCCTGGCAGAAATTTTCATATGATGTATTAATGACTGAATGGGACTCTCATAATGTACTAGTATCTGTTAACTGTTATGATCCTTTTGTTGTAAAGAATCTGTAAAGAATCAGACTGGGGGGGCGCCTGGGTGGCTCAGTGGGTTAAGCCGCTGCCTTCGGCTCAGGTCATGATCTCAGGGTCCTGGGATCGAGTCCTACATCGGGCTCTCTGCTCAGCGGGGAGCCTGCTTCCCTCTATCTCCCTCTCTGCCTGCCTCTCCATCTGCTTGTGATCTCTCTCTGTCAAATAAATAAATAAAATCTTAAAAAAAAAAAAAAAAGAATCAGACTGGGGTGGCCTGTGGTAGAATAAGAAATATATTCGGTCTTTGTCTCAGGTTCATGGCAGAGCTCCTCAAACCGTTGGAATTTCCCAATAGGAGTATCTTGTCATTACTAGGAGTCCCTTTTGACTACATGCTAATAAGGTGACAGAGTCGAGTCCCTAGCCAGCTTCAGAATGGAGCTGGTCACCAGAAAGACCAAATGATTAGAAGGTTGGACCTTTCAGCCCCACTCTTGGATCCTAGTAAAGGTAAGTGGGGAGGGCACAGGTTAAGCTCTATAAAAACTTTTTAAAGATTTTATTTATTTATTTGACACAGAGAGAGATCACAAGTAGCCCAAGAGGCAGGCAGAGAGAGAGGGGTAAGGAGGCTCCCTGCTGAGCAGAGAGCCTGATGTGGGGCTTGATCCCAGGACCCTAAGATCATGACCTGAGCCAAAGGCAAGGCAGAGGCTTAACCCACTGTGTCACCCAGGCACCCCCTATAAAAACTCTTGAACAAGAAGATATGATGAACTTTCATGTTGGTGAATACATCCACATGCCTGGAGGATGGTACACCCCAGTTCTCTAGGGACAGAAGCTCCTGTACTCAGGACACATCTGGAACCCACCCTATGTACCTCTTAATCTGGCTATCCATCTATATCCTTTATAATATCCTTTACGATAAACTGTTAAGTAAATGTTTCTCTGCATTGTGAACTGCTCTAGCAAATTAATCAAACAGAGGAGGGGGTTGTGCAAACCTCCAATTTGGTCCTGGCGTCTGAAGTGGGGATAGCAGCCCTGTGGGACTGTGAGATCTGATGCCATCTCCAGGTAAATATTGTCAGAAATGAATTAAATTTGTAAGTCACCTTTTCAGACTTGCTGATAATTAGAGAACTGCTTGGTAAGGTGTGGAAAACACACATCTTAGAGCCACAAAACACTGTCTTGGTTACTGTAGTTTACAGTATACCTTGAAGTCAGGCAGTGTAAGTCCTCCAATTTTGTTCATTTTCCTAAGTTTTTGTTTTGTTTTGCTTTGAGAGAGCAAGTAAGTGAGCAGGGGAAGGGTGGGGAGAAAGAGAATCTTTTTTTTTATTTTAAATAGATAAAGGAGGCTAAATTTTATTTCCAGTTTGCAAGAAAAAGAAGTTGCATACATAACCTGCAGTACAAAGGATTTGGCTTCAACATAATGAAGGTCTCTTCCTCTCTCTTTTTCTTTCTTTCTTGACATACAGGAATAATATTGGTTTAACGAGATGAGAAAATATTTTCATGAGAGAGAGAATCTTTTTTTTTAAAGATTGTATTTATTTATTTGACAGAGAGAGAGTAGTCAGAGAGGCAGGAGGAGAGAGATGGGGAAGCAGGCTCCCTTCTGAGCAGAGAGCCCGATATGGGCTCCATCCCAGGACCTGAGCCGAAGGCAGAGGCTTTAACCCACTGAGCCAACCAGGCAACCCTCTTTCTTCTTCTTCTTTTTTTTTAAATAAAGATTTTATTTTTTTATTTGACAGAGAGAGAGATCACAAGTAGGCAAAGAGGCAGGGGTAGGGGGGAGCAGGCTCCCTGCTGAGCAAAGAGCCTGATGTTGGGCTCCATCCCAGGACCCTGAGATCATGGCTTGAGCTGAAGGCAGAGGCTTAACCCATGAGCTTCCCAGGTGCCCCACTTCTGGGTCTATTTCAATCGTCCATTTTTTTTCCTCATTATGGGTAATTTTTTCCCCTACTTCTCCCCTCATCTAGTTGTAAAGGCCTATTTAGCCAGAGTGGCCCCACCCTGGTTGAACAGCAATTTTGTGGTTATGCAGTAAAGCTTAAATTGACCCTGCCCGCCCAGGGGAACTTACTTAAAAGCAAGTCCGGGAAGCCAGTCCCAGGTAACAAAGCCCAAATACAAGGGTGGGTCAGGTCAGGTGGAGATAACGCCCAAATGCAGGGATGAGTCGGGTCAGGGAGAGACATCCAATCAGTGAAGCGCACACACTGTATCCCTAGCTACCAAGGAGTGTGGGCCCTGCCTTTTGGGTGCCAATTCTGACTAAGGTGATAGGCTAGTTCAAATAGCTACTATGGGGCGAACTGTAATTCAATTGGCCACCCGTGTGTGATCTAGCATGACTGTGCAGCTTTCTCTGTGTGTTACAATCTCATTCGCCACCTGTGTGTGGCCAGGCCCAACCACATGGCCTTTCCTCTATTAAAGTTGGTCTGTGAGGCAGGGAGGGGTCACCCTCTCTGTAAGGGGCAGCCCCGACGGGTCTGTTTGACTGTCGGTTTGATTCTTTTTTTTTTTTTTTTAAAGATTTTATTTATTTATTTGACAGAGATCACAAGTAGGCAGAGAGGCAGGCAGAGAGGCAGGCAGAGAGAGTGAGAGGGAAGCAGGCTGCCTGCTGAGCAGAGAGCCTGATGCGGGACTCAATCCCAGGACCCTGAGATCATGACCTGAGCCGAAGGCAGCGGCTTAACCCACTGAGCCACCCAGGTACCCCGGTCAGTTTGATTCTTTTTTTTTTTTAAAGATTTATTTATTTATTTGACAGACAGAGATCACAAGTAGGCAGAGAGGCAGACAGAGAGAGAGGAGGAAGCAGGCTCCCTGCTGAGCAGAGAGCCCGATGCGGGACTCGATCCGAGGACCCTGAGATCATGACCTGAGCCGAAGGCAGAGGCTTAACCCACTGAGCCACCCAGGTGCTCCGTCAGTTTGATTCTTGATGCTTGGCGCGAAATAAAGCTTTGCTTGACCTTCACTTTGTATCAGTCTTGCTCCTTTGACCATGGACCCATTACTGGGGGACCTAACACTAGCAACTTTAAAAAAAAGATTCTTTATTTGAGAGAGAGAGACAGAGAGAGTATGTGTGCACATGAGCAGGGGAAGGGCAGAGGAAGAGGGAGAGAAAATCTCAGATCTATGTCCCGCTGAGCATGGAGCCTAACATGGGACTTGACACCCAAGCACCCCCTCATCTAGCTCTTTTTATCAGATACCAAATATGTTGTTGAGTGTCTACAGATTTTGTTGTCTTTTTAAAAAAGAGTACTTAGTTTTTCTCTAGCAGAAAGTTAGTTCCCCACAACTAAATGATCAACTAAATTTCGACAAAGCAGGAAAGAATACCCAAGGGAAAAAAGACAGTCTCTTCAACAAATGGTGTTGAGGGAACAGAAGCAAGCTGAGGACACAGCAAAACTGACACCCCACTACCCTCCACCCCTATGGGATATAGGTGACATTCCTCATGCACTCAGGGCAGCCCTAAAGCTAAGGAAAGGAAAAACAAAGTTAACTAATAGAGATCACCTCCTAAGTCTCCCTCAGTTTACAAATGTCTTAGCAATTTACAAGAACAAAGCATTTCTATCAATGGTCTAACTTCCAGAAGGAAATTCAATATAATTAAATGTCCTTATAATCTGCAGCCCATTGAGAGATACTTGAAGCAGACAAAGTGTAATGTTCCTCAAGGAAGCTCCCAACTATTTTACTGTTAATGACTTACTAGAGGGGTAAACAACCTTAACCTGACAATGGCAAGTCCTCCAGTATCCTATGAGTCTTCTTTAACATATGAAAGTTCTTTCTTGAAACCTCTTTTCCTTACCTCCCCCAACCCCATAGTATATAATCAGCCACTCCTCAGAACCCTGGGGCAGCAGCTCTTTCTGCCCACAGGTCCAGTCCCATGCTTTAATAAACCACCATTCTGCACCAAAGACAGCTCTAGCTTCTTTCTTGGTCACTGGCTCTGGACCTCATGCCACCAAACCTCACCTATATTCTAAAACCACATCAATGTTGGGAAAACTGGACTATTCCTTATACCATACAGAAAAATAAATTCAAAATGGATGAAAGACCTAACTGTGAAGCAGGAAACTATCAGAATCCTAGAGAAGAATACAAGCAACAACCTCTTTGACCTTGGCTGTAGCAACTTCTTACTGGATGTCACTGGAGGCAAGGGAAACAAAAGCAAAAATGAACTGGTGGGACTTAATCAAGGTAAAAGTTTCTGCAAAGTGAAGGAAAAAATCAAGAAAACTAAAAGGCAGCCTATGGACTGGGAAAAGATACTTGCAAATGGCATATCTGATAAAGAGTTAGTATCCAGGGGTGCCTGGGTGACTAGGTCATTTAGAGTCTACCTCTGGCTTGGGTCATGATCTCAGGGTCCTGGGATGGAGCCCTGCTCCGGGCTCCCTGCTCTGGGAGAAGCCTGCTTCTCCCTCTCCTACTCACCCTGCTTGTGTTCCCTCTCTCGTGGTGTTTCTGTCTGTCAAGTAAATCAATAAAAATTTTTTAAAAGATTTTTATTGATTTATTTGACAGAGAGTGAGAGAGGGAACACAAGCAGAGGAAATGGGAGAGGGAGAAGCAGGCTTCCCACCAAGCAGGGAGCCCGATGGAGGGCTCCATCCCAGGACCCTGGGATCATGACCCGAGCCAAAGGCAGGCGCTTAATGACTGAGCCACCCAGGTGCCCCAATAAGTAAAATCTTAAAAAAAAAAGAAAAAAGAAAAAAGAGTTAGTATCCAAAATCTATAAAGAACTTATCAAACTCAATACCCAAAAAACAAATAATCCAGTTAAGAAATAGGCAGAAGACATGAATAGGCATTAGGGAAATACAAATCAAAACCACGATGAGGTACCACCTCACATCCATCAGAATGGCTAAAATTAAAAACACAGGAATTAAGAGATGTTGGCGAAAATATAGAGAAAGAGGAGCCCTCTTATGCTTTTGATGGGAACGTAAATTGGTGCAGCTACTCTTGAAAACAGTATTGAGGTTCCTCAGAAAGTTAAAAATAGAACTACCCTATGACCAGAAATTGCACTATACTAGGTATTTACCCAAAGGATACAAAAATACATTTTAAGTGGGTTTACATATATCCGGACACGTTTGTAGCAGCATTATTAACAGTAGCCAAACTATGGAAAGAGCCCAGGTGTCCACTGACTAATGAATGGATAAAGAAGATGTGATATATACATACAATGGACTATCACTCAGCCATCAAAAGAATGAAATCTTGCCATTTGCTATGATGGGGATGGAGCTAGAATGTGTTACGCTAGGCAAACTAAGTCAGAGAAATACAAGTACTACCGGATTTCACTCATAAGTGGAATTTAGGAAACAAAACAGATGAATGCATGAAAGGGGGGGAAAAAAGGAAGAGAGAAAAGCACCCCATAAGAGATTCTTAAGGATAGAGAACAGGGGCTCCTGGATGGCTCAGTGGGTTAAGCCGCTGCCTTTGGCTCAGGTCATGATATCAGGGTCCTGGGATAGAGTCCCACATCGGGCTCTCTGCTCAGCAGGGAGCCTGCTTCCCTCTCTCTCTCTGCCTGCCTCTCCATCTACTTGTGATTTCTGTCAAATAAATACATAAAATCTTAAAAAAAAAAAAAGATAGAGAACATATTGAGGGTTGATGGAGGGAGGTTAAGTGGGGGTAGGTTGGGTTAAATGGGTAATGGGTATTAAGGAGGGTACTTGTGATGAGCATTGGGTTTATACATGAGTGATGAATCACTAAATTCTACTCCTAAAACCAGTATTACACTATATGTTAACTAACAAGAATTTAAATAAAAAATTGGGGAAAAATAAGTTAATTTATTTTCAGAGCAACTAACTTAACCATTTCAAGACTTGTTTTTAAGCTTTGTTAGGATTGCCCTAGAGAAGTCTTTATTTTAGGGCTCATTTAATCTTTTCTAGCACCTGTACTGAATGCCCCAGGTATTAAGTTCTTTCTACTGTTTGGAACTCTAGTATTTCCAAACCCTGTGTGAGGTCCAAGTGTTATTCAGTTAATAGATCCTTGGTATTCTTTCTCAAGCCCAAAGGAGTCTCACCCTAGGCATTTACCACTCACTAATTAGCAAAAGACTCAAGATATCCTTAGAAAGATTTCTGAAGTCCCTTCTAGATGTAGCAGTCACCTCTGCATTATTCTGCCTCATAAATCCCATAAATTTTGTCTCATATCTCAATCTCTTTTTTTAAAGATTTCACTATTTGACAGAGAGAGAGAGAAAGCACAAGTTGGGTGGGGGGCAGCAGAGGGAGAGGGAAGAGTAGGCTCCCCCTGAGTAAAGAACCTGATGTAAGGCTCCATCCCAGGACTCTAGGATCATGACCTAAACCGAAGGCAGCCACTTAACCAACTGAGGCCCCCGAGTATCCCTCCAATACCTCAATTTTACCAAACTCATGATTTTTGTCTCCTCAGTTCAATAAAATTGCTGTGCTGTACTTGGTTCTCTCTCAGGGATGGGGATCTTTGCTGCCTTCTGCCTAATGTCTATAAAGATTTGTTTCAAATCTTCCCCACCCTGCATTTTCTATTATTAATGGCTAGAGGGCTAGTCTGGTATAAGTTATTATGTCATGGCCCCCAGAGTATGTTTCTGCTTATATAATTTTCTATCATGTCTTCACTTACAATAACATGCAAATATACTTTTTTTTTTTTTGGGTATTTCAACATTATTTAATGTTTGTCTATTGCTGGACCTCTAGGTTAGAGTTATTTGCTATTATAAATAATGGTATGATTAATATCTCGCTCAAACAAGTGTTTGTAATTTTAAAATTAAAAAGTAGGGGCACCTGGGTGGCTCAATGGGGTAAGATAAGCCTCTGCCTTTGGCTCAGGTCACGGTCTCGGGGTCCTGGGATCGAGCCCCGCGTTGGGCTGTCTGCTCAGGGGGGAGCCTGCTTCCCCCTCTCTCTGTCTGCCTCTCTGCCTACTTGTGATTTCTCTGTCAAATAAATAAATAAAATCTTAAATTTAAAAGGTACTTAAACATTCATCAATAGGAAAGTGACTATATAAATTACTGCTAAGTTCATTTATTATTAAGTATAGAGGCATATGTTAAGGGTTGAGCTATGACCCCCAAAAAGATAGGTTAAAGTCCTAATCCTCAGTACTTCAGAATGTGATCTTATTTGGGAACAAAGTTGTTCGTAATGTAGTTAAGATGAACTTACTAGGGTGGACCTTAATCCAGTATGACTGGTATTCTCTGATGAAAAGGAGAGATGTGGACACAGAAATGGATACACACAGAAAATAATGTGAAGACACATAAGGAGAAGATGATCATCTGACAGGAGTGATGCATGTATAAGCCAATGACTGCCACGGATTGGCAGCACATACCTGTAGCAAGAAGCAAGGCCAGTTCCCCCCTAGAACTGTCAAAGAAAAGACAGCCCCAATGACACCTTAATTTTAGACTTCTAGTCTCCAGAATTGAAAGAAAAACATTCCTGGGGCACCTGGGTGGCTCAGTGGGTTAAGCTTCTGCCTTCAGCTCAGGTCATGATCTCAGGCTCCTGGGATTCAAGCCCCGCATCGGGCTCTCTGCTCAGCAGGGAACCTGCTTCCCCTCCCTCTCTGACTGCCTCTCTGCCTACTTGTGATCTCTCTGTCTGTCAAATAAATAAATAAAATCTTAAAAAAAAAAAAAAAAAAGAAAGAAAGAAAAACATTCCTGTTTTTTTTTTAAAAAAGATTTTATTTATTTTATTTGAGAGAGAGCAAGAAAGAGCACACACAAGAAGAGGGAGTGGGAGAAGGAGAAGCAGACTCCCTGTTGAGCAGGGAGCCTGATGTGGGGCTCGATCCCAAGACCCTGCCTGGGATCAGGACCTGAGCCGAGGGCAGACAGTTAACCAACTGAACCACCCAGGCGCCCCAAACCTTCCTGTTGTTTTAAGACACCCACATATGGAACTTTGTTATTAGTCCTAGGAAACTAACATGTCATATGATAAAGGTTATGCGATTATTAAAAATCATGTTGTTAAACTTTCTAAAATATGGGAAAATGCTCATTATAATATGTGAAATAGGTAACATTATTATTCCCATTTAACAAACATGGAAACTGAGATCCTAGGCTTAATAAATTGCTCAAGCTGGCATACACAGTAAGTGCTATAACATAATTTGAATCCAGGTAGATTCCTGTGTGCCCTTAACTTCCAAGCCATACTATCTCTTAATTATTAAAAGCTGTAAGCAGCATTAGAACTTTTAATGCAAACTGAGAAGCAAATTCCATTTAAATAAAGTAAGCCTGGGAAGCAAGAATGCAGAAATCTGAATTACCCAAGTTGGAGATAAAATACTTTAACATTCCCCAATTATAGTGCATTTTATTTATTGTCTTTTTTTTTTTTTTTTTAAGTCATCTTTATACCCATTATGGGGCTCTCAATCCCCAGATCAAGAGTCTCATGCTCTACTGATTGAGCCAGCCGGGTGTCCCTCCAGTCCATTTTATTTCATTTTTTATTTTATTCTAGATTTTATTTTTAAGTAATCTCTATACCCAGTGTGGGGCTTGACCTTACAACCCCAAGATTAAGAGTTGCGTGTTCTACTGACTAAGACAGCCAGGCATCCCCCCTACAGTGGATTTTACAATAAAATTTTCAGGGTGGTTACTCCACAGAATAAACCTAAATGAACACCTACACCTAAAAGTAATCATTAAAAAAGAAAAAAACACATATGAATATATACTATTCCTTGTTATGTTTTGTTTTCTCTTACAAAACTGTGAAAAGCCCATTCCTTGAGTAATGAAGAAAGAAACCTAGAGATTAGAAGCTAGATATAACATGGGGGTAGGCTGTTAAGAAACTAGGGAGTTCTCAGAACCTGTAGGGATAATAAAAGGAGGAAATTTTTAGATCAGAGTTAGATTGTTTGTTTGTTTTTTTAATTTTTTAAAAAAGATTTTTATTTATTTATTTGACAGACAGAGATAACAAGCAGGCAGAGAGGCAGGCAGAGGGAGAGGGGGAAGCAGGCTCCCTGCTGAGCAGAGAGCCCGATGCGAGGCTCGATCCCAGGACCCTGGGATCATGAACTGAGCTGAAGGCAGAGGCTTTAACCACCTGAGCCACCCAGGCGAGAGGCAGATTATGTTTATGAATAAACTGGGAATTTGGTAGGAAAGGTCAGAAAAGCTTCCAGGTAGAAGTTTAGTTGGATACAAAGCAGTTTTGTCTGTCACATCCCATTCCCTAAACCCTCCTCCTCTGTCTATCCAACATAAGAGTTTTTACTAAGTCACCTTTTTGCAGTATGCACTGAATTTTCATCAAAGAATAAGAAAGTATCTAATAAAATGTTATTGCTATTTCCTACAAGACGCTCATGTTTCTTATATGAGGCCATTTATAATATCACCCCTATTGAGATCCTATAAAAGAAATTTAATTTATAGTTAATTGCTCGGAAAAGCTTTAGATTCCCATGAGGATATGGAATAGTTTTTCCTCCTTACACAGAAAGAGAATCATGTAGCTGATTTGCAGCCCAGTCACAAAAAGAACCTGAATCATTATGGATGGTCTACATATTTACATTCTATTATTTTTCCTATAGTTTTTAATTTCTTTTCAAAATTATTTTTCCTTGATCCTGATTTTTTTTTTAAGATTTTTTTTTTTTTTTTTTTTTTTTAAAGATTTTATTTATTTATTTGACAGAGAGAGATCACAAGTAGGCAGAGAGGCAGGCAGAGAGAGAGAGAGGAGGAAACAGGCTGCCTGCTGAGCAGAGAGCCCGATGCGGGACTTGATCCCAGGACCCTGAGATCATGACCTGAGCCGAAGGCAGCGGCTTAACCCACTGAGCCACCCAGGCGCCCCTTTTTTTAAGATTTTATTTATTTATTTGACAGAGAGAAATCACAAGTAGTCGGAGAGGCAGGCAGAGAGAGAGAGAGAGGGAAGCAGGCTCCCCGCTGAGCAGAGAGCCCGATGCGGGACTCGATCCCAGGACCCTGAGATCATGACCTGAGCCGAAGGCAGCGGCTTAACCCACTGAGCCACCCAGGCACCCCTTGATCCTGATTTTTAACTTCAAATATTTTATACCCAAAGTGTTTCTACTATTAAAGTGTTTCTTATGTAATGTTTCAATTCATTTATGGAATGAGTTTTTATTAATAAATAAATAATGAAGAGTTATTATCACAACCCTCAAAAAAGTGTAATACAGAATCTGATCTAAATTCTTGCTTCTCCAGAGACCATGGGTGGTGAGAGCAATATCTTACTAAACAATGGCATTTTGTGAGGATAAGGAGTGGAAACTGGAATGAACCATAAACACTGCTTGCCTTAAAGCTTTTGCTTTTGCATATGGACTCACTGTAGGCGCCTAATCTTCATACTCCATGAGGTCAGAACAGTGCCTCATCTACCACTGTCATTCAGTATCTAGTATTATGAAGCTAATTCTGAAAGAATATATTTAGTTTATAACCTAAGATATTCTCTCTCTCTATTTATTTATTTATTTATTTATTTATTTATTTGGCAGTCAGAGACCACAAGTAGGCAGAGAGGCAGAGAGAAAAAGGGGGAAGCAGGCTCCCTGCTGAACAGAGAGCCTGATGTAGAGCTCGATCCTAGGACCCTGGGATCATGACCTGAGCTGAAGGCGGACACTTAACTGACTGAGCCATCCAGGCACCCCTCTTTTTTCTAAAAATGATTTTATTTATTGAGAGAGAAAGAGTATAAGCAGGGGGAGGGGCAAAGAGAGGGAGAAGCAGACTCCCTGCTAAGCAGGGACCCCAGTGCAGGACTCGGGCCCTGAGGGAAAGGCAGACACTTAACAGACTGAGCCACCCAACGTCCCTCTCTCTCTCTCTTGTTTAAAGACAACGTGGGGCTTGAACTCACGATCCTGAGATCAAGAGTCATATGCTTTACCAACTGAGCCAGCCAGGTACCTCTAAAGATTCTCTTATACTGTATCTTTTAAAATCTGTGTTCTTAAAAAAATTCAACTCAATTTACCATGTAGAAATGGTATTCCTGTCTAAAGAGAATTTCACTGAAAAAAGAAAAACATAGGTTTTTTTATACATACGATTCTTGCTGCAGACATGTTGCATGGCCCAAACTGCCCACAGCTGGACTCCTGGTGTGGTAAAACAGCCAAGTAATGGGAAAAATGGATTAAAGGACCTAAAATTTCAAAAGAAAAAAGTTACATACTATACTTAGTATCATTTTCTCCCCCCATACTTAGTGTCATTTTCTAAAGCAATAATTCCTGAGCTTCCATTCTAAAAATTTCATCTACTATTTTCAAACTAATATAAGTGAACTATAATATATTTTTTCTTTGTGTTAGCCATTTGAGAAAGGATAGTATTCAGATAAGTTTTGGTATAAAAGATGGAAGGTGATCAGAATAAGGTACTAACGGAGAGAAATGTTTTTTTCAAAAGTACTCTTTTGGTCTTGAAAATAAACATTTGGAGAATAGCAGACTTTGATTTGGAAACTTAGAAAAGGAGGAGTCAGTTGATAACTAACTCGTAGAATATCATGAGGGTCTAGAATTAGCCTTTCTGTTTCTCAAGGTCTTCTGCCCCAACACAGGCAGAACATTAAGTTGGGGGAATCAAAAATGTTGCCAGTACCAGCATTTATGAAGTAGAGAATAAAAGTAAGATGCAATAGTATTACTTATGTAGCAATATGGAGTATATCTGGTAATCAGTAACTTAACTATCAAGACACCTAATTGTCATAAACAGTTAGGCATCCAGTATGCAATTTAAGAAATTATTACAGTTTCACAAACTAACCTGGTGCTACTTCTTTTAATGTGTCATCTTGTCTTGGACCTCTCTGCATTAATACATTATTTCTTCTTCCTAAAATCTTCTGCCCATACTTAGTTTTCTCTCAAAACTCAGCTCATACTCTATTTCCTCTGGAAGCATTTTACCACTTCCCAGTGCATTTAAGTACTCTCATCTTTAATTTCATAGAACCCTATCCATATAACTAGCTTAAGAGTGAACTATATTTGATTCACATTTTGTTTTTCCTCAGTAGACTCTAAGGTTCTTTTTTTTCCTTTCTTTTTCTATGATTTATTTATTTTTGAGACAGAGAGAGCACGAATAGGAGGAGCAGGGGGAGAGGGAGAGAATCTCAAGCAGACTCCATGCTGGCTCTGCGCAGCTCAGACTCACAACCCTGAGCTAAACCCAACCCAACCAACTGTGCCACTCGGGCACCCCAGCTGTAAGGTTCTTGTATGTGGGCAGAATGTCTTACTTATCTTTGAATTTCAAGCACACAGAAGCACACAGAAAAAGTCCTTGGCACTTGTCTTCAATAAATGTGGAATGAAGGAAGGACTACTGAATGACATGTAGCAGAAAAAAGTAAAAACACTTTGATCTTTTAAAAAACCAGTAAAAAGATAGATGCCTGAGGGAAAATACATTATACACCTAGTAGGAATGATCTCTAAGCAAGCAAAATGACTAGGTTACTAGCTTAATACTAATTATCTTGCTAATTACCTGTATGCCACCATCTCACACTCTGGAGTTGGCCATTTCAAAATAGCTGAATGCTGCAAGACACACAAGAAAGAGCACAATATTTATTTAGCACTGCATTACTGTAATATGAGCCTCTGAAAGTTTAACTACTATGAATGTTGTTTGTATGCTTCTAAAAAATACCAAACGACCCTACCAGATCATCCAGAAGAGAATTCCTCTGGCTACGGCTCAATGTCCAAGCTTGTTCACCTCTAGATATTAAATGGGCAATGATTCCAGCTGCGAAGTAACTGACTTCCACTTCAACACTATGTAAGAGGCTACTGATGTGGTCTATAAAATCCTTCCACATTAATTCAGAATGCAATTCTTGTACTTCAGCTATATTATTCTGGAAAAAAAGAGGATATAAAAATTAAAGTATTATGAACAATAAATGGCTAACTGGCCCTTTGCATTCCAAGAAGGAACTCACTGGGCTTAATAACAGTCTTCATCTTTTGTACATATGCCAATACATGTTTAAATCATTACACTTTCTGTCCCTTTTTTATTTTTTTATTTTTATTTTTTTTTTAAAGATTTTATTTATTTATTCGACAGAGAGAGATCACAAGTAGGCAGAGAGGCAGGCAGAGAGAGAGAGAGGAGGAAGCAGGCTCCCTGCTGAGCAGAGAGCCCGACGTGGGACTCGATCCCAGGACCCTGAGATCATGACCTGAGCCGAAGGCAGCGGCTTAACCACTGAGCCACCCAGGCGCCCCAAGCTTAACTTTAGAATGTGTACAGTCTATTTTTCACCAGCATGAATAATTAATCATCACTCCTCTCTAATCTCACACATTCAAATAAGAAAAGACATTTCAGGTGGCTCAGTTGTTAAGTGTTTGCTTTCAGGTCAAGTCATGATCCTGGGGTCCTGGGATTAGGCCCTGAGTCAGTCAGGGACCCTGCTTCTTCCTCTCCCTCTGCCCCTCACCATTGCTCATGCTTTCTCTGTCTCAATGAATAAACAAAATTTTTTAAAAAGTAAAGGCATTTTACTTTTTTTTTTTTTTTGGCATTTTACTTTTGTTTTTCATATTCTTCCCTATTTGCATTTTTTACATAGCATTTTTATAGTGACAAAAGTAAGAAAAGAAAGAAAAAAAAGAAAGAAACAAAGACCCTCTGAGGACACACTTTGAACTTAAAGCCCCAGAGAAGATGATACATCACAGTGCTAAATTACAATGGACAATGAAAACAATCCATAATAAGAATAACAGCAGTAGATAGCTCTGAACCTCATACTGTGAGACAGTAACTGATAAAAAAAGTAAAACAAACAAACAAATGCCAACCCCCCAACAAAGACACCACTACTAAAACAAAAAACAAAGGAAAGAGCAAAACAGAACATCAAAAGAACGATGGCCATTCTTGGGACACCTGTCTGCCTCAACAGTAGAGCATGCAACTCTTGATGTTGGTGTTGTAAGTTCAAATTCCATGTTGGGGGTAGAGATTACTTAAAACAAAAATAAAGTTCTTAAAAAAAAAAAAAAAGAATTATGGCCATTCTTTCCTGCCATAAAGAAGTTATTAGAAAACCAGACAAACTAGAGAACTGTTTTTTGATAGTGGACAACAGGTATACAAGAATGTCTATACCTGAGAGAAAGTATTCAAATGGGGCAGTTTCCAGGATTGCTGTGCAGGTATGGGGAGCCTAAAAAGAGAATCCAGCAGTTTTTGCTGAATTGAGGAGACAGAGATCGGTGATCAAGATGGCCAAGGAAGCAAAAATGTGCAGAACAGAGTACTAGAAAAAATAAAGCTCCAGAGAGGAAGAGAGAAAGATACCTGCAGAAGAATCCCCTTAAATGCTTGGCTGAGTATGATGCAAAGTGAAGCTCCATGAGGCTAGGAAAAGAACTACCAGAAAGCAATACATGAACACATCCCCATATCACAGAGGCTTAGGACAAGTACACGTTCCCACCAGGCAGAGTGAAGACATCACATAATAGAGTATTGCATAGGAGTGGAGCTAAATTATGTATCAGTCCTTGGATAAAGTCTAATCTGAAGCCACTATAACAAAGCAAATAAATAAGCTTTGAAAGGAACAACTTGATCTGTGAGTAGCTCAACTATAAAAACAAAATCTAAAACTCTTTAAAGAAAAACAATAATATCCAGCAAAAATCAATGTAAATTCCACAATGACTGGCATCTCGCCAAAAATTATCTGGCATACAAAGACTCATGAAAATATGATCTAAAACCAAGAGAAAAACTGTTACTAAAATGGACTCAGAAATGACAGGGATAATAGAACTAGCATACAAAGACTTAAAATAGCTACTATGAATGTTATAAATATGACTCAGGATGAAAGGAAAACATAAACCTGAAGAGAGAAAATGAAGCTATACAAAGATTTAAATGTAACTTCTAGAAATAAAAAGTATTTATATATACATATACACACACACATATATATCTCTGAAATGAACAATATACCAGGTGAAATTAGCAGCAGATGAGATGTTGGAGGGAAAAAACCCCTTGTGAACTAAAAAACAGAGCTAGAGGAAACATCTAAGCAAAAGCAGATAAAGAAAAAACAACAACAAATTTTGGGAGAAAAGCCAATAGATTACTTTGTGACCTATTAGATAATAGTAAGCAATCTCACATACTTATAACTGGAATCCCAGAAAGAGAGAGGAGAGAAGGTACCAAAAAAAAAAAAAAGTGTGTGCGTATATATGCGTGTGTGTGTGTATTTAAAGATACAAGGTAAAGATATAAAGGCCAAAATTTTTCCAAATTTGATGAAAATTATAAACCCGAAAATTATAAACCCAAAAATCGAACAGAAAAAATATCCATTTTAACTCAATAATCAGCAGAAATTTAAATTTTTTTTAAGAAATGTAACTTTTGAAAGTAAAAGCAAGATTCTTTTTCATACAAACAAAACCTGAGTGAAAATTCATTGCTACCATACCTACACTAAAAGATATGTAAAGAGTAGTATAAATAAAAGACACATTTCTCATTTTTAATTCTATTTGATGGAAGATTGATGAGGACACATACTTCTGGACAAAATGAAGTAAAAAGGTGTCAGAGTTACTCTCCTATCTGAAATAACTGAAACTGTTTAAGGGCAGGAAATGATAAAAAAAAATTTTTTTTAAAGGTTTTATTTATTTATTTGACAGACAGAGAGAGATCACAAGTAGTCAGAGAAGCACGCAGAGAGAGAGGGGGAAGCAGGCTCCCTGCTGAGCAGAGAGCCCCATGCAGGGTTCGATCCCAGGACGCTGAGATCATGACTTGAGCTGAAGGCAGAGGCTTAACCTACTGAGATACCCAGGCACCCAAAGAAAGTAATTTTATAATGAGAAGGGGTCAAATGGAAGGCATAACAATTTTAACAGCTTATGAACCTAAAAACAGAGCTCCAAAATACATGAAGCAAAAATTGATATAACTGTGAGAAGAAATAGATAAATCAACAATTATAGTTGAAGATTTCAAAACTCCTATCAGCTGGAACAAGCAGTCAGAAAATCAGTAAGAATACTTGAACAATAACAACCAATTAGACTGACTGACATTTATAGGACATTATACCAAGAACAGCAAAATACATATTCTTCTCAAGTGTACATGAAACATTTACCAAAATAGAACATATTGTGGGCCATACACAGGTCTCAATAAATTCCAAAGGACTTAAATCAAGGTATGTTCTCTGCCCACAAAAAAATTGCTAGAAAAGCATTTTAAAGCTCTACAAGCTTTCTAAGTATTTAAAATAAGTTCTACTTTTCTTCTTATGGTGATGTGAACCAACTTCTGTATCTAATAATCCTATGAACCCTGAATAGAACAATCAAAAACTATGATCTGCTTAATACTTCCCTATTTCTGGGCTTTTGGGTCCTTTTACATTTTCTACTTCATAAAAAACTAAAACTATAGTGAACAGATAGGTCTTCTTTAAATGTCACCTTTCCCAATAATCCATATCTCATTTATTATCTCATACTCATGCATCTGTAAAACAAACACTAATCTATAACTTTTTTTAACTCACTCATCTATGCCTATTATCTAATTTCTTAAGAGCAGAGGTCTGCTCTAAAATAGCTTTCACCATATAGGCACTTCTCCTGTTGCAGTGATTAAACATAATAAATATTTGCTCCTTCAACATTGCCTCAAAATCTTAGGGGGCTCACTTTAATCTATATCTAATAAATTTAGGGAATGTCTAATTTGTTAAGCAGTCTTTTAAGTACTGATTATTAATTACCAAACATAGCATGTAAGGACACTTACAGGTTAGTGACATTTCAAAAAAGATTTATTTATTTATTTAGATGGTGTGTGAGTGGGATAAGGGCCAGAAGGAAAGGGAGAGAGAGAATCCCAAGCAGACTCCTTGCCAAGTGTAGAGCCAGACACGGAGCTTGATCCCAAAACCCTGAGATCATGACCTGAGCCAAAATCAAGAATCTGATGCCTAACCACCTGACGTATTCAGGTGCCCCAGTTAGTGATATTTTTTCATGAGACTTTTTTTCTGATTATAAAAGTAAAATTGCTCACAGTGAAGCGCTATACTAGACCAAACCATATATAATAAAGTATGTAACTTATATTTTTCCTTTTAATGTGGTAAAAATCCTTTTATTTTTAAAGATTTTATTTATTTATTTGACAGAGAAAGACAGAGTGAGAAAGGGAACACAAGCAGGGAGAGTGGAGAGGGAGAAGCTCTTCCTGCTCAGCAGGAAGCCCTATGCAGGGCTCAACCTGAGCCCAAGGCAGACGTGTAACAACTGAACCACCCAGGTGCCCCTAATGTGGTGAAAATCTAGTATGTATATGTTGTTTATAGACTGATTTTCTCATTTTATTATATTGTATATATTTTCTAATGTCATTAGGTGTTTACAAATAGAGAAAAATTCCCCCCCCCTTTTTTGAGATTTATTTATTTGAGAGAGAGAGTGTGCCAGGGAAGGATGGTAGAGAACACAAGGGGCAAAGGGAGAGGGAGAAAAGAAACCTAAGCAGACTCTGTGCTGAGCATGGAAATCCACGTGAGGTTCAATCTTGCAACCCTGAGATCATAACCTGAGTGGAAACCAAGAAATCAAGAGTCAGTCACTTAACCAGCCGTGCCACCCACACACCCTGAGAAGCATTTTTCAACGTACTACCTCAGAAGGAAAATAACTGATTACAGCTTGGAATTTAGCAGGAAATGTTTATATGTTTTTATCTTACCAAAAGTCCTAGGACTTTCTGTTGAATGGATGACTCAGTTGGGAAAGACTGTAAAAAGAAAGAGAAACCTATAACTACCTAAATAACTAAATATAATAAATGAATACTTAAAATCAATCAATGTCAAAACTATAGGCTAAATTCCCATTCTAACCTCTAGAACCCGCATGAAGAGTTCTAACCCTTGGTTTTCAATAAAATGTCTGCAAGTGGTTGGAGATTCATCTGTGAGGTTCCAAAGTGCACTCAAAGTAAACTTCAAAGTAGTGTCCACTGAATTTTGATTGGTTTTTTGCTTCACTATTTGAAGAAGTTGCTGAAAGAAATAGAATGAATTTCTCATCACAAACTGTTATTATAATTAGTCGTGGTAATCACAAGTCATGAAGATTGGTCTCATGGCTTAAAACATTTCCTATAAAAGTTTTTAAAAGTACAACAAACATCTTCTTTGGTCAGGCTTTTTCCTTCAACAAAAAAAAGTATAGGATCTTCAAAAATACTTTATTATTCTGATGATACCTATAATCTAGTACCCTGTAAATAAAATAAAAAGCAAACCATTTAGAGCTGAGGAAAACTATCTTACCCAATTAGTCACAACATATATTCATTTAGATCCTGGACAAAAAAAGTAGAGGTGGAGAAAGGGAAAGGAATCTACATTTATTAAGTATCAGCAAATTATATCCTATATTATAGTACTGTTACGTTCATTTTTCAGCAGAGGAAATGTAGACTGAGAAATATTAAGTAATTTGATCATAGTCAACTTAGTAAGAGAAAATAAGAATTGGAAGACCTAATTCTATTGAATTCCAAGTCTTCCTTAAGGAAAAAAAAAGAACAAACAAATTACATACAATAGTAAGAGAATCAAAGTCTATATTGGAATTGAATAAGATAATAGCTTTGAAATTCCATTTGTAAATTATTTCTGTCATAGCCATAACCCAAGAAATTTAAGTCTGAAAGATAAATATTTTGAAACCTAGATAAGGCATCCATAATTCCATTTTTTGATTATAGTTTTGGGGGTAAAGTTACACGCAGATCAGGAAAAAAATTTTTTAGAAATAAAAACACCTCAGGGGAATTAATAATCATTAAGTGGCTAAGAACGTGGCACTAGAATCTGCATCTGTGTAACCTTGTTTGGCAATTTATTCCTTTGTTTCCTCATCTGTAAACTGTGGGTGATAATCAAGAGATTAAATAAAGGCTAGTGATAATCACTACTACCACTACTACTGCTACTAATTCCTGCTAAACTAAGTTTCATTTTCCCCTAAAGCATATAAGTGAATTACTTCCTTAAAATCTTTGAATATATCTCCCACCAAAACTACTGAAACACATGTATAACAATGAAAAGCCATATTTAAAACTAAAGTGTCATCCCTGAAAATAGTAAAAAGTAAATAAAATCAGCATCCTTTCTTATCTAACATGTATTTATTTTGTGCAAAGCACTTAGCATATATTACTTCAAATAAATTTTTTTTTTTCAAAGTAAGCTCCATGCCCAATGTGGGGCTTGAACTCATGACCTGAGATCAAGCGTTGCATGCTCTACCAACTGAGCCAGCCAGGTGCCTCCCCTTCAATTAATCTTATTTTCCTTTTCATTTAATCTTCATAGTAACTGTACAAAGTAGCTCATAACCTCTAAGTAAATTTATGTGATGGCCCAAGCTAGTTAACTGCCAGAACTGGGAATAAACCCAGATGTGTCAGTTCCAGAATTCCTACTCTATTATACCATCACAGCTTTCTCCTTTCTTTATATTACTCTTTTCATTCCTATTGCTATTATTATATGTATTAGACTGTATTACAACCACATCCACATAGCTATTTTCTCTAGTACTTCTTATGGACAGAAATTATAGATATAATTCAATGTGAATCCCTAACATCTAGCAAGGAGCTAGCTACATATATTTATCAAAGGAATGACTTTCTCATTACATACATAATACGTAAATCACAGAAAAAGGGAGTCTTTTGGGGTACCTGGCTGGCTCAGTCGGTGGCAAGTGTGACTTTTGATCTCAGGGTTGTGGGTTGTGGGTTCGAGCCCCATGCTGGGTGTAGAGATTACTTAAAAATAAAATCTTAAAAAGAAAAAAAAAGGAGAGTCTTTCATTTGACTTTTCCATCTACCATTATTGTTTAAACACCTCAAGCCAGGATTGTAGCAAGAAAAGGAAAAAGAGTAGACTTTTCCTCCAGTCCTCCTAGGACACTGTTTATATTTACTCTCTTTAAAGATTTTTTTTTTTTTTTTTTTTTTTTAAAGATTTTATTTATTTATTTGACAGAGAGAAATCACAAGTAGGCAGAGAGGCAGGCAGAGAGAGAGAGGAGGAAGCAGGCTCCCTGCTGAGCAGAGAGCCCGATGCGGGACTCGATCCCAGGACCCTGAGATCATGACCTGAGCCGAAGGCAGCGGCTTAACCACTGAGCCACCCAGGCGCCCTCTCTTTAAAGATTTTTAACTTTTTGCTGTTCATTGTATCATCTCCTTAACTGAGAAATCAAAATCATTTGTCTGTTATTTAAATTATCTTTTCCCTCAAAGCATCTAGCACAATTTCATGCCTACAACGGTCTCTACATTTTCTTCATAAATAACAAAATAACAGAATTTTAGGTCTAGATACTATCTTAAGGTTTATTTAGGCTCCAATGATTCACAAAATTTGTCTAAGTTCACAAACTGAGTTTACAGTTAGATCCTAGGTCATCTGACTCCTAGTTCAGGGCTCTTTCCATATCTGTTGAGGAATAAAGCTGCTTCTATAAAAATAAATGAATATATCCAGGTAGAAGTAACAAAAATAATGTTTTGAAATACACAACACTGCCTGAAAATGAAGACTATCTAGTGGTTTGCACAGAGGAGATAATAGACTTACCCTGACAATGAAGAGCTCAGCACCAAGCTGCGCAGTTTGTTCTGTTGAAAGCTGCAAACAAGCAGAAGACAAAGTAATTAAGTCCCAAAACTCACTAGTGTGAGTTTAATATAACTCACGGCAACAGGCTCCAAAGGTCAGACTAAAATCTCTGATCAACATGGAATTCTGCAATACTGAATGTAGCCTGAAAAAACAGGCTGGCAAAGAGGCTTACTAACTTTTCTGGCACATAGGTTTTGGAGAAAATAGTAACTGCAATGGGAGACAGCTTCCTACAGAAAACTGTTCAATTATGGGAGTTCAGATACCTTGGCAGCCAGGATGGAAATGATAGCAACAGCCATTCTTTGCATGTTTTGATCCTCATGGTTGCACAGCCACTGCATGACAAGCTTGGCTGCTTCAAACCTGAAAACACACAAAGGGTTTTCCATGAATGAATCTTGGAGATGGAGGCAGTTTCAGAGTTCTAGCTGGGAAATGATGCTACAATTTAGGTAGGTGAGAAAGAATGGGAAAATTCCTCTTAACTGATAACAGAATAATTATACTTGAGTGTTTTGGAAATGGTGCCTAGCTGTTAATTCTTTTTTTTTTTTTTTTTTAAATTTTTTTCTAGCTGTTAATTCTAACAACACTTTGTAAAGAAACAAGAGTTTGGGAAATATGACCAAAACCATCTGATATTTATCTTCTAGAATTATAACATATATCTAACCTATAGTAATTTCTACACTGTACTATTTTCTGGGTCCTTACAGCATCTAGCACAACAGAAATATTCATTTATTCATTCACAAGCATTTACTGAGCCCCTGGTTTGTGCCAGATACTGTTCCTGGTGCTGGAGACAGAGTAGTAAACAAAATAGAAAAATATTTCTACTCTCATAGTGCTTACACTGTAGTGTGGAAGATAGATGATAAATAGGTAAGTAAAATATGTGACATGTGCTGTAGAGGAAAAAAAATTAAGCAGGTAAAGAGAGGATATGAAATGTTGAATTTAGGTAAGGCTATTAGGAAAGGCCTCACTGAAAACTTTTGAGGAAGTAAGAAAGCTGGCTGTGTGGTTATCTAGGGGAAAAGCATCCTAGGCAGAGGGAAGGAGACACGACGACCTTGCATTGGGAATATGCCTGGAGGTTTTGAGAAATACCATGGAAGCCAGTGAGAGCTAGAGCAGTGAGAACAAGAGTAGTACTGAGACAAGAGGTCAGAGGTAACAGGAGTGCCATATCATAAGGTCTTTGTAAAGAATTAGCTTTTACTCCAGAGTGAGACAGGAAGCCACAGAAAGATTCTAAGGAGAGATATGACATGAACTGACTTATGTTTTTAAATAGGATTATTCTATTAGCTGACTTTAAAATAAACTTCAACAGGCAAATAAAGAAGCAAAGAGCAGTTCAGAGGCTACCATAATAATTTTGGAGAGAAATCACTTTTAGTCTAGTCCAAGAGATAGAAATGAAAGTGATGAGAAATGGCTGAATTCATGATATATTTGGAAAATAGCTGGATTTGTCAAAGGACTTGAATGTGGGGTGTGACATAAGGAGAGAAATCAGGATGACACTAAGGAATATACCTATAATTTCTCCTTTCAAGACCTGGCTCAAATGTCACTTGTGCTGAGAAGTTTTCCTTGACACGTTTATCACTGCTTTATCACTGCTCCTTAGCATCTGTTTGTAATTCTATCAGAGTTGTAACAAACAACCATTTGTTTATAACTCTGTCAGAGTGATTATCTGCAGCTTCACATGAATCCTCCATTGGCCCATTATTAGTTCCTTGAGGTAAAGGACTGTAAACTATTCAGCCCTTTATACCAAGAACCCAATACAGAGCTTCACACATGGATGTTTAATAATGTTGTCTGAATTATATAGATAAAATTACTCCTCTGCGAATTCCTTCAAATTTACTATTACCTCCTTTCTATTCCCAAGGCCGTCTTGGATTCTTTTACAGTAGATTTCTAATGGGCCATTATACCTCCACTGTTTTCCCTTCAATTTGTGCCTTAATATTGGTAATACATAAATCTGTCAGAGAACTTAGGTATGATGTAATTCCTGTACTCACAATATTTCTGGACTCTAACAATGGGCCCGAACTTTCAAATCTTTTTTCCTGCCTACCCAATGCTTATTGCAAAATGGACTGCTCATTAGTCCTCCAACATGCCCAGAATTATGATTAAGATAGCCTTATAGTTAAGAGCACAGATTCTGATGCTTCTTGTATTTTGGGGTTTAAATTCTAGTTCTGCCTAATGTTACTGATAATAATAAAATATATTATTTTATCACATGAAGCAATGCAGGAAAGTTGTTAAGAAAATCACACATTCTGGAGTCAGCCCGGTTTCAAATATTACTTCTACCACTTACTAACTTTGGGAACCTGGGGCAATTTCCTTAATCTTTCTGAACTTCAATTTTCTCATCTGTAAAATAATAAGATCTATTCAATAGGATTGTTGTGAGGATTAAATAAGATTACACATAAAACTTAAGACTTAGTACAGAACTTAGCACACACCAAGCTTTTGATAAAGGTTATTTTTTCTAATATTATTACTAACTTCCTCTGTACCTGTATTTGTGCAGTTCCCATGACATAAAACAATCAATCCAACCATCTCTCATCTTCAAAGCAATATAGCATGGATGTAAAAAGTAGAGGTTCTGGAGTCATTCTGGATTTAAATCTAAATTCTGCTACTTGCTATCTTATCACCTTGAGAAAATTACTAAACCTCTCTGTGGCTCTGTTTCTTCATCTATAAAATGAAAATTATAAGAATAACAATTTCACAGGACTTTTTTATGGGCTGAATAAGCATATGTAAAACACTCAGCACAGTGCTTGGCAACAGAAGTGATTTATACAGGTTAGTCATTATCTTTTTATCTCAAATGCCATCAATTATCTTTATTATCTCAAATGCCATCACTAACATGAAATCTTTAATGATCACCAATCAGATGAAATCTTTCCCTCCTCGTTGGGGGGCCCAATGCATTCTGTCATCTTCTTCTATGAAAAATTCTGTCTTCTGTCATACTCATTTTTCATTCATTCATCCATCAAACATCCACTTAAGCACTAGAGACAAAGAGATTAACCAATCACAGTCTCTGACCATAAAGAAGCTCAAATCTAGCAGTGTATTGGCTAGATCAGAGGTAAGTAAACGATAGCCTACATATAGTGATTTTATAGCCGTGGGTCCAGCTGGTTATTTTCGGAAGTTTTATTGGAACATAGTAAAACCATTTGTTTATGTATCATCTTCAACTGCTTTAGGAAGTACAATGGCAGAGTTAAGTAGCTGCAACAGAGACCCTATGGCTAATGAGCCCAAAATATTATTGGCTAGCCCTTTAAAAGAGGTTTCTCAACCCCAGGGTTAGTTGACAATTTTCTTTAGGAAAGTGATTATGTTTTTAAGAAAAAAAAAAGGAAAGTGACTATGTCTTTCCTACATATGACTTCATGTAATCAGTACAGATGCTCAGTATTTATAAAATAAAAATTAGTAACCTACATGAGATATATGTAGTTATAGGTTTGTCCAAACGATTTGAAATAGTAAATGGAACATCTCATTCCTCAGCTGTGCCAGTACTTTACACAAATAAATCACAGTAAAATTGCTGCTTGAGAAATATACTTCTCATTAAATCATAAGTATATTTTCTTTTTCAATACCATCTTTAAAAATTGTATTTAAAATAGATGACAAAAAATCCTTTTTAGCTCTCAAATCTCATCTTAGAAAACAAGGGAAAACACTTTTTAAGTTACTTGAATCCAGCTATATAACCTCCCTTAACCTCTATTTAAAAAGTTTCTTCTTTAATTCAGTATCAAATAATAATAAGAGGTATGATACAGAGAAAAGATCATGACCTAAAACTAGAAGACTTGAGTCTTTCTAGCCTTGCAGTTACTAGACACAAAATCATGGGCAAGACACTGAGTCCATATGCCTCAGTTTCTTCAGCCTAAAATATTGTATGAATATTCTAAAAACCATAATATAAATTTTTAAGCAAAGGACTATGAAAACAGAGGCCAATCTGCTAACAGGAATGTCAAAGTACCAAATCAGAGAAAGTAGAGTTAGCATTCTATAGGATAATGCAGAATCCCATTCACTTATTAACTATACACGAAGGATATGCCAACTGGCAAGAAATGGCCCAAGACAGAGTTCTAAAATTCCGTTTTGGCCCATTTTAAGTTCTAGGGCTAACACTTGCCTGTTGAATGGAACATCTTGAAGGATCCGGTCACTGCAAAGTGAAAGGAGGCAATTCTTCTGTAACTAAAGAACCAAAGGGAGAAAGAAATTCCTGAATAAAATATTGCTTTCTTATTTTTTAACTAGGTGTAGCCTCTATAAAAAAAGGAAGATCACTGATGAAACACCAATGATTTCTTACAACTTTTGTTCTGCCTCCCTGCTTTTGAAAGACTGACTTCCAAAGAACCCATGTGAGTTTACTTGTGCATATTCTTTGTCTTTTCCATGAGACAAGGTAGGATAATAAATAGAATTAATATCAGCTAATCCCCCTTCCTTCTGGTGGACTTTGGGTGGATTCTGCTTTGTCCTCTAACTACCTGGCTTCCAGAAGCCATAAAAACCAAAGCCTAGGGGTGCCTGGGTGGCCCAGTTGGTTAAGTGGCCAGCTCTTGATTTCAGCTCAGGTCAAAATCTCAGGGTCCAGGGACTGAGCCCCACAATGGGCTTGTCAGTGGGGAGTCTGCTTGAGGATTCTCTCCTTCTCCCTCTGTTCCTCCCCATGTTTGCACGCATGTGTGCTCATTCTCTAAAATAAATAAATAAATCTGGAAAAAAACAAAAACCAAAAAACCAGAGCTTAAAGCTTATCCAATTTGGTAACTGCCCTCAATGAGGCTTTACTGATCCAATCACCTATCTGGATTGCCATTTTTTTAAAGATTTTATTTATTTGAAAGAGAGAGAGAAAGCATAAGCAGGGGGAGGGACAGAGGGAGAAGAGGCTCCCGGCTGAGCAGGGAGCCCGATGCAGGGCTGATCCCTGGACTCCAGGATCATGACCTGAGCTGAAAGCACATAGATGCTCAACTGACTGAGCCATCCCGGCACCCCTGGATTGACATTTTTACTTGATTTTTGGATTATGAGTATTTTTTACTAAGTTGCCAACTAGCTGCTACATTTTAAGAATGAAAAATATAATTTTTATATTTTCAGTTTTCATCCTGACAATAGGTAGGTTATATACATACCATATGGCTCGAAGTAGAAAACCCATGTCTTACTCATTTCTGTATGCGAGTACTTGATAGTGCCTGGCCCAGAATAGATGTGTTATGGGATATTTGCTGAAATTATCCAAAGTCAGGATTGAGGTGGAAGATGAGTTTTTTATGGTTTGTACTATTTCCCTCAATATTTGGATTTAAATACTTTCAGGCAGGGAATCTACTCTTTAGTTTTCTACTTCTCTGCTTTCCTATACTCAGTCATACCATAAATTTATTACTTTGCAGGCTGCAAAGGCATTTGAATTTCCAGATCTGGTCTACTAAATTGAACTCTATGGAGGTAGGAGATGGGTGGGGAACACTAAAAGGACTATTTGAATAGGAATTCCCACACGCTTACCTGCTGGTGATTGGGAAAATGTTCCATGGCTTTGAGCAGCAAATGAGTCACATCAGCCAGGAGTCGAACAGGCATTCCTGCAGCAAGATCCTGCTTAGTTAAGTTAAACACACAGGCGCTTGCTGCAAGTTGTACTGGCAAATTCATAGGGTGGTTTCTCATCCCAGTAACCACAAGCTAGAAAAAAAATTAGTTCTCTTTATTCACGCTATTAATATAAGCCCTCTTAACATAGCAACATTACTTTGTTGATCTCTAACAATTTCTAAGCAGGCTTAAATTATCTTTTTTATCCTCATGTGCAAAGAGCCTAGGGCATAGCAATCACTTATCAACACATAGTTCTCACCTACCTGGTCCAGGAAGGTATCAAGTTGTTCATGTCCAGGAATTTTTCCGTAGGGCTAATGAATCTTTTCTATTCACGTAACTCATCCAGACCTAGTACAGTGACTCTTATATTCTAAGCACTAAATAAATTCTTACTGAGTTTAGAGTAAACCAGAGGCAAACTTTTCACTTTCAAATTCCGACATTCAGTTTCTTACGAACACTGCTAAAGTCATAGTACAATAAAATCCATTTGCTTCCCTCTGGCCTACGTAACTATTTCTAATCTTTTCCTCTCTCCTCAATCCCCAACAAATCCTCCCAATCCTCACTATCAGCTAAAGAACCTTGCTTCCAATTATACGGAGAAAAAGGAAACATTCAGAAAAGAATTTCAGACTCTCACTACCACGTGTATCCCCCTTGCCAGGACATAAACATGCACATGCTGTTTTCCTATTACCATAAATGATCTTTTTGGGTTCTTCTCTGAAGGTAATCCCTCCACTTACTTTTGCTTTTTGTCTACTCAAGGACATTGCTTCAGCTGTTCTTCTATTTCCTATATCAAGTTTTTATTCTGTACTGGATCATTCATATCAGCATATAAAAAGCTGGTTTTTTTCTCCCATCTTAAAAAAGAAAAAAAAAAAAGTTCCTGGGGCGCCCAAGTGGCTCAGTGGGTTAAAGCCTCTGCTCTCAGCTCAGGTCATGATCCTGGAATCCTGGGATCGAGCCCCACATCGGGCTCTCTGCTTGGCAGGAAACCTGCTTCCTCCTCCCTCCTCTGCCTGCCTCTCCACCTACTTGTGATCTCTGTCCGTCAAAAATAAATAAATAAATAAATAAATAAAAATAAATTTAAAAAATAGTTCCTCAGCCAACTACCATCTTTTTCCTTTGCTCTCCTTTAGAACTGAATCCCTTAAAAGAATTTTCTATATTCATTTCTCTCTGTACCATTCTCTGAATGAATGAATGAGTAAATATTTCAGATCAGGACTCGAGGTTCTTTGCTGCTCAGGTTCACAGTAACCAAAACCAAAACGGATAATTCATATACCAAGTGCCAATATCCTCTGGTATATATGGAGGGGTGGCTGTGTTGGGGGTAACATCTCAGGGACTGAAATGTTATTGGTTCCTATCCAAGCGTACCCTATTCTGAAAATTTAAGATAATGGGGTGGTTAGGTCATTTCTCTCTGCTACTAACTTACTGTTACTTAACCTCATAGATCTGTAGTTACACAATCTGTAATACTGTTGTACCCACTAAATGAGGCATCAAATATAATACAGTCCTACACTCACTGATTTCAAATATGTATTAGGATTATCTTGGGGATTCTTTTTTTTTTTTTTAAGATTTTATTTATTTATTTGACAGAGAGAGATCACAAGTAGGCAGAGAGGCAGGCAGAGAGAGAGAGAGGAGGAAGCAGGCTCCCTGCTGAGCAGAGAGCCCGACGTGGGACTCGATCCCAGGACCCTGAGATCATGACCCGAGCCAAAGGCAGCGGCTTAACCCACTGAGCCACCCAGGCACCCCTAAAATGCAGATTCTTGTACCTCATCCAGCCCTATTGAATCTAAATTTCCTAGAGTGGGCTTCACAAATATGCTTTTAAAAATAATATTCCAGACTTCTGGTGGACAAAGGACACAATCTGATAAACATGGCCCTAAACAATCAACAAAAATTAAGAATCTTCCTTTCTTGCCCTTCAAAAGCTGTCTTGATTAAAAGATTTTAATTGGGAAATATCATGAATTAATTATGAAAGCACAGGTGCTTAAAAGTGCATGGGAAGGTGCCTTATGGAATACCAATATTATATATCTTTAAAAAGTCTATACGGAAGCAATACAATGCAGTGTTGTGATTCCAGTCATATACTTTCATTTTCTACTGCAGATGGTGAAAAAAATATCACAGTGGTCACTGGTTTTAGGTAGTTAAATATGAAGTAGAAGGTATTTAACTTCAATAACACTATGCAACTATCTTCTCTCTCATTTATGGCTAACAACTGAAATCATATATCATCAAACCCATTACAAAAAAAAAAAAAAATCAAAGACTAAATGCAAATTTTCACTGATTTTCTTCACAAAGCCATCATCTGTATCCAGGAAGATAATTTTAAAGTTTTCATATCCAGTTTCTTATTCTTACCTTTAAAATTTCTGGCTTTGTTTTTTCCATCACATGAGTCAGGCTAAAAAGGTGAAATAGAGCTTCCCGGACAAAGAATGCCCGTTCGCTGTACCGCTTCAATGCTTCTGCAATCTGAGTTTCATTGGCTTCTCCAGACACCTTTGAACATAGCCATAAGATTAGCTTTTAGGATTTCTTCAACCCTCTAACTTTCTCTAGCCAAACATCATTTGTATAGATGGAATCTGGTATAGCCATGTAAGTCTTGAAACAAATGCGAATGATTACTTTCCAACCCACTCAGAAGAGTCATCTTATGAAGGTGTACATATGCTAAAGAGATATACGTTAGATAGGCTTAGACCCTATGATAAGCCTATGGGTAACATTCTCTAAGCTGCACCTAAAGTAAATCTTAAGTAAATCTGTCTCTTAAGATAATTCCTTAATTTCCCTTAACTCATGTTAAAGCTACACTGGTCTTTTTCCCCTGATCCTTCAATCACCCAAGCTCTTTCCCAGCAAAAGGCCATTATATATATATAACTTGCTTATTGAAATCTTTCTTTCTTCGACTAATTTCTACTCATCTTTCCCTATTCAAGTTAAATGACACTTCTTTAGAGAGCCCTTCCCTGACCCATCAATCTAAATCAGGTCCCCATGAAACATCTTCATAACCATTACCATAATCCCTCCATTCAACTGATCCATTCACCACTATATCCCAATAATTAGCATTATGTATGGTTCAGAATAAGTGCTCAATAAGTATTCATCAAATAACTGTGTTAATTATTTCCCCCAGATTTATCTAGCTCTTATTCAGCTCCAAGAGATTCTGTTCAAGGGCACCTGGTTGGCTCAGTTAATAGAGCATGAGCCTCGGGGCACCTAGGTCACTCAGTGGGTTAAAGCCTCTGTCTTCAGCTCAGGTAATGATCCCAGGGTCCTGGGTTGAGCCCCACATTGAGCCCCGCATTGGGCTCTCTGCTCAGTGGGAAGTCTACTTCTCCCATCTCTTTCTCTGCCTGCCTCTCAGCCCACTTGTGATCTCTGTCAAATAAATAAATAAATAAAATCTTTTAAAAAAGAAAAAAAAATAGAGCACAAGACTCTTGAGGTTGTGAGTTTAAGCCCCATATTGGGTGTAGTATTTAATTTTTTTTGAAGATTTTATTTATTTGAGAGAGAGAGAAAGAGAGTGTGTGCTCCTACACGAGCACAAGTTGGGAGGGGAGGGGCAGAGGGAGATGGAGAAGGAGACTTCCCTTTGAGCTGGAAGACTGATGTGAGGCTGGATCCTAGGACATTGGGTTATGACCTGAGCCAAAGGCAGCCGCTTAACCACCAAATGATCCACCCAGGCACCGCTGGGTGTAGTGTTTACTTAAAAATAAATAAATAAATAGATATAGATTCTGTTCAAAATTAGGTCTAAGGAATGCCCCATTTATATAGATTCATACATATATCTTAAACTGTGGCTCACACAATATTGAGTAACCGAAAGTATATAATGGAAAGTGACTTTATATAAAAGTAATCCAACTGAAAAGTGAAAAATAAATGATGGTAATATCACCACTGATCCCCAATGAATTAATGGAACTAGTGTCAACAACCACTAACATCACAGAAAAAAACCAACCAAACAAACCCATATATTATATACTTCCTTACTGAAAGAGCACAATACCTAAGACTCCTGCCCAAGGGATCAAACTTGAGTCTGATTAAGCCTCCGAATCTAGCTACTAATTTGCAAAAAAATACAACAACACAGAAATAGGCACCATGAGTATATAATCAGGAATATCCAGGGGGCCCTGGCTGGCTCAGCTGGTAGAGCATGCCACTCTTGGTCTTGGGATTGTAAGTTCAAGCTCCACACTGGGTGTAGAGATGACTTTAATAATAATGATAATGAGGATGTTAATTAATATAATTATTATTATTAATTAAGAATATCCAGACTGAGACAAAGTCTACAAGTCCAAAAGGTTGGATCTTTTAATAGACAAATTGTAAGGAAAAGAAAGGAAGGGAGAAGGAATCTGTAAAATAAAGGTATTCAAAAGACATATAATTTGTTTTTTTAGTTCTTTTTAAGATTTTATTTATTTGTCAGGGTGGAGGTGGGGAGGGCGAGCCAGCGAGCACACACATAGGGAGAGCAGCAGGCAGAAGGAGAAGCAGGCTCCCTTCTGAGCAAGGAGCCCAATACAGAACCCAATCCCAGGACACTGGGATCATGACCTGAGCCAAAGGCAGACTCTTAACTGACTGAGCCACCCAGGTATCCCTCAAAGACATATAATTTTTAAAAATGAGCAAGATTAACTAAAAGCCTAGAGATAAACAGATCATAAAACTATTAAAAAATAAGGACATTATTATTATTATATTATTTTTTTGAAGATTTTATTTATTTATTTGACAGAGAAAGACACAGCGAGAGAGGGAACAGAGCCGGGGCAGTGGGAAAGGGAGAAGCAAGCTTTCCACCGAGCAGGAAGCCGGAGGTGGGACTCGATCCTAGGACCCTGGGATCATGACCCATGCCAAAGTCAGATGCCCAATGACTGAGCCACCCAGGTGCCCCGACATTATTATTATTAAAGATAGAATAGAGGTTAATTTTATGGAGAAGGAGAGAGCTATGATCAAGATGGGGCACAGAGAAACTTCAGGGTAGCTGAAAGTTCTATTTATTAACCTGAGTAATGGCTTCAAGCGTGTTCACTTTATTTGCATTTCTTTTTTTTTTTTGCAGGAGCGGGTGCGGGGGAGACTAAGGGAGAGGGAGAAAGTCTTAAGCAGGCTCCACACCTGGACAGAGCCCAACATAGGACTTGATCTCCCAACCCTGAGATCATGACCTGAGCAGAAATCAAGTCAGATGTTTAACCAACTGAGCCACCAAGGTGCCCCCCTTATTTGCACTTTTTCTTCCTTCCTTCCTTCCTTCCTTTCTTCCTTCCTTCCTCCTTTTCTTTCTCTCTCTCTTCCTTCCTTCCTTTATGGGGAGAGAGAGAGTGTGTGTGTGCAAGAACAAGCAGCAGAGACAGAAGAAGAAGCAGACTCCCTGCTGAGCAGGGAGCCTGATGCAGGGCTCCATCCCAGGACCCTGAGACCATGACCCAAGCCAAAGGCAGATGCCCAAATGACTGAGTCACCCAGGCACCCCCGCACTTCTTAAGCTACACATTTGTTGTTTATGATCCTGGCATCTGTCTTATCTATAAGAAGGTTAAAAAAAAACAAAAAAACAAAAAAAACCCCAACCTGTCCTTCAGAGTTATAATCTCTTTAAATTGGAAGACTCAGACTACAGTACACATCGTGCCAAATGGACACAAGAGCACATATTAAGTAAACATTTGTAAAACTGTAGAAACAACAATGGAAGTTTCTTTTTTAAAAAATAAATATGTATTTTTAACGAATCTGTGACCATTCTTGTGTTTCTCCTCACTCAAACAGCAAACCCACACCATTCCTGTAATAGCTGAAAGAGCTGAGTGGGGCAAAGGCACCTGGTAGTGCTAGCTGTACGACTGTCCAAGGACCAGTTCTGTCCATCTACTATGAAGACAACTCTATGCTCAGAGAAGCTAGCCCTGAAATGCTGTGCTCTCAAGCAGACACCCCACAACCTAGACTAGATGGCAGTCATTTTTATGTTCACACATCACACTAACTGGGTGCTGCCTGGTTGTCAGAAAAATAGTTGTCAGTTGGATTGTAAAGCTCCTTCTCTCCCTGAGGGCAGAACAATGGAAGTTTCTTTACAAATGCTTTTTAAACTATATGAAGTAGGGGCACCTGGGTGGCTTAGTCAGTTAAGGGTCTGACTTTTCATTTTGGCCAGGTCATGATCTCAGGGTCCTGAGATCGAGCCCCATGTGGGGCTCCTTGCTCAGGGCAGAGTCTGCTTGAGATTCCCCTTTCCTCCCCCTCTGCTCCTCCATCTGCTCTCACGCTCTCTAATAAAGGTAAATAAGCAAAATCTTAAAAAAAAAAAAAAAAAGAACTGTGATATATACTACATGCATATTGGTCTTGATTATGTATTCATATATATAAGTGGTTATTGAATAATAAAAATTTCCCAGATGTTCAATTCTTTTTGAATTATCCTGAACTTTTTCTTAGATTTTTCTTAGATTTGTAAAGACACTGAAATACTACGTGAAATAAAAAAAGGTTGTAAGAGGGAATATGTTTAACGATTTTATCAGTAAGACTTCATTTACCTGTACTTGGTTGATTCAATTGCTTTATAGCATCTATATGAAATACAGCCTCAAGTTATCTTTGAATGTAACTTTAAAGAACTTTTGTTACTGGAATGTTAAATATTTTAAAGATTTATTTATTTATTTATTTGACAGAGAGAGAGAGATCACAAATAGGCAGAGACAGACAGAGAGAGAGAGATGAGGAGAAGCAGGCTCCCTGCTGAGCAGAGAGCCCGATGTGGGACTCGATCCCAGGCCCCTGGGATCATGACCTGAGCCGAAGGCAGCGGCTTAACCCACTGAGCCACCCAGGCGCCCCAGGAATGTTAAATATTTTAAACTAATTTCATTGCATATATGTTTTATTCAGTGATCAATACTTATCTAGCCAGTGATAAACCCTCAAGTCAAGTAGTCTGACTCCTCAAACTATAAGCATCTTCAGTTCAACCAATTTCATATGCTAGATGCTAAAAAATCAAGTTATCTATATGTAACAATTTAAAACAGAGATGGGGCGCCTGGGTGGCCCAATCAGTTAAGAATCCAACTCATGGTTTTGGCTTAGGTCATGATCTCGGGGTCATGAGATCATGCCCTGTGTTAGGCTCCATGCTCAGGGTGGAGTCTGCTTAAGACTCTCTCTCCCAGGGGCCCCTGGGTGGTTCAGTGGGTAAAGCCTCTGCTTTGGCTCAGGTCATGATCCCAGAGTCCTGGGATCAAGCCCTCCATTGGGCCCTCTGCTTGGCAGGAAGCCTGCCTTGCCTCACCCCCCAACCCCCGTCTGCCTCTCTGCCTACTTGTGATTTCTGTCAAATAAATAAATAAAATCTTAAAAAAAAAAAAAGACTCTCTCTCCCGGGCTCCTGAGTGGCTCAGTCGTTAAGTGTCTACCTTTGGTTCAGATCATGATACCAGGGTCCTGGGATCAAGCCCAGCATTGTGCTCCCTGCTTGGCGGGAAGTCTGCTTCTTCCTCTCCCACTGCTTGTGTTTCCTCTCTTGCTGTCTTTTTCTCTATCAAATAAATAAATAAAATCTTAAAAAAAAAAAAAAAAGAAAAAAGACTCTGTCTCCCTCTCCTTCCGCCCCCCCTTTCTCTTTCTCTCAAATAAATAAAATCCGTAGAAAATTTAAAAAGATAAAATAGAGGGGCGCTTGGGTGGCTCACTCAGTTAAGTGCCTGCCTTCAACTCAGGTCATGATCTCAGAGTCCTGGGATTGAACCCTGCATTGGGCTCCCTGCTCTGTGGGGAGCCTGCTTCTCCCTCACCTTCTGCCTGTGCTCTGCCTGCTTGTGCTCTCTCTCTCTCTCTCTCTCTCTCTCTCTGTGTCAAATAAATAAATAAATAAAATCTTTGAAAATGCCCATAACCACTAAATTAAGCCTTGTAAATATTTAATATACAGAGTAAAGCTAAAATTTATATTCTAAGGAAAACTTTTCTTACAGCACTCTAAAGCCTCTCTCACACTGAATTAAACCTATTTTTAAATTTATCTGTCTCCTCTCCACTAGACTAGAATTCCTTGATTTCAAGGGCACGAATTCAGGTGTCTTTAAAAAGTACTTAGTAAATGTTCTTTGAAATGGATCAACTCTTCTTCCTTTGAAAACTTTATATGGATCTTCACTGGGTATTGACTATTGCCGTTCAATATAGGAGTCTTAGTTCAAGGGAGAAGTACAGCATATAGATTTAAAGACCAAGAAATGGGGGCACCTGGGTGGCTCAGTGGGTTAAGCTGCTGCTTTCGGCTCAGGTCACGATCTCAGGGTCCTGGGATCGAGTCCCGAATCGGGCTCTCTGCTCAGCAGGGAGCCTGCTTCCCTCTCTCTCTCTCTGCCTGCCTCTCCGTCTACTTGTGATTTTTCTCTGTCAAATAAATAAATAAAATCTTTAAAAAAATAAAATAAAATAAAGACCAAGAAATGGAACTCTCCAATATTTAGAGACCTGGGAGATGAGAAAAAATGAATAAAGGAAATTAACCACAGTAGTAAGAAAAGTTTGAAAAAAAGACAAGAGTGATACCTAGGAAGCTAAGTAAAAATAAGAACTAATATTGGGTTTAGCACATTTCTAGTGATTCTTAGGAACTAGGAACCACAGCTTACTATATAACGCCAAAGTCCGGGAATGAAATGGCCAACAAATCCTAGATGCAGTAAAATGGATGGTTCAGAAAACTGATGGTGAGAGAAGAGCAAATTGGATGAGGAAACAATGACAGAAATTCTATAGTAAGAAAACCCTCTGTGTTGGGACTAGAAATTGAGGGGAAAGTAAAGAACTAAGATTCTCAAACAGAGACAATGAGATGTAGTGGAAAGGACACATGCTTTGGAATCAAAATAGTCCAAGATACAAAAGCAGACTCCAATATCAGCCAGCTGTCACCCTTAAAGACATTCCCTTTCACTAAGGACAATAATACCTCTCTTGCAGAGTCAAGAGATTAAACTAAGTAATACACATGAAAGCGCAAAAAACAAACTAGTTCTTATAACCACCCCTTCAGAGTACCATATAGTGCCTTATAAGGAATACTGGGGAGTCACAGGGTCTCTATTTCTTACATTCCTTAGTGTGGCCTAAAAAAACAAAGTATGTAATGCCAAAAAGTCAACCTCAACTAGTTTACTTTTTAAAGATTGATTGATTGATTGATTTGGACCAGGGGTGGGAGATGGGCAGGGCAGAGGGAGAGCAAAGAGAAACCCAAGCAGACTGCACTGACCACAGAGCCTGACACCGAGGTTGGAGTCACGGGGTTGATCTCACAACCCTGAGATTACAACCTGAACCCAAACCAAGAGTCAGATGCTTAACTGACTGTGCCACCCAGGTGCCCCCTCAACTAATTTAAAGCATCACAACACTAAGACAATCATTTCAGACAAGTTTTTCAACAACTTGGCTGAACTAGATTTTTAAAAAGGAGATGTGGTAATCTCAGCTCTCTTCCCTTAACATGACTTATTACCAGATCTCAAATCAGTGAATAATTTTAAAAAAACATTAATTTTTCTATATAGGTGAACAAAGGGGAAAGTTCCAATGATCTCTTTTTGAGTCTGCATTTTGTTCTGAGTAATCTCTATACCTAACATGGGGCTTGACCTCATAC
This sequence comes from Mustela putorius furo, assembly GCF_011764305.1. NCBI lineage: Eukaryota > Metazoa > Chordata > Mammalia > Carnivora > Mustelidae > Mustela > Mustela putorius. The sequence goes on along the minus strand of NW_025422005.1, from coordinate 41,997,767 downwards.
CCCAAGATCGAGTCCCATGCTCCTCCAACTGAGCCAGTAAGGTGCCCCCCAACGATCTTTTTCTAAAAAAAATAAATAAGGGAGCCTGGGTGACTCAGTGGATTAAAGCCTCTGCCTTCAGCTCAGGTCATGGTCCTGGGATTGAGCCCCGCATGGGTCTCTCTGCTCAGCAGGGAGCCTGCTTCCGCCTCTCTCTTACTTGTGATCTCTGCCCGTCAAATGAATAAATAAAATCTTAAAAAAAAAAATTAAGGGGTGCCTGGGTGGCTCAGTGGGTTAAGCCACTGCCTTCGGCTCAGGTCATGATCTCGGGGTCCTGGGATCGAGTCCCGCATCGGGCTCTCTGCTCAGCAGGGAGCCTGCTTCCTCCTCTCTCTCTCTGCCTGCCTCTCTGCCTACTTGTGATCTCCCTCTGTCAAATAAATAAATAAAATCTTAAAAAAAAAAAAATTAAAATAAATAAATAAATAAATAAATAAAATTACTTTAAAACAATGATTCTCAATATTGACTGAATACTGTAATCACCTAAGGAGCTTTAGAAAATACTGATTCCTGAGTCCTACCTCCCTGTGGCTCTAATTTAATTGTTCAAGCTCCACAAGTGATTTCTTTTAATTAAAAATTTTTTTCCAGGGGTGTGTGTCTGGCTCAGTTTGTACAGAATGTAATTTTTTTTTTTTTTGGTGGGGCAGAGAGAAAAAGAAGGGTAGGGGAAAGAGGGTTAGAGAGAGAATCCTGACCACACTCCACGCCCAGTGGAGAACCCCACATAAGGCTCGATCCTACAACCCAGAGATCATGACCTGAGCTGAAATCGAGAGTTGGAGGCTTAACCTACTGAGCCACCCAGGTGCCCTTAGAGCATGTGACTCTTGATTTAGGGGTGGTGAGTTTGAGCCCCAAGTTGGGTACAGAGATTACCTAAAATAAAATCTTTAAAGTAAGTAAGGAAATAAATCATTTCCCCCAGCTTTATCAAAGATATTACTGACATATACCATTGTGTAAGTTTAAGATATCCAACATGATGATATGATACATGTATATATTGGGAAATGATTACCATGATAAGGTTGATTAACATAAACATCATTTCACATAATTACATTCCAGGTGATTTTAACTGTAGTGCAGGGTAAGAATCACTACTTTAATGTTTATGTAGGAGAAAAATAGATAATGATACCAAATAAAGTAGGTGTTTCATATGGTCAAGATTTCAAAGTAATAACAGCTCCGTTTGTGAAATCAAACTTGTTTCACAGAGGCATTGTGAAATACAGATGTCCTACTAGCCTCAATTTCGTAAGTCAGGCTAATTCACTGGAGGGTTGTCTGTTGGTCTTAAGAAGAAACCAGCAAAAACTATACTGCTCTGGGATCATACCTATTACATCTTTGCCTTGAAAATATTAGCTTAACATATCAGGGACACATTCCTTTCATCCTTTAGGATGCTCACCTCTTCTGGGAAATTTTCCCTCAACTCCCAGACCACGGGGGATTTCGTCCCCTTTTAATTTTTAGAATCCTTTACTATTAGACCAATTTGTTTGGCAGTTAAGTAACATTAGAATAGTAATTTACATTTTTATATTTCCTTCATCAAAAAACCCTGTGCTAAAAATCTGTCTTGCTCCATAACAAATTGTTAAGTCAGTTCCTCACACTTCCTATTGCCCTGCACCTGGCTTATGTGACCTTTCCAAGTCTGACCCTGGTGTCTGCCTACTTTTCCAGCCTCATCTCATTGCTCTGTGAATTTCTACTTTTGAGGTCTAGCCACAGTGGCCTTTCTTTCAGTTCCTTGGATGTATCATGCTCCATTCTACCACATATATTCTGCATTAATTCTTCTCATTGCCTGGAATGTTCTCTACCAAGCTATTCACCCTTAAGATCTCCACTCATTCATTAATTCTTCAGAGAAGCCTTATATTAAGTCAAGTCTCTCTGTTAAACATTTTCATATATAATACTGCATTATCTTCTAGATTTTAGCACAGTATAAAGCATATATAGAGCATGTATATATAATATACATAAATACATACATATTTAAATGTATATGTGTGTACGTATATTTAAAGCACACATATTCTGTTGGCACATGGCATTTGATTACTTGATTCCCTCACTAAATTACAAGCTCCATGAGGGCAAAATCATGCCTTTTTGCCCTCACCATCAAATCCCCATGCCCCGTACGGTGACCAGTACACACAGGCACTTGGTAAAATATTGAATGAATAAAAAAGAATAATTCAAAATCATTTTCTACATCCTATTTTTTAAGGCCTAAATTTACAAATACCTAAGAACTGAGATGTTTATATTTACAACTAAACTTTCCTTCTCCTTTTTTGAGTCTGTCATGATTACTCAAAAAAGGTACCTTGCCTTTTGGGTCACAATATCCACTTTCAGGCCATCCCTGACTCTGCTCCAGGTAGGATCAAAGGATGCTTCTGCTTAAGTAGTGTAGGTAGTAGGGGGAAAAAATGGGGCTCTGGAATTAGAGATAAAAATCCAAATGTTGGTTCTTACTAACTGTAAATCATATAATTTCTGAGTCTATGGTTCTCATCTATAAAATGGGGCTAATACCTATCAATGTAGGCATCTAGAGGATACAGTGTACATTAGGAAAATATTAGCTTAAACTTGCCACAATTCTATCCTTCAAGGTATGACTCAGCTACCATCTTTTCCATCAAGCCCCCAATTCTCCAGCTGGAAGAAATTTCTTCTACTCTTTTACAGCGATTACACTGATCTTTGGCTTTATAGTTATTTATGACTGTATCATCACCAAGACTAAATTCCTTAGAAGCAGATCCTATATCTTTTTTATCTCTGAATCCCAAGTACCAAGCAGATGAATTTAAATCATTAGGCATGAAAAACCTTAAGAAAAGCAAAATTACACCATTTCTATGGTAAAGATCTCCTTGGAGAACTTAACTTCCCAATGAATATCAATTTAAGAAGGAGTAGTGACTAATTAGAAATGGTATGTTACAGTGGTTCAAAATATCTAAATATTATCATCATAAGAACTATTACTTATCCAAGGCCTACTACACGACTAGCACTTTACATATATAATTACTAACCTTTGGAAGAATTTAGTTAGATAGAATATCTGTTTTGTAAATAAAGAAATGGAAACCCAAAAAGTTACATCATCTCTTGGTCTGGGTCATGAAGCAAGCAGGCTAGGATTTTAACTGGGACTCTCTGACTTGAAAGCAAGGCCTTTCCACTATACAATGCCATCTTTCACAGACATGTTCCATATATTGTTAGACATTCATCTTAATGGAACCTTATGCAGCTAAGACATTGGTCAGCCTGACAAAATAATACATTTTAAAAGTCTAACCTTTAAATGTCCTTCACCGGTGAGGAATTCAGAGTAACCTGCATCAGTGGCCAGCAAACCTACAAACTGCATGCTGGGCCGTTGTTGTATAAAGGCTTCAACAGCTTTATCTGTCACATGCTTTCTCCCAGAAACATCCAGGGAGACAAGGTTGGGTAGGATGTCTTTTTGTTCTAGTAGGCGAAGAGCTATGTCTGATGTAAACTGTTTATCATCTGAAATGTCAAGATGATTCAGATGTTTTAGTTCCCGCACAACATCCAGTATCTGGGTAGTTGTCATTTTTAAACACTTCAAGTGGTGCATGGTTAGAGACTTGAGTCGGTCTTTGCAGGCCAGCAAAGCTGTGATGTCTGTGATTGAGGTGTTAGAAATATCCAGGCTCTCTAATCTTGGCAATGAGGCAACTTCAGCGAGGTCTTCATTGTAAAAGAGAACATTGGTGATGCTTAACGCTCGAAGGCCAGAAAGCCGGCTGAAGCACCGCTCGTAAGGATCTTCGAGGGAAAGAGTTAACGAGTTCAGCACTAGGCACTGGAGATTTTGCTGGATCCATTTGTTACTGCCAAGCCCACTGATTATGTCTGTAATCGTGATGTCTGCATTCACACCTGTAGCATCAAGTTCCACTAACTTGTGATGGCAGAAGGCTTTCCGGAAAGCAACAGCAGAGATCTTGGCTTTGCGAATGCAAGCACGCTTTAAGCGCATCTGATTGCCCCTGAAAATACCTACAGTTCCATCATTCAGTAGACCTGGAAAAAAAAAAGTTAACACCTCAATTTCAAAAAATAATTAAAGAATAGCTAAAATTTCCAGCATACTTACATTTCCAAAGCACACCCATGTAACAATATTTCATTTAATATACATAACAATTCCATGGGGTAAGAATATTATGATTACAACTTAGAGATGAATACACTAGGGTGAGAAAAGTGGCTTTCCAAGGTCACAGAGCTAGCAAGTGACTGTGGTAGATCTTATAGATATTCACTAACATCTGGTTCATGCCTTCCCGGACATGTAGACAGCTACATTTCCCATCCTACCCTTGGAATTAGATGGGGCTATGTGCCTAGTTTTGACCAACGGCCTATAGGCTGAAGCACCTGAGAGCCAGTACACAATTTCCCATGCTATCTTTTCCCGCTATGACAAATGAGGAGTCTTCAAGTTCTAGACAGAATAGATTTCTGAAAGCGGAGCCTCCATCAGCTTGGATCCAAGAGTGACCATGGAGAATAACCCTCCATGGATTTGCAGCATTTATGTACCATGGGTGAGGTAAAACAAACTTTATGTTAAGCTACTGAATCTGGGGAATTAATTGTTACCAATTAATGTTACCATTACTAGTCTATCCTTCAATTTCACTATAATACATTATTATACACACAAACATACATACATAATATATATATGATCTTTGAATGAATAAAAAGGTGTAATATATGTGTGTGTGTATGTGTATATATATATATACACACATATATTTAGCACATGCATATCTGCAAATTATTCAGATCACTGGCTAGATCTGAAATCTTATTAAAAGGATCTAGAGGTTAGGGGCACCTGGGTGGCTCAGCCCTTAAGAGTCTGCCTTTGGCTCAGGTCATGATCCCGGGGTCCTGGGACAGAGCCCCGCGTCCAGCTCCTTGCTCAGCAGGAAGCCTGCTTCTCCCTCTCGCACTCCCCCTGCTTATATTTCCTCTCTCTCTGCCAAATAAATACAAAATAAAATCTTAAAAAAAAAAAAAAAAGGACCTAGGTTATAGTCAACTTTCTGTCAGATTAAATTCAAATAAAGTGGATACAGGAACCTCTTAAAGTCCCTTAGAGATCTACCTGACTAGCAACTAACAGTGCCAGAAGTATATGATGTCTTGGAACCACATCAATCTCAACCATATCACCTATCAATTAAACAACATTTCCTGTGAAAGTAACAGGCATGCCAATAAAAGATAGCCTAAGAACAGTCCAGGGTGAGTGTACAGTTGGGACCAGGTAAATAAATAGCCTGGAGTCAAGGGAAGAACTCTAAGTGGCACTTCAGCAGACTCATACTAAACAGATTCATACAGCTTGGGCTAAAGATACAGCTAAGGGTCACCTCTGTATTAGAACTAAAGTATTTTTTAATTTTTTAATTAATTATTTATTTATTTAAAAAACATTCTGTAGGCTTTCTTTTTTTTTTTTTTTTTAAAGATTTTATTTATTTATTTGTCAGAGAGAGAGAGAGTGAGAGCGAGCACAGGCAGACAGAGTGGAAGGCAAGGCAGAGGGAGAAGCAGGCTCCCCACAGAGCAAGGAGCCCGATGTGGGACTCGATCCCAGGACGCTGGGATCATGACCTGAGCCAAAGGCAGCTGCTTAACCAACTGAGCCACCCAGGCGTCCCAGGCTTTCTTTTTTTTTTTAGATTTTATTTATTTATTTGACAGAGAGAGAGATCACAAGTAGGCAGAGAGGCAGGCAGAGAGAGAGGAGGAAGCAGGCTCCCCGCTGAGCAGAGAGCATGATTCGGGGCTCGATCCCAGGACCCTGGGATCATGACCCGAGCCGAAGGCAGAGGCTTAACCTACTGAGCCACCCAGGTGCCCCAGAACTAAAGGGCTTCTTTCAAGGACTGAAGTACAGAAGCCTAAATGCAAGGATTTTGCCCCAAAGCATTCTTTTCTTTCTTTCTGTTTTAGGCTATAAAGAGTTGAGGTGACCAGCAATGTAACCTCCAGGGAAGTGGGGTACTATTCAGGGAATATAAGCCCTCAGTCACCTAGGAAGTCTAGGTGACTATTCAAGGATGCAATCCATAATGTTTCAAAAGGTATTACTCTCCACCCCCCCCCCAAAAGGCATTATTCTTTTCAATTTAATCCCAAAACAGATATGGTTGACCATGTCAAGGTATAAAAATTTAGATTAGGTCATAATATAACACAGAAGCATTAGATGGCAAATATTCTGATTCCTGGCTCTTAAACACACATTTCCTAGAAAACTTTTAGCACCATGACACAGAATAAGCAACGATTATGACAAAGGAATCAAAGATCCCAGTAAGTAAAATCTTTAACATCAGGCTTATTTTAATAAAAACTGCTACCAATATCATTTTTCTTTTGAATTGGGCATATAGAAAAATCTGAATGTAAATAAGTTAAGATTTTCTAAAATCATTATGCTATTAGAAAAAATATTATAAATTCTAAAAGTATTCATAGAACTTTTTTCCATTTTTTATGAAAATGTTCAGATACAGAAAAACTGATGAAACTTTTAAAAATTGTGACAAAATTGGCATTATGTTCTTTTACGTATTGTCAGTAGTATCCACTCTTTTTTTTTCAATTCTTAATATTTTAATTATTACCTATCTTAATCTACATCTGACAAATTCATAAGTTGAATTTCAAGCTTGTTGTATAATATACAACACAGCCTGGAAATACTGTAAGGTTTTTTTTCCACAGATTGCTTCTTCAATTTTTATTTTTACTACTGAAATATAGTTGACATACAATATTATGTTAGTTTTAGGTTAGTACTATCTACTCTTGTTTCTTTTGCAAAGAGATTAATTCAGAACACTTTCTGGTGAATGAGGCCAGAAATAACATTGAGGTAACACAAATGAGGACATTAAGTTATTTCTCTGATCTGAAGGCAGCTTCATATATATATATATATGTGTGTGTGTGTGTGTGTGTGTGTGTGTGTGTGTGTGTATGTATATATATATATATACCTTCTCTCATATGAAGGCAGCTTGAAAAGAAGAGGTAGAAAACACATTCTGATGATACTACTCTGGGGGTAATTATTTAGTTACACTTATTTGAAAACTGCTTCCATTATTTTACCCATATAAAGCATTTGCCACAGAGCTAGTATACAATAACAAGTATTCAATAAATGTTAGCTGCTAATATTAGCTATCAGTAGTTATATTTCAAAAAGTTTCTGGCAAATTAAGACTCTACTTAACATTTATTCCTTTGATTTACAAGATTAGTTATATGTATATATATTTAAATTGAATATGTTAAGCATAGTCATTAAATTGAGACCAAAAAGAAAGAAAGCACTGACATAATCTTTTAAATTGTTGTGCAGCGTTGTAAGGAACCTTTAACTTTACCATATATAGTATCTACTGGTATCATCCCAGTTCCTTTGGCAGGCTGAATTCAAAGAGACTACAGACTTGAGCAACTCAGTGAAAACCAAGGAGTTCAAACATCTTCTTTCTAAAATTATTCTAAAATGCCTCAATTATACCATTATTTCTCCCACCCCTCCTTGGAATACATTATCTGGATTCATACTTGATATATATAAAGCCAAAGCAAAGTGTACAGTATTCCCTGGCATATAGAACAGGAATATCTCTAATGTAGTTGTAGGAAGATTGTGCGGCAGTGAAAACAGCACAGATTTGGAATCAGACTTCGATCTGAACTAGGACTCTACCATTTACTAGCATTATGACCTCTAACAAGTTACTTTTCTGAATCAGTTTCCTTATCTGTATATAAATGGGATTATAAAAGTTATCTTTTTTTTAAGATTTTATTTATTTATTTGACAGACAGAGATCACAAGTAGGCAGAGAGGCAGGCAGAGAGATCCCCGCTGAGCAGAGAGCCCAATGTAGGGCTCTATCCCAGGACCCTGGGACCATGACCTGAGCCAAAGGCAGAGGCTTTAACCCACTGAGCCACCCAGGCGCCCAAAGTTATCTTTTTTTAATAGTGGTTATTTTATAAGGTTTTAGAGAAAATTCAAGGAAAACAAAATTCCTAGCACGAAACAGGTAATAGGTAAATGATAGTAATTATTATTGCCACATTGTTATTCTATTTTATAGTTTTGGACAAATTATATTTTCTCCTTGAAAAGAGTTTATAAACCGAAATTAAAAATGGCATTATCTATTTCAACTTAAAACTTAATCAGAAATAGGCGGAACTTTCCAGAACGCTCGGTGAGACGTGGAGGAGCGGCGGCTACCCGAGCTACGCCCAGCAACGCGCTCCTTCCCGCTCCCCCACATCGGCCTCGGCCCTCTCACCGGCTGTAGAAAATGGTGAAAGAAACCACTTATGATGTTTTGGGGGTCAAACCCAATGCCACCCAAGAAGAACTGAAAAAGGCCTATAGGAAACTGGCTTTGAAGTACCACCCTGATAAGAATCCAAATGAAGGAGAGAAGTTTAAACAGATTTCTCAAGCTTATGAAGTACTCTCTGATGCAAAGAAAAGGGAATTATATGACAAAGGAGGTGAACAGGCAATTAAAGAAGGTGGAGCTGGTGGTGGTTTTGGCTCCCCCATGGACATCTTTGATATGTTTTTTGGAGGAGGAGGAAGAATGCAGAGAGAAAGGAGAGGTAAAAATGTTCTGCACCAGCTCTCAGTAACCTTAGAAGATTTATATAATGGTGCAACAAGATAACTAGCTCTGCAAAAAAATGCGATATGCGATAAATGTGAAGGCCGAGGTGGTAAGAAAGGAGCAGTTGAGTGTTGTCCCAATTGCCGAGGTACTGGAATGCAAATAAGAATTCATCGGATAGTACCTGGAATGGTTCAGCAAATTCAATCTGTGTGCATGGAGTGCCAGGGTCATGGGGAACGGATCAGTCCTAAAGATAGATGTAAAAGCTGCAATGGAAGGAAGATAGTTTGAGAGAAGAAGATTCTAGAAGTTCATATTGACAAAGGCATGAAAGATGGCCAGAAGATAACATTCCATGGTGAGAGAGACCAAGAACCAGGACTGGAACCAGGAGATATTATCATTGTTTTAGATCAGAAGGACCATGCTGTTTTTACTCAACGAGGAGAAGACCTTTTCATGTGTATGGACATACAGCTGGTTGAAGCACTGTGTGGTTTTCAAAAGCCTATATCTACTCTTGACAACCAAACCACTGTCATCACCTCTCATCCAGGTCAAATTGTCAAGCGTGGAGATATCAAGTGTGTGCTAAATGAAGGCATGCCAATTTATTGTAGGCCATATGAAAAGGGTCGCCTCATCATCCAACTGAAGGTAAATTTTCCTGAGAATGGCTTTCTGTCTCCTGATAAACTCTCTTTGCTGGAAAAACTCCTACCTGAGAGAAAGGAAGTAGAAGAGACTGATGAAATGGACCAGGTAGAACTGGTGGACTTTGATCCAAATCAGGAAAGACGGCACCATTACAATGGGGAAGCATATGAGAATGATGAACATCATCCCAGGGGTGGTGTTCAGTGTCAGACCTCTTAATGGGGCCAGTGAATAACACTGCTGGCATTTTATGTGCAGTAGTGAATGAGTGAAGGACTATAATTATAGCTCACTACTTGCTATTGTTTTTGTTTTAATATTCAACTATAGTAGTGACAAGTTAAATGAAGAATAAACTCAAATATAAAAGCTCCAACTTTGCCCTGTATGTAGGATGACTTCAGTGTGGAAGATAAGTTTAATATTTGTAAAAACTGCTTTCAAAAAAAATCTCCCCTAGCATTTGTTAGGCCATACCTTGTAATTAATTTCAGTTCTATGTATATGAAACAGCTCAGACTGAAATGCTGGGTGTATGTATTGACTTCAGTGTATGACCCTTAATTGTTAAGCTATGAAGTTAAAACTTGTATTTAATTGGCAATCAGACAAAGAATTTGTAGAGAAGTGTTGGTCTATAGTTATGTTAAGTGGGATTCATTGTGATGCCTCTGCATCTATTGCCTCAACTGATACTTGAAGATGGCATGCTATGTAATTTGGCCTGTGGTATCAGCGATAGAAAGGATACCTCTTTAAAGAAGGGGTTTGTCATATGCTGCTGCTTGAGGGCTTGCACTTGTAGAATTGCATTCCCTTCTGGGCCATCTTTTTCTTCCCCTTTTTTTAAATATATATATACATATATATGTATCAGCCCTGGTTATACTTTTTTGCCTTCTCTTTGGACCATGATAAGCTTCAGAGTAGTGGCTTCGGGAGCAGGGTAACTTACAGTGAAGAGACATTTATGTGGAGAAGTTTGCATGTATGAGATAGGAAGGTTTTTTTGTTTTTTGTTTTTTTTTTTTAAGGTATGTTATAGGCTTACTTTAAATAACTCTCCAAAGTAACTGTAATTTAATGTTGGTAGTATAGCAAATTATGATGAATAGCTTTAATTGTATGTTTAAAAAGTCATGTTCACAAGCTTAAATCTGGTTATCAGAATTAAGCAATTGGAATGTATGAATGTCTCCTTAATATACTGATTACAAAGCAAAAAAAAAAAAAAAAAAATCTTAATCAGAAATAACAAAAATCCTCTACATAAACAGAATACCACATATAAGACTCTCCCAACTTATTTTCAAAATTCGTTTTTGAAAACAGAAGTACTAAATTAGCTATGCTTTCCCAATTCAAAGGTCAAAAGCAGAAACTCATTTTTCTGTAAGTGTTTATTTTTCCCACTGCCAAATGAAGACGTAAGGTACTTTACACCAGCAAACTTCTAAAGGGATATTTTGAAAGATAAGTTATTTTGGGGGCACCTGGGTTGCTCAGTGGGTTAAAGCCTCTGCCTTCGGCTCAGGTCATGATCTCAGGGTCCTGGGACCGAGCCCCACATCGGGCTCTCTGCTCAGCGGGGAGACTGCTCCCCACCCCGCCCCCCACCTGCCTCTCTGCCTACTTGTGATTTCTCTCTGTCAAATAAATAAATAAAATTTTTTAATTTTTATTTTTTTTTAAAGATTTTATTTATTTGACAGAGAGAGCAAGCGGGGGCAGGGGTCAGGGAGGAGTAGGCTCCCTGCTGAGCAGAGAGCCGGATGTGGGGCTTGATCCCAGGACTGTGAGATCATGACATGAGCAGAAGGCAGAGGCTTAACCCACTGAGCCACCCAGGCGCTCCACAAATAAAATCTTTTTTTAAAAAAAGTTATTTTGCCATGGGAAAAGCAGAAAAAGAACTAGAAAGAAAGAAAGAAAGAAAGAAAGGAAAAGAAAAGAAAGAGGAAGCAATTTTCCTAGATTAGAAAAGAAAAATGCTTATTCCAAATTACATAGTAAGTGGCAGGAAAGGAAAAAATAAATAAATTCCTTTTCCTGGAATCAGACTCATCTGGCCTTTTCTAAGAAAATAATTAAATGCCACAGCAGCACTCAAAATCCAATGCCAATTAACAGCACATAATTCTTATTTCCTCTGTGTATTTTTTACCATGAAAAGCCATAGTCTGAAGCAGTCGATCAGCCACCTCCTGTGGGAATACTCCAGGTTCCTGCAGACACAACGTTCCATCTTGTCTTGCTGAACAGAACTTCTCAAGATGAGTAGTCAGGAAATTCAAGCAGATATCAAGTAAGGAATAGGGAGATGCCTCCTCCTTGGAGCCCAGGAAAAAACATAAAGGGAAGACAAAAGTCAACAAATTAGTTTCCAGAAAAATAGAAAACAAAACTTTCATGAACTCATTCAAGAAGTATTTTTACTCAGTGTCTACCATACGTTAGATACTGTGTTAGGTGCTGGGACTACAATAGGTAACCCATGTTCTCAAGAGGCAGAAGAGAAACGTTTAAACAAATATTTACATAAAATATATTACATATTATATTAGAAGACATATCGAGTAGTACGTAAGTACAAGCAGGGTGTCCTAATCAGACAAGGATGGTCAGGGAAGACCTCAAGGTATAGCAGATTAATCTTCCTAAATTACTATCCATGACCATCCTCTGGTCAACTCTTCCACAAATTTCCAAGGGCCTGAAGACAAAAAATAAAATTCTTAGATTGTTAGACTGATGCCTGAGTCCTTCTAAAATCTAGACCAAATTTACTCTCAAACTTGATATCCCACAAAATCCCCATCCCAATCTGATAATTCAAATATGATTAATTTATTTGGGTAAAAGAATTTGCTATAGGTGTTAACATCCTCAAAATAGAAAAAGTTAACCCTGTTATTCCAGTCTGAAGAATAAAGAACTAATCAAATAAGCACAAAGATTTAAGTGTAAGGGTTTTTGTTTTTTTAAATATTTTATTTATTTATTTGACAGAGAGAGATCTCAAGTAGGCAGAGAGGCAGGCAGAGAGAGAGAGAGGAGGAAGCAGGCTCCTTACTGAGCAAAGAGCCCGATGCGGGACTCGATCCCAGGACCCGGAGATCATGACCTGAGCCGAAGGCAGCGGCTTAACCCACTGAGCCACCCAAGCGCCCCAAGTGTAAGGGTTTTAACTATAGAAATAAACACTGTAAATGTCCCCAGTAGTACAATATAATTAAAATATAATTATAGTAGCTATCATCTATTAGATGCTTTTATGACTGTGCTGAGTATCATACATGAATTATCCATTATTTCACTTATTCCTTCATCCCATTTTATTTTTATTTTTTTTAGTAATTTTTTAAAAGATTTTATTTATTTATTTAACAGAGAGAGGGAGAAATCACAAATAGGCAGAGAGGCAGGCAGAGGGGGAAAGCGAAGTAGGCTCCCCACCGAGCAGAGAGCCCGACGTGGGGCTCAATCCCAGGACCCTAAGATCATGACCTGAGCAGAAGGCAGAGGGTTAACCCACTGAGCCACCCAGGCACCCCCCTTCATCCCATTTTTAAAAGTAGTCAAACAGGGACGCCTGGGTGGCTCAGTTGGTTAGGCAGCTGCCTTCGGCTCAGGTCATGATCCCAGCGTCCTGGGATCGAGTCCCACATCGGGCTCCTTGCTCCACAGGGAGCCTGCTTCTCCCTCTGCCTCTGCCTTCCACTCTGCCTGTGCTCGCTCTCACTCTCTCTCTCTCTGACAAATAAGTAAAAAAAAAAATCTTAAAAAAATAAATAAATAAAAGTAGTCAAACATTATCTTCATTTCTAAAGTTTTGTGGGGTTTTTGTTTTTTAATCTGATTAGAGAGAGAGCACAAGCAGGGGAACTGGGAGGAGAAGCAGACTCACTGCCAAGCTGGGAGCCTGATGTGGGGCCTTGATCACAGGACTCTCGGGCCATGCCTTTCTCTCAGACCATGACCTGAGCCAAAGGCAGACGCCCAACCAATTGAGCCACCTAGGCATTCCCATCTTTAAAGTTTTAATTGAAAACTGGCTTAGAAAAGTAACATCTTTCTCAGCATTCTGCATAGTCAGTGATAAAGTATAGTGTCAAATTAAAAACTGACTCAGGAGCACAACTCTTAGCCACATTATACTATACATGTGACATTTTAATGGGAGCTATTAAACATTACATTTCAAAAATATAGGGGCACCTGGGTGGCTCAGTAGATTAAGCTTCTGCCTTCAGTTCAGGTCATGGTCCCAGGGTTCTCAGGATTGAGCCCCACGTCATACTCCCTGCTCAGTGGGGAGCCTGCTTCTCTCTCTCTCCCTCTGCCCCTCTGCTCCTGCTCTCTTTCTCACTCCCGGTCGTTCACTCTCTCTCTCAAATAAATAAATAAAATCTTAAAAAAAAATGCCAAGGAATTGACAACAATGAAAAATTACTAGAACATTAAAAAGAAAAAAAGTTCAGCAAGGCTGTAGGATATAAGTTCTACTTTATTTACAATGCATCATATCAATTATATCTATATGATTATACTGAACAATCTGAAAGTGAAAATAAGAAAACAATTCCATTTATAATAACATCAAAGAGAGTAACATATTTAGAAATAAATTTTAGGAAAAAAGTATAAAATAAAAAATTAAAGCCAACTCAAATAGAAAAACATCAATATTCATAGATCAGAAGATTTAATATTGTTAATTGTTCTATAGTTTCAATACAATCCTTATCAAAGTCCAACTTACTTTTTCACAGAAATTAACAAGCTCATCCTAAAATTCATATAGAAATACAATGGACCTAGAATAACTGAAATAATACTGAGAAAAAAAAATCTGGAGGACTCACACTTGTCAATTTTAAAACTCACTACAAAGCTATAGTAACCAAAACACTGTGGTACTGGCATAAGAATATATATATATATATAAATGAAACAGAACTGTGAATCCAAAAGTAAACTGTAATATTTATGATCAATTTTTTTTTCCTATGGTCAATATTTTTGACAAGGATACCTGCACAATTCAATGGGCAAAAGAATAGGTTTTTAAACAAATGGTGCTGGACATGCAAAAGGATGAACTGCACATGCAAAAGGATGAAGACAGTGTTCTACCTCATGTCATATACAAAAATTAACTAAAGATGGATGAAGACCATAAATGTAAGAGCTAAAATTATAAAGCTCTTGGAAGAAAACACAGGTATAAATTTTGGTTTTGTGTTAGTAAACAGTTTCTTAGATATAGCACCAAAAGAACAAATAACTAAAGAAAAGTAGAACATAAGTTGAACCTCATCAAAATAAGAAAATTTGGGAGGCACCTGGCTGGCTCAGTTGGTTAAGCATCCACCTTCAGCTTAGGCCACGATCCCATGATCCTGGGATGGAGCCCCACATTGGTCTCCCTGCTCGGTGGGGAGTCTGCTTTTCCCTCTGTCCCTCCCCCAGCTCATGCAAGCACATGCTCTCTTTCTCACTCTCAAATAAAATCTTAAAAAAAGAGAAATTTTGTCCTTCAAAGATCATCATCAAGACAATGAAAAGAAAGACCACAGAATGGGAGAAACTATTTGCAAATCATATATCTAAGAAGAGATTTGAATCTAGAATATAAAAGTAACTAGATGGGAGGATGGGGTAACTTGGTGAGGGGAATTAATGAGGGCACATAATGTCATGAGCTCTGGATGTATATGCAACTGGTAAGTTATTGAACACTACATCTGAAACTAATGATGTACTATAAGTTGGCTAATTTAATTTAAATTAAAAAGGAAAAAAACTTGAATTTTAAAACAAAAAAATATATATATAGGTAACTCTTATGACTCAACTATAAAAAGCCAACTCAATTAAAGACAGGCAAAGGTGGGGTGCCCGGGTAGCTCAGTGAGTTAAAGCCTCTGCCTTTGGCTCAGGTCATGATCCCAGGGTCCTGGGATCGAGCCCCGAATCGGGCTCTCTGCTCAGCAGGGAGCCTGCTTCCCTTCCTCTCTCTCTGTCTCTCTCTCTGCCTGCTTGTGATCTCTGTCTGTCAAATTAAAAAATAAAATCTTTAAAAAAAAAAAAAAAAACAGGCAAAGGTCTGAATAGACATTTCTCCAAAGAAATACAAATGACCAAAAATCAAATGAAAAAGAAAAAAAAAAAGGAAAAAAAAATCAAATGAAAATATGCTCGAGGCTCCTGGGTGGCTCAGTGGGTTAAAGCCTCTGCCTTCTGCTCAGGTCATGATCCCATGGTCCTGGAATCGAGGCCCACATTGAGCCCCACATCAGGCTTCCTGCTCAGCAGGGAGCCTGCTTCCCCCGCTCTCTCTGCCTTCCTCTCTGCCTAACTTGTGATCTGTCTGTCAAATAAATAAATAAAGTCTTAAAAAAAAAAAAAGAAGAAGAAAAAATGCTCAAAATCATTAATGACCAGGGAAACGCAAATCAAAATCATAATGAAATAACACCTCACATCCATTAGGGTGGTTAAAGCAGGGAGTCACTAAGTGTTGGTGAAGATGTACAGAAACTGCAACTCTCATACATTGCTGGTAGGAATATTAAATGATGCAGACACTTTGGGGAAAAGTCTACCAATTACCATATAACCTAGTAATTTGACCCCTGGATATTTACCCAAGAGAAATGGAAAACTTGTACATGAAATGTTTATAGAAGCATTATTCATAATAGTTAAAAGGTAGAAACACCACAAATATCCACCAACTGATGAATGGATAAATAAAATATGGCTTATCTACATAATGGAATACTATTTATTTAGCAAAAAAAGGAATCCTGATATGCCACACAGCATGGATGGACCCTGAAAATAGTATGCTAAGTGGGGCACCTAGCAGGCTCATAGAGAAGAGCATGCAACTCTTGGACATGAGTTGAAGCTCCATGTTGGATATAGAGATTACTTAAAATAAATAAACAACTTTTTAAAGATTTTATTTATTTATTTTGAGAGAGAGAGAGAGAAAGGGAGAGTGCATGCATGAGACTGAGAGAGCACAAGCAGGGGGTACAGCAGAGGGAGAGGAAGAAGCAAGCTTCTAGCTGAGCAGGGAGCCTGATGTAGGGCTCCATCCCAGGACCCTGGGAATGACCAGAGCCGAAGGCAGATGCTTAGCTGATTGAGCCAGCTAGGTGCCCCAATAAATATATATAACTTAAAAAAATAGTATGCTAAGTGAAAAAAGGCAGTGACAAAAGATCATATATTGTATGATTCCATTTATATAAAATATCCAAAATAGGCAAATCTATAGAGACAGAAAGTAGAATACTGGATGCCAGGGTTGAGAGGAGGAGGAGTTGGAAGGAAAATGGGAAGTAAATGCTAATGGTTACAGGGCTTCTTTTTGGGGTGATGAAAATGTTCTAAAATTCATTGTGGTTACAGTTAGACAACTCTATGAATATATTAAAAAACCACTGAATTGGGACACATTTTAAATGGGTGAACTACACGGCATATGAATTATGTCTTAATTAAGTTGTCATAAAAAATATTTATAGGGGCGCCTGACGGGCTCAGTTGGTAGAGCATGTGACTCTTTATCTCAGGGTCGTAAGTTCAGGCCCAATGTTGGGCATGGAGCTTATGTAAAAAAAGTAATTGATAAAACTGTAAATAAATATAAGACTAGAAATAAATAAATCAAAATATTAAAGTTAACTTTTGGTCATATGCTATCAGTTTCTTCTCCGAAAAAAAAAAATCAAACTTTCTATGCAGCACAGATTTCTATAATCAAAAAACATTATTAAAATATTTACATATTATTTTACAGTTTACAAAGCGCTTTCACATTCACATATTTGACATTATAATAACTGAGTAAAGTGGGTAACAAACACATCATTTTATAAATAAGGAAATAGCCTTCATAAAAGTTAAACGGCTGGCCCAGTGTGACATAGACTACTTGGAAGCCCAATCCTATTATTTGTTCTCTTTTTCTACATTAATAAAGTCTTTTATTATCTGAACACACAACCACCTGTAATAAAGACTACATATCCCAGGTTCCTCTGCAGCTAGATGTAGCAAGGACACATTAGAAAAATTTCAAAGGAAATAATTAATCAAATTCAACTTCTGCCACACAGAACTTTGCTTATTCTCTCTTATTTCCTGAGTTGTAACAATGAATTCTTCCTGCTTTTTCTATTCTTTATTGTACCATCATCCTAAATATTAAAAATTCATTAGTCAGATGAAATAAGCTACACTTTCACCTCATTTGGTAAATTTCAAAATAATCTATTTATTTTGCAGAAGAGAAAATGGATGTAGTTGTATAATTGCCAGAGGGAAGATATATAAACCTTTTTATTTTTAAAGATTTTATTTATTTATTTGACAGACAGAGATCACAAGTAGGCAGAGAGGCAGGCAGAGAGAGAGAGGAAGGGAAGCAGGCTCCCTGCTGAGCAGATGAGCAGAGAGCCCAATGCGGGACTCGATCCCAGGACCCTGAGATCATGAACTGAGCCGAAGGCAGAGGCTTAACCCACTGAGCCACCCAGGCACCCCTAAACCTTTTTTTTTTTTAATTTTATTTATTTATTTGACAGAGAGAGATCACAAGTAGGCAGAGAGAGAGAGGGAAGCAGGCTTCCTGCTGAGCAGAGAGTCCGATGCGGGACTTGATCCCAGGACCCTGAGATCATGACCTGAGCCGAAGGCAGCGGCTTAACCCACACTGAGCCACCCAGGCACCCAATATATAAACCTTTCTGAGAACATACTTTTAGCAAGACACTTAGCAGAACAAACCCAGGAAGTAATGAACACTTAGAATATTTAAGTAATCATTCTTTTTTTATTTTTAAGAGATTTTTTTTTTTTTTAATTTATTTGACAGAGAGAGCACACACAAACGGGGAGTGGCAGGGAGAGGAGAAGCAAGCTCCTTGGAGAACAGGAGACAGATGCAGGGCTCTATCCCAGGACCCTGGGATCATGACCTGAGCCAAAGGCAGGCACTTCACTGAGCAACCCAGATGCCCCAATATACTACCTTTTCAAATTTACATACCAGTTTGTTTTGTTTTGTTGACAGACAGATCACAAGCAGGCAGAGAGGCAGGCAGAGAGAGAGAGAGAGAGGAGGAGGAGGCAGGCTCCCCGCTGAGCAGAGCCCGATGTGAGGCTCCATCCCAGAACCCTGGGATCATGACCCGAGCCGAAGGCAGAGAGGCTTTAACCACTGAGCCACCCAGGCGCCCCTACATACCAGTTTTGAATATAATATCTCAGCTGATACTCAAAGTGGGCCTGTGATGTGAACAAGGATAATCACCCCCATTTAAAGATGAAGAACAGAGAGGTTATGTATCAAGCCAGTGACAGAACTAGAACTGTAATTAGGTTATCTAAGATCTACTCCAAAACCTAAACTGCCATGATTCCCCAAATCCTAGTAATTAAAGCTAACACAGAAGTATTGAAAGATCAGTGTTCCTACCTTATTTTTAAACAAACAGCAGCACAGGAAGACTAAAAAAGAAACGATAAAGCAGAAGCTAGAACTCAGTGTCTAAACAATTCATCTCTTGGAAATTCCTACTCAGATTTTCCCCCTTAACAACTAGGTACACCACTGCCAGAGGAACACAGCTCCTACTAAAATAGCAGGAGAGAGAGGAAAGAGGTCAAATCTGACTTCATTTGAATCACAAAGTAATCTACACAGTTCTAAAGATAAAAGAATTTCTAGGATGAACAAACAGGAAAGTTATTTTTAATTAACTGAAATGGATTCTCAATCTGACCTAACCCGGGTCTTTAATCCGCAGCTCCTATTGGTACACTAAAGTATTACTGAATGCAACCTACTGTTTATTTAACAGGGTTCCTTAAGCAACGTAACAGGCACTTTGACAACTCTGAGCCTTTTTTTTAGATTAGTACTTTTACGTGGGAACATCTCACATGTCCTTCAAATTCAGTCAAACATCCCTAGTTTGGGGATGCCTTTGTTAATTTCCAAGGCAGAATTTTACTCTCAGCACCTGACAAATTAAACTGCACATAACAACAGCTTTTAGGTACTGAATGACAGCTATGTGGTACTAGGCACTAATCTAGCTTCTTCACATATGCTTGCAATCTTCAAAAGTTTGTTTTGAACAAGGGAGATAAACAGGCTCAGAGGGGCGCCTGGTGGCTCAGTCAGTTAAGCATCTGCCTTCAGTTCAGGTGATCACAGGGTCCTGGGATGGAGCCCTGCATTGTCAGGATCCCTGCTCAGTGGGGAGCCTGCTTCTGCTTCTCCCTCTTTGCTGCTCCCACTGCTTGTGCTCTCTCGATTTACCAAATAAATAAAATCTTTAAAACAAAACAAAAAAACTGAGGTTCAGAAAAATTAATTTAGGGGCACCTGGGTGGCTCAGTGGGTTGGGCCTCTGCCTTTCACTCAGGTCATGATCTCAGGGTCCTGGGACCGAGCCCCACATCAGGCTCTCTGCTCGGCGGGGAGCCTTCTCCCCCGCCCCCTCTGTCTGCCTCTCTTCCTACTTGTGATCTCTCTTTCTCTCTGTCAAATATATTAATAAAATCTATTTTAAAAATTTAATTTACACGTCAAAGACAAACAGCCAGCAGATGGCAGAAAAGAATAAAAATTAAAAGTTATTTTTCATGAAACACTAAGCCTCAGGTTCTGGTTCAGACTTCTGTAGATACAAGAGTTCTCTTAATTTCTACATCCTATGAATCAAGCACCATTACAATCTGCATTTTAAAAATGGGGAAACTGAAGTTTAGGTTAAATATCTTCCTTATATTTACACAGCCAACATGTTGCTAAACTGGGACTCCCAAAACAAGAATGAGACCACCATAGTCTATATTTTTAAGCTCTTAACCACTATGCAAATTCTAATCATAATTATTGAGTTCATACTACTTGTTAATATATGCTGTATGCTATAAACTATGTTAAGCACTTTACATACATAATTTCATTTACTTTTCATAAAAAATCCTTAAGTTAAATTCTTTCAGTATCCCCATTCTACAAAGATGAGGATACTGAAGTTTTGAGAGGTTTATTTATCTATGATGATACAGCTAAGAAGTGGCAGAGCCAGAATTAGACTCCAGGCAATCTGACTGTAGAGTTCAGTTTGTGCTTTAATAAATCATTACATAGGCAGGGACCCTGGGTGGCTCAGTGGGGGTTAAAGCCTCTGCCTTCCCAGGGTCCTGGGATGGAGCCCCACTTCGGGGCTCTCTGCTCAGCAGGGAACCTGCTTTCCCCCTCTCTCTCTGCCTGCCTCTCTGCATACTGTGATCTCTGTCTGTCAAATAAATAAATAAAATCTTTAAAAAAAATCATTACATAAGCTGCCATTTATATTTGATTCCAAATCTAGGTTTCTTTTACAATCCCATATTAATCAGTTTTTATGACTGTATGTCTCCCCAACAAGACCATGATGTTTTTCAAGTTCAAGGAACCTATTAACGGCTTCTTCATATCCACAGCACGCAGCATAGTCCCTGACATTTGCTGATTTAAAAAAAAAAAAAAGAAAAGAAAAGAAAAAGGAGTTCAAATTAGAAGACTAGTAAAGGGACTTGCCCTGTGTCACAATATTTCTAAGAAGTGGGGCCAAGGGGTGCCCGGGTGGTTCACTTAGTTAAGCACCTGCCCTTCAGCTCATGGCATGATCTTGGGGTCCTGGCACTGAGCCCTGTGGCAGGGTCACTGCTCAGCAGGGAGTCTGCTTCTCCCTCCCCCCTCTTCCTGCTTATGTTCTCTCTCTCTCTCTCTCTCAAATAAATAAATAAAATCTTTAAAAAAACAAAACAAAACTGGGGCTAAGACCCCACCAAGATCTGTTAATGATAATAAAGTCCATACCTTTTCCACTATACCATACTATCTCTCAGAACAATTATAACTTTGGCTCTGATATAAATTCCAAAAAACAATTTGAGGGCCATGGCTCAGACATGAGGTGATAATGCTGTGGATTAGGGAACAGGCAATGAAAATGGAAAAAAAATCAAAAGTGAAAAATAATTTGAGGGAAGAATTAACAACATCAAGTAAGCATTTCTGAACCCCCAGTATTTAGCACGATGCTTGGCACTCTACTAAACAGGCAACTGTTATTTGAAGGATTGACCAACATTCATATAGCATACTTTTGACATATTATTATCTCATTTAGAACTCACAACAGTCTTGTGGAGCTGGTATAGTAGACACTATTTTGTATAGGAGAATACCAGAGCTCAGAAAGAATAACAAACCCAAATTCATCCAGTTAGAATGTGGCAGAATCGAGCCAAGGTATCAAGGTATTTAATATCAAAAATCTCACCATTTTTTTCATTTCATGTAGCACCCTCTGGTGAGAGAGGAAGGGAGGTGGAGGAAGGGAAGCTGGGATATTAAAAAAAAAATAATAACTCCAAGATTTAATGTAGGAGTTAACCAGGGTAACCAGGGAGGAAAAAAAAAAGTTGTGGGGGGGGGCAAGAGAGAAGCATGATAAACCACAGGAGATAAAATGCTAAAAGTTTGGGCAATTTTGGTGAGTGCTATGTGAGAATTCCTTGTATTATTTTTGCAACATTTTTAAGTCTGAAATTGTCAAAAAGTTAGAAAATAAAAATAAAAAACAAAATAGTGGATATGGAATACTTCCATAACCTCACTGACAAAACTAGTAAGAAGACTAGGCAAAGCATTCTTTCTTCAGGGGAATTTGTTGTAGTCATGGAGAGTTTGTTCTGCTCAGGCAAGGACAGAAAAGGAACTAAGGCTCCAGTGAAAGAACTGAGCTGAATATGCAGATTTAAATAGCATCCCCTAGTAGTGACAGCTGAATTGTAAGAATAGATAAATTCTCAGAGGGAGTGATCAGGAGAGATAACTAAGCCCTGTAATTAACTACCACAAGTACAGCAAGTGGAGAATGACTTGGTCCCTGAACAATCCCTGAAAAAAATACCCTACAGCAAATAGCTAAAACAATAATTCCAGTACAAAACAAGAGTGCAGTTCTTTTTATTTATTTTTTTAGTTAATGTGGTGGTTTTTTTTTTTTTTAAGATTTTATTTATTTATTTGACAGAGAGAAATCACAAGTAGATGGAGAGGCAGGCAGAGAGAGAGAGGGAAGCAGGCTCCCTGCTGAGCAGAGAGCCCGATGCGGGACTCGATCCCAGGACCCTGAGATCATGACCTGAGCCGAAGGCAGCGGCTTCACCCACTGAGCCACCCAGGCGCCCCATAATGTGGTGTTTTCTAGAACAGGATATAATCCTGACATAGTGATTTATTCAAATAAAATTTGCCCAGATTGGTCCTCTCAAATACTGCTAGTAAGAGTGTAAACTGGGACAATTTGTCTGGAAATGAAAAAGATTCAATATTCATAAAAACACCCACATTCAAAAAATAAAATATAGGGGCGCCTGGGTGGCTCAGTGGGTTAAAGCCTCTGCCTTCAGCTCAGGTCATGATCCCGGGGTCCTGGGATCGAGCCCCACATCGGGCTCTCTGCTCAGCGGGGAGCCTGCTTCCTCCTCTCTCTCTCTGCCTGCCTCTCTGCCTACTTGTGATCTCTGTCTGTCAAATAAATAAATAAAATCTTTAAAAAATAAATAAATACAATAAAAATAAAATATAAAAAACAAAACAAAACAAAAACCACCAACACTCTTGGTCCAGTACTTCATTAGGTAGAATTTACCTAAAAATAGTAAATAATCAGAGATAATAACAAAGGATTTTACATAAAGGGACTTATCACAGTTTTTCTGACAAAAAAAAAAAAAAAAACCCAAACAACAACAACAAAAAACCCACACATTCAAATGGCTAAAATAGAAAGAAATGGTAAGCAAATCATAGTATGTCAATTCTATATAATACTACACAGCAATATGTATGTTTCTGAATAACTTTTAATGACATGGCAAAATGCTAGGAGTAGAATATTACTAAGCTAAATAAAAACTATACGAAGCAGGATTTCAATTAAACATCTACACAGCCATAGGAAATTATATTGCCTGAAAAACATTTCAGAAGCTTAAAAAGTTACCTCTAAATTAAATATGTTTTTTTTTAAGATTTTATTTATTTATTTGACAGAGAGAGAGAGAGATCACAAGTAGGTAGAGAGGCAGAGAGACAGGCAGAGAGAGGGGGAAGCAGGCTCACTGCCGAGCAGAAAGCCCGATGCAGGGCTCGATCCCAGGACCCTGAGACCATGACCCGAGCCTAAGGCAGAGGCTTAACCCTCTGAGCCACCCAGGCGCCCCTAAATTAAATATGTTGTAGTGTATCTATACAGAAGAACAAGGGAGAGATGAAATAAAAAAGGACAGAGGATACCTCAAGGGTAGGGGGTTATGGCATAGAGAAACACACGGGGTAAAACTGCAGTGGTCAAGTTCTATTTTTTAAGTTGGGATGCCAGGTTTTTAGCTATTTGTTTATTATGTTTCATGACTTACACAAATGTTTCATATGGCTTTCTGAACATATCAAATTATTAAAAATGGAAAAAGACTAAAATAAAAATTAGTGAAAATGAAGAAAAGCTGTTTCTGTGCCTTTTTTTTTTTTTAAGATTTTATTTATTTATTTGAGGTGGGGCAGGGGAGCAAGCACAAGCAGTGGGGGTGGCAAGCAGAGGGAGAAGCAGGCTCCCAGCTGAGCAAGGAGCCTGATGTGGGGCTTGATCCCAGAACCCTGGGATCATGACCAGAGCCCAAGGCAGCCACTTAAGAGACTGCCTCTGTTTTTGCTTTCCAAATATTGTAAGATAACCAAGAAACTGTCATTTTATCAAAGATATTTTTCAATACGTGTATTCAAACTAAAAGACATTTTTATTAGACTCAGTAACATTTTAATTTTGAATGAAAACATTTATGTATATATACACATATAAATATGTAACTTCTCATCACTGCTCTTATACCTTTTTCTTACACAGTCTTACATTCCCCAGAGGTTTAAATATCTGGTAATGATGGACTGGGTTGCAAAGGAGTCTTGAGAGAATTTGCAGAGGAAAAGCAGAGGAGCAGCTATGATATAAAAGGGAAACAGAGAAGAAATAAAATGAGATTTTTGAGAAGCATATCTGTGAACTCCGTTCTACTTTACAATGTTCTAAAATTTGCAAATAAAGACTTAAAGAGTTATTCTGAAATGACTTTTTGGCTCCAAGGGATTGTGCTGCATGGATTATGACATTGCTAGATACATAGACTAGATACAAAGGAAACAACCTAAACAGTTATACATAAGCAATTAAAGAATGTATCCTACTATTATGCATATAATTTATACACCTATCTTCTCCTCTGCACCTGCCTTTAGATATCATAGAGCAGGGCCCTCCTTGAAGGAACAAAACAGAGGAAAAGGATGACTAGAATGAAAGGAAATCAGAAAAGTTTTTTTTTTTTTTTTTAAGATTTTATTTATTTATTTGAGAGAGAGACATCACAAGTAGGCAGAGAGGCAGGCAGAGAGAGAGAGAGAGAGGAGGAAGCAGGCTCTCCGCTGAGCAGAGAGCCCGATGCGGGACTCGATCCCGGGACCCCGAGATCATGACCTGAGCCGAAGGCAGCGGCTTAACCCACTGAGCCACCCAGGTGCCCCTCAGAAAAGGTTTTGACATGCATTACCTAGGGGAGGCACAAAAGGCTCCCAGATGTTGGGGAAAAAAAAATTAGGAATTTTCATCAATATACATCTGTCTGGCATTTCAATTTATAAAGCTTTTTCAAAACAATCATGACGACTCTGTGAGTTATGAAGAATAGAAATTATTTCTGTTAGGAACCTGAGGTTTACCAAAGTAATGTTCACCAGTGGTAGCCATGTTCCCTTTATATATGCTGTTCCTTCTTTCTAGAATGCCCTTCTGCACCTTTCCATCTATCAAGTTCCTATTCATACTACAAGAGCCAGTATCTATGTCCACATCTCCATAATGTCCCTCATATACCAAAACATAGGCAGATATAATCACACTACTTTGTATATAGCTCTATTACAGTCACCTACTTTTGCTTACATGGCTGTCTCCCCCTTTAGACTGTGATTCAAGAAAAACAGTTCTCAAATTTTTTTTTTCCTGTGGCCCAATTAGTGGGGCAGAAAAACTTCACAGCCTACCCACTTTGGTTCCCAAATTCCAGATGGAAAGAGTGTTAACAATGAAGTATCATTATAAGGAAATTTTATAAATACCTGGTTTAACAATAAGAAAATGAATGTTTCCTATTTGATTAACAATACATTGTCAAAGTCTAAAATTGGAAATTTTTATGTCAAAAATGTTATTAATGCAAATACACATCAACACACACGAGATTGACCAAATAAAACACAACAAATGACACCAATAATGAAGTTAAATTAATGACAATTCATAATTAAGATTCAAACCTAGCAACCATACAAAAACTACCAACTCAAGAACACTGCTGACGCACTGATTACAAAGCTCTCTTCCAAGAAATTACAGGAATTCCAAAAAGCTCCATTTGTACATATGCAGTAGGAGCTTTGTAACACTTGCAAGTGTCAGATTTCTTCATAAAAGACTAGAGTCTTTCAGTAAACTCCTAATCCACTAACTTTAGCTTTATGACTACTAAACTGCAGTAATACTTACTAAGTAAGTAGTCCTCTAGTATGGGGCCTTTAGTACATAAAAATTAATGTCTGAGGAACTACATCATTTATAAGCCCCTAGGAGTCAGGAAAGGATTTTTAGAACAGTTCATCATCTATCAGAGGAACTCAATGTCTCACATATTAAAACAACTAGAGTTAAGACCTGAGCCTTGGGGCCCCTGGGTGGCTCAGTGGGTTAAAGCCTCTGCCTTTGGCTCGGGTCATGATCCCAGGGTCCTGGGATTGAGCCCCGGAGAGCCTGTTTCCTCCTCCTCTCTCTCTCTCTCTCTCTGCCTGCCTCTCTGCCTACTTGTGATCTCTGTCAAATAAATAAATAAAATCTTAAAAAAAAAAAAAAAAAGACCTGAGCCTTATCCATTTTTGTGTCCCCTCCTCTGGTACAGAGCAAATGATCAGTGTCTACTGAGTATGTGAATAAATGAACTACCTATAAGCAGATTCCCTACTTTTTAAACACTGCTTTTTATAAGAACATGGTACAGTGAGGGGTAGGAGATAATGGAGAGAGGGCAAAAAAAAGAACAGCTCCTCAAAACAGCTTTTTCCACTTGACTACTTCCTAATAGCCAGAAAATGTCTGAGATATTAGCTCTCTTTCCCTCTCTTCAGAAAAGACACACTGGTATAAGCAGTACATCTTTTTGAACTGCTTTCCTTTCTTCAGAACCCAGTTCCACACCTTCCACACAACAGGATCCCTTCCTTCACAAAAAAGATCCCTCCTTATCTATCACGCATTAAAATCCTAGCTCCAGAATTCCTTCTAACTACAATGTCTCTGTAAAAGCCATTTCATTTTTGTGCCTCAGCTTCCTTATACATAAAATGATATTTGTAATAGTTTTCCTTTCACTTCATAAGGTTATTGTATCAAATAAACGATAAGAATATGCTCTGTTTGCTCTAAGACACTGTTACAAGGGACATCCATAAAGTGTATTCTTCCTGGTAATTAACTGAAAGAGAAACCTCATTACAGAGAGATTCTGGAGGCCACAGGGTCTGTCTTTGAGGAATCTCATATGGACTCATTAGCTCTTTCTAAACCTTCTCGTGGCTTTCTTTTAATCATCCTTAATCTTTTTTTTTTTTTTGCTTTCTTATATGCTCTTTCCTTAAAGTATTTAGTCATCTATACAACACTCAAGCTAGAAGCATTCTCAGTCACTCCCCCATGACTTAGTTATCTATTTTATAGGTTGGATTGTTTTATAGTTTTAAAAGCTTCATCGGTTACTGCCAGGGTCATGGTAAAGCAGCATTTCAATTATCTAAGCAGTAGCCCATCCATTTCTACCAAGTAGGGAGGTGGGGGACACTAGGAATTGTCTATATATCACAACTGTAGTCTACTATTGGAAGGGACTAGGGCTTCCACTGCTGCTGGCATGGCCAAAAAAAAAAAGGAGATCAGGCATCTTTTACACTTGGAACTGAAGCCCCCAAAAATGTACCTAATAAATTACTTCTTGAATGAACTAGTAAATTACTAGATTATAACTTGTCTGAAAATTGATTTCATTTCTTCTATTGACACCACTTCAGGAAAAATCTGGTATAAAAATATTAAAATTGCCTTAATTCCTCAAGATAGACCTTGTAGGTTTCAGGATCACTGAATATTGAGGTCTTCTGGTTAATTATTAGGAAAAAATACACTTTATGGATGACGCTGGTAACAGTGTCTTACAATAAACAAAGCAACATCACATCCTTTATTTCATTTGATAAAATAATCTTGTGAAAGGAGAAATATTACAAATTTCATTTTACAGATAAGGAACTAAGTTACAAAAATGAAGTGCCTTTTCCAGAGGCACTGCAGTTAGTAGGAAGAATACTGGACCTAGATTTGAATTCTAGGTGGTGTTACACTACAAATTACCTAGCTTCTCTGACCCTCAGTTCTGTCCTTGGTAGAATGGGGATAATATTGGCACTTACCTCATGATGCTATTGTTAGGATGAAGTGAGAAAGTGTTTAAAACCTGTAGCACAATGCCTGATAATTATTCAGTAAATATTCCCTTCCTACTAGCAATGATCTCACACTAGTAATATAAATTTAACAGACAGGTTTATGACTGTAAATTCTCAGAAGAGTCCATATCAAAACAAATAAGCTTCTTTGTCTCCCTATACCATCGGGCAGACATTTTTTAGTCTACCTTTTCAGAAAGGGTGTAGACATTTTAGGATCCTGGCTTTTTATAGATGTCTCAGTTCTAACTCGTGTGAATCAGGCTCAAAATCTCATTTCCTACCTGAAATGCTCCAGAACCTGACAAATTCTCCAAGAGAAGAGAAATGGCTCTGATAGTGCTCCTCTTCTTCTTCTTCTTTTTTTTTTTTTTTTGTATAGCTGGATGATTTTTTTTCCTTAAGATTGGGCCAGAAACCAGTGACTACAAAGATTACAAAGTTGATCATTTTATGTTTGAAAACAGTTCATTGACATCTCTCTGAAGGATTGTATAATATTGCTCTGAAAAGTGATGATTTGGGAGTCAGCCTGCCTAGTTTAAAGTGCCAGCTCTCCTACTTACAAAATGATGTAATCTTGGGCAAAGTACCTATCTCTCTGCACCTCAGTTTTATGGTCTGTAAAATGCAGACAATGACAGTATTTACATCATAGGGTCATTATCAGAATTAAATACATTCTAAGCACAAGATACATAGAACACTGACTGATATATTAACTGCTCAGTAAATACTACCCATTATTATAGAATATAAACTGTATAGAACAAAACTGTATTTTGTTCACTGCTATATTCCCAGAGCCTAAAATAATGCCTTCTACACAGTGGGCACTAAATGTTTATTGCCTGAACAAATGAAGAATCAGGCACAAATCTATTGTTAGGTGTATTTAAAATACTTTTGCCCCTAGATAAAAAGACTATGTGTCCATAGGGAAATATCAAGTCATATGTCTAACCCTGAAATTAAAGCATGGGAATGAAAGGCAGACAAGTGTCATGAGTTCACAGGTATAAGAAACTTCAGATACTGGACAATCTTTGACCACTCATTTTAGTAGTACTCCATGGGAAACCTCTTCTTAGTTTATTAGTTTTGGATTTGGGGGGTTTTTGGTGTTTTGTTTTGCTTTTTGTATTTTCTACTACTGATTCAACCAAGTCAGACTTCTAGCAATAAACATCTAAGATAACCATAGATATGCTATAAACCCTTCATCTTCTCCTTCCCCAAATACAATCATTTTACAAATGAGGAAGAAGGTGAAGAAGGTATACCAAGCGCACAGATATATTGTGTTCAAGGGTACAGATATATCAAACCATTTGAAATGGATTATGGGGATTTATTTTTCTTTTTTAAAAATCATCAACTATTCCTTAAAATTCCCTAGATGCCAGACAAAAACATAGATAAGGTGAGCCTGCGTGTATCACTTCAAGGCCTGGTCAGTGTGGCCAATAGCTATATGCTAAAGGGCAAGAAGTTAGAATTCTATCTAAAAAAAGATAAAGGCCTGGAAAGGTAAATAAATCCCCTTCCTTTCCACCTTAGCTCATGTAATAAAAAATCTAAGAAACAAAACAAAAATTCAGGTCAGTAATCACTAAGCATATGAGCAGATATAGGATTCATGAACTCAAGGAGATATTTCAGCATTATTTTTCTCTTAACTACTAGCATGAGTTTTGAAATACAATATGGTAAACAGAGAAGCCAGGTTAATAATGGAAAGAACACTGGGCCTGCAGTCAGTGCTGGCTCTGCCACTTACTAACTGTGTGATCTTAGGAAAATAAATTAACTTCTCAGTTTTCTTATTTGTAAAACTGATGCTAAACTTCTATCTTGACTACTTCACAAAATGGTGATGAAAAATAAATGGGATGTGTACACAAAAAATGACTTTAAAATATTAAAGTACTATGCAAATATTAACAAAACCAAAATTTTTTGGTATGAAAAGTTGGGTAATATACTCACGGAGGTAAGAGCTCAAGTGCCCTGATCCCACAGTGCTAGAGCTAATAGAATGTATCTACTATAATAATTTAGTTTTGACTTGCTAGAATCTTAAGAGGTGAAAGGGATCACAGAGAAGACTTAATATAACTTTTTCATTTTAGAGATGCTTAAATGGAGGCATAGAGAGGTGAACTGATTGGCCAAAAGGTTACAAGTTCTATGAAAAGAAAAAAAAACTGATATTATATAACCAAGAACATTCAAACTTTAAAAATGTCCTTAGAAAAGGAGAATATGACATTGCATAGGCATTAAAATGCTGGAGAGCTAAGAAAAATGTTCGTACAAGGGAGAACTATATAGGAAAAAAGAAAAAAACAGAAGATCTTTATACAGAGCCAACAAAATGTTTAAATATTTAACCACCCCTCTAGATTTATGAATAAATTATTCTCTTTACTACCTGTGTTTAAATATTCTATTCTCTGGAAGGACATCTGCACAAATTATAGACAAATAATTTTGAAGTGTTTATACAATGACATTGCTTAGCAATTCATCTGGAAATCATTTGGCTTCCTCCCCCAATTGTTCCTGCTGAACTTTTCTAGACAGAAACATACATATATCCCAGGTCTAAAGTATCACTTGGGCTAGTAAGAGAAAAATTATCTGATCCAACATTTCTTGCCCACCAAACCTCCTTTTCCCCTCAGGGGACCTGCAGAGAGTATTCATCTTTCTTTCCATCTTTCATGATTCACATCTCAGTCAACATTACCTGATCAGATTCTCTACAAAGTGCACACACTCTTCTACTGAACAAATATTTACCTACTTACTATGTCTTAGGCATTATGCTAAGTGTTTAAAAAATAAAGTTGAAAAAACTGTCCTTGTTCTCAGAGAACTCACAATCTGGAGAGCCATCCATCTTCCTTAACTAAGAAAACCAAGTACAGGAGAGGCATATAGAAAGGAGTAATCCAAGGCTGCCTGAAGGTTAACTGAAGGCTCTGCAAAGGAGATAGGCCTTAAAGGGACACTGAAGGTTTAATAGTCAAAAAGTTAAGAAGGGAGAGAGCATTCTAGATAGAAGGAACAGTAGAAGCAAAACTTAGAGGCACAAAAAACTAATAATGTGTGCTCAGTATTACTGAACATAAAATGCAAAGACTTCTCGCATAAACTGATTAGATTATTAGATTAAAAGACTAGATAAGGGTCCTAGTATACTGTGCAAAACACCTTCATTTAGCAACTATTTGCTGAGCCCGTACTATGTGCTAGACACTGCCAAGTACATAGGATACAGACCTTTGTAGATCCATTGCTGTCTACATACATGGCTGCCACCTGAGTTGTGCAGTACAACCTGTGTGGCCCTAGCAACCCTGTAAGACCACTATAAACTAACTGGACCCAAACTGCAGGCTCCTTAAGTATGGTAGAGTCCACTAATTCACACACACGCCCAAGTATGCTCTATATACAATAAAATTTTGAAACATACACTATTTTCAATGCCGTTAAAATTGAGAGTGCAGTATCATTTTAAAAGTTAAAAACAGAACTACTCTGTGATCCAGCTAACACACTACTGGGTATTTATCCAAAGAACACAAAAACATTAATTCAAAGGGATACATGCACCCCCTACATTTACAGTATCATTATTTACAATAGTCAAGACATGGCAGCAGCCCAAGTGTCCATCAATTGATGAACTGATAAAGAAGATGTGATATAGATACATGTGTGCGTGCGTACAGATGTGCCCGTGAGTGCGCGCACACGCACGCGCACGCACACACACACACACACACACACACAGGAATACTATTCAGCCATAAAAAAAGAATGAAATCTTGCCATTTACAATGATGTGGATGGAAGTACAGAACATAATGCTAAATAAAATAAGTTGGACAGAGAAAGAGGAGTATCAAATTTCACTCGTGGAATTTAAGAAACAAAACAAAAAAGCAAAGTAAAAAAAAACAGAGTGTCAAAGCAAGAAACAGACTTTTAATTGCAGAGAACATTCTGATGGCTACCAGAGGGGATGGGGTAGGAGTTAAACAGGTGATGTATCACACTTGGCGTGATGAGTGTCAGGTGATACACGGGAACTGCTGCATCACTCCACTGTACACCTAAAACTAGCCTAACACTGTATGTTAACTAACTGGAATTAAAATAAAAAGTTAAAAACAAAACAAAACAAAACCCACTGGGTGGCTCAGTGGGTTAAGCCTCTGCCTTAGGCTCAGGTCATGATCTCAGGGTCCTGGGATCGAGCCCTGCATTGGGCTCTCTGCTCAGCAGGGAGCCTGCTTCCCCACCCGCCCCATTTCTCTGCCTACTTGTGAGCTCTGTCAAATAAATTAAATATTAAAAAAAAAAGAGGAAATGCGGTGATAATTATATCCAATATGACTTTTCATTTATTGGAAATGAACTACATATACTTTCAATATTTTATTTGTGGACATAGGCTTGCAAGTAGCAGCATGAAACCATTCCTTTTGTCATTTAGAAATAAAAAAGAACAATTATAAAAACCTTCTGATTCTTTTAAGTACAAAAATGCAAGAGTTCCAAATTTAAAGTTAAAAAGTCAGTTCTTATTTATTTTGATGCCATAAACATAATTTCAATCTACACTGTAACATATACTCATTTGAAAATATGACAAATAATGCTTTCTCTTACATTAATGTGTCATTTGTTAAACAGGAAAAGGCTAAAACTTCTTTTAATATATTTTGTTCAATATATTAGTGAACTATGTAAGTAATTTAAAAACTAAGTACATTTTACTTAAAATTATTCCTTATACCACACAAAATCTATTAAAAAAAAAAAGTTGGGAAGCGCTGACTCTTTTTACAGGACCTAATATATGATCTTTGGGAAACCTACTATTTGTAAATAAAGGACTTTGGTATAGTAAATTTACTTTAATATTTTCATAAATCCCTAACAGCAACATATATGAGAACTAAAGCCCAGTGAGCAAAACTGCAAAGCTGTTAGTGATTCTGTGCTTCCACAACTCCATAGTAATGCCTCTATGGAAAATACACTTTGCCAAAAAGTAGTGTACTCTGGCACCACTCTAACTTTGTATTTTATTTCCTTTTATTCTTCCTCCTCTAGTTTAAATCACCACTACCATAATAAGCCTAGGGTGAACGTTCACACACACTTATTTTCAGCTAGAGTACTGCAATAGCTCTTCACATACCAAAACAGGTTTCATACTGATTTAGATAACCTTCAAAATCTCTTAATTATGATATTCCTTCAAGAAGGTAGTCTGGGTCTTTCCAATGAGGCCAAACTCATAAGCCTATAACTCAAGGTCCTCCATGATCTGACCCTAGGCTCACCTGGTCTCATCTTTTCCTGTACCCTCGATCCTAGAGCACATCATGCCTGCTTTGGTCCCAGTTTTTATGCTCAAGCTGGTCCCTTTGCCTAGAATGGTCTTCCTTCCCAAACTCTTAACCAATAAAACTCCACTTGCTACAACCTCCAATTCAGATGTCCCTTTTTCAACAATGCCTCCCTGACTTTCTGATCATCCCCAAAGTCATTTAACAAATATTTATTGAGCATTTATAATGCACCAGGTATTATGTTAAGTGTTAAAAGATAAAATGGTGAGCCAAACAAACATGGTCTCTACTTCACAGAGCTAGTATTTTTTCTCATTGGGTTGCTATGAGCATTAAAATATATAAAGCACTTAAAACAGCTCTGAAAATACACAACCATCTTCAATAAATATTAGCCTAACCATACTATCTAAAATAGTTGCCACACACTCATATACCTTTGACCCTTAAACAGGACAGGTCTGAAATGTGTGGGTCCACTTATACACAGATTTTTTACAGTAAAGTACTGTAAATGTATTTTCTCTTATGTTTTTTTAGTAACATTTTTTCTCTATCTTATAAGAATACAGTTTATAATACATACAACATACAAAGTAAGCATTAACTGACTATTTGTTATTGGTAAGGCTTCCAGTCGACAGTAGGCTATCAGTAGTTAAGTTTTTGAGGATGTAAAAGTTATACTGGGACAGGGGTTGATGCTCCTAACCCTGGCAATGTTCAAGGGTTAACTATACAATGTCACTTTATATTCTACCCTGATTTCTTTCTTTTTAGCACATGTGGCTGCTTCTCGTTATAATTATAATTGATATATATTCTATGAAAGAGGGATACAAAATAGACAAGGTGTAACTTAGGGGTTTTTTTGAGGGGTATGCAAGGCAGATGAGGTTTCCCTGAGTTCCTTGAGAACTAACTCCAGGATACAGAGAGTTAAGCAGGCTAAAGACAGGTACCACCACAGATCATTCACTGTGCCATTCTATTATCTGGTTTTCCACAATCCAACTCCTATAATTTAATCTTTCAGTTTTCTTCCTAAAAGTAAAATCCTGAGAAGCCAGCTGTGACTATCCCATACAATGATCCCACAACTTTTCCTTTCTTAGCACACTTTGCATTTTTTTAAATTATTTTTTAAGATTTTATTTATTTATTTGACAGAGAGGGACACAGTGAGAGAGGGAACACAAGCAGGGGGAGGGAGAAGCAGGCTTCCTGCTGAGCAGGGAGCCCAATGTGGAGCTTGATCCTAGGACCTGGGGATCATAACCTGAGCTAAAGGCTAAACAACTGAACCATGCACAGGCCCATGTACACTTTGCATTTAAAATTACTCTTTTTGCTTAATGTTTAGATTGTCCACAAATACAATATATAAAAAGGCAAGGATCATATCTATTATTATTTGTAATATCCCCAGTGCCAACAGTCAATGGCACTCAAAAAATAAAATAAAATAAAAAGTAAGAACTACATCTTAAAGCTGTGGTTCTCATAGTGTTCGTCACAGAACAGGAACATCAAAATAACATGAGTACTTGTTAGAAACACAAAAATGCAAACTATGAGGCCTTACTCTAACCTAATCAAACTCAGGAAGTGGTGGCACAAACCTCCAACTGATTCTGACTTATGGTAAAGTCTGAGAATCCTTGTTTTAGATATCTTAAGTATTCAAAACACAACATAACAATGAAAATTTTGAAAACTAAAATACAAAGCTTTATAATAATGTTTAACTCTATTTACTGAGTGCCTACTACATATATTGCAGATGGAAGTAGAAAACAAGTAGCCTCTATGTAATTCTCAACTCATAATAAGCTAATACTTTGCATTCTCTTCACTTCTCCCAGATATACACTCTTACTCTGCAGGTATGTGTTTTAACAAGTGAAGAAAATCAAGTTAGCTGCAGGCAAAGTCGAAGTTATAGTCATACGTAATGTATCTTTCTAGTCACATTTCCTACTATACATTCTCTTTTCCTCATCTCTCCATGCTAAATAAAGGTAATCTGTTACCTACAATACACCTCAATTACTTTCTACTCATATTCACAACAAAGCAGTCTTTGCCTTTCCAAAATGATCTATATAAATCATATTCATCTTTCTGACACAGCTCAAATGACACCTTTGGATCCTAAATACCCGGAAAGAGTTTAAATTTTCTCCCTCTCTACTCATACATTTATTCTCAGTGGGATAGCCAATGCTTCCAAAAACCTAGAAATTTGGTGTCTTAGGCAGAACAGCTTACTTTATTCTAAAGAAATCATCACATCTTACTAAATTTACTTTTTGTACCAAAAATAAAATTCTCCAACTCATTCTTCCATGTAGTTCCCTAATTGTCTCAAATTTCAGTTTAAGATCATATGAGAATACAAAATGAATCATTCAAGCATGTACATGGCCTGGGCACTGGGAATAACAGGAATAAGTAGGCACAATTGCTGCCTAGAAAAACCCCACATTTCAGGAGGAGAAGCAGGTTACCACACAAAGGCAGTGTGATAGACTGTGTATGTGAAGAGTTGTTGTGGAGGCAGACACAGAAGAACCACCTAACAATGCAGTCAGTTAGACAAAGTTCACAGATTAAAAGATTCTACAACAAACCTCTTTCCTAAAAAAATGAATGGGGTAAAAACAAAAACTGACTAACCTCCTAGAACATGATTACCAGGACTTGGTTTTAACCAGAATATCTTTCTCCTCCCAGAGACCAAAATTTAGATTGCTGATATGATCAGCAATGTGTTTATTAAATACACTGCAAACCATGTGTAACCCCACTCTTTGAAAAACCAACTGAAGCTTCAACTTATTTTGAAACAAGAAGGAGAAAATTTGCAAATATAAGGGTCTCTCAACTAAAGGCAGGGAGAGCAAAACAAACGATGGTATTGGTAGGTATTAAAGAAGACTGGCACAATCTGACCGCCAACCTGATTTTCAGTCATCAGATGCCCTGGTCTCTGTCTCCAAACAAAAACAAACCGTTTGTTCTAAGTAATGGTTAAGCCTGCAAGTACAGATTTTTAAAAAATTTCCCTAGCTGTATGTACCTCCACATTAAAAGGCGCTCAAAATAAAAATACGTTTCAAAGCACGTTTAATTATTTGTCAAAGGCTAGATATCTCAAAAGGTCATAGGACGGATGCTGGCCGTCACCCCATGCTTCAGTCCAAAACACACTATCACCCAGGTTTTGCAATAACACTAGGCAATACGGAGTCCAGGCTTTCACCAATACTTCCCATCTCCCTTCCCGTCTACAAAAAAGATAAAGAAGAAAGCTTACAAATCCCTATCTGCCCGCCCCACTGTTCCTGGGAAGCAATCGCCCTCAAATTGTTCCTGCATAGACCCCTGAAGCCTTAGAAGGAAATGGGGACAGCTGTGAGAGCGGGGGAGAAAGGACATCCGATTAAGGGGGAGAGGAAATGTGGCTCGTAGAGGACGAAGGGGAGAAAGGATACGGAGAGGAGGGGGCAGTGGAGATAAAATAATGAAAGGGTGTAAGAAGCGAGAGCAAAGAGCAGGACGAAAATTGGGAAGAAGAGAGGTACAGAGATCCCAAATGAGATAAAAGCAGCAAAATGGCAGAGGAGAAAAGGAAGGTCGGGTTAAAGGACGAGGAGGGGGCGGCAAAGGGGAACGCGAAAGAAGCTGTCACTGGGGGTGATTAAAAAAAAGGGTGTCACCGAGGAGAGAGCTGGGGGGGATGTCACCCCAGCAGGTGGACGGGGAACAGGGGAAAGGAGAAGCGGGGCGCCGAGGGGGACAGTAACAAGCGGATGAGGTAAAGGCAGAGGGCAGAGGGGGCACCAGAGCTAGGGAGGGGCAGGCCACGGGGGCTAGGGCGGCGTGCGGCGTGCGGCTGCCGCTCGGGCAGGCCTCGTTCCCTCACCATGGCTGCGCCGGCCTGGTCCTCGGACGTGCAGCCTCTGTCCTGGGTTCGGCGGCGGGCCGGGCCTGAGCCCGCCCCCAGGCTGAGCCGGCGCGGGGGCTCCAGGAGGCTCCGGGAAGCGGCGGCTCCGGGCTTGGCCCAGGCCTCGGCCTCCTTCTCTCAGAAGCTGGACGTGCAGCCGCCGCAGCCGCAGCCGCAGCCCGACCCGGAGCGCAGACTCCACCCCGTGAGACCCGCCCCCACCGGCGAGCGCGTTTGGTCCCGCCCCCTCCTCACTGCGCAGACTCCAGGAGTAGCCTCCCGGCGCCTGGCCTTTAAAGGAGCCACACCCCCTCAAATCGTAGCTTAACCTCTAAAAATAAGAGCTTCAGGTATTACGTCATAGCAGGAGATTGGAGCCTTTACTCCTTTCAGTAATCTATAGACACTTGCTTTTCCTGTCCATTGTCATTCGTTACCATTGTCATAATTCTTGGTGATTTCCGTTCTCTTAGATAATTCTTTCAATGCCTTCATATCTCGAGTTCCTCTCCACTAGGTATCACCTTTGCCTCAGCTTCTCATTTCCATACTCTTTCTTTTTTTTTTTTTTTTTTAGATTTTATTTATTCTTCAGAGAGAGTGGGAGAGAGAGCGAGCACAGGCAGACAGAATGGTAAGCAGAGGCTGAGGGGGAAGCAGGCTCCCTGCTGAGCAAGGAGCCTGATGTGGGACTCGATCCCAGGACTCTGGGATCATGACCTGAGCCGAAGGCAGCTGTTTAACCAACTGAGCCACCCAGGTGTCCCTCCATACTCTTTCTTTAGATCTCATTACCAATAATTGTAACCCCTGTATAATCTCAATTTTAATCATCCCACTCTCTCCCATCACTACACACTTCATTTCTAGGTCTCTTCCTCTAATACCCAAATCCAAAACTTCACCTTCTGCAAGACTCAAAATCCACTGATCCTACTAGCTTTGCACTATTCCTTACATGGCCCTTATATCCTCACTTCGCCCTTGAACGTCCTTGAATTTACATTCTGTCATCCATCATGAAAATCATTACTAGCTATTAGCCTTCATTTCTCCAATCCTGCTCTCCTTTCCTTGTGCTCATCTAATGAAACTCTAATCCTAAACCTGCAGCAAAACCGAGGAGAGTGGAGAAAAATCCAGAATCATACTGACTTGGCTCTCTTTAAATCTGATAACCTACTATTCTCAAATAGGCCCTTAATGCTTATCTACATTGCTCCCTGTCCCACCGTATGACTGTTTCATATCTTTTTTCAAACCTTCCTCCCTCATCCTCACTTAACTGATGATTTTGCTACTAATTCACTGAGAAAATGAAGCCGAGAAAGAGAGATTGAGAGAGAACATCCACAGCCACCATGATTTCCAGCCTATCTCTAACTGCTCTTCCTGTAATTCTGTTGCTATATTCTGCCTTCCTTTCCTTAGTAGGCATGAACACTTGACTTTTAACTGAGATCAAACTCTTCTTAGCACTTCTCAAACTACCTGTGCTAAAAGACTTTTTTCCCTCTGATCTCAAACCTAATTTTTGTAAAATGCAATAAAAACTAATTACTAAAACAAGTTAAATTTTAAAACAGACATACTAAATGCAAGCCCAGATCATTTTTTTACCATCTTCACCATTTTTTTTTTAAAGATTTTATTTATTTATCAGGGTGGGGGGAGAGCGAGCGAGCACAGGCAGACAGAATGGCAGGCAGAGGCAAAGGGAGAAGCAGGCTCCTTGCCGAGCAAGGAGCCCGATGTGGGACTCAATCCCAGGACGCTGGGATCATGACCTGAGCCGAAGGCAGCTGCTTAACCAACTGAGCCAACCAGGCGTCCCCATCTTCACCATTTTTTTTTTTTAATGATTTTATTTACTTATTCGACAGACAGAGATCACAAGTAGGCAGAGAGGCAGGCAGAGAGAGAGATAAAGGGAAGCAGGCTCCCTGTGGAGCAGAGAGCCCGATTCGGGGCTCGATCCCAGGACGCTGAGATCATGACCTGAGCTGCAGGCAGCGGCTTAACCCACTGAGCCACCCAGGCGCCCCCATCTTCACCATTTTTAAAAGTACAGTTCAAGGGCATTAATCACATTGTTGTGCTGCCACCAACCACCAACCAGCTCCTGCACTATTTTCATTTTGCAAAACTGAAACTCTGTACCCATTAAACAATCACCTTATTCTTTCCTCCTCCAACCCCAACAGCCATCACTCTACTTCCCATATCTATGAATTTGACAACTCTATGCCAGACTTTTTGTTATTAAATTCCACAGATAGGGGTGCCTGGGTGGCTCAGTCATTAAGCGTCTGGGATTGAGCCCAAGGTCACTCCTGTTCCACAGGAAGCCTGCTTCTCTCTTTCCCACTTCCCCTGCTTGTGTTTCCTCTCTCACTGTCTCTCTTTGTCAAATAAATAAATAAAATATTTAAAATAAATAAATAAATTCACAGACAAAATTTTTCTAGGGCCACCTGGGTGGCTCATTCAGTTAAGTGTCCAACTCTTCGTTTTGGCTCAGGTATTGATATCAGGGTCATGAGATCAAGCTCCACGTTGGGCTCCATGGTCAGCAAGGAGTTTTCTTGAGATTCTCTCTCTCCCTCATCTCCTGCCTCTCCCCGAACTCACACTCTCTATTTCTCTCTAAAATAAATAAAACCTTTTTTTAAAAAAGCTTCTAAATATTTACTCTCAATTTCTACCATAAATTGGTAACAAGCTTTTCAGAGACCATCCGTAGACCACAAATCACACTTTCAGTAGCACAGTGTTAAGCCCCACATGGTTTCATTTCCTCAAAAACATCTATCCAGCAATTCTTCTTATCTTCTGCATCATTATTCTGTTTTTCTTTCCTAATGACATACCAACATAGACTTATTTCTTTCATCTCAGAAAAAAACAAAAAAATGGAAATACCTCTCTTTTTTTTTCTTTTTTTTTTATATTTTTATTTTTTTTTATTTTATTAATTTTTTTTTAATTTTTTATTTTTGTTAAACATATATTTTTATCCCCAGGGGTACAGGTCTGTGAATCACCAGGTTTACACACTTCACAGCACTCACCAAATCACATACCCTCCCCAATGTCCATAAACCCACCCCATTCTCCCAAACCCCCTCCCCCCAGCAACCCTCAGTTTGTTTTGTGAGATTAAGAGTCACTTATGGTTTGTCTCCCTCCCAATCCCATCTTGTTTCATTTATTCTTCTTCTACCCACTTAAGCCTCCATGTTGTATCACCACTTCCTCATATCAGGGAGATCATATGATAGTTGTCTTTCTCTGCTTGACTTATTTCGCTAAGCATGATACGCTCTAGTTCCATCCACGTTGTTGCAAATGGCAAGATTTCATTTCTTTTGATGGCTGCATAGTATTCCATTGTGTATATATACCACATCTTCTTGATCCATTCATCTGTTGATGGACATCTAGGTTCTTTCCATAGTTTGGCTATTGTGGACATTGCTGCTATAAACATTTGGGTGCATGTGCCCCTTTGGATCACTACATTTGTGGAAATACCTCTCTTGACTCAGCTCGACTCTGCAGCTCTCAGCCTCTCTCTCCAGCCTGCCTCATTTCTTTGCTCTTCTTTACAGCAAAACATCTCATAAAGGTGGCCTGTACTGTGCTCCTTGATGTCTTGACTTCCTTTCCCCTGTAGTTTGTGGACCCATCCTCTTACTATTCTACCAAAATGCTCTTATCAAGGCCACCAGTGACATAATTTAAAAACATCAGTTTTCGCTCTTACTTGACCTACTACCATGAGTACTAGACACAGCTGATCATTTCTTCCTCTTTGGCTCTCATGGCATTAGACTCCCCTGGATCTTCTTCTATCTCATTGGCTGCTCTGGCTTCTCCACA
Organism: Mustela putorius furo; assembly: GCF_011764305.1. Classification (NCBI taxonomy): domain Eukaryota; kingdom Metazoa; phylum Chordata; class Mammalia; order Carnivora; family Mustelidae; genus Mustela; species Mustela putorius. The sequence continues at coordinate 41,956,412 of NW_025422005.1, read as the reverse complement.
TTTCTCTGACCTCTAAACACTTCCACAGCCAGTGGGGCCCCTGGGTGGCTCAGTCAGTTGGGCATCTGCCTTTGGCTCAAGACATGATCCCAGGGTCCTGGGACTGAGTCCCACATGGGGCTCCCTGCTCATCGGGGAGCCTGCTTCTCCCTCTGCCCCACTGCTCCCCTTGCCTATTCATACTCTCTCTCTGTGTGTCTGTGTCTCTGGCAACAAATAAATAAGATCTTAAAAAAAAACAAAAAACAGTATTTTTGGTGTTAAAATAACTGCATAGCCATCTAGAAAAAATTAACTTGGATCTACACCTCACACTATTTATCAAGATAAATTTCAGATATATCAAAGATTTAAATGTAAAAAAAATGAAACTAAAAAATACTTGATGGAACCAGGGGGAAATTTTTAAAATCTCGAAATGAGGAAGGTCTTTTAAAATACATATTTTTTAAAAAGTGGTTGCTATAAGAGATTGACAAAATTAACAATGTAGAAATAAAAAATGTTTATAGGGCAAAACCACCTGAAAAAGAGTAAAATGACAAATGACTATAATCATGCTTGCATTTCATTTCATAGGAAATTGATAATTTTCATATTTATATACAGCATGACATCATGAAGAACAAAAATACAAAGGGAGATGGGTAGGGGACGGGCTAGATGGGTGACAGGTATGAAAGAGGGTACTCGGGGCACCTGGGTGGCTCAGTTCGTTAGGCATCTGCATTCGACCTGGGGTCATGGTCTCAGGGTCCTGGGATCGAGCCCCACTTTGGGCTTCCTGTTCAACAAGGAGCCTGCTTCTCCCTTTCTCTGCCTGCCACTCTGCCTACTTGTGCTCTTTCTCCCCCTGTCAAATAAATAAATTAAATCTTTAAAAAAGTAAAAAGTTGGGGTGGCTGGGTGGCTCAGTCGGTTGAGTGTCTGCCTTCGGCTCTGGTCATGATCTCAGAGTCCTGGGATGGAGCCCCACATCGGGCTCTCTGCACGGCAGGGAGCCTGCTTCCCCATCCCTCTCTCTGCGTCTCTGCTACTTGTGATCTCCGTCTCTCTCTCTCTCATTCTCTGTCAAATAAATAAATAAATAAATAAAATATTTTAAAAAAAAAAAAGGTAAAAAGTTAGGGTGCCTGGGTGGCTCAGTTGGTTAAGCATCTCCCTTCTGCTCATGTCCAGAGTCCTGGGATTGAGCCCCATGCCAGACTATGCTCACTGGGGAGTCCGCTTGTGTCTCTGCAACTCCCCCCTGTTCATGCTCTTTCCCTCTCTCACTCACTCTCTCAAATAAATAAGTAAAACCTTTAAAAGAAAAAAATAAAAATAAAAAATAAAAAAGCTAAAAAATAATAAAAAATAAAGAGGGCACTTGTGATGACATTGGACATTGTATGTAAATGATAAACCCCTGAAATTTATTCCAGAAACCAATATTGCACTAAATGTTATATAACAAAATTTAAAAAAGAATCCAAGGGGAAAAATATGGAAAAGACATAAATTGATAGTTCATAGAAAAAGAGATAGAATGGCTCTTAAATGCTTACTCTTACTTATAATAAGAGAAATGCAAATTAGAAGTTGTTTGAAATGATATTTTTCATCTATCAGATTGGTCAATATCTACAACACTGATAAGATGCTCTGGTGGCAGGAGCGGTTTGACATGAACTCTTCTATTTTGTTTGTGGGCATATAAACTGGAAGAGCTATGGAAGACAATTTGAAGGTGGTATTTATCAATTTTTTATTTTTTATTTTTTTCAAAGATTTGTTTACTTGGGAGAGAAAGAGCAAGAGAACATGTGCTGGAGTGGAGGGAGGGGCAGCTGGAGAGAATCTTCAAGCAGATTCCCTACTGAGCCCTTGGGTCCTCCATCCCAGGACCCTGAGATGCTGATCTAAGCTGAAACCAAGAGTTGGATGCTCAACCAACAGTGACACCTAGGTGTCCCTCTCACATTTTTAAAAGCACGTTCCCTTTGACTCAGAAATTCCACTTCTAACAAGCTCTGTTTATAATAACAAACGATTGGAAAAACATAATTGTTTATTATGATTAAATAGCAGTGTATTCCTATAATACATACTCTGCTTCCACAAAAAAAGAACAAGCAAGTTCTTTATGTAGTGATATCAAATGATTTTCAAGATCTATTAAGTGAAAAAGCAAGGTCTTAATGTATATTGCTTATTGTCATTACTGTAAGAAGTGATGGTATTAATACATACACATCACTGTTTATATACACAGAAAATATCCCTGGAAGAATTTAAAAGAAGCTAATATTATCAACTGTCCACTTGCTCCTGGAAAGGACAACTGGATGGCAGGATACAGGTAGGAAGGAGAGTTTTCATAATATAACCTTTTATATCTTTTGGTTTTTTAATCATGAGGGTATATTATCTATTCTACAAGTAAGTAAGATTTTGAAGATAATAATTTGGAAGAACTTATTCGTTTTACAAGTAAAATAATTTTTTACAATGAGGAATAACTTTATTGCCGTTCCCAATTTTAGAAGATTCCAACAGTCTTTTATTCTTGTTGAGTTAATGAGAACTAGATTAGTAGTTACTCATCATACGTTTGATGAATCAACCTCCTTTGGAAAACAGTTAAATGAACAAATATCATTTTCTACAACAAGCATCCTAACAAATGTAGTTTTCTATTGCAATTTATGATCTCAAGGTCATAAATTGAGATTCTTTGAAACTATTAAAATAAACCTTTTGAGTTTGAGGAGTTCTTTACAGATCTTGGATATTAGCCCTTTGTCTGTAGCATCATTTGCAAATATCTTCTCCCATTCTGTGGGTTCTCAACACACACAAAACAGATAATCATGTCAAAAAATGGGCAGAAGACATGAACAGACACTGCTCGGAAGAAGACATACAAATGGCTAAAAGACACATGAAAAAAATTTCATCATCATTAGCCATCAGGGAGATTCAAATCAAAACCACATTGAGATGCCACCTTACACCAGTTAGAATGGCCAAAATTAACAAGACAGTAAACAACAAGTGTTGGAGAGGATGTGGAGAAAGGGGAACCCTCTTACACTGTTGGTGGGAATGCAAGTTGGTGCAGCCACTTTGGAAAACAGTGTGGAGATTCCTTAACAAATTAAAAAGAGAACTACCCTGTGACCCTGCAATTGCACTACTAGGTATTTACCCCAAAGATACAGATGTAGTGAAAAGAAGGGTCATCTGCACCCCAATGTTCATAGCAGCAATGGCCACAGTCGCCCAACTGTGGAAAGAAGCAAGATGCCCTTCAACAGACAAATGGATAAAGAAGATATGGTCCATATATACAATGGAATATTATGCCTCCATCAGAAAGGATGAATACCCAACTTTTGTACCAACATGGGTGGGACTGGAGGAGACTATGCTGAAGTGAAATAAGTCAAGCAGAGAGACTCAATTATCATATGGTTTCACTTACTTGTGGAGCATAAGGGATAACATGGAAGACATTGGGAGATGGAGGGGAGAAGTAAGTGGCGGGAAATCAGAGGCAGAGACAAATCATGAGAGACTGTGGACTCTGAGAAACAAACTGAGGGTTTTGGAGAGTGGTTTGGGGGGGGTGAGCCTGGTGGTGGGTATTATGGAGGGCACGTATTGCATGGAGCACTGAGTGTGGGGCATAATCAATGAATTTCGAAACACTGAAAAAAATTAAATTAAAAAAAAAATAAATCCTTTGATACTATTGTGAAGCTCTGCTCCTTTTTGATAAGCATAGAAACTCTACTTTGTGAGGAAAGATTAAGTATAGCTTTAAATTAAATTCAAAGACAAATGGTATATAATTGTACACTATTCTTTCTTCTTTTTTTAAATATTTTATTTATTTATTTGACAGACAGAGAAAGAGATCACAAGTAGGCAGAGAGGCAGGCAGAGAGAGAGGGAGGAAGCAGGCTCCCTGCTGAGCAGAGAGCCCCAAGTGGGGCTCTATCCCAGGACCCTGAGATCATGACCTGAGCCAAAGGCAGAGGATTAACCCACTAAGCCACCCAGGTGCCCCCTATTCTTTCCTCTTATCTGTGTAACCAGAAGTTAATGGTTAATGCAGTGTTTTCCCTTCTCAAAAACACGTGTACCCTTTCAAAATTCCTGTTGTGAGCTTGTGGCCTTTTTTTTTTTTTTTAAAGATTTTATTTTTACTTGAGACAGAGAGAAAGAGAGAGACAGGGAGACAGAGCACAAGCAGAGGGAGTGGCAGGCAGAGAGAGAAGCAGGCTCTTCATCTTGAACAAGGAGCTCAATGCAGTACTCCTTCCCAGGATCCTGAGATCATGACCTGATTCAAAGTCAGATGCTTAACCCACTGAGCCACCCAGGCATCCCAACTTGGTTTTACTCTAAGTATTGCCAAAGCTGAATCTAAGGTCTTGTGATTATTTATTTATCCAGAAAGTCAACTGTTTACAGAATAAGGAAGATTCCTTCATATTCTTGAATGATAGCTATTATTATTATTACAAAGAGAATATCAATTGTTCCATTTTGCTTCAGAAGGTAGAGCTAGCAGCAAAGGGAATGGGAAGCTATAGAAAGGTAGATTTCAGTTCAACAATGGGAAGAACATTCCAAGAGCAAGAACTGTCCCACATGGAATGGGCTACGTGTGAGGTAATAAGCTCCTAGTCACTAAAGATGTGAAAAAAGGGGCCGATTGACAGAATGTTAGGGATGGATAGACAGGAGTGCCGTGATTAATTTAAAAATAGACTTGATGCTTGCTCAGATTCCTTCTAATTCTAAAAGTGATTCGAGAAAGTTAAATGGGAAAAGGCAAAAGCAAAGGATTTGGAATTTCAACACAACTCCCTGATTTCAGAGGCAGGATATCCTGTTATTTTTAATATTCAGTGCCCTCAATCTTTAAGGGAGGGGACCATTCTAAAGGCCTTCTGTCTTTTGTGTTACTCTAATGAAAAAGACTCCCAGTTGAAAATAAACAAGTTTCTCCTTACCAACTTAATAAGGAGGAAAACAAACCCAGAGTATGAAGAAATTTCAACAGGTTACTCCTGAGTATGAGGTGCCAAACTGCATTCCAACCACTCAGAACCCAAGATTCAGGGCAGAAGTTCCCAATAAGCATCTACCCTGGGTTGGGCATCTGTGTAGAGTTAAGCAGTATCAAGGGGGTGTTTTCAGGGCTGAATGTAACAATCCAGATACTAACTCTATCAGTCCCTCACAAAATCGTAGAAGACAGTTTTTTAAAAAGCAAGCTTATCAGTCAGCCTCACATTTAATCCTCAGAACAATCCCCTGGAGATGAAAGAAAGGGTTATTATCTCATTTGCTAGATGGGAAAACACAGGCTCAGAGATGGGAAACCCCACAAGTCAGCCATGAAAGAGCTATGTCTGAGCCAGGAGCCCGTTCCACAATCTCACAGTGTTGGAGAGGACTGGAATTTCTCTCTAGGATCAAAAGGATCAGGGGAACAGGAGGTCTTTCTAATGAGGAATTAATTTGTTACTATAATGTTTCTGAAACTTTAGTGTCTATTACAGTCATCTAGAGCACTTATTAAAGCAGATGGCTAGGTCCCTCCCCAGAGTTTTTTATCCATAATGTCTGGGTTGGGGCTCAAGAGTTTGCCTTACTAGCACAATCCCGGGAGATGCTGACGAGGGAGACACTGAGAGGGCCACTTTTACTCTAGATCCACTTTTACTCTATCCTTCCTTTCTACTGTCTTCTGTCCAATGCCAGAAGGCAAATGAGGAGGATTGGAGCAGAAAAACAGAAGAATTTTACACTTCTCTTGGCTGCAGATAAGACAAATGTGTTATCTCAGGATGAGACTGAGGATCCCTGGGCCAGGAGTCAGAGGGGCTGAGGGCTCACCCCTGGCTATGACATTGGAGAGGTAGGATTTAATGACTCTAAGTCCACTTGGATGGGGCGCCTGGATGGCTCAGTTGGGTAAGCATCCAACTCTTGGTTTCGGCTCAGGTCATGATCTCACAGTTGTGGGATCAGGCCCAGTACTGGGCTCCGTACTTAGTGTAGAGTCAGCTTCAGAGTCTCTCTCCCTCTCCCTCACTCTCTCCCTCTCTCTCAAATGTATAAATAAATTAAAAAGACCGCTTGGCCCCCTGAGATGGTGAGGCCTTGGGCAAATCTTCCTTCTCTCTTGGGAGTGGGTTGATCATCTGCAAAATGCCCTCAGGGGATGAATGGCAGGAGGGGTAACCTCCAAGGTCTCTGCCAGTTCTAACATTCTAACATTATTTGACAGACAGAGATCACAAGTAGGCAGAGAGGCAGGCAGAGAGAGAGAGAAGGGGAAGTAGACTTGCCGCCGACAGTCTGATGCAGGGCTCGACCCCAGGACCCCAGGATCAAGCCGAAGGCAGAGACTTTAACCCATTGAGTCACCCAGGCGGCCCAACCAAACTATTCTCTATTCCTAGAGGTTTCACTCTGTGTTGGGGAATGAAGGAAGGAAAAGGAAAGGAAAACACTAGAGAGGTCATTCATAGATTAAGTGAATAATAGGCATAGTTCTCAAACTAACGCTCTTTCTCACAATAAACGTGTTTTGTGCCTTTGTGCAACTCTCTGAAACATATTTTACAAGCTTTAGGATTTAACCTTATCTTTTTACATTAAAAGTCAGGGAAATACAGGGGCGCCTGGGTAGCTCAGTTGGTTAAGCATCAGACTCTTGGTTTCTGCTCAGGTCCTGATTTCAGGGTTGTGAGATTGTGAGATCAAACCCCAATTCGGGCTCCATGTTCAGTGTGGAGTCTGCTTAAGAATCTATCTCCCAGGTGCCTGGGTGACTCAGTCATTTGGGCATCTGCCTTCAGCTCGAGTCGTGATCCAGGGGTTCTAGAATCGAGTCCTACATTGGGCTCCTGGCTTAGTCAGGTGTCTGCTTCTCCCTCTGCCCTTCCCTCCTGCTCACGATCTCTCTCTCACTCTCTCTCTCAAATAAATAAATAAAATCTTAAAAAAATAAAAAAAAGAATCTTTCTCCCTCTCCTTCTGTGCCTCCCCACACATGCTCTTTTTCTCAAATAAATAAATAAAACTTAAAAAAATGTGAGGAAGGAGTGTCTGGGTGGCTCAGTTGGTTAAATGTCTGCCTTTGGCTCAGGTCATGATCCCAGGGTCCTGGGATAGAGTCCTACCTCGGGCTCCTTGCTCAGTGGGGAGGCCTGCTTCTCCCTCTCCTGCTTCTCCTGCTTGGGCTCTCTCTTTCTGTGTCAAATAAATGAATGAAATCTTAAAAAAAATAAAAATAAAGACTGAGAAGTTTGTTTCCTTTCTGTACAAGACCCTCTGTTCATTGTTAATTTTTAATTAAGACAGAACAAGAAGATATTTAATTGATTTTTAACCCACATTTCTCTTCTCTGGAGACATAATTTCTGATTTCATAGTCCAGAGTTCTCACCAGCTCCCCTGTGAGGTCTCAGAACCACCATATGAAGAGGATTTCCCATGTACATTCTGATTTCTCAGAGTTTCTGTAACCTGTATTAAATATCAGCTACTGTCTGTCCACCCTGGAGGCAAAGGCGCCTAGAGAAATCAAGCTAGGGACGTTTTAGATTTACAGCAAAATTGAATGGGATGTACAGAGATTTCTAAAATACTCCCTACCTCCACACATGCATAGCTTCCCCCATTATCAAAATCCCACACCTGAGGTACCAGAGTGGGGCATGTGTCACAACCAATGAACTTACATTTATATATCATTATCGCCTAAAGTCCATAGTTTGTGTTAGAGTTCTCTCTTGATGTTATTCATTCTGTGGGTTTAGAGAAATGTATAATGACATGTATGCACCATTATGTTATCACACGGAGCAGTTTCACTGCCCTAAAATTCCTCTGTGCTCCACCTCTTCATCACTCCCTCCCCTGAAACCCCTGACAAACAACTGATTGTTTTACTGTCTCCATGGTTTCAGCTTTTCCAGAATGTCATACAGTTGGAAGCATACAGTATGTGACCTTTTCAGGTTGGCTTCTTTCACTTGGTGGAAGTTTGTAAGCATTTAAAATTTCTCTTAATATATCTTTTATTTATCGTATCTTTTCATGGTTTGATAGATCGTTTCTTTTTAGTGCTGAGTAATATTCCATTGTCTGGATTTATCACAAAACCTGGAGGTTTTTTTTTTTTTTTTTTTAAGATTTTACTTATTTATTTTAGAGAAGAGACAAAGAGACAGAGTACGGGGGTTGGGGAAGAAGAAGAGAATCTCCAGCAGAGTCGGTGCTGAGCACAGAGCTCAGTGCAGGGCTCAATCCCAGAACCCTGAAATCATGACCTGAACCAAAACCAAGAGTCTGATGCTTAAGTGGCTGTGCCATCCAGGTGCCCCCAAAACCTGGAAATTTTAATTTTAAGCACCCTGAGTGATTCTGAGGTAAAGCTAATTGTCAACTTTATCTTCTGGTACCCTCTAAAAGAATTGTTTTTTAAGATTTATTTAATTTTTTAAAGATTATATTTATTTATTTGACAGAAAGAGAGAGCTCACAAGCAGGCAGAGAGAGAGGGGGAAGCAGGCTCCCTGCTGAGCAGAGAGCTCGATACAGGGCTTGATCCCAGGACCCTGAGACCATGACCTGAGCTGAAGACAGAGGCTTAACCCACTGAGCCACCCAGGCATCCCTAAGATTTATTTATTTTAGACAGACAGACAGATAGAAAGGATGGGAGGGAAGAGTAGAGGGAGAAGAGCATCTCAGGCAGACTCCATCTGAACGTGGATCCAGATGCAGGGCTCCATCCCAGGACCCTGAGATCATGACCTGAGCCAAAACCAAAAGTCAGATGCTTAACTGACTGAACCCCCCAGGTGCTCCCCTCTAGTAGAACTGTGAGAAACAATAGTTCTCTTCACACATTTTAAATTTGACATCTAAATTTTTATTATCAGTTGCTTACTGATAATCAAATCAACACTCTTTTTTTTTTTAAATATTTTATTTATTTATTTGACAGACAGAGACCACAAGTAGGCAGAGAGGCAGGCAGAGAGAGAGGAGGAAGCAGGCTCCCCGCTGAGCAGAGAGCCTGATGTGGGGCTCGATCCTAGGACCCTGGGATCACGACCCGAGCCGAAAGCAGAGGCTTTAACCCACTGAGCCACCCAAGCGCCCCTCAAATCAACACTCTTGATTTGCTCTTCTGGGACTCTCCCTCAGAAGCCCTGAATATTCAAAACAATGACTTTTTTTAAAGATTTTATTTATTTGACAGACAGAGATCACAAGCAGGCAGAGGGGCAGGTGGGGGGGGTGGGGGGTAGCGGGGAAGCAGACTCCCTGCTGAGCAGAGAGCCAGATACGGTTCTCAGTCCCAGGACCCTGGGATCATGATCTGAGCTGAAGGCAGAGGCTTAACCCACTGAGTTACCCAGGCACCCCCAAAATCAATGACTTTTTAAGGGTGACCTATGAGCCATCCTTCACACCTTCTTCTCCTTCACCCCTTCCAGGCAAGAAATCATCCAAGTTTCACCAAATTTGCCTCTTAGGGTATCATAAGTTGCTGCTCCAGACATTTTTTTTGCTCCAGGGCAATACCCGACAGTAATATTCAGGATAAGTGAGAAGTATGTCTTTCTTTTAAATGTGCGAGAAACATTATTGTGAAAGAGAAGAAATAAGAAAAAGCTCACTATCAGGCAGATTTATTTTAGGGAAGAGAGCACATGTCCTAGTTGGGGATGTAGGGATTGTTCATGCTTTTTACACCTCTGGAAAGTCTTCATGAACCTCCAGGGGTGTGGGTTCCCTCATTTGAAGGTTGCTGGTTAAAACATTTCAGTAGTCTTAGTGGTCATCTTCCACCCATCTTTTTTCTTCTTTTGGATATATAACACATATGCCATAAAACTCACCCTTTATTATTATTTTTAAAGATTTTATTTATTTATTTGACAGAGAGAGATGACAAGCAGGTGGAGAGGCAGGCAGAGAGAGAGGAGGAAGCAGGCTCCCTGCCAAGCAGAGAGCCCGATGTGGGACTTGATCCCAGGACCCCTGAGATCATGATCTGAGCCGAAGGCAGCGGTTTAACCCACTGAACCACCCAGGTGCCCAAAACTCACCCTTTAAAGTGTACAATTCAGGGGCCTGGCTGGCTCAGTCAGAAGAGCATGCAAACTCTTGATCTCGCGGTCATGGCTTTGAGCCTCACATTTAAATAAATTTAAATTAATAAGAAAAGTGCATATTTTGGTGGTTTTTTAGTAAATTCACAAAATTGTGGGACCATCACCACTAATTTCAGAGACCTGTACCCAACGGCAGTCATTACCCATTCCCTTCTTCCCCCAGGCCCTGAAAACCACTAATCTCTGTTCTATCTCTATGAACCTGGCTGTTCTAGGCATTTCATATATATGGTATCATATACTATATGGCCTTTTGTTTCTGGCTTCTTCCACTTAACGTTATATTTTCAAGGTTCATGTATGTTTTAGCATGTATCAAGACCTCATTCCTTTCCATGGCTGAATAATATTCCATGGTATGGATAAAGCATAATTTGCTTATCCATTCATTAGCTGATGGACACTTGAGTTATTTAAAAATTTTTTTTGGCTATTATGACTAATGATGTTATGAACATGCATGTAAAAGGTTTTATGTAAATGTATGTCCTCATTTCTCTTGGGTATATACCTAAAAGTAGAATTGCTTGCTCATATGGTACCTCCATATATAACTTTGATGAATTGCCAAACTGTTTTCCAAAGCAGCTGTACCATTTTACATTCCCATCATCAGTGTTTGAGAGTTCCACTTTTGTCACATTCTCACCAACACTCGTTATTGTCCAGCTTTTTTATTATAGGCATCCTCATGGGGTGAAATAGTATCCTACTGTGATATGAATTTACATTTCCCTAATGACTAATGAGGTTGAGCATCTTTTCATCAGTTAAAAGCTGTCTTTAGTCTCTTTTTTTCTTTTTTTCCTAAAGATTTTATTTATTTATTTAAGAGAGAGAGAATGAGAGAGAGAGTATGAGGGGGGAGAGGGTCAGAGGGAGAAGCAGACTCCCCACTGAGCAGAGAGCCTGTCACAGGACTCGATCCCGGGACTCCAGGATCATGACCTGAAATGAAGGCGGAAGGCCAACCAACTGAACCACCGAGGTGCCCCTGTCTTTGGTCTTTTTTTTTTTTTTTTAAGATTTTATTTATTTATTTGACAGATGGAGATCACAGAGAAGCAGGCAGAGAGAGAGGAGGAAGGAGGCTCCCTGCGGAGCAGAGAGCCCAATGCAGGGCTCGATCCCAGGACCCTGGCACCATGACCGGAGCCAAAGGCAGAGGCTTAACACACTGAGCCACCCAGGCGTCCCTATTTGGAGCTTTTAAATGGCTCTGCATCTCCTACAGGATGAGGGACAAACCTCTTAATTTGACAATTGAGGCACTTTCTTACCTGGCCTCTGTCCATGTCTTGGGCAACAACACTTCTATTTGGTGTCTCCTAGCTCTGTTCTAGACATATTAAACTACTCAAAGTTCTTGGAATATATATGGTGCTATTTTTTCAAGCCCTTGTGCATTTTTTTTTTTTCAAGCCCTTGTGCATTTTGCTCATAGCATTTCCTCTGCCAAGAAAGTCTTTCCTTGTTTCTTCAAATATGTCTTCCACTTACTCTTTTTTTAAAGATTCTATTTACTTATTTGACAGACAGAGATCACAAGTAGGCAGAGAGGCAGGCAGAGAGAGAGGAAGGGAAGCAGGCTTCCTGATGAGCAGAGAGCCCAATCTGGGGCTTGATCCCAGGGCCCTGGGACCATGACCTAATTTGAAGGCAGAGGCTTTAACCCACTAGGCAACCCAGGCACCCCTCCACTTGCTCTTTAATACTACTTTTATGTGTCTCTTCCTCTGGAAGGCCTTTCCTGATCAATTTCTCTATAACTTCCCTTATGAGTTTCCATCTAAAGCAGTACTATATCAGAGTTGTCTCTTTTGCTTGTATCCTCAATGGACTGTGAGCTCTTTGAGAGTGTTGACTGGGTTCAATTTATCTCTGGTTTCAGGGCCCAGAACATGGCATGATTGGAGGAGTTAATTTCATGGGATCCACATGTCCCTCAAATACCCTCTGGCTGAAGTGTTAAGAACTTGTTCCAGTTCCAGTTCCTCAGGAGAAGGCAAAGCCAGCTTACCTTTAGGGCATCTTAAAATAGCCCAGACTACTCAGACCCAAAACCTTCTTCCAGTTGCAGGAGTATGAACCAGTTGAAAGATAAGTAATTTTTTTTTAAGATTTTATTTATTTACTTGACAGAGAGAGAGAGTGAGAGAACAACAGGCAGAATGACAGGCAGAGGAAGAAGGAAAATCAAGCTCCGCACTGAGCAGAAAGCCCAGATGTGGGGCTCCAACCCAGGACCCTGGGATCATGACCTGAGATGAAGGCAGATGCCTAACCGACTGAGCCACCCACGTGCCCCTGCAATGAATAAAATTAATTATGGATTAATATTAATCTAGTTGGGACCATCTCATCAACTACAGATACTAGATTACTTTTTTAATTGTCAATATTTATCACGCACTACTAGGAGCCAGACACCTTCACTCTCACACAATGACTTTAGTGAAGAGAAAACCCAGAATATAGAACTTGTTAAGAACGTAGACTCTGGAGCAAGCCAGTCTGCCTGGGTTTCACTCTTAGCTTCATAATTACTGGCTGTATGACCCTGGAAAAGTTAGCTGACATTTCTGTGTCTGTTCCTTATCTATAAATTTGACTGTACTTACCTGATAGAATTCTAGTGAGAATTAATTGAGTTTCTCTTTCTCTCCCCTTCTCTCTCTCTCTCTCTCTCTAATCCTGTCTTAGAACAGGAGTTGGCAGGATGTAAGTATCATGTATGTAGTAACTATTGCTATAAGATCCTCCTGACAATCCTGCAAGTTAGATACTACCAGCCTTATTTTACAGATGAGGAAACTGAAGTTTGGAGAGAGGTTATAGAATTAACTTGATTCCCAGGCCTGGTAACTGATCAAGATCTCATATTTTACATGCACATTTTCTTGTCTTTAACCCTTCTGTCACTCTCTCTCAGGGTAGTGGAGAAAGGAAGAAGTAGTGGCTAGTTTAGAACAATCACCCCAATCAGACTACTGGGACCTTGTCTCCAGAGTACCTTTCTGAAAAGGGTCATCAGCTCATGTCCTCCAAATCATGCATATGCCACGGACTGGGCCGAGGGGCAGTGCGTGTGTGTGCGCACGCGCGCGCGCGTGCACGTGTGCATGTATGTGCATACGCGTGTGAAATTCTACTTCTCTAGATATCCTTGCCTGTCATCTACTATTCAGTGTCCTGGCTCTTTCCTAGGAGGTCATATGCATATAAATAATTTATTCTTCAATAAATATTAAATGGGGCTTTGTAAACCCCTTCTTAAACCTGGAATTCTATGGATGGCAAATTCCTGACTAATGATAACCCTTTTACTATACATTTATTCTACTGGCTCATGTACCCAATAAATCACCTCTCCTTTGTGGCATGCCATAAGCTGAACACTGAGGACACAAAGAATAAGACTCAGTCCCTGCTATCGAGGTGCTCACATCTTGTGGGGGAAAAGATAGACTACAGCAAAATATGATCAGCACTCATCAAAGAAGCATGGTGCCTACCAGAGCACAAAGGAGGCATCCAGCCTAGTTGACCCGGGCTTTGAAAGGCAAATACAAATTCTCTAAGAGGGGAAGAAAAGGAACCACGTGTGTGAAGGCACTAGAGGATGGAACCACAATGACGTGTTTAGGCTCTACAAATAGTTTTGGACAAGCCACAAAGAGTGTATATATGGCAAGGGAAGAGACAAAGCTGGAGAGGCAGGCTGGGGCGGATTACTGCTGGACTTGTGTGCAAACGTTAAGGAGTTTATAATCCAGTTTTAACTTTACATGAATTTGGTTACAGCCTTCTTCCTGCACAACCGCTTTTTTTTTTTTTCCCCTTTCCTGGCAGTTAGCATTCACTTACATTTAGAAGTCCACGATAATTTATCCATTCATTCGCTTATTTAATCATCAACATGTACTGAAGCCCTGCCAATTCTTATGTAGGGACAGGAGACGTCAGGATTAGATTTTGGGATCACAGCTTGAAATCTTGTGAGCTTTTATAGGAGGCACTAAATCTCAGCCCAGGCTTGAGATGATCTACCGTGAAACCCTATCCCTTCCCTACTCTTGATTTTGGGCGTTCCTCAACATGCTGCGGTGAACCAGGTCTGGGACATATTGTGGGAACAGCTACAATCACAATAGTTGAATCAGTCAGTCTGGGAGGCGAGTAAGTGCCCACATGGAGCCTCATGAGTAAGATGGAGCAAGAAGAGAAGATCAAGTCCTCGTGTTCTGGGAATTCACAGCCTCCATATGCAAAAAGTTAGACCTGGAAGGCACATGACAAATCATTAGTCACAGGGAATAAATAAACTGAGCTCCAGAGCTCCCTGTCTAGTAAAACATGTAATGTAGAAACAGGCTATGATCATAGTTCTCCAGGAGGTGGAGGAGATAACTGGCTAACCACAGCCTGCTGTCAACCAGTAAAGGCTGGGAAGGTGTCCTAAGCAAGGATGGAGTTATCTCATGTCTGAGCTGGGGTTAGAGTCTGAGCTGGGGCTGGAGAAAAGTGGGAAGAGCCCCCCTACCACACAGAGAATACAGCCTGAGGACAGAGAAGAGAAGTAGGTGAGAATGAATGGTTTGCCTAGAATAGGTGGGGATGTATCAACTAGAGGGTAGGACGGGCCTGGATGACAGGACCTTAAATGCTGGCTGAGCTAGGCATTTGGTGGAGTCATTGGTTTCCAACATGGGGGTGACATGGTTAGACCTGCCTTTTAGAAAGAAAAGCCCCTTTAGTTGCTGGGCTCCAGGGGAATCATCTACAAAATGACGGCATTAAAGATGATCTTCAAAATCTTTTCAGGGCATATATCCTATGAGTCTTATTTAAAGCAGTGCTTCTCAGACTTATTGTGCATCTGAATGACCTGGGGATCTTGTTAAAACACAGATTCTGGTTTAGTAGGTCTGAGTGGGGCCAAGGAGTCTGCATTTCTACCAAGCCCTCCAAAGCTGCCAATGCTGTAGGTCACCCTTCCAGTAGGAAAGATTTAGAATAACTTCCAACTTATAAATTCAGTAAATTGTAGATTATATGATTAGACATTATTAATTATTAATAATAAATTAATAATTATATAACAAATTATAATAAAGGGATAGGGTTTAATAATAATAATTATTATTAATTCTTACATTGCTTTAAGATTTGCAAAGGGATATGCTTACATTATCTCCTTTTACTACTTTCAGTAAGTCTTCCTGAAGGGTAAGATAAGGAGACAACACATTTGGGGTTGTGTGAAGCATCCTTAAAACTTCTGTATTACACCACCAGAAAAAAAATGAAATATGGCCATTTGCAACGACGTGGATGGAACAAGGTATTATGCTGAGCTAAATAAGTCAATCAGAGAAAGACAGTTATATGATCTCACTCATATGTGGAATTTAAGGAGAGCATGATATGATGAGCAATGGGTGTTATACAAGACTGATGAAACACTGAACTAATATGCCGTACATTAACTAATTAAATTTAAATTTAAAAACAGAATTGATGAGGTTTGAAAAAAAAGAAAACTTCAGGGGCGCCTTGGTGGCTCAGTGGGTTAAAGCCTCTGCTTTGGCTCAGGTCATGATCCCAGGGTCCTGGGATCGAGCCCCGCATCGGGCTCTCTGCTCCATGGGGAGCCTGCTTCCTTCTCTCTCTCTCTGCTTGCCTCTCTGCCTACTTGTGATCTCTGTCTGTCAAGTAAATAAATAAAATCTTTAAAAAAAAAAAAAAGAAAAGAAAACTTCAGTATTATAGTTGGTCTGTCTCCTACCAGTATCATGCTGGAGTCAGGACTGTGAGTCTCATTTTACAGATGAGGAGACTGAGGTTCTGAAAAGAAAATGGACTTAGCCATGGTCAAATACCATAGAAGTGGCAGAACAGGAGTGAGAATGGAAGCCTCCTGATCCCCATTCCAGGGCGTCCATTCATTCACTCAGCACAGATTTATTATACACTGTCTATAATTCAGATCCGTCACAACATGTGAATATGGCTGGAAGGAGTGAAATATATAAATGTAGGGGAGAAGGTTTATTGGAGTGCGTGGCTCATTGCTGAACTCTCAGCTCTAAAGATGGGTGACAAAGGAAAGCCATTCATTCAGGCAAGAGAGAGATCAGCATGGATCTCTGAGTTTTGTATGGGCGTTTTTCACATATTGACTAAGCCCTAATCTGCACCAGGCCTTATGTTAGCTTCTGATGATAGAGGCACAAATCGGATGAGTTTCAGAGAACTCACAGCTTCATCTAATATCGCATTTCACTATTTACAAGCCTTTCCCCCATCATTATTAATAGCTGCCATTTGCTGAGTGCTTAATATGTTCAGTGTTGTACTAAGCTTTATACACCATTATCACAATTACCTTAATCCTCAAAAGTCTCATTAGAATGTATACCCCATGAGGGCAGAAATTTTTGTTGGCTTTGTCTACTGATGTATCCCTAGAACCTGGAAGAGTCATTGTCACATAATGCCACTCAAAAAAATTGTGTTAAGTGAATGAATAAGCAGCCCGTTTATGTAAAAACAACTAAATATTCCCATTTCACAGATGAGTAAACTAAGGAGCAGGTGGGCAAAATGCTTTGCTTAAGGCCTCCCAAATAGTAAAAGGCAAAACTAAGACACTTGTAGAAGAATTCAGAATTGTCTGACCCACACCCAGTGTTTTTACCCACTGTATACCAGTGGTTGTCAAACTGTGGAATGCGTCAGATGCACCTGCAGAGTTTGTTAAAACGTAGATTGCCACACCTCCAAGCTTCTGATTCAGTAGATCTGGGGTGGGGCCAGAGAATATTCATTTCTTTTCTTTCTTTTTTTTTTTTTAGATTTTATTTACTTATTTGAGAAAGAGAGAAAGTGAGAGAGAGAGAGAGAGAGCATGAGCAGGGGGGAGAGGGAGAAGTTTGATTCCAGGACCCTGGGATCATGACTTGAGACGAAGGCAGACCCTTAACAGACTGAGCCACCCAGACCACGCCAGAGAATATTCATTCTTAACAAATTCTCAAGTGATGCTGATGCTGCTGGTTCAGAGAAATCACCACTCTATACCATTTGGAAAACCACTGTTCTATACTAAACTGCCTCCCAACTTCTTATTTATTCCTATCAGGCAAATAGAATAGAGGTTCATATCCAATGACAGATGAGGAAAATAAGGCCAGAAAAGTAACACAACTTGTCTGAGTTCCCACAGCAAATGTGGGATACCAAGGTAGTGTGTTTCCAAAGTCTTTATCATTCTCGATAAACCTTGCTGCCTCAGATGATGATACTAGAGCAAGAAGCACAGAGGAACCCTGAAGTGGGAGGAGAGGGGGTATTTGTCAGGAGGAGGGGGGAGATAAAGTTGGAAAGGTTACCATCCAATTTGCTTTCCTGAAGAAACAGTCCATGTCTCTGTTATTAACTTGCTCTCTGCCCCAGGCCAAGCCCTTGCCTCTCTCTGGACCCCAGTCCTCTTCTGTATAAAGCAGGAGCCTTTCCCAAGTCTAGCTAGGGCACCTCAAAGATAGTCAGGAAAGTAGAGGTTGCATTGAATTCTGTTTCTGATTTCATTGAGCTGGCTTGCGGCTAGGCAGGTCAGGCGAGGACTAGGTGATATGCAAATACCACTGCTGAAATGGGAGTCTGAGCTGGGCTGGCACCTGTCATGGCTTCTTCCTAATTTTGGTGGGAGGGACAGGGAGGGACGGCTATTGGCTCTGCTGGCCGGGCTTGGGCGATTGGCTGGCCACAGCAGGAAGGTCAAGATGCCTCCATTGCTAACCCACCCAAAGGTAAGGGTCCACAAGGGATCTGCAGTGGACAGAGAACTGGTGCCCCAGAGGAACCCGAGGAAAGCCTGATCATCTCCAGTCTCCTGCACCCACAGCTGCGTCTGTCTGCGGAGGACACCTGGCTCAGGATGGACTAATGAGGACATGTACCAAGCCTTCAAAGTGACCTCACAGCAAATGTGACTGATCTGGTCTTTCTGTCCCTAGGGGGGGATTCTGTCAGCTCATCAATGCCTGATCTTTGGGGAAGTCTTGGTGGGCTATGTAACCTCGAAGGAATGGCTCTACTTCTCTGAACCTCGTTTTTTTTTTTTTTTTAAGATTTTATTTATTTATTTGACAGAGAGAGATCACAAGTAGGCAGAGAGGCAGGCAGAGAGAGAGAGAGGAGGAAGCAGGCTCTCCGCTGAGCAGAGAGCCCGACGCGGGACTCGATCCCAGGACTCTGAGATCATGACCTGAGCCGAAGGCAGCGGCTTAACCCACTGAGCCACCCAGGTGCCCTGAACCTCGTTTATAAAATGGTTATATTAGTACTTTCTGCAAAATAACCCATAAGACTATGAATATGTCTAGGGAACACATCAAGGCTTTTAAAATGCTTTTATTATTTTGTTTGCTTACAAAAGTAGTACATCATTATAAAAATAAAGATGGATTGCAAACACTGGAAGTTTCCTGTAAGCTATTCCCTTCCTCCTTTCCAGCTCATAGTTAACTATTAAAATGCAGGATATTTTCCCTCAGGTTTGGTTTCTTTTTTCTATGAACACACAAAAGGTTATTTTTTAAACGAAAAATTGTTATACTATTGAATTTTTTGTTTTTCACTTAGCAAGGCATTTGAACGTCCCTCAGTGTTGAAATAGACCAATTTAATTCTTTTTAATGTCTACATTGAATTCAAATCCCCTATTCTTGGATATTCGTTATTTCTATTGTTGTTGTTGTTTTAAAAGATTTTATTTATTTATTTGAGAGAGAGACAGCAAGAGGGAATGCAAGCAGGGGGACTAGGATGGGAGAAGCAGGCTCCCCACTGAGCAAGGAGCCTGATGCAGGACTAGATCTGAGGACCCTGGGATCATGACCAGAGCCAAAGGCACAACTGAGCCACCCAGGCACCCTTGTTATTTCTGTTGTAACAACAGCAGCAACAACAACAAAACCTGCAGGAAATATTTATTTATTTGTTTAAGAATTTCCACAGGCTATGTATCATTCTTGGAAGTTGAACTTCTAGGTCAAAAATATAAGCCCATTTTAATGATGCCAAAAGCATAGGCAACAAAGACAAAAATAAATGTGGGATTATATCAAACTAAAAATTGTCTGCACTGGGGCGCTTGGCTGGCTCAGTCTCTTGATCTCAGGACTGTGAGTTTGAGTCCTACATTGGGCATAGAAATTACTTAAAATAAATTTAAAAAATAAAAAGCATCTACATTACAAAGAAAACAATCAGCAGAATGAAAAGGTGACCTATGGAATGGGAGGGAATGTTTGCAAACCAGATATATGATAAGGGGTTTACCACCAGGATATATGGGAAATGCCTATAATTCCAAAAGCAATAAATTAATAGCCCAGTTAAAAAATGAATTAGGGAGGGGTACCTGGGTGGCTCAATCGGTTAAGCGTCTGCCTTCAGCTCATGTCATGCTCTCAGGGTCCTGGGATCCAGCCCTGCTTTGGGTCTTCCACTCAGTGGCAAATCTGCTTCTCCCTCTACCTCTGTGATCCCTCTTGCTTTTGCTTTTTCTCAAATAAATAAATAAAATCTTTTAAAAAAATGAGTTAGGCATCCAAGTGGACATTTCTCCAAAGATGTACAAATGGCTGACAGGTGTATGAAAAGATGCTCAAAGTCCTAAACATCAGGAAAACGCAAGTCAGAACCATAATGAGATGTTGCCTACACCTGTCAGGATGGCTATTATCAAAGAAACAAACACAAACAAAACAAAACAAAAACAAGAAAAGAAGTATTGTCAAGGATATGGAGAAATTGGGAGCCTTAAAAAAAAGAGAGAGAGGAAAACCTAGAAACAGACTCTTAGCTATAGAGAACAAACTGATGGTTACCAGGGGGGAGGTGGAAGAGGGGATGGGTTAAACAGGGGATGGAGATTAAGGAGTGCCTTGGAGCCCAGCTAGAACCTACTTAAAAAACAACAACAACAATAACAACAATGACAATTTGAGGACATCATCCTAAGTGAAATGAGACAGTCACAGTAAGACAAGTACTGCATAATGCACAAGTACTTCTTGTACTTGTTATCTTAGAGTTATCTGAAACAGTCAAATTCTTAGATTGTGAGATGATGGTTGTCAGGGGCTGGGGAGAAGGGGAAATGGGGAATTACTAACCAAGGACATTTAGTTCCAATTAAGCAAGATGAATAAACTCTGGAAATCTGGGGGTACAACACTATACATTGTACCTACAGTTGACAATAATATATTGTACACTTAAAAATTTGTTAAGAGGATAGATCTCATGTTACACAATAAGATAAAATGCAAGCAAGCAAACAAATAAAAATATGAAGTGGCTACAGCGTTTTGCATTCCAATCAGAAATGTATAGAAGGGTTCCACTTTTTAAAAATTCTCATCAACACATGGTACTGTTTGTCTTGTCGGTTATAGTTTTCCTAATAACTGTGTAGTGCTATCTCAGTGTGGATTTTTATTTGCATTTCTGCATGCTGGGGGTCTTTTTGTGTGCTTGCTGCCCATCCATATGTCCTTGGTAAAAAGTCTACTCAAATCATATGTCCTTGGTAAAAAGTCTACTCAAATATTCTGCCCATTTTTTAAAACATTGTCTTCTTATTGTTGAATTGTAGGAATTCTCTATATGTTCAGGATACAAGTCCATTGTGGGATAGGTTTGCACATTTTCCTTCCACCCCCCAAAATACATAAAAGCACATTTAAATGTTAATAGATATTACCAAATTGCTCTCCAAATAGGAGGCATCAAGTTACATTTCCACCAATAATATATTGGAAAGTCAATTTCTCAGCATTCTTTCAAACACAGGAGGCCAATCTTCATTGACATAAGAGATAAAAAATGGTATCACAGTGTTTCTAGTTTGCCTTCCTTTGATCATTAGGAGGAGCATCTCATCTTATGTTTATGGACCAGTGCTTTTTCTCTTCCAAGAGTTACATGTTCTTGTTGAAATTTTGCTTTTTTCAATTCAGTATCCCTTAAACCCTTGCCATTTTTTAAGCATACAGGGCATGTTTGTTGAATGAATGAAGAATAAATGAGATAATGAACCTAAAGTACTAAATGCACAATTAGTGATCAATTAATAATAGTCGACTAAGTCTGGAGTGAGGAGTTGAGTGCCATAATGCTCTTCAATTCTTTCCTCTAGGATCCAGGATGGTTATTGTGAACTCTAAGATTCTAGGAGGGCTGGTTTCTCCTCCTGGTCCTCTCACTGTGTGTTTAAGAGTAAACAATTTAGGGGTGCCTGGGTGGCTCAGTGGGTTAAGCCGCTGCCTTCGGCTCAGGTCATGATCTCAGAGTCCTGGGATCGAGTCCCGCATGGGGCTCTCTGCTCAGCAGGGAGCCTGCTTCTCTCTCTCTCTTTCTCTCTGCCTGCCTCTCCATCTACGTGTGATCTCTGCCAAAAGAATAAATAAAAAATCTTAAAAAAAAAAAAAAGAGTAAACCATTTAACTCTTTGATCTCTCTGCAACAGTTTAAACAGTGTCTACAAGCTGTATTATGCTCAATGAAAAGGAATATTAGGTGAAAGACATGAGACTAATTCACAATAAGCACATATGCATGTATTACTTGAATAATTAAATGAGTTTTAAAAGTATATGTGAAAATTTATAGGGATAAGGGGGAATAAATATACAGAGATAAGAACAGGACTAAAAAAGGAAGCTGGCTGCCTTTTTGATGACATTAAATTTCCTTTTAAGATGTGACTTCATACTTGGCCCAGCCTGTCTTCCATCTTTCCCCTAACTCTCTGTCACCCCCTACTGCTCAGGTGGGCTCATTTTACTGTAGTTTAACTCAGCAAATATGATTATGGGAAAAATATGATTTGCAGACTGTTCCTGACCTTAGCTATCTACATCACCCTCACCAAGCTTTGCTCTATTCTTTTTTCCTTTTTCTTTTCTTTCTTTCTTTCTTTTTTTTTTCTTTGTTCTATTCTTGACCCTGTGACTGGAAAAAGGGACAAAGAGATCACAGTGTCATGGGGGACACAGACTTTCATGCCATTATGGGCATGACAAGAAACATTTCTGGAACAGGAATGACTCCATGCCAGACTCTGCTAAGCACACTGCATACATGAACTTTTAGTCCTACTGACAGCCACAAGGGATTTTAATTTACAGAAGAGGAATCGAGCTCACAAATGTGATTGGTTCAGGTTCACAATTTAGTAAACATGGGGCATGGATTCTGACTAAGATCTGTCTGTTTTCCAAAGCCAGTCCTTTCCTACTACATTATACCAGAATAAACCAAGTAGTGTGGAACACTGAACTGGGAGCATTTAAAGATTTGTTTATTTATTTGCAAGGATGGGGGAGGGGCAGAGTGAGAGAGAGAATCTCAAGCAGACTCCCTGCTGAGTGTGGAACATGACACACTGCTCTATCTCACCACCCTGAGGTCATGACTTGAGCCTAAGTGGAGTCGGTTGCTTAAATGACTGAGCCACCCAAAGACCCCTGAAGTGGTAACATTTAAATCTACTTTGGAAGGTATGTGGTTGTTGCACCTGGGAAGACTCTACAGAGGAGAGAATCTCTGATTTGGGGAGAGAACGGGGGGGTGGTTCGGGCCTTAAGAGCAGCAGTAAACAGGGACACAAATGTGCGACCTATTCAGATCATGAAGTTGGGTGGTATATGGGGGAGGAGAGGCATGATATGAGACTAGAATTAGATTGCACAGGGCCTTGAAGGTCAGGTTAAGGCAGGTTGGCTCAAAATAAAAGGTCTGGGCTTTCTTTCCAGGGGTGCGTGTACGGAGGGGGTCTCCTGAGGTGATCAGGGGTATGAGAAACCATATGAAAATGTGGCATAAAACTTGAAATGTCAATTTTACCAAAAGGCTTGGGGAGAAAACAATCTTGTGTTTTCCTGTGAAAGATATATTACTATGGAATTGCATGTGAAATCACATGAATTTTAAAAGTAAAATTGGGACTTCAAGGACTTTCCAGTTGCAGTAAGCTGCTCCCCAATAAGGAAGGGTTGGAAGTGCTCCACTCTCCGATGCCTTTAAGGATAGGTTAGTGGCAGAATTATTGGGGAAGCATTGCTATAGGTGATGGGAAACCATGGGCTGAGTCCTACTGAGGACTCTAGAATAGGGCTGGCTAGGAATCAAAGATGAACAGAATCTGACTGTCTTTGGAGAGTTTTCAGTCTAGGCTTTATGTAACTGATGATTCTGTGAAAGAACACAAAGCAAAAACCAGGCCAAGCTTCTTCCCTCCATTTCCTTCACACGTTCCCCTTGTATCACATGCATTCTTTTATTTATAAAAGTATTTATCATACTACTCTCTCACTTCCTGTGTGACCTTGGACAAGTTACTTCTCTGTAGCCCAGTTTCCTCATCTGCAGAATGGGAATAATAATACATACCCCACAGCATCACAATGAGGGTCATAGTGAGAATTAAATGAGACTTTGTATAAAAATCTTAGAATAGAATCCGGAACAAAGTTCAACACTGTTTGTGCATTCGCTATTATAACAGAATTATTACTAAAACCTCTGTAGCTCCTGTGTTCCAGCCATCACCTCCCACAGCCGTTCATTTCTTAAGTCATTCAGGTGGGGTGGGGGGGGCGAGGAGTTGGGGGAGTATGTCTGGGAGGAACCTACAGATGAACCAGACTTCTCATTTCACTACAACAGACTTAAGAATATTGGTCTGTGCAGCTATACTTGACATAGTAGATGCTCAGAATGCTTGCTGAATGAAAAAACAAATGTCTTCCTACTAAACTGCAAACTCTTTAAAGGCAGGGACCATAGTTGTCCGTTGTATTACTGGAACTAAGCACTTGGTGAGGCACACAATAGGCACTTGGAGACCACCGAACAAACGAATGAATGAAGAAATAAATAACTGCAGGCAGAAAATCATGAAGGGCACAAAGCTGGAGCACAAAAACGCGGCAGAAAGGCTGTCACCGGTTTTAGGAAAGGACTGAGCATAGCAAGGTTTTTACCGGCTTCGACAGCTTCAGGATTTAGGTTCGCGGTGCTCCCCCTTCCGGAATACCCGGTGAGCACGCAGCCCTCCGCGGCACGCCCCTCCAGGGCCCCGCCCCTCCGCTGCTCACGTGACCGCGGGGCGGGCGCGCTGAGCCGCGGGCTAACCTTGGCTGGGCGAGCAGGGGCCATGGCGGGTGTGGTGGATTTCCAGGACGAGGAACAGGTGAAGTCCTTCCTGGAGAACATGGAGGTGGAGTGCAACTACCAGTGCTACCGCGAGAAGGACCCGGACGGTGAGCGCTGCCAGCGCAGCCTGGGAACACGTGGGACGCATGGGGGAGGGGTGCGGGCCGCACGGGTCACGAGCGACCGCTGAAGGAGGTCTGGAAGGGGTCTCCGGCCGGGACTCGTGGGGACGCGGTGGGACACTGAAGACCTTGTGTATGTTAGGGAGGAAAGGGTTGGGTTCCTCGAGGACTTGCTGTCCTCACAGCGGGGGGAATCCTTGGCGGGACCGAGCCTGGAAGCGGGGTGGGGGGGCGGGATACGAGGAGGTGTGCTTGGGTGTTGGGGGTGGAGGGGTGGGAGTACATCAGTGAAGACATAAAATTCCCTGTTCTTCTGGAGCTTACATTCTAGTGGGGGGAGTTGGATAATAAACGTAAAGAAATAAATGAAATCGTGTGTTGGAAAGTGTAATGGCAAAAAGGATTAACAGGTATAGGGAGTTGAGGGCAATTTTGAGTTAAGTGGTCAGACGGAGTCATTGAGAAAGTGGCATTTGAACAAAGCCTTGAGGAAGCTCAGGGAGATCTATGGTAGGTAGAGGTAACAGCTAGTGAAAAGGCCCGAGGCATGAATGTGTCCCTCGTGTTGAGTTGACTTGAGTGTGTCAGATGATGATGGTGTCCAAAGCAGCCAGTACCTTTGGGTGGTTTTCTTCTTCCTTCTTTACAAAGAAAAAAAAAAAAAGACACTCACCCAACCTTCTTATAGCTTGCAGTCAGGTTTCCATAATGTGATATAACTATTTCTAGCAGCTAACCAACTAACCAGAGTTGCTGTGCTGTTTAATGGCTTAACAAGAACCCAAGGTGGTTCTTTGAGGGCTTGCCTGCATCCTAAGAAAAGTTGGAGTCACTGAGGAGCAGGATAGTTGGGGAAGACTTCTAGGGGTAGGTCAGGAGGAGCAGGCAAGTGTTCATTAAATGGAGGACAATGTGGGAGAAGAGAATGCTGTCTTTTGGAAGATTGAAGTGAGGCTGTAGTTAGATGGAAGAGGGAGTTTGGGCCACAGTGTGTCAGGCCTTGAGTGCCAGGGTAAAGCATACTTATTCTGTAGTAAGTGGAAAGCCATACATGTTTTTGAGGAGAGAGTTCATGGTTGTGGACGCTGAAGAGTATACTGAGAGGTGGAGTGGGGGAGGGTGGGCGTGAAAGGACTGAGGTACTTCAGGAGAGCCTGAGAGGAGGCTATTGTTACTATAGCTACTGTCATTTGAAGTCATCATGATCTCTCACCAGGATTACTGAAATAGCCGCCTAACCTGGCTCCTGTTTGCATGCTGACTCCCTTAAAATCTGTTTTCAACCCTCAAACTGGTAGTTAAGTTTTCATTTTGTTCTATTAAATGCTATCTTCTTAGATTTTTTTTTAGTAATTTTTTAAATTAACATATAATGTATTATTTGCCCCAGGGATACAGATCTGTGAATCGTCAGGCTTACACACTTCACAGCACTCACCGTAGCACATAACCTCCCCAATATCCATAACTCAATCTTTTTAGATTTTTAAATAACAAAATAACACGTTTGTTATCAGTGCTGGAGTGTACTCCCTCATGCATTTTGTTCTTCCATGTTCATCCGGGCATGTACAAACATATACACTGGAGTAACCTTTTAAAAATGAAGATTGGGGCTGCTTGAATGGCTTAATTGGTTAAGTGTTTGCCTTCTGTTGAGATCATGATCCCAGGGTCCTGGGATTGGATCAAGCTCTCAGTCTGCCTCCCTGCTGCTTCTCCCTCTCCCTCTTCCTCTGCCACTCCCCCCTGCTTGTGTTTTCTCCCTCTCACTCGCTTTCTATCAAATAAATAAATAAAGTCTTAAAAAATAAATAAAATTAAAATGTAAATTGAATCATATCACTGCCCTTCTTAACCCTTCAGTGGTTTGCCACGGACCTGGAATAAAATCCTAAGTCCTTCCTGTGTTCCACAATGCCCTGTGATCTGGTCCCTGCCATTTTCTTCTCATTTCCTACCCTTTTCCTCCTCGATCCACCTACATTATACCTTATTTGTACTAACTTATTCCCTCTCTAGGGTCTTTTAGTCTATTGTTTCTTATACCTGGGATCTTCTGCTCTCTTCCATTTCATTGTCTCTAAATAGCTAGTTCTTTCTTGTTATTCACATTTCAGCTTGGATATCACAATCCTTACTAGGCCCTCCCTGACTGCCCGGTTTGTGGTAACTATTCCCCCAGCGTGCACAACAAACTGTCTTATCCTGTTTTATTTCAATCATAAAACATTTACTACTGTTTAAATGCATTTTAAAAAAATAAATGCATCTTGCTCACCTATTTACTTATTTTTTTCCTCTCCTCTAGAATGTAATTTTTAAGAGGGCAAGTGACTATATTCCCAGCATCTAGAACAGTGTTTGGTACATGGTTGGACACAGTGCACAAATATTTGTTGAATGAAGATGACTGAGGGGCGCCTGGATGGCTCGGTTGTTAAGTGTCTACCTTTGGCTCAGGTCATGATCCCAGCATCTTGGGATCAAGCCCCACATCTGGCTCCCTGCTCGGCGGCAAGTCTGCTTTCCCTCTCCCACTCTCCCTGCTCATGTTCCTGTTCTCACTGTATCTGTCTCACTGTCAAATAAATAAATAAATAAATAAAAATCTTAAAAAAAAAAAAAAAAGAAAGAAAATTAATAAGATGAGTGTCATTTGGGATGAAGAAAGAGGGCCAAAGACAGAGGGTAGAGATGTTAAGAAGAGGCTCACTGGGACCAGAGACTGCCAAAGAGAGCATCCATTTCCAACTCCTTCAATAGCTACTATTTCTACTCTGTCTTTGGGCTTCTCATTCCCAGCCTAGCTGAGGTGTATAGTCCTGGAAGCACCCCTTTCTTGCTACTACAGAGACAACCCATGGACCCTTTTGGTTTCCAGTGTTTTATTGTTGAACTTCCTGGGAAGTTCCAAAGGTGGCAAAGTTTCAATCATGGAAGTCAGTGAGTCTTTGCCTCTGGGTGACAGGGAGCAGAATGGCTGGTGAGTGGTGGAGCCAGGGCACTGGCCATGGATGGTCTCTCCAGCCTGTACATTGCTCAGTCCCCAGCTAAGGGCAGATGATGCCATTTGTAGACATGGCTGAACACCACCTGCAGTCTTTTTTTTTTTTTTTTTTTTAAGATTTTATTTGTTTATTTGACAGAGATCATAAGTAGGCAGAAAGGCAGGCAGAGAGCCTGATGTGGGGCTCAATCCCAAGACCCTGGGATCATGACCGGAGCCAAAGGCAGAGGCTTTAAACCACTGAGCCACCCAGGCGCCTGCCACCTGCAATCTTTGTGGTGAGGTCACCTTGCCACACTTCAGGAGGACAGAAGCTGGTCCTAAATAAAAGACGTTTTGGCTGCCGCACCTCAGCCTTCCCCACTGCTGTGCAGCAGCCCCAAACATGAAGAACAGCTCTTGTGTTTTCCTCACAGGATGCTATCGGCTGGTGGACTATTTGGAAGGGATCCAGAAGAATTTTGAGGAGGCTGCCAAGGTGTTGAAGTTCAACTGTGAAGAGAACCAACACAGCGATAGCTGCTACAAACTGGGGGCCTATTATGTGACTGGGAAAGGTGAGGCACCTGCTTTCTTTGGTGACTGTTACTGATAGTAATGCTGATCTCACATCCTGAGCCTCATGTGGGGTCCTCTTCACAGAGGGGTCCTCACAGGCCTTGGGGAAGCACATTGTAGGAAGATTTGGTGAGAGTTCAGCAGAGGGATGTGGGAAGAACATAGCCTCCTTTCAAGTTAGGCAGATATTGGGGAATGCTTTTAGCAAGTAGTGGGACCTTGAGCCAGTCACTTCAACTCTACCTCAATTCTATCACCTGTAAAATGGAGAAAAATAGTACTTGCTTCATAGAGTTGATGTGAGGATTAAATAAGATGATACAGGTAAAGGCATCAGCATGTGCCTGGCACAGAGCAAGGGACCAATAATTAATTCTCTGCCATCTTATCTTTTCGCCGCATGCCCTAATTATAGTTATCACTGGAATAGTAAATACTGTTTAATCTATCACTAAATAAGAAATTATTCTGGGGTGCCTGGGTGGTTCAGTGGTTGGGCATATGCCTTTGGCTCAGGTCATGATCCCAGGGTCCTGGGGTTGAGCCCCGTATCAGGCTTCCTGCTCAGCTTCCTGCTCTGCTTCTCCCTCTCCCCCTGCTTGTGTTCCCTCTCTCGCTGTGTCTCTCTCTATCAAATAAATAATAAATAAAATTTAAAAAAAAAATAAGTTATTCCAACAAACTTACTATTTCACATAGTTGCTCAGGTCAGAAATTTGGGATTGGCTTAGCTGTATGCCTCAGGGTCTCTGATGAGGTTGCAGTCAATTTTTTTTTTTTTTTAAGATTTTATTTATTTATCGGGGGGTGGGGTGGGTGGAGAGCAAGCACAGGCAGACAGAATGGCAGGCAGAGGTAGAGAGAGAAGCAGGCTCCCTGCCGAGCAAGGAGCCCGATGTGGGACTCGATCCCAGGACGCTGGGATCATGACCTGAGCCGAAGGCAGCTGCTTAACCAACTGAGCCACCCAGGCGTCCCGAGGTTGCAGTTAAGACGTTAACCAGGGAACAAGGGCTGTAGTCATTGGAAGGCTTGGCTAGAGCTGGAGTTTCCAATTCTAAGATTGTTGGCTTGTTAGGAAAGGCCTTTCCAGCTGTTATCAGGAGACCTCAGTTCCTCATGACGGGGATCGCTCTATGGGCTGCTTGTGTGTCATTATGGCATGACATCTGGTTTCTTCCATAGTGAGTTATCCAAAAGAGAGCATGATGGAATCCATGGCGTCCTTTATGACCTACCCTTATAAGTCCTATGTTTTTCATTTCTATCACATTCTGTTCATTAGAAGTGAGTCAGTAAGTCCAGCCCACGTAAATAGAGAACTAACATCCTACTTCTTGAAGGAAGGACTATCAAAGAATTTATGGGCATATTTTATTTTAATTTTTTATCTTCTTAATATTTTTCATGGGCATATTTTAAAAACACCACAAAGAGGTACCTGGGAGGCTCAGTCAGTTAAGTGTCTGCCTTTGGCTCAGGTCAGGATCCCAGGGTCCTGGGATCACCCTCTCTGTTGGGCTCCCTGCTCAGCAGGGCATCTGCTCCTCCCCTCCTGCCCCCACAACCCTCATGTGCGCTCACTCTCTCTCTCTCAAATAAATAAATCTTTTAAAAAATAAAAATCTTTAAAAACAAATTAATGTGGAAAAAATATCCCAGTATTATTTATCGACAAAATTTTATTTTTATTAACTTACAATTTACAATTAATACTTTACTGCATTTTTTTTTTTAAGATTTTATTTATTTATTTGACAGACAGAGATCACAAGTAGGCAGAGAGGCATTCAGAGAGAGGAGGAAGCAGGCTCCCCGCTGAGCAGAGAGCCCCTGGGATCATGACCTCCTGAGCTGAAAGCAGAGGCTTTAACCCACTGAGCCACCCAGGCGCCCCACATTATGCATTATATTAATGATTTAAAAAAACCTAGTGCCAACAGTGGCAGCTTAGTTGAATGTTATCTCCATTGTATGGAATGCTATTTAGCCCATGAAAAAGTAATGTTTCTAGAGGATTTTGTTGATGTGGTAAAAAGCTTATGAAATTTTATACACACACACACACACACACACACACGAGAGATACATATGTACATATATATGTACACATATGCACATATGTGCATATATATGTACATATGTATCTCTCTCTCTCTCTCTCTCTCTCTAGTGAAGAAAGCCAAATACAAATTTGTATGTGGTGTGAACTCACCTATATGATACAGCATGCAAAACCAAAAATGTTCCTAGTTACTTAGTCTCTGGATTTGTGCCTTGGTAAAGTTTTGGGTTCTTTTTGTTTTAATACTTTTTTTTTTTTTAAGTAATCTCCACTCCCAGTTTGGGGCTGAAACTCATGACCCTGAGATCAAGTCGTGTGCTCTGCTGCCTGAACCAGCCAGGCCTCCCTCCCACTTTTTTTGAAGTATTGTTTATACCATATTTTATTATAGTTTTCACAAGAACTTGAATTCCTTATTGAAATAGGGAAAACAAAAGTGGCTCTGAAATTGTTTTTCTTATTAGACAAATTCTTTTACCAAGGATTGGTTGGGGCAAGGGAAAGAGCAGGAGGCCAAAGAACCCACTTTTATCTATTTATTTATTTATTAAAGATTTTATTTATTTATTTTACAGAGGTCACAAGTAGTCAGAGAGGCAGGCGGGGTTGGGGGGGAAGTAGGCTCCCTGCTGAGCAGAGAGCCCAGATGCAGGGCTCCATTCCAGGACCCTGGGATCATGACCTGAGCCGAAGGCAGAGGCTTAACCACTGAGCCACCCAGGTGCCCCACAAAGAACCCACTTTTAGATAGTGCAACATCAAGCAAGACATTTTCCTTCCCTGAGCCACAAATTCTTTGTTGACAAAATTAGAGTAATATGGTCCACTCATACTTTCTTCATAGGATTTTTCTGAACATCAAATGAGAACAGATGTGACTGTTTTCTTAAATTATAAAATATTCTTGGGGCACTTGAGTGGCTTAGTTGGTTAAGCATCTCACTTTGGCTAAAGTCATGATCTCGGGGTTGGGCTCTGTGCTTGTTGAAGAGTTTGCTTCAACAACTTCTCTCTGCCCCTCCCCTGTGGTTGTGCTCTCTTCTCTCTCTCAAAAAAAAAATAAATAAATAAAATCTTTAAAAAAAAATTACAAAACATCCTATTGGTGTGAACAGGTCTGACTGTATTGGTTGGTGCAGAACTTACTTTGGATTATGTACTTAGAGTATATATAATCCCAGGAATGCTTTGGCCAGGTGTTTTCAGATGTGAACTAAACTTTGAACTATTTTGTGAAGCAGTCTAAATGTCCTATGCAAAGAAGTAGAAGTTAACTCTGGCACACACCTCTCTGAGGAAATATTACGCAGCTACTAAAACAGATACTAAGAAGTGTTTCTAATGGGGAGTGAAGAAGGCTCATGACTACAGCATGTGAAAACAAGACCAAATTGGGGCACCTGCCTGACTCAGTTAGTAGAGCATGGGATGCTCGATCTTGGGGTCATGTTGAGTGTAGAGATTACTTAAAACAAAACCCTCAACCCATGTTGAGTGTAGAGATTACTTAAAACAAAAAAGCAAGACCAAACTGCATAGCACTAAGAGGAAATTCACCAAAAATGAAGTAGTGATGGTCTCTAGGTAGTGGTAACAATAGATGATTTTTGTTTCCCTTCTGTTTAAGAGTCCTTGATTTGGGGGCATCTGGTGGCTCAGTTGGTTGTGTATCTGACTCTTGGTTTCAGCTCAGGTCATGAGCTTAGGGTTGTGGGATCAAGCCCTGTGTGGGATCAAGCCCCTGTGGCTAAGAGCCATAGGAACTTTTGTCAATGGGCCAGATGAACGACTAACTGCTTGGGATTCTCTCTCTCTCCCCTTCTGCGCTGCTCCCGGCTGTGCACACACGCGCTCTCTTTCTCTCTCTCAAAGAAAAAAAAAAGTTCTCAATTTGCTCTTCTAAAAAGTAAAATTACTTTACAGGAAGAGATGAAGGCTCAGATAAATTGATGATAATGCAGATAGTCTTCACTCTAGACCATTCTTGTATGCTTCAGACTACATGTAGCTAATGTAGACATTCCTACTTGGAGTTCTCTTAGGCATCCCAAACTTATCAAACCAAATATGGAATTCTTTTTTTTTTTTTTTTTAAAGATTATTTACTTATTTGTCAGAGAGAGAGAGAGAGAGATCACAAGTAGGCCAAGAAGCAGGCAGAAGCAGAGGGAGAAGCAGGTTCCCTGACGAGCAAGGAGCCCGATGCGGGACTCGATCCCAGGATGCCGGGATCATGACCTGAGCCAAAGGCAGCCGCTTAACCAACTGAGCCACCCAGGCGTCCCCAAATATGGAATTCTTAATTGTTTTTCTTCTCCCCCCAATTTATTATGCCCCTGTTATCTTCCAAGAGATACCTTTGACAAGTGGTGTCTCTCTCTGCATAGTAGCTCATGGCCAGTTTATCTCCAAAATATGTCTTAAATCTGTTCTGGCTTTCTCCCTCTCCTTTCATTCTTATCCAAGCCACTGTCCTCTCCTGCTGGGATTACAGTTAGGAGATTAATGCAAGTCCCTAAACATCTTTCCATAAGGCAACTAAAATGAACTTTTAAGAATATAAACCATGGGGACGCCTGGGTGACTCAGTAGGTTAAGCCTTTGTCTCCGGCTCAGGTTGTGATCCCAGGGTGCTGGGATCAAGCCCCGCATCAGGCTCTCCGTTCAACAGGGAGCCTGCTTCCCCCTCTCTCTCTACCTGCTTCTCTGCCTACTTGTGATCTCTGTCTCTGTCAAATAAATAAATAAAATCTTTAAATTAAAAAAATAAATTAAATAAAAGAACATAAACCTTGGACACTTCTTTGGGCTGAGCTATGGTGGATGTGTTTGAGGGCAGCTGACCCAGCCTATACTTTCTGTGGAAGCCTGAGCTGGCCTTTTTCCCTTTGTGTCAAACCAGGTCTGCCAAAGACAGTGCAATTCACCTGCTGCCCACCTTAACAGATTCAAGAACAAGGGGAAAGATGGTATAAAGGAAAGCTAAGAAGGAAGACTAGATGCTGAAAAGGAGAAATGTAAGCTCATTTCTTGATAATGCTACTTCTGCACTGCAGGAGAACCACAACAACCAGGGCAGTGTAATTTGATCTGTTGATAACATGGTCAAAGGCATAAATAGCAACAATTTGGAAAGCCACCTCCAGGCCACTCAAGCTGCTAAGAAACTGCTTTCTGTGGAAGAGCAGCCCACATAGACAGTATAATCTGGGCTGGTTTTGATTCCAAAATTTGTGTCCTTTTTGGGCAGAAATGCTCGTAGTCCCATTCAGTTGAATCTGCTTGCACCCTCACTAACACTGCTTCTGGAATATCAGAACAGACAAGGCTGTGGTAGAGAGGGGTGCTATCCCAGCATTCATTTCTCCATTGACATCTTCCCATGCTCACATCAGTGAATAAGCTGTATGAGCTCTAGGAAACATTACACGAAATAGTTCAGTTTTTCTGAGACTTGATGGTGCGCATTTGATCCTCTGTTGGTCCTTCTTGCAGTTCCTGATATGTCATTTCTGTCGTGTGGTTACTTAAATATTATCTGGACACTTTCAAATTTTTGTTGCAAAAAGATCCTACACTCCTGTAGGTACTATTGAGCAAATTCTTCCCACTTTAGTTCATCTCCTGCACTGCAGTGATCTGGAAGTCTTAGCATAGAGGGGTCTCTTGTCCTTAGCATATACTTGCTGGTTCATTTCTTACCATATTGATGGTACAAATGAACAGACTGAAAGGTTATGAAAAGAGAAGTTGTGCCTCAACTTAAACTTCTCCTGAATTGCTAATTGTGACTGCTGTGCTAAGAACCATAAGAAGTATTGTCACTGGGACAGATGAACAGACTCAAGTTGTAATAGATGTGGGAGCACTTGCCATCTTTCCCAGCCTGTAATGAGCCCCAAAACTAAAACTCAGAAGGAAGCAATGTAGAAAAATGTAAAACATGACATCTGGCTACCAGGACCAGGCACAGGAAGTTGTGAATCAAGGATTAGTCCCATTTCTCATTGGCATTCTAAGGAAGACTTTAAGACACAAAAGGAAGGGGCGCCTGGGTGGCTCAGTTGATTGAGCATCTGACTCTTGATTTCGTTTCAGGTCATGAGATCGAGCCCTACGTGGGGCTCTGCACTTAGCCTGGAATTCGCTTGGGATTTTCTCCCTCTCCCCCCGACCCGATAAAATAAATAAAATCTTAAAAAAAAAAAAAAAAAAGACAAGGAAACTGTACTGGCTGTGACCAACCATATAACTGGAGGACCAGTTGAGTAGGTTGTGAACCTTGTTCATTGTGGCATACTACCATTGATAAACCTCTTAACTGTGGAAGATACTGTGGTTGTTCTGAACACCATTTCAGAGATTTTTTAGGCTGCGAAGAAAACTAGGTGAAACTGAGAAATTTAGGGGGTGCCTGGGTAGCTAGTTGGTTAAGTATCTGCCTTCGTTCAGGTCATGATCCCAGGGTCCTAGGATTAAACCCCTGAATATCAGGGAGCCTGCCTCTCCCTCTCCATCTGCCCTCCCCCAACCCAGCTCATGTTCTTTGTCTTTCTCTCTCTCAAATAAATAAAGTCTTAAAAAGAAAGAAAGAAAGGAGCTACACAAAGAGGTGCTCCAGAAATGCATAGAAGGGTCCTCTTGTCTTTGGCCTAATGTTAAGTTGCACATGCATAGAGGAAGATTGAGAGACCTTATAGTGGAAAGCTTCTGGGGAGCTGTGAACTGAGAGGAGATTCCATATGTTTCACAGTGATGGGAGTGGTTTGAATTTCAACCAGCCAGAGTAGAGAGTCATCGAACATCACATTCAACTAAGACTCCAAAATGACCATGCCTTGGTAGTATGATTATTCTAGATCTGCTCTAACAAAACTTAAAAACAAGTCTCAGGAGTGCCTGGGTGGCCCAGTTGGTTAAGCGACTGCCTTCCGCTCAGGTCATGATCTTAGGGTCCTGGGATCGAGCCCCACATCGGGCTCCTTGATGAGCAGGGAGCCTGCTTCTCCCTCTCCTTCCCGCTTGTGCTCTCTCTTGCTATCTCTCTCTCTCTCCCCCCTAAAAAAAGAAAAAAGAAGAAGAAAAAAAAAAAAAAAGTCTCAAAGACGTTTTGGCTTGATTCACCAGTGAGTTAGCTGTCTGCCAGAACAAAATTCAACCATCTTCAAAGGAATACAACAAAATCCAGACTGAACAAGGTATCATCTACAGTGTTTTCAAGAAGTAAGAAATTGCTAAAGAGAAAGAAAAGCAGCCCATAGACCTAGATGTGACAGAGATATTGGAATTAACAGTTAATATTTTGAAACAGGTATGATGAGGGGCACCTGGGTGACTTAGTCAGTCGCACTAGCTCTTGGTTTTGGTTCAGGTTGTGATCTTGGGGTTATAGGATTGAGCCCTGTGTCAGGCTTCACACTCAGTATGGAGTTTGTTTGTCCCTCTCTGCTCCTCACCCTATGCACATGTACACATGTGTGCCTGCTCACTCCATCTCTCTCAAATAAGTAAGTAAATAAATATTTTTTTAAAAACCTGTTAAGGGGGGGTGCCTTGGTGGCTCAGTGGGTTAAGCCTCTGCCTTCGGCTCAAGTCATGATCCCAGGGTCCCGGGATCGAGCCCCACATCGGGCTCTCTGCTCAGCAGGGAGCCTGCTACCTCCTCTCTCTCTGCCTGCCTCTCTGCCTACTTGTGATCTCTGTCAAATAAATAAATAAAATCTTTAAAACAACAACAACAACAACCTGTTAAGGGGCGCCTGGGTGGCTCAGTCAGTTAAGCGTCTACCTTTGGCTCAGGTCATGATCCCAGGGATTGAGCCCCATGTCAGGATCCCTGTTCAGTGGGGAGTCTGCTTCTCTCTCTCTCCCCCTGCCATTCTCCCTGCTTGTGTGTATGCACACCTGCTCTCTCTGTCAAGTAAATACACTCTTTAAAAAAAAAAAAAAATCCTGTAATTGAGAAACATAATATTTGAAATTGAAGTTTATTGGGCAGGCTGAACTGCAAAATAGACATTTCAGAAAGTAAATGTGAAAGATTGATGAACTTGAAGATAGGAATGTAGATATTATCTAAAATAAAGTGCTGAGGAAAAGAAAGAACAGAGTCTCAACCCATGGGGTTCAGTATTTATCATTCTAACGTATGTGTGTCAGAGCCCCAGAAAGAGAAGAGATTGGGAGAGGCAGAATATTTGAAGAAATAACAGCAGAAAAAGTTTTAAATTTAGTGAAAATTATAAGTCTACAGATCCATGAAGCTCAGTGAACTCAAGCAGGATAATCAGTGAAAATTACACCTAGAGGGGCTCCTGGGTAGCTTAGTGGGTTAAAGCTGCTGCCTTCGGCTCAGGTCATGATCCCAGGGACCTGGGATCCAGCCCCACATCGGGCTCTCTGCTCAGTGGGGGCCTGCTTCCCTTCCTCTCTCTCTCTGTCTGCCTCTCTGCCTACTTGTGATCTCTTATTTGTCAAATAAATAAATAAAATCTTTAAAAAAGAAAAGAAAAGAAAATTACACCTAGACACATCATAATCAATTTGGTGAAAACCAGAGATAAAGAGAAGATCTGAAAAGCAATCTGAGGAAGACACTGATGGGAACAGTGGTGGGAGCAACCCTTACCCTTTCTTCAGAAGCAGTGTAAGCCAGAAGACAAAAGAACATCTTTTAAGGGCTGAAAGAAAAAGCTGTCAGGTTTGAATTCTACTTTAGCAAAAACATCTTTAAAAACAAAGACAAAATAAATTCATTTTCAGATAGACAAAAGCTCCAGGAATGAGTTATTAGCAGAGCTACACTACAAGAAATGGTAAAGTTGTTTGGGTCAAAGGAAAATGGAAACAGATGGAAACTGGATCCATGCAAAAGAATAAACTACTCTAGAATATATGTGTAAATGTAAGATTTTTTCTTCATTTCTTAGTGTCTCCAAAAGACTGTTGAGAGCAAAAATAATAGCAGTGTTTGTGATACTTATATATAGAAGTAAAATAAAGTGTATATAGTAGTAAAACATGACAGCAATTAATACGAGGGATGGAAATGTTCAAGTGAATGAAAGTATATTGTAAGGTACTTATGTTATTTGTGAAGTGATACAATATTAATTCGTGGTAGATTGTGGTAAGTTAATGTTACATATTCACTAGCTAACTCACTGAAAAAGGAAGTATAACTAAAAAGCCAATGATGAGAATGACATGGACTTTTAGAAATACACAGTTTGGGACACCTGGCTGGCTCAGTTGGTGGAGTGTGCAACTCCTGATCTTTGGGATGTGGGTTTGAGCCCCATGTCATGTGGAGAGATTACTTAAGACAAGAAATTAGGGGCACCTGGGTGGCTCAGTGGGTTAAGCTTCTGCCCTCGGCTCAAGTCATGATCTCAGGGTCCTGGGATCCAGCCCCTCGTCGGGCTCTCTGCTCAGCAGGGAGCCTGCTTCTGCCTCTCTGCCTACTTGTGATCTCTGTCTGTCAAATAAATAAATAAACAAAATCTTAAAAAAAAAAAAAAAAGATTTCGTTTATTTATTTGACAGAGATCACAAGTAGAGAGAGAAAGGAGGAGGAAGCAGGCTCCCTGCCAAGCAGAGAGCCCGATGCGGGACTTGATCCCAGGACACTGAGATCACGACCTGAGCTGAAGGCAGAGGCTTAACCCACTAAGCCACCCAGGCGCCCAATAAATAAAAATCTTAAAAAAAAAAAAAGAGAAAAAGAAAGAAAATAAAGGAATGCCTGGGTGGCTCAATGGGTTAAGCTTCTGCCTTTAGCTCGGGTCATGATCTCAGGGTCCTGGATTGAGCCCTGCGTTGGGCTTTCTGCTCAACGTGGAGCTTGCTTCCCCCTCTCTGCCTGCCTCTCTGCCTACTTGTGATCTCTCTGTCAAATAAATAAATAAAATCTTAAAAAAAAAATCTTAAAACACACACACAATTCAAAAGAATGCAAGAAAGGAGAAAAAGCAAAAAGCATTTGGGACGAATGGGAAAGAAGTAAGATTGTAGGCTTAAATCCAGCTATATCAGTAATTGCATTAAGTATAAGTAAACACTCCAGTAAAAGGTGTAGATTGTCAGGCTTTAAAAGCAAGACCTAGGAGCGCCTGGGTGGCTCATGGGTTAAAGCCTCTGCCTTCGGCTCAGTTCATGATCCCAGGGTCCTGGGATTGAGTCCCACATCTGTCTCCTTGCTCGGCAGGGATCCTGCTTCTCTTTCAGCCTCTGCCTGCTTGTGCTCGCGCTCTCTCTCTCTTTCTTTCTCTCTCCTCTCTGACAAATAAATCTTAAAAAAAAAAACACAAGACCTAACTATATCTATTATATATGAAGATAGCACACAGATACACTCTCAAAATTGAAAGAACTCAGGATATACAATCTCTGAGCTTTTCTGGAAAACTATTTGATAACCAATAAAGAGGTTAATCAAAAGAAGTGATTCAGGGGGCACCTGAGTCACTCAGTATTTTAAGCATCTGCCTTTGGCTCAAGTCTCCTGGGATCCAGCCAGGCATTGGGCTCCCTGCTGTTTCTCGCTCTCCTGCTTCCCCTTGCTTGTGTTTGTGCGCTCTTTCTCTCTCTTTCTCTCTCTCTCTCTGGCTTGCTCGCTCACTCTCTTTCTGTCAAATAAATAAAATCTTTAAAAAAAAGAAAGAGAAAGAAGTAACTCAGGAATGGAGATGCTCTAATGAAAAGACCAGTGATTAACAGAATCCATTTAGAATGACTATTGGGCTAATTAGTGTTACCACATAGAATGTAAATAATGTAGACTTTTAGGGCATAAAAACACAATGACATCTGAGTGACTTAGTCTGTTAAGTGTCTGTGTTCAGCTCAGGTCATGATCCCAGGATCCTGGAATCAAGCCCTGCACTGGGCTCCCTGCTCCCACTCCCCCAGCTTGTGTTCCCCCTCTTGCTGTGTCTCTCTCTGTCGAATAAATAAATAAAATCTTTAAAAAACAAAACAAAAATGCCATAATGTTTCCTGAGCACTTACTATGTGCTGGGTTCTTTGTAAAAACACGTTTAAGCTTCTAAGTATGAAATGTAGATACTGTTATCCTTATACTCATCCTTACAGATGAGGAAAACAACTTGTCTAAGGTCACACAGCCAACAAGGAATGGATTGAGACTGGAGCTTAGGTGTGCTGCCTTCCTAAGTTGAAGTAATAGCAATGACAAAAAGTATTAGGTGGGGGAGGAAAGATGGGAGGAAATATGAGACCACCAGTGTCCTCATCTTCTATAGTTGTGAGGTAGTACTTCACAAAAACAATGACTGTAACCTTCTAATATTTTAGAGTCCTTTTATAACTCCAGGGGTCCCTTTAGGAAATTTCTCTGGTGAGAAAAATTCATTTGAAGTCAAGTAGTTACTTCAGTGTCACTCAGTTTGGTTTTCTTCTAATAAATTCAAGTAAAACCAAAGTTAAATTTTTTATTTATAAATAACTTATGCAATCCTATTTTTCAAAGTACTTCTATTAGCTGTTCATTCAGTCAGCAGCATGTAATCTGAACACATACAACAAAGATAACTGGAATGGTGTTCTCTTAATGATAATGATAGTTATTTCTAGGAGGTGGATTTGGAGTGATTTCCTTAAAAAAATGTTTAAAGATAGGATGTTTGTATTTTTTTGAGAATGGGTGATAGTGATATGGAGAACAAAGGCAAAAGGAAAAAATTAAACTTCCTTGTAACTTATAGCCCATTTACAAGTACTTAAGACAAGCAGAGTGACCTTCCTCCAGGAACTCAACTGCCTCAATGTTAATACTTTGCTAAGGGCAAAAGGCAGCCTTAGCTTGACATTAGCCCGACCTCCAAGATCTTGTAAAAATCCCTCTGCAAACTTCCTTTATCTCTACTACCTCCCACCCCAAGACGTATGTCGGCAATTATCCTCCAAGCATGTGCCCCACTGGTACACATCTGAAGGGTCTCAGGACTAATGTTTTACCTAGATAGTAAATGACCTTTTTCTAAAACAGCTAGCCCCTCAAGGTCGTGGAAACCTTGCTTCCAGATTCCTTAGAAACTTACACTATTCCTAACCCCTTCCCAACTTAGAAGGATAATCGGTCGTTCCTCACAGCACCAGTGCAGCTCTTTCTGCCTATAGGTCCTGTCCCTGTGCTTTAATAAAACCACCTTTTTGCTCTGAAGATGCTCCAAGAATTCTTGACCATTTGCTCCTGAGCCCCAACACTTCACATCAGTAGTACATGGGGATTTGACGTTTTCCATGGAAAAACAACTAAAGAGAAAATGAAGCTCTGCCACCACTTTTGTTTAAAATCACTTGTTGGTGAGACGCCTGGGTGGCTCAGTTGGTTAAGCAGCTGCCTTTGGCTCAGGTCATGATCCCTGCATCCTGGGATCGAGTCCCACATCGGGCTCCTTGCTCAGCAGGGAGCCTGCTCCTCCCTCTGCCTCTGCATGCCATTCTGTCTGCCTGTGCTCACTCGCTCTCCCTCTCTCTCTCTGATAAATAAATAAAATCTTTAAAAAAATAATAATAAAATAAAAAAATAAAATCACTTGTTGGCAGTTTCCCATTGCTCCTAGGATAAGTACAGGATCCTGCGTGATCTGACCCTTCCTGTCTGCAGCCTGTTTTCCCTAGTGATTCCTGGGTTCTAGCCATACGAGCTCCTTTTCTCTTTGTATCCTATTCCTGCTGCATGGACCGACCCTCATCCCGTATTTTTTTCCTTTTTTCAATTATATTACAGCTCAAAGGTCAATTCTTTGGGGAGGCTTTTTTGACCTTTCGCCTAAGACTAGGCCAGAGTCCTGCTACATTCTCATAATATCCTGTGCTTTTCTTCCGTATGTTTGTCACACTTAAAATCCTACATTTAGTTGTGTGGTTCTTAAATATCTGTTTCATTAGACTGTAAGATCCACAAGGCTAGGGACAGTGTTTATTGTCCAGAGCCTAGCACAGTAGTCAGCAAATATTATGTATTCATTATATATTGAAATTAATGAACATTGAACAAAGTGCTGATAAGATCCTATGTTCTTGCTGTAACCCCCATGAGGTAACTATTATTATAATCCCCACTTTTCACCTCCTCTCATAAGATACCACTTGAACAAAAGATTCCAAGGCTAAAAAAGCTGGAAGGTTTGTGCATCATACTAGGCCACCTTCCTTTTGTGCTGCCTTAGTTCAAAATATGTGAACTTTATTCAGGAATTTTTTTTTTTTTAAAGATTTATTTATTTATTTATTTGACAGAGATCGAAAGTAGGCAGAGAGCCAGGCAGAAAGAGAGGCAGAGAGAGAGGAGGAAGCCGGCTCCCTGTTGAGCAGAGAGCCTATGTGGAGCTCTATCCTGGGATCATGACCTGAGCTGAAGGCAGGGGCTTTAACCCACTGAGTCACCCAGGTGCCCCTCGGAATTATTCTCTTAACTTTGGCCTGAGACAATCAGGTTCTGCCCTGACTTGGGTTTATTTTTTTCTTCCCTCTCCCTTCTCCCAGGTGGATTGACCCAGGACCTGAAAGCTGCCTCCAGCTGCTTTCTGATGGCGTGTGAAAGGCCTGGAAAGAAGTCTGTGGAGGCATGTCACAACGTTGGTCTCCTGGCACATGATGGACAGGTCAACGAGGATGGTCAGCCTGACCTGGAGAAGGCTAGAGACTACTACACAAGGGCCTGTGAAGGCAGCTATGCCTCCAGCTGCTTCAATCTCAGTGCCATGTTCCTGCAGGGTGCCCCTGGCTTTCCCAAGGACATGGGCCTGGCATGTAAATATTCAATGAAAGCCTGTGACTTGGGCCACATCTGGGCCTGTGCCAATGCCAGCCGCATGTACAGGTTAGGGGATGGTGTAGATAAAGACGAGGCGAAGGCTGAGTTACTAAAAAATCGGGCCCGGCAGCTGCACAAAGAACAGCAGAAAAATGTGCAGCCTTTGACATTTGGGTAGTGTAGTCCATATTCCTAAGCAACAAACAGCTTGAGGCTGGCACCTCCTATGTCTTACATAGCCCTTAAGGTCAGCCTGCTGGAGCAGGAAGACTTGGGACTTACTGTCTGTAGCTCTGGTTACACAGACCCATTTCCCTAGAGTGTCACCTATTGGGTTGTAGCCTAAAGTGTTTATTTCAGTCAGTGTTCTTTTTTTCTGTTGTGTTCTGTGAAGGCACGCACATAGGCAATTTTCGTTCTCAAAGTCTTAGAGCTCAGTGAAAACAGCAAACTAGAGAGCCATAGAGATCATGGGGGGTAAGGGCAGACAAATAGCAGGAAGTTGGGAAAATCAGCAGCCACAGTGCCTGAAGGAATCAGATGTTGTTATTATTATTATTTTATTCTGGAGGGCTTGAAATTCAATATCTTGATTTACATAATAGAGGGCTTAAAGAACTAAGAACAAGTCAAATAGTTATGACTGCCACCCTCTGACTTATGTAATCATTGGTGTGGGTTTCTTCTTTGCCTTTAGAGTCAGATCTTCAGTAAATTCATAGATAATAGGAGGGACATGCAACATAAAATAAAGGTTGTTATGTGTCAGCGTTGCCAAAGATGATGAAATACAAGCTTCTGTTGGTGGAGGATTTCGCAGTTGACGGTTAGCATCCCCAGTCCACTCCTCTGGCATTGCTCACCATGCCTGTGTTCTATTCCCAAGGCAACTTCAGCTCGGGATTTGTAAGCAAGGATTTTGTGACACATTTTAACCTATGGAACTTTACCTTTTTAACTGTCCTTGTGAATAAACTATTTTGATGGATTAGTAGTTTGTGTGTTACTAGTTTCTCTCCAGAGTCTGAGTAAGGTAGAGATTATGTTCTGCATGGTGGTTGTGCTTTTTCTTTTCTAAACATTGGCTTTTTAAAAATTATCTTCCTAATTTGTCACTAGGGGGCGAGCTTGTCATTTTCCTGCAATAACGGGTCTGATCTGTCACCACCTACTGTTTCTGGGCTTCCAGTGTTGCCGCCATCCTAGAAGGAAGGCTTGCTGTGCGGCTGGCTGAAGGTTTGTAAGCATAGCTTGCCAGCTTCTCCACTTGATAGAGGAGAGGGACTTTCCCAGGAACGCACAAGAAGTTTTAAAAAGTGAGTTTATTTTTTCAATGTGAAGTAGCTTTTGTTTAAAATAAATTCCATAGGCCAACAAGCATATGAAAAGATGCTCAGCATCACTAATAATTAAGGAAGGGCAGATCAGAAGCATGAGATAATTATCCCACAACTGTCAGAATGGCTGTTTTTTATATATTATCTATAAAGACAATAAGCATTGGCAAGGATGTAGAGAAATTAGAACACTTACACGTTGTTGGTGGGAATGTAAAATGGTATAGCTGCCTTGGAAAACAATATAGCAGTTCCTCAAAACATTAAACCTAGAATGACAATAGGATCCAGCAATTCCAGCATTCACAGTTGCTAAAAGGCAGAAGAAACCCAAATATCTATCAGTGGGTGAGTGGGTAAACAAAATGTGTATACATGTAATGAAATATCACTCAGCCTTAAAAGGAGG
The DNA here is from genome assembly GCF_011764305.1 of Mustela putorius furo. NCBI lineage: Eukaryota > Metazoa > Chordata > Mammalia > Carnivora > Mustelidae > Mustela > Mustela putorius. Next base: position 41,912,704 of record NW_025422005.1, on the reverse strand, counting down.
GAATATCTGACGCATGCTACAACATGGATGAGCCTCAAAGACATGCTAAGTGAAATAGACATCACAAAAAGACATACTGTGGGATTTCATTTACATGAGATGTTTAAACTTAGAGCAAAATGTTGGTTGTTGCAGGCTAGAGAAAGGGGGACATGGGGAGTTGTTTAATGGGTATAGAGTTTGAATTTTGCAAGATGAAAAACTTCTGGAAATTACTTGCGCACAAATGTGAAAGTTCTTAACACTACTGAACTCTACATTTAAAAATCATTAAGATGTGGGGGGCGCCTGGGTGGCTCAGTTGGTTAAGCATCTGCCTTTGGCTCAGGTTGTGGTCTTGGGGTCCTGGGATCAAGAGCGCATGGGCTCTCTGCTCAGCAGGGAGTCTCCTCATTCTCTTCCTCTCAAGTAAATAAAATCTTTAGAAAAACGGTTAAGATGGGGGGCACCTGGGCGGTTCAGTCATTAAGCATCTGCCTTCAGCTCAGGTCATGATCCCAGGGTCCTGGGATTGAGCCCCATACTGGGCTCCCTGCTCAGTGAGAAGCCTGCTTCTCCCTCTCCTGCTCCTCCTGTTTGTGTTCCCTCTCTCATTGAGTCTCTCTCTGTTAAATAAATAAATGACATCTTTTTAAAAAAATGGTTAAGATGGTAAAATTTATGTGTATTTTACCACAATTTTTTAAAAAATGTAAACATTGAACTGTTTTTTAATACAAGGTTTGAAGTTTTTGTTTACAAAAGCAATATGTTGGGGGCGCCTGGGTGGCTCAGTGGGTTAAGCCCCTGCCTTCGGCTCAGGTCATGATCTCAGGGTCCTGGGATCGAGCCTCCTCGCATCGGGCTCTCTGCTGGGCAGGGAGCCTGCTTCCCCCTCTCTCTCTCTGCCTGCCTCTCTGCCTACTTGTGATCTCTGTCTGTCAAATAAATAAATAAAAATTAAAAAATAAATAAATAAAATAAAAGCAATATGTTTACATGAAATGTAGTTTGGAACATGGCAGAGGAAATAATACCCCTCACTGTCCTTTACAACCTATTGGCATTCTTTGGCCCAATAATGTGTTGCTTAATTACTTTTTTAAACAATCACATCTTTCCAGTTAAGTCACTGGTTTTGTAATTTTGAAGAGTTTGAATTTTGATGGCATATGCGCTGGGTTATTTTATAGACCAGTTCTTGCCTGGGACCCAAGGTGCCTGCCTTCTCTGGATCATATATTGAGATAGGGTTGGGAACAATGGAGTAGGTATTAACAGTTTCAAAATGTAACATTTCACAAAAATTTTTTAAAATGTGAAGAGTGAGAATTTACTGTATGGAAAGGTCCAAGGCCGTTTCATACCAGGTTGCTCTGGGAAGGTACAGGTTGCTGAGAGGCAGCATGGTCAAGTTTCTCACTTTTGTGCAACCTTTGAGGCAAGACTTGAAAGCCGGTTTTCAGATTCTGGTCACAGCAAGCTACTCATTACTGTGTCCTCTGGCTAGCAGGCATTTGAATCATCATTAGCAACTATTTCTAATGTTTTTCCTCTGTGCCAGGCTTGGGCTGGATGGTCTAATGAAGACGAAGTTTCATAATTGACTAGTGGTTTGTGTTCTCATTAGTGTTCTCACTAAAATTTCACAGTGCAGTGCTCAGTGTTGTGAGAAAGGGAAGCAAGAGGCTCACTCAGAGAGGGAGGGGAAGGCTGGAGGGTCTAGTGATTCAGATTTTATCCTGTGGGTCATGCAGAGTCACTGAAGGGTTTTGAGCAGGAAATTAGATCACCCTAGTGTAGAAAATGAATGGGAGAGCAATGGGGGGGTAGGAGGTTGGTGGAGTCAACTCGGGGTTAAAAAAGAACCCAGATTTCCAGCCTGGGCACTTGGGTGTACAGGGGGTGCCATTCATATTGTTTTGGAGCCTATGTACGGGGATGGGAACAAAAATTTTTATTGAACTGTTTGGTAAATTTTTTTTTAATTTAGAAATAAATTGCATTTTAATTTTTTGAAGTTTTATGAAATTCCCTGAAAACATTTTTTTTTAAGATTTTATTTATTTATTTGACTGAGATCACAAGGAGGCAGACAGAGCAAGAGGAGGAAGCAGGCTCCCTGCTAAGCAGAGAGCCCGATGTAGGGCTTGATCCCAGTACCCTGGGATCATGACCTGAGCGGAAGGCAGAGATTTTAACCCACTGAGCCATCCAGGCACCCCTCTCTGAAAAGATTTTGATAGGTAGAGGCACCTGGGTGGCTCAGTTGGTTAAGTGTCTGACTTGATTTTGACGTAGGTCATGAGATTAGCACTGCTTCAGGCTCTGCATTCAGTGGGGAGTCCGCTTGAGATTGTCTCCCCCTCTGTCTCTCCCTGTGCTCTATTTCTAAAATTAATCTTTTTTTAATTGTTAAAGATTTTATGTATTTATTTGAAAGAGAGTGCAGGAGCATGCGGGTGGGGGTGGAGCAGAGGAAGAAGGAGAAGCATGAGGACAGGGAGCTCAGTCCCAGAACTCCAGAATCATGACCTGAGCCAAAGACAGATGATTAACCAACTGACGGACGCCGGTGCCCCTAAAATAAATAAATATATCTTTAAAAAAAAAAAAAAATTGAGAGGCAACTTGGCAGGGGGAAAATGCCTAGATTTCAGGTCCTACAAAGTGGGTAACTCTGGATTAGTCAAAGGCATACTAAGCATGAGTGATTATGGCACCTAACAAAGAATGAGAAAATATAAGTTAATAAAAATATTTTGTATTTTTAAAAAACATTAAGTAATCACTTTGGGGGGAAAAGTGAAATGTTTTTGGCTTCCTGACATTGATTTTACAATTTAGATTTCTCATTTTAAATTCTATATTAGAGTTGGTGGGATGGAGGGTACCAGGCTTTTTCCAGTTCTTAAGTCCAAAGGTCTTAATCTGGATTCTGATCTGGGTTTTGCCTATTATTGGCTGTGTGGCCTTGCACAAGTTAGGTCTGGGTCTTGGTTTTGTCACCTATCACATGGGGATGACAATGCCTTCTAGGGTTGTTAAGAGAATTAAATAGGAGCTCTTATCAGAGAATGATTAATGTTTCTTTTAAAAGATTTTTATGGGACCATATTTTATAATTAGATAATTGTTTTCTTTTCACTTGGCAATGTTAACTTGTGAGGGAATCTAGCTTTTAAGACAGTCTGCCTTTGCTGCCATTCTTTTAATATCCAGGGAGCTGATGGTGAGGCTCTCTAGAGGTATTCAGGGCATAAAACAGCTGCTGGAGAAAGGCCTGGAGAAGGGGTGGGGGTGGGGCCCACCTCCTGCCTCCTCCACCTCCTCCTCTTTGCCCCAGTGGAGAGAGAGTCACCGAGAAGACTTGCACCTGCTGGGGCCTGCAGTGGAAACTATTCCCAGCTGGTGCCCCTCCCCAGGCTTAAGGAATGGCGATTGTATTACAGTTTATAAATCAGGCCTCCCCACTGTCTAAAGGGGAAAGGCCAAAATTCTTTGCCTAACATATAAGTCTCTCCACCCCCATGATACGTTCCCAGCCTCCATATTTAGCTCCATCTTCTTCCTAACTTGGGAGCTGCTTGTAGTCTCTGTACCACTGCCAAAAAAAGAAAGAGAGAGAGAGAGAGGGAAGGAGAGGAGGAGGGAGGAAGGAAGGAAAGAAAAGAAAGAAGAAAAATGACAACAAAACACCCAGGCTATTTCTTATTGCCATGCATTTATGTTGCTAGTTGCTCTCTCTGGAACACCCTTTTACCTTTTTTTTTTTTTTAATTTTTCTTTATTTTATCACCCCTCCCAAGTCCTGATCCCCATCCCTGACTCAGTCCCAAATACTGGGGCCAGAGAGCCGAGGGCCCTGCCCCTTCTACCTTTCAAGTAGAATATCTTCATCTTTTAACACTCCGGAAGCATTCCCTTCATCACCTAGGCTGGTTAGAGACTTTCTCTGCCCTGAATTTCATCCATCGCAGTGCTGATCACATTATTATCATCTGTCTGTTGATGGCCTCCACTTTCCATAAGACTAGAGTTCCTGGACAATAGGGACCTGATTGGCTTCATCTCTATCCTCAGGCCCCAGAGTGAGGCTGGGCACATGCTGGACTGGTTGGTAGCTGGTTGCTGAGATGAACAGCACAGTGTGGCAACTTAGCAGCCTCAAGCCACCCCAAGACAAATCAGGCCAGGCTCATCTTCATATCTAGGAACCGGTGTAAGCCATAAGGGTGTACTGTTGTTGAAACTGCTCATCAAGAAAAGTTCCTGTCTAAGCTGGAGCTGACACAAGATGGATTAGTACTTTTTCAGGCTGTGTTCAGGACAGTGTCTTTATTTTATATTTTATTTTATTTATTTTATTTTATTGGACTTAGTTATTAATTTATTAGAGAGCAAGCACTCAGAGGGAAAGGGAGAGAGAGAGGGAGAAGCAGAGGTCCCCACTGAGCAGGGAGCCCAGTGAAGGGCTCTATCCCAGGAGACCAGGATCATGACCTGAGCCAAAGGCAGACACTTTTTTTTTTTTTTTTTAAGATTTTGTTTATTTATTTGACACAGGGAGAGAGATCACAAGGAGGCAGAGAGGCAGGCAGAAGGGTTGGGGGAGCAGGCTCCCTGCTGAGCAGAGAGCTGGATGTGAGGCTCAATCCTAGGACCCTGAGATCATGACTTGAGTAGAAGGCAGAGACTTAACCCACTGAGCCATCCAGGTGCCCAAGACAGACTCTTAACTGACTGAGCCACCCAGGCGCCTCTTTATTTTTTAAAGATAAATTTATTTATTTTAGAGAGAGCACAAGCAGGAGAGGCAGAGGGAGGGAGAGAGAATCCCAAGCAGATTCCCTCCTGAGAACAGAGCCCAAAATGGGGCTTCATCCATGGCTCCAAGATCACAACCAAAGCCAAAGTCAAGAGTCAGACATTCAACCGACTGAGCCACCCAGGCTCCCTGAAAATCTAAATTTTAAATAAGCAACCCACAGGAGATTCTTACTTGTGTTAAAGCAGATAATGCACTCAAGTGGTTCATAGTCGTAGCTCTGTGGTTTGGCACCAGGACCCTCTGCCGTCTGGGCTCCACAGCTTCAGCTTTTCATATAGCAGTTTCGAAACATCTGCTTTCTTTCCCTCCTTGATACAAGTCTAGCCAATTCCTAATCCAATTCCTAATAGTCCTTCAACACTCAGCACAAATGTTACCTTCACCTGGAAGCCTTCCTTGTTCCCCGGGGTCTATGGTGTTCTGACAATACTTGTACTTCTTGTTTTTTTTCAGTGGGTTTGGGAATGGTCGTAAGTGCCTCAAGGGTAAGGGTTATGTCTGACTGATCTCTATTCCCAGTGCCTAGTTGGAGATCTAGTACAGATAAGATACATAAAAAGTCTTTACTAAAGAAAATGGAAGGGACTCTGGGGCACAAGCTCCATCTTCCAGTGGATCCATTAAACATTAAAAAGGTAGCATTTTGAAGAAGGATCTGGATTTAAATCACTTCTCTGCCGTATACAAATGTGTTATGCTACCTCTCTGATCCCCATTTCCTTATCACCGAAGCGGGGATAATGTTTACTTTTCAGGACAAATGTGAAGGTTGAAGGGTTAAATGAGAGAAAGTAAGGGGGATGCCTAGTTTAATGCCTGGCACACTGTAATTGTGTAATGAGTCATGGGAGGACCGTCTTGTGGAAGTCCTGCAAGCCAGCAGGAGATGCCCACCTGTCAGGGCTGATGCAGGGGAAACTGATTCTACATGAGGACTGGGGTCAGGGGTGAGTGTGATGAAAGATGAGGGAGCCCAATAAGGCATTTCCATTCAGCACCTCTGTAATTCATTATCCATTCCACCAACACCGAGAATGGGTTCTCCGTCATTTAGGAGCTCACGTCTACTATGTCCCAGATGCTCTCATCCTATCAGCAGCTCTCTGAGGAGCTCTCAGGCAAAGAAATTGAGGCTCAGGTAGGCAAAGTGACATGTGGAGATACAGACCCAGAAAGGAGTGCAGCTGGGATGCAACTGGAGTCCTGCCTATCTCCTGACGCTTTTCCCACTTCCTGAGGCTGCCTCTCATCCAGAGGTTGAAAAGCTCTCTGCAGTCTCTGGGAGATCCCAAAACCACATCAAGGGCCCTTCTGGGCACCAAATAGATGCTGATGAACAAGAGTTAAAAGCCTGAGGTTAGCTTCAGAAGGACAAGTCTCCCTGCATCATGCTCTGTGCCCCAAGGTTCTCTCCAGTCTAGGCCATGTGGAGAGCCCAGGAGAACATGCTGAGGTCAGATCTCGCTGCTCACATAACCAGCCGAGCTGCCCGGGCCAGGGCTGTCTGAGTGAATTTGAAACCAGCTGAATTCCATCAGCGCCAAGAATAGCAGCTGACCCTACTCTCCCTGAGCCAGTGGCCTCCAAGCAGGTTCTAGGAGGCTCCAGCAGAGAGCAGACATCAGTGGCAGCAAGCCTTGACCGTGAAGCTGCTCCGGGCTGGAGTAATTACAGCTACATTCACTAAGGGCCCACTGTGTGCAGGACACCTGCAGGACAAGGGGACATCCAGGGATGTTTAGGAAGTATGGAACCCATTTTACAGATGAGGAAATCGGGAGCTCAGAGATACTGAGAAATTGCCCAAGATTACAACAGTATGTAACAGAGCGGGATTCGAACCTGAGCTGCCTATGCCAGTGACCCTGCTTTTGTGGAGAAAGAGAATATTCTTGAGGTCTGAGAAGAATCTTGGGCAGAGGTGACAAATTGCATTAGCTTTCAAAGTGATATTACTCCAGCAGGGTGGGGCCCAGGCGCTTAGAATGACAAGATCAGAGAAGCAGTAGAGATGATGGAGAGGAGCTCTATTTGCTTGATGGAGAGGAGCTCTATTTGCTTGATCCTGATTCCTCTTCTATAAAATGAGACTCACCCATATGGCAGGTGAAAAAGCATACACACAGACTTTGGAGCCAGGCAAATGTGGGTTCGAATCCTGACTTGGGGGTTTCTGGGTAGCTCAGTGTATTAAGCCTTTGCCTTCGTCTCTGGTCGTGGTCTTAGGATCCTGGGATTGAGCCCCACATTGGGTTCTCTGGTCAGTGGGGAGCCTGCTTCGCACCCCCATCCCCCGCCTGCTGTTCTACCTACTTGTGATCTCTCTCTCTCTGTCAAATAAATAAATAAAATCTTTATTTATTTATTTATTTATTTTTTAAAAGACCATTTAGAATCCTGACTGTGGCATTTTCTAACTAAAATCCTGGACAAATCACATCACTGCCTCTCTGAACTATTTCCTCACTCATTTGTTCCACAAATGGCTTTTGAACACTTCCTATGTGCCAGGCATTATTCTAGCAGTTGGGGATAAATCATGGGAAAAAAAAAAAAAAGACAAACATCACTACTCCTGTCAAGTTTAAATTTTAGAGTTCTGAAAAATTCTCTCATTATATTGTCCTGAAGATCAAACCAAGGAACATACAGTGGTATAGTGTGTCTGTTAATGTAATGGTGTCTGGTGAATAATAAGTGATCGATTTAATGATAGGATCATTATGATATGAACATGCCTGGTCAATGCTCAGTGAAAGAATACTTAATTTGATACTGAATTCAACCATTTCACTTTAATAGACAGCAAAACAGAGACCAGAGAGGACATGAAATTCCTCCAGTTGCCTAGCAAGGCAATGATAGGCCCCCGGATCCTAATCTGTATCTGTACTACCATCCACTAAACCCATAGGGCTGCCTCCAACATAGAGAGCCAAGGGGGGAAGTGGGCAGGTCGACTCTTACAGCCAGAGAGATTCAAAGTTGACTTAGAGCTAATTGATGGACTGCAGAGCCCAAGTGGGCTTTAACTCTTCTGGTGCCAAATACTGCCTGTGTTCCTCAGGAATGCTAGTAGCTTTCTAGGCTCTGTCTCTCAGGAGCACACGGCTGGATGGATGGAAGGTAGGGTGGGTGGGGAAAAGCCAGAGAGACAGGATGCAACTCAGGCTGGTTTCATGCATGAGTCACCTATGCGTTTTCATAGAGCTCCACACTTGGTTCAATGCTCTGCTGTTACAGCCTAAAAATTCTCAGTAACTTCTTAACAATGAGCCCTGCATTTTCATTTCATTTCATTGGGCCCTACAGGTTATGTGGTTTCCTGATGTAGGTTCTGTGCTCTGGGGTGGGAGGCAGCAGCCCCCGACCTGAAGTGATCCTGGGGCTTGTCAGAGGTTTGTGGATCCCTATGGCCCAATGGCTGAGTCACCAACAGAACAGGAAGGAGGCCAGGTCAATCCTCTGCAGGTCTGGCCTGTGACTGAAAATCTCTAACAGACTGGAATGGGGTAAGGAAGACAGGATTTCAGGAGATTCTGGGGGTAGAACTGGAACCCCCAGACGAGGGGGATGATCTGAGGCAGATTGCAGCTCAGTGTGAGAAAGTGTTTCCTAATAGTCAAAACAATAATCATAATGTGTAAAATACACTTCAGTAAAGCTGTTATAAATATAGTCATAATAATGGCAGTTAACATCAGCCGGGTGCTTACTGTGGGCAAGGAGTTATGCTTAGCCCTTTATTGAAAATATGAAGGATGGGGGCTGTTGTCTGGTTCGGTCAGTAGACCATGTGACTCTTGATCTTAGAGTCATGAGTTCAAGCCCCACATTGGGCAGAGAGCTTATTTGAAAAAAAAAAAAAAAAGAAAGAAAGAAAGAAAAGAAATGAAGGCCAGTAGAGTGGTCAAGAACACAAGCCCTAGAACAATATTGCCTTGGTTCAGTCCTGGCTCCACCACTGATTAACTGTATGATCTGGGGCAAATTCCTTGAACTCTCTGTGTTTCCTTTTCATCACCTGGAAAACGGGGATAAGAATAGTACCTACCTCCTGAGGTTATTTTTTTTTTTTTTTTTTTTTTTTTAAAGATTTTATTTATTTATTTAGAAGGTAGAGATCACAAGTAGGCAGAGAGGCAGGCAGAGAGAGAGAGAGGAGGAAGCAGGCTCCCTGCCAAGCAGAGAGCCCGATGCGGGGCTCGATCCCAGGACCCTGGGATCATGACCTGAGCCGAAGGCAGAGGCTTTAACCCACTGAGCCACCCAGGCGCCCCTGAGGTTATTTTTATTAAATGAGTTTACATATAGAAAACACTTAGAACAGTGTCAGACACACTTTCTTTTCTCTTTGAGATTCTCAGGGAAATATACGCTCTGCCTGGAAAAGGATTCAGGAACCCAGCTGCCTGGGATTTCTCCCAGTTCTTGGCCTTGGCATAATTAAGTATCAAGTGTGTCTCACTCCAGGCCTTCTGAAATAATTGCGTGATCACTCCTTCCTTTCATCCAGTGGTCGCTGCCCAAGTTCCAGGCTCAGCATCTCTCTGGACTCTGAACTCAGCACCACTGTGTACTCGTCCTGGTCTCTCACACCTGCACAGCACTTCACAGTGTACAGAGCATTTTCTCATTTGGTGGTTCATCTGTGTGGCTGTGTGGCAGACAGCTCAGTCCTTATGCCAGGCCTCTGGACAGACCCCATCTACGCCGGGCTACCCGCCAAGACCAGCATAGACCGCATGGGAGGGGTGTGTGGTCTGGACACTGAGGGAGCGTGGTGAGCTATTACTCTCTAGCTGGTGTTTGGGGATCTTCCAAGTCAAGGAGTGGACCAAGAGGGGCAAAACCATCACCAGGGTGTCTTCATGGCTACTCACACCGAAGACCTCAGTCTCAGATGCAGTGTTTGGGGAGAACACTCTGAAAGCAGGCAGTCCCTCCATAACTCTAGAAGTTTAGAAATTATCCCTTCATGAAGTTGGAACTACAGAGGGCTAGGGTCCAAACCTCATCCCTATCACAGAATATTTTTCCCAAATTGCCATCAACTTAATACCCAGGACTGCTGTAGGGCATACGGTGGAGAGCCAGCATATCCATATTTAACAACAATGAGAGCAAACACTCTGTACTAGGTATTCTTTCAAGTGCTTTATAAATATTAACTTTTAATTCTCACCACAGCCCTATGAGATGGGTACTATTTTTTTTAACTTACAGAAATTCAATTTTACTTGCTGTGAATAAAAAGAGACAGATGGGAAAAGAAAGACCAATAATATATTCAATATTATTTCAGTCAGCATATTCCCTAGAATGGTGTGTTATGCGAGAGGTAAATCTGCTGTTCTTTCCATTGCTATCAGTTCCTACGTGCTTCATAAAATCCTTAGTGTGTGCACATTTTGCCACACTGAGTATGATTGTAGTGTTTAAGGCAAGCCAATCTCTTCACATATGCCACCGAAGAAATAGCAGTCTGTTCTATTACTAGAGGTAAAATTGGCTGTGCTGTTGAGAGATGGTTCTGTACTTGGTGAAGGATTGAAAGCATTTCCAAGGATATTTTCATTATACATGATACCTTAGAATATTACCTAGGTAAGCTTTGACTGAACTATAACTCACAAGTTAGGTGGTCAACCATCTCAGTTGGTCTGGGATCGAAGGGACTCATGGGACACAAGACTTCCACTGTTAAAACTGAGAAAGTGTTGGGGAGACTGGGTGGTTCAGTTGGTTGAGCATCCGACTCTTGATTTCAGCTCAGGTCATAATGTTGGGGTCCTGGGATCGAGCCTCATTTTGGGCTCTGCGCTCAACAGGGAGTCTGCTTGAGATTCTCTCTCTCCCTCTCCCTTTCCCTCTGCCCTTCCCCCTACTCTCTCACACATAGTCTCTCTCGCTTTCTTTCTTTCTTTTTTTTTTTTTTTAAGATTTTATTTATTTATTTGACAGAGAGAGATCACAAGTAGGCAGAGAAGCAGGCGGTGGGGGTGGGGAAGCAGGCTCCCTGCTGAGCAGGGAGCCTCTCTTTTTCTAAAGTAAATAAATCTTGGGGCATCTGGGTGACTCAGTTGGTTAAGTGTCTGCCCTCAGCTCAGGTCATGATTCCAGGGTTCTGGAATTGAGCACCAGATTAGGCTCCCTGCTCAGTAAGGAGCCTGCTTCTCCCTTTCCCTCTGCCTACCCCACCCCCTACCGTCAAATATATAAATAAAATCTTAAAAATAAATAAAGAGGGGAGCCTGGGTGGCTCAGTCATTGGGTGTCTGCCTTTAGCTCAGGTCATGATCCCAGGGCCCTGGGATTGAGCCCCACGTAGGGCTCCCTTGCTTCTACCTCTCCCACTCCCCTGCTTGTGTCCCCTCTCTTGCTGCCTCTTTCTCTGTCAAATAAATAAATAAAATCTTTTTTTAAAAAGTACTTGATTAAAACAATATATATAAATAAATAAATAGATCTTTAAAAAATGCTTTTTCTAAAGATTATTTATTTATTTGAGGGAGAGAGTTCAAGAGAGCACAAGCAGAGAGGGGGCAGAGGGAGAAGGAGAAGCAGCTTTCCTACTGATCAAGGAGTCCGACTGTGGGGCTCAGTCCTAGGACCCTGGAGTCATGACCTGAGCCAACGGCAGATGCTTAACCAACTGAGCCATCTAGGTGCCCTAAAATGAATAACTCTTCAAAACAAAACAAAACAAAACAAAAACATAGAAAGTATCAGGCTAACTGACCCGAATTGGTATCTGTACTACAGAACACATCTCTGGGTCTGCCGTGAGAGAGCACTGTTGAGGCTGTGGTCCATTACATCATTCTTTATGAAGAGCTCTGGAGAAATTTTGTCTGGTCTTCATACCAAGAATAGTTGTATGTCCCCTAAAGAGTAAGTGGTTTGTTTTTATCTCATGAACACTGTGAACTGTGTAAGTGAACAGGTTTCCCTTTTTGCCTTGGCTGCTGGAAGTCTTAGAGCTAAATATGTGGGATACAAATTTAGCTGTGTAGGTCACTATGTTCTGCACTTTTTGCATCATTCCAGGCTCCATTTTGTCCCTACCATGTTTTCTTTTTTTCAATCTTATCCCATCTTAAACTTAGATCTTGTTTTATTTTAAATGTCTTTCTGGATTAAGGAAGGGAAAATTGAAGTTCTTACCTTAGAGTTCATGGACCCTGCTGAGGGTCACTGAAAATCTGAAATGATATGCAGAATTTATATATATAAATTTATATATATAAATTCTGCATATATATATATATATATATATATATATATATATCCCCCCACCCCCAGGCAAGAAGGAGTCAGGGATTTTAATAATTTCTTTTTTTTTTAATTTTATTTTTAATGAACATATAATGTTTTATATCCCCACAGGTACAGGTCTGTGAATCGCCAGGTTTACACACTTCACAGCACTCACCATAGCACATACCCTCCCCAATGTCCATAACCCCACCCTCCTCTCCCAAACCCCCTCCCCCCCAGCAACCCTCAGTTTGTTTTGTGAGATTAAGAGTCACTTATGGTTTGTCTCCCTCCCAATCCCATCTTGTTTCATTCATTCTTCTCTTACCCCCTTAACCCCCCATGTTGCATCTCCACTTCCTCATATCAGGGAGATCATATGATAGTTGTCTTTCTCTGATTGACTTATTTCGCTAAGCATGATACCCTCTAGTTCCATCCATGTCGTCGCAAATGGCAAGATTTCATTTCTTAAAAGAATTTATATTCTCCCAAATATTAAAAGCCATTGGTATAAGTGAACCAAGAAACAAATAAGTGCTTTTAGTAGAAGGAAGTTGGAAGGTTCAGAGTTCCTATTGTTGTGTTGGTATTTGAGAATGTTGGAGTGGTGGTATGGAGGAATGTTGGTGGGGCAGAACATTGAATGGCAGAGAGAGGAATGTTGCAGGGGTGGAATGTCACCTATAATTAAATGGCAAGGTGACAGAATGCAGCATGCTGGAACATGAGTGTGTTAGAATATTACTATGTTTTTTTTTTTAAGATTTTATTTATTTATTTGACAGACAGAGATCACAAGTAGGCAGAGAGGCAGTCAGAGAGAGAGGGAAACAGGCTCTCTGCTGAGCAGAGAGCCTGATGTGGGGCTCAGTCCCAGGACCCTGGGATCACGACCCGAGCCCAAGGCCGAGGCTTAACCCACTGAGCCACCCAGGCGCCCCTAGAATATTAGTATATTCTGCAATGTTGATGGAACCAGATTCCTAAAACATCTCCTTCTACATGTCCTGGCATCCTCCTTGCTTAGTTTTTACCCCAGTGTTGGGCCTCCGATTCAGACTCTAACTCCTATTTCCCCCCAGCTTAGTGCCCTATAAGGGCCAAGTAAAGACCCACTTGGCTGCTAGCACTTCTCATTTGTGGGCACCCTGTGGGCTCATGGGTTTCTGTCAACCTCACACTGAGATGACTTTTCCTTTCTGCATTTGTCCACTTTTCTTTGAGATTATGTCTCAAATACCTTGCACATTCAAGACCCCCACAGACTGCCTTGTTCACTTCTGTGGCCTCAATGCCTGTGTCAGGGCCCACCCAGAGAGCATAGCAGTCTATGGCTCTTGTATGTCCTTTCTTCTAGGGTAGCCTGGCAAAGTTGCTGCCCAGAAAGCTACCTGCAGATGGGTCTCTGAGGATTAGAGTTCACTTTCTAGGGACATTAGACTGAAGGCAACTCAGGATCCTTGTAATTGGTTAGGAGCAGGGGAAGCCAGGTCAGAGTTAGCTGGGAGAGAGTTGAGCCTTCATTACCAAGGAAATTGGATGTAGAGGCTAAATCCAAGAATTAGGATGGGACAGAGACTGATGTCTCTCAGCCTGGAGTTTAGAGTGGGAAAAGAGGAGGAATTGGCATAAGAACTGGGTTCCTGGGTGTTCTCTCCTACTTTTCTCCAACCACTCCCTCAGTTAGCTAACATTTGCTGAGGCCTCTCTGCAGCAGACTTTTCCATACCCTGGAGTGAACAGTATTTAATGAAGGAGACAAGCCACAGCGCATAGGCAGTGACAATCCAGTATGGTCACAGATGTGACATAAATAGGAAAGCTGTAGCGGTTGTGGGAGACCAGGGTAGGTCCCAACCCAGCATAAGAATAAAAAAATTTTCCTAGATGCTATCTGAGCTGACTCTGGAAGGAGTCAGGAGGGAAGGAGGGGACACCTGTGTGGTAGGAAGGTTGCCTCAAGGGCCAAGGCAGATGGAAATTTCCCAGTGTCTGGGTGTTGGCCTCAGATGAAGGTACTAATGATCACAGACTGTCCAGTTCTTGGGGCCACACGTGTTTGATCTGTCCAGGCCTAATCTAATTGCCTTCAGATACCTCCTCCCAACTCTTCTAATAACCCACAAATTTAAGTCTGTATCAGTCCGTTCCAACCAGGATGAGATAATTGGCTCTTAACGTTTGGAGACATTTCCTGATTATGAGAGAACAGGATTTTCTGGAGGTTCAAAGCCTCCTACTTCTCAGCCATCCTGCTGCTGTGTCCTTCCTTTTGGGCCCACACCGAAGCCGGGCCCTCATCCCAACAGCTGAGTGGGACATTTCCTCCCCTTCTGCACTAGTTACATCAAGTTTAAAATGAGCTCCATAGCCGCGTGGGCAATTCTCACTAAACTGGGAGGCAAGAGAACTGTATTCAAGCCCTGGCCCTTGCACAGAGGATTCCCAGACAGCACTGTGTGAGGGCGGGCAGGGCACTTCTTCTCTCTAGGCCTCAGCTTTCCCATCAGTAAAAAGAGAGAAAGGATGCAAAGACTCTGAGGCCTCTTCCTGCCGTGGCATTGTGTCTATGTTGAATCCTAAATGTCCTGCTTTCAGCCTGCTCCTTTGAGATAGAGGCCAGTGATAGAGCAGACCCTGGAAACAGGAGAACATGGATATGATTTGGGCTTTGATTTGTTTCAAGCTTTGTGAGTTTGAAACAGTTACTTAACCTCTCTGAGCCCCTGTATTCTCATTTGGTAAACTGATGTGATACCTAACTCACAGGTTTTATGAGGCTCCAATGAGCCAAAGGCAATATGGTGATGATGGTGATGATGACGTCTGTATAGGAGTCAGTCCCTTGGTATAAATTACAGTTGTGGGTATTGCCAGGAAGGTAGGGGCCAGCTCCAGAGTCACAGGGAATGTGAACAAGTCTTTGAAAGCCTTTCCCACGGCCGAGCAAACATTCCCAGCAAGAGCCATGACTCAGGGGGAAAAGGGAATTAGTATTTGCTGACTACCTACATCCATTTGTTCCTTCCGTTCCTGTAAGCTGAGTGTTAGTGTGTCCACTTACAGGCCAGGTGACCAGTAAGTAAACCTGTCAGAGACACGGTCTCTTCGTCTGTCAAATCTAACGTTCCCTGACTCAAGACTGATGAAGGCTTTGGTGAATATTGAGCACATATGGCCCCTAGCATCTGATATCTGGCCTATTTGGAGGAATTTCAAGCTATATGGAAGCTGAGGAGGGGCAGCAACTCTTTCCCTGACCCATGTGGAGCTGGACTGGGTCAAGTCCATGCCCCTCCCCCCACCTCCATCCCAGGGCCTTGAGTCCAGTGGGACTTAGGCAGAGAGATGAGGACAGAGATTACATCAGGAGGCTGCAGTGGGCAGTGGTGAGCCGCACATGGCCGTGTAGCATGAAGTGGAGTCTGTCCTAAACAGACAGTTCCTGCAGAGTACTTTGGCTGTGCCCAGCTACCCCTGATTTCTCCCAGGCTCTGAAGTCTCCTTGTCATTTCAGTGATCCAGCAGCCTTCCGGTAAAGCTCCTTTTTGCTTAGTTTTGCCAGAGATGGTTTCAGTTGTTTGCAACTGAGAATCCTGACTGGTATAGAATAAGCCATGTAACATGCCAGACACAGTGCCCAGCATATACTAAGCACGCAAAAAACCACACACACACACGCATGCAGAAACAGGTTCAGGAAGGTAAAATGACCTGCCTGAGGTCACACCACTAGGCGGTGGTGCTGGTATCGGGCTGACCTGGTATGGGGCTGACCAAGAACATCTTGGTGGTATATTGTATTTAGATATCACTTTACATCAGGACACATCACTTTTGAACAATTTACTGTTGATACATTGTTCAAAAGCTTCAGAACACCCTGTGAGGCCCACAAGGCCAGAATATTCTCTTTAGACAGAGAGGAACTTACTAGCTCAATGTAGCCCTGTTAACAATTGTGGCCTGGGAGCCAGGTCCCAGGCCTGCAGCCCAGGGCTAGTGTCCTTGTGGTGTCCATGCATATAAGCTTATGTGTGTCCAGGCTGCTGCAGCTACCCACCTAAATTCGTGGACACCTGCCACATTAGGGACCTGGGATGAGTCAGCAGCTGCCTGTGAGGCCATCGGGAGGAACACCATGTACCAGAAACTGAAGAAAGGAATGCTCCTGTAGCTACTATGCTAATGGTTGTGGGGGCCTAGGGGGATGGTGCTTGACGTATGGTGTCAGGTGGAGTCATCCTCAGTGGGGGCCTCCTCTGTTGGGCCTAATAATTGAGGGAGGTTTTGATTCCTGCAGTGTTGGCAGAGTGGTTTAATTGGACCTAATGGGAGACTGTGTTTGATGAATATGGATAATACAGGTGATGAGGCCCCAAGGAAAGCTGGTTGGAGAAAGGGTAGGAGCTGAAGACAGGTCTGATGGGTATTACGGTATGGTTCCATGGGTGAGCCCAAACAGACAGCAGGGACACCTGCTCCTCCCTCGAGGCCTAGAATGCTGACCTGGGTTTTCACCCTGCCTGGCCTTCAGACCTTGCCTTCACACTTGCATGGAATCAGAGAATGTCAGACTCACAGGGTTCTGAGATTAGAATCAGGTTTAGGATTCTAGAATCTAGACCTTTAGCATCACACATGTTAATCATAGAAAACTTCAGAATCTAACAATCTGACAATGGAAGGCCCTTGGGAAAAAATCTAGGTAATCCTTCTCCAGCCTTCACTTAATAACAATAAATAACATCTGTTGAGCTTATCACAACTTCCAAAGTACTTTCACATCTGCACAGCTGTCACACAGAAGGGGGTGATACTTGAGTAATGTGCAGAAAAGCCAAATGAGCAGGTTGGGACTGGAATCCAGCTTTGCAGGATAAATTCTATTTTCCATATGCCAAAGTTTTGATACCCTTGTCTTTTAGAGTTACAGAAACACCTCTACTTGGCATACATTATGTGTCCAAATTCTCAGATGTTTGTTGTGTAAATTTTGCCTGGTCCTATACTGTTTCTTAATGCATTCTGGAAAATTGCAATGCCCTAAGATGTGATTGTCTTTGCTGCATCAGCATAATCAGGGGGGCTACATTCTGCAATAGCTTTTTGGCAGGTTTTATCATCCAGCGCTATTTCCGTTCACAAAGGACTTAACTTATCCAAGAATAGATTTGAAGTCACTAATGTAAAGACAGAACTTAAAGTCACTCCGGCTTTAGTCAGAACCTGTTCTGAATTTCTTAGAACAAAAAGCTAAACTACCAAAAATGCGGAAAGAAAAAATAAAAAAGGAACAATAAGCCTCCTAGAGTAGGCGCGCGCCGCCACACAGAAGGGTGGCTGTAGTGAGGCCGAGGGGCGCCTCAGGCAGGCCACTGGCCGGCTGCGGGCAGCCTCGGGCAGCCCCTCCCCTTCTCTGGGTCTCCGTTTTCCCCGATTTCCAACGGGGATAATAATTCCTGTCCTGGGGGAGCCTGGGAGCCCACGAGCCCTGGGGAAGATCGGCCGCCGCGGGAGAAAGAGCCGGGAGAGGCGGAGGTGGGGGAGGGGCTCCGAACCGCGGGGAGCTGCGAGGGGCTTACGGTCTCCATGGTAACGCCGGGCAGCCGGGAGAGAAGGCGGGGTTTGGGAACCCTGGGCTGGAGGGTTTGAAAATGAAGGTTTCACAAAGGAAGCTCCCTCCTGGCGGGAGAAGGGCTTCCTCCGAGAGCGCTCTGTCCGCCCTGCAGCTGCCCTCGGCGCGGGCCGTGCGGTGGTTTCTGCCGCTGTCGCCGACGCGGAGCACGCGGCCCGGCCCGGGGACCGACGCTGGCAGCAAGTCACGGGCAGGGCCGGCCTCGGAGCCCCGCTGTCCTGACCTCGAATCAGTGCCCTCCTTTGTACCAGCATGTTGTTTCTCTGAACTTTGATTTCCCCAGCTGTATAATGAGACAGTTGAAAGGAAGAGGTCTCCGAGGGCCCTTTGAGCTCTGACAGTGTTCAAAGAAACTATTAGCAAACACACCGGAGATGGCAGGTCCTAAGACCAGGATCGTGCGAGGGGTGGGCATTGTCTGCTTTGTCTCTGGATCCTCCACCTCAGCAAATGGGGAGGCACGGAGTGGACATCGGTGTTTGCGGAACCAGTATTTATGCGGACGGATACATTCATTGTTTGGTTGCACAAGGTTTAAAGCGCACCGGCTATGTGGCAGGCATTGTGATAGCTCAGAGAAGGGCTCAATCACTGAGACTGGAGAGTTCTGGAAGCTTTGTTGGAGAAGGAAGCCTGCGGCAAGGGAAAGGGGTGCTCAAGAGGGCACAGGTGAGGGAGAAGACTCGTGCCTTGAGCCACCCAACTAAATGCTCTGCTTTCATGTCCTGGGGCTTCCCAGACAAATATGACTTTTCCTCATCCTGTCTCCAGGAGGATGATTTCATTCTCAGGTTTCCTGCTGGGCAATGAGGTAGGCAGCCAGGCGAAGACTCTTCTACGGAAAATTCAAAAAGTTCTGTTGAGGTAGAGGGTAGGGCATGTGGCCCCTGCTAACTTCTCCTAGGAAAAGTTCTCCTGGCTTATTGGAGACTTGTGTCAAGGCTATGCCTCTTCCTCACCCCTCACCTGGTGTGGCAAAAAAGAATGATGAACCAGAATTTGAAACCTGGATTCAAATTCTGACTATTTCCAGCTCAGTGTGTGGCCTTCCACAAGTTATCTTCCTTTCCTGGTCCTAGTTTGCTAAGATAGATAGATGAATGGATAGATAGATAGATAGATAGATATCTTCATAGCGATTTAATGAGAAACAAATGGGAAAATGGTATGAAATCCTTCCTACCTCCTCACCAAAGTCATATTTATCATATACTGTGAACCAGCCATTTTACAAACATTATTGAACAACAATCCTGGAGTGTTGGTATTTATTATCCAAATTTAACACATAAGGAAACTTGCTACTCTTCTGAAGAAGTGCAGAAATTTGCCTAAGGCCATATAGCTAGGAAACTATAGGGTCAGAATCTACACCCCAGTGTTTCAGATCAAAGTGTAATTTTAACAGCAGATTCCTTGCAATCTTCATTTCTCCACCAAATGGCATTTATTGAGCATATACTGTGAGCTATCTGGCAGCTGAGGATAGAATAAGGAATAAGAAAATACCATTCAGGGGACACCTGGGTGGCTCAGTGGGTTAAGCCTCTGCCTTCAGCTCAGATCATGATCTCAGGGTCCTGGGATCAAGTCCCACATGGGGCTTTCTGCTCAGCAGGGAGCCTGCTTCCCCCTCTCTGCCTGCTGCTCTGCCTACTTGTGATATCTTTCTCTCTCTCTGTCAAATAAAAAAAATAAATAAATGAAACTACCGTTCAGGATGTCAGAAGGAAATATGTGGCATTCGCAAAATGGGTTATTTGAGTAGAGTTTAATAAGGGGACTATTTAATAAAGGGTCAAGGAATAGGGAAATGCCCCAGGGCAATTCATGTAAGAGCACTTGTTACTACCCGTAGGCCTAAAGAAGCAGGGGAGGGAGCAATTACTAGAATCTGGACAAAGAGAGCTGTTGTAAGCACTTGGTGTTATAATCTAAGGGATAGGATTATCCCTTGGTGCAGAGATGCACCCTGTCATGAACCTTCAGGGAGGAAGCTAGGAGAATATGTACTCTGCTGGGACTCCAGTGGACCAGACCCCTCCCCCCACCCCAGATTCCAGAGGGCAAGGTAGCCTCTTTGTGTAACCTTCTCAAGGCACAGAGCAAGATGGAGAAGGGAAGAAAGTGGATCTGAAGTGGTACACAGTTGGCATAGTTTCTTTCATCTAAGGAGGAGCTCACAGGCAAATGGAGAAGACATGGACACAGGGTTCACAGTTGTAACAAAGTATGTGAAAAGAACTGCATCAGTAATCTCTTGCCATGTAACAAACTACCAGAAACATATGGCTTAAAACAATAGCCATTTATTTGCTCATGAGTCTGTGGATTGGTGCTTTGGGCTTAGCTGGTGATTCTTCTGTTGATCTCACCTGGGGTCACCCATGTAGTTTCACTCTTCTGGTCACTCATCTGGGAGCTGGTTGGTCTAGAGGGCCTCAGTGGAGAGCTAATGAGCCTCTGCATGCTCTCGTCTTCCAGTGGGCTCTAGGCTCCTGCATAGTGACACTGCATTCCAAGAAGTTGAGAGAGGAAGCTGCAAAGTCTCTTAAAGCCTAGACTCAAAATTGGTGCAGTTGTCACTTCTGCCACTTGTTTTTTGCTTTTGTTGTTGTTTTTGGTTTTGAAGCAAATCACAAAGTTAGCATAGAAACCAAGGATGAGAAAATACATTCCATCCTTGACTAAGGGGTGGCAAAGTTATGTTGCACTAATGTAGCTCCACATATAAGGTTAGCATAACCATCTTTCAATCAGTGAATGGACAAAGCACTTTTTATCCTATGTTGTAATTGTCTCTCTCTCTCTTTTTTTTTTTTTTTTTGTAATTGTCTCTTTAAGTTACCAATCTTCCCTAATAGCCTGAGAGCTCCTCAAGGACAGGAACTTTGACTGACTCATTACTTTGTTCCTCGTGCTCAGACCAAGATCTGGCCCACAAAAGATAGTAAGTGTGTGTTTGTTGCATGACTATGGCTGATGTAGAGCTGGTGAATGAATGATCTACTTGTTCAAAGCCCTGGAGCCACAAGTAGTATTCTCTTTAAACATAAAGTTGACATTATAGAACACTTTCTTTACCTCACTGAGACCCTTCAAATATTGCCATGATTCATCAAGGTCAAATTCAACACCCACATCCTCCATAAAGACTTCCAAGGCTATTTCTTTTCTTCTGTTATAAACTCTCTGAAACTCTAATGGCACTTAACCCACAGCTTGCATTTGCTTTTGAATTCTCTGATTCTCTGCTCCCTAGGGGTCTTATGGGTCAAACCTACTTTTCATCCCTAGTGGGAAGTTGCCAAGACTTACAGAGCTGCATCTTCTCTCCTAAAGGGCTTGTCACAGTGCTAGGCCCACAGGGTGTCCTCAGTCAACACTCCCTGAGTGGACCATCCAATCTGGGTGGTCTTGATCCTGCGAGGTATGGAGAAGGTATGCAAGGAGCCATTCATACCCTTCTCAGTACTGTGCACATGAGAAGCTCCTGGGTCTCCGTGACAGTGAGGCACAGCTCTGGTTCTATGGCCTGGGCCTTTGTTGTACCAGACTCTGGCCCCTGAGCTAACGGGGCATAAAAGAGCAGAGTCATTAATGACAGTGGAAAGGCCTCGTCCCCCTAATAAGTGTACAGGACCCGAGCCATTTCTTGTGGGCATGAGAGCCATCACCGCCCTTCAGATTTCTGGGGTTTCAGGAACCAAAGGAGCAGGTTTCAATAGGTCCCCAAAGCAGAGCTTCTGGGTAACACATTTTACTTCAGTGTCATGAAAAACGTGAAAGCAAGCTATCACATAAGGTTCTGAGTTCTTTCCCATGCTAAACCTTTTCCAGTCACTTCCATTGCCCTCAGGATAAAGCCTGAGACCCTTAGTATGGCAGAGGCTTCAGGGCTTGGCCCACATACCCCTCCAGCTTCATATCTCACCATCCCACCTTGACTCCAGGGTCTACCCAAACTGAATTATTATTGTCCTTTGAATCACCATCTGCTCTCTCCTAGCTCAGGCCTTTGTGTGTGCTATTCCCTGTGTCTTAAATGCTGTTCCCCAAACAGCATGTCCCCCAAACCCTTTTTCACCTGTCAGTGGGTTCAAGACTTTATTCAGACATTACTTCCTCCAAGAAGCTTCCCGGAAGCTCTTAGCTGTGCTAGGGATTTTCTATCGATGCCATAGTGATGAGCCCCTTCAGGAACAGGGCCCGAGACCTCATTTAGCCCAGATCCTGGCAGAGAATCGCTGCCAGTCAATGTTGAAGGAAGAAACAAATGAGAATGTTTGAGAGGCTGGAAAACCAAGTGGCAGGAGTGTGACAAGGGCAAGTGCAAGGTTCTGATATTTCCAAAGTCCGAGATTCAACAGTTCCCTAATTCTTGGCTGAAGATTCGGACTTGGGCTTCCCTCCATCTGGAGCCCACTCCCCGCTGGCCACCTCCACCCTGGCCTTCCGAGTGTTTGTTCTCAGGCAGGCAGGCAGACACACTCACATGTTCTGAACGTAAGCAGGAAAGCAATTTACAAGAGATAATTGCCGGTCGATGTGTGCTTGTGAGCAGCGGTGAGCACAGACTATTTTTGTCTGTGAGTCAGCCCACCCAACTTCCTTTGTGCTCCACGGCCCTAGGGAAGGGGGCTCCCACTGCACAGGGTGGGCAGTTGCCTTCTGACACCAGACTTAGAGAAGCCAACCCCAGTGAGAGCCAGCTCTGACGACTGACTGAATTCAAATGGGAGACCCTGAAACATGGGGGATGGGAAGAGCTTTATGGGGCCTGGGCTGTATAGGTCAGCAAAACCACAGTCTGTTTTCCCCTCTCCCCACCCCATCTACACAGCCTCCTGCTGGGAAATTCTACTAGACCTTCATGGAACTTCCTCAGTATGAGTTTGCCTCTTAATCTCCCTAGCTGAGTTCTCTTTGTTTTTCCTGCCCAGTCATGCTCAAAAAGCTGGCCCAGACCAGCTGCATTAGCATCACCTGGAACTAGTTAAAATTGTGGGGACTTACTCCAGGTCTACAGATGTAGACACTTCATGGTGGGAGAGAGGTGGGCCCAGCAATCTGTGTTTTAACAAGTCCTCCACCTGATTCCGATGCAGTCTGAAGTTTGAGAATGACTGCTTTAGGCCACTGATGACCAACTGAGTTTTTCGAATTTACGGACTGTTTCCCCCCATCAGTCCATGAGTAGCCTAAGGACACAGGCCGTATCGGATTCTTCCTCGAAACCTCC
The DNA here is from genome assembly GCF_011764305.1 of Mustela putorius furo. NCBI lineage: Eukaryota > Metazoa > Chordata > Mammalia > Carnivora > Mustelidae > Mustela > Mustela putorius. The sequence continues at coordinate 41,889,751 of NW_025422005.1, read as the reverse complement.
TGAAAGGCTCAGCATAGAAAGTTCAGAGGAAAATTGAAATTAACTGATGGGATACAAAGAAGAGAGACAGGATCTGTCCTATGCAAGGTCATGCAGAACATCAGTGATGAAACCTCTTGTCTGTCGCGCATGTGCACGCACACACACACACGCACACACACACCAAAGTACCCTAAGCTCTCTCCCCAACAGATAACTTGCAGTTCCTGAGCTGCGCTAGGTTCTCTCTCTGTTTTAGAACGAGTTGTACTCTGAACATAATGGCTTCTGACCTTGTCTCACCTGGAAACTGACTCATCTTTGATGATTCAGCTCAGACATCACTCATTCCTCGCTCAAACTGCATGAGGGGCCACCTCTGGGCCCACTTCTCTTTCGTGTGCTCTCCTCGCCCTCCATGGGATCCCCTTGAGGGTAGCAGCTGTGGCTGATTCCCTGTTGTCCTGGGACATGTGAGTCCTGGCACAGAATAGAGTCCTGGCACAGAATAGACACTGCTGGATGTACGATAAGTGGACAAGGTGCTGGGTTCAGAGTGCTAAAAATAAAAGACACATATATGTGCACATATGCACAGACACACACACAGACCACAGACACACACACACACACACACACCCTAACAACAACAAATAAAGACCAAAACCAAGTTCTCTCAACTTCCAGCCTAGACCACTTCTGCAGGTGACTTACCCCTGCCTTGTCACCCTACCATTTGCCCTTGGCTGGCTCAGGCCCCATGCCCAAATATCTAAGAGTGGCCATTTCACTGTCACCAAATCCAGCAGCAGGTCATATCATTTTCAGAAATGTTGAGAGCTGCTTTCAGTGGCCACTGATTCTCTCCAATCCTTGCCTTCAGTCCCAAGGCAAAGCCTAAAGCAACTGCCAAAGTTAAGATGAAGAGAATAGGCAGGAGAGGAGTGGCAGGCAGCCGTCCTGCCCTAAGATTCCTTAACAGTAAACTAATAATAATAACAATGATGAGGATGAGGATGATGATAGCTAACACATAGTGCTTTTCATGTGCCAACACTGTTCTAAGTACTTTGCTTAGACTAAGTAATTTAATCCACTCCCCCCAACTCTACACTCCTCATTCTGTGCCTCCTGGCAAAGCTGCAGGAGATCTAGGAGTCACCTGCCTCTGGGTCCCAGCCATCTTCCTGGGGGATCCTAAATATACCTGCTCTGTAACAGGAAGACCAAGTCAGAGTTCTCTGACTCCCCCCCTTAGGCAAGTGGAGCCTCCATAGCCCCAGGCTTCCCCCTGACCACGTGGAGTTGTTACTGACCATTTCCCCAGGGCTCATGTCAACTCTCTCTGACCTACAGGAGGTGAGGCAGAGCAGTATAACTGGGTCCAAAGCAGGGCCTGGGTGGGGTTGCTGGGAAAAGCCCTCATTTATCCCACCAGTCTCCCAAGTCCCTTTGGTCATCCCTAACCCTACCTTTCATGGAAAAGAGGCTCCAGAAAAGGTTGGTGTAGAGACATTTATTGGATGTTTATGGCATTGGTCCACATGGGTCTAGACTTGGGACAGGGGCATCCTGAGGGCTGTCTGGGATGTCACTGGCAGTCACTGTGGCCATGAAGCAGTGCTGGAGCAGCGTTTGGGGTCCACGGCCTGCTCTTCATTGTAGTCTAGTCGTGGGTTCAGGAAGGGGTGATTCTGTCGGAGAAAGCTCACTCCTGGCACCTCCATTGAATTGCCTGCCTTTCCACCTTGGCAGCCAGGGGGCGCTTCTTCCTTGGGGTCTGGAAAAGAGCAAGCAGAAGGCGTTCCTCTTACAGACCTTATTCCCCCCACGGTCAAACTCGCCCTGGTCAACTTTCCTGAGAGCTCAACTTGGGCAGGACTGCGCTCAGTCTTATATGCATCATTCGCTTAACAAATATTTATTAACAACATACTACATCATTAATTAGGAGCTGTCAGTGTTTCTAATGAACTTAAAGTCTAGTGGGGGAGAAAGACAATAAACAATTGTTAGGAAAAAATGAAGACTTGACCTTGACCATAAACCCATGAGGTAGGTACTATTAAAAACTCATTTTATAGATGAGGATACAGGCTGACTACACAGCTAGCATGCAGAGATGTGTTGGAAAAATTTAAAACATACATTATTCTCTTCTTTAAGAATAGATTCCATGACACGCTGCTGATTTATCCTCTCCTCCTCTTGTATACAAGCTTGAAAGGAGGCTCACTTGACATTAGTATTCCCCACTTCCCATTCATTACTTATTCTGCCAAAATTTATTTGGTTTCTACTCCCAACATACCTCAAAATGTTTTGCCACTAAATCCCACAGTCACTTACAAATCCTTATCTCCCTTGACTTGTCAGGAGCATTTGACATAATTGAGCATTCTTGCCTTTTTGGATAAAATGTGTATCAAGTTCAGGTATACCTGGCTGGCTCAGCTGCTGGAGCATGACACTCTTGATCTAGGGTTGTGGGTTCAAGCCCCATGTTGGATATAGAAATTACTTTAAAATAAAATCTTAAAAAACAAACAAAAAAAGCATATCAACTGTTCAAGCCAGAAATGTGAGTCACCAAGTCCCTCTGATTTCACCAATTACCATCTTCCATATTCACCCATTTCTCTACATCTTCATGGCCACCACCCTCAATCACGCTTTTCATCTCCTTCCTCCCAGACCACTGGAACAGCCTCTAGTTGGGTCTCCTTCAGTTTACCCTCCACTTTGTACCCAGAGAGAACTCTCTAAAGTCAAGTGAGTCCATGTACTGTTCTTTCTCAAAGCCTTCAATGTCTTCTCATTACCTGTTATCCTTGGGGTGACATTCAAGGCTCTTCACATACTGGGCCTATCATTTCTCTTTGGCTTCATTAGTATCACTCTTAAGAACTCTGTGTTTGTGACACCAAGGTTTTCATTGTACCCTAAATAGCTCCATTCCTTTACATCGCTGATTTTTTGCTTATGCTGTTTCTTCTGCCCGGAATGACATTTTTTACCGTCCCTGTCTAGAAAACTCCATTGATGGGGGTGGGGGGGATACCCAGGAAGAATGAGAACTTTGAAATTAGGGGAAGAGGGCGCCTGGGTGGCTCAGTCGGTTGGGCCACTGCCTTCGGCTCCGGTCGTGATCCCGGGGTCCTGGGATCGAGTCCCACATCGGGCTCTCTGCTCAGCGGGGAGCCTGCTTCCTCCTCTCTCTCTCTGCCTGCCTCTCTGCCTACTTGTGATCTCTCTCTGTCAAATAAATAGATAAATTCTTTAAAAAAAAGAAAGAAAGAAAGAAATTAGGGGAAGAGTGAATTTTAAGAAGGAAGTTATATTGGACATTGGAGTTGGCTACCTAACATTCACTCCACCTCTTCCCATCTGGTAATAGCAATTATATTTGGGTGGTATTGGTCCCATCCCAACTCTAGGTGTGGGGCCTGGTTGATCTGAGCCAATCAGATAATCCCATTCCTTTGCCACATGGCTCAGTAATGGGTGCATAGCATCTCCCTGAGGATAATGATTGGTTTAGGGGTGGACACGTGACCTGAATCGTCCAATCAGAGTAGAGCTCAGCTCCCTGCACCTTTGAAGGAAGACATAGTTCCCTCTTTCTTCTCCTGGCTAGAGGGAAACAAAAAGCTGGTGGCCCCAGGGACTGTTGGTAGCCAACTTTCTACCATAAGAAAAGTCAGCCTGAGGAGTAAGCCAACTCAAAATAGAGGGTAGAGTTGAAAGAATCTTAGAGGATGGAGCCACAAGCCTGACAACATAGTGAAATTCTAGCTCAACCATGCATAAAGCCCACCTTACTTTTAGACTTCTCACCTAGAGAGCCAATAAATTTCCTTTTTTGTTGTTTGTTTTGTTTTGAACTTTCTATTCTTAAAGAATTAAAGACTCGTAAGAAGTTAAAAAAAAAAAAAACAGTACACTTGCCCTTCACCTAGCTTTCGCCAATGATAACATCTTAAATATCACAGAACAACTTCAAAACTAGGAGACTGATATTGATACAATATGATTAACTAAACTACAAATCTTGTTCAATTTCTACCAGTTTTTTTTTTAAATTTCTACCAGTTTTTTTTTTTTTAAAGATTTTATTTATTTATTTGACAGAGAGAAATCACAAGTAGATGGAGAGGCAGGCAGAGAGAGAGAGGGAAGCAGGCTCTCTGCTGAGCAGAGAGCCCGATGCGGGACTCGATCCCAGGACTCTGAGATCATGACCTGAGCCGAAGGCAGCGGCTTAACCTACTGAGCCACCCAGGCGCCCAATTTCTACCAGTTTTTATATGTACTCTTTTTGTGGTGTACTATCAAAGTTGATCACATATATAGACATATAATCACGTCACCATCAGGATAAACTTTTCCATCACCACAGAGAAACTTCCTCATGCTTCCTCTTTATACTCGAACCTTCCTTCTAAATCTAACTCCTGGGGACTCCTGGGCGGCTCAGTTGGTTAAGCAACTGCCTTCGGCTCAGGTCATGATCCCGGAATCCTGGGATCAAGTCCTGCATCAGGCTCCCAGCTCCATGAGGAGTCTGCTTCTCCCTCTGACCTTCTCCCCTGTCATTCTCTCTCTCACTCTGTATAAAATAAATAAAAACAATCTTTAAAAAAAAAATAAATCTAACTCCTGGTAACCACTAACCCATTATCTATTACTATAATTACTATTACTATCTATTACTATCACTTCATACCAGAAGTGTGATATAAATGGAACTATGTGGTATACAACCTTTTAAGATTGGCTTTTTTTACTCTTTATAACATCCTTGAAATCCACTTAAGTTGTTGCGTGTATCAGTAGTGCATTCCTTTTTATGGTTGCATATATTCCATTGCATGGTTTTACCATCTGCTCATTGAAGGACTTTTGGGTTGTTTCCAGTTTTTGTCAACTGCAAATAAAGCTGCTATGAACATTCAGGTTTGGGTTTTGTGCAGATGTACATTTTCATGTCTCTAGGATAAATATGTAGGAGTGTAATTGCTGATTACAAGTGGGCTGAATGGTAACCCCCGGATATTAGGTCCTAATCTCTGGAACCTGTGAATGTTACTTTATATGGTAAAATTTGACAGATGTGATTAAATTACAGTGTTTTTTTTCCCCCCCTTAAAGATTGTTTACCTATTTGACAGAGAGTTGGGGGAGAGCACAAGCCAGGGGAGCTACAGAGAGAGAGGGAGAAGCAGGATACCCACTGAGCAGGGAGCCCAATGCAGGGCTTGAAACAGGACCCCGAGACCATGACCTGAGCCAAAGGCAGACTCTTAACCAACTGAGCAACCCAGATGCCTCAAATTAAGGATTCTGAGATAAGGAGCTTATCCTGAATTACCTGGGTGGATACTAAATGTCATCAAAACTGCCTCTATAAGAGAAAGGCAGACAGAGATGGACCCACAAACAGTGATGTAAAGACACATGCAGGGATTGCAGTGATACAGCTCCAGGCAGAGGGATGCTGGCAGTCATCAGAAACTGAACAAGGCGAGGAACTTATTCTCCCCTGAAGCCTTTGATTTCAACCCAGTGAGACGGATTTTGTATTTCTAGCCCCTGGAAATGTGAGATAATGCATTTCTGTTATGTTAAGCCACCAAGTTTGTGGAAATTTGTTACAGTAGCCATAGGTATCTAATACGTAGAGTAAGTGTATGTTTAACTTAATGAAAACAGCAAGGTGATGGCTGGTGAGAAGGGCTGATTAGGGATCTCCCACCAACACCTTTTAGAGGGAGAACTGAACTCTTGTCTATCAATCCCCCCCAGTTTTTTTGTTTCTTATTAAATGTGTCTAGGTTGGAATATCACCTCTACACTTAACCTCATTCACCTCGTCTGCAAAATAGAGTTGATAATCACCACTTGACAGAGTAGTTTAAAAGGGATAAGGTATAAAAAGCATAGCGCCCAGCACAATGGTAGGAACTCAGTCATCCTTCTGATCAAGTTAGTTCCTCACAAGGTACCAGAGTGCCAGAGTACGAAAGTTATGGTCTCTGTGCATCTTCCGTTTGGGGGGTGGGGCTGCGGTGGGAGTGATGGGACGTTACAGAATGCCTGGGCAGCAGGAGGAGCCTATTTTCAGAAACTCTGGTCCATTTCCACTCTGCCCTTGTTAAGGTACTTCCCACACTACCCTTGTTCCCACAGTCAGGTATCATGGCCCCGGGATACAGTGCAATGATTGTAGGCTTTAGAATCTGGGAGATCAGGGTTGACTCCTCAGCAACACAGGCTCAGTAGCTCTGTGACTTGGCTAATTCACTTCCCTTGGCTAACCCTCCATTTCCTTTGCTGTGTGATGGGGCTAATGATCTCTGCATATGTCCTACTGAGAGGGAGACAGAAATGAGACACTTTTGTAAAGATAAAACTCTGCTGAATGTAAGATAGTGGGCCTGTAAGCTGTCTGAGATGCAGGGGAACAGGAGGCTCCTGGTGGATGCTGGGAGTTCAGAGGAAGGAGAGCACAGCACTTCATGAATGGGAGGAACTAAGCTGAGTTTGGGCAAAAGGCAGAGAGAGATGAAAGCTATCACTTAGTAAAAGGTCAGGAAATGCATTTTCCATCTTAAAAATAAGAAGCAAGAGCAAGAATACAAGCTGTCTCAAACCCTGGAAACTGAATTATCCAGCTGGTGGCTGATCAATGAAAAATAGGAGGGTGGTTTTCATTCACAGGGTCAAGGCATGAACTGTATTTGCTTTGAGTCAGAAAGGCTTGAGGGGATAAAGTGGGGAGGGGGAGGGAAGGAGGACACAAGCAGGAGCACCCCACAGAACTCACCTGGTGACGGAGAAAGAATAGGACTTTGGAGACACGAAAACACATGTATTAGAATTCCAGTTCCATGATTTACAAGCTGTAAACCCTTGGGCAAGTCATCTAACCTCCCTGACACCTGGAATTTACATCTGTGAAATGGGGGGCAATAATATCTCCCACACAGGGATAGTTGGGAAAATGAGATGAGATAGTGCATGTAAAGTTTCAGTGTCCCGTACATAGTGAGGACTTTCCTTTCGCAGCATAGGGATAAGGAGACAAAGGAGGGGGGAGGCTGACATGACTCTGTCACTCGCTAGTGTCACTAGGTGACTTTGGGTCCCTGTCTGTAAAATCCTCACTTGTGAAATGCATAGAAATAAGATCTATACTCCACCCAGTTACTGTGAAGAGCAAATGAGATAGTCTGTTTAGAATTAGTTCATTCCTTTTAACTGTGGTATCATATTTCATTATTCCTCTCCTGAGGGACATTTAGTTTGTTTCTTATACGACAAGCTATCATGGATCTGTCTGTACGAGACCTCTCCTAGTGCAACTATTTCTCTAAGGCAGATAATTAGAAGTGGAATTATGGAGTCTAGGGTATAGATACTTTTAGTTTAAATAGATACTGCCAAGTTGGTCCACAAAGTGGTCATACCAATTTATACTCTTACCAGAAGCTTATGACAGTATTAATTCCTAACAGTCAAATTTCTCTCTATTAATATGACCAATTTTGGGACTTTTGCCAATGTAATTTTTTTTTAAGTTTATTTATTGGGGCGCCAGGGTGGCTCAGTCATTAAGCATCTGCCTTCAGCTCAGGTCTTGATCCCAGTCCTGGGATGGAGCCCTGCATCAGGCTCCCTGCTCAGCAGGAAGCCTGCTTCTCCCTCTCCCCCGGTCCCCCGCTTATGTTCCCTCTCTCACTGTGTCTCTCTCTCTCTCTCTCTGTCAAATAAATAAATAAAATCTTAAAAATAAATAAACAAATAAAGTTTATTTATTTATTTATTTTAGTAATCTCTACCCCAATGTGGGACTTGAACTCTTGACCCCAAGATCAAGAGTTGCATGCTCCTCTGACTGAGCCAGCCAGGCACCCCGCCAATATAATTGGTTAAAAAAGTTATATAATTGAGGTGCCTGGGTGGCTCTGTCGGTTAAGCATCCAACTCTTGCTGTTGGCTCAGGTCACGGTCTCAGGGTTGTGAGATGCAGCCAGCTGAGTGCCCTCAGCACCCAGTAGGGACTCTGCTAGAGGATTGTCTCTCTCCCTCTCTCTCTGTCCCTCCCCATCTGTGCACATACTCTGTCTCTCTCAATCTCTCCCAAATAAATAAATCTTCCTCTCTCTCTAAAATAAATATATCTTTAAAAAATTTTTAAAAATTACATTATTCTTAAATTGCATTCTTCTTTCTTTCTTAATTGGGGTTAAGGAGCCAAAGGAAGAGATAATCTTCTTTTTTTTTTTTTTTAAAGAGGAGAGAATCTTAAGCAGGCTCCACACCTGGCACAGAGCCCAAAAGAAGGCTTAATCTCACAACCCCGAGATCATGCATGACCTGAACAGAAATCAAGAGTTGGACACTTAACCAATTGAGCCACCCAGGTGCCCTGCATTCTTACTATTAGTAGGGTTGAGCAGCATCTTTTCCTGTGTATTGAGCATTTGTGTTCCTTTCTATGTACATTACATTTTCCTCATTTGTTTAAAGATGTGCCTATATATTCTGAATGTCAGTCTCATCTCTATTTTATATATAGTTGTATTTCATTATTCACAGTAGTTGTAGTCTATAAAGTCACCACAAACACTGAATTAACAAATGCTGAATCATTGCTCCTATGGAAAATACAGGGTTAAGTTCCTGTGGGTCTTTGGTCACAGCAGTTTTGTCAACTGTCCAATGCATAAATTTGTTTTGTTTGAAGACACATTATTTAATATATATTATTGATTTATTAACATTGAACTCATGACCAACAGCACTATAATTCCTGCCTGAACCAAGTTTATCTAACCCATGTATTTTCTGCACAGGGCGCACCACAGCCTTCTTACGCTTAGGAGTAGTAGAGAATACATCAGCACTACAGTTGGGGGCCACTTTAAACAGTGAAGTTAACAAGAATCACAAAAATGCAAAAAACATAAATAGACCCTTGTTTACAGTAGGAGAACTGAAAACAAGAAGGCAGAGTATAGACTTGTTTAACATCAGCTGGCAATGTGTGTGATAGGGCAACTCAAATTTTTTGCTGCTCTGCACATGTCCACACCACAAATGACCTCAAAAGCACTGCAGTTATTGATTTGGAGGTTACAGATAAATTTTAGCAAGTAAACGAATTTGCAAAGATCAACTCTGTGAATGAGGATTGTCTATATGTGTGTATTTATCTTTATGTTTATAAAATCTTTGTAGTCCATCACTTGTTTTGTAATGTTATGTATGGTGTCTTTGTATTTTTTTTTCTTTTTTTTTGAGAGAGCAGGGGAGAGAGAGAGAATAAGTGCGTAGGGAGGGGCAGAAGGAGAGAGAGAATCTTAAGTAGGCTCTGTGCTGAGCGCTGGGCCCTCTGAGGCTCATCCCATGACCCCGAGATCATGACCTGAACCAAAAATCAAGAGTTGGATGCTTATAAAAACAGACACATAGACCAGTGGAACAGAGTAGAGAGCCCAGATATGGACCCTCAACTCTATGGGCAAATAATCTTTGACAAAGCAGGAAAAAATACACAGTGGAAAAAGGACAGTCTCTTCAATAAATGGTGCTGGGAAAACTGGGCAGCTATATGTAGAAGAATGAAATTCGACCATTCTCTTACACCGTACACAAAGATAAACTCAAAATAGGTAAAAGACCTCAACCTGAGACAGGAATCCATCAGAATCCTAGAGGAGAGCATAGGCAGTAATCTCTTTGATATTAGTCACAGCAACTTCTTTCAAGATATGTCTCCAAAGGCAAAGGGAACAAAAGCGAAAATAAACTTTTGGGACTTCATCAAAATCAAAAGCTTCTGCACAGCAAGGGAAACAGTCAAAAAAACAAAGAGGCAACCCATGGAATGGGAGAAGATATTTGCAAATGACAGTACAGACAAAAGGTTGATATCCAGGATCTGTAATGAACTCCTCAAACTCAACACACACAAAACAGACAAGCATATCAAAAAATGGGCAGAAGATATGAATAGACACTTCTCCAATGAAGACATACAAATGGCTATCAGACACATGAAAAAAGGTTCATCATCACTAGCCATCAGGGAGATTCAAATTAAAACCACATTGAGATATCACCTTACACCAGTTAGAATGGCCAAAATTAACAAGACAGGAAACAACATGTGTTGGAGGGGATGTGGAGAAAGGGGAACCCTCTTATACTGTTGGTGGGAATGCAAGTTGGTGCAGCCTCTTTGGAGAACAGTGTGGAGATTCCTCAAGAAATTAAAAATAGAACTTCCCTATGATCCTGCCATTGCACTCCTGGGTATTTACCCCAAAAATACAGATGTAGTGAAAAGAAGGGTCATCTGTACCCCAATGTTTATAGCACCAATGGTCACGGTTGCTAAACTGTGGAAAGAACCAAGATGCCCTTCAACGGACGAATGGATAAGGAAGATGTGGCCCATATACACTATGGAGTATTATGCCTCCATCAGAAAGGATGAATACCCAACTTTTGTAGCAACATGGACGGGACTGGAAGAGATTATGCTGAGTGAAATCAGTCAAGCAGAGAGAATCAATTATCATATGGTTTCACTTATTTGTGGAGCATAACAAATAGCATGGAGGACATGGGGAGTTAGAGACGAGAAGGGAGTTGGGGGAAGTTGGAAGGGGAGGTGAACCATGAGAGACTATGGACTCTAAAAAACAATCTGAGGTGTTTGAATTGACGGGTGGGTGGGAGGTCGGGGTACCAGGTGGTGGGTATTATAGAGGGCACGGATTGCATGGAGCACAGGGTGTAGTGAAAAAATAATGAATACTGTTATGCAGAAAATAAATAAATAAATAAATAAAATCAAAAGCAAAAAAAAAAGAGTTGGATGCTTACTTGACTGAGCTATCCAGGCGCCCCTGTCTTATTTTTATTTCATGATTATTTGTTTTTGATGAAGGTAAATTTGCCAATTTTCCCTTTATTTAAAAAAGTTAAATGTTTTATTCAAATTCCTACATTTTAATTAATCTGTTTCTAGACTCTCTTTTCATTCTAGGGTTTTTCAGGTTGACACTGTTTACATTTTGGGTTGGATAATTCATTGTTGTGGAGCATTGTTCTCTGTATTGTAGCAGGTTTAACAGTATCCCTGACCTCTACCAAGAGATACCTTCCCCAGTTGCGACAACCAAAAACGTGTCCAGACATCGCCAAATGTCCCTGGGGGTGTTGGGTGGCAACGTGCTCCCCGTTAAGGACCACAGCATTGCCCAATTCTGTCAACTGCTGTGCCAAAATCAAGTGGACAATTTTTCAAACTTTTAAAAATGTCTCTTACCTGATAGGGTAAGTCCCTCCTCTTTTTCTTTTTCAAAATTGTTTTGCACTTTTAATCTTCTAGATACATTTTAGAACCAATGTGACAAATTCCATGAAACATTTTCTTGGGAATTTTATTTATAGATTAATTTGGAAGTGGCAGGTTTGTGACATCGAGCCATCTGTCCACATACATGCTGTATCTCATGAGATAGGTTCTTTGATGCCTTTCATTAACTTCTATGATTTTTCTCTATAAAAGTTGAAGCCTGGGCTGTCTCTGGTCTCCCTGGGCTGTCTGGATCTATACTCGGGCTTTCTTCCTGTTTCCTTGCCAGCCTCCCAGGTTTCTGACTACAAGGCGAGCCGGAAGAATCCTCTTACCTTCAAAAGCCATTCCTCCTGCTTTTCAATGCTCAGCAACAGGAGGATTATTTATTGTCACTGGAATCTGAGAAGGGTTCTTCATGCTGCTGCTTGTTGCACAAGTTGATGTCAAGCTGGAAAACTAATCTTTTATGACAAAAAGGGCCCTCTCTGTCATTCTCTGAAATTTAGCTACTACCCGCCTTTCTACTGCCCTGATCATTGCCACCGCTCTGCTTCTGCTTAGCTTAAATTTCTGCCTGGTATTCTTTCATATGGTGCCCCAGGATGAATGACCCAGTCACTGCATAGTGACTTCAGAATGGCCCATATATTTTTTACCGATTATTTATTCTATCCTGGAATGCCTTTTCTCCTTTTACCCAACCAACTCCTTTGCTAATTCAGCACTCATTCAAATCTACTCTCCTTTTTGAAATTATCCTTATATTTGGTATTAAACAATTTTGTACTTAATTTCATATCTGCACAGACCCAGTGTGGTAGGCAGAAGAAAGAGCACGATTCAAGGTAGAAAAACATGGGCTGAATTTTAGCCTTACTGTTTATTAGCTGTGACACTTTGAGTAAGTCATCTAATCTGTTTTAGCCTTGATTTTCTCATCTGTAAAATAGAGATGATAATACTCATTTTGAGTGTTGTCTACCAAACTACACAGAAAGATCATTTGTCAATAGGCACTTGTATCTTTCATAGTACCTCGCAGAAGTTGTAAAAGTGTGTGCAATAAAGACTTATGAAAAAGCAACACTTTTGGCAGGGGGGTCCTTTGAGGTTCTAGAGGGCCTACGCCAATAATGAAGGAAGGAGTAGTCCAGCAACTCAGATTATCAAAACAAAAACAAAAAAAACCCTGTATTTAATTTCTGAACAAACCAAGTGTGGAGAACAGCAAGTTTTGCTTATTAATTCTATTTTGTTTGGGATAATATTAAAATCAGTTTTTATTCCCTAAGGCTAGAATTTTAAAGCAGTGTCTGAGAAAATCCACAAATGGATTAATCTTTGTGTGACAAATACAACGCTGACTATATCAAGTTATTCTGATAAACATTGAACACATTAAGCTGACTATATCAAGTTATTTTGATAAACACTGAGTTGACTCTATCAAGTTATTCTGCTAAGCATTGAGCACATGAGGAGTTTGGGATGTAAATGTTCAGATTGCGAACCTCTTAAAAAATGTGCTACTGCTTCACATTCTAGGAAACTCTTGTGAGGCAAAGGTTCCAAACATCATCTAAATATCCCCCCTGGGGGGCACCTGGGTGGCTCAGTGGGTTAAAGCCTCTGCCTTTGGCTCAGGTCATGATCCCAGGGTCCTGGGATCGAGCCCCACATTGGGCTCTCTGCTCAGTGGGGAGCCTGCTTCCTCCTCTCTCTCTGCCTGCCTCTCCACCCACTTGTGATCTGTCAAATAAATAAATAAAATCTTTAAAAAATAAAAAAATAAATATCCCCCCTTTGTAAGGGTGCTAGTCTGTTTAATACAAGGAAATCATGAGGTCTGTTTCTTACCTGGAGGCTGAAGGTGTAAGCCTGGGTCCAACTTCGTGTGGGGCTTAGAGCTGATGAACAGGTAACAAAGCACACAGGCAGTGACAATGAAGGCCAGGAGAACCACGGCTGCTATGGACAGGCCCACAAGGGCACCAATGCTGGGGAGAGAAGACCAGAGGGAGCTGAGTATCGGGAAGGGACTTAGGAGGTAACCTATGATGACGTATGAAGCGCTGTTGGTGTTACAGGCACCAGCAGGCTTCAACTTCTGTTCTGTCTCTACTTACCGTAGGCTGTTTGTGACTAAGCATGAGACAGAGTGTTAGCTATATGCCCAGGACTCACCACGTATGTAACATGACTTGCGTCAGTGCCACCACGTAGTTGGGACTCAGTACATGTTCCCTTTTTTCTCTTCTCCTTCCTTCCCTACTTTCTTTGACTTGATTTCCGCCCACCCTGCCCAGGGAGCTGGAGATGGTCTTAAATAGCCCTCCCCACCATGCCAATTCTTAGAAATCAAGACACATAGCAGGCCTTAGCTAAAAACCAGCTGTCCTTCCAGCCTCCAGGTAGTTTCTGACTCACCCTCCAGTGGGTCATCACACCAGTGTGGACTCTGTGATTAGAAGACCTCCCCACAGCTGTTCCCTCACCCTCCAATCTTGTCACCCCTGCCCCAAGTGAGGCCCTGGTCACCTGGTCTCCAGTCGACTACCTCCTGGCTCATTTGGGAGTCACTGTCTTTCCTGTTTCACATGATTCCTCCCCATCATCTCCCCACGTTAGAGTTTTACCTCTTTGAAGGCCCATCTCAAATGTCTCCTCCTCAATAATGCTTTCCTTGGCCATCTTTCTCTCTCCTTTTCCCCCTATGCCAGGCTAATCCACCCAGGATACTTCTCTCAGGGCCTTTAGCACTTCACATTGGGTCAGACAGCCCAGTGTGGTAGGAAAGAACAAAGGGCTTTGGAACCAAACCTGCATGGATTAGGACCCAGGTATATAACAACTCACTCTAAGGTCTTGACGAAGTTATTATATCTTTTGAGCCTCAGCTTCTTTGTCTGAAAAGTAAAAACGATCAAAACACAGTATTTCACAGTGATACCTGGGTGGCTCAGTCAGTTAAGTGTCTGCCTTCAGCTCAGGTCATGATCCCGGGGTCTTAGGATAAAGCCCCACATCAGGCTCCCTGCTCAGTGGGGAGTCTACTTATCCCTCTCTCTCTCTGCTGCCCCCCCTGCTTGTGTGTGCTCTCTCTGTTAAGTAAATAAACAAAATCTAAAACACACACACACACACAGTACTTCACAGGTGGTAGTGAGGATGACTAATATATGCAATATTCTTGACACATAGTAGGTGTTCAACATATTCCTCGTGTGTTCCTTAAAGGAAGAATCAGACCATAAATAATGAGCTTGGTCCTCCTCTTGCAGAAGCCCTAGCACATAGTAAGCATTTCATAAATATTACTGAATTCTTACTGTGTATTAGGCACTGTGAGAGGTTCTCCCAACAATAGTGGATAGGTCAGCAGCAGGTTTTGTTTGTGTGCCCTTCCAGTCTATGACTTCTTCTTTTTTTTTTTTTTTAGCTTTTTTTTTTTTTAAAGGTTTTATTATTTATTTGACAGACAGAGAGAGATCACAAGTAGGCAGAGAGAGAGGGGAAGCAGGCTCCCTGTTGAGCAGAGAGCCCCATGCCAGGCTCAATCCCAGGACCCTGAGATCATGACCTGAGCCGAAGGCAGAGGCTTAACCCACCAAACCACCCAAGTTCCTCTCCTGTCTATGACTTCTTTACCAGCTTTTCTGGCCACTCCTCTCCCTGACCCCAGCCCCAGGCTCCTGCCCTAGCTGCTTCTGCCAGATTTTGGTCCCAGCTAGCTGATGACTTAATTTCCATCTAGTTGATGGCTAAGTTCCACTAAGCAGAACCACCTTAGAGCTTTGGAAAATCTGTCTTCTCATAGCTAAATAAATTATTGAACACCACTGCAATGGAATAGTATAGAGCCATTAAAAACATGTTTTCAAGTAATATTTAAGATGAAGGATAGGGATGATTGGGTGGCTCAGTTGCTTAAGCATCTGCCTTTGACTTGGGTCACGATCCCAGTGTCCTGGGATCAAGTCCCACATTGGGCTCCCTGCTCAGTGGGAAACCTGCTTTTTACTTTTCCTCTTTCTGCTGCTTCCCCTGCTTGTGCATGCTCTCTCTCTCTCTCAAATAAATAAATACATAAATAAATAAAAATCTTTTAAAAATAAAATTTATTTTTATTTTTTATTTTTTTTAAAGATTTTATTTATTTATTTGACAGACAGAGATCACAGGTAGGCAGAGAGGCAGGCAGAGAGAGGAAGGGAAGCAGGCTCCCCGCTGAGCAGAGAGCCCGATGCGGGGCTAGATCAGGGATCGATCCCAGGACGGGGCTCGATCCCAGGACCGTGGGATCATGACCTGAGCCAAAGGCAGAGGCTTAACCCAATGAGCCACCCAGGCGCCCCTAAAAATAAAATTTAAAACAGATCAAGGATAAGTTCTGATGAGATAATGCTAAGTGAAAAGAGTAGAATATATTACTAAATATACGGCATAACTCCAACTTAAATAAGCATAAACATATACGTAAGTATACATATGTAAGGTTGGGTAGAAATATACCAAAATGCTAACAGGCTGTCTCTGGTTATAGTGCGGGCTGTGGATGTCCTGCCTGTGTCCCATGGGGTCTTATAATTGTAGAATATTCTGGCCAGGGTTTCAAATGCCACCATTTGTATCCTTTGGCTTGAGGGCTTTCTTTGGGCCCAGAACAGTCTCGTCTGTACATTGAGCAGATCAGAAGTGCAGGAAAATTAGTGCCTCGCTTCTCCCATCGCCATACACCCAATGATTGACACAATTGTATGTGAATACAGTTTCCTGCCTCAGGTGGGATGACTCTGGGGTGTAATTTCTACAGGGCCGGCAGAGTTCGGCAGGCATAAGCTTCAGCAACCCTCAGTGGTGACCCACTATTGTTTGCTTTTACCCTTCCCTGCCTCCTTTTGCCAGCCTCTATCCATGTTTTCTAGGATGGCTTTCCATACAAACTACTTGCCCTCAAATCCTTGTTTCTAAGTCTTTTGGGGAATCTGAGCTAAGCCACTAGATCTCCCGTGATTCCCCTATCCTTTCCACATGTTCCATATTGAGCATGCAGTCTCTTTTAGTTCTTGTAGGTACTTTAATGAAATATTATTTCCCCTTCTGAGATATGTTCACTGTTTATAAGGCTATTATCTGGAAGGCCTATGCTGCAATAGGGACCCCACACTTTACATGGGACATCTGTGGCCAGCAGGATGGAAAGGGCCCTCTAAATGTAAGGTCCCTTGAGGAATGGGTGAGAGAGCTGGCAGGAGATATCCCAGATTAGCAGTCAGTCAGGGAGCCGGTGCTGTCTCTGATGGTCTCTCTGGGGACTGAGGAACCAGGCCCCAAGACCAGAGCTGGGAACAACAGAGGAAGCTCCAAGTGGAAACATCTGTCCTTGGCAGAAGATGGACTGCCTCAAGAGGCGGTAAGTTCTGTATTATGGCACTGGTTTGTAAAGAACATTGGGATGAGTATACTTCTCAGTGAAGTTGGAGTTTCCTGCCCTGGCTGAGAAACTGAAGAGCTGCTGGCCTTCTAGGAGTTCACAGAGCCATAACTCTGAGAGACAAGATAACACACTGTGACCCCTAGGAAAGAACTGGAGAGGCAGTCTAACATTTCTCCATTAAGGCTTTTGAGTCAGGCAGCTCTAAGTTCAAATCTGGGTTCTGTCATACATAAACTGAAAAATGCTTCATCTCTTGATCTTGTTTTCTTCATTTGTAAAGGCTCCTGTCTCACCAGGTGTCCCTGAAGGTGAGACGAGGTGGTGTATATACAGCGGCCGAAAACCAGTTCTGCCCTGTGCAAGGCTGCTGCCTTTTGGCTCACGTCCTGGTAAAAAACAGAGCTACTAATAGAGGGTGTTTGGAAAGTGGACCAGACATGTGATAGTACCAGCTGCTTCTCCACAGGGAGTCTTCACTTCCTGAGACACACTTTTAGAGACAGCAATTCTCCTGGAGCACCATCCACGGAAAAAGTTGTTTACCTGCAGATTTTTATGTTTTTAAGGACCAACTTTCATGAAAAAGGCCAAATGGAGTTGAGAGCAAAACAAGATCTCTGCCCTGCAATGGTGGGGCTCTGAGGAGCACTCCAGAAGCATTGTTTTAGGGTTTAGAGTACACCCATTACCTAGATGCCCTGGGGACCCTCCATTCCTCTTCTCCACTTTGCAACTATCTGTGATGTTTATGAACCACGTTATGTCCAAGCCGAGGAAGAGTCAGCCCTGCAGGCCAAACCTTGCATCTGCCCTTGAGGCCACAGAATGGGAGCACACTGACATGTGATGTAAACTCAGAGGTCACCCCATTCAACCCTCCACCTCACTGAGCCACTAAAGCATTCCACATATCATGCATGGGCCAAAGCAACAGGAGGGTACCACAGGGGTGTTAGAGGGAAGGAGTTTTCAGAAGAGGGAGGGGATCTTGGCTAGGTGCTGACGGGTGTGTGTCTCCAAGGGCCAGCACAGTGCCCAGAAGACAGCAGAGGGTCACTGGGTGTCCTTTCAAGTGATCTGAGTAGAGAGGGTTCTGAGAGAGCCAGGCTAGGTTTAGACTATTGTGCCATAGGATAAGCCCAGACTTGGGCCAGACAGGCCCGAGTTTTCAACCCATCTCTGCTACTTGCTCTCACCAGGGCCTCACCAGAGAGTACCTTAACTGCTTTCAAGTTTTCTCATCTGTAAAATGGACAGAAGGGTTGTGAACATGTGAGTACATCTAACTCTTGGTTCGTCCTTGCTGATGTTTAAATCTCAGTCCACCAAGACATTGTAGAAGATCTTATACGATTCGCTTTCATACTCCAAGCTTCACTTTCCCACCTGTGAAACAGGGAAAGAAACTCCCTTCTACTGAGCGTCTACAGTATGTACTAGTCACTTTCACACACATTATTTCACCTAATCTTCACAATTCCACAAACAGGTAGTACGATGGCCATCTTGAAGATGAAAAAAGAGCCTTAGAGGTAATTTGGCCAAATTCGCATAGTTACTAAGTGACAGAGCCATAGTTTGGGCTGACGGGGTTCTAATCAGCCCCAGAGTTCCACACTGTCTCTATACCTCAAAGGGAAGTCAGTGCTACCATATTTCACACCAGCTCAGTGCTAAGTACACAGTGGGTCTTCAGCAACTACTCCATTGTTATACTCTAGGTGCATTTCATATTTCTCTAAATGGATAGTGGGCCTCCTCAGGGGGAGGGAATAATTAATTTTTGTGTCCCTATTGCCTACAATAGTACCTGGCACAAAGCAAAGGCTATAAGGAATGAATGAATATGTGGCTGAATAGAGAATAAGCTAATATAATTCCTCAGGTTACAGATAGTAACTGAATATGCAGGACTGGCAAGCCTGGCTATCTGAAAATAGTTGAACGGTCTAGAAAAAGCGATTATCTGTAATTGTCAGTGGCATATGTCAAGTTGTCAAGTTCACCTCTTTGTCTCTTTGATCCTAGTCAGAAATCAGGGCAATCTTTTATCATACTCTTCATCTGATAGCTGTAAAGACAGGCTCAGAGAGGTTTCTCTGGCCAATGTCCTTTCCCACCCATAGGGTATGCAGCCTCTGGTCACACACCTCCAGGAACAGGAAAATCACTGTCTCCTGAGATGGCCCACTCCATTTTTACTGATGCCTATTTCCCAGAGCAGGCTCAGGCTTGGGTCCTATTTTCTGGGTGAGGCCTCTGGAGACTGATAGAGACTGACACCCACTGCCCTCTCAGCGCCACACTTAAGGTTCCAGGAATGTCAGCACTGGCCTATCTACTTCCCACCCTGAACAGGCAGGGAAATTGAGGTCCTTTGGGTGGGGATTCACCCAAATTACATTTCTGTTAATCTTTGCTGAGCTGGCTTCTGCTGTGACTTTATGATGTTGCATGCAGCTCTGATCCCTTGGTCCTCTGCTTTAGCTAGGGAGTAGAGTACATCCCCAGGATCTACCCCTGGCCTGGCACAGCTAAGTGCTCGGTAAAGGGTAGCTGAAAGAATGACTAAATATGAGGAGGAAGAAAGGGTTGAGCCTCAGCTAGGCTGGGACTGACTTGGGGTGTAGCATGACAGGAGGAGTGAGACTTGGGGCTGAGGTCCGGATGTAGGGCTAGACCATGTTTGGAGTCAGGGTGGGCAGGAGATCTGAGGTAGGTTCCCTGAAGGACCTGGAGGAGGTTGGGGCTGGTGATCAGTATTGCCTGGGGAGTGAGTAAAGTCAGGGATAAGGTCAGGCTCATATTAGGATGGGCACTCTGGTGAGCTCTTGGATTAGGGTAGCGTTTGGGTTTCCTGTGAATGTGGGAGATGGGAGTGTTGTGTCAGGGAGAGGGTTGGTGTGTAATCTGGGGCTGGGTTCATGGTGGCAGAGGATGACACTGGGAGTACAGATGGACACAAGTTTCTCCAGGGTGGAGTTGAGGGTGAGGTTCAAGTTTGGATCCCAATAACTGTTCAGGTCAGGATGGGGGAAGGGGTTACAGAGGGAGCTGGCTTGGTGACAGGGTGAGAGCGAAGGTCAGTATTGGAACGAAAGGGCTAAAGGGCAGGTGCGGTCGATGCTGATGTTGGGGTGGGCACGTGGGTGAGGACCGAGGGTTTAGCACGCGCTGGGCTGAGGGTGCAGCGAGGGGCTAAGACTGGAGTGGGGTTGGAGCTGGGGTTAGGGCCACGGCCGGTACCTGAGCCACCACATGTAGCTGTGCTCGTAGGGGAAGAAGCTGTGCGGGTCGTCGCAGCAGTACTTGTGGTCGCGGAAGCCGCAGCAGAAGACCGCGGCCGCCTCGCCCCCCGGCCGCGGGCAGCTGAAGCCGCGCACCACCTCCTGCTCCGCGCTCACGTAGCTCGTGCAAGCGCCGCTCATCGCGCCCCGCACCGGGCCCGTCGCCACCTCGGGCCACCAGACGTCCGGGCAAGCGAGGAACCGACAGAGACAAAACTGAGCCAGAGAAAGACGGAGTCGGAGGGAGAGAAAAGCAGAGAGAAGCAGCGAGACAGAGAGAGACGCGGCGAGAGGCTCGGAGACGCAGCGGCTGGAGACCTAGAGTCCCTGAGGACCGAGAAGGGCCACCAGGTACGCGGACCGAGCGCGGCGGGAGAGGATGTGGAGGAGGAGAGAGACAGAGAAGGGAGGAGGGCGGAGGGGCGGTGGGAGTGGAGAGCGGCGGGAGGGCGCCGGGGAGCGCGGGTGCTAGAGCGCGAGCGCGGGGCGGGGAGGGGGGGGACCGGAGGGGAGGACGACCCGCGGCGCCGAGAGGAGGGAGCTGCCCCGGGGGAGCCTTCTGCGCGCCGGTCTGTGCCTGCGCTTCCCCCGCCCGCCTCACAGCGTTCTCAGTGTATGCATGAGGGTGCTGGGAGCTCCCAGAGACTAGGCGACACGTCCAAGGTGGCAGGGCGGGAATCGAAGCCGCCGCCGTGGATTCCACAGCTGCTCTCGAGCAGCCTCCTGATGCTGGGCGCTGTGCTCCTCGCCCGCATCTCAGGGCAGGTCCAGGCGAGTGCGGGACACAGCGGCCAGGCAGCGACCGCACGGTTTTCGGTCAGTATGGATGATTAGTACACTACTTCGCTGAACCTCCACACCAGCCCAGGGGACCAGGGATTTTCAAACCCGTTTTATAAACGAGAGCTGAGCGCCAGAGAGGTCATTTCCCCAGTCCTCAAGTCCGTGGGATTTTAACCTGGGTCTGTGTAGTACCTAAGCTCTTGTTCTTTCCGGGGTTCTCACTGTGCCTCTTTTTCCAGTGGACTTTTTAAAAAAGACTTTATTATTATTTTTAAAGATTTTATTTATTTATTTGACAGAGATAGAGAGGGAACAGAAACGGGGGGAGTGGGAGAGGGAGATGCAGACTCCCCACTGAGCAGGAAGCCCGATGCGGGGTTCAATCCTGGGATCATGACCTGAGCCAAAGGCAGGTGCTTAACAACTGAGCCACCCCGGCGCCCCCAAGAATTTATTATTATTTTTTTTTTTTTAAGATTTTGTTTATTTAAGAAAGACAGCAGCAGGCACACAGGCTGGGGGGTGGGGGGAGAGCAGGGGACTCCCGGCAGGGTAGGGGGGACGGCGCTGGACCCCAGCACACTGGGATCATGACCTGAGAGGAAGGGAGACGCTTAACCGATTGAGACACCCAGAAGTCCCACAACCTTGAGATCAAGAGTCCGTCCACCAACTGATCCGGTCAGGCCTCCCTCCAGTAGAGTTCTAAATGTCTTCAGCCTCTGGCTTCCTTGCCTGTCTATTCCTTCCCTGAGCATTAACTCATGTAACAAAGAGGGCTACATAATGTCCCAAATGGAAACCCACTCCCCAGGAAGCAAAGCGGGCACACCTCTCCACTCTCAGAAATTACTTCCAGGTGACAAGAGCAGTGTTCTCACTAGGATCGGGGGATAACAGTCTGGAAGGGCCATATATGGCCCTTAGAAATTTCCTATCTGTCCTCTCAGGGTAAACTAGAGAAACAGGCTTTGAGAGGTACACAGCTTGGCCCAGTCACACTGATTCAAGACTAGAGACTCCTGAACTTTAGTTATCGCATTTTTAAAAAGTTTTTTAAAAAGATTTTATTTATTCATTTGAGAGAGAGTGCGAGCAGGAGGGAGAGGCAAAGGGAGAAGCAGACTCCCCGCTAATCCAGGAGCCCAAGGTGGGGCTTTGTCTCAGGAGTCAGAGATCATGACCTGAGCTGAAGGCAAACGCTTAACCATCTGAGCTACTCGGGTGCCCCTAGTTGTCCCATTTTATATGAGCTTTGGTTATTCCATTCAGCTAGTCACAGGATATTGAGCTGAAAAAGACCTGTGGGACATGTAACCAGTTAATGAGTCACAGCTAGTTTTAAAAAATAATTATTAATAACACCGGGGTGGCTTAGTCCGTTAAGTGTCAGAATTTTGAGCTCAACTCAGGTATTGATCTCAGGGTCATGAGTTCAAGCCCCAGGCTGGGCTCTATAATGGGCATGGTGCCTACTTAAAAAAATAAATAAAATAAAAATAAAAAACAATAATTAAATGGAATAGAAAAAGTGCACTGGGGCACCTGGGTGGCTCAGTGGGTTGAAGCCTCTGCCTTTGGCTCAGGTCATGATCCCAGGGTCCTGGGATCGAGCCCCGCATCGGGCTATCTGCTCAGCGGGGAGCCTGCTTCCTCCTCTCTCTGTCTCTGCCTGCCTCTCTGCCTACTTGTGATCTCTGTCAAATAAATAAATAAAATCTTTAAAAAAAAAGAAAAGAAAAGAAAAAGTGCACTGTGGGATGGTAAAGCAAAGTATTCTTTCATAAAATGCTTATTTCAGTTACATATGTGTGTACATATGTATTATGGACCAGAGCACAATGTAAAATGCATTTCTTACTTTGAGTCATGTCAAAAAGGTTTGAAAGCCACTGAGTCTCTCATTGGACAGATGGGCAGGGGCTAGCTCAAGATGACAAGATCTTTAGCTCTTCTAATTGTTTACAGGAATGGGTAGAGTAGGAAATAGTTATTGTGATGCCTAAGACACCCCCATTTCTCCATCCTTTGCTTTGGCTGTGTGGGGTAAACACGGGCATCAGGCACTCTGCACTCAAAGCTTAGCTCTCCCTGTTCCCTGATACTTCTCTGTGCTTCAGGTTACCTTTCTTCATCTAGGCCAGCTTCTAATGCTAATGTGTGCCATACTTTTGAGTTCAGCCCTGGAGTCCCTGAGAGGGATCAGATCTGGGTCTGCCCGTGAGAAACACGCCGGTGGTGGGGGAGTCACACAGATGATCATAGAACAGGGCAGTGAAAGGGGAAAGGTAGGGACCATGGCTGCAGAGTGATCACTGTCTGAAGGAGAGAGGAAGAATTTCAAGGGGGTAGTGTCCTCTGGGTCACTATAAGGTCAGATATGAAAATTGGAGGGAATTGTTATTGTACCCCAGAAAACCTTTCTATTGAGCTATGCATCTCAGCAAACTGGAGGCTGGATCTCGTACACTAATGAAGGTGCACTTTGGCCTCTTTATTTATCAGATGGAAAGTAAAGGGGGTGGAGTGGAAATCCTGTGGAAAGGAGAGAGGTCTCCTAGAGACAGGGTTTAGCTGGGAGGTAGAAAGCACTCTGCTCTGACTTTTGGGAAAATTGTGAAGCTGCCAACAGTTTCCAGAGCCCTTTCCCAGCCAAGAATTAACTTGTTCCTGGAGTGAGCCAAGCAGGGGTGATTGTGCCCCTGAGAAATAACAAACCCAATGTCACACAGCAGTCCAGGCAGGACTGGCACTCAGGTCTGCTTAGCCAAGGGTTCCTTTGGCAGTCTGATGAAGACTTATGGACCCCTATTCAGAAGAGTACTTTTAACGGCAAAAAGTAAATTACTTAGGATAACAAGAATATCAGTTATATAGAATTATTATCAAAATATATATTTTAAAGGTTTTTATTTATTTAAGAGAGAGAGAGAGACAGGGAGAGAGAGCACAAGCAGGGGGAGGGGCAGAGGGAGAGGGAAAGAGAGAAGCAGGCTCCCTGCTGAGCAGGGAGCCGGATGTGAGGCTTGATCCCAGGACCCTAAGGTCATGACCTGAGCTGAGGTCAGACATTTAACCAACTGAGCTGCCCAGGTGCCCTTCAAAATATTAAAAAAAAAATGTTTACTTTATGGGGCGCCTGGGTGGCTCAGTCGGTTAAGTGTCTGCTTTCAGCTCAGATCTTGATCCCAGAGTCCTGGGATCAAGCCCCACATCATCCCTCTCCCTTTGCTGCTCCCCCTGCTGTGCTCTATCTTTCCCTTTCAGTCTGTCAAATAAATAAATAAAATCTTTTAAAAATATATTTATTTTATGGATGTCTTTCTTTTTTAATTTTTTAAAATTTTAAAAAAGATTTTATTTATTTGACAGAGATCACAAGTAGGCAGAGAGGCAGGCAGAAAGAGAGGGGGAAGCAGGCTCTCTGCTCAAGAACCTCGAGGTCATGGCCTGAGCCCGAGGCAGAGGCTTTAATCCACTGAGCCAACCAGGCACCCCATTAATGTCTTTCTTAAACATTAAATAACAAGATCTAGAGATTGGTCTATTAGCTATTATAATTTCAAGGTGGTGAGTTAGTGTAAACAGTATTTTCAAGATATTGTTATTATAATGTAATATGAAAACCACAGCATTTGTTTACAGAAGATTCTTAGTGATGTTTGCCAACCCTAGGACTGAACTGCCTTTTCTCTTGATCTTGGGCAAGTATGTTCCCCTCTCTGAGCTTTTATTTCCTGTCTTTTAAACAGAGACAGTAATTCCTAAATAACCACAGGAAGAACTATCATTTACTGGATATTTACTATGTGTCAGACACTGCAGTGGTTTGTGGGTGTATTAGCATTTAATCATCCCAATAGGCTTATGAGTTAAGTGCCATTAATATCCCCACGTCCCAGAGGAAGACACTGAGGCCCAGAGAGGTAAAGTACTTTGTTTATGAGTCACCCAGCTGCTAAGTAGCAGAGCTGGGATGTGAATCCTGCTTTGCAATACTCTAGACTAGGATTTCTCAGCCTATTGACGTTTTGAGATAATTCTTTGTTATGGTGGACAGTCCTGTGCATTATAGAAGCTTCTGTGGCCTCTATGCACTAGATGCCAGTAGTGCCCATCCCCCAGTTGTGACAACAAAGAATGTCCCCAGGTATTGCCAAATATTCCCTGGCGAGCAAAATCACCCATAATTAAAAACCACCTGTCTATACTCTAGAGTTCTAGACAATGTCTTTCCTCTGCAGTGTGACCATCCTTGGGAAGCTTCTTTCCAATCCTTTACTGACAAGAGTCAGTAAAGGAAATCAAGTGCAGACAAGTACTGCTCTGATGATAATACTGTTTCATTTTTGTTACAGCCCATTTCCACTTGCAGAGTGCCTTCTTAAACATTTCTTTGTCTGAATATTCCAGGTGAGAGAACACATAGAAGTTATCTAGCACAGTGCCCAGTGATTTTAGGTAACATCTTGATTTCCTTTTATTGGCTAGATGAAGTGATGGTGGTTTCGTGAGGTTAAGGGGTAGTTCCAGGGTTACACAGCTAGTAAGTGGGTATTGTCATTTATCATATTTATTAACCTGTTAACTATTTTTCCCTGCTTTTCTACTTAAATCCTGAGAAGAGTTTCTGCTTTCATTGGGAGGAACAAGACAAACCAGAAGTTAGAATCTTTGTTTCTTGGAGTTGAAAGGATCTTAGATGCATTAGCTCAACAGCTTACTGCATGGTGTTCAATCCAGGGAAAGGTTGCCAGATAAAATAATGGGTGGCAAGTTAAAATTGAATTTTGGGAAAACAGCAAATAATTTCTTAAAAAAGATTTAATTTATTTATTTGAGAGAGAGAATACGAAAGGAGAGGGAGTGGCAGAGGGAGAGGGAGAATCAGGCTCCCCGCTGAACAGGGAGTCTGACTTGGGGCTCGATTGCAGGGCCCTGAGATCTTGACCTGAGCCAAAGGCAGATAGATCCTTAACCGACTGAGCCACCTAGGTGCCCCAATAACAAATAATTTTTTAATAGACATATGCCCCCGTGTAATCTTCACTAGTACCAAAGACAGCCATGGCGCTGGCACTCCCACTGGAGAATGATGAGCAGGGCTCAGTTGGCCATACGATCGGAGTAGAGCACTTATATTCTAAGGGATTAGAGGAAGGGGTCTTCTAACCGGACTTTCCCATCTCACTGAAATGGGTCACCCCTTCTGTGGGAAAAGCCTACCAGATGCAGGGGCTCAGACAGCCTTTGGGACATTCAGAAATACACTTGACAACAACGAGGTCAGTTGAACACCCACTCTGAGCCAAGCATTTCCTATACTCAAAGAGGGATAAGGCAATATCAATATCAAGGAAAGTGAGAATATTTTTTACCTGTGCAATGGGTAAAGAGAATATGGCAAGAAATGGAGGAAAATGAGGCACAAGGACTTGGAATGACAGATTAAGGAATTAAGCCTTTACTCCAAGAATAGGAATGGAGGACACACTGAAGCAGAGAGATGATATGCTCAGATTTGCTTCTGGAACATCATTTAGCTTGTGACATGAAGGATGGATTGGAGAAGGGAGCTGGAACCAAGCTGATGAGCAAGAAGGATGATAAGTCTTGAGTTAGGATAATGGTAGCAGGAAAGAACAGGGAGAGATTTGAAAGATGTTAAGATGTGGGGGGTTTTGTTCCAGAACCCAACTATTGGGGCTATTTGTTCTCCCCTTCTTCTATGTTAATGAAACTCCCAATTTTCATCTGGGCATGTTACCATACAAATAAAAACTTTATTTCTCAGTCATCCTTGTCTGAGTGGCTATTTGGTCAAGTTCGTCTGACCTGTAGGATGTGCTATAGTGCCCTCACTTAAAAGTATAGGGTTGAGGGTGCTTGGTGGTGAGCTCCAACTCTGGTGTCAGCTCAGGTCATCATCTCAAGATGTTGGGATTGAGGAACCCATATCAGGTTCTGTGCTCAGCACAGAGTCTGCTTGAGATTCTCTCTCTCCCTCTCTCTCTACCCCATCCCTGCTCACACGTCCTCAATAAATAACATAACATAACATAACACAAATACATAAAATCTTTTTTTTATAAAAAAAAAGGACTAGGATTGAGGTGGCCAGCTGTCTTGGGTTATGCAGGTGATGGCAATATCCTGAGGATGGAAGAGCCATTAACCTGGCTAAAGGTCCTTTACATAGGCTAGAAATAAACTTTAACTTTATTTGAGGATGTGTTTACTTTGGGTTCCTGTTATAGCTCACAAATCTCCATCCTAACACAAAGCGGTAAAAGCCACAGGTGAGAGCTAAGATGTAGGGACTAAAGGAAATGTGGGGAAGAGAGGAAGCTGCAGAGGTTTTTGTGAGACCTAAGGCAGTGTTTCATTTTTGAAATGTACCTTTTTTTTTTTAAGATTTTATTTATTTATTTGAGAGAGAGAGAGAGAGAATGAGAGAGAGAGAGCATGAGAGGAGAGAGGTCAACAGGAGAAGCAGACTCCCTGCTGAGCAGGGAGCCCGATGTGGGACTCAAAAGATCCCCGGGACGCCAGAATCATGACCTAAGCTGAAGGTAGTCACTTAACCAACTGAGCCACCCAGGCGCCCCTGAAATGTACACCCTTTTGACCACCTGCTGTGTCATCTGTCAGGGTGGAGTCCACTTGGTGATTCGTAGGGACCCAGGCCTTGGCAATCCCCTCCCTCAGCTTCCAGGCTGGCCTTGCTGGAACTGGGATCTGCCAGGTCTGCCTGCTTTTCACAGGAGTCTCCATGGTGATCCCTCCTCCGGGAAGCCAGAGCAATCTGGCTATCTGTAGCTCAGTGTCTGTCTCTGCCCTGGAGTTTATTTCTGGCCTTCAGACTGGGAACTGAAGACAGGCTCTGTCATGCTAAGTCAGGTCACCTTCATTTTTTACCTGGATTCCACAAGGCCTGCACGGTCTGGCCCCTGACTACCTCTCTTGCCCTTCACCTTATCACATGGCTCCAGATAGCACTGGCTCCATCCTTTTGAGCATCTTCCTTCCTTAGGGTCTCCATCTACTTAAGAACTTCCCACTTCTTTCCCCTAACTCTTTTTTTATTTTTGTGAAGATTTTCTTTATTTATCTGAGAGAGAGAGAGAGAGAGAGAGCATACAAGCAGAGAGAAAAGCAGATTCCCTGCTGAGCAGAATGCCTGATGTCAGTGTTGGTCTCCATCCCAGGACCCTGGGATCATGACCTGAGCGAAGGCAGATGCTTAACTCATTGAGCCACCCAAGCAACCCTCTTTCCTCTAACTCTTATTAAAATTTCACCTCTTGGGCCCCTGGGTGGCTCAGTCAGTTAGGCATCTGCCTTTGGCTCAGCAGGGAGTCTGCTTCTCCCTCTCTCTCAGCCCCTCCCCACCTTGTGCACTCTCTCTCTCTCAAATAAATAAACTAAATCTTATAAATAAATAAATAAATAAATAAAATTTCCGCTCTTGGCTTAAATGTCATTCCTTAGGGAGGCCTCTGAACTCCAGAATAGCTCCAGGGCCAGCCTCCCTGTACTTCCTCCTTGTGCTTGTCATAATTATGTAATAATTGGTGTAATTATTTGTTTAATGCTTATCTTTCCCACTAATGTTTGTCTTTCCCACTATTCTCGAAGTAACGTGGCAGCTGAGAACAGGCCTGTTTTGTTCACTGGTATATCCCTAGACCCTAGTGCAGAACTTGACACATAAATGGGACTTAAGAAATATTTGTTGATGAATGAATGTCCCTTTCAACCACAACTTTCCAGGAAGCACCTCATAGTCATACTCTCCTCTCACCACATTCCAGCTCAGCTCAGAGAGGTAAATAAGCAATTAGGAGGGACCTCCCTTTCTTAGAGGACCCGGGACCAGTTGATGAAGGAGAGGTCAGCCAAACACAAAGGCCTTTGTCATATCCACAGCCAGAAGTGATCCCTCTCCAAACTCCTACCTGGTGGTCTCTGGATTGCTAATTTACTCTAAACTAATAGCAGATAGCTAAGGGATCAGCATAGGATTTAAACAGACAACCAAAATATTGATTAATAATTAAGGCTTGGCAGAAAGCTAAACTACTAAGTGCTAAGATAAAACCTGATAAATAAAATATATTGCTTATAAATAAAGTGTTAGAAAATAACTAAAGTGCTAGTAGAAAACTAGATATTAAGTACTCAAGTGTTAGCTAATTACCAAGGGATTAATTTAAACTGAGTTGTTAGGGGCGCCTGGGTGGCTCAGTGGGTTAAAGCCTCTGCCTTCGGCTCAGGTCATGATCCCAGGGTCCTGGGATCAAGCCCTGCATCGGGCTCTCTGCTCATTGGGGAGCCTGCTTCCTCCTCTCTCTCTCTGCCTGCCTCTCTGCCTACTTGTGATCTCTGTCAAATAAATAAATAATCTTTAAAAAACAAAACAAACAACAACAACAACAGAAAAAACTGAGCTGTTAGCAGATACTGGTTAGCCAATGACTAAGGTAACAGTTGATAAGGATTTAAAGTGAACATTTTTTCCCCTAGGGAACTCTTGCCCATTAGAGGGGACAATGGGAGCAACAGAATGCTGAAAAAGCACAGGACTGAAGGCCTACTTGGGACTGCGAAATCCTCAGCTAGACTCTAAATCTCTGGGGGAAACTGCTCGTCTTTGGTTTCTAGATAGGTCCTAGTCAGGGACAGCAGGGAGTTGGTGCTCAGAATGCTTACTTTATAGTTAAATTATATATATCCTGAAGGCCAGGTGCTGAGCTAAGGAGAGAGGGGAAACCAGTCTCTTAAATAATAATAGTGTAGTAAGTGAGTGGTATGTGAAAGGAAAGGCTCTGGGGATTTGTGAAGGCTGAGTGGAAGGGAGAGAGGTGTGTCAGGGAGCGGTGATGAGTTAAGTTCTAGAAGCGTTGAACTGCAATTTCTGTAGACATGCCCACTAGGCAGGTGAATAGGAGTCCAGTTTAGATACAAGGTAGAGATTTGGGTGTCAGTAGGGCATACATGGTGGGGCGCCTCAGTGGCTCAGTTGCTTTATTGCCTGACTCTTGATTTTGGCTCAAGTCATGATCTCAGTTAAGAGACCAAGTTCCATCATGGGCTCTGTGCTCAGCTTGGAGCGTGTTAGAGATTCTCTCTCCCTTTCCCTCTGCCTCTCCCCGCACTAGCTCTAAATACATAAATAAAATATTTTATGTATTTTTTTAATTTCAATTTTTTAAGATTTTATTTATTTATTTGACAGAGACAGAGTGAGAGAGGGAACATAGCAGAAGGAGTGGGAGAGGGAGAAGCAGAGATCCTGATGAGGGGCTCCATCCCAGGACCCTGGGATCATGCATGACCTGAACCAAAGGCAGACGCTTAACGACTGAGCCACCCGGGTGCCCCATTAATAAAATCTTTTTAAAAAAATAGGGCATTGGGGCGCCTGGGTGGCTCCGTGGGTTAATGCCTCTGCCTTTGGCTCAAGTCATGATCTCGGGGTCCTGGGATCGAGCCGCGTGTGGGGCTCTCTGCTTAGCGGGGAATCTGCTCCCCCCCCTCTCTCTCTCTGCCTGCCTCTCTGCCTCCTTGTGATTTGTCTGTCAAATAAATAAATAAAATCTTAAAAAAAAAATAGGGCATTGATGGTGGTCAAACTATGAGGAAAAATGAGATGGCTGTGAGATGGAGTGAGAAGAAAAACCAGCCTGGTACTCCAAGGAACAGCAACCGGGAAGGAGTGGGCAGGAGGAAGAGACATCAACAGATCTGAAAAGGAAGGAGCCCTCAAAGAGAAAAGCATAAAACCAGGAAATATAGTGGCATGAAAGGGAAGAGAATGTGTCAGGGAGAAGAGTGCAGTCAGCAATGTCAGATGTGGCTGAGAAGTCCAGCAGGACAGGTCAGAGATGTCCACTGAGAATGTGGTTCTGAGGGGCCCATCACGAACATTTCTATGATTGCTGCATTTCAGTGTGTGTGTGTGTGTGTATACGCATAGCATATGCAGAGCTGGAACTTGGAGCAGGTTGTGTAAGGGCAGGCTGGAGACGACCTATGGTCGGCTCACAGAGAGCCTTCATTTACTCTGGGTAGCTTTTGAGGGGGACTACTAAGGGACACTGCAAAAACTATAAGCACAGCTCAAACTTTTCATTGTCCAGTGGGAAAATGGAAGATTGCAGAGAGGAAACAATTTGCTCAGTCCGTGAGTCAGGGGCACAGCCAGGACTTACATCTGAGTCTACCTTCTAGAAAAGTGACCTTTTCTAGAAGGTCACTAGTGGGAGAAGTGGACATGAAATTCTTATGGTTAATGAATTATCAATCAGTGACTTTGCCCATTACTTCAGTTTTTAGCTGCCTCTTTTTGTATTTCTATAAAGAGTAAAATACATATTTTACATTCAAAATTCAACCATTATAGAAATAATTAACAAAGACTGTGAAGGTCTCCTGTTATCCCCTCTTTCCCCTGACTCCCTCATTGACACCCACCATTAATAGTTTGGTCTAGGGGGACCTAGTTGGTTAAGCATCTGACTTTGGCTCAGGTTCTAATCTCAGGGTCCTGAGATTGAGGCCAGCATCACCTCAGTGCTGGGCTCCATGCTCAGGGATTGGGGAGTCTGCCTGCCCCTCTGCTCCTCCTCTGCATGCTCCCTCTCTCAAATAAATAGAATCTTCAAAAAAAAAAAAAAAGAAAGAAAGAAAGAAAAGAAAAGAAAAAAGAAATAGTTTGGTCTATATTCTTCTCTCTCTCACTTAATATAGAAAAATTTTGATAAAAATATTATACTTCTTGGGGTACCTAGGTGGCTCAGTTGGTTAAGCAACTGCCTTCAGCTTGGGTCATGATCCTAGAATCCCAGGATCAAATCCCACATGGGGCTCCCTTCTCAGCTGGAGTCTGCTTCTTCCTCTGACCTCCCCCACTCCATGGTCTCTCTTTCACTCATTCTCTCTCTCTCAAATAAATAAATAAAATCTTTAAAAAATTATACTTCTTTATACTGGATTTTTTAAAAAAGATTTTATTTTTAAGTAATCTCTATACCTAACATGGGGTTCGAACTTACAACCCTAAGATCAAGAGTCACATGCTCTACAGACTGAGCAGCCAGGCACCCCATACTAGAGTTTTGTGTGTGTGCACGTATTCATTCTGTTTTACAAGTTCCCCTTTTATCACTTCTGGACAACTTTTTCTATGGTAGCTTATAGAAATCTACTTCACTCATTTTGGGGCACCTGGCTGGCTCAGTCAGTAGAGTGTGTGACTCTTGGTCTCAGGGTTGAGTTCAAGCCCCACACTGGGTATAACATTTAAAAAAAAAAAAACTAAAACAAAAAAAAATTTTAAATAAGGGGTGCCTGGGTGGCTCAGTGGGTTAAAGCCTCTGCCTTCAGCTCAGATCATGATCCCAGGGTCCTGGGATCCAGCCCCATGTCGGGCTCTCTGCTCGGCAAGGAGCCTGCTTCCCCCTCTCTCTGTCTCTGCCTGCCTCTCTGCCTACTTGTGATCCCTGTCTGTCAAATAAATAAATAAAATCTTTTTAAAAAAAATTAAAATAAGAAGAATGAATTATATTTTTTGAAATATTTTATTTTTAAGTAATCTCTACACCCAATGTGGGGCTCAAAACAACCCTGAGACCAAGAGTTGCATGGTCTACTGACGGAGCCAGTCAGGTGCCCCGAATTCATTCATTTTAAAACTGTATTAGTGTGCCATTTGAATTTGTTCCATAATTCATTATCAGGCCATATTGATGGATACAGGGTTGCATCCAATTTTCACTATTGGATACTTGTCTTGTTTTTCATTTCTTTGTATAAGGAGGCTTTCTATACCTAGTATAGAGCCCAGCACAGGGCTTGAACTCACAACCATGAGATCAAGAGTCAGATGCTTAACCTACTGAGCCACCAAGTTGTCCCTCCAGTTTTCACTATTATGAACAATGTACATACATATTATTGTACATATATATTTGCACAGTTTGGGAGACTTCTAGGATGAAAAATGATGTAAGATACTGCCAAATCACCATCTAAAAACTTGTGCTACCAACAGTTACTATGTATTGTCCCACCAACAGTTACTATGTCCCACCAACAGTTACTATGAATGCCATTTCCCCACATCCTTACCAACTATGGGTATTATCATTTAAAATAATGATAATATTTTAATGAGGCTGAGTATCTTCTCATATCCTTATTATCCATCTACATTATTCCGTGAATTATCTATTCACATCCTTTGCCTATTTGTTATTATAGTGTAGTTTTGGTCTGTGAATTCTTATTGGGCAATAATCATTGGCTTGATAAAAAAAAATTAGGAAGTCTTTGTACCAAATTGCTGACAGTATTTATTTACCTCCAGGGAGTGAGATATAGAAAATAAGGGGGATATCTTCATTTTTATTTTATATCATCCTGTATTATTTTACAATGTATTTGCATTACTTTGTGATTAAAAAAATAATAATACAGAGGAAATCAATTACAGTAACAAATAAATCTTTGGCCTTGGATTCTCAATGGCTGGAAATTCCTGTTGGGCAAAAGTTTTTATTGATTACAAATTATTTTATGGTTTATATGCAAAAAAAATTATTGAATGCCTCCTAGTGAACTGGCACTGCCCTAGACACTTTCATAGATCTTTCATCCTCATCCTCACAACAGCCCTGTGAGGTAGGAATTGGTCCCATTTTACAGAGTTCTTAATAGGCAGGAGATTATTTCTTGATATACTTCTATTTGCCACATGTTTTCATGGGCTAGAGGTTCTTATTCGCTGGTGATTCATTGGTCAAGAGCTCTTTTTGCCCAAGAGTTCCTATAGGTTGTTCTAAGACTCAAATAACCCAAATACTAGAAATCCGCCCCCCCCCATAGATGTGATAGGGTAGGTGGGTTAAAAATGGAGGAAGGAGAGTCCATAGTTCTCCCTCTAAGCACCACTGAGCACCACTGAGTTTGCTTTGGTCACCCATTCAAGGTGGAGGATGGCAGGGGTGGGAGGACGGGGGAGAGGAGAGAAAGTGGTTATAACTCTTCTCGCTTCTTCAGGATGAGCTTCCTCACGAGTGCTGTGATCTGGGGCCTGATCTCCTCCACCGACACAGTTGGGTCCCAAGCCCCGACTACCTTTCCATCTGGGGCCACTAGGTATTTCCAGAAGTTCCAGGTGGGCTCCTTCCCAGAAGTCTCTAGAGAAAAAGGAAGAAGGAGAGCAAAGTGTGCTTCCCTGTGCCTCCTCTCCTGGAATTCCATTACCGGTGTCCATCCTTCCGTTGAAGCAGTGGTTCTATTAGTTAGAATTTTTTTTTTTTTTCTATTAGTTAGAATTAACTAAAGAACTTTTAAATATCCTGATGCCCATGGGGCACCTGGGTGTCTCAGTTGGTTAAGTGTCTGCCTTCAGCTCAAGTCATGATCTTGGGGTCCTGAAATTGAGCCCTGCATTGGGCTCCCTGCTCAGCGGAGTGTCTGCTTCTCCCTCTCTCTCTGCCCCTCCCTCTCTCTCTGCCCCTCCTTCCTGCCCATGCATGTGCTCTCTCTCTCTCACTTTCTTACTCTCTCTCTTTCAAGTAAATAAAATTTTTAAAATCAAATCAAATCAAATCCTGATGCCCAGTCCACACCCCAGACTACTTAAATCGGAACCTCTGGTGTTAAGATTTAGCCATCAGTATTACTTAAAAGCTCTCCAGGAAATGTCAGTATGGCTCCAAGGTTGAGAACTATTGCTTTAGGATTGTGAAGTGCTTGATAAAGCAGTATCAGATCCTCCTTTCGTAATGTTCTCCAACTACTGAATAGTCTACACTCTATTCTCTAATGAAATCTTAATAGTTTCCAGATGTTAGTCTGTGGACTGGTTGCATCTGAATCATGGTGGTGGTGGTGGTATGGTGGGGGAGGGGAGCTAAAAGCAACAGATTCTTGGGCTCTGATTCAGTAGGTGTCAGTCTAAAGCACTTTTAAGAGCTCCCCAGTTGCTTCTCAAGCAGTGTTGGGTTTGATCTATAACTATGGGAACTGGAAAGGAACTAATAAAAACACACAGGGGGGAAAAAAGCAAATATTAGGATTGACCCATAGAGCAAAATTCAGATCTGCCTCAGTAAGGGATCTTTTGTTTGCTACACTGTTGTTTTTCATTTACTCTTCCAAATAAAGGGGGGGTGGTGGTGAGGGATAGGAAGGCAGTCAGAAGCATGGAATAGAAGGCAAAAATGGAGCCCCCAAAAGGAAGAGGAAGGCCCAAGGGAGGAAACAGGACCACAGTGACAAGCTTGGCCCATGACCCCGTCTTGTGGTTCTGAGGCTCCTGGGGATGCAGAAGGGATCTATTTCTGAAATATTAAGATCTGGTATTTTTGGCTCCAAAGGTTTCCCTCCCATGGTCTACAAACTTTGCCCCTAACTCAGGAAAGGAGATACCTGTCAGCCATCTTGGTCAGCCTTCTCCAGGCATGCGGCATCCCTTGTCTGTGCCTTGGTTTCTCTAACCTAAGTCCATAACCTCGACTAATTCATGTTGACTAAATCTGAGGGCCCAGTCTCCTTTTAAGAACCCCTGCATATGAAAACAGGATCCCAGAGAAGTCTTCAAGAGTAAGGGAGAACCTCAAGGCAGCAGGGTGAGGTGGGGTTAGAGATATTCTAAGGTAGGAATACCTCTCAGCCCACCCTCAAAGATTAGTGCTGGAACAGACCACGAACCTACATGTAGGGGTCTGGAAGGGACCCCAGGTCACCCAGCCCTCCAGTGGCTTCTGCTGCCCAGGGAGCCATGGCCTCAGCCAGCTACAGGAAGATGAGGGAAAGGATCAGGACTCACGGATCAGGTACTTGAAGGCAGGGTGGGCACCGGTACCAGTGACTGCGACCTTGCTAAACATGGGGAAAGAAACACTGTAGGTGCGGCGGGCGAAGCTCTCGATCTCCTTGTTGCTGTCGGGCTCCTGCTGGCCGAACTGGTTGCAGGGGAAGGCAAGCACATTGAAGTGGTGGGGCCCCAGGTCCCGCTGCAGCTGCTGCAAGGCTCGGTAGTGCTGGTCCGTGAAGCCGCACTCGCTAGCCACATTCACCACCAGGGACACCTGGGCACCAAAAACAAAACCCAGACACATACACAACCCAGTGATGAGTCATGCACTTGTACATGACCTAACACGCCCACACAGTGAGCTCCCCAATAATTAATGCTTTCTCATAAATACAAAGACACAACGTACACATATGTAAACATGCAGTCCTCGCATAGATAGAAGAACACATGCAGGCACAAATGAAATCAAACACGCAGATATGTGTGCACACACATACATGAACACACATGAGGATGAGAACACACTATCCATAAATGGGGATGCGTATGCCCCAAGATACAAAATATATCAGAGCACATCACACGTGCCCATAAACACACACATTTACAGAAAGAGACTCACACGCTGGTGAGCTCCCATCAGGAGGTAATGTGGAGGAGTGGAAAGGCAGATCTGGGTTCAATTTCTGGCTCAGTCAACCGGCACTCATCACTTTAGATGGTCTCCCTTGTAATAAACTCACTGTGAACCCACTGAAGACTACGCCTGCTTCATTCCTGGGCTTAACACATGGAAAAGAAAGCAGAAAGTGTGTGCGGAATGAATAAGTTAGTGTGCACACAGTCACCTGCTGCGGTATATAGACAGACATGGATTTTCTTCATAAAAGGACCCCACGGCAATCCATCCCATTTTGCCCCTCTCCCTCCAGCGCACAAATATCACTTTCTTGAGTCTAACTTAACTAATCCTTAAATTTATTATCACTTTATAATAAATGCATTTATTTATAGCCTCTAGGTGATAAATACAAAGCTGGCTGGTAGAACTCAGTTATGATACTGCAGTTAGAAATTTGGCACCAGTGCTGTTTTTAGCTTCTAGTTATACATTGTTAAAGAATTCTTAAATCTGGGGCGCCTGGGTGGCTCAGTGGGTTAAGCGTCTGCCTTTAGCTCAGGTCATGATCCTGAGGTCCTAGGATCCAGCCCCACATTGGGCTCTCTGCTCAGCAGGGACTCTGCTTCTTCCTCTGTGCTCTCTCTCTCTCTCAAATAAATAAAATCTTAAAAAAAAAATTGCTAAATCTTACCCTGTGTCTGGGCCGCCTGACCCTATCTCTTTGGCCGCTTTTCTAGAAGAGCAGGGATTATACTAGCTGTCTCTGTAAAGAGGGCCACCTCCCAGGGGCAGTCTCACACTAGGCATGCACAGGCACAAATTGCTCAGGCCATGCAGAGTTTCTTACCTCAGTACTAGGGACATTTTGAACTAGATATTTCTTTATTATGCAGGGGCTATCCTATTCATTGTAGGAAGCTTAGCAGTACCCCTGGCCTCTACCCACCAGATGTCTAGTTTTGGCAGTCAAAAATGTCTCCAAACATTGCTGTAGGTCTCCTAGAGGAGTTGACAACTACTTGGCTGGATGATGAGAACTGTTGAGTTATAACTCTCCTACCCTGCCTCCACCAGACAAGGAAGGACCCATCCTATGGAGCCACCTCCCTCATTGGTGTCAGCATGTCATATTCTGCCTGTGGTGGTGAGAAACTAGGACCCTTAACTCCCTTCCCTAGTTAGCAGTCTTCCTCTTTCTTCTTCTCATTCTGCCCATGGGTCCTGTCCTCATGCTTGAATTAAAGCACCTTTTTGCACCAGACTGGATACCTGGGCAATGAGAACATTAAAGGTTTCTTATTTTTAACCTACATTTGTGCATCTGCCCACTCTTTTAGAAAGAGGGAAATTCGGTTTCTAGTTCCATTCCTGAAACCAAAAAGTTTATCCTTAAAGTGACCAAAACACGGATGGGCAGATACACCCAAATACACATAGCTAATTTATATGTATGTCTAGCCAAACACACAGACTCAAGTGTGCACACAGAAGTAAACAAACCATTCGCATACATGCTACACTCAGGCCCACAGGTACATAAGCTCACACCGGAGACAAGTGCTTTCCCAGGTGGTCACCTATTCATCCATACTCAACACTGGTCTAAATGACAGCCTTCCCAGTTAGCCTGAGAGCACAAACCGTAACCTCTTGCTCATGGCTTTGTCTCCAGGGTTGGACCCAGTGCCACGCAGGTACTGGGAGCCAGGAAATCTTTTTCAATTTTTTAAAAAAGACTATTAAGATACACATAATGAGTCAGTAATTATTTACAGGTAAATAAATGGCCCCTATCATCCAAGTAGTAGACCCAGCTTGGATTCATTCACAGAATCCTTTACAGCTTCCTTGGAACGACTATTCCTGGTTTCCCTTTAAACCTCGCAATTATGGGCTTGGGCTTTGGACCTGGACTGCCTGGGTTCAAATTCTTACTTGATCTCTTGGTAGGTATGTGATTTTGTTCTGTTTGTTTGTTTGTTTCAATTCCTTTTGGATTGATTTCTTGGCTTCTCATTCCTGTACTTTTTAGGATTTACCAATGACCTAGAGTATTAAACACTCAGAATTCTGGGATCACTTCTCTGGGTCATTTTTCTCCAAGATTTCTGTTCCTCACATTCTGAGTGCCTTATTAATTCTAAAAATAAATAGACTTTGTTCTATTTATGTCTTAGCAGTTAGTACCACTGTACTAGGAATTACCTTGTTCACTTCTCTGTTTCTGTTTATGGTCTCTCTCTTTTTCATTTCATATAAGCTCTATTAAAGTGGAAACTTGTTTGTTTTGTTCACCACTGTATCCCGAGCACCGGCCTAGTACTTAGCATACAGTAGGTGCTCAATAATAATGAATGAATGAATGAATGAATGAATGATATAGCAGAGCTAAATTTGGAGCTCTCTGTCAGCCTGCACTAGAAGGAAGGTAAGACCTGACTGGGAATGGGCCCTACTCTTACTGGCTTTTTGTCCTCAGTCCTGGATGAGTTTCCTGCGGGGGCCCACCAAACACAGGTATAGAGCACTCTACCAGGTTCTTCTGATGTAGGAAAATGTTGAGTTTCAGAGCCGACAGCCAAGAAAGAATTCTTGAGAAGTCTGGTGCAAAAAGGTGCTTTAATTCAAGCATGAGGACAGGACCCATGGGTAGAACGAGCTGCACTGGGGTCATGAGCTGTGGCTCATTATATACTTTCAGGTTGAGATGGGGTTAGGGACAGCACAAGCCTCCAAGGTATTTTGGAAACAAGGTTTCCAGGATCCTGAGGGGGCTAGCCATTGTTGGGAAAAGGTTATTTATTACTGTTTAGTAAAAACTCAGTCCTGAGGCCCTCCATATGTATATCAGTAGGTCATTTGCTTGGAGGATGATTGCTGACATATATCTTAGAGGGTAGAGACAAAGGAAGTTTCCAAAGGAATGCTTGTATGTTAAAGTAGACACACAGGATCCTGGGAGGTCAGGCTAAGATTGCCTCTTGCCCTTAGCAAAGTGTCAGCATCGAGGTAGCTGAGCTCCTAGAAGAGCATCAACCTGTTTCAAGGACTTGTCAATGGGCTGTAGGCGGTAAGGAAACTTAATTTTTTCTTTTGCCTTTGTTTCCCATGTCACTTCCACACTATTGTCTCATTTGAAATTCACAACACCTTGGGGAACAATCAGGACAAGGAATATTGCCCCCAGGATTCCCAGCATAACTGGGCATTTTAAGGTTTAGAAAGTGCATTCTTCACTAAAGACTTTCTCCCAGGAGAAAAATGCTGATAGCCATTTTTGTGCAGTCCTTCCAAATCTGGATGCTGTCCCTATGTGTCCATTACCAACTCCCTACCTTTCCCACAACAAGGCCCTACCTAGGTTCATTTCTTTCTTTTCTGTCCTTCTTTTTTTTTTTTTTTTTTTGTCTCCGGTCCATCTTGGGAAATGGACTTTGAGCACTCTTCATTACACCCAGTGCAAAATCTAGGCCTCTGAATATAGTGTTCAACGCCCCTCTCGGGCCCTCCCTACTCCCTTCAGCCTCATCTTCTACCACTAAGCCTCAGGCTTTATACTCCTGCA
The DNA here is from genome assembly GCF_011764305.1 of Mustela putorius furo. Lineage (NCBI taxonomy): Eukaryota > Metazoa > Chordata > Mammalia > Carnivora > Mustelidae > Mustela > Mustela putorius. The sequence continues at coordinate 41,849,874 of NW_025422005.1, read as the reverse complement.
AGCAGAACCCTTGAAGCCCACCCACCCATCCTCCGTCCTTCTTGCTGTTTGCTTCTGAGCCTTGGTATGAACAGTTTTTGCCTGGAATGTTCTTGGTCTTGCCAAAACTCATCTTTGTTTCCAAGACTCACCCAGGCACATTTCTCTTTGAGTCCTCTCTGAGCTAAGGAGATAGCAGTTAGCCTGGGTGATGTGGAGCCCAGCCGCAGCTGCCATCTTAGGAGTTTGCCTAGAGAAGTCCACAGATGGGTGTGTGATTCTCCTCCAGGCTCTGTACTTTCTAGAGCTGTGTGACCCTGTGCAAATAACCTTTCCTCTGCTGGCCCCAGTGTCCCCTCTAAAGGGAGATCTGAACAGATAACCCCCAATACACTGCGCATTCATTTTCACAGTGCTCTCATTAGATTCAAGAGCAGCAACAATCCCAGCTCCAGACGCGGAAACTGGGGGTGGGAGAGACAAAGGCGGCAGGATGCTGGGGTTACTTTCCGACCCGTGCATGACAAAGGCTGGGCCGAGGCGATCAGCCTCTGGGAGAGGTCCGGACTCCAAAGCCCAAAGTCGCTCGCTGGGAGGGAAATCCTCGTCCGCTGGGAGAGTTTCGGGTTTCACTGTGTGCCGGGGCCGTGCCACGTCGTCACGGGACAGACCCAGAGCAGGATCTGGGGGCGCTGCACCCCGCGGGGAATGCCTGGGGTGGTGGGAGCCAGGGCAGAGCCGCGGAGCCTCCTCGGAGCCACACCCTCTGGGTCCTGGGTCGCGGGGCTCGAGCACCCAGGCCCAGCCCGGGAGGGGCCGAGGCTGCCGCGGGCGGACACTCACCGAACCGCGGTACTTCTCCAGCGACACCAGCTTGCCCCGGATGTTGACCGCCTTGAAGTCGTAGAAGTCCTGCTCCCGCTGCGCGTAGGCCGCGGCCGACAGGAGCAGCCACGCCGCCACCAGTGTAGCCACCATGACTGGCTCCCGAGCTGGCGGCGCCGCGAGGGCAAAATCGAGGCGGGGGGACCCAGCGTGGGGGGCGGGCGGAGGCGGCTCCGGCGCCGGGCGGCTGGGGAGGCTGGGCGCGCCCCCTCGCCTTCTGCCTCGCTGGCGCTGGAGCACCGGGCTCTGGACCTCAGTCTCCCCACCAGCACCGGGCGAGCGTCCGACTGCGCGCCGGTTCCCGGGCCCCAGAAACATGGTTTGGGGATTCTGACCGCTGAGACCATTCTAATCAGTGACAGTGAGGCTTCTCCTTCCAGGATGCAGCGACTCGGTCGGGAAAGGGAGGTGAAAACTGGATCTGAAAGCTCAGCTTTTAATGAGCTCAGTGACCGACCTTAAGCTGGTCACGCGACTTCAGTGGGCTTCCCCTTCTCCGTCCGTTCAGTGGAGGCTGGCTAGTCCCCCTTCCTGACGCCCCTAGACGATATAGAATGGGAGTAACAGAAAAATGGAGGTGAAACTGACAGAAGAAAAAGAAACAAAGGCCAGACTTTGCTTCCGCCGGCAGAATTCCTGAGGCTTAGTGATTGTAACACTCCTACATCTCTCTCAAAGACTTCCTTTATTGCTTTACCGTTATAGCTTTGCTCTTATTAATGACACTTTCCCTGATAGCTGTAAACACTCCCCAAGATATATTTGCAATTACCTCCTGAGCATATGGCCCAATGAGAGACAACCGAAGGGTTCATGACTGATGTTTTACTAGGCAGTAGTAAATAACCTTATCTTAGCAGCACCTAGCCCCCTCAAAGTCCTGGAAGCTTTACTTCCAAATTCCTTAGAGACTTAGTTCATCCCTAAACCCCACTAACTAAAAAGGATATCATCAGTCACTCCTCCCAATCCCAGTGCAGTTCTTTCTGTCCACGGGTCCTGACCCCGTGCTTAGGAAAAGCATCTTTTTGCACCAAAAATGTCTCAAGAATCATTTCTTGACCATTTTCTCCTGGTCCATATCACTTCAGAGTGCTTCGTCAGCTGAAGGGTGCCTACAAACTTTAGGGGAATGAATGTACATTTCCTGAAAGAGATGGCACAGACACAGGGGAGAAAAGACAGAGGGCCTGTTGCAGGTGGGGTTTGGGGGAAGCAGATTCTGAATAGAGGTTACAGTTCAGGAATTTATAAGGGAACACCTGTGGAATCAACACCTGTGGAAGGGAGGGAGGGAACAGGAGTGGGCACAAGTCCAGAGCTCCTTGCAGGCCCAAGGACAGTCTTGGCTGACCCCATGGAGTCTCTGGAGACTCTGGAGCTAGAACGGCCCATCAGGGTAGTCCCCAGATTAGCTAAAATGGCCAGGCCAGGGCTTTATATTCCTGCCTCACCAGTCTTTGGATGTGGGGCCATGTGGAAAGGGGCATGAGGGAAGCCAAGGTGACCTTGTCCTTGGAGGGGCCGATCGTTAAAGGCTTTCCATTGACCACACTCCCAGCAGTTGATATCTCAGGTCTTCACTGATGGGGAATCTAGGTGGCACATCACAGTCCCTCCCACATTCAGAAAACCCTTACTGAGCCCCATGAAGTGCCAAGCATGGTGCTGGGTGCTGACGCTGTGCTGGTTCTTCAGGAGCTGATAGGCTGCTGTTAGAGAACAGCCGGGGCACACAGGTGCAAGAACTCTTGGCTCCAGGGGTCCCAAACAGACCAAGTTCAGCCACTTGTTACTGACAAAATCAAAGGCAGAGAGATGAGTGGTTGTAAAATGAGAAAGGAGTTTATTTCAGTGAGGCGAACATCGGAAGACAGCAGATTAACCTCTCAAAGACTATCTCCAAAGTGCCAAGAGTACTTCCAGATTTATATATGGAAAATGTGGGGCAAAAGTGGGTGGCTATGTGCAGGGAGGGAGTGGCAGTCAAATTGATCACTGTCTTGGAGTCAGTCATGGTCAGGGTCTTGCTGGCTCAAGGCAGTCTTGATTGCTTAAAAGGGTGGTTTGGGTTCCCATCAGGGGATGCTTTACCTGCAAGGTCTTCCATTTGAGCCAAGAGACAAACTGGAAAAAAAGAGCCCAACCGAGGAATTTTGAGGTCAAAATGGAGGCAGCTGAAGTCCTCTTTCATGAGAAACCAGGTAAACTGGAGATTTGTTGTAATGTTGTAAGGGCTAAGCACTCCTATAGTCATTCAACAAACACTCATTGAGCACCTGGTCTGTACCAGGTTCTGCTCTAGGCACCTCTTATGCAGTGATAAACAAGACCATGCTGTCCTACCCAGGGGGAGACAGGTATTAATTAATTCATAAATAGGTCTCTAATTAATACTGTGTTAAGTACCACCTAAACTAGCTTGGTGAGGGAAAGGGAGGCAGGCAAGGAGGGCTTCCCAGAGGAAGGAAAGTTTGATCTGCACTCTGAAGAATAAGCAAAAAGTAGCCAGGTTGAAGCAAGGAAGCAAGTGCAAAGGTCCTGACAGAAAGAGAAACATGGTGCATTGAGAAGCAAAAAAGACTAGTCTGGTTGGAGCACAGAAAGCAAAGGGTGAGAGGGGAAGGTAATGCGGTAGGTAAGGGGTGAAATCACAAAGTAGCTAGTAGGCCACAATAAAGATTATGGTCTTAAGCCAAGAATTGAGGGTGGTTTATTGTTGTAGTTTTATCTTTTTTTTTTTTTTTCCTCTTAGAGGTGGAAAGGGGAGGGGCAGAGGAAGAGGGAAAGAATCTTAAGCAGGCTCCACGCCTAGTGCAGATCTTGATCTCATGACCCTGAGATCAGGACCTCAGCTGAAATCAAGAGTCAATGTTTAACTGACTGAGCCACCCAAGTGCCCATTGATGTTGTTAGTTAAAGTACAGGAGTCGGGGCGCCTGTACTTAAATCCTCTGCCTTCAGCTCAGGTCATGATCCCAGGGTTCTGGGATGGAGCCCTGCATCAGGCTCTCTGCTCAGCGGGAGCCTGCTTCCCTTTCTCTCTCAGCCTGCCTGTGATCTCTGTCTGTCAAATAAATAAATAAATAAATAAATAAATGTTGAAAATAAAGTACAGGAGTGGCAGGGAGTCTTATGATGTTGAAAGATCCCTCTGGCTGTTCCAAGGAGAGTGGATAGAAATGGGAAAGAGCACAAGCATGCTAGACACTGAGGTAGAGGAAACTCTGGGCTTTTAAGGCCTAGAGGCAGTTGCTAAACTAACAGTCAGGAAAGTCTTCCTGGAGGTAGGTAGTAACACTAGAATCATGTCTTCAGAGAGGAATGAGAATTCTCCAGTTTGGGGAAGGGGAGGGCAAAATGTCAACCTGAGAGAGCAGTGTCTGTGGGGGCACAGAGTCTTCATAAGAGTCTGCCTAGCAGTTGGGATGAGAAGGGTAGAGGATAGATGAGATTGGAGCAGTCCTCAGGGTCCAGATAGAGAAGGGTCTTAAGTACCAAGCCAAGGAGCTCAGACTTCACTCTATACTGTGACGAGAGAAGTTTTGGAAGGTGGGCACAAGATCACATAGTTAATGAAACTCAAATTCAGGCCTTCAAATTCAGAACATGGGATCTTTCTGACCTGCCAAGGTGGCCTCTGTCTTCAGGAGCACACAAAATTATCAAGGAGAGGAGGAGGGGCGCCTGGGTGGCTCAGTCGTTAAGCATCTGCCTTCCGCTCAGATCATGAGCTCCACATCAGGCTCCCTGCTTAGCTGGAAGCCTGCTTCCCCCTCTCCCACGCCCCCTGCTTATGTTCCCTCTCTCGCTATGTCTTCTATCAAATAAATAAATAAAATCCTTAAAAAAAAAAAAAAAGTAGAGGAGGAAAAGAAGAAGAGGTGCTCCCGGCAAGTGCCAAGACAGAAATCAAGTGCTCCTGCCATTTCCACTCCCTCCCCCACCTTCACCGTGGGAGCCTCAGGCCTATGATGCTTCTATGGTATTAAATGGCTCCTGCTTAACTCTGCCCCATGAAGATGTTGATCTCTCTTCCTGCCACCTGTCCCTTTCACTCAGCCTGTCCCTGGATGTCCCAATAACCATGAGTTCTCAAATTCTGCTGTATACAACTTAAGAGTTTTGCAAGCTTGGCCAAGCTATTTCCTGTAAAAATCCAGATAAGTAGGCATTTCTATTAAGTAGGGAAAAAAAAATAGTGATGTAATGTTTCTCACTTAAATTTCTCTTCTGGGGCCTATCCTCCTCCCTGTTGAAAACCCAGCTCAGATATCACCCTCCTCTGGTACTACACTTAATCAATCTTTCTTCTCTGATGCCTCTGTAGCTAGTACATTTTGCTCCTGGTGGGGTGGTGATAATATTGTGTAGTTATCTGTTTCCACGGCCATCTTTCCCATCAGCTGTTGGGGCAGGCTGGACCATATCAGAATCATCATTGTCCCCCTGGCATACTCTAGCTACTCAGTAAATGTTCATTTTTCTTAAACCTTCTGGTGACTTTCATTACTTGTCTGTGCTAGAATCTGAGATGAGATGCTATTGATTTTAGCCATCAGTGTATATTTTGTGATTTTATTTTCAGTCCACTATGAATTTTTTGTGTTTCCGAAAGAGCACAGCTATTTCTAAGTATTCTATTAAGTGGGAGACCCACACGGTCAGCTGAGTGCCTGAAAGGGTAAGGGACTCACTCCTGGATATCCTGTACTTCTCTTCCCCATAATACGCTCAAAGAAGCTTTATATAGGTATTTAGAATTTTTTTTTTAAAGATTTTTATTTATTTATTTGACAGACAGAGATCACAAGGAGACAGAGAGGCAGGCAGAGAAAGAGAAGGAAGCAGGCTCCCTGCTGAGCAGAGAGCCCGATGTGGGCCTCGATCCCAGGATCATGACCTGAGCCGAAGGCAGAGGCTTTAACCCACTGAGCCACCCAGGCGCCCTTTAGAATATTTTCATTAATGTTTTGTTCATTCCTCAAATTATTGATCACCTGCTATCCACAAAATACATTTTTTTAAAGATTGTATTTATTTATTTGACAGAGAGAGAGAGTGAAAGAGCATAAGTAGGGGGAACAGCAGAGGGAAAGGGAGAAGCAGGCTCCCCACTGAGCAGGGAGACAGATATGGGGCTCGATCCCAGGACCCTGCAATCCAGGGCCTGAGCTGAAGGCAGACACTTAACTGAGCCACCCAGGAGCACCAAGAGAACACATTTTAAAGGCTAGGAATATAGTAGTTAATAGGAGAGACAAAAAAAAAAAAAAGACAATAGTTCTTGAACTTACATTCTTATAGGAGGAAAATGAATAAAATGTATAATATGAAACATATAGTTCATTAGATGGTGGTAACTGGGGAGAAGGATAGAGAATGTGGTGGTGAATGGGGGCGGGGAATGGGAAGGATTTTGCAACTTTAATTCAAATTATCAGGAAGCCTCTCGAGAAAGTGGTATTTGAGCAAAGACTGAAGAAAGAGAGTAAACAATGGGGAGAACTAGTAGAAGAGCAACAGTCCAGACAGAGGAAACAGCAAGTCCACAGGCCCCACGCCAGGAGCATGAAGGTGTGTTTGGAGAACAGCAAAGAGGCCAGTGTGGCTGGAATGGAGCGGGTGAGGGGAACAGTAGCAGGAGATGACAATAGAGAGGTAATGGGAGGGGAGCAGGCTGATACTGTAGGGCCTCACAAACCGTTGTAAAGACATTGGCTTGGAAGCTGAGATGTTGAGCCAGGTGGGAAGCAGCCTTTAAGATGTTGTAAGCAGGTGAGACGCCTGGGTGGCTCAGTCCGTTGAGCATGGGACACAGGTCATGATTTCAGGGTGGTGGTGATGTAGTTTCTGAATATTGGTGAGGTCCAGAGCCAATGACCAAGAAAGAATTCTTGAGACATCTTTGGTGCAAAAACATGGTTTTATTAAAGCACTGGGACAGGACCCGTGGGCAGGAAGAGCTGCTGCCCCAAGGTTCTGAGGGGTGACTGATTGTATTGAGAGACATAGGGAAAAGGTAGTTTTTCAAAAGATTTCTGTATGCTAAGGACGATCTACAAGATACTAGATGCCTTGTCATTGTCAAGTTAAAGTGATTTTTCCCTCTAGTAAAGCATTAATATGAAGATAGTTGGGAGTTTCCTTCTGGAAGTTAGGTTATTAACAATGCTTTTACTCTTGTAAGTCACTAAGACGTTTGTAACTGAGGGAGACTTCCGGTTTACTGGACTGTGATCTCTATCAGTTAACCATTTGTTTTTCCTTCCCTTAGCTTTAGGGCAGCAAGCAGTGCCTGAGAAATGTCACGTATAGCCCCCTGGGAGTGAGGGGGATTACAGAGTGTCAGCTTGTGGGGTTTGTTTTTGTTGTTGTTTTTTTTTTTTAATGATTTTAGTTATTTATTTGACAGAGAGAGACATAGTGAGAGAGGGAACACAAGCAGGGGGAGTGGAAGAGGGAGAAGCAGGCTTCCTGCTCAGCAGGAAGCCCTATGCGGGATCAATCCCAGGACCCTGGGATCATGACCTGAGCCCAAGGCAGACACTTAACAACTGAACCACCCAAGCATCTCAGCTTGCCTTCACTCCCGCATCAGCGGTATGGAGCTCTGTGGGCAGCTTAGAGTCTGCTTGTCCTTCTCCCTCTGCCTCCCACCCCCGCTTTCTTTCTCGCCTGTGTGCAGGTGCGTGTCCACACAGTTCCTCACTCTTTCTCTCAAATAAATAAAGTATTTTTTTTAAAAAAAATGTAAAAAGAAAAAAAAGTTTTAAGCAGAGGAGTGGCATTTCTAATTCATATTTTAACAGAATCTCTCTGACTGCACCATTGAAGCAAGGAGACCAGTCAAGAGTCTAGTGCAATAACTGATTGGCTTAGAAGAAAGAGATGGTGGTAGAGGTGGTGCAAAGTAGTCAGGTTTGAAAGGAGATGCAGAAGGATTTCCTGATAGTTGGAGGTAGGGTGTGAGAAAGAGAAGAGTCATGGATGACTTTCTAAGGTTTTGGCCAAAGCAACTGGAAAGATGAAGTTTTGCCATCGACTGAAATGAAGATGCCTGGGGCGCCTGTGTGGCTCAGTGGGTTAAAGCCCCTGCCTTCAGTTCAGGTCATGATCCCAGGGTTCTGGGATCCAGCCCCAAACCGGGCTCTCTGCTCAGCGGGGAGCCTGCTTCCTCCTCTCTCTCTGCCTACTTGTGATCTCTGTCTGTCAAATAAATAAATAAAATCTTAAAAAAAAAAAAAAAAGAAATGAAGATGCCTACAGTGGCAGCTGGTTCGGGATGGAAGATCAAGAGCTCAGTTCTGGAGTTGCTTATGAGTAGGAGTGTGCTGGTGAATATTTGACAACTGGTTCTCCGAGGGAAAAAGGGATGTGAGTGTGTGTGTGTGTGTGTTCATATAAATTTATTATAAATGGACACATACCACCCAATTCACAAATAATAAAATTTAGTAGCTCTCCTCCATCTGTGGAAGATAGGTTCCAAGATCCACAGTAGATGCCTGAAACCTGTGGTAGTATTGAACCCTATATGAAACTATGTTTTGGTATGCCTGGGTGGCTCAGTTAGTTAAGCATCTGAATCTTGATTTCAGCTCATGTCATGATCTCAGGGTCATGGGACTGAGCTGTTTTAGACTCCTTGTTCCGCAGGAAGTCAGCTTCTCTTCCTCTCCCTCTGCCCTCCCCTAAAAAAAACCAAACAAAAAAAACCAAAACAAAAAACCCCACAAACCTAAGATTTTTTTCCATAAATGCATATGCGAGAGAGTTTAATTTATAAATAGGCACAGTCTGAGATTGAAAACAAGTGCAAGTAATAAAATAGAACAATTATAACAAAATAGTATAAAAGTTACATAGTGTGGTCCTTCTCTCAAAATATCTTGCGCTGTGTTTGTAGTCAGGGTGCAGGGGTACAAGAGCACCCGGCTTTTCAGGCCACTTGTTGCTGACAAAGTCCAAAGGCAGAGAGATGAGTGGTGGTCAAACATGAAAGGAGTTTATTTCAGTAAGGCCAACAGCGGGAAGACAATGGACTAATGCGTCTCAAAGTCTGTCTCCAAAGTGTCCAGAACACTTCTAGGTTTCTTTCACAATACAGGTAGTTGTATTGTGGAAGATGTGGGATAGTGGTGGGCGGGTAGAGGCAGGTGCACAGTAAAGGTCAGGTTGATCATTATCTTGGGGTCAATCACCAGCTGGGTCTTGCTGGCTCAGGGCAGTCCTCATTGCTTGAGAGGGCATTTTGGGCTACCAGTAGGGGATGCTTTGCCTACAGGGTCTTCTGCCTGAGTTAAGAGATGGGGGGTGCAGAGGAAGAACTTCATCAATGTGTGGAGCACCTGGGTGACTCAGTCATTAAGGTGTCTCAAAGGTGTTTGCCTTCAGCTCGGGTCATGATCCCAGAGTGCTGAGATCATGGCCCGCCTGCTCCGAGGGAAGCCTGCTTCTCCCACTGCCCCCCCCCCCCCCCCCGTGCCCTTTCTCTCTGTCTCTCTCTGTGTCAAATAAATAAATAAAATCTTAAAAAAAAAAAAAGATCTTTATCAATGTGAAAGTACAGATTAAGGTCACAATACAGGTAGTTGCCTCCTCTTTTATAGTCTCCCTTCTTGTGATGATGTGAAGTGGGGTGAATGTCTAGGCATTTGTGATGTAGTATTAGGGGACTATTGGCCTCCTGATGGCACATTGGAAGGAAGACTTTTTCCAGACAGCAGTTGACCTGGATAAGTGAAACTCCAGAAGGCAAAGCCTCAGAGAAGGGAGGACTTTATATAATACTCCTTATCATAAACTCCATATGGCCAATTTATTCTCACAGAATGCTTTCATCAGTTTTTGCCAAACTTGTCTGTTTGTTTTTCAATGAATTTTAAAAGTTATTTATTTAAGGACTCTCTACACCCATCATGGGTCTCAGATTCACAACCCCAGGGTCAAGAGTCTTGCACTCTATGGACTGAGACAGGCAGGTGCCACAATTTTTGCCAGATTTGTATCTGAAGCCAACTAATGGTTGCAGCTGCTGAACAAGGATTGTTCCAAGGTTCAGCCATAAAAAAAGAATGAAATCTTGCCATTTGCAACAACATGAAATGAAAATGACCCCTAGAGTAGTATACTAAGCAAAATAAGTCAGTCAGAGAAAAACAAACACCATATGATTTCACTCATATGTACAATTTAAGAAACAAAACAGACAAAGGGGGAAAAAGGGGGGGTCAACCCAAATAGCACACTCTTTTTTTTTTTTTAAAGATTTTATTTATTTATTTGATGGAGATCACAAGTAGGCAGAGAGGCAGGCAGAGGGAGAGAAAGAGAAGCAGGTTCCCTGCTGAGCAGAGAGCCCTATGTGGGGCTCGATTCCATGGCCCTGGGATAATGATCCGAGCCGAAAGCAGAGGCTTTAACCCACTAAGCCACCCAGGCGCCCCCAAAAAGCACACTCTTAACTATAGAAAACAAACAGATGGTCACCAGTGGGGAGATGGGTGGGCAAAGGGGTGATACAGGGAAGGTGATTAAGAGTATACTTACAGTGATGAGCACTGAGTAGCATACAGAATTGGTGAATCACTACATTGTACACCTGAAACTGATAAAACATCGTATGTTAACTATAGGTAGAGTTAAAATTAAAATTAAAAAAAGTATAATTCCAAGGTGAGTATTGGTTGATATTTGTTTACATTAATAGTAAGATGCAAGTTGGAGGGCCTGGGTGGCTCAGTTTTTTGGGCGTCTAACTCTTGGCTTTGGCTCAGGTCATGGTCTCGGGGGGCTGTGGGATGAAGCCCTGTGTCAGGCTCCTTGCTTGGTGCTGAGTCTTCTTGAGATTCTCTCTCCCCCTTCCTGCCCCTCCCCCTGCTTGCTCATGTGCTCTCTCTCTCTCTCTCTCTCTCTCAAATAAATAAATAGAAAAAAAATCTTTAAAGTAATAAGATGAAAGTGAAACAAGAAAGAACTATTTTGGAACTTCACTAGCCAATGACACAAATGACTCTTTGTTGATTCAGTTGTTTTCCAACCCTGGAAGAAGAGTTCCTCAAAAAAAATTTTTTTAAGATTTTATTTATTTATTTGTCAGAGAAAGTGAGCGAGAGAGAGCACAAGCAGGGGGAGTGGCAGGGAGAGGGAGAAACAGGCTCCCTGTGAGCAAGGAGCCCGATGTGGGACTTGATCCCAAAACCCTAGGATTATGACCTGAGCCGAAGGCAAACGCTTAGCCAACAGAGCCACACAGGCATTCCTGAAATGATATTTTTTAAAGATTATATTTATTTATTTATTTGACAAAGAGAGAGAGCACAAGCAGGGAGAGAGCAGCAGAGGGAGAGGAAGAAGCAGACTCTCTGATGAGCAGGGAGTCTGATGTGGGGCTTGATCCTAAGACCATGGGATCATGACCCAAGCCAAAGGCAGAGCTTAACTGCTGAGCCATCCAGGTGTCCCCAAATTTTTTAGTATTATTTACAGTGTAATGGCTACAGCTACAATGCTATCTAAATTTAATCTGCATCATTAATATATGTATATTTTTACATATATACATGTTCACTTTCTTAGGTACAGGCAATCAACAAAGTAACAAGTCAAACTCTGATTGGTAGCATTTGCCAATTTCTGCAGTGTAATACTCTCACCATGACTGGTTTCAGAGCTACCAACATGTCACTGAACGTGGAGTTAGGATGAGATGAAAGAATAGCACATCATTAAATAGTATTTTCATAATAAGAAAGAATAGTTGTAAATAACATCAAGAGCATAGGAAATAATAAAATATACAAAAATTATGAGTTTGGGGGTGCCTGGGTGGCTCAGTTGGTTGAGTGTCTGACTTTGGTTCCAGTCATGATGTCGGGGTCCTGGAATCAGGCCCTACATCATGCTCCCCGCTGGTTAGGGAGTCTGTTTCTCTCTCTCCTTCCTGCCCCTCCACCTGCTTGTGCTTTGTCTCTCAAATAAATAAATGAAATTTATAATTAAATTGATATGAATTAAGATGAAATTTTAAAAAGTGATATTTTACCTTTTTAAAATAGAATTTATTTCATTTTAACTTTATATAGCTTAATTTTTAGTAATGGCTGTGTTTAACAAGAGGCTGGAAAAATTCCTGAAAATGTAGCAGTTGTCTCTAGGAGCCTGGTCCAGACACCACTCTTTCTCTATTTAGGCTGGGTATCTGAGTCTGGACTTGGAGGAGAACGCCAGGTCAGATATATAAATTTGGGAGTGGACAGCATGTGGAGTATTTAAAGCCATGATACTGGATGATGATAGAGAGTTGGTCTAGATAGATGGGAGAACTGAGAACAGTTCCTGGGACTCCCAACATTCAGCATCAGGGAAGCAAGAGCCTCAAAAGAGTAGGTAGAGGAAGAACAAGAACCAATAGGGTGCAGTGTCATGGAGAACAAGTGACAGATTTGTCTCAAGAAGGAGTTATTTTTTATGTATTTATCTATTGTATTTTGTTTTAAAAATTTTTCAAATTCTTAATTTTTTTGTTTGCTTGTTTTACCAAGAAGAAGTTGTTAACTAGTCAAATGCTGTTGGTGGTAAGACTAGGACTGAGAACCAAACAGTGGATTTATCAATTTGTTCTTAGCCCACAAAGAGAACCAAACAAACAGAAATACAATATTTCCAAGCCTTTTTGCCATTACTTATCCTGCTCCTTCTGCCATTTTTTCCTTTTCCTTATCCTTATAGCAAGCTCCTGTCCTGCTTCCAGGCTTTACCAGTCAGTCTGAATAGGAAACAGATGACACATTCAGATTAGGACAATTAGACAAAGGTTTATTTACAAAGGGGCTAATTTCAAACATGTGGATGGGGTATAGAGGAAGACTAGGAAGAGTCCAGGAACCTCATGCGAACTGTTAATGCCCCTTGACCTGGAGGGGTTGGGGGGAGGGGGAGAGATTACAGAAACTGGAAGAATCCTGTTCACCAGTTACCTTCAAAGAAGGTTCACAGCCAGCTCAAGGGAAACTTGCAGGAAGTAGCCCCGGGGAATTAATGACCCAGCCCTCACATTCCTCCCTCTCACCGATCCCCTGCAAGGGTGTTGGCGCATACCTAAGTGGAATCACAGAGCAAAGAAGCAAATTGACTTGGTCTGCGCAGGTTCATTGTACTGGGCTGTGAGTAGACAGTGGATCTAGAGAGCCAAACAGAAGGTATCCACGCAAACCCAAATGTGTCATCTGTTTCCTATTCAGACTGATTGGTAAAGCCTGGAAGCAGGACAGGAGCTTGCTATAAGGATAAGGAAAAGGAAAAAATGGCAGAAGGAGCAGGATAAGTAATGGCAAAAAGGCTTGAAAATATTGTATTATTGTTTGTTTGATTCCCTTTGTGGACTAAGAACAAATTGATAAATCCACTGTTTGGTTCTCAGTCCTAGTCTTACCACCAACAGCATTTGACTAGTTAACAACTCCTTCTTGGTAAAACAAGCAAACAAAAAAATTTAACAACTCCAAAAACAACTGAGGCTTTTCTCAACATCTTTCATTTTATTTTTGAGTAATCTTTACACCCAGCGTAGGGCTCGAACCCACAATCCTGAAGATCAAGCGTGGCCCGCTCCACTGATGACGCCAGCTAGGTGCCCCTCTCAACATCTTTAGGTAGCTAGGTATACCTATACTAAGCTTCCCTTTGAACATAGTACTTACACTGTATTGCCAGGATCCTCAGTCCTGGCTGTGCCTTAGAATCACCTGGGAAGCTTTTTTTTCTTTTACTTTTTAAAGATTTTATTTATTTATTTGACAGACAGAGATCACAAGTTGGCAGAGAGGCAGGCAGAGAGAGAGAGGGGAGAAGCAGGCTCCCCGCTGAGCAGGGAGCCAGATTCAGGGCTCCATCCTAGGACCCTGAGATCATGACCTGAGTGGAAGGCAGAGGCTTAACCCACTGAGCCACCCAGGCGCCCCTCACCTGGGGAGCTTTGAAAAAATAACTGACATCCGGTCCCTTTCTAGGCCAGTTGAATCAGGAAGTCTGAGAATAGGTCCTCAACATTAGTGCTTTTTAAAAAATCCTCCAGGTGGGGACGCCTGGGTGGCTCAGTTGGTTGGATGACTGCCTTCGGCTCAGGTCATGATCCCGGAGCCCCGGGATCGAGTCCCGCGTCAGACTCCCAGCTCCATGGGGAGTCTGCTTCTCTCTCTGACCTTCTCCTCGTTCATGCTCTCTCTCACTGTCTCTCTCAAGTAAATAAATAAAATCTTAAAAAAAAAAAAATCCTCCAGGTGATTCTAAGGTGCAGCCAGGACTGAGAACTACTGCTGTGTTGTCATTACCTACCTACCTGTGTTTCCTTGAGTGTCTGAGTGCTGTGAGGGGAAGATCATGTCTTTAATACGCAGCATGGAACTCGATAACCTGGCAGGTGCTCAGGACATGAGAGTTCATGTTACAGAGTACGATGACTTCACATTTTGTGTAATTTTGTTAGGATTGTGGTATATTTGTCACCTAGGGCATTGTTTTCAAACTGCAAGTTGCAACCCATTAGAAGGTCCTAGAATCAATTTAGTGGCTCAGACCAGTATGAGGGGGGGAAAAAAAGACTTGAATAGAAAATACCAGAGTAGGTCCCACAGAGTAAGGGTTAGTGTAGTATTGTGAAACAGGTATGAGTGATCCAGGTTACGACATGAACTATGTTTCTGCTGTGGCTTGTGCACACAATGCTTGAAATCCACGGACCTGGGACAAATAATCTACTGTCTGTGCTTCTGTTTCCCTATCTTTTAAAAAGGGGGTCATGGGGTGCCTGGGTGGCTCAGTAGGTTAAAGCCTCTGCCTTCGGCTCAAGTCTTGATCCCAGCGTCCTGGAATCGAGCCCCACGTTGGGCTCTCTGCTCGGTAGGGGCCTGCTTCCTCCTCTCTCTCTCTCTCTGCCGGCCTCTCTGCCTACTTGTAATCTCTGTCTGTCAAATAAATAAATAAAATCTTAAAAATAAATAAAAATAAATAAATAAATAAGGGGTAGTAATAGTACTTCCTACTTTATGGGATTGCAAAGAAGATTAAATGACATAATATATGTAAAGTGCTTGGTGTCTAGCACAGAGTAAATAATCAACAGTTTTATTGTTCAACAACAAAAACCTTTTTAAAAGCAGAATATAAAAGTTTATTTATCCTGCAATTACTGCTGCATACTATTAGGCATGAAGATAGGTAAAGGTTTTTGTCTTAGACCAGTTATCGTTGGTAAATACTGTGGCAGTACATAACCTTTTACAAACAGGAAGCTATGTACCCAACCTCTTTCCTTTTCTTGAGGTCAGGAATGTTGTGGGGCCTGATTGGGGTGGTGGAGGTGCTGTGTTAGATTCTATCTGAGGCTATGTCCTATTAATATCTCTACTGCTTCTGACCGGTGCCCGCAGGCTGTCTCTGCACCTGCTCTTGGAAAATTAACACAGCTCTGTTTAAAGGCCCTGGGAGAAGGGACTCAGCAGGGCTTACTTATTTAGGTATCCAAAGCACTTAGCACCATGTCTGATATGCAATAAATGTGGGCTAAACTATGGGTAACTGTTGTGTGACCTTGATCAAGTCATATACTCTAGACCAGAGTTTCTTGTGTGTAAATTAAGGGAAATTGTGTGGATGTTAGAGGTAAAAGAAACCTCTGATTTTACAAGTGGGGAAGCCAAGATTCAATTAGGCGAAGGCACTTGCCCAAGTTCACACGACAAGGTAGTAGAGAGGTAGAGGTTATAGTTGAAGGCTCTCTGCTCCATGGCACAGCACTTTCAGTGGCATTGTATTGTCCATCCAATTCTAAAATCCTGGCAAGCAGTTAGAGACGAAAAACTAAAGATGCACATAGCAGCAGGGATAGATCTTGAGAAATAGAGTGTGTGGTATAAAAGTAAGATACAGAATGAGATACATAATCGGGTGTCATTTACATAAATGTGAAATATGTGCACATGATATGAAAACGCACATTTTGCAAGAACAATAAAAATGGTTGCATATGGGACACCTGGGTAGCTCGTTCGGTAAAGCGTCTGCCTTCGGCTCAGGTCATAATCCCGGGGTCCTGCATAGGGCTCCCTGCTCAGTAGGGCTCCTGCTTCTCCCTCTGCCTACCACTCCCCTTGCTTGTGCTCTCTCTCTCTAGCAAATAAATAAATAAAATCTTAGAAACAAAAACACAAACACGGTCTCACAATCAACACATTAAAGAGTTACCTATAAGGGTGGGGAGAAGAAAGATAGTAAAAGAAAATAAGTAGGGGCACCTGGCTGGCTTAGTCCTTAGGGCCTGCAACTCGGTTTTGGGGTCATGAGTTTGAGCCGCATGTTGGGTGTAGAGATTACCAAAAAAGAGAGAGAGAGAGAGAGAGAGAATGGATGAATGAATGAGCGGGGCAGGGCTTTCAGGCCAAAGAAACAACTAAGTAATATGTTTAACTCATCTCTCTGCACGTAAAGTTTAAAATAAAATAAAATACTACAATCTCTGCCTTCTTGGGATTTTATTTCTTTTTTGGGGGGAGATTTTATTTCTAACAGTGTATGTAAAATGCAAAGCAGATAGGTTGTCACTGATTTTTAAAAATCCTCCCCTCCTCTCCTTAGTCTCTATCCTCACCAATTAAGCCTCATTTTCTCTCACTTGGACTCTTGGGGCAGCTTTCTCCTTGGTCTCCCTGCCTCTACTCTTGTCCCATCCAATGCAATGCAATTTCCCACAGAGAAACCAGAAAAATCTTTCTCACACAAAAATCTGATCGTGGTTTGCTGTCTTTTGTTTAAATACCCTTCAGTGACTTAGTCTGTGAACAAACAATATATCTTTTGCTATCTGGCTTCTTTCACTCATCATAGGTCATTTGGTGATCCATTTTGCTACATTATGAGTTTTTTGAGGAAAGAGACAGAGTTTTATTAATCTTTAAATCCCTAATACCTAGCCCAGGGCCTGGCACTTGATGGGAGCCCCATGAGTATTTGAGGAATGAACGGATGCATGATTCCCTTGAGACTTTGTAATTAAACTGGTCATTTCCCCATCGTCAGTGGGGCCCCAGCTTCAGATCCCTGGGTGATGCAGGTGAGTTGCTAGGCAACAGCATGAGGTTGGCTCTGGGGTCACAGTGGAGAGTGCGCTATGGAGGCCCGAGGCTGAGGTAATTGGAAACACTTCTATTCAGCAGCCTCTGAACTGCCTCTGGTTTCACCCCTCCAGCCCATCCCCCACACAGCTGCGGAGTGATCTTTCTAAAACAGGCATAGACCATAGCTCTCCCCTGTTCCAAAACCTTTGGGCTCTCAGCTGAGGAAACTAAGGTTCAGAGATTTGAAATAACTCGCCCAATGTCCACATAACAGTGAAGTGCAGAGATAAACTCTGGTTTTTCTGATTCCAAAACCCAAGCCCTTTCCAGTAGATTGATTTTGGACAAGCTGAATTTGGGGTGCCCACAGATCATTAGCTGGAGAGATCCAGGAGTCTATGGGTGGCACTGCTGCCCTTCTCGTCAAAGACTTCCAAGAATTAGGTGCTTCAGCAACAGACAAATAGTAAAAGGCCAGGAGACTAGTTCCCTGTTAGAGAAGGGATAATCTTGAAGGTTTCATACAACTCGGTATCTAGAGTTCTAATCAGTGGACTTTGATCCAGACAGTGGCAACATCAGGCCCCCAGAGCCTGTCTGCAGGACCTCACTGATCCCAGGAAGGCACAACAGAGTGGTAGACTGGAAGAACAGAGGAGAGACTTCAGGAAAGGATTCTAGGACAAGAAGGCATTTTGAACAGTGAGTAGAAGACCAGGGAGAGAGAAGGGGAATGTGATAGAGGCAGTTCAAATGTCTGGATGTGTGCATATAGGAGACCTTTAATAATCTGGTTGATGCCTACTTTCCTGGGTGAAATTGTAGTTCTTTAAAGCATTCATTCAATCACTCATTGCACAAATTTTTCTTGGTTGAGCCTTGTACATTATACTTCAACCACATTGAACTTCTCACTGTTCCTTACACAATAAATGAAAGCTCTGTCCCTCCCTACCATTTGCATATACACACACACAGTTCACGGGACACCATAGCAGTAAGTCTTAGCTAGATGCAGGAAGGAAAAGAGCCATGTGGAGGAAGAAGGAGGAAGTGTCATCTAAACAGACACCAGAAAGATGGATGGCATTAGCCCGGTCAGGAAGGGGTAGCAAGATACTGGTCTAGGGAGAGGAACAACATATGTAAAAGTGCAGAGGCAAGACAGCACAGTGTATTTGGACAACTGGAAAAAGCTTCTCATGGTACATTCCTATACATTCTTCTTTTATGGATCCAATTATTCCAGGGAGACTTGGATCCTTTCCCATTTCTCGAAGATTTATGATGTCTTTTCTTAAAGGGTTCATTACATGATATTGTCACTTGTCTGGATTGTAGTATTTTGTCTGTTCTCCTAAAGACCTTAAGTTCCTTGAAGGCAGGAAACTATGTCTGATTCTGCCTGATGACAGCAACACTGGCGATTAGTGTCGTTGAATGACGGAATGAATGAACAAACTCCTTATATGTCTTTATTCCCCACTAAACTATGAGTTGCTCAAGGGTAGGGATCCTAGCTAACTCATCTCTAAGAACTTTCTGGCTTTTGAGTATCGTAGCGAGTACACAGGCTTTCAGGGACAAAGAGCAAATGTCAGTTGCATCAGTTATTAACTATGTGACCTTAACTTTCCTTGCCTTCAGTTTCCCAATGGTCACGAGAAGCAATAATTCCATTTTCACAGGGCTTCTGGGAAGGTTGAATGAAAAAATGTGTATGATGTGGCTAACACAATGCTTTGCATATAGTAGATGCTGGTTGAATGGCAGTGGTTAAAGAGAAGACATAGGAAAAGATGATTCCCTTCCAACCCCAGAAGAAAGAGGATTATTTTCCCCCTCATCACTGAGAGATAACTGAAGCACTCTGCCTCCCACTCAGGGACCCCAAATTCTAGTTTATAACCATCTAACTCATTGTTGCATGCTCTGTCCCACTTAGACCTTCCTACTTTCCCCATTGTCTTTTCATTCTTTTGTATTATCTGTGGGTACATATTATCTGTGAAGTTCATCCCCCCACATGGAAGTCCTTGGAGAACAAGGAGCAGAATGGATTAATGCCTGACACATGGGGAATGGTTCTCATTAATCACATGCAAAGTAGAAATATAAAGGACAAGTCTGATGAAAAGGCCACCTACTGGGGCACCTAGGTGGCTCAGTCAGTTAAGTGGCTGGTTCTCAGTTTCAGTTCAGGTCATGATCTCAGGGTTTGGAGATCTAGCCCTTAGTCAGACTCTGTGCTTAGTGGGGAGTCTGCTCCCCTTCCCACTCCCGCTTCCTCTGCTCGTTCTCTCTCTCTCTCAAATAAATATATCTTAAAAAAAAAAAAACCAACACAGACAACCTACTGAATAGGAGAAGATGTTTGCAAGCTATATATCTGATGAGGAGTTAATAGTCAAAATACATAAAGAACTTACACAACTCAACACCAAAAAACAACTAAATAATCTGATTAAAAATGTACATTTTTCCAAAGAAGATATACAGATGGCAAACAAAGATATGAAAACACTTTCAACATCACTAATCATCAGGGAAATAGAAATCAAAACCATAATGAAATATCACCTTACATCTGTCAGAATGGTTAGTGTCAAAAAGACAAGAAATAACATGTGTTGGCAAGGATGTGGAGAAAAAGGAATCCTTGTGGACCAAATGTAAATTGGTCCAACCACTGTGGAAAACAGTATAGAGGTTCCTCAAAAAATTAAAAATAGAAATACCATATGATCCAGTAATTCCACTACTGGATATTTACACAAAGAAAATGAAAACATTAATTTCGAAAGATAAATGCACCCCTGTGCTTATTGTAGCATTACTCACAATAGCCAGGATACAGAAGAAACCTAGTGTCCATCAATAGATGAATGGATAAAGATGTGGTATATATGGAATATTATTCAGCCATTAAAAAAAGAATGAGGGGCACCTGGGCGGCTCAGTCGGCTAAGCATCCACCTTCGGCTCAGGTCATGATCTGGGGGTTCTGGGATTGAGCCCTGTATCAGGCTCCCTGCTCAGTGGGGCATCTGCTTCTCTCTCTCCCTCTAATCCTCTCCCTGCTCTTGCTTTTTCACACTCACTCTCTCTCTCAAATAAATAAAATCTTTAAAATAAAAATAAAGAAGAATTGGGATCTTCCCATTTGTGACAACGTGGATGCATCTAAAAATTATTATGGTAACTGAAATAAGTCAAAGACAAATACCATGTGGTTTTACTTACATGTAGAATCTACAAAACAAAACAAATGAACAAACAAATGGAAAAGCAGAAACAGACTGCTAAACACAGAGACAAACTGGTGGCTGCCAGAGGGAGGGAGTAAAGGATGAGCAAAATGAGTAAAGAGGACTGGGAGGAACAGGCTTCCAGTTATGGGATGAGTAAGTCACAAAGGTGAAAGAGTCAGCACAGGAAATATAGTCAATGGGATTGCCATAGTTTTGTATGGTGACAAATTGTAGCATAGCATAACATAGAGTTGTCAAATCATTGTGTTATACACCTGAAACTAATGTAACCTAGTGTGTCAAATATACTTCAATTTAGAAAAATAAAAGGAGCAGATTTTTTTTTTTTTTAAAGAAGGAGTCTGAATGATACATTCAGGGTGATTATGGACTCTAATTAAACTCAAAGACATCTTGTTTAAAAAAACTTTCTTCCCTGGTAGCAATTTTCTATTTGAGGCCAGTGACTTGCTTTATTGAAAGACCTTAAAGTATTGTCGATCTGAGCCAAAGGAGGTTCAGAAAGCCTTTTCTTGGCAGCGACTCAATCCTTTCTATTATGTCCATTTCTTTAAACAAAAAAGGATTATAAAAAATCTTTTAAAATTGATTCTCTTGTAAACACTCAAAGAAAGAATGTCTGTCCTGTGGCTGGGGTAATTGACTCTAAGAATAAAGTGGAGGTCTGGGGAGAGGGCTGGGTGAAGGGGGGAAAAAAAGGTCTTTTAATTGTAAAGACATAAAATGTCTGAATCTTCCCTCCTAACCTATTTAGTGTAATTGGCAATAATTTCCCCCTCCCCCACACCCTGATTGAGAGACAGCTCACTTCCTATTAGAAGAAAACCAGATCACCAACCTGGGAACCTGAGTCTTGGAGAGTTTATTTTACTAGAGCATGCTTCCAGAGGGAGCAGAAAGCAGGAAGCCTGCATTTTCTCTCTGCTTCAGTCCACCTGGTACCTGGACTTACCACCATGCTTGTGATTGGCCTCAGCTTTCCCCCCTTCCTCTTGGGACATTTTGTAGCCTTAGAAATAATTGGGCAGATGCTTCCTGTGGAGAATATTTCACAGGGCTACCCTCTGTTATATGGGTTTCTGGTAGAAGTATCAAAGGTTCAAAGCTGGGCCCCATATTGGGATATTAGGTACATTGTGCTTTTAAGGGATCTGTTATAATATTAGAAAATTCCTTAGAAATTTCTTTGAATTGTCAAAAATTAAAACCTCATCTTTTTCTTTCCTTCCTTCCTTTTTTTCCTTCTTTCTGATTTTATTTGTTTATTTGAGAGAGAGATAGAGAGAGAGCATGAGTGGGGAGAGAGGGGAAGAGGGAGAGAGAAAAGCAGACTCTCTGCTGAGCAGGGAGCCCAACAAAGGGCTCAATCCCAGGACCCCAAGATCATATCTTGAGTGGAAGGCAGACAGACACTTAACTGGCTGAGCTACTCAGGACTCCGAAAACCTCTTTTCTTCAGCAGGCAAACTTTGAAATTTGTTAAATTTCTGGCCCTACCATTTATTAACTATATAGTTTTGGACAGGCTGCCTGCTGTCTCTGAAACTCAATTTCTTTTTCTGAAAAAAATTTTTTTTTTGGAAATAACAGTTCTCGCCTGCATGGGTTGTTATGAGGTAGAGAGAAAAGGTAAGTGACAATTTTGGCAAGCATAATCACTAATAAATTATAACTATTATCATTGTCATACCCTGGAACCAAAGGGTCCATTCTGCCCAGTTTTTGAGCCAGTCCTGCCTGACCAATGTAGGGGTAGACTGCCTTACCTCTACAGTGGGAGCAGGTGGGACCGAGAGACCGAGAGACCTTGTTTTGGATAGGCCAGACTGATTCAGTGTGTGTGACTGGTCTCCAGCTGCAGTCCTCTCACTTAATATACCTGATGCTTGGTTGTCAGCCTGCGTAATTCCTACTAATCTTAACCTGGCTAGGGAGTGGGAATGGATCCTTCTCCTTATTTTAGCCATAAGCTGGCACTGAGCTGCAAATAGAATGATAACCCAGAACCACAGTGTTCCTCTCATGAGACTCCTCAATGTCATTTGCTGCCTAGACTGGCTGCCATTTTCACCTGCTGAGTTGGAGTTTCTTGCCACACATACCACCTATCCAGACCATGTCTGAGCTCACCACACTCTGAACATCATGCATTGGTCTGAGAAGATACTCAGCCTTCTCCTGACTAGGTCTCTACTTCTCCCTTCCTCGAGCCCAAGAGAAAAGGGAAAAATAGGTTAACATTTATTGGATACTAGGCAGCTTTAAACTAAGCATTCTCGCTTAGTTTAATCCTAACAACTATATGAGATAGGTCTTATTTTTCATTTTCCTTCTAATTTTCTTCTAATGATGAAATAACCAAGGCTCAGGAAGGTGAAGTAATTTTCCTCAGAATCACATATAAATCAAGAGGTGGGGTGAGATTTTGGACCTTGGTCTTTTCTTCTGAAGTCCAGGTTCTTTTTGTTAGAGACTGGGTGTTCGTTATGAGACCCTCGGCTCAAGGCCCATAGAAAATCTTCCATTGGAGTTGGGGAATTCCTCTAGTCCATTCTTTCTTAGGGTCCTGCTTGGGTTCACATCTTGACTCTGCCTTCTTGTCTTGTTCCATTTACATATAGTAATCTTCCCATCTTCCAATCTTACCCTTTGATCAGTCACTAAATTCAGCCAGCGTTTCTATTAGTTTTCTAGGGCTGTCATAACAAAATACCACAGACTGGGTGTCTTAAACAACAGGCATTTATTTTCTCACAGTTCTGGAAGTGAGAAGTCTAAGTACAAGGCACCTGCAGGTTTGGTTAACTCCTGACACCTCACCCTTTGGCTCCAGGTGGCCGCCTTCTCACAGTCTCTTCACACAGTCGTTTGTCTGTGCACGTGTGCCTCTAGTGTCTCTCTGTGTCCACATTTCCTCTTCTCATAAGGACGCCCGTCAGATTGGATTAAGCCTACCCTAGTGGCCTCGTTTGAACTTAATCACCTCCTTAAAGTCCCTGTTTCCAGATACAGTCACATTCTGAGGTTCTAGGTTTCAACATCTGAATTTTGATGGGAGAGGAGAAACACAATTAAGTCCATCATAGGGTTCTAAGTAATAAACAACAGAAATGGACTCACTGATGGGTGCTTGGGTGGCTCAGCTGGTTGAGGGTCTGACTCTTGGTTTCAGCACAGGTAGTGACCTCAGGGTTGTGGGACTGAGCCCTGTGCTGGGCTCTGGGTTTAAGCAGGGAGTCTGCTGGAGATTCTCTCTCTCTCATGTGCTCTCTCTCTCTCAAACAAGTGAATCTTTTTTCTTTTTTTAAAGATTTTGTTTATTTTATTATTATTTAAAAAATATATTTTATTTATTTATTTGACAGAGACACAGCGAGAGAGGGAACACCTACAGGGGGAGTGGGAGAGGGAGAAGCAGGCTTCCCGCCGAGCAGGGAGCCTAATGCTGGGCTGGATCCCAGGACCTTGGGATTATGACCTGAGCCAAAGGCAGATGCTTAACCAACTGAGCCACGCAGGTGTCTCTCAAATAAGTAAATCTCTAAAAAAAGAAGAAGAAGAAGAAGAAAAATGGACTCACAGATTTCAGAAAAACAGTTTATTAAAAGGCACTGAGGGGACGCCTGGGTGGCTCAGTTGGTTAGGCCACTGCCTCTGGCTCAGGTCATGATCCCGGCATCCTGGGTTCAAGTCCCACATCGGGCTCCTTGCTCTGCAGGAGCCTGCTTCTCCGTCTGCCTCTGCCTGCCACTCTGTCTGCCTGTGCTCACTCTGACAAATAAATAAATAAAATCTTTTAAAAATAAATAAATAAAAATAAAAAGGCACTGAGGATTTCACAGAATCTTAGGGAAGCCTTGGAAATCAGGCAGGAACGAGAGCGGTGAGTAACCAGCCCACAACAGAAATCATACTACAAACCCAGTCTGGTGATGACCTGTAACTGGTCCTGACCAGTGACACTGCCCTCTCTGGATGCCGTCGCTGCCCCCGGAAACATGGCATGCCTGCTGCTGCTCCCACTTTGGTACTAGAATGAACACTCATGTCCCCTGATCTTCCGGGTTACTAGCTCCTGATTCAAAATTTTGGGCAAGTGTATCTGATTGGACAACACATGCCCTTGCCCACCAGCAAGAGAGGCTACGAAAACAAGCACCTTGTGTTTTCTGCTTCTATATTAGACCCTGTCTTCACCCAAGACTCACCAGGAGCTTCCAAATATAAGGAAGAAGTTCAGATCGAGGGCACTCAGAATTATAAGTGTCCACTGCACTCAGCAAGTATTTATTGAACTTTCAATTAAAAAAAAATTTTTTTAGGGTGCCTGGGTGGCTAAGTGGGTTGAGCCGCTGCCTTCAGCTCAGGTCATGATCTCAGGGTCCTGGGATCGAGTCCCGCATCGGGCTCTCTGCTCAGCGGGGAGCCTGCTTCCTCCTCTCTCTCTCTGCCTGCCTCTCTGCCTACTTGTGATCTCTCTCTGTCAAATAAATAAATAAATCTTTAAAAAAATTTTTTTTTTAAATAGGCTCCAAGCCCAGAGTGGGGGCTTGAACTAATGACCCCAAAATCAAGAGTTGCACCTCTATTGGGGCACCTGGGTGGCTCAGTGGGTTAAGCCTCTGCCTTCGGCTCAGGTCACGATCTCAGGGTCCTGGGATCGAGTCCCGCATCGGGCTCTCTGCTCAGCAGGGAGCCTGCTTCCTCCTCTCTCTCTCTCTCTTTCTCTCTCTCTGCCTGCCTCTCTCTCCGTCTACTTGTGATCTCTCTCTGTCAAATAAATAAATAAAATCTTTAAAAAAAAAAAGAGTCTACCTTTGGCTCAGGTCATGATCTTAGGGTCCTGGGATCGAGTCCCACATTGGGCTCCTTGCTCAGCAGGGAGTCTGCTTCTTCCTCTGCCTGCTATTCCCCCTGCTTGTGCTCTCTTTCTCTCTGACAAATAAATATATAAATTTTTTTTTAAAAAAGAGTTCTAAGCCTGGTATAGTGGTAAACAGATGAGTAAAGGATCAGTTTGAATTACTGTAATTATGGCCATGATAGAGGATAGCAGAAGGGACTGTGAGATTACAGAGAAGAGGAACTGGCTAGCATAAAGGAATCAGGAGAAAAAAGAGAAATATTCTGGGAAAGATGAAGTCTGAGGAATGAAGGACAAAGGAGTTTTAGCTAGCTAAGAATCACACTCTCCCCCTTACCGTCCCAGGCACCTGTTTTCCAAGCCTCAGATATGAGATGCCTTCTTGGCACCTGGCATCTAATCCTAATTGTACCTTTGCCCAGGTACCTCAGTCTTCTGGTCTGAGAACAGAGACTGAACATGAGTTTCCTCTATTAAGAGACTTATCCCCAAATGTACCAAATATATTCTCTCCATTAATATTCTTAATCTAGCTGTGGGGAGAAACAGGACTGCAGTAGGGCTAATGTGTCCTGGAGAAGGTCGGCTGGCCACTCAGATTCATTCTCGTAGGCTGGCATTACCATGGTCTACCCTGGTTTTGTGACACATGAAGAATGGATATGTCTCCTAGATTAGAGACAGATCCTCAAACTCACATTAACAAAGCTCAGTGTAACATGCATAAACCAGAAGTCCATTTATTAATCTACAAAAAGAAACTATTTGCAAAGACAATTTAATTTGTAAAGCAGACCAGAACACTCACATCAAAAGATCTGTGCACTTTCTCTCTCCCCCTCCAAACCTGTTATAAGGGGAGCCGAGTATCACAGTCCAGTAGTCCAATAGGCCTGGAATTAGAGCAAGGGTGTGAGTCAATCTCAAAAGAGACACCTCTGCTCACTTAGGTGTTTCTCAACACTGATTGCACATTAGAATCATCTGGAGACATTTTTTAAGCACTCATGCCTGGGACCCACTGAGATTCTGATTCAGTTGGTCCATGGTAAAACCCAAATAGGAACCTTAATTAATCAATTAACTTATTTTTGTTTGGGAATCTTATTTTAAAAAGCTGCTAAGGCCGGGACACCTGGGTAGTTCAGTCGGTTAAGTGTCTGCTTTCGGTTCGGGTCATGATCCCAGGTTCCTGGGATCGAGTCCCACATCAGGCTTCTTGCTAAGTGGGGATCCTGCTTCTCCCTCTGCCTGCTGCTTCCCCTACTTGTGCTCTCTCTCTCTCCCTTTCTCTCTCTGACAAATAAATAAATCTTTAAAAATAAAATAAAAGCTGCTAAGGCAAGTCTAACATGAGGTAAAGTGTTGCTTTCTAGGTCTTGCCAGGGAAATCATGATGTTTATGTTGCTTAGCTAAGACTTCTCACCACAGGACAGTGCCTGGAGAAACACTTCTATGACTTCCCTTTTTTTAGGTTCCTTGGTTGACCATCCTCCCTTTCTGTGCACACAGATGTTCTCCAAATGGGATATATTACAATTGATGTGGTTTCCAGTTATTACATTGCAGGCAGTTTCTAGGCCTGAAGCTTTGAGACTCCCAGGTCATCTTGACTGAAGTTCTGAGCGTTCCCAAACTTTTCAGTTTTACACATGGGTTCTTAAAATGGCTA
The DNA here is from genome assembly GCF_011764305.1 of Mustela putorius furo. Taxonomy (NCBI): domain Eukaryota; kingdom Metazoa; phylum Chordata; class Mammalia; order Carnivora; family Mustelidae; genus Mustela; species Mustela putorius. Next base: position 41,823,086 of record NW_025422005.1, on the reverse strand, counting down.
ATTTCGTTTGTGGAGAGTGGATTTTATTTCAGGGGCAATCTTATTTCCAGAATTTTTGAGGGTGTCCTACTGTTGATCATCAAGCATCCAGAGAAAAATGCAAGGTTGTGGAAATTCAAAGAGAAAGTTTAATTATAATAAGTTCACTCTAACTATATGCACACACCAGTGGTTCAATGGAAAGAGTCCAAGAGGTCCGAGTACGCATCTTGATTTTGACCTTTTGAGGATATGTGACTTTGGGCAAAAGGCTTTATCACCCTGAGCTTCATCTGTAGATTAGGGATTATCATGCCTAGCTTTTATCATAGTGATGAGTCATAAAGATACTGTATGAAAACTCTTTGGCATAGCATAGGCACTCAATAATATAACCATTACTTTGGTATTTGTGAAAGAATCTGCTTCTCAAAAGCAAGAGGTTATTTCCTCAGAACCAAAGTCCCTCTCTCTACTTTTTTAGAGTAGAAATTTATCATACTTTAAAAATAATGATATAAAAAAATAACAATACATGCTCATAAAAAATTCAAGTAGTACCAAAGAAACACAAGGAAGAAAATAACAGATCACTCTTAATTCTGACACTCAAAATAACATCTTTAATGTGAATGAAAATCATTCTGGACATCTCTATATGTATTTACAAAACATAATCAACATATGAAATAAATCCAAAGGGCTCAAACTGGGGAAAATATTTCAAATAAAAGATTTAGATAAAAAGCTCTTATTGAAATTAGCCTAGGAAATTAAAAAAAACAAAAGAAATTGATAAATGATAGTTATAAGAAGATTATGAAAATAATTGGAGTTGTTGGTTTTTTTTTTTTTTTTTCAAAAGATTTTATTTATTGGGGAACCTGGGTGGCTCAGATGGTTAAGCATCTGCCTTTGGCTCAGCTCATGATCTCCAGGTCACAGGACTGAGTCAAATGTCTGGCTCCCAGCTTCGCGGGAGCCTGCTTCTCCCTCTCCCTCTCCCTCTGCTCATGCTCTCTCTGTCTCTCTTTTGCTCCCTCTCTTTATTTATTTAGGAGCAAGAGAGCACACAAGTTGGGAGGCGGGGAGGGACAGACTCCCCGCTGAGCTCAATTCCAGGACCATGAGATCATGACCTGAGCTGAAGGTAGATGCTTAACAGACTGAGCCATCCAGGCTCCCCTGGAGTTGTTATTTTTTAAACTATGCAATTTTAAAAAGATTTTATTTGTTTATTTATTATTTATTTATTTTTGAGAGAACATGAGCATGGGGAGGGCAGAGGCAGAGGGAGAGAGAATCTAGAGCAGACTCCACACTGACCACAGAGCCTGACGTGGAATTCGATGTCAAGACCCTGAGATCCCAACCTGAGCTGAAATCAAGTCAGACACTTAATCAACTAAGCTACCCAAGTGCCTTGAAAGTATGCATTTTAGTGTTAGACAATATTGACTGATTATTGTCTGTCATGGTTGGGTGACTAATACTATCATACTTCCCCCTGTCTCCTCTCCAGTACTGCCTAATTTTTGTTGCTCATTATTTTTAATTTGCCAAGATCCATAATGTTTACATTTTCTTTTGTAATTATAATTCCTCTAGCTGTTTAGGCTTAGTTCTAGATTTAAATGGATTCCATTTCACCATCAGTCCTTTATACTTTCTTTTCTTTATATAGATTCATGTCTTGATTAGCTGGATTTCAGCATTAAGAAGTTTTTTTGTTTGTTTGTTTTTTAAGAAGGATGCTGGATTCCTTGAATTCTTCCAGTTTTAAGAACGTCTGCCTGATGCCTTTTTATTTAAAATGACAACATAGCTGAGTAAGATAGTCAGAAAAACTGCTTGCTATTTATGCAACTCTTCTATAAATTTAAAATTTAAAGTTATTTTGAATTAAAGAGTTAAAAAATGGGGCTCCTGGCTGGCTCAGTCAGTGGAGTGTGTGACTCTTAACCTTTGTGAGTTCAAGCCCCACATTGGGTGGGGATTACCACCCAATGGGAATGGGAGATTACTTAAAAGTGGGAGATTACTCAAAAATAAAATCTTTAAAAAATTAAAGAGTTAGGATGCAAAATAATACAATATATTGTTCAGGGATACAAATATGCATTGAAAGTCTAGGAGCAAGTGTTCCTGGATGGCTCAGTTGAGAAAGCCTGCATCTCTCTCTCTCTCTTTTTTTTTTTTTTAAAGATTTTATTTATTTATTCGACAGAGAGATATCACAAGTAGGCAGAGAGGCAGGCAGAGAGAGAGAGAGAGGAGGAAGCAGGCTCCGTGCTGAGCACAGAGCCCAATGCGGGACTCAATCCCAGGACCATGAGATCATCACCTGAGCCGAAGGCAGCGGCTTAACCCACTGAGCCACCCAGGCGCCCCAGAAAGCCTGCATCTCTTGACCTTGAGGCCATGAGTTCATGCCCCACATTGGGCATAAAGCTTACTTTATAAATAAATAAGATTCCTCAAAAAAAAAATCTAGAAGCATACATAGGGTAACCTATGGAATAGAAGAAGGTATTTTCAAATGACATATCTGATAAATGGTTAGTAGCCAAAAATATCTAAAGAACCTATACAACCCAACACCCCAGAAGACAAATATCCAATTAAAAAATAAACAGAAGACATGAATAGACTTTTTCCCAAAGAGGACATACAGATGGCTAACAGACCCATACAAAGATTCTCTACATCACTCATCATTGGAGAAGTACAAATCAAAACTACAATGAGGTATTACCTCATACTTGTCAGAATTGCTAAAATCAACAACACATGAAACAACAGGTGTTGGCAAGGATGTGAAGAAAGGGGAACCCTCCTACACTGTTAGTGGGAATGCAAACTGGTACAGCCATTCTGGAAAACAGTATGGAGTTTCCCCAGAAAGTTAAAACTAGAACTACCCTATGATCCAGCAATGGCACTACTAGGTATTTACCCAAAGAATACAAAATACTAATTCAAAGGGATACACGCACCCCAATGTTTATAGCTGCATTATCTACAATAGCCAATTATGGGAAGAGCGCAAATATCACTGACTAATGAATGGATAAAGAAAATGTGGTATACATATACAATGGAATATTATGCAGCCATCAAAAGGAATGACAGCATGCCATTTGCAATGACATGGATACAGCTAGAGAGTATTATGTTAAGAGAAATAGTCAGAGAAAGACTCATATGTGGAATTTAAGAAACAAAACAAATCAGCATAGGGGATAAAGAGAGAAAGAGATGCAAATAAAAAAACAGACTCTTAACTATAGAGAACTCGTAGTTACCAGAGAGGAGGTAGGTAGATGGATGGGTGAAACAGGTGATGGGGATTAAAGAGTACACTTGCTATGATGAGCACTGGGTCATGTATGGAAGTGTTGAATCACTAACTTGTACACCTGAAACTAATATTACAATGTATGTTAACTAATCGGAATTTAAGTTAAAAAAAAAAAGCAGCATACATAGGAAAGAAAAACACTGAATTCATGATAGTGAATACTTATGGACGCTAAAGGAGAGGAAGAAAGGATTAGACAACTGTGGACAAGTATATAGGGGCTTTAATTTTATTGGTAGTTTCATTTCTTCAGTGGGTTGTGGGACTATAGTATTCATTATATTTTCTATAATTTTTAGGTATACCAGATTTATTTCAGTAAAAATGAAATATGGGGTGCCTGGGTGGGGAAGTTGGTTAAGCATCTGACTCTTGATTTTGGCTCAGGTCATGATCTCAGGGTCGTGAGATCAAGCCCCGTGTCTGGCTCTGTGCTCAGTGTGGAGTCTGCTTAGGATTCTCCCTCTCTCTCTGCCCCTCCACTGTGCGTGCATGACCTCTCTCTCAAATGAACAAATATATCCTAAAAAAAGGAAATATTATGGCACCTACCTGGCTCTTGATCTTGGGGTTGTGAGCCCATGGGGGACTCAAAGTCACAACCCCAAGATCAAGACTTATTTATCTCTATACTCAGTGTGGGGCTCGAACTCACAACCCTGAGATCAAGAGCTGCATGCTCCACTGACTGAGCCAGCCATGTGCTCCAAAAATAAAATCTTATATATTAAAAAAAGAAATATATAGTTCAGTGCCAAAATGAATATTTGTGATAAAGCCTTACCTTATTCCCTTGTACAGATTTACCACTGAACAATAGCCAAAATTTGAACTACCCTCCTCTTGCTCCTGCCTTTGCCTTAAGGTAAAAAATGTGAGTTGAGGGCAGATTGTAAAGGACCCTGAATGCTTGCACTTTATCCTGAGAGCAAGGAGAAGCTGTTAGAAGGTTTCAGCAGGTGAGGGGTGTGGTTAGATTCCTGTTTTAGGAGGCTGACTCTGGCTACAAGAGATATTTAATGGGGATTGAGAATAGAAGCAAGAATGTAAACCAGGAGAGTGGCAGTAGTGTAGAGAAAAGTGAACGGAGTCTACACCAAGGCAGTAGTAGTGGGAACAGTAGGAAAGGGAAATATAGACGAGGTAAGGAGGAAATAGCAACAAGACTTGGAGAGTGATTGCATGTGCGGCAATAAGGAAGACTCAGGGATAATGGCTCCTCTGAACTTTCTCATGAATGCTCTGGGCATTTAGAGTATTTGGCAAAGGGGCACCATGGTGGCTCAGTCAGTTCAGTGAGTACCTTAGGCTCCGTCATGATCCTGGGATCCTGGGGATGAAGCCCTGAGCCCCACCTCAGGCTCCCTGCTCAGCGGGAGACCTGCTTCTCCCTCTCCTCCCCACTCATGGTCGCTCACCTTCCTCGTGCCCTCTTTGTCTTTCTCTCTCTCTCTCAAATAAATAGAACTATAATCTTTAAAAAAATTTAAAGAAATAAAGTATTTGGCATTTAAGTATACAGTATGCTATGTTATTTTGCTTTTTGTATTTATCCTTTGTCTCCTCAGTAGACTGGGAGCTCATTGAGGGCAAAAACTGTCTTTTCTTTGGCTCCTCCACACCACCCAGTCCCATGCCTTGTGCTATAGCTTACCAGAAATTGGTAGGAGCTGGAGAGGTGTTGAGTAAAATGGTCTGGATCTAGGAGCAATCATATTCTGATGCTCTAGGAAAGGCTGCTGAGGAAAGGTGAATCCTGGGCCAGGCTGGCTAGGGCAAGGCTATGAAGAACCAGGAAGAAGGACCTGGAGCAAGAGATGAGTTGAAAGCTAGTGCAGGAAAAGTAAGCTCAGAAAACAAGCATTTTCTGGGCGCCTGGGTAGTTCAGTGGGTTAAGTCTCTGCCTTCGGCTCAGGTCATGATCTCAGGGTCCCGGGATTGAGCCCTGCATCAGGCTCTCTGCTCAGCAGGGAGACTGCTTCCCTCCCCTCTCTCTGCCTACTTGTGATCTCTGTCTGTCAAATAAATAAAATCTTTTAAAAAAAAGAGAGAGAAAACAAGTATTTTCTTGCCTTTTTTATTTTTTTTAAGTAAGCTTTACGTGAATGTGGGGTTCGAACTCACGACTCGGATATCAAGAGCCTCATGTTCTGTGGACTGAGCCACCCACGCACCTCAACAATCCTGGTTCTTTTTTTTTTAAATAAGATTTTATTTATTCATTTGACAGAGAGAGTGAGAAAGCACAAGCAGGGGGAGTGGCAGACAGAGAAAGAGGGAGAAGCGGGCTCCCTGTTAAGCAGGGGGACCCCAATGTGGGACTTCATCCCAGGACTCTGGGATCATGATTTGAGCAGAAGGCAGATGCTTAACCAACTGAGCCACCCAGGCACCCCAATAATCCCGATTCTTAATGGTGAATGGTGAAGGTGAATTCTCAATGGTGACTCACTGGTTTGATTTAGTTGATTCCAATCTATTGTAACACCGTACAGAGCTTCCTAAAAGCCGAGCCACTAAAATCATACTATAAACAATAGCATTTTATTAATTTATTCAGTAACTTATTCAAAATTATTTTTGTTGAGCACTTGTTATCTTACACACTTTGTTCAAGTGCTGAATTATGAAACTTATGATCTATTGGAGAGATGATCAAGTATTTATAAGTATGATAAATAATAGAAGCAAGGAATATTGAGTATTATAAGTCCATATAATAGGAATGTCTAAACTTGTCTTTGGGTAGGGGAAGGCTTCCATTAAAAGTAATGTTTAAGTTAAAATCTGAAGGATGAGCAGGAGCTAGTTGGATGAGGAGTTGGGGAAATGAGTGGGAAGAGACTGGAGGTGGCATTGGCATGTGGGAAGGCCCAGAGGCCTAACCCTAACCCTAACCCTAACCCAGTTTTGTTCAGGGACCTGAAAGGTTCAGTTCCTAAAAACTGGAGCACTGAGTATGGGACATGAGACAAAGCTGAAAGACTGCTGGGGGTCAGCTCATTTAAGACTTTATGGTCATGCTAGAGTATTCACAGTTCCTCTCCCTGGGATTGGCTTTGTTCTGGGTACTAGACATATACAGAATTGAATCAGACTTTAAAGTTCCTTAATCGGGGTGCCTGGGTGGCTCAGTTGATTAAACATCTGCCTTCCATTTGGGTCATGATCCGGGGGGTCCTGGGATGGAGCCCCCACCTAATCCAGCTTCTTGCTTAGTGGGAAGTCTGCTTCTCTTTCTCTCTCTCTCTCTCTCTCTCTCCCCCTCTGTCCCTCCCACTGCTCATTCTCTCTCTCTCTCTCTCTCAAATAAATAAATAAAATATTAAAAAAAAAAAGTACCTTAATCCCAGGCCTTAAATAAAAGAGACACTTTGACAATGGCAATGCAGCATAATAAATATGATGATAAAGATAAGAAGAGACTTTCATGGGAATTCACAGGAAAGGATCTTAAGGAGTAAAAAGAATCTAGAAAACATTATTTATTTATGTAGTTTTTAAAAAATTTATTTATTTATTTTTTAAAGATTTTATTTATTTATTTGACAGAGAGAAATCACAAGTAGACGGAGAGGCAGGCAGAGAGAGTGAGGGAAACAGGCTCCCTGCTGAGCAGAGAGCCTGATGCGGGACTCGATCCCAGGACCCTGAGATCATGACTTGAGTCGAAGGCAGCGGCTTAACCCACTGAGCCACCCAGGCGCCCTAGAAAACAAATTTTTTAAAGACTTTATTTTTTTATTTGACAGAGCTCACAAGTAGGCAGAGAGGCAGGCAGAGAGAGAGAGGAAGAGGAAGCAGGCTCCCTGCAAAGCAGAGAGCCCAATGCCGGACTCGATCCCAGGACCCTGAGATCATGACCTGAGCCGAAGGCAGAGGCTTAACCCATTGAGTCACCCAGGTGCCCCTAGAAAACAATTTTAAAGATTTTATTTATTTATTAATTTGACAGAGAGAGAGAGAGACAGACAGAGAACACAAGTAGGGGGAGCAGAAGGCAGAGGGAGAGGGAGAAGCAGACTCCCTGCTGAGCAGAGCCCAACACAGGGCTCCATCCCAGGACCCTGGGATCAAGACCTGAGCCGAAGGCAGACACTTAGCTGACTGAGCCACCCAGGTGCCCCTAGTTCAGTGGGTTAAGTCTCTGCCTTCAGCTCAGGTCATGATCTCAGGGTCCTGGGATTGAGCCCTGCATCAGGCTCTCTGATCAGTAGGGGTATAGGTCTGTGAATCATCAGGCTTATACAACTCACAGTACTCACCATAGCACGTACCCTCCCCAATGTCCATAATCCAGCCACCCTATAACTCTCTCCCCAGCCCCCCAGCAACCTTCAGTTTGTTTCCTGAGATTAAGAATCACTTATGGTTTTTCTCCCTCCCCTGTCCCATCTTGTTTCATTTTTCCCTCTCTTCCCCCTACGACCTCCTGCCCAGCCTCTCAAATTCCTTATATCAGAGAGATCATATGGTAATTGTCTTTCTCTGACTGACATTTTGCTTAGCATCACACCCTCTAGTTCCATCCACCTCATTGCAAATGGCAAGAGTTTCGTCTTTTTGATTGCTGCATAGTATTCCATTGCCATTATAGTTCCTTTTAAGTTATTTCCTATAGCTTCTAAACTCATATTAGATCAGTCAATTGTAGGACTAAGTTTAGATTAATGTTACTTTGGGGCATACAGAAAAATGGTGTAGCCACTTAGGCAACCGAGCCATTGTTAGTACAGTTCTTGCTTATCACCTCTATACCACATTTTCCTTTCCTTTTCATAGACTCTTACTCATTCTTTAAGACTCTGCTGAACTCCCAGGTAGAATTATCCCAGGTAGAATTATAAATCTGTTCTTTTCCCCCCGGTATCCCCTCTAGACTTCCCCCCCTCCACTAGATTTCTTAAGCATAGAGATTTTGTCTTGTTCATGCTTCAGTCAGTCATTCAACAAATATTTATCAAACATCTACTATGTGCTGACCATCAGGATAAGTGCTGCAGATTCACTGATAACCTGGCTAAGACTCAGTCCTTGCTCTCACAGAACTATAGCCCAGTACAAAAGGCAGACAAGTAAGTGGGCAAAAACAGTAAGTATGACAAATGTTATGATAAGGACATGGGTAAAGTGTCATGGGGAACTCAGAGCAGGACTACCTACCTTACTAGTAGTATCATAGAAGGCTTTCAGAAGGAAGTAATTCAAGCTAAGAACTGAAGGATAAGCATGAATTAACCAGTCAGAGTGGCATCGTGTAACAGAGCTGAGAGAGAACATAACACATTTAAGAAATGGACAGAAATAAACATTAAAAAAACAGAGAAAGAGAAAATTAAAGAACTTTACAGAACAGTAGAGCTAGTAGACATGGGTGGGGGGGTCAGGTAGAGAAAATGAGAAGGGAAAATTAGAGATAGATGTTTTAACATGATGGTGTACACATAGAAAATACTATGTAAATATTTGTTGGATGAATGAATGAGCCATTCCAAAACCTAAGAAAGTGAGACCTTTGGGAAAGCCAAGTTTGTGTGTGATTTTGTTCCCTTGTTCTCTGCGAGGCATTGTAGTGTATTGGTTAAAAGCCTGGTCTCTGACACCAGCTGCTTAGATTTGAATCCTGATGTTCACAATTAATAGCTGAGGTCACTCTAGACAAATTACATAACCTCTTTTGTGTCATTTACCTTATCAGTTAAGTTAGAGAAGATAATAATACTTCTTAGGATTGTTGTCAAGATTAAACGAGTTAATACTTGTAAAGCATTGGAACAGAGCCTAGAACTAAGCACTATGTAAGTGTTAGCTATTATTCATCCATTCATCAAAACATTTATTGTGGGCCAAGTACTGTGGGAGATGCTGTGAAAATAAGATGTGGCTCCAACCATGGAGGAGGACCATAAAATCTGGTGAGGAAGAAAATTCATAAATAAGTAATTATAACACAATACCATCAAATGAGGTGATGGGGTCAGTGCTGCAGAATTGAAGAAGAGGGGGTGACTCATTCTCTCCAAAGAAAAGAAGAGAGGCTTCAGAGGGCAGAATGCATTTAAGTTGGGTGACACAAAATGAACAGATTGCCAGCAAAGAAAGGCAATAGGATTTATCAGGCCACGGAAGCACCATGTTGCAAATGTTTAATAGGATGCAAGCCTAAAGCATATTTAGCAAATGGTAAGGAGCACTTGAGCATCTATTTTGGTCTGCGCTAGTTATTTCCTTTACTTTTCATAAAAACTGTTCATTGTGTGCCAACTCCACTTAATACTCATATAGTCCTTACTGTTGCAGTGACTTTATGTACATTAACTATAGATACTTATGACCACTGTATGAAATAGGTACCATTATTATTCCCATTTTACAGATAAGGAAATTGAGGCAAAAAGGTCAAGTTCATCATTCAACATCGTACAGCATTGAAGCAGCTGTGCCAAAATGCAAACTCACAGGCTGACTCCAGAATTTGTGCTCTTAACCACTCTTCTTAGTCTGTCCCCTCCCCTCTCCCATCCATTAGTTGTTGTTTTTTATCTGTTTTGGCCGTAGAAACTAGACATCCAAACTTGTTGGGACTGCATGAAAAGTAAGAGCTGAAAGTTATATTTGGGAGCGAAGTGCATGCATAAGCTCTACAACATATGCAGTCTGCCCAAGACTGAGTCCCAAATGCTTAAGCACAAGACAAATAACTCCTTCCCCTCTCCGACTGTCCCGCTTGCTCTAGCCAGCAAAGGTGGGGGTGGAGGAGAGGTGGATGTTTATTGAATTACACAGGATGTCTCAGGCCACACATGTGTCTCTGGGGGTCCATTTTAAATGTGGATCCTCCAATCAGCAAGCTGCTCTTCTCCAGAAACAAACAAACAAAAAAGGGTTTAAAATACTCCCTTTACGGTAGGGGAGGACAAAAATGGGTGGAAAATTGCAACACAGACAAGACATGTGACAAAAAGAGTTAGGATTATTGAGAGCTAGGCAGAGCAAAATTAATTCACAAAGAGATAACACCAGTTGCAAGGACAATGAAGAATAAGAAGGGAGACTTTTGCAGACTTACTGGAGGAAGCAAACTTCCTCAGAAATATGATTAAGACCATACTTAAAGTGAACCCTTAGCAAATGCAACCATGGAGATTTAGATTAATGGTGGCAAACAAGAGAAGGAGCAGAAAGCCCAAATCAGACCTGAGGAATTCACATTAGTTAAGAGCTTTCCCTAGGTTTTGTTTTGTTTTTGTTTTTGTTTTTTTATGGAGGAGGAACTGAAAGTCTAAACCAAAACCTATTAAGCCATCTTTGAAGATCTTCCTGCGGTTTTATGTGTAAGTCAATGGGCGGTGAACTGTATACTCTGAATATAATATATATTCATAATATATATAATGTATATATAATAACTGTATATTATATAGCATAAAATATACATTAAAAATCTATAAATATAATAACTGTATACTCTATATACTCTGAATAACTGAATATATACTGTATACTCAGAGCATAGGTTCAGTCTTTCCCAGTGAACCCTTAAATGACCTTCATAAAGTCTCCAGTTTAAAAAAAAAATCCCTCTATGTATGACCTATAGATAGCAATCTGCATGGCTAGGCCCTACCTGAGGTACAGTCAAAATTCTGGTTCCCAGGGTGGGCAAAAAGCAAAGATCTCTTTTTAGTCCGAGTATAACATAACGAACAGAAACTTCCCGGCCATTCTCGGGATGTTCAGAGTTCTTGCCTGTGAAACTGCTTGAAAGCTAAGATTCTGGATAGGTGAATTTATAGCAACATCACGTCCCAGATTTTTGAAGACAGCCCAGATTTGAAGTGTCCTATCTTGTTGTAACTGTAAGTATGCATATAAACGTGTGCTCTCATGTATCCTAATTTGGACAGAGAGGAAAATATGGGCATGATATAAGTGATACTTTCTTGGACTTAATGATAAGGATAAATACCAGAAGGATGTTGTGCTTGGGTTTAGAGGGCTAACAGTGCTAGGAGTATTCCTAAGAATACTTGGTATATACTTGGTAACAGGGTGCAAAAAAGCTGTTTTGGATTTGAGAGAGGCTGGAAGGAACTCCTGCAAAATTGAGGATGTTACATGTGCCATTTGGAATAATAGAAAAGTCTAAGTGAGAGAAATCTGGGGACAAAAAATAGAGTCTGCTCCTAGTGAATGTCGGTTGTGTCCCCATCTAAGAGGAAAGGGCTGGAAGTTTGAGAAATCCAGAAGGACATAGAGAGAGTGAAAGAAAGTTTGCAAAGGTTCACAGGGGCAGAGAGAGAGAAACAGAATAACATTAAAAGAGTTTACAGAAAATCTTTCAAAGAGACACAGGAAAGTAAGAGACAAGTGGGGGGCGGGGAAGAAAGACCAGAGAGAACCAGAGCATTCCAGTGAGGATGGGGTGGGGGTGGGCTGAGTTAGAGCAAGCAAGCAGGCAAGGGTGAGAGAGACAAAGGGGAAGCTTGGAGTTTCTCTCAAGATTATGAAAGTCTGGGGGAGAATTGGGAGAGATCTAAGTCTCGGAAAGGATTGTGGAACTGGACCAAGGGCTGTCCAAACAAGAAAAACTCAGAGCTGCATTTACCGTCTGCTAGAACCGGTGATCCCTCCAGGGATCCCCTAGAGAGCCTCACTCTCCCCAAAGTTGTAAGTGATCTTGGGTCATAGCCTCCCAGGAATTTTGGAGACCCAGCCAGATGTTTTGTTGATGTTGTCTAATCTTAAGAAACTCTCTCTCTAAAACATTGTCAACCTGCAAGGTGGGGGTACTTAGTGGTTTAAAAGGTGTGTTTCTTAGGTTCTTGGGAAACATCAAAGTGAGTAACAAAGTGTGTAAGTCCCCAGTTCTCCCCAAATCTGGGACTCTTATGCTACCAAGCCAGTATTTAATTTTTTTAAAAAAGATTTTATTTATGTATTTATTTGACAGAGAGAGAGAGAGAACAGAAGTAGGGGGAGTGAGAGAGGGAAAAGCAGGCTTCCTGCTGAGCAAAGAGCCCAACGCAGGGATAGATCCCAGTCAAACCCAGGACCTTGGAATCAAGACCTGAGCCAAAGGCACGCTTAACAACTGAGCCACCCAGGCACCCCACAGTGTTTAGTTTTTGACTGGGGCTACATTTGTAGTTACTACAGCCTTTGCTCAGAGATTCTGAGAAGCCTGCCCTTTTTAGAGCTTGGAAATACTTAGTTTGTTTTCTCTCCCACATAACAGTGCAAGTGGAATTTAGGACAAACCCTTTAAAAACCAGTCTGGCAGTATATATTAATTTAAAAATTTTTTAATTTAAAAACTTTAAAATTTTGACACTACTCAATATGGATATCCCACATTTGAGAATTTTCTCCTAGGAAATAACTTCATAATACTTTATACATTTATGTAAAAGTTATCATTTGTAATAGTAAAAAATTAGAAGTCACTTAAATGCCTAATAATAAGGGACTGTACCTTCTCTTATGTAACATTTTGGAGCTGCTGAAATTGTATTTACAAAATTCTTAGTGAGTGGAAAAAAAGATAAAACATCGGGTAAAGGGGCGCCTGGGTGGCTCAGTGGGTTAAAGCCTCTGCTTTTGGCTCAGGTCATGATCCCAGGGTCCTGGGATTGAGCCCCGCATCAGGCTCTCTGCCTAGCAGGGAGCCTGCTTCCTCCTCTCTCTCTGCCTGCCTCTCTGCCTACTTGTGATCTCTGTCTGTCAAATAAATAAATAAAATCTCTAAAAAAAAAAAAAATCAGATAAAAAAATTCGAACAAAGTGTGATCTTAACTATGTTAAAATGCGTATTTTAAAAAGGACTGGAAGGAAATATGCCAAAAAGCTGCTTAGACTAGGGATCATAAGATAGTGGGGTGATGGTCTATTATTATTATTTTCTTCTTTTTCTTTTTTTAAGATTTTATTTATTTATTTGTCAGAGAGAGAGAGAGAGAGAGGGAGAAAACGCACAAGCAGGGGCAGAGGGAGAGAGAGAAGAAGGCTTCCTGCTGAGCAGGGAGCCCAATGTGGGACTCTCCATCCCAGGACCCTAGGATCATGACCTGAGCTGGAGGCAGGTGCTTAACTGACTGAGCCACCCAGGTGTCTCCTATTATTTTCATCTTATGCTTTCTTACATTTTCTAGATTCTGCAAAGGGCATGTAATATCATCATTGGAAGAAAATAAAAGTTTAGTTTTAGAAGTTTAAGAAATCAGGGAACTAAATGTTTGCAAACATAAAAATCTTTTAGTCAAAAGTAATTTTTACAAAAGTAATTTTATAAAACCAATTGTTAAAGGGAATGGCATAAAACTTTTTATTTTTTTTATTTTATTTCTTTAATTTTCAAAGTCATTTAAAAAAATTGTATTAGTACTGGGGCGCCTGGGTGTGTGTGTAAGGGGAAGTAATATGAACCAATGATTATCCCAAATTACTTTCCATTTCTTCTACCTCTCACCAAGAGAAAGATCAAAAAGGAAACAGCAATGTCACAATCAGAGCTCCCTCTCTGAAGCAAGAGTGAACCATGACCTTACCTTTAACCTGTTTCCTAGACATTATTTGTAAGTAGGCCAGGGTTTCACTTAAACCCTCCTTTCCCTCTGTATCCCTTTAGAAGGAGATGTCTATAAAGCCAAGGGCAGATAACCCAAAATTATTTTAGCTCTTATCAAGGTCTAGCTTTCTAAAAAGTTATCATAATTCTTGTATTGAATACCAACCTGTAACTATACCCCAATGCTGATCAGACAGCTTTAGGGGGAAAATGCAAAAACAGTCTTGAGATCCTACTCCTATGGTTCCCTTAACAAATCAGTCCATACAGTCCAAACAGTTCCTTCTGGGATAAGGAAGGATATATGAAGAGCAAGGGTTAGAGAGAATAGATCAGGACCCACTCCATCCCGGCGTGTGTCAGTTAGCCTTTACTGGTCTTCTGCTTAGGTCCTAAGAGGCAGTATCCAGGTGAAGGTGGGAAGAGGTAACTCCTTACAAAGTAAGACACAGTAGGAAGGCTTCTAGTAAGGCAGTCCTATAGGAAAATGCTTAGGCATGACATTGCTTTTCATACACAAAAAATTATGTTCTCTCCCCCATCTTAATCCCAACAGAGGAACCCACCAGAAAGATTCTTCTCTGATCTCCTAAAAGAACAAGGAAAAAAAAAAAAGAAAGAAAGAAAAAAAAAAAAAGAAAAATTTGTGGAGCCTGGGTGGCTTAGTCCATTAAGCATTTGACTTCAGCTCAAGTCATGATCCCAGGGTCCTGGGATAGAGTCCCACACCAGGCTGCCTGCTCAGTGGGCGGTCTGCTTCTCCCTTTCCCTCTTCCTGCCTCTCCTCCTGCTTGTGTGTGCTCACTCTCTCACAAATAAATAAGTAAATAAAAAGTTTTCAAAACAAAAAAAAACCCCTAAAGGACAGATCTTGTTAAGAATATCCAAAAGGGGGGCGCCTGGGTGGCTCAGTGGGTTAAGCCGCTGCCTTCGGCTCAGGTCATGATCTCAGGGTCCTGGGATCGAGTCCCACATCGGGCTCTCTGCTCGGCAGGGAGCCTGCTTCCTTCTCTCTCTCTCTCTGCCTGCCTCTCAGTGTACTTGTAATTTCTCTCTGTCAAATAAATAAATAAAATCTTTAAAAAAAAAAAAAAAAAAAAAAAAAAAAAAAAAAAAAGAATATCCAAAAGGGGGGCGCCTGGGTGGCTCAGTCGTTAAGTGTCTGCCTTCGGCTCGGGTCATGATCCCTGGGTCCTGGGATTGAGCCCCACATCGGGCTCCCTGCTCAGTGGGAAGCCTGCTTCTCCCTCTCCCACTCCTCTGCTGTGTTCCCTCTCTTGCTGTATCCCTCTCTGTCAAAAAAAAAAAAAAAAAGAATATCCAAAAGGGACTGACTGGAAGGGGTTGCCCCCCTCATGAGGGGCCGGAGGTCGTGACATTCTAGATGTTCACCATCACAGAGCTTTGACTGGCCCAACCCAAGGAACGGTGGCATTCAATAGTAGTCAAATGTAGTCAACTGACAGATGGCCCAGTCTTGCTCCTTGGCTCCTAGTATTAACCCATTAACATTGAGGGCGGCGGAGACAGGTCCCCTCTGGGTTCAGCTTTCAAAATCACAGTCTCCTGCACAGCCATTGTGCTCTTCTATAATTCGGGCCTGCCCCTGGCATGGGAGGCAGGTATTGACCTGGCATAAGGACCAAGTCAGACATGTGGACTGGCAAGGTAAATAGTAACTCAGAGTAGGAAAATGATTGCCCCACCAAACTGCTGTTCCAGCATAATATATCCAGATGTGAGTCCTGAAGTTTAAGAGGTTTGTGCATAATTACAGAGGCCCCTGTCTCCTCTCAAGGGATCATAAATAAATCCTCAGCCTGCCTAGATAACCAAGTTATCCATTTATGAAGCCTATGCCACGGGGTGGAGGGCAAGACAAAGGGTTTTATTTAGTAAAAGTTAGGCCTTGTCTCCAAGTCCATGAGCTGTAACTGCTGGACCTTTGGGAAACTGGTAGCTTTGATCTTTTCTTCTTGTTGGGGCCAAGATCACAGAGCTTCCCTTACCAGATTCAGTTGTAATTTTTTTTCTTGGTTTTCACGAATTGTGACTATTAATATCCATATCTTATACCTGACTTTCATTTGTCTTGGAGAAGTCTCATTCAGAGGCTCAGACATCAGAGGAGCAGTCCCACTGAGGACCCGTGATTAAGGCCTGACCATCAGCTAGCTATGTTCAAACTGTCAGTTATCCAGAAAGCCCTTGATATCAGGCAGCCAGAAAGGCTGAAGAACCAAAGGATTCCTGGGCACACAGCTGCTTGCCTGTGCACTGGGGACAGTGATGGGGGTGGGTGGGGTGGGTGGATGCGTGGTGGGGTGGAGGATGGTGGGGAGTGTGGGGGGAGGGTTGCAGGATAGGACCTTGAGTACTTCCTAGTGTAGAGATCGACCAGCATGGTACAGTACACAGGATGCATGGCTCCTCCTGCCCAAGGTTTCAAAACTGATTTCAGGTAACATAACAGGATCCTAATTCCTAAATTTTCCACTTTGGGTTTTTAAAGGCCAGGATCCGGGCACCTGGGTGGCTCAGTTGGTTAAGTGCCTTCGGCACAGGTCATGATCCTGGAGTCCAGGGGATGGAGCCCAACATCAGGCTCCCTGTTCAGTGGGGAGTCTGCTTCTCCTTCTCTCTCTGTGCCTCTCCCCCTGCTCATGTTTTCTTGCACTCTATCTCTCTCTCAAATAAATAAATAAAATCTTTAAAAAAAAAAAAGGCTAGGATCTTCAGTGGGAATTGGGACTTTTTTTTTTTAAGATTTTATTTATTTATTTGACAGAGAGAGAGATTACAAGTAGAGCAGCAGGCAAAGAGAGGGGGAAAACAGGCTCCCTGCCAAGCAGAGAGCCCGATGCAGGGCTCGATTCTAGGACCCTGAGCTCATGACCTGAGTCAAAGGCAAAATGCTTAACCCACTGAGCCACCCAGGTTCCCCAGGAATTGGGAGTTTTGTTTGATTTTTTTTTCTTCTACCTAGATACCTAACTTCTCCAGACCACAAAGCCAGTGTATATTATTGTCCTGGTCACCTTCTGACACTCTTATGTTGCAGCTGCTGGAATTCTGGAAGTGAGCATTATAACTGCTCATCAGACCCATTCCCAGATGCTCCAGGAAGGGAGCAAAATAGGAGCCACCAGCCCCTCCATCTTTCACTGGCTGAATGCCAAAATCCTTCACACTACCAGTTTCTGTGAACTGCAGGTAGAAGTAGTCACAGTCGACTGCCCCGTGCACCTGGGCGCAGAAGCCCAAACAAGAATCCTGTGTTAGGTGTAGAAGCAATTGGCCTCTAGCTGGTTAGTATCCATGTTAGCCAAAGAGATTTCCTGCATTTTCATTGGTAAACCATGGCGGAGCGCAGCAGCGCAGGCAGCAACAAGTCAGGCTCTCTCAAGTCAGGCTCTCTCGGGCTCCCTGCGGCTGTGGCAGGGCCTGGAGGCCTATTAAGGCCGTGTCCCTGGCGCCTGGGTGGCTCAGTGGGTTAAGCCGCTGCCTGCAGCTCAGGTCATGATCTCAGGGTCCTGAGATCGAGCCCCTCATCGGGCTCCTTGCTCAGCGGGGAGCCTGCTTCTCTCTCTGCCTCTGTCTGCTTGTGATCTCTGTCTCTCTCCCTGTCAAATAAATAAATAAGTAACATCTTTAAAAAAAAAAAAAAAAAAAAGGCCATGTCTCCGGGCGGCGGGGGCAGGGGGAGTCTGCGGTGCTGAGGCAGCCAGCAGCCAGCGGCATCTGCCCGGGAACCCCAAGCCTTTCAGTTTCTTCTGGCGTCTCTCGGAGTCTGGGACTTTGAGCTCGGGCTGGACCGGGACTCACTGCCAAATAGTCTCTGAGCCTCAGCCAGCAGCCCCCTACAGCTTTTATTTTTTTAAAGTAGTATTTTTAATTTTTATTTTACTAAAAATAAAAGTTTTACCTTTGAAAACACAAGTGGTCATGAAGAAATGCTTATGATTTAAGGTCAAGTGCAAAGGGGCCAAAATAGTTAAGATTACTATTATTACTATTATTATTAGTTAAGATTACTAAGATTATTACTATTTTTTTTACTATTATTATTATTACTATTTAGTCCAACATTCTAAGCAGCTATACTCAGCTCACAGTATATAGTAGGCCCCTTTAAAAGGACACCCAGGCTCCATGCTCAGAGGGGAGTCTGCTCTGCTTCTCTCTCTCCCCTCTACCCCTCCCCTTGCTCATGCTCACTTGCTCTCTCACTCTCTCAACAACAACAACAAAATCTAGATGTGTATTTTCAACTTGGTTTTCATTTAGGTTCTGTCCTATTCCTGCCAAAATATATGCAGAGACTACTTTTGGTAATGCCTCTCCATATCTGACCTAGCCCCTGGTACTCTCCTTTTTTTTTTTTTTTTTTTTTTAAGATTTTATTTATTTACTTGAGAGAGAGCATGTGTTTGCAGGAGCACCAGCACAAACAGGCGGGAGGGGCAGAGAGAGAGGGAAAAGCAGGCTCCCCACTGGATAGGGAGCCAGATAAGGAACCTCAGTCCCAGGACCCTGGGATCATGACCTGAGCCCAAGTCTGGAACAAAAATATTTGAAGTTTGAATTAAAGTCACTCTGTGCTTTCACAGGTAACTTTTGAATTCTCCTCCATTTCATGATTTCCAAAGATGGATATAAAATTGATATCCCTTTAGCCAAGAAGATATGAGGTCTGAGATCCTATCCAGGTCAGAGAAACATCTTTCTCTCTCCAAAGCAGATTCTGCACAACCAAAATAGAGATTTAAGCATATACCTCTCCTACCTCTTATCTTACTTGAGATACCCCCCAATGCCTGCAGGATCAAGTCCAAGCTCTTTAATATGGCTCTCAAGACCCCTCATAATCTGGGGTGCCTGGGTGGCTCAGTGGGTTAAAGCCTCTGCCTTCGGCTCGGGTCATGATCTCAGGGTCCTGGGATCAAGCCCCGCATGGGGCTTTCTGATCAGTGGAGATCCTGCTTCCTCCTCTCTCTGCCTGCTTCTCTGCCTACTTGTGATCTCTGTCTGTCAAATAAATAAAATCTTAAAAAAAAAAAAAAAGAACCCTCACAATCTACTGCCATTCTACCTTCCAACTTTATCTTCCAGTCATCTGCTAACCTTTTTCTTTCTTCCTAACCAGATATTACATCAAACTACTTCCATTCCTTAAACACATATTAATTTTTTCCACATTTTATTGATGTATACCATTCATACAATAAGGAGCACCAAACTTAAGTGTACAACTCAGTGGTGGTTTATATAGGTACCCACATGATCAAGATCTAGAACATGACTAAGATCTAGAACATTTCTAGCACTCTAGAAACCTCCCCATACCACCCTTAGTCCATATCTATACAATTCTGACTTCCATCAATATTCATTTTGCCTGTTCTTTAATTTAAAAAAAATATGCCATATGTATTCCTTTTTCTTTTCTGTTCTTCTTTTTTTTTTTTTAAGTAAGCTCTATGCTCAGTGTGGGTCTTGAACTCATGACCCATACACCCCTAGATCAAGAATTGCGTGGTCCACTAACTGAGCCTGCCAGGTGTCCCACCATATGTATT
Organism: Mustela putorius furo; assembly: GCF_011764305.1. Classification (NCBI taxonomy): domain Eukaryota; kingdom Metazoa; phylum Chordata; class Mammalia; order Carnivora; family Mustelidae; genus Mustela; species Mustela putorius. Next base: position 41,803,600 of record NW_025422005.1, on the reverse strand, counting down.
TTTTTTTTTTAATTTAAAGATTTTATTTATTTATTTGACAGAGGGAGATCACAAGTAGGCAGAGAGGCAGGCAGAGAGAGAGAGAGGAGGAAGCAGGCTCCCTGCTGAGCAGATAGCCTGATGTGGGACTCGATCCCAGGACCCTGAGATCATGACCTGAGCCGAAGGTAGCGGCTTAACCCACTGAGCCACCCAGGCGCCCCCACCATATGTATTCTTTAAAACACACAGTAGATTTTTATGCTTCCTCTACTGGAAAGTAGGAATGCTGAATATCGGTCATGTGCTGATGTTCTCCCATTCTGCCTCTATGGCAGATATAACTGAATCACCATTCTTTCTTATCCTATCTAGACTGAGGTTAGGCTCTTTTCCTAAACTGTGCAACAGTAGCCACTACTTATTATTGAGAGCTGACACTAGTGAAACTTTCCTGGACAAGAATGTCCTCTTTCACATTAAATCCTTCATTTCCACCATGTACAACACATTTGATAAGTCATTTAAGTCTTACTGACTTAAATGTCACTTTTTTCTGTTCCTTTTTTGCATGCCTACTCCTGCTTATTTCAAGCTTTCATAATTTCTCACCTGATTTTCTACAACAACGCCTTACTGTTTTCCTGCCTTCAGTTTTGGCTCCTCTATTCTTTTCTACACACTGCTGATTAATCTTTTTTTAAATATCCAAATATGATATACTACATCATTCGCCCAGTTAAAACCTTTTAAGGTGCTACCTTTCAGGTTAAGCCTAAGTGGTTAACACGGTATTGTAGGCCCCGCCTAACTTGCCAGTGTCATCTCCTATAACCTGCCCTCCAGGATGTCAGCTGTGCACAGCTTTCTGAAATATGTTCTGCCCTCTTCCTCCTCTAATCTTGAATGCTGTTCTTTCTAACTGGCTAAGTCTCCTTCACTCTTCAAAGGTGTTTCAAGTATATTTATTATACAAACGTTTATCAGTCATTCTTTCCCTAACAAACGATTATTCTCTCCCAGGCAAAACTAATTATCCCTTGTTTGTGGCCTCATAGTACTTTATACATATCCTTATTACAACAATTATCATATTGTATTATTATCTGTTCACATTTCCAAGAGTTCCTAGAGGGAAGAGAGCTTTGCAGCTCCAGAACTCATCACAGTGCATGACATCTTCTTTTACAGGTTAAAAAAATTGTGGTAGAGGGACCTGCGTAGCTCAGTGGTTTAAAGCCTGTGCCTTCAGCTCAGGTCATGATCCCGGGTCCTGGGATTGAGCACCGCATTGGGCTCTCTGCTTAGCAGGGAACCTGTATCCCCCTCTCCCTGCCTGGCTCTCTGCCTGCTTGTGATCTTTGTCTGTCAAATAAATAATAAATAAATAAATAAATAAACAAAATCTTAAAAAAAGAAAAACTGCGGTAAAATAAATGTAATGTAAAATTTACTATCTTTATTATTTTCAAGTGTGCGGTTCAGTAGTAGTAAGTACATGCATGTGGTCCTGCAGCTATCACCATCATCTATCTCCAGAACTCTGTGCAGCTTGTAAGATTGAAATTCATACTTATTAACTTCATTCTCCCCTCTCCCTAGCCTCTGGCAATCACCATTCTACTTTCTGTTTATGATTTTGACTTAGGTGCCTTGTAGAAGTGGAATCCCACAGTATTTGTTTTTTTTTGTGACTGGCTTATTTCATTTGGCACAATGTCATTTGGCACAATGTCTTCAAGGTTTATCCATTGTTGTAGCCTGTGTAGAATTTCCTTCCTTTTTAAGGCCAAACAATATTCCACTGTATGTATATACCACATTCTGCTTATCCATTCATTTGCCAGTGGACAATTGGATTGCTTTCATCGTTTAGTTATTGTGAATATGCCGCTATGAATATGGGTGTACAAATCTCTTCGAGGTTTGCCTAGGTGGCTCAGTAAGTTAAGCGTCTGCTTTTGGCTCAGGTCATGATCCCAGGGTCCTAGGATCAAGTCCCACATCGGGCTCCTTGCTCAGCAGGGAGCCTGCTTCTCCCTCTGCCTGCTGTTCCCCCTGCTTGTGCTCTCCTCTCTTGCTCAAATAAATAAATAAAATCTTAAAAAAAAATCTCTCTTTGAGAAACTGCTTTGAATTCTTTTGAGTATTTGCCTTGAAATGGAATGGCTGGATCATATGGTAATTCTTATTTTATTTTGTTTTCATTTTTTGAAAGATTTTATTTATTTATTTGTCAGAGAGAGTGCACAAGCAGGGAGAGCAGCAGGCAGAGGGAGAAGCATGTTTCCCACTGAGCAAGGAGCCGACGAGAGATGGGATCCCAGGACTCTGGGATCATGGCCTGAGCCAAAGGCAGACACTAAATTGACTGAGCCACCCAGGCATTCCTTGGATCATATGGCAATTTTATGTTTAAATTTTTGAGGAACCACCAAACTATATGTGTGTGTGTGTGTGTGTGTGTGTGTGTATACATATGCTATGTTTTCTGCTGTGGCTGCACCATTTTACTTTCCCATCAATAATACACAGGGCTTCCGATTTCTCCACATCCTTGCTGACACTTAGTGTTTTCTATGTTTTGTTTTTCTTTTTGATAGTAGTTGTCCTAACAGATGTGAGGTGTCATCTCATTGTAGTTCTGATTTGAATTTCCCTAATGATGGTGATGTTAAGCATCTTTTCATGTGCTTATTGGCCATTTGTAGATTTTCTTTGGAAAAATGTGTATTCAAGTCCTTTGCCCATTTTTGAATGAGTTGTTTTCTTGTTTTTGAGTTTTAGATCTCTACATATTCCGGATATTAATTCCTTATCAGAGATAGGATTTGCAAACATTTTCTGACTCTTTGGGTTGCCTTTTTACTCTCTTAATACTGTCCTTTGATGCACAAAAATGTAATTTTTATGAAGTCCAATTGTTCTATATTTTCTTTTGTTGCCTGTGCTTTTGGTGTCATATTCAAAAATTATTTCCAAATCCAGTGTTTTTTTTTTTTTATAAAGACTTTATTTATCTATTTGACAGAGAGATAGAGAGCACAAGTAAGGAGAGCAGCAGGCAGAGGGAGAGAGAGAAGCAGGCTCTCCGCTGAGCATGGAGCCCAATGTGGGGCTCGATCCCAAGACCCTGGAATCATGACCTGAGCCAAAAGCAGATGCTTAACCAACTGAGCCACCCAGGCACCCCTAAATCCAGTGTTTTTGCCCTATATTTTCATCTAAGAGTTTGCCGTTTTAGGTCTTACACTTAGGTCACAGATTCTTTTTTTTTTTTTTTTAAAGATTTTATTTATTTATTTGAGAGAGAGACAGTGAGAGAGAACATGAGCGAGGAGAAGGTCAGAGGGAGAAGCAGACTCCACATGGATCTGGGAGCCCGATGTGGGACTCGATCCCGGGACTCCAGGATCATGACCTGAGCCAAAGGCAGTCGTCCAACCAACTGAGCCACCCAGGCGCCCTCTTTTTTTTTTTTTTTTTAAAGAAAAAAAATTTTTTTTTTTTTTTTTTGACAGAGAGAGAAGAGTGCAAGCAGGGACATCAGCAGGCAGAGGAGAGGGAGAAGCAGGCTCCCCACTGAGCAGGGAGCCCTATGTAGGACTCAATCCCAGGACCCTGGGATCATGACCTGAGCTGAAGACAGATGCTTAATCGACTGAGCAACCCAGGATCCCTGGTCACAGATTCATTTTTCATTAATTTTTGCTCATGGTGTTAGGTAAAGGTCCATTTTCATCTTTTGTATGTGGATATCCAGTTTTCCCAGAACCATTTGTTGAAAACCCTGCCTCTTCCCCACTGATGAATGGTCTTAGCACCTTTGTCAAATATCATTTGACCATATAGGTGAGGGCTTATTTCTGGACAGACTGCGTGGTATTTCATAGGATCCAAAGATGAATCAGATTATCCTAATGCACTAGAGTTGGTCATAGGGAGTTGGATCTCATTTTTATTTTAGACAAAAAAGAAGAGATGATTTTAGAGGGAGGTAAAATAGCCAACTTAAAAAGAGTTCAAGTCAGAATTATAGATTCTGGTCATCTAGTTCACATCCTTGTTTTTATATAGGAAGAAAAAAAGGCCTGATGCTACTCTTAAGATAAGAATTATAACAAAAATAAAAAGTTATTATAGAAGATTTTAACTCAGTGAAGGAAGAACTTCTAACATCTAGAATACCCAGATTTGAGAAAGAATGAGCTCTCTATAACTACAAATATTTAAACAGAAGTTGGATGAATACCTGTAAGCTTTGCTATAGAAGGCAGGTCTGATCATTTCTTTGCCTTGCTTGTAAATATTCCATGACTGCCCATTAACTTCAGGATAAGGGCCTGCTTTTAAAAATGGCATATACAGGGGCGCCTGGTTGGCTCAGTGGGTTAAGCCTCTGCCTTCGGCTCAGGTCATGGTCTCGGGGTCCTGGGATTGAGCCCCACATCAGGCTCTCTGCTCAGCAGGGAGCCTGCTTCCCTTCCTCTCTCTTTCTGCCTGCCTCTCTGCCTGCTTGTGATCGCTGTCTGTCAAATAAATAAATAAAATCTTAAAAAAAAAATGGCATATACAGGGACACCTGGGTGGCTCAGTTGGTAAAGAGTCTGCCTTCAACTCTGGTCATGATCTTGGGGTCCTGGGATCAAATCCCACTTAGGCTTCTTGCTCAGTGGGGAGCTGGCTTTTCCCTCTCTCTGCTACTCCCCCTGCTTGTGCTAGTGCACTCTCTCTTTTTCTCTCTCTTTGACAAATGAATAAATAAATAAAATGGCACACATAGCCCTTAAGATATGGTCCTAGGTTACCTATATAGCATCATTTCCTGCCATGTATCTATGTTCTTGATATAGCCAACTTTTGTATTGTGAGGTCTGTCCTTTCTAATTGTCAGACCTAACTCAAATTAAAAGAAAAAAAGTAAAAAAACAACCATCTTAAAAAAAAAAAAAACACAACAGTTTCTAACACTTCAAGGAAGTAAGCTAAAGGGTGTGGTTGTAGCTTAAAATTCCACACATAGAATTCTCGAAACAAATCAAATAGAATCAATGGGTTGCAAGTATATACATGCGCTAGTGACTATAAGGGCCCATGAAATCCAAACGGGCAGATGAGAACAAACTTTGATTTTCAGAAGAAAAGGAATTAATTTTTGGTGAATGTTACCATATAATATATATTTATTATTATTTTTTTAAAGTATGCTATATGCCCAACATGGGGTTTGAACTCACAACCCAAGATCAAGAGTTGCATATTCTACCAACTGAGCCAGTCAAGCACCCCTATAATAGACATTTAAACATATTTTAGCTTATTTAATTTTAAGAATGCAAAAAGACAAAAAAAAAGATCCTTTACACTATTTTTGAGGTGAAAACATACTACGTTAGGATCTTTGGTATTACATGTTATAAATAAGAATCACAAAAGTTTTAAGCTTTGAACATATCTTCTGCTTTACAGATAACTTAGTATGTCAGTAAGTAATTTCTAGGTACTTTCTGTGTGTCAGGATTGTGCTGGGTACTGGGAATACAAACATGAAAAAGGAATAGGACCACATATTAAGGTGATCACATAGGGTGATATGGTTGTTTTGGATGGAGCTCATCATCAGACAAGGTCTATAAAAGGTTAACAACCACTGAAGTCTCTCTCCTTGAAGAAATCAAGTATCTAGGAAAAAAAGGAGGGGAGCTCAGAGAAAACCTTTAGCAGATCAGACCACATCTCTTTCTTGCTTATAAAAGTTCAGTGACTATCCATTAACTACAGGAGAAAGCCTGTTTTTTTGTTTTGTTTTATTTTGTTTCTATGGCATACATAGCCCTCTATGATTTATGCCCCTTATGATCTACTGGCAAATTGACTTGGTTTGGGCAGACTTATCTTTGAGGACACTTTCTTGTGATTTGATTAACTCACCAGATCACCTGTCTATCCAATATGATTATTTTTGGACTAAGTTTTTCTATCGCGTAGGAGGAAAATAGAATATGAATATTGATCCACTGGGCAATTATATTTCTCATTATATGTGATGAAATAAGACTTTAACTGTAAGCAATTTTCACCTGAGTTTAGATAAAATTGTTCTCCTAGAAGTTCTGGACTGGAGGACTAAATTTAGAGACTTAACCACAATTATGATATCTTCCTTGCAAGTATCAGGTATAAATCCTCAGTGTTTTTTTTCGGAGCAGTCGTTTACTGTCTTATTTCTCAGTAAACTGTTTGGGATTCAATAGAAAGAACACAGGGCTAGTATTCTAGTACTGCCTATGACTTACTGTATTATCTTGGTACTTCAACCTCCTATGTCCTAAGTTTCCTCGTTTTTTAAATACAAATAATATTTGTTCTACCTGTACTTTGTGATGATACACAAGATTATAGTTTAATTTTAACTCAGAGTATGTGAGTATTATAAGGAATACAAATGTTAAGTATTTGTACTCAAGCTTGCATTCTGTTGGGGTCAGACTTATAAAAGTAACATGTAGGGATCCATAGGAAGGATGGATTACATTCAGTGGATTACATTTAATAAAGGAGACAGGAGTTGAGCCAGGTCTTGAGGAATAGGGAAGGTGGCAGAGTCATTTGGAAGGGTTAAGAACAGAGAGGCACTGGGATTCTCAGTCTGGCCACAGGTTTTTTGTTTTTTTTTTTTTAAACGATTTATTTAGTAGAGACAGAGGGAGAAAGCACAGCTTTCTTGAGGGGGAGAGCTAGGGCAGAGAGAGAGAATCTGAGACTCCCCATTGAGAGCGGAGGCAGGGCTGGATCTTGCCATTTGGAGATCATGAATCTAGGATCATGACTTGAGCCAAAATCAAGAGTCAGATGCTTAACTGACTAAGCTACCTGGGTGCCCTGAACCCAGCCTTTATTTTCAGACTCATTATCTTCTGCTCACTTCAGACAAAATGATGTTTTCTGAATCAGGCATGTGTCTGGCATATAGCAGTTGAGCCTCCATGGTCCAGCTACTACCTCTTCCATTAGAGCCGCACCCAAGTGGCATTTATCATGCTTTCCTCTGTATGAGCCTGGGCCTTTGTTCATATGCCCTTTTGCTTTTATTGTAGCTTAATAGAACAACCTTCCGGGTGCCTGGGTAGCTCAGTGGGTTAAACCGCTGCCTTCTGCTCAGGTCATGATCTCAGGGTCCTGGGAATAGAGGCCCGCATAGGGCTCCTGCTCGGCAGGGAGCCTGCTTCCCTCTCTCTGCCTGCCTCTCTGTCTACTTGTGATCTCTGTCAAATAAATAAATAAAATCTTAAAAAAAAAAATAGAACAACCTTCCTTGCTTAATAGTGAACTTTTTGGAGACAGGAATCTGGTACTGAACTCAGTGCTTTGCTCTTATTAAATAATCAGGAAATTTTATTGAACTTGTTCCAAGGACACTGATATCACTCATGTCGGAAGGACTATGTTGGTATCATCTCAGTGTCTCTATAGGCTTTAACTTTTGTGTCCTGCTGTTTTCCTTATACCATCTCTGTGAAGTAGATTTTTTTGCCTTTAAAAACTTACAAATGAGGGGGGCACCTGGGTGGCTCAGTGGGTTAAAGCCTCTGCCTTCAGCTCAGGTCATGATCTCGGAATCCTGGGATCGAGCCCCGCATCTGGCTCTCTGCTCTGCGAGGAGCCTGCTTCCTCCTCTCTCTCTGTCTGCCTTTCTGCCTACTTGTGATCTCTGTCTGTCAAATGAATAAATAAAATCTTAAAAAAAAAAAAAAACAACTTACAAATGAGGAAACTCAGAGGATACATTTGCCCAGTCATCCAGCTAAGTTCTGAAGTCAAGCAGGGCTCTTTTGACTTGAAATCCCCTACTCTCTGCACTATACCTGGGCCTTGTGGCATCAGACAAGTAGGGGTAAGATGCACTTATTCTGAGAGCTCTCGTTCTCTCTTTGTAAATGGGAACAATAGTACTAACCACATGGGATTGTTATGAGGGTTAAATGGGGTAAAATATGTGAAGTCCCCAGCTCAAGGCCTAGCTAGCACTTGGTGGGCAATGCTTGGTCTCTTCTCAAAGCTTCAAATTCAAATGGACATAAACAGAGAAATACCCAGTTCTGAGGTGCAGTGGGAAGTAGATGGGGCTACACAGGCAGGAATATCCTTCTCCTTGTAACCTCTCATATATTCTATCCTTTGAGACATATTATATACATTAGGCAGTATTTTGTAAATACTTAAGATTTAACAACCTCCTTCACCATCACGTCCACACATGTTCTACCTTTTTCCTGCCTAGTGTGTGTCAAATGCAAGGGCTGTAGTTATGTGACTTGTCCAGCTTTGAGGTCAGGGGTTGGTTGAACAATGTCCAAGGCTGGGGTCTTTAAAAAACAAAACAAAACAAAAATTAAGCCATAGATCCTTTCGGATTGTGACTTTAAATAATTATGCAGAGGAACCTATTAAAAGCAAAGTAAGAATGGGCCCAAAGATGGTAGTTAATTGCAAACCCGAGTGAAACTAAAGAAATTATTTTTGAAATCTTCGCGGGGTAGGGAGATGTTTTTGAGACTTTTCTGCTGAGTTCCTTAACTCCTAAATAGGCTGCATTTCGAAAAGAATTCCAGCTTTGGTGGGTTGGTGGCAAAGGTGACTAGGCTGGTGTCGACCCCGGCTTTCTTCGTCCAGCTCCCCCTTGATGTTCAGAAGCCCGCGCTAGGCGCCGAGGGTCCACGGAGGCTAGGGCTAAGAACGGTTCGTGTGCCAGGCTACAAAGTGCATGTCCAACATCAGGCTTCCTTGGTGGTGGCGGCGGAGCAGGGGGAAGGACAGTTTCTGGAGCGAGGCGTAGAAGCGGTTTTCTGGCCCTTCTTTTCGCTTGGAGGCCTCGGTAGGGCGGGAGGCCCAGGAGCCAGAACTGAGCGGCGGGGCAGTGCCCGTAACCCCGACCTGCTCAGGCACGCCGGCGTCCCCGTTCTCCCCAGTGGGGCCCCGTCGGGTAGCGGGAGCTCGCGACTCCCACCCGGTGGCCCCGCCCCTCCTCGCGAGCCTGCCCGGACTTCGACCCTCCCCCAGCGCTAGAGGACCCGCCCCCTCCTCGCGGACTAACGAGTGTCTTCGCGCGCGCGCGCCCCTTTCCTCCGCCTGCGTGTGAGTGTGCTGCCCTCCCACCTCGGCTCCTCCCTCTTGTTTCTCGCCGCAGCCACAAGCCTCCAAACGCAGCCCCTCCCCCCATTGGTGTTTACCGCTACGCCTTTCCCTCGCCTCGGTTTAACCGGCACCCTGGGGCCCCCAGAACGAAGGGAGGGGGTACCCCTGAACTCTCGCCTCTGCGTTTCCTCTCCCGGGTCTCCTCCGCGTCTTTCCCCAGCCCAACTCTCGGAGGTCAGGACTCCATTCAACACTCTGTCCGTCCCTCCCCTCCCCCCTTCCCTGGTTCCCCCTCGGCCCCCTCCCCTCAGCGGGTCCTCCTTTTTCTCTCCCTCTCCCTCCTCCTCCCCCACCCCATCCCTTCCCCCCCACAATGCAGTTCGCGGCGCGGCGGACATGGCGGTGGAGTCCTGAGCTCGTCGTGTCCCGGCCTCCAGCGGCGGCGGCAGTGACGGCGGCGGCGGCGGCAGCAGGAGGCGGCGGGGGGAGCGGGAGCCACTGAGATGAGGAGGCGCCGCGCGCGCCTGTAGCTCGCGGGCCTCGCAGGTACGGAGGTTCCGGCCGCGCCGTAGCGCCGGGCGCCGAGGGGGTGTGCTTTGGAAAGGCCAGGCGGCCCCCTGTTCGCCCTCCTCAGGTGCGGAGCCTCGCAGGTGTCGGGGGCCCGGCCCGAGCGTGTCTCAGCCACCCCCTTGGGGCCTGACACTTCTTTCTTTGCCGGAATGGACTTCGGGTGTCCCAGGGGAAGGCTGAGATAAGGGAGGTAGGGGCGGCGGCCTGGCGGCCTGAGGAGGGCATTGGGGCGCTTCGAGGGCCGAACTTCACAGAGAGGCTGAGGTTCTGGGTTCCGGGCCGAAACCTGTAGACCCGGGAGGCGGATTTTGAGTTAACGAGATTGATGTGAGCATTCTCTTGGGTCCAGTACGATTCTCTGTCATGTATGCCTTTTCTTTCATTCCCCCCCTCCGTTAGACACAGATGTCCATATATAACAGGCAAATACACACACTCATATAATACATAATAAAGGTTTTTTCCGGGTTCACCCTTGTCGAGAGGAGAGAAGGCAGAGATGTCTGTGAATTTCGTTTCTTGCTCGCCCGCCTTCTCTCTCCCCCGCCCCCCAGTCGAATGGTGGTAATGAACGCTTTTGACGTGGGAAACTGAGATTCGTATTTGTAAACAGACAGCACTAGCTGTGTGTGTTGCACGCCTCCGCGAGAGGTTTCAGGTCCTTTTGGTATCCGGATCGCAAAAGAATGAGATATTTGGACGTGAAAGAAGCACATCGTCCAGATTTCTAGTCATGCCTGAATGGGATGAATTACTGTTATTTTAGGAACGTTGGTTGAACATTTTTTTTTCGTAAATTTATCCGATCTTTAATCAGATGAATTTTGAAACTTGTGTGAGATCTTGTTTCGGTATACCATGTTTTTTCATTTTGATATATTTTTTATACAAAAGTAGTTCCTGACACATGTGATATTCTACTTGGTTTTGTGATCTTTTTAGTGTCTAGAAACGCAATTCAAATTGTTTTGTTGGCGTGCATTTAGTAATTAGCTGTAGTGGATCAGATTACCTTTTGTTTCCAAAAGGCCCCTCTCCCCCGCCAAGTCTTGTAGTAGCGAAATGTGTAACACTTGGTGAAACAGAACATATCCTGTTTCTAAAGTAATGAGAACTATTAGCTAATAAAACTGGATGATCCCAACTAGATACGACAATTTAGAGAGAGTACTATACTAGGGTGGTGGATTGTGGAATGCTTTAAAAAAAAATTGACTTTTTTGTTCTTGGTGTCAGTCAGCATGTTCTGTATATGAGTACATTGTACGCTGGAATTTTCTTTAGGCTCAGCACCCTTGTAAGGTGTCCTTAAAAATTGCTGCACATTGCATCCTAGTACTTATTAGTCACAACTTGTAAAATTTTGAAATTGCTTCATTTAGAATGCTGTGCTTTAAAAATAATGAATTCACTAGTGTCTAGTCTGCTGTGATGCTTTTATAAACAAATTTTAAAGAGTGTTCTTAAAAACCGTATACTTTGGGGACAATAAGCATTTTATGCTTTAAAATTTTATGTATTTTATGCTTTAAAATGTAATTGTTAATATAAACAAAAGAAAGTTGCTTTGAAAGAGAGCTCTTTTCGGTAAGTCTTCCTATTTGCAATTTTTAATTTGACTAGTGTGGAAAATAAAATTAAAGGTTCCTTGAAATAATACAGAAGAGGAAGTGAAAGTTATTGACATTCAATGTTTTAAATGTAGCAAATGTCTGAATACAAAGAGAAAAGGTCTTTTCATTGTCCTAGGTCAAATTGTTATCAGTTACAGATAAATATACAGGATGTTAACATGTATGTAAGTTTAGTTCAATTTCGTAATTCCTAAATCACACAGATTCACATTTATTTTTAGTTCATTTAACTAGAACAGTAATGTCTGTTATAATTTTAGACCTTTTAAAATAAAAATTTATAATAGCAACTATAAGTATTTCTGATTAATAGAAAGTTGTTTAAGGAGAATTTTTATTAGTTCTCAGAGCAGGTTCAGTTTAGTAAGTAGAGAAACTTTTTTTTGATCTCAGGGTTAACCTTGACATGAATAATCATCAATTATGTTGTGTTCCATTTTTGTTTTGTTTTAATGTTGTGTTCCTTATACAATGTCAAATCAGGATCTGTGGGTAGAGAAAGTTTTTTGAATTTATTTTCTACAGAAAGTGTCTGTTTTCAGGCAATAAATAACTTACTTATAAATTCTGATGCCGTAAAATTTGTTTATCCTTAAAAAGAACAAACCATTTTGATATAACAATTAAGTGAGATGTGTTATTTTCGAAAGTAAACTACAAATACTGGAATCCATAAAATAATATTACAAAATTCAGTGAAAGTCATGACTGCAGATAGAAGTATGTCCTAAGGAAGAACAGTTCTTAAAGACCTAAAACAAGGAGAAAACACTGTAGTTTAAAGCAGAATAGGTGATAGGTAGATTTTTTTTTCTTCTTAATCTAAGAGGAATTAAGATGGTGTAAACTGAACTAAGTGAATTAAGAAGGTTTACACTAAACTAAGTTTTAATTCTAGAATTCTAGATAATTGTGTAATTTGGAGAAATGTTTAAAAACCAGCATATGTCCCCAAGCAGTTTTTACAGATCCAAAAAGAAAAGTTATATAAATGCAAAGATGAACAGTTTAGATATTTTCCCCTAAAGTGATAGATTTATTTTGTATAATGTGTTACGGTTTCCAAATTGTTCTCAACATTAATTCATTGAGTGTCCATAATTATCCTGAGTTAAGGGGGAGAGAAAGGGGAACTGAATTTGAGTAACTTTTTACCAGGCATTGTGCTAGACATGTTTATTTTTTTTTACTTTTAACAACCTTATGGAACCTTTTTTGTAGTTCAGTCTCTGCTTAAGATCGTAGAGTCAGATTTGGAACAGCTCAGTGTGTTCTTCCTATTATATATGCCTTGTTGCTTTCCAGATGTATCAAGTAGTCTCTCAGTTTTGTAGGATGGACTGCCTAGGGTTACTCATTCACCGATCATTTAATCATTTATCAAACATTTGCATTTGTACATTATCCTAGACACTGGTAGGTTTTAGAGACACAGAATTATTGAAGACAGTTTCTCCCTTCAGGGAACTGAGTCTGCATATAATATAGATAAATTACAAGGCACTGGGTCATGGAAGGTCAGAGGGAAGAGGCTGGCTCTTGAAGGATGAGTAGGAGTTTGCCTGGTAAAAAAGGGGGTATAGTCTGGAGGCTGGTCCAGAACTAAGGAATAACCTATGCAAAGATGTTAAGTTGTTAAGGGCTCAGAATAGGAAGAGTTGAGAAATTCAGTGTGGCAAGAGTTGAGGATATATGGATAGAGTGGTGAGCGAAATGGTTGGAAATAGAGAGTGAAGGTTATTGTGTATGTTAAGGCCTTTGGATTTTTATTTTGTTACACAAGATCACCAAGTGAGATAGTATTCGAGTTGTGATTACAAGTATGTTTTCTGACTCCTAGTTTAGTATTTCTTTCTCTTCGGCTTCCTTACCAACAGAGTTAACCCATTTTTGGTGGATGGTCAAGCACCCTTTTTCATGATATTCTTTTCTCCTCTTTCTAGTAGTTGCTGTATTTCAGATTAGTTTTTGAGGATCCCAAATGTTAAATTTCTTAGAAGATTTTAAAAAAAATTTTATTTATTTGTTTGACAGAGAGAGAGAGAGAGGGAGAGAGAGAATCACAAGTAGGCTAGGTGGGGGGTGGAGGGGCGCGGGGAGTCAGGCTCTGTGCGGAGCAGAGAGCCTGACATGGGGCTCCATACCAGGACTCTGAGATCATGACCTGAGCCGAAGACAGAGGTTTAACCCACTGAGCCACCCAGGCGCCCCTTAGAAGATTCTTTTGAGATAAAAATACCTCTGGAGGTAATCACTTGTTATAGTTACTTAGGAAGTTTTTTCATTCCTTAATTTGGTTGACTAATTTCTAGTTTAGCATTAGAAAGCAATAGGATGAGGGCTTGGGGAGTATGGGCTTCCTGCAAGCTCTGTGTTCATCAGCAAGGATGAGCAAAGTGCTCATCCTTGCACAAAGCAACCTGTACTTTCAAGAAGAAATTGGTGTAAGTCACATAATAGTAATAGTCTGGTAGTTTAATTTATTTATTTGCAAAGATTTTATTTTTCAGTAATCTCTACACCTAATAAGGGACTCAAAGTCAGAACCCTGAGATCAAGAGTTGCATGCTCCACTTGACTGAGCCAGCCAGATCCCCCAATAGTCTGGTAGTTTTAGGTGGGTATTTGATTTACAGTGATGATAGATAACTTACTGCAATTTTTACGAGGTGTAATTTCTTTCTAAAGATCTTAAGTATTAACTCAGTCTTCAACAACCCTTTTGTATTATCCTCATTTACAGGTGAGGAAAGAGGTACAGAAAGGCTAAGTATCTTGGACAGGATTTCATAGCTAGTTCGCTGCAGACTTAGTATTTGAACTCAGTGTTCAGAGTGTCTGAGTCTGCAGTTAGAGCTCTTAACCACTACATTATGTTGTACCCCAGACTTGGGTTGTCAAAATTGAGCATGCAGAGGGTGTTAAGTTCAGCACAGTTACATGGGTTGTCAAAAAATACATTTTTAAGAAAAAAATATATTTTAAGAATATAAAGTGTAGTGAATAGTGAAATCTGCTTGCATTTTGTCAGTCTTTCCTGCACATTGTAGTTTAAATAATTGTCATTAAAATTGCTCAGTCAGGGGGCTCCTGGGTGGCTCAGTGGGTTAAGCCGCTGCCTTCGGCTCAGGTCATGATCTCAGGGTCCTGGGATCAAGCCCCGCATCGGGCTCTCTGCTCTGCAGGGAGCCTGCTTCCTCCTCTCTCTCTCTCTGCCTGCCTCTCTGCCTACTTGTGATTTCTCTCTGTCAAATAAATAAAATCTTAAAAAAAAAAAAATTGTTCAATCAGGGGCACCAGGCTGACTCAGTTGGAAGAGCATGCTGTTCTTGGTCTTAGGGTCATGGATTAGATCTCCATGTTTGGGGTGGAGATTATGTAAATAAGTAAACTTAAAAAAAATTAAATCAAAGTAGAAATGATCACTTACTAAGTATTTGTTAGTTTAGGGTAGCGGTATTCAAATTCTGGTGACCTTTTTGAGGGGATCTCTGAGTCACAGCTGTTCTCATACTAATATTAAGATAATAGTTGCCAGGTCACCTGGGTGGCTTAGTTGTTAAGCGTCTGCCTTCGGCTCAGATCATGATCCCAGGGTCCTGGCATCGAGCCCTGCATTGGGTTCCCTTCTGGGCGGGAAGCCTACTTCTCTCCCACTCCCCCTGCTTGTGTTCCCTCTCACTGTGTCTTTCTTCATCAAATAAATAAATAAAGTTTTTAAAAAGAAAAAAAGCTATTTGTCTTTTATCTTCTCCTGTCATCTAGAATGTAGAGTGATGTCTACACTATATGTTAAAACATTGCTTTGGGGTAGCCTGGGTGGCTCAGTGGGTTAAGCCTCTGCCTTAGGCTCAGGTCATGATCCCAGGGTCCTGGGATCGAGCCCCGCATTGGTCCCTCTGTTTGGCAGGGAACCTGGTCCCCCCCCGCCCCCCCCCCGTCTCCCGCCTGTCTCTCTGCCTACTTGTGATCTGTCAAATAAATAAAATCTTAAAAAATAAAAAAAGACAAAACATTGTTTTGATGACTAATGGAGTATTTGTTAATTTTTCTTTGAGATATAGTTTACAGTATCATAAGACTCATCCTTTTAAAGTATAGTGTTAAGTATGTATTCATAAGGTTCTGTAACCATCACTATCTAATTCCAGAACATTTTCATCCTTCCAAAAACAAACCCTGTGCTCATTAGCAATCACTCCTCATTACCCTCTCCTCCAGGCCTTTGGCAACTACTAAGCTATTTTCTGTCTATGGATTTGCCTGTTCTGGAATCATACATGTGGCTTTTTGTGCGTGACTTCTTTTACCAAGCATAGTGTTTCCAGGGTTTCTCCATATTATGTATTAGTGCTTCATTCCTTTTTATAATATTGCATTCTATGGGCTGTATTCTATAGAGATACCATGCTTTGTTATTCATTCATCATTTAATAGTCATTTGGGTTGTTACCACTTTTTGGCTAGTATGAATAATATTGCTATGAACATTCACGTAAAAGTTTTTGTCTGAGGAGTGCCTGGGTAGCTCAGTTGGTTGAGTGTTTGACTCTTGATTTTGGCTTAGGTCATTATCTCAGGATCATGAGATTGAGCCCCACACTGGGTTATGGTGAGGGTGGAATCTGCTTGGAATTTTTTCTCCCTCTCTCTGCCACCCCTCCCTTCACATGCTCTCTCTCTTTCTCCAAAAAAAAAAAAAAAAAAAAAGATTTTTTTTTTTTGTGGATGTCTGTTTTCATTTCTCTTGGCTATATACCCAGGAGTGAAATTGCTGAGTATTTGGATGCATTTGTGTTTAACTTTAAAAATTTTATATTTATTTATTTATATATGGTGGGGAGTGCCACTTGTGAGTGAGTGGGGGAGGGGCAGAGGGAAAGAGGAGAGAATCTCAGGCAGACTCCATGCTGAGCTTGGAGCCTTAGACCCTGAGATCATTATGTGAGCTGAAACCAAGAGTCAGCTAAGAATTGGACACTTAACCCATTTTATGTTTAACTTTATGAGTATCTGCCAAACTATTGTCCCAAGAGGCTGCACCATTTTGTATTCCCACTAACAGAGTATGAGAATTCTATTTTCTCCACATCCTCACCAACACTTATTATTGTTCATCTTATTAATTAAAGCCACCTAGTGGGTGAAGTGGTATTCATTTTGGTTTTGATTTGCATTTCTCAAATAACTCTTGATGTTGAGCATCTGTTCTTGTGCCTTTTGGCCACTTGTATATTTTATTTGGAGAACTGTCTATTCACATTCTTTGTTCATTTATTTATTTCTAGAGATTAAAGGTTTTTTAAAAGATTTCATTTATTTGTCAGAGAGAGAGCTAGCGAGCAGGGGTAGCAGCAGGCAGAGGGAGAAACAGGCTTCCTGCTGAGCAAGAAGGCAGATGCTTAACCTACGGAGTCACCCAGGTGTCCCTCTTTTTAAAGATTTTATTAATTTATTTGAGAGAGGCACAGAGAGAGAGAGGGAGAGAGAGCCCCTGTGGGACCTCACAAGAGTGGGGTGGGGGAGGGGCAAAAGAAGAGGGGGGGGGCAGAAGAAAAGGGAAAAGCCTGCTCCCTGCTGAGGGTCTGATCCCAGGACCCAAGCTGAAGGCAGATGCTTAACCTACTGAGCCACCCAGGTGCCCCTCCTTTGCCCATGTAAAAAAATTAGGTTATTTATTTATTTTATAATTTTTGAATCTTAAGAATTCTTTATATATTCTGGATACTGGACTCTTACCAGATACATGGTTTGCAAAAATGTTCTCCCATTTTCTTAAAAAAATTTTTTTTTTTTAAGATTTTATTCATCATTTTGAGAGAGAGCGAGTGCGCATGTGCGTGCCCGTGCGTAAAAGCAGGGGGGAAGGGCAGAGGGAGAGAGAAAGTTTCCTGCTCAGCAAGGAGCCAGATCGAGGGTTCCATTCCAGGACCCTGGGATCATGACCTGAACTGAGGGCAGACGCTTAACCAGTTGAGCCACTTGGACACTCTCTTTTTAAAAATTTAAAAAATTGTGGTAAAATATACCTAACATAAAATTTATCATTTTAAGCTATTTTTATGCATACCTTCAGTGATATTAGGGCATTTAGATTGTTGTGCAACCATCACCACTGTCCATCCCCTGAACTTTTTCATTTTGCACAAACCAAAAACTCTGTACCTTTTAAGCAATAGCTCCTTAGCAAATACCATTCTACATCCTGTCACAATGAATTTGACTACTCTGTGTAGAGTTGTGCAGTATTTGTCCTTTTGTGACTGAAATTTAACTTAGCACAGTGTCTTCAAGGTTGTAGCTTGTATTAGAATTTCCTTTCTTTATGGGGCGCCTGGGTGGCTTAGTGGGTTAAAGCCTCTGCCTTCAGCTCGGGTGGTGATCCCAGGGTCCGGGGATCAAGCCCCGCATGGGGCTCTTTGCTCAGTGGGGAGCCTGCTTCCTCCTCTGTCTGCCTGCTTCTCTGCCTGCTTGTGATCTCTGTCTATCAAATAAATAAATAAAATCTTAAAAAAAATTTTCCTTTCTTTTTAAGGCTGAACAATATTATTCTCTTGTGTATATATATCTTTTATATACTACATTTTGTTTGTTCATCTGTTGGTCAGACTTTGGTTGCTTCCATCTTTTGGCTGTTATGAGTAATACTGCTGTGCACAAGGGCATACAAATAACTGTTTGAGTTTCTGCTTTTTAGCTCTTTGGATGTATAACCAGAATTGGAA
This sequence comes from Mustela putorius furo, assembly GCF_011764305.1. Classification (NCBI taxonomy): domain Eukaryota; kingdom Metazoa; phylum Chordata; class Mammalia; order Carnivora; family Mustelidae; genus Mustela; species Mustela putorius. The sequence goes on along the minus strand of NW_025422005.1, from coordinate 41,785,557 downwards.
TTGCTGGATCATATAGTAAATTTACATTTAATTTTTGGAGGATTTGCCATATTTGTTTGTTTTTCATTTTCACTTTTTTTTTTTTTAAAGATTTTATTTATTTGTCTGAGAGAGCATAAGCGGGGAGGGACAGGCAGAGGGAGAAGCAGGTTCTCTGCTGAGCAAGGAGCCAGATGTAAGACTTGATCCCAGGAGCCTGGGATCATGACTTTAGCAGAAGGCAGATGCTTAACCGACTGAGCCACCCAGGCATCCTGGTTTTTTTCATTTTCAGTTATGTTTTCAGTTTTGATAAAGTTTGATTTATGTATTTTTCCTTTGATTGCTTGTGCTTTGGGAGTCATACCTAAGAAATTATGGCCTAATCCATGATTATAAAAATTTATACCTCTATTTTCTTACAACAGTTTTATAGTTTTAGCTTTTGCATTTAGATCGTTGATCCATTTTGAGTTAATTTTTGTATGTGGTGCGAGGTAGAAGTCCAGCTTTCTTCTTTTTTAAAAAAATTTTAAAAAATATTTTCTTTCTTTCTTTTTTTTTTTTAATAAGATTTCATTTATTTGTTTGACAGAGAGAAAGAGAGATCACAAGTAGGCAGAGCATCAGGCAGACAGAGGGGGAAACAGGCTCCCTGCTGAGCAGAGAGCCAGATACAGGGCTGAATTCCAGGACCCTGAGACTGTGACCTGAGCCAAAGACAGAGGCTTAACCCACTGAGCCACCCAGGTGCCCCCAGGTTTATTCTTTTACATGAGGCTGTCTAGTTGTTCCACCATTAATTGATAAGACTGGTCTTTCTCTTGTTGAATGGTCTTGGCATCCTTGTTGAAAATCAGTTGATCATAAATGTCTGTGTTTATTTGTGGATTCTCAATTGTTTCTGGATACTGATTTGATCTATATGTGTATTCTAGCGCCAGTACCACCCAGTCTTGATTACTGTAGCTTTGTATAAAGTTTTGAATTCTGGAAGTGTGAGCCCTCCAACTTTGTTCTTTTTCAAGATTTTTTGGCTCGGTAGAGTTCCTTGCAATTTGATACGAATTTTAGGATCAGCTTGTCAATTTCTGCAAAAAAGAAAAAGAGTTGAGTTTTGAAAGGAATTGTGTTGAATCTGGTAATTAAAAGCGGGGACTCTTGTCATCTTAATATTAAGTCTTCCAATCATGAGTATGAGATGTTTTCATTTACTTTTATTTCCATTAAATAGTCCTTTACCTATTTATTTCAACAGTGTTTTGTAGTTTTTAGTGTATAAGCTTTGTACTACTTTTGTTGAATTTATTCCTAAATATTTTATTCTATTTGATGCTATTGTAAATGGAATTCTTTTCTTTTCTTTTTTTTAAAGATTTATTTATTTATTTATTTATTTATTTGACAGAGATCACAAGTAGGTAGAGAGGCAGGTAGAGAGAGAGAGACAGAGACAGAGAGGAGCAAGCAGGCTCCCTGCTGAGCAGAGAGCGCTATGTGGGGCTTGGTCCCAGGACTCTGGGATCATGACCTGGGCGGAAGGCAGAGGCTTTAACCCATTGAGCCACTCAGGCGCCCCTGGAATTGTTTTCTTAATTTCATTTTTGGATTGTTCATTGCTTGTGTTTAAAATACACCTGACTTTGTATAGTGATTTTGGAGATCAACCTTGCTGGACTCATTTATTAGCTCTGATGGTTTTTTGTGGATTTTTTGGGATTTTCTATATGTAAGATCATGTCATCTGCAAATAGACATAGTTTTACTTCTTCCTTTCTTATCTGGTTATTTTTTATTTCTTTTACTACCTGATTAGTACAGTGTTGACTATAAGTGGAGACAATGGACATTCTTGTCTTGTTTCTGCTGTTAGAGGAGAGAACATCTAGTCTTTCACTATTAAGTATGATGTCACCAGTGGGTTTTTCTTAGATGGCCTCAGTAAGGTTGAGGCAGTTTCTTTCTGTTCTAGTTCATTGAGTATTTTTATCCTAAGAGTTTGTTAGGTTTTATCAAATGCATTTTTGCATCATTTGAGATGACTGTTGTTTTGTCCTTTATGTTATTAATATAGTATATTACACTGATTAATTTTCATATTAATCATATATATATGTGTATATATATATATGAATATATAATTGAACCAAACTTGCATTCCCAAGAGACATACCACTTGGTGTCCTGGTGTTTAATCCTTTAGTTTGCTAGAATTTTGTTTAAAATTTTTGCATCTATATTCATATAAGATACCAGTCTATAATTCTCTTAGGATGTCTTTGTCTGGTTTTGGTACTAGGGTTATAATGGCCTTATAGAATGAGTTAATAAGTGTATTCTTGTATTTGAAAAATTTCTCGGTTTTATTATCTAATAATATTAGTATCAGTAGCTATAACCCACACAAAAAAAGTTCTTTCGATCTTTAGTAATTTTTTTAAAAGATTTTTCTTTCTTTCTTTCTTTCTTTCTTTCTTTTTTTTTTGAGATTTTATTTATTTATTTGTCAGAGAGAGAGGAGTGAGAGCGAGCACAGGCAGAGTGGCAGGCAGAGGCAGAGGGAGAAGCAGGCTCCCTGCCAAGCAAGGAGCCCGATGTGGGCCTCGATCCCAGGACGCTGGGATCATGACCTGAGCTGAAGGCAGCTGTTCAACCAACTGAGCCACCCAGGCGTCCCTCAATCTTCAGTAATTTTTAAGAATATGAACACATCTCAAAAAGTTTGAGAACTGTTGGTTTAGATGAGCAGACCTACCTTGGTGCCTAAACATTGAGCCCCAGATTGGGACACTTGTTTATAGTCCTAAACCAGTCCTGTTTGTGTCACTTTAGGCAACTCATAAACTTAGGGTGCCTCATTAGTGTATAACATGGAAATACTGGGGCATCTGGATGGCTCAGTTGGTTAAGTCTCTGCTTTCAGCTCAGATCATGATCTCGGGGTCCTGGGATCAAGCCCAGGCTCCCTGCTTTAGCAAGGAACCTGCTTTTCCCTCTCGCTCTGCCTCTTTCTCAAAAAATAAAATAAAATGAAATAAAATCTTTAAAATAGAAGTACTGTAAGACTGTATTAACTTCATAAATGTGTAAAGATAAACAAATGAGCATACTAGACATGTATTAGCTGATGGTGTATCTTCAAAAAATTTTTTTTAAACAAATATTTGTAAGAGCTCTGGATATTTTTGCAGGAACTTGTATCATTATGTGATGGTGTCTTGAATTCTGCCACATAGATTAAAAAAGAAACAAATAAATGTTAGTTTGTCTTTGGAAATTTTATTTAAGTTTTCTGTGATAGTACCAGTTTTTTTTTTTAATATTTATTTACTTATTTATTTGACAGAGATCACAAGTAGGCAGAGAGAGAGAGGGGAAAGCAGGCTCCCTGCTGAGCAGAGAGCCCAGTGTGGGGCTCGATCCCAGGACCCAGAGACCATGACCTTAGCCGAAGGCAGAGGCTTAACCCACTGAGCCACTCAGGTGCCCTGATAGTATCAGTTTTAAAGCAGTGGTTTTCATTATATAAGAATTACACTTTCCTTTGGAAGGCATTTTATAGTTACTAGAAACTACTCACAATTATCATCCCTCTTCCTCATTCTTTTTTTCCTCTTTGTTTCTGTTGGGAATTTATATTCTATTTCTCAGATGTATTAAAACAAACAAAAAGATTGAGAACCATTACTCTGTCCTAATCCTGTAAGGGATGTAGCTTAGTTTCCTCACATTTCAAAGCCAGGAAACCAGACCCATATTTTTCTGCATGTTATCTATTTATTCTTCTGTCTTTGTAGTTCCTCTTCCTTTAAGACTGGTGGCCTGCTGCCTATATTTTTTATCTGACTTGGCATTTCAATCTAGGAACCTCTGGGTTATTCTTTTATATTCACTGATACTGGATGTAATTCTTTTTTTTTTTTTTTTCTGGATGTAATTCTTGACATCATATTGGCAGTTGGACATTGAAGGTCATCTAATACCTTAACTTTACTTTTCCTTAATTTCTGTATTCCAGGGATGCCTGGGTGGCTTGCTCAGTTGGTTAAGCGGCTGTCTTTGGCTGGGATCAGGATACTAGGGTCCTGGGATTGAGTCCCTCATTAGGCTCCTTGCTCAGTGGGGAGCCTACTTCTCCACCTGCCCCTCCCCCAGCGTGTGTGTGTGTGCATGTGCACACGCTTTCTCTTTCTCCTTCTGATGAATGGATAAGATTTTGAAAAAAATTTCTGTATTCCAGTGGTACTCAGTCTACATTCCTTGACCTACCTACTCCTATGGTTTAAAAAATGGTTCTGTTTCTGACCAAAATCTCAAAAATATTTATAGGTGTATCTTTCTCATTTCTTTAGTTTTCTGATCTATTCTTAATCTCTATATGTAACATCTTTTTGGCTTTATCCCCCCCCCCCCATACCATTACTGTTTTTTACCCTTACTCTTTTGAAATAGTCATTCTATCAGTCCCTTACCCCGTATGAATTAAAATATTTGCTAATTGTATAAGTTAGTAGACTGGTATTTTATATATCTAGTTTGGTCCTTAACATAGCTTGCCAGGATTTTAGATTTCTTTCTGTTACTCACATTTGCTATTGTTTTACTCCTGTCTTAAGCCCTCTACTGCCCTCTGCTTTTCTCGCTTAGTGCTGCCTTTTCTTTTCTAGAACAGTGTTAAAGTGTTTCTTCATGGTTCTTTGAGATGATAGGTGGTCCTGGCAAAAGAGGCTTCTTTAGTCAAATAAATCTGGGATATGTTGTAAATTATCTCTCTCTTGGAGATTTGCAGTTCTTATTAGCATACTGAAGAGTCTGAAAGTTTCTTCTGGAGAAATTAAATAAAATTAATAATAAATAAATTTATTCATTTATTTTAATTTAATTATTTTTATTTATTCATTAGAGAGAGAGAGTGAGAGAGAGCGCACACAAGCAGGGGAGAGGCAGAGGCAGAAGGAGAGGGAGAGGAGAAGACGACTTTCTGCTGAGCTGGGAGCTGGACGTGGGGCTTGATCCCAGGACGTAGAGATCATGACCTGAGCTAAGGCAGACACTTAAACATCTGAGCCACATGGCACCCCTCATTAAACTTTAACACAGACGTTCCCCCTTCCCAACTCTACTTAAACTGCTTGTTATAAGGCCCTAAGTAAGTTAGTGTTTTTTTTTTTTTTTTTTTTTTTTTTTTTTAATTTATTTATTTGACAGACAGAGGTCACAAATAGGCAGAGAGGCAGGCAGAGAGAGAGAGGAAGAGAAGCAGGCTTCCCGCTGAGCAGAGAGCCTGATGCAGGGCTCAATCCCAGGATCCTGGGATCATGACCTGAGCCGAAGGCAGAGGCTTTAACCCACTGAGCCACCCAGGTGCCCCAAGTTAGTGGTTTTTACTACTATTGATAATTACTATTGCTTACCTTACTGACTTGTCTCATTTTCCTCTCCACCCTCTTACTGTCCTGAAATTAATCTAAAGCCGAAATTGTGCCACTCTTCTGCTTATAAATCTAGGCCTTCTTTTTGCTTAAAGTATAAAGTTGACTTGGTATGTAAATGTGTGTACCAGTTTACATTCTCAGTTCCTCTCCTGTGTTCACCATTGTGTATGCTATTTTATGATCCTAAAAAGGTTGTCAAATTTTATAAATACATTTTGTTTACTATATACAAATCTTATTAGGTCTTTCCCTTCTCACTCTCTCTTCTAAGCGGGAAATTTTTAGCCCAACAATTATTTCCACGATAAAGTCTTTTCCAAGGCTCTTTCCACAGGGTTTCCATAACACGTGTCACATAATAATACTGTCATTATTTGTTTATATGATGGTCTCCCCTTTTACACATGACCCATTATTTATCATTATATCTTCAGCTTTTAACCTAGCACTTTATATGTGAATGTTGACAAATAATCTTTGTTAAAATGAATTCCAGGTGTATAATTATTTACCTGAACAAATGCAGGCCCAGCTACATAATTTGCAGGATGAAGTACAAAATGAAGATATAAGGACCTTGCTCAAAAAGTAGGGAAGAAGTGCCATTAAAGTTAGTAAAATATAAAGCTTTTTCCTTTCTTCTGTGATCTTTTTCTCAACATTATGGTGATCTGCATTTACTTTTATTATTTTATGAGCAGGGAGCCCAATGCGGGGCTCCATCCCAGGACCCTGGGATCATGACCCAAGCGGAAGGCAGACGCCCAATGACTGAGCCACCCACGCTTTTATTATTTTAATTTATTTTTAATTTACTTTTAAGTGTCATTCTAAATATAAAAATTAAAAACATTTTACTTTTAAAAAAGATTTATTTGAGACCTATGTGCGCTGAAGAATGACAAAAAGAGCTTGTATGCATGGGAGTGCACGCAGGGAGAGGGAGAGGGACAGTCTCCCGGCCGAGCAGGGAGCCCTATGCAGCCCTTCATCAGAGGATCCTGGTATTATGACCTGAGCCCTGAGCCCAAATCAGACACTTAAATGACTGAGCCACCCAGGCACCCCTAGTACAATTAAAAATTTTAAGTTCAGTATAAATTTTACTGTTCATCCTTATATTGTTCAGTGTCACCTCTAAGTGCATATATAAAAGTGTTTAACTCTTACGTGGAATTGCTGGTATTTCATAGCTTGTACTTGTACACTGTATACTTATATATTTAATTTTACTTTTTACCAGGGAAAAACACTGCACAGTACTTACTGAGCTATTTTTATTTCGCTCTTTTTTTTTTTTTTTTTTTTAAAGATTCTATTTATTTGACAGAGGACATACAAGCAGGGGAAGTGATAGGGAGAGGGAGAAGCAGGCTTCTCACTCAGCAGGATGCCTGATGTGGGCTTGGACTAAGCTAAAGGCAGACACTTAACCAACTGAGCCACTCGGGCACCCTTATTTTACTTTTATTATTACTTTTTAAGATTTTATTCATCTCTTTGAGAGAGGAAGAGATATGAGAAAGAGCAGGAGTGGGGAGGAGAGGGAGAAGCAGGGAGCCTGATGCAGGGCTCAATCCCAGGACCCCGGGATCATGACCTGAGCCAAAGGCATCAGATGCTTAACTGTCTGAGCTACCCAGGTGCCCCCCATTTCACTTCTTATACTTACACATTCCACCAGCATCCTCTACCTTCTTTTTTTAAGTTTTTTTTAAAGTAATTTCTACACTTAGTGTTGTGGGGCTTGAACTCATGAGTCTGACAAGAATCCCATACTCTTCCAGTTGAGCCAGCCAGGCACCCAACATGTTCTGCCTTTGACTTTGGCAGTACTGAAAGGAAAAGGAACTGTGGCTTGTTCTGTCTTGCCCTTTCCTTCTGTGTCATCAGTTTTAGCATACAGGGTTAGTTAATACAGGGAAGTAACATGAAAAAGAAAAGATATAATAGGGTTTGTTTTGTTTTTTTTTGGGGGGGGTCACATTTCTTAGAATACCATTGCCTTTCTTCTGTGTTTGAAGCAAGGTATAGTTAAGGTAAAAAATGTGGCTTCTTGGTTTGCTTGGTTGTAGACAACATGCTTATCTTATACTCACTTTGAGTCCTGCTGAACTACATATAGTGGCTCCACTGGAATTCTGTGCTTATGGGGCATCAAAGCTGAATAAAAAACGAGGTGGAAAGGAATGTCAGACATGCATTTTCCATGTATTTCCTCTGCTCTCATCAGACTACAAAACGCAGGGCCACCTGGGTGCCTCAGTCAGTTAGGCATCTGCCTTCAGCTAGAATTGTGATCTCAGGGTCCTGAGATGGAGCCCTGTGTGAGCTCCCTGCTAGGTGGGGAGTCTGTTTCTCCTCTCCCTCTATTCCTCCCTGCAACTTGTGCTTGTGTGCATTCTTTTTCTCAAACAAATAAATAGAATCTTAAAAAGAAAAACATTAGAAAACACAAATTCATAGCTAAGATTAAAAATTTTAAGTTGATGACAGCACTTTTTTTTTTTTTTTCAATGAGAAAGAGATCACAAGTAGGCCGAGAGGCAGGTGGAGACGGGGAAGCGGGCTCCCTGCTGAGCATAGAGCCTGATGTGGGACCCCATCCCAGGAGCCTGAGATCATGACCCGAGCCAGAGGCAGAGGCCCAACCCACTGAGCCATCCAGGTGCCCCTCAAAGATTTTATTTTTATTTAGTTGAGAGAAAGCAAGATAGAGAGAGAGAGCAGGAGCAGAGGAAGAGGCAGAGGGAGAGAGAGAAGCAGGCTTCCTGTTGAGTAGGGAGCTGGATGTGGGACTTGTTGCCAGGACCTTGCGATGAGGACCTGAGCCCTGACTGAGCCACCCAGGTGTCTTGCATAAGGATTTCATACTGTCCATATCCATACCAACATTTGGTATTTTCTGCTTTTTTGATAATCCTAGTGTGTATGAAGTGGTGTTTTATTATAGTTTTGATTTACATTTTCCTGGTGACTAATGATGTTGAGCATCTTTTCATGCACTTATTGACCATTTATTTATCTTTGGAGTAATGTCTATTCATGTCTCTTGCCCATTTGTTAAGTGGGTTTTTCTTTTTGTTGATAAGTTGTAGGAATCTCTATATTCTGGATAGACCCTTATCAAAGATATGATGTACAGATTTTTTTCTCCCATTTTGTTGGTTATTTTTTCACTTTTTGGGTAGTGTCCTTGCTGAACAGATGTTTTGATTTTTTTGTTGAGATGTAATTAACATATAGCATATTAGTTTCAGGTGTACAACACAATAATTTGATATTTGTATATATTGTGAAATGATTACCACAATAAGTCTAGTTGACATCCATCACCACATAGGTACAAATTATTTTTTCTTGTGATGAGAACTTTCAAGATTTACTCTCTCAGCGACTTTCAAATGTACAATACAGTATTATTAGCTGTAGTCACAATGCTGTACACTATATCCCCAGAACTCATTTTTTTAAATAATTGTAATCTTGTACCTTTTGACCACTTTGACCTATTTTGCCCACTTCCTTCTTCCCAGCCCCAGCCTCTGGCACTACCAATCTGTTCTATATATCTATGAGTTTATTTTGTTTGTTTTAGGGTTTACATATAAGTGAGATCATACAGTATTTTTCTCTATCTATCTGTCTCCCTTAGCATAATACCCTCAGGGTCCATGCAAGTTGTCATAAATGGTAAGGTTTTCTGCTTTTTTTTTTTTTTATGGCTGAATAATATTGCATTGTATATACACACCACATTTTTTTTTATCCTTGCATGGACACAGGTTGCTTCCATATCTTGGCTGTTGTAAATGACACTACAGTTAACATGGGGGTGCAGATATCTTTTTGAGTTATCTTTTCTTTTTTTTAAAGATTTTATTTATTTATTTGACAGAGACTACAAGTAGGCAGAGAGGCAGGCAGAGAGAGAGAAGGGGAAGCAGGCTCCCTGCCGAGCAGAGGGCCTGATGGGGGGCTTGATCCTAATCGTGACCTGAGCCGCAGTCAGAGGCTTTAACCCACTGAGTCACCCAGGCGCCCCCATATCTTGTTTCCTTTGACTAAATGCCCAGAATGAGAATCGCTGGATTATTTCGTAGTTCTTTTTAAGTTTTTGAGTATGGCTACACTGTTTTACACTATGACTGTACCAGTTTAACATTACCACCATTAGTGCACAGGGATTTTTTTTTCTCTACATCCTTGCTGGTACTTGTTATATTTTTTTGATAATAGCCATTCTGACAGGTGTGAGTTGATATCTCATCGTAGTTTGGATTTACATTTTTCTGATGTTTGGTGTTGTTGAACATCTTTTCATGTCCTGTTGGTGGTTTGTATGTCTTCTTTGGAAAATGTCTGTTTACATCCTCTGCCCATTTTATTTTTTTTAATTTTATTTATTTATTTATTTTTTAAAGATTTTATTTATTTATTTGACAGACAGAGATCACAAGTAGGTAGAGAGGCAGGCAGAGAGAGAGAGAGAGGAGGAAGCAGGCTCCCTGCTGAGCAGAGAGCCCGATGCGGGACTCTATCCCAGGACCCTGAGATCATGACCTGAGCTGAAGGCAGAGGCTTAACCCACTGAGCCACCCAGGTGCCCTCCTCTGCCCATTTTAAAATCTGATTGTGTTCTGTTAACCTCTTGAGTTCTATGAGTTCTTCGTATATTTTGGGTATTAACCCCTTGTCAGATATGTGATTTGCATCTTTTTTCTCCTACTTTGTAGATAGCATTTTTATTTGGCTATGCAGAAACTTTTTAGTTTTTTTTTTTTTTAAAGATTTATCTATTTTATTTATTTAAAGATTTTATTTATTTATTTGACAGAGATCACAAGTAGGCACAGAGGCAGGCAGAGGGAGAGGAGGAAGCAGACTCCCCACTGAGCAGAGAGCCTGACGTGTGGCTCGATCCCAGGACCCTGGGATCATGACCTGAGCCAAAGGTAGAGGCTTAGCCCACTGAGCCACCCAGGTGCCCCTATCTATTTATTTTAGAGAGAGTTCATACGTGGGTGGATAGGGGAGGAGGTAGAGCATTTCAAGTAGTCTCCCTGCTGAGCCCAACCCAGGGTTCAGTCTCACAACTCTTGAGATCATGACCGGAGCTGTACCTAACTGACTGAGCCACCTTTTTATTTATTTTTTATTTTATTTTATTTAAAAATTTTATCTTTTTAAGAGAGGGGTGCCCCTCTTGTCTATTTTTAATATTATACTTATGAAGCTGATGCCAGATCTAAGGTTGTGAAGACTTACCAGTTTTTATAGTATGTGTGTGTCTGTGTGTGTGTGTTTGTAAGTTAAAATATAAGGTAGGGTGCCTGGCTGGCTCAGTTGGTAGAGCATGTGACTCTTGATCTGGTGGTTGTGTTTCAGCCCCACACTGGGAGTAGAGATTACTTAAAAAAAAAAAAAAATACAAGGTGTAGTTTTTAATGTAATTTAAAAATTTACATCTTTGGAACCTTTAAAAAAAAAAAGATTTATTTATTTATTTATTTATTTAATTTTAGAGTGAGAGTGAGAAAAAGTGAACTTTTTAAAAAGATTTATTTATTTGTCTGTCTGTTTTAGAGTGAGAGTGAGAAAGATTGCATGAGAGAGAGCATGAGGAGGGGGAGGGACAGAGCCAGAGGGAGAGGGACGGAGCCTCGTATGGGCCAAATCCCATGACCCCATTCAGAACCAAGAGTTGGGCACTTAACTAACTGAGCCACCGAGGTACCCCTTTTGTTTGTTTTTATGTTTTCTACTGTTTATTTTTTTTCTTTTCTTTCTTTTTTTTTTTTTTTGAAAGATTTATTTGAGAGAGAGTGTGTGGATGAGAGAGAGTTGGAGCAGGGGAAAGGGAGAGGGAGAAGCAGACCCCCTGCTGAATGGGGAACCTGACTTGGGGCTTGATCCTAGTACACTGGGATCACGATCTGAGCTAAAGGCAGATGCTTAACCGACTGAGCCACCCAGGTGCCCCTATTTCTTTTCTTTTTAAACATTTATTTGAGAGAGAGAGTGTGGGGGATGGAGGGGTAGAGGAAAGGGAGAGAGAGTCTTAAGTAGGCTTCTTGCTGAGCACAGGGGCAATGAGGGAAAGGGTTCTTTCTCAGGATTATGAGAGCATAACCTCAGTGAAAACCAAGAGTGGGACATTTAACCGACTGTGCCACCCAGGTGCCCTCATTGTTTATTTCTGAGCATTTAAGTGTGTTTGTATATATATATATATATGTGTTTTCTTCTTCTTTTTTTTTAACATTTTATTTCTAAGTAATCTCTATACTCATTGTGGGGCTCAAGCCCAGTACCCTGAGATCAAGAGGCGCAGACTTGACTGACTGAGCCAATCAAGTGGCCATTTTCTTCTTTCTTATGCAGAGTTACTTACTACATATTCCTATGTGTATTATTTTTTTTTATTTTACAGTAGGTAGGTCCTTGCTATCACTGCACAGCAGAATAGAGACTTCCTCATTCTGTTTTATATTGTGTAGTAATATATTTTATGTTCTATGCTAGTTTTCCCTATCAGTGTGGTATTGATGGTCATTTGAGTTTTTTGCCCAGTCTTTTGATTTACAATTAGTGCCTTTTTAAAAAAAGATTTTATTTATTTATTAGAGAGAGAAAGAGAAGAGAGGGAGGGCACAAGCAGGGGGGTGGAGCAAAGGGATTTCCTGCTGAGCAGGGAGCCTGATGCTGGATCCCAGGACCCTGAGATCATGACCTGAACTAAAGGCAGACACTTAACTGACTGAGCCATCCAGGCACCCTCACTTAGTGCTTTAATAAATTATACAATATACTAATTATAATTATAAGTCTTATAGTTATTATAAGTTATAATAAGTCTGATGTGATCTATTTTGAGTAAATATTTGTAACTAGTGTAAGGTCAGGGTCCAACTTCATTTCTTTGAATGTAGGTATGTTTTTTACTAGCACATTTGTTGAAAAAACTGTCCTTTCCCTGTTGAATACTCTTAGCATCATTGTCAGATCAGTTGACCCCATAAGTGAGGGTTTATTTCTGGACTCTGTTGTATTCTACTAATCTATGTCTTTTCTATGCCAGTATGGTACTGTTTGATTACTGTAGAGTTGTAGTAAGTTTTGAAATCAGGAAGTATGAGTCCTCCAACTTTTTTTCTTCCTTTCCTAGGTTGTTTTGGCTCTTCAGAGTTTCTTGAAATTCCATATGAATTTTAGGATGAGTTTTTCTATTTCTGCAAAAAATGCCATTGGGATTTTGGTAATGATTGCACTAAATCTGTAGATCACTTTGCATAGTATTGGCATTTTAACAATATTGTTAATAATATAAGTTATTGGTGATAAGTAAAGGAAATGAATGGGTAAGTACATAGTGGGCTGCACATCATGAATTCTGCCCAGTCTCCAGCTTTTGGCAATTCTGGGGAAAAAAGCCTAATCCATTCTTGGGATTTTTGAGCTTAATAACAATAAGCAAGGAATGGAGTGCTTAATCTTTTTAAGTGAAGGTGGAACATTGTAAGAGATGTGTCTTTCAGTTTTCCACTCCTTGGGGCTCTAAGTCACAGGAACTTAAACACTTCCTGATTTCTAGCCTTACAGTGTAGAATGCAAGGAAGAAGTAGACAGGGAAAATAGATCGGAAGGAGTCCTTGAACTTGAGATACTGTACCATTTGTTTAAGTCTAATCTTTTTCAGTATTGTTTTGTAGTTTGGTGTGTGGAATTTTTTTGCTTCCTTAGTTCAGTGTATTTTTTTTTTTTTTAAAGATTTATTTATTTATTTATTTGACAGAGAGAGATCACAAGTAGGCAGAGAGGCAGGCAGAGAGAGAGAGAGGAGGAAGCAGGCTCCCCGCCAAGCAGAGAGCCCGATGCGGGACTCGATCCCAGGACCCTGAGATCATGACCTGAGCCGAAGGCAGCGGCTTTACCCACTGAACCACCCAGGCGCCCCAGTTCAGTGTATTCTTAATTATTCTTTTTGATGCTAAAGTAAATGGAATTATTTTCTTAACTTTATAGACATGTTAATTTCGTAGATCATTGTGTTGATTCTGTATTCTGCAATTTGCTGACTTAGTTTTTTACTACTGTTTTGGTGCATTGTGTGTGTTGTGTGTGTATGTGTGTGCGCATGTGTACTTTTAAGGGTTTTCTTACATATAAGATCATGTCATCTGCAAAAGATAATTTTATTTTTTCCATTCCCATTTGGTTGCCTTTTTTTCTTTTACTTGCCTAATTGTTGTAGCTGTAACTTCCAATAGATCTATGTCAAATAGAAGTGGAAAAAGTAGACATCCTTGTCTTATTCCTGATTGTAGAGGAACAGTTTCAGTCTTTAACTATTGTGTGTGATGTTAGCTGTGTCTTTGTTTTGTATGATGGCTTTTATCATGATGAGGAAGTTCCTTGCTATTACAAGTTTATTGAAAAAAAATTTTTTTCCCCCAAGAAAGGCTGGTGGATTTTTTTCAAATGCTTTTTGTTGCATCATTCAAGCTGATTATGTTTTCCTTTTCCTTCAGTCTGTTAATATGGTATGTTACATTGATTTTTGTTTGTTGAACCATTCTTGCATTCTAGAGATGAATCTCACTTGGTTGTGCTATATAACTCTTAATATGCCGCTCATGTTACTGAATTTCTTTTCCTTTAGTGCCCATGGTTCTTGGTCATGCTGCTTTGAAGAATGAAGAGGTAGACCAGACAAAGAGTGGTGGGCAGCAAAGCAAACATTATTGAGTAATAGTACAAAGCTCCTGAAGAGGAGGGGACCCCGGAGGGTTGCCACCAGTTTCCAAGTCTAGTGGTTTTTATGGGCTTGTTGGCAGGCTCTTTTAATCTGATTAACCTTCCGTGCATCTGTCACCCTATCAGGTTTTTATCATATAACTATTAGGTGGGTAAGGGTAGAGGCTCCTTTTAGGGTGATATTTAAAGGTGGTGTCCTGTTAGGGTGGAGTTCCCTTGTTCCTGCCTGCCTTCTTCCAACTATCTTTCATTACTTGGTTTGCTGGTATTTTGTTGATGATTGTTTGAATATATGTTCATATATTAGGGTAATGCTGGCCTCAGAGAATGAGTTAGGAAGTGCCCTCCATTTTTATTTTTTTGGGGAAGAGTTTGAGAAGGATTGGTGTTAATTCTTTACATATTTAGTAGACTTCACCAGTATAGTCTTTTGGTTTCTGGGCTTTTTGTTGTTGGTGGTAGGTTTTTGATTACTGATTTAATCTACTTCTTTGTTGTAAGTGTATTTGGATTTTTTATTTGTTCTTGACTCTGTTTTGATAGCTTGTATGTACAATTTGACCATTCTATCTAGGTTATTCAATTTGTTGGTAAACAGTTGTTTATTATATTCTTTTATAATCCTTATTTTTTAATTAAAAAAATTTTAAATGATTTTATTTATTTGAGAGAAAGGGAGAGCATGAGCAGGCGAAGGGACAGAAAGAGAGGGAAGAGCAGACTCCATGCTGAGCAGGGGGTCTGATGTGGGGGTTGATCTCAGGACCGTGGGATCATGACCTAAGCTTGAGGCAGATGCTTAACTGACTTAGCTACCCAGGCACCCTATAATCCTTATTTTTAAAAAATATGTGAAATATCCCTCTTATATCCATTTTTGGAAAATGTGATAAAATGTACATTGTTTTTATTTGTCTCAAGGTATTTTCTAATTTCCCTTGTGATTTCTTCTTTGACCCATTGGTTGATTTGAGTGCATTGTTTAAGTTTTCCATATTTGTGAAATTTCCAGTTTTTGTATTGATTTGATATCTAATTTCATTCTCTTGTGGTAAGAAAAGATACTTTGTATGATTTTAGTCTTTTTAGACTAAATCTAAGACTAAACAGAATGGTCTGTTCTGGAGAATGTTCCATGTGCAGTAGAGAATAATGTGTCCTGTTGATGCTGGGTAGAGACTTCTGAGTATGTTAGGTCTAATTGGTTTAAGATTGTTGAAACCTTCTATTTTCTTACTGATTTTCTGTCTGGTTTCTCTATTATTGAAAGTAGGATATTTAAGTTCCCTATTATTATTATTTTTTAATTTTTTATTTATTTATTTGAGAGGGGGGAGAAGCAGAGGCAGATGGAGAAATAGGCTCCCCACTGAGCAGAGAGCCCAATGTGGGGCTTGATCCCAGGACCCTGAAATCATGACCTGAGCCTAAGGCAGATGCTTAACTAACTAAGCCACCCAGGCATCCCTGGATTGAACTTCTTATCAATATATAATGTTCTCTTTAGTCTTAAAATGTATTTTGTCTAACAATCATATGACCACCCAGCTCTCTTTGTAGTACTATTTGTATGGAATACCTTTTTCCATCCTTGTACCTTTTTTTTTTTTTCCTTTTGCCAGGGACTGAGAAGGGCAAAGGGAGGGGAAGAGAATCTTAAGCAGGCTCCATGTCCAGTATGGAGCCCATGCCAGGCTCAATCTCATAACCCTGAGATTATGACCTGGGCCAAAATCAAAAGTCAAGGATTCAACTGCCTGAACTGCCTGGGGACCCTTGATTGATTTGCATGTTTCTGATGGGAAATCATCTGTTAAATCTTACTGTGAATACTTTGTATACGAGAAGTTGCTTCTGTCTTGCTGATTTCAAAATTCTCTCTTTGGTTTTCAAAGTTGAATAATAAGTTGATAAAAATCTTGGTGTGGATTTCTTTAAGTTTATTCTGCTTGGAGTTCATTGAACTTTTTGGATGTGTATAATTGTATCTTTCATCTGATTAGGCAAGTTTTCGGCTATTATTTCTTCAAATATTTTTCTGTCTCCATTTTTCTCTTTTACTCTTCCCTATGTGTATGTTAGTGTCCTTGATAGAGAAGAAAACAAATAAGAAACTCAGGAAACTACAAGAAGCAGAAAAAAATTTTAAGCAAAACTATTAGTGTTCAGATATAAGAGATGATAGTCATGAGACAAGAACACGAGTGCTGTAGGAAGTAATAATCAGAGAGTTAAAGTGTTTTTAGAAATGAAAATATGGTATACCTCCTGTGCTTCTCTCCTCCAAATGTAGAAGAGTTGGAAGATAAAGGTGAGGAAATCACTCAGGAAAGAAAATAAAGGTGGAAAATTGATAGAAGAGGTAAGATAACTGGAGAATCAATGCAGGAGGCATAAGGTCCAATGAATAGGAACTAAAGAAAAAGAGAAAATGAAAGGGAGGAAATGATAGAAGACATAATACAAGAAAAAATTTTCAGGAGTGGGGGGACTTGAGGTAGAGATTAAAAGAGCCAACTGAATACCAAGAAAAATGAAGAAATATCTGCTCTAGGGCTTATCACTTAGAAATTACAGAACTGAGGGAAGCCTGGTGGTTCAGTTGGTTAAGTGTATGACTCTTGGTTTCAGCTCAGCTCATGATCTTAGGGTTGTGAGATCAAGCCCTGCATCTGGCTCTGTGGTCAGTGGGGAGTATGCTTGAGGTTCTCTACTTTCTCTGTTCTCCTCTGCTCACATGTGTTGTCTCTCTCAAATAAATAAATGAATCTTTAAAAAAGAAAAAGAAATTACAGAATGCTAAAACAAAACAAAACAAAACAAAACGCTGAGACAAAGAGAATATCCTAAAAATTCCCATAAGGAAGAAAGCAAGTTGAAACAGTACTTGTTGCATTTTGAGTGTATGATTTCTAACCTAGAAGTTTAAACCTAATTAAAATAAGAAGAAAAAAAGATGTTTAAGACATACAAAGTCTTATAAAATTTACTTCCTATTGGGACCTAAGGAACCCAACAATTAGCACTGTTTCCCTTCCTGAATCCTGAACAAACTGGGAAAGACAAAACAAGCATATGGAGATCAGATTATTGTTTTTATTTTAAAGATTTTATATTTATTTGAGAGAGAGCATAAGCTGGAGAAGAGGGAGAGGGAGAAACAGACTCCCTGCTGATCAGGGAGCCTGATGTGGTGCTTGATCCCAGAACTCTGGGATCATGACCCTAGCTGAAGGTAGATGCTTAAACCATTGAGCCACCCAGGCACCCCCAGATTATTTAATTATGGATAAAATTCACCTTGGGGAATGGATTTTTTATTTTCATGTTGTTTGCTAATACTCAGTGCCAGAATTAGACTTACTCAGACACAGGCACAACTTCAGGCTCCATGTGGGGCTTACACGTGTAAATGTTAGAGTATGAATGAGAAAGTGGACTTCTCTTCTCTGTGAACAGCTAGTGAAGAGGAATGAGAGAGAGATACTATGCTTTACCTAATCATTTTCACAAACTCATGGATGAAAGATGTTACTTCATGTATGAAAGATGTTACTTCATGTCCTGTGGAAAAGAATGGATGGGGGAAGTGGAGAGAAGTCCAGAGTGTTATGATAATGGATGCCTGTCTATGTAGAATGAAATGCAGAAATTGGGCATAATTTTTTTTTTTTCACTGCCTTTCATATTTCCTTTCTTATCTACTGGAGGGTGTGCTCCACCAAAAAAAGAGGGAGTAAACTGTGGAAGAAGAATATAGAAGTCAGCTTGAGGGTGGATGAGAATTGGTAGGATAATAGTGAAAGGAAGTTGCAGGCTGACAGCTGTGGTAAAAGACTAGTAATAACCAGCAAGTGCTAGACAAGAGATGTTCAAGGAGAAAACGGCAGTAAAAATAAACATATAGGGGCGCCTGGGTGACTTAGTGGGTTAAAGCCTCTGCCTTCAGCTCAGGTCATGGTCCCGGGGTCCTGAGATTGAGCCCCACATCGGGCTCTCTGCTCTGCAGGGAGCCTACTTCCCTTCCTTTCTCTCTGCCTGCCTCTCTGCCTACTTGTGATCTCTGTCTGACAAATGAATAAGTAAAATCTTAAAAAAAAAAAAAAATATATATATATATATATTTAGCTTCCGTGATGTGTGTTTGATCATATTGACAGGAGATTTATGGTTCTGTCAATGAATTATTGATAGGTATGTAAAAAAAAAACTTAAGAAAAATGAGGCAATGGTTAATTCCAGATAAAACTGTAAAGTATACCAAAGAGAAATATGATTATAAGTATGTATATTAGTTAAGTCAAAATGGCTGGGCTACCATGACAAAGAAATCCATTAATACAGTGCCTTAAAAAATAGTTGTATTTTTTTCTCATATAACAAATGCTAGATGAGTGATCACCTCCTCCAGATGAGTAGTTCTGTGTTGTCACTCAGGGGCCCAAGTTCCACTGATGATGTTGTCCAGCCAAAAGTATGGCCAAGGGTTAGCAGCATTGGCTTTACTTGGGCTTATTAGATATGCAGAATGTCAGTCCTCCAAATTGGAATCAGAATCTGCATTTTGGAACTAACTGATTCCAGTTCTTACGGAAATTCAAGACTCTGTGGGTCTGGATTAGAACATAACTGTTGGCTATATGACTGAAGATGGATGATTTTGAGAATTTTACCCAGTGATAGGAGGAGAGCATGGAGGAGGTAACAACTTGATCTTAAGGACACACCTAACTGTAAGGAAGGTTGGAAAATACAGTCTAGCTATGTGCGTGGGAAAAGGAAAAAATAAATTTTCAGGGGCATATAGAAAGTTTTATAGTATAATATTTGGCTCAGCCATGAATAATACTGTTATATCTTATTAAAATCATCTTCAGGGGATGTGGGTGGGATAGGAACATATGTGTGTGTATAATTCTGTTTGTCTCTAGGGGGAATGTTTGAGACAGCTAAATTCTTTCATAGTAGGAAGTCTGTAGATACTATCTAAAGTGAAAACATATTAAGATCAGTATCAGTTTAAGCATGTAATTTAGAAGTACGGAGATAAACTTCAGAAGAAACTGCTAAAAGAGTTGAAAGCAGTTGCTTCTGAGAAGGAAGGTGGGTAGTTGGTAGACAAATACTGTTTTGCCTTACAGTACTGTTGACTTTTTGAACTCTGTATATGTATTTGTTTTATGAAAAGTAAATTGGAAAAAAAAAGTTCCTATAGTACAAATAGGAAATAAACATAAAAAGTATTAAGTACTGGGTGCCTGGGTGGCTAAGTTGGTTAAGCATCTGACTCCTAATTTCAGCCCAGGTCATCATCTCAGGGTCATGAGATCAAGCCCCATATGGGGCTCCTCACTCAGCACTGGGTCTGCTTGTTCTTCTCCATCTGCACATTCTCTCTCTAAAATAAATAAAATAATTAAAACCTTATTAAAAAAGTATGAAGTATTGAATGCTATGAGAAGGATAAGACTAAAGTTCATAGAAAGAGGCATATTTCTCTGAGCCCAGCTTAGGGGGTAGGAGCCTCCAGGATAGATTAGGAAAGGCTACCTGGAAGAGAGAGATATTTTTCTACTTACATTGAGAATAATATAAGCCATGACGCAATTAAATGTTTTGGATTTGTTTTTAAAGCGAACAAATAATTAATTAAATTAATTTAATTAAATTACAATTAACATAATTTAAATGTTCATTAATCCATTTAATAGGTTCATTGAGTGCCTACTTTAAACTGGGCACTGTGGTAGGTAAACAATGGTAAACAAAATCAGAAATGATTTCTCTCTTAAGGTAGATACTTAACTGAGCCATGCAGGTGCCCCTAATTTATTTTTTTTTAAGATTTTAAGATTTTTTTTTTTAAGATTTAATTTATTTATTTGACAGAGAGAGAGATCACAAGTAGGCAGAGAGGCAGGCAGAGAGAGGGGAAGCAGGCTCCTGCTGAGCAGAGAGCCCGATGCGGGGCTTGATCCCGGGACCCTGAAACCATGACCTGAGCCGAAGGGAGAGGCTTAACCCACTGAGTCACCCAGGTACCCTCCTAATTTTTTTTTTTGGCAGGACAAACTTTTGATGGCTTTCTGTAATCATGCCGTAGAATAGTTTCCCTGTCTGTCTTGTGGAAGGGTAACTTGAGAAGTAACTATTGCTATGATTAGTTTTTCTGTTATTATGCAGCAGTTATTTCTAAACTTTCTTACCTAGTTTATCCATACCTCTTTTAAGTCTCTGGCTCCAGAATTTGTAGCCCAGTCTGTTAACTGAGTGATGGATAATTAAAGAAGAGTGTCAGAAACTTCTTGTGAAACAATTCCAGAGGCCCCTGGGTGGCTCAGTCTGTTAAGCATCTGTCTTCTGCCTTTGGCTCAGGTCATGATTTCAGGGTCCTGGGATGGAACCTTGAGTGGGACTCCCTGCTCAGTGGGGAACATAGTTCTCCCTCTCCTTCTCCCTCTGACTCTACCCCACCCCCAATTTGTGCTTGCTTGCTTTCTCTCTCAAATAAATAAAATCTGGGGGTGGGGGGAGAAAATTCCAGTTGCTGCTAAACGCTTCAGATTTTATCAGGAAAAGAAAGATGTGAAGCCATCTGTCTGGAGTGGATATTCTTTTAATTGCTTAGTGATTTTGAATGTTTACTAAGTACCTAGCATTGTGGTAGTAAGGCAGGTAGAAGAGGGAAGTGCTGTATATTTGCAGGAGGAACAAAAAACAGGGAACAGAGTGTTATACCTGACAGAAAGTTTGTAGCAATTAAGCAAACTTCTGATAGCTCTGTGATTTCTTGTGATCACAAGTGTTCTGCTGCCAGTGCTTTGCTTAACTGCAACTTAAAAGCACACAAAGACCCCCAGTTAGCCTGAAATCAGACTCTATCTGCACATAGTAGCTAATGTAGAGCATTGAATAATATTATGCAGAATTCCTAGAAATCCCCGCCTGTTCCCTAGAATCCCACACGAGTATTTCATGCCCAAATTATAACCACCCATAAAAATCAGAGCCTCACGTCTACCTAGTGCTACTTAGATCCTCTTTCTGAGTGTGCCCTCACTCCTCCTTCCTTGGAGTGTAAACTTGGACTTTGCAGTAAAGCTTCCTCTGTTATACTTCATTCTGACTTGTCCTTGAATTCTTTCTCACTGCAAAGTCAAGAACCTGCCTCTGGCTTTTGGGTGAGGTCCAGGGCTTGAGAACTCTCTAAGTCTGTAGTAGCCAGTAGGCATTATAAGGATTCAAGGAAGGAAGACATGATTCAAGGAAGGAAGATAAGTCTGTAGTAGTCAGTAGGCATTGTAAGGATTCAAGAAAGGAAGACATGAACTAGAAGTAGGAAGTGGACTGATGTCTTAATGATATAAAAATGAAATGGAATATATGCAAAGTACTGTTGTTTTGGGGATGCCTGGGTGGCACTCAGTTAAGCAATTGCCTTTGTTGGCTCTGGTCCTGTTCCTGGGTCCTGGAATCAAGTCCTGCATTGGGCTACTTGCTCACTGGGGAGCCTGCTTCTCCCTCTGCCTGTTCTATCAGCTCTGCCTGCCAATCCCCCTGCTTGGGCCCGTTCTCTCTCTAACAAATAAATAAATAAAATCTTGAATAAAAAAACCTGTTGTTTTCAGTATTCAAACAACTCTTTAAAGAAATTTGTTAAAAATTCTTTTGTGTTTTCTTGATAATAATTGCTTATATAAGGTTAGAATCTCATTTAGTCCTCATTTGCTGCGTTCTAAAAATGTAACCAGGAACTAGAACATAGGTCCAGCATTTTTATTTAGCTCCACAAGTTTTGCTATGAGTACACTGGGAAGCAGTGAACCTTACTCAAAATCTTACCTCCTTAGAACTTTATTTCTATAAATTACAACTTTTTTGGGAAAAATTTGTACTGTTCTTAGAAATAGCAATTTTGCTATATAAAATTACCACACTTTTTTTTTTTTTTAAGTGGCCTCCATGCCCAATGTGGGGCTTGAACTTATGACCCTGAGCTCAAGAGTCACATGCTCTCTACAGACTGAGCCAGCTAGGTGTCCCACCACACTTTTTTTGGTGGAATTAAAAATTTTTTTTTTTTTAAAATCAGAGAGTATAAGCAGGGGGAGTGGCAGGGGAGGGAGAAGCAGACTCCTCCTGGGCAGAGAGCCTGAGGTGGAACTTGATATAGGACCCTGTGATCATGATCTGAGCCAAAGGCAGACGCTTAACCAGCTGAGCCACCCAGGTGTCCCATAGGATCCATTTTTATTTTTAAAATTAGGAATTTGCAGCAGTTTCTACAAGAGTTTAGATATAGGTATATATTTGGCAACTGTTTTGACAGTTATGTGAAACATCTTAGAATATTGAAAGCAGTGTATAAATCAAATGAATTAAAATATCCAAAACCAGGAGCAAAAACATTCTAAGTGGTAAGCTTTTTAGCGCTAAGCTCTAAGTGGTAGAGCTTTTTACTAGAAAATAACATTAGTCGTAAAAAATATTAATGGTGAAATTATGGGATGGTTTTGGCTTAATTTTGTTTCTATTTTGGCTTAAATTTTAATTATAATTAAAAATTATAAAATAATTTAGAAATAAGAGCCTAATCAGTTTTTTTTAATAAAGTCTTTTTTTTTCCCCCAAGATTTTATTTATTTCACAGAGAGAGAGAGAGACAGCAAGAGAGGGAATACAAGCAGGGGGAGTGGGAGAGGGAGAAGCAGACTTCCTGCCAAGCAGGGAGCCCAATGTGGGGCTCAATCCCAGGACCCTGGGATCATGACCTGAGCTGAAGGCAGACGCTTATCGACGAGCCACCCAGGTGACCCCCCCCCTTTTTTTTTTCTAATAAAAGAGAGTATCAGTCTGACTGAATAGTCCTTATACCCCATGTGAGACCCTGAGATCAAGAGTTGCATGCTGAGCCAACTAGGTGCCCCTAGATTGGAGTGTGTTTTCTTTGTTCCATTTTCTTTTATATTAATTGTGGTACATCAATTGCAAGTTTTATTTCCCTTTTAGTTGAAATTCTTACTAAGTAATGTAGAACAAATTTAAAATTCTGTTTTGATGTCATATTGACATAATTACATTAGAACCTACTTTATGACCATTTCGCTGTTATTTACTAATAATTGGGTTTTAACTCCTTTTATGGTTAATGGAGTTTTTAAAGTTTTTATAATTTCTCTAGTTTTGAGGACAAATTTGGAAGTTTTTGAAAGTCTCACCAATTTTTTAAAAATGCCTTTTGCATTTTAAATAACACATTTTTTTTTTAACCCTATAGTTTGTTTGCCTAATTTGGACTTGAAGCAATCCAGCTATTGGAAATCTGCCATTTTACAGTATCACAATTGGAAGGAAGCAGGTTTTCAAATAATGGAAGACTTTAAGACCTCTAAAAATGAAAATCATGAACCAAAGAAGAATGCTTGGGCTCTTTCTGAAGAAAGCAAAGCAGTTAAAGTTATATCTAATCAAACTTTGAAAGCTAGAAATGATAAATCCATAAAAGAAATTGGGACCAGCTCTCCAAATAAGAACACTATTAAAAAAAATAAGCAAAATGATATTTGTATAGAAAAAACAGAAGTTAAATCATGTAAAGTAGCTGCCAACATAGCAAGCCCTAAAGATTTGGGATTAGTCTTTCGAGATCAAAGTCATTGCAAAACAAAAAAATCACCTAATTCACCGGTGAAAGTAGAAAAGGTACCTGTTTCACAAGCGAAAGCAGAAAAATCACCAAAGTCCCCTAATTCACCAGTGAAAACAGAAAAGACACCCAGCTCACAGGTGACAGCAACAGAAAAGGCACTTAGTTCACAGAGGAAAATGGAAAAAGTACCCAGTTCTCAGATGAAATTGGAAAAGGTCCCTGGTTCACCAGCAGAACCAGAGAAGGCGTCCAGTTTACTGTTGAAGGAAACTATGCGACGTACAGAATTACCACAGATTGGAAAAAAAATTCCAAGCTCTTTTACTTCTTTGGACAAAGTGAATATTGATGTGGACGGAGGAACATCTGCTTTGGAAAACTCACCAGGATCTCAGAAGCAACAAGCATGTACAGATAATACTGGTGATTCTGATGATAGTGCGTCAGGAATTGAAGACATATCGGATGATTTGAGTAAGTACAAATTAGAGTATCCATGGGTCACATTTTTGGAGAGATTTTCCTGTATTAATGTTTTTTAGATTATCCTTACTTTATTTTCAGAAAGCACTTTAATAATAGGGCTTTTTAAGCTAAAAAAGAAACTTTACATTTATTACAATAAGTAAAAAGCCTGTGTAAATAGAAATTAGTGGCTCCTGTAATCTGTATGTACATGTGTATATACGCACATACACACTTTTTAAGTGGTCCTGGTAATATGTGGCTCATTCATTCAACGAACCTGTATGTATTGAGTTCCTTTTATATGCAAAGTATATGTTTGTAGTGGAAAAACAAAAAATACAGCACCAAATCTCAAGGATGCTTCTAGTTAGATGGGGGTGATACACATAAATAAAACAGTAATTTAGTTTAGTGCAAAAAACTTGAGAGAGTGCATAATTTAATTGAGGGATTTAGTCTTTGGTTTGAGAATATGCAGGACATAAATATGAGAATAAGAGTATGACTGAGATTAAATATGACTGGAACAGAATTGGGGGTGAAAGTAGCAAATGATCCAGCTGAAAAGACATACAGTAATTGGAGAACGAAGGACCTTTTAGGACATGATAGACAGTTTGGACTTTATGATGAATGTTTTGAGAAGCCATTGAAGACATTTAAGCAAGGTAGTTCTATGATCACATATATTTATACATGTTTTTAATTGGACTGTAGTGCAGTAAATTCTTTGACAGGAAGCAGAGATTGGTAAGGACACTTGCAATTTACTTTAGACTTCTTGGTGTAAAATTCGTTTTCTTTTAGTGTTTTGATCTTAGCTTTAATTGCTTATAAATGTTGCCTGTCTTTTGAGTACTTAAATCTTGGTTATGTTTAACTTTATGGATTTTTTGGGCAATTTTTTTCCTCATGTTTCTGTGGCTGGGTGAATAGAAGCTTTCCTTGATATATGAATAACAAAAAAAAGATATTTCTAAGTCATTGTTTGTTACACTTTGAGAAACTCTGGTAAAGGGTTTAAAAATAGTTTATTTCTGATGATAATAATTGATAGTATATTAACAGACCACTTTTTTAGCTTTAATAGACATATCTTTATGTGTATAAGAAAAAATACCAACTTCATAATTTTAAAAATACGATTTAGGAGAAGGCCAAAAAAAGTAAGTCAGTTTAAAGGTAGTATCAAAAAAATAACACTACTGATAGTGTTTAGGTGAGACAGATATGAACTAGATAGTATGTGAATGATTCAAGTTGGGAAATAGTGGTGCATAAGATCAATTATAAGGGTTTGATTGCTGGAGTTAGTGAAAAATCTGATTCAAGGTTTATTATTATTTTTCCAAAGATTTAAATTATTTATTTATTGAGAGAGAAAGAGTGCACAGGAGGAGAGGGAGAAGCAGACTCCCCTCTGATCAGGGAGCTCCAGATTATGACCTGACCTTGAAGGCAAGATGCTTAATTGAGCCATGCAGGCACCTCCAAGCATTATTTTTTTTTAAAAGGGAAAGTAGGGGCGCCTGGGTGGCTCAGTGGGTTAAAGCCTCTGCTTTCAGCTCAGGTCATGATCCCAGTGTCCTGGGATTGAGCCTCGCATTGGGCTTTCTACTCAGCAGGGAGCCTGCTTCCTCCTTTCTCTCTCTGCCTACTTGTGATCTCTGTCATATAAATAAATAAAATCTTTAAAAAAAAAAGGGAAAGTAAATGAAGTGACAGTGATATGATTGAGAATGTGGGCTATAGGGTAAAATTGTATAGGTTTTGAATCCCATCTTCCCCACTTAATAAATTTGTAATCTTGGATAAGCTGTTTATACTTTATTTTTTTAATGTATATAATATTTATGAATAGATATACTGATATACATAATAGACATAGATAATGGATGGATAGGGTTTGCTTATTTACTTATTTATTTATTTATTTGACAGAAATCACAAGTAGATGGAGAGGCAGGCAGAGAGAGAGGAAGGGAAGAAGGCTCCCTGCTGAGCAGAGAGCCCGATGCGGGACTCGATCCCAGGACCCTGAGATCATGACCTGAGCCGAAGGCAGCGGTTTAACCCACTGAGCCACCCAGGTGACCCTAATGGATGGATAGGGATAATGCATCTAGATACACATCAAATAAACTACTTATACTTTATTTATTTTTAAAGATTTTATTTATTTGACAGAGATAATAGGCAGAGAGGCAGGCAGAGAGAGAGAGAGGTGGAAGCAGGCTCCCTGCTGAGCAGAGAGCCCAATGAGGGGCTCAATCCCAGGACCCTGAGATCATGACCAGAGCCGAAGGCAGAGGCTTTAACCCACTGAGCCACCCAGGTGCCCATAACCACTTGTACTTTAAAACATGTTTCAGTTTTTCCCCCCCACCCTAAAGATTTTATTTACTTGTTTGACAGAGACACAGTGAGAGAGGGAACACAAGCAGGGGGAGTGGGAGAGGGAGAAGCAAGCTTTCTTCCCAGCAGGGAGCCCGAGGCAGGGGAGGTGGGGGATTGGGGGGGCATGACCAGAGCCACTGAAGGCAGACACTTAATGACTGAGCAACCCAGGTGCTCCACCTCATTTTTTTTTTTTTAAGATTTTATTTATTTATCTGACAGAGATCACAAGTAGACAGAGAGGCAGGCAGAGAGAGATAGAGGAGGAAGCAGGCTCCCCGCCGAGCAAAGAGCCCGATGGACTCGATCCTAGGACCCTGAGATCATGACCCGAGCCGAAGGCAGTGGCTCAACCCACTGAGCCACCCAGGCGCCCCTCATTTTTTTTTTTTTTTAAGATTTACTTACTTATTATAAAGAAAGAGAGAGCACGCACAAGAGTAGGAGAAGGAGAGGGAGAGAAAAATCTCAAGCAGACTCTATGCTGATCACAGAGCCTGACTCAGGGGCTTTATCTCACAACTCTGAGGACATGACTTGTTCCAAAACCAATAGTTGGGTGCTTAACTGACTGTACCACCCAGGCAGCCCATCAGTCCTCATTAAAAAAAAAAAAAGTTAAGATGCTGCTGCCTTTTTTATGAAGGTGAAGTGAAGTAATCTAATGGAATGTTTCATGTAGTACCTGACATGGTAGGCATGCAGTGCAATGAATGAATATCCTTTATTATTATTATTTCTCTAATTAAATGCTTTTTTGTTATTTGTTAATATGGAGAACAAGTTGAACTAGTTTAAAGAAGCTGGTAGACCAAGTAGAGGTCCTTTTGGAAGACTTGGTTTAACAAATTCAGAACAATGATTTGTAGTATAGCAGTCATTTTTTATTAAAGAATTCTCTTGAGTATGTGTAATATCTGCCTTGAAGTCATGTTCATACACAATTGTTTAGTATTTTTTTCCTCATATGAAAATTCCAAATTATATTTAAATTAATGATTTCTCAGTAGAGTGTCCCTTTATAAATTAAATAGAATAAACCTTTATATATAGATCATTGTCTATTTGGACTTAACCGACTTTATAGAAATTTGACTAATCTCAGGCCCATCTGAGGTTAGTGGCTTAATCTTCCTTCATTAGACTCAACTTTAGCTTCCAGTTAACACTTCAGCTTTTCCTTTTGCCATTAATCCAGTAAATATTTTTATGGGTGTGTGCTATGTGCCAGGTACTAATTTAGTTGCTAGGAATTTAGCAATGAACAAAACAGACAACATTGCTTTTACAGAGTTAATATTCTAGTAGGAGGAGAGGGACTATATATATATATATATATATATATATATATATATATATAAAATAATAACAAAAGTATGTCGTAAGTTAGATGGTAGTATATCTTATGAAAAAGTAGGAAAGATTGTAGGGAATGATGCTACTGTGTCTGATGGTTGTGGTTCAAATTTAAATTGTCACTGAGAAGGTAACAGAAATATTTGAAGGAAAGTGGTAAGAAAGGGAGCATGATGAATATTTGAGGGGTGAGTGTTCTAGATCTGAGCTTCTCAAACTTTTTTTCCCCCCCAAATTCTAACACTTAAATGAATTACCTGGGAATTGTATTAAGATGCAGATTCTTGGGCGCCTGGGTGGCTCAGTGGGTTAAGCCGCTGCCTTCGGCTCAGGTCATGATCTCGGGGTCCTGGGATCGAGTCCTGCATCAGGCTCTCTGCTCAGCAGGAGCCTGCTTCCTCCTCTCTCTCTCTCTGCCTGCCTCTCTGCCTACTCGTGATCTCTCTGTCAAATAAATAAATAAAATCTTTAAAAAAAAAAAAAGATGCAGATTCTTATGTTCCTTTTGTAGGAATTTTTGATTTTGAAAGTCTAGAGTGGGTCCTGAGATAATGGATTTCTCACATGCTCCTTAGTGAGATTGGTGTTGCTGGTTAGGATCATGCTTTTGAATACCATAACCCAGCTTACCTCTTTCTATTCACTTACGTAACTTTTCATTTTATTTTCAATGTAACAGCCAGAATGATCCTGTTAAAATTATTCAGATCACATTACTACTCTTCAAAATGGTTCTGTAGTTTCCCATACATTAGAGTGACAACATCCTGGGATCGTGACTTGAGCCGAAGGCAGACGCTTAACCCACACTTTACACAAGTGGGAGGGGCACAGGGAGAGAGAGAGAGAATTTCAAGAAGAATCCACACTGGGTGGGGAGCCCAACACAGGGCTCTATTTCACAATCTTGAGATTACAGCCTGAGCCCAATCCAAGAGTCAGTTTACCAACTGAGTGCACCATCCAGGCACCCCTATTATTATTATTTTTTTAAGTATGTTCCATACCCATTGTGGTCCCCATTGTGGGGCTTGACTCAGATCCTGAGATCCAGATGGAGCTGAGATCAAGAGTCAGACATTCAAGCAACCAAGACACTCAAGTGCCCCTACCTTTTTATATAACAGTTTTATTGAGATGTAATCACATGCTAGAATTTCTCATTTAAGAACATACAATTTAGGGGCATCTGGGTAGCTTTGTTAAGCATCCAGCTCTTGATTTTGGCTCAGAAAAGAAAAGAAAAGAAAAATACAATTTAGTGGTTTTTAGGACTTGTTCAGAAAGCTGTGATTTTATCACTAATTCCTGAAAATTTTCATTGCCTGCAAAAGAAACTGTACCCATTAAAAGTCACTACTCATGGTGCCCCTGTGTGGTCTAATTGGTTGAAGCTCTGACTCTTGATTTTGGCTCAGGTTGTGATCTTAGGGTCTTGGGAACAGCCCTGCACTGACTCCATGGGTTCAGTTGGTTAAGCATCCAATTTGGATTGGACTCCATGCTGGGCGAGGAATCTGCTTAAGGTTCTCTCTCTCCCTCTCTCACTGCCCCTCTCCCCTAAAAAAAGAAGTCACTTACCTACTTTCTGTCTCTATAGATTTGCCTATTTTATATAAAGGGAATCATATAATATGTGGCCTTTTTTGTTTGGCTTTTTTCACATAGCAAAATGTTTTTTTTTTTTTTTTTTTAATTTAAAAATTTTTTTTATTTGAGAGAGAGAGACTGAGTGCATGCAAGCAGGGGAAGGGGCAGCGGCAGGCAGTGGGGGAGAGAGAGAGTCCCATGCAGACTTGGTGCTGAGCTCAGAGGCCAAAGCAGGGCCCAGTTCCATGACCCTGAGTCATGACCTGAGCCAAAACTTGAGTTGGATGCCCAACCAACTGAGCCCCCCAGGCTCCCCTCCTTTATTTTAGAGAAGGTGAGGGAGAGTGAGAGAGGGGCAGAGGCAGAGGGAGAAAATCTTAAGCAGGCTCCTTGCCCAGCATAGAATCCCATGGGGGGCTTGATCTTATGACCCTGAGATCGTGACCTGAGCCAAAATCAAGTTGGATGCTTAACTGACTGAGCCACACAGGTGCCCCAGCACAACGTTTTCAAGATTCATCTATGTTTAGCATGTACTAGTACCTTATTCCTTTTTATTGCTAAATTCCATTGTATGGGTTTACCACATAGTATGCATCCTTTTACCAGTTGATAGATGTTTGAATTGTTTCCATCTTTTATTTATTATAAATAATGCTGTTATGAACATTTAAACATTTTTGTGTAGATGTATGTTTTCACTTGCCGTATGTGTAGGAGTGGAATACAGGAACTCTAGTATCTTAACCATTTTAAAGTATATAATTTGGGGCACTTAGATGGCTCAGTTGATTAAACACCTGCCTTTAGCTCTGGTCGTGATCTCAGGGTCCTGAGATTGGGCCTGTCTCAGGCTCCCTGTTCAGCGGGGACTCTGCTTCTCCCTCTCCCTCTGCCCCGCCCCCTGCTTATGCTGTGTCTCTCTCTCTCTCTCTCAAATAAATAAAATCTTTTTAAAAAAGTATATAATTCAGTGGCATTAAGTACATTTATAGTACTTGTACAACCATCACCACTAAGGGCAGAACTTTTTCATCATCCCAAAAGGAAACCCTGTACCCATCTAAGATTCATTCCCTTGGGACCACCTGAGCGGTTCATTTGGTTGAGTCTGACTCTTGATCTCAGTTCAGGTCTTGGGGGGGCGGGGATTCATTCCTAGTCTCCCTCGCTCCAATCCTCTGAAAACCACTAATATGCATTCTTTCTATATTTGTCTCTGGGTATCTCATAGAAACAGAATCATAGAATATGTGATCTTTTTGTGTCTGGCTGCCTTCATTAAACATCATGTTTTCAAGGTTCATTCATGTTACAGTATATATCCATCAGTACTTCTTTCCTTTTTAAGGCTGAAGCACTAGCTTCATCAGCTTCAGACTGAATTGTGTCTCCTTAAACTATCTATACTGCAGCCTTAACTCCCAGTGTGATTGCATTTGGAGAGAAGAGCTTTTAGGAGGTAATTAAGATTAAATGAGGTCCCAAGGTGGGTGTCCTAATCCCATAGGATTGAAGCCTCATATGAAGAGGGAATGCAAAGAAAAAAGAAAAAAGAAGAGGGAAAGCTCTGTCTGTGAGAATTTCTTTTTTCTAGCTTCCTTTATTATAATAATGCAATATATAATATTTATAACATACAAAGTATGTGTCTGTTAATATTAAGGTTTGTGGTCAACAGTAGGCTATTAATAGTTAAAATTTTGGGCACTAAAAAGTTAAATGCAGAGTTTTGGGATCCCAAGCCCCAATATTATTCAGGTGTCACTTGTATAAAGAGTATCATACTGTCTTCTAAAACAGTGGAAGCTTAAGCTCAATTTTGCAGGACAGGTAAATATTACTAGCTGAAGTAAGGATGGCCTTGATGGTGAAAGGAGCAGCATATGAAAACACATTGAGACTTGAAGTAGCAGTGATTCATTCTAACACATTTGGTATGAATAAAGTGAAAAGTGTTATGGCAGGTTATAAGGTTAGAGATACAGATAACTTAGTTCTCTTTCATAAGGTCTTTTTAAAAAAAAAGTTGTTTTTTTTTTTTTTTAAAGATATTTATTTATTTGACAGAGACAGGGAGGGAGAGAGAGAGGACAGGCAGGGAGAGCAGCAGGCAGAGGGAGAGGAAGAAGCAGGCTCCCTGCAGAGTAGGGAACCCAATTCGGAACTCCATCCCAGGACCCTGGGATCATGACTTGAGCGGAAGGCAGACACTTAACCCACTGAGCCACCTGCTTGGTCCTTTTTAAGGTCTTGATTTAAAATCTTCCCTGATTCCCATATCTGAAGTTAGTTTCCTTCTGAGTTACATGCTTTTTTCCTTTATAGGATTTATTACAACTTGAAATTATTGTTCTGTTTACTGCCTTCATGAAGGCAAGGATGGCATGTAATATGCTAGAGTTTAAACTTTATCCTGAACTCTTTGAAAGTCTTTTAAGTATTTTAAGCAAGAGAATAATATGATTCAATTTGTATTTTTAAAAAATCACACTGATGGTGGAATCTACTATATGCCAGGTGTATAATGTTAGGTACTGGAAATGAAAAGTTGATAGTACACAGTCTATCCCTTGAAGAGATTGCAATCTATTTAGGAGGCAGAGAAGCAAAGAAAAAATATTGATGTGATAGGGATATCCATGAGTTCAGTGAAAGCAGAGAGGCACTAGCTTGGTGTGGGTTTGTGGTGCAGAGGATATATGTTCTTTTAGCAGCTAGTGTAGAGTGATGAAGTCATTAAAATGACTTTAGTGACTAAACTTTGGGACTTAAACTAGCTTTTTATCACATTTCAGAGTTCAGAGATTATATAAGATGGTTATGTTGTGTTAGCCTTGTGTAGTGAGTCTGTCATATTTGTCTTTTGCTAGGTCAGAAGAACAAGATAGGCATTTGACTCATGAAATAGATTTTTCTTTGTGAATTCTGATACCATATATATCTCTTTGTATTTACATAAGTATACAACTTGTACAACTAAGGAAGTATAAGGAAAGAATATTTTCCCCGTATGTATATAAATTGATTGTTTCCCATTGAAATTTTTAAAAAATTTTATCAGTTCTGCTGATGGTAACTGATTGCTTCCTTTTCTAGGTAAAATGAAGAATGATGACTCTAATAAAGAAAACTCTTCAGAGATGGACTATTTAGAAAATGCTACTGTGATAGATGAATCTGCATTGACACCTGAGCAGAGGCTAGGCTTGAAACAAGCAGAAGAACGCTTAGAAAGAGATCACATCTTTCGACTTGAAAAAGTATACTATGTCATTTTAGTTATTTGGAGGATGATGGATTTTTATAACTTTTCTTTGCCAAGCACAGCTCTTTTTATTTATCTTCTTTTATTGCTCAGGCAGAGGTAGCATTCATTTTTCCTAACTTCCCTCTTTCCTTTCTTCTCTCTTTCTTTTCTTCTCTCCCTTTGTTCAGCAAATCCTTGTATCTGTGAGTCTGAATTCATTCATTCTTTCTAGAGGTCAACAAACTATGGCCTATCTTCTTGTTTTTTTCCTTTTGTTTGTATGCTTTGTGTTTTTAAAATTGTGTAAAGTAAACCTAGTCCCTTGTTTTTGTAAGCCAAATTGTATTGGTATATAGCCATGCTGTTTGTTTACCCATTTGTGGCTGCTTTCATGCTACCATGGCAGAGTTGAATTGAGTAGTTAGTTACTCCAGAGAACATTATAGCTTGCAGAGCATAAAATAGTTACTGTTTACTAAAGCATAAAATATTTACCAAAATATTACTTTGTCCCTTTACAGAAGTTTGCCGACCTCCGATTTATTCACTCAGCAGTAGATACTGAGTGCTTCTTATGTTCTCAGTACTATGCTGGGCACTGGGATATATTGATGAAAATGGCAGTTGGTGAATTAGAAGTGAACAGTCCATTTGGAATGACAGAAATAAATGAGCAAATATTATATAGTACGCTTTCTCCTTTTCTCCATCTCCCATATTTACTGAATATCTCTTATGTATTAGGAATTGTTCTAGCCATTGGTATCTTTTTCCTGTATACTAATTAAATTCTTAACCTAGAAATACACATTCCTAGCCTTAATAAAAAACATTTGCTAGGTATTGAAGGAAAGAATCATAGATCAGCCTGTTCACAAATAGATACTTGGGGATATTTGTGAGCATGTATATAAGGTAATATAGGTCATGATTCTTGATAAATAAGAAAGGGAAGGAAGAAATGGTATAATTTTGTAGAGTTTAGAAAAATGAGGTCATATCTAAATTGAGGACGCAATCCTGGGTTATTAATAGATCTTATAACAGAGTGGTCACCCTAAGAAAATAGAAATGAATATCAAGGGGTAGAGGCCCATAATGTAAGGAGAATTTAGGTTGTGTAGTTAGTCTACCAAGGTGCTAGTTAGAAGGAAGTCCTTTTTGCAATTTGCTCTTTTTTTTTTTTTTAAAGATTTTATTTATTTGTCAGAAAGAGAGAGAGAAAGCACACAAGCAGGCAGAGAGGCAGGCAGAGGTGAAGAGAGAGACAGGCTCCCTGCCAAGCAAGGAGCCCGATGTGGGACTCGATCCCAGGACCCTGGGATCATGACCTGAGCCGAAGGCAGCGGCCTAACCCACTGAGCCACCCAGGCATCCCATGCAATTTGCTCTTTTACATAGTTCTCTCTTTCCTCACTTTCTCTTCCCTATGTCTTGGAGTTAGTAGTTATTCTGGGTGTGTGTTTTGTTAAGGTAAATATTTAGTGCTTTTCATGTGCCATGATCTGGTGATAAAAAGTTGAATTGGGGCCTATGTGGAACATTAATTAATTAATTAAAAGATGTTATTTATTTAATTGACAGAGACAGTGAGAGAGGGAACATAAGCAGGGGGAGTGAGAGAGGGAGAAGCAGGCTTCCCGCCAAGCAAGGACCCCAGTGCAGGGCCTCATCCCAGAACCTGGGGATCATGACATGAGCTGAAGGCAGACGCTTAACAACTGAGCCACCCAGGTGCCTCATGTGGCATTTTTAAAAACATGTTACTGGTTTTCTGGTTTACTAATGAGAGAAAACCATATAAGAGATAATAGTAATAATAGCAGTATTGTTTGAAATCTTAGACAAAAGAGTGGCCAACTTGAATGGGAGTATGGAAGCATCAATTTGGAGAATGCTTTATAAGCAGGTGACATTGGAACTGAGTCTGAAGGAGTATCTGTAGGAGTTGACTAGGTGAATTGGGGAAGTCTGGTGCATTAGGTGAATTATATGGCATGTGGAAAAAAAATGTGAAAAATGTGTTTTAAGAAAAATAGTAGGACTGGATGGGATAGGATGTAAAGCAGGAAAGATCAGTTCTTGGGAGAAGAAAGAAATTAAGGTAGAATAGATGTTTGATAGTGGTAGGAAAGAATGCAGGGGGTAAAAGAAAAGCTTAGAAGCATAGAACAAAAACATTTGCTGTTTGAGTTTATTTGAATTTAAGCAGCAATGATACAAAATGAGTGTGCCAGTACTAGCATAGATGTCTATAATCTCTTTTCTTCCTGGCACTTCTTTGTTTCTCATGTCCTCTAAAACCTCTTACTTTCAATTTAGTGTACTCTTAATTAATATTTTTCTTTATCAGCTTTAGACATTCATTAAGAATATTCTTAAATACCTGCTTTTGATTTTATCAGTTGGGTTCACAGTATACCCATACATTATCTGATTGATGAGTAAAGATGTAGATTTTTAAACTGTACCAGAGAAGGAAAGAATCTAAGCTATTAGGTCAGAAGGGTAAATTTCCCTATAGTTAGTGTTAAATGTTGACTAGGAAATACTTGGAATTTCCATGCCCAGCAATCTTTATTCTAGCTCTTCTGCAGAAACTTTTTTTTTTTTTTTAAAGATTTTATTTGTTTATTTGACAGAGATCACAAGTAGGCAGAGAGGCAGGCAATTAAGAGGAGGAAGCAGGCTCCATGCTGAGCAGAGAGCCTGATTCGGGGCTTGATCCCAGGACCTTGGAAATCATGGCTTGAGTCAAAGGCAGAGGCTTTAACCTACCGAGCCACCCAGGCGCCCCTCTTTTGCAGAAACTTTAAAGAAGATTTATTAATGTCTGTGTTTAATAGTAAAATAAAATATAACTATATAATGAAGGAATTTTAAAACATTTTTCTTGTGTCTATTCTATGAAACTAGAAGCTTCATGATGTCATGAAAACATTTTTGTTCCATTTGCTCTTGTGCTTAATATAGTTCCTTGCACATGGTAGTTGGTTATTAATTAGAAGTAGTTTCCTTAGTATATAGGTAAGTATAAGTGTATAGGTTTTGGAGTGACTTATCTACCTTTGCCACTTACTGCTTGGGTAACATTAGATAAGTTACTTAACCTCTTTAAACCTCAGTTTCTTCCTCATTAAAATCGAGTTGATAAAAATAACACCTAGCTCATTGTTTAAGGATTAGGTATGATAAATACAAGTAAAAGTTCTTCGTATAGTGTCTGGTGTGTATTAAGCGGTAAAGATCAACTACTTGTAGAATTGAATTATTTTACCACTAGAGCAATTTTTATTATTTCATTTTAAGGTTATAGAAGCAGTTTTCAGTGTTCGAGATTTTTTTTTAAAAGATTTTATTTATTTATTTATTTGACGGAGAGAGATCACAAGTAGGCAGAGAGGCAGGCAGAGAGAGAGAGAGGGAAGCAGGCTCCCCGCTGAGCAGATAGCCCTATGTGGGACTCGATCCCAGGACCCTGAGATCATGACCTGAGCCGAAGGCAGCGGCTTAACCCACTCAGCCACCCAGGTGCCCCTGTTTGAGAGTTTTTTAAAGATTTTATTTATTTGACAGAGACAGAGACAGTAAGAGAGGGGAACACAAGCAGGGAAAGTGAGAGTGGGAGAAGCAGGCTTCCTCTGTGCAGAGCAGAGAGTCCAATGTGGGGCTTGAACCCAGAACCCTGGGATCATGACTTGAGCTAAAGGCAGATGCTTAACGATGGAGTCACCCAGGTGTCCCAGTGTTCGAGATTTAATCCAAGGTCAATAGAGATGTCATCACAAGCCTTTTGACTCCCCATTTATGTTAAAACAAACTTTTCTTACAAAAAAGAATCCAGACAAGTCCTTGTCTGCTAATATTTTACAGTTGAAAAACGTTTATGATGAGTTTTTCTGGACTCCCTTAGTGACCTCATCAATATTCATAGCTTTAAGTGTTCTGTATTTATGTTTTCAATTCCTCAGTCCTGACCGTTGCCACTTTCACCACTCTTCTTGAACCAAGCCAGTATCATCTCTTGTCTAGATCATTGCAGTATGCTTGTAATGGCAATACGTTCTTCCTGCTTCTGTTCTTAAAGAAATTAGGAAGGCAAGGATCCTTTTAAACTATAGATGAAAACTTAATTTTCTGCTCAAAAACTTTCAGTGTCTTTGCCTCACGCTTGGAATAAAAACCAGAGTCCTTTCAAGGGGCCCTGTGATCTGGCGCTCCTTACCACTCAGTGCCAGTCACATATTAGGCTTTTTGCAGGGTCTCAGACATATTAACATATTCCTTTCTGAAGGACTTAGCTTAACATTTCTTTCTACTTGGAATATCTCTTCCCAAATA
The DNA here is from genome assembly GCF_011764305.1 of Mustela putorius furo. Lineage (NCBI taxonomy): Eukaryota > Metazoa > Chordata > Mammalia > Carnivora > Mustelidae > Mustela > Mustela putorius. The sequence continues at coordinate 41,748,335 of NW_025422005.1, read as the reverse complement.
CTCACATAGTTTAATCCTTCACTTCCTTTCAATTATTTTATCAGTAAGGTCTTTATTTATTTATTTTTTTGTAAAGGTTTTATTTTTATTTATTTGACAAGACAGATCACAGGTAGGCAGAGAGAGAAGAGGAAGCAGGCTCCCTGCTGAGTAGAGAGCCCAATATGGGCCTCTATCCCAGGACTCTGGGATCACAACCTGAAGGCAGCCGCTTAACCAAGTGAGCCACCCAGGCATTCCAGTGATGATCCTTTTTAAAAAAGTAGTTAACACCCCTGCACCATATTCCTACTTATCTGTGGATTTCTTTACTACATGTCTCTGTATATTAGAAGTAAATTGTTAAGGACAGTTTTGTTTATGCTATATATCCCTCCTTCCTAGACAAATGTTTGACATTTGTTATGAGCTCAGAAAATATTTAGGGAATTAAGTATTAGTTGTGGTTAGAAACTAAGAGGTAGGAGTCTCTGCAAGGGCTTAATGAATTCCTCAATAAGGACAGATTTGAAAGAGTTTTTTTGTTTTTAAGTTTTTATTTAAATTCCAGTTCGTTAATATACAGTATAATATTAGTTTCAGGTATACAGTAGAGCGATTGAACACTTCTGTACATCACCAGGTGCTTATCGCAACAAGTGTACTCCTTGATCCCCATCACTATTTAACCCATCCCCTCACCCACCTATCTCCTGGTAACCATCAGTTTGTTCTCTTGATAAATTTGGTTTCTTGGTTTGCCTCTCTTTTTTTAACCTTAACTCATTTGTTTTTGTTTAAGTTCCACATGTCAGTGGAATCATACTATATTTGTCTTTCTCTGACTGACCTATTTCATTTAGCGTAATGTTCTCTAGTTCCATCCATGTTATTGCGAAGGGATAAAGAATTTTTATACTACAAATTGAAATGACAGAATTGAGCTGAATTTTCCTTTTTGCTTATTGTTTTGGACAAAATTATTTAAGTTTGAGATTTAGTTGCTTTGCCAGTAAAATGGGGAATCATAAAGTTGAAGGTTATACATACTTTATAAATGATGGCTGTATTTATTTTTAGTCTGTGGTAGGACTCTTGCTAAATTTGGAGCCGGTTTCTCCATTTGAAGAAAATCAATATTATGAAGTTAGAGAATCCGTCAGGAGTTGCAAGCTACCGAAGATCAATCTGAAATAAAAATTTAAGCATTGTTGGCACCTGCTCCCTCCTGGCCGGGCGCTGGCTCTTCTCCCCATTCTCTTTGGAAGACCCCCAACTAGCCACCCACCCACCCTCCCCAAAACCAGTTTCAATAAATTTATGTTATTTCCGTCAAAAAAAAAAAATTTAAGCATTGTTGTAATTTCATCAATTGCAGTATAAGGCACTGGAAATAATGTTTTAAAATTCAGTGTGTATTTATTATGCTTTGGTAATTTTTCATTCTATAATCATATGAGTTGAGTTGGCTTTGGGATCAGATATACATGAATTTAAATTGTTCATCTCCTACTTAATATTATATCCTTGTGAAATTTATAGGCTGTATGAGTTTTTGTAGAGAATGAAGATAATAGTAATCTAATTGGATTATTAGAGGTATTAAAAGGACAAATTGTGTATGAAGCACCTAACTTAGCACCTGGCACATAATAGGCACTTTGGAATTAGTTAAGTTTTTTTTCTTATTATTTCACGAACAGGTTATTATAAAGTATGACTAAAGTACTATGATAATTTTTGTGTGTCATCAGAATTGTTCCCTTTAGAATAGTGGCCTCGAGATTATTCATTTATTTCCTTGAGATGGTGATTGAGTGGAATGTTTCCAGAACTAAGCTTTTGAATATTCTTCCATATTCTTAACTCATATTCTTTTAAAATCTCCTATTTGAGGGTGGATTTTATTTTTTATCAAAAATTCAAGGTTTGAAACCAATTTTTGGGAAAGCATTGGGAAGAAGACTACTAAGACTGCCGTTCTTATCCTACATTGTATTCTAAGGACTATATTAGATAAGTATCAAACATTTAGCATTATTATAGTGTTGTTTGAAATGAGTATATCATCTCTTATGATGACTGTTTTGAAAAGGACAACCATTTCTTGGGGATATAAGTACTGATTTATTAAAAATTTATTCCTTTAATGCTTGTTTTTGTTTCTTATATTTATGTAATTATATCATTCCCATATATAGTCAAATACTTACTTCTCTGCTTTCTGAAAAAATGCATTTTTTAACTTTTCAGCGCTCACCAGAATATACCAATTGCCGATATCTATGCAAACTTTGCTTAATTCACATTGAAAACATCCAGGGAGCTCATAAACATATAAAGGAGAAACGACATAAGAAAAATATTTTGGTGAGTTCTTTTTTCAAAATATATTGTTTATTTTTCAAATGGCAAAACTCTATCAAATACTTATTTATGAAACTAAAAATGGGGTATTTGTCCTGTTTTACATTAGTAAGTGAAGTGATAGCATTAAAAGCTGTGATTGCCCTTCTTTTATCTTAGGTGGTCAGGAACCTTTTCAGAGCCAGTCTGTTCGTACTAAAGTATGTTGATTCTCAAAGTTAAAATTGTCAGATATAGTTGATAGAGCATATAATTCTTGATCTCATGTTGTGGGTGTAGAGATTACTTAAAAATAAAATCTTAATTAAAAAAAGAACTGCCAAATACAATCAGTCCAACTGATGCTTACTGAATTTTTGTGTACTAGGTCTAGGCAGTGGTGAATAAGATAGTTGTGGTTCCTACCCTCAGATTTTCTAAAATATTGGTGGAGGCATACACTGAAAAGGAATCTAAGTATATTGAGTTCTATTAAAGGGAGAAATGTGGTGCTAAGGAAGTATACAAGGATATTTTACCTAATCTGCAACAGGGACATTTCTGAGAAAGATACTTGCGTTGAACTTTGAAGTAGTTTGAAATAAAGGCAAAAAGGGGGTACCTAGTTGGTTAAGTGTCTGACACTTGGTTTCAGCTCAGTTCACGATCTCATGGATCGTGGGATTGATTGAGAGTCACTTCTGCGCTCAGCAGGGAATCTGTTTGAAATTTTCTTCCTCTGCCCCCAGTCCAATTTTGTGCATGTGCTCTCTCAAAATGAATAGGTAAATCTTAAAAAGAAAAAAGGAAAAAAGGTGAGTGAGGACATGGCATATGAGGAACAGAAAGAGTCTAGTATGACTTGGGCAAAGAGAGATAGGAGGAAAATGATGTGAGATGAAGCTAGAGAAGTCCAGACCATGCAGGGCCTTATAATCTTTAGACTGTCAGAATTCATAATTTTTCAGTTATTTTTATTAGAACATTTCATAGACATAGGTATGAGTAATGCTTTTAAAAAAGTTATTAGTATTTTAGCCATTTAAGCTTTTCTTTTCAAAGTGGTAATGTATATTTTTTATGAGGCTGATACATATCTTTTTTTTTTTTAAAGATTTTATTTATTTTTTGACAGAGAGAGATCACAAGTAGGCAGAGAGACAAGCAGAGAGAAAGAGAGAGAGAGAGAGAGAGAGGAGGAAGCAGGCTCCCTGCTGAGCAGACAGCCTGATGTGGGACTCGATCCCAGGACCCTGAGATCATGACCTGAGCTGAAGGCAGAGGCTTAACCCCCTGAGCCACCCAGGTGCCCCAGGCTGATACATATCTTTTTAAAGATACATTTATTTATTTTAGAGAGAGAGAGAACACAAGTGGGAGGGGCAGAGGAAGAGGGAGAGAGAATCCCAAGCAGGCTCTGTGCTGAGTACAGAGCTCTAGCCCACAACTCTGAGATCACATCCTGAGCCAAAACCAAGAGTCTGATGTTCAACCGATTCTGCCACCTAGGCACCCCTCAGGGCGGTAATAGTAATATTATATAATCTCCTACTTATGTAGGAGTGTCTGTCTACTGTGTATTTTCTCTGAGAAAAATTCTTTGACCTGACCTTCCCAACAAGTCTGGATTAGGTATTCTTTCTCTGTGCTTGCAGAGCTGCTTGATCAGAAAACTGGATATATTGTATTGTGCATGTCTGCTTTCTCTCCTCTTCTTGACTTGAATATCCAATATTCTAGAGGGCAAGTTTCAGTTCTTATTTTTGTTTCTCTGTTGCTTAGGACAGTGTCTGACAAAGTAGGTGCTCAATATGTCTTTCTTAAAAAAAAAAAAAATGAGTGCACTGAAGAAAATCAGGAACTCAGAAGGAAAAGAAATTAATTTTTTAAAACAGATTTTTATTTATTTATTTGACAGAGAGAAACGCAGTAAGAGAGGGAGCACAAGTAGGGGGAGTGAGCGCAGGGAGCCTGATGCTGGGTTTGATCCCAGGATCCTGGGATCATGACCTGAGCCAAAGGCAGACGCTTAATGACTGAACCACTCAGGTGCCCTAGAAATTAAAATCTTACTAGCATATTATTATTTTAAAGGTTTTATTTATTTATTTGAGAGAGAGAGCGAGAGAATGAGAGAGAGAGAGCGTGAGTGGGGAGAGGGTCAGAGGAAGAAGCAGAACTCCCTGCTGACCAGGGAGCCCAATAGGAGACTCCAACCTGGGACTCTAGGATCATGACCTGAGCTGAAGGCAGTTGCTTAACTAACTGACCCACCCAGGTGCCCTATCAGCATATTATTTTGATTTAATTAGAGCTTCAGAAGATTTAACAGGACAAAGACAATTGGTAGTTTATGAGATAACAACTGAAAAACCTCAAGAAATGTTGAGTGATGCTAATCATTAATTCCAGGAAGCTCGGGGAATTCCACACAAGAAACTTAAAAAGAAAGCCGGTAGACATTATATACATTATAAGGATATTTGAGGACATTACAAAAAAACTAAAAAAAAAAACCTCCTTAAAAGCAGTTGTAGTAGATTTTTGCTTAGTTGAAGTTGTAATAATAATGAGATTTACCTTTACTCCTGAATAAACTAAAGGAAAAAAGGGATAAAAATAGCTAGGAATGGTTTTCAGGCAGTGAATGGAAAACAAATGAGATTAGTCCAACAATTACTCTATAGTTTGAGAGAGTTTCCATACTGCATTATAGGAAGGGGAACCCAGTACACTCCCAGAGTTGTGAAGATGAACTTGAGTCCAGGGAATCCAGGGTGGCTAGAGTTTGTAGGACAGGATAATAAAAAAGAGAAAGTTATACAGAAAAAAATCTATAGATAAAAAGACAGTACCTTCAGAGTATTCAGCATAGTACTGATTGGTACATGCATGTGAGAAAGCTGCCTGAAGCCAGGGAAAGAATCATCTGAAGCAATTAGAATAGTGCTTGATCCTTACATAGGGCTGAGAATAGTACCTTCCCACTATTCAGACTGAAAAACTCGTACTTCATGGGCATTGAGTAGAGTGCCCAACAGGATCTTTTTTCAGGAGTGGGGAATATATAGAAACTAAATGCAGTCTGATCCCAATAAAGACTTTATTTTTATTTTTTTTTAAACTAATTTTTAAAAAAAGATTTTATTTATTTATTTGACAGAGATCACAAGCAGGCAGAGAGGCAGGCAGAAAGAGAGGAAGGGAAACAGGCTCCCCGCGGAGCAGAGAGCCCAATGTGGGGCTCAATCCCAGGACCCTGGGATCATAACCTGTGCCGAAGGCAGAGACTTTAACCCACTGAGCCACCCAGGGTCCCCCAACTAAAGAATTTTTAAAGGCAAGACCCAAAAGGACTATTTCCAGGGTTTTATTTTGTTATAGAACAAAGCTTGAGGGTATATTCAGAAATAGAAAATACCTGTCACGACAAAAAGTTCACATTGTCTGGCATTCAAAGATAGTAAGGCCAAAGCAGGAAAATACATACCACAATAAGGAGAAAAATCAGCCAATCAAAATTACCTTGAATTGACAGAAAAGAACTAGCAGAGGAGGACATCAAGGCAGATAGCTATATTCCTGATATTCTAAAAATATAAAGAGACATGGAAGATACAAAAAAGATTAAAGCTGAACTTACAAGAAAACTACAGTGTCTAAGATGAAAAATACACTGAATGGGACTAATGGTAGATCAGACCTTACAAAAGAAAAGGTTAGTGAACTTGAACATATAACAATGGAAAACATCCAAAATGAATTGGAAAGAAAAAAACAACTTGAAAAAAAGAAAGAAAGGGTCACGTTTGAGCTCTGGGATAATTTTGATAATATGTGTACCAGTTCTGCACATATTTCAGGGCACTGAAGAGTAAGAACTTCCTAATTTCAGTCCATGAGTCCCACATTACTCTCATACCAAAACCAGAAAAAGATTCTACAATAAAAGAAAACTTCAGACTATATGTTCTGGATATTAATCCCTTATCATATATGTGATTTGCAAATATATTCTCCTTTCTGTGGGTTGCCTTTTTACTCTATTAATAGTGTTGTTTAATGCACAGAATTTTAATTTTTTTTAAAGGTTTTATTTATTTATAATTAGTGAGAGAGCCCAAACAAGCATGAGTAGGGGCAGGGACAGAGGGATGGTGAGAATCTCAAGCATATTCTGAACTGAGCTTGGAGCCTGATGTGGGACTTGATCCCATGACCCTGAGATCATGATCTGAGCCAAAATCAAGAGTTGGACGCTTAATCCACTGAGCCACCCAAGTGCCCCCCAGAGGTTTACTTTTCATAAATTCCAATTTGTCTGATTTTTTTTTGTTGTTTGTGGGTTTTTTTGTTTCATAGCTAAGAAATCACTGCCAAATCTAGTGTCATGAAGCTTTTTTCTTCTAAGAGTTTATAATTTTTCTCTTACATTTAGGTCTTTGATCCATTTTGAGTTAATTTTTGTATATGGGTGTAAGATAAGGGTCCATTTTGCATGTGGGTATCCAGTTTTCCTTTCACCATTTGTTGAAAAGACAGTCCATTGCCATTGAATGGTTTTGACACCCTTATTAAAAATCATTTGACCATAATGAGTTGGTTATGTGTTTTATTCCTTTGGCCTATACATCTGTCTTTATGCCAGTACCATAATGTCTTGAGTACTATTGCTCTGCATAAGAAGTTTCAAAATCAGGAAATGTGAATTTCTGACTCTTTTCTATTTCAAGATTGTTTTGGTTATTTTGGGTCCCTTGAGATTCCATGTTAATTTTAGGATTAATTTTCCCATTTCTGCAAATAGGGATTAAAGGAATTTTGATGGGATTGCATTGAATCTGTAGATTGCTTTGAGTAGTATTGATATCTTAACAATATTAAGCTTGCCCATCCATGAACACGGGATATCCTTCTGTTTCTTCATGTCTTCTTTCATTTCTTTAAGCAGTGTTTTGTTGTTTTCATTGTACAAGTCATTCATCTCTTTAAGGTAATTTCTAAGTATTTTATTCTTTTGGGGACTGTTTTAAATTGTTTTCGTAATTTCCTTTTCAGATTGGTTGTTGTTAGTGTCTAGAAGTGCAACTGTTTTTTTTTTTTGTGTTGATGTGTGTCCTGCTACTTTACTGAATTTAGTTCATTAGATCTAATTTTTTGTGTGTGTCTGGCATCTTTAGGGTTTTTTACGTATTAGATTATTATCTGTGAATAGAGATTATTTTATTTCTTCCTGCCCAAGTTCATTGCCTCTCATTTCTTTGTGGCTAACACTTCTCTAATATATTGAATAGAAGTGGTGAAAATGGGCATTCTTGACTCAATACTGACTTTAGAGGAAAAACTTTCACAGCCTTTAACCACTAACTGTAATGTAAGCTGTGGTTTTTTCAAATATGTCTTTATTATGTTGAGGTAGTTTCTTTTTATTCCTAGTTCGGTATTTTGTTTTGTTTTGTTTTGTTTTTGACCACAAAAGGATGTTTAATTTTGTTGAATGCTTTTTATGCATTGATCAAGATAAAAAAATTTTTCCTCTCATTTTGTTAAGGTGATGATTACATTGATTATTGTATGTTGAACCATTGTTGCAGTCCAAGAATAAATTGTACTTATCATGATGTATAGTCTATTTAATTTGCCGAATTTGGTTTGCTGGTATTCTGTTGAGGATTAATTGAAAGTCTTCTTTTTTTTTTAAAGATTTTATTTATTTCTTTGACAGAGACAGATCACAAGTAGGCAGAGAGGCAGGCAGAGAGAGAGGGGGAAGCAGGCTCCCTGCGGAGCAGAGAGCCTGATGAGGGGCTCAATCCCAGGACCCTGAGATCATGATCTGAGCCAAAGGCAGAGGCTTTAACCCACTGAGCCACCCAGGCACCTCTGAAAGTTTTAAAGTAGAAGACTAACTGGTGGAAGTAAGGGGCATAGAATGAAGGGGCAGAGTCTGGAAATAGGAGGCTCATTAGGAGATTCTTCCTTCTTGGGCACTATTTCCCAGCCTAAACTGATTGTTTCCAGAACTTACCTCATCTCTGCAGAACCATTTATTTACTCAGGTGCTTAGGACAAGCACCTTTGATTTATCTCTCTGATTTACACCCCCCATTCAAACCATTAACAAATTATATAGAATTTACCTTCAAAACATTATGTATTCCCAATTTAGTCATTTGTCACACACACTCTTCTTTCTGTTTGGGCTTTTTTTTCTTCTTCTTCTTCTTCTTCTTCTTCTTCTTTTTTTTTTTTTTTTTGGTAATCTCTGTGCCCAGTGTGGGGCTCAGACTTATGACTTTGAACTCAAGAGTTACATGCTCTACTGACTGAGCTGGCTAGGCCCTCGTACTCTTTCTGTTTTAGTTTGTGCTACCACTGTCTCTCACCTGGACTATTTCCAACGTAGCCCTCCTTCCTGCCCCCATACTTATAGTCTGTTATTCTTTATTTATCAGCAAGGATTGTTCTTTTAAAATATGTCATATAATGTTACTTTCTGGTATAGCCCCTCTTTGGCTTCTCAACTTAGAATAAAATGTAAGTCCTTACCAATTTACTTAAGGTCATATGATATTTAGCTTCCAGTTAACTTTTCAACCGTATCACCTTCTAGTCACCCTTTTGTTAACCCTTTAGCCACATTGACCTCTTCAAATAACATTAGGTACTTTCTTGCCTTAAGTTTCTGAATTTACTGTTCTCTGTATCTGAAATGCTTTTCCCACTGAAATTTAAATGTCTCTCTCTTTCATTTTTAGGTTTCTGCTAAACATTACCTGTTTAGAGGGACCTTCTTTGTCCACTCTATGCTAAAATAATAACCCTTGCCCATCAGTGTGTAGTCGTACCCTGTTTGATTTTCTTCATAGCTTTTCCTGACATGATAGTATACATTTATTTATCTGTTTCTATTTTCTCTAACTAGAATTAAGTTACATAGGGCAGAGACTTCATTGAGCACACTTATGACAGGATATATGAGGATGATCATTGATAGAAGGATATCAGTGAGACTGTTAGATGGAACAGCATCCTAAAGGAAGTAGGATAGGCTTATTAATAACATAGGTAGAGGAGTATGTTCATCGACTCTCTTTTATCTTTTTATTTCCATGACAGCTTAGCAATATAATTCAGAGAATTTTTTGGTATTAAGTGTGTAGCTATTAGTACCTATTAGGATGAATCCTAAAAAAATAGATCTTAGAACTTCAGACACTCATCCAAGATGTAGATTGTAATTAAGATTGCAGAAATATTCACAGAAATTTATAAAAATTAGGTTGTCTTACTCTCTATGTTTGATATAGTTTACCTTTATCTTAGGTAAACTTTATGTTGAGACTAAATATGGTAACACTGAATAAAATTAGAAATAGAGTGAAGTCTTTGTTTAACTATATTATGGGTAGTAGAGAAGAGAGAATAAGCTACTTTTGATTTTTAGAATTGTTGAGAGCTGCCTGCCTCAAAAAAGTAAGAGAATGTCTCTTGACTGAAATGTGGGGTATAGAAAATGCCATTATTATAACATTAAAGAAATGGTATGATCCCAGTTATGGTAAAAAAATAAAATAAAATAAAATAAGATAAAATAAAGGAAGGGGTGCCTGAATGGCTCAGTTGGTTAAGTGCCTGACTCTTGATTTTGACTTAGGTCATGATCTCAGGGTCCTGGGATTGAGCCCCATCTCGGGCTCTGGGGAGTCTGTTTCTCCCTTGGTCCTTCCCCTTTCCTGTTCTCTCTCTCTCAGATAAATAAAATATTAAAAAAAAAAAAAAGGAAATCGTATGATATTAGATTGTGGATGATTTTCTTTGTATTTTCCTGTGTTTTATGTAACTCTTGCAATTAGCATGTATTTCTTTAAAAATCAGGAAAAAATTAATCTTTAAAAATTGTATATATATAATTTACTTGGTCCTCTTTAGTTTTTGGTTTAAATTGGCTTTCAGACTTTTAGTGAAATCAAGGGTTTTGGGGAACATTTGGCTTAGCATTGGAGAAAATGAAAGAAATCAATTTTAAATGGTAGGCAATATAACAAATGTGATGAAGTGTCTAGGATATTTTCCTGTGACCATTTAATATGCAGATGAGAGAGGATTCAAGACTTTCTGCTACATCTTTGTTGTAATAAAATTATCCACGAAATTAACAGCCAAGTGTTGTACTTAAATTATTTTGGCTTTGATGTAGAATTTCAGAATTTATGCAAACAGAAGAACAAATTTTTATTTTTTTAATGTTTAATAGGAACCTGTCCCAAAGCACCCCTCAATCTTCCAATACTTTGTCACAAAGGAAGGGATTTCTGTCTTGTTCACTTCCTTATCCTAGTTATCTTGAATCAGGCATGTAGAAGGTGAATATTTGTTGAGTTAATACATTTGTTTAGTCTTTTATCCTAAGTGTAAGGACATTAAAATAGAAAAGATTTTTTATGGTGTTGTTAAATATTACACTAATAGGAAAAACAGGAAGAAAGTGAGCTTCGTTCTCTGCCACCTCCTACTCCTGGCCACTTGGCTGCTTTAAGTGTTGCAGTTATTGAACTAGCAAAAGAACATGGAATAACAGATGATGACCTCAGAGTCCGTCAGGAAATTGTGGAGGAAATGTCAAAGATTATAACAACGTTTTTACCAGGTACAAATATACTTCATGCTTAATTTTTAAAATCGTACAACTCTTCCCTTTGCTTCCTGTCGGCTTTACTTGTGTAAATTTCTTTGTTTTCCTATCTCTTTGTTTCTCTATCTTAAAAGCAGATTAATTTAATTATTTTTTAAGTGATTTTTTTGGAAGGAGATATTTCAGAAAAGGAAAATGGGGAGTTACGAACATAATTTTTGTAATAAGAAAGATTTTTTAAATGTCAGATTCAGGAAAATTTCTTAAAGGTCTTATGTTTAATATTTTTAGTATTTCTGACTTCTGAATGGACATTATAGTTATATTATTTTGAGTATATACATTCTAGCCAGTCATAGAATAAGAGTCTTATTGGCCTGATGGTGGGGAAAAATTAATTTAAGTGGGGTCATTAGAAGTAAAATTTGCACTTTTATTTCTATTTGACTTAGCTCTTTCTTTATAGAAAGCTTATGTTTTTGGTGTAAGTGAGAGTTGTGCCAGGTTTATTACAGACGTTTATATAAAGATTATATTTGTTTAGCCCTTATTATTTTTTACATCAATATTGAATTTAAATAAATATCTATTAAATAAGACTCATTTCTCAACCACCAAAGGGATATTGAGCATTTGACAAATTATGGTTTTATATAGAGCAATTGTGAGATTTTAAGAAAGAATGTAAAATTGAAATTTGGAAATGGAAGATATTTTCATTTCTCTTTCTTATTTCATAATGTTATAATGTGGTTTTCTATAAAAAAATTGAATACTAATTTAAATTATATGCAGAAGTAATTTAGTATTGGGGCACCTAGCTGGCTCGGTTGAAAGAACGTGTGCCTCTTGATCTTGGGGTTGTGGGTTAAAGCCCCATGTAGGGTATAGTGATTATTTAAATAACTTAAGATACCTAAAAAAGATGCCTAAAAATTTCTATCTTAAAAATAGAAATGAAATTTTTATGATTTTAATGACTTCAGTGACATTCAGATGTTTTGTGAACTTGAAAAGTAGACTTTTATATATACAAATGAGTATGAGCTCACATTTTCTAAGAAACTGCACCTGCCTGCCCCAGTAGTTCCAATCATGTTATTTTTCAACTTGCCCTCTGGTGAGAACCTTTAAAAATTTTTGAAATAATATATTCGACTGTCCGAAAAAGATGTAGGTTGTATGTTACTATTCCTATATATTTTGGTCTGTGAATTTCTTCAGAACTACAGGATTTTGTGTTTTTTTTTTTTATTTTTTAAAAATATTTTATTTATTTGACAGAGTTCACAAGTAGGTAGAAAGGCAGGCAGAGAGAGAGAGAGAGGAGGAAGCAGGTTCCCCACTGAGCAGAGAGATCCCAATGTGGGGCTCGATCCCAGGATGCTGAGATCATGACCTGAGTCGAAGGCAGAGGCTTTAACCCACTGAGCCACCCAGGCGCCCCAGGATTTTGTTTTTTTGTTCAAGTGATTAGGCTTCTGTTTGAATTTTTAAAGAATGTTGGCATTGAATGTCTGTGATCCCTTTACTGTTTTAGTGCTCTTACGTAAATATAAATATCTAAAAATAAATAAATGTAGTTTATGACAGTAGCTGTACCTAGGTTAGTACATTCTTTACTGTTAAATATTAAATGTTAAACATATGTCTGGTCATTCCTAAATGAACTGTTCTAAAATTTTGTTTAAACACTGGACTTTTATAAGTAATTTCTTCCATCTTTGTCCCTGACCCTCATAATCGAGAAACATTTTTATTATCTTGTTAGATCAATTAGAAAGGATGTCATTCTTCTCTAAATGTTGTAACTAGAATTGGAAGACATGAAATTAAAATATATGCATTTTTCCTACCATTGTTTTAAAAATTTTCCCATTTGTACTCTATTTCATGCTTTGATATTTTTTCCTTTATTTCCAGAGTGTTCACTTAGGTTGTATGGCTCATCTCTGACTAAGTTTGCTCTGAAAAATAGTGATGTTAATATAGATATAAAATTTCCTCCCAGGGTAAGTAATTAGAAAAATCTTTTTCTATGTGATTCTTTTTTTTTTTTTTTTTTTTAAGATTTTATTTATTCTTCAGAGAGAGAGGGGGAGAGAGCGAGCACAGGCAGACAGAATGGCAGGCAGAGGCTGAGGGAGAAGCAGGCTCCCTGCTGAGCAAGGAGCCCGATGTGGGACTCGATCCCAAGACACTGGGATCATGACCTGAGCCGAAGGCAGCTGTTTAACCAACTGAGCCATCCAGGCGTCCCTTCTATGTGATTCTTAACTAGTACTTGGTATTTTGGGGGACTGGAATACTGGTTTATAGAGTGTTACTGTCATAATTAAAGGTTGCTTTTGGAAACTATTAGGTGTTAGACATAGGTGGAATAAAGAAATAAGGGAGAGGAAAAGGAAAGCAGAGGAATACAGTAAAAAATGAAAATGCTTATACATGTTTGATTTTGTTGAATAGTTATTGCTTGTAAGCAGTATAGAAAGTGAAAAGAGTTTTGAAATCATACATCTGTGTTCAAATCTTGGCTGCAACAAGGCAGTTACTTTCTGAGACTCAGTTTTTTAATTTACAAAACGGGGATAATAACTTTTTATTACATGACATGCTGTATACCAGGCATTTTTGGGTAGTGTGTGGTACATCATGGGTACTTTTTAAATAAGTAGTAACTAGCACAAATAATACTACTTATTTATTGATGTATGAGACATTTAAAATGATCGGTTGATGTGTGTTACTGATTTTTTTTGAATGATACTCAAAGTGGTTTGATTTAGGTGAAAATTTGATGTTTTAATTTTCATCTGATACAGTCATTTACTTAAAATTAGCATGTGATTATTAAATAGTTAAAAATAGCTGCAAAGTACATATAACACTAAGAATTTGACAAGCTTGTTAAAGTAGTATTTAATCTATGCCTTTTGACCATGCTGCCAGTAACAGTATCTCTTAAATTTCCTATCTCAACAACTTCTCTTTAACAATTATTTGGTAAACTAATTTCTTTTCCATTTGTTTTACTGTGAAATTCCAGAATCTTTTCTCATTCTAAGATGGAATAATAGTACTCCATTATTTATTAGATTCTACTGCCATGAACAATATTTGTTAATATAAAACTCCATTCTTTTTTCGTTATTTTAAGATACAGAGCATGATTTTATTTAAATATTTAATGAAATTGAGTTCTCCCTAAAGTATGCAATTTGAACTATGAAAGTAGTATATTGATTTAATTTGAAATCTTTTAGATGAATCATCCAGATCTTCTGATACAAGTGCTTGGGATTTTAAAAAAAAGTGGTGAGTTTCTTTTTTAATTTGTCTTTCTAAAGAAAATTCTTTAAGGGTGCATGCAATGTATTATTTATATATGACTAACCAAGTTCAAATAACACTCATAGCATATTTGAGTCATTATATTACATAAAGTTTTATATTTGTTGAGTAGGTGTGCTACAAAATTTATATGTCATTAGATCAAAAGTATATTTAAAGCTGATATGTAAAAAAGTACTGCCTTGGGGTACCTGGGTGGCTCAGTGGGTTAAGCCTCTGCCTTCGGCTCGGGTCATGATCCCAAAGTCCTGGGATCGAGCCCCGCATCGGGCTCTCTGCTCTTTATCCATTCTCTCTGCTTCTTTATCCATTCATCTGCTTCCCTTCTGCTCTCTCGGCCTGCCTCTCTGCCTACTTGTGATCTCTCTCTGTCAAATAAATAAATAAAATCTTAAAAAAAAAAAAAAGTACTGCCTTTTGGGTAATTTAAAAATGTTAGCTTTGAATATTACGGGCATTTCTTGTGTGGACAGAAAACCTATAATCAGTAGGAGGCCATTTGATGAAGGATGATTTAGGGAGGGACATAGGGAAAAAAAATATGTGCATGCACTGAGTAATTATCCCCCCCCCACTTAATATTAAACTAATCATTTATAGTTCCATCAACCAAATCATACCTATCAAAAGTTTTTCATATCTGGGGGCACCTGGGTGGCTCAGTGGGTTAAGTCTCTGCCTTTGGCTCAGGTCATGATCCCAGGGTTGTGGGATCGAGCCCGCATCAGGCTCTGTGCTCAGTGGGGAGCCTGCTTCCTCCTCTCTCTCTGCCTACTTGTGATCTCTCTCTGTCAAATAAATAAATAAAATCTTTTTTTTTTTTTGATCTATTTTATTTTGTCTTTTAAAATTTTCTTAAAAAAATTTTTTTTTAAAGATTTTATTTATTTATTTGACAGACAGAGATCACAAATAGGCAGAGAGGCAGGCAGAGAGAGATGGAGAGGGAAGCAGGCTCCCCGATGAGCAGAGAGACCGATGCGGGACTTGATCCCAGGACCCGGAGATCATGACCTGAGCTGAAGGCAGCGGCTTAACCCACTGAGCCACCCAGGCGCCCTCTTTTAAAATTTTCTATTTTTTATGAACATATAATGTATTTTTATCCCCAGGGGTACAGGCTGTGAATCGCCAGGTTTATACACTTCACAGCACTCACCATAGTACATACCCTCCCCAGTGTCAATAACCCTATCCCCCTCTCCCAAACCCCCTCTCCCCAGCAACCCTCAATTTGTTTTGTGAGATTAAGAGTAACTTATGGGTTGTCTCCCTCCCAATCCCATCTTGTTTCCTTCATTCTTCTCCTACCCCT
Organism: Mustela putorius furo; assembly: GCF_011764305.1. Lineage (NCBI taxonomy): Eukaryota > Metazoa > Chordata > Mammalia > Carnivora > Mustelidae > Mustela > Mustela putorius. Next base: position 41,732,709 of record NW_025422005.1, on the reverse strand, counting down.
TAACCTCCCATGTTGCATCTCTACTTCCTCATATCAGGCAGATCATATGATAGTTGTCTTTCTCCGCTTGACTTATTTCGCTAAGCATGATACCCTCTAGTTCCATCCACGTCGTCGCAAATGGCAAGATTTCATTTCTTTTGATGGCTACATAATATTCCATTGTGTATATATACTACATCTTCTTTATCCATTCATCTGTTGATGGACATCTAGGTTCTTTCCATAGTTTGGCTATTGTAGACATTGCTGCTATAAACATTCGGGTGCACGTGCCCCTTCGGATCACTATGTTTGTATCTTTAGGGTAAATACCCAGTAGTGCAGTGGCTGGGTCATAGGGTAGTTCTATTTTCAACATTTTGAGGAACCTCCATGCTGTTTTCCAGAGTGCTTGCACCAACTTGCATTCCCACCAACAGTGTAAGAGGGTTCCCCTTTCTCCATATCCTCGGCAGCATCTGTCATTTCCTGACTTGTTAATTTTAGCCATTCTGACTGGTGTGAGGTGATATCTCATTGTGGTTTTGATTTGTATTTCCCTGATGCCAAATGATGTGGAGCACTTTTTCATTTGTCTGTTGGCCATCTGGATGTCTTCTTTGCAGAAATGTCTGTTCATGTCTTCTGCCCATTTCTTGATTGGATTATTTGTTCTTTGGGTGTTGAGTTTGCTAAGTTCTTTATAGATTTTGGACACTAGTCCTTTATCTGATATGTCGTTTGCAAATATCTTCTCCCATTCTGTCAGTTGTCTTTTGGTTTTGTTAACTGTTTCCTTTGCTGTGCAAAAGTTTTTGATCTTGATGAAATCCCAATAGTTCATTTTTGTCTTTGCTTTCCTTGCCTTTGGCGATGTTCCTAGGAAGATGTTGCTGCGGCTGAGGTCGAACAGGTTGCTTCCTGTGTTCTCCTCAAGGATTTTGATGGATTCCTTTCTCACATTGAGGTCCTTTATCCATTTTGAGTCTGTTTCCGTGTGTGGTGTAAGGAAATGGTCCAATTTCATTTTTCTGCATGTGGCTGTCCAATTTTCCCAACACCATTTGTTGAAGAGACTGTCTTTTTTCCGTTGGACATTCTTTCCTGCTTTGTCGAAGATTAGTTACCATAGAGATGAGGGTCTATTTCTGGGCTTTCTTTCTGTTCCATTGTTCTGTGTGTCTGTTTTTGTGCCAGTACCATGCTGTCTTGATGATGACAGCTTTGTAATAGAGCTTGAAGTCCGGAATTGTGATGCCACCAACTTTGGCTTTTTCAAAATTCCTTTGGCTATTCGAGGTCTTTTCTGGTTCCATATAAATTTTAGGATTATTTGTTCCATTTCTTTGAAAAAGATGGATGGTACTTTGATAGGATTGCATTAAATGTAGATTGCTTTAGGTAGCATAGAAATTTTCACAATATTTATTCTTCCAATCCAGGAGCATGGAACATTTTTCCTTTTCTTTGTGTCTTTCTCAATTCTTTCATGAGTACTTTATAGTTTTCTGAGTATAGATTCTGTGCCTCTTTGGTTAGGTTTATTCCTAGCTATCTTATGGTTTTGGGTGCAATTGTAAATGGGATTGACTCCTTCATTTCTCTTTCTTCTGTCTTGTTGTTGGTGTAGAGAAATGCAACTGATTTCCGTGCATTGATTTTATATCCTGACATTTTACTGAATTCCTGTACAAGTTCTAGCAGTTTTGGAGTGGAGTCTTTTGGGTTTTCCACATATAGTATCATATCATCTGCAAAGAGTGATAGTTTGACTTCTTCTTTACTGATTTGGATGCCTTTAATTTCTTTTTTTGTCTGATTGCTGAGGCTAGGACTTCTAGTACTATGTTGAATAGCAGTGGTGATAATGGACATCCCTGCCGTGTTCCTGACCTTAGCGGAAAAGTTTTCAGTTTATCTCCATTGAGAATGATATTTGCGGTGGGTTTTTCATAAATGGCTTTGATAATATTGAGGTATGTGCCCTCTATCCCTACGCTTTGAAGAGTTTTGATCAGGAAGGGATGCTGTACTTTGTCAAATGCTGTTTCAGCATCTATTGAGAGTATCATATGGTTCTTGTTCTTTCTTTTATTGATGTGTTGTATCACATTGATTGATTTGCGGATGTTGAACCAACCTTGAAACCCTGGAATAAATCCCACTTGGTCGTGGTGAATAATCCTTTTAATGTACTGTTGAATCCTGTTGGCTAGTATTTTGGTGAGAATTTTCGCATCTGTGTTCATCAAGGATATTGGTCTATAGCTCTCTTTTTTGATGGTTTTCAAAACCTTGTCTGGTTTTGGGATCAGGGTGATGCTGGCCTCATAAAATGAGTTTGGAAGTTTTCCTTCCATTTCTATTTTTTGGAACAGTTTCAGGAGAATAGGAATTAGTTCTTCTTTAAATGTTTGGTAGAATTCCCCCGGGAAGCTGTCTGCCCCTGGGCTTTTGTTTGTTTGGAGATTTTTTTTTTTTTTAAGATTTTATTTATTTATTTGACAGAGAGAAATCACACGTAGATGGAGAGGCAGGCAGAGAGAGAGAGAGAGAGGGAAGCAGGCTCTCTGCTGAGCAGAGAGCCCGATGTGGGACTCAATTCCAGGACCCTGAGATCATGACCTGAGCCGAAGGCAGCAGCTTAACCCACTGAGCCACCCAGGCGCCCTGTTTGGAGATTTTTGATGACTCTTTCAATCTCCTTACTGGTTATGGGTCTGTTCAGGCTTTCTATTTCTTCCTGGTTCAGTTGAGGTAGTTTATATGTTTCTAGGAATGCATCCATTTCTTCCAGATTGTCAAATTTGTTGGCATAGAGTTGCTCATAGTATGTTCTTATAATTGTTTGTATTTCTTTGGTGTTAGTTGTGATCTCTCCTCTTTCATTCATGATTTTATTTATTTGGGTCCTTTCTCTTTTCTTTTTGATAAGTCTGGCCAGGGGTTTATCAATTTTATTAATTCTTTCAAAGAACCAGCTTCTAGTTTCGTTGATTTGTTCTGTTGTTTTTTTGGCTTCTATTTCATTGATTTCTGCTCTGATCTTCATGATTTCTCTTCTCCTGCTGGGTTTAGGGTTTCTTTCTTGTTCTTTCTCCAGCTCCTTTAGGTGTAGGGTTAGGTTGTGCAACTGAGACCTTTCTTGTTTCTTGAGAAAGGCTTGTACCGCTATATATTTCCCTCTCAGGACTGCCTTTGCTGTGTCCCACAGATTTTGAACCGTTGTGTTTTCATTATCATTTGTTCCATGAATTTTTTCAATTCTTCTTTAATTTCCTGGTTGACCCATTCATTCTTTAGAAGGATGCTGTTTAGTCTCCATGTATTTGGGTTCTTTCCAAATTTCCCCTTGTGATTGAGTTCTGGCTTCAGAGCATTGTGGTCTGAAAATATGCAGAGAATGATCCCAATCTTTTGATACCGGTTGAGACCTGATTTAGGACCCAGGATGTGATCTATTCTGGAGAATGTCCCATGTGCACTGGAGAAGAATGGGTATTCTGTTGCTTTGGGATGAAATGTTCTGAATATATTTGGGATGTCCATCTGGTTCAGTGTGTGATTTAAGGCCTTTATTTCCTTTTTGATCTTTTGCTTGGATGATCTGTCCATTTCAGTGAGGGGAGTGTTAAAGTCCCCTACTATTATTGTATTATTATCGATGTGTTTCTTTGATTTTGTTATTAATAGGTTTATATAGTTGGCTGCTCCCATGTTAGGGGCATAGATATTTAAAATTGTTAGATCTTCTTGTTGGACAGACCCTTTGAGTATGATATAGTGTCCTTCCTCATCTCTTATTATAGTCTTTGGCTTAAAATCTAATTGATCTGATATAAGGATTGCCACCCCTGCTTTCTTCTGATGTCCATTAGCATGGTAAATTGTTTTCCACCCCCTCACTTTAAATCTGGAGGTGTCTTTGGGTCTGAAATGAGTTTCTTGTAGGCAACATATAGATGGGTTTTGTTTTTTTATCCATTCTGATACCCTCTGTCTTTTGATTGGGGCATTTAGCCCATTCACATTCAGGGTAACTATTGAGAGATATGAATTTAGTGCCATTGTATTGCCTGTAAGGTGACTCTTACTGTGTATTGTCTCTGTTCCTTTCTGATCTACTACTTTTAGGCTCTCTCTTTGCTTAGAGGACACCTTTCAATATTTCCTGTAGAGCTGGTTTGGTGTTTGCAAATTCTTTCAGTTTTTGTTTGTCCTGGAAGCTTTTTATCTCTCCTTCTATTTCGAATGATAGCTTAGCTGGATATAGTATTCTTGGCTGCATGTTTTTCTCTTTTAGTGCTCTTATTATATCATGCCAGTTCTTTCTGGCCTTCCAGGTCTCTGTGGATAAGTCTGCTGCTAATGTAATATTTTTACCATTGTATGTTACAGACTTCTTTTCCCAGGCTGTTTTCAGGATTTTCTCTTTGTCACTAAGACTTGTAAATTTTACTAATAGGTGATGGGGTGTGGACCTATTCTTGTTGATTTTGAGGGCGGTTCTCTGCGCCTCCTGGATTTTGATGCTTGTTCCCTTTGCCATATTAGGGAAATTCTCTCCAATAATTCTGTCAAATATACCTTCTGCTCCCCTCTCTCTTCTTCTGGAATCCCAATTATTCTAATATTGTTTCGTCTTATGGTGTCACTTATCTCTCGAATTCTCCCCTCGTGGTCCAGTAGCTTTTTGTCCCTCTTTTGCTCAGCTTCTTTATTCTCTGGCATTTGGTATTCTATATCACTAATTCTTTCTTCTGTCTCATTTATCCTAGCAGTGAGAGCCTCCATTTTTTATTGCACCTCATTAATAGCTTTTTTGATTTCAACTTGTTTAGATTTTAGTTCTTTTATTTCTCCAGAAAGGGCTTTTATATCTCCTGAGAGGGTTTCTCTAATATCTTCCTTCCTTGCCTTTTTCGAGCCCAGCTAGAACCTTGAGAATCGTCATTCTGAACTCTATATCTGACATATTACCAATATCTGTATTGATTAGGTCCGTAGCCTTCGGTACTGCCTCTTGTTCTTTTTTTTGTGGTGAAGTTTTCCGCCTTGTCATTTTGTCCAGATAACAGTATATGAAGGAGCAAGTAAAATACTAAAAGGGTGACAAAGACCCCAGGAAAATATGCTTTAACCAAATCAGAAGAGACCCCAAATCGTGGGGGTGGGGAGAAGAAAGGGGATAAAAAGAGGTTCAGAAAAAAAAAGAAACAATTAAAATAAGAAAACGAATAAAGAAAAAATATAAAAAGGAACAAAATATATATATATTAGATTAACTAGTTAAAAAATGTTATAAAAGAAAAGGGTAAAAGGTAAAAAAAAATTTAGCAGAAGAAGAAAAAAATAATTGAAAAAAAAAAACAAATTAAATTAACTGCAAGACTAATGAATCATGGGGAGAAAGCCATGAGTTCAGTGCTTTGCTTTCTCCTTCTCTGGAATTCCGCCGTTCTCCTTGGTATTAAACTTGCACTCCTTGGTAGCTGAACGTGGTCCTGGCTGGATTTCTTGTTGATCTTCTGGGGGAGGGGCGTGTTGTAGTGATTCTCAAGTGTCTTTGCCCCAGGCGAAATTGCACTGCCCTTACCAGGGCCTGGGCTGAGTAATCTGCTCAGGTTCGCTTTCCGTAGATTTCAGGAAGATGGGAATGAAAATGGTGGCCTCCCAGTCTCTGGCCCAGAGGAGCCGAGAGCTCGAGGCCCCACTCCTCAGTGCGCCCTCAGAGAATAGTGCCCAATAACTCCAGTCTCCCTGGCCTCCGGCCGTGCTCTGAGCTCACCCAGGCTGGGACCAGTTCAAGGTAACCCTGAGCTGAGAGCTCACTCCTTAGCTCTGTCTCTGTAGCCGGCTTCCCTCTTCTAATACTTGCAAGCTCTCTAACACTCAGACACCCCTGATCCTTCTGTGACCCTGCGAGACCTGGGGCCATGCTGACCCCGCGTGGGCTTCACCCCGGTTTAGCCTCTGGAGCGATGTCCCTCAGCTGAACAGACTTTTAAAACTCTCGATTTTGTGCTCCGTTGCTCTGCTGCTTGCCGGGAGCCGGCCCCTCCCCCCACGGTCTATCTTCCCGTGGCTTTGGATTCACTTCTCCGCCAATCCTGCCTTTCAGAAAGTGGTTGATTTTATTTTTAAAATTGCTGTTCTTCTTCTCTTCAATCTCCCATTGGATTTGTAGGTGTTTGCAATGTTTAGATAAGCGATCTAGCTGATTTCCTGCTACCTGATGTAGCCTCAGCCTGCTACTTCTCTGCCATCTTCCCAAGTCCAAGTAAAATCTTAAAAAAAAATTTTTTTTAAAGTTTTTCATATCTGCCTTTTCCGTTTGGATTGTTTCTGGTGTAAAATGAACATTCATATAGGTAAAAATACTTCTTAAAGTAAAATTTTTTTAAAATTATGCCTGTCTTAAACCAGGTCATAGGTTTTGTGGTACAATGTGGAATATTATTTTGTTTTTTATTTACTGCTTTTCTTTTTAAAAGTAAATGCTTAAGAGCTGAGGATCTGGAACCAGACTTTCTGGCCTCAAATTTTAGTTCTGCCGCTTATTGGTTGTATCTTTTGGCAGATTATTTAAGTGTTAATATTTCAGTTTCCTCATCTGTAAAATGGCTATATATGCATATATATTTTTTACTATCCTTTTGATGAGAAGATTGTCATCAAACTCCACACGTGGCTCCCTGCTCAGCGGGAGGCCGGGCTGCTCCCTCTCCCACTCCCCCTGCTTGTGTTCCCTCTCTCGCTGTCTCTCTATCAAATAAATAAATAAAATCTTAAAAAAATATTTGCATTTTGGCTTAGGAGAGACAGCTTATTGATCTTAGTCTTATGTGTCATTGACTTCATGGTTTTAAACTTTCTTTCTCTCTTCCTCTCTTTCCCGTCCCCCCCGCCATCAGTTTTTGTTTTTTTAAGATTTTATTTATTTATTTGACAGAGATCACAGATAGGCAGAAAGGCAGGCAGAGAGAGAGAGAGGAAGGGAAGCAGGCTCCCTGCTGACCTGATGCGGGGCTTGATCCCAGGACCTTGGGATCATGATCCGAGCCGAAGGCAGACTCTTTAACCCACTGAGCCACCCAGGTGCCTCATCCCCTGTCAGTTTTTTATTGTTAGCTTCTTGTTGCTTGTTTTCCTTAGGTTTTGTTTGTTTGTTGGTTGGTTGGGTTTTTGTTTTTGTGCTCAAAACATTTTATTTGGTCCAGTTAATGTTGTAAAGGGATTTTTAGTATCTTTTTCTTTCTTAGTATTTGTTTGTTATTGCACAAAAACTCTGAAGCATATTACAGATAAGAGGTATACATAGAGCTTTTACTTCTTTAGAATCAGTGGATAATATCAACTTAGCAAATGTATTTTATTTATTTTTTAAAGATTTTATTTATCAGAGAGGGAGGTTGAGAGGGAGAACACAAGCAGGGGGTATGGCAAGCAGAGGGAGAAGCAGGCTTCCTGCTGAGCAAAGAGCTGGACATGGGACTTGATTCTAGGTCTCTGGGATCATGACCTGAGACGAAGGCAGATGCTTAATTGAGCCACTGAGGCATCTTGTACATGTGTTTTATATACATGACTTAAATACATCTTAAGTCACATAACATAGGCTTACAAAATTTAGTTTGATAAAAAAGATTATTATTGCTTTTTTTCTTTTTAAAATTTTTTTAGTTTATTTTTTAATCTAAATTCAATTAAGATACAGTATATTATTTGTTTTAGAGGTAGAGTTCAGTGATTCATCAGTCTCATAGTGCTCATTACATCATGTGCCCAATGAAAGGATTAAGAAGATGTGGTATATATATATACACACAGTGGAATACTACTCAACTGCCTTTATGCCTTCATTGTACTCCTTTAAGACTTCTGTCCTGTCATCTACAGGATTGAGTTGTTTATAGATTTGTTTTCTAAACCCTTAATTGATCTCCTTGTGTCTCATTCATTATTTTATCCACTATGCATAATATAATTCCTGGTATATAAGTCTTCAGCAGATAATTTTTTTTATAAGTTAGTAATTCCAATAAGTACTACTTGTTAGATATTCTTTAAACCTCAAATAAAATAGTATTAAAACATCTATTTTTATTAGACTAAATATTTATGACATGGTAACCTACCTGGGAGTTGTAGAGAAAGACTTCAGAGTGGAAGTATGCTTTACCCTCTTCTTCCTTAAGAGCTTTGATTTGACAGACCTTTCATATATTAACAGGAAATGGGGCCAGCAGAGTTAGTCTTTTACTTGCATAAATAATTTAAAAGAACTAAGTTGTCAGAGAATTGTAGATTCTCATTTCATGACTTCTTCGGAAGTAGAAGTAAGTGGTATTTGTTGTTTGCTATATTTTTGAAGGTTTAATAACTGACTAGATTGTATACTTACTAGGAAATATTCAAACTTTTAGAGATGTTAAGTTCTTTCTTCTTAAGGTGATTATAATTTTTGGACAATATTTTGGACTATGCCTGTCGTTTGTGATATACAGCAAATGACACCAAGAGAGGTAAGGGATTCTGTTGGTTTGATGCTAATAATGAGAAGTGAATATTATCACAGAAGCAATGTGAGTGATTTTTAGAAGTATGCTACTGCTTAGTGTTTACCATAGAGTAAATATTTGAGAGATGTTGACATCATCTTACTTGGTTTATTTTTTTTTCCCTTATTAGTATTATATATAGATGTGGAATCTGATTTTCATGCCAAAGTTCCTGTTGTGGTATGCAAAGATCGGAAAAGGTTGGTAACAATGAATAGAAAATATTTTTCGAAATAACAATAACCGAGTATATAGTGAACATTTCCAAGACAGAAAATTTTATTTTAGATTTTTCTTTGGATTAATATAACTAACCTAGTTTCCATTTATTTAAAAACAAAAGCTTGCTAAAAGCTTGTGAACAAGAAATAGAATTACCAGTTAAAAACAAGACACAGTAAGGCAAAACTTTTTTTTTCTCAAGTTCATTCATCCAACAGTATTGAACATTTACTGTATATTAGGTACTGCTTTGCTGTTGGGATACAAGCATAAATAAGAAATATCCACTCTTCTTAAGGAGCTCACAGTTTTTTAGAATCTAGTTTTTCGGTCACTAAAATTGAATGAGACACTGAAGACTATTCTTGCCTTTCTAGTCTGATGTCTGTAGGACTGAGAGAACAATGTGCCTGTGAAAACGGAGATTGAAATAATCCTGATTGAGATCATTGTGGGAGACAAGGAAGCAATATAGAAATAATTAAGTGTTCTTTTATTGAAAACTAACCTATATATCTTAAATTTTAAGAGTACTATATTTTCTTATTCCAAGTTAGAAGGATCTATGGAGATCTAATTCAACTTTGTTGTTTTCTAATTAGAAAATTGAGACATGGAGGAACTAAATGATTTGACCAAATTCACATCAGTTAGAGTAAAATCAGAATTGGAATGAAAGTATTCTGACTTCTAGTGTTTTTTGTGTTTTTGTTTTGTAACCACATTGTATCAAATCGCCTCTTTGTGGAACCTCAGATACATTCTTCTTCCTGCCACCAAAATATCTCTACTATAATTCTGTCACCCCTTAAGGTAGCTCCTATTTTCATTTACATATAAGCATTACCTCTGGGTTAATACATACATCCTTTCTAATCTGGAAGTAGCAGTAAAACCATGAAAGCTTGGATAGGAAAAATTAGAGTCAATAATTATAGCTAGTCAGTTCAGCATTTTATTTTTTCCTTTTTACCCTGTGTAAAGCAAAAAGAATGAACTGGGAAGATATGTTGTACCACTTAATATTGATGAGATCAATGTCTTTGATGTAAAACAAATTTTGTGATTTCTGATGAATTTAAGTTCTAAGTAAGGTTGAAATTTATTTGTGAAGTACAAATGAGTATTTAAAACATCTCTATATGGAACTCTAGTTATGGAAATGATTATAGTTTTCAGTAAGCTCTCAGTTTATTAAAAGTCTTATTTTTATTATTACTTCCTAGCTATTAAAGTATGGTTACTGAGACAAATCATGAAAAAAATGTTCCTGGTCTCCAGGAACAAACTAAGGGTTACAGAAGTGAGGGGATGGGGGATTGGGGTAACCGGATGGTAGGGATTAAGGAGAGCATGTGTGGTGATGAGGATTGGGTGTTATATGCAACTAATGAATCATTGACCACTACATCAAAAACTAATGATGTACTATATGCTGGCTAATTGAACATAATAATAAAACAATGCAAAAAAATTATGGTGACTAGAAAGGATAGCCATAGAGTTTGGAATATTCTGGTTTGTAAGATATTAGTACAGTGAAATTTGTTTCTGTCTCATTTACAGTGGTTTGCTTTGTAGAGTGAGTGCAGGAAATGATATGGCATGCCTCACGACTGATTTACTTGCTGCTCTTGGCAAGTTGGAACCTGTCTTTACTCCCTTGGTGTTAGCCTTTCGCTACTGGGCTAAGGTAAGTGGAGCAGAAGAAAAAAAAGTACCTGTCTTTAAGGAAACTCAGGCTTTTTCTTGCACTAACATGTAACATAAATCTTAATATTTGGAGATAAAATGGTTATCTGTGCTAGACAGAAAGAGCTATGGCAGGTTCTGATTATGGACATGAAAATAAAGCAGTCTCACAAACACAGAATGATAGATTTGTTTTTCTCCTTTTATGTAGTACAGAAGTGTCTTTTGCATAGTAAATGAGGCTCAAATTTTCACTTTTAATGTGAGTAAAAGTTGTAAGATATAAGTTAATGCATAGGTTTGCAAGGTTTTTTTGTTAGCATCTTTTCCCCCCATTTCTGACTTAGAGCAATATTGTCTCTCCTCTAAATCATCAATAAACCTACACACTTTCTGACTGGGTAACTGCTGATAATCAGTTGTTTCCTAAATTAGAATTAATTATTAAAGACTGTGGTTCCCTTTGTAGTAATTTCTTTGGTATGAAGGTAAGGAGAAGTAATAAAATAATTACTGTTACCAATCCAAATGACTAGAGAGGGTATAGCTTTTCTGTGTATGTTCTTATCAGTGTATTCTTCATGACTTGTTATATTAGTGATGAGGAAATTTTCAGTCTTACACAAAGAGAATGGATTAAGGAACTATGGTGGAATGATAAAGGAGAGCAAAAATTGCTAGAGAATTCTTTTTGGAATTTCTTGTTTGGACTCTGATAAGAGGATTGATCTCAGGGTTGGGGTAGACCTAGCCTGGTTGGTTGAGTAAGGAACAGCTTGAAAAGTAAGTTACAGTCAGAAATCCTAAGGTTGGTGCTTCTTCAACTCAAGGCCTTTGTGTTTGGTGTTCCTTTCATCTAGAATTTTCACATTTCCAGCATGGTCACTTTTTTACTTTTTTCAGGTTTATGCTCAAATTTCACCTTGTCAGAGTTCTCTGAATCTCCTTATATAAAATAGCATTGCCTCCATCATTCTCCCTGCTTTTACCTTGCTTTATTTTTTTCATAGAACTTGCCATACATACATTTATTTTTGATCTGTTTTCTTCCAAGAAAATTGTGAACTTAGTGAGGAAAACTATTTTATTTATTCACTGATGGTCCCAGTGCAGCTTATTTTATTGCACTTGGTGTGCATTTAATAAGTATTTATTGAATATATGCATGGCCCAATTTCTTCAGAAAGGGGATTTTTAACCATTGGAAGTGACTGGGAGCACTGAACTAGATTGAGGGATATAGTGAGTACCTCTCCTTGTTTATTTCATTATCCCTTGTGCCTAGCATACTATAGAAATTTAGTACTGTGAGATGGAATAAACCAATTCCAACTCTCGTTTTCATAAATATGTGATTTTTAGCAAGACATTTCACTTGAGCCTCAGTTTTTCCATCTAGAGAAATTATGTCAAAGGTGATATGAAATAATGCATGAGACTGTACTTTGAACTGTAAAATGCTACGTAATTTTTTAAATTGGCAACTGAGAGTATTTAAACAACATTAAGTCAACAGGAATAAGAACTGGTGCAAAAACTCTAGTAACCAAGGTTTCTCAGAGTGTGTGATGAGACTGGTACCTGAAACATAGCTGTCATTCAGGAAGCTCAGTGTATCAGCTCTGGGAAGGTTATGGGTTTCATAAGGGATGAAAGAATAAATGGATGGTATTTCTTAATTATGCCATAATTTTCTGGTTATCATAAAATAGTGTCCGTTTTCTCACAGACATTCTTTTATTCAAGTAAGTACACTTGGTAGAAGAATATAAATGATACTCAAATAAGTAATTTTCATTGGGGGGTGGGATGTGATCTATAAACTTTCTTTTCTAAAGTGGCTCTTAGAAAAGACTGCTCAAACTTACATTGATTCTAAATGTACCAGTCAACGAAGGACTCTAAATGTGCATACAAAGCAGGTTGCAGAGTAGTTCTTTCCTATTTCCAACAGAACAGTGTGTTTGATTTTTTGCAGTTTGTGTTAGTTACAAAGAGCTTTTTTTATGGCTTTCATTTTCTGAGTTTATTGTAAGAAACCTAAAAATAATTCCTGGTATGTTTTTCCTCTCAAAGATTTTTTAAAATTAAATTTAAATTTAAATTTTAATTTTACTATTACTATTTTTTTGAGATTTATTTATTTATTTGTCAGAAAGAAAGCACTCCCTTATTGAGCAAGGAGCCTGATATATGGGACTTGATCCCAGCACCTGGGATCATGACCTGAGCCAAAGGCAGACACTTAACCGACTGAGCAACCCAGGTGTCCCTCAAAGATTTATTTATTTAAAATATTTTATTTATTTGTCAGAGAGCACGATCGGGGAAGCGGCATGCAGAGCAGGCAGAAGGAGAAGCAGGCCTCCTGCTGAGCAGGAAGCCCAATGATAGACTCTGTCCGAGGACACTGGGATCATGCCCTGAGCCGAAGACAGATGCTCAACCGACTGAGCCACCCAGGTGTCCCTCAAAGATATTTTTTAAACAGTTTTATTTATCTTGAAGTTTTAAGCCACATTGCACATCTTGTAATAAAGCATGGATTTTCTATACCTTGAGGCCTTAGAAAAATTCCAGTTTATAAATATATTCTTGTAACTGATCTAATAAAATTATTGTTGACTATTCTCTGGTTGTCTTCTCCTCCTAAGTAGCTATATTTTTAGCATTCCAGTGGTAGGAAATAGTTTTTTAATAAAGCCTCTTAAAACACTTTAGGCTTGGGGCACCTGGGTGGCTCAGTGGGTTAAGCCTCTGCCTTTGGCTCAGGTCATGATCGCAGGGTCCTGGGATTGAGCCCCACATTGGGCTCTCTGCTCAGCAGGGAGCCTGCTTCCTCCTCTCTCTCTGTCTGCCTCTCTGCCTACTGGTGATCTCTGTCTGACAAATAAATAAAAACAAAAACAAAAAACACTTGAGGCTTATCAGTCTTTCATAGTCAGGTTTCCTGACTGAGAGCCAGATTTTGTGGTTAATGGAAGAATTACTTTTAGCAATATTTGACATCTGAAAGAGATCCCTGGAGATAGCTACATTCAAAAAGTTAAACTGGACCACTTTCTTATACCTTACACAAAAACAAACTCAAAATGGACTACAGACTGGATTCTTGGGTGGTTCAGTCACTTAAGCATCTGACTTTGGCTCAAGTCATGATCCCAGGGTTCTGGGATAGAATCCTGCATCAGGCTTTCTGTGTCTGATTCTCCCTTTCCCTTTGCCTGCTGCTCTGCCTGCTTGTGTGCATGTGTGCCTGTTCTCTGTCAAATAAATTTAAAAAATTATAATATAAAAATAAATATAAATATAATAAATAAATATAATAAGATAAATATAATCTTTTAAAAAAGGACTAAAGACCTAAATGTGAGACCTGAAACCAGAAAACATAGGCAGTAATTTCTTTGACTTAGGCCTTAGCAACCTTTTTCTAGATGTGTCTTATGCAAGGGAACAAAAACAAAAGTAACTGTTGGGACTATGTCAAAATAAAAAGTTTTAATACAGTGAAGGAAACCATCAACAAAACAAAAGGCCACCTTACTGAATGGGAGAAGATATTTGCAAATGACATATTTGATAAGTGCTTATTATCCAGAATATATGAAGAACTTCTGCAGTACAGCACCAAAACACCAAATAAGAGACATTTTCCAAAGAAGACATGTAGGTGGCCAATAGACAGATGAAAAGATGCTCAACATCACTAATCAGGGAAATGCACATCAAAAGCACAGTGAGATAGCACTTTACACCTAGTCCGAATGGCTGGTATCAAAAAGATAAGAAATAGCAAGTGTTGGTGAGGATGTAGAATAAAAAGAACCCTCTTAGTAGTAGGAATGTAAATTAGTGCAGCCACTGTGGAAAATAGTATGGAGGTTCCTCAAAAATTTAACATTAGAAATGACATCTGATTCAGTATTTCTACTACTGGGTGTTTAGCCAAAGAAAAAGAAAACACTAATTTGAAAAGATACAGGTATCTTACAATAGCTTAAGATATGAAAGTGACCCAAGAGTCCATTGATAAAAGTGTGGATAAAGAAGGTCTGTGTGAGTGTGTATAGAGATCTTGCTATTTGTGACAATGGGTGGACATGGAGGGTTTTATGTTAAGTGAAGTAAGTTACAGAAAGACCAACACAGTGATTTCATATACATGGAATCTAAAAAACAAAAAAAGTAGGAACAGACCCACAAATACAGAGAACAAACTGGTGGTTTCCAGAGGAGAGGAGGGTACAGTGATGGGCAAAATGGGTGAAGAGAAATGGGAGGTATAGGTTTCTGGTATGATATGAATAAGTTACATTAGTGAACAGTATAGCATAGCGAGTATAGTCAATAATACTATAATAGTATTGGTGGTTATAGATAGTAGGTATACTTGTGAGAATAGCATGACATATAGAGTTGTTGAATCAGGCTCCATAGCTCAGGGGTTAGAGCATTATGTTGTATACCTGAAACTAATGTAACATTATATTCCAGTTATATTTAAATTTAAAAAGTTCTGAGGACCAGCTGACAGGTAATTAAAAAAATAATCTCATACAAGGAAAAAAGAGATAGCTGGGCTTTTTAATTTTTATTTTTTATTGTATGTATAAATACACCTTGAGATGCCTGGGTGGCTCAGTTGGTTAAGCATCTGTCTTTGGCTCAGGTCATGATCCCAGGATTCTGGGATTGAGTCCTGCATAGGGCTCCTTGCTCATTGGGGAGCCTGCTTCTTCCTCTGTCTTCTGTTCCCCCTGCTTGTGCTCTCTCTGACAAATAAATAAATCTTTAAAAAAATACAGTGTATACCTTGGTAATTTGATACATGTATTAATTGTGAAATGATTACCAACCTGTTACCTCACACAGTTACCTTTATTGTGTGTGTGGTGAGAACATTAAGAACACTAAGAACAACCTTCTTAGCAAATTTTAGGTGTATAGTATAGTAGCGTTACCTGTGGTCACCATGCTGTATACATTAGATCACCAGAACTTACTCATTTTATGTAACTGAAATTTTGTATACCTTGACCAAAATGTGTCCATTTCCCTCTCCCCCAGCCTCTGGTAACCACCATTTTAGAACTCTACTCTTAAGAGTTTGACTATTTTAGATTCTACGTAGCGGAGATTAGCATTTAGAAACAGACACTGTTTTCTTTCACTTAGCAAAATGTCCTCTTGGTCCTCCCATGCTACTGCAAATAGGAGAATTCTCTTTTTTAAGGCTGAATGAGATACCATTGTAGGTGTGTACCAACTTTTCTATCTCTGTTGATAGACATTTAGGTACACACCATTGTAGGTGTGTACCAACTTTTCTATCTCTGTTGATAGACATTTAGGTTTTTTCCACAGCTTGGCTAGACATCCCTTCCTGTGTTTTAAAAACTCTCTTGTAAACTTCCTAAATGTTGTTACTCTGTGAGATGTTCAGTAGTGTTAACAGCATACATGAACAGTTCCTTACAGTTACCAAAATGTTTTTAATTAACTTGATTTAGTCATTAGGCAGCATATCTCTGTCCTAGGACTCTGGGTAAATGGGAATTTATTCTAGTGGAAAGATTGAGGCTTTTTTTTTTTTTTTAAGATTTTATTTATTTATTTGACAGAGATCAGAAGTAGGCAGAGAGGCAGGCAGAGAGAGAGAGAGCTGGAAGCAGACTGCCCGCTGAGCAGAGAGCCCAAAGCAGGGCTTGATCTCAGGGTCCTAGGATAGTGACCCATGCCAAAGGCAGAGGCTTAACCACTGAGCCACCCAGGTGCTCCTGAGGCTCTTTTTATAAGTCTTTTTTATCCTTTCATTTTAAATTGTATTTTTATTTTTCAAGTAAGCTCTATGCCCAACATGGGGCTTGAACTCATGACCCCAAGTATAAGTCATACTCTGTCGACTGAGCCAACCAGGAGCTCCTGTATTCTTAAATTTACCAAGCCATTAAACTTTTTAGTGATAATTATCTTTATTACCTAAATAAAAAATGAAAACATTTAAAAAAAATCTAGTATAGACTGGTCTTAGATGCAAAAGTTGTAGATGCAAAAGTCTAAATGAAATATAACAAGTACAATATATTAGTGTATCAGAAGGTTGTATGCCACGACTATATAGGGTTTATTTCAGGAGTAAAATAATGGCTTAATATCAGGAAATCTGTTAACACAATTTATTATATTAACAGTTTGAAGAAGAAAAAACATTGATGCTGAAAAGGCATGTTTTTCATTAAAAAAAACCCACTTAAGTAAACTTGTAAAGGAAATTGATGAAGACTGTTTACTAAAAAAATAACAAACATTCTAAACAGTGAATTACTCAAGCAGTAGGTGTTAGAATTAGGAGTATTATAGAGATGTTCGGTAGTAATGTTGTACATTGTTTTGGGAGATTTAAACATGCAATAAGAAAATAATGTAAATATTGGAGAAACAAAATTTTTTTAAAGATATGATTGTATACCTATACAACTTTAGTAAGAAAACTGTTGGGACTTATAAGAGAATTTAAAAGAAAGAATTTGTAAGATGACAAATTACAATATAAACATACAATAATCAGTAGCTTTTTTTCTGTCATGGGAATAACCTGGTAGAGTGGAAATGGAAAAGTATCCCTTAGCGATAGTGACACAAATTGTAAAATATTAAGGAATAAATTTAATAAAAAAGGTACAGGAAGAAAATTATATTATTGAAATGTAAAAATCTGAACAAATTCATTTATTCAGCGAACATTTGTTGAATACTTCCTGTGTGCCAGACACTATTCTAGGTGCTTGAAATATCTAAAGATATATAAAGTCCTGCTGTCATGAAGCTTACATACTTGTGGAAGAATCAGCCAGTAAATAAATATATAAGTAACACAGTATCTGATAGATTTTAGTGCTGTAAAAATGAGATGATGTGATAAGAGAGTGGCATTATACCAGATGGTTAGGGAAAGTCTTTTTGAGGAAGTGATACGTAAACTCAGACCAGCAGCAACCAGCCACTTGAAAGTCTCAGGGAATAGTATCCCGGATAGCTAGTACAAAGCTTCTGAGGTTTGAATGAGCTTGTAAGACCAGGAAGACAGGAGTGGCTGAAATGAAGTGAGAGTGAATGTTTCATTGGTTAAGGAATTTGGATTTTTTTTCTTTTAAAGATTTTATTTGTCAGAGAGAGAGAGAGAGAGAAGGTGTGTGCCCAAGCGAGCATGGGGGGCGGGGAAGGGGGAGTAGCTGAGGGAGAAGCAGACTCCCTGCTGAGCAGGGAGCTCAATGCGGGACTTGATCCCAGGACCCTGGGATCAGGACCTGAGCTGAAGGCAGATGCTAAACTGACTGAGCCACCCAGGCATCCCAGGAATTTGGATTTTAATTGCAGTGAGAAAGCAGTTCTAAAAGTTGTGTATGAGTTGATGTGATTTATGTTTTGAAAAGATCTTTCTGGGATAAAGAGTACAAGAAAAGAACTCATTAATCAGGCTGCTGTAGTAGATCAGCCAGAGGTGATAATGGTGTGTGCTAGGTTTGAATGGATATGAAGCATAGTAGACAGATTTGGGATGAGTTTTGGAGGTAAGACTTGTAGAGAGAGGTATTGGTTATGAGAGTTTAGGGGAAGTGAGTAATTAATGAAAACTCCTGAATTTTTGGAAACTGCAAAGATACAAAGTTCTTAGGTAAGGAGATGGTACCCTTAAAATGTAAAGTCATCTTAATTTTCAAATGTATGGTAATTTCAATTAGAAATGCCCAGAATTTAAAAAAAAATTTGATAAAATTGTCTTAAAATTAGTATGGAAGAATGTTTGAGGGTACCCAGAAGAATTCAGAAAGAGGACATTAGTGAAGGGGACCTACTTTACCACTGTGAAACTGCTTACTCAAGGATATGCCTTTTGCATAGGAATAGACAAATAGATTTGTGAAACAGAAGTCCAGAAGTAGATCCTAGTGTAAATGAAATTTTAATGTATGAGAAAATAAAATATTTCATTTCAGTAATAAAACAATGGTTTATTTGGTAAATGGTGCTGTCACAACTGTATTTTTAAATTTAATTTATTTTTTAGCTGTATTTTTAATTTTGTTTTATTTAAATTCAATTAATTAGTATATAGTGTATTATTAGTTTCAGTGAACAACTGTGTATTTCTTGAAGAAAATACTGTTGAATCCTTAGGACACTAAGTGCAAAAATAAATTCTACTTAAATGAAACATCAAAATTTTAGGAGAAAATTTAATAGTATGTATATATGCTGTGGTTTGGAGAAACCTTCTTATGATAGGAAACTTAGAAGCTATATCGCGAAAGCCTATTTAACTATATATACACACACACGTTAATATATTTTACATGATAAAAGCTTCCTTAAATAAGGTCAAAATAAAAACAGATTGGGAAAAATAACATTGTCCAAATGTATGTATCAGATTTAAAGGGCTATTAACTGTAATGTAAATTGATATGCAGTGTGTACAAATAGAAAAAATTGGCAAAAGATTCAATAGGTGGTACAGAAAAGAGCAAATCTAAATGGTTAGTAAACATATAAAAATTGTGTAATATCAACATTGAGGACATGCAAATTGAAGTAATTATTAGATAATTGTATCACATTGGCATTTTCTTTTTAAAGATTATTTATTTATTTATTTGATGGAGAGTGGGAGAGCACAGGCAGGGGGAGTGGCAGGCTCCCTCCTCGGCATGGTGCCAGATGCAGGCCTGTGTGGGCAGATCCCAGGACCTTGTGATCATGACCTGAGAGGAAGACAGTAGATTAACCAATTGAGCCACCCAGGCCCCCACCCTTGGCATTTTTTAAAAAGTGGTAATACTTAGTGTTGGAAAGTGTTATGTGTACACTCATGTTAACTCGTGAAAAGAGGAATTTTTGTAGTGATTTTGGAAAACTGTTATTAAAAATTAGGTATTAGAGCGAAACCCAGGCAGACTCAGCGCTAAGCACAGACACCAACACAGGTCTTGATTCCATGACCCTGAGACCACAAACTGAGCTGAACTGACTTTGCTACCCAGGCACCCCTCTAGCACACATTTTTAAATACAGCAAACACATTCTTGGGAAAACAGCTCATATAAATAAGCACCGATAATTAGGAAATGCATATAAGATAAAACAGCATTGCTTAAAGTGGCAAAAATTGGGAACAAAATGTGAATGTCCTTGGGTGGGAAGATTATTAAGTAGCCATACAGATCATAACCTATAATTTAAGCATTTAAGAGAATGCTAAGAAAGTAAATAAATAATCTGTACTAATTGACTTAGAGGAGCTTTATTGTTACATTGTTAAGGGAGAAGAATAATACACAGATGTGTATAATATATAATTTTGCTAAGCGAATGACATAAAACAAAATCTTTCCTGCATTTATATAGAAAATAGAAATATATAGGAATAGATTTGTATGTAGTTATTAGAGTATAGAAAAAGGCATGTAAGTGTTCATAGATGATCTTTAACATTGAGGCAGAAGTAGAAGGCAAGGTAAAATATTTGAAAAATGTGTACACAGTAAAAGCACTATGTATGATATTCCATTTAACTCCATTCCATTAAAATATATATGTGACTTTATATGCAATAAAGAAATGAATGGAAAGACTGTCACCAATGTGTTAACAGTTATTTCAGGGTGGTGAGTGATCATAGTGAAAACAAAATTATGAGGGGAACAAAGAAAATTAAAGCTAATGGCAGTATTTTCTCCCCTTCTGTTTTGCAGTTATGCTATATTGACTCCCAAACTGATGGTGGAATCCCTTCCTACTGTTTTGCTTTAATGGTGATGTTTTTTCTACAACAAAGAAAACCCCCTCTTCTTCCTTGCTTACTTGGAACTTGGGTAAGCATGAATTTGTGACGTATATGTGCTTGTATATGTGTAGTTTGCTCTGACAGAGTACTCTGTTCAAACATTTTAAGCAGAATTCTGGTTTGTTTGTTTGTTTGTCCATCTTTTTGTTTTGTTTTGTTTTTTTAATAATTTTTCCACTACCAATTTGGAATGCCTTTTTATATAGATTGAAGGCTTTGACCCAAAAAGAATGGATGACTTTCAGCTGAAGGGCATAGTAGAAGAGAAGTTTGTGAAGTGGGAATATAATTCAAGTAGTGCAACTGAGAAAAACTCAATTGCTGAGGAAAACAAAGCTAAGGCAGACCAACCAAAAGATGATACCAAGAAGACAGACACAGACAACCAAAGTAATGCCATGAAGGAAAAACATGGCAAAGTAAGCTTTTTTTGTTTTTGTTTTTGTTTTTGGCTTTTCTATCTGTAGAATTTGTGATGCCTTCTATTGAAGCTGCTCTTTAATAGTAGATTGACTGACTGCATAAGCCTCTTGGCCTCATTTTCCTCATCTGTAAAGTGAGGGGTTGATCTGGTTTAGTTTTTCAGTACTGAGATTCCCTAATGAATTTGTACCTCATTTTGGAAGATGTGTATTGTTTGAATCTTATCATATGGTAATTCTTTGTATCTTTTTCATTTAGACAAGGAAAATTTCCTTCAGGAGTTGGGCTGTGATCACAACTTTAGCATATGGGAATTATGTTGCCAGATTGGTGGAAAAATAAAGGCCCTTTCCTCCTCTGTTGGGGGTGGCTTGCTTATTTAATCTTCAACATTCATTTATTAAGGACCTGCTATGTGCCAGACATTATCTTGAGGGCTAGGGAACCAAAGATGAATATCCATGGATTGTGTCCTCCAGAAGTATGTAGTCTTCTGAAATAGACATATTATTACAGAAATAAAAGCATTACTGAAATGGTTGCTTTAGCTATACTGAATTATATGTAGTTCCCTGAACAGTCATTCTTAGTCCCTTCAATTCTCCCACTTTCCTAGACTTCTTTTTCCTTTCCTCTCAAACCACCAATACTCAACTAATGATTTTGCTTATTACTTCACTGAGAAAACTGAAGAAATCAAAAGAGAACTTCTGCATACTCCCACCACCACCTGCTGCTATCTCATATAGTCTGCCTTGATGCCTGCTTTCATAAAGGAACTTCCCAAGTTGCTATCTAATTTTCTCCACTTGGGTATTTAATCCCATCCATTCTTATTTATTCTGTAACACTGCTCTAGCACCTCTTCTCTTTCCTTCCTTAAGTTAGCAATTTTTCATCTGTAAGCAAACATGCTTTTATTTCTCCCATTTTGAATAAAAATATGGATATCATTTCCCTTCCCAGCGATTCCTTTGTACCCTTTACCAGTAAAACTTCTTGAAGGAATTGTTCATATTCATTATTTCCAATATCAGTTTCCTCTTAACTCACTGTAATCAGGCTTTGACCCTTATCAACCTACCAAAATTTGTATTGTCAATATCATTTATCTTCCATGTTGCTAAATCCAATTGTTGCTTCTCAATTTTTTTTTTTAAGATTTTATTTATTTATTTGACAGACAGAAATCACAAGTAGGTGGAGAGGCAGACAGAGAGAGAGAGAGAGGAGGAAGCAGGCTCCCCGCTGAGCAGAGAGCCCGATGCGGGGCTCGATCCCAGAACCCTGGGATCATGTCCTGAGCTGAAGGCAGAGGCTTTAACCCACTGAGCCACCCAGGCGCCCCTGCTTCTCAATTTTTATATTTTTTGATGTATCAGCAATATTTACCAGTGGATTACTCTGAAAAATTTCTTAACTTGACTTTCAGGATAGCACACCCATGGCTGATTATTTCTTCTCAGTCTTTGTCGCTGGTTTCTCCTTTCCACTTGAATCTCTTAATGTTGGCATGCTTCAGGGCTCAGTCCCTGATCCCTTCGCCTTTCTTCTGCATCTTCACTCTATTGGTGATCTTATCCAGTTGCATGGGTCTTACATACTATCTGTATAATACTCTCTAATTTAAGTCTTCAGCCAAACCACACTCCTGAAATTCTATAGTTGTTTGCAATTACCTTTTTAATGTCGCTTCTTAGATGTCTTAATAGATGTCTTAAACTTAACATGCCCAAAACTGGACTCCTGGTCTTCCTCTTTCTCCACAAGCAGTGTTCACATCTAAATTGATGGCACTTCGTCCTTTCAGATGATCAGTCAGAAGCCTTGGAGTCATCTTTTACTTCTCTCTTTTATACCCTGTATCAAGACTGTCAGGAAATCCTGTCATTTTTATTTCAAAATATATTTAGAATTTGACAACTTCTCACCACCTGCACTGTTAACATGCTTGTCCTAGCCACTATCATCTTTGACTTGGATTACTACTGTAGTCTCATAATGAGTTTCCCTGTATCTACCATTGTTCTTTATACAGTTGATCCTTGAATAACACGGATTTAAACTGTGCATGTCCACTTATGTGGATTATTTTTTAATATAGTCTAGTACTATAAATGTATTTTTCTCTTATAATTTTCTTAACATTTTCTCTAGCTTACTCTGAGAATACAGTACATGATAAATATAACATATAAAATATGTATTGGTTGACTGCATAATCAGTAAGCCTTTTGGCTAACAGCATATATCACTGGTTAAGTTTTGAGGGAGTCAAAAGTTAATATGTAGATTTGACCTCATAAGGGTCTGTGTGCCCCTAACCCCTGTGTCATTCAGGAGCCAACTATAGTCTGTTCTCAGCACAACAATCAAAATGGTTCTTCAGAGGCACCTGGGTGGCTCAGTGGGTTAAAGCTTCTGCTTTTGGCTCAGGTCATGATCCCAGGGTCCTGGGATCGAGCTCCGCATAGGGCTCTCTGCTCAGCAGTGAGCCTGCTTCCCTTCCTCTTCTCTGCCTGCCTCTCTGCCTGCCTCTCTGCCTACTTGTAATCTCGGTCTGTCAAATAAATTTAAAAAAAAAAATTTTCTTTTTAAAAAATGGTTCTTCAGAAACTTAAGTCATATCATGTCCTTCCTTCTCTCCACACTCAAAATGCTTCAATTGCTCCTCATTTAATTTAGAATACAAATTGAGGAGTCCTTACTGACTAGTCCTTTGTTTTCTCTTCTCTTCTTCTCCTTTCTCTGCTACTCTAGCTTTCATGGTTTTATTTTTAAAGCTAGTAACACTTCTAGTTAGTTTGTTTGCTCTATCTATTCCCTATTCCTAGAATGCTTTTCCCTCTTCTTCAAATCATACCTTTTTAACAAGAGCTGTCTTGACCATGCTATTTAACACTGAAACCATGTCATACTCCCATTCTTCCAATTCATTTTTTACTAAACCTACTCAACTTCTTTTCATTTCCACAGCACTTTGCTTTTTCTAACTTGCTATGTAATTTACTTGTTTTTTTGTTATCTTCCTCCCCTGGAAAGGAAGATCCAGTAAGGCAAGGATCTTGAGGTTTTTTTTCACAGATATAGCCCAAGTGCCTGGCACATAGTAGACACTGGATGAATAATCATAGAATTGAATGAATGGATGACTGTTTATGTTCTTTAGTGGTCATTTTTAGCTAATTCCTTTAGAATTCAGATATTATCTCTTTTGTTAAAACCCCCCTAATTTAGAGGACCATGTTAGCACACAGTCTTTACTTTAATTGTTAAATTATCTCTTCCTTTCCTAATACTCTGTAAAGTAGGATCTCTCCTTATATGAATGGCAGTATGGTAGGTAGAGTGATTAGCAACATGAATTCAGTAGCCAGGTGGTCCTGAGTAAAATCCTTTTCCTGTATTATCTACCTTATAGAGTTGTTAGAAGTAATAGTAACTGTATGTGCAACACTTAAAAAGAGTGAATGATGCAGAGTGACCATTATGTTTAAGTGTGAACGCTCATTATTTTTTTTATATCCCCAGTACAGTGCTAGGGACATAGTAGGTTCTAAATAAATGTTTGCTGAATGAAGGAATTAGCTTTTAAAAGCCCAGGGCACTTACTTAGATTTTTAAAGTAATTACCAGAACAAGGAACTGCAGTAATTGTTATGTAGTGGTTTGCAACCTTGGCTGCACAGGAGAATCACTTAGGGGGCTTTAAAAATCCCATTGCCCAGGTCAGTTAAATCAGAATCTTGGGAAAGGTATGGGAGGTAGGAATGGTATGGAGCTTAGGAACTAGTGTATTTTAATGTTCCCAATGTGATCTGATATAGCCAAGGTTGAGAATCACTGGTTTAATGGAAAAAACCATAAAATTCTTGGAGTCCATGAACTAGGACTGTGTTCCCAGCTGTGTAAGTTACTTCTTTATGCCTCAGTTTTTGGAAAAGTAATGTCTGAGAGCTTTTAAAATGAAAATTCAGTGATTTCTGTAGTTCTGTGAAACCTAAATGAAAAGTATTTTTTCTTTTCCAGTCTCCTTTAACATTGGGAACACCAAATCAGGTATCCTTGGGGCAGTTGTGGTTAGAGCTGCTAAAATTTTACACACTGGATTTTGCTTTGGAAGAATATGTCATATGTGTACGGATACAAGATATTTTAACAAGAGAAAACAAAAACTGGCCTAAAAGGCGAATAGCTATTGAAGGTGAGATGATATGTTCTATTTCATTTGGAGAATATGTTTTTGTGCCACTCATCTTTTGTTTCTAATACAGTGTTATAAATTATATCTCTGGCTTTGTAGCACTAGGTTGTCGTTATATATGTCAAGTAAATTCTTTATCAAGTCATGATAGTTTTATAAGATTAATAATTTTAAGGTTTCAAAACTATAAATATATTGTTTGGGTTATTAGCTTATTACATGCCTTTATTTTTATTTAATTCTTTTGAAAATTTTCAAAAATATAGGAAAATAGAGAAATTTCTCAAAATAGTCTTAGAATATTCGTGTAAGTTTCTGTCATAAAGTTATGTTAAAATGTAATTTGAAAATCTGGTTTTTCCATTGTCTTCTAAAGTACCTCATCTCTGTAGAATGTGTAAGTCACTGGAGTGTATATTGAGAACATAATCACTGGTGTTGGAGTAGAGTTGTTTGGTGACAGATGGAAGCTACACTTGGGGAGAGTACAGCGTAACAATAGAGTTGTTGGATCACTATGTTGTGCAGCTGAAACTATAATGTAACATTGTCAGCTATACTTCAAAAACATTTAAAAAAAAAAGTGCCTCAGTTGTTAAATATGGCTAAGCCAAAGAGAAGAGAGATTGATTTGGGAAAAAAAAATTGTTGGTAAAAAAGTTTCACATGAAATCCCAAGAATATTAAGATTTTAGAATGCAAAGTAATAGAACGGTTTCTAGAAAACTTAGATCATGCAGCATTTCACTTTTTACAGATTGGGAACTGAATTTCTGTCCATCATTGTAGTCTGTTTAGACTTTATATTCTTCTGTTCCCTGTCCTCTGTTGGCCTTCTGTAGAACCCACAGATACTCTTATACACTCAAAAATGTACTTAAATCTTATACACTTATATATAGTAAATAAATGAGCTCTAAAGCTTGCAGCTATCATAATTGGTCTTCTCGTCTTTTTCTTTTTCCTCTTCTAGAAGGAGAGCGAAAATATTTGGGTTTAGGTAACATCCTGTAGACTTAGATAACAGCAAAAAGTAACAGATACCCAAACATTAACAGTCTGAAGCCTGCCTGTTAATTCTTTTACTTGGTGATCTTCAGTAGTGGAGAAAATGTGTATCTTTTGGGTGTCATTTGTTTTTTTATATTTATTTATATTATTATATTATATATATTATATTAAATTTTTGTATTTAAAGCTTATAAAATCCAAAAACTGCTAAGCATTTTCGAGATCTTTTATATTTTCTTAATAATGAGGATGTAGTTGTTATAAACCTTTTCAGCATACCCATTTTAGATTGGACCAAATTTAAATTTTGGTTTAATTTTCTTTTTTTTTTAAAGGATTTATTTGTTTATGTAACAAATCACAAGTAGGCAGAGAGCAGAGAGAGAGAGCGGGAAGCAGGCTCCCCGCTGAGCAGAAAGCCAAATGCATTGATGTGGGGCTTGATCCCAGGACCCTGAGATCATGACCTGAGTGGAAGGCAGAGGCTTAACCCACTGAGCCACCCAGGCACCCCAAATTTTACTTTCTTAGATCTCTTTTTTCCTGCTTTTTTATTTTTCCTTATTTCTCCCTTTAATTTTCTGATTTCACTGAAATTAAATATAAAAATCACATTTTTTAACTTGAAGCTTTGAAAATTTTAGATTATATTTTTTTCTTTAAATTGCAAGGAGAATGTAGCTAAAGAATATTGTGACGAGATAAAAATTATGAATGGGTCCTGGAGGAGGCTTGAAAAAGTTCATCTAATGACAGCCTAGGAAGGCATAACAGTCTGCCTTTACCAGTTTTATCATTGGAATTTTTAAATTACTGAGCTGGTGTCCTTGGCCAACCTCTCATTAATTACCCTTGTTATTATTCTTTTCTCTTTTCCCCTTGGCATTTTTATTTTATGACAGAAACAAAGGAAAAGATGTTTGCTGTTTGTATTTCCCATACTCATTTTACAGGAACTCCCACTTAGACTTTAGGTTAGGAAAGGTTTGGGAAATTGTACTCTGCTGATAGTATAGCAGTTCAAATCTGTTTGAGTAAGCTTGGAATTGTAGTTTGTTAGTAGATACTTAGCAACTGACCATTTCCTTTCTTACTAGATCCATTTTCAGTCAAGAGGAATGTTGCACGGAGCTTAAACAGCCAGCTTGTTTATGAATATGTTGTGGAGAGATTCAGGGCAGCTTATCGGTATTTCGCCTGTCCTCAGAGGAAGGGTGGAAATAAATCTACAGTGGATTCCATGAAAAAAGAGAAGGTGAAAATAAGCAATAAGAAACCAGTGAAGTCTGACAGTATGGCATCCAGTTGTTACATTCTACTTGGAGAAAGCACAGAAAAAATAAATGCAGAAAGAGGTCAACCTGATAAATATGATGAAATGGAATGTACATCGCAGAGATGTATTACTGAAGATAACAGTTTGTTGGTAAATGAACCAGATTTGGTTGAACTTGGACAGGAATCTTCCTGTCTTTCTACCAGTGAAGGCAGTGAATTAGAGCCAAAATCAAATAAGAAACAAGATAATTTAGCACCTTCAGAAACTTGTTTAAAAAAGGAACTCAGCCAGTGTAATTGTGTTGATTATAAATCCCCTGACCCAGATGAATCTGTTGGTACAGACTGCAGGTCAAATACAGAAACCGAGAGTTCACATCTCATTGTGAGCACTGACACATCTGCTACCTCTTGCAACTGCAAAGCTACAGAAGATGCTTCTAACCTTAATGATGATGATAACCACCCCACCCAGGAATTATATTATGTGTTTGATAAGTTTATTTTAACCTCTGGCAAGGTAGGATACAGTTTGTAAACAATTTGTAAGATTTTGTGGGTTTTTTTTTTAACAACTGTATTTGTAGTTTTTAGATTCAGAAATGTAAAAATAGCTCCGTGATGGTAGGCTGTTATATTTTGGTGTATATTTTCACTTTTCCTTTTTATATTTTTCCCTGTAGTTGTCTTTAAGGAATGTATATAAAACCCCCAAAGGTTTCAAAACTCTTATTACTAGTTGGTTTATTTCACTTTTTCATATAAAAGGATTCATCAAATATTTTGTGAAAATCAGTTTGTCAGAGGCCGCATGTATTTTAAAATTTTATTTATGCTTATTTTTTCTTCTACAAAGAAGAATATAAGGTTTGTAAATTCTAATAGTATTTTACTTTAAAGTTTTGTTTGTTTTTTTGACATGGGGTGAGTGAATATAAATTTAATAAAGATAGATGAGCAGAAACTAAGATCAGGAACCAAAAATATGAAGAGTCCAGATTCTGTCTCTGCCATTGAGCTTTTCTTTGGGTGTTGGCATATCCTTTATAAATTAATGAAGTCTTAACTTTCCTACTTTTAAAGTGCAATAATCTAAACTTTAACTTGATAAATTGTGGAAATCAAAATACCTCAGTAACAGAAAAGAAGCAGCAACTACTTTGTTAATGAAAGAAAGTTATAACTAAGTCACATAGCTTCAAATATAGTATACATAATTGATATATCAGCACCCAAGATGAAAGATTATATAGATCATGTGTAAACCAAGTAGAATATTTTTTTGAAAACCTAGAAAGTTATCCAGTTTTATTGTTTTTATCAATAACTAGTTATTGACAAGCTTTAAAATTTTTAACCTAATTACTAAACTGTGTTTCTTCATTCTTTGTAAGGATATATCTATTGCATTTTTTTTTTTAGGTTGCAGTATTTAGGACGTGTGGATTGTTGAAAGAATGAATTGAATGAATTAAATGGCAGGTTTTTAGAAAAGCCTCAATTATATAACTGCAGTTTACATTTTTTGTTCTCTATATTTTTTCCCTCTGGAAGTTCCTTTTCTGGAATTTAAATATGTCATTTTAAAAAGTTTTGAAAAGCTAATAAAATTCCTGTGGTATTGGTAATTAGATCATAGCACAGCATTCCAACAAGTAGAGGTTTCTGTATATAATTTGCATCAGAGTTCATGGCTAGGTAAATGTTCATGGTAATCCTGGAGGATGAGGCTCTCTGGGATTTAGGCACTTTACAATAAAGAAAAGAATAATGCTCTTCCTTCACCATATGTTTTGCTCAGCTAGTTGGGATGCATTACTGTTTTAACTACCTGGCTGGTAGTCCTGGAATACATTTTAAATGGTGGTTTGCAATTAACTTTATGGCTGTTGCGTAAAAGTTACTCCTTTTATGAAGTGAAGTTATTTTTTGAGTTCAGCCCTACAGTTTGGTTTCTTGAGTATCTTTCTTTTTTTTTTTTTTTTTTTTTTTTTTTTTTTTTTTTTTTTAAAGATTTTATTTATTTATTTGACAGAGAGAAATCACAAGTAGATAGGCAGGCAGAGAGAGAGAGAGAGAGGGAAGCAGGCTCCCTGCTGAGCAGAGAGCCCGATGCGGGACTCGATCCCAGGACCCTGAGATCATGACCTGAGCCGAAGGCAGCGGCTTAACCCACTGAGCCACCCAGGCGCCCCTCTTGAGTATCTTTCTAATGTAATAAATTGAACCAACTATCCAGGTGAGGGTTTTATAGTTGATTGACTACGAAGATAGATACTGTTTGGAGTGCAATGAAAGGTGCCACTTGAAATTTCTTTATAATCTACTTTGTTATGTTAAAGATCTCAGAGGGTTAAATTAATGCACCTATTCATCTTGGGAGCTGACCGAAATGTTTGCATTAACCCATACTATTGCATCTTCTAGTATTTTCTGTATCGTACATCTCTGGGTAAATCTGATCTTGATAATATCATTTTAGTAGGAAGAAGAGTTAAAGTGGTTGACTTAAAGTATGGTTTTTACATTTAACACTGCATTTAATTAATACTCTCTTGTTTTTTTTTTAAACCGCCTGGAAGTACAGGTTATAAGAATTGATTTACATAAAAGAGTCTTTTTGGACCTGCTTTCTAAGTGATGATGAAGTTCCTCAATAGTTTATTAGATTATTAGATTATTTTTTTACCTTTGTATAGCCACCAACGATAGTATGCAGCATCTGCAAAAAAGATGGCCATTCAAAAAATGATTGTCCAGAGGATTTCAGGAAAATTGATCTAAAACCTCTACCACCAATGACAAATCGATTTCGGGAAATACTTGATTTAGTATGTAAAAGATGTTTTGGTAAGTCTTTCTACTAGAGCTGTTCTGAGTAGATTCTTTCCTTGGTTTTAAATATTTATTTTCTTATTTAAATACAGTTTGCTTACATGTTTTGGTAGAGGTTTTTTGGTCGTTTGTTTGTTTTTCTTGGTAATTTAGAGACCCAGCAACAGACACTAAATGCACAGCACTGTGGTACATGCTAATGGGAATACAGAGTCCGTATTATGTGTTGCTTTTAAAGAGCTTAGACTCTGGATTTGTGCTGTCTAATATGGTAGCCATTATTTAAATTTAATTGAAATAAAAACTAATTTCCTCGTTTTTACTAGCCACATCTCAAGTACTGAGTAGTTACATGTAGCTAGTAGTTAAACGTGGCTGCTGAATTAGACAGTCTAGAAGAACATTTCCATCATTGCAATGCTCTTGCGCAGTTCTGCTCTAGACGGATATATAATATTATGAAAATTGCTGTAATTGGAAGCAGAATATATTATATGCTATAGTAGTGGTAAACAAAATGCAGTACAAACTCAATTAGTTTTAACTGGAGTGGATCTTTTTTAGATTTGGGAGATTATGCACAAAATTATAGGGTGTATAATTTCTTTGGGAGAAGTATTGCCTTGGATTTGGTAGAATAAAAGAAAGATAATAGAGGGAGATAAGGCTATCATATTTTGGGAAGAGCCTTACATACCTTTATTCAACAAACATTCATGGTTACCTGGGATAAACCTTCACTCAGCAAACTTTTTTTTTTTTTTAATTACTTGCTATGTCCCAGATAAGATAAATCTTCTGATGTTGTAGCATTTGGTTCCCCATCATAATATCTTTCCCCTACCTTTTCCTTTCCCAGCCTTTTGCCAGGCAACCACTTACCCTTTTTTAGTTACTATAAATTAGTTTGTATTTTCTAAAGTTCTATATGAATAGAATCACATAGAATATACTCTTTTCTGAGGTGGGATCCCGGCTTCTTTTGTTTAGCGTAATTATTTTGAGATTCATCCATGTTGTGATGTGTGTAAATGTTTCATATTTATTGCTGAGCTGTGTTTCCTTATATGGATGTGCCACAATTTGTTTACCATTCACCTGCTGATTTGTTTCTGACTTTCGGTTGTTACAAATAAATTTGCTCTGTACATTTGTGTGTGGGTCTGGGTAAAAGATACATCCTTTAAGTTCTCTTGGGTAATACCTGGGAGTTGAATAGCTGAATTGTGGCACATTTTTTTCTCCCAGCAGCTTTATTAAGATTTAAGACATTACATTTATTTGTATTCATTCATTCATTTTTATATCTTTATAAATTCATGGATATTTTATACTTTGGGTTATGATCTAATACTACAATGTTGTTCATATTGTTCCACATTTGGCTCTTTTATTTGGTACCCGGGACCTTTAATATACCCCCATCAGTGTGTGGGTTTTTTTTTTGTTTGTTTGTTTTGTTTTGTTTTGTTTTTGTTTTTTTTTGGTTGTTTATTTGTTCTTTTTTTTTTTTTCAAAGCCCTTCCTTACTTTCTGGCACTACAAGATGCTCCAGGCTCATCATGTATATTTTCCTCCCCAGTCCTAGAATTAGATATATATCCAAAGAGCCCTGGTTCCTTTTATTAGAGAATGGAATTAGAAACCAGGATCCAGAAGCGAGGGTGCTTGCTGTTATTGGGTGTTGTTGCTTTTAGGCTCTCTGTGAGTGAGAAAATTATATGTATATACTTAGTATATGTTCGTATCTATAAAAATTTCTGTTATGTGACCATCTTACATTAAGTTAAACATGATTTTGTGCTGATGGCTCCAACTTGAATACATTACCATATAGCTCATTCAAGACTCTTCTGCTTTAAATTTCCCATTCCCTACAATGAGAAATGTGGCTGTCATCATCTGCTTTTTTATTTAATTGTTCCACTTAAATACAGTTGTATAACATTATCAGAACTGTTATCTAATACCCGTATGGGAAATAACTTTATCAGAGTACAGTACTTAGTGTGTATTCCTTTTGCCCTTAGTCTTACAATCTCCACTCATTTTCAAAAAGTTATTTAGGCTAGTACCTTTTCCCTCACTCCCTTGAGTGAAGTTGTCTTACACATGTAGATTATTTTGGTATAGCCTGCATTCTATCCTGAGATTCCCCAACCTCCTAGATGATTTTTTAAATTTGCATACTGTAAAGTTGACTTTGTGGTGCACAGTTTTGTGAATTTTGACAAGTGCGTTGTGTTATTTATTACCATTATAGTATCATACAGAATACTTTCACCACTTAAATAAAAAAAATATACACCTGTAATTCAGCTATAGGTGTACCTCGGAGATACTGTGGGTTAGGTTCCAGACCACTGCAATAAAATGAGTGTTGCAATAAAGTGAGTCAAATGAACTTGTTTCCTAGTGCACATAAAAGTTATGTTTACATTATACTGACATCTGGTAAGTGTGTGTGTGTAATAGCATTATGTCTAAAGAAAAACAATTACTTTAATTAAAAAATACCTTATTGCTAAAAAATGTTAACTATCATCTGAGCTTTGAGTGAATTGTAATCTTTTTGCTTCTAGAGGGTCTTGCCTCAGTATTGGTGACTGTTGACTGACCAGGGTGGCTGTGGCAGTTTCTTTAAATAAGATAACAAGTTTGCCACATTGATTCTTCTGTCATGAATGGTTTCTGTAGCATGTGATGCTGTTAGGTAGCTATTTTGTTCACAGAAGTTCTTTCAAAATTGGAGTCAGTTTTAGCAACTATGTTTATCAACTTTATCAACTAAGTTGATGTAATATTCTAAATCCTTTGTTGTCATTTCAACAGTCTTCATGGTATCTTCAGGAATAGAGTCTATCTCAAGAAACCACTTTCTTTGCTTATCCATTAAAAACAGCTCCTCATCCATTCAATTCGTCTCATGAGATTGCAATAATTCAGTCACGTCTACAGGCTCCATTTCTTATTCTAATTCTCCGGCTCTGCCACATCTGCAGCTACTTCCTCTTCTGAAGTCTCGAACCCCTCACAGTCATCCATGAGGGTTGGAATCAACTTCTAAACTCCCCCTGTTCATGTTACTATTTTGACTTCTTCCCATGAATCATAGATATTCTTAATGGTATCTAGAATGGTGACTCCTCTTCCAAAAGATTTTCTGTTTACTTTACACAGATACATAAGAGATAGCTATAATCTCACAAATGGATTTCTTAATAGGACATGAAAGTTGAAATGACTCCTTGATGCATGAACTGTGGAATAAATAGATGTTGGGTTAGCAGGCATGAAAACAACCCTAATCTTAATGTAGATCTCCGCCAGAGCTCTTGAGTGCCCAGGTGCAATGTCAATGAACAGTAATGTTGAATCTTTTTTTCTGCAATAGGTCTCAGCATTGGGCTTGAAATATTCAGTAAACCATGTTGCAGACAGTTGTGCTGTCATCCTGACTTTGTTCATTTATAAAACACAGGCATAGTAGATTAAGTATAATTCTTAGTGGTTCTAGGATTTTCAGTTTGGTAAATGAGCATTGGCTTTGGCTTAAAGATTCCAGGTACATTAACCCTTAACAAGAGGGTGTCAGCTTGCCATTTGAAGCTTTGAAGACAGGCGTTGATTCTTCCTGTCTAGCTATGGAAGTCCTAGATGGTATCTTCCAGTGTAAGGGTGTTTTGTCTACATTGAAGATCTGTTGTTTAGCGTGGCCACCTTCATTAATATCTCAACTAGATCTATTCTGTCACTTGCTGCTTCACATTGGACTTTTATGATATGCAAGTGGCTTTTTTTCTTAAACCTTATGAGCCCATTTCTGCTAGCTGCAAACTTTTTCTTCTGTAGCTTCCTCACCTCTCTCAGCCTTCATAGAATTGAAGAAAGTTAGGGCCTTGCTCTGAATTAGACTTTGGCTTAAGCGAGTATTGTGGCTAGTTTGATCTTCTATTTAGACCACTCACACTTTCTCCATATGAGCAGTAAGGCTGTTTCATGTTCATTTTTTTTCCTTAAAGTTATTTATTTATTTGAGAGAGAGAGAGAGAGAGAGAGAGAGAGAGAAAGCACAAGCAGGGGAAGTTGCAGAGGGAGAGGGAGAAGCAGGCTCCCCCGAGAAGGGATCTCAGTGCGGGGCTTGATCCAAGGACCTTGAGATCGTGACCTGAAGCTAAGGTAGATGTTTGACTGAGCCACCCAGGTGTCCCTCTTGCTGGTGTTCACTAGAGTAACGTTTTTAATTTCCTTTAAGAACTTTCCTTTTGCTTTCACAACTTGGCTGTTTGGTGAAAGAGGCCTAGCTTTCAGCCTATCTTGACTTTTGATATGCTTTCCTCCCTAAGCTTAATTATTTCTAGCTTTGGATGTAAAGTGAGAGACATGATATATTTTTTTCCCACTTGAATAGTATAGGGGCCATTGTAAGGTTATTAATTGGCCTAATTTTGATATTGTTGTGTCTCAGAATAGAGAGGTCTGAGGAGAGGGAGAGAGATGGGGAGAATGGCCAATTAGTGGAGCATTCAGAACACATACAACATTTATCGGTTAAGTTTGTTGTCTCATTTGGGTACAGTTTGTGACACTCCAGAATAGTTATAGTAGTAACATAAAGGTCACTGATTACAGATCACCATAACAAGTACAGTAATAGTGAAAAGTTTGAAATATGAGAATTACTGGAATGTGACACAGACATAAGGTAAGCAAATGCTGGTTGGAGAAAAGGTGCTTATCAAACTTGCTCAGTGCAGGGTTGCCACAAAAATTCCATTTGTGAAAAAAACACAGTATCTGGGGCAAGAAAGTGAAGTGCAGCAAAATGAGGTATGAAGTATACCTGTATTCAACTTGCAATCCCAGATGCTACATTTGTTTTTCAAAAGCTGAATATTAGTTTAATTTGTTACAGTAAATTACTGCTTTGTTCCCCTTACTGTATTAACTCTTGGGGGTGAGTCTGGAGGAAGAGATTAAAAAAAAAAAAGACTATTCTTGAGACTATGTTGTCTTATTTGGAAAAATAATATGAATATAAAGGAAATAACTAGAAAATTGAATGGCTACTATAAACTGGCAAGTGCTTTAGGGAATAAGAAAATTCACTTAAGTCATTTGAAGGCTGTGGATGGAAGATATGAATCTTGAATCTTGACATGTGGAGCATTCAGAACACATACAACATTTATCGGTTAAGTTTGTTGTCTCATTTGGGTACAGTTTGTGACACTGTACAGTTTGAGGAAACTGGGGCTTGAATGGGTCAGGTGCTTTACATAACAATATTGAGTATAGACTTAAAGGGAGGAAACACAAGCATATGGGAAGAGAGCAGAACTTCTGAAGAAAACAATATTAAAGAATTTATAGAGGTAAATATATTTTGTAGGTATTTCATAGGGAAAATGAATATGTGTGAAATATACATAAACCTATAAAAATTATTTTTCTGCTGTCCCCTGCCCCTTCCTTCCCCAGTAACATTTATGATTTTAAAGTCAGAGAAGTTAATAAATAATGAAATTTTAAGTAAAGAGTTGAGGGTAAAAAATTGAAGACCTTTTCAGATTCCATTTTCCTTACTTTTCTTTTTCCTTTTTCCTTTTTCTTTTTTTTAACTTAGATGAGTTATCACCACCCTTTTCTGAACAACACAACAGGGAGCAAATTTTAATTGGCTTGGAAAAGTTTATTCAAAAAGAATATGATGGTATGTCATATGTTAAAAATTGATTGCTTTTATTATTATAGCCACCTAGTCTGAGTTCTATTTAAAGTGTTCATTGAATGTTATGTTTTAGGTACTATTCTAGGCGCTGGGAATACAGTACCAATACAAAAGGTGAAAACTGCTTTTGGAAAGCTTATATTAAGAAGGGTAGACAGATAGTTAGCTAACAAATAGGTATATAATATAGTATCAGGAAATAATAAATGCTATTAAAATGTAGGAGTTAAAAGGATAGTGATGGGGAAGTTTTCTATACTGTTACGGTAGTTCTTTCTGATAAAGTGACATTTGAAGAGAGCCATGAATAATGTGAGGGAGCAAGTTATATGAATATCCAAGGAGAGAACATTCCAGAGAGTAAGAACAGCAAGTACAGATACCCCAAGATTGAATTATGTTTGTCATGTTTGAAGTCCACACAGGACATCAATGTGGCTGCAGTGGAATGTGTGAGGTAGATTGTAACAGAAAGATGAGGTCTGAGAGGTAGCCTGGAGATTGAATCATTAGCCCTTAGAGGTATTGGTAGAAGGGTTTTAAATTTTGAGTATCTAATAAGAAGCTTCTGGAAGGTTTTAACACTTAAGTGATATGATCTGAGGGAATGAAGTATAGGTCCTTAAGAATAGAAGCAAGGGGAACAATTTAGGAGGCTGTGCATAAGTTCGGATGAGACATATAGTGTTCTGGAAGAGTCGATTAGAAGTGGTTAGAAATAGAACATATTTCGAATGTAGAGTCAGTAGGATTTGCTGATGTTTTACATGGTAAATATGGGAGAAAAAAAGGAGTCAAGGATCATTTCAAGATTGTTACCTCAGTAGTTGGGCGATAGTATTTAATTGAGATAGCAAAATAGAAGGAGTAGACTTGGGGTACAGAGGTGAAGAATCAAGGGTTATGTGGCCAAATATTTTAGAAAAGGATAAAGAGTTGATTTATACATCAGAATGAATTAGTACTTATAAAAGATAATCTGTTATATCCTATAGAATTCCATATTTCATTATATTTGTTAGTATGTAAAGTACTGACCAAATCTAAGTCTGTTATATTAAACTCATGCACATTTTTATTTGCTGATGAACATAGCTTCTTTTATGTCTCTCAGTTGCCTTTTGAAATTTCAAGTTGGACATCAGAACTGAATTGGAGAATTAGGTTTCGAAAATGCAGAATTTCTTACCTAAGTATATAATCTAAAGAATTAATAGCGAGAGAAATCCAATCCAGTTAAGTGACAGCTTGCTTGAAGTGCTACCTGTTATTGAATGACACTAAATATGAAAAGATAACCCTATCATAATTTATATCAAATGGATTAATCATTCACTTTGGGAGAATTAAGTCTATGTATTAAGGTGATATTTGTAAAACTATTGGAATTGTGCCTGAAAAAAACTCGTTCATTTCCAAAAGATAAATCTCCAAATACTGAACTTCACTCTTAGTAGTGATGTGGAGAATGAAGAAAAGTAGATGGATTTATGAGATAGTTAAGTTGAAAGAAATTAATGGACTTGGTGACCGTTTGGATGTAGAAGCTGAGAGGGGGGTGCCGTGAACAGTTGAGTAGATAAAGATACTATTTGCTGAGAATGGGGATTATAAGAGCAATAGTAAATTTGAGGTAAAAAGCTTAAGGCTTAGTTTTGACTTGTTAATTTTATGATGTTTGTAGAAAAGTGGAAAAAGCAGTTGGAAACCAGGGTTGTGGGAACTTAGGCAAGAGGTCTGGGCTTTAGTTGAATATTTTGGGAATTTCTCAGTATATCTGGCAATGGAAGGTATTTAAGCCATAAAAGTAGATAAGATCATCTTGTGTTAGTCCGTTAGTGGGTAATACAAGACTCCTCTTTCCTGCTAATTGTAAAACTTTTTACTTTTGTTTTTCTTTACTTAGAAAAGGCAAGATTGTGCTTATTTGGCTCTTCTAAAAATGGATTTGGATTTCGTGATAGTGATCTGGATATCTGTATGACCCTGGAAGGCCATGAAAATGCAGAGGTAAGAGTTAGTGTTTGGAAAGAGATGTAGAAGTTTATTTTCTTGCAGAATGTATTTTATGCGAGTGTATTTGAAAATTATGTATGTAGTATTGATAAAAGTATGGTGTCATTCTTTGTATAAATATATTAGCAATAATAGTATTTGAAATGTAAAAGCATTTAGCATTTTCATTTTAGAAGACATTCAGATGTCTAAGTAAATAAATTTACTTAAAATTTAGTAATTTTATATCACAAAAAACATGTCACTGAAAGTTAAAAGTGCTTTGTATTGAATTTTTGGAAAAAATTAATACACCATAGAGTTGTAGTTTTTTTCATTGGAACCAATGTGCAGCTGGTGCTACAGATCTCATTTCCTCTGTCTTTTCATATCTCTTCCATTAGGTGATATCTTTGTATCACTAGAAAATAAAAGTGGACATCTAATTTATAAATGGGTTGTGTTGTGCAAGTTAATTGTAATTTGGGGGCACTTAGAACACATTTTTTTCTGTAAAGCAATGTTAACCAATGTTGTGTTCTAGGATAGCTTTTAGAAACTCATTTTGGGTGGGGAGGGGAACTAACATTTACTGAGGCCTCATTTCATTCTTAAAACCACCTTCGAGGTAGATAATTTCCCCCATTTTACAGATGAGGAAACTGAGGCTTTGAGAAATAAACTGACTTGCCCAAGTTCACACAGCTAGTAAATGTTGGAGCCGGGATTCGTACCCAGGTCTGTCTGACTCCACAGTTCATGCTCTTTCCATTGTATCTCACTGCTTCTCTGTAATTTATTTAACCCATAATGTAGCTGAAATATAGTACTAATAGTACAGTAGAATCTAACCTCTACTTTTGGAGTTTCACTGTGAGATGCCAGGAGCAGACCTTCCCCCAGAGCAGTCTTCAGCAGTGAGAGTGGGTACTTATGCTTTCTTTTTTCATGTACCATCAACAGTGGAAACAAGATTGTCCGAGCTCCAGTAAAGAAAGGGACTAATTGCATAGGGAACTATCCCAGGCCTTCCTAACAGCAACTAGAAAGGAGGGGATCCCTATAGTTGCTCCTTCCTTTACCAACATATCTGTTGGAATTTATGTCTCAAAATCAGGGACTGCTTGCAAGATTGGGGTGTGGCCAAGCTTCTGGCATCTGTAGTGGTGTCAGTATAGCCTCTATTATACCATAAAAGAATTCAGCAGAGTAGTGTACCTATGTGTTTCTGAAAATTTTTTCAAAAGGTGGCTTTTAAATTGTTAGAACCAGAGTAAAGATGGCAGAGTACTGATGTCTGTAGATCCTTATTTCTGGCCCTAAGAAATTATTTCTGGTATTAACGTTTTATCAAAAAAAAAAAAAAAAGGAAATATAAGTATTTTAGTTCTTCTTAACTAACTTCTACTCAGTGCCATCTACTGGAAAGAGGCGCCCCTCTCCATTTTGAAGAGCAAGAATTGAAGGAATAGGAAATTATTTTACCCAGGGATGGAGGTTAGGGTTTAGATACCTTCTATATAAAAATGTAATAATCAGATTTCTGATCACTAAGGGTTTGTCTGTTATATATCATCTTTGCCATTCACACTGAAAAGTTGAAGCAATGAAAAAGAATACATTCTCTTCCAGATGAGACATAGTTGAAACTTGTAATTTAGCATAAGTTGTATCCTTGCATAATAAATTTTATTATTTTAATTAGCAATTGTAGATTCCCTTGAAATCTTCAGGTTAAGCTGCACGGTTAAGCTGCAATGATTACTGCTCTCCAGTACCAAAAAGAGCATGTTTGGGATATGCAAATGTGATTTTAGTAGTAAGTGTGGGCACTGATGTATATACTCTTCAGTTTAATCCAGTTAATTTATAATGCCATTATCTTTCCTACTCCTTGTATTGTGGTTATTGTTACCATATCAACTCTGCTGTCTCTGATTTTTTAAGAAATCTATATATTTAAATTTACAGAGGTAAGAATTTTCTTGAAGAAGTAGGTGCTGGTAATTGGATTACTTTTCCTCATCAACATGATGACAAATAAATAGCTCACAGATTTGAAGTGCTTATTTTGTGTCAAGCATGCTGCTGAATGCTTTACATACATGTTTCATGTAATCCTTCCAACTACTTGATAGGGCAGGAATTTATAATTATTTGATTTTATAGACTAGTAATATGAGGCTCCAAGGGGTTAAGGATCTGGTCAAAGTCGCACAGCTAATTAATAATAATTAGTTGAAGACTGAATCCAGGTTTGTTTAAATTCAGAACCCATGTTCTTTTTTGTTTTTTTTTTTAAAGAACCCATGTTCTTAAACACTATTACTGTTTTGCCTTCACCAAATCCATCTCTAGTTATGTATTCACGTATTTGCAAACATTTTTCTCCTGTCTTTGTGCTTCTCACACTTTAATGTGAATGTCAGTTACCTGGGAATCTTGTTAAAATGTAAATTATAATTCGGTAGTTTAGGGTGGGGCCTGAGATTCTGCATTTCCATCGTTTCCAGATGGTAGCCTTACTGCAGGTCTCTAAACCATATACTTTGAGTAGCTTATACCTGGAGATTTTCAATGCTAGTATTAAATGCCTGATTAAAGTGAATTTGCATAAGGCCAAATTGAATTAGACAAACTTTATTATTTGTTTCTTTTGTTTTTTAGAAATTAAACTGTAAAGAAATAATTGAAAATTTGGCAAAAATTCTTAAGAGACATCCAGGTATGAATATGAAGTTACAGCTTTAAAGCAACAAAATATTTTTTAGATTTATGAAAATTATTTAACCTAATGAAGTTTCTGTATTTGTTTGTTTTAAATCAGGTTTAAGAAACATTTTGCCTATAACTACTGCCAAAGTGCCTATAGTAAAATTTGAACATAGACGAAGTGGTTTAGAAGGTGATATCAGTTTATATAATACATTGGTAAGTTTCTCTTTCTGTATAGACCTAGGTATGTTTACACTTGTCATTTTAAAAGCTTATAGGTTAAAAAAAAAAGTTCACAGATCGCTGACTATACATTTATGTTTAAAAGTTTTAAATAGGAGCATTATAAGACAAAAATATTTTTAAGAATCATCTTGATAATTTCCTTCAGATTGAAGATTAGTTTTTGACTCATTTACAGGTATTTTAAGTTTTACAGTTATATATTATATTTGGAGTATATTATGTCTTTTTATCTGATAGATAAGTTTAATACATTTGAAATGTTTTCAGCTATGTAATTTTTTTCAGGCTCAACATAACACAAGAATGCTAGCTACTTATGCAGCTATTGATCCTAGAGTACAGTACTTGGGATATACTATGAAAGTGTTTGCAAAGGTATTTATGAACTAGTTAATGATCTCCTTTGTTATAGTACTCATGATAGTTAAAATGAAATATACTGGTGACAGACTTGTGAAAAATATCTTCTCAGTTTTGTTTATCTGAGCTTTTTAAAGGAAGCACTCAGTAGTAAATGATTTAAGTTTATACTTACTAGAGTAATGTCTTAGTTTTTTTTCCTGTATGTGCTTTATTCCCATGTGTAACACTTTAGTAGATTCTCAGTAGTAAAATTTCTCAATGCAGTAAAGATTTTCAGCCCCAGGTATGAGAATTGGCATATGATGCTACTTAAGAATCTCTGGGTTAAGACATCTGAGATTTCGGTTTACTCATAAATTTTTCTGTCCAAGAAAACAAAAAAATCCCAATGAACTCTTGTTTTTCTCCTATTATAACACTTATAATACTGAATTCTGTTTTCTTTTTTTAGCTAAGTGTGTAAACTCAATGAAGATGGAGGCCCGTGTCCCCAGTTTAGTGTACCTGCTTTATGGGAGCTGCTCAATAAATAGTTAATTTTTTTAATGTGTTGGCGGAAGGCTCCTAGTAGCCAAGTGATTGGTTGCATTTTCATTTTGCTAAATCCACTCTTCTACAACAGGGAGACAGTACTTGTTTAGATATTTCCTATACATGTCTTTGTCAACAGAGGTCATCTTAGAAAAGAGTGGCATTTAGTCACATCCTCAAATTATATTTGATATGGCTAGTTTTCTAGATTTACCTCACAGAATAACTTTAGCATAATGGTTCTGTACTTCAGTGGTGTTGTGGTTTTGAAACTTAAGTCTTTCATGTCAGAGAAATCATTCT
This sequence comes from Mustela putorius furo, assembly GCF_011764305.1. Classification (NCBI taxonomy): domain Eukaryota; kingdom Metazoa; phylum Chordata; class Mammalia; order Carnivora; family Mustelidae; genus Mustela; species Mustela putorius. The sequence continues at coordinate 41,690,770 of NW_025422005.1, read as the reverse complement.
TCCCCCTTTTATATATCAGCTAAAGTCTTAGGGGAAGCCTCTGAGGATTCTTTTAGGGTTTATTTTTAATTAAAAATTTTGTTTGGAATAGTCAACTTATTCATGTGGTTCAGAATTCAAAAGGTCTAAAGGGATTTTTGGTGGAAGATCCCCCTTTCACACCTGTCTCCTAGCCAACCAGTGACTCAGCTGGTGTTAAAAGTTTGTTTGTATCCTCCCCAAAATACACCAGTATAAGCAAATACAAAAATTTCCTATCACCTTTTTATAACAGGTACAAATATTCTAAGAAGAGTATTTTGTACTTTGCTTTTCTCACTGATCATAGATAGTGATGATCAGTGAGATACTAATAAGTGAGTATCTCTTGATACTAATTAGTATCTCACTGATTAGTATCAGTGATTATATCAGTGAGATACTAATAATAGATACTAATAAGTACTTCCTGTTAGTACACTAGAGCTTCCTTGTTCTTTTTTTTTTCCTTTCTTGTTCATTTTTAATGGCTACACCCTATTCAGTTGTATAAATAGTCTTCAGTTGTTTAGAACCTGTACTTTATTGAGGAGTCTTAAGTTGTTTCTGACTTTTTGCTGTTGAAGCAGGGTTATGCTTAAAAAAACTTGTTTAGTTATTTCACATATTTTTTGGTGTTTGGTGTGTTTGCAGGATAAATTCTCAGAATTGCTAGTTTAAGTGAGATATACTTTTGTAATTCTGATATTATCAAATTACTCATAGATTTTATGCTAATTTATATAGTCTTCTGTAATGTATGAGAGTGCCTGTTTACCCATCTTCATAATAGTTTGTTATTTAACTTTTGGATATTTGATAGTTTGATGGGTTAAAAAGATAGTATCTCAGAGTAGTCAGTACTTCTGCATAAATAAGATTCTGAAGTTATATTTTCAATCACTGTTTTGTTTCTTCAGCGATGTGACATTGGAGATGCTTCCAGGGGAAGTTTATCTTCATATGCTTATATCCTTATGGTGCTGTACTTTCTGCAGCAGAGAAAACCACCTGTTATCCCAGTTCTCCAAGAGGTAGGTGTTTAAGAAAACTGTAAAAGAGTTTCTTGTGAAAACATTAATCTAAACACAGTAGATCTTGATCAGTTTATGAGGTCATGAAGGATTTTTCTAGCATGGACATCCTAAGTTTTCTTCTTCCCTTAATGAATCACATAATGAATCTTTTTGAAAAATTCATTATGGGAGAATATAGATTACCCAAAGTTTTAGATAAACAAAACAAGTAAGTATCTTTTATAGCTTGTTTGTACTTCATAGTCTTAGAATGCTGCAAATGATTATGAAAGTTTTATAGCCATCCATGAATTCATGCATTATAGTCTTTCAGATGCAAATATAAAGTTTCTTCTCTCCATAGTATTCTCCCTGCTCCTGCCTGACAAGGAACTTTGGTATATTCATGTGTATACTTTGGTTAACTTTGTGAATTTTGGTTGAGAGAAAACCCAAGGAAATTCTTCCTCATCTCTGTAAGGTCATGTTTATTTCATTAAGCATAAGAATGTACATCAGAAGAAACATTATACTCCTATTCATTCAAATTTGGTGACTCATGGATTCCCTTTTTGTAGCCAATTTATACTGTGTAAAATAGGTTTAAAGGGGTTCTTAATCATCCCATCTGTTCCTCCTCATTCTTGGCACAAAGTGTATTTGCAAGTATTAGGGAGAATCCAGTTCTAAGTTCTTAGAAAGATGATTATTTTGAGGTAAGAGAGACACATCAGAATTGTTTGACACATCATATATTCTGACTTTACACAAACCAGTGGTCACAGCAGAGAAGAAAATCACAAAATAAGCAAGCCATACGGTGGATGTTAGATGGCCTTAGTAAGTTTTAAAAAGTTCTAATGAATGCCATGTACTTATAGCAGCATTTATTTCCCATTTTAAATTAACAGTGGAGAAGAAACAAAAATTTCAAATATCCTTTCCTGGCAGAAAATTTTAAGTTGCTAAATCTGTGTTGAGTGATGTGGTTTTTAACAAGGTTGTATATAGTAGGATATTTAAAATTTAAAATGAATTAATGAGGCCTGGCAAGGCCAAGGTCATTCTCTGTATTAGTCTAACTTGTTAAGGCTTTAAATTTGGGTGTCTTAAACGCATTATTATACAGGAATATCGTAGCAGCCATTTACTATGATTTGTTATGACTTTGACAGAAAACTATGATTAACTAAAGTAGCACACAAATTTTGTTTTCAGGGTGGTTTTTCTGTGGGTGATTATATTGTCCATGAATGAGGAGCCATTCAGGCAGTACTATATAATGCAAAGAGCGGGCATGATTTTAGAGCTAGAGCTTACGTGGTCTGATTCCTAATTCTGACATTGTGGCCTTCACTAAGATGCCTGCCACTAGTTTGAGTTTGATCATTAATAATGTAATAATAGTATTGTTTCACTAGTGATCTAAGGAACAGAGAAATCAAATGCCCTTGAATTATAGTAGGTGCTAAAGTAGGTGTTCATAAATGATGCTTGCTTTATCATCATCATTATTATTACTACTACTGTCATTAGCCCTGTATTAATATTATTATTGGAAAAATGTAGGCAGGACTGCGGTAGCCAACTTCAAGAACTCTTCCATTATCTGCTTAACAGTGCTTGATGAAATGAGAGACAGTCCATGGAATGTTTTCCATCATAATGAGCTCTGATTGTGGGGGGCTTTGTGATACATATGAACTGATGATATATGGATTTTTGCTTCTGGCCTTTTTTGCTTGTCATATGGGACCCCATTGTCTTGCTCTGGCATCATTTAAGTATTGGTCATTGACATCGATCAACTTTTAAGGGTAAGGATATGTTTAATGAAGCTGTTGATCTTTGACTCCGTTTATAATTGAACCTAGACTTGAAGTGACTGGGTATAAGTAAGACTCTGCTAAGTGTATTTTTCATGGTTAATAATACAGAGTTCTTTAGGTCAAAAGGAGCTTTCCTAATAAGCAGAATGATTTTGCTGTATTCTAGAAAATCATAAGTAAAAATAAATTTTCATGTAAAAATTCTAAAAGAGGATTAAGCAGTGGTGATCACACTTGATACTATGAACTTCTATGTTTTCTTAGCTTATATTAGCTTAAAAATTACAACTGAATGGATGAATCTTGAGAGCAGTATGCTAAGTGATAAGTGAAGTAAACCAGTCACTAAAGACTAAATATTGTATGATTTCACTTATATAGGGTAGTCAGACTCATAGAAATGGAAAGTGGAATTGTGGTTTTTGGGGCCTAGGAGAGCGGGGAAAGGGGAATTATTGTTTAATAGTTCAGTTTCGTTTTTGCAAGATGAAAAGAATTCTGTGAATGGATGGTGATGATGGTGCTCAACAATATGAGTGTACTTAATGTCACTGAACTGAACACTTGTAAAATTTACCATCATAATCATTTTTGTTTTGTGTATTTTTCAACTAAAAAATTTAAGTATTGCAGTTTAAATATAGCAGCAGATACTAAAGTATTACAATTAAATATGAAAGTAAATATGGAAAACATTCAGGGCCACTCCTTGTACAAATATGATTGTTCATGAGGTTTTAGGGAGGACTGAGTAGAACTCAAAACTCGAGTAAAGCATGATTGGTGTGGAGAGATAGAAATGGAAAGAGAAATTGTGTGTGTGTGTATGTAAGAGAAAGGGGATTAGCAGTAATCCTTCTAAGGGCTGAAACAGTGGAAAGTTAGAAAGTGAAATATGAGAGCTCATTAAAAAAAATAGGCGAATCAGTGTTTAAATACCTTTCAAGGTCTACAGCGTCCCCTTCACTGTGTTACCAGCCAGCATAGTTGGGTTTGGATCATAGATTCTAGTCAAAATAAGAATTATATTAAAAAGAATCAAGGTCTAACAATGTAGCTTATATTATTCCCATGTAATACTTATAATAGCATCAATAAGGGTAAAATATTCTATAATGGTAAAATATTACACTTTGGGTTCTTTAATACCTTCATTTCTTTTTTCAGGGCAGATTTGTTGTAGGTATCAATATCTAATTGCACCCTCTCCCTTGTTTGTTTTATGAAGTGTCAGAATTTATGGTAGATAAGTGGTAACTGTATTTATGTTACACATAAATATAAAAGCAGCTGGGGCGTCTGGGTGGGTCAGTTAAGTGTCTAACTCTTGATTTGGGCTCAGATCATGATCTTAGGGTTGTGAGATAGAGCAGTGAGTTGGGTTCCATTGGGAGTCTGCTTGAGAGTCTCTTTGCCTCTGTCCTTCTGCCCCTCCTCCTTTGCGGGCGCTCACATGCTCACTCGCTCGCTTGCTCTCTTTAAAAAAAAAAAAGACAACTTCTTAGCTTAAGTTTCTGGAAACTTCACCTTTTTGTAAACGTGCTTCCAGAGCATGGCTGTATAAAGAACTTAAACTTGAGGGTGAAATTAGAGGGGCCAGACATGTTAATTTTGCAAATCACTGTGCCATCTAAAATGGAAGGGGTGATGTGGGCCACCTTATCTGATGGTTTGAAAGTATTTTCTGGTAAGCTCTAGGGGCTCATTAGAGTATGTGTGAGAAGTGAGATAAGGAAAAAATTGGGTATATTTTCTCCACTTAAGTTCTGTTAAAGTACCTTTGCTTTTATCTACTTTAAGTTTCCAGAAAGGTTCCATTTTAGGAAAAGATTCTACAGCTTAAAAGAAAAATGAAATTTGAAAACAACTGACCTAATTACTCTATAATCTGTCATTTTCATTGGGATAACAGTGAAGGGTTTAGGAGGGTGATGGTCTTTAGAATCACTACCAGGCAGGACAAAGACTAGAAATGAGGTCTGCTGACTGTGAACGTGTTGTAGCTTTTTACTTTTTAAAGAACTCATCTTAAAGAGATACTTTTCTTCTAGTAAAGGAGCATTATTCCCCCTCCCTTTCCTCACGACAGTGGATTATTATTCATAATCATGAAGATTTTATAGTTTTTATCAAGATGTCAGGAAAAGCTGTCTGATTTTCTCTTTAAAGAAATCAATACCCAGGGCCTTTCAGCATCATCTGATAGAGATAACTGATTAAAAAGTACTGGAGCCTTTCCCCAAAACAAGCAGTTCCATTGATTTCTTTTTGGTGTACAAATCAGTAGATATTATGTATTTCTATATCTATGATCCTTTGATGAAAATGTGGTCTTTGGGACACCTCAGTGGCTCAGTTGACTAAGCAACTGCCTTTGGCTCAGGTCATAATCATGGAGTCCTGGGATTGAGTCCCGCATCGGGCTACCTGCTCAGCCGAGAGTCTCCTTCTCCCTCTGTCCCTCTCCCCTCTCATGTTCTCTCTCTCTCACTCTTAATTCTCTCTCAAATAAATAAGTAAAGAAAATCTTAAAACACAATAAATAAAAATAAATGTGGCTTGCTTTTTTTTTTTTTTCCATTTTACTTCATTAGTCTTGGGCTGGATGTGTTTTGACAGGCCAAATAGATATCATCAAATGTGTCATTTGGAGAGTCTCAAGCTCTTAGGGTATCCTTTCCTACCTTTGATTTTCCAGATACACATCACTTATTAATAACTTGGCATCAAATTATACCATCCTGACATGTTCCTTTTGGAAAGAAATATCTCAATATCTCTTATAGGTACATTCTAATATGATATGAGGATACTTAGACATTTGGATTAGAGGACTTGAAATCTAATAATAAAATTATTTTTACAGATCTTTGATGGAAAACAGATTCCACAGAGAATGGTTGATGGATGGAATGCATTTTTCTTTGATAAAACAGAAGAACTGGTAATTTTTTCATAGTCTTTATGTTATAGAATGCTCACTGATATGTATTAGGATTTGCGTAATTTAATAATTTCACTTATATTTGGAATCCATATTTTGCATGGGTATAGATATCTCTCTCCCTCTGTTTTCTTACCTGTAGAAAAAGCGTTTACCTTCACTTGGAAAGAACACAGAAACATTAGGAGAGCTTTGGTTGGGACTGCTTCGCTTCTATACTGAAGAGTTTGATTTCAAGGAATATGTAATTAGCATTCGGCAGAAAAAGCTGTTGACAACTTTTGAGAAGCAGTGGACATCCAAATGCATTGCAATTGAAGGTAATCATTTAGCTGACATTAACTGAAAAACAAAATGAAACAGAAAGCCGGAGTTTCATTTGGCAAGGAGATAGAAAGGAAAACTGAAAACACATTAGAATTTGGAAGATTCTTCCTCTTGATTTTTATGTTTCTGTCCTTTTATTATTCCCCCTATCCTAATTTCTGTCTTTTTAAAATCTACAACTTTAGAAGAATAATTTGGTGACTTGAATGGTCTGAGTTATAAAGTATTACTCTCTTGGTATGGCTCGTATGGATATTTTATGTTACAGCGAACAGAATTCTTAATTAAAAAATAAACATTTCTTTTCTAGATCCTTTTGACTTGAATCATAACCTTGGTGCTGGAGTTTCTAGAAAAAGTAAGTTTTAAGTTTAGAAATCCCCTGTTTTTAAAGCTTTTACACATTAAGGTCTGCATCTTTATTCTTTCTTCTTTTTTCAATAGTGACCAATTTTATCATGAAGGCATTTATCAATGGAAGGAAGCTTTTTGGTACCCCCTTTTATCCACTCATTGGCAGAGAAGCTGTAAGTTTACATAATTTGGATTCTGAATCTTTTTTCTTAAAGAACTGCCTTTTTGGTGGTACAGTAAGCTTTATCCTATTTCCAAGTTGGTGTTAGAAATAGGGGAAAGAGATGATTATACACTCCCTGTATTTTTTTTTATTGTATTTATCATAGTTCATAATGAGTTATCTATTTGCTAAATTTTGTATATCTATTTGTTTAATTCTTTCTTCTGCCATTAGATTACAGATCCCTGAGGACAATGGTCTATTATGTCTCTTCACCATCTTATCTCCAGTACCTATTAAAATGGTACATTGAGGGTTGCCTGGGTGGCTCAGTGGGTTAAAGCCTCTGCCTTCAGCCCAGGTCATGATCCCAGGGTCCTGGGATCGAGCCCCGCATTGGGCTCTCTGTTTGGTGGGGAGCCTTCTTCCCTTCCTCTCTCTCTGCCTGTCTCTCTGCCTACTTGTGATCTCTGTCTGTCAAATAAATAAATAAAATCTTAAAAAAAAAAAAAAGGTACATTGAATGTACTAAATAAGCATTTGTTGAATGAATGAAAGCAGATAGTCAAGAGTCAGTATCCTTAAATTTTGAATTTGAGGTGCTGCCCACTGCCCTTCTTCCATCTCTGGAAATTTTTATGAAAATATAAACAGAGAGGACAACACCAAAGAAATACTTTCTTACTTGCTAAGACTTCTGCTCTAATTTTGGTGTAGCCCTGGTAACTGAATTTGATGGCATGGAACTGAGAGGATTCTTTTTGCCTGAACTGGGTGGCATAATATTTCCTATTGCTCTTGGTCTCACTCTGTTTTTTGCTTGCTTTCTAGTGGGAGGAGGTCTAAGTTTTATAGAGAAAGAAACTTCAAAGAGAAGCAATCTCAAGAGAGAAACTGTGTCTCTACTATTGCATAACAAATATCCTTGATTTTGTTCAGTACAGTTTATGCACTCTTTCTTTGGGATGTAGGGTAAGAAAAGCAGAAATATCTATAGCTTTTTCCCCTTGCAGCACTGATTCTTGACATTTTTTTATTGCCCTGCCTCTTGGGAGGGGGTGGTAATAACTATAATGGAGAGAAAGAAAATAATAGTAAAATTTGAAATGAGAAGTTGTGTAAGAATAAAATGTCAAACAAAATGAAAATCCAACAATGATTTTACTAACTAATTAAAAAAACAATAAATGAAGAGAGTACAGTCAAATCAAAACAAATTTGATGATGCACTGATAAAGCATTTTACCTGAAAATTGTGGTAATACCAGCTATTAGTGTGTATATATGCATATGTTCTATAGGAACCTAGCAGTTTCGTGTTGTGAGAATTTTTAGTAGACTATTAGAATTCTTAGTAAACTGAAAATGTGTTAATTTTAGTCTATGAATATAAAATTTTAGTAACTTCTTTAAAAAAATTATTTATTTATTTATTTATTTGACAGTGAGAGAGGGAACACAAGGTGGTGGGGAGTGGGAGAAGGAGAAGCAGGTTCCCTGCTGAGCAGGGAGCCTGATTTGGGGCTTGATCCCAGGAGTCTGGGATCATGACCTGAGCTGAAGGCAGAGGCTTTTTTAAAGACTTTATTTATTTATTTGACAGAAAGAGAGATCACAAGTAAGCAAAGAGGCAGGCAGGATGGGGGGCGGGGGTGGGGTGGGAAAGCAGGCTCCCTGCTGAGCAGAGAACTCCATGAATTCAGGGCTAGATCCCAGGACCCCCGATCATGATGTGAGCCCATGAGCCGAAGGCAGAGGCTTAACCATCTGAGCCACCCAGGCGCCACTGAAGGCAGAGGCTTTTAACGACTGAGCCACCCAGGCAATCCAGAATTTTAGTAAATCTTAATAACTCAGTATAAGTAGTCCGAGTAGATGTCAGTCTTTGGTCTTGAGTATCATTTGGTGTAAGAGCCAAACATCAGTTTGAGGCCTATCTGAAGGGGCCTGTGAGTCTGCTAACCATTTTTTGGACACACTTTTTTTTCTGTTTTAAAAGTCAAATAGTATTCTGTGGCTTGTTTATATACTAGGTTAACTGTTCTCCTTTGATGGACATTTAGATTGTTTTTATTGTATCAGTGTTATAATTGATATTGTAGAAAATATCCTTTCAAGTCTTCATGCTTTTATTTTCCATAGTAAAATATATTCTTTCAACACATATTTATTGAATTCCTACTTGGTTTTGTTTTGTTTTGTTTTAGATTTTATTCATTTATTTGTTAGAGAGTGAGCGAGCACAAGCAGGGGGAGTGGTAGGCAGAGGGAGATGCAGACCCCTCACTGAGCAGAGAGGCCAATATGGGGCTCAGTCCCAGGACTCTGGGGTCATGACCTGAGCCGAACACAGACACTTAACTGAGCCACCCATTCCTTTTAATGGTTGAGCAGTATTCCATTAAATGGAATATATCATATTTTATTTATCCATTCATCATCTTTGTTGGACATTTGAGCTGTTCTTCTTTTTCATTCTTATGAGTAATGCTGCTGTGAATATTTCTGCACAAATTTTTGTGTGGATGTTAGTTTTCATTTCTTTTGGGTACATACTTAACAGTAGAATTGTTGGTTCATTTTGACAAATTTATGTTTAACTCTCTGAGGTTCTGCCGAACATTTTTTACAGCATCTGTATTATTTTACATTCCCACCAGCAATATGTGTGGTTTCCATTTCCGTCTACATCCTTTTCTCCTTTTTATGATAGCCATCCTAGTAGGTGTGTCTCTTACACTTTTATCTTTGACTTTAGATTTGAAGAGTGCTAAGTGGGTATGTTCTCTTGCCTTACAGAGATGTGGATACTGTTAGGACAAACTAGTCTTTGTGATAGTGCAAAACAAAACTGAGCTAAAGCTTAGAAGAGGGGCGCCTGGGTGGCTCAGTGGGTTAGGCCGCTGCCTTCGGCTCGGGTCGTGATCTCAGGGTCCTGGGATCTAGTCCCGCATCGGGCTCTCTGCTCAGCAGGGAGCCTGCTTCCTTCTCTCTCTCTCTCTGCCTGCCTCTCAGTGTACTTGTAATTTCTCTCTGTCAAATAAATAAATAAAATCTTTAAAAAAAAAAATAAAGCTTAGAAGAATACTCCAGGAGGTAGGGTAAAGGAAAAATAATCTTGGTACTTTTAAAACTTGGGAAAATGATTTACTGTGTATTGGTTCTCTATCTACTCATTAGTTGAACCTGCTTTATGTTATTAATGTTATATGTTCTTGAAATGTTATATACAAATCCAATCATATTTTAAATAAACCAGAAGATTCCTTTATTGGTAGAGAAGTCTTTTGTAAAGAGAATAGTTCTTTTCTAGAAATAGCCTGGTAAGGCAGAAAGCATGAGATTTGTAGTCAGACCAACTTAGTGTTAAATCCTGCTTACCTATCAGGTAATGGGCAGATTTTACTATGGGCAAATGACTCACTTTCTGAGCCTCTGTTTTGCTCATCTATAAATGAGGATGAAAATAATAACTGTTGAGTTTATTATGCAAAGATGCCACAGATAAATGAAGAAATAATGTGGCTGTAACATGGTTAGCACTGTTAGCAATTGTGATATTGATGATGTTTTTTTTTTTTCTTTATTAGAGAGAGAGAGAAAGAGTAGGGGGAAGAATGGAGGGAGAGGGAGAGAGAAAAGGAGAGAAGCAGACTGCCTGCCAAGCACAGAGCCCAGCTGGAGTCTGGATCCCATGACTCTTGAGAGCGTGATCTGAGCTGAATGTTCAACCATTTGAGCTACCCGGGGCGCCAGTGATGATAATTTTTTTTTTTTTTTTTAAGATTTTAAAAATTTGGGGCACCTGGATGGCTCAGTGGGTTGAGTCTCTGTCTTCGGCTCAGGTCATGATCCCAGGGTCCTGGGATTGAGCCCCTCTCTGCTGAGCAGAGAGTCTGCTTCGCCTTCTCTCTCTGCCTGCTGCCCTGCCTACTTGTGATCTCTCTCTCTCTCTGTCAAATAAATAAATAAAGTCTTAAAAATTTTTTTAAAAGAATTTATGAGAAAGAGAGTGTGCACACACAAGCAAGGGGGAGCAGCAAAGGGAGAGAAGCAGGGTATCCGTCAGCAGGGAGCCTGATTCAGCAGGGAGCTGGATTGGGGGCTCGATCCGGGACCCTGAGATCATGACCTGAGCCAAAGGCAGAGGCTTAACTGACTGAGCCACCTGGGCACACCGGTAAGATTAATCTTCTTTTCTTTTTTTTTTTTTTAAAGGTTTTATTTATTTATTTGACAGAAATCACGAGTAGGCAGAGAGGCAGGCAGAGAGAGAGGGTGGGGAACAGGTTCTCTGCTCAGCAGAGAGCCTGATGTGGGGCTCGATCCCAGGATCCTGAGATCGTGGCTTGAGCCGAAGGCAGAGGCTTTAACCCACTGAGCCACCCAGGCGCCCTTATTCTTATTTTCATATTATGGTTTTAGTTACATTGAAAAGTTTTTTGATATTTCCTTTTTTTTTTTTTTAAGATTTTATTTATTTATTTGAGAGAGAGAGCCTGAGTAGGGCAGAAGGGGAGTGGGACAGTCAGACTCCCTGATGAGTAGGGAGCCCTCTGCAGGGCTGGATCCTAGGACTCTGGGATCATGACCTGAGCCAAAGGTAGATGCTTAACCAACTGAGCCACCGGGCTCCCCATTTATTTCCTTTTTCTTTTTTTTTTTTTTTAATTTTGTTTATTTATTTAAAGATTTTTTTTTATTATTATTTATTTATCAGGGGGAGGTGGAGAGCGAGCACAGGCAGACAGAAAGGCAGGCAGAGGCAGAGGGAGAAGCAGGCTCCCTGCCGAGCAAGGAGCCCGATGTGGGACTCGATCCCAGGACGCTGGGATCATGACCTGAGCCGAAGGGAGCTGCTTAACCAACTGAGCCACCCAGGCGTCCCTTATTTCCTTTTTCTTAAAGTCACTCTTATATCTTGGTCTTCTTTCCATTTGGATTCCACAATTCCTAATGTTTTGGGTTTTTTTTTTTTTTTTTCTAGTAAAGTTTTATTTTCTCCCTAGGAGTACTTCTTTGATTCCCGAGTATTAACAGATGGAGAACTGGCTCCCAACGATCGATGTTGTCGTGTGTGTGGAAAAATAGGCCACTACATGAAAGACTGCCCTAAAAGGAGAAGGTTGGCAAATGATTATGTATCAACATTACAGGGAAAATAAATGTGAGGCCAATAGTAGCTATAACTGTGTTCATATATGTTTAAGTAAAAAGGTTCAGGGCTTTAAATTGGACATTAGGTAAAATGTATATTGGAGTGGAATTTTTTTAATAGAGTGAGATTTATTTGTGACAGTGCTATCTCATTCATTTTTTCACTTCATTCAGGTTTTTTGTTTTGTTCTGTTTTAATTGAAGAAGCATTTATTGACACCTGCTCTATTGGGAACTGTGCCAGGAGCCCAGACAAAAAATGATCAAGTCATGGGGTTCTTCCTGAGTACCTCACAGTCCTACAAATCAGTAATTAAAATATAATTAACTGAATCTTTGAGACACTTACTGTGAGATATACCTATATAATATATACCTTGAAGAATAGACATCCTTCACACCCCTGAAAATATATTTATGAAATAGACTTTCCTGTGTTTTATATACTCTTTTCAATAAGCCAGGAAAAATCGTTTCTTTAGTTATTAAGTCTTTCCAAATATAAAGAGCTTAGAACTTTACGAACAGAATGAATTCCTGGGTTCCGTCAGTGCTATATACTGACTTAAATTTAGAGAAGACACTTTCTCTAGCATCAGCTGCTCCCTCTATAAAATGGAGATAATAAATACCAACTTCTAAGGATAATTATAAGATTAAAATTCAGTATTAAAATTTTTTTTCTAATTTGATATTGTATTATAAAACTCCTACCCAGTTTCTGCCATAGGAGTAGGTGTGCTCTAAATGTGAGTTCCCTTGCCTTAAAAAAGGTGCATGAAACAATCAGTATGTTAATCCCTTTATTGTGAGACTTTTGTGTAGTTTAGTTTGTTCTGTGATTCATTCAGTTTACAAGTCCCTAGCCCCGCATTATTGGTATCAGCAGTTTACTGTTTAGACTAAAGAAGAAAGACAGTGAAGAAGAGAAGGATGGGAATGAAGAGGAGAAAGATTCCCGAGACCTTGTTGACCCCCGAGACCTCCACGACACTCGAGAGTTTAGAGACCCCAGAGACCTCAGATGCTTTATATGTGGAGATGCAGGACATGTACGAAGGGAGTGTCCAGAGGTCAAGCTGGCCCGTCAGAGGAATAGCAGTGTGGCAGGTAAATAGAAAAGGCTAAAAGTAGTTTTTGGTAGAAATAAGGTCATTTGTGTTGATGTCATTCTAAGGACTCTTGATTCCTCTCTTTTCCAAAGTTAGCAGTATGATTTTGGACCTTATAATTTCTTAAAGAGAGAAAATTTAGACAGTCCTTTATTTTGAATAGTACTCAGATGTGTTCACTATTAAGGTCTTAACAGTTTGTTGTATTCAGTAAACTCCCTTTAAGTATTCTTTGGATTTGAGTTACCTTCTTTATCAAAAGATAAGAGAAATTAATTTTTTTTTCTGGGAACACATACAAGAGAAATTATATCTCTTCCCTTTGCTCTTATGCGAGAGGGAGATTTGTTTCTGTTATAATTCATAAGTAATTTTAAGAATTTGAAACCCAAATGAGAGTTTAGTGAAAGAAAAAAATAGAGTATTTTAGAAGTGATGATTTCTAGTTATTGAGATTCTTGTTGCAGAAGATATTTTCTTAAACATATCATCTCATTTAGAAAAGGAGTATTTGTCTTTTTGTTCTTGTTTCTACCACCAGTATATATTTTTAAGCGATTTACAAGATTGAGAAACTTAAAAAAAATTAGTTGTTACAAGTCCTACCTAATAATACTATAAAGGTCCCAAGTTTATAAAATCTCAGAGGGATTTGAGATTCTTTAACAGAGGAAGGGAGTTATTGATTGTCATTTCTCTGTTGTTTTCTTTATCTGTTGATTTTCTTTCTGATGTCTTCTCTTAGCAGCCCAGCTGGTCCGCAACCTTGTAAATGCCCAACAGGTGGCTGGTTCAGCCCAGCAACAGGGTGATCAGTCCATAAGGACTAGACAGTCCTCAGAATGTGTGAGTACTCTGCCTGCAGAGGGATTAGTTTTGGTGGGAAGATAGTACAATCTTTGATAGGTTACTGGGTTGATCTTTTAGACTGGCAAATAGTCATCCAGATAACAGTGCTTTTGTATTGGTGTTTCTGCTAGGCACATGAGATGGAATGTGAGCATGACCTTTGGAGTAATGCTGATCTCGGCTTATATCTTTGGGCAAGCTGCTTAACTTTATTGAGCCTGCCTAAGAGAACAGCTACCTAATATATTTGTTCATTAGTTAAAATAAGGTAATTGAGTTTCAGGCCTTGCCTAGTAGCAGAATATCAGCAACATTTATAAAAATAAACCCCAAAATGGAGATGTGTTAGGGGTTTAATATGTTAGGGGAATACATACATGGCATTGGACTTGCTTGAAGTCTTTATGTGTCTTCTCATAGCTGATATGAATACCTAATAAAATATATCTCGTGAAAGAACAGTATTAAATTGGAGTTCACAAGTTTCATATTAACTTTGCTGAGTTGCTCTTAACTGTTGTGTAAATCTGTATTCACCTTGCACTTATTAAATTAATTCAGTATTAATTGGATGCTTCCTTACTTTATTTTTTTAATTTAATTGTATTTTTTCAGTGTTCCAAGATTCATTGTTTATACACCACACCCAGTGTTCCATGCAATACATGCCCTCCTTAATACCCACCACCGGGCTCACCTAACCTCCCACCCCACCCCCCTCCAAAACCCTCTGTTTCTCAGAGTCCTCATGGTCTGTCTCCCCCTCCTATTTCCCCCAATTCACTTTTCCTTACTTTAAACCTGGTACTATGCTTGGTGCTTCACACTTAATCCTTTGCGTGGCATGTGAAGTGGTAGGTATTAGTATGATCAAATTTTACAAATTGGGAAGCTGAGAAAAAGAGAAATTAAAAGATTCAAACTCAGGTCTAGGTAGCCTCAACATTGTTAAGAATTAAACATGCTTAATCTGGTATGATCTCTTTTAGAAAAAATTCTCAAAGGATTTGTAGATCAGTATAGGAGAATCTTAGAACAACATTTAGAAGCCCACTAACCCTATCTGTAATATTTGAATATATACTATAGCCCTGACATTTTCATAAATGTTATATAACAACAATAATACCAGCTAACATGGTTGACTGCTGTGTGCCATATATATAATTTCTCCTGTTTCTTGTAATAAAATATTGAAAAAGTACAGAAAGTAATGAACACCCATGTAGTACCACCAGGCTTTAACAATTCTTAATATTTATTATATTAAAAAATCACCCATGGTTAGTAATCCCTGTGCATTCCTGTTGGATGCTGTTTCCATCTTAAAACCTTCCTACTATCCCTTCCTAGCTACTAAAATGTATCTACTGTCCTGAATTTGGTGTTTATATTTTCCACAAGTACTGCTTAACCTACACAGAGATGTATGAGATAGATTCTGTTTATTATTTATACATTACAGGTGAAAAAACAGAGATTTAAGTTTCTTGCCTGAGGTCAGCACATACTTGGAACTAGAACTTGAACCCTCAGGCCCTGTCTTCAAAACCTGTGTTCTAACCACTTTCCTCTGCTGCTTCTAACTTTTACCCTCTGCTTTAGCACTCACTTTCCTCTTACTTGAGATGTGGGTCAGAGTCTGTCTAATGGACATTGTTCTGATATCTCACAAAGCACTTTAACCTCAACATATGTAGAATGTAACATACTTCTCTCTAAATTCCTAGACTTGCCACTTCTTGGCTCCTGTGTTCTCCATCTCACTGAATGATCCTGCTTCCTAGTTTTCTTTCCCTCAAACCCCACATCAGTCAGTCATCAACTCCTGTTATTTCTACCTATAAAAAGTAGCTCACAGCTATTTGCTTTCCTGTTCCTATATTATATTTACCTAGCCTAGGTTACCATCATCTTAGGGCCAGCCTTTTAATCACTCTTATTGGTCTCCCCCATCCCACCCCAAGTGTTCTCTATTTCATTCCCATTAAGCCAGAATAATTTTTCTAAAATACA
This sequence comes from Mustela putorius furo, assembly GCF_011764305.1. Taxonomy (NCBI): domain Eukaryota; kingdom Metazoa; phylum Chordata; class Mammalia; order Carnivora; family Mustelidae; genus Mustela; species Mustela putorius. The sequence goes on along the minus strand of NW_025422005.1, from coordinate 41,674,985 downwards.
GATTGATCATGTTCCTGACTGGTTTGAAACCCTTCAGTGGTTTCCCTGTGCACTCAGGATAAAGTCTTAACTACAAGGCCTATTGGACCCTTCATTGTCTTGTACCTCTTTAGTTCTTCAACCTCAAATCTGCCATTCCCCTGCCCTTATACTTCAGTAATAATAAACTTCTTTCAGAATCTGATTACTTAAACAAGTCAGGTGTTCATGAACCTATTTTCCTTCAGTCATGTTGTTCCCTCTGCATGAAACACTCCTCCCATTCCCCTATCCCTGCCCTCTTTTGTTAGACTGATTGCTATTTACCCTTGTGTCTCAACTTAAAGGTCACTTCTTTGGGAAGTTTTCCTTGATTTCCACTTTCATTCTTCTTATTTTTTTCTCCTCTGGAAGTATGTTTAGATATTCCTGCTCTGGGATTTCCTTATACAATATACATCATGCATTCTTTATCATAGTAATCATTGTATTTCATTGTAATTGCTCATGTAATCTCTTCATCTGCTCTTTCTCCTTTCCCCCATAAAACTTTAAATTCCATGAGGGCATACATGCTAGTATTGTATTTTTAATACCTAGAACAATGCCCAGACATAACTGACACTCAGTAACTTGTTGAGGGACTGAATCAAAGTGCCTGTGAGATACTTAGATACAAGTTTCTAGTTACAGTTGGAATGTGAGTTCTGCATGATGGAAATGATGTCTGGGCTCTTTCTTCTTTGGGCAGTAAAAAGGTTTATGGGGTAATATATACGTCAGAGAGGGTTTGAGGATTTTGGAGAAAATTCTATTTTCATGTAAAATGAGGCTCTTATTCACATAATAGAGTTGTATTTATAATATTCTAATAAAATAACTAATTTTGTGTTTAGATAATCTCTGCTTTTATAACACTAACATGTTTTTAAATTAATTTTAAAATGTTATCTTTTTCTCTTTGCAGTCTGATTCACCATCTTATTCTCCTCAGCCCCAGCCGTTTCCACAGAATTCTTCCCAATCAGCTGCCATTACTCAGTCTCCATCCCAGCCAGGATCCCAACCCAAGCTTGGCCCACCTCAGCAGGGAGCCCAGCCCCCCCATCAGGTCCAGATGCCTATGTATAACTTTCCCCAGTCACCACCAGCTCAGTATTCTCCCATGCACAATATGGGATTGTTGCCAATGCACCCTCTCCAGATCCCTGCCCCATCCTGGCCTATCCATGGTCCAGTGATCCATTCTGCACCAGGCAGTGCCCCCAGCAATATTGGCCTGAACGATCCCAGCATCATCTTTGCACAGCCTGCTGCCAGACCTGTGGCGATCCCTAACTCCTCTCATGATGGACACTGGCCTCGTACTGTGGCTCCAAATTCCCTGGTGAACAATGGTACAGTGGGGAATTCGGGTAACCCTTCCTTTTCTTCTTTTGCATCTGTCTGTAGAAAGGTTGGGTGATTGGTATGATTGGTTGCACTTGGCGAAATAAATGTGAGGAAAAGAATGGCAAGCAATATTTATGAGGGGCAGTATAGGATTAGATAAAGGGTATGGACTGTGGATTCACACTGTCTAGATTTGAATCCTAGCCCTGCCATTTATTATGTGGCATTAGGCAGTTGCTCAGTCTCTTTGTGCATTGGTTTCATCGTTAAAATAAGGATATTAATAACATTTAATGCACAGGGATATTGTGAATATTAAATGAGGTAATATACATAAATGTTACTTATTTTAAATTTCACTACAGTACAGTTTGATTTGGGTATTATTAAAGCTAATTTTATGGTTGAGGATATTGTAGGGTTAAGTAACAACTATCAGGCTTTAATAATTAATCATAGCAGATCCAAGATTTAAACCAATTTCTTTCTTCAAAACCCGTGCTCTTTGCCTTAGCCTCTTTACTATCTTCCAGTAAGGACAATTCTTTAAAATGATATTAGTAGCACTTTGTAACATTAAAAAGTACTAGTTTTTTCCTGATTTATAGAAATACATTTTCATTATTGAACATTTGAATAATAAAAAATAATCTATATTCTCAATTCCTAGACATAATTGCCAAGTAATATTTAGGTGTCATATGATCCAGTCATTTAAAAAAATATTTGCATAATTGAAATATTTGATAAACCAGAAGTCTTGTTTTATACCCAGTTTTGGTTGATAATTTTTTTAAAAGACTTATTTATTTATTTTAGGGAGAGAGCATGCACAAATGGATGGGGCAGAGGGCAAGGGAGAGAGAATCTCAAGCAGACTCCACACTGAGCCCAGAGCCTGACTGGGGGCTCGATCTCATGACTTTCAGATCACAACCTGAGCCAAAAGCCTGAGTCAGACGCCTAACTGACTGCGACACCCAGGAGCCCCCCCAATTTTTTTGAAAGAATCTTTTTTTTTTAAGATTTTATTCATTTATTTGACAGACAGAGATCACAAGCAGGCAGAGAGAGAGGAAGCAGGCTCCCTACTGAGCAGAGAGCCTGATGCGGGGCTCGATCCCAGGACCCTGGGATCATGATCTGAGCCGAAGGCAGAGGCTTTAACCCACTGAGCCACCCAGGTGCCCCCCCCAAATATTTTTATTTTAAAGACTGTATTATTGAAAATTTGAAATGTATACAGGAGAGAGAATAAAGTATAATGAACCTATTCCCCATTACCCAGCTTTTTTTTTTTTTTTTTTTTTTTTAAAGATTTTATTTATTTATTTGACAGAGAAATCACAAGTAGACGGAGAGGCAGGCAGAGAGAGAGAGGGAAGCAGGCTCCCTGCTGAGCAGAGAGCCCGATGCGGGGCTCGATCCCAGGGCCCTGAGATCATGACCTGAGCCGAAGGCAGCGGCTTAACCCACTGAGCCACCCAGGCGCCCCAGCCCATTACCCAGCTTTTAACAGTTACCAGTATTTGCTAGTCCTTGACTCCTTTAATATCTTTTCTTTTTTTTAAGATTTATTTATTTATTTTAGGGGGGTTAGAGACAGAGGGAGAGGTAGAAAATCTCAAGCAGATTCCCTGCTGAGCATGGCATCTAACACAGGTCTCAATCTCACAACCTCTATATCATGACCTGAGCCGAAGTCAAGAGCTAGACACTTAATCAGCTGAGCCACTTAGGTGACCCACTCCTTTTCCTCATTTAAAGAAAGCTTTTGGCTTTAGTATTTAATCAAATCTCAGGCACTGGGTCAAATTTCTGTATAATCTTGTTTGTATTTCTTAAACACACAAAACTGTTACCATATCCAGTATCCTCTAATACCCAGATCTTCTTCTTCTTCTTTTTCTTTTTTAATACCCAGTTCTTGTTCATTTTTACCTATTTTTCTAAAGTTGTTTTTTTTTTTTTTTAATCAGAATTCCTACAAAGCGCCCTGTACATTACAGGTGGTTATTATATCTCTTAAGCCGCCTTTAATTTATAGTAGTTTCCCCTCATAATTTTTCCTCCCATATAAACTGTTTATTAAGAAACTATAGCACTTCCTACATTGTAATGTCGGCTGAATTTTATTTTTGTGGCATTGTTTAAAATGTACCTCTGTCCCCGTATTTCCTAAATTGGTAGTTAGTTAGGTCCAGAGTTTGGATTAGATTCAGGTTATTTTTTTGGTAAGAATTTTACTTTCTGGTTGGTGCTATGTTTCCTGTTCCCTTATTTCAAAAAGAACTTACTTTCTGTTACATTGACCTAAGATTGATCAATGAGTTGGATATCCATTATAAAGTTCCTCGTTAATTTTTACATAATAGTCATAGCTGTTGTTGATAATTATTGCTGATAACCATTATTTCACTAAGGGTTGTAAAATGATTTTCTTTGCACTATTTGTGAACAGAAAAGTTCTTCTATAAACAACTTTTCCTTATTAACTACTTGATTATCCTAAAAAGTAGTTTGTATAGGAAAAGTAGGCTAAGCTTGACTCTTTTCCCTTTATTAATTCTCAAAAGAATTTTGGCAGTTTTTAAACAAAAATAGGTTGTTGCTTAGAGCACTATGATAGAGGAGGTATCTCTAAACTCTTCTGAGACAATACAGATAATCTGTTTTGCTGAGGGAAAATGTCAGAATGTGGGAACTCATTTAGACTTCCAGGGTCAAAGGATATGTGGCATACTTGGCCATTCTAATGTGATCTCTGCTTTTGTCATTCAGCAAAAGTTTATTGTATATATGCCATGACATGTGTCCTGATCGTTACTGAGTTATATACCCATGAACACATACCCAGTGTCTTGCCCTTTTGTATAGTGGCTCAGTTTTTATAGCTTTGTTCCTTCCTGTACCACTACTAGTTGATCTCTTTCTGCCTTAATGAACTAATGAACATCCCACGAACATACCATACTGTCTCTTATCCCTAATTGTTTACTTAATTTGTTCCATCTGCCTGGAAAGTCCTCTCCCTTTTATCTTTCTTGCCTTTTTGCACATCCTTTTGCTTTGCTCCAAAGCTTGGCTAACTCACTCACCACCCCCTGCCTGATTTTAAAATTTAGCTCACTTTCTGCAGGATGCCCTTAACTCATGTTGATTCTGCTCTCCAGTTGTGTTCTTTTTCTCCTCCATGTTTATATTATGAAAATATTTGTGAAAAATGGCCAAGGGAAATTAGATATATTCTAAGAAGTACACTTTTATGTCAAACATCATTTCTCAATTGATCTGGACCTCAGTATATATTCCCAGTCTCATTTAAAGAAATAAATATACCCTCTAGTATAGCTTCAGCTCTTAATTGTAACTTGATTTTATGAACTTTGAATGAAACAGCTGCTTTGTTTTTCTGGTTACCTCCTGAGAAGACTGAGCTTGTTAAGAATATGGCTAGTATGGGTTTTAGTCTTCTTGCTGTGTACTCCTCCCTTTCTGTACCTCCTAATTTGCATTCCTGCTAGGAAGTTTAATGAATGTGAGGATAGTGTCTTTTAGATTATTTCCTGCCACATTATGATCCTGAATGAGAAAAGCCACCAAAAATGGTCCAAAGGATTCAGTAAGTGCTTTGAAAAAGTGTACTTTGAAAGATGTACTTACAGATACATCTTAAAGGGAAGTAGATTGTGGGGTAGTTTGCCATAGAAAGAATAGTACTCATATTTTTTTGAGTTCCTACTTACATACCAGGACTTGGATAAGCCACATTACTTTTTGTCATCTGATTTAATACTCACAGTAGCCTGAGGTGCGTAATTGAAATTTAGTAATTTTTGGAACTGGGATTAGAGTGTCAACCTTGTTGGCCCCAAAGCCCACGTTCTCAACCATTACACCGAGTGCTTTAGCTTTTAATAGAATCACCTTCCAGGCCATGATATAATTGTTTCTAGGATAGTTGGCATTGTTTTTAGGATAAAATATAAGTTCCTTAATGATGTACTATAGTTCTTTGAAATATAAATTCTACCTTACCTGTCTAGCTTTTTTTCTTATCACTACCTACCTTTATTCCTTTCTCTGTATCGCTGATTGTTTTGCAGCTTCCCAAACTTGCTCTGCTTTCCTGTTTCCTGGCTGTTGTATATGCTGTTCCTTCTGTCTAAAATATGCCCTCTTTGCCCCATTTTGCCTAACTTGTTCCTTGTGCTTTAAAATTCAGTTTAGTTAATCATCCTTAGGAAAACCTCTATTCTTGAGCCAAATGTGTTAGCCCCTTCTTTATAACACCTTCCACCCATCTGTTATAGCAGTGGCCACATATTATTCTATGTTGTATTCTTGTATGTCTCTTTATGAATAATTTGAGCATATTTACAGTGTTTGATTCTTTAAAAAAACTGGTATGCTCTGTATTTAGCATTGTTCTTGTTCAGTGGTAGGTTCTCAATAAATCTCTGTGGAATGAAGGAATATTTAAATGAACAAACTGATGTTTTAAAGTATGTCTTTCCTGTCTTATTGAAATGCAGAGCCAGGCTTTCCAGGACTAAATCCTCCAATTCCTTGGGAACATGCACCACGTCCCCATTTCCCTCTTGTCCCAGCTTCGTGGCCTTATGGTTTGCATCAAAACTTCATGCATCAGGGAAATGCCAGATTTCAGCCCAACAAACCGTTCTATACTCAAGGTATTGTTGTTTACAAATTCATTAATAGGCTGGGTGGGGTGGTTCTGGGACAGCAGAAGCTATGTGAAGGCCAGGAAAAAGGAGTGAAATTTTAAGCATTGGATAAACATTTATTGAAAGAGCATACTGTATGTCACACTGTGCTAATGCTTGTTGTTCAAGCAAGAATTAAGCAAAACTTGTACACCTAATGATCATTTTATTAGGAGAGCCAGACATCTAAAATAAACAAGAATAGGCATGTAGAGGGACTCAGTTAATGTTATCCTAGCAGAGATAACAGGAGATAGGGACACCAAGGATCAATTCACACAAGATTTTGACATTTGAACTAGATTGTGAAAGAGACACAGGATTTTTTTTTCCCCTACAGATTTTTTAGAGATTACAGGTGAAGAGAGTTCTTAGCTGAGGAAATAATATATGCAAAGTCAATGATATCTGCCTGATATAATGAGAAAAAAAGGAGAAAATAAAAGGACTAGAGTATAAAGTAAATGGGAAAGATGTGTATATGATGAGGTTAAAGAAGATAGGCTGAAACCATATTATGAAGAACTTTTTGGACTCAGTTAAGTAAATGGTAGGGATCTAATGGAAGTTTTTGAATTGAGTAGTGACATAGTCAAATTTGTTTTATTGAACTAAGACTTGAATGACACTAGAATTCATTGTCTTTTGTTGGTGCTGAGGTACCAATAATGGCTTTGATCTTAGTAATGAGTATTACAAACTAAGGAGTACTTGTAGCATTTTATCTAGCCTGCTTGCCTCAAAGCTATTTCAGTTCTAATACGGAATGTGTGAGTCTGGCCCTCAGCTCTTAGTTAATCTAGGAGTTAAAAAACTAGAGTCAGAGTTACACTTAAACTAGGAGTTCAAGAAATTAAAGAAAGACAGTCAGGAAATGTTGACTGAATGAAATGATAACTTTAAGGGGAAGCCCCTGGTCTGGGTTTCAGGCTTGATTCCATTTAAGCCTTCCTAAACTATCCCATGTACCTCTGGGGCATCCCTGTACTATAGAGTGGCAGAACATTGAGTATGGTGGGCTTATTCTTCCGAGTAGAGAACTAGGATTGAGGAAAGTTACTTTTGGTCCTATAAACCCTTTTAGGGTTCAGTGGGATTGTGTGGGGGATGTCTGAAGTTCTTCACTGGTGAATTTGTTCCTTTTGTTTCCTCCCCTTCATTTCTCTTCTCATTCACATAGCCACATTTCCCTTCTGTCCTCCTCCTTCCCCTGCTAAATGTTTTTGACATGCTTTATCTCCTCTTTACTGTCTAAGTAGAAAAAAAAAGAGAGAGAACTAGCTACAAGTTAAATTCTAAGCGTTGTCAGATAAATAGGCACAAGCCTTTCAGTTTCCTGTCTGTGTTGTGTCCAACAGACAGATGTGCCACCCGTCGATGTAGAGAGCGTTGTCCCCACCCACCAAGAGGAAACGTGTCGGAGTAATGCGAGTCCATTTTCTTTCAGCTGGTCTACCGATGCACAGCAACCAGCCAATCCTGCTGTCTCAAGGGTATCCGTACCTCAATGTCAGTTACATTCAGCAGAAAAAGTGACATTTAATGGAAAGCAAAACAAATCAGGTCCTGATTTAAAATTTTAACACGTTTAGATAGCTTATTTAAATTCTAAGACTGTTTTTAAAGACTGTATTATTTGTATATAAATATGAACTATAGTTTTTACTAGTATCACCAAATTGAGTGATACAAATTTCATCTATTTTATTACCCTATTTTTAAGGGAATTTTATGTTTTGTTTAATCTTGATGAATTGTATAAAGAGAGAATTTAAAAATTACATTCTTTATTTTCTATTAGCTGTATTCATACTTTGGTTGCTTCAGACTTTATATATATTGTTCTTAAGAATTAGGAAAAACTTTCATGTGTTTTAAATTTGTCACTTCTATTCTTTACAGAACCTTGTAGTGCCAAAAAACTTTTTAAAAGGTAAAAAAAAAAAAATAAAACTACAACGTGAAGATTCAGAATTTTTTTCTTTTACATTCTTGTCTATTGAAAATATTCAAACTTGAACAGAAAGTTGCTTTTGTCTGTATTTGAAGTAATTCTATTTTAAGTTAATAAATCTTTTTGACAAGAGTCAAATTTGGTTAATTCATATGGTTGTTAGATCATGGAAATACAACGTAATAATTAGGACATTTGTTTTACACTCCATGAATAGAGTATTCTAAATTACAGACTTAGTTTTAGAGATCTAAGGATCTTTTTTTTGTCCTTTATTTTACTGGATCTTCACAGCACCCAATGAAGTTGACAGAAACATATGCTATCTCCATTCTATAATTGAGAAAACTGAGGTGCAAAACAATGAAGTGAAATTCAAGGTAGCACACTTATATGTTGGAATTGAAACAGATCTTTTGAAGGAGAGTTTTAAACGCTGAGACTGATACTGGCAGTTGGAGTAGAGGGAAGATATTTCTTACTGGGGTACTAGTATGTGCCAGGATATCCATTTTGAGTTCTGTTACTACCTGGAATGCACACTTGCCAGGATGGTTTTTACCAATAATCACTGATTATAATTGAAATTAAAACTTGTGTTCTGGTGGTATTTTGGTACATCAAAGTTGAGGTCATTTTGTCTAAAACCCCCAGGTACATGTTTGTCAGGGATTTTGGACTAAATGATGGTGTATAAATTTGGAAATCTGCAGAATAAGTAAATACAAATGTATTTTAAGGATAGTGTATTATCTTTGTTCTGCTTTCTCAGATATGCATTACTTAAATAGGAGACTACCTGTGCTTTTGCCATATTTTCCAGCTTGGAAGATGCTTGAAATCTATTGCAGGATGTTGAGGGCTTTCCTGCCATATTTGCAGCCCTGAAAAGGTATTTATTAAATGTTAAGATTAGGTGTATTTACTGTTAGTTTTTCATATTAAAACTTCAGTATCTTTCAGAATCCTACTAAATGATGGACTTCACTCATTTGTTTTGTTAAAGAGATAGCTGGCCCAGTGTATACTTTTATGTTAAAATACAGGCATACCTCAGAAATCTTGGCAGGTTAGGTACCAGGTCACTGCAATAAAGTGAGTATCACAATAAAGTGAACAGATGCCTTTTTTGATTTTCGCAGTACATATAAAAGTTATGTTTACACTATACTGTAATTGATAAAGTATGCAATAGCATTATGTTGAAAATATACATCTTAATTAAAACGTACTTTTATTGCTAAAAAGATGCTAACCATCAGCTGAGCTTTAGTGAGTTGTAATCTTTTTGGTGGTGGAGGATCTTGATGAGTGCTGACTGATCAGGGTAATGTTTGCTGAAGGTTGGAGTGGCTCTGGCAATGTCTTAAAACAAGACAATGAAGTTTGCCATATCGATTGACTTTCCTTTCACTTGAGCACTTGGGGCCATTGTAGGGTTATAAATTAGCCTAATTTCAGTATTATGTCTCAGGGAATAGGGAAGTCCAAGAGGAGGGAGACAGAGGTCAGTAGAGCAGTCAGAACACACACATTTATTTAGTTTGCTGTTTTACATGGGCATAATTTTTGACACCCCAAACCATGGCTTAGATCACCATGACAAATATAATAATAAAAAAGTTTAAAATACTGTGAGAATTACCAAAATGTAATAGAGACACAAAGTTGTCCAATGCAGTTAGACAAAAGGTAGCTATATACTTGCTTGATGCAGGGTAGCCATAAACCTTCAATTTATTTACAAAAAAACCCCAACAAAACCAAAATTCATGATCTGTGATAGTGCAATAAAGTGAAGTGCAGTAGAACAAGGAATGCCTGTATGACTTGGAGCACTCAGGATTTTTTTTTGAAGTTAAGTGTTTATGTATTTAATCTTTTTTCAAGTCTTAGAGAACAGATGATGAGGTGTACAGGATGTTTATTTTACTGTTCTTTTGTATATACTTGAAATTTTTATTGGGAAAAAATTCTCCCAACAAGATACTGCCTCCAGCTCAGCCTTATTTTCTATAGGAAGGCAGACCATCTGGCAAAAGGTACTTTTGGGGCAATAAAGCCCAGTGACCTAGGTTTTAATTATATGACAGTGTTCTATGTAGTTACTTTCAGCAATTACCAGTGCCCAGTAAATGGCAAAACTGTACCAAGTGGAAAAATAGAATACTCTTAGTTCGTAGTTTATACAATAGTAGTTTAGAAGTTTGCAAACTTCTCAGAGAAGTTGTAAACTTAAGTTTTTATTGTGAATCAAATTCATTGTAGAGTAATTGAAATGCCCAGATTATCAATTTTACGTAGAGTACACATACACACACTATACTTAAGATCATATTGTTTTGTATAATGTTTAATGACACGGAGAGATTAATATTTTCATTGTCATTAAAGATTATTCAAAAGTATGAATATTAATGATGTGTCATTTATTTGTTTAGTCCCCTACAGGTGGGACATTTCTGCTTTTTTTCTCCTGTATAAATAATATGTAAAATGATGGGATAAAGCTATTTTTAGCTATATTATTCTAGTATGGTGAATTTATGTATTTATATTCATATGTGGGAATATTAGGTAAAAAGGATAAAAGGTCTAAGGTTCTTGCTATATATTGCTACATTGCCCTCCAGGAAAATGGTTACCATTTTGCGGTCCCGACAAACAATATATAAAATGTATTGGTAAGCTTATAAAGTAGCTTTGAAGTCCAAACAGTTCATTTTTTACCCTGGTAAAGGATAATTTAAATGTGTTTATTTAAAAAAAAAAAAAAAAGGAATCTTACCTAAAAGAACAAAGTATAAAAATCACACAAAAGGGGTCGCCTGGGTGGTTCAGTGGGTTAAAGCTTCTGCCTTCTGCTCAGGTCCTGATCCAGTGTCCTGGGATCGAGCCCGTATCGGGCTCTCTGCTCAGCGGGGAGCCTGCTTCCACCCTTCTCTCTGCCTGCCTCTCTGCCTACTTGTGATCTCTGACAAATAAATAAATAAAATCTTAAAAAAAAAAATCACACAAAAGTCCATCTATCAGAAAATAGATACTGTTAAGAGCTGGTGAACTTCATTCATTCCAACTCTCTTTAAGTAACCTTTACATCCAACATGGGATTCGAATTCCTGAGATCAAGGGCCACACACTCTTCCAACTGAGCTAGCCAGGTGCCTCCCTCCATCCCCAACTATCTTTCTTAAACATAGACATATATACATACAAAAGTGGGCTCATATATTATGTTTACTAAACATAGCAAATTAATTTTACTTGGACTTAAAAGTGAAAGAAATGCTTAACTTTTGAAGTTTTTTCTATGGTAGTTCTAAAAGATTCCTCTTAAAATTAAGGACAATTACAGAAAACATAGAGCTATTTCCTAGTTCTCATGTATGTTTTAATTAGAAACCATTTATAACTCCTGTTATGAAAAATATAATCAGCAAACTTAATAGTTCCTCTACTTCTTGCTTATATTACTTCTTACATAGATATTGTTCACATACAAGTTGAACCCTAAAATTATTTCCCATTATTTTTATTTGGTCTTTAGAATTTTTGACACCACTCCCTTTATGGCTTTTTTTCAAAGTCCTTGATTTGATTCTTATTGGATGAATTTCATTATCAGGCAGTTTTTTTAGTATTCCTATTCTCTTTACATTTTAAAGAAAACAGCTTTAGCTAGGTATAAAGTTCTTATCACTATTTTCCGCAGACCTCTAGAGCCTTTTTGCTTCACTGCCTTAGGAAGTTTGCTGTAAGATGAGACCAGCTTGATTTCCATCGCCTTCATTATTTAGGACTTGATTTTTCTGCTTATATGTCCCTGTAATTCTTTATATCTTAAATTCATCAGGATACTTGATAGATTTTTATTATTTTTATAAGAATTCTCTTGTATCTGGACATCTCATTTACTCAGTTCTCTTCATGAGGAATGTGAATTATGCATACATAGGATTTCATGTGTTTTATTACCTTTGTAGCTTTTACATTTATTATTTTCCATTTTTATTTCCTCCACACTTTATTTTATACTGTTATCTAATAAGGCTTTAATTTCTTCAGCTTTTCAAATCTTCATTTAAGTTCTGCAAGCTTATTTTCCATCCCTTACCTTTTAATATCATCTTTGAACTTGTATACTTTGTGTTTTTGTTTTTTTTTTAAGATTTTTGTTTATTTACTTGACAGAAACAGCGAGAGACGGAGTACAAGCAGGGGGAGTGGGAGAGGGAGAAGCAAGCTTCCTGCTGAACAGGGAGCCTGGGGCTTGATCCCAGGACCCTGGAACCCAAGGATCATGACCTGAGCTGAAGGCAGACGCTTAACTACTGAGCCACTCAGGCACTCCTGTACTTTGCATTTTTAATCATCACTTTGTTACAGTATTTTTTCAGTCTGTGGAGAACTTGATACTTTAACTTTCTGTAGGGAGTGACCAGCATCTGTGAGCATTCTTTTCTGATTACTGTTTATTTAACCTTAGGTCGTACATAGATCAATTATATAATGGAACAGGAAGGGGCTAGTGGAATGAGCTTTCAAAGTTGTGTTGTTATGTTGGAAGACTTTCACCAAATTAATTGTGGGAAGTGAAATAAATTTAGTGGTTTACACCAAATATTAAAAATACAGTAAAAAAAAAATACTGTAGAGGAAAGATCAGAATGCATTTTACATTAAGGAGTATTTTTTCCCCCAAATTTGTTTCATTTACAGAATATATGTGTACAGAGGTAAAATGTAAAGTGTTCCTTAATACTGGCTAGTCAGAGTTACAAAGTTAAAGTTCTAGGGCCTCACCCAGTATGTTAGCAGATAGATGACAGAAATTGCCCTCAGCAAAGTTTGTCCTTAAGCTCCATCTTCTCTGGAATTCTGTAATTTACCAAATCAGTCTCTAGAGAGATGTTCAACATATCCCACTCAAGAACTCTTAGCTCTCTGAAGTAATGAAAGAATGAGAATAATCTGTTTCCTGCTAGAAGTTGGCTGTGTTAACCATAATTTGGTTCAGATTTCACCGTATACCTGAGTAAGTATGCACTAAGTTTATAGTTTGAGAATGCTTATTTCTGTTATTAAAAGTTGTTGGGGTTTTTTTGAAATTTTTAATCTTATATTTTAAAGTGAGTATTTTTAACAATATACTGGATGTTAACTTTGTTGGTCCATAGGTCATTAATCCAGAAGACATTTCTTTCCATCCAAATCACTTTGGTAAAGAAGTAACTGTTAGGAAAAAAAAAAAAAGAAAGAAAGAAAAAAAGAAAAAGAATGAACTGTTAGGACTCAATAACAGATGTAAATAGAGGTGTTTATATTTAATTCTTAAAGGCAGTCTATTATATAGTTGTCTAATGGATAGCAAGAACCGTTATGGCCAACTTTTATTAGCTCATGTATTATCAGGAGAGGAATCCTTGAAGAATATGAAATCTCAAATATCCCAAAATGCTTTAATATTGCTGCAAAAGTCCTTCAGTTCAATAGCAAGCAAAAGAATATATGACCAGATAAAACTTCCCAAGAAGCTGGATCCTATGAGGCATTTGGTTTTCATAATCCTTACTGGGTCCAGAGCTGCAGAAAGTCAAAACACTCCCCCTCCCCCGCTCCTTTTTTTCACTTTTCCCTTTTGAAAGGAGGAAAGGTAAGTACTGGTAGACAGAATAGCAAAGATCCCAACACCTTCATGATTATCAGTGCCCGTGGACACTTTGCATTTCTTATTTTGCTTCTGAATACTCAGACCTTAGTTTCTTTGCCATACTGTCTCCTAATTCTACCACCTTTCTGAATGGTTCATTTCCATTTTCAGTTGGTTAACTGCACTGCTTCCCTCTCACCAGTGTTGAGTGTTGCCAATGATTCTGTTGTTGGCTTTCTTACATAAACACTTCCTGGGCAATCCCATTTAATTCTGCATCTTCATAATTACCTCAATGTTGTCAATTCCGGGTTAGTTCACTATGCTCAACTCCATTTCCTACTTCTAACAACTTGGGCTTTATCTAGTTGTACTATACCAGCCTCTAATTACACTTTAGGATTAAACTGAATGCAACACTTTACCAACACAACTTTCGCCACATGCCTCTCTAAAGCCTGGCCTCTTCCTGTTGTATTTTGTAGCTTTGTGAATGAATGGCATTATTTTCTAGCAATTCAGGTCAAAACCCCAAGTGGTATTAGATATTTCCTCTTTTTTCAGTCTTGTTGCACTACTGCTACTGATATACTTGGATAATGTCAGTGCTTACAAGATAAAGGCAGAGCACCATAACCTCGAATTCAAGGCTCCTGGGGAAGAAGAAATATCATTTAAGAATGTTGTGTAAAAGGTATTAAGTTTCATTGTTTGAACTGTTCGATGCAATTGGATTAAATGATCCAGAGAAGTCTTATATTTGAATGCATTCTTTTCTTCTTACAAAGCTGCTGCTAACTTGTCAGTTCTCATGCTATTATTACTACATGGTCCTGCTGGGGAGAGGGAGAAATGGAGGTAATAGGTTTTTACTGATTTGGTATTTGAGTGTAATAGCAGCAGCACAAATCTCAGGATTCTCAGAACATTTCCCATCATGGAGCAAAACAAAACTAAACTACAGAGAACTGGAAAATGGGTGTATAAAATTTAATAACAAAAGGGTCAACAGGCAGCTACATCCATCCTCATCATTCATCCTCTCCACTCCTCAAGTCCTTTCTAACCTTATAAATTTGAGTACCGTCAAGGTTGGTTGCACAAAGGGGTCCAAAGCAGCCCTTGGGAAGCACTATCCCTCAAATATGGAATATGACTCAGATACAAAACTCAGCACCTCTTTCATATAAGGAAAAAAAGTGGAGAAACTTGGTTAAAAAGAGCTAAAATATTCTCATAGCTGCCTGGGGAGTAGATCTTAATCCTTCCACATAGATGCCTTCGGATCCACAGGTGGCCATTTGGACTAAAACCAAACAGAGTCCATTACTCATTCCCTCTCCGGCTCTTCTTGTGGCTTTTCTTAGATCTGAAATGGTAACACATATGAATCATAAATTAACATAAATTTAATAACAGCTGTTCAAGGAGCTAGGCAAGAACTTTCGAGTAAGATGGGGTATGCTGATACTGATGTGGATAGAGAGCATGCCCAATATTCATTAAATGTGCTTGGTGTTATGTCTTAGAGCAACACTGAGTAAGGTATTACTATCCAAACTTTACCACTGAGGAAATGATCTCTAGGTTAAGAGTATACCTGACAGTGTCTAACATATAGCAATAATTTCTAATTAAAGTTTATCAAAAGAAAGTGATTTGTCCAATGTCACTCAGCTGTTAAGTGTCTGAAGTTGGGATTTAACCACAGGTCTCCTGAGACCAAAGCTCATGCCCACTATCAAAGCTGCAATTCTACAAGGAAAAAACAAAATAACATAAAACAGATATATAATTCTAGTAATTCTTAGGACAATGGGCCAATTTTATAATGTAAAAAAGAGAAATTCCTAAATACCCCATCAAAACAAAATTTCAGGTCTAACTTAGTTGTAGGATTGGAACTTTGATTTCTGAATTAAGAAGAAATTCTTAAAGGTTGGTCCATACCTTTCAGGAGACTTTGAGTGGCTCCTATGTCTGTGACTACGGTGATGACCTGGGGAAAAAGAGGCCACCGGATGAGTGTTCTATCCACCACCACCTCCGCTGTCATTTTCACTTCCTCCAATCCCTTTCATTGGTGTATTTTTTTGGCTTATGCTAGACACACCTCTTGGTAGCACCTTTCTGAACTGTGTGTGTTTATGGGGGAGTGTCAGAAGAACTGAACGCACTTCATATGCATTCAGAGGTTATGGCTAATTTCACAAACATCATGTTGAGTATTTTTTACCACTACGAAAGATCTTATTCCTGTAATTTCAGATGAAAGAACTGAAGTTCATCCTTCTTTCAGCAAAGCTTGTAAGAGGAAGTAAACATGTGAACTCTATTCTCACTTCCTTTTAAGCAGGCTATTTGCACTGGAGTGAGACTAAGCACTTACTGTATTTCTTTAAGACCACCAATAGCAAAAGGCCCAAATGCTGTACCTGGGGACTTGGAGCGGGATCTGTGCCGTCTATCTCGAGATCTGCTGCGGTGACGTCTTGGGCTTTTGCTCCGATGCCTTTCTCGGCGAGGGGAGGGGCTATGGAAATGACTGGTCAGATCCCTTTATCTGACATTATACTCACCACAACAGCACCCTCCCTTCCCAAAGCCCTGTCTTTCATTACAAATCAACCAAAGACCCACCTCCTCCTTTTAGGAGATCGACTCCGCCTGTACAAAAAGAAAAGAGAAAGAACCTTAGTAGGTGCACTGCAGTTGTAGATTCAAAAAATTGTTCCAATTCTTCACCCATTTCTGTTATCCATGACTTTAGTCCTGAAACTTTTTATTACCACCCTCCCACTCTAAGTCTGGGGTTGGTCATGTGACCTGCTTTGGCCAATGGGCTATTTGCATATGTGATACCAACATGATACTGGAAGGAAATTTGCGTCATTGAGCTTTTCTGCTCTTGAATTCTGCCACTGCCCTGAGACCATACCTAATCCAGCCTAGAATGAGACACACACACACACACACACACAGAAGAGTTGCCCCATTAATAAGTTGCCTCATTAAAAGCCATTCTATAGTAGCCAATAGATGATCACAAAATAGGTTCATGAACTTAAACTGCCTATCCAAGCCCAGCTTAAATCACTGACTGCAGACTTATGAACTAAATAAACAGTTATCGTCTGACATAGAGGTTTTTGTGGGTTGTTTTATAGCAATTACTGCATTGGGCAAACAGAGCCCAAAGAGTAGGGCCTTACCTTCTGGGAGACCGGCTCCTACTCCTCCTATAGCGCAATGTGGGAGAACGACGGGGCTTGTCTAAGTCTCGGTAGCTTCTCCGGCGGTGATCAGGTGATGGCACTCTCTCCAGCTGGAAAAGAAATGTATGGTAGGTCAGTGATGAGCACAGACTTACAGAGAACCACTTAGGGACAGTACCTACACGCTCCTTATCCTGTCCCAAATTCTACCTTCAAGTGACTTTAAACACAATGAATACATAGATAACCCTAAGGACAAAACCTCCAAATAAAAAAACTGAACTATTTCCAGTATTCCCCTTATTGTTCCAGTGTTGGTACCATTATTCTGGGACTTTGTGAGAAGAATGCGACTGTGAGACGTCAGGAGACGTCTAAGTAATTGTGCATTTCTCCTTCAGAAGCTAGATTCTCAATGTGAAAGGAGATACAGATGTAAAATCAGTAAGATTGTATAAAGTGTACTTTAATTTTAAAATTTTCCTCTGGGTCTGCCAACTCTAGAGACCAAGAAATGCAGACCAAACCCTATCAGTGAGCATTTATGGTGCCCAGATTGTGGTATCTAAGTATCATTTTCCCTGTAAATGAAAGCAAGGGCTCCCTGGGAAAATGGCTAATTTCAGGTTGGGGACAGCAGCTTACAAAACATGAACAGAACATACATCAGAAGACAAGGTGTCCGAGACTACGATGATTCTATCAGTCTCGTGTCAACTTGGGGACCGCCCTCCATTGGCCAAAGGGGACAATTTCAGCATCAACAAGGACTATGATGGTTCAAAAACACATCCAATCTGCTTAAATCCTTGAGTTTATAATGTTACCAAGGAAAAAAGCTCATCACACTAGGAGGATACTATGGTGTCAGCTCATTATTTTAAAAAACTGATTGAGAAATAATCCTATATTTACCTTTTCTATATCAACTGTACCTATGAAAAACTAAATACTGATTTAGGAGATTTCTCTTCATAGCAGTGTTATAGGTAACAAATGATTAAAAAAAAAAAAAACTAGAATATCACCATTTCACAACCCCTAATGGGTCTAGGTAGAGATCATCTAGGCACAGTGGCTCCTAATACAAAAAGAGAGGTAGGCTTTGCTCACCCTGGGGGGAACAGACATCGGTACTATGAAGTAGTGTTGCTCTACTCCAAAACCTACAAAAACCTCATGCAATTTAGCATCCAGCTCTTAAGAATTAGTTTATAGAAGATAACAAGGGACAAGTGAACATGTGAAGTGACCTCACAGGGACACAATAAAAAAAAAACAGATTATAAAAATCTGTACAGAATAATAAGACTTGATTTGTGGACCACTCAAACTATTTTAAACTGTTAAAAAATATAGGACAATTGGGGAAATGTGAATAAATTTTTTTTCCTTGTCTCAAGTTTTATTTAAATTCTATAGTATAATTTTAGTTTTAATACTGAATATTTGATTTTAAGAAATTACTGTTGATGACAAGCGGCATCATGTTTAGGCCTTTTCTGAAATATGAATGCAATATATGATGGTTGTGATCTGTGTCAAGACAATTGTGGGGTGGGGACAATTTGGTACAGAAAATATGTAAAATGGCCAAGTTGACAGAGAGGCTAGACAGTGGGTAAAGGGGGCACATTCTCTCCACTTTGGTAAGTCCCTGAATTTTCCATTAAAAAAAAAGGAAAAACAGAATGCCTACTTTTGGTTCACTAACCACAGAAGAGCACCTCAGCATTGCTTGGCTTTAAATTTATGAACTAAGATCATGCTTGCTTTTGCATTCACCTTGAAGGGAGCTTAATGGCTCAGAGCTACACTTCCCATTTACATCCAGTATCCACCAACCAGCATTTCTTGTATTTCCCCCTAGCCTTTTTGGATACATAGAATAGTCTCAGATCCTTCTTTTCTAACCATATGTATTTCCACATTATCATATACTTTTTATAACAGCTTTGGCTAATAGTCTGTTGAGTTGATGATAGTTTACCTGACTGCTCCCTGACAGCTAGGTTGCTTTCAAGTTTTCAGGATTTTAACTAGTAAAGAATATGATCATGTAGTAGGTTTTTCCTTCCCCTAAACTAAGCCTACTCCTTAGGACAGGTTCAACTCTAAACAGTATCATTTTTGTTCCAAGTATTTGTTTTAATATCTACCAGCTGTGAGTCAATTATAATGTCCAAATGTATGTGAAGGGCTTTATATGTATCGTCTAATAATCATAAAATCGTAAGAGAAAGGTATCATTCTCCTTGCTTTACAAAGGAAAAGACTGACATTAATTTGCACAAGATTATGGAGAGCTGAGATTTAACTCCAATGCCTATACTCTTAACAATACATAC
Source organism: Mustela putorius furo (assembly GCF_011764305.1). Taxonomy (NCBI): domain Eukaryota; kingdom Metazoa; phylum Chordata; class Mammalia; order Carnivora; family Mustelidae; genus Mustela; species Mustela putorius. Next base: position 41,655,720 of record NW_025422005.1, on the reverse strand, counting down.
TGTATTTTTTGGCTAAAGAAGGTTAAAAATTAAATTGTAAACAAAACAGGGAAGGACCATTCTCCCATCCCCTCCCGATAATTATCCCTCCTTCAGCCCTTAAGCTCCCAGGTACCTGACCTTCTCATCTTCCTCTTCCTCCTCTTCGCTGGACTCCACATCATCCATGTCCTCTTCTAGAGCACTAACCCGGGGCTCCAGCTGCTCAGCTTCCTCTAGCACATAGCGTTTCTACAGAAAGTATGATGAGAGTCAGGGAGCCTTGTTCACTATTCTTGATTGTGAGGACAGTTTCAAGGGTATATACATATGGCAAAACTTACAAAATTGTACACACTTTAAATTTGTGTTGTTTAATGTATGTCAACTGTACCTTAATAAAGCCATTTAAAAGGGGGGAAAAAATCCCTTGTTTAAGTGAAATCTCACTCTCAAGCCCAATATATAATTAGAAAAAAAAGGAGCTACTCTGGTTGGAATATGTGGGGCTGTCTCCTCTTATTCCTCTCAGCAGCCTTAAAACAGTCCCACAGAATAGTTTAAAGACCACTGAAGTAGCCTAACTTCCCCATTTTATAGATGGGAAAAGAAAACCAGGTTCCACAGCTAGTCAGCTATAACAACAAAAACTTAAATCTTCTAATTCCCTGCTCCATCATCTCTCCATTATAGATCATTCATTCCCTTTCTCCTTTGGTAACCTACTATATCAGTTTTCCCTTTGTACTTTACAGCAGTAGTTTTAAAATAATACTCTGCAAAACCCATTCCTGAAAGGCGCTTCATGGATAATCATTTATTACTAGGAAAAGGAGCAGGGTTATAAAGGTGACATTTAAGGGGTTAAGATTTCATCTACTATTCCTGACCCTCTTATGTTTTACATCTTACAGTTTCCTTCATATAACATTTTAAACAAGAAAGTAAAGCCCTACCCTTCATATACTTTATCTGTTTTCCTCTCCCAATTACCTTTTTCATACGTTTAAAAGACTACTTATGAAGATGACCCTTGTGTGGGGTAAAAAAGAGGACCCCTGACATCCATGGTCTTCAGTGTTTTATTGTATATGTGTACTTGTCTGTCTCCCTGTCTTGGGGAGAGAAGGGCAACTCTGATAAGACATCTTTATCTCTTACCTGTAGCCGGGGTAGAATGATGTCACAGACTCTTTCACTGTGGAGCAGTTCATCAATAAACTCATCTACATGCATCAGTTCAAACTCTGGAAAAACAATCATAAGCTCAGGCAACTTGGAAATAAGTTTATATAGCCAACAAATAAGTGTAAGTCTCTATATGTAAGATGTCTATATATAAACAGTACTTGGTATAGAAAGTGTGAATCCTCTGGCGCCTCCCTTCCCTGCACATTTACTAGTAAAGCCACTCAGTCTGGCAGTTACAGAGAAGGGATTACTGACAGACGTGGGCTCAAACTACAGCCATTCATAGCCTTGTCATCATCACTTACCTTCATTCAGCTCACCTTTACTGAGGGCATCTATATGCCAGGCCCCTTCTTGGAGCTGGGCATAAAAGAATGAGTGAAGATGTCCCAATTAGCAGGAGACACAACACAAAAGGAAGCACAAACAGTTCTGAATTGTATAGGGGTGATATTCTTTTTTTTTTTTTAGATTTTATTTATTTGAAAGAGACCCCGCATAAGAGAGAGAGAGAGAACATGAGTGGCAGGGAGGGAGAACATGAGAGAGGAAGAAGCAAACTCAGCAGGGAGCCTGATGCAGGACTCAATCCCAGGACCCTGGAATCATGACCTGAGCCGAAGACAGATGCTTAACTGACTGAGCCACCCTGGCACCAAGGGCTGATGTTCTTGAACAGATCCTATAAGTCAAGTACAACTTCTCATGTGAACACACAGTGTTTCTAAATATAGAGCATGTACCTTATATGGTAAACGAAGTAATAGCTTTTCAGAATTTTTATAGTGAACATTACCTTAGTTCAGTGGTTCTCAAACGGGTTAACTTTGCCACCCACAACTAGTGGGGTTGCTCCTGACATCTAGTGGATAGAGACCAGGGATACGGCCAAGTATCCTACAATGGGCTGGACAGCCCCCCACAACAGAATCATCTGGATCAAATTATCAATAGGCTGAAAAACCCCATCTCAATTTAACAATATAAACATAAGTTTATGTTTATAAACAAGTTTTAAACATCCACGATGGCCATGACCATGTCCATCTTGTTCACCATCTTATTTCCAGTACATAGCACAATACCTGGCATCACACTGGCACTTAGTAAGTGAATAAAAGTGTACAGTAAAATACCAAATTCTTGACCTGCTTAATGTTACATGTAGAGGTAAAAGGCAAATGTTACTAATCTTCTGTTACGACAGTGAGAAGAAAAAGGTTTTGAATGCATTACATTGAATCCCCCTCTACCACAGGAAAGATCTTTGTAAAATATATGGAGCTGCCCCCTTTGGATATACTTACTATTTTTCAGTAGGATTCCTACGTAAGTATGAATATACTTAATCTATACTGTGGTGAGTAGTACAGCACTAGAAAAGAGGCCATTAAAAATAACAGTGATGATGGAACATATGGAAAACTAACTTTGGGAGGTTTTGGGAAGGCTTTTTCAGAGGTCATTATGGAGGCAGATCATATGGGCTGGAACACATGTGGAGGGCGCACATAATTCAAGGCTGGGATTGACATAAGATGCAGTTGGAAAGATAGGCAGACGGGGGTAGGTTGGGTAAGACCAACAGGAAGCTAGGAGTCTAATGGAGTACTCCATGCAGCAGGGGAGAAACTGAAATGAAGACAGTAACAAAAAGGATAAAGAGCATTCACAACTCTATGTTACAATGTGAAGATAGAGATATTGTTGAAATAAAAACTGGTTCAGGGAGGAAGGTCCAAACAATTGGTACCATACTCACCCCCATTTCGGTTCTGACTCTTGATTTTTCGATAGTCATTGTAGAGAGGCTCTAAGTACTTGTAGCAATCAATTGCAGTGCCTGTCAGCCTCATGTAAAGGGCTCCCAACATACGCACATACCTGACAGAGGACAGTAAAACGATAAGCCATCCTAAAAAGTTCTTGTTCTTGAGTTTCATACCTGGCTTTTCTCATGACAGCAGTGGATGTACAAGTTCTCTCCTTTGCAGATGAGAGAACTGCAATTTTAGAGGAAATGTGAGGCAGGGAAAGGTAAAATACAGAGTCCTGGGTTACAAGTTCCCATTCTACCACTTACTGGCTACAGGAACTTGGGACATGTTGCTCAACTTTCAGAGTCTGTTATATCTTGTATAACATGAAGACAGAACCTATTTACCTCATAGAATTACTGTAAGAATCAAATGAAATACTGAATTTAATAATAACATATAAGGTATGTTTACTTAACACTACAAGAAATAATATAGATGTGAATATATAAACTTTTGCTAGGCAACACAGCATGCTGGTTCTGAAAAAAAAAAAAGTCAAAAGTCAAAAGTCCTTTGGATTACAATTCTGATTCCATTACTTACTGGCTTTGTTACATAAGGTAAGTTACTTGCTATCTCAATCCTTGTAAAATGCAGATAACAGTACCTAATTTGCTGGCCTGGTTTAGTGAGAAATCTGTGTCAAGTGCTAATCATAGCATATAGCACATAGTAAGTGCCTAGTAAGAGCTGTTCTCTAGCTGTTAATGTTTTGTAAGATTTCCTTTTTCTTTTCTCCTCTATCCAACTACCTGCTCAAATTCTCCACTTAGAATAACAAGTAGACATCTGAAATTGAACAGTTTCTTTACATGACAAACAGAATGGAGTAGAAAAGAATCTGAACACTGACACCAGCTTTGACACTTACTAGCTGTATGACCTTGAGGAAATTACTTCATCTGTGCCAAGTTTCCTCCCCTGTGTAACAGGGATAATAATTTTGCGGGGTTCTTGTGAAGGTTAAATTATTACATGAAAATCCCTTAGAGGGTAACACATAATCTACTCTGCCTCCTGTACTTGTCTGTAAACTCCTTGAGAATAAAATAAAAGAATATGAGCAGCAGATATTTTGGAGATATTAGCCATGCAATAGGCCCTGTATTGTGAGATATACAGTACTATCTTCTTTAACCTTCACAGCAATCTTGAATTGGTAATATCATCTCCATTTTACAAGTAAAGAAAGTAAAGCTCACAAAATGTAACTTCTCCAAGGTCACAGTAAGTCTGGACATGGCTGGACACCAGCCTGGACACAAACCTCCACCTACACCAAAGTTTTCCCACTTATCTACCACATTATGTAGTTTTCTTCATCTTTGAGCATCCAGTACTACCAACATACTAGGCACTCACTTCTGCTTAATATATGTCCAGTGAACTTGTGATATGCTTTTTGGGGGCAAGGGGTAGTTACCAGGACTGAGAATGTAACAGAGAAGATCAATATAATCAGAACACGCAAAATAACAAGATAACATTGCATTCACTCCTCTTAACCAAAGCCAAATTCTGGACCACTGAAATTGAAGCTTTTATATTAGCAAATCAACATTTTACTCACTTGAAATCTTCATTTTTTATAAATTCTACAATGATATCCTTCTCAGGCTGAATCTGAAGCATCTTCAAGGTCAAACACAGAAAGGGAGTTGGCTTTATGTTGCCACCATAGACACCACCCACAAACCTCAACTCCATGGCTTTATCGACTACAAGTTCAGCTGAAAAGAAAAGCAAAAACAAATAAAGTGGCATCTCAAACACATTAGGGCCAAGCTTATCCCAGTCTGAAGTGGTGATAAGCTAGTTCAAGCTTTGGTGCTCCTGACTACTAATCAGAATTTAATATAAGAACAACTGTCTATTAAAAGTAATAATAACAGCCAATATATACTGAAAGATAAGTGTATGCCAGATACTCTGCTAAGCATGTCATATTATCTCATTTAATGCAATTAGCCATGAAGTTCCTGCACTGAGGCTGTTTTCAGCTACGGGAAAATGAAGGCTAAGAAAGGGTAAGTGACTTGCTCAAGGTCCACAGTCAGAGAGGAGCAGGGGCTGCATTTAAATGTAAGCAGTCTTAACTTCAGAGTCCATGCCTATCACCATTATGTTTGGAGAAAAACAGCCAGATTCTGAGTTAAAAGAATAACAGCAAATGATTCAATAGCTACATAATAGACAAATGTCATTTACAGAAGGGGGATAATAACCTTCCACAATTGTTTTCAAAAGCAAACCCTAGCTGTGTGAACTTAGGGCAAGCCATTTTACCTTACTTCCTTTTTAGACTGTCAATTCAAATCTGAATAATAAAAGTACAAAGTTTCAGGGCTATAGTGAGAATCAAATTTATAGCCAGGTACTAAATACTGGAGATGTAGGTAGAGGGAAAAGGAGGACAAAATTACAATGCTTACAGAGTTTACAGTCTGGCAAGGTAGAAAAAAAATTTTTTTTAGGTGTGGTGAATAGTTGAAATAAGATGCAGAATGCAATACAATTATAGATCAAGGGAACATAATCCAGCATTGGAGGAAAAAGATGAGTTCACTTTTGGACATACTGAGTTGGCATGTCTTGGAATTTAGATCTTAGAGATCTGGGATGGAGAGGTAAATTTGAAGGCATCTACATATAAGATGTAACTGCAGTGTGGAGATCATACAAGGAGCGAACTATGTAATGAGAAAAGGTCCCAAAATTTATCCAAAATTGACATGACTCCAAAATTTAAGAGACTCAGAGAAAAACAGTATGTTTCCATGGACACAACAGCTAATGGTGGTGGCAACAACAGTACAGGCACAGGAGTAGTTAACAGTGGTTAACAACTAGCACCACCACTACAACTGCTAAGTACTTCTTAAAATATATACCTGTAACCATACCAAATACTTTTTATACTTTATGGCATTTAATCCTTACAGCAACCTTCTGGGGTGGGTATTATTCGTTTACAGTAGAGGAAGACATGGTTCACTAGTATAACAGAGCTACTAAAATGCAGAGCCAGAATTCAAAGACTACCTGGAAGCCTTCTCTGAAAAACTCATATCTGTATTAAGGCCCGAACGTGGAAATACTGCAAATGGTCCAGATTTAGGGATAGTAAGACCCTGAACTGGGTTTTGGGTACGTTAAAGTTCCTTTAAGAACTTCAGAGTCCCTGAGTGGGAACTCTGCAGATTACATTAAACATGGAAACCCCCAGAGAACCCAGCACTGACACGCTTTAGAACAAGACAGCAGTAGACCGTGTCTCCGAAGCTCAACACAAAACTACGCACACAGTAGGTAGTCAGATTTTTCTGAATAACTGACAGATTCCCCTCCAGTCACACACCCGGGAGCCAGTCTCAGTGGCTCCCAGTTAAGAGAACTGGGCCACAAGGAGGGGGGTCCGCGCGCTGCCGCTCACCCGTCAGTCCAAAACACTCCTCTTTCCAGTACTTGGACTCATAGATTCGCGTCCGAATGATCTTCTCCACCAGATACTGAGGATTGGTGCCGTGGATGCTGTGCGCATCCTTCACCGTACGGTTCGCCATTTTAGAACGCCTTTAGTTCTATTTCCGTCGGGTCCTTCAATGCGTCACATCCAGGTTAAAAAAAACATCTAAGAGGGACTGCGAAGCGTGGAGAAAGTCGCTCTAGGAACTCAGGCCACCATCTTGGTACAGGAAATGCTGTAAGGAAAGGAACTTCCTTCCGCGAACAGCGTTGCCGACCGAATCAATGATGGCCGCTGCACGTTGGCGGACGTACGACGTGCATTCCCTCCCGTGTGGGCGGGGCTGAAGGACTGACTGATGACGGAACGCTGGGACAGCCTGGGGGCGGAGCCACGGCGTTTGGCGCGAAATTTTCTTTTCTCCACCTTCTTTCCTACTAGGCGCCGGCTTTGACTCCGGCGTGCGCCCAGTGGATGTAAGAGGAGTCCAGCGGGGGCAGGTTAGAGTTGCTGCTGCTCCACGAACTCTTGGAGCTGAGACGGTGGGAGCAGAGGGCTTCGGCGCCCGGTGAGTGTGGCATTACGGGGCTGGAGGGGAATCTGAGCCAGCAAGACTGGAGAAGTTCTCTGTGGACTCAGTCATTCATTGATTCATTCAGCAGATATTTACTAAGCCCCTGTTAAGTGCCAGGTACTGTTCTAAGCCCATTAGGAGCATTTTTCTTTTCCACATCCTGATTTATAAAAGGCTTCCCGCTTTGTCGGGGACTGAGGGGTTGCAGTTAGGGAAACCGGAAGCCAACAGAGAAGCGTGAGCATCCCTGCCCCCAGCGCCCTGAGATTCCCATTAATGATCTTAACCATCCCTCCTATCTGCTTTGACCTTGTGAAGCTTTTCCGTCTTTTTCTCCTTTGAGGCGTCGTGAACCAAGCACCACAGGGAAGGCAGAACAGAAGTTATTACCCCATCTTACAGATGTAGCAATTGAGCCCAGAGAGACTTGTCTAGGTCGCTTTTTGTGAGTAAGGGGCCTGGCTCCCACCCAAGCCTCCCCGCCAACCTACTCCCAGGTGAGCTCCCTTAATTGCGGGACTTTCATCCACCTTCTTTCTAGGATAGAAGTCTAAAGACATGTCTTCTACTTCCTTCAGTCTAACCCTAGAGTAGAAGCGCCTTCTAATTTTCATAATTGGAAAAAGCACTGGACTTAGAGGCATGAGATGTGAGATTCTTATCGTGGTCTACTGTCTGTGAAACTGCAATGATTAGATATGTGAGTTTTCGATTTTAGTTGTCTGTAAAAATGGTACCCTCTTCGGTGCTGATATGGGGTACTTGTGAATGCCAACGGAGGTTTCCGATGTGAGAGCACCATTTACCAAGTCTTTCTGCAACGGTTTTTAACAGAGGGTAATATGTGGTTGTTAGAAGGTTTATGAATCCCTGAAATTAAGTGCAAAATTTTGTGTGAATTGTGAGTTTCCTAACATTCCTCAAATTCTTTTTTTTTTTTTAAGATCCACGGTCTCTTACAAATAAATGCAAGGGATTAAGGGAGTGAGGAAGTGAATTTGCCATTTTGCATTTTCTCACTTAATCCAAGAATAGTGCCTGGCACATAATGGGTGGTTAATATATGTTGGTTGAATTATAGAAAGGTTCTATTATTATCATCCCCATTTTGTGGGTAAGGAAATTGAGGTCCATTTGACTTCCCACTTAGTGGCTGGGAAGCCTAACTTATTGTAGTAAGGTCACCAGAAGCATGTTGTCTCAGGCATATGTTACATTATTCACTTTTACACAGGTGTTGTAAGGTGAAGTGGTTTAGAGTCCTTGAAATCTGGCTGCTCAGGGTTTGAATTAAGACTCTGCCATCCTGTGTACCATTGGAACAAGTTAATCATTTTGAAGTGCTTATAGCACTTAACTTTCATTCAGCAAATATTTATTATTGAGAGTCTGTTGTGCACTTACTATGTATTAGCATTGGACTTAGGTTATTTTGAGCATTAAATGAGATAAATAGAGTTTTGGCTACATTTTCTGTCATATTGGCTCAGTACATACCTGATATCATTTTTACCGCAATTCCCTTATATTTTCCTTGGGTGTGGCACCCTATACTGGGTGGTGTGTCTGTTCAAGATTTGTGGTATCTGCAACAATTAAGAGCCTGTGGGTGGTTATCTCCTAGAAGCAAAGCCTTTGCTCCACCAAGTCAGACCTGCCTTTCCACCCCATTCAACATCCCTCTTGGGTAATCTCTCTGCTAATGGTGCTTGAGATGAAATACTGGGTCCTGAAAGTAGGGTAACAGTACAAAGAGGCTTGACATCTTTATGCTGCCTCTATAGAAGGATTCTTGATTAATTGTTTGAACTCTTCATTGAAAAATAACTAAATACTGACAAGTGCAGATATCATAAAGGTACCGGTCAATGAACTTTCTTGAAGAGAACATACTTGTGTAACCAGCTTCCAGATAAAGAAACAGGACCAGCATTCCAGAAACATGTCCCTTCCCCACTGTGCTCTCTTTCAGTCACTTAGGTTACCTTCTGTTCTTACTTCTAACACCATGGGTTACTTTTAACCTATTTTTAAGCTTTATGTGAATGGAATCAATATAGTATGATTTCTTCTGGTGCCTGATTTCTTTAGCTCATTGTTATTTTGTGAGGTCCCCCCCCCCGCCCTGTGCATTTGTAGTTGGTTTATTTCATTGCTGTATAGTGCGGCTACATACATTTTGGTTCATGTCTTTTGATGTTTTTCTGTTGGGTATATTGTGTTGAAATTGCTGAGTCATAGGTTGTGCATTTGTTTAGCTTTGGTTGCTACTGCCCATTTTTCAAAGTGGTTTTACCAGCTTAAATGACTTCCAGCAGTTCTGGAAGGGTTCTGGCTGTTCTGTGTCCTTACCACGCTTGCTACTGCCCTAATGATTTTTAAAACCAGTTTGTTTTTCATTCATTCATTCACCTATTTTATTGCCAAGTCTTAACCTAATCTCTGAGTCTTAACCTAACCTAATCTCAGTTACAAACAAGATAGACAGGGTCCCAAGATCCCTGCTTTTGGAAGTTAACATTCTAGCGTAGGAAGTACAATAAATAAGAAAGTAATGTTACTGCTTTGATCATAGGGTGGTATAATGAAATATGACCCCGAGGGACAGCATAAGATGGTGTGAGGGTAATTTCCATTGGGTATCAGTGAAGGCCTATCTGAGAAAGTTTTGTTGAGGCCAGGACCTGAGCCATCCCTGAAAAGATATGCAAAAAGAGAGAACAGCAATGGTGTAGTAAGTCTGAGGGCATAACAACTTTGGCCTTTTTGAGGTTTGGAAAAGCAGGCCTGGAGCAGAGTGCTAGACCAGGGTGAAGCAAGTTTTACATCCAAGCCCAGATAGTCTTTCTTGCAATATCCCTACTTGCTCAGCTTAGGGTAAATCACCCACCCTTGTACATATATGTTTATGTACTGGTCTCATTGAACACAGTGCATGGGCTAGTAAGGGAATGTTAAATTTTATCTTGGAGTGGCTTTTGAAGGAGGATTCCTGCTTTAGTAGGATTAAATATCATCTTGATTTAAGAGTTGAGAGCATGGATATGATTTTCTTAGGTATACATGAGAACCTTATAGGAATGGCCTTAGTCCTTCTGTTTGCCAATTTGGGGTATGAAAAAATAAGATTATTGTTTCGGTGTAGTCAAGTATCATAGTCCAAGTGACAAATCAGGTATTTATCCTATAATTAGATTATGCAGGAGTTGTAGACAGTATTCTGGGAGATAACCCCTTTGCTACAAAGCACTCAGTGATTTTCCAGTTTTGTTTTGTTTTTTAATGGCAGAATTTAGTGAAAATTGTAATTGATTTGCATCTTTTGTTCTCTCAGTAGCCTATTTTGCCTGATTGCATTGTGGAAAGGTGAAAAGTTCCAAGTTTACTTCTGATAATACCGTTACCAAGTTTACTTCTGACAGATCATCCATTAAAAGGAATATTTATTGTAAGGTAAGTTAGTGTTATGTATTTCCTCGAATGCTTATTGAAATTCAAACACTTCTCCTAAATTTTACCAAACGCTCATTGAATATAAGAATCCAAATTCATTTTTTACTTGACATGAGTCATTGCTCTTGTTCATTTCTGTGATGTACTTAATTAAAATTAGATTGATTTTAATACTACCGTGTTGTGAATTATATAGTACTCTTAATGCTCTTTAAAGCAATCATTCACCCATCATTCGTAAGCTGTGTATTTACTAATGACTTAGCATTTTTTCTTCTTTTTGCTAATTAGTTTCCTCAAAGTAGATTTAAAAATACCTTTTTTAAAAGCAGAAAATCTTGTAGGTCAGAATGTTCCTGAGTAGAGAATAAGACATAATTGTACCGAACTTCAGGAAACAAGGTTGTTTAATCAGGATATCAATATGCTATTAAAATTCTGTTGTTTTCAACACAGACTGAAATTTTTGTTCATCTATCAGTAATTCAGAGTAATTCTGTCAGACGGATTAAAGAAAAAATTCTTTTGTCAAATATTAGCTCCCATAAAAACAGCAGTTAATTTAGAGGAAAGATTTATTATTTTAATTACTTAAACTTAAGATAATAGATTAGTGGGCGCCTGGGTGGCTCAGTGAGTTAAGCGTCTGCCTTTAGCTCTGGGATCAAGCCCCCTGTCAGGCTCCTTGCTCAGTAGAGAGTCTGCTGCTCCCACTGCTTGTGCTCTTTTTCTCTCTGTCAAATAAATAAAGTCTTAAAGAAAAAATTAAAAAAAAAAATAAATGTTACCAATAGCTACTTACTATTCAATATTCAGCTTAGAAAACCCCTATAGGAAGCATTTGCTACCCGAACAGCCACAAGACCTGGTCCTCTAACTTGCAGTAGTCTCTCTGGGTCCATCTCTTGACTTTTCACACTACTAGTTGTCCTTTAGTGCATTTATATTTTATCCCTATCTTGATTATAAGTGTTGTGAAGATATGAACAACCGTCTATCACTGTCTTTTAGTTTCAAGTTGTTAGATGTTTAATATCTATCATTGTGCCTTGTAGCTAGTAGGCACTTCTAAAAACTTAGAGTTTCTTTTCCTACATATTGACCCTGCCTAGGAAGAGGTAAGGTGTAGTACAAGATATATGCAAATGATAACATAGACGATAAATTGTCTATGTTCAATCTTAATGAAGTTTGACTTTTCTCAAAGAAAATGTTTTCTAAAATCTGCGGGAATGTAATGGGAGCAGAAGAGAAGGCAAAACTCATTGAAGGCAAGACTGTGTGCTAGAATCCATCAGAGCATTGTCATGTTAACTCAGAGTTAGTGACTTCTACACAGGAACCATGGCGTGCTACCCTACAAGGCTGAAGACTAGACAAACTTATTCATGGGTTGGCAAGCCGTCTTTGGACCAAAAACTACGCTACTACACCTACAAGTGAGTGTTGGACTCTGTTGGTTGTCCTGGAAGTAATAACTTCTCCTCACTAAACTGTTAACTTATATCCACCCTGTTCCAGTTACTCTAGATTGAGAACTGAGGGACAGTAAATATGAAAGGATTATAAGGAGGGGTTTTATTTGGTATAAGATGATAGCATAAATATAGCAGTGATAGAGGAAGACACGTCAAGTTAATAAAATTTAGTATGTGTGATGATGTTGTGTTTATTTAAAGTGGGTTCTTTGTGTCTGCATGATAACGGTAGGATTCACTGTTGTTACTATGTCCTCTCAGCCCTAGAGGTCTCTGAAAATTTTGATACTGTTATTGGGCAGGTTTCATACTTCGGGAAGCCTTTATTCTTTGTCAATAACTGAGAGAGGTTGACATTCATATTAAGGCCTCTGGATTAATCGTCCACATTAAAACAATTCATTCAACCCATTTAATTTCTTCTTGCGTATGGCTTTATGGGCGAATTGGTTTCCTAGTAGGATACTTGGTCATCAGAGAGAAACTAGGAGATTTTCCAGTTGGAAAGCACTTTCATCTGCCCAGAGGGTACCGAACGAGGTAGTCTACCCTAAGTGATATCCTAACATGTTTCTCTCCTTTGTAGAGAAATGAGTGTCAAAATGGAAGGTGGTCTGAGTGAGATTCATATCCAAGTTGGACAGTTCGTGTTGATAGAAGGGGATGATGATGAAAATCCATATGTTGCTAAATTGGTTGAGTTGTTTGAAGATGGTAAGTTTGGGGCTAGAATGAAAACCATTCCTTATCATGAACGATTGGGAGCTGCAAGATTTTTGATTGCTGACTTCTCTGTTTATAGCTCCATATAGGGTGTGAGCCCTAGATTCTGAGGTGGGGTCATTTAAGCCCTGGCTATACCATTTTATACCTCATAAACTTCTCTACTCATTAGAGCAATATTGGGTAAAAGTGGGATTGGGGGAGTAGTTCAAGAATTTAACTTTCTTATTATTTTTAGGAATGGGCTAAAGTAGTCACTAAGGGGCACCTGGGTGGCTCAGTTGGTTAAACAACTGCCTTCAGCTTAGGTCATGATCCCAGAGTCCCAGGATTGAGTCCCGAATCAGGCTCCCAGCTCCACGGGGAATCTTTTTCTCCCTCTGACCTTCTCGCCTCTCATGCTCTCTCTCACTCTCTCTTCCTCTCTCAAATAAATAAATAAAATTTTTTAAAAAATGGTCATTAAGGCAGGATTTTTGGAATGGACAAAGGATGAGTTCACAAGGAAGGGGGAAGAAAAATAGGTGATTTACACTATCATACAGACTTATCTTTTAATTTTAGCATAAGGAAGTTAGGGGGGAAATAGGTGATTTGCACTATAATATAGATTTTTTTTTTAAGATTTTATTTATTTATTTGACAGAGAGATATCACAAGCAGATGGAGAGGCAGGTAGAGAGAGAGAGAGAGAGAGAGAGAGAAGCAGGCTCCCTGCTGGGCAGAGAGCCCGATGCAGGACTCGATCCCAGGACCCTGAGATCATGACCTGAGCCGAAGGCAGTGGCTTAACCCACTGAGCCACCCAGGTGCCCTATAATACAGATTTTCTTTAAAAAATATTTTACTTATTTATTTGAGAGAGAGTACGAGTCGGGAGGGAGGGTCAGCGGGAGAAAAAGAAGCAGATTCTCTTCTGGGCAAGGAGCCCTGCGCGGGGGGGCTTGATCCCAGAATCCTAGGATCATGACTTGAGCCGAAGGCAGATATTTAACTGACTGAGCCACCCAGGCGCCCCCAGACTTGTCTTTTAACATGAGGAAGTGAGTGAAGAATTTTGCAAGTGTAACTTTTTTACAAGGGAGGAGTTAAACTGGATTGGGAAGGTGTATCAGTTGATGTTCAGTCAGGAACACAAAAACACTTTAGACCTGTGTATAGTGTTGAAAAGGCTGGAAGAACAAAAGGTGGTATTTCCCAGAGATCAATAAGTACAGAAAGCCATGACTTCCCCCTAATGCTGGAGGAACAAAGGGAAAGGTAGAGCCTGCATGTCTGCATTCACAGCCCTCAACTGATTTTCTGAGCTTTTAATGCTCTGCAAAGCAGAGAAGAGTGCAGAAAGGTGGGAATGGGACAGAGTTCTAAAAGGAGGATTAAAAAGAAATGGAAACTACACAAAAACGTGTCTTCCAAAAGCTAGGAGGGGAATGATGCGGCAGTTATTCCTGCTTACAAGAAGGAACTGATCGGGTGAGAGGATGAAGATATTTCATGTTACAGAGATAGGAAGGATATTTGACAAGAAGGGAGGAAAACCTCATCAAAGGAATATCCACCAGGGGGAGCACCTCAGCACTGTGGGCTTTTGTATTTAAGGTACAGACCTTTGTGTATAGAGTTTGGAGTCTGTGGTGCTCCTTTGATGGCTTCAGTCTTTCTCTGAAGAGCGCTGGGGAAGAGAAGAGGTGATGACGATGGTGGCACTAATGAGCGTGTGCCCTTTCAGTTGGACCGAATGCTGGTACAGAGTGATGTTAATGATATATTGCAAAGATAAAGCTAAAAATTGCAAGCATATGTTTGTCAGAAGTCACCTCAATGACTGATGCTTTAGTTTTTGTCAAGATTTTTATTTTGCTGCTTTTTGATGGCCTCTTTATAGTCACTCATTCATAAGGTTTGTTCACTGCCTCTGATTAGAATTTCTCCTCTCAAGTGCCTTTTGTAATTTCTTCGATGACTAATAACCTTATTAGGAAGTCCAGCCAAGTGAGAAGGACATGAATGCTGGGTGGAGTCAGATTGCTGCTGGTTGGTCCTGTAACCTTTGGCAAATTTTTTTAAGGTCCCTGTAATTTGATTAGTTTGTCTGTTAAAGGGAGATGGCCATAGTACCTACCCTGAAGGGTTAATGTGCTGATTAAAAGTAATATGTTCATCGAGGTGCCTGAGTGGCTTAGTTGTTAGGCTTCTGACTTTTGCTCGGATCATGATCCCGGTGTCCTGGGATCAAGTCCTGCATTGGGCTCCCTGCTCGGTGGGAAGCCCGCTTCTCCCTCTCTGAGTCCCCCTGCTTGTGTTTCCTCTCACTGTGTCTCTCTGTCAAATAAATAGATAACATCTTTTAAAAATATGTTAACCAAGTATTATCAGGTGCTTAGCACAGTGTCAGGCACACAGGAAGTGCTTAACAAATGTTCTTGCATCTCCCTTTTGTACCTATCCCTCCTAGATTCTGAGCTTCATTCTAAGAAACGTGCTCGAGTACAGTGGTTTATCCGTTTCTGTGAAGTTCCTGCCAGTAAACGGCATTTGCTAGGCCGGGAGCCTGCTGCACAGGAGATATTCTGGTATGATTACCCTGCCTGTAACAGCAACATTAGTGCTGAGACCATCATTGACCACGTGCAGGTAGGTGATGCTTTGATACTTGGGTTCTATCTTGAAGCTTATTTCTGGCTGCCTCCTGAACTGCATGACCTCAGAAACATTCCTGGCTCTAATTTACCCCACAGAAATGAATTTTTTCCTGTTTGTTATCTTTTCTGCTTGCTGCCTACTTCATCTCAACAAATATTTATCAAGAGCACTTAGCATGTGTTAGGAGCCTCCAGGAGGAAGTGACATTTAGGTTGTGACCCAAGGGATAAGCAGGAATTAGCAAATGAATCTCGGTGGGAAGATGTGGTTGTGGCAGGCTCAAAGCATTGCGAGGCTAGATACGCTTGCTTAAATGAGGACTTCACCTTAAGTGGATCAGTACGAAGGGTGTTAGTTGCTAAGGGCAAATTTGTATTATGGGATTTTGTGATAAATCAGGTTCCAATGAACTACAGGATGAATGCAGACACTAGTTTGGAGACTAAGATACAGGTTACTTCTTAAGCTACTTCAGGCCCCCCAAAATAGGGGATCATATGATATGAAGTGTGGTCCCAAGTTTGATTTAATGGTAGGGCAGAGAGACTTGGGTCTGGCATGACCAGTCAGATTTTCCCAGTCTATGAGTCCAGCATAACATATGCCTCAAAACAATTTGTTTCTGAGTGAAGGAGCGAAAGGCAGATAGACAAGTTGAAACAGCAAAATGGGTTGATTTAGAAAGGCAGAGAGGGAAGAGGGGTATTTAGGCGGGAGCATGATGGGGGAGAGGAGCAGGACTGCGACAAGCCAATCTCGGATAGTGATGGAAGGCCATCTGGGAGAGGACTGAGCACTCAGGAAGTAACATGGGGCCATTTTTAGAATGCCCCCAAAACCAGTGTAATAATCAGATCTTGGGGTAGCAAGGAGCCGTTAGAGACTTCAGCAGGGGAGCATGCTTAGAAAAGTTGTGGGGAAATTTGGCATGAGTGAATAGATCGGACTGGGAAAGAAAGCAACATGGGGTATGGATATCATACTCCATAAGCAGGAGTCTGGAAATATGCCTCTTTAGTTTGGAAGAGGGACATCGCAGGTAGGGATGTAGATGTAAGTGCTTTTTAATCATAGCTCTCATGAAGCATCTGTTGGCTTATTTGGTTCTCATTTCTTCCTGTTCAGGTAGTAGCTTTAGGCCCAGATGAAGTGATACCTGTGGATGTGAGAAATGAGGAGACACTCTTTGTGAAACTATCTTGGAATGAGAAGACATTCAGGCCACTATCACCAGAACTATTTGCAGAGTTTGATCGGCCACAAGAAAGTAGTCCTAGGTGCCAGAAGCCTGTGGGAGCCAAGACTAAGGGCCTGGGAAGCCCTTCTTCGACCACAGCAGAGCATGCAATCAAAAGGATTGAATCAAGGCACTCTACCTCCAAATTTCGCCAAACTCCTTCCCATCTTGTCACCCCAAAGGCAAAGAAGAGATTGGAGCTTGGTGGTAAGTGCAAGATGGGTCACAGTGGGCAATACTGAGACTAATGGAAAATGATAAAATATTAACTCATGCTGTAATATCCAGTTAATGCCCCAGTGGACCAAGTACTGAGTAGACAAGTGTTGAAATACACATAAAATTTAGCATTTAGTCATTTTTAAGTGTACAGTTAAGTGGTGTTAAATACATTCACATTTTTGTACAGCCATCCCCATCATCTTCTGCAATGGAAACTGTAGCCATTAGACCATAACTTCCCATTTCCCCATTTCTCATCCTTGGGCAAACACCACCATTCTTTTTTCCTGAATTTGACTACTCTAAATACCTTGTTTAAGTGGAATCATATAGTAGTCATCCTTTTCTGACTGGTTTAAGTTAGCATAATGTCATTAGGGACCATTCGTGTTGTAGCAGGTATCAGAATTTCCTTTTTTTTAAAAGATTGAGAGATATAATTAACGTATAGCATTATATTAGTTTCAGATATACAACATAATCTGTTCACATCTCTCACCATACATAGTTAAAATATTTTTTTCTTGAGGTGAAAATGTTTAGGCTTTACTCTCTAAGCAACTTTCAGGTATGCAGTAACAGTATTCTTAACTTTAGTTGCCGTTATCTTGCCACGCACACTGTATCCTCATGAGTGACTTAGTCTGACCTCCTTCATCCATTTCACCTGCGCCTTGACTGGTGATCACCTGTCTGTTCTCTTTATCTATGAGCTTGGTTTTGTTTTCTTAAAGTTCAGAGGGATGCCTGGGTGGCTCAGCCAGTTAAACGTCTGCCTTGGGTTCAGGTCATGATCCTGGGATCCTGGGATGGAGCCCCACATTGGGCTCCCTGCTCAGTGGGGAGACTACTTTTCCCTCTCCCTTGCCTGCTGCTCCCTCTGCTTGTGCTCTGTCTCTCTCTGACAAATATATAAATAAAATCTTTAAATAAAATAAAATATAAATAAATAAGTCCTTAAAATTTAGATTCCGAGTTGCCTGGGTGGCTCAGTTGGTTAAATATCTAACTTTGGCTTAGGTCATAATCTCGGGGTGCTGGGATCGAGCCCCAAATCAGGCTCAGTGGGGAGCCTGCTTTTCCCTCTGCCTGCTGTTCCTCCTGCTTCTACGCATCCTCTCTCTCTCTCTCTGACAAACATAAATAAAATCTTTAAAATTTAGATTCCATGTTTAAGTGAGATCATACAGTGTTTGTCTTTCTCTGTCTGACTTATTTCACTTAGTGTAATACCCTCAAGATCCATCCATGTTGTGCAAATAGTAGGATTTTATTCCTTGTTTGGCTGAAAAATATTTCTTTGTGTGTGTGTCTGTATATCTTTATCCATTTATTCATTAATAGATACTTCAAGTTGTTTCCATATTTTGAATATTGTATATAATGCTGCATATAGGTACACATATCTTTTCAAGTTAGTGTTTTCATTTTCTTTGGATAACTACACAAAAGAAGAATTGTGGATGGTATAATGTTTCTATTTTGTTTTTTTAAAAGATTTTATTTATTTATTTGACAGAGAGAGACAGTGAGAAAGGGAACACAAATAGGGGGAGTGAGAGAGGGAGAAGCAGGCTTCCTGCTGAGCAGGGAGCCAGATGAGGGGCTCCATCCCAGGACCCTGGGATCATGACCTGAGCTGAAGGCAGACACTTAATGACTGAGCCATCTAGGCGCCCCTCTGTTTAATTTTTTGAGAAGCCTCCATATTGTTTTCCACAGTAGCAAAGCTTTAGAAGTTATAGGGCTCAACCAGAACACTTAAGTTTAACTTCTAAAACTTTGCTACTAAGGTGACCCTGCTTTTAGATCCTTAGTGGAAGAGATAAGAAATAAGTATTTTAAAACTCTTAAATTTTTACCAATACTTCTCATTTGTACCACAGGGTTCTTCCCATATTCTATAGTTGTACCCCCTTCTTCAAGATCCTGATACACACGAAGTAGTTTCACAATTGCTATCCCAGTACTACTACCGGTGGTTAACTTACCAACTGAAGTTTGGAATTTATTTGCAGTTCTTTATGCCTTTAGAATATATTCCACTGAGGGAGTAAAGTTAATTTAATTGCTTTTCTTTCCTTCTGATGGTTTTATTATTGGTGATAGGCAGTTAGGTTCTTTTATTTCTGTTTAATTTTAGGGTCTCTCCCATCTTTAATTTTTAAGCATATGAAACATTAAAATAAGATTCAAAGCTATTTAAAACAAGTATACTCGGGATGCTGGGTGGCTCGGTCAGTTAAGCATCTACCTTTGGCTTAGGGCATGATCCCAGGGTCCTGGGATTGAGTTGCGTGTTGGACTCCTTGCACAGGGGGTAGCCTGCTTCTCCCTCTGCCTGCTGCCTACCCCCACCCACCCCCGTTTGTGCTTTCACTCTCTCTGACAAATAAATAAACAAAATCTTAAAAAAAAAAAAAGTGTACTCAAAAGACGCCCCATTCCTTTCTTTGCCCATGTACCCTGTTTCTTTTCCATCTTTTGTAAGTAATCAGTTTTATTTCTGGTTTCTTTTTTCTGCAGACATAAGCAGATACACATGTATGCACACACATACATATGCACAAACATGCATATAATTTTTATTTTTCTTTCACTTACAATGTATTTGAAGCCTCCCTGTGGCAGTTCTGAGAGTTCATCCTCATCCTATTATGTGTCATCAATCCTGAATTCTTTGTACCAAGTTCACTGGGTTTAAGTTATTTGTGGTTTTTTTTTTGCTTGTTTTTTGTTTTTAGATTTTATTTACTTATTTGACAGCAAGAGAGAGCAAGAGCAGGAACATGAGCAGGGGGACTGGGAGAGGGAAAGAGGGAAAGCAGGCTTCTCTCCTAGCAGGGAGCCTGATGTGGTGCTTAATCTCTGGATCCTGGGATCATGACCCAAGCCAAAGACAGACGTTTAACGACTGAGCCACCTAGGTGCTCCAAGTTATCTGTGTTCTTTTTTTTTTTTTTTTAAATAATTTTAAGATTTTTTATTTATTTATTTGACAGATGGAGATCACAATAGGCAGAGAAGCAGGCAGAGAGAGAGGAGGAAGCAGGCTCCCTGCTGAGCAGAGAGACCGATGTGGGGCTTGATCCCAGGACCCTGGAATCATGACCCAAGCCGAAAGCAGAGGCTTTAACCCACCGAGCCACCCAGGCATCCGGTTGTCTGTGTTCTTGATAGCTCCTTTGTATAATGTGTATTTAGGAGCTGAGCATAAACATATAAAACATTTGGGAAATATCAAAAGATTACTAAAGAAATAATTGGCAACATCACCATATAGAAATAAATGGCAGTATTTTTTTACTGTTGATTTTACAGGACCTGGACAGGGTAAGAAATCTGGACTTGACACAGTTATATAACTAGAGGAGAGGGCTATGATGAAAATGTTTTGGATTAATTGTTTTTAACAGAAAGGGGAAAATGGGGGCACCTGGGTGGCTCAGTGGGTTAAGCCTCTGCCTTCAGCCCAGGTCGTGATCTCAGGGTCCTGGGATTGTGCCCCGCATTGGGGTCTCTGCACAGTGGGGAGCCTGCTTCCTCCTCTCTCTGCCTGCCTCTCTGCCTACTTGTGCTCTCTATCAAATAAATAAATAAAATCTTAAAAAAAAAGAAGAAGCAGCAGCACTCCTTTGATAGATTACTTCAGGGAAATTGCTGAATATTTATCCACAAAAGCTGATTTAACAGTTGACTTATGACTCTAACTGGGGAAATTACCTGGAATTTAGGAGAGATGAAAAACAAAAGAACTAGCTAGCCTGGGGGAAGAAAGCATGGAGTAGTTAAAAATATGGGCAACTCATGGGGCTCAGTCAGTTAAGCACCTAACTCTTGGTTTTGGCTCAGGTCATGATCTCAGGGTCCAGCCCTGCATTGGGCTCCGTGCTGAGTGTGGAGCCTGCTTAAGATTCTCTCTCTCCCTTTCCTTCTGCCACTCCCCCCGCTCATGCATGTATGCTGTCTGTCTCTCTCTCTAAGAAAAAAAAAAATGATAATAAAGTAACTGACCCTAGAGTACAATGAGGCAACATTCCTTTTTTTTTTTTTTTAAATATATATGGGCAATTCATGCCTTTGTGTAACTTCAGTGGATGAATTTAGCTATAATGAGATTGAGGTTGTGCATGGTGCTTATTATAAAATTCATACATTGTGATTTCTCTTGGGATTAGGATTCCCTAGGACCCCTAGCACTAGGATTTCCCAGCAGAATTCAGGGACCTTGTTGGATTCTCCCAGAAGAAGTAAACGAAAAGTGGCCTTCTCTGAGATCACCTCACCTACTAAGAGGTCTCAGCCTGATGGACTTCATACCTCATCCCCAGCTCTGAAAGCCCTACAGAAAACTGGAGAGATTCAAAGCTCATGTGCTGCGGATGACAAGAAGGCATCACCTAACTGTCACAGGATCCTGAGAACCCGAGTCCCAGCTTTGAAAACCACAGAGATTAGTGAGGAAAGAAGACTTACCCCTACCAGGGGGGGGACATCCTCGGCAGTGCCTTCCGTGGTTCTGAAACCAGATAGCATCAAAAAGAGGTGACTTGGGCGTTATCCTGCCTCCCACAAAGCAAGCTGAGCTCTGTTATGTGATTTGGAATGTATGGGACACGGCTGCTCAAGTTAGAGCAGCAGGTCTCAAATCTGACTGTTGTAGCATCACCTGGGAACCTTTCCAAAATACAGATTTCTGAGCTTCTTCCCAGACGAATCAATCTCTGAGTGTTAGGCCCAAGAATCTGCATTTGGAAATGGTCCTTGGATGATTCTGATATACTTGGTTGTCCTTTTGGAATCCCTGCTCTAGGAGATAATTTCCCAAACCTGGATTGCTTCACAGTCCTGCTAAAGCTCTTTACCGCATATTAATATTCACTTTCCTAATCTGTTTTTCGCTTTGTTTTTTTTTGGACTGGAATTCCAAAATTCCCAAATACATATGGTACAAGAAGATAATGCATCTAGATCAAACTTTGCAGTTTGACACGAGACAATGTTTGTAAATAAGGGGCAGCACAGATAATATGAAAAACAGAAATCACGCATGGCCATATTTCCTGCTCAGACCAGCACCTGGTCTATAATAGGTTTGCTTGGTAAATGCTTTGCATTGAATACATAGCTGCACTTCTGCCTGCCTTGAGTCTGGACAGTAAATCCACTGATGCCTCAGTAATTAAAGAGGGTAAGAAGCTCTGCCTGGCCTGAGTACATTCTGGTCTTTAGCTGGTGAAGTCATGAGTCTGATTTGAATGATAAGCTTCAGACAAACTTTATCTTTGGTGTTGAGTCAGACTTTAATTACAAAGTTTTTGAACCAAGTGTGATTAGTTCCCTCCAAATCCAAATCTTTCCAAAGTAGCTATAAAAAACAGTAGGAGCCAGTCAGGAGCCCACCACTGACTCCTAGTGCCCAAAACTATGTCTCATAATCGTGCTGTGATACCTTGCAGGGAGGCAGAAGAACCAGAAGCTCCAGAAGAACCTACCTCTACCCCACATCGGATCCGTAGGAAGAGTTCTGTCTTGACTTTGAATCGGATTAGACAGCAGCTTCGGTAAGTCTGTTCTTAGCAGGTGGAAAATGTTTGTCACTGCTCTCTATAGTATCTCTAATCTCATTTCCTAAAGCCTCTTATGTTTCTTGTTTGTTATTTGCTATTCCATTAATTTGCCTTTTACTTAGTATGTCCGGGAATATGTTAATTCCACAGAAATGTCATAGTTTGAAAGGGGCAAGAAATAGTGCCCTGGGTTTAGAGGGGTCCTGGGGCCCTATACTCACATTCAGCAAGACTGTTAGTGCAGTGCCTAAAAGCATGAACTTTGATTCTAGCAACTTGGATTTAAACCTAAGCTTTGTCATACTGTGTATCCTTGGGAAGGTTACTTTGCCTTTCTAAGCTGCAGTTTCCTATTCTATAAAATGGGAGTGATAATTCACATGTCACAAGGTTGTCGAAGAATTTAACGAGAGACTACCAGTAAAGCCCTTAGCAGAGCATTACAGTAGCAAGGGTCCAAGAAGCAGAACACATCCTATATTACTTGGTTGCAGAAAAGATTCTATAATATTTCTAGTCCACAGTGGCCTATTAGAGAGCTTTTTATTTAGATGCTAAATATCAGAAAATAATGTGTCTTACCATTCAGGTTTTTAGGTAACAGTAAGAGTGACCAAGAAGAGGAGGAGTTTCTGCCGGCAGCAGAGATTTCAGACTCTGGCAGTGAGGAGGAAGAGACTCCCACACCAACCCTCTCAAGGAGAACATCTAGTCAGGTGTCCAAGGACCCATGCTCTTCCATGAAGTCATCCTTACAGACCCCCTCAAAGACACCAAAGAAAACCGTAAGACTCTTTTAGGTTTGTTTGCCACCGAAGCATCTTCTCTTAATTCTAAAATTGTGTTGGCTAAGGTCACACAGTTAGTCACAGCTGGATTCTGAGCACAGGTCTGTCATAGGCAAAGTTACTCCAGCTGGAATATTCATAGAGGAAAAGATCTAAGTGAACCCTAGGACTGAAAATGAATCCAGTAGCAATGATTTTGAATCCGAGTTCCTTTTACGATATGAAACCAAATAGCCAAGAACCAGAGTTCCTGAGGGAGGGACAAGGCCTGGCTCCTTGTCTTTGCATTTTCCACAAATGCTAGCAGAGTACTTTATGCCTGATCTGTGTAGCCAGGGCCCGAGGGTGCAAGAGCCGCCCAGCTCCCGGGGTCCCCAACAGACCAGGTTCAGCCACTTGCCCCTGACTGACAAAACCCAAAGGCAGAGAGATGAGTGGTGGTGAAACAAGAAGGGAGTTCATTTCAGTGAGGCCAACACTGGGAAGACAGCAGACCGACCTCTCAAAGACTCTCCAAAGTACTGAAGATGCTTCTAGGTTGATATAAGGGAATGGAGACAAAGGCGGCTGGGTATGTGCTGGCGGTCAGGGAAGTCAGGGCCATCACTGTCTGGAGGTTGGTCCTGCAGGGTTTTGCTGGTGCCAGGGCAGTGGTTATTGCTTATCAGTTCCTGTCATGCAATGCCTTGCCCACGTTAAGAGATAAGCTGGAAAGAACTAAATCAGAAAGTACAGACTAAGGTAAAAATGGCAGTGAAGTCCTCTTTCAAGTTGCTCAGACTTGATCTTGAATCCAGGGCTGCTGGGCTACGTTACGTTGTTTCTGCTGTGCCACCTGATTCACCTGAGAAACAAGCACGACTAAGGTCTGTAATAAACTGTGTAAAGTAAGATGGAAGAGGGGAATGGACATCTCTGCTGCTTCCTGTGGAATTTTAGTAGAATGTTGAATCAATTAAAAGAAGGTCTTCCCACGTTCAGATTATGTTTCAGAAATGTTTGGATCACACAGTTAAACTGGTTCATTGTCACAGGAGTTCTCAGGGCCATTAATTTATTAATGTTAACATGACCTTCTCAGAGTGCATTAGTGTATGGGTCTTTGATCTGGAAACTCTTCTCTGGGAGCCTATTGTTTTTAGGAAATGCCTAGTTAGGATACTTTTTCTACAGCTGATCTCCATTTTTCCATATCAAGAAAAATGTGATTGGGCTTGGGTTAAAAAAAAAAAAAGACCTTCAGAGAAGGAAATCAAATAGATCACTTTTGGATTAGTGACCATTCTACCTGGAGTTTCATTTTGCAAATAGCAGATCAAGGTTCTGATCGCATCTGTCATCTGCGGGGTCCTACCCAAAACAAGGGATACTAGGGTGTGATGGCATCTTTTGCATGATAAAAAGGTCAGAAGTCCACCAAAGTGTTCGATACCTTCTCAGCAAGGTTTTGGTATTCCTTTCTTGTTTTCTACAAAGGTAACAGATAGAAAACTATTAGGGTGTAAGTGCTTTCTGCCTAAGGAAGGGGTAGAGAGGCTGTTACCCTGTAGCCTGGGGAGATCAGAAGGTGGGTAGGGGAAATGCCCCCACGGAAGGGAGTGCTTTGTGGAAAGCACTAGTAAGCCAGCAACAAGGAAGAAAAGAGATGGGCTGGTCAGCCTAGATAGAACCTGGGATTTGGGAGTGGAAAAATCTGGTGATATCTTTCCAGTTCTGGATTATGGAAGTCCTGAGCTAAAGTTTGACTGTATATTCAAACAAATCTAGAGGAGAAGCCTATGGATCAACCTTGGTTTATGCCTCCTACCCTACTGTGTATTGGGCAGAGTAGTTAGGGTTTCTTATAAATTTCTTGTCTTTCAAGATAATATTTTACTTTTAAATAGTATTTAATCCATGCTTTCATTCATTTTTTAAATTAACATAAATGTATTATTTGCCCCAGGGGTACAGGTCTGTGAATCATCAGGCTTGCACATTTCACAGCACTCACCATAGCACATACCCTCCCCAGTGTCCATAACCCAGCCACCGCATCCCTATCTCCCCACCCCGCAGCAACCCTCAGTTTATTTCATGAGATTAAGAGTCTCTTACTTTTATTCATTCTTTATTCAGATAGACATTGTTTTCAAATCCCAGGACTGTGTGTAAAATAGAAAAAAGAAATTGTGTCTGGCCAGTGAATAGTATTTGTAACATGAGAGAGGGGGAGATTCGTGGTACTTTAAAAGGAAATGCACTAAGAGGTATTCACCATTCTTTTTGTCAGAGTTTCATGAATCAGACTTGCTGATGTGTCCTAGATGGGGTTTTGCTTTGCCTTTTTCTTCTGAAATCTGTTCTCTTTTTGAACACAGCCCAAGCCCGGCACGCCACGCCATGCCACTCCTCAGATCCGCAGCCGAAACCAGGCTGCCCAGGAGCCAGCCAGCATGCTGGAGGAGGCCCGGCTGAGGTGCGCTTCTCGGGGGCCCCCCGTTAGATAGGCGGGAATGGGTCTCTGCTTTCATTTACATCAAACAAGTAATTTGTAGCCTTCCATGTACATGATAAAGGTAGAGAGTAAAACGAACACGTGTGTTTAGAGAGAAGAAACCTTTTCAAGCAGTGTCTGGGTGGGATAATGTGGACAGGTTCTCAGAGAGTAGGCTTCTACCACCATTTGCTCAGGGACAGAAGGTGGCTGATGAAGGAGAATACTGCTTTTCCATCATGGTACCCTTTAGAACTACGCAGGAACTTTCTCAAGATACATAAGCCAACATCTTCCCAGAAAACAAGTAAATCAGAATCTCTCATGGGATGAAGGCCATCCCTGTAATTGAGGAAAGCTCCCCAGGGGTTATGTACCCTTGTTTAGAACCTATCAGTTGGGTCATTTGGATGGAGAAAGGATTAGGAGGCCGAATGAAGGCATTTCCTGTGGATTTCTGATTGAAGTTTCACACAGAAACTATACATAAGCCTTCCGCATTTGTTACTGAGTAGATGGTGAAATGTCCTATTTCCCCCTTGTTTATTGCTGATTGTAGGCTGCATGTTTCTGCTGTACCCGAGTCTCTTCCCTGTCGGGAACAGGAATTCCAAAACATCTACAACTTTGTGGAAAGCAAACTCTTGGACCGGACGGGAGGGTGAGTCCTGCTGAGGCCAACGGGACGGTCTGGGGAAAAGGCTCCTGCTGGCTCCACCTCAGGTGTCACAGTTCAACCGAATGGTCTTCCTAGCGTCAGGAGAACAGGCAAAGTTGTTGCTGAAGGTTGAAGGCTTCTAAAGCAGCTTTTGTCAAAATAATTCTCTAGGAAGAAAATGCCTGTCATTCAGAGAGAAAAAAAAAAAAGTCTTCTTGGCCTATAGCACTGCTCATAGAATGAATGATTCTGTGTAACCAGGTCTTGCTCTAACTAGCTTCCAAGGGTGGTCCTTACTGCTCCCTCCTCCGCATTTCAGGGGTCTGGGCCCTTCCTTCAGCACACATCCCCATGCTTCTAACTGGTGATGGTGTGAGGCAGCCGGCACAGACTCAGCCCGCAGGTCTTCCCCTCTTGCTGCAGGTGCATGTACATCTCCGGGGTCCCCGGGACAGGGAAGACCGCCACTGTGCACGAGGTGATACGCTGCCTGCAGCAGGCAGCCCAAGCAAATGACCTTCCTCCCTTTCAGTACATCGAGGTCAATGGCATGAAGCTGACAGAGCCCCATCAGGTCTATGTGCAGATCTTGCAGGTGAGTAAAGCTGTTGCAGCTTTTTGGAAAATAGAGTTTCTTGGTGGCATATGAAAAAAGGGAGGTTTTGTGCTTATTGGTATATTTACGATGTGCCAGGTGTTGTCTTTTGTGTGAGGAAGCAAGAGTAGAGAAGACAATTCCTACCCTCAGGGACCTTAAAGTCTAGGAGCTGGGCATGAATACTGGAAGCCAGGGCTTCCTGGCTTTCACCACTGATGTGGTGAAAACTGTTGGCACACAGGAGACCCTGTGGCCAACTGTGGGGAACAGATTAGAGGTCGGCTAGAGTTTGAACCTGGCTCTTGTATTCATTAGTGGTTTTCTTGGAACAAGTAATGGCCAGTTATAAATCAAGTCATGCAGTAATGATTTTAGAGGGGCTGCTGGGACCTGCCTGTGGCTCACTTGCATTTCAAACACAGACTTTCTTTATCATCTCTTCTGGTGCCTTCTCTTCTCCTTCCATGTTAAGGTTAAGACCAGAGTGGAAGGCAGAATTTAGGACAGTGAAGTCCTCACACAAAATTACTTCCTCTATTGCAAATTTAACATTAAGCTCAGGAGAGTAAAATACTTCCTGTTTACCACACCTGCTTTTCCCTCATTGCAGAAGCTGACCGGCCAGAAGGCAACCGCTAACCATGCAGCAGAACTGCTGGCAAAGCGCTTTCTGACCCGGAAGTCCTCTCAGGAAAGCACTGTGCTGCTTGTGGATGAGGTAAGGAGGTACCCTCAGGAGGACCGGGAGAGTGGCCTGGTGCTTGACCGGGGCATGCCAGGAGCAAGTGCTGGGTTGAGAGGGAGGCCCTGGCTCCTTCATCTCATCCCTTCGTTCATCTGAGCCTGTTTGGTGGTGGTGAGACACCTGCATCCCATCGATGTCCCTGCTGCTTTCTTGGTGGGACCTGAGAAGCCCAGGCAGCTAACACAGCGGTAACAGGGCTTCACTCGGAGGTCTCAGTTCTGTGGTTGTTCCTGCATCTCTGTCCCTTTCCCGGCAGCTTGACCTTCTGTGGACTCAGAAACAAGACGTACTGTACAATCTCTTTGACTGGCCCGCTCACCGGGAGGCCCGGCTTGTAGTCCTGACCATCGCCAACACAATGGACCTGCCGGAGCGCATCATGATGAACCGGGTCTCGAGCCGACTGGTGGGTCCTAGGGCTGTTCTTAAGCCCTTCTTACAGATCCATAACGGGGGCCAAGGAGTTCTAAAAACTAAATGCACGGGAAACTAAAATAAATGGGAAAAGTGCACAATGTGATTTCTGAAATTCCTGTAATTAAATTAAATCTGCTGCCATTGCATGATTTTCTGCAAATACACCTTGCTGTTCTGCCACCGGGGTACTCTTAACCTGCACAGAGCCCTGCAGGTCTAACTGTTTTTTAAACATCTGGAAGCGCTCGCCCCTGCCAGGCCAGGCTGGAGGCGTGGGATACAGCAGGGACCAGAGCAGACACTGCCCTGCCCCCGGGGATGGGTGCTTCAGCAGGAAGCACAGCAGGGACTGAGAAGCAAGTCAAGTGAAGCCAGGAGCTGAGCCTGTGTTCTCTGCGGAGTTGGGGATGTTCCCACCCGCTCCAGCTAGAGCACCCTTGCCTGGATCTACTCCTAAGTGATTCTGGGAGAATAAAGATTGTCTGAAACAAAAGGACAAATTACTTGAGCGCTGTGGCTGTCTGCAGGAGACCACCTGCTGCTATCAGCAGTGAAAGGAGCTGTAATCGATAACGTGGCAGTCCTGGGAGGGACTGATGTAGCCTTGAGGGACTTGGAAAGCAGGCTTAGGGATTTGACGGTGGCTGACCAGAAGGACTGTCAGAATGGTTAATTAATGAACTTGTTCTCTGTGGTCTTGACTTGCCAGGGGCTTACCAGGATGTCCTTCCAGCCCTATACTCACAGCCAACTGCAGCAGATCCTAACATGCCGACTCAAACATGTGAAGGCCTTTGAGGACGATGCCATCCAGCTGGTAGCCAGGAAGGTAAGTCACCTTCGGGAGATCCTACTTGCACCTGTGCTGTCTGTGCTGAGTGCCTGCCTGCGTGAGGCCTTGTGTCGGGTGCTCTCTGCTTGAAGAGAAATTTAGAGAGTCCTGTAAACATAAATATCAAAAAGTAGAAGCAAAAGTGTGAAAAGTTCCTTAACTTTCTTTTCTTTTTTTTTTTTAAGATTTTATTTATTTATTTGACACGCAGAGAGAAATTACAAGTAGGCAGAAAGGCAGGCAGAGAGAGGGGAGCAGAGAGCCTGCCTCAGGACTCGATCCCAGGACCCTGGGATCATGACCTGAGCTGAGGGCAAAGGCCTAACCCACTGAGCCACTCAGGCGCCCAGTTCCTTAACTTTCTTATTGTCTAATTAACGAGCAGGCTAGGAGTATGGTGGGCTTATATACAAATGAAGATAAATTGGTTCAGGCAGTAACAGGGGCAGGCAGCTTTGTATGACGGAAAGGGTAGTATAGGCCATCGAGTAGCAAACTTGTTGGACTGTTTTGAGAATTAAAGGAGATCACATCCTTGATGTGCCTCCAGGGGTGGCTCTCCAGGACAGGTGCCAGGCATTGGATGCCTGTGTCCCACAAGCTCACCAGGAGAATGCCAACCTAGACTGTTCTGCAAGGCTGCTGAGGGACAGAAGTGGGTTAAATGTCTCAGCTTCAATCTGGATGCAAGAAACCACACATCCGGAGTATTTCAGCACTTAAAAGAATTATAAGCTCGTTTCTGGTTCTTCCTGTCTGAAGCGATTAGAGTCCTGAGCGCCTAGAGCAGCAGCATGTGGGACACCAGGTCAGAGCTGGGTGCTGGGGTCAGAGGCGATTCAGACAGGGAGCTGGTCTCCAAGCTTTGCTTTGTAGGAGCTCAAAGTTACCACTTACCCCCTCTGTTAGGTAGAGTTTTTTCTCTTCTGCTATCTTTCTAAAAGTTCTTTTTTGTCTTTTTGTCTCTCTGAAGAGTCCTTTTTTTTATGCCATTCTGTTTATTGATGTTGTCTTCTCTCTTTTCTTCCAAGATGCTTTTTGTCTGTTGAATTCAGCTTCTATCTCGTATGGTTAGAGACTTTCCTCAGATGTCTTGGTTGTCCACTCTGATATATGAGTGAAGATTAAAAAACTTTAGGTTGGGGAGCTCTGAGCACATGAGTGGGGCTTACCACTGGGAACTTCACTCTGGGGCATTCTGTTTGGGCCAATTCCAGTATCTCCAGTTCTTTCCCTTAAGAATAGTCAGGTCTCCGTGAATAGGAGACCTGGTTGGCAATACTGGGAGTCTAGGTTGGCAATACTGCCCCTGGAGGGCAGTATTCCAGGAGTCGGGCAGAGGATGGAGGTCTTCAAATTCAGTATGGGAACAGTAACCATTTATATCTAGGAAGGGACCTCCCCTCCCCTACAATAATGCCTAGCGGTCCCTGGCCCAGAGACTTTCTCTTTATCCTTGCTTGAGAATAAATTTCTGGATTCTTGCCATGGCAGAAGAGGGATAATCTCCAAGGCAAAGAGTTTTATAGTGACAGTACAACCAACCAAGGCACAAAATTTGCCAAAGAGCCCTAAACCTTCCTGAGTGTCCCTGAGGTTTACCCAACAGCATGAAATGAGGGAAGGAATCTAGGGCAAGGGTCCACAAACTTTTTCTGTGAAGGGCCCGGCAGGAAATGTTTTAGGCTTTGTGGTTCCAACGGTCTCTGTCACCACTCCTCAACTGTGCCCTTGCATCCTGAAAGCAGCCAGGCACAGTAGGTAAATGAATGCTCACGGTTGTGTTCCAGTAAAACTTCACGTATGCAAATGTGTGGCAGGCTGTAGTTTCTGACTCCTGCTCTGGGTCATCAGGTTGTTAACTTTCAACCAGTCCTCCTTATTTTAGCCAGACATCCCCCTTTACCTTCAGTTCTGGTATTGCTGTCATCTGAGCACTTTGAAGATATTTAGTGTAATTTAGATTTTTTTTCCTTGGATTCCTTTGTACTGGCTTAGGACTTGGCTCTCTCCAGCCTAAGGAGTCAGTCACTACTCTGCCTCTGGAAAAATTACATTCTTGACTCTCCTGTTGATTCCCTTCCTTTTTAGGGTTCTTGGTTTCAGGAGGCATCAGATTTAGATTCTGCTTTTACTAAAAATTTTGCCCGTAATTTCAAATCTCCTTTTCATTTCTTTTCTTTTTTTTTTTTTTTTAAAGATTTTATTTATTTATTTGACAGAGAGAAATTACAAGTACACTGAGAGGCAGGCAGAGAGAGAGAGAAGGAAGCAGGCTCCCTGCTGAGCAGAGAGCCCGATGCGGGACTCGATCCCAGGACCCTGAGATCATGACCTGAGCCGAAGGCAGCGGCTTAACCCACTGAGCCACCCAGGCGCCCCTCCTTTTCATTTCTATACATACAAAGAAACAGACTTATTTTATATTGTTTCTATTTCTATTTCTATTTCTATTGTTTATATTTATGATATCTGAACTCTTTGTGCATTTAATTCTGTTGATTGCTGTTTGTCGTGTGTATTTGGCCTTGTTTCCTTGTTTTTATGTCTTGATTTTTTTAATTTAATTTTTTATTTTTTACTATATGCTCATGTTCCTTAGAGCTCCCTTTGAGAATTAGTTGAGGACTGGGTTGAAGTTAGTTCATTCAGAGTTTGTTTTTGCTTCTGTCTGTTACAGAGGGCCACTACCAACTGGAACCATTTTTCAACAAATTTCTCCTCCACTTGAGGTTTTTAGGAGACATGACATACATTTGGGCTACAAATCCACGTGAAGGCTTATAGTTGCAAAGACTCCGTTTTTTACATCCTGCCTGGCACTAGGGTCTACGCAAGCCCATTTTTCTGTCCCTTCTGCCCAGTGGGTCTCTGATTCACCCTATACTGAGGCTGTAGCGAAGGTCAGAGCCCAAGTTTATACACGGTCTTCTGTTAGATTCCGTGCGGGGTGGGCCCAGCTTTTCTTGTGCCTCCTTCACCCCAGCAGCAGTGAGAGAGGGTATGGTCACCACAGTTCGTGGATACCCCCAAGACAAGAACTGCTTTGGGCATTTTCTTGCTTCCCAGGGTCACCTGTTCACTCTAAGTTTAGGCCTCTGCAGCAGCTCTCGGGTTACTAGAAAAGTGACCTTTGTTTTGAATGTCTTAAATTTGCATTCTGAAAACATGTACACAAAGTATTTATAAACTCTGATAATCTCACTTCCCACATATGACCACTTTTAATCTTAGTGTGTTGTGTATGTATATGCCTATACAGTTTGCTCTTGTAAACGTGACGCAGTGTGAATTTTGGAAGGAAATGATAATCTCAGGACGTCCAGGATGTCGTCAAGCAGGATGTTGTTACTGCAATTGTTGTTGGGCAAATGGTCAGGACTGCCGACAGTTACTGGGAATACTGAGAGATCCTCGAAGGCTGCAGAGTCCAAGAATTTCTTCTGTGAAATTTAAAGTGCAGGCGGCTTTCTGAGTCAGCATGGGATAGAGTACAGGATTCCCTGTGAAAGGAATCTGCGTGCATGGAAAGAAAGGAGCAGCGGAGTCATTGGCATTGTGGTTTGGTCAGACTCCTCTAACCGTGGACTTCCCTGTGTCCTCCAGCTTTGTGGCTTCCTTCCCTCTTGATTCTGGTTCATTTAGCCAATTACCGGGTGGTCTCCAAAATTTACCACCATGCTGTTAGGGAGACTGAAGCTGTGGCTTTAGAATCAAAATAGGCTCCACGGCAGCCTCTTGGCTTTGGCTAGCTGCTCCTGGGGGACATTGTTCTCTTCATGCAAAGAATGAGAACACTTGTGCTTCTAGGTGTTTCAATAATGATCTTGGGCCAGTGGTCTCTTTTAAGTTTTATTTCCTGAATTTTAAATAAAGGTGAGAATTCTTGCCCTTTCCATTATGGTTTTATCCATAAATCCAAAACAAAGGTTTGGACTTAAGGAAGAATCCTAGAAGCAGTGTAATAATTTATATCCAGGCTCCCACCAGGTTCCCACTGGGTCTAAGCACATGACGTCAGGCTTCAACCCATTCCCAGCACTGCCTTTCCTTTTTAGTTGAACCAAGAGTCTGTTGTTTTTTCTCTTGGGCTGAGGTGGACCCCAAGGAATAAAATATTCCCTCTTGTAGGTGGCAGCCCTTTCCGGAGATGCACGGCGCTGCCTGGACATCTGTAGGCGTGCCACGGAGATCTGTGAGTTCTCCTGCCAGAAGCCTGACTCACCTGGCCTGGTCACTGTAACCCACTTGCTACAAGCAGTAGATGAGATGTTCTCATCGTCATATATCACTGCCATCAAGTAAGTTGCTTTTAATGTATGTGGATAACAGTATTTTCCTATGATCGTGTAATTTGATAAATATAGCCTCAAAAGGAATTATATTACAATATATAAATGTTTAAAAGTACAACGTTGTATACCTTAAAAGAGCATAATGTCAAATGACAAATACATTCAATTTTTTAAAAAGTAAGATGCTTCTCCTTCCTGACCCTGACTCGGAAGGCCATGGAAGTTTCTAAGCTTTTTCTCATCCAACCTGCATTTACTGAAGATGCTGTCCTTTTCTTAAGGGGCATAATCCACAGGGAGAGCTAGTTGCTTTGTTCCCTGGCTTCTGTAATGGCATTTTATATCATTTTGGAACTTTTAGGGGGAGGAGGAAGCCTTGCCAAATAATATAGGAGAGAGTTTTTCCTCTCTCTTCTGTAAAGACACATGAAAACTTTATTAGGCTTTTCTCTGAGCTAGTGATATGGCCACTTAACAAGAATTCACATCTCATTTTCTTTAAGAAATTCCTCTGTTCTGGAACAGAGTTTCCTGAGAGCCATCCTTGCTGAGTTCCGTCGATCAGGACTGGAAGAAGCAACATTTCAACAGGTGATTGATCTTTTCTTTAAATCCTTCTAGATTTTGCTCTTGGTGCCTTTTAAATTGGCAGGAAATTCAATGACTGCATAACAGTTTGTCTCTATTTGTGCCAACCCAATTATGCTAAAGAATATCAGACCAACACCTTTTTTTTTTTTAAAGATTTACTTATTTAAGAGAGAGTGTGTGAGCAGGGGGAGAGACAGAGGGAGAAGGAGAAGAGCATCTCCTTCCCCAAGCAGGAAGCTGAATGCAGGGCTCGATCCCACCACCCAGAGATCGTGACCTGAGCCAAAATCAAGAGTCTGACATTTAACCAACTGAGCCACCCAGGTGCCCCAGGCCAACATCTATTTTTATGTGATGTTGTATTCAGTTGTGTGAGAAGAGACCTTTACCAACTAGTTTCTGCACAGTTGGTGGGAAGGAGTAGTATGTGCCAGATACTATTCTAGGAGTAAGAGATTCAAAGATGAGTAAGACAAGAGGCACCTGGGAGGGCGCATTCGTTTAAGCCTCAGACTCTTGGTTTCTGCTCAGGTCATGAGAGATCAAGCCTGCCATCGGGCTCTTTCTATGCCCCTCCCTGCCTGTGTATGCTCATGCTTTCTTTCTCAAACTAAATAAATAAATCATTAAAGACAAAACAAACACAAAGATGAATAAGACAAGAGTTACTGCCCTAATACAGCTGTGGTGTGGTGGGGATAAGGCTCTCAAAATGATCCATTTTAAAAACAAATTACAAAGATCAGTGCAAACAGTCTGAGCATAGTTTCGATTATATTGAGTAAAAGACTCACTAGTCTTTTAGTGCCTTAAATGTCTATTTAAAACTAAATAATAAATGGGCTGCCTTGAAAGATTGTTAAAGGTGTTTGAGTGTGTACCCCGGGGGTGCATATGTCTGTCTGTGTGACTGTATTTTAGACATGCAAATGGAGAGGTCCAGCTTCTTCTGTCCTTCCTTTCCTGTTTTCTTTAAATTCTGTTTAAACTGCTAGTTATGTTTGCCCACGAGTGTGGGCAACACAGTCTAGAGCCTAAGGCAGCTCTTTGCCACAGTGGCTTTCGTTTTAGTCTGTAAACATTTCCTGAACATCTACAATGTGTCATTAACTGTGAAGGTGTGCCAGGAACCCTGGGTTGACTTGGTCAATGTCCCTGCTCCCGACAAGCTCCCAGCCTGGGTGGGGGTGGGGTGGGGGGGCGATTATTAAAGAGAAAAGTGACCAGAAAGTGTGGCAGGCTTGCTGGCCCCCTGGAGACGCTTTAGGAATCCAGGTTTCCCACTGCGACCTGCCTCTCTTTATGTAATATTCTCCCTGGGCCTCTGTGCTTTCCCAGGGGTCTTGCTTTAGTACCTGTGCACTATTATCTGCTAAATAAAATGCCCTTATAGCAAAATTTGACTTGGATTTTAACAGTCTCATTAGGAATTCTCATTCCCTGGAGACTAGGACTGTTTGTATAAGTGACAATTACTAGATATTTTATATCCATTAACAAGTGAGGGATGTGGCAGTATGTTTAATAGATAAAACTAAAGTGCACAAAGTGAAATAACTTGCCCAGGGTTGCATATTTAGGTGATAAGTAGAACAGGATTCAGACCTATCCTGAGTCCAAAGCCTGATTAGCATTCCACCCCCGCATTTGTGCCCCACAGGGGCACCTGTGGATGCCTTCAGGGTATTGAGGATCACCTGGGTAAGAAGTATCTGATTTGCCTATGGGAAGAAATAAATGATCAGGTACAGAACCAGTACTACCTTCTTTCTTCTTTCACTTTCTGGCATCTGACCTCGGATTTGCTTTTTTGTTTCTAGGTATACACTCAACACGTGGCACTGTGCAGAATGGAGGGACTTCCGTACCCCACCATGTCAGAGACAATGGCAGTGTGCTCTCACCTGGGCTCCTGCCGCCTCCTCCTTGTGGAGCCCAGCAGGAACGACCTGCTCCTTCGTGTGCGACTCAACGTCAGCCAGGACGATGTACTGTACGCGCTGAGGGAGTGAAGGGCCTCACGAGGAAGGACTGTGATCAGCTCTTTTCAAAGGGCTTCATTTCCTCTTTCTAGGCAGGTGGAATTGTTGTAGCAAAACATACTGAATGGGAATGGCTGTCAGGTATTTTGAAGTTTTCCATTAAATAATTTCCTTTTTCTAGAGTGTTTGAGAAGTTTACAGTCATTACAAACGCCAGATTAAAAGACCAAACCACCCCTCCAACAATAGGCCACCTTGTGATTTTTATTTTTTAACCCTGCCATTTATTTAATGGCAACATGGTATGCACACAGTTATGTGTATCTATATAAAATAGTTGTGGGAGAATAGATAAGAAACTGATTACATTGGTGGCCTCTGGGAAGGAACTAGATGGCTATGGCCAGGCTTTAGAAGAAGACTTACTACTGTTCGTCATGTATCTTTGAACTTTTGAACAATGTAAATGTAACAGAATTAGTTTACAAAAGAGAACCTGCTGCTTGGGATGCCTGGGTGGCACAGTCCGTTAAGGGTCCAACCCTTGGTTTCAGCTCAGGTCCTGATCTCAGGCTTTGTGAGATCAAACCCTATGTCGGGCTCTGTGTTTAGTGTGGAGTCTGCTTAAGACTCTCTATCTCCTTCTTCCTCCACCCCGCCTTCTCCTACTCTCTCTCTCTCTCTCTCTCTCAAATAAATAAATAAATAAATAAATACTTAAAAAAAAAAAAAAACCTGCTACGAATAATACCAGCGATAAATAATCCCTATCAACAAATAGGTAGAAAATATAATTTTTAAAAAATTACTGTTGGGGCGATTGGGTGGCTCAGTGGGTTGAGCCTCTGCCTTAGGCTTGGGTCGTGGTCTCAGGGTTCTCGGAACGAGCCCCACCCACATCGGGCTGTCTGCTCAGCAGGGAGCCTGCTTCTCCCTCTCTCTCTGCCTGCCTCCCTGTCTACTTGTGATCTCTCTCTGTCAAATAAACAAATAAAAATTCTTAAAAAAAAAGTTATTGTTTATCATAAAAACAAATCTTTAAATTAAAGACTTAGAAGGCACAGAAAATACAAGATACCAAGAAATAAGTCTAATGAAAGAGAGGTAACCTCTAAACACAAGTCTGTTTCAGTCAAAATCTTGGCAGGGCTTTTGTGTAACTGCAGTTCTCATATTTACATTTCCAACCAACAGTATAACAGACATCTAAAGCCTCTTTATGTCAGGCACTGAGAAAAACACATCACCTGTGTAATAGTCCTGCCGGAAATGTTTGACCCGAACCTACTGATGGAAATTTTCAGAAATCAAAATTGAGGGGGAAAATATTATGCAAAGCAACTGTCCCTCTTCAAAAATATGAGTATCCCAGAAGACCAAAAATCCATGGAGAAATTATCCTAAACTAAAGGAAAATAGAGAAATGAAACCTAAACAGCTAAATGTGCCATCTGAACCTTGATTGAGTCATAGGCATCGAGATGCAAACAATCATAAACATTATTAGGAACCATATCTTATGTCTTATGTAAATACTAAACTTAGTGGTAAGTTATTGTGGTTATATAAGATAATGTCCTTGTTGAAATATTTATGAATGAACTGGAACATCTGCAAATAGTTCTCAAATAATTCAGAAAAAAGTATTATAACTGCATATAATGCAGGATCAGTGTTAGTAAAGATTACACAATAAAAAGGAATAATGAGTGAATAATTCATCTACAGAATAAGACACATAAAATGACCAACAAAATGGAAACAGTAAATGAGGCCTGCAAGTCAAAATCCTTTCACGTGTATTAGAAAACCTTTCCAAGACCATAGGGAACAACTGGAACCCAAATGCTCCACTGACAGGAATGTAAACCGAAACTACTTTGGGGATGATCTGGTAAAATTTAATCTGGAAAATGCAGAAACCCTATAAGCCAGTAAACCCACTCCTTGGTATAAACCCTAGAGAAACACATTGCTCCCCAGGAGTTGTTTACAGGAATGTTCATAGCACTTGCCATTGAGAAAGTGGATTATTTCCATACTTTTTTTTTTTTAAGACTTTATCTATTTGACAGATCACAGGTAGGCAGAGAAGGGGGGCGGGCGGAGCAGGCTCTCTGCCAAGCAGAGAGTTCAACCTGGAACTTGATCCCAGGACCCTGAGATCATGACCTGAGCCGAAAGCAGAGGCTTAACCACTGAGCCACACAAGCGCCCCTATTTTCATACTCTTCAATACCACAGAGAAGGGAAAATTGCTAGATGTGAATGAACCTTACAGATAGAGAAAGAAGAAGTTGTAGAATATATGTAGTGATACCAATGATACAATGTTAAATCTTGCAAAAAAAAAAAAAAACGCTGTAGATTGCTTAAGGATCTATACATATGTAGTAGAACTAAGGGAGTAGGTTTGTCTTTGGGGAAACGGTTGCAACATGAGAGGTGTAGGGTGGTTTCAGCTGTATTGTACTGTTTTTTTCTTAAATTCGTGTTAGATACCTATGTATTTATGTCCTTTCACACAAAAAATAGGAAGTATATATTGAGTACCTACCAGGTACCATGCGATGTTCTAAACACCGGAGACAACTTTAAGAACAAATAGAAAGGTCTGCCTTTGTGAACCTTCCATTCAAGCAAATATGAGATATTGTATATCTCTCTATATATTAAGTATTTCATAAAACAAAACTTACTAAAGAGAACTATGAGTGCGAAACTTAAATTTTAGATGGTAAAGAAGGCCTCTTTGAAAATGACCCAAAGGCAGTAAGAAAATGGAAAAGTCCTTTGTAAAAGTTCAGGATTAGGCGGGAGTGCGTTGGGGCGTTTGTTTCACGTCAAGGTTCTCTGTATCACGCCTCCACCCGCCATTTCACCGTCCATTTCATCGCTTCGTGTTAAACTGTCTGAAGTGACTTCATGAAGAGGTGCCATCAACACTGCCTGTCTTAGGTACTCAACCTGCCTTCTCACTAGAAAAGATACATTCAATTGCTGAGTGATTCAGAAACAAACAGTGAGTCCCATTTTCATTTCTCTAGACTCTATTACAAAGACAATCCCGGCGCAGCAGGCTAGCAGAGAAGGCCCACCTCTGGGGCAGAGCCTGGGCCAGGCCCGCCTCCACGCCGAGGGGGCGGGGCGAGTGTGAGCGGAGCACCGTACTCGGAATGCGGGAGGAAGCTTGGCAGCGGAGTTGTAAATGTAGGGGCCTGGGACGCACCTACTGCATTTACGCAAGCAGCGGCACACCCCATAACCGCCTAACTATCGTCTCCGCGAGCGTCGCGCTACCTGCCCGAAGGCGCCTGCGCACTGAAAACCTCACGCTTCGAGTCACCTGTTGGAAGGTCACGCCCATCTCGCCTTGCGCATGCGTATTGCGCGCCTTACGGGCCGTGGAGTCACGTGTTGGAGCGCGAGCCGTCTCCCGCAGGGTCGCTTCCTGTCACGGCTGCTTCCCGCGCCGCCGCCGCCGCCCGGGGGCCGCGGGAGCCCTGGGCGGTGCCAGGCAGGATCAGGCCCAGGCTGGTTTCGGATCCGGCGTGAGGTATGCAGCGTACTCACACCCCGGCGAGGGGCGATACAGGGCTGCGGGGGAGATGGAGGCGCTGGGGCAAGGCAGGGCGGCGCGTCCTGCAGCGCGGCCGTGGGGTCCCTCGGCTTCGCCTCCCCTGCGCCCTTCGCTGTCTTCTCTTTTGAGTCCCGGCCCAGCACCGACGCTCCCTGCCCGAAGTCCCGGACCCGCAGACTCGGCCTGTCCGACCTCGTTTTTTCCCTGAGTCCGCTCATTTCGAGCCCCCGGCTCAGGTGACGGCCGGCCATTCCCCTAAGTCAGCGAACTCTGACGGCTGGAGTCACCCTGAGCGCCTCCTCCCGTGCGCCCACAGCCAGCTAACCTCGGAGCCCTGTTGATTTTACCCTCTAAGTGTGAAATCCAGCCGCTTCTCTCCATCCCCGACGCCACCCCCGCGCTCCCCTCCGCTCGCCACTTTCATGGGGACCGTTGCGAGATGCTCGGTGCCAAGAAGGCTTCCAGCCTCCTCTTCCCGTCTGCAGCCAGAGGGAGGTTTCTGAATTGCCCATCTGGTCCCGTCACTTCCACTGCCCTCAGGACCGTGCCCAGATCCTTAGACTTAAAGGATTTCCCATTTTGCCTCCTGTACGGATTGTCAGTTTCTCATGTGCTATTTCCCGTCTCACACTTTTATGTCCCAGTAATCCCAGGTCTTTAGCTTGTGCAGATCAAATTGTTTCTTAGTTCGAAGCCATTATCAGGTTGTTACCTCTGGATTCCATAACCCTTCCTTACCCCCAACTTTTTCTTGACTCAGCACAAGCATCACTTTCTCCATGAAGCCTTTTCTCTCCGCTGGATAAGTGGCGGCTCCTGGGGATACAGGGCCCCTGCAGCAGCCCTGTGTGGTTTTAGTCCACTGTCAAGGCTGTCTCCACCATGTAAGTGCACTCTGAGGGCTGAGACGGTGTCAGAGGCATTCCTGCTCTTGCAGTGCCCAGCACATGTTCTTTCACATAGTAGGTCCTGTGAAAGGTTGTGAGATCTCTGAAGCAGAACAGTCCAATAGAACTTTCTGTGGTGATGAAAATGTTCAGCTGGCCAGTGGAAGCCACTAGTTGAGGAACTGGATTTTAAATTTTAATTTAAAGTTAAGTTGCCGCATATGGCTACCATGTTTGACAACACAGCTCTAGAGCCGTTCTGAATCCTATCCAGCCTTGCACAAACCTGGTTCCTGAATCTGCCTTCCTGTGCCACTCCCCCTCACTGAGGCTCTTGGGTTTAAAGCAAATTGGTCAGTCTGATTCAGTAAGTTCTTACTATGTCCACACTCTCCACTTAAACCCATTAATGGGTGGGCCCCATCCCTTCCACCTCCCATGTTGCTTGCTCCAGTGCTATGATTCCTTTGACAGTATTCCATCCTTTGGTGGTCAAGATTGCCTTTCTTCTCTGGATTGACAGTTTACGAGCCACACCCTACCACACGTAGTGCTATTGGGGGTGGGGCTTTGTAGCCTGCTCCAGTCTGAGTCTCTTCCCCTCCCCATCAGACAGGTACCTAGGCTGTCAAGATGCCAGGGCCAAGACCTCGGAAAGGCCCCCAGGCCAGTGGCCAGGGTGTGGCAGCTGCAAAGCAGGTATGGATATTGCCTCTTCCACTCCCAGGCCAGTCTGGGGTTGGGGGCTCTCTAGACGGCTTGATCACCTGTTTAGTTTCCCCATTAGTCCAGAGATTTTGAACAGTTCCTCCTGGAGTTGGGAGAGCTGTTAGAGACCCTCTGACTAGCCCCTGTCACCCTCATGTGGGGGATGAGGTGTGAACTCTGCTGTGTTTCAACCCAGGCACCCTTCTGCCGTTGCCATCTCCATATGAGTGGTCTGAAGGGTTCAGGAGCCACAAAATTTAGGGTGTTCTGGTGGGGTGTCATCACTGTCATGGGTTTCTCATTCAGGGCCATGATTTTGCTTGTCAGCCAAGGATGCCAGAGCTTGAGAACTATGGCCAATGGAAGAGTTTTTACTGCTTAGGGACACAAGGCTGTGGCCCAGGTGGGAGACAGAAATCTGCCCTCCAGTCTGCTCCTTTTACTTCTTCTGGGCCCAGGTTCTGAGACTTCGTAGTCCATTTTTATTGTCTTAAAAGAGGTGGGTAAGGGAGCTTGTGGAATAAAGAGCATAGACTGAAATCACAAAGACCTTTATTTTAAATACTATCTCTGGGACTTAGTCAGGTTCTTAGGGACAGAGTAGAATGGTGGTTGATGGGGTGGTGGGGGGAAGGGGAGTTGTTGAATAGGTGAAAAGAGTTCTGTGGATGGCTGGTGGCAGTGGTAGTACAACAGCGTGAAGGTACTTAATGCCACTGAACTGAACATGGGAAATGGTTAAGGCGAGGGGCTCCTGGCTGGCTCAGTCGGTAGAGCATGCAACTCTTGATCTCAGGGTACTGGGTTCAAGCCCCATATTGGACATAGAGCTTACCTTAAAAAAATAGTTAAGGTGATAATTTTTATGTTACATGTGTTTTGTTTCTTAAAGATTTTATTTACTCATTT
Source organism: Mustela putorius furo (assembly GCF_011764305.1). NCBI lineage: Eukaryota > Metazoa > Chordata > Mammalia > Carnivora > Mustelidae > Mustela > Mustela putorius. The sequence continues at coordinate 41,613,898 of NW_025422005.1, read as the reverse complement.
GAGAGAGAGAGAGTGTGTGCAAGAGCCGGGGGTGGGGGGAGTGTTTCTGAGGGAGATGGAGTAGACTCCTCACTGGTCAGGGAGCCCGATGTGGGGCTCCATTCCAGGACTCCCAAGATCATAACCTGAGCCTGTGACCTGAACCAAAGGCAGATCCATAACTATGCAAGCCACCCAAGTGCCCCTTGTTTTAAGGTTTATTTTTAAGTAATCTCTACACCCATTGTGGGGCTCGAACTCATGACCCTGAGATCAGGAGTCACAGGCTCTTCCAAACTGAGCCAGCCGGATGCCCCTGTTATATGTGTTTTACCACAATTTAAAAAAAAAAAAAAAAAAAGACTTAATGTCTCAGGATTATGGGAATTAATGAAGATAATCATGTAGAATGCTAAGTACATGCCTGACAGCTAGTACTCATATGGTCTGAGTAATAATAATGGCAATGGTAGTCTTACTGTGTTGTTTACAGTGACTAGGGAGATAATTTTCACAAAGGCTAATGTTGTAGGCCTCATTTTCCCTGTCCTCATCTTGGGCCTCACACATAATAAAGGAGCCTAAGACTGGCTCTGGGACTGGTCCTCATTGTGTGGTTCCTAAGAACCCTTCCCTCCTTGCAGCTGGGGCTCTTTGTGGAGTTCAGTCCTGAGGACATGCTGCTGGGGATGGAGGAGACTGAAGATGATGGAGATCTTGAGGCTGAACTGCTGGCCCTCACTGGGGAAGCAGGGGCCTCAGGCAAGAAACCCACAACCAAGGGGCAGGGTGAGTTTGTGGCACTGGGCTGGCCCATTGCTGGGTCCAGATGGGTTTAGGCAGATGGTAGAGAGGGTTCTCTCCTCACATCTGGGAGGAGCCAGTTAGATCACCTGGTCCTTCTGATATCCATCCTTCTGCAGCCCTCCCACCAAGAGGCTGTCTTGCCCTGCCCATACACCTGTGTGAGGGAATCTCACTCCTCTGACTGTGCATCTCTGCATTATGGACAGTCAGCAGTCTGATTCTCAGACAGACTCACCTCTCTGTCTTAGCCCTAGCCAGGGCCCATTACAGAGGAGGAGCTCTGCACGGACCACACTGAGCACATAATAAGTGTATAGAAATTGTGTTGAATGAACAAGTGGAATCCCCCTCCCCAGCTTGGAAGAGGGCAGAGACCTGAAGCCTGGGAGGATCTGAGTGTCCCACCTTTGTTTTAGTGAGAACCACCCCACCTTCTCATGCCCCTGAGCTGAGGACAGTGGGAGGAGCTGGGAAGGGCATCACTGGTCTGGGAGACCCATGGCCCGCCCTTCTCTGTTGGTCCAAACACACTTTGGAGTTAGATGAGCCTGGTTTGAATCTTGGCTCTGCCATTTACGAGGATTGTAGTGTGAGGAAAATTAACATGGATATTATTATCAGTTTACTCATATAAAAAGGGGATAGTATTGCCTATCTTGCAGAATTATCATGAAGCTCCATTGGACATTAAAACTCTTTACATGTGCTAAAAGTGTGGTTGGGGAATGGATGGACAGGTCTATGAATAACTATGACAACAAAAAATGCCAAGAAGGGAGCATTCCCAGGAAGCTTCCCCAGCTTTTCCCAGGGTCTTTTGAGCTGGGTCATAAGGAAAAGCAGGAATTTTCCAGGTGGGACTTTGGCTGTGGAAGGGAAGGAGGATTCTATCTGGGTGTGTCTTGCTGGCACAGTGGATTGAACACCCTCCTCATGGACCTTTTCTGCCTGCCCTGACCCTCTGTGACCCTCTTCCATCAGCCCCCCTGCCTATGGCCCACATCGAGAAGTTGGCTGCAGACTGTATGCGGGATGTGGAGGAGGAGGAGGAGGAGGAAGGGCTGGAGGAGGATGCAGACTTGCTGGTGGGTCTGCCACGCTGGTGTCTGAGGGCTCTGTGATCAAGCCTGTGGAGGAGGCCTGGGGTTTGTTTCTGTGTGTGTTGTGAGGTGGAGTGAGTGCCTTGCCCTTCTTGGGCCCATTTTCCTAACTGCAATGTAAAACTGGTCTTTTTTGATGTCTGGTCTGAATTATGCATTCAGAGATTTTCAGATTTGGAGTTTTCACTGTTTTGAAGGCTCTCCTTGGTCAGATTAAAAGAGTGTTTTGGTAACGAGGAAGCAGTGATAGGCACAGTGACTGATGCCGGGAAATACTGCTGGGGGAGAGGGTCCTTTATTCTCATATGCTGTCATGGGTATGGCTCTGTGGTTCCCAAGCTCCTGAGACTTATGTCTCTCCAGACTGAGCTGCAGGAGGTCCTGGGTGCGAATGAGGAGACTGGGTCCCTGGATGGTGATAAGACAGCTAGTCCAGGTGGCTCTGAAGAGGAGAAGGGACAGGAAGACACTGAAGCTCCAGTACAGAGAGCTCCGCTAACAGCTTCGATCCCAGCAGCTCAGGTAGGTTCTGGAGAGATCCTGTGTGCCTCTGATGCCCCTTTGTGTCTGTGTGTAACGTGCACGTTGCATGGCTTGCATAGGAAGGCTGCAGTAACCCTTTCCAGGGTCCTCCTCCAGCAGCTTCTCCATGCAGAGGCAGAACATGAGAAACTGCTTGGTGGTTGGCCAGCCTCAAAGGCCTCTCTGTTCTCCCAGACCACCCCTTGCAGCCGTTTCCTAGCCTCCACAGATTGTCTAAGCCTCTGTGTTTTCCTCTGACAAGGCCTCTGGCCTCTCCAGTGCATCTTTGCCTCCCACCTTGAGGCTTTTAGGCTCTTCCTTCTCCTTGAATCCAAGAGCTCCATTTTCTGGGGCAGCTTCCTTGCAGGGAGGGAGCAGCAAGGGCCTAGCTGGCCCTGGAGTGGCCATGCCCTGAACTGAAGTATCTACAGGCTGGAGGGCCTCGGGGGCTGCAGGCTCTTCTGGAGGATCGGATCCACAACTACCGGGAGGCTGCAGCCAGTGCCAAGGAGGCAGGTGAAGCAGCCAAAGCCAGGCGCTGTGAGCGTGGCCTAAAGGTGGGTTGGGCCTAGCCAGGAGCAGGGCTGGGAGGATCGGGGCTGAGGGTACTGGGTAAAGCAGCAAGAGGGGAGGCTTCCCCACCAGCCTTGTGAAGGATTCCTGGCCTGAGTTCAAGCAGGGTTCAGGCTGAGATGGCTGGCAGAGCTTCTGGTTCTCTCCTTCAGACTCTGGAGGCCCAGCTGGCTGCTGTGAGGAAAGGCAGGAAGATCAGTGAGGATGAGATTCCACCTCCAGTGGCCTTGGGCAAGAGACAGCCTGTCCCCCAGGAAACAACTGACAGGAACCCTGAGGCAGATGCCCCAGCTCCCTTCACCGTGGAGCCAGGTATCTGGAGACATTCCAAGTCCTGGCCCAGTCTCCAAAGCCAGAGTTCATGGCCTGCTTCCCCATCCTGCCACACTGTCCATTGTCATTAGTTGCACCTACTAAAAGGTCGTCACACCATTCACACCTGTAGGCACTGGAAACCCAGGGTGTGCACCTTCTTCTTCGACACTCATGCCCCTTCTGCGGGCTTTTTTTTCTTAATAGACAAGTCCTCCCAGATGGAGACAAGCCTCTTGGGTGGTCCTGGCATTTCTGCCCCACCTGATTCAGACCCAGACCCACAGGCCCTGTTGTTGGCTCGACAGAGAGAGTACAAATTGGCTGCCCTGAATGCCAAGCGGGCTGGAGACCTAGACCGTGCCCGGGAGCTCATGAGGATCGGGAAGGTATGACGTCTGACTCAAGCTCTGTGTGCAACCCCTTGTTTCACTGATGGGGGCAAGAACCTGCTCAAGGTCACGCATATAGACTGAGCATGAGTGAGACTGGTCTGAGGGGGGAGTTTTTTCAGCAAAGAGGTTCCCAGTCTTATGCCCATACCTTCTTTTCCTACTGTAGAGATTTGGTGCAGTCCTAGAGGCCCTCGAGAAGGGACAGCCTGTGGACCTGAGTGCCATGCCCCCCGCACCTGAGGGTCAGTATGGAGACAGTGGGGTGGGAGCTGCTTAGGCTGGGATTGGGAAGTTTCAGGGCTGGGACTGGCCATGCACCTCCACCTCCACCTCTCCTCTGGGTCCCCAGATCTGAAGCCCCTTCCACAGGCTTCCAGGACTCTCACAGCACCATCAGCTGTATCCCCAGCAGTGGAGCGAGTGCAGCCAGTGATGGCCTCAGATACTCCAGCAGCCCCAGGTAGGATGGGAGGGTGGAACTGCGGAGTGGGGACCTGGGGAGGGGCAGCAGAGCTGATGCCATCTCTTTTCTCCTTTAAGGGGTCCCTGCTGAGCCACAGACGGTGCTGGATGCCTTGCAGCAGAGACTGAACAAGTACCGGGAGGCAGGCATCCAGGCCCGGAGCAGTGGGGATGAGCGCAAAGCCCGGATGCATGAACGTATTGCTAAGGTGGGCCCATAGCTGCCCTGCCCTGTGTCGGCCTGTCTCCCCAGGCGGTTGCTCTGTGTTGCTGCTGCTAGTCTTTGAATCTCCATCTCTCTGTCTTTCTGGAGTTCCTGCTGCTTCAGGGGCTATTTTTCCCTTTGGGGCTGCTTTCTGTCTTCCTCCCCATATAGAGCCGGCAGACTGCTGCCCACTGTAAGGCCCTCCCTTCCCTTGCAGCAATATCAGGATGCCATTCGAGCACACCGGGCAGGACGGAGGGTTGACTTTGCCGAGCTGCCTGTTCCTCCAGGTGAGTGGGGCTTGGTGTAGGGGCTTTATGAGGAGGTCTCTGAGCAAGATAGGGGGAGAGGGAAAGATTTTCTCCCATATCTGCGTCTACTCTGTGGAAGCCGTCCATCCCAGCCATGGCCAGAAGACCCAGCTAAAGCCCGCAGCAGCCTAGAGCTTCCCCAAGGCCACCCTCCCCCTCTGCTAGCTGTCTCTGTCTTGCACAGGGTTCCCCCCCATTCCTGGCCTGGAGCCCACCACGGGCACCGAGGACGACGCAGTGGCAGCTACTTTAGCAGCTGCCCAGAAGCTGGTTTCCGCAGAGGATACGGCCCCAGCAGAGGAAAATGAGGATGAGGTTTGGCTGAGGGCCTGAGACTTCAGGGGTTGGTTGGGGGGCAAATAACAGATGAGGGATAAACCCAGACTTGTTGTTCATAAAAACTAATGAGCCCAGCGAGGTAGGTAAGCTTTCTTCTGTTTTACTGGGAAAAAATCATGGCCAAGTGCACGCAGCTAGGAGTTAGCAGAGCTAGATTCAGACCAGCGTCTTTCAGACTCCAGGGCCCAGGTTCAGTCCCCATTACTCTGCTGTTTCCTACCAAGAAGGTTTTGAAGCTGCTTCCAGCTCTGAGATTCTCTAGGGCCCAGGAGGGAAAGCCATTCATTTCAGGTTATACAGCAGGTTAGTGCAGCATTAGGCAGAGAGCCCAGGTCTGGGAGCTGCCACAGCCTGGGCGGGGAGCAGATCCCCTTTGACAGCTTCCTGGGCACCTGCAGGATGAGTCCCCAGCCCAGGCCCCAGTGGCCAAGAAGCCAGCGAAGCCTGTGGTCCCTTCGTTCCGGGCCGTGCCTGAATCCAAGGCCTCAAGTTCTAGGGAGTCAGTGAGTCCATCTGGTGAGTTGGGGAGAAGGGGGCCGGAAAGGTAAGGGCTCTCATAAGGGACAAGCCTGGCTGTAACCATTGTCCCTTATCCTTTAGTGCGGGAGCAGCTCGCATTGCTAGAGGCACGGAAACTGCAGTACCAGCGGGCAGCCCTACAGGCCAAGCGTGGCCAGGACCTGGAGCAGGCCAAAGCCCATCTGAGGGTAGCCAAATGCCTTGAGGCTCAAATCACCCAGGTACGAGCTGGCCGACCTGTGGACCTCTCCAAGGTGAGTCTCACCTCATTGAGCAACAGGACTTCTCAGGCAGAGGAGGCATTTGGCAGCCTTAATAGACAGGGAACGAAGCAGCCACGTGGAGGGGGTAGGGTGCAGCTAGGATAGGGTAACACCTGGGAGAGAGCTTGTTCCTTGTGCTACTCTATCCCATGGCCCCAGGAGAGGCCAGGGAAGGCAGACGGGCTGCCTGTGGTCAGAGATGACAAGGCAGGGCAAGGCTAGTGGAAAGTGGAGCATTGTGGCAGCCTGGGATAGAATGGGAGACAGTGAGTTCCCATCACTGGAGGTTAGCAGACACTGGGGAAACATTTAGTTTGGATTTTGCGTTTGTTAGGCTCAGTAGAGGAATAATCTGACTTTTGGGGCCCCTGAGGGGCCTTGTGACCTGGCAGGTGCCTTCACCCTTGACGGATGAGGAGGGTGACTTCATCCTCATTCACCATGAGGACCTGCGACTCTCCCAGAAGGCTGAGGAGGTGTATGCCCAGCTACAAAAAATGCTTCTGGAGCAACATGAGGTCAGTGAACTGCTTGTCTTCCGCTTTCTGTGCCCACAGCCCCTTCAGGGAAAGGTGTAGTGCTCAGGTCAAACGGGCCTGGATTCAAATTCTAGTTCTTCTACTTATTGGTTGTGACCACAGGGAAAATACTTTGAAGATGGGAGCAAGAGAGAAGTGTGAAGGAAGATGGATGTGTGTATTTCTGTATGTGTATATCTGTCTGAACTGTTGCCTTTAAGTCTGTTTCTGAAGTGATGTTTCTGTTAGGTTTTGAGGGAAGAATAGGAATTTGCCAAGTGAATTCTGGGGCGTGGCTGTCCTTGAAAGAAAACAGCAAAAACTTGGGCAGAAAGGTGTGATAGAACTTGGGAACAGTGGCCTTGGAGTATGTGCTGGGGGAAGGAGGGCTGAGACTACAGAAGAAGGTTGGAGCTTTCAGAAATCAGGCCTCAAATGCCAACCTAGACAGGCTTACTGTGGGCTCTGGAGTCACCCTGGGTCCTCATTTTCAGAAGTGTCTGCTATTCTCCAAGCAGTTCATGCACCAGGGCAATGTGGCTGAGACTTCCAAGTAAGTGCCAGGCCTGGGGCTGGAGCTTACTGGGTGGGGAGGAGAAAATGAGCCCTGCCATATTGATGGGTCCACCCATCCCTGTCAGGTTTGAGAATCTCGCTCAGGACCGAAAGAAGCAGCTTGAGATCCTGCAGCTGGCCCAGGCTCAGGGTCTTGACCCTCCCAGCCATCACTTTGAATTGAAGACGTTCCAGACTGTGAGGTGCCAAAGCCCAAGTGAAACTGTGGCTCCATGCTGGGACAGGACTGGGGAGGAGTTGGGTGTGGTTGTCCGCATGGGAAAAGCTCAGAGCTGTGGTGGCTGCAGAAGGAATTCCAGACTGGGGGGTCACGTAGGTCTGAGGTCTGTGTACCGGCTCTGCTAGTGTTCTCCCAGACACGCTTTGCTTCCCTGGGCCTACTCTCCTGATCACCTCCCAGCGAGGCAGGCAGGCAAGCAGGCACTGGAAGAGGGAACCTTTTCCTACTGCTCTCCTTCACTTTGTTCTTTTCTTCTTGGTTATAGGATCTTCTCAGAACTCAACAGTACAGAAATGCATCTGATCATTGTCCGGGGAATGAACCTCCCAGCCCCTTCAGGTAGTCCTAAGGCTTCGTCTGCTCCAGTCTCTTGCCTAGGCACTTCACCCCCGGCCAGTAGAGAGGAACTGGCTCTCCCTTCATATCAAGCACAGGGCTCCTGGCTCCTCCTCCTGACCCCAGATCCCCTTTCTCCTTCACAGGGGTGACTCCTGATGACTTGGATGCCTTTGTGCGGTTTGAGTTCCACTACCCTAACTCGGTGAGGTTCAGGTAGAGGTAGGATCCCCTGAACGCCCTCTTCTAGGACCCTGTGCTCAGTTTCTCTGCATTCCCTGGGAGGTCTGGCTGCTGGGAAGGGTTTGAAGGCCCCTGATTACATTCCTTAGAGGAGGGCAGTCACTTCCCTCAACACTGACTTACTTAGCCTAGAGCTCTTTGCCCTATAGAGCAACTATAGGACTTCTCCCATCTTACTGCTTTAGGACCAGGCTCAAAAAAACAAAACAGCTGTGGTGAAGAACACAAACTCTCCAGGTGAGGACTGCTTTCTCCTCCTGCTTGCTCTCATGAGTGCAGCACTTTTGTTTTCAGAGTGCTTTCGGGTCTTACCTTAGTTGGTTACTCAACTTGGGAAGTAAAGCAGTTGGGGAAACTGAGGCTCAGGGAGGTAGAGGAACTTGCCTAGGGCCCCACAGCAAGGAGGTGGTATAAATGGGACTTGAATCCAAGTTCTTCACATTTTGGTAGAATCTGTTGTGTGGGCTCCCAAGGCCAGGACCTAGAAACTCTACCACCCTCTGGTGGCAGTTACTCTGAATTGCAGGCAGAGGGGGGGCAGGGGCAGGCGGGGAGGCCAGCTATGAGCCTCTGTTTCCACTTCATTGGGAAATCTTGGGAGCTTGAGCCACTTCTTGTCTTATTCCGTTCTTGCAGAATTTGATCAACTCTTCAAACTAAACATCAACCGAAACCACCGGGGCTTCAGGAGGGTGATCCAAAGCAAAGGAATCAAGTTTGAAATCTTCCACAAAGGGTGAGGCCCTGGTCAGTTACGCTGCCAAGATGGCTGGGAGGAAGGAATAGCTTCTGTTGCTGCCCCTACTGCTTTTCAGTTTTCCTGCAGAGGGCCCAGTTGTCTCAGTGCTGCCTTCTTCCCTGCTCTTCCTGGTCTGATACTCTACTGATTCTTGGTTCCCCAGATCCTTCTTCAGAAGTGATAAGCTGGTTGGCACAGCCCACGTGAAGCTGGAGCGGCTGGAGAATGAGTGTGAGATCAGAGAGATTGTGGAGGTAGGATGGGCAAACCAGAGGGCTTGGCAAGTAAGAGCCAATATTCATTGAACAGCAGTCCCTATTGTAGGTTTCTGGTGCCCATTCATTTCTTATAATGCATAAATGTGCTATAGATTAGGTGCTACTCCCTTGCCACAACTGTAGAGATTGACAGGGTCAGAAAATTCCATAGCAACACGGGACAAGAAGTAGTGATACTCTCTGCAGTATTCTGAGTCACCTAAGTTCCCAGGGATGGTGGATTAGAGGGGTTTTAGGGATCTGAGTGTTGCTGTCAACTTGGCATGCACAAATTCCTAGGTTTTGGTGGGGGCAGAGTTGTGTTTGGGGCAGTTATCTAGCAGCATGATGAAGTGGAACAAGCTCTGGGCATAAAGCTGATAAGTAGTTCCAGATTGGGGACCCCTCCAGAATGTAGGTAGTCTGTGTTTAGGAATGGGCTCCAGACAGCTCCTTAAACTGTGAAACTGAATTTCACAGGCAGGGGCCCTGAGAGCTTGTTTCTGATGGGAGGACACGAAGGTCCAGCAAGAAGCCTGTTCCATAAGCACATATATTCATGCCTCTGGCAGGCCTCAGCCCAGATCCTTGCTGATGCCTTTGTAGGCTGGGGCTTTCCCCACCACGTGAGCCTGCCCCCACTCCTGGCCTGTCTTGGGGGAGACGTTCTCACGCAGAGCCTGCTCCGTATTGGTCCTGCTGCAGGTGGGTGGGCTGCTTGAGCCCATAGCACTGTTTAGTGCTGCAGCTGCCCAGGCTCTGGCCAATGGGGAAATCAGTGTAGTGGGTGGAAAGAAACTCTTTGCCTGGGTTCTAGTCCTAGCCTTGCCACATAGTGGCTATATAACCTTACCATTCACTTCACTCTGCACTGTCTGTGAAGTATGGGCTTGGGCTTGGTGGTTTTCAGGCTGTAGCTTGAAGCCAAACCGTTTTTTCCAGGAGTTGCCATGGGGAAACTGAGTGGACAGAGCTCTGGGTTTCTCATCTCCACTTCAGAACATTGATTTTTAGTCAGACTTACATGTTACTTTTTTGTAAGATAACCTAAAACCACTAAGAAACAGGAGTGCAGGGCGGTCACAAAATGGAGACTCCTGTGTTGGCACTGTAGGACATTCGTTCCTCTCCTGACTTAGGAGCCTAGGGAGCTGTGTGCTCCCAGCCCCTGCCCCCTCTTAGTCACCATTTCTCTCTCTGTGGTCTGCACAGGTCCTAGATGGAAGGAAGCCCACTGGGGGCAAGCTGGAGGTGAAGGTGAGGCTGCGGGAGCCTCTTAGTGGCCAAGACATGCAAGTAGTCACTGAGAACTGGCTGGTCCTGGAGCCCAGGGGCCTGTAAGGTGGGCAGCTGCCTGAGTCCTTGAACCTCTGCCGTTAGATTCTTCCAGTATTCCCTTTTCTCATCTGTATGGACAACCAAGAGGCAAAACTTGGGTAGAGCTTGGGATAATTTTATCATGATCCTCAAGAGAACTAGCGATCCCAGATCTGTCTGCAGGAAATCTTCTCTGAACTCTTCACATGCTCGCTGTGGTTTAGACTTAACCACATATGCTTTATGCCCTCGTGCAGGAGACAGTCCGTCTCGGGAGAGGAGACAGGCCAGCGACTGTGTGCGGGAGCATACTTTTCCCAGGCTTTGTACTTAAGGAAGATGCTGCTACACAAGCACCAAAGATCTGTGAAGTATGTGCATTACTGACCACACAGCCCTGGCCCCTCCCTGGGCCTCCACCACAGCAGGCTGGATTCCAGGAGTCCCTTCCCCCTTCCACTGCCTCCCTTTCCAGCAGGGCAAAAGTAGCCTCATTGCTCTGTGCCATGGAGTCTTCCGACCCCTTAACCTTGTGTAGCAACTGTGTGTAGCTTAACCCCAGCCCCCAGTTGCAACATTTTTGGATGTGCCTTTAAAAGATCTAACTAAGGGATGGGAGAACTTGAGGGTGATCGGGAATGCCCCCCACCCCGGCCTAGGGTGGGGGCAGGGTTCCGTGACTCCACTTGGTCAGTGGCATCCTGTCCCACTCAACTCAGTTTACCCCAGCTGTGCCTGTGCCTTGGCTCCTGACTGCTGCTGCACTAGCCTCCCTGCTTCCCAAAGCTCGCAGTAGAGGAGGGAAGGGACATTCAGAAATGTGGTCCTGGGAAGTAAGGGCAAGGATGCATCTCGGGTTTGGTCCATGCACCTAAGACTAAACGACTGTTAACTGGAAGAAAAAAAAAAAAAGAAAAAAAATATATAAATATATAATTTTATCTAGCTGTTTTTATTTAAGAAAGTAGGTCTAATTCATTATGGGATTTTACACTCTATATGCAGAGTAACTATCAAAGTCCTGAATAAAAGCCCTGTTCCCTGTCACCTTTAAAAGGCAGAGTGGCAGTAATGTTTGTTAACTGACAGAAAACTGCTGCTGTGGCTTCCTCTCTGAAGGAAGCCTATGTCTTCTGCTGATCACCTAGAGAAATACCTTAGTTCCTTCCCAAGAAACTCTCCTTGGCTTTTTCTGAATGGATGGAGACAACGGAGGGATTTGTAGTTACAATAGATTTAGATTTAATATTCAAAACTGCAATATTCTACATTTCTTAAAGAATAAACTTCAACATCTTTTTTTTTTTCCTCTTCCTTTTTTGAAGTATTAGGTTCTACAAAGCATTCCTCAGTATTTTTTAAAGGCTATGAGTGAAGCAAATACATTCAGCTCACTGGTCACTATGCATAAGCACAGCTCAAGGTCTGAGCTGTTTGTGTCTTTCCAGGATAGGGCTGGACCATGCTTCCTGCCTTAAGAGCAGAGCTGTTCATGGGTAACAGAACAGGAATGACAAAGGACTTATTTTCTAAAAGTTTTCTGGTCAGTCTTACTACCACCAAAATTTCTACAGATGTGAGAGCTAACACTAAATTGCAGTCATATCTGTATGTCAAGCAGTAATCCAGAATGAAAAAGGTTGTTATTAGCCTTTACAAGGTGGCCTAGAGCAAAGAGCGGTGGTCAGAGGATTCCTGCTCTAACCTAGTCTTCCCCTAAGGGTTTGCACCCCACCCCATGCTTACTAAGGGGCCGGATAGACAGTTGTGATTATCCTCAGAGGTTCTAACCAGGCTTAAGAGTTTTTAAGTTCACACCTCTGCTGGAAATGCCCTATTCTAATTTGATAGTAGTTTTCTGTGCCTCAGAGATTTCCCTTCACAACCTGTTTAACATCAGTCCGTTTTATTACCCTTTGCTTTGGAAAACAGAACCTCCAGGCTGAGAAAGGCAAGACAAAGCCGCCCACTGGACTTGGAAACTGAGATTCTTAAAAGGCCTTTGTTGCACCCAAAGCATGCAGGGGTCATGGCTGGTGGGAGGAGCCTGCCCAGCTTCCTTGTCCTAAGATTTGTCCTAATGCAGCTCCCAGACATCAGAGATCTGTGACTCACGGGCAGTTGGAAACAGGTCACAACCCCCAAATCTTTACATTTTAAATTCTCTTTTTCAATCTAGCGCAAGACGTTAAGTTCTTCAGCATTCACGAACTGAATAAAGTACGGGAGAAATTTATCTTTTTTTAAGAAATTTATCTTATTAAAAGGGCAAAATATTTGTGAACTTAACGTCATTTTCCTTTCTTACAGTACCATTGTGAAACCCACCTTGTTACTTCCAGATGCTGAGCATGTTTCCTAAATATTGTGGGTAGCTCCTAAAAAATCTTGTCCCTTAAGGTAGCTCCTCTTAGGATGAAACTGTGCTGAAATTCGTAGAGCCAGGGAGCTTGGACCTGGTCCAGCTCCATCACAGACAGATACTTCCTTCTTAGGGCCTCAGCTTCCCCAGCTCTAAAGTGGGCATTATCATTCCTACTCCACTCCTCAGCCCTTCTGGCCACATATTCACTCCCTAAAAATCTCATTACATTATTAAAATAAAAACTACTACCACAAACATACTACAGAAAATGTTCAGCAGATTGCCTGATGACTGAAACACATTAGATGCAGAAATTATTCCCCAGGGATTAATTATAATACAAGTCAGTTCATTTGGAAATTTTGGGCCCACCAGCATTCAGGAACCATAGTAGATGAGGGAAGACACTAGATGGGAGCCTACACAGGACAAAGTCCCATATTTCTGTAGCCCTGGAGACCAACAGGTGCTCAGAATGTGTTGATAAAAATACCTGGAGAACCTACACTGCCTAACATTTGGTAAGAATTCAATCATTATTTTTTAAAAATTTAGTAAGTTACCAGACTGGCAATTGTTTTCTTTGTAAGGGGCTCTATAGCTCAGTCTTTATGTTCTAGAAATATTTCACTTATTTAGAAATGTGGGGTTTTAACCCTCCACTTTATATCATTCTTACAATATACAATTTATAGAAACAGATAAAACAAGGGAAAAAAGTAAACCAGCTTTGGTAACTTGATGTTCAACTCTACAAGATGATTTTACTAAACAAAGGATATTTTATACAATTGAGAATGGCCTTGACTATGCAGGGCCAGAGCTTGTCCTTAGTGGAATTCGAAAACTTGCACTGATCCAAAAGAAACAGCTACAACTGTAGCATGTACTGAGCATGAAGGTAAACTCTCATAGGAAAACGGAACCAGCTCCTGTAGAAGCTCTGAACTTCTAAGATATATGTAGACCATACTTGATGTTATTCCCCAAACACATGCCCCTATTAAGTGTTTCCTGTTCTGTCAGGTTTGGTGGGTGGTGGTTCTGGGGTTCAGTCCTTACACGTTGGTGTGCTCTAGGCATCTGCTTTTTTTTCCCCTTAGAAGTTCTGAGTACCTCTGAGTCTCCAGGAAAGGTCACAATCACAGAGCTCTTTAGCTACCATCAACAAAGCGTATGGAGAGACAGAGAGTAGAATGTGAATCCTCCCTCTCCTGACCACCATGGAAGAGGGATGAACACACGTACAAGGCCAGGTCTCTGGGCCTCTGTTTGGAAAACTGCTGTTCTGTTGTAGTTCCACAGCCTGTGACTGCCAAATGCTAAGCCCCGCTCTAGGTGCTGGAAAAGACTCACTGTCCCAGAGGCCTGCATTAGCTTCTAGGGGATTTTTAGTGCTATGCTTTTAGGGATGGACTGACTCCTGTTTGGCCAGGGCTTCGAGAAGATGGCAGTGACAAGGGAGCTGCCCTAGTCCAGTATTTTCCAAACCAAGTTGTGAAATCCATTTGGTTCATGACTAAAAACAATTTAACAGAAAAAATGATCACATATATTACATATATTAAGGGTAAACCGTATTTTGTTTTCTGATGCCACCCCTACTAAAAGAAACCATGGCTGATTTGAAAGTTGAGGGCAGGGTAAACAAGATGAGCTGAGAACATGTTCTTAGGTCAGAAAAGGAAGTGTTCAAAAAGAAAATGGTAGGAGCATATCACAAGGATGTAGGAGCTAGCTTGAAGGGGCTCTCTCTGGCCAAAGCTGAGACCATTTGAGCACCAAAATAATGAATTAGAGCTACTCAAAAAGTGATCCAAGGGTCCACAAGGACAATTAAATGAATGAATAGGAGAAAAGGAAGGGCTTTTGCTTACAGATGACCAAGCGTAACTGCTAAAGAATGCCAGGAATGCACAAACTGATTTAATTTTTAAGAATTAAACATTATTGAGGAGTATATGACTATGCTATATGCAACTTACTCTCAAATGCCTTACTCTATGGAGAAGGAGAAAGAGAAAGCTAGAGCAAATGAGGCAAAATGTTAATATGTACAAAGAGAATCTTGGTAAAGTGTATGTAGGGTTTTTTTATCTGCAATTTCCTTGAAAGTTTAAATTATTTCTCAATAAAATATTTTTTAAATGCCTCTAGTGTAGAACTAAAACTGCCTTGAGTGTATTCTGTCAGTTTTCACAGAAAGGCCCACTTCAATGCCTGCCATTCACTCGGGCAGATCCTGAGCAGCCCTGAATTCAGCTCTGCTATCCAAGTGACCTCACTTACACTGAGTCGCCCTCCTTGGATGGAAGAGATAATCCACTGGATCTCTGATTCATTTCAGTGAATGATCTGATAAAAAACATCTAAGTGTGAATTCTACGTGAAGTCACTGTGATTTAAGTGGGACAGAATCAGTGTATCAATTCTGTACAAAGATTGCAAGACCAATGCTTCTTTTTTTATTTCCCCTCTGCCCTCCCAACCCCATCCTTGGTGGTGGTTGTACCCACTTGAGCATTTCTGGGCACAAGACCATAAGTAAATCTTAAAAGAGAGGAGCAGGATTTTTGTCTACAGTAATGGAAGGGGTTAGCGGCAAGGATAGCATAACTTGTGCAGTAACAGAAGCTGCCCAGATCTTGGTGGACAATGCATAGAAGACTCAGAATTATGGAACATCTGGCCCCCCAACCACCCTTTCCCACCCCTGTCCCCAAACCCCCACTCCCACCCCACCCCCCTATTTAATAGTGTTAACAAAAGCTTAATCTTCCAGTTCTAAAGTGCAAATGATTTGGGTATGACTGCTGTTGCAACAGGTCTGAACAGAAAAACAATGAAGTCCTCTCTGTCTATGCGATGTTTTCCAGAATATAAAAGATGAGTTCCATGACGATGGGGCCCTCACTGAGCTGGCAAGCCCCTCCATGGATCACCGGCACCAAAGCGCTGTCCAGATCATTCATGTATTGGGAGGGAAGGGGCTGGCCATTGCTTCCTGCTTGGTAGCCAACCTACGGCACAGAGAGAAGGGGATGACAGGTTACTGGACAGAGAAGGCCAAGGAGGCTGAGCTGGAAAGGAGATGTCCTTGGCTACAGGGTAGAACACAGCAGTGAACACAAGGTTCTCCTTATCTTCCCTGAATTGTCATTTATTATCAGGCTGTCATGTATTCATCCTATCTTCGCCACTGGGTAGCTGAGACCTTTGGCAAGACACTTAACTGGTTAAGGCCTTAGTCTCCCAGGAAAGGGCAGGGGCAGCACCCCCAGTATGGAATGTCCAGCAGTATGGAATGTCAGAAACGATACCTAAATCTTTGGTTGCGGAAATTAAAATGAGAGATACACAAGGTACAACTCCTTAACAGCAGGAACTGAACATCTGTTCTCCTACCCATTCATGCACCCACAAGCCATTTTCTGAGCACCTACACATACACGGATTCAAAGATGAATATAACAGGGCCCCTGCCCAGCAGAAAATTGCTTGTTCTTTAATTGTTTTATGTAAGGCAATTCTCCAACCAGGTTATCAGTATCATTCAAGAAAGGACCAGGAGACCTCATTTGTATTATCCTGATATGCTTATTAGTATCGCACTGGTCAAGATCTTAGGTAGAAAATAAATACACTGATTGATGACTAGGCAGGAATTGGGGCCCGATCATAACCTTTCACATTTCCCTGATAGTGACACAACTCTGCATTTAAGCATGAGCAGTGGGACATGTCACAGGGATCCAAAATCCAAAAAAAAAAAAAAAAGAATATAGGGCCACAGGAGAGAGACACTGGGACAAGGAATGGGGTGAGGGGGCAGATTGTTACTACAAACAGCATACAAAAATAGTAAGACAGGAAGGGAAGCCTGGCCATAGGAGACCCAAGCTGACAGGAAAACTAGTGGGCCAATGGATCTAGTCCTCATCCACTGACAAGAGGGGAAATGCGGACAGTCCTACCTTGAGGACTACGGGTACAGAGGTCTGTCAGCAGAAGCCTGCTGCAACTGGATTGAGAAAACAGGATACGGGACAGCGTGGGACCTGCTGGCTCAGGGCAGAATGATTTCTGAAGGGTGGAACTGGGAAGTTTCAAAGAGGAGCATTGATGCCATCCACACACGGGTGGCAGGTTCTCAACACACTTCCCCTCCTTACCCCACACTCACAGTGGAGTCCCTGAAAGACAGTGAGGTGAGGAAGCCGAGGTTGAAATGGTTCAGCCAGTCTCACCAGGAAGTACATCTGCATACATTACTAACAGAGGGAAGGCCATCAAGTTTTCTTGATGGCAGGGAAACTCACATGTCAAAAAATACAGACACTGCTCAAGCCCAGCTTCCAAGGCTACTTAAGACTCTTCTTACCTGGTCTGAGTCAAGTGTCACACGAAGTCCTAGTTTAGTCATTCCATCTTCCTTCAAGAGCTTAAGGTGGGGACAGAGAGCAAGGCAAAAAGCCTTGGCAACATGCTCAGTCAATCGGCTATGATCGGCAGGATCACTCAGGCAATTGTGCTGGTCATCATTTTCTAGGAAAAACACCTGTTTCCCAAACAAGAGACTTTAGCCTTGGGCCCAGGAGATGTGGGGAAAAAACAAGTGCATGAGCCACTGTGTATGAGCACCCTGATCCCCTAAGATGTGCAGGAAGACATGACCTGCCTATCTCTCTGGTCTCGGCCATGGTCATGATGGTATGTTCTACTGAGAACCAGAAAAGGCTTACATTTAGCATTGTGTATTTCTAAAAGGTAATCCTTTTATGTGGACAATCTTCTGCAAAAATCTTAGAATCTCGGAGAAGAGCTCTTACAGATTATGGGACCCAGCCCCTTCATGTTACATACCACTCAGAGAAGTGAGTTACTCAAGTGCACAGAAGTCCTCAGAGGCAAGACCAATTCAAGAATCTAAATCTTTGGGCTTGCAGCACAGAGTTTTCTTGTCACAAGGCCATGCCGCTGCTGAGGCCAGAACTGTACTAGTGACCTTACAGCAAACTGAGCCGTGCACTAGGCCCTGGACAGAATCAGAAGCACAGCAAAACTGTGGGACTGACAGTCATGAGTACTGGTCACACACAGGAGGGTCATGAGCAAGCCCTTTGACTTCTTAATGCCCAATTATGCCTTAAAAACAGAAAGCCCCTGTCCTCCTTCATTATTGTAAAATGATACAAAAGCATAATACAGAAGATACAGATATGCAAACACACAGTGCTTATATATACCACCCCATGGCTTACTGCTAGGTGGCTTATGCTAAGTACTACAAAGGGGGCAGCCAGGAAGCCCCATGCACTCGTGAAAATAGCACCACGAAATGATGGGCAGAGCTCCACAGTGGGCATCATAAAACTTCTGGCCCCTGCTCTGCCAGGCCTCTGTGCCTGTTTTCTCACTATGCAAATGAGATGGGTCACACTGCTTGCTACCTCACTGGATTACTGGGGAGCAAAAAAAAGGAAGAGATGAAACTACTCGTAAGTGATAACGAGTTTCACATGGCCCAGACTCTGCACTACTTGAAATCTGTCAAAGGGATAATCATTACAAAGCAAGCTGCTGAGACCACCGAGCTGCAGTGGGAAAACACTGAGTCTGGTGGTGTGAAGGCTAAGTTACTTGGAACAAAAGGTTGAGAAATGGAGAACAAGGTTCTAGTCTCTTGCTCTCATGAACCCACTGTGTGAACTTGGGTAAAGCATCAGACCTCTTTTAGCCTGAGTTACCTTGTGTGTAAAATGAAAAAGCTAGGAGTCACAGATTTTTTTTTTTTTTTAAATTAAGACTTTTAAAGCTGCAAGGAATTCTAGAAGTCTTACCATTTAATGTTTTATTTTATGAAGGAGTATAACTCAGGTTCAAAAGAAATTAAGAGACCTACAACCTACGCATTTATTCTCAGAGAATAAATTTCCTGATTTGTCTGAGATGTACATACATACAGCATCCCTGCTAACTCCTGGTTAGCCGCTCATACAGCTTTCAGGAAAGGGAACGTACGGTGGAAAAGAACTTGGGAGTTGGTTGGATCTGGGTCTGATGCAGAACTTTGCCATTACTCACTTGCCTTGTAATCTTGTACAATTTACTGAGTCTCTGAGCTTTAGCTTTCTTATTGGTGAAATAAGCCCATTTTTAAAAGACTGTGTTACCTAAGAAAATTTAACTGTGAGTACAGCATAACCAGCCCAGCATTCTGAAGAATATAGCACAGATGGTATATACTATTCAGAGAAGCGTCCTTCTTGAATTCTAATGCAAACGAATCTCTCAAAGCTTGTTAATAAAAAGGAAGAGAAACCAGATTGCTTCAGGCTGTACTTGGTGGCATTTCTTCCTGGTGAGCTAACACAGGCCAGAAGGAATTGGAGTATCGAAAGTAAATAGATATTTTCTTTTTCTTAACCCTCCAGAATCAGCCCACAGTGTGTCTCTGAACCTTGCAAAAAGTTGTAAAAAGGGGGATCGAGGATGCCAAGTTTCATTTCCTTACCTCTGTCCATCTGATGACTTTTCCATTCGCTTTATACTCTGATCCATGGAATATCTTCACACTTGTTATAGACTCCATGGACTTCCCATCTATAGGACTTGTAACACTGCAATAGAGGCAAAGGAAAGAGATGGAAGCCGCTCTT
This sequence comes from Mustela putorius furo, assembly GCF_011764305.1. NCBI lineage: Eukaryota > Metazoa > Chordata > Mammalia > Carnivora > Mustelidae > Mustela > Mustela putorius. Next base: position 41,594,881 of record NW_025422005.1, on the reverse strand, counting down.
GAAGTTAGAAGAACCACTTCTCTTTTCAAGTCTTGCTACTAATTACACTGGGTGCTTTGCTGAACACATCTCAGCAACATCATGGTAAGAGACACTGCACAAAAATGTACATGAAGAGAGCTCTCATGGGAGGGGCCCGTGAACTGAAATAATTCAAAAAACACATGTAAAAAAGGAGCCATAATTCCAGGAGTTTGTTCTTTCAATGTAAAAAACTACTCAAACCTGCTCTCTTCTCCCAGCATTCCTTCCCAACTTCAGTGAGTGCGTGGCCACCCATCCAATCTCAATGTCCCCTCTGCTGTCAAATACTCTGCTCCTAACCATAATAACATTCACACATCTGCCTCACAAATGAACCTCTTAAGGGGAGGGAATATGATACACTCACCTCTGCATGCTGTATTCCCAGTTCTGACACACTGCTTGGAATGTAGGAGTTTAATAAATATTTATTGATTAAAAGAATTATTTGACCAAGTACGTTAATTATAACAATGCTGGTGTAAGCTCATGAACAAGTATTTATATCATTATTACAACAAATACCCTTCAGTAGTAAATTATCACTCCTAGATTCCTGAATGGAAAGGCCATTTTTTATAGTCATTTCCTCTCCAAAATATAGCAAGTATAAAGAGGTAGAGATTCACACTCACTCTGATGAGAATTCAAAATAATTGTCACAAAGATTCTAAACTTTTCCTAATAATTTTCAAACCTGTTTTTTAACCTATATGTAAAAAGATCAAATTGAACTTAAATTTCAGTATCAGGGACTCATTTCATTCACCTGAATTATAATTATTTAAACAATACTGAAATTAATTTCTATCTCATGAAACAACAGTTATCAAAAAAGGGCATTCCTGGGGTGCTGGGATGGTGCAGTGGGCTCGGGTCAGACTCTCAGCTTCGGTCATGATCTTGTAGTTGTGAGATTGAGCCCCACGTTTGGCTCCACCCCCAGTGCGAAGTCCACTTCAGATTCTTTCTCCCTCCCTCCTCGGCTTCCCTCCTCCCCTCATGTACTCTCTCCCCCTAAAATGAATAAATAAAATATATTTTTTAAAGGGCACTCTGTTGATCAGAGTATTTTGAGAGGGATACCCAGACACAGAGGGACAAGCTCGAAAACATTCAATTTATAGACTACACACTAAACTGAATTAGAGGGTCTTCCCTAACTAGTTCTTGTCCTGTTTCCTAAGATGCTACCACTGGCACTTGCTGTAGGAAGGGGCAACCTGCTTGTTATTAGTTACTGATACCTTATGGCATCAGATTTTCACATTATCAATTATTTGATCTAAATAACTATGTTAATTTCCAACTATAATTGAGAATTCAACACAACTTGGTTTTGCAATTAAAATTTCCAGTGAAGTATGAGAAGATAATGGGCTATTTGTAAAATAGGCACGTGTACTCATTGGTTTAGAAATTGCTTTTTTTGTTCAATAACAAAAGTTTAAGAGATTTTTTAAAAATCTGGTGTGCCGTGTTGTAAATGCCCTCTCTCTGCCTTTGCTCCTGCCATTCTCTCAGACTGGAATGCCCACAACTATGTGGCAAATACCTACTCATCCTATCAGATCCAGCTCAGTCCGTACTATTTCTCTATGAAGGTCTTCTTGAATATTGCCCGAGCACCTCCACCAAGGTTCTTCTTTTCTTTCTTATCTTTACTATATCCGACAGAGTTTTCTATGAGCATCTCCCATACTTGGATGCCCTTATTTATAACTATCTTCAAAACCAGACTGAACCACTTATCAGCAGGGAGTTTGTGTAATTTGTTTTTGTACTTCCAGAGACCTAGACATAGAACTATTGCCTGAGGCAAGAAGGGATGGACTGGATGGTAGGAAGTTGAATACAATGAGTTATGATATATTTGTTCAATCAATCCATTTTTTTTTCAATCAATCCATTTTTTAAACACCTACTCAGTGCCAGACAGTGTTTTAGGTGTTGGTGATACAGCAATAAATAAACCAGACAAAAAAACCTGCCCCTGGGCTGCCTGGGGGGCTTGGTTGGATCAGCATCTGATTTGGGCTCAGGGTCCTGGGACTGAGTCACATATTGGGTTCCCCGCTTAGCGGGGAGTCTTCTTCTCCCTCTGCCCTGCCCCTCGCCACCTGCTCATGCTCTCTCTGGCTCTTAAATAAAATCTTCAAAAAAATAAAAAATAAACTTCTTAAAAAAAATCCCTGGGGTGCTTGGGTGGCTCAGTGGGTTAAGCCTCTGCCTTCGGCTCAGGTCATGATCTCAGGGTCCTGGGATCAAGCCCCGCATCCGGCTCTCTGCTCAGCAGGGAGCCTGCTTCCTCTTCTCTTTCTGCCTACTTGTGATCTTTGTCTGTCAAATAAATAAATAAAATCTTAAAAAAAAAAAAATCCCTATGGCAAGGATGCGGAGAAAGGGGAACCCTCCTACACTGTTGGTGCAACCACTCTGGAAAACAGCATGGAGGTTCCTCAAACAGTTGAAAATAGAGCTACGCTATGACCCAGCAATCACACTACTGGGTATTTACCCCAAAGATACAAATGTAGTGATCTGAAGGGGCACGTGTACCTGAATGTTTATAGCAGTAATGTCCACAATAGCCAGACTATGGAAAAAACCTAGATGTCCAACAACAGATGAATGGATAAAGAAGATGTGGTATATATGCAATGGAATACTATGCAGACATCAAAAGAAATGAAATCTTGCCATTTGTGACGATGTGTATGGAACTAGAGGGTATTCCGCTGAGTGAAATAAGTTAATCAGAGAAAGACAATTATCATATGATCTCCCTGATATGAGGAAGTTGAGAGGCAATGTGGGGGGCTTGGTGGGGGAGGAAAAGAATAAATGAAACAAGATGGGATACAGCGGGAGACAAACCATAAGACACTCTTAATCTCACAAAACAAACTGAGGGTTGGGGGGGGTGGGAGGGAGAGGGTGGTTGGGTTATGGGCAATGGGGAAGGTACGTGCTATGGTGAGTGCTGTGAAGTGGGTAAACCTGGTGATTCACAGACCTGTACCCCTGGGGCTAATAATACATTATATGTCAATAAAAACATTTAAAAATTTTTTTAAAAATCCCTGCCCTTACGGAGTTTACATGCCAGGGGCAATGTAATAAGTGAAATGTACTTTATGTTAGAGAATTATAAGTTCTCTTGAAAAATATAATGTAAGAAAGGGGATAGGAAGTATTGGGAGTGGGAGAGAATAAATGTCTATGGGAGGATTATAATTTAGGTAGGTTGGCCAAGGAAGACCTTATGAGAAAATGACATTTTAGAAAGAATCTAAAAGTGGGAACGCCTGGGTGGCTCAGTTGGTTAAGCGGCTGCCTTTGGCTCGGGTCATGATCCCAGTGTCCTGGGATCGAGTCCCACATCGGGCTCCTTGCTTGGAGGGGAGCCTGCTTCTCCCTCTGCCTCTGCTGCTCTCTCTCTCTCTGGCAAATAAATAAATAAAATCTTTTTTTTTTTAAGATTATTTATTTATTTATTTGACAGAAAGAGATCACAAGTAGACAGAGAGGCAGGCAGAGAGAGAGAGGAAGGGAAGCAGGCTCCCCACTTAGCAGGGAGCCCGATGCGGGGCTCGATCCCAGTACCCTGAGATCATGACCTGAGCCGAAGGCAGAGGCTTAACCCACTGAGCCACGCAGGCGCCCCAAATAAATAAAATTTTTAAAAAAGAAGAATCTGAAAGTGGTAAAGGAGGAACTCATTTGGCTATCTTGGCTATTGAGGATAGGGTAGAAGCAACAAATGTCTGAGAACAGCAAAAACAAATGTCTGAGGGCAGAAGTAGAGTTGATGTGTTCAGGCAAGAAGGCAGGTGCTGCTTAGGTAGAGGATGGGCAGATGGTGTGAGGCTGTGTAAGTTGGAAAACACTCTGGCTTTTACCGTGAATAATACTGGAAGCCAGTGGTGGGTTCTGAGCAGAGAAGGGACATTGCTTTGGTTGCTGTATTAGAAAACAGATTAGGCTGGGGGGCAGGAGGAGCTGAAGACTAGAAACAAGAAAGCCAACTGAAGAACCCAATAATCGAGACCAAATGATGGTGGCCTGAACCACGATGGTGGCCAGAGAGGTAGTATGATTCTGGATACATGTTGAAATAAAATGTAACAGGATATATAAAATATATGCTATAAAATATAAGAGTACCAGGATTTACTATTGGGGTAGATGAAGGGTGTGAGAGAAAAAGAAGTTTCAAAGATGACCCCAAAGTTTTAGCTTGGGCCCTCAGAGAAGAGTTGCCATATACTGGCAAAGAGTATAGGACTTGAAGCCCAAGGAGGTGGTTTTCAGTCCTAGCCCTGCCACTTCCTGGCCTCTGAAGTCATTGGGCCTCTAGGTACTTGTTTACTCATCTATAAGATGGCAAAAATAACATTAGTTACTATCTCCAATGAAACAATGTTAGCAGAAGGGCTTTCTTTTTATAAAAACATAAAAGTTGTAGGTTATTACTATTATGTCGATAACTTTAGAGTACTGTGTTATTTCATCAACTCCTTCCCCTCCACCCTTCTTCCAAAATATGCAGAGAAACTCCTTCAGAATTTAAGCCAAGAAACTAGAAATTTAAAATTTTATATTATATATACAAAACTGTCCTTTCTCTTTGGGCTTTCAGTAAAGTTACAAATACCAGTGTAGACACAACCCAGAGCCCAGCCCATAACTAAATGCCACAACACGAAAAGTACTCCACATTTACCCCTTATTGACGTTTTTGTCATCGTCCACCCACTGAATGTAGATGTGCTCCTGGGGGTCCTCAGTGTCCGCCTTGCCGCAGGTGATGGTGAAGTCCTTCATGTCTCGCAGTGCCTGCCTCAAAGCATCCATGTTTTCTGCTGTGATCTGGACCATAACGCCATCTGAGAATCAGCACCAAGATCACATAGGTGGAAACAATGCAAAGCCAGGGAGAGGGGCAGATCATCACAGTACCTAGCAAATCCCTTTAGGATTAAATGCAAAACTTCGGCTGCTCTCTAAAGCTGACAGATACAGAGAGGTTTTGTTCTTTGGGCCGGATCTCTTACTTTTGAGAGTGCTATGAGAAGCAAACACCAAGATGGCTTCTGCTTAAAACACTCACCTGTTGATTTCACTTCAGACACAACTGAGTTTCTCCTTAGACCACTTCAAAGGAAAACTTACACTTGGTCACATGCCTCTTCTGGACCGACAGAACTGTTTTCACTCTTGCCTTTATCATGCTGTAACTCATATTTATGTGTTCGCACCTCTATGTCTCTCACCTTACTATCACTGCCCAGCATACAGTGAATGCACAGTGAATGACTGTTAAATAAGTCACTGAGTAAACAACAGTAGTAGGAGAAGGGATAAATCCATTCACCGGCTAGCAACAAGGCAAACCTACCACGTGTGTTTCACACTAGCCACCATGAAGCCAACACATGGTAACTATTTTTGGCCTGCTACCTACCCAAGTCAAAGGCAAACACTGAAATTCAGGTTGAAAGCTGACACATGTTCAGCAATTACCCTGCTTCACTGACATAAAATTTTGTCAACTAAAATAATTCCATAAGAGTCAATAAAAATTTCATAAACAGGCAGTCAAGTGTTCAACTGACACACAGTGAAATACAAGACCTAAGAAATTTCCAATCCAAAGACAAAGACACAACTTTTAAACACAGTACTTTGCATTATAAGGATCTGTGTCAGTTCAAGTTATCATTTCCATTACATTTAAAGGGCATTTTTTTAATCTTCTTGTCAAGACACAATTTCAAATGCAGTTAATACTTGATCACATAGGCATTAGTCACATAAGACCAATGACTGTTTAACTCCTAGATTTCTTAACAATTTCTTAATAGCATGCTTCTGCTTTATAGTCAAATTGTGAAATTTAGTTGTAAAATAGTAATGTACTTTGCTCTTCACTAGTTGCTTTATTAAGCTTACCAATAAAGGAGGTCAAAGCCAATATCTATTAACATAAGACAGTCTTTTCAGTTCAGTTAACACACTGGAGTTCAGCTTTCATATAGGGCACTGGAGAAAGCTACTGCAGAAATGAAAACCTGTCAGCATGTGTGGCAAACTGTACCTTCCAAGGGTCACCATAATATCTCCCATCTCACATGCTTTCTCACAATGCTACCTTCCCATTTTCCCATTAAGAAGTAGAGTCTAATTGCTGAACATGAGAAGGCTTATGACTACTTCTAGCACTAGAGTATGGTGGAGGTAACATCGGGTGACATTTGAGACTGGGTCATAAGAAGCAACTTGGTTCTGCCTTTTGCTAGAACATATGAGCCTGCACTAAGAAGTCCAGCTACCCCAAGGCTGCCATGGCATGGTAAGGAGTCAAAGTGTGAGCACTTCAGTCTCCACCTCTAGTCTTTAAAATAATCCAGGCCAGGCCCCAAGACACGTGAGTGAACGAACCTTCAGATAATTTGAGCTTCCAGCTATCAAGTCATCCCAGCTGAGGCCCTGGACATCACTGAGCAGAGTCAAGCCATCCCGCACTACTGTGTCAAGATTCCTGACCCAGAGGAATCAGTGAACGTTATAAAATAGTTGCTTTAACCCATTAAGTTCTAGTTAAATTTGTTATGTAACAAGAGTAACCAGATCAAAATACAGGAATAATCAATTGACAAAAAAATAAACAGTATGCTCATTAGCCTTTCATTAACTCCCATTTAATTAGTTTTTGTCAAAATATGTGTCATGTCTACTCTAATTATAGCAAACCAGCAGCAAGCACATCCCATTCTGTACCCCAAATGATGACCGCAGCACTCCTGTGAGTTAAGGCAGACTGAACTTCATCTATATACTTAGAGACTGGAGCCCAATGATATATTTGAACTCAGACTATGCCCCCTTGAGTACCCTACTCCAGAGCTCTGAAAGGCCATCTTTTAATTTTTATGTTACTGTTCCGTGATATTGCTACGACTTACTTCTTTGGAGAACTGAACACCTATATGACATTATTAATTAGTTTAGGACTAAGATGCTATTGTATACATAACAGGAGTCAGAAGTCTACTGTAGAAGTGTCATGGTTTCATTTAACATTTCTTGCTTTTTTTTTTTTTACGTTATTATTATTATTGTTATTATTTATGTAAGCTCTAAGCCCAACATGGAGCTTGAACTTAGGACCCTGAGATCAAGAGTCACATGCTCTACCAACTGAGCCAGTCAGGCTCCAACATCCCTTGCTTTTTAGTTGTATGATTAGGACTAAACTAATACACATGCAGTAAATAACTTATTCTTTACCTTCCACAATACTGGATTTGGCAAGATATCCGGAGGAAGATTTCAGAGCGCCACTGAACACAAAGAAACTGGCACCTGTGACTAAAAAGAATATAAATAGTTCAGTGTAGACCCAGAGATACAAAGACTGAGAACAATAAGAAATATTTGATAGTTTCTAACTCCAACCATCATCATACAGAAAACAAAAAACACCAACTCTATACAGCACAATACACAAGTAACTAATAATTCTGATGCTTATGATAGCTTTAGGAATGAAGTTTTAAGATACAATCCCTCATTCTGTTTTTCTCTCCCTCCAATCAAGAATTAAAGAATCTTACAAGCAAAGAAATCTCAGTGGTCAAGTCAAGGGCTTGGCAAACTACAATCTGTTTGGCCTGCAGCCTATTTTTATAAGTAAAATTTTATTGGAAGACAGTCATGTCCACTCATTTGCATATTATCTGTGGCAGTTTTTGAAGTATGCCAGAATTGAGTAACTGTTGACAAAGACAACAAGCTTGCAATGCCTTAAATATTTATTACCCAGCCATTCACAGAAAAAGTTTGCTGACCCCTGATCTAATATATTTTTTTTAGATGAAATACATTTTGAAGACAGAGATATGACTGGCAACCATTTTATTGACCTGGTGAAGTTCTTTTAAAAAAATAAATTACTTATTTAAAAGACAAATACCTGTTACTATTATCGTGTCATAAAAGAAAGGACAATCACATTTAGCTTTAAGAAAATTTCACTATGTCCCTCCACATCTTTTTAATTTTTTTAAAAATTAAGCACCCAACACGGACCTCAGACTTAACAACAGGGAGATCAAAAGTTGTGTGTTCCACCCACTGAGCCAGCCAGGAGCCCCTATGCGCCTCTACATCTTAAACTGGATGAAGTAATCCAACTCCCTAACCACTGGCAAATTCTCTAACACGTGGACATCCAGCCTTTATCGAAGACCCCTAGTGACAAGGAGCCCACAATGGCACAAGGCAACCCATTCTACTTCTGGGTAACTCTTGGCCTTACATAATGTGCTCTCAAACTGAGTCCAGATCTAGATTCCTATAACTTTGTCTCAGTGGTGCTGGTTCTGGCCTTTTGTAGCTATAGAGAATAAACTGAATCTTATTTCCACATACCAGAGAACCTTAAAAATAGAGATAGTTATTTTTCCCCTCTTCCGATCTATACTTTTCCAGTTAAACATGTACACTTTTTTCAAAAGATCTTCCTTGACCTCGTTTCCAAATTTTTCACAGGCCCTGCATCATTCTCTAAAGAACCTCCAGTTTTATCAATGCATATCATCAATTACATTAATGATATCCAGAACTTAATTCAAATATTCTAGGTATCCTTTGACTAATAGAGAGCATTGTGGACTTATCACCTATCTTATTTTGGATATCATATTGAATATACATGTGACAAAGACCTTTTATGCCTTTACTGAAGACAATGACCTACGTCACCATCAGCCAGAGAAGTGTTTCATAAAGCATACTAAAGAAAGCTAGTTATGGGAAATATTCTGAGGAAAAACAAAATTCGTAGTCAAGTAAATTTGAGAAGGGCCAGGCCCGTATCTTCCTTTTGGAAAACTAAAATATACATCAGCCTGTTAAAGGCTCTGAAAGTCCTGTAGTAAAATCTGTTTAAACTTGTTTAACTCAGGATTTCTCCGTTTAATGTATTATGCAATACTTGCACTTATTTATTTTTTAAAACCATAGAACCTGATAAGACACCTTAAGAAATGCCAGCATAAGCGACGCTTCTTAAATTTCAATATGCATTTGAACACAGGGACTTGTTAAAAAACAAATTCTAATTTAGCAGATTTTGGGTATAGATTCTTCATTTCTAACAATCTCCCCAGTGATAAGGCCACACTATGAGTACTACAGAACCAAGAAGCTTTCAAAATCCAGTCAACCTATTAATATTCTTGGGATATGGTCATTCAACAAGTTTCAAATCTATCTAAGCATATTCTCACTAAGGGGCCTCGTCGCCTACCTTCAAATATCAATTCTGGCCCTGCTAATATCCTGAGGCAGTATTTTCAAAATTTCCCCTTTATTAGTAGAGATCTCATTTGCAACTCTGAATATGGCTACTGCTGAGCCAGTGTAATCTTAGAGAATCAGGTTGGAAAGTTTAATTTCATCAAATTGTTTGTGGCTACCTAGTTAGAAAGCGAGAGTTATGGGGCTGAGATATCCAACTTTCCAAGTCCAGTACAATTCTTACCATGTCAATCAGCTCAAATACTCACCCTTTCTGGGCTGATTGTGAATACTGATAGCCTGGGTCTGATAATTTCCGTCATCATTCTGTACACACACAAGATGAGAGTCTGCCTTCTCATTGAAGCAGGCACCTCCTGCCAGGACATGCTCATTGGACTTGTTCATGGCTTTCATCATCTGTAATCAAAGAAGAGCGCTAACTTTCTTATTCTGCCAAAAATGGGCATTTCTTTTGGTCTGGCAAAGCACAACTCCTTTACCTCAAAAATAAAAAACAATAAGGAAAACACAGTGAAAAAGCAATCACCATTGGAAAAAAAATCAACTTTGGGTACCTGGGTGGCTCAGTGGGTTAAAAAGACTCTGCCTGTGGCTCAGGTCATGATCCCAGCGTCCTGGGATAGAGCCCCGCATCGGGCTCTCTGCTCAGCAGGGAGCCTGCTTCCCTTCCTCTCTCTCTGCCTGCCTCTCTGACTACTTGTGATCACTGCCTGTCAAATAAATAAATAAAATCTCAAAAAAAAAAAATCAACATACACAAAGATTTCCTGTGTAGTTTATAGGTGATTTGTGTTATAACCTAAGTAAGCACATGACATATTTTGTATTTATCTTTTTGGTATTTGTGTTGCACTGAACTCAAGTAACATTAGTTTAGCTAATTACAGTAATTTCTCCCACCCACTGGATTCTCTGAGGATATACACACTGAAATTCTAAGTCAAAAGAATGTTCCATATGTAAGTACATCTGCCCTCTTCCCATATCCACACAAAGGAGTGTTTTCCTCTAGAAATATATAAACTCTATTGCTTAACTTTACTGACTCACATTTGAAATCTTCAGTGAAATCACTTAATAATATGTTGCTTTGTGTTTTTTTCAAGTTTTTATTTAAATTCCATTGAGTTAACATACATAACTTCTCCTGGTTACACTTAGATACAACACCCAGTATCATCATAAGAACTACCCTCCTTAATACCCATCACCTATTTAACTCACTCCCCTGCCAACCTCCCCTCTAGCAGCCTTCAGTTTGTTATTTGTAGCTAAGAGTCTGTTTTATGGTTTGCCTCTTTTTCCCCCTTATGTTCATGTTTCATTTCTTAAATTCTACATATGAGTGAAATCACATGGTATTTGTCTTCCTCTGACTTATTTCACTTAGCATAATACACTCTAGCTCCATTCACATCGTTGCAAAAGGCAAGAGTTCATTTTTTGATGGCTGCATAATATTCCATTGTATATAGACACCACATCTTCTTTATCCATTCATCAGTCGATGGACATATGGGCTCTGTCCATAATTTGGCTATTGTTGATAATGCTACTATGAACAACGGGGTGCATGCGCTCCTTTGGAACAATAACTTTGTATCTTTTGGGTAAATACTTAGTAGTGCAATTGCTGGGTTGTAGGGTAGTTTTATTTTCAAGTTTTTGAGCAATTTCCATAGTGCTCTCCAGAGTAGCTGCACCAGTTTGCATTCCCACCAACAGTGCAAGCAGGTTCTTCTTTCTCCACATTCTTGCCAACATCTGTTGTTTCCTGTGTTGTTAATTTTAGCCATTCTGACAGGTGTGAGGTGGTATATCTCATTGAGTTTTAATTTGTATTTCCCTGATGATGAGTGATGTTGAGCATCTTTTCACGTGTCTGTTAGCCATCTGGATGTCTTTTTTGGAAAAATGCATGTTTTTGTCTTCTGCCCATTTCTTAACTGAATTATTTTTTTGAGTGTTGAATGTGGTTATGTTCCTAATAGATTTTGGGTACTAACTCTATCAGATATGTCATTTGCAAATATCTTCTCCCATTCTGAAGGTTGCCTTTTAGTTTTGTTGATTATTTCCATTGCTCTGCAGAAACTTTTTATCTTGATAAAGTCCTAATCATTTTTGCTTCTGTTTCGCTTGTCTCTAGAAACTTACCTAGTAAGAAGTTGCTGCAGCTGACATCAAAGAGGTTGCTACCTGTGTTCTCCTCTAGGATTTCAATGGTTTCCTGTCTCATATTTAGGTCTTTAATCCATTTTGGGTATTTTTGTGTATGGTTTAGGAAAGCGGTCCAGTTTCATTCTTCTGCATATTTTTGACCAGTTTTCACAGCACCATTTGTTGAAGAGATGGTCTTTTTCTCATAGCTAATATAATCTTCAATGGGGAAAAGCTGAGGGCTTTTCCTTTAGGGCCAAGAATAAGACAGGGACGTCTACTCTCACCATTGTTATTTAACACAGCAAAGGAAGTTCTAGACTCAGCAATCAGATGACCAAAAAAAGTAAAAGACATCCAAATTGGCAAGGAAGATGTCAAACTTTATTTTCAGATGACATGATACTCCATGTAGAAAACCTGAAAGACTCCACCCAAAAATTGCTAGAACTGGTATATGAATTCAGCAAAGTTGCTATAAAATCAACATACAGAAATCTGTTACATTTCTATACACCCATAATGGAGCAGCAGAAGGAGAAATCAAGGAATTGATCCCATTTACAATTGCACCAAAAATCACAAGATACCTAGGAATAAATCTAACCACAGAGGTAAAAGATCTGTACTCTGAAAACTATAGAATACTCATGAAAGAAATAAAAAAGACACAAAGAAATGGAAAAGCATTCCATGCTCATGGACTGGAAGAACAAATATTGTTAAATGTGTATGCTACCCAAAGCAATCTACATATTTAATGCAATCCCTATCAAAATACCACCAGCATTTTTCACAGAGCTAGAATAATCCTAAAATCTGTATGGAACCACAAAAGACCCTGAAGAAACAAACCAATCTTGAAAAAGAAAAGCAAAGCTGGAGGCATCACAATTCCAGACTTCAAGTTATATTACAAAGCTGTGGTGATGAAGACAGCATGGTATTGGTACAAAAACAGATACACAGATCAATGGAACAGAACAGACACCCCAGAAATGGACCCACAACTATATGGTCAACTAGTCTTCGACAAAGCAGGAAAGAATATCTAATTGAAAAAAGTCTCTTCAACAAATGATTTGTTGTTCTTATCAAAAGATTTAAGATAGTAATTCTGAACCTAACCTGAAAAAACTCACAGGCCACCATTTTATATCTACTAAGCAAATCTGAACTCATGTTATCTCGGTAATAACTCTGGCTTCTGACTGAAACAGGATAGTGATAATTTGTTTTCTAGTTTCCATTTTTTCCCTCATGCCATCCCATTTGTCCATCTTCCTGATTCAACCCTTTACAAGGCTTTAATCTTTCAAAAATCTAGTCCAAAAGTTTTGTTTTACTCAGCTCTTCCTCTTACATTACAAACTGCAGTACTACAGTGTGAGAAATACCAGATGAGTGTTCTGACAACTTTCTGTATCAACACAGTCAAAACAAAATAATGTGAGGTGAAATTCACATAAATAAAATCAACCGTTCCAAAGTGAACAATTCAGTGGCATCTAATACATTAACAATGGTGTGCAATAATAACCTTTACTTAGTTCCAAAACACTTCCTTCACTCCAAAGTAAAAAACCTTCCTCTAACTGGTTTCTTCCTCTCCTAATTTTAACCACCAATCTGCATTCTGTATGAATTTATTCTGGCTATTTCACACAAATGGGACCATATAATATGTGACCACTGTGTCTAGCTTCTTTCACTTATGTAACATTCTGGAAGCTCATCCATGGTGTAGCATGAACCAGTACTTGACTTCTTTTTATAGCTGAATTATACACATGCACATATACACATACAATATACACGCACCAGAGTTTATCCATCTATCCATCCAGGCACATTTCGGCTATGCCTATCTTTTGACTATTGTGAATAGTGCTACTCTAAGTGTATGTGTGGATGTACTTGTTTGTGTAACTGTTTTCAATTCTTTGGGATATATACCTGGAGGTAGAATTGCAGGGCCATACAGCAATTCTATGTCCAATTTTTTTTTCTTTTTCTTTTTTTTTTTTTTAAAGATTTTATTTATTTTATTTGACAGAGAGAGAGATCACAAGTAGGCAGAGAGGCAGGCAGAGACAGAGGGGGAAGCAGGCTCCCTGCTGAGCAGAGAGCCCGATGCGGGGCTCGATCCCAGGACACTGAGATCATGACCTGAGCCGAAGGCAGTGGCTCAATCCATTGAGCCACCCTATTGTCCAATTTTTTGAGGAGTTGCCAAACTGCTTTTCATAGTGGAGGAACCATTTAATATCTTCACCAATAACATATAAGGGGCCCAATTTCTTTATATCCTTGTTGACACCTGTTATTTTCTGTTGTTGTTTTATAGCCATCCTAGTAGGTATGAAGAAGTACCTCATTATGGTTTTGATTTGCATTTGACTAATAATGTTAAGCATCTTTTCATCTGCTCATTGGCTATTTGAATATCTTCTTTGGAGAAATGTCTATGTAAGTTTTTTGCCCATTTAAAAAAAAAAAGAAGAAGAAGAAAAGAAAGATTTCATTTAGGGGCGCCTGAATGGCTCAGTCAATTAAGTAGCTGCCTTTGGCTCAGATCATGATCCCAGGGTCCTAGGATCGAGCCCTGTGCTGGGCTCCCTGCTCAGGGGGAGCCTGTTTCTCCCTCTCCCTCTATTCCACCCCTTGCTCATGCTTTCTCTCACTCTCTCAAGACAGAGCAAGCAGGGGGAGAGGCAATGGGAGAAGGACAGACTCTCAGGCAGACTTCATGCTGAGTGCAGAGACCCATGACAGCTGGATCCCACAACCCTGAGATCATGACCTGAGCTGAAACCTACAGTCAAGCACTCAACCACTGAGCGACCCAGGTCCCCCAAGTCCACTATCCATTTCAAAAAATACATAGTGTCGGGGAGCCTGGGTGGCTCAGTGGGTTTAGGCCTCTGCCTTCAGCTCAGGTCATGATCCCAGCGTCCTGGGATAGAGCTGCGCATCCGGCTCTCTGCTCAGTGGGGAGTCTACTTCCTCCTCTCTCTCTCTACCTGTCTCTCTGCCTACTTGTGATCTCTGTCAAATAAATAAATAAAATCTTTTAAAAAATACATAGTGTTTTATTGGTTTCGGGTGTACAATATAGTCATTCAACAATTCCATATATCACACAGCGTTCATCACAACAAGTGCACTCCTTAATCCCCATCACCTATTTAACCCACCTTCCACCCATGTCCCCTCTGGTAACCATTAGTTTATTCCCTGTTCTCTGTAATTAAAAGTTGTTTTCTTCATTTGTTTCTTTCTCTTTCTCCCCCCTTTGCTCATCTGTTTTGTTTCTTAAATTCCACATAAGAGTGAAATCATATGGTATTTGTCTTACTCTGACTTATATCAAAGCCTTATACTCTCCAGTTCCATCCATGTCCTTCCAAATGACAAGATTTCATTCTTTTTGATGGCTGAGTAATATTCCACTGTGTACATACACCACTCTTCTTTATCCATTCAACACTTGATGGACATTTGGGCTCTTCCATAATTTGGCTATTGTAAATAATGCTGCTATAAATATAGGGGTGCATGTACACCTTTGAATTCATGTTTTTGTATTGTTTGGGTAAATACCTAGTACTGCAATTGCTGGGTCAGAGGGTAGTTCTAATTTTAACTTTCTTTTTAAAAATTTATTTATTTGAGAGAGACAGAGAGTGCTCATGTGTGAGTGGGAGAGAGGCAAAGGGAGAGGGAGAATCTCCAGCAAACTCCCCACTGAGCACAGAGCCTGAAGAAGAGCTCAATTCCACAACCCTGGGATCGGGACTTCAGCCAAAATCAAGATTCAAACGCTTAATCAACTGGGCCACCCAGGCACCATATCTATTTTTAACTTTTTGAGGAACTTCCAGACTGTTTTACACATTGACTGTACCAGTTTGGATTCCCACCAATGATGCATTAGTGTTCCTTTTTCTCCAAATCCTCACCAACACCCAATGTTCCTGTGTTGCTGACTTTAGCCATTCTAACAGGTGTGAGGTGGTATCTCATTGTTTCCCTGATGGTAAATGATGACGAACATCTTTTCATGTGCCTGTTGGCCATCTGGATGTCTTACTTAAAGAAATGTCTATTCATGTCTTCTGCCCATTTTAATTAGATTACTTGTTTTTTGGGTGTTCAATTTGATAATTTCTTTATATATTTTGGATATTAATCCTTTACTGGAATAAATCATTTGCAAATATCTTCTCCCATTCTACAGGTTGCCTTTTAGTTTTGTTGATTGTTTCCTTTGTTGTGCTGAAGCATTTTAATTTGATGCATTCCCAATAGTTTATTTTTGCTTTTGTTTCCCTTGTCTCCACGGACATATCTTTAAAAAAGTTGCCCTTTGCCCATTTTTTAACGGGACTGTCTTGTTGTTGAGTCACAATAATTCTTTGTATCTTCTAGATATCAGACCCTTGTCAGATGTATGATTTGCAAATATTTTCTCCCATGTGTAGGCTGTCTTTTCACTTTCTTGTTAATGTCTTTGAATGAAAAAAAATTTTAATTTTTATTAAGTCCAATCTATTTTTTCTTTTGTTACTTGTCCCATTGTAAATTATCTGAGAATCCATTGCCAAATCCAAAGTTAAGAAGTTACCATCATGATTTATTTTTTTTTCAAAGAGCTCCATCATTTTAGCTCTTATATTTAGGCCACCGATGCATTTTCATTTTTAAGATTTTATTTAATTTGTCAGAGAGAGAGAAAAAAAGCTCAAAGGAGGGGGAGCAGCAGAAAGAGGGAGAATAGCCTCCCTGCTGAGCAGGAGCCCAATGCAGGACTGGATCCTAGGACCCCAGGATCATGACCTGAGCCGAAGGCAGATGTTTAACCAACTGAGCCACCCAGATGTCCCCACTGATCCATTTTCAATTAAGTTTGATATATGGCGAGTAGGGGTACAATTTCATTCTTTTACATGTGGAAATCCAGTTGTCCTAGCACCGTTTGTTGAAGGCTATTCCTTCACCATTAAATGGTCGTGGCCCCCTTGTCAGAATCAACTGACCATAAAAGTATGGATTTATTTCTGGATTCTTAAATCTATTCCATACTAGTACCACACTATTTTGATAACTGTAGTCTTGCAGTAAGTTTTGAGAATGGGAAGGATGACTCCTCCAATTTTGTTCTTATACAAGATTATTTTGGCTTTGGAGACACTTGCAATTCCAAAAGAACTTGAGTACTGGCTTCTTTTCTGGGGAAAAAAAAGGCTACTGGAGTTTTGATAGGGCTTGCATTGGATCCGAAGATCCACTCTGAATGATATGTCTTCCCATTTATTTAGGTTTTCTTCATTTCTTTCAGCAATGTTTTGTAGTTTTTAAAGTATAAGTCTTTTACTTTCTTGGTTAAATTTATTCCTAGATAGTATATCAATACAATTCTAAGATATCATGATCTCCTGGCTTTATTTTGTTTTGTTTATAACTCTCGAAAAGTTAGTGTTTTAATATATTACTACATCACCAGAGGCATCCAAATAATAACTGAATATTCCTCTCACACTGATATTTATCAACCTCACTAATTCAAACCACTTCTGTCAGGGTTTTCCAAAGATTACTTTTAAGGAAATTTTCTGCAAACACGGTAAGTCAGCAGAAGAGTCCTATTTAGCAAAGTCAACTGATAGACTAATCTAGGTTCTCATTTGCAGTTTATATTTGTATCACATGAAGAACTGCTATAATCACATATAATTTTAAATTAACATATAATATATTCTTTGCCCAGGTAATTTTTTTTTTTTAAGTAAACTCTATCCCCAACCACAAGGCTCAAACACATGATCCCAAGATCTACTGTCTGAGCACGTCAGGCAACCCCACACAGAGCAATTTAAAGAATGTTAAAAAATAAAAAAATTAAAAATAAAAATAAATAAATTTAAAGAATGTTAGATCATTTCTTCTAAATCATTAGGCTAAAGTGGTTTCTAACTTTGTCTACACTAAGCAGATTAATATTCTCAATTCAGACATTCTAAATAAATTAGCTAGCTTCTAAGAAATAATTTCCCCAGATGTCAATTTCAAGCCCAATGAGAAAAACAAACTTCATACTTCTTTATAAATGAGCACTTTTACCTTCTTAAAATCACGTGCATATATACCAAGAGTTTCCCAGATATGCAAAGGACTTTGCTGACCATAAAATAAAGTTACTTTTGTCATATGATGATACAAATATGCAACTTTCTAGTTGTGCTATTTCTCTGCTCTATTGATTCAAACTCTGTAATATCTCCTCTATCTATTCCTATTTTCCCCAGAGTTCAAGATATAACTACCTCTTGGGGCGCCTGGGTGGCTCAGTGGGTTAAAGCCTCTGCTTTCAGCTCAGGTCATGAACCCAGGGTCCTGGGATCAAGCCCCGCATTGGGCTCTCTGCTTGGCAGGGAGCCTGCTTCCCTTCCTCTCTCTCTGCCTACTGGTGATCTCTGTCTGCCAAATGAATAAATAAAAATTAAAAGAAAAAAAAAGATATAACTACCTCTTTTCTTCTGGACAATAAGGTTTTTCTGTAGTCATTCTCTGTCAGTTCTGATTCATTTCACACAATGTTTCCATATTTACCAAAGCACAACGCTGATCATGTCAATCTTTTCTACCCTGCCCTCTGCTCAAAATAACTAGCTTCCCATGCTCTTACTCCATACCAGCTTTCCTGTCTTGCTTCCCTTCCTACCATATCCTTATTTGCAGGACTACTTCTTGATGTGCTACCATTTCCTATCTCTGAGCTCTTTAGCCTTCCCTTTCATCCTCCGTATCCAAGCACCTAAAAACTCTACCCCCCAAAACAAGGCCTAGTAAAAATACCAATTCCTGCATGCAGTCTTCTTGAATTCCCAGACACCAGTATGACTGCTTCCTTCTTTGAACTGCCATAGCACACTGTACTTCTTAAATCATCAACATTCAGCTTTGGATTATGATTAAGAATAAGAATTCAAGTCAGACTGCCTGTATTACTGGGCTTTGCTATTAACTCTGTGTGCCTTTGGGCAAGTTACTTAATTTTCCGTGTCTGTTTCCTCCTCTGTAGAGGTGATAATAAAAGTAACTATTTCATACAGTTATGAGGATTAAATAAATAAATATTTATAAAGTGCTTAGAATAGCACCAAGAACACAGTAAGTACTGATGATGTGTTTGCACTAAAATTTGTAGACCTGTTTCCTCTACTCTGCTTATAAAATTGTAAAGCAACCTAAAAATCAGTAGCAAGTAATTCAACCAAGTACCTCTTACAAGATAATGGGATTCAGACCCTTCCTAAAAACTGGGGAATTAGTGCAAATGACATACCAGTAAAAGGCAAGGAAACAATTGCTGTGACAACAGTATGTGCAAAATAGCATCCATGGAAGGTCAACCTTGAGCCAGGAACTGGGCTAAATGCTACTCAGGTCTTATCTCAAAAGGCTATTTTAGCATATCAAGTGAAGGTACAGAACCTTTTTCTTCCTGTGTTTCCCATCCAGAGTCCAGCCATCCCCGAAGATTATAACTGTTAAAAGCCAGTTAAAAGAATACAATTCTAGGAATGATTGTGTTGAGGAATGTATGAAGAGTTAAACATCTAATCCATCTCTGAATTAACGTGCCACATGCTTCAATTTCCTGAATCTCATGTTAAAAGGACAGTTTATTTAATCTTCTGATTTAAAGTGGAAAGGAATTTATATGCACGGAAGTTCCAAAGACCCTGAGGAATAGCTACAATTTCTATATACTGTGTAAGGCTTGGCACAGGGCCTTGTTTACAGTAGGTGCTCAATAAATATTTGCTGAATATACTAATTAGTTAACCATATTAAATAGGGATGGATTTGGAGTTATTCATGAAGTTATATGGAGAGTAAATGTTGTTAGCATGATTTAAAAATTTTTTTTTGGTTCATATATAATTGCAGTGTCACATAGATTAGGTACCTAGTAAGTTTTAACAATTTAATTCTATAAACATTTATCAAGTGATTGACAATGACTTTAGGTAGAAAGATACTGCAGGGACATGGAAAATTTATGAAAGCTCTGTACCAGAGATAAAATGAAGAAAGAAAGATCTCTGCCCTCAAGGGACTCAAAATTCAGAGCAGAAGGGGTTTCATACTCATCAGCTATACAAGATACATGAATAAAGAAAGCTAGGAAAACAGAGGAAAGAAAGAATGATACTGTCTGGGGAATGGAGAATCTAGGAAGGATTCCTAAAAGGTAAAACATTTGAATTAGCTATGAATTCGGATAAAGAGAAAATCAAGAGTGAAGGGAAAGAAATTGAACTGAGAAAAGAACACTGAGTTGAGTAATGATGGAATAGAGAAGAATATCCTTGCCTGGAGATATTCTGGAACAATATAAACATCTTTCCCATCAGCTGGAGTTCACCTGTGTCCTGAAGCTAGCACCCATATTCAAGTCCTCTGGTACATTCCCTCTAAACCTACTTTGTGGAGGACTATTATCATGAGTGGATGTTGTACTTTGTCAAATGCTTTTTCTATATCTACTGAAGTGATCATATGGTTATCCTTTCTCTTGTTGATGTGATATATCACACTGATTGATTTGTGAATATTGAACCACATTTGCACCCCCCCACCGGAATAAATCCTACTTGATCGTGGTGAATAATTTTTGTTTGGTGAATAATTTTTTTAATCTATTGTTGAATTTGCGACTCCTTTCATTCTTTTGAAAAGAGGACTATCAGCTCCTCCTCCCCTAAGAGAAAAGAAATGTATTCTTTGAAAGCCAGAAAATAAAACATTCCTCAGGACAGATTTTAGGGCCATCTGTTCTTGCTAGTGCTACAATGAACCTATGAAATCATGATTTTGTAAGTTCACATTTCTCTGAAGAATATGCGTAGCCTTGAATTAAAATAAACCAAAGCTCCTATTTCAGTATCACAGAGTAGGAAGGAATCTCAAGAGGCCATCCAGCCTAAATTATACTAGATGGGGAATTGTACAGACATATAATTTCACAGAGTCTTGCATTATATCACAACCAACATAAATTTCTCTATTCTTTGGTACCTGAGTAAAGGATTAATAAAACTTTGAGACTTCAGATTTTGACATTAGGCTAATTCTTTGGCTCTATTCCCAAAGCAACCTGATAATAGGTTGAATGCACACTATATTAAAAAAACAAAACAAAACTGGATTTTTTACAATTATACTTAAAATTGACAAAACATACATATTTAAAATGTACAGTCTGATGAATTTTGACATGTGTATACCCCCATAAAAACAGCATTTGAAATCACTCTCTACTCTGCTCCATTGATCTGTATGTATGCATTTACAGCAAAATAATACCATCTTGATTACTCTACCTTTTAAATAACATCAGGTTATTATTAAATAACATCAGGTTATTAACATCAGGTAGCACAAGTACTTGAATTATCTTCTTTTTTCAAAGTTGTTTTGGCTAGGGGCATTTGGGTGGCTCAGTCAGTTAAGCATCTGCCTTCAGTTCA
The DNA here is from genome assembly GCF_011764305.1 of Mustela putorius furo. Classification (NCBI taxonomy): domain Eukaryota; kingdom Metazoa; phylum Chordata; class Mammalia; order Carnivora; family Mustelidae; genus Mustela; species Mustela putorius. Next base: position 41,573,828 of record NW_025422005.1, on the reverse strand, counting down.
GGTCATGATCCCAGGGTCCTGCAACTAAGCCCTACATCAGGCTCCCTGCTAAGCAGGAGGTCTGCTTCTCCCTCTTCCTCTGACCCTTCACTGCCCCCCACTTCGCTCATGCTCTCGCTGTCAAATAATAAATTTTTTTTTAAAGTTGTTTTAGGGGTGCCTGGGTGGCTCAATGGGTTAGGCCTCTGCTTTCAGCTCAGGTCATGATCTCAGGGCCCTGGGATCGAGCCCCATATCCAGCTCTCTGCTCAGCAGAGAGCCTGCTTCCCCCATCTCTCTCTGCCTGCCTCTCTGCCTACTTGGGATCTCTGTCAAATAAATAAATAAAAATATTTTTAAAAAGTTGTTTTAGCTATTCTATATTCCTTGTATCTCCATATAAATTTTAAAATCAGCACCTCAATTTGAAACAACAGCAGCAGCAACAACAACAACAAAACCCTGCTGGCATTTTGACTGAGATTGTGTTGAAGCTACAGCTCAATCTGGGGACAACCAACATCTTAACAAGATTGAATCTTCCAATCCATAAACACAGTATCCCTCTTCACTTATTTGGGTCTTCTTTCTTTCTTTATTTTTTTAAGATTTTATTTATTTGTGAGAGAGAAAGAGAGGAGGGGGGGTAGGGGGAGAGAGAATCTAAAGCAGACTCCACACTGAGCACAGAGCCCAATGTGGGGCTCAATCTCATGATCCATGGGCTCATGACCTGAGCTGAAGTCAAGTCAGAGGCTTAAGCTGAAGTCAAGTCAGAGGCTTGACTGAACCACTCAGGTGCCCCATAAATTCTAATTTCTGAATGTTTATTATTAGTGTACAGAAATATGACTGATTTTTACACAAGGATCTTGCTAAATTCACTTATTAGATCTGATAGCCCTTTTGTAGAGAGAGAGAGTAGGATTTCCTACATAGTAAACAATCATGTTATCTGTGAAGAAAAACAATCTTTTTTCCAGTCTATATTCATCTTATTTTGTCTTCTTGTTAATTTTGTCTATTCTCGTCTTATTACATTGGCTAGAAGCTCCACTGAAATGGTGAATAGAAGTAAGAGTTGACATCCTCTCCTTGTTCTTAATCTTAAATAGTAAAGCATTTACTCTGTCACCATTTGATATACTAATTGTAGGTTTTTCGTAGGTGTGTTTATTAAGTTGTAGAAGTTCTCTTCTACTGTTGGACTGCCAAGATATATATACACACACATACACATTTTGAATGAAAGTAGAATTTTGTCAAATTCACATCATGTGATTCACCTTTTTACATCCTGCTAATATGGTGAGTTACAGATTGATTTTTGAATGTTAAACCAACTTAGTGTTTTTGGAATAAACCCCACTTAGTCATGATGTACCCTATCATTTTGTGTTTTGCTGGACTGTATTTACTAAAAACGTGTTACATATTTATGCAACTATCTTCATGAGGGATACAAGTCTGCAGTTTTCATTTCTTGTAATCCCCCCCCCCCCCAGTTTCGTTACTAGTGTAATGCTGGTTTTATAGAATGAGATTCCCTCCTCATCTATTTTCTGAGTGTTTTTTTTTTTTCAGAAGTGGTGTTATTTCCTCCTTTATTGTTTAGTAAAAGTCACAAGGGAAAGCATCTGGACCTGTGCCTTCTTTTTTTTTTTTTAAAGATCATTTGAGAGAGAGAGAGAGAGAGGGGAAAAGCATGAGTTGGGGGGAGGGGACAGAGGGAGAGTGACGCACACTCTCCACTGAGCATGGAACCAAATGTAGGGCTTAATGCCAAGAACATTAATATGGAACATTAATATAAGAACATTAATATCCTCAGATCATGATCTGAGCTGAAGCTAGACACTTAACTGACTGAGCCACCCAGGAACCCTGGAATCTGTGCTTTTCTTTGTAGGAAGGTTTGTGACAATAAATTCAATTCTTTCATTAAATACAGGGATATTCAATAAATACAGGGAAACTCATGGTATGCTTTCTGAGGTATGATACAAAAGCTTGACATTCAAGGAATTTGTCCATTTTGGCTAAGCTGAACATTTACTGGCACAAATATATTAATAATATACCCTTGTTGCTTACTGTCTACAGGACTGGTATTGACAACCCCCCTTGCACATCTCATAATGGTATTTCGTGTTCTTGACTATCAGTCTTGGGCCATCAGCCCAAACAGTCTGACTAAAAGTCTGTCAATTTTATTGATCTCAAGAACTAGCTTTTGGTTTCATTTTTTTTTTTTTAAGATTTTATTTATTTGAGAGAGAGCAAATGAGCACAATCCAAGGAGGGACTGAGGGAGAGGGAGAAGCAGGCTCCCTACTAAGCAGGGAGCCCAATGCAGGGCTTCATCCCAGTGCCCTAGGATCATAACCTGAGCAGAAGGCAGATGCTTAACTGACAGCTATCCAGGCAACCATCGTTTCATTTTTCTTAATTGGGTTTTTGTTTTTGTTTTTTGTTTTTTGTTTTGTCTTCTACTTTATGAACTGCTGGTATTGTCTTTATTATTTTCTTTCTTCCATTTACTTTGTATTTTATTCTTCCCTTTCTAATTTCCTAAGGTAGAAGATTAGGTCATTGATTTGAAATGTCTTTTTTTCCCCCTACTATAAAAAGTAATGCTATTAATTTCTCTCTAATCACTGTTTTAGCTGCATCCCACAAATTTTGATATGCCATGTTTTCATTTTCAAACAGCTCAAAATATTTTCTAATTTCCTTTGGCTTTCTTCTTTGACCCATAGATTATTGAAAAGTGTGTATTTTGTTTCCAAATATTTGGGGATTTTTCTAGAGATCTTTCTGATATTGATTTCTAATTTAGTACTATTGTTGTCAGAGACCACATTTTGTATAATTTGAATCATTTTAAATTTATCAGGACTTGTTTTATACCACAGAATATGGCCTATCTTCTAATGTTCTATGTATACTGGAAAAGAATGTGTGCACTCTGCTGCTTTTGGGTGGAGTGTTCTATAAAAACCACTCAAGTTGAATTGGTTGACAGTGTTGTTAAAGTTTTCTATATTTCTGATTTTCTGTCTACTTCAAACAACTATTAAATCAGGGATATTGAAATCTCCAAATATGTCATAGATTTGTCTATTTACCCTTATAGTTCTATCATTTCTTGCTTCAAGAATTTTGAAGCTCAGTTATTAATGCATAAATGTCTAGGACTGTTACATCCTTTTGATGAACTGATCCCTTAATAATTATGAAATGAAACTTTCTATTCCTGGTAATACTTTTCATTCTGAAATACACTTTGATAGTACTCTTTCCACTCAAGCTTAGCTTTCTTTTGATTAATATTACCATGGTATATCATTTTCCACCCTTTTACATTTAAACTATTTGTCATATTTCAAGTGGTTTTCTTATTCATAGCACAGAGGTAAATCTTGCTTATGCATCCAATTTGACGATCTCTGTCTTTTAATTGAGGATGTTTAGACCATTTATATATAACTGATTACTGAAATGGTTAGATTTAAATCTAACATCTTGCTATTTATTTTCTACTTGTCCCATCTCTTCTTTTTCTTCTTTTTCAGTCCTTATATGATTCCAGTTTATCTTCTTTATCGGCTCATTAGCTATCCCTCTTTAGTTTTTCTAGTGGTTGCTTTTGGGTTTATATCTTTAACTTATCAGTCTAATTTCAAGTAATATACCATATCCTATGACATTTAAGAACTTTATACTTGTCTACTTCCATCTCCCCTTCCCTGGCTTTTGTGGTATTTTTGTCATGCATTTTATTTCTACATATGTTATAAACTCGATACATTTTATGATTTTTGTTTTAAACAACTGTCTTTTAAAGAGATTTTATATTTACCTGCATATTTACCATTTCTGTTGCTCTATACTCCTATATGAAGATCCAGAGTTCCATTATTTGGTATTCTCCATGAAGGACTTCCTTTAACACTTCTTATAAAATAGGTCTACTGGTAAAAGATTCTTTTGGCTCTTATAGTTCTGAAAAAGCATTTTGCTTTTTGAAACATATTTTTTACTGGGTATAAGTTGATGTGTTTTTTTCTCAGTATTTTAAAGATTCACTGTACTTTCTTGTGGCTTGAATTGTTTTGATAGGCAGTCTGCTGTTATTCTTATATTTGTTCCTCAGCATATAATGTGGATTTTTTTTTCTCTAGTTGCTTTTAAGATTCTTCTCTTTAGCTCTGGTGTTAAGCAGTTTAATTAAGATGATTATAATGTTCCTAAATGTAGTTCTCATCATGTTTTCTACAATTGGAATTCATTGAGCTTCCTGATACCCTTTATACTTCTAATTTTTAAAATTTCTGATTACTGAGTTTTCAAATATTTGTTGTTTACTTACCTCTTGTCTCCTTGAGGACTTCAATTATAGTGCTAGGCCAACTAACATCTCCCACAGTTCAATCATGTGCTGTTCATTTAATTTTTCAGTCTTTTCTTTTTATGTCTCTTTTGGATAGTTTCTATCACTATGCTTTTAAGTTTACTAATTTTTTCTTTGGCAGTGTCTAATCTACCATTAAATTCATACAGCGTATTTTTCGTTTCATTGTCATTTTCATTTCTTGAAATCCAATTTGGGTCTTTTGATATTTTCCATGTCTGTCTATCCTTAACATGCTCTTTCCTTCATCCTGCTAAGCCTTTCTCTTAAGCTTGATAAGTAGGATCAGGGCAAGTTGAACCTATGGATAACTTGTTTTGATAGGAATAATCTGCCCCTAGTTCATTCTAGCCGGTAAGAACACAAACTATGCCTGGCCTGTAGGAATTGTTTTACTTGTATCTTTCCAGTGTTTTTCTCACATACATAAACTGATTAGTAGTCAGCTGAAGACACAGTGGGAACCTCCTGTGTACTTCCAGAGTTCTTTTATTTCCAGCAATCTGTTTCGCAAATTCTAGCCATTATGACCTCCCTACATTCTCAACTCTCTCTTCAACTCAGAGAGACCTCAGATTCAGTTTGGGTTTCCCCTACCTGCACTATGGCCTAGAAACAACAGAGAGTAAAGTAGGGCAATCACAGAGCTCAACTTCTCTACCCCAATGACCTCTTTCTTTCTTTTTTTACTTACTTCATTTGACATTGCAGCTATTAAAGTGGACCTGTGTGTGAATGTGCCAAAACTGCTATAACAATGTACCACAAAGTGGATGGCTTAAACAACAGAAATGTATTGTCTCACAGTTCTGGAAGGTGAAAATCCAAAATCAAGATGTTGGCTGAACTGGTTCCATCTGAGGGCTGTAAAAGAAGGATTTGTTCTGGGCTTCTCTCCCTGACTTGTAGGTGACCATCTTCTCCTTAATGTCTCTCTATATCATCTTCCCTTTGTGAGTGTATGGGTCCAAATTTCCCCTTCTTAGAAGGATATCAGTTATACTGGATTAGGGCTCATTCTAACAGCTTCATTTAAATTTGATTACCTCACTAAAGGCCCTAAAGTCATAGTGATAATTGTTAAAGGATGTCTATAAAAATCAGTTTAGTATAGTGACTAGGAGTAAGGATACTGGAACCAGACTGCCCAAGTTTGATTATGGCTCCACCACCTGCTCGTTCTATGCCTTAATATCTTCATCTATTAAAAGGAATTAAACATACCAATCTCATAGAGATAGTGTAAAAATACATAGTGCCTGCTACATAGTAAACGTCAATAAATGTTACAACATTAACTTAATATAACTAACAATACATGTTAGTTACTACAATGACCAAAATAATCTCATCATTGTAACATGAGTAGGGTTACCTAAATCAACAGAGAGCTTGAGTGGCCTTGATGAAGGAGATTAGAGAATTTATACAAAAAGACTACTTCATTTATTAAATTTTCCATGCTGCCAGAAGTACTGTCTTCTAGCTTTCTAAGCTTAAAATCTTTCCTTAGTGGCCCCCTCTCTCCAGTTTACATATAGTTGCCAAAACTGAGGTTTCTAAAGCTCACTTTCATTAAGTCACTCCTCTGCTTTAGAACCTGTACAATCTATTTACAGATTATCATATTAAAGTCTAGATTCCTTTGCCTGACTTCTGAAGTCCTTTGAAAACCCAGGAGTTTCTTTGCACAGCTTTCTCTCTCAGTCCACTTTAGCCTCTTCCTCACTGGGCAGATTGCTATCTTCTATCCTCCTTTCAAAACATGCCCATCCCTGGTGCTTTTCTGCCTTTTTTCTGCAGGCATCTATCACCCTTTACTTTTCCTTTTTTTTTTTTTTTTTTTTAAATTTGACAGAGAGAGATCACAAGCAGGCAGAGAGGCAGGCAGAGAGAGAGAGAAGGAAGCAGGCTCCCGGCCGAGCAGAGAGCCCGATGCGGGGCTCGATCCCAGGACCCTGCGATCATGACCTGAGCTGAAGGCAGCGGCCCAACCCACTGAGCCACCAGGCGCCCCTCTATCACCCTTTTCACTTGTTCTTTTCCACCCTTCTCTTTCTCGTGCCTGAACATCATTCACTGTCCATTTACATTTATATGACATTTACATGAACATTTATAAACCTGTCCTGCATGGAACATGCTGCTCTGGCTGTTAGGGATTCAGGATCAACAGGAAATAAAGGAATACTCCTGACTGCTCCAATTATTAGAGCTCTCCTTTTTCTAAACTTTTAGTAAACCTGCAGTAAGTTTTAGCACTTGTTTTCACATCATTTTAACTATATTAGTTCTCTTTCATGTCTTCATTCAATAGATATTTCTCATGTAATTACTCTTTACTAGAGTATTTACTAGAGTATCTGCTAATGATACAGTGGTAAACAAGACAGACATAGTTCCTCACTGAAATAAGTCTCGTAGAAGGGCACCAGGGTGGCTCAGTCAGTTGAGCATCTGTGTTTGACTCAGGTCATGATCCCAGGGTCCTGGGATTGAGCCCTGCATCAGGCTTCCTGCTCAGCGGAGATCCTGCTTCTCCCTCTCCCTCTGCCTGCTGCTCTACCTACTTGTGCTATCTGTCAAACAAATAAATAAAATCTTAAAAAAAAGAAGAAGAAGAAGAAGTCTGGTAGAGAAAATAGACACTAAAGGAGGAAGTACAAATATAATGAACACTACACACACAGTATGTGTAGAATTCTAGAGATGTTTATAACAGGGGAGAGTCATCCTCACTGGGAGTTAACTAAAAGCTTATTCATCTAAGCTGACACCTGATAAATGAGCAAGAGTTAGGCAGGTAATGAACAGGGAGAGTGTGCATCAATAAGGAAATAGCTTTTGCAAAGGCTTTAGAGCAATAGAGAACACAGTCTAGAAAATAAGGAAGACTATAGGTATCAACAAAGAAAAGTAAATAAAAGGAAAAACAATATTATCTTGAGTAATATATAAGAAATTATTTTTTTCAGGGGCACCTGGGTGGCTCAGTGGGTTAAACCTCTGCCTTCGGCTCAGGTCATGATCTCAGGGTCCTGGGTTCGAGCCCCACATCGGGCTCTCTGTGGAGAGCCTGCTTCCCCCTCTCTCTGCCTGCCTCTCTGCCTACTTATGATCTCTCTCTGTCAAATAAATAAATAAGATATTAAAAAAAAAAGAAATTATTTTTTTCAGCTACAAAGCGAAGAATTATTACCAACACAATTCAAATATCCAAGACTGAGAGAGAAACATTGAACTGAGTTGAAATAAACAAACATAAAATAGGAGTTTAAATAAAAACTAAATTAGAAGGGAAGTCAGTCTGCTAAATCAAATAAGGAAAATAAATAATATATAGTTGGTAAACTTTATTGAAAATGAAATATAATAAACAATAAGAAATACAGTTACTGTTTTTGAAAAAAGATATCTGAACCTGCACAACCATAAACCTAGGAGGCAGATAAAGACAGGTTATATAAATGGCAGTTGTCATAAATGTCCTAGGTCGGTACTGACATAACTATGGAGGCCTCATAGCTTTTTACAGATAGACTTTTATAAACAGATCCAACCCAAGCACCATACTGTAAACACCAAGGATAGCCACGTATATTACCTGCTTGAAGAAGACATCTGATATCTTACTTCTGGACAACAGGCTCCCAGAGGGCAAGCATCATGTTCTTAACTCATCTTTGTATTTCATATCACAGAGTATATTGAATAAATGTTTGGGAAACAAAAAAACTTTCAAATTTGAGAAATAAATGTGTTTTTAAAGCATATCTCTTTTAAAACTATTTAGGGCATGGGGCACTTGGGTGGCTCAGTGGGTTAAGCCTCTGCCTTCGGCTCAGGTCATGGTCTCAGCTCCTGGGGCTCCTGGGCTGGAGCCCCACGTCAGGCTCTCTGCTCAGCAGGGAGCCTGCTTCCCTTTCTCTCTCTGCTTGCCTCTCTGCCCACTTGTGATCTCTCTCTCAAATAAATAAATTAAATTAAATTAAAAAAAAGACTACTTAGGGCATAAATTATTTAAAAATCATTCATTTTAAAGATTTGACACTACCTAGTCTCATCTATTACTTATTGATATTCCAAGGTAGGACTATCTAATAGATTAAAAACTATTAATTGCATCACAGGAAAAAATAAAGTACACATTCTAGCTACTATTTTCTACTATCCTGAAAAAAGCTATTGCATTGAAAGCCATGGATAAAACCTTTCTTCGCGTAGGTCATTCTCATAAAACTCATTCTCCTGAATTTATAAATCCAATAAGACATTTACATGATTCTAAGTGAAAGTAAAAATTGAGTATACAATTGAATGATGAATAAGTGGCTGAATGAAGGGGAAAAAAAGAAAGAAGAAAAAAATGAAAAAAACAGAGGGAAGGAGGTAGTTTACTTTAAACCAAGAAATAGAAGTAATAACTGCGGACTTACCAGCCTTCTAATAAAATAAATTTTGGGACACCTGGGTGGCTCAGTCAGTTAATCCTCTGCCTTTGGCTCCAGTCATGATCCCAGGGTCCTGGGTTGGAGCCTCGCATCCCAATGGGCTCCCTGCTCAGCGGGGAGCCTGCTTCTCCCTCTCTCTGCCTGCTAATTTCCCTGCTTGCATGTGCACAGGCACCAGCTCAAGTACATGCTCTCTTGGGCAAATAAATAAAATCTTTAAAAATAATAATAAAATAAATTTTAACCATTATTATATTAAATTGAGTTTCAAAATAAGATTTTTCTTTTAAACCATATGATTACTATTGGACATTTTACAAACAACTTTAAGAAACTTTTCAATTTAAGCAAGACTTTTTTCTTGCTGTTTACAACAATGTGGATGGAACTAGAGGGTGTTATAGCAAGTGAAATAAATTAATCAGAGAAAGACAATTATCATATGATCTCACTGATATGTGGATTTAAGAAACAAAACAAAGAGGGGTGCCTGGGTGGCTCAGTAAGCTTCTGCCTTCGGCTCCGGTCATGATTTCAGGGTCCTTGGATGAGCCCCGCATTGGGCTCTCTGCTCAGCAGGGAGCCTGCTTCCCTCTCTCTGCCTGCCTCTCTTCTCTGTCAAATAAATAAATAAAATCTTAAAAAAACAAAAACGAAATAGAGGATCATAGGGGAAGAGGGGAAAAATAAAACAAGATAAAATCAGAGAGGGACACAAATCATTAAGAGACTCTTAATCTTAGGAAACAAACTGAGGGTTGCTGGGGAGATGGGGGTTGAAGGGATGGACATTAAGGAGGGCACGTGATATAATGAGCAATGGGTATTATATGAGACTGATGAATCACTGAACTCCACCTCTGAAACTAGTAATATATTATATGTTAATTAATAGAATTTCAATTTTAAAAAAAGAAAACAAAAAAGAATTACTGACTTTCCATGGAATCAGCACTTTAATAGGTTCAAAACCTGCAACTAAAGTCAGTCACTGTGATCAACTAAAGAATCTTAGGCAGCCACCAAAGAGAAATTCAGAAAGCTGAGAATTCTCAGGACAAAAAGGGTGGAGGACTTTGGCTCCAAATTCGTTGCTTCTAATAACTACATTCTTTTCATAATACTTTTATGAAAAAAAAAAAAAGAGGAAAGAGACTTCACAGGGCACATCAGCAAAGAACACTGTTTACTTCATTCTGTAATGTGTATATAGAATGCATTATAGTTACAAAATGGAACCATTCATTAATTCAAAATGCAACGATTTATTTGCTTTTGAAATCTTACTTAAAATTCATTTTGGGAGTTAATGCTTAAATGTTAAGTATTGTCAAAAATAATATATATTCACAGTAAGAGGGAAAAATGAAAAGATCCCACCACTAGTGCTATAAAGTTAATTTTATACCTTAGTTGAAATGCAAATCTGTCACTGATTACCATAGTATCAAAAGCACAATCAATGACACAACTAATGACTAAATAAATCACAAACCTAACATCTTGATTTTCTGTCATGAAATTCCTCATCACTGATCTAAGTCACATAGCATTATGAACTGATTTCACTATCAATTAAAAAATGAAATTTATATATACTCATATTTTTTCATTTTCATTTGTGTATTTAACAATGAAAAATATGCCTTGGTGATAAATCTTACCTCATTGTATCTGTTGCTGGGAATTTTGATACTGGTTTTCCGAACTTCCATATCAACCACCAAACCTTGAACTACTGGCAATGTATACTGGTAATTTCTGAAGTCCTGGGAAAAAGCAGATTGAAGTAGAATAAAGCATTCACCAATGGCAGGATTTGATTTATAGTAATAAAAGCAGCATAAGCTGGAAAGAATGTGAAAATTAGAAGATACTATTAATTTAAATAATAAGTAAATGTATAATGAAAACTCTAAGTGTATATTCTAGCTCTCTAATTAGATTATAAATTCTCATAAAGAAGTAGACCTGTCTCATATACACCTTATGTACAATATTAAACAAATATCTGAATACTTATTACTCTGTGTTAACTGTCTCCTCCCTCTAGAGTAAGCTCCAAGAGGTAGGGACTCTCACTTGTTTTCTTCTTGTTATATCCCAAATGCCTGGAACAGCCTAGGCACTCAATGACTATTTGTAGATAAAACATATGCACATGCACTAACCACAACCAGCAAAATGAGCAAGAGTGGTAGGAGTTCTGGTCACAGTGACAGCACAAAGCTAGATTTCATAGGGTTTTGTAGGCCACCATAAGGACCTCTGCCTTTACAGTGAGAAGGTTTTTGACCTATTTTAACAGATCCCTCTTACTTCTCTGTAGAATAGCCGGTAAGGGAACAAGGATAGAAGAAAGGAGATCAGAAAAAAATACAAGAATAATTCAGGTAAGAGGCAGTGATAACTTTGACCAAAGTGTTAACAGTTCAAAAGGTGGTGAGAAGTTATCAGATTCTAGATATATTTTGAAGAGGTAACTGACAATATCTGTCACCGGATTGAATGTGGAATGTGGAAAAAAGAGAAGAATCAAAGATGATTCTGAATTAAATGGACGGGACAACTGTAAGACCATACTTCCATTTACTGAGAGGTAGAACATGATGGGAAGGGAAAAGTGGCAAATCAGAAGTCTGCAGAAGAACCAAGAAAGAAAGGTGTCCTAGAAGCTAAGAAAAGAAAATGTATAGATACTAATAAATTTTTGGATGGAATGGTGTGAAAATTGTCTTCTGACTGCTTCTATTAACTCCGGGAAATTGGGGCTGAGTCATCAGCTGAATGTGAGAAAAGAAGAGGAGGCACTGGAAATTTGAGAAAACATGAGAATAGAAATGTGTTATGGAGCAGGAAAGATTGCCAGGTCTGAGAGCTTCTTTAATGGTATCGGTCATGAATCTAAAGTGAGACCAGAGAATGGGCTACTCTTTTTGTCTTCATCCACATTCAGGCTTGGACAAAGTTATCAATGAAGGATGAAGTAGATCCATGCAGGTATGGTCAACTGACTTTTTTTTTTTTTTAAGATTTTATTTATTTATTTTAGAGAAAAAGTGTGATGGGGGAGAAGGGAGGGGAGCGAATCTCTGCATGGCGCCCCATGAGGGGCTTGATCTTAGGACCCTGAGATCATGACCTGAGCTGAAACTAAGAGTTAGTTGCTTGACTGAACCACCCAGGTGCCCCAACTGACTTTTGATAAGGGTGTGAAGCCAGGTAAATGAAGAAAGGATAGTCTTTTCAATGAACAGTACTGGACCAAAAAAAAAAAGGGTTTCTAACAATGCCTCACAATCATAAACAAAAATTAACTAAAAATGGACCATAGACTTAAATATAAAACACAAAAATAAAACTATAAGCCTTCTACAAAGCAACATGGAAGAAAATATGTGTGATGTCATTCTGGTCAGTAAGTTCTTAGATATCATATAAAAAGCATGCTCCATAAAAACATTAAGAAATTAAACGTTAGGAGTGTCTAGGTGGCTCAGTCGGTTTAGTGTCTGCCTTCGGCTCAGGTCACAATCCTGGGGTCCAGGGATGGAGGAGCCCTGAGTCATGCTCACTGCTCAGCAGGCAGCCTGTTTCTCCCTCTCCCTCTGCCCTTCACCCTTGCTTTTGCAACTCTCTCTGAAATAAATAAAATCTATAAAAAATTAAAGAAAAAAAGAAAATGAACTTTAACAAAGTTAAAAACTTTTGTTCTGTGAAAGACACTGTTAAGAGAATAAAAAGATAAACCACAGGCTGGGAGAAAATATACAAATGATAAATATCTACCAAAGGACTTATATTCAGAATACATGAAAAGCTCTCAAAACTCAACAACAAAATAACAATAATATTTTCTAAATAAGCAAAAATCCCAAGATTCACTAAATTAAGGAGGGCAAATAAGCACATGAAAAAAAATGCTCTGAATAATTCATCATAAGCAAAATACAAATTAAAATCACAAAAATTAAGACTACTAAGTCATTAAGCATCTACATTGGGCTCAGGTTCTGATCCCAGGGTCCTGAATCAAGTCCTGGTTCAAGCCCTGCTCAGTAGGGAATCTGCTTGTGTTCCCTCTCTCATTCCTCCTGCTTGTGTTCCCTCTCTTACTGTGTCTCCCTCTGTCAAATAAATAAATAAAATCGTTTTTAAAAAAAATTAATACCATTAAACTCCTATTGGAATGGCAAAAATTAAAAAAAGAGAGAGAGAGAGAGAAATAACAAGTGCTGGCAAAAAAAGAAAAAAAAGAATTCTTTATATTCCTTGTGAATGCTAGAGGCATTCACTACTACTAGAGGCATGTTGGAAAAGAATTCCACAGTTCTATATAACACTAAATGTACAATATGGCTTAACTATCCTAATCCAGGTATTTACCCAAGAGAAAGGAAAACTAATGCTCACTCAAAATTTCATACATGAATGTTTGCAGCAGCTTTATTCATAACCAAATGTGAGAAATAACCCACAGATCCATCAACAGGTAAATGGATAAACTGTGGTTCTTACATACAACTGAATACTACAAAGCAATAAAGATGAATGAACTATTGATATGGAAGGTTACCAGAATATGCCACCTGAAAATGTCTCCGTTAATCACTCTTTGGCCAGTCTAATTTATAGGGCCTCAGCCAAAGAACCAAAGATAGGTAGAGGAAAAGATTATTGCCTCTCCAACAACATACGTAACACAGATGAATCTTAAATGCATTATGATAAGTAAAAGAAGCCAGACTGAAAAGTCTACGTACTATATAATTCCAATTATATGACAGTCTACAAAAGCTACAACTATAGCGACAGAGGATCAATGAGGTGCACTAGCAAATTTTCTGGAGTGACAACAGAACTGTTCTATATCTTAACTGCAACAGTGGTGGTAACATAATTCTTTACATTTGTCAAAACTTTGAGAAGTATACTCTACAAAAGGTGAATTTAACTGCACATAAATAAAAATGAATTTTTTTAATAAAGATAAATTTAACTAGGGTTTACATTTTGCTGGGCCACCACAACAAAGGGTAAGAGAGAGAAAGAGAGAGAAACCAGAATTACATTTTAAATTAAAAAAAAAAGTGATTTTAATGATAAAACCGTGGAATCTTAATTTAGGGAGAGGGAAAGGCAAGGGGAGTGAGACACAATGGAAAAGTGTTAGAATCAATAGATTATAAGTCTTAGTAAGCTAGCTGACAGAGAAGAGAATTTAAAGGGTTTTAAAACAGGCTCCTCCAAATGTGCCACTTTGACCTGCAGGCAATTGACACCCTATAGGCTCAAGAGAAACTTTTGCCCTTGTTTAAACTACCTGAGGGGCTTTCTCAGAATTAGAGTTATTATCAGAGATAAATTCTATCTGAGACCCATCTGTAATGGTAGGGCCAACATCTAATTAATTACCAAACATTTGTTCTTAATTTTATTGCCCTCCTCCCTTTGGAAGCCCCAAGCCCCTATCCTTAGCTCAGGATGGCATATATAACTCATTTTACCTTTCTGTTTTTGAACCCTCCTGTATGTGAGGTTCTTATATATACAAAGTTAAATTCAATTTTCTGCTGTAATCTGTCTCATGTCAATTTAATTCTTAGACCAGCTGGAAGTATCCTTGAAAGAGAAAAAATTTTCCTCCCTAACGGTGGTGATGGAGAGCAAGATACTTCATATAAAGATACTTATATAAACTAAAAGTTTATATAAGTGGATTGATATAAAAGGCCATAAAGTTTATATAAGTGGATTGATATAAAAGGCCATAAAACTAGATTATTAGTATATGCTACTAGATTACAGGATAAATATCTCTTCATTCTAAAGCAGATTATAATCAGCAAGAAAAATTACCTTGTCAAAAATGTGACTAATGGAACTAGAGCGTATCATGCTTAGCGAAATAAGTCAAGCAGAGAAAGACAACTATCATATGATCTCCCTGATATGAGGAAGTGGTGATGCAACATGGGGGCTTAAGTGGGTAGGAGAAGAATCAATGAAACAAGATAGGATTGGGAAGGAGACAAACCATAAGTGACTCTTAATCTCACAAAACAAAGTGAGGGTTGCTGGGGGGAGGGGGGTTGGGAGAAGGGGGGTGGGGTTATGGACATTGGAGAGGGTATGTGCTTTGGTGAGTGCTATGAAGTGTGTAAACCTGGTGATTCACAGACCTGTACCCCTGGGGATAAAAATATATGTTTATAAAAAATAAAAAATTTAAGAAAAAAATGTGACTAAAAACTAAAGTTGCCAGGGAGTGATAAAGCGATGGGGACTAGAGTAAAGGGAGGGAGGGAGACAGAGAAAGAGAAAGAGATCCTGTAGATTTAAAATATAATTTCAAAATTTCTACTTCTGGGGGTGCCTGACTGTCTCAGTTGGTGGAACATGCAACTCTTGATCTCAGGATCATGAGTTAGGTAGGAGTCCCACATTGGTTGTAGAGATTATTTAAGAAAATAAATAAATAAAATAAAATAAAATAAAATGTCCACTTCTAGCCAAAATGGAGAGAAGAGGCCTGGATTTACCCTCCTGTCTGAAAACAAAACAAAACAAAAACAAACAAACAAAATGCAGAGAACACATGAAACAATGATTTTAAAGACACTGAATCTCAGGCAACAAAGGACAGTGATTCCTGAGAGGCAGGAAAAAAACAAGATGAGCTCTAGGAGTATCCAGGTTATGCCTCCAAACAAAACAGTTTCCAAGCTCAGGTGTAGGAAGGGGGAACACAGGGGAGCTGGCAGATTTCCTGAGTTGAGTTGATAAAACTGAAAATCCAAAAACACAAGGTGGCTAGAGTTCACAGGACAGAGTATAAGAGAGGAGAACACTGCAGAGAAGAGGTCCAAAGATTTGCAGAGTGTCTCACTCAAGAATTCAGCAGAGTTCTGATCAGTGAATGTGTGTGACAAATCTTTGTAAGCCCAGTGCAGAAACTACCTGAAATGATTACTGGGAACATTATCTGTTATACAGGTGTGGGAACAGTGCCTGGTCCTAAAAACCAGAGCAGTAAACCTCATATTCAATGGGCATTAGGTTAGAATATTCTTACATGACAAAGAATTTGGCTGGCCTTTGTCCAGGTTCCTGAGAGGTAGCCTCCAAACCCCTGAATTTCCTGAATGATAAGAATGTCTTCATTATTCAGTGGTGGATCCCTGATAGTCTATGTTAATTTAGTGACTCATGGTGGGTCCTCAGAGAGTTCATGTGAACAAAATAATTCAGGATGGGGGCGGGTCATCCCAGAAAGATCAACCATGTGATTAGAAGATGGGGCCTTGAGGCACATGATATCAGGGGGGGCTTGAGACTGAGTTCAATCACATGGCCAATGACTCAGTCAGGCATGCCTATGTAAGGAAACTCCAATAAAAACTCAGGACACAAAGTACAGGTGCTTATTCCGTGCATGTTATAATATAAATCAATGTATCAGCAGGGTGACATGTCCCAGAGGACACAGAGGCTTCTTGTGTGGGTTTCTCCCTGACCTTGTACTATATGTCTCTCTCTCTCTTTTTTTTTTTTTTAAAGATTTTATTTATTTATTTGACAGACAGAGATCTACAAGTAGCCAGAGAGGCAGGGAGAGAGAGAAAGGAGGAAGCAGGCTCCCCGCTGAGCAGAGAGCCCAATGCGGGGCTCAATCCCAGGACCCTGGGATCATGACCCAAGCCGAAGGCAGAGGCTTTAACCCACTGAGCCACCTAGGTGGCTGATTTGTATTTCCTTTATTATAATAAAACTGTAATCACAAGTATTATAATAAAACTGTAATCACAAGTATTATATACCTTGCTGAGTTCTGTGAATCAGTCCAGTGAATTATCAAAACTGAGAGGGCAATGGGAATGCTAGCATTTGTATCCAGTTAGTCAGAAGTATAGGTAGCCTGGGAACCCCTAAACTTGAAGCTAGTGCCAAAATTAACAACAGTCTTGTGGGGCACCTGGATGGCTCAGTTGTTAAGCATCTGCCTTGGGCTCAGGTCGTGATCCCGGAGTCCTAGGATCAAGCCCTGCATTGGGCTCCCTGCTCAGTGTGGAGTATGTTTCTCTTGTGTTCCCTCTCTTGGTGTCTCTTTCTCTCTGACAAATAAATAAATAAAATCTTGGGGGGGGGGGAAGTCTTGTAAAGAAATGTGCCTTTGATCTGTGAAGTTTGGCCTAATTCCAAATAGGGCCAGAGTAATTACAAGTAATCAGAGGGTCTTGCCTTAGTGGTGGGGAATAATTAGTACTCTAGTAAATAAGACTTTGGTTCCACCTTACAAATCTTTTTTTTTTTTTTTAATTTTAAAGGTTTTTAAAAAAAATTTATATGACAGAGAGAGAGAGAGAGAGAGATCACAAGTAGGTAGAGAGGCAGGCAGAGAGATAGGGGAAAGCAGGCTCCCAGCCGAGCAGAGAGCCTGATGTGGGGCTCGATCCCAGGACCCTGAGATCATGACCTGAGCTGAAGGCAGAGGCTCAACCCACTGAGCCACCCAGGCATCCCCACCTTACAAATCTTAAAAGCAAGACTGAAAGGATCAAACTATTTCTAGGTAAATTAACTGCCTTACTTGTAACAGAACTCAAGAATATTTACAGAATACAAAAAGATCCAGCACCTAGTGTGGAGAAATCATATTTGGCATCCAATAAGAACTTTAAAAACATCAAGCGTGCAAAGAAGCAGGAAAATACAACTCAAAGTAAGAGGGTAATTAATCAATGGAAACTGAACTAGAACCGATAGAGATCTTAGAATTACCAAACAAAAACATTATAAGGTTCCAATGATCATATTCCAGATGTTTAAAAAATTAAGTACAGGCATACGGGATATAGAAAAGACTTAAGTCAAATTTCTAGAGATGAAAATTATAATGAGTGAGATCACCTCTCCCCCCCCAAAATGGAACTGACAGCTTTAACAATACAAAATAAAAGATACTTGACTTGAAGTCTCAATAGTAAAAACCATTCAAAATGAAACACAAGGAGGAAAAAAAAAGAAAAGTAAAAAAATAAAAAAAAAGGAGCATTAGTGAGCTGTGAACAATTTCAAGCAGCTTAATATGTCTATAACATTAGAGTCCCTGAAGAAGAGGAGGAGGTGGCAAATGTTGTTTGATCAAAACTATAAACTCACAAAAGCTAAGAAGCTCAACAAATTCCAAGCACAAGAAACACACTAAAAAAAAAAACCATAAAAAGGTACATAATCATATTGTTTAAAACCAGTAATAAAAAGAAACACCTTAAAGCACACAGAGAAGGAAAAAATATTACACAGACAGGAACAAAGAGGGAACAAAGTCTGAACCAATGCAAACCAGAAAACAGTAACGTGATTGATATTCATCGTTAAAATACTCAAAGAAAGGCCCACCGCAAATATCATTCTCAATGGAGAAAAACTGAAAGCTTTTCCGCTAAGGTCAAGAACACGGCAGGGATGTCCATTATCACCACTGCTATTCAACATAGTACTAGAAGTCCTAGCCTCAGCAATCAGACAACAAAAGGAAATTAAAGGCATCCAAATCAGCAAAGAAGAAGTCAAACTATCACTCTTCGCAGATGATATGATACTATATGTGGAAAACCCAAAAGACTCCACTCCAAAACTGCTAGAATAGGAATTCAGTAAAGTGTCAGGATATAAAACCAATGCACAGAAATCAGTTGCACCAACAACAAGACAGAAGAAAGAGAAATTAAGGAGTCAATCCCATTTACAATTGCACCCAAAACTATAAGATACCTAGGAATAAACCTAACCAAAGAGGCTAAGAATCTATACTCAGAAAACTATAAAGTACTCATGAAAGAAAATGAGGAAGACACAAAGAAATGGAAAAATGTTCCATGCTCCTGTATTAGAAGAATAAATATTGTGAAAATGGCTATGCTACCTAAAGCACCCTACACACTTAATGCAATTCCTATCAAAGTACCATCCATTTTCTTCAAAGAAATGGAACAAATAATCCTAAAATTTATATGGAATCAGAAAAGACCTCGAATAGCCAAAGGAATATTGAAAAAGAAAGCCAAAGTTGGTGGCATCACAATTCCGGACTTCAAGCTCTATTACAAAGCTGTCATCGTCAAGACAGCATGGTACTGGCACAAAAACAGACACATAGATCAATGGAACAGAACAGAGAGGCAAGAAATTGACCCTCAACTCTATGGTCAACTAATCTTCAACAAAGCAGGAAAGAATGTCAATGGCAAAAGGACAGCCTCTTCAATAAATGGTGTTGGGAAAATTGGACAGCCACATGCAGAAAAATGAAATTGGACCATTTCCTTACACCACACACGAAAACAGACTCAAAATGGATGAAGGACCTCAATGTGAGAAAGGAATCCATCAAAATCCTTGAGGAGAATACAGGCAGCAACCTCCCTCTTCTATCTCAGCCACAGCAACATCTTCCTAGGAACATCGCCAAAGGCAAGGGAAGCAAGGGCAAAAATGAACTACTGGGATTTTATCAAGATCAAAAGCTTTTGCACAGCAAAGGAAACAGTTAACAAAACCAAAAGACAACTGACAGAATGGGAGAAGATATTTGCAAATGACATATCAGATAAAGGGCTAGTGTCCAAAATTTATAAAGAACTTAGCAAACTCAACATCCAAAGAACAAATAATCCAATCAAGAAATGGGCAGAAAACATGAACAGACATTTCTGCAAAGAAGATATGCAGATGGCCAACAGACACATGAAAAAGTGCTCCATAATCACTCCGCATCAGGGAAATACAAATCAAAACCACAATGAGATATCACCTCACACCAGTCAGAATGGCTAAAATTGACAAGTCAGGAAATGACAGATGCTGGCAAGGATGCAGAGAAAGGGGAACCCTCCTACACTGTTGGTGAGAATGCAAGCTGGTGCAACCACTCTGGAAAACAGCAT
Organism: Mustela putorius furo; assembly: GCF_011764305.1. Taxonomy (NCBI): domain Eukaryota; kingdom Metazoa; phylum Chordata; class Mammalia; order Carnivora; family Mustelidae; genus Mustela; species Mustela putorius. The sequence continues at coordinate 41,554,035 of NW_025422005.1, read as the reverse complement.
GGGGGTTCCTCAAAATGTTGAAAATAGAACTACCCTATGACCCAGCCATTGCACTACTGGGTATTTACCCTAAAGATAAAAATGTAGTGATCCAAAGGGGCACGTGCACCCGAATGTTTATAGCAGCAATGTCTACAATAGCCAAACTGTGGAAAGAACCTAGATGTCCATCAACAGATGAATGAATAAAGAAGATGTGGTATATATACACAATGGAATATTATGTAGCCATCAAAAGAAATGAAATCTTGCCATTTGTGATGACGTGGATGGAACTAGAGGGTATATGCTTAGCGAAATAAGTCAATTGGAGAAAGACAACTATCATATGATCTCCCTGATATGAGGAAGTGGAGATGTACCATGGGGGGTTAAGGGGGTAGGAGAAGAATAAATGAAACAAGATGGGATTGGGAGGGAGACAAAGCATAAGTGACTCTTAATCTCACAAAACAAACTGAGGGTTGCTAGGGAGAGGGGGGCTGGGAGAAGGGGGGTGGGGTTATGGACATTGGGGAGGGTATGTGCTATGGCGAGTGCTGTGAAGGGTGTAAACCTGGCAATTCACAGACCCATACCCCTGGGGATAAAAATATATGTTTATAAAAAATAAAAAAATTTTAAAAAACAAAACAAAACAAACAAACAAAAAACTAATGCTGTACTATACATTGGCTAACTGAACATAATAAAAAAAGGAAAAAATAAAATACTCAAAGAAGGGGTGCCTGCGTGGCTCAGTGGGTTAAAGCCTCTGCCGTCGGCTCAGGTCATGATCCCGGGGTCCTGGGATCCAGCCCCATGTCGGGCTCTCTGCTTGGCAGGGAGCCTGCTTCCCTTCCTCTCTCTGCCTGCCTCTCTGCCTACTTGTGATCTCTGTCAAATAAATAAACAAAAAAATCTTAAAATACTCAAAGAATAAAATTGCCAACCTAGAATTCTATATCCAGCAAAAATATTTTTCAAATATGAAGGTAAAATAAAGATACTGTTAGAAATACAAATGCCAAACAAGTTTCTTTTTTTTTTTTTAAAGATTTTATTTATTTGACAGAGAGAGATCTCAGGTAGGCAGAGAAGCAGGCAGAGAGAGGAAGAAGCAGAGAGCCTGATGCGGGGCTCAATCCCCAGACCCTGAGATCACAACCTGAGCTGAAGGCAGAGGATTAACCCACTGAGCCACCCAGGCACCCCACCAAACAAGTTTCTTACCAGAAGATCCACATGACAATAAATGTTAGGAAATCTTTCAGGCAGAAGGAAAACAACACCAGAGGGAAATACAGATTTACACAAAGGAATGAAGATCACTGAAAATGGCAACTACACAGGTAAAGCTACAAGAGTTTTTCTTATTGGGGCGCCTGGGTGGCTCAGTGGGTTAAAGCCTCTGCCTTCAGCTCAGGTCATGATCCCAGGGTCCTGGGATTGAGCCCCACATTGGGCTCTCTGCTCAGCAGGGAGCCTGCTCCCCCCACCCTCTGCCTGCCTCTCTGCCTACTTGTGATCTCTGTCAAATAAATAAATAAAATCTTTAAAAAAAAAAAAAAAGTTTTTCTTATTACTGAAATCTCTTTAAAACATAGTAAAAGCTATAATAACAAATGCAAGACAGAGTAAGGAAATAAATCCACCCCCTAAAAAGCAACTAAAAAGCTGGGTAAATAGTTTTTTAAAAACAATCACTATGATGTTCTGGAGTTAGACCAAAGGCATACAACATGCTGAGCTGTGTTTATTTGTGAAAGCTACTGAACTTCAAGCAAGCATAGTAGAGCTGAGTCTGTGATCTTTCTTGGGGCTGCACCCTAGCCCTCTCAGGTGGTTCAAGATAGTTTGTGGAAACATCAGCTCTGCTACTTGAAGGATCTTACTTGGAGTGGGAGCAGCTGCAGTGGTAATCTCAGTGGCTAGCGGGAACTGAGGGCCAGCAGCTCAGTTAGCTTGAGGTTGTTAGCCTATTTGGGGAAAGTAACAACCAGGCAGAATAGCAGAGATTTAACAAAGGTTCCGGGAGGTAAGAAAACCATAGCAAACTTCATAAACTCTCCAAATACCCAGGATTGACCTTGGTCTATGCACACGTACAGCAAAGGCCTTAGCAGGCCCAAGCCAAACAATATCCTTAGTCAAAAGAGTCAGAGGCTGTGCAAGAGCAAAAGTACATGGGAGAGCCCAGGGGAAAGGAAAAGAATAAAGTTTGAATCCCAACCTACACACAAATCCATCAGAAAAGAATGAATACCTTATTTGCTTAAGGTATTTGAATAAACCTCTGAGCTATCCTGGGCTAAACAATAAGCTATACAGACAAAGGGGACACTGGGATGATATGGTACACTTAAAATAAAAACAAGAATGCTAGGTGCTTTAAATATACATTACCTCTAGACCTCAAAATAATCCTGCAAGGTAACTTCGATAGCAAATGTATAACAAAGAGCTGAAATCCTGTACTATTTCCACTCCAAAGCACCATATACTTTCCAGAGAATATATATGTTGTTCTTTTCCTACAGCATAAATCTCCACTTGCCTGAAGTGGCAGGGATATGGCTATTAACAAAAAATGAAATCCCTCTCTTCCTTCTTTTGTACAAACCCCAGTAAGAAAGAAGGCAATAAAAATCTCCAACTTACTGCAAGAAGATTCATGATGGTATGCCCCGTCTCTCCAAACAATGGCTTCCGAAATCTGACACTGAAGAGTGGGCATGGATAAACTATGGAAATGAGAAATAATGAGACTAAGTCTGACAGCTTAATATTTTGGTAAAAGAGAGACATCAGGGTTCATAAAATTTTCAAAATATAAATGGAATAGCTGTTTTAGATCATATGAAATTTAGGGGTCAAAAGTATTTAGCACGGTAGCATCAAAGACAAATTCTGAGCCTTCTACAAACCATACCAGAGTTAAGTCTTTTGATGACCCGAATAAGCCTTTTGATGCAGCAGTCTTAAAAATGAACTACAAAGTCTTAGGAAGCACTCTTCTTCAAACTGGATTAATATGATCTGGGGAAACAAATCTTTCCTAATTCTTCTGTGTTCACTCTTATATACCTCCCCACCAGGATTCTCCTTAGAACAGCCAAACATGAGGTGGCCTATTATTTGGCTTACTCTTTGAATGTTAGGGGGTGAACTGCCTGTACAAGACAGGAAGATAACATGTTTCCTCTGCATACATACCCTTTCCTTTCCCTACTTCATTTAGCTGATTCATATGCCTCTTTCACAATTCAGTCCAGAAGTAAATTGGTCCAAGAAATGTTCCTTATCCAACTCCTTCATTCTTGGTGAAGTTAGGGCCCATCTCAGAACTCCAAGAGAACTTGGTTAACTTTGAACATGTGTTTTAATACAATAATACTACTGTAATCATGATTTCTGTATGTCTTCCTTACAAAAGTTTCTAAGAACCTGTAGCCATGTCTTAACTATTTCTAAATTCGCAGGATTTGTTACAAATAGTAGGCCTTTATTAAATTCTTACTGAATGAATAAGTGAAAGAATGAAGCTGACTTGCTGAAAGCATATATTATTTTATGATTCATAAAATAGTTTTTCATTATTTCATTTGATCCTTTTAATAATCTTACATAACGTAAAAGGCAAGTATTATTTTTTCCAGTTCAGAAGAAACTGACAGATTAAGTGATTTGCCCAAAGGTACAGAGCTAGTAAGTCACAGAGTTAAGAATCTTGTTCAAATGGCCCAATTCCTAGACCACAGGAATTCTGATCAAGTAAAAATATAGTTTAAAATAAAACTTACATTTAAGCCTTAATGTCTTAAAAGAAACCTCATAACTTAGTTGTATGACTTCCACAATGGGCAAGGAAGCTCTTCTACTGCTCACTTTACCAACTGAAAGTGATCGCTATACCACTAGTTTCCAGTACCTGTTATGTTATGTAAGATATACTTTGTCATAACTATTTTCCAACAAAATAGCAAAAAAAAAAAAAAAAAAAAAAGTTCACTACAGATACTGTAAAAGGTTACTTGTTAAAGTCCAATACATTTTTTCTGAAGATGAACTTAAGTTTATAAGGTATTAATCACTAACTTCCAATTTTGAGATTTTTAGTCTTTACCATTAAAGCTAAAATAAGTAAAGACAATGGCCAAATTTAGCTTAGCTACTTCAAAAGACTTCTGTTGGACTATCACTGGGGGGTGGGGGTCTGATTATCTCAGGCCTTTATTTAGCCATCACATTTTGGTTATATAGCATAGAAGAAGCTATTTTACTACTTACGTCGATATTCAGCTCCAAGTCTTAACATTAGTCGGATGGGAAACACTTTAGCCCAAGGAGTTTCCCATTTCTGGATGAGAATCCCAAACAAGTAAGGTGGGGTTGGGAGTACTAGGTCTTGCAGTGACTGGTAAGTAGATGTCACATATAAGAATCCACCATGTTCTTTACTGCCAAGGAAACTCTGACTGAAGAAGGAATGTCCCAAGTTGCCCACAACATTTCCTAAAACAAAAAGTTCATTAATTATTCTATCAATAAATCAATCATATTCTTAGTAATCATTAATACTTAACATTGGGCCAGACATGGCCAAACACTAATTCCCAAACTTTCATTATGAAAGACATGTTTATAATGTTGTTTTTTAAATAAAGGTATTTATTAAATGAAAATTTGTTTTCCAATGTTATCAGGGCCTCTGGTGAGCATGAAATAGCTTATGTTATCACACTGTAGAAGTCTACCTAGCCAAAAGCCAAAAATATTGATGCCTTCCTTAGACTGGACAGCTCTACTGTCTAAATTAGAAGTCTCGGGGTAAGAATTACTGCCCCAAAAGTCATTTAAAAAAACATTACTACTAGGTACCTGTTCTTGCAGGGCTTACAATCTCATTGGGTGAATAAAATCAACTCATGAACATAACAAATTAAGAGTAAGTACAGTTATGTATGAGACATTGAGGGAAGAAAATTTATGGAGAAGGTAGTATCATAGGATTTGTGAGTGAGACAAATATGAATCATAATGTAGAGTTTATTTAAATTCATATTAGTTTTTTTTCTTCTAGCTGCAAAAGCTCTTGACTAAGCACTTCCTAACTCAAATTTTTTTACATGAAACAGTGACAAATCAGCCTTTCATTAGGAAGACATTTTCCTCAGTTTAGAATTACAAAAGAACTTCCCAACAGGAGCTGTCTCGTAACAGTAGATAGGTTCCCTAGACATGTGTAAATGTCTTCTGATATTTCTGAAAGCAGTAACAGCAAATGCAGAAATCATCATCAGCAAACTTAACGCTTACTTTCCTGGAAAACTAGAGTCTGTTCACAGAACAGTTCAATGATGGCTCACTGATTCCTTGAGGGAAGTAGGAAGCTATGCTGATAGTAGGGTCCACAAGTGATGGAAACAACTCCCCACAAAACGTGGAGAAGCTTTGTGGCTGAGAGCCATGTTCACCTGAACATCATCATCTGCCAAAGACATTTATGGGCAGTACTCTTGCCCCAGGATTAACCAAATCTGGCTGCACATTTGATCTTCTGGGCCAGATCTATAAAAACAAAACAAAACAAATTCCCATATCCAGGAAGCGTATGGTATTTTGGGAAAAAAAAAAAAAAAATCTCAGATTGTGGAGTCACAGAGGTATGGGTTTGAATACTAGTTCAATCACTATTATGTGATTTGGGGATAAGTATAGCTATGTAAAATGGGTAAAATTACAAATTTCAGACCTGTTGTGAAGAATAAATGATAGAATTTCTCCAAAATGCCTAACAGCATCATGGCACACAATGTGTTCTCAAAAAACTCGCAGCTATTATTGTTATAATTTACATATACATATAATGATCAGCCAAGTATTATAGTTTTATCTTTGCTTTATCAAAGATTTTAGAATAAGATTTGTATCAATTTTCATCTTTTAATCTGGGGGAGGAGAAGAATGGGAGGCAAAAGAGATGGAAGATATTGTTTCCATCCATAATGTACAGTACACAGTATCATTCCTCTAAAGTTCTAATGAGAGCATAATGTTTATGTTTCTTTAGACTGGCCTAGTGCATACAACTCAAAGGTGAAAACTATGTTGGCCTTGCGCTCAACACATTCATTCATCATCCCTTTGGGGATTGCCCTATTAGAGACTGGATTATGTTTGGATAATCTATTACTGGTTATTTTTCCAGATATTACCTTTTTGCTTCTACCACCTAACAACCTCCTCCTCCCTGTCTCAATCACATGCAGATTCCTCACTATGCCCCTTTATATTATAAAATATATGTTATCCTGTAAGCATCTATTTTCTTCAAAAATATTTTTTTAAGGTAAGTCTCTATCAATCTTAGTGAGTGATTTAATTTAGATTGTTACATACCATCTTATCTATAAGCAAGTTGCATTCCACAGGTATAGATACCAGCAAAAATAAAACACTGGGTATGAGAATTTGACAAAGACAGGCTTTCATTGAAAATTTAATCTGGGGCTCTTGAACTCATATAGTCTATTATAGATTTGTTTATACATGTACTTCACTATGGAAGCATTCAATACAATGAATCCACTGAATTAATTCTATATGCCCCAAGACCACTATGCAATCCATATAAATAAAAAAGAAAAAAATTCTTGCTTCTGAGCTTAAATGACCTGACAAGTATATCAAAGGTTTTATATCAATAGCTTACAAAGCAATTTCCCATGACTTTGATCAGATAATCATCAGATCAACAGCAGGTGTCATTTCTCTGAAGTTCTGGATTTTTATTTTATAGGTAAAGAAACTGAAGGTTAGGAGTAGAGGTGAAGTGACTCTCAAAAGACACAAGATAAAATAAGCAGCAAAGTAAGATCTAGAAAGCAGATCTTCAATCTCCTAGTCTTTCCATATATCATACTATCTTTAAAATATATACATATACATGTAGTAATCTGCAATTTTCCATCTTAAATTTGGAATTTTAACTTTGTTCTTCAGAGTGCTTACAGCCACCTTCAAATTCGATTCAAATACAACTTTGTATCTAGCAACAGCTTCCTTTTGTTTCAAAGCATGTTTATCCTCACAACTAACTTGAATGGACAATTTCCAAACAAATGGTTTAAGAAATAGTAATATCGTGAATATTAACATATAACTAAACCTCAAAGTATCAAAAGAATGTAGATAGTCCCTTGGTGTTCTTTGTAAGACAGTAAACTACAGTTAAGCAGGAGTATTTCAGAAAAGGTCATTTCCTCAGTTTAAAGCATCTGTAAGATTTACCATGTAACTTCAAAAAGTTCAAAAGGCAGTTTACAGCTTTTTTAAAACATAGGATTTAGAAAAGACACAGCTGAATTCAAACCTGGGTTCAGCCACTAATCAACTATGTGTTTGATTTTCGGCAAGTTACTTAGACCCTTGGTGCCTCTCAGTTTGCTCATATGTAAAATGGGGACAAGAACAGTATGAATCACAGAGTTGTAGTCGAGAACAAATGAAATAGTACACATAAAACAATAAATATGGCCTAGCACATACTGAGTGCTCAAAAAATACTAGAGAGGCAACTGGGTGGTGCGGTCCATTAAGCATTTAGGATTGTGAGACTGAGCCCCGCATCAAGCTCCATACCTAGCAGGGAGTCTGCTTAAGACTCTCTCCCCTTCTCCCTCTGCCCCACCCTGAGCATGCACACTCGTGTCTCTCTCAAATAAATCTTTTAAAATAATAAAATAAATAAATACTAGATATTAGTCTTAAATCAGTTCTTCATAAATAGTCCATATTACTTTCTCATTGTCCGAAAAATTACTTTGCAAAAGCAGCAATACCACGGCTCCTTTTCAAAAAGATACAAACTAAATTTAACTTACCAAAAAGATTCAGTTAATTATAAAAAAAAGACTGAAAATCCAAACCATGATATAAAATCTTTAACTGGAAAAACAATACAAGAAAATTATTGATGATGATGAAAACACCAATGAAGTTCCTCCTTCCCTGGAAACACATGGTTTAGGAAACTTTTTTTTTTCCTTTTTTTTTTTTTTTAAGATTTTATTTATTTATTTGTCAGAGAAAGAGCGAGCGAGAGCAAGCACAGGCAGAGTGGAAGGCAGAGTCAGAGGGAGAAGCAGGCTCCCCGCGGAGCAAGGAGCCCGATGTGGGACTCGATCCCAGAACGCTGGGATCATGACCTGAGCCGAAGGCAGCTGCTTAACCAACTGAGCCACCCAGGCGTCCCATTTTTTTTTTTTTCCTATTTTAAAGCTAAAAAAGTGACCTACTTCAGTAATACTAAAGACTATAAGCAGTGAATTTTTATGGCCATGAGAAATATCAGCAAGCCACTAAAATATGAAACAATTACTGGACATTGATAGATCAATTACACATTTACCATAGGATATATATTGTGATACTGGTCCAAAAAAGAAATAAAGATACACATATTAGCAGAATATTTTCTAAGATGCATAATACCTGATAGAGTCCCAGTCATTCCACAAATATTTACAGGATACCTATCATTTTTTAATACATGTCTTATCAATTACTTATATTCTTTAGGAGACTACTATTTTAAAATCTCTTTTTTCGCCTCTTCTCTAATCCACCTATAATTTTTCTTCTAAATACTTGGCGGGGATGGAAAATTGGCAAGAGATGGTGGTTTAAAAATATCTAAATACATTTCTTTCTAAGTCAATAGGGAGTAGGAACCAATATTCTTAGACTGAGATAAACCTCCATTTTAAAAAATAAAAAATCAAACTCCATTGTATTTGAGGCCTATAATTTTATTAGTGACATTATAAAATTAATAAAAATAAAATTCAAAAATGATTGCAGCTTATTAATAACCGACACATTAGTAATATAAAACATTTAGGCAAAACTTATTTTGCCTGTTGATAAATCTACATAAGAAATTTGTTTTATTTTTTTTGACGATTTTACTTATTTATTTGACAGAGAGAGACATAGCAAGAGAGGGAACAGAAGCAGGGGGTGTGGGAGAGGGAGAAGCAGGCTTCCCGCTAAGCAGGGAGCCCTATGCGGGGCTCAATGCCAGGATCCTGGGATCATAACCTGAGCTGAAGGCAGACGCTTAACAACTAAGCCACCCAGGCACCCCTCTATAAGAAATTTAAATTAACCAAAAGTTCATCTGGGTTAACCCAGGTGACTACAATTTAAAGATACAAAATAAGGAAGATTTTAGTAGTTTTTTTTTTCAAAGATATTAAATTATAGAAAGTTCCCAAGTAATCTGCATGAGTGACCCCTGGTATTTCTTTCTCAAGGATCGGAGACACTGGGGTCTCAGAAACACTCCTAGGTTGACCTCAATAGAATTTACTCTTGTTTCCAAGTCCCAATGGGAACAAGAAGTCAGGAATAAGAAGTATGGCATTTTTATTAATAGAAGCATTCTCTCAGGATTCATTGCCTCCAGGTACTTCTCCACAAAATGACAAACAAAATACTTCCTAGTGACATCATATCAATTTATTGATTCCTTCAATCCACAGGTTCTTTTTATTAAGCTTCTTCAATGTGCCAGACTATTAGTTCTAAAGGCTGGTACACAGAGTTGAGCCAGAGAGATAAGTCTTGCCCTCACAGAGCTTATATTCTAAAGGAGGAAGACAAATTAACAACATCAGTTAGTAAAGTTAGAGATAAATGTTTTGAAGAAAATAAAACAAGGAAGGTAATGTAAAAGACTGGTAGGAAAAGAGGACAAAACACTTCTTTAGCTAAGAGGGTCAGGGAAAAATGCTTTGAGGCGGAAATATTTGAGATCAAACCTGAATGAAGAGAAGATACCAACCAGTTAAGATCTACAAAGGAGAGCATTCCAGGTCTAGGAACGTAAGTACAAAAGCCAATAGTTAGAAATGGGTTTGATGGGTTCAAAGGTCACAAAGGTGATCAATGTAGCTAAAGCAACTAAGGAGTAGTAAAAGATAAAGTCAAAGAAATCTTTAGACTAAATCAAATAGGATCTTATTAACCAAAGGCATTTGGAGTTTATTCTAATTGTAGTGAGAAACCTCCAGAAGGTTTAAAGTAGCTTCAATTGGGTCTTCATACCCATTACTATGTTACACAAATATACTCTCAATTCAGAATTAGATTTAGGATACCCAAAGAACCTCTGAGAGAAGATAAACATGTCTACAAACATTAAGTTACAAATGACTGGAAGGGAACAAAAAGCATTTTTCAAAGATAAAAATTATTACACTAAGTCAATCAGAGAAAGATCATATGATCTCCCTGATATGAGGAAGTGGATGCAATGTGCGGGGTTTGGGGGGTAGGAAAAGAATAAATGAAACAAGATGGGATCGGGAGGCAGACAAACCATGAGAGACTCTTACTGTCACAAAACAAACTGAGGGTGACCGGGGGGAGGAGGATAGGGAGAGGGTGGTGGGGTTGTGGACATTGGGGAGGGTATATGATATAATGAGTGCTGTGAAGTGTGTAGACCTGGCAAATTCACAGACCTGTACCCCTGGGGCTAATAATACATTATATGTTCATAAAAAATTTTAAAAATTTTAAAAAAATGATTTCACTTGCAAGGTTAATATCTATAGTCAGTGTTTATAATTTTAATTATCTTCTTGCCTTGTTCCAAAGTTAAATCTAAAAGCTGAAAATTAATAACAGTGTAACCTTATTATGTCCATGTAAATATTAATCAGTTCACATTAATATTCCTCTTAATGAGTTTTTTGAAGAGAGAATGTACTCCAGGATCCAGCACAAAAGGCAAAGAAAAATTACCCAAACAATAGTTCAGAGATAAAGACTGATTTCAGAGGTTCCAACATGAAAAAGGAGTTCCAAAAGAAGAAAATGTTGGAAATGAAAGAGAAGTAATATTCAAAGAGATAATAACCAAGAATTTTCCAAATGAAAGAAAGAAGTGTATTTTGAGATCAAAACTACACTTTTGGCACTAGGTAGCAAAAATAAAACTAAATCCCCATATATGTACACATACAGATCAATGGAATAATAGAGAAAGAGACCTATACACAGAATACAAACTAATGTTCAAAAACAGTAACAAGGTAATTCAGTGGCAAAGGATAGTCTTTTTAACAAATTGTGCTGAACAACTGGATGTCCATAAGAAAACAAAAAAAACAAAACAAAACAAAAAACTTCTGAGCTTTACCTCTGTACCTCTGTAGGGGCCAAGGGCAGGCTGCCCCTCAGATGGGCCACTTTGCCATGAAGATTAATTTGAGTTAAAAACCTATTAAAACCCAGCAGATTTAGGAACAGTTCTTTACCTTCCACACAATTGCCTACAAAAAATTTAAATAAAGGACCTGGTCTGGGAAGAGAGCTACCTACAATATAATTACATTATACTATGAACTAGGTATGGCATATATGGAGGAATCTACCCAGGCCTTGGCCTTGATCCAAGTTTTCTATGTCACATTGTTTCTGGGTGGCCCCAAAAATATTTGAAACATTTACTCATTTTCATCTTTCAGTGAATTGTATTCCTTCCCTCTGACGTCCCAGACCCCTGCCCACTCCTTCTCCTTAGTTCAGAATAACATATACACCCCACCTTGCCTGTCTTTCGAATTTCCATGTCTGTATGGATTACCCATACGTATGAATTAAATTTGATTTTCTCCTGTTGATCTGTCTCTTGTCAAGATGATTTTTAGTTCATCTAGAAGAATCCTGAAGAGAACAGGTAATTCTTACCTGTTCTTGCCAACCTGTTCTTCCCTGTTCTTACCAACACTTCACTCCCTGTGCAAATATTATCTCAAAATGAATTATAGATCTATATGTAAGAGTTAACAACTATAAAACTTTCAGATTGAAAATACAGGAGAAAATTTTTGTGACTTTGGGTTAAGGTAAATATTTCTTAAGAAACTAAAGTATAAACTATAAAAGAAAAACCAGTGAACTGGACTTCATCAAAGTTTAAAACTTATACTCTTCAAAAGACAGTTAAGAAAATGAAAACACAAGCCACATGTCCTGGAATATAATATTTGCAAAATGCACTATCTGATAAAGGACTTATCTCCAAAATTTATAAAGTACTAAAAACTCATTAAGAAAACTCGATTTTTATTTTATTTTTTTAAAAATAAAATATTTATTTTATTTATTTATTTATTTGACAGACAGAGATCACAAGTAGGCAGAGAGGCAGGCAGAGAGAGAGAGGGAGAAGCAGGCTCCCCGCTGAGCAGAGAGCCCGATGTAGGGCTCGATCCCAGGACCCTGGGATTATGACCAGAGCTGAAAGCAGAGGCTTTAACTCACTGAACCACCCTGGCACCCAAATAAAACTCATTTTTAAATGGGCAAAAGAAGAGCTACAGATGGTAAATAAGCATATGAAACAATGCTCATATCATTAGTCATTAAGGAAATGCAAATTAAAATTACAATGAGGTGCCACAACACACTCATTAAAAAAGCAAAAATAAAGTTGTTGTTTTTTTTTTTCTTTTAGAGGCAATATCAAGTGCTGGCAAGGATCCAGAATAATTGAAACTTTTCATACATTGCAGGTAAATGTATAAGTACAATACATACATACACACAATCATATGGATGAATCTCAAAAGCATTATGCTAAATGAAATAAACCAATACAAACGTGTGATTCTACTTATAAAGCCTTCTGGAAAATATAAAACTATAGGGAATGAAACCAAATTGATAGCTGCCAGAAGCAGATGCAAAGGGGAGGGGAATAAATACAAAGGGACATGAAGCAAGGTTGAGAGATGATGGAAATGTTGTGTATGCTGATTTTGGTGGTGGCTACATGACTGTATCTGTTCATCCATACTCACTAAACTATGTCTGAGAAGGTGAATCTTACTGTGTATAAGTTATACCTCAATAAACCTGACTATAAAAACTCACAGAAAACTTTGTAACAGACTTGCACAAAATTAAGGATAAAAAGAAAATCCTAAAAGCCCAAGAGCAGAAAAAGAAAAGGAAAAAAAACTAGACTGAAGGAGATGTCAAAAGACAACAGAGTCGTATTTTCAAAGTACTTGCTAAGGGGAGGTAAAAGAAAGAAAGTAAGGAATGAGGGAACAAAGAGGAAAGGGAGGGAAAATATCCGTTAACCTAGAATTTTGCAACCAATTAATTATCCAAGAGGGATGGCAAAACAAAAAAATTTCAGACACACAAAGGCTAATAGAGTTTATGAACCACAGAGCTTCACTAAGAGAACTAAAAGATGTATTTCAGCAAGAAAAGCAAGTTCAAATGGAAACACAAGGTACTGAAAAAACAGGTATGGAGAAAATATAATGGCAAATTTAGTAATTTTGATTGAACTGAATAATGATAGTGATCTTTGATACTGACATTGAATACTGAACTGATAATTAAATATAAATAAAAACATATTTTTCTTTTACAACAAAAGGCAAACAAACTATAGGGAACAACAGTAAGACTGGTGAAGATAGCAAATGAGTAAAGTATGTTTCAGGTCAGTGTCATGCTTGGGAGGACAAAAATCCTGTGTGGGAGGCAGAATTCTGTCTGCCTCCTGTAAATATGCCTTATTTAATTCCCTCTCCTTGAGTGATGGCAGCACCTATGAATATAATGGAATGTACCCCCAAAGTCAGGTTATTAATCAGTGGACTTTGAGTTAATCAGTAGGGAGATTATCAGTATGGGCTGATAAATCTAGATCTAGGCAGAGACATACTCCTGCTGACTTGGAAGAAAGGAAACATCATTGTTGTAAACTATCCATGGAGCCAGGAAGCCATGGAACTGCAGGCAGCATCTGGGAGCCAAAAGGATTACCGAACCAATAGCTATCAAGAAAATGCCACCACCTAGGTCTGTGATTTAGATAAACCTTTAACACCTCTCATTTTCCTCATCTAAAAAACAAAGAGTTTGTAGCAGATGATCTAAGACACCTCCTAGTCCCAGTATTTTATTAGGTGTGAAATGATTCCTAGTTGAGGAGAGACTCTTATGGCTCACTTGTTTATGCCTCTGAAATGCTATTTACTCAGATATATATGCACATGCCCCCATCTATATTATAGACATTTAAAATAGCTTACATGAGTTATAGTCTGACTTTAGACATCACCATTATTTTACTATCCACTTCAAAGTAATTTTGTTGTAGAAATTTTGCATTTTAATCTGATAGTTCAAAATAAATTCTACTGATACATAAGGATAATTCTGAAAAGTGAGTAACTGCTTATGATAAACATATATTCTAATGACTCATGCAATGATTCTCAGCCTTTCCTTGTTGGTATTTCTCAGAGTTCCAGTCACAGCTCTAGTCTCCTCTTAGGGACCTAACCCATTCACAACCACAGTTTCAACAATCACATAAAAGTTAGGTCTCCCAAATCTCAGATCTACTACCTGAGGTCCATACTCATATATTCATTGTCCATTTACATAACACCATCTGTTGTCAATATTTCGAATTCAACACACTGGACAAAGAACCGGCCTCCCACTCCTCTGCCAAATCTGTTCTTCTATTTATTATCTTGATGAATAAGAACAAAGTCCACTCGGATGTCCAAGTCAGAAATTTGAAGCCACTTGGACTTGTTTCCTCTCACCCCTCACGTCTAGTTACCAAACACTATTGAACTGACACATCACTGTCTTTTATTTCTTCTCAATATTCTTTGTTCCCACTGCTATTACTTAATTACCTTACTAAATCCTGATAATTTAATTTCTTACTGGATCCTGACAATAGATTTTTAATTAATTTTTTTTTTTTTTTTAGATTTTATTTATTTATTTGACAAAGAGAGATCACAAGTAGGCAGAGAGAGAGAGGAGGAAGCAGGCTCCCTGCTGAGCAGAGAGCCCGATGCGGGACTCGATCCCAGGACCCTGAGATCATGACCTGAGCCAAAGGCAGCGGCTTAACCCACTGAGCCACCCAGGCGCCCCTTTAATTAATTTTTTAAAAAGAGTTTATTTATTTATTTGACAGAGAGAGAGCTCACAAGTAGGCAGAGAGGCAGGCAGAGAGAGAGGGGGAAGCAGGCTCCCCGCAGAGCAGACAGCCTGATGTAGGACCCGATCCTGACCCTGAGATCAGACCTGAACCGAAGGCAGAGGCTTAACCCATTGAGCCATGCAGGCGCCCCTTGAAAATTAATTTTAAAATAACAAAGTGTAAGTGAGGATGTAGAGAAAAGAGACCCTCATGAACCATTGCTGGGAATGTAAACTGGTGCAGTCACTAAGGAAAACAGCATGGAGGTTCCTCAAAAATAAAAAATAGAACTGGGGCCCCTGGGTGGCTCAGTCAGTTGAGTGTCTTGACTCCTGATTTTGGCTCAAGTCATGATCTCAGGCTCCTCGGATTTAGCCTTGCACTCAGTGTGGAGTCTGCTTGGGATTCTCTTTCTCCCTCTCTGTCTCTGCTCCTCCTTCCCTCACACTCTCTCTCTAAAATAAGTAAATAAAATCTTTAAATAAATAAATACAGAATTTTGTGTAAGATGGCAGAGAAGTAGGAGACCCTGTTTCAACCAGTCCCCTGAAGTGAGCTAATTATCTACCAGAACACTCTGAACACCCATGAAACCAGCTTGAGATATAGGATTATACACTTCTGAATCCCTACAGGGGCAGAAGACACCAGCGGACAGGTAAAGCATACTAGGAATGATCAGACTGATATCAGAGGATAAAAAGAAGGAGGAGGGAGTCACCAGAAGCAACCCATTGGAAAGAAATACCCCAATACAAAAGTGCCCTGTGATTGGGGACAAGCATTGACTTGGAGTCTAGTTAAAAGCACTCAAAAAGAGCAACTGGTGGAATTGGGCAGTCACCAGCAGGCCTAAGCCCTGGACCCAGATTGGCCACTGCCGGCAACCACCGGTGCCAGAGAAAGTCTGTCAGCAGAGGAGCCTCCAGTTCCTGGTCCCAGAGCCCCCAGGGTTGCGAAGCTTAAGAGAGTCTGGTGGGCATTCTCTAGAACCATAGCCTTTTGCATTCGTGTTCACTGTGCGACCAGGATCTGAAACATGCTCCCCAACCTCGCCTGAGAGTGTTCCCTGTGGATGCTAGCCGGTGGTCTATAGGACCGGCAGAGAGTCTG
This sequence comes from Mustela putorius furo, assembly GCF_011764305.1. Lineage (NCBI taxonomy): Eukaryota > Metazoa > Chordata > Mammalia > Carnivora > Mustelidae > Mustela > Mustela putorius. The sequence continues at coordinate 41,537,894 of NW_025422005.1, read as the reverse complement.
AACACTCCCAACCTGGACTTGAAAGAACTACCCCAGACAGCAGTCCGGGCAAAGGCAGCCACCAGAAGCAGGCTCCCTAGACCAACATCCCTCACAGTTATGGCACGGGGGTGCAGGGACAGGCGGGTGCTTCAGGCCACAAGAGACCATCGGGGTTCTCTGCTTCGGACTAAACCTCTGAAAAGCCACAAAAAGCTGCCAAATAACAAAAACCTCCAGAGAACAAAAGCCTGAAAAACCGGTTTCCACAGAGCCCAGCCCCTTGACAGGGAGCAGGAGGACTCAACCCAAGCAAGACCAACTGAAAAACAACTCGGCAGGCCCCTGCCCCAGAAAGCCAGCCAAAAGAAGGAGCAAAAGAACCAGAGGACAACCACCACTGGGTCCCCATAAAACTGTAAAACCCCAATATCAGGGGAAAACAATTTAGCTCCCAGTACTGTCTAAAACCTGTATATTTCATAGTACTACTTTTTTTTTTTTTTAAGATTTTATTTATTTGTCAGAGAGAGAGCGTACAGGCAGGCAGAGTGGCAGGAGGAGGAAGAGGGAAAAGCAGGCTCTCTGCGGAGCAAGCTCCCCACAGAGCAAGGAGCCCAATGCAGAACTCGATCCCAGGACGCCAGGACGATGATCTGAGCCGAAGGCAGTCGCTTAACTGATTGAGCCACCCAGGTATCCCACTACTTTTATTTTTGATTCATTCTCACTATTCTTGTCCTTTTTAATTTCTTTTAACCTATTTACCATTACAACTAGAGGTTTAATACAACATATTCCACAATAACCTTATTTTTTTTTAAGATTTTATTTATTTATCAGAGAGAGAGAGGGAGAGAGAGCGAGCACAGGCAGACAGAATGGCAGGCAGAGGCAGAAGGAGAAGCAGGCTCCCTGCCGAGCAAGGAGCCCAATGTGGGACTCAATCCCAGGATGCTGGGATCATGACCTGAGCCAAAGGCAGCTGCTTAACCAACTGACCCACCCAGGCGTCCCCCACAATAACCTTTTAACTTGAACTTTTTTCATACATATACCTGTATTTTTCTTTTTCTTTTCTATTTTATTTCTTTTTAATATACATATAGATCATATAGATATAAACTTCAAGGTAATCCTCTTTTCCTAATCAATACTACCCCTATATATAAACCACTTTTAATCTCCCTTTATCTCTGGAAAGTTGAGTCTTTTAACAAAGATATCAAGATACACCCAGTAAGAATCAAAATAACCTTCCTCGCCCACATCGAGGATTTATAACCACCCTCCCATCTTCTTCTTCTGTCAGTGTTTCTGTGTATTTGTTTTTGTTCTGGGATTACATAAATCTCATCCTTGGGGTTCATTTTGGCTGGGATCTTTTTTTTTTTTCCTTGTCATTTACTTTTTGTTTCTCTTTTTGTTCGTCCGTTTTTGTTTGTATACCTTATATATCTTACCTTTGGGGCCCATTCTGGCTGGGTCTTTTTTTTTTTTTTTTCTGTCTCTCTTTCTCTGTTTTTCTTTTTTCTTTCTCTTTGGTGGTGGCTTCCGATTGCTCAGAAGCGTTCCAGGGTGCACCCTGCCTGGATTGCAGTTCATATATTCAGCTACACATCCCCTCAACCACCTCTCACCAAAATGACTAGGAGGAGGAACACCCAACAGAGGAAAAATTCAGAGACTGTGCCCTCTCCATCAGAGCTACTGGATATGGACATAAACAGTATGTCTGAAAGGGAATTCAGGGTAACAATTATCCAGGCAATGGCTAGGTTGGAGAAAACCATTAGTGACTACATGGAATCCGATTAAGGCAGAAGTGAGAGGCACTGGGGAAGAAGTCAAAAATGCTATCAATGAGATCCAATCTAATCTAAATACTCTAACAGCTACAGTAACTGAGGCAGAAGATAGAATTAGTGATCTAGAGGACAAACTGATAGAGAAAAAGGATCAGGAGGAGCCCTGGAACAAACAGCTTAGAAGCCATGAAAACAGAAGTAAGGAAATAAGTGATGCCATGAAATGTTTCAATGTCAGAATTATTGGGATCCCTGAGGGGGTGGAGAAAGAAAGAAGACCAGAAGATATAGCTGAAAAAATTCTCCATGAAAATTCTCCCAATATGGGTTATGGACCCAATGTTCGTGTCCTAGAGATAGAAAGATCAACCCCCAAGATGAACGATCTCAAGGCACCTGATTACAAGACTGATGAATCATAATTTTAGACAAGAGATCTCAGAGCGGCTAGGGGGAAAAGATTCCTTACATACAGAGGAAGGTCCATCAGAATAACGTCAGACCTGTAAACAGAAACCTGGCAAGCCAGAAGGGGCTGGCAAGACATATTCAGGGCACTAAATGAGAAGAACATGCAGCTAAGAATACTTCATCCCGCAAGGTTGACATTCAAAATGGATGGAGAGATAAAGAGCTTCCAAGACCAGTAAGGTTTAAGAGAATATGTGACCACCAAGCCAGCACTATAAGAAATATTAAGTGGGGGTTCTATAAGAGAAGAAAGAATAAAGAAAGAAAGAAGAAAGAACCCAAGAGTGTCATAAAACAAAAATTTACAAAGACAATCTATAGAAACAAGGACTTCACAGGCAACATGATGTCAATAAAAACGTCTCTTTCAATAATCACTCTCAACGTGAACAGCCTAAACCCTCCCATAAAACAGCACAGGGTTGCAGACTGGATAAAATGACAGGACCTGTCCATATTCTGTCTACAAGAAACCCATTTGGGACCTAAGGATATATCCAGACTGAAAGTGAAGGGATGGAGAAGCATCTTTCATGCCAATGGGCCTCAAAAGAAAGCTGGGGCAGTGATTCTCATATCAGATAATTTAGATTTTAAACTAAAGACTGTAGTCAGAGATAAAGAAGGACACTACATCATTCTTAAAGGGTCTATCCACCAAGATAGACCCTTTGCCTAACAATTGCAAATATTTATGCCTCCAATACTGGAGTAACTACATAAGATGACTGTTAATTAAGATAAAGAGCCATACTGATATGAATACATTAATAGTAGGGAATCTTAACATGCCATTCTCAGTAACAGACAAATCATCCAAGCAGAAAATTAATAAAGAAACAAGAGCATTGAATGACATTGGACCAGATGGACCTCATAGATATACAGAACATTCCACCATAAAACAACAGAATACTCATTCTTCTCAAGCGTACATGGAACTTTCTCCAGAATAGACCACATACTGGGTCACAAATCAGGGCTCAACTGATACCAAAATTGAGATTACTCCCTGTGTATTCTCAGACCACAATGCTATGAAACTGGAACTCAACCACAAGAAAAAGTTTGGAAGGAATTCAAACACTTGGAAGCTAAAGACCACTCTGCTTAAGAATGTTTGGCTTAGGGGCTCCTGGGTGGCTCAATGGGTTAAGCCTCTGCTTTCGGCTCGGGTCATGATCTCAGGGTCCTAGAATTGAGCCCCGCATCGGGCTCTCTGCTCAGCGGCGAGCCTGCTTCCCCCTTTCTCTCTGCCTGCCTCTCTGCCTAGCTGTGATCTCTTTCTCTGTCAAATAAATAAATAAAATCCTAAAAAAAAAAAAAAAAAAAGAATGTTTGGATTAACCAAGAAATCAAAGAAAAACTTAGACAATTCATGAAAACCAATGAGAATGAAGACACTGGTTCAAAATCTATGGGATACAGCAAAGGCAGTCCTAAGGAAAAATACATAACCATACAAGCCTCCCTCAAAAAAATGAAAAATCCAGAATACACCAGCTCTCTTTACACCTTAAAAAACTGAAGATCAACAAAAAATTAAGCCAACCCCACACACAAGAAGGGAAATGATCAAGATTAGAGCAGAGATCAATGAGATAGAAACTAGAGATACAGTAGAACACATCAACGAAAGAAGAAGCTGGTTTTTTGAAAGAATCAATAAGATCGATAAACCACTGGCCAAACTAACCCAAAAGAAAAGAGAGAGGACCCAAATTAATAAAATTATGAATGAAAAGGGAGAGATCATGACTAACACCAAGGAAACAGAAACAATCATCAGATGATCAACAGTTATATGCCAATAGGTTAAGCAACCTAGATAAAATGGATGCATTCCTGGAAACCTGTAAGCTTCCAAAACTGAATCAGGAATAAACTGACAACCTGAACAGATGAATATCTAGTAATGAGACTGAACCAGTGATCAAAAACCTCCCAAAAAACAAGAGCCCAGGACCTGACAGATTCCCCGGAGAACTCTACCTAACATTCAAAGAAGAAGTAACACCTATTCTCCTGAAGCTGTTTCAAAAGACAGAAACAGAAGGAAAACTTCCAGACTCTTTTTATGAAGCCAGCATTACCCTGATACTCAAACCAGGCAAGAGCCCACCAAAAAGGGGAATTTCAGACCAACATCCCTGATGAATATGGATGCCAAGATTCCCAACAAGATCCTAGTTAGTAGGATCCAACAGTGCATTAAAAAGATTATCCACCATGACCAGGTGGGATTTATCCATGAGAGGCAAGGGTGGTCCAACATTCACAAATCAATTAATGTGACAGAACAGATCAATAAGAGAAGACAGAAGAACCACATGGTCCTCTCAATTGATGCAGAAAAAGCATTTGACAAGATACAGCATCTGTTCCTGATTAAAACTTTTCAAAGTATTGGGATAGAGGGTATATTCCTCAACTTCATAAAATCTATCTATGAAAAACCCACAGTGAATATCATCCTCAATGGGGAAAAGCTGACAGCCTTCCCTTTGAGATCAGGAACATGACAAGGATGTCCACTCTTGCCACTGCTGTTCAACGTACTAGAAGTCCTAGCAACAGCAGTCAGACAACAAAAAGAAATAAAAGGTATTCAAATTGGCAAAGAAGAAGTCAAACTCTCTCTCTTTGCAGATGACATGATACTTTATAAGGAAAACCCAAATGACTCCACCCCAATTCAGTAATGTGGCAGGATACAAAATCAATGTACAGAAATCAGCTGCTCTCTTATACACTAACAATGAAAAAAATAGAAAGGGAAATTAGAGAATAGATTCCATTTACTATAGCACTGAAAACCATAAGATACTTGGGAATAAACCCAACCGAAGAGGTAAAAGATCTGTACTCAGGAATTACAGAACACTCATGAAAGAAACTGAAAAAGACACAAAAAGATGGAAGAGCATTCCATGCTCATGGATCAGAAGAATAAAATGTCTATACTGTTAAAATTGTTATACTGTCTATAATTGTTAAAATGTCTATACTGCCTAGAGCCATCAATTGTTAAAATGTCTATACTGCCTAGAGCCATCAATATTTTCAATGCCATCCCAATCAAAATTCCACCAGTATCCTTCAAAGAGCTGAAACAAACAATCCTAAAATTTGTATGGAACCAGAAGAGATCCCAAATTGCTAAGGAAATGTTGAAAAAGAAAAACAAAACTGGGGGAATGATGTTGGCTGACTTCAAGCTTTACTGAAAAGCTACGATCACCAAGACAGCATGGTACTGGCACAAAAACAGACGCATAGACCAGTGGAACAGAGTAGAAAGTCCAGATGTGGACCCTCAACTCTATGGTGAAATAACCTTTGACAAAGCAGGAAAAAGTACACAGTGGAAAAAAGTCTCTTCAATAAATGGTGCTGGGAAAATTGGACAGCTGTGTGTAGAAGAAGGAAACTTGACCATTCTCTTATACCATACACAAAGATAAAATGGAAATGGGTTAAAAAACTCAACATGAAGCAGGAATCTATCAAAATCCTAGAGGAGAACACAGGCAGTAACCTCTTCGACATCAGCCACAGCAACTTCTTTCAAGACATGTCTCGAAAGGCAAAGGAAACAAGTGAAAATGAACTTTTGGGACTTCATCAAAAACAAAAGCTTCTGCACAGCAAAGGAAACAGTCAACAAAACACAGAGGCAACACACGGAATGGGAGAGCATATTCGCAAATGACACTACAAAGGGCTGATATCCAAGATCTATAAAGAACTCCTCAAACTCAACACGCACAAAACATATAATATGTCAAAAAGTGAACAGAAGGGGCACGTGGGTGGCTCGGTGCCTCTGCCTTCGGCTCAGGTCATGATCTCAGGGTCCTGAGATCAAGCCCCGTATTATGCTCTCTGCTCAACAGGGAATCTGCTTCCTCCTCTCTCTGCCTGTCTCTCTGCCTACTTGTGATCTCTCTCTCGATCTCCCTCTCTCTCTCTCTCTCTGTCAAATAGATAAATAAATAAATAACTCTTTTTAAAAAAATAAATAAATGGACAGAAGACATGAACAGACACTTTAAAGAAGACATACAAATGGCCAACAGACACATGAAAGTATGTTCATCATCATGAGCCAGCAGGGAGATTCAAATCAAAACCACACTGAGATACCACCTTACACCAGTTAAAATGGCCAAAATCAACAAGACAGTAAACAACAAGTGTTGAAGAGGATGTGGAGAAAGGGGAACCCTCCTACACTGTTGGTGGGAATGCAAGTTGGTGCAGCCACTTTGGAAAACAGTGTGGAGATTCCTTAGGAAATTAAAAATAGAGTTACCCTATGACCCTGTAATTGTACTACTGGGTATTTACTTCAAAGATACAGATGTAGTGAAAAGAAGGGCCACCTGTACCCCAATGCTCATAGCAGCAAGGGCCACAGTTGACAAACTGTGGAAATAACCAAGATGCCCTTCAACGGACGAATGGATAAGGAAGATATTGTCCATTTATACAATGGAGTATTATGCCTCCATCAGAAAGGATGAACACCCAACTTTTCTATCAACATGGATGGAACTGGAAGAGATTATGCTGAGTGAAATAAGTCAAGCAGAGACAGTCAATTATCTTATGGTTTCACTTACTTGTGGAGCATAAGGAATAACACGGAAGACACTGGGGATGGAGAAGAGAAGAGAATTGGGAGAAATCGGAAGAAGAGACAAACCATGAAAGACTGTGGACTATGAGAAACAAACTGAGGGTTTGAAAGGGGGAGGTGGGTGATGGGTGAGCCTGGTGGTGGGTATTAAGGAGGGCACATATTGCATGGAGCACTGAGTATGGTACATGAACAATGAATTCTGGAACACTGAAAAAAAATAATAAAATAATAAATAAACATAAAAAAACTACCATATGATCTAGCAATTCCACTTATGGATATTTATCTGAAGAGAATGAAAACACTAACTTGAAAAGAGATCTGCAGCCCATGTTTGTTACAACATCATTTACACTAGCCAAGACATGGAAACAACCTAAGTGTCTATCAACAGGTGAATGGATAAAGAAAATGTGATGTATATATACACTGTGGAATATTATTCTGCCATTAAAAAAAAAAAATTCTGCGCCTGGGTGGCTCAGTGGTTTAAAGCCTCTGCCTTTGGCTCAGGTCATGATCCCAGGGTCCTGGGACTGAGCCCCGCATTGGGCTCTCTGCTCAGCAGGGAGCCTGCATCCTCGTCTCTCTCTGTCTGCCTCTCTGCCTACTTGTGATCTCTGTCTGTCAAATAAATAAAATCTTAAAAAAAAAAAAATTCTGTCACTTGCAACAACATGGATGGAACTCAATGGCATTATTTTAAGTAAAATAAGCTAGACAGAGAAAGACAAATAACATATGATTTCACATTTATATACAGAATCTAAAAAACAAAAAACCATAGGACACCTAGACACAGGATGGGGGTTGAGAGGGTGGGTAAAATCAGTGAAAGAGGTCAAAGGTACAAAATTCCAGTTGTAAGATAAATTAGTAGTGAGGGTGTATATACAGCATGGGAACTATAGTTAGCAACATTATTGGATATTTGAAAGCTGCTAATAGAGTAGATCTTAAAAGTTTTCATCAGCAAGAAAAAAAAACTGAAAATGGATGTTAACTAGACTCACTGTGATCATTTCACAGTAAATACAAATATCAAATCATTATATTTTACATCTGAAACTAACAGTACATGTCAATTATATCTCAATAAAAAAATACTTAAGTCAATCTTACTGGGGTATAATTTCATGCTATAAAACCCAGAGACTTTAAGTATATAGTTCAATATGGTTTTGACAAATGTAAACATTCATGTAACCACCCTCCCTATCACTATATAAAATATTTATATAATCCCAGAAAATTCCCAGGGCCCCTCTGTAGCCAGTTGCAACCCCTGCAACCCCAACTCACTCCAGGCAAACACTAATCTAATTTCTATCACCACAGACTCATTTTGCCTGTTCTGGAGAATCATGTAAATAGAATCACATAATAGGTACTTTTTTGTGCCTGGCTTCTTTCGTTCAGCACAATGTCTGTGATATTCATCCATGTTGTTGTATGCATCAGCAGTTTGTTTTTATTGTCAAGCAATATTCTAGTGCTTATCCACTATATTTTTTTGTTTATCTACTGTAACTGCTTCTTAACTCGCTCTACCTGCCAGCAGATACATAGACTTTGATCCATTTTCATATTGCTTCTGAAGTCATCTTTCTAAAATGCAAATCTGCCTGTGTCACTCATTTTTTTTCAGTTGTTCCTCATTGCCTACTCAATAAAAGATGGACCCCTGAACAAGATTTTCATGAACCTCCCATGCGTTAGCACCTAATTCCTCCTCAAAACCCACATGAATATACAGTTGCTTGGATCCCCAATGCCATTTCGCTATTTATAGTTTTTATATGTGAATCCATCCAAATCAGGGAGAAAAGTGATTGTTTCCAGTCATTTCTGGAAATAAATTTAGGTTCTGAGTATTATATAGCCTGAAGGCTCTAAATGAATTCATATTAATCCTATACATTTCGGAACTGACACAGTAAATACTAAAGTATACTTCATAGGTATGTGGTAAGTTGTCGATGTACTGTCTTGTCCTCATGTAATATAACAAACAATCACAAAGACTAAGACATAAAGGTATAATCTTTTATGGATAAGCTATAATCACACTAAAGATGCAATTTTATATCCTGCTTTTGTCCTTACTTCAAGAGCATTTTCCGTGTTGTTACACTTTATTCATAAATATTACTTTTGATGGCTAAAAAGTGTTAAAAAAAAAAGTGTACATCTAGTTAGTATAACACAGTTTTAAATCTTCTCCTATAGTTAGGCATTAGGTTACCATTAAATTTTTGTGTTAAATTTAAGTAATGCTGAAATAAACATTTCATGTATAAAGTATATTTTACAATTTAGATAATTTTTTTTTTTTTGGCACAGAATCCCACAGGGGAATTACTGTATTCAGAAAGTATAAATAGGGGCACCTGTGTGGCTCAGTGGGTTAAGCCTCTGCCTTTAGCTCAGGTTGTGATCCCACGGTCCTGGGATCCGAGCCCCATATCGGGCTGTCTGCTCAGCGGGGAGCTTGCTTCCTCCTCTCTCTCTGTCTGCTTCTCTGCCTACTTGTGATCTCTCTGTCAAATAAATAAAATTAAAAAAAAAAAAAAAAAAAGAAGGGCGCCTGGGTGGCTCAGTGGGTTAAAGCCTTTGCCTTCAGCTCAGGTCATGATCCCAGTGTCCTGGGATCAAGCCCCACATTGGGCCCTCTGCTCCTCGGAGAGCCTGCTTCCTCCCCCTCTCTCTGCCTGCCTCTCTGCCTACTTGTAATCTCTGTCTGTCAAATAAATAAATAAAATCTTTAAAAAAAAAATTAAAAAAATTTTTTAAAAAGAAAGTATAAATAATTTATGATTTTAATATATTTATAAAATATCACCATGTACTACACAGAAATAATTTTAATACCCTGGTCAACCTCACTCCCCTTTCCAAGCCTTGTTCCTCAGAGACAATCTCTATTATTCATTTGTTATAGTTATTATACTACTCTTTCCCTATTTACAACCACAGATATTGTTTTTTAACTTCCTGTTATGATAATGAGAATTTAGCTAAACTAACCACTTCTTACCTCCTCTGTTAAATCAGAGGAGGCTAAGTTTGTAATGCCAAATAATACACATAAATATATTTCTTCTCTCTCAACTTATAATGTCTTTTTATTAGTATCCTTAGTCTTTTCCAGTAGCTATGCATCTACTTTTACATTGGGAAGGCAAACAATATTTATAATTTATTTTGAAACCATAATAAAGTTGCTCATGTCAGTGGTTTTTAAAACCTGAAAATTAAATAAATAATATTTACATTACGATTATATAGATATTGTTAACTGAAGAAACAAGTAGTAAGTTATGATTATGCTTCTTTTTACCAGGTACCAATATCATGATCCCTAACCCACTGAAAGAAAAATATTCTTACATGATGATCAAAGGATTATCTTGTAACTTTGATTCCAGCCTTTATAAAATAGTAACAGCCACATGAGGTAAAGTACTAAAATTTGTATTTCCTTAAGCCTTAGCAAGTTCTAACTTGCTGCTGATACAAAGTCCAATGCCAGGCTTCCAAATTAATGACTATTATTTTGCATCTGAGTCCAAAAATTTTTATCATCTTTTTTTTTTAAAGATTTTATTTATTTGACAGAGAGAGAGAGCACAAGCAGAGGGAGGGGTAGAGGGAGAAGCAGGCACCCTGCTAAGTAGTGAGCCTGATTCAGGGCTTGATCTCAGGACCCCAGGAGCACACCAGAGCAGAAGGCAGACATTTAACCAACAGATCCACCCCAGAACCCTGCACCTTTTTTTTTTTTTTTTTAAAGTATGCTCCATACTCCAGCTTGTAGCCAAGCATGGGGCTTGAATTCATGACCCCGAGATCAAGACCCGAGCTGAAGTCAAGATTTGGATGCTTAACCAACTGAGCCGCCCAGACTCCCCCTGAAATTTTTATTGTCTTATAAAGGGTGCAAACAAAGTCATAAAGCATTCCCACCTGCCAGAGCATCTCGATAAAGCTGCACAAAATGATTAAAGATATCCTTCGGCAAACACTTTTCATCTGGTAGACACTGTAGAAGGATGACTATCTCAGATTGACCCACTGCATGCATTCCCTTGGTTGTGAAACACCAGCACTTCCTGTTCACATCTATGAATGGAATAAAAATATAAAAGTAAGACATTCTCCTCAATCCTTACCTTTAAAAAAATGCACAGAAATCTGATAAAATATAGCAAAGAATAAAATGTATTATACTGAATCTGTACAATTCAACTGTGAACTATTAATGCACTGAACCAAAGAACCAATGAAGAAAATAAAATATACGAATGACTCTGGCTTAAACAAATACTTAGAAAAGCAATGGGAAGGGAAGTAAAAGAAGAAACAGTGAAAGAAAATGGGCTTAAAATGTGTAATTGTTAAAAGAAAAGGCATTCCATTAAAAATAAATTAAATAAGACTAAGTATTTTAGGCTATAAAGAATATATTCCCCACCTGTATTTTAAAAAATTCACTAAATCAATCAATCAATCAATCAATTAATTAATTCACTTTACCAAGGAAAAAAATTACTTATATAGAACTAGAAACAATAACAAAGGCCAGTATTACAGCTTTGGATTCAGGTTGTGAGCAAAAGAAAATATACTTTTATATATTTAAAATTTCATCTGTAACTGAAAGATTCTAGTTTTTTATTTTTTTAAAAGATTTTATTTTTTAAGTAATCTCTATAGCCAATGTGTGGTTTGAACTTTACAATCCTGAGATTGATGAAGAGTTGCATGGTCTACTGCCTGAGCCAGCCAGGGACCCCAAGATTCTAGCTTTTTAAATTATTATCTTTTTTGGCAGAAAATTCTAGATAAACATCAACATGATTTTACTTGGTTTCATCCTATAAAAAGTGGTGAAAGAATGGCTTTTCTGGACTATTTACTTTCACTTCTTCACCTTAAGGCACTGTAGAGTCCCAACAGCACAAGCCATATATAGTTAAAAGTAATGTTCAATCTTTGACACTTATATCATTTGTACTCCATACATAATAGGATCCCCAAAGGAACTGAAACAAGATTCAAATATAATTACAGATCTCAAAATGTAAATCAAAACCAAGAAAAGTTCCCTTTCTTACACTTTGGGAATAATGTTACTTTATTATACCTAACAGGAAGCCCTAATACAACTGTATTAAGATGGTGTACACTTCAGGAATTCTGGGTTAGCTATTTTCTAAGTGTAACTTATAAACTAGATATGGTAAATTGAAATTTCACAAATTATCTTAAAATCTAATCCTATAAGGAAAGGGGGCAAGCATTAATAACTGGCCAAATATACAAGGGTACAATTAAGTAAACCAGAGCCCCCACTTTTTAATAAAGAACCTCAAAGGAAGTAGCAGATAGGTGTTTCTGGACTCCAAGGTCAACTTAATAAGTACCCAGTGGGAATTAGAAGACAGTTTCCCAGTGCTTCTCCCCAAAACTTGCCTATTGACATTCATTCAGGATAAATGCATTCTCTATGTTCCAACACCATCCTGGAATTAAGATTCCAATTTACTGTCCTCTTACTCATTCTGATGCCCAGAAGCTAGCCCCAAGAATTAAGAAGTTTCTTCTGAATCTTAACTTATGATGTGCTGAAGTTCTACTATGTGTCAGCTAACTAACCTTTTTTCAAATAAAGGTTTGCACATGATTAAGGTTTCTGAAATTTAAATCTTAGCATGTAAATTATTTGACCTTCCTGGATAATTTGTCCACCACCATTCTGGGGGTGAGTTGTGATCTAGCACATCCATCTTAGGAAGTTTTGTTTGGCTTTCTCCATGGAGAATTCACCTATCTCTTCTCAAGAGTTTGTTACTCCCACAGCTGTCCTCTGGGATACGTTATTTTATACAAACCGATTTCTTTGGTACTCAGTTTTCAGTTAAGATGTGGCTCCACCCATATAAAAACAACTGTGTATAAGGAATTTGAAAGCTTTACTTATTATCTATGAGTAAGTAAAGTATCTCATTTTAATTTTAAAAAACAAATTTCTAACTTACAATTAACAATTTTAACCATTGACAACAAATTTGCATTCAAAACAAAGACAAGTGGGTCAGGACCACCATCCTCTAACTGCTGCATTACTGAAATCTGTGATGGTTTCTCTTCCACAGCATAATCTGTAAGGGAAGAAAACAATGTAAAAGATTAGTTAAAATGACAAATCAAGACGAAATCTGATGCAGGAATGGGCTGATTATTCACAAGAAAGAGTTAAGCACTTGATTTACAGATATGGTGAACATATCTGCTGACCCACTGTAATGCTAATAGTTTCCCTTTCATTCTCAAAAGTGACCCTGTCCAGTTTGGATGAGAACATGTTATCCTATAGACTTCTCCACAAACTGACTTGTGGCATAATCTAAAGGCACCCCTTTAGCATATGCACCCCGCTGTTTATAGCAGCATTATCAATAATAGCCAAACTATGGAGAGAGCTCAAATGTCCATCGACTGATAAATGGATAAAGAAGAGGTGGCATATATATAATGAAATATCAGGCATCAAAAGGAAAGAAATCTTGCCATTTGCAAGGATGTGAATGGAGCTACAGTGTATTATGCTAAATGAAATAAGTCAGTCAGAGAAAGACAAATACCATATGATTTCACTCATGTGATATTTAAGAAACAAAACAGATGAACACAGGGGAAGGATAAAAGAGAGAGAGAGAGAGAGGGGGAAGCAAACCATAAGAGACTCTTAACTTTATATATAGAGAACAAACTGAGGGTTGATGGGGAGGGGCATGGGCTGAATGGGTGATAGGTATTAAGGAGGACACTTGTGATAAGCTCTAGGTGTTGTATGTAAGCGCTGAATCACTAAATTCTACACTTACCATAAGAAACCAATCTTACCATATGTTAACTAGAATTTAAATAAAAACTTGGAAAAGAAAAGTAAAGATAGCCCTTTAACAAAATATCAACTATCATTTCGTTTCATTTCACTCCAACAAGAATTTCACATATAACATGTTCTAAGACCAACATTTGAAATAATCCATGATCTATAAGAAAGTGCTAATACCCTAACCTCCAGATGAAAAGGGTATTGTGGGGTTGAGGGAGAAGAGAATCCGACTTTTTACTCTATATTCTTTTGTACTGTTGAGAATTTTTTTACTATTAAAAAACTAAACTTAAAAAAAAAGTGCCCAGAAAATAAACTAAAACTAAAATAAACTAAAACCATGATAAGTGACTGGCTTTGTGAAACACTTCCTCTAAGTCAAGAGTTCAGCACATGTATCAATCACCAAAATCACCAGTAAATCATAACAGTTTCCAACATGGACAAGTTAATACTTGAGACCCTGCACAGAACCTTTCCCACTGAAACCCTGAAATGTGTGTATGTGTGAAATGTGTGTATCACAGTATGTGATATTCAGTCATGACATTTTGACTGATGGTACGTACCATCTTCCCAGTTTGAAGTCAAAATCGTGTATAATAACCAACAGAAACCAAAAAACTGTTTTTTAGATGTAAGAGGAAATGTCTATTTTACCAATAAATGGAAATGTTCATTGAAAAGAAAAATACTAAGTGACTTAAGAGAAAATATTTGTATGAAGTTATCCCACTGGAATACAAAACTGCAAAATTCTGGTGAAGAGACAGGAATAATATGGTTTAAGTAAGTATAAATAGTTGTTTCTTGTAGGAGGTATTTAAATAATTAGATTTAATGAAAATGAATCTTATTTAAACAATAGAGTAGGCCAATTTAACTTCTTGTAAGTTAAATCTAAGACTCATTAAAGTAACCAAAATTTGAACCTAAGTAGTAACTTTACTAACAAAAGAATGTTTTTAGAGGCTCTGAGTAAAGTAGTAAGGATTATACAATGAAAAGAATGCTTAACTTACATGAAAGTTCATAGCTGAACTATCTGGGACATGGCTGGATTTTATAGTCTGATACTTTCAGCCAACATTGCTGAGACCCCACAACAGACCCAGCATCATGGTAGGAGAAGACACGAGCATGAATTAAGTCTGAAGAAATGCATGGCTTAAGTGAAATGAATCAGACCTATAAAATAGCTAAATTATAGTAAGAAAGGTGTTAATATAGTAAGGGTGTATAAGAATTTCTATTCAGGGGCACCTGGATGGCTCAGTCAGTTAAGCCTCTAACTCTCGATTCCTGCTCTGGTCATGATGAGAGATTGAGCTCCATGTCAGGCTCCGTGTTCAGCATGAGTCTCCTCAAGATCTTCCTCCTCCTGCTCCCTCCTCCTCTACTCCACCCCCAGTTAATGCACATGTGGTCTCTTTCTCTCTTTAAAATAAATAAATAAAATCTTAAAAGAAAAAAAACTAATTTCTTTTCAAACAGAGACGATGTAAAACACTACTACAGAGCAGCACTGGTAAGGATTCAGAGAGGAGCTTTTCATTACTCTGGATTTTGAAAAGTTGAGGATTTCTTCAAGGAGTCTACTGTATACAAACATATTCTAGGCAGAGGAAAGGAAGATAAGGAAAGTATTAATTACATGTCTACTTTACACCAGTCAATGTTCTCGCTACATACTTCCAGGTATGAAATCTGATTTAATACAATGACTTTTAAGTAGGTATAATTACCTAAGTAAGATTAGGAAAAAGATTCAGGGAGGATAAATGAACTGCCCACTAGGTCACAGCTTGAAAGTAAGGGTATGAGGATTAAAATCCAGGTTTGTCCAGTTTTGTAGCCCATTCTCTCCCGACTATTCCACAGCGTAAGAAAAAACATGGAAGTGTGGAAAGTGAATATTCAGAAAACAGTAAATGATCTGTAATGTGCATAAAGTACTGGGGTATTGGATGGAAATAAAGTTAGAAAGATAAGTTGAGATAAAGTTGTAAGAAACATTGTATGCTAAAATGATTAATTTATACTGAAGGCATTGGGAATCCACTGAATGTTTCTAAGCCAGAGCACTATATGACAATATCTATGTAATACAAAAAGATAATTGGCAACAACATGGAAGATAAAATAAAGGAGAGAAAGACTGAAGGCAAGGTGACCAGGTAAAAGACTAGGATAAAATTGTGGAAAGATGATTGATAAACCACCTCCTAAAAATGTACTAACTAGATGCTGATCTGCATGTATCAGCAATAAACTTTCACATAGAGATAAGCATTCTTTTGAACGGATAGTCATTTTACTTCTTACCAGAACTCAGTAAAAATATTTTTTAACAATAAAATTGCTATTTATGTTCAGTGCTCTCTATTTATCATATGTATAATTCACTGCAAAACAAAAAGTTAGATAATGTCCTGACTGTTCAATCAAGTGGGCCAAATCCTAGAATTATAGGCAACTCTTCAGTGTCATGTGTTTCAAAATACAAAGAAAAAAGTGCCAATGAACTACATTTATTTTATAATTAAAAATAATAAATCCTTCCAACAAATGAAATGACCTTATAATATAAAAACATAAATATCTACCCTAAAACTACCAGTAACAGCAACAATTACTTTCACGGCACTGAGTAGTTGTTTTCCCTGTTGGAGAAGAAAAAAGTGGTTATCACTCAAATTCTCTCTCCTTCCCTTAATTAGAAGACAACATCTGGCTTCCCACAATTACTATCCCTGTTTAATATGTAAGTCCGCATACCTCCTTTCACACCCGTGGAAATGAGAATGGGAGGAAGGCCATCTTCAGGAATTAGGTTCATTGCACTGCCAACAGGACTTCCAACCTGAGTTATGCTCCCAGAGAACAGAGAAATATCCGTCTAGGAAAAGCAAATCAGCAAAGTAAGCTTTACAGAGAGGTCCAGACTTTAGCAGGATATTGTTGAGAATATAAATGTGAATTTAAGTGAAAATTTGGAATTCATCCTTTTTGAAAAACAGCATAAGTTTCTCATTAACCTGTGGTTTCCTAAAAGCCTGGGTTTATACTATGAACATATTTCCAACTATAGAGTTTCTCTTTTTGATATCACCAAATCATAATAATGACAGAAGAGGCCTTGTAATAGGTTAAAGCTTTCTCTACCTGGGTTTCCTCTGCCATAAAAGAAGATATTTTTAAAAACTTTAGCGGCAACAGAAACAAAGTTTCAATGTTATCTCAGTTTCTGAAACTTTAATACATTTGGGTCCACTTAATTCTCATTTACATTGCTTTTTATTTTTTATTTTATTTATTATTTTTAAAGTTTTATTTATTTGTCAGAGAGAGAGAGCAAGAGAGCACAAGGAGGAGGAGTGGCAGGCTCAGGGGAGCATATAAGGGACTCCTATATTATCCCAGGATTCTGAGATCATGCTGAGCCAAAAGCAGACGACACTTAACCAACTCAGCCCTAGGCGTCCCTTACAATGCTTTTTTAAAAATAACTTCAAGCCACCTAGGCATCCCTTATACTGCTTTTTTGAAAATAACTTCAAGAGACTCCTGAGTGATTCAGTCAGTTAAGTGCACCTAACTCCTGGTTTCGTTCGGCTCAGGTCATGATCTCAGGGACGTGAAATCAGGCCCCTTGTCAGACTCCATTCTGGGCACGGAGTCTGCTTAAGATTCTCTCTCTCCCTCTCCCTCCTTCCCTCCTCCCCTCCACTTTCTAAAAAATTAATTAATTAATTAATCAAAAATAACTTTGAGAATAGTGGTAATGGTTGTACAGCAATATGAATGGACTTAATACCACTGGTTTATACACTTAAAAATGATTAAAATGGCAAATCCGATGTTGCATATATTTTACCACAGTAAAAAAGGGGGTTAAAATTAACTTATAAAATACAGAGATTAAAGGAGTGCCTTGGGTGGCTCAATCGGTTAAGTGTCCAACTCTTGACTTCAGCTGAGGCTGTGATCTCAACTGGGTCCAGGCCCTATGTTGGGCTCCATGCTCAGCAGGGAGACTACTGGAGGATTTCTCTTCTTCTCTCTTTGCCCCTCCCCTGCTTGCCCGCTCCTTCTCTCTCTAGTAAATAAATGAATCTTAAAAAAAAATACAGATTAAAATAAGTCATTGTTTTTATTTACTATGCAGTGAAATAAAACTTCAAGTTCATTTTTCTTTGCATTAATATGAAGATCACATTAACTACACTATAAAGTATAATGATGAAACACACAGTTGGGGTGGAGTTAATTCTTTCAATCCATGAGCATGGAATGCTCTTCCACCTTTTTGTGTCTTCAGTTTCTTTCACGAGTGTTCTGTGGTTCCTCGAGTACAGATCCTTTACCTCTCTGATTAGGTTTATTACCAGGTATCTTACGGCTCTTGATGTTATAGTAAATGAAATCGATTTTCTAATTTCCCTTTCTATATTTTCATTGTTAGTGTATAAGAAAGCAATTGATTTCTGTACATTGATCTTGTATCCTGCCACATTACTAAATGCTGTATGAGTTCTAGTAGTCTGGGGGTGGAGTCTTTGGGGTTTTTCATATAAAGTATCATCTCATCTGCAAAGATAGAGAGCTTGACTTCTAACGACTTAATAGAATATGCTCAAAGATCTACTAAAATAATGCTCTCCTCACTATATTCTATACAACTAAGCAAAAAGAAAAGCCTTTAGAAATGTTTAAAAACTGTTTTTAACATGTTTAAAAATATTTATAGCAGCTTTACTCATAAGAGCCAAAGACTGGAAACCATCCAAATGTCCATTAACAGGAATACAGATAAACTGTATATCCATACAATGGAACACTACTCAGCAATAAAAAAACAAACAACAAACAAAAAACTAGCTTTTGATGCACACAACATGGATAAATCCCATAATCATTAGTTTATGAAGCTAGACACAAAATATTATATACTATATGTTTCCATTTATATGAAATTTAAGAACAGAGGCACTTGGGAGGCTCAATCAGTTAAGTGTTTGCCTTTGGCTCAGGTCATGGTCGTGGGGTTGAGTCCCACTTCAGGCTCCCTGCTCAGTGGGGAGCCTACTTCTCCCTCTCCCTCTGCCTGCCACTCCCCCTGCTTGTCCTCTCTGTGTCAAATAAATGAAATATTAAAAAAAAAAAAAGACATTTAAAAACACTCAAAACTAATCCACAGTGATACAAATCAAAATAATGATTGCCTTGGGGGAAAAACACAAAGGTACTGACAGAAAAAGGGCTTGAGGGAACCTTCTAGAGTGATGGAAATGGTCTATATTTTCACATTGGCTGAATTTCACTGGATTGGCTGAATCCAGTGGCGGCTGCATGGGTTTGTCTATAAGTTGTTCATCAAGTTGCTTCCTAAAGATTAATATTCCTTAAGCACTTCACTATCTAGATTTTATACCTGAATAAAGATTAAAACTATTCTTAAAAAAATATGTCCATGTCTTACTATATTTTTATCTAACTATAATTTAGGACTCTATCAGTTTTTAGGGGGTTTTTGCTAAAAATTTTACAGTGTCTTGGGGTGCCTCGGTGGCTCAGTTGTTAAGCATCTGCCTTCAGCTCAGGATGATCTTGGGGTTCTGGGATCAGGGCCTGCATTGGGCTCTCTGCTCATTAGAGAGTCTGCTTCTCCCTCTCCCACTCCCCCTGCTTGTATTCCCACTCTCGCTGTCTCTGTCAAATAAAAAAAATAAAATCTTAAAAAAAAAATTTTTTTTTTGCAATGTTCTTGCTAAAAATTTTGCAGTATTCTCAATACATCATCATGTAAGAGGAGATTTGGAAAATTTTACTGACAAACGATTACCTGCTTTGAAAGCCTAGTACTGGAAATACAGTAATCTATTCTTACTCTTTAATGACGCATAAATCCATCTTTTAGTATCACAGAAAATGGTCATCTGGCCTCTACTAATATATCATCTGTGGAAAGGAATTTATTTCATTCAGTGAGCTCTTATTAAGTGCCATGCACTCTACAGGGTCCTACAGATGAGAAAAATATATTCTAGTCTGGCCTTATAAAATCTGTTTTTCCACATTTTACCAGATAAGTATTAAAACAGAGTGTTAAACAATGCAAGAGACAGAAGTAAAATAACTAACTTGGTTTTAGTTTTACAAACTGGGCTGAACTTTGTTTCGTTTCTTTTTTCTTTTCTTTCCTAACAACTTTATTTGACAGAGACATAGAGAGTGAACACAAACAGGAGGCATGGGATCAGGAGAAGCAGGCTTCCCGCTGAGCAGGGAGCCCAATGTGGGACTTGATCCCAGGACCCTGGTATCACGATCTGAGCCTAAGACAGACACTTAATGACTGAGCCATCCAGGCACCCTGAACCTTGTTTCCTTGTAACATTCATTCACTAAAATTTCCTCTTGCATTGAAACAAAATTTATATTCTAAAACCCTATCAGGGGTACCTGGCTAGCTCATTTGGTAGAGTATGCAACTCTTGATCTCAGGGTTGTAAGTTTGAGCCCCATGTTAGGTATAGAGATTACTCAAAAATAAAATCTTTTTTTTTTTTAATATTTTTTTGCTTTTATTTGATTAGAGAGAGAGAGAGCACGAGCATGCACAAGCAGGGGGAGTGGCAGGCAGAGGAAGAGGGAGAACCAGGCTCCCACAGAGCATGGGGAGCCTGATGTGGGGCTTGATCCCAGGACCTCAGGACCACAACCCGAGCCAAAGGCAGATGCCCAACCCACTGAGCCACCCAGGCACCCCTAAAAAGAAAATCTTTAAAAATCTTATATAGAAACCAAAAAGTAAAGGTAGCTGGGTGGCTCAGTCAGTAAAGCATCTGCCTTCTGCTCAGGTCATGATCCCAGGGTCCTGGAATCAAGCCCCACGTCGTGTTCCCAGCTCAACAGAGAGCCTACTTCTCCCTCTCCCCTCTGCCCATGCTCTCTCTCGCTATCTCTCTCTCAAGGAAAGAAAGAAAGAAAGAAAGAAAGAAAGAAAGAAAGAAAGAAAGAAAGAAACCAAAAGGTAGAACAGAAGACAGCAGAGAGCTGCTCAGTTTAAGAGAAAAGAACAGAGGGACTCTTCAGCCTCTTTTATATGGCCTGGCCCTTCCTCACCATGGCACTCCCACAACGCCACCACAGAATCTGGGGAACAGGTTGAAAACCAATATACAAAGGGGGCAGGATTCCATCTGCATGACTTCTAACAACAGCACTAGCCTGAGCTCACTGTGAACAACCTTCATAAGAATCTTCTTCCTGAAAAAAACCTCCAAATATAGAGCAAACAAGAACAGATTTTTACCAAATTTACTTTACCCTTAGACACACACACACACACACACACACACACGCATGCACGCACTAAACTGTATCTGAAACTTACAGGGTTCCACCGAAAGGTCACTCAACTTGGGCAGAAACAGCCTAATGCTGAATAAACTGAGTACTCACTTTTAGTTACTGTTTTTGTTTTCTTACCTCTGTTGGTAGAGGACTGGTAGTTACTGGCTTTACTGGGTCATGTGACACAGCCAAGGTTCCTGCAGAGGAAGTTCCATTCACTGTTAATTTGGCTGCATCAGCAACTTCTCCATTAGGCAAGATCCCATCAGCAAACCAAACTCGCCTCTGCTCTCTGGGCTGAGCCACTTGAGGAGCCAGAAAAATAAAACAGGCATCAACGTGATATTGGTAGGGTTTCTAACATCAAAGAAGAGAAGGTCACCAATTTCAGAAGTACAAAGAAATGACTATTGAGCATCTTATCATTATAAATACAAGAACTATAACTGTGTATAAAAGTGGTTATAAATTAATAAAATACGAGTTTAAATATATTTTTTACTTCTGCAACTTCAAGTTAAATCTTTATTTAAAACACTTTACCTTAAAATATTAAATACACTTATGATTACATCACATACCCTGCTCCATATCATCGACAGAGAAGCAAAGAAAGCTGGTTTAAGTGTCTAGGAAATAAATTAATAGCAGGGAAAAAATATCTAGCAATAGACGGCCATATCTCCTAAAAGTATGAGGTTTCCACAGGAATAAAATATCTGGAAAAGTGATACCGTATTTTTAAAGGGCAAAAGATGCCCTGAAGAATGTTGAAGAATTATTTACTAATAAAGGAAGAGTTGGCACAGATATGTAAGAGAATTGGGAAGCAAACAGACCAGATCTTTGGCTGACGTGTAACTGAAGATGAAAGACTGATCTGGTAGTGCAAAAGTAGTCTGCAGTAGGGGAAAAGCTGGAAAACTAGGTCTGATGAAATGATCTCTTTAAATCCAGTTCCGAAAATCAATCCCAAACAGCCAAAACAAAGACAGACTAGGGAAGAACAACAAAAATAACAAATGAAGTAAAGAGAATAAAGATTTTAAGAAAGAAAGCCTGAACTCATAAAAATACAAGGAATATGACTAAGGGATGATCTGAAAAGATGGGAAAATGGGAAGAATATGACAATATCAGTAGAAGTCTTTGATCTTCAAAAGGGGAGGAGGGCTATTTAGGAAGGGGAAGGGAATATTACTAGACAGAAAGACATAAAATTAATGAAAGAAGACTGATTTTAATTATCAAGGGAAACTTCCTGACAAGATTATTTTAAGGGAATATATAACCGGTTTTTACTACTGATAATCTCCTGAACTTACAATGTACTGTTCATCTGACAATATCATAATTCTAAAGATATAATAAACTAAACGAAGTTGAGCCTATAATGTCCTACTTATCATGTGATATAATCAGAATTAAAGTTCTGGATTTTATAAATGTCTAAGTACTTAATGATATTTTCAAATGGACAGATTAAAAATGAAAAGAGGGGCACATGGGTGGCTCAATGGGTTAAACCTCTGCCTTCGGCTCAGGTCATGATCTCGGGTTCATGGGATTGAGCCCCACATCAGGCTCTCTGCTCAGCAGGGAGCCTGCTTCCTCCCTTCTCTCTGCCTGCCTCTCTGCCTACTTGTGATCTCTCTCTCTCTCTCTCTGTCAAATAAATAAATAAAATCTTAAAAAAAATATTTTAAAAAAATGAAAAGAGAAAATGGCAATATGTTTCCAAAAAGCAATACTAGAACCAGCTGGTCCAAAGAAAGAACTCTTCATTTTCATAAACTCCTACAAAGAACATTAAAGTAGGCATGAAGCTAGGATTTTACAGATCAACCTCAAATTCTGTATCTTTTTTCAAGTATAAGCAGTGTAATCACTACATTTTTAAGCTGGAAAGGGTATTAGCATATTTTTAGAGGTGCCTCCAAAATATCAGGCAACACAGTATTTACTTGCCCAGAAATAATCTTGACACATTTCTCACCTTGTTCCTTCCACTTTAATAACCACCCAGAGGGACTTAATCTATAGTGTTTTAAAGACTTGTGCTGTAAAATCACAACAGCACCTTTTCAGAGGAACTTGGTGAGGAAAAAGAGAGAGAAGAGCACATGATCCCCTACCTTCTGCTCCAGGGTGCTTTAAAACTCCCACAGGTACCATCACAGTGGGAGGTGGAGAGCTCAGGGCTCCTGAGGCCTGAGCTTGCTGCAAAGGAGGGATAGTAGAACAGTATTCAGCAGGATTGTTAGGGTTAGGGCTCTGGCTTGAGGCACTCATCATGTTCTCCCAGGCTTGAGCTAAAGCAAATACAGACAATCAATGTGAATGGATTGCAAAATATGGACACCAAGACCTCCACAATATTGGATAAATAATGTAGCTCCTCCTCATTAACATTCATAGTATGTCTCTCTGCCAGCTAGTGAAAGTATTAAGGTGATAGGTGATTTTATTCAATAAAGGAGACCGTTTAGTTAGTAAACTATTTGGAAGCAACAAATATGAATTAGGAGATACTTCTCATACAGACTGAAAGCACATCAGTCTGAGGTTAATGACTAGGCTCCTGGCCCCTGTAAGAGACCATACATTCCCTTAAGAGGGAGTGAAACATCAAACTTACTAAGGATTTGCAACTGGGTTAACATTTAGATATGGGGGGCAGGTTTAATATTTGATGCATTTTATAAAGTTCTATCAAAAATCAAAATCGGGGACTAAAATAGCATAATTCATTATATGATTTTTTTTTGTTTTATTTATAGACGTCAAGGCTCTTAGTTGAGGTAAAATCTCAGTTGAAAACTTCTGAAGCCTAAAGCTCAAGAGAACACATCTCAATATGTTTGTGAATTCTGATTTCGTGTAATTACTTCACATAAAAGTATCCAGCAGGGGCGCCTGGGTGGCTCAGTGGGTTAGGCCGCTGCCTTCGGCTCGGGTCATGATCCCGAGGTTCTGGGATCGAGCCCCGCATCGGGCTCTCTGCTCAGCAGGGAGCCTGCTTCCTCCTCTCTCTCTGCCTGCCTCTCTGCCTGCTTGTGATCTCTCTCTGTCAAATAAATAAATAAAATCTTTAAAAAAAAAAAAAAAAAAAAAAGTATCCAGCAAAAACAACCATTTCACATCTTTGGTGTCTCAAAAGCAGAGGATACATTTGAACATGAAAATGTGCCAATGTCATATAAGTGCCATCAACCAATATGAATGATCACAAATGCATTAAAATTTTGTATACTCTATTATTTTACTAACTAATATTTTAAATATTGATGTATCAACTATTGTTTTTAAAGTAAATAGGATGAAAGATGCTACAGAAATGAAAGATACCAAATTTTATCTTCTAGGTTCAGGTAATACCACATGCCCAGGAATGGAAACCACCCAATTTTTTTAAGCATCCTTTAAAAACTCTCAGGGACGCCTGGGTGGCTCAGTGGGTTAAGGCCTCTTCCTTCGGCTCAGGACCTGATCCCAGGGTCCTGGGATCGAGCCCCACATCGGGCTCTCTGCTCAGCGGGGAGCCTGCTTCCCTTCTCTGCCTGCCTCTCTGCCTACTGGTGATCTCTGTCTGTCAAATAAATAAATAAAAATCTTAAAAAAACAAACAAAAAAAATTTTTTAAACTCTCATTCAACATCAAAGAATGATCCATAAGATTATGAACATTTATTGCCTCCAAACTTCAGGACAAGGCTAAAAACAACAGCTATATTCCTTTAAAAGCACTGGCAGAAAGAGGGGAGGAAGAGAAAAGGTGAAAGGGAAAAAGGGATAGGGAACACTGAAAAGCATCAAATTAAATATTCAGAAAAAGACTTCGCTAAGCCATGCGAGAGGAAAGACACTGGAAAAACCAGAAAAAGTATATTACTTTAGGATCCCCTGGTAAAGGGATCCTTGGCTTAATAAAAATAAGTATTCCATATGAATCCTCTGCCATTTCCTTCATCTTTAGCTATGCCAAGTTTAAAAAAAAAAAAAAAAAAGAAGCTATCAACTTGAAAGACCTCATCAAATAAAAGAGGTACTGGGTACTGTGATTAGGTATCATGCTCTTTTCTGTGAATATATGTCCGAAAATGAAAGCAGGAATAAAAATCATCAATTGAGCAAATGAGTGAAATAACTAACATCTAAAAATTGACCCTTAAGAGTAGAGAGAATGAATTAATATTTGATCAAAATTGTAAGAATTCAGAAATGGGAGGAAATTGGATGGATCACAGGAGATCAGAACAGATCAGATTAACTGACATGCAGTAGGTTAATAAGCCAGCAACAGGAAAACATCACTAGGAGCAACGCAGACAGACAGAGCAGAAGGGGTCTTAAGCAGATAGGTTCTGGCCTCCAGGATGCACCCGACCCTAGCACACGCAGCGGTGGTGTCCAAGTTGAACATTTTATTAGTAATTCTTCTGGCAACTATGCAAAGATGTACTCAAAGAGGAAATACTACAGCCTGATCAATTTTGTTGCATCTCTTTACAAAATACTGCTTTAAACTTTTTAACTAAAATTCCCTTGGATTCATTTCCAGTCTCACAAAGGATGAACACGGGACAAGCTATATTTACCTTCTCCTGGCCATGCTCTTTTACCACATAACTAAATTCAAAACAAGTATCCTTCTAACAAATCTAAGTAGTATTAAGGTGATAACTGATAGAAAAAATGGACTTCTCTATTTGATCTTAGATGCTAAAATATTAATTTTTAACAAGATAAAACAAGGTGTTACTAAGACTATATTTTATTAAGTTATTCCCTACAGATGGCTTCCCTTGAAAGGAAAACTTGGGCCCAATTTTAATATTTCATCATCTGAGCAGTCAATAGACTCCCACACCCATCCCACTTCAGTCATTTCGTAGGAACATTAAAGCCACAGAGCACCAGATTTCCATAAGAAACTCCATTTTCCTGCAAAACTTACCTGACGTTAGCATTCATTCATTGAGTTTAGGTACAGGAATTCTGAAATTCTACAATACTTTCAAAACATGGAAATCTATTTTCAGTTAACGTTGTGCCTTTTGAGAAGGTGAGCAACTTATAGAGAAAGGAAAAAACAGTAGTCTTTTCATAGGAATTCTCTTGTTTTGTCTCCATGACTATGAATCCAAACTCTTTTAATACTTACCATTCATTAGCACTGAATGGCAGATTACACATACTCTAGCTTCCTTTCTATCCATGTATAACAGTTTACATTTCAGGCTACAGCAGGAAGCACAAAAAACCTGTAGAAAAAAAAGAACATACTAAATTTATTTAGAATCCCGATACGAAGGGAACAAACTAATACTGACCAACACTGAATGACAGAAAACCATATTACTACAACACTGAAAACTTCAAAGGAAAACTCAGTTGAAGAAGCAAGAGCACAAGATTCAATTCAAAAGCAAGAGCAAGGGGTGCCTGAGTGGCTCAGTGGATTAAGCCGCTGCCTTTGGCTCAGGTCATGATCCCAGGGTCCTGGGATCGAGTCCCCGCATCGGGCTCTCTGCTCAGCAGGGAGCCTGCTTCCCTCTCTCTCTCTCTGCCTGCCTCTCCATCTACTTGTGATTTCTCTCTGTCAAATAAATAAATAAATAAAATCTTAAAAAAAAAAAAGCAAGAGCAAGATGACAAGTCTATCAGCAGTAAAGAAAGTCAAAGTGTCGGCTGAAAATAAAAACTTAGCCAAGATCACATAAGAAATACATAGGGGGGGGGCAGTATGAGCTATCCTTAGGCAAAATTCCTATACACACGTCACATAACATGGGCATTTAAAGATAGTTACATCTGTTTGGAAAGCCAAGATAGCAGGGTGAAATAAGCAAGCACTGAGAATTCCAGGTTTTAGCTTCTGGTTTTTACTCATCTTGTGTGTGGAATAACCATAATCATCATTTTTACTGGTTTGGTATGAAAGCCAGGAAAGATCAAAGTATACAATTCAATCCTAAAATAAGCACAGGCGTAGCTACAGAAAATCAAAGCACGCAACCAAAAATTCACCAGGCCAATTTCTAGCACCTTATTTCCACTTTCCAGGGTTGGTTCCTGATAATCTTATTTTCTTCTCCCTTCCACATAAGGTAGTACTTGAATCTCCTTAGCTCCCTCTTAAGATCTATTTTCTTGAGAAGTCATTAGTCACTTATCACAGAGAGCCCCATACAGGCGGAAGGCTGTTGCCAGTATGGTAAATTCTACTAATCCAGTCTTTATGATCCAGAAGTATCTATCTGACAAAGATGAATCAAGACATGAGGTCATATTAAAGACAAAGAGAGATCCTCTCCTTTCCTAGTAGGTACAATTAATCTATCTAGCTACCATGATCACCAATTTATAGTTTTCAGAGGCTTTATATTCTCAAAGTAACTCTACAATGTAGGGAGAACAGGAAATAGATTATCCTTTTTCTATCAAAAGAAACTGAATTTGAATGGTTAAAAGACTTGTTCAAGTTCACAGTTAAGGATATGAATACAAGCTTTTTACATCTACTATCTCATTTAACCTCGATGAAGGTACTTATTTACAATTAAGAGAGTTAAATAAACAAATGTTAAGTAAAACTTTTCAAGTTGTACAGCTAGTAGGTTACATAAGTCTCCAAAGACCTTGTTCTTAACTGTTATGTAATACTGCCTCATACTAATTCATATATGGCCTTTCATTGTAGTTTGAGACTTCACTTTTCCTTCTCCCTCCCATGACTTAGTCAGTGGCTAAGTCCTGCTGGTTCTCACTCTTTTTTTTTTTTTTTTTTTTTTTTTTTTTTTAATTTTTTATTTTTTATAAACATATATTTTATCCCCAGGGGTACAGGTCTGTGAATCACCAGGTTTACACACTTCACAGCACTCTTAAATGATTCTTCCAAAATATCACCTCCTCCCCTCCATCAATAACGCCACTGCCTTTATTTAGGGTTATATTATTTGAGGTTAAGAAGATAATCATAATCAATTATCTGTCTTCCTAACTTTTAGATATGCCTAATTCATCTTTCACACAATAAATGACAGAACTTTCTAAACAGTGAATCTAATCATATGAATCCTGAAATAACCTTTCTACTCAAGACATAAAACGAAGAAGCTATCACTCACTCATTCATGCTACAAATGTCTGAGCTCCAACTATGTGCTAGCAGCGCAGCAGGCTACCCTACTAGATATAGCAGTGAACAAAATAGGTATGACCTTTGCCTTCATAGTCTATGAAGTCTATTTCTATGAATAGAAATTCATAGTCATATCAGTCTACAGAGGTTATAATCTGAAATTAAATAATTACACAAGTGAATATAAAATTACTTGCTTCAAAAGAAATACATGATAAAATAAGATGTAATCTAGGCCTACCTTGACTGGCAGAGTCAAGGGAGGTTTTATTTAGGAAATGAGAGAGAGAAAATCTGAGATAAAAGTTTTTTATGCGTAAAATGGTAACAGGAGAGAGATAATACTAAGAGGAAACAGTGAGTGCACAGGTCCCATTAGGGGAAGAAAGCATGTCTCCATTAAGAAACTAAAAATAGTTAATGTGGCTAGAGGCCCTTAGGTTAAAAGAGGCATTGAATAAGATGAGCCCAGACAAGACAAATACCATATGATTTCACTCAGGTATGGAATCTAAGAAAGAAGACAAATGAACAAAGAAACAAAGAGACAAACAAAAAGAAAGATAAATACAGAGAACTGGTGGTTGTCAGAGGGGAGGTGAGTGGGCGGCTGGGTTAGATAAAGAGGACTATGAGGTACAAACTTTTAGTTATAAAATAAGTCACAGAATTAAAAAGTAGAGCATAGGGAATATGGTCTTTAAGAGTTATGTATAGAACTGTTCAATCATTATGGTGTATAGATGAAAATATAACTCTGTATATTAACTATACTTCTACTTTAAAAAAAGATGGCAGGGGTGGCTGGGTGGCTCAGTGGGTTTAAAGCCTCTGCCTTTGGCTCAGGACATGATCCCAGGGTCCTGGGATGGAGCCCCACATCGGCTCTCTGCTCAGCAGGGAGCCTCCTTCCCCCTCTCTCTCTGCCTGCTGCTCTGCCTACTTGTAATCTCATTCTCTCTGTGTCAAATAAATAAATAAAGTCTTTTAAAAATGAACAATCTGAAAAGGAAATTACAAAATTCCATTTATAGTAACATCAAAAAAGAATAAAATAGACTAGATAAAATATTTGAGTTTTATATAATGAACAAAGGGCTAAGATTCATAACATATAAAAAGCTTCAATGAACTATTAAGAAAAATACAATGCTACGAATGCTTCTAAAGAAGAATTCACACAAGTGAATTTACAGAAAAATTTACCGAAATATAAATAAAATGACTAACCAAAGATATACTAAGTATCACTTGTGACAAAATAAAAATTAGAAGAATGAGATACTCTTTTTCTAATATTTTTAAGAAACTGGTATTATCCAATGGTGGTATAGAGAAAAGTATAGGGTATAGAGAAAAGGAACTTTTGGGGCGCCTGGTTGGCTCAGGCAGAGCTGAAGCCTCTGCCTTCAGATCCAGTCATGATCCCATGGTCTAGGGATCGAGCCCTGCATTGGGCTCTCTGCTTAGCAGGGAGCCTGCTTCTTCCCCTCTCTCTCTCTGCTTGCCTCTCTGCCTACTTGTGATCTCTGTCAAATAAATAAATAAAATCTTAAAAAAAAAAAAGAGGAACTTTCTCTCATATCCCCCTGGTGGTACTATAAATTGGTGGATTAATTAACCAGTATCTTTAAAATTTTAAATGTTCTCTCCCTTTGACTTAGCACATGCAATTTTAAAAAATTTTATTCTTTTTTTATTTTCATTTTAGAAGGGGGAGGGGTAAAGGGAGAGAGAGAATCTCAAGCAGGTTCCACACCCAGCACAAAGCCCAAAGTGGGGCTCAATCCAATGTCCCCAAGATCACAACCTGATCCAAAATCAAGAGTCAAATGTTTAACTGACCGAACCATACAGGTGCCCTTGGCACATGCAATTTGAAAGATTTATCATACAAAAAAAAAAAAAAAAAGTGCAATGAGATGTATACAAGAATTCGCCCTGTATAGTTCATAATAGTCCAAAGTTGTAAACAACAAAAATGTTCATCAGTAGAGGAATGGTTAATTAAACTGCTATAACCATTAAATGGAATACTGTTAGCCTATAAAAAGAATGAAATAGTTCTCTATGTAGTTACTCATACGAAAAAGCAAAAATAATCAAGTTGGAGGATAAGAATTGGACAGAAATAGGGCTTTTCCCCCCCTTCTATTTACTTTACATTATTTTTTTGGTGTTGGACTGGGATATTTAAATTTTATTTTGAGTAGAGCCTTTTCTGTATTCTAAGAGGAAAGAGAATTAAAAGGATTAGTTGGGTGTTACGGGTTAAATCGTCACTACCCCAAACACATATATTGAAGTCTTAACCCTCAATACTTCAGAATGTGACTCATTTGGAAATAGGGTCTTTATAGAGGTAATCAAATGAAAATGAGGTCATTAAGGTGAGTTCCTAACACAATATAAATGGTGACCCTATAAAAGGGGAAATATGGACACAATATGTGGAGAATAGGATGTGAACATAAAGAGGGCCATCTACAAGCCTAGGAGAAAGACATGGAATAGATCCTTCCCTCACAATCCTCACAAGGAACGAATCCTATTACCACCTCCGTCTCAGACTTCTAACCTCTGGCACTGTGACACAATAAATTTCCATTGGTTGGGGGAGGAGCAGAGGGATAGGGACAAGCAGACTCTGCTGGCCTGGAGACCAACCCAGGGGTTGATCTCACCACCCTGAGATCATGATCTAAGTCGAAATCAAGAGTTGGAGGCTCAACTGACCAAGCCATCTAGGTGCCCCTAGTGCTACTTTATTATGACAGGCCTGGTAAACAAATATAGTTGAGAACTTTCCGAGATACAGTAAAGGACTTGGTTTTGGTTAAAAAAAAAAAAGAAAAAAATCCTCATGTAAGAATGGGGGAAAAAAAAAAGATATCCTTTTGTAAAAGCAAGCTAGGGGGGCAGCATTATGCAGCTGAACAGAAGGACCTAGGACCACCTATCCTTCCCAATATATGATGAGCCTAACAATAGTGTGGAGGAGGATCTTTTGTCTCCAAGGAAATTAGAGCAACAAAGTTAGTTAGAAAAGTGGATGACTTAACCAAGAAACTACTTACAATGGCAAGAAAATGGTAGTCAGGCAAAGGTATGCACCCAAGCCAGAGACTACATGGGATCAAATGTAACATACACCACAAAACCACACAGGACAGTGCCTCTGACTGACACAGATGGTGTACTACAACATGAAATAGAAGACTGACCCAGAAATGCTAGCTCTCATTCTCAAAAAGACAAAAACTATCATGTAATAGTTCCTCGGGTTATAAGAATTAGTACCATGGAATAGATAGGCAGAATCTAAGAGACTGGAACCAACTGAGAACAGGTTAATAATCTTGGATTTAAAATTACTGGACAATACTAAAGTTGCCTGACAAGGCCAAGATCAAGTTGTCTGCCATGAATCAGGTTAGTCAGTTTTCAACAAGGGCATTCTTGGCATTTGGGGCAGCCAATTCCTCACTGTTTAGCAGCCCAGGTCCCAGATTACTAAACACCAGTAGCAACCCCAGTCACTGTGACAAACAAGAACATCCCACCCTCCCATTACAAATGTCATCTAAGTACCTTCCCTGGTTCTCTGAACTAGAGAGTCAAAAAGTCAGTTCTAGAAATAAAGAATTACATATTTGCACATACAAACTTATTATACCACCAAAATATCACACCATATACTTTTATTATCAGAACTAACAAAATCTACTACAATCTATTATATTTATTTAACTTATTCTCCATTTTCCCAAGCTAGGGTATAAACTTCATGAAGTAAAGAACTAAAGTATTTCAATACTGATATCACAATGCCTGAAATAAAACAGGGACTTAAATGCTTACTGCTTACTTGATTACTAAAATTATTGCACACACGAATATATGAGCAGAGAAGCATTAATGTGGACTTATCTGGGAAGGCCTATATCACAGCACATTTGTCTTTGTAAAAAGACAAATTATGATGATTTATAATACATATTATATTCAATGTTCTCGCTAAGTACTGGTTAAAATGTTCCATTTGTGTGTTTTTGTTTTTTTTTTAACTGAGGTCAGTTCCTTTGTTTTGTTGTTTACATATACTAAGGCTTATTCTTTGTAATGCAGAGTTTAATGATATTTTAATTGAGGTATAGCTGAGACACATTATATTAGTTGCAGGTGTACAACATAATGATTCAGTATTTATATATACTGCAAAAAGATCACCAGAATAAAGTCTAGTTAATATATGCCATCATACACAGTTACAGAATTTTTCACTATGACAACTTTTAAGATTCACTCTCTTAGCAAACTTTAAATATGCAATGAAGTATTATTAACTACAGTTGCTATGCTGTGCATCACACCTCTATGACTTACTTGTTTTATAACTGGAAGTCGGTACCTTTTGACTCCCTTCACCTATTTTGCCATTCTACCTGACTCCTACCCTTATTACCTCCCTCCCTCTATGAGCCTAGGGCTTGGGAGGTTTTTGTTTTTGTTTTATTTTTAGATTCCACATATAAGAGAGATCATAAGGTATCTGTTTATTTCTAACCATTTGTGTGTTTACATGTAATTTTCTTTACTGTGGCATTTCTGGATTCATTCTCAACTTTATCATTCACTGGCCAAATGAGTTTGTGGGAGTAATTTAAACTCTGCAACCTTCAGTTTTTCCTCATATGTAAAAATTAAATGTTAATATTCTCCTTCTATGGCTTTCATGAGGATTAAATGAGATAATACACGGAAAATGTAGTACACAGTAGGAACTGAGTGAATAACGCCTTTCTTATTTCCCTTTTCTTTCCTTTCAAAACTTCCCATTCATGGCTTTCTACATAACAAATCCTACTGCCAAATTGGTAAGGTTTTTTAAAAAATTTTATTTATTTATTTAACAGAGAGAGAGAGAGAGATCACAAATAGGCAGAGGCAGGCAGAGAGAGAAGGGAGGGAAGCAGGCTCCCTGCTGAGCAGAGACCCCGATGCGGGGTTCGATTCCAGGACCCTGAGACCACAACCTGATTTGAAGGCAGAGGCTTAATCCACTGAGTCACCTAGGTGCCCCAGATAAACAAGTTTTATACTCAAGTACCATGTGTGCCTATTTATGCCCCCTTACTGTGTGCATAACACTTAGCCTTTGAAAACTCTTGAAAATTCAAATCAGCAAATGTTCACTTATTTCTTCCCAATTTAGAATAAGAGTGGAAAAACTGATATCCCAGGTCTTTAAAAAAGTACTGTAATTATGACAAAAAATAACTGCCTTTCAAGAACAAACACAGGAAAGTGCTTGTAAATGACCAATATCCAGCTATTCACAAAGACAAATGACAATAACAACAACTTGTAAAAATTCTTTTTTTTTTAAAGAATTCTTTTTTTTTTTTTAAAGATTTTATTTATTTATTTGACAGGCAGAGATCACAAGTAGGTTTAGAGGCAGGCAGAGAGAGAGGAGGAAGCAGGCTCCCTGATGAGCAGAGAGCCCGATGTGGGGCTCGATCCCAGGACCCTGGGATCATGACCTGAGCTGAAGGCAGAGGCTTTAACCCACTGAGCCACCCAGGTGCCCCCAACTTGTAAAAATTCTTAAGTGCAGAAGAGTACTTTACCCTGGGCTATTAGCAAATACCAAAATCAATGCAGCAAGAGCTAAAGCAGTTCTGATTCCAATTCTGCCTCTATCCAAACACCTGTTCCAACTTGACTGTTATTAACTGAAAACAAAAATAATTATTAGTCATTTTAGGAGTATACCACAGGAAGGTCTTTTATAAAGGTCTCTAATTCGACCCTGCAATTTTATTTCTAATCCACGTTACACAGGAAGACAGATACAACAACAGAATTATAAGAAAACAAATTCCACATAAAACCTTAAACTTATTTGAAGTTACCAGACTGGTTTCCTCTAAGATGCTATAAATTAATTTTTATGTTCTGTTATTATTTTTTAAATAACCACATTGCGTTTTAAGTTTTATGTGTAGGTTAAAAAGTGCTAATTTGTAAAAGGCAAGCAATTAAAACATGTCCTTTTTTTTTTTTTTTAAAGATTTTATTTATTTATTTGACAGAGAGAAATCACAAGTAGATGGAGAGGCAGGCAGAGAGAGAGAGAGGGAAGCAGGCTCTCTGCTGAGCAGAGAGCCCAATGCGGGACTCGATCCCAGGACTCTGAGATCACGACCTGAGCCGAAGGCAGCGGCTTAACCCACTGAGCCACCCAGGCGCCCCCATGTCCCTTTTTTTAAAGCCATATTTTGGCTATTCTGCATTTTTAAAACTTATTATTACAGAAATTTTCAATCATATAAAAATAGACATAACAGTATAAAAAAACGCCTAAGTGTCAGTGCCCAGATGAAACAATTACTAAAGCAAATCCTCACCTACTTCTCTCTCATTTAATCATTTTGGAACAAATCTCATATATCATCTTTAAATATTTCAATATATATCTCTGAAACACAGGGACTATCTTAAAATTAAGATTTCTTAAAATTAACAATTTCTTAATATCAATTATCTGAACAATGTTAACATTTTTTAATGGTCTTTTTTCTTAATAGACTCTCTTTTTTATTTTTTTTTTCTTTTTAAGATTTTATTTATTTTTTTCACAGACGGAGATCACAAGTAGGCAGAGAAGCAGGCAGAGAGAGAGGAGGAAGCAGGCTCCCAGCTGAGCAGAGAGCCCGATGAGAGCCTTGATCCCAGGACCCCAGGATCATGACCTGAGCTGAAGGCAGAGGCTTTAATCCACAGAGCCACCCAGGCCCCCTAGACTCTCTTTTTTAGAGCAGTTTTGGGTTTACAACAAAATGAAGCAGACATTAAACGGCACTCGATATACCCCTCCCCAACACATGCCCTAGTCTCTGCCATTATCAACATCACTCATTCTAAGTTTCCCAAGGTTGAAGCTTAGATAATTGACTTTAGCTCTTTCTTTTCTAATTTATGCATTTAATGCTGCATTGTTATTATATTCTTTTACATTTTATTTTATTTAACTTTTTAATATTATGCTTGAAGCAGAAATCAAAGAGGTCCATATACTATGATTAGTGAATGTCTCAAGTCTCTTATTATACAGGTTCTCCTTCAAAAATACTTTATCAAAAGAATTGAGTCATTTGTCTTGTACTTTCCCACAATATGGATTTCATTGATTGCCTTCTTGTGGTGATATTTTTTAATGTATTTCTCTAACTTCCTATTTCCTATAAATTGACTGCTAGATCTAGAAACTAATCAGATTCAAATATGCTTTTTCTGAAACTATCTCATATAGTTAATTTTTTTTTTAAGATTTTATTTACCTATTTGACAGAGGGAGAGACAGCAAGAGAGGGAACACAAACAGGAGGAGTCGGAGAGGGAGAATCAGGCTTTCTGCTGAGCAGGGAGCTCCACAAGAGGCTTGATCCCAGAACCCTGGGATCATGACCTGAACCAAAGGCAGAGGACTAACCACTGAACCACCCAGACACCCCCATCCCAAATTATTATTATTTTTTAAAGATTTTATTTGTTTATTTGATAGACAAGTAGGCAGAGAGGCAGGCAGAGGGAGAGGAGGAAGCAGGCTCCCTGCCAAGCAGAGAGCCCGACTCAGGGCTCGATCCCAGGACCCCGGGATTATGACCCCAGCCGAAGGCAGAAGCTTTAACCAACTGAGCCACCCAGGCGCCCCCCAAATTATTTTTAATCAAATCAATATTAAGAACCACTATTAAGAATTAAAAACAAAAAGAAAATGAGAACAATTACCCAGAATTCCAATTAAAATTACTTGTTTTGTATTTTACGTGTTCACTTTATATATACATGTTTTATTGACCAAGAGCAACTTTTATAATTATAAGCAAAGCATAACTATGAGTTTGCATTTTATTTTATACATATATCATCATAGACATTTTTCAAACTGCCTTATAATTATTTTTAGTGGTCAATCCAGATGTATATATCATTTATTTATCATTATCCAATTTTGGACAGAAATTGTTTTAAATGTATTTGCTATTTAAAGTAACACTAGGGACGTCTGGGTAGTTTAGTTGGTTAAATATCCAAGAACTCAACTCAGTTCTTGATCTCAGAGTTGTGATTTCAAGCCCCATTCTGGGCTCCATATAGCATGGAGCCTACTATGGAGCCTACTTAAAACCAAAAAAAAGCCCTTTGAGCTTAATAAATAAATAAAGTAACACTAAAATGAACATCTTTTTGCCTTACAGTTCTTGCTCATTAGGAATTATTTTCCCCAAAAGGAATTATTAGCTCCAAGAATTGACACTTATGGTATTTTAAATATATAAACATGGTGATTTCAACTTAACATCACCTGCATAGAGTATTATCAAGTTCCTATTGTTCCCTGTATAAATATGAAATTTTCATTTTTACCTCATAATAACTAATAAATTTAAATATTTCTCTACTGTCTACTAACCCACTTAAACCTCTTTTGCCCATTTACATACTGAAAATGTGATGGTTTTAACAAAAGACACTTTTGTCATTTGACATTCTGTAACCAACTTCTAATTTGTTCTGTCAAAGGAAGCCATTTAAGACTCAATATCCTACTCTGAGTTTTTCAAGTAATTTTCTTCTGGCTTAAAAAAACATTGTGACTGGGGTGTCTGACTGGCTCAGGTGGTAGAGCATGCAACTCGTGGATCTTAGGGTCGTGGACTCTCGGGAGCACCATGTTAAGTGTAGAGATCAGTTAAAAAAAATTGACGTGACACCTGGGTGGCAGAGTTGGCTAAGTGTCTAACTCCAGTTTCCACTCAGGTTGTGATCTCAGCATTGTGAGACTGAGATTATGCTGGGCTCAGTGCAAAGTCTCCTTAAGATTCTCTCCCTTTCCCCCTTCACCCCTCTCCTTCCCTCTCCACAATGATAACTTGTGTGCTCTTTCTCTCTAAAATAAATAAATAGATCTTTGGAAAAAAATTGTGACCAACCTAGATGAAATGGACAAATTCCTAAAAATACAAAACCTGCCATATCTGAATCAGGGAGAAAGAGAAAATCAAAATATATCTATAACTAGTAAGGAGACTAAATCAATAATCAAAAACCTCTCAACAACAACAAAAAAGCTCTAAATAAAATGGCCTCATTGGTAAATTTTACCAAACATTTAAAGAAGGCCAATCCTTCTCAAACTCCTCCCAAAAACTGAAAGGAAAAGAACCTTCCCTAACTTTCTGTGAGGACATTACCCTGACAAGAAAGCCAAACAAAGGCACTACAAAAAAACTATAAGCCAATATCCCTTCTGAACACTGAAGCAAAAAATATCCTCAATAAAATACTAGTAAACCAAATTCAGCAGCACATTAAAAGGATTACGATCAAGTGGGATTTATTCCTTGAATGTAAGGATGGTTCAACATAGGAAAATCAATGTAAGACACAACATTAATAGAGTGGAGAAAAAATCTACATGATCACTGATACAGAAAAAACATTTAACAAAATTCAACACCTTTACATGGTAAAAACATGCAACAAACTTAGAAAGAAATTACCTCAAAGGCCATATAAAAAATTGACAGCTAACATACGTAACAGTGAAAGACCAAAAGCTTTTCCTCTAAGATAGGAA
Organism: Mustela putorius furo; assembly: GCF_011764305.1. Classification (NCBI taxonomy): domain Eukaryota; kingdom Metazoa; phylum Chordata; class Mammalia; order Carnivora; family Mustelidae; genus Mustela; species Mustela putorius. The sequence goes on along the minus strand of NW_025422005.1, from coordinate 41,499,932 downwards.
TAAGATAAGGACGTACACTTTTATCACTTATATTCAAGCTTAGTATTTGAAGTTCAGCCAGAACAATTAGGCAAGGAAAACAAATAGGCATTCAAATTGGAAATTAATAAGTAAAATTATCTCTGTTTACACATGGCATAATCCTATATGTAAAAAATACTAAAGATTCCATATACAAAACTGTAAAAACTAATAAATTCAACAAGTTTGCAGGATATAAAGGAAACACACAAAACCTATTGTATTTTTTTAAAAATATTTTTATTTCTTTATTTGACAGAGATCACAAGGAGTCAGAAGGCAGGCAGAGAGAGAGGAGGAAGGAGACTCCCCACAGAGCAGAGAGCCCGATGTGGGGCTCGGTCCCAGGACCCTGGGATCATGACTTGAGCCGAAGGCAGAGGCTTTAAACCACTGAGCCACCCAGGCGCCCCGAATTTTTTTTTTTTTAGATTTATTTATTTACTTGAGAAAGAGAGAGCACATGGGGGTGGAAGCTGCAGGGGAGAGGGTGTAGAATCTCAAGCAGACGCCCCGCTGAGTGCAGCCAGACTTGGGACTTGATCTCACCACTCTGAGGTAACGATCCCATCCAAAACCAAGTCAAATGCTCAACTGACTGGGCCACCCAGGAACCCCCAAAAATCAGTTGTATTTCTGTACACTAATAATGAATAAGTCAAAAATGAAATTAGGAAAATGATTCCATTTATAATAGAATCAAGAATACTTAGGAATTAACTTAACCAAGGAGGTAAGGGATTGTACACTGAAAATAATAAAAGATTGCTGAAAAAAATTAAAGATATAAATATGTAAAAAGACAATTCATGAATTGGAAGACATTATTGTTAAGATGTCTATATTATCCAGGGTGCCTTTGTGACTCATTTGCTTGAGCAACTAACTCTTGGTTTCAGTTCAGGTCATGATCTTCAAGTGGTGAGATCCAGCCTGGAGCTGGGCTTGCACTCAGCGTGGAGCCTGCTGGAGATTCTCTCCCTCTCCTTCTCCTGCCCCTCTGCTCCTCCCCATACTGGCTTGTGTACTCACTCTCTCTCAAAATATATAAAGAAATAAAATCTTTTTAAAAAGATATCTATCCTATCCAAAGTTATCTAAACAGATTCAATGTTATCTCCATCTAAACCCCATGATGATCTTCACAGAAATAGAAAAATTAATCCTTACATTAATATGGAATATCAAGGGATCCCAAGTGGCTAAAATAATCTTGACAAAAAACAAAGTTGGAAGATTCCCACTTTATGGATTAAAAATATACTACAAAGCTACAGTAATCAAAACAGTATATGAGTATAAACACAGACATCAAGAACCATGGAATTAAAGTGAGCCTAGAAATACACTCTCACATATATGAAGTCAAATGATTTTGACATGGGTGTAAGACAGTTCAATGGGCAAAGAAGAGTGTTTTGAATAAATGGTGCTGGGCAAATTAGATATCCATATTCAAAAGAATGAAATTAGACTCAACATACAAAAATTAACTCACAATGGATTAAAAAACTAAATGTAAGTGCTAAAACTATAAAACTCTTAGAAGAAAATATAGGGGAATAGCTTCATGATTTTTGGTTTGGCAATGATTCCTTGGATATGATACAAAAAGCACAGGCAACAAAAGAAAACAGGCTGAACACCCAAATTTAAAACTTTGTTGCATCAAGAGGCACTATCAACAGAGTAAGAAAGGTAACTTATGAAATGAAAGAAAATATTTGCAAGTCAGATAGCTGACAGAGAATTGATATCCAGAATCTATAGGGAACTCTATAAGTCAACAAAAAACACTTTATAAAGAAACTACAGGCAGTTTTCCATAAAGACATAATTAAAATAAAAGTTACCATTTAATGATAATCCACTACATATAGTGCTAGGTAACATATTTATTACTTCTAATACTCATAATTAATTCATTCAGCAGATCTTTATTATATAATTGTACAAGCTAAGTATTATCACCTTTATCTTACAGATGATCAAAGTGTCTTGCCTGAGATCATAAAGAAGCTAGCGAATGACTATAAAGTTATCCTGAATCTAGGTTTTCAGAAATATTGTTTTTTTTTTAAGATTTTATTTATTTATTTGACAGACAGAGATCACAAGTAGGCAGAGAGGAAGGCAGAGAGAGAAGAAGGGAAGCAGGATCCCCACTGAGCAGAGAGCCCGATTTGGGTCTTGATCCCAGGATCCTGGGATCATGACCTGAGTGGAAGGCAGAGGCTTTAATCCACTGAGTCACCAAGTCGCCCCAAATATTGGTCTCTTTTGCTCTAAAGTGCTCTTAATACATTTCAACAAACTTTCAGTGTGAAAAATTACTACTTCTCTGCTTCCCAAGGGGCACAAACAGTGGTCATGTTTTTAATACCAGAGAACAAAACAAACCTTGAGAAAATTGATCCCTGAAGTTATAAATAAACATTATCTTAACGTGCCTTTTACTCTGTCTTATGAAGATTATTCTGTATTCACTACCCAATTCTCAACTGTTAAACAAAACTGTTAACTCAAGTTACTAAAAAGTAAACTGAGAGTAATTTAACATGTAACTTTTTTTTAAATAAGAAATTGCCGGATACCTGGGTGGCTCAGTGGGTTAAGCCGCTGCCTTCTGCTCAGGTCATGATCTCAGGGACCTGGGATCGAGTCCCGCATCGGGCACTCTGCTCAGCAGGGAGCCTGCTTCCTCCTCTCTCTCTCTCTCTCTCTGCCTGCCTCTATGCCTACTTGTGATCTCTCTCTGTCAAATAAATAAATAAAATCTTAAAAAAAAAAAAAAAAGAAATTGCCATGAAGGCGCTCCTGGGTGGCTCAGTGGGTTAAGCCTCTGCCTTCATGGTCTCACGGTCCTGGGATTGAGCCCTGCATCAGTCTCCCTGCTTGGTGAGGAGACCGCTTCCCCCCCGCCCTCTCTCCCTCTGCCTCTCTGTCTAGTTGTGATCTCTGATGTCAAGTAAATAAATAAAATCTTTAAAAAAAAAAAAAGAAAGAAAAGAAAAGAAACTGCCATCTAATAAAATAAGTACCAGATATTTTTCAACTTTCTTTTAAAAATATATTTGCTTTGAAAATACGGTATAGGGACGGCTGGGTGGCTCAATTGGTTGGACAACTGCCTTTGGCTCAGGTCATGATCCCGGAGTCCTGGGATCAAGTCCTGCATCGGGCTCCCAGCTCCATGCAGAGTCTGCTTCTCCCTCTGACCTTCTCCTTGCTCATGCTCTCTCTCTCACTGTCCCTCTCTCAAATAAATAAATAAAATCTTAAAAAAAAAAAAAAAGAAAATACGGTATAAATACAGGCATTCCTCAAGAAATGCTAAGAAAACCACATAAAAATCAACATAAAACCTACTGAGTTGTTTCATTTTTATCCTGTCAACTATATTTAAAGAAAAATAACATGAATATTAAAAAATAAAAAAATATTAAAAAAAAAAAAACCAACACTGACAGTTCCACTATCTCAGTTTCTTCAACTGAAAAGAAGGAGTAATAAACCCTTCACATGGACTTAAGAGGTAGATAATAACTTACAGAGTATATACCAAAGCTTTAGCTACCTTCTGTTTCCTTCTTAGCTTCTGTTTCCTTCTTAGCTGGCTGCTTAGGAGCTCTGTAGTCCTAAGTCCAAGTGTTGCTACAGTGGCTCTTTTACTAAGTTAAGGACCTCAATTTTATCACTCCCCATTTGTTTGTTTGTTTGTTTGTTTGTTTTTCCCTGAAACCACTGCATACTGCTTTGTAGTGTAGGTTCTACATGTCAAAGAGCCTAAGTTTGAATCCTAACTCCACTTATTGGCTGTGTGATTCTGAACAAGTTACTGAATTTCTGTAGGCCTATTTCATCCTTTATAAAATGTAGACTATAACCCTAGCTACTTCACAGGTATTATGTATATTAAATAGGATAATATAAATAGCATTTAGAAAGTGCCTGGCTCACAGTCAACATTCAATAAATATTAGGCATCTCATTCTCACCACTACTACCACTGTCATCATCGTCTATCTGCTTCCCACCACAAAGCATGTGCAGCTTTGTAACTGTTTTATTACTTATTTCATATATTTAAGTTTTGTCATCTATGGAAGCATGAGCAGTCTGGTTTTTTTAAGACTTTTTTTTATTTATTTGACAGAGAGAGATCACAAGTAGGTGGAGAGGCAGGCAGAAAGAGAGGAAGAAGCAGGCTCCCTGCCAAGCAGAGAGCCCAATGTGGGGCTCGATCCCAAGACCCTGAGATCACGACCTGAGCAGAAGGAAGAGGCTTTAACCCACTGAGCCACCCAGACGCCCGAGCAGTCTGTTTTAATAGGGTAGCCATTCTCCTTTTTTCTTTCATCCCTTTGGCTGAAACAGAACACTAAACAGTAAGTAAATCCTTGCTGAATGAATCAATAAAATAAATGGAAATGGATAGAGAGATGGCACCATAGATTGGCCCTATAGAACTTTTCTTGCTTCTCCAATAATTGCTTGTATCACAAAGATAACATAACAAGCTCACAATGACTCCAAAGACAAATACCTTATCCCATGAAGTCAGGACTGCACTAGTATAAAATGACTGAAAATTTGATACCCAGTCTCACAGGGCTATCAAAATTTCAATCTAACTAGGTTTTACTTTCCTACTCAAAGGTAACTATCTCGCCCCTCGGAAAACTTCATCACCTATTTTACCTCTCTCAGTGTTTATATTTTCTATATGACGTATGAGCCAAGGAGATGTAAATGTCTTCATGCTCTCACCAATAAATCCATAATCCTACCTTTATCAGTCAGTCCCCACCTTCTCTTCCTTTCCCTTAGGTCAAATCCTCAACATGTGTGTAGATCCCATCCCTTGGCCTCCTCAAGGATTTTGCTCTTCCTGTGATCAATCCCACTTTAAAAAAAAAAAAAAAAAAAAAACCTGTCTAAAGGCTCATTCATTACACTACATAAATATAATAGTATCCCCCATTCTTTAAAAAATTCATCGATAGGGATGCCTTGGGTGGCTCAGTTAGTTAAGCATCTGCCTTTGGCTCAGGTCATAATCCCTTGCTCAGAAGAGAGCTGCTTCTTCCTCTGCCTGCTTCTCCCTCTGCTTGTGCTCCCACGCTCTCTCTGACAAATAAAATCTTAAAAATTCATCTATAACCATTTTCATCTAGTAAGTGCTCCAATTTTTTCTATTTTCCCTTACAGCAGAACTTCTTGAAAAAAACCATCTCTACCTCCTCACTTCTTACTCCATTTTCAGCTCATACCCCATTTTCCACCTGTTCTGGTTTCTGTATCCATAGCTGCTGTACCGAGTCTGGTCCCTCTTCCTATCCACATGTTCTTGACTTCTTTAGTCAAGTACTTTATATTAGGTGATAACTCCTTTCCTTTGACAAACTACATTCTTCTTTTGACTTCCAGACACCACATTTTCCTTGTTTTCTGCCTAACTCTCTGGCCGTGCCTCCTCAGTCACTTGTACCAGGTCCTCCTCCACTTGACTTCAGTGGCTCAGCCGTGGGCCCCTTCTCTTCACTCTGTAAATTCTTCCCTAGGTAAGCTCATCCATTCCCATGGCTTCCCATTCCTCACATGACCTGCAGAATACTACATGATCTAGTCCCTGGCATCCTCTCTAAGTTCTTTTTATGCGACTCTTGCCTTACTATACCATGCTGGATTCCTTTAACTTTCTTGTATAAGTGCCTTCCTAGCTCAGTCCAGCTGTTCTCTCTTCCTGAAGTATTTTCTCTTTGAATGGCTGACTCCTCAACTACCATGTGTCATCTAAAATGTCATTTCTCAGAGGCCTTCCCAGATCTGCCTCCCCCCCCATCTTTTATATTATCCTCCCTTATTAATTTCCTTCATAACCCTCATCACAATTGGCAATTATACATTTGTTTGTTTTTGGTCATTCCCACTAATCTTTACATAAGGGTTCACAATGCCATCCGTATAAACTCAGCACCCAGCACAGTAACAGATAAATAACAAGCATTCAATGTGTACGTAAATTAATAATCTGGCATTCACTTATTCATTCACTAACAAACATTTATTGAGCAATTTGTAGGTGACAGGTACTGTGCTAGATGCTGGGGACAAAAGATAAATCAGAATCACTCTCAAGATCCTTATTACACTGAGAAGGACAGAGACAATACTGTGCGATAAGTGCTATGACATGGGTAAGGCCAACTTCTTGAAGAATGTGAATGTACAATATTTCCCTAACTTCTTTAGAAACCAAGGTTAATCCAAATGTTTTTCCTGTTTTACCATGCTAGAATGGTTCAGATCATAATGTCAATTATAAGACAGGTTTTTAGGCAGAGTAAAGGAAAACTGAATTGCTGAGGAATATTCTATTTAAAGCATCCATTTCTTACTCTCATATCTATTGTTTCCCATCAATAGGTAAGTAAATATGAAATCAGGAAAATAAACTCATTTTGGTTTGAAACCGTCCTTAAATAAGAGAAACATACAACTAATTTAAAATATTTTCCAAAGATCTTACATCCATTATATTCTGAATTTGCCACCATCATCTGAAGACTCAAGGTGTTACATGGAAAGATGTACTGCTGCATTAAGGGACAGTATTCACTCGTTTGTTTATCCAACAAAAATTCTGTAAGCAACCATTATGTGCCAGGACTAAGGATACAGGAGTAATCAAGGCAGAAAATATACTTATCGTCACTGAGTTTTTAGACTCAAATTGGAGAGACAAAAAATAAGAAAATACAGAAATAAAATCATAATTGTAAAGTTAATAAATTATTTCTAACACTTATAATCAAGAAACAACAAAGAAATTCTACAGAAATGTATTTTTAAAAATGTTTAGTTAAGGGGCAGCCTGGCTAGTTAACTGGTAGGTACACACTCTTGATCTTGGGGTTATGAGTTCAAGCCCCATGTTGGGCACACAGGTTACTTTAAAAAAAAAAAAAAAAAGAAAGAAAGAAAAGAAAAAGGAAAAAAATTAAGAAAATGTTTGGTTAAATACCCAGAGATACTTTTAAAATAATTAAAAGTGAATACATCTAAGAATGAAAGGAACATAGACTAGAAGAAAATATCTGTACAAAATATCTGATTTTTAAAAAACCTTGTAACTTATGAAATATAAAAAGAGCTTTTGGGGCGCCTGGGTGGCTCAGTGGGTTAAAGCCTCTGCCTTTGGCTCAGGTCATGATCTCAGGGTTCTGGGATCGAGTCCCGCATCGGGCTCTCTGCTCAGCAGCGAGCCTGCTTCCTCCTCTCTCTCTCTCTCTGCCTTCCTCTCTGCCTACTTGTGATCTCTCTCTGTCAAATAAATAAATAAAATCTTTAAAAAAAAAAAGGAGCTTTTAAAATTCAATAATAAGAAAACATCCCAATTAAAACTGGACAAAAGACACCTCAACAAATAAAAACAGACAGCAAATAAGCATATGAAAGGATGTTCACCATATGTCATTAGGGAATTGCAAAGAATTGCAAATTAAAACAAAAATGAGAAACTACCACACACCTATATGAATAGTTAAAATCCAAAACTGACAACACCAAATGCAGGTGAAGATGTGGGGCAAGAACTCTCACTTACTGCTGATGGGAATACAAAAAGGTACAGCCACTTTGGAAGACACTATGGCAGTTTCTTACCAAGAGAAACATAAGCTTACCATATGATCCAGCGATCATGTTCCTAGGTTTTTATACAAATGAGGTGAAAACTTATGTCCACGCAAAAACCTGCACATGAATGTTTACAATAGCTTTACTTACAATTGCCAAAAATGAGAAGCAATGAAGATGTCATTCAACAGCTGAATGAATAAACAAGCTGTGGTATACCCATACAATAACATATTCATAAATACGAAGAAATGAACTATCAAGTCACAAAAGACATGGAGGTTCCCTGACACTGGTTTTGGCAATGATGTTTTTTAGTTCTTTGACACCAAAACCAAAGAAAATAAACGTAAAGATAAACAAGTAGGACTACATCACCTAAAAAGCTTCTGCACAGTAGAGGAAACCATCAACAAAATGAAAAGGGAACCTATGGAATGAGAGAAAATACTTGCAAATCATATATCTGCTAAGGGTTAATATTTAAAATACATGAAGAACTCATACAACTTAATAGAAAAATCTGATTAAAGAAGGGGGCAGAAGATCTGAACAGACATGGCCAAGAAGTACATAAAAAGCTGCTCAACATCACTAATCATCAGGGAAATGCAAATCAAACCCACAGTGAGACATCAATGGCACACCTGTTAGAATGGCTATCAAAAAGAAAAGAGCTAACAACTGTTGGTAGTGATATGGAGAAAAGAAAACCCTTGTGCAATATTAGTGGGAATGTAAATTGAAGCATCTACTATGAAAAACAGTATGAAGGTTCTTCTAAAAATTAAAAATAGAACTACCATATGACCTAGCAATTCTGTTTCTGGATAGTCATCCAAAAAAAAAAAAAAAAAAGAAAGAAGACACTAATTCAAAAACATTATCTGTATCCCCCAAGTTCTTTGCAGCATTATTTACAATAGCCAAGATACAGTAACAACCTGTATGTCCCTTAATGGGTAAGTGAAGAAAATACAGTATACACTGTGTATACATATACACAATGGTATTTTATTCACCCATAAAAAAGGGGGAAATCTTCTTTTCCATCTGGGCTGCTGACATGCTTCTAGCCTGAGGAAGACCCGGAAACTTTGGGCCCACGTGAGCCATGGCCACGGCGGCATCCACAAGCACCGGAAGCACCCAGGAGGCCAGGATAATGCTGGTGGCCTGTATTACCATAGGATCTTAGGATTATACTTCGAAAAATATCACCCAGGTTACTTTGGAAAAGTCGGTATGAGACATTACCACTTAAAGAGAAACCAGAGCTTCTGCCCAACTGTCAACCTTGATAAACTGTGGACCTTGGTCAGTGAGCAGACACAGGTAAATGCCACCAAAAACAAGACTGGAGTTGCTCCTATCATTGATGTGATGCGATTGGGCTACTACAAAAAGTTTTGTGAAAGGGAAAACTCCCAAAACAGCCTGTCAGGCCAAACTCTTCAGGAGAAGAACAGAGAAGTTAAGGGTGTCAGCTGCCTGTATTCTAGCAGCTTGAAGCCACATATGGGGAGGTTCATTAAATGTTAACAAGTGCTTTTTTTTAAAAAAAAAAAAAAAGGGGGGGTGGATCTTGTTATTTACAACAGTAGGATGGACCTTGAGGGCATTATGCTAAGTAAATGTTAGAGAAAGACAAATACTGTATGAGCTCACTTATATGTAGAAACTATTTTTAAAAATAAATAAATAAAGCTCACAGAGAAAACAGATTAGTGGATGCCAGAGGTGGGAATTGAGGGCTGGGAAAATTGGGTAAGGTTATTTTATAACTCATTATAAAATAAGTCCTGGAGATGTAGTGTATATCATGGTGACTATAGTTAATAGTACTGTATTGCATATTTGAAAGTTGCTGAGAGTAAATCTTTTTTTAATAAAAATTATTTTCAAGTGATCTCTATACCCAGTGAGGGCTTGACATTAATGACTCCAAGATCAAGAGTTGCATACTCCACCCACTGAGCCAACGAGGTACCCCTCAGAAAGTAAATCTTAAAAGTTCTCATCACAAAAAAAGTTTTGTAACTATGTGTGGTAACATATATTAACTAGATTTATTGGGGTGATCATTTCACAATATATGCAAATATCAAATCATTATCTTACACACCTGATACTAATATAATGTATTTCAATTATACCTCATTTTTTTAAAAGACATGGAGGAAACTTAAATGCATATTACTAAGTGAAAGAAGCCAGTATGAAAAGGTTACATAACTGTAGGGAGAGTAAAAACATCAGTGACTTCAGCAGTTAAGTGGGAGGAAGGAAGGCACAAGGCGGGGCACAAAGGATTTTTAGGTTAGTATAATTATTCTATAGGATACCATAATAGGATACATAATATGCATTTATCAAAACCCACAGAACTTTTTAACACAAAGAGTGAATCTAAAGTAAACTACAGTATGTATTTATTTTATAGACCTTCAGTTAATAACAATATATTGTATTGGTTCATCAATTTTTAAAAATGTAGCACATAATTGGCAAGATGCTAATAATGGGGTCAAATGGGGGGGTATGGGAACTCTATACCTGCTGTTCAGTTTTTCTGCTCTAAAAAATAGTCTGTTGTTTTTTAAATGGATATATTCAGAGGTAGACATGAGGTTGTCATCATAAACATTATTTTTTCAAATATTTATTTATTTATTTATTTGACAGAGAGAGAGAGCACAAGCAGGGGGAGTGGCAGGCAGGCAGGCAAAGGGAAGAGAAGCAGGCTCCCTGCTGAGCAAGGAGCCCAATGGGGGGCTCAATCCCAGGACCCTGGGATCATTACCTGAGCCGAAGGCAGCTGCTTAACCAACCAGCCGAAGGCGCCCCATAAATATTATTTTAAAGTAATATTAAAATACACTGTATTTTAACTAACCGGAATTGAAATTTTTAAAAAAGTGTACCATAAGGGGCACCTGGGTGGTGTAGTCAGTTGGGTGTCTGACTCCTGGTTTGGCCCCAGGTCAGGATCTTGGGCAGTCATGAAATCGAGCCCTGGGTAGCTCCACATTCAGCAGGGACCCTGCCTGGGACTCTTGTTCTCCCTCTGCCCTTTCCCTCTCCCTCTAAAATAAATAAATAACTCTTTTTTTTAAAAGGCGCCATGAACTGAGGAGTATGATTCTCGATGCCTGAGTTCCAAAATAGGTAAAATAAAATGAAGTCAATCCAATATGAAATAAAAGGAAACAAGAACAGAAGAATAGTATTCCAGTACTTCTGTCCTTGTAGAGATGAGGAAGGTCGTGGCACATTCTAGAGCTCTCAAGATCAAAATATTTATAATACCTGAATGAAGTCAATATTGACAAATACCCTTGGAGTCCTGCTAAAACATTACATTATGATATAAATCACATTTGGTATCAGGCAAGTTTGTCATAACTAATGCAACAGGCATTAGTTACTAAATTAAAAACATCTTAACTGAAGGCTGTTTTGTCATCTGTGATTCAATTTCATGGCATTATACAGAGAGACACTATTATAATGAGGGTCTTACATGCTTTAAATGATCAACATATACTTGAACACTGGCAGGTAACAAGGTGACAAGGGAAAGACTCTCTTACCTGGCTACCTTTTTAATTTTATTTATTTATTTACTTATTTTTAAAGATTTTATTTATTTATTTGACAGAGAGAGAGACACACAGCAAGAGAGGGAACACAAGCAGGTGGCGAGGGAGAGGGAGAAGCAGGCTTCCCACTGAGCAGGGAGCCCGATGCAGCTCCATCCCAGAACCCTGAGATCAGGACCTGAGCCAAAGGCAGATGCTTAGCAACCGACTGACCCACCCAGGCACCCGGGCTGCCTTTTTTAAATATACGGCATTTACAATTACAAATTTCATTTACAAATTATGACATTTATCTAACCTCTATTTAAACGAAGTTGAAAATAATCTTCAATTCAGTCAAGATTCTTTGACCAAAGTCAAAGCATAAAATAACACAGACTGACAGCACAGACAGACATGATTTTGCATATCTTGTCATCTTAGGTTATAGTACTGAAAATTATTTTCCTATGGTTAAAAAATAAGCACCATCAAATTTTTTCATACTCCAAAATAATATTATTTTATCCCAGATAGCACTGAAAACATTACAACTTCCCCTAATATTTTAGGTGAACATAATGCTATATTCTGTAATATTACTGAATAAAAATATTGTTAGCTTCTAAAAAAGTTAGTTTAAAAAATGTGTTTTATTCTTGGTTTTAAATTTGAAGTTCTTTTAAATATGATATTTTAATTTTCAAGGTATATTTTCACTTAATTAAACTAAAAATTGGGTATTACAACATAGATAACAAAATATTATATATATATATATATTTTTTTTTAAAGATTTACCTATCTGAGAGAGAGAGAGAGACTGAGAATATATGAGTGAGGGGAGGGCCAGAGGGAGAGAATCAGTTCAGGCAGGCACCCCACTGAGCAATAGCCAGCCCCACGGGGGCTCCATCCCATGACCTATGAGATCAACACCTGAGACAAAACCAAGAGCGGGACGGTTAAACGACTGAGCCACACAGGTGCCCCGATAGTTCTGTTATGCACTTTTATATATAAAATTACTCCTGACATTATTAATGTCAAAATACAAGCAGAGTTAGGGGGCTCCTGGGTGGCTTAGTCATTAAGCATCTGCCTTCCGCTCAAGTCATGATCCCAGGGGACTGGGATGGAGCCCAAATCAGGCTCCCTGCTGAGCCCTTCTCTCGCTGTGTCTCTGTCAAATAAAGAAATAAAATCTTTAAAAAAAGAAAAGCAGGGCGCCTGGGTGGCTCAGTGGGTTAAAGCCTCTGCCTTCGGCTCAGGTCATGATCCCAAGGTCCTGGGATCGAGGCCGGAGTTGGGCTCTCTGCTCAGCAGGGAGCCTGTTTCCCTTCCTCTCTCTCTGCCTGCCTCTCTGCCTACTTGTGATCTCTGTCAAATAAATAAATAAATAAATATTTTTTATAGATAAATAAGAAAAGCAGAGTTAGATACTGACTGTATTTTTCATTCTATACATAAACATGTTATATAAATTATATAAATTTATAAAATATTTATATAGTCTATAAATACAAAACTATATCAAATTAACATTTTATAATTACATTTATAAATGCTCATTATGTTAAATATCTATAATCCTAAGTGTCTGTAAGGGGGAAACTTGTCAGAACTACATTAAAAATTAATCTGGATCGGGACGCCTGGGTGGCTCAGTTGGTTAAGCGGCTGCCTTCGGCTCAGGTCATGATCCCAGCGTCCTGGGATCGAGTCCCACATCGGGCTCCTTGCTCGGCAGGGAGCCTGCTTCTCTCTCTGCCTCTAGCCTGCCACTCTGCCTGTGCTTGCGCTCTGTATCTCTCTCTCTCACAAATAAATAAAATCTTAAAAAAAAAAAAATTAATCTGGATCATTTTCCAATATGTCTTTTTTTTTTTTTTAAGATTTTATTTATTTGACAGACAGAGATCACAAGTAGGCAGAGGGGCAGGCAGAGAGAGGAAGCAGGCTCCCAAGCAGAGAGCCTGATGCGGGGCTCGTTCCCAGGACCCTGGGATCATGACCTGAGCCAAAGGTAGAGGCTTTAACCCACCGAGCCACCCAGGCGCCTCTCAATATGTCATTTTGACATCAGGCTTGTCATCAAACTATTTTTCTAATAAACTCTAAGTGAAGAAGATCATGTGTGCCTATAGGGATACTGAAGAAATTCATACTGGCAATGAATCAAAAAGGCAACAGTATCTGCAAAATAAAACCTTCAGTATAGCATACTTGACACCTTGATAAATAGCATTTCAGTTTAACTGAGATGACTTCCAGAAAACACACTTATAGCACAGCACACTTCAAAATGTTTAATGGTGCACTCTTCCCACAAAGTGACCTTAGCTCATCAGTACATTTAGTAATAATTTTATAGAGATAAATCATTGCCAGCACAAATCATTCTATTTCCTTTTCTATTTTAAAAAAAAAATTTTTTTTAAGATTTTATTTATTTATTTGCCAGAGACAGAGGGAGAGAGAGCGACTGAGCACAGGCAGACAAAGAGGCAGGCAGAGGCAGAGGGAGAAGCAGGCTCCCTGCAGAGCAAGGAGCCCGATGTGGGACTCGATCCCAGGATGCTGGGATCATGACCTGAGCCGAAGGCAGCTGCTTAACCAAATGAGCCACCCAGGCGTCCCTCTATTTTTTTTTTTAAAAGTTTATATAAGCTCTTTCAGAGAGCTGCAAGGAAACAGAAATAGTCTATGCAATCCCTTCCTTTTACAGAAGAGGAAACAGAAGCCTAGAGCTCTTTCATACCCATTCCAGTGTTCTTTTCTACATTAACTCTCTTGCAGTTCTCTTCTCTGTTCTATTTATTCACATTACTAACGCAGTAAAAAACAAAACAAAACAAAACCAAAAACACATCTACTTTGAGTTATACTTTAAAAATCAATTACAATGGAAAAAATAATTGTGAGTAAACTGGAGTGATATATATTACCATCAATAAATCTCTCCTTGTTCAATGACTTGGTGCCCATTTTATTCCATTTCTACTTTGTAAGTCAAGACTTGATATATGAAATAAAACCTAGGGGTGCCTGGGTGGCTCAGTGGGGTAACCTCTGCCTTCAGCTCAGGTCATAGTCCCAGGATCCTGGGATAGAGCCCCACATCAGGCTCTCTGCTCAGCGGGGAGCCAGCTTCTCCCTCTTTCTCTGCCTGCCTCTCTGCCTACTTGTGATCTCTCCCTCTCTCTCTGTCAAATAAATAAATAAAATCTTAAAAAAAAAAAAAAACTAAAATCCCGCTACTTTGGTAATTTCACCTGAGAGTCCCACTCAAAATTTTTATCTTCCTTTCAAAGTCAAATACTCAAATTCCCAATCCTTTACTGCTGCTCAAAACTAATGTTCACCCAAAGACAAAAAATCATATTTCTAGAACCAATTTAAGCACAGATGAATCTTGTTGCTATGTCCAATGTAGTAAAAAGAGCATAAGGCTTTGGAGTCACACAGATTTGTCTTGAAATCCACACACTCTTGGGAGACCTAAGTGGCTCAGCTGGTTAAGTGTCTGCTTGTGGCTCAAGGTCCTGGGATAACTCCACCGTGGGCTCCTGCTGAGCCAGTGGGGAGTCTGCTTGTCTATCTGCTCCTTCCCCTCCTCACACTCTCTCTTTCAAATAAATAAATAAAATCTTAAAAAAAAAAATCCATGCACTCTAATTTTCAAACTCTGAGGACTGAGGTACATTTTTCTCATCTGTAACTATATTTCAGAGAACTGTAATATTAGACAAGCCTAGCATAAAGTGGAAGTGTCAAAAAATAGTTATTCTTTTTTTTTTTAATTTGACAGAGAGAGATCACAAGTAGGCAGAGAGGCAGGCAGAGAGAGAAGGGGAAGCAGGCTCCCCACTGAGCAGACAGCCCGATGCAGGGCTTGATCTCAGAACCCTGAGATCATGACCTGAGCTAAAGGCAGAGGCTTAACCCACTGAGCCACCCAGGTGCCTTCAAAAATGTTATTCTATTTTCATCTTTCACACCATCTCAAACAAATACAAAATATCCAGGTAATAATTATAGTTCAAGAAGTTTTACTTTTTAAAGAATTTTTTTTCAAGATTTTATTTATTTATTTGACAGACAGAGATCACAGGTAGGCAGGAAAGCAGGCAGAGAGAGAGGAGGAAGCAGGCTCCCTGCTGAGCGGAGAGCCCGATGCAGGGCTCAATCCCAGGACCCTGGGATCATACATAACCTGAGCGGAAGGCAGAGGCTTTAACCCACTGAGCCACCCAGGTGCCCCTTAAAGAATATTTTTATGTTTATTTCTATTAAATAGTAAATAGAGCAGTCATTAACCAGATAGTAACAAGTAAATAATAACTGGCCACATCAGAGATGGTAATGGTTGACCAGGGATGCTTGGGCAGCTTAGCTGGTTAAGTGCCTACTTTTGGCTCAGGTAATGATCCCAGGGTCCTGGGACAGAGCCCTGCTTTAGACTGCTTGCTCAGTGTGGAATCTGCTTCTCTCTTTCCCTCTGCCCCTCCCTTCCTCACCCCACCCCCCGCCATGTGTGTGCTCTCTCAAATAAATAAAATCTTAGAAAGAAAAAAAAGAAAATAACCAAATAGAAGATATGTGACATTTTTTCTTTTAGAAATTTTTCACTTTCAAAACTTCTCTTTCCTTAACTCTTAAACTCAATGCTTTCTTAGTCCTCTGAAGTCGAATGATCAAATAAAAAGAGGTCAAAATGGAACTTAAGAGAGAATGAAAAACCATGATCTGAAGCTGGTGATTTCCATAGGAAATTAATATGGATATGTAGTAATGGTGATCATTTGAACTTAAGAAAGCATCTTTTGGGGAAAGAACTCTGTACTCTTTCTACTCTATAATTTATTGCCTATTATACAGGAGAAGTAGGGATTATGTTGTTATATGGAGCAATTATCTAAATTAATAATGTGTGAAATCATAAAATAAAACTCACATTTGCTGAGCATTTTAGAGTATGACATACTTTTCCAATTAACAATGAAGACAGGAATGGAATCCAGATATCTCGATCTCCATTTTAGTAATAGAGATAAACTGCAACATTTTAATACTTTCATAAATTCTAGTGTAATTATTTTATATTCTACTTAATTACATTTTACCAAGATGAATGTTACAACAATTCTACTGCTTATCAGGAATTGAATATAAGCTTTAAACTATGCTAGATAATTTCCCACAGTTTTCTGTTAACTCCTTCTATATTCAAGTATTTTCATCTTGACCCACTCTTCTGTAAGATGAATTTCCCTTTCCCCACTGATTTTCCACCTGTATTCTGATGTGATCTCATTTTTCTCATATACTTTAGACTCTGTCCCACAAATTATATCCACTTTTTTATATCTCCCTCTCCAAAGAGTCGTTTTGTTTTTTGTTCATTCCAAATAGTCATTTTGTAACATGACTGATTCCCTCTGCCATTCTTCGAAAAATTAAGCTCTCATTCTCAATTATCTATTTTGTTCATACTGCTATTATAAATGAGGAGACGTGCTAGAAGCAGTATGACTGAAAGAATGCTAGTTTGGGGCTGCTGGTGGCTCAGGCAGTTAAGTGTTTCCCTTTTGGTTCTGGCTCAGGTCATGATCTCATGAGCCATGGGATCCAGTCCCATGTGGGGCTTTGCACTCAGTGGGGAGTCTGCTTAAGTTTCTCTCCCTCTGTCTCTCCCCCTATTCAGGCTGTCACTGTCTCTTTCTTGTAGATAAATAAATCAGTCTTTAAAGAAAAAAAAAGGAGTACTAGTTTTAAAGCTGGCTCTAGCACCTTCAAGCTGTGAGATCCTACGCATATTCCTTGACCATTCAGAGTCTCTGATTCTTAACCTATCATTTAGGAAAAAGTTAACAACCCATTCTACAAGAGTATAATGAGAATAAATATAAAATATATATAACTAGCTCTTAATATAATGTCTTCTACTTTGCTATGGGATGGTCTGTTTGTCTACTCAGATCAGAGGTTCACGATTTTTTTAGGATTTTTTTTTTTAACTCCAGGAAATCCAGATTTTCTCCCAAATTACTGAAACCAGTGCCCTTAATTACAAACTCCATGAGATCATATATCACAATTTTTGTATCTCTAAATCTCTAATACTTAGCCCAGAACCCTTCATATATTAGATGCTTAATATATGCTTGTTAAAGAGTATTAAGCTTTTTTTATTAAGTACAGAAATTACTGGATATGCAAACTAAATTTCTTTTTTTCAATAGTAAACATTACTTTACAAAATCCCATTGCTTGGGGTATTTTTCTAGCTATATTCCCAGTATGATCTCATTACTAGCTAGAAAAAATATACCTATGTTTTTAAGCTCTTTTCTTCTGAGAAGCTCAAGGATTTTTTACACAGACCTTATCTCATCAATCCTTAGAACATCCCTGAGGTAACTGGAGATGAAAAGGAAAAAAAATAGAATATGAATCCATAATCCACATGAATCCATAAATTCATAAATTCTACTCAGAAAAACTCCCATCTACTTTTTTCAGTTTATATGCATTTTGCTACCATTTCTATTCTAAATCCACCTAAGTTACCTATTTATTCATTACATCTGGATATGCTGATGTGGGGCAAAAGCGTTACTATTTGCTCAAGAGAGCAAAGTTTTCAGAAAGTATTATACAGAGTAAGTAACACAAAGAACAACATAAAAATGACAACTCTAATTGCTTAAAAGAAAACTGACTACTGAGGCAACTGACTACAGGTTTACTTTAGACTACTAGCTATTTAGGAATTAGACACATTATTTTCTTCAAATTTTAATAATCAGAGACCAGCAGCCCAATCACAGCTTTCACTTTCTTCTGCTCCCCATCACTTGGTTCTTTTGTACCCTTATAGTAGCCCTTACTGACTACCCACCCAGGAACCATTATCCTCCTTTTCCATATTAATAGAATCCCACTTCGGTTCAGGCAACATTGGGCTCAGCCCCAGGGAATGATCATGACTGATCTTCTTAGCCAATTCTAGCAATCCTATTCCCCTTTCTAAATGATTGGTATAAAATTGGACCTGTGATCTACAACTGGCCAAAAAATTGAAAGAAGTTGCTAAGGATTCTTTCCTCCCTGATGAGAGGGCAGCAAGAACAGGCTACTTAATATATACACGTGCAAAGCTGGAAAAAAATTCATCTTTTGCCCCCAACCAATTTCCCTGTACTTGAGAAGTTGCCAGCTTGAATTTAATGCATAGAGCTGTACAACTCTCTTGCAACCACAAGTGGAAGACCAAGAAAACTTTAGTGATTCTGACTGCACCCAGACATAAGTGACTCTCTATCTTTCAGGCTTCCTGTTATATAAAATGTTATTTTTGTCACGTCACTAAGGATCAGATACTCTATGCCTTAAAGCTGAAAGCATCCTAATTAACACAAGTAGGCCAATAAATCAGAAAAGAAGGGAAGTACACATTTAATTACTAAGCACTTACTATTACATTAGTAATCTCATTTATGAAAATTACTAATCTTTCTATTTTGTTTTTATAAAAACAAAAGCTATTAAGCTTTTATAGTTAATAGTAAGGATGTTAAAATGGAAATCCATACCTGAAACCAAACTTTGTATTCTTTTTAAATATATAAAATTCCCTTCCTCCTTGTTTACAGTTCTTTGTTAAAAAGATAAACCACTAGCAAGCAAAACTCAGGAAGAGCTAAGGAATATCCATTATTCTTATAACCTTGTCATAGGATCTATAGCCCTCAACTCTACTTTGTATCAGAGTTACATGGAGATGGGTGCATGGCTGAGTGGCTCAGTCCGTTAAGTTTCTGACTCTTGGTTTTGGCTCAGGTTGTGATCTCAGGGTCATGAAATTGAGCCCTGGGTCCAGCTCCATCCACACTGAACACGGAGTCTGCTTGTGACTCCCTCTCCCCCTCACTCCCCTCAGATAAATCTTTAAAAAAAAAAATGACATTGGGGGAAAAGACAAAATATGTGTATATGTGTATAAAAAGTTTCAGAATGTCTAGCAGAGTGACCAAAATCCTACACCAAAAAGTAGGATGGATTTCAAGTGTAATATTCAATTTCCCAAGAATTAAAAAAATATGAAGTCAATCTCAAGTATTTCTTTACTTAAAAAAAAAAAAAAAAAACTTCCTTATTTCAAACTATTCCATTAAGCAAGTATCTATCAATAGAGAAACCACAAAGTTAACACTTCCTCAATTTTCATCTGTTCATGGAAAGTGATTCAACTTAAGTCTTGGCAACAAAAAAAGTTATATAAACACTAAGATTCAGCAAGGTCATTTTTTTATTTAGAAATTTACTAGAACTGGATGTTCCAAGCTATTTCTAATGTCTTCTCAACCAGAAGTATATTCACTTTATATTGACTTTATTAATCTTTAATTGAGCTTAATAAAGTGGGCATGCAGTATTTCTGACTTAAAACACACACAACTTACCTTCCCACACGCTCTGCAATGATGCCTTCTTTTGGTGAATGTGAACCTGGCTTCACATTTCATGCAGTTTGGAGCCTGAGAATCTGGTACCCATACAGGAGCCACCTCACCCAGAGTAGTAAATGGCTTTCTGGCAGAAATTCCAAACTGACCAGCTCTGAGATCATTATCTGGGCTTTCTGGAGCTAAAGCAAGGCACGGTCTACTGGATATCCCAGACTCGTAGCTTTCTAAATGTTCCCCATTTGTATCAGCAATAGAGATGTTTCCCAAGGAGGCATTGCATACACTGGTTGCTGAGTTCTCCCCTAATTTTGCTTTCCCAAGAACATCATTTTTGTTTTTAATATTATTTCCACTATTTGTAGGAAGGTCATTTTGTAAATGGTCAGACAATGGTTTTGGAATTTGAAGTTTAAGATTAGAAGGTTGCTTGGGTCTTGCACCACCAAAAGGAACACTGATAGATTGCAGGTTTGCTACTATCTTGGGTGAAGACTGACCGAGCACTGATGGAACTTGGCTACAGAAACTGTGTAAATAATTTTTCTTCATTAGGTCACCAGTGCTGTTTAAAAGTAGTCCACTCCCTTCTGTGGCTTCATTTCCTCTCTGCTCATAAATATTTGAGTAGCATTCTGACTTGCTCTCTTCTATTTCTTTTTCTTCTGTTACTGAATCTTCTTTGGAGGGTAAAGTCTTTGGAACAAAACAAACAACTGGGCTCTGCATTCCATAGGAATCACAATTAGATAGAGAATTTGCTGCTGGTGTATCCACAGTGGAGAAATCACATCCTTCACTTTCATTGGTGCAAGTTCCTTTTAAATCTAGACCTGCTTCTGCCATTTTATCACACTCTCCTCCACTATCATCGTAAATGTCCTCAGGCTGATTCATTGGCAGAAACTTCTCATTTTCTTTATTTATTTGGCTGTCATTCATATCATTTAGTTTAGTCAATTTCCAATTAGTCATTTCCTGAGAGTCAGAGAAATGCTCTGTCATATTAAGAAGTTCTGTACTGCCAAGAATTTCTTCATGTTCACAACCTTCCTTTTTGTTAGCTCTAAGATCACTAGGCACAAGACAATCAGAAAACTGTTCACAGTTATCATCCCTTCCAGACCCATTAGGCATGTCTGTTTTGAGAAGCAAAGGTAAACCAGATCGGAGAGATTCTTCAGTTGTCTCCTCTGTTGGCTCTTTTTTCATTAAAATCCCCTCACTCAAATGGGAAAAGGAGTTTGGACTCCCTAGATCTGTCCTAGCAGAGCTGGTCTGGCCAGTAAGAAGCTCATCTGGTATATAGTTCTCTTGCTTTTTAGCATCAGGACCTTCATCTGTTCCCTGGGATGAGACTATTGAATCAATTGTTAAACTTGCAATCACAGACATGGGTGGGCCTCTCCCTGGATTTTCATCATCCTTTAATTGTGAAGGGGAACAGACACTGGCTAGATTATCAGATGAAGTAGTACATGTATGTTTAACAGAATCCCCCACTGCACTTGATCTATTCAACAGATCTATTTGTTTCTCTGAATTCATATCTTTTTCAGTGGACCCATTTATACTAAAACTAAATTGATCAGTTTGTCTATTTTCGTTATCCAGTGAACAGCTAAAAGCATCCATGAGGGACTGACTATTATAATTATTACAATCCTGCAAATCGTTTTGTAATGTCCTCTTATCACAGTTATGCATGACGGCTACGACAAGAACATTCTTCTCATCCGGCAGACAAGCTAAGTTTCCACATTTCTTCTCTCCGACTTCAACAGTACTACATTGATCATCTCGATTACAGTTCCTCTTAATTAACTGATCTTCTGCAACAGCATTTTCATCGATCCACATTGTGCTGATCTCTGGATTCAGATTATAGTCCTGTCCATTAGCACAATGATCCTCTCCCTCTGTGGTCAAAGAAGCTGAATGAGCCAGAGAGAAGACTTTTAGTTGTGGCTGTGGCTCATTAGAAACTGCAGGTTCATTCACACTGGCCAATGCGGGGTTAAATGACAGTCGGTGAGACGGGGGATCTAGAATCTTATTCCACTTGGTATCCAATAAAATAGGAGAAACTGTTTCATCTGAAAAGATAAATAATTTCAATAAGTTTCCTGGTGTCACTAGAAAAGCTAGGACTCAATTAACTATATTTGCAAACATTCTGAAAATAAAATATTCCCAGGATATCTAAAAACAGAATATTCCTAGAACATGAAGTTTCTAATTTTTAGCTAAGAATAAAAAAAATATTCTTCAGACTGTTTCTATATTACATGTCGCCAAATGGTAATATCCCAGAAGATTCCAAACAACAAAAGAATTCTACCTCAATCTATTAACATAAAGATGGCACAGAGGCTATACTTGGTAGTGGGGGCAGGCAGTAGCAATTAGAAAGGCCTTCGATTGGCTGCATACAACATAGGGTGCAGACTAATCTAAGCTGCAAAAAAATTAGGGCAACTAATTGAGTAAGAGGGAAAACGAAGGAATTTTCTGTGGAGACAGAGTGATCTATAATCTACATTATGACTGGAATGTGGGTTACATTGATGTATTTACTGATCAAAACTGGTACAGTTAAGATCTATTCATTTTAATGTATTTAAATTTCTTCTTTAAAAAAAATAATAAATAAAAAAGGGCGCCGGGTGGCTCAGTCGCTTAAATATCTACCTTTGGCTCAGATCGTTATCACAGGCTCCTGGGATCAAGCCCAGCCTTCCGCTCCCTGCTCAGTGGGGAGTCTGCTTCTCCCTCTCCCTCTACCCTTCCCCAATGCTCATGCTTGTGCGCATGCTCTCTCTCAAATAAATAAAATCTTAAAAAAAAAAAAACCTGTAAAAACATAACAAGCAGTGAGTAGTGGATGAAGATACAAATGAAACAAAATTGGAACCATGTGAATTACTGCTGAAGCTGGGAAACTGGGTATACCAGAGTTTACTACACTACTCTGCTTTTTGTATGTATTTGAAATTTGTCCATAACAAGTATTTTAAAAAGTTTGCTATAGTATATGAAATTATACTCATAACTGTGTCACATTACTAATTAGGTTTATATTTATATAATTATCTGAGAACACTTGGCAGAAAAATATTCATTTATCTTATTAAATCAACCTACTTATATTCTATCAATAAGCATAATTTCATGTTTACTTTTTAAGAGATTATAACTATGATGATTATTTCTCCAAGTTATAGTGCCGTATGTATATTTAGAGAAATAAGAAATAATACACCTACTGTCTTTCTTGCTATCTTCTTACAGTAAATCTAATAATCATAATTCTGAAATCAATAAAGATATATTTTCCCCTCAATAGTAACATTAACCTTTAATGCCCCCTTAGCACCTTGTTCATGTCTCTATTTAAGCATTTACTAGACCATAACACTCGAAGTGTTATAAGTCTAGTAAATAAGTCAGGCTTCTACCTGACTTTTTCAGACAAAAACCATTTATCTCCATCAATGTAAGCCCTCACACACTTTGCACTGTGCCTGCTATGTAGTAGGTACACAATAAATATATGCTGAGTGAGTATCTACCATAGTAAAAGCATTGTGCTTAAGGAGCATAAAGATTAAATGATAGCTCTGGCCTCCAAGAAATACATAATCTAGTTAGAAAAATAAAAAATAGGTACTGTACACATGAATATCTAATTAGCCATACAGGACAGCATTATGCCTGGGATTCAAAGACAATTTTATTTAAATGTGGAAAAGAGGTCATTCTTAAGGGGGAACAAGTATAGACCCAAACACAACAATCTGAGAGAGCAATAAGCAAATCAGTTTGGGCTGAAAAAAGAATTAGTGTAAGCAAGTAGTGAAAAGAAGCTAGAAAGACCAGACTGTAAAGGCCATAAGACATCAAAATGTGTAGAGAATGGTCTTGAATACTGAATGTTAAAATCATGAGTTGCCCCAACTTGGGCTAACAGAGACTTGAGATTTAACAACATAAACTTCCTTTAAAAAAAAAAAATCATTATTTCCAACATGGTTCATGGAACTAAAAACGAAATGCTGCTTCTTACAAGAATATTTAATAATATTCAAACAAGAATGGTAGATCAGTTATTAAAAATGTGATTATTCAATTACCTACTACATGGGTATAATATTAATTATCTAGTGTTATCACAGTCTGTGCATGGTATATTTTTCATTTAAAGAAGGAAATTAACATAGAATGAAAAATCACTTTATTTAAAATATACTTCAAAAGATACCAGTCTAGAGGTGGTGATTTGAATACAATTAGTACATACTAAGATCTTTAAACAATAGTTCAAAACAAATATACGACATAGTTCCAAACAAGAATTTGGCTTCTGAAGTTCTTCTCCTAAAAGAATTAGTTTTTATAAGCAATGCTGTATTTCTGAACTAAAAGACAATTTTTACTGATTCAACAAAAATATATTAAAAATCAACTATATGCAAAGTACCCTACTAGATCTACAAAAGTCCTAAAGAGATTGATATAAAAAACTAACAGTTTTCTTAGAGTCAATGATATTTTAGAAGTACACTATTCAAGTGATTAGGTATAACACCTGTGTAGACATCTCATAACAAATAACTGATACACAGAGGGCCAAACCAAAGAAAGGATTGAGAAATTACCTGTATAAATGATTGAAACTGAGAGGAAAAGACCCCCTCAACCTTGGTATGTAGATCCAATAGAATCTCAAATGATTAATTTCACATTTATATGAATCCTATGGCTATGGAGTAGCTTTGGGTCATCAGTGGTAAAATATGAGAACAGTAGGCTATTCCACCTATCCTTCCTTCTCCACTTTCCTTCCTTAAGCCCATAATTCTATACGGCTTGGTTTATTACAGACCCAAAGCAATGACATTAAAATTAATCTCTCTTCCAAACTACTATCAAAGGACAACCTAAATAACTGGATATAGTAAAGGTCTGGAGACCATTTCTAAAATCACAGACTTCAGACAGAAATACATCACTTTGTAAACTTGTTACCTGCCATTTCCAGCTAGAAAAAGAGAATACCAGGGGGCGCCTGAGTAGCTCAGTTTATTAAGCATGTCTGCCTTTGGCTCGGGTCATGATCTCAGGGTCCTGGGATCGAGCCCCATCTTGGACTCCCTGCTTCTCCCTCTTCCTCTCTCTTATCTCACCTCTGAACCCCCAGCCCTGTGCTCTCTCAAGTAAATAAATCTTGGAAAAAAAGAAGAAGAAGAAGAAAGAAAAAGAAACAGAGTATCAGGGTAGGAGGGATCTAATTAATTACGGCTTACCCATTCAAATCACACTGACTGAGAAATTTAAGGAAAAAGTTTACCAAAGTAAAGTGAATCTTAGGCAGACATTTTATCTAACCATTTTGGCAGTGACTTAAAACTATAAATCTTTTAAAATTAGGTTTAAAATATATCTTTATTGATATAACAAGTTATTTTTCTAGTTTAGGAAATACAACCACACATTCTAAAGCTCTTCTTGACCATAAATTGATTGTATAAAGAAAGTTCAGGCTCTAGTTTCATAATGCCTAGATACTAATCATTCTGCCACTTATTAGCAAACTAACCTTAGGGAAACCACTTACTCTCTCTGTATCTCTCATCTGTAAAATGTAGATAAGATCTACTTTCATGGGATTATTTTATTTTTTTTTTATTTTTTATTTTTTTTTTTTTAAGATTTTATTTATTTATTTGACAGAGAGAAATCACAAGTAGGTGGAGAGGCAGGCAGAGAGAGAGAGGGAAGCAGGCTCCCTGCTGAGCAGAGAGCCCGATGCGGGACTCGATCCCAGGACCCTGAGATCATGACCTGAGCCGAAGGCAGCGGCTTAACCCACTGAGCCACCCAGGCGCCCCCATGGGATTATTTTAAAGATTAAATAATACAGTCCATTTAAATGCTTTAGCATAGTATCTGGCACACAGTGCAAAAAACATTAGTTCTTCCTCTGGATACTGAAATATAATGCTATTATCATTAAGATACTAAGTCATTTTATTTTTTTTAAAGTGTTACATCCTCTCATAACCCCACATTCTCCATATCATAAATGTATTCAAATAGATTCACCAAAACAAATTCTCACCTTCGTTTTGTTCAAATTCATCTAATACCTTGTCCAGGTTGTAAGCTTCTGCTTGAAAATAATTCTCCATCGGTGAGGAAACACCACTCAAGAGACTTGTTTAAACCTAGAAAGTAGATCAAATTTGTATTACACTTTCAATTTCTAAAATTTAATTTATAGTCAACTGATAACAGAAATACAAATGATCATGAGACTACTACGAACAATTATACACTAACAAACTGGAAAACCTAAAGGAAAGGAATAAATTCCTAGACAAATGCAACCTACCAACAGTGAATCACAAAGAAATAACAATTCTGAACAGACCAATTACTAATAAGATTGAATCAGTAATTAAAAACCACCCAAAAGGGGTGCCTGGGTGGCTCAGTGGGTTAAAGCCTCTGCCTTCGGCTCAGGTCCTGACCCCAGGGTCCTGGCATCAAGCCCCATGTCAGGCTCTCTGCTCGGCAAGGAGCCTGCTTACTCCTTTCTCTCTGCCTGCCTCTCTGCCTACTTGAGATCTCTATCTGTCAAGTAAATAAATAAAATCTAAAAAACAAAACAAAACAACCCACCCAACAAAGAAAAGTCTAGGACCAGTTGGCTTCACTGATGAATTCTTTCAAACATTAAAAAACAAATAAAAAGAACTGGGGTGCCTGTGTGGCTCAGTTGATCTAAGTGTCTGCCTTCAGCTCAAATCATGATGCCATCAGGCTCCTTGCTCAGCAGGAAGTCTGCTTCTCCATCTTCCTCTGACCCTACCACCTAGCTCACACTCTTGCTTTCTTTCTCTCAAATGAATAAACAAAAAATCTTAAGAAAAAAAATTAATAGTAATGCTTCTTAAACTCTTCCAAACAATAAGAGAGGGGGGAACACTTCTAACTCATTTTACAAAGCCAGCATTACCCTGATACCAAAACCAGGTAAGGACACTACAAGAAAGGAAAATTAAGACTAATATTCCTGATGAATATAGACACAAAAATCCAAAGCCAAAAATATCAGCAAATGAGATTCAATAATAAATTTAAAAGTACATAAAAAATACATTAAAAAATATGTAAAAATACATATACCAGGCACCTGGGTGGCTCAGTTGTTAAGCATCTGCCTTCAGCTCAGGTCATGATCCCAGGGTCCTGCAATTGAGCCCCACATTAGGCTCCCCACTCAGCAGGGAGCCTGCTTCTCCCTCTCCCACTCCCCCTGCTTGTGTTCCCTCTCTTGCTGTGTTCTCTGTCAAATAAATAAATAAAATCTTTTAAAAAAAAAATCATATACCATGATCAAGTGGGATTTACTCCAGGGATGCAAGGATGATTCAACATCTATACATCAATGTAGTACCACATTAACAAAATGAAGGATAAATCATATGATCATCTCAATAGTACAGAAAAACATTTAACAAAATTCAACATGCATTTATGATAAAAATCCTAAACGAAGTGAGTAGAGAACACACCTCAACATAATAAAGACCATCTATGACAAGCACACAGTTAACATCATACTCAGCAGTGAAAACCTAAAAGCTTTTCCTCTGAGATCAAGAATAAGACTAGGATGCTCACTCTCACCACTTTTATTCAATATAATACTGGAATTCCTAGCAAAAACAATTAGGAAGAAAAAGAAACAAAAGGTATCTGAATCAGAAAAGAGAAGTAAAACTGTCTGCACCTGCTGGTGACATGATATTATATATAAAACATCCTAAAGACTACACACACACACACACACACACACACACACACACACAACCCTATTAGAATAAATGAATTCAGTAACATTGCAAGATTAAGTCAACACATAAGCAGTGCTTGGCTGGCTAAGTCAGGAAAACATGCAGCTCTTGTTCTCTGGTTCATGAGTTAAGCCCCACAAGTGGCACAGAGTTTTAAATTTTTGAAATTAAAATTTAATTAAGTTTAATTAAAATTAAAATTTTAAAAAATTTTTAAAAAGTGAACACACAGAAATCAGTTGGGTTTCTACACACTAACACCAAATTATCAGAAAGAGAAATTAAGCAAACCATACCATTTACAATTGCATCAAAAAGAATAAAATTCCTAGGAATAAATATAATGAAGGAGGTGAAAGATCTGTACTCTGAAGACAGTGATGAAATAACTGGAAGACAGAGGCATGGAAAGATATTCTGGGCTCATGGATTAGAAGAATTAATATTGTTAAAACGTTCTTACTACCCAAAGCAATCTACAGATTCAATGTAATCCCTATCAAAATTTCAATGGCATTTTTCACAAAAATATTTAAAAATCCAATAATTTGTCTGGATCCACAAAAGATCCTGAATAGCCAAAGCAGTCTTGAGAAAGAACAAAGCTGGAACCATCACAATTCTTGATTTCAAACTATATTACAAAGATATCTATAGTAATCAAAACAGTATGGTATTGGCATAAAAACAGCCCCATCAATCAATGTAACAGAAAAGAGATCCCAGGAATAAAACCACATGTGTATGGTCAATTAATTTATGACAAATGAGCCAACAATAAATATACAAGAGAGGATAATCTTTTCAATAAATGGTGCTGGGAAACCTGGACAGCCACATGCAAAAGAATGAAACCATACACCTATCTTGTATCATACACAAAGATCAACACAAAGGTCAACTTTACTCAACATGGATTAAGGATTTGAACATAAGACCTGAAACCAGGGGCACCTGGGTGGCTCAGTGGGTTAAGCCGCTGCCTTCGGCTCAGGTCATGATCTCGGGGTCCTGGGATCGAGTCCCGCATCAGGCTCTCTGCTCAGCCTGCTTCCCTCTCTCTCTCTCTCTCTGCCTACTTGTGATCTTTCTCTGTCAAATAAATAAATAAAATCTTTAAAAAAAAAAAAAAAGACCTGAAACCATAAAACTCCTACAATAAAACAGGCAGTAATAAGCTCTTTGACATTGTCTTAGAGATGAGTTTTTGCATTTGACTCCAAAAGCAAAGGCAAGAAAAACAAAAATACAAACAGGTGGAACTACATCAAGCCAAAAAGCTTCTGCACAGCTGAGGAAACTATCAACAAAATGAAAAGCAACCCACTGAATGGGAGGAAATATTTGCAAATCATTTATCAAATAAGAGTTAATATCCAAAATACATTCAGAACACACACAACTTGACTGCAAAAAAACCCAAACAATCCAATTAAAAAACACACAGAAAGCCAACAGACACATGAAAAGATGCTCAACATGACTAAATATCAGAGAAATGCAAATGAAAAACCAAAATCAAATCACACCTGTTAGAATGGCTAATATCAGGGTGCCTGGGCAGCTCAGTTGGTTAAGCAACTGCCTTCACCTCAGGTCACAATCCTGGAGTCCCAGGATAGAGACCCGTATCAGGCTCCCTGCCTTCTGATCCTCACCCTCATTCTCTCTCTCTCTCTCTCAAATACATTTCAAAAAATCTATAAAGAAAAGAAAAAAAAAAAAAAAGAAAAAGAATGGCTACTATCAAAAAGGTAAGAAATAACAAGTGTTGGTGAGGACATAGGGGAAAAAGGGACCCTTGTATGCTGTTGCTAGGAATCCAAACTGTATGAAAAAGAATATAGAGGTTTCTCAAAAAATTAAAAATAGAACTACCATATGATTCAGCAATTCCTCTACTAGGTATTTATTTTTAAAAATGAAAATACACATACCATAACTATGTGTGAAGTGATGGATATTAACTAAACTTATTGTGGTAATCAATACCTATATATATCAAATCATTATGCTATACACCTTAAACTAATTCAATGTTATTTGTCAATTATATATCAATAAACTGGAAAAAAGTGAAAAAAATACATAGATTTATGAATATTTATATAATTTATAAATCTTAAATATACAAGAATAAAATCTCTTATAAATCTATTCAGACCATGGTAAACTATAAAATTCATCATCCCCACTAGAGGTAGTCTAAGATTTTTAACCCAATAAAGTCTAGAAAAGTATAAGCTGACAATAATCAAAATGTAATTATAGAAGACAAACTTGGCGCATTTGAACAGGCTATGTTTCAAAAGATAAAATCCAGATGCTGACAGAAAATCATTTCTTTGAGATAAAACTACATTTCTATTTGAAAAGAAAGTTTTTAAGGAATTGTACCCAAATGGGGTGCCTGGGTGGCTCACGGGGTTAAAGCCTCTGCCTTTGGCTCAGGTCATGATCCCAGGGTCCTAGGATCAAGCCCCACATCGAGCTCTCTGCTCAGCATGGAGCCTCCTTCCTCCTCTCTCTGCCTGCCTCTCTGGCTACTTGTGATCTCTGTCTGTCAAATAAATAAATAAAATCTTTTAAAGAATCATACCAAATGGAACAAGAAAGTTCAAGCATTTTCCCCCTCTACTATAATGACGGCCATACTTATCTATCTCCTTAATTTCTCAGAATGTTCTTTCCAAACTGAAAATTCTGCTTGGCTTCTTACTGGCAAATAGGGAGGCAGATTGAGAGGAAATAATATTATAATTCCCCTAAAATGTCTGAGTAAGGAAAACATTAAGAAGAGGAAAAATTTTTAAATGTAATATACTACGGAGAATTCTCCTACATTGTTGGTGGGAATGCAAGCTGATGCAACCACTCTGGAAAACAGCATGGAGGTTTCTCAAAAAGTTGAAAATAGAGCTACCCTACGACCCAGCAATCGAACTACTGGGTATTTACCCTAAAAATACAAACATAATGATCCAAAGGGGCACGTGCACTTGAATGTTTATAGCAGCAATGTCCACAATAGCCAAACTATGGAAAGAACCTAGATGTCCATTAACAGATAAATGAATAAAGAAGATGTGGTGTACAGGGACACCTGGGTGGCTCAGTTGGTTGAGCAGCTGCCTTCGGCTCAGGTCATGCTCCCAGCCTCCTGGGATCGAGTCCCACATCGAGCTCCTTGCTCAGCAGGAAGCCTGCCTCTACCTCTGCCTCTGCCTGCCACTCTATCTGCCTGTGCTCACTCTCTCTGTCAAATAAATAAATAAAATCTTAAAAAAAAAAAAAAAAAGAAGATGTGGTGTACATATACAATGGAATACTATGCAGTCATCAAAAGAAATGAAATCTTGCCATTTGCAATGATGTGGATGGAACCCGAGGGTATTATGCTGAGTAAAACAAGTCAATCAGAGAAAGAAAATTATCATATGATCTCCCTGATATGAAGAATTTGAGAGACAACATGGGGGGCTTGGGGGGTAAGTAAGGAAAAAATGAAACAAGATGGGATCGGGATGGAGACAAACCACAAGAGAGACTTAATCTCACAAAACTGAGGATTGTGGTGGGGGGTGGTGGGTAGGGATAGGGTGGATGGATTATGGACATTGGGGAGGGTATGTGCTATGGTGAGTGTACACCTGGCGATTCACAGACCTGTACCCCTGGGGCTAATAATACATTATTAATAAAAAATTTTTAAATGTAAAATACTGCTATTACAAACTTTAAGGTAAATATAAAATGCGGTGAATTTTCTTTGACTTACAGTGTTTCTCCTTGAGACATATAAAAGTGTGAATATTATTTCTTTCATTTTGCCAATTTTAAAAAAAAGCTCAGGGGATTTAATGGGTTCATTCAAGTATTTCCTCATGATTATTCATTCAATCCACTTTTGTTTATGGTCTGGCTCCTGTTAAATGATTTAAGTTTAGGTAGACAAATAGGCTGCATAATAATACCCTAATAGTTTTTCTTAAATCTATCTTTATAGTTCAAAATCATTTTCATATACATGCCATTTTATTTTTATAAAAACTGCATATTTAGGGGTGCCTGGTGGCTCAGTGGGTTAAGCCTCTGCCTTCAGCTCCGGTCATGATCTCAGGGTCCTGGGACTGAGACCACATCAGGATTTCTTCTCAGCAGGGAGCCTGCTTCCCTCTCTCTCTGCCTACTTGTGATCTTTCTCTCTGCCCAATAAATAAATAAAATCTTTTAAAAAAAAAACCCTGCATATTTAAACTTTCTAATGCTAAGAGCACACATGAAATTTCTCACAAACAATGTGCTAATCTAGCACATTTAATATACATGTACAATACTCAGCATTTCATAGTCAAAATACTAATAAATAATTGGATTCAACATATTTATTGTGCGTCTACTGTGTACAGGGTATTGTAATCAACTGATTTTCAGACATCATCCTTAACATCAAGAAGCTTATAACTATCATATGATCTCCCTGATATGAGGAAGTGGTGAGGCAACATGGGGGGATTAGGGGGTAGGAGAAGAATAAATGAAACAAGATGGGATTGGGAGGGAGACAAACCATAAGTGACTCTTAATCTCACAAAACAAACTGAGGTTGCTGGGGGCAGGGGGGTTGGGAGAAGGGAGGTGGGGTTATGAACATTGGGGAGGGTATGTGCTATGGTGAGTGCTGTGAAGTGTGTAAACCTGGCGATTCACAGACCTGTACCCCGGGGGATAAAAATATATGATTATAAAAAATAAAAAATTTTTTTAAAAGAAGCTTATAACTTAATGGTAAACAATGCTAAATAAGAAAATTAATATAATAAATGATTTTAATAACACAATACAAGAGACACAAAGCCTACTTGATTAATTTGTTAGAGGAAATTAACAGATAAGTGCTACAGAGTAAGTACTATAAAAGTTCAAGAAATGGGTAGAACCACCATGTGGATGGTCAAGGAAGCATTATTTATGGATTTGAGGTGGGTCCAGAAGGAAGGAAAAATTTTAACAGATATTCCAGATAGCAAGATACTGAAGTGAAATTTCAAACAGGGAGAGACATACAAGGAGTTATCTAGGGATGGGCATTTATTGATGGATCAGTGAAACTGGATCAAGAATTTATTTATATAGTTAACATTAGGACATGGTTGGAGAGTTAGATAGGCTTTATATTACGCACGCCTTGGAATGCCAGTCTGAGAAAGGTATTGTATTATTTTAAGCAATGGAAAGCACTACAGCACATTCACATACGTTTTATTGCGATATATTGTTATAATTGTTCCTTTATTATTAGTTACTGCTGTTAATCATTTACTTTGCCTAAATTATAAATTAAACTTTATCATAGGTATGTATCTATAGGATAAAACAGTATACATAGGTTTTGGTACTACCTGTAGTTTTAGGCACCACTAGGGATCTTGGAACATATCCCCCATACATAAGCAGGGACTACTATATAAAAAGCTGGTTAAGAAGCTGTACTGAACTCCAATGATAACTACTGATTCAGGCCAGCATCAAAAACGAATGCTAAAGCCTTTAGAAAAATGGTTATTGGGGAAGAAATATTCACAGTGTCTCAAAGTATTAGTCCACCAAAAAAAAAAAAAATTAATCGCAAAGGAGAAAATATATGTTTATATTAAAAAGATATGATAATCACTACCTAAACCAAATGATCAACTCAGCATCACCAATTGTTTAACAATAGCTGATATAGTTTAACATGTTAAAAAGTTTAACATGATGCACCTCTTGATGTTATGCAATGAGAAGTTTAAAACATTATCAACCCAGTATTCTTGCCAAAAATGTTTAACCAGAACTGAATTCTGAAGAAACAATTTGACAAATCTAGAATCCAAGGCATTCTATAAGACAACTGTTCTGAACTTTCCAAATAATTCAATGTTATAAAAACCATCAGTCTAAATCAAGAGAGACTAAAGAGATTAAATAACCAAATGCCATGCACAAACACTGACTTGGTCCTAGATCAAGAAAACACACATATATACATACACAGCAAAACACCACATTTAGATGACAATCCATGAAATGTGGACTATATATTAGGTGATACAAAAAATTAATAATCTCTTCCTTAGATGTCATAACTGTATTTTGATTTTCTAAGAGAATGTCCTTACTCTTCGGAGATGTCTGCTGAACTATTTAGGGAAGAAGTGTTATGTTATCTGTATTTAACTTTCAAATGATTCAGAAAAATAAAAGTATGTAAACGTGTGTATGAGTGTGGAAAAGAGAAAAAAAAAGAGAAAAGAGGTAGAAAGGAAGAGAGATGTTCAAAAAAGAAACAAAATGGTAAAAACTGATGAATCTAGGTAAAGGATATATGGATCTTTACTGCATTATTTTTCCATTTTTCCATAGGCTTGAAATTTTTCAGAAGAAAAAAGAATACTGAGCTGGTGGTAGGAAGCATTCCTTCTCTCTCTCAATATAGACATTCTACAAAAAAAAAGATTATTTTAAAATCGTTTATACAGTCAAATTCAAAAGCAAGAAAGGGAAATACAGATACATAAACAAGAAGCAAGCAAGCCACAGCAATGAGTGAAATCTGAAGATGTCAGTCCACAGGGGTTACAAAACTAGACAGAAACTATAAAACTAGACAGCAACAGGCTGAGGATTCGAAAGCTAACAGGGAGGACAGGAATTACTGGCTACAAACTTCCAGAAGTTTCTGCTGTGGAAGGGGCCACATTGGGCTCTCTGAATAAAGCCAGCAGCTGGGGAAAAAAACTATGCCAAGTGGCTCCAAGACTCAGCAATGGAACAGGAACGAACAGAATGCCAGTAAAATCAACTTTCAGAAATTAGAATTCCTACCCTGCCCCTCATTCACTGGGAATAATATTAAGTCCTTCTATTCCTGACTATAACATGGTTTATCTCTATGCTTACTCAACTCTTCCTGTAACTTGTAATAATAATGTCTGTAATTTTAAAGTCATTAAATATGGGATAGTAGAGAGGAAGGTGTACGTGACAAGGAGCAGTACAAGGGAGATCTCTGCGGTGATGGAATTGTGTTCTATCTTCAACTACAATGGTAGTTGACAAATGCGAGAGATACACATTCATGAATATGCTCACAGCAGTTTTATTCATAACAGCCAAAAGGTCGTAACAACTAAATATCTATCAACTGATGAATGGATAAATAAAATGTCCATTTCCTGGTTTTTTATGTTTTCTATAGCTATGTAAGATGTAACCAATGAGGAAAAACTGGGTAAATGAAAGGCACACAGGAACTCCTTATACTATTTTTACAACTTCCTGGGGGTCTATAATTACTACAAAATAAAAAGTTGAAAAAATAGTAATAAAAGGGGAAAAGTTATGAAAAATTCAATAGACATGGGAACAGGATGAAGAGAGTATCTGTGTAAAGGGGAGTCAGAGTCCAAGTGTGGTAAAATAGATGTACTCATGTTAGGGTGGCCCAACATAAGGTGTCAGAGACCCAGCAGGGTGAAGAAGCCATCTGTGCAGGACAGCGCAGCATGGGGTGCCAGAGCACAAGAGAGGTAAGGAAGGCATCCACATGAACGGGATGGTCTGGCCTGGGGATAAGAAGAGTCCATAGGCAGGAGGGGTGAGGAGCTGTAAGAGTGAAGCCCAAAGTGGCAGGTTGGAGCCTGAGCAAAATAGAAGGGCCAGGGGAAGGAGAAGGTGATAGGAGATTGGTTACATGTAGAGATGGATCAAATAAGTGACTATATGAAGGGCAACAGGGGCAAGGTTTCTCACTGTTAGAGAAAAGAGTTAAATGCACAAAAGGTGACAACCAGAAAGAACCCTGCAGTGTTGGTTTGGAATTTGAGATATAAGTATGAACTCACAGACCGCAAGAAACATCAGTAGTTACAGCAACAGATATAGATATAAATGTATGTGTGTCCACCCACAATAGATACAGATGTAAATGTATGTGTCACGCACAACAGATACAGATGTAAATGTGTGTATGCGCATATTCTCTAGCTCTGTGCACAGGATCTTGGAGAAGCAAAACTCCATCTCTACTTCAAGTAGCTATGAGCATATACCTCACACCAGATTTGGTTTCCAAGTATGTTATCCATGCAAAGGAAGCAGGGTTCCATGGGGAAATGGTTGATTCCAGAGCTGGAGTAGAAAAAAATACAAGAGCTTTGATGAGGATATAGGGAAATATGAGCTCTTAACACATTACTAGAAGGAAAGTAAAACGCTGCTGCAACTTTGGGAAACAGTTTGGCAGTGCCTCAAAAAGTTAAACAGTGTTACCTTATGGCATAGCTATTCCACTCTTAGGTTTATACCCAAAAGAAATGGAAAAATATTCACACAAAAACTCATCCCCAAATGTTCACAGCAACATCATTCACAACAGCCAAAAGGTGGAAACAACCCAAATATATATCAACCGATAAATGCATGAAGGAAGTGTAGGATGGTTTATCAACAAAGTGGGATATTATAGGGCAATAAAAATAGATGATGTATTGCTATATGCTACAACATGAATGAATTTTGGAAATATTAAGGTAAAGAAGCAGAAAAGCTATATATGATTCCATTTGTATGAACTGTCCAGAACAGACAAATCCATAGAAACAGAAAATTAATTCATGATTGTCAGGTGCTGGGGCCGGGGGTGGGGGGAGGATTGGAGGAAAATGGGAAATGACTACTAATGGATATAAGATTTCTGTTTGAGATGATAAAAATGTTCTGGAACTACACAGTGGTGATGACTGACTGCACAGTTCTGTAAATATATAAAAACCACTGGACTCCACACACTTTAAAAGAATCAATTTTATGGTATGTGAATGATATTTCAATTAAAAAAAAAAAGAACAATTTTGAGTATCTTACATGCTGGAAAGCAAGTATGTGTTCTAAGAATGATGGGGACATGTCAAAAGGACACAGAAACCAGCCTGAAAGAGTTCCCACAGGCTAAATAAGAAAATCAAAATAAATAATGATAGCAATGGATTATATCCCACTGAATAAAAAAGAGAACCATGAGTCTTTGCACTATGAATGAATGAATCCCAAGTGTGATGAGGAAGGGATATTTAATAGCTTCTAAGTTGTCCCCGCAAAAATACTAATTACCAAAGGAAAAAAAAGAAGAGTAACTTGAGCAGCAAAGCCTGGCAGACACCACCTAACACAAGTATCAAAGTGAGCATCATCAATAATGGGACAAATGGAAATCTGTGCTCTTTGACAGGCTGCAATGAAAAGGACACAACAATGTCAATACCGGGAGAGGTGAGGTAGTGAGTGGGGGCAGTCAGGGGGTTATGGGAACGCCCTTTAATTTCTGCTCAATTTTGCTATGAACCTAAAACTGCTCTAAAAAAAATAAAATGTATTAATTAAAAACAAAAGTAGCAGGGCACCTGGTTGGCTCAGTGGGTTAAAGCCTCTGCCTTCGGCTCAGGTCATGATCCCAGAGACCTGGGATTGAGCCCTGCATCGGGCTCTCTGCTCAGCGGGGAGCCCGCTTCCCCCTCTTTCTCTGCCTGCCACTCTGCCTACTTATGATTTCTGTCTGTCAAGTGAATAAATAAAATCTTTGAGAAGGAAAAAAAAAAAAAAAACAAGAACAAATAAACAAAAGTAGCACCACTTCTGTGATATTCCCACAAAAATGCATAACTTGAATCTAGTCAGGAGGAAACATCAGACAAACCAAAACCGAGAAACATTATACAAAATAACTGGTTTGCGATCTTCAAAAGTGTCAAGGTCAAAAAAAGTCAAAGACTGCAGAACTGTTCCAAAGAGAACAGAGACATGACAACTAAATGCAACACAGGATTCTAAACTAGATCCTCTTGGTATAGAGGACATTATTTGTACATCTGGCAAAACTTGAATAAGATCTGAGAATTAGATGGTGGTAATGAATCAAAGTTAATTTCCTGATTTTGATAATGTATTGTGGTTAGGTAGGAGAATGTTCCTATTTGCCAGAAACACAGTTTCAAAGGGGATGGGGCATACGCAGCTAGCAATTTATTCTCAAATGGTTCAGAGAAAAAAGTTCTTTGTACTTTTGACTTTCCTATTAGCTTGAGATAGTTTAAAATTTTTTTAAATGCACCAAAAGAGTCTATCATATTTTAAATGTCCAGAGCACTTTCTTTTTCTAATAATTTTATAGCATCTTATTTCATGAATATAATTTCTTCTCTTGCTCTCTGATGCAATAACTAATTACCTATTGTTTGTTGGTTTTTTTTTTTTCTCAAACTTTCTTCTATGTCCAGTATTATTTACTTCAAGCTCCTCTTTTGTACTTTTAGTCTCTTTCTCATTGGATCCTTTCCCAAAATGCCTATTTATTGAATAAATGGAAATACTAAAAGCCAACTGCAAGATCTGCATACTTGGCTTCTCAAGCAGGTGGCTTCCACTGCATGGTGATCAGGTGGGAACAGAGCAATTTCATGGGAGACCTCTAAATGCCAGTATAGATAAGTGTTTTCTTTAGACTCCGCAGAAGACTCATATAATGTTCTATAAGGGAATAATAACATGTAATACCAGACAATTACCTTCTGAAAGAAAAGTAGAAGAAAGAGCAAGGGGAAGAGTCTCACTTTTCAATATAAATGATTTCCCTTAATCCCTCGGCTTTCACTATGGTGCCTCATCCTTGATCTGTAATGTTTAGTGTCCCTAAGTCTTTAGTATATTTAGTTTCATTTTCTTTTTTTTTTTTTTTAAGATTTTTATTTATTTATTTGACAGAGATCACAAGTAGGCAGAGAGAGAGGAGGGGAAGCAGACTCCTTGCTGAGCAAAGAGCCCGATGCAGGGCTCAATCCCAGGACCCTGGGATCATGACCTGAGCTGAAGGCAGAGGCTTCAACCCACTGAGCCACCCAGGTGCCCCTAGTTTCATTTTCTAAGGAAAAACCTGTGGTCTCCTGAGGGCTTGGGAGAGGGACAATCTTCTCACTACATAAGCTACATCTCCCAGAGGATTTAAATACTACCTCAGGATTCATTCTTTAAATTAATTTATTTATTTATTTTAAGAAGGCTCCACACTCAATGTGGGGCTTGAACTCACAACCCCAGGATCAAGAGTCACATGCTCCACCAACTGACCCTGCCCGGTACTCCTTATGTCAGGATTCTTTCCTTGTCTTCTTATTAAAGCTTCCAACTCTTTTTCAAAATAGACGTCACTAAATATCATACTTGTATATCTCAAAAAAGAAAATAATTACTTTATTTACTGGTTTCTTCCTAAGGACCTCTTTTGTTGTTAGGCTTCTAGGCCTCTTCTTTTTATTCTATTGACTATAGAGTCCTTTTGGACACTCTCTTGAATCTCAGTCTTAGGGGGTGCTACTTTTAAAGCACTGATCTGGTTGTTCCCTTTATGTTTTCTTCACTGGTATGTCCTCTTTATGCTATCTACCAATTATAATGAACATGTGTATATCCCTGTGTATATCCCTGTACCAAACATTACTGAGCATCTACTATGTTTCAGGCACTGTCCTAGTCATTAGATTACAAGACAAATAAGACAATGTCTTTGACCTAACAGTGCCTAATATCTTATAGGGGAAATGGATAAGTAAACTTAAAATATAAAACATTGTGACAATTGATATATACACTGAGTACTACGAAGCCAAAGAAGAGGTAAAGCTAAATCAGACTGAGATGGAGGTGTACTTCTGGGCTACTATGACAAATATTCTAATAACTGATTACCCCTGATTATTTACTATTTATTACTGTTGATAGTTTTTGCAGTGGCTTGAAAGCTTCCTAAAGAGGTAATGCCTGGGGGCACCTGGGTGGCTCAGTCCGTTAAAAGTCTGCCTTCAGGGGCGCCTGGGTGGCTCAGAGGGTTAAGTCTCTGCCTTTGGCTCAGGTCGTGATCTCAGGTCCTGGGATCAAGCCCCACATCCAGCTCTCTGCTCAGCAGGGAGCCTGCTTCCCCCTCTCTCTGCCTGCCTCTCTGTGTACTTGTGATCTCTCTCTCTGTCAAATAAGTAAATAAAGTCTTTAAAAAAAAAAAAAAAAGTCTGCCTTCAGCTCAGGTCATGATCCTGGAGTCCTGGGATCATGCCCCACATCGGGCTCCCTGCTCAGCAGGAAGCCTGCGTCTCCCTCTCCCACTCCCCTAGCTTGTGTTTCCTCTCTCTCTCTCTCTCTAATTAATTAATTAATTAATTAAAATTAAAAAAAAAAAAAAAAGGAGGTAATACCTGAAGAATAAGATTTTGCCCAGTAAAGGCAGAAAAGCGCACTCCCTTCACACACCCTCACATGAGGTAATTAGGGTACAAGAACTACTCTTCCAGCAGCAGGCCCAGAAGTTTTGATGGAGAAGGCACTACTGAATGCCCCTCCACTGGACCCTCAACTAAAAAGAAAAGGAGCTCAGTCTCGTATCACAGAGTCAGACCCATCCCTCCATCCTCAAAGCTTACATGAAAAATCAAAAGAACTCAGCCAGAGTATGCAACATGCCATTAGTGAATGGCATAATCAGTTTCTGAAACTAATCCCACCCACAAAGCCTCCACCCACATCACTATTTTCTACCCTTTCAGTAATTATAAGACCTGAAAGAAATCAAACATGATTCCTAGTCAGGGAAAAATAATCAATGATTCCTAATCTATAAGAATTAGTAAAATACTTCCAATTTTCTATTGGAAATTGTTGTTCTTCACAGTTAGTCTAAAAATACAAAGTAAAACAATTTAATTAAATTTATATTTGATTCCCTGCCCCCAAATCAGCTTTAATTGTTTAACTCTTGCATGATGACTAAGAAATAGAAAAAGATTAATTGGATTTGGGGCAAATGGGTGGCTCAGTAGATTAAGGCCTTTCTGCATTCAGCTCGGGTCATGATCCCAGGGTCCTGGGATCGAGCCCTGCCTGGGACTCTCTGCTCGGCCAGGAGCCTGCTTCCCTTACTTTCTCTACCTGCCTCTCTGCCTACCTGTGATCTCTGTCTATCAAATAAATAAATAAAATCTTAAAAAAACTTTAATTAAAAAATAATAATAATAAAGATTAATTGGATTTTTTTTCTCTTAACAGTATTGCTCAAATCCATGTTCTTTTTCATGTTGAAATTACCTTTCTATTTTGAAAATGGAAGTTGACTCCAAAAGGAATAACCAAGCACTGGCAGAGAAATTATAATTTTTGACATAATTCGACAGTAATTTAAAAATACCCCTTTGCTTTGGATTTAAGTCAAGTCTTTTTTTAAGACCACACTCTTGATTTAACAAGAGGCAATGTTATAAATGAAGCAAACAGCATATATACATAAGCATTACTTCCTATAGATTGAGTTGTTTTCTTAAGTTCAATCTCTAATAGAAACAGAACATTGGTTTTCTTACCTTTTTCCCTTTACACACGTGATACGGAACAGACTTCCCTGTGCTTACTCATGATGCTTGCCGCACCACCAGCCACTCCTGCTGATTCAGTATGTTCTGTTTGATCCTAAAGGGGAAAAAAAAAAAAAAAGGACACACATTGCTCATTACATTTGCAGAAGGAATAAGCCCTAATTTTCTCCATATAAATCTATCATAGCCAAACAAATGAAAACTTTGGGCTTAAATAATAAATTACAGTTACATCTTCAGATTCAAAGACCTAGCCAGCATGAAATGCAGCGGTCACATTTTATTGTGTAAGAAGGCCAAAAGTTAAACATTTCAATAAACAGTTAAGAATTTTTTTTAACATTTCTTATTTTATTTTATTTTCCATGGGTAATACAAAGTGAAACGTTAAAGGCAGACACTTTCTACCCAAAGGTTTTAACAATGTTAATTCATAAAAATACCACTTATTTTGTATTACAATAAGCCCTCCAAGAATTCAAAGCTAGCAAAACTGCTGCTTTACTAGGATGTGGGATTTTTTTTCTGTACATACAGAATCCTTAAATTGAGATTCAGAGGCTTCCCGTTGAGATTTTTATTGCCAAACAACTGTTTTCCCTACAAATGGAATCTCGTATGATTCCAGCCCTCTTCCACTGTTTAGAAGCAATGGCTCTATTAGCCCAATATTAACCTTTACTGTCAGAGGTATGCAAAAAACAAAGCTGCCAAAGCTTCTTCAAATGTTATTTCCTTCTTCTGAATATATGACAATATCCATGAAGTTACAATAGTCAAATTTAAATACCTTTGTAGCTGCTAAGAGATAATTTAAAACTCTATAAGAGCCTCATTTAGTCTTGAACAAGATTAGTAACTGTAATCAGAATAAAATTAAGAATCTCATATTATCTGTAAAGGCCTATTTAGCCAGAGCAGCTCCATCCGGTTAAACAGTGATTTTGTTATTTATGCAGTAAAACTTAAACTGACCTTGCCCCCTCACCCCCCAGAACTTACTTAAAAACAAGTCCAAGAAACCAGTCCCAGGTAACAAAGCCCAAATACAAGGGTGGGCAGGCCAGGTGGAGGTATCCAATCAGTGGGGGCACATACTATCTCCCTAGCTACCAAGGAGTATGGACCCCGCCCTTTGGGTGTCTTTTGGGCGCCAATTCTGACCAAGGTGATAGGCTAGTTCAAATATCTATTATAGGGTAAACTGTAATTCAATTGACTCAATTGGTCACTTATGTGTGATCTAGCATGACTGTGTAGCTTTCTCTGTGTGTTACAAACTCACTGGCCACCAGTGCGTGGCCAGGCCCAACCACATGGCCTTTGCCCTTAAAAGCTAGTCTGTAAGGCAGAGGCGGGGCTGGTCGGTTTGATTCTCAATGCTTGGTGAGAAATAAAGCTTTGCTTGACCTTCGCTTTGCATCAGTCTCGCTCCTTTGATTACGGACCCAACATTATCCATATAAAATATCTAACAAATAATCATAGCATTTCAGAACAGGAAAGTATCTTACATATGACCTAATGAATATCACTTAATTTTAAAGATAATAGGCACTTAAAAAAATTTCCTGGCATTATTGCAAATATAATTCCATTACCTGATGTGAAAATGATGTACTTGTTAAAAAATGGAGAATAAGAAAAAAGCTAAAATTCAAGTTTCGAGAGGCCAATAAAAAATATGGAATGAAAACCAATGGTGAATGATTTTCCAGGGGCGCCTGGGTGGCTCAGTGGGTTAAGTCTCTGCTTTCAGCTCAGGTCGTGATTTCAGGGTCCTGGGATCAAGCCCCATGTCGGGCTCTCTGCTCAGCAGGAAGCCTGCTTCTCCCTCTCTCTCTCTGCCCGCCTCTCTACCCACTTGTGGTCGGTCTCTCTCTCTCTCTCTCTGTCAAATAAATAAATAAATAAATAAATCTTTAAAAAAATTTTTTTTCCGATCTTGAGAACTTGAAAAAAATATGTATTTGTTACATTCTAAATGAGAGATGCTGCTGATACTCAGAACCACGCTTACATCTATCAAATAAGGAACAAAACCATATCAGAAATAGGAAATGGCTATATGAGGAAAAGTACCAAGGTCAAAATAAATGAGGCAAAAGTAAGGTCCTCACCTCTAATTAAACTATTTAACTGAAGATTTTTTTTTAACAAATAAAATTAACTCTAGATTCAAAGGCAAATCCTTTATGTCTATATCTGTTTTGATGTGTGAGGCAAGTCCAATAATATTATATAACTGTCTCAAACATCACAGTTTTTTCTTCTGGAATTTTATCCCTCTGACCTTTAGCTTCAGCTGGCAAAGCCTTAAGTCTGGTTAAATTACTGCCTACCTAACTCCATACATTACCCCAAGAAGCTTAAATGTGTCTAGAGGAAAATCGCACAAGGAAGAGATTGCTGTCAATTTCACATTTGTGACTTCACACTACATTTCCCTTAGTCAATCTACTTTCAACCCTGTGCCTCATTCCTATCTTTTGATATGCCTGGAATCCCTCAGCTCAAAGCTTTCATAATTCAATTCTTTCAAAAAATAAATCTTTAAGTCTCCTGCAGGACAAAGAATAACATTATTTGGCTACATAAACTAGGGCAGAATACCAGCATATCTAACCACTTCTTGTACAGACTTCCAACCAATTTCTTTTTCAGCACCAAACCTCACGTAAGCCTTTAGAGATTCCAAGAGCCTCCACAAGTTTCCTTAAGGTTCTGTGGGGGTATACACTTACTTCTCATCACGTCTCCCTCCACAATGTATTGCTTCTTCAATTCTAAGACCTTTATTTTACTTTTTTCCACTCACTGAAACCTCCCACCCAATGCTGTTTCCTTTTCTGTTGTTTCTTCCTATCATTCAGTGGAGTTTTGTTGTTGCTGTTGTTGTTGTTGTTTTAAGATTTTATTTATTTGAGGGAGAGAGAGATCACAAGCAGGCAGAGAGGCAGGCAGAGAGAGAGGAAGAAGCAGGCTCCCCGCTGAGCAGAGAGCCAGTTGCGGGGCTCAATCCCAGGACCCTAAGATCATGACCTGAGCCGAAGGCAGAGGCTTTTTTTTTTTTTAAAGATTTTATTTATTTATTTGACAGAGAGAGATCACAAGTAGATGGAGAGGCA
The DNA here is from genome assembly GCF_011764305.1 of Mustela putorius furo. Taxonomy (NCBI): domain Eukaryota; kingdom Metazoa; phylum Chordata; class Mammalia; order Carnivora; family Mustelidae; genus Mustela; species Mustela putorius. The sequence continues at coordinate 41,455,777 of NW_025422005.1, read as the reverse complement.
GGGAGAGAGAGAGAGAGGGAAGCAGGCTCCCTGCTGAGCAGAGAGCCCGATGCGGGACTCGATCCCAGGACCCTGAGATCATGACCTGAGCCGAAGGCAGCGGCTTAACCCACTGAGCCACCCAGGCGCCCCCATTCAGTGGAGTTTTAGGGAAGAAAGAAAATAAGTGTGTGTGTGGGGGGGGGGGGGGGATCAATCCATTCTATTGAGCCACAAGTCTCCATTCTTATCTTTGAGAACACATAATGGAATATAATACTGCATTCTTTCCAAAAAGTAGCCTTAAAAGTTGCCAATGCCCTAGTAAATAAACTGAAAAATAGTTTAGAAAAACAATGGGAGAGATAAATAGACAAGTAACAAGTAGTGCCTTCCTCACCTCACCTAAAAACATGCTTTCCAGATAAGAAACAGTATCTAGGGGCGCCTGGGTGGCTCAGTGGGTTAAAGCCTCTGCTTTCAGCTCAGGTCATGATCCCAGGGTCCTAGGATCAAGGGGATCGAGTCCCACATCGGGCTCTCTGCTCAGTGGGGAGCCTGCTTCCTTCCTCTCTCTCTGCCTGCCTCTCTGCCTACTTGTGATCTCTGTCTGTCAAATAAATAAATAAAATCTTAAAAAAAAGAAAGAAAGAAAGAAAGAAAGAAACAGTATCTAGTACTTTTTTTGCCTTTTTTTTTTTTAAGTATCTAGTACATTTTGCCTAGAATGAGCGCTTTACGGTAGAGCTTTTTCATCGCCTTTTGGCATTATGGAATTGGTTTTTGAAAGGAACAAAAGAAGTTTAACAACTGGAGAGATATATGACATAAAATACAGTATAAAATGTTTTAAGTACAGTTCAAGATACACAGAAAAAAAATTCCACAGAGTGCCTTCAAGATTCTGCTCAGTATCACCTCCTAAAGTAAAATGAGTAGTCACTTAGTTCTCTATGTTCTCAGAATACATTTATAACACATTTCACGTTGCATGTTGATTTCTCCCTTTATGATCTGTTGCACTCCACTACACAATAAACCACTCAAGGCAGGAAACCCTTTATTTATCCTTTCATCCCAAGATGCCAACAGTGTTGTCATATAGAGCAAGTATTCAAAATATCCAGGATTATTGAATTAAGTATAGCATATAACACATCTCCCATGACAAGGATTCCATATAAGTACCTCCTAATTATATCTCCCTCCTTCTATTTCTACAACTGCCGTATTTTGAGCCCTCATCAGTTCTCACCTTATCCCCCTCCTATCTCAGCTACTTAATGGGACATCTCTAGATGTCAGTGATGCATCTTCATTTGTCACCACAAATACCACCCAGATTGATTGTGCATTTCTACCTAATGAATAAATTCCCTTCTCTTCCCCCAAGAATGAAGTCCGGATTTTTAATATGGCAATAGAGATCCTTCCAGAACTTGGTCTCTGCCTCTTTTCCAACCTATTCTTCCACTACTTCCCTAAACTCCAATCACACAAAAACACCCATATTTCTTGTGAGATCCTTTCTCATGCTTCTCTATTATTGCATGTTCTGTGCCTATATTGAGACACTTTTGCCACCCTTCTTTACCTAGCTAATGTGCATTACCCAAGGTTCAACTCAAACTCACTTTCAATACAACCGGAAGCCGTCCCTGATTCTCTATAGGCTGTTTGTTTGTTTGTTTGTTTGTTTATTTGACAGACAGAGATCACAAGCAGGCAGAGAGGCAGGCAGAGAGAGAGGAAGGGAAGCAGAGAGCCTGATGTGGGGCTCGATCCCAGGACCCTGGGATCATGACCCGAGCCGAAGGCAGAGGCTTTAACCCACTGAGCCACCCAGGCGCCCCTACAGATTGTTTTAGAAGAGTCATCCTATACTTATGTCATGACTTCTCTCCAGAAATGGCAGCACATACCAAATTAATTTACATTGTCAGTATGCCTGTCTTACCTCCCCCACTGAACTGTCAGTTCACTGAGAACAAAGACTATGTCTCCATTCTTTGTAACCCAGGGCACAGTAGAGTATTCAACAAATGTTTCGTGAAAAGGTAAATCAAATTAAATTAATGAAGTCCATACTTAAGTAATTAACTTCATGATGAAGATTTCTTCCACTCTGATAAGTATCTGTGAATGTGTGTGTTGTAGGAGAAAGATAGTAAGCAAAACATGCAAGAGAAAAACAAAAACAGGGAATTCTCTAGTGGAAAAAGGAGAAAAAAGGGACAAGGATTTATATAACTGATAATTTTTTTTTTTTTTAAAGTAGGCTTCACACCCAATATGGGGTCTGAACTCATAACCTGGAGGTCAAGAGTCCTATGCTCTACTGACTGAGCCAATCAGCCACCTTAACTGGGAAATTTTATCACGACTCTATAATTCAGGCACTTTGACATAGTAACTACATTCTAGAGACTTACCTCAATAAAAAAAATGGGATATATAGAAAAATATGGAATAACTATTACATTGATGTTAAAATAGTAAAATATTGGGAAAATCTATATGTCAATTGAAAGGAGCCATTTATAAAATGGTACAAATGGTAAGACTCCATATTTGGGGAAAACTTAAAACTCTTTTTTTTTTCAAGATTTTATTTTTAAGCAATCTCCCTACCCAACATAGGGCTCAAACCTACAACCCCAAGATTAAGAGTTGCATACTCCACTGCTAGGCTGTCCCCCAAAATCTAAAAGTCTTAAGAAATATACACCAAAATATAATTTAAAAATCTCTTTGTAGTATTTGGGTGACTTACATTTTTTTTCAATCTTTTATAGTCCTAATTTTTCTTGGAATTAATGTCTATTATTTGTTAATAACAGGAAAGAATATTAAGGATACATGAATTTCAATTAATAAAAACCCAAATTAGGAGTGCCTGGGTGGCTCAGTCAGTTAAGCATCCAAATCTTGGTTTTGGCTTAGGTCATGATTTCAGAGTCCTAAGATGGAGCCCCACATCAGGCTCCAGGCTCAGCATGAGATCCTTTCCCTCATCTCCCCCTCCCCCTTTGCTCCTCCCCCTCCCCCCCCAGCTCTAAAATAAATAAAATCTTAAAAAAAAAATCCCAAGCTACTTAAATTTTTACTTTCAAATATGAAAACTGAAAAAGGAAGGAAACAAGAAAGACAAGGATTTTAAACGATTAAAAGTTTTGTTTTTGTTTTTGTTTTTTTTAATAAACCTATAAGGGCAATGACAGGAATAAAGATGTTTAAGATATAAAATGCAAGCGATTTTTTTTTTTAAGATTTTTTATTTATTTATTTGACAGAGAGAAATCACAAGTAGACGGAGAGGCAGGCAGAGAGAGAGAGAGGGAAGCAGGCTGAGCAGAGAGCCCGATGCGGGACTCGATCCCAGGACCCTGAGATCATGACCTGAGCCTAAGGCAGCGGCTTAACCCACTGAGCCACCCAGGCGCCCAAATGCAAGCGATTTATAGGAATCTCTGATGTGGACATGTTTATAACAGAAGAGGTTTATGAAGGTAATACAGATCTTTTTCAACTTATGACAGAATTATGTCCCAATAAAACAATCGTAAGTTGGAAATTTTAAGTCCAAAACACATTCAATACACCTAACCTACCAAACATCAGAGCTTATCCTAGCTTACCTTAAGCATGCTTATATTAGCCTACAGCTGGGCAAAATCATCTAACAGCTTATTTTATAATAAAGTATTGCATATTGTATTGAAAGTAAAAAAAAACTGAATGGGTGTTTGGGTATAGAATGGTTTTAAGTGTATCACTCTTTACCCTTGCACTCAATCACATGGCTGCCTGGGAGCCATGGCTCACTGCTGCTGCCCAGAATCACACGACAGTATCATACCACATATCACTAGCCTGAGAAGAGATCAAAATTCACAATTTGAAGTATGGTTTCTACTGAATGTGTACTGTTTTCACATGATCCTAAAGTCAAAAAAAAAAAAAAAAATAATCACAAGTCAAACCATTGTTAACTAGGAAAGACTCCGTAATTTCTACAATCCTGGCCATGGATAAAAAAGAATACAAACGGGACACCTGGGTGGCTCAATTGGTTAAGCCACTGCCTTTGGCTCGGGTCGTGATCCCGGGTCCTGGGATCAAGTCCCACATTGGGCTCCTTGCTCAGCAGGGAGCCTGCTTCTCTTTCTGCCTCTGCTTGCCACTCTGCCTGCTTGTGATCTCTCTCTCTCTCTCTCTCGACAAATAAATAAATAAAATCTTTTTTTAAAAAATGAAAATATGAAGGATAAACTAGAAAACATTCTCAGTTAAATACTGTTCCCTGTCTTGGCTCTGATTAATACTATTTACCATAGATCCAAGTCAGTATCTGCTTAGTAACCAAACTTCTTAACGTTTTCACCAGTAAGAATGACAGGGAGTTATACTTGATATGTACAAAATTGCATTCAATATTCCAAAGTCATTTCCTTTGTTCCCTATCCTAGTCTATGCAAGACCCTCAATTTAGGCAGATTATATTTGCAAAGACACCTACTACAATAGCTCCCATCCCACATGATCTTCTCGGAGTGGTAAAATCTATGTCCCCTTCCTCTAAACATGGGCAGAACCTCATGACTACCTCAACAAATAGAGCAAAACAGGAAGAATACAACATAACTTTCAAAGCTAGGACATGAAAGGTAACAGTTTTTTCCTGGTCCTTTTAGGATATTCACTCTTGGAATCTAATTATCATGCTAGAGAAGCCACAGGGAAAAGCCACATGTAGGTGATTTTGCCCCTGAACCTTCACATATTTGAATAAGCAAGCCTCAAGATGAGTAAGCCTCAAGCATGACCCAGCCACTTCTGACTACAACTTCATGAAAACCCTTAGTGAGAACCACCTAGCTGAGACTAGCCAATCCCTAAGCAGAAGAGATAATAATCAACTTATTGTTTCAAACCATTGTGTTTGGGTATAATTTATTACACGGCAATGGACACATGTAACAGGTTAGTAATATGATACTTTTTTTTTAAGGGAGGAAGGGGCAGAGGGAGAGGGAGAGAGAGAATCTCAAGCAGAGCCCAAAGCTGGGCTCAATCTCACAACGCTAAGATCATGACCTGAGCCAAAATCAAGAGTTGGACACTTAACCAAATAACCCACAAAGGCACTCAATTTGATACTCTTCAATCCAATCTTCTATAAATATGCTAAAGGAAAGGGTAAGAACCATAAAAGGTACAGGCAAAAAAGAAGACACAGTGATAGCAGCCTCTCCTCTATTGAACTATTCAGCTCTGATTTCAAATTTGCCCCACTCAATAAAACAGCCTTTGAGCTTCTTAGAGTACAGTTTAGGAACTACCTCATTATTCAAGCAAGAAGCTAGGTGAGGGAAGGGATCTTACCTTCTTTTATGGAAACTTATCAAAGTTTTCCTCTAAACAACATACAATATTCTGTTAAGAGTTCTGGTAAATGCATTTTTCATCTCATCAGCTTTCCAGTGCCATTTTAGAACTCCTCATAGATCAGCACCCTGAAACCTATCTAGTTAACCAACTCCTTAATGCATCTATGTGCCATTATCCATTCTGCTGACCAACTCAAAGCCTTGAATGACATTTTAAATACTACCTCTCTTCTTCCTTCCACCTCTACATTCAGTCTAACACCAAGTCTTACCCAATATTGCCTTTTAAATCTCTCAAATCCATCCACTTCACTCCATTTCCACTGCCATATCTCACATCTTCCTGTTGCCCAGATTTTTGTAAGAATCCTAACTATTCATCCTGCCCCCGTTTTGTGTCCAGCTAGCCTAATCTCTATGCAAATGCAAAACACAAATCTGATTATATTATACTTGCACTTAACAGCATTCGTGGTACCCTATTGCCCTTAGAATAAAGTTCGTAAATCTAAAACACAGTTGCATCTGATTTGGTTTCTGCTCACTTCTTTAGTATGACACCTTTTCTCTATTCTCAAATTCTTATTCTATGCACTGGTTATACTAATCAATTGAACTTTTAATCTTGCCCATCTCCATTCCTCAAAACATGTGCTCATACTAATACATGCTACAGTATGAATGAACCTTGAAAATAATTAAGCTAGGGGAGCCTGGATGGTTCAGTCAGTTGGGCATCTGCCTTCAGCTGAGGTCGTGATTCCAGGGTCCTGGGATCAGTCCCTCCACTGGGCTCCCTGCTCAGCTGGGGTCTATTTTTCCCTCTCCCACTCCCCCTGTATGTGATTTCTCTCCCCCTCTATCAAATAAATAAAATCTTAAAAAAAAAAAAAAAGAAAAGAAAATAGTACGCTAAATGAAAGAAGCCAGTTACAAAAGACCACACACTGAATGGTTCTATTTATATGAAATGTCCAGAATAGGCAAATCCTTAAAGATAGAAACTAAATAAGTGGCTGCCAGAAAATAGGAAGAGGAAAGAATAGGGAATGACCACTAATAGATACAGGGCTTCTTTTAAATGTGGTAAAAATGTCCTGAGAGTGTCTGAGTGGATCAGTTGGTTAAGTATCCAACTCTTGATTTTGGTTCAGGACATGATCTCAGAATTATGAGATCAAGCCCTGAGTAGGGCCCCACACTAGGCATGGAGCCTGCTTAAGATTCTCTCTTTCCCTCTCCCCCTACCCCTACCCGCTCCCTCTCTTAAAAAAAAAAAAAAAAAAAAAAAAAGTTCTGGAATTAGATAGTGGTAATGGTTGCCCAACTCTTTGAATATACTGAAAACCACTGAATATATACTTAAAAAGAATGAATGTTGTGGTATGTCAATAATATCTCAATAAAACTGTTACCAAAACAAACAAACAAACAAAAACCAGGCCTCCACACATTATTTAGGTTTGGAATACTGTGCCCTTCCACTGTTACTTTACTAATTTTTACTTCTTTGCCTTATCCTAGCCTACATATCACATCTTCTATGAAACCCTTCTGATCTAGGTCTCAAATAGGTGTCCCTTCTTTCTTCTACAGCTTTTGACATCCTTTATCATAGCACTTAAATGAATTATGAATTTTTAAAAACTGTTTCTCTCTCCCTTTCAGGCTATTGAGGTTTTTCAGGATAAGGACTGCTTCTGTCTTACTTATCACTGTATTCATGATACATAACACAGTATTTGGCATAGAGTAAGTAACTAACCACTTGTGATACAAAGTAAAATAACTAAAGGACTAACTTTCAAAGCATTTCCACCTAGGAAATTTTACCATACAAAGGATCCCAGAGTTCTGCCTAGACTGCTAAGGCTTATATGTACCTACTATTTCAAAGTCTGTTAATGCCAACATAAAATTAGGAATTTGTATACTGAAGAACATTTCAAACTTAAACTATGTTTTATCAAGGCTTTCTATCCATATCACAACTCTTCAGACAGATATTAGTTTAACAACTTATTTTTTAAAAATAAATTCATCCATTTATTTGAGAGAGAGAGAGCACAAGTGGGGGGCAAAGAGAGAAGCAGGCTCCCCACTGAGCAAGGAGCCTGACGAGGGTCTCGATCCCAGGACCCTGAAAAGAAGGCAGATGCCCAACCAACTGAGTCGCCCAGACACCCCACAACTCATCTTTTAAAAAAGGAAAGTGTGACTCAAGAGCATCCATGAAGGGGTGCCTGGGTGGCTCAGTGGGTTAAGGCCTCTGCCTTCAGCTCAGGTCATGATCTCAGGGTCCCGGTATCAAGCCCTACATTGGGCTCTCTGCTCAGCGGAGTGCCTGCTTCCTCCTCTCTCCCTCTCTGCCTGCCTCTCTGCCTGGTTGTCTGTCAAATAAATAAATAAATAAAATCTTTGAAAAAAAAAAAAGAGTATCTATGAATACGACAATGGAATATCTAGCAGAACTGGGACTGGATTTTTTTTTCCTTACAAGGAATCTTTTTTTAAACTATTTTTTCTATCTAAATTCAATTAATTAACATATAGTATATTATTAGTTTCAGAGACAGAGTTCAGTGATTCATCAGTCTTAGATAACACCCAATGTTCATTACACCACATGCCCTCCTTAATGTCCATGGGACTGGAATTTTAAATCAACCATTACCAATACATAATAGACTTGCTTCTCTGATGCTTAATCCAAATGAAACTTTTTTATGAGGAGTCAGTGGAATTTGGTGAAAGAGCAATGGTACAGGACTCTGGCAAATCCAGGTTTGAATTCATGCTCTAGCACTTAACTAGAGTTCCTGGGTGGCTCAGTCAATTAAGCATCTGCCTTCAGCTCAGGTCATGATCCCAGGGTCCTGGAATTGAGCCAAGCATCAGGTCCCCCACTTGTTAGGAAGCCTGCTTCTCTCTCTCCCACTCCCACTCCCCCTGCTTGTAACTTCTTTTTCGCTCTCTCTGTCAAATAAATAAAATATTACAAAACAAAACAAAAAATTGGCTGGGGTTGCTTTAAGCAAGTTACTTAACCTATCCAAGTCTCCGTGTCTTTATACTTTATATGAAAACTGCTTTGCAGGATAGTTTTAATGATGAAAAACAATGAATTTATATAAAGTGTCTCTTTATCTGATCTGATATCTCACACATACATGCTCAATAAATGGTAGCTATTATTATTCATATCAAAAAGCTATCTGTGTGGGGCACCTGGGTGGCTCAGTGGGGTAAGCCTCTGCCTTTGGCTCAGGTCATGATCTCAGGGTCCTGGAATTGAGCCCCGTATTGGGCTCTCTGCTAAGCAGGGAGCCTGCTTCTCCCTGCCCCCTGCCCCCCTGCTCTCTGCCTGCCTCTCTGCCTACCTGTGATCTCTGTCAAATAAATAAATAAAATCTTAAAAATAAAAAGAAGAAAGAAAGCTATCTGTGTGTAAGAATTACAAGAGAAAGAAAGACTATGATTTGAACCATAATACTAGCCAATGTTTGTTTATACAATTAATAATCCATCAGGACCATTGATCTTAAGTGATTAAATCAAGTCTGAACAATGAAAAGAAATACATGAACAAAAAAAGTAACTTGACAGTTAAACTTTCTGAAAAGGCTAAATATATTTGATCCTTAAAAAAACCCTTTGAATATCAACATTTTCACTCTCAGTGGCAGAAAAAAGAAATTCGATAATCTTTGAGAAGAGCTTTATTCCTGCACATCAAAGTACATTAAGAGAGTAGGATCTGGGAGCTGTCATTGTTGCCACCCCACATTCACACATGGTTTCAATTTCCAGGATATCAATCTGGCATCTTTCACAAACTTTGAATTCTCAGTCACGAGCTATTAGAATCAGGTGGCTGTTTTCATACAGTATACACTAAACAAAAAAGTGCAGTTTAACAAATATTTGGGAATGTGATGATAACACATGTAATGTATCAAATATATATGTATCTCCACTGAAACTCTAAAACAGCAATCTATTTGAGATTAGCACTAAAACAAGGAACATGTACAATTCTCATCTCTGCAGTAACAAGACTCAAGACCATATAGATAGATGAATTTGTGTATATATGATAAATGGCCAGAAACTACTCAGATATACAACATCCCTAAAGTAGCACAGAGATTTTTGTTCCATGACTGGAATCATTATATTAATTCTGTATTAGCCCAAGTCCATACCTTGAATTGTTAGATAATACATATCTTTTAGATTATATTTGCTAAGAGAATCCTAGAACTGCCCACCTCTCACCTCCATGCACACACATAAATTTTTTATTGCAAGATTAAATGCCATGTTCCAGGAAAACTGATCAACCTTGCCGGTTTATTAACCAGGTGTGCACTCCTGATCTAAACTGAATGAATTACAGACCCTTCTACACTGTTCCAGAGACATACAGCCCCAACACCTACCTCTGGGTTCTGTGAAATATCTTTGTATCCTTACATCCTTTTTCTCTTAAGCAAGCTTTAAATTGCAACAAGATTCTTAACAGATATATCCCAACAGTTTAATATAAAATGAGACAAACAATGTTAAAATGACAGGAGGTTTGTGGGGTTTTTTTTAGGATTTTATTTATTTATTTGTCAGAGACAGGGAGCAAGTGAGCACAAGTAGGGGGAGTGGCAGGAAGAAGAAGAGGCAGGCTTCCCACTGAGCAAGGAGCCCAATGCGGGACTCAGTCCCAGAACCCTGGGATCATGACCTCAGTCAAATGCAGACGTTTAACCAACTGAGCCACCAGGCATCCCAAAAATTACAAAGTCAAACACTAACTCATATTCTATAATCTACAAGTAGATAATAAACAAAAGACAAATTCATTCGGAGGAGGACGTTGGGGGCGCCTCCCACTCCTCCTGCTCTCTTGTTGTCTCTCTCTATATCAAACAAATAAAATCTTAAAAAAAAAAAAAAAAAGGAGGAGGGTGTTATCTTTTCAATCATTCCAGGTAATAAACAGAATGATACAATTTGTATACCACAACTTGCATGCACCAACAGTAATAATAAGAGTATATATAAAACTGGATTATAACTCACTACTAATTCAGTAACTACAAATGATGTATTTCACAAAATACCAACTATTGGAAAACTAGCCAAATTGATAGGCTCTTAATACTTAAGGTAAAACTAAATACTATGCATATATTCTCTTATTTGACAACTCTTTGTGAGCAGAGTATTGTATCTTGTTTTTAACAATGTCAAATTTAAGAAGAGCAAAACCTGAATTGTCTCAGCCAAAGCTTGGAACAACTAAGCTGGATGAAATAAGTCCATACTAAAATTATTTATGCAAATTATGAATACCATGATATTATTTAATATTATTATTTAATGACAATCTAAAGAAAATTTCTAACTGTAGGTCTCTCCCAGTTCTATCTTTGGCTCCCTTTTCTTCTAAAAGTTTTCATCTACCAGCTCCGTATGAATGACTCTCAGATTTCTCTAACCTCACCTCTCATTCAAATTCCAGAGCCACAGATTCACCTGATATACCATACTTCTCCACCGGATATTCCACTACACCTCAACTTTCAAATAGTAAACCCTTCACATTCAAAAGAAATGCAATCTCAAACGAGTTAATGTACTCTCATTGTCTCCTCTTCACCTCTCACTCTTGCCCCCCACTCTTTTATGGCTCTTTCCCCATCTTAGCAACATTCAATTACAGTGAATCACATTTTCTTTTTTTTTTTTTAAGATTTTATTTATTTATTTGACACAGAGATCACAAGTAGGCAAAGAGACAGGCAGAGAGAGAAGAGGAAGCAGGCTCCCTGCTGAGCAGAGAGCCTGATGTGGGGCTCGATCCCAGGACCCTGAGATCACGACCTTAACCCACTGAGCCACCCAGGTGCCCCAGTGAATCACATTTTCATCCTTTATAAAAGTTTTCCTCTGTGACTTACCTGTCATTAAAAATTCTGATTTTTTTCTACTTCATTGACTCCTTCCTTTCATCTTTCTTCCTGACTCTTCTCCTACACAATCTTAAATATTGAAATTCCTGCGCTCAGTCCTCCTTTTTTTCTTTTTTTAAATTTTATTTATTTGACACAGAGAGACACAGTGAGAGGGGGAACATAAGCAAGGGGAGTGGGAGAGGGAGAAGCAGGCTTCCCACTGAGCAGGGAGCTTGATCCAGAGCTCAATCCCAGGACCCCAAAATCATGACCTGAGCAGAAGGCAGATGTAACAACTAAGCCACCCAAGCACCCCTTGTCTTTTTTTTTTTTTTTTTTTTTTTTTGGCACCATGAGAAAACATTTAAGAAAATCTCAATCACTACAAAGCTCAGAAGCTCCACTTAGGCGCAACAAACATGGCTATGATGCGCAACTCTAGTCTTTTTCATAAAGTAAGATGTATCTCTGACAGAGGGTATTGATCCTTGAAGCAGCGATCCTCAGATTTCAGTATGGCCCTGTATATTTTTAAATAAGTAAGGCTAGAACGAGCTATCAAGTTTTGGAGAATATATGGAGTGACAGATGGCAAATATACCAAGTGATCTGAAAAACATGCATAGGTAACAAAACACTTTAACTTAGATAGAAAATTTATGCCATTACCAACACACTTGGCTCTGTTTCATTAAGGCCACTCGATTTTCTAGAGGAACAACTAAGCTGGATGAAATAAGTCCATGCTAAAACTATGCAAAATGTTTCTTTTTTCTCTCAATATATTGATCAATGGACTCCATCTCCTTAACACAAGCCTCATGAAGCTTCTTAAAGTTTGGAGTAGTGCTTACAGTTCTTTTACTTCTTCCAGGTTTAGAAAACCCATCTGTATAGAGAGGCTTCTTTCTTTCTGAAAGTACCTATGAATCTTCATTACCATTTATTCTTTTTCCTGAGAAAACCACATTCTCCTCTCCTTGCCTCTCATCTGGTGGTGAAGGAATTTCTGCATCAGTTCTGAGATCCTGGTTTTCCTGCTTCTCTTGATTCTTGAATTCCGTGTGATCACTTATTTTTATCTCTGAATGATCCTGCTGGAAGTCAGGGTTCCTGTGGAGTGTTCTGCACCTTCCCCTTGTTTTGGTGACATGGACAACCAGCTCCCTCTCAGCTTGATCCTGGCTGCTGATCTGCATCTCAGCCTCATCAAAAGACGATGCAGAAGTCTGACTTCCATCCTGACTCCCATTTTCTTTTTTTGCTTCATCTTAAAAGTGCACTTTCAAGGCTTTTGACAACGTCTTCAGGTTAGCCCAGAGACCCAGACTCTTGGCCAAGTTCTGCAGGTGGCTGTACATAAAGGAGTCCAGCTCTTCAAGGGAGGGAATGGCCATGGTGGGCTGCATCCAGGATATTGCACAGAGGACATATACTTTACCCTCAGCAGCACAGTTCAAAACTCTGGGACTTGATTTATATTCTTTTTTAAGGGAATTCTATCTACTATCATTGTCTTAACACCATCTGTTAACAAGTTCCAATTTCCTTTTATCCACTTCAGACCTCTTCTCTGGGTTCTAAGCCTTTCTATACAAGTGCCTATTCATGTCTCTGTGTCTCACAGACATCTCAAACTCAGTAAAGTGTATCTACTCTGACACTAATTAGTGTTTCTTCTCATTCCCTATATAATCATCTACCCAGTCATTCTGTATCTCTCTCTCTCAATGATACTCAAAATCAACATTCAACCATCTCTTAAAATTGATGAAAATCCATTTACTCTGTCTACAATCACTACCTTGGTCCAAGCCCCTATTAACCTATATCTGGATTACTATAATAATCTTTTCAGTGATCGTCTATACCTATTTTTTTTCTTTTTATTTTCCCCTCCCTCCCTCCCTCTCTCATACCTATTTTTGCTCCCTCCTCCCCAAATCCATTCTCCATTCAGCAATAAAGTAATCTTTCAAAAGAACTAAACAAGGTCAAAAAAGAAATGAAAAGAGAAAATTTTAAAAACCTTGAGATGAATGAAACACAATATAGTTTATGGGAGGCAGAAAAAACAGCTGTAAAAGCCAAGTTCATAGTGATACAGGCCTATCTCAAGAAACAAGCAAAATGTCAGTTAAACAATTCTAGCTTTATAACTCAAGGAAGGAGGAAAAGAAAAAAAAATGAGGCCCAAAGTGTGTATGTAGAATGAATGAAATAATAAAAATCAGAACAGAAATAAATGGAGACTAAAAAAATAAATTAAAAAGACCAATGAAATTAAAGCTAGTCCTTTGAATAAACAAAATTGACAAACCTTCAGCCAGAGTAACCAACAAAAAAAGAGAGAGGGCTCAAATAAATAAAATCAAATATGAAAGAGAAGACATTACAAATGATACCACAAAATATAAATAATCATAAGAGACCACTATGAACAATTATACACCAACAAACGGGACAACCTAGAAAAAAATGGGATAAGATTCTCTAAACATACATCATTCTAAGACTGAATCATGAAGAAATAAAATAGACTAATTACTAGTAAGGAGACCGAATCACCAATCAAAAAACTCCCAACAAATTTACAACCAAGAATACTCTACTCAGCAAGATTATCATTCAGAAGTGAAGGAGAGATAGAGTTTCCCAGATAGGCAAAAACTGAAGGAGATCACCACCACTAAATCAGCATACAAAAAATGTAAAATGGGGGTACCTGTCAGTTGGTTTGGCATATAACTCTTGTTTTCAGCTAGGGTTGTGATCTCAGGGTTGTGGGATTGGCCTCTGAGGGTTCTCCCCATCAAGCCCTCCCACCACTCTCTCTCCCAAATAAATGAATAAAATCTCTCTCTTATTTATGGGCACCTGGGTGGCTCAGTTGGTGGCTCAGTTGGTTGGGCATCTGCCTTCCACTCAGGTCATGATCCTGGGGTCCTGGGATCAAGCCCCGCATTAGGCTCTCTGCTCAACAGAGAGCCTACTTCTCCCTCTCCCTCTGCTGTTCTCCCTCCCCCTGCTTGTCCTCTTTCACTCTTGATCTGTCTCAAATAAATAAACAGATAAAACCTTTAAAAAAGATTTTTATTTATTTGAGACAGAGAGAGAGAGTGGGCAAGCACAAATAGGGAGGAGGAGGCAGAGGGAGAGGGAGAAGCAGACTACCTGCTGAGCAGGGAGCCTGATGCAGGGCTCGATCCCAGGACCCCAAGATCATGATACAAGTTGAAGGCAGACACTTAACCAACTGAGCCACCCAGGCACCCCAATAAATAAAATCTTTAAGAAAAAAGAAAGAAAAGAAATGTGAAGTGATCTTATATCAGCAAAAAAGAAAAGGCCATAACTAGAAATAAGAAAATTTATGAAAGAAATTTCACTGGTAAAAGCAAATAAAAGGTAAAGGCAATGGATCAGCCACTTAAAAAACTAGTATGGGGGGCCCCTCGGTGGCTCAGTGGGTTAAAGCCTCTGCCTTTGGCTCAGGTCATGATTCCAGGGTCCTGGGATCAAGCCCCACATTGGGCTCTCTGCTCAGCAGGGAGCCTGCTTCCTTCCTCTCTATCTGTCTGCCTCTCTGCTTACTTGTGATCTCTGTCTGTCAGATAAATAAATTTTTAAAATCTTAAAAAAAAAAAAACTAGTATGGGAGATCCTGGCTGGCTCAGTTGGTAAAGCATGCAACTATTCATCTCAAGGTTGTGAATTCAAGCCCCAAGTTGGGCATAGTGCTTATTTTGTTTTCTAAGATTTTATTTAATTATTTATTTGACAGAAAGAGAGAGAGCACAAGCAGATAGAACAGGAGGGAGAGGGAGAAGCAGACTCCCTGCTGAGCAGGAAACCTGACATGGGGCTCAAACCCAGGACTCTGGGATCATGATCTGAGCCAGAGAGAGATATTTAACCAAATGAGCCACCCAGGAGCCTCCACAGAGCTTAATTTAAAAAAAAAAAAAAATTAAATAAAGAGCTAGCTTGAAGATTAAAAGCCAAAAAATGGTAAAATCAATTATAACTACAATAAGTACTTAAGGGATATGCAAAATAAAACGATGTAAATATGACAACAAAATCACAAAATGAGAGTAAAAATGTAATGCTTTTAGAATGCATTCAAACTTTAGCAACTATCAGCTTAAAATAGACTTCTATATATTTATGTAGATATATGTGAATTTTATGGTAACCACAAAATAAAAACCTGCAAGAGATTAAAAAATAGAAAGAAAGAAAGAAAGGAACACCAACAGAACACTAAAAAAAACCATCAAACTATAGGGGAAGGGACCTAGACAATAAAAAAGGAACAGAGAAGTACTACAAAAACAACCAGAGAACAATAAACAAAATGGCAATCAGTACATACCTATCAATAATTACTATAAATGTAAATGGACTAAATTCTCCAGTTAAAAGACATAGGGTGGGGTGACCTGTCTGGGTGATTTGTCAGGTAAGCATCTGACTCTTGATTTTGGCTCAGGTCACAATCTCAGGATTGTGAGATCAAGCCTCCTGCTCCCTGCTCAGCAGGCAGTCTGCTAGGGACCCTCTGTTTCTCTCTATATATATACATTTCCCTCTGCCCCTCTCCCCACTCTCTAAAAATAAAATAAATCTTTTTCTAAAAACAGGCACAGGGTGGGGTGCCTCGGTGGCTCAGGGGGTTAAAGCCTCTGTCTTCAGCTCAGGTCATGATCCCAGGGTCCTGGGATCGGGCTCTCTGCTTGGCAGGGAGCCTGCTTCCCCCTCTCTGTCTCTGCCTACTTGTGATCTCTGTCAAGTAAATAAATAAAATCTTAAAAAAAAAAAAAAAGGCACAGGGTGACTGAGTAGATTAAAAAAGAAGTTCCAGGGGCACCTGGGTGGCTCAGTGGGTTAAGCCGCTGCCTTCGGCTCAGGTCATGATCTCAGAGTCCTGGGATGGAGCCCCACATCGGGCTCTCTGCTCAGCAGGGAGCCTGCTTCCTCCTCTCTCTCTGCCTGCCTCTCTGCCTGCTTGTGATCTCCATCTGTTAAATAAATAAAATCTTAAAAAAAAAAAAAAAAAAGAAGAAGAAGTTCCATCTATATGCTGCCTAGAAGAAACTCACTTCAGATATAAAGATACACACAGTGAGGGGGTGCCTGGGTGGCCCAGTCAGTTAAGCAGCTGCCTTCAGTTCAGGTCATGATCTCAGGGTCCTGAAATCGAGCACCATTTCAGGCTCCCTGCTCATGGGAAGTCTTTCTCTCTCTCTCACTCTGCTGCTCCCCCTACTTGTGCTCTCTTGCTCGCACCCCTTCAAAAAAAAAAAAAAAAAAAAGATACACACAGTGAAAGTTAAGGGATGGATAAAGAATATGCCATGCAAATGGAAAAGAAAAGAGACTGGAGTAGCAATACTTATATTAGACAAAATATGTAACATACCACATAAACAACATTCATTTATGATAAAAACTCTCAACACAGTGGGTACAGAAGAAACACACCTTAACAAAACAAAGGCCATACACAGAAAAACCCACAGTTAACATGTTCAACAACAAAGCTAAAAGTTTTTAGCTTTTCCTCTAAGATCAATAACAAGACAAAGATGCCCACTCTCAACACTTCAATAGTCCTAGCCACATAAATTAATCAAGAAATAAAAGTATCCAAATTGGAAAGAAAAAAGTAAGACTGTTACTATTTGCAGATGACAGTACACTATATATAGAAAACCCTAAAGACTTCACCAAAAAATGGGGTGCCTGGGTGGTGCAGTCGGTTGAGCATCTGACTCTTGATTTCGGCTCAGGTCATGATCGCAGGGTTGTAGGAACAGGTGGTCCGTCTGGCTCCACACTCACCAGGGAGTCTGCTTGAGATTCTCTTTCTCTCCCTCTTCCCTTGCCCTGCTCTCACGTGTGCACTCTTGTGCTCTCTCTCAAATGAATAAATAAATCTTTAAAAATAAATAAAAAATAAAGACTCCACCAAAAAACAATTAGAGTAACTGAACTCAGTAAATAATTGAATTCTGTATTAGAAGATAGAAAATTAACATACAGAAATTGGTTGCACTTTATACACTAATAACAATCTATCAGAAAGAGAAATTAAATAAACAAGCCCATCTACAATTGCATCAAAAAGAATAAAATACCTAAGAATAAACTTAGCCAAGGAGATGAAAGATCTGTACTCTGAAAACTATACGACACAAACGAAAGAAACTAAAGATAACACAAATAAATGCGAAGATGTTCTGTGCTCAAGGGCTGGAAGAATATTGCTAAGATGTCCATACCACTCAAAGCAATGTACAGATTCAATGCAATCTCAATCAAAATTCCAATGACATTTTTCACAGAACTAGAACAAAGAATCTTAAAATCTGTACAGACCACAAAAGACCCCAAATAGCTAAAGCAGTCCTGAGAAAGGACAAAGCTGAAAGAATCACACTCCCAGATCTGAAACTATATTACAAACCTATAATAATCAAAACAGGTATATACCTTCATGAAAACACATATTGATCAATAAAACAGAGAATCCAGAAATAAACCCATACATATTTAATAATTAAGTTACAACAAAGAAGCCATGGATATACAATGGAGAAAGGACAGTCTCTTCAGTAACTGGTGTGGGGAAAGCTGGACAGCCACATGCAGAGGAATCAAACCAGACACCTATTATACAAAGATCAACTCAACACGGATTAAAGACTTGGACATAAGACCTGAAACCATAAAACTCCTACAGGGAAACACAGGAGGTAATAAGCTCCTTGACTTGGTCTTGGAAATGATTTTTTGAATTTGACTCCAAAAGCAAAGGCAAGAAAAACAAAAATAAACAAGTGGGACTACATCAAACTAAAAAGTTTTTGCACAGCAAAGAAAACCATCCATGAAATGAAAAGCAGCCTACTGAATGGGAAAAAATATTTGCAAATCATATACCCAAAAGGAGTTAAGATCCAAAATATATTCAGAAATCATACAACTCAATAGCAAAAAACAAAAACAAACAAACAAACAAAAAAAAAAACCCCCAAACAATCCAATTATAAAATGGGCAGAGGAGTGAATAGTCATTTTTTTCCAAAGAAGATAAACAGATGGTCAAGAACATCAGTAATCATCAGGGAAGTGTAACTCAAAACCACAACGAGATATCATCTCACACCTGTTAGAATGGCTATTAGCAAAAAGATAAGAAATATAGCAAGTGTTGACCTCTCTGACCTTGGCTGCAGCAACTTCTTGCTAGGCACATCTCCAAAGGCAAGAAAAACAAAGGCAAAAATGAACTATTGGGACTTCAAGATAAGAAGCTCTTGCACAGGAAAGAAAACAGTCAACAAAACTAAAAGGCAGCCTACAGAATGGGAGAAGGTATTTGCAAATGTCTTACCAGATAATGGGCTAGTATCCAAAATCTAATAAACTCAACACCCAAAACACAAAAAATCCAATCAAGAAATGGGCAGAAGACTTGAACAGACATTTCTCCAAAGAAGACATACAAATGGGCCACCAACTCATAAAAAAATTCTCTCAATATCACTCAGCATCAGGGAAATACAAATCAAAACCACAGTGAGATACCACCTCACACCGGACAGAATGGCTAAAATTAACAATTCAAGAAAAACAGATGTTGTGAGGATGTGGAGAAAGGGGAACCATCTTACACTACTGGAGAGAATGCAAACTGGTATAGTCACGCTGGAAAACAGTATGGAGGTTCCTCAAAAAGTTAAAAATAAAGGGGTACGGGGGTGGCTCAATCAATTAAGCAACTGCTTTCTTGATTTCAGCTCAAATCATTATTTCAGGGCTGTGAGATCAAGCCCCATGTTGGGATCTGTGCTGGCATGGAGCCTGTTTCAGAGTCTCTCTCTCCCTCTGCCCGTCTCCCCACTCTCTAAAACAAACAAACAAACTTTTTTTTTTTTTAAATACCAGAAACAACCTAAGTGACCATCAATGGGTAGATAAAGAAAATTGGTGTGGGGGTCCCTGGGTGGCTCAAGCCCTGCATTGGGCTCTGTGCTCAGCATGGAGTCTGGCTGAGTATCTCTCCCTCCGCCCCTTCCCCCACTCAAGCGAGTACTGGTGTTCTCTCCTTCTAAAATAAATAAATCTTAAAATTAAAAAAAAAAAAAAAAAGAAAGAAAGTTTTGATCACAAGGGAAAAAATTCTGTAACTATATATGGTAACAAATGTTAGCTAGACTTACTCTGATCATTTCCCAGTATATACAAATATCAAAACATTATCTTGTATACTTGAAACTAATTTAATGTATGTCAATACTGCCTCAATAAAAAAAAAAACAGAGTTGCTATGTGATCTAGCAATTTCACCTTGGGTATTTCAAGAAAATAAAAAATCCAATTTAAAAAGATATCTGCACCCCACGCTCATCACAGCATTACTTATAATAACTACAAATGGAAACAACCAAAACGTCCATCAATGGCTGAATGGATAAAGATGTGGTATGTATTTGCAGTAGAATACTACTCAACCATGAAAAAGAATGAAAGCTTGCCATTTATGACAACATGGATCGACCCTGAGGACATTATGGTAAGTGAAGTAAGACAGAGAAAGTCAAATATCACATGATCTCACTTATATGTAGAATTTTAAAACAAAAGAAAAATCCTAGCTTGTAGACACAGAGAACAGACTGGTAGTTGCCAGAGGCATAGGCAGGGGGATGGGTGAAATGGATGAAGGGAGTCAAAAAGTACAATTCTAGTTATAAAATAAGTAAATCATGGGGATATCTGTACAGCATGGTGATTATTGTTAGTAAAACTGTACAGCATATCTGAAACTTGTTGAAAGTAAATCTTAAAAGTTTTTCTCCCGGCGCCTGGGTGGCTCAGTCGTTAAGCGCCTGCCTTCGGCTTAGATCATGATTCCAGGGTCCTGGGACTGAGTCCCACATCAGGCTCCCTGCTGGTTGCAAAGCCTGCTTCTCCCTCTCCTACTCCTGCTGCTTGTATTCCCTTTCTTGTGCTGTCAAATAAATAAAATCTTAAAAAAAAAAGTTCTTCTCATCACACAAAAAAACATGTTTTACTATGTATGCCAACAGATGTTAATTATACTTTCTGTGATCATTTCACAACACATACCAATATCAAATCATTATGTTATACATCTGAAACTAGTATATGGCAATTACACAATTTAGAAAACATTTAATCAAATGATTCCTCAACTTGAAACTCTTCCACTGATTTCTACTATACTTAATATATTAAAATAATATTGAAATTCCTGACTATGACTTTAAAAGATCCTACATAATTTAATCCTGCCTAACTCTTCAGTTCATACTTTTGCCATTTTGCCTTGTATTACTTCTCTCCATCCACACTGACATCTTCCTATTCCTCAAGAGTATCATATTGCTTCTACCTCTGGTCCTTTACCCATGGTCTTTCCCTCCTTGGTTTGTTATTTCTTCTACCTCTATCCTCCTGGCTAATACAAACTCACTCAACTTTCAGGTCTGAGAGTAAATGTTAATTCCTCAAGGAACAGCTCCTCTGACCCCTCAGCATAGGTTTTATGCATAGCTCTCTTATAACTCAAAAATTATTTTTATAACATTGTAAAATATCAGCTGGTATGAGGAAAGGTTACATGATTATCTGCTTTACCAAAATATTGATAGCACTTAGCAAGCAGTAAATAAATATTTTTCTACGACTACATGCTGATATGTTATAAATTCACTAATAAACATAAGTACAACATTTAATTTCTCCTATTAAATGCCATGCTGTCATTGGTCAATCTTCCCAGGCTTCAATGATGTTTATGATGATCTTCATTTACCTACCTTTATAATTTGTTGATATCTACCCTCCTAATTTCTCTACCACTTCAACCAAGACTCCCTAAAAGAACCACTGTAAATTTTGCATTTCAACATCTAGGATACTCAAAACAGGGAGAGAACACTCACTAGGTAAGAGCTGTTGCAAATGGTATGCTAAGGTTCCCTGGCCAGTAGTGTACAATACAATCTGCTCAATGACTGAGAGTGTATAAAAGCACTCTGAATGTGAACAAAGGTAAGAATATAGTGAAATAGATTGTGTTGTATATCCTTTAATGTTGTTGAATTTTAACAAAAACTTCCATAAGATAGTTATTCATCAACACTCTGTGTGTCCATTTTTTGGAAAGGGGAAAAATAATATTATTTACTGTCTACTTACTATTTATCAGACCCTGCTGCAAGTGCTTTACAAGTATTAAATCCTTAATCCTCTTGGGCGCCTGGGTGGTTCAGTGGGTTAAGCCGCTGCCTTCGGCTCAGGTCATGATCTCAGGGTCCTGGGATCGAGTCCCGCATAGGGCTCTCTGCTCAGCAGAGAGCCTGCTTCCTCCTCTATCTCTCTGCCTACTTGTGATCTCTCTCTCTCTGTCAAATAAATAAATAAAATCTTTAAAAATAAATAAATAAAATAAATCCTTAATCCTCTTAAAAACCCTAAATAGTAGGTATGGAATTAAGCCCTCCAGAATGTACATATATTACAAGAAGGCACAGATTCTTGTCTTAATCCTCCTTGTTGTATCAATGGCATCCAAATAGTGTCTAGCATATGGTAAGCCCTCAAAAAATTGTTGAATGAATAATGACAAAATGGAGGCAAAAAAGAAGTTCAGTAACTTCCACAAAGGCACACAGAGTGGCAAGTGCCAGGATTAGAACTCAGGCAATCTGGTTTCATATCCCAGACTCTTAACCACTGGGTATGTATATATTTGGAAACTACATTCCTCCTTCGCTTCTCCTCTTTACCATTCAGAAGTAAATGCATTTTAGAAACGTCTTCATGAGCCAGAAGTTGTTCTCACTGTTCTGCTAAAATAAAAAGAAACTCTAGTTTAATAACATACAAACACTGGATTACAGCATGTCTGAATTTATGAATGCTCACACTAGAGATAATAGTCCTCAGAGCAGAGCAGGAAGAGATATAAATCAACAGGTTACTATAAGGTGTTTTTAAAATATACATATTGTCTACTGTTATATTCATACATGTGTTATTTAACATAGGATTATATTCAATTACCACTACACAGAACAGTGTGAAATGAGGAATGCATGTATATCTAAACTTGCCATAGTCTCTTTAAATAGCTAAAGAGCATTTAATTATATGGATGTATTACAATTTAACTCTCATCCCTATTAGTGGACATCTAGATTGTTTCCATATTTTTATATCTATACACACTGTAATGAACATTTTCATACATGCATCTTTATACTTTAATATATTATAAATCCCTAAAAATGGCATATGAGACAAAAGTAGTATACATTTTAAATTATAATAAACATTGCCAAAATTTTCACCAAACATGCTGTATTTATATTTCCTCCAAGAGTATATACAATTTTTTCTATACACTCTTGTCATTACTATTATCTATGCAAATCCCCCAAGCAGGAAAAGGAATATGATTTTCCAATTTCTTTTTTTAATTAGGAGTAGAAGTTGAACACCTATTTATATCTTCTATGTTTACTGGCCTTTCTACAAATTGCTTATAAATGCTTTACATGTATTATGTTTAGAATCTTTATCCTAGCTTAACGTCTGTTCTCTTTTTTTTAACTATATGGAAATCTTACATTTTGGTGCAAATTCATCAATCTTCTTTATGGATTCTACATTTCACATCATGCTTAGAAAAACCTTCCTCGTTCCAATACAAGAAAAATATTCACTCATGTTTTCTCTATTTCTATGGTTATTTTTGCTTGTTTTACTCTTTCATCATCTACAATCTATTTTGGTAGGTGGTAGGAAAAGTTCTACAATTTGCCTTTCTCATTCAATGATGTATCCTAAATATCTTTCCAGATCCACTACTTCATTTATTTTAACTGTGCATAATAGAATTCCAAAATATACCATTATCATATTTAGCTATTTGTAGTTATTAGTTATATAACTAATATGCTTATTAGTTATATATAATTAATTAGTTATATATAGTTTAGTTTATTAGTTATTTATAGCACTAAGAGCACTTACACTTCCCCTATTTTTCCACAATTACCAAGAATGCTGCCATGAATACCTCTGTACATGCCTTCTTATACACGTTTATTTTTTAAGATATACATTAAGAAATGAAATTATAGTGTATTAGTGTATATCCTTTTTTGATACTGACAAATTATCCTCTAAAATGATGTACTTAATACATTTTCATTTTAAGAATGCATTCACAGGGAGGGGGTGGGGGATGAGCAAAATGGGTGAAGGGGAGTAGGAGATAAAGGATTGTAGTTATAGAATCAATAAGTCATGGAACTAAAAGGCACAGCATAAGGAATATATATATATATATATATACTCAATGATATTATAATAGTGTTGTATGGTGACAGATGGTAAGCAGCTATACTTGTGGTGAACACAGACTAATGTATAAATTTGTCAAATCATTGTTATACACCTGAAGCTAATGTAAGATTGTGTGTCAGATAGACTCAAAAAAATTAAAGAAGAAAAAGAAGAATTCAACAAATATTTAAGTTTTTGCTTGCTTTGTGGTAGCACTATCCTAGAAGCGGAGTATACAACATAATGGTATCCAACCCAGACCGGGGCACTTGCTGTGGTGATTAAGACTGAAGGCCTTAGAGACAAACTGAGTTCAAATCTGAGATCAACAAGACCAGCTAATCTGATCTTCGGCAAGTTACTTTATCCTAGTGCCTCAAGTTCCTTATCAATAACTGATTACCAGTACAACTAACATTTTTTTCCTTTTGTATTTCCTATTCTGTGACCTCTTGTTGAAATCCTTTGTCCATTTCTGTTAGGATGTTGGTACTTTTTTTAGTGACTTGACCGTTAAATATGATCCAAATATTTTTTAATATGACGTCTAAGCTCTGACAAATAGGTTATTGCCTTCTATTTGTGGTCAAGTCACAAGAATAGCAACACTGCCTGCTGTTTTGGTAAGAGAATGTCAGGCCCTATTCTCCACTTTAAAAGATTTCTAATTGCTCAGACTTAAGGGAAGGAGGTCAATACTCTCCAAGCAGTGGAAAGTATAAGATAAAGCTTAGGGGCAATTTCTATCTTACCCACTTTCATCTCCCAAACACCTGGTACAGGATCTGGCACACAACTATTGATGAACAAGTATTGTTTGAATGAATTCAAAATCTCCTTACTAGGTTACAAGCTCCTTGTGGGCAAGGATGGTATCATACTTACATTGATACCACTCCCAGCATGCCTCACAATGCTTTTACACAGAAGAAGGATTCAAATCGTTTTATACTAAGATCACTATCTCTGTACCTGCATGAAAGCAGCTGAAGCAATCAAAGTAAAACAAGCAATCCCTTCCTCATATAAAGATTACACCCTGATTTGCTGCTGCTGGTAGCTCTGTACACAGTTCAGTGTTGTCTCAGTCTCTTTGTATTAAATTCACTATTTGCTTCAAGTCTTTACTCTGAGGGAAAAAATGCCCCAGGCAAGTTATTATGCCCTGAGCCCATCTAGGTACTGCTTGATGATATCTGTGCAGTATTTCTCATGCCTTAGTATCTCTCCAAAATATTGTTTTTCCTGCATTATTTAAGAATAAGTCTACTTTAGCACCCTAGACACAGCTCTTTGGGTCCCCTGATTTCTCTTCCCACACACTGCCTGGTAGTAATCTGTTTAGCTAAGTTTTACTAGACTGGTTACTTTCTAGATTATCACTCTTGATAATGTAGGCTTGTAGTTTCATGTAAAATAATGAGACATTGTGGTATAATGGAAGAACTGTAGGATCATTACAGCCCAATGATCTGGGTTTGAATACTAGCTCAGCCATTTACTAACTACCTGACCTTAATATCCCCAGGTCTCTCTGTTTCCCTCAATTTTCAAATGAAGGTATTATCAATAATATCTAATGTACCTGTGTCACAAGACTACGAAGTAAGAATTAAAAAATTAGGTAACAATGTAGAAATGTTTTACAAAGTCTTCTATGAATATATGTCATTAATATATGAAATATGGCTCAAATATGGCTCAAAAACTCCAAGTATTCCACCAGACAAGTCACATCATGAAAGCAAAGATAAAGATTAGATCTGTCTGGGTCATATCATAGCTGCATCTCCAAAGCCTGACATATTTACTGAAAAACTAAAAGAACAAAAGAAAATGAAAACAAAACAAAACAAAATCACTCACCAAAGACCTGAGTTAAACTAATAAATCTCTGAGTTTCAATTTGCTCATCTGTAAAGTGAGAACACCACCACCCACGTCAAAAGATTTTTAAAAGAATTAAAAAGAAATAGTATCAGGGCACCTAGCTGGCTCAGTGAGTGAAGCATGTGACTCAGGGTTGTGAGTCTGAGCCCCACAAAGGATGTAGATATTACTTAAAAATAAAATCTTCCAAAAAAAAGAAAGAAAGAAAGAATATTCATAGAATATAACATAATGGATACTTTTCTATTTGCTGCTTCTTAAGACAGATATGATTTAGAGCTTGGTCGTGTAAAAAGTAGATACTGTTAATGGTTTAGTAATAATGGGTACTTACTCAAGTTATTCTAGGTCAAGGAACATTACACTACCAACTGCCCTTTAATCTCAATAAAAATTAGTATATCGGCAAAGTCATTATTTAAATACTTTACCTCAGCCATGTTTAAACAGCTACAGTTCACTCTGACTCACATGCACATAAAACCTTATAACAAACCACTGCCCCAGTGAAGTCGAATCCTCTCAGAGACAAGTGGTTCTTTATATAATCTAGAGGTAACAATTTATTATTAGTCAAAATAATTTAAGCATCAAAGCTATATCAAAACAAATTCCACTTATTGGTCACAGTATATAAGGTGCAATGTTTTCTTTAGTTACCAACAGTGTTCACACACGTAGAATCCAATCTGTATTATGCATCAGAGTTAAAGCTAAAGTATGTAGGGGTGCCTGGCTCGCTCAGTCAGTAGAGTATACCACCCCTGATCTTGGGGTTTAAAGTTAAAGCCCCACACTGGATGTAGAGATTAGTTTAAAAAATAAAGTCTTGGGGCGCCTGGGTGGCTCAGTGGGTTAAGCCGCTGCCCTCGGCTCAGGTCATGATCTCAGGGTCCTGGGATCGAGTCCCGCATGGGGCTCTCTGCTTGGCGGGGAGCCTGCTTCCCTCTCTCTCTCTCTCTGCCTGCCTCTCCATCTACTTGTGATTTCTCTCTGTCAAATAAATAAATAAAATCTTTAAAAAAAATAAATAAAATAAAAAAATAAAAAATAAAGTCTTTTAGGGGCGCCTGTGTGGCTCAGATGGTTGGGCCACTGCTTTCAGCTCAGGTCATGATCCCAGACTCTGGGGATCGGGTCCCACATCGAGTTCCCAGCATCATGGGGCGTCTGCTTCTCCCTCTGACCTTCTCCCCTCTTATGTTCTCTCTCTCTCTCATTCTCTCTCAAATAAATAAATAAAATTAAAAAAAAAAAATAAAGTCTTTTAAAAATAAGATAAAGCTAAAATATGTAACAACAGAGCCCCAAAATACATAAAGCATAAACTGACAGAAATTAAGAAATAGGCAATTCAACAAATATAGTTGTAAGTTTCAATACTCCAGTTTCAATAATGAATAAAACAACTAAGGAAAAGATTAGCAAGTGGGACGCCTGGGTGGCTCAGTGGGTTAAGCCTCTGCCTTTGGCTCAGATCATGATCTCAGGGTCCTGGGATCAAGCCCGTTATCAGGCTCTCACCTAAGTGGGGAGCCTGCTTCCCCTTCTCTCGCTGCCTGCTTCTCTGCCTACTTGTGATCTCTCTCTGTCAAATAAATAAATAAAATCTTTACTTTATTTTTATTTTATCTTTATAAAATATTTTCTATTTTACATAATATTTAAGATAAAATATTTTATCTTTATAAAATAAAATCTTTATTTTATTAAAAAAATAAAGAAGATTAGCAAAAAAAGAGAAAATATAAACAACACTGTAGGTCATCTAGACCTAACAGATAACTACAAAACACTCCTTCCAACAACAGTGGGATGCACATGCTTCTCAGGTGCACATGTATCAGGAGAGACCATATGTTAAGCCATAAAACAATCCTCAACACATTTAAAAGGATTGAAATCATGCAATGATATGAAAATAGAAATCACTAACAGAACGAAATTTGAGTGCTTGCTTCGGCAACACATATACTAAAAAAGAAAAGAAAGAAACTTGAGGGCCCCCCGGGTGGCTCAGTTGGTTAAGCAACTGCCTTTGGCTCATGTCATGATCCCAGAGTCACATGATCAAGTCCACACTGGGCTCCCAGCTCCATGGGGAGTCTGCTTCTCCCTCTGACAATCTCCCTCTGACCTTCTCCCCTCTCATTCTCTCTCTCTCTCTCAAATAAATACATAAAATCTTAAAAAAAAAAAAAGTAAATTAGAAAAATTCCAAAAACAGGGGCGCCTGGATGGCTCAGTGGGTTAAGGCCTCTGCCTTCAGCTCAGGTCATGATCTCAGAGGTCCTGGGATGGAGCCCCGCATCGGGCTCTGTGCTCAACAGGGAGCCTGTTTCCCCCACCCCTCTCTCTGCCTGCCTCTCTGCCTACTTGTGATCTCTGTCTGTCAAATAAATAAAATCTTTAAAAAAAAAATTCAAAAACATGTACAAATTAGACAACACACTAAATAACCAGGTAATAAATCACAAGAGAAATTAGAAAATACTTAGTGACGAATAAGAATGCAAGCACAACTGGGGCATCTGACTGGCTCAGTCGGTGTAGCATGTGACTCTTGATCTCAGAGTTGTCAAGTTTGAGCCCCACACTGGGTGTAGAGATTACTTAAAACAAAACAAAACAAAAAAAGCAGCAAGGACAACATATCAAAAAATTTTTTAAAGCAAAATTTCAAAAAATAACCTAACTTTTTACCTTAAGAAACTAGTAAGGAAAAAAAAGGAGTAAACTAAACCCAAAGCAAGGAGAAAGAAAGGAAGAATGAAAATAAATTAGAGAAAAATCAACATAACCAAAAGGTGGTTCTTTGAAAAGAGCACAAAAATTGACACACCTTTAGCTAGACTGACCAAGAAAAGAGATGACTCAAATTACTAAAATCAGAGATGTAAGTGGGTACATTACTAATGACCTTACGGAAATAAAAAATTATATTATGAATAATTACAAACCAACAAATTAGACAAGCTAGACGAAATGTATAAGTTCTTAGAAATAAACTACCAAAACTACCAAATAAACTACAAGACTCAAAAAGAAACAAACTATGAACAGACTTATAAATAAAGAGACTGAATTAATTTTTAAATTTCCTATCCAAATCTAGGTGGTCTCACCAGTGACTTCTCCCAAACATGTAAAGAGCAAATTAATGCCAATCTTTTACAAAAACAAACAAACGTTCATCCTACGAACACAATATTACTGATATCAAATCAAAGACATCCTAAAAAAAACTATAGACCAATATCCTTTACGAACATACATGAAAACTCTTCCACAAAATACTACCAAACTAAATCCAGCAACATATAAAAAGAATTATATACTATGAATAAGTGAGATTTATTTTTACCTGCAGGGTTGGTTTAACATATGAAAACTAATCAATGTAGTATACTATATTAGTGAAAGAACAAAATGACATGATCTCTATAGACACATTTGATAAACAGAGCATCAATTTTTTAAATGTTAACTATCCTGGAATTAAAGTAATTAAAACAGACAAATAACCTAATTTGAAAATAGGCAAAGAAGTGAAAAGACATTTCTCCAAAGTAAATATGCAAGCAGTCAATAAGCACATGAAAAGATGCTCAACAAGATTAGAATCAGGGAAATGCAAATCAATAACCTGATAAGGTATCACTTTACACTTATCTAATCTTTTTGATTACAATCAAAAAGACAAACTATATCTAGTGGTGGTGAGGATGTGGAAAAAACTTGAATCTGCACACATTGCTGATGGGAAGGCAAAATGCTGCAGCCTCTTTGCAAAAACAGTTTGGTGGGGCGCCTGGGTGGCTCAGTGGGTTGAAGCCTCTGCCTTCGGCTCAGGTCATGATCCCAGGGTCCTGGGATTGAGCCCCGAGTCGGGCTCTCTGCTCAGCAGGGAGCCTGCTTCCTCCTCTCTCTGTCTGCCTCTCTGCCTACTTGTGATCTCTGTCTGTCAAATAAATAAATAAAATCTTTAAAAAAAAAAAACAGCTTGGTAGTTCCTTAAGAATTATGGAACACACACATAAAAATTAAATTTTTTTTTAAAAAGGTGAGTAGTCGGGGCGCCCGGGTGTCTCAGTTGATTAAGCAGCTGCCTTCGGCTCGGGTCATGATTCCAGGGTCCTGGGATTGAGCCCCGCATCGGGCTCCCTGCTCAGCAGATAGCCTGCTTCTCTCTCTCCCCCTCTCCCTGCCACTCTGCTTACTTGTGCTCTCTCTCTAGCTCTCTGTCAAATAAACAAATAAAAAATATTAAAAAAAAAAGGTGAGTAGTGAGAGATACCATATGACCAAGCAATTTCACTCCTAGGTAAACACTCAAGAGATTATGTCCACACAAAAATTCGTACATGTATGTTCAAAGCAGCATTATTTATAACCAAAAAGTGGAAACCACCCAAATGTCCATTAACTGATGAATGGATAAATAAAATGTGGTATATAAAATGACTACTATTCAGTAATAAAAGAAATGAAGTACTGATATGTTACAATATGGATGAACCTTGAAAATATTTTGCTAAGTCAAAGAAGCCAGATGTCATTTATATGAAATGTCCAGAATAGATAATTCCATAAAGACAGAAAATAGATTAGTGGTTGCCAGGTGCTGAGGAAAGATGATGATGGGAAACAGGAGTGGCTACTAATGGGAACGTGTGTTCTTTTTCAGGTGATAAAATTGTTCTAAAATTAGATAGTCGTAGTAACTATATCTCTGTGAATGTACTAAACATTGCTGAATTATACATTTTAAGCAGGTGAATTTTATAATATGTGTGTTATATGCCAATAAAACTATTTTTAATTAATTAAAACTAGAAAAAACAATTATTTCTAATCTGCCTGAACTTAACATGCATGCTTTTTTTATTATTAACATAAAATGTATTATTTATTTCAGGGGTACAAGTCTGTGATTCATCAGTCTTAACACAATTCACAGCACTCACCATAGCACATACCCTCCCCAATGACCATCACCCAGCTACTCTACCCTCTCCCCAGCCCCCAGCAACCCTCAGTTTGTTTCCTGAGATTAAGAATCTTTTCTAGTTTGTCTTCCTCTCTGGTTTCATCTTGTTTCATTTTTCCTTTGCTTCCCCTATGATCCTCTGTCTTATTTCTCAAATTCCTCATAGCACTGAGATCAAATAATTGTCTTTCTCTGATTGAGTTACTGTGCTGAGAGCATAATACCCCCTATTTCCATCCACATCGTTGTAAATGGCAAGATTCCAGGGTTTTTTACAGTGCCATAATATTCCATTGTGTGTGTGTGTATGTATGTGTGTGAGTGTGTGTATATATATGTATCTCACATCTTCTTTATCCATTCATCTGTTGATGGACATCTAGGCTTTTTCTACTTTTTGGCTATTGTGGACATTGCTGCTATAAACATTTGGGTGCATGTATCCCTTCTGATCACTACATTTGTATCTTTAGGGTAAATACCCAGCAGCATAATTGCTGGGTCATTAACATGCATGCTTGACCATTTCCATCACTCTACCTTATAAAAACTACCATAATGAATCTTCAATTATATAATAGAAAAACTGGGGCGCCTGGGTGGCTCAGTGGGTTAAAGCCTCTGCTTTCGGCTCAGGTCATGATCTCAGGGTCCTGGGATCGAGCCCCGCATCGGGCTCTCTGCTCAGCGGGGAGCCTGCTTTCCACTCTCTCTCTCTCTCTCTCTGCCTGCCTCTCTGCCTACTTGTGATCTCTGTCAAATAAATAAATAAAATCTTAAAAAAAAATAAAATAAAATAGAAAAACTAGCAAGCAGAATTCTCACAATAAATTCACTTTATGGGCTACAAAACTATTATTTTTTATGCAATCATATTCTTCAAAACATTCATCAAATACCAACTACGATAAAATTGCTTAGTTTTTTCATCAGTTATTTTTAACAAAGGATTTTAAAGTGGTTAGCAAAAGTGAATTAAAACTTCCAATTCAATAAACAGCATTTTTACATGTCTGGTTTGTTAATCAGGAACTAATACTCTATAACTGCCCAAGAGAGCTAAGCAACAGAATTTTAGATATTTCTGAACATTTCCCATAAAAAGTACCTACATTAAGCACTGATAATTTTGTCAGAATTAGGCTTTCCATGTGAATTTACCATCTTTTAGCAAGGTGGGACTGCACAAAAGTTGCTTAATTTTTTTTGTTATGTTATTTATTTGCCAGAGGTCGGGGGGTGGAGGGGGTGGCATAGGGGGAGCACACACACACACAAGCAGGGGGAGTGGCAGGCAGAGGTGAAGCAGGCTCCCGCTGAACAAGGAACCCAATGTAGGACTTGATCCCAGAACCCTGGGATCATGACTTGAGTCAAAGGCAGACACTTAACTGACAGCCACACAGACATCCCTGCTTAATTTCTTTTTACCTATTTTTTCCCTCCTCCAAACTAAGAATAAAAAAATATATAACCCTAATACTTACTTTAATGGCTATGGAAATCAAAAGAAAAAGTACTCCGTAAAATACAATTATTACCTCCCCCAAATGAAAAACCTGGTCAAGGAGATGATTAAAATATCAAACATGTCTAGGGGCGCCTGGGGGTTCAGGTCATAATCCCAGAGTATGTTCACAATTTTCAAAAACTCAAACATATTTTCTGGTCAATCTTCACAATAAAAGGCAACCCATTTAGTGGTAAGGAAGACCTTGGTTTACACCAATTGTATCTTCAAAATATCCAGTAAAATAAATTCAGAGGCTAAGGATAAACAACTCAAAAAAATACACGATTGTGATGCTTCCAAGTAAGGGAGGGAAACTACACCTAAATACTAAAATAAAGCTTATAAATTCACAAAAACTATTGAAACTTTTCAAGAACAAGAATGTTACACCTGCTGGTATAGGAAATTCCTTCCACTGGGCACTGGTAAATTTATATATACGAACAGAAGGAAGCCTATCTTTTTGTCCAGTCTATGAATTCATCCAAGCACCTATCTACTCAAACATATATTTAATGATCACCTACTATAAATGCTCAAGAGCTGTGCCAAGAGCTCTGAAAATAGGAAAGTTCCAGCCCAATGCAGGGAAGTACCACCAATATAATATAATACGTGACAGACAGGTTCTCAGAGATGCAGCATTTTATTTTAAAATTAGTGTGTGTATGTATATATGTATGTATGTAATCTCTATGCCCAAAGTGGGGCTTGAACTCAAGACCCCAATACCAAGAGCCACATGCTCTCTGACTGAGCCAGCAAGGTGCCCCTGAGATGCAACATATAATTCAACTGAGGTAAATGTGGAAGAAATGAGTCCCCTGCCTAAGTCATTACTTTTAAACTTCTCATGTTGACTGATCTAGACTGGTTTTTTTGTCGTTGCTACTGAGTCACGTAAGTCACATTAGTAATTAGACTATCTCAAAAACTGCATGTGTTTTATATAAACAAGCGTATGTGTAACAAAAGACTGGTCCTGAAAAAGGAAATAAGGAAATTCAAGTATATAACCTTATGGATTTAAATAATTTTAGATAAAGTTAGTAACTTAAAAGACAGAAGTACCAACCTATGTCTCCCATCCAAGTACTAACTAACCAGGTTAGCTTCTGAGATTAGACAAGATCAGACACATTCAGGTCGGTATGCTAGAGAGTGAACCTACGTCTCAATTCATTTACCTAACCAATGACAGGCCTAGTCTGGAAAATCTCTAAGTACTCGAGGACTTCTAAAATTAACTTCAAAAGTTCTGTTGGTGGTTGCTGGTTTGTTTGTTTGTTTGTTTGTTTGTTTTTAAGATTTTATTTATTTATTTGACAGAGAGAAATCACAAGTAGGCAGAGAGGCAGGCAGGGAGAGAGAGGAGGAAGCAGCAGAGCAGAGAGCCTGATGTGGGGCTCGATCCCAGGACCCTGGGATCATGACCCGAGCTGAAGGCAGAGGCTTTAACCCACTGAGCCACCCAGGCACCCCTGTTTCTTTTTCTTTTTGTTTTGTTTTTTAAAGAGAAGTCTGTGCATTTATTGGCTGAACAGGCTACATGAGAGGAATGAAATAAGAGGAGTGGGTAGCCCCAATGCCAGGCCTGCCATGCTTCACAGCCTTGTAGGTGATGGAGAACTCGACAAGTAATGACCAATCATCTTGGGCTTGATTTCCACCTCGTTGAGGGTCTTGACACTGTAGTTACCCACCATGTTGCCTACCATCTCAGGCAGTGTTGCTGTTTTAATAAATTACAATAAAAAATACTTCCCAAATACTCATAGTCTAGTCAAATGGAGATTAATTTATCTCCCAATACACTAATTTTTTCATCAGTCTATATTCCAATATAAACTGAATGCCTATATCCTCTATCTTCTCAACTTCTTCCTCTTATGGTCTCTAAATATCTTCAGATCTTCAGTATGAGATATTCATTCTTTTAAAAAGATTTTATTTATTTATTTGACAGAGAGAGAGATCACAAGTAGGCAGAGGCAGGCAGAGAGAGAGGGGGAAGTAGGCTCCCTGCTGAGCAGAGTCCAATGCAGGGCTCAATCCCAAGACCCTGAGACCATGACCTAAGCGGAAGGCAGAGGCTTAACCCACTGAGCCACCCAGGTGCCCCAGTATGAGATATCTTTTAATCTTTTAATAACAAACATTAACTCTTCTTCAACTCTACCTTTACTTACTACCTTTTGCCTTCTCTTCACAGCCAACTTCTTTAAAAAAAAAAAAAAATTTACATATCCAGAGGACACTTAGGTGGCTCTGTCAGTTGGGCTGCCAACTCCTGTTTTCAGCTCAGGATCCCAGGATCCTGGGATCAAGTGCCCTGTCAGTCTCTGTGCTCAGAGGGGAATCTGCTTGAGGACGTTCTCTCTTCCTCTCCCTCTGACTCTCTCCTTGCTAACACTGGTGTGCGCACACACATGCCTTCCCTCTCTAAAATAAATATATATATATACTTTAAATTACAGATACAGGAGTGCCTGGGTGGCTCAGTGGGTTAAAGCCTCTGCCTTCAGCTCAGGTCATGATCCCAGAGTCCTGGGATGGAGCCCCGAATCAGGCTCTCTGCTCAGCGGGGAGCCTGCTTCCTCCTCTCTCTCTGCCTGCTTCTCTGTGATCTCCATCTGTCAAATAAATAAAATCTTTTAAAAAATTTTAAAAATTACAGATACAACTCTCATTTTCAATCCATTGAAACTCATCAACTTCATCAATGACTTTTTTTTTTTTTAAGATTTTATTTATTTGAGAGAGAGAGATCACGTAGGCAAAGAGGCAGGCAGAGAGAGGGGGAAACAGACTCCCTGCTGAGCCGAAAGCCTGATTCGGGGCTCGAGCCCAGGACCCTGAGACCATGACCTGAGCCGAAGGCAGAGGCTTAACCCACTGAGCCACCCAGGCGCCCCATTAATGGCTTTCTAATTGCCAAGCCCAATGGATACTTTAAATCATCTTAGTCCACCCACTGGAACAAGCACAGCTGGCCACTCCTTTTAAAAATTCTCTTCCCTCTCTTCTTTAACACTTGATACTTTTGGGACCCCTGGCTGGTGCAGTCAGAAGAGCATGTGATTCCTGATCTCTGGGTTGAGTCTGAGGCCCACGTGGGGTGTAGAGATTACTTAAATAAATATCTAAGGGGGGGGACCTGATACTTTCTGATTTTCCTTCTTGGTCTTTTCTTTTTCTATCTCCTTCTATAGGCTTTCCCCCTGTGTATTTCTTTTTTTTTTTTTTTTTAAGATTTTATTTATTTATTTGACAGAGAGAAATTACAAGTACACTGAGAGGCAGGCAGAGAGAGAGAGAAGGAAGCAGGCTCCCTGCTGAGCAGAGAGCCCGATGTGGGACTCGATCCCAGGACCCTGAGATCATGACCTGAGCCGAAGGCAGCGGCTTAACCCACTGAGCCACCCAGGCGCCCCATGAGCCACCCAGGCGCCCCCCCCCATGTATTTCTTAACTACGGTTTTTATCCAGTTGTTCTCAGACCTCTTCTGTCTTTACTTGCTTCTACTGGATGGTCTTATCCACTCTCATGACTCTCCCTAAAGTCTTTTATATTTCCTTACTCCCTTTCTAAGTAAAGGTTTCACCATACATTCAATAATCCAAGGCCAGACATCCAGAAACCACTCTCTTCATCAACTACATCCAATTAATGGTAAACAATTCTCTTTTTTTAAGATATTATTTATTTATTTATTTATTTATTTGAGAGGGAGAGAGATTGGGGTGGGGAGCAAAGGGAGAGGAACAAGCAGACTCTGAGCTAAGCGGGGAGCCCCAGGTGGGGCTCAATTCCACAACCCCGAGATCATGCATGACCTGAACCAAAATCTAAAGTCAAAGACTCGAATGACTGAGCCACCCAGACATCCCTCAACAACTCCAACTCTTAATTACCTCTCACATCCATTCTTTCTTTTTCATCTCAGATATTATTAAGCTAATTCATGCTCTGATCTCTGGCTTAGATTTATTCAATAATTTCCCAAACACTATACCTGCCTCCATTCGGGCCCTCCTCCAATCCATCTGCTATACTGACACCAAAATAATTTTCTTAAAGCTCAAATATGACCAATTGGTGTACTATTTTAAACTCTTCATTGGTTCCGCATGCCCTACTTAAGAAAAAAAAAATACTAACCCCTTTAAATAGTGTATGAAGCTTTTCTTCTTCTAGTCTCATGCCTAGGTCTTCCACCTCAACTTCTGCCCCTCACCCTTTTCAACATACAAAACTACCATGCCAAAAACTACTATCTGCAGTTCCCCCAATACAATATGTTGCTCCACATATTTCCACACATTTGTACACCTGGGTTTTCCTTTAAGGTGTCCCTCTCTTTTTTATCTTCACAGAAAACTCCTGCTAATCAATACTGAACACAAGCATCATCTCTTCAGTAGACTTTTTTTTTTTAAGATTTTATTTACTTATTTGACAGAGAAGAGACACAATGAGAGACATAAGTAGGGGGAGTTGGAGAGGGAAAGCAGCCCTCCCACTGAGCAGGGAGCCTGATGCGGGGCTTGATCCTAGGACCCCGGGATCATGACCAGAGCAGAAGTCAGATACTTAACGACTGAGCCAACCAGCCACCCCACCACCCCTCTTCAGGAAACTCTTTTTTTTTTTTTTTAAGATTTTTTTTTAATTTATTTATTTGACAGATAAGAGATCACAAGTAGGCAGAGAAGCAGGCAGAGAGAGAGAGAGGGAAGCAGGCTCCCTGCTGAGCAGAGAGCCCGACGAGGGGCTCAATCCCAGGACCCTGAGATCATGACCCGAGCCGAGGGCAGCGGCTCAGGTCATGATCTCAGGGTCCTGGGATGGAGTCCTGCATCGGGCTCTCTGCTCAGCAGGGAGCAGCCTGCTTCCTCCTCTCTCTCTCTCTCTCTCTGCCTGCCTCTCTGCCTACTTGTGATCTCTCTCTGTCAAATAAATAAATAAAATCTTTAAAAAAAAAAAAAGAAGAGGAAAAGAATTTTGTTTTAATCTACAAAAATAAAAATTTAATCCTAGGCTGTTTCAATGTATACAAGTGTTACATCATAAAACAAAAATATGTTTCTGCAGAAAAAAAAAAAATTGAGCTTTCCTGATTAACAAATCCATCAAATCCACTCAATGAATATCTATTTGAGCTTACTATAAGGCCAAGATCAAATTGTGAACCAGAGAATAGGGAGCTAGGATGAAAGACTTCGTAAGAGCAAGCTTTTGGGTCAAATCTCATAACAAAATTAGAGTAAAAATCTCTACATAATTTGTATTTATATGATATAACTATTCATTTCATCAATATCTGAGCACCTGTCGTGTTCTCAGCACAAATCTAAACACTGGGCATAAAGCAGCAAGCAGACAGACAGAATCCTGGCGTTCTTGGACCTTACATTTTATTGGGCAGAAATGGGTAACAAACAACACAAGCACATAAAATATGTGAATACCAAATGATACATGCCAAAGGGAAAAATAAAAAAAGGAAAAGAAAGATTGGGGGTTACAATTTTAGACAGAGCAGCCAAAGGAAGTCCCACTGAGAAGGTAACATTTATGTCAAAACCTGAATGTCAGGAAATAACTCTAAAAATATGGGAAGAGAGTTCCAAGCAAAGGGAACAGCAAGGACAAAGCAAATTACGCGAGGGGAACACTGGATGAGCAAGGGATCAGATTAAGGTTTGCCAACTGCCAATTATTTGCAGAAAAACCAGCTCAGTGGCATCAACTATATTCACATTGCTGTGCAACCATCATCTCCATCCATCTCCAGAACTTTTTCATCTTCCCAAACTATATTCATTAAACACTAACTCCCCATTCTCACCACCCCCCATCCCAGTGCCTGGTAATCACTATTCTATTTCCTGTCTCTATGGACTTTCTAATCATATTATTTTACTAGGAAGGAATCTCAAGTCCTGAAAGGCTGTGACTTTCCCAAGGTAACTCAGCTGCTTTCTGGCAGATAAAAGCCAAAAGTAAGACTTATTTAGAAAGGAAAGCAGTGATCCTCTGTAGCGAAATAGATTCACTTCATTTCCTTTTTTGCCTCAGGGCCTAGTTACTGAATTTCTGCAAGGTATTTATTTGACAAGTCTCTCATCTTTTAATGGACAAATGTCAAAATATGGGTCATATGATCATTATGGTTAAAGAATTCCTGAACAAGCTGAATGGATGGCCATAAATACCTATCTATCTGTAAGCATATCACTAACGGCATGGCCTAAAGCTTCTTGGTTCTATCTTATTGAGCATTCTTATTAATGATTTGGATGTGACCATTTGTGGCATAATGATGAAATCTGTGATAATATATAAAGAAAAGTGTGACAGCTGGATCTGCTAGATCAAATAATCAGTATTTGAAAGATCTAACCAAATTAGAATAAACTAAATCTATCTAACATGATGCTTTACAGAGATCTATAGTTCTACATACATTCATGTTCAAAAAGACCCAAACTACTGAATTACAGGCACAGGAAAAAAGTCATTCAAAAACAAGCTAATGTAATCTCAGGGTGCATGAATATAAATGTCCAAAAATGGAGGGGTTGTGGGGTAGGGAGATTTCAGGCTTTATGTTCATCTAAACCAACATTCACTGAGCACCTACTTTGTCCCAGACTACACCTGAAATACTGTTTTCAGTTCTAGTTCCAAGCATAAGACTCATGGTACATCCTGACAAAAACATGCAAGAGAAAATAACTAAGAACAACAACTAGTTTTTACTTATAAAGGATAAAAGCAACTGAGAGAAATTTAATCAGAAGATAATTACAACAACAACAACAACAAAAAAAGATAATTACAACAATAATACCTAACAATTCCTTTACACTTATGTGTGGCAGTTATGGAGGTATGTCGCTTATATCTCCCTTCAAGAAAGAATATGCTATTGACCTGCTCGGCATGCAGTAAGCTGACAGCCTCCAGCTGCAGTCTCTTTAAGATCCCTAGACTCTGAGACCATTGTCCTCCTGGGCAGCCAGTCCCAGCCAATAACTGGTCATATCACAGCCATTTCTGTCACATGCAGGACTCTCTAATGAAGAATTTTTGCTCTAGAGTCTTCACTGTGTCCAAGACTCTGTCAGATCTGAATCATACTGAGGCCCTCCCTGCCAATTCTGTTTCCTCCCCCTTTCCTTTCATAGGAATCTTCCTCCTCCCCCATGTACCTCTTGTGTAGGAATGCAATACAATACAATACAATACAACTCTGATCCAGCTTCTGCTTCCAGAAGAACTCAAAGTGGCACATTTGGTACCAGAAATGGACTAAGAAAGCAAAAGGTAAAAACTGGATTTGGAACCTAGATCACTTCCTGTCCCACTGCAATGAGGATTTCATCCTGGATACTATGTGAAATATGGCACAAGCTGGTGGCACTTTTCTCAGGAAAAGTGCTAAAACTTTCTTGGAAGAATATTCCCAAAGAGCAACACTATGACCAGTGTAATGATTCTTAAATCTGAAATATGTGAGGGTAACAACCCATGTAAGCACAATGGAAGTGGCTAGCTGTTATGCTGCCGCTAACTCCCTAGAAAGAGCAGCTAACAAACACTTATTAGAAACTAAGTGTCAAAGCTAGAGGCTCTGGCAGTTCAAGAGGTCCTTATGGCTTACAGTGGGAGAGCACCAAAAGATGAAGATCAAACTCAGGATAGTGATACTATCACTGTGATACTTCAAAAATGGCTGAATGCCCAGCCAGGACAGGTTTGTCATGCCAAGGTCTGGATCCTGGTTTGGAAGACATGGAAGCATGCTAGATGGGAGAGGGGCATCTAAAACAGTTGCTCCCAAAGATTTTGGTTTTTCAGAATGCTCTGAACCCTCAGAGTCTGCAGATGACATTAACACGTCCCACTATATGGGAACACACTTCAGAGGCCTCTCACTTGCAAGGCAATAAAAGGCTCCCCTCAGGAGGGACCCCCCAAACTCCATGATAGTAACTAATATTAATTAGTTGCCATGTTGCCATGACGGTAACTAATATTAATGCTGCCAAGGATATCTTGGGCCTAATAAGGGAGAAAAGAGATAACAGCCTAAAGCTGCTGCAAGAATTTGCCAACATATATGGGCAGGATTAGAAAGAATGCTCACAGTGCTAGATTTTGAGGGAACTTAGTTAAGGAGGCCAGAATATTAAACTTATAAGGTTAAATTTGACTGGGGGTGAGGACACCATTTCAGAATATGGGGATCAACACTGTGTCAAGAACCTAGGGTTTGACATAAACGCTGCTACAGGGACTCCTCGAAGCCTGGAATAGAACGGTCTACATTGAATGAAACTGAAATGGAGTACCTAGGTGGCTCAGCTTGTTAAGATCTGACTCAATCTCAGCTCAGGTCTTGATCTCATAGTCATGAGTTCAAGCCCAATGCTGAGCTCTAAACTGGGCATGGAGCCTAGACAAAAAAAAAAAAAAAAAAAAAAAAAAAAAAAAAATGACACAGCAGAGGGCAGAACATGGGATTAAAGGGTTCAGGAAAATGGCTATGCTAGAGTGATTATGTGAGGTCAGAAGACCCACCAGAGGGACACTAGCATCCCCAAGAAGTGGTTCCCTCTTCTAAAATACAGGCTGTCACAGTTTGGCTCATTGATAGCAATAGGGATAATGATGCACTGAAGCAACAGAAACCAAGAGGTGGCACTTAAAACCAGAAGCCAGTGGACCACAGTTATCAACATAACTGGCAAGATGGGAAACAGCCAATAAACCTTGACCCACAGGGAGCTGTAGAGATAGTTAATAAAACAGTGTCATTAGAGCAAAATAGGTAGTCAATAGTGTTGCTTAATATATACAATCAAAATAAGGCAAGAATGTATAAGCACAAGGCTGAATGGTGGCCTCAATAAAAAAAAAACTAAGATCAGGGCGCCAAGGTGGCTCAGTGGGTTAAGCCTCTCCCTTCAGCTCAGGTCATGATCTCAGAGTCCTGGGATCCAGCCCCGAATCGGGCTCTCTGCTCAGCAAGGAGCCTGCTTCCCCCTCTCTCTGCCTGCCTCTCTGCCTACTTGTGATTTCTCTCTCTGTCAAATAAATAAATAAAATCTTAAAAACAAAAACAAAAAAAAACCTACCATCCCTTGCCTAATTCCTATTCCTGATCTAGTTTTCAGATCCAGACCTACCAGCTTAGAGAGGTGGCTGGTTCCCCAGCAGCAAGGACATATGTATGTGTGTGTGTGTGTGTGTGTGTGTGTGTATATATATATATAAAAATGATTACCCCCAAGTTCTTCTCCAATGACACCTATGCCTATTTACTCCAGTGACTATACGCAGGAAAAAGAAAATGCCAGACATTTAAAGAACTATTCATCAGAGAGTCTGAGTTGATGTTGATATCGACACCTGGAGCATCATTATTCCCCTATTATAGGAACTAAGCAATAAATGGAGTTCTGGCCAAAGTCCAGCTTATAGTGGGTCTACATAGCCACCTACCAGTCATTTTTCCAGGCCCTGAATATAACAAGATTGGCATCCTTGGAAGTTGGGGGAATCCCCACCCTGAGTCCTTGGCCTCTGGAGTAAGAACTATGATAACGGAAAAAGTGAGGCGAAACCTGCAAATATCTATACATCTCCCCAGACCTTGACCAAATAGTAAATCAAAAACAGTACTTTATAGGGGGGAGAAAGTAAGAGGAAGAGCAGAGTTTCGTGCCACCCTTAGGATCTCAAAGATGCAGGGGTAGTGGTCCCTTTCATATGTTTGTTTAATGCCTCTACAGGAACCAGCTGGATCCTGGGGAATGATTAGAGACTACCACAAGCTCAACCAAGTAGTAGCCGTGACCACAGCTGTCCCTACCAAATGTAATCTGTTTGCTATACCTGACAGATATATATAGCCTCAGGTGTATGACATGCAACTACTGATTTGGTAAATGAGTTCTTTTCCATCCCAATTGGAAACAGTTCCTTTCCGTGTAATAAACAATAGTATATATTCACAGTTTTGCCTCAGGGCTATATTAATTCTCCTATTCTGTCATGATAAACTCTGAAAAGAACTAGATTCAAAACAGCACACTGATCCATTTAAGCATGCTGATCATGCAAAATAAACAAGAGATGCCTAGCATACTGAAGTACATGGTAAGATACATGTGCTCCAAAGGGCAGGAGAAAAACTCTACAAGTATCTAAGGATAAGTTTTAGGAATTCAGGAGTTCACAGTCATGCCAACCCATCCCCTCCAAAGCAAAAGACAAACTGCTGCATCTTGCATCTCCCACTACAAAAAAGGAATCACAACATCTAGTAGGCTTCTTCAGACTTTAGGGGCAACACATTCTATAGGTAGGACTATTGCTGTAACCCATGTACTGAGTGATATGGAAGGCTTACTGTCAGTTTTGAGTAGGAAACAACGCTATAGCAGGTCCAGGTTGTTGTATGAGCTGTCCCTATCCTGCTGGAGGTCTAAATATTGGGAAAAGATACAGTAGAGTTTATAGCAAGCCTTAATGGGAGAATCACAATGCAGGCATGCTACTAGGCTCTAGAAAGAAATTGCGTGACCATTGCACACTACATGTCCAGAACTGCTCATAATGAGTTCAAAAGGACTCTCCAAGTTATAAAGTCAAGTGAGCTCAGAAACAATCCATTATGAAATGGAAATGGTACATCAAAAATCAAACCCAAGTGGGGCACCTGGGTGGTACAGCAGGTTGAGCATCCGACCCTTAGTTTCAACTTAGGTCATGATCTTGGGGTCATGAGATCCAGCCCTTCATGGGACTCTGCACTCAGCAGGAAGTCTGCTTGGGGTTTTATTTCTCTCTCTCCCTCTCCCCCTTCCCTTTGCTCCTATGCTCATGCGCACACGCTCTCTCTCTCTCTCTCTCTCTCTCAAAAATAAATAAATAAATAAATCTTAAAAAAAGAAAAATCAAACCTAAGCAGAACAAAAGGGCACAAGTAAGATACATAAGTAGACAGCTAAGACTTCCCTAACAACTACCAAAATTGTTCCAGCACCCATTCCTTAGTTCACATCTATAGCTGTTTGGGGGATCCTATATGACCAGCACAAGGAAGAGATAAAAGCCAAAGCTTCGCTTATAAATAGCTTATAAATGGCTCAGTATGTGAATGCAAGCTGAAAAAAGAAACAACAGCTTCATTACAGCCACACTTAGGGCTGACCTTGACAGTGGAAAGGGAAAATCTTCCCAAGGATAGAGCTTCAAATGAGGCATCTGGTCATAACTTTATGTAAACAGAAAAATGGCCAGAGGTGAGAATATATACAGACTCATGGGCAATTGCACATGGACTGGCTAACTGGTCAGGGGCCTTTAAGGAAAAAGACTACAAATTATTATAAGAAGACATGGGTGGAGGCAAATGAATGAACATAGGGAAATGTGTAACAGTGATAAAGTGTGAAAATTCTTTTCATGTGTTAATGCTCCCTAAGAAGCATCCAATGTAGAAGAGACACTGAATAACCAAGTGAACAAAATGACTCAGAGATTGACATGAGCCACCCCAGAACTGGCATGATGCGGACATGAATAAAGTAGCCAGTGTGGCAGAAACCAAAATAGAAGCAAAGAAGGAGGCATGGACTCCCACTTACCAAGGCCCAATCAGGCTACCGCCCTCTCTGAACATCCAATCTGCAAGTAACAGAGACCAACACTGAGCCCCCAATATAGCACTATGCCTCAAGCTGACCTACCAGTTACCACATCATATTCATTTTATCTTGAAAAGGGCAGCAATTGATCACCACAGATATTCAACAGATACTTATTCCAAGTATGGGCTTTCCTTTCCTGTACATAGAGCTCCAGCCATAACACTAGCAAAGGGCTTACAGAGTACCTGATCCAAAGACATGGAATCCCATATAACATAACATCTAACCAAGGGAATCACTTCACAATGAAGGATTATGGCAGTAGGCCCATAACCATGGGCTCCAGTGGTCTTATCACATAATATAGCACCATACAAAAGCATCCAGCCTTATAGAATACTGAAATGGCCCACTGAAGACACAGCTGATATATCACCTCAGAGATAAGAATGGTGTGCTATCCTCTAGGATACACCAAATGCACTGATTCAGAGCTATGCTCCCAGTAGGATGAACACACAGATCTGAGAACCCAACAGGTAGAAGCAGAAATGGCCCCTACGTACCATCATTCCCAATGATCCACTGGAGGACTTTATATTTTCCGTCTGTACAATGCTGGGCTCCAGAGTTAGAGATCCTGGGCATACTTTTGCCAGCTGACATGTCAAGGGTCACACTGAGCTATAAGTTATAGCTGTAGCCAGTACATTTGGGACTCTGTGTCCCTGGACCAAGAGGCAAGAAGAGAAATCCCCATCATGTTGGGGTAAATAACCCTCATCCTCAG
Source organism: Mustela putorius furo (assembly GCF_011764305.1). NCBI lineage: Eukaryota > Metazoa > Chordata > Mammalia > Carnivora > Mustelidae > Mustela > Mustela putorius. The sequence continues at coordinate 41,411,217 of NW_025422005.1, read as the reverse complement.
ATGAAGTAGATCTGCTGTTACACAACAGGAGCAAGAAAGACTATACGTGATAATCCATCTGAGGGGATCCAACTGGGCAGGGGAGTCCCCTGCCCAGTTATGACTATGAGTGGACTAATGCAAACCACTCCAGCCTAAGAACAGTATGGTTCTCAGATACCTCAAAAATGAGGGGTGGGTCATATCAGTAGGTAAACCACCCAGACCAACAGAAATGACAGCTAATGGCAAGGGAGTTTACACTGAATAGTGGAGGAGACAATGAAAACCACTATAGTCCTGAGACCAGCTACACAATGGGGGCTTAAGCCTATCTCACTAACCCACTTCTTTGAAGTTTCCCATCAAGAAGAGAAGTTCAGGGTATCTGGCTGGTTCATTCAGTGGGGCATGAGACTCTTGATCTCAGAGCTTTGAGTTCAATCCCCACATGGGTATAGAGATTACTTTAAAAATAAAATATTAAGGGGCACCTGGGTGGCTCAGTGGGTTAAGCCTCTGCCTTCAGCTCAGGTCATGATCTCAGGGTCCTGGGATAGAGCCTGCACTGGGCTCTCTGCTCAGCAGGGAGCCTGCTTCCCCTGTCTCTTTGCCTGCCTCTCTGCCTACTTGTGATCTCTCTCTCTGTCAAATACATAAATAAAATATTTTTTAATAAATAAATAAAAATAAAATACTAAAATAAGAGAGAGAGAGAAGTCCATGGAACGCTGCAAGAACAGCTTTCAGAAAATGTTTGGAGACCTAGATCCTGCGAGATAAGAAATGGACTATGGCAATTACTTGGATCTCCCTTCAAGAAAGAACTTGCATTGGGACGCCTGGGTGGCTCAGTTGGTTAAGCGGCTGCCTTTGGCTCAGGTCATGATCCCAGTGTCCTGGGATCGAGTCCCACATCGGGCTCCTTGCTCGGCAGGGAGCCTGCTTCTCCCTCTGCCTCTGCCTGCCATTCTGTCTGCCTGTGCTTGCTCGCTCTCCCTCTCTCTCTCTCTGACAAATAAATAAATAAAATCTTTAAAAAAAAAAAAAAAGAAAGAAAGAAAGAACTTGCATTTAAAAGAAAAAGAGTGTTTGGGTGGCTCAGTTGGTTTAGTATCCAACTTTTGATCTCAGCTCAGGTCTTGGTCTTAGGGTCATGAGTTCAAGACCTGCATTTATAAAAATAAAAAAATAAAAGAAGGGGTACCTGGGTGGCTCAGTGGGTTAAAGCCTCTGCCTTGGCTCAGGTCATAATCCCAGGGTCCTGGGATCAAGCCCACATCGGGCTCTCTGCTCAGCACGGAGCCTGCTTCCCTTCCTCTCTCCCTCTGCCTGCCTCTCTGCCTACTTATGATCTCTCTCTGTCAAATAAATAAATAAAATATTTAAAAATAAATAAATAAAAATAAAAGAAGAAAGAACAAACTTGCATTCAGGTGCATGGAGACAGTAATAGCCTCCAGCTGCTCATCTTGGCTTTCCACCTGAGTCCAGACTCTTCTGGGGAAGCTCCTAGCCTGTGACTAAATACAGTGAGTATACCAGAACCTGGCCATTTCTTACCAATGCAGAATCCTCTAACAGGTGATCTTTGCTCTGGAGCTTCCTGTTGGATTGGCAGAGTTTTGCTGTTGTTTTTTTAATTTATATCACAGATTGAGGCCCTCGTAGGTCAGTTCAGCTTGCACTCCCTTTTCTTCCACTGCATTATCTACTCCCCATAAAATCTCTCACACTACAAACTCCATCTCAATATCTGCTTCCCAAGGGACAAAAGCAACATTCTATATAATTAGCTCTTTTATGAATCATTTCATTTAACTAAGGTATTACTGCTATTCCCATTTCACAGATGAGAAAACTGGGGCACAGAGAAGTTAAGTAACTCACCCAAGATCACATAGTAAAAGCAGTAGAACTCTTTTGAACCCAGGCAGTCTGATTCCAAAGCCTGAGCTTTCAAATACTATGCTAGCAAAGGCATCTTCAGGTATTAAGATGAAAGTAATTATATATTTTACGTAATTTTAGGAAGCAAAACAACAAAAGGACAGATATTAAAGAAAAACAGCATTTGGCTAAATATAAAAGAATTTTTTTTTAATAAGTTGTCAGAACAACAGAAGAAGAGGTGCTTCAGGAAGTAATCAGGGCCTATCACCTGAGGGTTGAAATAGTCATGGATATTGTGAGAAGCTTTATAAAACAGATAAAAGTTCACCTAAATCAGTAAAAGATACACTGCTAAGTATTATGTGGAAAAAGAGAGTCACCAGTCAATAAACTGGATAATATATTGCTGAAAAAAGTTAAACCACTTTCTTTAACTCCTCAATTTTTAAAACGCTAAAATGGGGGCACCTGGGTGGCTCAGTCTGTCAGGCAACTGCCTTCAGCTCAGGTCATGATCCTGGAGTAAAGGATCGAGTCCCCTACAACTGGCTCCCTGCTCAGCAGGGAGTCTACTTCTCCCTCTGACCCTCCCCCCTCTCATGCTCTCTCTCTCTCCCTCTCAAATACAGTCTTTTTTTTTTTTTTAAGATTTTATTTATTTATTTGACAGAGATCACAAGTAGACAGAGAGAAAAAGGGGGAAGGAGGCTCCCTGCTGAGCAAAGAGCCTGATGTCGGGCTCGATCCCAGGACCCTGAGATCATAACCTGAACTAAAGACAGAGGCTCTAACCCACTGAGCCACCCAGGCGCCCCTCAAATAAACTCTCTAAAAAATAAAAATAATATAAAATAAATAATATAATAAAAATAAAAATAATAAAAAATAATATAAAAAATAAAAACAAAATAAAATACTAAAGTGTATTTATAAACTCTGAGGGATATAGTATACTGAAAAACCCAAACTTATTTGACTAAAGAATACTTCCTTGCTTCCAACTCAGAACGATTTAGTTCCAAAGTCAAAATTCACTGTTCAAGGTCTCCAGAAGCTAATGAGGAAAAGAATGACAATTTTCTAGCTGGTTAACAATTTTCCAAATAGTCAAAACATCACCTATCTACCTATATGTCAAATAATCATCTCTAATACCTTGAGGGTAGAAAGGCTATATAAAAGTTGTCACTAAACTGCATTTCATTCTTTTTTAATGCAAAGCATGCCTTTCTTTGTTTTATCAACAAACTCTCTAAAGATCTACAATAATGGGTTCACATTTTAATTACCAAATTCTCACTTTATGAGCAATACAAAAGCTTTATTTCAAGTGTGCTACTGGTGATTTTCATAAAACAGCTCTAGATGCTTTTTTCTCAACTATCACAAGAAAGGACAGAAGAATGGGGGTAACAGGTATGGAGGGAAAAAGCAACAGTTAAAACTACTCATCCAGCTAATTCCCAGAGTTTCTGTGTCTTTATTTAGAAATACAGTTTCTTTACTCATTACAGGGGAAATTTTTTTTTTTTTAAAGATTTTATTTATTTGTCAGAGAGAGGGAGAGAGAGCGAGCACAGGCAGACAGAATGGCAGGCAGAGGCAGAGGGAGAAGCAGGCTCCCTGCCGAGCAAGGAGCCCGATGTGGGACTCGATCCCAGGATGCTGGGATCATGACCTGAGCTGAAGGCAGCTGCTTAACCAACTGAGCCACCCAGGCGTCCCACGGGGGAAATTTCTATGTAAATTATAGTCCCTTGTTTTACTTCTATTTTTCTTAGCCCATTGCCACCTGTTCTCTTTCTTCATTAATGATACTATCACCATGGCCTGGAGCTGTCCATACGCCATCTATTTTTTCATTCAGTTCCCTGGAAATCTCAATGGAATATTAAATGTGGAAGTGGCATTAACATCTAGTCCACCACTCATTTTCAGATGAGCGAAATGATGCCCAGAGATAAGTTATTACTATTTTTCTAGTAATAGCAAATCCGTTATCTATTTCAAAAATATATACATGAAAGCTGAAATTCCCAAAATACACTTACACATTCTTTTTTTGAGAGAGCGAGCAAGCAAGCACAGAAGAAGGGCAGAGGGAGAAGAGAGAGAATCTTATGCAGGGTTCAATCCCAGGACCCCAAGATCATCACTGGAGGTGAAACCAAGAGTCAGACCCCAAGCTGACCAAGCTACCCAGATACCCTACATTTTTTTCTCATACAAAAAGCTACATGCCAGTAGTATACTTCAAAGGCAAATGCCACCAAAGTCAACCAACTAAACTGGAGCTCTCCTAATATGAATACTTCCTAAAGCACTATAGAATATCTTTTTTTTTTTTTTTAAGAACGAGAGAGAGAAGCAGGGAGAGGAGCAGGGGGAGAGAGAGAACCCCGAGAAGACTCCCCGCTGAGCACAGAGCCCAACTGAGGGCTTGATCTCTGGACCCTAAGATCATGACCTGAGCCAAAATTAAGAGTCCACACTTAACCAACTGAGCCACCCAGACACTGGTGGATTATCTTAAGATAAAACAAATACAAAACACGTGGAGAAGGTCACATGATGAAAAAGACTGTAGACTTTGTAGTCAGAGACATATGGTTTGAATCATGGAGGAAGGCTGAGGAAAGTCAATAAAAATCTCCATGCCAGTTACCTTAGCTATAAAACGTGCATGACACTATGAATATTATAGGGTCATTTTAAGAATCAGAAAGAACATATGTGAAATACCTACCAGAAAGCACAGAGTGGACAAAAATTTTATATTACACAAATAAGTAATACAAGGCAAAAGAAATCAAGGAAAACTCCATAAACCTGAAATCTCTTTTTTGGCAGGTGGGATAGGGGGCCTCCATGCCCAGCGTGGAGCCCAAGGCAAGACTTGAACTCATGACTCTGAGATTAAGACCTGAGCTGAAATCAAGAGTCTGGTGCTTAACAGACTGAGCCACCTAGGCATCCCAAACCTGGAATCTTTAAAAGGCAGGATAGTGGGGTATAGAGAAATAGGAAGTAAGGCACGATGACGCTGGGACCAATTAGGAAGGACTATGCCAGATTAAAGAATCTAAACCTTGCTTTTTACTTATTTTTAACAACTGATAATTTATTAAAAAGGCTGATTTAAGTATCTGCAATAGTGACTTCAACATTGACTCCTGGCTCAATACTGATCAAAGTAACCTAACAATCTCACAAAGACTGTACAAATCAATGAGTCACTTGTAGATCCTCATCTGAAAACAATCCCAAATCTTAGAATCTTCACCACAAGAAAATTTTTCTTGCAGTGATTCTTAGAGTCTTGATGGGCACCAGAACTGGTCCTTTCACCTTGAGATTCTTTTCCTTTAAACCTCTGATCAAGTCAGCGCACACGTTCTCCAAGTACTTAGGCTGTGGCCGATCAGATCTAATTTGATGAATCACCACCTCGGGTTCCACAGGGGCCTTCCCAGTGTCTTTAAAAGCCATGGCTATAGCAGGAGTTCAGCTTCCTGATAGACTTGTTCTTGGTGAGAGGGAGAAACAGTGGTGAGTCAGGAGCAGGAACGGGGTGCCCAGAGATGTAGCTGCAGTAGCATCTCCCTCGCAGAACTCAACCTTCTTTTTTAGACATAAAGCAGAACCTTCCAAGAATGACCTCACAATAATCTCAAAAATAGTTTACTTCAGGGGCGCCTGGGTGGCTCAGTGGGTTAAAACCTCTGCCTTCAGCTCCGGTCATGATCCTAGGGTCTGGGATCGAGTCCAGCAGGGAGCCTGCTTCCTCCTCACTCTCTGCCTGCTTTTCCTGCCTGCTTGTGATCTCTGTCAAATAAATAAATAAAATCTTTCAAATAAAAAATAGTTTACTTCAGCTACTAATTAAAAACAAAAACAGAGATGCCTGGGTAGTTCAGTCGGTTAAGCATGTGCCTTCAGTGGCTCAGGTCATAATCCCAGGATCCTGGGATCAAGCTGGTCAGGCTCCCTGCTCAGAGGGGATCCTCTGCCCTTCTCTATCTCCCCACACTCCCAACATCTCCCCTTATGTTCATTGTTTCTCTCTCTCTCTCAAATAAAATTAAAAAAAAAAAAATACAAAAACAAAACCAAACACCTATGGACAGTTTTATCACCAGAATCACAAAAATGTTTAGATGACGTATTCTTAAGTTTTAAGGTTTTTCTCAAACTGGCAGAATTCTGCTTCAATTACTTTTTAAGTGCTGTTTCTCTTGTTCAATTGAAAATGAGAAATGGAAGCGAAAATTTACATAAACCCTGACAACATTTCCACAAAATTTTTAAACTGCTTGTTATTTTAGTAAAGAGAATTTTGAGAGACGAGGCTCTGCTTAGATATAATAACAAAAACATATACCATTTACTCTTTCTTCATTTTAATAAAACAAACTCTGGCAGATAAACTAAAACATTATAACAATGAGAGGTTAGAAAAGAATCATATTACAGGAGCACCTGGCTGGCTCAGTCCATAGAGCATGCAACTCTTGATCTCAGGGATGTGAGTTTGAGGCCCATCTTGGGTATAGCAATTACTCAAAAATAAAATCTTAGGGCGCCTGCGTGGCTCAGTTGGTTAAATGTCTGCCTTTGGCTCAGGGTCCTGGGATCAAGCCCCATATTAGGCTCTGTGCTCCGTGGAAATCCTGCTTCTTCCCCTCTCCCTCTGCTGCTTCCCCTGCTTGTGTGTGCTCTCTCTGTCAGATAAACAAAATCTTTTAAAAAATAACAAACTAATAATAATAAATAGAGGCACCTGGGTGGCTCAGTGGTTGACCATCTGCCTTCGGCTCAGGTCATGATCCCAGGATCCTGGGATGGAGTCCCACATCAGGCCCCCTGCTCAGCAGGAAGCCAGCTCCTCCCCTTCCCACTCCCCCTACTTGTGTCTCTCTGTCAAATAAAATCTTTAAAAATAAATAAATAAATAAAATCTTTTTAAAACCTTTATTTAAAAAAAAGGAACCATATTACAAGCAGAAATACATACCTCTTTATTAATCTTAATTCGAAAGGCTCCAAAACTGTTTTTCTTAATTTTCTACAGAAATTATGACATTCAAAACAACTAAAAGACCATATAACAAACCAGTGAGGCCTTTTAGCTCACTCAGTTCAAAGACCTAAAACTGATCCTTTTAGCTCACTCAGCTGAAAGACCTAAAAGTGATCCTAATCAGGTGAGAAAATACTGTGGGTGATCCACTGTATATAGAATGAAGGTTCAAAACTTGCACTTTGTTCAAAGGATAGTTCCCTGCAGTATTTCCTAACTAGTTTGAAAAAAAATTTAGAATCATTAGCAAATCATTACTGCTGACTTTAAACTGTGTCCTACAAAACCTCATATAAAAGCTTTAATATCTTAAATGGGAACAAACAATAACAGACTATACTATGAATAATAATAAAGAATAGAGGCGTTTGGCTGGCTAAGTCCGTGGAGCATGTGACTCTTAAACTTGAGGTGTTAGGTGTGAGCCCCACACTGGGTGTAGAGATTACTTAAAATCCTTGGAGGGAAAAAGAATAAAGAACAATGACTCAACTGAATTTATACAAAATTACATATCAGAGAGAGGTACCAGCAATCCTTAAAAATCTGTCAGACCTCACTAATTAGAAATGTTAATGGCTAAATATGCACTGGACTCTCTTTTTAGAAATGTTTTAGCAATTAAAGGAAAACTAAACCTAACATTTACAATTGACTTTTGTTAAGAAATGTTCTTAAAAGACAACCTTCCAGTTGGAAATCCCCATACCACTACCCCCATTACCACCCAAAGTGGTTAACTAGTTTTGTCGAGTTCACTGTTTACTAAACAGGAAACTAGAAAGTTCACATCTTTTATCCTCAAGGCAAAAAAGACTCCTTATTATCAAACAATCTGGCAATTCATCTGCCAAGTAAAAGCTTCACAATTTACCTAATGATTGTAAATGAAAGTTATAATCCTCAAATAGAGCTTTAACTTATCACTTCACACCCACTAGGATGGCTCTAATCAAAAAGACGGAAAATAACAAGGGTTGGTGAGGATGTGCAGAAACTGCAATCCTCCTACATTGCTGCTGGGAATGTAAAATGGTGCAGGTCCTCAAAAAGATTAGAACAGTCACCTTTTGACCGTGGCAATATAACACTAGGTATGTACCCCAAACAAAGGAAAACACTTTTATGTTAAATGTTCATAGCAATATTATTCATAACAACCAAAGAGAAAAAAATAACCCAAACTGACAAAGGGATAAATAAAATGCGGTATATCCATATAATGGAATATCATTTGGCAGTATAAAGAGATGAAGTAGGGGCACCTGGGTGGCTCAGTGGGTTAAAGCCTCTGCCTTCGGCTCAGGTCATGATCTCAGGGTCCTGGGATCCAGCCCTGAGTCGGGCTCTCTGCTCAGCAGGGAGCCTGCTCCCCACATCTCTGCCTGTCTCTCTGCCTACTTGTGATCTCTGTCTGTCAAATAAATAAATAAATAATCTTTAAAAAAATAAAATAAAGTAAAGAGATGAAATACTGATATATGCTGCAACATGGACAAAACCCTGAAGACATTATGCTAAAAGAAAGAAACCACTCACATATCCTATAATTCCATTTATATGAAATGTCCAGAACAGACAGGTAAATCCATAGAGGGCAAAATGCACATTAGTAGTTGCCTAGGGCTGGGTAGATTGGAAGGGATTTCTTTTTGGAGTGATGAAAATGTCCAAAATTAGATGGTGGTGATATCTGCATAATTCTGAGTAGTCTAACAGCATTGAACTGTACCCTTTAAACGGATTAACTGCATGGTATCCAAAATATATCTATTATTTATTTTTTTATAAAGCTGTTCTTAAAAAAAGAAAAAGAGCCTTGCCTAATATTTTCAATTTAATTGAAATACATATGTTCTTCACTTCACGTGATATTTATAATTTATAATTGTATATTTATCTGATATATATTTACTTCATGTACATTAACCATATATAAGTATATATAAGTATTATTTGTAATAATGCATAATAATTTATAATAATTAATATTAAAGTTAATATTATTTTTCTAAAGTTAGTATTATTTCAATTAGCCAGGAGAACCCAGGACTGAATATACCCAAACTTTTCCTAATTAATGGAAAATTCTAGACTCCTTTTACCATTTCCTTAGGTCTTAATTCCTAAGACTCCTTCCCTCAAAAGATACTAAATTTTCATTTAAGTTTAATTAATCTTTAAAACCTAGGGCATGGGGACACCTGGGTGGCTCAGTTGGTTAAGCAGCTGCCTTCGGCTCAGGTCATGATCCCAGCGTCCTGGGATCAAGTCCCACATCGGGCTCCTTGCTCTGCAGGGAGCCTGCTTCTCCCTCTGACTCTGCCTTCCACTCTGTCTGCCTATGCTCACTCTTGCTCGCTCTCTCTCTGACAAATAAATAAAATCTTTTTAAAAAATTAAAAAAAAAAAAAAACCTAGGGCATGGATTTACTACTTCTGTATTTAAAAAAAGGGAACAGAACTACCATCATAGATATTAAGTCACAGATCCTTAAGGATAAATTATCATAAACAATCAGAAAAAAGATGACAAATCACCACAGAACTATCAACTAAAGAAACTATTACAATCCAAAGCCTAGAGTCACAAAAGCATTTTTAAGCTTAATTAGACAACTGTAAGGATTTTCAACTCAAAGATAATTTATAGGAAAAAAATTAAGATTTTTACAAATAGTTCTCTAATATAAAATTCCAAATGCCTCAAGATACCCATCAACACACATTAAGTTTTCCTTTCCCTTGCCTAATATGAATCCAGTAACTTTTTCTTGATTTCAATGTGTCCACAGAGATTTCCTTATTTTTACCTTATTTTATTAAAGGCTGTCAAGAAATATTTCATAAGTATAAAACATTATATACTGTTCTCATTTCTCTAACAGTTCAGTTCTATAAATGGGCTATTTATAATAATTAAAAGAAAAAAGTTTAAAATATCACTTAATTTGTAAAATAGGAAACATTAAAAGAATTTAAGTACCACTTAATCTATAAAACAGGAAATATTTTATAAATAGCATTTTTAATTGTTTTATTAAATAACATTTATAAAGCATAAAGCATTCCACTAATTACACCATTAAAATACTACCTCTACTGATAGCTTTGTTTCTCCTTAATTTAGCAATCTCTAATAGTTCAAAAGCAATGTTGATTTTATTTCCTAGTTGTAAACTGTATTAATAATGATCTTTCAAGTTCCCTCAAACAGAAGTAAACAAGTAGTATATTTTCCACTTTCAGGGTATCAATGATTTACCAGGACTCATGGGACTGAACTGTAGCTCTGATTTACACATTATATCATTTAATCATCACAACAATCCTATAAAATAGGTACTAACGGCTTCATTTTATAGAAGAATAATTGAGGCTTAAAGGGGATAGGAAAATCGTCCATGGTCCTCTAGGTCATAAAACTGAATCCCATATCTGACAGGTTATAAAAATCTAGATCTAATCTACTATAGTTTGTAAGGAAAAGTCTCCGTTTTGAAAACCCTTCAGTTTTTAAATAATTTAAGCTTAATAAATGGATATTGTTTTTAAAAACTAAGTATATGAACTATTTCTATTCCAAACTGCAACCATTTATCTTTTGCTGATTATTATACACTAAAAATGTTGCTCTATATTAATGCAAGTGAGGTACACACAAGTAAAAATGATGTAAAAGTCTGAAAATACGTAATGGAAAACAAATAAAACTCTAATAATGTAATAAGTGTACCCTATGCATAGAGAACAGCTCATTTATTCGGTAAAAATGAAATGGGAAGTATGTATAACAATTATGATCAAAACTGTTTTCTATGAAAAATTTTTAAGGGGCGCCTGGGTGGCTCAGTGGATTAAACTGCTGCCTTCGGCTCAGGTCATGATCTCAGGGTCCTGGGATCGAGTTCCGCGTCGGGCTCTCTGCTCAGCAGGGAGTCTGCTTCTCTCTCTCTCTGCCTGCCTCTCTACTTGTGATTTCTCTCTGTCAAATAAATAAATAAAAATCTTTAAAAAAAAAAATTTTTTTTTTTTTTTAATTTTAAAGATTTTATTTATTTATTTGACAGACAGAGATCACAAGGAGGCAGAGAGGCAGGCAGAGAGAGAGAGGAGGAAGCAGGCCCCCTGCCGAGCAGAGAGCCCGATGAGGGGCTCGATCCCAGGACCCTGAGATCATGACCTGAGCAGAAGGCAGAGGCTTTAACCCACTGAGCCACCCAGGCGCCCCAAAAAAAAAAATTTTTTTTTAAGAATTTTTTTTTAAGATTATTATTCGACAAAGACCACAAGTAGGCAGAGAGGCAGGCAGAGAGAGGAGGAAGCAGGCTCCCTGCTTCCTGCCCCCATCTCTGCCTGCCTCTCTGCCTACTTATGATCTCTCTCTCTATCAAATAAATAAATAAATAAAATCTAAAAAAAAAATCAAAGCTACTATGTTTTAAGTCTCATAGAAATTCCAAACCCTAATTTTTTTTTTTTTTTTTTTGCTTTTCCCTAAAGGAGGAATGGATGTGAACATTTATTGGGCACCTTCTAAGAGACAGATCCTGAGCTAATTGCTTTTTATTATTTGTATCTCATGGAACCAGTTTGACTTCTCTGTGATGGCAACTATTACTTCAATTATTACTACATAAGAAGCAACTCAGGATCTAAATGTTCCATTGTTCTAAGAATTGTAATAAGGATTCCTGCCCACATCTGACTCCATTCTCTGTACCACATCATGCAATTAACAACCATAAAACACCACACACACACACACACACACACCATCCCTCTAGGTACATAAGAAATAAGTTAAAATCCAGGCAATTAACTTTTTTTTTTTTTTTAAGATTTTACTTATTTATTCGACAGAGGGGGGAACACAAGCAGGGGAGTAGGAGTGGGAGAAGTAGGCTCCCTGCTGAGCAGGGAGCCCGATGAGACTCAATCCCAGGATCCCCACCTGACACCCAGCAACTGAGCCACCCAGGTGCCCCCAGGCAATTATCTTTTCTAAACAAGATTTGTGCGTCGCAACTCGTGTATGGCCAGCACATACCAGTGCCAAATAAAAGTTTACTGAATGGTAGGGGCGCCTGGGTGGCTCAGTGGGTTAAGCCACTGCCTTCGGCTCAAGTCATGATCTCAGGGTTCTGGGATCGAGCCCCACATCGGGCTCTCTGCTCAGCGGGGAGCCTGCTTCTCCCTCTCTGTCTGCCTCTCTGCCTGCTTGTGATCTCACTGTCAAATAAATAAAATCTTTAAAAAAACAAAGTTTACTGAATGGTATAAACACCGGTAGCTTAGCAACGAAGAAGAAATGGGATCATCTTTATTCATTCTGTCTTTCTAAGGAAGTTAATATACAACTATTGCTTACCAGGCAACATATACAACTTTCTCCTTACAGAATAAAACACTGATTCAGGAATTGGAAGAGAAGGGAATGACCACATATAAAAATTATTATTATTCTTAAAGGTCAAGCTATTGGATTAAACATTAGAAGCCTTAAAGAGAGATCAAGCATGATCTACTCAATTACAACTTTTGTCTGATGGCTGCCTTATAAGAGTTAAACATGTTCTGCTTCCACAACTGGCTAGTTGCTAGCAAAGACCACATTTTTGTGTTACCTAGAGCACCAAAGACAGGATCTGACACTTAATATTAATAGCTAAAACTTTATAAAGATCCTCTACAAATTACAAAACTGAATTAACCCTAAAAGTCTTGCAAGGTAAGTATATATCTATCTATATTTTACAGACAATGAATTCAAAGTCCAAGAAGAGATTAAGTGCAAGGTAAGTGGCCAGGTATCCTTCTATAACACCACAGCTGCCAGAAAAGGCTCTCAATATATTTTAATTGAATCAACTATCTCTTGAAATATCCTTTTTCCTTCTATGATTGTAACACCATTATCTGTTGCTATGAAAAATGTATTGCCACTTAAGATTGATAGCTTTGTTAGAAAACAGATACTGTCATTAGGCTTAATAAGGTTTGTTAACTTTTAACTTATTCTCAAACTTTAGTAGGATGAAGAACCAGGGAGCTTGATTAAAAATAATCCTTGGGCCACTATTATTCCTAAAAATTCTGATTAAAGGTACCAGGAATCTGCATATGTTAATAAGCAATCTCAGCTGATTCTAATGATGGCAGTCTTCAGAGACACACTGAGAAGAACTAAACTACTTTTGAAATTTAATCTACTCACCCCCAATTTTTTTAATCAAGCCAGTTTCTTACAATTATAAATATTTAAGCAAAATCTTACAAAAACAATCCAAGGCTACTACATCTAACATAATAAGTTCTCAAAAATGTATACTGCACCTCAGGAGCTTCCCATGCTGCAAAGGAGGTTAAGTCAGAGGTCTTTTAGGTAGTTAACTATGTTATTCTGTTTAAGTTGATGAATTCAACTATACCACAATGTAATTTAGTAAAACATTTTTATATGTCTTACACAAATGACTGGATGTTAAACAGTAAAAGGGAACAGTTAACTCTGAACCTGATAGAATAATAAAATAATAATAATTTGAATAATTATTAAAGTAATAATCACAAATAATTTTTAAATCACCAATAGTCCAAGCCCATTTAAAACTTTAAATGACCATCAAAATGTACTAATTATAAAATTATGGGTGACTTTCCCTCACTATTAAATATTTATTGAGTTGAACAGTACCTTTCTGTACTTTTCAAGTTTTCTACAGTAAGCATATTTATTTTATTCACGATTATAAAAGTTTTAGAAGTACTTATTAATCCTACAATCTTCACATTCATTATAGGGGAAGCAAGAGTAACCTGTAACCACATTTATCATAAACCATAAACACCCAAATACCTGACTTAAGGTATCAAACTGTAATCATTACCTTTTTTTCACACTAATACCAGAACAAATCACTTAACCTCTAAAATCTAGACTATGTCCCATTTCCATCAGGTATCTTTTATTAGTACAGTTAGCACGACTTTTTAAAATCCTCTTGTCATCTGTTCCGTGGATCTATTTAGGTGGAACCTTTTTGTACCAAGAACTGAGGCATTAAAATATTTACACTCTCTTATTAGGGAGAAGGGGAAAGACCACTATTTAAAAAAAAAAACAAAAACCACATTTTTATAATTGTGAGTATTTCCGCACGAAACTAGGATGGGGACAAAGCTAGGATGGGGCTTTCTCCAAGGCAGACCACTCTTAGAGGCAAAATGTAATGTAATAGAAAGCGACAGGGATGAGCCGCCAGCAGGTGATGAAATTTCAGCTCAAATAAAACGCAAACGGTTGTTTTCAACCCAGTCAGATCGGTGAATGACACTCGGGAGTACGGGGGGCTCTCAGGGCCCCGCACTTTCCGCACTCCAATTCTTACTAGCCCTCCCGCCCCTCCCCCCGGGGCTCTGCGTGACTCGGTAAGGGGCGCGGAGAAGCCAAGGCTGTTTGCAAACAGCCGTCCTCAGCCTCCCTCCAGGATGTACGTGCTGGGCCCAGGGTTAAGAGGCTGCGCTCGGCCCGGGCCCGGGGCCAACCTGAACGGTGCCAGTGCCTCCGCCAACACACCGGGCCGCAACGGAACCGAGACCAGGGCGAGGGCTTCCCGGCGGCGCGGGGCCTAGTCGCCCCCCACGCGCCTCCCGCCTCCCGGGGGACGCGGAGACGAAGGGTTGAGGGCCCAGAGCCGCGGGGTGGGGGAGGCGGCCGCAGTAGCAGGACGCCCCGTCCGCCCGGCCGGAGGGCTGCTGCCAGGGCCCTTCCCCGCGGCGGAAAGCCAGCGAGCCCGGGACCGCGTCGCGCCACACTCACCTCGAGCAGCGGCCGCCGCCGCCACAGCATGGCCGGGGGGGTCGTCCCTAAGCCGACAGCCTCCTCCGGAGGGCACCGGCGCGGCCCCAGGCGCCGCCGCGAAGCCTCCCGCTCCTGAAGGGGTTGTGGTCGCCGCTGCTACTGAGGCCCAGAGCCCGCCGAGCCTCATCGGGCTCACGGGCCGCCGCAGCCACGCGGTTCCCGGAGGAGCGCCGCTGAAACGGGCCGGGGGCGCAAGGCTGCGGCGGGACGACGGAGGTGCTGCAGGCGGGGATCCTCGGCGAAGCCTCCAGCGTCGCCGTGGCCGCTCCTGCCGCCGGCGCCGCTGGGCCACAGCGCCCCCTGGACCCCACGCCCGGCTACGGCGCCGGGACTGCGGCGGCCGCCCGGGCACGAGCGGCAAGGAACGCGGGGGAGCGCGGCCTGGGGATGGCGGGGGCCCGGCGCTCGCTGCGCTGCCCTCGGCCCCCGGCCAGCCTCCGACAATGCCTCCCGGGAGGCGGAAGGCCCTCGATCTCCCACAGACGGTGGCGGGTGCCAGCCCCACCCCCAGCCCTCAGGCCGTGAGCGCCTTTGCACCTTTTCCTTCTCTCCAGGAGGTACGTGAACGTTTCTGTCACTCGGACGTTCACCTGAGACCAGGAGGTGAGGGAATCTGCTCGTTTTCATCTCTCGTGATTCGAGAGGGATCCGTTCTAAGCCCCTTGGTGTGTCTGGGTGTAAAAAGGGTGACCCAGAAACAACCTTTTTTCCATACACACACACAAAATCCTCCCCCAAAACAGATGAATTGTCTTTGACCTTAACTTTTTTTGGATCTAGAAATTTCCTACAGATACCAAATCCTTCATCCCAAACCGCCCCAAAATTAGAAGGAAAAAAAAAATAGTAATATGCCGAGCAAGAGAATAGCCAACGGGTTGTCCTGAAATCCATAAACAACTTAAAGGTAAGAAAAAAAAACACCTATCTTTTCTAACTTACCCCCTTCCCCACCCCCACCTCATACCTCTACTCTTTCACCCCAACCCCGGTCAAATCCCAGGTAAGGATCTGAAGGAAGGAAATGTTACCTAGCGGAGGCTGTGGAATCATTCTGTTTACAGATACCCCATTTTCGATCCCGTATAGGCTCTAGAGTGCAAACATCAGAACCAAAAGCAATGGAAACAAAAAGACCGTCAGAAGGGAAATAGAGAAAGAAATTCTCCAAATCCTCTGGACCCAAATTTCCCAAGTAACAGTACATTATTTTGTCGCAGAGTGCTATAGTAGAATGAGCAGGGACTTTGGTGGCAGACTGTTCCTGATACTGTCAATTCCAGCTCTGTCATGTTTAGCTATATGACCCTGGGTAAGTTATATAACATTTCTGAACCTGAGTTTTCTAATGCCTGCCTGCTCATTGTAGTGAAAATTGGAGATGATTTATGTGAAAGAACTGGCCCAGAAAAGATAGTCAATGTTAGTTCCAATTATTGTTGGTTCCAAAACACCCTCTCCGTCTTTCTTAGATTCAAGTTTGTTCCCATCTGTTTTTGTTCTCTCTCTCAATTTCTGTGTGTAAATATATCTTTATCAAAAGATGAGCACATCAAAAAAGGGGGGGGAAATGGTGCATTGTTCTTCATCGTCCCTGGTCTGGGTAAAATTTTCCTAAATTTCACTAATGGATTTATATAACATCCCTCTGCTGATTAAAAAAACAGAGCTTAATGCACTGGATGCTATAATATTCTATTGCAGAGCAGATTTTAGCATAAAGATAGTATATTTTTCTGTATATAAAAATTATAAGGCAATCTTACCTGACTTCAGGTTATGTCCTAATAATAATAAATCTTAATGAGAAAATTATATAAGGTCTCTGGGAACTTTCAAATAATAATTGAGCAGCCACCTTAGAGAAAATATAACCTTACAGCTCTCTTGCAATCAATGAGCTGTTCCTGTTCTGTACAATCCAGAGTGTGCCTTCACCACCTACTTCTGAGTCACGTTACCAAAAAAAAAAGAAAAAGAAAAAGAAAAAAATCACTATCCCGTTTTTATAACAAGAGAAACTGGGGCTCAGAGAGAAACTATAATTCATCTTCATAACAACTCTATGAATTAAGTACTCTACTACCACCATTTTATATGTGAAATACATCCAACCTAGGGGAAAGCTGGAAGTAGACCTTGAGATTTCTTCAGTCTCCCATCTGATGCCCTAACAGTCCTTTTTGCAATATTCAGAAAATGCTGTAAGAGTAAGTTACTGTTGATAAAAATTTTCAGTCTAGAGAAATGGGCACTTTCATTTAGATTAGTTTGGCAGCCTAACATTAGCAGTGCTTTCGAAGCCTGGTTCACTACCACCACAGGAAATCTGCATTTGTTTATGAATAATCATGCTACCCAGGGTGTAGCTACTACATGAAGATGATTCATTTGTTCCCAAGACCAGTTTCCTCTTGCTTCACACTTTCTCTCCTTGTATTCAAATATGTTGCTGAAGGAGACAGTCTTTATCATCACTACCACTTCCTGATCATAGTAGTCTCCTGTAAATCATTTTATCTATAATTTTATTCCATCATTCAACTCTTCTACCCAGTTTGCTCTCTGCTCCTGACACTATGTTTCCCCCTCCTCTCGTATAGATCTTTCTCATTTTAATCTTTTACCTGCCATCAGTTGATTTAGTTACCCCACTCTCAATTTTGCATTGATTTCCACAACAATACAGTGACTCTGAAATACCGATTTATTCCTAATCTGGCAGATCTTTCCATTTTCATTTTTATGCCATACACATTCTGTAGGAAGCCAGTATTATAAGAATAGTTTCTTTACGTGAGTTTAAGCTGTTGCACTCTGATCAAAATTTTCTTTGCCCTTTAAAATTTGTTCTTGGGCGCCTAGGTGGCTCAGTTGGTTGGACGACTGCCTTCGGCTCAGGTCATGATCCCAGAGTCCCAGGATCGAGTCCCGCATCGGGCTCCCAGCTCCATGGGGAGTCTGCTTCTCCCTCTGACCTTCTGCTCGCTCATGCTCTCTCTCACTGTCTCTCTCTCAAATAAATAAATAAAATCTTTAAAAATAAATAAATAAAAATTAAAAAAATAAATAAATAAAATTTGTTCTTGGGCACCTGGGTGGCTCAGTCAGTTAAGCAGCTGTCTTCAGCTCAAGTCATGATTCCAGGGTCCCGGGTTCGAATCCTGCATTGGGCTCCCTGTTCAGTAGAGAGCCTGCTTCTCCCTCTCCCTCTGCCTGTCTCTCTGCCTACTTGTGCTCTCTCTCAACCTCTCTGTCAAATAAATAAATAAAATCTTTTTAAAAAAATAAAATTTTTTGTTCTTAAAAATTAAAGCCGTGGGGGACCTGGCCAGCTCAGTTAGAGAAACATACAACTCTTGATCTCAATGTCCTGAGTTCGAGCCTCATGTTGGATGGAGAGATCACTAAAATAAATAAATAAATAAACTTAAAAAGAAAATCAGGCATTTTACTTGTCAATTATACCTCAATAAAACTGGGGGAAAATGAAGCCAGAAAAATATCCATTTCCTGGCTTTGTAAATGGCATAGTAGTCATCCTTACAGTTGTGTTTCTGTCATGGACAATTGTTTACTGACTCTAATAAGTTCTACTTCTTGATATTACTAAAATTTCTCTCCAACTCCACTGCCATCCACTTTGGTCTAGGATTTATGCTCAATAAATGTGCAATGAATAAAAAAGAGGAATGAGTGAATATTTGTGTATAAGTATATATACTGTATAAAGTGTGTGAGAAGGCACAAAACCTTTTTCATGTTCCCAGTAATCCTTGTGCTTCCCAGTTTATAAGCACTTATAACTACATTGTCAATTTCTGTTTACTTGTATGTCTCTCCTATCAGATTTTGAGCCCTGTGAGCCAAGTTCAGTGTTGGATTCATCTCCGTGTCCCCACAGCCAGTCTCAGCACAGAATACAGCTCAGAGAATGTTAAACTGAACTAGGCTGGTTTAGACTGATGTGCATCCAGCTAGTGCATTCCGCCCGTTCAGTGACTGTTTAGGTCTTTCTCTTTAACTTTCAGGGCCCACCAAAGAGTAAGACTCTCCTTCAACAGGTGATTGCCCTGCAGCCCAGAACTACCCCCAGCCTGCTGCTGCCAGCTGCGGTCCTCCACACCCCTCTGCAATCACCAACCACGTTACCTAGTAAGCCTGAGATCAGACCAAGTCAGGAAAGCAGCACAAACTTTAAAAGGATACTGGGCAGGAGGGGGAAGGCCTGGGTGGCTCAGTGGGTTGGGCCTCTGCCTTCGGCTCGGGTCATGATCCCGGGGTCCTGGGATCGAGCCCCGCGTCAGGCTCTGTGCTCAGCAGGGAGCCTGCCTCCCTCCACCCCCCCTTTCTGCCTGCCTCTCTGCCTACTTGTGTCCTCTCTCTCTCTGTCAAATAAATAAATAACATATTTTTTTAAAAAAAGGATACTGGGGACATTTGGGAGCTTGTTAGGTCACTTGAATCATTTAAAAAAGAAGAAAGCAATTCCCATTTTGGGAATCAAATGTAAGTAGGTAATTAAATATGTGACAAAGATATATGCGAAAAGATGTTTATTGTGTATTTTACTGTAGGTTTATAACAAAAACAAGGAAAACTAAATGAGGTAAATAGATTATAGTACACACATGAAGAATTACTATTCATTAATAATTGTATTTTTGAAGAATTATTAATGACATTGAAAACTGCTCATGATTCAATATCAGATTAGGAAAAACAGTGTTAAGGGGTACCTGGGTGGCTCAGTCACTTTAGCATCTACCTTCGGCTCAGCTCATGATCCTGGGATTGAGCCCCCTATCAGGCTCCCTACTTAGCGAGGGGAGCTCCTCCCCGCCCCTGCCTTTCCCCTCAGTCTCTCTTTCTCTTTCTCTCTCTCTCCCTCTCACTCTTGCTCAAATAAATAAATAAAATCTTGAAAAAAAAGAAAAAGAAAAACAGTGTTAAGTAAAAAAGACTTGTATTATCCCAATTGTTTTTATATATTTATTTAGAAGAAAATAGTTCAAAATATTATGACTTTTTTTAACTTAAAAAAATAATTTCAGGGCATCTGGCTGGCTCAGTTGGTTGAGGATGCAACTCTTGTTCTTGAGATCATGAGTTCAAGCCCCATGTTGCGTATAGAGATTACTTTTTAAAAAATGTTTTTTTAAAGTAGTTTTTTAAAATAATTTTTAAAATTTTTTTTATAAACATATAATGTATTATTAGCCCCAGAGGTACAGGTCTGTGAATTGCCAGGTTTACACACTTCACAGCACTCACCATAGCACATACCCTCCCCAATGTCCATAACCCCACCACCCTCTCCCTACCCACCTTCCCCCCAACAACCTTCAGTTTGTTTTGTGAGATTAAGAGTCTCTCTTTTTTTGTTTTTTAATATATACTTCTTCTTTTTTTTTTTTTTAAGATTTATTTATGTATTTATTTGACAGAGATCACAAGTAGGCAGAAAAGCAGGCAGAGAGAGAGGAGGCTCAGCAGGGAGCCTGATGCGGGCTCGATCCTAGGACCCTGGGATCCTGACGTGAGCTGAAGGCAGAGGCTTTAACCCACTGAGCCACCCAGGCACCCTGTGATTAAGAGTCTCTTATGGTTTGTCTCCCTCCCGATCCCATCTTGTTTCATTTATTCTTTTCCTACCCCCCAAACCCCCCACATTGCATCTGCACTTCCTCATATCAGGGAGATCATATGACAGTTGTCTTTCTCCGATTGACTTACTTTGCTAAGCATAATACCTTCTAGTTCCATCCACATTGTCGCAAATGGCAAGATTTCATTTCTTTTGATGGCTGCATAGTATTCCATTGTATATATGTGTGTGTGTGTGTGTGTGTGTGTGTGTGTGTGTATACCACATCTTCTTTATCCATTCATCTGTTGATGGACATCTAGGTTCTTTCCATAGTTTGGCTATTGTGGACATTGCTGCTATAAACATTTGGGTGCATGCCCCCCTTCGGATCACTATGTTTGTAACTTTAGGGTAAATACCCAGTAGTGCAATGGCTGGGTCATAGGGTAGTTCTATTTTCAACATTTTGAGGAACCTCCATGCTGTTTTCCAGAGTGGTTGCACCAGCTTGCATTCCCACCAACAGTGTAGGAGGGTTCCCCTTTCTCCACATCCTCACCAGCATCTGTCATTTCCTGACTTGTTAATTTTAGCCATTCTGACTGGTGTGAGGTGGTATCTCATTGTGGTTTTGGTTTGTATTTCCCTGATGCCAAGTGATGTGGAGCACTTTTTCATGTGTCTGTTGGCCGTCTGGATGTTCTTCTTTGCAGAAATGTCTGTTCATGTCCTCTGCCCATTTCTTGATTGGATCATTTGTTCTTTGGGTATTGAGTTTGATAAGCTCTTTATAGATTTTGGTGGTTTTTTTTAAGTCTTAAAAGGTAGTTAAAAAAATAATTTCAGATATAAAGGAAATTTGTAAAAATACTACAAAAAAATCGTAGGGGCACCTGGATGGCTCAGGTGGTTGAGCATCTGCCTTCAGCTCAGGTCATGATCCCAGGGTCCTGGGATCTAGCCTCACACTGGGCTCCCTGCTCAGCGGGAAACTGCTTCTCCCTCTCCTCTCCGCTTGTGCACTCTCTCCCTATCTCTGTCACTGTCTCCCTCTCAAATAAATAAAATCTTTAAAAAAAAAAATCCCATATATCTCTCAACCATATCTGACCACATTTGCTTTATTTTTCTCACTTATTTTCCTGCACTTGGTGTCATTCTTCCTTTTCTATCTATAAAGTTATAGATACACTTTTAGATGTATAAACAAATTATAGTCACTGTTTTCTGAGCCATTTATTCCTAAATATTTTTAGTGCATTTCCTCAAAACAGAATACAAGTATCACAGTACAATTAGCAAAATCAGGAACTTAACATTGGGGGCGCCTGGGTGGCTCAGTGGGTTAAAGCCTCTGCTTTCGGCTCAGGTCATGATCCCAGGGTCCTGGGATCGAGCCCCACATCGGGCTCTCTGCTCAGCGGGGAGCCTGCTTCCACTTCTCTCTCTGCCTGCCTCTCTGCCTACTTGTGATCTCTGTCTGTCAAATAAATAAATAAAATATTTAAAAAAAAAAAAAAGAAACTTAACATTGATACAATACTATGATCTAATCTATGACCTTACTCAAATTCTAACAATTGTTCCACTAAAATTCCTTTGCGAAAAGAAAATGATTGTTTTTTTCTGGTCCAGGACCCAAGGCAGGATCACACATTATAGTTAGTAGTTAAATCTGTTTAATTTTCTTTAATCTGGAGTAGTTTCTCAGTATTTGTCTTTTATCAACTTGACACTTTTAAAGAATACAGGCCATTTATTTTATAAATACCCCTCAATTTGAGTTCGTCTGATATTTTTTCCTGATTAGATTCAAGTTAGGCACTTTTGGCAGAAATACTGCAGAGCTGATGTTATGTCTTTCCTAATGCAGCAGGAGGCATGTGATACCTGTATGTCTCTTTACTGGTGATAAGAACTTTGTTCACTGGGTTAAAGTGGTATCTGCCAGGTTTATCCAGTATTAAGTAACTAGTTTGCTTTTTGTAATTAGTAAGTATCTTGTAGGGAGACCATCTGCGACCACAAACAGGTTTTAACATTTATTAATAATGCTTGCTTGAAACACTGTAGTTGTTGCCAAATGGTAATTTTATAATTCCATCATTATCATTCCTTATACATTTTTATTTGTCTTACTGTACAGGAGAGCTTTTTGCATCTCCCCCATTTATTCATTTATCAATTTATTGATTTATATCAGAATACGCTCATCAATTTTTATTTTATTCTATGAATTGTATAATCACTGTAAAAATACTTTCAGACTTGGCTGGCTTCTATGTTCTTTATCATCTTATCATCCTTTTTTAAGCATTTCCCTTACTTTCTAACACTACATCCCAAAATTACTTTGTGCTTTCCCAGCCCTAGAATCACCCATTTCCTCTCATAACCCTAGTTCCATTTAATGAAGAATGATGTTTAAAAATCAAGATCTGTGGGGCACCTGGGTGGCTTTGTCGTTAAGCATCTGCTTTCTGCTTAGGTCATGATCCCAGGGTCCTGGGATCCAACTCCATATCCAGCTCCCTGCTCAGTGGGAATCCTGCTTTTCCCTCTCCCACTCCCCCTGCTTATGTTCCCTTTCTCGCTGTGTTTCTCTGTCAAATAAATAAATAAAATCTTTAAAAAAAAATCAATATCTAGGGATGCCTGAGTGATTCAGTCAGTAAGCATCTGCCTTCTACTCAGGTCATGATCCCAGGGTCCAGGGATTGAGTCCTGAGAAAGGAGCCTACTTCTCCCTCTGCTTGTGCGTGCGTGCTCTCTCTGTCTCCCTCTGACAAAATAAATAAATAAATAATTTTAAAAATAAAGATTTTATAAAAATTAAAATCAATATCTAGATAGTAGGTGTCTCATTGTCACTACAGTGCGATTGCTTCTTTTTCATTTTATTTATTTATTTGACAGAGAGATAGAAAGCATAAGCAGGGAGAGTGGCTGAGCGGAGAGCCCCGAGGTGAGGCTCAATCCCAGGATCCTGGGATCATGACACAAGCTCAGTCTGCTGAGCCACTGCGGTTCCCCACAATGCTATTGCTTCTAAGCTCTCTCAGTGAGTAAAGCTAGAAAACACACACACACACACACCCCTCACTTTTCTTGAACATCATCTTTACTTTAAAGAACAACTATCGTGGGCGCCTGGGTGGCTCAGTGGGTTAAGCCCCTGCCTTCGGCTCAGGTCATGATCTCAGGGTCCTGGGATCGAGTCCCGCATCGGGCTCTCTGCTCAGCAGAGAGCCTGCTTCTCTCTCTCTCTCTCTGCCTGCCTCTCCATCTACTTGTGATTTCTCTCTGTCAAATAAATAAATAAAATCTTTAAAAAAAAAAAAAAAAGAACAACTATCGTTATTCAGATGTGGAAATTTAGCAGACATTTTCTAGAAAATAAAAATGAAATATGCCTGTCACTTCAAGGAGAAGAATTAATACTATTTATTGCCAATGACAGAACTCAAGATTCAAGTAAAAATTAGAATTTTGGAAAACTTGTATTCAGCACCATGAACTCAACAGTTTCTCAAACTTATCTGAAGACATGAGTGGTGCTATTAACAACTGTTGTGGAATGGTTTTTAAAAATTTTTGTATAGTGAAATGTCAACATTTGGAAGGTCTGTATAACTCAGTAAGCTGGTATTTTTTCAAATGGCCAATGCATGATTTTACAAAAACATACATGGGTAAAATATCCCCTTAAAGTGTGATATAGACCAAAGTCTATATTTTTTAACAGAGTACAAAAAGCTCATTGATAATGGTTACAGATTCCATGTTGCTGTTAACCTTTAAGAAATTGCCACTTACTTAGGAGAAGAATCAATGAAACAAGATGGGATTGGGAGGGAGACAAACCATGAGTGACTCTTAATCTTACAAAAACTGAGGGTTGCTGGGGGGAGGGGGGTTGGGAGAAGGGGGGCGGGGTTATGGACATTGGGGAGGGTATGTGCTTTGGTGAGGGCTGTGAAGTGTGTAAACCTGGCGATTCACAGACCTGTACCCCTGGGGATAAAAATACATGTTTATAAAAAAATAAAAAATTAAAATTAAAAAAAAAAAGAAATCGCCACTTACAAGTTTTGATGAGTATCAAAGAAAATATCCACAAGTATCGGAAATTAATATTAAAATACTCCTCACTTTTCTAACTACAGGAAAGATTTTCTTCATATACCTCAACTAAAACAACATATCCCAACAGACTGAATGTGAAGCAGATATGATAACCCAGTTGTCTTCTAGTGGACTAACTTTAAAGAGATTTGCTAAAGTGCAAATAAGTCCACTCTTCTTACTATGTTTTTGTTTTGGATTATATAGTTATTTTTTATTAACATATGATGAGTTCACTATTGTTATTTTAAATAAATGAATAATTGTTTAAAACTTTTTTTTAGGATTTTATTTATTTGACAGAGATCACAAGTAGGCAGAGAGAGAAAAGGGGAAGCAGGCTCCCTGCGTGGGGCTCAATCCCAGGACCCTGAGATCATGACCTGAGCTGAAGGCAAAGGCTTAATCCACTGAGCCACCCAGGTGCCCCTTAAAACATTTTCTTAGCTTTAATTTGAAAGATAATAAATATCAATAGATATAATCCACATAAACAAAAGAACTCTGGGGTCCTCAATTTGTAAGAGAGTAAAGAGAGCCTGTGACCAAATGTTTGAGAACCACCTTTATAATTTATTTTACCATTCTCCCATGTAAGGGTATTTAGGTTGTTTATTATATTTTGCATTACAAACAATGTTGAAATGAATAATTTTATGTGTGTGTGTTTTCTAATGTAGATGTAACTTTAGGGTAAATTCTTAGAAGTAGAATATCTGAGTCAAAAGATAAATGAGATCAATGCATATGTAGTTTTGTTAGATATTACCAGACTCCCCTTACCAAGGGTTGTGCCTCACTGCTATCACTGTGTTTCTCCCCTACCAATACAAATATTCTCTGTCAAACCTGATACAATCAGAGATAGAACACTTTCAAGGCTATGTAGTGGGAAAAGCTTTGGAACAAGATAGCCATGGATTCAAATCCCGAGTAACTACTAGATATGAACAGAGGAACCTGTTTTTTCATCAATAAAATGAAACTAATGTGTGTTATTTGTACAAGGAATTGAGTAGATGCTCATTAAATGGTAATCCTAATCTGAATATATCTGGGCAAGTAGGAGTGGTAGTCAGGATTGACAAGCACAGATATCCTATATTCCTTGGGGGTAGAGAATGGACTATTCTGGGGTACCTGGGTGGCTCAGTTAGTGGGCGCCCAACTCTTGGTTTCAATTCAGGTCATGATCTTGGGGTCATGGGATTAAGGTCAGCTAGGAGTCTGCTTGGGATTCTCACTCTCCTTCCCCCTGTCCCCTTTCCCCCACCGTAAAATAAATGAATATACATTTTTTTTAAGTGGACTATACTAATTGGATCTATAGAAGATGTTGACAATATGAGAGAACATAGAGTTGCCTTGATAGGTACTTAGGGTGCAAGAAAAGAAGAGGTCACCTAAACTAGAAAGGAGCTTAGAAGCAGATGCTGAAACCTAGAGTACAAAGCCGGGGTCAGGGCAATGAAAGCAAAGAACAGTTCATTAATTCAATCACTTGGTCAACAATCACTGAACACTACTATTTACCAGCCACTATATTCTGGGGTAAGCAAGGTATTATCTCTGCTCTTAAGGAGTTTAGACTTTATGGGTAGAGGCAGATGAGAAAATAAGCAATTGTGATTTTAGAGGGTAAACGCAGTGTGCTTTAGGAACACATATCAGGAATATCTGTCCCAAACTCAGCGGTTGGGCAAGACTTTTTAGAAGAGATGATACCTGAGCAGAGACCTGAAGAATGGCTATGACTTAGCTAGGTAAATTGGGTGGAGGAGTAGGAAGAGAATAGATAGGAAAAGAACATGTTCCAGGCAGCAGAAATAGAATGTGCAAAAACCTCGAGGCAAGAGAAAACATGATGTGTCTGGAGAAGCAATAGGGCAGTTTTGATTGAGACAGTGAGGGCAAGATTAGGAGCAGTGACAGCCACGGCAGGGGCCAAATCAGTAAAGGCCTTAAAATTCCTATCAAGGACTTTGGATGTTATCTCATGGGTGATAGGAAGCCATTAGAGCATTTAAGCCAGTCAGGGGCATTAGCAGGTTTGATCTTAGAAAAGATCACTTCAACTGTTACATAGAAACTAGAGGACACACATTTGGAGACCAGAAAGCCACTTATAAGTGTCTACCGCAATAACCCAGGCAAAATTGATGGTGACCTGAGTTAAAGTAGTGTAGGGAGAATGGTGATCTCAGGAAGCAAAATCATCAAACTATGATTAGATTGGCATGTGGAAAAGAGGGAGAAGTCAAAGGCCCACTTGGGTTCTGGCTTGGGCAAAACATGGTAATCAGTGCTATCAGGGAGGAAGACAGGAGGGGAGGAGGAGCAGACTTGAGGGAAAAAATGATGAGTGCTGTTTCAACATGTTGACAGATTAGGAACTGTGGTTCAGAGAGGTGAAGTTACTTGTCTATGGTGACTGTAAGTGGCAGAGCTAAGATTCCAACCCAGGTCCATCTGACGACATGTATCCTTGTTGCTTCAGCACAGCCACACCTCCTCCCGCCCTCAGCATGGTATTGTGCACTAACCACCAGGGAGAGGAAAACCACTGTGAGCACTTATAATGTAAGTGAAATGCCTTCATATACATCAAATTTGACCAAATAGTAACACAAGAGTGTATTTCCATAAGCATAAACAATATCATTAACACCATTCATGGTAACTCATACTGCCATCCTCTGGTTCCAGAAGGAAAGTATTAGGATACACTTGACATTGGGGAATGTTTATGATGTATTTTTCATAGGAATTATAAATGAGGCAGCGTGGCATGTATGGAACAGTAGAAAGACTCTGGCCACCTGGGTTCTAATGATGTAAATGTGGACTGGACTGAAGAGGAAAGTTGTTACGGGCATTTGAAACTCTGAGCCTTTCCTCAGGGTGTCCACTTCAGTCAGGTCTCCATTAGCCCAAGGCCAGCTGGGCTACTCCGTAGCCAACTCCATTAGGCTACTCTGTAGTCTATTCCATGCTACCCACCATATTCAGAGATGATACAGTATAGTGGAAAGAGCTTATAGTTGGAGTTAAGTGATAAAAGTTCAGTTCAAAGCTCCACCAATTTCAGGCTGTTTGACTGAAGGAAGTCACGTACGCTTTCTGAGTCTTACTTTTCTCATTTGTATGGTCCACAATTATATCTGTTAACAGCAAAGTGCCCAGGTACGTAGTAGGCACACAAAAGTAATTATCTTTCCTGGCCTTTTCTCATCTTTTTAACCTCATGTCTATCTTTAAAGCTTTAGAAAAGAGTTAACAGCTTCTTTTTACCCTTCCCTATTATTTTCAATGTACATATATTCTCTCATAATCAGAAACCCAAATAAAAAATATTTAGGGACACACAGTAGACCAGCCCGAGGAGTCAGCATCCATTACAACCTGATGACTCACTTACTTCGGCATGCTATACCCCACTCACATGAGGGATGCATATGAGGAAATAATAGAATTTATGTGTGCATTCTCATGTGAATGTGAATCCACCTGAATTCTAGAAACACGAAACTCTAACTGTGATGCAGTTACTATAAGAATACAGAATTGAAAAGAAGCTTTTTCTTTATTTTGAAGGTATTTATATGTGTGTGTGTCTGTGTTTTGGCTGTGGGAAGAAAGGATTGGATTCATAGAATTGAGGAATGATAAGTTGAAAACAGGGATGGGCTGGGGTCAGCTTGGATCATGATAGCCAGTTATTAAATTTTAAGAAATTTTGTGGGCCAGTTGTTAAATACAGCCATTTTTAAAAAGCTAAATTATATAAAACTATAATTGAATATATTAAGAACAGAGTTAAATATAAGCAGCCCTTGCTTTGCACAGTTCTGAAATGTGTAAATTTTAGTTACCACAGTTTAATTAAGTAACATCCCCCAAAACACAACTCAAGTTTTTGTGGGGTTTTTTTTTTTTAGATTTTTTGTTTCAGTGATCTGTATACCCAGCCTGGGGCTCAAACTCAGAACACCAAGATCAAGATTACAGCCTCCACTGACTGAGCCATCCAGATGCCCCCAAGTTTCATTTATCATAGTATGTTAACTGTTAAGTAATTGCACAAGGTACAAATATTGCTGCTTTCTCTTCTGCCCATGAATCACTATGTAAATAATAGATTCACATCATGTTCAGTGACCAATCACATCTTTTTTTTTTTTCTTTTTTTGGTAAGCTCTGCACCCAATGTGGAGCTTGAACTCACAACACAGAGATCAAGAGTCATATACTGTACCAACTGAGCCAACCAGGCATCCCTCAATCACTTCTTTCAAAGTCTGTCAATGATTGGTCATCTTTTTTTCAATTTTGACACAGATGATAAATTATATACTGTGTTACTTCCTTTTCTACCAATGATAAAAAACACAAGACATTTTAAAGGAATGAACATTCGAACAAGGGAAGTGAGGGGGAGAAAAAGTTCAAATGAAGCAAAGAAACAAAAAGTGAGGGGTACCTGGCTGGTTAAGTCAGAGAAGCATGCAAGTCTTGATCTCAGTCTCTTGAGTTCGAGCCCTACACTGGGTGTAGAGATTACTTAGATGATAGATAGATAAATAGGTAGATAGATAGATAGATAAACTTTTGACAAAGAGAATAAAAAGAAAAGAATTAAAAAGGGATAAGGCTGCAAGTGAAACTTTAATTGAATGTAAATGGAATTATAGAAGAAATCACTGAGTGTGGGAATGTTGACACCCCTTCCATCTGAAAGACTCAGATATATAGCCAGAGAAATTAGTGAAGGCAAATTTATTGATATAAGTGAGGAAAATGGTTGTAACCAAAAGAATGAAGATGTTTCTCACATTAAAATTATTGGAGATACTTCTTCATAATGCTGAAATTGCAAAGAATAAAATTTTGAGGGGCACCTGGGTGGCTCAGTGGGTTACGGCTCAGGTCATGATCTCAGGGTCCTGGGATTGAGCCCAACATTGGGCTCTCTGCTCAGCAGGGAGCCCGCTTCCCTTCCTTTCTCTCTGCCTGCCTCTCTGCCTACTTGTGATCTCTGTCTGTCAAATGAATAAATAACATCTTAAAAAAAAATAATAAAATTTTGAAAGCTGATTCAAACTTAGAAAGAAGTAGGAGCATGTTCCAAGCATGGAAAAGTTGGTCAGTCATATTGTAAGTTATATAGTAAGAAAGCAAGCACTGTTCAAATTGCTCTTGATAATTTTTTACTAAGAAATAAAACACTTTAACTCTCAATGTTTTGAATATCTTAAATTATAGTGTGCTATACCACTCAATGGGGAATTGGCAAATGGCACATGTCAGGGTTTGTTTTGTTAATTGTCTAGACTTAAGAAAGTGGTAGAGCAAATGTTAAATGTTAATAATGTAGATTAAACTTAAAATTATGTTGTATCTGTAGCTCTTACATCTTAAAAAGCACAACAGAAATTGAAGAAATGTTCTTCTAGCACTTGAAAACTATTATTTGGGGCCACCTGGGTGACTCAATTGATTGAGATCTGACTTAATTTTGGCTCAGGTCATGATCTCTGGGTCATGGTGTCATGGGATTGAGCCCTAACTTGGGCTCTGCCCTCAGTGAGGAATCTATTTGAGATTCTCTCCCTCTCCCTCAGCCCTCTCCCTCCCTGCTCTCTCTCTCTCTCTCAAATAAATAATTCTTAAAAAAAAAAGAAAAGAAAACTGTGATCTGATTTAACAAACAAGTCATTCATAGTATTGACAAATGAGTGAATTTCTAATAGATGTCTTCATTGTTTTACTTCTTCTTACTCAGAAACAAAATATTAACCTTCATGTCAGAACTATACTCAGAGAGCCAATAATTACATATCAGTTAATTATTTATTAAATTTATTTATTTACTTATTATTTGATTAAACATCTACCATTCTCCCAGCCAGGAACATCAATGATCCTAGAATCTAGCATCTCCTACCATTTTGTATGATGAGGGTATGAAACCCAGGACCTGTCCTTAGTCACAAATAAGTGAACGGATGGATAATCAATATTTGAGTCATGTTCTTTTACATTTTAACCTGAGTATCTAGGAAAATGTGTTTTCTGTGACACACCTCAGTGGCGATGGGCAGTAAAGACATGTGAAAGAGTTGTCACTAGTTTAGCTAGTAAGCCCTTCTCTCCAGTGTCCTAACAATGTTGTGTGCCTGGCAGGAGGAGTCAGAAGAATCAGGACACAGGAAGAGACTTACTAAGTCCCTCTCCCCATCTGGGCAGACAGCAATAGGTCAGGCAAATAAGTTATGACTTCCTTTTGTACTTTTCTCTCCTTACACCCTGAGGCACTGAAGTAATTGGGGAGATATTCAGGCTTCCCTCAAATCAGGGATTTAACAAGCCTGGCCCCAAGTGAAAGGATCAGGTTCAAACTTGGCCTCCGGACCAAAGCTCTCCTCTTGGCCTCAATCACTTAGAATATCACTTCAGTGTTACTCAGTGTATGTTTGCAAGGTAAGCCAAAGATTATTAATAATAATAGATTTTACTTTTGCATATAGCCCTTTACAATTTACAAGGCCTTTGTACATGTACTATCCTGTTTCAGCCCCATGATAGCCCTTTATAGTGAGTAGAGTCAGGGTTACTAAACCTATTTTATAGATAAAGAAATGAGGCTTAAAGATCAAGGGTGCCCAAGTTCATGGAGTCAGTTTCAGGACTGAAACCTCGGTGTACTGACAAAAATTGTAATTGTCTTCCAAGTATTATAGCACAGGCCTAGAAGCATTCACAGAATTATTATTAGTGGCAGTTATCAATAATAATAAATAGCTACAATTTATGAGCATTTATTGCTCATTGTACTAAGTGCTTCATTTGCATTCTCACAAATCTTCATAGCAGTGTTTTGAGGTTGATGCTAACTTCTCCATTCACTAAGAACCTGAGGTTCAGAAAGTTTAGGAATGTGTCCTGGATCACACAGCCAGAGTGTCAGAGCAAGGATCTGAACCCAACTTTGACTTCAGCTTCCTAAGATCATACTCTAAAGCTCTTGAATATTATGAGATCATCAGGGGAGATCATAATGAGAGCAGGGAGATCATTGAGAAACAATTATTCAGGAGGGTTCTGGGCGCTGTTTTTGAGAAAGTGGGATCTGAAGGCCCAGTTCCACTTAGCCAGGAGACAGCATGTGGAATGGCCTAATGTGAAAAAGTACTGGGGAACTGAGAGTCAACCAGTGTGGCTAGAGTGACCTGAGCAAGGACTGAATGTCAAGAGATGAGGCCCAAGACAGTGAGCAAAAAGGTCAAAAAGGGCTGGGAGCCCCTGGTAAAGATTTGGGATTTTTTTTTTTTCCTCAAGAAAAATGAGAAGCCTTGTAAGGTTTTCAATCAGGGAGGGATGTAATTTAATTTATGTTCAATATTACTGGCTGCTAAGAGACAATGGAATTGTGGAAATAAGATTTGAAACTCTTTTAGAAATCCAGGTTGGCATCCAAGATGACAGGTTGGATAAGGTCTCAGGTAAACAGCAGTGGAGGACAACTATGAGTGGATGAATTTGAAGTATGTGCCAGATACTGTCAAATACATTTTCTTGTTTAAGCCTCACAACAACCTGGGGAGGTAGGTATTTCACAGGTTTTCTGTTTCACAGATGAGGAAGTTGAGAGTCAGAGAGGTTCATCTTCCATATCATGCTTCCCCCTGTTTAACAATGATCATCTTGGGGTGCCTGCTGGCTCAGCTGGTAGAGTATGCAATTCTTGATCTTGGGGTCATGAGTTTGAGCCCCATGTTCGGGTAGAGTTTAGTTAAAAATAATTTTTTTAGGGGCTCCTGGGTGGCTCAGTGGGTTAAATCCTCTGCCTTCAGCTCAGGTCATGATCCCAGGGTCCTGGGATCAAGCCCCGCATCAGGCTCTCTGCTCATCGGGGAGCCTGCTTCCTCTCTCGCCTGCCTCTCTGCCTACTTGTGATCTCTGTCTGTCAAATAAATAAATAAAATGTTTTTAAAAATAACATTTTTTTAAATGCTTAAAAAAATGGATCATCTTGGGCGCCTGGGTGGCTCAGTGGGTTAAGCCTCTGCCTGCGGCTCAGGTCATGATCTCAGGGTCCTGGGATCAAGTCCTGCATTGGGCTCTCTGCTCGGCAGGGAGCCTGCTTCCTCCTCTCTCTCTGCCTGGCTCTCTGCCTACTTGTAATCTCTCTGTCAAAAAAATAAATAAAATCTTTAAAAAAAATTCAATTAGTCAACCTATAGTATATCATTAGTTTTTGATGTAGCATTCAATGATTCATTAGTTGGAACAGTTTATTTTCTAAAAACAAAAATGCAGAGTGCCTGGGTGGCTTAATTGTTAGTCATCTGCCTTCGTCTTAGGTCACGATCCCCTGGTCCTGGGATCAAGCTCCACATTGGGCTCCCTACTCAACGGGAAGCCTTTTTCCTCTCCCACTCCCCCTACTTGTGTTCCGTCTCTCACCATTTGACATGTCTGTCAAATAAATAAAATATTTAAAAAAGATAAAAAATAGAGGTGTCTGGGTGGCTCAGTGGATTAAAGCTTCTGCCTTCTGCTCAGGTCAAGATCTCAGGGTCCTGGCATCAAGCCCCGCATCGGGCTCTCTGCTCAAGCGGGGAGTCTGCTTCCTCCTCTCTCTCTCTGCCTGCCTCTCTGCCTACTTGTGATCTATGTCTGTCAAATAAATAAATAGAAATCTTAAAAAAAATAAAAGATAAAAAATAAAACAAAACAAAATGGAGTGCAGTTTTTCCTCCTTAGACATGCGTAATACATAATTAGTGCTCAGTACATTTTTATTTTCATTAGAATTACAACTGTTGAAGGTAAGTCCAGTGAATCTACTCAGAAGGTACTGAATTCTCTCTGAAATAGAAATCTGATTCAAAACTCTCTCCTACGGAAAAAATCTTCTGTGGCTCCTCAGAACCTATATGGTATAAAACCCAAACTCTAAACTCTCATTTAGAGTTCTTAACAGTCTGATCCCAACTTACTTTTGTAATCTGGAGCCTCTGATATAGTTAAAAATCAATCAATCATAAGATTTGGCATCCCACCTTAGCCACTTAACCTTTTTTCCTTCTCTATAGTACTGGAGTAGTACTTTCTGCCTTATAGATTAAATAATAGTAGCTTATGTTAGCTACTAATTATTGTAGATATTAAGTGCTGGCTAGTGTATAAGAATTTGACAGATTTATTTACTCCTGACAAGAATCTCATGCGGTGAGGGGCACCGGGCTCCCTGCTTGTCTGGATGTCTGCTTCTCCCTCTCCCTCTGCCTGCTGCTCTGCCTACTTGTGCTCTCTATCTCTCTGTCAAAGAAATAAATAAAATCTTTTAAAAAAAAATCTAGTGAGTTGGGCACTTTTATTTTCAGAAGAAAAAACCGAA
Source organism: Mustela putorius furo (assembly GCF_011764305.1). Taxonomy (NCBI): domain Eukaryota; kingdom Metazoa; phylum Chordata; class Mammalia; order Carnivora; family Mustelidae; genus Mustela; species Mustela putorius. Next base: position 41,377,283 of record NW_025422005.1, on the reverse strand, counting down.
ACTTAGAGAGGTTAAGTAATTATTAAACATATCAGTTATCCAATATAACACAGACCTAAACCTGGGTCTGGCTGCTATAACAGTCCCTGGTGTCAACCATTGTATTATTATTATTTTTTTAAAGATTTTGTTTAATTATTTATTTATTTGATAGAGACACAGCAAGAGAGGGAACACAAGCAGGAGGAGTGGGAGAGGGAGAACCAGGCTTCCCACTGAGTGGGAAGCCCGATGTGGGGTTTGCTGTGGGACCCGATGCGGGCGGGGCTTAATCCCAGGATCCTGGGATCATGACCTGAGCTGGGATCATGACCTAAGCCAAAGGCAGATGCTTAAAGACTGAACCGCCCAGGCACCCCTCTGCCATTGTATTATAAAGACTTCCTTGAGTCTTCCTTTCTAAAAGGACTTTGTACACAGGAGGCTATGGATATTGGCTATTAGTCACTGTTTTCACTTTCTCCTTCCATGAATCTGATGCTCAGTTAACAAAGAAATTTACCATTCTCAAAGGCGTTTTGTGGGGCTTAAACTCATGACCCTGAGATCAGACCTGAGCTAAGATCAAGAGTCAGACGTTGGGGCGCTTGGGTGGCTCAGTGGGTTAAGCCGCTGCCTTCGGCTCAGGTCATGATCTCAGGGTCCTGGGATCGAGTCCCGCATCGGGCTCTCTGCTCAGCAGGGAGCCTGCTTCCTCCTCTCTCTCTGTCTGCCTCTCTGCCTACTTGTGATCTCTCTCTGTCAAATAAATAAATAAAATCTTTAAAAAAAAAAAAAAAGAGTCAGACGTTCAACTGACTGAGCCATCCAGACACCCCTCAAAAGCACTTTTATTTATTTGTTTGTTTGCTTGCTTGATTATTTTTTTAAAATATTTTATCTATTTATTTGACAGAGATCACAAGTAGGCAGAGAGGCAGGCAGAGAGAGAGAAGGGGAAGCAGGCTCTCTGCCGAGTAGAGAGCCTGATGCAGGGCTCTATCCGAGGACCTGAGACCACGACCTGAGCTGAAGGCAGAGGCTTAATCCACTGAGCCACTCAGGCACCCCTATTTATTATTTTTTAATTTAAGTTTAGGCATGCCTGGGTGGCTGTCAGTTAAGTGTTTGCCTTTGGTTCAAGTCATGATCTCAGGGTCCCGAGATGAGCCCTGTGCTGGGCTCCCTGCTCAGTAGGGACTCTGCCTTTCCCCTCTGCTCATGCTCTCTCCCCTCCTCTCAAATGAATAAATAAATTCTTTTAAAAAATTCTTTAAATACAGTTTACCTATTTAAGTTATTAAGTAATCTCTACACCCAACGTGTAGGGTGAACCCTCAAGTTCAAGAATTACATGCTCGGGGGCGCCTGGGTGGCTCAGTGGGTTAAGCCTCTGCCTTCACCTCAGGTCATGATCTTGGCATCCTGGGATTGAGCCCCGCATTGGGCTCTCTGCTCAGTGGGGAGCCTGCTTCCTCCTCATCTCTCTCTGCCTGCCTCTCTGCCTACTTGTGATTTCTGTCTGCCAAATAAATAAATACAATCTTAAAAAAAAAAAAAGAATTATATGCTCTTCCAACTGAACCAGCTAGGTGCCCCTCTCAAAGGCACTTTTACAGTTCTCTGCCTTTTTTTCATATTGTTCTCTTTGCCTGGAGTGCTCTTATTCCCCTCTCAAAATTATACTCCTTTCACAAAGTAGGAGATCACCTGATCTGTGAAGTGTTTCCCTAACATACTGACATATCCTTCATCCCTTTAACTCTGCAAATTAGGACTTCTCCATCTTTATCTCCTTGGCCCTTTCCACTTGGTAAATGTTCAGTAGGTAATTGTTGAATTCACTAATCTCAAATCGTTTATTATAAATTCAGTGAAACCAGTCAAGGGTTTTTTTTTCCTAATGGGCGTTCAAGTGTGCCAGAGAAAATCTAAAGTGATTGTTGGGTATTGCTGAGGAGAAAAGAAGCCGTGTAGTTCAAGCCACGTCCAACACATGGCACAGCAGTCATGGTCAAAGCTGCTAGTGGAGTGCTCATTGGAAAAGAGTGAGGGAGAGGGGTATTAACAATAACCAACCAACTGTAATTGTAATATTCACAAAGCTCTTCTATATACATTATCTACGTAAATTTTTATCCCCATTTTACAAATGGCAAGGGAATCCCAGAATGTTTTTGGAACATAATACCAAACAACCAGGTAAGGTGATTTCAAGTGTCCTTTAGAGGCCCTGTGATTTTCTTTCCAAATTACCACTCTTACTTCTTGAAATGTCACATTTGGAGCTTCAACTCTTTGGCTGAGGCTTTAAATTTTAAATATTTAAATGGAGGAGAGAAGTACCTGGGTGGTTCAGTCGGTTAAGCCTTCAACTCTTGGTTTCAACTCAGGTCACGATCTCAGGCTCGGTGCTCAGCACTGTGTCTGCTTGTCCCTCTCCCTCTGCTCCTCCCTCTACTCGTGTGTATGCTTTCTTTCTCTAAAATAAATAAATAAATAAATAATAAATAAGTAAATGGAGGAGAGGGGAAGGGGAATGTATGAAATATTTTAATTCATCTGCTCTTCAGTGTAAAAAGTTTCAAATATATTCTTTTTTTTTTTAAGATTTTATTTATTTATTTGACAGAGATCACAAGTAGGCAGAGAGGCAGGCAGAGAGAGAGAGGAGAAAACAGGCTCCCCGCTGAGCAGAGAGCCTGATGTGGGGCTCCATCCCAGGACCCTGGTATCATGAGCTGAGCTGAAGGCAGAGGCTTTAACCCACTGAGCCACCCAGGCGCCCCGCAAATAAATCCTTGAGAACCACTTACTTGACCTGAGTGGGTTGGATGGATGTATACAGAGTGCAAAAGGGAACTGGAGACCTGAGGAAGAGCCTCAAAGTTGAGACAGTAGGTGGGGGAAAGGAAGGGCAAACTTTAGGAAGTTTCATTAATGTAATGATTTTGTCATGGGCCAAACTTTTTCCTATTATTGTAGCCATTGCCAGAGGACTCCATTCATCAAGGAATTTTTTATCTTAGGAATATGAGACCACCATTTAGACTGTATAATCAAGTAGTAATGCCTGGGAAATTCTCAGGAAATCTTTCTCATCAATCTCTGATAGAATCTAGAAAATGGAGAGTCAAATCGAGGTTATATTAAATCTGGAGTAAAATAGTAAAACCTGCCATTCCAAGTTTGACACCTGTAATTTAGTGTTAGAATCTCAGACTTTGATAGAAGTTGGAGGTCAAAAATAAAATACAAAAGTCACAGATTAGAACTTGGTATTCTAAATATAGATCTTGAGTTGCCATTATTGAAATTCCTAAAGTAAAATTTCTAGTTGTGATTTCGGAATCTAATTATATAGGGGGCCTGGGTAGCTCAGTCTCTTTAGCATCTGACTCTTGATTTCGGTTCTGGTTTTGAGACCGAGCCCTAGGTTGGGCTTCACAGCTTCACACTAGGCATGAAGCCTGCCCAAGGTTCTCTCTCTGTCCTTCTGCTCCTCTACACCTCCCATCTCTCTTCATCTCTAAAAAAAAGAGTAGAAAAGAAAAGGAAAAAAATTATAGGATTCAAGTTCAAAGAGTAGAGCCTGTGCTTTCAGTAGCAGAATTTTGGTTTCCAAGTAGTAGCTGAATTCTGTTGATAGAATTCTCAGGTTCAGAGAATAGAACCTGAAGTTTCAGTAGTAGATATTGGAGTTCAGTACCAAAATCTCAGGCTCTGAATTTGGAGCCTAGAGTTCTAATAGTACAATGTCAGGTTATGAGAGTAAAATCTAGAGGTCCAATAGAATTTCAGCTTCAGAGAAAGAATCCACAGTTTCTGAAGTAGAAACTGGAGTTACAAGGTTAGAACATGGAGTTATATCAATAGAATCTTGGATTTTGAGATCAAAACTTTAAGTTCTGATAATACAATACTGAAGTTTAAAGGCTTAGCTTGAAATACAAGTATAAAATATGGAATTCAGATAGGACCATCTTGAATTTCAATAGGAATCTTGACGTGGTGTAATGGTTCCTTGAGGTGCAATATTAAATTATGAAAATTTGAAATTGGAATCTAGTTTACTAGATTACTATTAGAATTTACTAGATTACTATTTTATTAGATTACTAGATTACTGTTAGAATCACCAATAATGCTAATGAATAACATTTATCAAGTGCTTACTATGGGGACGCCTGGGTGGCTCAGTTGGTTAAGTGGCTGCCTTCGGCTCAGGTCATGATCCCAGCATCCTGGGATCGAGTCCCGCATCGGGCTCCTTGCTCTGAAGGGAGTCTGCTTCTCCCTCTGCCACTCTGTCTGCCTGTGCTCACTCTCTCTCTCTCTCTGACAAATAGATAAATAAATTTTTTTTAAAAAGTGCTTACTATGTGTCTAGCAGTAAATGCTTTACGTGTAGTATTGTTATTATCATTGCATTTAATGTTTACAAAAAAATCTGCCAAGTGAGTTCTATTATTACTATTCCTATTTTACGAACAAGAAACTGAGGCCCAAATAATTCTGAGACTAAATGTAGAACTTGGAGTTATATTGGTGGAATATGATGTAGTTAGTTTTCATCTCTGTTTTCAACCATTATCCTGTATTAATAGTGAATTTATTTTGCCTCAGCAACAATAACTGTTTGCTGCTTACTGAGGGAGGACTCTTTTAATTTTTTACTTAAGATTTTATTTTCAAATAATCTCTACACCTAATGTGGGGCTTGAACTCACATCCCCAAGATCAGGAGTTACATGCTCAAAGGCACTCCTCAATGAGGTAGGACTCTTAATCAGAAAGTAGGATATTGTTGTTGGTGATGGTGGTAGTAAGCAGGATCTCCGCTGAGCAGGGAGCTCCATGCAGGGCTCTATCCCAGGACGGTGAGATCATGACCCGAGCCAAAGGCAGATGCTTAACTGACTGAGCCACCCAGGTGCCCCAGAGAGTAGTATTTTGACTGCTATTCTTAGAAGTGTATAAAATTGAATGTAACCTCCCTGTGTTCTTTGGCTGTAGATGAAAGAAGTCTTCCAATCAATGAGCCATGCAATTAGGCCTATGTTATGTACTCTGACGCATTCCAAAAACAAGACCCTGTCCTTGTCCTGCGAAGCTAGCCATGAATAAGCCAGGACAACCCCAATATAGAGCAGAATGTAATCCAGTGCTAAACTGTGTGTGTCGGCATTATTCAAACTGAGGGAAAGAGATCAGCATAGGCTACCACAGTCAGGGAGGTTTCCACAAAGGAAGCTTTCAGGGCATTTCAAAGATAGGTAGAGTTTAAATAGGCAAAGAAGAAGATGGGGCATGTCAATTGGGAAAATACTCAAGGAAAACATGGAAATATGATCTAGCATGGTATACACTAGCAATTTTTCAGCAAAGAAATATTTATGGAATGTCTACTACTCACCAGACACAGTGTAGGCCCTGGAAAAAGAAAAAGAAATCACAAGAAGCTTCTGCCCGTGAGGAAATCGTGTGGAAGAACAAGTATAATGACGTTAGCATTAGACATACGTGGGTTTGAAAAACAGGCTCGATAACTTACTATGTGACTAAGCAAGCCCTTCTGTATCTTCGAGCTAGTGTCTTCCTTTATGCAGAGGATAATGATACTTTCCTTAAAGCGTTGTTGTAAGGATTGTGTTCTTTCTCCACATTCTCACCAACACTTGTTATTTCTTGTATTTTTTTTATTTTAGGCTGGTTTTATTATTTGCTGGAACATGTGAGATCAAGTTGCAGTCTCATGACCTTTTACTCATAAATACCTTAAGGATTTATCTACCAAGAAAAAGGACATTTTCAAATACAATACAATTCTCAATTTCAGGAAATTTAACATTTGTTAAATATTTTTGTCTAACACATAGTCCTTACATAATTTTCACTCATTGTCCCACTGATGTCCCTTAGGCCAAAAAACAACTCTCCACAAATATTTTCACTTTTCTGCATAGATTGGGCTTTCTGAGAAAAAAAAAAAAAATCTGTTAAACCTGGTTTGAATAGCGACCCTAAAGAGAGAGACTTCTGAAGAGATAAAGTCTTACATTCCCCACTTCTCAACCACTTGTTAACATTCCACAAAGATGAAGTCAAGATCTTTTCCACCTTTCCCCAGATAGGAAGTGTTTACATTCCAGAGCCAAGATAGCCCTGTCCATCTCTGGAAGGAAGGATGGGCAGCTATGAAGGCCATTCTAGATTAGCTTTGAGGTTCACAATTTTGGAGTTTCTCTTACATAGTACAAACACCACTCTACAAGCAGGTGACACCAGGCCTCTATCACCCTATGGGAAAATAGGACATAGAAAGCAGCTGCTAAGATTGCTGTGTCAGTAAAAACAGTCTCTCTCTGATCCAAATCTGGTGATTTCATGCTCCCATCTGTGTGCGTGCGCGCGTGCACGCATGCGTGTGTGTGTGTGTGTGTGTGTGTGCATGTACACACAAACAAATTGCTCAAGTAAGGTAACATCTCAGACCCCTTACTTACAGTTTAGGACTTAACCCTTTATAGTTTTTTTCCCTCCCCAGATCCAGGATCTTATTGAGGAATCATATGCTGCATTTCCTTTGTCAAGTTTCTTTAGTACCTTGTAATATTCACCCTTTAACCTTTCTTTGTCATTCATCACACCAACATCTGTGAAGAGTTTAGACCATTTGTTCCATAGTTCCCTTCTTTCTTACACACAAAAAAAGGATACAATATACACTCTTCTGCATCTTGCTTTATCACTTAACAATATAGCTCAGAGCTTATCTCTATCAGTATATTGAGATCTTTCTTTTTTTCTATGGCTGCATAATGTTTCATTGGTTGGGAATCCTGTTTCCCTAGTATATAACATATACCGTAGGTATTCAGTGAGTGTTTGTTGAGGAAGTAGATGATCCTAAAAAAAAAAAAAGCACAAAGCTGAAGAAGTAAATGTGAAACAACTGAGCAGAAGAGCCATAGATGGCCTGAACAGAGACTATGGGGTCAGACAGACTGGGAATATGAATCCAGCACTCTTGGCATTGGATAGTGTGGCACAGGAGTTAAGCAAGCAAGCTCTGAAACCAGATACCCTGGTTGGTTTGACTCTCCCACTTACTTAGCTCTGTTTCCCTGAGAAGGCTGCTAAACCAATTGTGCTTCAGCTTCCTCATCTGTAAAATGGAAATGATAAGAGCACCTACTGCATACAGTTGTAGTGAGAACTCAAGAAGTATGACCTATCCTTTATAGAGAGAGCTCAGTAGTGATTAGCTGTACTTTATAACTATAATTTTTCTAAATTCCAGTTTCTTCATATGTAAAAGAGGGCTAGTGATAGGCATTGAGCAGAGAAGCTGTTGAGGACTAGGTGACATAATGCCTATGAGGCATCTAGCATAGTGATGAGCACTATGATTAAAGGAACGTGATTACTGAGAGGGTTGTCAGTACTGTAAACTCCCTGAGGATTGTACTGTTTATCTTATTCATTAACTCAGGCCCAAACACAAGACCTGTCACGTTGGCTTTAGGGTTAGACAAACCTATTTGTGTTTATATTCCAGTTAGGACACCTGCAAGCTGTGTGATGTTGGACAAGTTACTCAACCTCTCTGATCCATATTTCCTCAGTGATAAAACAAGGATAATAGTACCTATCTCAGGGTTGTTGTTGGAATTAAATAGGATGATAGGTATAAACCTATCTGATCTCACCTTAGATAATGATTAAAAAAAAAACAAAATTAAAGCCGATGCCTGCCCGTGTATGTATACACTGCAAAATAGTTTTCTAATTCTCTTCCTGTGGTGGCCATGACAGTGTGACTTGCAAACCCCCAACTCAGTGCCACTTGTGATTTTACCTCCAAAACAGGACTTTTAAAGTGCGTGGAGATCTGTATGTGCAAACTTGAAAGCTAAAATAAATCAAAATTAAATTCGAATTCATTGAATGAGGTCATCATAAAAAGTAGCTATGTAGTTTAGTAAACTCTAGGTCATGACTGGTCATGTTCTGGGGGATAGGGCACAATCAAAGCTGTGGAAAAGTTCACATCCTTAGGTTTTAGTTCTATTTTATTAGGCTCAGGCAATAAGGTTAAGGAAATGACTCTCAAAAGCAATGCCAAATGAGTTTCATTGTTCTGCTTTATTACCACTACCCCAGCCCTCAAGCCCCAAGGGAAGGAAGAAAAGGCAGATAAGAAGCAAAATAACACAAGGGTCAAGGTAAGAATCCTCTTGTGCCCTTCGTGAAGGTCAGGGCTGGGTAGCCTCTGGTGCAGGCCATCAGAGCCTCTGGCAGAGAGCAGAGAGTTTTACTGAGGAAGTCACTTACAGAACCAGCGCTGTGTCCTATTTGCTGTCCCATCTGTTCTAACAGGCTGGAGTTAGTAAGATATCCCAATACCACTAAAAGGTCTAATTAGACAAAATGCACATTCAGAAGTTTATCAATGGCCTAGATTCTGGCTCTCTGGATTCAGTCATAGTCAAGATAATCTGACCTTAGTGGCCAATGATTCAACAAAGAATACATAAGGTATGCATGTTCTTGTAACTATTTTGTAAAACATATGTCACACTTTCACAAACATTTTTTGTTATCTGCAGAATAGAACTTTGATTCCTTTTATTACTTGGTATACATTTTATAAAAATTAGGAAGACATATATTAAAATCCAACACACGGTTTTCAGTCATAATAGAAACCTGAGAGTAAAATAGAAGTCTGGCATCTTAAGGACCAATTTTTCTCCTGTGCCTCACAATGACATAGTTCCTTTGTAAGTTATTGAATGAATGAAGTAGCAAAAAAAATGATTTGAATTTATGTCTAATTCCTGGACCCTTTTTCATTTTACTTGGCCATATTGTACAGATAAGTAGTCCTCTCTTTTTTTATTTTTATTTTTTTAAGATTTTACTTATTTGACAGAGAAAGAGACCGTGAGAAAGGGAACACAAGCAGGGGGAGTGGGAAAGGGAGAAGCAGGCATCCCGATGAGCATGGAGCTTGAGGCAGGGCTCAATCCCAGGACCCTGGGATCATGACCTGAGCCTAAGGCAGACACTTAAATGACTGAGCCACCCAGGCTCCCCTAAGCAGTCCTCTCTAAATCCCGTGAAAATTATTCTGTAAGAGGAATAATGCTAATGAGTAAAATAGAAAGCTGTCATTTTTGTGCAAAGCTAAAACACTGACCCTCCATAAATGTTAAATAACAATGGGAGTAATCCACCAGTGGCAGTGGGCTTAACCCTTACAGAATCATGTGGAATTCCAGGAGGTAGAAAAGATCATTAGGGATTTTCAAATATGGTCAGGTAATAGAGGTCCTAGAAGTCACAGTGCTCTTTGCAAAATATCACATTACTAAGAGCTAATATCATTACATAAACAAGAAATGATCCCATGGTGTAATGGGAAGAAACAGCCTTTGAAGTCTCACAGATCTGAGTTTTCCATTCATTAGCTTGAGACTTTGAGTAAGTTAATCACTCAAGTTGGTTAACCTTTCTGTGCCTCTAAGTCCTCATGTGAAAAGTGGGGAAAGCAAATCCCTGTTTCAGGGTTGTTAAGGATTACTTTCGACCTATGTATGGTTTATATGTGGACAAGTGATAGCTATAAGTCCATAATTTTCTATCCAAAATTCTCAGAGCCAGATTTATTTCAGAATTAGGAAATTTTTTGGATTTAAAAAAGTTAACATAAGACATAGGTCTTATAAGTAAGAGTCCAGGTGAATCTGAGGCAGTACCCTATAATCAATTTTTATGTTTCTGCAGCTTGTACCACATTTATTAAAAATATACTTTTTTAGGGGGCATCTGGGTGGTTCAGTTGGTTAAGTATCTGCCTTCGGCTCAGGTCATGATCCCAAGGTCTTGGGATCTAGCCCCACATCGGGCTTGCTTCTCAGTGAAGAGCCTGCTTATGTGTCCTCTCTCTCTCACTGTCAAATAAATAAATAAAATCTTTTTTATTTTTTAAAAGATTTTATTTATTTATTTGACAGAGATCTCAAGTAGGCAGAGAGGCAGGTAGAGAGAGAGAGGAGGAAACAGGCTCCCCACTGAGCAGAGAGCCTGATGCAGGGCTCGAGCCCAGGACCCCAGGACCATGACCTGAGCCGAAGGCAGAGGCTTTAACCCACTGAGCCACCCAGGCACCTCAATAAAATCTTTTTTTTTTTTTTAAGTTATATATATATACATGCTTTTTTTCAACCCATCTTTTTTCCCCCAAAGATTTTGTTTATGTTTGCAGAACCCAGGACCTTGGGGCCATGACCTGAGCTGAAGGCAGATGCTTAACCAACTGAGCCATCCATTGAGCCACCCCTAAATCCATTTTGAATCTGGTTAGGATTTTGGATTTGTGGATAAGGGATTGTAAACACATATTATTACTTGAAGATAACATGACTTGAAGATAACATGACTATATATATATATGTAGATCTCCAAAGTCTAAGAATACCTTTGTTTTTTTATGAAGGATGTGTTGGTGCCAAATTCAAGTCCTTTTTGCCAGTTGGTGCATCCATTCTCTGGTAGCTGCCAATGTTAGCTGTTAACAATTCAGTTTTCCCCCTTCTTGGAAACTTGTCCTCAACCAGACAAGTTTGGGGCAAGCGAAGTGGGGTGAATTGTCTTGGGGGCAAGGGAAGTGGGGATAATTGTCAATGGCTGTCTAACATAGTCTCATGTCTGAGGAGATTAATCTTGGGGTACAGTTCTTGTTTTAGAGTTTCCCTATGGGATTACTCTTCAAATCTATACTTTTCCTTAGTTTTTCTCCCCTTTCCTATGTTGCTTTTGTCTTCTCATTTGAGCAAATCCCTCAATAAATCACTTGAACCAGAATCCCTATCTCGGGCTCTGCTTCTAGGGAATCTAACCTATGACTATAGTGTACGTGGGATATGAGATTCCCTGACATACTGTAGAGGTAATTGCAGTCTTTCACCTGTAGTGATTTGGGGTAGGATACAGGTAGAAGGAAAGGGATGCTCAATGTAATAGCTGCAATGTCTCAAGCATTTGAAAGATAGATGGGAAATAACAACTATAAGGATTGTGGAAGTGGGTGACTGTTGCTAAGAGCCACTGATTAACTCATGAAAGAAAATGACAGGCTGAGATATGTTAATCAACAATTCAAAGCAAAGGACCTCACTGTTAGGATTTAAAGAGACTCTCATCTCTTGGGGCACCTGAGTAGTGCAGTCCAAGTTAAGTGTCTAACTCTTGGTTTTGGCTCAGGTGTTAATGTCAGGGTCATGATCTCAGGGTCATGATTTCAAGCCCTGCGTAGGGCTCTGCATTCATTGAGGAGTCTGCTTAAAATTCTCTTTCCCTCTCCCATTCTCTCTCAAATCAATAAATAAATCTTTTTTTTTTAAAAGATTTTACTGGGGGAAGCTGGGTGGCTCAGTGGTCAAAGCCTCTGCCTTCAGCTCAGGTTATGATCCCAGGGTTCTGGGATCGAGCCCTGCATCGGGCTCTCTGCTCCACGGGGAACCTGCTTCCTCCTCTCTCTTTCTGCCTGCCTCTCTGCCTACTTGTGATCTGTGTCTGTCAAATAAATAAATAAAATCTTAAAAAAATAAAAGATTTTACTTATTTTTTTTTTTTGATACAGAGAAAGGGAGAGAGAGCGAGCACAAGCAGGCAGAGTGGCAGGTAGAAGCAGGCTTCCAGCTGAGCAGGGAGCCCAACATGGGGCTTGATCCCAGGCCCCTGAGATCATGACCTGAGCTGAAAACAGAGACTTAACCAACTGAGCCACCCAGGCACCCCAATAAATAAATCTTAAAAAAAAAAAGATAAAAAATAAAGAGACCCTCAACTCTTACAACCAATGCAGAGACAATTAATTAATGAAGCAGAACTGTGAGAATTGGAGAATTATAGAGAAGTTTGAATTCTCAGTGTATGAGAGTCTCTTCATAAAATTTGGGTCCTAAAAAAAAAATGGGGTCCTGATAGGGAAGAAGTAGTATCCTTGATTTGAGGTAAAGATATCTAAGTAGAAGCACTCGATAAATATGAATCCCAAGATTCCTCTGAATCCTCTTGTAACAGAGCTAATGTGAGTTCACTTCTTAGTGAGTCACAGATAGAAACTACACCAGCTGAGTTGTCACACAAATGAAACTTTATTTGCAACAAATAAGGAGATACAGGGGGTAATTTCCAAAGATGTGTCTCCCTGAGCAAGGGTGAATGGGTTTCTTTTATTTAGAGTCAGGATGAATATTTAATTGAGGAAGGCTTATTGTGTGTGTAGAGGCAAGCATAAGATCACACTTGTGCCTTAAGAAAACATGCCTGTACATGTATTGTATATTATGTAAGTGAAGCTTGTACTCTTCCTTGGGTGGAGATTTTAATATTGTAATGAAATAAAGGTAATTGTTAGTGATTCCAGAGGTCACGCCATGGCTTATCTGCACAGGTGCAAGTTGGTGGGAGGGGGTGGTTAGCTCAAACTGGTCTGGGTGATATGGGCTACCAGAGCTCTTCCTCTGCTTGAAGAATAGTTTTGGTTTCCATCACGGGATGTTACACCAATAGGGTCTTTTGTCTGAGTTAAGAAGTCAACTGGAAAGAAGAGAAATGTGGGAATGCTTAAGGGAAATGTGGGGCAAAGGTCTGTGGATACAAGCAGGTGAGCTGTAAAAGTTATGTCTTGGGGTCTAGCTGGTAACACCCTGGGCCTATAGGAGTGACCCATTCTCTCAGGAAGGAAGATAAAGGCTCATCCCTCCCCACTTTGAAATCCCCTTCAGGATATTTTCCAATTTCTCTTCCTGGCCATGGATCCATATCTAGAATCAAATAGCCTAACTAGGCAAGATTATATCCAAAAGTAGCTATAGGACCTGACTTACATATAATGACAAGTACCAAGAGAGTATGCCAGAGGGTTGGATAAATGGGGGTGGAATTTAAGGCTGGATAAGGGACAATTCATCAATATCAGGGCACTCTGCTATGGCATAGGATTTAATATTCTGCCAGCCCCAAGAGATGGTCCTACACTGCTGGGATGGTTCCTTGAAGCTTGAAAAAGTGATAAATCTGTATTAAATCAGGTAGACAGGAGTGGCTGGGTGTCTCAGTTGGTTAAGTGTCTGCTTTTGGCTCAGGTCATGATCCCCAGGGTCCTGGAACTGAGCCCTGAGTCAGGCTCCCTGCTTCTCCATCTCCCTCTGCCCCCTACCCTGCTTGTGTTCTCTTTCTCTCCCTCTCTCTCAAATAAATAAATAAAATCTTTAAAAATAATAATAATAATACGTAGGGGGAGCCTGGGTGGCTCAGTTGGTTAAGCATCTGCCTTTGGCTCGGGTCATGATCCCAGGGTGCTGGAATTGAGCCCCATGTTGGGCTGCCTGCTCCATAGGGAGTCAGCTTCTCCCTTTTCCTCTGCCTGCCACTCTGCCTACTTGTGCGCTTTCTCTCTCTCTGTCTCTCTGTCAAATAAATAAATAAATAAGTAAATAAAATCTTTTTAAAAAAATCGATATGACAGAACTGCCAAGAAAACTATGGTTAAATGAATCAAAAGTCTCCACAAAAAGTGGGCCTGCTATAACAAATCTGTTACCTAGGACAGAAGAATCCACCACGCTTTATGGAAGAGCCTGGAAGACACTCCATTTACGGAAGCAACAAGGAATGCTCTAGCTAAGGAAAGTGTTAGAATCACTAATAAATGGAGTCTTTGGCCAGATACGTCTCACATTGGTTCCACTAGGTACATGGACCTACCCAGTTATTTTGCCTATTCCTGAATGTACAATAGGAATGGGCATACATAGAAATGGAAGAACCCTCGCATTAGTTTCTTGACCTGTAGAATGAGAGCTATTAAGTATTAGTAAGAAATGCCAAATGGAAGCCTCTGAAATTGCTCCTTGACAATGGCCAAAATAAATAAAAAACCTGTCACATTTTAGGGGACTGGCAGAGTTTAAACATTAAAGAATGCAAGAATGGTGGTCCCTGTCATATTCACATTTAATCCATCAGTCTGCCTCTACAAGAACTGGTAGGTCATGGCAGATGATAAGTAGACTAGCAGAAACTTAATCAAGTAGTATCTCCAACTACACCTGCTATCCTAGATGTGATACTTTTCTAGAAGAGATTAGTGGAGCCTTAGGTACATGGTGTATAGCCACTGATTTGGCAAATGTGTTCTTTTCCACACCCATTTGAAAAGATGATCACATTGGATGGGCAACAGTAAGCATTCATGATCTTGCCCCAGCATCATGTTAATTCACATGTTCTTTGTCCATAATATAATCTAAAGGGATCTGAACTTTTTGAACATCTTGCAGAACATCATATTGATCCAGTATGTCAATACTATCATGTTAATCAGACACCATAAGAAGTATGTGGTGATTAATCTGGATGCCTTGGTGAGGCCCTTGCACTCCAGAATATGGGGGAGAAACCATACAAAGGTTTAGAGGCCTGCCACATTGGTGTAGTTTTTAGGGGTTCAATGATCTGGAACTTTTGGGGATGTTCCCTCCAAAGAAAAGAACAAACCATTGCACAAAGTACCTCTTGCCACCAAGAAGGAAACACATTGGGGCGCCTGGGTGGCTCAGTGGGTTAAAGCCTCTGCCTTTGGCTCAGGTCATGATCCCAGGGTCCTGGGATCAAGACCCTCTGCTCAGCAGGGAGCCTGCTTCCCTTCCTCTCTCTGTGCCTGCCTCTGCCTACTAGTGATCTCTGTCTGTCAAATAAAATAAATAAAATCTTTTAAAAAAATCTTTAAAAAGAAGGAAACACATTAGGATTCTCTGGGTTTCAGAAGCATCATATTCTGCACTTGGAAATACTGCCATGACCCACTTATCAATGGGTATGGGTTAGTGCCTTTGATTGGGTCCCAAAGTAAGAAAGGACTCTGAAAGGTCAAGACTGAGGTATGAGTAGTGCTGCTGCTTATGCTATATGACTCAATAAATCCCACGATACTTTAGCCATTTGGGGGTAGAGAACAACACTGTGTGAGACCTCTGGCTGCTAGTTGACTCAAATACTTGGTCATCCATGCATTTATAAATTAAATTGATACCAGTTTACCTTATATGTGCTTATGTATTCCAGGCTCTGTCCTGGACACTGAAGACACAAAGATGTAATAAAACCTATTCCCTGTTCCCAAGTAACTCAGAGTCTAATTGTACTCTCACCGTTGCATGCTATTTGATTCATCCATTCCTCTCTCTTTCCTGGCATTTGCTAAGATTCAGGTAGTGATAAAGAGGGCTTGAATGGGGAAAAACTTGAGAAAAATTCTATTAACTAAAAATATATTACAGGGGTGCCTGGGTGGCTCAGTGGGTTAAAGCCTCTGCTTTCGGCTCAGGTCATGATCCCAGGGTCCTGGGATGGAGCCCCACATCAGGCTCTCTGCTCAGCAGGGAGCCTGCTTCTCTTCCTCTCTCTCTCTGCCCACGTCTCTGCCTGCTTGTGATCTCTCTCTGTCAAATAAATAAATAAAATCTTTAAAAAAAATAAATGAGGGGCGCCTGGGTGGCTCAGTGGGTTAAGCCGCTGCCTTCGGCTCAGGTCATGATCTCAGGGTCCTGGGATCGAGTCCCGCATCGAGCTCTCTGCTCTGCAGGGAGCCTGCTTCCTCCTCTCCCTCTCTCTGCCTGTCTGCCTGCTTATGATCTCTGTCTGTCAAATAAATAAATAAAATCTTTAAAAAAAATAAATAAAATAAATGAAAATAAAAAAGTATATTACAAACTGGCCAAGACCACCATGATTTGATTTGAATAGGCCATATTAGTTATGCTTTAATAATAAAAACTCATTTTGATTCCCTACAATGTGCACACACTTCATATACATTTATTTTCCCCAATAATTCTGCAAGGTATGGTCACCTCTCATTCTCCACGTGGAAAAATGGAGGTCTAGGCAATTAAGTAAATCATTCAAGTCATATACAGAGTGATGGAGCTAGAATCTGAATGGACAACCACTGGTGGCCCCTCAAACCCTCTTTACCATTATACTGTTCTACCTTCATGCTAATTTCACTAGTCCATAGTGGTCTGAAAATACCTTAATCTATTCCAGCTCCTTCATTTAACATTAGATTCCCATCTGACACCCTCCAGTGACAGTCATCTCTTCAAAGCAGTTCTTTTCATCTATGATCCGGAGATTCTTTTGGAGGAAATGCAAATGTCTTCTCTCTAGGATCATTTAGGTACAGGAAATGCTCACTCAAGCTAGCTGAAACAAACAGTAATGGTGGCGGAGAGAGGTTTTTGTTTTTGTTTTTGTTTTTAATTTATTTGACAGACAGAGATCACAGGTAGGCAAAGAGGCAGGCAGAGAAAGGAAGGAAAGCAGGCTCCCTGCTGAGCAGAGAGCCTGATGCGGGCCTCGATCCCAGGACCCTGGGATCATGACCTGAGCCGAAAGCAGAGGCTTTAACCCACTGAGCCACCCAGGCGCCCCCGAGAGAGGTATTTTAAAAACACAAAAATCTCACTGGCAAGTTAGCATCCCAGGAGCAGAAAAAGGACAGCCAGTCTTCATGAGGACAGGACTTTTTTCTGAGGCTGTATTCTGTCTAGGGTTGTGTAACCTATGATTTCTGCTTCATTCTTACCAGCTTCCCCAGCTTGCATATTACCCACCATTAGCACTCTAGCTCCATCCTTCTTGACCTTTTAGTTCAAGGGTCCATTGTTATCTAAGTCTAATTTTAGTACAAAGTGTTTAGAAATAAATGGGTTGGCCCTGCTTAACCTATGGATTGGATGTTGGATCAGTGTTCTACCCTTGGTCTGACCACCTATGCCTGGGGTGGAGTCACTCTGAAAACATGGCTGTCTGGTCTTGAGCAGGATGTGTGGATATAAAACAATTTCAGAGGGGAGTATGAGCTGGGTTTAACACACTGTGCAACCTTGTTTAGAAAACAAAGATGAACATCTTCTGTGACACTTAAAGTCTATGGCGCTTATCTGATTCATGGTATGATTTCTTTTAAAAATTTTTTATTTGAGAGAGAGAGAACAAGTAAGAGAGAACATGAGAGGTAGAAGGTCAGAGGGAGAAGCAGACTCCAGGTGGAGCCAGGAGCCCAATGCCGCACTCTATTCTGGGACTCCAGGATCATGACCTGAGCTGAAGGCCGTCACTTAACCAACTGAGCCACCCAGGAGCCCCATGGTATGATCTTTTATTTTCAATGTTTACTGTTTTCTAACTGTATTGTAAGTACCATGGAGGTAGGATTTGCTCCTATCCATCTCAGTCCTTCACAGCATCTATCCAAGTGTTCTCAACATTGTCACCTTGGAGACAACTTGATGCTGAGGTAAACTGTTTTCATAGTATTTGTGGTGGGATACAATCACCTATTGTTGGCCAATCTCTTAAACATAGGGTAGTGAGAGGTGTGCTGACATTTTTTTGAGTTGGGGAGAAAGGGCGGGGGAGGGGGGGAGAATCCTAAGCAGGCTCCGTGCCCAGCACAGAACCAGACAAGGGGACCAGTCCCACAACCCTATCATGACCTGAGTCAAAAT
This sequence comes from Mustela putorius furo, assembly GCF_011764305.1. Taxonomy (NCBI): domain Eukaryota; kingdom Metazoa; phylum Chordata; class Mammalia; order Carnivora; family Mustelidae; genus Mustela; species Mustela putorius. The sequence continues at coordinate 41,359,713 of NW_025422005.1, read as the reverse complement.
CAAGCATCAGGTGCTTAACCAAATGAGCAACCAAGGTGCCTGACACTTTTTTTCTTATTGTGGTAAACTGTATGTAAAATTTACCACTTTAACCATTTGTGAGTATACGGTTTAGTAGTATTGAGTACATTTATATTGTGCAACCACTACCACTATCCATCTCCAGAACTTTTTCATTATCCCGGACTAAGTAACCACTGTTCAGTCTCCATACATTTGACTATTCCAAGTTACCTCATATAAGTAGGATCATATAATATTTGTATTTTCGTGTCTGGCTTACTTCACTAAGGAGATTATCAAGGTTCCTCCTTATTTTAGCATGTATCAGAATTCCATTCCGTTTTAAGGCTCAATGATATTCCATTATATATATATGCTTTTTGTTGATTCCTTCATCTGTTGTCAGACATTTGGGTTGTTTCTACTTTTTGGATATTGCGAATAATGCTGTAATGAACATGGGTGTACAAACATCTCTGCTTTTGGGTATATACCTAGAGGTAGAATTATTGGATCATATGGTATCTCTGTTTAATTTTTTGAGCAATCACTAATCTGTTTTCCTCAATGGCTGCAAAAATGCACAAATGTTCTAATTTCCCCACATCCTTGCCAATACTTTTTTTTTTCAGTGTTCCAAGATTCATTACCAACACTTTTTAAAAAATGATTTATTTGTTTGAGACATTCAGCATGAGCAGGGGAAGGGGCTGAGGGAGAAGGACAAGCAGACTCTCTGCTGAACAGGGAGCCTGACACAGGCCTGGATCCCAGGACCTCACTGAGATCATGAGCAGAAGTCAGATACTTAACCAACTGAGCCACCCAGGCACCCCAGTACTTTTCCTCCCCCAAACAACCATTCCAATAGGTGTGAAGTGGTAGCTGATTGTAGTTTTAACTTGCATTTCCCTGATGACTAGTAGCGTTGAACATTTTCTTATGTGCTTACTGGCTTTTTGTGTATCTCCTTTGGAAAAACATCTATTCAAGTCTTTTGCTCATTTTTGAATTAGGTGGTTTTTTGTTATTGAGTTGTAGTTATTTATATATTGTGGACATTAATTCCTTTTTCTTTTTTTTTTTTTTTTTAAGATTTTATTTATTTATTTGACAGAGAGAGATCACAAGTAGGCAGAGAGGCAGGCAGAGAGAGAGAAAAGAGGAAGCAAGCTCCCCACTGAGCAGAGAGCCTGATGCAGGACTTGATCCCAGGACCCTAAGATCATGACCTAAGCCGAAGACAGCAGCTTAACCCACTGAGCCACCCAGGGCTCCATCCCAAGACCCTGAAAGCATGACCTAAGCCAAAGGCAGATGCCTAACAGACTGAACCACCCAGGCACCCACTTTCTTCTATTCTGTGGGTTGCTTTTTCACTCTTGATGTCCTTTAAAGCACAAAATTAAAATTTTTATGTAGTCTAGTTTTTTTTTTTTGTTATCTGTGCTTTTGATGTCATATCCAAACAATTATTGCTAGATTCAATGTCATAAAGCTTTCTCCTGTCTCCTTTTCAGAATTTCACGTTTTAAGTCTTACTTTAGGTCTTTGATCCATTTTGAGTTAATTTTTGTCTGTTGTATAAGGTAAGGGTCTAACTTTCATTCTTTTGCATGTTGGTATGCAGTTTTTCCAGTACCATTTGCTGAAAAGACCATCCTTTCTGCATTGAATGGTCTCTGTACCCTTGTCAAAATAATTTGAGCACACATGTGAAGGTTTATATCTGGGCTCTCTATCCTCTTCTATTGGTCCATGTGCCTTTCTTCATGCCAGTACATTGGAGCCTTGTAGTAAGTTTTGAAATTAGAAAGTGAGTCCTCCAACTTCAACTGTTTCAAGTATTTAGGACCTCTTATGATTCTATATAGATTTCAGGATGGGTTTTTCTATTTTTGCAAAAGATTTTGCTGGAGTTTTGACAGGGATTGCATTGCATATGCAGGGATTTTTTTTTTTTTTTTTGTATTTACATCTTTAAATATTAAGTCTTCCAACCCAGGAATATGGGATGTTATTGTATTATGTCTTAATTTCTTTCAGCATGTTTTATAGCTTTCAGTGTGGAAGTCTTTTTTTTTTTTTTTTTCCCAAGATTTATTTATTTTTGGAGAGACAGAGGGAGCAGGGGAAGAGGGAGAGGGAGAGGGAGAGAAATCTCGGACAGGCTGCTCAGTGGGTCTCAATTCCCAGATACCAAGATTATGACCTGAGCTGAAATCAAGAGTTGGATGCTCAACCGAGCCACCCAGGTGCCCCTGAGTGTAGAAATCTTTTGCCTCCTTGGTTAAGTTTGTTTCTAAGTATTTTATTCTATTTGATGCTATTATAAATGGAGTTGTTTTCTTAATTTCCTTTTTGGATTATTCATTGTTATGAATAAATCAGAAATATAACTTATTTTTGTATGTTGGTTTTGTGTCCTGCAACTTTGCCAAATTTATTAGTTCTTTTTTATTCGACTTTTTTTTTTTTTGAAGATTTTATTTATTTATTTGACAGACAGAGATCACAAGTAGGCAGAGAGGCAGGCAGAAGAGAGAGGGGGAGGCAGGCTTCCTGCTGAGCAGATTCCGATGCAGGGGCTTGATTCCAGGACCCTGGGATTATGACCTGAGCTGAAGGCAGAGGCTTTAGCCTACTGAGCCACCCTGGCACCCCTTGTTTTTGTTTTTTAAGTTATTTATTTTAAAAGATTTGAGAGAGAATGAGCAGGGAAAAGACCAATGGGGAGGATATGATAATCCAGGCAAACATATATGGCAGAGCAATTTAAAGGTTGAACTGGAGGGTAGCAGTGTAGAATGGAGCCTTGCTGTGCCTAGAACCATGAACTCTTTTTTGCCATGACTTGGGAGATGACACACTTGAATCATTTTTCGTCTTCATGTTAACCATTTAAGGGGTTCTAAGGAACCCTATCTGACCATTTTTCAGGCTTATTTTACAGAAGAGTTATTAACAGGTTCAGAGAGCAAGGCCATCATTGCATTATTACAGGGGCACTATTCACACTGTTACAAATACGGTGTTCCCTGGAACACAAGAAATATGAATGACAGCCTCTGAAGTTGTGTACTGCAGCAGCCTGGTTGCAAAGGTTACAGCATGGTACGTAATGGAACTGATGTCTATCTAAAAACCTGTGTATTTCCTACTATACCATACCATGTCTAATCATGATGTCATTTATGGATACATAGCATAATTGGGTTAAACACTGACTTACAACAAAGAAACAAATCAAACAGCCCAATATGGGTCTTCACAGGAACCTGGTATGCATACTAAATTAGTGGAACCCCATAAATACTAATTAACAACAAATCAAAGTGCTTTATATATTCTTTTTTTTTTTTTTAAAGATTTTATTTATTTGTCAGAGAGAGAGTGCACAAGCAGGGGGAGTGGCAGGCAAAGGGAGAAGCAGGCTCCCCACTGAGCAAGGAACCCGACATGGGATTCGATCCTAGGACCCTCGGATCACCACCTGAGCCAAAGGCAGACACTTAACCCACTGAGCCACCCAGGCGTCCCCTTTCTTAAACCATTACTTAATAGGAAAAGTAGGATAAAACAAGTATAGGGTCCCAACTATTTACTTTGGGCTTCCCTAAGACAGATAAATGAGGAACTTCACATGAATGGAAAGGACTAATCACAAAAACTAAGCCCATGAATCAATTTTGTACAGACATTTCTTGAATTATTCCCAAATTTTAAGGTGAATTTTCCCAGCAAATGCTTATTCTATAGTTATCTTGGCAAAAAATACATGATCCTCTTGGAAAGAATACATTTAGTTACTATGTCATATATTAAAAAGCTGTATAATTAATATTTATGCCAAGAACACTATTTACAAAAGTTTCATCCATAATTATCCATGCCTGCTCACTCTGAAGGCAGGAACATTTCTTTGGATTGAATCAAGATCTCAATATGCCTTCTCCAGGAAAGGGGAAGGTATGAAAATACAAAACAAAAAAGAATATGGCCCGGCTCATTGCACCCAATGGAGACCAGCCATAAGAGTAGTCTGGGTGAGTAGTTAAAATATGATCAAAAAGGAAAAAGAGGAAACACATACATTTTGTATGTGTATGTATACACATACACAAAAGCTTTATGGGTCTTGATAAAAACACACATTTCTGAAAATATATAAAATCAGTTCCTTGAGCATTTTCAGAAATGAGATTCACTGAATTACAGGAGAAGAAAAAAATGTTAAGATTTAGAAACATCTCACTTGTCTGATGATGAACTTCAGAGCAGTTAGGTGACCTGGCCAGGTCACAGAGTTAACGCCAAGCCTGGACCAGGACCCTTTCCAGATAAGTGCTTTTTTTCAGTTGCTATACTATCTCTTACATGTTCTTAATCACTTGGAAGTCTCCGTAACTCTCTCTGTCCCACAATGCGCACATTGGGGACAGTTAGAAGAAAAGAATTCGGGACTACTTAGACCATTTAGAGCTATTAACCTAACAATGGATGAAACATTATTTCAAATAATGACTGGGCTGAAATTCCTCTGGGGTTAGGGAGTAGAGAGGAAATACAAAAGAAGGAAATTCTGTAGACAATAATAAGAGAAGCACAAGAGGAAATATTATCCTCTTTTGTTATTTTATTACTGTTACTTTATTTTGTAGTTAGGTCCATATATTATATAAAACAGAACAGGAAAAATGAACAAATTTATAAAATAAACTGAAGTGTCTGGATGAAAAAAATACAAGAGCTTTGCCTTCTTGTCTATCGATCTCTTGATATGTTGTTGGTCTTGCACTTTAGATATCAAATAAAGATATCTAGCTTGAAACAAAAGTAGATATGCTGCAAGGTTAAGCCATAGTTAGTTTGCTGGTGGGCCAGGAAATCATAGATTTTCTAAATCTTATCCTTAAATACTGGCTATAACAAATGCTGATATAGCAAAATGCAAGCTTTTATCATCAGACAGCAAGAGGGAAACTTGAATTAATAACTTACCTCCAAGTCCTCTGAAAGGAGGTGAAAAAAATAAATACTGTATTTTACCAGTGTTCCCCAAAAGCATTACTCTAAGCATGCAGGGGGATGCTGTGAGCAGCTACAACAGTGAGATCCAATCCAGAGGTAGGTTCAAGACCAAGAGTTAGGAGAGTGGTTGACGAAATCCTCCTGGGGCCAGTACCATTTCATAGAATGACCATTTTGCTGGGGAATGAGTCTATGACCCATCTTTTTCGGATTCAAAAGGACATTCCTAATTTTAACCTTGCTGAATGTAACAGGCATTTTTGCACCAGCTATTAAGAACAGCTAGTATAGAGGATAAGGCTGGCATAAAATTATTTAGCAAGCACATGCTAGCTATTCCAGTTTGAAATCTACCAAACTATAAAATCAGGGAGGAAATAAAAAGTTGAAGATGGAGCTGTTGTTCCTCAGGATGAGAGAAAAATGTCTTACCAAAAGAGGGATTAGGCACTCACTTAACTCTATATGGAGAACATCCTTCTCAGGCTAGGTAGAAGATGAGGAAGAGCATTATCAAAGGCTGACCAGGCCACTGGGAGACCAAAAGGAGAGCGAAAAAGGATTTAGGAAGAAAGCCAGAAGAAAATGTTCTGGGTCTGACTAGGTAAGTGAATCTAAGGCAATGTACCAAAGATATGCTATCCACTATACCAACATGGAGCTGGTGACAAAATATCTGAAGACATTTTAAACCCAGAAAAATGTATAAAAAATATGTTAACAAAGCAAATTAAAACCAAACTTCCAAGGGTAAAATCTCAGATCTGAAATCCAGGGTACTCACTTTTCTAATTCTGTGCATTATTAGAAAAAAATAAAAAGTAACAAATGTAAAGATTTGTTTTATTTTCTACTGGGGGAAGAAGGAGGATAAATAGAACTGTTTTCCAATTTGCTCTCCACTGTATACACACATACCCACACGCATACATACACATACACACCAAAAATACCCCAACAAAAAAACAAAACAGAAAACTGAGAATCAAACACCAAAACACCCTCAAACTGCACCAATACTTCGTATTTTGACCAAAAGAATAGATCCTGGGAGGAAGTGCAAAATGCAAAATCAAATGACCGAAAAATGCTGAACAAACAGCATTATCAATATACAAAATATTTATATTACTGAACTAGTAACAGTTGATGTTCTCCATGTCTGTAAAACTTTGGAACCACATAGCTGATTTGTTAAATCTAGTCCATGCCAGTTTCCAAACTCCAGAAAAAATTTTAGTTAGCTTCATTCTTTGATGCCTCATCAAAATTTTCTACGAGATCTGGAGGAAAAAAAAAGTAAATGAGTTAAAAAAAAAAAAAAAAAAAAAAAAAAAAAAAAAAAAAAAAAGTAAATGAGTTAAAGATACAAAAGAAGAAAAAGAGGTAAATGAAATTCCTAACTTCTAAACCTAATAAAAACCAAATTGTGGCTATTAAAATTAGCCTGAAAACATAGAGGACAAGAAGAAGAAATGAACTGGTGGTATTTCACTAATAATGCTTCATTTATCTGCTTTTAAAACACTAATCCTAAGGAAATGTTAGTCCTTTTTTGTCTGAGCAAACTCAGATGAACAGCATTTTCGTATGTCAATCATAATTCCCATGGAAATCATGTAACGGTAACTATGCAAATTTAAAATCACTGTGATTCTAATTTAACAAATGCAGGCAGCAGAGCTTTTGTGACAATTTCTGATTCTAAGTTCTAAATGGGAAGACTTTTATTCTTTTTCATTAGATTGTATCCATACTATTGTGAATCAATTTAAATTCATGAGTTCACCATCAACAAAAACTGAAAGTCATTATAAAATGAATTAAATGAGATAAGCAGGCTGCTAAAAATCTTAGTGCTAAAGAAATGTCTCTTACCTGGAACATCATCATCCTCTTCATCAATGTCTTCTGGTTTTGGTGCTTTGCTATCCAACACTACAAAACATTTTAGAATTAGTTCTTAAGAACAAAGGCCTTTAATAGAACACTTATATTGTTTATTCTTTTCTCCTGTCTAAATATTATAATAGTTGTTCAGAAAAAGCTAAAATTTTGTCTGACCTAATACCATATTTTTTACTTAACACTAAAATCAGTAACACTTTAACTTCATTAGGTATATACTAAATACAGCTGGCAGTTTCAGTGGGCAGTGAGGGTAAAATTTATTTGGAAAGTGAAATAATTCTGATGGCTGGAATAAAAAGATACTACAGTTAATTTATTTTATAAATTTCATATGCTTAAATTAAAAAAATCAATATTCAAGACTTTCCATCTCTTCTGATATAAGGAAGTATCCAGCCATATAGTATGGGCACTGACAGAAAAGGCTCTTGGATTTTGAGGGGTGACAAGACATTTGAAACCAGGGCTATTGTGGAAATTCAGAACTTATAGTTGCCGTGCTTGTAGTTCAATCAACAATATTAAACAAAAATACAGTTCTCTCCTAACAGTATCTTCTTCTTGTAATTAGTCAGAAGTGAGTATCAGGGGCGCCTGGGTGGGTCAGACCCTGGGCATCTGCCTTTGGCTAAGGTCGTGATCCCAGAGTCCTGGGATCCAGGCCGCATTGGGCTCTCTGCTCAGCAGGAAGCCTGCTTCTCCCTCTTCCACTCCCCCTGCTTGTGTTCCCTATCTTGCTGTGTCTCTGTCAAATAATAAATAAAATCTTAAAAAAAAAAAAAAAGTGAATATCAAATGCTGTCTGTAAAATGTGGTGTATAGACCTTTTAGGTAATTACCTCAACTCTATTACAAAAATGTATCCATATATTCTATCAGCTACACTGCACCATTATTAAAGAAACAAATTCAAAGATTTATGAAGCATATGAGTAACATTCTGTATGTAAAATTTACATACAAATAAATCCTTCCAGTATAAAATGGACCTTTTAACTCATTAGGTTCTTTAGATTATAGCGAAGGAAGGATACTGAACAGAAATACCTACCTTGCCGTGGGAACTGTTCAGCTAACTTCCTAAGACTTGTTAAGCTGTCAGCACCAAGCTGACTTAATATTCCAGGAAGCATTTCTGTGATTGGTTTGGCTTCTGCATGACCAGTAATTGCAAAGGTGTTAGCAGAAAGGGAAGCTTGGACTTTGGGATTGTTGAAATGAATAACTGTCCCATCATCTTTAATCATGTTCACCTGTATGATCATAGAAGAAAAATATACTTCACATATCTGGTACAACTAAAACATTATCTGTTTAAATAACAACTTAGCCAATTATGGTGTTTTTGTTTTTGTTTTTAAAAACAATCCCAAGGTAGTAATTGTCTAAGCAGTAGATAATGGGTGGAAAAAGACCCTAGCAGCAACAAAGTAAAATGGTGTAGAGGGCACAAATAACTAGGATGGTCAAGAAACATTTTATTACAGAATCTAGATTTTAAATTCAAAGACTTTTACTACTATAAGAAAGAAGTTCAATGCCACATTTTAAAAATAATGGAATTATCAGCTAAGAACTGGCTTCTTAATAAAATTACCCACTATCTTACCTGATTTACACCACTGAACTAAATTAGTACATTTGGTGGGTGGGACAGCATCTTTCTCTTAGGTGACACATTGGAAAGGGTAATAGTGTACGGTAAAAAATAACCACTGAAAATCCATAAAGAACACTCAGAAATTTAACCAGATGTTTCATTCCTCTGAACACTTAGTAAATTTACAAACATTTCAGTTTGTTCTCCTCATATCATTCTTTATAAAAGATTTTGTCAGTTCCTCTAACTCTTATGTATAGCTTCTCAACAACCTTCAATAAGCCTTGTAAATGTCAAAGAGGCTCTCCAACCCACTTGCCTGGCCACCTGAACATGCTTCATCAATCACTGGGAAACCTTTAAAATCATCCTCACATTCTTTTGGTAGCTTTCACCACATGAATTGACTGTTTCAGATTCAATTTTATCCACTGCCTGAAAAGGAAGGTTAAACATGTGCTATTTAAAAGATTATTTTTCTCTCTCACTCATGCACTTTCTTATTATGTTTTAGTAAAGCTGAATTTGCATAAGTTAAATGTTTGAATAATGTGATTCCACTAGTAGTTGATTCCACTGTGTAAGTTACCTTGATGGTAACATGCTTATTTTAGAAAAAAGTCAGGAGAGTTAACTCTTGGCTACTTTAGAAGCATTTCATGATCCATCCAAAAACTGCCCTTGTCAAAATCAAGCAGAGATGCGGTGTTCTCCAGGGTCAGTGGAAGTGGGAGATCATCACCACTGATAGCACCAGAAAGGAAGGGGAATAAAGGGCTTCTAAATTTCAGGCATACCTGGAACACAGAGAAAGAAGGCAAATCCTTTGGGAAAAAATTGCAACTAAGATCTACAAGTAATTTCCCAAGTTTCTCTGACAAAAATCACTATCTGAATTCTATACCGTTCCCTCTATCCATATTTTAATTAAGGTTCTATTATACATATTACACCCAGTAAGCATTCAATCCAGCTGTTCTGAACAAATACCATTGTGAGTTAAAAACAATTTATACTGACTTTAGAGAAAGAGAAATTATATAGTTCTGAAGATAATTATAGTTTAGGTAGGAAAGTTTAACAGTAAAGTGGCTGAAAATTTGGAAGAGGAAGGACTTGAGAAGGAGGTGGCATAGTGGATATGGAATGGAATGTTCTGCATCTATCCTAGAATGGGAAAAGAATAAAGATATGGTAGGACTCTATATTCTAAATTAAGACCAAATCTCTATAATACATCTAGGATGAAAAGAGTCTGAAATATTAGAATCTGAGATATTTATTATTTATAAATGTTAAAATCAAAAGAGATTTGAAATCAATATTGTTCCAAAAGTCAGGCCATGTATTTGTTGAAAGAGGTTTTCTAGTTCAAATCCCTTTTAGAGAAATAAATACTAAAGACAAGAGCTCTTGTTTAAGCAACATATCCAAGGACAAATAGTTACATGCAAACCTAGAACTTGAGTGTGGGTCCCCGAATTTCTGTTTAGTTTCCTTCCTCATTCTTAAAAATGTTTATTTCCCTACAAAAATTCAATTCTGTGACCTTGTGAAAGCTTGCCAGAGAATTATTTATCTCAAAACACAGGCTAAATGGAGAATGCAAAAAAATGCAACACATATATACATAATATATATCTTATTGGCTACAAAACAAGCAAGAAGCCCTAGCCCCAGCCAAATGAATTTTCCTGTGTTTAAGCTTCTTTACCAAAGGCTAAATGTTAGGTCCTATTTTACAACCTGATAAAGGTCTTTGTAGTTTAAATTGAGTTTAGTGTGAAAAGAAGGATGAATTCCATCTAAGGCTGTGAAACAGAAATAAATTTAAATATGGTTATTTTAAATAGGGTTGCACAAAAGTTGTAGCTCTGTGAATAAAAAGGTCCAAAAAGGGGTGGAGAGTTTAGTTAATTTTAGAAATGAGAATTAAATTTTAGAAGTTAAAGGCTAGAATATTTTCTTTCTACCATTCCTTCCTCTCTACTGAGCAAATAACATGGTTATATAAGGCTCCTAGATGCAAGCTATTAGACTATCAAAGGATGAATTGTTGGGTTGAGCAAGATCAGTTAGACACTTCCCCCACCAAAGGAAGGGATAAGGAACTTGTTAAATTCACAAAGCAAACTGTACACATTTCATATGAAGACTTCACTTTTTCTAGTGATTTTACTGCTGTGTGTTCCACATAAGTGGTACAATCTACATACGTATAAAAATAAGGAGCACACAAGGAAAAAGACTATTAACCTAGCCACTGTACCAGCTCAGGTCTTTTCCCAATCAAATAACCCTTTTATATCAAAATGTTTTTTCCACTTTAACAGGTAGCTGAAGGTAAAGGATGCTACTTGAGCAATGGAGGAAGTAGCATTTTTGAGACCCTAGTGCACACCACCAGATGCCCTTGCTCTTATTTTTTGCTTGAGAAATGCTGACACGTTTTGTAATTATCGAAAATATTATCTCACATGCCTAGTACAATTACATATGTTGTTTTCACTGTTTAGAAGAACTCTTTTCTTTTCCACGTTGCAAATTCCCATTTATCCAAGACTTGGATCAGATGCTTCTTTCTCTGTAAAAATTTAGGATTCTTTGTGCACTTCCTGCACCTCATGGGTATTGCAAATATATGGAATTATCTTGTACTGTAATTGTGTTTGCAAGTCTTTGACTTTATTAGAAGATGAACACTTTCTGATCAGAGACCATGCCTTACTAGACATAGTATGCCCCCAAATGTCCAGTACATAACAGTCACTCAAATGTGCCAAATGAATGGGACACCTCAAATTCAATTTATTTTAAAATCTTGGATGCTGTCAGACTTCAACACTCCAAATGCTAAAGGGTCATCTCAAATTTAGAAATAGCTCCAGTAGTTCTCTTAATGAAGATGCTCAGAACCTCCTGAGCTATATCTTAGCCTTGACTTTTCTTATTGTTCAGACTTTTCAGAATCAGCCTGAATGCCCTACAGCATTCAGGAGCATTTAAGTCATTCTTGGCAACTGCTGGGTGGCCCCATTATGCTGTTATCAAAACCAGCAAAGGCTGACCTCTGAGGAGGTCACATATATTATCACAGCAACCTTCTATATGGTAAATCTGATGTGTGCTTTAATCCTACACAACAATACGTTTTTATGGCTCTAGGAGGCTCACAAATTTACCACTGACTCTAAAGCTCTTGCTGATAACTGCCCTCTCAGTTCACAGAGGAAGTTTAAATTCTTCCATGTGATTTTTTGGGTATCTAAGTCCCCACTAGGCTGGCTAGCTGCGGTTCTGAGAATTGACAGTTGTCTTAAAAATCAAGTTTTACTGCTACTCCTTCCTTTATGTAGTGGCATTTATTTATCTACTTATTTTTAAAAGACTGCATTTTTAAATAATCTCCACACCCAACATGGGGCTTGAACTCACAACCCCGAGGATCAAGAATTGTATGCTCTACCAACTGAACCAGCTAACTGCCCCTGTAATGGCATTTAAATGTTTATCAGGAAATTCACCTTTTATTGCCTTACTCCTGTTATCTTAATGGGGTGAAATAATAGACATTTTAAGAAAAAAGGACATAGCGTCTGCGGTTTTGTGAGGCTAAGGGAGGTAAAAATTTGAATATTATGGCCTTGGTGCATACTTCCATAAGTATCTTTCACAATCAGTCCTTTTAAGCTTAGCACCTGCTTATTTCTAAAGGCTAGTATGAACATAATCTATTATTGTTGATATGAAATAAAGCTAACAGCTGTAATTAAACTGTACAATATGCTGGGATCATTTTCTCTTATGCTTTGGAGGCAAGAGTCTGATGAGATGGATTCTTCACAGCTATGCTATAGATAGTATAAAATGGCACAACTATTTGAAAAGCAATTTGGCAACATGAAAAATTCTAAAATGTTCATGCTCGTTCAGCCACTAACTGTATTTCCAAGAATCTCTCTGAAGGAAATTAGAGATGAAGATACATATTATGTATATTGAAACCAAACACATGATTCTTTTATTATCAAAGCATCATAATGTATTATAAATTATAATGTATTATAATAATGTATTATAGTATTATGTATAATGTATTATAATGTATTATAAATTAAGAAATGTTAAATTATGATATATCCATTGGAACATATGCAGACATCTACACTGTTGATTAAGAAGAAGTTGTTGTTGTTTGTTTGTTTGTTTTTTAAAAGATTTTATTTATTTATTTGACAGAGATCACAAGTAGGCAGAGAGAGAGGAGGAAGCAGACTCCCTGCTGAGCTGAGAACCCGATGTGAAGCTGGATCCCAGGACTCTGGGATCATGACCTGAGCCGAAAGCAGAGGCTTTAACCCACTGAGCCACCCAGGTGCCCCTGTTTTGTTTTGTTTTTAAGATTTATGTAGTTATTTTAGAGACAGAGAGCGAGAGACCATGAGCAGGAGGGGCAGAGGAAGAGGGAGAGAGAATCCAAAACAGACTTCATGCTGAGTCTGAAGCCCATCATGGGGCTTGATCTCATGACACTGATATCATGGCCTGAGCCGAAACCAAGAGTTGGATGTTTAACTGACTGTACCACCCAGGTGCCCCAAGAAGAGTTTTTTAATGATATGAAACAATTTTCATAATATAATGCTATTTGGGGGGAAAAAATTCTGAATTGTGCATCTAGCTACAGTCTCAAACACGTTAAAAGTACATGCATCTAAAGATAGGAAAGAAATAAAAAGCTAATAGTAGTTGTTTCTGGGTAGTGGGGATTATGATCAAATGTTCGTATCTTTTTATCTTCTGTATACCATAACTTCCTATAATGACAATATATATATATATATATATTTTTTTTTTTTTATTTTTTAAAAGATTTTATTTATTTACTTGAGAGAGAGACAGTGAGAGAGAGCATGAACGAGGAGAAGGTCAGAGAGAGAAGCAGACTCCCCATGGAGCTGGGAGTCCGACGCGGGACTCGATCCCGGGATTCCAGGATCATGACCTGAGCCGAAGGCAGTCGTCCAACCAACTGAGCCACCCAGGTGTCCCGACAATATATATTTTTAAAGATTTTATTTATTTGTTTATTTATTTGAGAGAGAGACCGCAAATGTGTGAGCAGGGGAAGGACCAGAGAGGCTAGGGCAAGAATCTCAAGCAGACTCCGCACTGAGCATGGAGCCCGACATTGGGCTTGATTCCATCACTCTGCAATCATGACCTGAGCTGAAAACAAGAGTCAGAGGCTCAACCAACTGAGCCACCCAGGCACTCCGACAACAAAATATTTTTATATTGGAAGGGGGATGCTATTTTAAAAAACAGAAAATGTTCATCAACAGATGAATGGATAAATGTGGTATTATCCATACAATGGAATATTATTCAGCTATAAAAGGAGTGAAATTCTGATACATGCTAAAACATGGATGAACCTTGAAAACATTATGCTAAATGAAGTATGCTAGACACAAAACAAATATTGTATTACACAAAATATTTACAACAGGCATATCCACAGAGACAAAGAATAGATTACAGGCTATCGAGTTGGGTAAGGGGGAATGAAAAGTTATTGCTTAACGGATATAGAGTTTTGGTTTGGGATGATAAAAAATTTTGGAAATAGGGGCACCGGGGTGTCTCAGTCAGTTAAGTGTCCGCCTTCAGCTTAAGTCATGATCCCAGTGTCCTGGGATTAAGCCTAAGTGTTGGACTTTCTGTTCAGTGGGGAGCCTGCTTGTCCCTCTCCCTCTGCCTGCTGCTCTCCCTGCTTGTGTTCTCTGTCAAGTAAATAAATAAAATCTTTAAAAAAATTAAAAAAAAAAATTTTGGAAATAGATAATAGTTGTGGTTGCACAACACTTTAAATATAGTACTATTGAACTGTACTCAAAAATGGTTAAAATGACAAATTTTATGCTGCATATATTTACTACAATAAAAAAATAGTAAAAAAAAAAAACCCAAAATCAGGATCTTAAAAGAAAAAGTGAGGCTGCTATGATAGGATAAGGTAAATGGGACATAGTATTTCCCTTTTACTCTCCTGTACTCAGAGCTGTCTACACATTGCCACCTGGGGTTGGAGGAAGAAAGAATTGTGGTTAAGGGTCAACCAAGGTTCTCCTTCTGGTATAAGTGGTTCAGGAAAAGTAAGAACCAGGAAAAGGAAAATATAAACAGTAAAACTTATGAGGACAATTATAAAATTTACATTCTCAGCCCTAAGTGTTTTCCTGAGCTCCAGTGTCCTATGGCTAACTTTTTTTCTTTTTAATAAGTAATCTCTATGCCCAACATGGGGCTTGAACTCACAATCCTAACATTGAGTTGTATGTGCCACTGAATGAGCCAGCCAGGCACCCCAATGTCTAACTTCTTGAGAACAATTCCATCTCAAATAATCAGTATCCCTTAAACTTAATAGGCCCCAAATAAACTCATCATGAGAGTCAGCATGCTACAGACTATAATGAATAAACACGGTCCCTGCTATCAAGTTCTTATAATCTGGAAAAAAAAAAAAGACTAATTGGTTAATAAGTAACCATTATACCCCACAATATGAGGCTGTCATTAATAAATGTATTAGAGCAGAGCAACTTAAGCTAAGGGCAATGGAAGTAGAAAGAAGGGGTTGATTAATTAATCAGACCTGGAAATAAAGGAAAAGTTCCAGAGGCAGAATCATATCCTAGTTACAACAGAAGATGCCCTCTGAATATAAAACTCTCTGAAGCAACTAGGCCATCTAGATCAGAGATTCCAATTTTTGATGACAATGCTTACCAAATAAATTTGATAAAATCAATAACTTCTGAGAAATAGAACAGATCCCACTGTTGATAGATTTATGTTATCAGGTAAAGACAGGTAACAGCATGGTCGCTATATTCAACTAGATTACCAAAAAGGAAGCACATCCAAATACCTTCAAATGTTATAGCATATAAAACATTTTTAGAAATTTAGATTATAAGTTTGGATTTTGGAATTTTGGATTATAAATCTTCTGGGGTCTGCCTAGGAATTCCTTCGTAAAACCTAGGCTTTTGTATGAAACAGTCTCTGACACTCCAGTACCCTTACTTTTTGACAGCTTTGCATTTCTCTGTCTTTGGTAACATGTAAAAGAAATCTATCTATGACTTATAATTTATTATACGAAATCAACAAACTAATGAATACATCAAAGACCAGAGAAGCTTGTCTTAATCCAAATAGTCCTTCAGTTTTTTAAAGTTTCTAAAGAGTACATAAATTAAACTTTGGGAGAGGGAAAAAAAATCACCAATACCAACAACTTAGAAAGTAAGATTAGAACTTTACTTGGCAGAAGTATATTCCATGAATTTTTGGAATCCATCACTGATTTCCCTGTTCCCCACCCACCAAACTGAATACTTTCTACTTGTTTGATGTTTTGAAGGTCTAAGTACAGAAAACACAGTAATATTATTTTTTGTTTTATTTGTTTTACAAGAATGGCAATGGTGTCTTCTCTTTTTGGAAGTTTTTATCTGCTTTTCTAAAAGTGCTGAAAAACAGAAAGAGTACTTTCCTCAAAGGTCAGGACTTTTTTTTTTTTAAAGTAAACTCTATATCCAACGTGGGGCTCAAACTCATGTCCCCAAGATCAAGAGTTCCCTGCTCTACTGACTAAGCCAGCCAGGTGCCCCAGAATTCGGCACTCTGAAACAAGTTTCAGACATTCCAAATAAAAGATGACAAAATTGTAATTAATGTGTTTCTTCTATGCTGATATATTTTTTTCATATCTTAGTGTTTCTGAAAACTTCTGTACAACTTTTCATGTTTATATTTTTTTAAAAAATTTTATTTATTTATTTGACAGATAGAGATCACAAGTAGGTAGAGAGGCAGGCAGAGAGAGAGGAGGAAACAGGCTCCCTGCTGAGCAGAGAGCCCGATGCAGGGCTCAATCCCAGAACCCTGAGATCATGACCTGAGCCGAAGGCAGAAGCTTAACCCACTGAGCCACCCAGGTTCCCCTTTTCATGTTTACATTTTTTTTTTTTAAAGATTTTATTTATTTATTTGACAGAGAGAAATCACAAGCAATCGGAGGCAGGCAGAGAGAGAGAGAGGGAAGCAGGCTCCCTGCTGAGCAGAGAGCCCGATGCGGGACTCGATCCCAGGACCCTGAGATCATGACCTGAGCCAAAGGCAGCGGCTTAACCCACTGAGCCACCCAGGCGCCCCTTCATGTTTACATTTAATGCAGTAGTTTCTTTTCTCATTCCAAGAGCTGTTTTTAAACCAAATGTGTGTCATCGTTTTCTTTAAAAATTTTTTGAAAAAAACTCTACGTTAAACTTAGTAACACAAACATAATGTTTGAGGCAAGCTAGGTTATATATAGTATACTAGATATTCCTACACAAAATCTGCCAAGTGTTATATAAAGTACAAGTATGTTAGCTCTCAAAAACCAATTTTAGAAAGAGGGAAAAAGGAAAAAAGTAAAACTCCTCCCATCTTAGCTTCAAATATTCAGAAATTTTATAGCTGTTACCTTACATTGTTGATGATCTTTATGCATATTTTCTCTTTAACCAGTCTGTGAGGGCTGGAAGACATCATACACACATACAGGGTTGGGGTGCAATGAGTGTGTGTATGTGCTTATTATGTAGCACTAATTTTCTTTTCTTTTTTTAAAGATTTATTTGGGAGGGAAGGGGAGAGAGAGGGAGAGAGACAGTGACTGAGACAGAAGGAGCAGGGGGAGCGGCAAACAGACTCCTCGCTGAGCATGATCCCAGGACTCTTCATGATCCAGGGCCTGAAGTTTAACGTTTAACCAACTGGGCCACCCAGGTGCCCCAGTAGCATTAATTTTCTGTGCTATGACTCCTCAAAAAGCTAGAAATGCCATCAGTAGTAGCTACAAAAGGAATTCACACCACAGTTTAATAAATGCTATAATAAAATAAATACAGGACATTATAAAGGCACACAGGAAAAGCATCTAACCCTTCTTTACGCAAATGTGTTAAGTGTGTTACCAGGAAGGCTTCTGGGAGAAATAATGCCTGCATTAAGACCTGGAAAAAGGGGCGCCTGGGTGGCTCAGTGGGTTAAGGCCTCTGCCTTTGGCTCAGGTCATGATCCCAGTGTCCTGTGATCGAAAAAAAAAAAAATTCTTAAAAAAAAAGACCTGAAAAAAGAGAAACATCCATGTCTTTGGAAATACTGATAGGGATTTCTTTTATATGTAATGGTGTAACTAATTCTGCATGGTAGGTGTTCAATAATACAGGGTATAAGGCAGATACTTTCTTTCTCTGGTGGTGGTGGGGGTTTGAGGGATAAAGAGGGGAGCAGGAGGAGAGGAAAAGGCCAAGAGAGGATGTAAGAAAGTGCAACTGAAAAGACCAAAAGCAGGATAAAATGGACAAAAAGAATGAACTTGGTTTTAACACTTAGACTCTTAACACTTACTAGCTAAGTGATCTTGGGCAGGTACCTAATTCTGTCTCCGCTTTCTTCTCCGTAGCCCGTAACAACTGACTCAAAGAGATATAGTGAATCTGAAATGGGATAATATGTTTGTCTCGTTATCTAATTAATTTCCCTATTAGACTGTAAGCTCCAAAGGACAGAGACTATGAATAATAACTTATGAACTACTATCTAGCAAGTCCTTGGCAAATTGCTTGGCACACAGTAGATGTCCACCAAGTACTGACTATCAATACTTTATTAGAACAATTTCAACTACAAAAATACCATCACTTCAGCAATGCACTGTAACAAATTTGGTTGTATTCTGAAAAGATCAAAGACTGTTAACTGATTGGTTTTCTTATTATAAAAAACATTTATAAAGTTAATGCTATCTGACCACAAAGAGTTTTATTAATCATAACCATCAAGTGTCCCAGTTTGTTTTCTGAACAAAAACAAACATTTAGAAAAACATGCCCTTGGAGATATTACATAGTTAAATCTATACTTCAAAGAGGTATAAATAGAAACTTTTCCTCTCTCTAAAGAAGTATTTTTCAACCAAGGGTGACTTTGTCCCCTAGGGGGCATGTGAAAAAATCTGAGGACATTTTTGGTTGTCATAACTCGGCGGGTGTGTGTGTGTGTGTGTGTGTGTGTGTAGTGGGGCTACTGGTACCTAGTGTGTAGAGGCCAGGGAAGCTGCTTAAACATCCTACAATACACATGACAGTTCCCACAATAAAAACCAGCTGGTTCAAAATGTCAGTAGTGCTGAGGTGGCAGGGCAGGGAGGGGGTAGGGGGACTCAGAGAGTAGAAATGTATGCAAGGTTGTAAGATGGCCAGAACATTTATAAGTTGTTTACGTTTAAGGGGCGCCTGGGTGGCTCAGTGGGTTAAAGTTCTGCCTTCAGCTCAGGTCATGATCTCAGGGTCCTGGGATCAAGCCCCACATTGGGCTCTCTGCTCAGCAGGGAGCCTGCTTCCCCCCCCCCTCTCTGCCTGCTGCTCTGTCTACTTGTGATCTCTGTCAAATAAACAAATAAAATCTTAAAAAAAAAAAAGTTGTTTAAGTTATCAGAGTTATTGTCTATTATTGCAACTTACTCTTTTTTTTAACCAAGATTTATTTGGATTTTTTTAAAGAGAGGTTTAGACAGTTTTTTCCTCATATATATCCCAGATAAAGAGAATGATCTCTCTGAGAATTATTTTGAGGTCAATAAAAATATATAAAAACTTACAATAGCTCAGAAGAAAAAAATGCATATAAAATGCTTAATTTCAAGACTTGCAAATGAAGTTCTAATCTTTATCAGAGTAGAAATGCACAGGTACATTAAGCAAAAAGGAAGAAAGATACATGTGTCTTACATTTTCTACCATTTTATCAGTATACTAATTTTGAAAGTACAAAATAGACTTAAATGATGTGTTAATATTTATTCATATATGCACAGTAGGAGGAACATGTGGCCATTTCACTGCATCTTCTCTGATAGTCTGCTATTTATTAGTGATCCTTGCCTCCACATTATCTCTGATCTGTTTTATAGCACATGGGCACGAATGATCTGTTAAAAATTGTGAGGTGGTACCACACATAGTAATGATATTAAATATAATTTAACTTAAACATTCAATTTAATTTATGGCAGTGAAAATTTAAAAAATTTACTATCAGAAATGGAATTATCAGGTAGAAGTGAATTTAGATGGTAACAGGTCATAAAGAGCTGATGTTATCATTTTTCTTGCGCATCTTTTGAAATAACATCCTTTGGCTTCATATTTAAGAAAAGTAGTATCACCAAAATATAATGAGATGATTTAAAAAATTTAACCAATAATTTCCAGAAAAGGTCTAATAAGAAATCCAATCCATGTAAAGCTATTGCTAGAGCTTCTTGACTGAGGTAATAAAAAGATACTGTTGAGCAGAAAGGGAAAAAAAATCCACCTTATTTGAAGAAATCTTGGAGTTTATTTCTATATTATTAGGAAAAAATAACTTATTTTACATGAAAATTTAAAAGCAGTTCCATAATTTTGTCACATATGCCAAATTCTTTGAGACAGAAAAGTAGGAATTCCTTATCTGTCAACTAAAATCATTTTTTTTGATCATCCATTTTTATACAATAAGCAAATTCAATACCTAGTCCTTCGGACACCTGGCTGACAATACCTGATTCTTCTAAGCTGATATTTCTCATCTGAAAAGTGTAGATAATTATCTATCAAGGTGCTATTTGTTCACATAATTTAACCATTTACAAAATGACCATACCTCTTCAATACCAGCTATATTATTCACAGCCAGTTTTTTTAGAGAACTCTGGAGTTTTTTGTCATCAGCTGTAGCTGTTCTATGTACCACCTTCTTCTTTCTGCGAGCTGTACCCTGAAAAATAACCAAACAGAAGTGTTAGGATGCTTTGCATCTTGGCAAGTATAGTCAGTCACATGTCTTCCTATTCCCAATACTCTAATTAAAACCCACATAAGAAATTGCTGACTTAATACTAATGACCAAGAAGACTGCTCAGAGTTGTGTTAGCCTAACCCAGATTTTTGACAGTCAGTTCTAGTCAGTTCTTATTTTTTCTAATATCCATTTATCATTTCCACATATCATGTTTTAAAAGTTTTCAATAATAAAACAATACAACTGTGTTTTATGACAACTTCCAAATATTACAAGGAATGCTTTTTTATAGTACCTACCACCCCCTGACAATAAAGTTAAATCTAAAGATATTCTGAAACTTTGAAGATTCTGACATAATTAAGAATCAAATGCCTACAACTGAGTATTCCTAGATTCTAGGAATGAAAACAATCCAGTTCTTACTTCAAGGAAAATACATTACAGTGGGATGGAAAAGTCAATAAATACATGAATGAATTAGATCTTTTCAAATGGGATACGGGTATTAAGGCAAAAAAACCCCAGCACAGTACTAAGAGTATTTATTGGGTGGGCGCAGAGCAGTACTTTATTGTTCAGGGAGGACTCTCTGAAGAGGTGACATTATGAGCTGAGATCCAAGCAGAATGAAACGAGCGAACCTATTGTTTCTACAGAGAGAAAACAGGTCAGTCATGGTTTTGGCAGAGTGTACAAAGGGGAAGGAGGAGGAAAATGCAATCAGAAAGATAGGAAAGGGCCAAATCACGTAGCCTAGAATGCCATGGGTAGGAGTTGGATTTTATTCTAATTGTAATACAAAGGTTTTAAGCATGGGAATGATTTGATCTCATTTATGATTTTTACAGATGACTAAAGTTGCTGTGGATAATGAACTATAATGAGATCAATCAGGAAGCTACTGCAGTAGTCTTGATGAGAGATAAAGGCGTTTTGGCAGTGGAGATGGTGAGAGCTTAGACTCTCAGAAGAACCAACATACTGATGGATTGGACGTGGGATATGAGGAAAAAAGGAATCTAGAATGATGCTCAGAATATCGGCCTGAGCAAATAGTTTGACAATTATACTATTCACTGAGATAGAAAGAGCTCATTTCTAAATGGATACTTTGAAACTTTAGATATATATTTCCCCTGAAAAACTATTTAAGGGGCATCTGGGTGGCTCAGTGGGTTAAGCCTCTGCCTTTGGCTCAGGTCATGATCTCAGGGTCCTGGGATCAAGCCCCACATGGGGCTCTCCGCTCAGCAGGGTGCATACCTACCTTCACCCCGCCCTGCCCGCCTCTCTGCCTGCTTGTGATCTCTGTCAAATAAATAAATAAAATCTTAAAAAAAAAAAAAAAAAACGAAAGAAAGAAAGAAAAGAAAAACTATTTAAAATAAATTCCGGGACCAATTTAAAAGAAAATATAACCTAAAGCAAAAATAAAATGTTACCAAAAGAAGCCTAAGCATTGAGGGCTAAATCTTTCTGAGTCCTGGAAGGAGGAAAGGAAGAGAGTTTTCCATCTCTGGGTACCTCCTGAAGTACTCAGGGAATCAGCTATATAGAGAGTAGGCAGGGGCTTCAGCCTCAGCAATGCTGGAGGGAGTGGAAGAATGTTCTGTGAGTAGCAGCAAAGGTTGTGACAAAATCCAGTTGTTGAAGGATAGACTAGAGGTGACTATTTTCACAGATGGTCATTTATTTGAGAAATGTTCCTAACTCAGGGGCAACTCAACTGCTTGGTGTATGCCTCAAATGAAATGATTCTCAGGTACCTCAAATTTGACATGTCTAAAAGCTTGAGTCCATGAAACTATTCCTCCTATATTTCCTAAGTTTTATAGCTGGGGGTACCACCATCTACCTAATCTTTATTTCTCTTCATATGAATTATGTCATTCCAACTCCCAAATTTGTGTTCCATATACCAAAGCAGCAGTCTCTCAACTGTTCTCCTCTATGCCAAACTTTCATTTCATTCCTTTCTCCATGTTGCCAGCACCTATCGTTCTAAAATGATTGTTCTTAAAATCTTTCAATAGTTGCTCCCTGCCTATAAAATCCTATACTCCATGGATGCCAGGGTGGCTCAGTTGGTTGGGCAACTGCCTTCAGCTCAGGTCATGATCCCAGGGTCCTGGGATCGAGCCCCACATCGGGCTCTCTGCTCAGCAGGGAGCCTGCTTCCCTGTCTTTCTGCCTGCCTCTCTGCCTACTCGTAATCTCTGTCTGTCAAATAAATAAATAAAATCTTAAAAAAAAAATCCCATACGCCATAGTATGGCATATAAGACTCTGATACAACCCCCAATTCCCTGGTTGTTTCATCTTCTACCATTCTTTATCCATTATACAGTCTAAACTCTAACCATACCAAACTAAAGCAAGCCATTCCATTAAGCGCCAAGCTATCACAGCATCTTAAGTGCCTTAGCAAGCATGAGAATGACGATCCCCTTTTCCCTCTACCCACTTACCCTCACCTATCTAAACAGTGATAAATTCTTGTTCTCCAAATCTCAGCTCAGTGATGACTTCCTTGTCCCTCCTAGGCAAGAGCACCTTGTACCTCATTTTAACATTTATTATTCTGTAGTGTAATTGTGAGCATGTCTCCCTTCCAAGCTAAGCTGTGTCAAGAGAAGAAAATCTTGAGTAGTTTCTCTACTATGTGTCTGGAACATAGTAGGTACATAGTAAACTAGTTTTATTTACCACCTGGTTTAAAATATGTAAAGTGCTGAACCAAGCTCTTCCAGGTACATTCTATGGCTCCTGAATATCCCTAGTTTTTGCATTGGTTCATTACCTTATACTTGATGCTACAATGTGACCACTTTGGTTACATGAATGTGTTAATATGACTCCAGAGTCCTATAGCTGTATCACTATGGAAGGAGAAAATAAGTCATTTCTTCCCTTCCCCTACTATCTCCTTCCCTAGGAGATATGGTTACCATCATAGTAAATGAAAAGTAAAGCTGCTACATAAGTGACCTACCTACCCTCTTCCCAGGTCTGAACTGAGTACTATTCTCACTTTTCCTTTTTCGAAGATTGTTTTGGGCAGAGATAAGGGCAGAGTACTCTCCTTAAGCTGGGGGCTAGAACTGAAGGGAATCAAAGATTCTCAGGATGAACTCTTCCTCAGGCTTCAAAGTACATGGAATAAGAATGTCTGTGCTCATATTGACCAACACAGAAGAACAGGCAGGAATTTGGGAGGAAAACCTAGCAATGAACAAAACATACAATCAGCTTGAGCATTTCTAGTTAAACCTAATAAACCTAACTGTACAAGTAGGTATATCCAGTCAAGATGAGGTAACCTCAACATCTGGGATGCCCTGCAAAGGAGTCTAACATAACAATCGCTATCATTTATTAAGTATGCATGCTGTGCCAGACACCATGTTAGGCATTTCAAAAGTATTACTTTAATCCTCAGATGCATCTATTTCTGTTCTGCAGATGGAAAGATGGAAGCCTAACAAGGTCAGATAACTTGTTCATGTCACATAACTACCAGATGTTAAGAGGATTCAAACAAAGGTGGCTATTTCCATTGCACCACCAGACAGAAGTTTTCTAGTTATCTCTTTTAAATCTAGACAAGTTATTTTCAAATTGGAATGTGGTTTGATCTTGATAAAAGATTTAAAATTTTCAATGACCACAAATCCAAAATAATACTACTATCTGGCAATAATACATTTTCCTCTCAATTTTTCTTATGCCACACTCACCTTGCCCCCTATCCGGACCTGAGCCTGAAGTTTGGCTAACTTTTCTTGATTCATGCTGTTGGTAAATCTAGGGGGGGAAAAATAGATTTGTTAAAGTCACTGTTTTACCAAAATAAAATAACTGTTTATGCAACAGTACCTTCTGGCTCACTAGGCTTGCAATATGCGTCACCATCATGATCATATTAATACTGTCTCTATATTCTTAATAAGTATTAATAACTCGTTCTAGCTTTATAAACCAGATATTAAGAGAACCAAAATTAAATAAGACCACAAGGGAGACAAACATACGAACAGAAAACAGAATGGGACTCAAAGTTACCTATTTGAAGATCCCTCCTTAAAAACAAAATTCATGGGGCTCCTGGGTGGCTCAGTTGGTTAAGCAGTTAAGAATCTGACTTCAGCTCAGGTCATGATCCCAGGGTCCTGGGATGGAGGCCTGCAGGTCAGGTGACCTGCTCAGTGGGAAGCCTGCTTCCTCCTCTCCCTCTACCCTTCCCCCCTGCTCATGTGCATGCTCTCTCTCTGAAATAATGAATAAAATCTTAAAAAAAAAAAACAAACAAACCCCACATCAAAATTCATTTCGTTGGCATTCAGTAAAACCTACCCAATTATAAAATCTCTAGACAAGCCAGTTTTTCCCCCAGAGATTTTTACAGCAGAGCAGTTACCAAATGTTATTAGCACAACCTTTAAGCAGACTTTTTCCTTCCAAATCATAAATGAACCATATATAACCTTGTAACCATAAATAGACCCCCCCCAAAGAAACCTGGACAAAGAAGAAATTCAACAATAGGCTGTCTAGCTGTCAAGATATGAGGTAGTCATATCTTCTATTCAAGGTCAGATGGTATGTTAATAACAGGAAAAGAGAGCCAGATTTTTCAGACATTCAGCACTTTAGCAGCCCCTTCCACAGAGTTCATTCAATATTTTGCACTGATAGTATGTCACACTTGTCAAGATATTCCTGCATACACGGTAAAATGCTTCACTGCACAATTTGATTAAAAAAAAAATCTCTGCTACATTAATTCTAAATCTTTGTGTGTTTGGGAGGAGGAAATTCTTAAATATAAGCTTTTTAAGGCTAATTTTGATTTTGAAAATTCTAAGAAAATTGTAAAGTCATAAATCCTAATCTGATCAGTGATATTCCTACTAAAGAAAACAGTTCTTAAATTTATAATGGGTTGTAACATTCCACACTATATAAACAAATACAAGCCAAGGTTAAGGGGCATCTGGGTGACTCAGCTTGTTAATTGTCTGCTTTTGGATCAGGTCATGATCCCCAAATCCCTGGATTGAGCCCTGCTTCAGGATCCCTCTTCAGTGGGGAGTGTGATTCTCCCTTGCTCATGCTCTCTCTCCCTCCCTCTCTCAAATAAATAAATAAAAATCTTTAATAATAACAATTAAAAAAAAAAAAGCCAAGGTTAAAAATCTTGTTTTACTTGTTCTGTGGACCAACAGATTATTACTAAGATTTGAGAGAGGGAATAAAAACTTTTATGGCCAATTCTCTAACTGCTTTATAATTATCATTCACATGACAAAGATAATGTCTTTCAGAGATGAAAGAGAATCGAAGATTATATAAGCACTATTCTGTATTCTGACACTGGACTTTAGCAGTAACCTGTATATACACATGCTTCAAGCTAAATAAAGTCCAGCTCCCAAACAACATTCAGAATTTATGATTCCTCAATCTTTGCCCATCGCTGTATCACAATGCTCAGCAGCTACAAACTCCTTTACAGGAGGAATACAAAGCCAGAAGGCTTAGGTGTGTGACAATCTCAACTCAGCCACAGACCCACAAACTTAAAAATTGCTGATGCAAATTCCAATGTCTATATTCAATATCCACAGAAAAGGACAAATATTCACTTTCCCCAAAGGAACGTGGCCCCAAAAGTACAGTGAACTAACAAAGAACCCAAAATTTTTTTTACAAAAAAGGGGCTAAGTGAAAATATTAGAACTAGGCACGGTAAATCTGAGACTCTTCTGCATTTTGAAGTACCAATCCCCAAGAGAAGAGATGGAAGACAGGAGACTGAAGTCAAGATGAAGAGCCTTGACTTGTTTGAAACAAAAGCAAAACCAAAATTAACTCTATATCAATGTGTAGATGAAAGAACAGATTCCATTCTATGTAATCAGTACAACAGAAAACTTGTTCCCAAAACTTATCTCAGAGAAAAACCATTTTAGGGAAGTTGTAAACTCATGGGGGAGGGAGGAGGGTGAAAGGTTGTCCTTTGTCCACTAGCATGTTGGGGTGTGTGGAGTTGAAGTAGTAAAGAGGATTGGACTCAGTCTATGAGAGATGAGATGCCAAGCTCAGAATCTAAACTAGACCTCAAAGATCACTTCATTTAATTCCCTATTCCTCAATCAACCTTTACTTCATTATACCCATTATTTCTGTTTTGTATGTGAGGCCATCTCAAATACCTGCAAGCAACAGTAGGGTAGAAATAAATTGTAAACAAATAAAATAGATCCATCTCTCTCCTAATTTAACAGATTTGGAAATGAGGGTCCAAAAGGGAGAAGTCACTTCCTAGACCCAAAAGGCAGAAGTAACTTCCTAAGAACATAAGTTACTGAATTCTTCCTTGGGGAACCTAGGGTCATTTAATCCTTTACTCAAGGACTCAAGAAAGGTGTAAATAATGAGATTATAATCAGTATTTATTGAGTGCCTAAGTTCTAAGCATTATGGTAGGCACTTTCACCATGTTTACATATCATGTTTACACACGGATAAAATAACTTCAACCTTTAGTCCTAACTTTTTATTATGTGGGGTATCTCTAAGAGAGGCACAAATTTTGGAATCAAAAGGCTCAAGGTTCTACTACTTAGGACTTTGGAAAGGCATTTTACTTTCTGAACTTGTGTTCCTTCTGCGTTAGAAAAGGTTTTAACACCACACATCTCATACGGTTGTTTTAAGGATTAAAGGTTAAGTTATTGAGCACAGGGTATGCCTCACTGTAGATACTCAAAAACTGGTAACTATTGTTACCACTCCCGAGGGGACAGCTATGGTGTAAGTGAAAAGAACGTGGGAACGGAAGTTGAAACCGCCATTCACTAGCTGTGTAACAGGGTGCCCGTCGGTCAATCAATTTCCTGACAGCCTACTATGCTTCAAGCAGTGTGATGGGGCTATCGAGATGGTCAAGGCAATTTCTCAGGGAGGGAACAGAACTGTAAACAAATACTGCCATTACGAGGTGAAGAGAGCTGCAACAGAATTCAGTCCCAAGCGCTTCGGGGCCGGGGGCTGCTAACCTCAGTTTCCCTATCTGTAGAGTGGGAGGATCAAAGGAGACGACAACAGATAGCTGTTGTCACAGCACTGTTGTTGTGAATAAAAAAGAGTAACGGGAGAGAGGCGGGGGACCACCCGCCTCCTGGGACTGAATCTGGGCGGCAACAGCGCGGGCCCCCACAGGGAGCGGTGGTGCTGGGGACCTTCCCTCAGGTGCCGACCCCCAGCTGCGCCGCCGGTAACCGACAAGCCAAACCAGCCGCCTCCGCCCCCACTCGGCGCGCCACGGCGGAAGTGGCAGCCCGAGTGGTTGGCGGGTGTCGGAAGAAGAGCGCGGGGGGAGACCGTGCGCAGCGGCCTATGGCCGTGGAGTGGCGGGACCGCCGGGGGTCTCACCTGAAGCAGGGAGGGTCCTCCAACAACAGCACGCGGCAAGAGCAAGATGGCTGCCTCAGTCGAGACAGAGAAAGACGACGGCAACAGCGGCGGCGGGAGCGGGGCCCACGTGATACAAGCAGCTCCGCCTCTCTCTCTCTCTCACAGGAGCAGCCTATCCCGGGGACCGTATTTATGAACTACAAAACCCAGGCTGCTCTGCGCCTCCCAATAGAAATGCGGCAGGTGCAGGTGGCCGCACTGCATTCTGGAGCTTGCAGTCTCCTGAGAATTCCATTGTGTCTGTGCCTACAAATTTGTAGGGATTCTAATAAAAAAGAGGTGTGTATTTTTGTTTGGGTGTGTACTTTTGTCACGTATCTTTCACTAAGCATTAACTCCGCACTGTCGGACTCAACTAGTGCGGACTCATTAGTATGGAGACTCAGCCAGTCACTGAGCGAGGAGACGGGAAATTTTGACCTGTTTGTTGTTTAAAAAACAAAACAAAACAAAACTGAGAAAGAAATAATTAACCCAGAAAGTTTAAAAACAACTAGACAAGCAGATTTAACCAGAAAAGCTTTACGCTTTAAATGCCTGCAGTGACTTTTGTTCTGGTTCCCCCGAAGAGCTAGATCAGTTTTGCAATAAGAGATCCGAAGTTTGGTTTTCTCGGAGCTTGCATCAGTTGGTTGCATCATCCCTGAGTGGAAGAACTGCGGCTGCAAGGAAAAATAAGTCCAGCGCTGCTTCTCCAGCAGGAAAAGGGCATTCTTGTTAAGGCTCAAGACCAGGCACTGCAGAACAGGTTTGCCAGGTCTCGTGGCCCGGGCAGGAACTTAAGAATGAAATCCGGTTGTCTAGTCTTTTTTTTTTTTTTTTTTTTTGCAGAGCAAGAAAGGGGAGGCCAATGGCAACGCGCCCACTGTTGGGAACTGCTGACTTCACCGATCAATAATTAGCTCTGTGAATATTAAGTGCAGCGGTTCTTGGGGGGGAGGGGCTCGCTTGCAGGCCGACGCAAACAGCACTGGTTCTCCCGAGCCCTCTTCCCATACCCCACCCCCGCTATCTCCTCCACCTTTTCCCTCCCGGTCTTCCGACCGAACACCCAGAATTCAGGGGAAGCAGCTTGCGCTGGAGAGCAACTCCCACACCCTTCTACGTGATCTGCACCTTTAAACTTACTCCATCTCAAACCGGGCCCCGGAGGCACCACCCACATCCGTCTAACATCACTTCCTCCAGGGTTACGGAGGCGCGGGGAGGGGGGAGAATCTGGGAACGCGAGGGGTTGGGCTGAGCCGCACTTGGGGAACGGCGCGGACCTTCTGCTAAGCACTCTGGTCGTCTCCCGTCTGCTCAGCCCAGGGGCCCCGCGCATCTACTTCCATGGAGCTGCGGTCTCATCTCGGGGCCACCTGTTTGCTGGGCTTCAGTTTCCTGCTTCTCGTCACCTCTTCTGATGGACATATTGGGCTTGGAAAGGGTCAGACCAACTTCTTATCTTAATCTTTTCTCATACTGGGCCCAGCCCAGTATAACCCTCCTGTGCTAACACGATTCTCCTCCCGTTCTATCTCTTCGGCCACGCCAGGATTCTTACTATCCTCCCTAACCGCTCCTAGATTTGAGGATTTCTTGAGGGTAGGGAATAGCGGGTTTGGGGAATGTTGAGATGAGGGAGTTGTGCTGGAAGCCTCCCTAAATTCTTGGGTTGGAAGTAAGGAATGACCCTTCAATTAGGGAAAGCATGTTTAAGAGTCCAGCATACGTCCCTAGCACTTGGTAAGCCCTCAGGAACATTCAGTCACTTATTCCGGAAGAAATAGGGCCTCTGGACACCTGCATATACAGAGATCTTTCCTTGGCTCTGAGATCCCCACACTTACCCCTTCCCTGAAGAGTTGGGTTCTTGTCTCTTATGTACAGGTCTTGGGGAGACTGGGCCTTCCATACCAGGAAGGTGTGACTGGTATATAAAGAAAGGCCAGATGAAGGGTAGAAGTTCTGATGTTAGAGGGTAACTAACAATTGTCCTTGGTGTGCTTCAGTCAATGTATTTGAAGAAACTGTATTTTTTTTTTAAAGATTTTATTTATTTATTTATTTGACAGATCACAAGTAGGCAGAGGGGCAGGCAGAGACAGAGAGAGAGAGAGAGGAGGAAGCAGGTCCCCGCTGAGCAGAGGGCCTGATGCATGGCTGGATCCCAGGACCCTGGTATCATGACCTGAGCCGAAGGCAGAGGCTTTAGCGCACTGAGCCACCCAGGCGCCCCAAGAAACTGTATTTTTTTGCGAAGGGAGGGAACGGTGGTTATGAATAGGGGATGGGAGGTGTGACCCCCTGCTCCATCCCCTTCCCTACATCTTCTTGAAGCTCTGGGTTTGTGCTTTTGCTAAGTGGAAGAGTGGTAGCATGGATTCCCTTCTCCCTCCTTTTTTTGTATGGACCTTACTGGATGGAATGATTCTGATGCAGCTCTGCTGTTTTAAATTCTTCTGTATCCTCCCTATTTGCATATTTATTGGTAGGTGGACATTCAGTGTACCTGAATATGGTCACTCCAGCAAATAATTAATTTTTGAACCCCTGCTGTATTCCAGGCACTGCCCTAGGCACTGGGGATATAGCAGTGGACAGGATGGATAAGGTTCCTGTTCTCACAAAGTTTATATTCAAGTGAGAGATACAGAGAGTGGACACATGAACAAGAACAAATTAAGAAGCAAGGTAATTTCCGCTAGGGATAAGTGCCATGAAGAAAATGAAACCGTGATGGAGTAGGATGGCTGGGGAGGTTAAGGGAGCCAGCATTACATGAGCTAGAAGCCAAAGAAGGCTTCTCTGAGAAGGTGATATGTAGGTTTCCATCTCAGTGATGAAACCGCTTGGTGAATTCTACTGGGCCAGAATGTTTTCAATACTGACAATCCCATTTTAAAACAGATTACTGTATATTTAGCACAAAATTGTAAGTACCAAGGGAGACAGAATGTGGTGTTAGGAATGTGAGTGTAGATTTGAGTTTTATTTCATTCTGCTATTGACCATGTGAAAGGCTTAGGACAAGTTGCTTAACCTTTCAAAGCTTGGTTCTTCATCTGCAAAATGGGCATAATAGTAACTACCTCGGATACTTAGCAACTAATTTATTACTGTTGGGTGTAGGCAGTATCTTGGAGTCACCTATTTAGTATCTTTATTCCTTGTTAGACATTAAGTCATGTGTGGTGGTTCCAATTGCCATTGCCGTATAATAAACTACACCCAAATTTAGTGGTGTGAGGATATCATTTTATTATGCTCATGATTCTGTGGGCCAGAAATTCAAACAAGGCATGGTGGGAAAGGTATGTCCCTTGGTTCTGTGTCTGGGGCCTCAGCTGAGCAGGTTACTTCTCCCTGTGGTCTTTCTTCAGGGATTAGGTGTGGGCTTCCTCCCGGTATGACAGTTGTATTCTGAGAGGGCCCGCCCCAAGAGAACAAAGAGGAAATGCGTTGCATTTTTGTCATCTGGCCTTACAAAGTCACATAGCATCGCTTCTACTGTAAGGGCATGTTCAAGAGGAATGACACCCATGGAAGGAATATTGAGGTAACTTTGTAAGAAAAAGCACGTGGAGTGAGAGATATTATTGAAGTATAGTCTGCCACAGTAAGCTGGGACCATTTGTGTCTCATTCATGCTTAGGAAGAGTTGTCAGAAGAAGAAATGAATGGTACCTGATCATTGAGATCCCTGTCTTTTTTCAGCTTACAGTCTGAAGATTGTCAGACAAGTAAGCAAGCAATTGCGTAGACTGTGTATGTACTGGGAGCAGGGGAATACCCCGTAACTGTAGGCGGTGGAGGGGCGGGGACTTGAGGCAGGAGGGCTGTGTTGTGAGGATTAAATGAAAAAGATGATAGGCACTTCATATTATGTTACAAACTTAGAAAGTATTTAGTTAGTATTATTACGCCCTCCCAAGGGAGAGTATTTATTTGTTCTGAAAGGAATTAATAATTTTTCAAACTTTTGGTTTTTTGTGTTTCTTGGGTATTTCTTTGGAAATAAATTATAGCCCACCTCCCCCACCTCCCCAAAATGTGTTAGCTGAAGCAGGGTTCCTGAAAATCTTGATAGTTTGAGATTTATTCCCAAATGTTTCCAGAAGGTGGCCTGTTGGTTTGCAGAGAGGAGAGACTAAAAGACTCTACTTTTTCATTAAGAACAGGAAGTATGGTGGTGTACTGTGAGCACTGGATGGGAATCAGGAGGCCTGCTTTTTAATGCTGGTCAGACCAGGTAGCCAGCTCTGGTCTTCCCTGGGGACTCTTTACTGAATGAGAGTATTAAACTATATATAATTCCAAAGAGTCCTTTCAGCTCTAACAGAATGTTCTCAAATACCGTTGACTCTTGAGCAACACAGGGGTTAGGCGTGCTGATCCCCCCACACTCCATATTCAGTCAGCATATAACTCCTCCAAAACTTTACTGATAGCTTTCTGTTGACCAGAAGCGTTACCAATAACATAATCAATAACACATATTTTTATGTTATATGTTTTTATATAATAAAGTAGCCTAGAGAAAATATATTTATAGTACCGTACTGTAAAAAAAAAAAAATCCTTGTATAAGTAGATTCATGCAGTTCAAACCCATGCTGTTAAGGGTCAACTATAATTTTGTTGTTCTCTTTGTCATAAAAATTTGGAATATGTCACCAGTGGGGGAATTGTAATGACTAACATTTTCTGTACATTCACTATATTCCAGGCACTGTACTGTGCATTTTTCGTGTTTTGACTGGTTTAATCCTCATGATACCCTCTAAGATGGGTAATACTTTTTTTCATCATCCTCATTTCACAGATGAAGAACCTAAAATGGGGTAAGGAGTCGGGGGATCATACAGCCAGTAAATGGACTCTCTGGGATAGAAATCCCAGAGGTTGTCCTTTTAACCAGGACACCGTTCCTGCCTCTGACTGCAGAAACTCCTTTGAAGACTTCACAGGAGAAATGAGAAGGCTGTTAATGGGGGCCGTTCATGTGCTCTCCAGCCTGAAACAGAGATGGATGACTTTGTCAAGTCTCTGGAATAAAAATTTGGCACATCAGAAGTATTCACCTTCCACACTGTGCACAGTCACAATAACCCTATGGGATAATTTGTTAGTTATATTTTGCATTTGTGAAAATAGTCAGAGGATGGAACTAGGCTTCCAGCCCAGGTCTGCTCCACTGCAGAGAGACTCTCCTTTCTTGGCCACTGTGTTATTCTACCTCCCAGGTACAGTGTTGCTTGTTTTAGAAGCTTGGCTGCCAGCTCTGGCACTTGACCTTTTGTTTCATCAGCCCAGGAAGGGGTGGGTAATACTTTTCTGATTACATTCATGAAAACAATTTTAAGACGAAGGACTTGGGAACTCTGATGTGAATGCTGTGTTTAGAAGTGGTCCCTTTCCACTCCCTCCCTCCCTCGAAAATTAATGTTTTAGGGGAAGGGCAACTGGATGTGGGAGCCTTTAGCTTTGCAGATAGCGGCGTAAGGTAAGTGGCTGTGCATGTGACACTTGAGGAAATTGGACTGTCTTCCAGTGCTCCACGTTGGCATGTGTGTATGCATGGGTGGTGTCAGGGAAGTAGGTGATTTTTCTTTTTCTTTTTTTTTTTTTTTTTTAAGATTTTACTTATTTATTTGACAGGGAGAGAGAGAGAGAGAGAGCACAAGCTGGGGGAGCGGCAGGCAGGAACAGGCTCCCTAATGAGCAAGGAGCCTCCTGCGGGGATTCAGTCCCTGGATCCTGGGATTATGACCTGGGCTGAAAGCAGACGCTTCACTGACTGAGCCACCCAGGCAACCAAAGTAGATGATTTTAGTAACAAGGTTAACAGTCTACCCCTTCAAGTTATTTTGAAAGGAAAACAAAAACACCTGGCTTTCTAGATCTGAAGCTGGTGTTTTCGTTCTTTTCTTTTCTTTTTTTTTTTTTTAAGATTATTTATTTATTTATTTGACACAGAGAGAGAGAGATCACAAGTAGGCAGAGAGGCAGGCAGGGCGAGAGGGGGGAAGCAGGCTCCCCGATGAGCAGAGAGCCCGATGTGGGGCTCAATCCCAGGACCCTGGGATCATGACCTGAGCCAAAGGCAGAGGCTTTAACCCACTGAGCCTACCAGGCGCCCATGGTGTTTTCATTCTTTGTTGGTGAGGCCATATTCATTCATTTGTTCATTTAACCTTTGCTAAAGAGGCAGTATACTAGTGTGTGGTTAAAGTACAGACTCTAGAACTTTATCACCTAGGTTCTAATTCTAGTTCTGCCATTTATTGGCAGTGTAACCTTGGGCAAGCTGTTTAACTTCAGCTTCCATATCTGTAAAATGGGGATAATTAGAGTTTCTACCTCATAAATTTATTGTGAAGGTAAGATAATATATGTAAAAGCATAGAAAACAGTACCTGGCATATAATGAATGCTGTATGAATGTTAGTCATTACTAATATTGTTGTTGTTATCATTGTATTATTGTGATTATCACAAAGTAAACATTCAAAAAATGATAGTGGTGATTACCACTATTATAAAAAATTCCAAAGTACTTAAAAAATTATTATTATTTATATTTGATTAATTAAAATATAATGTATTCTTAGTTTCAGAGGTAGAGTTCAGTGATTTATCAGTCTTATATAATACCCACTGCTCATTACTTCACATGCCCTCCTTAATGTCCATCACCTAGTTACCCCACCCTCCTAACCCCTCTCCCAACCCGCAACCCTCAGTTTGTTTCCTATGATTATTTTATGATTTGTCTCCCTCTCGTCTTGTTTTTTTTCCTTTCTTCCCCTATGATCCTCTGTTTTGTTTCTTAAATTCCACATATGAGTGAGATCATATGATAATGTCTTTCTCTGATTGATTTATTTTGCTTAGCATAATACTCTCTAGTTCCATCCATGTCATTGCATATGGCAAGATTTCATTTTTTGATGGCTGAGTAGTATTCCATTGTGTGTGTACATAGATAGATAGATAGGTACACCATATCTTCTTTTAAAAAAATTTTTTTTTATTAACATATAATGTATTATTAGCCCCAGGGGTACAGGTCTGTGAATTGCCAGGTTTACACACTTCACAGCATTCACCATAGCACATACCCTCCCCAATGTCCAACACCTAGCCACCCTATCCCTACCCTCCCACCCCCCAGCAACCCTCAGTCTGTTTTGTGAGATTAAGAGTCTCTTATGGTTTGTCTCCCTCCCTATCCCATCTTGTTTCATTTTTTCCTTCCCTATCCCCCACCCTGCCTCTCAAATTCCTCATATCAGAGGGATAATTGTCTTTCTCTGCTTGACTACTTTCACTTAGTATATTATCCTATACTTCCATCCATATCTGCAAAAGTTAAGATTTTAGGTTTTTTGATGGCTGCAGAGTATTCCATTGTATATATATACCACATCTTCTTTATCCATTCATCTGTTGATGGACATCTAGGCTCTTTCCGTAGTTGGACATTGCTACTATAAACATTGGGCGCAGGTGCCCTTTTGGATCACTATATTTATATATTTGGGGTAAATACCCAATAGTGCAATTGCTTGGTTGTAGAGTAGCTCTATTTTTTACTTTTTGAGGAACCTCCATACTGTTTTCCAGAGTGGCTGCATCAGTTAGCATTCCCACCAACAGTGTAGGAGGGTTCCCCTTTCTCTGCATCCTCACCCAACATCTAGTTTCCTGAGTTGTTAATTTTAGCCATTCTGACTGGTGTGAGGTGGTATCTATCTCATTGTGGTTTTGATTTGTATTTCCCTGATGCCTAGTGATATATGGAGTATTTTTTCATGTTGGCCATTTGGATGTCTTCTTTGCAGAATATCTGTTCATGCCTTCTGCCCATTTCTTGATTAGATTATTTATTCTTTGGGTTTTTAGTTTGATAAATTCTTTATAGATTCTGGATACTAGCTCTTTATCTGATATGTCATTTGCAAATAACTGCTCCCATTCTGTCAGCTGTCTTTTGATTTTGTCAACTGTTTCCTTTGCTGTGTAAAAAGCTTTTTATCTTGATGAAGTCCCAGTAGTTCATTTTTGCCTTTGTTTCCCATTGCCTTTGGAGATGTGTCTAGCAAGAAGTAGCTGTGGCCAAGGTTGAAGAGGTTGCCGCCTGTGTTATACTCAAGGATTTTGATGGATTCCTGTATCACGTTTAGGTCTTTCATCCATTTTGAATCTATTTTTTTGTGTGTGGTATAAAAAAATGGTGCAGTTTCATTCTTCTGCATGTGGCTGTCCAGTGTTCCAACACCATTTGTTGAAGAGACTTCTTTTTCCATTGAATTTTCTTTCCTACTCTGTCGAAGATTAGTTGACCAGAGTTGACCATTTCTGGGTTCTCTATTCTGTTTCAATGGGTCTAGGTGTCTGTTTTTGTGCCAGTACCTTACTGTTTTGATACTTACAGCTCTGTAGTAGAGCTTGAAGTCCAGAATTGTGATGTCACCAGCTTTGGTTTTCTTTTTCAACCTTCCTTTGGCTATTTGGGGTCTTTTCTGGTTTCTACAAAGTTTAGGATTATTTGTTACAGCTATGGAAAAAGTTGATAGTATTTTGATAGGGATTGCATTGAATGTGTAGATTGCTGTAGGTAGCTTAGACATTTTAACAATATTTGTTCTTCCAATCTGTGAGCATGGAACATTTTAATATTTCTTTGTGTCTTCCTATCTTTCATGAGTATTGTCTAGTTTTCTGAGTACGGATCCTTTGCCTCTTTGGTTAGGTTTATTCCTAGGTATCTTGTGGGTTTTGGTGCAGTTGGTACAGATTGACTTCTTAATTTCTCTTTTTTCTGTCTCATTGCTAATATATAGAAATGCAGCTGATTTTTTTTTAAAAGATTTTATTTATTTATTTGACAGATCACAAGTAGGCAGAGAGGCAGGCAGCAAGAGGGGAAGGGAAGCAGGCTCCCCGCTGAGCAGAGAGCCTGATTCAGGGTTCGGTCCCAGGACCCTGGGATCATGACCTGAGCCAAAGGCAGAGCCTTTAACCCACTGAGCCACCCAGGTGCCCTGAAATGTAGCTGACTTTATATCCTGCCGCTTTGCCAAATTCCTGTATGATTTCTAGCAATTTTGGGGTGGAGTCTTTTTGGGGTTTTCCACAGAATATCATGTCATCTATAAAGAGTGAGAGTGTACTCTCACTGGGTGGCTTAGTGGGTGCCCTGGGTGGCTCAGTGGGTTAAAGCCTCTGCCTTCGGCTCAGGTCATGATCTCAGGGTCTTGGGATCGAGCCCCGCCATGGGGCTTTCTGCTCATCAGGAAGCCTGCTTCCTCCTCTCTCTCTGCCTGCCTCTCTGCCTACTTGTGATCTCTGTCTATCAAATAAATAAATAAAATCTTAAAAAAAAAAAAAAAGAGTGAGAGTTTGGCTTCTTTGCCAGTTCAGATGCCTTTTATTTCTTTTTGTTGTCTGATTGCTGAGGCTAGGACTTCTAGTACTATGTTGAACAACAGTGGTGAGAGTGGACATCCCTGTTGTGTTCCTGACCTTAGGGAAAAAGCTTTCAGTTTTTCCCCATTAAGAATGATATTCACTGTGGGCTTTTCATATGGCTTTTATGATATTTTATTCCTCTATCCTTATTCTGTGAAGAGTTTTAATCAAGAAAGCCTGCTATACTTTGTCATATGTATTTTCTGCATCTTTTGAGAGGATCATATGGTTCTTGTCCTCTATTTTATTTATGTAGTGTATCACATTGCTTGATTTTCAACATCACATGTTGAACCACCCTTGCAGCCCAGGAGTAAATCCCACTTGGTAATGGTGAATAATCCTTTTAACATATTGTTGGGTCCTGGGGTGCCTGTGTGGCTTAGTTGGTTAAGCATCTGCTTTTGGCTCAGGCCAGGACTAAGCCCCCGTTTTAGGCGCTCTGCTCAGTGGGGAGCCTGCTTCTTCCTCTGCTGCTCCCTTTCCTGTGTGCACACACTCTCTCTCTGTGTCAAATAAATAAATAAAACATTTAAAAAAAATGTACTGTTGGATCCTACTGGCTGATATCTTGGTGATAATTTTTGCATCATGTTCATCAGGGATCCGTAATTCTCCTTTTTGGTGGGGTCTCTGGTTTTAGGATCAGGGTAATTCTGGCCTCATAGAAAGAGTTTGGAAGTTTTCCTTCCATTTCTATTTTTTGAAACAGCTTCAGAAGAATAGGTATTGATTCTTTAAGTGTTTGGTAGAAATCCCCTGGAAAGCCATCTGGTCCTGGACTCTTGTTTGTTGGCAGATTTTTTATTACTGCTTCAATTTCCTTGCTGGTTATGGGTCTGTTCAGACTTGCTATTTGTTCCTGGTTCAGTTTTGGTAAGTGTAAATACCAAAGTACCAGATTGCCTAATTTGTTGGCATATAGTTGTTCATAATATGTTCTTATAATTGATTGTATTTCTTTGGTGTTGGTTGTGATCGCTCCTCTTTCATTCATGATTTTATTTATTTGGGTCTTTTTTCTTTTTGATTGCCTGGGATTTATTGACCTTATTAATTCTTTCAAAGAACCAGCTCTTAGTTTTTTTTTTTTTTTTTAATCTGTTCTGCTATTCTTTTGGTTTCTATTTCATTGATTTCTGCTTTAATCTTTATTATTTCTCTTCTGCTGGGTTTAGGTTTTATTTGCTGTTCTTTCTCCAGGTCCTTTAGGTGTAAAGTTAGCTTGTGTATTTGGGATTTTTCTAATTTTTTTGAGACAGTCTTGTATTGCAATGTACTTCCCTCTTAGCACTGCCTTTGCTGTATCCCAGAGGATACAGCAAATGTTTTTTCATTTTCATTCAAATGTTCATTCAAATTTTAAAAATTCTTCTTTAATTTCCTCATTCACCCATCTTTCTTTAGCAGGATCCTCTTTAACCGCCAAGTGTTTGAGTTCCTTCCAAATTTCCTCCTGTGATTGAGTTCAAGTTTCAGAGCATTGTGATCTGAAAATATGCAGAGAATAATCTCAGTCTTTTGTTATCAGTTGAGACTTGGTTTGTGACCCAGTATGTGATCTATTCTGGAGAATGTTCTATGTGCACTTGAGAAGAATGAGTATTCTGTTGTTTTAGGATGGAATGTTCTGAATATATCTGTGAAGTCCATCTGGTCCAGTGTGTCATTCAAAGCCCTTGTTTCCTGGTTGATCTTCTGGTTAGATGATTGTCCTTTGCTGTGATTGGGGTGTTGAAGTCCCCTACTATTAATGTATTATTATTAATGTGTTTCTTTACTTTGGTTATTAATTGGTTTTTATAATTGGCTGCTCCCACGTTGGGGGCATAACTATTCAAAATTGTTAGATCTTATTGTTGGATAGACCTTTTAAGTATGATATAGTGTCCCTCTACATCTCTTACTACAGTTTTTCGTTTAAAATCTAGTTTGTCTGACATGAGGATTGCTACCCCAGCTTTCTTTTGAGGTCCATTACCATGATAAATGGTTTCCACCCCCTCACTTTAAATCTGGAGGTGCCTTTGGGTCTAAAAATGAGTCTCTTGCATACAGCATATCAATGGGTCCTTCATTTTTATCCAATCTGATACCCTGTGTCTTTTGATTGGGGCATTTAGCCCATTTACATTCAGAGTAACTATTGAAAGATAGGAATTTAATGCCATTATATTACCTGTAAAGTAATACAAAGTATACCTGTTACTGTAGATTGTCTCTGTTCTTTTCTGGTCTGTGTTACTTTTGGACTCTCTCTTCACTTAAGGGATCCCTTTTAATATTTCTTGCAGGGCTGGTTTAGTGATCACAAATTCTTTTAGTTTCTGTTTGTCCTGGAAGCTTTTTATCTCTCCTTCTATTTTGAATGACATCATTACTGGATAAAGTATTTGTGGCTCATATTTTTCTCATTCAGCATCCTGAATATATCCTGCCGGTCCTTCCTGGTGTGCCCGGTCTCTGTGGTTTGGCCTACTGCTGGTCGAATGTTTCTAGGTTACGGACCTCTTGTCCCGAGCTGCTTTCAGGATTTTCCCGTTGTCTCTGAGATTTGCAATTATATGTTAGGGTGTTGACCTATTTTTTTTTTTTCTAATTTTTGAGGGGGGTTCTCTGTGCCTCCTGGACTTGTATGCCTGTTTCCTGCCACAGATTAGAGAAGTTCTCTGCTATAATTAGCTTCAGTATACCCCCCTTTCACTTTCCTATTCTAGGATCCCAATTATTCTAATTTTTTTAGCTTTATAAAATCACTTATCTCACAAATTCTCCCCTCAGGATCCAGTAATTGTTTATCTCTCTCTCAGCTTCTTTACTCTCCATCATTTGGTCTACTATATCACTAATTCTCTCTTCTGCCTCATATATCCTAGTAGTTAGAACTTCCACTTTTTATTGTATCTCATTAAAAGCCTTCTTGATTTTGACTTTTTGTGATTTTAGTTCTTTTATTTCTCAAGAAAGAGATTCTTTAGTGTCTTTTATGGTTTTATCAAGCCCAACTGGTATCTTTTTTTTTTTTAAGATTATTTATTTATTTGACAGAAAACAGAGATCACAAGTAGGCAGAGAGGCAGGCAGAGAGAGAGAGGAGGAAGCAGGCTCCCTGCTGAGCAGAGAGCCCGATGTGGGGCTCGATCCCAGGACCCTGGGACCATGACCTGAGCTGAAGGCAGAGACTTCAGCCCACTGAGCCACCCAGTCGCCCTGAGCCCAACTTTATAATCATCATTCTGAACTCTAGTTCTGACATCTTACTAATGTCCATACTGATTAGGTCCCTAGCAGTTAGTACTACCTCTTGTTCTCTTTTTTGAGGTAAGTTTTTCCATCTTGTCATCCTGTCCAGAGTAGAATAGATGAACAAGAAAACAAAATATTAAAATGGCAACAACAACCCTAGAGAAGTATACACCAAACAAATCAGAAAAGACACAAAATCAAAAAAAATAAAAAAATAAAAAGAGACTATAATCAGACAGATGAACAGAACAGAGCAATATACTGGATCCTGTGTGTATTTTGGTGTTTTTGTTAGAGAACTAGATCCCCAAATTGTAAAAGAAAAACTTATGTATGTATAAACATAAAATTAAATATAGTGGAAGAATAGAATGTAACTGTAAAAATGAAAATTAAAAGACACACACACAAAGAAAAAAGGAATAGAAATAGACAGATGAACAGAACAGAGCAATACACTATATCCTGAGTGTATTTTTGGTCTCTTTTTTGGAAGAAACTACATCCCAAAATTGTAAAGGAAGAAAAACTTATATAGATACAAAAATAAAATGAAATACAATGAAAGGATAGACTTTAAGTGCAAAAATGAAAATTAATAAAGATTTTTAAAAAGAGTTAATAAAATAAGCTATTGGTTGAAAAAGGAAAGAGAACCAAAAAATTAAGATTGAAAGACTAAATAATCGTGAAGGGAAAAAACCCGATATATATATATATATATATTACTATTTTCCTTTCATGCTGGAGTTTTGCAGTTCTGTGTGGTTGTTAAAGTTGGTTTTTAGCCAGATGTTCTTGCTAATCTTCTGTGGGAGGGGCTTGTTGCACTGACTTTCAGATGTCTTTTCCCCGGTGGAACTGCAGGTCCTTTCCAGGTGAATTGTTTCAAACTATACCTCTAGGCTTACTCTTAGGGATAATGCAGTAGGGCAGCTACGCACATGTTGGATCACTGGGAAAACATGTTAATTAGTAATCAGGAGATCTAAATTTTGGTTGTGGCTTACTATGTAGTTTTTGGGTAGCCTTTTCTTTTTTTTCTTTCTTTTTTTTTTTTAAAGATTTTATTTATTTATTTGACAGACAGAGATCACAAGCAGGCAGACAGGCAGGCAGAGAGAGGGAGAGAAGGAAGCAGGCTCCCTGCAGAGCAGAGAGCCCGATGCGGGACTTGATCCCAGGACCCTGAGATCATGACCTGAGCTGAAGGCAGCGGCTTAACCCACTGAGCCACCCAGGTGCCCCAGCTTTTTCTTTTTCCTAGGCCTTCCTAATATGAGAGGATTGCATTAATCTCTAGGTTTGTGCTTCCTAATAAAGTAGCACTAGCCACATATCACTCCTAAGTTTTAAATTAATTAAAATGATAAATTCATCTTTAAAGTTGTGTCAGCCAACTGACACTGTCAGCCAGCAGTCAGCCTGTGTCAGGTATTCAGTAGCTACTTGTGGCTAGTGGCTATCTTGAATAGGGTAGGTATAGAACATTTTCATCACTGTAGAAAGTTCTATTGAATGGTGCTTGAACAGGGTGTCTTTTAGTAAAACCTCCTATGACTTTTAGCTCTGTCAGCTAGCTTCTTAGTAGCTCAGATGTATGGAGAAATTTAATTTTACCTGATACTAATCTAGCTTCTCTGACTTTCTCTTGGGTGACATTTGCCCAATACATAGTTTCAATCAACTTACTTTGAACTTTTTCAAGTTCCTGTTTTAAATCTTTTTTTTTTTTTTTTTTAAGATTATTTATTTATTTATTTGACAGAGATCACAAGTAGATGGAGAGGCAGGCAGAGAGAGAGAGACAGAGGGAAGCAGAGCAGAGAGCCCGATGCAGGACTCGATCCCAAGACCCTGAGATCATGACCTGAGCCGAAGGCATCAGCTTAACCCACTGAGCCACCCAGGCGCCCTCAAGGGTAGTTTTTTGTTTTGTTTTGTTTTTTAACTAAATTCTGACAATTTCTTTTAACTTTAACTTAATAAGTTAAATAAATAAGTTTAGCCTACTTATTTTTATGTGATTATTAACAGAGCTGGTCTCTTTAAAAAAAGATTTTATTTATTTATTTAAGAGAGCACGAGGGCTTGGGGGAGGAGCAGAGGGAGAGGGACAAGCAGACTTTGTTCTGAGTGTGCCTTCTGACACAGGGCTCCATCTCACAACCCTGAGATCATGACCTGAACCAAAATCAAGAGTTGGACACTTAACCGATTGAGCCACCCAGGCACCCTGACAGAGCTGGTCTTATTTCTTTCATCCAGTTTGCACTGCATTTTTTACAAGCTTTGTGCCTTTTTTCTTCCCTTTTCTTTAGGGATTGAGTATTTTATTGTTCTTTTTTGTTTTATCTCCATTATTAGTTTGAAAGTTGGTTCTCTAGTTCTGTTCTTTTGGTAGTTACTTTTTTTTTTTAAGATTTTATTTATTTGACAGAGAGAGTGACATAGTGAGAGAGGAAACACAAGCAGGTGGAGTGGGAGAGGGAGAAGCAGGCTTCCTGTGGAGCAGGGAGCCTAACTCGGGGCTCAATCCCAGGACCCCAGGATCATGACCTGAGCTGAAGACAGCTGCTTAACAGCTGAGCCACCTAGGCCCCTTAGGTGGTTATTTTTGAAATTTTACTTGCATACTTACAAAATCTAACATTAATATCTTAACCCTCCAATGGTAAGAGGGTCTTAAAACATTTCA
Organism: Mustela putorius furo; assembly: GCF_011764305.1. Lineage (NCBI taxonomy): Eukaryota > Metazoa > Chordata > Mammalia > Carnivora > Mustelidae > Mustela > Mustela putorius. Next base: position 41,316,376 of record NW_025422005.1, on the reverse strand, counting down.
ACTTAAGTTTTCCCCTCTTTACTTACAAGCAGGTATTCAGGGCTTTACTTTTGTCTTTTAACTCTACAAATTGACCATTAGCATTCTTTGTACAGATAATATTTAGATTTATCTACATGTTTGTCAGTGTATTTGCTCACTACTCCTTGTACCTAGGTTTTCTTCTGGAATCATTTTCTTCCTGAAATATGCCCTTTATTCATTCTTTTAGTTTCTCTGTTTATTCTCTCCAAGGGGATTATTTCATATTTCCCTTTGTCTTGGGAAGTTATTTCCCAGTACTTCCTCTACAATCTTTGCTCTCACCAGGTGACCATGCTTCCTACGTAACAGAAAACAGAAGCAGTTGGAGAGGACTTTCAAAAATTGTCATAACTACATCTACCCACCTTCTAGCACGACCCTGAGATCATGACCTGAGCCAAATTCAGGAGTCTGATGCTCAACTGACTGAGCCACTGAGGTGCTCCTGAAACTCTAGCATTTTTATACTAGCTTTCTTTGTCTACTCAGTACCTCTTGGCCTCTTCACATTTTCTCTCTTCTTATCTCTCTGTGCTGTAGTCTGGATAACTTTGATTTATCTCTCCACTTGTCTCTAATTTGCTCTTTCAACCTATCCATTGAATTTAGTTTTTAAAAAATTTTTTTTAAAGTTCATTTATTTAAAAAAAAGTTTAATATTTTAAATCTCTATACCCCACATGGGGCTCAAACTCAACCCCGAGATCAAGAATCACTCACTCTTCCACCTGAGTCAGCCAGGCACCCCTCCATTGAAATTTTTTTTAAGTTACAGAATTTATTTTTTGAACAGTGTAATGTCTATAAAAAAAATTGAGGTGAGAATAGAGTTACCTCACTTTCACTACTCCCAGTTTTCTCTATTATTAACATCTTACATTTGCATGGTACGTTTGTTAAAATTGATGATCCAGTATTGATACATTATTATTAACTAAAGTCCATGGTTTACATTAGGGTTCACCTTTGTGCTGTACATTCTATGGTATTTGACAAGTGTATAATGAGATATGTATGAATTTGCTAGGGGTGCCATAACAGATTCTACAGACTTCGTTAAACAACAGAAATTTATTTTCTCAAAATCTGGAGACTAGAAGTTCAAGATCAAGTGGTTGGAAGGATTGGTTTCTACTTGTAGATGGCTGTCTTTCTGTGTCTTCACTTGGTCTTCCCTTTATATGTGTCTATGTCCTAATCTCTTTGTAGGACAGCAGTTAAAATGGATTAACACCCACACTAATGACCTCATTTCAGTTTAATTACCTCTTGAAAAACCCTGTCTCCAAATATAATCCTGTTCTAAGGTATGTGGTTTAGGACTTCAACAGACCAATTTGGTGGGGTAGACACAATTTAGTCCATAATAACATATATCTGCCATTACAGAACATACAGAATAGTCTCACTGCTATAAAAATTCTGTGTTCCACCTACTCATCCCTCCCTCACTTGTGAACCCCTGGCAACCACTGATCTTTTTACAGTCTTCATATTTTTGCTTTTTTCAGAATGTCATGTAGTTGGAATCATATATAGCCTTTTCACGTTGACATTGTTCACTTAGCAATATGCATTTAAGTTTCCTCTGTGCCTTTTTGTGGCTGAATAGCTCATTTCTTTTTATTACTGAATGTCCATTGATTTTATATTTCAAGATTTTTCTTTTCTTTCTTTTAAAGATTTATTTATTTATTTATTTGACAGACAAGTAGGCAGAGAGGCAGGCAGAGATAGAGAGAGAGAGAGAGAGCAGACTTCCTGCCGAGCAGAGAGCCCGGTGTGGGGCTCAATCCCAGGATCCTGAGATCATGACCTGAGCCGAAGACAGAGGCTTTAACCCACTGAGCCACACAGGCGCCCCCCCACCTCCCTTTTTTGAGACAAAGAGAGAAAGGGAGGCAGGCAGGGGCAAAGGGAAAGGGAGAAGGAATCCCAGGCAGGCTGTATGCCCAGTGTGGAGCTCAGTCTTACGACCTAAGATCATAATCTGAGCTGAAATCAAGAGCCAGACACTTGACCAACTGAGCTACCGAGGAACCCCCCCCCCCATTTTTTTTTTTTTTAAAGTAGGCTCCAAGCCCAATGTGGGGCTTGAACTCATAACCCTGAGACCAAGGGTCAGATGCTCCACCAAATGAACCACCAGGCACTCCTATATTTTTAATTTCCGAAAGTTCTGTTTGGTGACTTACAGATTTGCCTGTTCATTCCGTGTTGCATTCCCATTTTTGTGATCCCTTGTGTTATTTCTTCAAATGTTCACACGTAGTTATTTTATATCCTATGGCTGATAATTCTAGTATGTGAGTCCTTAAAAGTCTAAATCTATTTGTTGCTTTTGCTGATTCTTAATTGTGGTGGCTTGTTTTCTTACATGCGTGGGGATCTAGGATTGTGAACTCGTAATTGTTTATCTGTGGCTATTCTGGAGGCCTAAACAGGGAAGTACTTTCCCCTAGAAAGACTTGGCATTTATTTATCTGGAAACCTGGAGGTGTTATCACTTTAGTCTTTTTTGAGTTGGTTTATTATCGAGTCTCAGATTTATCTCCTCCATTTTGCTCTATTGTAATGCTTTATCTTCAGATCAGTCTTCCCTTTTGCTTGTGGCTCACTATTCCTCATCTGGTTTTAGCTTATTTTGTGTTTATCCCTGTAAGCTTAGTGAGCACATTCTGGAATTCCATTTTGTCGGGATTTTATTGTTTTGTAGGTGACTATCCCTCCAGACTATCTAGTTGGGCATTCCACCAAAGTAGGATTCAGTTGCCTCAGTTTAAGTGTTGACAGGTAGAATGGTGGGGATTAGTCACATTAGGCACCTTCCAATTCTCCCAGTTTCACTCTCACTTAATCATTGACTCATCAGGTTTAGACTTTGGGCCCTAGGCAAATGACACATTTTCTCTTGGCTAGCAACTCTTGCTGTTGGGAATGAAAAGTGATGATGATTAGTTTGGACACTGCATCCCTTTGCTAATCTGGATGATCTGTTTATTCCTCTGTGGTAACAGTGATGGAAATTTGAATTTATTTCAGGGAAAGAAAAGCCCGAAAGATAGTATAAAAACTGAGATGTCATAAAATTGAAGTTTAAATCCCAGCATGGCCATTTACCAGCTCTGTGACCTGGTACATGTTATATAACTTCTCTGAGCCTTTGAAGTCTCAAGCTGTCAAGAATAACAAACAAAGCTGCTCTTTATTGATCATTTATAAAATGCTAAGCAGTGTACTGATATATATATAGTATTTCTTGTGTAATATTCAGTAACAATCTTATGAGATGTAGATATTATTATACCTATTTTACTGATGAGAAAACAGAAGTATAGGGAAATATAGAAAGTGTTATTCAAGCCAAATTTAAATGAGATAATGTGTATTTAACACAAGTACACATAAGGTGACCAATAAATGACAACATTATTATGATCACTTACATTTTCCAGATATAAAATTAAGTCATTTACCTGATATGGCCTAAATAAGATTCATTTACTCAATAAATATATTTTTTAAGATTTTATTTATTTATTTGACAGAGATCACAAGTAGGCAGAGAGGCAGGCAGAGAGAGGGAGGGAGGGGGAAGCAGGCTTTCTGCTGAGCAGAGAGCCTGATGTGGGGCTCGATCCCAGAACCTGAGATCATGACTTGAGCTGAAGGCTGAGGTTTAACCCACTGAGCCACCCAGGTGCCCCTCAATAAATATTTTTATGGAGCACTTACTATGGCCATGTGTAGTGCTCAATGCTGGGGAAGCTGGAAGGAATAAGATAGATATGGCTTCGGCCCTTAGGGAATTCCCTTTAGAGTGAGGGAGACAGGCACATAAACACAGTTTATGTGTTATATAAACATATACAAATGTTATGTGTTATATAAACACAGTTCAGCCTGGGAAGTGCTGTGATGAGGCAAAAAGGTGGTGTTTGGGAGTTAGAGTAAAATTTTTTAAAAAATATTTTATTTATTTGAGAGAGAATGAGCGCTTGGGCATGATCACAGGAGGAGGGGGAGGGGCAGAGGGAAAAGTAGACTCCCCACTGGGCAGAGAGCCTAATGCTGGGCTCAATCCCAGGACAGTGCGATCATGATCTGAGCTGAAGTCGGATGCTTAACTGAGCCACCCAGACACCCTGGGAGTCAGGGAAGATTTACCAGAAGTAAAGATGCCCTCCAGATTTGTACTTGAAGAATGAATTGGAAGTGAGGGTGGAAGATCAAGGAGGCAGCCAGTTTAAGGAAATGAAAGTAGTTTTGTATATAGGATTTTAAAGATTTTATTTATTTATTCGACAGAGAGAAATCACAAGTAGGCAGAGAGGCAGGCAGAGAGAGAGAGAGGAGGAAGCAGGCTCCCCGCCAAGCAGAGAGCCCGATGCGGGACTCGATCCCAGGACCCTGAGATCATGACCTGAGCCGAAGGCAGCGGCCTAACCACTGAGCCACCCAGGCGCCCTGTATATAGGATTTTAGACAAAGCATAGAAAGTGAGCCTTGGGAGATGGGCAGATTCTGAAAGCCTTTGTAAGTCATGCTACCAGAGTTTAACCTTTCCTTTTAGGTAATTGGAGAGCCTCTGAAACGTTTTTACTCAGCAGAGATGTGATTTTAAAAGATCACTCTGGCAGAAGTGAGGGGAATAGTAAGAGTAGCTTTAAATACATTATCTCATTTAATCTTCACACCAACACTAAGAGGTAGCTATTATTATCTTGACTTTAAAGATGAGGAAATTGGGACTTGGAGAATTTGCTACATTCACACATTTAATAGGAAGTGGAGTCACATACCCATGTATTTCTTTTCTTTTTTTTTTTTTTTTTTAAGATTTTATTTATTTATTTGACAGAGAGAAAGATCACAAGTAGGCAGAGAGGCAGGCAAAGAGAGAGGGGGAAGCAGGCTTCCCGGCGAGCAGACAGCCCAATGCGGGGCTCAATCCCGGGATCCTGAGATCATGACCTGAGCGAAGGCAGAGGCTTAACCCACTGAGTCACCCAGGCGCCCCCCCCATGTATTTCTGACCCTAAACCTATGTTGCTGTATTGTATCCAACTAGTAGTGATTTGTATGACCTACTTTATGTTTTCTTTATGGAAAATTCTCATTCATTCTTACAGTATTATTTACATACTCGGTGTTAGTTTACAAAGCATTTCACAGCCATTATTTAATCTCCTTAAAACTATGAATTACGTGGTGTCATCTCTATTTTATAGGTATGAAAGAAAACTGAGGCTTGAGGTATGGGACTGTTCATGGTCCCATATACCTAGAAAGTGGTGGAGCTGGGACTTGAACATGAAGCTCTTGACAAAGGAAAGATTTTTTATGCATATTTTATGAATAGGCCACGTTTCTTTTTTGGGTCTTTGTCCTTTGTTCACCAGTGTATGTTTATAAGGCTCTTTCCTTCCAGGTTTTGGAGATCACATTCATTGGAGGACACTAGAAGATGGGAAGAAGGAAGCAGCTGCCAGGTACAAGATATGGTTTAGGTTATTTTTCGGGGAAGGGGTGCCTGGCTGGCTCAGTTGGATAGAGCGTGTTTATGTTATTGGTAAGGCTTCTTACCCAGGTTGGGCCTAGAGATTACTTTTAAAAAAAATACATTCAGTAGGTTATAGATGCTAGCAAAACATTTTCCAGCCATCAACTTAACATTAATTACAGGTGAAGGTTATGCCAAAACAGCCAGAACTGAGTAGTTGCCTGATGATAACACTACTACTACTACTACTACTACTACTACTACTAAGTGCTTATTATGCACCAGACACTGAATTATGTGAATTAACTCATTTAATTCTCACAACAGCTCTTCTGTAGTGGGTACTGCTGTTACCTTCATTTTAGAGATGAGAAAACTAAAGCACAGAGCAGTTAGGTAACTTGCTTAAGATTACACAGCTAGTAAATGGTGGAGCCAAGATTCAAACCCAGGCACTCTGGATTCAGAGCCTGCACTCAGCCAGTAAACTATATTGCCTAATAGTCTCAAGTTGAATAGTCTTAACTTTCAATTATTTTTAGTCTATCCACTGATGCAAATAACTGATAAAGGAGGGAGAAAAGACAGAGCAAGGGAGGGAAAGCTAAAGCACTGATTTAAGTGCTTTACATGCATTAATTAATTAATTATATTTATTAAATAAATTATTTAATCCTTATAATCTATGAGGTTCAGCCTTTGAAATAAGAACTGTTTATGGGAGAGGAAATTCAGATACACAATGATTAAATAACTTGTCAATAGATTACACAGCTGGTAAGTGACAGAGCCAATATTTGAATGTTCTCTACTAGAGTATACTGGAGAGACACAGAGACCCACACACTTCTGCACCTACAAAATTACAGTTGACTTTTGGACAATGCTGGGGGAGTTAGGGGTGCTGACCACCCGCTTAGTCAAAATCTGCATATAACTTTCGAGGCCCCAAAAACTTAACTACCAGTAATCTGTTGACTGGAAGCCTTACTGATAACATAAACAGTCAATTAACACATAGTTTGTATGTTATATGTATTGCATACTGTATTCTTACAACAAAGTAAGGTAGAGAAAAGAAAATGTTAAGAATATTATAAAGAAGAGAAAATACATTTGTAGTACTGTGCTGTTAAAAAAAAAAGTCTGCATTACAAGTATATCTGTGCAATCCAAAACCATAATTTTTTGAGGGTCAACTGTATCTTGTTAGAACAGATCCTACACCTTCATGGCTCTGAGTCTCACACATTCTGTAGAATAGGGTTGCCAGATTTAACAAATAAAAATAAGGATGCCCAGTTAAATCTGAATTTCAGGTAAGCAAGAAGTAATTTTAAATATGTCCTATTCAATATCTGAAACATATTAAAAACATTTTTTTTGTTGCTTTTCTGAAGTTCAAATTTAACTATGCATCCTGTATTTTATTGGGCAGCCTTACCCAGGAGAAAAAATTGTTAGTTTTTCATGTACTAAATCCAACGACTATTCCTCGATAAAGTCTTAAGTAATTTTGAGGGGCAGTTTGTTTTCCTCTTCTCTACTTTTACATACCAATCTACTCTATCCATTATAGTATTATCTTACTCTGCTTATAGGTGCTTGATTTTTCCCATTCAGACCCTTAACCTCCTATAGGGGGAACTGCCTGATGTTCATTAAAGAATTCCCAATCATGGAGAAGTTAAATGATTGAAAAGGTTATTGAGTAAACAGTTACTGAGAGTCACTGGGTATAAGGTATGAAGTGGAACTAACATTTGTGAATGGTCCTTTTCCTTTTGCAAGCTGAATGTAGTGCTGATAGTGCTCATTAAGGCCCTATTAAAAATGGTTGGGCATTGTTTTTGGCCACAGGGAGAATCACATTCTTTTGATGCCTATCTGACATAAATAACTGCTGTCATTCTAGTTAACATCACCTTTCTGAGATAGCAAGTCCTAGAGTTAGTTGCGGTTCCCATAGCAACAATAGATCCTTTAAGCCTCGAGAGGGACAGGAAGTGCAGTTTGCCTTTCCGGCTTGCGTCCGTGACGTTTACGCCCCGGAAGTTGACGCTACGCCGTTGCATATGGCCGCGCCCTGTAAGGATGCCGCTGGTGGTGTTTTGCGGGCTGCCGTACAGTGGCAAAAGCCGGCGCGTGGAGGAGCTCCGTGGGGCTCTGACGGCCGAGGGCCGCGCGGTGTACGTGGTGGATGACGCGGCGGTGCTGGGCACGGAGGACGCGACCGTGTACGGCGATTCGGCCCGTGAGAAGGCGTTGCGCGGCGCTCTGCGAGCTGCGGTGGAGCGGCGCCTGAGTCGCCACGATGTGGTCATCCTCGACTCGCTTAACTACATCAAGGGATTCCGCTACGAGCTTTACTGCCTCGCGCGGGCGGCGCGCACCCCGCTCTGCTTGGTATATTGCGTGCGGCCCGGCGGTGTGAGCGGGGGACCTCGGGTGGCGGATGCGACAGACAACCAAGGCCAGAACGACAGTGTGAGTTGGAGGCCGCGCACTGAGGAGAGAGGGAGACCTCTGGCGGCTGGCAGCAGTGCCCTCAGGGAACCCCAAACAGTGGACTTTGTAGTTAGTGGAAGAACCCAGGTCAATGTACCTAAGGAACTGGAGCAGGAGAATACCAAGGCGCCAGATCTTCCAGCTCGTGGGACTCCAGACTTCGATAAAGATGCAAAGGGTGATTCAAGTGCCGTATATCCTCCTGAACTTATGGAGGCCCTATCACTGCGCTTTGAGGCTCCTGACTCTCGTAACCGCTGGGACCGGCCCCTCTTCACGTTGGTGGGCTTAGAGGAGCCGTTGCCCCTAGCAGAGATACGGGCTGCCTTGTTTGAGAACCAGGCTCCCCCACCCCATCAGTCTACACAGTCCCAGCCCCTTGCCTCTGGCAGCTTTCTGCACCAGTTGGATCAGATTACGAGCCAGGTGTTGGCGGGATTGATGGAAGCCCAGAAGAGCGCGGTTCCTGGAGACTTGCTTAAGCTTCCTGGAACCACTGAGCACCTGCAGTTTACCCGGGCTTTGACCATGGCAGAACTGAGTCGCCTCCGTCGCCAGTTTATTTCCTACACCAAAATGCATCCCAACAATGAGAACCTGCCTCAGCTGGCCAACATGTTTCTGCAGTATCTGAACCAGAGTCTGCACTAACCAAGCCTCCTGCTTTAACCTCCCCTGCTCTCTGTTTTGCTTGATGGAGTAATCTTACAGTCTGCAGAACATGTTGGTGTGTGGCACTAGAGCTGTTGTGACTGATTTACTTTCCTCTGTGCCAGGCCTTGAGTTTACAGCATAAGTTGAGACTAGAAAAAAAATGGAGAACTGGCTTGGAGATTCTTGGCAAGTTTCTCCAAGGGACAGAGTTCAGGTGGACACGGCTTGTTTAGATTGGGTTCTACTTGGGGTATCACACACTGATGATTTCCCCATCTGAATTGTGAGAGAGCAGACTGGTTGGATGAATTGTTTTAAAACAGTTTGAACAAGAACTGAAGATGGCCCTGTTCATCTGCACTCACTTTGTTCATACCACAAATAAGTTTTTGAGTACTGTGCCTACTTTTTGTTAGTCTATTCTGGGGTCAGGGGTCACAGATAAATCCACTGGTTTTTGTTCTTGGGAAGCTTTGGTTTTAGTGGAAGTGAAAGACTTAACTATTGGATTATTTTATCTAATAAAATCTTTTAGAAGAAGTAAGTCTGTTGGAATCTTTTTCACTTAATGTATCTTAATATTCTTCATGTAATTTACCTAATGTAATATTTAGATATGTGAGTATCACTGTTATGCCTTTGACCAAAATAGTACTTTGATAGTGCTTAGTGAGAGACTAGATATTTTGGTCTAACTTAGAATAATTACGACAACTTCTATAACTGTTGAGCTTCATTCTGGTTTTTAAGGCAAATTTCATTTTAAGCTGTTTTTCATTCTTTTATTGATTTCTTTAAACAAATGGTGGATATCTGCCTTGTCAGCATTTGTGATTTTCAGAGATGAATTAGATAGGCTTTGCCCTTGAGAAATTAATAGTTTAGTGAAAAAATCCCTTTATGGGATGAAAAGGGTTGGCAATTGCAAGATGATGACAGAATGCTTTGGAACCCCAGAGGAGGAAAGGACTAGTTAGCTGTTGAGAGAAGGTAGTTTTGCGAAGGCTTCATAGAGGGGTTGATATTTGAACTGTCACTCTAGAACATGGGTCAAAAAGGGTCAAATATCAAATATTTTAGGCTTTGTAGGAGATAAGGTCTCTGTTGCAGCTTATTAATTATAGTGCCTTGTATCACAAAAATAGCCATATACAGTAAGTATACAACTGAGTATGAGTGCGTTTTAATAAAACTGCACTGAAGGGTGAATTATATTGAATTTTAACATCACAAGGTACTATTTCTTAGATCTGTTTTTCAAACATTTAAAAATGAAACTCCCAAGTCTGTTGCAGGGAGACCGGTAAGAGAGTTCAATGTAGTAAATGCAGTGATCATATACACTGTATGATGGTGTGGTGATACAGGGGTTGGATGAGGGAGAAAGCCAGTGGCTGCTTACATAGGACTCTCGTACAACTTGGGGTTTTAGCCTTGAGAGCTTAAGAGCTTCATCTGGCCAAGACTGGTTCAATAATCCACCACTGGCCAAGGTGGATTATGTTGTTCATCATCTTAAAAAAGAAAAATTTTTTTCTTCCTGATTATAAAAATTACATTTAATTATTAAAAAAATTGGAAAATGCAGAAAAAAATATAGTAAAACCATAATCCCATCTTCTAGGGATAACTGCTATTATGTTTTGGTACGTTTCTTTGATTTCCTTTTAGGAATGAAAGAAAAGTTTTTTGTATGTTACAGCTCTACAGAAGCAGGCAGTGGGCTGGATCAGGTCTACAGACTGGTTGGCTAAAATCTGCTCTAGAAAGATAAATAGAAATTTTCTTGGGAGAGGAGGGAGCAAGGCATTCTTAAATGCTCTGTAAATTCATGGAGTCATTAAAAGGATGGGCTGCATTGTTGGTGATGCGTTTCTTGCTCATCAGGCAATCTTAGCCACTATTTGTTAATACTAGATATTTTGAATATATTATAATTACATGTGATATATTAGATGGAATATGATATATTAGAATTCCTGGGTGAAATGGAGGTTTGGATTAGGCAACCTCTAAGGCCTTTAACAACCTCTGTTCTCTGATTCAAAGTTAGTTGATTATTGTTTGCGGATTGCCATCTTAAATTGAAGTAAACTTTTTAATGGTCAGAAAGTACACTGGTTTTGGAGCCAGAATTAATAAATTTAGCTAGTAAGTGGCAGAACCTAGATTTTATGTGGTCAGATATTTAATTTCTTAGAACTCTTAGTCTGTGTTTTCTCCCTTCTTTTATAAGAACAATAATATACCTCAAGATTGTTGTGAGGATTTTTTTTTTTTAAGATTTTACATATTTATTTGAAAGAGCGAGAACACGAATAGGGAAGGGTCAGAGGAAGAGGGAGAAACAGACTCCCTGCTGAACATGAGGAAGGAGTCCATCCCAGGACCTGAGATCATGACCTGAGCTGAAGGTGGATGCTTAACTGACTGAGCCACCTAGACACCCCTATATTTGTTCTTTAAATTTATTTTATTTTATTATTTTTAAGATTTTATTTATTTATTTGACAGAGATCACAAGTAGGCAGAGAGGCAGGCAGAGAGAAAGAGAGGAGGAAGCAGGCTTCCCACTGAACAAATGCAGGGCTTGATCCCAGGACCCTGGGATCATGACCTGAGCTGAAGGCAGAGGCTTTAACCCACTGAGCCACCCAGGCGCCCCTTTAAATTTCTTTTAAAGTAAGCTGTATGCCCTACGTGGGTCTTGAACTCAGGACTCCAAAATCAGAAGTCACATGTTTTTATTGTCTGAGCCAGCCAAGCACCCCTGTTCTAGTTTTTAATTTGACATAGCAATGAAAAGTTTTATTAACTTTTTCAATGGTTATATAACATAACATTTAGAAGTACTGTAATTTGATGTTTCCTTCTCTTTTTGTCTTTTCTCCCTAGCTTTAAAACCCAAATTTGCAGAATTTACAGGAATGTCAAAACTTACTAATAATTGTACTACAGTAATCTATAATATTTAGGTTGCCTAAAAGTTTTCTTAATCTAAGTCCTACTACGTTGTACATTAACCTTTGTCTTTATCAGGTGGTCATTTTATTAGGATAGACTTAAATAAGTGGAATTACTAGATTGTAATTTCTTTGTTTTCTTTTTAAGTGGGTTGCCTCTGATGGTGATTATCCACAAATCCTGGTGTGGAGCTTGCAAAGGTAAGTGCAAATAATTCAACCTCTAATGGGTTCTTAAATATTAACACTTAAAAAATAATAGCACAGACTTTGCCCCTGCATTGCTGATAGCTGTAAGGAATACCAAAGAAATATGTGACATAGATTTCTTGTCCCCAAGAAGTTTGCAGTTATCTATGCAAGGGATTGGAGGGAAAACAATGAGATATGGTTAGGGAGAGTATAGGATTAAGTGCTACAGTAGTCATATGGACAGTAAATGTAGGAGACTGAAATGTATAGAGACATGAGACGTGTTTAGGGAAGCTTCCTGAAAAAGGTGGAAACCAGAGTTATTTGTGACATGTGTTTTTCTGCTGGGCCAACTTGCTGCTTCCCAGTCAGCTTTTTTCTTTTGTTTGGTATGCTATACTCTACAGAATCCTAACTGGAAAAGGAGTATGGAATTAGTGCAAATAGTGTAATTATATATCTATATCTATATCTACATCTATATGTTGTGATGTTACTTTATTGTCTATTACTTCAATAGGAGTTACTGAAATGTGGCTATAAAAAGCAAATAGAAATAATTGTTTTCATTTGTGTGCTATTATCCATATTTTATAAGTGGGATAAAAGCTTGAGAGAAATGAAGTCAGTCACTCTGGTGGGACATACCTGTGTGGGTAAGTGACAGAAGCATGACCAGAATTTAGGTGTCCTGATTTCTGGTTTTTAGGAGTTTAAAAAAAAAAAAAAAAGTTTCATTTATCTGAATCAACTTAGCAAATTAGGGTTTGGATTTGATGTTTTCGTGTATTCTAAGATATTTTTTCCCCTCTTAGCTTTGAAGCCCAAATTTGCTGAATCTACAGAAATTTCAGAACTTTCCCATAATTTTGTTATGGTGAATCTTGAGGTAAGACTTTGAGAGTTTCTCCTTTTGGCTATGATTTTAAGTCTTTGTTGTTTTAAACCACTGAGCCATCCAGGCGCCCCTTGTAAGTCTTTGTTGTTTTAAAATGATCATCATTAATGGTATAAAATAATATTCAGCAGAGCTGTCTTCCTGTATACAGTGTTTTCCTCTTGATCTCTAATACTAAGGCTTGTGTGTCAGCTGTAGAAAGCTGTCCAGCCTCCACTTGTCAGAGGAAGAAGAGGAGAAATGGGATAAGATGACTACATTTTAAGGTCCCCTCAATCTTCATCTAGGGTTATGACATGTTTTACATCATTGCATGGCTGTACTAGAGGTACATGCAAGACACAGATCCCTTTGTGGTGCAGTTGAGCCCCTTCTCTGTGCTGAGCTTGTATGCACAATCTTCTGGTTTCTTCATTAGATAGCCTTTATGTACTTGGCATAGATTATAGGTCTGTTACTATCAAGTCAGATACCAAATTTTAGAAGGGATTTTTTTCAGCCGCTGGGACTCTATCTCTGAAAGCATCAGAGCATCTTGGGGACTGAAGGAATTAGGTGACTTAGCCAAGTTCAGAGAGCCTTAATAAATGATAAGAATAGGTGCTGTGACCTAACTGCTGAGTTTTAGGCTGTACTCTGCAAGTGAGGGATGCTTGGATGCTCTATGATGAAACGTCTAGCCCTAAGTTTCTGTGAAGATAGCATTACTTAAACATAGGACTGGAAATCTTTTGAGGACACTAATGGAGAATGTTGAGGCAGCTAAAGGATTGTAAAGGATTGCTGTATGACTAGTGGATAGTCTGAATGCTGACACACCTCACTCAAGGCAAAATTATATTTGTTTGAAGAAATCCCATTTGACTCCTGAAATGGGATCCATACCAAAAATAACAACAATCAGCAATACTTTTGATTTCTTATGCATATGAGCTTTTTATCACTTTCCAAGTTAGAACCATCACTCAAAGGAAACAAAAGGCTTAACGGAACATTCTCCAAATTCAGACTTTTCTTCAAAAGAAAGCTATACCATGTGGTTATATCTCCTGGGAGGACTATAACTCCATAATTACAGCCAAAATATCGGTCTCATTAATTCATTGATTCAAGAAATACTGTGTACAAGTCACTGATGTGGGTATTGGGAATCAGTGATGGAAAAACAGATAAAATTCCCCACCCTTACTGAAATTACATACGGGAAAATGAATTATAGGGAGGCAGACAAATCAGTTAAACAAAATATGTCAGGTGATGTTAAATGCTATGGCTAAAAATGAAGGATGGAGGGAATAATTTGCAATTTTAAATAGATGGTTAGGAAAAAAGGTGACATTTGAGCAAAGATTTGGATCAAAAAAGAGAGTAAGCCATGTGGATAATGAAGGAAGGAAGTCCTGGCAGAGGGTAAGAACAAGTGCAAAGGCCTGAGTGAGGTGCATGCCTGGCTTGTTTAAGGACAGCAGCAGCAAGCAGGTCAGCATCATGGAAAAAGACTGAACAAAGGCTAGGACATAAAGTCAGAGAAGTGGCCAGGTGGCAGATTATGTATAGGCCTCTTAGGCCACTTGGGACTTGGGGTTTTACCCTGAGTGAGAGGGGGAGCCCCTGAAAGGTTTTTTGTTTTTGTTTTTGTTTTAAGATTTATTTACGGGACACCTGGGTGGCTCAGTTGGTTGGACGACTTCCTTCAGCTCAGGTCATGATCCTGGAGTCCCGGGATTGAGTCCCACATCGGGCTCCAAGCTCCACGGGGAGTCTGCTTCTCTCTCTGACCTCCTCGCTCATGCTCTCTCATTGTCTCTCTCTCAAATAAATAAATAAATAAATCTTTAAGATTTATTTACTTATTTGAGAGAGAGTCAGAGCCAGAGAGAGACAGCGGGGTGAAGGGGCAAAGGAAGATAGAGTCTTAAGCAGATTCTGCACTGAGCATGGCGCCTGACTTGGGGCTCAGTTTTATAATCCTGAGATCGCAACCTGAGCTGAAACCAAGACGGCACCACCCAGGCACCCCACCTCTGAAAGGTTTTGAAGAGGAAAAGGACATGATCTGACTTAAGGTTCATACTTAATAGGATGAAGAGGAGCCCAAGGATGAAGATTTCAGCCCTGATGGGGGTTATATTCCACGAATCCTTTTCCTGGGTAAGGTGAAAGATCTTAATCTGGGGATCTGTGATGTGGAGGGAGAGATAAAGGAATCAAGGCATCCTCTCTATTTAGCAAAACTATACGAGGATGGTTAAAAACAAAACAAACAAAAGCTAGTTTCAAGAGAACGGGGGAGTTCCCAATGCCAGAACTTCAAGTCTGAAAGGAAACTTTTTCCATTAGCTAACTGTTTTTGTGAACAGTGACAGAGTACTGGTCATCCATTATTCATTTGCGTATTAGCCATATGTCAAGCACCGGTAGGCACTACAGGGACAGAGATAAGCCACAGTTCCTACTCTGTACTACAGTTGCACTCTGATCTCAGAGTACAACTGAGACAGCGGAATACTATAACCAAACAGATGTCTTTCCACAAACAATTTACAAAAGATGTTAAAATTTAGTGGCCATCTAATCTTTGCTCAGCATTCTGCTTGATTCTATAGGGGAGACAAATAGAAATGTAGAATCCCACCATCATCAAGAAGAAAGGGAGCATGCCAGGAAGAGAGAACAGCATAAGCCAAGGCATGGGGGACATGAGTTCAGGGAGCTGCAAGGAATTCACTGTGATTACAGCAGAAAACACAAGGGGTAGAGTGGTGAGAGAGTGAGCTGCAAAGATGGGCAGGTCTCATTTTCTAGAGGGCCTGATGTACTATATAGCATTTGAAATACCTCTTTGTTGTAATTATTGCAGTCCTTGTCCCATTTTGTCTATAATAGATCCCAGTGGCAAGGTCCATCCTGAAATCATCAATGAGAATGGAAACCCCAGCTACAAGTATTTCTACATCAGTGCCGAGCAAGGTATGGTTATGTTGAGAGAGAGAAGACGGAGAATTGCTGCTGAATTTAAGTAAAATGGAGCACATGCAAGGTCTATGGGAGGAGACTCAATGCTATGTGTTAGCTGAGCATCTCCAGCATGACTAGCTTTTGGCTAGAACCTGTGTAGAATATAGGAGAAAGATGAGACTGAGCCCGTTCCCTAGCTGCTTACAATGCAGTTTGGAGCTAACAGAACAGAATTCAGAGGAGGGAGAATGCCATTAAGTGATTAGTCTAAAAGGTTTCATAAATAGGTAAGCTTTAACTGGACATAGAAGGATAAGAATTTGTCTCTATGGACATATGTGAGGACATTTCAAGCTATGGAAGCAAGGGTGGGGGTGTAGCCCAAGATGGAGAGTACGCAGGCTTGCCGGAGGACACAGTGACTGGACTGAATCCTGAAGAATGAGACCTAGCCAGCAGAAGAATGCAAAAAGCATATTCCAGGCAGAAAGAATAGCATCAGCACAAACAGGTGAAGGAAGGTTGAAATCATGTCAGGCCTTCTTGTTCTCTAATCCTTGAGCACAATCATTCTGGAGGCAGGAGGTTGGAATTCATGTTAAGTACTTTACTTGTTTTCCTTCCAGAGTTTCTCCTGTCTTCTATAAGGGGGTTTTTTCCTAAGTCGCCATGTGTCCCACATTGCCATGGTGTCAGGTTGTTGCTCACTTTACGTTCTGAGTCCTTGGAACTCCTGTTTCTCAGAATAGGGAGAGGAAGGAGATCTGGCGAGGAGATAAACTCGCCAGATCTCCTTCCTATGGGTAAAGAGAATGTAATCTTCCTTACCCAAATGCAGATCACTGGAGGCTGGCTAGCTAGATTTTAGGTCCCAAGCTCTTGACCCTGGAGATTCACCTTCTCTTTAGAATTTCATCCAACTTGCCACTCCATCATCAACTTTTAATATGTGAGTCCAAATGTGGACATAAGACCCTTGCTGAATCCCCCATGACTCAGCTGATGTGGAACTGGAACACCAAGCCTGCCTTTACTAAAGGCTTCAGCACAGCAAAAGGGAAATAACGAACTACACTACTTGTCTCTTATGAGGTCATAGGCTGGCTTTCTGTGATTTACAGACTCTGGCTCAACCCAGCTCCTGGCCTGTCGCTGTGTGGAGAGCCTATACCAAAGCAGCTGCCCTCCTTGAAGCTGTGTTGATAAGAAAAATGTCCTGAGATAGTTTGGCTCTTTTTTTTTGGCCTGAGAACTTGGCTCCTTCTCAGTGTAGTTGGTGCTAGAAATGACTGCCTCCTTCATTGAGGCAGAGAGAGTAGCCCCCTCTGAGTACCCGCACATACTCACCTGTAACTTCCACAGGAAGTGAAATAAATGCAGCATCCATCCAAAGAATATCATGGGATGGGCGGAGGGTGTTTTCTCTTCCCTTAACGATGACAAGTGAACATCTGTAGTCTGTGACAGGGATTCAGCCCTAATCCTGGAGGATAAGCCATAGTAACTGGTAGTATTTTTGTAGTATTACATAATTTATAAAGCTCTTTTATTATCCATTCATTTAGTTTTTTATAACAATCCTGTGTGAAGTAAGTAGCGTTCCCTCATTTTACAGATGGAGAAACAAATTCAAAGAGATAATTGACTTTCCAGGACTCAAATCCAGAATTAGATCCTGTGCTCCTGTAGTATTCGTCCTATAATAAAAATCTGTTAGTTGCCAAATGTCAGATATTAAAAAACCTGCTTCATACTCTCTCCCCCCAATCTTTATTTCACAGTTGTTCAGGGGATGAAGGAAGCTCAGGAGAGGCTGACGGGAGATGCCTTCAGAGAGAAACATCTTGAAGATGAGTTATAACACGAATATATCCTTTCTTTCATCAGAGTTAGTGCTCTGGAAGGAAAGCAGCAGGGGAGGGAATATTGAGGAATCGCTCAGAACAATTAAACCAACCAGGAAACCTTGCTCCTGCCTACATGGGGAGGAGCGCTCTCACTGTGGAAGACTTCTGCTGGCAGGAGCTGGTCTCCACGCTTGTGGATCCAGCAGAGTGTGGCAGACTTCCTTCTCCCGCCTCCTCCTAGGTGTCCGTCACTGAACGTAAAGAATGACAGCTTTTGACACAGAACTTGAGCCATTTGGAGTTGTACTCCTCACAGTTCAGTATTTGAATTTTTTTCCGTTTCCTCCCGCTTTATTCACCTTGGTGGTGAAAGGAGACCAGTAGCATCTTTTCTACGGTATTAAAATTACAGAAATAGTTCATCATTTAAAAAAAAAAAAACCTAAAGGTAAAACAGTAATTCTACCCCCACTGAGGAGACCAGCCTATTTCTTCTCCTTTTCTCCTGGGAATAATCTTGGGCTTCTTCCTGAATCCTGGTAACTTCCATCCTCTTCTCCTGCTTGGGCTTCCCTGTTTGCACGCATGTGTATGCAGGAATGGCTGTGTGTTTGGACTTAGCCCCAGCTGGAAGCATGCTTTCCCCTGGTACTGTTGCAGAAACAGAAACCTTCAAGCCCTAGGTGGAGCCATTTTTGTCAAGTCGTCAACTGTATTTTTGTACTGAGGTTAACAAAAAAATTTAAAAAATACGAATTGTTCCATTCAACTTTAATAAAACTTTGAAAGGAAATGAGTTGTGATGGCCTTTTTGTTATTGGAGAATGGAGGGAGGGATGGAGATCACTTCAGGAAGAAAACTAACCATGAGGGCCTGATCTAGGATTCCTCCCACTCCTGCTCCTCCTACATTTAAATGGGCATCAGAGCTCTTCTGCTCTTTAAATAGCTGAATTCCTTCACTGTTACTGTTACTGTTTTCCTGCAGGGCAGGCTTTTTCTATTTCCTGGACTATCTATTATGACAGCCTCTTAACTTGCCTTCTTATGCCCAGTACTCTCTCCTCCTACAGTCCGTCCTCCTTGCTTCCCACCCCCATCTTCTCAAAATGCATATGTGACAGGGTCACTCCCCTGTTTAAAGTCTTTCTTGTTGCCTCAAGGCAGTAGTATTAACATGAGATATTTGGGCTTCCGGTAAGTGTGTGTGTGTGTTATCTTATTTTGTTTGCATTTAGTTCTAACAGCCCTATGAGGAAGTTATATAACAATCTTCATTTTATAGAATAATATGAAGTATAAAATGAAACCGAGGCACAGAAGAAAGTCGAGATCTTTACCATGGTCTTTAAAAAGCTGCCTGCTTGGGCACCTGGGTGGCTCAGTGGGTTAAAGCCTCTGCCTTCGGCTCAAGTCATGATCCCAGGGTCCTGGGATTGAGCCCCGCAACATCATCATCATCATCATCATCATCATCGGGCTCTCTGCTCAGCAGGGAACCTGTTTCCTCTTCTCTCTGCCTGCTTCTCTGCCTACTTGTGATCTTTGTCTGTCAAGTAAAAAAAAAAAAAAAAAAAAGCTGCCTGCTTCTTCAGCTGCATTTGTTCCTTTCATGTCTTTACATTTCGTGTTGTGACACCAAATTTGTTCAAGCTCCCCTCACAACATGCTTTTCTTATGCTTTTGTTCTTTGCTTGGCTTGCTTCCACTGCTCCCTCTTCCTTAGAGTCTTTCCTGACCTTTCTCATGAGGAGAAAGTATCCCCTGTACCTACTCCCATAAGCACATCAGTCCTGGCCTCACACTACATTACATTATAGTTCTCTGCACATCTGTGGCTGTTACCAGGTGGCCATGCTTCTCTAGGGCAGAGGACCTCTGCCCTGTGTACCAAGGTCCCAGAATGTAGTTCAACCTCTCTGGTAGGTTCCTTTCATCTATTCTCTTTATAGTTCTGTGGGATAGGTATTGTTAGCCTCATTAATGGAAAAGGAAACCATGGAGAGGGAATTGATTTGCCCACAATTTCTAGACTAAGTAAATACTGAATTCTAACCATGCTTATCATACTTCAAACTCATGCTTTTTTCCGACCACACATTGCATTACCTCCCTTATGTCCCAAGGTGTGACTCAGAACAGGAGTTTTCAATCTGGGGTACAGAGAGATACATGAACACAGAAACTTAAGTGAATTGATATTCAGCTCATTTTTCTTAAAACTGATTTCCCAGGATTCCTCAAAAAATTAAATATAGAATTACTGTAGGATGCACCAGGTCCACTTCTGGGTATATACCCAAAAGAACTGAATGCAGAGATTTGAATGGCCTTTTTCATAGCCTTTTTCGTGATAGCCAAAAGATGGAAGCAATTCAAGCATACCTTCGTGGATGAATGGATAAACAAAATGTGATGTATGCATACAACAGAATGTTATTCGGTCTTAGAAAAGAAGGAAATTCTGAGGCATGCTATAACATCAATGAACCTTGAAGACATAGTTATGCTAAGTAATACAAGCCAGTAACAAAAAGGATAAATATTGTATGGCTACACTCATATGGGGTATCAGTCAAATTCATAGTTGAAGTAGAATGTGGTTGCCAGGGGCTGAGGAAATGGGGAACTAGTGTTTACAGAATTTCAGTTGAGAAAGATGGTAAAATTTTGGAGATGGACAGTGGTGATGGTTGCATAATGATGTGAATGTATTTAATGCCATAGACGTGTACACTTAAAAGTGGTTTAAATGGTAACTTTTTAGGGATATATATTAACCACGATTTTTAAAAGTTTTCCCAGGAAGTGTTATCATTTCCTCCTCCATTTTCATTATTCACTTTTCCCCACTTTACTGGGGGGGGAGCATACCTCTCTCTTTGAATCTTGATGGGGTGCATTGCTCTATCGTGTAAAAACCTCTGAGGGTACCAAAAAAAGGAAAACTGAAATATTCTAAGCTTCCATGATTAAAGCTTTTTGTCCTGTCCCTAGTTCTGTCTTAAGCATAGTTGTATTAGGAGCAAAATTTGACATTAGAAATGAACAGTTTGCCCCATTTGGAGCTGTTCTGAATTCAGACAAGTTGTATAGTGGAGAGGTTGAAAATTTTCTTCTTCCATTCCCCAATTATTATTTAGAAAGGCATCTCTCCCAAGGGAGAATTCTAAGGAAGGATAGAAGAAAGTTTGAAGTCATCTGGTTGGCAAACTCAGGGCAAGTCTTCATCTTTTAGAATTCAGAATTAATCTTGGAATTTGGAGCTAGGATAGTTGTCAATAGAGATTCATGTTACCGTGTTTATTTGAACTGAAAAATGGAATTACAATGTTGCCCCTGGGCAAAGACTTAAAGAGCTACTTCACAAAAGAATATATATGAGTAGCAATAAGCATATGAAAATGTATGATATTATCAGACATCAGAGAAATGCAGATTAGAGCTAGAAGATAGCATTTCCTACCTACTGGAATTGCTAAAATTACAAAGACTGATGATACCAAGTGTTGGAGAGGATTTGGAGCAACTCTTGTATACTGCTGGTGGGAATGTAAAAGGGTACAACCACTGTGGTAAACAGTTTGGGAGTTTATAAAGTTAAAAATGCACTTACTATGTAACCCACCAATTCCGAAATCATGACTATATGGATTATATGAAACAGAGGTCCACAAACAAAGTTGTAGGAGTGCCTGGGTGGCTCAATTGGTTAAGCATCTGCCTTCGGCTCAGGTCATGAATCCAGGGTCCTGGGATCAAGTCCCACATCAGGCTTCCTGCTTAGCGGGGAGACTGCTTCTCCCTTTCCTTCTACCTGCGGATCCTCCTGCTGGTGCTCTATCAAATAAATTTTAAGAATCTTAAAACCCACAAAAACTTGTACAAGAATGTTCATAACAACTTTATTCATAATATCCAAAATCTGGAAACAACCTAAAAAGTCTATCAACAAATAAATGGATAAATAAGGATACCTCTCAGAATAAAAAAGAACAAAAACTACTGATACATGGAACAACATGGATGCATTCTGTGTGAAACATGCTGTGTGAAAAAATAGACCATAAAAAAGAAGAATACATGTATATGAAGTTTCGGGACAGGCGAAACTTACCTATAGTCTAAGAAATCAAATAGTGGTTACCTGGGAGGCAGGCAGAAGGGGGTGGCGGGGATGGGGCAGCGGTCACAGGAGGGAATTAACTTGTAATGGCACAGGAGGGAACTTTCTGTGGTGACGGAAGTGCTGGTTCCATAGGCATATACATTTGACAAAACTCATTGTACTGTAAACACACATTTTATTGTATGTAATTTATATGCCAATATATTCAATTTTATTTTTTTTTATTTTTTTTTAATTTATTTTTTATTTTTATTTATTTTTTTTTAAGATTTTATTTATTTATTTGACAGAGAGAGAGATCACAAATAGGCAGAGAGACAGACAGAGAGAGAGATGAGGAGAAGCAGGCTCCCTGCTGAGCAGAGAGCCCGATGCGGGACTCGATCCCAGGCCCCTGGGATCATGACCTGAGCTGAAGGCAGAGGCTTAACCCACTGAGCCACCCAGGCGCCCCAATATATTCAATTTTAAAACACCTATTCCAAATCTCCAAACTGAAGTCTCTGAAGAAAGTCTGATGCAGCTGATTGATTTAACAGTGAAGACCGACTTGGCCAATTAGGTAATACATAAAACTTTTCCCATAAATTGAATGAAAACCAAGTGTTTGATTAAAACATACTTAAATCACATAAGATAAATAGATTTTGTTAAAGTATATTTTTTAAAGTTTTTATTTAAATTCCAGTTAACATACAGCATCATGTTAGTTTCAGGTATACAATATAGTGATTCAGCACTTCCATACAACACCATTGAACTGAAAAATGGAATTACGATGTTGCCCCTGGGCAAAGACTTAAAGAGCTACTTCACAAAAGAATATATATGAGTAGCCAATAAGCATATGAAAATGTATGATATTATCAGACATCAGAGAAATGCAGATTAGAGCTAGGAGATAGCATTTCCTACCTACTGGAATTGCTAAAATTAAAAATCACATGCGCCCACCTTAATCTCCATCACTTATTTTACCCATCCCCCACCTGCCTCCCCTCAAAGTATATCAGATTGGCAAAGATTTTCTTAGCCATTTCTGAGGAATTGGGTTATACAGTATACCTCAAAGGCAAGGAAAAAATCTGAGATGTAGTTAACAAGTATTTTATAAGTCTTTGTGGCATACTTCCCAGAAACTGAGAAGGAAAATGACTAATGAATGAGCAACAAATTCTTTCACAAAGTAGATGTTTTCTACTTCTTTGCTTACAACGTGATTGAAAGATGACCTAATTGAATTATCAACTGATATATCATTTGACATTTTTGATGTTAGAGCACTGTGATTTTGGGGCATATCACTCAGTTAAGAGTTGAAAGAATTTGGGCACGTGGGTGGCTCAGTGGGTTAAGCCTCTGCTTTCGGCTCAGGTCATGATCCCAGGGTCCTGGGATAGAGCTCCACATCGGGCTTTCTGCTCAGCGGGGAGCCTGTTTCCTCCTCTCTCTGTCTGTCTGCCTCTCTGCCTGCATGTGATCTCTCTCTCTGTGTCAAATAAATAAATAAAATCTTTAAAAAAAAAGTTGAAAGAATTTAATGCCATCGCAGTATCAAAACTCCTTCCATTCCCATGTATTTATTTATGTGAATATTTCTCAGCATTTATATTTCTTTTTATTTTTTTTTATTTTCAGCATAACAGTATCATTATTTTTTCACCACACCCAGTGCTCCATGCAATCCGTGTCCTCTATAATACCCATCACCTGGTACCCCGACTTCCCACCCCACCGCCGCTTCAAACCCCTCAGATTGTTTTTCAGAGTCCATAGTCTCTCATGATTCACCTCCCCTTCCAATTGACCCCAACCCCCTTCTCTCTAACTCCCCATGTCCTCCATGCTTTTTGTTATGCTCCACAAATAAGTGAAACCATATGATAATTGACTCTCTCTGCTTGACTTATTTCACTCAGCATATATTTCTAAAAATAATAACTAGTGTAAGAAAAATTGTTTGAAACTTTTAATGTTCTTGTAGAGCATTTTTGTAACAAGCTTGCATAAAGGGTTTTCTGATTTTCCAAGAGACTATAACTTAATTTGGTTTACCATTTACTATTAAAAATGGTACAGACATTTTACAACTCAATGGAGTTAGATGTTAACTTATAAGAAAACTAATAAGATGAAAATGATTTTTTTCCCAGGGAGAAGATAACCTTAAATGTGATGGCTCTATTGCCTTTAGATCACTAACCAGTTTTGTATTTGATTTAGCAGCCTTCTTTCAGGATTCCTTTTTGTTACTGACAATAAAGATGGACATTTCTTATATCCTCCTTTGAATGGGTTGTGTCATTTTGCTGGTCCTCATTAATGAGTTAATAAAAAATTTGCAGGTGCTCAGAAACTGAGAATGAGGTTTTTTAACATTTTGAGAATTGCTTTTGATATAAAAGTTAATGCTGAATCCCACTAGCCATGAGTAACATTCTTCCCTCAGATACATGAACCATATTTTTAAAAAGTTTTGTCACTGATAGATGGACTTCCAATAAAGTTTTACTTTTATATTTAATAATTAATGCTTATTGGTTTTTTTTTTAAGATTTTATTTATTTATTTGACAGAGAGATCACAAGTAGTCAGGGAGGCAGGCAGAGAGAGAGGAGGAAGCAGGCTCTCTGAGGAGCAGAGAGCCTGATGTGGGGCTCAGGGATCATGACCTGAGCTGAAAGCAGAGGCTTTAACCCACTGAGCCACCCAGGCACTTCAATGCTTATTGTTTTGATTGATTCTTATAGTGATAACTGAATCTGGAAAAATGTTTAAAATTTTTTTAAATTAAAAAAAATAGTTGGGTGCCTGGGTGGCCCAGTTGGTTAAGCGACTGCCTTTGGCTCAGGTCATGATCCTGGAGTTCCAGGATGGAGTCCCGCATCAGGTTCCCTCCTTGGCAAGGATTCTGCTTCTCCCTCTGACCATGCCCCTTCTCATCCCCTCTCTCTCTAATAAATAAATAAATAAATAGAATCTTTAAAAAAAATTGTTAACTTCTACGTTTTTAGCTGAGGTTCCCCTGAAAGCCAGGCCTGAGATAAGACCTTCTATACAAGTCATGTATTTCAGTAAGAGATTCTAGAGAACAGGAGTGGGAAGCTGGGGAGAGTGAAGCATAGGAGGGATAACTAAAATAGGGTTTATTATTGAGCTGGTTATCTTTATTGGTCAAGGGTTGCCTCAGAGGAGTTAATTTCCTGAGGGAATATACATACAGAGGTAATAGCCTTGAGGCAGAAAGCAAGACATAAGCAAAGGCCGCACTTTTTTTTTTTTTTAAGATTTTATTTATTTATTTGACAGAGATCACAAGTAGGCAGAGAGGCAGGCAAAGAGAGAAAGCAGGTCCCCACTGAGCAGAGAGCCAGATGCGGGGTTTGATCCCAGGACCCTGGGATCATGACCTGAGCTGAAGGCAGAGGCCTTAACCCACTGAGCCACCCAGGAGCCCCGCAAATGCTGCACTTTTTTTTTTTTTTTGCTACCCTACAATCCAGTAATTGCACTACTAGGTATTCACCCAACACCCCAAGATACAAAAATACAGATTCAAAGGGGGTATATGCACCTGATATTTATAGCAGCATTATCAACAATAGCCAAATTATGGAAATAGCCCAAATGTCCATCGACTAATGAATAGATAAAGAAGATGTGGTAGATATACAATGAAATATTTCTCAGTCATCAAAAAGGATGAAATCTTGCCTTTTTTAATGATGTGGATGGAGCTAGAGGGTATTATGCTAAGGGAACTAAGTCAGTCAGAGAAAGGCAAATGCCATATGATTTCACTCATGTGGAATTTAAGTAGCAAAACATGAACATATAGGAGGGGGAAAGAAAAGAAGGAAACAAATCACAGAGACTTTTTTTTTTTTTTTTAAATCATAGAGACTCGTAATGATAGAGAACAAACTGAGGGTTGATGGAGGGAGGTAGGTAGGGGATGGGGTAGATGGGTGATGGGGTTTAAGGAGGGTGTTTGTGATGAGCACTGGGTGTTGTATGTAAGTGATGAACCACTGACTTCTACTCCTGAAAGCAGTATTGCACCGTATGTTAACCAACTAGAATTTAAATAAAAAATTGAAAAAAAAGAGATAAGGAAATGCAGTTATAGCTACGTGTCCTCATCCTCAACCTTCTAATATAACAGGTCACTGCAGCAATAGCTAAAGGGGAGAGAAAGAGGGTAAAGGATTGTAAAACAAGACATGAAAGTTATTTAATATAGCTTCTTACAGTCAGAGGAAATTTTAGCATTTTTTAAAAAAGATTTTATTTATTTATCGGTGGGGGGGGGGCAGAGAGCGAACACAGGCAGACAGAATGGCAGGCAGAGGCAGAGGGAGAAGCAGGCTCCCCGCTGAGCAAGGAGCCCGATGTGGGACTCGATCCCAGGACACTGGGATCATGACCTGAGCCGAAGGCAGCTGCTTAACCAACTGAGCCACCCAGGCATTCCAGAAATTTTAGCATTTTAATTCCAATTAAGGGCATAGTTTTACTATAGAGAAGTATGGCATGGTGATCAATAAAATATTTTAAAGTATATAAAACATTTCATTAAGTTAAAATTCTGTGAGTAGAGTGAGGAAAAAACAAGTTTAAGGAGGAATTATGATATCAAATTTACAGCTGTTAAGAAGAGCTTGTGTATGTATTAGTTTTAAGTGGATAAAGTGGGCCAGAAATTATGTCCTTTACAGTTATTTAAATAATGAAATTTTAAATATCAAGTTAAAGGTGTCAGCTTTAAAGTACATAGTTTTCCAAAATTCTTTCAAGGATTGTTCAACCTAAATTTCTTTCAAGACTACTGATTCCAAACATTCTTCATCTGGTAATGCAAATATTTATATAGCACTATGTGCCAGAAACTGTTCTTAACCTTCTTGTGATATTTACTCATTTGATCCTAATAACAACCTGATGGATTTGGTTCTATTACCATCATTATCATCTCTGCTTTATTGTTAGGGAAACTGAGGCACACAGTGGGTAAGTAACTTATCCAAGATAGTAGGTATCAGAACTGGGATTTGAATGTAGGCAGTTTGGTGAATCCATGTTTTTGGTTTTGGTTTTGTTTTGTTTTTTTTTAATATTCTTATTTTATTTTTTAAAAAAGATTTTTATTTATTTGTTTGACAGACAGAGATCACTAGTAGACAGAGAGGCAGGCAGACAGAGAAGAAGGGAAGCAGGCTCCCCGCTGAGCAGAGAGCCAATGCGGGGCTTGATCCCAGGACCCTGGGATCATGACCTGAGCCGAAGGCAGAGGCTTTAACCCACTGAGCCACCAAGGCACCCCTGTTTTTTGTTTTTTAAAGATTTTATTTATTTATTTGAAACAGAGAGAGAGACCACAAGTAAGCAGAGCAGCGGGCAGAGAGAGAGGGGGAAGCAGGCTCCCTGCAGAGCAGAGAATCCAATGCAGGGCTAGATCCCAGGACCCTGAGATCATGACCTGAGCCGAAGGCAGAGACTTAACCCACTGAGCTCCCCAGGTGCCCCAAATCCATGTTTTTAACCACTATATCATCCGATGCAATTTCTAGTCAAGCAACTCAAGGAATGGATCAATACCTATGCTGTATAGTGGGTCTACATTTTCAGGATAACTAATACAGTTACAAAAAAAGGGAACATAATTGTAGATTCCAAAATTTTTTTTCTCAAACCCCACTCTTCATGAAAACAGAGAATTTTTTTAGAGTCAGATCTGAGATTTTTCAAGTATTTGAGATTTAAACTGCCTGCTTTTTAAATTTTTCTTTTCTTTCTTTTTTTTTTTTTTTAAAGATTTATTTATTGGGATACCTGGGTGGCTCAGGCAGTTAAGCGGCTGCCTTTGGATCACGTCATTGATCCCAGAGTCCTGGAATGAAGTCCTGCATGGGGCTCCTTTCTCAGCAGGGAGCCTGCTTCTCTCTCTGCCTGCCACTGCCTCTGCTTGTGCGTGCTCTCTCTCTCTCTGACAAACAAATAAATAAAATCTTAAAACACAAATAAATTTTTTAAAATATTTATTTATTTATTTTAGTGGGGAAGTGTGGAGGGAGAGAGAGAATCTTGAGCAGATTCCTTGCTGAGCGTAGAGCACCGTAGAGGACTCTATTCCACAACTGTGAGATCATGACCTGAGCTGAAATCAAGAGTCGGACCCTGAGGCGACTGAGCCACCAGCCACCCACATTTTTATTCTCTTCTCCCTTGAGTGACATCTAAATCTCAGAGAATTATGCAGTGTCATGACATCAGATAGGACACATTGCCTGTGCTCACATCTTCTGAGATGTAGGGTATCCTACCTTGTCCTGGCACATCCTTCCATGAAAGCATCTGTTGAGATGTCTACTTTCCAACAGCCTCCAGTGGCCAGTCCACTCACTCTCTTCCTTTATCTTGTCAGCAAGACCCCTCTGGCTCTATCAGCTCCTCAGTACCACTTCCATTCCCTTCTGTGGTCAGGAAAATGTGACCTCCCTCCTGGGCCACTCAAGGTCCTGAGGAGCAGGACAGCATCAGGGCTATGGCTCCCTGTAATGCATCTTCTCCAGGACTGGTGCTGCTGAGTGTCCACTTTGCCAGCAGAAGCAACCAACGCTGAGCCTCCGGACTTGGTGCCACAATCCAGAGCCTCCAGCCAGGCACTGAATCAAAAATCCATTCAATTACACTGGTTGCCACCTATCATGGACGAAAAGAGTGATTTGACTTTATTGGAGGAGTCTTTTTTTTTTTTCCCTAAGATTTTACTTATTTATTTGTCAGAGAAAGAGACAGAGGGAGAGAGCACAAGCAGGGGGAGAGACAGGCAGAGTGAGAAGCAGACTCCCTGCTGGGCAGGGAGCCCAATGTGGGACTTGATTCCAGAACCCTGGGATCATGACCTGAGCCGAAGGCAGACGCTTAACTGACTGAGCCACCCAGGGGTCCCTGGAAGAGAGTCTTGATCTGGATTTCTCTCCCACTAAGCTTCTTTCTACTATAGCATCACCCTTGGTGGATTTACAGACTGCTTTGTTTACCATCATGCTACCTTGCTCAATATTGCCTTTGAGCAGTGAACTCACTTTCCAGCAATGCTTGCGTGAGGGACCTGAACTGGAAACTGTTGGGGGAAGAACTGGCAGAGCATAAGTCCTCCATTTTGTTGGCAGGACCTTGCAGGTAAGACATGGCTCTGGGGATAAGAGTTCCGGCAGCAGCTTCCTGATCCCAGCTTGTAGCAATGGTTGTGTATTCCAGGAGGACAGTGGCCTCCTTATCCCCAGATTACAGCCAAGGTGGTATGACCCTGGAACCAGAACCTAGGAGGCTAGATTCCTGATTCTCCACCTTCCCTATTGATGTAAAATTTTTATGTCCGTTTTCAGGACAGACTATGATGTTGTGGGAGTCAATCCTTGAGGTCCAGCCCAGTATCTTTTCCTATAGACCTCCTGCTGATTTTTTGGGTACCTAATTCTCTGTATTAAAGGATTTTCTGACTAAAATAGTTAGAATTGCTCCTATTAACCACAACAGAACCATACTGGTTATAGTGGTAGACTTTTTAATTAAGATATCACATATACAGGGGCACCTGGGTGTCTCAGTGGGTTAAAGCCTCTGCCTTCGGCTCAGGTAATGATCCCAGGGTTCTGGGATGGAGCCCTGCATTGGGTTCTCTGCTCCGCGGGGAGCCTGCTTTCTCCTCTCTCCCTGCTGCCTCTCTGCCTACTTGTGATCTCTGTCTGTCAAATAAATAAATAAAGTCTTTAAAAAAAAATCACATATACAAGTGTGACTCCAAATTCATCACTTCAAGGTTCTAGATTTGTAACTGGATGTAGTAAATGAAGAGACTTGGGGTTACACCACCTTTAGTGAGCAGGTAATTGCCCTTTGAGCTGCATTATATTAATTGGGATTTTTCTGAAGTGTAAATATGGAGCAGGGGAAGGACAGAGTTCATGTAGGGCAAATAAATTAGTGGATTGTATGGATATTTTGATTCTTTTTGGCCATTGCATTAAAATCCCGTTCTTAGGTTTAAGAAATCCTTCAACTTTAAAATTTTGAAGACGGGCAAAGCCCCTTTTCCATTTTAGAAGTTGGAAATACCAGATAATTGCTTTCGTAGCCTAGGTAGCTAGACTTTTAGCACATGACCTAGGCTCAGCCAATCAGACCCACCTTCTGCAGCTTTCTTTTTTTTTCTTTCTTTTTTTTTTTTTTAAAGATTTTATTTATTTATTTGGCAGAGAGAGATCACAATTAGGCAGAGAGGCAGGCAGAGAGAGAGAGAGAGAGAGAGGGAAGCAGGCTCCCTGCCGAGCAGAGAGCCCGATGCGGGACTCGATCCCAGAACCCTGAGATCATGACCTGAGCCGAAGGCAGCGGCTTAACCCACTGAGCCACCCAGGCGCCCCTGCAGCTTTCTGTAGAAGAAATTTGACTGAGTTCTTGAGAGAATGCTGATTGTAGTGCCCATGGTGGTGTGTAGGGTCAGAAGCTAGTTGTGTTGGTTATACAAGCTTAGTGTTTAACAGCGACAGTAGTGGTGCTTTCCCCGGCATGTCTGCAACACATATCCCCAAACCTGGTTCTCTAGCATCCCTGGATATTTTATGGTTTATTTAATGTATATAATATTCTTTCCTTCCATAAATAAGCCAGAGTAATTTTCTGTGGTTAGCCACTAACTATGACTTATTTGGTTATCAGTAACCATTGTTTAAAATGTTATAGCCTGGGGCACCTGGGTGGCTCAGTCAGTTGGGCATCTGCCTTAGGTTTGGGTCATAATTCGGGGGTCCTGGGATCGAGCCCTGCATTGGGCTCCCTGCTCAGTGGGGAATCTGCTTCTCCCTCTCTCTCTGCTGCTGTCTCTCTTTCTCTGCCAAATAAATAAATAAAATCTTTAAAAATAAATAAATAAAAGGTTATAGTATATCATGGAACACTAAGTCCCCTCAAAAAAGAGTCCATGGCTCGCTAAGTTTGGATGGCCAGGTTTCTCTTGGAATGATTCATAATTCAAAGGAATACTTTAGAAATTCTGAGAGGTCTCCCAAGAAAGAGATTTGTGCTTGTTAGCAGACTGAGTGTGAAGCTGACACATGGAGGGAGGGCACACACTGAGAAAACTGCCAGAGAAACATGGCTGGAGCCAGTGGATTAAGTCAACTTTGAATTGCACTTTGGTTTTGGACTTTGAGATATATGAGGTAACATTCCCCTATATTTAATACAGCTGAATCTCAGCTTCCCATTACTTGCCATGAAAAGTGATGAAAAACATCACCTAACAGCTTCGCCACTCATTTATTTGAATTTCTCATCACCCATGACCTCCACTCTGTCTCAGTCTCCCCCTCCAACGGTCTCTCTTATTATCATTCAAAGACGTTCTACCTTTGAAATCTTGAACTTGGAAATTCTGTTCTTTGACCACAACCACCTATTTGTCCTTCCCACCCAACTGATCAACATCTTCTATTACACTTTGACCTTATCCAGAGGAAGTTAATTTTTGTTATTTAAGTCACTGGGTCTGTGGTACTTGGTTATCGCAGGCCAAGCCGATACATTCTTCATCTCTGTCACCACCAACAGCAGCATTTGTTGCCCAGATTTTTGTAGCGTAAGATCCATCAGTGCTTTTATCTATCTTATTTGCTGCTGTATCCTCAAAGTCTAGGGGAGAGTCTGGCACATACTAGAAATATAATAAATATTAAAGAAACAGGGCACCTGGGCAGTTCAGGTCATGATCCCAGGGTCCTGGGATAGAGCCCCTGCATTGGGCTCCTTGTTCAGTGGGGAGCCTGCTTCACCCCTTACCCCCACCCCATCTCTCATGAATAAATAAAATCTTAAAAAAATAAATATTAGTGAAACAGCTAAATAAAGGAATTTATTTTAGCTATTTTAGGTGGTGTCCTTGCATACATCCTTCCCCTCTCTCCAGCTGTTCTCCACAGAGACTACTTTCTTTATGTTAAAATTCTGGTTATATCATTTCCCTGCTTGAAACTCTTTATTGTCTCTCTTCCATTATTTTAAGGATGGAATCCAAAATCAATAATATTGTTTAAGTGGGTGGTGTAATTTGACCCACATGTCTGTCTCCATCTTCGATGCATGTAATTCTCTCATTCTATCGTGAGCATTCCAGCCACAAGCGTGTTCTTTCCATTTCTCAAATTTCCTCAGGACCTTTACACATGCTCCTTCCTCACTGGAGTATCCTTCTCCATATTTTCACCCACGTCATTCATCAGAAGTTGCACTTAAATGTTACTTTGCAAAACGTTTCCTGATCATGCCACCACAATGACCTTTTATATCCCCACTGCTTTTCCTTCAAAACAATTATCACGATGTTAATTATTGATGTGATTATTTAATATCTGATTTACTCATTAAAATGTAAGCTCTGTGAGAATAGACTCTGTTTTGTTCGTTATTATTTTTCTAGTGCTCAGACTGCAACCATACCTCTATACCATAAATAGTTGTTAAATGAAAGTAGGGGGGAGTGTTAATTTCCTAGGGCGGAACGTTCTACTTCACCTCTTAGTACCAACAGCCAGAGTAAGGTCTAGAAATAATACATAGGAGGGGATGATTAAATTATCTCTAAGTAAGAAGGGTGGAATGGATGGCAGGATGAATAAGGAGTTTTCTAGGTAAAGGAGGGGTATTGAAGACACACAAGGTAGAAAAGGCATGTGCAAAAACACTGAGGTTTAAGGTCATTCTGTGTGTCCAGAGAGCAGAGACCAAAACCATTAGTAGTGATAGATAAAGATAGAAAAAATGATCTGATCAAGTTGGCTAAAGAAGTTAAATTTTATTCTATAGTGCAACAAACATCACTGATTTTTCCAGTTCTTTCCTTTATTTAGGTCTGCTTTGTCTCTTATCCATGGATACTTGGAAAAGTCATTCAACCTTTCTGAGCTTCAGTTTTCTTTTCTGTTGAATGGCTGATGAGAGACATGAGATAGTGCATGACTTCAGACGTTCCAGAAATAACACAGATGCTTATCAGATGTTAGTTCTCTTTGGGGGTGCCTGGCTGGCTCAGTCAGTAGAGCATGTGACTCTGGATCTCCTGGACATGAGTTTGAGTCCCATGTTGGGTATGCCCAATGTAATTTTTTTTACTTAAAAAAAAAAAAAGTTCCCCCCCTTTTTTTTTTCACCGCTATAGTCAGGTTGATTTCAGCACCATAGCTTTTGGTCAGTCCTGAGAGAATGAAGTTCCGATTTAGAGCACAAGAGGGAGCATGAGACTGAACCTTTGCAGGGGGTCACAGGTCTGACTTCGCCTGCCTTAGCAAGCCCCAGGAGAAAAGACAAATAGAGAAGAGACATTCTTCCAAAACTAGAAAAGTAAGCAGACTTATTTTAAAGATTCCAAGTAAGTGCTAACTGTTCTTCAGGTTCCTGAACATGTATTTGAAGGGGGGAAACCATCAGCAAGCATAATGGATTTAGTTACAAGAGCTATGAGATCCCTTAAAGTAGCTGGTATTTTTGAACATGTTATTGTACACTAACCTATTTTCCATACATTATCACTTTTAATTTAGCTCTCCCAAAGAGCCAGTAAAATAATTCTCATCCTCTTTGTACAGATGAGCAACCTGTGTGATCAAGAGAAATTTAATTACATAACTACAAATGGTGAAAGTGGGATTTGAACCTATACCTCTCTGACTCCAAAGCTTATGTGCTTTTGATGACCCCACCCTACTTTCCCTTAGAAAGCCTTGGGGTTTATTTTAATTCAATTCCCTTATTTAACAGAGATGGTCTAAAAAGAGAACAGATCAGTAGTGAGTGATAACTGATGAGACCAAGGGGGACGTGTGCCCAGCGTGGGCTTGTGGACATGAAGACCCTGACCACAGACCATGGCTATGCCCGTGCCACTGCTGTATAAACATCCTACAAGAGGGGGAGGTTTCCAGTTTGGTCAGTTAGCCATAATCTAGAGACACCTGTCCTCTTCGACCCTTAAGTTCCTCATCTCTGAATCGAGCTGACTCTTTCTCCTCCATCTGTTCTCAACTCAAATGTCACTTTCTCAGAGAGACTTTCCCTGTTTAATAATTCTAGAATAATCCCCTCTCCTAGTTACTCTTATTCCATCCTATTGGAATATTTCCTCAAATGCGCTCATCACTAACTGAAATTATCTTTTTTTTAAAAAAAGATTTTATTTATTTATTTGACACACAGAGAAAGATCACAAGCAGGCAGAGGCAGGCAGAGAGAGGGGGAAGCAGGCTCCCTGCTGAGCAGAGAGCCTGACTTGGGGCACGATCCCAGGACACTGAGATCATGACCTGAGCCGAAGGCAGAGGCTTTAACCCACTGAGCCACCCAGGCGCCCCAACTGAAATTATCTTATGAATTTTGTTTAATTGTTTATTTGTCTCCCCTCCTAGGATTCATAACCTCCCAATAAGCAGGGTTCTATTTGTTGATTTAAATATTTTGTCTTATTTATTTAAGTAACCTTTACATCTGACAAAGGGCTTGAACTCACAACCCCAGGATCAAGGGTCACATGCATCCAGGTCTCCTTGTGGTAGGGGACTTTAAACTGGGTTTCAGGAGAGCTCTCTTCCTCTACAATGTAGAGCTTGTATTACAAGGGAAATTGGAGTAGCAGTTGGAGAGTGAGGAGGCTGTGGCCGTGGAAGGAATGGAGTGGAGAGTTCTCAGGAGGTAGAATGGATCAGCTTCTGTGAAGGACTGCCAAGGTGGGTGAAGGAAGTGGGAGGGGGTGGTGGGTGGTACCTGGGTTCTGACTATTCACGTCTTGAATGTTTTCCTGTTTGTCTCAGATTGCACTCCTGCTGACCGTGGTATGCCCTGATGATGGGATGGTGTCCTCAATGTGCATTTTAACCAATTTTACTTATAAACTTTTGCTATTGGGGAGAATGGCCATGCACATTCATTTATTTTACAAATCAAGAAACTGAAGCACAGAGAAGGAAGGAATGATTAGTGCATGAAGTGACATCTGAGATACTCATTATCTAAATCTGTTCCCACTCCTGTGGTAGATTGTTGAAAGGCAATAGATTTCTCTCTTCCCTGTATCCTCTCCATGCCCCTTTGTGATGTGATTTTGCTATTCTTCCCAATTAGAGGTGAAGTTTATTTCTCTCCTTGGAATCTGGGCTGTGCTGGCGACTTGATTTGGCCAATAGAATAAAGTACACATGATGTTATGCAATTTCTGAGGCTAGGCCTTTTTTTTTTTTTTTTTAAAGATTTTATTTATTTATTTGGCAGAGAGAGACAGCAAGAAAGGGAACACAAGCAGAGGAATTGAAGAGGGAGACCAGGCTTCCTGCTGAGCAAGGAGCCCTCTGCGGGGCTCCATGTGGGGCCCAATCCCCGGACATGGGATCATGACCTGAGTTGAAGACAGATGCTTAACGACTGAGCCACACTGGTACCCGATTCTGAGGCTAGGCCTGAAGAGATTGCATCTTCTGCATTTACCCTCTTAGAATGGTGCCCTGAGACCACCAGGGAAGCTGAGCTAGCCTGCTGGTGGATTAGAATTGGAGAAGCCAGACCTCAGCCAGAACCAACTGTCATTTTGGACCTCCCGGTGCAGGTGAACTTCCAGCTGATCTCACCTAAAACCAGCAGACTAATCCGTTCAGCCATCCACAGAATTGTGAGAAACAATACATTATTGCTGTTTTAAGCCATGCATTTTGGGGAGTGGTTTGTTATGCAGCAGTAGGTAACCAAAACATCTTCTGTGCTTCTGTTGTCAGTAAACAGCTTCCCTGTCTACCTGGTTGTTTATGCCAGTTCCCTATCCCTCATATCTCACATTTAATCCTTCCTAAATATGTATCAAATCTCTCTACTTTTCACTTTCCCTATTGCTAGGACTTGAGTTCTGATCCTTTTCATCTCTCACCTGGACTATCACAGCAACCTCTGACTGTGCTCCCTGTTTACTGAGCGCCGTCTCCCTGCTTCCTACCTTTCCCATCCAGTTTGTCACACCCACCACAATCAGAACATTCTTTTTTACATGCAGATGTAACCACGTTGCTCCATTGCTTAAAGCCTTTTGCTTGCAAAGTAAATTCCTAAATCTTTAGTATGATTTATGAGTCCTGAAGATCATCTAGCCCCTGCCTCTTCTCCGTCCTGTCTTCCACCACTCCTCTCATTGAACCCTGTGTTTCTAGAGCTGCTTTACAGATTCTGGTGACCTTCTGACACCTGCTTAAGCACCCTATCCTAATTGCATGAGGCAACCTCTGAAGGGGTGAGATGAAAACACTTAACCCGTCAACATACGTAAGTTCCTAGGCTGGTCATGAGGGACTCATACAGGGGTGTGGATTTGAACCTTGTAAAGATTTGATATCCGCCTTCATGATACGAACTTTTCTAAATGACTGATTCTCATTCAATAAAAAGCATAAAAAAAATAAAAAGCATCAATTTTATATTCCATATAAAAACCGGGAGCTGGAGAAGGCTGATTACTCTTACAATTAGAAAAGGCTTAAGGAAATTTTGTTTGTAGGACTCTTAACTCCAGTGGTGTTCACTGAGCAACCATAATTCTGAAGTCTAATAGAAAGAGTCTTAGCTTTGGAATCAGACAGACTTGGTATCTGGTTCTGCCATTTATCAGATATATACCCTTGGCAAGTCACTCGAGTTTTCTGAAATCTGTTCCTTTATTTATAATATATAAGGGGATGACAAGTCATACATTGCGTGATTGTATTGAAGACTAAATGAAATAAAATAATGAATGAACCCATCATATTTTAAGGTCTTAATGATTATAGTTATATTTTTTTAAAGATTTTATTTGCTTATTTGAGAGAAGGCATGAGTGAGGGAGGGGCAGAGGGACAAGCAGACGCAGGACCCTAAGACCATGACCTGAACCAAAGTAAGATACTTAACTGACTGAACCACCCGGGCATCCTTTAATGATTACAGTTATTAATCAATCTGATCCAAGGCAAAAGATAGACTTTTGGGATAGAATAAGTTTTTCTTCCTGTGTAACTTGCTAATTAATCAGGAGATAGCTGTTGAGGGACATTACTGATACAGCTCAAGTGTCAGAAGTGGCCTCTCTGCCCCGTTAAGATCTAAATGCAATGGGCTTAAATTCAATTTTCATATTTACAGCCCTTATAAGTTCTAAGCCTTCCTGGAAATTTTTTGTAAATTCTATGAGGGCTGTCCTTTCATAGTCTCTGTCTCTAGCTTTCGTTTTCAACACAGAAAAACAAAGCCCTTTGCACTAGTTCCCTACTCACTCATCTTCAGTACTCCTTTCAGAAATCATTCCTGAGCTTAATGACCTATACTAAAGTCTCAAGAGTCAAAGACAGTGGTCACATCATACATGTGACAACATATTCATTTTATGCATCCTAGAGCTTAAACACTCTTTTGTCTGTTTGCTATGGGAGGGTTTCTTCTGACCTTTTACCCATGTAGCCCCTACCCTTACACTGATTTTTCTATTCATCTTTTTCCTTCCCCCCTTCAAATTCTCTTTATTTCCTCTTCCTCCTATTTTGCCAAGTAAATTCTAAATTCTCCCTTTTCTGCCCAGAGCAATATAGTATTCCTCCTTCTCTTCCCATCCTTACATAGCCACACCCTTCAAGGCCCTGAGTAGGACAAAAGGGCCTTCTGTATATTAGGGTCTATCCTTCTTGGAAGGCACTTGTGGCTAAAAATAACATTTGTTTATAATAACCACAGTTTATTATGTACCTGGCACTGTATCAAGTGCTTTCCAGCAGCTATCTCATTTTCTTATTTGGTCTTCACAATGACTCTAGGAGGTACCTCTCATTATTTCTATTGCTACAAGTGAGGATGAGGTGTGTGTCTGTGTGTTCAAAAAATTATGCAGTTTGCATAAGATCACACAGCAAGCAACTGGTGGAACAAGGATTGAAAACAAGATCTAGCTGGCCCCAATTCTATGCTCTTTCCATTTTACTACATGGCCTTTCTGGAGAAGGAGAAAGAGAAAGTAATCAGAAGACCTGAGGCTACATAAACACAACACCATCTGTTCTCATATTGTTTCACAACTTTAAAAGTTGTTTTATATGTTATCTCATTATTCCTGTGAAGAATGAATAGTCATTATCATTACACCAATTTTGAAGTGAGTAAACTAGGGCCTGGTAGGAGACAAGGAGTGAGGGAACAGGTAGTATAAGATATTTGATTTTAAGATCACAGAGGCACTAGTTTGGGGTTAGTAAGAAGTTTAGGGTGTGACCATGGGAGCCAGTGGCCAAAGTGACATGAGAAGACCAAGGACTGAGGGATCAGGAAACCACGTGGCTACTGAAGTCAGGATGGCAGGGCAGGGGATAATGAGAATAACCGCAAGCAAAGGATTGACATTTTCAATGCATACGGAATAATTGGGGGCCAGTGTGACATTTGTGATGAGTAGAAGGAGGTATGGCTGAAGAGCAAAGGAGAAGGAATTCTTACAGAAGGGTAGGAGTGGCAATGCTGACTCCACCCCCTAGTTTTAGGGAGTGGGAAAGTGAGAAACCTTCTTGCAGAAGAGCTACAAGAGGAGTCCTGGAAGAGGGTCAAGTTTCAACAAAGGCAAAGAAATAACCTGAAAACTCTCTGAAGAAGCAGAGGATGTAGGAGAGTTTATTGGTAAAGGAACAGGATTCTAGAGGGCACAGTGGAAAGGTCTGCCGGGGAGGTGGGCAGTGGGAAGAAGGTGAGTGAAGGGGAGGAGGATGGAGAAGCTCAGACATGTATAAGGATGAGTCTGAGAGAGAAGTTAGACAACCAGAGGGACTATCAATTGGGCAGTTTCCCAGGTTGGAGAGACAAATTGCGATAGGGTCATAATGGAACTTTGGGGAAAATGGTTTTGGTATTTGACTCAGACCTCTAAGATTTGAAATGGGAGAAGAGTGTGGGGAAGAATGATGATTCTAAATTAAAACTGGCAACTACCCTTATGCTCTTGGGAAGATTTAAAGTGAAGTCCAAGTTAGGATGGGAGATCAAATGCCTCCTGTACTTGCCTCCTCTGACAGAATTGGGGCTTCCTAATGAAGGCAATAACAGTTTCTCACTCCAAGCTACTGCTAGCAATGGGGGAGCCATTGGAAGTTTTTATTTTGTTTTGTTTTAATAAGGTTGATGGTAACATGGTGACATCTAGAACAATCACTCAGGCTGCTGGTGTGCAGGATGAATTGAAGAGTGTAGGTGGGGAGATCTATTAGGAGGTGGTTACATTAGTCCAGGCAAGAAGTGATGAGGTCTGAACCAGGGTGAGAGCTGTGGAGATGGAGAGGAAGGCAGGGATAGGATATATTAAGGAGCTTTTATTACCAGACTGATCGGATGTGGGAAATGAAGGAGTGCATAGACTAGAGGACAATGCCCAGGCTTCTGACTTAGTTTCCTCTTGTAGTCAGCGGCCCAGGTTCTGCCTTTCTCCCTGGGCTTTTGTGGGTATGAAGCAATAGGACAGGAGAGTGCTTTGGAGATGGCAAAGCTGCATACCCATCATCATCATCTACATTATTATCAAAGCTCTCTGATCACCATACATAGAAAGTTCAGTCTATTGAATGAGATGTGACAATTAAGACAAATCACGGTAGTCACCCAGAAATCGGGGTGGAGGGGGCGAGTCCAAGATACAAGGAATTTCCTGCACCTGCCGGCCCCTGGAGCCCGGGGCGGAGCGAACACGGACCCCGCCCCTAGGCGGGGAGTGGGTGGGGCCTGGATGCGACGGTAGCGGAGCGGAGCGGGAGCCGGAGCCATAGCCGTAAGTAGCCGCGGTGGGTGCTAGACCCGAGCTGCACAGACTCGCGCGGACTCGCACCGCCCCGCGCCGCCCTGCCCGAAAACCCGGCAGAGCCTTCTGCCGCGTGCCGCCAGGTCCGCGGTCCCGCTGCTTTACCAGCAGCCAGCCGCTCGTCCCGCACCCGGAGTCCCAGGTAAGGGGCGCGGCTCGGGCACCCCGCCCGGAGAGAATCTGGGACCCACCCCAGCTCGGGGCACTGGCGACAGCGAGCGGGCGCTGAGGAGTGCGGGCAGCGGAGGGGACACCGAGCATAAGGGACTGGGGGAGGCCGCTGAGGAGGGGGCACCATGGCCGGGAGAAAGGCGCGTAGCTTGGGAAGGGGCGCTGGGGGGGTGGTCCAACCAGACTGCGAGGACGGCGAGGGGTGCTCCGAGGGCAGGGGGCTGCGGCAGGTGGGAAAGGGGTGGCCACTGGAGCGCAGTAGGGGCTTGCTGGGGGGAAACATGAGGCGTTGGGGGCGGGGAGATGTAAGGCGGGATCGAGAGGGGCAGTGCGGGAAGGGGGTGCCAGGCCGCCGAGAGGCGTGAAGCGGGCGCTGAGAGAGGGCACTGAGGACAGCGAGAGTAAGGGGGCGGCGTGGAGGGCAGTAGACCCGGTCCGCAGGGGTCGTGGTGACTGAGAGGAGTGAGGTGATGAGGCGCTGGGCAGAGATGGGTGTTGGTGGGGGAGAGGGGAAGAGGGCGAGGGCATGTGAATTGAGAGCTGGGAGCGAAAGGGATGCGGAGCCTGAGGCCAGCTTGTCGCGGGCACGGGGGATAACCGTGAGTGGGGGCGGGGGGGGTGGGGCTCGGAGGAGGGAAGCCTGCAAGAATGGGAAGGTGGGAGGCAAGGCTAGGTCTACCCAGACTGCAGAGGAAGGGGGCGGGGAGCTGGTGGAGGGAGAAGGCAGTGGCCTTGGATATGGGCAGTGGGCGCCTGAGTTCTGGCTAGGGGTGGGAGTGGAGGGGCACTGACGGCTGGGGGTGGAGAAACTGTCTGGGAGCTTGGAGAGATTAGGATAGTGGGTGTGTTGGGTTAGGTTGGGGAGGAAGGCAGGTATGGGTTGTGTGAGGGTGGAAAGATAATCGGACCCGTGCGGAGTCCATAGACACCCAGGTGCTAAATCTGTCTTAGCTATTCAGAAGGCCTAGGAGGGGGCGCAGGCGCTGAACTCTGTTACACCACCACCTGGGATCACAGACAAGAGAATTTTGGATAGAAAAATTCATCCACTGGCTGCCTCTGTTCCTGAATCCAGATGTAGGAAGGACTTTAGGGAGGGCAGGGTGGCAGCCTCTGGAAGCTAATACAGGTGTGGAGGTGAGTGGGAGAAAGACAGGGCCCTCCACCCCAACTTCCTGAAATTCAGATGGAAAGGGGTTGGGGACAGTAAAAGGAGTGTGTGTTTACCGGTGGCTGTCCACCTGTTCTGTGCATATAAAGGGAAGACCATGGAATACCATGAAAAGCCCTGGCTGTAATAGTGGGAAATCCCACATTGTGTTAGCCAGAGAAGACATTTTGCCAGAAGACGATGGGTAACGGAAGTCTTTCTGGCCATGAAGGAATTAGCCAGCAGTGGAAGAGAGGAAACACTATGGGAAAAGGCAAAACTCGAAAATTATCTGCAGTCCAATAAATAAATCTCCAGTTTCTTAAGGAATATGATGTGAAGAGAGATAGCAATAACCCATAGAGGATGTTTTAAAAGGCTTCCGCCCTAAGCTCAGAACTCCGTACAGTTCCTTTCCACCTCCCCAGAGTACAGAATGGGGTGCAGTGCACAGTAGATGCTCAGTGAATGTTGATTCAGTGTACAACTGACCTGTGCTGGTGCTCCTGCCTCCAATTCACTCATCACTCTCCCCCCTCAATTGTTGTAAGAAGCAAATATGGTAACATGGGTGAAAAGAGCTTCATAAACTGTAAAGCAGTGTACAAAAGAGAGAGGCCACTAATATTATGCAGGTATGCCTACATTCTGTGCAAGATAAAATGCATCAAGAGCACTTAATAGAGTGCCTGGCATTTAGTAGGTGTGCAATAAATGGTAGCTATTATGATACAGTTTCTGTGGCTTGAAGAGACTTGAGGAAATAGTGAAGAGGTGGGCTGGGCTAGGCTGACTGTACTGGGTTGGGGAATCTCTAAAGAAAAGTTGAATTAGGGGCACCTGGGTGGGTCAGTTGCTATCTGCCTTCAGCTGGGGTCATGATCCCAGGGTCCTGGAATCCAGCCCACATTGGGCACCCAGCTCAGCGGGTAGCCTGCTTCTCCCTCTTCCACTCTCCCTGGTGGTGTTGCCTTTCTCACTGTGTCTCTGTCAAAGAAAGAAATAAAATCTTTGGGAAAAAAAAAGGTTGAATTAAACAAGTTAGTAGTGTGGCTTTAGGACGGAGTTTGCATATAATAGGGTGAGGTCCATATTTGCCCAACTCCTTGCCTATCCTCACAAAGTAAATGTTCCCAATGAGAAGATGGAGTACGTTTATTGAGCACCTGCTATATGTCATATATTATCTAGATACTTTACCAACATTGACTGTAATTTTCCCAACAATGCCTGTGTTACAAATGAGGAAACTGTGTCTTAGTCATGTAAAATTTCTTGCCAAAGTCTCACAACTAATAAATGGCAGATCTGGAAACTGAATCTAGTTTGTTTGATTTGGAACCCTAAGCTAGTTCTACTACCTAGGATGACTTGGTAGAAGAAAACATGAAGCAGACAGACGAAAAAAAAAAAAAAAAAAAAAAAAGAGGTTTATAAAACACTCTCCCATATATTGGTTTTAATTCTTGCAACAATTTACCAGGAAGTCTTTGATTAACTCATTTTATAGATGAGAAAATTGATCTGCCTAAGGTTTACAACTGCTGAAAGAGCCAGGGCTCAATCCAGGTCTCTTGGACTCAATTTGTGCTCTATCAAAAGAGAGTTCAGGGGTGACTGAGTGGCTCAGTTGGTTAAGCATCTGCCTTCAGTTCGGGTCATGATCCCAGGGTCTTGGGATCAAGCCCTATGTCAGGCTTTCTGCTCAGTGGGGAGCCTGCTTCTCCCTCTCCCTCTGCTGCTCCCCCTGCTTATTCTCTCCCTTTCTCTGTCAAATGAATAAATAAAATCTTTAAAAAAAAAACAAACCCAGAAAAACAAAGAGAAGTTCAGGGTGCCTGGTTGGTTCAGTTGGTTAAGTGTCTGTCTACCTTCAGCCCAAGTGATGATCTTAGAGTCCTGGATCAAGTCTAGTGTTGAGCTCCCTGCTCAGCGGGGAGTCTGCTTCTTCCGCTG
Source organism: Mustela putorius furo (assembly GCF_011764305.1). NCBI lineage: Eukaryota > Metazoa > Chordata > Mammalia > Carnivora > Mustelidae > Mustela > Mustela putorius. The sequence continues at coordinate 41,273,530 of NW_025422005.1, read as the reverse complement.
TCCCTCCCTCTCTGTGTTCCCTCTCTCTTTCTCTGAAATAAATAAACAAGATCTTAAAAAAGAAAGAGAGAAAGAGAGAGGCTCAATCATTAACTTGTTTACTGCATGTAATGAGTTGATCTCTTACCATATTTTCGGGCTCTCTCCTACTCTCTCCCCTCTTTCCTAGCTGGAGTTAGCTTCTTAGTGCTTCTTTCTGCTGCCTATCAGACTGAAAGCCTTGTTTTTCATACCAGTCCTCAGAGGGGTCGTTTCCTTCTTTCCCGCAGCTTGGGACCAGAGATGACTTCTCAGATGGTCCCTGGGCCTTCATCTTTATTGCTTGTCACGGACACAGTGAGCTACCCAGCTGTATCATTTATGTGACTGGCACAAAAGACAGGGAAGATCTGACTGATGATTATCTTACAAATGTGTTCTGCACTCACCACTGTGCCGTGACCTGTCTGCTCATATCTGCCTCAGGCGGCTGCCTGCTGGGATGCTTTTTGCCTCTCTTCCAGATGTCCGTGTAGCCCCTGCCACCTTGCTGAAAAGATTCCCTGGGAGGCCTCCATCTGAATATGCCTTTCAGCAGAACCTCTCTGCCCTCCACCTCTCCCTACTCTCACACCACCTACTGGGAAAGCTACGCTGTGTGCACATCAACAGATCTTGACAGTACAGTATGCAGGTGGTAGAAAAGAGCTGCGCAGGGTGCTGAAGATGCTTCTTTACTCACCCTAAACATGTTGAAGTTTGAAATTTTCCTAAGCCTAATCCAGTCTGGGAGTCATTAAATAATAGAAGGTCTAGTTATGATACTCCAACTGACTTGCTGTATGACCTTGGACAAATCACTTCTCTTTAGGAAGCCTCTTTTTTTTAACCTGTGAAATGAAGGGAAGTGGATCAGATTAGGAACTGAAACTAGTTTTTACTCTTGCCTCACTCCCTGTGGCAGACGTAGCTCATAAAGGCAGGCACTTTCCCCACAGATTCTCCAACGAGGACACATGTGTTTTTCTCAACACAGTTTAAGAGACACATTTATATGGATTCTCTTACTTAAAATCCACCGCAGCTTTCGGAGGTAGGTAATATTATCATATCATAGATGAGAACACTGAGGGTCAGAGTTTAAATGACTTGCCCAAGTTCATACGTTGAATTTTGGGAAAACTGGGACCAGGAGCCAGCCTTTTTGTTATGGTAAAGCTGCCACTCCCAGTTCTGTTCTTCCAAAAATCTAAGAGCGTAAACAGCTGCGTCAGAGAAAATGAAGACTAATAATATGATATTTACATAAATAGTCTGGCACATGGCAATGCTCAGTAAATGTTTATTGAGAGGTGTAACGTACCCTAAAGATTTGCTATAGGTCCAGTGTTGACAGGGTGTAAGGATGGATAAAACTCAGAGGAATCCAGAAGAGGAGCCTAATTGTAAAACAAACTCCAATGATGTAGTCCAGATTAGGAAGAGAGCAGTTCAACAGGATTTGACTGCAGAAGTGAATTAAAGGGGCCAATGAAATAATATTTATTGAGTACCTCTCATGGGCCAAGAAACCGTGCTAGATTAATTACATATGGCAACTGCTCATTCTGTTTATACCACAACTCTGTGAAGGAGGTAGTGTTTTCTCTATTGTAAAGTAAAAATGCTGTGACTTAGAGAGGTGATATGACTTGCCCAAAAATTCAGCTGAGGAATAGAGCAGGGATTTTGAACTTTGCTCTAACAAGGCACGGTACTAAGTCTAGTCTCAAATGTTGGCTGTGAGGCTTGAGCAAATTCTTAATTTCTGGTTCTCAGTTTTTTCTTAATTAAATGGAAATAATAATATCTGTCTTCCTAATTTTACCTCCCATGTTTAGAGGATAAAATGAGATAGAGGTCGTGAAATGAGGTAAGGATCAAATCTGTGTTTTCATAAAGTTACTCAAAGTTTATTTATTTATAACTGCTGATATTTAACCAGCAGTTCCATTTCTAGGGATCTTTCTTAAGGAAAAATAGGAAACTGAGCAAATATTTATGTAAAGATACAATAATTAAGAATAGAAAAATAAAGATATGATATTAAAGAAATGGTCCTATGACACTTCCAAAGGATGGAATATGTAGTCAATTGAAATGACGTTTATGAAGAGTTTTAAAAGTCTCAGAAAAAATAGTTATGGTATAATGTTAAGTGAAAAGAAGCAGGATAAAAAATGAATGGAAAGGTGCCTGGATGCCTCAGTGGGTTAAGCCTCTACCTTCAGCTCAGGTTATGATCTAGGGTCCTGGGATCGAGTCCCGCATCAGGCTCTCCGCTCAGCAGCGGGCCTGCTTCTCCCCCATCTCTCTCTGCTTGCCTTTGTGCCTACTTGTGATCTCTGTCAAATAAGTAAATAAAATCTTTAAAAAAATTTAAAAAATGAATGGAAAGTAAGATCTCAGCTATTAAAATACACATAGAAGTTAATAGACAAGGATATATGGTATGCTATCATTTATATATAGATAAAAAATATAAACAGACCTCTGTGTTTGTAGATGCAGAGACTAACCCTGAAGAATACATACATTGGTATCATATTTGCCTCTGGGGAGAGGAACAGAGAGACTGGGAATCAGGGGTGAAAGCAGGACTAACTTTTCACTATAAATCTTTAGGTTATATATTACTTATTTTTTATCGTAAAAATTAGGAAAATAATGCCAGCTACAAATGGTGATAAGATAATGCTTGCAAACAGTAAAAGTTTGAATTATTTTCAATGTATGTATTACTTTTTAAATCAACAAATAATAAAATATAAAAACATGGTATTTTGTTGCATAAGAAAATAAGGGAGGGAATACATTTAAATGTTAACAATGACAGTTCCTGAGTGGATGGGGTGTCTTGTATTCTTTTCTAATTTTTTATGATGAATATACACTTTCAAAGCAGAAATTCTGTCTTGTAAACAGAAACGACTGTAAGCAGAGTAGTAGAGGATGGTGTGAGGCTATTGTGGTTGTTTCCCTTGTTTTAAGTAGAAAAAAAGCATAATTCCTTTGACTTGCCAATTCTTGAAACAGGCTCTGCATCTTGTACCATGAAAAGCTGGAAAGTTAGGGCTGTAAGACAGTTTAAGCAAGCGATGGCACCTCCCCTCTGGTCTCACTCTCTTCTTCCATATACATGCTCCACGTGTCCAAGCGTCCTGGGCATTTTCCACACCCACCGGTGAGCATTGTCACGAGGCAGATTGATACAGGAATGGGACAGAGGGTCTCAGATAAAGGCTTGAGAGCTGGGAGAAAAGAGAAGGAAGAACAGAGGCCACCCAAGGCTACTGGTGGCATATTAAATGATGTGGGAAACAAAGGCAGAAGAAAAATCATTACATTTCCTTAGTACCTACAGATCATTGACAAGTCTTTGAAACGGGCAGAGTGATATTCCTCTAGGGACTCAACAGTCTCCAAGTCAGTGTCGACACCCTGCTAAAGGCAGAAGGCCTTCTTAACCCAACTTCTCCCCAGTCTTATCTTGATGAGGCAGCAGAAGAGTGGCTGAAGACAAGCACAAGCTGACACCCTGCAGCCTGCCACCCCTGGCAGAGACTTGTGCAAAGCTCCTCCAGGCATCTCTCAACAACCTAATGTTAAGACCTCAGAGAGAGGAAAACAACCTTAACTTGACAATGGCAAGGCACCCATTATCTTGTAGGTCCTCTTTTGCATATAAAAGTTCTTTTGAAACCTCCCTTTTCCTAACCTCCCCAACCCCATAGTTTATCATTAGCCACCCCTCATAACCCCATGCAGCAACTCTTTCTGCCCACTGGTCCTGTTGGTGTGCTTTAATAAAGTCACCTTTTTGCACCAAAGATGTCTCAAGTATTCTTTCTTGGCCATTGGCTTTGAACCCTGACATCTTTCTTACATCATTAAGGCCTGTTAATAATCCTACATATCTGAGTGACCTTTCTTCAAGAGAGCTTTCAGTTTTCTACATTTGTCAGTTTCTTGTCCTTGTCACCTCAGAGGCTTATAAAGCTAATTCGTCCAGTCAAAATCTCTTTCTATTCTTTTGAGGAACAAAAACAGGAATTTCTCTTTTTTTTTTATTAAAAAGTTTTTTAGTTTAAATTCAATTAATTAGCATATAATGTACACTCAGTTTCAGAGGTAGATGTCAGTGATTCCTCAGTTGCATATAATACCCAGTGCTCCTTACATCTGGTGCCCTCCTTGATATCTTCATTCAGTTACCCCATATCCCACCTCTGTCTGCTCCAGCAGCCCTCAGTTTGTTTCCTATGATTAAGAGTCTCATAAGAGGTTTATCTCCCTCTCTGAATTTGTCTTATTTTTTTCCTCTCTTCCCCTATGATCCTCTGTTTTGTTTCTTAAATTTCACCTATCAACAAGATCACATGACAGTTATCTTTCTCTGATTGGCTTATTTTGCTTGGCATAACACCCATGGGTTCCATCCACATCATTGCAAATGGCAAGATTTCTTTTTTTTTTTGGATGGCTGAGTAGTTTTCCATTGTATCTGTATACCACATCTTTATCCATTCATCTGTTGATGGACATCTGGGCGCTTTCCATAATTTGACTATTGTAGACATTGCTGCTATAAACATTGGGGTGCACGTGCCCTTTAGGATCACTACATTTGTATCTTTGGGGTAAATGCCCAGTAGTGCAATTGTAGGGTACTTCTATTTTCAACTTTTTGAAGAAACTCCATACTGTTTTCCAGACTGTCTGCACCAGCTTGCATTCCCACTAACAGTGTAGGAGGGCTCCCCTTTCTCCACATCCTTGCCAGCATCTGTCATTTCCTGACTTGTTAATTTTAGCCATTCTGACTGGTGTGAGGTGGTACCTCTTTGTGATGAGTGATGTTGAGCATTTTTTCATTGTCTGTTAGTCATCTGGATGTCTTCTTTGGAAAAATGTCTGTTCATAACTTCTGCCCATTTCTTGATTAGATTATTTATTCCTTCGGTATTGAGTTTAATAAGTTGTTTATAGATTTTGGGTACTAGCTCTTCACCTGATAGGTCATTTGCAAATATCTGCTTCCATTCTGTCTGTTGTCTTTTGGTTTTGTTGACTCTTTCCTTCAAAAACAAATTTCTAAAGAGAGTGACACCCTGGACATTATCTCATGTGAGGACTGTCCTCCCACCCTTCTCTGATCGCTTACACAGCCTGTCCAAGAACCCAGTGCTGAGCATAAGGAGAGATTGCAGGTGGACAAGTAGGGCACCTGCTGCTCCAATAGGACTGTGGGGCCGAGTGCTGGATTATGGGGTTCAGATCCAAAGTGATCTAGGAAAGGTGGCAGGTTTGAGAGAGCTGGGATCTCAGGGAAGGCCTGGCACATAAATAAATACTTGCTGAATGGATGAGTGAGCAAATAAGAAAATAAATAAACAAAGGATTGAGGCTTTAAAGGATTTGGAACAAAAATGACTTATATTCGCAGCTGTGTGGGATTTACCAGTTTATTAAAGTCTTACTTATTGTTATCTCATTTAAGTCCTTAACAGCCCTGTAAGAAAAGCAGGACAGAAATTGTCCTTTCCATTTTCCAGATGATGAGATTGAGTCCCAGAGGGATGATGTAATTTTTATTATTTTTTTTAAGAATTTATTTATTTATTTGACAGAGAGAGAACACAAGTAGGCAGTGAGGCAGGCAGAGAGAGAGAGGAGGAAGCAGGCTCCTTGCTGAGCAGAGAGCCCGATGTGGGGCTCGATCCCAGGACTCTGGGATCATGACCTGAGCCGAAGTCAGTGGCTTAACCCACTGAGCCACCCAGGCACCCTGATGTAATTTTTATTAATCCAGAACACATTTACTGAGTGCTTATTATATATATACTAGGACTTGTGCTAGAGGAGAAAGATGCAGAAATGAAGCACATTAAGTCCAAGATACTTGGTCTGAAGGAGTAGCTGGAGTGGTAAACAGTTTTGAAATGATACCAGGACTGATAGTGTACTCTGGGGGCATGGAGGCAGGAGTGCAAGACTTTGCCTTGCACAGGGAAGGTGAGACTTCATTTAGATCTATAAGGAGGAAGATGAGTTTCTTAGAAGGGTATTGTAAACAGAAAGAATATGTGTCTAAAGGAACAAAGCAAGAAATAACATGACATATTTCAAGTATGTCATTTTAAAAGTGGCATAAAAGGGGGTGCCTGGGTGGCTCAGTGGGTTAAGCCTCTGCCTTCGGCTCAGGTCACGATCTCAGGGTCCTGGGATCGAGCCCCGCATCAGGCTCTCTGCTCAGCCGGGAGCCAGCTTCCTCCTATCTCTCTCTGCCTGTCTCTCTGCCTACTTATGATCTCTGTCAAGTAAATAAATAAAATCTTAAAAAAAAAAAAAGTGGCATAAAAGGTGTAAGAGTGGCACAGGTTGGTAGGGAGAAGGCTGAGGTGAAGATAAATTTTAGAGAGTTTATTCTTTGGTTAGTTGGTTCTTTGTCAGGTTAACCTGTTTAACCTAAACAGGTTAAAGATCTTTAGATCTTTAGAGCCATGGGGAGCCATGAACGTTTTTGAAGGAAGGGAATGATAACCCTATGCTGAGCCTCTCCTGGGATATTCATGTGTTTACTGTTTTCATTTTTTCTTTTCAAAATTTAGCTCAGGAGCTGCCTCCTGTGGGAAACTCTCCTTGACCATGATGCCTTCTTTTTATTTATTTATTTATTTAACAGATTGAGAGAGAGAGAGAGAGATTACAAGTAGGCAGAGAGGCAGGCAGAGAGAGTTGGGTGGGGGGAAGCAGGCTCCCTGCTGAGCAGAGAGCCCGATGCAGGGCTCAATCCCAGGGCCCTGAGATCATGACTTGAGCTGAAGGCAGAGAACCAACCCACTGAGCCACCCAGGCGTCCTGACCATCATGCCTTCTAAGTGGGTTGGATGTTAGATGTTTCTTGTGGGCTTTCTAGGCCAAGGCTTCCCTCCATCTTATGACTTATCTATTGCCTTGTTACCTGTGTTTACATGCTTTTTCACTCTAATCTGTGGCCACTCAAAGGTTATATCCCTTGTCTGATTCATATTTGTAGTCCCTATACTCAGCACAGGACTTGACCCAGAGCAATGTGCTCAGTAAATATTTGCAGAAGGAATGAATGGGAGGAACTGTGTTCCACCCCAATCCTGAGACAACATTTGGAGCAGGTGCAGTACTTGGGTGATTCTGTGGTGTGTGTGTTTCTTCAGTGATGCTTGGGTGGAGTGTATGTGTGTGAATGGTGGAGTGACCATTAATGATTGGTGACACTGGAGGTGTGTTCCTGAGTGACCGCAGGTCTCTCCTACAGATGGCTTCAGTGACTGATACTAAAGCTGGAGTCAAAGATGCTTCTGACCAGAATTTTGACTACATGTTCAAACTGCTTATCATCGGCAACAGCAGCGTTGGTAAAACCTCTTTCCTCTTCCGCTATGCCGATGACACCTTTACCCCAGCCTTCGTCAGCACAGTGGGCATTGACTTCAAGGTGAAGACAGTCTACCGCCATGAAAAGCGAGTGAAGCTGCAGATCTGGGTGAGTCCTGGGCATCTTGCATGGGATTATCAGGGGGTGACTAGTCTGCTAGTATAAGGGCTGGGAGGTGGGGGCCAATGTGGAACTTCTGGGTCTTAAGGCATCAAGCACTAGTGCTGTTGAAGGCCTGGCTTCTGGACTGCCCCTTGCTGATTTTATAGAAGATTTTCTCCTCTTGGGGACTCAGTTGCTTCTGCTGCTTAACTGTCTAAGAGGCTTTATCCTGCTCATACAAATGGGTGACCAAGAATCTGGGCTTTGGAGTTAGAAATTTGGATTCAGCTTCCAGTTCTGCCACTTATTAATCATGGAATTGTGACTAAGTTACTTAACCTTTTTAGGCTACATTTTCCTTTTTGAGGATCCTAATAACATCTACATCATAAGGCTCATGTTTCTTAGCATCGTTCCTGGAATAAAGTAAATTCACAGTAAATGTTAGTTTTTTTGTCCATAATCTGTCACTGTATAACAAATCACTTAAAAACTTGATGGCTTAAAACAACAATAATTCATTATTACACAGTTTCTGTGGATCAAACATTTGGGAGTGGCTTGGTGTCTGTCTTGTGGCCTCTTAGGAGGTTGCAGCCAGATACTGGCTCGGGTTGCAGTCATCTGAAGGCTTGAGTGGGGCTGGAGGGTCCCATTCCAAAGCTACTTACTCATGTGTATCAGGTATTGGCTGTTAGCAGGAGGCCTTAGTTCTTTCCCATGTGGTTCTCTTCATGTAGTTGCTTAAGCATCTTCATGGCATCCCCCAGGGGAAGAGAGCCAAGAAACCAGAGATAAAGTGGCAATGTCTCTTATTACTTAGAGTAGTCTGCTGGTCATTGAATCACTGTAGGAGGAAAGTAAACAGGGTATGAATCCTGGGAGGTGAGGATCATTGGGGACCATCTTGGAAGCTGGCCACCACAACTACTATTATTGGTATTTACTACAAATTTATTAGCACAGTAGTACAAATTAAATAAATAAATGAATATGTATGTATATATTTGAGATGATATAGTAAAGTGTGGATCATATACTTTTCAATAATGAATTAGTACCAGGATTGGAAATTCTGAAGATTAGTGATTTAAAGTATTCAAAGCATGTGTTATTTATTATCTCTCCGTTCAACTTGTTAAATGTACATTAATACATTGTGCATATATCTTACAACACTTTCTTTTTATAAATTATCTCCGTATGTTATTATCTTACAATTAACCCCATGGGGCAGATATTATTTTAATTCACTCCTGTTTTACAGAAGAAAAAAATCCAGACTCAGTAATTAACTTGCGTTAGATTGACCACACATTTGCAAAGTGGTATTCCAACTCAGACCTTTTTTTTTTTTTTTAAGATTTATTTATTTATTTGACAGACAGAGATCAAGTAGGCAGAGAGGCAGAAGCAGGCTCCTTGCTGAGCAGAGAGCCTGATGCGGGGCTCGATCCTAGGACCCTGAGATCATGACCTGAGCCAAAGGCAGAGGCTTAACCCACTGAGCCACCCAGGTGCCCCTCAACTCAGACCTTCTGATGATTCCAAGTTATGTGCTCTTTTCTCTACACTGTGCTGTTGAGTCTTCCGGAGCCCATATTTCCATTTATAATAAAGTTAATTATTAATTTATATAGAGATAAAAGTTTATTTTGTTCAGTTAGTCTCTATTAAAAGTATTGGGGACTGATGAGTTATTAGAGATGTGAGAAGCTGAACAGACTTGGTTCAGTGGTTCTAGGAGCATTACCTGGGAATTTGTTAGAAATGCAAATTCCCAGGACGCCTGGGTGGCTCAGTTGGTTAAGCAGCTGCCTTCGGCTCAGGTCATGATCCCAGCGTCCTGGGATCGAGTCCCACATCGGGCTCCTTGCTCAGCAGGGAGCCTGCTTCTCCCTCTGCCTCTGCCTGCCTCTCTGTCTGCCTGTGCTCCCTTTCTCCCTCTCTCTCTGATAAATAAATAAAAATCCTAAAAAAAAAAAAAAAGAAATGCAAATTCTCACGCCCCTCCTGAGACCCACTAAGTAAGAAACTCTGATCTTTGGCCCCACAATGTGGTGTTATAACAAGCCTTCCAGGTGGTTTTGAGGCAGGCTAAAATTGAAGAACAACTTTGGTTTAATTGCCATTTGGTTTGCCAATCGTATGGTGAGATTCAATAAGCATTTATTAAGTATGTGTGCTGAACGTTTCCTCCTGTGTGGTCTAACATCCTTTTCACAGCCAATGCATGGAGAGATGAGAGCACAGAATATGGGGGCATGGTGAGCAATACAGGGGAAATGGAGCAAGGCTGTGAAGAGGAGGGAGGGGTGCTGAGAGAGAAATTTGCTGGAAGGCAGCATCTTGAAGGTCAGGGAGACCTTTCACAGCAAATAGAAGTTTCTTGTAATGGGCCATAGTTTACCTATCTGATGATTGTTGAGAGAGCTGAAGAAATAATTAGAATTTATTTTTATCTATGAACATAAAATGCATATTTACTAATATTTCCTATGTGGATTGACAAAGATGTCTTCATGTGATCTCCATATCACATGGTCACATATCCTGAATTCATAAAGTCTTCAAGTAAGGGAAGACATTCTGTCCTTCTAAGGGATTGGCAGTGGTGGCTCCCCCACGCCTTCATTTATGCCCAGCTGTTGTGAGTTTTTGCAGTGGATTTACTCATTATACCACCTGATTTAACTAAATAAACCTTCACAATGGATATGTGGTTTTAAAACTGTCCTGCAAAGAAACCTCTGCCTGAAGACGATACTCAGGATAGTAAGCCCAAGAGAACACGGAAAATGGCTGAACTGATGTTTCTCTGACTCCCGGCACAAGTTCATTGTCAAGCATGTTTAGAGGTAAAATCAATGATGATCTAATTAGATCTGACATAGTCAATCACATTGCTTTTGCTAAAAAAAAATTACCGAAGAGATTTTGTGCATGTATGTATGTGTGCTTTCCAGTAGAAAAAAAAAAAGGTCTGTACTGTTCATAAATACATGAAATTGTGAACATTGAGATAGTAGTTATATCATTTTTATGTATTTTAACATCTTTTGTGTACAGAAGTAGATAAGTATGTACATATGATCTAAGTAAATACACAAATATTGTGGGAATGTGCTCACATGGCCTTACTTACAGGGGCTTAAATTTGGAGACCATTGCCAGACAGTTTTTAAAACAGAAAGTTTTTAAAACAGAAACAGTTTTTAAAACAGAAAGGTTTTAACAAGGACGGCTTTGCATTTTAGAAAAATCCCTTGCTTCAGTTTTGAGGATAGGTGGAAGCAAGGCAAAGAAGCCAGTGGTTCCAGTAAGTTATAAAGGGCCTGAATTAAGTGTATTAGTCTGGTCCGGCTATGGTAACAAAATGCCACAGATTCAGTAGCTTAAACAATGGAAATTTGTTTTCTCACAGTTCTAGAGACTGCAAGTCCAAGGTCAGTGTACCAGCTAGGTTGATGTGTGGTGAGAGCTCTCCCCTAGGGTTGCAGGTGGCTGTGTTTACATGGCCCTTCTTGGGACTTATGTATGGAGAATGCCCAGGCTCTCTGGTGTCTTGTCTTATAAGGACACTAATCCTATCAGATCAGGACCAGACTCTTACGGCCCCAGGTAACCTTAATCACTAACTTAGAATCCCCATCTCCAAAGATGGCCATATTGGGGGTTAGGGCTTTAGTGTATGAATTTTGGGAGAATACAACACTTGGAACATAATAGTAAGACTGACAAAATGACCTAAGGGATGGAAATGAGAGAGATTTAGGATTGGAATTTACAGAATTGGATGATCCATTAATTGTTTAGGAAGGAGGAGGAACACATAGCTATTTATATATATCAACTTACACATATAGACTTCTGTAAACAAAGGTTCTGTGATTTTTTTTTTTTAAAGCCATGTGAGCTTTGGTAAGTTACCTTATTTCTGTGAATAGATAATATCCTCAACTGTAAAAGGCTCACAGGTTTGTCGATGGGGGGGCTACATGTGATAACATAATATTGGGCCTGACATGTATTAGGAACACAATAAATGTTAGGTTCTTTTTTTTTCCTCTGCCCCTAGTTCATATGCAGAGGCTAACTGGGTCCCTTCGCAGGTTTTCCTGTGGTTCCAGGAGTGCTGGAACAGGACAGGCGCTGTCTGAAGTGTTCAATTAAATTTCTCCAGCCAATTTGATCTCTCAGGATTTCAGAAAGCCTTTGTCAGGGTGGAAGGTAGAGAGAGAACAAGAGGAGTTTCTGAGCACTGCTGAGCAGGACCATTCACGAAAGGAGTTCTCTCATCTCTGGAGGATATTGGATGATGAAGGCATTGGTAGTGCTTTGTTCCCTGGGGTCCTTGGCTGCATAGGTCCCTGAGAGCCCCCTCTGTTTCATGAGAGGTTAATTACTGTGCATCAAGAAGAGAATCTTACTGGGGAGGTGGGGGTGGAGGAGAAGTCTCATTACTAGAGAGTGAGAGCATGCACAGGTGTGAAGGGAGAGAGACTTGGTAACTCCACAGCAACAGATCTGACTGGAGGCCATTTACTGCTGGGTTCTGGTTGCCAAGCAACCACTGGAGGCCTGTGGGAAGAGATGAGTGGGAGAGGGCCTTCCACTAGTTCCATTTGGGGCCCACTGCTGGAACTCTTGGGTCTGGTGCTGGTCAACAGAAGAATCAGGGTCTGTAGGACTGAACTGACCCAGGACTCTGGAGTCCTGGGTTTTAGTCCTGGCTCTCTGCCCTCTCATCATGTGATCTGGAGGGAACTTTCTCCTCCATGGGCCTGTTTCCCTAACTACCAGAGGGAGAAAATAATCCTTGCTCCTCTTGCCTCATGAGTTGTTAGGAAGATGAAATGAGGAAATGCAAAGGAGAGCCTAAAGAGAACTCTGAAACCTTGAGGAGATCAGGGGATCATGGATGTTTTTCCCCATGAAAATTCTTCTTATATGTGATTTCAATCATTCTTTGTATCTTTCCCAGCTTCCCTCTGACCCAGGGAGGTAGTTATCTCTGTAAAGAATGGGTATTTGAGGGGTGCCTGGGTGGCTCAGTCCTTAAGCATCTGCCTTCAGCTCAGATCATGCCAGGGTCCTGGGATCGAGCCCCACATTGGGCTCCCTGCTCTACGGGAAGCCTGCTTCTCCCTCTCCTGCTCCCCCTGCTTGTGTTCCCTTTCTTGCTGTGTCTCTCTCTGTCGAATAAATAAACAAATAAATAAAATCTTAAAAAAAAAAAAAAGAATGAGTGTTTGACATTGGAGATGTGAAGTTCCTTATGTGGATCCAAATTGTAAATTTCATTCTTTAATTCATTCAGTAGACTTTGTGCCAGGCCTTGTACTAGCTGTGGGGAAACAGCCTTCCTGCTCACATGGCGTTTATCTCTAGGAGGGAAGAGAGACACAAAGTACATGAATAAAAAATACCTAATTTGGGGGAATGCCGGAGTGGCTCAGTCATGTAAGCCTTGGACTCTTAGTTTTTGGCTCAGGTTATGATTTTGGGGTCATGAGATCGAGCCCAAATCAGGCTCCATATTCAGCACGAGTGTGCTTGGGATTCTTTCCCTTTCCTTCCTCTCTGCCCCTCCCCTGCATGTGTGCTCTCTCTCTCTCTCAAATAAATGAAATCTTTTTTTTTTTTAAAGATTTTATTTATTTATTTGTCAGAGAGAGAGAGAGAGAGCACAGAAGCAGGGAGAGCTGCAGGCAAAACAGGCAGAACAGGCAGAGGGAGAAGCAGGTTCCTCACTGAGCAAGGAGCCCATTGGAGAACTTGGTCCCAGGACCCTGAGATCATGACCTGAGCTGAAGGCAGACACTTGATGGACTGAGCCACCCAAGTGTCCCAGTGAATAAAATCTTTAAAAAAACTAATTTTATCTGTGGTAAGGAGAAGAATAGACTTGTTTCAAACTTAGGCCCTGGGACCCAGAGCTCTGAAATCACTGAAATATGACTTTAATCTCATCCCTAGGCTTTCAGCTGGAGTTCAGGGTCAATTCTATTAACAATTTAAAAGGCTAGCTTTGTGGATGACCTTTACCACACCAGTTCACCTCAGGCCTATCTCTGTCAGGAGACATGATGGCAGGGGTCTCTGTTGTGGAAGGATAGTATCTCTCCTGCCTGTTCCCACCAGTGAGGCTTTTTGGTGCCCTGCATGTCCAGAAGACTTCAAAGATAGGAGTGCTTCATGCGTCTGGGATTATTTGTATATAAATTGGGAAAGGACCGGCTGGCCTCCCCAATATTCTTCTTTGATTGTTTAAGAACTCTGTTTTGTGAAGGTTTTATAGGCCACTGTCCTTACTCCTGGGCCTATGCTGGTATCACAGTTTTCCATCATCTTTTCTTTCTCTGCAGCTCATTCCTCTGAAGCCCTCAGTTACTACAGCACTTGTGTGTACCACCATTATTGTGCTTGTTGTGTTGGCAATGATATTGGAAGGATACAATGTGTAAAGCACTAACATAATGACTGGCTTGGAATAAACACTCAACAAACAGTAGTTTTTGTTAAGGTTCCAGGGAGATCAATAAATGATACTCCTTTTCTTCCCTCCTTAAGTTTGGAACCAAGTGAGAGATAGATGGGGAGTAACATGACAGCCTTATTGCTGATAAAAGGTGGGATGAAGAAGCTCCACAGGGAAGTGGAGCTTGCTAATACTTCTCTCTGGAGTCAGGTAGATGTAGAAACCAATCATAGGCCAACATGCGCCAGCTGCAATTAGCTTATGCAGGGTGCACCTAAGGTTAAAGTCCATGTGGCCCAGCCTTAAAATGCTTCAGGCCTAAAGCATCCCACCCAGGTCTTTATTAGATGCTTCTGTCTCCAGTTCAGTCTTCCTCATGGAGGGAGGGAGGGTCCCTCCTCCAATAGCTCTTTTTATAATTGAAGAGATAGATAGAGGTAAGCATTCACTCCAAAGGGAAGCTGGGCAGAATAATGAAAGTTGGGAAAAATAGGAGGAGTCCTAAGAGATTTCCTGGGAATCCTGAATTCTACAGTAATAACAAGTGACTTTATATATCACCAGGAGCTGAGAATAATAAGACCAGATGAGATAGGGCTGTTGGGAAGTCAGCTAGGTTCACTTAGTAGCCAACTCCCTTATTCCTTTAGCCACCTTGTTGAAATTTAGATTATCAAGCTGGCTTTTGAGTCACTTATAAATAAGAGAAGTAGTGAATTAGATTGGGGAATGTCAAAGACTTATATCTTAGAACCAGTAATATAAGAATGCAATAAATAGGGGCACCTGGGTGGCTCAGTGGGTTGAGCCGCTGCCTTCGGCTCGGGTCATGATCTCAGGGTCCTGGGATCGAGTCCCGCATCGGGCTCTCTGCTCAGCAGGGAGCTTTCTTCCCTCTCTCTCTCTCTCTGCCTGCCTCTCCATCTACTTGTGATCTCTCTCTGTCAAATAAATAAATAAAATCTTTAAAAAAAAAAAAGAATGCAATAAATATGGGAGTACCTGGGTGGCTCAGTCAGTTGAGGGTCAAACTCTTGATTTTGGCTTAGGTCATGACCTCAGGGTCATGAGGTCGAGCTGTGCATAGGGCTCCATGCTGGGTGTGGAGCCTGCTTAAGATTTTCTCTCTTCTTGGGGTGCCTGGGTGGCTCAGTGGGTTAAAGCCTCTGCCTTTGGCTCAGGTCATGATCTCGGGGTCCTGGGATTGAGCCCTGCGTCGGGCTCTCTGCTCAGCGGGAGCCTGCTCCCCCTGCCCCCCACTGCCCTGCCTGCCTTTCTGCCTCCTTGTGATCTCTGTCTGTCAAATAAATAAATAAATAAAATCTTTAAAAAAATTTTTTTTTCTCTCTTCTCTTCCTTTCCCCTTACCCCTCTCTGCCCTGCTCTCTTGCTCTTGCTCTTAAAAAAAAAAAAAAAAAAGTGCAATTAATGTAATGGAGCTTAGGAATGTGGGGAAATATAACCATTCTGGAAACCTACATTAAGAAGAAGGATTATGGCTCCTTTTTATTTTTATTTTTTTTAAAGATTTTATTTGTTTATGACAGAGCGAGAGAGGGAACACAAGCAGGGGAAGTTGGAGAGGGAGAAGCAGCCTCCCCACTGAGCAGGGAGCCTGATAGGGGATTGATCCCAAGACACTGGGATCATGATTTGAGCCGAAGGCAGAGGCTTAAGGGCTGAGACACCGAGGCACCCCAGGATTGTGGCTCTTAAGCAGTTTTTTAACAAATATTTACTATGGCTTACATTGGGGATAGAGAAATTAATAGAGTGACACACTCTCTGCTCTCCAGAACTAGTGAGACTGGATTTACCTCTGAGCTCTAAAAGTGAAATAAAATGAGTAGCACAGTTCTCTTGTTCCTGTTAAGGGAAATAAACTAGGACATCAAGAGAGAGATTATTTTCAAGAATTTAAGTATCTATAATAATGGGTTATTATATGAGATTGGGCAGCTGTCTCATGGATGTCTGTATTAGTTTCCTATTGCTGCTCTAACAAATTACCACAAACCTGGTGGCTTAAAACAACACAGATTTATTATCTTACAGTCCTTGAGGTCAGATGTTCAAAATTGGTGTCACTTGGTTAAAAATTGAAGTGTTGGTGGGTGAGTGTTCCTTCTGGTGGCTCCAGGGGGGAATCCATTAACTTGCCTTTTCCCGTTTCTAGAAGCTACTTGTTAACTTGCCTTTTTCAGCTTGTAGAGGCCACTTGCGTTCCTTTCCTTGTGGCCCCTTCCTCCACCTTCAAAGCCAGAGATGCAACATCTTTTGATTCTCTGGCTTGCTCTTTGACCTTCCTGCTTTTCTCTTATAAGGACCTTATGATTATCTTGGACTTACCTGAATAATCAGGATAATCTCCCATCTCCAAACCTTAATTTAATGCTATTTGTGAAGTCCCTTTTGCCATGCAAGGTAACATATTCATAGGTTCTGGGATTAAGATGTGAGTATCTTTTGGGGTGCTATTGTTCTGACTACCACAGCATCTGTTGATAACATGGAAAAGGTCTATTGTATACATGAAACTAATATTACACAGTGCGTTAGCTGGAATTCATTATCTATCTATCTATCTATCTATCTCCTTCTTTATTTTTGAGAGTAAGAGAGCTTGTGCATGCACAAGGGGCAGGGAGGGGCAGAGGGAGAGAGAAAATCATAAGCAGGTTCCACACCCAGTGCAGAGCCAAACATGTGGCTCAGTCTCACCACCCTGAGATCATGACCTGAGCTGAAATCAAGAGTTGGATGCCCAGCTCACTGAGCCACCCAGGAACCCCATTAACCAACTGGAATTTTAGATAAAAACGAAAAAAGAAACAAACAAACAAAACAAACAAAAGGGACACCTGGATGGCTCAGTCAGTTAAGCATCTGCCTTTGGCTCAGGTCATGATCCCATAGTCCTGGGATCGAGTTCCACATCAGGCTCCTTGCTCAGCGGGAGCCTGCTCTTCTCCCTCTGCCTGCTGCTCCCCCGACTTGTGCTCTCTTTCTCTCTCTGAAAAATAAATAGATAAAATCTTTTAAAAAACAAACAAATAATAACTAACTAGAAGTGATAGAAACAAAAAAATAATAACAATAACACAGAAAAGGATCTACTATCAATGCTCCCCATCCTTTAAGGCTGTAACTTGGGTTCCCTAGCCTCCCGTGATAGTCCCCTCTGTTAACTGCCTGCAACAGGTACTGTTTGCGTCTTAGGCTCACACTGCCCATGGAGAGTTCTTGTCCCCTTGTAAGGTGCCAACAAGCCTATGAGGTCAGAGCTCATTACATCTCAATTTCCCATTTTAGACATGAGGAGGCTGAGGTCCTGAGAGAGATGCAGACTTTACTAAGGGTTCACAGTGAGGTTTCTTAACACATTTCAGTGCTCTTCCTGCCACTTGAGGAAGGTAAAATCTGGCCACCTGAACATAGATGGGGACCCACAAAGGACAGGTGGGCAGCACAGAGGAAGCTGGAGATTTAACAGGGATGCTGGGGCTCTGACGGGTCCCTGTGGCTCTAGGAATATGGAGACAGTTCCTGGGTACAGCATCTCATACTTAGCTCTTACAATAATTAGAATTGATTTTTCTAGGCAGCAAGTTTCCTGGTGTGGCTGCAGCGACATGTTGACACTTTCATCTCCCCAAAGCCTGTAGGAACCAGCTGCTGGAGAGGTTTAATCTGATTTTTAAAATCACAACAAAGACTATAGGAAGTCAAATCAGAATCACAGGCGTAGTCTGCCTTTGCGATTTGCAAATGAATTAACCAAAAGGCATCATTGGCTATGTGACAGGCCTCCATTCTTCCGGGCCACTATCCCCTTACCTCTACCTAAGTCGGTGTGGGAGAAATGTAGATACCTACAAGCCATTTGTGTACTCATTCATTCAATAAACCTATACCTATTATGTTCCAGGCACTGTCATAAGAGGACAAATAAACAGCTACGATACAATATGAACGATATAATAAAGGGATAAAGAAAGTGCTGTGGGAAAGGGAAAGGAGCTGTTACCTCTGCCTAGGGAAGTTATTTTTAGCTTTGCAAAGGAGGGGACACTTGAGCTGGGTCTTGGCAAATGAGTCAGAGTTTTTCAGGTTAATGCTGGGGAAGATCTTTACAAGGAAAAGAAAAGACATTTGCAAAAGCATGATTGCTTTTAAGGACCTTTCGTATGCTTGGCTGTGGTAGGGACAGGTGAGATAACATCCATATCTCTAAGGGGCACACAGTGGAGTAAGAAGACAGATATAACATGTATACAAATATCAGCAATGCTATGGACATGAATGATGCCTCGAGAGGTACAGAACGTTTTAAGGGAGTTCAGAGAGGGAGTGGTCCCTCAGCTTGAGAGCATTAGGGAGGGTTTCATGGAGGAGGTGGCCTTATTGTAATGAGAGTCAGGTCTAGCAGATAATAACATCCTCTAAGGCAGGGCTCTCTGTCTTGTTCATCTAGTTCTCCGGTCCAGACTGACCGCTGTTTTTGACTCAGTGGCAGTGTTCTGACATTGCCTGGAATGATTTACATGTTCAGGAAGCTGTGCGGCATGTCCTTAGGAGCAGAGGTGTGGAGTGAGCCAGACCCCTGCTCCAAACCCATGTCTGCCATTATTACCTTGTTCAAGTCTTGTTACCTCCCTGTGCTTTGCTTTCTTCTCTCTGAAATAAGGAGAATTTTAGTAACACCTACATAGTGTTGAGAGAAGGAAATAAGATAATGCTTAATATAGTCCCTGGCACATAGTAAACGATCATTAGTTGGTAGTTTTTGTTTTTATTAACTCTGGTACCCACAGGCATTGGTTTGTGGCACGAGAAGTCTGGATGTGATCTCGACTGCATCTCTTTTAAGAATCGATGAACATCCACCTGAATTCTTCCTCTGAGTCCTGATTGAGTCCGTGATGGTTGGTGGCTAACCCTTTTGGCAGAGCTGTGCCCTCACGGCGAGAGCTGTTTAGTTGAGGAGTTAAAACAATTTAGAAAACTGTAAAAAACTAAAATGTGTGGTGCAGAGTGAATGCAATGGAGATGTAAAGGAAAGAGTTCAGTATCGGGAAGAGTGGGTAAAAAAGGCTTCTGGGAGGAAGATGGGGTGGGGGGGTACATTACAGGACAGGGAAAGAGGGAGTGGTGTCATGGAGACATCCCGAGCAAGGAGGTTGACAGTAAGGGAGGGCACGAGTTGTACTGTACTTTGGGCAGTGTTTTTCCTGTGAGGTGATTGGACTTCTCCGAAACCTACTAGTCACAGCTCCTGCCTCTGCTTCCTACACCATGTGGCGTAGCCATTCCCTCCCCAAGAAACAGAAGGAATGGCAAATTCAGAAGGCCCCTGAGGCCCTGAGGCAGGGGTATCCCTACATTCCGGAAATAGTAAGGGGGTATGGCTTGAGCAGGGAGAAGGCAGTCAGAGATGAGGCCAGAGAGTTGGTGTGAGGGAACATTTTAGAGGACTTTAGAGGTCTTTGTAAAAACTTGGGTGTTTAAAAAAATTTTTTTAATTTTAGTATAGCTGACACAGGATGTTACGTTAGTTTCAGGTATACAACATAGTGATTCAACTTCTCTATACATTAAGCTTGTTTCCCCACAAGTGTAACTCCCATCTGTCACTCTAGAACGCTGTCATAGCATCACTGACCTTATTCCCTATGCTGCGTCCTTTATTCTCGTGACTTGGTTATTCCATAACCGGACTTTGGGGGTTTGAAAAACAGCTTCATTAATGTATAGTTGATACACCAAAAAAGGTACATATTTAATGGATGCCATTGATAAATTTGGACTTAGGCAAACTTGTGAAACCATCACCACAATCAAGATAACAGACATATTCATCACATCTAAAAGTTTCCTTGTGTCCCCACATCTTGTGTGTGTGTGTGTGTGGTAGTTTTAACATGAGATTTAACCCTTTTTTATAAAATTCTGAGTGCACAGTACAGTATTATTAATTTAGGCACTATAGGCACAGCAAAAACATCTCCCTATTTCCCCCTCCTCCCAGCTCCTAGAAACCAACCAGTATTCTACTATCTGTTTCTTTGAGTTTTACTACTTTAGGTATGTCATATAAATAGAACCATGCAATATTTGCCTTGCTGTGATTGGCTTATTTTACTTGGAATAATGTCTTCCTGTTCATTCATATGTTGCAAATGGCAGAATTTCCTCTTTTCAAAGGCTGAATATTCCATTGTATGTGTATACTACATTTTATTTATCCATTCATCTAGCAATGGACATTTGGGCTGTCTCCATATCTTAGTTTTTGTGAATAATGCTGCAGTGAACATGGGATTGCAGATACCTCTTTTAGATTCTGATTTCAGTTCCTTCGGGTACATACCTAGAAATGGGATTGCTGGATTATAGGGCAGTTCTATCAAAGGACTTACAAAGACATTTCTCCAGAGAGAACATGCGAATGGCCAACAGGTAAATGAGAAAGACTCAGCGTTACTAGTCATCAAGGAAATGCAAATCAAAACCATAAGGTATTAACTCACATATGTTGGGGCGGCTATTATAAAAAAAAAAAAACAAGTGTTGGTGAGGATGTGGAGAAATTGGAACCATTGTTCCACTTGTACACTTTTCTAACTTTGTGCACTGTTGATGGGAATGTAGGTGCGGCCACTATGGAAAACTGAGGTTCCTCAGAAAATTAGGGTAGTCTTTAGGTTTTACTCAGAATGAGTTGGGAGGGCTTTGAGCAGAGGAATTACATGATCTAACTAACATTTTAAAAACCAACTTTACTTTTGGGTAATTTTAGATTTATAGGAAGTTTGCAAGGGGAGTACAGCAAGTTTTCATATTTCCGTCACCAAGTTTCCCTAATATCAACATCTTACATAACTATGGTGCATTTGGCAAAACTAAGAAATTAAAATTAGTACAATATTATTAACTAAACTATAGACTTTATCTGGATTTCACTAGTTTTCAACCTTTTACTGTTCTAGTTTTCAAATAATGTTCCTTTTACTGATTCATGTTATATTTAATAACATATTGTAGAAGTTGAGCTATAATCCATAGATCATAAAATTCACCCTCTTAAAGTCTACAGTTAGTGATTTTTAGTGTTCCCCAAATTGTGCAAGCATCACTACTAACTCCAGAATATTCTAGTGACTCATGCCTCAATATTTAATAGGATTGCTCTGAGGAAGGATTATGACTGTTTCAAGGATAAATCATAACAGACAAAGGGCAGAAGCAGGGAGGATCAGTTAGGATTTGTGATAATCCAGGACAGGAATGATGTGGCTGGAAGTAGAGTGGTAATTGTGGTGGTAGTGAAAGTAGTCAGATTCTGTGTATATATTGAAAATATTGCTGACAGGATTTATTGATGAATTGAATGTGGGCACAGAAGGAAGAGGAGGGGTCAGGGATGATGCTGAGGTTTGGGCTGAGTGACTAGAAGGTTGAGGATCCCTCTGATGTAGAAAGGAAGACTTCAGGGAGGGCAGGATTCAAGGAGACAGTTGGAGCTGAGTTTTAGTTAAGTTTGAGATGCCTGTTGGAAAACTTAGTGGAGATAACAGAATAGGCTGTTGGATGCATGAATCTGCAGTTCAGAGCAGAGGCCCTGGCTGGAGATCTAAATTAGCAAGTCATCAGCATAGAGGTGGTGTTTTAAAACCATGAAGCCAAATAAAATCAACGGATAGCAAGAACTTAGAAAGAAGAAAAGTTCTGAGGACTGAGCTCAGGGGCATTCCAACACTAAAATGTTTGGAACATGAGTAAAAGAAGGAGCAAAGGGGGCTGAAAAAGAGCAACTGAAAAGGGAAAGTTTGGTGTGTTGGCAGCCAAAGTAGAGATAGAGCTTTTTGGAGGAAGGAGAGACAAACTGTTTCAAATGCTACTGCTAGTCATGAATGGGAGCCCTGGGAATTGACTTCGGGATTTAGCAACACGGAGTTCAGTGGTCACCTTGATACGAGCTGTCTGCTGGAGTAGTGGGGACAAAAGCCTAATCAGAGTAGGAGAAGAGAAAACAGACAGACCAAGTATGCATGGCACCTTCAAGGCTTTTGCTCTTAGGAAAAGGAATCAAATGGGTGGTAGCTGTAGGTGAAGGGGGGCGGTGTGAGTCAGGAAAGGTTTTTGTTTTTTCTAAGATGGTCGAAGTACGGTATGCTTGTGTGCTGGTGGAGCAATCCAACAGAGATCAGCCAACTAAGCAACCACTAAAGAAACAAAAACACAAAACTGATGCTACAGGAGAGAGGGGAGCATTGCTGGGATAATATCCTTGAATTGATGAGCATGGCATCACAAGCAGAGGGTGAGCCCTTGCTTAGGAGCACAGACTGTGCAGCCACATCAACACGGGAGAGAATAGAGATTATGGGCACAGATGTGGCCAGGGCGACATGTGCTGGTGGGAGTTCTCCTGATATAATTTTCTGATAAAGTGGGAAGCAAGGTCATCAGCTGAGAGTGACGATGGGGGACAGGAAGTACGGAGATCTGAGGAGAGAGGAGAGTATCATCTAGGAAGGCAGAAGAGTGAGCAGACTGGGGAAATGTAAATTGATTGCTCATTAACATGAAGGCTCCAGTTGAAATTAGTGATCATAAATTTAAATTCATGAATTCATGAATTTGAAGCATGGTTGTGTGTTTCTTTCCAACCGTGTTTTGCTCTGTGGATACAAGTCACAGAATAGGCAGAGAGTTGGATTTAATGAAAGTGTTGCTTTGCCGAGTATGGACAAAGCAATAGAATGCCAAGGGAGTCAGGAGTATGTACAGGAAGTCATTGTATAATTGGCCAAAGGATTCAAGCCAGGCAGAGAGGGAGGTGATGATGTAAGTGGGGTAGAAGACAGTGAAAAGATCATAGGGGTTGATGACCATTGAAGCAATGAGCTAGAAAGGTCACAGAGATCTGAAGATGGGAGGCTGGAAATGACTATTGACAATGACAAGGTACAGGGTACAATGATTAGGATGAGTGGCTGAGCTGGGAGAGGTTAGACATGAACATCACTGAAGGAAAGAAGTTCAAGGAGTAAAGAGTCCAAGATTTTGGAAGGCTCATCTCTCCAAACATTAAAATCTCCAGAATAACAAATGAACCAGGAGTTGTTGACTGGACAGTAGAGAGATAATGGTGGTGTAGTGTCATGATGTGAGATTCAAAGCTGGAGGTGTTTTGATTTTTGAAGGAGGAAAAGAAAATGATCTGGAAGCAGGGTGAAAAGCAATTATATCTATTCCACCTTCTGGCCTAGAGATTTAAAGATGGGGAGGGAGGAAGCAACCTTCAGTTTGGAGGCTTTAGAGGAAGTGTATCCTCAGGAGAAGCCAGGTCACCATTCAGAGAAGAGGGAGAAGAGATTTCTCTGATGACTGACTGTGGGTTTCAGAAGGCCCAGGGAGAAGTGTCAGTGGGGAGGGGTTAGGGCTAGAAAAGATAAAGTGCAGAACTGTATGGGATTCAGAGTACAGAGAAATCAAGGATGGCTTGAGAAACCTTGGGCTGCTTGTCATGACTGACATGAATAGAGGAATAACAGGTACAACATAAAAAGTTAAAATGCAGACAGGTGACACCAAGACAGACAGTGGTTATAGAGCAAGGGAGAACAGGGCCTTGCTTTTTCTTGATCTCTGCTTTTAGAGGTCAGAAGGCTGGTGCAGGGGCCCTTAGATGGTTCAGTCCATTAAGCATCTGACTCTTCTTTTGAAGATTTTAATTAATTAATTAATTAATTTGAGAGAGAGAGTGAGCACAAGCAGAGGAGCAACAGAGGGAGAGGGAGAAGCAGGCTCTGAACTGAGCAAGGATCCCAGTGTGGAGCTCCATCCCAGGACCCCAGGATCGGGGCTTGAGCCAAAGGCAGACACTTAGTTGACTGAGCCACCCAGGCTCCCTAGGCATCCGAGTCTTGATTTCAGCTGGGTCATAATCTCAGGGTTGTAGGATGGAGTCCCGCATCTGGCTCCATACTCAGTGGGGAGTCTGCTTGGGATTCTTGCTCTCCCTCCCTCCGCTCCTCCCCCCATTCACATGCTTCCCCTACCCCAAGTAAATATATAAATCTTAAATAAAAAAGAGGCTGGTGGAGGTGCCAGTCTTACATGGAATGCCTCCCCCTGGATTTCACACATCAGTAATTATTGTAGCAGTAAAGCCCCAACTATCACTTATGTAAAATATCCTCACCTGTGACGTGGGGCTATTAATAGCTCTCACGGGGCTGGTGTGAGCTGCCAGTGGCACTGGCTGATGGCCATCTGTACTCAGTGCCTTTTAAAAAAATATATATATGTTTATGTTTTAAGTAATCTCTGTCCCCGGTGTGGGGGTCAAATTCATGACCTGGAGATCAAGAGTCACATGCTCCATCAACTGAGCCAGTGAGGCACCCCTGTTCTCAGTTCTTTTATGAACCCATTTCATCCTTACAAAACCCTGTGAGCTAGGTACTGTTATTGTCCCTATTTTACAGATGAGTAAACTGAAGTGCAGAGGAAGTTAGGTTGCTTACTTCAGTTCACATAGGTAGCAAGTGGCAGAGTCCACATTTGAATTGAGGTCTGTCTTCAAAACCCCTTTATGTCTTATGCCCTGTTCCCCTCCCTTCCTTGTTATATCTTCACATGGGTAAGGGCTTGGGTGCTTAGAAAATATTCAATAGACGGTGACAATGTTGCTAAGAGCAACTATATATTGTACAAATGCTCTCCATGCATTTTTCAAAAAATTATTACAACCATAATGCACAGAACAAATGAGAAAACTAAGACTCAAAAGTTAAGGAACTTGACCAAATCTTACTAAGATTGGTAAATGGCACAGCTGGGATTCAAAATTAGGGTCATCTGCTGCCAGAGCCTCTATTCTTTTTTTTTTTTTTTTTTAAGTTTTATTTATTTGAGAGAGAGAGCATGTGCATGAGCGAGTGGGAGGAGGGACAGAGGGAGAGAATCTCTAAGCAGACTCTCTGCTAAGCATGGAGCCCGACTCAGGGCTCCATCTGGGTTTGATCTCACGACCCCTGAGATCCCATGAGATCATGACCTGTGCTGAAACCAAGGGTCAGATGCTTAACTGACTGCGTCACCCAGGTGCCTCCAGATGGCCCGTATCATTTTCATAGCCAGCTCCCTCCGTCTTCCCACTGCCCTGTGATACCGCAAGGAGTTCACGGGTGGTAGGGAGACAATATCATTGCTGAAATTTGGAGCCTCGAAACAAACACCCAGAAAGCATGGGTTATGTGTTGTAAACTATCTCCTCTTAGCTTTCCAGCTGCCCTCCTTCTGCTCCCTCTCTCCACCCTCCTGCAACTCCACAGGTGATTCTAATGGGCATCCAAAGTTGTGCCACAAGGATATATAGGTATGTAAGTACGTGACTTGGAACTTAGCATAGTAGTGTGTGTAAGGAGCTGCTGCACGACCTGGTGGAGCGAAAGGAAGGGTGGGGCTGGCTTAGTTTGGCTGTGGTAGAAGCAGAATGAAAACACAGCACCAGCAATGTAAAAAATAATGATGTCTCTGAACCTGTTTCCTCAGCTGTAAAACAGGAATAGTATTAGTGGCTATTTTTCAGTAGTGCAGTAAAGATTAAATGAGACAATATAAGGAAAGGACCTAACATGGTGCCTGTAACATATTTGGTGCTCAATAAACTTGCCCAAAGCCATGTGGTGAGTGTAGAGCTGGGGTAAGTTCATGAGTGTTCTGGTGCGCCACATTATTATTATTATTTTTTAAGATTTTATTTATTTATTTGACAGACAGAGATCACTGGTAGGCAGAGAGGCAAGCAGAGAGAGAAGAGGAAGCAGGCTCCCCGCCGAGCAGAGAGCCCGATGCGGGGCTTGATGCCAGGACCCCGGGATCATGACCCGAGCCGAAGGCAGAGGCTCTAACCCACTGAGCCACCCAGGCGCCCCTGGTGCGCCACATTATTGTGACTGATCTTGGTTACTGCTGTTTCAAAGACTGTGAGGTGTGGGGTTTGCAGGGTGGAGTCCATCAGCAGAGAAATTAGATATAAGTCGTGGTGGAACTCTTACTCCCAGTTTCAGTGAGCGATAGAGTAGCAGGGCTCTGCTTCTAAAGGTGCCCAGTTGCCTTCGAAGCGTTTAAAGCTTCTCCCAGCTTGCATGGGTCCTGCCTGATGGGTTGCTGAGGGCAGGGGTAGGAGGAGGGGAGGCCATGCTATTGAGGCTTTATAATTCCTTCCTTCTACGGCCTCCCCTTTCCCCCGCACCGTTGCCCCACACCCTGGGTTGCCAGGGGACAACTGGAAACTCTTATCCTGTCTGTACTCCCGTGCTTCTGCCCTTCCTCTGTGAAGTCTGTCAGCTCTGTGCTAATGACGCATGGGCTCTGAGCTCAGGCCTCGGGGTGGAGGTGGACAAGAGGGCAAAAGGAGGGGAGGTGAAGGCCAAGGTAATATCTATACTCCTTCTCTTTTTGAGCCTCTGCCTCAACACTGAGGGTCCTCCTTTTTTTCCTCAGTTCTTGTCCTAGTCATCTAGGTTTTCATGCGAACTATCAGTTCTCCCAAATTTCCCTCCTTGGTTCTGCTCCATAAACATTTATCTAGGGTTAACTGCGAGCCTCCCTTCTGCCACTTTCCTACCTCGGTTCCTTTTACTTCCCCCCCTTAGACCGTAGCAGCAACCTGAGTGGCTCCCTCTGCCCTAGTCTTGCTCGCTCCATATGCTATCCGATTCCGGTCACTCCACTGCTTAAAACCCAGAACGGGCTATCTACTGATACCCAATAAATTCCTTTTCCTGGCACTCCGGGCCCTTTTTTGCCTTCCCAGATCCATCTTCAGTTACTCACCCTTCAGGCAGTCAGTCCATACTCCACCCCTATGTTCTCCAAATGCTCAGTCCAAACACAGGATGCAGTTTAAAAAACCAACCAACCAACCAACCAAACAAACAAACAAACTCTATCTTTCAGAATAGTTTTAGGGGCGCTTGGGTAGCTCAGTTGGTTAAGCATCTGTCTTTGGTTCAGGTCATAATCTCAGGGGCCTGGGATAGAGCTTCTTGGCTGACTCCCTGCTTAGTGGGAAGTCTTGCTTCTCCCTCTGCCCCTCTCCCTGCTTATGCTCCCTCCCTCTCTCTCTTTCTCTCTCAAATAAATAAATAAAATCCTATCTATAAAAAAAGAATAGTTTTAGACTGACAGAAAAATTACAAATATAACACAGAGTTCTCATTTACCCCACGCCTAGTTTCCCCTACTATTACTATCTTACATTAATATGGTACCTTTTTTCTTTTTTTTTTTTTAAGATTTTATTTATTTATTTGACAGAGAGAGAGGAGGAAGCAGGGGCTCGATCCCAGAACCCTGAGATCATGACCTGAGCTGAAGGCAGAGGCTTAACCCACTGAGCCACCCAGGCGCCCCTGGTACCTTTTTTCTAATTACAACCAATATTGATACTTTGTTATTAACCAAAGTCCAGAGTTTATTCATATTTCCTTAGTTTTTACCTAATACCCCTTCCAGGATCCCATCTAAGGTATCAGACTGCATTTTTTTTTAAAAAGATTTTATTTATTTATTTGACAGAGAGAGATCACAAGTAGGCCGAGAGGCAGGCAGAGAGAGAGAGAGAGAGAGAGAGGGAAGCAGGCTCCCTGCTGAGCAGAGAGCCCGATGCAGGACTCGATCCCAGGACCCTGAGATCATGACCTGAGCCAAAGGCAGCGGCTTAACCCACTGAGCCACCCAGGCGCCCTATCAGACTGCATTTAATTGTAATGCCTGCTTTCGGCATCACAAGCACTAGGCATTAGGCTCAACTGTGAGCATTGGGATGTACCTTATGTGTCTTGCTTTCCCTTTCCCTAGGGATTACCCTCCCCTTTCTCCCCTTCTCATCCCTTAACCCCCCTTTACCACCAGCAAACTTCCATTTGACCTTAAAGGCTCAGTTCAAATAGAACCTCCTCTCAAACACCTTCCCTGACCCACCTCACCTCTAGCTTGGGTTAAGGACCCAACCTTTACTTCCTACACTTACCAGCTGTACTGCAATGGTTTGGTACTTGATTTTCCTCCCAGACCACAAGTTCCATGAGGGTAGAGTCAGGTCTGATTCATGTCTACACTTCTGTTGCCCAGCAGGGCCTCGCAAAGAGTAAGCATTCAAGAGAGCTTGGCAAAATGGAAGTCAGTGCTCAGGCTGTGCGTGGCTTTATATTTCTCCAAGTCAAGGCCTGCCCCGTTCTTCCTGCACCTGGCATGTCTGACCCTTCTTTTGGCCCTGTATTAAGTTTTGCTTCCTCCAGCAACCTCCTCTGGTCAGTTCTGCCCCTCTGTGGCTGGGAGATCAGAAGCTCCTCTTCGGTTGGCCCCTCTGTAGAATAGCCAAACTGCTTTTTCACGGGTTTCCTCTCAGAGACATGTGGACACCAGTCCAGTTAGATCATTGGATACATCAGTGATCTCATTTGATCCTGAGAGGAGGTCTTGTCATCCTCATTGGACACATGAGGACACTGCGGCCCAGAGAGGTGGAGTGTGTGTACTTTTCCAGAGGTCACACAGCTGGCAAATGGCTTCAGTGAGACAGGAACCCAGGCGTTCATGACCCACCTTTAAACCTGGGCTCTTCTCACTGGATCACAGTGTTTCTACATATAAAAAAATGAGATCTATCTGAAGCAACAATTTAGTGCTGTTTTGGAGCCATCCCAGGATATCCCTGGCTCCTCCACAGGCACTGTTTTAAAGGAGTACTCCAGGGGTGCCTGGGTGGCTCAGTTGTTAGGCCTCTGCCTTCAGCTTAGGTCATGATCCCAGGATCCTGGGATCGAGTCCCACATTGAGCTCCCTGCTCGGTGGGGAGCCTGCTTCTCCCTCTCCCACTCCCACTCTTGTTCTCTGTCTCTCTTTCAAATAAATAAATAAAATCTTAAAAAATAAAAAATAAAAAAATAAAGAGGACTCCAGGCTGAACCCTTCAGTTTCCTCACTAGGACTTAGGGAGGAAGAGATAAGGGAGTTAAGAAAGAAGAGAAAGAGTGAATAGAGGAAATCAGAGGTGATGCTAAGGTTGGACATGGTGTCCAGGCTCCTAGGAGGTGTCATTTTGTGAGGGGAGAAAAATGTTCTCTCAGGATGCTGTGCTCCCCCACCACTGTGTTGCTGTGTCAACTGATTGAGCCTGAAGGCTGGCCTGGAAATTTACCACCAGTGGAGGCATAATTAGCCTTTTAATTTCCTTTCAGCGGAGTTTGCTCAGGTAGTTACCAGCCCTGTTTTCTTGGGCTCCTCCCTCTTCCCACTTTCCCACACCTTCAGCTCTCCGGGAATCTGCCTGCTCTGAATGTGGCACCAGGGGAGGAACAGCAGATAATTGAGGGCAAACTGTAAATTGAATGAACATGACTAATGTTTATACAGAGCTTTACAGCTGTGCAAGCATTGTCACAACACTTATTTTATCCTCCCATGAATGCAGGGAAAAGGATATTACTATCAGCCCCATTTTGCAGCTAACAGATCAACTCAGAAAGTCAGATAACTGGTCTAAGGTTACACGTCAGGAAGTGACAGAGTTGGAATTTGATCTCAGGTGTGTTTGACCCCCAAATCCATCCTTTTACTGCTGCCCCTCACAGTACCCACTCACTAAATGCTTATGATGTTTAAGTGACAAATAAATGCTGAAGGTACACTTAAATTAGGGGGATGATGAGAATGAGGATTTTAAGAGGCTTCTTGGAGGAAGTGATCCCACCTGTGAGATGGGAATAGATTGAATACCAATACATGGAATTTTAAAAAGTATTTATTTTTTTTGGTCTTGTTTCCAAAGGGATTTATTTATTTTTTTTAAAAAAGATTTTATTTATTTATTTGACAGAGAGTGACACAGCCAGAGAGGGAACACAAGCAGGGGGAGTAGGAGAGGGAGAAGCAGGTTTCCCACTGAGCAGGGAGCTCCATGTAGGGCTTGATCCCAGGACCCTGGGATCGTGACCCAAGCCAAAGGCAGGTGCCCAAGGACTGAGGCACCCAGGCGCCCCTCCAAAGGGATTTATAGTGGTAAAGAAAGGTGAGACAGAGTGAAGAACTTCATCTTTCTTTTCTAGGTTGGTTCTGACTCTAGCCTGATTTTTTTCCCCTCAGGTGTGCTACTCCAAATAACCTCCCAGCAGTTCAGTCAATCCTAAAAAGTAAAAACCAGGCCAAATGAAAAACAAAACGGGAAGAGCTTGTGGCCTCGTGGATAAGACAACTTGGCAATTCAGACAGTATTCATTAAGGGAGGGTAGAATGGAGGTTAGGAAGGCTGTGGGGTCAGACTTCCTGTTTCAGAACTTTATCAGCTGCATGACCTTAGGCAAGTTTTTAACCTCTGAGTCTCCATTATTTCATCTGTTGAAGGGGGATGATAATGGAACCTCTCTCAGAAAGAGGTAATAACGAATTAGCACACTGCCTAGCACACTCTAAGTCTCAGCAAATGGCAGCCAGTCACTACTTCTGCCTGTGGGTTATTGGGGGGAAAATGTGAATCAGAGAAGTGGAAACTGAATTCTGAATGGTAAGTAGGGACTGGGTCAGCAGGGTAGGGGATCAGGTTGTTCTAGGCAGAGGGAACAGCATGAAAAAAACAGAGACTTTGAAGAGCACAATATTTGGGACCTGGAGAGTAGCTCAGGGTGGTTAGAAGCTGGGTAGAAAGAATGGGAGGAGTGGCATGAGCTTAAGGCAGTCAAACTATTAAGTTAGAAAACCAGGGATAAATTTAGCATCCTAGCATTCTGGAAGGCATCGGGGTTAAACTAGCTTCAGCATTTACTAACTTGGGGAGATAAAGTTAACCTCTCTGTGCCTCTCATAGAGCTGGTTGTGAAGATTGTGAAGTATAATGCATGAAAAACACTTGTCACAGTGCCTGACAGTTGGTAATACTCGATTTATCTTAATAATTATTATTATTACTATTTATCATGACTCCTTAGAACTAGAAGAGGCCCTCAAAATTACCTAGTCTGATATCCCTATTTTAAAGATGGAAAACCCTTATTGTCAGATGAACAGATAAAGATTCCACACACAATGGAATATTATTCCACCATCAAAAAGAATGAAATCTTACCATTTGTGACAGTGTGGGTGGAACTAGAGTGTATTATGTTAAGTGAAATAAGTCAGAGAAAGACAAAGACCATATGATTTCACTCATATGTGGAATTTAAGAAACAAAACATATGAACACAGGGGAAGGGAAGGAAAAATAAAAGAAGATAAAAAGAGAGAGGGAGGCAAGCTGTAAGAGATTCTTGACTGTAGGAAACAAACTGGAGAGGAGGTGGGTGGGGGATGGGGTAACTAGGTGATGGGCATTCAGGAGGCTGCTTGAGGGAAGGAGCACTGGGTGTTGTATGCAACTGATGAACCACTAAATTCTATCCCTAAAACTAATAGTACAGTATATATTAACTAAATTGATTTAAATAAAAATTTTTTTGAAAAGATAGAAAACCCAAGGCCCAGTGTGGGGCATATTTATAACTCCACAAAGCAAGTTAGTGGTAGAATTAAATCATGCCCAGGCCTCCTGACTCCCAGCCTGCACCATGTGGCTCCCTTACTATCATCAGGTTGCCTCTGACAGATTCCCTCTCCCTCTTCTGATGATTGTTTCCCATCCCTTGTAAATACATTCCAAGGCATTTGCTTTGTATTTATCCTATTTTTAGAACACTCTGGCACCTGTATGCAAATGATCCTCAGGGGCCTTGTCTGCTATGGTGACTTGGGCCAACTCCCCAAAGAAATCAGCCTTGAAACCAAAGAGAAAGCACAGCCCGGGGCAGGGGGGAGGTCCCAGACTGTGTTTCTAGTGAAGTCCTAGAAGTCCTGGGGAGTTTATCCTCATCTCTCAGCTGCCATCTCTATTTTAACTCTTTGTGTCTCTGTTTGGAAATGAGTTCATGAGTAGGTCTCTGGCCAGGCTCCAAGCTGAGTTTTTAGGATTTGAATGTCATGTCAGAAGGTGCTGTGGAACCCAGGCATGTGGGTATTCACATCAGGTTTTTAGCTGTGGTGCTGGCTCAGGTTCTGGAGAAATTATCCTTCCTTTCAGGAAAGTGGAAGTGCTATAGGGGATTGGAGGGAGGAAGACAACTTTATGACAACCCCATGGTTCTACCCAATTCAAAGAGAATTGGTTCTCAGGAGGTGATGAGGGGTCAGAGCAAGGCCTCAAACACTTCTCTCAAAAGGGCAATTTCCCTGGCCCTTGGCGTACGCAACAGTGTCCTCATCCCCATGGGCCTCACCGTTTAGCACTTTCTGAAGTCTTGCAGGTGATAGGCCCTATGTTGGACACCACAAAAACCCCTCAGGAGTTCCCTGTTCTCTCCAGGACAATGTCCAAGCCCCTGGCCTGGCATTCAAGACCTTGATGATCTAGCTAGCTCCAGCCTTACGTTCAACTTCACCCCCCCATCAGTATTTTAAGTACTATTTTTCAGAGAATCTAAAATGCTATCAATTATAATTTATATTCTTATTTCACAGATGCTAAAATTTGGGAAAAAGATGGACATCTTAGAATCCTTCTGAGTATTTTATACTTCAGTGAAAATGGAACTGCCTGTATTTTCCCCAGACACCATGCTGTTTCAGGCTTTATTATTATTTTTTTCCTTTTTAACTGTTTCTTATGGAAAATTTCAAACACACACTCAAGTAGGGATACTAAATATAACGTCACCTCCATAATACAGCTGCAACAATTATCAACTTATAGTTTATCCTCCATGTTTTCCCCATATTTTGTTCTCCTGGGACTGTTAGAATGAATAGCAACTGCCAATACTTACTATGGGCTTAATTTTTCTTAATTGTATATGCTCATTAAAAAAAAATACTTTAAGATTACAAACAAGCATAAAGAAGAAAACATTTTTGATGTTTTGGTTGGTTTCTTTCCAGTTTCTTTTCCATGAGTTTTTAACATAATTGCAGTCATACTGTACATTCAATTTTATATTCTGCTTTAAAAAAAATATATAACATTATAGGGGCGCCTCGGTGGCTCAATCATTAAGTGTCTGCCTTCAGCTCCAGTCATGATCCTGTGATCTTGGGATGCAGCCCCGCATTGCATTGGGCTCTCTGCTTGGTGGTAGGCCTGCTTCTTCCCTCTCCCACTCCCCCTTCTTGTGTTCCTTCTCTCATACTCTCTCTCTGTCAAATAAACAAATGAATAAATAAATAAGTAAATAAAATCAATCTTAAAAAAAGTAACATTATAGCATAAGTATAGCTAACATTAGAAAATCTTTATGAATATGTTCTTAATGACTTCATTGTACATTATAGGGAGGGTGTACCAAATTCGCTCATTAATTCATGCATTCAACTGTATCTGTTGCACTTACATGTGTTGGGTACTCTAAATCATGGTAAAAGAATAAGCCACAGTCTATGGCCTCTAAGCTAAACTTGACTGTTCTCTGTTATTTGAATGTTTAACTACTTTTCAGTTTGGAGCTGTTATGACTCATGTTACAGTGATCAGTGATCATTCTGTGTATAAAACTTTTCCTGGGTTTCAGATTATTTCCTTTAAATAGATTTTCAATAGTGAAATTCCTATTTCACTCTGCATGGAATATTATGTTATTTAATTTTAGCTAATTCAATAGGTTAAAAAAATGTTATCTCGTCATTTCAAATTGCATTTTTCTGATTACTTATTGAGCAATCATCTCTATATTTATTAACCATTTGTTTTCCACAAATTGTTTGACAAGATTCCTATTTTTATCTCTGACAATTTCTCAGTACAGGTCTGACTCTCATATCCTTTTACTTGCTGTGACCTGGGAATGTATTAAGTATAATCTTGTTCCAAGCTTCTTTTTTTCCCTGCTAGCCTTCTTCCTACCTCACTTCTTCCCCCACCTCTTCCTGTCTTGAAGGGGAGTTGGGTGAGTCACCTATAAGATACAGGAAGTGAAAAATTAAGTGAATTCCCCAGAGAGACTTCTCAGAATGCTCTTAATGGTGCTGATGTCAATTTGGAGGCAAAAAGGGTGAGGAGGAAATGGGTTGGCAAGTCTGATGCTAAATTTGTCCATGCCAAAGCACTCTGGTTTTATGGATGATGGTTCATTCAGTGTTCATTCATCTTTAAAATACCTGCTACGTGCCCAGGCCTGTGCTGGGTACTGATAAGGGCTTATTAGTTAGAGAAGACACAAATGAAATAGGTCATAATTAATAGTCAACTATGTACATTTCAAAGGCATTCAGACTAAGTGGAGAGGTTCAGCAGATAATTGGAAATTTCCATCTGAAACTTGGAAGTGAGGGGCCCGGGGGAGGGTAAAGAGCCAATGTAGAATACAGAGCAGGAGTAGGGGGAGATAAAGTTAACATACTGGTGAAGCAAGGTTTCATAGATGCAGTGGAAAGGAGGGGTTTCAAGACTAGGAATGTGTGTCTGGAGATGTCATCTTTGTTAATTAGGGCAACAGAGAGATCACATTATCTGCCCTTCTCTCCTTCATTCATTTCTTTGTTCATTTAGTATTTTTGAATACCTGCCAGGTGCCAGGCCCTGCTTTAGATATTGCTGAAGGTACAGAAATGAAAGACATAGCCCCTAAACCACAGTCTAAATGAGGAGATACAGATGGGAGTGGAAACAAATCCTTGATACAAGTGCTGTGATGTATTCATTCAGAAAATATTTATTGAATACCCAAGACATGTTAGATATATTGAGGGACAATGAAAGGAAGTCCTGTGACCTTTAATTTACCTGCCTAAAGTAAAATGTCATGCCTATATCTTGATGGAAAGCAATAGTTATATCCTTGAGAGATTTTGAGTTTTCAGTTTTTGAGGGTTTTGTGTAAGAGACCAATGCCAAAAATAAGAATCCAGGGCACTTGTTTCTCTGGGCCTTGGCTTCTGTAAAATGAGGGAGTTGACCCTATATGTATCTATCATGGGATTTGTCACATCTGAGATACCTTTCCCATTAGACTGAGAATTCCCAGAGCAGGGATTACATGGAACTTTTTCACTGGCACAGTGTGGGCTCAATAAATAGTTGTGGAATTGATTATTTTTGGAAGGGAAGCTTCTGCTCTAATATTCTGCACTCTGCTGTCACTAAAATAAAGTCCCATGTACATTCTGTGGAAGCTCAGAAGGAATGATGACAAATTTCGATGCTGGATCCTAAAGAACTTTCTGGAGTAGATGCCCTTTGACCTGGACCTCAAAGGTTAGATAGGATTACAGCAGGCAGGGAAGTGCTGTATAATCCCCAGTCCTGGATTCCAGTGACCTCTTTCCTGCTCTTCACCATCAAGGCTCCATCACTTACCACCTATATGCCCTTAGACTTTAATTTTCTCACCTGTAAACCAGTAGTGATAATAATATATGGTATGCTGGAAAGAACATCCTGTGGAGTCCAAATAGATTTGAATCCCAGACCAGCCAAGTAGCTGTATGACCTTGGGAAGACCTCTAGGTCTCAGTTTCCCTACCTGCAAAATAAAGGAATCAGACAGGATGAGCTAAGATTGATTTCTTTTGGCTCTAAAAAGTCTGCATCCAGGGCACCTGGGTGGCTCAGTGGGTTAAGCCGCTGCCTTCGGCTCAGGTCATGATCTCAGGGTCCTGGGATCGAGTCCCACATCGGGCTCTCTGCTCGGCAGGGAGCCTGCTTCCCTCTCTCTCTCTCTCTGCCTACCTCTCCATCTACTTGTGATTTCTCTCTGTCAAATAAATAAATAAAATCTTTAAAAAAAAAAAGTCTGCATCCAGGGTTATTGTTAGTATCCAGTGAGATGATGCAACAAAATGTTTATAAACTGTAGGTGCTCCGCAGTGTGGTTTATACTGCTGAGGACAGATGGTTATAACACCAAGGTAGCTCCAAGAGATCATTTTTTCCATTCCTCAGTCCTCTGCTTCTCCCAGGCACCACCGAACCTCCCTGAAAAGCCCTCTATCTCTGATTTCCTACCATTCCCATGGGACATAATGCCTTAGCTCTCTGCTGCTGCAAAATACAGAGAACTTGGGGCATGGCAGCTATGGGTAAGAGGGTGGGGTGTGGGGAGAACCAGTCCAGAAGCTCTCCTTACCTGCCTTCGTGGTGTTCATTATTTCTAATTCCCAGCATGGCTCAGAGATAGTGAATTGAAGAGGGAGGAGGGAAGAGTCTGGCCGGGGAAGAAGGTATGCAGCAGGGTGGTATCCAGGGATGGAGGCTCCAGAAATAACCTCTTATTAGTTGTGTGACATTCCAAGTTCTGTCACTGCTCTGGGCCTCTCCCTTTGTCTATAACATGGAAAGGGACCAGTAAGAGGAGGTGGTTTGTACGATCTCACAGACCTTTTCTAATCAGTATTGAAGTTACTAAGTGAGTTTTCCCTATCCAGCTCATGCTCACCCCTTGAGTTTCATTCAGCATTCTTATTAAGAGCCTACTGTGTGTCAGGTGCTATAGTCAAGGGTCTGGTATTTAGCTAAATATAAAATTGGGTCTTAAGATGTTCATAATCTGAAAAAGGAGACAGATAAATAAACCAGTAACTATATTAAATGTGATGTGTTCAGGGATGTAATACCAAAGCATCAAAGAGTGGAGAGGGAAGTTATTTTGTCAGGGGAGAGAGGGTCAGGGAGAGCTTGAGAGAGGATGTGACCTTTGAATGAGTTTGTAAATTATAAAAGAGAAGGGGATTCCAGGCAAACATCTGCAAATCTGCAAAAGCCCACACGTAGTTAGGCAAAACTGGAACTCATGGGTCGAATGGAGCTAAGAGAGGGAAGGAACTGGAGGGGAAGCCTGAGCTAGTTCCTTCAAGGGTCTGTGTGTTCTACTGGGAATTTTGGACCCTGTGGTGTGGGCTGTGGGAGGCCAGAGAAGGGATTTAGGTCAAGAGGGAAATAATGAGATTTGGATTTTAGAAAAGACCCATCTGA
The DNA here is from genome assembly GCF_011764305.1 of Mustela putorius furo. Taxonomy (NCBI): domain Eukaryota; kingdom Metazoa; phylum Chordata; class Mammalia; order Carnivora; family Mustelidae; genus Mustela; species Mustela putorius. The sequence continues at coordinate 41,236,504 of NW_025422005.1, read as the reverse complement.
CATTCAGTGTGCTATATTGAAAATGTTGCAGACACCCAATAAATTCATCCTTCCCACAAGTATTTATTGGAAACCTCCCCCACCTTATGTGCTAGTGCTGTGCCAGGCACCGAGACACAATAGTAAGCAGAACCAGACATTCTGTTCTTGTGGCACTTGCAGTTTGGCAGAAGAAACAGACTTTAATCCAATAATTACACAAATAAATACAAAATTACAGTGGGGATGAGTGCCACAAAGGAGAAGTACACGGTGCCAGCACAGCATGTAATTGGAGCATTTGACTTTGCCAGGATGGTCAGGGGAGCTTCTCTGCTGAGCTGAGCTGCGCTTCAAAGGAAGAGTATTGCCTCAAGAAAAGGCACAGGAAGGTTCTATGGGAACAAGCCCTCAGGCCTCAGAATTCCATCCAATGCGTGTTTACCTTCTGCAGCAGATTTGAAGCCTGTATGTGTTGTAGTATCCTTTGATCGTCAGGACCTGGCCAACACTGCCACAGCCAGTGAAGATTTGAAAGAAAAGAAAGGCAGAGGAGGGAAACCTGTTAGGCACTTTAGATATTGGATGATAGCAGTGCTAGTACATCTTCCTGTGGTTGTCTTTCCATGATACAGTTTCAAGTTCCCATCACTGTTCTGGTCCTTCAGCTAATTGTCCAAGTCCCTGTGACAGGTGGTTTAAAACTGAACTGTAGCCTTGTGTAAAGAGCCGTAGTCCCTTGGAGCCAAAAGACCTGGTTTTACTTAAGCCCCTTTCCATCATTTACTGTCTTTTGCCTCCACAAGCTTCAGTTGCCTCCGTTGTGGAAAGGGGATTTGGTTCTTCCTCTCATAGGATTTCTTTGGGAATTAACTGAGATAATAAGAACAAACTTTATAACCTCTAAGAGCTAAGCAAACATAGGATTTAAATATTTGGAAGGCTGCCACAGGAGTGAAAAATTAGATTTATTCTTTGTGTCTCCAGAGAGCAGAATTAAATCAATGGATAAAAATTACCACATACAGAGTTCAGCTCAACAGAAGGAAGAAATGTTCTAATAAACAGAACTGTCCATCAGTGGAATGGCTGCCTTTTAAGGTGGTGGGCATCCAGCATTAGAAACACTCAATACAAGTATGCTGTAGAATGAATTCCTATTTTGAGCAAGAGGGTAAATTGAAAACTCTTAAGGTTTTCTTTTAGCTTTAGAATTCAACAATCTGGTAGTCAAGACAAGTGGAGGAGCTGAGAAAGGGAAGATATGGTGGAGAGTAGCATGAACAGAAATATGGAGCAGAAATGAGTGTGGCACGTGTGGGCGACCATGAGGAAACTCTAGAGAGAAATGAAGGGTCTGTGTTGGGTTGGTGAGCCAGTGGAAGATAAAGAAGATAACTAATATTGATTGAGCACCTGAGTGGCAGACACATGTGATTGTATTTAAGCTCTGTGGATACAGCCTTACCCTCTGGTGGAGGGGAGATCATTTGCCCCAGGAAGCCTTAGAGGACCTCCTATCTGGGGGGATGGTATGCTGCAGAGTGTGTTGGGTCCTATCTTAGGGGGCATAAAGGGATCAAGAATATTCTGGTTGGGCTGTAGGTTGTATTGAAAATGCACAGGCTGTGGTCAAAAGACAGAATTTGAATCCTGACTCTATCTAAGTAGCAGTTTACTTAACCTCAGTGACCCTCAGCTAATTTATATATAAAATGGAGACTCAAACTTATCCTGCTTTAGGCTGCTGCAACAGATAAGAGAAACGATGGGAAATGATGGGCATCCTGGGAAGAGAATGGGCTTTGGAATCAGACAGACCCCAGGTCTGACTCTGTCTGCTATGAACTGGTTGCAGGATCTTAGGCAAGTCATTTAACTTTTTCTCATCTGTAAATAGAGATAAGAGTTTGTCAAGGCTGTTTGGTGATTAAATAAAATAGGAAAGGTGCTTAGCATGGTGCCTGGGATATAACAATGTTCAACTAGCAGTTTTATTTTATTACTGTAAATAATGAGAGCCTGTATATAAAGCATTTATCAAAATGTCTGGCACATGGTAGGTGTTCAGTTGATGTTAACTTCTTTCCCCCTTGCCTGTGTGTCTGTCTGCCATGTGCGGCTGCTGGAGGCTGGGCAGTGGCTTGCTCACCCTGGTGTCCACTCTCTGGCATAATGCTTGGCCCACAGAAAGAGCTCAATGAATGCCTGTTTCATAGAAGTGAATTGATTGCTTTTGATGACATGGTCTTTTTCCTCAAGTAGCCAGTGAGTCATGCCTCTTTCTCCTCCTTCCTGTCTCCTCTTTGGTTCTATTTCTGACTCTCATCAGTAGGAGGGGAATCAATGTTTGTCAAAGTGATTTTTAAAAATAAAAGAGAGAGGGAGGTTCAGGAGCAATTCTCTGGGATACTTTCCATTGAGCACAGGATAGTGAGAGCTGGATTGTTGTTGTTCCAACCTTGTGTTTCTTCAAGTGAGATAACCATAACAACAATATCAACAGTAGTAGCAGGAGCTACTATGGGCTTTACTAAACACCTACTGTGTGCCTGGCCTTCTGCCAGGCACTACAAATACATTATCTGTAGTCCTCACACAAGCACTTCAAGGGTGGTATTATTATCACCACTTTACAAATGAGAAAACTGGGGCTTAGAAGAGTTAAGTAATAATGAAAATGATATGTACTCTCATATTTGAGTAGCAGTTATGAGCTAGACATTTTAAAAAATCTTCTGTAATTGCAAACAGCCTACAAGGGAGGCATCATTATTTCTAGTCTAGGTGTGAGGAAGCTGAGTCTCAGAGAGATTAAAAAAAAAAAAAAAAAGCAACAAGCTTTCCAAAATCACACAACTGATGAATGCAGAGTTGAGAGTCAGACCAAACCCTTCTCAACTTTTATGCTCATCCAATCCCTTTCTATCAGACCATTTGCTACTCCCCGAGGGAAGACTCTGGCTGGAGGCAGCCCTGGGCAGGTTTGAATGAGTGGGAAGTGACACATTTCATGAAGCTCATCTACTCCAGCTGGGCAGACCCTGGGAAGCTGGCCCTGTTCCTGGGGCTAACTCTGCAAGTGCAGAAATAACAATTCTGATTCTTTTATGGCACTTACTATCTACTAGGAAACATTCCCAGCATTTTAAATATAATAACTTTTTTAATCTTCATAATAAGTAGATACCACTTTTATTCCCACTTTATAGATGGAGAGAATACCACTCAGAAAGGAAAATTGCCTAAGGAGAGGATTACATTAGAGCATAAATACCAGGGGACAGTGATTTGGGGGGCATTTTAGAGGCTGCCTACCATAGCTGCATAGTAAGTGGTCGAATAGGGATTCACACCCAGGAGTCTAACTTCAGAGACCACACTCAGTCTCAAAACTATGTGGCCTTTGTGTTTAGCGAGTAGTAATTGAACCCCTACTGTATGTACAGCCCTATGCTAGGCACTAGGAGCATGGAGATGGAACTGGTTCCTGTCAAAGAGTTGGCACACAGGGCCAGGCTCTAGTCAAGAGGTGGGGGACTCTCACCTCTCACAGGAAATGCTACAACACAGATGGAGAGAAGAGTTGAGACCTGCTAGCCATGCAGCGGCTCAGAAATCCTGCCTGGGCCTCTATATCACTGATTGGGATGGTTGAATAAACTCTAGACCCTATAGGACAAGATTTGAGGCCTGCCCTGCCGATGGGTGGAAGGAATCTCATCTATGGTGTTGACTCCAAGGAGTTCAGGAAGCTGAAGCAAGGGTATGTGGGGGTGGAGTGGATCAAATACTGTTGGCAGGTTCCAGAGGTACACACACAACTTATGCATAGATATGGCAAGCTGATGATTTCTCTCAGTGGTGCCTAAAATTTCCAGGGTTACGTGTTCACTCAATCATCCATCTTTTTACTCATTCATTAATTAATTCATCTGCATACTCAGTTATGAAATGGAGAAAATTATATTTGCCAGAACTCTTAGGGAGAAGTACTGTATGTGGTTAGAATGAATACTCTGATAAGCCACTTGAGAGGAAGAGTAAGATACCCAAGGACCAGGGGTGCCTGGGTGGCTCAGTGGGTTAAGCCTCTGCCTTTGGCTCAGGTCATGATCTCGGGGTCCTGAGATTGAGCCCCACCTGGGGCTCCCTGCTCAGCAGGGAGCCTGCTTCTTTCTCTCTCTCTGCCTGCCTCTCTGCCTACTTGTGATCTCTCTCTCTCTCTCTGTGTATGTGTGTCAAATAAGTAAATAAAATATTTTTTTTAAAAAAAGATACCCAAGGACCATGCTCAACAAAAGGAGATCGAGATTTATATGCTCCCCAAGAATGGTGGGAGTAGTAAGTACAGATTCAGTTTTTCTGAGTAAGGTTGTGCAAGTCTGGGCCAGAGCTGAATTGCTGAGAACAGGGAGAGAATAAGCCCTGCCAGAAACATAACTGTTATCTTTAATTTCTCATCTCTTCACCTCTAATCCATCACCATGTCCTATAGCTCACCTCTTAAACACCTCTTGGATCTGTTTCTACTTCATTCTCACTGCTACCCCTCTATTTCAAATGCTTACTGGGACCCATTGGAACCACTGCAAAGATCTTCTAACTAGCATTCCTGCTTTCCATCTCTTCTTCCAGTCCATTCTCTACATCACAGCCAGAGTGATCTTTCTAAATAAAGTTAAGATCTAGTTATGTTAATTCCCTGCCTCAAAATCTTTCATTTTAAAAGATAAAGTCCAGAGGTTCCTGAGTGGTTCAGTTGGTTGAGTGTCTGACTCTTGATCTCAGCTCAGGTCTTGATATTGGGGTCATGAGTTGGAGCCCCATGTTGGCCTCTATGCTGGGCATGGAGCCTAAAAAAAAGGATAAAATCCAAACCCCATAGCACAGCCTTTAAAGCTCTTTCTAGTTTTAGCACCTACCCATTTCCCATTTCCTATCATTCCTTTATTTCTTTTGGAGTAACTCAATGGCAAAAACTTTTCCTTCTACCATAATACTTTCCTTCACTTCTCTGCTTGGAAAATTCTTCTTTAGAAAGAAATCCATGTTGTCCTCCTACTATTGTCAGATAAGCACATCTTCAGACCAGTGTTTCTGGACTTGGTACAGATTCCATTAGTGGGAGCTACGCTGTCTGCCACATTTATGATTCTCCTCCTGGGCATATTAAAAGATTGCATTTTCTTGGATGTGGGTGTATGACTTGCTTTGGCTAGTGAAATGGGAGAAATGGAAGAAGTTTTAAGAGCCAGCACATGACTCACACTTTTTCCCTCTGGTAGCTGCTCTGTTGGTCTTTATCTTGGAATAGGAAGACAAAAAGCAGAGCACCCAGCTCTTAATGGATATGTAGTAATAGTAAAAAATAAAACCTTGTTTAAGCTTCTGAGATTTAGGCATTGCTTTGTTACTGAGTAACTCAGTATATCCTAACAGATACACTATCTCTACTTTGACATCTTCTATAATTACTCAAAATCACCATGTTTCTACCTTACCTGATTTGTGTGACATGTTTTCTTTATACTGATTATCTGGAACTCAAGACATATTGCCACATACTTCTTATTATCAGTCTATCAGTGTATGTCTTAGCTACCTCTGCTCTTTTACTGAGGCTCTTTGAGGGCAGGCATAGTGCTTGTTCCATTTTTAGATCACACAAAGTATGGTTCATGGCTATGAATTACATATTCATAGTATAAATTCATAATATAATTGTAATGAGTGTAGGAGTCATATATACTTATTTTGTGGTTTTTTTTGTTGTTGTTGTTTTAAATTTATTTATTTATTTCTTTTTAGTATTCCAGAATTCATTGTTTATACACCACACCCAGTGCTCCATGCAATACATGCCCTCGATAATATCCACCACCAGGCTCACCCATCCCCCACCCCTCTCCCCTCCAAAACCCTCCTTCTCAGAGTCCACAGTCTCTCATGGTTCGTCTCTTCCTCCAATTTCCCTCAACTCCCTTTGCCTCTCCATCTCCCTATGTCCTCCATGTTATTTGTTATGCTCCACAAATAAGTGAAACCATATGATAATTGACTTTCTCTGCTTGACTTATTTCACTCAGCATAATCTCTTGCAGTCCCCTCCATGTTGCTACAAAAGTTGGGTATTCATCCTTTCTGATGGAGGCATAATACTTCATAGTGTATATGGACCACATCTTCCTTATCCATTTGTCCATTGAAGGGCATCTTGGTTCTTCCCACAGTTTGGCGACTCTGGCCATTGCTACTATGAACACTGGGTACAGGTGGCCCTTCTTTCCACTACATCTGTATCTTTGGGGGTAAATACCCAGTAGTGCAATTGCAGGGTCATAGGGAAGCCACATAGACTTATTTTGAATTGCAGTTCTGATAGTGGTGATCTGTCTAAGCCTCAATTTCCTCATCTGGAGTAAAATGGAGTAACCTACAGAGTGTTTCTGAGTATGTGGATAACAGGTGCAACATATGTACAAATAATGACATGGTGTAGTTATTATTGTTCCTTTATTTGTTTTTATTATCATTGTAGATTGTGTTCAGGAAATATTTGTGCATACATCCTTCTTTGATTAAGGTTTAGTGGTATGTGCTTTGGATCTGGAATCAGAAGTCCTGGATTTAAGGCATAGTTTGTGTCACCAACTTTGTGACCTTGGGAAAGTCACATGCCCTGGCTGCATTTTTGTATTCTCAGCTATAAAATATAAATGCTAATAATACCTACATCACAGGGATTTTATAAAATTTAAATAAGCTAATATATGAGGAAATGTTTTATACATGCTCAAGGATCATGCATTCTGAAATTGTAATGAAACAGAGATGATTGGCTGGTCCCTCACATAAGGGCTGTGTGGACGTTTGTGAAGCATCCCAATGTGCTCCAGTGACGCCACACTGTTGGTCTTGTTTTTGCTTGCTTGCTTACACCTCTGTCTTGCCAACTGGGCTGTGATCTGCTTGAGATAAAGAATTGTGTTGGTTATTTTTTAAGCAAAATATTTATTTCTCCTTAAATAAGAGCAACATGTGCTTATTGTAGATAAAATAAAAGTGCATGAAAAAAATTAAAATCCCTGTAATTCTTGACTCTTATACAGAGATAATAACTATTAATCTTTTGATATGCTTTTTTCCACTTTTCTTTTCTACATCTATAGTTAGAAAAGTGATACTATATCACATATACAAGCACTGCTGCATGTCCCAACAAATATTTTTGTACATAGGTCTGATTTTCTAATTTTGTAGCAAAAATTTTGAGGAGGAAAATTTCTGGGTCAAGAGTGCAAATATTGGGGAGCCTTGATGGCTCAGTCATTAGGCATCTGCCTTCATCTCAGGTCATGATCCCGGCATCCTAGGATCAAGTTCCACGTCAGGCTCCTTGCTCAGCGGGGAGCATGCTTCTCCCTCTCCAGCTCCCCCTGCTTGTGTTCCCTCTCTCACTCTCTCTTTCTGTCATAAATGAATAAAATCTTTTTTTTTAAAGGTGCAAATATTTTTAATGATCTTGATACTTCCAAATTGATTTTCAGAAAGACTCAACCAAGTTTCCATGAGCAAGGTGTGAGGTTGTACATCTCACTATATCCTCATCTATAATGGGGATTATAATTTAAAATAGTTCAAATCTGGGGTACCTGGTGGTTCATTTGTTAAGTGTCTGTCTTCGGCTCAGGACATGATCCCAGGGTCCTGGGACAGAGCCCCGCATCGGGCTCTCTGCTCCACCAGCCTGTTTCTCCCTCTCCTACTGCTTGCTGCTCCCTCTCTCTGTCAAATGAATGAATGAAATCTTAGGAAAAAATAGTTCAAATCTTTTAATATAATAATTATTCACTGGTCTCTTCTCCTTTGAATTGTTTATTCCTCTTGCCCTTTTTTCTGTTGAAATTTCAATTATTTTCCCTCCTTCCTTTCCTTCTTTCCTTCCTTTCTTCCTTCCTGTAAACTCTGCCCTCAACATGGGGCTCCAGCTCATGACCCCCTGAGATCAAGAGTTGTCTGCCCTACTGACTGAGCCAACCAGGTGCCCCTCAATTATTTTCTTATTAAATTTTATGAGGTTTTATTTATTTTTTGAAGATTTTTATTTATTTGAGAGAGTGAGAGCATGGCGGGGGGGGGGGGGAGGAACAGGAGGAGAAGGAAAAGCTGAGCAGAGAGCCCGATGTGGGGCTCAATCCCAGGACTCTGAGATCATCACCTGAGCTGAAGGCAGATGCTTAACTTACTGTGCCACCCAGATGCCCCAATTTTTATGAGGTTTTTAAAAAACATTTTATTCTACCCACCAAGTACAATACAAGACACACAATAGGTGCTCCTTAAATATACCTTGGGTTATTTTTTAATTATTCTGAGGACTTTTTAGGAACAAAAGTAGACTTTCTAGGAGGCTAACTCTTTTTCCTACGCAGGACACCGCTGGACAAGAGCGATACCGGACCATCACCACAGCCTATTACCGTGGGGCCATGGGCTTCATTCTGATGTATGACATTACCAATGAGGAATCCTTCAATGCTGTCCAAGATTGGTATGAGATTCATTCATTCATCTCATTCATTCATTCACCTCACTCATTCATTATTCATCAAACTGTCTAGAAAAATCTAATGTGTGCTAGGCCTTGTGTTATATGCTAGGGAAATCTAGAAGAATCAGACATGGCTCCTGCTTTCAAGGAGCATGTAGATGAGACGAGAGGACAGAGCACCAAGCAAGCAGTGAGAATATCATGATGTGCAGTAATGGAGACACACACCAGGGTTGTGGGAACCCAGTAGAGGGCTCTGACCCAGCTTGGTTAGCAGGGAAGACATCCTAGAGTTGTTGACTCAGATGCTACATTTTGTAAGATGTAAGACTTTGTAAGACTTAGCCAGGGGGTGAATAGATAAGAACATTTCAGGAAAAGAATGCAGATGTGCAAAGACCAGAGGTAAGTGAAGGGTGGAAGTGGAAGACCAGAGGTCCTGAAGAATTTTGAGTGCTGGGGTAAGGAGTTAGGAGTTTATCTCCTATCTGATGACATTTGAACAGGGAACCAGCAGGTTCAGATTAATGTTTTGCGAAAATCATTCTGGTCACAGTAGTGAATGAATCCACATATGACTTCCCCATAAAATTTATCCCTAGGCTGGGGATCAAAAGTACATCCAGTCCAAGTTTCTAAAGATTCAGTATACCATGGAAATTAGCTCCAGAGGTACAACCTCTGAGTAATGTACAAATTCCTTCCTGGAGCATAACTCACAGGGAGAAGGGAGCTGAAGGAAAGGATAGGTAAGAGGGAGGGCCAGGAGCCTTGCCCAGTGCAAAGGATGAGGATGGGAGGAGGTGGAACATCTGTGCCATGGGTCTTCTTCAGAATCAGAGAGGCTGAACAGGCCAGGCATACAGCAGCAGTGCTGGCCAGGGCTATGCTTACCTCCTGCTCCCCTTAGCATAATAGCTACCCTTTGAGGACTTCCCTTCTCTGACAAAACAGTTGCCATGATCTGTGAAGTACTGTTGGTGCGTTGCAGGCTTGAGCTGAGAGTGGCTTTGCCGATTGTCCGGGGTGCAGTCCACATGTCTGTCATTCACAGTGATCTGTGTTCTCCTTCTCAGCCTAGTGGTCACCTTCCCCTTCCTCCTTTCTCTCTCTTCCTTTCTAACAAGTACCCCCTATCTTCTTTTTCTCCTTTCCTTCCTCTCTTTCCTCTTTACTCCTTTTTTCTCTTCCCTTTTCCTTTCCCCCCTTTTTATTCCCTCTCCTCTCTTCAGTCATGATCTGTCTCCCCTCCTCCTCTTTCCCTCCTTCTCCGTCTTTCCCCCCATCTCCTATCATGGATGAGCTCTTTCTTTAAGTGTCTCCACGCTGCTCATTCCCTGTTGGCCTTGACCTTCTTCCCGTTCACCGTCAGTCCCTGTTCCTTCTGTCTCAGGAACACAGTGATTTTAACACCTGGTGACGATTTCTCCAAGAATAACCTGAGTTGCTAATCTGGGAGCTGGGAGTGAATGGGGGTGGGAGGAGGGAGGAAGAGGACAGGAAGAGTAGTTTGGGGAGACATGGAGACTTGGCTCCAGTTATCTGCCTTGAGGCCGAAGATTGAGTGTCTCTTTCTCCCAAGCTCTGGCCTTTCAGTTTTGCTCCTAGCAACGTGGCCCGAGACTAGCCGTCTAAGCTCCAGTGCTCAGCACAGAATCTGGTGCTTTGTCAGCCCACAACAAATGTGGCTGAGTCAATTCTGTACCTTGAAGGAATGGCTTCTCACCCTTAAAGAAAGAGAAGATTAGTGAGGGATCAGCTTTAGGAGCAGAGTCATTAATAGGTCCATGTTGCAGTTAGGCTTGAGTTAGAGTGACAGGGCCACATTTAAGATCTGCTTTGGGATTAACCATTAGCTGGCTTATCCGTTCATCAGACACTTGCTGACACCTTCTCTGCTCTGTGCTGAGGACTGGCACTCCAGAGATGAATGAGACTATCCTCACCTTCAAGGAGGGACTTATAAATCCAGCCAAATGTAACAGGTGCCATGGTAAAGGTACAGGGGACCAAAAGGAGAAGTAATCATTTCTATTTGATAGGGTAATTAGAGAGAGTCCTATCCCCACAAATAGATGTATCCACAATACAAGGTTCCTATTTTATTCATTATATTAAAATTTTGTTTCTCATTATATAAGTAGCATATGCTCATTTTCAAAATTTTGAAAAATACAGAAAAATGTTTTGTAAAGATTTTATTTATTTAAGAGAGAGAGAGAGCAAGCAAACAGGGAGGGGGAGGAGCAGTGGGAGAGAGACAAGCAGACTCTGCACTGAGCTGGAGTCTGACTCTAGGCTCAATCCCATGACCCGAGATCATGACCTGAGCCAAAATCTAGAGTCGGTTGCCTAACCAACTGAGCGACCCAGGCGCCCCTACAGAAAAGTTTTTTGTTGTTGTTGTTTTAAACATTTTATTTATTTGACAGAGAGAGACACACAGTGAGAGAGGGAACACAAGCAGGGGGAGTGGGAGAGGGAGAAGCAGGCTTCCCGCTAAGCAGGGAGCCCAACTTGGGGCTTGATCCTCGGACCCTGGGATCATGACCTGAGCTGAAGGCAGATGCTTAATGACTGAGACACCCAGGAACCCCCAGAAAAGCATTTTTAAAAAGTTTCATAACCATTCTATGTGAAGGAAATCACTGCTGACGTTTTGGTTTCCACAAAGAATCACCATCTGAGGCCTCAGTGAATGTTTGTAAGTCACAGGGGATCAGGGAGAGGCTAGCTGGGCCTGAGAAAGCCTGGGAAGGCTTCCCCCAAGGAATTATGAGACTAGCCCTGGGCCCTGGGGGATGAGTTAGTGTGGGGAAGGGACTCCCAGTATAGGTAAAGGCACAAGCCATGGAAGAGCATTTCGGGATAGTGAGAAGTAGGAGGAAGTGGGATGAAGCTAGAGAGACAGGATGTGAATGGTCAACACCTGAGGGTTCTAGACTTCATCACACAGCTAGTCAGGGGGCCATCGGAGAGTCCTTTTCAGAAAGGACTTATCGTGGTCAGTCAGATGTTTCAGGGATGGCTGGGGGGCTCAGTCGGTTAAGCTTTTGCCTTCGACTCAGGTTATGATCCCAGGGTCTTGAGATCAAGTCCCACATTAGGCTCCTTGCTCAGTGGGAAGCCTGCTTCTCCCTCTGCCGCTCCCCCTGCTTATGCTCTCTCTCTTTCTATCTCTGATAAATAAATAAATAAAATCTTTTTTAAAAATTAAAAAGATAGGTGTTTCAAAAAGAGCTCTCTGTCCATTGAGGAGAGGGATGGACAGATGTATTAGAGGAAGGCTTCTAGGATCTGGGTTGAGGTTTGCAGGCAGAGCTGGGGCAGGTGTCCATCTGTCCTCAGCTGAGTTCATTGATACAACTTGGGTGTAGCTAGCCCCAGAAGGGAAACCACGTCTTTGAGTTTTGCAGGGTCCTTGCTAGCATAACAGAATGTCATTAACACTGTCCTCTCTCTGTCTCTTTTTAGGGCTACTCAGATCAAGACCTACTCCTGGGACAATGCACAGGTTATCCTGGTTGGGAACAAGTGTGACATGGAGGAAGAGAGGGTTGTTCCCACTGAGAAGGGCCGGCTCCTTGCCGAGCAGCTTGGTATGGGCACAACATGTGTGTATGTGTGCATGTTTACATGGGAATGTAACATGAAGGGTGTGTTGTGATTGTGAATTATGTGCATGTGTGCTCTGTGTATATTGTTTTATGTTTGTGCAATGTGCATGTAAGCTTTGTGCTAGTGAGTTTTAGGTAATTTGTTATTTATGATGTGTATATTTTATTACATTGAATTACTAAGTAAAAGTTAAATTTAAAAAAAAAACATTTTATTTATTTATTTGACAGACAGAGAAATCACAAGTAGCAGAGCAGTAGGCAGGGAGAGAGGAGGAAGCAGGCTCCCGGCTGAGCAGAGAGCCCGATGCGGGGCTCCATCCCAGGACCCTGGGATCATGACCTAAGCCAAAAGCAGAGGCTTAACCCACTGAGCCACCCAGGCACCCCAAAATTTAAATTTATGAACTCTTTTATTCACCAGTTCTTTCCACAAAGGCTCTGAGGTGTCTTATAAAAATCATCATAATACATCAATAAAGAAATAAGAAAATTGGAGTAAAGGGAAAACAAAGGTCGGAGAAAAAAAGAGGAAGCCAGGGGTGAGATAAATATGTATGTTTTAAGTTCCCTGACATGCGTGAGAGTTGGGCCAAAATGTTCGCTTTGAGCTTCCTACCAGCCATCATGGCAAGAAACATAATCAAGTACACAGTCTTGAGATGGTCTTTAAAATAAAAACAAACCCATTTTCCTGAGAAGCACTTCTTTTCATTGGCAGCTGTAGAGCAGGCTTTATGCTGGATGTGACCATGTCCTTAATATCAAACGTCCTTATAATAATCACAACATTACGTCTTAGAATTCCTCTCAATGTAAACTGAGGTTTCTTTACCAAAACATAATTCACAACAAAAATAATTGTATGAAAGGATGAAACCGTGTGGTTTAAGCGCACAGCTCATGATGCGCTGGCATTTTCCAAGGTTCAAGCACCTTTATCTCTGTGCTTCCCTGAGACCCAGGTGTCTCAGATGTGTCTTGGTGGCCTGACAGCAGAATTCCTACCAATACTTGCTTCAAAGAGCAGCGCCCTGCCTTGCCTTGCCAGAGAGAGAAAGAGACCGCACAAGCAGGGAGAACAGCCAGCAGGGGGAGAAGCTGGCTCCCCACTTAGGAAGGAGCCCGATACGGAACTCGATCTCAGGTCTGTGGGATCATGACCTAAGCCCAAGGCAAATGTTTAGCCGATGGAGCCACCCAGGCTTCCCTGTTTTGTTTCATTTTGTTTTCTTTTTTTTCTATGTTGGGGTTCAGTGTAGGGTCACCTCGGAGAAAACTTCCCCTGAAAGAAAGGCTCTATTGCTTAACTTTTAGCCAGTCTCCCTAAATATGTCTTATAACTTAGGTCTTGTAAATGTTGAGGAGTAGGGAGTTTAAAATTGTTTTCTCTGATGGTCTCTGATGTATAGATACTTAGGCTTGTAGGTGGGCAAACTGTATAATATACAAATGTGAGTTGTGTGCGGTATTTGTATCACACGTATTATGAGTACATGCGTGGGAGAGTGTCTTATACTTCTTTCTTCCCTCCCCTGCTCCCCAGGGTGGCCTGAAATAGAAATCAGCAAACTGTAGGTGTTTAATAAAGAGGGAGGTTGGGTTATCTGGGATCTTGCTGTTCTTACCCCATCACAGAAGTTCACAGCATCCAGAAAGTGCCCGTGCCTGTCCCCCTGGTTCAAACAGTGAACCAAACATTTTGGTGATCTTAGACTATTACTTGTGCCTTCAACCTGCTGTCCCCAGGGAGACTCCAGCACTTTTTCCTGGAGTGGCTACACCCCATCTGTTTAGAATTCTCTTTTCTACTTCCCACCCTGTACCCTCATCTAGCCGGTAAACCTCCACTCACTTTTCAAAACAGCTCAAGCTTCACATTTCTGTGAAGCCTCTCCTGGCCCCCAGAGCTCTTTCCTTCATGCCCCCGCCTCCCACACAGCAGACCCAGTCCTTATCACACTTGGGTGCACTTGTTTACTTGTCCATCTCCCCTAAAGTTCCATGAAGACAGGAAATGAGTCTAGTTTATTTTTGTGCCAACAGTGCCTATTTCGATGACCTGGCACTGAGTAGACGCTGCAAAAATATGTTTTGATTAAACTTCATTATGTTAAGTATTTGGCTACTTCATTTTATTTCAATCCAATTAAGACTTCCTGAGTGCCTACTGTATGCCAGGTCCTGTGTAGTGGAATAGGACACACAACTCCCCTGTCTGAAGGACAGAAACAGTGATACCCAATGTGATCAGTGTTGTGATAGAGGGATGTGCTGGGGGTTTTGGGGGAGCACAGAGGAGACGCCTAACTCAGGGGGACCAGAGAACATGATGCCAAGCTGAATCTTGAAGACATATGGAACAGCCAAGTAAGGAAGAGAAGAAGCAAGGATATTTCAGGGGAATAAACTGGTAAAGGAAAGGACCAGCACTGTGTGTTCAGGGAACTGTAAATCATTGACAGTGTTAGTCAAGAGTAGCCTTTCCCAAAGAGACTTGTGCCATTGGAAGGGTGCAAGCTGATTTTATGTATATACTTTGATGTATTAGAAACAAGGATATGTCATCAGCATGTCAATCCTTAGAACTAAACAAGACTAAGTTCTAAAAGGTGAGTTAGTTTTATATTTGGAAAAAAATAATAATTGGCATGCCAGGCCCTCATGACTAAGATTTTTAACAAGTGAGTTGGTTAAATATTTATTAGGTGCTTACCTTGTGCCAGGCACTATTCTAAGTGTTTTAAAGTAATATTCATTTAATTTAATTCCACTAGAGCCCTCTGACATACATATTTCTCTTATCTGTAAATTGTTTTTTTTTTTTTAAACAGATGAGAAAACTGAGGCACAGAGAAATTGAGTAACTTGCTTAAAGTCACACAGCTACTAACAGGTAGAGTCAGAATTTGAACCCAAGCAGAAGTCTGCCTCCATAGCCTGTGCTCCTAACTACTTAACCTCACTGTATAGTAACTATGATAGTAGGTGACATTGATCCAGGCATTCTATGAGATGCTGTGTATTAATTATTTCATTTAGTTCTCCCTATAACCTTTCCAAGTAGGTACTCTAGGGTATGTCCAATACTCTGAAAAATGAAGTTCAGAGGGCTTAAATAATTTTCTCAAGTTTATGCAGTTAAGAAGTAGTGGAGTCAGTTTAGATCTATCAAATTTATGTAGGAACATAGATGAAGTCAGAGTAATTCTTGAGTTTAGGGAGGCACTTAAAGAAGGCCTTAATCAATAGGTCAGATTTGGGCAGGTCATAGTAAACCATGTCTGTCCTACACAATTTCCTGAGCTTTCCTCTGTTGCTTACTAGTATTTGACTATTTGGACACCTGTCTCTCTTGCTAGACCTCAAGAGCAACAAGGTTATGTCTCATTTGGTTCATTATCCTAAGTACCCAGAATAGGTTAGATATTCATTCATTCATCCATTTTTTTCACTTATTCACTGAGCACTTAGTCTAAGCTGGGCTCTGTCTTGGTACTTGGGTTATAATAGTGAACAGAACAGCTATTGCATTTATTATCATGGAACTAATGGATAAGGGACAATAAACAAATAATTATACAAATATATAATTTAACATGTTTTAAAGAGACAAACTGAATGGTGTGTGAATTATCTCAATAAAACTGTTAGAAATTGTATTAAGTTCTGCATGAGGTAGGACTCTTGTTAACGGCAAGTGATAGAATCCCAAATCTGTTTTTAAAAGAGATTTAAAATAGATTAAAATATAGCATGGAGGACATGGGGAGATAGAGAGGAGAAGGGAGTTGGGGGAAATTGGAGGGGAGGTGAACCATGAGAGACTATGGACTCTGAAAAACAATCTGAGGGTTTTGAAGGGGTAGGGGGTGGGAGGTGGTGGATATTATAGAGGGCACAGATTGCATGGAGCACTGGGTGTGGTGCAAAAATAATGAATACTGTTATGCTGAAAATAAATAAAAAATAAATTTAAAAAAATATATATAAAATTTAAAAAAATAAAATAGATTAAAATAGATTTAAAATACTGTTTTAAAAATAGAATTTATTAGCTCTTATAGCTGGAAAGTCCACTAGATCTAGGATTCAATTGTACGTTCCATTTCTCAACTTTGCTAATCCCTTCAGCCTCCTTCCTTCTCCAAACTCTATGAGGAGTAAGATGGATGATGGCAGCTCCAGATTATCTTCCCAACTCCTGCAAAAAAATGCCTTCTGTGTCCCAGCCGCCATATAGCAATGTCAGGGAAGACTGTGATTGGCCACCCGTGAGTCAATGCCTGTCCCAGTGGCGGGGGAGGCGGGTATGATAACCTGTAGTGCCACCACAACTCTTTAAAATAGTGATTCCCTAAAGGAAGGAATGGTGGGCAGATAAAAGTAACATAAGTTACAAGTGCTGTGAAGAAAGTGAGAAAAGAGAAACCTAATTTTAGAGACTCAAGATCTTCTGAGAAAGTAACACTGAAGCTGAGAACTAAAAGATGAGAAGAAGTTAGCTAGGCAGAGTGTGTGTGAGTGTGTGTGTGGGTGGGTGTGTGGGGGGAGGCAGAGGGCCATATTCCAGATCAAGAATAGTCCTAATGTGGGGTAGAGCTTGAAGCACTCATGATACTGAAAGAAGCCCATGCCACAGGGACTAGACAATCAAGGGGAGAGTAGTATGAGAGGAGAGTAGAGAGGCAGGCAGGGGCCAGGTCTTGAAGGATCTTGTGGACCACGTTAAGACTTGCAAGGATGTGATCAGATCCGGGAACAGTGAGGGAGGGCGCTCAGCCTTCCTCATCCCCACATCCATCCTATCCCTCTGCTGTTCCAACAATTAAGTAAGTTTCAGTGGTGTGCTGGCCACCATAGTAGTGCTTCTCTTCTGCTTTATGGGATTCCTCTTCAGGACTCCCTTTCCTTTAGTTTTTCTCAGCTCACTAGGCCAAGACTAGTGATACGGCCAGCAGCTAGCTTTTATTAAAGCTGTGAGTAGCAGCAGTCATCAATATCTTCAAAGTTCCTGGTATATGGGTGAGACCATGGAGTCACTGAGGCAAGTGGATCTTTGGGAAAGTGCAGGAGTTTCAGGAACTCCTGTTCTTTCTTTTCTTTTCTTTTTTTTTTTTTTTTAAAGATTTTATTTTATTTGACAGAGAGAGGCACAGCTAGAGAGGGAACACAAGCAGGGGGATTGGGAGAGGGAGACGCAGGCTTCCTGTCTGGTAGGGAGCCGATGTGGGGCTCCATCCCAGGATCCTGGGATCATGACCTGAGCCAAAGGTAGATGCCTAATGACTGAGCCACCCAGGTACCCCAGGGACTCCTGTTTTAAGAAACATGGCATTTGAGGGCCTCTGCCCTCCTGCGATCCTCAGAAAGGGACTTCTTGTCCCTTCCCTAAATCTGAATGCAAATGGGTCTAGCCAAAACTCAAAGGATAGTAAAAGAGAAATGCACTTCTGCCTATAAGGGAAGGAGAGACTCATTTACAATGTGGTTTTGGAACACACACATACAGTCACTCCCACAAAGTATAGTGGAATTAGGAGGCTGAGGGTTAGGACTTAGGAGGCTGAGGGTTTTATCCTTTTTCTGCCACTAGTTTACTATGTGACCTTGAGCATCATGTTTCCTGTCCCTGGGTCTTAGTTTGGCCATCTGAAAAATGGGATTTGGATTCATTGAATGGGAAGGTACATTTGGCTCTATTCCTCTTTGAGTCCATGATTTCAGTTCCCATAATTCCTACTTATCACTCAGACTCCACAGACCCTTATACACTGCTTGCTTATTTTAGGTGCCTGTTAGATGTTGTGGTGTTTTTTCATTTGGTGTTTTTGGGTTTTTTTCTGGATTGGAATGAACAATTGAAACCTGCATCACTGACCCTGGTTACAGAGAATCAAAGACCCAACTGACATTGATAATAACTAACAGTGACTATAGTTTACAAGGTGTTTTCACAACAATTTTCTATGATCCTCACTCTTACTTCTAGCCTGGAAGATGCCATTATCATCCGCTCCATTATACTGATGAAGAAGCTGAGTCCACTCTCGTGTTTTCTTGCACATAATGAGCTGTGCCACACTTCTGTGTCTTTATTTTTTCATTGAAAGATTATGTAACTTTTCTAAATGATTCAGGTAACAGGTATTAGGTCCAGTACTCAAACTCAGGCCTTGGACTAAAAATCTTAATGTCCCCATTATATCATCATCCAGTGGTGTTTTTCCAAAAAGCTTGCCATGGTTTCTCATCAAATTTCTACCCTTGGTCACAGTGTTAGTGAGATTTCTTTAGTGATAACATATAACTCAAGTTAGGAACTTAGATAATAAAGGTTTGTTTCTCACAGATGCTAGCTACAAGTCAGCTCTGACTCTGTTCCATATGTCTTCTTACTCTGGGATCCAATCTGAGGTGGCTAAACTAGACAAAGGCTCTTAAATCTTCTATTGGGACTTGGAATGCCCACATCCATTGGCCAAAGCAAGTCAGATGACCAAATCTAATGTCAGTGGAACAGGGATATATTCCTCCCCCAAGTCGGCTCTGCAAGCCATTTGCCAGTGGGAAGGGGAGCCAGATCCTCTAGAGGAAGGCAAGGGAATGATCTGCCACAATCACCTAACACATGATGGACCCAGGGAACACAGGGTTACCTGCCCGTAAGATGCTCATTGGTAGGATACCTGGGTGGTACAGTCAGCTAAGTGTCTGACTCTTGGTTTTGGCTCAGGTCATGATCTCAGGGTCATGAGATCCAGCCCTATATTGGGCTCTGTGCTTGGTGGTGAGTCTGCTTGAGATTCTCTTCCTCTCCCCCTCCCCCATGCTCTAGATAAATAAATGAAATCTTCAAAATAAATAAATAGGGACGCCTGGGTGGCTCAATAGTTAAGTGTCTGCCTTTGACTCAGGTCATGATTCCAGGGTCCTGGGATAGAGCCCCATGTCGGGTTCCCTACTCCACAGGAAGCTCCTTTACCCTCTCCTATTCCCCCTGCTTGTGTTCCCTCTCTCTCTGTCAAATAAATAAAATCTTACAAATAAATAAATAAATAAAATATTTTAAAATAAGGTATTCATTGACTAGGGGAACAAAATAATAGAGAGAGAATTTCAACATCCTTTGGGTAGATGGCTTTGCCAGTCCTTAGCCTATGTGCTGTCATTCTTCACTCTTTTCTCTCTCCTGCAAACATGCCCGTCCCTTGCCCCGGGTTTGACATTTGCGGGCTGGTTTCCCAGGCTCCTGTGACAGTGGCTTCTGTCTGGATTAAGCCAAGGAGAGACACTGGCAAGGCCAAAGGGGCACCTGTATATTCCCACTCCTCCTTCCTCAAGTAGAGGCGGTTGCTCTTCTCTGGCCATGGTTCCAGCTTCTTTTGACCGTAGTAATGGATTTATTAGTTTGTTTGCAGTTGATGAGCTCTGGTTTCCTCACTATTCTGTCTGCCTCTTTGTTCTTCTATCACCTGTATAACCAATTCCCTCTGGTTTACATGTTAAGAATAATTCCCATTTTCCTGTTGGAATCTGACTGAAACGACTGTGTAAGGTGCCATGAGAGTACAGTGGAAAGGTACATCGTATGTTCTGAATGGTGGAGGTGGGGTAGGAAGAGAAAAGGAAGGCTCTTTGCAATCAGTGATTCCACAGGTGAAGAATGAAGGTGATCGGGAATAGGAGCTGGAGAGTAATAACATGAGCAATGACACCAAATAAGACAGTGTCGGCGGGGGGTGGGAAGGTGGGTGAGCCTGGTGGTAGGTACTATGGAGGGCACATATTGCATGGAGCACTGGGTATGGTGCATAAACAATGAATTCTGGTACACTGAAAAGAAATTTAAAAAATTAAAAAAAAAAAAAAAAAAAAAAAGGAAGAAGAAAGTGTCAAGAGGTGCCTGGGTGGCTCAATTGGTTAAGTGACTGACTCGGTTTTGGCTCAGGTCAAGATCTCAGGGTCCAGGGATCGAGCCCCGTGTTGGGCTCTCTGCTCAGTGGTGAGTCTGCTTCAGGATTCTCTCTCTCCCTCTTGCCCTCCCCCTGCTCTCTCTCTCTCACTAAAACAGATAATCTTTTTTTTTAAGATTTTATTTATTTATTTGACAGAGAGAAAGAGATTACAAGTAGGCAGGGAGGCAGGCAGAGGGCAAGGTCTAAGCAGGGAGCCTGATATGGGACTCGATCCCACTCGATCCCAGGACTCCAGGATCATGACCTGAGCTGAAGGCAGTTGCTTAACCAACTGAGCCACCCAGGCAACCCAAACAAACAGATAATCTTAAAAGAAGAAGTGTCATTGTCTCTAGAGCATTGTGTGAGCCAGGAAGATGAGGTTGGGGAAGTAGGTAGAGGTCAAGACATGCAGGTTCTTGGGTGCTAAGACAGTGAGGCTGGGTGTTGCATTAATTAGACCGCTGTCAGTCCCAGCTATATAAATCCAAGTCAAAATAGCTCAAATTATACAGACAGAAGCATAGCTGAGCATAATGGAAGAGAAGGCTTCTGTAAATGAGATGATAAATCCAGGGTGTTGGATGAATGGTCCACATGAAACTCAAAGTTTCTGAACATGAGAACAGCTCTGGACAGAAAGGAAGACAGTGAGTCCCTTGCCAAATCATCAGTGACTAGAAGGACATGAGTTGAAGATTGATACATGACAGAGATGGGAGGTATCAGAGCGAGACAGAAAAGGAATTTGAACATCAAAGTGGAAGAGAGATGTTCTGGGGCAGCATCAGGATGAGGAGCGATGAGTTCAGTTGGTCATGGGTTTTGAGTAGAATTCAGAGGTCAAATTCAGAAGTAGGCAGTGTGTACAAACTCTGTGGGTCTCTGGCAGCTGTCTTTGGACGGGACAGGTAAACATGATCTTGGGGGTGGTAAGGATTATTTCAGATTCATCTAAGATTGGGCCCTATTAAAGACAGCAGAAATATTGTTCTGAAGCCAATTAGAGGGAGGAAAGGATGGAGGGCTAGTCTGATTAATTGGTTGTCATCTTCCTGACCTCACTAGGCTCTCAGCTCCTGAGAATCCTTATTAATGAACCCGAGGAAAAGGTTACCATCTGGGCCTGCCAATGAAGGGCCTTCCAGAAGTCTGACAGTAATTGGGTGGGTGTGCATTTGGGGTGGTTCTGCTAGGAAAAAAGACCCATGAGCTGGCTCGGGCCATGAGCTGCTTATTTGAATCAGAGCTCTGATACCTTGGGTACTTTTGAGATGACAGTGACGACATCTCCTTGGCATGACATATGAGCTCTCCATGAGTCTCCACGAGACTTACTGCTTCATCACTCATCACTTTGGGCTTTCTGCTCTAATGATAGCAAACTGCTGTTCTTTGCCCCATTATCTGTGCTCATGCTGTTTCCCCTGCCTAGTAGGCTACACATGTATGTGCTCACACATACACTCACAATCACCTGTCTTTAGCTGATATCTGCTTAGGAATCACCTTCTCCAAGAAGCCTTCCCTGGCTCCCAGGACAGTTAGGTACCTCCTCTCGTGCCCTGCTAATCCCCTCACTTTTCACCATTCCAGCATTTATCACTGTGCTGTCATCAGTGTGTCTGTTTCCCACACAAGACTAGGATCTCCTTGAGGGCAAGAACTCCTGATTCACCTCAGTGTCCTTGTGCATGTTGAGCTGAGCTCTCATGACCCGCACTGTGCATATCCTCTCAAGCACGCCCTCCATGCTCATTCCCAACTCCTTCATTCATCTGTACAACCAACACTCACCAAGCACTTATTCCTCTGGCTAGTGCTGGGGCTCAGATGAATGACATGATCCCTGCTCTGGGAGCTCCTTGTCAAGTGGACTTCTACCATGCTGGGTAACATGTGCTATAGCAGAGGGAAGCACAGAGGGAAATGAAGGGGCTGTATTTAAGCCGAGTCCTGAAGAATGAGAAGTTAGTTAGGTGAAGAGTTCTGCTCAATGCTAGCCTTAAAGTCTCCCCTCTCCACCAACTTCTGGAAGCCTCCTCCTGCAGCCTCCTCCCCTGCTGTGCTCTGTCTCCCCTGTATTCCAGCACAGCCTCTGGTTTGCTGTACCTGGTTAGTAAATGTTACAGTGTGTTTGGTCACTGTGCCAACTGAGCGAGACAAGGGGACATAAGGGATAGAGCCCTGGCTTATGCCCATCTCCGAGTCTAGGTTTTCCTATCTGTACATTACAAATAACTTCTGCCTTGCCCTACCCTGCTCACAAGGTTTTAAAATTATATTTTTGAACTGTTACAGGTTCACCCCATTTCACAGATGAAGAAATAGAGGGTGAGAGAGATTGAAGAACTTGCCCGAGGTCACACAGCTAGTAGCTGACAGGGACTATATTCAAATCCAGACTATATGACTCCTGGGCCTCTTCCCACTGCCCACCTATGCAACATGACATGTCCTTTCCTTAGTGCCAATTCCTCAGAAGGGATTTGTGCCCCTGGCCTTGACCTGTGTCCTCATCTTCATCCATACTGATAGTTAGAGCCTATTTCCTTCTTTACCTGTTTTCCCCTTTCCGAGGCAAGCAACACACTTCCTCCACCTCCCCAAACATTGTCATTTACCAGGAAGTCAATTTTTATGATATTCATTAAGGAAGACATGCTGGGGGGGGGTTCTCTGATGCTGATGGGGTTTCTGTGGCCCAGATAATGACCCAGTAGCCACCTCCTTCTTTATCACGTGGCCACAGTTAGGGCACACTTCTGCTGCTGGCCTTTCTCAGGTTATGAGATGGGCCACAGAGAGGCTGTCAACCAGAGGAGGGCTGGGAAGAGTTGGAAGTGCCTTCAAGCTGAGATGGCGGGGGAAGAAGAACCCTGTCTGTATCTGGGGGCTTCAGCCCTCTCTGTGGACAGTGCACTAATGGGGAGAAGGAGGGAGGAGGAAAGGACGCCCCTCCTTTGTGGGGAAAGATGATAAAAGGAGAGAAATGGGATGAAGAGGACATGAGAAGAGCCAGGTGAAAGTAGAGAAAAAGCAACTGTCGTTCCAACAGGCAACTCTGGGCAGCAGTTAATCCGTCGTCTTGCTCAATTCTCCCAGTTGCTCTCAGTAGAAAGGTACTGTGGCTATTTCCACGTAACAGCCAAGGAGCCTGAGACTGAGCGGCTAAGTGATTCAGAGAAATAAAGTGACTTGCCCAGATTCAGACACTGTGGTAGTCAAATTAAAGCAAAGGGGGGCAGGGCACCTGGGTGGCTCAATCAGTTAAACATTTGCCTTTGGCTCAGGTCCCAGGTCATGGTCCCAGGGTCTTGGGATTGGGCCCCCCACCTTGGACTCCCGGCTCAGTGGGGAGTCTGCTTCTCCCTCTTCCTCTGCCCCTCCCCCTGTTTCTGCACGTGCTGTCTGTCTCCTCTAATAATAAATAATATCTTAAAAAAAAAAAAGGCAAGAGGGGACTAAAGGGACTTGTAAGGAGGGGAACATATGGTCAAGGAAGGAAGGAAAGAAATTGAAAGGGAGAAAGAAAAAAAAAAAACAGAGCAAGAGAAGTGGGAGACAGGGCTATGTATGGACATGGAGGCAGCCATATCCAGATCTAAACTTAATTTCTGCTAATATAACTATGTGACCTTGTGTGAGTTATGTTCTCTTGGAGGCTTCATTTTCTCATTTATAATTTGAAGATGATTATATTTGCCCACAGGCTGTTGTGAGGATGAAGTAAGATAGTATTTCCCAAGCTCCTGGCATAGTGTCTGACATTTAGTAGGTGCTTAACAAATATAAAGAATCCCAAGGAGAAAATATGAGGAACATAAGGGAAAAGAAGGAGTGACACAAAAGGGAAGAGAGAAGGTTTTGAGAAGAAAAAAAGATGGGCCTGGAAAGAGAAGAAAGAAGAAGGCAGATGGACAAAAGAGGAGGGAGGAGGCTAGGGTAGGAACATGTAGAGAAGAGCTGCCACCAACCTGGCCAGAATTCCACAGCTGGAAAGCAGCCATATTGTCTGAATCAAGAGGGTCTTCCTTATTTCTCCCAGGACAGCCAAGTTCTGTTCATTGTCCCTGAAAGTGTCATTCAAGATCATAAGGTACAAAACAGACAAGATCTCTCACGTGTCAAGTGCAGTCCTCCAGGTGCCTTATGTAGGGTTTGTGTGGAGAGGAAGAGATACAGGGGAATTCTAGGGGGGATCTGTGAAGGAGGAACCTCATGGAGTGGAGATACGCCAGTGAGTTTGGGATGGAAAGGGCAAATGAAACTTTGCTTGTTCAGTGTGGATCTTGGGGTGCCTTCCAGATCCTAGACTAGAGCTTGCCAGGCTGAGATGAGTGGAAGGCAGGGGAAAGAGGAGGAAAAGCCCTGGTCAAAAAGGTCAAAGCCTGGACTTTGTCAAACACTGGTTCCTCTGTTTATCTTGGGCAAGTCGGCTTGTTTCTCTAAGCCACAGTGTCTGCATTAGTGAAATGGAGAGGGTCTGCAGAGGAGACATGAGGATCCGATGAAGTAATGGAGGTGAGAAACACATTGGGAGAATGTGAAGTGCTGTGTACACATATTGAAATATTCACTCTTTCAGAAAACACCTAATGACACCTACTCTGTGTCAGGCACAACGCTATACACTTTACCTGCATTATCTTGTTTAATGAGGTAGGTAAAATTATCCCCATTTATAAACCAGGGAGTTGATTCATAAAGAGAATTAGGTGACTTGCTGGGGGTAACACAGCTGGCCAATGGTAGAACCAGGATCTAGCTGACTCTACAGCCAGTGCAGGTAACCCTTGCCCTGTGCCACCTCTTTATTTATTTATTTATAAATTTTATTTTAATTTTGTTAAAGGTTTTATTTATATATTTGAGAGAAAGAGTGAGAGGCAAAGAGCATGAGCAGGGGAGGGGCAGAAGGAGAGGGAGAAGCAGACTCCCCACTGAGCAGGAAGCCTGACGTGGAGCTCAATTCCAGGACCCCAGGACCATGACCTGAGTTGAAAGCAGATGCTTCCCTGACTGAGCCACCTCGGGCACCCCTGTATTATCTCTTTAAAGCAGAATCCTCTGCCATGGAATTAGGCCTCCGTGCTTCGCTGCTTTGCACCAGCTATATTAATCTGGAGTTTTCTGGCCAGGGGGCATAAAAACGAAGGGAAAAATCCTTACTGTTATCTCTCTTCTCTCCTTAGGGTTTGACTTCTTTGAAGCCAGCGCCAAGGAGAACATCAGTGTGAGGCAGGCCTTCGAGCGCCTGGTAGATGCCATTTGTGACAAGATGTCTGATTCGCTGGACACAGACCCCTCCGTGTTGGGCACCTCTAAGAACACCCGTCTCTCAGACACCCCACCGCTGCTGCAGCAAAACTGCTCATGTTAGGCAAGGCCCACCCTCCTGATCTCCCCTTCTTGTGACCCCACACCCACTCTGCTTCCCCTATTACAGTCGGTCCACCCCCAGCCCCATGCAGGCTGAGTTGCTGCTGTCCTTTGCCTGCAGCAGAGGCAGAAATGTGCCCCTTGAGTTCTCTGTAGATAGTCCCACTAAGAGACCACCAGTCCTAGACTAAGAGCCAGGTCACAGCATGGGTAGAGATTCATTTTACAAAAGAAGACTCTATCTTACAAAGGGGATTCACTTCAGGGACTTGGAAAGCGAGTCTCTTTTCTGTCTTTAAAATAAGATTTCTTCCATTTACCAGAATTTGACACAGCATACTTTGCAGGGCCCACCTGCACAGCTAATCCTATTAAAGTAAATGTCCTCATACACAACATGCTTGTTTCCTATCAGGCTCCCTGTGGGGCTTCGTCTCACTGCAAGCCAAGCTTTGACTCTCAAAGCCCTATGCCTGTTACCACGGATGCCCACAGGGCCTCGGGCAGTTGCTGTGGTGACAGGCCAGAGCTAATCTCCAGAGAGCTCAGACTCTCTAATGATGCTGAAGGAGCAAAGGCTGAGTCAGAAATATACTTAAAAGAAAAGATTATTCCCTGCAAAATGTCAAAGGTTCCGACTATATAAAAGAGCAGGAGGGTGAGCTCAAGAAAGATAGAAAGAAAAGAGAAACACAGGCAAGATGAAGGAACAGGTCATGACTTTCTGATTTTGCTGCTTTCCAGCTAGTCTTAACTGTGGGAACTCCATGAAATCGGTCTTTGTTTTTTAGACTCCCAGAATTTGAAATATTTAGAGTTACCTAGTCTGACTAGTTAGTTTCAGTCTTCACATCTCTGGAAAGTGAATGCCAGGCCTCACAACCAAATCTCTTTCTTCTTCTTTTTATTTTTATTTTCTTTCTTTCTTTCTTTTTTTTAAGAATGTTATTTATTTATTTAGAAAGAAAGAAAGAGCGAGCAGGAGGAACAGATGGAGAGAGAGACCCTCCAGCAGACTCCCTGCTGAGCCCGGGGCCCAACTTGAGATTCTATCCCACAACCCTGAGATCATGACCTGAGTCAGAATCAAGAGACAGTTGCTTAACTGACTGAGCGACCCCAGGCACCCCACCAAATCTCTTTCTTCTAAAACACACCTTCTAGGCAGGGCTGGGAGCTCATTGTCTATACCACCCTTGGGCAGCTCTCATAATCAGAAAGTTTTCTTTGCTTTAAGCTGAAATCTGTCCCCTGGAAATTCTTCTTTCTCTCCTCACCCCATTTATCCCAGCTCTGCTGTCAGAGACTTCACAGTCCGTGCTTCTTCAACTCCTGTCACCCTCAGATGATTTGAGAAAGAAACCACGACCTCTGCCTTCTCTGAATCAAGTAGTTCTGCTGTTATTTATAATGTCTTCCTACCATTTTACCCTTTCTTCCCAACCCATCTTTCAGTCGCTCCTGAGTAGTTTGACTGGGAAATGTGATTCTAAGCAGGATAAATCTGAGGGGACATGACCCTAACAAAGTTGGGAAAGCTGAACTCAGGTCCCAATCCCACACTCATTCTCTTGGGAGTGAAATCTTCATTTCTCCTGAAGAGTGGATATGAAACCACTCCGAGTGGAAACTGCTTAACTAAATACCTGAAGGGAAAAACTAAACCAAAATCAAAACCACAAAACCCTCTGATACCAGAAACAAACCGAATGGACTCCAGTTTGTCTAGACATGGCAGAAGTTTGGTTTTTAGCTGAAATAATGAAATGGAACTAGCAGTGATTCCTGAAAATCTCTCCTTCCAGGCCTGACCCAAATCCCTATCTTCCCCCTGCACTAACACGCTACCTCAGAAGTTGGTGAGGGAAGAAGGTGTTGGAAGCGTCTCTTCCAAGTTTTCTCTCCATTTCAAATGCCTCTCATTATCCTAGGAAAGTGCATTGACTCACATAGTTCCAGTGACTACCTAAAAGGACCCTCCAGAGTCAGCCCTACGGAGATGTTGCTTTCTGATGCAATGAACAGGATAGAGCTTTGGACGTTGGAATCAGGAATCCTGGACTCTGGATCAGTCACTCCATCTCTGAGTATTGATTTCCCACCTACAAAATGAGGGTGCTATTTGGGTAATCTTTAAGGTCCCTTCTAGTGCTCATAACTCTCTGATTTTCTTTTTCACCTTCATCATTTCAGTTGATCTGCAGAAAAAAAACAAGAGATGAGGATTATCCCCCCAGTGTCATTGTAGCTAACACTGATGTCATGCTTACTAGACATTGTTCCAAGCACTTTACATGTATTAACTTACTTATCATCTCAACATCTTTGTGAAGGAGGCACTATAATCAACCTCATTTAAATATGAGGAAACTAAGGTATAAAAAGATTCTCTAGCTTGCCTAAGGTCATATAATGAGTAAGCAGTAGAACAGGGGTTCCAATCCAGGCAGTAGGCTCCAAGGTTGATGCTCTTACCACATTCTGTACTACACTTTTCATGAATAAACTGTGACCCAAAAAGGTCAAGATGGTCAAGATGGTACAGCTAGCAAGTGTGAGAGCTGTGTTAAGATTCAATCCCAAGGACATCAGATTCTAAGTCCACTCGAGAAAAGACTTACGTCTCTTTGTTAACAAATCTCTCAACTATTCAGACTAATCCGAGGAGATGGATGTCTAATGCTTCTGGAAAGTAGTTTCTGAGGCAACCAGGTCCTAAGAGACGGAGCAAAAATTGTCCAGCGTTTCTCAAGTTCAAGTCCCTGTATCAGCTGTTGTCAGGAGGTTCTTACCTAGCCCTCAAGTAGTGCTTTAAGCAGCTGCCTGCTCCAGCAAGGGGACATTTTGCAGGAATGACTTGGTTGACTTCTTTGACCACGGAAGGATGTGATCCCTTTACAGGCAGTGGTTCTAGATGTGCTTTTTACACCGTCAAGTCTATACAGGTCAGGCATAATTACAATTTTCCTGGGCAGTAAAACCCATCTGCTCTAGTCCTTGGATTTCAGACTGAGCTCCTACTGACCCTTGGATATTTTATTTTTATTCTTTTTTTTTTATTCTTTTGTTTCATATTGGATATCCAGGCAAAGACTGAAATTTTTAAAAATTGTTAAATTCTTTACAACTCAGGAGCCAGTGTAAGCAATTTTCTTCACAACAGATAGAATCGAGAGTCAAATGTAATTGTGGCAAACTCTTCTGCTGGGCAGCAAACAAGCAGAGCTGCTTGCTAGATGGCAGTTCCCCAGCCCTGCTCTGTGACCTTGTTTCTGCCGCGTGGAAGGCAGGAGCTTCTAGCTGATTACTGTGCAATGTTTGTCAATCACAGTAATAGTGCCATTAGCCACCAAGGTTCAAGCTGCAGAGTATGTTAGTAGTAACTTGTCCTGGTTTTCCTTTTGCTTAACAATCCAAATAAAGAATTAAAAATAAAAACAAAAAACTCTTGACCTCAAAAGAGGCAAAAGTAGGCCAGATGTGCAATACGGTGTTGTAGCTTTTTACAGAACCTGTTTTAAATGCATATGTATCAGTAAATACAAAGTGATTCGTGACTTACTCTTGTCTCCTCAGTCTGTAGCATTAATTAACTTCTAGGAGCATCAACGGGGTAGAATGGCCAAGACTTGTCAAATATTAGATCAGGAAGGGAGCTTAGAGAAAATCCTGTCCAGGCTTCTCATTTTACAAAGAGGAAGGTTGAGGTCCAGAGAGGAAAAGGAAATTTCCTAGGGCCACTCTGAAAGTGTATTAGTGATGGAGTCAGGACTTCGTCTTGGATCTCCTCTATGTAGAAATTTATCATGTTTACAGAAATGTATCTACTGTGGGCCTGGTGCTATTAAACACTGGATAAATATATTTGAAAACAAGTGATTCCCTGCCTGCAGGGTACCTATAGTCTAATGGAGGTGCTATTTCTAAAATATTATCCCAATTTGGCAGTCAAGGAAACATAGCCTTGGAAAAGCCAACATATTCAAGTCACTCAGTAATATCATTTAAATTCACTTCTGACTCATGCTCATTCCATTTCTTTATTCGGATTTCTCTCAGATGAAGGGTATATGGAGTGGTGGTAGTGACGGGCTCCAGTGTCCCAGCTGATATTGGTTAATTAATTCTGAGAGTCCTTGGTCTCACAATTACTTTGTGACTGCAGCCTGATAATGTCCAGAGAATGATAAGAATATCTGCCAGACTTGACTTTCCTGTTCACATTACCTGCTCCTGCTCCAAAGCTCTTTGCTTGGGTGTCAAGGTTCCTAGAGTGTCTTGAGGAATGTTTGTTTGGTTTGTTTGCTGAGAGTTTTGGGTAAGGAGAAGGAACTACAGTAACCAGTGTCCTGGGATTTCATTGATTTCAGATTCTGCATCTCTACTAAGTTATTCCTGATGACCTGCCACAGTTGGAGGATCAGCCCATGCCTGGGATTGCATGCAAGAGAAGACAGGCCTGTGAGATACAAATACTGTTAAGTGATGTTTTTGAAGGCCTTCATCCCTTATATAAAGTAGGCAAAACTAAAATTTATGCATTCAGATTTATTCAATAAATAAATGTATGTGTCAGGATATAATCAGTGGCAGACTAAATACAAACCTTGTCTTCATGAAGCTTAAAGTCTAGTAGCTTGTGGTTTAGTCTAGACATTGTAAAATACCCAAATATAATTAAAAAGTGCTCTGAAGAAAAGGTACATCATTCTATGAGAATACAACTGGGAAAACTGAATCATTTGTCGAGTTGTTTCAGGAGGCCTAGAAAATCTCCACTGCCTCCCAAGTACCTCTGCTATCCACTGACCATTGCTTTATATTCTTCAAGCTTTCATCCTTTAGTTCAAACCTTTGATGACTAGTCAAATACAAATCCTCCAGAAAGAGTAAGGGTGAGAGAAACAGTATTTGTACCTGTGAAATATGTTTAGACTGCCTGATTCAGAGTTAACTGTTGTCTTCTGAGGGACATAAGGAAACATAGTGATTTGAAACAACAGACATTTGTTATTTCTCATGATTCTGGGGGTTGGTTGGCTGATTCTTCTTCTGGTCTAGAATGATGTCATTCACATGCCTGGAGTCCCAACTGAAATGACTAGGGTGGTTGAGGTGACTCTCCATGTGTTTTCATCTTCCAGAAGACTGCCCAGACTTGCTCACTTGGTGGTAGAAATTTTTCTAGCAGCAAGAGAGGGCAAGCTCCTGTGTAGAAGTACTTCTTCTTGAGCCTCTGTTTGTATTGTGTTTGGTAATGTCCCACTGACTAATGCAAGTCACATACAAGGGGTGGGGAAATAGGTGCCATCTCTTGATGCAAGGAGCTATAAAATATTGTGGCCATTTTTTCAGCCCACTGAAGGAAGCAACACTAAGCCGTCTGGAACCAAGTCTGAGAAATTTCCCTGGGTCTTAAAACCTGGTATCCCCAAAGAGAAACGTCACAATAGTTTGCAGCAGGGCAATATCACCATTTGTTTAGTTCTCCAAAGGGTCTGCTTTGGAGGAATGAAGACACATCTGTATGGTGTTTTGATGCATATTTCACCATTCATTTGGTTACTTCTTAGCTACTCCCTGAGGGATGAATCTGGCTTCTCATTCTGTGGAATTAACTGTAATAACGATTGTGATTCCCACCTGAGATTCCTGGCTGGAGGCCCAGCAGAAGGATTCAGTGTATGCAGAAAAGATGGCCCAAAGGATAGTTGAGGGGCATCTGGCTGGTTCAGTCGGTAGAGCATGAGACTCTTGATCTCAGGTTTATAAGTTTGAACTGCATGTTGGATGTAGAGATTACTTAAAAATAAAGTCTTTTTAAAAAGAGAACAGTTGGTCCCTCTGTTATAGCTATATTGTCTTCCTTGGAGACCTCATCTGGTTCTGTGGCTTTAGATGCCAAGTCTTTGGTAATGATGTGTATACACAGTGTCCAGCAGACATCTCCATGTCCACCTTGGAACTCTTAATTCTTAATTCCTTCTCTTTCTTTCCTTTTGTTTCCTTCCTTCCTTCCTATCTTTCTTTCCCTTTCTTCCTTTCTTTTTTCCTTCCTTCCTTCCTTCTACCTCTAGCACAAGTCCTGTGAGTCTACTTTTAAAATATATTTCAAATCTGCCTACTTTTCTCCATTTCCATTGCCATGATCTTGGTCCAAGCCACTTGTTTCTCCCCTAGAGAGCTACCATAGAGTTCATAACCAGTTTCCCTAGTCCACATTTGTTCTCCCACAGTCCATCCTCTACACAGCACAGATCTTTTAAAAATATAAATGCTGGGGTTTACTTCAATACAACACATGAAAAGAATCCAGAGACTTCAATTACTATTAATTATTAATTATTCAATTATTATTAATAATGGTTATTTTATCAATTCTGTTTCTAGCCCTGAATCTGCCCCTAACTTACTATAGGACCCCTGGTAAATCATTTCTTGTAATAGCTAGCTATGACTTCTCCCCAGAATTTCTTCTGGAAATAGTCATCTCTTCTACTACTCCTTCATCCAAAACAGGTGATTCTAGTAAAGACTGTCAGTAAAGTGGGCATGTGATCAAGCAAGGCCAATCAGAATTCTTCCCTAGGATTTGAAAAGAAGAAATTGGAGCTATTTTCTTCCCTTTTGAGTGGGAAATATTATGAAGATGCGTTCTCTAAAATTGTGATGACCTATCCTAAACCTATGTATAGAATAGGAAAAAACAAGGCCATCGTGTAGACAGAGGCAGAGGTATAAGATGGGAAAGTGTGTCCTGTGGCTTTCTCAGCCCTGATTCTGGCTTCTTGAGGTTTGGCAGATCACCTCTTCCTTTGATTCTCTTAGACACTTCAGTGTTTTCAACAAAGTCCCCATTTAGTTTTGCGCATTGGAGTTAGGTTCTTAACACTTAATAACCAAAAATACATTGTCCCCCTTTGCTCCTCAGTTTTCTCCTTAATACATCTGTTTAGCTCCAGAGTACAGTAAGTCTAATTTTTAAACACTGAGTCTTTCAGAAATATTCCATTTCTGTGGACTTTCTGCTGAAGATTTTTGTATAATCTGGAACAAAACTGTTCTTCACCATTTTCTCTTCATGAGCCTGAATAGAGGAGGAAGAGGGATTTCTCAAGGTGAAAACTAGTTGTCCACAAACACTGATGATAGCACAGAAAAAGGTTCCTGTGGTTAGGTTACTAGTCCACATGCAGACTAGCCTCTCAGGGACCCAGAAGCTAGACAAAACAGCTCACACCTCTGCTGCTTTTTCTCTACATCTTTTCCTAGGTCTACCAACTCAGTGACACACACCCTCTTGACAGAACACCATGGACTGCACTGAGTTGTGTGACATATTTTTTACCTGCTTCTCCTCTATCATTTTGAAGTGGCCAAACAGCAAATTACCCAAATAGGAAGTCTCAGGGAGACTTGAATAAGAGTTCTCTTTGTTGGTACAAAATCATGTCATAGAAAGGCTAATGTCTGACAAAGTAAATCAGCAAGTCCCTGAGGGGTGTGATTAAAATACCCAGCTCCCTTCAGATTCTGATGCATCTCTTCCCAAGTTTTACCAATGGGCTGGGATAGGCAACCTTGATTAAGCCACTCCCTATTTCTGGGCTTCAGGAGTTTATACCAGTTAATTTCTGCAGGCCCTCTTGGAGCTAATGCGCTGTGATTTTAGGCCCATTTTCTGTCAGAGCTGCAAGTGGCAAACAGGGTTTTGGCAGAAATATTTTCATTATGAAAGCCTTCTTTCTTCTTGGGTAGGATGAAAACAGTCAAGGCTGTGTGGACCCCTGCCCTCATCACCCAGCAAGGCTTGTGGCCTTGATTTCCCAGGCTTCCAGAAAGCATCTTAGTAATTAAGTGCATCTGATGGTCCACACTTGCTTGTACTAGGCCAGAGGTTCCTAAAGGTAAATAGGAGGGGAGAGGAACAAGAATCTCTGATGATGCTTATTGAGAACAGAGTACAGACAGACATATGGATTTGAGAAGCAATACCAGGCATCCATGTTTAAGAGCCAGATATGTATTCCAATTCAGGGGAGAATTAATTTACTAAGCACTAAACATGTTCCAGGTTGAGCTGGGTAAGATCTTTCTTTTTCTTATTTATTTATTTGTTTGTTTGTTTATTCGACAGAATGAAAGAGACAGCATGAGAGGGAACAGAAGCAGGGCAAGTGGGAGAGGGAGAAGCAGGCTTCCCACTGAACAGGGAGCCCAATATGGGGCTCAATCCCAGGATCCTGGGATCATGAGCTGAGCCAAAGGCAGATGCTTAATGACTGAGCCACCCAGGTGCCCCTGGGTAAGATCTTTCTGAGGACAGTTGCTGTCATACAGCTGGAAGCCTGGAAACTACAGACTGAGAGATTTGTGCTGAGCTGTCTTCCAGTCCCTCCAAACATCAAGTTACAGAATGAGGACTGAGACAGTAGCACGGTGGAGGGGTTAAGAGCATAAAGTTTGTAGTCCAAGAGATCCAGATTTAATCCTTGGATCTTCATTACTAAATAGTTGTGTGACATTGAGATCATTACTCTTGGAGCCTCAATTACTTCATATATATAAATGGTATCATAATCTGTCTCAAGAGGTTGTTGAGAGGATTAAATTTGGGAATGAGTGTAAAGCCCTTAGTGTAGTGCCGGATACCCATGGTAGATGCGGAACGTAGTGTTGATGATTGTACTACACAAGGTCATTCTAGTTAAGCAGAGTGTCCTGGAGCCTTTGTCAAAAGATGCCCCACTGACGGGTACCTGGTTGGCTCAGTTGGTAAAGCATGTGACTCTTGAGCTTGGGGCATGAGTTTGAGCCCCACATTGAGGGCAGAGTTTACTTTTTAAAAAATGCCCCCCAGTGCTGAGAAAACCAGGATTCCAAAAAACCTGGGTTTGAGTCCTGTGATATACTGTGTAACCTTGGACAAACATATTTTCATCTATAAAATGAAATTAATCATCTTGCCTACTTTGCAAAATAGTTGTGAGAGTCAAAAGTGCATTTTAGAAACTGTGAAGTATTGTGGACATATAAGATGGAGCAAATGTGAGGGCCTGGGAGTAGGTAGCATTCATCCCAGAATGAAACTGGGCATACCCCTCCTGGAGCCATTTCCAAGGGTCCTGTCCAGCTCTACCAACTTTCCCTCCCCCCACCATTTTGGCCCCAGGAACCTAACCTCATGTCACCATGCCTTATCCCCAGAAATTTGGTTGGCTAAAGAGAAACTTGCAAAGGCTAAGATCTGCCAAAGAGAATCAGTCAGTGCATGCTGAACAGAGCAGTGAGCTGTGGTTGGGGTTGGGGCCCAGGAGGGGCAGACAGTAGAGACCATTTATACTATGATTAGTATATTATAAGAAAAATCATCAATTGTGTGTTCGGTACTTTACAGTTCCCAAAGTACTTTCTCAGTGAAGCTTCAGTGGTCTTTGACACAATCCTGTGATGTGGGTTTTATTATTCCCAGTACTCAGATAAGGAAAACTGAGGCCTGCATCAGTGAAGCAACCTGCTCGAGACTGCATAACAAAGGCAGCAAATGGCTTAGTTGGTCTCAGAACAGGGTAGGATCTGCCCCCAAGGAGTGAGCAGTCCTGATCCTGAACCCGGCCTATTTGGGGGGATTGATGGTAGCCAAAGAGAAAACCTAGGCATCAGTTATGTGTACATCTGGCTTTCTCTCTGCTTGTGGGGAAGAAGGAAGAAGAGAAACACACACTCTCCTCACCACCCCTATACCCTTAATGCAATTAAACTTAGAACAGAGGCTTCCCTCATATCATGGGGCCAGAGAATGATGGTCTCGGCAGTTACACAGAGAAATGTCACCTTACTCAATTTGCACACCACCTTCAACTCCCCAGTTGCTCTTTCTAATTTATTCAACCAGGGACTGGGCTGGTCTCATGCCAGCCTAGGAGATGTGCCATAATAGGAGAGCAGAGTTCCTCAGGAGGAGCAATTAGCAAAAATTGGAGTTCTCCCTCTATGGGACTAAGCAGAGAAAGGAATAATAATGCTCACATCTCTCCCCATAAGATTCTAGCTAAGCAGATGTTTTCAGGCTTTTTAACAATTATTATCCCTGTGTCTGTATACTGAAAGCTATTCTCAGTGATATATAAAATGTTAAGTGGTATTGTGAGTTTCTACAAATGCAAAGATACACACACACACACGTATATACAGTAACAGAAGGGAAGATCCCATTTGCAAATATCTGCAGTGTCTCCCTGTTCTGTGTTGACATGTTTTATTGATAAAAACTGGCTTGTATTAATGTATCTCCTATCCTTATTGTAATGGCAATGATGGTATGTGCATTAAAGTTCATCTGAACTATACATCATTTATGGAGTGACTCTTCCCTGGGCTTGTGCTACGAACTTTGAGGGTAGCCTTCTGATCTTAGAAAGAAACTGGAAAAACGGGTCCAGCACCAATGCAATGGAAGCCACGGTACAAGGCAGTATTCAAGTTCATGATGGACAAGGCAAGTTCATGACGGACTCAGGATAGGGAAAAATCAGGGTGGTTATAACTGTTGGGATGGCTTCAGGGAAAGACTGGCACTGCAAGAGATCAGGGACAGCCAGTCAGTTTGCACTTCTGGGGACCCCGTGGCTCCTGGCTGTACACGGCTGTTGTAGAGAATGCAGAGAATCCCAAGGAGCAGTGTGTACCCCAACAAAGAGTTAAGCTCTACTGCTGGACAACGCTAGAAGCAAGTCTGCCAAGCTGGAGAGAAAGTGGTGAGCCCACCAGAAAATGAAAGAAAA
Organism: Mustela putorius furo; assembly: GCF_011764305.1. Lineage (NCBI taxonomy): Eukaryota > Metazoa > Chordata > Mammalia > Carnivora > Mustelidae > Mustela > Mustela putorius. The sequence goes on along the minus strand of NW_025422005.1, from coordinate 41,200,230 downwards.
TGCAGACAGAATTGACAGCTCTGGAAAGCAGCCCAACCCACTCCCCACCTGCCAATGCCCCCAAACTACAGCAAGTCTAAGAAGACAGCATATTCAGTGCAGTTCTTCACCCGTTCCTGCTGCAGTAAGGTAGGGAACCGTTTCCCTTTCTTTAGCCTGGTTAGCTCCTCCTCATCTGTCAGGACTCAGGCGTGGAGACCCTGAAGGGCCAGAGCAGATGAAGAGCTGGGGAAATGCAGAGCAGGGGTGACAGAAGGGTCAGATTCGGGATCCACTCAAGATTCTTTTGATTATAAGTGACATATCCCCACCTTAAATAATCACACGAAAAGAAAGAGGTCATGGTGGGAGGGGAATTTGTTAGCTCCTGTTCCTGTAAAATCATGTGGTGTATCTCCCTTCAGGCCCATCTGGAACTAGGTGATCAACTTATATTATCAGGACTCTCTGGGTTGGCTTCATTCTCAGTCCACTCCAGGCTTACCCTACCAATATAGCCCTCTGGATAGAGAGTCTTTGCTTTAATAGTATTGGCAAAAGTCCTGGGTCATGCACCTATTCTAGGATTAATGATGCCAAGAGGTGAGGTGTTCTGGTTGGCTAAGCCTAGGTCTTGTCCAGCTCCGTCTCTGGAGTTGGAGGCTGGGGTCAGTACTACTCAAACCAGATGAACTGAAAGTGGGAGAGGAGTGGTTGCTTAAAAAGAAAATTAGGGCACTTTTTCCCGAAGAGGAAAGAATGGATGCTGGCTAGGCAAAAATATCAGCTATTCACAGGAGATAGAGAATCAGATCATTGCATTAAGGACATTTTAAAGCTGGACAGAAGAGAACAAAAGTGGGTTCTTCCCTTAGGGTATGGGAATGGAAGAAATAAAGTGGGCAGGGATGGAGGCATAGAGCCCAGGCGATCAGCTGAGCTCAGAGCAGTCAGGCGGGGTCTGATATGACTTGATAGGGTGTGTCTTGCCAAGGGGGACAGCAGGGTTTGACTAGGGATTGAAATAATATCCTCGGGGTGGGTGGCTCAGTTGGTTAAGCATCTGCCTTCGACTCAGGTCCTGATCCTCGGATCGAGTTTGGCACCAGGCTCCTTGCCCAGTGGGGGGCCTACTTCTCCCTCTGCCTGCTGTTCCCCCTGCTTGTGCTCTTGCGCGCACGCTCTCTCTCTGACAAATATATAAATACAATCTTTAAAAAAAAAAGTGAAATACAGCCTTGGCTCTAAGTGCAGAACGTTGTATCTTAGTGTGGAGTTACCTCCACAAGGAGGAAGGATTCCCTTGTATAATTCACACTAAAGGGCCATCTGCTCACCAAAGCCATGAGTAGAGGGCCAGCATCCAACCAGAGGGGCCACCTATCTCCAGTTTGCTAAAGGTGCTGCCATGGGTTGAATCATGTCCTCCAAAAGTTGTATGTAAGTTCTTATCCCTGGTACTTCTGAAAGTGACTTTCTTTGGAAATAGAGTCTTTGAAGTTGTAATCCAGTTAATATGGGGCTATTTTGAATTGGGGTAGGCACTAAAACCAACAATGGTGGTTTTACAAGAGAAAGGAGATGGAAAATGGACACGGAGACACAGAGGAGACATAAGGAGGAAAGCTATGTGATGATACAGGTAGAGATTGGAGGGATGCAGCTACATACCAAGGAAGGCAAAAGATTGCTGGTCACCACCAGAAGCTAAGAGACAGGCACGAGAAAGGTTCTGCCTCAAAGCCTTCAGAAGAAACCAACTCTCTGGAGGTGCCTATTACCTTCACCGTCACACAGAGAATAAACACTATTTTTAAATGGTAGTAGTTCATCAAGTGAGGGCTGCTAATAAAATGAGGGGCAACCTTTCCTTAGTTTGAGAAGAGGACTGGGCTCCATGTTAGAGTTGAGCTTCTGCATATGCTGTTCTCTCTACTCCTGGTTCCCAAGCTGAGTTAGGTACCTCCTCTGGGAACCATATCCCCCTTTGTTTGAACCGACTGTGCTATACTGTGATTTCCAGGTGATCTGTGGGAGTAGATAGTCACATGTTTCTGTGAAATATTTTTTTTTTTCTGGGAAATAAACAAGGCAAGCAGTAGGCAAATGGGCATAGGAAGTCTGGAGACCTACTTCAACAAGGAAATGAGACTCCAGTAGTTTCACTCACAAAATTCAGAGCTGTTAAAATGTGTTGAGGTAAACACATTTGGGTGTTTGTGGCTGTGAACACAGACCCGTGACAGGGAAGGGCATCTCTGGAAGTCATTCATCAGAGAAGTATACCCCAATGTCTTCATACCCCTTCCTCATCTTGTTTTACCTATTATCTTTTCATGGCATGGATCATGATGAAATTATTTTATTTGTTTAATGAAATTTGCGTGATAGCTGGGACCATGCCTGTTTTGTTCACTGCTGTACCCTCAGAGCCTTTGGCAAGTTACTTCACTTCTATCTTACTCAAAATCTTTGTTACAGGGGGACCTGGGTGGCTCAGTGGGTTAAAGCCTTTGGCCAGGGTCATGATCCCAGGGTCCTGGGATTGAGCCCCATATCAGGCTCTCTGCTCAGCGGGGAGCCTGCTTCCTCCTCTCTCTCTCTCTGCCTGCCTCTCTGCCTACTTGTGATCTCTGTCTGTCAAATAAATAAATAAATAAAATCTTAAAAAAAAAAAAAAAAGAAAGAAAACCTTTGTTACAAACCTCATTTGCATAACGTAACAACCTCATAGGGTTATTATGAGGATTAAAGGTGTTAATGTAAGAGCTTAGATTGGTACACCTGGGACATAAGTGATAGTCAATACTGGCTGGCATTTATATTGTTCCAGGGCACCATACTAAGCCCTTTACCTACATATTAATTTAATCCTCACAACTTTCTTTGATAGGTTTCATTAGTATCCTTATGAGATAGATATTATTCTTAGCCCCATAATGATGAGGAAACAGAGAGGGTATTTAACTTTCCTAAGGCCACATAATTAGTAAATACAGAGCAGGGATTGAAAACCCAGAGTCCCTCCCCTTAACCATGACACTTGCTGTCTCCTAATACAAATCCTTTTTGAATGAATAAGATCACCAAGAGAATGGAAAGAGATAGAGGCAGGGAACTGATTAAAAAATCAAAACAGTACTGAAGGAGAATAGTAGTTGGGGGTCTGTGAGGCATAAAATTTGCATTTAATTTGTCCTCCTGTGGGCAGGCTTGTGCCTGGGAAAGGGCTGTGAGGGTCAGTTAATAAAGTAAGGAGTAAGGTAATTTGTGGTTGAGGGTAGCCCTGGGATGGAGTGTCACCTTCCTTCACATCCTGAAGAGGTTCTGAAGCTTGGTCAGGGATTCACTCTAGTGACAAGCACAGGGACTGATGCTGGAGACCCAGGTCCCATATCAGACTGAGTATCCCACATGGGATACACCCAAAGCAACCCCCTCTGGGGTGTAACAAAAGCAGAGGAAAGGATCTGTCTCAACTGGCCCTGTTTCAGATACCTCTGGCTTTGGTACCTGCATCAGTACTCTATGGAACACTGCTGGGGCATTCTCTAAGAGATAAATGTGTTCTAGGGTCCAGCCACTTTCTCTTTGCCACCACTAAAGAGTGAGCTGGAGGTCAGGGAAGAGAGTTTTATTTCTGTCTCAATCTCCTGATTTCCACAGATGCCAACACATTAAGGGTGTCCAATGGCCATTTGTTGAAAGAAGGGAGTTGAATGCTCGTTCTGAACAGATGGGATGATTTCTGGACAAGGCAGTTGCTGATACCTTAGATTTTTAGCTGAAGGATGATGGTGGAGATGGTATTTTGGAAGGGTGTTGAGAGCATGCAGGAATCACAGTTAAGCTAGTTCTGGAGGGGGCCATGAAGGAAATGGTTTGTTCAGGTGGTCACCAGTTTAAAGCCCTTCAGGGCCAAAGGCCTTATTTAAATCCTTTTGTAATGCTTCTACAGTCTGCTTAAGTTGGAAAACCCCCTTTTTTCCGTTTTTCTTCAAAGATGAGTTAGCTGTGATACCCAGAGTCACTATCAGGCACTTATGGGGACCTGTCTTTCTAAACTTTTGCAAGAGCTGCCTGGATCACAGTTGTGCTTATTGAAAGGGAAGCTTCTATGCCTGCCTTAATGATGTCCTCCTGCCTGTCATGGTGTATAGGATACCTGTGAATCAACTGGTAATTGTCTAAATTAAATACATGGGTTGTCTATGCATGACTCAATTAACTGACTTTAAAAGAACAGCTCTAAAAATAAGAATAGCTATTTTTCAACATATATATGTAAATATATAAAAAACATTATATATATATAACATTATATATGACATTATATATATATATATCTTTACATACGCAGATTTCTTTACATATATTGAAAATATGATTCTAGAAATACTTCTGCTCCACATACTTGCTTATCGTGGCAGATTAGATCTGCATAAATATTCCTTAGCTACTAGGATCAGGATCACCCCTCTCTACTTTCATCAGTTCCTCTTTGCAAGGAGTGCCAGGTAGCCATAATCTCCATGTTGTCTTAGATCCTGCTTTGTCTTACTCTAATATTAAAGTGACCACACTCCAGATCCTGACAGACACTAATAAATTATTCTCCCATTGAGATGATCTGAAAGGCACTGGCTCAATAAATAATCTCTCCAGAGGAACTAACATGAAATAAGCCTTCAGGAAATGAAGTCCCTAGGGGTAGACTCTCAGGCACTATGACAGGTTAGCAAAATATACAGAGAATCCAGGAAAAAACTGATACATATATTGAAACAAGTTTTTTGTCACAGAAAGCATTTGCAGCCAGTTGGGCAAAAAAATGGGCTATTCAATAATTGGTTATCTATATGGAAAAAATTAAATCTGACCCTTACCTTACACCATACACAAATATCAGTTCCAGGTAGATTTAAGACTCAACTGTGAAAGACTGAAAGTTTATAGTATAATGCAAAGTAATGGACCTTTTAGAAGATAAAATAAAAATCTTTATGACCTCAGCATAGCGAAGGATATTTTAAAGGGGAACCAAAAGTGCAAACCATGAAGAGAAAAAAGTATAAATTAGATTATGTTAAAATTAACAACTTCTGTGTCCCAAAAGATACAATATTATGAATGAAAAAACAAGGCATTAAAGGGGAGATGGTATTTATAACACATATAAATGACAAATGAGCAAAAGAAAAAAATAATCATACATATGGCCAATAAGCATCTAACTTTGTTAGAAACAAGGAAGTGAACATTAGAACCCAACAAGATACTATTTCTCACCTATCAAATTGACAAAAGTTAGGAAGTCTGATAATACCAGGTATTGGTGAGATAATGGAATGACAGGAAGCTTCATTTAATGCTAGTATCAATACATATGATTTTGGAAAATGGTTTGGTATTATCTATTAACCAAAAGCTAGAAACAATCCAATGCTGATCAACTGTAGAATGGATGAATGTATTGTAGTAGAGTCATGCAACAGGATTTACACAGAACTGAATATGAATGAACTACATCTACGCACTTGAACTCTCTAATGAATAAACAAAAAAGGCAAGTCACAGAAGAATACATAATATATGACTCCAATTATGTAAACGTAAAAAGACAAAATAAGCAATGTACTTAGGCTGAATATCTTCAATTTACCCCTCTAGATTTGCTCTCCACATTTCTACTGCCAGAAGGCTAAGTTGCACGGACTCACTCAAAGGGCTCTTTTAACTCTTCTAGCTTCTGGTTAGGTTTGGTTGATGGTAGGCACCAGCAGAAGATTGGAGAAATAGGGGAGACTGGGGTCAGGTATTTATTCTCTAGTACTCTCACTGTGGGTTGCTATGAGCTGGTTGGATTCCTTCCATTCAAGGTCTCACACACAGCCCACCATTTCTCTCTCTACACAGCCCACCATTTCTTACTTTTGGTAACTACTCTCTTCTCCCCCACTTCAATCCTATGGTGGAAAAGAGCACTGTGACAAGCCTCAAAATAGTATCCTATAGTATTCCTTTCCCCCCCCCCTAAGATTTTATTCATTTATTTGACAGAGAGAGAGAGACAGCAAGAGAGGGAACACAAGCAGGCCTCCCACTTAAGCAGAGATCCTGATGCAGAGCTCAATCCCAGCACCCCAATCTCTTTACCTGAGCCAAAGGTGAAAGCCTAATGATAGGGCCACCCAGGCACACCATTATCCTTTAGCATTCTTACAATCCCCTGCCTCTTTATATGCTACCAGTTTTCTGCCAGGACCCTGACTGGTACAATAATGTTTAGGGATATGCAGACAGTATGGAAAAACCTATAAAGAAAAGTGAAGGGGCACCTGGGTGGCTCAGTCGGTTAAGCGTTCGGCTCAGGTCATGCGTCCTGTGTACTGCTCTTTGCTCAGTGGGAAACCTGCTTCTTCCTGTCCCTCTGCCACTCCCCCTGCTTTGTGCTCTCTCACTCTTGTTCTCATTCTCTCTCTCTCCTTTTTTTTTTTTTTTTTTTTTTTTTTTTTTTTTTTTTTTTTTTTTTTTTTTTTTTTTTTTTTTTTAAGATTTGACAGAGAGAGACAGCAAGAGAGGGAACACAAGCAGGGGGAGTGGGAGAGAGAGAAAGAGAAGAAGCAGGGAGCCCAACCCAGGGCTCCATCTCAGGACCCTGGCATCATGAATCATGACCAGAGCAAAAGGCAGGCACCTAACGAATGAGCCACCCAGGTGCTCCTCTTTCTCTCTCTCTTTTAAAGATGTATTCATTTATTTATTTATTTGACTCAGAGAGAGAGAGAGAGAGCACAAGCAGGGGGCGTGGCAGGGAGAGGGAGGAGAAGCAGGCTCGCCACAGAGCAGGGAGTCCAATGTGGGGGTCAATCTCAGGATGTTGGGATCATGACCTAAGCTGAAGGCAGTCGGTTAACCAACTGGGCCACCCAGGCACCCCTTGCTCTCTCTCAAATAAATAAATAAATAAATTCTTTAAAAAAAAAAAGAGTAAAGAAAAGAAATTGTTAACACAAAATCCAGGATGGTAATTACTTGTATGTGTGTAAACATGATGTAAAAAAGCCAGATGGGGACTCTCTATGTACTGGAAGTATTCTATTTCTTAAGCTGGGCTGTTCATAGATGTATTTGCTTTATGATTATTCTTTAATATGGTCCCATATGTTGTGGATAACCTTTTGTATGTACATCTTCCAACAAAGATAAAATATAATAAACTCCCACTAGAGTGAAAAGTTGGGAGGGTAGATTCTTGTCTTGTTCCTTTGCTAGAATGGTATTGATATATTAAGTATTAAATAAATATATGTTTAATACTGACCTAATGGATAACTAACTTTGGTGGAGAACCTCCTTATCCATGATACAGAGTCAAGAAATCTTCTCTCAGACTTTTTTAAAAAAGAGTTATTTATTTATTTGAGAGAGAGAGAGAGCATGCACTCAAGTGCACGTGGAGGGTGGTTGGGCAGAGGGAGAGTAAGAGAGAGAATCTTTTTTTTTTTTTAATGCAGTAAATAATTTATTTCCTATCCAATGCTGCTTTTTTAAATAATTTATTTCCTATCCAATGCTGGTTACGATTGTGCTGGAGAAAACCATGTGACATCATGTCTCATTACATTTTCACTAGGAAGACAAAATTAACATAGTCATTCTAAACAAAATAAGGCTATAAAAGATACATTATAATCTGATCCCAAAATGAATAGCTCAGACAATAAATAACATCAATGTCTAGAAAAAAAAGAGATAAAGATGGGACATGTAACACATGTTTTTCTCAGTGCTTGGATTTCCCTTACTCTCCCTGTTCCTTGCACCTGGCTAATATCAGGTCTCTGTACAATTAGAACCTCTAAAAGGCTGTTTCTGAACTATGATCTCTCTCATCTCTACAACAATGCATTTATGCAACTGAGGAAGAGAGAGAATCTTATGTAGATTCCCCGCTGAGAGGGGAGCCCAATGTGGGGCTCAATCTCATCACCCTGAGATCATGACCTGAGCCAAAATCAAGAGTCAGACTCTTAACCAACTGAGCCACCCAGGCACCCCTAACATGTTTTTTTTTTTTTTTTTTAAAACTCAAAATCCCATTGTACAAGCCAGGAAGAGCTTCCTTTATTCTGTCCTCCTTGCTACAAGCACCACAGACTTTGTCTCCTTTTTCCTCTTTCTCTTCCCTCTTCCTGATGGTTACCACCACACACACTCTCCACCTCATCCCTCTCTCAATCCAGCTACAGAATTAGATACACTCTCTCTCATCTCTTTCTTCTTCCTTATACCACAAACTCAAAGAGTCATTTTTAAAAAAGCATTTTATTACCAACAATTTTAGGGAAATACAAAAGGAATAAAAAAAAGAAAGATGTATTTGCAAAGGTCTTGGTTGCCAGTGTGGTTTGACTTCCCTGTAGGAAATCAGGTTAGATTTTAGTCCTTCCCTTTTAACTATTCTTCTTTTGGTTTTGGTCATTACCACTTCTTACTCTGGGTTGATCATTGAAGAAACAAGCTTGACAGACCTCCAGGGAGGGTCATTGCCCATTCCAGGAATAATTTTCATTTGTACAAGGTTCTTCAACATCTGTCTAGATAGTGATGGTGAATAGTGGGATAGTTAAGAACAGGCTGATCAGAATAAGAAAAACAAAACAATAAGTATTTTATTTTTTTAAATGATTTGATTTTTAAGTAATCTGTACACCCAAAGCTGGGCTCAAACTCACAACCCGGAGAACAGGAGTTGCATGCTCTACTGACCAAGCCAGCCAGGCATCCCAGAACGAGAAGTATTTTCCAAACTGTTTCCCACAAAATACTGGTCTTGTAAGACTCTGTGTTGGCTCTATCCTCCGGAAAAGAGGGTGTTTCTATGGTCAGGCAATTTTGGGAAATGCTACATACTATTTTGTCCTCTTGGAGAATCAGAATATATGTTAGCAAATTAAAGACCCTGAGAATCAGCTCTAACTTCTTCAACCCATGTTTCTCAAGTTTATTGACCACGGAACCACTTTTCTGGATGTCTATCAATATTCTGCTGAAGTTCTGTTGAACACACTTTGGGGAAGATCTGCTCTCATTAGAAAGTACTATGCAGCCATCAAAAGAAATGAAATCTTGCCATTTGCGACAACATGGATGGAACTAGAGCGTATCATGCTTAGTGAAATAAGTCAAGCAGAGAAAGACAACTATCATATGATCTCCCTGATATGAGGAAGTGGTGATGCAACATGGGGGCTTAAGTGGGTAGGAGAAGAATCAATGAAACAAGATGGGATTGGGAGGGAGACAAAGCATAAGTGACTCTTAATCTCACAAAACAAACTGAGGGTTGCTGGGGGGAGGGGGTTTGGGAGAAGGAGGTGGGATTATGGACATTGGGGAGGGTATGTACTTTGGTGAGTGCTGTGAAGTGTGTAAACCTGGTGATCCACAGACCTGTACCCCTGGGGATAAAAATATATGTTTATAAAAAATAAAAAATTAAAAAAAAAAGAAAGTAGAATAAGTTGGTGGGAATGCAAGTTGGTGCAGCCACTTTGGAAAACAGTGTGGAGATTCCCTAAGAAATTGAAAATAGAGCTTCCCTATATCCCTGTATTACACTACTGGGTATTTACCCCAAAGATACAGATGTAGTGAAAAGAAGGGCCATCTGTACCCGAATGTTCATAGCAGCAATGGCCACAGTCGCCAAACTGTGGAAAGAACCAAGATGCCCTTCAACGGATGAATGGATAAAGAAGATATGGTCCATATATACAATGGAGTATTATGCCTCCATCAAAAAGGCTGAATACCCAACTTTTGTATCAGCATGGACGGAACTGGAAGAGATTATGCTGAATGAAATAAGTCAAGCAGAGAGAGTCAATTATCATATGGTTTCACTTACTTGTGGAGCATAAGCAATAACACGGAGGGCATTGGGAGATGGAGAGGAGAAATGAGTTGGGGGAAATTGGAGGGGGAGACAAACCATGAAAGACTGTAGACTCTGAGAAATAAGACTCTGAGGGGAGGAGGGTTGGGGGTTGCGTGATCCTGGTGGTGGGTATTATGGAGGGCATGTATTGCATGGAGCACTGGGTGTGGTGCATAAACATTGAATTCTGGAACACTGAAAAGAAATAAAATAAAATGAAAGGAAAATGCAGGGAAAAAAATGCAGGAAAAAAAAAATTCAGGGAAAGAAAGTAGAACAAGGTCTCCTTTAGTCCACTAGGGCTGTTATAACAAACTATGGCAAACTGGGTGGCTTACACAGAAATTTATTTTCTTATTTTCTGGAGGCTCTAGGTTCAAGATCAAGTGTGAGCATTTAGTTTTCCCTAAGGCCTCTCTCTGTGGCTTGCAGATGGCCAACTTCTCATTGTGTCCCCACACGGCCTTTTCTCTCTTAGGTGTGCCCCTTGATGTCTCTCTTTCCTTACAAAGACTAGTCATTAGGACTCCACCTTATGACCCCATTTAACCTTAAATGCCTCCTTAAATGTCCTATGTCTAAATACAGTGATTTTTGGCTTTAACGTGAATTTTGGGTGGACACAATTCAGTACTAATAGAGCCATACCTTTATGCCTTCTCTTTCATCTCGCATTTAAACAATTCATCACACAAGTAAATCATACTCCCTGGGCCTTCATGTTTATCCCGTGACATAACAAAATCAAGAACTTGAATTAGCAAGCCATGATTTAATTATATACCTATTGACCTACGTGGTGCAAAGTACTTTGCTAGGTATGGCAGAGGGATACAAAGATGCTGATGATAAAGGCCAGATCTGACTTTCAGAACTAGGACCTTCATCAAGACTATCCCTAAAATAGATTATTCTGTCTACCACCATACTTTTCCTATTCTTTCTTAGAAACTCTGAGTCAAAAAACTTAGATTATTGTATTAGTTTTTCGTCTAAATATCACATAAGATCCTTAGTTTCATGGAGACTAGATGCTAACAACATGATACAGCTTTGGAATAAGTTATGAGTTTTGTGAGCTCAACCTTCTTGGTTTACTAATATAAGATGGAAAATAAATTTGGAAAGACCTTATTTTTCACAAGAATCATTCCATTTAATCTTAAAGCAACACTTGAAGGAAGCACAAATGGACAAGCAAGGAATAAAGGAGGTTATTTTTCTCAGACTGGGGAGAAGGGAGAGGTACAGGTAAGCTAGCCAAAGGAGGCTTCTGAGAAGGTGCAGGTAATGCGGCCAGAATCAGGAGTAGTTTGAGCCAAATCCTGGTGGATGGGAAACATTTGAATAGAAAAGGCTGAAAAGAAAGCATTTCAGGGGCACCTGGGTGGCTCAGTCGGTTAAGTGTCTGATTTCTTGATTGCAGCTCAGGTCATGATCCTAAGGTGGTGAGGTCCATGATGGGAGTGGAGCCTGCTTAAGATTCTCTCTCTGCCCCTTCCCCATCTCACTCCCTCATGCTCTCTCTGTCTCCCTCAAAAGTATTTCAGGCTGAGGAACTAGCCAAAGTAAGGGGGTGGAAATTAGCATGTTGTTGGGGAGTGAGCATTGAGGAAACATCTGGCAAGCACAGACAAGTTTATACATTGGCTATGCAGCAGATCATGAGAGACTGAAATTTAGGGCTAACAGGGATCAATTCTTCAGAAGCAGGAAAGCTTCAGCCCCTGGGCCAAGGACATGGTAGCAATATTAAGCCAATTTCAGTGATCAAGTTGATCTGCGAAGGGCCCAATGCAGTGTTCCTCAAAATGTGGGCCTAGGAATCTGGATTTCTGACATTTAAACTATCTCCCTAGTTATTTTTTTAAGTTCTCTAAAGTTTGGGACTTCCACATTTGCCTAGTGTTGAGAAGGCCAGACTCAGAGTAATGCCCTGGGTACTAGGCTTCATATACTGAGTTAAAAAAGAAAGGGTGTGGCTCCAAAGCATCTCTCTACCCTCAGCACTATGTGGATAATGTTTGTTAAACCCTTACTATGAGCCAGCCAGTATTTTCAGCCCTCACAATTCTTATGTGTCTGTGAGATACGTTCTATTATCCTCATGACACCTGGGGAAAATTGAGGCACATTGAAGCTGTGTAACTTGCTCAATATCTCACAGCCTTAGAGCCTGGATTTGAATCCAACTAATCTGACTCCACCATCTCCACTGTGCTAAGCTGCCAGTTCCCTGTAACTGCTAGATGTTAGTTTCTTCATTTAACAAATATTTACTAAGCACCTAGCATGTCCCAGGCTTTATGAATAAATAAGAAAATTAATCAATAAAGTAGCAGAGATATTTTCTCATCTTCATGACAGCAGGAAAAGCAAATTGAGATAAAACTCAGGAAATAATTTCCTATGAGTGTTGAGTTATTTGTCCATTCAGTAAGTATTACTGAGCACTTATTGTGTTCTACAAATTATGGTAGTTTAAAGCTAAGGATATCAATCAGGATTCTAGGACTCTGACCCTGACTAATGGAGCTTCACAGGGGAGAGACATATAAACTACTAAATCTAACAGCAGACAGAATTAAAGACGTGTTATAAAGATGTCATTGATGACCAAAGTACTGTGGACATCCAAAGGAAAGAAATGCCCAACTTTTGTGTTGTGAATAGCAGGATTTCCTGCTCTTTTATGATTGAATACTGTCCAATTGTGTGTGTGTGTGTGTGTGTGTGTGTGTGCGCGCGCGCCACATTTTCTTTATTCCTTTCTCCATCAGTGGGCACTTTAATGTTTTCATGTCTTAGCTATTGTAAATACTGTTGCAGTGAATGTGGGGTGCAAATATCTTTTCAAGTTAGTGTTCATTTCCTTCAGATCAATATCCAGAAGGGGAGTTGCTGGATCATCTCTTCTGTTGTTTTCCACAGTGGCTACACCAATTTACATTCCCACCAACAGTGCACAAGGGTTCCCTTTTCTCCACATCCTCACCAACCCTTCTTATTTCATATTTTTTGCTTATAATAGCCATTCTAATAGGTGTGAAGGGATATCTCATTGTAGTTTTGATTTGTATTTCCTGGATGATTAGTGATTTGAGCATCTTTCCAAATACCTGTTGGTTATGTGCATGTCTTCTTTGGCAAAATGTCTATTCAGACCTTCAAAACATGTACCCATTTTTTTTTCTTTTTTTTTTTTTTTAGAGATTTTATTAGCGATATTAGAGAGAGAGAGAGCATGCACATGCAGGGACACAAGTGGGGGGATGGGCAGAGGGAGAGGGAGAAGCAGAGCAGGGAGCCTGATGCAGGGCTTGATCCCAGGACCCTAGGATCATGACCTGATCTGAAGGCAGATGCCCAACAGACTGAGCCACCCACGTGCCCCTCCTCTACCAACTTTTAAATTGAATTATTTGCTTGTTTATTTGCTGCTATAATAATTTTTGATGCTTTAGATATTAACCCATTATCAGATATATGATTTGCAAATATTTTCTCATTCCATGGGTTGCCTTTTCATTTGGTTGATGGCTTCCTTTGCTGAGCAAAAGCTTTTTAGTTTGATGTGGACCCACTTGTTTATTTTTTATTTTGTTGACTTGGCTTTTGGTGTCAAATCCAAAACATCATTGCGAAGACCAATGTCAAGAAAATTAACCCCTATATTTTCTTCTAGGAGTTTTATATTTTCAGGTCTTACATTTGAGCCTTTAATTTATTTTCAGGTTCTTGGGGCACCTGGGTGGCTCAGTGGGTTCAGCCTCTGCCTTCAACTTGGGTCATGGTCTCAGGGTCCTGGGATCGAGTCCCGGATCAGGCTGTCTGCTCAGCAAGGAGCCTGCTTCCCCCTCTCTCTGGCAGCTGCTCTGCCTACTTGTGATCTCTCTCTCTCTCTCTCTGTCAAATAAATAAATAAATAAAATCTTTAAAAATATATTTTCAGGGTTTTTTTTAATGGTGTAATATAAGGTCCAGTTTCATTTTTTTGCATGTGGTCATTTAGTTTTTCCAGCACCATTTATTGAAGAGACTATCCTTTCCCCATTGTATATTCTTGCTCTTTTATAAATTAGCTGACCATGTATGTGTTGGTTTATTTCTGAACTCTTTATTCTGTTCTATTGATCTATGTATCTTTTTTTAAATGTCAATATAATACTATTTTAAGTACTATGGCTGTGTAATATAGTTTGAAGTCAGAAGGTGTTATGTCTTCAGATTTGCTCTTCTTTCTCAAGATTGCTTTGGCTATTTAGGGTCTTCTCTGGTGCCAAACAAATTTTAGGATTACTTGTTCTGTTTCTATGAAAAATGAAGACTATACTTTCAGGGATCATTTCTATAGTTTGTTACTATTTCTATGAAAAATGCCTTTGGAATTTTGATAGGAATTGCCTTGCATCTGTAAACTACTTTGGGTCATAGGGACATTTTAACAACATTAATTCTTCTAATCCGTGAGCACAAAATATCTTTCCATTTATTTGTGTCTTCTTCAGCTTCTTTTATTAACATATGATACTTTTTTTTCAGTGTACAGGTCTTTCACTTCCTTGGTTAAATTTATTCCTTGGTATCGTATTCTTTTTGTTGTGATGATAAATGGGATTGTTTTCTTGATTTCTCTTTCTGATAGCTCATTATTAGTGTTTAGTGTTTAGAAATGCAAATTGATTTTGTTTCCTGTAGCTTTACTGAATTTATTAGTCTCACAGTTTCTTGGTGGATTGTCCCTCTCTCTCTGCAAATGAAGACAGTTTTATTTTTTCCTTTTTGTTTTTTGGGGTTTTTTTAAGGAAAAGTACTTTTATTTATTTATTTGACAGAGAGAGGGCATGCACACAAACAGGGCTCGGGCGGAGGCAGAAGGAGAAGCAGGCTTTCTGCCCAGCAGGGAGCCCTATGTGGAACTCAGCCTCATGACCCCGAGATCACAGACCAAAGCCGAAAGCAGACACTTAACCCACTGAGCCACCCAGGCACCCTATTTTTCCCTTTTTGATTTAGATGCCTTTTGTTTCTTTTTCTTGCCTAACTGTTCTGGCTGGGACTTCCAAGACTTTGTTTAATTCTTAAAGCCACCCCATGGAGTATTATTGGTCCCATTTTACAGATGAAGAAACTGAAACCTGGAAAGACAAAGTGCCTTATTCAAGATCACCCAGGGGGCACCTGGGTGGCTCAGTTGGTTGAGCGACTGCCTTCAGCTCAGGTCATGATCCCGGACTTCCAGGATGGAGTCCCGCATCGGGCTCCCGGCTCCTTGGGGAGTCTGCTTCTCCCTCTGACCTTCTCCTCTCACATGTTCTCTCTCACTCATTCTCCCTCAAATAAATAAATAAAATCTTAAAAAAAAAAAAAAAAAAAAGATCACCCAGGTAGTAAGATACAAATTATAAACAAGGGTTCCTTTCATTCTTAAACCAAAGCACTTATATTTTCTTTTGATCCCAACTAAGATTCCACATTATGCTGAGATTAGCAATAATATCTCTTAAACCCTTCCATTTTTCTCCGTTCCACTGCTATTGCTTCAACTTATAACCATCAGCTCTTACCTCATCAGAGGAATACAGTGGTTACGAACACAGACTCTGGAAATAGACTATGGATTTGAATTATGGTTTAGCTCCTTACTAGTGACTTTGGGAAAACTACTTAATGTCTCTATACCTCAGATTCCTTATTTGTAAGGAGGACTACTTCATAGAGTTGCTGTGGGCATTAAATGAGTTAATGTATATACTATTGAGGAGAATGCCTGGGACATACTAATGTTGTTGTCAGACTGTTTCTTGCTTCTTTCTATGTCAGTTAGAGTCCTGGCAGAAAATAGCACACTCAGACTAGATAATTCCATCGTGTTTAAAAAAGGAACTATTTACAAAATGTGTGAGGGTTTGGGGAACCAACAAGGGATACAAACTCCCCCTGGGCTAGCAACAGTGGGCATCATTACTAGCCAAAGTCATTAAAAAAAGAGAGAGAGAATGATCACCAGAATCTGAAGAGGGCAGCTGAATGGAGGGTGCTGTTTGATAAGAGCTAAGAACTTTGGTGGAAGGAAGTATCCTTACAAAGTAACTCAGCAGGGAGGGAGCTGGGGGATAAGTACTCAGACCTTCTTTCCTTCTGACCTCTGATCTCCTGAGGCTATTTCCCAGTGCTGGCCCAGCCGGAAGCCAGAGGGCAAGGGAGCCTGTAGGGAGCCCATATAGGTCAGGCTTCTGTGGCACAAAACAAGTGGAGTGTGGTGGAATGACCATCTGGAGAGACAGACAAAATATTGAGTACACTTTCCAGCTAATCTTGCCTTCCTTTAGTCTATATCTTGGAGGCAGAATGATCTTTCTAAAGCAATGAATCTGATCTTGTCTTGCCCAAACTTGATGTCCTTTGGTGGCTCTGCATTGTCCTCCGATAAAGTCCATACTCAACATGAAACATAGGGCCTAATGATTTATTTCCACCTTACCTCTCCAATTTTAACTATTGCCATTCCCCTCTCAGTCTTTACTGTTAAGCCATATGTAATTACTTTCAAACCCACAAGGACACTGCTTTTTCTTCTTTGACTCTTTACAAGTTTTGGAACTCAACTTCAAATGATCTTTCCTCTTTCGTTCTTCACTGGGCTAATGCTTATTCATCCTTTAGTTACACATAGAGATAAAGGGGTTTCTTTTATCTAATTAGATTTTGGGGGAAATCTAGGCTCTGCTTCTACAGTTCATATTTTCTTGAGCCCTAAAAGTAGTGGCCCTTTGAAGTTGGTATTTGATAGTACATTCATCTTCTAAGTGGACTTTATGATTTTATTGAGATTCTAATCCTAATTATATATAGTATGTATATAAATTTTTGAGATTATAATTATAATAGGTCATAGCCTGTAAGATCGTGCTTGAAGGTAATGAGAGTTCAGCTTTTAATGAACTTATCCAAATATACCTACAAAGCAGTCCTCTGAGAACTGAAGCCAAATCTATATCCTGAGAATCCTGGGATGTTAAATTAGACTTTTAGGAGTCCTATTCTCATGAGGATTGAATGGGCTTCTTGGGAGAAAGGGCAAGTGCCTTTTAGACCAAAGAGTGCAGTCAAAAACTGTCTTGGGGCTCCCAGTTGAGCGTCTGACTCTTGTTTCAGCTCAGGTCAAGATCTCAGAGTCATGAGATCAAGCACTATGTCGAGTTCCACATTCAGCACATTGAGATGCTCTCTCTCCCTCTGCCTCTATCTCTCCCCCCTCCCATGCACTCTCGCTCTCTAAAATAAATTAATTTTTGGGACACCTGGGGGTTCAGACAGTTGTGTCTGCCTCCTTGCTCAGCAGGGAGCTTGCTTCTCCCTCTGCCTGCTCTGCCTGTTCTGCCTGCTGCTCTCTGTGCTTCTGCTCTCTCTGACAAATAAATAAATAAATAAATAAATAAATAATCTTAAAGAAAAAAAAAGGTTTAAAAGAAATAAATTTTGGGGCGCCTGGGTGGCTCAGTGGATTAAGCTGCTGCCTTCGGCTCAGGTCATGATCTCAGGGTCCTGGGATCAAGCCCCGCTAGGGCTTTCTGCTCAGCAGGGAGCCTGCTTCCCCCTCTGTCTCTGCCTGCCTCTCTGCCTACTTGTGATCTCTCTCTCTGTCAAATAAAATAAATAAAATTAAAAAAATAAATAAATAAAAGAAATAAATTTTCAAAAAATCTTTAAAAGCAAAACAAAACAAAAAACAACAAATCCACCTTGCCTCTTGTCTCTGGACTGAGGAAACAGAAGAAAATAACTGTATTAAAGATTTCTTTCATAACAGCTGTACAGTCATCTCTTCTGTACCAGATAACATTTTCTCCAAGTGGAAGTAAAATTCACATTATTAAAGAATGGCTGTTAAAAGCTCCTATTTGACTGTCTCTGAAAAACAAAACAAAAAAAAAAGACAAAAACAAAGGCTCTCATAATGGAGGAATGGGTGTGGGTGTCTTAAAGGCAGATAGAATCTATTCTGGCAAGACCCAGATAGAAAGCCTACTTTTACCCCTTAAATTCAAAATTCCAGAGTCAAGATATACATTCCTATGTCTCTACCTCCACCTAGTGGTTAATCAAGAAATCACCCATTCCAGAATCTTTGTGAATTAGGTAAAGTAGCCATCAGGATCTTTATTAATACTTGTCAACAGTTCTTAGAAACATTGAACCAGGCTCTGTCATAAGTGCTCGGCAAGAGTTATGACATGTGGGGCGCCTGGGTGGCTCAGTGGGTTAAAGCCTCTGCCTTTGGCTCAGGTCATGATCTCAGGGTCTTGGAATCAAGCCCCTTCCTCTCTCTCTGCCTGCCTCTCTGCCTACTTGTGATCTCTGACAAATAAATAAATAAAATCTTTAAAAAAAAGAATTATGACATGTAATTCTCCCAGCAACCCTATGAATGATGTGTTTTGTAGATCAGAAAATTAAGGTTAAGAGAGTTTACCAGAGTTTGGGATTTGTCCATGATCATAAAAGAGGCAGACTCAGGATTGGATCAAGTCTCTTCTAAGCCTTCCTTTCTTTCTTAACTGTCTGTTTATATACTAAGGCATACATCTATCACATATGCTTTTCTCTCCTTTTTACAACACATGTGTACAACCATTATCTTATTTAATCTGCTACTGGAAGGATTTGTATTAATCTTCTGCAAGGATTTACATTTGCAAAGCAGTCCATAAAAAGTGGATGATCCAAAGGAACAGATTGGCATTTAAGTCACGGCATTAAATTAGGGCATTAGGCCCTGGGAGGAGCTACTCCTGATGAAGAAATGGTATAAATGGAAAAGCCCTGATCCTTGCGATAGGATTTGTAGGTGCAGCATAAACTATATAAAGCATCCTATATTTGAATGCCTACTCTGCCACTTACTACCTGTGTGTCCTTGACAAAGTTACCTACTGTCACTGGCCTCAACTCCCTTATTTGTTTAATTAAGAACCATTGGACTCAGAGAATACTAATTTTTGTAAATTAGACTCTGGCTCATTTTTCATTAAAATGAATTTCTAGAAATTAAAAATGTATTAGTAAACAAAGTATCCTATTAGAATCTGATGATTGATTTTCAATAGATGGAAGAATCATTCATATCATGATTTAAGATGTTAGAAGTGCTCAGGGAGGGGCGCCTGGGTGGCTCAGTGGGTTAAAGCCTCTGCCTTCGGCTCAGGTCATGATCTCAGGGTCCTGGGATCGAGCCCTGCATCGGGCTCTTTGCTCGGTGGAGAGCCTGCTTCCACCTCTCTCTCTCTGCCTGCCTCTTGCCTACTTGTGATCTCTGTCAAATAAATAAATAAAATCTTTTTTTAAAAAAGTGCTCAGGGAATTTGGGGGAAGTGAAACTTTGGAGAGCATACAGATGATAGAGTAGTGGCCCCCAAAGTTGTCCATATGTTAATCTCTGGAATCTGTTAATACATTAGAATACATAGCAAAAGGGAATTAAGGTTGCAGAAGGTATTAAGGTTGCTAATCAACTGACCCTAATATAGGGTGATTATCTTGGATTATCTGGGTAGGCCCAACTTTAATCACAAGAGTTTTTACAAATGGAAGAGAAAGAGGAAGATGTGATTATAGACAGAGGCACGAAGAGATGCACTGTTGCTTGCTTTGAAGATGGAGAAAGGAGGACATGAGCCAAAGAACATGATCAGCGTCTATAAACTAAGCAGGTCAAGGAAATGGATTCCCTTGTAGAGTCTGTAGAAAGGAATGTAACCCTGTGGACCCCTTAATTTTATCCCACTGAGACCTTTGTTAGACTTCTATTTTACAGAATTACAAGCTAAGGTATTTGTGTTGTGTAAGCCACTATATTTGTGATAACTGGTTACAGTAGCAATAGAAAATTACTACAATATCTCAATATCTATGACCATCACTGTGTCCAGACTTGTTACCTGTTTCCTATGATAATGTTGAAAAAGCGCTGGACTTGGAATCTGAAGACCAAGCTTGGCATTAAATGGCTTTGCTTGCTATTAAATGGCTGTGTGACTTCTGGTAAATCACAGTTCTCTGAGCATATTTATCTTGTGACGGCACCCACCTCATTCATGATATAGAACAAGACAATGGATTTGTAGGTGCTGCATAAACTGTAAAGCATTCTATACATGTGAGAATTATTATTTACAGTACCTGATACACAGTGGGAATGCAAGTAGTGTCAATTGTCAATTGAGATCAATTATCCTTTGACAGTCCTTGGAATGTGGAAATGTGATGACAAAACCTGCTGGGTACCATAACCACAGAGTCATCAAATCATTGTGCTGTACACCTGACAATAATGTGATGTTGTGTATGAACTATACTGGAATAAAAAACAACAACAAACAAAGATACGCTGGCCCCCCTGGGAAGAAAAAGATCATATATGGTGACTGCTCCTAAGCTGATTGTGACATAATTATGGAGACGATATACTCATGAGAGGATTTAACAAGAACCCCAAAATTATGTATGATAATAGGACAAGAGAGGTCATAAGGTTATAGATGATTAAATGCCGAGGAGGTGATGCAAAAATATATGTACCCTGAGTGCTGGTATGGAATGGATGGTGAGTGTGGGCTGGAAGAGTTAAAGAAGGCTTCCAGGAAGAGGTAGATTTCTGTCGGGATCTTGGAGGGTGTGGTTAGATGGAGAATAATTGCTATTATTAAGCCCATAAAGTAATGGTTTTCTACCCACAATTCAAGGAATCACATTTTCCATTTAAGACATTGTCAGTCAGTTCCAATGTTTGGAACATTGGACCCCCTCCCCTTGCTAATATTTTTTTCCTATTTATTTTAAAAGATTCCTATTTATTTTAAAAGATATTTATTTATTCCTATTTATTTTATTTTATTTTTTATTCCTATTTATTTTTAAAGATTTCAAACTTACAGGAAGTTTACAAGAACAGTACAAAAAGTATATTTTAATTTCTAAACCTTTGAGAGTAGGTTGCCCGTATGATTTTTTATCATTCACAAATTGTAAAAATCAGGCCATTAACATTGATGATTACTCTCATCTAGTCCACAGACTCCACTCAAGTTTAGCCAACTGTTCCCAATAATGGCCTTTATAGTGATGCATTTAATTATCACCTTCTGTGAGTCTTTAATCAAAACACTTCCGTAACCTTTCTTTTATTTTCATGACCTTGCTACTTTTAAAGATTATAAGTGAATATTTTATAGAATGTTTCTCAGTTTGGGTTAGTCTGATGTTTCCTCTTCATTAGATTCAGATTATGCATTTTTACCAAGAATAGCACAGAAGTGATCCTGCTTTTTCCTCATTGCATGCCATCAGGTGGTAACAATTTCAGTTTTCCTATTACTGATGTTAACTCTTCACAGATTAAGTGGTATTTGCCTGTTTTTTTCCATAGTAAAGTTGTTCTTTTACCCTTCTTAATTGATAAGTATTTTGTAGGGAAGTATTTTGAGGCTATATAAATACCCATTCCTCATCAAATTTTCACCAAGTGGCTTAATTAATTAAGTCAAGAAATTTCTTGGCTTAATTATTACTACAATGGTTGCCAAATGGTGAACTTCTAATTCCATCATCCCTTCTACATTCATGTTGACATTCCACTTCAACAAAAAGCTTTCTTTATTTATATCAGTTTAGATGCATGGATTCCAATTTAATACAACGGGTTATAACCTGTTGCTGTTGTTATTTATTTTGATCCCCAAATTGTCCCGTTCTGGTTGTATGGAGGTCTCTTCAGGCTCTCCTCTGTGTCCTTTTGACATGGTTTCATCATTCTTTGAATACTTCCTTACTTTCTGGCATATAAGATATTCATCTTGTACCTTCCCTGCCCTAGCCTTGGAATCAGCTATTTCTCTAAGAAGCAGTTCCTTTTAGAGGAAAATGGCCGTTTAGTGAAGAACAGAATTTGGAAGCCAAGATAGAGATATTAGGTAAGCTTATTGTTGTTAGGGTGTTACTGCTCCCAGGCCCTGTCAATTGAGCAATGCTTAAGAATATATGTATGTATATACATGTTCACATATGCATATACATTTATCTGGATTTATTTCTATATCTATGTATTGAAAATTTTGAGTTCATACTGATACCTATAATTCCAATCCAACACCACAAAGTTCACTCTAAAGTTCACTTTTGTTTGTTTTAATTTTTATTTAAATTCAGTTAACATAGAATGTATTATTGGTTTCAGAGGTAGAGGTCAGTGATTCATAGTCTTGTATAATACCCAGTGCTCCTTACATCCCATGCCCTCCTCAATGTCCTTCATTCAGTTATCCCATTCCCCCCACCTCTCTCCCCTCTAGCAGCCCTCAGTTTGTTTCCTATGATTAAGAGTCTCTTATGGTTTGTCTCCCTCTCTGATTTCATCTTGTATTTTTTTCCTCTCTTCCCTATGATCCTGTTTTGTTTCTTAAATTCCACATACCAATGAGATCATATGATTGTTATCTTTCTCTGATTGTCTTATTTCGCTTAGCATGACACCCTCTAGTTCCACCCACATCATTGCAAATGGTAAGATTTCATTTTTTTGATGACTGAGTAGTATTCCATTGTATCTATATACCACATTTTCTTTTTTTTTTTTTAAGATTTTATTTATTTATTTATTTGTCAGAGAGAGAGAGAGAGAGCCCAAGCAGTTTGAGAGGCATGTAGAGGCGGAGAGAGACGCAGTCTCCCTGTCGAGCAAGGAGCCTGATTCGGGACTCGATCCCAGGTCCCTGGAATCATGACCTGACCCAAAGGCAGCGGCTTAACCAACTGAGCCACCCAGGCGTGCCAACCACATCTTCTTTATCCATTCATCTGTCAATGGACATCTGGGCTCTTTCCATAGTTTGGCAATTGTGGCATTGTTGCTATAAACATTGGGGAGGAGGTGCCCCTTCAGGTCACTACATTTGTATCTTTGGGGTAAATACCCAGTGAGTTCACTCTAATTTCTGCTTTGCCATATTTATAACTCCCTACTCCTATCTCCCTTCAGTAAGAAGCCTGACTCCCATTATCCTCAACATATTTATTTATTTGATAAACCACCCCTATATATAACCAATTGCCATTGCCACTGCTGCCATCATCCCTCACCCTCTTCACTCTGCTTGGATTCTGATATCCTGCACCATCCACCCACATATTCACTCTTCTCATATTGCTCATGCTCCAACACCTCTCATCAGGCTGCTCTTCCACACCCTGGGCACAGGACCTAGTTTGCTTAGCCCCACCTATGCAAATGACTTTTAGATATAATGACTCAGAAAGGAAGGAAGGTAGGCTGATGGAGAGCCAGATGCTTTTCTCAACGATACTTATGAACCATCCTTTTGGGATATGTAAGTTATGACATTGTTATTTTGCATATTGCATTTAAAAACTGGACTGGGTGTTAACCACAACAAGGAATATCAACGATCAAATTAATGAATGAGAAGGCATCATGTAAGACATAAAAAATAAAATTTTTGGAATTTTGATAATACTACTTTCCTGTTGTGTGCTTTTGTGCAAGTTATCTAACCTCTCTGAACCTCAGTTTCTTCATCTGTAAACTGGTGAATAACAGACTTAGGTTGTTATGAGGAGTTATGTAAGGTTAATGTAAATAAAATGTTTGGCCCAAACTATTGCTAATCAGGAAAAGAAAACTACCAAATGGGCTTGGCTTCAAGATGGATGAAATTTAAACAAACTAAAAAAGCAAATATCTTATTTACTGATCCCACAGAAGCAGGACCCATCGTTCTCTATCCCTTCATTCCCAGCATTCACTTTGTATTACATTTCAAAAAGAAGGTGGACTTGTTAAAGATTTTTATTTATTTACTTGAGGGAGAGAGAAAGAGAGAGAGAGAATGCATATGCATGCAGGGAGGGGCCAAGGAGGAGGGAGAGGGAAAAGAAGACTCCTTGCTTAGCACAGGGCCCCACACAGGGCTTGATTTCAGGACGCTGAGATCGTGACCAGAGCCCAAATCAAGAGACAGATGCTAAACTGACTGAGCCATTCAAGTGCCCTGGGAGATGGAGGCTTTTAAATTTCTACCCCTTCATTCCTCCTCACAACATTTAAAATCTTTGTTGCTTTTGTATCTCTCTGTGCCTCTTTCCCTCCATGCCCAATGATAAAATGTCTGTTTCTAATTTAAGGCTAATCCTTCTTTTCTCCCTCCATTGGGACCTTATAACTTCAATGGTCCCCTCTTTTTCCTGTATCATCATTTATTAATTCAACAAATATTTATTGAATACTCACTATATGCCTGGCACTAGTTTTGATGCCAGGGAAATGGTGGAGGAAAAGATAGACAAAGTACCAACTCTCCAGTGGACCTTATAAAATAGAGGGGATATATAGACAAAAATAGCATACTTTTAGTTAATGAGTGCTATTTTAGATAGAATGTTAAGAGAAGGCCTCTTTTAAAAGGTGACATTTGAAATGACATATGACTGGTGAAGAGAAGCCATGATGCAAAATCTAAAGGAAGAACAATACAGGCATAGGAACAGATGTAACGGCCCTAAGGCAAGAACTACCTTAGTGTGTTGAAAGACAGTAAGAAAACCAGTGTGGGGCGCCTGGGTGGCTCAGTCAGTTAAGCGTCCAACTCTTAATTTTGCTCATTGGTGATATCAGGGTTGTGTTCTCCGAATGGTGAGATCAAGCCATGCCTGGGCTCAAGGCTGGACACAGAGCCTGTTTGGGATTCTCTCTCTCTTTGCCTGCCTCCTCCTCCACCCCTGCAAGCAAGCATGTGCTCTCTCCCTCTGTTGCTAAAAAAAAAAAAAAAAAAGAAAGAAAAAAAAAAAAGAAAACCCAAAAAAACAACACAAAACAGTGTGAATGGAGCAAAGGCATACAGGTAGATTAGATTGTAAACATAGAGGAAGGTTAGAAATCATAAGTGAGCCTTATTGGCTATGGTAAGCAACTAGATTTTATTCAAAGTGCAAAGAGAAGCCATCAGTAGATTTTTAAAAAGGGAAATAATATGTTCTGACTTATATATTTTATATTTTTATTCATGATTTATTTATTTATTTGAGAGAGTGAGAGCGCAAGCAGGGGGAGGGACGAAGGGAGCAGGAGAGAGAGAATCTCAAGCAGACTCTGTGCCCACGACCCCAAGATCATGACCTGAGCTGAAACAAGGAGTCAGATATTCAACCAATTGAGCCACGTAGGTGCCCCTTTATTTTATTTTTAATTTTTTTATTATTTTTTTAGGAGGGGTGAGGCAGAGAGAGAGAGAATCTTAAAGCAGGCTCCAGGCCCAGTGCAGAGCCCTTGGGTCAATCTCATGACCTGAGCTAAAATCAAGGGTCAAATCTTAGCTGAACCACCCAGGTGCACCTGACTTACTTATTTTATTTTATTATTATTTTTAAATATTTTATTTATTTATTTGACAGAGAGAGAGAGGGAACACAAGCAGGGGCGGGGGAGTAGGAGAGGGAGAAGCAGGCTCCCCACTAAGAAGGGAGCCAGATGTGGGGCTTGATCCAGGACCCTGGGATCATGACCTGAGCTGAAGGCAATGCTTAATGATGGAGCCACCCAATAGCCCCATGATTTATTTATTTTAAATATGATTTTATGCCTTCACAGTCTACCTTCCAGGCAGATTCTCAAAATCTGTACCTTTAGATCAGAGAGTAAAGCACTTAGCTGGATTTGTGGTAGAATAACTTTTCATTTGACATAAAGTTTTTTTAGAATTGCTCCTAATTTCTTTTGAAGTTTACCAAATTCTCTCTAGCACTATATTAATAGTACAGAAAAAAACAATTTTTTAAAAAAGATTTTATTTATTTATTTGACAGAGATCACAAGTAGGCAGAGAGGCAGGCGGAGAGTGGAGGGGGAAGTAGGCTTCCCACTGAGCAGAGAGCCCGATGCGGGGCTCGATCCCAGGACCCTGAGATCATGACCTGAACCGAAGGCAGAGGCTTTAACCCACTGAGCCACCCAGGCACCCCAGAAAAAAACCAATTTTTATGATCACACAAATTCCTTGGAATGTTGTACACACATTTGGTCTTCCAAGAGAAGACTGTTTAAGAACATACCTACTTCTTGACCTAGATACAAAGCTACCAAATATGGAGAGCAATCATTGGGCAGGACACTTAATAACTAGAGCTTAAAGATATAATTGCGTAAAGTGTGGGCCCAAGATAACATTGTAAATAAAGTAAATAATACATCTCTTGTTACCTACCTCCTCTTTCTGTGCTTTTCTTCCCACATTCAGCAACCTATTCAATCACCCCAGGTTCATGGTGATCTCAAGATGCCCACAGCATGTTTCAAAAATGGGAGAATAAAACAAATCTGCTCATAAAATGGTGGTAGTTTTTCATTCCTTTCAGGGTTATCATTGGCGGTGAAAAAGAATTCTGAAGAGGACAAAGATTCACTAATGGGGGAAGTTCAGACATAAAGTAAAAAAGATAATTTGGGGCTTTAGAATTTTATTTTTGTTTTTGTTTGTTTGTTTGTTTTTGGGGGGCTTGAGACTTTTTAATGGGCTCAGAGCACTCCCAATCTTTTCAACCTAAAATCAACCTTTCATATTTCTGACTTATCATGACTCTCAAATATAAAGGTGGTAATGGGGTTAATAAAATAATTCACCTTTGAATTTTTAGGATTAGGGCTTGATTTGTCCCTTTGGGATGTAGACAGCCATTGCATTGACTAATCACGTTCAAAGGGAAGCATCAAACATAGAAATTATACGTATTTAATTTTTATGATTTCTGACCTGTCTTCAGAAAAATAGGAGAGAAGGGTCACCAAACCTAACGGTGTGTGTGTGGCGGGGGATGGAATCCTTTAAGTAAAAATAGGAAGGGAAGGGTGGCTGAAGATAGAAGAAAGCATTTAAACACTCCGAGAGGACCTGGGTAAATGAGGCTAAAAATCACAATATGTGATCTTCAATTTTTTTTTCTTTCTTTCTTTCCTTTTTAAGAGCTTATTTTTAACTCTGTACCCAATGTGGGGCTTGAACTCACAAGCCTGAGATCAAGTATCACATGCTCCACCACCTGGGTGCTCCTGTGGATCTCAAGATTTTTAACTTTCTAATGTCTCAATTTCCTATAAAATGGCAATAGCTTAATTTATTTGTTTTCTCTGAGGAATATTCATAACAATAATTATGAATATTCAAAAGAAGACTGACAAAGTTCTAAACTACAGTTTTCCCTTAAACAATATTGTTTGAACTGTGTACAATAACTTACATGCAGATTTTTAAAATAAATACAGTACACTATAAATGTATTATCTATACTGTAAATGTATTTTCTCTTATGATTTTCCTAATAACTATTTTCTCTAGCTTTATTGTAAGAGTATAGTTTATAACACATATAACATACAAAATATGTGTTAACTGACTGTTTTTGTTATTGGTGAGCCTTCTAGTCAATAACAGTGGGCAATCAATTGTATGCAAATTTTTGCTTGCATGGGAGGTCAGTGTCCCTAAGCTTTGCATTGTTCAACTGTATTTTATTTTATTTTATTATTATTTATTAAACGTATTTTATTTTATTGTATTTTGCTTTATTTTATTTTTTTGAGACAGAGAGAGCAGGGGTTAGGGCAGAGGGAGAGAGAGAATCTTAAGCAGGCTTCATGCTCAGTGCAGAGCCCAACACAGGACTTTATCCTACAACCTGAGATTATGACCTGAGCCAAAATCAAGAGTCAGACACTTAACCAAATGAGCCACCCAGGCGCTCCAGGTTAACTGTATTTTAAATGGGAAAATAATACTTCCGATTTGGAAGTCCTGGCTGTGCCACAGATTGCTTATGATCTTCACCTCTCTGGGTAGGTATTTCTCTATCTGAAGAGGCCAGATTAAAGTATTTCTGTGATCCTTTGCTAGTTCTCATATTTTATACATTTAATCTGACGGTCTGACATTTGCTGTAGGGTCAGAATTGTATTAGGCTAATCATCAAAGAGGTATTTTTCCTGGAATATTACATTCTTCTGGTTTTCCTCTTACCATTCTGGTAGCTCCTTCTCAGTGTCTTTTGGGAGCTCATTTTCTAAAAGTTCCTCAAAGCTTGGTCATTCAGCCCTTTTCCCTTTTTGTTTTACAGCCTCAGTGTAAGTGATCTCAATATGCTTTTGTTACCACCTATAAACTGATAAATTCCAAATTGGCATCTTAATTAAAGCCTCTCTTCTGATCTCTGCTCTAAGCTTTCTTTTGCATGGCACACAAATGACTCAAACTTAACCTTCCAAAATCAAGCTTATGCTTTTCTCCTCTAAAACCTGTCCCCATTTCAGAATTTGTTTACTGAGATAGGTCACCATGATCTACCTTGGGCTCTCTAAACAACAGAAATTGATAGGAGCCCAAAGGGAGTTTTAGGCAAGGTGTTTTGCTTGAACATAAGGTAGACAACACAAAGGGAAGAATCCTCAGTTTGACTCCAGGAGGAGAGGTCAGGGAGAGTAATTTTAAAGAAATTTAGGTGGGAAAAGGGTGATGTCTAAGCAGGTAGAGGCTGGGATTTATTAGCACCTGTACATTTAAGGTTATGCTTCCTCATGTGTTCTATATCTAACTGGCATATTAAATCTCCACCCCCAGGAGGATTTTTAGTGTTATAATGAGGGAAAAAGTTGGTGAAATTTCAGCACTGGGGGCCATCTTGGCACAGACTGGTTTAGTACAGTCTTCACCAGTTTTCGTAGTAAGCGTCCTCATTTTGGTAAGCATCTTCCCTCTGCATTCCTGCAAGATATGCTACTGAAAAGGCATAAAGATTTAGCCCCTCCCTCCCTCTTTATGGAGGAAGCCAAAGAACACTGGATTTTGCAGTCAAAATGGGGAGGACCTGAGTCCACTCCCTGCTCTGTCTCATACTCATCCAGAAAATAAGATACCATGGAGTTATATTTGACACTTCTCTCTTCATCTTCCACATTAAATCAATTACTATACTCAACCAGTCAATTCCACCTCCTAAATATGTGACATTTCTGTATAAATCTCTCCATCTCCACTATCACTCCTCAAATCCAAATTATAATTTTCTATTGCCTATGTTACAGGGTTTCTTTTCTTTCAGTGTTCACGGTTCTTGGTCACACCCCTTCAAAGAGTGAAGAGGCAGACCAGAGGAGGAGTGGTAGGCAGCAAAGCAGTTTGTTGAGTGATAGTACATCCCAAAAAGGAGGGGATCCGAGAGGGTTGCTACTGTAGTTTCTAAGTCTAGGGTTTTTATGGGCATGTTGCTGGCTGTTTTAATCTGATTAACCCTCCATATGCCTGTCATCTAATCAGGCTTTTATCATCTATCAATCACCTAGGAAAAGGTGGAGGGCTCCTTTCAGCATGGTGTAAAATCTTTTTAGGGGTGGTTTCCTCTTGAGGCAGGGGCCCTTTGTTGCTGCCTGCCTTTCTTCTATCCTTCATTACCTGTATTTAATACTCTCCTGATTTCTCTCTTCTTACGTTTAGTCTCGCCCTCACCTCCACCAACTAAAATCCTTTTCACATACCAACCCGAGTGATCTGCTTGGAAAACACTTGTGATCCTGTCTTCCTGTTCCATTTGTTCAACCATTATTTAGTGTGTATCCTTAGTTGTTTTTAAAAGTAATTCCTACATACAATGTGGGGATCAGATTCACATGCTTTACTGACTGAGCCAGTCGGGCACCCCAGTGAGTGTCTTTAATGTGCCAGACACTATTCTAGAAGCTAGAAATCCAGTGGTACACAAAATAGACAAGGCAATTACTTCTTTTTACTCTTATGAAGGTTATGTATTATCTTGGCCACTGACTCACTTCTCCTTTACTCCCAGATTACTACAGTTAAGCCATACTGACTTGCTTTCTCAGAGCTTTTGAATAAGTTTATTCCTAGAAATTATACACGAATTCCAATACACTTTTCAAATTTATTTTTTTGTTTTAAAGATTTTATTTGTCAGAGAGTGAGAGAGAGAGAGAGAGATAGATAGATAGAGCGAGCGCACAAGCAGGGGGAGAGGCAAGCAGAGGAAGAAGCTGAGAAAGGAGCCCAATGCGGGACTTCATTCCAGGACCCTGGGACCATGACCTGAGCCAAAGGCAGATGCTTGACTGACTGAGTCACCCAGGTGTCACCAAATTTAAGTTTAAACGTCTATTGTTTAAAGAAACTCTCTGGCTAGACTAGGTCCCTCTGTATTTTTCCTCTTAGACCTTTTCACAATGATAAATTTAAGTTTGTGCCTTGTTTAATGTCTCTCCTATTGATTCTCTTGTAATTCCCAGTATTTTGTATTCCCAGTACCTGGAATATATTGGGAGCTCAACTTGTTTTTTGAATGAATAAATGCATTTCCTGCTACATAGAGTGTTACCATATCTCTACAGTCAGGTGAACTGTAAGATTCAGAGGCCTCTTCTTAAAAGGAAAAACTAACAGGTCACACTTTAGATGCAGCCTCTTTGTCCTTATAAAATTCTAATGACTGGCTGAACCCACAGATTCTTTCCTTCCAGTATTATTGCTTTGGTAAGTAAAAACAAACAAAACACTCTCAAAATAGACATGTCACTTCAGGTATTTATTCAACAACTAACATTACTGAGTGCTTTACATTGTACTGACTTGGAAACTACGCTAGGAACTGGATATACAAAGAAAAAACATTTCCTTGAAGGAGGGCATTCCCGAGTTTTTACCTTAAAAACTGACAAATTCCTGAAAAGATGTATGAAAATAAACTGGGCTCTTTGGACAATATTTTTCAATTAACTTATCTCATGCACTTCCCTAGTTCAGATTTTCATCAACTGTCTGAATCAATACTTAGCCTTCCCAACTCCTTATTCGTTTATTATTTATGAATTATTTGTCATCATAGCATTCATTGTTTTTTTAAAAAAATGTATCGATTTTATTGTCTGTTTATCCTCATTAGAATGCAAGCCCCAGGGGTGCCTGGCTTGCTTAGCATGCAGTGCACGTCCATCTTGATCTCAGAGTCTGAGTTGGAGCCCCACACTGAGGGTAGGGGGAAAAAAAAAATCCAAGTCCCATAAAGACAAGGATTTTTGTTTGATCATGATTGCATTCCGTGTGTCTGGAGCTCCGGAAGCCTAGAAAAATTTAAACACCTTTAATAGCCGTCAATACCTCTTTCTGCTTGACTTCCTCCATTCATCTATATATTTTCTTTCCCTCTATGTCTGAGGATCTTTTGCTTCACGGTGTTAGTGTATTGTATCTTCTTAACATGTCAGTTGCTTATATTTTTCAAGTATGTCTGTCTCAGTCACATTGTAAATGATGGCCCACCAAAGACCATTAGAGGCAGGGAAAACTTTAGAAAAAGGTACTTAAGGGCAGCAGACAGACACGCTGTGAACTCTAGGCTGTGGAGGAGCTAATGTTCTCGCATGGAAGAATGAGCACATCTACCCTAGTCTTTCAAGCACTTTCTTAGGCTCTGAGCAGGAACAGCACCAACATTTTCCAGGCGATAAGGCGGAGAACCACAACCACTATCTCGGGCATACAGCTCAGCTTCATTCCCTCACAGCTTCCATCCGGCCGCGAAAAACACTTCCGGCGTTCCGCTTTTTACGTGCTGAGTCATGGCTGAAGGCTACGCCCCAGGTGTGGAGGCAGAATACAAAAAATATATAATTGGGGAGGTACTTAGAAATTCATTTTCTCCACTCACTTCCCAGTTTTCTCATCAGGGGAATACTTTTTTTTAAGAGCCTAGGAGCATTATTCAGCGGCTGCCTCTCACCAACGCCACTTGTACGTCATAAACGCGGCGCAAGCGCTTTTCTTCCCGTCGTCCCGCGCGCCACTGTCTCCGCCTCTTCTTCCTCGCCCCGCCCACCCTAGGTTTCCAGGTGCTCCGAGAATCCGGCCCGGTCGCTTTGGTTCCTTTTATTCCCTGTTCCCATTGGTGGTTTGCATGAGCGTGACCTCTCTTCTTGCCTCCTGATTGGCTAGAATCAGCAGCGTCATCGGCGGCCGGGAGGGCGGGGGTATGAGGGAAGCTGGCGTGAGGCACACCGGGTTGGGGGAGGGGTTCAGGCCTGTCCTCCCCAGCGGCTGCGGCAGCACCAGCGCCGGCCGCCGCCGCCTCTGGAACGCGGAGGAGGAGGAGCGGCTGGAGGAGTAGGAGGAGGAGGTTGTCCCTAGCGAGCGGGAGGCTCATGGCTCCGGCTTGGTGGTGAATGCTGAGGAGAGTCACGGTTGCTGCAGTCTGTGCCACCGGGAGGAAGTTGTGGTGTGAGGCCGGGCCGGAGCTCGCGGCGCTGTGGAGAATCCAAGCGCGGGGTCGGTGTGAAGACTCGGCTGCTGCCGGACCCTTTGCTATTCTGACCATGCCTGGAAGGAACAAGGCGAAGTCTAGCTGCAGCTGTCCTGACCTGCAGCCCAACGGACAGGATTTGGGCGAGAGCGGCCGGGTTGCCCGTCTAGGAGCTGATGAGTCTGAGGAGGAGGGACGGAGGGGGCCTATTAATAATGCCGGAGACCCTGAGATCGTCAAGTCTCCCAGCGACCCCAAGCAATACCGGTGAGGGAGGAGGCTTGGACCCGGGAGGAGAGCCGGGGTGCGGGCCTCTCTGTTGCTGACGCCGTCACTTCTTGTCTCTGTTTCCCGAAGGAGCAACAGGGGCACACTTCCCATCCCAAGTGCTTCTTGGGTGGAGGTGGCAAGGGCAATTAGGGGCTTCCATGTGGTTTCAGCTGGGCAAGTGCAAAATCTTGGGTACTACAAGGAATTAGGATGTCAGAGTGGAAAGGGCTGTTCGAGTAATTTTGACATTCACCAAAGCAAGAATGGATGGTTCTCTGAGGAAGGCAAGCTGGATGGTGAGGGAGTTTTGGTATTATGTTATGAGGAAAGGTTGAAGGAGTTGGCAATTTTAATTCTGGAGAGGATATTTAAGAGGCATATTATCACTATCCAGAAATATTTTAGGTGCCCATGGCTGAAAGTGGGGTAAAACTAGTGGGTGGAAGTTGCTAGAGGATGGTATGGCCTCAGTAAAAGAATTTAGGCATCCTAGTTGGCCAAAATGAAGTGGCTTGTTTCCATGGGTTGGTCTTCATTTACTAGAATGGGGGATCTCTTCCAAGGTCTTGTTAGAGAGGACTTGGCTCTCAGTTGGGTGAGTCATAGAAGACTTGTGAGGTTTCTTCTAATCCTGAAATTGTCTACTTTTATGCTGGAATCCTCTGAACATCTTTGGTGGCTCAATTCCCCACCTGAATATTTCTTTCAGAGGTAGCTTATTTCATAGAATGTTGTGACTGTGATGTAAAGAGAGATTATATTGTCCAACAGCTTCTTTTACCAGGTTGAAGAAATGAGATATAGAGAGTTGGCTTCTTAGAGTTACACAGCAGAGTAGCAACTGATACTAAAACACTGTCGATTTGGCACCAAACCCAGTGCACCATTTACTGATTTTTATAATGTTCTTACTCATCTTGGGTTGGAAGGTGAAGGATTCTAGATCCCAATTTCTTATAAGCCTCTATAGTGTTAGAGCGGGAAAGAACCTTGGAGGTAATCTTTTCCACTCCACGTTACTCCCACTTGACAAATGCCTGAAACTGAGGTCTAGAAAGAAGTGATTTAGCCCCAAGTTTAAGACTGGCTTAATTTCTCCTTTTCATGCCCAAGCCTAGAGATTAACAGTATACAGCTCTTTGTACTATTTTTTGCAGGCTGTAGGGTTGTAGGGTCAAGAGATATTTGTGGTGGGCTAAGTTTTTTCTTTTTCTTGTCAAAGATGAGGATGGTTGCGTTAGTAATACGGGAATGAGCAAATTGAAACCTGGATGAAAGGTGCTTGCTTTCCAGATGAAATGTTGAGTAACAGCTTCAGTTTTTTCTGCCTATATAAAATTGTACATAACAGCTCATGTTTATAGAATATACACTATGTGTCAAATACTGTTCTAACTGCTTTAGATATTTCATTTAATGACCTCATTTTGGTAAATTTATTTGACAAATGCTTAAGTTCTCCTGTGTGTCAGGTGTTGCACAATCTTAAATCTTTTCTAAAACTTGACTGAGTATAACTTATTCTCAGTGCTGGGCATACAAAAATTTATGGAGCTTACAATCTCAAAGAGTGGCACACACGTTTAAAAAAAAAAAAAGGTAAAATTAGGACACTAACGTATAGAAACCATAATGGAAGTATATGCTAGATATATTGGGGAGTAATGTAAGGAGTTACAGACTACCTTTAGGGGGAAAATTAAGAAAGACTTAAGAGGTAATACTTCAGGGGTATTCTTTGAATATATTGTTGCATTTCTATTTTGATGTGGTCTTTTATCAAATCATTGTTCTTCTTAGTGTCAGTTCTTATTTTAAAGTGAATGAAGTTGGTTAGAACGGGTTTTCCAGCAACTTTCTCCTCTCAAAAAGCAGGTCTGTTTTTATCTATCTTACATACTACAAGTTTCAATTAGACTTAAAAGGAAAAGTTCTGTTCCTTTTTTTTTAAAGTAGGCTCCACGCCCAGCATGGAGCCCTATGCAGGGCTTGAACTCATGACTGTGAGATCAAGACCTGAGTTGAGATCATGAATTGGACCCTTAATGGACTGAGCCACCCCAGGATTCTGTGACTGTAGAATAAAGTTGAAAAACCTCCGTATTAGACGATCTTTAAAGACTTATCTAACTTAAAGTGAAATTCTGTGAGTTTTTGTAGTCAGAAACAGACGTGAGGCATTTATAGCCCAGAGAGCTGAATTATCCTTCCAGAACCCTCTCAGATGTTATCTCTGTGAAGTTTTTACATGTAGAACCAATTCCTCCTTTCACTATATTTCAGTAGGATTTTGTATATGGTCTGTTACAGTACATATCCATCATATTATGATTATGTGTCTTTTGAGTGTGTGAATAAGCCCCAGAGGCAGACCCGAGTAAAGGAATATTATGGGGAAATAAAGACTGGAAAGATTTGTATACCAGTCTGCATTTATTAAGTAATAGCCTGTGGAGTTTTACTTATGTATGTGTAATTTGTATTCAGCTTTTTTGAAATGTTAAACGTACCTGCAGGACATCCATTCTGTTTTTTTTTAGGGATCTGTATAAGTGGTAAATTTGATTTCCTTCTCATCTGCAGGAGTTAAGGGACTTCAGGTTGGAAACTAGTGTTCAAATCTTTATTGGTATAAAGTGGAAACTAGAAGGACAGAATTATTTACTTCAGCCTAAATAGTAAGTTATTATAATAATGAAGAGCAGTTAGGAAGTTTGGATTGACTTAAATGAGTATAAAACACTGGGGCACCTGGCTGGCTCAGTCTGTGAAGCATGTGACTCTTGATCTTGGGATTGTGAGTTCGAACCCCATGTTGGATATAGAGATTGTTTAAAAATAAAACTCTTATTTTTTTAAGCTTTTATTTATTTGTCAGAGAGAGAGGGGGGAGCAGGGGTAGTAGCAGGCTCCCCACTGAGCAGGGAGCCTGCCAAGAGAAACCTGATTCCAGATCCCTGGGATCCTGACCAGAGCTGAAGGCAGACACTTAACTGACTGAGCCACCCAGGCTTCCCCAAAGTAAAATCTTAAGAGTATAAAACATTTTCCATGTTTAACCAGTTTGTTTTTCTGTGGGAAGGGGAGAAGAACAATATGAAAAGTCTTACAAGCTTCTGAAGGGCAAGCTCTTTTATTTTAAATTTTGTTCAGACTGTTACAAGTGAGAGGTTGGTTATCTTAATAAATTCTCAATATACCATAGAAAATAATGAATGTGTATTGAATAAGGTACAGGTTACTTCTGAATGTTGTTTACTATTATATGCTGATGAATAGAAGGATGTTCACAATCCAAGTGAATATATGCTGGCTTCCCAAAGTTAAGAGTTGGGTGACACACTTCTGAGCAGAAGCTTTAGGCAAATCTCAGAAATCAAAATATACATCAGATGACATTTTCTTTTGTATTGGATGGGAAGAACGTGGGTTTATTTCTTGATCTTTTCAACTAAAACCGCCTGGAATAGTGATGTTTTTTGCTTTTTTTTTCGTATATGAGACAGCAGTTACAATACACCTTATTGGTAAGATTATGGAATCTGAGAACTACAAAAGAAATCATGTACTTCTATTTATATAAATTCTAGAAACTTGACACCGTCCAACCCCTTGTTCTGATACCTGAACTTAAAACTTGATATCGATTGTACCTTCTTAGTCTTGTAGAGACAAATTCCTTGGGAGATTCGAGCTCCATTAACAAAGTAAGTGCGTCTGTGGTTGAAACACATTAAATCTTCTGAATACTAATATGACTTTAATAAGTGTATCTTTGTTACAATTCCTTAGACTGATTTCTTCAATGTGGGCTGGTAAGAATAGGAAGAACATTTTTAACTAAAATGTTTCTTTTGGAAATAATATTTAGCATTAATAATATCTCTAGCCCATTAAAAAGAATTCTAGTTCATTTAGACTCCTGATGGAGTTAGGGAACAGATACTGAAGCACAAATGCATTAAATTTAATATGTGCTAGAATGTGTAAAGTATGGCATTGTTAGTCCTTTGTGTATCTAGTTTTCCGTCATTAGTTATGTGACCTTGAGCACATTAATCTCTCTAAGGCTGAGGACCTTTAAGGACACAGAAGAGGAGCAACTCATAAATCATTGAAGTTGAAAAGGAACAGTCAGGGAGCAGGAGGAAATGCTAGTGTCCTCTCCCCATCCTTTTTTTCCAAAGTGAGGAGCCATTGGAGGAAGAATGCTTTAAGTATTACATTATTAGATTATTTTGACAAGTCAGGTAGTGTAAGAACTGAGAACAGTCTTGTGGAGACCCAAGAAATTATTTGGCCCCGATGAAAGCAGTTTCAAAGGAATGGTAGGGAGGCAGAAGCTATATTGCCGTGAGTTACAAAATGAGAAATTTTAGATAGATATTTCTGAAGAAGTTTGGTTTTAAAGGGGAGGGGCTGAGGAGGTTTTAGGGTGAAGTATTATTATATGGGGTAAAGAGAGAATTTTTTCAGGACAGAAGAGACATGAGCACGTTTATTGCCTGAGGAAAAAAGGAATCAGTAGAGAAAGAGGTTGAATATACAGAAGACAATAGAAGGAACAAGATCCTTAAGATGATTGTGAGGTGGCAGGGTCAAGAGTATGAGGGAATTTGTTTTAGAGAATAGAAAATCTCTGTTGAAAATGGAGAAAGATGTAATGAAGAGTATGGATGCAGGCAGTTCGGTGTTGAAAGCATTGCTTTATAGACTTTTTTTCCCTCTGCAAAGTAGGCACTGAAGTTTACGTAAGTGGTTTTTTAAGAAGTTGTGGGGGAAGTGATCGGAAACAGAGGAAGCCTTTAGTGGTAAAGATTGAAATAGCTAATGTAGAGAATAGGTGAAGTATATTTGGGAAATAACTAAGAGAAGCTGTGGGTACTTGATATGAAAATGACATAAGTAAACCAGTGTTTTTCGATTAAAGATAGTTTAGATCCATAGGATGAGGCAAGACTGGTATAAGAGGTAGTTATAGGGTTGCTTGGGTGGCTCAGTTGGTTAAGCGTCTGCCTTGGGCTCAGGTCACAATCCCAGGGTCTTGGTATCAAGTCCCACATTGGGCTCTCTGCTTAGTGGGGAGCCTGCTTCTCTCTCCGCCTCTGCCTGCCAGTCCCCTTGCTTGTGCTCTCTCTCTGTCAAATAAATAAGATCTTAAAAAGGTAATTACAATTGTGTATTGAATGGTGTGCACTGATATATACTACTTTTTCTCTAATTGACATATTCCTTTTTTACTTTTTTTTTCTTTCCCCATATTAACTCAGTTTAGCTAGGCTAACAACCCATGAGACCATGCCCTCTTGTTCACTTAGTGTCCAGCACATAGTAAGTTCTCAAATAATATTTGTAGAATGTATAATTGCATGACTAGTCGTATGCTAGGTGTTTTCATGGAACTCTTGGAGATATTCTGCCAGAAATTTTTTATTTTTATTATTTATTTATTTATTTTTAAGATTTTGTTGATTTATTTGAGAGAGAAAGTGAGAGCTTGCTAGTTGCGGGGAGAAGCAGAAGGAGAGGGAGAAGCCGACTCCTTGCCAAGCAGGGAGCCGAGCTGGCCTCAGGGCTGGTTACTAGGACCCCAGGATCACGACCTGAGCCAAAGGCAGATGCCCAACTTAATGAGCCACCCAGGCACCCCAGAATTTATTTATTTAAAGATTGTATTTATTCATATAACAGAGAGCACAAGCAGAGGGAACAGCAGGCAGAGGGAGAAGCAGGCTTATTGCTGAGCAGGGACCCCAATATGGGGCTTGCCCCCAGGACCCTGGGATCGTGACCTGAGCTGAAGGTAGATGCTTAGCCAACTGAACCATCCAGGCGCCCTCCAGAAATATTTTAGATTAAATTTTTAGATTAAAACAAAATTGATATTCAAGGAAAACAGTATGAATGGGTAAGTTACAGAGGAAAGTATTAATTATACAAGTAGTAATGTGTATAGTAGTAATTGTAGTGTATTTAATTCATGTAGAAGCTTGTGGAGTTTGGCAGCTAGTTAGCAATCAAATGTTAGTTATCATTTTACTATATTCCCAATTATATTTGCAGCACTGTAATAGCAAAAAGTCAGCAATTTTATTGTCCATTAGTTGGCTAAAGATTAGGTTATTATATAATGACAACAATATGTAGCCATTAAAAAAAGAGATGGTTTGGGACGCCTGGGTGGCTCAGTTGGTTAAGCAGCTGCCTTCGGCTCAGGTCATGATCCCAGCGTCCTGGGATCGAGTCCCACATCGGGCTCCTTGCTCAGCAGGGAGCCTGCTTCTCCCTCTGCCTCTGCTTGCCAATCTGTCTGCCTGTGCTCACTCTCTCCCCTTCTCTCTCTCTGATAAATAAATAAAATCTTAAAAAAAAAAAAAGAGATGGTTTTATATATTAAAATGGAAAGATGTCCTGTGTTTTATTGTTGAATGAAAACAGCTGGTTGCTACCCAAAATACATTGTATAATTCCATTTTTTTAAAATATTTTATTTATTTATTTGACAGAGAGAGAGAGAGAGATCACAAGTAGGCAGAGAGGCAGACAGAGAGAGAGAGAGGGATGCAGGCCCCCTGCTGAGTAGAGGGCCCGATTCGGGACTCAATCCCAGGACCCTGGGATCATGACCTGAGCTGAAGGCAGGGGCTCAACCCACTGAGCCACCCAGGTGCCCTATAATTCCATTTTTAAAAGGAAAAAATAACACCTCCCATTATATGTTTACCTAAAATACAATTTTTTATGTTTAGATATGTATGGAGATAGGAATGATAGTAAGCTTATTTCTCTAGGGAAAGATGAGAGGAATTTGAGTTGTTTTATTTCCTTTTTAATAATGAGAAAAGATCAGTCAGTAAATAAAAGTTATTATATGGTCATTGTAGGAAATTTAGATAGTGAAAAGAAAATTTTAAAAAATCCCTTTAATCATTCCATTTAGTGTTAACCATTTGTAACTGTATTTTTATAACCTTTATTCCTATGCATTTATAATTTGTGTGTGTATGTGTGTGTATATATATGTGTGTGTGTGTATATATATATATATTTAATTGAAGTATACTTGACATATAAGTTTCAGGTGTACAACAAAATGATTTGCAAATTATCTGTTGTCATATGCTCATCATGATAAATCACCACACAAAATTGTTGCAGTATTATTTACTGTATTCCCAATGGTGTATTTTTCTTCCCTGTGACTTATTTATTTTATAACTGGAAGTTTATACCTCTTAATTTCCTTTACCTATTTTACCTGTCCCTCTTCAATCTCCCGTCTGGTGATCAGTAGTTGTTCTTTATGAGTCTGTTTTCTCTGTTGTTGTTTTGTTGTACAGATTCCTTATGTAAGTGAAGTCATATGGTATTTGTCTTTCTCTGACTTATTTCACTTAGTATACTCCTGTGGTTCCACCCATGTTTTCACAAATGGCAAGATTTCATTCTTTTTCATGACTGAGTTAATATTCCATGTGTATGTACACCACATCTTTATCCATTCATTTCTCAGTGGGTATTTAGGTTCCTTCCATATCTTGGCTGTTGTAAGTAAAATTGCAGTAAATATAGGGGTGTGTATATCTTTTTGAATTAGTGGTTTCATTTTTTCTTGGGTAAATACCCAGAAGTGGAATTGCTGGATCCTATGGTATTGCATTTTTAGTTTTTGGGGAACCTCTATACTGTTTTCCGTAGTGATTGCACCAGTTTACACACA
Source organism: Mustela putorius furo (assembly GCF_011764305.1). Taxonomy (NCBI): domain Eukaryota; kingdom Metazoa; phylum Chordata; class Mammalia; order Carnivora; family Mustelidae; genus Mustela; species Mustela putorius. The sequence goes on along the minus strand of NW_025422005.1, from coordinate 41,159,959 downwards.
CTAACAGTGCACAACAACTCCCTTTTCTCCACATCCTTGACTCGTTACTTCTTGTCTTTAGCTATTCGGACTGGTGTAAGGTGGTTTATCATTGGGTTTTGATTTGTGATTAGTAAGCATCTTTTCATGTTTCTGTTGGTCATGTGTATGTTTTCTTTGGAAACATGTCTATTCAGGTCATCTGCCCATTTTTAATCAGATTATATTTTGGTGTTGACTTGTATGAGTTCTCTATTTTGGGTGTTAACCCCTTATTCAATATATCTTTTGCAAATCCGTTCTCCCATTCAGGAGGTTGCCTTTTCATTTTGTTGATGGCTTCATTCTCTGCAAAAGCTTTTTAGTTTGATACGGTCCCCATTTATTTTTGCTTTTGTTATCCCTTACCTAGGTAAACATATCCAGAAAAGTATTGCTAAGGTTGCTGTGCAAGAGATTACTGCTTGTGTTTTCTTTTGGGAGTTTTATGGTTTTAGGTCTTACATTTAGGTTTTTAATCCATTCTGAGTTTATTTTTGTGTATGGTGAAAAAAAGTGGTTAAGTTCCATTCTTTTGTATGTAGCTGTCCAGTTTTTCTACCACCATTTATTGAAGAGACTGTCTTTTCCTCATTGTATATTTTTGCCTTCTTTGTCATAATCATGTAAGTGTGTATTGGTTTATTTCTGGGCTCTCAATTCTATTCCATTGATCAATGTGTCTGTTTTGTGCCAGTACCATATTGTTTTTTTTTTTTTAATATTTTATTTATTTATCTGACAGAGATCACAAGTAGGCAGAGCGGCAGGCAGAGAGAGGAGGAAGCAGGCTCCCTGCTGAGCAGAGAGCCCGATGTGGGGCTCGATCCCAGGACCCTAAGATCATGACCCGAGCCGAAGGCAGCGGCTTAACCCACTGAGCCACCCAGGCGCCCCAGTACCATACTGTTTTGATATACATTTAAAAAAAATGGTCATGAACATTTTCTTATTGTTTCTCAATATACTTTGTCTGCCTAGTGGTCCATTGTGTAGGTATATGATAATACTGTAATTTAATCATTACTATTTTAAAAGATAGATTGTCAAATTTTCTTTACCTAAGAAGCCTGTTTATTCCCTACAGAGTCTTTTGGGAGTGAACCCAATCATAATGAATTTGCTAGGTATGTAGGGTAACCTCTGGTGATCTGGTCTGTTTAAAGGATATTTTCTAAATGGGAGACCTGGTAGGCAAGAAGATTGGTTTATTCTGGGACTTCCACTCTAACATAGACCTCATATTCATACTGTTTCCCAGAGTGAAGTCAGTGCAACTCACAAGAAGTTGAGTAGATTAAAGGCCCTTTATTGTAGTTCTTTCTAGTATTGGGGTGGGGAGGTGGTGGCTGGAAGGGCTCAATTACATGGTTGGACCAGAATTTAACTGTTTTAAAAAGGTTTGGAAGTAGACTGTAGTTTGAAAAGTTAACTTGGTCCTTTGGAGAGGTGTTTATAGGGTATTTTTATTACTGAAACCAACAGTAATACTGCTTCTCCTAATACTAATAACTGTATTTGTTGAGTTATTAGTAAATAATTGTATTTGTTGCTTACTATTTGTTGCTTATTATTACTAAATAATAACTATTTGTTGGTTACTATGTACTAGGTCCTGTTCTAAGGAGTTTATGTAGATTACCTCATTTAATCCCTATTTAACCCTATTAGATAGTGTTCTTATTACATGATAGCCTAAAATTTGTTCTGTGAAAACATATTCTGAGCAGGTACAGATACTGATTAGTATAAATGGATTGTGTTCTCTCATTTGGTTCCTTCCAAGCAGACTTCTTAACAGGGCAGATAAGCTCCGAGCCCCTCAATTTTTGGTTTCTTCCTAGCTCTGTCTTCTGTTGTGCTGTTTTGTACTCTTTCTCTTGCCACACTGTACTCTTTGGTCATGTTTGCCTTGTGAGTTGAAGCATTACCTCCTTTGTGAGTCCTTTTATGTATGTATGTATGTAATCTTTGTGACCAAGAGTTGCATGCTGTCCTGACTGAGCCAGTCAGATGCCCCTTGTGAATCCTTTCTGACTCTTCCTTCAGTCCTACCCTCCCACATTTGAGTTATTTACTCCTTTATGTACCCCATAGCAATTTTTTTGAAGCTGTCTTATATTTTTATAAGTTAAATTTATCTTTCCCCCTTATTCTGAAATCTTTGTCTCTTAGAATCTTACATGCCTTTTCCTCTGTTACTCATAAGTCACATGTCTGTGTTTAAGACCCATTGCTCCATTTTTGCACTACCCATCCCCTTTATTGATACTACCATCAATTATTCTAACAATTTTCCCCCTTTCATTTTGCATCATCCATTTCCCCCCTTCACTGGATCATTTCTTTGAGTACACAAATATGTTTTATTATTCCTGTCTTCAGGGAAAAGATATTATTCCATATCCCCTCTGAGTTACAGCCTTCCAGCTACTCAAGTTTCTTGGTTTTCTTTATAGCAAAGCTTGTTATAAGAATTGTCTGTATTTGGGGCATCTGGGTGGCTCAGTCAGTTGAGCCTCCAGCTCATGGTTTTGGCGCAGGTCATGATCTCAGGGATTGTGGGATCGAGTGGAGCTTCATGTTCAGCAGGGAGTCTGCTTGAAGAATTTCTTCCTCTGCCCTTCCCCTATTCATGCATGTATATCTGTATGCTCTATCTCTCTCATAAATAAATCTTAAAAAAAAATGGTCTATATTTGAAATTTGCAGTTTATTTATTCTCATTATATATTTTTTAAAGATTTTATTTATTTATTTGACAGAGAGAGATCACAAGTAGGCAGAGAGGCAGGCAGAAAGAGAGAGGAGGAAGCAGACTCCCCGCTGAGCAGAGAGAGAAGAAGAAGCAGGCTCCCTGCTGAGCAGAGAGCCCGATATTGGGCTCTATCCCAGGACCCTGAGATTATGACCTGAGCCGAAGGCTGAGGCTTTAACCCACTGAGCCACCCAGGTGCCCCAGCACTCACATTATTTCTTGAACTCAGAGTGGTCTTTTGCCATTATTGCTGTATCAAAATAGCTGTTTTCAAGATCACCAGTATCCTTTACAGTTGGTTAGTTCTCAAGTTCTTACCTTACTTGGCCTTTCAGTATCGTATGACATGGTTAATCATTCTTTTCTTGAAATGCTTTTTTCAGATGGCTCCCAGGTCAATCAGTACTGTTCTACTTCTCTTTCTGCTTCATTCAAAGATTCCTCCATATGAGGATTCCTCCTTATCTCCTTGACCTCCAAATTTTGGAGTGCTGAGGCCTCAGTCCTCAGACTTCTTCTTTTCCCTGTTTTCCTTTGCTCTCTGTGTTATCTCATTCAGTTTCATTGGCTTTAAATAGCACCCTCTATAAAGTAACAATTCTACTCAGGTTTTCAATCCCTATACCCTTTCTTACGGCTATGTTTCTTCATAACACTTATTGCCATTTGATATACTATATATTTACCAGTTTTTGAGAACAAGGAGTTTGTTTTGTTCACTGCTGTATCCCCAGTGCTTAGATTATTAGTGCCGGTCTCATAGTCTTGCTTACATCCCTGACTCCATCTTTTTCTCCTCCGGCTTGATTGTTATATAAAGTTACATTTTTCAATCTTTTTTTTTTTTTTTTTAAATTTTATTTCTCACTTTTGTTTCAGTTAAAAAAAAATTTTTTTTTTTTAACATTTTATTTGTCTGAGAAAGAGAGCACACAATCCAGAGGTGGAGGCAGAGGGACAAGCAGGGCTTGATTTCAGAATCCTGGGATCATGACCCGAGCCAAAGGCAGATACTTAACCCAATGAGCCACCAGGCACCTAAGACATATAAAAAGAAGTTGTCATAGTAATGTCTCATAGCCTTTTTTTTTTTGGTTTAACATTGCTTTTGAGATTTGTCAGTGCTAATAAGTATAATACTCTGTTAAATGCTGTTTAATAATATCTTGTATGAGTACATCATAATTTTTCTATTTTCCTATTACTGGTTGTTTAGCTTATTCCCAGTTTTCTGGTTTTTTTTTTTTTTAAATGATTATGCCACTATTTATCTTCTCTCTGATAGTTGGACATTTAACTTGTTCCCAGTGTTCAGTGAACATTTTATACATGACTCCTTGGGTACACATTTGAGAGTTTGTATATTAATAATTGAAACAACTAATTTTTTTTTTTAAAGATTTTATTTACTTATTTGACAGAGAGAGATCACAAGTAGGCAGAGAGGCAGGCAGGGAGAAGGGGGAGAAGCAGGCTCCCTGCTGAGCAGAGACCCCGATGTGGGGCTTGATCCCAGGACCCTGAAATCATGACCTGAGCTGAAGGCAGAGGCTTTAACCCACTGAGCCACCCAGGTGCCCCGAAACAACTCATTTTTAACTAGATGTTGCCAAAGTACTCTTCTAACTGTACTATTTTACATTTATGCCAATAGAGCATAAGGGTTCCTCCTGTACCTTTCTACCAACTCTTGATATTGTTAGATTTAAAAATTATTGAGAATCTGATCTGTAGGAAACATTTTTCTTTTCTTTCTTTCTTCCTTTCTTTCTTTCTTTCTTTAGAGAGCAGGTGTGTGAGCACGAGTGGAGTGGGAGGGGCAAAGGGAGAGAGAGAATTTTAAGTGGACTCCATTCCCTGTGCAGAGCCCAGTAAGGGGCTCAGTCTCATGAGCCTGCAATCATGACTTGAGCAGAAATTAAGAGTCAGATCCTCAACCTGACTGAGCCACTCAGGTGGCTATTTATCTCTTCTAAAAAGTCCTTTTGTTTGCATTTTCTCTTATTACTAATAAGATCAAGCATTATTTCATGTTTCCTGGCCTTGGATTTCTCCTTTTATGAACTGCCTATTTTGGGGGGAGGGTGTTTTTTTCTTTTCCTCTTTAAAATGGACTTGCAGGGCACCTGGGTGGCTCAGTCGTTAAGCATCTGCCTTTGGCTTGGGTCATGATCCCAGGGTCTTGGGATCAAGCACTTCATTGGGCTTGCTGCTTGGTGGGATGCCTTCTCAACCCCCCGCCTCTACTCCCCCTGCTTGTATTCCTTCTCTTGCTGTCTCTCTCTGTCAAATAAATGAATAACATCTTAAAAAAAAAAAAGAAGAAGAAAATTGACTTTTAAGAATTCTTTATATATTTTGAATCCTTTATTGGTTATATGAGTTGCAAATATATTCTCTAAGTCTATATAGCTTTTCTTCACCCTTTGTTTATAAAGTCTCAAAATTTAATCAGGTTTTTTCATCTTTATGGTTTATGCTTTTTTCATCTGATTTATTTTCTTCTAGAAGTTTTACAGTTTTTTATATTTGGCTATGGACCTAATTTTATTACTATTGTATAAAAATACATACAACCAGGGCACCTGGCTCAGTGGGTTAAGCCTCTGCCTTCAGATCAGGTCATGATCTCAGGGTCCTGGGATTGAGCCCCGCATCGAGCTCTTTGCTCGGCGAGGATGCCTGCTTCCCCTTCTCTCTCTGCCTGCCTCTCTGCCTACTTGTGGTCTCTCTCTCTCTCTAAAATAAATAAATAAAATCTTTAAAAAGAAAAAATACATACAACTGTTGTCCAAGCACACCTTTTGAAGTCTATATCTCAGAAGTCACCAAATGTTTTCTGTAAAGTGCTACATAACAAACATTTTTGTTAGGTTTTGGCAGTCAAGAGGCAAAATTAAAGACATGTATGTACTTTTATAACAAGGAAGAAAAATTTCTGCAATTTTTTTAGATTTCTGCAAATTTTAAATAAAATTTTTATTAAGTTCAAAATATAGTAATAGTCCTTAAAAATAATTATGTATTTGAGAGAGAGAGAGAGCGAAAAAATGAGCAAGGAGAAGGGGCTAAGGGAGAGAGAGAGAGAGAAACAGACTTGCAGGAGCTTGATGTGGGGTTCAGTCCCAGGACCTAGAGATGATGACCTGAGCCGAAGGCAGACCCTTAACTGACTGAGCCACCCATGTACCCTGTAATAGTACTTTTTTGATAATACATATAAACTAGTGAGAAGAGTAGAATTCTTTTTATTGGGATAACTTTTTTAGGGGGGATTCAGTGTTTCTCATTATCAAAGTTGATTGTGACTGTTCATCTGTTAATACTGGTTTGTAATGAGACTTTACATATTTCATCTTTGAAAATGTGTTTTCATCATGACAGGTCCTGTCAAATATTGATGTCAGTCCATTGAGTATGTGCTTTTAATTTAGCATATTCATTGTTTGGGAGGCATTTATTTACAGAATTCTTTCAGATTCTTGTGATATTTTTGCTCTTTAGCATGTCATTACCTTTTAGATTAATCATATTTTTAAAGCGTAATTAAAGAGAATCTCCTTTGTTTGAAAACCTTTTGTATTGGATGTGCATCCTTTCCCACAAATATTAATGTTTCACCTTTTTAAAAAATGATTTTATTTATTTATTTAACGGAGAAGAGCTGGAAAGCATAAGTGGGGGTTGCTGCAGAGGGAGAGGAAGAAGCAGGCTCCTTGCTGAGCAGGGAACAGGTACAGGGCTGGATCCCAGGATGATCCTAGGATCATTACCTGTGCTGAAGGCAGTTGCTTAATCAACTGAACTACCCAGGTGCCCCTCACTTCTGATTGAAAATTAGGTGGAAACTCCTCAATTAGTTGGGAGTCTTTGTACAGTTAAAAGGACTTTGAAATAGGGAAATTTCTTTTGTGCTTACACCAAGGTCTGAAAAACGTTGTTGGTACTATAGTTTGCTTGGAAAATGTAACTGTTGCAAATTTGTGTGGTAATGGAGATAGGGCTTCTTGTTTTAACCTTTGACAGCATAAGAAGTATATAAAGCAGCTTGCCATTATGGGTGGTTCAGATAACCTTAGTTGCTGTTGAAATGACTTTACCATAAGATGTTTTGCTTAAGTGCTATTTTGTAATTTAGGATTGAATTCATTAAGAAACACTATGGAATCTTCAGGAAAAGCTAATTTCCAAGCTATTTGGTTTTTGACAGTAGTGGTTGTAGGCTGTTCTTTTTCCGAAAAATTTCAGTCTTGTCTTGAAACTCAAAAATTGCAATTAAAAAAATTGCAATAAAATGTTCCCATTGCTAAGCCATCAAACCTCTCTATAGTAAGGTAATTCAAGATACTTAGCTTCTGTTTCTGAAAAACATTCATGGAATTGACCATTGTAAAGTCTATAAGAGTAAATGATATTATTGTTTCACTAATACATGATAGATTCAAATATTTTCTCTAAAGTACATTAGCAGATGAGTAAGACTGAATAGTCAGTCATAGGCTTTGAAACCTCTCACAAAAGGTGAATTTGTCCAACTAAATCTTTTTCTGCTCCACACAATTTCTTTTTTTTTTTTTAATTTATTTGACAGAGATCACAAGTAGGCAGAGACGCAGGCAGAGAGAGAGGGGGGAAGCAGGCTCCCTGCTGCACAGGAGATCTCGATGCGGGGCTCGATCCCAGGACCCTGAGATCAAAATCTGAGCTGAAGGCAGACACTTAACGACTGAGCCACCCAGGCACCCTGCTCTACACAAATTTTTACCAACAGTATTACTAGTATGTATTAGATTCCACTTCCAGTTGTAGTTCTTCGTGTTTTCTCAACCTCTTTGAAAATATTCTTATAGGGGCGCCTGAGTGGCTCAGTCAGTTAAATGTCTGCCATCTGCTCATGTCATGATCTCAGGGCCCTGGGTTCAAGCCCTGAATTGGGCTCTCTGCTTAGCAGCGAGTCTATTTCTTCCTCTGCCTTTGCGGTCTCTCTTACTTTCACTCTCTCTCAAATAAATAAATAAAATCTAAAAAAGAAAAAGAAAGGAAGAAAATATTGCCTCCCAACCCCTGGCAACTATCATTCTACTTTATTTCAGTGAATATAACTGCTCTAGGTAACTCATGTAAGTGAAATCATACAATATTTGTCCCTTTGTATCTGGCTTACATCATTTGGCATATATTCAGAATTCATCCATGTTGTAGCATATGTCAGAATTTCCTTCCTTCCTTCCTAAGATTTTATTTATTTATTTGTCAGAGAGCGCACAAGCAGAGGGAGAAGCAGGCTCCCCACTGAGCAAGGATCCCAATGTGGGACTTGATCCCAGGATTCTAGGATCATGACCTGAGCCAAAGGCAGATGCTTTACCAACTTGAGCCACCCAGGGATCCTGATTTTTCTTTCCTTTTTAAAGGAATAATATTCCATTGTATGTATATATCACATTTTGTTTATCCATTCATCTGTTGATAGACATTGGGTTGTTTGCTGCCTTTAGCTATTGTGAATAATGCTGCTGTGAGCATTGATTTCCAAATACTATTTGAGTCCTTGCTTTATATTCATTTGAATATATATCCAGAAATGTTATTGCTCAACCATTTGCATTCTCCTAGTATATTAATATTGCTGTGTAAAAATCTGCCTCACAATTTAAGTAACTCAAAGCAACAATGATTTATTATTTCTTAAAATTCTATGGACTAACTAGGCACTTTTTGTGTCTCGGGTCACTTATATGACTGCATTCATTTGGTGGGTTGGGTGGTCTGAGAGTACCTAGGATGGCTTTAGTTACATGTTTGGGCCTTGGTATGGACAACAAGAAAATGGGCCTTCTCTTTGCTCACAATCTCTTTATTTAGTGTGGCTTGTATTACTTCATGTGACAGCTGAGTCCTAAGAGAATAACGGCCGAAGCTGTAAGACATCTTGAGGCCTAGACTTCAGAACTTACTCATCAATTTCACCGCAATGTATAGGACAAAATGTACACAACTAGCCTGGATTCAGTGGGTAGGGAGAAAGAAGATTAGCCAGGTTAACACCTGGACCATTATTAAAATGATCAGTCACACTTAATAACCGAACAGCTCTTCCATAATGAAGGAACCTTGGGAAATGGGGAAGGACTGCCATTTGGGGAGCAAAATGTGTTTCTGGTGAATCTTAAATGGGGTGGCTTGGTATTATGTTTTAACAAGTAAAGAGGCATATGGGTTTTTTGAGCTTGGATATTTGCAGGAACTATGTTTTATCATGCAGGGTTTTGTTTTGTTGTTGTTCTTCTTTTTAACTGTTGTATGGTAGCTTTAAACTGATGGAGCTTGGGCAAGAAGGCCTTAGTTGACTCAGGCAGGTCATACAGCTTTAGTATGTGGGCTGTTTTAACTTCAGAGCTGCAGCTGGCCTAGAATTATAGGCAGTGCCAAACAGGTTTTTTTTTGTTGTTGTTTTGTTTTTTAATTCATCAGTGGTAAGTGTATAGCTATAGTTTGTTCATTTTCATATCCCCTTTTATGATTATGTCTCAGTTTTTGCATCCATTCCACTGTCATTGGTTATTTAGGTTGTTCCCTTGTTTTTGCTATTTCTTTTTTTCTTTCTTTCTTTCTTTTTTTTTTTTAACATTTTACTTATTCATTAGGGATTTGATTTTTTAGAGCTTTTTTGGGCATAATAATACTTAATGCTTTTATTGATTTCTCGAGCCAGGACTGCAGTTTTAAACTGCAGAGCTGTCTAAAATTACAAATGTGCTGTAGAGTAATTAGTGACTAAGGCACTAGACTTAAATTGGTAATTCCAGTTCTAGACAGTACTAAATCTCTTTAGGTTAAAGGAGGGTATCTGGGAGGGCTTACTTTGTAGCTTTGTAACTTGTCATCACCCTCCCTATCTCTACCATGTGGTCTCAAGTATTTTATTTTTGGATTTAAATATGTGAGCTCTTAACTGGTAATTTTAGTGACTGAAAGTGGGTTTCTTTTAAAAAGGTAGCTTATTAAGGAACAAATAAAAATGTGTGGGTGTATACTTTATTATAGAGAGAACAATACTGTACTCTTGATTCTTGGATATGGTTTGAAAAATCTACTTTGGTCTTTTGTGTCAGTATAGGAGCAATGGGAGAATGAAACCAAATAAATGAGGACAGATAAGCTAGAGGAAGAGAAGTTTTCTTTCTTTCTTTCTTTTTTTTTTTTTTTTAAGATTATTTATTTATTTATTTGACAGGCAGAGATTACACGTAGGCAGAGAGGCAGGCAGAGAGAGAGAGAGAGGAGGAAGCAGGCTCTCTGCTAAGCAGAGAGCCCGATGTGGGGCTCGATCCCAGGACCCTGGGATCATGACCTCTGAAGGCAGAGGCTTTAACCCACTGAGCCACCCAGGTGCCCCGAAGAGAAGTTTTCTTAAAGAAAGACCAATATCTTATATACATATAAATATTTGAGGCTACATGGTTTGGGGGGAAGTATCAACCCAGTTATGTAGTTACAAAGTTAGCATCCAAGTATCCTCTTTTGACCTAAAATGATTTAGCACTATCTATCTAGGCCTAGAAATAGCAGTTTAAGGCTGGAACCTATGTCACTGTTTTCTCTATATATATATGAAAATGAGATCTTGAAGGCTGTATAGTATGCTGTGTAATGGCTGGCTATAGGATAATTTATTTGCACATTCCTCTATCTGTGGGTGATTTCCAGTTTTCTCTGTCAAACGTTGCTTCAGTGAATACTCTGGACATATCTTTGTACATGTATGTGAATATTTCCATGAGATACCTAGAAATGAAATCACTGGGTTAAAGGTATGCAGAGTTTACATTAAAAAAAGGTATAATCATATTTCTGTATAAAAACACTATACCAGTTGAGATTTATAAGCAGTATGTGAGAATATTCTCTCCCCTTGTCAGTATTGGATAACACTAATTTTATTTACTTAGCTAATTTGCTGGATGAAAAATATTTATAATAAATTATATTTATAAAATAAAAATATTTTAATTTGATTATCTTTGATTTCTAGTGAGTTTTAGCATCGTTTCATTTTTTGACTGTCTTGTATTTTTTCTTGAGATGTTTGTATACCTTTTAAAAACCTGTTTTCATTGGTTTTCTTTCTTTGCTCATTAATGTGAAAGAACTTTTATATATTGTTAATCTTTTCTCTCAGTGAAGGCATACCTTATTTTACTATGCTTCGCTTTATTGCACCTCCCCGCTACTGCATATTTTTTACAAATTGAAGGTTTGTGGTTATTGTTTGTCAAGCAAGTCTGTCAGCACCATTTTCTAGCAAATGCTCCTCTGTGTCTCTGTGCCCCATCTTGGTAATTCTCACAGTATTTCAGACTTTTTCATTATTATTATATTATGGTGGTCTGTGGTCAGTTATCTTTGATGTTACTATTGTAATTGTTTCAGAAGGCCACAAAGTGTGGCCATACAAGATGGCAAGCTTAGTCGAATGTTGTGTGCATTCTGATTGGTCCACTGACTAGTCATTCCCCTATCTCATCTCCTCCCACTTGGGCTTTTCTGATCCCTGAGATACAACAATATTGAAATTAGGTCAGTTAATCTCTCTACAGTGATCTCTAAGTGTATAAGTTAAAGGAGGAGCCCTGTGTCTCACTTTAAATCAAAAGCTAGAAACAATTAATTTTAGTTACTGAAAGCTAGACTTTTTGAGCCAGGTAGCCAAGTTGTGAATGTAATAGAAGTACTACTTCAGTGAATACACAAATGATAAGAATGATAAGAAAGCAAAAACAGCCTGTTATGTAGAAAATTTGAGTATTCTGGATAAAACATTTTTTCCTTAAATCAGAGCCTAATCCAGAATAAGGCCCTAACTCTCTTCAGTTTTATAAAGGCTGAGAGAGGTGAGGAAGCTGCAAAAGAAAATTTTGAAGTGAGCAGAGGTTGGTTTATGAGGTTTAAAGAAAGAAGCTGTCTCCATAAGATAAAAGTGCAAGGTGAAGGGGCACCTGGTGGCTCAGTTGGTTAAGTGTCTGCCTTCTACATGATTCCTGGTCCTGTGATTGAGCCCTGTGTCATTGTCCAGGCTCCCTGCCCAGCAGGGGAGTCTGCTTCTCTCTTTCCTTCTGTCTCTCCCCTGCTTGTGCTTTCTCTTTCACTCACTCTCTTTCAGACAAACAAACAAACAAACAAACAGATACATACATACATTCATACCTGAAAAAAAAAGTACAAGATGAAGCAGCAAGATGTAGAAGCTACAAGTTATCCAGAAGATCCAGTTGAGAGAATTAAGGAAGGTGGCTACACTAAAAAACAGATTTTCAGTGTAAATGAAACAGCCTTCTATTGGAAGAAGATGCTATTTAGGACTTTTATAGCTAGAGAGGAGGAGTCAGTGCTTGGCTTCAAAGGACAGGCTGACTCATGTTAGGAGCTAAAGGCAGCTATTGACTCTAAATTGAGGCCAGTTCTCAGTTACCTTTCTGAAAATCCTAGGTCCCTTAAGAATTAATTCTTAATCTACTCTGCCTCTGCTCTATAAATAGAACAACAAAGCCTGGACGATAGCACGTCTATTTACAACATGGCTTACTGAATATTTAAACCTACTGTTGAGACTTACTGCTTAGAAAAAAAAATTTCTTTAATATTACTGTTCATTGGCAATGCACTTGGTCACCTAAGAGCTCTGATGCAGATGTACAATGAGACGAATGCTAACACAGTGCGCATTCTGCAGCCCATGTATCAAGGAGTAATTTTGACTTGTAAGCTTTATTTAACAAATGAATTTTCTAAGGCTATAGCTACCATAGGTAGTGATTCGTCTGATGGATCTGGGCAAAGTAAATTGAAAACCTTCTGGAGAGAATTCACTATTCTAGATGTCATTGAGAACATTTGCGACTCATGGGAAGAGGTCAAACTACCTTGCAAATACAAGAGCAGGAGTTTGAAAGAAGTTGATTCCAACTCTCATGGATGACTTTGAAGGATTTAAGATTTCTGTGGAGGAAGGAACTGCAGATAGGGTGGAAAGAGGAAGAGAACTAGAAGTGGAGCCTGAAGGTAGGAATGCATTGCTGCCACCTCATGATAAAACCTGAATGGATAAGGAGTTGCTTCTTATGGATGAACAAAGAAAGTGGTTTCTTGACTGTACTCCTGGTGAAGATGCTGTGAAGATTGCTGAAAGGACAACACAGGATTTAGAATATTGTAAAAACTTAGTTGGTTAAGCCCCAGCAGGGTTTGAGAAGATTAACTCTTAATTTTGAGAGAAATTCTGTGTATAAAATGCTGTCAAATATCAAAGAGCATTGTGTGCTATAGAGAAATGGTTTGTGAAAGGAAGAGTCAGTTGATGCAGAGACAACTTCATTGTTGTCTTACTTTAAGAAATTGCCTCAGCTAACCCACCTTCCAGCAACCACTACCCTCATCAGGCAGAAGCCATGGACATTAAAGCAAGACCTTCCACCAGCAAAAAGATTCTGCCTCACTGAAAGCTTGGGTGATGATTACCATTTTTTAGCAATAAAGTACTTTTAAATTCAGGTATGTACTTTTTTTTTAGATATAATAATAACAGTATACGGTAAACATGAAGTTATATACACAGGGAAACCAAAAAGTTCCTTTGACTCGCTTTATTGTATTTGTTTTATTGTGGCAGTCTGGAACTGAACCTGCAGTATCTTTGAGATATGCCTGTATACAATTTGCTCTTTGGTTTTGTTTATGATGCTTTCTTTTAGAAAAGTTTTAAATCAGAATATAGTAAAATGTTTCCTTTCTTTTTCCTTTATAAACTTCTGGATTTTGTGTTTTGTTGAGCGGATTTACTTCACCCCAATATTTGAACAAGATTTCCTCTTAAATACTTAAAAAATACTTTTAGAACATTTTTTTTCCTTTTAGCTCCATAATCTCTCTGAAATTTATGTGTTGAGTTTAAGGAAGTAGGTTTGTTGTTTTTTTGTTCCCCTCAAGTAAATTTTCCTGTTGTTTCAGCATCATTAATAAATCATAAATGGTGTTGCAACAGTATTACAAACATTGGTGTTTCTAGAATGTCCTTTCATTGATCTTTAAGTGTTTCTGTATAAGTATACAGTTTGATTTCAATTGATTTAAAAATTCATATTTTTATAAAAGTGGTAAGGCCATGTTCCCTCATTGTTTTCTGTTTTTAAAATGTTCTTGCCATTTATGTGATTCTTCTCCACATGAATTTTGGAATAAGTGTGCATGTCATGATCCATAAAAAATCTTTTTTTTTTTTTTTAACGTTGGAATCACCTTGAATTTAGAGATTCATTTGGGAGAGGAATTTATATCCTTACAATATTGGGTGTTTCCATTCAACAGCATGGTGTGACTAGTCAGGTCTTCTATTTTCGTCTGTAGTTTGCTCGTTTTCCTCATGTTGATTGTGTCGAGTAATAGTGAAGAGGATGGGATCTAGTGCCACGCAACTTAGGTTTAGTCTCTGCTAAGCTTGGGCAAATGAAAAAAAAACCCTTTTGGGTTTCAGTTTCCTCATCCATGAAATGGGAGTAATAACTCATCGGGGTTATTGTGAGGATGAAATGTTTAAGACTTGTAAGTGCACATATTTAATATATTAGCTAATGTTAATAAGTGTATATTTAGGTATTTTATAGTTTCTGTTCTTTTGTGAATAGGATCTCATATTTAAATCTCATTTTAGGGGTTCCTGGGGGGCTCAGTGGGTTAAAGCCTCTGCCTTTGGCTCAGGTCATGGTCTCAGGGTCCTGGGATCAAGCCCCGCATCAGGCTCTCTGCTCAGTGGGGAGCCTGCTTCCTCCTCTCCTTGCCTCCCTCTCTGCCTATTCATGATTTATTCGTCGAATAAATAAGTAAAATCTTTAAAAAAAAAAATCTCATTTTAATTGGTTATGTTTGGTATATTGAAAAGTTAATGATTTTTTGGTCTTTAGTTCTTGATTTGAATACTTTGCTGAACTTTTTAGTATTAATATTTTTGTTTCATTTTTCTAAATTCTTTTTTTTCTTAAAGATTTTATTTATTTATTTGACAGAGAGAGTTCACAGTAGACAGAGAGGCAGGCAGAGAGAGAGAGGGGGAAGCAGGCTCCCTGCTGAGCAGAGAGCCCGAAGCGGGACTCGATCCCAGGATCCTGAGATCATGACCTGAGCCGAAGGCAGCAGCTTAATCCACTGAGCCACCCAGGCGCCCATCATTTTTCTAAATTCTTACATTCTCTACATAATCATTTATTTTGCAATGAATTGTTTTAGCTTTCAATATTTTTCCTTAGTTATTTACATTTTGGATAATTTTCATTGATTAGGACTTCCAAGTCAATGTTGAATATAAGTGATGATAAAGAGCATTTTTTTTATGAGTCTCTAAATGGATTTGATGTTGATTTATAAAAATTAACCCTCTATAAAGCTATGGGCTTTGTGTGTTATTATTTTATTAACTAGTGGGTTTTGGATTTTTATTAAATTACTTTTACTATACAAATGATTAACATTTTTATTACAGAAGATTGGGAAAGTATAGAAATTATGAGTATACAGAAATTATAAAGCATGGAAGTTCTTTTCATTGTTGTTCTACCTTTATTCCTCTCTCTGGTGCTCGCTTCGGCAGCCCATATACTAAAATTGGAATGGTATTCCTCTCTCTGTATATGACTGCTACATTTGATTTCTGTCCTTTTAATTCTTCTGTGATACTGTTAGGTGTTAAATTTTCATTTAGCAGATATTAAGTACCTATCATGTATCAGGCATCAACTTTCTTTTGTTCATTCAACAAATATTTCTTAAATGTTTCCTAAGTGCCAAACAATGTCTCTGGTGCTATGGTATGTTTGTGAAGAAAAAGAATTGCTCTGCCCTCAGAGCTAATATTTTAAACGTGCAGACAAGAGAAAGGAAGGGAAGGAGAAAGGAAGGGAAGGAGGAAGGAAGGAAGGAGCCAAGTATTAATAAATGGTGTGAAAAAAGACAGATTTGCAATGAGGTAGATGGAACTAGAGGGTATTATGCTGAGTGAAATAAGTCAATCTGAGAAAGTCAGTTATCATATAATCTCTCTGATATGAGGAACTTGAGAGGCAGAGTAGGGAGTTGGGCTGTAGGGATGGAAAAAATGAAGCAAGATGGGATTGGGAGGGAGACAAACCAAAAAAGAGACTCTTAATCTCACAAAACAAACAGGGTTGCTGGGGGTGTGTGGGGTGGTATGGAGAGGGTGATTGGATTACAGATGTTGGGGAGGGAGGGTATGTGCTATGGTGAATGCTGTGAAGTGTGTAAGCCTCTTGATTCACAGACCTGTACCCCCGGGACAAAAAATACATTATATGTTAATAAAAATGATTTTTAAAAAATTGAAACAAAAAGTTAAGTCAGAATAAAAGAGGATAGAGAATGGGGTACTGTTTTATTTTATTATTTTAAAAAATACCTACTTTTTAAGAAGATGTATTTTATTTATTTTAGAAAGAGAGCACATGCAAGTAGGGGGCAAGGCAGAGGAAGAGAGAGAGAGAGAAAATCTCAAGCAGACTCTGTGCTGAGCATGGAGCCCAACGAAGGGCTCAATCTCACAACCCTGAGACTATGAGCTGAGCCAAAAACAAGAGTTGAATGCTTAACCAATGGAGCCATTAGGCACCCTGTGTCTTCTAATAATTTCTGAAAATTTCTGATTTGCTAACAGTGTCTTTTTCTATTTTCTGAGTCTGTCATGATTTTATTCTCAAATAAAACCAAAACAAAATATCATCACAAAAATTTTTTGTTATTTACATGTGATTTTTGTTTTGAAAGTAGACATATCTGTATGTTCAGTCTTTCATCTTTTTTTAATTTTTAAAATTTATTTATTTATTTTTTAAAAGATTTTATTTATTTATTTGACAGATTTGCAACGAGATCACAAGTAGGCAGAGAGGCAGGCAGAGAGAGAGAGAGAGAGAGGGAAGCAGGCTCCCTGCTGAGCAGAGAGCCCGACATGGGGCTGGATCCCAGGACCCTGAGATCATGACCTGATCTCAGTGGGCTTAACCCACTGAGCCACCCAGACGCCCCTCATCTTTTTTTTTTTTTTTAATTTAAAGATTTTATTTATTTATTTGACAGAGATCACAAGTAGGCAGAGAGGCAGGCAGAGAGAGAGGGGAAGCAGGCTCCTAATTGAGCAGAGAGCCTGATGTGGGGCTTGATTCCAGGACCCTGTGTATATACCCATTGTGTATGTATGCCACATCTACCTTATCCATTATCCAAAATCCATTCATCCATTGATGGGCATTTGTGTTGTTTCCATATCTTGGCTATCAATAATGCTGGAATAAGCATAGAAAATAGGCATAGTTATAAATGCTGAATCACACGGTAGATCTATTTTTAATTTTTTGAGGAATCTCCACATTGTTTTTCATAGTAGTTGGACCAGTTTATATTCCTACCAGCAATGTTTAAGGGTTTTCTTTTCACCACATTCTCACCAGCACCTGTTGTCTCTTGTCTTCTTCATGATAGCTCTTCTAACGGGTGTGATTTAATATCTTATTGTGGTTTGGATTTGTATTTCCTGGATAACTCTAATGTTGAGCATCTTTTCATGGTCTGTTGGTCATTTTGGTGTTCACTTTGGAAAAGTGTCTCTTGAATTCTGCCCAATTTTTAACTCATTGTTTTTGTTGTTAATTAATTTGACTGTTCTTTTTTTTTTAAGATTTTATTTATTTATTTGACAGAGAGAAATCACAAGTAGTCGGAGAGGCAGGCAGAGAGAGAGAGAGGGAAGCAGGCTCCCCGCTGAGCAGAGAGCCCGATGCCGGACTTGATCCCAGGACCCTGAGATCATGACCCGAGCCGAAGGCAGTGGCTCAACCCACTGAGCCACCCAGGCGCCCCAATTTGACTGTTCTTTATGTATTTTGGATATTAACTCCTTACCCAATAGGTGGTCTGTAAAAATTTTCTCCTCTAGGTTGTCTTTCATATTGTTGTTTCATGGGTTGTATAGACGCTTGGGTTGATGTAGTTCCATTTTTTTTTTTTTAAGGATTTTATTTATTTATTTGATAGACAGATCACAAGTAGGCAGAGAGGCAGACAGAGAGAGAGAGGAGAAAGCAGGCTCCCTGCTGAGCAGAGAGCCCGATATGGGGCTCGATCCCAGGACCCTGGGATCATGATGGCTTTAATCCACTGAGCCACCCAGGTGCCCCTGCTCTTTTTTCTTAAGGTTTTTATTTATTTATTTGAGAGAGAGAGAGAGAACATGCAAAGAGGGGAGGTGTAGAGGGAGAAGGAGAATCAGATTCTTTGCTGAGCAGGGAGCCTGACACAGGGCTTGATCCCAGGACTCTGGGATCATGACTTGAGCCAGATGCAGGTGTGGTGCTTAACAGGAGCAGTTCTTAAAACATGTGTTTATTGCTATAAACTGTCCTGTAAGAACTGCTTTTGCTGTATCAAATATTGATATGTTGTATTTCCATTTTCATTTGTGTTGGGGTATCTTTTTTCTCTTTCGATTTTTCCTTTGATCTAATTGTTTAGATATGTCTTTTTTAGTTTCCTCATATTTGTAGATCTTCTCACTTTCCTTTTGTTGTCAATGCCTAGTTTCATACCATTGTGGTCAGAGAAGATACTTGGTATGATTTCAGTCTCAAATTTGGTAAGATTTGTTTTGTAGCCTATCATATAACCTATCCTGGAAAATGTTCTGTGTGCACTTGAGAAGACTATATTTTGCTGGAATGGACTATATTTTGATGGAATATTCTGTATGTCTATTAAGTACATTTGTTATTTTTTTTTTTAAGATTTTATTTATGTATGTGTCAGAGAGAGAGAGGGAAAGCACAAGCAGGGAGAGTGGCAGGGAGAGGGCTGCCTGCCAAGCAGGAGCCCAACACAGGGCTCCATCCCAGGACCCTGGGATCATGACTAGAGCTGGAGGCAGACGCTTAACTGATCCAGTCACCCAGGCACCCTAATACATTTGTTCTTAAGTGTGGTTCAATTCCAATATTTCCTGTGATTTTCCGTCTGGACGAACTACTCATTGTTGATAATGGGGTATTGAATTCTATAATTATTTTTTAAAATATTTTATTTATTTGATAGAGATTACAAGTAGGCAGAGAGGCAGGCAGAGAGAGAGAGAGGAGGAAGCAGGCTCCCCGTTGAGCAGAGAGCCCAATGCAGGGCTGGCTCACAGGACCCTGGGATCATGACCTGAACTGAAGGTAGAGGCTTTAACCCACTGAGCCACCCAGGCGCCCCTCTCCTATAATTATTGTATTGTCTAATTTCCCCTTAAGATTTGTTGTTATTTGTCTGATACTGTGGAGGCCAAGAAAAACAAGGCTGTACCAATCTCGTATCTAGCCCTAACATAAGTGCAGCCATCTTGATGTACCAGATTATCACAAAATATTTCTTGGATTCTGACCTACTTAGGTTAGCACTTTAAACAGTCCCTCTCTCCTTTAATGATTGATTTAAACCCCTGGCTCAGCTGCCTCTGTCTTTCATAACTCCCCTATACATTCCCCAACTGATCAGTATTGACCTGAGTAGGTAGGGACAACTCTGCGCTCCTACTCAGCAGGAAGAAGTTATAGAAGATGAGACCTTCTACCTTCAACAACCTTAAAGATTTAAGGGTCAAAATTGTTCACCGGGAAATGTGGAGGCCGAGAAAATCAAGGCCATCCCACCTCAGGTTTAGCCTTAGCGTAAGTACAGCCATCTCAGACCCCTGTGCCCAAGGGCTGAATTTTCCCCTACTTTGCTTTAGTTCCAGGAAGCCCCACCCTGCTTTGGTTCCAGAGACTCCCACCCTGCTTTAGTAACAGGAACCCATAAATACCCCTGCCTTAACTAAGCTCGGGGTCCAAGTCCCTACTCTGCTGTGTCAGGTATACTTGGGCCCAAGCTTAAGCTTGTCGAATAAACCCTCGTGTGATTGCATTGGTGCTTGGCTTCTTGGTGGTCTCTTGGACATTAAACTCGGGCACAACAATATATTTTGTTGCTTGAGCAACAAAATGTTGGGCAACAAAATATGTTGGGAGCATATATATTTATGATTGTTATATCTTCTTAATGAACTGACACCTTTATCATTATATAATGACTATTTTGAAGTCCATTTTGTCTGATGAAATTATGCTTGTGCACTTAGTATGTCTTGAACGTTTTAAATTACTTCTCATCCCCCTGTTTTTGGTTGAATTGTTTTCTAAGTCTTGATCTTAGCTTTCCCTGTAAGAATTTTGTGTACTCTGTAACATCTTGGTTTTGGTAATTCAGTTTTTCTAGTAACTTTGTTAATATGCTGTGCAAGATTGAAAATTTGAGTATGTAGTATATATGATATTAAATTGTGAATTAATGGGACTTAACAATGTAACAGTGTATCAACATGTGAAGAAATTGGTACTTGATATACTGTTAAGGAAAATTAGCTTCCAGATTTTAAGCTGGCAGGTCACAGGAATAACTCTTGGAAAAGAATCACAACTACATGAGTTTTTAGATTTCTGTTACATATGTTAAGAATTGTACAAATTGAAATATCTGTCTTCAGAACAACCAATAAAAACTTAATTAGGAAAGAAAAAAATATTTCATAGATAAAAATAGTCCTTTTTCTCTGGTACCAGTATATCTTCATTTGTCTCTAAAGGTTCCATCATTTTACTGTTCCCTTTTTGTATTTTTGATATATGCTGTAATTTTTTTTTACTTAGTTGTAATAGCTGTAGTTATTTTTAATGCTCTTTTCCTTTAATTTTTATGTTATAATTGAGAATTTAACATATTCTAAGAAAGAATTGTAGTTTTTTAATTCTTCATATCACCTTTAGTTATGATTTAGTGTACTTATGTCTTTTTGTCAGCTTGAAGAGGTCCTTTGGACATTTAAGGCAGGTCTAGTGGGTCTCGTGGTGGTAAACTGCCTTAGCTTTTTGTCTGGGAAAGCCTTTTCTCTTTCATATCTAGAGGATAACTTCAGCAAAGTATTCTCGGCTGACAGTTTTTATCTTTCAACATTTTGAATATGTCATTCCATTCTCTCCTGGTCTATAGATTTTCTGCTGATAGCCAAATGTGGGTTCCTTTGTAGGTTGTCTTTCTTTTCCCATAGCTACATTGTAACAAAGGAAAGGGAAGTAGGCAAACAACCAGAACTGAAAGAGAATGTCTCTTTAAGTTTTTTTCATTTTTGACTTTCAACAGTTTTACTATTTAAAAAAAAATTTTTTTTTAAAGATTTTATTTATTTGACAGAAATACAAGAGATCACAAGTAGGCAGAGAGAGAGGAGGAAGCTGGCTCCCCGCGGAGCAGAGACCCTGATGTGGGGCTCGATTCCAGGACCCTGGGATCATGACCTGAGCCAAAGGCAGAGGCACTTTGACCCACTGAGCCACCCAGGCATACCCCTTTAAAGATATTTTTAATAAAGATTTTATTTTTTATTTTTATCTTAAAAAGATTTTATTTATTTATTTATTTGAGAGAGAGAGAGAGAATGAGAGTGAGTGAGCATGAAAGGGAAGGTCAGAGGGAGAAGCAGCCCCTCCCCAGCAGGGAGCCCTATCCGGGCAGAGATGCCAGGACTCCAGGATCATGACCTGAGCAGTTGCTCAACCAACTGAGCCACCCAGGCACCCAAAAAAGTTTTTATTTTTTTAAATAACTGATACACCAAACATGGGGCTTAATCTCACAACCCTGAGATCAAGTGTCATGTGTTCTGTATTGACTGAGCCAGCCAGGTGCCCCTCAACAGATTTAATATAATGTGTTTTAGAGAAGGTCTTTTTGTATTGAGATAATAAGGTGTTCTTTTGACTTTGTGGACTTGTATATCCAGTTCCTTTTCCAGGTTTGGGAAGTTGTCATCTATTATTTTGTTAAATAAACTCATTGCTACCTACATTCTCTCCTCTTTTTCTGGAATATCCATTATTCTTATGTTGGCTTTTCTAATGAAGTTTAATAGTTTCCACTGGGTTTCTTCTTTTAAAAAAAATCTTAGTTCTCTCTTCTTTTCCACCAGAATCATTTCTAGATTCCTATCTTCCAGCTTGTTAATTCTGTCTTCCAACTCAGTTTCTAGTGCATTCCAGCTCAGTTTCTAGTGCATTCTCATACCTGATTTATTGATTTATTTGGCTCTGGAATTTTTAGTTTTATTTTTTAGAATTTCACTCTCTTTGGTAAAATACTCCTTATGTTCATTCATTTTCTTTCTGAGATCATTGTATTGCCTGAGTTTTTTGTAGCTTGTTGAATTTCTTTATATTTTGAATTCTTTATCAAATAGATTGCAATATTCTATGCCTTTGGGTTCAGTTGCTAGAAAATTGTCATTTCCTTTTTGTGATAAAATGCTTTTTGATGGTGTTTGTTGGAAAGTGCTTCTTCTGCAGCATTTAAGTAGCAAACACCTTATTTAGGCAAGGTTTTGTTTACTTTGATTTTAACAGTTTAACAGGCTGGTAAATTAGGAGCCTTCTTTTTGTTTTCCAGAAGGTGGTACTAGAGTACACCAGAGATAATTTGAAGAGGAGGGAGGGAGGGAGGGAGGAAGGATGAAAGGAAGGAAGGGTAGAAGGAAGGAAGGAAGTATATACTTAGCATTTGAGGCTTTGGATATCCCCACAGCCTGGTAGGAGAATCCTCCAGGAGTCTGTGGGCGGTCTCTTTGCCTAAACCCAGGACCCACAACAGGAGACATTCTCTTTCAGTTCTGGTTGTTTGCCTACTTCCCCTTTCCTTTCCTTCCCTGCAGTCGTTGCTGTTACTCCTCAGTGCAGTGAGTCCCTCCAGCTCCAGAATTTGCCGTCTGGCATACCTCCACCCACCACCTTGACTCTCTACTTCTGCCAGAAACGTTGTGCTGTTCTTTTGCTGGACATGCTGACACTGGCTCCCACAGCTTCTCCATGGCCCATTCTACCCACTTTGAGTTACATGAATGGATGTCTCAGGCTTCCTGGTTTGCTGTGCAGATGCAGTTTTTTTCAGCTATGGAAGTCCAATTAGTTGTAAATGAAAGGGAAGAGAAATAAAAGAACAACTCACTGAGCTGTAGTTCATTATGAACTACAAATGACCTAAGTAGTAGGTCATTTCCAAACTTTTTTCATCTTGATGAAAGTTTCATCTCAAGTTAAATGTACCTTGCTTTAAGGGCTTTCTGTATTGCTTCCTTCATTCTAACATTCCATGTTTAGCTCTATCATTCTGGATTGTACTGGCTTAATTGAATCATATTTTACTAGACAGTGAATGATAGTCATTTTCCTGCTAGGCTACTAGTCCGTGGGATTTAGTTTTCTTTAAGATGTAGTCACTTTTTTTTTTTTTTTTTAGTCACTTTTTTTTTAGTCCTTAAAGGAGTTCTGGAAGCTGGTATAAAATATCAAATACATTGTACCAAAGGGAAGGAACAGAGTTTAAATATATGAAATTTTGCTTTAATATTTAAGCTGACCTGGCTGCTCTGTGTATTGAGTGATATGCTTCTGTTAGGTTGAGTCATCTGGAATGATAAAATATTTGTAAAGTACTTATAAATTAAAGAAATAGTAAGGGAGGCTGAGTTGTGGGCTTGTTATCTGTTTAAGTTCTAAAATTTGGTTTTTGAACAGGTAAATGTATTTTCATAGTTCAAAATCAAAAAGACAGTCAAGTGTCTCTTTTCTATTTAGTTACTCAGAAACTGATTAGCTTTTGAGGTTTCCCCTGTGAAGAAACAGCTAGTTTTATTAATGTAAACATAGTGTTGAGGGTGTGTGTATGTATATGTACTTTTTTTTTAATTGCCTGCTGGGTTTTTAAAAATTTTATTTATTTTATTTTTATTTTTAGTAAACATATAATATATTTTTATCCCCAGGGGTACAGGTCTGTGAATTGCTAGGTTTACACACTTCACAACACTCACCATAGCACATACCCTCCCCGATGTCCATAACCCCACCCCCCTTCTACAACCCCCCCTCCCACCAGCAACCCTCAGTTTGTTTTGAGATTAAGAGTCATTTATGGTTTGTCTCCCTCCAATCCCATCTTGTTTCATTCATTCTTCTCCTACCCCCTTAACCCCCCATGTTGCATCTCTACTTCCTCATATCAGGGAGATCATATGATAGTTGTCTTTCTCTGATTGACTTATTTTGCTAAGCATGATACCCTCTAGTTCCATCCACGTCATCGCAAATGGCAAGATTTCATTTCTTTTGATGACTGCATAGTATTCCATTGTGTATATATACCACATCTTCTTTATCCATTCATCTGTTGATGGACATCTAAGTTCTTTCCATAGTTTGGCTATTGTAGACATTGCTGCTATAAACATTCGGGTGCATGTCCCCCTTCGGATCACTACGTTTGTATCTTTAGGGTAAATGCCCAGTAGTGCAATTGCTGGGTCATAGGGTAGTTCTATTTTCAACATTTTGAGGAACCTCCATGCTGTTTTCCAGAGTGGTTGCACCAGCTTGCATTCCCACCAACAGTGTAGGAGGATTCCCCTTTCTCCGCATCCTTGCCAGCATCTGTCATTTCTGACTTGTTAATTTTAGCCATTCTCACTGGTGTGAGGTGATAGCTCATTTTGGTTTTGATTTGTATTTCCCTGATGCCGAGTGATGTGGAGCACTTTTTCATGTGTGTGTGTTGGCCATCTGGATGTCTTTTTTGCAGAAATGTCTGTTCATATCTTCTGCCCATTTCTTGATTGGATTATTTGTTCTTTGGGTGTTGAGTTTGCTAAGTTCTTTATAAATTTTGGACACTAGCCCTTTATCTGATATGTTGTTTGCAAATATCTTCTTCCATTCTGTCAGTTGTCTTTTGGTTTTGTTAACTGTTTCCTTTGCTGTGCAAAAGCTTTTGATCTTGATGAAATCCCAATAGTTCATTTTTGCCCTTGCTTCCCTTGCCTTTGTATTTTTTCTTTTATTCTGCTAAGATGATCATTTGTGTTGGTGTGTGTAAAGAGTAGCTGACTCGGGGCGCCTGGGTGGCTCAGTGGGTTAAAGCCTCTGCCTTCGGCTCAGGTCATGATATCAGGGTCCTGAGATTGAGCCCCACATTGGGCTCTCTGCTCAGCAGGGAGCCTGCTTCCCCCCTCCTCTCTCTCTACCTGCCTCTCTGCCTACTTGTGATCTCTCTCTGTCAAATAAATAAATAAAATCTTTTAATAAAAAAAAAGAAGAGTAGCTGACTCAAAATGTTTTGTGATATTTTTTTTCTTTCTTTAGATACATCAAATTGCGGAATGGCTTGCAGGCACTTTTGATTTCAGACCTAAGTAATATGGAAGGTAAAACAGGAGATGCAACAGATGATGAAGAAGAAGAAGAGGAGGAGGAAGAAGAGGAAGACGATGACGATGATGATGATGATGACGACGACGATGATGAGGATTCTGGAGCTGAAATAGAAGATGATGAAGAGGGTTTTGATGATGAAGAGGAGTTTGATGATGACGATGAACATGATGATGATGATCTTGATACTGAGGATAATGAATTAGAAGAATTAGAAGAGAGGGCAGAAGCCAGAAAGAAAACCACTGAGAAACAGGTGTGAATCATGTCTATAATTATGTCTTTTTTTAATTTGGGAATTCTTTGGGATAATTCCTAAACTCATGTTTTATTTCTTAATGTCAAAAAGTAAGTGTATATTCATTTTTTGATCTTCAGTAAAGATCTATTTTGTATGAAAATAATATTTAAAAAACATTTTGCTCTGATTATAAGAGTATAAAAACTTACTATAGAAATGGATGGAAAATTTAAAAAAACATAAAAATCACTCATAATCATAACTCTCAGAAGTAATCACTGGTAATATTTGAGGATTTGTATTATTCTTCGCATGGAGTAAAGGGATAAGAGAGTATATAACCTTTGGAGAGACTGGAAAAAGAAAAGAACAAGGTAGTATAGAATTCTCACCTGGGCCTATAGTTCTGAGAGTCCTCATGGGTAATTTCTGCTTAGTAATTTCATGTATTTTTATCTCTTTTTATGGGAAAGCACCAAGTAATTTGGAGGAATTGAAATAAAAATGGTCAGTTGAGCTTCATGTAATACATATAGTTGACTGTTGAACAATGTGGGGTTTAGGGGTACCAACCTCCTGTGCAGTTGAAAATCCTTGCATAACCTTTGATTTCCCCTAAAATTTACTACTAATAGCTTACTGTTCCCTGGAAGACTTGCTGATAGATAGTTGATTCATACATATTTTTTTTAAAAAATATTTTATTTATTTATTTGAGACAGAGTATGGGACAGATAGCATGAACAGGGCAGGGGAGCAGAGGGGGAGGGAGAAGCAGGCTCTCCACTGAGCAGGGACCCCAATATGGGGCTCCATCTCAGGACCCTAGGATCATGACCTGAGCTGAAGGCAGATGCATAACATTGAGCCACCTAGGCACTCCGATTATTTTGTATGTTATATGTATTATATGTTATATGTATTATATACTGTATTCTTATAATAAAGTGAGCTAGAGAAAAGAAAACATTATGAAGAAAGTCATAAGTAAAAGAAAATACATTTACAATGTTGTATGTATTAAAAAACATCCAAGTTGAACTGCCTGAGCAGTTCAAACCTGTGTTGTTTAAGGGCTAAGTGTAATAACAATAAATAAATATAGCAATAGGGCTTGATAAGGAGAATTTCCCCTCTCTGGACATCTTTTGACGAATGCCTCCATTTTATAGTAGGGAGCATCTATATTAGAGGATAATATTTTTTTGGAGACATTACAGTGGAATTGATCAGCAAATGTTTGTTAAAACTAGTTTCTTGACTATCAATAATACATTCAACATGACATAGTCAATATACAAATGAAATAAAATTCATATTATTAAGACTAAAATCTAGATGTCAAACATACTATAAGGTGGTCAGCCCTCAGAGATATAAAGATGTGAGATTACAGGTAGTAGATATTTTATGAATAAATCCATTTGTGGATAGTCAGTCTTCCTGGAAAAATTACTTTCTTAAAGAAGGTTGTACCAGTTATTACACTAAGTTGTTGGGGGAATTGGATCACGTTTTTAAGAATCTATTTTCCCCTTGCTATATATATTATGAATGATGCCTGTTTTGGGGTAACATGATAGGACAAGTGGTTTTAGTTGGAAAACTTGAGGAATAAAAATGAAAATACTGAAAAGAAATAATTGATACTCTATATTAAGGTCTTTATGAATAAATCCAGAACTGATACATTAACTTAATTTAAAATAGACCTCATAATTCCAAATAGAGCAATAAAAGAAAGGAAGAAATAAATCATAAAAGTCACAGAGTAGAAAGAAATCCACAGTCAAGAAACCTGAGTTCTAATTCTAATTCTGGCTCTGTCTCTATCTGGATGGTTTTATGCCTTTTCATTTTCTCATTTCTAAAACAAAAAAATTAGATTATTTACATAATTTTTTTTTTTTTTTTAAAGTAGTCTCTCTACCCAATGTGGGGCTTGAAATTACTTGATCATGAGAACAAGAGTTGCATGGTCTACTGACTGAGCCAGCCAGGTGTCCCTAGATTATATACATAATTTTTAATGTCCATTTTAGCTCTAAAACTGATGATGTGATAACTTCATAACTGAATATTTCCTGTCTGAAAGTTTCTGTATGTATCTATTAATTACTTTTTCCATGCTTTGAACTTCTTTATGTCTTCTGTCAACTGATAAGCAAAACTCTAGGGTTAAATTAAAAGCTTGTTTTGACAGCCAGTTTTATTGTCTAGATGTAATAAAATACCTTAGATTTACATAACAGTTGTGAACCCCTTTGACAAATGAAGATGTGCATCCAGTATTTTGGTACCCCTTTTTATTTTGCTTAGGTGGATCAAACTCTATAAATGTTTACCTTTTCTAGAGCATCAAGATCAGATTATAGTGATCATTAAAATGGCTTAAAGCTGCCTTTCTTTTCTGAAAACTCAGTATGATATATTGCCTCATAAGACAACAATAGCTAGTGTTCTGGATCATTTTAGAAAGGAACGCAGGAACCTAATGTAGTTTGAAGATGAAATCAAATTGTTCAGATGCAGTGGTTACACTCATGAAAGGAAAGGTCCTATGATTGTAACATTGGAAATGGTTTATATTCGTTGAATGTATAAATATCTGCAAAAGGGAAATAAAGTTAGATAGGCAAGATAAGAGGTGCCTTAAGAGTAGTTTAGGGTTTTGCATTGGTTTTATGATTTAATTTTTATTGGAAAAATGTGGGCCTTGTTTAAGGTAAATATGAGAATTAGTAAAAGAAGTAGAAAGAAATAATTTTGAGGTTTTTGGAGAATATTTACGTAATTAAGAAGGTAACTACTATTCTGAGGATCATTTTCATCCCCCTCCATTTTCCTCATCCTGAAAGAAAGTTGTTCTTGGTCTGAAAGTTTTGATAAATTAAAAAGGTTAAAATTTAAGTATGATATATACAGAATTAATGATTTGTTCAGGGGTTTCTTAAGTCAGTTCTCCAGTATGAATTTCTCAAGTATGAATTTCTTGGGTAGATAATTCTCAAGTATGAATTTCTTTTCTAGCAATCGCAGAGCCTGTTTTTGCTGTGGTCAAAGCTGACTGATAGACTGTGGTTTAAGTCAACTTATACAAAAATGTCTTCAGCCCTGCTGGTCAAGACAAGAAATCTTTATGGGGTAGTTGGAGCTGAAAGCAGGTTAGGCATCTATTAAACATCATAGAACAGGTTAGACTGTGGTTCGAAGAAGTGGATATTCCCCCATGTTTTAACTGAGTTTATGTGCCTATGTCTACAAAATGGGATTTACATTATCAAACGAGGCTGTTTGGTTCTTCTAAAAACATATTTTCATTATCTGACACATGGTTAAACTTCATACCAGGAACATGCTATTTCTTAAGAGTTCTCTTTCTGAAAGAGTAACCATTTATCAAAACGCTCTTTGATGCCAAATATGTTAGCCTTTTAAAATTGATATTTGAAAAATTGGGGGAAGTTAATAATTCAGCTTCCTATCCTCAAGGATTCAGATTGACTTATTTTCCCCTCCTGTTTTGTGTCTTTTAATTTACAAAGACATAATGGTATGCCCTAATCATTTTAAGTGGTGTACTTAATCATTTCTAAGTGACGTACCTAATCATTTTTAAGTGGTATACCTCTTGACGATCTAATTTGTTAAAAACCTTTGATTTGCCAAAGGTATTGGGGGAATATCTATTGATATATGTATTCTGTATATGAAGACATGAAGAACTAAAAAGCCTCTTTAAAATTCTATAGATTTTTAATAAAGATTTTCTTTTTTAACCATTTACTCATTTTCTTTATTAGATGTTTTCCTGACACGTATTTACCATTTTAATAAAAATGAAAATTTTTGAATAACACTGAGAAGTCTCACATCTAGTAACTGAGTTACTGAACACAGAGTCTTTAATTGCTAATTGCTAGACATATTACTTATGCAGATTTCCGAAATCTAATAAATAAGGAAATATGACTTTGTTCAGAACTCTGAAATGCTGGCAAGAAATGATATTTGGTAGGCTGGCTAGTCCCCTTCCCTTTTTTTTTTTCTCTCTGTTTCTGCTTTTTCCCTTAGGTCTGCACCTGTTCAGCATTTGGCAGGATGGCAAGAGGAGGAGCAGCAGGGTGAAACTGACACAGTTCTGGTGAGTTTCACTTCGCTGCTCCTCCTGATACTCAGGGAAAGAATTTTATTACTTTCTGTTGGAAACCATCAGTCTCCAAGTGAATCCTTAATATGTGATGACAGTATTATTTCTTTAGGATTGACTCACTATTTGTATGTGTTCTACTTATTCCAGTCTGCAGCGGCTCTTTGTGTTGGAGTTGGGAGTTTTGCTGATCCGGATGACCTGCCCGGGCTGGCACACTTTTTGGAACACAGTAAGATCTTTGTAAAATACCATTCCTGAGTGTGTGTTTTCCTCCAGATTTGTATGAATTGATTTCAAAGATGAGTAACTGGTTTGATAGAAGTATGATATGTTTAAGAAGGTAAAAGGCTAAGAAAAAATATTTATGAATATTATAGCTAAAGACTTAAATTTAATCTCCTTAACCATATTAGTTTTGTGGATTAGGATGAAACCACTTAGAAGAATATTTTAACAAGTAGATTTTATTATTGTTCAGGTATGCTAAGGCCAACAGATCAGCAGATAATTGCCTGTCTCTAGAAATCTAGTCTTTAACTTTGGGAAGGGCTGTCTCTCCCACGGTTAGCAAGTCCCCAAGATGTCAAAGCATTAGAAATACAGAAAATTCAAAAAACTTGATTAATATCACAACAAAACAACATCTTTGGTTTAACTATAAATGTACCTAAATAAAACCTGTATGGATGCTATATAGATAGAGACAGAGATATTTTAATCCGTTTGTTTTCTTGAATTATTTATATATTTTTTCTAAGCTAATTGAGGGCAAACTTCTCTCCTTAGGAGTTATTATAATAACCATCTGCATACATGTTTATGTTGTTTGCATTTTAATGTTTTTACAAATGAAATATTTCTTAGTTTTTTTATGCTTAGTTTTTTTTAGTCTAAAACTAATATATGAGCATTATAGAAAATTACAAAAACAAATAAAATGAAGAAAGTATTATGGAGACACACTGTTGTTAACATGTTGGTATATTTTCTTCCAGTTTTTTTTTGCATTTGAGAATTTTTATCCTTGATAATAAAAGCATTGTCTTATCTCTTTGTCTTCTGTGACTTTGTGTTCTTTCCACTTAGTGGTGTTCATGGGTAGTTTGAAATACCCAGATGAAAATGGATTTGATGCCTTCCTGAAGAAACATGGGGGTAGTGATAATGCTTCAACTGACTGTGAACGTACAGTCTTTCAATTTGATGTCCAGAGAAAATACTTCAAGGAAGCCCTGGACAGGTAACTAACTCAAAATGTATATTTATTTTAATTATCTAATGACATTTTACAAATGGTAAGAGTGGATGTTGTTCTCTGGTATTTCTTTCTAAGCAGTACTCTAACTCTGTAGAATTGTCATAGTACTTTATTTGGAGAAATGAGCAAACTATTAAATGTCCTTGGTTCCTGTTCTATAATACTTGGTCTTTGTATTGAGTTTCATAAATGTAATCTGTGGTGGCTCATTATTGCAGTTATTTTTCTAATTTAGTAGAAAATACAGAAAACAGAAGCAAAAAAAGGGTATGATTGCTTCTAATTTTATCATTTAAAGATAACTATGGTTAATGTTTGGTATATAGCCATCTATATCTTTAAATGTTTATGGGATCATATTATTCATATTTTTTTGGTTTTTTTTTGTTTTCTTTTTTTAAAAATTCATATTTTTTATATTTTAATTTTTAAGTCTTAATTCCAGTATAGTTAACATACAGTGTTAAGTTTCATTTCAGGTGCACAATATGATGATTCACCAATTCTATATATTACTCAGTGCTCATCAAGATAAGTGCACTCTTAATCCCCTTAATCTATTTCACCCATTCTCCTATCCATCTTTCCTCTGGTAACGATCCATTCTCTGTAGTTAAGAGCCGTTATTTGATTTATTCCTTTACTTCCCTTTGTTTTGTTTAAGTTTCACATATGGGTGAATCCTTTTATATTTTTAAACAAGGTATATCATTTTTACACATCATTATATAATTTATAAAACATAATATTAAGGGATTGGGTGTTATTTTTGTTGTATAAGAAGTATCATAATGTGTTCAAGTTACATATTTTTTTAAAACTTTCTGTACTTACTGCAAAATTGTTTTCTTGAAAGCTTATGTCCATGCGTTAGTAGAGTTTTGATATCAGAAAGTTGCAGACCAAAGTCTACACTAGAAAAAATGAATCATTTCATGCCAAATTCTACATAAATAAAAGATTGAAATATAAAAAAAGAAATCTTGAATTTGACCAGTATAATGTAAGCCTTTGAGGGCAGAGTTTTTTGTCTATTTTTTTCTTGTTTATATCTTTGCAGCATCAAGAATTTGATAGATAACACAGATAAATTTGTTGAATGAATTCATACTGTTTCATTATAGAAAAAACTACCATAAATGACTAGAAAATTCTCAAAACATGACAAAAGTTCACAGTTTTCTTAAATTGTCTCTTAAGAGATTAATTTGATGCTGAAAAATTTTTTGGGTAAAATTCCGTAAGTTAAAAGTATATACCATTATTTTCAATGAAATATGTGTTCCTGAACCCCCAAATTATCAACTTTTTTGCTAAAACAATGTCAAAATCCCATTAAAATTGACCCTATTGCTTTGATAACACTATCAGAGGATATAACCTTCTGGTTTTTCTTCATTAATCTCTAATATGGCTGCTGCCTTGTTCATTGAATTATTTTATGGCTGTTTTTAATTGAATACTTAAGAACATGCTCATAGCACATACATTTGATACTCAGTGTTTCTGTAAGTGAACATTTAATCCCAAAATAACAAACAAAAGGATAGGGACAAAATAAATCAGTGAAGGCAGAGCAAATGATACTAAAGGTTATCGTTCCTGTGAACTTACAAAATCAGGAATATTCTGAGGATGATTGCATGTTTGCTCATTTCAGAGTTCTTAGTTCCCAAGGTTCACAAAATCCAAACAGGTCTTTGTATGTGTAAAGAAATCTTAAGCAGTAGTCAGGTTGAATTCTTATGACTTTATATTTTATTACAAAAACAAAAGTAGCCCCCAAGATAAACACACCAGTACCCCTCCGACCCCCACCCTCCCCGCCAAGAAAACCCCCATTTGGTTATATCTAAATATAAAGAAGGAAGAAGGGACACCTGGGTGGCTCAGTGGGTTGAAGCCTCTGCCTCAGCTCAGGTTATGATCCCAGGATCCTGGGATCAAGCCCCGCATCAAGCTCTCTGCTGGGCAGGGAGCCTGCTTCCCACTCTCTCTCTCTGCCTTCTTGTGATCTCTGTCTGTCAAATAAATAAATAAAATCTTAAAAAAAATAAGGAAGAAACCCATTTCATTGGAAAAAAGATTAGGCAAAGGGTATGTTGAACAAATTCTGACCACCTCAGATTTGATGAAATATGGTATAAAGTTTAGTTAAAGAACTTGATGGATTTCTTCATTCTGTATATTTCTGATTTAAGGATGGCTTTAGGAAATCAAAAGATAATTATATATTTGTTTCTACTTACAAAAAAAGAACCTACCAGATAAGAATACTACATTAGTAGTATTAGTAGAAGAAATTAATAAGAATATCAAATCATGCATATATGACAGATGATAGTGGTAGAGGATTAAGTATTGCATCTGCTATAATAAGTATGATAATATTATACTTCTACAGTTACTAAGGAATAAAATGTCTTTGGTTTGTTTGCAAAGGACTCATATAGCATGCATTGAGTATGCCAGTATTTTTTAATAATTGGTCAGTAAAATTCAATTCCTTCACATAAGTCACATTATTTGTTAGTATCTTGGATCACTTAAGTAAAAAGTTGAGGAAATGACTGAATTTTTACTCTGGTAAGTAAGTGAGAATGGAAGCTGCTTTTCTCCTGGTGGCATTTACTAATTTCAGTATATTTGGACTTGGCCTTATCATTATCTCAGGCCAAGGGCAAGAAATATCAAAGCCTTGGATGTCCACAAAGTGGGATGTCTAACAGCAGACCCTTATAATAAGCTGGGACTCAGGTCGAGGAAATGGATCAGACATCCAAAGGAATTACAGCCTATTTTCAGAATTCCTGAGTTTTCTGGTGAACTTCAAGCCTTGATTGTGATTTAACACAGCCCAGAATTGGTAGTATTCTTGGATCCCTGAGAGAAGCAAGCACAATTCTTTAAAAAGAAAATGCTTCCATTGATGCATAAATGGAAGAAGAATATATGAAATATCTATAGATAGATGTAGACAATGGAATATTATGCAGCCATGGGAAAGAAGGAAATCTTTACATTTGCAACAACATGAGTGAACCCAGAGGACTTTAAACTAAGTGAAATAAACCACACAGAAAAAGACAAATACTGTATGATCTCACCCATGTGGAACCAAATTTTTTTAAAAAAGGAAAAGAAAGAAAAAATCCGAATTGATTGAAACAGAGTGGGATGGTGGTTACCAGAGGCTAGATATTGGGAAGATGGGAAGATGCTGGTCAAAGGGCATACACTTTCAGTTGTAAGTTCTGAAGATACAATGTTCAGCATGCGTGCTGACCATGATAATACTGTAATGTACACTTGAAATTTGCTAAGAGAATAGATCTTCAGCATTCACATAGACACACACACACACAGAGGAAATTAAGTAAGGTGATGGATGTGTTAATTGTGGTAATAATTTCACAAAGTATATGTATATCACATCATGTTATATACTTTATTTTCATAAAATATTTTATTTATTTATTTGAGAGGGAGAGGGAGAAGCAGACTCCTTGCTGAGCAGAGAGCCTGACATGGGGCTTGATCCCAGGACCCTGAGATCATGACCTGAGCTGAAGACAGATGCTTAACTGACTGAGCTACCCAGGTGCTCCTGTACATTTCATTTTTTTATTTTTAAAGATTTTATTTATTTATTTGACAGATAGATAGCAAGAGAGGGAACACAAGCAGGTGTAGTGGTAGAGGGAGAAGCAGGCTTTCTGCTGAGCAGGGAGCCCGATGTGGAGCTTGATCCTAGGACCCTGGGATCATGACCTGAGCCAAAGGCATTTGCTTAAGGACTGAGCCACACAGGCACCCTGTACATTCTAAATATATGTAATTTTGGGGATGCCTGGGTGGCTCAGTTGGTTAAGCATCTGATTCTTGGTCTCCGCTCAGGTCTTGATCTCAGGGTCAGGAGTTTAAGAATTGCATTGGGCTCCATGCTAGGCATGAAGCCTACTTAAAAAAAAAAAAAAAAGGAAAAAAGTATATAATTTTGTTCAATTGTACTTCAAATAAATCTGCAGAAGAGGGGGAAAAAACCCCAAGAAAATGCTTTATCCTAGGCCTTATATTATTGCTTATATAAATAGCTTTCCAAATAAAATGATCACCATTCAGTCAAATGTAAGGAGACCCACAAAACAAGACATGAATGAGAACAGAAAGACCTTTAATTCATTGGAGATCTTAAGCATTGGAATAGGTAGACACAAATTATAAAAATGATTATACTTTCTGTTTTAAATAAATAAGGCATTGGGGTGTTTGAGTGGCTTGCTTGGTTGAGCATTGACTATTGATTTTAGCTCAGGTCGTGATCTCAGAGTCTTGGGATTGAGCCCTGCATCAGGCTTCCTGCTCAGTGGTGAGTCTGTTTGAGGATTCTCTCCTTCTGCCCCTCCCCACATTCACAGGCTCTCTCTAAAATAAATCTTAAAAAAAGAAGGCACAAGTTTGAATACAGTTGCAAGTAATAGGAAACTATAACATGTGACCTATGAGATTTGGAAAATAAAAATAAAAACATCTTGAACTGAGATATGATGATTAAAATTGAAAACTTAATGGATTGGTTTAAGAAAAGAGTAGGTACAGATGAAGATAGAATTAGTGAACTGGAAGATAGGCCAAAAGAAATTCAAAATACAACATAAAGAGGGGAAAATACAGAGAAAAGGAGAAAAAAGGGGTATAGAAGATAGAGCAGAAATGTCGAGTGGAGTCCTAGAAGGAGGAGAGAGAAAAATGGAGAGAACATAGTATTTGAAGGGTTGATCACTGGAAATTTTTCAGAACATCAAGTCAGATGTTACAGAAATCTAACAGATTCCAAAAGTGCACATTAAAAGAAATCCATATATAGAGAAACAGTCATCCTGCAGAAAACCAAATATAGGAAATCTTTGCCAGATAAACAGGCAGAATTCCTCCAAAGGAATATTAAATTGCTAGATGACTATTTAGCAGCAGTAGTAGAAGGTGAAGGACAGTGGGATATCTGCAGTAGCCTAAAAGGAAATAAGTACCAACCACAAATTCTACATCAAACAAAAATATGTTTTAAGAATGATTGTAAAATAGATCTTCAGACACACAGTCGAGTTTGCCACCAGCCAAGTAGGAAATTCTAAAGAATTTATTTCAGGTAGAAGGAAAATGAAGGTCAGAGATAAAAAAAAGAACAATGAAAGTCATTTTATATGAGTAAATATAAATGAACATTGATTATTTAAAGCAATAATTATGAAATTTAAAAAGGTACATAGAATTAAAGCAAAAATAGTATATCAGTCAGTAGTAATATAAATGAAGAAAAGTTATTTTGGGGGGTAAGGTTTTGATTAACATTAGACATTGTTAAGTTAAAAGGATACATGGAATATTTTTTAGGGTAACTTCTAAAAGGACAGAATTTGAGGGGCTCCTGGGTGTCTCATTTGGTTAAGGATCTGACTTCTGCTTAGGTTAGGATCTCAGGGTCTTGGGATCAAGCCCCACATCAGGCTCTGTGCTTAGTGGGGATTCTGCTTCTCCCTGTCTCTCTTCCTCTGCCCCTATCTCCACTTGCGCTCTCTCTCTCAAATAAATCTTTGAAAATATAAAAAATTAAAATAAAAGAACAGAATTTGAGTGTAAAAATTCCAAACGAGTACAGGGAAAACGTTTGGAATTGTTTTTTAAAAACAATTAAGTGAGGGGCGCCTGGGTGGCTCAGTGGGTTAAGCCTCTGCCTTCAGCTCAGGTGATGATCTCAGGGTCCTGAGATCGAGCCCCACATCGGGCTCTCCGCTCAGCGGGGAGCCTGCTTCCTCCTCTCTCTCTGCCTGCCTCTCTGCCTACTTGTGATCTCTGTCTCTCTGTCAAATAAAATAAATTAAAAAAAAAAAACAATTAAGTGATAAGTTAGGTGGCACCAATTCTTAGTTCTAAGGGAACTCACAAAATAAGATGAGAATCAAGGAAGGCTTGCTTTCTGAAAGAAGTGGTGTTTCTGGGATCCAAAGGATGAGTAGGAACTGCCTTAGGCTAGAGGCAGTCCATGAGCTTAGACCCCTTTTTAATGACTGTGATGGAGTATCTGCTTTCTAATAAATCTCTTTCAAGTGATGAGAGTTGAAGCTGGGACATGGCTGCCCAGTTTGATATTTTCAGCCTCCCTTGCAGTGAGGTATGGACTTGGGGAAAGTCTTGCCAATGAAGTGTGAGTGGAAGTAAGATGATCTCTGACCCTACACCTCAGCTGGAAAGGAAAAAACTTTTGAAAATCTTGTGTTGAAAATGTCAGAGTCATTATCATCCGGAGTCTCTGAAAGTCTGAATGGAGGAGAGATATCTACTGACCTGGTTCATCTATCTTGGACTGTCATAGTAGCAGGAAATAAACTTCTGTCTTCTTTGAGTCATGACATTTTTGGCTCCTTTGTTACAGCAGTTAATATATGTCTTTGCATATGTGTGTGTGTCTTTGTGTGTGTTTGCATGTATACATGTGTGGGGGTTTTTTTGTTTTTGTTTTTGTTTTTACAAAAATAGAATATTTGGGCGCCTGGGTGGCTTAGTGGATTAAAGCCTCTGCCTTCAGCTCAGATCATGATCTCAGGGTCCTGGGATTGAGCGCAGGGCTCAATGCATGGGGGGGGGTGTCTCTGCTCAGCAGGGAGCCTGCTTCACCCCCCCCCCCGCCTGCCTCTCTGCCTATTTGTGATCTCTGTATGTCAAATAAATAAATAAAATAAAATAAAATAGAATTGTACCATATGTACTATTTCACTTAACAAATCCATAGTATCTATATCTGTATATATATTTTTAAGATCTTATTTGCTTATTTGACAGAGAGAGATAGCACAAGAAGGGGGAGCAGCAGGGAAAGGGAGAGGGAGAAGCAGGCTCCCTGCTGAGGACCCTGGGATCATGACCTGAGCTCAAGGGAGACACTTGTTTAAATGACTGAGCCACCCAGGCATGCCTCAATAGATCTATTTCCATGATTTTTTGAACCTTTAAGTTGAAAGAATAGTACAAATACACACTACATTTTATCTTTTCAACTTGCTTTATCTCTCACTCTGTATATTCTTTTTCTGAACAATTTCAAAGTGACCAGGCTTTATGATGCTTCACCCTTAAATACTTCAGTATGCATCTCCATCGAAACAGACATTCTTCTGCAATACCAGCACTGTGGCAATACTAGTGCCTTAAGAAAATTTAATCATCCCTTACATTATCTAATATGTAGAGCGTATTCAGTCTGAATTGTCCTCCGTTTTTCTTTTAGTTGTCTTGATCTATGATCCAATCGAGGTACATGCATTGCATGTAGTACATCTCTTTAGTTCTCTGTCATTTTTGCTTTTTTTTTTTAAATCATTTTTACTGTTTTGAAGAGTCCTAGAATACCTTATTTTCTGAATTTGATTCACTCATAATAAAATTCATGTTAATAAAAAAAATTTCTCTTAAATAATGAATTCAGAGGAAAAAATGGGAGAGACAGAAACAGAACACGCAATGAATATAGTACAAAGGGGAAGGGGGAAGATGTAGATCCATATATATCAGTAATTACTGTTAAATGTATATGAATTAACATTCAGTTAAAAGATAAACATTATTTTCAAACCTGGTTTTCAAGATTTAGATATAAACATAAAAATACAAAAAGGTTGAAAGTAAGAGGGTCATAAAATAATATATCATGCGGATAGATACACCAGTGTAAAGAAGGCTAGAGTACTTACATTGATATCAGAAAAAATAGGTATTTTAAGGCTTAAGCAAAAAGAAATTTACTGTTGTTCAAGGCTTACTTCATGTTGTTGAAAATTTAACTAGGGAGACATATTTGTTTTAAATTTGAACACATCTAATTAACATAGCCTCAAAATAAATCAGATATAAGGACAGATGCACAAATAGCCAACCTCTGTGGGATATTTAACATTTCCTTTTCAGTAATTGAGATAACAACCATTTCCGTGGTTTCCAGGTTACAAATTTTTCCAGGTGTAATAGAATGCTTTAAAAGTTTGACCAGGGATGCCTGGGTGGCTCAGTTGGTTAAGCGGCTGCCTTTGGCTCAGGTCATGGTCCCAGCATCCTGGGATCGAGTCCCACATTGGGCTCCTTGCTCAGCAGGGAGCCTGCTTCTCCTTTTGCCTCTGTCTGCCATTCTGTCTGCCTGTGCTAGCTCGTGCTCTCTCTCTCTCACAAAAAAAAAAAAAAAAAAAAAAGAAAAGAAAAAGTTTGACCATATTTTAAGCCACAGATTCAGTCCAAATTTCAAAACACTGGAGTCCTATTACATTTTCTGATCACAGTACACTGTTAAAATTCAGCTAGGAATCAATAGCAGAAAGATAGCTACAACACCCACTTTTTTTTTGGAAATTAAGTATACTAGTATGAAATAATGGGTAAAAGGGGGAGAAAGCATGTCTGAAATTAGAAAATATTTGGCATTGAATTATAAAAATATGGAGTATTGTGAGATGTAGGTATAGTAATACTTCAAGGGAAATGTATAATCTTAACTGCATATGTTATTTATTATTTTTTTTTTAAGATTTTACTTATTTATTTATTTGACAGAGAAATACACAGTGAGAGAAGGAACAGAAGCAGGAGAAGTGGGAGAGAGAGAAACAGGGTTCCTGCAGAGCAGGGAGCCCGATGAGGGGCTGGATCCCCAGACCCTGGGGTCATGACCTGAGCTGAAGGCAGCCGCTTAATGACAGCCACCAGGTGCCCCACTAACTGCATATGTTAGAAGAGAAGAATGCCTTAAAGTTTATGAGCTAGACAGTCTCAGGAAGTCTGAGCAAAATATGCCCAAAGAAGGTATAAGGAAATGATAAAAATAGGAGCAGAAATTAAAATGTAAAGCAAACTGACATCACCAGGAAGGGTGAAGTAAAAGTCTGTCTGAAAAGCCTGGCCTTTATAAGAGCAATGAGAACATTGCCAAAACTCATCAAAATCATTTTTTCAGAATGCTGGATATTTAAGAAGCTCAGCAGATTGTAGAAAAGAATAAGTTTAATGACATCCACAAGACATAGTATAGTTAACTTTTTGAAAGCCAAATATAAAGGGAATATTGAAACTAGCAAGTCAGAAGCAGGGTTGCCTGGGTGGCTCAGTGGGTTGGGTGTCTGCCTTTGGCTGGGTTCATGGTCTTGGGGACCTGAGATCGAGTCCCTCATTGGGCTTCCTGCTCAGGAGAGTCTGCTGCTCCCACTGCTTTTGCTTGTGCTTTCTCTCTCTCAAACAGTCTTAAAAAAAAAAAAAAGTCAGAAGAAGCTCTTATACAAGATAATCTTAATAAACAGCTAATTTCCCATTGCAACCTTGGAGGCAAGAAGGCAATGGTAATTACATTAAAGCTGCTGTAGATTATAATCCAAGAATTCTTAAAAAAAATTTTTTTTATTAACTTATAATGAATTATTTGTCGGAGGGGTACAGGCGTGTGAATCATCAGGCTTAACACATTTCACAGCACTCACCATAGAGCATACCCTCCCCAGTGTCCATAACCCAATCACCCTATCCCTATCTCCCAGCTCCCAGCAACCCTCAGTTTGTTTTGTGAGATTAAGAGTCTCTTATGGGGGCGCCTGGGTGGCTCAGTGGGTTAAAGCCTCTGCCTTCGGCTCGGGTCATGATCCTGGGCTCCTGGGATTGGGCCCGCATCAGGCGCTCTGCTTGGCAGGAAGCCTGCTTCCTCCTCTCTCTCTCTGCCTGCCTCTCTGCCTACTTGTGATCTCTGTCTGTCAAATAAATAAAAATCTTTAACCAAAAAAAAAAAAAAAAAGAGTCTCTTATGGTTTGTCTCCCTCCCGGTCCCCCCATCTTGTTTCATTTTTCCAGGAATTCTATTTTAAAGATTACTTTTTTTTTTACACATACAGCAAAAGTTTTTTAGTTTTTTATTTTAATTCTAGTATAGTTAACGTACAGTGTTAAATTAGTTTCAGGTGTACGATACCCTGATTCAACAATTCTGTGTAGTACTCAGTGCTCATCAAGATAAGTGTACTCATAATCCCCTTCATCTGTTTTCATCCATTTCTCTACCTACTTACCCTCTAGTAACCATCAGTTTGTTCTCTAAGAGTCTTGTTTTTTGGTTTGTTTCTTTTGTTTGTTTGTTTCTTAAATTCCACATATTAATGAAAATCATAACAGTATTTTTTTCCCCTCTGGTTGACTTATTTATTACACTTAGCCTTATTCTCTCTACATCCACCCATGTTATTGCAAATGGCAGGATTTCCTGTTTTTATGGCTGAGTAATATTCTGTTGTATGTATGTGTATATATACAAAATCATCTTTATCCATTTGTCTGTTGATGGACACTTGGATGGCTTCCGTAATTTGGCTATTACAAATAATGCTGCCATAAACATAGGCAATTAGTGTTTTCATATTTGTGTAAATGCCCAGTAGTGCAGTTACTAGATCATATGGGAATTCTATATTTAGTTTTTTGAGGAACTTTTAAACTGTTTTCCACAGTGGCTGTCTAGGTTTGTATTCCCACCAGTAGTGCACGAGGGTTCCTTTTTCTCCACATCCTTGTCAATACTTATTGTTTCTTGTGTTTTTGATTTTAGCCATTCTGACAATGAGATGATATCTCATTGTGGTTTTGATTTGAATTTCCCTGATGGTGAGTGATACTGAGCATCTTTTCATGTCTTTTGGCCATCTGTATGTTTTCTTTGGAGAATGTCTGTTCATGTCCTCTGTCCATTTTTAACTGGATTATTTGTTTTGTTTTATATGAGTTCTTTATATATTTTAGATACTAATCCTTCATCAGATATATCATTTGCAAATATTTTTTCCTATTAATAGTAGGTTGTCTGTTGGTTTTGTCGACTGTTTCTGTCTTTGTGTGGAAACTTTATATTTTTGGTGTGATCCTAATAGTTATTTTTGGTCCCTCTATAGGAGACATATCTAGAAAAATGTTGTTACAGCCAGTATCAGAGAAATTACTGCTTGTGCTTTCTTCTAGGATTTTTATTGTTGCAGGTCTGACATTTAGGCGCTTAATCCATTTTAAGTTTATTTTTGTGTATGATGTAAGAAAGTGGTTCAGTTTCACTATTTTGCAGGTAGCTGTCCAGTTTTCCCAGCACCATTGGTTAAAGAGACTATCTTTTCTCCATTGCATATTCTTACCTCCTTTGTTGAAGATTAATGGATCATATAATCGTGGGTTTATTTGTGGGTTCTCTGTTCCATTCCATTGATCTATGTGTCTGTTTTTGTGCCAGTACCATACTGTTTTGATTACTACAGCTTTGTAGTATATCTTGATACCTGGTTTTGTTTTTCTTTTTCAAGATTATGTTGGCTGTTTGGGGTCTTGTCTGGTTTTGTACAAATTTTAGGATTATTTGTTCTAGTTCTGTGAAAAATGCTGTTGGTGTTTTGATAAGGATTGCATTAAATCTGTAGATTGCTTTGGGTAGTATGGGCATTTTAACAATATTTTTCTTTTAATCCCTGAGCATGGAATATCTATCTATTTGTTTGTGTCATCTTCAGTTTCTTTCATCAGTGTTTTATAGTTTTCAGAGTACAGTTCTTTCAACTCCTTAAGTTTATTCCTAGGTATTTTATTATTTTTGGTGTAATTG
This sequence comes from Mustela putorius furo, assembly GCF_011764305.1. Taxonomy (NCBI): domain Eukaryota; kingdom Metazoa; phylum Chordata; class Mammalia; order Carnivora; family Mustelidae; genus Mustela; species Mustela putorius. The sequence continues at coordinate 41,117,493 of NW_025422005.1, read as the reverse complement.
TAAGTGGGATTGTTTTATTAGATTTTTGGTGCTTATTATTAGTGTATAGAAATGCAATGCATTACTGTATATTGATTTTTGTATCCTGCAACTTTACTGAATTCATTCATCAGTTCTAGGAATTTTTTGGTGGAGTCTTTTGAGTTTTCTATATATAGTATCATGTCATCAACAAATAGTGCAAGTTTTACTTTTTCCTTACTAATTTGAATGCGTTTTATTTCTTCTCATTGTCTAATTATTGTGGCTAGGACTTTCAGGATTGTGTTGTATAAATGTGGTGAGAATGGACATACTTGTCTTGTTTGGACCTTAGGAGCAAAGCTCTTAGTTTTTCCCCATTGAATATGATGTTAGCTGTGTGTTTTTCAAATTCAGTCTTAAAATGTTGAGGTATATTCCCTCTAACCTAATTTGTTGAGGTTTTTTTTTTTTTTTAAATCATGAATGGGTCTTGTACTTTGTCAAATGCTTTTCCTGTATCTATTGAAATGATAATATGATTTTAAAAATTCTTTTCTCGTGTTGATATGATGTAACAAAACAGTTGATTTGCAAATATTGAACCATCCTTGCACCCCAGAAATCCACTTGTTTGTGGTGAATGCTTTTCTTAATGTATTATTGGATTTAGTTAGCTAATATTTTGTTGAGGATTTTTGGATCTGTGTTCATCAGAGATGTTGGCCTGTAGTTTCTCTTTTTTTGTAATGTCTTTATCTGTTTTTGTTATCAGGGTAATGCTGGCCTCATAGAATGATTTTAGCAGCTTCCTTCCTCTTTTTTTAGAATAGTTTGAGAAGAATAGGTATTAACTCTTCTTTAAATGTTTGATAGCATTCATCTGTGAAGTGGTCTGGTCCTGAACTTTTGTTTCTGGGAGTTTTTTCATTACTGATTCCATTTAATTTTTGGTAACCAGTCTGTTCAAATTTTCTTTCTGATTCAGTTTTGGTAGGTTATATGTTTCTAGGAATTTAATGATTTCTTCTAGGTTGTATAATTTGTGGGCTTATAATTTTTCAGAATATTCTCTTATAATCCTTTGTATTTCTGTGGTGTCTGTTATTTTTCCTTTCATTTCTGATTTGTTTACTTGAGTCCTCTGTTTGTTTGATGAGCCTGGCTGAAGGTTTATCAATTTCGTTGATTTTTTTTTCTTTTTCAAATAACTGGCTCCTTGTTTCATTGATCTGTTCTTTTTATTTGTTTCTGTTTTATTTATTTCTGCTCTAGTCTTTATTATTTCTTTCCTTCTGTTGGTTTTGGGTTTTGCTTGTTCTTTTCCTAGCTCCTTTAGAGGTAAAATTAGTTTGCTTATTTGAAACATTTTTCTTGCTTCTTGAGTTAGACCTGTATTGCTGTAAACTTCCCTCTTATAAAAGCTTGCTGCTTGTCAAAGATTTTAACTGTTGTGCTTTCATTTTTATTTGTCTCCATGTCTTTTTTTAATTTTCTCTGATTTCTTATTGACCTGCTCATTGTTTAGTAGCATGTTATTTAACGTCCATGTAATTGTGCTCTTTCCAGATTTTTTTTCTTGTGGTTGATTTGTAGTTCATAGCATTGTGGTTAGAAAAGATGCATGGTATAACTTCAGTCTTAAAAGTTGTGTAGACTTGTTTTGTGGCCCTATATGTAATCCTGGAGAATGTTCCTGTGCACTTGAAAAAAAAAATGTTCTGCTGCTTTAGGATGGAATGTTCTGAGTGTATGTTTTAGATCCATCTGGTGCAATGTGTCATTCAAATTCATTGTTTCTTTGTTGATTTTCTGTTTGAATAATCTGTCCATTCATATAAATAGAGGATCAAAGTTCCCTACTATTACTCTGTTACTAGTGATTACTTTCTTTATGTTTATGTTAGGCTCGTATATTGGGTGCATAAATATTTACAATTATTATATCTTCTTGTTGGGATTGTTCCCTTTATGATTCTACAGTGTCCTTCTTGTTCTCTTGTTATAGTCTTTGTTTTAAAGTCTGTTTTATCTGGTAAAAGTATTGCTACTCCAGCTTTCTGTTCACATCCATTTGTGTGATAAATACTTCTCTATCTCTTCACTTTCTTTCTTTCATTTTTTTTTTTAAGATTTTATTTATTTATTTGACAGATCACAAGTAGGCAGAGAGGCAGGCAGAGAGGGGGGAAGCAGGCTTCTCGCTGAGCAGAGAGCCCGATGTAGGGCTCGATCCCAGGACCCTGGGATCATGACCTGAGCTGAAGACAGAGGCTTTAACCCACTGAGCCACCCAGGCGCCACCATCTATCCCTTCACTTTCAATCTGCATGTGTCTTTAGGGCAGAAGTGAGTCACTTGTAGGTAGCATATAGATGGATCTTGCTTTTTTATCCATTCCATTACTCTATGTCTTTTGATTTGAGTGTTTAATTCTTTTATATTTGGTGTAATTAATGGTATATATGTATTTACTACCATCTTATTACTTGTTTTATGGCTGTTTTGTAATTCTTCTCTATTCCTTCTCATGCCCTCTTCTGTCTTGATTATTTGGCTTTCTTTAGTGAAATACTTGGATTTCTTTCTCTTTATTTTTTCAAATCTGTTACTAGTTTTTGATTTACAGCTACCATTTGGTTTGTGTAACATCTTTTGCATATAGTAGTCTATATTAAGTTAATGGTCACTTAAGTTTTAGCCCATTCTTTACTCCTCTACTCACTGTGTTTTAGGTATACGGTGTCATACTTTACATCTTTTTCTTTTGAGAGTGTCTTAACTGATGTTTACAGATATACTTATTTTTTTACCACTTTTGTATTTCCTACTTTTTAAACTCTTATTTATAGCCTTTGCTTTCCACTCAGAGTCCCCTTTAGTATTTCTAATAGGACTGTTTTGGTGATCATGATTTCTTTTAACCTTTGTCTGTCTGGGAAACTCTTTAGCTCTCCTCCTGTTCTGAATGGTAGCCTTACTGGATGGAGTATTCTTGACTGCTGATGTTTCCCCTTCAGCACTTTGGATATATCATGCCACTCTCATCTGACTGGCAAAGCTTCTGATGAAAAATCAGCTAGCAGCCTTATGAGGTTTCCCTTATATGTAATGGTTTTCTTTTCTCTTGCTGCTTTTAAAATTCTCTATCACTACTTCTGGCCACTTTAATTACAATGTGTCTTGGTTTGGACCTTCTTGGGTTGATTTTGTTGTGGGTTCTGTGTGCTACCTGGATCTGGATTTCTGCTTCCTTCACCCAGATTCAGGGAGTTTTCAGCTATTTCTTCAAATAAATTTTCTGTCGCCATTCCTCTCTTCTGAGATACCTATAAAATGAATGTTAATATATTTCATGATGTCATTAAGTTTTCTAAGTCTATTTTCATTTTATATTTTTTTCCTCTCCCCCCATCTTGATTGTTTTCTGTTATTCTGTGTTCCAGGTCCCTGATCCATTCACCTGCTGCTTTTCATCTAAAATGTATTCCATCTACTGTATTTTTAATTTATTGAGTTCTTCATCTCTGATTGGTTCTTTATGTTTTCTGTCTCTTAGTAAGGGGTCTCACTGAGGTCCTCCAGTCTTTTCTCAAGTCCAGTGAGTATCTTTATTGTTAGTTTAAATTCTCTATCAGGCATATTACTTATCTCTGTTTCATTTACATCTCTTACTATGGTTTTGTCCTATTTTTTCATTTGAGACATATTCCTCTGTCTCTTCATTTCGTTTAACTTTTTGAGTCTGTTTCTGTATGTTAGGCAATTCAGCTATGTCTCCTGCTCTTGAAAGTAACAGTCTTTTGAAGAAAAGGTCATGCCCTGTAATGCAGTATCCTCTGTTCACTAGAACTTGGTACTTCAGGGTGTCTCCTATGTGTGTTTTGTATGTCCTGCTGTTGTGGCTGAGCTGCTTTTTTTTTTTAGTCCACTTGTCTGCAATGCAACTTCTCTTTTGTTTGTTCGGTTCCTTTGCTGTTAGTGGGCCAGTCTGGGGCCACCTTGGGCTTTAGTTGAGTCAGACTGAGCATTTGCCAGAGATGCTGTAGCACCAAACTCTAGAGTGCTTTTCCTGTTTTGTCCCCTGAGAAACTTTTGTTGGCGGGCAAGGCCTGCAATCAGACCAGCTGTCTACTCCCAGCCCACTGTTGGGGCTGCTGTGTGACTGGTATATGTGGTTATCTTTCCTTTTCTTTGGGGCAGGAGTCACTTTGGAGGGGTGCTGGCACATTGGTACTGTTGCACACTGTCAGGTTTGTGGCATTACATTGGATAGGCTCTCACCAAGGCTGTATTGGAGGGGGCAGATCTGTAGAAGCATGTAGGATGCAGGGTGTTAGTAAAGTTTGCCCTGATCTGCTGTGGAAAGAGATGTGGAGAACAGGCTTGGCTGAAGGGGCATGTCCACAGGAGAATGCAGGTGTGGGTTGGCGATGTTAGCAAGTTAGGTAGAGAGTGTCAGTATTGTGTTATGTGCTTAGGCTGGTAGTAGGGGGAGGAAATTGTCCCCCCCCCCCACCCAAACTCCTTTGTTCCTGGAGAAGTCTCCCAACTGGTCCCTGTTCATATAGCACAGGCTCTGAGATTAGTAAATCTCCCTCTTGTGATCCCAGGTGATTTTCAAACTGCTGCTTCTATGCTGTCTCTGTGGGACTGTTTGTTTTGCTGTCTCTTTAAGGGTAGGGACTTAGTTTCCTCTTGCTCTTCCAGCTCTCAGAGCCAAGCCCACTGATTCTTCAAGTACCAGGTTTTAAGTCCTGCTGGTTATAAGAACTTCTGAAATTCAGCCCCTCTGTTTTTCAAAACCAAATATTATGGGAATTTGTCTGGGCTCCCCAGTGTGGGAGTCTTTCTCTCCCCTCTGTGCACCCGGGACCCTCCCATGGACAGTCCTCAGTGTTTTTTTTAGCTCACAACCAGACTCTGGTCCTGGGATCGAGTCCCACATCAGGTGCCTTGTTCAGCGGGAAGTCTGCTTCTTCCTCTCCCACTCCTCCTGCCTGTGTTCCTTTTCTTGCTATGTCTCTCTCTGTCAAATAAATAAACTCTTAAAAAAAAAATAGTTATAAACATACACTGATCTGTCAAAAGCCCCAAAATACATGAAACAAAACTGGCATAATTGAAGGGAGAAATACACAATACAATAATAATAGTTGGAAGTGTAAAATTATACTTTTTAAATAAGATTTATTCATTTGTTTATTTATTTGAGAGAGAGCACAAGCAGAGGGGAGGAGCAGAGGAAGAGGGAGAAGCAGACTCTCTGCTGAGCGGGGAGCCCACCATGGGGCTCAATCTCAGGGCCCCAAGATCATGACCTAAGCTGAAGGCAGATGCTCAACTGACTGAGGCTCTTAGGCACCCCTCCACTTTTTTTTTTTTAAACATGTATTTATTTTAGAGAGAGAGAAAGAATGGGGTTGAAAGCGGCATAGGAGGAGAGAATCTTAAGCATACTCTGCGCCACGCACAGAACCTGACATGGAGCTCGGTTTTACGACCACAAAATCATGATCTGAGCTGAAACCAAGAGTTGGATGCCCCATTGACTGTGCCACCTATGCATTCCAAATTCCACTTTTAATAAAGCATACCACAACTAGGTAGATCAACAGAAAATGGAAGATGTGAACATCAGTCTAAACTGGTAGACATCTATAGGATATTCCATCCAAAGTGAGCAGAATACACACATTCTTCTTAAGTGCAGCTTGGATCATTCTCCAGCATTGACATTTATTACTTCATGAAAATAATTCCCAATAAATTTGAAAGCATTGAAATTACAGATTGTGTTCTGTAACTGTAATGGAATGGAATTGAAAATCATTAATGGAAGGAAACTTGGAGAATTCTACATGTGTAAAAATTAAACCATAGACTCTCAAATCAGTGGGTCAAAGAAGAAATCACAAAAGAAGTTAAAAAATACTTAGAGACTAATAAACATGAAAACAGCATATGAAAATGTATAAGATGCAGCAAAAACTCTGCTCAGAGGGACATTTATAGCTGTAAATACCTCCATTATAAAAGAAAGGTGTAAACTTACATCTTAACTAGGCAAGAAAACACAATTTAAGCCCAAATAAACAGAAGGAAGGATAATAAAATTTAGAGTGGAAATTGATGAAATAGGGTATAGAAAATAGAGAAAACCAAAAAGTTGAAAAAAAACAAAATTGACAAACCTCCAGCTATACTGAAAATGAAGACTCAGATTATTAAAAGCAGGAATGAAGTAGGAAACATTTCCTTTTTCTTCTTTCCCTTCCTCCCTCCCTCTCTCCCTTCCTTCTTTTCTTCTGTCCTTCCTTCCTTCCTATTTTTCATTTATTTACAGAGAGAGGAGAGAGCATGAGTGGGTGTAGGGGCGGGGGTAGAAGAAGATGCCCCGGTGAGCAGGGATCCTGATGTGGGACTGGATCCCAGAACCCTGAGATCATGACCTAAGCCAAAGGTAGCACTTAACTGACTGAGCCACCCAGGTGCCTAAAAGTAAACATTTCTATGGTCTTACCAAAATAAAAAGGACTACCATACAATATTGAAGCTACTAGGATGAGATAGGATTTAAGGATTTGGAATTTAAGATCATAGTGTGTGTGTGTGTATACATTTTCCCCTAGGACAGTGGTTTAGGATTTGCTAGTTCAGCAGTCATGGCAGCTTTAGAGAGCATAGCTATCACAAATAATAAGAATTTGTTTATACATAATCCTATAGATTCCACAGAAGAACTGTTAGAGCTAATACTGAGTTCAGCAAAGTTGCTGGATAGAAGATGGGTGTACAAAAATCAATTGTATTTCAGTACACAAGCAATGAAAACCCAAAAATGAAATTAAGAAAAAATTCCTTTGACAATAACATCCAAAAAAATAAAATACCAAGGAATAATTTTAATAAAGGAAGTATAAGAGTTGCATGTTTAAAGCCACAAAAAATTGTTGAAATAAATTAAAGAAAACCCAAATTACAGCAAAAACAACTCATGTTTATAGATTGTAAGACTTTATGTTGTTAAGATGGTAATACTTCCTTAGCTGATTTACAGGTTCAGTTTAATTTTTTTAAAGATTTATTTATTTGAGAGAGAGAACAAGTGTGTGCATGCGGAGTAGGAGCACAGGAAGAGGGAGAGAAACTCTAGAACACACACTGCTGAGCATGGAGCCTGTCTGACAACCCTGGATCAAAATCAAAACTTAGCCACCCAGCGGCCCCTCAGTTTAAATTGTATCAAAATTTCAACTGCCTTATTTGAAGAAATTAATAAGTGAGCTTATCTTAGATTCAGTGGAAGAGAAGAGACCAGGATAGCAAAAATTATTTTGAAAGAGAATAAAACTTGAAGGACTCCTATTCCCAAATTAAACACTTACTGAAAGGTGTAGTAATCAAACCAGTATGGTACTGGCATAGGGATAGACAGATCAGTGAAATAGCATTGAGACTCCAGAAATAAACCATTACATTTATGGTTAGTTAGAAGGGCTCCAAGACAATTCATTGGGAAAGAAAAGGTTTTCAACAAATGTTACTGGGATAACTAGATACAAACATTAACAAATTGAGTCATAGACTTAAATGTCAAAGCAAGAACTACCATCTCTGAAGAAAACATAGGCATACATGTTTGTAACTTCGGATTTGACAATACTTCTTTTCAGATATGACACCTAAAGTAAAAACAAGAAGGGAAAAACTAGATAAATTAGACTCCATTATAATCAAAAACTTTTTAGCTATAAATTGCCATATGTTGAAAGTGGGAAGACAGCTCACAGAAGAAACTACCTTTTTTTTTTTTTTAAGATTTTATTTATTTATTTGACAGAGATCACAAGTAGAGAGAGAGAGAGAGGGAAGCAGGCTCCCTGCTGAGCAGAGAGCCCAATGTGGGACCCGATCCCAGGACACTGAGATCATGACCCGAGCCGAAGGCAGCGGCTTAACCCACTGAGCCACCCAGGTGCCCCAAGAAACTACTTTTGAATCACGTATCCGACAAGAGACTAGGAGAAAATATGTTTAGAACTCATAGCTCAACAATAAAAGACAATGCAAATTTAACTTAAGAATTAAAAATGGGTGGGGCGCCTGGGTGGCTCAGTTGGTTGGACTGCCTTCGGCTCAGGTCATGATCCCGGAGTCCTGAGATCAAGTCCCAGCTCCATGGGGAGTCTGCTTCTCCTTTGATTTCACTTCGCTCATGCTCTCTCTCACTACCTCTCTCTCAATAAATAAATAAAAATCTTTAAAAACAAAAACAAAAAAAAGAATTAAAAATGGGTAAAGGATCTGAATAGATAGTTCTCTGAAGAAGACATGTAGATGGCCAATAAGCACATGAATAAGATGCTCAACTTCAGTAGTCACTAGGGAAATGAAAATAAAAAACCACAATGAGTTACCATTTCACACAATTTGAAAAAGAAAAATAATAACTAGTGAATATTCCAAGAAATTAGGACCTTCATACATTGCTGGTGGTACAGCTATGTGGGAAAACAGTTTAGTGCTTCCTCAAAAAGTTAAATAGAGGTATCATATGTCCCAGCACTTCCCCACTTAGTATGTAACCTAGAGAATTGAAAAAACATCTACACAAAAATTTGTACATGGATGTTCATAGCAACAGTTATATTCATAATAGGTCTAAGTAGAAATAACCCAAATATCCATCAACTGATGAATAGATAAAATATGATATAGCCATATAATGGAATATTACTTAGCAATAGGAAGGGAATGATGTCCTGATACATACTACAACATGAATGAATCTTGAAAACATTATGCTAAGTGAAAGAGGCCGGACTTTTGTGTCTGTCATAATGTGTGGTTTCATTTATAAGGAATGTGCAGAATAGGGAAATCCACAGATACCAAAAGTAGAGTAGTAGTTGCCAAGGGCTGGGATGATGGGGAATAACTGTTAACAAGTACAGGGTTGATTTAGGAGGCAATGAAATTTTCTGAAATTGTTGCTTAGTGTTTTCACAATCCTGTGAATGTAGTAAATCTGCTTAATTATACTCTTTAAAAGGGAATTTTGCAGATTTTGAGTTATTTCTCAGTAGAACCAAACAATATGTATTGTTTAAAACAAAACTGGAAAGCTAGATGTGGGTTCTTGGAAAAAACTGATAAAATAGATAAGACTTTCACAAAACTGGTCAAGGGGAAAAAATACGTGCAAATGCCAGGAATGAAAAAGAATATGACTTAACCATCTTTCAGATATTGAAAATATAATAAGGTATTTTGAATACCTGTGCCAGTAAGCAAAAAAACCCTGGAAGTACATATATTCTTAGAAATATAATTTACAACACCCAATGGGAGAAATTACAATAAAAAGTTTGAATAATCTTATAATCATTTAAAGAATTGAATTTATAATGAAAAAATCATCTTAAAAAGAAACTGTTAGGTTTAGAGTTCTATAAAAACTTGAAGGAAGAAATAATTCCTCCCTCATTTATGGAGATACCATGACCTTGATATAAGAAAGTATAGTATAAGAAAAATTATAGACCATAATTATATACAAATAGCAATATCTAATAAGGATAATACAGTAGTATTGAGTTGGGTTAGAAAATATGAGGTAATGTTAACATGAGAAAATCAATTAATGCAGTTTATCACTTTGTCAGATTTTTTTTTTTTTAAGATTTTATTTATTTGACAGAGAGCACAAACAGGGAGATGGCAGGCAGAGGGAGAGGAGGAAGCAGGCCCTGGCTGAGTAGGGAGCCTGATTTGGGGCTTGATCCCAGGAGCCTGGGATCATGACCTAAGCTGAAGACAGCCACTTAACTGATTGAGCCACCCAGGTTGCCCCCATCACATTGTCAGATTGAAGAAAAAAATATATGTAGAAAAAAAATTATGTGATGAAATTCAGTATCTGTTCATGAAGATGTTCTTAGCAAACAGAGTATGTCAGCTTTCTCAATATGATATTTCATATTTTGAACCAAGCCTTATATTTAGTGGTGAAACCTTGAAAGCTTTCAAGTTGAGATTAGATGTGAGACAGAGATGCAAGTTGTGATCGCTTCTGTTTATCATTCTATTAGGCAAAAAAGAAAAATAAGCAAAATACACAGCTGTCATAGTAGGTAATATGATTGTGAATATAGAAAATTCAGGTTTTTCTAGGGATAAATTATTAACAGCATAATGTAATGTGGCTTGATATATAAAATAAAAAGTGATAAAATGGTATGTTTAATATATAAAAGTCAGTAGTATTTCTCTGTAGGAGCAACAGTTAAAATACCTTTAAAGCTGTAAAAATAAATAAATACTCAGAAGTCATTCCAAAAATTATGTCTAAGTCCTATTTTCAGAGAATATATTAAAACCTTATTGTGAGATAGTAAAGAACTAAGTAAATTGAGAAGAAATAGTATTCTTGGATTTGAAGCCTTATTTATTTTTCTTTTTAGTGATGTCAGTTTTACTAGTTAATGTACAGATTCAGTGATATTGCAGCCAAGATCTCAGAAGATATATGTTTTTGTTTTTTTTTTTGCTATTTTATTTATTCATTTGACAGAGAGATCACAAGCAGGCAGAGAGAGAGAGGAGGAAGCAGGCTCCCCGCCGAGCAGAGAGCCCAATGAGGGGATTGATCCCAGGACGCTGAGATCATGACCTGAGCCCAAGGCAGAGGCTTAACACACTGAGCCACCCAGGCACCCCAGAAGATATATGTAGTTTTAAATAGAAAAGCTAAGTCTAGGGACGCCTGGGTGGCTCAGTTGGTTAAGCAGCTGCCTTCGGCTCAGGTCATGATCCCAGCGTCCTGGGATCGAGTCCCACATCGGGCTCCTTGCTCAGCAGGGAGCCTGCTTCTCCCTCTGCCTCTGTCTGCCATTCTGTCTGCCTGTGCTCGCTCTCTCCCTCTCTCTCTGATAAATAAATAAAATCTAAAAAAAAAAAAAAAAAAAAAGAAAAGCTAAGTCTAAAATTTGTAAGGAGAGGCAGAGGTCCAATTATTTTTTCAAAGGAAAAATAACAGGATAGCAGGACTTGTGACCTGGTAGATACTTAGATTTGTTTTGTAATTAAGACATGATGTTGGGGCAGCTGGGTGGCTCAGTGGATTAAAGCCTCTGCCTTTGGCTCAGGTCATGATCCCAGGGTCCTGGGATCGAGCCCACATCGGGCTCTCTGCTCTGCAGGGAGCCTGCTTCCCCCTCTCTCTCTGCCTGCCTCTCTGCCTACCCTGTCAAATAAATAAATAAAATATAAAAAAAAAAAAAGACATGATGTTCACAGGGGGCTAAGCAAAGAGACCAATGGAACAGAAGAGAAATCCTGGAAATAGACCAACACATAAGTAGACACTTGATTTTTGGTAGGGGCACTGTGGAACGGTGATGAAAGAGCTTTTTAAGAAATTATTCTAGGGGCGCCTGGGTGGCTCAGTGGTTTGGGCTGCTGCCTTCGGCTCTGGTCATGATCTCAGGGTCCTGGGATCGAGCCCCGCATTGGGCTCTCTGCTCCGCAGGAAGCCTGCTTCCCTCTCTCTCTCTCTCTCTGCCTGCCTCTCTGCCTACTTGTGATCTCTGTCAAATAAATAAATTAAATCTTTAAAAAAAAAAAAAGAAATTATTCTAATATAATTGGGCTTCTGTAAAGCCAGAAACAAAATTGACTCCTTGCCTCACAACATACACAAATGGCTAATTCCAGGTAGATCATAGATCAGAAAGTACAACTAAAAGTTTCAGAGTTAAGGGTAACTTTAGCCTTGGTAAGAGTTACCAAACAAGATATAAAAAGCACAAAATGTAAAGGAAAAGTGATAACTACATTATGTTAATCAAAAGATACTATAGGGGTGCCTAGGTGGCTCAGTCAGTTAAGCAGCTGCCTTCAGCTCAGGTCATGATCCCTGATCATGGGGTGGATGGAGCCCCATATTAGACTCCCTGCTTAGCAGAGAGTCTGCTTCTCCCTCAGCCCCTCCACCCCTGCCCCCCTCTTGTGTACTCACTCTCTGTGTCTTTCAAATGAATAAATAGAACTTTTTTTTTCCCCCCAAGATTTCATTTATTTGTCAGAGAGATAGCACAGGCAAGTGGAGTGGCAGGCAGAGGGAGAAGCAGGCTCCCTCCTGAGCAAGGAGCCCAATGCAGGACTCCATCTCAGGACCCTGGTATTTTGGCCTGAGCTGAAGGCACATGCCTAATCAACTGAGCCACCCAGAAGTCCTAATAAAAATCTTTTAAAAAGGGCACCTGGGTGGCTCAGTGTGGTAAGCCTCTGCCTTCGGCTTAGGTCATGATCTCAGGGTCCTGGGATCGAGTCCTGCATCAGGCTTTCTGTTCAGCAGAGAGCCTGCTTCCCCCTCTCTCTCTGTCTGCCTCTCTGCCTACTTGTGATTTCTCTCTCTGTGTGTCAAATAAATAAGTAAAATCTTTGAAAAAAAAATCTTTTAAAAAAAGTTGCTATAAAGAGTGTGGGGTAAAAAGCAAGTTTAAAATAGAAGAATATTATTGCAACACATATAACCAAGGACTTATATTTAAAATAACTCTCACTGATTTTTAATTATTAGATTATATATATAATTATAACATAATTAAATGTATAAAATGAATAAGCATATATATTACTAGAATCAAAAAATACAACCTAATAGAAAAAAAGCCTCAAACAGGTATTCTACAAAAGAAAAAATTCAAATGATATATTTTTTAAAGATTTTATTTATTTATTTGACAGAGACACAGTGAGAGAGGGGACAGAAGCAGGGAGAGTGGGAGAGTGAGAAGCAGGTTTTCCACCGAACAGGGAGCCTGATGCAGCGCTCGATTCCAGGACTCTGGGCTCATGACCCGAGCTAAAGTCAGATGCTTAACAACTGAGCCACCTGGGTGCTCCTGAAATGATTAATAAATATATGAAATGGTATTCAGTCTCATTAGGAATTGAGAAAATGTAAATTAAAGCCAGTATGAGATTTAACGTACATACTCTTAAAAGTTGCAGTAAATACTAAAGTCAGACTATACCACGTGAGGGTGATACAAATTTTGTTTTATATAGTGCTATTAAACATGTGCATGCATACACTATTATGTAGGAGTTCTTTCCTGGATTTATACCTAGACAAACTTGTGCAAATGTGCCCCAATACACTTTGCTAAGAATTTATAGCAGCATTGATTGTAATAGTTCAAACCTGAAACTAGACCAGATGTTCATTTGCAGTACCTTAGATGAATAAATTAATGCAGTGGAATATTCTGCAGTGAAAATAAATGACCCACAGCCCCACATGTGCCATCATGGGTGAATATTAAATAAGTAAGATGTAAAGAATATGTATAGTGTATTTCCATTTACATAAAGTCAGAAACAAAACTAGATTTTGTCTAGAACATATATTCTTAGCAGGGATGATCTTTCCTGTTGGTGGCAAAAAATTGTTCTTTGGAGGTGAAAAAATGGTCAGAATTATAATGGTTTGTCACCCTCCAAAGCTTAACGCTACCTGATAAAACCTTTACTTAATACCTAATCTCTGTTTTGAGTTTTCTTGAGCTTTTTTTGAGTTTTCATGAGCACCACTTATAGTGATATGAATTCATAAAAGACATATAAAGCATATGCAATGTCAGTACTGCAAAATTGTGTTGGATAGGTAATTGGAGGACTTTCAAATTATTGCTTGATTTTGAAGTCATCAGTAGAGGTGGTCTGCACATGCCAGTTGGTTCCATTTGCTGCTTTGTGAATGTTGGTTTGATACTCTGTGCTTTTGTGTATGACTTTGGCGTTAAGAATTAAATAGAAACATGCTGTTTTATTATTTAATTGAACAGAAGCTATCAACCCATTAATTATACCAGTACTGAAAAGAAGAAAATATCAATTATTAGTATTTAGTAGCTAATTAAAAGTTTCTTTTTTGAATCAAGCAAAAGGGAAAAGTTTACTAAGAATTGTAGAAAATTAACTTTTTCAGTTTTATTTGCTGGAAAAGTAGATGTTAATTAAAAATTTTTTTCATTGTTATTCTTATATAAATGTAAATATATGTAATTTGATGCATCACAATTTATGTAAATTACGTTAAAAAGCAAATAACAGTTATAAAGCCAAGTGAAATATTTTTTTTTTTAAAGATTTTATTTATTTACTTGAGAGAAGACAGTGAGAGAGAGCATGAACGAGGAGAAGGTCAGAGAGAGAAGCAGACTCCCCATGGAGCTGGGAGTCCGATGCGGGACTCGATCCCGGGACTCCAGGATCATGACCTGAGCCGAAGGCAGTCGTCCAACCAACTGAGCCACCCAGGCGTCCCTAAAATTTTAATTTTTAACTTAAAAAATTTAGTCATTTCTAACCCTGCATTGAATAAAAGAGTAGGCTTTATATACCTATTACATACCTATTTTTTTATATGTGTATTAAAAAAATCACAGATACATATACAGATAAGCAGTATATCTGATATTAAAAGTTCAAGGAGAGTGATTGAGGGAAATCTAAAAAGGCTACCTAAGGTTGATAATGGGGAAAAAGAAAGGCAAGAAACACTGGTCTAGTAATGTATATATGAGTGATAAAACTATAAAGAAATGCAAAGAAGTGATTATTATGACATTTAAGATATTTACGCTGAGGGATAAGGTAGATGCTAGGTGCTTTTAGAATTATGACACTGGTCTGTTTTTTTGACTTATGGGCTAGTCACTCAGGTGTTTACATTATAGTTATGTGTTAGTCTGTGTTCCTGTTTTATGTACTTTTCTGTATGAGTGTTACCATGAAAAAAAGGTAGTTTGTAGACTTTATGGAAATGCAGAATATTATTTAGATTTTACATATGCATGATTATGAACTAATTTTCCAACCTAATAAACTTCTTTTTTTTTAAAGACTGTTTATTTATTGAGAGAGAACGCATGTGTGCACAAGCCAGGGGAGGACAGAGGGGAGAGGGAAAGAGAATCTTAGACTTCGCTCTGAGTGTGGAGCCTGATGTGGGGCTTTATCTCACAACCCTGAGATCATGACCTGAACTGAAATCAAGAGTTGGAGGCTTAACTAGCAGAGCTACCCAGGCGCCACCAACTTAATAGATTTCTTAATAAAAAAATAGATGTTGACTGATTAAAAGATTTCTTGAACAGAAACAGAAATGCTAGGGCTTGTTTTTGTTTTTCAGATGGGCTCAGTTCTTCATTCATCCACTAATGATAAGAGATGCAATTGACCGTGAGGTTGAAGCTGTTGATAGTGGTAAGATAAGTGCTTTATATTTTATGATTATTTCTTGCATTGAACTAGGTATTTAACACATACATGATTCTTTATCACTAGGCCATTTTATCTTTGTATCATAAAGGGCTGAAATGCAATAAATGTATCATTTATTCCTAAACCATTAAATGTCTTAATTCAGTGTAGATTTGAAAAAAAGAATGATAGATTATTGTTTTTCAATCTTTGTTTTTTGAGGGTTTTACTATAGTGACTAATCTTTTGCAGGATGGTAGCCTAATCCTTAAAGCTAATGCTGTGTGTTGAAACTTTAAAAGCTCACATAACTCCTTTTGCATGAAGAGACTTTTTTTCTGAGACTTTAAGTACTGATGTTTAAATAGCTTACCTTTTGTTACCTCTATGTGTCAGTGCTTTGTAGTTTAAATTTTGGTAGTTCTGAAAACAATTGTGATATATTTATGGATGAAGAAGCTAAATCCTTGAATAGGAAATGCATTTAATTCTGTTTTTTGACAGTTTTTCTTGTCTTTAGTATGTAAAGAGTGAAGACCATAAGGAAAACTGTACTTATATAGGGTGAGGCTTCATTATAGAGCTGTGCTATAAATATCCCTTAATTACAGAGTACCAATAAATAGCTCCACCATAGAATAACCCTGCATGCTTTATTTTAGCACTGAAAACATGTAATACTAAACTTGGGAGCACTTTCAATTCATACAGGTTAGGCTTGGCTTGCAAGAACTCAAGAGGCAGGTTTCTGCACTTGTTTTCTCCTTTTGTGGCATTTTCCTCTTTGGCTTGATTCAGTGTTGAGTTGTAATACTGGCTTACTGCATTCATTAAGCTGAGTAAACTGTAGATGGTTAGAAAGCCATCTGCTGGAAGTCAGCAGATTTTGTGTTTAACTTCTAAAAGTTTAACTGACTGTAGCCCTCAACTTATTTGTAGAAGAGGGTGGAGTTATATTCCTCCAAGCTTTCCTATCTTCTTATAATCAAGAATTTATTTTCTTCATTTTTGTTATTTACCTACGACAATGTCTCTTTTATCACAGATCCAGATAAGTATTTGTTGAGTGGTCTTGCTTTGTCCTCAGCCAGCCTCCTGCTCCCTCATCAAATAACAAACCAAAATAACCAAGGAAAACTCTAAAAGACTTTTCTACTTTTTGGGACCTAGGACCTATTTTCTGTCTTAAATACTTTGAAGTATGTTTTTCCTTATACAGTTTCTACATTGGGTTGAAGTGTTGGTATTTACGAAATTAAACCTGTAATTCAATTTTACAAGTTTAAGTCAAAATATATTTTATTATATTTTAAAATATTATATAGAAATAGATATGTGATATATGACGTGGATACACACATGTAATAAGTAGTTTTGGTTTAAAATGAACTTAAGCTAAAAGCTTTGTTGTTTTTGTTTTGCTCTGCTCATTTGTTTTTGATGAGAGGAGACCTAGTTCAATTTGTGACCTGATACGAAGAGCTCAGTATATGTGATTAGTCACTTAGCCTCCCAAATGTGAAGGGTTTACTTAAGATGGGGGAGATGGAAGAGCTCTTAAAGTTTAAGATTACCATTCATTACATGAATTACAATTCATTAACCAGTTTCAAAAGTTCAGTAATCTGATGTTACTTTCTTCTATTCAGTTGTGATAGTCTTTCTTCTATCATTCTTATATCGGTTACATGTTTTTAGTTGCCTGCTTGCTTGGATGGTCCATTCTTTGTTAGAGAAGTTGAAGGGAGGTTCAGCTTTTCTGGCAGATTCATCTTCTCATTTTCCTTTTTTACTCCTTTTCATCTGCTTATAAAAAAAGTCTTTCCTGGGTTTTTAATTTATTACATAGTTCTAACTTCATTACTCGATCACTGTGCCCTGCATTGACAATCTATTTTTGTTCTAATCTTTCAAAGGAATGGTTAGGTGTTTATATTTAAAAGCATTTGTTTATACATTGCAGATAGGTGTGTTCAATGTTCTACAGTTTTCTTTTTTCTTTTCTTTTTTTTTTAAAGATTTTATTTATTTATTTGACAGAGAGAAATCACAAGCAGATGGAGAGGCAGGCAGAGAGAGAGAGAGAGGGAAGCAGGCTCCCTGCTGAGCAGAGAGCCCGATGCGGGACTCGATCCCAGGACCCTGAGATCATGACCTGAGCCGAAGGCAGCGGCTTAACCACTGAGCCACCCAGGCGCCCCTGTTCTACAGTTTTCTTGAATACATTTGATAACAGAAACTCATGTCAGTGTCCACAGGGTAGGTTTTAAAATGGGATTAGCTTATTGCTAAAAGAAGATGGTAGAGAAAAAAAATTGTTCTTAATGATTAGCTTTTTATTTTAGTGATAGTTCATACTCACATAAATGTGTATAATTTCCTACACAATGTGTCTTAGTGATTGAGTTGAAAATATGGCCAAAGCCTTTTTAAATCTAATCAAGTAGTGGAATGTGTTCTCTAAGTGTTCAGATATTTGTACTCTTATTTTTATCAGTTGTTGTGGATGTATCACTTTTTGTGGATATGTTTACATGGCTGTTATCTTTCTGTTGTCACTAAAACAGATTATCAGAAACTTGAGTTATCAAAATATCACAGATTTATTTTCTTAAATGTTGGAGGTCAGAAGTCTAAATTACTTCCTTACTTAGCTGCATTTCTTTTGGAGGCTGTAAGAGAGAAGCTGTTTCCTGGCCTTTTCCATCTTCCAGTTACCGTTTGTGTCCCTGGCTATGGCTCAGTGAGGTATTTCTTGTCTTAAAGCCCTTGAGTTTATAATTTCCATACCTAGAAAACTTCCCCAGAACTTCTATGATATCATCCTCACTTTATTTGGATTTTGCTCACTTGTCACTTCCTCAGGCCTTTTATGACCACCCTGTTGTCACACTCTATTCTCTTACACAGATTTATTTTTCTTATAGCACCCACCACTGTTTGTTGGTTCATTCATTGTTTATCTCCCCTACTAGAATGTAAACTCCTTGAGGGCAGGGCTTGGGTCTACCCCCACCCCTTTTTTTCCACATTTCTGCCTCTAGCAACTGGTTCAGTATTACCTGCCTCATAGTAGATGTTCAGTAAATAATTGTTGAAGGAATATATCTTATCTTTTTTTAATCCTTATAAAAATCCTATGAAATAAGTAAAAATAACTCCATTTTATAGATGCAGAAATAGAATCAAGGAAGTTAGAGAATATCCTCAAGGTTGTACAGCTTATTATATGGCAGAAGTTGGATTCTAGTGAAGATATTTCTGACTTCAAAGTGATTATTCTTAACCATTAATACTTTCTTACTGACATAGCTGGTTTTGGAGGAAATTTCAACAACATATACAACAAAGTTCTCCGGTAATAAGGAGTTTAACATCTCATTAGCACTTGATCAGTAAAATCTGGGACACAGCAACCTAGAATTAAAACTTCAGGTCGTTAACTATTTTGTTTCATTTGAAAATAAGGGAAAACCTCTAGAAGTTGCATTAACTGCCTACAGTTACAGAATGTTAAGTCATAGAGCCTGGCCTATGTCATTGAGTTCCCCATTTCGGTCTTATAACATGAAATTCATAAAATTAATTTTTGTCACTTCCTTACTTTCAGTTCTGTGCAGTTCGGTTCTTGAATTTCCATTAATAAAGCAAATACTGAATTTCATTTTATTAAAAGTGTTTCTTTAAATCTGACAGAATATCAACTTGCAAGACCTTCTGATGCAAACAGAAAGGAAATGTTGTTTGGAAGCCTTGCGAGACCTGGACATCCTATGGGGAAATTTTTTTGGGGTAAGATGCTAAATATTTAATCTTATTTCATGTTTTCTAATTGAGGAAAATTGAAAATATGAAAAGTTAATAAAGAATGGAAGAATATGAAAGCAGAGTAGCTAGGTACCTTTTACCATTTAGGATAAGTCAGCAGCTTTTCAAGCACGTATTTGGTTCTCTAACATTGGATATATCAAGAATAGCACCTAACATTTTGTGAAAGCTTTTTGAGTATCAGATACTCTGCTAATTCTACATGAATTACCTCATTTGACCATCATAACAATGTTATGAGCTGGGTACCATTATCTCCATTTAAAGATAAAGAAACAGGCTCAGAGAAGTTATTTAATTTGCTTAAGTCACACAGTGGTGGATGTGAGATTTGAACCTCTGTTTATATAATTATAAAGTCTGTGCTCTACCCCAGCCTGACATTTCCATTTATCAACAGAGATTCAGCAATGATTTCTTTAATAGTTTTTGAGCGGTGACCAAATTTTGTTTAATCAGTAAACTGTTTAAATGGTGTCTGTTTTTCATAATGGCTTTTTCTTAGTGTTAGAGTTCAGTTACAACCTAATGTTAACCCTCTTGCCATAGTGTAGAATCTGGGATGAGTTGATCTAAGTAGTACTCAGCCATTAAAAAAAGTGAAATCTTGACATTTTCAATGACATGGATAGAACTGGAGGGTGTTATGCTAAGCAAAATGAGTCAATCAGAGAAACACAATATCGTATGATCTCACTGATAATGTGGAATTTAAGAAACAAAACAGAGGATCATAGGGGAAAAGAGGAAAAAATAAAGCAAGATGAAATCAGAGAGAGGGATAAACCAAAAGAGACTCTTAATCATAGGAAACAAACTGAGAGCTGCTAGAGGAGAGGGAAGTGGGGAGATGGTGTAACTGGGTGATGGACGTTAAAAGAGGGCATGTGATGCAATGAGCACTGGGTATTATATAAGACTGTATCACTGACCTCTATCTCTGAAACCAATAATACATTATATGTTAATTGAATTTAAATTTTAAAAATGGGAAATAAATAAAACTTCATTCAAAGGATGTTTTGTACAGTTACATACATTTTATATGACAACCTTGGTTTATATGATTTATTTTTAAGGATTATATAGAATATAAATGAAATAATTCAGAGATAAAACCTGAATTGAATACTAGACTACTTATTAAGAGAGAAAGCTTATGGCAGTTGTTGTTAAGGTATTGCCAAATGGATATTAATTCCTTATGTGTTAAAATACACATCACAGTTGTTTTTGTTAATTTTTGTCCTGTGTTGATATTATTGTTATTATTATATACTAGTTTTATATTCTTGAGTCACTTAGGTTATTTCATTACTTGTACATTATTAGCAGAGTATGCATTTTTGGTGTAGAGACTTTTGACAAAGTAAACTTTAAAAAAATTTTTTTAATTTCAGTATAGTTCAAAATAAAACTATCATTTCTGTGATCTTTTTCATCATTTTTTACAGGAAATGCTGAGACACTTAAACATGAACCAAAAAGGAATAATATTGATACGCATGCTAGACTGAAAGAATTCTGGATGCGTTACTATTCTGCTCATTACATGACTTTAGTGGTTCAATCCAAAGGTAGTGTATTATGTTATGACCCTTAGAATTACTTTGAAGTAGTGCTTTCTTAGGCTTTGTTTGCCTTGATCAGTTTTGCAGTTTACTATTAATTACTTTAGTGCTTGATTCTAGTATGACTTGAAATCAGGATTTGGAAAAGTCACATAGCAAGTGGAATAGCTTTGAGGAAGCACAAAACTATCTGATTCTCAGGCAACTGTTTTTTTTTTTAAATTTTAGAGACGTAGGTCGTATTTCTAGGCTAGTCTGTGAGTTTGTGAGTATACTAATGTACTAATAGGTCATGAATTGGTCTTTTAAGGCACATTCAGATGCTGCCTCTGTGATCTTTGGTTTTTGCATTTAATCTGTATTGATCATAAACTCTGACAGGGCAAGGTGTCTGTCATTTCATCTTTACATAGGGTCCAGTGGCATGATTAATTGAAATCCATCACAGTAATGATAGCAAAAGTACCTTAAATGTAAAGAACTGGTCAGTATTTCTTTTCTTTTCCTTCTTTTATCATTATCTTCAATAACGTGTGTTAACTTTTTCTCATTAAATAAATGGTAGCTTTCTTTTGTTTTCCTTATATTTCAGCCTCTTTAGTTCAGTTGTCAAAATATTCCTTTTTGACATGTCTTACAGTTTGCACATTTATTTTTGAAAAAGTAAACTTCTCACCTGATATGACTCTTTGTTTTTATAAAAATTTGTTCTCTCATGTCAAAATTTAAATTAAAGCTGACTTGGCTCTTAAGTAGAAAAAACATTTTTGCATTTAGGATTAAAATTAGTCCACTAAGTTGACTTGAATATAAAGCTTTGGTTACAGAATGGTAGATTGTTTTGTTCAGACTGCAGATGTGCATCTAGATTCCTTTTACAGCATTTGTTAAAATAGGCAGTTCCATGTTCAGTATATAATTTCAATTTTTAATTACTGTTTTCAAGTCTGTCACAAATGTGCATTTTTCTTCAACTGTATTATTTCCTTTGCATTCTCTTGTGATGAGAAATATGAGTGTATTTTTTTTAAGACTTTATTTATTTATTTGACAGCCAGAGATCGCAAGTAGGCAGAGAGGCAGGCAGAGAGAGAGGGGGGAAACAGGCTCCCTGCTGAGCAGAGAGCCCGATGCGGGGCTTGATCCCAGGACCCTGAGATCATGCCCAGAGCTGAAGGCAGAGGCTTTAACCTACTGAGCCACCAGGTGCCCCCAAATATAAGAGTGTATGAATGCTTGTTGCAAATTTCTAAGATAAGTCCTAGATATTTGATAAGAAAACCTTGTACAATTCAAATTCAATTGTTTTTAAGCTTTAGCATTTATTATTACATTTAAGAGTTAAATATCTACGGGTGCCTAGGTAGCTCAGTTGGTTAAGTGTCAGAATTTTTATTTCAGCTCAGACCTTGATCTCAGGGTAGTGAGTTCAAGCCCGATGTTGGGTTTAAAAATATATATATATGTATATTATACGATTTATAAAATAATGTTTGCAAGTGCATAAAATAAGAGTTAAATATTTATATAAGTGGTATAGAGTAAATTCACAGCTTGATTATTTAATTTGTATCTTGGTTTTTTACTGGGCACCTTTTGAAAATTAGTGAAACTTGTGTCTGGTGGAACTAACAAATACTATTCATTGATAGTAATGAGTCAGTGAGGTAAAGGTAAAAGGTTTCTTTTCCCACTTAGATCTGCTTTATTAGAAATTTCAAAAAAATTTTGTATATATCAGAATCAAAAGAAGATAGAAATCATATGAAGCCTAAGAGGAAGACTTACAGATTGAAACCTCAGCAAGTATAAATTAATGTAAAATAAATGGAGTGTAAAAGTACTAATGAGATCCTGAGAAAGAAAAATCAGTATGGTATGGGTTAATTGGGAGAAATGTTCCTTGAGGAAGTGAGTTTGGAATGGAGTAGGAGGATGATTAGTATATTCTTATCTCTTGCCCCTCTACACTGCCTAATGATAAACGAAAACTTTCTTTTCTTCTTCTTTTTTTTTTTTTTTTAACTTGTGTACTTTTTCCTAACTTTATCAACTAGAAATACAGGAGTCTAATAAAATTATATGTGTCTTAAGGTTTCTTAATTGTCGTTATTTTGTTGTTGTTGTTGTTGTTACTCATTCTGGTTAAGAAGTGGCAAGTAAAGCCCAAATCAAAATATCCCTTTGTTTTATACCTAAAGATAGGTGAGATATCCAATTGCATTTCTACCTTAAATAACAATATTGCATTTTCCTGTCTCCTTCCTGCTCTCCCCACAAGAAACACTGGATACTTTGGAAAAATGGGTGACTGAAATCTTCTCTCAGATACCAAACAAGTAAGACATTCATTTTCATAAACCATATACTTTTAGAGTTAAAGAGGTATCTTCTTGTGTGAGTCCCAGAGGTTCTTTTTTTTTTTTTTTTTTTTTTTTGGTGGGGAAGGGATATTGTTTTTTTTTTAAAGGTGATTAAATTAAGACCTAAAGTGGTTTTAGCAAGATCACAGAGACTTTGAGTGGGAAAACTAAGATGAGAATCCAAGTTTCTGTAATTTCTATAGTTCAAAATTTATAAGCTTGTAAACTTGCAGTAAGCAGTAATTCTGAAGATTTTATGGCTCCTTTTACATTTAGAGTTTTTCTGTTACTGTGTAGAGTGTTTGAAACTGATATAAAAGCAAGTATTATATTGTGAGGCGGAGTATGTATATATTTGTATCCCTGAGAACAAATTGTGTTCTTAAAGTTTGCTTCTTAAGGAAACTTAAGTTGTTTGGGACTTGCAGTACTCTCCTCTATAAAAGAAATAATCTTGTAGGTGATGATTGACTTTCCATATTAACTAAAAAGTCTATTTCATGTAGTTGATCCAAATTATCTTTTTTTTAAAAAAGATTTTATTTATTTATTTGACAGAGATCACATGTAAGCAGGGAGGCAGGCAGAGAGATGGGGGGAAGCAAGCTCCCCGCTGAGCAGAGAGCCCAACGTGGGGCTCAATCCCTGGATCCTGAGATCATAACCTGAGCTGAAGGCAGAGGTTTTAACCCACTGAGCCACCCAGACGCCCCAATCCAAATTATCTTTTTTTAGAAATTGCATATGGTTCCAGTTCGAAAAACTGCTACTTTTTGTTTACCTCAAATTCATCAACATGATACAGATATTTAAAATGCACTTTGTTGTATTGTAATAAAGAATATCAGAAAATTAATTCTGAAGCAATTAAGTCCTTCTTCCTACTCCTAGTATTTGTATTTTAATGCAATAAATGAAATCAGGTTTTTTTTCTTATATCAGGTGAGTAAGTTAGATTTTTTTTTCCAGTTCCTCATTCTAGGACATAATTTACTTTAAATTTATGAAAGAAAAATTGGCTATGGAAATGTTAGAATATTTGTAGTAACAACTGATTGGTTATTATTAACTTGGCTTTATGTAAATTTTCATTGATAATTTAGCAGTACTTTTTAGGTACGGAAAGATAATGAAAGCCATGCCAAAGTTATGGGGTTGTTTTGTTTGTTTTGTTTGTTTGGATAAGAAATGAGTATGAACTATGGAAATGTTGAATGGCAGATTGAAATGTGTGAACCTTTAACAAAAAAATCAGGGGTGTGTTGACAAGAGGAATTCATTAGGTCCTGTCAATCCCTGATAGGCAATTTTTAGAAGTTCTCTTAGTAATCACTAACAACTTTGGTTCCTTAATTGGACAGGTTAAAAAGTCTTCTGGGTATTTAATAATAATTCATATTGACAGTGTTTTAGAAGAGACAGTTAACAATATCTTCAGTCAAATGAGAAGCCTCTAGAAAGAGAGTCCATGTCTTTAAATACCAAGTGCCTAATATACTGCTCGATAACCTAATAATCATTCCATTTATACTTGTTGAATTAAAAATACCTCTAGTATGTTTTCTTTCTGAAATGGCTTTATATGGGAGGAGAATTTAAGTTGAATGAGGCTGATAGAGGCAGTAAATATTGGGAAGGGAGGCCCTTTCACTTCATTTTTTTCTGTCTCCCATGAGTTTTGGAGATATTTGAGTCACTGGGACTGAGATGAAGACTAGGTTAAGCTCAGGATTTTGTGGCATTGTTGCCATCTATTTGCTTATGCCTAGAATGCTTTTTAGCCAGGAGTATGTAGAATAGATTATAAATACCTATCAGTTAGGCATCCCTAAAGATACTGCTTATAGAGGCTTTTGCCAATTAAATTTTAATATATTTGTTTTATTTTCAGTGGGTTACCCAAACCAAACTTTGGCCATTTAACGGATCCATTTGACACACCAGCATTTAACAAACTTTATAGAGGTTCGTGAACCAAAGGTTTAAAACTGTTTGAAATAACTGTAGCGCATTCTCTAAAACTTACTTGAGGCTGCCAATTTTCTTTGAAAATGACAACACAACAGAAAGTACAGCTGGGTTGGAAAGAGAGTAAGAAGGACAGAGGCGATCCAGTTAGTGACGGACAGCAGACCAGTAACAGATTGGTCTGCTGCCTTGCTGCTACTCGAGTCTGTTTTATGCTTTCTCCTTGTTTTCCCCTTTTTTTCTTTGATTGACGTTTCTTTCCAAGTTCATTTTATCTATGCACTGCTCTTTATTATCTTTAAAAGGAGAAAAACAGAGGAGGGATAAGGCTTTGGAAATTATTTCCTTTTATCTCAATTATAAAAACAATTTCTTTTAAATGAAGAAAAATAAAAATAAAGTGTAAAGAAATTGGAAAATCACCCTTAAATCTTATCATCTAGAGAAGTCATTTTGGCAAATTTCTTTTGAGTTTCTGTAGGTATATTTTAACATAGTTGAGATGATAAAGTATATACACATCTATCTCTTACTTTTTTCATTTAATATTATATTTGTAAGAATTTCCCAATGAGCCACCACATGGTTATGCTATCATTTACATAACAAATTGCCCATAGTGAATATTGCAGAAATATTCCTAATTCAACTTTTTTCTTTCTTTGCTCTTTCTATGATGGCAGATCCCCCCCGCCTTTTTTTCCCGATTGCCTCCTCTTCTTTACCCCACTTTACCCCACTGCCAATTTCTCTTCTCTTCCTTTCTTTGATCAATGACTGTTTTGTCACACCCTTTATCTGCTGCCCACTCCATTCTATCTAAGCTGACTCTTCCCAGACACAGCTTATTTCTGTTGTATTCTTTCTGGCTTTATATTTTCTCTTCATAGAATCATAGAGTAATAGCACTGGGAAGAATCATAGAGCTACTTTAGCCTAACCCCCTTTCCATAT
The DNA here is from genome assembly GCF_011764305.1 of Mustela putorius furo. Taxonomy (NCBI): domain Eukaryota; kingdom Metazoa; phylum Chordata; class Mammalia; order Carnivora; family Mustelidae; genus Mustela; species Mustela putorius. Next base: position 41,091,572 of record NW_025422005.1, on the reverse strand, counting down.
GATAAGAAAACGGATACAAAAAGATTTAAATGAGAATGATTTTCCTCAAGGTTACATAAACACATATAGCAAGATAGATGTAGGGCTAGATTTCAACCATGGGTCTCCCAGCTCCTAGTCCTGTATCCTTTCTTGCAAGAAGGGATCCTTTGTAGGAGTATTTCATATTTTCATAGTTCTTTTATCCATTTTCTCTACCTATGAAAACACACTGAAAAGAAATTTATAAAATTGGAAAATTGGCAACTTGAAATAATAATTGCATTGTATTTAACCTTCCCCTGTTTACTGGAGGATGAAATATATTTAAAAAATTCGTGTAGCATAAGAAAAATTAATGGAGAAACACTTATATCTGTTTTTCTGGAAAATATTTTTGTTTAGTTGTTCCAATCAGAAAAATTCATGCTCTGACCATCACATGGGCACTTCCCCCTCAACAGCAACATTACAGGTAAGAGTCCAGGGCAAATTTACTGCATTGGAAACTGAATGAGAGTGATATTTTGGAAGCATATTAAACAGTTTCAATTTGAATGTTCTGTTATTTGATAAACTGGGACCCCACTACTGGAGTTTTTGAACCTGGCTATATATTTTAATGTCTTCTTAGGTATAAAAACTAGAGTTTTCTTATAGCTAGTTGCCCTGAGTCTTTGAAAATAACTATCTTTGTGTGAATGTAATTATATTCTTTAGTACTTTGAGTACCAAATATATTAGCTTATGGTTGATTTGTTAGAGGTGACCACTTAGTTTGAGCTTGTCAAAAAGTAAAGTAATTTTGAGCCTGGAATATGACTACAACCTAAATCTGAAGGACCTACACTTTTGAGGTGGTAATGAGTTAGGGAAGAGTTATATAGATGAGGAAAACATTTTCCCAGCTTATTTATATAGTTATCTTACATGAGCAGAATAGCAAGGGCAAGAAGTTCTTTAAAGGATCAGTCAATACCTACAAATACTTTTCTGATTAAAACAAATGCTAAGGAAATGATAAAAATTTACCTTATTTTTAAAAAAAAACATTACCAACAGAACAAACCCATGAGGATAAACACAGAAGCAAAAGGAAAGTAATATTGCTTAAGCTCAGTAAAAACTTTTTTTCACATATATGATAGAATAATCAATCATCCTAGCAAGTTAACAAGAATGGTATGCTTCCCTTAAGAAAGCAGAGAACATGTATTACCTACTTGATTTTGGTGCAAGGATAACACAGGAAAAAGCAATATACATTGATTCTGTAGTTATGGTAGAGTGTCTTCGAAAGTGTTAAAATTATTATATGCATGTTTAAAAGCTCATTGTATTTAACTTTTTACTATAAAAATAATACATTCTTGTAAAATATTAAAATAGGGCAAAAGAGTATTAACTAAAATAAAGCTGTGCTTCCAATTTTTGTTTCTGGGAAATAGACCCAACATTAATACTTTCTTATATACCCTTCAGACATTGAAACAGTGAATATAAAACCTTTTTTTTATGGAGATGAAACTATACTATATATACTCTTCTTCCTTTTTTGGGCAATGCTTATTTTTCTAATTAATAAAGGCTGATTTATCCTGATTGATTACTAAGGTAGTTTATTGTAGAAATCTTGAAAATTACTGAAAAGTAGGAAAAAGTCATTCACAATTATGTTTTCCAAAGAATGTTAAAATTTCTGTATGTTTCCATCCAGTTATTTTTTTTTTTTTTAAAGATTTTATTTATTTATTTGACAGAGAGAGATCACAAGTAGGCAGAGAGGCAGGCAGAGAGAGAGAGAGGAGGAAGCAGGCTCCCTGCTGAGCAGAGAGCCCGATGCGGGACTCGATCCCAGGACCCTGAGATCATGACCTGAGCCGAAGGCAGCGGCTTAACCCACTGAGCCACCCAGGCGCCCCCATCCAGTTATTATTTTTATGGGCTATTTTTTTTAATATGCCCTTCATCATTCATCTTGAATTTCTAATTCTGTGAATTAGCCTTTTGGGGAAGCCTTTTTTTTTTTTTGTTCCCCACAAAGAAGTCCCCCCTTTTTAAAAATTAAAATTAGACAAAGAAGTCCCCCCTTTTTTAAAATTAGTTACCTTTTAATTTTACAGATGCTCAAAGTCATACACATGTAATTGGCAGAGTTGACATCTGAACACTGACATTTAAATTTTAGAATCTGAACTCTTTTTGTTTAAGGATGAAACGGCTTATTTTTATTTTATTTTTTTAAATTAACATATAATGTATTTTTTGCCCCAGGGGTACAGGTCTGTGAATCATCAGGCTTGCACATTTCACAGCACTCACGATAGCACATACCCTCTCCGATGTCCATCCCCCAGCCACCCTATCCCTAACCTCCCACCCCCCAGCAACCCCTTAGTTTGTTTTGTGACATTAAGAGTCTCTTATGGTTTGTCTCCCGCTGTATCCCATCTTGTTTTATTTTTTCCCTCCCTACCCTTGTTTATACCTACAGAGTAACCAAATACAAAACCATTAGTTTTGTTCAGATGCAGGTGTTGTGTAATTTACAGCATTCATTCTTTAATTTATTCCCCTATATCAGTCTTAGGATAGATATAATTCAAGTTCGTATTTTGAAACAATTTCGTGTGGGGTTTGAAGATTGCTTAATGTAGTCAAGATCCTAATATTATAACTTAACTTTTAAGAGTTTATTGAATTCCATAAACTAATTTTAAAATTTAAGAATGCTTAGCTTTCTTAACTTTATTTTTCTATATAGTTTTATTTTGTAGCAATACATTTCTGAAATTGTAATAGAAGCCAGTGGGAAAAGACAATTTAAATAATATATATATAATTACTCAGACTAACAGTTTTACACCTGTTACATTACATTGTCATGAAAACTCTATGAGTAAGTAGCTGGGCAAGTGAAGAGAAAAAGAAAAATACAATGAGGTTATGTCTCTTGTTCAAGATCATGCATTTACTTAAAGGAATAACTAAAACTATAAGCTAGATTTTCTGACCCATAAAGCAATACATTTCATTTTACTACAGAGCTTGATGCAATACTGAAAGTTTTTCCTGACACTGAGGGATTCATTCTCTGTATTAGGTTCTAAAATGATAATCTATATTATTTCCATTTGGGGTGAAACAAAAATGAAATATTTTACCATAAAAAGAAGTTTGGCATTCAAGAGAAAAAGTTGTAGTCTTAGTTTTGAAATGATCATACTCATTCAGTGATTTCAGATGAAGTTAAATTTTACCATGTTTTCTGTATTTACTGTGCTATTATCAAGTTAATAATAATTTCATATGTGGTGGAATTTATGTGGTAAATTTATAGTCATATTCTTAAATATCATAATAGTTGAAGTAAGAATTCCTTGTATGCTTATACCTTAATTATTTTTATTTTTGACCTTAACATTTTTTTTTAAAGGGTGAAGCCACTTCATTATATCTCTTGGCTGGTTGGGCATGAAGGCAAAGGCAGCATTCTTTCTTACCTTAGAAAAAAGCAAGTATTTAATTAATAAGTATTTTCAGTGTAGCAGTCTTTGAAATATAATAGACAATAAGCATTCTATAACCTATTCTTGTTTTATCTGTCAAAAAGCTGAGAATCAGATCTAATGCTTAATTATAGTCACTTTAATACCTAAATTATTTTAATAGCCCTATTGTATTTGTGCATTTCCTCAGAAGCTACCATTTAGCCCTTATTGGAAGTTCGTTGTACACAAAATTTAAAAAATCATAAATAAATGAATTCCAGAGTTACATAAAAGCTTAGCTCTAATCAAGAATTTAGATTTGAATGGTAAAGAAGTCGATTATTTAAATGCTGTGGATCTCCAGCCTTTCCCAACCCAGAAGGTGGACTTTAATGAAAACTACACTGCGCAGAGAAATCATAACAAATAGTGGGACTGTGAACATTATATGCAACTGTGTTAGCAGAATGTTTCCTAATGCATTTAATAAGCACTTGGTTAAGTTGCCTAGTCAAATCATAGAAAGATAGCTTTAAATCAGGACCAATAATTAAAATACTTCCTTGTTTGATTTTTCTGTACACTAATTCAAGAATGGAAAGGAAGATGAGAAATTTAAGTAAGTACTTTAAAGGAGTGGTATGACTAGAACATTCAAAGAAAGCTAAAAGACTAGGGTTATTATAAAAGAATAAACTGATGGTATTAGTTACATGTATATCTTACATAATATATGCAATATGCTTTAAGATGTACACAGTTTTTCTACCTTACGGAACTTTATTAGAATTTCACATTCTTCCTTCTGGTTTCTTCCCGTCTTCTTTTAGGTTTACAGGATTATTCTAGTCAGGAAAAGACAGAGTCTCATTGCTTCTTTCTTAGACAACCTGTAGAAGTTAGCTGATAGTCTCAAAGAGCTCATTTGTTATCCCAAGTAGGGATATATCTGAAGTATTTTAAGCTTCTTCTCGGAGACAGGTTCAAATGGGATGAACGAAATGCCTCCCAGCAACCATAATTTTAATATTTGGTGCTGTTGTCTTCAAGAGAAACTACTGTCTCTTCATAAAACTATTAATATTATTACTGTGTTATAATATGTATCAGTGCGTCCATAAATATGGCTGTTACCTCCTGGTGATTCTTGCATATAGTACAGTTGCTTGGGAGGCCTTGTACTTCAAAAATTTATACTTTTAAACTTACTTTTGGAAAGCACGTTTTCCTCTGAGTTTCCCAAATTTTACCAAAAAAGCCTACCTATTTTGTTAATATAAAGTATTTGTAGACTGTCAATCCCAAGATAATTGAGTGGATTCATTTTTTCCTAACAATAGGTGCTGGGCTCTTGCACTGTTTGGTGGAAATGGTGAGACAGGATTTGAGCAAAATTCTACTTACTCTGTGTTCAGCATTTCCATTACGTTGACTGATGAGGGTTATGAACATTTCTATGAGGTAAATAATTAAAATGGAATTTAAGAAATATAGATATTACTTTATGCAAAAACATAATCAGATGTTTTGTTTTCAGGTTGCTCATACTGTCTTTCAGTATTTGAAAATGCTGCAGAAGCTAGGCCCAGAAAAAAGGTAATATGTACATAGTAGAATTAGGCTAGAAATCAGTCCTAGAGTGTTTTAGCCTTCAGTCTGCCAAATAAACATGTTTTAGTCCTACCATGATGGTTTTTCAGGCATTTCCTGCTTAAGTTCCTTCACTGGCTCCATATTCTGATTCTTTTACATGTGAATACTGCATGGGAAACTTGAAACATTAAGTGTTTACATTAATGTGGCCAGTCTGCTTTTTTTCTCTTTCCTTGCTGAAGATTCCAATAAATTTAAATATATCTTCTACTTAAAATTTTCTTCTTTCACAGAATTTTTGAAGAGATTCAGAAAATTGAGGATAATGAATTTCATTACCAAGAACAGGTACTGGAAGTCAAATTCTTTTTGAGTGTTATCTGTGACCAAGTTGAAACTGGTGTGGACATTATTCCTCTTTTTGGAAGTGTCACTGGAGTTTTAATTCTGCCACTCTCTGTCATGTGAGTCCTAAGATGGCCTTGAGGTTATCTGAAAATTAACTCTTGTGTTTTTAAGTACGTATCTTGAGTAACAGTGAGAACATTAGGTGGATTGACACAGATCTTGTGTGACAGTCATTTTATCTATGAATTCATCCAACTGTCTGTCCTTTGATAAACATTCATGGATGACTTGCTATGTTACTTGATATTTTGGGAATTCTGATATGACAAAGACATTCTACAGGGTAATTCTGTGATAATTACCTTATGTACTATGAGAAACGGTGTACTTCAGGATTTCAGGGCAAGGAGAACATTTGCCTTCCATCTGAATAGAATCAGGGAAGGCTCCATAGATGTGGTAAATTTGAATTGAGTTCAGCATTAAAAAACAGATAAGGTTGGATACACTGTAAGCAATGAGAAAAACATAAATAAAGAATTCTGGGTTATTGTGAAAAAGTAAATGATCCTGTGTCTTTGAAAGGAAGGTATAATATAAGGCTGAAAGGTAAGGAGTTTAAAGCAGGATTTCTTTAAAACCCTTTTTGTGGGGCACCTGGGTGGATCAGTGGGTTAAGCCTCTGCTTTCCGCTCAGGTCATGATCTGAGGGTCCTGGGATTGAGCCCCACATCAATGGGGAGCTCAACAGGGAGCCTAGTCATTCGCCCCACCCCCCCACCCCGCCTGCCTCTCTCTGTCTACTTGTGATCTCTGTCTGTCAAATAAATAAAATCTTGAAAAAAACAACAACAAAAAACAAAAACCCTTTTTGTGTCTTGGATCTCTTTGGAAATCTGTTGAATTCTCAGAATAGTATTTTCATCCCTTCAACTTTTTAAGCTCTCAGAAATTTGTCATAGTGGTACAGTGACCACTGATTTATCCCTCACCTAGATTCACTAGTTGTTAATAGCTTTCCATATTTTCTGTTCTCTTTCTTTAAAAGACAAATTTGTGGTTTTAAAAAAATATTTTATTTGAGAGAGAGAGAGAGAGAGAGAGAGAGTGAGCAAGAGAGACCACAAACAGGGTGAAGAGCAGAGGGAGAAGCAGACTCCCTGCTGAGCAAGGAGCCTGAGGTGGGACTTGATCCCAGGACTTTGGGGTCATGACCTGAACCAAAGGCAGGAACCCAACTGACTGAGCCATCCAAGTACCCCATATTTTCTATTTCTTTCTTTCCTTATATATGCATGTGCATGTATGCATATCTTTTCCCCAAAACATTTGAGATTTAATTACAGATATTATGATACTTCACTTCTGAATGTTTTGTAGCATATATCTGCTACACAAATGTATTCTTTTGCATAAATCTCACTAAAATTGTCCTACCCAGGAAATTACATTGAAACAATGTTGTCAAATATTATACAAACCAGGGGTGCCTGGGTAGTTCAGTCTGTTAATCTTCTGACTCTTGATCTCAGCTGAGGTCTTAATCTTAGAGTCATGAGTTCAAGCCCCGCATTGGACTTCACACTGGGTGTGGAGCCTACTTAAAAAAAAAAATGATACATATACATACATATATGGGTCACACAATTTTCTGTGTAATTTGTATATTACATATATGTTACACAATTCATAAAATAGTGTTTCTAAGTGAAATAAAATACAGTAGTTTTCGAAGGAATATTGAAGTAAAGTACTCAAAATGTTCAAAAAATAAATGTGTATCTTTATTAACAATAATAAAGTCTAAGTCTAACAGTTACTTCAGTTTTAAGTAGCAGTGAGTGTGAGATATCTGTGAGAACTATATTGTGATTACTTTTTTTAAAAGATCTTATTTATTTATTTGAGAGAGCACGCATAGGGGGTGGGGGGGCAGAGGAAGAGGGAGAAGCAGATTCCCTGCTAAGCTTGATGTGGGGCTTGATGTGGGGCTTGATGTGGGGCTTGATCCCAGGACCCTAAGATCATGACCTGAGCTGAAGGCAGATGCTTAATTGACTGAGCCACTGAGGTACCCTACTATATTGTGATTTTTATTGGTTAGTCATAGATGCCGCTAATACAAGTGTGGTTTGTACCTATATTCACAATAGAATAAAAATGCTAATTTAGAGATTACCGAAAATAAATACATCATTTCTTCCCAACCAATTCATGCACATATACACTCCTGAATTTGTTCATTGATATATCTTGTGGGAAATGTCTGTGGACCCTGGATTAAAAACCCCTGATTTAGAACTGCTTCATAGAGCTTCTTAAAGCTGCCTTTTTGGTCATCACCAAAGATGATTTCCTGAATAAGTAGAGAAGATTTAGGTACATGAGGACAAGGTCACAAAAACTGTAAGCTTTCAGTTACTGTTGATTCCTGTGTAATCTGCTCTGTATACTTGAATCATTGAAATAGAAATAAAAATCTTATTCTATGAAAACAGGCTGTTTTGACACATCTATTGGCCAGTACAGGGCCTTATAGACACATCCCCACTGTAAGTGGACTTACAGGCATAGAACTCCACAAGTCCTCCCACTTACCTTACTAGGAGTAATTTTGTTCAGTGTCTTTATCAGCTGTGGTGGCAGCATGTGGGTCAGAACTATGGCAGGGAAGGAGTGGGATCAAGAATTGTGGAGTATGGGGCTCCTGGGTGGCTCAGTGGGTTAAAGCTCTGCCTTTGTTTCAGGTCATGATCCCAGGGTCCTGGGATCGAGCCCCACATCGGGCTCTCTGCTCAGTGGAGAGCCTACTTCTACCTCTCTCTCTCTGCCTGCCTCTCTGGCTACTTGTGATCTCTGTCTGTCAAATAAATAAATAAAACCTTAAAAAAAAAAAAAAAAAGAATTGTGGACTACAACCCTAAGAGATACCCAGATTCTTTTTTGGGGGGATCAGCTTTTTGTATTGGTTGAATGACATTTTTGTTCTGCCCCTCCAGTTTCTTCTTAGCAGATCATTTCAAGATGTCTTTTTACTGACATCTCCCCATTTTTGTAGTTCCTGTTTTTACCATTAGCAATATTCATGATTGTCTTGATTTTAAAACATGAGCCCATGACATCTTAGATTAAAACCTAATCAGTACAAAGTGAGAACAAATCAGAAAGGTCTATATCTCTGTGTGAACTGCTAAATTAAATCAAGTAGCTCAGCTTATTTTGGCTTTTATACATTTTTTTTTAAACAAAGTTAGAATATCTCTTCTTTAGATTTTTTCTGGTCTTCATCAAAGGCAAGTAGGAATGCCCTTTTTAAACTATTCAAAGCAGTCTTATTTAAGAAATTTATTTATTTGTTTATTTGCTTATTTATTTATTTAAGATTTTATTTATTTGTGAGAGAGTGTGAGCCAGGGTGAGGGGCAGAAGGAGAGGGAGAAACAGACTCTGCTGAGCAGGGAGCCTGACCCAGTATTCGATCCCAGGATCCTGGGATCATGACTTGAGCCAAAGGCAGCCGCTCAACTAACTGAGCCATCCAGGTACCCTTAATTAAGAAATTAAAACAAATTATTTCCTATAGAAACTTGGACTTAGTATGTCTTATAAATCAACAATATGAACTAGAACAAGGTGTTTAAGTGCTTTTTTGTAGGCAGAAAACAGAAATAATGTAATAACAAGGCAATGAAAGTTTGTAGTAGATAAAAAAATTAGAGGACAGATAATAAAAAGTGTTGGAGAAGAAATAGAGAAATTAGAATCCTCATACATTGCTGGTGGGAATTGTAAAGTGGTATAGCAGCTTTGGAAAAACAGTTTGGCAGTTCCTTAAAAGTTAAACAGAATTACCATATGAGCTCTACTGTTAAGTTCTTCTATGTATTCATCCAAGAGAATGGAAGGCATGTCCACACAAATACTTGTACACAAATATTTCTAGTAACAGTATAGCCCCCAAAGTGCAAATACCTAAATGTCAACGAATGCATGGTTAAACAATATATAGAATATGCACATGATGGGATATTACTGAGCTGTGAAAATGAATAAAGTACTGATTCATGCTACAACATGGATGAAACTTGGAAACATGTTAAGTGAAAGACAGTCACCACACGTCACATATTATATGATTCCATTTATATGAAATTTCCAGAGTAGGTAAAGCATAGAGATCCAGCACAAAGATTGATGGTTGCCAGTCGCTGGGGGGGAGTGGGTGGTAGGGAGTGAATGTTTAATGGTTATAGGAGTTTCCTTTTGGAGCAAAGCAAATATTCTCTAACTAGATGGTGGTGAATAGTTGTACAACTTTGTATACTTTTTTAAAAATTTTATTTCATTTTTAATTGTGTACTTTAAAAGTGTGAATTTTATAATATGTAAATTATATCTTTAAAAAAAATGAAAGAGTAGCATTTAAGTGTTTTTCTTAGTACCTGTTCCATTGCCTTGGCACTAGAGATCTGCTTTTAGCCAGGGTCCTTAGTGGTTTCTCATTGGAAATATTTTGAATCATAGTTTTTTTGCATACCAGAGCAGTTAATTTATAAGTAAGTGGCTGGTGAGAATAAATTACTTAAAAAAAAAAAAAATGAGAACAGAGTAAGTGGAATTGTTTTAAATAATAATAGCACCTTAGTAACCGGTCAACTTGATTCAGGAATGTTTCCTGAGGTAGGAAGTGGAAATTTTCTATTTTTTTCTTATTCTATTTTTATGTGATAATATAGTAGATAACATATACCTGTGGTCTCTAGTTCAGTGTATGCATGTCTCATTTCTTCTCTTATGAATGCAGTAACCTTCACTTCTCTTCTGTTTCCCATTATATAAGAGAACAACCCATAGTGTCTAGTAAAAGACTGAATAGTGTGGTATTTTGGAAAGAGTGTTTGCTGCTACATTAGAAGTCCCAAGTTCAAGTGTCTGCTCAACCTTTTATTTACTGTGTGGCTTTGGGCAAGTGTATTTCCTTATAAAAGTAGGAGTGGAACCACTTGGTATCTGAAGGACTTGGCAGTTTTAAGATTCTGAACGTCTGGGTGCTCAATAAGTATTTGATTGCTTTCCTTATTAAAAGCATTTTCAGGGGCACCTGGGTGGCCTCAGTGGGTTAAAGCCTCTGCTTTCGGCTCAGGTCATGATCCCAGTGTCCTGGGATCGAGCCCGGCATCAGGTTCTCTGCTCAGCAGGGAGCCTGCTTTCCTTCCTCTCTCTCTGCCTACTTGTGATCTCTGTCTGTCAAGTAAATTAAAAAAAAGAAAAAAGAAAAGAAAAAATTTTAAAACTCCCGACTGTAATCTGGTTCGGGGTCCAAGTCCCTGCTCTGCTGTGTCGGGTATACTTGGGCCCAAGCTTAAGCTTGTCAGATAAACCCTTGGGGGGAAAAAAAAAGCATTTTCATTTCATAGGTTAGAGAACTTTTGGATACTCTTTCAGTTTTAAATTGGGGAAATATACTGATGAATATAATTTCTAATATCAAGACTTTTATCTAATGACACATTTTGATTTCTGCATTGATTCATGTTTACAGGTAGTTTTCGGTCTTAGGCTATAGTGATAAAATGATGAAGACTCTTTAAGGACATTGGTCACATGGGGCACTTCTAAACAAGCATTTACAGTTCAGTATTGTAATGCTCTCATGATGAGGCTGTGACGTGATCAGAGCCTAGTGTGTTATAGGGCTCAGGATGGGGATGGGAGGGGTGTCAGGTTAAATTCCTTAAGGTGGTAAATTTTCTTTGGCTAAATTTTCTTAGAATTCTGAGCATCAAATTACCCTCTCTCTTTTTCCTCTTTTTTTTTTTTTTTTTTTTTAAGTGATTGCTATGCCCAGTGTGAGGCTTGAGTGAGGATCAAATTCTTAGCCAAAATTATATCTGCTCAGTATATTTCTGTTCAGAAGCTTTTGATTTCATTGTTTAAAGAAAAGAAAAATTATTTCTGTTCTGTGGTAAATTAAGAATAATGGAAGTTTCTGGTGTGAAATAATTCTCTCTTTACAGACAGATCCAGTTGAGTATGTGGAAAATATGTGTGAAAACATGCAGCTGTACCCACTACAGGACTTTCTCACTGGAGATCAGCTTCTTTTTGAATACAAGCCAGAAGTAAGGTTTCATTTCTAAGAGTTACTTTTAGACAAAGAGGAGGGGGACAAAGTGCGGAGATATACTTAAGAACTGTGGAAATGTAGAAAACTTGGCTAAATTTGTTGAATTTCAAATTTAAATGAAATATCAGTAGTTTTGTGGGTAATTTTTCATGATTGTTGTATTTGATCATGTTTTAAATATGAGGAGAAAATCAAGTCCTTTTGTCAGGTACAATTATTGTCACTATTTTTCAAGGGTTATAACATCTACTAAAAAAGTGATTACTAAGAATTATGTGCTTTAGTTGCTAGGCTTACTTGGAGAGTTGTTTTGCTTACCTTTTAGCTCAGTTAGAGACTCTGGGCAATTACATTTTAACCATTTTGAAAATATTTATGAGAAATGTAAGATTCCCTGAATTTTGAAACATGTGACTTTTGTATATTATATACAAATAAATACTTGGTTGGTTTTTCCTTCCTTCCTCTTTGGGAGTAAGTCATTTTGCTCCATATGAATTCTCATAGCAGTTTTCAGTTGGATGATTTGCCCCCCAGGGGATATTTGTCAGTGTCTGGAGACATTTCAGTTGTCACAACTAGGGTTAGATCATCTAGTGGGTGAGAAGCCAGAAGTGGCAGCTAACCATCCTACAGTGCAAAAGACAGCATCCCACAGTAAAGTATTATTTGGACCAAGATATTAATAATGCTGAGGTTGAGAAACCTTAATAATAGGGTATTCCAAAATTTTAGAGGTAGGGAAAGGTAAAGGAGGAAGCAGTAATCACACATTCTTGTTATCTCCTAGAAAGATTGGGCCCTGGGGTCCAAGTATTCTATTCTGAACCTCCATTTATTGTTTTTTCCTCAAAGAAATAGTCTTTAGTTGGTAGTTAGGGTTTCAGACCTTACCCACAAAATCTTGTGTTTACTCCTACCATAGTTGAAAGATTACTGAAGGGGGCCTTGCTGAGGGATCATTTTACTGATTCTTGGGGATGAAGTAGTGTAAGCATAGTCTTTGGAACCATGTACAAACTTGTTTAGAACTCCACATTTGCTATTTCTAGCTGTGTTGTTCTGTGCATATTATGTAATCTTTAACCCAAGCAAATTAGATAACTTTTAACAGGAACCGGAGTCGTATTCTTTATAAAATTGAGTATACCTTAGAGTTGTTTTAAGATTAAATGAAATAATGTATGTTAAAGACTACCTGGCACATAGTAAAACTTAGTAAATGAGAACTTAGTAATTGAGAGCTATTTTTACTGCTAGTTCTATTATTATGTAGGATTTGAAATGAACACAGTTTATAGTATTATTAAGAAACATTTGAAACAATTAATAGACTAATGAAGTTTTATAAATTGGGGTGTTCATGAGTATAGATAAATTTCATGTGCATCAAGATGTCAGGATCTTGGGGATGCCTAACATAATAAGGTTTTGCCTTTTTAACAGAGATGTATTAGGTTAAAGTTGTTATTGTGTGTGTTTGTGTGTGTGTCTCCTCCTACCCCAATTAGGTCATTGCTGAAGCCCTTAATCAGCTAGTTCCGCAAAAAGCAAATCTTGTTCTACTGTCTGGTGCTAATGAAGGAAAATGTGACCTCAAGGAGAAATGGTTTGGGACTCAATATAGTATGGAAGGTAAAATAATAATTGTCTTACAAGTTTAAGTTCATCTGACTCATCTGAGAATTTTTATTCCTTAATAATTTGTCTGATGGTTCCTATGGGAAAAAAGTATAAACTTTTTTTAGAAGTTTACTTTGAAATGAAAATTATTCATACTGCTTTGCAGAAAATTACTTTCTACTATGTTTATATTTATTATGGCTAGTGAAAAAATCCTGTTTTCTGGGTAGTTTGGGGAGGAGTTTTGACTATGTTTTAGAAAAGTACTTCTGAAACGTCAGTGTATGTGTATATCACCTAGAGATCTTATTAAAATACAAATTCTTATTCACTAGCTCTGGGGTAGGGCCTGAAATTCCGCATTTCTAATAAGCTCCCAGGTGGTACCAGTGACACTAACCACACTTTGAGTAGTAAATGGCTAGCATGCCTGGATATATTACAGTTTTCCTGAGAAAGAAAAATTGATTTGTGAAGGCTAGTTGTTAATTGGTTTGTTATTGAGAATTCTCAGCATTTTTTATTGGATCAGTTTGTTTTTCATCTCTACAGATGTTGAAAACTCTTGGGCTGAACTATGGAAGACTAATTTTGACTTAAATCCAGATCTTCATCTTCCAGCTGAAAATAAGTACATAGGTCGGTGAAAAAGTAGTTATTATACATGATCTATTTAGGTATCAATAAAACAAATAGCAGCTGTATAGTGCATTTACAAAGTGTCATTTGAATTCCTATTTGAGCTTCCCAGTAACATTGTTTTCTTACTTTTTTGAATGAGAAAACCAGAGGCTTAAAAAGGCAAAGTGACTTTTCCTAGACTAGTCAGTTGGTGAAGGGAGAAAATAGGACTTAAATGTATCTTGAGACTCCCTGAAACTTTTGCTTTTTCTTAGGAATCATAGCTGATCCTTTTATGTCAAATCTCTGTAGGAACAGCCATTATCTTTCCTGGTTGTTCTAGTGTTTTTTTAAACCAGAAGTTTTGTGAAATCATTGTAGTGGGTTTTCAGGTCAGTGTGTAATGAGTTATGAAAGCATTTAAAAAAAAAAACACAGGATGGAAAATAGTAAAATGTTTAATTGCTTTATAAGGAAAGGGTTTTATTTCAAGAACTTTGGTTCTGTATAGAGATATATGTGTATCTGTCTGCCTGTCTACATGCCTGCAATGGGAAAAATTCTAACTATGAGAAGGTCACTGGTCTAGGTCAAAGGTTACAGTCGATATAACTAATTTAATCAGAACACCATTTTCCCTAGCAATTCGACTCCTAGGTATATACCCAAAAGAATTGAAAAAAAGTAGCCAAATAAATACATGTACATGCATGTTCATGGCAGCATTATTCATTAATGGGAAATAGCCCATATGTCCATCAGTGAATGAATGGATGAAAAAATTATGGCAAATATATACAAAGGAGTAATACTCGGTAATAAAAATAAATGAAGTATGTACATGCTACAAGATGGACGAACCTTGAAAACATTATGCTGAAGAAGCGAGACATAAGGGGTCATATAGGATTCCATTTATATGAAATACCCAGGATATGTAAATCCATAGAGACGGAACACAAGTTGATGATTGCCAGTGGGGGGAGGCAGGGGAGTGGATAATGGGAAATGACTATTTAATAGAGTATAAAGGTTTCCTTTTAGGGTGATGAAAATGTTTTGAAACTGGATAGAAGTGGTGGTTGCACAACATTATGAGTGTACTAAATACTTCTGAATTGTTCACTTTAAAATGGTTAATTTTGTTATATGTATCTAACCTCAGTTAGAAGACCAAAAGCCTTTTTTAAAAGTCTCATATATTTTAAACAATTCAGTTCCACATCTTGAACTTTGAGTATCTAAACAACCCAGTTCTTTTTAATAAATGTAACAAGTAGTTTTTTATATTCTTGTTTTCCTTTCAGTAACTTTTCTCACCTACATATGGATGAAACAGTTTATGTTTTCATTAACTTAGAGGACAAATTTGACTTTGTTTTTTGGGGTAAGATTTTATTTGCCAGAAAAAGAGCAAGAGAGAGAGTGAGCAGAAGCAGGGGGAGCAGCAGGCAGAGGGAGAAGCAGGTTCCCGGCTGAGCAAGGAGCCTGATGCGGAACTTGATCTCAGGACCCTGGGATCATGACCTGAGGTGAAGACCTAAGTGACTGAGCCACCCAGCCATCCCAAGTTTGACTTAGATAGAACAGAACTTTTTGTTTCAAATGTCCTTAAGGTTGATAAAAGACATTTTCATTCAAGAATGGATTTGTTTATAAATTGGTTTATACAACTATCCTCACTAAAGGCCCTTCTTACAGTTAAGACTATCTTTGAGAAAGACAAAGAAGCAGAACGTGGAGAGATCAGAATTGATCATTAGGAAATTATAGATTTTCAGAGTTCATGTAAAGGCCAAGAGAATTTTCTTTTCTGTGTTCTAATTTATTATATTCTAGCATTTGAATTTGGCTTATTTTTGCCACAAAGAAAAGTTATCTAGACTTCTAAAACCAAGAACAGATTATTGGGAATCATGTTAAATTACTTGAATGAATTATTACTCTTTTTTTCATTAGCCACGGACTTCATGTTGAAAGCTTTTGACTGCCCTGAGACAGAATACCCTGTTAAAATTGTGAATACGCCACAAGGTTGCCTGTGGTATAAGAAAGACAACAAATTCAAAATTCCCAAAGGTAAACTGTTTCCCTCTGGAAAAGGAGTGAGCTAGGTATAGCAACTCTTTCTCCACTTGGTAGCAGCCTATTTCTGTGTGTCCGTCACCTGTCTCCCTTTATCCTTCCGCTTCCAGAAAGATCTTTTCTTTCTTTCTTTCTTTCTTTCTTTCTTTCTTTCTGTCTGTCTTTCTTTCTTTCCGTCTTTCTTTCCTTCTTCTTTTTTTTTTTTAAAGATTGTATTTATTTATTTGACAGAGAGAGAGACAGTGAAGAGAGGGAACACAAGCAGGGGGAGTGGGAGAGGGAGAAATAGGCTTCCTGAGGAGCAGGGAGTCCAATGTGGGGCTCAGTCTGAGGACCCTGAGCTCATGACCTGAGCCAAAGGCAGATGCTTAATGACTGAGCCACCCAGGCGGCCCTGAAGATCTTTTCTAGGCTTTTCTATTAGATCCATGCTGTGCTCCAGTGCAGTTGCAGAAATCCTTGTATAAATTATAGATTCTAGGAAATACATAAGGATTCAAGGCTAAAATGCAATTGTTTTTAAATACTCTTCTTGCAGTTAAGTGAAAGCAGAGCCAGGTGTTTGACCATCTTAGGGAATGGGTGGTGTGTTAAGAGTATGCTGAAGGAGATTATTCTTAGACACAATAGCTAGCCTATTCCAGTATTACAAATGTAAAATATCCTCCATCACTCTCCCTCTACCATTTTGCTTTTATTGTAAGAGAATCACAGTATACAGTTAAATAGACTTAAGAGTTCTTGTCTTTAATGTTGACCCAAATGTCTTTAAAGTTGACCCAGACTGTGTTGCATTTTTATTTTCTGTTCTTGTGCATAGCATAGGAACTTACTGAAGCAGCTTGGGATCCAAAAAAATAAATAAAATGAAATCCTTTCATTGCCATTTAACCCAGATCCCCAAGCTTAACACAACTGTTCCATGGCTCTTAGGCCTTCTTGAGTTTTGGGGAAGGTGTTTCTTGAAGTACTTACCAGTGTTTCTAAAAATGGTCTTAATATTTATTCAGCTTCTTTGGAAAGTCTCTGCTATAGCTTTCTGTGAGCATTGAGATTTTTTTTAATGTTTTTGACATGTATACCTCCGTAAACATTTTCTCTGAAAAAAGCTATTAATAAATATAGCATTCCTAGGCTCCTTTGTGTGTCTGTGTATCTGATCTTCCCACAGATTACAGTGTGCCTTCTGGATACTACTTAGAATGGTAAATACTACTTTTTTAAAGATAACTTGAGGATAAAGATGTAACAAGGATTTAAGGGCTAATAGTTTATTTCAGAATTTTTAGAATCTGTGATGTTAGGGGCATATAGCAGATGTACAAAATATTTGAGGCCTCTGGCCTGTATTTTCTTATCTTCTTTTTTTTTTTTCTTTTAGCCTATATACGTTTCCATCTGATTTCACCTTTGATACAGAAGTCTGCAGCAAAGTAAGCAATTGTCCCCTTTACTGGAAAATGTTTCTTTTTGAGAAACTATTTTGTTTAATTCTGAATCATTCCTTCATTTTCTCTATTAGTACTGAGCTGTGCTGCTGATTTATGTATTTTTTTCTGTGCCCTAAACAAATTACTTGTATCGATACTAAACATTAAAATGGAGTTGTGGCAGCTCCATTTCCAGCACCAAGTTATGAAACATGCTGATAGTGTACAGTAGTCATAGTATTACTGGATTGAGAAGGTTCTTTAGAGAGGAGTTTGGATTAGCTTCCAGTCTATAATAAGAACAAATGCATCTGTTGATCCTATATTTAGAAACTCCCAAGGAATCTGATTATACTTTGTTTGTAGCAAATAATGTATTTATAGATAACTGCACTGTGGGAGGTCAGTCCTAGAATGTGCCTGAGAGGTGCTCAGGAAATGTTAGTATACTTCTTCCTTTGCCGCTTAAACTGCAGAATCTAGCCTTAGAATGAGAGGCAGCACTAATACTTATTAATACCACTTGAAAGAGTATATTAACCGCCTTCCTTCTCTCAGATTTTTAATTTGTCAGTCAGAAAACCTGGGCTGCAGGGATGGCCAGAGCCTTTGAGCCAGTTGCCTTTTACACATACCCCATTTTTCAGTATAAGCACTAACATTTTACATGTGTGCGTAACATGATGAGGATTGGGAAGCACTGCTGAAGGTAGATATTCTGTAATATGCCTATAAAACGAGTCCTGGGTAAGCTCTATTTACCTTTGAACTAACTGTCTTTCTAAACATGGAATTTCCTATTCCAAACCCACATTCGTTCATGTTTATTTCTTGCCAATTAATGGTGGTGTTTGCATTTTATACTCTCAGTGTGGTCCTCTTTGATATCTTTGTCAATATCCTTACCCATAACCTTGCGGAGCCAGCATATGAAGCAGATGTGGCCCAGCTAGAGTATAAGTTGGTAGCTGGAGAACATGGTTTAATTATTCGAGTGAAGGGATTCAACCACAAACTACCTGTAAGTACAAGTGTTCTGTTTTGCTCATAAAGATGTTTAAATTTTATGTTTGTTGCCCCTAAAGCACCAAGTATAGTATGGATGAGTTGGTATAAACAGAAAGAAATGTTCACTGATGTGGATTAGCATGTTTTCTTGGCTGGTGACACATAAGAGCAACGTATTGACTAATTACTAGCAATGCATGCAATACAGCCTCTGCTTCAGGCTTGATTTCACAGCCCTTTGCTGTCAGTTTCTCTGCAGCCAACACTGGATAGGATAGTTTGATAAAAGTTGTCATTACTTCCAAAATTAATATATAAATGTGATGCCCTCTCAGTTAAAGTCACATTTAGGGGCAGTGGAGATAGTGAATAAAAAATTATTTAAGTTTATTTGGAAGAAGAAAATCTTTAAGAATAGTGGATTTCATGCTGCTTTACTCAAGGTTCCTCTTTCTTTTCTTTTTAGCTACTATTTCAGCTTATTATTGATTACCTAGCGGAATTCAGTTCCACACCAGCTGTCTTCACAATGATAACTGAACAGTTGAAGAAGACCTACTTTAACATCCTCATCAAGCCTGAAACTCTGGCCAAGTGTGTATACATAGGATCGGCTTATATTTTGAAGGCCTGAAAGTATTTGCCTTTCTAGGGGTTAGGTGTAGGGGGAATGAGGCTGTAGTTTCAGTAATAATTTTTCAAATTAGAATTGGCTGTGGTTAAGGAGACCATCCATTGGGTTATAGGATTTCTTTATTTTATTTCTTTTTTTTTTTTTTTAAGATTTTATTTATTTGACAGACAGTGAGAGAGTGGATACAAGCAGGGGGAGTGGGAGAGAGAGAAGCAGGATTTTTGCTGAGTAGAGAGCTCCACACGGGGCTCCATCCCAAGACCCTGGGCTCATGACCTGAGCTAAAAGCAGACATTTAGTGAGCCACTCAGGTGCCCCCAGGTTATAGGATCTCCAAACATAGCTTAAGTAACTCTGTGAGTAGGACTAAAATAAGCCTACTGACTCTACTCAGAGGCTAAAGGTAAACAAGGATGTTTTTTCCAAAGTTTGTAAGTAAACAACGGTTAAAGAAATACTGGCTTTGGAGCCCCTGGGTGGCTCAGTGGGTTGGGCCGCTGCCTTCGGCTCAGGTCATGATCTCAGGATCCTGGGACTGAGTCCCGCATCGGGCTCTCTGCTCAGCGAGGAGCCTGCTTCCCTCTCTCTCTCTCTGCCTGCCTCTCTGTCTACTTGTGATCTCTGTCTGTCAAATAAACAAATAAAATCCTTAAAAAAAAAAAATGCTGGCTTTGTTATAGTTCAAAATTGCTTTACTGCTGATTTTAGTATATTGGGTATTGTTGTGATGAAACAGTTGAGTTTAATTGCTTAACCTGTCACTTACCTGGCAACTGTAGCTATCCAGAATTCAGCCAAGTTTCCAGAGGACAGCAAAAAGGCTTCTGACTGTATAATAATGCTTAAACCCTCTGCTCATACCACCTTGAGGCTTTCATTAGAGCCTATTCTTTATGTTATTTTTTTTTTAAGAATTGAAAGCATAGTCTTAAAAGAGATTTTTTTTTTTAATGATTTCATTTATTTATTTGACAGAGACACAGTCACAGCAGGAACATAAGCAAGGGGGAGTGGGAAAGGGAGAAGCAGAAAGGTCAATACAGGGCTCAATCCCTGGACTCTGTGATCATGACTTGAGATGAAGGCAGAGGCTTAACAACTGAGCCACCCAGGTTCCCCGAGCCTGTTCTTTTGTCTAGGGCTAATGGTAGCCTAGATATACCTCTGTGTGAATCAGAAAAAGTACCCTTTTGGATGCCCTCTTTCAGCAGGAAGAGCCTTTGTGGGAGGGAGAAAAAAGTCCCCTCTATGCAGACACAGCCCTTTGAGCACGTGGCTTGCTTGATCTTGCTGAGCATCTAGAAATGGTAAACAGCACAACCTTATATAGAGACCCTACTCTTGACACAGTTATTTGTTTATTTCATGGTCAGTTCTTTATTTATTTTAATTTTAAAATTTAAATTCAGTTAATTAATATATAATGTATTATTGGTTTCAGAGGTAGAGGCCTGTGATTCATCAGTCTTACATAGTACCCAGTGCTCATTTTACATTATATGCTCTCCTTAATGTCCATCACCTAGTTACCCCATCTCTCCACCACTCCTTTTTGACACAGTTATATGGAGCCCACATATGAACAAAATTCAAAAGCAAGGCAGGTGGCAGTTAAGAGTCAGACTGGTAGTAACTGATAATTTGGTCATAAAAAGTTATAAAAACTAATAACCAAATGTAAGTTGGAAAGGAGAGTTGTCTGGGACTTTCAGTATGATGAAAAATAGCCCTGTGTATCCAGTAACTCCTGAATACTACCTTATTAAAATGTGGTAGACTAATAATTATACCTATTTATTTGTTATTTGCTACATATAAAACCTTTATCTGTATATATCTATTTAATTCTGTCCAAAACCTTATAATGGTAGCCATTACTATTTCCCTTGTTTCACAGATGAAGATTAATATCAGATTAATATCTGAGTCACAGATATTAATTTGCCACGTTCCAGCAGTTTAGTGTGAGGAGGGAGGAGAGTTCGGGGTGGGAGAAGTTGGGGGGATGAGGAACAGGGGTTGGTCTGATTCTGGCCTAGAGCCACTATGTGTACTATGTTGTCACTGCAGTAATAGATTCCCATAATGCTGGCCGCTAGTAATTAATAAAATGTTAATGAGATTTCAAACAAAAATAGTAATATTCTAAGTTGGTGTGTGACTCATCTGGCAACTAATGTGAAATTTTTATTTTGCAATTGAGACAGGTAAGTGAGTTGTACCAGAGAGCAAATCTATATATAATTTTGTGTATGTAATTTTAAGCACTTTTTGGTGATTATGACATTTTCTCCCATCTTATATAGAAATTCTTTTTTTTAAAGTTTTTATTTATTAATTTGACAGAGATCACAAGTAGGCAGTGAGGCAGGCAAAGAGAGAGGGAAGCAGGCTCCCTGCTGAGCAGAGAGCCTGATGCGGAACTCAATCCCAGGACTCTGAGATCATGACCCGAGCCGAAAGCAGAGTCTTAACTCACTGAGCCACTCAGGCGCCCCCAAAATTCTGTCTTTTTAGAAACATGTTACCTCTAGAAACTTAACAAAATCTTTTTTTTACCTGGATTCATTTCAAAATGATGAAACTTTTTTTTCTACCCTCTGAACAGAGATGTGCGGCTTTTAATCCTGGAATATGCCCGTTGGTCTATGATTGACAAGTACCGGGCTTTGATGGATGGCCTTTCCCTTGAGTCTCTGCTGAGCTTCGTCAAGGAGTTCAAATCCCAGCTCTTTGTTGAAGGCCTGGTACAAGGAAATGTCACAAGCACAGTGAGTGTGAGGTGCTCTCTTGCTCTTGGCTAGGTCTGAATGCTGCTGTGGGCTCTGGAATTGCATTAGTTCTCCAGAAAGAGAAGCTCTGTAGAGTTGTCATAGCACAGCCATTCTGATGCAGTGCAAGACTTTCTTAATGAGAAGATTGCTGATAATGGATAGAGCTTTGGATGAAATGGATTGGGTAAATACATGGTATTGGTTATTTGTTGAAGATTGTGTGTGGAAACGACAGTTTAGAAATTAAAGTGTAAGCTCTGGGGTATACTGAGGGATGTACACAGACACACACACACACACTTTGGCAGAACTTGTATATCAAGGTTGTGTGTTAAGGAGCTTGGGCTTTATCTTGTAGTAAATGGAAAAATCAGTGAAACATCTAAAAAGGGATTTGTTGTTAAGAAAGATGCAGGGACCAGTTAAGAGGCTTTTATAAGAGTTGACATGATTCCGGAGTTTATGAGGTATGCAGAGTAGTCAAAGTCATAGAAACAGAAAGTGGAGTAGTGGTTACCAAGGGTTGGGAAGGTGGAAAAAGGGGGGAGTTGTTTTATGGGTACAGAATTTCAGTTTTGCAAGGTGAGGAAGTTTTGGAGTTCCGTTTTACAACATTGTATTTATACTTAACACTATGGAACTGTACACTTAAAAATGGTTAAGATGGTAAACTTTGTTATGTGTGTTTGACACACACACACACATGCACGTACACATTGAGGCAAAAAATGATGAAGCCTGAGGTTAGGCAAAGTAAATGAAAAGAGAAATAGTGCAGTAGAGGATGGCTAAAACACTGACTAATTGGGATGTTGGTCTAATAGAGGAGGGAGGGGTTTAAGATGATGCCTGTATTTCTTGCTTGAACCAGTGGGTTGGTGGAAGAGTGGGAAAAATAGGTTTGGGGGGCATATGAGGAGTTTGTTCTGACATATATTGAGTGGGATAGGTATGTGGATCTTGTAACTAAAAGGCCTCTTCCAGCCAAGAATGCTTGTTTGGGACTCCGTAAATTACTTGGCTGTTGACCATCTTTCTTCATGGCTTCCCATTTTCTCAAGACTGGCCCTTTGATGGAATATATAAGTGGCCACTCTTGAGACTGGCTGCTATGTCCTCTCCACTTCCTGTCTTTATTCCCCAGCCTTCAAACCAGCCTTAGTTTCTTTCCTCCCCACGTTAAGTTTAAAAGCTTCAACTCATAGTAGGGTAGCTGTCTGCTTTTCCGAGCACAGTTGGAGTACTGGGCGGGGGTCCTTTTGATCTAGAGGACTTAGTACCATGAATTGCTCTAGGTAGAAACCACTGTAGAGTTGAGCTGACACCTCCTTTTATACCCAATTTTGTAGATGAGAAAAAAGAAGTCTTGAGAGGGGAGAAGAAGCATTCACTTAGTGTTAAGTGTTGTTTTATTGCTCTATGCCGTGTTCAGTATTTATAGATCGAGGTTTTGATAACATAGTCACAGGTGTCACAGAGGACACAGCCTAGTAGGCTAACCTGGACAGTTAAGTTTGATCATGTCACAGAGTACAGGTAAACAGAATGCCAATGGAAGAACAGAGGAGATGTTCAGTTGTGAGAGCCTCTTAATTTTCAACAGTCATAATCAATGTTGTTGAGAGACTATATCTGCTTTCCTTAATTCTATCCAGGGCTTCTTAAAGAATTAGAATATTGATATTAGTTGCTTCTGGGTGAAATTAATGTCAGGAGAGCCTGCTATAGTTATTTTCTCTTTTGCTTCCTAGGAATCAGTGGATTTCCTGAAATATGTTGTTGAGTGAGTATTGGTTTGTTTTTTCTCTGTGGGAGTTGTTTATTCCTACCAGCAGTAGGGCCTTGAGCCACAGCTCAGTTATTACTAAATCCACAATGAATGATGCTCCTTATGGTAGATTTTCTTGAAGCTGGTTGTATAAACAAAGTTAATTCAGAAGGGACTATGGGCAGCCTGACCTCCTCTTCACAGTAGTTTGTGAGGTAAGAGTAGTTTGTGGGGTAAGAGGATAAAGGCACTGCGCAGTGACCCATACTCATTCTTTTGCAGCAAGCTGAACTTCATGCCTCTGGAACAGGAGATGCCTGTGCAGTTCCAGGTGGTAGAGCTGCCTAGTGGCCACCACCTGTGCAAAGTGAGAGCTCTGAACAAGGGTGATGCCAACTCTGAAGTCACTGTGTACTACCAGGTCAGTTGGCCCCTTTACAGATGGCCATCCTCATGGCTAAGTATCTTTAGGGCACTAAAGCCTAAGTACTAGGGCACTAAAAGTCCAAAGTACCTGGAAGTCGTGACCCTACGACTTTCAAGGCCCTTTTGCAGTTACCTCTGTAGCTTTTAATCCTTAGGGTCATTTGTCTTCCTGAAGCAATTGAATTTTAAAAATTGCTCCTATTAGTGAAATGGATCCTTTTACAATCATAGGGCTTCACTGAGTCATTCAGCTACTAGTCCAGAGGGACAGAGACTGAAGAGTGGTTGGAAGTTCCCATGTGTTCCCCTGACAAAACCCCAAGTAGCAGGGTATTTTTTAAAAGGACAGTTTTGAAAAAGAGACAAAAGTAACATAGCTAAGCGACCAATATATAGCAAACAGAATGACTACCAGAGTCATAATTAAAAGTTTTAAAGCATCTGAGATAAAGGACTTGTCACTGTATTTTGATGATGAATACGAAGTCCAGAGTCCCTTACTTCCCTGAGGTCCTACTAATTGGGACTTGAATCTATTCCTTGTGTCCTCAGATCCTGTGTTCTTTCCGCACCATTCTAGAAAGGCAGGATGGGGCTTAAAATAAGAGCTTTTCAACAGGCTCAGTTGGCCCATAACTTGTGGTTAGTCCCACTTAATTCTAGGACAATGGGGACCTGTGCCTATCTAGACTGATCTCAGACTTCCTAAACTCGGGTTCCTGTGCTATGGTTCCTGGATGTCCTGCATGAGGAGATGACTTATCTTGTCAGGCCCTGTGAAGATCCTCCTGGTCTGGGCTTTGGGCAGGCCTGTCAACTTGTCCTTAAACTGTTTCTGGCCCTGGACCTACGTCTTCCTATAGAGACCTACCTCATCTGTGGAGCTTATCTCACTCTGGCTATAGATAACTAGTTTGCTTGCTTTTATCCAGGTTCTCAGCTTTTCTTTAAGATTTGAGAGAGCAAGAGAGCTAGCGAGTGAGCGTGCACAAGCAGTGGCGAGGGGCAGGAGGAGAAGCTGACTCTCTGCTGCGCAGGGAGCAGGATATAGGACTCCAATCCCAGGGCTCTGGGATCTTGACTGGAGCTGAACGCAGACGCTTAACCAACTTCAGCCACCCAGGCTCCCTGTTCTCAGCTTAATGTTTAAAGCTGAAATGACTACTGGGCCCAGATTTCATAAATGATATGGCCTGGCCCTGCTTAGCCCTGTCCACATTTCCAGTGTTTCTGCTGCTCAAAATCCACAGTACTTTCCCTGTTGTAGGGTGAGATTTCATATTGTGGGACCTTGTTTGTTGAGGTACTTTCTATTACCTCTTAGCACTTCCAAAACAAGCTTTCTTTACAGAACCACTTCCCTCCTCCCAGAGGGCATTTTGAACAGAATATCTCCTTGTCTAACTGAACAGGACTTGCAGGACACACAGGCTTTTAGCCTCTTTCTTTAGTGAAGTGGGAAGGGACAGTCTGTTAGAGGAACCTGACTGTGGGATGTACTAGCAGCATCCTTGCTTGTTGGCCTCCTGCTTTCTTTCATGCTGACTGCAGCATTTTGCTACTCTCCAGGACAGCCAGGATGTGGTCTCCCAAGTATGGTATCCATCTGCCTTTTAGGAATTTATTGACTGGTTTGGGTTCCTGTGTGTGGCCTTAGAAGCTTCTATTCATACCCATTTTGTCTGAGGAATCAGTCCAGATACCCTTCATTGATCCCAAATATTTTCTATTCTTCTTCTTAGGACCTTGAACTTCAAGTACCTAACTTCAGGTTTTGTTCTTTGGGTCTTGGGCAGGAGCCGGCAAGTTGGGTATCACTCCAATACCCAAAGTCCAGTTGGGACTCACCTCCATTGGGACATACAGTCCTGTGCAAGGGCCAAGAATACAAATGATCAAGTGTGATTTCTGTCCTCACAGGCTGTCTAGTGGGAAGGTAGATAGGTCAACAAAATTGTAAATAAGGAAATAGAGAGTGTGATCAGTACTCTTGGGGAAAGAGAGTAGGATGGATTCCTGAATAAATTATCAAGAATAGCTTGATTCTTAAAAAGTACTTTAAGCCACTGGATTTTCAGTTGGTCTGACCAACCTCTCCTTTCAGTCAGGTGCCAGGAGTCTAAAAGAATACACTCTTATGGAGCTGCTTGTGGTAAGTTGTAATAAAGAAGAGTAATGTGTTCAGGAGCCTCTGACCCACTATGAGGACTGGCCTTTCTGCCTGGGAGCCAGGGACTTGGGAGGGGTCGGGGACCTGTTTGGTAGGTGAGATGGTTATTTTTGGTATTGTCATCTGCTATGAGCATGGAAAGGGGGCCTGGGCAATTTAGGAAGAAGGCAGTAAGGGAGGCTGGACTTTGGGGTTATGTACAACACTTGGGGGTTAGAAATGGAGGTTTCTGTGCTGGGAGGAGTTGGGCTGATGGGTAGTATGTTGAATTACAGATGCACATGGAAGAGCCTTGTTTTGACTTCCTTCGAACCAAGCAGACCCTTGGGTAAGTCTGCTGGCAAGAGCACTGAGCTCAGATAAAGGTCTGGGGCTTATTTTGTAGGCTGTATTATCAGATATCCTGACTGCAGCCTCTTGGAGCTTGCTGGTCCTTCCATGTTTTAGAGTCATACTGGTCCAAACAACTAGAATCTGCATCTTGGACTATGATCAGATTTTTAGTTCAGTCAAGTTTCAGAGATTAGCAAGGAAAAAAGCTAGTGCGTAGTTCTCAGTTCAGAAGAGGGGTGGACACCCTAACCCAAAAATGAAGTAGATGCATACCATCTGGATTTTCTTTTAGATCTCCAGGTCCAGTTAGGATGTGCAGAAACCCTTCCCACTCACCTCTAGTCTCTGAGGGCAGGGCCCTGGGGACTACCTGAGTTCACAGAACTTTTCATTCTGGCCGTAGGTACCATGTTTACCCTACCTGTAGGAACACATCTGGGATTTTAGGATTCTCTGTCACTGTGGGGACTCAGGCAACGAAATACAAGTGAGTAGATGGGCGCAACTATTATTCTTAGCCTGGAGATTGGGGGTGATAGGTGCTTCCTTAAACCTCAGGCAACTCTGACTGAGTAGGGTTTGCTTCACTTGGGGGTGGAGATGCAGGGTGGGTCATAGATGGCCTGATCCAAGATGGATCAATAATGGTTCCAATGATCCTAGAAGGCCTGTGGTATTCCATGGTCACTGTGCAGGGCTTGCCAGTGTGTCCTCTCTGTAGGCGGGCCTGAGGACAAGAAAAGCAGAAATGGCTGATCTGGCATTTATCCTAGAACCAGGATTCAAGTCTTGCTGGTTCTCAGCTTTGGAGCGGGGTCAAGCATGAGTTGTCACTGCTTATGTGCTGAGGATGTCAGAAGGTGGACTACTAGAGTTAGGGGTTGGGTCCTTTTCCGTTCTCTCACTCAGCTTAGTGAAAGAGTACTGATGCCTGGAAGAAAAGACTTCAGTCTCTTTCTAGAACCATGCCTTAGCCCTTTTTCTCCTTTGCATTGTTTGAGACCAGGTTTTTTTTTTTTTTTTTCTTTTTTGGTGCAAAATACTGATTTTATTAAAGCATGGGAATAGGACCTATTAGCAGAACTGCTGCCTCTGGTGACTTTTAATTGAAGATATTTTGTTTCAGTTCTGAAGTTGTTGATAAGAAGATAGAAGAGTTTCTTTCTAGCTTTGAGGAGAAGATCGAGAACCTCACTGAGGAAGCATTCAACACGCAGGTGAGTAATGCTGGCCTGGTCTTTTGCTCCTTTGGCCAGTTCTTGAGTTTTGTAGTTCCACCTTAATGTGACCAAAATGTCTTCCTAGCTTCATCCCTCCCCTTCCTGCTGGCAGGTCCCAAGTGAAGGGATCACAGCAGGTCTCTCATAAACCAGACCAAACAGGATCAAGTGTGTGCTGGGGCAACTGGTGTGCTGCTACATCTGAGGGTTTCTCTCTTTGGTGGAATAGGTCACAGCTCTGATCAAGTTGAAGGAATGCGAGGATACCCATCTTGGGGAGGAGGTGGACAGGAACTGGAACGAAGTGGTCACCCAGCAGTATCTCTTTGACCGTCTTGCCCATGAGGTAGTAACACCATTTTGAGTATCAGAGTCCTGACCGGGACTCCTGATTTTATGAGTCACAATCCCAAGCAAATCAGTATTGTGTGGAAAAGACCAGATCCATTTTTGTATTGGTACTGTTTCTGTGTAACGTAATTGTTTTATATATTGTGTTTATATTGAGGCTCACTACAGATTTGTGAGGGAAAAAGGTTTCTGCTATTTAAAGAAAATAGAGAACTTCTGATCTTTGAGCAATTCCTCTCCAGATTTATTAATTCTGGGTGTCAGGTCTTTTTGACTGCTTCGGGCCCAAAGTAATAAAACCTACAAAAACAGCTCTAGGACCTGCAGTCTAGCTCTGAGAATATAACCCTAACATGATGAATTAACAAAGACACTGAGGCAAAAGGGTGGTTTAACAAGAGGTTTCAGCCCAGCTCAAAAGGTGCTCCAGTTTTCTGATCAGAAGACAAACTTCTCTTCCATCTGTTTCAATTGTTACTGTATTTTCTCAGGCCAGAGTATGCCTTAGCATGCACCTGAGAGGTTACACGAAGGTGGTGGATTTGGGCTCCGTGTGTACTACTCAGCTGTTAACTATAGCATCTGCTACCCTTTCTTGCTTATTTGCCAGGGTTAACTATTGCTATGAAACACAGAAAGGTGTGTCACAGAAGCTCATTTTCATCCTTCTCTGGAATGTTGAGGGCAAGCTGAAACCTGGAAGAATAAAATGATATGCTCAGGTGCTAAGCAGAACCAAAGAGATCTGCCTAGGGGGCATGTTATTTAATAACAGCTTTTTCAGAAAATACACTGCTAGTCTTTTACAGCTTTCCTTCTTTCCTGTCTTCCCTTTCTCCTGCAAGATTGAAGCACTGAAGTCATTCTCCAAATCTGACTTAGTCAACTGGTTCAAGGCTCACAGAGGACCAGGAAGTAAAATGCTCAGTGTTCATGTGAGTATAGTAACTGAACTATAGCTCTGTCCTTTCCAGAGCAGTCATTCAGCCCAGTTACCATTCCCTGAGTTTGGGTTGGGACTAGATTCTAATAGGTCTTTGCCCCTATCGGGTCAGCATGTTTCTCACCTCAAGTCTTTGGCTTCTTTCAGGTTGTTGGATTTGGGAAGTATGAGCTAGAAGAAGATGGTTCCCCTTCTGGGGAGGATTCAAACTCTTCTTGTGAAGTGATGCAGCTAACCTACCTGCCATCCTCTCCTCTGCTGGTAGACTCTACCATCCCCATTACTGATATCAGGGCTTTCACATCAACACTTAACCTTCTCCCCTACCATAAAATAGTCAAATAAACTGCAGTCTCGTTGGCCTGAAGCATTGTGTATTTAAAAACGTGTTTGTATTTTATGAAGTTACACTACTACTAGTGCCATTGAATTTTTTGCACTGCCATCATAGAATTTGATTTATATCTCCTTCTCCCACATTATGACTAACAAACCAAGGGTTACTACTATAGCAGCTGGCAGAGAGAAAGTAGCAGGGTATGCCAAGTGTTACCAAAAAACTTGCAGAAGCAGTTTGAGAAGACCTGGCCTGTCTTGGTTCTCTCAGATGGAGAACCTTGAGATGCCCTGTCTGATGTTTTAGTGCCTAAATGCTAGGTGCTAATACATGTGTGTGGGTTTTTGGTTTCTTTTTTTTTAATGTATTTTTAAATAAAGATAGTTCTGTAATGTCCTTCAGAATGAGCCATTTGCTGCTGTGGCATTCTTTTTTATTTGTCTCAGTGTGGGGTGGGGATCTAAAACCCTCTTCCTAAACCCTCTAAGGCAATAAAATATTTTTGGATGAAATGTTGGGAGGCCTATGTGTGCTGTATGAGAATTCAAGGAACTCTGGAGAATAGCATGGTGGGGATAAACAGAGAACACAGAATATAAGGGAGGGTTGAGAAAAGGGATGGACCCCCTCCATTATGTTAGGAGAGTCCTTGTGTAAAGCTATTTAGCTCCTGGATTCAAGGTTGCCAGATAAAAGAAACACATAAAAAAAATTTTGGAAAAATTACTTTATGAAGCCTTAAGAAGCACTGAGTATAATTAAATATAGTCCAGAGTTAGATACAATTTAATAATAGTCCAATTCCAAAACAAAAGTTGTTATAAGTGAGGCCATGAAATTTCCTAACACTTGATTTTAATACATTACACTAAGTTTCTAAAACAACTCAGAGGAACCAATATTTACAGTGGATGGAATATTTATGAAAAATCTGGCATCAGGTATATATGTATGTATATGTGTGTGTGTGTTGTGTATAGAACCCAAGATTATGTGAACTAGGAACAGATGTATATCTTAACAGCCATACTAGGTGTGCAAGGGTTAAGATCGGGATTTATAAATGCTTTTGAAAGCATGGGGTTTGGGGAAAAAAGCAGACATCTTGTTTTCAAAACCTGAAGTTTTTCTCAGGACTGAAGTCAAAATTGTAACTGCCACAGAAAAGGAAAAAAGGGAAGCTTTTCTCGCTTTAATTGTTCATCTGCATCATAAAGTCCAGTATCCCTGAGATAGGAACCACTGCAATAAGAAGGGAGTGAATAGGTTCTCCCAAAGGAAGATTGCTGCTTAATTATGCCTATTGCCCTGGTCGTCAGGTGTAAACTTTGCATTTCCCAACCTAATGCTTGGCAGCACCAAGACGTTTCAGTAATGGTTCATCGTAAACCCAACATTCTCCATCTTCATGAAATAGCTGTAAAAGAAAGGGGGAGAATTCAGTTATTCACTTGCTTTGTATGTCTACAAATAATATCAAACTTCTTATTATTTTAGGTCTTCTCCCCCTCATTACACTGAAGTGAGTTTCAGGCTGGGACCAGGGCTCACCTTGTTCGTCACTATGCTTATTGAGAAGAGGTATACTACACACTACTTCAGCATTCACTGAAATGAATGAATGACTTACAGCACAGGGTACAGGGGGAGTAGCAGCTGGTAGGTTGGGGCAGGCTCCCCAGTCAAGCTTACCCTTGTCTCCCACTGAATTTCCTTTTCCTTCCTTTCCCGAGCTTCTGCTCTTTGTCTTTCTTCAAGTCTATGCTTGGCTTCGGTTGCTGCATCAATGTCTCTGATTTTTAAGTTGAAAGTGACATCCTTCCAAAGGCTAAAGGAAAAGAAGTCAAGACACGGAGTATTAGATGGACAGAGGAATTAGCAAACTTGAGACTGAAAGACTAGAGCCCCACTCAATTCAGCATAATGCAAGTATAAGTCAAATGGCTTTAAGAGTAGTTCACAGACTGAATTTCCTGAAGATTCCCCTGCTAGTTTCAAAGGAATAAAATAAAGGATGGGCAGAAAGCTGGATATATGGTACAGACAACAGAGAAGAAAACAGAACTGAAACTTGGGATTTTACTTCTGGCTGTACCTCTATCTAGCTATGCAACTTTGGGGCTTATCAGCTCACCTCTCTAGGGTGTGAGTTTCCCTTACTGTAAGTCAAAAAGCGTTCGATAAGGGCAAAGACATACCATTTCAGAAAAACTCCCCTGAATAATGAAATCTGGAGAAACAGTCTGAACAGAGAGAATAAGAATCAAGAGGTGAACGGCAGAGACTTATGGAGGTAGGAGATGTGGTTTCTTCTCAAGGCCTGGAAAATGATTAACTAGGTAACTTTACAACGGAAGACACCTAAGGACCAGAGAAGTGGCCATGCCTAAGATCCCCCTGTGGTGAGGAGCAAAGCACAAATTTCTACAGATGTCCACTTACAAATAACGAGCAGGCAGTCCAGCCACGCAGACTGTTAACAAGTTAGAGACAATAGCTGGGTAATGATTTGTAAGATCCTCTTCTTTCACTTAAGAAATGCCCAAATATGCTAAACAAAGAACTTCAGTGTGTGATTCTCATCCCACTGAGAGATCCTGATTTTACTGTGGCAAATGGGAAAGGAAAAAGGTATGTCTGAAACCACCGAAAATCTGAATACCAACTAGATCTTTTGATGGTATTAAGGAATTGTTTCTTCCAAGTGTGATATTGTGGCTAGTGGTTTTTAAGTCATTTTAGAGTTAAATACTCAAATACTAAGGGATGAAATTTTTTTTGAAGTTTTTGCAACAAAAGACCTTAGGGTATTTGTACACACCTCAATAGGGAACCTCACTGCCTTCTCTTATAAACCAGAAAGATGGTGGTAACCCTGCACACCGTGAATATCTATTATATCCCAAGCATTATATATACGATGTGTTTGTCTCATTCAGTCCTCACATCAACTGAGGTATCTCCCATTTTAGGAAAGAAGGCAAAGAGAGGCAAGCTGACAGTCATGGTTAAAAAGCTAGTAAGTGGGAGCTCATATGAACCCAGGTATTCAGGATTAGTCTGTGCTCTTTATGTTCTGCTATCGTGTCTCTAAAACCCAGCCCTGCCTTTGCTAAGCCATTAGCAAGGGCACTGCGACAAGAGCTCTAACAAAGTCCTCTTACCAGCGGGATTCATACTCATTCTGATCTTCCAACTTCCTCACTTTCTTCTTAATTATAGGCAACTTCTTGGTATCTATAAAAACTGCATTTTCCTAGAAAACAAGAGGTAGATGTTTTATTTGTTCAAATTGTTCCAGGAGGAAAAGTCAGCTCTTCCCAGAAGGCTTTAACAGATTTAATAAATCCCACATGGGAATAGTATGTGTAGACTGTGAGTTTCATATGCTACCTTCAGCTTAAAATATAGTGGTGTATCTAAGTCTTGGTAGGAGGTCAACAGAGGTTTTTAATGTGGCTATGTGCTACATGCTCAATATTAATCTCTTAGTTAAGTTAGATTCATAAACAACTAATTCTAATGTTAAACACTGAAGTGCTTCTTACATTTCAAATTCTCCCAGTCCAAAATCCAGTTCGTTTGCTCCTCCTGTTAATCCCATACCACCTTCTTCCTACTTTAATTAGGTACTGTTTCCAAGTTTCTTGAAGTCAAGGACTATCTTACTCATTTCTGTATCCATGGTGTCAGGCAGTAAATACGTTTCTTATAAAAAGTCAAGTTGTGTATACAAACACTAATTAGTTTAGCACTTAAAACATACAACCCGTTCTAATAAGACAGCTGTCACTTACTGGGTATTTGCTATATGCCAAGCATTATTTTATTTTATACATATATAAAATAATATATATTTATATATAAATATTTTATATGTATATTATATATATATATATTTTTTTTTTTTTTTTTACATACACTGAGTATTCTGAGAGGAAAGGGGAAAATAAAATATATTGCTGGGGAAGAGGTGGGGAATGAAAAGATTTCCTTGAAGAGATGGCATTAGAGTTGGCCTTGGTGTTTAAATTTCTGGATGGCAAGTGTCTACAATATAGCCTACAATAAGTGTAGAATATAGGAAAATATAGGAATATAGGTTCTTACCCCTGTTGCATATTTTGCATACATTACACCATTCCATTCCCCTTCAACTGAGCAAAAAGACTTCTTATCATTTGGAGAACTAAACAGAAAAGGAAACATTTCTGTTAGTCTTAAGCTGAAAACTACCAAAGAATCTGGTCAGAGCAGAACATGGAAGAGCAACTGTCTTGGGTAAAAGCAGTTTAGCGGAACTGGATTTCCCTGAGCCAACTGGAAGAATGAGGCCCCTACACAAGATGCTAATGAATGCAACATCCCATGAATAGTGGATATGAGGTGAGCAAGAGAGCCCTGTGCTAGAGACCCTGGGGCTACAAAGGATGAGGGATGGTCCCTGCTCTCAAGCTGTTCACAGCCTAGTTGTGGAGGCACTGCCACTGAGATTCTGAGTGGTAAAGTGCTATGGTGAGTTTATGTGAGCAGTGGTGATCAAGGGCAAAAGTGTTGAAATGAAGGTCAGAGAAGGTCTCACTTATGGATGTAAACCTGGAGACCAGGCTGTTCATCCTGAGGAAGGATCCTGAGCTCAAACGGTCCAAGGTATCCTGAGGTCCTGAGGTCCTAAGGTCAAACAGTTTGACTTGCTGGTGCTGGTCTGGTTACCTTCAAGGAACACTGAGAAGCAGGCCGACCCATGCCTTTGTTCTGGACATCTGATTTCCACCATCAGTTCCAGTGGTGACCTGTGCTGCTCTCTGAGCTCTGCCCATATTCTCTGACTGCAGTAATTTTTTAGATTTTACACTGATCTTCAGGTAAACTTCATCATGTGTTCATGCACCTTCCTGCTCAAGATTTCTTTGGATGCTAATTATGCCATCCCAATTAATTTCCCCGGAAAGCTGGTTAACCAGTCATGTATCTTCTTCCATCTGCAACCCTATTCCTACAGGGCCTCTTAGGGAAGACAAAGTCCTGCAGATTCTTCTCTTCCAGGCAGATTCTGAATCCACCCAACTGACTGTTACCCAGACAGCACAACTATCTTCATTTGACCCTAGATGGAACCAAGCCAAGATGTGATGGTTACTGTTTTTCCCTAGTAAAGGCAAAGAAAAAAGGACTGTGAGGACTTGGGAGACAATGCAGTGGGAATCACAGGGTCTACTATACAGACTGGCCCACGGTCTAATGAGTCAGGACTCTATGATTTGCATTAGCTGGCAATCTGCTAAGACTCCTCTCAGGTTCCTAGGAAGGAAATCCCAACAGTGAATGCTTCCTGTTCTAAACCGAGATTTTAGGTCTACTGATAAGGAATTTCAGGAAGAGACATACAGGATGTGAAACAAGTTTACAAAGACAAAACCATTGAAACAGTTAATTCCTCTTAATAAAAGTTACAGTTCAAGACAAAAAAGAAAAGTATTTCAGAGAAGCAGAAGAGAAGAGAAGCAGAAAAATAAAATACCTACAAAATCTCAGCAGTAATTCTGTGCTTCTTGCCCCCATAGAAAGGTTTAGTGTGGAAGACGATATTTGCACTATAGCCAGTTTTGGAACAATTGATGTTGCATTCTCCGCCTAGTTCCACCCAGGGCACTGTGAGGATAGACCTGCAAAACCAAAAGTGCAGGTAAGGCTGCCAGTTCAGAGGACAGAAAAGAGGGGTGAAGTTTAAGGAACAGCAGGTTCTGCTGCCAGCTGATCAGAGGAAATGGATATAGCTCTACTTGCCTTCCATAACCATTGGGGAATGTGAGAATATAATGTTCATCATAATCTAGACACGAGACACAGCCTGTGAAGAGAAGGGATAGAATCTCTGATGAGCATAAGGCTTTACCGTCTGGATGCTGGATACTCCAGGATACTCCATTCAATTTAGGGAAAAATCAATCCTGCACCCTCCCACCCCTGTTCTCCTCCCCCATACACATGCTTATATGCAAACAATGACATCCAGTCTGGCTTTCTTGGTGCCATTTTTCCCTCACAGGACAAGGGTCCACAGCACATATTACAATAAAATTCTATTAACACTCTAGTCTACCCAATGCTCAGAGACTTACCCTGCCCTATGTTGTGCACCCCAATCGACATCCCAAGGAATTTTGATTTGGTCCAGATATGAGCATTGAATTGTATCTTCTTGTTAAAGCACTCAGCATAAAAGGCTGAAACTGAACAGAAATTGTTTTCAATTAGTGCACTACATAGCTATAGTCCCCTCTCCAACTCAACCTGGAGAAAGAACAGGCTTCATGGGGAAAATCCTGGTGTCCCTCAAAGAACAGCTTCAAATGAGGCCAGGAAGGACGTTAATTGCCTTTTATACCGTTTCTCCCAATGCAAGCACAACATAGGACCATTCTGCCAGGAACTTCCCTGAACCATGAGGGAAGCAATCCTGGAGGCTTAAAATCCTCTAGTCAGCAAGCCATGTTCTTGCCCCACCACAAGCTGGGCCCATCCACTATTTCCAGTCTTAACATTGTTGAGCAAATAAGACATTAAAGATATGCATTCTCTCCACTATGTCAAGAACATACTGTGTATAAACTACATCTCATTTATATAAACCCAAAATTGCTGAGGTCTCTATAGCACAGCTCATTATACGTGTGATTTTAGAAGGACAAGTTAGTTTCCCACATCCCTGCTTTTTACACACAGCTAATCAATGGAACAGAATCTTTGGCACTTACATAAGAAAGAAGAGGAACCAATCTTCATAAGGTTAGGAAGATATAAGGATAAAATGCCATAAAATCCATACTATAGTGAACTCAGCTATGGAACTTTTGTGTTTTTTATTATTTTTTTAAAGTAGGTCCATGCCCAACTCTGAGATCAAGAATTGCAGCATGCTCTGCCAATGGAGCCACCCAGGTACCCCAGCTTTGGGGCTTTTAATGACCCTCTTTAGACAAAACAGTTTGAGAATGGATGGTGCAAAGCTCTGTAACTTACTAGGTGGATGATGGGAAACCTGTTCAGCCACAAACGTCACACAGTTTTTGGAAACCCAGGGAACTGGTCCTTCTGAAACTAGCTCCTGTAAGTAAATATAACATTTTCTTTTGGCGTGGAAACAGAAGTGACACTGTGGATAATCTAACAATTAGAGTCTCTCCGCCTCCCATGGTGGTTAACTATTCCCTCTTCCACAAGTCCAAGCCACCTTACACGTAACTTTTATTATGGCACTTAATTTCACTACTAGAATTACAGTTTTGTGTCTGTCTCCCTTCACTAGACCTCCCTGACCAACAGTTCCTTGAAGGCAAGCATTAAGTGCCTAACCCAGGGCCAGGCATGGCACAGATGACAGTCACTTATCAGTCTGCCAAATGAGTAAGAACAGACACATTATACTGCCTTGTCTTCAGTAAGGACCACATGTAATGAATCACACAGAAAGGGAGAGATATGGAGAGTTCATGGTTTGCTCAGAGGCTATTATGTGCCAGGCACTATGTGCTAGGGCCTCTCTACATTTGCTTGAGTCTTCCCTTTTCAACATCCTCCTCAAACCAATCTCTAGATGTTGGGGCCCTGAGAACTCAGGTCTGCATTATCTACTCTTCTCCAGGCATGCTGTCTTACTAGCTAAGTGTACCTGGTTCCAGTACTTTAAATGCCATCTAAATATACTGAAATCTCTAAAAGCCCCATTTTTATCCTAGACTTCTCCCTAACTCCAGACTCTTAAAAATTCTGACTCCCTACTTGACAACTCCACTTAAATGTATGTGTAATTCACACTTGATATTTCCAATTAGTTCTTGATTTTTCCTTCTCCAAATCTAACTTTTTTTCCTTTTTTGTAAATGGCATCAACGAACTGCTGAAGCCCACATGAAGGGTTCATCTGTCACCTTTCTTTTACCTCCCCCGGCTATCTGTGTAGTACTACCTCCACAATATAGCGTGAATCAACAATGAATCTTCTGGAATAATGCCAAAACTTCCTCAGCTATAGTCTTGCTTCTATTTTTGCCCCTTTCTGATTTATTTTGCACAAAATCATTACAGTGATTTTTTTAAAACAAAAATGCAATCCTGGTAAGCCACAAAATTACCATTACAGCCCACAAGGTCTTGCATGACATGATCTCTGAATCTCACTTCATGCCACTCCTTTCCTGCTCACTATTATCTAGAGGATGTTGACCCAACAATTCTGTTCTTCTGGGGGTGCTGTGCATCTTTTGATCACTATCTTTACCATTATTATCTGCCCCCAAATAAAATGAAATCTTGAAATCAGTATGCAATTCAATATCACTAAAAACATCAGTTCAGAACTCACTGTGTTCTCTTCAGTATCATTTGGCAATGTCCAGTGACACTGAAAGATTTCGCCTAAAATGGGGTTGTATGGCTTTTTGGCAACCGATCCTTTCCTTCCTGCATGAAAGGCGGAGAGGTACCATTTCACAACCTGAACCATTCGATCTCTGGCATCCTTCTGGTCACTAATGCTGCAAGGCAGAAAGACAAAATTTAATGTCTTGCTTTCTGACAGGACACAAGCTGATGCTGCACTCCTTCACATGGTCCACTATAAACCAGGGAGAGAGGACCCAGGACCGAGAGTTTTTAAAACTGAGACATAATATACATGATTAAACGCACTAGTCTTAAGTGTTTGGCTTGATGAATCTGATAAATGCATAGTTAATTAACCTGAATGACACAGGTTTAAACTGTGATTCCTCTTACATGTGGTTATTTTTTGATAAATAAAGTACTGTAAATATATTTTTCCTTATGATTTTAATATTTTTCCTCTAGTTTACTTCATTGTAAGAATACAACATATAACACATGTAACATACAAAAATATGTTAATACTGTTTGTGTTATCAGCAAGGCTCCCAGTAGGCTACTATTAGTAAAGTTTTGGGGGAGTCAAAGGTACTTATTTTTGCCTACATGGGAGGTAAGCACCCCAAAGCCCCACACTGTTTGAGGGTCAACTGTATACCAGTGTTAGCCAATGTGTCCACCCATTGTGAAACCTCAAAGTGATTTCTATCTGGTTCCAGTAAACCATAGTCTAAGGCCAAGGAATGTAATAAGAAAAGATGGATTGTAACACCCTGCTTTAAGGAAAAATGTCCTGCTACCACTGAAAAGCAATGTGAACTCACCTCCTTGTAAATCAGTGCCAACTTTACTTTCCTTTTGCATACATATCTACTATTACAAGCTAATATTTAGAAGTTATGAGTCAGTCTGTAATCTGGACACTAGACTACCAGCTCCTCAAGGGCAGACACTGACTTTTTTTTTTTCCTGGCAAATGCCAGGTGCTTCAGAAAGGTTTGCTAAATTCAGATAACTAAATTTTGTTGTGATGAAGTATAAACAGTGATTACCAATTCCTGGATCAAATATGTTCCAGCCTTGGCTTTATAAGTACTGGCTACCTATTAATGGGCTCTCAAGATTTTTTTAGTGTCTAACTTGACTGCTTAACATCACTACCATATAATCTAAGCAAACAGACAGGCATCTGATATAAGCAAAGTATTTAATGCCTTTTCCTAGAAATGTCTGAAAGGTAAAAGGAAAAAAAGAATTCATCTATTCTGTACAAAGAGAAAGTTACCAAGTAACATCCTAAAAATTGGAAACTAGAGTGTTCAAATACCTCACAAACAGATCCGGATGTGCAAAAAAGTCTGCATACATTTCTAAAAGAGATCTTCTTTCAAGAATGAATGTTGGAAGAACTACCTGAAAAACATAAACATTTGACCCTTGAGGATCAAATTCCACTACAGATAAACAGATTGCTGAATTGTTTTAAAAAACACAAAAACAAACACCCCCAATCCCAAAAATCTCATTCCAATCATGGTATACCCACCATGTACTGCCCAGGCATGCTTCTGATACCCACTTCCCAAACTATTCTGATTCAGAAATGCCCATTAACCTGCCCAACAGATGGGAAACGAAGAACAGACTTTGAACATTCAGATGTCACTTTCTTCCTGCAATCTCCCTAAAGCTCCTGAATCAGAATAACAATGACAAATGACACTCAGTAGCTACCCTCTGATGCCTACACACATTATGTTCCTTTACAACAATCCTGTTCAGAAGAAACTATTATCCCTATTTTACAGTCAAGAAAAATGAAGATCAAAGAAAATGAGAAATTTTTTCACTGCTCTGGACTGATGTGAATTCTGTACTGAATCTCTGCACTTTCTTTTTTTTTTTATCTTGTTTTTTAAATTTATTTATTTGACAGAGAGACATCACAAGTAGGCAGAGAGGCAGGCAGAGAGAGAGAGGGGAGGAAGCAGGCTCCCTGCTGAGCAAAGAGCCCGATGCGGGACTCGA
Source organism: Mustela putorius furo (assembly GCF_011764305.1). Taxonomy (NCBI): domain Eukaryota; kingdom Metazoa; phylum Chordata; class Mammalia; order Carnivora; family Mustelidae; genus Mustela; species Mustela putorius. The sequence continues at coordinate 41,051,898 of NW_025422005.1, read as the reverse complement.
TCCCAGGACCCCGAGATCATGACCTGAGCCAAAGGCAGTGGCTTAACCCACTGAGCCACCCAGGCGCCCTGAATCTCTGCACTTTCCAATGCTGCTTCTCTATGATCATTAGTTGTATTAGGCAATTTACCTACTTATGCAACTGTCTTCTCAAATAAACGATCTCCTAGAATGTGAGGACTACACTTACACATGCATTCATAACTACTATTATACAGCAAGAGATTTTTAAATGAGCACTAAAGGAATCAATAAGAGAATAAAGATGGGAATCCAGCTGAACTCTCTTCCTACCATGGGGCTGACCCCAGGAAGAAAAATGTTGAGGGCCTAGGAATGTGGCAGAGGAGAAAAAAACCAGTAAACTGGAATATGGAAAGAATGAATGAGAAAGATTAGGAACAACCAATTAAAAGGAGAAGTATTTCATTAGGAAAGGAAAGAACAGTTTTTGAAATGTCTATCAAATTATCAATTATTCATTACGGAGCACCACAGACAACAAAAATTTCCTTAAATTTAGTAATTACTGTGCATCTACTATATTCAAGATCCTGTGTTAAATGTTGTGCACAAGGCAAAGGTAAGGATGAGAGAATACCATCATCAAATTTTAGGTGGAATACTGGGGCACTTGGGTGGCTCGGTCGGTTAAGTACCGAACCCTTAGTTTCGGCTCAGGTCATGATCTCAGAGTCGTGGGATCAAGCCCTGCATCAGGTTCCATGCTCAGCACAGAGTCTGTATGAGATTCTTCCCCCTTCCCTCCCTTTCTATCCTTCCCCCCGCTCAGTGCATGCACGTACCCTCTCTGAAGAAATAAATCTTTAAAAAAAAAAAAAATCTTTAGATGGATTGTGACAAATATACAAGAGATGTTCAGTGTCCTGAAAGTTCAGGATAGGGAAAGATCATGTTCTGCTGGGGGACCAGAATGAAGGCAGAGCTGGGAAATAATTCACTGAGGTGGCACTGGAGAAAAGCCTTAGTATGGCTATAACAGAGGAGAAAACAGAAAAACAAGACATGGACATGGGAGGGGGAGAAAAAAAGGAGGAGAAAGGAAATACTAAATCAAAAACTAATGATGTACTTATACAGGGAATGACCAGTGGACCGCTGTGGCTGGGTATATAAAGACTACCTAAGAGACTGATCGAAGGAACATAGCTTAGAAAAGGACACTGTGGGTCTAACATTTAGAATGTTTATAATAAGACTCCAGAGTTTACATTTTAAGTAAACTGTTTCCTATGTATGTTTCCTTCCTATGTATGTTCATAATCTAATATGGTTAGACTGGTAGGTAAGCTTACCTGCTGACTTGGTGCAATGAACTTAGAACTCTTCAACAGAGAAATTAAAAATGCCAAGAAAGAATGCTGAATAACAAAACGGATACTTTCTTTTTTTCTTTCTTTTTTTTGAGAGGGAAAGAGAGAGTCTAAGCAGGTTCCACCCACGGCACAGATATCCTTTGATATCTCATGACCTGAGATACTGAGCTGGCCAAAATCAAGAGTTGGACGCTGAAATGACTCAGCCAGTGATGCACCCCAGAAGTAAATAATTGTAAATATAAAGAGCTCTTAAAAGAAAAGATAAAGATTACTATTACCAGCAGAAAAATGGACAAAAGAACTGAGCAGGCATTTCAAAAAGAAGAAATGACCAAAAACCAAAATTTGATATGTAATAAAAAGATTTTTTTCCTCCCTACTTAAAAAATTTTCCTGAGAACTCCGTTCACCAGATCACCTTCAATGTTTTTACTACTACACTGATACCAGCCATCACATCAAGTAAATGGAACAGGGCTAGATTGTCTTTGACCTGGGTTCAAGTACTTACTTTGCTGCCACTTCATGTAAGGAGGCCCTGGAAACGAACTCGACATCCCTAAGTTTGTGTAAAAGGAGGATAATCCCATGCCCTGCTTATATCTTAGAACTACTTTGAAGAAAGAAAAAAAAAAACTACTTTGAAGACCAAGTGAGGTAAATGGGACAAGACTTTATAGTACTTCCAAACACTACAAAGTGCTTGGGAAAATAAAAAGTATCTGAGGTAAGAAGATACATTTTATAAATAGGAGAATGAGATAAAAATTTATGGCATTGTCAAGCAGAGAAAGACAACTGTCATATGGCTTCAACTTAAATGTGGAACATAAAAGAACAGAGGACCTTAGGGGAAGGGGGGAAAAATTCACTGGGAAAAAATGAGAGAGAGAGACAAACCATGAGAGGCTCTGGACTCTGGGAAACAAACTGAGGATTACAGAAGAGGGGTGGAGGGGATGGGGCAACCAAGTGATAGGTATTAAGGAGGACACGTGTTGTGATGAGCACTGGGTGTTATATCAACTAATGAATCATTGAACACTACATCAAAAACTAATGATGTACTTATACAGTGAACATAAAAAATTTATTGTATTGTTGTAATACTCTGGAATGCATAAAGGCATCAAGATTTCAGAATCTGTTGGCAATCACAGCCTTTTGTGCCAGTAAAGATTTCTAAAATAGCTAGTTTTTAACATTTTTGGTAAAAAAAATTATTATATCTTTCATAATATAAGAAGCTTATAGTGGCTATGGACCAAATATAGATTATCTCGCAGAGAAAATTATGAGAGGCACGATTTACAAAACTGAGTATTGCAGGCACTTTTGGTTGCCTATGCACATCCCTGCTTCATCCTTAGTTAACAGAATTCTGATTCAGTTTAGGTTCAGGCTCTAGGTAGCCGTGTGGGTCACAGATCTCATGGGGTGAATGTGATTAATCTATATCATTTAACCTCCCTTGCTAGTGACTGGCTCAGGTGTGGGCACACACATAGCTCTGGCCAACGAGATTCAATTGAAAGTCTGAGCGGCCTGGAGGCCTGTGTAGCTTAGTTGGTTAAGTGTTTGCTTGTGCTCTCTGTCAAATAAATAAATAAAATCTTAAAAAAAAAAAAAAAAAAGGGGGAAGTCTGGGTGCCTGCGTGGCTCAGTGGGCAGAGCCTCTGCCTTCGCTCAGGTCATGGTCTCAGGGTTCTGGAATCAAGCCCCGCGTTGGGCTCTCTGCTTAGCGGGGAGCCTGCTTCCCTCCCCCTCACCCCCACTTGCTGCTCTGCCTACTTATGAACTCTGTCAAAAAGAAAAAAAAAGGAAGTCTGAGGGGCCACTTCAGGAGAAGACCATCCTTCCCTAACAACAACAAAAAATCCATGAAAAGAAATTATTTTTCTGCCTCTTGACATTATTTGCCCAAGGATGGCATGACTAGAAGTGTGACACCCATTTTGAAATGACAAGGAGACAAGCCTGAATGTGAAAGTCAATATGGAAGAACAGAGTTTCTTTCTAACACACAACTGATTGAATTAATCAGTCCCACAACTACTTTACTTCTAGCCTTCTCATTGTATGAGCTAATAAACCTGGTATTGTTCAAATTATCTTCTGATGAGTCTTCTATTACTAAAGACCAAAGCCGACCATGGTGGAAGATACAGAACAGAAATATTTAGATGTCAACATCTAAAATTAAGCTCTAACTTACAAATCTGAAGTAATAATTCTGCTCTAGTAAATGCAATATAATGATCACTCTAAAAGTTCTGGGACAAACCCAGAACATTCCTGCCCAATTTGCTGGATTCCACAAATAAATGCTAGTCTTGTGTTTCTGTTCTCACTTAGATTTGAGGTAAAGGGTTTGATTATAGACACTTATTAGAAAGTATTATGGATTAGTTTTTTTTTTTTTTCCTCAATAGCCCTCTAAATCCAAAGCCAAAATAAAGCTGACTGGTGTCAAAGACTATCTAGCACTGTATTTGATTTGGTAGTAACAAAAGTGAGACTCCTAAATTTTATTAACTTTCTAAAGCCAGACAGAATAATAATCTAACCAAGATGAAAATTACTGCAGCTCATGTCTTTAAGATGAGGCACGGCAGTAAAAAGATTGGATTTTGAGATCACAGACCATATTAGAATCTCAGTTTTGCCAGTTATTAGGACTCAGCCAAGTTACTCAGCCTCTATGAGTTTTAGTTTTCTCATCCATAAAATCTTAACAGTAACACCTCTGCAGAGCTGTGAGAATTAAGTACAAGGATAAGGTTTCCAGCACAGTGGTGAGATATATAATAGGCACCCATATATTCTAGTCTCCTAACTTAACAGGGCAATTCTTTTTAGAGAACTAAGTTTAAATTCAAATTCAAATTCATTGTGTGGCTCATTGTGTGTCATACCATTTCTCATTTATGACCTGTTCTAATCCTTAACAACCCTGTGATCACAGAGGAAGGGACTGCTCAAGGTTACATGGCTTGCAAACACAGGATGCGAACACAGGTCCTCTAAGCCCAAGATTTCAGAACTCTGTTCGTTTTGATTCTGGGCACACTGTACTGCTTAAGGTTTTATCCATAACTACTAATCAAACGCAACATTATTCCTTGTTTGCCCCCAAGAAAACCCAAATCTAATTCATATTATCCACATATACTATATTTCTATGAATTCTAGTTTACATATTTTATCCATTTATAAAAATTCTGCTTATTCATCTACATTATATTAAACCACAACTGTAACAGAGGCTATGTCATTATGCTACATTTACAAGCCACATTCACTGAACAATCACTGAGAATCCACACAAACATGTTAAGACTTAGAGCAAATGCCAAATTTAATTCTTACCTTAGTAAGATCCATTCCAAGCCTAACCTGTGACAAGAGATGCATGATAACGCTTTTGTGCTCTTCCACCGACCCTGCCTCCCCTTCATCATCTCTATCATCATGTGAGTCGAAAAGGTCTAAAATAAAACAGATCTGCTTAGACTGGTATTAAACTGGGCCAACATGTGGATGCTACCAGTGCTACAAATCTTTTTTTCAAAAAAATGTTTTTAAGAGGAAGAGTTAAATTTGGGGCACCCAGTGGCTCGGTCAGTTACGTGTCTGCCTGGGATTGAGCCCCTCATCGGGCTCCCTGCTCAGCAGGAAGACTGCTTCTCCTTCTCCCACTCCCCCCACATTTCTCTGTGTCAAGTAAATAAATAAAATCTTAAAAAAAAAAAAAGTTAAATTCTCCAAGGTCACTTACCAGCATCACTTGTTCCATTGGACATGGAAGAATTAAGTGACTCTGTGGTATCTGGGCGCTTTAGACTATTTCCTGAACTGCTATGTGTCAAGACGGAGGCAGATCCAGAGGAACTTTAAAAAAAAAAAAAAAAAAAGCAGTAATTATCTTCTTAAGCCTTTTAAGAAAGCAATTCAGTCCTAGTAAGACATTAACCTATAAAGCTATCTGAAACCAATATAGGCAGACAGATGACAGAAACAAGCTAGACTTACAGTGAGCTGGTTACACACACTTACACACACACACACACACACACACACACACACTTTCCAACTCCCTGTCACCTTCATTCTGAGACTGTAAACTGTAAAGTGTGATGACTGTTTCTTGTCTTGTGCTTTTTACATAGTGTGTGTTCAGCCAAGCCATGCTGAAAGGTCAAAAATTAGTAAGAGAGGCCCTGGGTGGCTCAGTGGTTTAAAGCCACTGCCTTCAGCTCAGGTCATGATCCCAGGGTCCTGGAATTGAGCCCCACATCCGGCTCTCTGCTCAGTGGGAAGAAGCCTGCTTCCCTTCCTCTCTCTCTGCCTGACTCTCTGCCTACTTGTGATCTCTGTCAAATAAATAAATAAAATCTTAAAAAAAAATTAGTAAGAGTTTTGCTTCTGCAACTAAGTTTAAAACTAGAGTTCATTTTCTTTTCACATTACTTTGCATAAAATTACATATTACTTCTCTGCAACAATTTCTAGAACCTGAAAAATTGGTAAGTCTATTACTTAAGTCTTAAAAGATGTTGTGTCTATATTTTTGAGATCCTTTGATAAAAGCCCACAATGGTATTTAATGTTCTTCCCAGTCATTTAAAAACTGTATTTGAAATTACAAAATAAAAAAGCATGGTATTTTTTAAAAAGTAAATTTATGATAACTGAAATTATGAGCTAATTAATAGGTTTAAAAAAAGCTTCCTCTCTTATTGTACCTGTAATCGTAACTCACCCAGGATTACTTGTATATTAATAATCAAAGGCATACAGTTTACTTAAGAGTAAAAAGAAAGCCGAATTTTTTACACTGCAGATTATTATTTATAAAACAGTACACATATAACCAGTTTTTGTGAAAAATTTATGGATGTAAAGCCTATTATATATTCTAATTTAAACACACTTTGCCCTAATTACTTACCTTCTCTTGATTTTTTATTTAATAATAAATTCTGGTTGGTTTTTTTTAGAGTTTTTCACAGCAAAACTAAGTAGGAAGTACAGAATTCCCATGTCCCTTTTCCCCCATACATGTACATCTCTCCCATATCATCACCATTCTGCACCAAAGTGGTACACTAGTAACAACTCATGAACCTACAGCGGCACATCATTCTCTGACTCAAAGTCCACAGTTTACATTAAGGTTCATTCTCAGTGGTGGACATTCTATGAACTTTGCCAAATCCTCCACTGTAGTATCGTAGAGAATAGTTTTCCCTACCCAAAAAAATCTGTGTTCCACATATATTAGAACATTAAAATACTAGAACATTCTAATATTAAAATATTAGATCAATATGTACTCTAATTTAAACATAGTTTGTCCTGGTTACTAACCTTCTTTTATCTATTTTTCAAAAATCCTTAGGTAACTAAATATTGCTTCTTTGATAATTTAGTAGTATACATCATAAGGTACTATAACTAATATCTACCTCACCAGTTTTGAAAGCCAATAGTAAGAGAGATCAAATTATCATTAAATAAAAGAGGTGCATGTTTTGTGGCTCTTTGGTATATCATCAAAATAGAGTCAATCTTTTAAATCCATTCACCAAAACCCCCAAATTCTTTAAAATATGTATCTTATTTTAGATGCAATTCTGAAGGTAGGTCAGATCTATGCTGTGCTTTTCTTTTGTACTCAGGTTAGAAACCATGTTTGGGGCAAATGAAATGCTCAATAGAGCTCAAAATAAAAAAGGTGATAAATTCTCATTTATCCATTTCATAATTTACCTCAATCAGGAAAAGAACTGAAAGAATGCAGTTAAAAAATAACAGCAACATTGATAAAAATGATACGCATACAAGGCTTATCTGCAGTGGACTAATTTGTATAGTATGTAATCATAATATCATAAACTAAACCAAAAAATGTGAAGGCTGAACTGAATTATAACAGAATCCAAAGTCTTACTGAGTACTAAGGGATGTGCCAAACGCTGTGTCTTTATCTCCGTAACACTTTAACCTCCATAACAACTGTATAAGATAGATATGATTATTCTCCTCATACATGGATGCTCAGCTCAGAGGTTCAGTGACCAGCTTGAGATCACACAGCTGTTAAGCAGTGGAGCCATTTCAAAGGCACGTCTGGCTCCAAAGCACAGGTTCTTTCCAATGTGGACTTCCATCTAGTTTATAATTGTGTGCAACCATACCGTTCAGTGACTTAGTTCACATAGAAACTATCAGTACTGCGGGTCTTTAGAAAGTAAGCAATGTAAAACACTTTCACGTCTCTTCCTTCAGAGACCGAAAAACAGTAGATAGAAACTTGATGCCAGAGTAAAAAAACAAGTAGTAGCAGCTGATAACCAGCAGGTGTCACAGGCTCAATGCCTATCAAGATCAGGCAGAGACCATAAATACTGTGAACTAGGCTAGATTATAAGGAATACAGACCTGGAGCAACATATTCAATTTGAAGGGATTTAAGGCTCTGTAGCTCACTCAGTTGAGTGTCTGCCTCTGGCTCAGGCCATGATCCATGGTCCTGGGATTGAGTCCCACACCCGCTCCTCGCTCAGCAGGGAGCCTGCTTTTCCCTCTGCCTGTTACTCCCCTGCTTGTACTCTCTCCCTCTCTCAGACAAATGAATAAATAAAATCTTTAAAAAAATAAAAAATAAAACAAAACACCACCCCCCAAAAGTGAACAAACACTCTGCTGGTCAAATAAAACATTTGCAATCCCTACCAGTTTGGGAATCCAGATTAGGGCATACAAGGAGAGCATAAAATTGAGGGAGGAAAGGAATTCAGTGGTTAGCTGGACACAGAATTTAACTCTGGGCCCCTTCAAATGGGAGGTTCATCAATTGTGTATTTGTCATGGGATGGGTACCAGGAGAGAACAGAGAAGGAAGCTTATAAGGAGAAAACAGAAAAGCCCATGAGCCTACCAGTGACTCTGCAGACATGCCTATTACATGTACAACAACTAAGTATTTTTAAATTTATTTCCTATTTCATAAAAATTTCAGGAGAACCCTTTGAAACTGGGGCCAGACTCAGATACTATAAGCTTTCCTGAATATGGTTTTATGCTTCTGGAGGAGAGATGAATCTGTTTTGATATTCAATTGTACTCTGTTTAGCATAACACCTAATGTTTGATATAAGATGATATTCTTGATTCTGTTTAAAGAAAACTTGCTTGGAAACATCAAAAATCAATAGTAAGTTTTATCAGAATTTTCTTCCAAATGCTTATTTCCTTTTAACCCCACTATCATTAAAAAAAAAAAAAAATTCTTTTCCCCCCCAAATTAAAGCTAATTCCTACTAGCCAACTGCTAACAATGGTTTCTTTCTAGCTTTCTCAATCTCATCTGACCCTCTCCTAATGTCGGCGCTATGGAAATAATGTCAGGAGTTCAATTAACAATACTGGCATATTACTTTAGCTGATGCTAATTTATTCCACTTGAATTAAGTCAAAAGTATTTGAATTAAGTCAAAAGTCACAGAACTGGCTTTGCTCAATAAGCCAATCAGAAAAGCAGCTTTATTATAAGGGAGTCTGTCAATTCTACCAGTCTCAAAATATAATTAATTTTTAAAATCAAGAGTCATTTAAATACATAGATCAATTACTTACTCTATTAAGCGCTTTGGGGATGAGCCACTTTGATGGAATTCATCAGCATCATAGAATTCATCTTCACTGCTAGAATAAGAGAACTCGGGGACAGTATTTGGAGACAAGTTGACATGGCTTGGAGAAGTCAAACTGCTACTAGGTGGTGAGTGCCCACTGCCTAGGAAGTAAAAACATTTTAAATTAGGAGACAATGTTGGTAATAGAGGAAAAAAATTAGGGAGATGGAGTCAAAACAGACTTTTCTAAAATCAAGAAAAGTTAAGTTGGTAGAAGTCCTTACACTCTCTGTAAAGAAAATCAACACTTAACCTAGCCAAAGAAAAAGGCAAATCACGTAATAGAATGGGACATAGACTTTTAAATGAAAAACTGCTATCTTCCCATTTATAAATATCCATAATTAGAAAGGGAGCTCTTTCATTTGTAATTCAGTGTGAGTTCTGGGGTCTGAAGCCCCACAACAGATACAATGCCAATGGAGAGCCAGGCCTCCTATTTTATACTACAGAATCAGATATTTTAAAAACACAGCAGGGACACAATGAGAATGCATAATGGAAAGAATACCAAAGACCACATGAAAGTTAAAATATTGTCCAGGATATCACATTCACATTAGTCATTATGTTTTTGACAGTTACATGAAAACACAAAAGCACCACACAACAGCCCTAGCACTCAACATCCAAACTCCTTACTTCTTTTCTACCTACGTCAAAGTCAGATGCCTGGGGCTCAGGGGCAAAGAAAAACAGAGGTCTACTATGGGAAGAATGTTTAAAAGGAAAGGACTAGAAAAAACATCTTTCTATACCTAAGCAGTCTAAGGAAACGGAAATTACCAGAGATCCATAGAAAGACTACTATCTAATCTCTGTGATCATGATTCACTGTCTAGTAACAAACAATAAAAGTATCAAACCATGGAGGACTACTGAGATTAATTCAACAAGTGTTTATAGAGCATCTACAGGCTCTTGGCAATTTATGCCCATCTGCTATAGATGCTTGACAGAGATTAAATTTAATTAAGTCAATACTAGTAATCTAAAAACCAAGGCCACAGTTATAGAAGTTGAGAAACAGCAGCAACAAAAATGAATCCATAGTCACCCACGGATTGTTAGCCCATTCTTGCGTTAACAGAGAAAAAGCACATCCACTGCCACACTTAGTTGCCATGTTCACAAAGATACTTTAAAAACATTAACAGAAAAAGTTTGCACCAAAAAAGGTAATCTTACTATGGAAATTGCAAAAATAGTTCATCTTAGCAAATAACTTTAAATTCCCCGCCCCCTGCAATACTGGCAGTAAAACTGGAAAGAGACTTTCTCTTACTGAAACAGGCAATAATAATAATAAAGCCCCCAAACCACCCAGGAATTAAAAATGATTAAGAAACATGCAAACACTCCAGGTGATCACACAATTAAAAATGCGTCCAAGAAGAAAATGAGTTTGGGAACTTAAAACAAAACAAAACAAAACAAAAAAACCAACAAACACAAAAACTGAGTTTTCCTTATGAGAACAAACAATATTATTTTTTTTTCCTCAGTTGTTACCTTGTTTCTTTTTTGTATCAGAAAGAGAGTTAAGAAAAGGAGAAGAAATCAGGTTGGAAAAAAGCAAGAAATAAATCACATGTTGATTTCATTTCAAAAGTCCTTTAAATATACCTATGCAAAAATGCTGTATTTTAAAAGTTATCTTCTGAAATAATTATATCCTAAATTACTTATTATAATTATCCTAAATGTACACAGGAAAAATACCCACTTTTTCAAAGTTTGTAACTGATTTTATGTAGCTCTAAACAGACAATTCTGGCTGTTTCCAAACTGACATAATCCTTTCTTTAGTAAAAATGTGGAAGATTTTATATAATCTGAAGAGAAATCTAAGTATCCTTTGGATACTTTGGGAGTATCCAAATACAGGGAGAGTGAGAATCTTTATTTATTTATTTATATTATTTATTTATTTGACAGAGAGAGCACAAGTAAGCAGAGCCGCAGGTGAGAAGCAGGCTCTCTGCTGAGCAGGGATCCTGACATGGGGCTCGATCCCAGACTGAGCCACCCAGGAGCCCCAGGGAGAGTGAGAATCTTAAGTAGGCCCCATACCAACCAAATGTGCCTGAGACAGGGCTCTGTCTCAAGACCCTGAGATCATGACCTGAGCCGAAATCAAGAGTCCGATGCTTAACTGACTGAGTCACTCAGGTCTCCTAGAGTATCCTTTTATATTAAAACAAAACAAAACAATAAAGAAAACACAGGTACTATTTTTAAAATGAACAAAAGGTGATACAAGTAATGAAATACAGGGAAAAAGTCAGCCAAACATTTCAAGCTCATTATTCAAATTACTTGTATTTTCCCAAGAACTTCAAGTAAGAGCTATTTTTGCTTTCTTTCAAATTCAGAAGACAGCGGCCCAAGCTATTAAATATTAAAGAACAAAGTAACAGTATCAGCATCTTTACTAATTCAAATTTCAAAATGGGCTAAAGTCACAAGGTAATTTTCATTATTACAAGACAGGAGGAAAGTCCTGTCTAGGAAAGAAATCTGTGGAGCAACAAACAGGGGCTCACCTCCTACTTCCTCAAGGCATAACAGGGACAAAAGCATGAAGTTTTCCTTTGAGTTGATCTCAACATAAAACTAATTAGTTTTCAAACAAGAAATTAATCTAATACTAACACTGATAGTATGCCTGTAAATTACAGGAAAAAATAAAGGCCATAGTCTAAATAAAGAGAATACATGTTAAAATGAAGTATCTTTTTTTGCTTATAAAATAACAAAAATGTGAAAGAATAATACATTTAACCTTAAAAAAATATATGTGCCAAAAGTGCTTGTACAAGGATATTCACTAAGTACTGTTTGTAACAGGAAAATCCTGGAAACAACATAAATGTCCATTAACAGAAAAACAGGTAGTATGTGCTCAGGCAGCCATATAAAGAACACTGCAGACCTAACAGTATAAACACAGAAAGCTCTCTAAATGTTCTCTGTTAAATGAAAAGAGTAAGTCACAGAAACACATGATGTCATTCAGGTTAAAACAACAAGAAGAATACAAAATATATTTTCACAGAACTAGAACAAATAGTACTAAAATTTGTACAGAACCACAGAAAACCCCCAATACCCAAAGTAGTCCTGAGAAAGAAGAATAAAGTGGAAGTATTACAACACCAGATTTCGAAATATACTACAAAACTGTGATGATCAAAACAGTATGTATGGTATAGCCATAAAGACACACATATCAGTGGCACAGAACAGATACCCCCCAAAGTAAATCCATGATTATACGGTCAATCCATGACAAAGAAGGCAAGAACACTTAACCTGTGACAAAGGAAGCAAGATTATACAATGGGGAAAAGACAGTCTCTCCAATAAATGGTGCTAGGAAGGCTGGACAGCTGCAGGTAAAAGATGAAACTAAAACTTTCTAACACTATACACTCAAAAATGGATTAAAGATCTCAATGTGAGACTTGAAACCAAAAAAATCCTAGAAAAGAGCACAGGCAGGAATTTCTCTGACATCGGCTATAGCATGTTTTTCCAGATGCATCTCTCTGAGGCAAGGCAAACAAAGGCAAAAATAAACAATAGGGATTACATAAAAATCAAAAGCTTTTCCACAGCAAGGAAGCTATCAACAAAACAATAAAGGACACCTCAATGAATGAGAGAAGATATCTGCAAATGATATGTCCAATGAAGGCTTAATATTCATAATATACAAAGAACTTCTACAACTCAATACCGCCCCCCAAAAAAATCTGTTTTAAAAATGGGCAGAGAAAGAAAGGGGAGGGGGCCAGAGGACTGAATAAACGTTTTCCAACAGACAGATGAAGAGGTGCTCAATGTCATGAATCATCAAAATGCAAATCAAAACCACAATGATATCACCTTACACCAGACAGAATGGCTAAAGTCAAAAATGACAGGAAATAACAAGTGTTCGAAACACTAATTCAGGGGACACCTTGGTGGCTCAGTTGGTTGGGCTGCTGCCTTCGGCTCAAGTCATGATCCCAAGGTCCTGGGATCAAGTCCCACATTGGGCTCCTTGCTCGGCAGGGAGCCTGCTTCTCTAGCTGCCTCTGCCTGCCTCTCTGCCTGCTTGTGTGTACTCTCTCTCTCTCTATCTCTGGCAAATAAACATAATTTTACAAAAAAGAAAAAAGAAAAGAAAAGAAACACTAATTCAGAAAGATACACACACCTCTATGCTTACTGCAGCTTGATTTACAACAGCCAAGATATAGAAGCATACCCATTAACAGGTGAATAATGAAAGGAAATGTGGTGTACACACACACAAAGACACACACACAGAGGAATATTTTTTTTTTTTTTAGATTTTATTTATTTATTTTGCAGACAGAGATCACAAGTAGGCAGAGAGGCAGGCAGAGAGAGAGAGGAGGAAGCAGGCTCCCCGCTGAGTGGAGAGCCCGATGTGGGGCTCTATCCCAGGACCCTGGGATCATGACCTGAGCTGAAGGCAGAGGCTTTAACCCACTGAGCCACCCAGGCGCCCCCACACAGAGGAATATTACACAGCCATAAAAAGGATGAGATTGTGCCATTTGAGACACCATGGATGAACCTAGAGGGTATAATATGCTAAATGAAATAAGCCCAACTGAGAAAGACAAATACCACATGACTCCACTTATGATTTAAAAACATAACAAAACAAAAACCTCCACAAACAAACAAACAAAAAGCAGAATCAGGCCTGTAATACAGATAATAAAATGACGGTTGCCAGACAGGAGAGGGGTGGCGGGTTGAGCAAAATGGATGAAGGGGAGAGGGGAATACAGGATTCCAGTTACGGAATGAATAAGTCATAGGAGTAACAGGCACAGCATAGGGAATATAGTCAATGACAGCGATTAACAGGACAGATGGTAGCTACACACTTGGGGGAACATAGCATAATGTATAAACTTGTCAAATCACTAAGGTGTCACCTGAAACTAATGTAACATCATAAATAAATAATAAATAAATAAATAAATAGAATAGAATAGAATAGAATTCTGGGGCACCAGGGTGGCTCAGTCAGTTAAGCAACAGCCTTCGGCTTGGGTTGTGATCCCAAAGTCCTGGGATCAGCCCCATATCAGGCTCCTTGCTCAGCAGGGCGCCTCCTTCTCCCTCTGCCCGCTGGTGCCTTGCTTGTTGCACAACTTGCTCTCCCCCAACTCTGTGTCAAAACAAATAAATAAAATCTTCCAGAAAAAAAAAAAAGAAAGGCAATTACTACTCAAGCTTCTGGTTCTATCACAAAGTTAACCACTTCATGTATAGAATGATGGTAAAATTGTACCTCCAACACAAATATGTAACACATTTCACCGTTTTTCCCATCAGCAATCAAACACAAACCTTAAATGTTAATGGGGAGTTATGAGAATTAAAGAAATTATATAAATTTGTACCTGTACTATTTGGTGTTGGAGTCTGATGATGTCCCAAGGTAGTTAATACAGGTCCAACAGGTAGCGAAGATGGACGCTGTTCTGACTTACATAGCTGAGAAGGTTCTAGAAGATTTGAACATATGAAATAAGTTAGAAAAAAAGCCCAATACAACTGTGTTAACTGCAACTGTGTGGAATTTAAAATCCTAAATATCAGTAATTTTTGAAACTGTCTTCCATTAAGTCAAGTTCCATGCTGCTCCCTCTTCCGGATCTTCTCTCCCCTTTAAACTCAATGGTGATAAACTACCATTTTATCTAAAACATTAGGATATCAAGAGACTAATCAAGGCAGGCCAAACCTCAGCAACAATGCTCTATAAAACTAGCAAACACTTCTGATGATAAGGTCTTTCTAAGCATCAAACCACATAAAATCATTTAAAAATGAGGCACATGGGACACCTGGATGGCTCAGTTGGTTGAGTGTCCCACTCTTGATTTTGACTCAGGTTTGGTCTCAGGGTCATGGAATCAAGCCCTGCACTAGAGCTCTGCGCATAGTGGGGAGCCTGCTTGAGATTCTTTCCCTTTTCCTCTTGCACACACATGCATACTCTCTCTCTCTCTAAAATAAGTAAATCCTTAGGGGTGCCTGGGTGGCTCAGTTGGTTATGCATCTGCCTTTGGCTCAGGTCATGATCCCAGAGTCCTGGCATCAAGTCCCGTATTGGGCTCCTTGCTCAGCAGGGAGTCTGCTTCTTCCTCTGCCTCCCATTCTCCCTGCTTGTGTGTCACACACTCTCTCTCTCACACCGACAAATAAATAAATAAATAAATCTTAAAAATACACAAATCTTTAAAGAAATAAAATGGGGGCACAGTATTATTTCCTCTTCAGCCCAAGATACTATGTTCATTCTCTTAAAGAATCAAAATTCGCAAAAGCATTTCACATACTTCTAAGGTTTTTTTTTTTTTTATTAAAGATTTTATTTATTTATTTGACAGAGAGACACAGTGAGAGAGGAAGAGAAGCAGGGGGAGTGGGAGAGGGAGAAGCAAGCTTTCCGCTGAGCAGGGAGCCAGATGTGGGGTTCAATCCTAGGACCCTGGGAACATGACCTGAGCTGAAGACAGATGCTTAACGACTGAGCCACCCAGGCACCCCTACTTTAAAAGTATTTTTAAAGGGATTTTTTTGTTACATTACTGACCTAACTAAATCATCGAGAAAGCAGAAATGTTGGATTCAACAGAAGGTAAAAGGAATTCATACACACAGCTGTTGTCCCTAAGCCTTCGTTAGTTTAAAAAAAAATACTATTGATTACTTTATACTTAAAAATACAGGTCCCTTCTAATCAATAGGCGTAACAAATTTCACCTTTCCCTTCCATTACCTAGAGTTCACCATCAAGAAGAAAACATTTGTATTCTTCATAGCTATAAAAAGTATCCCAAAATAGAAAGTTTCTGGATTACCTCCAAGTAGGTCAATATATATTAAGATTTCTTTGGTAGCATGAATCCTGGGTCATAGGATTCTGTCCCACCAGCTAATCTACATCTTAGTAACCATGTTTTCCTTTCATCTCACTATGAAAACCAAAAGCTCTTTCACTATATTAAAAAAATCCCCCAAACCAAAAATATTATCATCTTTTTCCAGTTCATTTTCTGCTGCTATTTTTGTGATTCCTTTTGTTTATCAAAAAACAAAACAAAGGGTGCCTGGGTGCCTCAGTTGGTTAAGCGTCTGCTTTCTGCTCAGGTCATGATCCCAAGGTCTTAGGATCAAGCCCCACATTGGGCTACCTGCTTAGTAGGGAGCCTGCCTCTCCCTCTCCCTCTGCCACTGCCCCTGCTTGTGCTCTCTCATTCTATCAAATAAATAAAATCTTTAAAAAAAAAAAGCAAAAAAAAAAGACAAAACAATAAAACCAAAAACGAGCCCTTCAAGATTTATGAAAGCTGAACAAATTAAGTTTTCTCTAATCAATGAAAATGAAACATTTTTGCAAATACTTACCTGGAGGTAAGACAGTCTGGGTAGGCATTGTGTTGATCACAGGTTCCAAGGGACTAGGTTGATATATTGCATCTACAGGATTAATAGTACTCTAAGATAAAGAAACACAGTATAGTTATTTTTAATTAAATACCCTTCCAGTGCTCACCCTCCCAAATGTACGAAATGCCCACATTTCTGACAGCAAAGTCCTGAGGGTAGCTATATAGAGATGCTGCTCAAAATGCAAAGAAGAAATGAAATGCATTTATGATATAGAAGTCTAAGAGTTTCTTAAAAAACAAAACATAGTAAGGAGGGAAAATGAAAGAATTTCTGCCATATGGAAAGATAAAGCTAAATGAAAAAACCTGCAAAGAGTTGTAAAATGGTGTGGGAAAATTTCAGGAAGTAAAAATAGTCACTTCTGAATTCAGTTCTTCTCACTTAATTCTTAATTCACCACAAATAATGTTTCTCTATTGAAGATAGAAATACTCTCTCTTACTCTGATGTTATTAAACATTACAACTACAACTGGTAAATATACCTGCACCACTGGGATTTTATTTTTCCATCTCATACTATTGCCACCTTCTATCACTGTGTACATAATGTACAGGTACCTAGTTTTATAGTCACTAAATGCAAAGAGATATATCTTCTAATTGGGGGATTCAGGGAAGAAAGCTTTCTTTTTAAGGATTTAGAAGAAAAAAAGTAAATATGCAGTTACAGTTTTAGAGGAAAAAAATGTCTACATCTTTCTGATTTCAAGCCAAGAACTTACTCTGCTAGCATAAGGACATTTTAAAAACAAGACTCTATAGTTTACTGATGCTTTTTTACTTTGAGGTGGGTAGTTAAGTTTAAACTAAGGTCTCTCCCAGAGTAAAATTTAGGAAGTAAATTTTACTTCCTAAAATTTCTAAATTTTAGGAAATAGTGAAACAGATTTAGAAGAGATTTAGAAGAGAAATACCTTACTGATGAATGAGCCCCAAAAGTATTCATAAAACTTTAGAAGACCCTAGCAATGGAAACTGAGTTAAGGGAAAAGTTTTTATAGCATTCTCATTTAAAGCCTAAGTTTGATTTTTTCTTTAAACCTCCTTCTCTGCTTAAATATTAAAAATCATTAAATCAGATCTCTTAAATCAACTGACTTGAGCACAAGAATGTCTGATGTTTGTCACAATAGTCTACTGACTATAAATATTTTAACAGGAAAATAAAGGACACTTAGAGAAGAGACCCTGAAAATAATCACTAATAAAAACCCTAATAAAATGAAGTAGGGAAGGTTTTGAAGTACTGGGAAGAGCACAGATAAAACAGACTCAGAATTTTAATTCCTTAGAGTCTTTATTCTACCAAGATTTGGCAAATCTTTTATCTACTATGGTCCTCGCTTTCCCATTCTGTAACATGAAGAAATGTCTGGATTTTATGTTCTACAGAGGCTTTCTGGTTATTACTTTATGATTCTATCTTCAGATACTGGACCAGCACATAATAACTAAACAAATGTCTCAACAAGTCCTGCAGCTGTTTTCAGTGTAAATTCCTTATTTTTACCTAATGGTTTTCTTCAAAGAACTCCAAGTGCTTTACAAAGGCAAAATTCCACCATTAATATCGATTCACAGGAAGGAGAGTATGTCACCTCCTTATCTGCACCTTTTATATAAGAAAAATTACTGAAGAGACTAAGAAATAACTTTGGAAAAAGGGACCAGCAAAATTCTATCTTTTGAATGTAATCTTTTGTCTTCCAGATGAAATGTTCTAAATCTAAAGATTTAGCTAATGTGAAGATCAGATATTTGCATGTACAAGTACCAAATATCTTTTGTTGCTTGCCTTAATAGAAAATGTAACTATTCCATACTTATCTACAGCCCTTGTTCAATCAATTTCAGGCTAAAATATGTCAAACGACATTCTACATCTTGCTTTGAAAATGAATGTGCAGCACTTTAGAAGCACAAATAATCCTCAGCTTTAACTAGCTGTAACATTAATAACATTTACGTAAAATAAAAATTATATGTACATGTATTTATGTATAGCTAGCTAGCATTTATTGATTCTGTGCTCATCCTGTACCTTATAACAATGTTCATCTGACGTAGACCTAGCCACCGTTCTTTAAAGATGAGGAAACTGAGACTCAAAGGTCAAGTAACCTGCCTAAGATCACAACTAGTGAGTAGCAGGGCCAGGTTCTAGCTGTGAGGGTCTAAGATTTGAACCATGAACGCTTCCCTTTTTAAAAATAAAAACTCTTGGGGCACCTGGGTGGCTCAGTGGGTTAAAGCCTCTGCCTTCGGCTCAGGTCATGATCCCAGGGTCCAGGGATTGAGCCCCACAGCCTCAGCAGGGAGCCTGCTTCCTTCTCTCTCTGTCTCTCTCTCTCTCTCTCTCTCTCTGCCTACTTGTGATCTCTGTCAAATAAATAAATAAAATCTTAATAAATAAATATTTTTTTAAAAAATTAAAAAAAAAAACTCTTAAAGAAAAATGCTATAGTTTTTGCTCAGTGATTCAAGCACAGTTACTTTCTAAAAGTTTAGATTTTTTTGTAAGTATAAATTTTCTAGATGTTTTTAATTGCAAATGACCAAGCATTTTTGGTATGTAAAACTGCCAATTTTGGGGGTGTCTGGGTAGCTCAGCTGGTTAAGTGGCTTGGCTTTGGCTCAGGACATGATCTCAGGGTCCTGGGATTGAGTACTACATTGGGCTCCCTGCTCAGTGGAAAGCCTGTTTCTCCCTCTTCCTCTGCCTGCCACTCTGCCTACTTGTGCCCTCTCTGTCAAATAAATAAAATCTTAAAAAAAAAAAAAAAAAAACCTGCCAATTTTCTTAACATAATAAAAAGTAATTTTGCTTTGAGGAAAAAGAGAAAAATAATTGCCACCATGATTTTCCTTAGGATCTTTGGGGACCATAACATGTTAGACAACATATATAGTCCTTTTCCATGAGGCTTACAATCTTAAGTGGTAGCTCAGGAAAAGATACTACATTACATTACACTGTATTTAGATCACATAATTGTATTGTATCACTCTGGCTCAAACTCTGAACTCACACTGTGAAAAGAAAATAAAAATTCCAATGTCTTTAATTCAAATTTTAAAAATGCTTCTTCTCAGGGCGCCTGGGTGGCTCATGGGTTAAGGCCTCTGCTTTCGGCTCAGGTTATGATCCCAGGGTCCTGGGATGGAGCCCCGCATCGGGCTCTCTGCTCAGTGGGGAGCCTGCTTCCCCCTCTCTCTCTGCTGGCCTCTCTGCCTACTTGTGATCTCTCTCTGTCAAATAAATAAATAAAATCTTAAAAAAAAATGCTTCTTCTCTTATCTCTGGCTTCTCAAGAAATATGCAAACAATATCGATATTTAACTTTTTTCATTTTAAACCAAATATAAAGATAAGATGCTTATCCTTTTAAGTACAATCATGAGATGGTTTTGAAGATTTTGAAGTTTCCAGGTCTCAGACAAGTAGACATCTGTAAAGTCTTGGGACAATAAAAAGGGGCAGCCTCCTACTTTAGAGACCTTTAAAGAGAAGTTATCATAACAATAGGGTCACTCCAAATACAATCTTCAAACTCTTATTTCCAGATGGGAAATACCCACAATAAAATTTTCTTTTCTTTTTAAAGAAGAGGTTGAACTTAAGGGAAGAGTAAAATGCTGAGGAGGAAAGAATAAGAAAATGGCTATAAGTGAAAGAATTCATGTTGCAATATGTTCTAATAAAAACACAATATATATACCACAGTATCAAGGACAGTTAACACAACACACAAAATCTAAAAATAAAATAGAAACCAATTAACAATATTAAATAGATTAGGGTATGTTTCAATACTGAATCCCTCCCTCCCCTTCTGCTTTCATCTGAGAAAAAAAGAAGTTTGACAAGAAATAAAGCATTGTGAGTTATGCCTTAGTCATAAAAGCTGTATTTTCATACCATGATTAACCCCTTATGTTAACACATGCAAAGTGATTCAATCTGAACCAACACTTAGAAAAATTTTAACATTTCCCCTGCAAATGATTGCTGAAAGATGGCTAACTTTAGAAGCTTAAGGAAAATTGCAAGAATCAACAACAAAAAGCAGTGAGTAGGTGAAAAAAGGAATTTGTGTTGAAAAATGAGTAGAAGTTCAGGCTTCTCCTGACATGACTGGTTATAATGCTCTGCAGAAGTAAAGGGAAAGAAAAAGATTAGATTAAACTTACTATAATTCCATCTGCGTGCTTCTCCGCATTACACTGGTCCTTAAGGAAAAACGTTAAAAATATTAACTTCATTCTTTTACTTAGGTAAGTCCTTGTGTACTTGCTTTCCTATTATGAAAGCTTATTTTACTATTAAGTAACAATGTTAGAAAACTATTTTTTGGCTTCTATTGAGATTTTAATTCCATCTGTACATCACTAGCCAAACATAATTCCATCACTGGCTACACATCCACCACCAGCAGCAGCATGGCAATTGTTTTTCTATATAGGCACTTAATTAAATTATTAATATCCTATGGAACTGTGTAGTCATATCAGTATCAACTATTAACAGCAGATACACTAATTAAGGATTGAAGACCCTGTATATTATAACAAAACCCGCAACCCCCCAACTCTCACTACACTTTATTTATTTTTTAAGATTTATTTATTTATTTGACAGATTAAGAGAGATCACAAGTAGGCAGAGAGGCAGGCAGAGAGAGGGAGGAAGGGAAGCAGGCTCCCTGATGAGAGCAGAGAGCCCAACGTGGGGCTCGATCCCAGGACCCTGAGATCACGACCTGAGACGAAGGCAGAGGCTTAACCCACTAAGCCACCCAGGCGCCCCTCACTACACTTTAAAAGTGTAAGAATCATATATCCTTAAAAACTTGGGATGTAAGACATGATTTCCTGTATTCTGGCTACAGGCCCAAGAATTATACTTTTCTAAATAGATGAGGTTTTTCTTTTAGTAAACATAATCACTGTATCCATGGAATGACATAGGAATTAACTTACTACCTGACAAATATTTTGTATTTATTATTCCACTTACTCCACCAATAACTCTATAAGGTAGATGCTATTATTATTCCTATTGGACATTTGAGAAAATTGAGACAGAGAGAGGTGCGGAGCGAGGATTCCAATAGTCTGGTTTCAGAACTCATGTTCTTAATATGCTCTTTTGTCTTGCTTATAAGGATGTACTTTCAGGAAGAAGGTGGTGGAAAGTTATCAACACATATTCATTTCTGTAATTATAACCCAATTATTTGTATTATGTAGACAGTATGTTTAATTTTAAATAAACTGTTTAATGTTTAGCTCATACTATCTGGAAATCGAAATTTCAAAGTTTTAACAGAAACCAGTATTTGGTCTTGGTCTTAAACATAATGGCCAAGTTATATCTCATTTCTATCTGTAACTTTTTCTTTAACTACTGAGTTTACTCAGAAATATACACATTGAAGGGTCAACCAAGACCAATTTGAAGATTTGGGAAATTTTTTTTAAGTGCAGATACAGAGAAGTATTAACATAGCAGGCTTATTAGCCTGCAAAGTTGACCTTTGGCTAATGACTAGGAACTTGGATTTCAGGACAGTCCCCACCACTTTATGTGATAAGACCGGCTCACTGTGCCTAAACTGTTTAAGTAAACAATAGGGTTTACGCTAACAGCTAGCTTTCCTTCTGGAAGTCTGGAATCTTGGTAAGTGCTAGGTAGAGATGCTTACATGTCAAGGTCCCAAGAAAAACTGTGGGTGTTGAGTCTTTAATGAGCTTCTCTGGTAGACAACATTTTACATGCAGGTTTTTTTGTTTTTGCTTTTGTTTTTAAGATTTTCTTTGAGACAGACAAAGAGAGGGCGGGAGGGAGAGAGCGAGAGAGCATGGGGGGAGGAGGGACAGAGGGAGAAGGCTAAGCAGACTCCCTGCTGTAAGCAGACTCCCCACTGAGCAGGGAGCCCATGTGCAGCTGGATCCCAGGACCCTTAGATCATGACCCGAGCAGAAGGCAGAGACTTAACCAACTGAGCAACGCACATGCTCCAAAATTTCATGTATGTTGTCACAATTTGTTGCTGGCAGAAGTAAGCACAGTCTGAGTCTACTGGGAGAGGAGAGGATACTTGGACGTTTTGTGTCTGGTTTCCTCTGGATTTTGTCCCATGTGTCTTTTCCTTTTGCTGATTTTGCTTTGGATCCTTTGCTTTAACGAAGTGCAGCTATGAATAGGACCATACACTGGGTCCTGTGAGTCTCCAAGCAAATCATCAAAATCATCAAACCTAAAGGTGATATTGGGAACTTCTGGCACAGAAGGTATCTTTTACATATCCTTTTCAATGACTGCATTTTAACTGTGTAATTCATGCTGGGGTTCCCCCCATTTGAAAAATCAGCTATATATTTAGAATATCCAAAATTTCAGTTAATTCTTTTTTTTTTTTTTTAAGATTTTACTTATTTATTTGACAGAGATCACAAGTAGGCAGAAGAGGCAGGCAGAGAGGGAGGGGGAAGTAGGCGCCCTGCCGAACAGAGAGCCTCATGTGGGGCTCAATCCCAGGACCCTGGGATCATGACCTGAATCAAAGGCAGAGGCTTTAACCCACTGAGCCAGCCAAGCGCCCTCAGTTAATTCTTAACAGACACAGCTGAAAATAAACTGAGAATTATAGAGAAAGAGAAACTAAAGTTTCTTGCTCAGATGACACTTTAATTCTGGCCTTCCCCTATTAATTTCTAAGTATTAAATTGCTTTTTCCAAGGGGTTTCCTGGAAAGAAATATTACATACTTGTGATAGAGTGAATTTTCCAGGAACGGCCCCAGTAGAGCTAGTGCTCACCCTTACCCTAGAACATAAGGGGGCCTTTGTGACAGTCTCTACCATTAAGTACAGCAGAAATGACTCTATGTATTTTCTAAGACTAGGTCATGGAAATGTCACAATTTTTCACCTTGTTTTCTAGGAGCCCAAACCACCATACTGTGACAAAAATCCAAGCAGCTGTAAAGAAGACTATACAGAGAAGAAGTTAGGCCCCCACTCCAACTTTTCAGGCATGTGAGTGAGCCACCTTGAAAGGAGATCCTCTAGCCCTTTATCGAGTCATTATAAGTGACATTTCATGACAGAAACAAGTCATGAGGTCTACCCAAACTGTGTATTTGTGAGCACAATTTAAATGAGTGCTGCTATTTTAAGACACTCAGTTTGCTATGCTGTGACTGATTACCACATTATGTATGTATATTATCTAAGAAAGCAACCACTTTTAAATCTGGTATAATTTAAAACAAATTTCAGTATCTGACAAACTTTTCCCCAAAATGTTCTCAACTAGTAATATATGCTACCTACAGAGTATTTTAAAACAGGGTTCCTTTTTTTTTTTTTAACTGTTGTGGTCTTTTAAGACACGATCAAATCAGATTTTATTCTATTACCTAAAAAGGCTACATTCATCCCCTCCCCACTCCCACTTCTATCTTTCTTTTTAAAAATTGTTTTCTTTTTGTTTTATAAGTATGACAAAAGTGGTCTTTAATCACGGTCAGCTAAAGCTAAATCTCAAGTATTATTGAACTAGAGATTTGACTGAATTCAATATGAATTATGTTAATGAAACAGAAAAGAATGCTATTTCCCACTTAAATTATACTGTATGTTTATCTGGTTCTAAATCCCTCATTCCTTAATACAAAAGCTATTCTCTTCTCAGAACATACCAGCATGACTGAGATTTGGAAATACGATAATGAACAAAAACATCAACACAACATAATTTGGGAAGACATCTGACCAGAGGACTCCAGTATTTTTAAAACCATGCCTACCAGCAAAATACATACAATACACCCTCATCTCTCTAATAATGCAATGCGGTCTAGTTAAAGCTCCCTTAATTATGGACCAACACACTTACTAATTATATGCAAGAAAAAATAAAGACACTAATTCAAGTTTGATGAGATTAAACAGAATGAGGCTAGGACGACTGGAAATCTACTGCAGAAAAATAAATTTAGACCCCTACCCTTACACCACAAAGATGAACTCAAAGTGGATCATAAAAAAATATGAGCTAAAATGTTAAAACTCTTAGAAGAAAACACAGGAATCAATCTTTGTGATATAGGATTAGGCAATGACTTCTCAGATAAGCCACCAAAAGTACAAGCAATAGATAAACAAGACTTCATAAAAAATAAAAATATGCATGTTTCTCAGGATGCTATCAAGAAAGTAAGAAGACAACCCACAAACTTGGAAGAAAAATATGCAAATCGTATGTCTGGTAAGGATCTGTATTCAGAAGATATAAAATCACTCCTACAACTCAATGAGATTACAAACAACCCAACTAAAAAATGGGCAAAGAATTTGAACATTCTCCAAAGGTATATGAATGCCTAATAAGCACAAGAAAAAATATTCAACATCACTATTCCTTAGTTCAAGGCAAATGAAAACCACAAGATGCCAATAGAATGGCTATAAGCAAAAAGACAACCACAGGGGTGATTCCATATTCAAAAGTCCTGTGGATCCATTATTTATTTATTTTTATTAATTGAAGTATAGTTGATAATGTTTCA
The DNA here is from genome assembly GCF_011764305.1 of Mustela putorius furo. Lineage (NCBI taxonomy): Eukaryota > Metazoa > Chordata > Mammalia > Carnivora > Mustelidae > Mustela > Mustela putorius. Next base: position 41,026,786 of record NW_025422005.1, on the reverse strand, counting down.
TTAGTTTTGGGTGTACAACACAGTGATTTGACAAGTTTATATATTATGCTATGTTACCGTAAGTGCAACTACCATTTGTTACCATACTATTACAATACCATTGAGTATATTCCCTGTGCTGTATCTTTCATCCCCATGGCTTATTCATTCCATAACTGAAAGCCTGTACCTCTCATTCCCTTTCACCACCCCCCCCATTCTGCCCACTCTCCTCACTTTTCACCCTCTCTGGCAACTACCAGCCATTCTCTCCATTTATGGCTCTGTTTCTGCTTTTGTTCATTTGTTTTGTCTTTCGGAGCCCAAGTAAGTGAAGCCATATGGTATTTAGATAGAAGTATTATCCAGGTGGATCTGATCTAAGCTCATGAGCTATTAAAAATAGAGAGCTTTCCCTGGCTGGTGGCAGAAGAGAAGGTCAGAAATGTAAACCATGAGAAGGATATGATGTGCCACTGCTGGCTTTGAAGATGTAGAATCTGTGCAAGGACCAGAGAGAGGCCTTTAATAGCTGACACTGAGTTCTAGCCAACAACTAGCAAGGAAATGGAGATCTCAGTCCTACAACAAGGATCTAAATTCTGCCAACAACCTGAATAAGCCTGGAAGTGCATTATTTGCCAGAGCCTCCAGACAGTTCAATCTGTCTAGAACCTTAATTTGGGCCTTAGGATATCCTGAAGCACAGGACTCAGCCCAGTCACTTTAGAGTCTGATCTACAGAACTGTGAGCTTATAAATAGTGATGTTATAAGCCACTTAAAAAAAAAAATCACAAATATTGGTGAGGATGTGGAAAAAATGGAATTGTAATACACTGTGAGAATATAAAATGGTACAGCCAGTTTGAAACGTAGTTTAGTAATTTCTGAAAAGGACAGTTACCAGATGACCCTGTTAATGCCACTGCCATGCATAAAGTTAAAAGAAATGGAAATATACCTCCATACAACACCATTATAACAGACATTTATTGCAGCATTATTTATTAATAGCCAAAAAAATGGAAACAATCCAAATGTTCATCACCTGATGAATATACAAAATGTGGTATATCCATTCAATAGACTTTTATTCAGAAATGAAAAGGAATTAAGTCCTTATATATGCTACAATATGAATGAGCCTTGAAAGAAGTCAGTCACAAAAATAACATACTGTGGGATCATAGTAACATGAATGTCCAGAACAGGCAAATCTAGAAACAGATGAGTGGTTGCCAGGGACTGGAGGAGAATAGGGGCAAGGTAACAAGGAAAAGAGGAACAGGGAATGACTACTTAATAGGTACAAGGTTTCTTCTTGTGGTGATAAAAGTGTACTATAATTTGATTACAGTGATGATTACACAACTTTGTAAATATATCAAAAACCAATGAAATATACACTTTAAATGAGATGTGAATTAACACCAACAAACCCGTTATTTTTTAAAGTCAAAAGAGAAATTTACAAACACTTATGAAAACAAAAACTCTATGAAGGAAAATGTTCTGGGGAGATAATCAAATTCAAAGACAACTTAAATATACAATCTACTTTGAAAGGATAATCTAGACCTGTACTGTCCAGTTTGGGAGGTACTAGTCACATGTGGCTATACTGAGCACTTGAAATGTAGCTGGTTCAAAGTGTAAAATACACTCAAGATATCGAAAACTTAGTACAAAAAAAAAATATGAAGTTCCTCATTAACGAATTCTTATACTGCTTATGTTGAAGTGATTTTGGAAATACTGAGTCAAATACATTATTAATTTCACTTGCTTATATGAGTTGTGCCATATAGGTCTTATCACCTAATCTTGATAAGGAACTGGTCAAGTCCTCTAATGTAGGGGCCTCCCAGGTTATTTCTGCTCTTTTCCACCTACCCCACTGTCCTGTGCAGTTTCCCATGAAACACCAGCTGCCTCTTTCTATGGTACAAAAATTAAGGTCTTCTGAACTAACAAAACCCACCTGAAAATCCCACTAAGCAAGTGACGCCCAAACTTCGCTGCATATTACAACCACCTGGGAGTTTAAAAATCCCAAAGCCTAGGTAACATCTCATATAACCACACAATGTCTGGGAGTGGGAGCCAGGCATGAGACTTTAGTTAAAGATCCCTTGGTGATTCCAATGGGTAGCCAAGTTTGGGAACCAATGCATTAATCATTTAGGCAGGAGGGGAACTTCTGGTAGTGAGATTAAAATTAAAGAATAAAAAAAAAAATTAAAGAATCAGAACTGGAAGGGATTTAAAATCCTATCTATACCATGCTGCCTCTAGGAAGCTAATACTAAATAAACTCCAAACTACAAAGGTATTAGATTAGCTATCTTCCTATATCCCTTTGGGATCTCAGGTGGCAATCTCTTGAAGTAGCTGTTTTCAATATTTTACTAACCTGTCAATAAAGGACAGTCTTCCAAAATGACTAGTAATTTATATTACTGACTAGTAATTTATATTATAATTTATATAATTTATATATTATTTATATCTATTATATTTATATTAGATATAAATTCTGCCATGTTTACCAACAGCACAATAGAGAGGTGGCTAAAAAAAAAACACACATGAAGTGGAAACACTAAATTAGGAAACCATTAAAAATTATGCATTAGAAACATCCATTCGAAATTTATAATTATCAGGCCCCTACTATGGGGCAGGCAACTGTTCCAGGCACTGAGGATACAGGTCCCCACACACCACCACCAAATTCAGATGAAGCTCTAACTCCCAGGATGCCTGTACTTGGGGATGGGGTCGCTAATGAAGTAAATTATGGTTAAATAAGGTCCTTGAAGATGGAGCCCTGACCTAGTAAGTGTCCTCATGAGATTCCAGAGCTCTCCCCTCACCTTCTCTCTCCCTACTCTCCTTCTGTCCCTTCCATCTACTCCTCCCCACTCCCTCTCTTTTCTCTCTCTGTTATTCTGTGCACACACCAAGGAAAGGTCACCTGAGGATATACTGAGAAGGTGACTATCTACAAGTTAAAAAGGGTCCTCACAGGAAACCAAATTGGCAGGAATCTTGATGTTGAACTTGTAGGCTCCAAAACTGTGAGAAAATAAAGTTCTGTTGTTTAAGCCACCCAGTCTATGGTGGTTTGTTAGGGCAGCCCAAGCAGACTAATAAAATGGCAAACAAGACAAAGTCCTTAAGGAGATTATAGTCAGGTCGCAGAGACAATAAACAAGATATCCTGTAAATCTGGCTACGGATGCAGGGCCATGAAGAAAAAAAACACAAATGAGAGATTAAAGATTAGAGCAGTCAGGAAGGTCTCTTCAAAGAGATTTCATGTGGGCAGAAATCTGAATAAAGTAAGGGGGTGAGTCCTGGAAATCTGGGGGAGGTTCCTTCTAGGCAGCAAGGAAACCAAATACAAATCCTTGAAGCAAAAAAAGTCTGGTCTGTCTATGAAAAAAAAAAAAAAAAGCCAATATTGTTGGAATAGTGTGGATCCAGCGAGGTGAGAGAGTATGGATGGTTCAAGTGATGTAATTACTCTAAGTAGTTTAGACTGGATTCCAAGTGAGATGGGAAACCATTTAATGGGATTTGAGCAGACTAATAAAGTGGTCTGATTCACATTTAAAGATACAGAGAGTTCATATATACACATTATTTGAGGGATAGTATTTGAATACAAAAGCCTTAATAAAACTTCCTTCTGGAGAAAACTAAAAAAGCCAAACTCCATTTATTTATCTTTGTTACCCGTTCTGAAGGACCTTGAAATATAAGTTTATCAAGCTGGGCTAAAATAAACAGAGAGGTAGGAGGTATGGACTAAATAGCAGAAACTTTTAGGAGCGCCTGGCTGGTCAGTCAGTGGAGCATGTGGCTCTTGATATCAGGGTTGTGAGTTCAAGTCCCCATGCTGGGTGTAGAAATTACTTAAAAATTTTGAAAAAAAAGATCTTAAAAAAAGAGAAGTAGAAACTTATGAAAAGGAGTATTAGTAATCTGAATGCTAACTCATTCCAAATCTTGATGGGTAGCTATCAAAATGTTCTTGATGGGTAGCTAAAAGGTGAGCTACTGAAAGAGGCTTGGCTGCCTTGTTTTCCAACTATTTAAAGTATTTTTTTTAAGTCTTAAATGACTTGTAGAGGTTATCCAAACCAGTCTAAACACTATCAGCTCTTCCACTTCCTCAGTCTTCAAGAGAAGGCACTGTTAATTCCTAAAATACCTACCTATTAACAATGAGCAAGATGTAGTTTACTGGTTATCTATCTATACACTGTAGAAGCTTTTGGGTAATAGTAGGTAACCCACCCACCCGTATAATTTCACAGTCAAGAAAAAAACAAAAACCTTACCACTCCTTTTATGCCTCCAACCCCATCCTCCCTTTAGAATATATTCTGATCCACAAAAGTAGATGAAAAATTTAGACACACACATAGGAAATCATCATAGTGGTAAAAACAAAACAAACCTAAAAGTTCTGCCACTTTGGTCTCGAAAGAAAATGCCCTCCTTTAACTTATATGCTGAATATCCTTCCTATCGAAGTACAGATTATCCTATATGACTGTGTCATTAAGCATACTAGGTAAAAAGTTACCATTATCAGGCCAACAAATATAAGCAACTGAGTAAGTAAAACAGGCCAGTAATTAAAAATCCAAGCAAACATCACTCCCAGTAGTGGCTACTGCCTACCCTCTTCTAGCCACTGGCTAGAAATACAGAGCTATAGTCAGGTAGCAAAAATGGGGGGGAATTTTTTTTATTCTTATTTTCAAACATTAAAATGCTTATTTCTCAAAATACCAAGCAATCAAATCTACATTTAAGCTGAATACACCAAAATCTTTCAGAAAAGCAGGCACAATAACCACAAAATTTTTACCACACAACAGTGATTCAAAATACATTTTACTGCATGAATAAGAACAGCAAATTAAAGTAGCGGTTCATGAATGTAGTTTAGTACTGAAAAAAAATCTACAATTAAAAAAGTATGTCCTTATTATATTCCTTATTATGGATGAGAAAAAGAACTCTTGCTAATATTTAATTCCTTTTCTCCTAAGAAAAGCTTATCTCTGAAAGGTTTTGCAAAGTATGTTCTTGCTCCAAGCAGTGATAATGGATAAAATGGAAGGAATGGGTGAGTCATTCAAACATACTCCCCTCTTTCCCAGTCACATATCAGAAATTACCTTATCAAAAACAGGCACATGCTGCTAAGGTAGTATCCAAATACAAGAGTTGTTCAATATACCAGTAACCCCACAATACAATTTACTGTAGGAAGGTATCTATTTCAGAGCCAAATCTCCTGGCTACTAAAAGAAAAATGCCATTATAATTTTTACATCTCATTAAATGAAAGTAATCAAAAGTAAAATTTACTTACTTTAGCAATCTGCAGCAACACAATGCAGTGCTTAATTGATTCTACCATGCTCTATAAAACAGAATACTGATTTTAGGATCTTGCACCAAATAAAATGGTCATTAGACATTAAAGCTTAAAATATAAAAATTAAAAAACTAAATATGTTATATATCTATATAAAATATTAAATATATAAAATTAAATATAAAATTTTAAAAAATCAGTCCAGATGTACAGGATTTAAGTCTATATTCAAGAAATACCCTCTCTGGATTCCAGTAGGTTCTATTATACTGACCGTGTCAGAGGAAGTTATTATTAGCAATTCTATCATTAAAGAATGCCAAAAAATTGTTAATTTGTATTGAATAACATTCTAAATAGTTTTTCATCACTTCAAACAGAAAAAGATGTGAGTATGATTAACTTCCAAATTCTTACATCAATAGCAGGGAATCCCAGTGTAAATTTCTAAAACATCTATATAAGACTTCTATGGAATTACAAAGAGTAAAGAATCCTATCACAATACTGGTGAAACTAGAATACTATTACTTTGCCTGTTTTTTTAAAACTGCTCTTGTCAAAATACAGACCTGTCAGTAGCCTATTATAATAAGGTGAGAAGGCCAATAAATCACAAAACTTGAATCACAATATATTTTAATTATTAGATTATTCATGGATGACATTTTTTATCCAAGGTTCTTAAAACAAGTAAGACCAGAAACAGATAAAATGCTACATGAAGTGGATTTTAATTAGAAGCATTATTCAAGTCCTTTTAATTCTTTTAGAAAATAATAAAATTCTTAAACACTCTTGTAAAAATTTATAAAAATTAAATCTCAACTGCTCTTATTAATAAAGCAATTTAAGCAGTAGCTTAAAATAGAAGTAACATTTTAAAGCACTTTCTAATGCAAAGCCAGAGTTTATCAAACACATAACTTACATTTGTTGTCTCTTTGAGAGTTTCAATTTTCTATGAAAAATGAAAAGTTTAAAGAAATAATGAGAAGCACAAAGTAGTATTGTTTTTTTTTTTTTACTCATCATTTAAAGAATTTTACCCTTCTCCCACTCCCCCTGCTTGTGTTCCCTCTCTGTGTACACTCTCTGTGTCAAAGAAATAAATAAAATCTTAAAAAAAAAAAAAAATGGGTGCCTGCGTGGCTCAGTCATGATCCCAGAGTCCTGAGATAGAGCCCTGCATTGGGCTCCCTGCTCGGTGGTGGGAAAACCGCTTCTACCTCTCCAGCTGCCCCTGCTTGTGCTCTCTCTCTGTCAAATAAATAAACTCTAAAAAAAGAAAAAAGAATTTACCAAAATGCACTCATTACTCTAGGCAAGTGCAAGCAAGTTAGAAAGGGAGTATTTTGTTATACTTGTTAAAAAACTTAAACAATTAAAGAAATTTGTTTTAAATTTACTCATTTGAGAAGGATACAGAAACAGAGATAGAGTACAAGCAGGGGGAAAGGCAGAGGAGAGAAGGAGAAGTAGAATCCCCGCTCAGCTGGGAGCCAGACTTGGAACTTGATCGGAAAACCGGAGATAATGACCTGAGCAGATGCTTAACCATCTGAGCCACCTAGGTGCCCCCAAAACTATTTTTCATATGATTCAAGATTTCTAAGAATAACACAAAACATTATTTCCTATATGAAAAAATGTTGTGGGGCGCCTGGGTGGCTCAGTGGGTGAAAGCCTCTGCCTTCGGCTCAGGTCATGATCTCAGGGTCCTGGGATCGAGCCCCGCATCGGGCTCTCTGTTCATTGGGGAGCCTGCTTCCTCCTTTCTCTCTGCCTGCCTCTCTGCCTACATGTGATCTCCGTCTGTCAAATAAATAAATAAAATCTTTAAAAAAAATGAAAAAGAAAAAATGTTGTGTCTTTTTTATAGACTATGTGATTTAAAAACACTTGTTCTACACAGTGATTTGAAGGGACACCTGTGCCCCCATGTTTATAGCAGTAAATGTCCATGATAGCCAAAATATGGGGAAAGCCCAGACATCCATCAACAGATGAATGGATAAAGAAGAAGTGGTGCCTATACACGATGGAGTATTACTCAGCCATCAAAAAGAATGAAATCCTGCCATTTGCAATGACATGGATGGAGCTATAGTGTATTATCCTAAGCAAAATCAGTCAGTCAGAGAAAAGACAAATATTGTATGATTTCACTGATACGTAGAATTTAAGAAACAAAACTGATGAACATAAGGGAATGGAAGAAAAAATAAAGTAAGACGGAAACAGGGAGACAAACCATAAGAGACTTTTAACTATAGGAAATAAACTTGAGGGTTGCTGGAGGATAGACAGGTGGGAGGATGGCACAACTGGGTGATGGGCATTAAGGAGGGCACTTGATGTAATGAGCATTGGGTGTAATATGCAACTGACAGTTAAATCTCTAAATTCTACCTCAGAAACTAATAATACACTGTATGTTAATTAAATTGAATTTAAATAAACAAACAAACACTTGTTTTAGAATCACCTGAAACTTTGTCTAGTTGTTTAAAAATGAGATGGAACCAAATTCCCAAACTAAGAATGGAAAGGGAGTTAAACATGAGTTATTACAGGTAGTGTTAAAGAGCCAAATGCAAAGCTATGGTCAAAAGAAATGCAAATAAAGAAATGATACTGCAGCAGGAAATGTAATCAAGGAGGAAAAATGTTAACTAGAAAAAAGAAAACTTGGGGCGCCTGGGTGGCTCAGTGGGTTAAGCCTCTGCCTTCGGCTCGGGTCATGATCTCAGGGTCCTGGGATCGAGCCCCACATCGGGCTCTCTGCTCGGCAGGGAGCCTGCTTCCTCCTCTCTCTATGCCTGCCTCTCTGCCTACTTGTGATCTCTCTCTCTGTGTCAAATAAATAAATAAAATATTAAAAAAAAAAAAAAGAAAAAAAAGAAAACTACTCAAACTACAAAGTAATTATCAGAAATTCAAGGTGGGGGCAGTAGCGGGACTATACTTAAAGCATAACTCAGGGGCAACTGGCTGGCTCAGTCGGTAGAGCACACAACTCTTGATCTCAGGGCTGTGAGTCCAAGCCCCAAGTTGGGTACAGAGATGGACATACCAATTTAATAAAATAACTATCTATCTTCAATATCAAAAACGTCAAGAAGAACGAACTTACTCCCAAGAAGGTGGTACTTACAAAAAAGGCATATTAAAATTTTGTACATTATCCTTCTGTTTGTGAAACCATAATGGAAATTCACCAGAAAATTCCCCCATGAATCTTTTATGGCAGTACTATCACACCATATTATATGGTACGATAGTACCATATCATAGTACTATTGTAGCCAAACACTGAGGTCCTTCTGTTACTTCTCTAAAAGGCTCTTGGTTTTAAAGCGGTTTAAGGCAAAATAATGACAGTAGAACTTACCTTTCTCTGTTCATCATCTTTGCAGTTTTGAAGTTTGTCATCAAAAAGCTACAGGATTAAAAAGAAAACGATTATATTATCAAGTCATTTTACTATATTGTATACATTTACTAATCATAGAAAAGGAAACTTCAGTTCTTAAATACATTTCTTCCAGGGATGATCTATATGTATTTTTTAAATAACATGTGTTTTTTCAAGGGACTGTATCAACTCCAATTCTACTGAATTATTTCAAACAATTAAGATCAATTACTCTGGTAAAATTACAAGCAAAAGAAAACGGACAGCAACAGAACTTAAAATATCAACTGAAACCTAAATTCTTTCTGCTTTGTCATCCTAGTTTATCAATACTCCATTTCCTTCCCAAGACTTTTGCTTATAATTAACTCTAAAGTAGGAATTGAAGGAGACAATTTCATCAATGATAAATGAAGTAGAGAAATCCAATGCCCTAACTCCTCAAAATGGAAAAATGAAGGCCTCAGAAATTGAACCACATTAAAATTGAGCAGTTTCACAGAATTTTAAAACAATATGAATCTAATCTTACTTTCTTCTAACTCAGTCTAAATATTTACTTTTTTAATAATCAAAAAAGTACATTACATATACATACTATTTATCAATATAATCAACGGCAAAGATCTTTGAGTAAGTCACCCAGATCTTTTAATAAGTCAGCTTTAAAAATTGCTGAAGAACCATATAGGGGTTGTAAATCAGATCATTTTTTACACTAAAAATCAAGCTTGGTAACACTTACTGCTTTATACCAATTCAGTATATAAACTAATGCCATACCTTTAATTGTTCTATCAGGATTTGTAGGTAAGCATCAGCCTCTGTAAGTTTCTTATCGAAGTCTTGGACACTAGGAACAAATCCTGAATCCAAACCCTACAGAAAAAGAAAATTTGTAATAAATCTACGAAGACCCAGGCCATGTTTATTAGTACAGAAAATACGTCATCCTTCATACATGACATTTTAATTTTAAAGTAAGAATAGTACTTTTACATAAATAATAGGTATATTTAAACTATCTAAATTCTCCAAGAATAGTGATACATCTATCTCTCTCTTGAACTTCTAGCTCTGTTCCCTTATCAAACGTGTGCTTCTTCTTAAATTAGGACTGACCTTGCTCTTCATTCACTTTGTTCTCTCCCACAAAGTGACTCCCCGTGACCTCCAGAACAACAATAATTTAGCTGAAGGACCTATATTACCACCTAGATTAAGTCCTTTTTTTACCCCCACTTTTTGTTTAATTCCTCCAGTCCTTTAATCTTAACTTCATACTCTATTTAGTTCTCCTATTCCCCAACCCACCTCATTAGCTCTGATGCTTTCTCTTCTTCCCTTATTAAAAGAAGTAACGACCTCAAAATTATCACCTCTTCTAAGAAGAGGGCCCTCTCTAAGTGAAAGTGACGCTTACCTTAATCAAGTTTCCTACTCACATTCACCCTTGGCATGAACACTACACTCTGGACATGGTGTAAATGTTTATTTATTTAAGGAGCCCATTTATTTCTAAGTTTAACAGTCCAGCATTTGCATGTCCTACTTTTTGTATGCTAAAAATTTTAAACTTCAAGAGCATGGGATTCCTGTTTTAACTTTACTCAAAAAAACAACAACAACAACAACAAAAGAAACAAAAACAAAAAAACCACCTGAGTTCTTAATCATATGTGAAAAAAACATCAATCCTGGGTGTAAAAGACAAAAAGCTGGAGTCTGAACAAGATGCCCAAATGTCATACAATTAAATAAGGAAATAAAATAAGGCTCATAAACTACTATGTCACAATCCCAAACCAACCACATTCTGTACTGAATGGATAAAATACAGTAGTTGCACATACCATACTTGATCTTTACTTGTTGGCCAACACCTACTGATCATTTTCACATTTCCCATTTTAGTAAATGGAGGTCAGAGTTCATTGTATGTCACACCAATACCTCATCTTTGCACAATACTTTATTACTAAAGCACTTTTAGAGCCATTATCTCAAACACCAGATTAAGAACACACAGTATTATGGAAAACAACAATGGGGTGGCAAGCCTGGTTTCTAACTGCAGCTCAGCCACTAACAAGATACTGTGGTCTCTCTAAGCTGCTGTTTTCTTACCTGCCAAATACAGTCATCCTCCACATACTATTTTTTTTTCACATACTATTATTAATGTGGCAGCTACTACCTCTACTAAAGACTACAATTACTAACACTATCAATTACTACTATCTATTGTTGCTCTTGCCAAACTAAAATTCAAATTCTGAATCAGAACAGGAAAAAAACCCATAGGTTGTATCAGACCACGGGAAAATCAACTTCAAATTCAAAAGCAGTAAAATGGCCTTTTCCACATACATATAAAGAAACTACTTGAAGTGAGTACTGAAAAATCCCTTCCCAATGAGATGCCATGAATAAAGACAAAGTTGAAGAAAAATCATAATGAACAACATATGTAATAAAACTGTGGTTAAATATCTTTATTTTTAAGGATAACCAAAAAAAGTTCTATTAAAAACATTTACTATATGAAGTATAGTAATAAAAGATGTGGAAAAGGAAGAATAAATCCGTTACATTTTGGATATACTATAGTACTGTATTAAAAAAGAAGGGAGCAAGTTCCTTCCATGTTACTGTACCACAGAAAAAACTGGAACTGCTCGACTTAGTTTTTGTTTTGTTTCACACAGTAATTTAACATAATTATTAATAACTGTAAGATCCAGTTAAGATCTATAAAATACTGTTGTGCTTGTGAAATATCAAAAAGTTCAATGGCATATTCATAAACAAATTAAGAAGTGAAGCATCTAAATAAGAAAAAATGATTTTTAAGAATTTTCCCTCTTTTGAATCCATTTAGAACTAGCTACCACTATAAAAATAATTAACAACAATGAATACTGTTACGCTGAAAAGAAATATAAAAAATAAAAATAAAAATTTAATTAACATATCCTTTTGAACAAATCTATCTCATTAAAAACCCTCCAGTAAATAAATGGAAACATAATTAATTACTGAGCTCTAAAACTATCCAAATTAATTCTTAAAAAACAACCCTTTGATGTTGCTGTAATCCTAGCACCTCACCCTGGCTCTCTTCTCAGACCTACCTCTAGATAGACTTATACAACATTTCCTTTTATTTTAGAATAAACTCCACGCATAACATCCTAGTCAAAGATCTACTCACGAAATCATTTTTATGTAACCTATAATAGGTGGTTTATAACTAGAGTTGTTAGCATAAAATCCCAGAACTGGCCTAAACTCCCTTGTACAGTAACCCATACATCTTTGGAAAGAAAGAAAATCTATGTATTTATAGTTGCCCCAACTGCAATCAATAAAATAACATGCACAAATTTATCAGTAACATGGACAACTGATAGAAATTAAACTGTTTTCTCAACCTTATAAGAATAATGCACACAAAAAGAAAATGCAAAATTTTGCTACATATTATGACTTACAGTACACAGAAACAAAGCCATCTAGTCCAACCTCCCTCTCAAAGAAGTTTCTAGTCTTCACTTGAGTAACTCGACAAGGGACTCATTACCTCCTAACATACACTATTTCATAAAAATTCCCTTGAAGTCATAGCGATTGCTCTTTCAACATTACAATATAAAATCCTACACTTACTCATGTCCTTTTAAATGGAGTTTTGTTTTAAAACAAATCAGAATATAGTCCTTTACACCATTTTGAGAGTATAGCCTTCTTTGTAAAGAACTCTGAACAGAGCAGATCCTTTAAGACAGGGTGTGACTTCATACTTCTAACTGGGACATCTTGTAGAATTAGGTTGGAAGTTAAGCAGATACACATTCTCTGTCACTCATTCAACACTACAACCTCCAGGGCTGGTTCAGCCTTGAATAAATATATGTGGTACTAATTGCTGCGTCGGACAACTGTTGCTGAAGTGATACAGTCATCCCCAAGACCTCGCACTCCTCTCCCCTAGATTCCTCTTGCTTTTCTGCTCTCTTTCTCCTCCACTTTGTCTACTCCCTCACTCCCCTCTTCATGTCCTTCTTTCCTTTTTGTCCATGTTCTTTGTGGACACTTTGTGACCGAAGTGGTTATGTTGCCCTTTTGGCATTCAGGACCAAAGAGGTTGCTGCTCCCTAATTTAGTATACTGATGAACCACAGTTCTCCTTTGATGACTTCTGTGTGAATTCATTAAAGTTTAGGTTAAACACAACTATTACAGAGAAATAAAGGCAACTGGTCTGTAGTGTAAAAAAAAGTTAAATTAGAATAGAAATTAAACCCAATCTATAAATTAAATAAATCCATAAAATTAGAAATCTATGTAAAGGAAAAAAATTATGTGGCAAATATATTGAAAACAAAATAGTCCCTAGTATTCAAGAATACTTTGCTAATAAAGAAAGCTAAAGTACATCTTTAAAAATTATTTTTATTAACATATATTATTTGCCCCAGGGGTACAGGTCTGTGAATCATCAGGCTTACACATTTCACAGCACTCACCATAGCACATACCCTCCCCAATGTCCATAAGACAACCCCCCTCCCTACTCCTCCACCCCCCAGCAACCTTCAGTAACATACATTTTTTAAAGTCAAGAAGAACAACACATGATTCTACATAAGCCAGGACCTATGTATCCAGTTTAAAATACATAAAGAGAAACATCTGACCCAACTTCAAAAATAATATCTAGACTGGCAGAAGAATATCAAACTGCCTCAAAGCTGTATATGAGTACCTCCTACTATCTTTCTAATACTTACATTGAAGAGCATCACTTCTCAGAAGGCACTTCAAAACTAACAAATGTCAGAAAAATTAAATGAATTCCTATTAATGACTTTAGGTGGGACATTAAATATTATATATATATATATATATATATATATATATCCAAATGCTTCACCTCCATTTAAAAAACGACTATTGCAAGGATGTCCTTAAAACTGTCTGAAATACGTATGAATTGTAGCTGCTTTGCAGAGGTCCTTTTTTAGTACAACAGTACAGGAGGCAATTTTTGAGGCAGGGAGTAAGAGCTTTTAAGGTAATTCCTGGTGACAAAGGAAGAGTATTGAACAGTGGAGGCAAAGGTGGTAAAAGGTGGCTTAAGGTCTTGCTGAGATCAGAATCAGGAAATAAGAAAGTCATGAGTAATTTGAGGAACTGAGGAGAATAACATAGAACAGGAAGGGCTACGGCTGAATACCAACACTGTAAAAAGAAATTAACAAATGAGTAATATTTTCCTACCAAATCTTACTTTACAACAAAAAAGTAAAGGTCTAAGTACCCTGTATTTAGTGTCTTCTCTTACATAGGGAAAAAATAGTATATAATAAAAATATGTCGCAAAGGAGAAAAGGAAAATAGATAAATTAGTCCATGTAATTCTCACAAGAAAGTTCAGAATAACAAGAACACAGAATTTAAGTTATCAGTAGAACCACAAAGGGAAGTAACAGCTTAAAAATTTAACAAAAGAAAAACACCAAAGAAATAAGCCTCCTAGTAAAAAAATAAACAACATGAATCCAGGCAAAAGTAGATGATTTTTAAAAATTAGCAAAACACATACCCTATCATTAAAATAATGAAAACTTTGCAGAAATGTTGTTCCAGATACGAGAGTATCTGGAAAGTTTATGTTCACAATTAGCAATTTGAGATGACATACATCACAGATATATGCTTTCATCCAATGAAAGAAGTATAGAGCATACTTACAATTGAATCACTTACAATTATTTTTGAAAATTCAAGAACTGGAGAGATACCAGAAGACTGGAAAAAAGCAAGTGTGGTACTGATCTTCCATAAAAGTAAGGAAAAGAGAGAATAGAAAGTTACTTTACCATGCTGTGAGTCTGACATCAATAATTAAGTAAAGGAATAATAAGAGAAAATTCTCTAACTATTCAGAGGAAAAGGAGGCACATGAGCAGCAAATGGTAAGTTAAAAAAAAATATTATGCCAAACTTACTGGCTTTTCTGTTCCTTAGAAATTTGTTAGCAAATTAAGTTTTTTGAAAAATGGTCTCATTTGTCTCCTTACCAAATGACTTATAAGTTGGTTTAATGATGAAAAAAGTTTATTAAAGAAACCAGAAATATTAATGAGATCACAATTTTATGTGGGGTATACTCATCTGTTATTTCCTGGGATTAGTGAAAGTTTAGAAACATTTGTAATTTATAATCTCTATTGTCTCTTTGGTTTAACCACTTCAGCTAAAGGAAGAACAGGATTTAGAGGTCTAGGGAATTCCTCAGGGCAAGAATTTCTATTTTTAATCCTAAAGAATACTCAACTCATTCAACTTCAATTGATTTGAAGATTACCAATTTGAAACTGTCAACAAAATTGAGCCCATTACTACATGACTTCTTTCACTGTAACTTCATGCTATTTTCCATTTAAGTTAATGTTCTGATAACCTAAGGCTCCAAACCAGGTTCTTTTATCATCATGGTGGCTATAGTTATCTTACCAGCATGCGAGGTACCCCCAAGAATATCCTAAAAGGAAAGGTCTTTTTCTAATCCCATGGATTCGCCACGGATGCACCTTATATACTGAAAATTTTTTCAGAGTATTAGATCCTCTGCAAGACAATTAATAAAGTTTTCTCATTTGATTATGACAAGACAGTAAGGTACACAGACACTAACCCAATTTATAAGCATTTACCCAAATCATGAAGTGGGGGGTTTTCTTTAATTGGGATTTCAAACTATTCCTTTGACTTCAATCCGTTAGACATTTCTCTTAAATCACAGTAATATCTGAAAAGAATTCATGGCACAAGAGCACTAAAATGTAATTTTAAAACTGCCTGAAGGAGCTCGATGTAGTTAAAATGAGCACAGCTTTAAGGTCAGACTGACCTGGTTTTAAATCCTGAATCTACAACTTCCTAATCTATATGATCTGGCCAAGCTACTTTCTCCACCACCATTTTCTCATCTAGGAATGGGAATAACAAACCACTCAAAAGTTGTTGACAGATGAAAGAATATGTGTAAAGTAACACAAGAGTAAGTTTTCTACTTCCTCTTCATAATTTGCAATCATAAATAACCAGAATTCACTACTCCATCTCCCCGTCCTAAGTAATGCCTAATATAAAGACAGCATTCAATGACTGATGGATAAAAACGAAATTGACTAATAACCAGATAATGCCATAAAACAATTTTAAGAGATCCATAATCAATAAAAGGATATAAGCATAAGTTAAACTGTACAATGTTCCTTTAAAAATGGAAAAGAGGAACTTGATAAACTCTGAAGATAATAAATAGTAATAAAAAAGAGATGAGCAATACACAACTCATAAAATAACAGTTCTAGAAAACAGATTAGAAAAAAAATTCCGTATGATATTTTCAGAAAAAGAAATTCAGAAAAGGTAAACTGTACTGAATTATTAACTTGGTAACAAAGGGCCAACAATATAAGGAAAGTCCTCTTCCGCAATAAAATAACTGTTTTTTGAAGGTACATCAACTCTTCAAAAATAGAATCACTTTTACCTTTAAATTAAAAAAAAAAAAAAGGTTTATGCATAGTATTAAGTTCCTGTTTAAAAAACATAAATACTACAAATCTGAACTGCTCATATAGTTGGGAAAGAGAGTTACTTTGTCAAACAGGAATCAGATACAGATATCAGTGTCAGAATTCATGAACTTAAATCATTAACTCTAGCACAACTGCTTATTCTTCATGATCTCTTGATCCAATACTGACACTATTATGGAACCTTTTGACTTACAGAAGAAAATACTGATTCCATAAAGTGATTTGGTTACTCAAACTAACTGCACAAGAAAGGTTTGCATTTGTACCATTTTCTATTTTTAAATCACTGATAGCTTGTCTTTCCAAAAGACTCAATTTATTTTTTTTAAAAGTCATATAAAAAGTCTTGTCAAAATACAAATAAAACAAATAAAAACCTTAAGTTTATGAATAGCATAACCATATACCCTACTTTGTCTGGGGTCATCCATGTTTATGTCTATTGTTGGAGAAAATAAGCAGCCTCCCTCACTCTCAAAAGTGCTCCCCTTTGGACAATAAATTATATAGGCTCCTTCTCCATAAAAGATGTAACTAGCCTTTTAGAGATATAAATGTCTAGAAGGCATGTAAGATTGCCTCTGAATGTCAGAATGCAGCAACAAATTACTCAAAAAATTATTTTAAATGAAACATAAGTTTATAGGCTCTGAATGTTGAAAGCCAATATTAGAAAAGAGCTCCATCAGAATTCAATGAATATTAACTGGGTGCTTACATTAAGGTAAATGGACACATGAATAATATAGAAGCTACATTTTTTTAAGTTATTTTATTTATACACACAATCCGCTCAAATAAAATGCAAGAAACAAAACACATGACACATATATATTAATACTGGGAACTGGGATTAAGGAAGGGGGGCATTTATACATTCATTTGTCTGATTTTTTAAAGTATACAATTATTTTAATTCATAAGCTATTATAAAAATATTTGGAAACTGAAGTTTATAAATATTTTTCAAAAGTCTTATAACTGTTTGAGCTTGCAAGATCAATCAGCTTCATTCTCTTAAAATTACCTACAAAATCCTAAGATGTCTTGAGAGTAAATTTGGCAATATAGCTGCTCAGGTACACCTTTCCAAGCAAAATGTAGCATAACAAATTTATAACATCATTTACAAATAAAAAGCACAAACTTGGGGGGGCACTAAAAAATTAGCAATCAACACTACATTGGAATAAATGCCAAGAAGAAAAATAGCCAGTAAAATGAAGCAAAATACCTAACTTTTTTTCTACATCCTTCCTGCCAATAATATAATAGTGATTCAACATTCAAGAAAGCAAACTCATAAAAAACAACTACATCACTCCCTCTTAACAAAGCACTCTGTGACCATGTGGTGCTGGCAATCAGCTAAAGCTTTTCTTTTCACCCACTTGGTTGGTCAGGCTACGGGATACATCTTTCTTAAAAGTTACAGGTTAACTTATTCCAAGATCTATATAAGCTCTTGAGTGGCTTACTACAACAGGATGGAAAAATATACATTCTTCCTCTCTCCAACTCCAAATTACTACCTAACATTCAGTTTAACAGCATTCTGGAAAGCAAAGAAGTCTCTATCACTACTATTAAGGATCCACCAAAAATAAAAGTTTTAGGTAAATACCGGAGATTTACTCCAAGCATAACTAGGAGAAACTCATATTCAAACGTATGAATCCTTAAACTAAGTATTTTAGTAGGACAGGTTTTGAAAGACTGCAGAATTATCTTAGTTAGCATAAAAGCTGTTAAAATTTTGATTGTGAAATGCTTTAAAAAACAAAACTTGATATATTTCTCTGACAAACCTGGATCTCTCTGTATAGCAAAATAGAACACACTGAAAATTAAACACCCAAAGGGAGCTAAATGATGGAACTAGTCAGACCAACAGACAAGACTAAAAGCTTAGGTCTCAAAGAAACCAAACAAAATAAAACAAAAACAATGCTGAATTGAAAAGGATACTCTAATTGGTTTGACTTTTATCCCTTCAAATTATATATGCCAAAAACAGTTTCTGTATATCTGATTTTAGCTGTCAGTGAACATTACACAGAAGGAACAGGCTGAGTTTTTGCTAAACTGTTAAAAGTATAATATAGGGGCACTGGGTGGCTCAGTTGGTTGACCATCGGACTCTTGATTTTGGCTCAGGTCACGATCTGGGTTGTGATAAAGTCAGGCTTTGTGCTGAGTGTGGAGCCTGCTTAAGAGTCTCTCTCCCTCTCCCTTTGCCATCTCCACCAGAGTGTACATAAAATTACCCTAGTTTTGTTTAATTGTGGTCAGTAATCTACAAAGATGGTTTAAACCTAACTAGAATATATCAGGGCAGGACTTACTGTTGTTCTTAACTGTAGCCCCAAGGCCAGTGCTTGTTTTGTAGTGAAAATTTTGTAAATTAATGACCTAAGGAATTCTGAAATGTGCCTATCTGCTAGCATTTAAGCTTAAAGTAATCAAAGAAATTATAATTCTGTGTATTCGCGAAAAAAGTATAAACAACTCATTTACCCTAAAGGATTTATTATATTACAAGTACAGATGCTGACTTTCTTATGGCCAATTAAAAATTTTTAAGTAAAAAAAAGAAACCAAGTAAAAGGGAGGATACTATATTGTACAGGCAGTACAAGAAGCAAGACCAAGCAATGACAATTGACTTGTCCCTCTAAAAACTCATTCTTCTCAAGTCAATTCCTCTCATGAGCAGTTTACACATGCAGGTTCACCTCAACTTTCAAAAGTTTGTGTTACCACTTTGCTTTTACTAAAGATCTTCATCAGTACCTGCTTTCACTAACCAAAAGAAATCTGGACAGGATTATCTGCTGAAAGGCGGGGGGCAAAAAGAAAAAAAAGCATTCAGCGTTTATTTTGTAGCAAGTTGTTATAGAGGTAGAGTACCATACCACAATCAAGAGTGGCACCACCAAGCTCCTTCTCTGGAAATTACACACAGCATCTCCACTGTAAACTGCCATAGCTTTGAACTTTGTGAGCACTTGTACTTTATTTTAATTTTTTGTGTATCGATTAGCAAGACATCCTAAGGTGTTAGAAAAGCACAAGAGGTTATTTTTAGGGCCTGGGATGGCTCAAAAATCTTTTCATATAAATTAATGGTAATTGTTTCTTCGCTTTATACCATTTTGACTTAGGAAAGCTTTCACAGGAATGCTCTAATTTCGAATAGCAGGGGAAACCTGTACTGCTGCTCTAGGGCTGGAATTCAGTGTTACAATAATGATTTATTCATCGGGTATCTCTTTTGACTATTGCACTGTGCTGGATGCATGTGGGATGCCAAGACAAAGCAGCTATAGACTATACCCTAGGAGTTTCAAATCTCTAAGAGAAGATAAAATATCTGTCTAAAAATAACTGATTCAAGCATGGTAAAATAAGAGTTATAAGAAAAGTGCTAAGAGAACAGAGGACAAAGTTGAAGGGATGAGAAAGGTTTCACAGAGACATCATTGTGAAGTACAAGATGTGGACAGAAATGTAAGAGGGAAAGTATTATAGCAGTGGATGGAGGCTGGAAACAGCATAATGAAATAGAATAGTACAACTTCTCTTTAATGAAGTGGCCACAGAAATGAAAGCAGGGTTAGGTAAACTAACAAGGGATGCTGAGGTACCCAGGAAATAGGAACAGCAGGAAGCCTTCACCATTCTAAGCCTGGAAGAAAAGGAAGGAAACTGTTACCATGGACCACCTGGAGGTACTCAAAGGACACTCTAGTTATAGTACATAGCCACTGCTCAAAACACATCAAAACAGAAGACCAAGAGGAATAAATACCCCCAAGAGTTCTCTCTTTTCTTCCTTCCATCTTCTGTCACTGCCTCCCATTGGCTAACCCCAACCAGAATCCAAAGGAGAAAGAACTTCAGGTGACATGGCTATAAAGGTTTGCCTCCTGGAGCAAAGAGCAAAGAATGGCAAAGAAGGAATCTGCAGGAAAATGGAGAATAACCAGAAAAAGCATACTCGCAGGCTAAGGGTCAGTATAAGCGCAAAGAGGCTAGAAAGCAGAAGGAAGCCAAATGAGGAACAATATCTTCCACAAAAAGATGGTTATTTTTCATATCCAGATGCTGACTCTGAAAGGAAATAAGAATTAGTGGAAATAAAAATTAGTGGCTGAACTGGAAAAATTACTAAGGTTTGGGGACAGAGGAGAGCAATGGATGAAGAGCAGCAGCACGGTAGCACCCAAGTTCTCCCTAGAGTCAAAAGAGCAAGAATTACTGGGCTCTAATCCTAGTTATTCTGGTCTTTAACTGTGTGACCTTGGGCAAGTCACTTCTCTGAGACTGTTTTCTCCACTATAAAAATAGAGAGAGGTTAGGGGTGCCTGGGTGGCTCAGTTAGTTAAGTGCCTGCCTTCAGCTCAGGTCATGATCCTGGAGACCCAGGATTGAGCCCTGTGTCCCTGCATAGCAGGGAGTTGTCTTCTCTCCTTAACCTCAAATAAATAAATAAAATCTTAAAAAGAAAAATTGGTAGAGGTTATATTAAACTTTAAGATCCTTCCAATTTTAGGAGTCTGTGAAGCCAGTATCTCCAGGTAAATAACCATGTTCCTCAGGTGAGTAAATACCTTAGGGCATTTGAAAAACCTGGAGTCCACTCCTTTACTCTAATAAAAGTAGTAATTCATTTAAATAAAAACAAGAACTTACAGGTTCCTACTGAAGCCAAGTGCTGCACAGTAAGACAAAGAATGTTAACACAAGCAAACTCTATCATTTAGTGTAACCTTGAAACTGAGTGAGAAATATCAATACAACGAGATTTTAAAATATGTTTTGGAATGCAGAGAATGCAAACAAACCAACAAAGTTAAGCAGGATAACTTGAATGAAGTGGCACATTTTGGAAAAAACAAAATTGGGTGCCTGGTAAATACAGCAAAGCGAAGTTCTTAGAGGTATCTCCAGAAATAAATGAATTCCAATGTAAAAGGCCAAGTCTGTTTCTGTCTCTCTCTCACACACACACACACACACCAACCATTCCTTCATGACACAAATATTCACTGAATATCTGTTATGTACCAAGTACTACCATGGTCTTCAAAGAAACAGCAAATATAATTTCATTACCTAATCTGGAATGAGCTCAAATTTCACCCCTTCCAAGCAACATGTTCTGACTTCCTATAATACTAACTACAGTAGAACTAATTAGTGCTAGTATTCTTTAAACCATATTAGAGATCACAGAGATTGGGGGGCAGAGAGAGTTTGCCTGGGAATCTGCTCACCATTTATAATATTGTTTCTAAGCATTTTTTCCAATCCCATGTCTTAGGTGTGGTAGCAACCAGAGAGCTTGGGGCCTTAGTTTTCTTAACTCCAGTACAAGTGAAATAAAGGTCTGCACACTAAGTACATCATTAAGTCACAAATTTTCATAATTTAACAAGCATTCAGTGAGTACCTACTATGTGCCAAGCACTGAACTACAGACAAAGGCCCTGGAGATACAAAGATGAGTAAAGACCTCTCACCTCTAGAGGTTAGGGTATAATGCAAGAATCAGACACGTGAACAAAAAATCTACAATACAACCTGGTGAAATGCTGTCCATAGAGAGATTAACAAAGTGTTATAGTAGCACACAAAGGTCAACAGTAACTCTAAATGGCTCTGCCTGTAGGAAAACGTTAAAGAAAAAGTTAACATATGAAGTGTATGTTAAATTGAGGAAGAACTGGAGGTTTATCATTTGCTAGAATTCTCAGCAATTCTAGTTCCAAGCAAGAGGGGAAAGGCTGTGAAAGGATAAAGAGCTGAGAGGCTAAGTCATGTTCTACATGATTAATAGTTCGTAGTGCTGGAGTGGATAGCTTGGGTAGAGCACCTGCAGCTGAGTTCAGACTAAAGAGAGAGAAATTAGGACCAGGTTGTGAAGGGTCCTGAAGGACCTGACAGGCAACTGACTTTAGCAAATGGATTCAAAACAGACTGTGAAGCACAGGAATGACTCAGTCTGATTTGATTGGAGATAAAGATAGGTAGGAGTAAGACTAGTTAGAAGGAAAAGTCTAGGTAGAGATGATGAGGCTTGAATTAAACTATTATCTCATGGGAAAAGGATAAATCAAATAGATATTACTAAGGCAAATATAACAGATCTGGTGACTGGACATGGGAAATAAGGAAGATAGAAAATAGCTTTCAATGACTAACTGCCAACGTATGGTGGAACTTCAATTACTTAAGGAGAGATACTTTAAATCTTTATTGAAAAATCTTCCTAAATATAATCTGTAGGCTAACCATATAATAGTAATCATTAAAACTGTCTTCTTCTATAGAATCCTCACAAACATCAGTTATCACTCCATACAAGGTCTAGATACTAATAAAACTTGATATATCCCAGGGGATACCCTAGAATTTGCTTTCCAGAATAAAAGCCTGATATTATCTTTCTCAGGCAATAGACTGCAAACCATGTAACTGCTTGATTTTCCAACCAACAAATATGGCTGGATCGCAATGTTTTTTCCTGGCTGAACCAAATTTAAATTCTCTGTTCATCTTCTTATCATCTGGGGATGTTTGAGTAGATTACTACTACTACGATTACTACTATTTTTGCACTAAAAAAAAATACCACTTAGAACTTACGAAATATCGAAATGGATGTGACCAGCCTAGTATTTATTGAGGGGTACTTCAAGCATAATGCCATCTCTGTCAACAAATTCAGGACACTTTGGAAACCAATCTGGTTTCTCTGCAATAATTCTTTTCATTTAAGCTCTCAGACTAAAAGTCTGATTTTTGGTGGTTTCTGTCTTCCCTGAGCTAGGAAAGGTGACACAGTATTTTTACCTAAGTTGCTTCTGGCTGGGCTGCACAAAAAGGAAAGTTTTAAAAAAAAAGCTTTTAAGAAAATGAGATGTTGACAATATTCACTAAAGGGCTTTATCACAGTTCAATACAGGCAATGTTCTGAAAGATGATTCACAAACAGTGGACTAGACTTTCCAATTTAAATTTCACTACAAAAGCTCTTAAAACTGTGACTACATCCCTAAACTCTGCTAAAAACTAGGAGAAATAATTACTTGATTTGTTTTTAATTTCCTGAACACAGCTAAAAGCAAACAATTTGACAAGCAAAACCAAGTATTACTTCTAATGAGCAAAAAGTTTTCTGCTTTAATACATTTCTCCCTCGTAACAAAAATACTTGTTGAAGTACAGTATGAATGCTGAAAAAAATGCATGATTCAAACTGGCTTTCTATACATTATACTCAACTTTCCACAACTGAGCTGTGCTGAGAATCTAAACCTTTCCCTCCAGTTTTTAGGAGAACCTCACACTATTCCAAAGTTTTCAGTTATTTTCTTGCACAAGCTACTCAAGAAGCGTGAAACCACTCCCCTCCCCGCACACAGACTCACAAATAATAGCACCTATTATTATTACACACAAAAATACTACGCCAGGCTGAAGAACACAGTGCCAAAAATAAAACAGAAAATGTTTGGCCTGCAACTGGAGACTCTATTAATGGGCAACTGGTCAAAATTAAGCTTTCACATTACGGGAAAGCTTAACTTCTGTGTTTATAGCTTGAGACAGCTTTCGAAAAGGAAAGTGAGTTCCACAAAAATGTAAAAAAGGGGAAGAGATGCCCTCTTCCAGTCTGGTTTGGTGGCGAATGACCTCTCCGTGAAACTGGAGGCCCCTAGCCTCACCCTCCAACCCATCTTGGCTGAAGAAGTGAGAAGAGCTCCCCAAGAAGAGAGGGCCTGTGTGGCCACGGCGTCCTACTCACCCCAGAGGGCAGCGGAAAGGAGGCAGGGAGAGAGCGACATTCGCGGCCACAGCCCGGCCGGGCCAGGCAGCAGGGACCCCGGGGACTCAGGGGTGGGGGCCGGCCCCTTTCCCAGACCCTCAGGGTCTACTCACTCCGCAAGTGGCCAGCAAGAAAGCCATTCGCCAAGGCCCCCGCCCTCTGTGCCTCCAGGGGAGGGAGTCGGGGGCCGCTTCCGAGCACCCCTTTTTTCTCCCTCGGGCCGTATCCCCCACACCGCAGTGAAGTCGATCCACTCAGGTTTAGCCTGTCCCCCGGGACACCCCCCACCCGCCCCCACACCCTTGCCCCACCCCCAGCCTGGGCCTAGGGACCGCACCGATTGGCCGGCCCTGGCGGCTCCTGGCAAAGAAACCCCTGGCGATTGGCCATAGGTCACCTGCTGTAAAGGAGGGTAGCGACTGACGATTGGCCGTTAGGCCAATTTTGGGTGGAGAAGAGGGAGCGAGTGGGCCACCCGCGGGGGTGGGAGGGGAGCGGGAGGGGCTGGCAGCAGCCGGTGGGCCCGGGAAAGCCCAGCTCGCCCTGTCCAGATCCAACCCCGGCTCCCACCTCAGGGAGCCCAGGGCTCACCTTGGGGGCAGTGGGCTGGGCACCCAAGCCCACACCAGGACCTGTGCTTCCTGACCTGCAGCTACTGCCAGCAGAGCTCACGCCCTCCCGAGGAAAGGGAGGTCCTTGCTGAAGGGAGCTCTGCTTGGCTTCAGAACTTCAGCCCCGGGAACTCCGATAACGTGGCAACCGGGGAAGACGAAAAACTGCTTCACCTACACCCACCGACTTTTAATTCACTGTCCCTAAAATTCTGGCAGCTGTGGAACCAAGTTTCATCTGGATAACTGCTTTTGGTTACTTCCGGAAAGTTGTTTGTGTCGAGTGGGGCGGGTGTGGAGGGGAGGATATTTTCTCAGTAAACAAAAGCATGGGTGCCCTGTTTTATTAATCAGGGAAACTTCGTGGGTCTGCTGTTATGCCACAGCTCCATAAGGCATGTAGGTGGCTTGTGAAGATGCCAAGTCCATATTGGCTTCAAGAAACTAAATGGCAGAACTTCAAATTAGATAAAAAATTCGGGCATAGAGGACCTTAACAGAGACTCACCCAAAATGCAGGGAATCATAGACATAAATAATTAACTTACTGCTCTGGAGAACAATCTCCTTTTCTTTAATCTTAACTATTTTTCTGGTCATTTATACATCTGCAACTCTAATTTCCTAAGCATCTAATTTTTGTAGCTCTATTAACTAACCCCTACAACTAGCCTGGTCTGCACCTCACGGAAGGCTCAATAAATGCTTGCTGCACTCCAGGTTAAAGATACCTACAGTTTTACGTAAATTTTTTCAAAATGCCCAAATACCAAATGCACTCTCTTCTTGCCACATCTGCTCCTCAAAAGCATGGCCTTCCAGTACTGCCTCTGTATCAGTAAATGAAAACCACTATTGTCTACTGTAATATGCAAACCACAAACCTAGCAGTCTATGATGCCTCCCTCATTCCATATTCAGTCCATCTAGTTCCATCATTTTCACCTCCTTAATACATTCTCCATTCTGTCCACTTCTATTATGACCACTCAGTCCTAGGTCTGGGCCTCCTGCAGTAAACTTCCTGAATCCACACTAGTTCCTCCAATTCATTCTTAACACTAGAGTCACAGTAGTTGGTTTCCAAAGCCAATTTCATTACTCCCTCATCACACCCTACCACAACCAAAGAACTTCAACTGCTTTCCACTGTGCTTAGGATACAATTCAGTCTTTAATATGGCTTACAAAGTTTAGCCCTATTTATTCTCTAGCTCCATTTTACACCTTCCACTCCCTCATTTACTGCACTACACACAATGACCTTTTTTCAAGTTTCTTCAATTTGCTATGGACTTTTCAACCTCAGGGCCTTGGCAAAGGCTGTTATTTCTGTCTTTTACACTATTCCTATGATACCAATCCTCTTCAGTTTACATCTATTCATCATCTTGTCCATCCCACGTATGTGAATTCTTCCTATCCTATATTCTCATGGCCCCTGTCATATGTTCTCATGGCTCCTGCAATTCTTTTTTTTTTTTTTCTTTAAGATTATTTACTTATTTTAGAGAGAGACAGATAGTGACAGAGATAGTGAGAGAGCACAAGCAGATGTAGAGGGAAAAGCAAGCTCCCATGGGAGTGAATCCTAGGACTCAGGGATCTGACCTGACCTGACAGAGCTACCCAGGTGCCCCTGCAATTCTTCTTCTTATCCCAGCTATAATTTTATGTGTATTTGAGTTATCTTTAATTAACCTTATTGAATAATTTACATATAATAAAACATGATTTAGATGTGCCGTTCAATATACTTTGATAAATGTATGCACACATGTAATCACCACAATTAGACAGAACATTTCTGTCATCCCCAAATTTCCCTAATGGCCCCCCAGCAGTCAATTCCACCAACCACTTTTCTGCTTCCTATCTAACGGCATTATTCTTTTATTAATGTTTATCACTAGACTGTAAACTTAATAAGGAAAGGATCTTATTTTGTTCAACATTATATCCTTAATATTTAGCCACATGCCTGGTACATGTTAGTGCTCAATAATGGATTTCCTATG
The DNA here is from genome assembly GCF_011764305.1 of Mustela putorius furo. Taxonomy (NCBI): domain Eukaryota; kingdom Metazoa; phylum Chordata; class Mammalia; order Carnivora; family Mustelidae; genus Mustela; species Mustela putorius. Next base: position 40,999,907 of record NW_025422005.1, on the reverse strand, counting down.
GTAACAGGTTCTGAAAATAAACATCAACTATATGATAAATATCAATTAAACCATAAACACTGATGTAGAAAAATACATCATTCCATATTCCTATCATATATTCTCATGGCCAAATGGACATGGTCAATGTCTAACCATTTCCACAAATATCTTTTAAAGTTTTCCTTTAATATCTGCATTTCCAAGAGTTAATTTTGTGCCTGAGCTGCCTAAAAGATGTAATTCAATATTGGCTGATCCAGCAGTTCTCCAGGCCAGGGGAAAAAAATCTACATCTCTAATTCTGTCTATATAATAAACTATTTGAGTCCATAAAAGATGTAATACTTATTTATATCGTTCTTGCTTACCAGGTCCTTCATGTGCTTATCTCCCCAACTAGACAGAGAGACCCATGAGGGGTCATCAGTGACTTCGTATTTAACAGTGCTTACCAAAGAATCTTTTTTTTTTTTAAAGTGTCTTCCTCATCACCTATCATCATCATCATCATCATCATGAATCAGCAGTTTCAAAATCTAATACATTGTCATTTTTTATAGAATAGTGTAAATAGTAAAGTTCTAGTAAAATTTTAGCAGACCCAATTATCATTAGTTTTTATTAATAGGCTTAAGTGTTAAGATTAGGGGTGATGGCCAATAGCTAAACTATGGAAAGAACCTAGATGTCCATCAACAGATGAGTGGATAAAGAAGATGGGGGGTATATACATACACACACATATATATAACATATACATACACATACATACATACATACATGCATACATACTCAATGGAATAATCTGCAGCCATCAAAAACCCCCAAATCTTGCTATTAGCAATGATGTGGATGGAACTAGAGGGGATTATGCTAAGCAAAATAAATAAATCAGAAAAAGAGGGCAAGGAGTCGTGGGGGGCAGGGAGGGAAAAAATGAAACAGGATGGGACCAGGGAGGGAGACAAACCATAAGAGACTCTTAATCTCAGGAAACAAACTGAGGGTTGCCTGGGGTTGGAGGGGAGGGATAGGGTGGCTGGGGTTATAAACATTGAGGAGGGTATGTACTATGGTGTGTGCTGTGACTTGTATAAGACTGATGATTCACAGACCTGTACCCCTGAAGCAAATAATACTTTGTGTTGTTAAAAAAAAAAAAAAAAAAAGATTAGGGGTGATGACAATAAGAGTATATTATTTATGATGGCCTCTTAATACAACTGAGTCTTCCTCAACTGCATATATAAAACTCTAGGTTCTAGTTACCCATTTAAAGAGGTCACAGCTGGGACGCCTGGGTGGCTCAGTTGGTTAAGCAGCTGCCTTCGGCTCAGGTCATGATCCCAGCGTCCTGGGTTGGAGTCCCACATTGGGCTCCTTGCTCAGCAGGGAGCCTGCTTCTCCCTCTGCCTCTGCCTGCCATTCTGCCTGTGCTTGCTCTCTCCCCCACCCTCTCTGATAAATAAATAAAATCTTAAATAAAATAAAGAGGTCACAGCTAAAGTGCAAAGTTTACCTTTTCACAGTTTCATGCAGAGGTAACTGTTATAGACATATAGTTCTCGTTTTCCTAATCCTTGTATAATGTTAGTATGCATAAAGATGTAGCATTTATTTTTTATTTTTTAAAGATTTTACTTATTTATTTGACACGGAGAGAGAGATCACAAATAGGTGGAGAGGCAGGCAGAGAGAGAGAAGGAAGCAGGCTCCCCAACTGAGCAGAGAGGGGAGCTCGATTCCAGGTCCCTGGGATCATGACCTGAGCCGAAGGCAGAGGCTTTAACCCACTGAGCCACCCAAGCACCCTAAGATGTAGCATTTAACATGAAAAGTAACTGCACACTATGAGGCAACTTTACCCAATTTATCCCAAGAAATTATAGGACTTTTAAGCAAATTTGGCAACTTGAGCAGTAATTTACTTCAGAAGAAAGTTAAGGGACCAATGTCTTAAACCCATATATAACAACTGATTTCCAATGTATGTATCAAAAAGAAAATCTTCAATACTTCTCTTTGGACTACATAACTAAGGCTATTACATGATTAAATTATATTAGTGCTTGTTTCTGCTTTTGTTCAAGATAAAGAAGAATACAGTAGGATGACTAAGAAGTACAAAAACAACCTGAGAAAAATAAAAATATTAAGATTCAGGGTGAGGTGGTCTTTCAACTGGCAAAAGTCAAGCAAAAAATAGGCCACAAATAAAAATATTAAGATTCAGGGTGAGGTGGTCTTTCAACTGGCAAAAGTCAAGCAAAAAATAGGCCACATTTACCTACAGCTATTAAGATGAAAAACTTTTTTAACCAAATAGAATTAATGCATTACTTTCAAAAATATTATTTCTGCTAAAGAGCCCAGTAATGTTTACCTATAAATCACATTTTGCTCTGGTGTCACCTCACAGAGACAACAAATACTTTTGGTAGCACAAAAAAGGCAGTAATTAAGAGGAAAAATCCATAGTCTCCTTATGAATTTGCTTTGTAACTCTGGCCAAATGACTGGAATGGATAACATTAAAAGACAACTCTTGGAAGGAGGATATGTAGCTCTACTATTTTGTCTGATCAGTACCTGGAAGTCTCAAAACTAAAGTTAGCCAATAAATTTCCACATAGACACTCAGGCCATATGGAATAAAAATACCACTTGTCCTATGGTAGAAGCAGTCCTTATCATCTCATGATGAAGGTGACCATGTTCCAAAAGTTTGTTTTATTTGCAGTTCTCAATGCATTATCAAATTGAAGAATTATTTTATTCAAGGTTAGAACAAACACCCTCTATAAACCTCATAATGGCTATGATAGTGTACTGCCTTGTTCACCAATATATCGGTAATATCTCCTCAACACTGGGATTGATATGCATTAGGTGATTAGGTCTCTTGAGTAGAATGAAATGTCAGGTACTGTAGTATGAAATCAGCAGTATAAACAAAAAGGCTGAAAACAGCTAGTCTAGCAAGCAGAACAGAGAAAGCAGAGAGACAGAACGCTGTTGTTTTAATGCATGAGCCTTTTAGTACCATTTAATTTTTAAACTTATACTAGGTACTATTGCCCCACTTTTCACACACAAAATCCAGCACCTGTCACTTAACTTTCTCCTGAAACAATTTGCAGGTTTTATTAAAAACACATGAGTTAAAAACAGCAAAAACAGCACAAGTTGCCAATTTTGGTGGAAGTACATAGCTCCTTGCCATAAGATGGGTGAGATGGCTTTGTATTACATAATTACTCTTCATTTTAAATGCTCCCACTTTTATGCCCTCTAACTTTACAAGAGGAAGTTAACAAATGAGAACTGTGTTTATCTCTAAAGAAAGGGTGTAGGAAACACTACTGTTTTTATTTTATGTACTTCCGCATAGTTTAAAATTTTTTAGAAGCATGACTTATATCATTATCACGATTTTTTTAAACTCCAATCCTCATTTTTTTTCAATCTTTCCTCTTTCGATCCTTATGATCTTTATTTTCTACTTTATACTAGGACTGAGCTCTGCAGCTATAAAACTGGACTTTTTGTTCTTAGTTTCCCAAGAGCTCAAGATAGATGGGCCACCACTAGAACAAAAGAACTGAATAAAAAAATGAATCCTAGAATCCTAAATTCCAACTTAGGAGCCAGAAATTCACCTGCCCTCAGTAATACCAAAGACAATGGTAACAACCCTTAGGGAATTTTCCTTTGTTAAAGGAAACCCAAGTAAATGGCTACTTCTCTATGCCATTTTACCTGTGGAAAAAGTGACGTATCTATACTGCAATCATTTTCTTGGGATAACAAAGCATTTCAAGGGAGAAAAACAAAATACATTTATTTTTCTACACGACACAAAATCTTGAGGTGGCAGGAGAAAACAACGGTATTAAACAGATCTTTATATATTGAAAAATTGAAATGTATGCTCAAAACACTAATCTTCAGGGAAGTGGCTTAACAAATCATACCTTAAATACTAAATTTGTGTTTGTCTAGTAACAGAAATTTGGGAGGTACATAATTAACTGAAGGATCCAATTTTGGGGAAAAAAAAAAAAAAGGACTTCAAAATGGCTCTATTATTTTTTTTAGCTTCAATAATGATTTGCCACCTGAATTCTATCACATTTCCTTTATGAATGATGATGTTTTACTCATAGATTCAGGGGCATTTCTGGTGAGGTTTCTACCAGCCCTCTCTATTTCCCTCATCCATATTCTTACACAAGGTATCATGTTCCCTCTCTCTAGGGGCTTAAGACCAAAGCCAATGGACAAAGGGCAAAAATCATAAAATTACAAGACAGTAGCAATGAAATTCCAATTTGATAGCCACCTAAGATGCAGTCTACAGTGGCCTACATAATAAACTTATATAGATGAGAACAATTATAGTCCAATTTCTTGGCCCAAAACAACTACTAGAGAAGCCATTTGGTATAAAAATTTTTTGAGTATCAACTAAGTTACAGCATAAAACCAAAAAGTATAAAGGTCTACACTACTCAATTCGTATACATCCACATGAAGGTTTTTAAACTGGGATCTAAAAAAATATCTAGCACAATCATCTATGTTTTCATTTTGATAACCTATAGAAATCTGTGTAACCGCACACTGAGTCATCTCAGTAACAACCTTAAATCCAAGTGGTACCAAATTATTTCATTGTCCATTTTTGTTTATGATCAAGTTGGCACCAAGTACAAGTACCTTGTTACAGAAGAGCCTTGACCATGAAAATGACGTAAGTGCGAACTGAAGGTCAAACAACCTCATAGGATGTGATATACAACTGAAGGTTTCCCAGTAGTCAGAACAAAGAAAAATGGCAAGATGACAGTCATAATCCACAGTAGTGTACTCATATCAAACTTAAAAAGAATCTATACCCTAACAGTCTGTACCATTTTCACATTGTAAGTGGTGACCGTTTTTATAAGGCAATATCATTTATCACAGTAAATAAATGTCAATTTAGATTTTATTGCTTTGTGTTTCATTTGCATTTTACTTGCAATTTTCTTTTGGATGTAAATTTAGTTCTGCATGATTTTAAATCTAAGAAGTTTATACCTAGCTTTGTTTGCCCACATTGAATAACATTGTATATATAATACTTGAAACACTGGAATTCTGAGCTTCCAAGAATTTTCTTCTAAAACAGGCCCAAGTTTACTGAAGGTTATACAACTCTTTATACATCTGTATGATATCCAGGCAAGCTGCTATGTTTCACTATACTTTGTATTATATAGGATGATACTGCAAAACCTACACAATGTAGCATCCTATCTTCTTCCAGTGATAAATTCCTTTGCTTGGCAATCTCTCAGCATTTAGTTCATACTAAAGCTTAGTAGGGCAAATAAAGAATCTGAAAGGTTTGCCTCCATTAATCAGTATCATCAAATATCCACTGAAGCCTTCTTACAGGCTAAGAGGAAGGTAAGATAAGAAGCTCAAAAGCACCTCTACAAGTAGTGTCCTATTTAGTTGGGTGTAAATGCATGAAAAGATAACACAAGCTAATATACAAGTTTAGACTGACTACTGGAAAATCGAGTTCCATAGGAGTTGAAAGGAGAGAAGATTTTTTAGTTGTCTTCTCCCATTCTCAGACTATCCTAATTGCATTTTTAAGATACCCATAGAAGGGGTGCCCGGGTAGCTCAGTCGATTAAGCATCTGACTCCTAGTTTCAGCCCAGGTCATGATCTCGTAAGTCCTGGGATCAAGCCCTACATCAGGTTCTACGCTTAGCGTGGAGTCTGCTTTAAAGATTCTCTCCCTCTGCCCTCTTCCAATGTGTGTGTGCATGCTCTCTCTCAAAAAAATAAATCTTAAGATACCGACAGAAGAGTGAGAACAGGAAAAGAAAAGAGGAAAGATGGTAGGAAAGGGAAAAGGTACAAGACATGCTCTAGATGGATTTACTGTCAATCAGAATGGAAGCAAGAATGGAACAAATATTTATGACTACCTTCACCATACAATGTGTAATGTGTAATGTGCTAGTAATATTATAACATCTTAACACATCTTAACACAACTACTTACCTTTAAAGATCAGCTAAGGTTTAAAAGAGGTTTAAAAGAAATTAAGTACTTCTTCCACATTAATATACATCCAATAAGATGGCATAGTCAGGACCCAAAGACTGGGAAGCCTGGCTCTAAAGATTTTCTATTATAATATACTGGTTCTTAAACCATATTCAGAAGGTTAGTCAGGGCCTGTTGAGCTTGGCATAGGTGCAATGGAAAAAATACTATAAAAAAATGTTTATAATCTCAAGTGGGCAATGAGTTATATAATAATGTATTATTGTAAGATAATGCATGTAAAGTCCATGCAGTTTGTGGCACATAAGAAGTGCTCAAGTATTAGTTGCTACTGTTATTATTATATACCAGACTGCCATATGGGCTACACAGAAGGGGAAATTACAGCAGAGGTTACAGAGGTAAGAGACTGCTTTTGATTACAGTGGTAAGAAAGAGATAAAATGAAGAGGTAATATGTGCACTGGGTCTTGAATGACTGGAATTAATCACACAGAGGCAAATTTGAGGACTTGGGATGGTAAGGATATGAGAGAGAGTAGCATGAGTAGAAGCATGGAACAAGAAACATGTAGAACAGGAGGTGAAAAAGGTAGGTTGGCATCAAATCAAAGAGAGCCTGAAATCCCCTAATAAGTTTTACTTCATCCTACAGACAAATGTAAATCATTAAAGGTTTTTCACTGTTAAAAATGCCCAGAGGTCATTTATTCAAGGTACTCTTTTATTAAGATAAAGAGAATAAATTCAGGAAATATTACAAGGGCACCAGAGAGTTAGCAAGATGCAACTTATATGACAAAGTGAACATCAGAGGAGTATAAGTGATCCTACTAAACACACACACACACACACACACACACACACACACACACATAGTTTGACAGTTTAGAAATTACACCCAAAAGGATTCTCAACTTTCAAACTTCATGGCTCAGAGAATAACACCGTCATTAACAGAAAAAGAAAAATGAGAGAAAGAGATGGGTTTGAGGAGACATGATAGGTTCAGTTTTAGCCATGCTGAGGTTGAGTTCCTGGGAGCCATCTAACTGGCAAAATCCACAAGGGAAGAGTATGGACTAAAGCTAAATATGAAAAGATGTATATGTAAAGAAGGGGAGGTGTGGAGGGAAAGAAGAGTCACCTCCACAGAAATTTTGGCCAAATCCATGAAAATGGTTGAGGGCTACTGGAGGGAGAGGGACTAAGGTCATAGTCTCAAAGGAAACATCATGCAGTCACAGTATGGGTGTTGTATTAACTCTGGGAAAGAGTAAGAATGTTTTTCTTTGAAATATGCAAAGCATAAAAAATAAGTATAGGTAAAATCACTAAGAACTACTGAAGTGAGACTTTTTTTTTTTCCCGAAGATTTTGTTTATTTATTTGACAGAGAGAGATCACAAGTAGGCAGAGCAGCAGGCAGAGAGGCTCCCTGCTCAGCAGGAAGCCCAATGTAGGGCTCTATCCCAGGACCCTGGGACCATGACCTGAGCCAAAGGCAGAGGCTTAACCCACTGAGCCACGCAGGTGCCCCAAGACCTTTTTCTATAAAGAAGGGAGCAGGCCATATTAGATACTGAAAACTAATTAAAAAAATATTCCACTGTGGGGATTTAATAAAAACCCAGGAGTCGATAAGAAGACTATTAAATAGTTACAGAAATCCAATTAAAGTTAGACAAAATTTAAATTGTTATACATACAGCCACTTAATATTATGACCTCTAACAGTACTAGAAACAGAGAAACCAGACAATGGGGGGGCCCTGGGGAATGGAGACCAGAAATGGCACACAGTACAAAATCCAGTGACAAAAATTCTAAAGGTGGTAGCAAAATCGGTTTGAAGAAGCAAATAAAAGGTCTATACTGGAGGATGACATAGGCAAAATAGAAAGGTACTAAATGGCCAGGAAAAATGGAGAAGAGGCACTCAGACCAAAATGAGAGAAGGAAAGTTCAGAAGTGATAAGAGGATGAAGATGATAAAACTGTGACCAAAGAGAAAATACTTTTAAATTCAGTATTTTGGAGGTAGTGCAGCCCTCAGTAATAACAAGGCCATAGTACGGTTTAATGGCTGAAGCAGAGATGAAATTCAATGGAAAAGGAAGACATGTAAATGCCCTTCATGCCCATTTGGAAGAAAGCTCCATGAGCACTTACCTGCAGTGCCTGAATGGAACACTATACATCTCGAAGTACTCAATAAACAGCAATGGAAAAGCAACCTATACATCATGTTTCTTTGTTAATTCCTTTAATTATTTCTTCATCTAACAGCTACTGACTCTTCAGAATGTGAAGTACTGAGAGTGGAAATAGAGTAGTTTCATTAGGAACAACAGCTACATTTGCCAAGTTCTCACTATAGGTAGGCACGACTTCAACAAATTTGCATTTAACTCATTTAATCATCAAAACAACTCTATAAAGGCAGGTACTTTTATTATCTTCATTTTATAGATGAGGATATGGAAACATAGACTAAGTTCAATGTAAAGAGTTAAATATAAGTGGTAGCACTGGAATGTAGACCAAGACATCTGGGCTCCAGAGTCTAGTTCTTCATCATACCTCCCTATTTGTGGGAGGAGACTCTACTCTCCAAGTATAGGAGACTCTACTTGCCAATCAAATTAACACTTGATTACATATTTCTAAGTGTCCTATCTCCTGTATACATTAACTTTAGGAAAAATACATATAAAGTTTCTCTCGTACAAGGGTATGTTAAATATCAAAGCTATCAGAGTCTAAGACTTTTTAAAATTTTCTTTTCTTCTTATTTCTTCAGAGAAAAAGCTCAGAAATTCCAAAACTGGATCAAATTAGGTACCCAACCTTAAGGAGTCCAAATCCTAATTGGAGAGATTGGAGTTACACATACTTTCAAAGTTAAACAAAAGGAGTATGATAAGGGGGCGCCTGGGTGGCTCAGTGGGTTAAAGCCTCTGCCTTCAGCTCGGGTCATGGTCTCAGGGTCCTGGGATCGAGCCCTGCATCAGGCCCCCTGCTTGGTGGGGAGCCTGCTTCCCGCCCCCCTGCCTGCCTCTCTTCCTACTTGTGATCTCTGTCAAATAAATAAAATCTTTTAAAAAAAAGAGAGAGAGAGAGTATGATAAGGACTTAGTGAATTGTGCAAGAAGAGAAAGAGATCACTTTGAGTTTGGACTATGGGGAGAGAGGAGTCAGTCAGGGGAGGCTCCACAGAAGAGGTCAGATCTGAACCAGGTTTTGAAGAAAAAGGGTGGTATACAAAGGCAGAATGGAAGCAGATGGCATTTCAGAGAGAAAGAGAGAACATCATGTGCAAGAATGTGGAGACCAGAAAAGATAAGTAAACAGCAGCACTCTATTAAAAAGCCGATGGGGAGATGTAACGGTAGAAATGACTAGAAAGGCAAGTTGAGAATAGATCCCAGAGACTTGAATGTCAGTCTCACCAACCATGGAGGAAATCTACACTGCCACATTCAGGCTAATTCTTTTTTTGTTGTTGTTAGATTTTATTTATTTATTTGACACACGCACACACAGCACAAGCAAGGGAAGTGGCAGGCAGAGGAAGAAGCAGGCTAATCCCAGGACCCTGGGATCATGACCTGAGCCAAAAGCAGACACTTAAATGACTGAGCCAACCAGGCAGCCCCAGGCTAATAGGATTCTTAAAATACTTATCATCATACCGAATCATAAATTTGCTGAAATGATGCCACATTTATTTATTAAGTGGCCTAAATTTAGAAAATATGAACTTGCTTTTAAAAAGCATAGCTCAAAGAGTAACTTACAGATCTCCCAGTTCTACTCCATATTAATTTCTTATAGTCTCTTAATAACCACATCCTTGAATAATGTTTTTTAAACTTCTATTTGAATACTCTCAAGAGATGGGAGTTCACAGTCTTGCAGGACCTGGGATGCCCTACACCACCTTAACCACCTTGTCTAATCAAGTCAATTCCTGGTACAGGACAAAAATAAGTAGAGAAAAAGAGTTATAAAATGTCACTTTTGTATAATTCAATCACTCAAAATAATTAAAACAACATCCTCCAATTCCACAATATAAGCTCTTACATTGAAGAATAAACATGGAAAACTATCCTCAGTATGACAGAGTAGACATTTGTTGTTTTTGTCACCCAGCATCTTCTTTTTCCCTATTCTGACTTTGCTTGGTGGGGACCATAACATAAGTGTTAAAGCACATAACATCCCAGCTACTGTAGTGAACATATGACTGTGAAACTGTGATTGGTCAGGATTAGGAAAATGACTGAAGTTTAGGTAATCAGCACTAATCCTATGAGGCCTACGGTGGTCCAGGAAGAAAAACAGCCTCCTGTGGACTGGAGCACCTAAAGCATTCTCCTAATAGCAGGTTATATATCTCAATAATGGGAGGCTGAAACAGCTGTTACCATCTTACTATACCACAAAGAGAACCCATCTAAAAATAAAGCCACCCCAGAAGGAAAGAAGCATGAAAACAGAAATGGTGAATCTGGGTCCTCAAGACACTGGTGAAGTGCCTACTTCAAACCACAACTCAGCCAGATTTACTTTTTACTTAAACCAGTTTGGGTTTTTTTCTCCCCCCTATTACTTTCATCCCAGAGATTCCTGCCTAACACATGGTAACTGCCAAATCCTGTAACAAGAAAAGGTAGTCAACCTCTTAGCATTTATCTATGCAAAATTTGGTTTTATCAATAACCAACTAAATTTAAAATACTAAATTTAAAATTGATACTAAATTTAAAAATGATCTTTTTAACATAGCATTTTAACGTAGCATTTTTTAACATAGCATTTCATATTCAATATTGCCTTGAACCGTCTTATTTTAAGATAAAAATCAGTATTTTACCCTATAGAAAGCACAAGAAAATGCTTTATAACTTTACTATATAACACTATGAAGGTAAGAATAAGCGATTCAGAAATAAGTTTTATTACATCATTATCACAGTTATTTTAAAAAACAAAAAACAAACCAAAAAAAAACTAATGCACTATCCAGAAGCCACGTAAAGACTCTTACTTGAAGCTGAAGAGTATGTCGAAGAATTGTTTCTTCTAAGGCATGGATCCATTTCTCTCGCTCATCAGCATCACGAGCTGGAATAAAAGATTATAAAAATTGAAATGTTAATTTCTACAATATAGCTTCATGTTTGAAAATAAATATTTTAAACCTCAATACTAACAGGAAAAGTTTTTAGTTGCACCATTTTCTGAACAGGTTCAACTTCCTATCCTTTCTAAACATGCAATCTACTTGCAGCAGTTTACAACCAAAGGAATAATTATGCTCAATAATAGCAAGCTCCTTTCTCATTGAGAACAACTAGAAAAGCTGGAATAATTATTAAAAATAACTCACTGGAGACAACAGAAAACAACAAGTAGTAAAGAATTAACAGGACAAAATCTAGAAGACAAACATCCAGAAGATAAGCCTCATATTTAAGGACACTTTTCTTCTGGAGGAATTGTAAATTCCAGGAGAGCACACTCATTAAAAAAAATTCGACAAAGTATTCTTCATGCACACATGGATAATGTCTGATGCAAGATGGCAGAAGCAGGAAAGAACAGAGCATCAAAAATAATAAGCACACAAAACCATAAGAAACCTAGGAATCAACCTAACCAAAGAGGTGAAAGACTAGTACTCTGAAAACTATAAAACACAGATGAAAGTAATTGAAAAGGAGACAAACGGAAAGACATTCCATGCTAATGGATTGGAATAACAAATATTGTTAAAATAAACAAAGCAATTTACATATTTATACATTTAATGCAATCCCTATCAGCATAAACAATAAACAATGAATTTTGGAGTACTGAAAAGAAATAAAATTAAATTTAAAAAGAAGAAAAATACCACAAACATTTTTCACAGAGTTAGAACAAACAATCCTAAAATCTGTATGTAACATAAAAGACCCCAAATAGCCAAACACATCTTAAAAAAAGTAAAGCAAAGTTGACATCACAATTCCAGACTTCTAGTTATATTACAAAGCTGTCGTGATCAAAACATATGGTACTGGCACAAAAACGGACACACAGATTAATGGGAATAGAAAGAAAACCTGGACATGAACCCACAACTATACAGTCAATTAATCTTTGACAAAGTGGTAAAGAATATTCAGTGGGAAAAGGACAGTCTCTTGAATAAATGGTGTTGGGAAAACTGGACAGGAGCACGCAGAAGACTGAAACTGGATCACTTTCTTACAGCATATACAAAAATAAAATCAAAATGGATTAAAGATCTAAATGTGAGACAGGAAACCATCAAAATCCTCAGGAGAACACTGGCAATAATCTCTTTCTGACTAAATATGTCTCCTGAAGAGAAACAGAAGGAAAAATAAACTTCATCAAAATAAAAGCTTCTGCACAGTGAAGGAAACAATGAACATAACTAAAAGGCAATCTATGAAATGGGAGAAGATACTTGCAAATGATGTATCTGATAAAGAGTTACTATCCAAAGTATATTAATATATAAAGAATTTATACAACTGAACACTGAAAAAACAAATAATCTAATTAAAAAGTGAGAAGACATGAACAGACATTTTTCCAAAGATGACATACAGATGGCCAACAAACACATGAAAAGATGCAACATCACTCATGACCAGGGAAATACCAATCACAATGAGGTATCTCCTAACACTTGTCAGAATAGCTAAAATTAACAACACAAGAAACAACAGATGTTGGAAAGGATGTGGAGAAAGGAGAAGCCTCCTACACTATTGGTGGAAATCTAAACTGCTACAGCTATTCCGGAAAACATTATGGCGGTTCCTCAAAAAGTTAAGAACAGAACTACCCTAGGACCCAGCAACTGCACTACTAGGTATTTTACTAGGTATTTACCCAAAGGACACAAAAATACTGATTCAAAGGGATACATGAACCTCAATGTTTATAGCAGCATTATCAACAACAGTCAAACTATGGGAAAAGCCCAAGTGTCCATCAACTAATGCACAGATAAAGAATATATACACACACACACATACATACTAATGAGTTATCACTCAACCATAAAAAAGAATGAAATCTTGCCATTTGCAAGGACATGGATGGAGTAGAGTGTATTGCGCTAAGTGAAGTAAGTCAGTTAAATACAAATACCGTATGATTTCACTCATATGTGGAATTTAAGAAATAAACAAAGCATTGGGGAGAAAAAAGAGAGGCAAACCAAGAAACAGACTCTTAACCAGAGAGAACAAACTGATGGTTGCCAGATGGGAGGTGGGTGGGGGACAGGGGAAATAGGTGATAGGGATTAAGGAGTGTACTTGTGATGAGCAGTGGGTATTATATAGAAATTCTGAATCACTAAAGTGTATACTTGAAACCAATATTATACTGTAATATTAACTACCTGGTATTTAAATAAAAACTTAAATTTTTTTTTAAAAAATGGTTTAGTATGTGGGGAAAACTAAATGAATACTAACTACATAAAATACACTCTTGTGATGTTGTAAATACATACATACACAATTAAATACAAAACAATTGCAAGTAGACTGGGAAAGAGAAAATGGAATTAAAGAATTCTAACGTTCTGCAATGTTCAGGAAGAAGATAAAACTACCAATTGACATTAAATTTTGGCAACTGAAGGATTTGTTACAATTTTTAGAGTAATCGCTAAAAGATTGTATTTAACTTACAACATAATAAATTTAAAAATTCAATAATAAAAAATAATCCAAAACTTGACAAGAAAGAAAGATAAAAGAAACAGAATATGCAAGACAAAAAGAAAATGTATGGTAAAATGATAAATTTTTAACCTTAAAATACCAACAATTAAATTAAGTGTAAATGAAGTATGTAAATGTTCCAATTAAAAAAAGAAAGGAGGGACACCTGGGTGGCTCAGTCAGTAAGCACCCAAATCTTAACTTTGGCTCAGGTCATGATCTCAGGGTGGAGAGATTGGGAACCCACACTGGGTTCCGCAGCCCTGGGCATGGAGCCTGCTTGGGATTTCTCTCTCTCTCCTTCTGCTTCTGCCTCCTCTCCCCCTCAAATAAGTAAATCTTAAATTTTTAAAAAAAAAAAAAAGGGGGTTTAGGGACACCTGGGCAGTTCAGTTGGTTAAGCATCAGACTCTTGGTTTCAGCTCATGTCATGATCTCACAGTCCCAGGATCTAGATCTAACCCCACAACTAGCTCAACACTAGCTCAAGCACAAAGTCTGCTTGTCCCTCTCCCTCTGCTCCCACCCCCACTATTTAGCATGGGTGTATACTCTCTTTCTCTCTAATAAAATATTTTTTTAAAAAAGGGGGGGTGGGTTTAAACAAGATTTTATGATGCTGTCCAACGTTGTGAAAAGAAGGGCCATACGTACCCCAATGTTCATAGCAGCAATGGCCACAACTGCCAAACTGTGGAAAGAGCCAAGATGCCCTTTAACAGATGAATGGATAAAGACAATATGGAATGGAATATTACACAGCCATCACAACGGATGACTACCCAACTTTTGTATCAACATGGACAGGACTGGAGGAGAGATAATGCTGAGTGAAATAAGTCAAGTAGAGAAAGTCAATTATCATGTGGTTTCCCTTACTTGTGAAGCATAAGGAATAACATGGAGGACATTAGAAAGAGGAAAGGAAAAGTGAATTGGGGTAAATCAGAGGGAGAGATGAAGTATGAGAGACTGTGGACTCTGAGAAACAAACTGAGGGTCTGGGAAGGGAAGAGGGGTGGGGGGATGGGTGAATCTGGTGGTGGGTATTAAAGAGGGCACGTACTGCATGGAGCATTGGATGTGGTGCATAAACAAGGAATCTTGGAACAGTGAAAAAAATTAAAATTAAGATGTTAAAAAAAAGATTTTATGATGTTTACAAGAGACACTAAACATAAGGATGCAGAAATACTAAAAGTAGGAGTAGAGAAAAAGACAAACCATAAAAAAAATCATAGAAAACACTAACTCCAAAAAGTTGCTATTATTAAAACTGCATAAAATAGACTTTACCAGATGAGAGGTTCACTTTGCAAATACAAGAGGTTCAAGTCATCAAGAAGATAAAATAAATGTAAATTTCTATGTAACTAAAAACACGGATTTAAAAAGTTCTATATGGCAAAAGCATAGAGAATACAAGGAAAAATAGACAAAATACCATAATCACAGTGGCAGATTTTAATACATCTCATTCATTAAATAATTAGATGAAGTACACAAAAATTAGTAAGAATTTAGAAATTATGAACAATCTGATATAAAGTTGATCCAATGGACATACATAGAACACTACACACCACAAATATGAAACAGACACTGTTTTCAAGCACACACAGAACATTTCCAAAAACTCACCATATAATGAACCCTAAAACAAATCTCAACAAATTTCAAAGGATTGAAATCATACAAAACATATTCATAGTGAAAATATAAGCTAGAAATCAGTTACAAAGTATAAATTAGAAAATATTCAAATGTTTAGGGGAAAAACTACTACTAGATAATCCATTGTTCAAAGAAAAATATCTTATTAGAAATTAGAAAATGTTGAAAGATGCCTGGGTGGCTCAGTGAATTAAGCATCTGGCTTCACCCAAGTCATGATCCCCGGGTCCTGGAAATGAGGCCTGCATGGGGCTCCCTGCTCAGTGGGGAGCCTACTTCTTTCTCTCTCTCCTTCTGCACTGTCTCCACACCCCACCCCTGTTAGTGCATCTCTCTCTCTCTTTCAAAAAAATAAGTAAAATCTTAAAAAGAAAAAAAAAGAAAGAAAGAAAGAAAGAAGAAAAAAGAAAGAAATTTGAAAATGTTTAGAACTGCCTGAATGAAAATGGGACATACTGAAACTCGCTGGATGCAGTTATAGTACATAAAGGGAAATTTATAGCCTTAAATCTATGTATAGAAAAGCGAAAAGGCTGAAAACAACAGAAGATTAAATTAAAAATGAGTGGAAATGATAAAGAACATAAAATAACCAAATTGAGGACAGACGTAAAATAGAGTTAACCTGAAATAACTAATGAAACTGACAAATTACCTACATATTGTAGGTTGGTAGGTAGGTAGGAAGGTTGAGGAAGTGCTTGAAAAGAATGGGGGCATGTCAAAAGGAAACAGGAGTCAACCTGAAGGAGCTCCAATGGCCAACTCCTGAAGAATTTGAGCCATAGAATGGTAACACAGAGCTATAACCCACTGAATAAAATAAATCCAAGAATCTAATAATGATATAAGTAATTTATAATTAAGTAAATAAATGGAGAAAAAGGCACAGCTTTTCTTCAGAAGAATTACAATTCATTAGTACAGAAGGAATGAGAGAGATTTAAAAATCATCGTTAGACAAAAACCACAGCAGTAATTATCACAAGCAAGATCCACTGAAGACATATTGATAGCTAAAATCAGTGGGCAAAAGTTTGAGAAGAAACTAACTAGATATTAGCAAAGTCTGAAAGTGTTTTCCCCAAGATACTTATCAATTACAAAGAGAAAAACAGTAATTTTAGGATGGAGAAATCTGGCAGATACCACCTCAGTCCAGTGATTAAGGTTAACATCACCAGTAATACATTTATTGACATCATGTACCTCCCAATACAACCCACGGAGGAGGAAACAGCATCACTTATGTGGTATTCTTCCAAAAATATATAATCTCAATCTAATCATGAGAAAACATCAAATATGCCCAGATTGAGAGACATGCTACAAAATAATACTTATCACAAATGTCAAGGTCATCACTGTGCCTGGGTGACTCAGTTGGTTAAGTGGCTGTCTTTGGTTCAGGTGATGATCCCAGGGTTCTTGGATCAAGCCCCACATCCAGCTCCCTGCTCAGCAGAGAGCCTACTTCTCCCTCTCCCACCTCCTCTGCCTGTGTGCTCTCTCTATGCCAAATAAATAAGTAAATAAAATCTTTTAAAAAACAAAAATTTAAAAAAAAAGTCAAGGTCATGAAAGACAAGAAAAGAGTAAGAAACTGCCATAACTAAATGCAATGTGGGAATCCTGAAACAGAAAAGGAACATTATAGGGAAAAATCTAATGAGCTCTCTGGTTTAGTTAGAAATATTATACCAAATTGAGTGAAAGATCCAGCTCAGGACATCAGAGCCTGAGCAGTATGTGGAGGGCCTAGGATACTCCCTGCCCTTATTGACAAGGGATATGTTCCAAGATGCCCAGGATGCCTGAAACTATGTATAGTACCAAACCCTATATAGCCAGTGTTTTTACCCATACATATGATAACATTTATTTATAAATTAGTAAGGGACTAACAACAATAACTACTAATAAAATAGAACAATTATAAGAATATACTATAATAAAAGCTATATGACTGTGGTCTGTTCCTCACATACCTCTGTGCCCTAAAAATATCTTCATGTACTATACTCACCCTTTTTGTGATGATGGGAGATGATAAAATGTCTACATGATGAAATGAAGTGAATTAATACAGGCATTGTGAAGTAGCATTAAGCTACTACTGACCTGGCAATATGTCAGAAGGATCATCTGCTTCCAAAACTCAGTCACCTGTGGGTAATTGAAGCCACAGAAAGCAAAACTGTGCATGAGGTGGGACTACTATACATCATACCAACAGACAATGTGGCATGAGGCATCAAAACCCAAAATAGGATGGAGAAGGAATCCACACAGTGGAGAAGTCCAGCATGAGGAGTCAGAGTGAATCCAAGAAAGGTGAACAGGGAGCCAACGTTGCAGGGAACACAATCAACCTGGCACAGGTTTCTAAGGCTGAGGGGAATAAGGATGACATTCACATAAGGAAATAGGTAATGATGGGGTACTAATTACATACAGAAGGATTGGCCAAATAAGTAGACATAACAAAGATAAAAGGTTTCTCACTTTAAGGGGCTGGAAAACAGTGTAACAAATGTGTAAGTGAGAAAACCAGAATGGTTTCTAGGAATAAGGTATTGATATTAACTCATAGTTTCAATATATAAGTAAACAAATACACATGGACATAAGTGCCTATGTATGTGCACATATGTATATAACATATATGTTTCCTAGCTATGAGAGGGCCTGGGTGCCATGACACCTAACAGCATCAAATACACTTAACACTACATGTTGACTTCTAAATACCACTCTCCATTAAAAGATACCAGGGCTTCTTAGAAAAATGGTTGACTATGGAACTAAATGAGTAAGGGAGAAAATAAGCCTGGAACAACTTTTTTTGGTGCCAGAAAGTAAGGCAGTAAGGGAATACTTTTTTGTGCCATAAAGTAAGGAAATATCAGAGAATTATAGGGAAATGTCAAAAGAACAAAGAAATCAGCTTAAAGGGAATTCTACTGGCCAAATTGAGGGCAATCTGGGCATCAAAATAAATAATGATAGTAAAGAATTATAGTCTTGTTGAGTAAAATAGGAAACCACATTTACTACTGATATACATAAACTAAAAGTCTGATGAGGAATGGGATAGAAGCATAGTTTCTAAATACTTTCCCACAAAATATTAATTAAGAAGGGAAAAAGATGAAATTTAACAACCTGGCAATACCACCTTAATGAGATGGTCAAAGTAAGTATCATCAGAGTGGGACAAACCCTGCAATAAGAACATAGAATCATTTCTGTGATCTTGGGGCCAAAGAGATATAATCTCAATCAAATAATGAAAAAAAAAATCCAAAAAAAAACAAAAAAACAAAAAACCCAAACTTGGGGACATGATACAAAATAATTAACCTATAACCTTTAAAACTGTCAAGGTCAGGGGTACCTGGCTGGCTCAGCAAGTAGAACATGTGACTCCTAGTCTCAGAACTGTGGGTTCAAGCCCCATGTTGGATGCAGAGACTACTTAAAAATAAAATCTTAAAAAAAAAAAATGTTAAGGTTATAAAAGTCAAGGAAAGACTGTGGAACCATTCCAGACTGAAAGAGACTAAAGAGATGTGAAAACTAAACATAAAATGTGATGCTGAACCAGATCCTATTGCTATAAAGGACATTACTGGGACACCTGGAGAAATTTGAACACAATCTAAGGATTAGAAGGCATTAATGCATCAGTGTTAATTTCCTGATTTTAGTGGTTATATAGTGTGTATACCAGAAAATTTCCTTATCTGCAGGAAATATAAAGCATTCAGGGGTGATGGGACATTAATTTAGTAATTTATTCTCAATCTGGGGGGGGGTGTGCAGTACTTGCTACTTTTCTTTAAGTGTAAGATTGTTTTAAATTTTTAAAAATTATATTTAAAACTATGATAAATCAAAGAATATATGAGTAAATGGAAATACCATTTCAAGGATTGGAAAAATTCAATACAGCAACATACTCAAATTAACCTATAGATTAAAAGCAGTGCAAATTAAAATTTCAAAAGGTATTTTTAGAATTTGTCAAGCTGATTCTAAAATACAAATGCAAGATGGTATAAAGATAAAGAACAACAAAGGGTTTCTGGAAAACACAGAACCATTTCTAGATGGTTTACTATACCAAATATAAAGTCATATTATAAGGCTATAGTAATTAAGAAAAAGTGGTTTTAGAGCATGGACAGATTAACACACCAAGGAAACAGAGTAGAGCCCAGAAACAGGCCCACTCATATACACAGACCCTTGAGTTGTGTAAATGTGGCACCAAACACCAGTTAAGTAACAATCTTTTAATATGTGGTGGTAGGACAGTATGGGGAAAAAATGAAACCTGACCCTACCTTGTACTACACACAAAAATTAATTCCAGGTGATTCCTTTATTCTTAACTGCAAAAGAACAACAAAGTTTCCAGAAAGTAAAACAGGAGAATACCATCATAATTTGGGAAGAGAAAACTGCTTCTTAAACAAGACACAGAACTTCTAATTATAAAGAAAATGACAGATAAATTTAACTACAACAAACTTAAGAATTTTAGTTCATCAAAAAACATCATTTAGATAATGTCATAGTAAGCCACTGTGACATATGGAGTTAAAGAACATGAACCCTAAATCCAACCCTGAGCTTTGGCAGTTTTTAACCATATAATTTGCAACAAGGTACTTAATCTTTTCTAAGCCTCGCTGTTCTCATTTGTAGGATGACAGTAACAGTGTCTACTACATAGGGTTATTGAAGAGATTAAATGAGTTAATACAAATACAACACTTAGACAGGTAAATGACATAAGGTAAGTGCTTAATAAGCATTAAACTATTATTAATATTATTGCAGAGCATGTTAATTGATTAACAAATCAATGATCTAAATCCTGATTTAAAGGAGCTCAAAAGAGAGATTTGTATTTAGCTGTATAAATACATGGCTTATGCCACCAACAGAGCAAGTGAATAAAAAATCAGGGAGCTCCTTGAGGAGTTAAGTCATAGAATAGAATTAGGTTGTTAAGTAGAGAAGGATAAGGACATCTTGAAAGAGGAAACAACACTAACAATGTTCATGAAACACTGAGACATGAAAAAGGTGTATTTGGGAAACTGGTCTGAATGTGTCTAGAATGTTGGACTCCTTTGGGAAGGACAAAATGATGAAAGATTAGGATCCCAGCCCAACGAGTATAAACAGACTTTATCTTTAAGAAATGGAAAGCTTGGGGGGCGCCTGGGTGGCTCAGTGGGTTAAGCCCCTGCCTTCAGTTTAGGTCATGATCTTAGGGTCCTAGGATTAAGCCCTGCATTGGGCTCTCTGCTCGGCAGGGAGCCTCCTTCTCCTCTCTTTCTACCTGCCTCTCTGCCTACTTGTGATCTCTCTCTGTCAAATAAATAAATAAAATCTTAAAAAAAAAGAAAGAAAGAAAGAAAGAAAGAAAGAAAGAAAGAAATGGAAAGCTCAGGGGCACCTGGGTGGCTCAGTTGTTAAGCATCTTACTTAGGCTTAGGTCATAATCTAGGGTCCTGGGATCAAGTCCCACATCGGGCTCCCTGCTCAGCAGGAAGCCTGCTTCTCCCTCCCCAGCTTCCCCTGCTTGTGTTCCCTCTCTCACTGTCTCTCTCTGTCAAATAAATACAATATTTAAAAAAAGAAGAAGAAGAAGAAGAAATGGATAAGCCCTTAAAATGTTCAAGCTTGAGACTGACATGATCTAATCTGCGGATCAGCAACATCAATCTGGCAGTACTGTGGAGAATGAAAAATGGGGCAAAACTGGAGGGGGCCACACCAGTTAGGAGATGGTTGTTAAGAGTAAGGCCTGAACTGAGAGTAATGGCTGGGACATGACAACAGGTGCCATTCTCACGGCATCAGGCCACCAAATAGCAATCATCTTTAAATCTGCCACCCCTCGAAAATGAAAGCAGATACAAGGCTCATAAGATTCTTCCTTGATACAGTCCCTTTCTATATCCTTACTTTCATTTCCTCCTGACTACATGCTCACTCAAGGACTCATTTAGTCTTATGTCTGTAAACAAAGTATCATCACAAATGTAGTACATGTGCTATAATCTGCTACCTCCAAAGCAGCCTGCACACCTCACTAGCTTATACTGAAATGCTCTTTATAAAAAACCTCAACATTCTACCATATTCTACAGAATTCACATAACCTCCCTGTTAGTAAAATCCCTCCACATCTTCCATTTCATGCTTGTTTTATATGAACCAAAATATCTTCTCTAAGACCTCTAAATACTCTAAAAATCTTCCTGATCATGGAATACTTTGTCTCTCCTTTAATCTTAACATTTACTCTACCCTCCTCCTATGTATTTAAATACCACAAACCTCAGAAGTCCTAGTTCTCCTCCATGAAACCTTACAAATCTAGTCCAGCAGCAGTACTCTTTTTCACCTTAGAACTCCTAGAAGACTTACAAATGCTAATGCATCACCCAATTATTCTTCAATCAAGTATTTACAGGCAAACTATAAAATTTAATCTTAACCCCCCACACACTGCTATTTACACTTTTCATGTGTTTAAGTTTCATCTCTATGATAAGATTTTAGGTCTTCTGATTATATTAACCATCGTGTTTAACACAGTATTAGATCTATCCTTCCATCCTTCTGTCCATCTATATCCACCCAACATTCATTCAGAAACTATTGTATACCAAGTACTGTCAGAAAACTGGAGATATAAGTCAAATAAGACCCCGTCCCTATCTATACAAAACATACATTCAAATGACAGGGAGAAATATATGTCAAATGACAACTGCTACTACACAGAATGACTGAGTAAATCTGTGTAAGCAGAGTCCAAGAACCTACCCCAAGGGGTGTATGTTTATGGACATGAACTCAGGGAAGGCTTCTGGAGCAAGGAGATTAGGTCAAGTTTTTAAAAGTAAGAATTAGAGGCAAGGTGTGGGTGTGTGGCGAAGGAGTGGAGAAAGAAGGACAGGGAGTTTGGCGAAGAAGAGGGAGAAGGGATATGTGAAGGGGGCGGGCATTGACAAGGGAGGCATTCAAAGGTAAAAAGGACAGAATAAGCAAAGGTAACCATGTGGCAAATTACTGTATGATAATATAGAGCTAAATGTCAGAAAATATAGCCCAAGGGTACTTGGGTGGTTCAGCTGGTTAAGTGACTACCTTCAGCCCAGGTCATGATCTCAGTGGGATCAAACTCCATGTGGGACTACCTCCTCAGCAGGAAGTCAGTCAGCTTCTGCTTCTCCCTCTGCCCCTCCACCCTCTCCTGCTCTCGCTCTCTCTCTTTCAAATTTATCAATAAAATCTTTTTAAAGAGAAAATATAGCCCACGCTTTGCTACTTTTTTTCTAGTGTTGACATTAGCAAGTCACGCATCTGAATACTCATTTTACCATCTTCAAATTGGAGGCTTACTGGCATAAAGATAAGCATATAGACCAATGGAAAGGAAGAGAGAGCTCAATTTGCATGTGTGGCCAAATGATTTTTGACAAGAGTGCTGAGACTACAAATGGGGAAAAGTCAGTCTCTTCAACAAATGGTGCTGGGATAACTGGATATCCACATTTTAAAGAATGAATTTGGACTCCTACCTTACACCATATGCAAGAAATTAACAAACTAGATTAAATCCAAGACCTAAAACTATTAAACTACAAGAAAACAGAAAGAGAAGGCTTCAGAACACTGGATTTGGCAAGGAATTCTTGGATATGACACGAAAAGCATAGGCAACAAAATGAAAAAAAGAGACAAATGGAATTACAACAAACTTAAAAAAATTTCTGTGCAAAGGAAACAACTGAAAGAAAAAAATGAGAATGAGAGAAAATAACTGCAAATCATGTATCTCATAAGGGGTTAACATTCATAATATGTAAGAACTTTTATAACTCAACAACATAAAACAACTCAATTTAAAAATGGACCAGGGACTTGACTTGACATTTCTCCAAAGAAGACACTCAAGTACTGTCCAATAAGTACATGAAAGGATACTCAGCATCACTAACCATTAAGGAAATTAAGGCCAAAACCACAATGAGATATCACCTCACACCTACCAGGATGACCACTATAAAAAGAACAAAATATTAAGTAATGAGGGTGCAAAGAAGCTGGAATCCTTGTACCCTGTTGGTGGGAATATAAAATAGCAGAGCCATTATGGAAAACAGTATGAAGGTTCCTCAGAAAATTAGAAACAGAATTACTACATGCTCTAGTAATTCCATTACTGAGTATTTATCCAAAGAATTCAAAATAGAATGTCAAAGAGGTATTTGCAAATCCACAACACATTATTCACAAGAGCCAAAAGGTGAATGCAACCTGTCATTGACAGATGACTACATACAGAAAATGCAGAATGCACATGCCATGGAATATTATGCAGCTTTTAAAAAGGAGGAAGTCTTATCAAAAACCACCACATGGATCATCCTTGAGGATGTCATGCTAAGCAAATGAAGCTAATCACAAAGGAAACTACTATAGGATTTTATTCATATGAATATCTAAAATAGTCTGAATAATAGAAACTAATTAAAAATGTGGTTATCAAGGGTTAGGGAGAAGAGGGAGGAGGTATTAGTATTTAGCAGGTATGGTGTCTCAAGACAAAAAGCAGGGTTTTTTTTTTAACTAATTTTTTACAACAATGTGAAAATACTGAACACTACTAAACTGTACATTTAAAATGATTAAGATAAATTTAACATTATGTGTTTTTTATGATAATTATAAATGAAATTGGAAGCTTGGACTCAATCATCCGTTCTACCTGAAAATTCAATACTCTATTATTCTGAATAACCTGGCTCACATTCTCCCATTCTCCCATGAGTCAGTAAACAAATCTCTACCCCACTGGATCTAATATGAAAAATATCCTGTGTATATGAAGAACCAATAAATGTCTGGTTATTATTTAATCATAATAAATTATTTATATGAAGAATAAAAATATAGCTATGATATGCACAATTCACAAAACACCTGCAAAGGCAGTTCTCTAAAAGTGATATTAAAGCTATACAATTTAAGTGAACCCTTGCTAAAAGGGCCCTAAATTTAATAAATTAGTTAAAACAACTTATAAATAGTGCATTATTTTTCCCAAATGTGTAGATAGGTTACTCTCCCTCCTTTTAAAGTTCATTTATTTTTTAATCTCTATACCCAACATGGGACTTGAACCCATGACCCTGAGATCAAGAGTCAAATGCTCCTATGACTGAGCCAGCCAGGTGCCCAAACTCTTCCCCTTTTTATAATATTATTTATACATTCAGTTTATCTCTAAAATTTCTTCTCTAACATCTATGCCTCCTCTTCATTACCTTTTTCAAACTCTTTCCATTCTCTGAGCTAGAAGGTTACAAATTTTGTTTGACCCACGATAAGATATACATTTGGGGGCACCTGGGTGGATCAGCTGGTTAAGCGCCTGACTTGATTTTGGCTCAGGTCATGATGTCAGGGTCGTGAGATTGAGTCCAGCGTCATGCTGCATGCCCAGCAGGGAATCTGCTTAAGATTCTCTTTCTCCCTCTCCCTCAGCCCCTCCCCGCATTCACTCTATCTAAAAAAATAAATAAATCTTTAAAAAAAAATAGACTTTGTGACCATGACCCAGTTCCACAATACATATACACATATATGTGTACATAAAGATATGCATATAAAACTGAAACATTAGTTTCACAAGAAAATGTCTGCTCTAACTACCATGCCATACACACTGACATCTCCTCTGTATAGTATCTCACTTTTTAAAAAATGCTCATCTCCACAGTTTGGAAAACACTGCCCTTAGCCACCCAATGTCCCACAAAGCTACTGCTGTCCAGCATCTCTTAGGCAGCACAGTACAAAAGCCAGGAAGGTTGGTTCTGATACCTACTTTTGCCCTTATTCAGCCAGACCTTGACCAAGTTACTTAAAATCTCTAAGGTTTATAATCTAAGTATGATGATATTACCTATGGGAATGATAATAGTAGCTAGACCTTATAAGGCTGTTGTGATGTTTAAATAAGATTATTGAGTTGCGCAGCGGAAGTGTGCTGGGCCCATAAATAAGATTATTAATCTGGGGGCACATGGTTGGCTCAGTAGGTTAAAGCCTCTGCCTTCGGCTCAGGTTGTGGTTCCAGGGTCCTGGGATCAAGCCCTGCATCAGGCTCTCTGATTGGCAGGGAGCCTGCTTCCTCCTCTCTCTCTGCCTGCCTCTCTGCCTACTCGTGATCTTTGTCTTTCAGATAAATAAATAAAATCTTAAAAAAAAAAAAGATTATTAATCTGTATACTACTTATGATAGTGGCTTACATATACTAAAATATGAATATATTATTATTACAAATAGCCTCAAGAGAAAATTCTATTAATAATCTACTAAATGGGGCACCTGGGTGGCTCAGTGGGTTAAGCCTCTGCCTTCAGCTCAGGTCATGATCTCAGAGTCCTGGGACAGAGCCCCTCATCAGGCTCTCCGCTCGGTGGGGAGCCTGCTCCCCTCTTTCTCTCTGCCTGCTGCTCTACTTGTGATCTCTCTCTCTCTGTCAAATAAATAAATAAAATCTTAAAAAAATACTCTAATAAATGATTAGCTAGAGTAAAATATTAGGGAAGGGATCATTCTAATTCCTAATTCCTAATAATGCCTACCTTATATACAGAAACAATATAAGGTGCACAGAAGGAAAAACAATACTCATTTGGTAAATAAAATACTTACATTTTCAGGATTCTGTAATCTTTGCTCTTTATTATGTATCTATTCACATTTCCTACATTATAGACATTTGAAGCAGATATTTTTAAAATACATTTTAAGACAAGTTTCCAAAATTCTTATACTTTGCCATTCCTGAGGCACTGCTCAGGAATCTGTCCTCTTATGCTCACATTTTCTACTCCATTAAGGTATATGACAACTGCAAATACATTACTGCCTATCTGCAAAAGGAAGGGGTTATTTGCCTGTTTTGTAACTGGAGTAAAAAGAAGAATTAGACTCTAAAATCAGGAAGGTCTTGTTTTCTCTGCAAGTTATTGTGAAATAAAAACATTATATAAAAAACATGTTTACAAGATTAAGTGCTAAGACACTCCTCAAGTATCTACTGAGCCCCAATATGAATCAGGTACTGTGTTACAGATGTAAGCAAGGAGAAGACACCATGATCTGAATTCATTTATCCTGAAAGTACAATCACTAGGCTGGGTAGCACATTGTTGAGTGAGATGTTATCTTTACCCATTCTGGCAACCTCTAATATCTGCTTACTGGAAACATATTCATTCTTCCGAAATGTCACCTTCTCTACATATGTTGTTCATGATAGGAGGACCTGCTTTCTCTTTCCTTAAGTGTCTTCAAATATTCCAGTATTCAGGTAGTATATAAATACATGCCATATACCAGCTATTGTCTCAGGCATTAGGGGCACACTTTGAACCATAGTTAGTAACTGTATTCCAGCAATAACAGGGTCCAAATCTGCCTCTTTCCTACTCACTTCCCAACATATTCCTCCAGGAGCCACTATAATCAGTTTTATGGTAATTAATGCTCACATGAGTCACACTTCCCAGACTTTCCTCAAGTTCCCCCCTCAGCTGAAATGCTTGAGTCTTATCTCTGTGTAAATAATCAAAGCTAACTCTATTGAGTACTTAATTTGTATTAATATAGTCTAACTCATGTCTAAACAAATACATGTATGGTGCGCCTGGGTGGCTCAGTGGGTTAAGTCTCTGCCTTCAGCTCAGGTCATGATCTCAGGGTCCTGGTATCGAGCCCCTAGATCGCAGTGGGCCTCTGCTCAGCAGGGAGAGTGCTTCCCCCCACCCCACCCCCAGTGCCTCTCTGCCTACTTGTGATCTCTGTCAAATAAATAAAATCTTTAAAAAAAAATAACATGTATTAACTAATTAAATCCTCACAACTATGTGAGATAAGTATTATTATTATCCTTATTTTCCAGAATATAGAAACAGAAAAGTTTAGTATTTTGCAATGACATAATACCCAGAAAGCAGCAAATACAAATGAAATCTCTAGGCTTCAAGCAATCCGACCTCTGTTAAATAAGTCTCATTCCATGTCCCTTTTGCTAGACAAAGTCCTTCTTAAGAGATAACAATATAAACCTTTCCACACTTTGGAGACAGTATATAGAGCAGAAAGAACAAAAGCGAAAAATTCTAGTCCAAAAACTTGGGTCTGAGTCCAACTTTTACTACTTTTGTGTCCACCTGAGGAGTAGAGTATTTAACACCTCTGAGTTGTACACACAAATTTCAAGAGGTTAGTATCACCAACTATCTCAAAGACTTACTGTGAAAACAAGATGAAATAAGATATATAACACCAGGGTCCAATGAGGTCAAGGCATTCTTAGGGCAAAGCTACTTTCATGACAGTACTAACAGGTTATCTGTGTTTGTCACTGTGTTGACATTTGTGCTGATGGTGCAAGAGCAATAGTGATAAAACTGCCAGCAACTTAGCACAAATGGGGGCCATGGCTCCAAGCTGAACTGGCAGTTTTTATATTTTTTACCACCATTTTTTACTTTTAAGAAAAAAATTCCTGTTTGCTTAAGAATGCTCCTGAAAAAAGAAACATTATTAAATCTTACCCTTACATATATGCTTTATAACAGTCCATATGACAGAGACTATGCACAAGCACTTCTGCTTACCAAAGTGTAATAATTATCTCAAGGAAAACTACCTGTGTAATTGTCTGAGTTATAAACTAAGTGGCACTTTTCTCATAGAACAGCATTTGTAGAAAGAACAACTGACAAACTGTATTATTCAGATTGAGGTACTTGGCAGACACTTACCTGAAAGGATGGAAATAAACCTGTCATTTCGGGGAAAAGTGAGAGAAGGGGTTGCCAATTATAAAATCCAGGCTTTCAAGCAAATATTAGAGGTGGTTTTTTTTTTAACTTTTTCTTTTTTTTTTTATTTAATTTCTTTTCAGTGTAACAGAATTCATTGTTTATGCACCATACCCAGTGCTCCATGCAATATGTGCCCTCCATAATATCCACCACCAGGCTCCCCCAACCTCCCACCCCCGCCCTTTCAAAACCCTCAGATTATTTTTCAGAGTCCATAGTCTCTCATGGTTCATCTCCCCCTCCAAAATATTAGAGTTTTTAAAAACCTGTATTTGCCAGCCACCATGACCTTGACAGATTTTTCAATACTTAACAGCCTTTTTCTAGTGAGTTTAAGGCAGTATCAACAAATGTGATTCTTTATGTCACATAATGGTATGTGTCAATATTTGTAAGATCCATGTATGACAAATGCACGATGTTATAAATCGTACCTAGGGTAAAAGATCCATTCAACGTGTCAGACAGATGAATGGATTTTAATGTTAACAGAGTATTTTCATATGTAAATTTCATTGTTATAGTTTAATAAACTATCACCTATTGAGTTTTGGTGAACTATAAAAAGAGTATTCACATTACCCAAAGGCTATTAAAATACTCCTCCTTTTCTAACTATGTATCAGTATGAGACTGTATTTTCTTCATAGACTTCAACCAAAACACATCAGAAAAGACTTAATACAGAAACAGGTATGAGAATCCAGTTATCTTCTATTAAGATGGACATTAAAAAGATTTACAAAAATGTAAAACAATATATCATTCTTCTCTTTTGTTTGGGAAAATGGTTATTTTCTCATAAAATGTTATTAGTATAATGGATTTGTTACTGATTATTTTTAAGTAAATACATAATTTTTTAAGTCCCTCAGTTTTAATTTCTAACCTGGTACATATCAATATATATAACCCAAATAATAAGTTTTTGGAGTCCTCAATAAGTTTGTATAGTGGGCCTGACACCAAAAGATTTGACAAACACTGGTGTATAATATATATAACATCTTAACTGATTACATATTGATTGCTTATTCCACTAAAATGTAAGCTCCTAGAAAGCAGAAGCTTGTCTTATTTGTTGTATCTCTAGCACTTAGCAAAGTACCTTGCACATTTTATAGGTACTATTATATATTTATTCATGGATACATGATTAATGACTGGACTGATACTGAATAAAAGATTCCACTTAGATAACCAGGTGGTTCAAGGTGCCACTGACTGTAATTTTTAACAAGTTTGGACAGGTTGGGTAGTCAGAGGGTCTTTTTTTAAAGAAAGTAGTAAAGAGGTATATAGAGAGAAAAACCAATTCACATAACTCTAAATCTAAAGTAACCTAAGCCAGTATTCTGATACTCAAGTTTAAGAGACATAGTTTTAAATAATCTGCTTACCATAATAACAGCAATGGTGAGATCAAAGAAAAATCTATGTACACTTCTATCAAGGCATCTGTATCAATATAATACCTGTTTGTTTGTATTACATTTACCTGAGGTTTAAGATGGAATCTGATATTCTCAAAGTATAACATGTTCTTAGCAACTAATAAATATTTACAAGACAAATGATAATTCATCTCAAATGACACATTTTCAATGATGTCTCCTGACCAGCATAAAAAAACGCCCCCCACCCCAGACCAGCATGGCCAATTCCCTATATCCTGCTCTACCTTTTTTCCCCTCCAGCAAACTGGCTCCTTCTAACAAATGTATGTATATGTGTATATTTATTATTTATAATCTGTCTCTTGTCACTAGAATATAAGCTCCACCAAGGAAAGGATCTTTATTTACAGATATAACCCAAACCCTGAGAACCATCCCAGGCAAACAAGTGTTCAATAAACATCCATTGATTTCATTACTCAATATATGGTTCCACTTTCATATCTGAAATCTAAAAATAGGTTTACGTTCCTAAAAAATCATTATTTCTGGGGTTATGGACATTGGGGAAGGTATGTGCTATAGTTGAGTGCTGTGAAGTGTGTAAACCTGGCGATTCACAGACCTCTACCCCTGGGCTAATAATACATTATATATTAATGAAAAAATAAAAAATTTTAAAAAGATTCAATTTTTTTAAAAATCATTACTTCTGGGCGCCTGGGTGGCTCAGTGGGTTAAGCCGCTGCCTTCCGCTCAGGTCATGATCTCAGGGTCCTGGGATCGAGTCCCGCATCGGGCTCTCTGCTCAGCAGGGAGCCTGCTTCCCTCTCTCTCTCTCTGCCTGCCTCTCCGTCTACTTGTGATTTCTCTGTCAAATAAATAAAATCTTTAAAAAACAAAAAACAAAACATTACTTCTGCTTAGTAACCTTTAAAGCTGCACAATGGACTCCCTCAAAGATCTGGAAACAGTTTTAGCTAAAATTTCCAAACTGTTGAATAAAACACAAGCAAATATTTACAAAAGTGTTTCATCCCCACAACTTCTGCTTTGACTATCTGAAGGAATACTGTTGTTTCTTCTGGACAGAGTCAGCATTGTATTGGGCAACTCTCTGATTCAGTCAAAACAGTGAAAATAAAATGTAGATTAATGGGTTCTTTTTAATTTATTCTATAATCACGTGCTTTTTTAAACTTTATTTTTTCAGTGTTCCCAAGATTCATTTTTTCATGCACCATACCCAGTGCTCCATGCAATATGTGCCCTCCTTAATACCCACCACCAGGTTCATGTAACCCCCCACTCTCCTCCCCTCCAAACCCAAACAAATTTGTTTCTCAGCATCCACAGTCTCTCATGGTTCGTCTCCCGCTCCGATTTCCCCCAACTCACTTCTCCTCTCCATCTCCCAATGTCCTCCATGTTATTATATCTTGTGCTCCATAAGTAAGTGAAACCGTACTAATCACATGCTTTTAAGTCAACTTATTCCTGGCAAATGAAAATCCTCCCCAAATTTATATGTAAATATATCCTAATAATTTTATTTTTTGAAGATTTTATTTATTTGAGTGAGAGAGCACACAAGAGAGGGTAGGGTCAGAGGAAGAAGCAGACGCTCCACTTAGGGAACCTGATGTGGGCCTCAATCCTGGGACTCCAGGATCATGACCTGAGCCAAAGACAGTCGCTTAACCAACTGAGCCACCCAGACACCC
Organism: Mustela putorius furo; assembly: GCF_011764305.1. Lineage (NCBI taxonomy): Eukaryota > Metazoa > Chordata > Mammalia > Carnivora > Mustelidae > Mustela > Mustela putorius. The sequence goes on along the minus strand of NW_025422005.1, from coordinate 40,968,356 downwards.
TCTCCTAATCATTTTAGCTCCAGCAGAAGGTGTTTCCCAACAACTTTAACTCTAGGTTTTAGTAATGGGGTCACTATCCCTTACCTTGAATTTTAAAAAATTAGGATATGAGTTTTCAATCTTTAAGACTTATAATACTGGGGGTATGGGCTGGGGCTTAGGAATAAAGGGTTTTAGAGAGCTCACCCAGACATCATAAGGAGGGTACTTTGCAGAACAGAGATGAGAACAAAGGAGAGAAGAAGTTAAAAATGATAGTCATAAAACTACAAAGAAAGAAATAAGACTTGGACTCTGGGATAGAGAGGGTAGACAGACGGGATAGAGAAAAGTAGAATTCAATGGACACGGTGACTCAGTCATGTAGGGAGAATGCAGAAAATGCAGATACAGAGAAAGTGTATTTGGTTATACTTTCTCTGTATCTGCATCTCTTTCTTTGTATAAATTTGGTTAATTGGGTAAGTAAAAGTGCTAGTCCACAACACAGAGGATATAGAAAGAAAAATAGGTTAGGAATGATAGGCTGAAAAATTTTATTTTGGGTTTGAAAAGACTCAGATTCAATTAATTCTGAAATTTGGTAAATCTGGCCTCCTAAAGAATCTTACTATCGAAAGTTCTATTGAGTTTATTGATTATCAGTCAGTACTCAAATATATTTTGCTAGAAAATAAATCCCTTCTCCAGTGGAAGCTAAAAGTAGAATACATCTTTATAATACATTCTGGGGAAGAGAAGGGAGAGAGAGAGAAGGGATAGAGGGTGATTTTGCGAGGGTTGAAGCCAAGTATCCATTTATGAAGAGACTGAGAAGAAATATAAAACTTCAAACATATTTTCACTGATTGCCAAGGGTAAGTGTTACTCAGAAAGGAAGAATGGTGCTACATAATCACTGAATTTTTGGCTTAGGCAATGAAAGAAAAGAGGGAAAGAAGTTAATATATGTTAGAAAATTCATAAGAAAATTAAAGCAAAGCAATAAAGTATATCTACAAGAAAAGAGCGTTTGCTACTTATTCTTTTGTCCACTTCCAAGGCAAACAAGGCCAAAATAGATGTAGTCTAACAAAATGAAAGAATCATATTAATAACACACTATCATGATTGATTTATGTTACTTTAAGTAAAATGCTTCACAAGTTTTTCAAAAATAGGGATTATTCCTGCACACTGTGGATAGGAAGCCCTTTAATACTTAAAAAAAAAGGTGCTAGTGTATCCTTAGATATAAAGTATAGTTGAGGCCCTTCTACATTATAATCTTAAAATATTCCTAGTGAATAACTTTTCTAAAGACTTCATTCTTTGCCCCCAGTAGTTCTCCAAGGAATTTTGCTCAGGCAGCGAGATCCCTAAAGCTACCTCCTTCTTTCCCTGTACTTAGCTATAAGCTGTTAATATACTATCTTCACTGTTCTTCAGGGAAGCATGTATTTCCAGACCAAGACTGAAGTATAATCTCAGACATAAACTCACATTCCACAGGCTTTAACTCCATCCTATAAAACACAATCTAGATATAGCAAAATGTCACTAATTCAGCTGTCCTTACAATTTATGACTTATATTTGTAATAATTTATAGCATGTCACTATGTTTAAACCAATTCACTAAGTACAAAGAGTAAATAACATTAAAAGAAATTCTTATGGGGGTGCCTGGATGACTCAGTGGTTAAAGCCTCTGCTTTAAGCTCAGGTCATGATCCCGGGGTCCTGGGATCGAGCCCCGTCGGCTCTTCCTCCTCTTCTCTCTGCCTGCCTCTCTGCCTACTTATGATCTCTGTCAAATAAATAATTTAAAAAAAAAATTCTTATGATGACAAATCATTAAAAAAAAAAAAAATCAGACAGTGTCAGCTTAGTTCTAGTATCTATACATAAAACTAAAAAGGGCATTTCTTTCCAAACAGCCTATACCTCAGATTTACTTCTCTCTGTCCACCATGAACCATCCTGTCCACATGACTAGAACTACATGTTGTGCTTATAGAATTACCTTGATTTATCTCATTTACATAAAAATGTAGATTCCTAGGGGCACCTGGGTGGCTCAGTGGATTAAGCCTCTGCCTTCGGCCCAGGTCATGATCTCAGGGTCCTGAGATGGAGCCCCACATCGGGCTCTCTGCTCAGCAGGGAGCCTGCTTCTGCCTCTCTCTCTGCCTGCCTCTCTGCCTAGTTGTGATCTCTCTCTCTCTGTCAAATAAATAAAATCTTTAACAAAAAAAAAAAAAAAAGTAGATTCCTAAAAGGAAAGGACTCCATTTGATTTATATTCTTAAATTCTGCAAGATGGCTACAAACCCATAGACAGAAAAATGGTCAAGAGTCAATGCACATACTTCAAATAGTTATATTCTACTCATAGTCTTTCCATTACTCTGTGCAAATAAAAGTCAAGACACTGCTCTCCACTTATCTGAGAGATTGTTTTCAAGTCTAAATCACTGGTCTTGTGACTCTTTTTATTTTATTTATTTAAAAAAAGATTTTATTTACTTATTTGACAGAGAGACACAGCGAGAGAGGGAACACAAGCAGGAGGTGTGGAAGAAGGAGAAGCAGGCTTCGCACCAAGCAGGGAGCCGGAGGTGGGGCTCAATCCCAGGACTCGGATTATGACCTGAGCAGAAGGCAGATGCTTAACCAGTTGAGCCATCCAGGCACCCCCTGGGACTCCTTTTAAAGGAAGGTTGTTTTCTCAGGAATCTGAAGCTCTGAAGCTTCCTTCAGTAGGATAATTCCACATATTTTTCCTTAACAATTACATTTACCTCTGCTATATTCCAAAATTATACTTTCATCCAACAACTGCATTTATGCGGATATATTCCAAAACTATACTTTCATCCAATAAAATACTTACTGCGTGCATACATGTCCACAGCAGGTAGACACTGGTGACAGAGCAGTAAAAAAGACACAGTCCTGGATACATCTGTCAGAAAGCTGGGTATAATTCTGAACTTCTTTTCCCTTATTCTCTTACATGCAGTTAGTCACCAAATTCTGTCATACATCTTTTGTGTTTAACCCCTGTGTGGTCATTCTTACTGCCTTTACTCAAGCTCTCATCACCTTTCACAAAACCTCTGCAGTAAGCTCCAAACTGGGCTTCCTGCCTCTAATCTCCCTTCTCCTCAGAGCATTCCGCAAACAGCTCCCACTAATTCTTTGAAGCCACAAATGTGATAATGACATCTCCATGGCTAAAATAACCAATGCCTCTCCTTAATTTATAAAGAAGGTATTTTATTACTCTGGTACATGACACTTTTGAAAATTAAAAAAAAAAAAAAAAGTTGTAAGTAAGCTCCATACCTAGCATGGAACCCAATGCAGGGCTTAAACTCAGGACCCTGAAATCAAGACCCAAGCTAAGATCAAGAGTTGGATGTTTAACCAAATGAGCCACACTAGCTCCCCTATATTTTTAAGTAATCTCTATGCCCCCACTGTGGGGCTTGAATCCACAAACCCGAGACTGAGCTGCACATTCCACTGACTGAGCCAGCCAGCCATTAAGCCTTTGATGATCTATTTAGTTCCAGACTGAACTCATATCTCTTCCCCTTACCTGCTATTTATTCTGAAACATGCTATACTCTTAGATTTCTCAAACAAGTCATCCTTTTTCATACTTCCAAGTTTTGCACATAGTTTCCCCATACCCAGAATGTTTCTCCTTTCTCTGAAGTGTGGTAATTTTTTTAAATTTTTAATTTATATTTATATATTTATTTATATATATTTATATGCTTATATGTTTATATCTTTATTTGTATATTTATATATCTATTTATCTATCTATGTAGGCAGGCTTCCAGCCCTACCTATCCCTCTGTCTTTTTCATCCTTCAAAACCTGTAACAAAATCATCTCCTCTGTGATGCTTCCAAGATCTCTCTTCTACAATTCCTTAGTCTCTACTGCACTATAGTCTCTATTGTACTGTAATTATTGTTCTAAACTGTGTACCCCAGATAAATGATTTAGCATTCTATGTCTCAGTTTTCCTCATAACTGTCTCTTGGAGTTGTTAAAAAAAAATTAAATAAAATGCATGCAAACCTTTGGTAAAGAACCTATACCCAACTGTTATCATCATCATTGCTTTTCTAATAAATATTCTCAGTAGGCATTCTTCTATAAAAAACTGAGAGCTCCCTAAATAGCAGGCAATCAGCTTTGCATCCTGGTTATCATGTTCAGTGTGTAGCATTTTCAAGAACCTAATTTCGGGGGCGCCTGGGTGGCTCGGTGGGTTAAGCCTCTGCCTTCGGCTCAGGTCATGATCCCAGGGTCCTGGGATTGAGCCCCCAATCGGGCTCTCTGCTCAGCAAGAAGCCTGCTTCCCCCCCAACCCTCCCACCCACCACCTGTCTCTTGGCCTACTTGTGATCTCTGTCAAATAAATAAGTAAAATCTTTAAAAAAACAAACAAACAAACAAAAAAAAAAACTAATTTCAGTTACCTGTAGCCAAAACCCTAGGCTAGAAAAAAGAGAAAAGAGGATTCCAGACACAGCAGCATGATTGATCATCAGCAAAATGAGGTAAAATTTTAAAAAATAATAGTAACAGCTACTAGTATTTGAGTCCTACTAATATTTGAGTCCTGCTACTTGCCAGATATCATGTTGAGTATTTATATGTATTTTCTCTGATCTTACAACAATGCCGAAGGTTAACACTGCCATCCTCATTTTGCTGGTGACCCCTGCTCCACATTTAGGCTTCCCAGGTAGGCAAGACTTCCTCTGCAAAGGAGGAATAAATATGACAAGTATGTTGGCTTGTTTTCCTCAATAACTGGGTTTTACTGATAATTCAGTTGACATATTAAGAGAACTCTGAAGTCAGTACAAGAATAAAACTAAATACAGTACAGGTGAATATTTGACTTTCTGCCTTTTATATCCTTACACGGAATATTCCTAGTCCTTTCTCTGGTCAATCTTCCAAGCCTCCCTCATCCTTGGTAACAGATTACTCCTTTCATGTTATGACTCCCACCAGTGTCTTCTGACCAATGTCTCTGTTCCCTTGCCTTCGGTGGGCTCCTTCCTAGTGACAACTATCAACTTGGATGTATAGTACACACGGGAGAAACTCCTGACAACCAAACCACCTGAAAGCATGAAAACACTAAGTAGTATCAGAGTTAGGAAGAGTGCTGTTCTGTGTAGAGGAAAACAGCATTGAATCTAGAGCCACAAAGAGACTAAGGCAGGGTGAAAAGAGAAGCCAGTGTGGGGAAGGGTAATAGAAAGGAGAGGCGTGAACAAACAGAACTGTGTAATGAAAATAGCATGTATTGGAATCTAGACTTGGCCACTTCTCATAGATGTTACCTTGGACAAAAACTCCTCCAAGCCTCAGTTTCCTAATCTACAAAATGATAATAAAAGAATCTCATAAGCATGTGTAGGGTATATCGGAGGATTACCACGCCAAGCACAACATTATCTGCATTCTTGGAGAAGTATTTGCTTCCTCTCTTTCTTTTATTCATCTAAGGGTCAATTCTGGAATATATCACCCTTTACCAGAAAAGATATCCAATCATCCTCCCCAAGATGAAAAAAAAAAAAAAAAGCCCACTGACATCCAACACCACTTGACTTAAGTCACCTATATGCATGGGCTAGCTCCATTCTCTTTTACATGATACTCTGATTCCTTCTACCAGACAATCACCCAAAACAGATGTCTTCATTAAGGCCAACAACCCAGCAAAGATGCAGTTTTTCTTTTTCCTTTCCTTTCCCTTTTCCTTTTTCCTTTCCTTTCCTCTTTTTTTCTTTCTTTGGTGCAAAAGAAATGATTTTATTAAAGCACAAGGACAGAATCCGTTGGCAGAAAAAGCTGCTGCCAAAGACGCAGCTTCTTTACAGTTTTCTGAATTCTAATTATTTTTTCTGGGGTATTAATCAAACTATCTTAGGTCCTCAAATTTAGTATTGAGAAAACGCAATGATAAACACAACTTCAGTTTATATGCTGGACTAATGTTACATGTGGAGTACACTGATGGAAGCCTCACAATCATGAGAATCAATATTCATAAACTTCATGTGGAGTTAATGTAGGAGGCTAAAAAGACAAAGGACTGTGGCAGAGTATTTTCTTAGAATTCATCAGGTATTTAGTTGCCTAAAAGTAAAACAAGGATGAGTGCAGTCCAGGCTACCATAAGAAAAAGCTTTTACTCAGGGATAAATAAGCTGGAGTCAGAGTACTACCTGAAATGGTACAATTAGAAAACCTCTGGAATAATGATTTTCAAAACATGAGATACTTGAGGATAAGCATTTTGCTTTGTTCACTACTTTATACTCAGAAACTAGCCTAGTGCCTAGTATACAATAAACACTCAAATATTTGTTGGCCATAAAAATGAATGACTAAATGGATGGAGGGAAGGAATAAATCTGAACACTGGTATTTTTTCAAAGTGCCTATGAGCTGCCCCATGCAGAGCTCTAGGCCCTCCAACCCTCTGACTTCAACCAGATGAATTATACTTTTTCTACCTCACACTTGGTTTCTAAAAAAGATTGCATTTGTTAAAAATGCCTTCATTCCAAGTTTGAAAACCATCGAAAATCTGTCAGTATCACTCCCTTCCTTGAACCATTACACTTACAAGTGTGTATCACTTAATACTTAATTGTCCCTCAAATTACTGTTGAGTTCCCAAAAGTTTCCTGAGGTACGATATTACATTTTTATGTAAGCAGTACTTGCTTATTCAACTTTCACATACCCTACACTTTCTTGTACACTGACTCCTCGGAGGAACATCTGTATTTTTTTAATATCAAGCAACAAATGGACATTTTGTACCACTACACTGAGCTAAGTCTGCCATGCAACAATTTAATACTTGCAGCATCACCATCTCCATTTGAAAACAGCACTCATGCAACCACTTCAATATATTTTGCATTCTATTCCATCATTTTTTTAATTAATAGAAAAATTAAAAGTGTCAATAGGAATGACAGTAAGTGTAAATTTTATAAGCATAATGTAATTGAGAAATCATTATGCATGCTGCAAAGAGTAAATTTGTATTATTAATGGAACACTCCTTAGACTTTGGCACATAAGACTTTGGTCCACTGCCTATATGGCTATTTTTGAAGGAAAGGAATTAAAATGTATGAATACCTCTTATGAATAAATATTGTATAAGGGGGAAGGTATGATTAAGGACTTTGCAGTATGAAGCAGGAATACATCCCCCTCACATTCTACAAGTCTTTGTTCAACTCACAGAGCCTACTTTCATGCATATTTTCAAATACACATTATATAATATACTAATTATTTCCTTTGTATGTCTTCATTTACTCTCCACACTAACACCTACCAAGCCGTGTTCCAAACTGGGTAAAAAAACTCATGGGAATGCAAGCTGGTGCAGCCACTCTGGAAAACAGTATGGAGTTTCCTCAGAAAGTTGGAAATAGAGCTAACCTATGACCCAGCAATCACACTACTGGGTCTACCCTGAAGTTACAAATGTAGTGATCTGAAGGGGCACGTTCACCCAAATGTTTATAGCAGTAATGTACACAACAGCCAAACTATGGAAAGAACCTAGATGTCCATCAACAGATGAATGGATAAAGAAGATGTGGTGTGTGTATATATACACAATGGAATACTATGCAGCCATCAAAAAACCCAAAATCTTGCCATTTGCAACAATGTGGATGGAACTTATTATGCTAAGCAAAATAAGTCAATCAGAGAAAGACAATTATCATATGATCTCTCTGATATGAGGAATTTGAGAGGCAGGGTGTGGGGTCGTTGAGGGTAGGCAGGGAAAAAATGAAACAAGATGGGACTGGGGAGGGAGACAAACCATGAGAGAGACTCTTAATCTCAGGAAACAAACTGAGGGTTGCCCAGGGTTGGGGCTAGTGATAGGGTTGCTGGGTTATGGACACTGGGGAGGGTATGTGCTATGGTGAGTGCTATGAAATGTGTAAGCCTGATGATTCATAGACCTGTACCCCTGAGGCAAATAACACATTATTTATATGTTAATTTTAAAAAGTTAAAAACTAAAAAATTAAAATTAAAAAAAAAAAACCAAACTGGGTAAAAAGTTTATTTAATGGGGTGGCTGGGTGGCTCAGTCATAAGGCATCTGCCTTCAGTTTGGGTCATAATACCGGTGTCCTGGGATTGAGTCCAGCATCAGGCTCCCTGCTCAGTGGGAAGCCTGCTTCTCCCTCTCTCACTCCCCCTGCTCCTGTTCCTTCTCTCACTGTGTCTCTGTCAAATAAATAAATAAAATCTTAAAAAAAATAATTTAATGTATATTAGCAATTTCTCAGATGGTAGGGTTAATGCATGAGTCTAAGACTACTTCCCATTCCCTTTCATCAAAGAAGGATGTGCTAGCAACAACAACCAAGTGGACAAAAGAATGAACAAGTTACCAAACAAGAAATAAACACATTAAAACATATTTTTGAGGGGCGCCTGGGTGGCTCAGTGGGTTAAAGCCTCTGCCTTCGGCTCGCGTCATAATCTCAGGGTCCTAGGATCAAGCCCCACATCAGGCTCTCTGCTCATTGGGGAGCCTGTTTCCTCCTCTCTCTCTCTCTCTCTCTCTCTCTCTCTCTCTCTCTGCCTGCCTTTCAGCCTACTTGTGATCTCTGTCAAATGAATAAATAAAAAAATGAAAAAACAAAAAACCCTGTATTTTTGAGGAGAGGCACTGGCTGACATTCTCTTAAAATGATAACATTAAGTACTGATGCAAGGTGTGATGAAGCAGAGGGAGTATAAACACAATCTCTCTTGAAAGCAATTACAGAGAACTGTTTCAGAAACATTAAAAATATGTATGTCTTTTGTTCTGATAAATTCTCTCAGAATTTACCTATCCTAAGGTAAACAGAGACTTTATTAAAAGACTTATGTGCAAGGATGTTCAACACAGCATTCTTCAAAATAGAGAGGGTGCCTGGGTGACTCAATCGGTTAAGGGTCCGACTCTTGGTTCTGCCTCAGGTCATGAACTCAGGGTAATGAGATCTCACAGCAGGGCTCCCTGCTTTTGGGGGAACCTGCTTCTCTACCTCTCCAACTCGTCTCCCTCCACCCCTCAACCCCACTCACCAGGCATGCTCTCTAAAATATGTAAGTAAATCTTTTTTAAAAAATTAAAAACCTGAAAATTTTATACAGGATAACTCAATTTTATTACACACACACAAATTAAAGGATCAGAAGGAAATCCACAAGCATGTTATGAATAATTATCTCTGGATGATAGGATTATGGTGATTATTAGTATCATCTTTATACTACTCTATATTTTCCCAAGTTTCTATAGTGAGCAGGTAATTTACTACTTAAAAATTATGGAAAAGGGAATGATGGGATAAAAATGTAACTTACTAATAAAAAGTCAAATATCTACTCTAAGCCTAGCTACTCAGTAAGCCCAACAGTCTGTAACTGGCTAAAATTGGAAAAATAATTTCAAATATTCAGTGAGGATCTTAAACAGAAAGCAAATTAAGAAGAGAAAAAGTATACCACAGATATCCAATCTTCATCCAACACAACAAACTGCCAACAAATGAATTCAGTGGCATTTCCCCCACTTTAAGGCCTACATCTAATTAAGAATTATAGTTGATTTACCTCCTTTACACAAGATCTTTTTAAATGGTTATCTTGTTTTGAGGAGGGATTATCATGTAAAAATCAAAAATATGAAACTGCAGGGGGAGATTTTTCAAAAAATCATTAATAAGATAATGAATTTGTTTACTAATAATAAGGCTAGGATGATTATTTTAAAGCAAAAGACACTTAAGCCTACAACCACGGGTTTGTCTAATGATGTACTATCTATCTTTCTAAATGATTAATGTAAAAATGTACCATGTTGCACTGATTAATATTAATGCAGTCGGGACGATGTTGCCCTAATATACTTGATCAATAAAACTTTCCTGAAATAAACCCTTTCCTTTACCACTGGGCTGATTTGTAGTAATTCTGCATTTGAATAAATGAGAAAGCTCTAATGGATGGAGTTGAAAAGGTCAACTATCAGTCCAACCACAGATAACTTCTACTAACACACAATTCCTGAAGATTCTTCTAATTTAAAGATTTTTTTTAATGTTTAAAAATACTGTATTTTGTCTTATGCAACTTGTGTTGTTTTAAAAGTATATCCAAGTAAATTTGCAAACAAATTTCATACTTGAAATCATTTTGGAGAATATACTGCCTAAATGACATCTTCATTTAGGAACTAAAACATCTAATTTCCATCTTTAAAAAATTTAGATTTATCACACACCAGGTTTGCTTAACCCAAGACACCCCCTCTAAGTAGGTTAGGGCATACATAGTAAGATAATCTAAGATCAAGACCAGGTCACTCATTTCACTCATATATAATTTGAAGATATTCCATCTAACGTCTAAGGGTGTTAGGAGAGGAAATTGGAATAACATGTGAAACCACTGGATCCAGACCAATGGCTCTCAAACTTCATAGTACATCAAAATCACTAGAGGGCCCATTCCCAGAGTTTCTGATTTTGCAAGTCTGGAGCCAGACCAGAGAGATTCCCTTTTTCTAACAAGTTCCCAGGTGATGCTGATCCTGCTGGTCCAATAGCACACTTCAAGAACTACTGATCTAAGGGCGCCTGGGTGGCTCAGTGGGTTAAAGCCTCTGCCTTCGGCTCAGGTCATGATCCCAGGGTCCTGGGATCGAGCCTCGCATCAGGCTCTCTGCTCAGCAGGGAGCCTGCTTCCTCCTCTCTCTCTGCCTGCCTCTCTGCCTGCTTGTGATCTCTCTCTGTCAAATAAATAAAATCTTTAAAAAAAAAAAAAAAAAAAGAACTACTGATCTAGACAGACCTGAGCACTAATCCACCAATCCTGACACTTAATTTCTCTAAACCTGTTTCTCTAACTCTAAAACTACCCTTATTGTTGAGGAGTTGAACTATGGAAGGAATGTACAGTGCCTATTGAACATTGTGCCTGGTTCTTAACAGGTATTTGGTAATAGTAATGGTGATTGTTGTTACTACCTTCACTACAAAGTAATGGAACATGCAGAACACTAATACCACAAAAAAAATTTTTTTTTAATTGCATTAAACTGCATTGTAATTTAAAGTTCCTTATGTTTTACATTAATTCCTTTTCTGATAAAATTATAAAAGTTAATTATAAACTAGTTAACAAATTTCTACAATAACTATTTTGTAGCACTTAGGAGAATGGCCCTAAAGCACAACTGTTTGTGTTCAAATACCAGTTCTGCCTTGCAAAATCTGTCTATTGACAGTTTCCTTATCTGTAAAATAAGAATAGTAATAGTACCTACATCATAAGATCATGAGAACAGAGTTAACACAAGTAAAACTCTGTATAGTGTTGGCATAAAAAAAAAATCCAATAAATGCAGCTATCATTATTATCATTCCAATACACTATAAGTAACACTGTAAATCCTTATATATAAAGCATTAAATAGACACAATTTTATTTGAAGGTAAAATTCAAATGACTGGGTATTTTTCTAATTATTAGTGTGAACTAATAGTCTTAGTGTGAACTACCTAGTCTTCTATTATTGGATTAAGCCATATGAACTGCTGACAGGCAACTGTAAATACAGTATTTGCACAGGTTGAAACTAATAGCTTTCATCCCAATCTCTCCGAACATTCCTTTGAGCCTGTTGATGGTTCCTCTCTAATGTGCTCCCAGATTTGATCTTAGCTCTCTTCTGATTCAGATCTCCCAGAAAGGTCATACCCACTATTCTACAGAGACTGAAAATATAGAGAGGTTTTATCTAGCCCACAGATGCATTTCATTCGCTTACACAGTTTGTTGCTGTTATTGTTTAATTTAGAGATTTAACATACACATACTCAAATCACACACACACACAAAATGTCTGATTTTCTGGCTTCTACTGAAAAACCTGATAATCTGCTAACACTGGACAAGCATTACCAAAAGCCTACAACTGTCTGGAACTAAGCAGCAACTAACCCTTCAAACACGGCATGAGCTTTCCAAATTGCTAAAATCTTCATCTAGTTTTACCCCTCACTCATTTACTTATCTGCCTAGCTCTTAGGCATTCAATTTCTCAACTGCTAGTTCTACTTACTGGTAGCCACAGATCTCCATCTTCAGTGCAAATTTAGATCCAATTGCCATCACCATCTATAGCTAGATGTGTCCCACAGACATAGGAGATCCCTCACCAACCGTTCCTGTTTCCCTAGCTCCTCAACTTCAGATATTGACAACATCCAAACAGCAAGCCAAGCCAGGAACACTACCTTTATGACCCCCATTCTCTCACCTCCCATTTCCCAGCAGTCACTAGTTTCTACAGATCTCAAGTCTAAAATCTCAAGTCTATTTCTTCTTCTCCTTCCCCATTACTACAGCTTTAACCCATTCAGGGCCTTACCAAACAATCACAACTATTTATCTAGAGCCCATGTTTTTACTCTTTCTCTTCTCTGCTTAAAACTCTGCTTTGCTGGCTCTTCACTGACCTCAGGATAAAAATGTAACTTCTTTGTATTAGATGTACACCTCTGTCTCATCTCATCATTCTAGCAGTACCAAACATTTGTAGTTCTCTGAACACACTGGCAGCAACATATTTCCATGCCTTTGCACATGCTACAACATCTCTCGGCCTAACAAACTTCTTCAATCTTTAGAAGTCTGCCACAGAGAAGAGCTAAAGAGGAAGAGGAGGGAGAAAGAACCCGGTGATAGGAATCTTTTTATTTTTACATTATATGCTGCTGCTGCACATCTTGACATTTTTTACAGTTACTGTTACTTTTATTTTTTTATTTTATTATCATTTTTTGAAGATTTTATTTATTCATTTGAGAGACACACACACAACGAGTGAGGGAACACAAGCAGGGGAAGTGGGAGAGGAGAAGCAGGCTTCCCGCCAAGCAGGGAGCCCAATGGAGGGCTCGATCCCAGAATCCTGGGATCATGACTGGAGCTGAAGGCAGATGCCTAATGACCAAGCCACCCTAGGCATCCCATATAGTTACTGTGATTTTTAATTTTGATTATAAAAATAATCACCTGGTAACAAAAAATGCTACTCCTCTGTAAAACACAGAGTAACTGTCTTTTTTGCCTCCTCATTATTTCAGTGTCTTACACATATTTCCACTGTGAGAGCACCTTTCATATTTCAGTCCAATTACTTCTTTACAAGCTCCCTGTCATCATGGCCTAAATCGTATATACCAGTATACTCTCAGTTCTGAGAATGGGGAATTACACATACTATATACACAATTATGTTTGAGCTCAATAGCCAGTCTAATACCAAAACTGCTTTCCATTTACTGTCTAATAAAGAATCTACATGCAAATAACTTTAGCTGACAGATAAGAAAGGGAATGATTTTTTCTGCCCTGTTCAAGAAAAAAGAGGCAGTTCATAAAGATAAATTAGCAAATATTTTTCATCTCTGAAAGGACAGAGTGAAGTTGTAGTTTTCAAACCTGTTTAAAGCTCTAACATGCTAGATTGTAATTTCAGTGATTACTTATATATTTTTTTTTCTCAAATCTGAAGTTAAATTAAATTGACTTTGTTTTGGGGTGCCTGGGTGGCTCACTCAGTTAAGCATCTGCCCTAAGCTAAGGTCACAATCCCAGAGTCCTGGGATCGAGCCCCACATCAGGCTCCTTGCAGAGGGGGAACCTGTTTCTTCCTCTGCCTCTGCCTGCTACTCACCCTGCTCGTGCTCTCTCTCTTGCTAGCTCTCTCGCTGTGTCAAATAAATAGAATCTTTTTTAAAAAATTAACTTTGTTTTGATAATTTTATGTTTCAGGAAGGTTTGTTTTTTTTTTCCTGGTACCAATCCTCTTTATTATAAACAAATGATGTTTCACCATACAGGATATGGAGGGTAGCTAGAAATTTAAACCACAATGGAAATGAAGGTGATAGGTAACAACCTACCTACATATATTTTCATACACTTGGCCTTCTTTCTTGTTGCTATGGATGAACTGTCTGTGTTCTTAACAAAAGGCAATGCCTCCTCCACCTGTGTATTAGATACCATTCTCTCTAGCCTTCTCAAGAACAGTCATCCAGCAATTCTCCCCCTACTCTGTTGCATCAATTTTCCCGTTTTTACTGAAACACTGCCAGTACCACAAAAACATGCTCTTATTTCCCTTATCACATGAAAAAATTTGTTCTCACTCCCCTCTCCAGCTACTACCATATTCTCGCCTTCCCTTTACAGCAGAAGTTGAAAGCACTGTTTATTTCTATCTTAAAATTGTTCTTCTCGATATCCAAATGGCCAACAGACACATGAAAAAGTGTTGCACATCACATGGCATGAAGGATATACAAATCTAAAACCACAGTGAGATAGCACCTCACACCACTCAGAATGGCTAAAATTAGTAAGTTAGGAAACGGCCGAGTGTTGGCGAGGATGTAGAGAAAGGGGAACCCTCCTATACTCTTGGTGGGAATGCAAGCTGGCGCAGCCACTCTGGAAAACAGTATTGAGGTTCCTCAAAAAGTTGAAAATAGAGCTACTCTGTGACCCAGCAATGGCACTACTGGGTATTTACCCCAAAGATACAAATGTAGTGATCCGAAGGGGTATGTGCACCCCAATGTTTATAGCAGCAATGTCCACAATAGCCAAACTATGGAAAAGAACCTAGATGTCCACCAACAGATGAATGGATAAAGATGATGTGGTATATATATGCAATGGAGTATTATGCAGCCATCAAAAAAAAAACCAAAAACAAAATCTTACCATTTGCAATGATGTGGAGGAACTAGAGAGTATTATGCTAAGGGAAATAAGTCAATCAAAGAGAAAGACAATTATCATCTGATCTCACTGGCAATGAGGAATTTGAGAAACAAGACTGAGGATCATGGGGGAAGGGAGGGAAAAATGAAACAAGATGAAACCAGAGAAGAAGACAAACCATAAGAGACTCTTAATCTCAGGAAACAAACTGAGGGTTGCTGGACTGGAAGGAGTCAGGGGGATGGGGTGGCTGGGTGATGGACTTTGGGGAGGGTATGTGCTATGGTGAGCACTATGAACTCTCTAAGACTGATGAATCACAGTCGTGTACCCCTGAAACAATTATGTATTAAGAAAAAAGAAAAAAGAAAAAAAAATTGTTCTTCTTGGGATACGTGGGTGGCTCAGCCAGTTGGGCAGTCAACTCTGGGTTTTGGCTCAGGTCATGATCTCACAATCAGGGGATTAAGCTCCATGTCGGGCTCTTCACTCAGCATGGAGTCGGCTTTAGATTCTCTCTTCCTCTCTCTTTCCCTCCAGCTTGCATGCACTCTCTCTCTCAAATAAATAAATAAAATCTTTAAGAAAAAAAAAAAAGAAGTTGTTCTCAAGGTTATCAGTGGACTCCGGAATTGTTAAATCCTCTGATCCCTTCTCATCCCTCAACTTAGTTGATCTATCAAGGAGCATATGACACAGCTGATCATGCTTCTCCCTTTTTAGAAATACTCTCTTGGCTTCCAGGCTATTGCATTCGCCTAAGTTTCCCCCTCCTTTTTCATTGCTTCTTTTCAATCTTCTCTGCTAGTTTTACCTCAGCTCCGTTCTATTTACATAGATGCTGGAATGCTTCAGGGCTCAAGACCTAGACCCCTCTTGTCTCTCTACACTTACTCCTAAATTCTTGTGGCTCTAAATACTATCTATATGCCAATGACTCCCAAATTTATTTCTTCAGCATGAACTTTTCCCCTAAATCTGACACTTCAACTGCCTATTTGACATCTGTCTGGATGTCCGACAGGCATCTAGAATTGTTTGTAAGCATGTCCAAGGCTAAGCTTCTGATGCCCACATCCCCTTCCCCAAACTAATTCCTCCAATAGTCTCCCCATCCCAGTTAATGGCAGCTCCACTCTTGTGGCAAGCCAAAAATCCTGGTGTCAACCTAGACTCCTTTCTTTCACATGCTATAGTTTGACCTTTGAAATACAGTATCATATGACACACTACTACTTAACAATATAAAAGAAACAAACTACCAATACATGTAACAACATGGATGACTACGAAAAACATTATGATGAGCTAAAATAAAGCCAGACAAAAGAGAATACATAAGGTAGGACTCTATTTACATGAAACTCTCCAAAAGAAAAATCTGTAGTGATAGAAAGTAAATCAGTGGTTGCTTGAGGCCAGCAGCTGGGAGTAGATACTGGAAGAAAAAAGGAATCTTTCGGATGATATTAATGTTCAATTTCTTGATTGTGGTAGCAGTTATGACTAAATAAATTTCTCAATACTCACTGAACTTTACAATGTACACATTTTATGGTATATTAATTATACCTCAAAAAAGTCTATTTTAAACATACATGTGAAAATTTAACCATTTCTCACTGCCTCTCTATCCCAACTGCTACCCTGTGGGAACCACCATCACCTCTCTTCTGAATTACAATAGCCTAACTAGTTTCCCTGCTTCTGTCCCTGGCTCCTACATTTTATTCTAAACAGAGTGGCCAGAGTGATATCGTTAAAAAATCCCATCGTGTTACTCCTCTGCTCAAAACCCTCTAATGGCTTCTCTTTTCAGTAAAATTCAACATTCCTTTTTTTTTTTTTAAGATTTTATTTATTTATTTGACAGAGAAAGACAACAAGAAAGGGGACACAAGCAGGGGGGGTGGGAGAGAAGCAGGCTTCCTGCTGAGCAGGGAGCCTGAGCCCCAGGACCCTGGGATTGTGACCAGAGCTGAAGGCAGACACTTAACAACTGAGCCACCCGGGCGCCCCAAAATTCAACATTCTTACCATGACAGATGAGGCCTCCCATGATCAACTTCTCTGTTACCTTATATACTTCATTTCCCACTACCCGTCCCCATGATTTGCATTCCAACTAGAAATGGCCTCCCTACTGTTCTTCAAATGTGGCAGGCACACTCTTTTGCACTTACTATTTCCTCTGCCTAGTAATGATGTACCACCATCCCCAACAAAGCCTTAAAGCTTCTTCCTTCATTTCCTTCAGGTCTTTCACCACCATCCCAATGAGTCTTTCCCTGGCCACTCTCAAATTACAAAACCTCCCTCTACCTATACACAATCTCACTTCATTTCATTTTCTTCTTTTCTGCTTTATTTTTTTCTCCCCAGGATTTAGCACTCCCTTATTCATATTTTACTAGCATACACACACATACACACAGTATAAGTAACTTTTTATTTCATTGGACTTTCTCCTCTACCAGATGGATGACCCAAAAGGATAAAGAATTTTATGTTTTGTTCAATACTGTATCCCCAGAACTTAAAATAATGCCTAAAATGGATGTTGAACAAATGAATGTATCTCAACAAATTCTAGCTTTCCCTTTAACAGTTGATAGTAAGTAGAATTTGCTTTAGAGATGTCAACTGATACTTTTATTTGCTTTAAAAAATTCCAGTAAATGAAATAAAAACTTCAACATATTTAAGCATATGCTAATATATATCCAGCCAAACTTGCTTTCAATTCTGGATTATTATTATTTTCAATTCTCATTATTGCCAAGAATATATAGAAAGAGGTCCTGGTGAGTTCTTTACAAAAGCCAGATAATGTCATGTTGTCCGAAGCTCCCCTTACTATAACAGTAGAAAATAATCAATCTGACAGTCTCAGAACTAAGAAATCATTTAAAAAATACATTTAAGTCTTATTTACACTTGTTATTTAAATCATTTCAGGAATTAAAGGAATTGTTTTATAAGCAAGTCACATAAATATTGGAATATTTAACATAAATAATCTAAATAAATCAGAAGGTACAGGTGTCCTTGCTCTAGAGGTCTGAGTCTCCTCTCTTTTAAACAGGCAAACAAGACAGCTTCCAGAAGTCCAAAGGAGTTATCTCCTTAATAACGGCAGAGGAGAGAATTCCATACTGCAGCCTTCACCTGCATCTAGGAGCTATTACCTGAAATGCATTTAAGTATTCAGCTTTAATCAAGTAAAGAGTTTCAGCATGGGGATGTTACCTGCTTTAGCTTATAAAAAGCATTATATAGTCAACCTAAAAATAAAGGCCCTGTGCTTTCATAATATTTAAAATGTTCTAAAATTTTAAATGCATGGAAAATTTCAAGAAAGCATCATTAGTTAAGCAGCTCTGAGTAAAGAGTATGACCAAACACCATGAATATTTTAAGAATGCTTTTCCTAAAAGCATCAGAGATACCACTATTGAGTTGTATTGGTTTGTCTCTATCACATATAAGCTGCATCTTTCATTTCTAAGAATCAATTTCTTAAAAGTGAAGAACAATAACTTCAATATACTATAGCAATGGAAGGACAACAGCTGTCTCCACATCTTACATAATATACCTGATCACTGTTAGACCCCATAACCAAAACATTTTTAAACTACAAACTTACTTGATATTTATTTACAACGGTATACCTAGCATCTATCACAGTACATTGTCACTTGTAGTTCAGAGAAACTGCTAACATCTCCAAAGCTTCTAAGTTTCCTGGACGGCTTTAAATGTAAAATAGAGGTTACTCTGGATAAGCAAAATAACAAAAACATTAATAGCAAAGCTAATAAACACTTCTAATAGATGAGAGGTACATTAGGACAGCATCATTAAAATCGGCTTTTATGTGCTGCTTTAGAGTTTTCAAAGCAAGATGAAATGAGAATGATCATACAGTACCTTACCCTTTCTACCGGCGAACCATAGCATGCAATGTCAAAACATAGCAGTGGCAGATGGCATGGGTGTTATTAACTATAAAAAGGATAATAGCAGAGAAATGACGGCTGGCAGACAAGACACAGAAATACAGATGAAATGAATGCAAACTTGCGATTCTTGAAGCAAAGCAAAACCTTTAAAACCAAAGGCTGCCACTAGCTTCAATTTAATTTACATTTTGAGTTCCACACTGACAAACACTGCAACCTTCACAATCAGTCTTTAGACTCTTCATGCAGAGGCAGAACCACACTCCTCGATAAAAGATCAGCAACCTTCTGTAAACACAAGCCAGCAGCAGCAGCAGCCCATTACTCTCTCCCTTCACTGATTTTTATCCTTTAAATGTTTAATCTCCAATTGCAGTGTGATCCACAGTCGTCTCAAATAGATCTGTATCCACTGCAGATACAAATCCCTGCCTAACCTGCAGTACCACTTCATCCAGAACGTTCCCCGTGCACTCATTCATGCAGGATCAGTTGCAAAACCATTCAAGTCATCCAGCAAACACCCAAAAGAGGGAGTAAAGAAGCAGTTAGGGCTGTGAAGAGAAAGAATCTCTTCTTTTAGCTCACCCTGGAAATGGAAGGTTTTCTGATCAACAGTTATTGTGAAGGTGCTGTCGTCCTCATCGTCTATACCAATCACAGCTCCCTGTGAAACAAAGAGCAAAATCCCAATAAGGCAAACAATGACATCAGCAATATTCACTACAGCTACAGCCCTGGAATGCTCAATGCACGGAGGACACTGGCAGTAGGCTAGACACAGAAAGGGGGAATCATTTGCTTAGCGAGGAAGAATTAAAAGAGAGGGATGCCAGAGCTCTGTTAATACTCTGCACAGCTACCTTTTATCCTTGCATAAGGGGCATGGTTGCTGTGAGAGAGGGAGGGGACAAATATAGAAGCTGAGTCTAGAATCTATGTTCAAGAGTCAGCCACTGAGCTTTTCTGAGCTTTGGACTACTCTCTAAAATGGGGAGCCAGAAACCTCCACCACTCCCGGTTATAGTGGGAGGCCAAAGAATGCAGGTCCTCTTCATCCGGCTGCTTCTGTTTACACTTGTTAGTACAGAAATGCCAGGTGACACTTACTTCAAAACATGGTCCCAATCACTTCTTCCACATGTGCTCCCATAACCATTCACACATGGCTCTGCACCTTCCACTGCAATGTGTTTATACGTCTGCCTCCTCCCACTGAACTGCCATGAGATCTTGAAAGTCGAAGACTGTATTATTTATTGATACATGACCTTCAAGTATACACCCAATATGAGTTTTTTAAAATAAAAGCACGAACAACTCCCCAAAAGATGGGGGAGGAGGAGACTGCATTTATTTATAAGTTGTTTGTTTCAAGAAGGTGGACAGGGTAAGTTTCAAATTTTTAAATATTTGTATTCAATTACAAACAGCCCATTAAGACACAGGAATTAGAAGACTGGAAGCTATGCAACACAGGAAGTGTACTGGTTAATGTCCTTAAGAAACAAGTGTCTGAAGTATTTCAGAGAAAAAAGCTAGGGAACATAACACAGGTAAAATGCCCCAGAATGGTAACAAAAGCAGCAGCATGCCAGGACCTTGAAAATGGGGACTGAAAAGAATCAAGGGGCCAAAATACCTAATCCTATGAATAAATGCTACTCATCCCAAAAGGATTAGGTAACAGAGCTAAACATTTGTTAATCTCTTCTCAGAGGTTGTCTAGATAAACCCCAACTCTATCCAAATCCCATCAACTTGAATTATCTTAGTTATTCCTCAGTTTCAGATTGGGTTGGGACTTTTATCCTTGTTTTCAGTTAAGTGTCTCCAGAGAGTATAACAATGATATAATGACTTACCCAAGGTCACACAATTAATGTCACAACCAGAACCACTGGCATGGTACCAACTTATTCCATGACAGCAAACAAAAACACAAGCTCAGGGAGTAAGCATGTGTGGGAGCAGATCATTCTGGTTAACTTAATTTTGTGGTTACTGAGTTAACTTCTAATTTATGATGTATCAAATTTTGCTAAGTTACAACTGAATACAAAAATATGTGCTAGATACAGCTCTAGAGTATATAACAATAGTCCCTGCCCTCAAGGCATTAATGTTGCAGAGGAGGAGATAAAACATGCAAGGAGGTGAGCATGATACAAGGTAAAAAGTGATCCTCTACACGGGTAACTTTGAAAACATTATGCTAAGTGAAAGAAGCCAGTCCCAAAGGACCATAAAATTCCATTGATATGAAATGTCCAAAATAGGTAAATTCATAAAGACTAACAGTACATTTAATGGTTGCCTAGGGCTGGGGGGAGGGATAGAAGTAGGGTAACATCGGGAGTGACTGCTAAAGGGTATGGGTTTCTTTATGAAAACATTCTAAAATTGATTGTGGGAATGGTTGCACAACTCTGTGAATACACTAAAAACACTGAATTGTATGCTTTAAATGGGTGAATTGCACCGCATGTGAATTATATCTCAACAAAGCCATTATAAATCACCCCAGTACCAAATGTTTACTCTTTCTTTTGGGTCTCTTATTGTGAATTTATCAGTTATATAGTCAACTCAGATGGAAACCACTAGGTTCTACAAACATTCTCCTTCATTCCAAAACCACAAGTTGTGTTCATTACACCTCTGAACTATAATCTCAAATATGCCAACTCTTCTTCATCCCATGAACTGCCAATGCCCTAATTCAGGCTCTCATCACTACATGCTTCATAGGCAATCTGTCTCCTTTCAGTCTGGCTACCTTTTAGTCCAGTCTTTGCTATTGCCAGAGTAGTATTTCTAAAGCACAGATTCTCAAATGAGACAAAGATATTTAAAAGCTTCCTTGAAATAATGTGTAAAGTTAACATTTCTTCATAATGCCATTCAAGATTATTCAAAATCTGGCCCAACCAACCTTTTCCCATCATCAACCAGACCCTTCTATCTTTCCACACTCTAGGGGAAAAAACCAAACACACCAAGTAATTGCACTTTTTAAATGTTCTTCCTCAAGCTCAATTTCCAACCATTTTTTAAACAAAAGCAAAACGCTGTATCTCCTCCTAGCTACCACCTCCCATTCCTTGTAGGGTATGTAACTGTATCAGTGGCTCTTCTTCATCTAGCTTTCCCAGAGGAGCTTTTTGGAAACTGTCTGCACCTTAACCTTTCACCCACTCCTGTACTCTAGCTTCTTTCCCACCTACTACAACCACGCATCACTACTACCAAACTATACTCACAGGTCTCCATGACCACTTCAGCACTCTCCAGTTTTGTCATATACCACCAGTAAAAGGCACTGTTGCTGCTGCTGACCACTTCTGTTTTGAAACTCTCCTTCAATGACCCTTAATGACCTAAGCTGTGCTTCAGAAATATTTCTACCTAAATACCTGTGACAACCTATACAGGAGGAAACATTCTTTTCTTGCCCCTTACACTTTTCCCTTCCTCTATCCAAATGCTTCTCTGAAGACCCTGGAAGCTAGCTAACAACCTCCCAGTCCCATCAGGTCTTGCCATTACTCTGAACATTCACCCACACCTATAATCATTCTTGCCTCCTTTTCTACTTGTCACATGAAAAAAGAGCTCCATACCCTATCACCATTCCTTAGGTCTCTCACTCTACTAATTGTCAACTTACTTGACTATTGGCTCTTTCCAATAGCATTTACACATGTTCAAATTCTTTACCCTGTTGAACAACAGCAATCATTTTCAATTACACGTCTTCATCCAGCAGTTCGCATACCCCTCTCATTCGCTTCCAGTCAAGATTATTCAGACTTGCCCAAACTCCTGCCTAAATATTTTTTAACCTCCCATTCCTTGTAGGGTATATAACTGTATCAGTGGCTCTTCTTCACCTTCAAATAAGGGTACCATATGACCTGATTTGCCTGCGACAGTTCAATTATTCCTTTTGTCCTGGTAATAAAAGTAACAGCATCCTGGTTAAGGGTTATGGTCACTCTGCCATAGCCTAGCCTACAGTGTCCTCGGTGATTTGCTCCATGCCTACCTTTCATCTCTTACCAAATGCTACAGCTGGACAGCTTGAGGTTTACCAACTGCCCCAGATTCTCTTCTGCCAAACATCCATCCTTTCCCTTTATTTGAGTTTAAACTATTAATTTTTTACATCTGGCAAAGTGAAACTCCTTTTGCTAATTCACATATAAATTAATATTCTGTTGTTAAGTGAAGTTCTTTACTATGGTAGTCCATCAAAATGCCAAAGTTTTATTTCAACCCTGCTTCCATGGCCCACTGTCCCAACATAATAAAAGCATGTATGTATGTGTGCATGCGCGCATGTGTGTGTATACACACATACATATTTTAGTGACTTTTCATGATTTTTCTTCTGAAGATAAGAGATGATTCAACCTTTCAGGTTATCAGTACTTGGGCTAACCAAGTAACATGCTGCTTCAGGGTCACACTATCCAAGTTCAAGATAAAAAGTAACTGGGTGGCTCAGTGGGTTAAGCCTCTGCCTTTGTCTCAGGTCATGATCTCAGGGTAGGAGGATAGAGTCCTGAATCGTGCTCTGCTCTGCAGGGAGCCTGCTTCCTCCTCCTCTCTCTCTCTCTGCCTGCCTCTCTACCTACTTGTGATCTCTGTCAAATAAATAAATAAAATCTTCAAAAAAAAAGAAAGAAAGAAAAGAAAGTAACTGGAACTGGAGTCTAGTGCAACCAGATGAATTTCCTGACTTTCCCTCTTCTCCTCTCCTCTATATACACAAACATATTTCAGACATGAGTCATAGTTTTGATACCAAAGAAAATTTTACTCTCATGGCTTTGAGGGGAAAAAAAAAAAAAAAAACCAACCCACAAAACAGAGTTCTGGCTATTTTAGAGCCAATCTCCCTTTGCAAGAACAGAAACTGGGTTGGTAAACTAGAAATAAAAAAGAAATGATGACTCTCCTCTGGGACACAGATTGCTCACACAACTCCTAAAAGGAAGGTAGACAGTGCTAAGAATACACAGCACAGCTACTCCCACAGTAACTTCACAATCATGTATTTTCTCCCCCTGGTGAAATATTAGAAATCTCTTACACTCATGTAACACATTTAAATATGGTGTTGGAGATTTAGGCAGAACAGGTATTACTCTTAGAAAACTGAAGCTCAGAAAGGTTTAAAAAAAACACCAAAAACTGCAACCTAAAAAGCAGGAGAATTGAGGTCTTACAATTCCTGATTCAAAGCCCTCTCTTAACACTGCATTATTATAATAAGCAACATTCACTAATTACTTCTACACATTTATTAAATGCCTATTCTAAGTCAGGATCATTAATAGCCAGGGAATGTAAATAGGAATAAAATATATCTCTGCCCTAGAAGAGCACATCACCTAGAGGGAAAAAGGAGGAGTCAACAAAATGGAGGGAAGGAGGAAAGCTTGAGGTTTAGCCTGCTTACCAAAGATGCTGCTGCATGGAGGACCTACTTTAACATCATTCATTGATTCAGTGAGTATTTTATTCTAGGTAATAGTAATAGTACAGCAAACAATTTTTTTTCACTCAATATTGAAATTTGTTCATGTTAAATAAGTAAATACATATATATACTTTATACATATACGTACATATTTATACATATATACATACATATTTTCCATGCTGAGAATATATGTAGGTACACACACAATCCATTTTGAGAATATATATATATGTGTACATTTTACCTGCTATGTAGTATTCCATTATATAAGTATACCACAATGTATCAGTTCTCCTATGCAGAACATTTAGGTTATTTTTAATTTTTCCTATTCCAATAATGCAGCAATAACCATAACTGTATGTCTCTCAGTTACACTTCTGTAAGAACGTGTCAAGCATATGCTCTGAAATGGAATAGAATTCCACTTTTATGTGGAGCTGGGCATCCTTTCAACTTTACTAAATACTCCAAACTGGCTCTCCTAAGTGGTTGCACTGATTTATGTCCCAACCAGCACTGTATTGATTCAGCAGAGTTCCTATACCCCCTAGTCACTAGCCAACACTAAGTATAAACAGACTTGATAAATTCTTGGCAACATAACAAAAATACTATATTCCTGAAGTTTTAATTTGCATTTTCTGTTATCACTGAGAATAAGAACCTGGCAAATGGCAAACATTTATTGCCATTCTTATTTCCTCTTACATGAATTGAGTGTGCATATCCTTTGTACATTTTCTTTTGGGGTATTCTTTTATCTTTTTGGGCATTCTTTTTGTCTTTTGTATGTGTTCTTCAGATTTTATCTTTTTTATCCATTTGTAGGATTTCTTTATATATTCTGGATATTAATCCTTTGTCAGTTCTACACAATGTAAATATCTTCTCTTCTGTCCATGGGCTATTTTTCTCTTTAATTGTGCTGTCTTTTGGTTGGTGGTAATGTTCAAAGGTTTTAAAATTTGAATGCTGTCAAATCTATGAATCTCTTCTATCATGGTTTGTGCTTTAAAACACCCTATTCTGTCTTGACATCATCAAGACTTTCTTCTATACAATTCTTATAAAAATGAATTTTCATTTTATACCTTTAATACTTCTGGAAATTTTTGCATATAGCATAAGGTAAGAAGTAAATTTTATGTTTTCCATATGACCCAGCTTCATTTACTGAGTGACAATGTCTGACTTACAATGCTGTCACATTCTAAACTCCCACAGTTGTGTGGTTCTACTTCTCTTCTGTGCCACTGATCAAATCCTCTCCCCATATACTAAGACCGTATCATTTTAATTACCAGTTTCATAAAAAGCCTTAACATCTGGAATGGCAAGTCCCCCAACTCTTTATTCTTCAATTTTTTTTCTTGCCTCTTTACCATTTTAAATGACTTTCAGAATCACTTTACCAAGTTTTTTGATAAGCCTACTTGTGGTTTTAACTGAATCAAATGTCTTAACAGATTTAAAGGAAATAAGCATATACATGATAGAGTCTAACAAGCAGGAACAGTATAGAGCTTTTTCAATGTTCAGATCTTCCTTTAGTCTTGCAAAGATGTCTTACAATTTTCCTCCATCAAAGGAGTACATTTCTCTTGTAATACATATCCCTAATAACGTACAGTTCTTATCATGAAAAATTTTTAAAGATTTTATTTATTTACTTGACAGAGAGAGACAGAGAAGAGAAGGAACACAAGCAGGGGAAGTGGTAGAGGGAGAAGCAGGCTTCCTGCTGAGCAGGGAGCCAGAGGCAGTGCTGGATACCTACACCCCTGACCTAAGCCAAAGGCAGATGCTTCACGAACTGAACCACACCCAGGTACCCCTATTATAAATATTTTTAAATAAATTTTTCCTAACTGTCTGCGGGTCATATGAGGAATGCTATGTTTTCTGCATATTGATTTCATATCCAATAACTTTGCTGAAGGTTAGTCATTTAAATAGTTTTTCTGTAGATTCTTGTGAATTTTTTTCTAAAGATTTATTTGAGAGACAGCACACGTGAAGAGGGCAAGCAGGGGAAGAGCAATAAGAGAGGGAGAGAATCCTTAAACAGACTCCCTACTGGGCACAGAACAGACATAGGGCTTGATTCTTCCTTCCAAGCCTTTTCCCCTGTCTTTTGTCTTACAGCATTCACTGGGCCCTCCAGAATACAATATTTAAAGATGCAGCAAAAGCAGCCACCTGTTTGCTATGGATTTTAAAGAGAATGCTTCTAGTTTTTCACTATTATCACTGGTAGCATTGTAGCCAATGCCCCTCACCAGGTTAAGACTATTCTTTTATTCCTAGCTTGCTTGACTTTTATAGCATGTTTTCATTTTAGTCACTGCTTCTTCTGCATTTATTCAAATGGTCATGGAGTTTTTCCTCTTTTGATCTATTAATATGGTAAATAACTTCAACTTTAAAATTAGCATCCTAGACTCAAAATGGATGAAGGACCTCAATGTAAGAAAGGAATCCATCAAAATCCTTGAGGAGAACACAGGCAGCAACCTCTTCGACCTCAGCCACAGCAACATCTTCCTAGAAACATCGCCAAAGGCAAGGGAAGCAAGGGCAAAAATGAACTATTGGGATTTCATCAAGATCAAAAGCTTTTGCACAGCAAAGGAAACAGTTAACAAAACTAAAAGACAACTGACAGAATGGAAGAAGATATTTGCAAACGACATATTAGATAAAGGGCTAGTATCCAAAATCTATAAAGAACTTAGCAAACTCAACACCCAAAGAATAAATAATCCAATCAAGAAATGGGCAGATGATATGAACAGACATTTCTGCAAAGAAGACATCCAGATGGCCAACAGATACATGAAAAAGTGCTCTACATCACTCGGCATCAGGGAAATACAAATCAAAACCACAATGAGATACCACCTCACACCACTCAGAATGGCTAAAATTAACAAGTCAGGAAATGACAGATACTGGCGAGGATGCAGAGAAAGGGGAACCCTCCCTCCTACACTGTTGGTGGGAATGCAAGCTGGTGCAACCACTCTGGAAAACAGCATGGAGGTTCCTCAAAATGTTGAAAATAGAACTACCCTATGACCCAGCAACTGCACTACTGGGTATCTACCCTAAAGATACAAACGTAGTGATCCGAAGGGGCACGTGCACACAAATGTTTATAGCAGCAATGTATACAACAGCCAAACTATGGAAAGAACCTAGATGTCCATCAAAAGATGAACGGATAAAGAAGATGTGGTATAGGGACGCCTGGGTGGCTCAGTTGGTTAAGCGGCTGCCTTCAGCTCAGGTCATGATCCCAGCATCCTGTGATCGAGTCCCACATCAGGCTCCTTGCTCAGCAGGGAGCCTGCTTCTCCCTCTGCCTCTGCTGCCACTCTGCCTGCCTGTGCTCGCTCTCTGTCTCTCTCTCTCTCTGGCAAATAAATAAATAAAATCTTTAAAAAAAAAAAAAACGATGTGGTATATAGACACAATAGAATACTATGCAGCCATCAAAAGAAATGAAATCTTGCCATTTGCGACGACGTGGAACTAGAGGGTATCATGCTTAGGGAAATAAGTCAATCGGAGAAAGACAACTATCATATGATCTCCCTGATATGAGGAAGTGGAGATGCAACATGGGGGGTTAAGGGGGTAGGAGAAGAATAAATGAAACAAGATGGGATTGGGAGGGAGACAAACCATAAGTGACTCTTAGTCTCACAAAACAAACTGAGGGTTGTTGGGGGGAGGGGGGTTGTAGAAGGGGGGTGGGGTTATGGACATTGGGGAAAGTATGTGCTATGGTGAGTGCTGTGAAGTGTGTAAACCTGGCGATTCACAAACCTGTACCCCTGGGGATAAAAATACATTATATGTTTATAAAAAATAAAAAATAAATAAAATAAAATTAGCATCCTAGTATTCCCAGAATAAATTCCATTTGGTCATAATATCTTTTGTTTATACATTAGTCGGTGTGGTTTGCTGTATTTTGTTTAGGATTCTGACATCTCTCTATGTATTTTTAAGATTTTATGTGTTTATTTGAGATCAAGCAAGCAGGACAGAGGGCATGAGCAGGGAGGTAGGGGCAGAGGGAGAGGGAGAAGCAGACTCCCCTGCTGAGCAGGAAGCCTAACTTGGGGCTCAATCCCAGGACCCTGCGATAATGACCCGAGCCAAAGGCAGACCTCAATTGACTGAGCTACCCGGGCACCCCTTGACATCTACATTAATAAAGGAAAGGACTCTGGCCTAAAAATTTCCTTTGTTATTTTCTTGTTACTTCATTATTTTCTAATTTTTAAATTTAATGCTTAGTTCATTAATTTTCAATCTCTGTTTTATACTAACTTAAGATAATAAATCATAGATTGCCTTAGATGCAGTTTTAACATGTGGTCCCTTCATTATTATTCAGGTTTAAATATTTCATAATTTGCATCATGAATATGAATATGATGCTCGTTCCAGAAAATAGGACTCAAAGCTAAACAGCTGAGTTGCCTGAAGACACGAAGCTAGTAAGCAGCAGAATCTGGACTTGAATTCCATTTCATGCATGGCATCTTGTTTGTCTATATTACATACCACCTTTTTAATACTGCTACATCTCCCTTTTGCGGATTTTTCCTAGAAATATCAATGTTTTATTTTGGATAATATGGGAAGGAGGGGGTGTCAGGGGTGTGGAATTAGACCCCAGGTCTCAACCAACATTCTACTTTTCTATTAAGGCGAGGGCACCACCTAGTGGCATACACTTTGCCACCAATACAGTCAAAGACCATAAAAATACTGGCAAGGAAATGGTTTTTCACTGTTCTGCTTTCCTCCACTTGCTTTCCTACACAACCTTACAACAATCTGGGAATGTCTAAATTAACTCCTATAAATCAAAAATAATAGAGAAGCCTGGTAACACTAAGGATTAAACATGAGTTTTGTAATGAGACAGACACAAATTCAGTCCCAGATTCAGTATTTACATCATGACCTTGGTAAGTTACTAAAAGTAGCTTTAGTCTGTCTCCTAATGCCATTTACTGAACAGGATTATCACAGAAATTTACATGTGAAAATCATCCATACAGTGCTTGATCCAAAGAGCTTCCTCAGTAACTACTGAATCCTTTCTCTATTCTTTATTCTTTTACATAGTCTAAAGCCACATTATGTGTTCTGCTTTGTTTTTAAGTAGGCTCCACACCCACCTTGGAACTTGAATTCACAACCCGGAGATCAAGAGATGCATGCTCTACTGACAGAGCCAGCCTGGCGCCCCTTGCTTTTTCCAGAAATCATACCACACCACTGGCTCGTTCTGTGTTTAAGATAACTTCCATAGTTCTTTTCTATGTAAGCTATAGTAAAGGCAAATTCCATAACTGTTATTTTTATAAATATACAAAATCAACAATAAGCATTTTTTTGAGTACCTACTTACTATATACCAGGCACTGTGACAGTGGATGGGAACTCACTATCTGGGTAGGGAAAAGAGAAAAAATGTGTAATACCGTGCAATACGTGCTTTCATTGACATATGTAGCAAATGCTGAAATGATAGAGGAAGACAAAGTCTGTTAAAAGGATGTGGATTAGGGTCACCTGGGTGCTCAGTGGGTTAAGCCTCTGCCTTCGGCTCAGGTCATGATCCCAGGGTCCTGGGATCCAGCCCCACATCGGGCTCTCTGCTCAGCAAGGAGCCCATTCCCCCCATCACTCTCTGCCTGCCTCTCTGTCTACTTGTGACCTCTGTCTGTCAATAAATAAACAAAATCTTAAAAAAAAAAAAAAAGTATCTCCCTTTTAAAAAAAAGGATGTGGATCAGGAATGCTACACAGGAGGCGGCACATTTGAAAAGTCTCTAGAAGATGAGCTCACCAGATATGGGCATAGAATTTCTGATGTAAGAAAAAAAATAAAGAATTTCTGATATCGGGATATCAGAAGCATGAGGAATGAAGAAACACAATGAGGGAACAGAGAGAAGTACAGTGTGGTTGGAACACAGTCTGGGATGGATGAAGAACTGGGGAGAGATCTGTGGCACACATCAACGACAGCTCATTAAATTCACTTGGAATCTAGATGATAAATGCATTACCTATCACCATCATATCATCATCATCATCAATTAGATATGTAACTATGTGCCAAACCCTGTAAGTAGGTAATTGCTAAGTCTCACAACAACCCTGCAAGTTACAGGTTATCTTCACAGAGGTTAAGAAATTTGCCCAATGGCACAGAATCAGTTCAGGGGTACAGCTGAGAGAGATTCCACCCCAGGTCTCTGACTCTTTCTACTACACTAGTGATTCCAAACTTAGCTGCTCAACAAAATCACAAAACAAAATGTTTTAAAAAATAGGTACTAGACCCTATTCTGAAACAGTGTATTTAAGAGAGTAGGACCTGGGAACCTAATTATAAACAAACTCTCCAAATGATTCATAAACAGGGAAGCTAAATGGCAGTCCAACTTTTAGAAAATACCACAGAGACTCTTAAAACAGACACACATATACACACAACTAATTAACAGCTTCCATCTATGTACCAGGTGCCCAATCCTCACAAAATTCTTCAAGGGTATTATAATCCTCACTTTCAAGAGAAAACTCAAACTCCGGATGCTTACAGGTAACTTCCCTCTTCCAGTCAACAAGGGCAAAAATAAGATTCAAACACAGGTATGTCTGGTTCTTCTCCATCATGCTGCATGGTAAGCAGAATTCTTTAAAAAGAAACAAACAAACAAAAAACCCCCTAAATGATCCTTGCCCCTATATAATGCTATAACGTCTTTCCCTTTTGGTGTGGTTAGAAACCTATGAATAGGATGAGATATCTCTGAAGTGATCAGAAGTGATTATATTACAGAATGAGTTATCACTGGAGTGATCAGGGCAAAAGGGAGATTATCTGGTGGCTAATCACAGGAGGCCCTTTAAAAGGAGTGGCAGAGGCAATCCTGTCTCCTAAAAGGAGTGGCAGTGTTTTCTACAGCTGGTAGCAGAATGGGAAGTTAGACTCAAAGCAACAGAAAGATGAATGCACCTGCCCTGTTGCCTTGAAGATGGGAGGGGTCACATGACAATATGGGCAGCTTTCAGAAACAAAGAACCCAGCTGACAGCAAGAAAACAAGAACCTCAGTCCCAAAGCCACACGTGCAACTGAATTCTGCCAATAACCTGAAAGACCTTAGAACAGATTCTCCCTTAGATTCTTCTCAGAGCCTCCAGGTAAGAACCCAGCCCAGTCAATACCTTGATTTCAGCCTTGGGAAACCTTAAGCAGAGAATGCTTTTGAAATATCTGGTCTATATAACTGTGAGATAATAAACAGATAAAAGTGTTTCTCCCCACTCCCTCCACCCACCACCCCCCCGCCCCCGGAACAGGCCCCAGAGGATTTTTAATTGTGGTAATACAAGATTTACCATTTTAAGTGTTCAATTTCGTGACATTAAAGTACATTCATGCCATTGTGCAACCATCATCAATGTCCATCTCCAGAACTTTTTAATCTTCCCAAACTAAAACTATGTACCCATTAAACACTAACTCCCAGGACGCATGGGTGGCTCAGTCGTTGGGTGTCTGCCTTTGGCTCAGGTCGTGATCTTGGGGCCTGGGATCGAGTCCCATGTCCGCAGCTCCCTGCTCAGTGGGGGCCTGCTTCTCCCCGTCCCATTCCCCCTACTTGTGTTCTTTCTCTGTCAAATAAATAAATTAAATCTTTAAAAACAAAATAAAACACTAACTCCCCAATCTCTCTTCCCTCCAACCCCTGGAAAGTACCATTGTCCATGAATTTGACTGCTTTAGGCACCTCATGTAAGTAGAATCATACAGTATTTATCTTTTTGTGACTGGCTTATTTCACTTAGCATAATGCCCTCAAGATTCATCCATGTTGTAGCAGGTGTCTAAATTTCTTTCCTTTTTAAGACTAAATAATATCCCATTGAATGTATATACCTCCCTTTGCTTATCCATTTATCCACTGAATAAAGACTGAGTTGCTTCTAATTCTAGGCTACTGTGAGTAATGCTGCTATGAACATGGGTCCACAAGTATCTATTTGAGTCTGCTTTCAATTTTTTTTTTTAGATATTTATAAAATCAGTGTTGTTTTAAGTCAATTCCTTATCTTAAAAACTGGGTAAGTGAAATGAAGTAATCAAGCATTTATCTGCAGCACTGGGTAACCAAATTCACGAAGAGAACTCCTTATAAAATATTTCTGATAAAAATTAGAACTAAACGATGAAATATCATAATTTTGCAACCCCTAGATAAGCTGATGAAATCTAGGTACTGAGCATCAGTAGCTGCTAGTATCAATAAGGAGCAAAAGCCAAATATTATGTACCTATTGATAAAAGAACACACCATCACCTATAGCCCTACCAAAGGGATGAAACCTGAGTCTTATCTATTCTCTGCATCCAGTTGCCAATTTGCAGGAAAAGCAGAGGGCAGAAGAGTATGCAGAATTACAGCTGTATGCAATCAGTGTATGGAAACTCCTAAAGGTCCTATTGGATTCTTCAATACATAAATTACAAACAAGAGGTATCAGGTTAAAAAGAAAGGCAAGACAAAGTACAGAACTTGGGAATATAAATTCAAGAAGTGATTACTATAGAAGAGCAGTTATTTTAAGAGACAGGGAGGGGCCTGTAATTAAATGAGGCACATAAAGAGGCTTCCAGGGTACCTGCCAAAATTCTATTTCTTAACCTGGGTTAACCTATTTCTTAACCTGGATGGTAGTGACAAGGGTTAATAATTAAGTTATAATAAAAGAAAAAATAGAGGCACCTGAGTTGCTCAAGTCAGTTTAAGCATCTGCCTTTGGTTCAGGTCATGATCCCAATGTCCTAGAATTGAGCCCCGTATTGGGCTCCTTGCTCAGTAGGGAGCCTGCTTCTTCCTCTCCTCCCCACTCAAGCTCTCTCTCACTATCTCTGCCAAATAAATAAATAAATAAAATATTTTAAAAAGAAAGAAAAGAAAATAGTGCTTAAATGTAACAATGAGACAGCCGCCCAAACCCAGACTGAATCCAAATGACTGAGCAATCTCAGTACAGCTCTGCCAAAGTCGCCCTACTTAGCTATCTCAAGCCAAGAAACCAGTTAATGCCAGACTGGGTGGTGACTAAGGTCAGTAAAAAATGCTTAGAAAAGCAATAAAACCAAGACAAAAGAGAAACCAAGGGGGAAAAAAAAAACAGTATAATAAGCTGAATTTTTTAAAATCTATATGCTATCACATATACAACATCTGTTCAAAATAAGCCTGTCTCACTTCCATCCTGCAAATTCACCATACTTCTATCTCAGCATGAGAATTTTCCCATTAGATTTGTGCCTTTGGGTTCCAGTTTCAGATGGCAAGGTAGGAAGATCCTAAACTCCTCTCCTCCCATAAACATACTGAGCCTACAGTTACACATGATACTTTCCTCTTTAAAAAAAAAAAAAAAGACCTTGGTAGGGCGCCTGGGTGGCTCCGTGGGTTAAGCCTCTGCCTTCAGCTCAGGTCATGATCTCGGGGTCCTGGGATTGAGCCCTGCGTCGGGCTCTCTGCTCAGCAGGGAGCCTGCTTTCCCCCCCCCTCTCTGCCTGCCTCTCTGCCTACTTGTGATCTGTCAAATAAATAAAAAAAATATTTAAAAAAAAAAAACAAAAAAAAAAGACCTTGGTTGGGGTGCCTGGGTGACTCAGTGGGTAAGGGCCTCTTCCTTCAGCTCATGATCCCCACAGATCAGGCTCTCTGCTCAGCAGGGAGCCTGCTTCCCTTCCTCTCTGCCTGCCTCTCTGCCTACTTGTGATCTCTGTCAAATAAATAATAAATCAAATCTTTTATATATATATATATATATATATATATATATATATATGAGAAATAAAATGTAAGGAGTTAAAGAGAAGATCCTAATAAAAATCCTTGTGATATTCAAGAGAACCTACATAAGATCATCAGCTGATTTTTCAACAGAAACTTTACATCACAAGGGAATGAAATGTTGTATTTGAAGTGCTGAAAGAAAAAACTTCCAACTAAGAACTGTACCCTGCAAAGTTATCATTAAAAAGTGAAGGAGAGTTTTTACAGACAAGTTAAGGATAGAGGAGATCGTCACTAAACTGGCCTTTTAAGCATTATTAAAGTGACATCTTTAAGCTAAAAAGAAAAGGCACTAACAAGAAAACATGCAGAAGTAGAGATCATATGCATAAGGCTACCACATAGTAAAGGTGATGGATTAACCACTTTTATAGCTATTTTAAAGGTTAAAAGACAAAAGTAGTAAAACTATAATTACAAAAATTAGTTAAGGGAAACAAAATAAAAAGATGTAAAATATGACATGAAAAACACAAAACTAGGTGGGGGTAAATATAGTTTTTACAAAGCATTCAAATTTAAGTTGCTATCAACTTAAAATACACTGCTATATATAAAGGTTGTAATATGTGAACCTCATGGAAACCACAAAGCAAAAACCTATAATGAGAAAGGAATCTAAACATAATACTAAAGAGAGACATGCAACTATACAAGGGTAGAGAGCAAGAAAAGAAATACCAACAGAAAGAACTACAAAAATCCCCAGAAAACAATCAACAAAATGGCAATGAGTACATACTTATCAATAATTACTTCAAATGTAAATGAACTAAATTCTTCAATCAAAAGACAAGGAGTGGCTGAATGGATAAATAAAACTAGACTCCTTTATATGTCACCTGAAAGAACTTACTTCAGATCAACGGACACACACAGACTGAAAGTGAAGGGGCAGAAAAGATACTCTGTATAAATGGAAACCAAAAGAAAACTGGTATAGCTACCCTTACATCAGACAAAATAGACCTTAAAACAAAAATTGTAATAAAAGACAAAGAAAAGTATTACATACTGATAAATGGGTTAATTCAATAATACACCATAACATTTGTAAACATTTATGCACCCAACACAGGAGAACCAAAATATATGAAGCAAATATTAACAGACCTGAAGACACTGATAGCACTACAATAATAGTAGGGGACTTC
Organism: Mustela putorius furo; assembly: GCF_011764305.1. Taxonomy (NCBI): domain Eukaryota; kingdom Metazoa; phylum Chordata; class Mammalia; order Carnivora; family Mustelidae; genus Mustela; species Mustela putorius. Next base: position 40,932,951 of record NW_025422005.1, on the reverse strand, counting down.
AAAACCCACTTTCATCAATGGATAGATCATCCAGGCTGAAAATCAATATGGAAACACTGGCCTTAAAAGACACATTAGACCAAATGGACTTAATAAATACAGAACATTCCATTCAGAAGCAGAATACAAATTCTTCTCAAGAGAACATGCAACACTCTCTAGGATAGATCACGTTAGACCACAAAAGAGGTTTCTATACATTTAAGAAGACTAAAATAATACAAAGCATCTTCTCTGACCACAATGGTACAAAACTAGAAATCAACGTGTAACACTGTGATTTATAAGAAATACATATTTGGTTATTCAGAAGACCAAAATATGTTTCTTATATATATTTCATCTTCACCTACACTTTCTGAGTCAAAGTTCCCAAAACCTTTGGAATTTCTCAGGTGTTGAGAGTGATTAAAGTCTTTTATTATGTAAATGGAGCAACTTTTGGAAACTGCCTAAGGATGGGAGCTGGTTGGGGTGCCTGGATGGCTCAGCTGGTTAGGCATCTGCCTTTGGCGCAGGTCACGATCTCAGGGTCCTGGGATCAAACCCTGCATCCAGCTCCCTGCTCAGCAGAGAGCCTTCTTCTCCCTTTCCATCTGCCCCTCCCTCCACTTGCACAAGCATGCTCTCACTCAAATAAATAGAAATTTTTTGGAATTGGGACAGAGGGAAGGATGGCAGCTGTGTACCAGGAGGAGAGACCATGTGATTAGAGTTGGAACTTTTAGTCCTCCCCACCTCCAACCACAGGTAAGGAGAGAGGTTGGAGGCTAAATCAGCTAATGGCCAAAGAGTTAGTCAATCATGACCATGCATTGAAGCTTCCATAAAAACTGAGAAGGACTGGGTTTAGAGAGGTTCCAGGTTAGTGAATACACAGAGATGGCGTGGGGAGAGTGGCATGCCTAGAGAGGGCATGGAAATTCCATACCTTTTCCCCCAATCTTGTTTTATATCTTTTCATCTGGCTGTTGAGTCACATCCTTTATCATATCCTTTAGTAAACTGGTAAACATGTTTCCCTGAGTTCTGTGAGTTGCTCTAGCAAATTAGCTGAACTTGAGGAAGAGGCTGTTGGAACCTCCAATTTGTAGTTGGTCCGTCAGAACACAGGTAATAGCCTGGGGCTTGCAACTGGTGTCTGAAGTAAGAGGCAAAGACCAGGCTTGTCGAACTGTACCCTTAACCTGTGGTGATTTTTCAAATACATCAACCTATGAAATGGAATAGAGAAGCCAGAAATAATTTATGACAAAGGAGACAAGAACATACAATGAGGAAAGAACAATCTCTTCAATAAATGGTGCTGGGAAAACTGGACAACCAAACGCAAAAGAATGAAAGTAGAACATTATCTTACAGCATACCCAAAAATTCACTCAAAATGGATTAAAGACCTGAGCACAAGACCTGAAACCATAAAACTCAGAAAACATAAGCGGTAAGCTCCTTGACATTGCTCTGTCTCCAAAAACAAAGGCAACAAAAGCAAAAATAAACAAGTGGGATAACATCAAACTAAACTCTTCTGCACAGCGAAGGACATCAACAACAAAATGAGAAGACAACTTACTGAACAGAAGAAAATATCTGCAAATCACATATCCACAAAGTTAATATCCAAAATATATAAAGAACCCACATACTAAATAGCAAAAAACCCCAAACAACCCAATATAAAAATTGGCAGAAGATCAGACATTTTTCTAATGGAGCCATGTAGTTGGCCAATAGGCACAGGAAAAGATGTTCAACATCACCAATTATCAGGAAAATGCAAATGAAAACCATGAGATAGCATCTCACATCTCAAAAAGTAAAAAATAACAAGTGCTGGAAAGAATGTGCAGAAAAGGGGGCACCTGGGTAGCTCAGTGGGTTAAAGCATCTGCCTTCGGCTCAGGTCATGATCTCAGGGTCCTGGGATCGAGCCCCACGTCGGGCTCTCTGCTCAGCGGGGAGTCTGCTTCCCTTCCTCTCTCTCTGCCTGCCTCTCTGCCTACATGTGATCTCTGTCTGTCAAATAAATAAATAAAAATTAAAAAAAAAAAAAAAGAATGTGCAGAAAAGGAAATCTTATATACTGTTGGTGAGAATGTAAATTGGTGCAGCCACTATGGAAAACAATATGAAGGCTCCTCAAAAAATTAAACAGAACTATCATATATATGATCCAGCTACTCCACTTACAGATATTTATTCAAAGAAAAACAAATGAACAAACCAAACTCATGGATATGGAGAACAGATTGGTCATAAGAGTGGAAGAGGGCTGAAAGGTACAAAAGGGGTGAAGAAGTCAACTGTATGGTGATGAATAGTAACTAGAATTACTATGATCACTTTGTAGTGTATATAAATACCAAATTGTATCATAAACCTGAAACTAATAATGTTTTACCAATTTTAATACAAAAAAAAAAGAAAAAACAAAGGTAAACATCATAATTGTTTTTATGAAGCAACTAAAAAAAAAAAAGGCCAAGAAATAACAAGTGTTGGTGAAGATGTGGAAAAAACAACTCATGCAGTGTTGGTAGATATGTAAACTGGTGTGGCTGCTACAGAAACACAGTGTGGGGGTCCCTCCAAAAATAAAAAAACTACCATATGACCCAGTAATTATACTTGTATGTATTAATCTGAAGAGAATGAAAACACTAATTCAAAAAGATATATGTGCCCCCATGTTCACTGCTGCAATTTTTATAGTAGCAAAGATACAGAAACTACTTAAATATCCAGTGATGGATAAATGGATAAAGAAACTGTATTATATATATTTCTTAATATATCTCTGTGTGTGTATACGGGTATAAGCATATATGCATATACCCGTATACACACACATACCTGAATATTATTCAGCCATAAAAATAAATGAAATTGGGTCATATTTGACAACAGGAAGACCGTGAGGCCATTACACTAGGTGAAATCAGACAGAGAAACAAATACTGTCTAATCTCTAAAACAACAACAACAGAAAAAAACCCACTCTGTATCACACAGATTATCAGTTGCCAAAAGCATGGGGTAGCCTAGGAGAAATGTTCACTGTTTGGGTTTTTTCTTTTAGTTTCAATAAATTGGGAAAAAAGTAGTAATTTGGTTTCTTTCTCAGTTATTTCCCATTTCTGCCAATTCATTACTGTTAATAAAGGCAGTAATATGTTTTCCAAATATATTCATATCTTCAAAAGCAAACATGCAGAAAAAAGATGGCAGAAAGAAAGCAACAGAAGCCAGAAAGAGACAAGACTACAAAAAACTGATTTACATGGTTATGATAAAGGTAGACTCATCTTTAGATATAATGGAATACTAGAAATTATACCCCCAATCATGTACTTTTTCTTGCCTTTAGAAACTTGGACAATGAAGGAACCTGAACAAGCAATTAAAAACAGTGTGAAGCTATAAGCCTGCACTGTCCAGTAAGGAAGCCACTACTTAGCCTTATGTGGTTACTGGGCACCTGATACGCATCTAATCTGAACAGAGAGAAGCCATTAAGTGTAAAAGACACACTGGATTTTGAAGACTTACTATTAAAAAAAAAAAAAAAAAGGTAAAATATCTCATTAATAATTTTTTACTGTTACATGTTGAAATAGTAATATTCTAGAATATGTTGGCCTAAACAGAATACATTAACTTCACCTGTTACTTTTTCCTTTTTTGCAACTGTCCCTCAGAATAATATACTGCTTAAACTCTAACTTTAACGCAAGCATGCTTAAAGATGACCTTGAGAAAAACATGTACTAGCTGTAGGCTTTTGGTGGAGGAGATGATACACATCCTTGAAGCCAAGTGGCTGGGGATGCCTGGCTCGCTCTGGGCGGAAGGCTGCCCTGCTTCCCTTTTTTGTAGTCTCCCCTGCCTCAGAGAAAGCCTGCTGTTAAGGTAATCCCTTTAAGTTAGCTTGCTCAACTACAAATCCAGCTGCAGGACCAGACACACCTTACTCCTCTTCTTGTTTACCTCATTTACCTTGTGACCAACACCTGACTCACATTCCTTCTTGTTACCTACTAGACAGATGGCTGTTGTATAACCTTCTTTTCCTCTCCTTTGTTGCTATCTTGTATCTAATAAATATGGGACTGAGGAGGAGTTGGGGGGGGACGGGCGGGGGGGAGGGGAGACAGTCCTTCCAGCTGTCATCCCCTGCTCCCTCTCTCTCTCACAGCTGACTTGTTTGGGCCTCATTCTTCTCCCGTGCACTATCAGGAAAGTGGTACTTTTTAAATGTGACTACAACAAAATTTTAAATTATATATGTGGCTCACATTTCTGTTGAACATTACTGCTACATAGACCCTTATTAAATATTGCTGAATAGTAAAAACAAAGCAACTATTAAGTAAGGATTTTTCAGAGTTATTCCCACTATTTGCTCTACTACTAACACTATAATTCATTAAGTTCTAACCCTGGTCCCTGACTGTAAAATAGAGGTTAAAGAAAAAAAAAATCAGTAGCTGTGTTAAGTCATGGATACAACATTAAAAGAGCAAGTGTAAGAACGGCATTCTAGTCCTGGTTTTGCACTGACTAGTAGTTAAGATGGAGAGATCTTTTTTTTCTGAACCTTGGTTGCCTGTCTCAAAAATTAAATGAGAAAACTAAATTTAGACTTACATGATTCCATCAAAATATTTTTCCCATCAAAATTGGTTTTCATAAAAATGAATAAATACTCACTCTGAGTCTAACACATCCTCTGCGAGAGCCTCTCATCATTTTGTCCTTGGACTAAAAGAAAACAAAAACATTCAATGAATAAAAAATTATAGACTATATTTAGAATCATCTGGGGATAAAGAAAAAAATTACAGTAGTAAATACCTCCATTCTTTATCCATATCTTCCATCCCCCCCCCAACCTCCCAAATCACTTAAAGATAGGAATTAGCAGTTTCAAATGAGTATGTTTTCAAGTGGTGGTGATGAAGCTGGTGCACTGTTGGTGGAAATGTAAATTGGTGCAGCCACTACAGAAAACATCCTGAAAAAATTAAAAATACAAATACCATATAATCCAGTAATTCTACTTCTGGGTATTTACCCAAAGAAAATGGAAACACTAATTAGAAAAGATACATGCACCCCTATATTTATTGCATTATGTACAAAAGCCAAGAAATGAAATCAGCCTAAGCACATCAGCAGATGAATGGGTAAAAAAGATACAGTGTGTGTGTGCATACACACATATATACACACAGTGGAATATTACTTGGCCATTAACAAAGAATGAAATCTTGTCATTTGTGACAACATGGATAGACCTATGGGGTATATTGCTAAGTGAAATAAGTCAGACAGAGAAAGATAAATACCTATGATTTTATTTATATGTGGAATCTAAAAAATGAAATAGAAACAGACTCAAAAATACAGAGAATTGGTAGTTGCCAGAGCACAGGAGGTTGAGGGGGATAAGAAAAATAAGTGAGGGGGATTAAGAGGTATAACCTTCCAGTTATAAAATAAACTAAGTCATGGGGATGAAAAGTACAGCATAGAGAACATAGCCAATAATACTGTAATAACTTTGTATGGTAAGATATGATAACTATACTTACTGTGATGAGCACTGAGTAATGTATATAAATGTTGAATCACTATGTTGTATACCTGAAACTAATACTGAATGTCAATTATAAAAAAATAAAATGAAAGCCTTTTATAATTACACAAATAAACCTAATCATAGAATTCTGTGTGCCTTTAATATGTTTATTACACTAATTTTAATTCTTCCTCATGCCCCTTAACTCTAGCACAGTGTTTTTCATATTTCAGAGTGTTTGAGAATTACCTCGAGGGCTAAGAATCACCCAGAAGTTTTAAGATTCACCCCCAGTTGATTATGACTCAGGCAGATGGAGGGCCACATTTTGAGAAACATTGCTTTACCTCTTTTCAAATGTCCAAATATGTCACATTTTTTGCCTCTGAGATTTCTCATCCAGTGTTCCTCAGCTTGGAATGTTCCCTGCCCCTGATATTCTGTCTTGCTGTCACTCATTAACACCTTACCTTACCTATGATTTGGATTCCCATTCTTCTCCCAGAGTCTCCTGTATGTTCTCATCACGGCATGTACCACCCTGTGCTATAATGGCTAATTTACTTGTCTAGTTCATCCACAAGACTGCCTATTCCCTAGGAAGTAGGAATTCTATCTTACACTTCAGAATAGTGTCTAGTGCATATTAGATGCTTAAAAAATATTGACTACTAAAATGCTGCTCCCTTACTAGACTGGGCTGAGGAAAGGCTATGTTCTACATAATAAACCTTATGTTGATATTTAGTAAATAGTCCTAAAATTAAATCTAGTCATGTGTAATAAAATAAAATGAATCCTGAAATATAATCAAAGTTTTAAAAATATTTAGTACCTCAACAACTGGTATTTTTCTGTACTCCCCTAAGCAAGAAAGAAGTAAAATAAGCCAATATCGTGAAATTATATTTTAAAGAAAATTGTCCCACTTTTGAGGAATGCCACGGATGCCTTATATCTAATATACTATACACCACAGGCAAACTTTGAGTTATGATTATAAAGGACTTAATGTACAGCATTTTCTATAGTTAACAATACTGTACAGTATACCCAAAAGTTACTAATATAGTAGATCTTAAAAATTTTCACCACAAAAAAAAGGATTATGTTAACCTACTGTGGTTATCATTTTGCAATATATATATTTATCAAATCATCACACTGTACACTTTAAACTTACACAAAAAAAAGGATTATGTTAACTAACCTACTGTGGTTATCATTTTGCAATATATATATTTATCAAATCATCACACTGTACACTTTAAACTTATACAATGTTATAATCAATTATAACTCAATAAAACTGGAAAGAAAACAAGTATTTCTTGGGGATATTTGTATGTCAATATATAAAGATCTGCCTTATCCCTTTCATTGCCTACAGTATTTTCTAAGAATATAGCCAATGCCATTTTTTCACTGACTCAACTTACGAATGTAACAATATTACAATGATAAAGCAAAGTTGATTCTTTAATAAAGTACTGAGCCACAGGAATTCATGTTCAAAAATTATTTTTAAAAAATGATTTTTAAGGGACAGGAGACAGTCTTCTTTTTCCACTTAAAAATACAAGGATTCATACATTTTATTAAAAAATTCTCACCAAGCCTTCCGCTTGGGTCACAATCTCAGGGTCCTGGAATACAGCTCTGCATGGGGCTCTCTGCTCAGCAGAGAGCCTGCTTCCCGCCCCCCCACCCCCGCCGGCCTCTCTGCCTACTTGTGATCGCTCTTTGTCAAATGAATAAATAAAATCTTTTAAAAAAAACTCTCACTAGCAAGCACAGTCATAAGAGTTCTTTACTAGCAATACAGTTAGCAAAACACAATTAACAAAAGCATTCCCTAAGCATTTAATAGCCCTTTACTATACTCTAGACTTACCTTCAAAAGTGTCAAGGCATACATAAAAATAGTAATTACGACTGAAAATACCCAAGGAGAGTTAGAATACAAATCAAGGTAAGAACCAACATACTCATCCTTAATTCCTCTTTCACTTTTTTAAAAATATGGTTATAGTGAGCAGGAAAAGAGTAAGACAGATCCCAGTGATGGTACTATTATTAGGGTTATGAATTATAAAACACTGAAAGAAGTGAAAATAATTAAAACAAATATAACTAGGAAACAATCAGACAAGGCCAGAATGTGGAACATCCCACAAAATTGTCCTAGATTCTTTCAAAAGTTCCTTAAAGAAAAAAAAGAAGACTAGCATGTAAACCACTATAATACAATGAAAAATAAATTATCTGATTATAGGCACGAAGTGCCATGAGCTACAAAAGGCCCTCTGCTGTGGAAAAGGATCAGGGAAGACAATACTGAAGTGACCAGGTTTCAAGTTTCAAGCTGGGACTTTAAAAAAAAAAAAGGTTCTAATAAGAAAAGAGGGGAGGTAGAAGAAGAAGGCATTCCAATCCAAGGGACCACCACCAGCCAAAGCACAGGTACAGAAAACTCTACACACAAACCATTCATAGGAGAGTATATTTACAGACCCAAGCACAGAGTGCAAAACAGGGACATGAAGAGAGACGAGGCTGAAAAGGAGATATGGGAACCAGATTCTGAAGAACTGAAAAAAATACTGAGTTGTTAAGAAAATCAAACTTTATTCAATGGTTAAAGGAGAGCTACTGACCTTACAGAAACAAAAGGAAATCTAAGGTAACATGATGAATAACAAATTAAATAATCTAGACGTGATAGACAAATTCAAGAACAAACTGTCACAACTGACTAAAGACGACCAAAAAAATCTGAATAGGCCTCCAAGAAGTAGAGAGATTGAATTACTAATGAAAAAACTTTTCACAAAGAAAAGCCTAGGCCCAGGTGGCTCCACCGATAAATTCTATCAAAGTTTAAAGAATTAACAACTTTTCATTCTCTTCCAAAATTTTAAAAGAAGAAAGACTTCCCAACTTTCTCTATGAGGCAAGTATTATTCTGGTACCAAAACCAGACAAAAGTATCACAAGAAAAGACCAGAAAAGACCAACATCTACTATGAATTAAGATGCAAAAATCCTCCGCAGAATACTAGCAAACCAAATCTACCAACATGTAAATAGGATTATACAGCTAAACTATTATGCTCTAAATGTGTGTACCTTCCCCCTTCCAAATTCGTATGTTGAAATCTCAACCCTCAAGATGATGGTATCAGGAGGTGGAGCCTTTGGAACAGCCCTCATGAATGGGATTAGTGCCTTATAAAAAAAAGAAAGACCTAAGAGAGCTCCCTTGCCCCTTCCACCATATGAGAGTACAGTGAAATGATCGGCATCTAAAAAGGTCCTCACCACAGACACTGAATCTACCAGCACCTTGATCTTGCCTCCAAAACTGTGAGAAATAATTTCTGTTGTTTATAAGCTACCCAGTGCATGGTATTTTTGTTATAGCAATCCAAACATACTAAGACAATGACCAAGTGGAATTTATTCCTGGAATGCAAGGTTGAGTCAACACATGAAAATCAATCAATATACTATATTATTAAAACAAGGAACAAAAATGACATGATCACCTCAAAAACAGGGAAAGCACTTGACAAAATCCACCATTCTTTAGGATAAAACCACTCAAGGAATAGAAGGTAACTATTTTATTTCATAGAAGGACATCTATAAAAACCCATAGCTAGTATCATACTTACTGATATCGGACTAAAAGCTTTACACCTTTACACCTAAGAGCAGGGACAAGACAAGGATGTCCTCTCTCATCACTCCTATTCAACACTGTACTAGAGGTTCTAGCTGAGAAAATTAGGTAAGAAAAAGAAATAAAAGATATTCAGATTGGAAAGGAAGAAATAAAATTATTTGAGATGACAGAACCTATATATAGAAAATCCTAAGGAATCCACCAAAACACTATTAGAGGTAATAAATGAGTTCAGTAAGTTTATAGACTACAAGACCAATATATAAATTGGTCTTATAAATTGGTCAATATATAAATTGAACTACAAGACCAATATATATAATTGTGTTTCCTTTTTTTTTTTTTTAAAGATTTATTTATTTAGTTGAGAAAGAGAGAGACAGAGACAGAAGAGAGTGGGGTGGAGGGAGAGGGAGGGAAAGGGAGTCTTAAGCAGATGCTGGGTTGAGCACAGAGCCCAACTCAAGACTGGATCCCACAATCCTCGGAGAGATCACAACCTGAAATGAAACCAAGAGTCAGATACTTGTACCACCCAAGTGCCCCAAAAATCAACCGTGTTTCTATATTCTTAGACAAAAAAATTTAAAAGTGGAATGAAAAAACAACTCCATTTATAATGTCAAAAAATTTAAATACTTAGTAATAAATTTAATTTTTAGAAGTACGAGGCTTATACAATGAAAATTGCAAAACATTGTTGAAGGAAACCAAAGAAGACCTAAATAAATGCAAATACATCTCATATTGATGGAGTGGAAGACTTGATCTTGTCACAATGGCACTATTCCTCAAACTGACTTACAGATTTCATATAATCCCTTATCAAAATCCCAATGGTCTTTTTTACAGAAACTGACAAGCTGATCCCGAAACAGCCAAAACAATCTTCAAGGAAATAATAACAAAGTTGGAGGACTCACAATTCTTAGTATAAGACTACAAAAAAGCTACAGTAACAAAGACAGTAATTAGAACAATGAAACAGAATTGAAAGTCTAGAAATAAACTCATACAGCTATGGTCAATTGATTCCAAGACTATCCAATGGGGGAAAGAATAATCTTTCTAACAAAGAGTACTGAGACAACTGGATATATCCCTGTGCAGAAGAATAAAATTGGACCCCCACCCTATACCATATAAAACCATTAAACTATTAATAATAAACTAAAATTATTATGAAACTCTTAGAAGAAAACACAGGTGTAATTCCTTGTGACCATGGATTACATGATGGTTTCTTAGGACACCAAAAGCACAAGCAACAAAAGAAAAATAAGTTGAACATCAAACTTGAAAAAAAAAAATTGTGCTTTTCAAAGGACACTATCAAGAAATTTAAAAAAAACACAAAATAGAAGAAAATATTTACAAATCATACATATGATATGTATGAAGAATATATAATAAACTCTTCTATGAAGAACTCTTATAATTCAACAATAAAGACAAGGCAACTTAAAAATGAGTAAAGGATTTGAATAGATATTTCTCTTAAGAAAACCAAGTTAACAAGATAATTTCAGCCAGTGATAAATGTTAAGAAGAAAATAAAGCAGTGATGATCAGAAAACTGTTGCGGGAAGAGGGGTTCTACTTTAATCTAGATGGTTTGGGAAGACTCTTGGAGTTTTATCTGAACTGAGATTTTAACAAGAAAAGCCTCAAAGTAAAGAATCTGGGAGGGAAAGTTTCTGGCAAAAGGAATAGCAGGAAATGATTCATCAGTAAGCTTGTTCTCCCGTTCATTCTCCGCAAGGGTTATTTCAAATTTTCTCCATTCTCCCATCATGCATACTCCCTCTGCACATTTCCACTTGGCTTTCTCACAGGCATTTCAAACTCAACATTATCTGAAACCAACTCATGATTTTTCTCTCTCAAATCTTATCTTTCATCCATCCAAACTCCCCCCCCCCATTTCTGTCTCCTAAAAATCTCTCACATCCTTCCATTTAACTTCATCTCCACTGTAACCACCCTAATCCAGTCCTCCATAATCCTTCCAACTCCTCTATATCTACTCCCCCTCTCCTCTAATCCTTTTCTGTATAGGAGCCAGAAGAATCTTTTCAAAACAAACTGGAGCAGACCACTACCTTGATTAAAAACAGAACAAGCAAGCAAAAATATATTTCAAGGCTCTACATTGCTCTTAGGATAAAATCCAAATTTCCTCATTTATCCTCTACAGAGACCCTCTTTGTTCTGGCCCTAGTTGATCTCTAAAGTCCCCATTATCCCTGTACTCCAGCCACACTAACCTTTCACTCCCTGAACCAGCCAAATGCCTTCCTGCTTTAGGCCCTTTACACAGACTGTTCCCATTACCTGAAGTGCTTGCACTCATCTATCTTCACTTCATTAAATGCATAATTCCTACTCATCCCTCAATTCCCTAAGAAGAAAAGCTTTACCTGAACCCCTAGACTAGACTACCCACCACTCACATAATATTCTCATATAACACCCTCTTCCTTCATAATATGATTGAGAAATAAAATCTTCCTGGACTTCTCAGTGTCACTGTCAAAAGCCCTGGAGTTCTCCAACATTTCTACATCCCCCAAGAATTAGATCTGTTGTTTTCCCCATCTGAAAGGATAATAAAACTTATATTTCCCCCCAAAAAGCTAAAAGGTCAAAGCTAGGCTAAGCCCCCAACGTGCTAGGAAGAAGGTAGCAGGTCTCTCCCTAGGTATTTACATATGAAGGAAAGAAGGAAGGGAGGGAGGGAAGAACGAAGGAAAGGAGGAGTGGAGGGTGGGAGGAAGATGGACTAGACAGGGGGGACAGAAGAAAGGAAAGACAGGACGGAAGGAAGAGAGAAAAAAAAGGAGGGAAGGAAAGGAGAAAGGGAGAAAAGCAGAGGAAGGAAGGAGAAAGCAGAAGGCAGGCAGGCAGGAAAAGCAAGAAGACATACAGAGAAAAGAAAGAATGAATGAAAGAAAGAAAGAAAGAAAAGGGAAGCCTCAGAACTGGAAAAGGCCTCTAGACTGTAAATGCAGAGACCCACAAGGCTATCTGGCTCCAGGAAAGATTTTACTTGCATACCGAGTTAGATACAAAAGTTAAGGGGCTGAAGTTAGGATTTAGGCTTATTACCTTTCTAAGGCGACCCTTTTCAGGAGGAGAGAGACAGCCACCTCTTCAAAAGCAGAGAAGAATCATTTTTCCTCATCCTTCACCTACAGCTACTCAGCTGTATGTGTACAAGTGATGTGGTTCTTACAGCACTGCCCTAGGGCTAAGGACTAGGGCAGAAGCAGGCCAACACACTTATGATTATGACCTCTGTCTCTAACCTAGAATTCCTCATGTATGCATTCAGAATAAAATTAATAAAAATGAGTATTTTTAATACCCACGAAGTATTTAAATAATTCTGAAATTAAAGTTCATCATCCCTGTTAGCCTATAAATTTTAAGAGAATAGTCTAATATACATAAGACTCAAAAATATTTGTTGAAAAAAATATTTGTTAAACGGATGTCGGGAAGACTATGTATAAATGCAGACAGCCATTTTCAGTTTCAATAAATAGCGCCTACAGCCTTATATACTATGTCTCAATAGCAAGTAATCCACAGCTTCCATTATTATTTTGGTTATGTTGGCAAGAAAATGAAAATAAAGTTGTTAAATAAGTTACCTCAGCACAAATTAAATTTCATAGCTTTTTGTCTGTTAGTTAGCCTCTTAAGCCTGTCCCAAAGGACTACCTTCTTCATACCTGCTCGACACTTAAAGATATTTATCTTGGCATTGACAGGAAGTCAAGAAACAGAGCCTAAACCCCACCTGTTCTGCTTAACAGAATAGGTGGGGATATAATCACCACATTCATAACCCACCAAGAAATCTAGGGTGGGGTTAAAGCAACCAAAAGAAGCTTTTTGCTGGCTGCAGAATAAAGAACCTTGTGGAGATAATCACTAAATTAATGAACAAAAAGTTTTCCTTTACCCATGGTAGTGAATTTCTTAAGGAGTCACAAAGGTCTGTCAGAAAGAAGAATTTACACTGACAAAATTAATTGCACCAACTATTATAGAATGTAATTTTTTTTGGCTCACTTAATGAGCGAGACAAACTGTATCCACAGAGATACATATCATCTCTCTCACTCCAAATTCACTGGCAGTTACCACCACCACTGCCTCCCTGACACATACATACTCTCCCAATGATCACTTTAGGGAAAATACATAAAATAATAAAAAATACATATTATGTTATTTATATGCTAGTTTAAAGTAAATGGACTTCACTTTAGATATAAATCACATTGTGTGATTATAATCTCAGCCATAGTTCATCAGGAAGTTATCAATGAACTCACCACTGAACAGTTAAATAGAAAATACTGTAATTTCAACCTCAAGTTGCTTTAAAATACTTTGTGGACTGGTCAATAATCACTAAGGGATGCTACTGAATCTTATTTTTTTTTAATATTTTTATTTATTTATTTGTTTGACAGAGAGAGAGATCACAAGCAGGCAGAGAGGCAGGCGGGGGGCGGGGGAGCAGGTTCCCTGCTGAGCAGAGAGCCCGATGCGGAACTCGATCCCAGGACCCTGGGATCATGACCTGAACTGAAGGCAGTGGCTTAACCCACTGAGCCACCCAGGCACCCCTGAATCTTATTTTTAAATAAACCTTCTGGTCTATCAGGCTGCAGGGGAAAGGAGAAAAGTTTTTCTTTCATCTGAGAATTACAGAATCATACAAAAATTTTTATAGAACATGCGATTTGAAATTGGTTGTGAACTGAGTATTAGGAAACACATAAGCAAAAAACGCCCAAACCAGAGTGGTATGACAGTAAATGAGCTGTGTTCTTAAGAGAACAGCACAAAATAATTTATAGAGTGCTCTGCCTGTTCCGTCCACTTCTTAAAACCTTAGGAAAAGGTTATTTTAAGGACACTGAAAATTACTAAGCTGAATGTCAGTCTTAAATCAGTTTAATGTACAACTGCTTCTCACAAAGGAGTTAATGCAATCTAGCAGGTCCTCTTAATTGTTATACTCTGGATATACTTTATTACTTTATCTGAACTTCTGTGTACCACATAAAACACATCTTCTGAAGGGATGGTTACACATGTTTCAAAGTAATTTAAATAAAGAACAGCTCAAAATATTCTCCATTTAGGCTTCTAAGTCTATAGACATATGAAATCTCTCTTTAAAATGTACAAAATATGGGCGCCTGGGTGGCTCAGTGGGTTAAGCCTCTGCCTTCGGCTCAGGTCATGATCTCAGGGTCCTAGGATGGAAGCTCCACATCCGGCTCTGTGCTCAGCAGGGTGCCTGCTTCCCCCTCTCTCTCTGCCTCTCTGCCTACTTGTGGTCTCTGCCAAATAAATAAAATCTTTAAAAATAAATAAAATAAAATGTACAAAATAATTTCAATCCTTCAAGCATGTATGTGCTTTTTAATAAACGAAAAGCAAGTACCATTTGTAGGGAAAAAAATGACATTATGCATATCCAGAAATAAGTAACTTACATTGTCCTATAGACAGTGCCATTTAATGAAATAACATGAGCTGTAGAGTGAAAAAGATAAGGTTTTGAACTTCAGTCCTGCCAACTTGATAATAGGGTGACCCAGACTAAGTAACAAACTCCCAGAGAAGGGTTGTTATATACTTTCATTGGATCATTGCAAGCACTGAGTTAGTACAAGTAAATCACTTAGCATAACACTTGGCATATAAAAGGCACAAGACTCATGCCCCTTTCTCCCTTCTACCTTAAATACAGCAGGAAACACACAATCATTTTCTCTGAACCTAAGGTAACCGTTAGACCGTGGTTTTAGGCATGTCTTCTACCATCAGCTCAGTTCCACACAACACACCCACCCACCCACCCACACATCCCCCAATCTGCTTTAATAACATGCAGCCACCACAAAAAAAACAATAAAACAAATCATAATTTTCTCCTCCTTCATGCTCACACACTTCCTTTGTGGACTCCTTCCCAATCCAGCTCCTATGCTCAGGTACAATTTATCCCATTCTATTCAATTTATGGGTGTTGCTATTGTATTAGTTATTATATTTTTGTTACATCTATTTTTCTTGTCAAACAGTGGGTTTGATTGTTTATATATTACTAGTATTCCCATACTAGCTTATAGAACCTAACTGATGCCTAGAACCTAGAAGATATTAGATAAATGTTTGTAAATGAATAGTCCTAACCCGCCTGTGTGGCTCAGTGAGTTGAGCATCTGACTCTTGGTTTCGGCTCAGGTCATGATTTCAGGATCCTAGGACCCTGGGATCGAGCCCCACCTCTGCCTCTGTGCTCAGTACAGAGTTTGCTTGAGATTCTTTCCCTCACCTTCTCCATCCCCCTCTGCTCCTGGTCTCCACTCTCTTTCTCTCTCCCCCCCCCCCCGAAAAAAATAGAATATTTAAATGAATAGCCCCAAGGGCACCTGGGTGGTTCATTCTGCCTTCTGCTTGGTTGTAATCTTGGGGTCCTGGGATGACTCCCTGCTCAAGGTGGAGTCTCCTCCTACCTCTCCCTCTCCCCCTTCACTCATGCTCTTGCTCTCTCCCCCCTCTCAAATGAATAAAAAATCTTAAAAAAAAAAAAAAAGAAAAAAAAAGAACAGCCCAGCCTCCTCTCCCTGGCACCCTACTCATTCAACAAACATAATTCACTCAAAATATGCCCATTCATTCCGATTTAGGCTATTCAACAATTCTGACTAAAACAGCAGAAACTTTTTTCCCCATTTCTGATACCTTTCATCTCTTTGAACAAATTTCTTATATTTTAAAATATTACCATAAAACAAATAAAGAGCAAGAAAAATCTCCAATAATGTTATGTAAGCACTAAAGCAAGTAAAACTTGGCACCAAAGTTACCACTTATTTTTATCTTTGTTATAACTAGTTAATTGTACCTTCAACAGGACTGTGAGTTTTTAAATATTAGTTCACCATATTCTACCATACTAAGTACTCAAAAGTATCTTAATGAATTAGCTAACTCACAATGGTATACAGTGCCATCAATCAAAACCTGTTTAATTGGAAATGTAACTGTGGATTAGTAAATCCATCTGCTTCACAGAGCAAATGAGCCTGGAAAAGTTTTGCACAAACATATTCAAAATTCACAGGGGAAGATTAGTTTGCCATTTAAACTAATTCTACAATCCTTTTATAAAGCAAAGAATGCCTTCCCAAACCTGTTAAAGACACTTAAATTCTTATTTGAATGTTAATTCTACTTTGCTTGAAATAAACTATCTATATTTAAAAGATCAAGTAAAAGAGTCTCATCTGACGTGCTCTGATTCTCTCACAGCTTAAAGTGAGGTCTTCTGAACTTCTTAACACCTAGCATCCCATCTCACCTTCCTTAAAGCACATATTACTTCTATTTTGTATGTAAATAATGTATGTGTATGACTCATTGCTTCTCTTAGAGGGCAGGGCTTCTGATTCATCCTCTGCCCCCACCCAACACCCCTGCTATACCTTTGGAAAGAATAAACATTTAATACAATGATGGCAGAGTACTTGTGAACATATGTCAAAATGGTCTCTCTCCTTTTAACATAAATGTAAACACTGCCCCAGTATTAAGTCTTATGTCACTTCATTTCCAACAGCTTATTAGATTGCCTCATAGCCAGTGTTGGACCTTGAGCCATGCAATCCTGGAACATAGGTGGTCAATCTGGTAGGCAAAACTAACCCACAAAGATAGAAATCACAAGAGGCTGACTCTAGGACATGAAATGGCCAGGAAAGAGACAGGAAGGAATTCTGCAGGATGGCAGCAATGCTTTTGGGATATTTTATATTTTGGGATACTGGTAAAAAGGGTATGAACTAATTTCAAAACTCACCTAACTGTATACCTGAAAACTATGGGTTTTTTTGTTTTTTACTGAATGTAATCATATCAAATAAATAAATAAGTAGTACTTCCCAGAATTCCACACACGTAACACTGCTTACAACAGCAATTATAAAACCTAAAATGACAGCAGTTATTCCTGTTGTCTCCTCTCTATTTGGAGAGCATGAGCTCCTTAAACCATCCTGATAGTATTTAACGTACCAGAGAGCCTTCACCAGCTAAGCCTTCACCAGAGAGCCTTCACCAGAGTCTTATGGGCACTCAAGATTAAAATGACATCATGCTACTGGAAATCCACACCAGCAAAAACTTGGAGGAGCCACAGGCCCACAATAGTGGAAGAATTTCCCCCCATTCATCCCTCAAGTTATCACAGATAACTCCCTCATCTCCCACCCATCCCCCATTATAGAAGTCTTCCTGTCCGGCAAAAGATTTGGTGTCTATACTACAGATAAAGCCTCAGGGAAGTATACTGAATCAGTACACAAGGGAACAGTAATATTAAGAGTCTAAGATCCTGGGAAGACAGCTGCTTTTCTTTAAAGAAAAGACCTATATTAGAACAAATATATACAAGATCATCTTTAAGAGCTGGAACAGCCTGGCGGTCATTATACTAATTATGGCTAATTATACTAAGTATCAGAAAGTTTTAATAGTATCAGAAACTAAAGTAAGATGGCCAGAGCAAGAACCACAAGGCCAGAAGAAAAGTTTTTCTGACCAAAAGATCAGACCTGCTGAGTTCTCGTAATAAGTGTGTCTCTAATACCAAGATACCGTATTATATCAGTGTCAGATGTCATTAAGTATCTGTAACACATTACTCCCTTTGGTCTGCTTCTGCTTAGAATCTGGCATTCCATACAGCTTGCTTTCAGAGAGTATGTGCACTACTGCTCTAATCAGAAAGCCTAAGTATGCATACAAGTCTCAACAGTTCTATTTGTTATGAATTAATAAATTGGAATACTAGTTTATATAATGTAATACAATGGCCAGGAGTTTCTACCACAGTTACTATAAATCTGGTTAAATCCTCCTTCAAAGATTTTGAGTCAACAAAAGCTGAGTGTCAAATCAGCAATCCTTCTGAATTCAGCAGTATAAACGTCATCCTATAAAGAGACTTGCAGCAGTGCTTCTGAAGCTGTACCCCTGCCTTCCAAATTACCTCTAGCATGTAAACCCTAGGTTTACAAATATAGGTCCACATCCCTTACCTGAGACCTTTGCTTCAGATGTTTTGAAATTCACAATTTGAGAAAAATAATATACATATAGTACATAAACTGTGTCACAGTCTAGGGATCTAGGGTATTAAGCATTTAATTAATTTCACAATCAAACATATTGGCATTTCTATAGTACAAGACATATTTACACCAACTATGGTAAAGACCATAAACAGCCTCAAGGTTCAAGATAGACTTTACTTCCAAAGGAGAATAAAGTTAGTGAAAAAAAACCTTTGGAATTCAGAGATTAAGGGATTTCAAAATTATATGTAAAGGTTTGTCAGCGTGTGTGTGTGCGTGTGTGTGCGTGTGTGTGTGTGTGTAGGTAGATTCCATGTCCAGCATGGAGCCCAATGCAGGGTTGAATTCACAACACCAAGATCAAGTCCTGATCCAAGATCAAGAGTAAGATGCTTAACCGACTGAGCCACCCAGGCACTCCATGGGCTTGTATTTTGATCTAGTGACCTATTACACTGTAAAGTCTCAGGTCTTTCACTATTTCTTAAAAAAGATAATTTTATCAAGTCAGAATTTAAAGCCAACAGATCAGTGGAAAGAACCACTTTCACAGCGTTTAACTTAACTAAGCACAGCTATGAAAATTTACAGTTTTCACATCATTTCTAAAGTTAAATATTAAATACTAAACAGCAGTTTAGATTGTGCAGATTAAAGGATGTCACTATATGGACACTAATGTAAATTTTCCATTTTTGCTGTGCTTCTCAGATATTTCCAGAATAGTAAATAATGATTAATGTTATTTCACAAAAAAACAACTGAAAGAAATGACAGAAGCAAGCACGTTAAACTCCAGGTGGTTTGTGCTGTAGATTAGTACTTCTCTGTGCAGTGATAGTCCATTATCTTTCCACTTCACTTCTCTAACAAAAATTGCCCAGGAATGCTTTTCCTTATTTAGAAAAGACTAAGTCAGGGCACAAAGCAATAAGGTTATGAAAAAACAAACAGTAAAAAGAACACTACAAAAATTTAAAGATGGGAAATTTTGTACGACACAAAAAATAATTTAGTTAGCATGAACAATAGTCAGAAAGACAGTATTTTGAATTCTTAGTCCTAATTCTAAGACTCATCCTCAGGCTCAATTGAGAAAGGAGACATGCTCCAAAAGAACAAATTTTTACATAGAAACTGGTAAAAAATGGTTCCCAGGAATTCAAGAGCTATGGCTAAGGGTTTCTCAACTTCTCAAACTTCTCAAGAAAATGTTCAAGTTCTTGAGAAGTTAATCATCTACAATAAACATACTTAACTTCCACATTCAGGGGGAAAAACTTCTTTTAAAAAAGCAATTTAAAAGCCTTCATTCTTTGTTAGGTCTAATTTTACTTCGGGTTTCTTTAAAAGGCAAAGGAAAAAAAAAAGAAGGAAGAAGAGTGAATATGCAAGCACAAAACGGTGGATTAGTCATGCCTAAAGCTTGGTATCTGCTCCTAGGGGTCTTCTCCCCATCTGGTAGGCTCTCAACGAGATGTAATAGGAAAGAGTCTTTTGTTTATCATTGGCATTTCAATAGGGATAATCTAAGTCCCTATCTTTCGTCTCAGATGTAAAAAGATTCACTACTTTTTAATGATTAATCAAAGCAGTTAGCATTTTAGAAGGATCTTTGCAAAAAGTTTATTTCCCTGTGATAATGACATAAACTATTATATGTCAACAGACGAGTGATAACTTGATATCACTTTTTTAAAATATTACTGCTGGAGCAATGATGCAGTCAGTTAAGCATCTGACTCTTGGTTTCCACCCAAGTTGTAATCTCAGGGTCTGGAGATCCAGAATATGTCAGAGTCTGCTTGAGATTGTCTCTCACTCTCCTTTTGCCCTTCCTGCTCATGTGAGTGTGTACGCACTGGGGCATGTGCTCATTCATTCTCTCTCTCTCTCTCAAATAAATAAATAAGTAAGTCTTTTTAAAAATTACGCTAGTGCAATTCAATATCCTCTAACAGAAATAACATTCTATTTGGGTAAGAAAACTTGATCAGACACACAGAAACTATGGCGTGATTTCGTAAGTCTCAATTTCTTCATGTGTGCAGGAAATAATATCAACTACTTCATACTAGTGTTAATTCCATATTTACTGAACACTCACTAAATGCCAGCTACTGCTCAGAGGCTAGAGGTAAAATAATGAAGTTTCTGTTCTCATGGAGTTTATATTCCAGAGTAGAGAAACAGACAATAAACAAGAAAAAATAATTTCAGCAGCTAACAATAAACACCATTAAAAAAAAAATCATTGTGACAGTGACTGACAAGTGAGGTCTACTTTAGATAGGCTGCTATGGAAAGGATTCTCTAAGCAGTGACATCTGAAAAGACCTATGTAACAAGAAGGAATCAGTCATGCTACAGACTAGGAGTAATAACAAGGCAGAAAGCTATGCAAAGGCCCTGAGGCAGGAATAAATCTGAGGCAGTCTAGGAACAGAAAAAAATCTAGAGTGGACAGAAAGTGGTGAGCAAAGTAGTACTATAGCAAAATAAATGGAGGCAGATAACCAAGCACGTCTAAGTTATAATGAAGAGTTTGGACTTTTTCCTTAAATCACTAGAGAATTTTAAGCAGGGAAATAACAAGATCTTTCATTTTTCTTTTTGTTTTCTAAGATTACTTGGGCTGCTGATAGAAAATACATTTACAGAGCAAAAATGGAAACAGAACAGTTACAAAGTTTTTTGCAACAGATCAATTGAGACATGATGGTGGTTTATATACTACCATGGTAGCAAGAAAAAATGGGAGATGTTGAGAGGCTTAATGAGGTGATATATTTGACAATATCAGAAAATACCTAGAACCATGATTAACATCTAGCAGAGGCTTATGGCAGATTGTATTTTCCAACAAAGACCTAGAATAATATGACTCATCCCACAAACTCTTCGATAACTTTGCCACTGACTCATTAAAAAGTGGAGCCTTCTACCTGTGGGTGGTCTTCATAAACTGCCTTAAGTAAGTAAACTATTACCCAACTGAGCAGAACTATAATAATGCCAATTATTGTACCTTCTCTTCCAGCATCACAAACAGCACAGGAATCTTAATCTCCCAAAACCAGATAACTGAGCCCACATTAAGTAAGGATGAAGGAAAAATGGGATTCTTCATTCATTTTGCTACCTAAAGAAATGCAACACTAAATTATATGGAAAATTCTTAATAAAATGTTATTAAGTTGTAGAATATCATGCAAAAGATTATCTAGTTTTATATAAAATATATACATGTATATTTAAACATAAACAATTTTTAGGAAAACTATTTTCCAAAACACAGAGGAATTTCAGATGGGACTTTCCTGCCTTCTACTGTATATGCTTTTCAGTACTGTTTCAATTTCTTAAAATTAAGGGTATCATCTCTTTAAGAACAATAAAACCACTGTTTTAAAGCTTTAAAAAAGAAATCAATGTCACCAAATTATGCAGAGACAGTGCTATTAAAATTAAGTGTGAAAAAGGCAAGAGTACCTGTTGGATTTAGCAACAAAGCTATCACTGGAGACCTTTGTTAGGATTTTCAGTAAAATCTGGAGATTAAGACTGCTGCAGAGTAAATGTAAGATGGATGGATACAAACAGTGCAGAAAAGGCTTTCCACAGGTTTAAGGAGAGAGGTCAAGATGGTATTTCCAGAGACACACAGAATGAGCAGAGACATTTTTTGACTTGGAAGAAATATGACCATGTTAATTTGAATAAAAAAGTCAAGCAGGTCCTAAAATTCATATAGAAATTCAAAATAGCCAAAACAATCTTAAAAAAAAAAAAAAAGAAAAAAGAAAAAGGATTAAAGACATACATTTTTTGACTTGGAAGAAATACGACCATGTTAATTTGAATAAAAAAGTCAAGCAGGTCCTAAAATTCATATAGAAATTCAAAATAGCCAAAACAATCTTAAAAAGAAAAAAGAAAAAGGATGAAAAACATACATCCCAATTTCAAAACTGATTACAAAGCTATAATAATTATAACGGTGTGACACTGACTTAAGGAGAGACATAAAGATCAATGGAGTAGAATTAAGAGGCTAGAAGTAAACCCTCATGTTTATGGTCAACTGATTTTCAACAAAGGTGCCAAGATAAAAAAAAAATAGTCTTTTCAATATAGGGTGCTAGAATAATTGGATAGCCACACATGAAAGAATAAAAATGATATAAATGATATAAAATTTAAGAGAAAGAATGTCACCCTTAGCTCACACCATGTACAAAAATTAATTCAAAATGAATCAAAGACCTAAATATAAGAGTTTAAACTTTAAACTCTTAGAAGAAAGCAGATATAAAACTTTCTGACCTTAGGTGAAACAATGGTTTTATGTCAACAAAAGCACAAGCAACAAAAGATAAGGTTAAACTAAACATAATCAAATTTGAAAATTTTGTGCTTCAAAGAACACCATCAAGAAAGCAAAAAGACAGGGTAGTTCATTTTGGTTAAGCAGCTGTCTTGGGCTCCAGTCATGATCTCAAGGGTCCTGGGATCAAGCTTCCTACTCAGTGGGGAGTCTGCTTCTCCCTCTACTTCTCCCACTAGGATCATGCTCTCTCATTTCTCTTTTTTCTCTCAAATAAATAAAATCTTAAAAAGAAAAAAAGAAAGTAAAAAGACAACCCACAGGAAAAAAGGGTCATGATCTCAGGGTCATGAGATTGAGCCCCACCTCTGGCTCTGTGCTGGCCTACTTAAGATCCTCTCTCTTCCTTCCCCTCTGCCCCTTACCCCACCCCCCTGCTCTAGCTCACGTGCTCTCTCTCTCTCAAAAAATAAAAATAAAAAAATAAAAATTAGCAACGGACCTGAATAGATTATTTCTCTAGAAAAGATACAAATGACCAATAATCATATGAAAAAGTGCTCAATATCAGCAGCCATCAAGGAAACTAAAATCAAAACCATAGTAACATAGTACTTCATACCCACTTAGGATGGCTATAATCAAAATGACAGATAATAACAGTATTGGCAAGGATGTAGAGAAATTGAAACCCTTATACCTCTGGTGGGAATGTAAAATCATGCTGCTGCTTTGGAAAACATTTTGGCAATTTCTCAAAAAGTTAAATATAGAGTCACCATATGACCCATCAATTCCACTCCTATGTATATACAAGAGACATGAAAACATACGTCCACACCAAAACATATGTACACATATGTTCATAGTAGCATTAGTCACAACACCTAAAAAAAAAAAAAAAAAAAGGAAACAACTCAAATGTCTGTTAACTGATAAATGGATAAATACAAATGTGTAATACTCATACAACAGAATATTCAGCTGTAAAAACTACTGATATGTGCTATAATATGGATGAATCTTAAAAACATTGTGCTAAATGAAAGAAGTCATATTAAAATTATTTAAAGAAAACTTTTATAATATGATTCTACTTACATGAAATGTACAAAATAGGCAAATCTATAGAGACTAAAAGCAGATTAGTGGTTGCCTAGGTTGGGGTACCGGTAACAATATAATAGAAAGTGCTTCTTCTACGGGTGATCAAAGTTTTCTAAAATTGTGAAGACAGTTACACAATTCTGTGAACATACTAAAAAACATTTATTTGTATTCTTCAAATAGATGGTATGTGAATTATTACCTGTTAACACACACACACACACACACACACAAATAGATGGTATGTGAATTATTACCTGTTAACACACACACACACACACACACACACACACACACACAAAAGCAACAAGCAGCCCAAAGATTTCCTAAAAATTTCCACATGAAAATGTTACAACAAAGACATTTAGGTGTTGTACTGCAAGATAAATATTCTTAAAATAAACAGACCACAAAAGCCCAACATAGAAAGGAATTTTAAGATACATGAGAGAAAAGGAGTAGAGAAAGCAAAAAAGGAGAAAATCTATAGACTGGGGTCCTTGAAAATTTGTGAACAGATGGAATCCAGAATACCCAAGGATTACCTCTTGCACTATGATGGGGAAGAATGCAGGCAAGGGTTGGCAGGAAAGTAGGTATACTACTAAGTGTGGGTACAAGACGTTGAGTCTTCCCACTAAATGTACTCCATTGTCTCTGGGAAGCACGGCACCTTCCCTGAATGACAGAGGAAAGAGAAGGGTTGAGAGAATGTAGAGACAGCTGTCAAAGGGACAAAGCAAATATTCACCCAGTATCTTATCTATCCATCTGTGTTATAGTAGTAATGCTAAAATAAAACACAACAAATGAAGTAGACAATCTTAGCATGAAGGCCTAATGTAAACATAACTCCAGGAAATAGCAAATGGACTTTCATAATAATCTTAATATTATCATGTGAATGGGAAAAAATTATGAATACCTCAAAACACTTCCTCTGAATATAATTCCATTTGTATGACTCCATGTTCCTTATAAATGTAACATTTGCAATAAAAATTTTTAAAAAAAGTAAAGTCCCTTTTTTAAGGAACTCGTCTAAGCGAATCCTTCATGATAAAATGAGAAGGAAAATAAACGACTGGACTAGCCATTTGTTTGTCTTCCTCTATCAGCAATAAAAGGAATAAATCCTTAATCTAAATCACTTGTGCATTGTCTTGGCTGTGATTGGAATTAGTTAAGTATTTGAAAATCTGATCCTATGACAATTACCACATACAGGAGTGGCATATTTAAGAATAATCTATTTTCCATCCTTCCACAAATTATCATCATCAACAAAACTGCTTGCAACAAAAGCAAGAGCTGACTGCTTATCTGATACAACACTCTAAGCAAAAGATCCCACACAATTCTACAGGCTCTGGATAATAAAACAAAAGCCACTGCTGTTGATATAAGCTCAATCATGTTTTATATAAACCATGGAACATACATATTTGTTGTTAGCATATTCTGCAAAACTTACAAGGCTGTGTAAAACACAATTCCAAACAGCCTTCTGAATCTCATCTCTAAACCAAGTTTTAAGGGCCCTGGACATTCCATTCACTATAAGAACAATGCACCACACTGTAGGACTTGAACATCATAATGCTCAGTACTGACACTGAGGAGTTTACAAATTTGTAAAGATAAAGAATGTACTATAGATATGGCTAGTTAATGTTAACAAATATAAAATGATTAAAAGCCCAAAAATTATATAAGCAAGTTTCAAGGTTACTGAAAGGGAAAAATCGAGGCTGACTAGAGTATTTAAGAAAGCAAACAATACAAAATTTCCATATTCTTCTTCCCACTGATACTCCTCACCATTTTAGAAGCTTCCTTTGTTTTCTTTTCAGCATATTTAGATTAGATACAATTTTTTTTTGTTTCTTTTACAGTTCAAAAATGACTTATTAGCTTTAGACTTCTAATATACACCATATAAGCCTAATAAAAACTGTCAGAAACAGTTTATTCAGAAAAGTATAAATTCATTTTAACTGTTTGATGGGAGTGGCACTGGTATCTTTCTAAAATATGTAACTACCTCTTCTACATCTTTGTAAGAAAAATACATATACTTAAGCTCTTCAAAATTCTTGATCATCTTCCAATAATTGCTAAGGACTGTCAAATAACACTTAACTGTGTTTCAACTACCAGTGGTTCTTTTTTGTTGTTGTTGTTGAGTTTATTTATTTATTTATTTATTTATTTATTTGATAGGAAAAAGAGAGTGAGTCCAAGAGCAGGGGGCTGGGAAGGAGAAGCTGACTCACTCCTTGAGCAGGGAGCCCAAGGCAGGGCCTGATCACAGCACCCTGGGATCATGACCTGAGCTGAAGGCAGACACTTAACAGACTGAGCCACCCAGGGTGGCCCCCAACAATCAGTAATTCCGAAATGTAAAATCTCTCCCAGGTAGCATGTAATAGGTAAGAACATATGATTTTTCAAATGATTCTTTTTACAAAAAATACTTTGAGTGGCACCGGTAACTAATTCGCGGTTTCTAACTTTCTCTCTAAAATGTTACAAAAACAATATAAATATTTTTTTTAATTTTTTATTTATTTATTTGACAGAGAGAGATCACAAGTAGGCAAAGAGGCAGGCAGAGAGAGAGAGAGAGAGAGAGAGAGGAGGAAGCAGGCTCCCCGCTGAGCAGAGAGCCCAATGCGGGACTCGATCCCAGGACCCTAAGATCCCAGGACCCTGAGATCATGACCTGAGCCGAAGGCAGCGGCTTAACCCACTGAGCCACCCAGGCGCCCAACAAAAACAATATAAATAGAGTTAAACATTTTGAGATAATGATGAAATAAATCAAATGTTATAATCTCAAACAACCTAATAACCTTTAATGTGTCCCTAGCCATTCCATTTTTCCAGGTACCAAGGCCATTAATCTAAATCTTTTACTACACTCCTTAAGTCCTAACTCTACTCTTATTTTTAACATGGATCTTGATTCCTGTTCTACATTTAAGCAAAATCCTACTGTAGAAGGCCTACCCCTTAATTCCATATCCCTCTCTGCCTCTTTCACAATAAAACATCTCAAGCAATCTACATTCACTTTTTCTACTTCTTACACCTTACTCTTTAAACCAGTCCAATCTGCCTTTCCTCCGCACCAACCACCCAAAAGAAACTGATCTCACTAAGGGCATCAATGATCTCCAAACTGATCAATCCAGTAGATTTTTTAGTCTTCACCTATTCAGTCTTCTCAACAGTACTCAGGCCAACTCACTATTCCCACCTTGACTGCCACATTCTTCTGGTTTTTCTCTTATTGTATCTCTGGCTGTCCCTTGTCACTCTCCCGTGCAGCTTTCTTCTCTGCCAATCCCTTGGATATGATTGTGGTTTAAAAATCTGTCCACAAATTCTTTGACACTCCTCTCAAAAGGTAGGGCCTAATTCCCCTTCCAATGCCTCAAATTCCTAAGCCCATGAGAATGAGCTAAACTTTATGATGCATTTCTAATGAACAGAATAAGGCAGAAGTGATGTTCTCAGACTAAGTCATAAAAGGCACTGTAGTGACCTCCTCACTTTCACTTTGATCACTCCCTCTGGGTGAAGCCATAAAGCCAATCAGAATGACACTAATCTAGCCCAATGGAGAGGCTGACTGGTGAGGAACTGAGGCCACATTCCAACAGCCAGTAAGGAACTTAGGCCCTGTGCCAAATGCTGGATGAGTGAGTCATCCTGGAAGCTGATCCTTCAACTCCAGTCACGCCTTTCACAGGACCACAACCCTAGCCAATGTCTTGACTACAACTTCTTAAGACCCTGAGCCAGAACCACCAGGCTAAGTCACTCCCAAAGTTCTGAGCCACAGAAACTATGATAATGTTTGTTGTTTTAAATTGCTAAGTAATGGGGTAACTGACTACAAAGCATGTACTAATCCAATGATGTTTCTCAGCATCCTAATTATTCTCTCAATTCTCCATGTATAAAGCTAATATATCTGTAACCACTTTTTCCCTCAATTCTAAACTACAGGACATCTTTTTATCAATTTCAATATGCCCTAAAGCAACCTCTTCCCCAACCTGTTCCTCCTCTCTTCCCTATCATTATTCACCCATATAAAACCGAAAAAACTCCGTTTCATTAGACAACTTCTCTCCTTATACTCATATCCAAACACTAAGTCCTAAAACTATGACCTGATTATTTCTCTGCAGTGACAGTCTTCTTTAAAGAATACCTGTACCTCCTGATCAATTTTAAAATCATAGAGACAACCAGACATCATGTACCACTTGAGGTAATGTTTCACCTATGAAGAATTCTTGCCCAGAAGTAAAAAAAAATTATCTGATTAAGTTTCTAGCTCGACTTATCCATTTATACAGTTCCTATATTGTAGGAAATACAGACAACAAAGGAACATATTTAAACGCACCACAAAAACACTGCCAGTAAAATCCAGAATGTGGAAAATTCTACAGAATAAATGATCTGGTTTCTTCAACAAACAGAAAAAAGAAAGAAATGGAACTGGAATTCTGACTCAGACCAAATGGTGAGGGAGAGATGTGTGAGACAATCAAGGAAATTGAACACTGATATTACATATTAGTAAATTATTATTAGTAATACTTAGTTGTAATAATGATATTATGGTAACTTTTTTTTTTTTTAAGACAGACCTTAACTTTTAGTAATACATCTGAAATATTCACAAATTAAAGGATACAGTATCTGGGATCTACTTTAAAATGAACCAGTGGGGAAGGAAGGAACTGAAGTATTAACAAAACTAGATTGGCTACATGTTGATAACTGTACAAACTGGATGACAAGAATTCATTTTAAGATCCTCTTTTATGTATGTTTGAAATTTTATGTAATAAAAATTTTCCTAGGGGTCCCTGGGTGGTTCAGTGGGTTTAAAGCCTCTGCCTTCCACTCAGGTCATGATCCCAGGATTCTGGGATCGAGCCCCGCATCGCATGGGGGGGGGGGGTGTCTCTGCTCAGCGGGGAGCCTGCTTCCTCCCTTCTCTCTGCCTGCCTTTCTGCCTACTTGTGATCTCTGCCAAATTAAAAAAAGAAATTTTTTTTCTATAATAAAAAGTACTTACAACACTTAATGATTTCCACTGCCCTGGAGGGTAAAGTTCAAATTCCTTAGCTGTTTATCCAGACAGCCTTTCATTATCTGGCCCCTACCTACCTCTTCAGCTCATCTCCTGTCTATCTCAGGGCCCAAACTTCAGAGCTATCTAACTCCTTACTCTTGGCTCCTTTGAAAACATTTATTTCCACTATCTCAAGCAGTTATCTCTCTCTCTCTCTGCTCACACAGCTAACTTCTATTTATCACAGGTCACAACAAACTTGTTTCTTCTAGGAAACTTTCCATGACCTTCCAAGACTGAATCAAGTTACTTACCTACACAGCCCCAAGCATCCTATGCTTCCCTGATCACAGCTCTTACTTGCTGTATCCCCCAGCAGACTCCAGGCGTCATGAAAGCATAGATTATTTCCATTTTATTTGCCATTTTATTTTTTTTTAAAGATTTTATTTATTTATTTGACAGAGAGAAATCACAAGTAGATGGAGAGGCAGGCAGAGAGAGAGAGGGAAGCAGGCTCCCCGCTGAGCAGAGAGCCCGATGTGGGGCTCGATCCCAGGACCCTGGGATCATGACCCGAGCCGAAGGCAGCAGCTTAACCCACTGAGCCACCCAGGCGCCCCTTATTTGCCATTTTAATGTCTCCTTTGGGCATTGCACCTGGCACACAGTAGGTTCTCAATAAACATTTGTTAAATTTACAAAAGGCATGACCTTCACTAATTTTCTAACCTTCCAACTCCCCATAGAGAACTCCCTCCATTTTCCTTCCTTTTTCACCTTCTTTTGTGATAATGATTCACATAAATGGTTGGCTGTTCAGTGTTCCAAATTTATACCTTATCTTATCTAAAAAACTCATTACTTATGTGCTATAAACTAACATTTATAGGCCTGATCTACATTTCCAGGCCTGACCTATGGCTCCAAATGCCTTCCAGACTCCCACTATCTCCCATATACAGTTTTACACCAGAGCTGCTCAGAAACCCTCAGTATCTTCTTAATGCATCTTTATGTTCTCAAGTTTCCCATTTTGTGCATATTTTCCATTGCCTAAAATGTCCTTCTTCTCTTCTCCCTTTATCCTATAAATCTCAGCTCAAATGTCTCCCTCCCCTTTTCTAGGCAATGTTCCCACAGCACTCTATTCTTATTTCTACCGTAGTATTTATCATATTGTTTTGAAATTTATCATACCGTTTTGAAATCATGTTTAAGGGTCTGCTGCTAGACTGTGAGTTCCTAGGTAGAAGGGACTCTCTTTCCTTCATTCTCTACCACCACCATATAGAATACAATGCCTGTTATAAAGTCAGTCCCAAATAAATGCTTGCTGAATGAACTACACTGTATTGTTTCTAATAATTAAGAGACTGAACTGGAGCTGAAAAGATTGTCTAAATAATACTTTCCTAAAGCAGACAATCAGTTTCTCTCTTCTTGTATTGGGCAGAACAATACTATATGAAGCTCTTTTTCAAAAAACTGGAAATTCAGAGTATGAAAATTAAAGAAAGATAAAGTAAAAAGACCATTCAATCCCAGAGAACAGGTCTAGGTCTAGGCCCAGGCCCAGAGAAAAAGATCCAGGCTGAGATGATGTTTAGGCGAATCTATTCAGTTCATGGCATTCCCAGTGATTCTAACCTAACTCTTGAGATTATCCCAATATCAAATCCCAGTAGAGGAAAACTCTAAAGCAAGGCCAATCTACTTTAGTTCAGGGTTTTCATGGCCATCCTGGAATAGATCTCTGACCACAGAATCAGACCAGAGCCTAACTGATTTTGGAAACAAAGTACAGAAGTGATTGCTATTTATTACTCTGCTAAAACACTAATGTAATTAATTCAGATACTTTTTCTGAAAGATGTAGCTCCAAGTTATTAGACCCATGCAAATCACTAAGCTGTACCTTCTAAGCCTTCTAAATCCTAATGCACTAAAACACTGTCCAAGTGTACAGAAGTCCTTGCCAATGTTCAATGTGTCTCTTTCTTTAAGCGAATACCTATCCTCTTCTCATCTTTGTGGGACCTCCTCTAATTTGGGATTAGGTATCATTTTATTTTCACAAGATAATTTTACTTTGTAATACTTCCTTGCTGTTTCTCTAGAAGCAAATGCTTTAATACCAAAGAACCAGAAAAGGGAGGGGGGGAAGACTTCTAAATAGCCATTAGTGAGAAATATGATATCTCCTTCAGCTGACAAGGATGATGTTTTAGAGTCTGGTCTCAGAAGGCAGAAATTAGGTATTGGGGGAAGGGTGGGAGAAGTATACGAAAAACCTGTATTTAGTTAATAAGGCAAAGAGTGATTATCAAGGTTTCAAAAACTAAAAGGGCCAGGAGGCAGAAAAAGGATACACTAAAGAAAAAAAAAAAAAAAACCAGGAAAAAGGAAGATTCTGTCTGGGCTAGGAGCTCCTAAAAACCCTAGCTTGGGGCTTCTCCAGTATGGCCCTAGATTTAGACCAATACAAATTTGGGACTTGTAGAGTTAACGTAATTGCATCGTGCCACTTTATTGAAATTACTCTACCCTGAATAGGCTGGAAAGAGTCCATGAGAATTCGGATTATCACGTCTATTAAAACCCAACAGTACTCTTCATCTGTCTGAGCCACGGGATTTCATAATTGCAGAGTTTTCAGAATGTAATGTTCAGCTGCATCTCTTTCAAGGCTACCTAAAGATAATCTTGAACAATAAGTTTAAATCGCATTCAGGTTTGGTCTTTTTCTCCCTTCAAAAATTATGTAAAGAAAGGACGTTAATAGTTAAAGGATGTTGAAAGTTATATTTTTTTACTCCTGCAGACTAGCCTTTAGTAACTCACAGCTTGCACTTTTCTCCTCCCCGCAGGTTAAGTGCAGTGAAAACAGAAAGCCAGGAATCTGGAATCCTCATTATACCACTTACTGCTAGCTTTGTGATCTTGAGCAATCATTTAAAAGCCTAGAGCCTCAGATTCCAAAACTGTAAAATGAGGATAACAAATACTTATCTTGCGTTAAGTTATTGTGAGTGAAATGAATTAAGGAAACCACTAAACCAGAATATAAACTCCAGAGAAAATGGTGAGTATCTTAATCTCTGTTGATTCTTGCTCACACGCACACATATGTGCACACACAACCCCACACACACGTAGCTCAAATGTTAATAATATAATAATAACATATAGTGGGAATTCAATAAGTATTTTTCAAATGAATGAAAATACTAGTGCCCCCACCTCTCTCATCATTAACCCAAAAGTGATGATTTTCTTCTTCTATAATTCTCTGAAGCCTTCAAGAAATTCTATTTTGTCCTTTTAAGCCGTTTCTTCCCTTTCGTTGGCTATTACTAACTATCCACTATTCAGAGACCGTAACTTTGTAAGTAATTTCTCCAATACCACCCACGTATTTCTAATGCGGTAGGTGTGGAACGGATAGTCAGAACAGAAGAATCATGGCAATTCGTGCACTTGCTTGCGGCCACTGGTTCGCGTTTAACTACAGCAAGGCCCTCAACTCAGCACTCCCCAAAATACAACTTTCAGGAGACGCCTCATATCCATTTCTGTCTTCGCTAGCAAAAGCCGCCTGGGTGGGAAACCCTTGGCTTCAAAAGTTAAGGCATCAGTTACGCTCGCCTCTCACAGAATAGCGGCGTGCGTCCCATGAAAGAAACACTCAGTTTGGGCAGACAGGAGGGATTTCGGACTTGTTCGTGCAGCTAGTCACCTTAGGACCTGGTCAAGCTTGTGTGAACACCGCTCGGAGAAAACAACGCTCTTTAACCCCTGGAGAGAAGCTAAGGGGCGCGGCCGTCTACTGGGCTGGGTGGGCCAATGTCAAGTTCACGATAAAGTGGGGAGATCACACGGACTACGTAACCTGACCCTTTAAATCATGGCTAGGACCACCCTCACCCGTCTACACCCCGGCTGGATCCCACCACAGCTTAATACCGGACCCTAAAAAAGGAACGCGGCTCGCCCCTAACCCATAAATCAGACATCCACTGCCTGCTTATTGGCTGCGCCAGCATCTCCTTCACCCTCATTGGCTATCCGGGGCGTAAAACCTCCCCTCACGAGGGAACCCTCCGGTACGGCGGCACCCCCAGTTTAGCAACCTCTACCCCGCTACCAAAAAGCCCGCCCCCCCCCACCCCAGGGATAGCGACCTCCGAGGCGCTCGGAGTTTTGCCCCACGAGGTCTCACCGTGTAATACGAAAGCAGCCCTGCATTGTAGTCCAGCACAAACCAACGGTACTGCCAGCCCTTCATCACGTTAGTCCATTTACTCAGCGGCCCTTCCATGATAGACGCCATCTTGGGAGCCGCCAATGACAACAAACGGCCTGACGTCACTCGCCTATAAGGCATTCACCATGTGGGGGCGGGGCCGCCGCGGGAAGAGGCGGGACCGGGCGGGACCGGGGCGGGGCCAGCTGTGCTACTCCGGGTAAACTCCCTCCCATGCCCACAGCTATCAACCTCAAACAAGCTTTCTTGGGGCGTCTATTGTGCGTCCATTGTGTGCAGAACTGGGTGCCAGGGATGTGAGGAATGCAAGCATGAATACCGTTAAGATTATTTATTAACATAAGTAATTTTATTACGCATGATACCTTACAAGTCCCAAAGATTTCACATCTGATATTCATTTATGCATTCATTTCACAAATCCATTCATTTAAGAAATACTTGCTATTTTGTGTTAGATACTCTTGGGCTTTGGGGATTCAGCAGAGACTTCATGAGGGGCGAAGGGGAACAAGCAATAAAATAGTAAATTATGTAGTATATTAAACACTGGTAAGTGCTGTGGAAAAAAATTAAGCAAGGAAAAAGGCAGAAAGTGGGAGATGCAATTTTAAATCCCAAATAGAGAAGGCTTGAAGAAGGTAACTTTTGAGCGAAGACCTAAAGAAAATGAAGGAGAGAACCTAGGAGAAGACTTCCAAGGGAAGGAATAACAAGTGCAAACACCTTTAGCCTGGCATGTTGAAATATCAGCAAGTTCAGTGTGAGTGGATGTCATGAGCACACTATGAAGTACATACACAGGCTGTGTCTTTTCACAAAGTCAGCTTTATTCAGTCATAAACAAAGTTAATCACAATTATAAAGCAGGTTCAGGATTCCAAATTCAAATTCACCATGTGATTAAACTTGGCTTCTTAAACAGCACAAAGAGCAGGACAGAAGATAAACCATACAACAAACAGGATTACGGAAAGGTGTAGGAAGTTAAGGAACAAACACAAATTAGTCTGTGGGTGCACAGTTGAGATAAGGCCTCAGTCTAATCCAGGTCAGCTTTCAGCGCTTACTGTTTATTATGTTCATGTCCTGAAGGATCTCAGTTCTGTTCAGAGATCAAACTGACCAAGACTTTGGTGGCAGTTGCCTTTTTTAAGTGGTCACACATAGAGAGGTCATGTCTGAAGAGTCTGTTTGCTGCAAAAATCCTCCCCTTTTTGAAGGCATTTAATTGGTCTTGGGACCCTGCAGGTGTCTTCTGGTTCTGCTTGTTACCAGTTCCGGGCTATCAGATGATGCTGGTCCCAGAGATCTCTCCCAGGTCCTGTACCTTTAACTACTTGTGTCATTGCTTGACATAGGCTCCTTTTTAACAGGAGTGACTCCATTTTGCTTTCTATGGAGCAACAGTGAGCTAGAGAGAAAGTTGTAGGAGACAAGGTCAAAGAAGTAAGGGTAGGGGTGCCTGAGTGGCTCAGTGGGTTAAGGCCTCTGCCTTCTGCTCAGGTCATGATCCCAGGGTCCTGGGATTGAACCCTACATCCAGCAGAGATTGAACCCTACATCTCGGCAGAGAGCCTGCTTCCCCCTCCCCCCTGCCTGCCTTTCTGCCTACTTGTGATCTCTGTCAAATAAATAAATAAAATCTTTTAAAATTAAAAAAAAAAAAAAGAAGAAGAAGAAGTAGGGGTAGATCACTAAGAGCCTATAAGTACAATAAAAAGATTGTCATGTTATATTAAGCACTGTTCAAGGTCCTGGAAATGCAAGAGTGAAAGATCCAGAAAGGTTCCTTCCTTTCTAAAAGCCTAAATTTGGTGATGAAAAGCAAACACTAACTAAAAAAGTAAATAAGAAAAATATCTAATACTGATTTAAAGATTTTTTTTTTAATTTGAGAAAGAGAGAGAGCATGAGAAGAAAGAGGTCAGCGGGAGAAGCAGACTCCCTGCTGAGCGGGCAGCCTGATGTGGGACTCGATCCTGAGACTCGATCCTGAGACTCGATCCCAGAACTCGATCCCGGGACTCAATCCCGGGACTCCAGGATCGTGACCTGAGCCGAAGGCAGTTGCTCAACCAACTAAGCCACAGGCACTCCATCTAATACTGATTTAAAACAAAAACAAAACCTTGCAGAGAATTTAAGTAAAGTGATATAATAGGAAGTCAGTGAGTGGCTACTTTATATTGGGGATGGTTGATCCAGAAATGGCATTTAGATTAAGATGTGAAGGATAAGAAAGAGCCAGCCATGAATATATGAAAGAAAGAACTAAAAGGGGAGCTGAGAAATGGGGCATTAGCTAGAAGTGGAGGTGAAATCAAGGGAGAGGTTTTCTTTATCTTTTATTTATTTTTTGAACTTAAAAAGTATTTTTATTCAGGTCTGTTTTGTAAATCCCTTTTCTTTGCTGATAACACAAATGCTAGGAAAAAGAATATCACTGAGGGAGCTAAACAAAGAACCTATTTACTAGCTAATCAAATTAGGTGCAAACCTAAAGTAAGATTAATTGATGCGTTTAATCTTATTATCTTTTTGGTCGCCTGGATGGCTCAGAGGTAAGCATCTGCCTTCCACTCAGATCATGATCGCAGGGTCCTGGGATTGAGTCCCGCCTTGGGCTCCCTGCTCAGCCTGGGGTCTGCTTCTCCCCTTCCCACTCCCCCTGCTTGTGTTCCCTCTCTCACTATCTCTCTTTCTCTCTGTAAAATAAACAAAATCTTTTTTTTTTAATTTATCATTATCTTTTTTCCCAGTTTTTTGAGATATAATTGACATATAACATTGGATACGTTTAAGATGTACAACATAATTATATATGTAAATAGAAATGATTATATACCTAACTAGATATATATAACAAAATGATTACCACACTGTCTTGTTAATATCCTCACCTCATCACACAATTTTTTTCGTGTGATGAGAACTTTAAATATCCATTCTCTTAGTAACTTTTAAGTATACAATATAGTATTGTTAACTACAGTTACCTTATAGTACATTACATCCCCAGAACTTATTTACCTTATAACTGGAAGTTTTAACTTTTGATTGCCTTTTAATTTGACATAGTCTTACTTTTTGCTTTTTGCTTTTGTTTCATATCCAAAAAAATCATTGCCAAGACTAATGTCAGGAAGCTTTTTCACTGTTTTCTTCTAGGAGTTTTATGGTTTCAGGTCTTACAATGAAATTTTTAATTCATTTTGAGTTAATTTTTGTGAGGAGTCTAGTTTCATTATTTTTCATTATTTTGCATATGAATATCCAATTTTCCCAGCACCATTTATTGAAAAGACTATCTCCTCTCCAATAAGTATTCTAGGTTCTATGTCAAATACTAGTTGACTGTCCAACATGAATGGAGGGTAAGTGAATGCTAAGTGAAATAAGTCAGTGAGAGAAACACAAATACCATATGACTTCACTGACATGTGGAATTCAAGAAACAAAACAAACAAAGAAAAAAAGGGACAATAATAACAACAAAACCAGACTCAAATACAGAAAACAAACTAGTGGTTGCCAAAGGGGAAATGGGTGGAAGGAAGAGTGAAATAAATATAGGGGATTAAGAGTACACTTATATTGACGAGCACGGAAAATTGTATAGAATTGTTGTATCATTATATTGTCCACCTGAACCTAATATAACACTATATATTAATTATACTTCAATAAAAATAAAATAAGAGGGCAACTCCGATGGACATTCTCCAGATTAAAAAATACAAAAATATAAAATATTTAAAAATTAAAAATATTTTGGGGGCACCTGTGTGGCTCAGTGGGTTAAGCCACTGCCTTCGGCTCAGGTCATGATCTCAGAGTCCTGGGATCAAGTCCCGCATGGGGCTTTCTGCTCAGCAGGGAGCCTGCTTCCCTCTCTCTCTCTCTCTCTCTGCCTGCCTCTCTGTCTGCTTGTGATCTCTCTCTGTCAAATAAATAAATAAAATCTTTTAAAAAAATTAAAAATATTTTTAAAATATAAAAATATTTATATAAATATATAAAATATTAAAATATACATAGATATAAAAATATATTTTTAAAAATATAAAAATATATTTTAAAATATGAAGGTTGGGCCTTCATAAATGTTAATTATAAGAATATTCT
The DNA here is from genome assembly GCF_011764305.1 of Mustela putorius furo. Taxonomy (NCBI): domain Eukaryota; kingdom Metazoa; phylum Chordata; class Mammalia; order Carnivora; family Mustelidae; genus Mustela; species Mustela putorius. Next base: position 40,895,582 of record NW_025422005.1, on the reverse strand, counting down.
CTCCTCCCCCTGCAAAGAACTCTTGATCTAGCTCAGTTCAGCAATTCAATGTATTAAATTGTATAGAGCAGGGGCACCTGGGTGGCTCAGTCATTACGCGTCTGCCTTCAGCTCTGCTCGAGATCCCGGGGTCCTGGGATTGAGCCCCACATTTGACTCCCTGCTCAGTGGGAAGCCTGCTTCTCCCTCTCCCACACCCCCTGCTTGTGCTCCCTCTCTCCCTGTCTCTCTCTCTCTTTCTCTGTCAAATAAATTAAATCTTTAAAAAAATTTTAAAAATATACTGTCTAGAGTGAAAGACCCTGATTTACAGATATGTGGATGAAGTCCCTCCCCTCAGAAAGTTTCTAGTCCGGTGGGAAGGATGAGTCATACACACAAAAGTCAGAGGAAAATAAAAGTCATCAAAGAAATACAAATAAAATGCAATTGGAAGTCATAAAAAGGAAAAACCTGTTCAGGGAATTGAAAATGATGGTCAGTCAGCAAAGGTGTTTATTAGCAAAAGGCCACTCTCATAATTATTGAAAACATATCATGTGTTTCCTATAGTCAAGAGTCGGTCTGACTATTAGCAATTCAAGAATCTGAGTTCTTCATACTATTCATCGCAAACCACACATTTTTTTAAAGATTTTATTTATTTGTTCGACAGAAAGAGAGAGTACAAGCAGGGGGAGTGGGAGGCAGAGGAAGAGGGAGAAGCAGTCTTGATGTGGGGCTCAATATGGGGCTCAAGCTGAAGACCCTGAGATCATGACTTGAACTGAAGGCAGGTGCTTAACTGACTGAGCCACCTGGGCACCCCATAATTTGTCTTAAAAGAAGTCCATTGTTCTCAATGTGCATGAGGAATATTTTCTTTATTATCCTTATTTATATGACTTTTCAATATTTTCCATAAAAAATAGAAAAACAGAATAGAAAGAACTTGACCCTAGAATTAAAGAGCTGAGGATGAGGTGTCCTAGTCCTGCCATTTTGGTAATGGCTTGGGTAAGCCTTTGTAAGACTTAAATTCCTCTTCTGTAATCATGAAAGTAATCATCTCCATCTAATTTAAGGAGCAAATGAGAATATATATGAAGGGGACAGAAGTCAGTAAAAGTTACCTTCCTTCCTTTTCTTGGGAGAGCCTCTTTCCTGTAGGTTACAATTCAACAAAATTTGTTGAGAACAAGGCACCTCTTGACACATTCAAGAAAGATAAAGAAAGAGTTTCTATCCAGTAGCTAACCTGGAGCATAAAACATGCATGCAACTGAGGTAATACAAAGCTGTTCTCTTCTTGGATATATTCTTTCTCATTAATTCTGCCACTTATTGAGTAGCTACCCTGTGCCAAGGACTGTGCTAGGAGTGTGATATACCTTCTCAAATTTAATCATTGCAATAACCCTATCAATGTATTAGCCTCCATATTTTGCAAATAAAGAAAATGAGATTCAAAAAGATTGACCAATGTGCCCAATATTAATAATATTAATCAGTGAGTATATGAGTCCATATAAACACATGTCTATCTTTTTGTTATGCTACATGGCCACACTACACACTTCTCAGAAAAAGTTGATATTCTAGAAACATTATCCAGCAGAACACTTCATGTTGCCGATACCTTTTGGGATAAACCAAGTATTGGGATCTTGAAACATCACGGTTCAGACTGAGTAAAAAAAATTACATAGTGTTAATTACTACTTCTCTGTTAGCTTCTTCTTTTTCTTTTTTTTAATCTTTTACTTATTTGTCAGAGAAAGAGAGAGAGAGCACAAGCAAGGGGAGTGGCGGGCAGAGGGAGAAGCAGGTTCCCTGCTGAGCAAGGAGCCTGAGGCAGGACTTGATCTTAGGACACTGGGATCATGACCTGAGCCAAAGGCAGATGCTTCACCAACTGAACCACCCAGGTGTCCCCTCTATTAGTGTCTTAAGAGCAACTCCGTAGCTCTAGAAACTAGCCCAGTGCCTGGTACACAGATGTGCTTAATAATTATTGCTTGATCTGAATTATGTATTCTGTTGAAATTGACCTAAGTACCAAGGACTGTGCTAAGAACCATCACCTACATTTCCTTTAATCCCCACAAAAATCCTTTAAAATCATCACACCTGGGGTGCCTGGGTGGCTCAGTGGGTTAAAGCCTCTGCCTTCGGCTTGGGTCATGATCCCGGGGTCCTCGGATAGAGCCCCCAAACGGCCTCTCTGCTCAGCGGGGAGCCTGCTTCCCCTCTCTCTCTGCCTGTCTCTCTACCTACTTGTGATCTCTGTCTGTCAAATAAATAAATAAATAAATCTTTAAAAAAAATAAAATAAAATCATTACATCCATTTTATGGATGAAAGCATTGGGGCACAGAGTGGCTTATCCAAGGGTGAACAGCAGAACCAGAATTGGAATCTGGGTCTTTTCAGCCCAGATCCATTTCATTCCAGCTGCATGCTATATTTGCATTGTCTCTGTGTAAATAAATGTCTTGGACATGACACAGGCAACACCATCAACTACTGAATCAGTTTTAACTTTTGCCAGGATCACTAGAAATCAACAGGCTCTACTTAGCTTCAAATGTCAAAACACGGGTCCTCAGGAAAAGCCAGAAGCAAGGGCAGTTCTTGATCCCTAAGACCACGTGTGAGTGTATAGCACTTTGTCTACATTCTACACCAACTGTCCAACTACATGCCTTAGATCATCATCTAAAATTAAGCATGGCAGAAATACATCAGCTCTCATGGCCACATTCCTCAGTGACTGGAATAAGGTAGCAGCGAAAGCAGAGCAGAAAATGAAGATTAGATTTAGAATCAGAAGATACAGATTATATTAACCATTGAAAATCATAAGTTCATCAAGGGCACACATTGGGACTAATTTATCCTGCCACTTAGAATATCAATAAATGTTACCATAAAGATATGATTTTTAAAAGATCACTCTCAACAAAATTGAGAACAAATTGGAGAGCAGTAAGGCTAGAGGCAGGAAGACAAGCTGACTTCTAAAAAGCCAACCAAGCAGTAGCATCTAAGTGACACGGGTCAATGACAACAGGAATAGAGACCAGGAAAGAGGCTGTACTGTATACTTATTGAGAAATATTTTGGAGATGAGGTTTTAAACCTCACTAAACAATGGAATTAAATGAAGAAGGAATAAGAGGAGTCAGAGACAATACCAAGTTTTCTAACTTCTGTATAACTGAATGAGTATTTAAGTGACCAAGTTTTTTTTTTTTTATAGAACAAAAATGGCTTGTGTTTCTCAACATGAAGTTTCCTTCTTCTACACAGCTGTTTAAAAATGTGATTTTTTTTTTTTTTTTTTTTTTTTTTAGTTTCTAGCAAAGATGATTTCCAACTTTTCCACAGCCAAGATCGTAGGTGCAGATTGCTTCGTAATGCATTCTGTTGTTGCTGGTTTGCCGTCTTCCCTTTTTAAACTTCCCACCAACTGCTTTTTGTTGTTGCTGTTATTGTTGTCATGTTTCTTAATTGGCAGTTGTTGTAAATCAAATAATAACAATATTTACAAAATGTTGCCTTCTTGAGGGAAAACACAGAAACCTATAAAACTTGACTGTCATTTGCTGAGTGTAGAGGAAACGGAAGATCAAGTGTAAATATGGGAAAAAAAAAACAAAATAAGACAGCCTATTTTGTCCACAAACAAGTCCTAGTTCTTTCCCACTCTTTCATCTAGCCACATAGAGGAAAGTGAAATGTCAAGTGTAGAAAAATGTGGCTATGATTTTAAGACAGAAGGGAGCTGGAAAAGGGAGAGAAAATAGTTTAGTTATAGGCTCTGTAAGTGTTCTAACAGGAGAAAAGAGGAATGCACTTATCTTTGCCCCCCTCACCAAATGTCCCCTTGGAGATCCACATCCCAGTCACTCCGGGCTTTAAACATTTCAGAAACATCCTCCCTCAGATGGATTTGACTCCTCACTCCCTTGTACTCCAGCTGTACCCTAAACAAACTTCTAGCAGAGAATCCAGAACACCCCACAGCATCTACTGATTCACAGAGACTAGGTGCCCCCTTGACAGTGGGTTCTTTGAGGACTTGGTCATATGGACCTCCTCAAATTTGGCACAGTGCCTGATATGGACAGTGATGGAACAGGGGAAGCAATTTAGCAGCACTAGGCAAACTGGATGAAAGGTCAGGGGAAGGGGGTTTACTGGAAACACAATTTTTATTTGTATTTTATCTTTATTTGGATTGGCTTAGAGAAACTAATAGAAATTAAGGAACTAATTTTCCTGAACCACCCTCCTCAATAAGTGTCAGTCAAAAAGTAGCTCCTCCAACGGCACCTGGCTGGCTCTTGATTTCAGCTAAAGTCATGATCTTAGAGTGTTGGGATCAAGTCCCACATCAGGGTCCACACTAAGTGAGATGTATGCTAAAGCATTCTCTCTCTCCCTCTGCCCCTCCTTCTGCTTGCTCTCAATCTCTGAAATAAATAAATAAGTATTTAAAAAAAAAATGTAGCTCCTCTAGACTAATCTTCCTGAGGTCGATGACTTACCCACCTCTGTATGTCCAATGTTAGAATACTGCCTGAGTCAACAACCCACACTGAATGTCCTTTCCCTTCTCTCTGGATTGTCCTAACCTTCTTTGCTTTGGGAACTTTTTCCTCATCATTCGAGTCCCAGTTCAAATGACAGCTTCTCTTTGAGGCCTTCTTTGAACACCCACTCTGTGCCAACAGCCAGATAGAATTAATCTTACCCTTTACTTTGTCTCACAGCAGATTACACAATCCTCTAATACAGATAGCAATATACTTTACAATGTCTTGAATGATTTCATCCACAACGTATTGTGACAGTGCATGCGACATATCAGGATGTGTTGTAGAACAACTCTATCTACTGTGACCAGAAAATGCCATGCTGTAGTCAAGAAGACCACAGTCTGAAGAGGAGTCTAGGGGGGAGAGGATAAAGACTGGATCAGAGCAGTCTAGAACAGAAGAGATGAAAAGGAAGGAAGACAATGGAGAGGAGAAATGTTAAGGGATAGGGAAAAGGGAGGAATCAGGTGACCTCCAAATTTCTAGTTTGGGAACTCTGGAAAAGGTGTGGATTTGGGAAAACACTGATAAGTGAAATATTGGATAAGTGAAATGTTGAATTTGAAGGATGTGGCACATTGAGATGGAAGTAGATGTTCAGCAGGCAAGAGGAAATACTAATTTGGAGCTTAGGAATGAAACCTGAACTAGAATTATAAATAAATTTGATAGTTTTAACCCAGAGGTGATAGCTAAAGGCATGGGAAGCATTGAAATCACCCAGGGAATGTGGACAGAGTATACGGGTCAGAAAGGAACCCTGGAGGACAGCAGTGTTTAAAAAGGGGGCAGGGCTGGGGAGGAGAAGAAAAATCAAGAAAAAAGAGAATGAACAATTAGAATAAAGAAAGATGAGAAGATTGGGGAAACAAAGGCTGAAGGAAAACATTTCAAGGTCATATGCAGGAAATTAAGAGGTCACCTTGTCAGGGGACTCTTTCTGTGTGAATTAGGTCATTGGTAGATAATTAGAGGGGAAGTATGAGGCAGGAGTAGGGTAGGGAGACAGGGAGTAGACTGGATAGTGAATTCTAAAAGAGGATGAAGTGTGAAAGGCAGATGGGTGGGGCTGTGTGACGTGGAAAAAGATTTCCAAGTAGTAATGGGGGCTAGCTGAGTTTAAGGATACAAACTATTAACAGCACCGGCTTAACTGGTTGTGGGATTATTTTTCCCCCAGCAATTCTTAGCAACTTGACTGTAAGCATAGAAGAAGTGCATAATTGGAATTATCTAAGTTAGGGGGATCTAGAGGGTAGGCATGGCAAAACAGCTAGGAGGAAAGGAGTTGAGAGTGTTGGTTGAGGTGAGAGATCATGAGATTCAGGCTGACTATGGCAGAAAGAGAAAACAGATTAGGAAAAAGGAGTCAAGAGACTGCATAGGATCTCCTGTGAGGTTTGAAGTTTTAGTAGGATTAAGAGAGCTTGGAGGAAAAGAAGGTTGAATAATCAGAGGAGTTTCAGATTTCACTAGTAGAGCAGTTTCAGGTAACGGAAGGTTAAGAAAATAGCCGTAGGAGTGGAGAGCTGAAGTGTGTTGGGAGGTATAGAGTATAAGAGACCCGGAAGTCAAGGAATTGTGAGGCCACTATACTGGATAATTCATTCACATGAAAATTGAAATGACCCATTTGATTGTAGGGGTTAGAGTTGAGAAGAAAACTGTGGACAAGTGCCACAACCTCAATGAAGGAGGTTGCTAAATGACAATGACAAAGGGATTCTTCTGTGATTACCCAACTTTCCCAGGAGCCTAAGCAGAAGACTCAAGAAGGCTGAGTTTTGTAAATTATTTGTGGCTATCAATTATCTATGATATCCCTTCACATGACCAACTGGCTTTCTCCAATTGCTGCAGCAAAATAACATCAAGAACCTCTAGGAATTTATCAATAAGGAAGTAACCTGAGATTTATATGCTGGGATGTTGTTTGTAATAATGAAACCCTGGAAACAACCTAAATGCACAATAATATGGGAAAAGTTACATAAGTTATAATAGATCCATGTGTTGGGCTAAGGTATAGCCATTAAAAGTTGTTTAAGATATAATGATAGATGAAAAAAGTTATGATATGAAATTATATATGTATATATCAATAGGTATAAAATGGCTAAAAATTTTTATATAGAGTATGATTCTAATTTTATAAAAATATTTGTGTCTTCCTGGAAGACTATAAGGATATATAGAAAAACATCTGAAGTCAGTTTGTAGGATTGTGGTTGACTTTATTTTTCTCTTTATCCTTCTACTGCATTCTCCAAATTTTTTACAAGTAACAGACAATTGTATTTATTATGAGGGAAAAAAAAAGGCCATTTTGTGAAGGAATCTTTAAAATAATATAATAGGGGTGCCTGGGTGGCTCAGTGGGTTGAAGCCTTGCCTTCGGCTCAGGTCATGATCCCAGGGTCCTGGGATCAAGCCCCGCATCGGGCTCTCTGCTCAGCGGGGAGCCTGCTTCCTCCTCTCTCTCTGCCTGCCTCTCTGCCTACTTGTGATCTCTGTCTGTCAAATAAGTAAATTTAAAAAATAAAATAAAATAATATAATATAATAAAAAATACCACCAGGTAATTAATTACAACAACTCTGAAATTTTTCAGTATTTACCATTTGTAGTCATAATATGCCTGTCTTCTTAAGGAGCTGGAACAAGCAAGTTCAAACAGTAACATCCTGCCATATCCCAATAGTCACTGTCCCAGTCAGGATGCCTGCAGAATTCCTATGCCCTCTCCCTCATTCTGCATCCTTCTGTCTCCATGTTAGCTGACACTGCAACATGTCACCTTTGCAAACTTACAGAGGAGTCACCGCAGCCATGAATTTGCAGTGCATTCGTTCACTCCTTTTTTCAGGAAAATAGCCTTCACTGAGCAGCAGATCTGTGTCAAGTCCTGGAGCAGCGCTAAGGATAGAGATGAGTCATGCTTGGTTCCTATCCTCAAGGGGGTTCAGAGTCTGTAGAGAAATATAATGTGTTGTTGCACAAGGTGATTTATGCTAAACCAGTGGTGAGTAAGGAGGCACCTACTGACAGGCAGTATAGTGCCTGTCAGACAGCCTAGTGATAAGGTGGAGTTTATCAGTGTGCTAAGGAAATAAGTAACCTTTCCTTTTTTTTTAAATTAACATATAATGCATTGTTTGTTTCAGGGGTACCGGTCTGTGAATCATCAGTCTTCCACAATTCACAGCACTCACCATAGCACATACCCTCCCCAATGTCCATCCCCCAGCCACACTATCCCTACCCCCCACCCCCAAAAAACCTTCAGTTTGTTTCCTGAGATTAAAAGTCTCTCCCCAGTCTTGTTTTATTTTTCCCTCCCTTGCCCCCAGGAACCCCCACCGTTCCTGTCAAATTTCTCATATCAGTGAGATCATATGATAATTGTCTTTCTCTGATTGACTTACTTTGCTTAAGATAATACCTCCTAGTTCCATCCCTGTTGTTGCAAATGTCAAGATTTTGGGGGCTTGGGGGTCTTTTTGATGGCTTCATGGTATTCCGTTGTGTATATATACCACATCTTCTTTATCCATTCATCTGTTGATGGACATCTAGGTTTTTCCCATAGTTTGGCTATCGTGGACATTGCTTCTATAAACATTTGGGTGCACCTGCCCCTTCGGATCACTACCTTTGTATCTTTAGGGTAAATACCCAGTAGTGTGATTGCTGCATCACAGGATAGCTCTATTTTCAACATTTTGAGGAACCTCCATGCTGTTTTCCAGAGTGGTTGCACTAGCTTGCATTCCCACTAACAGTGTAGGAGGGTTCCCCTTTCTCCAAATTCTTGCCAACACCTGTTGTTTCCTGATTGGTTAATTTTAGCCATTCTGACTGGTGTGAGGTGGTATCTCACTGTGAGTAACCTTTCCTTTTCCTGTCCACTGCTACCATCTTGGCTCAAGCCTGCACCATTTTATGCTTGGATCACAGTAGTAGCTTAGAGTTATCAACTCCACTATCACTCTCTTCAACTTGGCTTCCATACTGATGGTAAGAGACATTGGGACGGGGATAAAGAGCACATTTACCATGATGAGCACTGAGTAATGTACAGAATTATTGAATCACTATATTGCACACCTGAAACTACTATAACACTGTACATTAATTATACTGGAATTTCTAAAAAGAGTAGATTATGCTAAGACCAATTTGGTATTTGAATAGAAAGAAAAAACAAATTTCAAACTTGTATTAATATGCTATTTGGCAGGATGCCTGGGTGACTCAGTTGGTTAAGCATCTGACTTTTTTTTCTTTTTTTGAAAAATGTAGCTGAGCATGCACCTCTTCCCCCTGCCCGCCCCCCCCCCCCCCCCCCCCCCAGTTTGGAAAGATCTTATTTATTTATCAGAGTGAGAGAGAGAGAGCATAAGCAGGGGCAGTGGCAGAGGGAGAGGGAGAAGCAGGCTTCAACAGGGAGCCTGATACAGGGCTCAATCCCAGAACCTGGTGATCATGACTAGAGCTGAAGGCAGATGCTTAACCAACTGAGCTACCCAGGGGTCCCTAAGGATCCGAGACTTGATCTCAGCTCAGGTCTTGATCTTGTTGTCATGAGTTCAAACTCGGCTTGACTCCACGCTGGGCATGGAGCCTACTTAAAAAAAATGTGTGTGTGTGTGTGTGTGTGTATGGCAATAAAAATTCACAAAGCTCCTTTTTCCCCTATGAATAGTATTATTATTGTGTTAAAGAATAAATAATTAAAAATATTGACACAGAATAATCCAGCTATCATTTTTTTAAAAGAGAGGGAAAAAAAAAAAAACAACAGGACTCTTAGAGAATGGAAACTAGAATAGGCTCTGCTATAAACCAGCTGTGTGATCTTGGGGAAAACACTTAACTTCTCAAACAAAGAGATTTTGTTCCCTTTCTGGGAAATAGAGTTAATATCACTCACTTCACTGGGTTTTTGTGAAGACCAAATAAGCTACCGTATTAAAGTGTCCCATTGGGTTCCCTAAATGGAACTCTTAAGATGGTTTTCTCTCCAAGTCTAAAGATCTTTTCCTAATACTATTTTGTTCATTATCTTTTTCACCTGCATACAGCTTGTGTTCTCATTAACATTGGTAGCTTCCAGGGGCAGGGATTTATCTTATACTTATTTATAATTAAATGAACTTACATATTTGAAAATGGTTTACAGACTGTGAAGTGCTTTATTATTATCCACCTCATTCCGTCAGGAAGTTTTGAGCACCCACTGTATGCCAATCATTGTGCCACACATTAAAGATACAGAGTGAAGTAAGAGTTGTCTCTGAGGGTGTTGGGGTGGCTCAGTCAGTTAAGCGCCAGACTTTGGCTCAGGTCATGATCTCAGGGTCCTGGAATTGAGCACCACTTTGGGCTTCTCACTTAGTGGGGAGTCTGCTTGCCCCTCCCCCTCCTCCTACTCTCTCAAATAAATAAATATAATCTAAAAAAAAAAAAAAAGAATTGGTCTCTGATTCAAGAGTTTAGTGAAGAGATAGCTTATGCTGGTGAATAAATAAATTACCACACAGTGAGATGTGTTAGAGTAGGGGTACGATGGAAAGGCTCTGAGAGCACCAATAATAGAACTGATTTTCCCAAGAGAAACAGCCAAGCAAATCCAGATTCCAGCGCCACTTTCACCGTTTGCTAGCATGAGACCTTAGCTAAGACAACCAGTAGATCTCAGGTTCCTAATCTGCGAACTGTGAACAAGCATACCTTCCACACAAAATTGTCCTGAGGATTAAATAAGATGATAAATGCAAAGGCTCCTGCATAGTGTTTCTACATAAGTGTGTCCAGCACAAATGCATTCTTTTTCTTCCCTTCTAGAAAGGGAAAGTAAGAAAGGCTTCCAAAGGAAATAGCACTTGAACTGAGTTTACCAACATGAAAACTTTGCATTTTTACTCAGGAGGGGAAACTAATTCTTGTGGAGTAGCTTCTAGAAATAGGTACTCTCTCTAGAGTTTCCCAGAATGAAGAGGGGGAAGAACATTGCACATAAAGAGAACAGTATAGGTACAGACACAGCATTTTGGAAGTGTGTATTATGCACTTGGGAAATGGCAGATCCTTCCGGATGCAGTGGGGTTAGGGCAACCAGTGAATGCATGGTGGTAAAGAAGGCTAGAGAAAGAGAGCAGGGCAGGATTGGGTAACTTTGCAAAATTCTTTTACTTCTGATATCTATTGTTTGGAATTTAAATGTCCAGCTAACACTTGCAGAACTGCAGACACACTTTGTTTAGACAGAGAAAAAGTTCTCATGGATCCTCAGGGTTTCAACACTTAAGTGGGAGCATATCAATTACAAAGATCTAACCTCTTCTCTAATTCCCAAGACTACACAGTGATTCCCAAAACAGGGCCTGTGGTACATAATTTATGCACTCACTTTGTAGCTTTGTAATTAAATCTGCAGAGGATTTGGAGCTATGCAGCAATACTGGTAAAACTCCTTGCATGTGTAAACATAACATATAGGACTATAAAATTGGTGGTTTTCAAAACTCCCCTTTCCTATCTATATAGCTAATGATAGACTGTGTTACACTACACCACCAACGCTGTATGATAGATTGTGTTACAAATGCAATTAAGTGGACCCAAGGCATGGATGCACTGACAAAAAATTACAAAGGATATGAACTGATTGACTCACACAATCCCTCCTGACCCAAATTTCTGTTACAGTCAGAGTCTGTTTGTATATATACTCCAGCTTTCTGGTATCTATGATGTACGTCCTAAACTGTTCTCTAGGGCTTCTGGTCAAAGAAATCTGACAGCTGTCAAGCGTTTACTGTATTCTGGCACTGTGCAGATAATTTCACATTCATATTATTGAGTGCTTACTCTGTGCCCAGTGTTCTAGGGACACAGCTGAAAATAAATTAGATTGGGTTTCTGCCCTCATGCAGCTTCCAAGTATCACAAATAATCCTATAACAACCCTCTAAAACTGGAATTTTAAGGAGAAGAAAATGAGAAGTAGATGAGGTTAGTAATTGGTCCTAGAGCCAACTTAACTTTCAGCTCAAAGGCATAGTGCCTAGAGCCCAAGAAAATTATTTTAACATTATTTTTAAACAAGAAGAAAACAATGATATAAAATAAGGAGTCCAAACATAATGCATTATGTTTGTCTTTATGCCATGCAGTCATGAAAACGTATTTAAACACTTTTTCTTATGAGGAAGGGGTTCGTAAAGGCTAAAGTGCCTAGGACCTACAGAAGTCATAATACGGCCCTAACTGGCCCAAGATGACACTGCCGCTACGTGATAGAAAAAGATCAGGCAGGCCCTGGCAAGCCTGACATCCCTTTTGATTAGATGCATCAAGAGAATGGCCTTTATTCCTCTCCTGGTGCCTGGTTTGTCGGGGTAGCCAAATAAATGCTGAATTAATTGCATTGAGTCATTCCAAAGGACTCTATACAGTGAACCATCAAAAGTACATTCTTACAGATTGAAGAAAACCCTGTGGCTGCTGCAAAAATCGTATGGGCCTATCTGATCTGGGAAAGAAACCTATAAATGAAATCTAAGCATTTTATCAATTTGTACAATTTTTGGATGAAAAGATTAAAACAGACAGGCAAACATTTGTCTTCTACAATATATTAGACACCTGACAAATCTTCAATATTAGTATGATATCCTAAAAATAAATATAATTATGTAGATAATAAAGTTTAAAGATTTATCCATTTGTTTAACATTCACTCTGCTAAGAAGAGAAAGTATAAAAACAAAGAATCCACACTGTCCTTGAAGAACACATAGTCAACTTAATCTACTTGTTTCACAGACACAAAAATGAACAGACTGTGTGGAAATATTACAAAGTAGTATGAGTGATTCCCTGAGCTGAAACATAATACCAGCATTCATATGCTGAATATAACAATGGTAGTAGAGATTATTACTGTTAAGAGAGGATTCTTAGTGTTCATCTTGTCACATTCCTTTCAAAACCCCAGACCTCACCAAGGCCCAGAGCAGTGATTCTCAACTGGGGACTGATTTTGTACACACATCCCCAGACAGACATTTGGCAATGTCTGGAGATATTTTTAATGGTCATGGCTGTTGGGAGTGGTGTTGCGGGCGGTGGCGGGGGGGTGTGCTAGTGGCATCTAATGTGTAAAGGGCAGGGATCCTGCTAAACATCCCACAAATGCAAAGGACAGTCCCCCACAACAAAGAACAATCTGACCTAAAATGTCAATAGTGCTGAGTTTGCAAAACCCTGGCTAGAAGAACCAAATACAAACTCCCACTAGTGTGCAAGGCTGGGACAAATTTAATTTTTCCCACCTTTTTACTATATCTCCTGTGCCACCTTCTCTTGACTCACTATCTTAAGAGCCTTATGCTTCAGGCTTATCAGACTGTCCCAAATTTTTATTTTATTTTATTTTTAAAAAAATTTTTATTACCATATAATGAATTATTTGTTTCAAGTGTACAGGTTTGTGATTCATCAGTCTTACACAATTCACAGCATGTCACAAAATTTTGAAGAGTGATTAAGTGCTTGGGCTCTGAAAGTCAGGCAGACCTGGCTGTGGCTCCAAGCTTTACTACCAGTCATCTGTATATCCTTGGTAAGTTACCCACCATCTCTGAGAGTCAGTTAACTCCTATAAAATGGGGAAAACTACAGTTGCTGTTATTGTGAGGACTGCATCCTACCTGCCTACCCTGTCCTTTCTGCCTTTATCTCTTCAGAGCTTGGCACAGAAGTCTGCCCACAGTAGGTGATCAGTAAATATTAGTTGAATTGCCATTTTGAAACTTCCTTTAAGAGAAGAACACCCTTCATATCCGAGTCACGGCACCAAAAAAAAAAAAAAAAAGAGAAGAACACCCTGCCAATGGGTAAAAACCTAGAATTCTAAAGGAAGCTCCTTCTTTGGGGCAAGTCTTGGTTTCCTCTGCTGCCTCTACTTTTTCTGCTCACATCTCAGAGTTGAGGGTCTCCAGGGCTGGGGTACATGGCATAATTCTTGTCCAATATCCTCTCCCTCTTTAAAAAAATCTATCTCTTCTAGCTATGTGGCCAAAACTACTACTCATATACCCACAAATTTGTAAGTAGAGCCAGGGCCTTTTTCATGAACTCTGAATTCATATATTTTAACTGTCTACTTGATATTCTCAATTGGTTATATATTGACATATATCTTAGCACACAGCAATCAAAGTGATCTTTTAAAAATGGAAATCTGGTGATGGCGCTCCTTTTAAAGGCTTCTTATCACACCAATTATAAATCCTTCCCATGGCCTATAGGCCTCTTCGAGGTCTTGATTTCTTACCTCCTGACATCGTCCAACTTGCTCACCGTGCTCAAGCCACATTGGCCACGTTTCCAATGCTCAAATAAGACAAACTCATCTTCTTTCTCAGAGACTTTGCACTTGATGCTGTCTCTGCCTGGAACACTTGCCCCCAGATAAATACATGAATTCTCATTCAGAGCTCAACCAGTGTCATCTCAAGAAGGACTTCCCTGCTATCTTCCAGCCAATCAGCCTTCCCCCATCTCCTTCTAACTTGCTAAGTCATAACCTTGTTTTACTTTTTCGGAATGAATGTCATTAGTTGATATTTATTTGCTTTTTTAATGATTTTCTGTCTCTCCCACTAGAAGGTGGTCCCTGTAAGAGCAGGAGATTTGTCAGTCTTGTTTTCTACTGTATCTTCAGCATCTAGCCCAATGCCTGGTACATAATGGAACCTCAATGACTAGATATTGAGTAAATGAATAGTGGAATCAAGGTGCAGTGAAAGCACTGGAATGAGAAGACTTTAGTTCTAGTCCCTATTCCATCTCTGTGTGACTTTGGCAAATCACTGTGCATTTCAGAGCCATTTGTTCATCAGTAAAGTGAGCATAACACTGACCCCATGGGACTGGCATGAGGATCAAATGATATCACTCACGTTAAGTCAGTGCTTAGCATATGGTATGATGATCAACAAATATTAGTGCTTTTTCCTCTCTTTTCTGACAATAAAGGAAATTCCTCTCTTCGCATAGTATTAAGTTGTTGTAGAAGTGATATTAACTTACAAATCTTTCCCTCCCCTGGGCCTTTGCACATAATATTACTTTTGCTCCTGTCCCCTCTGCTCATTTTTGTCCTGCCTGGCTAACTCAGAGTCCCCTCCTCTAGGAAAATCTTCCTGAGATCTCATACTACACTGGGACCTCTTCGGGTCCCCCTCAGGCCTTAGGTGTTTCTATTAAACTAAACAGATACTACACTACTATTGTTCTGCATAGGTCCAGAGGATGGATGAATAGATAGAAGGTAGGATAGAAGGACAGAGGGAAGGAGAGAGAGAGAGAGGGAGACCGCACGTGTGCCAAAGGGATGACGGAAGGAGGCATGTGAGAGCACTTTGTAACTGACCACATCAACATTAAGCAGGCTCATGGGACCTCAGAGGCCAACCTTAGCTGGCCTTGCCACACCCCCACTCCCTAGGAACCCTGTCCTATAGCTCCCTCAACACTGTGTTGGTCCCCTCCACTTTAGTCTACACTCTCAGTACATGGTCATCAACCATGGGCTGTGGTGCTTACTACCCATAAGGCCACAAATGAGAGGCAGTCAGGTGCAGGGCGCAGGTGATCTCAGCCCCTGCCCCAGTCTCCCAGCAGAGGTGGTGACATGGGTGGAATACCTGGCAGCAGAGGGGCTCTCCAAGGCGTCACCGGGACAGTGGCCTGTGGGATGGTCTGCAGCTGCTGCTGCTACTGGCCACCCACATGCTGGGGGTTTGGACGCAGAGCTGGGTCTAGTTGTGCAAGGAGTTTGAAGACCAGGGTAAGAGGCCCATGCCAAGGCAGGGGTGGCAGGGTAGGGGAGGATGTGGAAAGGAGATATGAGACCAGACCACCCCCCCCCGCCCGCTGATCATCAATCACCTGCCGTTCCAGTCTGCAGTTCAAATCCCTGCTGGTTCCTTCCTCACTGTGGGATCCTGAGTGAGGAGCTTCCCCTGCCTGTGTTTCCCGTTCTTTCTCTATGAAATGAGGACAATAGTATGGATCTTGTTCTAAGAATGAAATGAAGTAAGGTATGCAAAGCATTGGGGGGCCTGGGTGTCTCAGTGGGTTAAGCATCTGCTTTTGGCTGGGGTCATGATCCCAGGGTCCTGGGATCAAGCCTAGCATCAGGCTTCCTGCTCAGTGGGGAACTGCTTCTCTCTCTCCTTCTGCCCCTCCCCCTACTTGTACATGCTCATTCTCTCTCTCTCTGTCAGATAAATAGGTAAAATCTTAAAAAAAAAAAAAAAAAGAAGTATGCAAAGCATTGCCCCAAAGGAGTAGGTATGCAATAAATGCTTGTTTTCCTTCCTTCACCCTAAGGACACAAACAAATGAACTCTAGAGGGAAAATGTGAACAATACTTATGATAGTGAATTTTTTTTTTTTTTTTTTAGATTTTATTTATTTGACAGAGAGATCACAAGCAGGCAGAGAGGCAGACAGAGAGAGAGGGAGAAGCAGGCTCCCCGCTGAGCAGAGAGCCCGATGCAGGGCTCAATCCCAGGACCCTGAGATCATGACCTGAGCCGAAGGCAGTGGCTTAACCCACTGAGCTACCCAGGCGCCCCATGATAGTGAATTTTTTTGTATTTCATAATATATCAGAGCTCAGAAGATCTTGAAGGTTGCCTTGCCTAACCCCCTCCCTGGAATGTGTCAGGAGCATCAGGGAATTATGGCAGCTTACTTACTGAAGGACAGATGTTTAATGGTACTGTTTCATCACATAAATAGCGTGTGTGTATAAAATCTGATTGATTATCTGAGAGTGAGGTGAATCGGGCACTTGCCTAGGAATCAGGATTTTTTGGAGTTGAGTCCATATTCACCTTTAAGCCTGAATAAGCCCTTTCCCTTTCCTGAGACTCAACTTCCCCATCCAGGATACAAGTAACACTGTGTTGAGAACGAGGTGCAGACGTGGTGCAGAGATAGGAATGAATAAGGCCAGGCAAGGGACTGAGTAGAGAGACTTCAGGGAGAAAGAGAAATCAGAGAAACACTTTGAAGGATGAAGAATTTATCAGATGAGCAGGGATGGAAAGAAAGGCATTCGGGTCAAGAACAGCATGTACGAAGATTTGAAGTTATGATACCGTCAGCCCTGTCATCCTCAGGGAACTGGAAACTATGAAGGGAAAGGTAGTTAAGGTGAGGCTAGAGAGGAGGCAGGACCTAGACCAAAGGGGCTAAGAAGCCTGGCCTTTCTCTGAGCAGTGGGGAGCTAGTGAAAGTGGTAAACAGAGGGGAGAAAAAAATTCTGGCCTGAGTATTAAATAGAGCACTTTAGCAAAAAATGTGGAGGATGTATTGTGAAGCTGACCAGAGTTCAGATTGGAGACAGAAAAATCATTTGGGAGGCTATGGCAATCTTCTTGGTGAAAAGTGGAGAGGTCTATGTTGGGGCATGGGAGTGGTGGGGAATATTAGGGGAGGAGGAATCAGGAGAGATGGTCAGGTGTTGGCTGACACGTGGGATGCCAGAATCTCACAGTTTCACTGACTGGTTGTGGGGGAATCTTCTGACAAGGCACAAGCCTCACCTGAGTGTAGTCTGGTGGTCCCCCATTTCTTGATTGATCTCCTGATTATCCTTTGCAGTAAGCTCTGTGAGGCTAAGCTTCTGACTAAATTTTGGGCCTACCCCTCTGCCTGGGTGGCTTTACTCACACTGTAATCCCTGCTGTAGAAGGCAGAGAGCATGTACAAACCCAAGGACTAAACTCCCCTTACCCAATGTGGCAAGAGTGAAATGCCCAAGGATGTCACTGACAAATATTTCTGAAAGTCTCCTTGGAATCAAAGGAAGAAAGGGTTTAAGCCCCAAGTCCCAAGACAGTTGATGAGGCCAAAATCATGAAGAAAACCCGGTGCTTTACGCATAGGAAATGTTGTTCTATGTGACACCTTCTCCTGAAAGCCTTGCCTAGACCTCCTTTAGTTCCTTCCACTTCTGGGCTTCTTGTGTGTCAGCCCTGCTCACACTGTGGTTGTTTATCTACCTGATTCTCCTCTGTGTTGTGCAACCAAGTCAGTGCCTGGCATAGAGAGGTGCCCAGTAAAGGACTGTTGAATGTTGAACCCTTGACATACATGCGCACACACACAAAACCAAAAAAATCACACCGTGTTAAGAGAAATGATGTTCCAAGAAATCTTCCTGCAGTAGGATTTAGAGACATGTACTTGTTGAGGTCAAATACCTACTTTAAAGGAATCAACCCAAGATGTGATAATGATGCCAAAAGGAGAAAGAGGTCAGAGAAACATGTGGAGGGGCGGATGCTGCTTACTGGCAGTGCAGGATTAGCGAGCAGGTCACCAGTGTTCCTTTTTTTTTTTTTTTTTTTTTTTTTTTTGGTACCGGGAGTGGGGTACGAAAGGTCACCAGTGTTCTAAGGTGTATGGTCGATTTAGTAGATTCAGAAATCCAATACTTTTGGGGTACTCAGAGCTAGAAAGATCTAGGCACTGACTTGTTTTACCAAACTCATGAGTGGCTGGTGTATAGAGCATGTCCATAAATTCATGAGCATCTCAGATTTAACATGTCTAACGCAAGCTCTTGTCTTTGCAAATCAACTCTAGAACTTGTTCTCTGCTGGTCTTCTCCACATTAGTAAACGGCCCAAACATTCACCCGGCTGTTTAGGTCAAAACTCTAAAGAGTCATCTTTGATTCTTTTGTTTTCTTCTCCTTTACCAAACCCATCAGCAAGTCCAATTGACTCTACCTTCAAAATATATTTCAAACATGATATTTCTACCTCCCATATTGCTTCCCATCCTAGTCTAGGCCACCATCATCTCTCATTTGGCCTATTGCTGTAACTTGAATGGCTTCTTCGCTTCTGTTTCTGCTTCTCCCTAGTCTCTTCTCATCACAATGGTCCTTTGGAAATGTAAATCAGATGGTTTCAATCTGGAACTTAAAAACCTCCACTGCCTTCCTGCTAGATTTAAAATAACATCTAGCCTTCTTTTCACCATACCTACCTACAAGAATCTCCATGATCTAGAGGCCCCTCCTTACCTCTACCGTCTTATCTCCTTCTTCTGCATTACATTCCATCCAAATTGTCTTTCTTGCTGTTTCGTGGACACTCCAAGCTCAACCCCAATTCAAGGCCTTTGTACTTGCTGTGACTTCTGTCTAGAATCTTCTTCTTTTCAGTCTTCACATGGTTTATTCATTCTCACCATTCAGGTTTCTGCTTAAGTGTGCCCTTCTTGATTGGCCTTTCTTCTTCATCCTAGCAAACATTACTCCACCATATACAGTTATGCTCTCCTCCTTTAAGTGACAGTTTTTTAAAACTCAATTTTTTTGAGATATTGTTTGTTTATAAAATATTTATTTATTTATTTTAGAGGGAGAGAGTGTGCAGGGGGTAGGGGCAGAGGGAAAGGAGGGAGAGTCTTAAGCAGATTCTGCACTGAGCACCAAGACCAACACGGGTTTAAGCCCGACAGTAGGTTTAAGGGTAGATGAGGACCGAGACAATGAATAGAATAGGTATGGGCTATGTTTTAGAGAACTGAGAGAAGTAGGGAGCTCAGTTAGGTAATTTGGAATGCAAAGGAAGAATGGAAGTTTGGGATGAAAGGTAAATGGGCAAGGAAGTTGGAAGGAATGAGTGAGGTGACAGATCCACATCTCTTTCAATATTGCAGACTTGCATTCGGTGCAGTGCTTGCACATAGAAAATTCTCAATTAAATTTTGTGGAAAGAAGGAAGAGGGAGGGAAGAAGGAAGCACTGTGAAATTTAGATAGGAAGGAGCCAATCGACTGAAAAAAAATGGAGAGGATCAAAGAACAGGTATACTTTAAGTAATAGAGTATGAGAACTAGAGGATAGAAGGTCACAGTCATGAAGGGGAAATCTGAGTTTGAAATATCAGAAGTGGAAGAGTTTCTGGTGATGTAAGGCCCAACGTGTGAATGTAGGGGCAGATGGCTAAACTGGTGTGGAGGGAAGGTCAGTGGAGTCGGGGGTGCATTATTAATAGTTGGGAACATTTGGAGACAAACCTAAATGTCCAATGGCAGGGCCCAGTCAAGTAAAATATAATACATCCATAGAATTTGGGAAGCCTTTAAGTCATAGGGAAATCTTTATGATATAAGCTTAGATGTAAAATGTGCAAGATTGGGGGCGCCTGGGTGGCTCAGTGGGTCAGAGCCTCTGCCTTCGGCTCTGGTCATGATCCCAGGGTTCTGGGATCGAGCCCCGCAGTGGGCTCTCTGCTCATTGGGGAGCCTGCTTCCCCCCCACCCTCTCTCTGCCTGCCTCTATGCCTACTTGTGATCTCTCTCTCTGTCAAATAAATAAATAAAATCTTTAAAAAAAATGTGCATGATTATATCTAAGATACACATTGTCACTATTACAAAATACATTTGTGTGTGGAAAAATGAATAGAATATTCCAAAATGTAAAAGGTAGATGATAGAATTCCAGACAACTTTAATGTTTTCTTTATTTCCTACAATGAACTGGAGTTAGTCTTTTAACTTAAAAAAAAAAAGAAAGAAAGAAAGAAAGAAAAAAGAAAAAAACTATTAAAAAATTAAGAGAAGTGTTCAACCAATCCATTTCTGCTTGGAACTAAATTCCCTCCTTTTTTTTTTTTTTTTTCTTTAAAGATTTTGTTTATTTATTTGACAGAGAGAGATCACAAGTAGGCAGAAAGACAGGCAGAGAGAGAGGGGGGATCAGGCTCCCCACTGAGGGGCTGGATCCCAGGACCCTGAGATCATGACCTGAACCAAAGGCAGAGCTTTAACCCACTGAGCCACCCAGATGCCCTGAATTCCCTCCTTTTCAAACTCCTTTTTAAACTTTTTACAGCAAAATTGTATCAGAAACCTTAACTAACCTTTATTAAGCACAGTATTACTCAGCAGACATGATGCCTTATATACTCCAATCTTTGCCTCAACTCTACAAAGTAGTTTTTTCCTTTTTCCCAGTCTGTAGACAGTCTAACTGAAGCTCAGAGGAACTGAATAATTTGTCTGATGTCACACAGTTATTAAAAGGCAAAGCTAGAATTTGAACCTAGGCTATATGATATAAAAACTCATCTTTCTTGCATTACTCCTGCTCCCCACCAAACCACTGCCCATGAGTCCAGTAAGTTGAAGTCCTTCTAGCTCATATTTTAAGTAATATTTAGTAACCTCAAAGAGATAAATCTTAGATTCTTTGATGTCAGAACAAAAGGGCCCTGAGAGCTCATCTAGTTCCAAACAGCCTCCTTCTTCCCATAGATAGATGAGAAAACTGAGGTCCAGAGAGAGAATAGGACACAGCAGGACCATTTAAAGCGTTTGTTCCAGAGTTTGATTCCAGCTCCTTTCTTTCTGCTGTTTTCCCAGACTATTCCAGGACAGCTCACCAACCAGTAGGCATGCCAGACCTTTAGAATCCAACCCTCTCTTTGTACAGATGAAGCTGAGCCCCAGACAGGAGAGGTGGTTTCCCAAATTCACACAGTGAGTTGGTGGCAGAGATGCTTGTTGAACCCAAGTCTCTTGCCTCCGTAAAGGAAGTTCTTACTGGCCACTGCTACCAGCTGCCAAGTGTCAGTGGGCCAGCAGGAAGTAATACCAGTGGCCTCAGGGGCAAAGTGAGCTTTTGGAATCTGAGATCTTGCATAGGGGCTGGCACATTAAAATATGCAGGAATGTTGGCTGATTGAATTGGAGAATCACTGAATTCACAGTACAAGTAAGTGTGAGGGGAGGGCTAAGGCAATGGCGGTGCCATTTGTAAAAGTACAAAATCAGGCAGAAGGAAACGAATTCAGATGAGGATCTAAATGATGCAGAAGTCACAAGGAGGATGTGTGTGTGTGTGTGTGTGTGTGTGTGTGTGTGTGTGTGTGAATGTTAATTCTGTTAACTCAGACTTGACCATGAAAACTTGGCCGAAGAGACATTCTGAGACAAAGGGCCTCTGTGCCCAGCTGGCTCAGACCCACAGAGGACAGCTCCGAGGCTGAGGAGCAGCCTCTGCTGCTCAGGCCTCCAACTTGATACGCGATTGGGACCATCTGCCAATTGTGGGTACTTGGACATGCTTGGCCTGAGGAAGAATCACCCTGGACAGATGCCCAAACCAAAGAAGCCAGATCCAGCTGGTCTTTCCAGGTCTCAAGTGCAAACTGATGGTAAGGGTCTCTGCAGAGGAGGCAAGGATGTGGAGGGCGAGGAGGGGCCATTGTTAACGTATAGAAAACAATAACAAAAAGGCTGGAAGGAAGTATGTCAGAATCTTGACAATGGTCTTCTCTGTGAAGTAGATTATAGGTGTTTTTACTGCTTATCTGCTGCCTCTTGGGCTTTTTACATTTTCTACAATAAATTATTTTGCTTTGAAAAAAATCAAGAAATATACAGTAAGAAAAAATACATTATTTGCCTATCTTTCTCATTAGACTGTGAGCTCCTTGAGGATTTGGGGCTCAAGGAATTAAGTCTTACTACTACTTTGGTGGCACGCACTCACACTGGAAGAGTACAGAAGCTCTGTAAATATTAAGTGAATGATTTATATCATCTTCTACTTCAAGCATTTAGGCTCTTATTCAGTGCCCACTTTCTTAGCAGACTTGACTATGTGCTTCCTAGGGTATAGTTGATTAGAAATGACAATCTATAAAAATGAATGGAGGACCTACAAGAAGTGCTCATTCAATGACAGCAAAACTACTTATTTTTAATAATTATCAATGGTCACAATAATCATAATTATTATCATCTTATTTAATTGGGCCTTCATGTCAGTCTGTCATTTAAAAAGCATTGAACACCAACTATGTGTACGGAATTCTTTTCTTTGAAGAGTTTAAAAAGAAACCTTATTTACAGATGAGCACACAGATTCAGAAAAGTGATTGGCTCCTGTCATATACAGAATAAGGTGGGGAGGCTCAGATTGCTATCCAGTGCTGTTTACTACCCTACAAAGCATTTTATCAGTTAATGAACATTTGAATGACTATAGTTTTTGTGACCTACGTGCAGATAGACTGGTGGGTAAAAAGAAAGAAAAGTAAATGGACAGATAAGCTGGTAGGCAGGTAAGCAGGGACATAGGTTCCCCAGTTTCCAGAGCTGAGTATGCTGCTAGAGGAAATCACATTGACCCCAGGGAGAAATGAGTGCTCACAGCAGAGCAAAAACAATGGAGACAGAAAATTTTCAAAGGAAATCATACCTCTGCTGTACATTACAACCTAATATAGAGTTTGAGTCTTTAAGAAACTTTATATTTTGTTGAAGATTCTTTATACAAGAGGTCAAAGTCCTTTATAACGTTTACAAAAATTTTTCCACTGAAAGTGGTAGATAAAATGTTGGTACCCAAAGAACTAAACTTTAGTATACCTAGCAAATTCTCTTTTGCAAAATATAATCTGACGACGTTGGATAAATGTTGCAAATATATACTTGGCATGTAATTTTACAAGCATTTTCTAAAGGATCTATTGTGTCCCAAGCTTGGGACTGGGTGTTAAGGAAGGCACAAGTTTTACCTTCAAGGTTAAAAATATTTTTCTCTCCTCACTTTTGATGTTATATATCTTTATGAACATGTACAGATATGTGTGGATTCTGATTCAAGTAGTATTTATTGAGCACTTACAATGTGTCTGATCCTGTGTTGCATGCTATTTTATTTAAGTCTCCCAGAGACTCAATGATTTAGGTAACCTCTTTCTACGGATGAAGAAACTCAATCTCAGCAATGTTTAAGATACTGCAAGAGCTAGTGGCAGAGATGAGTCCCTAGCCCAGTCTTTGGATTTGAACTCCATCACAAACCAGACACGGTAGAAGGTTCACTGTGGAGATAAATTCATTTGTCATAGGAATCATGGTTATGTGGCCTCATTGGTTTATCCCTCTGTAGACTTGGATATGATTATGTGCATTTATCAGCTAGATGTACCAGTTTCCAAACTCCGGTTACTTTTTGTTGATTGGATCTCTGGGAACATATAATATTTGACCAATTTGAAGGAAAAACTTATCAGAGGAAAAAAGGTAGTAGCATCCAACCTTGGTTGATATACTGCTCTCATGCTCTCGGTTAGTAAGAGCTCTCTTTGAGCTGTTCCCTATTGACTTTCCTCTCCTCTTCCCTGAAAACCATTCTGTACTGTTTGCATTTTCCTTGAAACACCAAGCTGTTTGATGCATCTGGGCCTTTTCATAAAGTGCAAGATATTCCATTTGGAACAGCCACTCCTCACCTTTTTGCCTTTTCAATTCTTACTTCTTCAGGTTTGCCTTCTCTGAAGTCAACCCTGTCTTTGGAGGGCAGACAGTGCTTTTCTTTCTTTCTTTCCTTTTTTAAAGATTTTATGGGACGCCTGGATGGCTCAGTTGGTTAAGTGGCTGCCTTTGGCTCAGGTCATGATCCCAGCTTCCTGGGATCTGGAATCGAGTCCTACATCCGGCTCCACACTCGGTAGGGAGACTGCTTCTCCCTCTGCCTCTGCCTGCACTCGCTCGCTCTCTCTCTCCCTCTCTCTCTGACAAATAAAAAAATAATATCTTTTAAAAAAAGATTTTATTTATTTATTGGACAGACAGAGATCATAAGTAGGCAGAGAGAGGCAGAGAGAAAGAGGGAAGCAGGCTCCCTGCTGATCCGAAGGCAGAGGCTTTAATCCACTGAGCCACCCAGGCGCCCCAAGGCAGTGCTTTTCTGAATTTCATTGTCCCTGTGCTTCCTTCTATCACTGTCCTTACCGCACTGTATTGTAACTGTCTCCTTGTCTGTCTCTTCCATCAGATTCTGAGCTTTCTGAAGCTCACAGTTCTCTAAAGGGAACTTGTCAGATTCATGTCTGTGTACCTAGTGTCTTGCACAAAGTGAATATTCAAGAAGTATTTGTTGAATGAAAGAACAATGAGCCCAGCGCCAGGGTGCAGAAGAACTGGGTTCTAATCTCAGCTCTGCAACTGACAATTTTGTGTCTGTAAACAAGTCACTTTCTTCTCTAGGCTTCAGTTTCCCTGCCTGTAATATGAGGAGGTCAGACAAAATGACCACCGGGAGTCATTTTGGATTGAGCCTTCTATGATGTTTAGATGTTATGATGCTAAGAAGAAAACTCTAAAACATTAAAGTAGGACTTTATTAACCATATGACACTATTCTCTTAACAAGATAGGCTCCTTATTTTGGGACATCTTAAATCGTGTCAGGTTTGATATACTGTTCACCCAAAAAGATAATTACTCATAAGAAGTTCTGAGCTCTGGGGGCGCCTGGGTGGCTCAGTGCGTTAAGCCGCTGCCTTTGGTCTCAGGGTCCTGGGATCGACCCTCCTCTGCTCAGCAGGGAGCTTGCTTCCCTTCCTCTCTCTCTGCCTGCCTCTCTGTCTACTTGTGATCTCTCTCTGTCAAATAAATGGATAAAATCTTAAAAAAAAAAAAAAAAAAAAGTTCTGAGTTCTATCCTAACCTTTCTTACCAAAAGTTCAAGATTAAAGTTGTACAACTGTTTCTACATACTTGTTAAATTCATTTAATATTTGTCAAATGGATTAATATATGAATCAGTCTATTTGTAAGGCTGAGAATATTATGGCATAGGCAAAAGAAAAGGTCATCCATACATCCATTCAGTCATTCAACAAATATTTTGGCAATTAACTCTGTGTGAGATACTGGGACACATTGCTAAGCAAAATAGTTACGGAACTTACCAGTCTGGTGGTGTCTGGGAAAGACAGACATCACTCAGATTATATACAAATAATTTTATTATAAACTGTAAAGGCTTATGTCTCTTACTTTTCTGTGCACTCTTTAGGTTATAAAGGGCTTTTCATACACATCACTTCATGGGAAGCCGTAGAGTATGAGGGTTAAAGTAAAGATTTTAGTATTATATAGGCCTGGGTCTGAATCTGGCTTGTGCACTTACTTACAAACTGGGCTCTTGGACAAGTTTCTAAGCTTCTCTTTTCTCATCTTTTGAATGGGGGGAAAATAGCACATTCGTCACAGAGCTATTATGAGAATGCAGTGAGATAATGCATGGAAGGCACTCAGCACAATGCTTGACATATGGTTGCTGAACAGTAGCTGTTAGTATGATTATACAATTTTTTTGTTCTTTATAACATTTTCCCCTGTATCCCCCTCTTATTCCAGAAGAAAGGCCGGGTCTTACTAGATACAAAATGAAATTAATAGTATCTTTTCACAGCATTATCCATCAGAATAAACAAGGAGAAATTTCTAAGGGACTCACATGAAGGCCAAACACATTACCAATATTTTGACTTTGCTATCCATTCTTATCCTCCATTGGATGAACTGTGGTTAGGGGATTGGTGTTCACTCCAGTCTAACCACAGCAACATTAGATGGAGAGAAGCTCTTGGGGCCCCACTTCAGGAGTGGTGGGTGAGGTGGCCACTGAGATGTCTTGGCCTGTCTAACACTGAGATCTTGGGATAGGGCAAGACTGGGGAAAGCAAACCCATCCCCTGGGCCTCATCGGGGAGGTAGTTGAGTTGTTGGGCTTGAGTAACAGGAGCTGACAGAACCAGCTCAGTGTGGTCTTACTGGATATGGAGTTTTCACGGGCTAAGAGCTAAGGCAATAACCCTAGATATTGGGTAGCGGAATTTGACAAATATCCATTCAGCTGTAGGGAGGAGATGACGTGAAGGTTACACCTAAGGCCTCTTCCATCTCGAGCTGCCAAATTGCCCTTTGACTCTCAGACCCCCGTGGGACCAGGAAGTGGGAATCAGCAACTCGGAGGCATAAAATCAGACTTAGAATCTAATGTTTGGATGCAGTGCCAGGTCCCAAAAAGAATGCCTCTTTGTCTGTATGCCTTCTATGCCAAAGCAAAACAAATTTATCAGCATCTCCTCAAAACTGCAAGGGAGAGTCTAAAAAGTCTAAGCAATAAAAAAGGGCAAATGGAAATTGATTATTTAATATCATCATTATTAATTCAAGAAGTATAAAATGGTATTACTGATCTCTTTACTTGGTGAGGTGATTTTATTGTTTTATCCTACTTAGACATAAATATGTGTAAGGGCTTCATTCCCCTAACCATATTTTTTTCTGTCTATTTTTAAGAGAATGTCTGAAACCTTTCCATGCTGGTTTTTGGACTTCATTCCCATAGAGGAGGGTAGACTGGAGCATTAACATGTAAGTGGCTCAGATATTTGGTAGTCAAGCCACTTCACAAGGTAGGGCACAAATGGTGGAATTTAGGCATCAGATAGTGAAGGGGATTTCAGAAATACTGGAATTATCACATGATATTCTCTTACTGTTCCTGCCAGCTTGGTCAGCCCTAGCTGCATCTTACTATCTTTAAGAAAACACAAATCATTTCTATATATTGCTTTTCTTCTTTGTCCCATTGATGGATGGAAAAAGTGATGGGTGGAATCTAGGGCTGGATTATGGTAATTTCGGTTTACTAAAGGAAAATTTTATGGAGACAAAGGAAAGGATAAAGGTAAATGCTGAAATCCAGGAATATACTGATTGACTGGAAAAAAGTTCTGATTTTATACAGTTGTTTTTACACATATTATCAATTGTTTTCTCTTCGTTAGAATAATAAAAAGTAGTAGAGAAGAAAGAACTGTCCACAAAAATAATAATGACCATTTATTAAATAAAGGTATTCAGGGGTGCCTGGGTGGCTCAGTTAGTTAGGCATCTGCCTTCAGCTCAGGTCATGATCCTGGAGTCCTGCTTAGCAGGGAGCCTGCTTATCCCTCTTCCTGCTGCTCTCCCTGCTTGTGCTCTCTCTCACTGACTCTCTCTCTCTGTCAAGTAAATAAATTCTTAAATAACAGGTATTCGAAACTAAGCTCTTAGACACATTATCCCCATTAATCTTCCTAACAACTTCATGAGTGCAGCGTTGGTGGTATAGTGGTGAGCATAGCTGCCTTCCTAACAACTTCATGAGATGGTTACTGTTATGTTCCCAGTTTTGCACAGGAGCCCCAGAAAGGATGGGTAATTTGCCCAAAGCTGTATACACAGCTGGTGAGAGCAGAGCTGAGATTAGATTCTAGGTCTGACTCCGGGACTGTGTTCATTACTGCTGGACTAGCCAGCTTTTCCCCCACCCTGGG
The DNA here is from genome assembly GCF_011764305.1 of Mustela putorius furo. Taxonomy (NCBI): domain Eukaryota; kingdom Metazoa; phylum Chordata; class Mammalia; order Carnivora; family Mustelidae; genus Mustela; species Mustela putorius. Next base: position 40,867,761 of record NW_025422005.1, on the reverse strand, counting down.
ATTTTTTTATATAACAGTGAACTTGAAAGAGGGAAAAGCACTGTATAACCTCCAAATGTTGCTTCCCCTAGAGCAGCTTGATACAAAGGAGAGTGGAGCAGACAGACCTAAGGCTAACTCCCATGACTCACTAGCTGCATAATTTGGGCAAGTCTTTTTACTTCTCTGAGCCTTGATATTAGATGGAGATGATTATCATCAACTGTCATGCTCATTAGACAGGGCTGCTGTAAGAGCCAAATAATATTATGAAGGAAGGGGGAGCTCTGAGGACAAGGTCTACGGGCAAGGATTTTTTTTTTTTTTTTGTCTGAGAAAGCTTTTATCCTATAAATAGAATCCATTGATTGTCCCCTGGAGTAACTTCCCATCTTCTCTCTCCTGGCTACTGTTGTGAATCTCATTTTCATGTTTATTAAAGGAGAGAATTACAAATTGGCTTGAGCATTTAAAATCTCATTTAAATCCACTCTGGAAAATTGTTTCCAAAGGAGAGAGAATTCCAGACTGAGTGACTTGTGGGATGCCTATTTCTTGGTGGCTCTGGGGGCATCGGCACAGCCACCCATTTCCTCTCAATTTGACTTGTATATTGCTCCTCCTGTCTCATCCAGCTCAAGTTCATTAGATTCCCCTTGGTTGTCTAGAAGAGCTCTTGGGTGCAAATAAGGCTCAGTAAGGGAATGGGTGGGGGGGATTGCGTTGGACTCCATAGCAGGATCTGGTAGAGCCTGGTCTTCTGCTTATGGGTTCTGTGTTTTTTCCCTTGGGCTCACTCCCTTTCCCTGAAGTCTTCTCTAGCCACTTTAACCTCACATGAGGTCTTCAGGGAAGTAAGCATACACTTTAAACTACAGACAGTTCCTAATGCAATATCAGACATGAAAGTGCTTAGCACTTAGCACTCATTTGCAATAAATGCTTCAGAGACAGCTGAATCAGGAGCTGTGCTGCTTCTGTGCAATTTAACACCTATTTACTGAACATTTCTTCTATGCCAAGCCTTGGCCTAGATGCTAGGAATATAAAGATACCCTTGTTCTTCAGTAGCTTAAGAACTATTCAAAGAGACTGAAATAAACCTACTTGCAGCCTAGTGTGACCCAGGGAAATACAGAGAGCTATGGAATCATGGAAGAAGGATCCTCTCTAAGCATGAATAATGATAGCCCCTTGCATTTTATGTTGGCAGTTTACAAAGTGCTTCTCACAGCTCTTACCCATTTGACTATCATGGGATCCCTATGAGGTAGGAATAATTATTCACATTTTCTGATAAGGCAACTGAGGCTCAGAAAGTTGAAATGACAGACAAAGTCACAACCAGTAAACAGCTGGGCAGTAGCATGGAATAATGGAAAGACCGCTGACTTGGAACTCAAGAGACTTGGCTTCTATGTCTGTCATTTGTGACTATGCGATCTTGGATAAGTAATTTTCCCTCTCCGGGGCTTGCTTTCCTCATCTATCAGGTGATGTACTTAGACTAGAAATGTTGAGTGGGTCTCAGGATAAACAGGGTCTAGTTTTGTAAAGCTGCAGAACAGTATTTAACCATCTTCTGAGAATTCAAGGCAGAAAGGTATAAGGGGGAGAAGGAATCAGAGAAACATGGATTAAAATCCTAGTTGAGTTCCCGTTAGCCACGTGGGTCTAGGCATGTCATTCCAACTCCCTATGACTCATATTCCTAATTTGTAGAGGTAATACCCATTTTGCAGAGTTCCTCTGAGGCTTGAATGAGGTAATGTGTCCAGCATAGGACTTGGCACATAGTAGGTTTATAAGAAAGTACCAGAGGTAGGAGAGCCCAAGTACTGGGTCTCTCTGGCTGTTCTTTGAATATGTAAGCCTGAAGATTCTGTGTTCTCTGCTCCCGTGTTTCCAGACCAGTGAAGATGCCCAGTTTTATGCCCTTTCAACCAGGTTTAAGCCATTCAGCAATGAGAATGAGACCTTGGTGGTTCAGTTTTCAGTAAGACATGAGCAAAGCATTGATTGTGGTGACGGGTGTGTGAGACTCTTTCCTGACACCCTAAACCAGGAGGATGTGCATTCAGAATCTGAGTATTACATCATGTTTCTAAGCTCTCTGTAGCGGTCACTATAAGCCCCTTGGGGTCTTAACGAGAGCCATTCTAATTGTTAACGAGACTCAGATTGACCCAAAACAGGAAATTTCTAATCCATATTCCTATGCAGTAAGACTCTTCAACAACCTGAAAAAAAAAGAAAAAATAAAAAACTTTAAACCAAATGTTAGTTTAGTATAAGTAGAACAAAGAGGTAGAGAGCCACATGGTATTAACATGGCTGCAGTTCTCAAAAAAGGAGAAAGAAATCATAAACTGTGTGGACACTCTCAGAATGTACCTGCTACGATAGGCTTTGTGCTCTGAAGGGGGTTCCTGCACTTGAGAGAGAAGGCACAGGAGGTCAGGGAAATCACCTTGATCTAGCATTTATAATGAGTCCAGAGTATTGCATCTATAACCTTAATATGTCACTAGGCCTCCTTGGGTCAATCTAGCTCTTACTTCACTCCAAACTTGAATGGTTGTTGAGATTAAAAAACTAACAAACAACAAAAATTAACCCAACTCCCAAAGCTCTGATGAAGAATGTGGATTTTACCAAATGTTTTTATACAAAGTCAGAGGAAAGTGTTGTACCACATGTCATATGGCAAAATTTCCTTAAAATTCTCTTTAAACTTTTCTTTCTTTTCCCAAAGAGTTTCAGATCTCTTGCTTCAAACCCTTGCCAAAATCTTCCTCATCCTCTTTCCCTTTTTCTGTCTGCAGCCCCTTCCCCCAAGTCTTTCTCTCTCATCTTTCAATCTTATCCATGCATAGAATGATATAGCACTCTGGGGGTCTAAATGCCCCCTCACAAGGAGTTTATATGTGTATATGTATGAGGTGGTTATAGTAGAGAAATTGAAAATAATTTTTCTTTTTTTTTTTTAAATATTTTATTTATTTACTTGAAAGAGAGGGAGAGAACACGAGAAGGGAGAGGGTCAGAGGGAGAGACGCAGAATCCCTGCTGAGCAGGGAGCCTGATGTAGAACTCTATCCTGGGACTTCAGGATCATTACCTGAGCTGAAGGCAGTCACTTAACCAACTGAGCCACCCAGGCACTCTGTTTCAAATGTGATTTTTTTCATATGAATATTATTTGTTCAATGCTCAAACAACCAAACCAGTTTCAGCTGTTATCAGCTCCATTTTACAGATGAGGAAGAAGAGGTGAGAAATTTGCCCAAGGTGAATAAGTGAGAAGGCAGAATTTTAACCCAGTCCATCTGACTTGAAGCCTGTGCTTTTTTCTATTCTATGCTTTTGCCTTCCATTTGGTGGGGACACAGGCATGTGAATTGTTCTTTAAAAGGCAGAACGAAAGAGATACTTTAAAAAAGATATTAGTGAGGAAGCTATGAGACCACAAAAGATGGCATGACTCAGTCCAACTGGGGGCTTTTGGAGGGAGTATTAATTGTTCTTTGAAGAATGAGTTAGATTTTAATAGGCAGAGAAGGAGGTGAAGGGACTATAATGAGGACAGAGGAAGCGGTGCAAAACCTCAGAGACGTGAAATTGAAATGCAAGTAGAAAAATGATGAGACCCGTGTGGCTAGAACTCAACGTGTATGTGTGTGTGTGTGTGTGTGTGTGTTTGTGTTTAGTATAGTCAGAGAGCAATAACATGGGAAATGAGGTTGAAAAACTAGCTTAAAACCTATTCTTGGACCTTTGTCACATTAAGCTTTCCAGGCTCAGAGCCACTGACCCACAAGTGCTTCTAAAGTTTTTACAAAGCAGAAAGAACCCCAGGCTCTGTTTCTCCCTAGGCTTGGGCTGAATCCCAGCAGTGCTACTTATTAGCTCTTTGACCTTGGGCGAGATACTTAACTTTTCTGAGCCACAGCTTTCCCAGCGAAAAGTGGAGATAGTAACAGCTACTTGTCCTAAGAACTAAATGATATGGTATAAGATACCTGGCATGGGAGGGGCTTTCTGGTTGGATTTGGTCAGTGGAAGCCTTGGCAGGAGATCAGAGGGAGGGAGAGAGCTGTGGCTCTCAACTGAAAGTTACAACTTCCCTCCTGGCCACCCTACCCACAGGACTTTTTTTCTTCCAGGCTCTGGTAACTACTCTTGCTCCTTGCAAAGATAGGGATAGGAATAATCCTACTGTTACTAGCTCACAGAACAATGCTATTCTTATGTCTTCTTAATGTCCTGCCCCCTTCTTTGTAAATAGTTCTTTTATTAAATTCCTGTCAAGTAATCCTAAATGTGAGTGTGCTATCTGTTTCTTGCTGAGACCCTGATTAATACAAGGTTATGTCTGTCTTAGCCTCATCCGAGGCAAACTGCCTAAAAATGATACAAAATCATGCATGAGGGTTTAATTTCTAGGCGCTGGCCTTGGCATCTGTGGCTTTGGCAATAACAAAATACAGGGCTTCCTTTGCTACCTAGGGAAATATCATGAGAACAAAAAGACAATCAAATGCAGAGTGGTATGTGGGCTGGTCTTCAGGTTTGGAGAGAAGGGTAAGCATTTTGTATATGTTATCTCACTTAATTCTTACAAAAACCCCACAGATTAAATGCTATCAGAAAATAGATATAGAGAAGTGCTATAAACTATAGAAGTTCACATAGGAGCAGTTTCTGAAAGGCTAGGAAGTCAGATAAGGTCCCCTCTTGGAAGAATGTTTGGCATGGTCTAGTTGCCCACTAATAAATACTGAAGGGATGGGGGAGGTAGGGAGTGCTGGGCTTAAATGTGTGTGATGGGTATATCTTAGTAACATCAAGTTAGAGAGATCTAAGTTGGTTGGAGGATAATAGCTGGATTTTATTAACAACTCAACAGTCAATCATCAAATGCCAACTCTGTGTTGGGCCTTGGGCTAGTGATAGAGTGAGCCAGACATGGCCCTGATCTCACAGTTCAGTGAAGGTATGAATAAAAAAAAAAAAAAAGGAGAGGACTACCTAGTATGTTGAGGGTCTGGAAAAGCACAGAAGAAGCCCCCTACATAAACTGGAGGCTTAGGAAATATTTCTTAGAGGACTTAGAGGACTCCCCCATGATGAGCATGAATTGGTTTTGTGAAAAAGTGATAATTTTATGATTTAATTCCTGGAAGAGGGAATCACATGAGAAAAGTCAAGAAGACTTGAGAAATTTGCAAGGAATTTGGCACAACCAGAGTGCCAGAGAGGGGCAGGAACTGGGTCTAGAAAAGCCCATAGGACCTGCATCATTGGAGAACTTGTGTTCAGGCTTAAGTCCTTTGTCAGCAGGACTGTACCTGCAGGGCTCCCTGAGGTCTTCCTCTGGAGTAGGCTTTGTGTTGGAAGCTGCAGACACAACAAAAGAGTCAGACATGACCTCTTCCGTCAAGAAGCTTACAATCTAGGAGGACATACAGAAAAACAGACAAGATCAGAGAATGACCAGAGCTGTGATGGAAGAAAGATGAGGTTTAGGAAAGACCAAAGGAGTGTGTACTTAGGAGAATGAGATCCAGAGTCCCTATGGGGTTAACCACAGAAATGGGAGGAGGTATGTGGTGAAGTATGTTTGTGTGTATGTGCGGGGTGGCATTCAGAAACTATTTTTGGTAGTGCATTTAATGCTTGAGGTCCAAAGATGTCCAATATGGGCTGAGATATTCCCTATCTCCTTTCTAGATCAATAAAGACATTCACCTATGCACTCTGACCATTCACCCCAATGCTACTTATGAGGTCAAAATCAATAACTAGCAAGTGGCAACTGGAGGTCTGGAGGATGACTGGGACTTCCTGCCTCCCAAGAAGATAAAAGCCCTCTGTGCCTGGAAACCAAGGAAATGGGAAGAAAGTCTGCAAACAGAGGATCCTAGAGATAAGAAACCTGAGATTAGACAGTGTTTGTCTGGTGGAGATGTCAGCTGTTGGAGTGGGAAAAAAAATGGCTGGGGATAAAAGCAAAAACTGGGGCATTAATCCCTTAGGGAGGTATCCAGCTAAATATTGGTATCCAAAGAGGTGTGGAGAAAAGAGGGAAGTAATTCACATTTTTTTGAGACATTATTGATCCTTCTGGCAGCCTCTGTGAACAGTGTGCTCTGATTGCGGTTATGAATAAGGAAACTGATACTTAGAAAATGAAGTGACTTGCCAAGTATATATACATTAGCATCAGGATCTGAACCTGCATCTCTGATTCCAGAGTTATTGATATGGGGAATCTGTGACGTATAGTCACTGATTTATTATCATTCACTGGGAAGCTCTATTGGATATAGCTATGGATAGGACAATCCAGGGATTGAGAATTCTCCTGGGATTCAGAATCTAGTGTGGGATGCAGACAACTACACAGATGAAGATCATACTGTGTAATTAGTGCTGAGAGGGAAGCTCAAAGCCTATAGAACCCAAAAGAAGCTCCTAACCTAGCCTGTATTAGGGTACAGACAGTGCTCTAGGAAGGAGGAGCCAATGTTTGAGTGATTGTGTTAACCTATGAGTTAGAAACAGACTCTGGAGTTAGATAGATACAGGTTTGAATCTGAGTTCCATCCTTTACTACCGATGAGATGCCAGCCTACTTGCAGTTAGATTTTGGGCAAGGTATATAATTGTTATGAAAGTCAATTTCACAAAAAGGCATTATTATAATACCCACAGGGGAAGGTTGTTGTGAAGATTAAATGAGCTAACATACATAATACAGTGACTGGTATATAGTAAGTCCTTAATAAATGGGATTTATATGTTAATAATGTACTGAATTTCAAATGCCGAATTCATTAGAGCAAGCGACATAGGAAATTGGGTTGGAGGGAAGACATTCCAGACCCAGAGAACAGCAAGAGCAAAGGTACAAGAATTAGGCAGAAAGCAACATGGTTGTGTAAAGAACTGAAACAGCAGTTTAGTATTGGGGGAGCTTCAAGTTTGAGGTGGAGACTGGTAGGAGATGAGGTTGGAAAGGTCTGTTGGAGCCAGTCCTGGAGGGCCTCACTTACTTTGTTGCTGTTCCACAGGTCAGAGCAGAATCATCCTCATGCAGAGGAGATGTTTGGGGTTAAACAAAGAGCAACATAGGACCCAGCAGCTAGAATCCCTAAGAAGTCCCTAAGAAGAGGCCTGCAGAGAGGTGGGCAGTGCCCCAGCCATGCGTAGGGTGATTTAGCAAAGGCCTCCAGTTCCGTGGGAGGGAAGTATAGCCAGAGAATTAAGACAGATGATCAGGCTGTGTCTGTGCCTTTAGCACCACAGGAAAAATAGGGTCTAGGTTTCTTCCAGGCCCAGCAGGCAGGCTCAGAGCAGCAGGATTAACCACAGACCTTCACTCCTGTTGATGACCGTGCACCCGTGCACCTGGCTCAATGTTTAGGGAAGAGGAGAGAGGTTACAGGCCTCTATGCTCCCTGCTGAGTAGAACTAGAGAAGATGGAAAGTAGTTAGATAGGCAGGGATCTATTTAGACTAGAGCTTCCATGATGGGATGCTGACTGGTACATGTCAGGAATCAAAAGGCAGCTGAGACAGCTCAGGAACTAGAGAACTTTCTTAGTTGCAATGCTAAGGAATAACTTAGAGTCTGGTAGGCTTTGCATTGAAGCTTTCAGTCAGTCTTGGCAAATGGTTAGCACCAAGGTGAACTGCTAGGTAGACAGAGCAAAACTGGTGGTTCCACAGCAGAAGACATATGAAAGTCAGGGTAGGGTGTTTGTGACTTGGAGGTTTGTCTTGGTAAATAGAAGGGGCCTGGAGTACAAGGGACTCTTATAGGTCTGGGAGCATCTTGGGTACAAAGCAGATGACCAAGAGAGGTCTTCAGGAAGAGGGATACAGGCTAGAATACTTGTTCTGACAATAAAGGCACATGATTGAGGGAGAGAGAGGGTCAGACACAAGGGAAATTGACATATTATTTGAGCTTAAAGTATTCAAGGTCAAAGTGATTGTGAACTTGAGGAGGAGCTGGAGTTGCTTAAAGGCTTTTTCCTCTCCTGTTTTGGGTTTGCTTACAGAATCTGGAGCTGGGCTCTCATAGTGGTAAGAACAGGACGTTGACAGGGTTAAGGAGCTAGGTCTAGCCTGACTACATGGACCCAGTTTCATCCCAGCCCACTCACCTGTCCTTAAGGAGGAACATTTTGTTTTAGGACTGGGAGGACTTCGAATACTTCCTAGACAGAAACATCAAGAAGCCAGATGACCGGAATGAGGTAATGGATGGGGAGTGGGAAGAACCTGTGATACCAAACCTGGAGTATAAGATGAGGGGGGCCTCTCCTTGCAATGGGTATGAGAAGTAAGACAGAAGAGATGTGAAGTTTAATTTGTAGAAAAGAAACTCAGAGATCCTGTGGTTTTCCTCTCACCACCACCCACTGCCCATAAGACTATTGCCTCATTTGGGTCCTAATCTCAGGGCTCTGCCTACCTGGGTGGGGGTGGTCTGGTAAAGGTCAATGCTGGGAGGGGGAGATCCAGCCAGCCCTAGACAAGGGGTTTGTCCAGAGTGGTAGAAAGCAGCCAAAGGACATGGTCAAAATAGGAAATGGGTCTGGGGTCAGGAACTGGAAATCTCAGCAGTGATTCTGAAAGGGAAAAGTAGGACATGAATGAGCCAAAGGTGTTGGGGGTGGGGATGGGGAACTTCTTTTTAAGGGCTAACTCTGGACCTCCTATCAGACATGAGAAGAAACTAAAGGAATCAGCTACCAAATGGTCCAAAGATAAAACTGACATAAGCATGATTTTATTTGGCTATAGTTTCCTGTGTTACTGTTCAGGAAGATAACGGTCCCAAGTGCCAAAGTCCTTAAATGGTGTTCCCTGTGAAGCTACGTTTTCTTAACTTCATAAACAAACTTAGGCACAGAGAAGGGACCAGGCTCAGAATGGGTTTCTGTCACCTTGTTCAGCTCCCTCTAGGTAGAAAGGAAAGTCAGGAACAGCCTCATGCATTAGCTCAAAAAAAGAGAAAGAAGCTACAGGAATCCTGCTCTAATATACAACTGTCTTTATAAATTATTTGGTCTTTCTGATTATATGAGAAGAAAGGGAAAATACTGATGCCATGTTCACTCTTTGGTTCTTTGTTTAGGGACAATGGAAACCTCAGATCATTGATAATCTCAGTTACCAAGGGGAGTGGATTCATCCAGAAACAGACAAACCTAAATGTAAGCCTGACCCCACCATTTGTCACTATTAGAACATCAGTGTTCTTGGCCTGGACCTTTGGCAGGTTAAGTTCTCTGGGCTCAGAGCCACTGATCAACAGTCCTTCTAAAGTTTTCATAAAGTGGAACTGCAGGCTAGAAATCACAAGACTTAAATGAGACTTGATCTTTCTAAGCCTTAAATTGCTCATCTTTAAAATGGGACTAATTATATTTGTCCTGATAACCACAATAGCTAAAAATGTACTGAGTCCCTACCATGTACCAAGTACCATATCAGAGACTTTGCAAATACTACTTGATTCTCACTATGAAACTTCCTATTTCTGAGGTTTGGAAAAGATAAATAATTTGCCCAAAGACACATTTGGTGAACAGAATATCTGAGATTTGAGTGTAGGTCTTTCAGAGGCCAGATTCAGACTTCTAGTAGTTTAGACTGCCCTGCTGGTCCTGCATGATTCTTGGGGGTGATTTGGGACATAGTGAGTCATCAGCAATGTGGTAAAATTTTGAAATATTAAAATCCCCAGGGGCTCCTGGGTGGCACGTTGGTTAGGCAGCTGACTTGTTTTTGGCTTAGGTCATGATCTCCAGGTCCTGGGATGGAGTCAGCTCAGACCCCCCATTCAGTGGGGAGTCAGCTTCAGGATTTTCTCTCTCCCTCTGCCCTTCCTGCTGCTCTCTCTCTCTAAAATAAATAAATAAATCTTTAAATAAATAAATAAAAATAAAATCCCCAGACAGATGTCAGATGTGATTGGCCCAGCCATGATGGTAATTCTTTCTTAAAATTTTTTTTCAAAGATTTATTTATCTCAGAGAGAGAGAGAAAAAGAGAGAGAGTGTGCATGCTCGAGAAAGAGTAGGGGAAGGGGTAGAGGAAGAGTGAAAATCTCAAACAGATTTCCTGCTGAGTGTGGAGCCTGAAGGAGGGCTCCATCTCATGCCTCTGGGATCATGACCTGAGCCAAAATCACGAGTCAGATGCTCAACTGACTAAGACGTCCAAGGGACCCGTGATGGCAGTACTTGACCTAGCATTTCTCTCTCTTCTAGTCATCTTTCCTGGCTCTGGCTGGAAGGGAAAGAGGAGGGTTCAGATACTTAGGCCTTCATAGAATTGTTCTCTCTCTCCTCTGAGACCTGTTATTGAAGATGGGGAGGATTCTTTCCCAACACAGGAGAAAAGAGAGCACCTCAAGTGAGGCCCTAAAATGAAAGCCTTAGCCCAAGAGGCCTCTGAAAGACTATAATCTATACAAAAAAGCAAAAGCAAAAACTCTGCAATCTATATAGTCTTGGAATTGCCTTGGAGAGGAAAGGAATTCACTTTTGTTAAACACAGACCTGGGATCTATGCTTTACCTGTATTACCTCCTTTAATTCTCCTAATTCTGTAAAATAAATACTATTTTTATTTATTTGTTTATTTGACAGGTACAGATCACAAGTAGGCAGAGAGGCAGGCAGAGAGAGAGGAGGAAAGAGGCTCCCTGCTGAGCAGAGAGCCCGATGCGGGGCTTGATCCCAGGACCCTGGAATCATGGCCCAAGCCGAAGGCAGAGGCTTTAACCCACTGAGCCACCCAGGCGCCCCTAAAATAAATACTATCGTCTCTTATTATCCCATTTTACATCTGGCTGAATTGAGACTCAGAAATGTCAAGCGACACACCCAAGCGCACGCAGCTAGTACATGGGAAAGACGGGAATCAAACAAAGGTCTGTCAGCTTTTATTGACTATGCCCACTATACAATCGAGCCTCTAGAAACTGCAGCCCCTTGTCTTTGTACCCTGGAAGGTTCCATAGCCAGGGAAATCTGTCTGCAGTTCAGGGCTGCCAAAGGACTCTTGGACAGACACCGCTTATATGAAGCTTTCTTGATTTATTTATTTTCCACTTTATTTTCTTTTTAAGATTTTATTTATTTATTTGACACACAGAGAGATCACAAGCAGGCAGACAGGCAAGCAGAGAGGCGGGGTGGGGAAGCAGGCTCCCTGCTGAGCAGACAGCCTGATGCAGAGCTCCATCCCAGGACCCTAAGATCATGACCTGAGCCGAAAGCAGAGGCTTAACCCACTGAGCCACCCAGCCACTCCATCCACTTTATTTATTTCCAGTTTCTTGGTTTCCTGGTTCAGTGAGACCAGCACAGGAGGGCAAGGAGGTGATGTATATAAATTACCACATGCATAGCAGGGGTTCAAGAGAGAAAGAGAGGGAGGAAGGGAAGGGAGGAAGGAAGGAGAGAAGGAAGGAAGGAACACATGTCCTTCTTCCTTCCTGTCCTATCTGAAGAATGTGGATACAGTTTGCACACGTTCCCATTGTTATCTCTCTTTTTCAGTTGTCTCTTTGTAATAAATAATAGGAATTTTCTCTATCTTGTATAAATACGTAGCCATATTAATATGCCTAATCTGTTTCTTTCCTTAAAATGCATTGTGGTTGTTTTTTTTTTTTTTTTCACTGAAAACATAAAGGTATAGATTTAAAACTGTATCTTTGTTAAAAATTTTATACAGAATTTTAAAATTATTTGGCACTCATTGTTTTGAGTTGTATCAACCTCTCCAACAGGCAAACCTTCTATTTGAGAATTTAAATTCCCACTAAAGGAATGCTTCTCACTCTTTAATGTGCATACGAATCACTAGAGGATCTTATTAAAATGTAGATTCTGATACAGCATGTCTGGGACAAAGCCTGAGAGACTACATTTCTAAAACTCCAGCATTATCTCTAAATTGTTGTTTTTCTTGTGACATCGTTCTGCATCATGCTTACATGATCCTTGCAGGCCTCCTTTCCTTCTAGGTTCTAACTGGGTCTGATACTCCCAGTCTTACTTCACATGACACACCTAACTAACTGGACACATCCGGTTTACCACTGGGTCCCTGCACCTTACTGGAAACGCCTAGGGACTCTCAGCGTGAAGATAGATGGGAATTCCCTCCCTCGTCCTGTCTCAACGGGGGTTTCCAGCCTCTGTGAGCTCAGTTGTCCTCCTGATGGGACCTAGCCTAGAAAGCTGGTCAACTTTCCTGCCTGATCCCTGACCCTTTCCCCTCTGTTCTGATGCCTCCTTACATAATCCCCTTAGTTTTGTTGTTGTGGTTGTTGTTTAAGCAAAAGTGGTTGCATTGTTTTATCAGGACAGAGGCTGGAAGGAGATGGCCATAAAGAAAGAAAATTCTTTCTCTTGGGTGCTTGAGTATTTCAGTCTGCTAAGCGTCTGTCTTTGGCTCAGGTCATAATCCCAGAGCCCTGGGATTGAGCCCGCAATGGGCTCCCTGCTCAGGGGGAAGTCTGCTTCTCCCTCTTGCCAACCCCTTGTAATCTTGCTCTCTCTCACATAAATAAATAAATAAATAAAATCTTTTTAAAAAAAAAAAAAGAAAGAAAATTCTTTCTCTTCTTTTTGGGATCCCTTATGATCATTGAGGGAATAATGATACAAAATCATGCAATGAGTATGGCTAAACCACAATGGAAAGCACCATGAATTTAATGTCGGGAAGATGGGAATAAAAAGGGCACTGAAGAGAACAGGGAAGATTAGGAACATTTTTTGTGGGAATAAGGACAATGGAAGAGCCAATAAATGAGTTGTTCTCTAACCAAGACTGCTGACAACTCAAAAGAGGAAAAAAAAATCCCAAAGGTAAAAAAATCTCTTAACGCTATACAAGGAATTATTAAAAACAACTAAGAAATGGCTCCGAGCAAAATAATCTCATTTATTCTGTTGGAGGCAGGGCGGTGGGATGATATAAACCAAATGAAAGTCTTCTCATCAAAATAAAACTTTTTTCAAACCTTGGAGGAGGAACACATGATAACTCATGTTGCAAACTTTCTTTTGGTCACACACTGCTCCCACACAATTAACCAACATACTCCTAAAATGAAGAAATACAGAATGACCCTCTTTCTGCTCCTTCTGAAACAGATCCGGATATTGAAAGTTATGATAATTACTGCCATTTATTGAGTGACTATTACCTGCCAGACTCTGCACTTTACATACATTATTTCTAATTCTTTTTTTTTAAATTTTATTTATTTATTTGACAGAGATCACAAGTAGGCAGAGAGGCAGGCAGAGAGAGGGGGAAGCAGGCTCCATGCTGAGCAGAGAGCCCGATGCGGGGCTCAATCCCAGGACCCTGGGATCATGATCTGAGCTGAAGGCAGAGGCTTCAACCCACTGAGCCACCCAGGCGTCCCCATTTTTTCTAATTCTTATGATAACACTGCGAGGGAGATATTCTCAATATTTTACTTATGAGGGAAGAGGCTCAGGGGAGTTGAGTAATTTGCCCAAAGTCATACAGCTAGTATGTGGTAGAACTGGTCTGTCTGACTCCATGACTTGTGGTCACTGTATTCTGTTCCTTTATCATTAAATCAACAAACACTAGACTTATATTATGCCATTGACTTAGTTTATCTTTTCCTTCAATTGTAAATACTAAATATATTAACTTCAGAAAATAGAGAAATATAGTAGAGAGTTTAAATTCTGCTCACACTTTTTGTCATAACTTTTTCTTATGTTCTCTTAGTTTTTCTGATTATTTTAAGGAGAGAATCTTTAAAAGGGCATCTCTAAGTGGCATGAAAGGTAGATCTCATCAATCTGAGCTGGGACAAGTGTCACTGGGCAGCAATTTGGAGCCTAGCAGATTGATGAAAATTTCTTCATAATAGTGGTCAGAGATTTGAGGAACACAAATCTTGGGAGACAGTAAATTAATTTCCTTCTAGAGTGGATCAGCAAAGGTGGTATAACATTCTGGACCCTCTGTATTATTAATCACCTTTGTATTCCCCCCATTCTACCTCAATTACTGATTAAAATCTCTGGGCCCATTGCCTTTGAATTTGCACTTAGCAAGGCCTCCAAGTGAATATTTTTTTTTTTTTTTTTTTTTTGACAGAGAGACATCACAAGTAGGCAGAGAAGCAGGCAGAGAGAGAGAGAGGAGGAAACAGGCTCCTTGCTGAGCAGAGAGCCCGATGCGGGACTCAATCCCAGGACCCTGGGATCATGACCTGAGCCAAAGGCAGCGGCTTAACCCACTGAGCCACCCAGGCGCCCTCCAAGTGAATTTTTAAGCCCTTCAACCTCATTCTAATCCCACTGTTTTCATTTCAACAGGTAAAATCAGGTAGCATTTTAGAGTTTGCTGAGGAGATTGGAAATAAGACCTAAAATAAGAAAAGTAAGGTACTCCTCCACCCTGAATTCCAGATGTCTGACTCCTCAGTTGTGCAGTATTTTTTGCATTTGCAAAAGCAGCTTAATAGTCATTATCTCATTTGCTGGTCACATGTTCCTGAGAGGAGGGGGAAGGAAAGAACTAGACACCCACAGCTTTGTACTTGAGCACTTTCCAAAAGTTATCCTACTTAGCCCTCAAAATCACCTAATAAGGCAAATGTTATTCCCATTTTTCAGATCTAGGAACTGAGATTCAGAGGGTATATATCAACTGCCCAAGGTCACACACAGTGTTAAGCTTGTTGGGTTAGAAGTCCCACTCCTTCTGTCATGTTCCTTGCTCACAGTGTGGTAATCTAGAAGACGGCTACTGAGCCCACTTCTGATGCATGGCTTGGAGAAAGATGAAAGGTGTTAGTGCTTTTCACCAGCTTTCCTGCTCTCTTAGAACTGTTTTATGGGTGGACTAATATTTGGGACAATGGCTTCATGACTGCCTGGTTCTGCAGAAAGGTCCATTCAAGCAGGTCTGTGGCCAGTGGCAGGTCTGTGGCCAGTGGCAGGTCTGGTTACCCAGCAGGCAGATTAAACTCATGCTTAGAATACCAGCAAACCACAAACACCCAAAAAAATCTTTTTTTTTTTTTTAAGAATTTTATTTATTTATTTGACAGAGAGATCACAAGTAGGCAGAGAGGCAGGCAGAGGCAGAGAGAGAGGAAGGGAAGCAGGCCCCTACCGAGCAGAGAGCCCGATGTGGGACTTGATCCCAGGACCCCGAGATCATGACCCGAGCCGAAGGCAGTGGCTCAACCTCCTGAGCCACCCAGGCGCCCCAAAAAAATCTTTTTGAAAGAACTTTTGTACTTAATATTTCCAAAGAAGCATTGAAGTAGTCGTCATGGAAAAATAAAAATCTATTAAGCCTTTTTGGGGCACCTGGGTGGCTCAGTGGGTTAAAGCCTGTTCCTTCAGCTCAGGTCATGGTCCCAGGGTCCTGGGATTGAGCCCTGCATTGGGCTCTCTGCCCAGCGGGGAGCCTGCTTCCTCCTCTCTCTCTCTCTCTCTGCCTACTTGTGATCTCTGTCTATCAAATAAATAAATAAAATCTTTTTAAAAATCTATTAAGCCTTTTTACACTTTTTTAGTCTGGTTTTGTTTTGTTTTTACTTTGGGGTTATCTAATATTGTTTCATTGAGGCAGTATTACGTATTAGTTAAGAGCATGAATTTTATTCTTATTTCTTTTAAAGAAAAAAATTCCTCATTGAAAAATAAAAGGAAACTAACTCTAACTCAGCCAAATTTACAGTGTCTATTTATATATTATCAGAAAAGTCACTGTCTGACATGAAACATTACCAAAGATGAAAAATGATATTGCTAAATATATATCTTTCAAAGAATGATTGCCACAGTTATATGATCTATAGTGAATTCCAGTTTCAATACAAGCTAGAGCATGATTTTTAGAGCTACAATGCTGATATTCAAATCCAGGCTCCATCACTTACTAGCTGTGTGATCTTGGGCAAGTTATTTAACCTTTCTGATCTTCAGTTTTCTCATTTATAATTTGGGAATGATGATAACAACTCTCTTATAAATTCCTGGCATACAGTAAGTGCTCAGGGTATGGTGCCCATCATTTTTAAACCATACATTCACTCAACAAATATTTATTGAATACTTGTTCAAAGTACTGTTAAAAGTCCTAAAGATCTGGGGCGCCTGTGTGGCTCAGTGGGTTAAGCCGCTGCCTTCGGCTCAGGTCATGATCTCAGGGTCCTGGGATCGAGTCCCGCATCGGGCTCTCTGCTCAGCAGGGAGCCTGCTTCCCTCTCTCTCTCTCTGCCTGCCTCTCTGTCTACTTGTGATCTCTGTCAAATAAATAAATTAAAAATCTTTAAAAAAAAAAAAAAAGAAGTCCTAAAGATCTCTAAGTTAAATAAAACAGAAGTGTCTGTCCTCATGGGGCTTACACTCAGTTAGGGCAGACCAACAAGAAATATACAAATAAGTTAAGACATATGTGTGAAATAAGCTACAGAGAACAATAAAGCAATAGAGAAGGCTATGGTCATGAGGTTTTTGCTCCTTTATAATAGGGGTGATCATGAGAGGCTTCACTGAGTAAATAACATCTAAGAAACTTGGAGGAAGGAGCAAGAAGGTAGAAAATAAAGAAAGTAGAAAAGGGAGGACATGAGCTGGTGGGGTTCTAAAGAAAAATAGGTAGGCTCAATGGACCGTCGTAGGTCCAAGTGGAGCTGAGGAGTTGTGGAGTTGGCAGTCTCTGGTTACCTTGGGCAAGAGCAGTTTTGATTAAAAAAAAAAAAACAAAAAACCCAAAAAACAATGGAGGGTGGGAGCCTATGAGCCAGTAGAGCAGTGAGAGAGGGGAAGTGGAGAAATAGAGATCTTAGTTTTAGCCAGTGCTTTCCAGACATAAGAAAATGAAGGCATGATTGAAAGAGAAAGTTTTTCCTCTAATAAATGTGGGAAACAGAGCAAGATGTCAAGCATTTGCTCCCAGCATGATTCTAGAAGGATCCAGCTTACTTGGTGTGCAGGTTCACAGTCTAGCTTTGTTCATCCAAACTGGGTAAAAGACCAGTTAGCTCAGATACTCTAGATGAAGACTAAAACCATACAGGAATTTAGAGTGTATGGCTTCTTTAAAAGATTTTATTTATTTAACAGAGAGAAATCACAAGTAGATGGAGAGGCAGGCAGAGAGAGAGAGAGGGAAGCAGGCTCTCCGCTGAGCAGAGAGCCCAATGCGGGACTCGATCCCAGGACTCTGAGATCATGACCTGAGCGGAAGGCAGCGGCTTAACCCACTGAGCCACCCAGGCGCCCCAAGTGTATGGCTTCTTTAATGACCCTTTGGGTAGAAAAATCTATGAAGTTGGCTCTAGGGGTCAAATTCTGGGACTTGGATGAACATATTAGTGAACATAAAAGGAGTCCCATTTCTGACCTAATGCACATTTGTACTGATCACAGGTCAAAAACAAATTCAAAGAGTTCCATAAAGATTGTGTTACTAAATATAGCAGAAACAGGACCAGCCTCAGATCCAGAAAACCTGTGTTTCTAATTCTAGTTCTACTGCTCACCAGCCATACAGCTTGGACAAGCCTAATTTAATCAGTCCAAACCTCAGATCCCTTATCTAGGAAGTGGGACTAGTAACATTTACCTCACAGATTGTCATGAGGAATAGAGATAACATGTGTAGACTGTCTAGCACTATGCTTAGCAATGCTGTAGGCATTCAGTACATGATTGTTGAATCTGAACCAATTTTATTTATGAACAAATTACACACACACAGAGTTCTCTCCATCTCACACGTACTGAAAATTTGTAAATAATCACCATCCCAGAAATCTTTAAAAGTGTGGGAAGACAGCAGACATTTCTAAAGTGGGTTAACTTTTTTTATACCGTCTGTAAATTATTTTGAAATTCTACATTCTAAACAGGACAAAGAGAAGCAATGGAAGGAACTATATGAAGAAATGGAAAAAGAAAACAGGCAGGAAAAGCCAAGAAGAAAAAAGAAAAGGGGGAGGAATGAGAAGATGACATCTGGGGAGTCAAAGAAGAGGGAAGTGAAGAGGATTATGCTGAGAAACCAGGAAATGACAGGCAGCGGAAGAAAGATGATGCCAAAAGAGCCTTTCTGGGTAAAAAATGAAGAAGTCTGTGTTGACCAGAAGGATGAACTGTAACTGGGTAAAACAAACAAACAAAACCCCTTACACTCAGAGGCAAGGGATGTTGCTAGGAAAGAGAAATGTTGATGAGGTTGTCAGAATCTGGGGAGCAAATTTTTGTCCTCTTTTTTAACACATTTGGATTTGTATTTCTACTCTACCTCCTTTAGTTTGTATGACCTTGGGAAAAATCATATCACCTCTTGGGGCTTCTATTTCCTTGTCAAGGGAGAGGGAGTGATAATTCCTATTTCATGAGGTTGTCACATGGGTTAGAGGAGCCACGTATGTACACCGCCTGATATAACAATAGAGTCAACAAATAGTCACAATTCCTACTATCATTATTGCATTGTTTAGGAAATTGTTGGTAAATAAGCTATAAAACTTGATCCTCACCTTCAGTTTATCTCAGTACATCCAGGGAATTTTATTTCATGTAAATATCTGTACTTAGTACTTGCTGAGTAGTTCTAATGGTTGTACTTGTGGGTGACGAGGTTTTCTTCTTACAGGTGTTATCAAACACTTAAAAACAAAATCAGACTTCCTCTTAACATAAAGAAGGTACTTTGTGAAAGTCCTTTTGCTTCTCTGTTGTTTTGTGCCGTAATTTTTAAATAATTGTTACTTGTTTGCAGGGTTGCTGGTCTTATCTTTTCTTACCACCTGCTCATAACCTCACTATCGTAGGCACATGCTCTTCACAGATTGCAAAGCGCTTTCCCATAAATTTGAGGCGTTCCTGTGCTGTGCTCATTTAACCCTCCTGGTAGCAGTTGTAGAGGATACAGTTATTTTAATTTTATATAAGTAGAAATTGCTTAGAACAGGCAAGTCATTTGCTAAGAGTAAGGGACAGGGCCAGTATCTGAACTCAAGTTTGTCTGGTTCCAAAGCTTTCTGGTTTCTTGTATTGCACTAGGCTGTTGAATGAGTGAGTGAATGTCCCTTATATTGAATATAGATCATAGGCATCTTCGCACAGAGAGGAAATACCATTTTAAGATAAACAAGGGGTGGCTCAGTTGTTAAGCGTCTGCCTTCGGTTCAGAGAAACATCCCAGGGCCGTGGGATCGAGCCTTGCATCGGGCTCCCTGGTCAGCGGGAAACCTGCTTCTCCCTCACTCACTCCTCCTGCTTGTGTTCCCTCCCTTGCTGTGTCTCTCTGTCATATAAATAAATAAAATCTTAAAAAAAAAAAGATAAATAAGCAAAAAATAGTTTTCCTGTTTTACAAATTTTTCTAAAACCCAAGCATACAGACAAACAATTGAGTGAAGCGTGACAGCTTTTTCATACTAAGAAATGACACAACTAATGTGATTGTCAGCTGCTGGAGGCCACCGTGGTAGATTCCTGGATCTATTTACTTACCAGCTGTATTTTCTTGGGCAAGTGATCTAACTTTCCTTTGCCTCATTTTTCACATTTGTAAGACGGGGTTAATAACAGGACCTACCGCAAACTCAGCTGTGAGGATTAAGTGCTGACTCCTTCTTGTCTTTGTTTTTACAAGAAGTAGATCAAGGACTAATTCCAGCCCAGCCGGGGTGTCAGGCCCAAGCACAGCTGTCATATGATAGCACGGGGCTACAAATACCAGTCCAGAACATAGTAGGTGCTCAATAAATATAAGCTGAAAGATTGAACAAAACTCTGGCTGGTGTTTTCAGGGAAGATTTCATGAAGGAAGTGGCTTTTGAGCCAGATCTTGAAGAATATGTAAGAGTATATGTGTGGACCCAGTTTCAGAGTGAGTGAGCAGGGCACCCATATAACAGGAGTTGGGTGATGAGTCAGGGGGGAATAGCAAGTATTCCTCCTCCTGTTTTCCTGTAGGCTGCTGCCTACTATAGTTTTTTTTTTTCTTTTTCTTTTTTTAAAGATTTTATTTGTTTATTTGACAGAGATCACAAGTAAGCAGAGGGGCAGGTAGAGAGAGAGAGAGGAGGAAGCAGGCTCCCCGTGGAGCAGAGAGCCTGATGTGGGGCTTGATCCCAGGACCCCGGGATCATGAACCGAGCCGAAGGCAGAGACTTAACCCACTGAGCCACCCAGGTGCCCCCTACTGTAGTTTCTGAGCCTTATAATCTTTGGAATATTCTGGGTTGGGAAACCTGGGCTTTGCAGAGGAGGCAAAACTTTACCTCTACCCTTCCAGGGTCTTTGGCTGGGCCTGAACATTTCATTGACATAACACAGATGAACAGGAGAAAAGCATAGAAATTTACTTAATATAAATTTTATGTGACACAGGAGCCCTCATAAGGAAATGAAGGCCCAAAGAAGGGGCAAAACTTAAATGCTTTTAAAATAGGTTGAACAAACAAGAGGCAATTGTGGAAAAATAACAAAAGTGTACAGGGTGGCTATAGGAAGATAGGAATTATTTTAACAAGGTCTGTGTGGAATTCTCTTAGTTTCAACTTTCTGTCCTTGATGATAAGAATGTTTCTTTTCTCCTGGTAGATGGAAGGCAGCTCTCACGTGGGAGTTTTATCTCCTGTTCTCAGGAAGAAAAGAGGAGATCAGAGTGTCCCTATTGTATCTGCTGTTTTTCAAGTGCTTTTCACTAAAAATAATCCTTAATGCTAAAGCGGCGTTTTTTGGGTGGCATATTTTGGCACCCTTCATTTTTAAACCTATTTATATAACATAAGCATCTTCCCATTGTGAAAAAGAGCAAAGCTTTTGGTGCCTGAGTCTGAACATTGTGTTGGGGCTGGAGGGCTGGCTAGTGGGTAATCTAAAGTTTAGGCATTCCAGTTTGATGTGAGCATTGTTTACTACCAAAGTCTGCCCTAACTTGTTAGGCACATGCTCTACTAATTGTTATGTATTTTCAAATATCTCCAGATAAAGATACTGATTTTCATGCAAAATTTGAGGAGAAAAGTAAACAATATGGATCTATTTGAATATTTTTTAAAGCTGCTGCTTTGGGAATCTTAAAACATTTTTTTAAATAAAGGGTGCCTTTGTGACTCAGTTGGTTGGGCATTTGACTCTTGATTTTGGCTCAGGTCATGTTCTTGGGTTTGTGAGTTGAGCCCCATACCTGGCTCCATGCTCAGTGGGGAGTCTGCTTAAGATTCTCTCTCTTCCTCTCCCTCTGCCTTCCCCCACTCCCTCTTTTTCCCTCTCTCTCTGTAAAGTAAATAAATAAATCTCTTTTTAAAAAAATATTTTATTTATTTATTTGAGAGAGAGAGCATGAGCAGGGGGAGTGGCAGAGGGAGAAGCAGACTCCCTTCCTGAGCGCCTGATGCGATTGGGGGACTCCAGGATCATGACCTGAGCTGAAGACAGTTGCTCAACCAGCTGAGCTACCCAGGCACCTAAATAAATAAATCTTAAAAAAAAAAAAAAATTAGGGGCTTTTGGGTAGCTCAGTTGGTTGAAAATCTGACTCTTGATTTTGCCTCAGGTCTTGATCTCAGAACCATGAGATTGAGCCATGTGGCAGGTCTGTGTGCTCTGTGGAGTCTCTCTCCTTCTCCCTCTGCCAACTCCCACTCCCCCCAGCTCATTCTCTCTCAAATAAATAAATAAATCTTAAGAAAAATTAAGGCTGATGCTTTGGGGCATGCAACTCTTGATCTTAAGGTTGTGAGTTCTAGCCCCACATTGAACACAAAGCTTACTTTAAAAAATAAAAAAATCTTTTAAAAAAGGGTGCTGCTTTTACTTTTGTTAAATTTCTTTTGTCTTTATTTTGATAGATTGTACAAACATTATTTCAGAAAGTAAGGTAATTTAACAAGGGAAAATACAGGCATAGTTCCACCCTAATGGCACAGACTTTGGAAATTTTTTGTATTTCCTTCCAGGTCTTGTCTTTTGAACACCACCATTCTGCCAGTGAAACATAATTCTCTGGGTGAGGTGTTGTTGTTGTTTAAGATTTATCACTTATTTGAGAGAGCATGAGCACAAGAGTAGGGGGAGGGACAGAGGGAGAGGAAGAGGGAGAGAATCTCAAGCAGATTCCCCACTGAGCATGGAGCTTGGCACAGGGCTCTATCTCACAACTCCAAGGTCATGACCTGAGCTGAAACCAAGAGTGGGATGCTCAATTAACTGAGCCACCCAGATACCTGAAGTTGTTGTTGTTGTTTTTTTTAAATTCTGATTATAGGGGCACCTGGGTGGCTCAGTGGTTTAAACCCTCTGCCTTCGGCTCAGGTCATGATTCCAGGGTCCTGGGATCGAGCCCCGCATCGGGCTCTCTGCTCAGTGGGGAGTCTGCTTCCTCCTCTCTGCCTACTTGTGATCTCTGTCTGTCAAATAAATAAATAAAATCTTTTTGAAAAATTTTTTAAAATAAATAAATAAATTCTGATTATAGATTTTATTTTAGAAAGTTAATAGGTGTTCAATGTAAAAATTTGGAGTCTATAAGCATATTAAGAAGAATATAAAAATTTCTCATTAGGGCGCCTGGGTGGCTCAGTGGGTTAAGCTGCTGCCTTCGGCTCAGGTCATGATCTCAGGGTCCTGGGATCGAGTCCCGCATCGGGCTCTCTGCTCAGCAGGGAGCCTGCTTCCTCCTCTCTCTCTGCCTGCCTCTCTGCCTGCTTGTGATCTCTCTTTGTCAGATAAATAAATAAAATCTTTGAAAAAAAAAATTTCTCATTATCCCCAGATCCAGAGACAATAACTATAATATACCAATTGTCTTTCCTCCCAGTATTATGTTCATTTGTTGACTGGATGGTTTGAGTTTAGGTGTAGAGGATTTAGTTAACCACACTCCTCAGTGTGGAATTTTATCATCTTAGTGATTATACTTTCAAGTTTTGTTATTTATTTTTTCCCTTTTAGTCCCCTCCCTTCCCCCATACAGGTAACTAAGTTCTATCTTGTGTATAACTTTTCGTTTGTATATGTTCTTACAAAATGTGAATTTTGTTTGGTATGGATGTATTTTAATTTATGCAAATGGTACAGTGTTTAAATCTCATTTTGTTTCTTCAGATTTTTTATTGAACACTTTTTCAAATGCATTCATGGTGCTGTGTATACATCTAACCCAGCGCTTCTGATCTCTGTGTAATACCTCATGATATTAAATTTACTACATTTTAGTCACCTATTCTCCAGTGATAGGACACTAAACAGGTTGCCTTTAAGTCGTTGCCATCATAAATAACACTGACTAATATACTTTTTTAAGATTTTATTTATTTATTTGACAGACAGAGATCACAAGTAGGCAAAGAGACAGGCAGAGAAAGAGGAGGAAGCAGGCTTCCTGCTGAGCAGAGAGCCCGATGTGGGGCTCAATCCCAGGACACCCTGAGATCATGACCTGAGCCGAAGGCAGAGGCTTTAACCACTGAGCCACCCAAGTGCCCCAATATTTTAATCCTTTGCGTGTCTGCATAAGAATTTCTTTGACATATATCCCAGGAGAGGAGCTGTGGGCTCAAAGAGTATGTGAGTTTGTAATTCTCATAATTTATACCAGATTGCTTTCCACAATGGCTATTGTAGTCCATTCTCCTGCCACCATGTGTAAGGGTTCCAGCATTCCCACACGTCTTTTGCTTATTTTTCTCTAGAGGTTGTTGTTCTTATTTACTTGCAAGAGTTTTGCATGCTAAGTATTTCAAATCTCTTCTCCCATTCTCTCATCTAGTTACTTCGTCTTTCATCTAGTTACAGTGTGTTGTGTTAAATGGAATCCTTATTATTCATCAATATTATTGTGGGACTTCGAAGTTTTGCCTTTCCCTTTTCCTTGGTCACAATGTATAACAGTCTTCTATTTTTTAAAATAATTTTTTCACATTTATTATGTCTTTAATTCTCCCAGTGTCCAGTCTTATATGAGGCATAGGGTTGTTAAAATATGGTAATTATTTTTTTAAAAATATAGTAATTATAGGATTCAAGCCTTGATGTATCAGTTTTGGAGAGGGAGACACTAAACTCTTCAGTTACAATTATGCATCTATCTATTCCTCTCAGCAGTTCTGTCTTAAGACTATATAATTAGGGGCGCCTGGGTGGCTCAGTGGGTTAAAGCCTCTGCCTTCGTCTCAGGTCACGATCTCAGGGTCCTGGGATCAAGCCCCACATCGGGCTCTCTGCTCAGTGGGGAGCCTGCTTCCCTCCTCTCTCTGCCTGCCTCTCTACTTGTGATTTCTCTCTGTCAAATAAATAAATAAATTCTTTAAAAAAACAAAAGACTATAATTAAGTGCATCTATGTGTTTGCCTGTTGTTTCTTTTATGAATACATAATTACTTTTTATCACTTCTTATCTTCTGAGAATAAAATTTCTTTTTGACAGAATTAAGATCACAACTCGGTTCATATTTTCCTCATGTATCTCTTTTCATCTTTTTTATTTTTAATCTTTCTGTACTTCTATGTTTTAAGTGCATCTCTTATAGCCAATTTATTGTTGGATATAATTTTTATAAAAATTCAATTGGTGATATTAATTTATTTGCATTTAATGTAATTCATATATATTAAGATTTAGTCCTACCATCCACTCACTATGCATTCCTTTTTATTTTTTATTTCCATTTCTACTTTCCGAGGGCAAGGCTGAATTTTCTTCCACAGGTTTAAATTTTATATATAATATTATATTACTTATGGTAGTAGCCACTGACTTCAGACTCATACCCATGGGTTTAAGAGTTTCTCCATATTAATAGCTTGAACAAAAGCCTGAATAGAAGTTCCATCACACTCAAAGATCTGATGTGTCTTGTGCTTATTGTGATCCAATCACTGTTGCTGAGACGGAGGGTACTTGATCTAAAGGAAACACAGGGTACCGTTACAAAAGGAAGAATGGAGCCTGAGAGACCACAGAACAATGTATATCCACTTCTTCATACTAAATCAACTTCTTCAAGCCTCATTTTCTTCATCTGTGAAGAGTGATAATACATATCTCAAAGGGGTGATATGAGGAGCAAATTGGGTAATAGATATGAATCGTATCTCTTGTGAATCATAAAGTGCTATACACAGATTAGTTGTGATTTTTGCTCTTGCATTTCTCACATGGTATCTTTTGTTTATCTGTATGTATTTGTATTTATTGGTATTGTATATCTGTATTTATTGTTGACACTTACCTGTATTGCTATATGGGAAAGTGTTATTCTATCCAGCACTCTAAAGTGTGCCAATGTCTGTAGAAGTGATTTTTTCTTTCCAGAGAACAATGAATGGGGAAAACGTCGGGATGGTGTTTGACTGGGGAGTACATTTCCATCCAAAGGTGAAAGTTTCAGAGCAGGTTAACCTGCTAGTAGGCACCTGAAAGTTTGGTGCAATGGTGCCAAACTGGGCTCTGGTTCTTTCTCTACCTCAGATTAGATGTGTGGCCTTGGGCAGATCAGGTAAACTCTCTGAATCTGAGAGATGGAGGTCACAAGAAGACCTACCTCCTAAAGTTGTGTTAGGATTAGTTGTGGTTATAAGTAAAATGCCCTGGTCTTAGAGAAAATCTTAAGCTTGTGAGATACATACTCAAATCTCTTTACTGATTACTTATTAATTTCCATTCTACTACATTATGGCTAGGTTGAGTGCAGGTTCTTTCTCATCTCTGAAGTACACTGAATTGCTCTTTTTTCTTAGAGAACAACTGTTGTTTCCCTCAAGGCTCTATGTCTTCAGAATTTGGGCCAGCGGAATAAGTCTCACAAGAGATCTTGTTTGTTATGCAACTGAAGTTGATAATTCTAATTTTTTTCACATATGAAGATTTAGATTCACACTAGACTGAAAGTGTATACCTGTTATGTTTAGGCTCTTCTACTATATGGTTGCTCATAAACCTATAATAATCCCACGAATCAGGTACTAATCCCTGTTTTACTGACAAGGAAATAGAAGTTCACATAAATTAAGTAACATGACCAAGGTGACATAGTTGAGAAGAAGGGAGACAGTCTAGTGTAATGTAAGGAATATGGGATTGGAGTCAGAAAGATCTAAATTAGGATCCCAGCAGTGCCATATACTAGGTCTTAAATTTGAAACAGTGACCTAATTTCTTAAATCTCAGTCTCTTCAGTAGGGATTAGAATACCTACCTCATGTAAGTACTGTGAAGTTGAATTGAGAGAGTATTTGTAAAGCAGAGTGCCTGGCACATGGTAGGTACTCTGTAAATCCTTAGGTACCTGATAAGTGTATTGGGAACCCAGAGCCCATGGAGCTCACCTATAGTGTTATTTTAGAGGGAACTTCAATCAGTATCAAGCTCCTTTAGAACGTTTGAAGAGACATTCAAATGAGGCAGTGAAATACAGTGAAAGGAGCCCAGGCATGGGAGTCTAGAGACCTGGATTTGGTGCTGGCTCTTATTTAGCATGTATCTGACTTTGGGGAAGGAAACTGAGCCTCAGTTTCCATATTTGTAAAATAGATGCACTATTCTTTGCCTCACGGGGTTGCTGGACTTACAAATGCACGTGGGTACAAATACTCTTTTTAGTCTTAGAAATGCTATGTAAATATAGGGGCTCTCAATTTGTGTTTACTATTCTCAGAGGGAGAGTAAACAGAACTCAAGATAACCTGGTGTCCACCTCCTAGGGAACAACTATTGGGGAATCTGACCCTTAAGTGAGGCCTGATTAACTATTTGGTTTTGATTACATTCTTTTCTGGTTTTACTCTCTCTTTACAAGTCTCTCTTCATTCTTCTTGTTTGTCCACCACCATAAAATGTGTGCCTAGTGCCTAGTATATGGCACTCACATCCACCACTGCTGCTGTGGCTGCCGCTTGTGCTCAAATACCAGTCATCATGCCTGCTAAATCCTCAGCTCTGAGGAAAAGCAGCACTGTGCAGTACATCGACCCCTTCCCCAAACCCTGTCCCCCATGACTTTTTGGATGAGAACTGGGAATCTGGCCCAAAGAGAAGCAACCCATGAGCTTGTCAATGACCTATGAATGTAATCTGCCTCCTAAAAAATGAGATGGACAAATCAATATTTCTCTCTCAGGAATTTAAGTTGGGAAATAAGAGGTGATTGAAGCAATTAACAATAAAAACTATGACTAAAGGGTTGCAAAGAGGCCATGAGGTTAAGTAGGGGTCCATGTGAGAGGGAGAAGGCATCTAGGTTGTGACAAATCAAAGTGATGAGGAAGCAGAAATTATGAGTAAGCAGAAGCTATAAAGTAGAAAATGATAATATATGTTTATTCAACAAATGTTTCTAGAGTTCCTTCTATGAACAAGGCACTGTGTTAGGCTCTGAATACACAAAAATGACTAAGACACTGTACTTCACTGCAGATTTTAGTGGGGAAGAGAGACAAAATAAGTAAATAAACCAGTAATTAGAAATTGTTTTAAGGACTAAAAAGAAAACAAATATGAAGCTGAGATAGAACATACCAGGAAGGGAGCCACTTAAGAAATAGCACCATATGGAAAGTTCTCACAGAACAGATTATTAAGGTGAGACATAAAGAATGAGAGGGAGCCAGGGAGAAAAATATTTGAGGTGGAGGATAAGTAATGTTGACTGGCAGGAAAGGGTTTATCATGTTCAAGGAAGCTGAGAAACAGAAAACAAAACAAAACAAGCCAGGTTGCTGAAGGAAAGTGAAGGAAAGGAAACAACATGAGATGAGTTTGGAGGGGTAAGCAGGAAGCATGTCCCAGAACCCAGCAGGCCTGTGTATGGAGTTGGGAGTTTAGTTCTAGTGAATTTAGTCCCAGCGAGCCCCAGTGAGAAGCCATTGAAAGTATTTGAGGCTGAGTAACACCATCCAATAGGATGTGTAGATAAGCTTGAAGGCTAAAGAGTCATTCCAGGTTCAAACGTGCATTCTCCATTTACCAGCTCTGTGGCCTTGGGCACACTACTTAATCTCTCTGTGCCCCAGTTTCCTTTTCTATAAAATTAAAGGTAGAATTGGGTTTCACCTCATAGGATCATTATGAAGATTAAATATGTATAAAGTGCTTACAGCAGTTCCTGGCACATAATACACACCCAATAAATGTAAACTCGTATTATTATTTTGTTTACAAAAAGGTCATGGTAGCTACTGTATAGAGAATAAATGTGTGAGGGATATAAGGGAAGCCAGTTATGAGGCTGATGAATAAATAGCCTAGGCAAGAGGTGATGAGTAAAGTGGTAGTGGTGGAGACAGAGAGAAATGGACTAATTTGACATATTTTTAGGTAAAATATTCATACTTTGCAGGTGGTTGAGGAAAATAGAGGGATCAAGACTGACTCCTAGGTTCCTACCTAGAACAACCAGGTGGAGGGAGGTGTCATTTACTGAGAAGGAGCTTGGAGGAAACAGGTTTGGCAGAGAAATTTGGAGTTCTATTTTAGACCTGTTAAACTTAAGATGTCAGCGAGATCCAAGGAGATATCAATCAGGCAGTTGGTTGCAAGTTTGGAGCCCAGAAAAGAGGTCTGGGATGAAGATGTGAATTTAGAAGTCATTAGCATAATTAGCATTCAAAGACTCCTTTGCAGGTAACAGCATTTGAAGACACAGAAATAGTTGAGATTATCTAGGAAGAGAAGATACAGAGAGAAGTAAAGGGAGCCAAGAAGAGTCCCAAGGAGCAACACATTTTATGGTGGTGGACAAACAAGAAGAATGAAGAGAGACTTGTGAAGAGAGAGTAAAACCAGAAAAGCACGGAATCAAAACCAACAGAGTCGAGTGTTTCAAGAAAATTGGAGTGGTCAGCTGAGAGTGCAAATGTCAAATATGATAAGGATAGAAAAAATAGTCACTGACGACCTTGACAAGAACAATTTCAGTGAAATGTGTGTATGTGTGTGTGTGTGTGTGTGCATGTGTGTAGGTGCTAAGTAAGCATCAAATAGGCTGAAAATGAATTGGAGGTATTCTTACTTTAACAGCACATACACTAAAACTAAAATAATACATAGAAAATTGGCATGACTCTTACATATAGATGACACACAAATTTGTGAAGCATTCCATGTTTTCATATGGATTTGACTTTTGGACAATGTTAACTTTTACATATTCAATAAGAAAACTAAATCTACAAGGATGAAAGCGATCCTAAAACTGAGTATAAACGGAAAACAAACCTAACTGCATATAAATAAGTAATATAAATATTCTGAAGGAAAATAAAAACTAATCCAAATAACTTTTGAACACAGTATTTTGTATATACACCCTTAATCTAAAAACAAATTGCAAACAAATCTTGAACCGGATTTAATAGATTTTTTAAAGTGATATGGATGTAGCAATTCTGAAACTATTCTGTATATCATAACACTGAGCAAATGAAAAAAGACTATTGGGAGTCAGAGTTCTTTCTCACTGTGGGAAAAGGGAGATGCAAGTAAGGAATAGGAGAAAGAACCCTGTGGTGCTGAATTGGAATTAGAGTATACTAGTAACGAACACATGATTAAAAATAGTTGAACTATATTAAGTTGCCATTTTTCCTTTTGGCTCTGTTTACCTAAAGGGCCTAAAAGCAATCAAATCCCAGTAACAATGAGCATATCTGGTGTCCAGATCTTGGATTCTAACTACCATTGTCCACTAAAAGGGGAGCTCTTTGAAGAGATGGATGATTTCCAAGTCTAGACAGGAAAAGTACAAGATGAACCTAGAACATCATATTATACCAGAAAGCAAGAAAAGTGCTTAAAAAAAAAAGATAGGTGTGTGTCAAAAGGAACCAGTATGAAAGGACTCTCACTGGATAAATCTGGGACAAGATGAACATTAAAAAAAATAATGACAGTAATAGATTATAATCTATTAAGTAAAATAAGAATCTAGGAGTCTATACTAATGATAATAATTATATAATTAAGTAAGAGAAAAAGGAAAGATATTGCTTACAGAATGCCAACTAGAAAAATGGAGGTAGAATAATGGAGTTATAAAATCACCATTTTGCAACCATTAGAGTAATTAATTCAGACATTGATTATGAGTTCTATTTTCGACATGCTTAACTTAGGATGTCAGTGAGATCCAAGGAGATATCAATCAGGCAGCTGGTTGTAAGTTTGGAGCCCAGAAGAGGGGTCTGGGATGAAGATATGGATTTAGAAGTCATTAGCATAATCAGCATTTGAAGACATAGAAGAAGGAGAGATTATCAAGGATCAGTGAATGTTGAAAACTTTGAGCACAAGGTTGAGAAGGAACAAGACATTTATACAGTCTCAAAATATCTTTCTAAAGATCACTTAGTTATTTACATAGGAAAAAATGATAACTCTACAGTGAAAAAACCTGGCAGATGCCACCTTAGCAAACTGATCAAAGTGAACACCATCAATAATGGAACCAAGTGACACCATGTTTTTCCTCATCTTGTGCACTGAGGACATACTACCCCATAGGTAGTATGCCTGCTCATTCAAAAAAAAAAAAAAAAAAAGAGTGAGAGAGAAGAAAAAGAAACTGAATTATAAGAAAACACAGAACAAAACCAAGTAGAGGGGAATTCTACAAAACACTAGACTGTACATTTCAAAAATGTAATTATCATGACTAACAATGAAAGACTGGGGAACTCTTCCAGATCAGAGGAGACTAAAGGGTCATGACAATGAAATGCAATGCGTGATTAGGGATCAGGTACTGGACCAGAGGGAAAACTACTAAATAGGACAGTATCAGGCCAATAAGTGAGCTTTGAGTATGGACTAAATTATATCAATGTTATTGATCCTAAATTTGATTATCATACTGAGAGTGCGGGGAGGAATGCAGGTATATTAGAGAATGTCGTTGCTCTTAGCAAATACTCACTCAAATATTTAGGATATTAGAGGTAAATACTACAAATTAAATGGTTTAGGGAAAAAATTGTATATATGTGTGCATTCATACATATAGGTACACACACAGATAAAGAGATTGTGGCAAAACATAAAGTTCTGATGCATTGGGGTAAAGGGCATATGGAAATTATATGTAATATTCTTGCAACTCTTCTGAAAGTTTGAAATTATTTTGAAGTTAAAAGCTTAAAAATAAATTGGAGATGAGGAAATAGAAACAGAATGCAGATAACTCTTTTGAGAAATTTGTCTGTGAAGGGGAGCAGAGAAATAGGATTAGAGAGGGGTCAAGATTATAAAATAGCTCGTTAAAGACAGGAGAAACTAGGGGGCGCCTGGGTGACTCAGTGGTTTAAGCCTCTGCTTTAGGCTCAGGTCATGATCTCAAGATCCCATAATGGAGCTCCTCATGGGGCTCTCTGCTCAGCAGGGAGCCTGCTTCCCCCTGCTTCCCACACCCCCACCGCCTGCTTGTGATCTCTGTCTGTCAAATAAATATTAAAAAAAAAAAAAAAAGACAGGAGAAACTAGAACAGATTTGTATGCTGATGAGAACAATGGTTAGCCTCAGCACATCCTTTATAAGACAAGAGATTTGACCAAGTACACTCACCTCAGGCTCCTCGGAAAGTATTTTTTTCCTTACTTAACTGCAACCAGGAAGACATTTGGGTCACCACTTGAGGGCAGTACAAAATGATGTTACATGTCACTCTGGTAGTTTTACTGCTTCAGCTGCTGGAACAAAACAAGGTCCATATGTGATTTTCTCTCAAACGTGTTGTGTGAAATAAACCTCCTAACATACCACTTTTCCCAAAGGTTTAAATACGAAAAGCCCAACAGAATTCATAACAGGGGTTTGGGGTGAGGGGAGAAGGGGTGAGAAAGAGGGTCTCATGCTTAGAAAAATGCCTGGCACATGTTCTGAGTTTAATACATAATAAAAGGTTAACAGAAAGATTAGAGCGTGTCAGAGCTAGAAACAGCCCTAGAGAAGGATGAATCTAGCCCTCTCACTTTATAGACAGGACCTTGGGTCCAGAGGAGTGAAGGGACTTGGCCAAAGCCATAGTAATGTGGTAGAGAATGTAATGGTTTCAACACTTACCTGGTCAGTCTATTAAGACAAAGTTTCTGATACTTTCAAATGACATCATAAATATAGACTGCAAAGGGACCAACCGCATCATTGGCACTGATACTGAGTTCCCGAAAAAAAAAACTGTGACCTCCGTTGTGCGACTGTGCCCTTGTGTCTTTCTCTATCCTGGGAGGATATGACCCTTCACCCTCAACTCTTGTCCACTTCAACTGGTCCTAATGCTCTGGACAAATTAGTTTTGATCACAGCCAACTATTTCCCACCCCTTTCTGGCAGGGCTCTAAGGAGTAACATGTTAGACGTTCCTACCAAAACTGAGGAATGAAGTGGAAGTTGGAAGATGATGTTAGGAAAAAAGTGAATGGGCATGTGGCAGTATATTGTTTAGACAGAAATTAACAGTATCGGTGCAATAGACTGGAGATGATCTTACAAAGAAAATCAGAAAACCCTAGTGAAACACAAAATTTTAAATATGACATAAGTACATAATGGAGCAGAAAGCAAGTTTAGGCTGATTAAAATACAGAAACCAATATGACTTCTTATCATGCTATTAAGTTGGCTCAATTATGCAGAAGGGCCCCTAACCTAACTGTTACCTAAAGAAAAATGTTCACGCATTAACCTGGCTTTTCAAAGATCTCCCTGGCCATGGCCCACTCTATAGTCTCATGTCCTGCTCCAACCAGTATTTTCTGAACACTTGCTGCAATGGCTTAAGTGCTGTAATATATCAAGCTGTGCTCTGCCCTTGCACCATTTTGAGGTTCACCTCAAATGCTACCTTCTTTGGAAGATTTCCTTGATTTGACCCTCACATTTACTTGAAGATTCCTTTTGGTCCTTATAGGCATTGCATATACTTATCTTGAGCATTCATTTCTGCCTTATCTTTTGTACTACATAATGAACACTTTGAGGGCATGAACTGGCTCTTAATACTACAATTTTTTTAAAGAATTGTTTCCATTTATTAGTAATCTAATAATAATCTTTCTTATCTTTCTACCACTTCAATATTTCCAGCTCATTCCTTCCAAAACCCCAATTCCAATAGTTCTCTAGTAGTCCCTGGGCCAGTGATCCTAACACCTCTTGACTATTCCTTACCTATCTAATGTCCTCTTCTTACCCATTTAAATTCCAAGGTCCAATGTTAAAATCATTCCCTTGATATTTCTTCTCCTCTTTTACTCTTCTTGCTTTGCTATTCTGCCTCACAAAACCCCTACCCTGGGCAATCTAACTCTCCACCTGGTCGACCTTTTGGGATGTGGTTGAAGAAAAACCCACAATACTGTCAGTTGGACTCTTTAAATTCATTACTTCTAACCTCAAGCAGCCTTTAGTGTTAGCTGATAATTTTATTTTAAAAGCCCATACACTTTCCCTAGATGATTACTTCATATTTTTTTCTTGAAACCTCCAGCACCTTCTTTTTTTTCCTCTCTCAGCAGATAACCCACCCACCTGCATCATCCATGCCTGTATACTCCAGTCCTCTAAGTGGTATTCTGAAAACGAATCTTTGCCCCTATGCTCCAGCAATTCTCTCTCTTGTCTATATCATCAGTATTTCCCTTTCCAAAGGATCATCGCATCAGCTTTAAAAAGTACTGTGGTGGAGTGCCTGGGTATCTCAGTCAGTTAAGCATCCAACTCCGATTTTGGTTCAGGTCATGATCTCTGGGTTGTGAGGTGGAGCCATTCAGTGGCCTCTGTGCTCAGTGGGCTCTGGAGAGTCTCCTTGAGATTCTCTCCCTTCCTTTGCCCCACTCCCCGACCCCACGCTCATATACTCTCTCTCTCAAATCAATAAATCTAAAAATAAATTTATTTTAAAATAAATAAATCTTAAAAAGATTTTTAAAAGATGTTTTAAAAGAAGAAACCTCTTTTGACTCCATATTCCCTTCTAGCTATCACACTATTTCTCTCTCTGCTCTTCATTTTAGCCAATATCTCCAAAGAATTATCTGTGTTCCTTGATTTCAAGTCCTATCTTTTCATTCTCTCTAGAGACCACTTTAATTAGGTTTTATCTCCTTTCCTAACTGAAACTGGTTTTTTTTTTTACCAAGGTCACCGAAGACCTCCATGTTGATAAATCTTTAGGCAGTCTCAGTTCTCATCCAGCTGGCTTTATGATCAGATATGATACATTTGCTAACTCCCTCCTTCCTTCCTCATTTCTTCCTGAAACACTTATCTTTACCTGACTCCAGGACAGACACCATACTCTTCTGGTTTTAGTCTAAGTTCACTGTTGGTTGCTCCCTCTCAGTTCCTTCTCATTTGCTAATTTCACTTCATTTCCTTGATTTCTAACTTTGGAGTAACCGCAGTTGGACTTCTTGGATCTACAGACACTCATTGAGATGGTCTTACCCAGTCTCATAGCTTTAAATGCCCCCATATGATATTAACACCCAAATTTATATATCCAACTCAGATTTCCCCCCAAACTCCAGACTCTTATTCCAATTCCATTCTTGATGTTTCAACTTGGATGTTTAAAAAGTACCTCAAACTTAGTGCAAGACAAAATTCTTGATGTTCTTCCTAAATCGGTTTCTTCCACAGTCTTCCCTATCTCACCTAATCACTCCAGTTGCTCAGGCAAAAACCTGGCATCATCCTTGACTCTTTTCTTCCCCTCATCCCTTACAGTTAAACCTTTAGCAAAACTATTGGACCCTTCCTTCAAAATATATGCTGATCTGACCACTTCTTCACCTAAACCCCTAACCTCCTCATCATGCTGTCTGACCAAAGCTGTCATCATATCTGGATTGTTTCAATGATATCATATTTATTTTACTGCTTTCTGCTTTTGTTATCCATGACCTATTTTTCTCACAGTAGTCCAAATAATTTTTTTAAACGTAAGCCTACCATGTTCTTCCCCTACGCAAAATTCCAGTAACATTCCATCTCATTCAGGGTAAAAGGCAAAGTCTTTGCAATGGCCAGACCTCACTTGATAGAGCATACTATAACCTCTCTGACTTCCTTTCTTAATCATTCACCCTTACCTTTACTCTGCTCCAGCCATATTGGCATCCTTGATGTTTCTCAAACCCACTAGGCACACCTCTGCCTTGCACTGCTATTCCTTTTGCCTTGATTGCTCCCCACTCTAGACATACTCTTCATCAGTCTCTTACTTTAAATCTTTTCTTTAATGTTTTCTTATCCATGAGAACTTTTTTGACCACCCTTGCAATCTCATCCCCCACCCCCTTTTAATACTCTTCCATCTATCTTCCATCTATCTTTCTTTCTCTCCTGATACTGTCAACTTATGATTTTATATATACATATTTATACTTTTATAAATAATTTATATAAGCTACATGAAGGCAACGTTTTATCTGTTTTGTTCACTGCTATATCCTTAGTACCTAGAACAAATCTTAGCATATAGTAGGTACTGAACAATTATTTTTTAAGTAATGAACAAATCCTCATGATAACTTTATGAGCTAGATTCTATTTTTTATCACTTCTATTTTACAAATGAGGGAGCTGAGGCTTAGGAACTTAACTCAAATCACATGACTAGCAGGTAGCAGAGCTGAGGTTGGATGCAAGATGTCTTTTTCTTTAAAGCCCACAACTTTAACTACTATGGTATTCTGCCTCCTCCATATCTCTAGAATCAATCCTCTTAATTATATCACTACTGTGCTATAGTTTTGGCCCCAACAATTCTTATCTGTATTTCTTTAAAGCACCCCGATCCTCTTGCTCCATCTTATACACAGAGCCAGAGTGACATCTATTTTTTTGTTTTAAAGTGTACATTTAAGTGGTTTTTAGCATATTCACAGAATTGCATAACCATCATCATTATCTACTTGCAGAACATTTTCATCACTCCAAGAAGAAACCCTACGTCCATTAGCATTCACTTCCATGCCCCTTACCCTCCACTTCTGATGACTGCTAACCTAATTTCCATCCCCTTGGATTTGCCTATTCTGGAGATTTCATATAAATGGAATAATATAATGTGAGGCATAAAAGCCTTTTATATCTGGCTTCTTTCACTTAGCATAATGTTTTCAAGGTTTAACCATGTTGTAGCATGGATCAGCACTTCATTACTTTTTAAAAAAATTTTTTGAAGAGTTTATTTATTTATTTGAGAGAGAAGGGAGAGAGACAGCACACAAGTAGGGGGAAGGGGCAGAGGGAGAGGGAAAAGCAGACTCCCTACTGAGTAGGGAGCTTGATGCAGGGCTCAATTCCAGAACCCTGAGATCATGACCTGAGCCAAAGACTGATGCTTAACCCACTGAGTCACCCAGGTGTCCTGGTACTTCATTCTTTTTTATTGCCCAATAATACTTCATTGTATAGATATACCACATGTATTTATCCATTCACCAAGGATGGACATTTGTTTTTACACTTTTGGTTATTATAAAGAATGTTACTATGAACATTCATATGCAAGTTTTTAATGCAAATATATGTTTTTTATTCTTTTGGTTATATACCTAGGAGTAGAATTGTTGGGGAATATGATAATTCTATGTTTAGCTTTTTGAGGAACTGCCAGATTGTTTTCCAAAGTGGTTGTATCATTTTATAATTCCACCAACAAAGTGTGAGGGGTCTAATTTCTTCACATCCTTGCCAATTCTGGATTGTCGTAACAATTTCAACAACATTCTTTTGCATGTAGATATGCAGTTGTTATTGTCCATCTAAAAAATTATAACCATTTTAGTGGGTGTGAAGTGCTATTTCACTGTGGTTTTGATATGCATTTCCCTAATGGCTAATGATGTTGAGCTGTTAACAGAGCATATGTTGTACACTTTTTGGCCACTTGTATATATTCTTTGGAGAAATGTCTATTCAAATAATTTAGCCATTTTAAAAATTGGGTTATTTGTCTTCTTATTGTTGAGCTGTAAGGCTTTTTAATATATTCTGAACAAGTCATTTACCCAATATATGATGTACAAATATACCCTACCATTCCTTGAATTATCTTCACTTTCTTGATGGTGACCCGTGAAGCATGAAAGTTTTAACTTCTGATGTTCAATTGATCTACTTTTTTTTTTTTTTAAGATTTTATTTATTCATTTGACAGAGATCATAAGCAGGCAGAGAGGCAGGCAGAGAGGGAGGAGGAAGCAGGCTCCCCGCTGAGCAGAGAGCACGATTCGGGGCTCAGTCCCAGGACCCTGGGATCATGACCTGAGCTGAAAGCGGAAGCTTTAACCCACTGAGCCACCCAGGTGCCCCTGATCTATTTTTCCTTTTGTTGCTCATGCTTTTGGTGTTCTAGCTAAGAAAGCATGACCTAATTCAAAGTCATAAAAATTTACATACACATTTTCCTCTTAAGAGTTTGAGAGGTATGGGCGCCTGGGTGGCTCAGTGGGTTAAGCCGCTGCCTTCCGTCATGATCTCAGGGTCCTGGGATCGAGTCCCCATCGGGCACTCTGCTCAGCGGGGGGCCTGCTTCCTCCTCTCTCTCTCTGCCTGCCTCTCTGCCTGCTTGTGATCTCTCTCTGTCAAATAAATAAATAAAATCTTAAAAAAAAAAAAAAAGAGTTTGAGAGTTAGGAAACTTACTTTTTTGTAAGAGCTTTATGGTCTTAAATTTTTTTTAAAGATTTTATTTATTTATTTGACAAAGAGAGAGAGAGAGATCACAAGTAGGTGGAGAGGCAGGCGGAGAGAGAGGGGGAAGCAGGCTCCCTGCTGAGCAGAGAGCCCAATGCGGGGCTCGATTCCAGGACCCTGAGATCATGACCTGAACCGAAGGCAGAGGCTGAGCCCGCTGAGCCACCTAGGCACCCCTGGACTTATACTTATATCAGTGACCTATTTTGAGTTGGTTTTTGTATATGGAATGAGGTAGGGGACACACTTCATTCTTTTGCATGTGGATATCCAGTACAACTTGTTGAAAAGACTATTCTTTTCCCCATTGAATTGCCTTGGCACTCTTGTTGAAAATCAAGGGGAACCTGACTGGCTCTGTTGGTAGAGCACGAGACTCTTGATTTCAGGGTCAGAGTTTGAGCCCCATGTTGGGTGTAGAGACTACTTAAAAAAAAAGAAAAGAAAACCAACTGGCCATACATGTTTGGGCTTATTTTTTCAGGCCTCAATTCCATTCCATTGATTATGCCAGTACCACACTGTCTTGGTTACTCTACCTTGGTGGTAAGTTTGAATCAGGAAGTATGAATCTTTCTTTTTTTTTTTTTATTTTTTAAAGATTTTATTTATTAATTTGACAGAGAGAAATCACAAGTAGACAGAGAGGCAGCCAGAGAGAGAGAGAGGGAAGCAGGCTCTCTGCCGAGCAGAGAGCCCGATGCGGGACTCGATCCCAGGACTCTGAGATCATGACCTGAGCCGAAGGCAGCGGCTTAACCCACTGAGCCACCCAGGCGCCCCGGGAAGTATGAATCTTTCAACTTTGTTCTTTATTTTCAAGATTGGCTATTCTGAGTCTTTTGCAATTCCAAATGAATTTTAGAATGAACTTGTGAATTTTGACAAAGAAGTTAGCTGAGATTCAAATAAGAGTTGCACTGAATCTGTAGATCAATTTGGGAAGTATTGCCATCTCAACAACCTTGGGTCTTCTAGTCCAGGAACATGAAAAGCCTTTCCATTTACTTAGGTCTTTCCCCCCCCCAATTATTTATTTATTTATTTGAGCATGAGAGAGCGGAGAGAGAGTGAAAGAAAAAGAGCATAAGCAGGAGGAGGGGCAGAGGGAGAGGTAGAAGCAGCCTCCCTGTTGAGCAGGGATTTCTCAAATGGGCCTCAATCCTAAAACTCTGGGATCATCCTGGGATCATGATCTGAGCCAAAGGCATCTGCCATTGGTTTTCTTTTGCTTAACTGATTGAGCCACCTAGGCACCCCTTATTTAAATCTTAAATTTTTTTCAATGATGTTTCAGAGTTTTCAGTTACAAGTCTTAAACATAGTCTTTTATTTATTTTTTATTTTTATTTTTTTTAAGATTTTATTATTTATTTGTTAGAGAGAGATTGAGAGCACAGCAGGGGGAGCAGCAGGCAGAGGGAAAAGTAGGCTCCCTGCTGAGCAAGGAGCATGAAAGTCTTCTTTTAAATTTTTTCTTAAGTACTTTTTTTTTGATGCTATTGTAAATAAAATTGCCATCTTAATTAATTTTTAGATTATTCATTACCAGTATATAAAAATACAACTGATATTGATCTTAAGTTTTTCAGTCTTACTGAACTTGTTTATTCTAATAATTTTTGTTGTTTCTTTAGGATTTTCCAAACCTACAAGATCATCTCACTTGTATCTTGAGAAAGGCTTGTACCACTATATATTTTCCTCTCAGGACTGCCTTTGTTGTGTCCCATAGATTTTGAACCGTTGTGTTTCCATTATCATTTGTTTCCGTGAATTTTTTCAATTCTTCTTTGAGTTCCTGGTTGACCCATTCATTCTTTAGAAGGATGCTGTTTAGTCTCCATGTATTTTGGTTCTTTCCAAATTTCCTCTTGTGATTGAGTTCTAGCTTCAGAGCATTGTGGTCTGAAAATATGCAGGAATGATCCCAATCTTTTGATACTGGCTGAGACCTGATTTAGGACCAAGGATGTGATCTATTCTGGAGAATGTTCCATGTGCACTAGAGAAGAATGTGCATTCTCTTGCTTTGGGATGAAATGTTCTGAATATATCTGGGATGTCCATCTGGTCCAGTGTGTCATTTAAGGCTTTTATTTCCTTGTTGATCTTTTGCTTGGATGATCTGTCCATTTCAGTGAGGGTAGTGTTAAAGTCCCCTACTATTACTGTCTTATTGTTGATGTGTTTCTTTGATTTTGTTATTAATTGGTTTATATAGTTGGCTGCTCCCACGTTGGGGGCATAGATATTTAAAATTGTTAGATCTTGTTGGGCAGATCCTTTGAGTATGATATAGTGTCCTTCCTCATCTCTTATTATAGTCTTTGGCTTAAAATCTAATTGATCTGATATAAGGATTGCCGCTCCTGCTTTCTTCTGATGTCCATTAGCATGGTAAATTCTTTTCCACCCCCTCACTTTAAATCTGGAGGTGTCTTCGGGTTTAAAATGAGTTTCTTGTAGGCAACATATAGATGTTTTTTTTTTTTTTTTATCCATTCTGATACCCTGTGTCTTTTGATTGGGGCATTTAGCCCATTAACATTCAGGGTAACTATTGAGAGATATGAATTTAGTGCCATCGTATTGTCTGTAAGGTGACTGTTACTGTATATTGTCTCTGTTCCTTTCAGATCATCTCACTTGTAAATAAAGATAGTTTATTTCTTCCTGCCCTATTTGGTTGCCTTGTATTTCTTTTTCTTGCATAATTGCTATGACTAGAACCTCCAGGACAATGTTGAAGAGAGTGACCTTATTTCTTTTAAGGTTTATTTATTTGCTTATTTGTCAGAAAGAGAGAGAGAGAATACAAGCAGGGGAAGCAGGAGAGGAAGAAACAAACTACCTGCTGAGTGGGGACCCTGGGATCATGGCCCAAGCTGAAAGTAGATGCTTAACCAACTATGTCACCAAAAAGTGACCTTTCTAAAACACAATTTTGGATTTTTATTTCCCAGCCTTAGAATCATTCAATGACTCCACATTACCCTTAGAATAAAGATTTCACTTCTCATTTGCCTGCGATGCCAGTTTGCATCCCACCTTGGCTTTGCATCCTTTTTTTAAAAGATTTTATTTATTTATTTGACAGACAGAGATCACAAGTAGGAGAGATGCAGGC
This sequence comes from Mustela putorius furo, assembly GCF_011764305.1. Classification (NCBI taxonomy): domain Eukaryota; kingdom Metazoa; phylum Chordata; class Mammalia; order Carnivora; family Mustelidae; genus Mustela; species Mustela putorius. Next base: position 40,826,884 of record NW_025422005.1, on the reverse strand, counting down.
AGAGAGAGAGAGGAGGAAGCAGGCTCCCTGCTGAAGCAGAGCCCGATGTGGGGCTCCATCCCAGGACCCCGGCCGTGATCATGACCTGAGCTGAAAGCAGAGGCTTTAACCCACTGAGCCACCCAGGCACCCCTTGGCTTTGCATCCTTAATAAAATCCAGTCCATACCTTTCCCAACTCTTTGCTCTTTCTTGCTTCTGGGCCTCTGTGTACATTATTCCCTCTGCCTGATACACTCCCTTCTCCATCCAACCCTTGCTTCACCAGGGCAATTTCCACTCATGCTCTAGATATCAGTTTATATATGGCTTCTATTAGGAAGCCTCCTCTCCCTTGTCCCATGGCACAGTGTGTATTGTGCAGGCGCCTGCACAATCCTCACTGGGATCTTATTCTTTTAACTTTATTATATTGCATTGATAATTGCCATTTTGCTTGTCTGTCCTCCTCGCTAGGCTATGTGTTCTTTGAGGGTGGAAACTATGTCTTAACTCCTCTGCCTTGCAGAGTGCTTGGGACATAGTTTGTAATAAAAACTTGATGTGTTGAATAAATTAATAAATGGGAAGAAGCCATTTATTTGCTTTTTGTAAGTTCCATATTTCAGTAAACCTCTTTGGTAGTTCTAATCGGTGGTCTGAAAATGAGCCCAGAAGGCTAGGAGTTTGCAGGAAGTTGTTCAGTGTTCCCTTATGGGCTTGAGATAATTGTCCCTTGAAGTTCCAATCAGAACCTTCCCTGTTAAGCAGTTAAAAAAAATTTTTTTTTTTCACAGTGCCCTTTGGGTTGACATTTAATTATAGGGATAATTTGTTTTATATAGGATTTCAGATTTATGGCCTTTCAAAACCAATTGGTTTTCTTGAATCCAATTCTTCAAAGTTGATGATTTTCTAGGCCCCATTGCATTTTGATGTAACAAAACTATCCAAAACATGTAATGAAGGAGGGAGTATCATTCCTATTTCATCCATGAGGGGAAGAATAATTTACGTAACTTGTCCAGGTTCCCAGGGGCAGAATTGATCCCAAGCCTTTTTGACAATAAATCCGTACTTTTAACCATTTACTTCCTCCATCTTACCTACTTAAAATGTATAATTTTACAAAAAGAGTAGGTGTGTCTTACTTGAGGTTAAGCTTGACACTTAGTAAGCCAAAATTGTATATCGTCAGAGTTATCCCTGAAAAATTCTAGAACTTATTCAATATAATATACAGACACATTATATCTGCATAAGCTCAACACAGCCAATTATTTTCTTCAGGCTTAAATCAAATCCTTGCCTCTTTGGTTGAGTATCAGTTGAAATCCTTGGCTTGCATGTAGAGATAATATTGAAAGCAACAAAAACCCTTTCTTAAAACACTGAGCACTGAGGGTATATAATTACATTCCTATCAGTTAAATGCAAACATGATGCTACTACCCTTTTTAAATACTTTGATTTTCTGGACTGTAAGATAGAACGGATAGTGCCTCCAGTAAAACAAGTACCTTTTAAAAAAATCTTTCAGTGCCAAATGTTGCTATGAGTTGGTACAGTCTCTTCAGACTTTCAAACTTTGACAGATTTATTAGAGATTTCTGTGGCAGGTGAGATACTGACAGTATTTCTTAGGAAAGCTAAAGAAAATGGGGCAGTTATAGAGATAACTAAATCCTTAATTATCATTGTCTTAACCATCATGTGATAGTCCCCATTTGTTGAGTACTTATTTCCATGTGCCAGACAGTGTGCAATGTGCTTTATAAGCATTTAATTTTGTTTAGCACTCTGATGTAGTTCGCATAAAACTGAGGCTCAAAGACTTTTAATAACTTGCACATGGTGTTATAGCTTATAAATGGAGGACTTCAATCCACTCTCAAATTTGTCTGATTCTACACCCCATCCTCTTAATCATTGTCTTGATGTCAGGGTTTCTGACTTTCTTTTAAAGGCGTAAAATAGGGGTGCCTGGAGGGATAAGCCTCTGCCTTCAGCTCAAGTCATGGTCTCAGGGTCTCAGGGTCCTGGGATCAAGCCCTGCATCCGACTCTCTGCTCAGTAGGGAGCCTGCTCCCCACCTCACCCCTGCCTGCCTCTCTGCCTCTCTGCCTACTTGTGATCTTTCTCTCCGTCAAATAAATAAATAAAATATTTTTTTAAAAAGGGGTAAAATAGATTCCAGATTGTCCTTTTAAAAAATTAAGGTGATTAGATTTAAAAATGTCATCAGTACAAAACAATAATGGTCTCTTTTGTGTCCAGTAGAGATTTTGCTCATCTGAGAATCTCCAGACAGACACATTTCCCTAAGCCTCTTCTGGCCCAGCCATGATTCCTTCTGAGTATGTCCTAATATCTCCTCCATCTTTCTCTGCTAATTCCTTCCTCTCCCATCCCTCTGTGCTCCATTCCACAACACATGTCAGCATGCTCAGAACATACTTGTTCTTCTGTGCTTTGATGACTCATATTTTCCTTGAAAGACCTGGCCCCTTTGGAGGTGTTGGTCAGGAGTTTGAGAAGTCCCAGAGAGTTTTAAATAGGGAAATCATAAAATCTGGGTTTTTTTGTTTTGTTTTGTTTTTAGTTTTAAAAGATCACTGTTTATGATAGAGAATTGATCGTTATAGGTGCAAACATGAAACTAGGGAGATTAGTGAAGGAATTTCAGCAATGGTCCAGGAGAGAAGTGGTAGTGGCAGTGAAGACAGTGAGAAATGGTCAGATCGAGAATATATTTTGAAAAAAGAATTGGAATTTCAGATATATATAGGAGGTTGATCCAACAAAACTTGCTTATAGGTTGGACTTGGGCTATGAAAGAAAGCACAGAATAAGTGAAGAAAAGCAATGGACTGAACAAGGCAGACTCTATTAGTGTTGTAAGATGTTCGATACACAGTCATCATTTTAAACTGAGACATAACTGTTATTATGACTTAGAAAATCTTTGAAAGCGTTGTTTGTCATTTTATGTGTATGTGGAGTGTCTTAGTTTTCTCTAGCTACATGAACCTGCTAAGTGCATGACACTAGCGCTAGGTATTTTCACAAAAGTTGCATCATTAAGCTTTCACTAAACCCTTAGAAGGAAGAGTTAATATCCCATTTTAGAGAAGAAAACTAAGTCTTATGATTTGACTGAAGTTATACAGTTGATAAGGAACTTAATTGAGATTTGAAGTCAAAGTTGACTCTAAAGCCCCTGTTTTTGTCACTGCAATGATTCAAAGGTACAAAATCAGAATTCCCCAAACTTTTCTCTGCATTACTTGAAGTCTCTGTTGATTCTCATGTGTCCTATTTTAAAGCCCAAGGCTGGCAAACAGGACAGCTTTGTTCTGTCTGTAGCCCATCCGCTGACTTGTCTTGTGATTTAGGGCAAGCTTCTTAATTTGATGGTGTCTCAGCATTCCCACATGTTAAGCAGGGCTAGTAATTAGTGATGGAGACAATGCTTTGAAATCTGCAGATGAAAGGACCTGAGGTCTTGAGTGCAAATATTTTCTTTCCCATGGTGTTCTTTTGGTGTCTTATAGTTTTCTGGAACCTTCATAAGAGAAGAGAAAAAAAGAAAATAAGAGAAGAGAAAAGACAGAAAAAAAAAAAAAGGAAGGAAATAGGACAAGTATAGAACTGTGTTTGCTTGCTCACTGGAAGCCAATGGAACTTTAGGGACATAAATGTAATACTCTTCCTTACTCTCTAGTACTTGATAAATATCACTAATGGATGAATGAATTTTGTTTAAAAACCATTAAGGTAGTTTTTGGAAAACTACTGATGATCTTTAAAAATTATTTCTATTTTGTTTCTGGTTTCTTAAACGTAAATATTCTCTAGTAAGAAGAAAAAGGAGCTAATGTGTATTTAGTGTCCACTGTGTGCTAGGTGTCATGCTAACTGCTTTCACATGAAACTTCACTTAAGCATCCTATTAGCACAATCAAGTAGGTGCTACCATTACCTTTGATTACAGTAAACAATGGCTTGGTATAGTTCACTGACTTGTCCGAGGTCACAAACTTAAAAAGTAGCAGAGCCGAGACTGGACCAGACTGGGACTTCCCAGTTCTAAATTCAGACTCTTCCCGGGACATCCCATTGCCCTGAAATATTAGCGATGAAGACAGTTTTGAAATGTCCTATCACACCCTGGCTGTATGTGGCATTTAAAAATCTCTTACTGCTTGTTCTTTTCAGTTCCTGGCACAGGGACAGTTATTTGTATAGCACAATTGTTATTATTGTGCAGCTTCACATATTCTTTCTGCCCTGGGCAAACATGAACAATAATGGGCTATCTTTACGCAATGAACAGCTTGGAAGCATGAGCTCCAGATTATCATTACAATTGTAGTTTAATTTTTTTTTTTCTGTAGCTTAGAAGGCCTTTCTCAAAGTCTCATGCAAATAAACTGGTTCTTTGTGTATTCAGAGAGCGCCTGAGTTTTTTTTCCCCATAGTTTGAATCAAGCATCCTGTATTTCTGAATGCTGACATCACAGATACGCAGTGTTCTTGAAAAGCTGATATAACAGTCACCTCTAAAGTTGGAATATAAAGAAATAAAAGTAGCTGTGGTGTCCCAGAAGGGTTGGTTGTAGAGAAAAAGTGGAATGAGAGTAGGATAGAAAGAGAGATGGAAAGATAGGCTGATCACAAAGTTGTTCGGGATCTAAGTTCTCCTCTTCAGGATCATCTTGGGTTTAGGGCTATTATAAATCTGGAGCTCATCTTCAGTTTTCCATGTTCAAAAGCACCATTTTATCAAGTCTTCTTGGAGGTGATCAATGTCTACAGGACACATGTTGCTAGTAAAAGGGCATGAGTCAGAAGACTTATGTATAATTTCTAGCTTTCTCACTGTGAATTTGGACAAATTCCTCCTCTGTGAAATAAAATTAATAATAATTCCCACAGGGCTGTTGTGAGGATTACATGCAATAATGTACATGAAAGCAGCATTTGTTGGTTGTCAGTACCCAGATTTAAGTCATCAGACACAACTTTTTACCAAGGGAACATGGACCTTTCCTATAACAGCGATACATGAGTCAGATGTTCAAGGCACTCCTTTCTTATGGCCAATGTATTTGCAAAACTCTCTTAGTAATTGGACAGTTGTCTGAGGGGTAGAATTAAATGGTGATCTTAAAGAATGGTATTCTTATAGCTACCACTAATTAGTCATCTATTCCAGTCAAGACTTTGACAGGCCACTTATACATGATTTGTAGTCCTTATATCATTCCCATAAAGTAGGCATTATTATCTCCAATGTACACATGAGGTATCTGAAGCTTAGAGACCTAGAGCCATTAAGTTGTCCTAGAAAAAACAGGCAAGTCCTTTTTGTCAGCTCCATGAAGCTCGTTCTTATTATAATGAATTAGATCACAACATATCTTCCATTAGCTACATTTTACTCTCCTAAAATAGATTTGGGATATGACCCAGTGCTTTGATGAGATCTGGGACAGGTATTTGCAAACTGTCATTTAAAAAGAAATCCAGTCCCAGAAGTTCTAGCCCTTTTTAGGAGTTTGGACCATCATTCCCATCACCCATTACATGTCATTTTATTTTTTTTTTTTTTTTTTTTTTTTTTTTTTTTTTTTAAAGATTTTATTTATTTATTTGTCAGAGATAGAGCGTGAGCGAAAGAAAGCGAGCACAGGCAGACAGAGTGGAAGGCAGAGTCAGAGGGAGAAGCAGGCTCCCCGTGGAGCAAGGAGCCCAATGTGGGACTCGATCCCAGGACGCTGGGATCATGACCTGAGCCGAAGGCAGCTGCTTAACCAACTGAGCCACCCAGGCGTCCCTACATGTCATTTTAAATTTAAACCAGAACCAATGAGTGGAAAGGAAGCCAGTACAAATTATTGGTAGTCTGGAAAGGGGTCTGGGACAACCAGGTATAAATGATTATAAATAATAATAATTATTACCCAGGTAATAATTTTTAGCTTGTCTTCTCTTGCTGTGGGCTCTGATTATCATTATTGTTATTTGAACCAAGGCCCAAAACTACTTTAAGTGGCATTCCTCAAACAAATTACTTACAAAATATTTGTTCCTTGGATTTCTTATCTGTGAAATGGGGATAAAATAAGGATGCAAATAATAACTATCCATAACATTATGCATTTTTCAAAAGGTTTTATTTATTTATTTGACAGAGAGAGAGAGATCACAAATAGGCAGAGAGGCAGGCAGAGAGAAAGGGGGAAGCAGGCTCCCCGCTGAGCAGAGAGCCTGATGCCGGGCTCTATCCCAGGACCCTGAGATCATGACCTGAGCTGCATTTAATTATGCATTTAATTCACTTCAACAAACCTTTATCAGGTACCTATTTGACTCTAGGAGTTGTGCTAGATTCTGTATGTGAAAACATTTATAGATTGTGAGTAGCAATTCTGAAAAAAATACAATGTATTATTTTTTATTTACAATAAATCACATAATGATTATAACAATAATAATTCCTTATGTTTCCTTCATATTTTCATACTGATCTGCTCATTTTTTTAAAGATCTATTTATTTATTTGAGAGAGAGAGCGTGAGCAGGAGCGGGAGGGGTATAGGGAGAAAAAGTCTTAAGCAGACTCTGTGCTGAGTATGGAGCCCAATGCAGGGCTCGGTCTCACAACCCTGAGATCATGACCTGGGCTAAAACCAAGAGTGGGACTCTTATCTGACTGTGCCGCCCATTTTCCTCTGATCTGCTCATTTTATATATGAGAAGCTGAGTCTCAAACAGGTTAAATGGTTTGTCTGAGGCCACACACCAAATGATTCCAATATTCTCATTATTAGCTGCATACCTAGCCTTTCTGGAAAACTTTCACTCTATTCACACAAGAGCAATATCTTCTTTACTTCATATTGTTTGGAGAATCTCTTTGAATAGCAAGTGAATTTATAGTTCCCATAGTAATTTATGGGATGGCTTTTTTTTTTTTTTAAGATTTTATTTATTTATCAGAGAGAGAGGGCGAGAGAGCAAGCACAGGCAGACAGAATGGCAGGCAGAGGCAGAGGGAGAAGAGAAGCAGGCTCCCTGAGGAGCAAGGAGCCCGATGTGGGACTCGATCCCAGGACGCTGGGATCATGACCTGAGCCGAAGGCAGCTGCTTAACCAACTGAGCCACCCAGGCGTCCCTGGGATGGCTTTTTAATAGCAAGTGAATTTATAGTTTCCATAGTAATTTATGGGATGGCTTTCAGATTTCTTAACCTGCATCTACATCTGTAACTACCTCTATCTTTAGGTATTTTCATATATGTTATATCATTCATCCTCACAACAAGCCTAAGGTTGTACAGCTGGTAAATGGTAGAGCCAGAATTGTAACCTGGATGTTTCTGGTGTCCTAGCCCTATTTATTCCACACTGCTATACTGCTTCAGTTATTAGCTGTATAAACTGGGCAAATCAAGTAACCCCTATAATATTTTTTTCCTCATAATCTTCATTTACTGCATCTATAAAGTGGGTTTATGCTTTTCAGAGTTGTGAAGCTGAAATGTGATAGTGTAAAATAGAAAAGTCAAATATAAATATCAGTTGTGGTTATAGTTGATGAATGTACCATGGTAGAGTAATTTATCCCTCCTCCCTTGAGTTAATAACAGCAAAAAGAGACCCAAGGAGACTGTTGAATAAGTGGTTGTTCACCAGATCTGCATGGCTGCTCTTTGTGGCTAGACTTTGTTAAAAGGGGTCTGAGCAGAGTCAGGAGTTTCTGGGGGCCCTTCTGGGATGGTTTGCCCATTTTGGCAAAGGTCTAAAAAGTCAGGTGAGGTTTACTCCATCAGCTGGCCCTCTTGGTATATTAAACGAGGGCTGCCATAATGGCGACAAGGTCATGGGCCTGATAGAGCTGTGGTTTGTTGGTGTGGGAAGCCACCATGACCGAGAAAGAAGACCAATTCTGGGCAAAAACATTTATTGAGGCCTACTCTGTGGTAGGCTAAATGGCGAGTAGGATATATTAATGAGTCAGTCCCCGTCCTCAAGGATTTTACAGTGTGGTGGGGTAGAGAAAAGCCTTTAATTAACTCTTAAAAACAAGACGAGTATAATAAGAATCATATTAGAACAACTAAAAGGCTGGAGTTCCTAGAATGTTTCTTAAAAGTAGTTGGCATATAAGCCAAGTTTTTAAAGATCAGGATTTCTAGTAACTTGTTGTTTATTCCAACTGAAGATGGCAGTATGAGATAGTGGAGGATGTGTTATATTTAACACAAGCAGTAATGAGGCTTTTTATTGAGTACCTGTTGCATGTTAGGGTGTGAGGATATAGAAATACATCAGAAATTGCTTGTTGTTGAGAGCTCTCAGTGTAGTGGGGTAGACAGGTGTAAAGAGTCATTAGAGTGATAATGACTTCATAAGGTAGAGAAGAAATGTCAAAAGAAGCGTGTGTAACTCTGATTTGGGGAGGTCAGGAGATACTTTGCAAAGCGGAAAATTCTTGAGTATGTCTTCAGAAACTAGAAGAAGTTTGCCAAGAGGACTATGGTAGGAGTTAGGAGGCTGTGGGCACCTGCACAAGTCCCAGTGTTCTTTTATAAAACAATGTAAGTGTGGCCAGCAGCAAGCAGGCAAGGATATTATTCATCATCCCTCCCACTTGGATTTTGACTCTTGGAAGGAATAACTTGAAAGTCTTCTTTTTCAATATCATGCCCTAATAGCAGATGGTTAAATTACAGGTTTTGGAGTGAGACCTGGATTCCAACCTGGCTCTCTTAATCAGATGTATGACCTTATGTAAAATACTTATTTGGGTTTTGGTTTCTTTATTTATGCAACTTACTTGTGTCTTAGTTCCTTCCATTCATACAATTGAAAAATAAAATGTCTAGCACAGAATCTAGCATATTTTAATAAAGTACTGTTATTTCTATCATCTCATTTAGTTTTCACCTGGACTTTGGGTAGAGTTTCCCCCATTTTTCAGAAGCAGAAGGTCAGAGCAGTTAGGCCACCTGCTTAAAGTTTACAGCAATCTGTAGTCTCCTACCCCTACGCAGCCCGTCCGCCTTACTGCGATATCCGTGCCGGTTTTTCTCAGGCGGCCCTGTGGATAGGACCTTGTCCGGTAGCGCAAAATCCGGCGCCAGGATTTGGGTACTGCCGCGCTGGCGCCGGGCGGGCGGGGCCAGGAGGGGTGGGGCGGGGCGGGCGAGAGGAGGGAAGTTGTCGAAGTTAGGGGAGACGCCCGCCCGCCTGCCCCGGCCTCGCTTCTGACCGCTCCCTCCGCCTCCTCCCCGCCCCGAGCCCCAGCCAGCCTGTCCTTCCTTCCCCTCCCGTGCATGATGGAAACACCATGGCTGCGGCGGCCCAGCTCTCCCTGACACAGGTAACGCCGCCTGCCCGTCCGGCTCCGTCGGCTGGTGTCCCAGCCCGGCCCCCTCCCCCACCGTCCTGTGGTTCACCGACCCGGGCAGTTTCTCTCGCCGCGGGCGGGATGGCGTTCGGTGAGAGCTAGAGCGTTTGTGTGTGTGAGTGTGAGACTGTGTGACTGAGGGAGGGCGCCATCCCGAGCCTGCAGCTCCGTCGCAGCAGCCGTGACCCCGCCCCACTCCCCCCCACTCTCGCGCGCCGAGTCCCGCGGCCCCTTGGTCACACTGCTGAGCGGACCGTGGCCCCTGCCCTGTTCAGCCGTCGTCTGGCCCCGCTCACTCCTCGCAGCTTTCACCCAGCGAGGAAGTTTCCTCCTTCCAGGCCAGAAGTACTCCAGGTGAGCTCCTGTTGAGCTCGCGAGGATCAGCTTCAACCCCAGGTCAGCCCTCGCCCCCCACGAGGCTGGCTGTCTGGGCTATGCAGCGTCCTTTTCGTAGTTAAAAGTCACCTTCCCGACCCAGACGCCCAAGGCCTCCTCTAAGAGCCTTTCTTCTCAAAACGGGCCTTTTCCCTCTGGAGTCCAGCGAAAGCCCTCCCTTCCCCAGCAGTTTCCGATAATTAGCCTCTCTTCCATATAAGTCTTATACTCTCCCAAGTACTTACCCTGCTGCCTCATCCTGAATTCAGCCTCTTCCCCCCATCAGGTTTCCTTCTGGGTTGGACCTCCCAGTTCCGTCTGTCTTTGCTTCCACTCTTGGCGGGGGGCGTTTCTCTTAATTGCTGCCCACACGGATAACAGGGAAACATACTTCAACAGGTGTGATGGTTCCTTCAGTCTTGGCGCTGGAAAGACTGTAGCGATCACTCATTATGGGGGAACCTGTTCTCAGGGTCTTTCCTCTTGCCTTTCTGTTACCTGCAGAGTCCAGTTCTTGGGCTTCCCAGAAAACCTTGTGCTTCAGCATCGTTCATTCTGGGAGCCTCCTCCTTTCCTCTCTGTAAAGAAAGCCAGTTGTAATCTTCTCATGATGTTCGGGATGATGAGGACTTGCACCTGTCAGTCCCTTCCTTCTCCTTTGATCAAAACTCACCCCGGCCATAAACTTCTCAGGTTGTTCTTTCCAAAGCTGGTGACCACATACTTCCCCATAGGGCCCACCACAGCCTTCCTTCCTGCCTTGTATCTCCCTGCCACCTTGTAGTCTCCTTGGCCTAGATTTGTCAGTGCTTATACATTTGGGCCATTGAGTTTTTTGTGTTGTAGCAAAAGGCTTTGGGATATTTCACCTAGCGTTCTGGAATACAGAAACTGAGTGAGGAATGTTCTCCCCAGGAACCTGGAGTCACATAAACATGTGCCTCAGGTAAAATAACTAACTTTAGTTTTGCAGGAATTCTAAGTGAAGTCTGTCTTTCCCAGGTTTTCTTGATGTTGCTTATCCTATTTTGACAAGCAGACAACAGGGAAGAATCCTTGGAATGTGGTGTGTTAGTTTTAGTGGTGAATCTCTTTGGAAGCCTCCTCCAGAGATTTAAATTTGAGGAGTGGCAACATTGACTTTTGGGTGTTCGCTTTTTACGAATCTAGTTAGTGACTTGCATTATACAAGATCCTTTTGGCAGCTCTTGCTCTCTGGCTGTGTTGGCCAGTTCAGGCAGTTTTCCCCTCTTGAAGTTTTTGTTCTCTTGAAGTCTTCTGTAGATTTGTTTTTTAGTTGTTTGCATACTTTATTCTCTCCCGAGGTAATGCTTTTAGTTTCTTTTTACTGTCATTCATCTCTGGAGATTTTCTTTAGGCTCTGTCAGTTTTACAGACAGTTAAATAATTTAAATATGTTCTTGTGGTTATGTATTTAAATACTAATATGTACACAAAGTAAATAGTGCATCGGGAGTATTATCCTTAAGTGTCTCACATATGAGAGAACATATGTGAGAACATACATTGGTGGTTCATTTATATTGATAATTCAGATTAAGTCAATTTAGAATATTTTGATTTTAAGACATTAAGAGGCAGTAAGATCTATGTTAAGGGACAGGAAAAAGAACCTTTCTTAAGTGTTAATATACCCTAATGTGCCTCGTTATTTTAAAACTTTTCTAATTTGTGTTTTTTAAATTTTTTAACTGCTTGAAGCAAATAAACTAAGGTAACAATGCAGCCTGGTTTCACATTCATTATTGATCTGTTTGTGTCACGCCCCACCATCCACCCCCAAATATACACACTTAGGCATACTCAAGTGGAAATCCTCCAGGGCAGGGCCATCTTTTAATTCGTCTCTCTTCCTCAGTGCCCATCTGGAAGAAGGTGATTACTGTCTTATGAATGACTGAAAATTTTAAAGGGCTGTGTGACAGTTAAAAGATTAAACAGTTGCTGAAAGTGGTTTCTGCCTCTGGTCACTAGATAATAATGGTTTTTGAGTAGGTTTTTCCATTCAACAAATATTGATTAAGTACATATTATGTGCTAGGCACTCTGCTGGGATTGTCTTGTTTATAGTTTTTTGCCTTTATCAGTTAAGCAGAACTGACAGTTTGGGGGAAAAATGTGAAAAATATTTTAATTTACTCTTTCCTTCCTCTTTCCTTGCCTACCAACCAACCCATCAGCTCCCAGCCACCAAAATAAATTATTTAAATTATCATACTGTAGCTTCTAGAGAGGATAGAATACTATAGTAATGAAATTTAGTTCCAAGAGCTAACTCTATGGAATGAGTTAGATCTCCAGGGCCTCAGTTTTCTTAATTTTAATAACTCATTCAACAAATATTTGTTGAGCATTTACTGTGTGCCAGGAATTATGTGCTAGGTACTGAGGCTATACTAAGTAACAAAATAAATAACAGTTCTTGCATACAAAACATGGAATTTACATTGTAGTAGGGGAGTTTGAATTTAGTTGATCTAAGGCCCTTTCCAGCTGACCTTTTTTTATAGATCATACGCTACGATTTGTAGCTTTAGTGGGACTTTCCCAGAGGTACTTTGTGCTGGGTAGCCTTAGTGTTTGTCTTCTTTCTTTCTTTCTTTCTTTCTATCTTTCACTTTTGAAAATGTTAAGTAGGCTTCCTGCCAAGCGTGGAGCCCAGTATGGGGCTTGAACTCAGCCACCCTGAGATGGAGACCCAAGCTGAGATCAACAGTTGGATGCTTAACCGACTGAGCCACCCAGCTTCCCTAGCCATAGTATTTTCTAATTTCATTTGTCTTCAGTAGACATTCTCTTTTCTTCTAATCGATGAGAAGTAAAACTTGAATCAGAAAGACACTGTGATTTTTGCATGTAGTGACAGATTACAAGAAAGCTATTAATACTTTCATTTAGCTTTTCCAGTTCCCCATTTCCTCTTCAAGCCTGTATTCTTTTTTTCTTTTTTTTTTTTTTAAAGATTTTATGTATTTATTTGACAGACAGAGATCACAAGTAGGCAGAGGGGCAGGCAGAGAGAGAAGGGGGAGGAAGCAGTCTCCCTGCCGAGCAGAGAGCCCAATGCAGGGCTCAATCCGAGGATCCTGGGGTCATGACCCAAGTGGAAGGCAGAGGCTTAACCCACTGAGCCACCCAGGTGCCCCACAAGCCTGTATTCTTAATAATACTACTGCTATTAGCCTTTCTTACTATATGTATATATGTATATACTATATGTATATGTATATATGTAGTTTACTGTACATACAAGGGTATTCCAGTATGCAACGAATTTTACTTCATTTTATTTAATACTCCATTTTACGAACCAGGGAATTTACATGAGCTAGTAAGTAATTTAAGATTTGAACCAAGGTATGTAGGATTTCAAAAGCTGTCTGTTTTTCTGTGTACTAGATGCTTGGCATGTCCAGTGTTCCCTTGTATTTTTGATGGTCTTTTTCAGTAAATGCCCTATTGTCCTAATTAGATAGTAAACTTGAGGATGGAAGCCATGTTTTTTGCCTCTGAGTCTCCAGTGTCTTTTATGATAGGTTGATGATAACAACTGTGGGTATACAAGTGGTGTTTTTGGTGATGGTAAAAGTTTTATTTTATTGAAATATGACATGATATGAATATTTTAAATGATCATACGGCAGTTCAGCTTTATGCTGAGGTTTTCTTGTTTAATTTAGCAGGGACTCTTTTTTAATAATAAAAAAGCCCTTAGAATGGGATTTAATTGAAAAAAATCTTAGTATGTGGTCTAAACCAGTAAGTGCTGTAAGAATACTTTTCCTTTTAATGCTTTTTTTTTTTAAATTGAAAGAGTGATATAACTGTATTACAGAAACTTTGGCAATTGGAGTAAAAAACTTATAATTTACAGTTTGTGGTGTTTATTTTCAGTTTTATTAAAGAAAAAATACATGATGTGTTAATGAATGTGTATTCTTAGTGATCTGGTTTAGTAATTATGACAGTAAATATCAGGACACAATATAAAAATTACATGTTCTCAGAAGCAGAAAGAGCATATTTATTTAACATGACGTAATATTTGAGTTCTTACTATGGGAAGGGCACAATAATGATATTTTTCTCTTGTGCCTGCAGTTACAGTACGTATACTCAGGAAATCCATACCTTTTGAGTGATATCCAACTGTTCTCAAAAATGGCTTGGAATGTTCAGCATTTGGGAGGAGTTGTCATAGTTAAAATTAATTAGGAACAGTTGGGATTGTTTAGTAGAGTCTCCCAGGAGTAATGTTAAGAGTGTATTCTTTTGTTTTGACTCTATTTGTAGACAGTGATAATGGACTAAAATGTAGTAGAAAAAGATTGAGCATCTTTCTTTGGTAAAGAATCATAGTTCTAATCTCCTCTCTCACTAATAGTCTGATTTAAGGACTCAATCTAAGGTGTTTTACTTGCTCTTCAAGGAATTAAACACACTTACACACTTCTTTGTTTCATGAATTTTGCACTTAATAATATTGGAACTCTGGAAATGAGAAGGAGGAAAATGGGTTGGGAGAGAGAATGAAAGAGAAAGAGAAATATCTGGTTACTTGGAGAATTGGTAGAAATAAATGGAAAGTTAATCCAGGCAGAGTTCATTAGGTAAACCCATACACTGGAATTTCATGTTGAAGTGTTTAAACTCTCATCAACAAGATAAAATATTATGCCTCCATTAAAAATTGTGTTTATTAGGAGCTTGTAATAAGAGGAAGAATACTGTAATTTGAATGCTGTATTACATCAAAGTGGAGACATTTTATTTAGAAGAATGATCTAACCCAGTTAAGCATGCACAGAAAAAAAGACTGAAAGAAAAAAAAAGCACTAAGGTTTTATAATAGCATGGTTATAGTTTTTATTTACCTTCTTTTCGATGGTGGACTTGTATTTCTTTTGCAATCTGCTGATTTAGCATTTCTGTATGAGAACTTTTTTTGGAATATTTATTGTTAAGTTAAAATGAATGACTATATATAATGTGAAAATCTATTCTAAGATTGCATTTACACTTGCATTTCATCTTTTTTTTTTTTTTTTAAGATTTTTATTTATTTATTTGACAGAGATCACAAGTAGGCAGAGAGGCAGGCAGAGAGAGAGGAAGGGAAGCAGGCTCCCCGCCTAGCAGAGAGCCCGATGTGGGGCTCGATCTCAGGAGCCTGAGATCACGACCTGAGCCGAAGGCAGAGGCTTTAACCCAATGAGCCACCCAGGCGCCCCCACTTGCATTTCATCTTAAACATTCCCATCTTTGTATTTAGAGAAATTGGTCAGAAGAATGATAATAATAACTATTGTTATAATTGGTTTGGAGAATTGTCAAAGACTGATTTTATAAATTTGTGTGCTGCTTTATGATTTACAAAGCGTTTTATTCTCTCATTTGATTTTCACAATAACTAACAAGCTAGGCTATTGCTATCATTTCAAATTGGAGAATACTGAGGCTCAGAATTTGCAACTTAAGTTTTACAGTCCGTAAATAAAAACATAAACCCATGTTTAAAAAAATTCAAGGAGTACCAGGGAAAGCCTCCTCCTTGCTCTGGGTTCTGAGTCTCCTTCCTAGAGATAGTCATTCTTGCCACTTTGTTTTGTTGTGTGCATTTCCAGCAATAATCTGTGATGTATATGTAAATATGCATGATTTTTCTTTTGAGTAGCCTGCATATTGTTTCATGGCTCACTATATTTATTTATTTATTTATAGCTTAATTTAGGAGATTGTTCTCTCCCAGCACATACAGATCTCCTTAACTTTGGGATCTTTCCTTCCTTATATGAGTATAATACGATACTCGATTATACACGATGAGTATAATAACGATGGCCATTTATGTTGCTTCCAATTGTTACGACTTATCAGTGCTGCAGTGAATATTTTTTTTTAAAGATTATATTTATTATGTCTTTGTTGGTTATGTGTTAAAATTATCTTCTACTTTGACTCGTCTTTCCACTTTGATTATGGTGTTTATGTTATATGTAAGTTTTAAACAATTCATGTACTCAAACATATCAGTCTTCCTCCCTTTGTAGCTTGTGCCTTTTGTACTTAATACATTCTTAGCGCACAGTATGCTCAAATTTCTGTCTTCCTCTCCCTCTGCTCCTCCCACTTAATAAATAAAAATCCTAGGGGGGAAAAAAGATTGTATTTATTTATTTGACAGACAGAAATCACAAGGGGTGTGTGTGTGTGTGTGTTAGGCTCCCTCCTCAGCAGAGATCCTGATGCAGAGTTTGATCCTATAACCCTGGGATCATGACCTGAGCCGAAGGCAGAGGCTTTAACCCACTGAGCCACTCAGGCACACCTGCAGTGAATATTCTTTTACATACCTTTGTGCAGAGGTGTGAGTATATACTTTAGTTTTTGGTAGCTGTAATTGTTGGGCCCAAACTGCTAATTTACATTTGGAAAGATTGTACCAGAAACAGTTTGAGTATGCTTTTCCTTCTCTGTAGCTTCATTAATACAGTATATTAGCAAACTTTTGTACATTGTCAGTTTGATAAAGAAAAAAAGCCATGTTAAAAGTTGGCCTTATGCACTGTATTTCCTATCATTAAGTGAATTTTTTAATATTTTGTGCAAAAGTAAGATAGAAGTGAGATATAAGAAACTTAACTTTGTGATACAAATAATGCTTTCATGAATTGAAAGTGCAATTAAAAAAGGTTGGCCCTCTTTGCCCTACACCGGGAATCTCTGCTCAGCGGGGAGCCTGCTTCCCCCTCCTCCTGCCTGCCTCTCTGCCTACTTGTGATCTCTGTCAAATAAATAAATAAAATCTTGGGAAAAAAAGGTTGGCGCTCTTTTAAAAACTTGTTTTTTATATAGTACCATTTATACAAAGAAGAGTAAGCCATACTTCCCCCCTTTAGATTGGGGATTTTGTAATGGGAATTTAATGGTACCAGGAGTCTCATCTGAAATAATCATGCTACTTTTATCTTGTTATGTGTCTCAATAAAAATAAAAATTTGGCTAAGAACAATGGGACAAGACCATACTTTTTTGGGGGAGAGCTTCTATATTATATTTTTTGAATTTTTTAGATCATGGTTTTCAACTTTGACACAATTGAATTTTGGGCCAGGTAGCTCTTTGTTGTAGGGGGCCTGTCCTGTACATGTGAGATATTTTGTAGGTTCCTTATTCGGGAAATGCTAGTAACTCTCTTCCTATTTGGGACAGTCAGAAATATCTCCAGATATTGTCAGATGTTTCCTGGGGGACAGAATTGCCCCTCGTTGAGCATCACTTGTTTATATATACTTTTTAAACTCAGTGATCCAGTAAGGTATATAGGAGATAAAGAAGTATGTGCTTTCCTGGGATAGGGAGAGAATAGTTCATCTTCATATTTTTATCACTAAACCTGCCATGTGGCATGAATGGCTACTTGTGCATAGATTTTGAACTTAAGAAAGTTAAATGGTAAGAAACTGGAAATTGTGAATTTAATTTTATATGTAACTTCTCTGCCTTTCTTAGTGTGGTCTTTAGTTATGGAACAATTCTATGTAGTGGGCCAAGTATTAATAAAAAGATATGGAAAGGAAAACATTCTTATACCATTATTAAGAAAGAAGAGGACTGATGTTTTGTAAACTCCTAATAAGCAGTAGATACTTTTAGGTGATTTACATGTATTATTTCACTTAATCTTCAAAGTGTTTATAAAGTAGCAATTAATCTTCTATATTACTTATTTAGGGTTGTGTCGTAAGCAGTAGATTTTTCAGATTTCAACCCAGGTACATCTGTTCTTAAACACATTTGCTATACTGTTTCCTGTAAATAGTCTTTGACAGTAAGTAAGACACTATGAAAATGAACATTCATGTGATATTATATTCCTCCATTGTTATATAAAAGGAACAAATTACTGAGAGTGAGGTATGTGTATGTGTGTGTGCTTATGTGTGTGAGAGAGGGAGGGAGAGAGAAGAGATCAATATTGGGATAATAATAACAATAATTAATACTTATTGAGCTCTTGTGTGTCAGGCACTGTTTCTAATAATTTTTACAACCTGATGAACTTTTGAGTAATCCTTCTAACCTGATAACTGGATCATCCTTATTATCTTTGTTTCTCAAAAAAAGGAAGAAATTTAAGCTCAGAGGTGAAGTAATTTGTTCAAGGTCAAGCTGCTCCTAAGTAGTAGAGCCAGAATTGTGAGCCAGGTAGTATAAACAATGCATATAAACTGAATGAATGTGTTTTTGAGGGCAGAATAATAGCTCTGACTGATCTGATTATGGTAATAATACTTGGTTAACTGAACGAATGTTCTGGGCTGCAGCATCTTTTTATGTGAAAATCACCTTATCGGGACGCCTGGGTGGCTCGGTTGGACGACTGCCTTCGGCTCAGGTCATGATCCTGGAGTCCCGGGATCGAGTCCCGCATCGGGCTCCCAGCTCCATGGGGAGTCTGCTTCTCTCTCTGACCTTCTCCTTGTTCATGCTCTCTCTCACTGTCTCTCTCTCAAGTAAATAAATTAAAAAAAAAAAAATCACCTTATCATTGCAAGGACCAAATCTCTAGAAAGTGTTTATTATACCAGATAGTGGAGAGTTTTTGTAGACTTGATAGAAGGTAGTGTTACATTTTGCAACCTAGCAATTTATTACTCATGAAAACCTAAGCCTGTCTTGGTTTGTGTACATCATACCAGTATTTATTTTCAAGCTAATACTCTCTTGGATATCATAGTTTGGACTTGGAGTTCCTTCAGTATTTTAATGCTAACAATAATACCATGTATCAGAAAAAAATTCCCTAAAAAACAAACTGTTTTATTAAATAAAACCGAAAACCACTAGGTGTAAGGATTTCTGACACTCCACATATGAACATTGTAGAGAGCTAGGGTGAAATAATGGGAGATCTTGGGCTTTGCAATGAGAATGTCTTAGATTAAATCCTTTGTTTGTGTAATAAGTTTCTTCTGTTTCTCTTTTTTTTTTTAAGCCTATAAAATTGGGGATACACTTTACTTGCAAGATTTGTTATGAAGATTATGTGAGATAACGGGTACAAATGTCCAAGATCAGTTTAAATGGTAGCAGCTAATAACAACAACAACAACTGCCTGCAGTAGCCAAATATTTATAGTTGGTGAATTTTACTTATTTATAGGGCCATTAATTTTTGTGAACTGTTATACTTAGAATTGTCACAGATCATGGATACCAAGGATTACTGGTAACTTTATTTTATCTTGTATTCTATAGGTATAACACAGATATATCATTAGGCATATATGAAAAAATGTGAAACTTCTGTGCATTAAAGATGCTTCTGTTACTGCTGGTTGATCTCTTTTATTTCAGAAACCATTTACTGAATGCCTCCTGTGTTGTCATCACTGTGTTAGGCCTTAGACATATAAGGAGAGAAGGACCTGGACTCATGCATGTAATGAAATACCTTTTAGTCTTTTAGGGAGATAAACACTGACTTTCTGGGATGATGATGATGATGCCTTGAGAAGGGGTGATGGAAGTAAGGCACTAGGGTGCTGTGGAGTATTCTGTGATTATGATGGAACATTTTGTGGTAGTTTAGTTTTTGAGTTGATCGGTACCATAGATAACATTTTAAATTGTATTTGAAAGGATAGCATGAAGCAATAGAAACATTTGATTCAAGTCAGAATGTATTTTGGTGCATCGGGTCCACATTGGGGGATATGCCATTTTCTTATGATTCATTCTCTGCTTTTTTCCTCCTTTGTATTAAAGCAAGAATTTTTAACCTGGAGCATAGGACATTAGGGAGGGGTTTCTAGGATAGCTTTCAAAGAATCTTTGACCTACTCTAAAAAGTATGTAAAAATTTAAGAATATCAAGTTTTCTATCCCAGGGATACTCAGAGAAATTGTATTTTATTTTTTAAAATTTTGAAAAAGATTTTATTTATTTATTTGACAGAGGCAGAAAGCACAGGCAGGGGAAGCAGCAGGCAGAAGGAGAGGGAGCAGCAGACTCCCCACTGAGCAAAGAGCCCAACATGGGGCTCACTCCTAGGACCATCATGACCTGAGCTGAAGGCAGCCACTTAACTGATGGAGCCACCCAGGCACCCCAGAAAGTTGTATGTGATTTTTTTTTAGTTTATAAGATCTTGAATGGCAAAGTAGACAGAAGCAGTATTCAGGTAGGAACAATAATCGCAAAAATGCTGTTGTGAAGGAATTAAGTTGAATATATTTAATTTGGCTTCAGACTACATAATAGTTTATAAAGTTCATTTAGCATGGGAAATTGGCACTAAAAGTTGTAGCTTGAAAAAGATGGGATGATTTCAGTTTGCATATACTTTTCATTCTTCTTTACAGGCTGGGTTGCTTTCATACTTAGTCTTGGTCTCTACATTCTGCTCCATGTTTTAAGTTTTGTTTTGTTTTTTTATTCTGGTACACTCTCACTTAACATAACATTTCTTAGGTTTATCCGAGTTGTATTAAGTACCAGTACTTCATTCCTTTTTTGGCTAAATAATACCTCTTGGTATGGTTATACCACATTCTCTTTATCTGTTTTTCCATCGGTGGACATTGGGGATGTTTCTTCCTTTTGGCTATGATAAATACTCTGCTATAAACATTCATGTACAAGTTTTTGTGTGGCTGTATGCTTTTATTTCTGCTAGATATTTATCAGACCAAATAGTAGCTTTATGTTTAATTGTTTGAGGAACTGGCAGACAATTTTCCAAAGCGGCTGCACCATTTTGCATTTCCACTAGCTGTGAATGAGGATGAGGACTTTGCATCTTCTCTAGTAATTGTTAACTGACTTTTCAGTTCTGACTATGGCCAGCATTCTAGTGGCTGTGAAGTAGTATCATGTGCTTTTGATATGTATTTCCCTGATGACAAATGTTTTCTAGCATCTTTTCATGTGCTTATTTTAGCCATTTGTATCTCTTCTTCAGAATAATGTTCATTCATGTCCTTTCCCATTCTTCAGTTGGGTTATTTGTCTTTTGATTATTGAGTTTTAAGAATTTGTTATATATCTAGATGTATGTCACTTGTGAGATACATGATTTGCAAATGTTTTTTTCCCCTTCTCTGGATTGTCTTTCCACTCTCTTGATGGTGTCCTTTGGTACATAAAACTTTAAATTTTGGTGAAGTCCAGTTTATATATATTTTTTCTCATTTGTTACTACTTGTGCTTTTGGTGTTTTATTAAAGAGTTTTTTGGCAAATACCCTCTCATGAAGATTGATCCCTATGTTTTCTTCTTCTTCTTCTTCTTCTTTTTTTTTTTTTTTTTAAGATTTTATTTATTTATTTGGCAGACAGAGATCACAAGTAGGCAGAGGCAGGCAGGAAGGGAGAGAGGGAGGCAGGCTCCCTGCTGAGCAGAGAGCCTGATGCTGGGCTGGATCCCAGGACCCTGGGATCATGACCTGAGCCGAAGGCAGAGGCTTTAACCCACTGAGCCAGCCAGGTGCCCTCCTATGTTTTCTTCTAATAGTTTTATAATTTTAGTTTTTACCTTTAGGTCTTTGATTAATTTTGGGTTAGTTTTCACGTATGGTGTGAGATGATGGTCCAGTTTCATTCTCTTATATAGATCTCTAGTTCTCACAGCATTGTTTGTCAAAAATTGTTCTTTCCACACTGAATCATCTTGTTAAAAATCATTCGACCAGAGGCGCTTGGGTAGCTCAGTCAGTTAAGCATCTAACTGTTGATTTTGGCTTAGGTCATGATCTCAGTGTCCTGTGATCCAAGCTCCAGCCTAGCCCTGGGCTTCACCTGGAGATGATGCTTAAAATTCTCCCTCTCTCTCCTTTTCCCACCCCCTCCTCCTCTGCACCCACGTGTACCTACTGTCTTTTAAAAAAAAAAAAAATTCATTTGACCATAGATGCATGAGATTATTTCTGGACTCTTAATTCTCTTGTGTTGATCTATATGTTTATCCTTGTATAGTAAAGCACTGTGTTGATTATGGTTGCTTTGTAGTAAGTTTTGAAATTGGAAAGTATTAGTTCTCTAACTTTTTCTTTTCAGAATTGTTTTTCACAACTCTGGGTTCCTTGTAATCCCATGTGAATTTTAGAATTGGCTTGTCAACTATAAAGAAGTCATTTGGAATTCTCATAGAGATTGCATTGAGTCTGTAAATTAGTTTGGGGAATATAGTTATCTTAATGTTAAGACTTCAATCCATGGACATGTGATTTTTTTTCCATTAAGTATATCTTTAATTTTGTTCAATATTGTCTTGTAGTTTTTAGAGTGTAAGTTTTTTACTTTGTTAAATTTATTCTTGAGTATTTTATTCTTTTTTTATTCCTTAATTATTTGAATGGAATTTATTTTTAAATTTCATTTTTATATTGTTCATTCCAAGTGTGTAAAAGTTAATTTTTGTATATTGACCTTGTATCCTACAACGTTACTGAGCTCATTTATTCTATTAGTTTTTTAGTGGATTCCTTAGGAATTTTTATGCACTGTATAAGATCATGTCATCTATGAACAGAGAGGGTTTTACTTCTTCCCTTCCAACCTGGATGCCTTTTAAATACTGTTTTAGTCTAATTTCCCTGGCGAAGACGTCCAAGACAATGTTGAATAGAAGTGTTGAGAGTGGACATTCTTGTTTTGTCCCTGATCTTTGGGGGAAAGTGTGCACATTATATATAGTACCTGCAAGGTGCCTAGTTCAGCAACTGCTTATTCAAGAAACCTAGTATTATTTGAAAGGGGTTTAATTCACATTTTGGTTATATAGCTCAGGGGTTCTTGAGAATGAACCTGTATATCAGCATCACCTGAGAACTTTTTAGAAATGCAAATTCTTAGACCTTCCTCAGTCCTACTTTGAATCAGAATCAGAATCAGAAACTTTGGGGTGGTGGTGGTTTATTTTAACCTTTTGCATGATAAATGTAGTTCATATTTTGAAAAAAACTAGGAATGTTACAAATTAGTAACATGCAGGGTTTTAAGTATATGAAGGATGTAGTATTCACAAAGACTATTTATAGTGGGTATTTTTCCTTTTTTCCTTCCTTCCTTTCTCTCTCTCTCTCTGTCTCTATTTCTTTCTTTCTTTCTCATGTAGACCAACCCAGGAGTTTGTCTGTTTTCTGTGCTTTTGGGCAAGGGGTTACGAGTGAGCTCTGGCATTGTACTGCATGGCTTGAAATTCTCATTCTGCCATTTACTAGCTATGTAAATTTGGGCAGGTTGTTTAATCTCCTTGTGTTTCAGATTCTTCGTATGTAAAATGTGAAAAAGAGTGTCCACTTTATAGATTGTGAAGATTAGATGAGATAATACAAGTGAAGTGCTGAGAATAGTGCTTGGCCCATAAGTAAGTCCTTAATAAATAAAAGTATTTGCTTATTACAGTTATTATGGGTTAAGAGGATTGAGTCATGGCCCATTTTTCATTAATTTGTTTACATTTTTCTTGCGGTGCCTGAATTTTTCTTCCTCTTCTTTGCTTTACTCATTTGACAGGTACTATGTACCTCATACTTGTGAAGCACTGGTGTCTGCACTGTGACGTACACTGTAAGCAAGACAGATTGTTGTTGGCCCCATAGGTTAATATTTCTGGTGAGGGAGACCAACAGAAACAAATAGATAATAAATGTGTCTAGTTGTGGTAAGAGCTAGGAAAAACAGTAAGAGTGAGGTAAGAGAAGAGGGTGCTATCAGGAGCTAGTTTGAATAGGGAGGTTAGAAAGGCCCCTCTGAGGAAGTTGTATTCGATCAGAGATCTGAATGAAATAAGTGAGCCATGTGAATATCTTTTTTTTTTTTTTTTTTTAAGATTTTATTTATTTGAGGGGTGCCTGAGTGGCTCAGTTGGTTAAGTGACTGCCTTCTGCTCAGGTCATGATCCCGGAGTCCTGGGATCGAGGTCCGTGTCAGGCTCCCAGAGTCTGGGAGACCGTCTGCTTCTCCGTCTGACCTTCTCCTTTCTCGTGCTCTCTCTCACTCTCTCTCAAATAAATAAAGAAAATATTTTTTTTAAAAAAAAGATTTATTTGAGAGAGAGAGGGAGAGAGGGGCAAGAAAGAGCAAGTACTAGTGGTGGGGAAGGCAGACGGGGAGGGAGAAGCAGACTCCTTGCTGATCAGGGAGCCTCGTGTGGGCCTTGATCCCAGGACACTGAGATCATGACCTGAGCCGAAGGCAGCTGCTTAACGGACTGAGCCTCCCAGGCTCCCCGCCATATGAGTATGTATGGACATGTTCCAGGTAGATGACATAGCAAGTGTAGGGGTCTTGAGATATGAGTGCTCTTTACAGTTTTGTGACTGGTTCCTCTAAGATCTAATTTAGGTGTCATTTGTAAACCTGACTTCCTCAGGTTTTTCTCTTTGTTTTAAAATAATTCAGACGTGACTTTTATTGACTTTTCCTCTTCTGTTTCCCTGAGGTATCTCTGATTCCATAACTACTGTGTTTGCTCTCTCTAGTTGCACTTACCACAGTGGATTTTTACTGTCTGTTTTTCCCTCTAGACTTGAGTTTTCAATGTCAGGGACTATGGTTTCTTACTTATTTTAGTATTCCCAGTATCTAGGCATATTGATGTACAACAAATGTCTAAATGCATGAATTTTTGACTTTGTATTTCCCCAGTATGTTTCTCTCTGTACTTTGTTTCTGCCTGATAATAACAATACAAGGACAGTTTATTTGAATATTTTGTGTGGCAATCAGCTTAGTGCATTAAATACATTTTGGTATTTAGCCAGTGTGTTACAATTTTTCTTTTTCTCCTTTTTTTCTCCTAAGGGTGAATGACAGGAGGACAAAGAAGTTGTCCTGTTTGTTCATATTTCAGGAGTGCCTAGTATAATGACTCATAATAGATCAGCAGTTGTGTAAATGGGAAATGACCTATGTTAGTAATGTTAATCATTGAGTTTTCTACTGAATCACATAGACTGTATAGTATAAAGCATATTTGTATAGTAGTCCAATAGATGTTAAATTAGGAGTTTTAAGCAAAATAGATCATTTTGGTTATCTTTAACCTTCCTAGCTGTTTTCCCTAAGCAATACCTTATCTAGTCAACTGTTCGTGTAAGTGCTCCAGCCAGAGTTACTGTATTTTCTCAACTAGAAATGGAAATGAAAGGTCCCATAATTACACAGAACACTTGAAATTGAGACTGAATGAATATTATCTTTGTACCCATGTGCCAAAATTATCCCTTCCTCCAATTCCAGTAGAAATTCTTATTCCGAGTACTTTCCAGATAGAGGTTAAGCAATTATGGTTTCTGGTGTAGGTAATTCTCTGCAGAGGCTGCATGAGTGATCAGTAGACAACCCCCAGAGCCACGCTTGCATTTTAAGAGAGGAGTTTGCTAAGTAGGCCAAAAGCCAAGTTGGTGGAATGTGTGTGGCTGATAGTAACACCCTGCTAGTGTTTTACTAAACCAGGGATTGAAAAGTAACAGATCTTCGCACATCATAGTATAGGTAAGTTGACAGTTTCCAGTCAAAGATTTAGTCATTTTGCTGAAAAAGGATGCTTCTTATTTCTTGGGTTGGGGTTTTATTCCCAGGAAAAGACAGTGAAACAGTTGCAAGAGTGGTTCATCGTATGAAAATCAATCAGTGTAATATATACCACATTAATAGAACGAAGGGGAAAAAACCCACATGATCATCTCAGTTAATACAGGAAAAACATTTGATAAAATTCAGTACACTTTCATGATGAAAATACTCAATAAATTAACAGTGGAAGGGAACTTCCTCAACATGAGAAAAGCCATGTATAAAACTGCACAGCTAGCATCATCCTAAGTGTTGAAAGACTGAAAGCTTTTTTCTTGAGAAGCAAGATGAACATGCCCTCTTTTACCATTTCTATTCAACATAGTACTGGAAATTCTAGGTAGAGCAATTAGGCAAAAAAAAAAAAAAAAAAAAAAAAGACATCCAAATTGGAAAAAATAAAATCATCTCTGTCGATGGCATTCTTTTTAAAAAAAATTATTCTGGTAAATAATACATAACACAAGATCTACCTCCTCAACAAAATTTTAAATTAATAGTGCAGTATTGTAAACTGTAAGCATAATGTTGTACAGTAGATCTCTGGAACCTTTTCATGTTATATTAGTGAGACTCTATTCACATTGAACAGCTACTTCCCATTTTCCTCTTCCCCCAGTCCCTGACAACTTCCATTCTACTTCTTACTTCTGTGAGCTTCACTACTTTAAATACCTTATATAAATGGAGTCATGCACTATTTGTCCTTCTGTGACTGACTTAATTTCCCTTAGAATGTCTTCATGTTTCATTCATGTTATAGTACATACAGGATTTCCTTCTTTTTTATGACTGAAAAATACTGTTATATAAATGTACTACATTTTTCTTTATTTATTAAGGTTTTATTTTAATTTCAGTTTTATTAATGTACAGTGTCATATTAGTTTCGGGTGTACAATATAGTTATTCAACAATTCTGTACTTTCTCAGTGCTCATAATAATTGTACTCTTAATCCTTTTCACTTATTTTACCCATTCCCCCATCCATCTCTCCTCTGGTGACCACGAGTTTGTTTTCTATAGTTAAGAGTGTTTCTTGGTTTGTCTGTCTGTCTGTCTCTCTCTCTTTTGTTTTTGTAATTTCCTGGTTTGTTTTGTTCCTTAAGTTCCACATATGAATGAAATCCTATGTGTACCACATTTTCTTTATCCGTTTGTTGATACACAGTTACTTTCTCTCTCCTTCTTGGCCATTGTGAATAATGTTGTAGTGTGAACTTGGGAGTGCATATCTCTTTGAGAACCTATTAAAGTTCTTTTGGATAAACACTAAGAAGTGGATTGATGGGTCATATTGTTGTTCTATTTTTAATTTTGGGGGGATCCTTGATACTGTTTGACATGATTTTTTATATGTAGAAAACCCTAAAGATTCCATAAAAACAATGGTAGAGCTAATTAACAAATTTGGCAAATTGCAGAATACAGAATCAACACACACAAAAAAGGTTGCATTTTTATGCAGTCTTTACTAGCAATGAACAATTTGCAAAGGAAATTAAAATCTTTTTTAAAAAAGTGCAATTTTGGGGGTGCCTGGGTGGCTCAGTTGGTTGTGAGGCCAGTTCTTGATTTCATCTCAGGTCGTGATCTCCTGGGTCCTGAGGTTGAGCCCTGAGTCAGGCTCCGAGCTCAGCAGAGAGGCTGCTTGAGATTCTTTCCCTCTCCTTCTGCCCCTTCCCCGCTGGCGTTTGCACTCATGTGTGTGCTCTATCTCTCTCATATAAATCTTCAAGAAAAAAAAAAAAAAGCAATTTCATTTGTAGTAGCATCAAAAAGAGTCCATACTTTGAAATAAATTTAACCAAGGGGGCAGAACACTTGTACTATGAAAACTAGGAAACATTGCTTTGACTTAATGTTTGATTTTGATAGTAGAGAAATAAAAGCTGATAAATGATTATAATTTGGGGTTAATAATAAAAAAGTTCTTTTAAATTATCTTTTTTAAAAAAAGATTATTTATTTATTTGACAGAGAGAGGGACCACAAGTAGGTGGAGAGGCAGACAGAGAGAGAGGGGGAAGCAGGCTCCCCGCTGAGTGGAGAGCCCAGTGTAGGGCTAGATCCCAGGACCCTGAGATCATGACCCGAGCTGAAGGCAGAGGCTTATCTCACTGACCCACCCAAGGTGCCCCTGAATTACCTCTTTATTTTCATATAAAGTTTTGTTAAATAAGTGGCCCTTACAACTAAAGGTGTCTTAGAATTGGAACATGTGATAATACCTCTCTGAGTGTTAGGGAGGTTAAATGATACAGTGCATATGAAAGATGCTAGTAAGATAATGATGAAAATAACAACATTGATGATAAAGACTGGTAAGATAATGGTGAAAGTAAAAGCATTGATAGTAGAGGCAAACAAATGATTAAGAGCAAGAAGTCTTATAATCTGATTTTGTGGATTTGAATACTGGTTCCAGTACTTAAATGGGTATATGATTCTGAGTCACTCAGTTTATTTATGTGTCATTTTCCTCATCTGTAATGGATTTGATAGAAGATACTTCGTCAGGTTAAATAGGCTTAATGTGTAAAGTGCTTAAGACTAGTACTTAGTGTATAGAAAATACTCAATAAGAATTTAATATATGTTACTTATTAAGCTGTAATATCCTCTGTATGTGTAGGTTTGATTTTAAAATGTCATGTATTTAAATTTTTACTTTATGATTTAACCTTTTAGTTTTTATTTATGTATTTATCTTTTTAAGTAGGCTCCACACCCAACGTGGAGCTTGAATTCCTGGCCCTGAAATCAAGGGTCTCAGTCTCTTCTTACTGAGCCAACCAATGAGAAGTAGTCAATTATACTTCTTTTTTAAAAAGCAACATTTTGGACTTCTGGTCTCCAGATTGTCAGTATATTTCTGTTATTCTAAGCCCTTTGGTTTGTGGTACGTTTTTATGGCAGCTCTAGCAAACCAATGTAGTGATCATGAATTTATAGTAAAACTAGTCTGTCCTATTGAGTGACTTTCTCAGTTGCAGCCTCAAAGAAAAGAGGGTAGTTGGGTTCATCCAGGTTTGGGATTTTGCTCTGTTGGTGTAACCAAAAGACAAGAGGAGTAAGAGAATTCAGGTTATTGGCAAGAATATTATGGAAATGGGGCATCATTGTATCTAAACTGAATGAGAAGGAAAGTATAGTAAAAGAGGTTCTGGTGGTTCAAAGTCAAAATGAGAGGGTCCATGGATAAGAGATCTTATAGAGGCAAAGGATACCTTGAAAGAAGACATTATGTTTGTAGAACAAGATGCTCGAAGTATGAATTAGGAGGAAGAGTGGTTGCAGGTAAAGGTAGAAGAGCCATGAAGGATGTTACTTGGCCATACCATATGTATAACTCCCATGTTTTGCAGTGACCACTGGAGTTAAGAGGTCTAAGAAGTAAGAAGCTAGGTTGTTGGAGGGGTTGTTTAAGTCTGTGGTGAAGTAACCCATTGATGATGATGAGATTCAGAGTAGAGAGGAAGACAGTGAGTCAGTTGCCAATGCCTTAGATGAGATAGAGAAGCCAACTTAAAAAATACCAATGTTGGTGGCGCCTGGGTGGCTCAGTGGGTAAGCCGCTGCCTTCGGCTCAGGTCGTGATCTCAGAGTCCTGGGATCGAGCCCCGCATCAGGCTCTCTGCTCAGCAGGGAGCCTGCTTCCTCCTCTCTCTCTGCCTGCCTCTCTGCCTGCTTGTGATCTCTCTCTGTCAAATAAATAAATAAAATCTTTTAAAAAAAATACCAATGTTAAGGAAGACAAGAGTGTAGTTTTGTTGAAAGATAAGAGCCTCAAGAGAGTAGAGATTGATTGATTGATTGATTGATTGATTTAAAGTAGGCTCCATGCCTAGCATGGAGCCCAACATGAGGTTTGAACTCATAATCCTGAGGTCAAGACCTGAGCTGAGATCATGAGTCAGACACTTAACCAACTGAACCACCCAGGTGCCCTCCTCTCTTTTTAAATTCAAATTAGTTGACATATAGTATACTGTTGATTTCAGGAGTAGAATTTAGTGGTTCATCACTTAGATATAATACCCAGTATTCATCTTAGCAAGTGCCCTCCTTAATGCCCATCACCCATTGTTTTGCTTTTTAAAACAAAAAGTTGAATAGTATAATGTGAACAGGTTGCAGAGGTAATCAAAGAGGATTTTATACCTATTTCTGGACCCTGAAATAGGTTGGATGTTAAAACTGTACTATTTGAGAGTGTTACAAGGGAAGTGAGAGATTGAGTTTCATTTAAAGAGGGGAGTTGAAGGTAACATGCTGAGAACAGACGTTCTGACTTTGTTTTAAGGAGAGGACCAGTGTTATTTCATGTTGAAAGGTGGAGGGAATGTTCTCAGAAGAGGTTGAGAAAAAATGACTCTGCTTATCTTTTTCTTTTCTCTCTGTACTTGACAATAAACTCCTAGAGAGCAGGGACTATGTATTGCTGTGCCTAGTTCAGTCTTTGGGAAGTAGTAGGTTGTCAATAAATGTTGAATGAAAGAATTTATACTCCCAGCAATATTTGAGAATTTAGTGTAAGAAGGAATTCATTAATAATTATTTAATAATTATAATATATTATTAATAATTATAATAATTAATTTCATTAATTTATTCATTCAGCTAACATTTATTGAGGGTTTACATATGTAGATACTATGCTAAGTATTGGGGATATGATGGTGAAAAGATAGGTGGGCTTCTGCTCTCATGGAGCTCATCTAATAGTGAGGGCCACAAAAAACTGCACAGACAAAATGAAAAGAAGTTGTATTAAGGTCTCTTAAGGAAACAAGGCTGAGGTAGAAAATAAGAGAAGAGGACCTACTTTATAATAATCCAAAAAAAGTCTTGGGTAGGTAACACTTAAACTAAGTCCTAAAGAAAATGGAGATACCAACTGTGTTTTTCAAGAAGAGAGAATGACACCTGCAAAGGCTGTGAGTTGGGACAGAATTTGCTCTTTTACTGAAAATCAGAGTGAAGTTAGTGGCCCTAAGTGATGCTGGAGAGGTAAGCAGAGGCTGGGTCATGCAGATATTCCAAGCCATGGCAGGGTTTGGATTTTATTTTTTGTCAAATGAGAAGGTATTGAAGGTCTTAAACAGGTGAATATTATTGTCCTGATTTATATTTTTATATGACCACTCTACAGTCCATATGGGGAAGCAAGAATAGGCCTGAGAGGGTAGGTAAAACTTTATTAGTAAAGACAAGATATGGACTGAGATTTGGAGAGAGGTGGATAAGTTCAGTGTATGTTTTGGAATTAGAGTTGATAGGACTTGCTGATGGATTGAAAACAGAGAGAGGTAGGCAGACTCAGGTATATGGCTTGTGAACCTTAGGTAGTTGTTGGTAAGGGAGGAGTGGGTTTTTAGAGGAAAAAATATGTCTGTCAGATATTTGGGAAATATCCAAGTGGAGATACAGATGGTTAAAAGTTTGGATATCAGTTTGATAGTCCATCAGCATAAGTGTGATATTGAATAATGAGAATTGATGTGATCATCTGGGTTATTTCGGAAAAAGGATCTGAGAGGTGAGGTTTGTTAATGTCCTCCGTAAAAGGTAAAGTGCTATACAATGCAGGAGATAGTTATTTTGTTTCATTTCTTCCTTATTTGTATTTTTATAAATTCATGTATTATTCATGCTTAAAGATAATGGTTTTCCCAGTGATTTTTCTTTATCTTGGGCGGTCTAGACTGGCATGTATAGGGCTTACTATCTTTGATGAGAGACCAAAGCTACTCTTTGTATTCATTCTTTGTCACACCGCGGAGTTTGATTTTTGATCAGGTTGAACTGGATTTAACAAAAGCTGGTTCATTATTGGTGTGAGTTCTTGATATGGTCTGTTTATGCCCACTGTTTTTCAGTAGAATACAACTATGTCATCTTTTGAAATCCTTTTGTCTGTTAAAGTACTTTTACCTTTCATTTCTGATCATCTCCAAAGCAAATATATTATTAGATCTAGATTTTGAAAATTTCTTTTACAATACTGTTCTTGGAGTATTCTTGGGTTTTGGCTTGCTATGTTACCAATTTATAATGCTATGTTATGGGACAAACATGAGCTATTAGCACGTTTGCAGAATGGAACATTGCAACTTTAAATAAAATATAAGCTGTTTTGGGGGCAGGAGCCGTATATGATTTTTGTAAACCCAGATACCTAAACCTGTTGCTCTGTTCCTAGAAGACCTCTAGTATATATTTATTATTAAATGAGTTTTGACTCCTAGAGCTGAGGGTTAATACTTGCATTCTTTAAGTGAACTGCCCAGCTGGCTGCTTAGTTTACTTGAGCTCCTTGTCAGCTTTAAAGGTGAGGACTGCTCACATGACTAGCTTTTCTGCATCCTCTACTCATCCTCAGGGTTGTTTTCCTTTCTAAAGTTTTTTTATTATTGACATTCTTTTGACTCTTCAGCTGTCTTTAGGTTGCCAAGATGTTCTCTGTCAGTTTGGATTGCTCCTTTTTTTTTTTTCCATTCTTCCATTTACTATTCGTTTTTATCCTTTTTTCCTTTGTATTGCGAAATACACAAGTCTGTTTTTTTTTATATCTAATAAATTTAATAACTCCACAATATTATCTGATACCTAGTTCACGTTTCATATTCCTTAATTGTTCCCAAAATGTTTTCTCACATTTGAATTGTTCAAATCAGGATCCAGCTCTTTCCCTTTTCACACTAGCTAGGTCAAACCACATGTTCTTCAACAAGTCTGTTTTAAACATCACAAGACTGTAGAGGTTTTGCAAGCCAGTCACATTGAATAAATGTATGTGTATAAATGCATAGGCTTTTCTGGTTGTATTCATTTATTACTTTGGTCTTTGGAACTGCTGTTCCTTTATTACAGGAGGTGGTGGTTGTGGTTGTGATGGAGTAGTTGAAAGTGTGTCAGGGGTAATTCCCCTTCTGGTTCCTCGGTTCTCTCTAAAATGGAGTATTAAAAGGCTGTATTCTAAGTAGCTGAATTTTTGTGTGTTAATATGTCAAAAATACTTGTATGGCAATACCTGGAAAATTATGTGCATTATGACACTTATTTTTTTGTAACACTCTTATTTTTTTAATGGCTGCTAGTACTGAATTATTACTCATTTTCTTAAAATTTTAGGAGAGCAAAACAAGGTTTTGGGTGGTTTATTTGGAAAAATAAAATCTATTCCATTGTCTCCTTTTCATTACCTAGACTTCTATACCTGCTTGCCTTTATACACAGTGTTCTTCCTGTCTGAATTTCTACCTCTCTACTTCGTAATGGTCCTCAACACCCCCTTTTCATGGGAAGTTGCAAAAAGTACCATAGAGAGGTGGCATATACTCTTTACCCAGTTGTCCCTAATTGTAATACCTCATGTAACTATAGTATAATAGCAAAACTGGGAAACAACATTAGCAGAATTCACAGACCTTATTCAATGTCATCAGTTTTATAGATATTTGTGTGTGTGTGTGTGTGTGTGTGTGTGTAGTTCTATACATAAGTGATTTTATCAGGATTCATAAAAACAGTTAAGATAAAATTCCATCACAGGGATTTTTCATGTTACTCCTTTGTATACATACCAACTCACCTCTTTGTTTTGTTAATTTATATACCGGTTATTTTTTATCATATGTTATTCACTGGTTATTCTTTATTATATGACCTTGTGATTAACAGAAAAAAGATAAGCGTCATGTTTTAGAGGTTATTTCTTTATTTTTACCTTTCCCCCCCACATTGTACTATAACCATTTACAATAAGCCTAACACTAAAGTTTCCGTTCCTTTTGTGCATTATAGAATCGTAGTCTCTCGAAGTCCTATGATACAGCGTCTATCCTCCACAAAACCCCCCAAAAATGAAACTGAAAATTCCATATGAAGCAGTTCTTGACATTTATTTACTAACCTGTGAATTTCCTACCAGGACTTTCTCCCCCAACCCCCCTTTTATTACCTGGTATTCTTTGTTATTAGGTTACCTATATGTTTTGCTAGATTATGTTGGAATAAGAAATAACCTAAATCCCCATCAGTGGCTTACAATAACAAAAGTTTAATTATTGCTCACATTGTAGATTCCCTAGTAATCACCTATGGTTCTACCCTATGATTCTTTTTCATTTTAGAATCCAGGCTGAAAGAGCACCCCCTATATGTGACATACTGTTCTCTTGGTAGAGAGAAAGGAGCAAGAGTTGGGAAACACACAATAGAAAGCAAAGTTGGGAAACACACAGTAGCTCTTAAAACTTCTACTTGGAACTGGAAGTTTCTCCTATTTCACTGGGCAGTATATGTCACATGGCTAAGCCAACAGTAGAGTTGTACTTGCCACAGAGAGGCACTTTTGCCACAGAGAGGCACAAGTCACATGACAACAGGCAGAGATATTAATACTTTGATAAGAGGAGAATAAATGTTGAGAATTATAATGCAGCCTGCCTTAGGATGGTATAGTATGCAGTTCTTTTTTTTTTTTTTAATATTTTATTTATTTATTTGACAGGCAGAGATCACAAGTAGGCAGAGGCAGAGAGAGAGGGAGAGGGGGAAGCAGGCTCCCTGCCTAGCAGAGAGCCCGATGCGGGGCTTGATCCCAGGACCCTGGGATCATGACCTGAGCTGAAGGCAGAGGCTTAACCTACTGAGCCACCCAGGTGTCCCAGTATGCAGTTCTTTTGTAATAACTTTTTTCTCACTGAAGTTTATTACACTTTAAATGATTTTTTTGTAGTAAAAATAACAGCTCCTTTTTTTTTCTTTGTCACATTAATTAGGATATTGGTTCAAGCCAAAATCACAGTGGCTTGGGGTGCCTGGGTGGCTCAGTGGGTTAAGCCGCTGCCTTCGGCTCAGGTCATGATCTTGGGGTCCTGGGATCAAGTCCCACATCGGGCTCTCTGCTCAGCAGGGAGCCTGCTTCCCTCTCTCTCTCTCTCTCTGCCTGCCTCTCTGCCTGCTTGTGATCTCTCTCTGTCAAATAAATAAATAAAATCTTTAAAAAAAAATCACAGTGGCTTAAACAAGAGAGAATTTATCTCCCTTAAGTAACTGTCCAGGTAGGGTTAGTGGTATAGGGCTGATATGGCATCTTCATGATAGCGTCTGGGACATAGGCCCTTTTTCACTTGTCATTCTTTTATTCTCAACCATGTTTTCCATCTCTCAGTCTGGACAGCTGCTCCATATTCTGCTACCATATCTGCATTCTGCATTCTGAAAAAACTGGGAGGGCTAGGAGGTAGAAAACATTTTCCTTCCCTGTAGGTGCATGAACCTGGAGTTGGACACATTATTTTCTTTCTTATTCCATTGAGGAGAACTGGGATTGTAAGAGAGGCTGGGAAATGGAGCTTTAGCTAGGTGTCCACATGTCCAGGTAAAGCTTAGGGGTATTATTCTGAAAGAAGAGAAGAAAGGGTATTAGGAAACAAGTAGCCATCTATTTATTTCAATTAATTTAATTCATACAAGACTTATGAGAAATAGATATTATTAGCACTTCAAGATAAGGAGACAGGATTTTTATTTTATTTTTTATTTATTAGAGAGAGAGAGAGAGAGAGAGAGAGAGAGCGTGCATCCAGGAACAGGAGGAAAGGCAGAGGGGCAAGCAGATTCTTTGCTGAGTAGTGAATTCCATGTGGCCTGATGCGGGGCTTGATTCCAGGAACCTGAGATATGACCTGAGCTGAAGTCTGGTGCTTAACCAGGAGATAGGCTTTATAAAGAGGTCAATAAGTTGTTCAAGATCATCTAAGAAGCAGTGGAATGGACTTTGAATCTAGGCCCATTTGATACCAAAACTTGAGGTGTTTTTTTTTTTTTTTTTTTTTTTTTACAAAACTGTTTGCTTTCTAATATTTATTATTTATAAACACTTAACATTTTTTCAGAGTAGTAATAAATAGCTACTGACTCTTTAGAAGGAATTCTTACTGCTTATGAATATTTTACTTTGTGGCACTAGTAAGAATTTATTATATTTGCTTTAAATAATGTTAGAATTTTAAAAGGTCAGATTTTTATTTTGACAACTTTAAAAGTTTTCCTTTAGAAATAATTTAGATGCTAAAAATTCGTAGGTGATTTTGAATACTGACTTCAAATTTTGGGATTTTTGTGTTTTTCCTCAAATTGAAAATAGCTTTATTGTTTTATTTTAATTATAAAAAATAGGAAATGCTTGGGGCACCTGGGTGGCTCAGATGGTTAAGCACTTGGCTTCGACTCAGGTCATTATCTCCAGGTCCTGAGATCAAGCCCAGTGTGGGGCTCCCTGCTCAGCGGGGTGCCTGCTTCTCCCTTTCCCTTTGCTCTCCCCATGCTTGTGCTCTTTCTCTCAAATGAATAAATAAAATCTTTTAAAAAAAATAGGAAATGATTTTTATAAAAAATTTTCAGAGAATAGAGTAGTATAATGAAGAATGTAAAAGTAATTTATAATCCCATTATTCAAAGATAATCACATTACCATTTTAGCTATGCCTTTCAAATTTTTTTCTCTCTGCATTCATTGTTAGTGTTATGTATCTGTTATTTCTTTTTGATCTAAAATGATCATATTTCAGGAAAAAATATTTTTACTGAGACAAGCTGAAAACAGTTTTTTTTTTCCTTGAGTGAATTGGCAATTTGGATGGCTTTTTCCATTCTAACTTAGCTGTATCCTATTAGTATACTAATCAGCACAGGGTGTACTTTAGAACACTAAGCTAATGCCTTCTCAAATGTGTTTATGTAGTAACCAATGAGTCTGTATTGTGATGATTAATAAAGTACAGTTTGGAGCTCAGAATTTCTTTCCTGTGTATGAGATTTCCCCCCTCTTCCTCCCTTCCCACCGGGTCCTAAAAATTCAGCTGAATTATCTTTAAAAATTACCTCTTCATTATTGATGGTATTTGCTTCCTCTAGCAAAGTATCTTCACTCTTCTCTGAAAGTAGGATGGGTATGTAATTTTTCACTCAACCCGGACATTTTTGAGATTGAAAGGGACACTTAGAAATATTTAAAATTCTGGAGGTTTTTTTTTTTTAATAATTTTTTATTTTTTATAAACATATATTTTTATCCCCAGGAGTACAGGTCTGTGAATCACCAGATTTACACACTTCACAGCACTCACCAAAGCACATACCCTCCCCAATGTCCATAACCCCACCCCTTTCTCCCAACCCTGGAGGTTTTTTGAAGTACATTTTTCTGGGCATCAAAATGATTACATTGGTAGATCAGTATAGTAGTTCTAGTCAAACACAATTTTCACAAATGAAATTTAGTAAAAAATTTTTACTATATTATAATAAAATTAAGTCTTTTTTTAAAGAATTTTATTTATTTAACAGAGAGAGAGAGTGCATGCATAAGCAAGGGGAGCAGCAGGCTGAGGGAGAGGGAGAAGCAGGCTCCTTGCTGAGCAGGGCTCAATTCCAGGACCCTGGGATCATGACCTGAGCTGAAGGCAGTTGCTTAACCAACTGAGCCACCCAGATCCCCAAAGTTAAATCTTTATATTGATTATCACAATATTAAAAAATGCATCCAGAATAATTATTTTTGGAATCGCATTTTCTAGCAGTTTCTTAGCCACACCTGTCTCTGATATGGTATCACTGATACTTTACTGAACAATGTAATTATTTTTCAGTATAGTTTAACTAGTTTAAATTTTTTCATGAAATTGTTGTTTTCAGAGTTACATATTAGGGTTTGTAGTTGTTAACCTTTAGAGTTTATTTTCTGTAACCAGTAATATTTTTAATTGCTAATAAACTCTGTTGTGATGTATCTGGTTATCTCAGGAAAAAATTTGATATGTGGAGAATAGTCTTAATTCTTATTTTTTTGTTACTGAAAATTATAAATTTGTCAGCCCCAGTATTTTTACAGGGTTTTTTATTTTTGTCTCTAAGCTATTCTTTTTGACAAATATTTTTATATAGACAAATCTTATCATGAAAGTTGTCCCTAATTATGATTATTTTACATGTTCCACTAAATTCAGATGCTGCAAATTGTAGGCTTTCTGTAATTTCATTTCACTGCAGTACCAGTGTCAAATACCTTTTCCACTACCTCACAAGGTTATAAGGAGTTAGCTGTCTAAAGTTGCTTGTGTCTGAGGATACTTTTCAGTGAGTCTCTGCATGCTCTTGTTGAAAAGAAGGTGTGATACTATATCTGTGAAGAAACAGGAAAAGCAAGATGGAATTATTACTAGTTCTCTTTCAGATTTCATCCCTGTTCAAGTGGATAGCACTTACACTACTAGTTGATACTTTGGCCAGAAGTTAGATATATACAGTAGAGGTAT
Source organism: Mustela putorius furo (assembly GCF_011764305.1). NCBI lineage: Eukaryota > Metazoa > Chordata > Mammalia > Carnivora > Mustelidae > Mustela > Mustela putorius. The sequence continues at coordinate 40,789,177 of NW_025422005.1, read as the reverse complement.
ACTAAATCCATTGTGGTTTATTTTAATATAGTGACTAATAATAATAGTTCATTTAAGGAAATACAAAATCTGAGACAAATGGTAAGCTGAATGGTATGCTGGGACAACAGATTATGAAGTAAGACTCTCCTGAGCAAACCCAGGCATGTGGAAAGCAGCATTGTAAAAGAGTGTGGAACTTGGAGTGGGATAAACCTGCGTTTAACTCTGGGCTTTGACATTTAACAGCTTGGGTAAGTAACCTCTGTGAGTTTAGGTGTATGAGGGGTTTTCCAGAGAAACAGGACCAACAGGATAGACACATATTCAAATATGCTGATTGACTGATTTTAAGAAATTGGCTTATGTGATTGTGGGTGATGGCAAATCCTAAATCTGTAGGGTAGGCCAGCAGGCTAGACTGGGGACCCAGGGAAGAGTTGATGTTGCTTCTGAATCTAAAGGCTTTCTGGAGGCAAAATTCCTTCTTCCTCAGGGTACTTCAGGCTTTTCTCTTAAGCCCTTCAACTGATTGGATGAGGCCCACCCACATTATTTTACTCATTCTACTGTTAAAAATATTAATGACATTTAAAAATTACCTTTAGAGTAACATCTAGATGGGTGTTTGACCAACAACTGGGTTAGCTTAGCCAAAATGACACATAAAATTAACCTTCACATTAGGTTTCCTTATTTGCAAATTGGAATGATACTATGTGGCTCACAAGGATACTATGGTTTATGCTACGTTTCTTTATTTGCAAATTGGAATGATACTATGTGGCTCTCAAGTATTAGTAGCATAAGGTGTTCTCAAAGTTGGTATTCAATTAATGTTGATTTTTTAAAAAAAAATTTATTTAGGGGTGCATAGGTGGCTCAGTTGGTTAAGCAGTTGTCTTCAGCCCAGGTCATGATCCCAGGGTCCTGGGATCGAGACCTTCTTCTTGCTCAGCAGGAGCCTGCTTCTCCCTCTGCCTGCCATTCCTCCTGCTTGTTCTCTCTCTCTCTGTCAAATAAATAAAATCTTTTTAAAAAAGATTATTTATTTGAGAGAGAAAGAGAGAGGATGAATTGGGGGTTGGGGGAGAGGAGGGCACAAGGAGGGGGCAAAGCAGACCTGCCGCTGAACAGGGAGCCCAGTTCAGGGCTCAGTGATGGGACCCTGAGATCATGACCTGGGCCACAAGTGGATGCTTAATGCACTGAGCCATCCAGGTGTCCTGAATGTTGATTCTTGAATCCAGTTTTATACCCATTAAGGCTGTGGGCCCCACCTTGATGTTTGAATGTTTTTTCCTGTTTATCTTTGTATTTCAATCTAAGCCTCTTTTGCCCGCTCATCTAGTTAATGAGTCCTGTCAGATCTATCTTACAAATATTTATTCAGATCATACCCTTCTTTTCTGCCATTGCTGGTGTTCAGGTCCCCTCTACTGGGTCCATTAAAATTATTTCCTAAGTAGCCTTCTACTTCCATCTTATTTTCCTTGTTCACAAGTAATCACCTAGACCTAATACTATATTAATAAGTTTTGAATCTGTCCCCTTTGTCCATTCTCATTTTCTTTACTTTTTCCAAGGTATGTGAATCCCTTCTTATGTTGTCTTCTATAAAACTTCAAAATCTTATCTCCAATTCCTGTCACCATTCAGAATGACTTACTGCTCTTCAAAGGTAACTGAGATTTCTGTTGATTGCAAGCTTTGTGCATACTCTTACTCCATATAGAATCACCCTCTCCCCTTCCCCGCCGTATTTCAACTTCCTGCACTGGTGTCACTTCTGGAGCCTTCTTGGACTCCCTTCCTGGTTCCAGAACACTCTTAAATATTTGTGGTCTGGTGAACCTGAGCCTTCAGACATTGAAACTCCTAAGCTGCCTTTCAGATGAGATAGTAAATCTGTTTATTAGCTGACCAGGGAACTCTGAACCGTGGTATGAATTGAATGGCACTCCTTGCCTACAAGTGTTTAAGGTCTGATCATATAAATACCATCTTTTTGTATATCAGTTTATGTATTCACTAGATTATTTTATTGAAATGTTTTTGAATTGTGTTCATAGGGACCTTGGATACTTGTGTAGAAGATGCATGCTGAAAGCTTTGGACCTTTTTTAACCAAAACATTTCACCCCTCATTTGTTGGTAAAATTTTGGATGAGGAAAAGAAGTTTTGATATCAAAAATAATTTTAAAATTCTTGTTTTGTCTACTTGATTCTTTTTTTTTTTTTTAAATATTTTATTTATTTGACAGAGAGAAATCACAAGTAGACGGAGAGGCAGGCAGAGAGAGAGAGGGAAGTGGGCTCCCCGCTGAGCAGAGAGCCCGATGCGGGACTCGATCCCAGGACCCTGAGATCATGACCTGAGCCGAGGGCAGCGGCTTAACCCACTGAGCCACCCAGGCGCCCCTGTCTACTTGATTCTTAATAATCCATATAACTGCCTTTTTTCACTTTCCCTTCTCCCTCAAAAGAAACTAAGCCAAGTATATTTTATTCTTATTCATCTTTGTTTTTCAAAATCAAGTATATTTTACTCTTACTTATCTTTGTTTTTCCAATATCTGTTGAAAGAATGTAAATATACCAATACAGATTATTGAATAGCACTTAATTTCTAATTATTTATTTATTTTAGTTATCAAGTGGGAATCCTGTATATGAAAAATACTACAGACAGGTAAGGTTTTTGTATCTTTGTTGTCCTAGATTAACTATAAAAATACTTTCAAATCTTGATGGTGTGTTTGCAGATTACTACCCATCTGAACACATTTGATGTGTCTTGTTTTCAGTTTCTTGTGCTTTAGCCTCCTACTTTCACTGCTTATGTGTGTGTGTGTTTTTTAAAGATTTTATTTATTTATTTGTCAGAGGGAGAGAGGGAGAGAGCATAAGCAGGGAGAATGGCAGGCAGAGGTAGAAGTAGGCTCCCTACTGAGCAAGAAGCCTGATTGGGACTCGATCCCAGGATCTGGGGTTCATGACCTGAGCCGAAGGCAGATGCTTAACCACATGAGCCACCCAGGAGTCCCTGCTTAATTCTTTTTGACAAGCTATCAGAAGAATGAAGGGAAGAGACAAGCCCAAACATTTAATTGTCTTAAATGTCTATCTGTATAATGTATATCATTAGATAAATTATAAAATCCATATAACATTAGATATATTAATCTAGATATAAATATCCAAATTTTACGCCGAATAAGAATGGCTTTTCTGTTGTTTTTAAGACTTATTAAAGTTTAGGGGCGCCTGGGGGCTCAGTTGGTTAATCAGCTGACTCTTGATTTTGACTCAGGTCATGATCGCAGGCTTGTGAGATCGAGCTCTCCCCCCACCCCACCTCGTGGGACTCTGTACTCAAAGTGGAATCTGCTTTTTCTTCTCTTCCCTTCCCCACCTTACACTCCTTTTCTTGCGTGCATCCTCGCTGTCTTAAATAAATAAATAAAATTTATTAAAAAAAAGATGTTTTAAGTTTAATTTTTACAAAGTTAAAACTGTGATTTTCATATAAATATGAAATGAACATGTGTCAAGGATTTTATTTACTTCAACTAAATACTGGAAGAACAGTAATATGTAAAAATGAGAATATGAGTTGTAGAGATTTATATTTTCCACTAGACAAAGTTCATTTATTGATATGGACAGGAATCATTGCATTGCTGTCAGTTTCTAAAATTTAACTTCTTTTCCTCCTAGTGTAAAAGAGCCTAGTGAATAAAAAGTCAGTGAGGGGGTCATACATCAAATCTGTTGAGGGTGTAGACAGTCTCATTTGAGCATTTGCAAATACTGGATCATTTTTCCTAACAGTCTCCTTATCTGTGATCATGATCACAGAAAAGGCTATAGTTTGACCTGACTATTTACATAATTACAACAGGTTTATTAATGAACCATTATAAGTCTCCTTGGGTATGACTTGCAAATCTACAGACATACACTCAACTATACAACAGCTTCAGAGCCTGGAGAATTAATTTCTACGTGAAATTTCTAAAGAATTCTTGGATTGTACTTTTTAAAGCCTTTGGTATTTTTTCTCTATCTTGAGACTAGGACCCAAACCTTAGAAATTCTTCCTCCCATTTTTCGTCTGCAGTACATACGAATTTGAATGAATTTATCTCATCTTGAGGATTCCCATATCTGCTAAGGTTCCTAGCCTGCTAAGTAACCTTGCTTTACTGTCACTGAGACTGGGACCCTATAGACCAGGTTGCAGGCCAGTTTTCTTGAGAGGGTTTTCTAGACATTGTCTCTGCATAAGTCAGTCCTTTTTCCTTAATAGCAGCTTTTTCTTTCTGAATAAAAGATAACTATTCTCAAATAGGCTTTATTTTGTGCAGTTTATTTACTCAACTGTATCCTGATAAAAAGGAGAAAAAATTATTTAACCTGTTAATAACTATATTGCTATAAAAATAAGGACATTCCACTGAAAGATTTGTTTTTGAGGTCTGAAGTCAGTGAAAATCAGATCCCATCGAAAGCTATTTCATTCACTTTACAAAAGCAGAACCTACTAATTTGAGGGCCAAAGATAACATAAGGAGATTAAAAGGGCTTTTCTACATATCCATTAGAAAACAGAATATTAAAAATAATACCAATAGAATTCCAAGTTAGTAACCATAATTAAATATTCCTCAACAGTGTGTATTCAGTCCTGTGTAATTAATTCTTCTTCCCCTGAATCTTGGGTCAAGAGTCTGCTTTCATGAAATAAAACTACTTCTAGACTCCATAGTTCTGGATATTCTGACTTAGTTCACCAGTCTGAGAGTTGTCTAAAGTGATGTCAGCTCAGAAGCCTTTTTCCAAAAGTCTGTGTTTTGAAGTGTTAATAATTCAGGTTATGTGGAATAGTTCTTTCCACAAGGGTCTGAAACTGTCTTTTTTTGTCTTTGATGAAGACACAGATTCTAACCTGTAGCTTACAGCAGAGCCTTTGGGCAAGTGTCAGAGTACAACAGAAATTCCTGTACATGACAAAGACTAAGTGGCTATTTAAATTTATTATAGTAACCAAAAGAATGGAAGATAGTAAAATTGGAATATGATACATAAATATTTCATAAGAGTTTGATCATTGTTTCCCTTGATGGTCATTCTGTTTAGGTCATGCTAGGGATAGATGTCCTCCATCCTAACCCCCCAGTCAGGGGGTAGACAAAGAAGAAGGAGTTCTGGAGATTTTTTTTTTTTAAAGATGTTATTTATTTATTTGACAGAGATCACAAATAGGCAGAGGGGCGGTGGCGGGGGGAGCAGGCTCCCCACTGAGCAGAGAGCCCCATGTGGGGCTCGATCCCAGGACCTTGGGATCATGACCTGAGCCGAAGGCAGAGGCTTAAACCACTGAGCGACCCAGGCATCCCATGTTCTGGAGATTTTTAGAGGCAGGTTTCTCTACCCTTTTTGTACTTCCTGGTTATTCCAAATTGGATTGGGCTTTTTTTTTTTTTTCCTCCCGAGTGCCAGATTTATCCCGTGTTCCAGCACTCAAAAGAAAGGATTTCTCTTCTCGGTCTTCGCTGGGATTGGCCTGTCTGGAATGCTTTGTGAATGTTTACAACAAACTTAATCTTTTAACTAAACTGGAAAACAGCTAGCTCACAAATATCCTTGAATCGTGTTACTTTTCCCATGACTTTTTAAAATTGACTTTTCATTTTTAACAAACAATTTTACTTTAGGAAATCTTTATGGAAGTGACAGTCATTTTTTGAGCTGTTTTCTGTTTTAAAGGAAAATCCCTATAAATTAAAATGATGTGTTTCTGTTAATGCACTTTAGGAACTTAAGAATTTTAAAAACATTTCCTTAAGTTTATTATGGAATCACTGCTGGTTTTTGAGCTGATACTACTTTGATTTTTTTTTAAATTGTTGCAGTGTCTAAGAATAAGTATAAAAGCAGAAGTTAATGATTTAAAGATGTTTGAAAAAAAAACCATAACATATACAGCTATTCTCCTCTGTCAAAAGACCTTTCCAGGAAATTAGGCCCTTTTCCTTCTATTAAGCTTTTCCTTCTATTAAGCTCATTAGAATTTATTTATGTATTTATTTATTTTTAAATTTATTTGAGAGAGAGAGCATGAGTAGGAGGAGGGACAGAGGGAGAGGGCGAAGCAGATGCCCCGCTGAGCAGAGTCCAATGTGGGGCTTGATTCCAGGACCTGAGTTGAGGGCAGACGCTTAACTGTCTGAGCCCTCAGGTGCTCCAAGTTTATTAGAATTTAAATGGCACTATAGAAGACTTGGAATTAGAAGATAAATGTTAATATTGTGACTCCACTAATTTTGGTATACTTCCTCTGAGCTTCAGTTTTCCCATTTGTATAATGGGAGTGATTAAAAAAAACTGTAAATGACCAGTGCTGTTGAGATGGTATTCTACTCATGTGGTTCTCCATATATTTCTTGGCTTTTGTTAGTCAAAAGATTCCTGTTCCCTTTTTGAAAAAGCCAGTTCCTAAGTCACAGGGAGGAAGGCAGGTAAATGACGATAATTTTGTCTTTGTGGTTTTTGTCAACTTACAGTTTGTATCTTTTCAGGTTGATACAGGCAATACTGGAAGGGTATTGGCTTCTGATGCTGCTGTTTTTCTGAAAAGATCAGGGCTTCCAGACCTGATTCTTGGAAAGGTAGTGTTTTTTCATTTCAACTAGATTATAATGAATATTTATGTAGTGGTATAAATAAATTGGATGCAAATTTAGAATGATAACATCAAGAAACTTAGAAGTAAGAATTGAATCATTGAAGCAATTATAGTAATGCAATGGAGGGAATTTGTGGTGCTGTGATTTACCCTTTTGTGAAAAGTAAGGTGTTTTTCAGATTTTTAGAAAATGAATTACCTTTTAGTGAGATAAAATGAGGAAGTAATAGTACATTTGGGTATTGTGGGGAAAAACAGTGCAGCCTGGGAACCTTGCCACCCCCTCAGAGTTGGCTCTATCTCTGCTTCCTCTATAACAACTGTCTCTAACTGTGTTTAAGTTGGGGATAAGAGGCTTAGAAAAGGGTAACAAGAAGTGGGAAGTCCCTCTCCTGGTGAATCCTTATACATGATATTAATACTATTTATTATAAATTTATAATCACAAATAAACATGAACTATAAGAAGATCATCTTAATATGGATCTAAAATCAAGTTAGTAGGTTCTAGTAGAAAGAACATTAGATTTGGAGTTAGAACCTGTCTTAATGAAAAAGACATTGGACTTAGAAGCTAGAACCTGGGTTTCACTTCTTTCCTTGATGCCTTAAATGTTCTTGAGTAAGTATCTCACTGGGTTTTAGTATCTTTGTGTAGGGTTGCACTAAATAACTGTGGTTTCTTCCCACTTTTAATTCTATGATTCTTAAATCTGAGGACTAAAAAGAATGAAATTGTATATTACAGGGATTTAATTTATTATCTCTAAGACGCTTTTTGTTTAAAATATACATTGACTTTTTTTTCCCCTGAATTTCAGATTTGGGATTTAGCTGACACAAATGGCAAAGGAATCCTGAACAAACAAGTAAGATTCAGAGATACATATGAGAAATTTTTTGAGTGCTTCAGAATAAAAACCAAGATTTTTTTTCTAATTTTAAACTAGGAATTGTTTTTTTACCAATTGAATTCAATTTACAATTGAAAACATTAGGGTTTTCAAGGGCAAGTGTTACAGCAATATAGTGGAAAATATTTCCAATTCAGTAGACATTAAAGTAGGTGATTCCCAAAGTTTAGTTAGTGATCATTTGGTGACATTGTTCTCCTGGAATGTCTTAGTCTGTTGGGGGTTCTCTGACAGCATAACACAGACTGGATGGCTTATAAATAGCAGAAATTTATTGCTCACATTTCTGGAGGCTGAAAATACAAGATCAGGCTGCTAATATGTTTGGATGAGGACTGTCTTCTTGGTCGCAAACTTCTTGTTGTATCCTTACAAGGCTGAAGTGGCGAGGGATCTTTCTGGACCCTTAAAGCACTAATTCCATTCATGAAGGCCCTACTCTGATGTCTTAAGCACTCCTCAAAGACTATACTTTCTAATACCATTACCTTTTTCAACATACTCAGTTTCTTACCTGTACACTATACTTACTTGTGAGTGTTATGGTCTAGGTCTTACTTGGCATATACATCAAAAAATGGTTTATATGCCATAAGTATACCCTAGGCTAGAAATACATGAAACGATTATGGGTATTGAACACCATCAGTGTACTTTGAAGTTCATTCAGTTTGTTTCAGAGGTCCACAGGATTGAATTCAAAGCTTGCTGCATGCTGATACATTGGCTAAGCACTGCTACTCAAAGTTAATTCCCCCATATGGGATAGCTGAAGCAGCATCATACTTAAAAAAGTGATGGGAAATTTAGATGAGAGGGTCAGAATATCCAGTCTTTTAATTATATTAAGATTAAGATTAAATTTAATTAAGATTCATTAAATTTAAATTAAGATTCTAGGGTTAGCTTGTAGATTGGAACCCCTGGGCAGGAGGGCCAGTTGGTCCATTGGAGACATAGGAAAACTAACTTAATATGAGCAGCCAAGGTCGTGTGCATTCAGTCAGCAAATATTTGTTGAGTACCCGTTTTGTTTATTTATTTATTTATTTGAGAGAGAGACAGAGAGAGCATGAGAGGCAAGGTCAGAGAGAGAAGCTGACTCCCCGTGGAGCTGGGAGCCCAATGCGGGACTCAATCCCGGAGTTCCAGGATCGTGGCCCAAGCCGAAGGCAGTTGCTCAATCAACTGAGCCACCCAGGCACCCTGAGTACCTATTTTGAATCAGGCTTTGGAAATGCAGAGGTGAATGTGATGTAGTCTCTGACTTCATGAGTTTGTAGTATAATAAATTCTTCACTGATATTCCTGGACTTTGGATGTTGAGTTTGAGTTGTCTTTGTTAAATCCAGGTGGCTGGATTTGTGGGTCTGCAGTTAAACTTTGATGTTTGCATTGGAGAAAAAGATTTTTGAATTAACATGAAAGAAAGGAAAGAAACCAATGTTTTTTGAGTTTCTGTATGCCAAAATGACAGTAGGTGTTTTCTTTCTATAGTATGGTTTTTATTTTGTTTCTCATAATACATGGCAAGGTAGGTATTAGAAAAATTTTGCAGGAAAATTTTATTTAACTTGCCCATGGCCTCACAACTTTAAGTAGCAGAACTAGAATTTAATGTAGGAGGACTATTTCACTTCAGAACACATCCATACTATGGGGGTGGACCTGATTACTTAAGAGTAATTGAATCTCTCATAGAATGAGAAAGGAGAGAAGGTTGATGCTGGAGTACTTAGAATACCCAGCATTTATTTATTTATTTATTTTTAAGATTTTAATTATTTGAGAGAGAGAGCATGCGCTGAGCAAGTGAGCATGCAAATGAAGGGGCAGGGGCTGAGGGAGAAGCGGATTCCCTGCTGAACACGGAGTCTGAGGCATGGGCTCAGTCCCAACCTGTGCTGAAGTCAGTTGCTTAACAGACTGAGCCACCTAGGCACCCTATAATACCAGCATTTAGGGGTTGGAGGAGGCATTGACTGCAAGAGAAGAGACTTGAAGGGTCAGAGGAAAAGTAGGAGAGTTTTATGAAGCTATGTTGATGGGGGAGAGTTTCTGGGGAGTTATCATGTCCAGACTGCCAAAAGAATAAGGAGGATGAGGCAGGGTTTTTTGTTTGCTTTGGTTTTTTGAGGCTGTTGTGTTTGGTAGCTGAGAGGTTATTTGTGACATAGACAGTGGTTTCTCTGGCTAATGGTGGGAGTTGAAGTCAGATTGTATAAAAGCTTTGTATAATAAGCTTTGTATAATATAAGATTGTATAATAACTTTGGATATACGTGAATGAAAAGGGAAGGGGAGATCTTGAAATAACCATCTTTGCAAGATTTTGTGAATAAAGGCAAGGTATTGTAGAAAGCAGACAAAGAAGGGTATAGGTGGTTTGAGCAAAGTGGTGAAGGGTTGATTGCATCAACAACTATACTAAGTTGTAAGTGATTATAACTGGAGTCAAAGTATTTGTTATATCTTTTCCCATACCTGACTTTAACTCAGCTGAAATATCTCTGCATTTATTTAGAGGCTTCAAATGCCAAAAATCCAAGGACCTTTGGGAGAGATTTACACGTATTTTGAATTCAGGCAGTTGTGTAATTGTTTTAGACGCTGCACAGTAGCTCTGTATTCTCTGTAGCTTTCCTGGAATAGCAGTGGTTGAGTCACATCAGTGATTGGCCCAGTTTTTCAGAATTTATCATCTTAAATTCAGAGATGACTTTTGATAACATTCAGTTGTTATTTTCTTCTAGGCTTTTTTCCAGACTCTTTTTCCTCATTTAAATGATACTTAAATATTTTTGAAGCATGTGTTAATTCCGTATAATTTCTACTATCTGTATGTATCACAGTTCATTTAAGTATTTTCCCATTTATTAATACTTTTTGCTATTTATAATGTTAGGAACATCTTTTTTTTTTTTTTTTAAGATTTTATTTATTCATTTGACAGAGAGAGATCACAAGTAGGCAGAGAGGCAGGCAGAGAGAGAGAGAGGAGGAAGCAGGCTCCCTGCTGAGCAGAGAGCCCGATGCGGGACTCGATCCCAGGACCCTGAGATCATGACCTGAGCCGAAGGCAGCGGCTTAACCCACTGAGCCACCCAGGCGCCCAGGAACATCTTTGTACATAGATTTTTTTCTTAATTTTAAAGCAAATGTTTTCAGGCAAATGTGCTTTTAATTTGTTGCTACATAAAGATCTTGGAGTAATTATGAATTGTTTTATATTTTCATATTATAATTGTGTGGATGGATGGATGGATGGATAGGTAATGCACTTAACTTCATGCTTCTCTTTCTCAGGAATTCTTTGTTGCTTTGCGTCTTGTGGCATGTGCCCAGAATGGATTGGAGGTTTCACTGAGTAGCTTGAACCTGGCTGTCCCTCCACCAAGATTTGTAAGAAATGATCTTAAATTTAAATTTTATTTAATTAAAAAAATACTACATGATTTAAAAATTTAAAAAAATTAGAATTGCCATATTAAAAGTAATTCCCTTAACTGCTATTACCCAGCTACCTGATTTTCTTTCTTAATGGCTACTGCTGTTATTAGTGTCTTGTATATCCTTCCAGACTTATTATATGTGTATATAAAGAAATATAAATTCCCACTTCCTCATTTTAAATTGATAGTAGTATATAATTAATAAATACAATTCTGTACCCTTTTAGTAATATGTTTTAGAGATCTTTACATAAAAGCATCTTTATTCTTTTTTATAGTTGCTTCTATTTATATAAAATTTTTAAAGTTTTAATTTAAATTTCAGTTAATTAACATGCAGCATAATATTTCAGGTATACAATATAGTGATTCTCACTTCCATACCGTACTATACAGGTGCTCATTACAGCAAGTGCCCTCCTTAATCCCCATCACGTGTTTAACCTATCACCCCCACACTCCCCTCTACCATAATTTAACTTCCTATTGATAGGTTTTTAGCTTATTCCTAATATATTATTATTAAAATTTTTTTAAATGCTGCAATGAATAATAACATTGGATATGTGTCATTTTACATGTACAGAAATATATGTGCATATTTTCAGAAGTAGAATTGCTGTTTCAGAAGTTTGTTCATTTGTGCAATTTTCATATATAATATCAATTTGCCTTCCACAGTGGTTGTACTCATTCACAGTCCCTCCATCAGTTGGTTGAGTGCACTTTTGCTAACATACTGTTAAATTTTTGAACCTTGTCAATTTGAGAGGTGATAAATGGAACATTAAGTGTAGTTTTAATTTTCCCATTTTGTTTTATAGAGTGAATTTGAGTAGTTTTTCTCACACTTATGAGCCATTTATATTACCTTTATGTAGAAATGTCTGTTTAAAGCTTTTGTTTTTTTTCTTAGGTTATTAGTCTTTTTTTAAAATTAAATTCTAGAGGCTACACTCTAACACACACACACACACACACACACACACACACACACACATTTTTTCCCCACAATATGTCATTTGTCTTTTGACATTGTGGTGTTTTTTTTTCCCCCCATAAGGAGGTCATTGTTCTTTATGTAAGTGTTACTAGGATCTAATTTTTTTTAATCATTTCTTTTTACACATTTATGTTAGTCTTTTTTTTTTTTTTTAAGATTTTATTTATTTGTTTGTCAGAAAAAGAGCACAAGCAGAAGGAGCAACAGGAAGAGGGAAAAGCAGGCTCCCTGCTGAGCATGGAGCTGGATGTGGGACTCCATCCCAGGATGGACTGGATGTGGGACTCCATCCCATGACCTGAGTCAAAGGCAGATGCTTAACCGACTGAGCCACTCAGGTGTCCCACATTTATGTTAGTCTTGATATCAAGTCTGAATATGGATTCAAATTTATGTTTTTTCAAGATGGCTACTTTATAGACCTAATACAGTTTATTGAATAACCAGTCTTTTCCTTACTGATTTGAAATCCCACCTCAGTCTTGTATTTTGATTTCTTTTTGGATTTTTCTGTTCTTTTTTATCTGTTTATCCATATGTTCTTCTTGTACTGTTTTAATTATCATATTTGGTAATTTGTTTTTACATCTGTTAGGGTTAGTCCTCCCTACCCTGACCCCTTTTCAGAAGTTTCATGGCTCTTACTTTTTTTGTTGTTTTAGATTTTATTTATTTATTTAGAGAGTGAGAGAGAGCATGATTTGGAGGGAGAGTTAGAGGGAGAGGGAGAAGCATATTCCCTGCTGAGTGGGGAGCCTGACACAGGGCTTGATCCCAGGACCCTGAGATGATGACCTAAGCTGAAGGCAGACATTTAACAGACTGAGCCACCCAAGTGCTGTGGCTCTTACTTGTTTCTAAATTCAGTATTTTTAAAAGTATTTGGTCTCAGTATTATGAATTTAACTTCAGTTTTGAAAATTTCTGCATTTGTAAGTTTAGGCATGGAATCAGAGGGTTAATTTAGGGATTTGTTTCCTAACTATGTTATTATAAAAATGTTTCAAATATATCCATCTGTCTCTACAAGCAGATAAATAGAACAACTTGGGCATGCTGTAATAGGTTCATATACTTGTAACTTAAGAAATCTTAAGTTGGGCTCTTGTCCCGGTTTGCTTTCCTTAAATAGTGTTGGGAAAAAGTCTTCAGTTAACAGGGTCACAAATATTTTCGTTACATTGCAGTATCTTTATCTTGATATCAGTTGTAATAAGATTTCTTCTATAACACTTAAATGTTTCAGTTAGTGCTCTAATATCATTTATGCAGCTAACTCAGATATCTTTGTTTTTGTTTCATGTGTATTTAGATAAAAGTTTAATAGAGTCAATGTAGAATAGTGTCCTGTGTGGTTTGAATTCCAAAATTTGTATGAATGTATTTAAATCCAAGACCACTTTTTCTTTGTTGTTTATTGATGTGAGGTTTTCAGCTCTTCATGTGCTCTATTTTCCTTTTTAGCATGATACTAGTAGTCCTTTGCTAATCAGTGGATCTTCTGTCGCTGAGCTCCCATGGGCTATAAAAGTGAGTAAACTTTTAAACTACTTTTTCCTTACCACTGCTTTGCTTCCTACCCACATAATCCTTGTCCCCTATTTCCAAAATCTGTTGTAATCTGCATGAGACTTTCATTTTTACTCTAGGGAAATACTGATAAAAGAAATCTTTCAAGAGATCTTGGTCATTTTGTGACAATTAGTATGGCTTAATCTCATTTCTGTTATAGTATAAACTAAAAATGATTATGTCATAATCCTATTTCATGAATAGGTAGTTTACCTCACTGGTATTATTTCCTGTTCAAAAATTGTGGTTAACTAGATCATTTTCTTTATGGCTCTAAAACTAAAAATTCTATATGAAATCTTTTTCTGAAGTGGGTATTTTGCATTGTATCTATTTGGAAACATTACACTAGTTATAACTATGTTATCAGATTTTTAAAATTGTAATTTTTAAATAATATTAGAATCAGATGATCTTTAATAAATATGTACAGTTTTGTCAGAAAGTCATTTGGTTTTTATGTTTGTGTATGCTTGTATGAACACAACTAATTAATTAATTAATTAACTAATTATAAAAAAGTATAGGGATCTGGCCTTGGGCAAATCATAAACAATAATTTTTTTTTTAAGATTTTATTTATTTTATTTTATTTTTTATTTTTTATTTTTTTTTAAGATTTTATTTATTTATTTGACAGAGATCACAAGTAGGCAGAGAGGCAGGCAGAGAGAGAGAGAGAGCGAGAGCCCGATGCGGGGCTCGATCCCAGGACCCTGAGATCATGACCCGAGCCAAAGGCAGCAGCCCAAACCACTGAGCCACCCAGGCGCCCCAAGATTTTATTTATTTTAGAGGGAGAGAGAAAGAGCGCACATACAAGCAGGGGGAGGGACAGAGGGAGAGAATCTCAAGCAGACCCCCCCCCCCCACCAAGTATGGAGCCCAACTTGAGGGCTTGATCTCACAGCCCTGAGATCATGTCCTGAGCAGAAATCAAGAGTCAGACTCTCAACAGATGGAGCCACCCAGGTGCTCCATGAACAGTAGTTTTTTTTTGTTTTGTTTTTAAGATTTTATTCATTCATTTGACAGAGATCACAAGAAGGCAGAGAGGCAGGCAGAGAGACGGGGAGAAGCAGGCTCCCTGTTGAGCAGAGAGACGGATGTGGGGCTCAATTCCAGTACCGTGAGATTATGTCCTGCGCTGAAGGCAGAGGCTTAACCCACTGAGCCACCCAGGCACCCCTGAACAGTAGTTTTTTATGTTATGCATGTAACTTCCCAGGATTTTAGGGAATGTACTGTTATCAATAAGAAAAGGAATTCTTGCTTTGGGAAAAATGGGGGAAGCTTGATGTTTATTCCTATGGTGGTTATTTTCTTTTTAAAATCTGAGTTTGAAATGTAACTAATACCATGTTGAGAAAGTCATAGAATATCACTAACTAGCTTGTGTGTTCTCACAAAGTTATTTCCTTGCTATGGATTTAAGTGAGAGGGTTGGACTAAATACTCCTCTCATAGCCCTTCCTATCATTCTAAAATTTTTCCATGAAGCTCACAGTAGAAAAACAGACAGTGTTCGAGCTATGAAAGAAATGGAAGGGATACTGGACTCTTGTGTAACTTTTAAATTGTTATTTATAATAATTTTTGATGAAAGCAATTTTTTAAAAAAGATTTTATTTATTAGAGAGAGAGAGAAGGAACAGAAACGGGGAATGGGAGAGGGAGAAGCGGGCCTCTTGCTGAGCAGGGAGCCCAATGTGGGGCTTAATCTCAGGACCCTGGGATCATGACCTGAGCGGAAGGCAGACTTAATGACTGAGCTACCCAGGCACCTGCAAAAATTATTTTTTAAATAATTTTAAGGATATGTTGCCTGCCTGTTCTTTAAGGATTTGATTTTTATAACTTGAGTTAAATGCGTATCACCACTATTTAACTTGTGATCTTTTTTATATTATAGTCTGAAGACAAGGCCAAATATGATGCAATTTTCGATAGTTTAAGCCCGGTGAATGGATTTCTCTCTGGTGATAAAGTGAAACCAGTGTTGCTCAACTCTAAGTTACCTGTGGATATCCTTGGAAGAGTAAGATATTATTAAATTCTAAATGTAATCTTCATGTATCTTACTTTTGTATCTACCAAGAGCATTTATAGCTCATTGTTAAAAAATAATTAGGCATTATTTTGAAATTATATTATTACAGAGTTTTTTGTGTTCTGATTTAATATATAAAATAATTGCCAATTAATTTTATTTGACATTCCCTCTAAAGTATAAGTGCTTGGAATTAGTTACATATATAAGCCCTTTGAGTAGGTCCTTTTTTCTTTGTAGTGTATGCTCTGACTTCCCAATTCCTTGATTTAATTTCTAGGGACCACCATTATTTTGTATCTGCTACCTACTTCATAGCTGTATCATGGGGCCTTGCCATAAGGAATAGTTTCATCTCTGAAATCATTTGTCCTTCTCTCTAAATAGAGCTTCTTATTTTTCTAGATCTCTTTCATAAGTACTTGGAAGACTAATTCTTTGACTTTAAGTCAAAGACCTTTAAGTCTCAGAGTCCTTTACTTTCTCTATTTTTCAAATTAATATTTTTCCTCAACCGGGCGCCTGGGTGGCTCAGTGGGTTAAGCCGCTGCCTTCGGCTCGGGTCATGATCTCAGGGTCCTGGGATCGAGTCCCGCATCGGGCTCTCTGCTCGGCAGGGAGTCTGCTTCCCTCCCTCTCTCTCTCTGCCTGCCTCTCCATCTACTTGTGATTTCTCTCTGTCAAATAAATAAATAAAATCTTTAAAAAAAAAAAATATTTTTCCTCAACCAACTTAATCCACAGTTTGATGCTGGTATCTTTGGCTCCCTTTGCCATGTGTTCTAACCTTTCTTCTGATCTGGTGAAAATCCAGCTTTGTGTTAAGCTAATTATGTGCCTTCTGTGTGGTTGCATATGGACTGCTGAGAGTCTAATAAAATTGGTATCATCATAATTTCATGATCACCAACTTCAGCTGGGCTTTCCCTACTCTTGGACTATTTCCATACTGATTTCTCTCTAGGTCTCTTTGTACTTCAAACCTCATCTGCTCTCATTAACCCTCCAGCCATTCCTTTAATCCCTTTCTTGGTCAAATCCTGTCTGCACCATTTCTTAGGTGTGTGACCTTGGGTGAATCATCAGAAAACCATCTATCAATTTTTTATATTTCAGATGAGCACAATTGCCACTTTATAGGGTTGTAAGGATTAAATGTGATAATGTATATATTCAGTACAGTGCTTGGTGCATAGTCTTTGATGCTAGCTACTGTGATGCTGATGGTGATCGTGACTTTACCACCATATCATCAGTAGTAGTACTACTGGATCAGTGTTATAGATTAGGTGCTCAATAAAAATTTAAAAGCCATTTCCTAGTATTGTTTCTCATTAATCATTTCTCTGCTGTGTGACCAGTATGAGATTTCTAAACTATAAATATAATCCTGTTTTTTTTTTTTTTTTTTTTACTTGGAACTAACCCTCTTAGTAGCTTCCTAATGCATTTAGGGTTAAGTCCAAATTCCTGCAAGGCACTTAATGACCAGACACTTGTTTATCTCTATTCCAGTCTGTTACTTTATCTTCCTGTCCCAAGTAAAATTTTGTTGAATGACTTAAATATCTTATTTTCAAGGATATGACATAGTTTTATAGCTGATCTAAGGTATGGAATTTACTCTGCATTTAAACCAAATCTACTAGGTCCTTTTAGATTTATTTTGCCCTTGTAAGCCCTGGACATTAGCTGGTTCATAATTAATATTCACTGGATATATCTTTTGGTCAATTAGAGATTCTGTATGGAAAACAATAATGGACTTAGTTGGAAATCTTTATGTTGAATACTGATTCTATAACCTAATAATGGTTGTGTGATCCTAACTAACTAAATCATATTCCTCATGTCTAAAAGCTGGTTGATAGTGCCACATGGAGTACTGAGAGATATTTGTGAAAAAGCATTGTAGCTGTTTAAAGTGCTGTGTACATAATTGTTTTCTTATTTGAAAGAAACAAATATTTTCTTGAAATTTTTGTAAGGAATTTTTATTTAAAAATACTTGTTTTAAGAATTACTACTTTTTCCAATAATGTTAATGTAGAATGTAATAATGATTTAATGAAATGTTCAGCAAAAGTGAGATTTCTCTGAGAATAGATATTTTAATGTTTAGATAAAACTTTCCCCCTGGTTTAAGTATTTGGTGTTTACAGGTACCACATGAAATGAAAGAGCATTAATCTTTGTCAATTCTTCTATTTTTAAGGTTTGGGAGTTGAGTGACATTGATCATGATGGAATGCTTGACAGAGATGAGTTTGCAGTTGTAAGTAACTTAATGGTCTTAAAAATCTTAAACCTCTTAATTGTTTTCTCTAGTGAGAATTTCCTTGTTTAGTTTATCCCCAGAGGAAAACTGGGGATAAACAACCTTAAGGTTGTTGGTAGGAGTATTTTTATCAAAAGTGTACAGGTAGTCAATAAATATTTTTAAACAAATGAATAATAGAAAAATGTATGTTCTTACCATCTTTATTTTATTTGACTTCGCTGAGTGGTATTGTTCCTTTGTATCCCATCTTAACCAGACATTGCATCTCAGTACCTCCTTCTGCTGTGGAATAATTTTACTTCAAATATACCCCCAGATTTTCACATTGTTTTATTAAAGGAAAACATGGATAACACTGTAGTTTCACTTAATGTATAGGGTCAGAGGAAGTTTTGACATCTTATCTGAAGACATGTCATCTTTGGAAATTGGGGTTAATTCCAAATTGGGGTTAATTCCATCTTTGGAAATTGGGGTTTTTTTGTTGCCCAGTTTGTTTTCCACTTTCTAAACTCATGATAGATTTGTTTTAAAATCCTCTGGGGTTGTAGTTGTGTTACTTTCTCATTCCAAATCTTATGTATTTTTTCCCCCTCTCATGTTTCGTTTTATTGAATTTTATATAGTTTATAAATCTTTTTAAAGAGCCATCTTTTGGATGTAATTATCCTTTCTCTTATGTTTTGACTTTTTCATTCTTTTCAGCTTTTATATTAATTCTTTTTTCCTAGGTTCTTTTGGTTTGCCTTAAAAAAAAAAACTACTGAGTCCCTTTCTTATCTTTAATATTGAAAAAATTTAAAGCATGTATTTTCTCTTGAGTTCAGGTTTAGCTGGATTCCATAGATATTGATATATCCTTTTTGCAACTTTTTAATTTTTGCAACTTTTAATTTTCTATAAAGATTTTATTTATTTATTTGACAGAGAGAGATACAGCGAGAGAGAGGGAACACATGCAGGGGAAGCTAGAGAGGGAGAAGCAGGCTTCCTGCGGAGCAGGGGATTCCTCCTGGACCCTAGAATCATGAGTAGAGCCAAAGGCAGTTGCTTAATGACTGAGCCACCCAGGTGCCCCTACTTTTTAGATAATCTCTAGGTTTTTAAAAAAATCATCTGTTTAGGAATATGTTTCCTAATTTCAAAGTAATTAAGTTTGGTTTTAATTACATTTGTATATACCTTTTTTTAATTTAAGATTTTATTTATTTATTTGACAAGCAGAGATCATAAGCAGGCAGAGAGGCAGGCAGAGAGAGAGAGGGGGAAGCGGGCTCCCCGCCGAGCAGAGAGCCCGACTCAGGGCTTGATCCCAGGACCCTGGGACCATGACCTGAGCCGAAGGCAGAGGCTTCAACCCACTGAGCCACCCAGGTGCCCACCCGCTTTAAAAAAAGATTTTATTTATTTATTTGACAGAGATCACGAGTAGGCAGAGAGGCAGGCAGAGAGAAAGGGGGAAGCAGGCTCCCCGATGAGCAGAGAGCCTGATGTGGGGCTTGATCCCAGGACCCTGGGACCATGACCTGAGCCGAAGACAGAGGCTTAACCCACTGAGCCAGCCACTCAGGTGCCCTGTTACATTTGTATATACTTTCAGCTTGATTAGATTATGCCCAGAGAATGTGGTCTTGAAAATCTCTGTTTAAAAATTTCTTGAGGTTGCCGGGCCCCTGGTAAGGGCGGTGCAGTTCCCCCTGGGGCAAAGACACTTGAGAATCACTACAGCAGCCCCTTCCCCAGAAGATCAACAAGAAATCCAGCCAAGACCAAGTTCACCTACCAAGGAGTACAGTTTCAATACCAAGGAGAGCAGCAGAATTCCAGAGGAGGAGAAAGCAAAGCACGAAACTCATGGCTTTCTCCCTGTGATTTTTTTAGTCTTGCAGTTAATTTAATTTTTTTTCTTTTTCATTTTTTTTCTCTTCTTCTGCTAAAATTTTTTTTAACTTTTACCCTTTTCTTTTTTAACGTTTTTTAACTAGTTTATCTAATATATATATTTTTTCTTTTTTATACTTTTCCTTATTCATTTTCTTTTTAAAATTCTTTTCTTTTTTTTTTCTTTTCTTTTTCTTTCTTTCTTTCTGAACCTCTTTTTATCCCCTTTCTCCCGCCTCATGATTTGGGATCTCTTCTGATTTGGTTAAAGCATATTTTCCTTGGGTTGTTGCCACCCTTTTAATATTTTACTTGCTCCATCATATACTCTTGTCTGGACAAAATAACAAGGCAGAAAAATTCAGCACAAAAAAAAGAACCAGAGGCAGTACCGAAGGCTAGGGACCTAATCAATACAGACATTGGTAGTATGTCAGATCTAGAGTTTAGAATGACAATTCTCAAGGTTCTAGCCGGGCTCAAAAAAGGCATGGAAGATATTAGAGAAACCCTCTCGGGAGATAAAAAGCCCTTTCTGGAGAAATAAAAGAACTAAAATCTAACCAAGTTGAAATAAAAAAAGCTATTAATGAGGTGCAATCAAAAATGGAGGCTCTCACTGCTAGGATAAATGAGGCAGAAGAAAGAATTAGTGATATAGAAGACCAAATGACAGAGAATAAAGAAGCTGAGCAAAAGAGGGACAAACAGCTACTGGGCCACGAGGGGAGAATTCGAGAGATAAGTGACACCATAAGACGAAACAACATTAGAATAATTGGGATTCCAGAAGAAGAAGAAAGAGAGAGGGGAGCAGAAGGTATACTGGAGAGAATTATTGGGGAGAATTTCCCCAATATGGCAAAGGGGACGAGCATCAAAATGCAGGAGGTTCAGAAAATGCCCTTCAAAATCAATAAGAATAGGCCCACACCCCGTCACCTAATAGTAAAATTTACAAGTCTCAGTGACAAAGAGAAAATCCTGAAAGCAGCCCGGGAAAAGAAGTCTGTAACATACAATGGTAAAAATATTAGATTGGCAGCTGACTTATCCACAGAGACCTGGCAGGCCAGAAAGAGCTGGCATGATATTTTCAGAGCACTAAACGAGAAAAACATGCAGCCAAGAATACTCTATCCAGCTAGGATATCATTGAAAATAGAAGGAGAGATTAAAAGCTTCCAGGACAAACAAAAACTGAAAGAATTTGCAAACACCAAACCAGCTCTACAGGAAATATTGAAAGAGGTCCTCTAAGCAAAGAGAGAGCCTACAAGTGGTAGATCAGTAAGGAACAGAGACAACATACAGTAACAGTCACCTTACAGGCAATACAATTGCACTAAATTCATATCTCTCAATAGTTATCCTGAATGTTAATGGGCTAAATGCCCCAATCAAAAGACACAGGGTATCAGAATGGATAAAAAAACAAAACCCATCTATATGTTGCCTCCAAGAAACTCATTTTAAGCCCGAAGACACCTCCAGATTTAAAGTGAGGGGTGGAAAAGAATTTACCATGCTAATGGACATCAGAAGAAAGCAGGAGCGGCAATCCTTATATCAGATCAATTAGATTTTAAGCCAAAGACTATAATAAGAGATGAGGAAGGACACTATATCATACTCAAAGGGTCTGTCCAACAAGAAGATCTAACAATTTTAAATATCTATGCCCCCAACGTGGGAGTAGCCAACTGTATAAAACAATTAATAACAAAAATCAAAGAAACACATCAACAATAATACAATAATAGTAGGGGACTTTAACACTCCCCTCACTGAAATGGACAGATCATCCAAGCAAAAGATCAGCAAGGAAATAAAGGCCTTAAACGACACCCTGGACCAGATGGACATCACAGATATATTCAGAACATTTCATCCCAAAGCAAGAAAATACACATTCTTCTCTAGTGCACATGGAGCATTCTCCAGAATAGATCACATCCTCGGTCCTAAATCAGGACTCAACTGGTATCAAAAGATTGGAATCATTCCCTGCGTATTTTCAGACCACAATGCTCTGAAGCTAGAACTCAATCACAAGAGGAAATTTGGAAAGAACCAAAATACATGGAGACTAAACAGCATCCTTCTAAAGAATGAATGGGTCAACCAGGAACTCAAAGAAGAATTGAAAAAATTCATGGAAACAAATGATAATGGAAACACAACGGTTCAAAATCTATGGGACACAACAAAGGCAGTCCTGAGAGGAAAATATATAGCGGTACAAGCCTTTCTCAAGAAACAAGAAAGGTCTCAGGTACACAACCTAACCCTAACCTAAAGGAGCTGGAGAAAGAATAAGAAAGAAACCGTAAACCCAGCAGGAGAAGAGAAATCATAAAGATCAGAGCAGAAATCAATGAAATAGAAACCAAAAAAAACCCAATAGAACAAATCAACGAAACTAGGAGCTGGTTCTTTGAAAGAATTAATAAGATTGATAACCCCCTGGCCAGACTTATCAAAAAGAAAAGAGAAAGGACCCAAATAAATAAAATCATGAATGAAAGAGGAGAGATCACAACTAACACCAAAGAAATACAAACTATTATAAGAACATACTATGAGCAACTCTACGCCAACAAATTTGACAGTCTGGAAGAAATGGATGCATTCCTAGAAACATATAAACTACCACAACTGAACCAGGAAGAAATAGAAAGCCTGAACAGACCCATAACCAGTAAGGAGATTGAAACAGTCATTAAATATCTCCAAACAAACAAAAGCCCAGGGCCAGATGGCTTCCCAGGGGAATTCTACCAAACATTTAAAGAAGAACTAATTCCTATTCTCCTAAAAATGTTCCAAAAAAAGAAATGGAAGGAAAACTTCCAAACTCATTTTATGAGGCCAACATCACCTTGATCCCAAAACCAGACAAGGATCCCATCAAAAAAGAGAGCTATACACCAATATCCTTGATGAACACAGATGCGAAAATTCTCACCAAAATACTAGCCAATAGGATTCAACAGTACATTAAAAGGATTATTCACCACGACCAAGTGGGATTTATTCCAAGGCTGCAAGGTTGGTTCAATATCCACAAATCAGTCAGTGTGATGCAACACATCAATAAAAGAAAGAACAAGAACCATATGATACTCTCAATAGATGCTGAAAAAGCATTTGACAAAGTACAGCATCCCTTCCTGATCAAAACTCTTCAAAGTGTAGGGATAGAGGGCACATACCTCAATATTAACAAAGACATCTATGAAAAACCCACCGTAAATATCATTCTCAATGGAGAAAAACTGAAAGTTTTTCCGTTAAGATCAGGAACACCGCAGGGATGTCCATTATCACCACTGCTATTCAACATAGTACTAGAAGTCCTAGTCTCAGCAATCAGAACACAAAAGGAAATTAAAGGCATCCAAATCGGCAAAGAAGAAGTCAAATTATCACTCTTCGCAGATGATATGATACTATATGTGGAAAACCCAAAAGACTCCATTCCAAAACTGCTAGAACTTGTACAGGAATTCAGTAAAGTGTCAGGATATAAAATCAATGCACAGAAATCAGTTGCATTTCTCTACACCAACAACCAGACAGAAGAAAGAGAAATTAAGGAGTCAAACCCATTTACAATTTCACCCAAAACCATAAGATACCTAACCAAAGAGGCACAGAATCTATACTCAGAAAACTATAAAGTACTCATGAAAGAAATTGAGGAAGACACAAAGAAATGGAAAAATGTTCCATGTTCCTGGATTGGAAGAATAAATATTTTGAAAATGTCTATGCTACCTAAAGCAATCTACACATTTAATGCAATTCCTATCAAAGTACCATCCTCCTTTTTCAAAGAAATGGAACAAATAATTCTAAAATTTATATGGAACCAGAAAAGACCTCGAATAGCCAAAGGGATATTGAAAAAGAAAGCCAAAGTTGGTGGCATCACAATTCCAGACTTCAAGCTCTATTACAAAGCTGTCATCATCAAGACAGCATGGTATACTGGCACAAAAACAGACACATAGATCAATGGAACAGAATAGAGATCCCAGAAATAGAACCTCAACTCTATGGTCAACTAATCTTCGACAAAGCCGGAAAGAATGTCCAATGGAAAAAAGACAGCCTCTTCAATAAATGGTGTTGGGAAAATTGGACAGCCACATGCAGAAAAATGAAATTGGGCCATTTCCTTACACCACACACAAAAATAGGCTCAAAATGAATGAGGGACCTCAATGTGAGAAAGGAATCCATCAAAATCCTTGAGGAGAACACAGGCAGCAACATCTTCCTAGGAACATTGCCAAAGGCAAGGGAAGCAAGCACAAAAATGAACTACTGGGATTTCATCAAGATCAAAAGCTTTTGCACAGCAAAGGAAACAGTTAACAAAACCAAAAGACAACTGACAGAATGGGAGAAGATATTTGCAAACGACATATCAGATAAAGGACTAGTGTCCAAAATCTATAAAGAACTTAGCAAACTTAACACCCAAAGAACAAATAATCCAATGAAGAAATGGGCAGAGGAGATGAATAGATATTTCTGCAAAGAAGACATCCAGATGGCCAACAGACACATGAAAAAAGTGCTCCATATCACTCGGCATCAGGGAAATACAAATCAAAACCACAATGATATATCCCCTCACACCAGTCAGATTGGCTAAAATCAACAAGTGAGGAAATGACAGATGCTGGCGAGGATGCGGAGAAAGGGAAACCCTCCTACACTGTTGGTGGGAATGCAAGCTGGTGCAACCACTCTGGAAAACACCATGGAGCTTCCTCAAAATGTTGAAAATAGAACTGCCCTATGACCCAGCCATTGCACTACTGGGTATTTACCCTAAAGATACAAACGTCATGATCCGAAGGGGCACGTGCACCCGAATGTTTATAGCAGCGATGTCCACAATAGCCAAACTGTGGAAAGAACCTAGATGTCCATCAACAGATGAATGGCTAAAGAAGATGCAATACTATGCAGCCATCAAAAGAAGTGAAATCTTGCCATTTGCGACAACGTGGATGGAACTGGAGCGTATCATGCTTAGCGAAATAAGTCAAGCGGAGAAAGACAACTATCATAATCTCCCTGATATGAGGAAGTGGTGATGCAACATGGGGCCTTAAGTGGGTAGGAGAATAAATGAAACAAGATGGGATTGGGAGGGAGACAAACCATAAGTGACTCTTAATCTCACAAAACAAACTTAGGGTTGCTGTGGGGAGGGGCGTTGGGAGAAGGGGAGTGGGGTTATGGACATTGGGGAGGGTATGTGCTTTGGTGAGTGCTGTGAAGTGTGTAAACCTGGCAATTCACAGACCTGTACCCCTGGTGATAAAAATACATGTTTATAAAAAATAAAAAATTAAAAAAAAAGTTTCTTGAGACTTTTTTGTTGCCCATTTTGTGACCTGTTTTTACATATATATGTTCCCTGAATGTTTCAACATTTCTGTTTGGGAGATAATTAGACCTCTATGAACTCATTATAACAATTTTATTGAGTATGTTTCTGTTTTCCTTATTTTTCTTTTTTTGCTCTTTCATAAGTTTTATTCTATTTATAGCCTAAGAGCCAACTAAAATAGGAAGATTAAGGATTATTACATTTGGGGAAAAAAAATACAGAAGTGGAAACTTAAAGTGACTTGAGTTCATGGCCCTACGTCCCTAGTATTTTTATTTTAATTTGTGTTATAATTGGGAAGTGGCAGGGGATATACCCCCTCACAGTGGCAACAGAATTTTTCCCAGCTACATGTTTGAAGTTGATTCAATGTTTGTTTGGTGTTCTGGGGAGAGAAAATGATACATTGAGATTTGGCTGATGATGTACTTTGAACGACTGTCAAACTCTGCATATTAACTTTTTATAAATAGCTTTTGTGTTAAGAGTACTGGCACAAAATCTGGGGCTCCTGGGTGGCTCAGTGGGTTAAGCTTCTGCCTTTGGCTCAGGCATGGTCTCGGTCCTGGCATAGAGCCCTGCATCAGGCTCTGCTTAGCAGAGAGCCTGCTTCCCCCTCTCTCTACCTGCCCCTATGTTTACTTGTGCTTTCTCTCTCTGTCAAATAAGTTAAAAAAAAAATAAAATCTTAAAAAAAAAAAGAATAATACTGGTGTAAAATCTTTGCATTGGTAAGATTTGTAGAGGGATTTCTTTTTTCTATAAAGACAACAATTAAAAATTTCAAAGAAGCGTTTGTATAAGCACAGTTAAAAAAGATGGAGGATAGTATTATCCTCATTTGATTAACGGTAGTCTGTGCTAAGGTAAGTGATTAAATACAGTTTATCTTATATGCCCCGAAGCCTTTTACTCGGTAACCTTCTCTTTTTTAGAATAAAAGTAAACGTTTATTGAAAGAATAATTTAAGAATGAATGATGCATTTATAAGAAGTTACTACTTTAAAAAAATAGTGAACATCCATATGCCTTCTCCTAGATTTACTAATTTTAACCATTTTGCACATTTGATTTCTTTCTGTGTGCATTCCTTAGAAATTCTTCCCATCTTTATTATGGTTAGTGCCTTTAATTTTAGATTCCAGCTCATGTGATATGTTTTTTAAAAGATTTATTTATTTGAAAGAGAGAAAGTTTGTACGAGTTGGGAGCAGTGGCAGAGAGGGAGGGAAAGGAGAAAGAATCTCAAGCAAACTCCCTGCTAAGCCTGGATCCCGAGGTGGGGAGATGGCTCGATCCCATGACCAAGATATTATGACTTGATTCCAGGACCCTGGGATTGAGCCCTGCATCAGGCTCTCTGCTCAGCAGGGAGCTTGCTTCCCTTCCTCTCTCTCTGCATGCCTCTCTGCCCACTTGTGATCTCTGTCTGTCAAATAAATAAATAAAATCTTAAAAAAAATATAGATCATGACTTAGGCCAAAATCAAGAGTTGGATGCTTAATAATCAACTGAGTCACTCAGGTGCCCCTCCTGTGATATTTCTGCTGCCTCTGTTCTCTTTTTATCTGGATTACCTGATATTTCTTATATTTATAATGTATCTCTTGAAAACAGCATGTTGCTGTGTTTCAGTTTTTTACCTCATTTGACAATTTCTGTCTTTTTAAGATAATGATACAGATACTGATTTTTATTCCCCCTATCTTGTTTAGTTAACATTATTGTTTTCTCTCTTTTTTTTCTGTTTCTGTTGTTGCTGGTTATCAAGTAGTGATTCATTGAATTTTCTGTTCTTATTAAAGTGGAAATTGTTACATCTATTCCATTAATGGTTAATAATACCTGTCTCTGTACTAAATCCTACTTATTTCTCCAGTAGCTGAAAATAAGTTAACCTTCTCTCCAGTAAAACTAGTCCTTTAGATTATTTTCACTTCTTTCTTCTTTACCTCCTAACCCCAGAAGATTTTAGACAATTTTCTTTAAATTAAATTCTAGATTTTACTCAGTTAATTTAGTTCTTTTGTTTCTAGGATTTTCCTTGTGGTTTTGTCAGTATCAGTAGTCTCTCTAGCATTGTTTTGGTAGACTTTACCTCATAAATCTTTTCCATCTTTTTATTTCATGAACAACATAGTCCATACCATTTTTTTTTAACTTTTCAGAGTCTGTAGCTTTTTTTAAAACTGAAATAATGTGATTAACACACAGTGTTGTATTAGTTTCAGGTGTCCAGCATAATGTTTCAGCCATCTTATACATTGCTTAGTAACCATAATAATCACAATAAGTACAGTTATTGTTACCAGACAATGTTATTACACTCTTATTGATTATATTCCTTGTCCTGTGATTTTCATCTCTGCAACTTATTTTACAACTGGAAGTTTGTACTATTTAATCTCTTTTTTCTATTTCACCCATCCCTCCCCCCATGTCCCTCCTGGTAACTGCCAGTTTGTTCTCTGTATTTAAGTGTCTGTTTTCTTGTTTGTCTCTTTGTTTCTTTGTTCTTTTATTTCTTAGATCCCCCACGTGAGTGAAATCATGGTATTTGTCTTTATCTGGCTTATTTCACTTAGCATCATATTCTCTGGGGCCATTGATATTGTTGCAAATGGGAAGATCTCATACTTTTTTATGGCTGAGTAATATTCCCATGTGTGTACATGTGTACACCACATCTCTCTAACCATTCATCTGTTGGTGGGTACTTGGGATGCTTCCATCTCTTTGCTATTGCAAATAATGCTGCAATAAACATGGGGGTGCATACATCTTTTTGACTTAGAGTTTTGTTTTCTTTGAGTAAATACCAATAGTGGAGTTACTGGATCATAGGGTATTTCTGGTTTTTAATTTTTTGAGGAAACTTGATACTGTTTTGCACAGTGGCTGCTCCAATTTATATTCCCACCAACAGTGCATAAGGATTCCTTTTTCTCCACATCCTTGCCAACACTTATTATTTCTTGTCTTTCTGATTCTGGCTAGTCTGACACATGTAAGGATATACCGTGTTGTGCTTTTGATTTGTGTTTCCCTGGTGTCTCCTTTAGTATATAAATATTTTTTCTGTCTTGTTTCTATGACTTAGGCATTATCAAGGCGCACTAGCTAGGTATCCTGTAAAATGTCTGCCAGTCAGACGTTTTTCTCATGGATAGACTAGGGGTATGGGTTTTTGGAAAGAATACCACAAGTGTGATAGGACTTTTTCATCACATTTATCAGGTGGTACATAATGCCCGCATGCCATTAATGGTGATGTTAATCTTTGTCACTTGGTAAAGATGCTGTTTGCCAGATTTCTTCACTATGAAGTTACTGTTTCCTTTTTTCCTATTCTGTTCTCTGGAGAGGCAGACTCCTGCCTTTTTTACTTTGTATTCTGTCTTCATATCTTTGTACTGGGTTTTGGTTTTGGTTTTTTTTTTTTTTTTCTTTTTGTCAGAGAGAGTGAGCACAGGCAGACAGAGTGGCAGGCAGAGGCAGAAGCAGGCTTCCTGCTGAGCAAGGAGCCCTATGTGGGACTCGATCCCAGGATGCTGGGATCATGACCCAAGCCGAAGGCAGCCGCCTAACCAACTGAGCCACCCAGGCGTCCCTTTGTACTGGGTTTTACATTCTTAATAGGCCTTAAATTTTTCTGTCAAGTAAGTGGTCTAAATTTTTGTCCATAGTATTTGTTGGGTCCTCATGTGAAAAGTTTTTGGCACTTTGAGATTTATTAACTGTATTTGTATTAACATGTTCACATTGTACTGAAGTCAACTTGTTACATGGTTGCTGGTTCTACCAGGTGGTAAACATAAAAGGTCTTTCTGGTTTTCTATTTCTGGTGCCTAGCACACTGCCTGGTGGCTAGAGATTTCTCCATAAATATTTTGTTGAATTAAATTGATGAAAAAAAACTTGTATTTATAAGAAATACCCATTATTTTCATCCCAGAATGCTATTTTGAGAAATTAAAACTGGCAGTTCAAGTAGATGAAGGAACAAATAAAACTCTTAAGGAGACTACTAAAATACTGGTTCTCAAAGTATGGTCTCCCATCAGCAACATCAGCATTACCAGAGAACTTGTTAGAAATGCAGATTCTCAGGCCTTAGCCTAGCCCCACTAAATCAGGATTTCTGGGGTAGGGTCAAAGAAGCCCTCTTAGAGATTCTGATAGCTACTAAAATTTGAGATGTATTCGCTAAAAGCACAAAGAATAAAAAGAAAATAAAGAAGCTACTGGTAATTGACTGTAGTAGTAAAACTAAATCCCCTCTTCCCTGCTATCACTGAGAAAGCTTAGGCTTGATTTTGCCAGATTTCATTCCTTTCCTTTCCCTTTCTCTCTTTCTTTTTTTCTTTCTCTCTCTCTCTCTCTCTTTCTTTCTTTGAATATGGTGCATCATTTGATTTAGTTGCTATATTTGTTTCAATAGCAGGCTTTGATGAGGATAAAGTACAATAAAAAAAAAAAATCACCCAGCAGTGATTTCTTCTTCTTATTAGCTAGAAAATATTTTGGCTTCACTTTTGTCAGGGAAACTGTTCTCAGTGCAACATGAAATTAATGATAATTTTTTTTTTAATTTCCAAAAAATGTGTTGCCTGTTGGCAGCAGATAGCTGACATGGCTTTTTTGCTTCTAGTGTCTCCTTTTCCAGGAAATGACTCCCATCTGTAGTGAGAAGAATGCTGACCTTTAATGTGCATGTTAGTCACTTCTTTTAGCTCGGTGCCAATTTAATAATAATGCCTATATCATAAATTTGGTTGAAAGTATGTGCTAGCCAGATGGTTTTCACTCTGGAGTTTCAAGCTTTTGAAGATAATAAAATTTGTGTGTTTCTAAAACTAAATTGAATTCTTCAAGTTGACTAGCGAATGGGAAGAGGAGAATTCTTGATTTGGGCCAAACGGTTAAATATGGTCCCAGGACAAAGAGCATCAGCATCCCTGGAGACTTCTTAGGAATTTAAAATATCAGGCCCAACCCAGACTTAGTGATTCTAGAATTCTGGAAGTGGAGCCTAGAAATCTGTACTTTATAAAGTTGTTCAGGTAATTCAGATACCTGCGACAATTTGGGACCCACTGGGTGAAAGGTTAGTTTTATCCCTTTTAGAGAACATGGTATTATAAATTTACATGTGTACTCCTAATGAAGCTGATAAATCTGAGAAAAACCAGAGCTTTGTAGCCAGATCTTTGTTTGAATCCTATACTATCAGTTCTTTAAAGGATATCAGGCAAGTTACTTGGCATTTCTGAGCTTCAGTTTCTTCATATATAAAATGATATTTCTGAGGGCGATTCACAGACCTGTACCCCTGGGGCTAATAATACATTATATGTTTATTTAAAAATAAAAAATTTTTAAAAATGATATTTCTAATCACAGAAATCAGGGATTAGTGTTGTTGTATTAGGTGCTCAATAAACACTGATTTGAAAGTCCCATAAAACTTAACTTAGAATTGTAAGCAAACTTTTTTGGGGAAAAATGTTATTTTCAGTGGAAGAAGAATAATTAAGAAGTACTTAAACTTCCTCCCAGTTGCTGTTGGAATCTTTTTGTAGGTTCCAGATTGTTTTGAGCAATTTCATATGCTTGAAGATTGTCGTGGAAACTATCTTTTGAAAGTCTTGAAGGTGCCTTGACATTCTGTATGTAGGTTGTTCGACTTTGTGCCAATGCTTTATGTATTTAATAATTAAAAATAATTTTTAATAGGTAATACATTCTCATGGGTGGGAAGTCAGTACATATAAGAAGATATTCAGTGGAAAAAACTCAGTTCCATCCTTGCCCTCAGTGCTCCATTTATATCCACTCTATAACCAACCACTTTTCTTAGTTTCTTGTTCATTCTTCTAGACTTCTAAAATGCAAATATAAGCACACATGAATAATCATTATTCCCTTACCGCAAGAGATAACACAGTATACACACTGTTAGACACACTAACACTGTACTTGGATAGCTTCACATGGAGAGCTCTTTGTTTCTTTTTTTTTTTACCCCCTCCCAGGTTAGCTTTGTTGAAGAACTACTTTACATTCAGTGAATTGCATTCAATTTAAGTATATAGTTTGATGAGTTTTGATAATTGTATATTATTTGTGAAGGTACCACAGTTAAGATAATGTTTTTAATGGTTTTTTGTGTTTTTTCTTTTTGTTTCATAGTATTTTATTGTAGAGCTGTATCATAATGTTTTTAAACCAGTCTTTAGTTGTTGAGCACTTGGGTGCTGCTACAAAGAATTCTGTGATTAACAATCTTTTACATACAGTGTTTTTTATGTAGGCAGGTAAGTCTGAGAATAGATCACAGAAGGGGGATTGCTAAGCCAAATGAGAAGTAAATAAGTTTGGTAGTTGTTGCCAATTTGCCCTTCATAGGGTTGGTATCAGTTTGAGCTCCCACTAGCAATGTCTGAAGGTGCCTGTTTGCCTAGTCTATTTAACAGTGTACATTATGAAACTTCAGATATTTGCCAGTAAGTGGAAAATGTATTTTAATATAGTTTTAATTTGAAGTTTTATGAAAGTGAGCATAATTTGTATCTTCAAGAGTAGACCATCTGTAATTTTTACTTTCCTGTAAAATATCTGTTTTTACTCTTTACCCATTTTCCTGTTGGATTTTACCTTTATCTTCTGTTAATTTCTAGGGACTCTTTTTAGGAAGATTAACTCTTTCTTTGCAGATATCTTTTTCCCAGGTTGTTTGCTTTTGACATTGCAAGACTTAGTTGAAGGGTATGTGTCTGACTTTTTGCTACTTTGGATATCTTCCTGAAAGTTGCTTGGCTTTAATTTATTTCCTTTTCTCCTTTCTTCTTTTCCTCTCTTTCTTCTTTCCCAGCCCAATTTCTTTAAAAAAATTTTTTTTTTGAGACTGTAGCTGCTTTGTTGTTGAACAATAATAACTCAGTGGGTGGATGTTGTTAAATGAATTTAATATATATGACCCTGGTTCATTTCTCTTGAAGGCCATGTTTTTGGTATATTGCGCATTGGAGAAAGAACCTGTGCCAATGTCCTTGCCTCCCGCCTTGGTGCCACCTTCTAAGAGAAAAACGGTCAGTATATCAGGCTCTGTGCGGTTGATCCCCTCGTCAGCATCAGCCGAGAAACCTTACCACTCCTTACCACCTGTAGGCATTTTACCTACCAAAGCACCGTTAAGACAGGTATAGATCTATCAGTGTTAAAGGACTTTTTTTTTTTTTAAGTGCATGGCATTTAACAGTTGATTGCTTGATGAAGACAGAAGTAGCAATCAAAGGGATCAAAAATTTAGAGCACCCTCTGGTTGAATCTGAATAATATGATGTCCCGGCGAAGACATAATCCTCCTGCATTTGGCCTTACTTATGGATGTTTTATTGGCTTTGCTTTGATCTACGTGGATTTAGAGTTGGAGACAGAAGATATTCCGTGCTAATCTGGCATGCTTGCGCAGGCATAGTTAATAGATGTTTTTGTTTTCTTAATCCCTGGTTAACTCTTGATTCTTTGGGATCATATCATCCAATTTTGGATTGTCCCGAGCTTTTTTTCCCCTCCAGCCTGTTGCTTGTCAAGCTGCATAAAGGAAAATAATGACAAGATATGCAAAGCAGCTAATTCAGCTATAGCTATGAATGCTGAATGAAACTCTGAAAAATAGGGATTGAGAATTATCTGAATATTTTGTTTGTACAGACTCTCCCAGTTACTCATCTTAATGTCATTCATAAGTCAAGAGTTAACTATGCTTGAATTTATTTATTACTTAAAAGGAAAAAAAGTGAAATGGGCATCTATAAGTGGATCCCAACTGACCTGTATTTTTCTTCTGCAATTTTCTCTTCACCACAGCATTTTGATTAGGGTATGATGGAATGGTACACTATTGCTACAGTTAGTGGGATGGAATTGCTCAAAATTTTGACAGATACTCTCATGGGTTGCAAGAATGACATTTCAAAGTGTGTTTCATTCTGACAGAAACCCCTTATATAGCTATATATTTACTTGTTCTTATTACTCTTTTTATTTCTTTCCTGTAGTGGGTTGTATCCCCTGCAGAAAAGGCTAAATACGATGAGATCTTCTTGAAAACTGATAAAGATATGGATGGCTTTGTATCTGGATTGGAAGTCCGTGAAATCTTCCTGAAGACAGGTTTACCTTCTACCTTACTGGCCCATATTTGGTAAGATTTTATTTAAATTAATTTAGAAAACAAATATGGTTTTGTAAAACTCTGGTTTTGCGCATTCTTATTTTTAGGCATTTGTAAATTGGATAGTTAACTTTCAAAATTCTTTGTAGAGAAAATTTAAATATGAGAATTTCTTCTGGATAATGGATAAAAGCTTGAGAATGTATTACCTGTTTTATAAGTTGACAGTATCAGTTAATGATTATTATTATTTTTTTTAAATATTTTATTTATTTATTTGACAGAGAGAAATCACAAGTAGATGGAGAGGCAGGCAGAGAGAGAGAGAGGGAAGCGGGCTCTCTGCTCAGCAGGGAGCCCGATGCGGGACTCGATCCCAGGACCCTGAGATCATGACCTGAGCCGAAGGCAGCGGCTTAACCCACTGAGCCACCCAGGCGCCCCTCAGTTAATGATTATTAAAATGTTAAAATGCAGAATTTGTTTATATCAGTTAATTAAACTTAAATTTTTAAGGGAGAATCCAAAAATCTGAAATTTAGTCAATGTACAGAAGAGTATCTTCAAGGCATGCTCTTACCATTCTGTATGGCGCATGTATACTTTTATACCTTCACATAGGGAGTACACACGTGGTCCTTAAAAAAGATGAACTTGAGTGTTCAGTGCATGTCATGTTAAATAAGACCATACATATGAAAATTTTAGTGTGCCTGTTGTCCATCCACCTGACTATACTAGAGATTATGTTGAGGTTTTCAAGAGGCAGCAAACATCAAATGTGGAACCAAATAACTTCAAAGAGAAACTTAGAAAAGAACAAAGGAGGACAATAGGTCTGCCTTAAGAGGAACAAGAACTCAAGACTGGGAAAGATTAAATATCTGTCACTAATAATAACTGCCACTTTGAAATGCCTAGGCCAGACAGTGTGCTCAGTAAATGGCAGTTGTCATGGAATTGGCATTATGCCCAGACTTTATGTGCTTTACCTTTTTTTTTTTTTTAAAGATTTTATTTGTTTGACAGAGAGAGACACAGCAAGAGAGGGAACACAAGCACGGGGAGTGGGAGAGGAAGAAGCAGGCTTCCTGCCAAGCAGGGAGCCCAGTGTGGGGCTTGATCCCAGGACACTGGGATCATGACCGGAGCCAAAGGCAGCTGCTTAACGACTGAGCCACCCAGGTGCTCCTGTACTTTACCTTTAATTCTCACTGTAACCTTGCAGAATGTGTGTTATCTCTACTTGATAGATAAAGAAACTAAGGCTTGAAGAGGTTAAAAAAATTTGTTCAAGGTCACAAGAAGAAACAAGTAGAGAAGCTGGAATTCAGGATTTCTTTGACACCTTACCCGTAGTCTGTTCATCAGGCCACATTGAGTTTCAGTGAATGAAACAGATCAGGACTTCAGAAAGCTGAGCTTTAAAAAGAAAGAGAGAGAGAGGGAGGAAGGAAGGACAGAGAAGAAAACAGGATAAAACATTTGCTGTTTCTCTTCAAGTGATTTTGTAAAGCTTTCCACATTGCTGCCTTCTCTTCACATGTGATCTCCATTTGCAGCTGTTGTTTCTGCTTTGACTTGGTGATCCTTATATCCGCCTACTCCCAAGAGTTGCAGGAAGCAAGCCAACGTGGAAATTTTTGCTTGTTTTAGAATCATTCTAACGCCACTAATGACTCAAATTTGTTGAAACTTAGGTTTTATTTTTAACCTCTTTTAATGTTGAGAATGTTGGGATTCTTTGGCCCACCACAACTCTTAATCTGTAATAGTTCTGAAAATTGGTAAGAAAGTACAAAGCAAACCCAGATAAGAGGCCTCTGCTCAGCATCAAGGCGAACATTCTCTTTCTCTTTTTTAAAAACCATTTTAGCTCATCTCTCTTTTCTAACATTTGAGTTTAAGTTTCGGGTAGGTCACACACAGAAGTATGAGTTTCTTTTTTAACTCAACTGATCATTTTTTGTCGTCTTCTTTATTTTTTTTTAAATTTTTTATTTTTTTTATAAACATATAATATATTTTTATCCCCAGGTGTACAGGTCTGTGAATTGCCAGGTTTACACACTTCACAGCACTCACCATAGCACATACCCTCCCCAATGTCCATAACCCCACCCTTCTCTCCCGAGTCAATTGATCATTTTTTTTAAAAGCTACCTAGTCCTATTACTTTTTCCCTGGATTTTTAGAATAGCAGTTGTAGCATTTATATTGTTTGTTTTGTTTATTTATACAGGACATTATGTGACACAAAGGACTGTGGGAAGCTTTCAAAAGATCAGTTTGCCTTGGCTTTTCATTTGATCAATCAAAAGTTAATAAAAGGCATTGATCCTCCTCACATTCTTACTCCTGAAATGGTTCCACCATCAGACAGGACCAATTTACAAAAGGTAAGACAATGGAAAACTGGAATGTATTAACAAAAGGAAACAAGTGCTGTGTTAGATGACAGACTTGATTTGAATGAAACAGTGGAGAAAATGTATCTGGCTATCGGTAGAGCAGTATACTGTTTGTGGTTTAGTATGGAGCCTTGTATGACATTGTTGGACTGCAGCTCGTTTACCCCAGCATTCATTACACATATGGCAAACATATTTTCCAATCTAAAAATTGGAAAAATGTGGTCTTTCTGCCCCCTCTTCCCCTGTCTTAGATTTGTGAATTTTTATGAATAAGGTATAAAATATAAGTGAAATCTATAAGAATTAAATTATTGTGTTTCATTTGATGATTCACCCAAAATAATACAAAATTAAACACAAAATCTAGGAGATTATGATTGGTGTCAATTTTATATGTAAACAAGAAAAACATAATGTTGAGAAGTCTGTGTGGTTTTAGCCACGTAGATAACCTTTTCCTGAGTATGGAGCCAAATTTCATATCTGAACAGCTAGAAGCAGGTTTTAGCAACTTTTGGTTTCTGGCCAGCAATAGGAGTTTTCAAAACTACATTGTTTTAGCCATGCTGTGCCTTGATTTTTCTCTCCTCCTCTAGATATCCTTCCTAGCATAGTGTATTTACAATATCTTGGCCTTCATAGAGTTTCAAAAGGACTTAACGTTTTCTAGAGACTATTATTGCCTCTAAAAATACATACTTTGTATTTTTAAATATTTTATGACCTATAAAGTAATTACTGCTGTGGTGATTTTTCAGAGTTAGATATAATAAAAGTTGTTAGATGTGTGGTATAAGGAGAGCTGTCTTTAAAATGTCAGTAGAATAGTTTGGTTTTGTAGTAATTTTGTCACATAGGTTAAAAAAAATCCCATTTTAACCTAATAAAAGTCAAAATTGATTTTTTTAATAAGTCAGCTAAATGGAAATTTATAGCTACCAGGTATAGAAATTACTTCTAGGAGTTTTTAATCCTTAGTTTTAAATAAAATAAGTATTTGATTATCTCTTTTGTGAGTTTTAGGGAAAGGGAGAGCATTTTCTGAAATTTTTGAGATTTCTGGTGACATAGGATATAGGTTCCATAAGTTGTGGAAAAGACGAAAAGTGATGCCACCCAGAAAGATAAAAGTTAGAGATTTGTATTTATGCTCTCTGCTATAATTATATCTGAGTTGTTTCATCCTGTTTTTTCACCTATGCAGACTGTTTTTTCACCTTGTCACCTTCATTTTATACCCACTAAATCTCCCACCAGTGCAAAACTATAGATGTGACAGAGCTTTCTGAAGCAGATGACATTAGTAGACACCCCAGGTTGCATCTGCTCTACAGAGTTTTTAATAGATTTGTCTGAAGTCCATTCACTAGAGCATAGACACTTTTGGCTAATTATATCAGATATCAATATTGTACATTAAAATGGGATTTTATCATTATTGTCTTATCTATTAACCCAACTTTTTAACCATAAGTATTTAAAGTTTGCATTTGTTTTGTCTTTCGAATAATCTCTTTTCTCTTTATAATCTGATTTTTTAGAACTGCATTTTTTTGCAGCTTTGACTAATCTTTTTTTGAATATTGCTTTCCTTTCTGTGTTTTTTCTAGTTTGGACTATTTTTTCCATTCTGCAGCACTCTGCTTTTCGCCTTTCTTGTACTGTCAGTTTCTTAACTCTACTCTCTCAAGGTTAGACCTTTACTTTATGCCTTTTTTAGCATTATGGTTTTTGGTTTATAATTTTACAATTAGAGGCTTTTTAAGTGGCAAAGTGGAATTTTTGTGTAATGCACAAAACAGGGTGAGACAAAATATTTTGAATAAAGGGGATATGCTACATTTTTCTCCATATGCCCTTCTTACACTTTATATACTATTAGCTGAACTTTTTCCATATTTCTTGATTGCATGCCATTTTATTACTTTAGAATGGGAGTTTAATTTCTGTGTTAGCAATTGAGGAGTGATACAAGCTATACCAACAGTACACTAATCTGCCTTCTGGAGTCATCTGTGGTATCACCTAACTTGTTTGAGGGTTAAACTTACTTGTCTCACTCTTCTTATCTGATGATATTTTTAATAGTGAAAGACTGTCAGCTGTGAGTCACTTTTTTGAGCTTTATATACTATTAGCTGAACTTTTTCCATATTTCTTGATTGCATGCCATTTTATTACTTTAGAATGGGAGTTTAATTTCTGTGTTAGCAATTGAGGAGTGATACAAGCTATACCAACAGTACACTAATCTGCCTTCTGGAGTCATCTGTGGTATCACCTAACTTGTTTGAGGGTTAAACTTACTTGTCTCACTCTTCTTATCTGATGATATTTTTAATAGTGAAAGACTGTCAGCTGTGAGTCACTTTTTTGAGCTGGAGTAGCAGAAGAGGTGTGGAAGTCCTCACTTTCTTGGTATACTTGGACCTTTCCTAGCAAATTTCTCAGTAGCAGTTACTCTTGGAGATAAAAGTGAGATGAAGTCCTGATTTTTCATATTGTTCAACTGTCAAACTGTCTGACTAGGGTTAGCTCATATATCAAGTTTAGACAGACTTAAAATCCTAGTGAATACCTGTCACATTCAGAAATCCATTCTAAAATTTCTAATTTAATTTAAGATGATAAGGGTCGGGGTATTAGTGAAACACAGTAAAACAGTAAGAGTTACATTTGATAAAAGTTTGTAGTTAATAATAAAATTGAAACTAGCATTAATTGAATCCTAACAGATGAATTTTGGTATGGGTAGACAAAACATCTGAGGACTAATAATGCAATGGGCCTAAAGAAATATGGAGGGAGTTATTTGCCAGATTTTATTGACATACCTGTTTATCAAGTTTGCTTTTAGGGTGATGGTTTCATTTACCCTAAATGATCTTGATATCCAAGTGCCAAGGTGCATACTGTGAAATAGATTTTAATTTAATCAGAGGTTTCCTAATCAATGTCTCCTATTAGCTGGGTTCATCTTTAGGCAGGTGCTTTAAATCTAGTTACTTAGCTCTAAAATGGGGTTACTAATAATATCGGCCATACTTACAACCCAGTTTTCAGATTAGTTTGAGAATTGATTAATGGATTTGAAAGTGCTTAGTAAATTGTAAATCATGATATACATGTGAAGAGATGGGATATTGTAAACTTTTATGTTTCTTCTTCTGTTGTCCAAGTTGATGACATACATTAAGTCCATGATAAAATTCTAAGTTTTATGTTTTGCTAATAAAGTCCTCAACGTATTTTAGTTTTACATGTTTAGGCCTCAATTTAAAAATTTCCTAATGGTGGTTATTCTGTTTTTTTGTCAGTCTGGTTATAGCACTGGAGGTTGGTTAGGTTTTTGAAGGAGCAGTTCTCTTCTTGTCCTGACTTCAGCCACATATATAACGAATCAAAATGGTTCATGATCTTTGTGAGCCAGGGTGGAAGCAACTTATTGGGAGGTCATCCATCTTAAGGGCATATTCTGTTGAGTAGGTTAATTATAGTAATACCTTACAATTGTAAAATGTTACTAAGTTTTAGAGTGACATATACATTATTTACTTAATTTAATTTTTAAAGTGGGCAGGGCAGAGATTATTTCCCTGTTTTATAGTGAAGATCATGCAGTTAGTAAAATGGCAGAGACCAGAATAAACCCAGCTAGATTTTCTAACTACAGGTACCATTCAGAGACCAATTTTGACATTTTCATTATTGAAAGAAAACCATATGTAAAGGATGTCATATATGAAGACAGCTTCATATATGCTGATGTTAAAATTTACTATGGAACATGCTGAGTAGCTGGTTCTACTTTAAATAGAGTAGGCACCAAAATTGTTTAACAAAAGTAAATTTTGAATTGAATAAAATCAGCTACCATTATGATTCTGAGATTCAACAAAAATTTGTTTACTTACTCTGTGTCAGAGGACATGACACAAGTACAAATAAGTCACTATCCATCTCCCCAAGAAATTTATTCTTTAATGGAGGAATTAGTTTATAAATCTGGTATCTGCTTTACTTCAAGGTTTTAAACAGGTGCTAGAATAAAGTGACAAGGACTTTGGGATCTCAAGTGGTGGTACCTATTATAGAGCAACAGCTTTTGGAGAATTTAAGGGAAAATGTCTCAGTTTATAATTGTGTGTGTATGTATAAAATTACACTAGATATAATTTTCTTAAATGAATTTAAAGTATTAGTAATACTGTAAAATGTGTAATAATCTGTATCCATGTAGTGCTTTTGGACATTTTTAATGCTTTACCATATATAATTTTATAGTAATAATGTTTTAATTGTGAACTTTTTGTTTTTAGAACATCATAGGATCAAGTCCTGTTGCAGATTTTTCTGCTATTAAGGAGCTAGATACCCTTAACAATGAAATAGTTGATCTACAGAGGTATGTAAACTAAAATTAAGCTGACTATGTAAATACACACACACATTTCTATTTTTAATATGTATCTTGGTAAATGCTACTTTGTTTAAGTACTGTGGTTCTTGAATTGGGAATCCTTGAATCCTATTTCTTTTATTTCCCAGTGTACCCTGATTCATCAAATCTAAGGCAACCTTTTAATTGCAAGATGCACTATTTTCTTAGGTACCACTAAACTAAAAATCACTGCCAAGGGGGCACCTGGGTGGCTCAGTGGGTTAAAGCCTCTGCCTTTGGCTCAGGTCATGATCCCAGGGTCCTGGGATCGAGCCCTGCATCGGGATCTCTGCTCAGCAGGGAGCCTGCTTCCTCCTCTCTCTGTGCCTGCCTCTTGTGATCTCTGTCTGTCAAATAAATAAATAAAATCTTAAAAAAAAAATCACTGCCAAATAAACAGTGGCATCTGCTATAAATACTGTCTGACTTTAGGCTGAGAAAAATGTGTATCTTAGAATGAATGGAGTATAATTTTCCTCCAGCTTTAGATATTTGAATAGCATATTAGAAAAACATTATTTAATACATTTTATGGAAAGAACGTTAGATGCATATACTGTGCAAAGAGGTATCATAACTGTTACCTCATTTGCTTCTCACAGAAACTGTAGAGTTAGATTTTATTGTTCCTAGTTTATAGGTAAGGAGTTAAGGTGCTTAGAGAGGTTATTTTGCCCAGTTATACAAACCTGTCTCAGGACACTTTATTTGGAATTGAATTGTCTCTCTCATACATAGGCAGTATGTAGAACAGACTTAAGTACAATTGGATTTGAATCTAAGTACAACAGGCACTATTAGTATTTCCTTAGTTCTCTTGTTCCCTAGAAACTGTATGGTAATACTGTAAAAATGACCTCCTGAAATTACTTTTTAAAAAATGAGACCATTTTTCCATCTACACAGTGTTGGATTTAAGCATCATTTTGTATTTACACAAACCTTTTCTGTTTTTAACCTTCATAACAGTTTGAAGCAGGTAATGGCTGATACTTTATTTTATTGATGGTATTGAGACATAAGGGGGGTTGTACAATGATTTATCTGGGCTAGAAAGAAATAGGGAATGATCTTTC
The DNA here is from genome assembly GCF_011764305.1 of Mustela putorius furo. Taxonomy (NCBI): domain Eukaryota; kingdom Metazoa; phylum Chordata; class Mammalia; order Carnivora; family Mustelidae; genus Mustela; species Mustela putorius. Next base: position 40,747,828 of record NW_025422005.1, on the reverse strand, counting down.
CTCATTAAAATTGCTATAGGGAAACTTAGTTGTTATGATTTTTCAGTTGCAACAAAGAATTCAACCCAAGCTAATTTAAGTGAGAGTGAATTTGTTGAGTTGTGAAATTAAGACCTCTTAGAGGTAGATCGAGATGGCTTAAGGATAAGGATAAGGCTTATCCTTAAGGATAAGCCATCTCGATCTACCTCTAAGAGGTCTTAAAGAGCTTCATACTGGGACTTAAATGCTATAATCTGTTTTCTTGTTCTATTTCTTGTCTCCACGTCCACTGGATTGTTCATTCTCAGATGGAATTTCTCATCATATTGTCAAAAGGGCTGTAGCACACTTAGTCTTGTGTATTTGTAATTTTAGATATAGTGGAGTACCTCTTTTCTGGCAGTTCTGCAAAAACCCTAAGATTTCATACTTACTTGCTTAGGGCCATGCCTGTCTCTGAAATAGTCAGGGGCCAAGGATGTGTAGTTTATTGATTTGCCATGAACTCTGTCATGGAGTGGTGGAAGGATAGTTTGTTACCAGGACCACATAGAGGAGTGGGTATCCTGTCATGAAAATTCTGCCAGAAGGAGGCATGAATTCTGGGGAGGTAAATGCTACTGAAGGCACCATAGCTTTAAATCCATAGTAATTTCGGTGATTAGCCTTAGTATCATCTATCTCTTTGAACAATATGACTTGACATAAAAATAAGTCTGGGCACAGTGTCATTATGTAGTTTTTTGTTTGTGTTTTCTTTTTTGTTTTTAATTTTTATTTATTTATTTTTAAAAAATATTTTATTTATTTATTTAACAGACAGAGATCACACGTAGGCAGAGAGAGAGAGGAGGAAGCAGGCTCCCCACTGAGCAAAGAGCCCGATGCGGGGCTTGATCCTGGGACCCTGGGACAATGACCTGAGCTGAAGGCAGAGGCCTTAACTCACTGAGCCACCCAGGTGTCCCTATTTTTTTATTTAAAATATTTTATTTATTTATTTGATAGAGAGATCACAAGTAGGCAGAGAGGCAGGCAGAGAGAGAGGGAGAAGCAGAGCAGAGAGCCCAATGTGGGGTTCGATCCTAGGACACTGAGATCATGTCCCAAGCCGAAGGCAGAGGCTTAAACCACTGAGCCACCTAGGTGCCCTGCTTTTAATTTTTTAAAATTTAGTCTTGAGTTTATCTGCCTTCTAAGTTCTGTGATACTCTTATTTCCTGCGCAAAAATTGGACTTTTGCCTATTTACATAAAGCCTCTACACTTGAAATCACACTAAGTAAAAAACAAAAACAGAAACAAAACCCTTGGTGATTATATAGTCCAATTTTTTCCTTACTCATGAAAATAACTCAGTCACAGATCACGTCAGCAGTAGGGCTGGGTGGCACCCCAAATCCAGTTGTATTAAGTTAGAGTTCTGCATTCCTTCTATTATATATTTGCCTCTCATTAAGACAGCAATTTTGGGGGTACCTGGGTGGCTCAGATGGTTAAGCCTCTGCCTTCAGCTCAGGTCATGATCCCAGGGTCCTGGGATCAAGCCCTGCATTGGGGTCCCTGCTCAGAGGGAACCCTGCTTCTCCTTATTCCTCTCTGGCTGCTTGTGTTCCCTCTCACACTGTCTCTCTCTGTCATATAAATAAATAAAATCTTTTAAAAAAAGCAATTTTTTATTTTGGTTCAGAATAAAAGAAGTAAACATTTCATTATTGAGTCTATAATGGTGTGTAGACTTTTCATATGGTCTCTGTATGGTCCATTATTTTGCTTGCCTTATGTGTAGTATACATTGTGTTCAATGTATATATACAGCTAGATTTGAAAATACTTGTATTCTGTGCCTCTTGTAGATATGCCCCAATATTCTAGGACTTGCTTGGCTTCTAACAGTTGTTGATAAATGAAATGTTTCTGTAGTGAGCTTTAATAGGAAGTAGAGCATCATACATAACGCTGGCATTCTTGCCAGTGCAGATGTTTCTAATAGTAGTTACATTTTGGTAAATTGAACTTTCACTGACTTTTAATAACCATAATGTTAAGATATACTAGTGACAGTCCTTTATAGTGAATTGCAACTAAAACATAAAAACATATCTAACATTTTGTGACTATCTTATTAAGAAAATCATAGAGCTCCACAACCTTGTTTTTAGGTTGTAGTCCCATAGTATAAATGTATAAAACACTTATACATGATTTGGCATTTGTGAAAATATTTTCCCTAGGCTTTTCTTTTAGATGAGATCTACAGTGTAGGCAAACGTCTATCATCTGTCAACTCCACTCATGTGATAATGAGATTCATCAACCCATGCTAAAATCATGTTGTTAAAATTCACGTTTACAAATGGCTTGTGTTAGGTCACTATATCACCAACTCTTCAAGATACTACATTATAAATCTTGGGTTTTGTGATTGTGAATAACAATTTTTTCTGTGCCATAGTATTACTCTTTAGCTTTTGAATTGTTTATTAATATATCAGGATGTGGTAAGTATAACTATAAAACAGGAAAAAAGAATTTTAAGCAGATTATGCTTATGGCTTTTACTACATTGCTATCTGATAAAAGATTAGCCTCCCCCTCCCTTTTTTAATGATTTTATTTACTTATCTGCCAGAGAGAGGGAGAAGGAGAGAACAAGCAGGGGGAGCAGCAGGCAGAGGGAGAAGCAGGCTGAGCAAGGAGCCTGATGCAAGACTATCCAAGGACCCCAGGATCATGACCTGAACTGAAGGCAGATGCTTAACTGACTGAGCCACCCAGGCATCCCAAGATTAGCCCCTTATTTGCTGGTTTTTAGATGAAGATTTGTAATTTCAGTCCAGTGACCAAACCTGCAACTAAATAATACATAATATGGAATCGTAATGACTATGTAATGAATACAGTGCTTTATCAGTTTAATTTTTCCCTCTCTGTGATCGTTATAATGCATACTAGTAAGCATTTTGAAATAGAAGAGCATAATGAGAAAAGAGTATGTTTCTTAGAATAATATTTTGTTTTGACCATGGAAAATCAAAAGAGATAAGAAAAGCGATATATATAACCTAAAGAGTTAGTTGGGTAAAGAATGTTCTTTGTTACTAGCCAGAAAATGAGGCGTTTCCATCTCTGGTTCATGAAGTTGTTTTCTAGTTGAAAATATGAGAGTTTGAGGCAGGACGCCTTTTTGTCATTTTTTTCTTTACATTTTTAATATAATTCCTTCAACATTTTCTATATAGGAATTTAATTATGTCAGTCAGGTTAAATTAGCATGATATTTTTAACCTAAAGAAGGAAAAGCAAAAGTTGTAATACCAGGGCAGTGGTGCTGGGAGCCTCATGGGCTCAGTGCTGTTTGATATTGGCAGTTCACTGAGCGCACACCAAACCGCAGCAGTGGCACCCCCATCTGCTGTTCCAGCCCCTGTGCTGGTGCAGCCACCCTCACTCCCTTTGCTCCATCTCCCTTCGTTCACACCATAGCTTATCAGCTGACTGAAGAACAGATTGCTGAGTTTAGGGAAGCTTTCTCCCTATTTGAAACAATGGTGATAGTACCTTCACAACAAAGAAACTTGGAACTGTCATGAAGTCAGTGGGTCAGAACCCAACAGAAGCCAGATTGCAGGATATGTTCAACAAGGTGGAGGCTTATGGTAATGGCACCATTGACTTCCCAGAGTTTTTGACTATGATGGCTAGAAAAATGAAATATACAGTGAAGAAGGAATTGGTGAGTTATTTGACAGGTCTTTGATAAGGATGGCAGTGGTTAATCAATGTGGCAGAACTATGTCATGTCATGAGAAACTTAGAAAAACTAACAGATGAAGAAAATGTAGAGGAAATGATAAGAGAAGTGGATATTTATGGAGATGGACAAGTTAACTATGAAGGACTTGCACAGATAATACTGAAGAATGACCTGCTTTTAACTCCTTTCACCTCGCCAGAAGAATCAAATTGAATCTTTTATTTACCTCTTGCCCTCCCCCCCGCCAAGTTCATTTATTCATTGTTTCTAGATAGCAAAACTGAATGTCAAAAATGTGTTCTGTCCATATACACAAAATTTACATGTATTGCCTGGTGGCCCTGTCTCTTAAAGAACAAGCTATGTATCATTTTTATAATATAAATACTTATACTCCCTTAATGATCAGGATGTACTTAGTGGACTGCTTGTAGTTCCATTTGCTAATGATTAATTCACTGGGCTGGTCAGTTTTTCATGCATAGAGCTTGACAATTGAGTACATTCAGGCATTTGCATTAAAACTGAAAAATGAAAAAAATTAAAAAACTTGCTCAAACGGTTTCTAGTTCAGTTTGTTAGCATAAATCGTCATAACTGGTTTACTCAAAACAAACATTTAAAATTGGTTTACCTCAGGGTGCTGTACAGAAAAAAATAGGTGAAGGATAAACTGTCTAGACGAAGCCCCTCTCATACTTGCATGTGCCCCGACCCGTAGTGATCCACATATCCAGGTGGCATGCTCCGTGTATTAGTTAGCATCATGCTCATCGCACTAGAGTGAAATGGGTGTTGGGCTCTCACCACTCACACAATTTTTTAAAAAGAAGCCTTTACCAAGGGAGCATCTTTGGACTCTGTGTTTTTAAAGCTTTGTGAACCATGACGTGGAGCCAGCAGAGAGTAGCCTGTGGCCGTGGACTTTAGCACAACCATCAGCATTGCTATTCAGGAAATTACACTTTGCTGTCCTTTCCAAGTTGCAAATGGTAGTCTTTTTGTCCAATAGTAAGACCATTAACTTAAAATATAGGTGGGATATCATAATCTTTTCAAATACTGGATCTCCTGCCTGAGCCTAAGACCTATATTTTTCATTTGCCTTCTATAGAATGTCCAGTAGACATGACTTCCCAGTCTTCCCCTGACCACTCTCCTTGTCTCATTTATTTTGCCTTTCTCAGTGATGTCACCATTCATCTAGTCACTCAGGCTTGAAATCTGAGATTTTTCTTCCTCTTATCTGTTTATTCTTCTACCTTTGAAATGTTTCTTAAAATCATTCCTACCTTTCCATCTCCTTAGCATGATCACCTCCTTCTGATCTTTCAAATCTCACCTTAGACATCACTTCCTCTGGAAGGGGGAACCTTCTCTGACTTGTTTACCTCTTAACCCTCATAGTTATCAAATCTTACATAGTTTTACTATTTATAGTAATCATAGCATTTAAATACTTTATTATAATCATCTCTTTTATTTGGATCTTTTACTAACCGATGTGCTTCTTAAGCACAAGGACTATTTGTTTGTCCACTGTTCTGTTCCTAATGCTTAGCTTATATAATAGATGAGAAAATAACTTTCAGTTTTGCTGAAATCTGTCCTGTCTGTGCTATTGGTTTTACTAACCCCTTATCTCTTCTCTGGATTACTGTTATAACTTCCTCATTGACTCTGTGCTTTGAGTCTCTCCTTCCTTCCCTTATACCTCCAGCTGGTGTATAAAATACAACTCAGATCCCTTAGTGATGTCCTATTCCCATCTGGATCCACCTTACTTTTCTGAGTATGACACGACGGCTCTTCTTCCATGGTTTTCCTTTGGCTTCCTGACCTTTCTTTTGTCTTAGCCACCTCCTACAGTAAAGTAGAATCCTTTCTTCTAGGGCACCATCAGACTCCTTGAGAGAAGACACCATGTGTTTCCTTTGGCACTCTCAGTTATTCTCAAGCCATGTGGTGGGTGGACCTCGCCATCAACATGCCACACATTTTTATTTTACTGTGCTTCTCATCCTGTTGTTCTCTTTGTCCGAGCATACCTTTTACCTTATAAAATTTACATATGCTTTAAGACCCAACTTAAATATCATCTGGTTTTTCAAACCTTCACTAAAATCTTGATTGCTAATTGCTTTTTTCTTTTTACTTCTAGAAACTTTATTTCTTTGTAATAGTACTCACCATTTTTTTTATTGTGGTCTTCATTTTAATTTGAACTCCTTTAGGGCAGGGGCTATGTCTTATTCACTTGGATAGGTCTAGAAGTTAATGCATGTAGTACCTGACACCACTGAATCTCAGTATAGGTTAGTTGGTTGAATGAATGAATCGAAGTATGTTATAATATTAGAATATTTCACAGACTCAATTCCTGTCAAGCTTATGGCAGACCAGAAGCCATGTATTAAAGGATGAAAAGACAAAAGATCTTTTGATTAATAGCTTATTTTCAAGTCTATAGAAGAGGATTTTAGAGACAAAAGGATTTTTAATCCTCCCAGGGATATTAAATATAGTTGCCTGATTTTTCATATTTTGATAGCCTATTTTTGTGTCAGGGATTTACTCTGAGAATCTGAAAAAGGCTTTTAGGCCCCTGCCACCTCCAAAAGAATATGTGTATCCATGTACACCATTTTGTATTTATTTCAGGAGTTCCCAGACCCTAAAAACTATCTGTGGGTCCATTTTTAAGAACCCTTGCTCTGAAAGTAAACTGTCTCAAATAGAGAAGTTCTTGACAGTGAAAAGTCAGAACTTGCTTCATTCACTAAGATAGCATAGTGTTGGTGAATTGTGCTGAGGCAGGAGTTAATATTTATTTGTCTTCTGTCAGCTTCTACTTCCTTCCTGTCTCTGTCCTTTTAGCAAGAATATCAGGAAGTAAAAGCTATATCCTGTCAGGCCAGTTTGTTATCCTGGTCTCGGGCCAGTAAACAGAGTAGATAATTACAGTAATAGTTATTAGATATTGTGCTGTGCCTGCTTTATATTATTTCTTTTATTTAATTCTTGCAACATCACTTAAGGATAAGTAGTTATATCCCAATTTTTCAGATGAAGAATAGACAGTTCTTTTCTAAGAAGCTTTCCTTGGTATCTATCTTAGCTCAGAGAGTGCTCAATTTCCTTCTGTCAGAATGGTTACAATACTGGATTATATTTCTTCCTCTAGTAAATTCTGATCTTTGTGTGATAGCACAGACTGTATCTTCTTTCTAATGAGGCAATATAATATTTCAGAGCATGGCTTTCCAACCAGATTGCTCAGTTTGGCTTCTGACATGATTTAGCCAAGTAATTAACTATCTAGTCCTCAGTTTCTTTATCTGTGAAATGGAAATATGACTAATACGATGTGAAATGCTCAATACCTTTTTGGAACATGACGGATTCTCAGTACACGTTCATAGCCATTGTCATCGTTGTCATCGTCATCATCATCTCCACCAAGCAGCTCAGCACTTAGAGTATAGCATTTACTGAATAGGTGCTCAGCAAACCCTGGTTGCAGTAGCTGAACGAACTCTCTCTTTCCCCGGTTAAAGAGATACTGGAACTATGTAGCCAGAATTTGTGTTCCTAAATATTTCTCTATCTCAGTCATATTTAGAAACTGATTTTTGAAAAACCTATTTAAGGCAGCATTAGCACACAGTTTGAACTTCTAAAAAATTTATGTTTTTGGTTTAGTTCAGTTCTCATACCATTAGAAACCATTAGCTCGGAAGAGAGCATTGCTTATTATTGAATCTGGAGCTCTTTTGCTTATTTGACCCAACCTGGCCTGTTTTTGGCCCTGTAAAGATCTGAGGTACTATTAGATCTCAATCGTGACTACCTCAACAGTGGTATGACTGATGGAGTAAGTGAAGCTGTAGGTTGTAGTGCACTTTTGTTGGTAATAAGGAGTCAGTCTCATTAATTTTCACAGAGAGTGCATGGCTCGGCATTTAAAACCTTTGTTTAGGGAGACTTACTTATTTGAAACCCTCCGTGCTAAAGTTTTAAGTCTGTGCTGTGTGAAACATAGCCGCTAGCCACATCTGGCTATTGAGCACTTAAAATATGGCTAATCCAAATTAAGATGTGCTGTTAGTATAAAATATGCTGAATTTCAAAAACGAATGTAAATATTTTGGCTAAGTAAGGGTTAAGTAAACATACTATGATAAATTTCACTTGTTTCTTCTTACTTTTTAATATATGGCAATTTGATCACTTAAAATTATGTATGTGACTTGCATTATATTTCTCTGGTCTCAGTCATTTATATTCTGGTCTTGGATTGCTCTGGTCTCAGTAATTTATATTCTATAAAAATTACATTTGCTTCCATTTTGTGGTACTGGTAGCTTATTAAAGGGCTCTTATCTTGTTTAAGAGAGCAATAATTTTTAAGATGTGTTGAATTCTGTCTGTGGGAAACAAAAATATCTACCAAGAAATTTCAGCTCCAAAAGGAATTTAGGAATCGGTTTCTACCCACTTATTTAAGTCCTAACTGCCATCACTGTGGATGCTTGATTGCAACTTTTAAAAAGCTAGTAAATATTGTACTTTTATACTGGTAAGTAGTAGAATGGTGGTAATAATAGCTGACATTTAGCACTTCTTCTGTGCTGTGCATTGTGCTGAAGTCTTTCTAGATGTAATATAAATTAGTCTTCCTTATCAACTTTATTATCCCTGTTTTATAATTAGGAAAATTAAGGCCTTGTTTTACATTTATTTTTTTCATCCCTTTTTGTACTGTCAGATAAGTAGAATAAATTAATTAGTTGGGGTTTACAGAATAAGCTTTTTATTTCTCCTTATAAAAACAAACCATCAAATTTTGGATTCTGCCACTGACAGGGCAGCAGTGTGTGAGCAACACCCCAAAGTTTGTGTTTTCCCTGATCTCAGCTAGTAATTTATGCCCATTAACATACTCTTTGAGTTATTTTTAAAAAATAAAACTCATTAAAACAGTCAGCTTTGCGAATTAAGAAATTTAGTTATTCTTGGAGAACCACACGCATTTAAACTGTCACAGCATTTGTCTTACTGTTTCATAATTAATGGCTACGTTATTTCCCCAGCAAACTATGGGTAGGGCCCTCCATCAGTCTTGTTTGGCATTTAGCAGATATTCAGTAACTGTTGAAAGAATGGAATATAGTATACAGAGATTATATATTTAAGGTAACTTTTAGAGAAATTAAATACTTAAAGTTACAAATCAGTGTCTTTACTCTCAAACTTTTATTCAAGTTTTTATCAAATCGCTGTGAATTCTTAGAGTGAAAAGCTGTCTAAGTTTCAAACCAAAAGGCTGGTTTGAAGTACAAGTCAAGACTTTCTCCTCGGGCGCCTGGGTGGCTCAGTGGGTTAAGCCGCTGCCTTCGGCTCAGGTCATGATCTCAGGGTCCTGGGATCGAGTCCCGCATCGGGCTCTCTGCTCAGCAGGGAGCCTGCTTCCTCCTCTCTCTGCCTGCCTCTCTGCTTACTTGTAATTTCTCTGTCAAATAAATAAATAAAATCTTAAAAAAAAAAAAAAAGACTTTCTCCTCAACTCTCTATAGTTGTTATCCTGCTCCAGCTCAAGACTTCTGACAGTTCTCAAGATAAGCAGAGTCCGAGTGTTCTGTTGCCTTTCTAGCAATTGTCATCAGCTTTCTGAGCAAGTAAGAGCCTCTACTTCCTCTCTACTTCTACAGAGCAAAAGTCAGCAAAAAAAGAAGAAATATGTTGCTAAATAATGCCATTTGGAGTTCAGAAAAGCACAGCTCAGAAACCTTTAGGGAATCGCCTTTCCTGTATATTAGAATAGACTGTCTTTACCTAGTACTGACATTCTTTTATTATCCGACCTTGATCTTCCATTCCAGCTATATTTACCACACATGAACCCTCCATCTTAAATAAATTAGTCTCACCTCTGTACTTTATTTTTTTTTAAAGATTTTTATTTATTTATTTGACAGAGATTACAAGTAAGCAGAGAGGCAGGCAGAGAGAGAGAGAGAGAGATGGAAGCAGGCTTCCTGCTGAGCAGAGAGCCTGATGTGGGTGGGGCTCCATCCCAGGACCCTGAGATCATGACCTGAGCCAAAGGCAGAGGCTTAACCCACTGAGCCACCCAGGCGCCCCTGTACTTTATTCTTTTTCATTATATTTTTATTATGATAAAATATACATAGCATATTTACTATTTTAGCCATTTTTAATCATTTAATTCAGTGTCATCAAGTACATTCATATTCTTGTGCAACTATTCCACTATTCATCTCCAGAATTTTTTCATCTTCCCAAACTGAATGGTTTAATTGGACTTGATATCAACTTAGCTTTAATCACATAAAAAATTCTACTCCTTTAAGTTCTGTCCCCTCCATTTTATGTAATTGATGTCATAAGTCATCTTTATACATTATGTATCTACTAACATAATTATTTTTTATGCATTGTCTTTTAAATCCTATAGAAAATTTAAAGGGGAAGTTGTAAACCAAAATTACAATAATACTGGTATTTGATCTTGTCCATGTATATACACCTTCACTGAAGATCTTTATATTTTGATATGGCTTTGAGTTACTGCCTAGTAGCATCTTTCATTTCTACCTGAAGGATTCACTTAAGCATTTCCTGTAGCTCAGGTCTAATGGTGAGGAAGTCACTCAGCCATTGTTTATCTGGGGATATCTTAACTTCTCTGTCATTTTGAAAGGACGGTTTTGCCAGATTGTGTTTTTAGGTTTTTTTTTTTTTTTTAAAGCACTTCTTCATATATATCATCCCACTGTCTTCTGGTCATCGAGTTTTCTGCTGGGAAATCCACTGATAATCTTATTGAAGATCCTTTGTATGTGACTAGTCTTTCTTACTGTTTTTAAGATTCTGTCTTTCAGCAGTTTCATTCTAATGTGTCTCAGTGTGGGTCTCTGGGTTTTCCTGCTTGGAATTTGTTGAGCTTCTTGGATTGTAGATTGGTGTATTTTATCAAATTTGGGAAGGTTTCTTCTTAGCCTGCCTCTGAGTCTGCCATTTTGCTGGCGTCTTCTGTGCTTTCTTGTACAAGCTTTCCCTCATTTTGAAACGCCATTTTTCTGTCCAACATTCATTATTCCCTTCAAAGCTTAGCTGAAGTCTCAAAGCATGCCCAGGCTGGAGTAATTTCTGTTGGTAAACATACCATTTACTATCTTTACAGCTTATTTTGTGGTTAATGATCCTGCCTTCTCTGATACCAGGTAGGCCTTTTCTTACGCTCTCCAGGGAGAGTCAAGTACCCATCTACTGTATTCCCACAGCACCTCTGCTTGCCCATTCTGGCACCCAGTATTCTGCATCATAATTATCTTTTTACGTTTTTCTGCCAGACCCTTCAAATACATTAAATTCTGAGTTTCTTAATGGGAGATACCTGTCTCATTGTTTTTTTGTAGCCCTAAAGTATAGCACAGTAACAGCTATATAGTAATATTCAGTATTTGTTTAATCAATAGATAGGTCTTAAAGTTTTATAGGGATGTATTATTGAGTTTTCTTGTGTATTTCTTTTTCACTCCTTGCAGCAGTCCCCACATATGATATGTAAAGTAGATACTATATTCAATTTATTTTAAGGAATTGGCTCACACAGTTGTGGGAGCTGGCAAGTCTGAAATGTGTAGGAAAGGCCAGTAGGTTGCTGACTCAGGGAAGAGTTGATGTTGCAGCTCAAGTCCAAAGACAGTTTGGTGATAGAATTCTCTCTTCCTTGGGGAACCTCAGTTTGTTTTGTTTTTGTTTTTTTTCTCTATGAAGGCCTTAAACTAATTGGGTGAAGCCCATTCATACTATGATGAGTAATTTATTTTAATCAAAGTCTACTGATTTAAATGTTAATTTCGTCTAAAAAATAATCTTTACAATAGCCTGGGTGACTTGGATGAGTGTCTGACTCTTGTTTTTGGTTCAGGTCATGATCGCATGGATTGTGGGATCAAGCCCCTGTCTGGCTCCATGCTCCTGGACTCAGTGGAGACTCTGTTTAAAAATTCTCTCCCTCTCTCTTCCCCCAATTCTAAATAAATATATCTTTAAAAAAAAGTCTCTACAGCAACATCCAAATACTTGTTTAACCTTAACCAAATACCTGGGTACCATGGCATAGCCAAGTTAATGCATAGAATTAACCATCATAATGAGGAGCCAGAGCCTAAGCCCTACCAGGATTATCTGTCTGCTTGCCTTTAACGTCAGGTTTTTATGTGGAAATTTTATTATTTATTAGGCAGGTACAACAAATATCCCATCTCCATCATTTCACAGGAATAATTCTTCCTAAGAATGAATGAGATAATCCATGTAAAGTGCTTATCACGTAATACCTGTTATGTAGTAAGTGTTTAATAAATGCTAGTTTCCATGTGATAATATTGCTGTTATTATAATTACTATTAGTAGTATATTATTGTAATGATAGTAGTAGTAGATAGTATAGTGGTAATAATAGTTTTCTATTAGTTCCAAATAAAGGCATCCTAGATAAAGATCCTGATTGCCTTGTCTTTAGTCATGGGCTTTTTCTTGAATTAATCTCTGTGGTGGTGAGTTGGTGTAATGAGAATGGTTAAGCTTTGGTCAGGAGCCAGTCCCCAGCAAGTCATTCATTGCTCAGAGAGGTTGAATCTGTAAAAAGATGGCATCTTCTATTTGAACTATTCAGGCAGAAAGGTGATAGGTAAGGGAGAAAGAGCAGAGCAGTCTCCCAACAGGATTTCTGGGTCCTAGGAGAAGGGAGGGTCAGCCAGAACAAATAACTGCTACTACAGTGATTTAAGTAAGATGCCCTGTGATGGAACCTGTATTTGAATTCTGGGCTATTTTACACCAAATCTTATGCTTTGAAAACCATATAATGAGTTTCTAAAGGTAGAGAGTAGTTATTTGAATATTAAGCAAGATTTTGGGGCAGAAATTTCTGATTATTCCATTTCTGTAATCAGAAATTTCTGATTACATTATATATTCTGTGCATTTATCTATGTTTTCTAAATTTTATTGCAGCCCATAATTCCTTTTAACAAATTTAAAAATTCCTCCATCAGTGTTATTTAGAATTCTAAGTAATGTTAATGTTATCAGTAAAAAGCAGGCACAACATAGGTTCACAGCTTGCTTTTTTTCCTAATTACATGACATCTTCTACATTTTACCTTGCAAATCTTAAGATAGTAGAGATATTAGTAACTGCATAATGAAAATGAAGACTGAGGCTCTGAAAGTTACGTGATAATCAGAGTAAAAAAAAAAAGAAAACAAAACAAACAAACTAAAACTGTTTCATGGCAGATCCAGATGAGAATCTGAGTCTCCAGTTTTTAGTCCCATTTTCTTGTTCTCTGTACGACCTACATGCTTTACTAAAGACTACTGTAGTGACCAGAGTAGTAATAAGAATAATGAGAATAGCGTGCTTTTCTATGTTTGCTTGATAAGAGATTATTGGCAGTTAAACTACATTTTTTATTTTAAAGATTTTATTTATTTATTTGTCAGAGAGAGAGAGAGAGAGAGGGAGAGAGCGTGCATGCACAAGGAGGCAGAGTGGCAGGCAGAGGGAGGAGCAGGCTCCCTGCCGAGCAAGGAGCCCAATGTGGGACTTGATCCCAGGACGCTGGGATCATGACCTGAGCCAAAGGCAGACAGACGCTTAACTGACTTGGCCACCCAAGCGTCACCCTTCATGAGTTTTTAACTAACTGGTTTTTAGTTTCTTCTTCTTCTTCATCTTTTTTTTTTTTTTAAATTCAAGATTTTATTTATTTATTTGTGTGTGTGAGAGAGAGAGAGAGAAAGCATGAGAGGAAAGAGGTCAGTGGGAGAAGCAGACTCCCGGTTGAGCAGGGAGCCCAATGTGGGACTCGATCCCGGAACTCCAGGATCATGACCTGAGCCGAAGGCAGTCGCTTAACCAACTGAGCCACTCAGGCGCCCCTGGTTTTTAGTTTCCAACTGTTTTCTCTTTTTTATTGTTCTCTGGTTGGAAAACAATGAAGATTTATTTTCAGGAAAAGACCCTAAAACTATATTTCTGGGAAGGGCTTTGAAGGTGACTTAAATCTGTTTCTCTGACAGTGTGGTATTATATCATAATTAAGACAGATGGCTCACTCCCTTCTCCCCATAAACAGCGCCTGGAGAAATGAAAGTGAACTGCATGGACTTGGGTCCCCACTGTCCTTGTGAATAGCTTTGACTAATTCATCGTAAATTTATGCAGTTGTCAACTTTGGGCTTTGGTTTTCTTGCTGGTTCGCATATTAGCTTCCACCAAATCAGAACCAGCAGCTTTTGGAAACTAGGGAGCCTTATCCCCAGCCTTTCTTTATGTAAAGCTTTGGTATTTGTGGATTTTTTAGGATGTGCCAGCATCTTGGGAGTTAACAGGGTCACAGAGATAATCTAAGATAGGAGGTATGTAGGATCATTCCTTTTCTCTTCTGGAAGTTACTAAGCTAAAAACACAAGAGCTTTTCCTGTCATCCAGGATGAGTAGTGGTTTGGGAAAAATGCTCACACACCAATTTTTGAAATATATCTTGCATCTGTCTTATCACATGTATTGGTGGGCTCCTTGGGAAACTGCATATAAATGTTTTTTAATGTGGCACAGAATCTTGAAAAGATTAGGTTTTTGAATTATTAATGATAAACAGAAAGCTTTGTATAGTTATGCACAGAAAAATATATGTTATTTGAAAGAAAGGAGAATATAAGAAATATGACCCACGTCCCATTCTCTTGCACCTAAGCATCTTTATGCATCTAAAAGTATTTAGCCATTCTTACTTGCTGGAAATGAGAAGGATAGCTACAGAGGTTAAGAGTCTATGGACTCTACATCTGAAACTAATAATGTACTATTGGCTAATTGTATTTAAATTAAAAAAAAAAAAAAAGAAGAGTCAATGGAATATCACAGAACAACATCCCTGAAATTATAATCTAAGTTAATGAGAAAATAATTTGATTTTTAGTTTCATTTATAGGACAGATTTCCAATTGTGATGGTTTTAATAGTAATAGAACCGATGTTTTTTTTTTGTTTGTTTGTTTTGGTTTTTTTTACATCTTCTCTTTAGTAATATATCATACACTACTTGGTTTTGATAATAAAAGAATTATTAGGAGACCAGAATTTCACTAGATAAAAGTGGATTAGAAGTTAAATTTAATTGATCTCAGTACTGTGAGAATTAATGCCTAACAATCTCATATTTTTGTTTAGTTGGAAATAAACAAAAATGGGAATGTTTGGAGAGATCACTACTGCTCCCCTTACTCCCGCACCCAAAATTATGAAAAGGAATCTCTACCTTTTAACCTTCCTTCATTTTACCCAAACAGAGATTGTATTATTTGTTGGTGAGAGCTGATAGTCCTTTGTAATCTGTTTTCTTTGTCACCCGGCTAGCTTCCTTTTTTTATTTTTATTTTTTAAAAAGCTCTCTTACTCTTCTCTCTTGGCTGTGTTGTCAGCTCACTGCTTTCTTGTAGCCCTGTTTTCCTGCCTGCACACTTGATCTTTGAGTAGACATTGTCAGTAACAGCAGTTAACAGAAGCAGAAAGGATTGAATACAAACATGCATACTAGTGTGTGGTGCTGATCTGTGATGCTGTGATATTTTCTATTTTTGTTATTAGCTACCTTCAAAAACGAGGGGGCATAATTGATACTTGCCCTGTGTGGAATGCTTCTGAGAATTTGCAGTTGTGGGGAGGGGGCTAGTTTTTCATGTGACTTACCTCTGACATGCTGCAGCAGGAATGAAAACATTCTTATGCTCACATAAGGAGGGAAGGAAAAATTTCTTTTTTTCTTCAAGATTGAGGTTGCTGAATTTGTGTGGTATATTTAGGTTTTTCTTCCTGTGATTTCTATTTTTTGATTTTACCTAATTTTATAAGGGTTGGGAGTGGGGATGACCTTTGCATAATAAGTAGATTGAGGTATGGGAGGAATGGGCTGCAACAGTGATTCACATGGTAAGGGACTATTTAAAATCTCAGCAACATCACGACCCACATTGCGACCCGTTTGAGAAATGGTTAGTGAGCTCCTTGGCCATCTCAAGTGTTTAAAAGTAACAGTATACAAATAGGTTTTATTCTTGGGCTTTTTTCTTCCTTACAAATCTTAAGAACGTTATGCCTGCATATCCAAAACGGTTGATTTTTGTCTACATTTAATATCACCCCAAAAAGGGGAGAAATGTAAATATAGCATTAAGTTGCCCCTTAAGGATCTTCTCTGGTGTAATTTCCCCCACTTTCCTTTATGCTACAGCTTAATGGAGCCTGAGCTTATGTTTGGATGATGTCTGGGATGAAACTGAAATAATAGGCTTGAAGCTCTAAGGAGGAACTCTGCAGAACTAGTTTGGATGACTTCTTAAATGCCATCCCCCTTCTTCATGTTGCCTTCTTTTACCTTTCCTCCCACCCAAAAATGTATTGCTGTAGAATTCTATGGATTTTTCTCTCGTTTTGTAAAAAAGAAAAAAAAAAAAAATGAAGGGAGCAAGTCAGTGTGTGTGTGTGTGTGTGTGTGTGTGTGTGTGATTTCAGTACAAGCAGTTAAATTTATTACTCCAAAAGAAATAGCTTTATATTGTAATTCTGAATCTAAGGTTGCTTAGGACTCATTCATTAGGAATGTAGCTCTGATGGAAGCATGTAAGAATTTAGATAATATATCTCAGACTACAAGTGGATCCTAGTATTTTTGATCGGAAGAGTATAGAACGAGATAAATGCTAAATGTGATTCTGTTTTTACTTAGTATACCTTGTTTTATGTATTTGATCAACTGGAATTGGCAAGTGGTCCTAAAATAGCTTTTTTGAGTAGAGCAGTATTTGATGGAGCAAATGGATTGTCTATTGAAAGTCTTACCCATTTCTTCTGTGTTCTTTCATTCTAAAATTGGTACACACCAGTGATTTAAGGGGAAATTAACACTTCAGAAAATGTCCTTTTCCTTAATATTGTTGACTATTTCTATTAGCCATTTTCATTTGATTTGACAGTGGTACTTAAGGGTTAAGCGTACAGAGCTGATGCAACCCCTCCTTTTTTCACCAGCAGTTTTCATTGGACATCATTTCCATAGCAACAGTGAGATCAGTGAAACCTGAGTGTTTCATTGATTATTTTTCTCCTCTTCCTTTTTTAATCTATTCTCTTTTCACCACATTTTAGTGAGAAAGCATTTTTTTTTTTTTAACAAACAGAGCTTATATTGATTTCTATTCCATAAATAATTAAAAGAGGGTGGAAAACTCTGCCCTTCAGTTAAAAATTGAATGTTTCACTATGTATTTAAAAAGCGATTCAGGGTTAGGAGGATGGATAACCATACCGGCTGTAGCTGATGTTCTCAAATATTCTTGCATTGTTTGCTGGTCTTCTAGGGAAAAGAATAATGTGGAACAGGACCTTAAGGAGAAAGAAGATACTATCAAACAGAGGACAAGCGAGGTTCAGGTAAGTGAACTATAAAATTCAGTATTCTGGTGCTCGCTTCGGCAGCACATATACTAAAATTCAGTATTCTGTTTCTGATTTAGAAGGATTCATTTTAAATGTATAGGGTCATTTACTGTGTGATGGTTGTGGTATTGATGGGTAGGTCAAGAAAATACCTGTTATTTATGTGACATAAATATTTGCCTTTTGCAGAATGATAGTTTTTCTCTGAATTCTGGCCTGCACAGATTATACTGCAATGAGAAAGCAGTATTTTTTAGCATAAATTTCTAGTTTTGAAAGTATTTTTAAGATAATATTTACCTATATATCATATCATTAAAGGTAAGTTTGAATGACTTGTAATGTAAATATTATTATACCGATAAAATTAAATGAGATCATCATCATCACCATCACCATCATCATCAAAACACAAATTGCTTTTTATGAATGTGAAATTTTGTTAGCTAGGAGACCTAGTATTTTTAAAGGGCTGTTTCTCATAACACTGGTAGGGTGGGAAATGATATGAAACAATTTAAAATAGCATTTTGTAAGTTGCATAGTAGCCAGGATAGCTTAAACTTTAGCATAATGAGATTTAATTCATTTTCACTAAGTGTTGCATTAAGTACCTTCATTTTACAAATAGAAAAGATAATAAAACCTTAGTTTCTGATTGAGAAATGGTACAAAAAAGGGTATTTCAAACATTAAAAAAAAAAAAATAGAAAATTGAGCAGTGTTGCATTTAGGGCAATAAACAGTGCATGTGACCATGTTATTTGGGCACTGTTGCCCGAATGTTATACCAGCACATACAGGAGGTTGGATGTAGAAGCACTATTATCAGTTGCCAGTAAAAGCATATGGGTGGGCCTTTTAAAACATGTTACTTATATGTTGGATTTCTGTGCTTGTGCTGATAGTTTTAAATGAATGAAAGCTCTAAATTGGTAGATCCATTGTTTTGTTTTGATGTAGGACATGCAGCGAGATTGTCTATGAGATGTGTTATGCCTGGGTGCAGAGAATAATTTACTGAGAGATTGAGGAAGAAGCCAAAGAGACTTGTTACAAGTTGGTTATTTTATTAGATTGCTACCTTTACTGTATATACTGGAATTTTCCTAAAGATGATGGAAAAGTCAAGAGATCATCACTAACATATTTCCCTTTGTGGTAGTGAAATGGGGGGTGGTTACCTCCATTACATTATTTCCATGCAGTTTTTGAGCTTCTTAGGAAATGAAAAGAGACACAGACTTTAAGCAGTTACTACTGAAAATAGCTTAAGAATGGGAGATAAAATAATCTATAAAAATTTCCTTAATCTGAAGAAATACAGATGTAACATGGGACAGCTTCTAAATTTAGCCAGATAGGGTTTCGAAGTGTGAAGGTTTTTCTGATGGACAGTATTTTGTTATTTATGTACATCTACCTTGGTTTTTCTGCATCTTTTGAGACTGAATTTACAAGGCTGGTTTGGAACAATACTGAAATTTATATTGTTCCTTTCAGGCTAAATGGGCTATTCTTGAATATTTGATTTCTTACAATTTTAGAAGTTTTGTTATTCGACAAAATTTCTTCATGATTTTTTTTGTCCCTTTTCACTTAGTGGTAAGGTGTATGTTAAATCTTAAGCTTTGCTATATTCAGAATGTATAATTAGCAGAGGGAGTCTATTTTCTTCATTGGGTGCTGTAAATAAAAGACATCTTGGAGCATGCTTAGTACAGACCAAGTTGTAATGTTTGAACATAAGTTCGTTGAAAAGAGAACTTTGGATTAAAGTTTTGTATTAGTAGATTCATTATTCATTCCACTCCTATACAGGTATCTCTGTATTATACGTGGTAAAGAGACATTAGACTAAGAATGACATGGATAAATGACATCTACATGTAATTAAAACTTTTAATTTTGGTGATTATTTTCAGTTTTCTGAAGCACAGTTTTCTGAAGCAGAAGTGGTAATAAGTAGATTTCATTACTTATTGATTAACTCTGATTTACCCAGTGGTAATGAGGCACAGACTAAGGAATGATATGGATAATTAATATCTGTAAGTAACTAGTGCTAGTGCTCTATTTTCTTTTCTTTCTTTTTTTTTTTTTTTAAAGATTTTATTTATTCATTTGACAGAGATCACAAGTAGGCAGAGAGAGAGGGGGGAAGCAGGCTCCTTGCTGAGCAGAGAGGCTGACACTGGGCTCAATCCTGGGACCCTGAGATCATGACCTGAGCTGAAGGCAGAAGCTTTAATCCACTGGAGCCACCCAGGCGCCCCTATTTTCTAATTTCTATGGCAAAAAGCAGTTTACTGGAATTATTAATTAATAGCAGAATCAAAGAACTTCAGTGCTTTCTGACCCCACTTTCTAAATGAGAAATGCCTAAGTGAAGACAGGAGAAAAATAAGGTAGTTTTGACCTATTAGTGAGTATCTGCCTAATCCAAACTTGGCTTTTTGAGTGTTCTTGCTTTTCTTTGCATTTATAAAGTCATAGATAGTAATTATATGAGCTCATATCTCAAGCACAGAAACCAGGTTTTAGATGTAACCAAAGTGCCAAAAGACTAGTTCTTTTTTGTTTTGTATCTCTGTAGTCTTTAGTCCTAATACAGATAAATTAGGAAATCTGCTACATAATTAATTCCTAAATTTTTGTTTCCTATCTGTATTCCTGTGAACTACAGTCTTGAGCACTTTCAGTTCAAGATTTTTTTCTTGAAAAACAAACCAGTGGTTAACTTCAACTTTTTTCCTGAAATGATCACTGTGAATGCATATGAGGTATACTGCTAGTTCATCAAGTTCTGTGGAGAAAGTAGGCCCAAAGTGATCCAAGGGGAAAAAGCTATAAAATGCCATTCTATCTCAAAGGTATATGGTTTGGACTTCTGTTAAGGGGAGAAGGCAGACCCACGTTTTTTCCTACTTTAAATTGCCTATAAACAATTTTATTAAAGTTTTCTTGTGAGTGGTTAAGGAATTAGGAATTCACTCTCCTGTGTACTTTTCTTCAGTGTTGCATAAAAGTTTGTAGGAACTACATGGTATCTGACAAACTTGATTTCAGATTCTGGGTCTGACTCTTCCTAGGTTTGTAACCCTAAGTAAGTAATTTAACACTCTACACAGTAGCTTTCTATTCTGTAATATGGAAGAATAAAAATACCAAATACTTAAGAGTTGCTGTAGGAATAAAATGAGATAATGCAGTTACAGTGCCTCAGAGTGATTGGTACCATGTAAAAGTTCAGTAAATGTTCTGGTTAGTAATAGAATTCTATACCCTACTGTTATCTACTTATTATCTATCCTCCCTTCATCATCAAGCTCTTCCTTCTCTGACTTCTTTCTTCACTTAGAGCTGTCTACACACAGGACTCACCAGTTTGAAAATAACCTTTTTTGTTTTTTGATTTTTGTTTTTCTGTTACTATTGCCACGTTAGCTACCAACCTGTTTTTCGCTTTTTCTTTTCTTTTTTCTTTATGTGGCCATTTTTTCCTCTTCCTGTCCTTTCAGGTAATCCTCTTTAGTTTGCTTGTTTACCCATACAACTGTGCTTTAATTTTTCTTTCCAGAACCATAATAATCTTAAGGCAAGATCCGTTGGTCTTTTCTGCATTGGTTCCTGCTTTCTTGAATTGTGTTCTGTCAGATAGTCCAGATAGTCACCTGCCTGTCTGACCCTTTGCTTCTGTTGCCTTTGCCAGGGACTGATACATACCTTAATACATACCTCGATGCCAGGGACTGATACCTTCCCTTCCTTTTTCATACCACTGGCATCCATATGCTGGTAATTCCCAAATATTTATCAAGCCCTCTACTCTCTAATCTCACATCTCCAGTTAAACATTTTGGTGTTTATCATCTTCTTTTCTTTTCTTTTTTTTTTGATGTTTATCATTTTCAAAGTCAATGTGTCTAAAATGAGTCTCATTTTGTTGAAAAAAATTGGCTTCAGTTTTGGACTCTCCTATTTTTGTAAGTGTTTTCTTTCTCATTATCGCCACCCTTTTACCTAACATCTGAAATTTAGAAATCAGATCATAAGGCTCTTCTTGCCCATCCTCTTCTTGCCCTTCTTCCTAAACCAATTTTAGTATCATGACTCTCAGCTGTGAAAATCTTTACTGCTGCCCACTGCTGCTGTTAATGATGGGAGGATGTCATATCTCATGGATATATTGGAGGTAGGAAAAAAAGATGAGATACAGATCCTCCTCTTATATTACTTATTTTTTTTTATTGTCTGCCTCTAGTCTGTGTGCCCTACACATTCTCTTTCTTATTTCTACCCTCTAGATCTGTTGTGATCTAGAATGTTCCCTGTCTCCCTGCTTATGTGAATTCTGCCCATGCCTTAAAGCCCAGCTCAAATCCCACCACTTCTCTAAATAAAAGTTTTCCTTCTCTGTCTATTAGTCTATATCAGTCTTTCCTATGTTGGAACTCCCAGAGGAATGTGTATTTACCTAGATGGTATGTCCAGTAGGTTATCTTCTTGTGCTATGTGGTGTGTGTGACTCCAGTATCTTCCAGCCTCTATTGTAAACTCTTTAAGGTAAGAAATTGTACTGTGGAAAATTTCTTTCACTATATTTGATAATATATTATTAGATGGAGATAAATTTAAGGAAGCTGTTCACAATAGAAATGAGTAAATTTCAGTTTTGTAGATGAAATTAAAAATAGCCAAGACACACCCAGAAACCTTACACAGAAAGAATTGAGAGCATGGTAGGTTCATAAAGTCATACTTTTCCGTAAAGTTCATGCTTGTTCATGCTACTGTCCTGCAAAAGAGGCCCCCCACTTATTTGTACTTTATCAGTAAAGATTTAGTAATCATAGTAATTGTCCCTTTTTGGTTCATTTTAATCACTTGGGTTGTTTTTTTTCCCCTTAGATGAAGAGGGATGACTTATTTTGGGTAGAAGTAAAATTAGATACATGAGCTCAACATTCTTTTCCTAGCGATAATGCTCTTAGAACATGCTGCGAAGCATATGATTGGGAAATAAAGGCAGGCTGTTGGTGAGGATTTCTAACACCCACCTAGTTTAATAGACTTCCTTTCTGTTCTTTGACCTAAACATCTTGCTCTGTAGTTGGTACTTTTTTAATAGTAAGAATATTCCTGTAGGGGTGCCTGGGTAGCTTAGTTGGTTGAGTGTCTGCCTTTAGCGAGGGTCGTGATCACAGAACTGTGGGATTGAGTCCCACAGTCCGCTCTCAGGTCAGCAGGGGGGTCTGTTTCTCCTTCTACCACTCCCCACTGCTTGTGATCTCCGTCTCTCAAATAAATAAATACAATCTTAAAAAAAAAAGAAAAAAAAGAATATTCCTATAACTTCCATTTTGAGAATTAGGCCAACATAATGAATGTACCTGATTATTTCTAGTTTGGGATTAGTCTGTAGAATTTTAAAAATCAGTTAAATAACATTTTTATAAGATTACTGAAATACTTAAAATTCCCCCTGTTCTCATTAATAATTCTTTAGGTATAGATATACTAGTATAAGTACATGTCTTTATATATGCTTTGGGGTTTTTAAGTGAGTATTCATAAGTTGGTGGTATTTTTATTTTTTATTCTGTATTTTATGTGAAACAGATGCAAATGTATTCATGTTGCTAATGCTTAATAGGTTTAATACTTAAGTTACTTCTTCAGTTGTATAACTCACTTGGATTGCTAAAATAAATTTTACTCTTTTACTGTAGCTAAGAGTTTTTATGTATTTGTTTAAATTCTGTTTTTTACTACCTTTGTCACACTTCATGGGATTTGGAAGGATGGGGATGAGTTTATCATTTTCATTAACTTGTGTAATTTCTAGAAAACAGGACGTTTTCCTTGAAAGTTCTTTTTAAATAAAGCCAAGATACTAGCTCAAAGATCCCTTCTTTGATGAGGAACCTTGGATGTGGCTGCTTTGGTATTTTTCTAAAACAGACCTTGGCACTCTATTACTGTAGTTTTTTCACTGCATTCTTTCAAGAGTCTTAATTGCCGTTATCCTCCTTTTCTTCTTTTGGTGGCACAGATAGGCAAGTAGAGCATGACCGTGGAAAGTAGAGCATAACCAGGAAGGCTTCTGCAAATGACTTCAGTCACTTACTTGATAGGATGGCATTTGATAGTGCTGAAGTCGTGCACTGAATCAGAAGAGGATTTTCTCAAAGGACTACCTTAAAGTTAAGAGACAATGATCCTAGTTAGTGGAAGATACTGTTTGCTAGGAGAGTCTGTGACTGCCCTAATCAAGGGCAGGGTTGGCAGAGGGGGGGCTTGGGCAGGTGCGCCAAGAAGGAGATGTGCATTTGTTACCTTCACTTAGTCTCAGGATAAGCAAACTATACCAAAAATAAAATAGCCAAGAATATGGGAATACTGATATTGATAGGGAAATTGCATTTCAGTGGTGGTAGCATTACAAGTAATTTTGCAGTGAAATTTGATTCTGATTCTTGTAGTATGTATGTTTGCATCTGTTAATTTTGATTTTGTGCAATTTAATAACTTTTAAGTTTGCTTCCTGAAAGAGTAGGCCCTTTTGTGTATGGATTAGTGTTACGCTTTTTAAGAGATGATTTTTTTAAAGATTTTATTTATTTACTTGAAAGAGTGAAAACCAGAGAGCAAGAGTAAGGTGAGAGAGCACAAGCAGGGTGAAGGACAGTGAGTGAAACAGACACCCCACTGAGCAGGGAGCCCGATGTGGGGCTCAGTCCTGGGACTCCAGGATCATGACCTGAGCTGAAGACAGACACTTAACTGACTGAGCCACCCAAATGCGCCAAGTGATTATCTTTTATTATATTTAGAAATAGACATGAAGATGGGGCCCCTGAGTGGCTCACTCAGTTAAGCATCTTACTCTTGATTTTGGCTGAGGTCATGATATCAGGGTTGTGAGATCAAGCCCCAAGTTGGACTCTGCACTAAGCGTGGAACCTGGTTGTCCCTCTCTCTCTGCTCCTCCCCGGCTCGCTCGCTTGCTCGCGCACACTCTCTCTCTCTCAAATAAATAAATAAATAAAATCTTTAAAAAATAAACATAAAGAAACATTAATTATAATTAGTTTTAATAGGGACATCTATCCAGCTTAGAATATATCACTAAGGTGAGGTATTTTCTCAATAACCTTTCCCTTGAAGCCTATAGATATTACTATGTGGATTTTTACTGCAGCTAAGAAGTGAGCCTAGAAAATTTGAGTGAATTTGTTTACTCTGTGGAAAAGAAAGGTCAAGAATGAGTAAATATTATATAGGCTTGTTTATTCCCATTCCTTTTGCACAAACTTATCTTCAAAGAGTGTATTTAAAGTAGCTCACTAAAAAACTAGTTTTGAAAAATGTTTCTATTTATTAAAGGAAACCAGCATTATTCCTACTATTGGTAGTTCTTACATAAAATTCGGTCATATCTGAAACATCTGAATATTTTTATATTGGTATGAAACTGCCAGAGGTATTTGATATTTTAAAAACTCCAAACTTGACATTTTCCGGTTATAAAAGTAATATGGGTCCATAGTAATCTTGTAAAATACAGAAAAGTATTTAAAACACCCTACAACTTCACATTTTACAAAGAGCCATTGTTAACATTTTGTTATATTTTTATGAATATACATAAATGGCTTTATATTTATTTGTGATTATACTATACATGCCTCATATTCAGCTTTTAAAAATTAGCATTAGGTCCTAGACATTTTCTTTTCTTAAATTTCCTTTTTTTTAAAAGATTTTATTTCTTTATTTTAGACAGAGAAAAGAGCAGGGGAAAGAGAGGGGCAGAGTGAGAGAGACTCTGCACTCAGTGCAGAACCTTACTAGGGACTCAGTCTGACATCACACCTGAGCTGAAACTAAGAGTTGGCTGCTTAACTGACTGAGTCCCTCTAACTAACTAGCGCCCTCCCCCTAGACATTTTCTTATGTTATGTGACCCATTTAAGGTAGATTTTATTTTTAATTAGATTTATAGGAGTGTCTGGGTGGCTCAGTTCTTAAGCATCTGCCTTTGGTTCAGGTCACAATCCCGGGGTCCTGGGATTAAGCCTCATATGGGGCTCCCTGGTCAGTGGGGAGCCTGTTTCTCCCTCTGCCTACTCCCCCTACTTGTGCTCTCTCTCTCTCTTACGGTCAAATAAATAAATAAAATCTTTTTTTAAAAAAGCAGATTTACGGGGTACCTGGGTGGCTCAGTGGGTTAAAGCCTCTGCCTTTAGCCCAGGTCGTGATGCCAGGGTCCTGAAATCGAGACCCACATCGGGCTATCTGCTCAGCAGGTCTTCGGGCTATCTGCTTCCTCCTCTGTTTCTCTGCCTGCCTGTCTGCCTCTCTGTCAAATAAATACATAAATTAAAATCTTAAAAAAAAAAAAAAGCAGATTTGCAATAGAAGTAGAGGCATCAAAATTGCATCTATTTATAAAGATTAAATAGTATTAGAGATGAAGCCCAAGATTTTTTGGTGGGGGGAGGGCTGGGAGACGGTGGGAAATCAGTCTAAAGTATTTGAGGATGAGACTAAATAACAGATATTTTTTCCTTTACCCACTCCTGAACATTTTTAATTAAAGGGAAAGAAAAAAAATTTTTCCACAGGATTCTTAAAAAATGCTTTTTAGACTAGCATATCATTATATATAAACTGTATAATAAATTTATGACCAAAGTAAGGTTTTTATGATGGATTATATTCCCAAACTAATACAATTACTTGAGCTGTAGCTGGCATTTAAAAAAATATTTAATAATTTACTTAAAAGAAATTTTCAAACCACCTTAATTTTCCCAACTACTGCGTTAAAATGAAGCTGTTATTCCACTTTCCTGAAGAATAAGAATAGTACATAGTGTTATGTAAAAAAAATATAAATATATAAGCTTAAAAACACAAGAAAGGTGTATGCCACAGTAATTTGTCTAAAGCAGTAAAAATTATTTCCATATAATGGAAATTTTAAATGTCAGATCAATCTTGGTCTATAGATCATGAAAATATTGAACCAGTGTAGAAATTGAGGCATATGTTAATTTAACAAAAAGCATTTATCATAGGTCATTTTGATGTTAGTGTTAATATTGACTTATAGTTTAAGTGCAGAGTAAAGGTTTTTACAGAACAGTAAAAGAACATGAAATCCTCTCTATCAACCTCAGGCACATATTCCAAGAGTTTCTACCAGGTACTTGGAACTTTGTGGTAGTTACATATCATTGTTTAATTAATCCTCTGGAATGTGCTATGCATTGTACTAGATTGTAGAACCTCAAAGAAAGTTGAGACATTGGCTCTGTCCTTCAGTTTAGTGTGTAGAGGTAACTATAATACAATGTAGTAAGTGTGATAATAGAGGTTAAGGACAAACTGCGATAAGAATACAGTAAAGAAGGCTCAGGGTGAGTCAGAGATTAGGTTTGGCTGGGCTTTGAAGAATGGGTAGTATTTCCAGGTAATGATGGTGTGCAAGAACTCTCAAGGCAGAGGAAATGGCTTAAGAAAGGCACTGGGACATTGAAGTATATTGTCTCTTGGAGAAAGAAGATGGTTTATTGAGGCTGGGGTACAGGTGAATGTAAGGAAAAGAGGGTAATAGAAGAAGAGGAAGGATAACATGGGGCTCAGTATTGAAGGTTCTGATGTATCTTGTAGGCAGTTTTACTTTAGCCTACAGGTAAGAGGAAGCCATTATATATTTTGCAGAGGGACTAAAGAACTCTCCTTTACAATGGGTTACTTTTTTAAAGAAAGTGGGACATTTGGAACAAGAAGAAACAAACAAAATAGGAATCAAGGAAGGGACAGTGAAAACTATTGAGAGCCAATGCTAGGTGCATATCTAAAACTGTATCTTAATTTTGAGTGTGGATCAGCTAACAGTATCGGCAAGGTTAATAATTTTAGGCATGAAAAAATTTAGGCTTGCCGGTAGACTAATGATAAAGTACCAATGGAGCTTACCATTATGAATCTGTAATCACATAGACTCATCGAATGTCCACACAAGAGACTTTCATGATCTTCCATTGTGTGGGCCCTTTAAAGGGAACTTTTTAAAGAAAGCAGCATGATAGTAATTGCATTTTTAGATCAATCAGTTGGTTGAGAAAATACAAGTAAAAATAAGTTATTAAAAGCATTGTTCGATGTTTTATTTAATCAGAGAAGCATATACATATATTTGAAAAATAGTGGCATACTTGTGAGACATTTGATCTATAGACACTGTGTAACTTGGTGATGAAGGACTCAGACTCTGGAATATGTAGAACCTACTTTGAATCCATTACCTGCTAACTGTAACTTTGGATAAGTACTTGTCCATTTGTGCCTCAGTCTTCTCACCCATAAAATGTGAATAACAATAGTACCTATTTCATAGATCTGTCATATGGATTATAAATGAATTAATATATGTAAAGAGACTGGGACAATACCTCGCACATTATAAGGACTATTGTAGAAGTCCTTGTTTTGTGTAGTCATGCAGTCATTCAGAGACTATCTTCTAAGTTTTTCTTTTGTTGTTCTTAGATTCTTGTTCTGATGAGTACTTGATGGGGTCTTTGAATAGTATGTTATTAAAAAGATACCATTATTTTTAGAAATTTGTGTTCACAATTTTATTTCATCTTTTTTGAGATCTCTGTCCACCTCATGCCAAAACATGTGTTAGAGTTATCAATCCCTTCTTCCTCACTTGTGGTTCCTGGAGAGAATTAAGTCCTAATTCCTTTTGGAAACCTTTTTATAAACAATCTCTCTCCTGTATATCTGCAGTGGTACTAGTATTGTACCATTCTTCAGAGAATTGGGAAAATAGCCACTCAAATGATTTTTCTGTGGTCCAGGCAAGGAAGCCCAAATGTTAGAGGACATATAAATCAGGCCATCTTGGCTGCTCTGTTTCATGTGGTAATGATAATGGCAGTGGCTGCTTTCATCTATTTGCCGAGGTCTCTTTTGTATTTTTTTTTTAAATAGACTTTTTTCTTTAGAGCAGTTTTAGGTTCATGGTAAAATTAAGCAGAGGGTACAGAGATTTCCCACTGTAATGTTTTAGTTTCTGTAGCTTTTGTCATTAAACATAAAGTATAGTACATAAATAAATATAGCATTTTAAAAATGATTCATCTTTAGGAAATTCCTTCCTACACTGAGATCTCTATTTTCTTCCATACTTTTTTTTTTTTTTTTTAATTTTATCTTCCACACATTTTAAAGTTTTGATTTTCACAGTTAGGTCTGTAATACACCTGGACTTTATTTTTCTCTTTAATGTGATTTACAGTCTTCTTTTTATTTTATTTTTTACCATATGGGTATGCCCAGCACATATACTGAATATTTAATTCTTTTTCCTTCCAGTCAATTTTTTTTCCAAGTTCGTGTCAGACGGGTAATGTGCTGATGTTGTAACAAGGTTTGAGGGGAGCTACATGTCACACAATGGTGTGAATACTCAATCATCATGTTTATGAACTACAAAAGGATCCTCCTTCCAGTCAATTTTAATGTCATGTTTTCACATCATTATTTCTGTGTATATTAGATCTCTGTCTAAATTCTCTTTTCTGTTCCCTCAATCTATTTTTCTATCCTTGATCAATACCAAACTGTCTTTAATTATTTTAGTTCCCCTATAGTTCATAATACCTGGTCGGTTAAGTTCTTTTATGTTTTACTGTGCTTTCTTTTTCTTTTTTCTTCTAAATGTGTTTTAGAACCAGCTTGTCAGGCTTCTTGCAAAGCCTTATTAGGATTTTAATTGAAATGTATAGATTAATTGGGAAAGAATTGACATCTTTATGATGTGACTCATCATTCACAAATATTTATGGAGTACCTCTTGTATACTGGGAACTGGGAAGATAGCAGTGAACAAAACTCACAAATACCTCCCAGCTAGTGGAGCTTATGTTGTAGTGGAAGGCAGTAGACCATGAGCAATATAATTTATTTAAATTATATGCTCTGTTATTCATAATAGCCCAAAACTGGGAGCAACCTAAATGTCCATCAAATATGTATCCATACAATGAATACTGCTCAGCAATAAAAAGGAACAAACTGCCTATACATGCAACAACTGAGACTAGATTTACAAAGCTAGATACAATAGATTATGTATGGTATGATTCCATTTATATGAAATTTCTACAAAAGGCAGAAACTGTAGTGACAACAAATCATTGGTTCCCTGGGGCTTCAAATAGGAGTGAGGGTTGACTGCAAAGGAGTATGAGGGAACTTTTCAGATAATGGAAGTGGTGTAAACTGGATTGTGATGATGGTTGTACAATTGTATATTTGCTAAAACTTACTTAATTGTATACTTAAAATGGGCAAATTTTATGATACGTAAATCAAATTTTAGTCATGAAAGAAATTGAAGAAGACACAAAAAGATTGAAGAGCATTCCATGCTCATGGATTGGAAGAATTGTTAAAATGTTTGTACTGCCTAGAGTTATCTATACTTTCGGTGCCATCCTGATTCAAAATTCCACTGACATTTTTCAAAGAGCTAAAACACACAATCCTAGAATTTGTATGGAACCAGAAGAGACCCCAAATTGCTAAGGAAATGTTGAAAAAGAAAAAGCTGGGGGCATCACATTGCCTGATTTTAAGCTTTGCTATAAACTGTGATCACCAAGGCAGCATGGTACTGGCACAAAAATAGACACATAGACTAGTGGAACAGAGCAGAGAGCCCAGATATGGACCCTCAACTCTATGGTCAAATAATCTTTGACAAAGCAGGAAAAATATACACTGGAAAAAAGACAGTCTCTTCAATAAATGGTGCTGGAAAAATTGGACAGCTCTGTATAGAAGAGTGAAACTCGAACATTCTATGACACCATACACAAAGATAAATTCCAAATGGATAAAAGCCTCAACCTGAGGCAGGAATCTATCAAAATCCTAGAGGCGGAGCGCCTGGGTGGCTCAGGGTCCTGGGATTGAGCCCCACATCGGGCTCTCTGCTCAGTGGGGAGCCTGCTTCTTCCTCTCTGCCTGCCTCTCAGCCTACTTATGATCTCTCTCTCTCTCTGTCAAATAAGTAAATAATTTTTTTTTAAAAAAGATACGTCTCCAAAGGCAAAGGAAACAAAAGTGAAAATGAACTTTTGGGACTTCATCAAGATCAAAAGCTTCTGCACGGCAAAGGAAACAGTTAACAAAACAGAGGCAACCCTCGGAATGGGAGAAGATACTTGCAAATGACACTACAGACAAAGGGCTGATACCCAAGATCTATAAAGATCTTTTCATACTCAACATACACAAAACAGATAATCACATCAAAAAAGGGGCAGAAGACATGAGCACACACTTCTCCAAAGAAGACATACAAATAGCTAACAGACAAATGACAGATACATGAAAAAATGTTCATCATCATTAGCCATCAGGGAGATTCAAATCAAAATCACATTGAGATACCACCTTACACCAGTTAGAATGGCAAAGATTAACAAGACAGGAAACAACAAGTGTTGGAGAGGCTGTGGAGAAGGGAACCCTCTTACACTGTTGTTGGGAATGCAAGTTGATGGAGCCACTTGGGAAAACAGTGTGGAGATTCCTTAAGAAATTAAAAATAGAACTACCCTATGACCCTACCATTGCACTACTGGGTATTTACCCTAAAGATACAGACGTAGTGAAAAGAAGAGCTGTTTGTACCCCAGTGTTCATAGCAACAATGGCCACAGAAGATATGGTCCGTGTATTATGCCTCTATCAGAAAGGATGAATACCCAATTTCTATATCAACATGGATGATACTGGAAGAGATTATGCTGAGTGAAATAAATCAAGCAGAGAAAGTCAATTATATGGTTTCACTTGTGGAGCATAAGGAATAACATGGAGGACATTGGGATATGGAGAGGAGAAGTGAGTTGGGGGAAATCGGAGGGGGAGACAAACCATGAGAGACTGTGGACTCTGAGAAACAAACTGAGGGTTTTGGAGGGGTTGGGGGGTTGGGTGAGCCTGGTGGTGGGTATTATGGAGGGCATGTATTGCATGGAGCACTGGGTGTGGTGCATAAACAATGAATTTTGGAACACCCGGAAAAAAAAAAGAAACAATAAAAAAATAAAATAAAGCTGTTTAAAATAATTATTTTGTACCAATACAGATGAGCCTTGAAAACATGCTAAGTCACAAAGAAGTCAGTCATAGAAAACCAGATGTTGTATGATTTAATTTATAACAACTATCCAGAATAGACAAAGCTTATCAAGATAGAAAGTAGATTGATGGTTGCCTAGGGTGATTGGGAGGGAAATAGAGAGTGACTTGCTACTGGGTATAGGGTTTATTTTTGGGGTGATTGAAAATGTTCTAAAAATAAATTGTGATGATTCCGTAACTCTCTGAAGGTACTAAAAGCCGTTGAATTGTACACTTTAAATAGGTGAGTTGTATGGTATGTTCATCTGAATAAAGTTGTTCTAGAAAATGAATAAAACTACTGCTATATATGAAGGA
Organism: Mustela putorius furo; assembly: GCF_011764305.1. NCBI lineage: Eukaryota > Metazoa > Chordata > Mammalia > Carnivora > Mustelidae > Mustela > Mustela putorius. Next base: position 40,716,015 of record NW_025422005.1, on the reverse strand, counting down.
GACTTAGGGGAGGGAGGTGGTGGTAATGGTGCTGGTGAGGAAGGCCTCACTGTGAGAAGGTTATAGTTGAGCAAAGACTTGAAAGAGATGAGGGTTTGAGCCATATGGATACCTGGGGAAGACCTTTTTCTAGGTAGAAGGGATAATCAATGGAAGATCCTGAGAAAGGAGCCTGTCTGGTATGTTTGAGGAGCAGCAGCAGGGCCAGAGTGACTGAGCAAGGGAGAGTGCAGTAGGAAATGAAGTTGGAAGTTGTGGGGCCATTGTGAGGGCTTTGGTATTTACAGTAAGGGAAATGGGGAATCAGTGCCGAATTTTGTATAGAGAAGTGACTCATCTGACAGAGATTTTTTTTTCAGTGGCTGCTGGGTTGAAAATAAACTGTAGGTAGCCTGGGTAGAAGCAGGGAAACCAGCTAGAAGGCAGAAATCCAAGAGAGAGAATGGTGACTTGGACCAAAGTTGAGGAAAAAAGTGGTCAGATTTTGAATATGTTTTGAAGGAAGAAGCAATAAAATTTGCTGACAGATTGGAGATGAGATGTAAGAGAAAGAAAAGAGTCAAAGAACATGCTAGATTTTTTGGCCATAGAAATTAAGAGGGAGAAGATTGAGGATAAAGCAGATTTTGGGGGGGAAATACCAGGAGTTCTGTTTTTGACATGTTCGAGAAGCTCATCAGACATCCAAAGATAGGTTTGAGTAAGCAAATTGGATTTTAAAATCTGGAGTCTAGGGAGGAAATCCTGAAGTAAAGAAAGTATTTAAAGCTGGGATATCTCCAATCTGCCAACACAATATATTTAATAAGACTTTGTATTCCCTTAAGATGGGGTTTTAAAAATTGTTAACCTTCCCCACTCTCCAAAGATAATAAATGTTAATACTCTTGTATTTCAGGATCTGCAAGATGAAGTTCAAAGGGAGAATACTAATCTACAAAAACTCCAGGCCCAGAAACAGCACGTACAGGAACTCCTTGATGGACTGGATGAGCAGAAATCCCAGCTGGAGGAGCAACTGAAGGAAGTTAGAAAGAAATGTGCTGAGGAGGCCCAGCTGGTAAAGTCTAGGGTGGAAACATTCTTCGCTTGTTGTTGCTGCTTTTGTTGTTAGGTAGCAATCTAGTCAACAGTTGGGGCACATAAAGGAGTTGGAGCACTGTTCATCCAGAAACTATAGGTCCTCTTTTTGGGAAGGGGGCACTTCCTGTACTGCTTTTCCAGATTTTAACTGGCTGAGCCACCCAGGCACCCTGATTATTTTCCAAATTTTAGCTGAAAGTGTGGGACCTATGCCTTCAAGTCCCTCTATTTATTTCCTAATTGCCCTTTTCTACCAAAAATACATACTTAAAAAAAAAAAAAAACCCACCAAAATAGTAAACTGAACAAATAAACATATTTCCATTATGGAGCATTTTAATGACAACTCTTTTTTTTTGTTTTGTTTTGTTTTGTTTTAAATCCCCCTTGTCATTTCTCCCATGTTACAGATCTCATCCCTGAAAGCTGAATTAACTAGTCAAGAATCTCAGATCTCTACTTATGAGGAAGAGCTGGCTAAAGCTAGGGAAGAGCTTAGTCGCTTACAGCAAGAAACAGCAGAATTGGAGGAGAGTGTGGAGTCAGGGAAGGCTCAGCTAGGACCTCTTCAGCAACACCTGCAAGATTCACAACAGGAAATCAGTTCAGTAAGTCTTTGTGGCAATGAGACATGCTCAAATGGGGCTTCACCATATCCTCTTAGTAAATAATACTTTCTCAATTTGTGTTCTTTCCTCTCTGCCTAGTCTGTTATTTTTTTATTCTTTTTATACAAGTAGGTTTCTTGTTGCCTGTTATAAGTTAAAATTGTCATACATCTTGTACATCTGGTTATTATCACTGGAGTCATGGCTAAGGGTATGGGTTTTGTAGATTTATGGTTTAGGTTCATGTTCTGGCTCTGCCACTTACTGCCTGAATCATCTTAGTATCAGATTCCTCATCTTTAAAATTGGAGAATTTTTTAAAAATTGGAGAATTAATAGTCCCTCTACCTTTTACGTCTGCTGTAAGGATTAAATGAAATAAATATAAAGGATTAAACACTGTGAGACAGTTTAGCATTGTCTAAATGCTCTCCAAGTGTTTGTTTTTATGTAACCTGCCCTCCTCAACCTTAGCTTATTTGGTGACCTTTATTATTTTAATTAGGAAATTGTTCTTTATATAGATAAAAATGCTTTGTTATGTGGGTCCACAGTATAGATCTTTTGCTTTGTCATTTCTAGGCTAACCTAAATGGAGAATAATATTTTATAGAATGATAGTAAGATGGTTAGGAGGAGAGAGATGGTGTAGCTCATTCCTTTCATTTCAAATTTGAACAAACTGAAGCCAAGGAAGGTTAGGCAACTTACTTACCTGTGGTTAACATTGCCTTTAAAAGAGCCACAGCCCAGAATCCAGATCTTCTAACATGTGTTCTCAGTTAATTATTGTGTGTAACAAAGTCCTACCCCTTGTTAGGCTTTCTTCCCCACCCCCTCTTTTTTGTAAAAAGATTCATTCATTCATTCATTTATTTATTTATTTATTTATTTGACAGAGGTCTCAAGTAGGCAGAGAGGCAGGCAGAGACAGAGAGGGAGGGAAGCAGGATCCCTGCTGAGCAGAGACCACCCCCCTCCCCCATATGGGGCTTGATCTCAGGCTCCATCTCAGGACCCTGGGATCATGACCTGAGCCGAAGGCAGAGGCTTTAACCCACTGAGCCACCCAGGCGCCCCCTTTCTTCCCCTCATTTATCTCACAGCTGAATACCTACTCCCTCATCTTGAAAAACATGGCTTAATTTCTTACTGCTTTCCAGCCTTTTCTGAACCCTGTCTATATTGTACTCTGCTTCTGTTACAGCAATAGTAACATTTTCCCCTGCATATTTGTTTATGTGTCTGTCTCCCTCAGCAGACTGAGCTTTTTGGACTAGAAACATTTTTTTCTCTCATCATTTAGCACAATTCTTATCCCAGTGTAGGTACTCAATAAACAGGTAACCCAAAAGAAGGCTGTCTTAGTGGGAATGCTACCAGCTGAATGAATATTCTTTTTTTTTTTTTTTAAGATTTTATTTATTTATTTGACAGAGAGAGAAAGATCACAAGTAGGCAGAAAGGCAGGCAGGCGGGGTCGGGGGAGAGCAGACTCCCTGCTGAACACAGAGCCCGATACAGGGCTCCATCCCAGGACCCTGAGATCATGACCTGAGCTGAAGGCAGAGGCTTAACCCACTGAGCCACCCAGGCGCCCATGAATGAGTATTCTTTAAAATAATTTTCTTCTTTGAGTTTACTTAAAATATTTTTTATAAATGATTTACATACCATAAGATTTATAGGTTTTAAGGATGCAATTCAATGATTTTCAGTAAACTTAGAATTGTTCAAACATCACAATTCAGTTTTAGAACATTTCTGTCACTCCTAAAACACTCCTTGGACCCATTTGTAGTGAGTCCCAGCTTCCGCCCTTAGGTAACTACTCGTCTGCTTTCTCCTTCTGTATGTTTGCCTGTTCTGAGCACTTCATGTAGATGAAATCAGACACTTTGTAGTCTTTTTCTTGAGGTTTTCTTCACAAGCATAATGTTTTTGAGGCTCATCTGTTTTATAGCATGTATCAACACTATTTCGTTCTATATTTATAAAGTATTTTGTTTATCTCTCACTGATTAATGGGCATTTGGAATCTTTGTACTTGTTGGCTATTACAAATAATGCTGCTATGAAAATTTGCATATAATTCTTTGTGTGGACATGTGTTTTCATTTTTGGGGAGTATGAAATAGTTGATTATATTGTAAAGTTATGTTTAAATTTTTTTTTTAACTTTAAATTGCCAAACTGTTGTCCAAAGTCGCTATACCATTTCCCATTCCCACTGGCAGTATATGAGGGTTCCAGTTTCTTTCTCCACAACCTTACCAACACTTTATTGTCCACCTAACTAATTTCAGTCATTCTAGTGGGTGTGAAGTGGTATCTCATAGTTTCTAATTTCTACTTTTCTAACAACTAGTAATACTCAGTATCTTTTCATGTGCTTATTACCCATTTGTATATCCTCTTGGATAAAATGTCTGTATAAATCTTTTTCCCATTTAAAAAAAATGTATTGTCTAATTATTATTAAATTACAGAAGTTTTAAAAAATATTTCCTGGCTGTAAGTTCCTTATCAGATATTTGATTTGCAAATAATTTCTCCCAGTATCTGGCTTTTCTCTTTGTTTTTTGAAAGGGAATTTCTTTCAAAGGAAGGAACATAAATGAGAAAAGTAGAAAAGATTCTGGATATTATAAATTATCATTGAGAAAATAAAACAGTGTTTCTGAACAAGGAAAATAATCTCAGCAAACTATACTACGAAGTGTGCCAGATAATATTTGCTATCTGTGGAAGGAATTAATTTATATTCTTGCATCTGATCTCAAACCTCAAGAACAGACATACTAGGGGCACCTGGCTGGCTCAGTCAGTAACACATTTAACTCTTGATCTTGGGGTTGTAAGTTCAAGCCCCACATTGGGTGTAGAATTTATTTAGGAAAGTAAATAAATAAGTAAATAAATCAGCCACAGACACACAAAAAAAGAATAAACATACTGATTTCTTACATTTGACTTAGTGACTTGTGTGTCTTTCCCACAGAGGGCAGTATTTCCCCATGGGCCTATTAAAAGATGAAGATCCAAACTGTGAATTATCCTGAAATTTTAATTGCTCTTTAAAGCTAAACTACAGCTTTTCTGGAAAGAGGTATAACTTAGGGAAATTTTCTGACTTGCCAAATTTTCATTTCTACTTCTTACTTTATATTTATGGTAAGAAAAAGAAAAGAAAAATAAAGAACCTTTGGCTTTAATTCTGTGTATCTTACTTACTCAGTATATACTGTTTTTATACAAATGTTTCTGGCATTGTGATAGTTTATTGCATTTCTCTTGCACAGTTTGTGAAGAACTTGTGTTAGTTGTGTAATTTCTTTTTTCTGTATCTTCCAAGTTTATGCAGAGACTAAGAAAGAAGACAGGCTAAGTGACAGGTGTGTGAGAGGGCCAGGCGCAGAAGGCCCAGTTTGGTTCAAGATTTTATTGTCTCGGGGCGCCTGGGTGGCTCAGTGGATTAAGCCGCTGCCTTCGGCTCAGGTCACGATCTCAGTGTCCTGGGATCGAGCCCTGCATCGGGCTCTTTGCTCAGCGGGAGCCTGCTTCTCTCTCTCTCTCTCTGCCTGACTCTCCGCCGACTTGTGATCTCTCTCTCTGTCAAATAAATAAATAAAATCTTTAAAAAAAAAAAAAAGATTTTATTGTCTCAGAAGTAACTATAAGAAATAGGTTGTCTTGAATAGTACTCTTTGATAAGCAAGTATTTCCACATACTGCTTCATCTATATAATGGTTATTATTTTAGTGTTAAGGTTTCAAATTTTAGACTGTAAAGGTTTAGTGGATATTGAAATTATTTTAATGGTCATGATAAAATTTTTTTAAAAAATGAATTAAGACAGGGGTGTTCTGGATTGTTCAGAGCTTTTGAGTCTTTGGTGCTGCTTACTACCAACGTATTGGTTATTTGGGACTCCATGAGCTGACCCAGCTTGACATACTGGTAACTAGAAGTGAATAAACATCGTCTTACTGTTCTTCAAATGCATGTGGCCTGAGGTGTTAAGATCATTTTGTGAGCTTCATAGGTTCAGTCAGGGACAAGAAAAAAGTCAGAAGGGCCATGACTGGGAAAATAGGAGGTATTGCACAGCCCTGAAGCAGATGGACAAGAGGGGAGCTTTGCTTCTGGTCCCCACAGAAGACATCTCCCTGGCCAGTATAGTCAGTGATTGTGCCTAACTCAGTGAGAAACACTGCCTTATCCATAAAACCTAAAATTATTTTCTCCTTATAACGTAAAAGTGTTTCATACATGCACATTTTTTTCCCTAATACACATTGCAAGTTTTTCATATATATAAAAAAATTGAGTTAACTGTTGGTAGTAATGGAGTACTACACTATGTATATTTTTAAAATAGAAAGTGAAGGGCGCCTGGGTGGCTCAGTGGGTTGAGCCGCTGCCTTCGGCTCAGGTCATGATCTCAGGGTCCTGGGATCGAGTCCCGCATCAGGCTCTCTGCTCAGCAGGGAGCCTGCTTCCTCCTCTCTCTCTCTCTGCCTGCCTCTCTGCCTACTTGTGATCTCTCTCTGTCAAATAAATAAATAAAATCTTTAAAAAAAAAATAAAATAGAAAGTGAAAAGTCTGACATTTCTACTTCCTGGAGAAAAACAATATTTGCAGCATGGTATCTTTTTAGAATTCTGTCTGTACATGGATGCACCTCTCTGTGTGCCTGTGCATTCATATGTATTCCTATACAAGTTGTTTTTTGTTTAGAAAAAATAATGACATACTTTGTATACAAAAAATAAGAATGAAATAAGACAGAAAAAAAAAAAGAAAGAAGACAGAATAGGAAAAATGATGGTGCATTACATGGAATAAGGATACATATTACTTCATGAAACTTTTTCACAACTGTATATACATATGTATGTGCATATAAATTACACGTTATAGATGAATGTGTCTATATTGCACATATGTGTTGATGTGTATATATACACACAGAGAGACCTAGCCAAATAAATACATGTATTTACTGGGTTAGGATGTAAAATCTATTTCTTTCCATAAATTAATGTTAAAAAAATGTTTTATAAGCCGCAACTTAATATCACTAGGAATATACAAGGCACATGCTGTGTATTACAGATATGTAGTATTTTGGATTGTTTACTAAATACAGTGCACTGTAATAGATACAAATGCTTACTGATATACATTGTTTAAATTTATATGCACAATACTATGTCCATTTAGTAAACATAAATTAAGCACTATAGTATATACATCATTGTGGTAGATGTTGGCAGTACCAAGTTGATAGCAAAAGTTGTGGTTCCTACCCTCAAAGAGCTCAAGGTCTTTAGCTTTTTAAAAACGGAGTGAATTAGTAGAAAAGAAACAGGGAAACTTAATTGGTACAATAGTGAGAAACGCAGTGTGCTAGGCACTTTTATACACATTGTCCATTATTTATACAAACCTTTACATTTTACAGAGTTCTTTCAGATATATCTTTGCCTCATATAATCATCTGTGGAGAAAGGTCTTACTTTATGGATTAAGAAATAAAGGCTTGAAGAGGTTACTTTAACTAAGATCTCGACTAGAAGGTGACAGAGATTGACTGACATCTGTTTTCCCAGTTGAATATAGTGTTCTTTTCCCAGGTTATGGCCCTGAAAAGATCTGTGGAGAATTACAGATTCTAAAATGAGCAACTTAAAAACCTTATGCAGAAAATAAGATTAGGGGAACTGAGCCTTGATTTATGAAATGTCCAGAAAATACTTTGTCCTTTATTTAACATGTTTAGAATAGCTTAGATTTTAGAGACCACTCCTAGCTCTCTAGCCCGTTAATAAATAATGCTGGAGCATAGGACAGTAGCTCCTTTTACCTTAGTCTTCACTCCTCTCCTTCCCAATAGAGTTATGGATGGCCTAAATCCTTGTGTTCTCTCCCTGAACTTCCTTTTTTTTTTTTTTTACCCCCCAGAGCTTCATCACAAAATCTTCTCTTGTTCTGTTACTTTGCCATCTTTTCCCAGTACCCTGACCCTTTTTCCGGTTATCTGTGAAGGATACCAAGATGTAAATATTTGAATCACAATTCTTGGAGCTTTAAAAAGATGTGCAAAAGCAAATCCATGTATACCGTAATGTCAAGAAGACTTACTGGGATGGATTACTGAAATCTCTCTAAATCGTGCTGCATTCCCAGAGGATTCTCCTTAATGGAAGCAAACTTATCTTTGAGTCTAAGGATGTAGCTCTTTTTATGTTTTGGGTTCTTCTAGTAATAAATTGTGTTTTGTATTTCTACTTTGTGTTGACAGATGCAAATGAAGCTGATGGAAATGAAAGAGCTGGAAAACCATAATAATCAATTAAATTGGTGCAGTAGCCCACACAGCATTCTTATAAATGGTGCTACAGATTATTGCAGCCTTAGCACCAGCAGCAGTGAAACAGCTAACCTTAATGAGCATGCTGACAGCCAAGGCATGTTGGAGTCAGAGCCCATACACCAGGAGTCTCCAGTAAGTCTAATTGTTCTATAACCTTCATAATCAAGTTCAGAAGAAAAAAATTAATTCAGCTCAGAGTTTTTGTTGACATCATACTTAATATAAATATGGAACCTTGCCTCATCTGAGGACAGTTGATTTTTTTCCCCAGAGAGAAAGAGTAGGTACTCTGATCCGATAGTTCTGACACTTTTAACTAGTGTAAAAATGTGATTTTAACCAATCCATTTGTTATAAAGCATGTTTTCAAAACAGTAGCTCGATAGATAGTAACTTTTTAAAACTTTTTTTTTAAAAAATATTCTCACCCAATGCTGAAAGTAATTCTTTATCTCCTAATGTTGAATAGATTTATTTACTAGGTACTTAGAGAGCACACAGCAGTGCTGCTGTTATATGTGAGAGCTGCAGAGACAAAAGACTGTAACCCTGCCTTTAAGCAGCATACAGTCTAGCAGTGTAACACTGTGAAGGGCTGTGATAGTCAGGGAGGACAGCTTGGAGGAGCTCAAGATTGTATAGAGAAAGCTTTATAGGTGAGCTTCAGAATAAGAAGTGTTAAGCAAAGAAGAAGGTGATATATTCCTGGCAGAGAAAACAGCATTTGCATAGGTATAAGATGGGAGAATCATGCTGAACAGGGTCATAAGAAGTTCTCAAAGGATATCTTGTGATGGTGCGGGGAGTATTAGTAGGAAATGATGCCCTCTCATAGTGGCTTCCTGCATTATCTCTTAAATAAAATATAGATGTCTGCACCCCATTACAGACTTGCTGAGCTAGAGTTTCTGGGATGGTGCCATGTACCTGTATTTTTACAAAATATTCCGTGGGTGATTATGAGGTGCCCCCTGGATAAAAATGACTACTTTTAGGTCAGAAAGGGACAGAGAATAAGAAATTTGGATTCATTTTGAAGCATTGGGAGATTTATCTTACTGTGGTGAGTAGCCATTGAAGAATTTTAAGCAAGTTGTGACATAATTGCATTTACCTTTTAGAAAAATATAAAAAATGGATTTGAGAGTAGGACTAGATGCAGGGAGATATGTTAAGAGACTATTGGAATGATCTGTGTGAGATTGTTTTAGCCTAAACTGAAGCAGTAATAGGAGGGATGATGAGAAGAATACAAGTGTGAGAGATACTAAAGACATAATATTAACAGACTTGATTTGTATTTAGGTGTTGCAGTCTTAGATACATTATACACTGTTCTTTTAAATACAAAAAGTTATCCTTCAAGGACATAGTGTGGTATGAAATGAAGATTTCCCCTGCCACTTCTTAAGCCCTATTACCTACTGGTCTAAATCCAGAAAGCAAGGGGAAGCCATTGAAGGATGTTTAAACATAAGAGCCCCAATCAGATATTTTAGATCTATTCCTTTAGCTACTACAAGAAGGACCAGTTGGAAGGGCACATATTGGAGGCAAGAAGGCAGTTAGAAGGTTACTCCGGAGCAGGATGGTACTGTAAATGGATAATAGTGACAATGAGGAAAGAAAGGAATGGATCTGCGAAGGAAGTAGGAGGTGAACTCAGCAAGACTTGGAGGCTAGCTGGGAAATGACACGAGGGAAGTGGTTAAGTGGTTTTAAGTTTTCTGGCCTGAGTGACTTTGATGCTTAATGGTACTGTTTTCCTAAGAAGGATTTTAAGAGAAGAACTCATTTAATGAATACATTCTGCTTGTCTTCTGTATTTTTAGCAATTTTTTGTTATCCTTTGTCAGTTTCCTCTGCCAAATAGAAAATATATCTTTAGTCCATATAACGTTAATATTTCGTAGGCAAGAAGTAGTCCTGAAATACTGCCTTCTGGTGTGACTGATGATAATGAAGTGGCAACTACAACTGTTCTTGAGAAAGTTTGTCCTGAATTTAATAGTGACAGACATTCAAAAGAGGTAAAAATAATTTTATATGTAAATGTTCTTGTTACAAGTTTTCCTAGATGTTTTAGGCTAAGGAAAGAAAAATGTATTAAGTGAACTTTATGACTACAGAAATATTTGTTATTTTTTTCAAAGCATGTTATTTTATTTTAAAATGTTACATCTTATAACTGGTTTCTAAAATAATACTTTTTGATTTAAAATTATTTTTAGGGAGATCCATTTAATGTAGAATCAAGTTCACTGACAGATCCTGTTGCAGATACAAACTTGGATTTTTTCCAGTCTGATCCTTTTGTTGGCAGTAAGTACTCTTATTTTTATATTATGGATTTACCAAAAAAAAAGTCTTTTTCATGTAACTATATAGGAATTAGGGCTCAGTTTTAAGATCCTATTTGTTAACAGCAAAACTAGAGGGGTGTAGAGATGTGATATGCTTATATTTGCTGGTATTTGTCCTCATCAGGCAACAAACTCCTGGGATGGAGCCCCTGATTAAGAGCATGTTTCTTCTTCAGAATAAGGACCAAAGAAAGGTATTATGGACCAGGAGAGGAGACTAGGTACTCTTAAGTCAACCAGCAATTTTTTACCAGAGTGCCAACACCATGCTTTTAAAACAGTGGAATCTAAAGCAGTTACAACCTAGATCCCTGCCCTTAAGGTGCCTGTAGTCTTTTTGAAGAAATAGGAGTTTAGTGAATTGAAATACCTGATGTCAGTGTAAACTATATTAAATACCACTGGTGTCAAAACTCTTTTTGCATTTTATTTATTCCAAATCAGTTTGTGAAACTGATTGTCAGTTTATTACAGTTTTTTTTCTCTCTAAGTTTTTATTTACATTTCAGTCGGTTAACATACAGTATAATATTTGTTTCAGGATTAGAATTTAGTGATTCATCACTTACATACAACACCTGGTGCTTGTCACAAGAAGTGCCCTCCTTAATGTCCATCACCCATTTAATATTCCCCCTACCCCACCTCCCCTCTGATAACCACCAGTTTCTTCTCTGTAGTTAAGTCTGTTTCTTGGTTTGTTGCCTCTTTCTCTTTTCCCCCCAGGATCATTTGTTTTGTTTCTTAAATTCCACATATGAGTGAAATCATGTGGTATTTGTCTTTCTCTGACTTATTTCACTTAGCATAATACACGCTAGTTCCATCCATGTTGTTGGAAATAAGATTTCATGTATATATGTATTTCATATCTGTATATATACTGCCTCTTCTGTATCCATTCATCAGTTGATGAATATTTGGTCTGTTTCCATAACTTGGCTATTGTAGATCATGCTGCTGTAAGCATTGAGGTGCATGTATCCCTTCATATTAGTATTTTTGTATTCTTTTGGTAAATTCCTAGTAGTGCAGTTGCTTTATCATAGGGTAGTTCTATTTTTAACTTTTTGAGGAACCTCCATACTGTTTTCCAGAGTGGCTGTACCAGTTTGCTTTCCCACCAGCAGTGCAAGAGAGTTCCCCTTTTCTGCATCCTTGTCAACACCTGTTGTTTCTTGTGTTGTTAATTTTAGCCATTCTGACAGGTGTGAAGCATTATCTCATTGTAGTTTTGATGTGCACTTCCATGATGAGTGATGTTGAACATCTTTTTACATGTCTTTGGGCCATTTCTGTATCTTCTTTGGAAAAATGTCTATTCATGTCTTGCCCACTTTTTTTTTTTTTTTTAAGATTTTATTTATTTGAGAGAGAGAGTGATTGAGAGTATTGGCGGGGAGGTGCAGAAGGAGAAGCCAACTCCCTGCTGAGGATGAAGCCCGATGTGGGGCTTGATCCCAGGACCCTGAGATCATGCCATAAGCCAAAGTCAGGTGCTTAACTGATTGAGCCACTCAGGAATCCCTGCCCACTTTTTAATTGGATTATTTGTTTTTTTGGGTGTTGAGTTTTATAAGTTCTTATATATTTTGGATACTAACCCCTTACTGGGTATGTCCTTTGCAAATACCTTTTGTGGAACATCTTTCTATGTCCTTATTGGGCATTTGTATAACTTATGTGGAGAAATGTTCATTCAAAGAACTTGACCATTTTTTATTGTTCATCTTTTTGTTGACTTATAAAAGTTCTTCATATATTCTGAATCTAAGTCCTTAATCAAATATGTGATTTGCAAATATTTTCTTGTATTTTGCATTGTCTTAATTTTGATGAAGTCCAATTTATCTATATTTTCTTTTGTCACTTGGGCTTTTCATATCATGTCTAAGATCCAAAGTCATGAAGATTTACTCTTAGGTTTTCTTCTAAGAGTTTTATAGTTTTAGCTATTACATTTAGATCTTTGATCTATTTTTGGTTAATTTTGGACTGTGGTATGAGATAGGGGGTCTAGCTTTATTCTTTTGTATGTGGATATCCAGTTGTCCCAGCACCATTTGTTGAAAAGATTATGTTTGACCTATAGAACTGTCTTGGCACTCTTGTCAAAAATCAAATGACCATAAATGTAAGGGTTTATTTCTGAACTCTGTAGTTCTAGAATTATTTTTTGCTTCAATAGGCTGAGTGTCTTTGTTTCTGGAGTAGTGATGGTAATACCCATTTAGAATTCTATGAAGAACAGAGAATTCTGTTAGTAAAATTATTGCTGTTCTGCCTGTCTTTTCCCTTCTATTTGTAACCTCAGCTGGTGATCAGGGGGTAAGTATAGTTGGCTCCAGTTGAAATTTGCTTCTTCTGGGATGCCCGGGGTCAGACAGTTAAGCATCTGCCTTTGGCTCAGGTCATGATCCCAGAGTCCTGGGATTGAGCCCCACATCAGGCTCCCTGCTCAGTGGAGAGTCTGCTTCTCCCTCTGCCCCTCTCCCTGCTCGTGCACGCACTCTCTCTCTCACATAAATAAATTACATCTTTAAAAAAAAAAAGGAGTCATTAGAAGAAAATTGCTTCGTTTGTGAGGTATGTTGATGTTCTGCCTTTACTCTTTATTATTTTAAATGTTTCCTAAAAATGCATGGCATTTAGTGTTTTATCTACTTTGAGGTAGAGCTAACCAAAAAGACTTTGCTTTTAGAAATTTTGCTTCTGTTTAAAGTTACCTTTAAGTAGTGATGTCCCAACAGTAAATATTGTTATTGTGATTTCTGCTTATTTATTTTGTCACAGGTGATCCTTTCAAAGATGATCCTTTTGGAAAAATTGGTATGTATATCATTGAGGTCCAACTTAGCTATAATTTCATTCTGTTTAATTATAAACTTGTGTTATATTTATAAATGAAGGATCAAAATAAGGTAATTATAGGAAGTAGACTTGCTTTTTATTCAGTTTTTAAACTGATAAAAGTCCCCACTAAAGGTTGTATGTGCCTGGCATTTTCAGAGAGAAATTGGTAGATTCTTGTCAATTTGCTTAATTAACTATTAGCTTTATTATTTAAATTACATTAGTGTTTATATTTTGAAACTTTTAATAACATTTAGACTGATTTTTCCTTGTTAGCCAAGGAGTAGATGAGTATAGTGATCTATACTACTTCAGTGTTTAGAACATTTTGTTTTCCTAAGATTATAGCATATGAATGGGGGGAAGGAAACATCTTAAAGAATTACTAAATCTCAAGCTTGATAAGATATTCTTTACCTGGTCTTGTGTACCATTTATTATGCTTCTCAAACCTGTTCCAAAATAAGTTTATTAGGGGAGAGACTATCTTTTCACAAAATCACAAAGGAATTTGTGATTTCTCTTCCCCTAAAATTAGAATCACTAGTTTAAGGGAATTATTTCAACCTAGCATACAAGTAATCTTTGTGTAATAAGTATTAGAATTATTGATTTGCTTTGGGTGAATGATGAGCAAGTAGGAAAAAGAATATTAATTAAAGCTGTTTTAGGTACAACTGTTTTTTTATGGTCAATAATCGCAATGCCAAATACCTAATTTAGATTCTGCAGAAGTTCAAAATGTCTTTTAATTAAGGCAGTTATTATACCTTCAGGTGATAGGAAATTTAGTGTAGTAGTTTTCAGTCTTTCATATATGTGCTGTATTTTCTTAGATCCATTTGGAGGTGATCCTTTCAAAGGTTCAGATCCATTTGCATCTGACTGTTTCTTCAAGCAGTCTTCTGCTGACCCTTTTGCCACTTCAAGTACTGACCCTTTCAGTGCAGCCAGCAACAGCAGTAATACTTCGGTAAGTAGGAGGGTTAAAAACTGTTACATGGATAACAGTCATCCTAGGTGAGTTTCTTGAAATATACAGTAATGAAAGGATCCTCTTTTAGATTACTTTTGATGGGCTATGTGAAAATGTCAGTCTCATCCAGTCCATCCAGTTTTTGGTTCAGACTGGCATTTCACAGCTTTATCTGCCCTTGTAATTAGCTGGACTAGCTTAATTTCATCTAAAAATCAAGTCCATCCTTAATAAGGATAAAATATTATCCAATTGACATATATAAAATAAATGGTTCGAAATCCATTAACCAGTCTTTAAAGCTTTTTAGAAATGTTTGCTATACATTACTGAAATAATGAAAATCAACCTAAAAATAGCATTGATGTTTTAGAAAGATAAAATCACTTATAGATGCGGGGCGCCTGGGTGGCTCAGTGGGTTAAGCCGCTGCCTTCGGCTCAGGTCATGATCTCAGGGTCCTGGGATCGAGTCCCGCATCGGGCTCTCTGCTCAGCAGGGGGCCTGTTTCCCTTTCTCTCTCTCTGCCTGCCTCTCTGCCTACTTGTGATCTCTCTCTGTCAAATAAATAAATAAAATCTTTAAAAAAAAATCACTTATAGACACATTTTATATATATTTAATAACACATGCATGTTAATCTTGTAGAGAAATACAAATTCCTACTAAATGTCAGACTCTCTTTTGTGATCTTCACAACCTTGCAAAGTAGGTATTGGTAGCCCTGTTTTAACAATAAGAACACTGGGACTTGGAAGTAACAAAGGTTATACAGCTAAGTGCTTTATCGTCTGGAGGCTTTAAAAGAAAATATATTGTGGAAATTTAAACATACCCAAAATAGAGTAATATAATGAGATATTTTAAGAAACCTCCATGTAAGGATGTCTGGATGGCTCAGTTGGTTAAGCAACTGCCTTCCTCTCAGGTCATGATCCCAGGGTCTTGGTATTGAGTCCCGCATGGGGCTCCTTGCTCAGCGGGGAGGCTGCTTCTCCCTCTGCCTGTTCTGCCTTAATTAACACATAATGTATTATTTGCCTCAGGGGTACAGGTCTGGTGAATCATCAGTCTTACACAACTGACAGGGCTCACCATAGCACATACCCTCCCCAGTGTCCATAACCCAGCCACGCTATCCCTCCTTTCCCCAGCCCCTAGCAACCTTCAGTTTGTTTACTGAGATTAAGAGTCTCTTACTGTTTGTCTCCCTCCACAGCCCCATCTTGTTTCATTTTTTCCCTCCCTGCCCCCCTGCCCTGCCTTTCGAATTCCTCATATCAGAGAGATCATAGATAATTGTCTTTTAGAGGATTATTTTGTTAAGCAGGATGTTTCACCCAGACAAGAAAAATTGATGGAGCAATTTGAAGCAAAAATTTTGTCTTCTAATTCTCTTAGATTAAGAATACTCCATTAAAAGATGGGGCACCGGTGTGGCTCAGTGGGTTAAAACCTCTACCTTCCGCTCAGGTCATGATCCCGGGGTCCTGGGATTGAGTCCTACATTGGGCTCTCTGCTCATCGAGGAGCCTGCTTCCTCCTCTCTCTCTCTGCCTGCCGCTCCGCCTACTCGTGATATCTCTTTCTGACAAATAAATAAAATCTTAAAAAAAAATACTCCCTTAAAAGAATAATTGATTCTTTTAAAGTTAATAAATTCTGATATTCTTTAATTGCTTTCCTACTGTGCTCAGTAAAGAGCTATTTGGCCAACAGCTGGTATTTTCCATTGATATACAGAGGCAAGTGCCTCTGTAACTGAATATTTGTGGTTTCCACAGGCTACTGGATACTCTGTTTTCCTACACTTAGTTTGCAGCGTGGACCCATTTGCCAAATTCTTCTAAAATTGTCTGCAACCTGAATTTTTTTCCTGTACCTTATTCTAGTCTCTCATTCTCCACTTTTATCTTTAAAGAGCAAGAAAACCAAAGTAGCTCTTCCTAATTTAAAAGTAAAACAAATTTCTGCTGTTCCTCTTGCCTGATGAAAATTCTCCACAATTTGTCCTATTTACTTCTTCTCTTTCCTCCCCAGTTTTTGAAAGCTCTATTGCCCTTGCTGACTGCTCGGGATTTCTCCATTAAAAACAAAACAAAAAGCCAAATTGACAATATAACAATAGCTTTGCTTATCTCCTCTCTTCTATGTACCAGGCATGGTGCTAGGCTCTGTTCATGTGCTACCCATCTCATCTTCAAACTATTTCTGTGAAACTCTTGTTACCATTCTCATTTTAAAGATAAGGTAAATGAGACTTAGAGGTTAAATGATAGTAAGTTAGTAAGTGGTAGAACTGAATTCAAACCTTCATTTATCTGACCAAAATCTAAGTCCTATAGTCCAAGATTTAAACTTAATTCTTCCCAGCTACAGAGCCCATAAGTATTGTGATCTTCCTTCTTTTCAAACAGGCCTCTGATTATGTTTCTAGATCTGAATCTCTCCCCTAAAGTCTTTCCTATTTCCCTCAAGACTAGTCTCTGCTTTCAGAGGGACATAGTTTAAAAAACCAAGTGAAACAAAACAACTATTTCTTACTTTCCTAGCTAGTGTATGATAGCTAGTGTGGGTAGATAGATAGTTAGTGTGGGTACTAAGTCATACAGTCAGAGTGGGGAGTAGATGGCTAATATGGAAGAGAGAGAATTTCAATAATAAATTTGGTGACCTTGTAGGAGGATTTTGGAACCTTTATTCTATAAAATACTATCTGAATTATAGTTATGAAAATTACTTTTGTGTATTAAATTGCCTAATTATCAAACTGAAGATGACATAGAGTCTAATGGCCTCATTCTTTCAAAGGCTATGCAGTCCATCCTGTTCCCCCCTGCTGTCTCAATGATCCTTTAGGTGGTGACACAGTGTATTATGAGGAAGGAATAGAAATTAAACCTGACACTTAAGTAGGCCTGCTTTTTGTCTGTCTCTCTGTGATGGTGATTAAAATCTATAAGCTTTTGTTAAAAATCAGGCCTGTTAGGGGCGCCTGGGTGGCTCAGTGGGTTAAAGCCTCTGCCCTCGGCTCAGGTCATGATCCCAGGGTCCTGGGATCGAGCCCCACATCGGGTTCTCTGCTCCATTTGATGTTCAATTCTAATAACTAATTTCTTAATGATTAGAAATAGAGCCTATAATATAGATGACATTGATAGCCATGAGTCAGAGGAGATACAGGTTCCCAAACCCTTTTTATTCCCCTTTCATGTAACTGTCTGCTAAGGCTTTCATTGGCCTCTTAAGAGGGCCTGATACCAGAAAGAGAAAATTCACTTTTCTTCCTATATAATTTGTTTGACTATGATTAAAAACCAAAATAAGTTAGGAAAACAGTTCTGTTGTGGAACTCTTTGGCTTCTGGTAAAGTCCTCACTCTGGCCACTCACCCTTGCCACTTGGTCCAGATTCTTAAGTGGTTTATTATTGAAAGTAGCAGGATCTTTTTTGCAGGGCTCCCTGCCTCCCTCGCTCCCTTCTTTCTTCCCTCTTTTCCTCCCCTCCACTTCTCCCCATGCCCCCACCCCCATCTTCCTCTGGAATACCTGTGTATGTTCCTCTGATGGGCAGAATGCTATAACTAGAAAGTCAATCTGGCATTTTCTGATATTAAGTACTAGGATATTTAAGAGTTAGAATAGTATGCATCCTAAATACAGCATGTCATCCTGGAATAGCAGAAGGACCTTAATTGAAAAACTGGTGAATTCCAAATAATGCCTATAGTTTACAGTTTTGTACCAGTGTTAATTCCTTAGTTTTAATAGATGTACCGTGATTATATGAGGTACTAACATTAGAGGAACCTGGGTGAAGGATATATGAGAACTCTATGTATTATCTTTACAACTGTTGTAGAAATCTAAAATTACTTCAATACAAAAAGTTAAAACAGGGTGTATCTGTACTAGTAGCAAAATAATGAAGAAAAGAGATGAATGCCACCAAAGTCAGGGTAGTAATCACCTCTACAGAGGGGGGATGAAGACTTACCAAGTGTTGGCAGTTTCTTGAAAGGTGATAACAAAGGAGTTCATTTGATAGTTACTTGTTAAACCATATGTGTTTCATATACTATATTGAATGGCTATTATATTACCCAATAAAAGACTAGAAAATGGTATGTGTCATTTAGTTTAATAAGATTGCAAATCATTAGGGGAAGCATTAATTCCTAATGCCTTGTATTTCTTTCCTTTTTTTTTTTTAAAGATTTTATTTATTTATTTGACAGAGAGATCACAAGTAGGCGTGGGGTGGGGGGGAAGCAGGCTCCCTGCTGAGCAGAGAGCCTGATGTGAGGCTCTATCCCAAGACTCTGAGATCATGACCTGAGCTGAAGGCAGAGGCCCCGCCCACTGAGCCACCCAGGTGCCCCAATGCCTTGTATTTCTTAATTAAGATTTTGTAAAGAATATTTTCTTTGGTGTGGCCATGAGGTTTCAGCTATGAAATATCGCCTCTCTTAAGTCATGATTTTGTGCAATTTGTTTAGGTAGAAACATTGAAGCACAACGATCCTTTTGCTCCTGGTGGAACAGTTGTTGTTGCAGCGAGTGATTCAGGTAAGGAGATAATTGATCAGTTACCCTTTTCTTTAAGCTTCTTTTTCTGGTTTCCAAATATAATTGTCCTACTTACTTACCTAAGGCTGTAAAATTATTGCGTAGTTACAGCAAGTTGTAATCTACCAGTAATGATGGCAGTTGTTGGCATATCACTCTCTAATTTTCTTATCATTTATTTATCTCGTTAATTATTCATGTTAAAGATCTTACGAGAGGGGAGTGGGAGACAGGTTTCCAGTTATAGAATGAATAAATCATGGGAATGAAATGTACAGTATGGGAAATACAGTCAATGGTCTTATAAATTTGTGTTGTATGGGGACAGATGGTAGCTATGCTCATGGGAAGCTTATGTATAAACTTGTCACATCACTATGTTGTACACCTGAAACGAATGTAACATTGTGTCTCAGCTATACTTCATTAAAAAAAAAAAAAATCTTACTAGAATATGTACTCTAGCCAGTAAAGCCAATAAAAATTTTTTTTCCTTGTTAAAAGGCAGTGTTTGGCATTTTGACAGTCAGCAATGATTCTTACAGATCTTGGCCTAAACTTATAGATTGCTTCTAGTAGGTAATAATGATAGCTGTACAAGTAGTGGGTGAGATCTTTTAATAACACAGAGAAAATTGAAATGTTACTCTAGCATCCAGTCTTTAGGCTTTATTTATGGCAGTTAATTTTCCATTTATCCTTTTAAGTAATATTTCCATTTTAAAGATCAGAATACTGAGGACAGGAACTTTAAGTAACTTGATAAGATTATACAATTTACTAGATTTGAACCAGTTGAAACTGAAATTCAAACCAAAGTCTGACAGAGTCTAAAAGCTTCTGTAACTTTCTCACTATCCATTTAAAAATAAAACAGACCAGCTATTGTGTGGGAGAGCAGGGAATCAGAGGGAAGCAGACTCAAACATGTGAATACCTCAGGTATCATGCTGATAACAGGATTCCTTATTTTTCCAGATGTAAATAGGGTGAGTTATTCAGTACACAAATTTGCTGATATGAAAAGTTGAGGATTATGAGCATAGAGAATGATTTGTAGAAATGCCCTAACAATTTAAATGTCTGGTATTGTACAAATTAAAACAAGATGAGATTTAGCAGTGTGAGTTTTTTTTTCAGGTTGAAATTTAACTTCCAATATGAGTAACAAAAGGAATTGAGTAAAAAAAGCAGATATGTAGAAAACCAGATTTAATGTAGTGCTGGGTATTGATTTAATCCAAAACTTAGAATTAACAGCAAATAAGATTTCTAAAAGGCTTATTGTAGTAACAGTGGTTAAATTAATATAGTTTTAAAATACATGTGCTTTTTTTAGACTCTCATTATTGAGCTGATGAATTAATATATAGCTAAGGATATTGTATGATTAGAAAGGGTAAGCTAAGAAAATAAAATGAAAAGTTAAAATATTTTTACAGGTGACCCTTGAACAATATGAGGGTTAGGGATGCTGTCCCTCCCCCAACATGCTGTTGCTTATCTGCGTATAACCGTTGATTCCCCAAAACCTTTACTAATATCCTGATGTTGACTGGCACCCTTACCAATAATGTAAATAGTCAGTTAACACATATTTTGTATGTTATATGTATTCTTACAATAAAGTAAGCTAGAGAAAACAGTATTGAGAAAATCATAAGGAAAATACATTGATAATACAGTGCTGCATTTATTGAGAAAAATCTGCATATAAATGACTCCACACACTCCATACCCATGTTGTTCGAGGGTCAACTGTAATTAACTCTTGACTGGAATGCTAAGTGCCATGGAAATTCATTAAAGCTGCACAAATTTAAAGGAAAGGGAGATCACCTCCATTTAGGGTAAATCATGAATGGTTTCAAAGCAGAAGATAGCTTTTGTTGTGTAACCATCACAAATCCAGTTTCTCTACTTTTTCTTTTTTTGCTTGGACATTCCAAGAAAGTCCAATGTCATGAGGGTTTTCCCTGTGTTTTCTTCTTCTAAAAGTTTTATAGCTTTAGGTCTTGCATTTAGTTCTTTGATGCATTTTGAGTTAATTTTTATATTTGTTGTAAAGTAAGAGTCCAACTTCATTCTTTTAAGAGTGTATTTTCAGTTTTCCCACACCATTTGTTGAAAGGACTTGACCTTTCCCCATTGAATGGTCTTGGCATCCTTGTAGAAAATCATTTGTCTATATACACAAGGGTTTATTTCTGGACTCTCTCTTCAGTTCTGCTGGTGTAAATGTCTGTCTTTGTGCCAGTACCATACTGTTTGATTACTGTAACTTTGTAATAAGTTTTGAAATCAGTAAGTTTGATACCTATAACTTTGTTACTCTTTTTCAAAATTGTTTTGGCTGTTCTCATTCCCTTGATATTCCATTTGAATGTTAGTGTGAATTTTCTATTTCTGCAAAAAAATGTCATTGGGATTTTGATAGGGATTGCTTTGAATCTGTAGATTGCTTTGGTTAGTATTAACGTCTTAACATTTTCCAATCCATGAAGTGTGTTGTCTTTCCATTTAATTGTATCTTCTTTCATTTCTTTCTGAATGTTTTATAGTTGTCAGCTTACATGCCTTCCCTGGTTAAGTTAATTCTTGAGTATTTTATTCTTTTTCATGCTATTTTCAGTGAAATTGTTACCTTAATTTCCTTTTCAGATTGTTCGTTGTTATATATAGACATGCTACAGATTTTTGTGCCTTGATTTTGTATCCTGCTACTTTGCTGTTTATTCTAAACAGGTTTTTTTTTTTTTTGTGGTATTTTATGGTTTTCTACATGTGAGATCATGTTGTATGCAACAGAGATAATTTTACTTCTTTCAGTTTGGATGCCTTTTTTTTTTTTCCTTGCCTAGTTGCACTGGGTAGAACTTCTGTGGTGAATTGGAGTAGTGAAAGTGGGTGTCATTATCTTGTTACAGACTTTAGAGAAAAAATTTCAGTCTCTCACCATTGAACAGAATGTTCACTGTTGGCTTTTCATCTGTGGCCTTGATTATGTTGAAGTAGTTTTTTCTTTTTCTAGTTTGCTGAGTGTTTTTATCATGAAAGATTGTTGAATTTTGTCACTTTTTCTGCTTCAATTAAGAGGATCATGTGGGTTTTTTCCTTTATTCTATTAATGGAATGTATTATATTGATTGATTTTCATATGTTGAACCATCCTTATATACAAATGAGAATCTGTATCTTCCTAGTCTGCCGTTTAGCTAATGTCTTGATTTGAATGAGAATCTTAGAACCAAAAACTCTCTTAAAAAATATTTATTTACTCGAAGGAGAGAAATGTACATGCACAAGTTGGTGGAGGGCCAGAGGGAGAAAATGTTCAGGGAGACTCCCTGCTGAGTGGAGCCCAATGTGGGACTCAATCTCATGACCCTGAGATCATGATCCAAAACCAAGAGTCAGTCACTCAGCCAACTGGGACACCCAGGCACTCCCCCAAAACTCTTTTTAGTTGGGATGGTCTACATATTAGTTGTGTCTGAGGCCGACTTATACAGATCTTCCACAGATTCAGAATACCAGAGATCTGAACATTCTTTTTCATTTTTTTTTTAAAGCCACACACATAAGGTCATTAAAACTTCATTTTTGCATTTTCCCTCATTTAATCTTTACAGTGGTTATAGAGATAGGTACTATTCGTTCTCATTTTAAGGATGAGGAAAATGAGACTTAGGTCAAGCATTTTGCCCACGGCTATAGTAATTGTTGCCATGCTCAGTGTCCAATCCATGTCTTATTTCAGAGCTCATTCTGTTAGTCACTCTGTTAATGGTGCCTTTGCCTTATCTTCTCATCCAATCCTGATAATGTAAAAACGGTAGTAAGGTGATGCCACAGATTTTTTTTCTGTCAGACTTAACATTGCTGCCTTTGTTAGAGCTGGAAAGAATCTTACACATGCTATGGGCCAGAGTTTTCATATTATTTTTCACAAAACTAGCTTCCAGAGAGGTTTCAGAGAGTTGGCAAATTATTGTTTCATGTTTAAGTATCTTTGAATTTTTAAAAACTGCAACAATTTAATTAAATGTATGCATTCATAAATGTTCCAAACCATGTTAACATATGATAGTGCATTGGTGCTTTAAAGTACTATCAGGTTAAGTGGTTTTTGTGCAGACCTCTGGATAAAAATTATTTTAAATTACTCAGATTGCAAGCCTCTTGTTTAAAAATGCATGTAACTGGGGGTGCTTGGGTGGCTCAGTGGGTTAAAAAACAGTGGGTTAGAAATGCATATAACTACTTCTTTGGGTGAATTGTTTGTCAAATAGAGCAATTAAAACCAGCCTCAGAAGTAAGCTCAACTCCTGACTATAAACATTTGTGTTAATCAAAATTGCTTTGTTTTCACTGTCATTGTGATAACTAAATGATATAAATTTGAACACAGAATGATTTTAGAGTTGGGGTGCCTAGGTGGCTCATTCAGGCAGCTGGCTCTTGGTTTCAGCTCAGGGCATGCTCTCAGGGTCTTGGGATCAAGCCCCTTGTTGGGTTTCACATCTGCTTGAGGATTCTCTCTCTTCCTCTGCCCCTCTCCCAAGTGCTCTCTCTCTCAAATAAATAGATAAATCTTAAAATGATTTTAGTGTTAATTTTTAAAGTCCCACTTACTTCTTTCATATATTGGAATTTCATTTAAGATTTGAAAACTATCATCAAGCCTGATTTCCTAATATATGAAAGGAAAAGCTAAGCTCCAGAGCCGCTACCAGTTTGCATCTCAATCCATGCCCATTGATTTTCCTTTGTGTTATCCTGCCTCTTTACTTACCTACTATGTAAGTGAAAAAAAAGAAAAAGAAAAGGAAATTCTTGGGAATGCAAAATTCATAAAGGGTACTGAGAGCATAGGGAATATAATCAGATGAAAAATGTTAAAAACATAAAGCATTTTAGTAAGAAACTTATAGAAAATCCATGAAAGACTCTTGGGGGTTGCCAGAGATAATTCCAGATTTCAGCCTTACTCTGCTCTTATTTCAACAACAACAAAAATAATTAGGAAAGAAGTGAGTTATTTGAAACAATCACAAGCAGTAACTTTGGAAATCATCAAGTATAGTAGTAGCCTTTTGGCCCAAGAACCCCTTTACATTTTTAAAAATGAATGAAGACCCTCAAAGAGCTTTTGTTTGTATGGGTTATATCTGTCAGTATTTACCATATCAGTATTTACCATATTAGAAATTGAAACTAAAAGTTTTTTAATTCATTTAAAAGCAGTGATAAGGGGCGCCTGGGTGGCTCAGTCTTTAAGCGTCTGCCTTTGGCTTAGGTCATGATTGCAGCGTCCTGGGATCGAGCACCACATCCGGCTGCCTGCTCTGCGGGAAGCCTGCTTCTCCCTCTCCCGCTTTTCCTGCTTGTGTTTCCTTTCTCACGGTTTCTCTCTCTGTCAAATAAAGAAATAAAATCTTAAAAAAAAAAAAGAGCAAAGATAATAAACCCATTATATATTAACATAAATAACATATTTCTTTAAGAAAAATAACTCCAAACAAAAAAAAATAGTGACAAGTGCACATTGTTCATACATTTTTGTTAAGCTCTTTAAATATGTGCCTTAACAGAAGGTAGCTGAATTCTCATATATACTGCTGTTGCACTGTATTGTTTTGCTTGAAGTATGTGAAATGAAAAAGATCTGCTCTCACACAGATGTAGCTGGAAAAAGGAGAAATATTTCAATAACCTTTTTAGGTAATTGTGGATATTTATTTTTGATACTATGCCATTTTTCAACATATATTAGTTTCTTTAAAGTTACTTACAATGTGGTACATGAAACCGTTACCAGTGACCTTTTCATGCTCTCTTACATTAAAATCCATTGGTTTTTCTTGGACTATGAATGAATTTTTTACCTATGTCTTACTTTGTAATTTGCATTGATCATTTGGGAAGTATTGGTTCACTGAGTTAGGCGTATCTTCCAAATGCTGATACAATTCATTATAAATATTTTTAAAATTATATTTATTAATATCACCGTCCATCTTACCAGAGTCTTGTGTTGATACAATGTTAGGATTATGGGGCAGTTACAGCTTTCCAAGATTCCAGTTTTTACGTGAAAGCTTGAATTTTTATCACCTGCAACAAATACTGTCAGTTGTTTTCTTTAAAGTGACAATCTGGCTGTTTGTTTTGGAGGAAATGTTGCCAAATACCCAAATCTGAGTAACCATTGTTTATCTGATATTTCTTTCAATAAAAAGGGCACCCCATGAAAAAAGCAGCTAGTTCCACTTGTTTCGCCTACCATTATGCAAGTTCTTTTCCTCCAGATAACTATCAAACTTTACTACTCAGCAGAAGCGGTTTGTATGTTATTTCCCATTTTGTTACTCAGAATTTTAAAAAGATGTATACCTAAAGGCACCTGGGTGGCTCAGTCGGTTAAGCATCCAACTGTTGGTTTTGGCTCAGATCGTGATCCTCAGGGTCTGAGCCCAACTCTAACCGAGCTGGGCTCCACGCTTAGGGCAATCTGCTTGAGATTATCTCTCCTTCTGCCCTTCCCATTTGTGTTCTCTCTCTCTAAAATAAATGAATAAATCTTAAAAAAAAATGTGTTCCTAAGGGTTATGAGTTATTAAAACTAATAATTTTTATTGATTCATCAAGGACAGAAATTTTAAAGCACAACTGGCCTTTTTTCCCCCTGCAAGTTTGTGGTGGTGAAAAATACACTGTTTACCAACCAGTTTGGTGCTACTGCCTTGATTCACTATAAGACACTAGCAGTTTTATCTACATTGTTGCAAATATTAGCATGTTAAGAAATATAAATAACAGCTTAATATTTGGAAGATAGTTTTGACTTTTCAAAAGGTCAGAAGAGGTCGTGGTGACCTCCGGGATCCCTGGACCATACCTTGAGAACTTCTGATCTATTATGAACTAGATTTTCCCTGTTGCCCTGGTTTCTGATTCCTCAGGACAGCTTGCTCCCAGGAGGTATCTGGGACAGATATCTCCCTTTATTCAAAACAGGAGCAAGAGAATAATCTTAATGTCCTGGAGAAAAACTGAAGAATGGTGGCTATCTTTTTAGTTACAATTAGCCTACATAACAAACAGAAGAAGAGCCTTCTGCTCTTCTCACAGTACACACTTTTTATTGTGGTGGTGTCCAGTTCTGTGCCTTCACCTTCAGCCTGTTTCCTAATGACTTCTAGGTTTAGTCTTCCAGTGTTGAACTCTCTCCTGAACCTCCAGTACCTTCAAGTTACCTGCTGGATATTTCCCCTTAGCTCAGTGGTGAGCTAAGGGGAAATAATTTCCATTAAAATGGAAATAATCATCTTTTCCAATTATTCTGTCCTTTAAAGTATTAGTATATCTACTTTCTGTACTATTGATACTATTAGCCAATTGTCTTAGACTTCTCTGCCATTCCTCACCTCCAGTAAATTGCCAAGTCCTGTTGTTTTACCCCAAATAGACCCTGATTGTTCCTCCTTATACTCAGTTTTGTTTAGACCCTCATTTTGTTTTATCTGGACTGTGATATTAAGTTGCCTTCATTCTCTTCACCTGCCAAATTGTGATCTACATGACTGCCAGAATTGTCTTTCATAACATTTGGTCATGTTACTAACCATAAATCTGAGTCGCTATCCCTGTGTTCCACACATATGTATGCATAAATTTTTAGTTATATATATTAGTTACTGTAATGTTTAATATATTATCTATATTGTATTTATATGTATATATCATAATGGTCTTTTACTTAATGTGTCACAGGTATATGTCTGAAAGTAAAGTTGTCCACCTTACGAAATAGAAAACACTACTAAACATCTTCTGAACAACCCATCCCTGTTAATAGTGTTCCCATCTACTGAGTTGCCCAAGCAGAGATTTTTTGGGTCATCCTAAGCTGTATCCCTACTTTTCCACCCCAGAGCTTCTGGGACATAGCAGAGTCTCAAGAGTTGAATGCTGAAGAAATGAATAAATGATTTGTCTCAAATCTGCTACATTATCATAAGATTTTTAATTAAATGGAAGCATAAACAGTCTAGAGAGAGGTTGTCATTATTAGCACATGGTTGCTTGAAGCCAAAAGCCTGAACTTTAAGATAAAGTTGCTAATTCCTTAGGTTTTCTTAGTCTCTATTTCCTAAACAATAAAATGAGGTTAATAATCATACTTCATGGATTTGTTGGATATATTAAATGAGATTATGTATGTTAAAATATTTATTGTGGTACCTATCACAGTTAAATAGTAGCTGCTGTTACTACTACTACTACTGTTTTTTAGTTTAATGGTTCCTAAATCCTGATTAATGTTACTTGTAATATACTCTTTAGTAGTTCCAAATCAAGTAGGGATATAAGAGAGAGAATGAGAATGAGAATGAAAATGATCATTGTTGCCAACTCTTCCTGGAAAGGATTCTTTCCAGTCTAAGGTGATTTTCTCTTCTTTTCAGTTTTTAAATCCTTTGTTTCTGAAATGAAAGATGGACTCTTGTTTCAGTTCTTTTTAAGTTAAGCAGTTTTCTCTATGTTGTTTTCTCTATGTGTGTTGGTTTTTAATATATTTATTTAGTTTACTAAAAATAAAATCCCAACATCTGGAAACGACTGAGACTCAGAGAGGTGCCATTACCCACCCCCCCCCCAAGGTCACAACCAGGACTTTTGCCCTCTTTACTCATAACTCCTGTATCCCTCTTCTTTTTCCCCAAGAAATAGTGTTTATCCAGGGGGGGTGGGAGAAAGAAGAAGAAGATTAATCTCACAGGAGAAATACAAGCTTTCAAAATAAACTAAAAACCTGAGAGTAAATTTTTGTTCTTAAATGTTAACAGCAAGACAGAAGAAAGAGAAATTAAGGAGTCAATGCTATTTACAGTTGCTCCCAAAACCATAAGATACCTAGGAATAAACCTAACCAAAGAGGCAAAAAATCTATACTCCAAAAACTATAAAGTACTCATGAAAGAAATTGAGGAAGACACAAAGAAATGGAAAAACGTTCCATGCTCATGGATTGAAAGAACAAATATTGTGAAAATCTACACATTTAATGCAATCCCTATCAATATACCATCAATTTTTTTCCGAAGAAATGGAACAAATAATCCTAAAATTTACATAGAACTAGAAAAGACCCCGAATAACCGGAGGAATGTCGAAAAAGAAAACAAAAGTTGGTGGCATCACAATTCCAGACTTCAAGCTCTATTACAAAGCTGTAATCATCAAGGCAATATGGTACTGGCACAAAAACAGACACACAGATCAATGAACAGAATAGAGGGCCCAGAAAGACCCTAAATTCTATGGTCAACTAATCTTCGACAAAGCAGGAAAGAACGTCCAATGGAAAAAAGACAGTCTCTTCAACATATGGTGCTGGGAAAATTGGTCAGCCACATGCAGAAAAATGAAATTGGACCATTTCCGTATACCACACACAAAAATAGACTCAAAATGGATGGAAGACCTCAATGTGAAACAGGAATCCATCAAAATCCTTGAGGAGAACCCAAGCAGCAAACTCTTCCGACCTCAGCTGCAGTAACTTCTTCTTACAAACATTGCCAAAGATAAGGGAAGCAAGGGCAAAAATGAACTATTAGGACTTCATCAAGATCAAAAGCTTTTGCATGCAAAGCAAACAGTCAACAAAATTAAAAGACAGCTGACAGAATGGGAGAAGATAATTCGCAAATGACGTATCAGGGAAGGGCTAGTATCCAAAATCTATAAAGAACTTATCAAACTCAACACCCAGAGAACAAATAATCCAGTCAAGAAATGGACAGAAGACAAGAACAGACATTTTGCAAAGAGGACATCCACATGGCCAACATGAAAAAGTGCTCCACATCACTGGGCATCAGGGAAATACAAATTAAAACCACATTGAGATACCACCTCACACTAACCAGAATGGCTAAAATTAACAAGTCCAGAAATGACAGATGTTGGCGAGGATGTGGAGAAAGGGGAACCCTCCAGCACTGTTGGTAGGAATGCAAGCTGGTGCAGCCACTCTGGAAAACAGTGTGGAGGTTCCTCAAAAAGGAAAATAGTTTTCCTTTTTGGAAAAGTTGAGAATAGAGCTACCTTACGAGCACTTGTGCTACTGGGTATTTACCCCAAAGATACAAATGTAGTGATCTGAAGGGGCACGTGCACCCAAATGTTTATAGCAGCAATGTCCACAATAGCCAAACTATGGAATACTATGCAGCCATCAAAAGAAATTAAATCTTGCCATTTGCAGTGACATGGATGGAGCTAGAGGGTGTTATGCTGAGTGAAGTAAGTTGATCAGAGAAAGACAGTTACCGTATGATCTCTCTGATATAAGGAATTTGAGAGGCAGGGCAAGGGGCTGTGGGGGGTAGGGAAGAAAAAAAAAAACAAGATGGGATTGAGAGGGAGACAAACCAAAAGAGACTCCTTAATCTCACAAAACAAACTGAGGGTCGCTGGGGGTTAAGGGGGGGTAGGGATAGAGTGGCTGGGTTATGGACATTGGGGAGGGTGTGTGCTATGGTGAGTGCTGTGAAATGTGTAAGCCTGATGATTCATAGACCTGTACCCCTGGGGCAAATAATACATTGTATGTTAATAAAAATAATTAAAAAGAAAAAAATGATAAATCGCTCCTGCTTCTGAAATTAGGTGATTATGATAGAAGGACATCAGATATTTTTAATACTTTGACTCACAGTAGGGTATTTTTAGCATTTTTATTCTTTGTGAGTAGACACGTTGCAGACTAAAAAAAAAAAATGCCAAATAAAGCAAATGCGAGTTACGCAGTTTCTACATATACTTTATTTTGTCTTGTAAAAGTTATTTTTCTACTTCATTATAGATGAGATTAGTTTTGGTGCCAGAAGATTTTTTGCTTGGATTATATTATTAACTTTACTAACTTCTAACTGAGGAAATGCAGAATCCTTCCAACTCTTAATTAAAGCTTTATAACATCCTAAGGATTCAGAGGGGAACTTGTGGTCTCCCCAGAGCATCTTTGACTCTAGAGGTAGTAAAATGCCAAGCAGGTCTTCATTTTTACAGGCAGTGACTCTGGCTAAGCATGCAGATATTTATATGTTTTATTATTCTTAGCCGCTGCCTTCTTTCATGTTTCTTCTCTAATTTTCTGTTTCCACAAACCGTAGGCCATGATTGTCTCTTCAAGGCCACTTATTTTTTTCCTGGAAAAATATGTGTGCATGAGCAGGTGTGTATTTGTTTTATTTGTGTATAGTGTGTATATTTCTTTCTCTTCTCTCACCTCCTTTCTGTCCACAAGAAAGTAAAACCCTTTTTGGTAAGTCTTCTTGGCCTCTTTCATGTAAACCTAGCTGTTGCTTTTCCTTTACTCTCTTTGAACTTTAATACTTACTGTATAGCAGTTGTATAAATATGTATCACTGAGGTAAGCTATGAGTTCCTTGAAGGTAGGTGTTGTGTCTTACTCTCCTCTAATTCCCTAGTACCTAGCGTTGATGTTTAGTAAATGTGAGTGGATGAGTGGGTCAGTGGGTGAGTGAGTGAATGGGAGTGAATGGGAGACCAGCTTGAGAAAATGGATTCTTTGTTAATGACCAGTGCTTCAGATTATTGATGAGTATCTTTTAAAGGTTTTCTGTGAGTTTGAACTTGATTATCTGATGGCTTATGAATAGGTCATGGAGGAAAAAAACTTTCTTCCTTTTCCCAGGATTTTCTGGTTGGATACTTGTTCTTGGCTATTATCTGTGAGCCTTAAAACTGGTTTCCTTTATTTCTTGTTGGTCATCTGGTTATTGCTAAGAAGTATTATGATATCTGTTTGGAAGATCCTTAATAAGCAGACAGCATATGTCCACCTTTTCTCTCAATATTTTCAAAGAATATGAGCATATCCTATTTACCAGACAATTTTTTGGCCTTTGGAGATACAGTAGTGAACAAAGCAAAGTTCTTGTCTTTATAGGGTTTATATGGGAAAGATAAGCAGTAAACAAATATGTAATATGTCAAGCACTGGTGAAGGCTATGAATTAAATCAGGTTAAGGGGATAAACAGTAATATGCCTAAAATGTGGCTTTAAAGGAAAAAAATACCAGGAAAAAAGCTGTTAAAGAGGCATGCTAAAAAATTAATTAGGGTTATTTCTGACAGTGAAATTATAGATTTTTAAAATTGTGCTTTTATCTAATTTTCTGAAGTCTTCATTGCCTTTATTCTTGGGGAGGAGAGAGTGCCATTGAGATCACATTTGCTTTAAAACCTTATTCTGATGGTGCATAGTCCCTTGTGATCAAAAGGAAGAAAGCCATCTACTGATTCCTCTGAATATTTCTGGAAATCCTCAGCACATGGTCTGGAAAAGTTCATACTCCGTGAGTCCTTCCAGTCTCTGGACAGGCCTCTACTTTGTATCAGTATGGTCAATATCTGAGGAGGTTGTTGCCAAAGTCTTAATTCCCCAATTTGGGCAAAAGTGCTTTGTAATTTATTCAGGACACATTTCCCAGTGTTTATACTGGTGCTGAATAAGTCATTTATTCTGATGAAGAAAGTGTAGAAAAACTCCAGTAAAAGTACAAGTAGCATATTCTTTGTATATAAATGTCATGTATTTCATTAATGTTTTTCATAGTGTATACTTCACAGCATTTCAGTCAAACTTGACCTAACTTAACACTGTTGCCATGAGTGTTACGACTTACTGTGAGAGCAGTGGCAGAGAAAAAGCATGAAGCAGAATTTTTAGTTCCTCCTGTGAAAGGAGCAAACTTCTCTTCCCTCAGCACCTTTCTACCAGTCAGGAGAGCATCTGTACCCTGGCTGGGCCTCAGCACAGAGCAGGAGAAAGGAAGGAAAGCCTGAAACAACACCCATGACTAGGCTGTGGGACTTAGATATGTAGTTATAAAAAAGCATCTTTTATGGCTAAAGCTGTAGAATTTCCTGTAACTCTGGACTTTTCAACATCCTCTTCAGGCTCAGAGTTGTTGGGCTGTCTCTAAAGGACTAATTTGCATTATGTTTCTTCGTAGCCTCTTTACCTGCTTCCTCCACCTCATGACTGTCTTAGTGACAGAGCAAGCAAAACTAATATATACCTTCTTGCCCCTCTTCAGTTTTTGTCCATGGTATACTGATTTTTAGGTAAAGGCACTCTTTACATATTTAAATGGGTATATGGGCACACTTTTGTTTTAAAACTGGTTTGATGTAAAGATGAAGATTTGAAGAAGGAAAAATTTTCAGTTCCTCTTTGTTCTTTCTGACCCTATCTCTTGCAGTTCTCTTTCCCTTTCTTCCTTTGTTTCTATTTTCCTATATCAAGTAACAATTCCTGTAAACATTTTTTGTTTATTGGTAGCCTTTATGCCTGAATAGGTGAAACCTATCTCAAAGTAGATCCCTTCATTCCAGCCAAAAATGTTAATCCATTTGGTAAGTGCAGTGTGATAGAAGAGATAACTTCTCTTGTCCGGAGCAGGTTAAAAAATTACTTTTGCAACTACTGTTCCTTCTGCCTGGAATATCTTTATCTTCCCCACCTGGATCTGTTCCTTATCTAAAAGACCTAGCTCAAATGGAGTAGTTTCTTTGACACTTTTTCTGATTCTCCCAGTTAGTGAGTCCTACCTACTACAGAGTTTTCATACCTTTCTAATAGCACATTTAAGATTGTTTTATTATTGTTTTTTAAGATGTCTCTCATTAGAGTCTGAAATTTTGGGTGTGGGAACTGTATTTTCTTATTTTCTCAGCTCTGATATTCAAGAAATGTTTTTGACTGTTCTTCTTGGATAAGCCTTACTCAGTGTTTTTAAGGACTGCACAATCTAATGGTGGTGATATAAATCACAGATAACCATAGTACAAACTAGAATGCAGTTACTGCCACAAAGAAGAAAGAAATCACTTCTTGCTTTGGGAATTAGAGGTTTTCCCAGGCTTTGTGGATGAAGTGGAATTTAAAATGCACCCTGAAGGATAAGTGTGAAATGTGGAGTTAATGGAATCTACCTTTTCTTACTTCCTGATGACTTTATTAGAAATAGTTTCAGTGCAGAGGAATAATATTATTTGACATATATTCCAAAGCCTTAAACCAAGAGTTAATTTTCTCATTTTTATCTGAAATAATTAATCATTTGATTTATACAAAAGAACGTAAAAGAACGTATTGTGTATGTGTGTCGCGGGTGGCTAAGTATCAATTTGTTCACGGGTCTTCATGGATTTAAGTCATAAATTCAGGAACTGATATTTAGGATTAGATCTTTTTCATTGTCTGAATGTTACCAACCAAAAAAGGACATGAAATTTTGATGTATTTCTGTCCTATGTTGCATGGATTTTCTTTATTCATTTTAGCCACAGATCCCTTTGCTTCTGTTTTTGGAAGTGAATCATTTGAAGATGGATTCGCTGACTTCAGCACATTGTCAAAGGTAACCTGCAGTGATTAGTGGGAGGATGAAATATTCTATGTTTCCACCAGTGGAGCAACCCTTCCTCCCAATTATATAACCCTTTCACAGACTTCTCAATTTGATGTCATTGTTGATTTCAGATAGAAATGATAGAAAAGATGTAATTAAAGTAGATATATTTCTATACATAAAGACTATGGTGATGGTACAGGTCATTATAATTTTCTACTGTCAGGTCAGCTCACCAACTTCATATTAAGAGTCTTCTGCCTTTTTAAACATATTTCTTCCAGTTGAACTAATTTATCCTCTGTTGACTATCTGGGTCAGTAGATGTAAAATATGGGCATTCATGCCATCTTCTCTGCATTGATTACTTCATTTTATGTTCTGAGGCTGTTAGGGTTAGTGTTAAGATTATTAATACACATAGTCAAGCTCTATATGCCTGCTATCTAATTTCCAGTGTAGCTGTAGGATTGATATAGGCCAAAAGAGTAAAAGTAGAGTATATGTGAAATTATCTATGTCATCTGTTCTCAGCTGGATGTTATTTCCCCCTCCACCTTTACCCTCCGTTATTTGGCATTGTCTAAAGACATTTTTGGTTGTCACAACTGGGAAGGGGGGCTATTCATATCTAGTAGATAGAGACCGGGAATGCTGTTAAACATCCTACAGCACAGTATCCAGCTCCAACAACACAGAATTATGTCCAGCCCACAAAGTAACTAGTGCTGTAGAGAAACACTGGCCTAAGATCTAAAATCATGATTTCTGATTCACTATAGAAAAGTGTCATTATTAGAAAGGCAGAGTCTTCAGACCCACGTTAAGACTTGTTATTCCATGGGATTAATTTGCTTTTAAAAATTAACTTTTTTTCACGTTGTCTTCAATATTTTCAAGACTTCATTTTCTTTGTCATTAGTATTAAATCTTTCCTATATTTAAGTGAATTGAGAAGAGTGGAATCGGTATTTTTTTTTTCTTTGAATATCATATGGATCAGATATTCATTTGAAGAAAAACATATAGTCCCTTTAAAATGGACCTTAGGTGGTTTTGTATTGCCTAAAGCTTGAAAAACTTTTAATCCAGAGTTGACTTGTTTTGGTATGGTCTGTTGCTTTTAATAAGTAGTGATGTTATTATAATCACTACTCATATGGAACAGTTTTTAAAAAAATTTCTCCCTTTTGGCCCCAAATACAAAGGTTAACATGTCAGTGCTCTCAGAATTGAAATAAATAAAGCTGCATAATACTGAAGATCATTGTTCGAAGTGTTACACAACCATACATACTTTGGTTGGTATAATTTATATAACTATGTATACACATTTTTTTTCAAACAAAGGTCAACAACGAAGATCCTTTTAGTTCAGCCACATCGAGCTCTGTCAACAATGTGGTCATTAAAAAAAATGTGCTTGAGGACACATCGGTCAGAAGTGAAGATGTACCCCCAGCACTGCCCCCAAAGATTGGAACTCCAACAAGACCCTGCCCACCACCACCTGGTATGAGAGTTGGTATCTATCCTAAATCAACTGAGATGCTTTTTCTCTTTCTGAAGAATACTGGTGTGAGCCTTACAGACTTAAATAAAGGGCTTTGAACAAAACAAGCCAACAAACATGGCAGAAGCCTGCTATGGTCATCTGTTCTGACAGTACAGAATAATAGACATGAGTCTAAAAGACTAGCATGTGTAACGTGAACCATTTTTCTGGCAAGAGCTCATTTCTTCTTAAATCATTTTGGAGAGGCAGTAAATGGAAAGAGGACAGTATCAGTGAAATGGCTTGCCTTCTGGAGACTCATTGATTACCATGTACACACAGTTTCCTTCACTTTGTTGCTTTAATTAAGTTAATTTCTGTAAGAAAAGATTAATTTGAAGTCCCATTCTTTTCCTGACTGAGGTGAAGTCTTCCTTAAATCCTTCAATGTGAAAATATGTGGCCTTTTTGGTATCCAGAATTCAGCAACATAGCAATTTAAAAGAAAGTATTTTTCTTGAAGGAAAATAATATTTTACTTCACTTAATAAGAGACTCCTTTATTTTATAAAAGTCTTTTTTTTTTTTTTTTTTTTTTGGTCTAGGAACAAATTTTTTTTTCTTCCTAAAGATTATTTACTTATTTATTTGACAGAGAGAGAGAGAGATATCACAAGTAGGTAGAGAGAGAGGGGGAAGCAGGCTCCCAGCTGAGCAGAGAGCCCGATGCAGGGCTCGATCTCAGGACCCTGAGATCATGACCTGAGCTGAAGGCAGAGGCTTAACCCACTGAGCCACCCAGGTGCCTCTGGTCTAGGAACAAATTCTTAATGTTTTTAGTGTTTTGCTTTTAACAAAGATATTAAAGTTCATGAGAAGTGGCTAACAAGGCAATTCCCTGAGTAGAGATAGTGCTGCTAGGCTGTTACATGAGAAGATACATCTGGTACATGGTTATTTTAATAATAATCTGTCATTCCTGGTTAATTGTTAGGCACAGTAGTTATGGACTTTTATGCTTGCCTTTCATAATAACCTCCCTGTGGTATTTCTTGGCCAGATAATTTTTCTCTTTTTTTACATAAAGTATACAATTGTTAATACTCAATTATCTTTTGAAAAATCAGGTAAACAAATTAAGTGACTTCTATCTTTTAAGGAAAAGTAGCCTATATCATATATTGCTGGAAGCTAAGGTTGTCAGAATATATTAAAAAAACAAATGAGCCAACAATCAATCCAACTAAAAATGGGCAGAAGATACGAATGGACTTTTCTCAAAAAACATATATGCTGAGTGAAATAAGTCAAACAGAGAAAGTTAATTATCACATGGTTTCACATACTTGTGGATCATAAGGAAAAACATGGAGGACACTGGGAGATGG
The DNA here is from genome assembly GCF_011764305.1 of Mustela putorius furo. Classification (NCBI taxonomy): domain Eukaryota; kingdom Metazoa; phylum Chordata; class Mammalia; order Carnivora; family Mustelidae; genus Mustela; species Mustela putorius. The sequence continues at coordinate 40,679,843 of NW_025422005.1, read as the reverse complement.
AGTGGAGAAGTGAGTTGGGGGAGATCAGAGGGAGAGACAAACCATGAGAGACTGTGGACTCTGAGAAACAAACTGAGAGTTTTGGAAGGGAGGGGTGAGCCTGGCAGTAGGTACTATGGAGGGCACATATTGCATGGAGCACTGGGTATGGTGCATAAACAATGAATGCTGGAACACTGAAAAGAAATAAAATAAATTGGAGGGAAAAAAGCATACAAATGAACAACAGACACATGAAAAGATACTCAATGTTACTTATCATCAGGGAAATGCAAATCAAAACTACAATGAAATCATACCTCACACCTGTCAGAATGGCTGAAATTAAAAACACAAGAAAAAACAAGTGTTGGTGAGGTTATAGGGAAAAAGGAACCCTCATACACTGGTGGTGAGAATGCAGATTCATTGGCCACACTGGTGTGGCCAGTCTGGAAAACGGTATGGAGTTTCCTCAGAAATTTAAAAATAGAACTATCCTAGGATCCAGCAATCTCACTACTGGGTTACCCAAAGAATACAAAAACATTAATTCAAAGAGGTACATGTACCCGATGTTTATAGCAGCATTATTTACAATAGCCAAATTGTGAAAGCAACCCAGGTAAGTGTCCATCAGTTGATGAATGGGGAAAGATGAATGGGGTGTGTGGCAATGGGGGTGTGTGTGCACAGAATGGAATATTACTCAGCCTTAAAAAAGAGTGAGATCTTGCCATTTACAATAACATGGTTGGATCTAGAGAGTATAGGCTAAGTGAAATAAGTCAGAGAAAGATGAATACTATATGATTCCACTCATGTAGAAATTAAGAAACAAAACAAATGGATAAAGAAAGAAAGAGACAAACCAAACCAAAAAACAGACCTTTATCTATAAAAAATAAACTGGTGGCTACCAGAAGGGAAGTGAGTGGGGGATGGGTGAAATAGATGAACAGTATTAAGAGTTACACTTACGTGTTGAGCACTGAGTAATGTACAGAATTGTTGAATCACTATATCATACATCTGGAACTAATATAACATATATGTTAATTATACTGGCATTAAATTCTTAAAAAAATGAGTCAGTTTGCTCATTTAAGTTCTATACCTGTGTATGACAATAGCAGAAGTTATTTTATAATCCTAAGTAAAATGCATTGACTAAATCTAAGGATCTTCATCAAAGTGAGTATATATAACTATAGAAGTATTAAGGAAAAAAAGATGATTTGTCGGAGAAAGCACTGGACTGGGAGCTTAAAGATGTGGGTGCTAATTCTGGATGTTCTCAGACTAGCTCTGTGATCTTGAGTGTGTAATTTAATATGTCTGGGCCTCAGCTATCTGGTGGCAGTAACTCTTAATTTTGCCTACCTTCCCAGAAATGTTGGAAAAATCCAATGAGATACGAGATATAAACATTTTTTTTAAAGATTTTATTTATTTATTTGACAGAGAGCACAAGTAGGCAGAGCAGTAGACAGAGGGGGAGGGAGAAGCAGGCTCCCTGCTGAGCAGGGAACTTGATGTGGGGCTCAATCCCAGGACCTGGGATCATGACCTGAGTCAAAGGCAGCTGCTTAACCTACTGAGCCACCCAGGTGGCCTGAGATTTGAACATCTTTTATAAGCTGCTACGCTCACAGAAAGACTGTTAACGATTGCTATTACCAGTTTAACACATTTTAGGAAAAATGTGTATTTGAAAATTTATATTAACACCTATATTAATCATTTCCTCTTGAGAAGTACTAAGTTTAAGACTTTAAATTTGGAGAATTTGTTTAAAAATGGTGATGAGTTCAGCAACGATACACTGTTGTTTGGTCAAAGATGAGTTTATCCACAACCACAAAGATTTAGGCCCCAGACTTCAAAACATTCTCTTTATTCTTGAATTTGAAATATTGTAGATGGCAAAAAGTAGGTGAGGCTTTCCAAGGTAATTCTTAATTGTGTTCCCAGGTATTATATACAGATCTAGAGAAAAAAAATCAGAAGAATATGGTCATTTTTCAAAGGTCATTTGCCCTTACTGCCACTAGTGGACAGCTGTATCAGGCTGAGGTTACAACAGCAGAGGCCATTTTTGTCATCCTCATCCTGTTTGATCCTGTCCTTTCTCTCTCTTTGGGAACACACTGCTTTGGGGACGATAAGGTGTACAGTCTGGGCAAAAAGATGATTCCTGGCCCATTCCCTTCCCCTTTTCCCCCATTTAGGTACATAGAACTGGAATGTATTTGAAAGGTTGTGTGTGAAAAATTTGAGGACAGACTATGGGTGTGTAGTCATTTAAGACCATACTAAGAGTGTATATTTTAGGCACTTCCCTCCATTCCTCCACCCCCCAGTTCTTTAATGCTCTCTGTGATCATCATCTTGTATGTTTGTTTGCCGTATTTGCTGGTTGAGTTAATTGTAATGATTTTGATCCAGGGAAAAGACCCATCAACAAATTGGATTCTTCTGATCCTTTTAAACTGAATGATCCATTTCAGCCTTTCCCAGACAATGATAGCCCCAGAGAAAAAGATCCTGATATGTTTTGTGATTCATTCACTTCTACTACTACTACCACTACCACTACCAATAAAGAGGCTGACCCAAGCAATTTTGCTAACTTCAGTGCTGTAAGTACTGTGAATGGGCTGTTTGGGGGAAATCTCTTTCCATTTACAGTTTAAAGAGTTTTCAGTGATTACTTTGGAGTCTGCCACATTTGCATCATTTCAGCTAAATTTACCAACTTACTCAAAATAATCTGTATTCCTCCCCCAAACAAAATTCCTGTTTGATTCGCTTTTGATGGTCCTAACATTGTTCCATTGCACAAATAATTTTAGTAGTCTTAGTCCTTGTGGTATATACCAGTTGTTTTTGCAAACCCTTCTCTTAGTCTTGGTAAACAGTATAAATAAAATTTGCAAATTGTTTTGGATGATGGTCCATTAGAGGGTCATTTGCTGTCTGCACACTGGAGGAATAATGGCAATAATGAGCTTGTGTATTTGTAATTGTGTATGTGTGTCTGTGTATAGTTTTGATGGCTTCTGGAGACCTGTCAGCAACTATTACATGGGGAGATAAAGCCAGGGATTCTTTGACTAGAAAGTGAAACTCTGGTTTTCATATAGTAGCGTTTTAAAAATGTAAATGTTGATTTCATGAAGTAAATACAGTTGTCAAGAGCTAAACAGTCTTTAATTATTTGGACAGTTCTAAATCACTAGCCTTCCATATTTACTCTGCATTCTCCCAGAGCTGACTAAAATAGGCACACCGGTAAAAACAATGGAAAGATGCTGTGATGACACATAGATAGGGCCAAAAGAGCACAGAAATGGGGCAACCAGCTATGGATGTGGCACTCTGGAGCGACATAATGCAACGATATATATTCTATCATTATTTAGATAAAAAATGAAGTTATTAATTTATTGCTTTAATTTTTTTTCTAGCATTTGATTCTGTACTCAAATAAGTTCCATTCTTATGAATATGACAAAGCAGAATAGGAATCAGTATTTTGAATGTGGGAAAATGGAGTGTCAGAATTATACTGACTTAACTTTTGTTAGCTAGAGTTTGAGTTATTTCAAGCGAGAATCCAAAATTGCTTCCTTTGGGTGATTATAATCCTCTTAATATAAAATAACCTTCTGGCTATGGCACTTAATATCTTAAATATGATTTTAGCAAGTCAAAATCTCATTGGCATAAGTCTTGAACTATAGCAGAGGCATTTTGCTTATTTCATACTTCAGAATTTCAGCATGGTATAACATAAAGCAACTCATAATAAAAATGCCTGCCTGCTTGCCTTCCTTATGAAAGTTTTATTAAGTATTGTAAGTTTTAAAGTCCCTCTAATTCACTAGGGGAAAAAATACCATTTTCAAAAAGCTTGACAGTTTTTAAAATTTCATCCCATTGTGGTATTTCTTGGTATGACAGGATTTCAAACCAAGTAAAAATTTTTTATTTAGTATCTCTCAACGTTGCTGTTTTATGTAGACAAAAATATTTCCCTGACCTAATGTTAAGGTTTAAGTTTTTATTAGCATTAAGTGTATGGTTTTATTTAGATCAAGTCAAAAACTTCTCAGTGCCTGCAGAAACCTTTACAATGCATTAAAAAAATAATTTGATCCACATCTTGTTTATTATACCCAGTACTACTTGTTTTATGTTTAGCAAAATCAGCGTATTCTTTGCTACATAATTTTTCTGTACCTGAGAGCAAGGATAAGGTAGGAAATCACCGGTGGGATTAAGTTGAAATGATTGATCATGTGAGGATGCTCCTGAAGTTGAAGTAATAGATGTTTTGCATTAGATTAAAAGGCTAGCCCTCCCATTTGTAAATATCCTAATTCACCTTAAGTATTTCTGCTTTTTAAAAGTGGTTTAATGTTTAGTTTTATAAACGTTCTATCGGTAGACTGCAATAATTTTTCAAATTAGACCACATTTAATAACTGATGAAACTGTGGTTTCAGGGAAAAAAAAGAAATTAACAAGTAATGAGTAAGGCTATTCCCAAAGTCCTATAGGTGGAACAAGTAGTGAATGTTCTTTGTAATGACTGTTTTCCTTCTTTTCTTTTTGTTTTACTCATTAACTTACTTATTTGTTCATCCGTCTTTTAAATAACAGTATCCCTCTGAAGAAGATATGATTGAATGGGCCAAGAGGGAAAGTGAGAGAGAGGAAGAGCAGAGGCTTGCCCGACTAAATCAGCAAGAGCAGGAAGACTTAGAACTGGCTATTGCACTCAGCAAGTCGGAGATATCAGAAGCATGAAGAATTCTCCTGTCCTTTGTCAACCATACAATATTCTTCCTAAATACTGAAGCTCTTTACAGTGTCTTATCAAAACTACCTATGAGCATGGGAATACAAAAGGTTTGAGATTCCTGTAAATGTGACAAAAGTTTGTTTTTGGTTTTTTTGTTTGTTTCTTACTCCATTTCAGATTTGTCTTCCTGCCCTCCCCCCAACCCTGGCCCCTATAAAAGCAGTAATCCAGTCAGACAACTTCACCTAGGCTCCTGTTCTGATGTGCATTTACTGTGAGCTTTTGCCTGCCTATGCTACTTTTACTTGTAAAGCTAGAGAACCCAAGCTTCTGCCTTCTGGAATATAGAGAAATAGTTCATCCCTGTGCTACCTGTGTTCTGTAGTTAATCTGATGATAGCCGGTGGGTTTCTTAAAGTTTGCAGTATTCTTTGATTCGAATGGTCAAGGGAGGGGAAGGGAAAGAACATCCTATTTCTTTTATGATAGTGCAAATTGGCTAGTTTAAAGCCTATGTTTGTATTTCCTTATAGTTAAAATACTGTTCAGTTTTTTTATAGATAAGAAAAAATGCTTTGCATAAATTGACTCCATTGTTGAAGGGATGCTTTAAGTTTGATCCATTATAGTTTCAGAATCAATCTTTTCCTAAATAAAAATGTTAAAGCCTCATGTGTGAAATATATTTTTAAAAAAATTTCTGTGGATTTAAAGAATTTTAGATGAACAGCTGTCCATAATTTTGAGTGCTAGACAGTGGAGAATATGTATCACTTAAAATATACCTAGCAATGTAAGGTAAGCAAAAATCTAACATGGCAGCCATTCTGCCATTGCTATGGCACTGTCCCCTTTAGTTCATGGTAGGTTTATTTTTGTACTTTGCAGAAGAAATTTTAGCATGTGAGAACTGGAAGGTACTTTAAACTTTTGTATATATATATTTTTGTTTTCTTTAATGAAGGCTCACTTACTTGAAATGTAAAAACTTTCACTGAACACAAATGGGAAAAGTGACATGTATTAAATCATATTAATTGCTTTTTGTCCATCTTTGTGGTTAAAATAGTTTATTCTCTTCCTGGTTTTTGCCTAGAAAATTGGTGGGCTAGCAAGAAAATCTTGTTGTTGTTGTTGTTGTTGTTGTTGCTGTTTAATTGAGAGAGAAGAGATCTATCAAATTGTCAAAGTTCTTCATGTGTTAAAAGCCTGTCTCCTGTGAAACTGAGCTAGCAGGCAAGCTGAATTTGAAATAGACTGTGATGTAGGCTATAAACTGTGGAATAACCTTAGTTTTCTTTTAACATCAGTTACTGACTTAGGTAATGTATTAAATACCAAGATAAAGAAAAATGCACCTACAAACTAATTAAAAGTCTTTGTAGTCACCAGGTCAAGATGGTATTGATCTGCATTAATCAGAGTAACTTACTGCCTAGCCTGTGAATAAATTCCAAAATAGCCAATTCATTTAATCTTGAAATGGTGCTTTTTTTCTCTCTCCACACACAGTTGGACTGCTGCAGTTTAAAGCAAACTTAACATCATGTTCTTGCACAGCTAACTTTTTTCTACTTTTATAAATTGAAACATTTCAGCATAAAAGTCATACATATGAAGCAAGGGCTGAATCATAATCATAAGGCTTTAATTTTGATAAACTAATCCAATGGCCTACAGATAGACTGCTAAAAGTTGATTGAGAAAGTAGTGTTGGGAGCTGTGATAGGTAGTCATTTTGGGTTTTTTTTTTTTCCCTTCCCCTTACACTTCAGGATAAAGGTAAGTTGACTTGAATAGACTTCTTTTGCACTGGGAAAATGAACAGATGTTTGAAATGCTTTTAGAAATTTTTTTTTTAATTAAAAAACCACTCTGGAAAATATTAAATATCTGTAACTTATAAACACCCACCTTCATTGTAATAAGTATACCCTAATCTTAATGTATGTTTAACTGGATTACACAGATTCTTATCTTTTGTTAAAATATGTATACTCAGTGGACCAATATAATATTAAAGTATGTATATATTATATAAATCTCTCTCTCCATGCTCACTTGTGTAGGATGAGTGTTTTAGAGTCCTTTGTGATTACATTTTACTTTGTTGACTCTGGCTGCAGAGCCTATGCTTTCAAAGGACAGACAAGTATTCCTGAGAGCTCAGTGGCACTACTAACAAAGTTTTAATCACCTTCTACATACTTGTTCAAGTTTTGTTGGGCTCTCTTTATAGAATTTTCTGTTTCAAGCTTCTAAATTATAGCCTGTAATTATGAGAACAATAAAACTTTAAGTAATAATAAAGCATACTATCCATACATTCTATTTGAAATGGAGTTTTGCAGTTCTCTGTTGTGTCCATGCTGTGTCCAGGAAGAGGTAGGTACACTGTCAGCACAGATTAATATGCGTAAACACCTTGAGGCAGTGCCTAGTGTAGAATACTCAATAAATGTTAACTATTATTTTTAGTTACCATGTCCTGTTTCTGTGAAAGAAAGATGGAAAATGTATATGCATAGAAACAGTGCCTGAAACAGATGGTTTGTGTATATTTGTTGAGTGGGGATTTATGACATGGATCCTGGGAGGGCACCCTAGTATAAAAAATTCTTTACAGTCCTGGGATAGAATCCTTAGTCCACGATTTTTGAGAAAGATGACTTTGAGAAACTCATTTAACCTCCCTTAGCCTCATTTTTGTCATCTAGTGAATATAATAATACTTAACTCATAGGATCATTCTGAAGGATTTGACTTTGGCAGCTTTTTAATATTACATATTTTAATTAAGCAAAGTCTGCCATGTTACTATTAGTAGTGAAAATAGCCATTGGTTTCCTTGTGGCAGCCACACAAGAGCAGAGTATGGCAGGATAGGCATTTAGAAAGTTTCCTTCTGTGACCAAGTTGTTTTTGTTGTTTTTTTTGTTGTTGTTGTTGTTGTTGTTTTTTAAGGATTTTATTTATTTATTTGACACAGAGAGAGAGATCACAAGTAGGCAGAGAGAGGAGGAAGCAGGCTCCCTGTTGTGCAGAGAGCCTGATGTGGGGCTGAATCCTAGGACCCTGAGATCACAACCTGAGCTGAAGGCAGAGGCTTAACCCACTGAGCCACCCAGGTGCCCTATCTTTCCTTCTGTGACCAAGTTTTAATTGAAAGAAGTGTGCCTTAAACTGTAACCAAAAGAGGAGACATCATGCTTCCAGAAAAATCTTAAGGAAAACTATTGCAAGCAACAGTAGTAGCATTGGATCAGGCAGTAGTAGCATTAAAGCCCGCTGGATCAGGCTTTAAAGGAAAGGTAGAGAGATTTAACCAGTGAAAGTTGGGGATAAAGTTCTCCCAGAATGTGGAGAGTTAATGTGAAATTTGGGGATAAAGTTCTCCCAGAATGTGGAGGCACCAGAGCAATTCTAGGTGACAGGGAATTACCTCTTAATTAGAGATGATGGCATTGGAAAGTATGTAGACTGAAATAAGTCATTATTGAAATGATTTTCATGTGAAGGAAGCTGCCCCTTCCACTGAGGTTCTGAAACCTTTCACCTTGTAAATAATTTCCATTTCTCTTTTATAATAAACTAATGATATTTACCAAAAAAAGAGAAAAAAGCTAATGGTTATTGGATACATGTTGTGTGTGAAGCACTAAACTAAGTACTTCATGTTGTTTTTCTGTTTAATCTTTCAAGAGTACTGAGTGGCTCTATTTTGAAATGGGTAAACTGAGGCTCAAAAAAAGTAAAATAATGTGCTTCAGATCATGGCTAATAAGTAGATGCACCAGGAATTGAACTCTCTTCTCTCTGATTCTAAAACATGATACTCTTTTCAGTTTACCATGCATTGTCTCATTTTGTGTGGAAAAAGTTTGCTCCTAGGAAATGCTAGGAATAGGATATGGTAAATAATAACAACAAATAACATGTTAAGAACCAGGCAGGATCCTTACTTCTTTACATACATTAGTTCATTTAATCCTCACAACAGCAGTAACTCATGTGTGTGTGTGTGTGTGTGTGTGTGTGTGTGTGTGTGTGTGTATGTGTGTGTGTGTAATAACAATAATCATCATTGTCTCCATTTTACAGAAGAGGTACCCTAAGCCATAATTATGCAAGTAGTAAGTGACAGAGCCTGCCATTTTTTAATTTAGGGAGTGGACTCCAGAGTTTTAACCACTACTTGCTATTTCTGTTAAACGTGTGAAGCCATAGGAGAAATATAAATAGAATAATCCATGTGATCTCTGCTCTTGATTAATGAAATAGGCCTACTGTGTAGCACATGGCATCTTACAAAACATTTTCTAATTCATTCTCCTATGTAATCCTTAAAAGAATTTCAGTCATTTCTAACACATAAAGGCATTCAACCATTGTTATTAGTATTACCATAAGTGATAAGGACATGGGGAGATGGCCAATATCACATTTATTAAAGAAATACAAATTTTTAGATCACAAAGGTCGCAAAAATGAAAAATTATCAATGCTAGCAAAGCTCTGGAAAATACATAAAAAAGCAGGCAAAGAGTAGTTTTTGAAGCGGTTGCTGCACAGATGAAGGGACAGGGCCTTCTGGGCAGAGGCCATGGCTATGTATAAAAGACAAAGGAGTAGGACACAGTATAGTGTACTAGCCAACAGCAAGTACTGAAGTAGTTCACTGTGACTGGAGTTTAGGTCTGCGGGCAAAAGAATGAAGTATTTGTGTTATAAGAAAGATCTTAATGGTGATACGGAGAATTGCTTTAGGGGAAACCAGGCAAGGAAGAAGAGCAGGTGAAGGGTACTAGAGTCATTCAGGTGAGATGGTAAGGAGCTAAAAATGTGGCTGTGGCTGAGGCCTGAGAGATGGGGACCAATTTAGAAGAATTAGCGGGTCTTCAAGTCTAATCTGATTAGGAGTAGATGTACAGCGGAAAGGCATGGTTCACAAACTTCAGAGAGCATCAGGATCACCTGGAGGGCTTGTTAAAATACAGATTGTGACCCCATCCCCAGAGTTTCTCATTTCAGTAGGTCTAGAGTGGGACCCAAGAATTTGAAATTCTAACAAGTTTCCAGATGATGCTAAAGTTCCAGGGGAACCTAACTGGAGAACCACTGGAGTGGAGGCTAACTTCCAAGTCTCCGTTTTGCAAGTTTTATTAAATCTATTCCCTTAATTTGCCATGCTGTTGCACTTTGTCATTCTATGCTTGACCTCTGGATTCTGTCTCACAATGTAAAGCACTTTCAGTCTTTATTGTGGATAGAGTTTTTAAAAAATAATTGGAAGCTAATGACACTGTGCCAGTAATATGTGAAATACTTACATAAAATGATTCATTTTATTCTCCCTAACAGCCTTTTTTTTTTTTAAAGATTATATTTATTTGACAGAACACAAGTAGGCAGAAAAGCAGGGAAGGGGAGAAACAGGCTCCCCGTGGAGCAGGGAGCCCAACGCGGGGTTCAATCTTAGGACCCTGGGATCATGACCTGAGCTGAAAGCAGCCATTTAACTGACTGAGCCACCCAGGTACCCTCATAACAATCCTTTAAGTTAGGTGCTGTTATTTCCCATTTTGTTGTTATTTCCAGTTTAAAGATGAGAAGCGAAAAGGTTAAATAACTTGCCAAGATCCAGAACTAAAAAGTACCAAAGATAGGATTCAGTACTCAGGAATTGGACTCCAGAATCCATGCTCAGTCATTCTTCTGTACTGAAAAAACTTACTTTAAGATACTTGATGTATAGATCTATAGGGTGCCTCGCCATAAGTCTGAGTGTTGGAAATGTATAGTGAGAAAATCATTGTCATTCCATTCACCTTTTGCTAAGGAGTATTGTGTTCTAGGTACTGTGCCAGGCTAGGAATGGAGAAGGTTCTTATGAAGGCCTTACCATCAGTGGTCATACAGTAGGAGGGATATACATCTATTCTCAACTCTCAACTAATTCCACACATTGCATACTGAGGATTAAGATAGGAATGCTGGGATACCCAGAGGAAGGAGAGAATATTTCTAGCCCAGAGGATTGGGGAAGGCTTTCCAGAAGAGGTGCCCCCAGAACACAGTATGCTACTTCTAGCATTAGTAAAAAACATAGATGGTGACTTTAAAAAAATTTTTTTTAAAGATTTTATTTGACAGAGTGAGACAAGGAACACAGCAGGGGGAGTGGGGGAGGGAGAAGCAGGCTTCCCTCAGCAGGGAGCCTGATGCAGAACTCCATCCCAGGACCTTGGGATCATGACCTGAGCTGAAGGCAGATGCTTAACGACTGAGTCACTCAGGCACCCTCGGTGACTCAAAATTTTTTTTTAAAAAACATAGCTCTTACAAGGTCACAGTGTTTAATGTCAGGGCTCTGTTCACTGGGAAAGGCTGGCAAAAATCTCCCAGGAGGCCTCATGTGAGCAGCATTTATTACTTGGTGAATTCAGCCTGGCCCAGGTCTGCCCTTTAAGTTTAGAAACCTGATTTTGATCAGTAAAACAGAGAGAGGGCTTCCATTACTATGGACAGATGTAGAGACCAGAACATCAGTATCCAGCAAAAGTTGCCACAGGACTTAGAGCACCTACAATTGGTTGAACAAGTCTCCTCCCTTGCCAGTGGTGTCTGGATGCTTCCTGCCTCTGATGCTCCTCTCCCTTTGCAGCCAGGGCTGCCTGGCCCTCTGATGACACGTTTTCAGATATGTTTAATCTGGTTGCAGTCTGGTTTGGCTGGTTGGGTAGCTGTAGCTAGTGTGTCTCTGGGGTGATTTTGCATATCTTTGGTTTCATCCATTGTGAACTCCCGAGGCTGACTTGCCCAGTTTGAGTTCTTAGTGAAGTATCTCAGCCCCCACCCCCCCCACTTTGATTCCACCCTTTCGTTGGTCATACTATTGAGTGTATATATGCCAAGCCTACTCCCTGACTTGCCCTAACAATTCTGCCTTTTAAATCTCTCAAATCTATCCTCTCCATCTCCAATGCCACTGCCTCAGTTCAGGTCTTTATCATCTGTCTTATAGACTTTCCCAAAGCCTCCTAATCTCCTTGTCACCAGTCTCTGTTTTTTTCTCTGCTTCCAAACCATCCTCCATGTCGCAGTCAATTCATCTAGAATCAAAATCTGCCCCATCACTCCTACATAAAACAGACACTGATTGCCGTCACACTCAGGTTAAAATCCTAAACCCTTAAAAGGCTTTTCCTTCATAACCTTAATTTCTGATTGGTACTTAATCAGTAATGCCTTGAACATGTAACCTGCCCCCCCCACCTTAAGTCTTGAGAAAATGCTACTTGAAGGAAATAAAGGTACCTCCAATTTGATTATAGAGTAAGGGAAGCCTTTTGAAATATGCGTAATTTTATTCTTTCTAACTTGGTGTTTTTCAAACAGGTAATACATTACATTAGTGGGGTTGGGAAATCAGCTTAGTGAATCCAGCAGCATGGAAAAAATGCAGAGTAGTGGAATGTAGAATGAACATAGTAGTAGCAGGATGAACTCCCGTATCCCGATAATCACCTTCAGTAATCGCCATTTCATATCCAATATGAGTTTATCCATATTCTTGCCCACTTTTCTCTCAAATCTTACCTTATGCTTCATTTGTAAATATTTCAGCCTGTTAAAGGTCAGCATTTAAAAAATCATGAAATCGAATTTGTTATTGAATATGTATGTACTGGGTCATGAAATAAAATGTTTGAAAGCGACTGATTTTTTCAACATCTCTTTTCAAATAAGAAATGTAGGTAGGTCCTAACAATATGTATCCAGGTTAATAATATAGATTATCTTATGGAGGGGAAGGAGTGTCTTTGCAGAAAGATCCCACCTATTTTTCTTCTCCACCCCTAAGTATATATAGAATGTGTTCAACTGCCCAAGACCTAATGGCTTAGGTTCAGCCTCTCCTGTTTCCTCTGGAACCCCAAATTGAGAGGACTGAATTCTTTTGTGGAAAGGAAAAGGGATAAGGAAAAGTATCTGATACTTACTGAGGAGCTTCTCTGAGCCTGGCACTAAGGCTTTTAATATACATTCTCCTATTTGACCTTCACAACTCTTTTAACAGAAAGAAAACAAGTTTATAGAGAGAAAGACACCCTCACCATCACCACCCCCAACCTGCACCTAGCAGAGACTAAGCCAGGTTCCAGCCCAGGTGCCTTGGCTCAGGTCTGCTCTTCCACAACTAGCCTGCCTCTTGCATGCCTGGTTTTTTGTTTTGTTTTTTAAAAGATTTTTATTTACTTATTTGACAGCGAGAGAGGGAACAGGAGCAAGGGGAGTGGGAGAGGGAGAAGCAGTCTTCCCCCTGAGCAGGGACCCTGATGCAGGGCTTGATCCCAAGACCCTGGGATCATGACCTGAGCCGAAGGCACAACTTAATGACTGAGCCATCCAGGCACCTCTTGTATGCCTGATCTTAAAGGCAGCCCTTTGGGCCTAAATGGTAACAGAGATCAAACACTGTAAACCTAGACCCTAAGCAAGAACTGATGTTCTCAAAGAAAACCCTGATTCATCTCAGCTTCCTGAGAAGGTTCCTAGCCTTGTAGAAAGAACCTAGATCTCAGAGTCTTATGAAGATGCATCTAAATTCTGGCCTTCCCACCTGCTCTGTGACTGTGGGTACGTCTCTTAATCTCTCAGATACCAGTAACTTCATAGGGTGGTTGTGAGGATTAATGGTGACCAATACAAAGTCTTCATTTCTGTGACATGGCAGATAGACACTATGTCAGGGCTATCGTGTCTGTGTTTAAGAAGACAGAAAAGGTAGTACTACATTTTAGGAAAGTGTGTAAGCATGGTTAAAGAGAATAAACGTCAGACATCTTAAAAGTTTATTGCTACGGAACACTTCATTCCTCACTGATTGAGTAAAACTCACATAGAATGAGGTGCACTTTACACACACACACACACACACACACACACACACGTTTATCACTATAGTGTTTTGTTTGAATTCACTCATGTAGCCCTCACAACAACCCTTGTGTGGGTGCTTGTCTTTTCCTCGTTTTACATAATTCCCATTTCAGATAAGAACACTGAAGCAGAGAGAGGTTAAATAACTTGCCTGAAGTCACGTGCAGCTATCAAAGGGTGAAGCCCAGACTCTTAACTCAGGCGGTCTGGCTCCAGAGCAAGGGAAGGAATAAAACCCGCTCTAGCTTGGGGTTGTTATGAGATTCAAATAAGATAAGCTTTGAGAAAGTGATTCATAAATGCCATGTGCATTCTAAGAGCTTGTCTGGCAGGCGGACTGGGGCTGGGGTTAAGAGAGAAATTTGAGGATGACTGCTTGGGTTAAGTCTTCACTGTGCCACTTAATTGGCCTCTGTGATCTTGAGCAAATTACTTAATCCTCTGCCTTATTTTCTCAACTATAAAAATTGGAATTTTAAAAGGAAATACCTAATGAGATTGTTCTGAGGATGAAATGAGCTGGTATATCTGAAAAGTTTAGAATAATGCCTAAGAGCTCTAGACAAACATGGTGATATCAGACAATGAAGATGACAAAGGAAAAGGTGAAGATGAAGAACAGGAAACAGCCTTGAAGTTTAAGAAACCTGGGATTGAATCCCAGCTCCTGACTTGGATCTTAGGAACATTTCTTAACTTCAGACTCAAATAATCTCACAAGAGTTGTTGTCCTGGTTAGAAATAGTGTATGTAAAGGTAAGTAAGTAAAGTGCCTGCCACAAAGTGGAAATTATATAAATATGCGTTCCTTATTCATTTACTCTGCTCTGAGCACCTACTCGTGTAGCAAGGGTGCCAGGCTCCATGGAAGACAAAAATATGAGACATTCTCTGTATTTTCAGTTAGAAATCTGAAGATGAAACTGGTCATTGATAATTAAGGTTTAGAAAGTATCGAGTGTTAAATGCTGTGGGAAAGACACAAAAAGGAGAGATTCCACCACTGGGGAGATACAGGAGGGCTTCCTGGAGGAAATAGTATTAGCTGTAGGCTCAGAGGCTGGATGGGGCTTTAATTCCAAATGGAATTTGACTGGGTTCTGGGCCTACAGCAAGCCAAGTTTCTGAGGCCCTGTGGTATTCTTGCCTGTGAGCCCAGGAGGAAGTTGGCTATCTGCAGTGCTCAATGCTGCCAAGCTGGATAAGGCTCTGTGGGCTGAGGGATTTGGGCCCCTAGGTGCATGTAACTGGAATTTCCAGATCTGGAGGCGCTAGCATTGTGGTCAGATAGGCAACATTCTCGGGCCTTGTTGATCTGCCAAGACCATGACATGAGCTCTCAGAGAAAGGGGGAAAGGTCGTATTTTCACTGCTCCCTACCAAGGAAAATTGAGAGAAAATACCCAGATAATCCTTGAGGCTTCTGCCCCCTGCTTTCCCAGGCCTGCCACTCCATGCCCTTCCCACCTGCAGACCTCAGGCGGGATTGTGGGGGACGCACCAGATGGGAGAGACAGACTTGGGTCTAAGACTTAGCTTCACAGCTTAGTATCGAGAAGTCAGCTTTCCTCTTGGAGCCCCAGTTTCATCAACTGTAAAATGGGAGTGAATACTTAATGGGATGAAATTAAATGAGAATTTGTGTCAAACACCTGGGTTAGGGCTTGGCACATTAGAGAATGGCTCAGACTTGTCAGAATCAGTCACCACTTAGTCGACACAGGATTTCTGTTGCACAAGTGCCTACAATACAGACCCAGCCCAAAAGGAGACAGAAATGGTCCCTTAGCCATCCTGCCCCGCCCGTTTTCACCCTGCCCCTCACACTGGACCTGGATTGATCCTTCTCCCTGTTCCTAGTTCTTAGTTGAGCCTGCCATGGACGCTTCCTGTCCCAGTGCCTTGCCTGTCAGCAACCTCTACTCTCAGGCTAGACAGGTCTTTTCTTACCTCCCTGTTCCTGTCTGCCCCCCAACCTCTTGTGCAGTCCCAAGCACTTGACTCCATCCATGTGCGGCCCTGGTAAGGCAGTGTTCTGTACTTAAGCAGAAGAGAAAGGCGTTCGTGACACCGTCGCCCCTCGATTCAGAGGACCGGCTTTAGACTGGGACTGGAGAGCCTGGAATAGGTCCCGGTGCTGCCACCGGCCTTCTGTGTGGTCTTGGGACAAATCCCTGGACGTCTTGGGCCTCAGCTTCTCCTTGTGACTAATGATGGGTCTCGACGGCTCTGGAGGGGAATGGACTTGCTCTGGGACCCCGGTCCGCTCCGGGGGCACCTACGTCCCGGGCAGGAAGGGAGGCGCCCGGCCGCGGCGGGGAGGAGCCGCCGGTCCCGTCCCGCCCACCCGCCCGCCGGTCCAGGTGTTGCCGCGGGAGCCGCCGCTACAGCCCACGCCGCCACGAGGGGACGCCCGCGCCCCCGTCCGAGTCCGGCCCGCGTCCATGGCGTTTCTGACCGCCTGGAAGGGGGCGGCCTCCGGGAAGAACGACCGCAGGTACGGGGCGGGAACGGGGCCTCGGCTGGAGGCGCGCACGGGACGGAGGGGCGGCTGCCGGCGGCCGACGGGAGAGACAGCTGTAGGGGTACAGCGGGCGACCGCAGTGCGCGCGCTGCTGGGCGCGGGGTAACGGCCGCAGGGCCCGAGCGGGGTCAGCCCGGCGCTTCTCGCACCCCCACGTGCCCCGCGGCTCACGTGTTCTGCCCCTGCCGGGGCTGGGCGTGGGGATAAGGGATGCGGACCCCACCCCTCCGCGGTCGCAGCGGAGCCCCGCTTCCGGTGCCGTCATCTGCGCGCTCTCTGTGAGGGTACGCAGGTGAGCCCTCGGGCGGGCTAGGAGTCGGGTTTGAGCCGCGGAGTCAGCCCTCTGGGGTGCTGCTCACACGCACCTGGTCCTCCGCGCCCTCTGTGCCGGGACAGGTGAGAGCAGGCACACCATCCGCGCCCCAACACAGTTGTCCACACCTGGGGGCAGCACTGTGGGGGGGAAATTTTGGGTGTCAGTGCTGGTCCAGGGTGGGATTATGTGCCCCACAGCTCCTCCAAGTTCAACCCATCAGGGATGTCAGTGTCTCCTGTGTGTTGCCTCCACCTCCCCAGCTGTCCCCACCTCCTGGATGAGTTGGTGTCTCCAGATGTGTTCCCTTGAGAAAGAGGAGAGGGGACAATCCTGACCTCTCTTCTGAGCTTAGACACCCAATTCCTTTCTTTTACATAACTTAAAGTTTACCCTCCTTACTCCCTAGAGAAGAGCAATCCAACTGCCCTCCTGGCACTTCCATCTGACTTTCCTGTGAGCACCTTAAATTCTGCAAGCCCCAAATCACATTTCACATCTTCACCCCTAAACCTGTTCCTCTCCCTGTGTTCCCATCTCAGTGAATGGCATTGTCATCCACCCTGTTGCTCAAGCCCAGAATCTGGGAGTCATCCTTTTCGCCTCCCTCCCTTACCTCCACCCCAGTCTCTGAGTCCTGCTGATTTTCTCTCTGGTCTCTCTCAAAGCTGTTCATTTTCTTTTGGAGTATTGCAATAGCCCCTGACTTTCCCAGTTCCTCCAGTCTTCTCCTTTCCGTGCATTCTTCAGACGGATCTTTTCTAAAGCACAAGCCAAACCATGTCATTCTTCTGTTTTAAAACTTCCATAGTTCTCTATCACATAAAGGTTAAAGTTCAAGGTTCTTGAGGAGAGAGGTTGTGACCCGCCTTGGCCTGTTTCCTGTAACTCCCCAGCACTCACTCTGGTCCAGCAACACCGACTGCTTTATAGTGCTCTCACAACTGTGCCAGGCTGCTCAGAGGTGCCTCTGCCTGGAATGCCATCTTCTGCTTCTGACATTCACATCAGTTAAGACTCAACTTGAGGTGACCTCTTTTCGAGCGCCTTTCTGACCCCACCCTTGAGTCAGACTCAGGGGCTTTCAGCATCTTTGCTTCTTTCTCGTGATTCTCATTTAGTCTTTTAACAAACATTGTTGAGCATATAACGTGCTCCAGGCACTGTACTAGGTGCTGCGTATATGCTATTACTTCAGAGGCACAACTCCCTGCTCTCAGGAGACCCGTGTTCGAGAGGAAAAAAAAAAGGCCACACAAATAGGCAAATAAACAATGCTGTGTAAAGCCTTAAAGAGGGCCATGTGATGGACAATAAAATTCCTAGAGCATTCTCAGAAGTCACAGTGTGGCTTGTGTCTGAGGAGCAGAAAGGGGGTCCTTGAGGTGAATCCAGTGTCTTATGGGATCCAGGAAGCAGGCTGCCCAGAACAGGGCATTGAGTTTGGATTTCACTGGTGTTGGGAAGCCACTAGAGGGCGTCAGGGAGCAGATTTACATATTTAAAGATGACCCTGCTACCTCAGGAAAAAAGGATTTTGCCGAGGGACAAACCATTTCAACACTGATTCAAGGTTACCTTTTTCTGTCTCCCCACTACATGTGCAGAGGGGGCAGGGCTTCAGTTTTGATGAAGACATGAAGGAATAATTTCCGAGGAAGGAGAGATCCCCTGGTCGGGATAGAGAAGAATGGCTCTGTCCAGAAGAATTTCTTGCCTGAGGTCTTCCCTGCCTATGAGGTTGTGTTCTGGTTGTGTTTGTCCTGTAGGCACCAGGAACCTTCTTCTGAGTTTCAAATGTGTGTATGTTGCTGATGTCACAGTGTGGAGGGAGGTAGGGAGACCAGAGGGGAGGCTGGCATGATGATCCAGGAGGGTTGCTGGGGTGTGGATGAGGAGAATGAAGGGGGGTGGGAGGTATGGATTAGAGAAGTTAAGGAGGAAGAACTGCTAAATGGTGAATAGAGAGGCTGAGAGATGAGACCCAGAATCACCAGTGAGGGAAGAGAAGTGAGAGACAGTGAAGAGGAGGGGGAGAAAGGAGACTAGCCAAGCAGAGGCCTCTGTATCCTCCATGGGCCTGTTTGAGGGAGAATATGGGAGGGCCTGAACACATTGCCTTTATACTTCAGGTGGAACTTGCTGGACACAAATACCCCCCATTTGCGCCCACAAAGTCTCATATCTGAGGCACAAGCCCAGATATCCTTTCTCCTAGCTCAGGACCTGTGACTTTACCTTCACCCCTCACCCACCACACTGCCTGGTCTCCCACAGCCTGGCCCAAAGGTGAAGAGCTTGCCCGGTCCCTGTTCTGCCACTTACGTACTGGCTCTATGGCCTAAATTCAATTACTTGGTCTGTGTGAACTCAAGTTTACTCAGCTATGAAATAAGCTACTCACTGAGTGGTAGGAAGCCCTAGTGAAGTCCCACTGGAACGGACCTCACAGCCAGCCACTGGGGCATATTTGGTGTTCAGTAAATGTGAGTTCACTTTCTTCTTGGCAGTGGTATGAGGTAACTAAGTTATTCCCATTGAACAGAAGGAATTCTGAAAGGTTTGGGAGTCAAGGGTGGGATTCCTGGCACCAGCATGGATAGCCAGGAAGGTTATGAGATAGAAATGGTGCCCACACACAATGGGGAATGCCACCTACTCGTGCTATAAACAAGGCCCCTTCCAAGCCATACCAGTAGCTCCCACTCATGGCTGTTCCTCCTGTAGAAGGTAGCACCAGGAGCAAAGAGGGAAGTGTAGATGGGCAGATGGCTTTTGAGAGAGTAACTAAGTGGCAGAGCTGTGAGGGCAGGGCGGGGGCGGCCGCAGCGAGCTCTCTGAGAACGGAGGGACCCAGCCAAAGAGGCTCAGGTCCTGGGGCTGCTGTCAGTTGCCCAGTTTCCTGTCCTCGGTTTGAGCCTGAGCTCTAGGAACTCTCAGACGCCTCTAGCTAGGTGGTTTCAAATTTGGTGACTGGAATCCTGGAGTGGCTTTGGGGTTCCTTCCTTGGGACAGGATCTGGACTGGAGGCCAGTGCTGAGTGTTCACCTCTGTGATTCTCAGATTCTGTGAATTAAGGCATTGGTGAATTATGAGACTCAGGATTTAAATTACCATGTCCTATGATATTGAGGTTTATTTTTTTTTTTTTAAAGATTTTATTTATTTATTTGACAGAGAAATCACAAGTAGGCAGAGAGGCAGGCAGAGAGAGAGGAAGGGAAGCAGGCCCCCTGCTGAGCAGAGAACCTGATGTGGGACTCGATCCCAGGACCCTGGAATCATGACCTGAGCCGAAGGCAGCGGCTTAACCCACTGAGCCACCCAGGCGTCCCGATATTGAGGTTTATGATCCCAGGGTTCTGATCTCCCTTCTGCTGTCCACAGCAGCTGCATGGGGTATGAGAAGGTTCTGGTGTGGGAGGCACACTGCAGCCCCCAAATCCTCGATCTCTGGGGAGGATGCCATGGGAAACCCTCAGGTAACCTTCGTCCCTTTTTTTAGTTACAGAGGGATTCCAACTTGGGACATTTTTGGTCCTGTCTTGAGGTCAAGACAGGAAATAGATGATGTAGGCTGCTGTGTTAGCTCTGCCAGCGTGCAATTTCCTGATTTATCTTCAAATCTGTGATTTGAGTTGCTTGTCCTTCCCCTGAATATTTCTGCTGCTCAATTCAGTTTCTCTCTGCGGTCAGCTCCATTCTCTCCTAATGCTCATCTACTTCTTCTCCATCCTGTACAAGGCAGGGCTGCCAGCAGCTTCCAAGCTCAAGTCCTGGGACAGTAAGACAAAGCAGTGAAAAGTATCTTGGAGCCACACACAGGCTGATTTTGGGATCCTGACTCTGGGACTTTCTGGCAGTATGACTTTGGACAGGTTATTTAACTTTTCCAAATTTCAATCTCCTTATCTGTAAAATGAGGGTAACGTTAGATAATGCCTCACAGGGTTGTTGTGAGGATTATGTGAATCAGTTTATGGCAAGCGGTGAGAGCAGTGCCTAACACATAGTCAGTGTAACCAAGGAGTATTACTGATTATTGTCATTAGTGCCCCCAGGCCAGAAGAGGAAGGGGTTTCTCCATCAGTCTCATTTGAAAAAGCTCAGGGAAAAATTCCAGCTGACCCTTCCTTCAACCAGTCACTGTGCCCTGAGAGGTGGAGTCAAATGAGAGGCACCTACCATTTAGCCAGTGGGACTGGAGAGGAGGGAAGGAGCATTACCCCTAAAATCAAGTTGCGGGGGTGGGGTGTGATATTGTAAGGTAACTGTTGCCAATAAGCAGACCTTAAAGTAGAATCATAGCTTCATGAAATCCCCAAAATAGGATTTGCTTGGAGTATCCCTGCGCCTCCCTCTGAGAGTCCAACAGTTGTTGTTGACACCCTGGGAGCTGGGAACCGGTCCCTTGTGCACTCACCTGCAATTGTGACTATTGGCCCCAGCCCCATTCTCAGTCTCACTACCACGGCCAAACCGGCCTGGGGGTCCGGGACTTATAGGACAATGTCCTTGAAGCTTGTCACTTTATCACCCCATCCCAAGGCTGGGGCAGACCTTTCTCCTAATTCCTCGCTAGCTTGACCTAAAACCAGTCTATAATGTTTTAAAACACCTTAGGAAGCGGGGAATGAGTAACAGAAGATTTGTAGGATTCTATGGCCCCTTGCCAACCCCCTAAGACATCCTGAAAGGAGCCTTACTGCAAAACTTCCACATCTGGGAGGGCCCCGTGGGTGTTTTCCCATATTTTCTTTCCTTCCTGCTTCAGGTGGAAACTGCAGTTCAGAAATCTATTGTATTTAGGTAAAATTCTTCCTACTTAGTGGCTGGATTCGTCCCATGTACCCCAGGAGGACAATTATATTAGGACCTGTGACAGAGAGTGGGACATCAGGTGCCCTATCCAGTAACCCTGAGCCAGATGCTCCATACTTTTTGAGTCATTTTTTTCCCTATGGAATGAAGTTTGTTCCTGCTTGTTTCCACCACAGCCTCAGGTGTCCCTCTCCCTCCCTCACAGAGTTGGCCCTGGGAGGACCTTCCCCCTGCAAGAATTCATCTCCAGCTAAGAAATACCCTCCCCCAGACAGAGCATCTCAGTCTCAGAATGAAGGTAACTTTGCTGTCCTTCCAAGAAAGTGGATGGGTACTTCGTCTACACCTGTGTGACTGAAGGGCATACCCAAGTGCTGTCCCTGAGCACAGGACAGGCCAGTCAGAGAGGGATGACCTCTCCACAGGCTCAGTGCACAGCACTCATCCCCCCTCTCCTTCGCTTGCCACAGCTCCCTTCAGCCCTGGCTTCTCACCCCTGGACCTTCTGAACTAGGCCCCAGCCTCTATAACATTCCTACCCCCAGCCACCCTGCTGCCTCAGTGACCCCGTAAGAGCAAGATCTGCCCTTGGACAAGCCCTCATGTGACTCGCATCATCACCGTCCATCCACCTCAACTCTGACTGGGTCTCCGATTCTGCTAGATGAGGAGATGGAACCTCCCTGTGCTTTCTCAAATGCATACACACTGGGGTTTTCTCTCTAGTACTACTTTTGTATTCTGCTTTTTAAAGATTTTCCCACCTTCCAGAAAACTCATTCATGCAACAATTACTGAGCACCTACTGGGTGTCAGGCATTGCTCTGGGCACTGCAAATATATTGGAGAACAAAATCGAAAAAAAAAAAAAAAAATCCCTCCCCTGTGGAGTGTAGAATTTAATAGGTAGAGACAGAAAATAAGTGAATAAGCAAAATATTCAGAAGGTAAAATAACACATGTTGTGTTAAAAATATTGCAGGATCAGGGTGCCTGGGTGGCTCAGTGGGTTAAGGCCTCTGCCTTCCGCTCAGGTCATGCATGGTCCCAGGGTCCTGGGATTGAGCCCAGCATTGGGCTTTCTGCTCAGCAGGGAACCTGCTTCCCCCTCTCTCTTTGCCTACTTGTGATCTCTCTCTCTGTGTCAAATAAATAAATAAAAAATAATAAAAAAATTGCAGGATGAAAGAATAGGGAGGATGAAGGCAAAAGCTCCATTTTAAACAAAATGGTCAGGGAAGTCCTCACGGAGAAGGTGTCATGTGAGCTGAGATTTGAAGCTTTTTGGTGGAGGGGTAATCATGTGATTATCTGCAGGAAGAGCATTCCAGGCAGAAGGAATAGCAAGTGCAAAGGCCCTGAGGTGGGAGTGTGCCTGACATATTTGGAAAAAAGCGAGGAGGCCAGAGTAGCTGAATATGTGAGAGAGAGAGAAAAAGGGAGATGATGTCAGAGAGAGAGAGATGGGGGTGCATGTCATTCAGAGCCTCAAGGCCATGTGGAGACTTTAGTTTTGTACTGAACAATATGTGGAGCCAATGTGGGCTTTTGAACAGACGAGTGACACGATCAGATCAAATGGGTCTGGTTCTGTGTGAAGACAATAAGGAGACAGGGGCTGGAGCAGAGAAACTACTTGGGAAATAATGTAGTAGTCTGGGCAAAGAAATTCTCTATAAATATAATTTAAATATCTGCAGACTATTTGACCCTATAAATTCACTATAACTCATTGAAGTAATTCTTCATTCATGGGCATTTAGGTTATTACCAGCTGTGTCCTTATTATAGAAAACACTGTGTTGAACATCTTTGTATAAGAAATCTTTATGTCTGTGACTGTTCCTTCAGATACATTGGTTGCCTGGGTGTTATTGGGTCACCTTTCTAAGGTTTTCAGTCCAAAATTCCAGTTGCCCTTCCGAGAGAAGGCACTGCTTTCTGCTCCCTGTGGCAGTGTAGGAAGTAGCACATTTGCCATAAATGTACGTGGTAGGTGTCCAGTGGATGTCTTTGCGGCCCTGGCCAGGTCTGCATGCACATCTTCTCTGGTCACCCCTCCTCTCTGGATGGCCTTGCACAGTTCCAGAGCTCTTTGGGGTCCATTTGCTCATTTATTGTTCATGTTTAACGTTCACAACAATCCTATTATCCCTGCATTATAGGTGAGGAAACTAAAGCTCAAAAATTAGTGGTTAAGGCCCTCTTACAAGTGCTTTATGTATGTTAAAATAAACCTCATTTAATCCTTGCAACAGCCTAATGAGCTCAGTGCCATCATCATCCCCATCTCAGAGTTGAAGTCACCCTTCCAGGGTGTCAGAGCTGGGGCGCCAACCTGCTCTCTAAACCACTCCCTGTCCTGCCTCAAGCTCATAGAGTGATTTGCTTCTTTTTTTCAATCAAAAATGTTCCTGGTCCTTTGTGCCTGATGGGGGCTCCTTCCTCAGATCCACTTTCAGCTGCTCTGGGAGACCAGACTTTGGTAGAAGAGCTCAGACCCCAGAACCAAGAACATCAGTGCAAGGAAGGGCCTTGGGCTCCTGGCCCATCCTTCTCTCCCCTCTGTATGGGGAGAAGAGGAACCTAAGGTCCAGAGTGGGGCAGTAACTTGCCCAATGTTACACAGCTAGGAGGGAGGAGGCTGGCCCAACACATAGGCCTGGGTCTTCCTTAGGAGCCCCTGCCAAGGAATATTTTAGAACTGTGATTGTCACAGCCCTGTTTAAGGGCCCTTTGTTGATGGGCCTATTGACTGTGAATTATTAACCTGCCCAAGCCGGCAATCTGCTGGGTGGGGCTCACTCAATTTAAGAAAACCTGCTGTATAGTCACCAGCCCTGCTGGGTTAGGGGCAGGGGGGGGTGGGGGTGCGGCAGGGTCTCTGGAGTCCAACCAGCTAGTTCTGGGCTGGTAGAGAGAGCTAGTTGGGGGCTGCTTCCTGGCAGGGAAAGACCTGGAGGAAGGGACTGAGGTGAGGGAAGAGGGAGAAGAGGAAAGGGGCTGAGGCATCACCTCAGTAATGCCCAGTAAAGCCCCACAGCATCCCTGAGAGGCGGGCACTGTTATTCCAGACTTACAAATGGGTAGACAGGGTCAGAGAGGTAGAGGCAGAGGAGGCTTCACAACTTAAGCTTTGTTTCTACAGCAATGGTATCGCTTTTCACAAGCTCACACTCCCATTTCCGTGACCCACCCCCTTTTCCACACACTTTTCCCATAGGATAAGGAGCCAAGACCTGAGTCCAAGTCACACTTGGTCAAAACCACTGTGGGATGAGAGATAAAGCCTCTGTGGAGCTTTTTGGAGCATCCTGAGGAGGTTTCACTAAACAGATGCTTACTGAGAGCCTTCTTAAGCTGACAGATGGTACAGGTAAAAGCAGTCCATGTAGGTTCTCAGGGCCATCAGGTGTGGTGAGCCCAGTGGTTTGTTCTTGCAGGTAGGGGAGAAAATGAGAGAGGAAGCAGGCTTGGCAACTTCCAGGCACAAAGCACCAGGAAACTCCCCCCAGCAGGGGAGGAAGGAACCCAGGACTCAGCATACTATCTGGGTCCCCGCAGCTTGGCTATCAGCTTGAGGTGGAAATGGGCAGGTGACGTGAGCAGAGTCACTTGGGTTGGGAGGCAGAAATAATGGTGACTCCTAGGCTCCCCAGGGTTGGGGCTGAGCCAGAGCTCCTGGGGGCTGGGAGCTGCCTGGGTGGAGCCCTCCTGAAGGGTGGACCACTCTGGGGCTCTGACTCATCAGGTGAGTGACTCCAGCATCATTGCCATTGCTGTGTGGGGACCGCTGCAGCTCTGAAGGCAGCTTGGCTGCTTATGGTGTTGAGATTCAGTTTCATCTACAACGGGAGAATGCTAGCCTCTGCCTTGCTGCCACCACCACCGGAGTGCCGCTCAGCACTGTGTCTCCTGCCAGGAACTATGGGGGCATTTTAGATACAGAAATTCTTTTTTTTTTTTTTTAAAGATTTTATTTATTTATTTGACAGAGAGAAATCACAAGCAGGCAGAGAGGCAGGCAGAGAGAGAGAGAAGGAAGCAGGCTCCCCGCTGAGCAGAGAGCCCGATTCGAGGCTCGATCCCAGAACCCTGAGATCATGACCCGAGCCGAAGGCAGCGGCTTAACCCACTGAGCCACCCAGGCGCCCCAGGATACAGAAATTCTTAATCCTCACAACCACCCTTTGAAGCAGGCAGTATTTCCATTTTACTGATGAGGAAACTGAGGCTCAGAGAGGTGGTTAAAAGCGAGCATTAAATGAGATAGTCTGTGTTGTACACTTAACCTGTGTCACATGTAGTAAGCCTTTGGTGGACATCAGTCATCATAATCATAATTACCTCAGAGGGAAATGGTAAAGTGCTAGGCCAAGTGTTGGTATTCGGTGATTCATCAGAAGCAGAGATGTCTGACCAGACCCGATCCTTCAAAAGCTCCCAGTCTGATAGCAGAGACAATCACATACACACCTCACTCCACTCCCATCCCCCTAAGATGGTGTCCGCCATGGTGATGAGGGGAGGTCAGAGGGGGTTATTAGGGCAGTGTGTGCCCAGGAAGCACCTAACACCGCCAGGGAGGGAGGGCTTTCTGGAAGAGGTGCTGCCTGAACTGAAACCTGCCGGGCGAGTAGGAGTTTGGGCATATATCAGGCTCTTAATAAATGTTGGTTAAATCCAATGGAGATTTACCTGTATCTAACGTAGCATAAAGCTTCAGAAGTGCTCACTCACCTGGCCCTTTCCACGGCTCTGGGAGGACTCTGGCAGTTTTCTATTGGCAGATTTGTATTCTTTTTTTTGGGGGGGGGAAGGCTTCCAATTGTAAGCTTCTGGATTGAACCCTGATTAAACGAATGAATAAGTGATAAGGGAGGAAGGTGTGTCCTAGGCAGAGAGACGAGCTAGTACAAATGCCCAGAGATGTCCCAGCCTCATTACCGAGGCTCCTCTTCATACACATTGCTGGTCCTCTTCCCAGCCTCACAAACGCCAGCGGACATGGGTGTGTCTCTGCCCACTCCATGCTGCTTTCACCCATGCTGTTCTCCCATCTGGTACACCCTTTCCACGACTTTATTGTGTATAAACAATATAAACTTCAAGGCTCAACTCTGTGCCCACCTTCTCCAGGAAGCCTTCTCCCCACCCCTCCAGTCTATGGTGCACTCTTTCTTATCTGGAGTCCTCGAGATGACAGTAGATCTCATCATAGCCCACTCCTTGTAGTTAATTACCTTTTTGTGCTCATGTCTGAGAATCCCAGACATAGGATGATCCTTGCCAGTGAACATCTAGCCTCTGTTCACATATGGGCAGGATAAGAACTCACTACCTTTCCAGACAGCCTGTCTGGATTTAAACAGGAATCTTCTAAACCTCTCCCCTCTGCCACCAGGCTCAGTCTACCTGGCTCTCCCAGGACCCATTCTGCAACCCTCTTCCTAAGAGGCCTGCCTCTACCAGGCTCCTCCTGCTTCCTCTTCTGACATCCTGGAGCTAAGGGTTGCTCCAGGGGCGCTGGAGTCCCTCCTCCTTCTATCCTCGGCCTTTGTAAAGGGACAGTTCTAATGGCAGCCACGTGCTCTGATGAGTCATGATTAAGAGCATCTGGGGCCTGGAAGTGGTGGCTGGTTAACTCCTCACGGACCAGTGACTCTTTGTGCCAGAATGCCAGGTGGGCTTCAGCCCTGGCCCTAGACATGTACCTTAGGGTTATGCACACAGTGAGCATTTGAGAAGTGTTCTGGATGACTCCGTATAGGGGTTGGGGACTCCGAGGAAATGGGACCAAGCGGGGAAGAGAGACAAGAGTGTCCACCCTGGAGGGCCAGTTCCAATCAGGACTTGCCATTTATTAGGTGAGTTAATTTGAGCAAGTCACATAAACTCTGTGCCCCATCTCTGTAAAATGGCAGCTCTGGGGATGATTTGAGAAGGCCGTTGTGAACCCCTGGCTAGCAGCGGGTGCTAAACCACGTTATTTTCCGCTTTCTCGCGTGCTGCACGCACAGTGCGGCAGTGGGCAAAGGGGAGTATTAAAAACCCAAGCCTGACTCTGGAGGCAGTGCCTTTCTCAGCCTGAATGCCCCCCGCCAATGCAGTAGGATGACGAAGGGCTCAGGTGGGGGCCGATGCGAGGCGGGATCTGGGGTGGGGGAGGGGAGAGATGACTGGGAGATGCACCTCAGGTCTAAGAGAACTTTCTGGCCACAGATACGTGGGGCTGTGTGAGGAAGGAGCGAGCTCCGGCCCCTGGGGGCTGCGCAGCGAGGACACTCGGCATGGGCCCGGCGGACCGTGGGCGCCAGGATCTCTCACGTCTGAGAGCTGAGGGTGGGGGCGCATCTCGCGGCCGCCCCCCGCCCAGCCCGAGCCTCCTCCAGTCGGCCGCAGACGGGCGGCGGCCGCGGCCCCACTGCACTGACAAGCAGACCGAGGCCCGGCCCGGCCCCGCCGCCTTCCCCGCCCCCGGCGCGCCCCTCCCCGGCCGCCGCGTCTGCGGCTCGGCCGCACAGCGCCCGGCTCGGGGTTCCGGCGGCAGCACCTGGGCCGCGGCTGGCGTCCTGCGGGGGCACGCTGCCCGCCCCTCTCCGCGATGAGCTCGGCGGGCGCCGCGGACTCCCTGGCCGCGGGGTAAGTGCGCGGCTGGAGCGGCCCTGGGCCCGGGTTGGGGGGTGGGGGCGGGCGCGGGGCCCGGTCTCCCCCGCGCCTCCGGCTGGCGGCCCGCACTGCGGCTCCCAGCCGCCCCCCACGCCCCGCCCGGCGCTCCGCCCGGCCTCCGGGAGCCGCCGCCGCCGGTGAGCAGGGAGGGGGTTGTGGAGGCTCGCGCGAGGGAAGTAGAGGCGCCGGGGATCCTGGGGCTGTCACTCCCTTCTGGGTCCCAACTTTCTCGTGGAGCTGTAGTAACGGCCACGTCAGAGCCGCCTTCCTCTCCTCGTGGCGTTTACACCTGTGGTGGGCTCTGTTGTTTTCACCTCCGTTACAGTTGAGGAAACTGAGGCATAGCTCCTAAGTAACTTGCCTTCCGTTACCCAGGAGGTGAGCGGTGGGCCTGGAATTTGAACTCAGCTCTCGCTGATGCTGGAGCCCCCACCCGCGCGCCCTACTGTCCCATCTTCGGGGATGTCTGAAGGAGTTAAAGGCTAAGATATGAATCAGCTGTGCCCATTGGGCGCAGCAGGAACTGGGGTAGTAAAGGTGGGTGTTGTCACTTCCAATATGGCTCTCCTGCTCTTCCCCACCCCACTGAGGAACCCTGTAGAATCCCTACACTGCCCCTGTAGCAGTGATAGCTGCTAGCAGCTGGGAGACCTGGAGCAGGTGGCCCTTTCCTGGGCTCAGGTGAGTAGGGGGCGACTCCTGAGGGCCATGCTGGGAAGCTGCTGGGTGGAGATCTGGCTCAGGTGAGCTGGGAGGTGTGCCTGCCCTACCTGCAGCCTCACCACCAGGGACAATATTTGCCAAGCGCCTCAGGGCTAACATGTGAACAGGGAGGTGACAGAGGGGGGGGGTGGGCGGGTGCCAGCCTCAGCTGGAGGCCTCCACAGCACCTGTGTGTGCATCCTGGGTGAAAGCTTAGAGGTTGGGTCACTGAGGGACACTCCGGCCTGGGGGACGGTTGCCTGGTGAGTTTTTCCCTGACCACGTTTGTTATATGATTTGGGCCATATCCTTTATCCTCCCTGGAATTCTGGTCCTTCCTTCGGAAAATACAGGGAGGCCAGGCATGGCTGCTCCCTTCCTACTCTGAGCTGAAGTCTGTAAATCTCTAGCCTGTTAGGTCCTTTCTGCCCAGCCCTGACTAAGCACCATCCTAGTGTGCCTAGGAAAGAAGCTTCCTGGAGAGAAGGCAGGCATGGAGCAGGGCACCTATCAGAGAATCCTGGACTCCCAAGCTAGAAGCCACATCCATCCCACTTCCTTGCACACTCTTATACCTGCCTGAGTCCAGGCTCCTCTGCTGGCTCCTCTGGCCCCTCCATGGACCTCTAGGGTAGCAAGCTCAGTCTTCCAGCACTGGTGGCTCTTCTTCACACATCCTCATACTGAACCATACCTGCCCCACTGCATGCCCTCCACGTCCCCCTCTTCTTTGAGGCCACATGGGTCCATCTGCTCCTGTCCCTGGTCAGTGCCACCCTGGTAGGGTCTGAGCAGAGCAGAGGCAAAGCAGTTCCGCCTTCACAATAGGTACTCAGTCACTCAGCAAACACTCCCAAGGCCTGCTCTGGGCCCAGCCCAGTATTTGTGGATCAGTGGTAAACAAACCAAACTTTAAATCTCCACCACTTAAAAAATTATGAAATATTTTAAGCCTTCAGAAAAATATAGCAGGTGATAAAATGAACCCCATGACCTTGCCACCCAGCTTTTTCAGATGTTAACATTGTGCCCACTATTTCATATTGTTCTTGTTAAGAAATAAATTATAGCAGAGACTTTGGAAGCCTCTGTGGACCCTCCCCACTTCCCTCTCCAGTCTCCAGAGATAACTGCCATCCTGAATTTTGATTTTGGCATTTGCATTTTTAGTTTTTAAATTTTATTTGAGTATAGTTGACACACAGTGTTACATTAGTTTCAGGTGTATAGCGTAGTGATTCAACTTCTCTATATTATGCTGTGCTCCCCACATGTAGCTACCATCTGTCATCCTACAACACTATTACAGTATCATTGGTTTTGCCATTCTATGTTTTTATTCTTTTGCTGAGTGTGTATAAGTCTAAGAAAATGTAGCTTGTTCTGACTTTAAAATTTTTACATAAATGGAGTCACCCAGTGTGAGTCATTCCACAACTTGCTTTTTCTCACTGAGCTTCAGGTTTCTGAGATGTAGCCTTCTTAATCCTTGCAGCTTTGGTTCCCATTTTTGCTGATGTATGATGTACCACCTGATATAGGATCCCCCATTTATTTATCAGCCTTTTTGATGGACATTGAGGTGGTTCCCAGAGTCTTGCTATTTGAATAGTAGATATTCTCATAGGTTGTCCTTTGTGCATATGTGAGTTTTCTTCTCAGATGCTTCATAGGAGTGGAATTGCTGGGTCATAGAGTATGTACACTCAATGTTTTAAAGTTATTTAATTTTCTTATGAAAGCAGTTTTGCTCCAGACATGATGGAAACACATACTCGTAGAGAATGGAAACACATTCTTGTAGGAAAAAAAGTAACACTGGCTAACATTTCCTGAGGACTTCTTACTGTGCTTTGCACAGTCTCAGTCATTCTTCTCAACAACCGAGGAGGTAGGAACTGCCATTCTCCTCTTATTGACGAGGACACTGAGGCTCATAGAGGCTAAAGAACCTTCCCAAGTGTCTCTAACAAGTGGTTGCTGAGCTGCAGTTTGGGACCAGGGTTATCCGCTTTCAAAACTCTTAAGGTCACATTGCCCAAGGCATGTCAAATCAGTCCAAGCCACATCATACTTTATTCACAGCTAAGGGGGGCTTCTCTGGAAGGAGAGTCACAATCATATGTGCACTTAGGGAGGTCACTTTGGGATAGGTCCTCATGGACAGATCCCCTCCCCACAGCCCAGATAGAGCTCTTCCTGCTTGGTGAAGCAGGGGGGAAAAGCCAGCTCTGGCTCCAGTCTGCTTCCTGAGTGACCTTTTTGCACTGCTTCCTTGACTGCCCCAGTGGGAAGGGAGAGGTCCCCCTGCTTTATCCAGCTCTCTGCATCAGGTGTCTTCCAGAAAGACTGAAGCGGGGAAGAGGGAAGGAAGGGGAGAGTGGAATGACTTCAGGCTGCCTGACACCCCCTCACCCCCTCCAGCTCCCTTCTCACTCCAGCTTCAAGCCTCCCTCCTCTACGATGCCAAAGCTCCTGGCATTAGTCACCAGCCCTGCCCCACGCTCCATCCAGCTCAGCAGCACCTCTGGGCCTCGAGTTCTTCAAGGAACAGTGGAAAGGCCACCATTGACCCCTCAGGAGCTCAATAATGTATTAACCTGGGCTGTCAAGGTGGCTTGGAGCAGAAGGGCCTTGAAGGCACGGGACAGCTTGCAGAGAAGTGGAGACTGCAGTCACAGCCAGGGGAGGAGAAAGGTTTGGCAAACTTGCTTTTTTGTGGCAACTTTTCTGCCTTCTCCCTAGGTTCCTTTTTGTATTTTCTTTATCTCCTTATCTGTTAGTTGCAGATAAGAATTGCCTGCCGCTGGGCTGGTGGGAGGATTGAATGAAGTAAGGTAGTGATCGGTTTAGAACTTGAAGTGATAGTCTCATGGTGATGAAGGGGTGGTTATTAATGCCATCATTAAGTCAAATGGGCCCAATGTCCCCATCCAGCCAGGACACCCGCACCTCACCCCTGCACTTAGCACGCCTTCCAGAGCCCATCTTGCCACCTCCCGCTACGGCTTGTGCCACTTTGTAACTATGGTATCATGACTCTAGCTCCTTGCTCAGCCTTTTTCCTCTTCTTGGACTTCTTTCTCCATCTTGTCCTCAGTTCAGTGCCATCTTTTCCAGAAAGCTTTCCAGAAAGTGCCCCATCTCCACTTCTGGGCCTCCTTAGCCTTCACTGATCCTCATGATTGCAGCCCTGATGGTTCTGGTTGTCATTGCCTCTGCCTGCATCTGTCACTTCTGTAGACTGTGAACTCTTCAAGGACAGGGCCAGGTTTGGGTCAGAACCAGAGATTAGTGGGTGTTTGTAGGAGGAAATGAAGGAGGAAATCAGCCCCAGAGCCACCCCAAAGCAGCACCAGTCTGGAGATGTCACCTCAGGCCCACGTCACAGCACTTGAGCAGAAGAGGTACTGGGGCAGTCAAGAGAGGGAATGCACCTCTGTGCTGTTTGTCCATCTGTCTTTCCCTCCACGTAGAGCAAGCAGGCAGAACGTCTTTCTTGATGGGAGGCAGAGGTGATGGCGGTGATAGGGTATATGCAGAAATGGGAGGTAGGCTCTTGGCTCTAGAGTTGTTTGGAGATGGTCATAAGCCAGGATGATGAACTTGACTTCTGAGGGCTGAGCTGGTGGATGGGCACTGGCTCAGGCAGAAACTTGGTTAGAACCCATGCTTGGCCATGTAATCTTGGCCTGGTCACCTTTCCTCTGTGCCTCATCTGTAGTGGGGATAATAATCCTACCTCATGGGCTTCATGAGGGTTCAAGGAGAGAAGGCCCAGAGAGGTGGGTGCTCACTGCCTCCTTACCCATTCATCCAGCAGAATGGGCAGACTGAACACCAGTCACTAGGCTAAGCCCTGGGCACAAAGGAAGACACTGTGCCTGTCTCATGAAGAGAGGGACAGGAACTGCTTCTGTGGGGACTTTTGGCCATAGAAAGAAACTTGGTCTTTATCCTAAGAGTAATAGGAAGCCAGTGAAGATTTCAAGTTCAGAAGTGACATGGTCAGATTTGGGTTTTAAACAGATAACTTTGGCTGTTGTGAGAAGGATGGGTTAGAGGGAATAATGCTTCCAGCATTCTCCCTTATAAAAACTACCAAGAGGCTGTATGGGTTACTCCAAACAACCTTTAAAATACATTCCTGAAGTCCCACAGAAGTAAGAGAAATCCTCTCAAGCCAAGAAGAGAAAGGAAGCTGAAATCAAGCTGATAAATGAGATGAAGGTATTGACAAATTCCAGATCCAGAACCTTGAGTTTTAACGACCACTCAAGGGATGATAAGTAAGGACTTAGGCCTACCCAGTGTCTGTGTGAGGAGTTGAAACCTAGTCCCTCTACCGCAACCACCATCTGGGACCTTCAAAGGGCTACCCCCTCAGCAAATAGAGTCACTGGCTGGAAGGAAATAGCCACCCTTCCCCAAAAAGGGGGATAACAGGTCTGGTGGAGAAAATTATAAATACGAATCTGCCCTCACACAAATTGTGGGTTTGAAGACATACTCCCTTTGTGGTCCTGGAAATACCCAAAAAAGTAACTTAATTATCATCAGATGGTAGCACCCCAGGGAATTTGGCCAAAGTAAGTGAAAATCCTCTCTGGAGGAATAGATCCTTTTCCTAAGATCCCTTTGGGATCAGCCAAATAGGAGCTCCTGGTAAAATTACAGAACACACAAGGAAACAAGTCACTGTGAGCAATAGACACCCAAATCAAGAAACAACAGAATTTGTTTCCCTGAGCGTCTAAGATGCTGGAATTATGAGATCTAGAATAGAACTATTTTATAAACATGTAAAGAAATCAAAGATGGACTTGAAACAATAAGCAGGGAACTAAATACTGCCCCAAATGACCAAATGTATCTGAAGAGGAAGCAAGTGGAATTTTTAGAAATATGGAAGATAATCATTAAAATTAAAAACTCAGGAAAAGTAGCAGATCAGATACACCTCAAGAGAATTAGTGAAATGGAAGTTGTGAAAAAATTGCTCAGAATTTCACAGAGTCAAAGAGATGGCAAAGAAGAGCATTAAGAGACTTGAAATACTGAGCAAATGGTCCAACAGTGAAGAAGAGAGAAAGGGTAGGAGGGGTGAGAGTGGAAAGGCTGGTCTTCCATCAGACCTGGGTGGAGGTCTGCACACCGGAGCAAACCGGCTCAGAAGGGGGTGAGTTAAGTGATGTTTGGGAGGCAGAACTGACAGAGCTCAGGGAGGGGGTAGCAGACAGCCTGGGAAAGGGGTGTATCAGGGCTGACTATCAGATTTCTGGCTTGAAAAACTGGGTTGAGGGGTGTCATTTATTAAGATGGCAAACATGGGGAGAACAGCTTTGGGAAAGTGAACAAGAGTTCAGTTTTGAACAAGACTCGTGTTTTGATTTGCCGGGATGATCTGCTTCTCCACGTGCATGGAGGAAGAGACATTAAAGTTGGGCCCCAGAGTGTATGTAGACATTTACCTGGTGGAAAGGAGCTCTCTCTCAACTAGTTTTTGGGGGAAAGGATCTCCCTTCAGTCAGGTCATCAAGGTAGCTTTTGGAACCTTCTCTCAAAAGAAACTCCTTGAGAAGAGACATCCTCAAGACCATCCTCAAGAGAGGATTTTGGGGATATCCTACTTTAATTTTTTGGATTTTTTTCTCATATTTTGGATGGAGAAGCTGAGACCCAGAAAGGCCAAGGATTTGTTTTCCTAATCTGAGACTCCTCTTTTTTTTTTTTTTATTCACTTAATGGATACTTATCAAAAGCCCACTTTGTACCAGATACTAGATGCTGGGGATACAGCAGTGAACAAAACAAGGATCCCTGCCCTTGGGAAGCTTACTTTTAGTGGAGGAAGACAGATAATAAGCACAACATAAGTAAAAATATATCCATACATACATACAAATAAAAGAGTGTGTGTGTATATATGTGAGTGATAAAAGCTATAGAGAAGTGTAAGGACTTGAAGATGGTAGGGTCCACTGAAATGCCATTGGGAAAGTGATCCTTGAGGATAAAGGGCCCTGGACAGGCCGTATAGTCTGCTGTACACCTCAGCCCATTGTGACAGTGTTTCTGGGGTTCTAGAGTGCAGGTCCAAGGTGGGCAGGAGAAGTCCTGAAGAAGGAGGAGGAGAAAAAGGACTGAAGCGGGATTTAGTGGGTGGGCTGTGCCCCCCTGCAGGAGCCGAAAATCCCGATGGGTCAGAAGGGCCATAAAGACTCCCTTTACCCTTGTGAGGGGTAAGATAAATTTGTTCCTCAGGCTTCCTTGCCTCCATCCTCTGCTCCTCCCCAACCCCCTCAACGGGATCTTAGATGACGCCCTCATTCTGCTGTCCTCCCACCTTTGGGAACACTTAGAAGTGGGTCCAGATTGTCTTTGTGTCCCAGTACAGAGTGGGCAGCCTGGAAGGCACCCAAGGCCCACAGGGAGGTCGAATGGGCCCTGTGGGGCTCGGTTCCAGCCTGGAGGGGGTTTGAGGTCTTCTGGTCACTTGCTGTCTCTCCTAGCAGGACTTCTGTGAGCAGCCTCCATGAGGCCCTGGACCAGTGCATGATCGCCCTGGACCTCTTCCTCACCAACCAGTTCTCAGAAGCACTCAGCTACCTCAAGCCCAGGTGAGGCTTATACCTAGGTTGTGGGTGGGGGTCCGGGGTGTGTGTGTGTGTGTTTGTATCTGTGCATGTGCATGAGCACACTCTAGAGCCCACATGTAGTGGAGGGAGGGGGGTGAGGCGGTGTCTGGTCATGGAGAACCAGAGGTCTTATATAAAAGGAACCCCGTGTAACTGACTGCCTTCAGCCTTTTGAGTCACTATGACCTTCCAAGAGACCATAAAAGTAGGGGCTCAGGCTCCCCATTCTATACCCCTGAGCAGCCAGGCCTTCTCCAAGGTCATTGTGACTTCCTTCCTTTAGGTTCTTGTGGCCTCTTCCACTTTGGTTTCTTGTTCTCACTGAATCCACTTGGGGTTTCTCCCCTGTCAGCTCTAACAACAGCTGCTTTTCCTCATTTTTCCCCAGAGCACTAAAGATTTGAGTTGCCTTTACTCAAGCCCTTCAGGGTAATAATGTTGGTTAATCATTTATCCATTTCTTCCAGTGTTTACTGCCTTCTTTCTAAACAATATGATTATACTACTCTTCCTTTATCACTTTTTTCAGTTTTGTTTTTTTTTTTTAAGATTTTATTTATTTGTCAGAGAGAGTGAGTGCATGTGAGTGCACAAGCAGGGGGAGCAACAGGCAGAGAGAGAAGCAGGCTCCCCCGAGGAACTCCATCCAAGGACCCTGGGATCATGACCTGAGCCACCCAGGCACTCCTCCCTCCCAGTGTTTTTCGAAGACTTCCCAGCTCCACTTCCCTTCTGGTCGTTACCTGTCCCTATGCAGGTTCCTCCCCGCCACCTCCCCTCACACCTTCCGCACCCTCCCCCCACAGACCTCTGTGTTGAAGGACTGCCTTACCCTCCCTCATCTCACGAGGACACTCTACCAGAAGTTCCATAACTCGGGCCAGACAATTCAGGCCCCAAAGAGGAAATGCTCGCCCTGAATGAAAAGAGGCACTAGGGAGAGACCAGTCTTTCCATGAGGCTACCTTTTAATGTCATACTTAAGGCAGTGAAGCTGTCCCTTATCTAAGCCCCTGCTCCATTCCAGAAAAGATGTTTTCCTTTCTTTTTCAGTTTGAGAGTTCTCTTCAAACAGTAGATGTTAACACATTCCCCACCCACATCCCCATTTTGACAAGAAAAAAGTGTTTCATGAAATTGCCAGATACTGGGGGTTGGGGTTGGGGGAGGAAAAATATCTCCCATCTTTATTAAGAACCACTGGTCTAGGAGAAAATAATTGTTGCTTTAAAAAAATGGCCTCCCCTCCCCATTTATAGCCACTGAAGCTTCAAAAGATGTTGGGGTCCAGTTTCATTCATTGTTCTGCATTGTGCATGCAGTGTCTCATTTAATTGTTTCCCATACTTTGTCCTCAGGAAGTAATGGGCTCATCAAGTTCCACCCCTCATCACCCCAAATGCTTGGGCTTTTGTTTTCTGTGTTTGTCACTTCTTTGAGTAGCTTTCAGTTCATTTTACTTTGCTGTGGTTAGAGGAGGGAAGGACTAGAGCTCTCTAGGCTTAGCTGACCTCCTCATGGCCAAGGAATCCCAGGTCCCAACATCCTGCTCTTCTGCTGGTTCCCCAATTTGACAGCTGGCCTGGGCCCAGAAGGTGGGACCCCAGTGGACATCATCTCCTGGAGCTGGATTTCCCTTGGAGGTGAGGGGGCTCTTACTCTCAGAGGTTAGGATCCTATATGACAACAAGAACTTATGGATTGTAAACTAAACTTGGGGTGTCTGAGGTTTGGGAATACCACATTGCACTTCACAGATACTGCATTTGTTACAAATGGAAGGTTTGTGGCAACTCTGCATCAAGCAAGTCTTGGCACCATTTTTCCAACAGCATTTACTCACTTTGGGTCTGTGTCACATTCTGGTAATCCTTGCAATATTTCAAACTTTCCCATTATTATTATATTTATTATGGTGATCTGTGATCACTGACCTTTGGTGTGACTATCGTAATTGTTTTGGGCCACCACCATATAAGACAATGAACTTAATTGATAAATGTTGTATGCATTCGGACTTGTCCACTGACCAGCCATTCCCCTCCCCTGCCTCCTTCTCCTTGGGCCTCCCTATTCCCTGAGAGACAACAATATTGAAATTAGGCCAATTAATAACCCTACTGTGGGGACACCCGGGTGGCTCAGTGGGTTAAAGCCTCTGCCTTTGGCTCAAGTCATGATCTCAGGGTCCTGGGATCGAGCCCCACATCGGGCGCTCTGCTCAGTGGGGAGCCTGCTTCCTCCTCTCTCTCTCTGCCTACTGTGATCTCCGTCTGTCAAATAAATGAATAAAATCTTAAAAAAAAAAAATAACCCTACTGTGGCCCCTGAGCGTTGAGGTGAGAAGAACTGCTCATCTCTCCCTTTAAATCAAAAGCTAGAGATGACTAAGCTTAGTGAGGAATGATGTCGAAAGCCAAGACAGACTGAAAGCGAGACCTCTGACACCAAACAGCCAAGTTGTGAAAGCGAAGGACGAGTTCCTGCAGGAAACTGAGAGCGCTGCTCCAGGGGACACATGATGATAAGAAAGTGGAACGGCCTTACTGCTGACGTGGAGAGTGTGTGAGCGGCCGGCTGGGATAGAAGAGCAAACCAGCCACCACCTTCCCTTAAGGCAAGCCTGACCCGGAGCAAGGCCCGAGCCCCCCTCCATTCTGTGAAGGCTGAGGGAGGTGAGGAAGCTGCAGAAGGAAGGTTGGAAGCAGCAGAGGTGGGTTCGTGAGGTTTAGGGAAAGAAGCCGCCTCCATAACGTAGAAGTGCAGGGTGAAGCAGCCAGTGCCAGTGTAGACGCCGCAGCAGGTGATCCGGAAGTTCCACCTTGGAACATTCATAAAGGTGGATACATTAAACAGTGTAGACGGAGCAGCCTTCTGTCGGGAAAAGATGCCGTGTGAGATGTCCACAGCTGCAGAGAAGTCAGCGCCTGGCCTCAAAGCCTCAAAGGGCAGGCTGACTCATGTTAGGAGCTAATGTAGCTGTTGACTTCAAGGTGAAGCCTGTGCTGCTTTAGCATCCTGAAAATTCTGGGGCCCTTAAGAATTACGCTAAATCTATTCTTCCTGTGCTTTTTAAGTTGAACAACAAAGCATGTTGGTTTACAACGTGGTTTGTTGAATTTTTTTTTTAAGGTTTTGTTTATTTATTTGTCAGAGAGAGAGAGCACACAAGCAGGGAGAGCAGAAGGCAGAGGGAGAAGCAGGCTCCCCACTGACCAAGGAGCCCAATGTGGGACTCAATCCCAGGACCCTAGGATCATGACCTGAGCCGAAGGCAGCCCCTTAACTGACTGAGCCATCCGTGCGCCCCTGGAGTCCATTTTCTCACATGCTGTTGCTGCTTTATCAACTAAGTTTATGTAATATTGCTAATCCTTTGTTGTCATTTCAACATCTTCACCAGGAGTGGATTCCATCTCAAGAAACCACCTTCTTTGGGGTGCTGGGTGGCTCAGTGGGTTAAGTGTCTGCCTTCGGCACAGGTCATGATCTCCAGGGTCCCGGGATCGAATCCGGCATTGGGCTCCCTGCTCAGCCGGAAGTCTGCTTCTCCCTCTTCCTCTAGCTGCTGCTCTCCCTGCTTGTGCGCTCGCTCTCTCTCTCTCATGTTCTCCCTCTCGTGTGCCCTCTCTCTCTAATAAATAAATGAAATCTTTAAAAAAAGAAAAGGAACCACCTTCTTTTCTCATCCATTAGATGCAACTCCTCACCCTCTCAAGTTTTATCCTGAGAGGACAGCCACGCAGTCCCACCTTCAGGCTCCACTTCCAGTTCTCTTGCTCCTTCCACCCCCATCTGCAAGTCCTTCCTCTCCTGAAGCCTTAAATCCCTCCAAGTCATCCATGAGGGCTAGAATCAGTTTCTTCTGAACTCCTGCTCATGTTAATACTTTGACCTCTTCCCATGAATCACAAAGTTCTTACTGGCATCTAGTTTGGTGAATACTTTCTAGGGTTTTTCAATTTACTTTCTATCGGAGGAAATACTCTCTATGGCAGCTATAGCCTTATGAATTAGATTTCTTAAGTGATATGACTTCAAAGTCAAAATGACTTGTTAAATCATGGGGCACAGAATGAACGCAGTGTTAGTGGGCATGAAAACAACATTCACCTCATTGCCCATCTCCAGGAGAGCTCGTGGATGACCAGGGGCACTGTCAGTGACCAGTAGTAACTGAAAGGAATCTTTTTTTCTGATCAGTGGGTCTCAACAGTGGGCTTAAAAAATTCAGTAAACCGGGATGCCTGGGTGGCTCAGTCAGTTAAGCCACTACCTTCGGCTCAGGTCATGATCCTGGGGTCCTAGGATCAAGTCCCGCATTGGGCTCCTTGCTCAGCGGGGAGCCTGCTTCTCCCTCTGCCTTCTGCTCTCCTTGCTTGTGCGCTCTCACTCTCTCTCGGACAAATCAATAAATAATCTTTGAAAAAAAAAAAGAAAAAGAAAGAAATTGCCACAGCTAACCCATCCTTCTACAACCACCACCCTCATCAGTCAGAAGGCAAGATCCTTCACCAGCAAAAATATTACAGCTCGCTGAAATGTCAGATGCTGGTTGGCGTTATATAGCAATAAAGTATTTTTTGATTAAGGTATGTATTTTTTTAACATCATGCTGTTATACACTCTCGACATAATGCTATTGCAGACTTAATTAAACTTGTGTGTGCACAGGGAAACCAAAAATTCATTTCACTTGCTTCACTGCAATATTGGCTTTATTGCAGTGATCTGGAACGAAACCTGCAGAATCCCGCATGTATGCCTGTACCACAAATCTCAGTCCAGGGCACAGCTGAGGGGCTTCCAGGGGTGGGCTGGGGAGGAGCCAGGATTCCCAGCTGCGGGTACATGTTTTGACATTGGGCCTCAAACGAGAAATTCCACTTTGCCCACCAGCTCCCCAGGTGGGGCTGTCCCTTCTGGACCCAGCACCAGACTGAGGTAGCTTCACTGGGGTGGGAAGAAGATGGGGAGGGACTTGAGAACTGGGTAGGCCTGGAGTAGGAAGGAATTATCTGCGGGGTGGGAGTGGATCTGAGTAAGGTCAGGGAAACATATCCTGTAGGAGAGAGTTTCTGTCCAGGGCAGCGACCCTTGACCCCAGAAGATACAGAAAAACTCACATTTATTGAGCATCAGTGATGGGGCCCTTATTGTATCCATTTTACAGAGGAGAAACTTGAGGCTCAGAGAGGTTTAAGATTCACCAGGATCACACAGCTGGTCACTGGCAAAGCCAAGATTCAACCTGTATTTCAAGGACTCTGTAGCCTGAGTTCTGTCCCCACTTCAGGCTGTGGCCTCCTTTCCACAAGCCACTGCCTTCAGGTTAGCATTTCTAGCAAAGGTCTGGGAGGTATCCTGACAGCTGCCAGGACTGGTAAGGGGTGGACCAGCCTTTGGTTTCCTTTAAAAACCTTTGACTCCTGGGCGCCTGGGTGGCTCAGTGGGTTAAGCCGCTGCCTTCGGCTCAGGTCATGATCTCAGAGTCCTGGGATCGAGTCCCGCATCGGGCTCTCTGCTCGGCAGAGAACCTGCTTCCTTCTCTCTCTCTCTGCCTGCCTCTCCATCTACTTGTGATTTCTCTCTGTCAAATAAATAAATAAAATCTTTAAAAAAAAAAAAAAAAAACACCTTTGAGTCCCCAGGATAATATCACCTGGGAGGCGGTCGGTCACCCAGAAGTTAAAAAGCACTTAATTTACAGAGGGTTTTTAATTTTACAGAGCTTTATGAATGAGAAAGACATGAAAATAGATAAAGTCGCATGATTTTACAATAGAACAGTCTATAAACCTTAGTCATCTCTTTCCCTTGAAGTTCCCAGCATAGGCCCTGCACTGGGGAGTTTTATAAATAATTAACAAGGGGGTGTAGTGAAGGGAGAGAAAATTGCTGTGGCACCTACTGTGCAACAAGCAGGAGTAATCCCCAGCCAGTCCCATAGGAACCTGGGCAGGCCAGTGTTCTTGCCCCGTTTTCCAGAAGTATAAATCAAGACCCAGACATTATGACTTCCCCAAGTACAGATGGGGGCCTACATTTTTCTTGTCCCTCCTTGCCTGGTTCTCTTTCCATTTGTTGGACTAAATGCCACTCCCTGCCCCCCCATCTTCTACCATATACTTTTCAGTTGAGAGGTCTGGGCTGTGGAGAAGCAGATGGCAGGAGCAAAAGGCTTTCCAATGCTGGTTCACTAGGCCCTGTCACACTGGTGCTGAGGACAGAGATGCCTTCCATACAAGCTCTGTCCTTGAGGCACCCGCAGTTCAGTCTGAGGGGAAAGCTGAGCCTCTGCTGATATAAACTCAGTATGACCTATGCCTCATTATAGATACATGCTCCCTGAGGAGGGAGACCCAATGCCCAGTGGCCCTGGAGGCAGTTGAGGGCCTTGACAGATGAGTCAGGGTGTGGGGCTGAGGAAAGAGCATTTCAGGTTGCGGGAGCAGCATGAACATAAGGCCAAGAGGAGGGAAAGGGTAGGAACTTCTTGAGAGCATGTGTGTCTCAGTGTGGCAAGGGAAACAGTCTGGAATGTTGACCAGGCTTTGGGGCAGAAGTGACTAGAGGGCTGGGTTGGAAAGGTGAGCAGGACCCGTGCTATGTGGAGCCTTGGGCCAGAGCATTACCCCATGGCACTTGAAAGCCATGGGATGAGTTAGGCAGTCAGTGGTGTGGTCAGATGATGGGCTAGGGAGAGGCAGGAGGGGGTGCGGCCTGTGGGGCCCAGGGAACAGGGAACGAGGGCAGGGCGGGGAAGGAGAGCTTGAGGAGAGAAGGGATTTGGGCTGTGCTCTGGGAGGTGGCGCAGAAGGCGAGAGGCAGGCCCTGGGCACTGGGGGCATGCCCTCAGGCCAACCTGCTGCTAAAGCCCTTCTTGAGTCCTCACCACAGCCTTGCTGCTGCCGTCCCTGTGGAACAGATGAGAAACTAAGGCTCAGAGTTGGAAAGTCACTTGGTGCCATTCAGAAGAAGAAGGAGAGGAAGTGGGGTCTGAGGCCTTTTGAGCAGCAGTGGAAGGGTCAGACCTTGGGAGAGTCTCTTCCATCCTCGGATCCCTGTTTCGCCACCATGCCCAGTCGGGAGGTAGTGGTGGTGACCAACACAGGCCGGCTACCTCTGGAGTTCTGGGAGTTGGTGCTCTCATGTCCCTTCTCTCTGGCAGAACCAAGGAGAGCATGTACCACTCGCTGACATATGCCACCATCCTGGAGATGCAGGCCATGATGACTTTTGACCCTCAGGACATCGTGCTGGCTGGCAACATGATGAAGGAGGCACAGATGCTGTGTCAGAGGTCAGGGCCGTGGGGCGCGCAGGGATGAGGTGTTGTGAGGGGCCATCCTTCTGTTACCTTTGGGTAACAGATTATTAATGATGCTCGTTCTGGTTAAGAAGATGTGTCCCCAGGTGCTAGGAGCTGTCCCCTCAGTTCTGCCTCAGGAGCCCTGTTGTCTGAGCCAGTCTCTAAGCAGCTTCTGGGGGCCAGACCTGATTTCATGGAGACAAATTGGGGCTCTGTCAGGTAATAGCTCTTTGGTCTTGAGCAAGTCTATCTGGATTCAACTTTCTTCATATGTAAAATAGGTATAAAGATAGGGCCTT
This sequence comes from Mustela putorius furo, assembly GCF_011764305.1. Taxonomy (NCBI): domain Eukaryota; kingdom Metazoa; phylum Chordata; class Mammalia; order Carnivora; family Mustelidae; genus Mustela; species Mustela putorius. Next base: position 40,636,833 of record NW_025422005.1, on the reverse strand, counting down.
TATGGGGACCGAATGAGGTCACTGGTCACAGGACCTGGTGCATGATGGGTGTTCAGTACACAGAAACTGCTTGAACGAGTGAATGGCTGAATGGACCCTCAGTGTTTGTGTACAGGTAGTATTGTCTTTCACTGGACACACACTCGTACTTGCCCTTGGCCAGCTGCTGTGCTGGGCACAGGCCACCCTGGGAAACATCAGACCTGGGGGGAGCTGGCTGGTCTGGGAGAAGCCAACAGGGACCTCCCAGCCTGATGCAGGGAAGCTCCAGGGGCTGTGGGGGTCTTGCCAGAGGAGTAGGAAAGGTTTCCTGGAAGAGGCGATGCTGGAGCTCGGTCCTAAGGGGTGACGAGGACCTGGCTGGGGCTGAGGAAGGAGGAGAGGGGCTCCAAGTAGGGGTAACAGCAGAAGAAAGTGTGTGAGAAAGCCTGGACTCGCTTCAGTGTGTATGGAGTCCCATGGGAATGGTGGCGGAGGCATCTGAGCCCACCCTGGCCCCTTGCTCACCCTCACTGAATGACTTGAGGCCCCTCTTTTCCTCTTCAGGCACCGGAAGAAGTCCTCTGTAACAGACTCCTTTAGCAACCTGGTGCATCGCCCCACGATGGACCAGTTCACAGAAGGTGTGGCATCTGAGTGTCCTCTCACCCACGCTCACCCTGTTCCAGGCCCAGGGAGGGGTGGGACGGGGCACTTAACTTCCCAGTTTCACGAAGGGGCCAGGCCCTGGCTTTGGTGCTGGGACACCCATGGGTCAGACCTGGGGCCTTTGGAGAAGTTGCTCTCAGGTAAGGAGGGGAGGTCAGGGTGGTGGTGGGGTGGGGGACTCACTTACCTGATGGCATTACCTGCTGAGGACCCAGAAGTTGGGGAAAGAAAACACTGTCACAGGGTCCATGCGCTTTTGCCCTCCAGGCCAGGGTGGGCTTAGAATTGTGTGTGCACTTAGGTTTACTGGCCTAGTGATCACGGTGATGCCCCAGAGGGGAATGTGGTTTTGGAGGCTGACCCACTGGGATGAGACAGCTGAAAGCAATGGAAGGGATGGTCTGGGCCACCAGGGCCTGTGTGCTGTGACCTCTGTGGCAGACCTGGCGGTAGTAGCGGCCAGTGGTGAGCAGTGGGGGGCTCTTCCATGCAGGAGCAAATGGCCTTCACCACCCTCAAGAGTCCTTGAAGTTTCCAGCCCAAAACAGTGAATATGACAATGCCACTCCCTCCCTCACGCCTTCCAGAGCTCCCTGATGCCCATGGGCCAAATCTGCAGTAGTCCACCAGCGTTCATGCCTTTGCAACCAGACTGCTGCCTCTCATCTTTCCATGTCTCCTAAGTCTCTCCGTACTCACCCCATTTCAATCTTCTGTGTTTGGCTGTCCCCAAACAGAGTTTTTTGCTTCTCCCAGGCCTCTGCCTTGAAAGCTCTTCCTGCCTCATGCTTCCATTCCTTTTCAACTCAGAGGGCCTGACTAGAATGTCCTTTCTTCTGGAAGTCTCCCCTGTCTCCCTGGGCTGCTCTTTCCCTCCTTCTACAGCCTCTCGGCTTCCATGGATCAGGGTCTTCTTTGTTTAGCTATTCATCCCAGCACTTTGTCCTGCCTGGCCCCACAGGGGGCAGGCGCACAGCACCTGCAGTGGTGCTTGGAGAACAAGAGAAGGAAGCTAAGGGCCCTGCACTGATACCCTGGGTGGTGGGCTGGGGAACCAGCTGGAAGGTGGGGGGAGTGTGAGCTAATTCTGGACAGTGGTAAAAGCTCTGGAGGAGCCGGACCACCCCCACCCCCTGCCGCCCCCAATTTCCATGGGTGGAGGGGAAGGGCCTGACTCAGGCTCCTTTTGCCTTCTGGGAAGTAGGGTGGGGAGGATTTGTCCCATGCTGCCTGCCCACAGTCCCAGGAGGCCTCAGGGCTTTGGTTTTCTCCTTGCAGAGGAAATCCACGCTGAGGTCTGCTATGCAGAGTGCCTGCTGCAGAGAGCAGCTCTGACCTTCCTGCAGGTAGGAACCCTCTCCTTGTACAAATGGCCTGGCGATTTCAGATCAGTCACCATCTCCAAGCCGGAAGTAGCTATAGCAGCCACAGCCAGCCTCCTTGTGGTTTAGGAGAGGACCGAGGCTTGGTCACCCCAGCCCTGTCAGCCCTGGCCAGGCTCATGGGCAGCGGTGATGGGCTTTACCCCTCCACACTGAGCACATGTGTTCCCACCCACTACTAGGATGTGCTCCCACCTCAGGACTGCTGTTTTCTTCCTAAGGGCCCTGTGGGGTGACAGGCATTCCCACAAAACCTGCTTTATGGTTGATTCATTCAACAAGCAAGTTTGAATGGATCAAACTTGATTCTATGATATACCAGGCTTTGTGTGTCCATTTTAGTATGTGGTTTTCTATACCTTTCACTGGATGCATGGTGGTGGTTATATAAATGTATTTATATTAAGAAATCTGCACCTTACTGGCCTGTGAAGGGGAAGGTTAGAGGGGAGGAGCCACTTTCACAGGGTCACCTGATTAGCAACAGCCAGAGTTGAGGTTTGAATGCAGGGCTGGACTCAGAGCCTGTGATCCTCACTACACAGTAGTGATTAAGAGATCCGTCACCTAATAATCTCTCCAGAAAGCCTGGGTTAGAACATATAATCATCATGTGAATGTGGGTATTGGGGTAGAGAGGCATATATGAATTTTATTCTTAGGATACTATTTATTTTTGTTAGCTTTTGTTCGTTTTGTACCTCAGGTAATTAGAATTAGATTAATCCTAAGTTCTCATTAGGGTTACTGTTAATAATTGCATTGTGAGTGGCCTTCTATTTATTTATGTATCCTATTACACATAATAAATAAATGCCCATGGTTTCCCCCACCCAACCAGAGGACAGAACACAGCTAGCGAGTCCCCTGGCCCTCTGGGCTCCTCCCCGCACTGTCCCCTGCCTCCCTTCATGGGGAAACCACTGCCTAGAGTTTTGTTGATCATCCCCCACCTTATTTTTCTAAAAATAGTTTTTTTCAGCTTTCTGTTCATGTCTTAGCAGCATATTGTTGTGTTTTAGTTGGCTTCAAGCTTCTTAAGCCCTCAGGCTGTGTGGGAATTGCTTTCTTAATCACTCAACCATATGCAGTTGTATAATATTCCCTTCTATGGATATAGCAGTCTGTTTATCCATTCTCCTGCTGAAGGCCATTTGGGTTGTTTGTAGTTACTGGCGGCTATAAACACTGGTGCTGTGAATGTTCTGGAAGGTGACTTCTGTAGCCCATGTTCTTCCATTTCTCTTGGGCATATCCCCAGGAATGGAACTATATGTGGGCTGTAGGTAGTGGTGCTTTAAATTACAGATGTGGTAAATAGCTGCTTGTTGTAAAAAAAACAGAAAAATTCCCCCCTAAAAATGAGCTTCCCCTCTCACTTTCCCATGGTTCGTCCACCTAGAGGAGACACTGTTAACCACTGGGAGTCCCTCCTCCAGGCCCTTCTCCAGGCACTTAGCATATGTAACTGTGAGGCTGTGGGTGAGCCCTGGACATTCTGGAGGGTTTGTTTGGCAAGGAAATCCTTATCTCAGGTCCCAGGGGTTCAGGAGGCCTGACCTCAACGCCTGACCCCATCCCTCCAGGGCTCTCCTTTTAGGGCTGGGCCCAAGGTGGGGTAGGCTGGGCCCAGAGCCCTGTATGATTCTTCTCAAGCCTGTGGCTCCCCACCCAGGCCTGGCTCTTAGCATCTCTCCTTCCTGCAGGATGAGAACATGGTGAGCTTCATCAAGGGCGGCATCAAAGTTCGAAACAGCTACCAGACCTACAAGTAAGTGGGGCTGGTCTGGGCGTGACTGGGTCCACAGCGTCTGCGACTCTGTGTCCCTTAGACCTCTTTGTGGGAGGTAAAGAGCAGGAAGGCAGTAGTGGCAGGAAGCCTAGAATGCCATGTGACCTCAGGCAGATTTCTGCACCCTCAGGACCTCAGTTTTCCAGAATATTATTCCCCTGGTGTTTTGTTGTATCTGTTCATTTGGTTCCCCTGAGTCTATTCCTGACCCTGAGCACAGGAAAATCAGACAGATTCTGGATAAACTGCTTGGTGTGGTAGAGGCTCAGAGGCAGGCACAAGGACTGTGTCTTTGAGAACAGCAACAGAACCCTTACCTATCTGTTAAGACTCAACCCAAATGCCGCTTTCGAATGAAGCCTGCCTTCGACCCTCCAGTACACACTCTTACCCTCCTGAGGGCCAGATCATTTCCATGCCTTCTCAGCTGTGGGCCAGCCATAGGCCTAGTTTAATGGATAAAAGAAATAAGACTCAGTCCAAACACTTCTACTTGATATGGCACCACAGTCCTTACCTACAATTCTAAAATCAAAAAAGCTTCAAAAGCCCAATTTCTCCCCTCAAGTTTGGCTTAAAACTCATTTTCCATTAAAAGTTGACTTGAATGGACTTGAGACTATGCATCGTCTTATTTTCCCCATCTAATGTGACTGTTTCCCTGCAGAGATACTGTGAGTTTGATTTCAAGGTCCTGCTGGGATATAAGACCCCATGTAGTATCTGGGTACCACATAACCTTGTGGGTCTGTGTTGGAAGTGGGCTCTGCCCCCTCTAGTTTCCTCCCTAGCTGCCAGAGTGATGTTTCCAAAGCACAGATCCTGTCAGGTCATCCCCTACAAACTCCCTCTTGCTCTTGAAATAAAGTCCCAGGTCATTGCTGAGTCATTCCTGGGAGCTCCTCCTGCCCTCCAAAGCATCTCACTCTGCCTCAGACATTTGGGCCTTCCCTCAGTTCTTCAAACAGGCCAAGCTCATTCCTACTCTGGGGGCTTTTGGACATGCTGTCTCTCTGCTGGGAGCACTCTTTCTGTGCCAGGCGAACCCTCCCCATCCCTAGGTTTCACTCAAATGTCAGCTTCTCAGGGAGACCTTCCCTGAACCCCAGACTAGATCAGGCGCTGGGAGTCTTCTTCTTTGAGGCCTTCCTCATCCTCACAGGGACTTGATGGGGGTCTGTCCCCCAGAGCAGGAGAGTTACGAGGGCAGGAGCTTGGTGGCTTTGCTTCTAGCTGTCCTCCAGTGCCTGGCATAGAGAGGCCACAGTCAGTGTTTGCTGACTGAAAGCTCTCAAGATGCTCTCATGGCCCAGGAAGGAGGCCAACGCATCTTTAAACCCTTTGACCTGCCCAGGGCAGGCTAGGATCTGGATTCTTTGTGACTGATGACCAGGATGAAGAGGGCTGAATTTCAACCAAGAGGCTCCAGATAGACTTCTTGAAGGAGGGGGAGTTGGAGTTAGCCCGGTGGCTCTTCACTGGGACATTTGGCAATATTTGGAGACATTTTGGTTGTGACAGCCTTGGGGGAGGTTGCTTCTGGCATCTAGTGGGTGGTGGCCAGGGATACCACTAAACATCCTGGGATAATACAGACAGCCCCCCGCCTCCCCCCGAACGAAGAATTTATCCAGCCTGAAATGTCAGTAGTGCCAGAGTAGAGAAACTGTTCTAGAGAGAATGCAGAGCATGTGCAAACTTTGGACAAGGCAGGTGCACTAGGGCTGATAAGGCTGACATTCAGGGGCAAGTAGTATCTTGTTATGGAGATGGGGTTAGAAATTCCTCGAATGTCAGCTTTCTGCATTGCCAGAACTCTTACCAATCTACCACCAGCGAGTTCTGGGAACAACTGGGAGTGGGGGGCAACCTTAGTCCCAGCTGGAATGGGGACCTTGCCCCCACTATGTGGCTGAACAAGACTTTGCCTCTCTCCACAGGGAGCTGGACAGCCTTGTGCAGTCCTCACAATACTGCAAGGGAGAAAACCACAGACACTTTGAAGGAGGTGTGAAGCTTGGTGTGGGAGCCTTCAACCTGGTGAGTTGGGAGTGCCCGTACACCTGCTCTCTGCTGGCTTATGGTGCTGGGCTGCATGCTGGCCCCAGGGACCTAGTAGTAAAGCAGGCCTGTTGCCAGCCTCGGATGCACAGAGCTGGCGTTGGGTGGGAGTGGGTGCTGGCGCTGGCTTGAGAAGTTCCTCCGTGCATTTCTCCCCAGGTCAAGTTGAAAGTTTGAAATGCACCAGGGTGGCGGTGTTTATAGGACCAGGAAAAGACAAACACAATAAATCAGGGCCTTTTTCTACTCTGGAGACCTGGTGGTTAAATATTGACCAGTAGCAGGGAGGGAGAAAGGCCTGGAAGCAGTGGGGAACCCACAGGAACAGAAAGCCAAGACCCCTTCCTGGGAGAGGTTAGGGAAAGTTTCATGGAGTGGGGAATATTTGGGTTGGGTCTTGAAGGATCTGTAGGTGGAGAGGGCATTCAGGGCAGAAGGAACAGTGTGAGGTAAGCTAGGTGGGGAGGCTGTGAAGCCCATTCTTGGGAGGAGGAGCTGCTCATCAATAATTTAGACTCTTGGCCCTGGGTGTCCAGAGACCTGTCCAGAAGAGCGTGTGTGGCAGGGTATGGCTCTCTCCCCTCTAGGCAAGATTGTTCCAAGAGCAGGCCTTGGGGCAGGAATCCCTGCCCCACTCTGGGTTCCAGTTTCCTTTAATTTAAAGTGGGAACAGGGATCCTGGCCTTAGTGCTGAGAAGTTCAAACTGCAGAGTTCATCAGATGCTTTAGCAGGTTATATCCAGGCTGTCCTGGGTTTGAGAACTGGCTCGCCCTCTGATGAGCTGTGGGGCCTTAGACCTGTCCTGTCACTTATCCCTGCCTCTGTTTTTCCATCTGTCGGATGGGGCAGTGATCTTTCTTGGCAGGACTGTTGAGGATCAGATGCAAAGCCAGAGCCCCTGGTGCAGAGCAGGGGTTCAGTGTGACATCACCAGCTGCTGTCTGATCCTTCACAGTACCCCTGGGAGGAAGGGGCTATTATGGTTCCCAGATGAGGAAACGGAGGCATAGAAAGGCTGTGTAGCTGGTAAAGGGGACCCAGTGGGCACGGTGAGATTGGGAGTTAGACAGTTTGCTCTTAGTTCTCACACTGAGGTGCTTTTCTCTCCAGGGAAGTTGGCTTTCTGAGAAACCTCAGGCCTCCTTGTGGAGATTCTGGAGAGAGGTCCTGCTCCTTCAGGATTTCCTGCAGGACTCTGGGGTTTGGGGAGGAGGGACAGTTCCCACCCCTCCTCATGACCACCTCCCTCTGTTTCTGCAGACGCTGTCCATGCTTCCTACCAGGATCCTGCGGCTTCTGGAGTTTGTGGGATTTTCAGGAAACAAGGTAACCACCTGCCTTCTGGGACTCTTGACTGCCTCAGCTGGACAGGGTGGGGCGGCAGGGCCACAGGCCCTGTGTGCCAGTCCTGGCATAGCCCCCCTCAGTGTGTGGCCCTGGACAAGGCCCAGGCCTCTCTGAGCCTCAGTCTGCTCTCCAATCAAATGGGGCCAGTGATCCCTGCCCAGTCCCACACAGGGTGAAGAGGCTGTAGGGTAAGGATGGTGTGAAGGGCAGCTTTGTGCAGTGGCCTGGAATCATGTTCTCTGAGCCTTACAGGTGTCAGCAACCTGGTTTTCCTTGTTTTGGAAGAACTTGAGCAAATTCTTTCTCTTGGAACCATTTTTTTTTTTTTTTTGGTCTGGGAGTCACCTAAGAGAAGCACTACTGTGCATTAGGCCTTGAGGACAGAAACCAGAGGACTCAAGTGCCCAGAGACTTTCCTAAAGGCAGGAATCTGAGTACTAGGTAGCAAATCTGGGAAAGCTCCCTGGTAGAGGAGGCCCATCGTGGTAGAAGGAACAGTGGCCTGAGAGTCAGGAGTCCTGGATCAGTCCAGCCTCATCTCCTCCTCTGTGCCTTTTTTGGGTAAAACAAGGGGCTTTTTTGTTTTAGACTGATCAGTGTTTCTCAAACCTGAACTTCCTCTGGACTTTCCTGATTTTTGCCAGGTCTGCTCTATATTACTATTTATGTATTATTTTCCCCCAAATGGCTCATATTTTAAATTTAGGTTTATCTAAAGGAAACACTACTACATAGAAAACGCATGTTATTTGGCATGATAAGAACATAATCATAACCATAAATCCTACGAGCACCAAGCGGTCTTGCGAAAGCAGGGTATACGATCTACCAAGGCTGTTTTCCTGCGGGAAGAGGTGTTTAGAGCGACAGTGGTGTTGAACACACACCAGCATAGGACTGGGGCTTTCTCCTCGACACCATCAGGAGAGACAGAGAACTGCGAACTGAGATCATTTGGGATCTTGGGATTCTGAGCCTCATGTCTGTCTGGAGACTTGTCCATGGTCCATGGACCAGGTCCCAGGGAACACCGGTTAGAGGCTCCAAAGGTCCCTTTTTAGTTTTGTTTCTTAAGAGGGCCCTTGAGTCCTGAGAACAATTTCAGGATGATGACAGGAGGGAGGAGCATGAGAAAGGCCAAGGTGTGGGACAGTGTGGCTTGCCTGGGTAGGAGGAGAGGGTGGCGAGCCCAAAGTAGGAGAGCCCTCAGACACCAGCTCTGGCTTCATCTTTATCCTGAAGGCAAGGAAGCTGTGGCGGGTTTGAGGCCAGGGGTGAGGTAGGTCAGATTTGTGTATTAGAAAGAACGATAATACCCTGAAGAACAGATGGGGGCAGACTGTAGACAGGGATACTAGGGGAGTCTGGCCTCTCCTCCCCAGGCAAGCTCTAGAGTCTTTTTCTCCAGGAATCCTTCCCAGACCACTGTTCTCGTGGTCCCATCTGTGCTCTGCGTCTATGGTTAGGATTATCTGCCTCAAGTTCAGTCTGGCTTCTCTTCCTCCCTGACCAGACCCGGGGCTTCTCAGGGCCTCATTGCTCACCCTGGGGGCCAGCAGGTAAATAAAGGCAGGAATGGGGAAGGAGCTATTGAGGAAGTGGGGGACACCTGGACCCAAGCCTCTGCCCTGGCCTTGGCAGCAATGTCCCCTGCCCCCAGAAAGGTGGCCAGGGTACCGAGAAGGGAGACTGGCTGAGGGTGGCCCTGCCTGAACGCGGCTGACCTGGCCAGCAGGGATCCAGATGCAGAGTCCAGTGCTCTCCTGTCCCTGCTCCAGCAGCACAGCCCTCCCAGCGCTCTGGTGACTTCCCTGCCCTATCCCCAGCCTGGGTCCAGCTTCAGCCCACCGCTCTCTCTCCCCCAGGACTACGGGCTGCTGCAGCTAGAGGAGGGAGCGTCCGGACACAGCTTCCGCGCTGTGCTCTGTGTCATGCTGCTGCTCTGCTACCACACCTTCCTCACCTTTGTGCTCGGTAGGAGTGCCCTCGTGGGGGTGGCGGGGAGACAGCCAGAAGGGGGCATCTAGGGTGTGGTTGGCTCTCAGGGCAGGGGACTAGAGGGCAAGTTGCTGCAGACCCTGCTCGGGCCCCTAGGGCTGGGGGTGGGCTCTGAAGCCAGAACCAACGAAGCTGCGTCAGCAGTGTTGTGACTTGGCCTGCCGACCGTTCACTTCCTCACAATGTGACCAGGTTCCAGCCTCAGTTTTCTCTTCTGTGAAATGGGGTGGTCATGCCCACCTTGTAGAGGGTGTGAGGGCCCTGTAGGGGGCCCTGGGGGTTGTGGGTACCACTGAGGCAGGCATGGGCTCTTGGTTATTGAGCCTGGCTGGTGTGCCGGGCTGATGTCAGCACTATTTTATTTAATCCTCACATCACCCTGGAGGTAGAAGAATTACCCCCATTTCACAGAGAGGGAAGAGGAGGCCCCAGGAAGCCTCTGGTAGATTGCCGGGGGGATTCCAAGAGCCGGTGATGGTGATATGTGCTGTTCCCTCGCCTCCTTCAGGTACCGGGAATGTCAACATCGAGGAAGCAGAGAAGCTCTTGAAGCCCTACCTGAAGCGATACCCTAAGGTGGGCCCCCCCCACCCTCCTGCTGGCACCAGCCCCTGCCCACGTGTGCCCTGCGTGCCCACACAGATCTGTGTGCGTGTCATTACAGGGGGCCATCTTCCTGTTCTTCGCCGGGCGGATTGAAGCCATAAAAGGCAATGTTGACACAGTGAGTAAGGGAGGGGACGGAGCCAGTGCTGGTGACCCCTGTGGTCTCCCAGACCAGTGGGTGGACTCTGGAAGGAGGGCTCCAAGAGAGAACCAACAAGAGAGCAGGGGTGGGAGAAGCAATTTGGAATGGGGCAGCCTGGGAAGATGAGGGAGGAGGTGGCATTCGTGGTGAGGAAGACCTGACGGGGAGATGCAGGACTGTAGCATTCCTGCACCCGGAGGTCCTTTGGTGAGCTGGGGTGGGAAGCCCCGCTTACTCAGGCCATGGTGACAGGCATTGCGAGTGGAGCAGCAGTGCCAGGGTGTGAGGTGGGCACCTTGATGACCTGGCTGGGGTCTCCATAGATGGGAGGGAGCCATCGAAGGGGTTCGAGAGAGGAGGGACACGGGTCTGGCTGAGTCCCCAGGAGGGACTGTACAATGTAGAGTTCTGGGGTCTTCATCTGGCCTTGGCTATGATTCCTCAAGCAGCAAGTCCAGGTCCTTTCATGGGAGCTCCTGGAAACTTTGGAGTTTCCTGTGAGGCACAAACCATGGATCACTTTCATATTAATACTTTCCACTGCCTCCTGTCCTTCCATTACAGCTCCATCCCATCCTTTCATTCTGTGTAGGAAGACTAGAGTCCCAGGGAGGGGCAGTAACTGGGCCCAAGCTCGTCCTATAAGACTTAGTCAATAGAACCAGGCCTGGAGCCCAGAACTCCTGCCTGCTCTCCCTCCCTGAGCCTGGCACAGGGCTGGACCACTGTGCGCTGGAGGAGGCTGGGCTTGCTATGGAATGGGGCAGGGTGGTGGGACCATGAGGCTGACCAGCAGGTGCCCGCAGGCCATCCAGCGGTTCGAGGAGTGCTGTGAGGCCCAGCAGCACTGGAAGCAGTTCCACCACATGTGCTACTGGGAGCTGATGTGGTGCTTCACCTACAAGGGCCAGTGGAAGATGGCCTACTTCTATGCCGACCTGCTCAGCAAGGAGAACTCCTGGTCCAAGGTGGGCTGACACCAGGTGCTGGGGCTCTTGGGGGACCAGGCCAACCCTGTCTGGCCATGAGGCCCCGAGTCCCAGGGCCAAACCCTTGACTGAAAGCCTGTTTCAGCTGGAATTTAACAGAACCATAAGTTCTAAGAGGACTCAGGGTTGGTAGGAACTAAAGACCGTGAGGAGCAGATAAAGTTTAGAACTACAGTGTCAGTCAAGATTTTTTAGTCACAAGGGACAGAAGCAGGGCCCAACTGTCTAGGTGAGCGCTGTCTAAGAGAACATTCTGTTATGGTAGAGGTAGCCCCCAGCTACATGGGCACATTGTGTTAGTGCAAACTGGGTGCTTTCAATTTTATTTAATTTTAATTCAAATTTAAACTTAAAAAGTCACTTGGGGTTAGTGGCCACTAAATATGGACTATGCAGGTTGAAAACACAAAAGGCTCTTTGGTTCATAGAACTGAAAATTCTAGGCACAAATGATTTCAGGTAGGGCTGGATCCAGGAATTCAAATTATGTCACCTGGGCTTGACATTTTTCCGTCTGTGGCTATACTCTGCCCTTTGACATCTTTGCCGTGCAGGAGGGTTTTCTCCTTGTGACAGGGTGGCTATGGACTGCCTGACCCTAACTCACATCTTCCCTTTGGTTTCAACCATAGTCCCACAGTCGAGGTTAACTGGTCTGGCATAGATCACATGTCAGTGCTTGGAAACAGGAGTGGGAAGACTCCTCATGGATCAAGAATAGGAGAGGCCTGGTTCTCCAGAAAAAAATAAGGTCCCCAGAAAAAGTGTTGGTTGGTGGGAGGAGGCATTAAAGAGATGCTATAAAGGCAAAATAAGGCACAGCAGATGCCCACAGTGAATGAAAACTTATGACATTATGGTAAGTGGTAAAACAAGTATTAGCCATTATCATCACAGTAAGGATAGCAGAGAATGCTGAACTAAGACTCTTAGAATCACAGAGATCATCAGAGAGCATCCAATTCGGTATTGGCAAATACACAAACCATGTGTCTCAATGACCTGAAATCCTGATTTCTCATCCCTCCCCTACCTTTTCAGTACCTCTGCCAAGACAAAGCTGAAAGGGAATTCTTTGGGTCTGGGGCAGGCGGGTCTGGAGGGGGTGCAGGCTTTCACTGAGCTCTTGCTGTGTGCCCTGCTCTTGCTGGTTCTCTATAGCACACCCGATGAGGTAGGAGTTACCTCCACTGGGTGCACAGGGGCATGGAGGCCAAGAGAAGGTATGTGACTTCCCTGGCCCACACAGCTGCTGGTGACAGACACTGGATTTGAAGACAGCTCTGTGTGACTCAAAGGCCTTTGCTTTTCCCTTGTTACCTTAAGTCCCACCTAGGAGGTCCCTCTTGCCCTGAGATCACCTTGCTGTTGAAGGTGCTCCCTCAGACCCAGTCCCTGTGGGCCTGGCATTCATTCCGCATCACCTCCCACCACTAACAGGAACACAACCTCAGGGAACCTTGTTGAACTAAAGTGACCTAGAAGTGTTCCTGTGGAGGGAGGCAGGCAGCTGGGTTCACATACACAGGGAAGAAGAGGCCTGGGGTGGCCTCGCAGCTCCTGGGAGGAGCTGAGGGAAGGCCAGGCCTCCCAGGTGTCCGGAAGTCTGGCTGTGAGTCAGCTCCATTGCCAGCTCACTGACTTTGAGGTGGTCAGCCCCCTCTCTCTGTAGTGCTTTCCTCAGAAGTGTTTTCTGTGAAAGTGAGGGTTGTAGCACCTTGAATTCTGGGGCCTCATTCATTCCTAATTGTAGCACTTGGCCACCAGAATCCACCAACTTCCAGCTCTAGGGACTTAGGGTGTGGCCACTGCCATACGCATCATCCCCTCTGCTCAGCATCCCTCTTTGCCTGGACTGTGCCAAGTCATCCAGTGAAGCCTTTGCATTTCTCCCAGTGCTTGCTGCTTGAGATGGCCACACACATAGTGGGGACAGTGCTGTGCTGAGCATCATAGTGGGGGAATCTAAGTGGAGCTCAGAGGCAGCCCTGAGCAGCCAAGCCAGGAAGACAGAGGAGGATTTAGGGTGGCTGAGTGGAGGAAGTGGAAGGATACTCCCAAGTGAGGAGAGCAGCAAGGACAGAGGCGCAGGGTGCTGTGTTCTGTGTCACTGGTGAAGGGCTTTGTAGGTGGGAGTGCAGGGGTACTGTGGAGGGTCCTTCCCCCTAAGTCACTCTGTAAGCTTCTTGAGGACAAAGGACTGTCTGTCTACACAGAGCCTGGTGGAGTTACCCAGAAAAATAAATGTGTGAAATCACTGGTCAATCAGACAAGCCTGGGGAGACCGGACTCCCACCCAGGGAGGTGGCTGTTTTCCGTCCATGTGGCCCCATAGCATCCCTTGCAACTTGGATGTCTGTGGGTCTCAGAACTCTAGGTCACTGCATCCATCCTAACATCTGGTGACTCCATAAGGGTAAGTTGTTTGGGGGTAGCTGAGGGATACCAGAAGGCTCTTACAGGAGGCCCACAGATGAGCCTGATGAGGAGGGACAATGACATCCCAGGCAAAAGGACGGCACAGGTGAAGGCCTGGGAGTTTAAGGACTGATGGGGGAGAAATGGCAGAAGAGGGGTCAGAAAAGCAGGTCACAGAGTGCCTTGAAGGGGGTGTTTGGGCTTCAGCCTGACAGTGGGAGAGCACCTCATTTTTGTGGCTTAGATCTGTGCTCTAAGAAGTCCCTCCTGCATTTGTTGGGCACCCCATGTGCCAGGTCCCGAGGACATCCAGAACAAAGACCCTTCCATATTTTAGTGGGAAGAGGGATAAGAAACACACAAATAGGTGTTCAGTAGAATATAATGTCAGGCTGGTATATGCAGTGAAGAAAAGTCAGGCAAGGCCTGTCCGAGAAGACACCGGAATGAAGTCTGGGAGCAAGCCATATGGATTTCTTAATGAAGAGTGTTCCAGGCAAAGGACACTGGAGATACAAGGGTTGGGGAGGGGGAAGCTGAGTGCATCTCCTGTATTCGGGGAACAGCCCAGAGACCAGTGTAGCTAGAGTGATGCGAGTGAGGGGGAACAACATGAAGTTGGAGAGGAAACTGGGGGAGGAAATGGTGTAGGGGCTTACAGTCCATTACAGGGAGTCTGGATTTTATCCTAAGCATGATGGGATATCAAGATTTCAAAGAGGAATTGATATGACCTTAAAAAGATCAGAGTGGGGTGCCTGGGTGGCTCATTTGGTCAAACATCTGACTCTTGATGTTAGCTCAGGTAACCATCTCAGGGTCATGGGATTGAGCCACATGTCAGGCTCCACTCTCAGTATGGAGTCTGCTTGTCCTCCCTCTGCCCCTTCCCCACTCATGCTCTCTCTCTGTTAAATAAAATAATTAAATCAAAAACAGACTGGCAGTGGTGTGGAAATGGCTTGCAGGGACAGGGATGAGAGCAAGGAGATGGGTTAGGAGACCATATGGACAAGGGCAGGAGAAAGACATCCCTGATGTCCTAGAGTGAGGGCAGTGTGGGGTGGATGCTGGTGCAGAGAATGAGAGCGAGGCCACTGGGATTCCAGAGCTATAGAGGAGGTAAGATCATGCTGACTTGCTGACTTAGTGCCAGGTAGAGAGGGAGAAGGTAAGGGTGACACCAGGAGGTTAAAGAGTGGGGATACTCTCCTCACCACCCCTGCTTCCTCATTTTGTGAAGGGCAGATGGAAGTGTGGAGGGCAGAGTGGAACTGGGAGTAACCCTGAGCTTCAGCCCGAGAGGGGCCCCAGGTGGAGGCTGCTTTCTGACTTTTCCTGAGAATCCACGACGTTTTGCTCTCTTTCCTTCTCTACCCCCTGTATTTTTTGGGAGCCATTTGCAGGTATTTCTCCATAGTCCCCGATGGCAGGAGCTGAGGTTCAAGGCTTGGCCACTGGGGGGCAGGATAGAGCCAGGTTTCTCGAGTGTTGGACTCCCAGGAAACGGGAGTAGATTTCAGGGATGTACCTTTGGGGTGGGGATGGGGGTCTCTGCACTGCGGCACTTCCCTGTCAGGGCTGGCTGTGGATCCACTGGGCAAGGCCCTGGAAGCGCACAAAACTGGGGACACTTCCAGCTCTGCCCCAGAAGCTCTGCAGTCCCAGGAAGCAGAGGCCAGGTACAGATTCCTTTCTGGCATTGTCTTTGGGATCAATTGAGGTGAGGTATATATACAGTGCCTGACACACAGGAAGGCAGTTATACACAGGGACCCTGACTCACTCCTCTGGCCTCCCACCTGTTTATACATTCCATACTTTATGCTGCCTATTTGTCGCCTTCTTAACGACACATCTCGGTTACTACCTGGCTTTGCTCAGGCTGTTTGCCTTGTCTAGAAAGTTCTTTCTCAGGTCTCTGTGAATCTTCCCATTGGCTCTCAAGGGTCCAGTCTGAAGGAATTGCTTCTCAGAAGCCCTTACTGCCCTTTGTGTGTCCATCACACCCACTGCCCCGCACACACCCACTTGTTGCTGGAGTCCTTCCCTCGGCTGCATCAGAGAAGGGAGGGAAGCAGCTTTGATGTGGGCATCTCCTGGACTTTGCTCCCAGCTCAAGTCCCCAAGGCGCTTCGGCTTCCTCACCCTTAGTTTCTCCCCTGGGGCTTGGCAATGGAGGTCTATGAAGGGGGGCTGATTATCTCTCACTCTTGCTCTGCCTTGCACAGGCCACCTACATCTACATGAAGGCCGCCTACCTCAGCATGTTTGGAAAGGAGGATTACAAGCCGTTTGGGGATGATGAAGTGGAGTTGTTTAGGTGGGTCCTAGGTCTCAGCCACATCCGCCCACAGCCACCCTGAGCTGTGGGCACCAGGGAGGGAGGTGGCGGGCTTCTTAACTCCCCTCCCCTGGCTCTGAGCTCCCTGACGCTCCCCCAGGATCGCCCCATGTGCCTCCTTCCCTTGCACCACCACCACTTCCAGCTGCTGCTTGTTCCAGCCCTTTGAATCTGTTCAGAGGCACCCCCCCACCCCCAAGAAAGTGGTTTTGTCAACATCCTTTCCACTGAGCCGCCTTCTTCTGGTCAGTAGGATAGATGTGGACACTGAGGTTCAGGGAGGCCCCTTCTGCTGAGTTAGACTGCTATTCTCAAGCTCAGTAGAGGACCAAAATGTGGGAATCAAACAGGATCAAATCCAGCCTCTGCTGTTTCTTAGCTATAGCACTGTGAACAATTTCAGCAGCTATAAAATGGGAATAACCACTTCTGCTTTGCAGGGTTGTTTTGTGAATCAAATAGAAACTATGTTGAAGAGCCTGGTGAGGGGCCTGGAACCACTAAATTGCAGCTGTTTTTCTTGTTATCTCTGCTGCTGTTTGCCTTCGGCAAAGGGTCTAGAGCAGGGCTCAGCCTCAGCAGGCTGAGGAAGGAGCCTCAGGCCTTCTTCCAGTCAGGGGTGAGGGCTGACCCCAACTTGGAGACCTGGGAGTGGTGGTAACCTGAGCTTCCTGCTAACTGCTGTCACAATGGCAGGGTGTTTATATTTACCAAGTGCCTCCTCTTCTCCATCTCATAGCTCTTCCAGAAAGTCTGGGAAGGTAAGTATCTGTGGGGGAGGAAGGATCATTTTCCTTCCATAATTTTAGTATCTTGGTTAGAAACTGGCTGAGATACTCCCCCTACTCCTAAGAATAAAAGATTAACAGGAGAAAAATAAACCAGAGTTTAATAACATGTATATCTTGTTTACATGGGAGAGACCCAGGAAAAGAGTAACTGAAACGGCCCAAGCCATCACTTTAAACATCATCCCCAGCTAAAGATAACAGAAGATGTTGGGAGGGTGGGGAGCCAATTCTGGGAGGTTTTCAGGCAAAGCAAAGTAAAGGAGGATAAGGTAGTCCTGCAGATCAAGTCCGCTTTCTCCTTTAAGAGTTTCTAGGGCTTTAAAAAAAAAAAAAAAAAAGTTTCTAGGGCTTATCATTATCCTCTTCCAGATAGAAGAGAAGCCCTTATAAATGGAAAATCTCGCTTATAAATATAATTGTCTCTTACGAAAGGGCAGCTGCTACTAGGTTTTCAGAGCTTTTCCTGTATCTGCTATTTCTTAGCCTAAAATAGTCCTTGTGCCAAAGAGCCATATTTTGGGGTGACAAATTCTGCTCCCCTTCATATCACTGTCTCAAATTCAGAGATAACGGGGGCCCAGAGAGGTTCTACGGTGAATAAGCAGGGGAGGTGTTTGGCAGGGAAATTCTCAACTTGATCCAGCTGGATGGCTCAGGCTGAGGGTCACAGCCACACCCAGCAACTGTGGCAGAAATTGGGAGGGTGGAATGGAGCTGGGTGGGTGAGGCCCCAGATGTGGAGGCTTGCCTAGATACACACATACTCTGCCCTTGGAAACAGCTAAGGAGGCCGCAACTCACGTGGCAAGTTCATTAAAGGTTTGAGCTGTGTGGTTGTGGGCAGGTCTTTCTCTGGGTGTTAATCTCCCCTGTGAAACTGGGGTCAGACTTCTGCTGGGCCTTCTGGAAATGAGGCCCAAGAGTGGAAGCAAGACAACTAGCAAAGCAGGCCTGGGGTGTTTGCTGACATTCTCACCTCTGCCCCCTGGTGTGGAGCCCTCTTACCTAGCCTCAGGAAGTGGTCAGGTTTGTGGGCAGGCCCTGTGATAGAAGGCCACAGCCACGGGTTGTGAGTCCAACACAGTCCCTCATATAAACTGGGGAAACTGAGGCCCAGAGAGGAGCCAAGCAGAGGCTGGGCAGGCTGGAAATTTCAGTCCTCTCTAGCTTTTTCTTCCCCTCATCTCTTTCACAGAGCAGTGCCTGGCCTAAAGCTCAAGATTGCTGGGAAATCTCTACCTACAGAGAAGTTTGCTATCCGGAAGTCCAGACGCTACCTCTCTCCCAAACCGATCTCATTGCCAATCCCTGCTCTGGTGGGTAGGAGGGTCTAGACTGTCCCAGTACTTGTTTGGGACTGTGGGGATTAGCTGAAAGCCAGAGATACTGCTAAGGCCAGGGGAAGTGGTTGGGGGAGAAAGACCTTCATGCCTCAGGGCCTGGAAAGGATTTCACAGTTTACCTGGGACTGTGAGGGAAGCATACAAATAGGCCTGACCAGACCTGGCCTGAGGCAGTACTGGTATGGTGGGGGCAGGGAGACAGGTAAGCAGGCTTCAGCTGCCTCAAGGTGAAAGAGTAGGCCCACACCCCTGTGCGCAGGGTAGAGCATCACTCAGCTGTTTGTGTTCCCACCCGTCCATTTCAGTTTTATCACAGGATTGTAATGGTTTATTCTGTCCCCCTCACTGGACCAAGTCTCGGGCCTGGGACCATGTTACAGTCAACTCTGTAGTAAACAAGCTGACTATGTTACTGGGTGCTGACTATTCTTTACACCCATTGCCTTATTTGATCCTTACAACAACGCTGAGTATCAGATGCTGGTGGTATCCCCATTTTACAGAAGGGGAAAGGCCTAATAGATAAGTAGAAAGATAAAATTTCTAATACATAGTAAGATATAAGTAGAAAGATAAAATAACTTATCTAGGTCACACAGCTAGTGAGTTGAAGAGTTAGAATTTAAACCTAGAATGGTTCTAGAGCCCAGATTCTGAACCATCATTACGCTAATTCCACGCATGATTTTGACAGGCATCAACTTGAGAAGTTTCTAGCTTGTTAAGAGTCTTTGTTATTCAGATACTAAGGTAGCCAGAAAAGTGGAAAGGGAACTGCTTTTTTATGGTCCTGGCTCCACTATTCATTGACCATGTGCTTGCCCTTGGATAGGGTTCCCCTTCCCTTAATGGAAAATTAGGAATGATAATTGTCCATTTCATATAGCAGTAATGGGAACTAGCTGATTAACTGTGTTAAATATTTTATGAATCAAAATCATATTTCCCAAACTATAATAGTCTATAAAATGCTATTTATGCCTAAAATAGTTTCTGTGATTAAATATATTTGGGAAAGACTGGCCTAAACAAGGTTTATACACTGTGGACTTTTTGGAGCCTTTATATAAAACATATAGGTAAGTTTCCAAGAATAAGCTTGAAGATGATTTTCCCTCTAACTAATTTGGCCACAGACCTCTTTTTTTTGAAGGAACATTTGCTAACTTGGGACCATATACACCATTTGAGGAATACTGATTCTAATCTTAAATTCCCTCCCTATAACAAAGAAACAAGAACCAAAACAATAACATCTTTTTAGAACTTTTTGTATGCAAATCACCTTCACATCTATTGCCTGGGTTCATAGTTTAGGAAATGCTAATGGAATGACTATAAATGAACATTTAGTATTCTGAGATTCCTGGCAGTTGAAGCAAAGAAAGGAATCAGTTTGTGTTGCATAGTTTTCATGATGGTAACTCAAGCCCAGTGCCTTGGGGGAAGAGAAACAGGGTGACAGTCTTAACAGCAACTGGAAATCCCGAAGTGCTTAAATAAATATAGCTCTTCCAATATGGGAGGTCCTGTCAGACTAGCAGGGAGGAGGACTTCCTGGAGAAAGTCCTGTGGATCACAGCCTGGTCCTCAAAGTTTGGGGGAAGAGTCTGGACACAGAGAGGTTGGGAAAGAGCATGATAACCACCCAAGGAGGCCATGAGCAGAGGAGTAGTTTAAAAACTATGTGCAGCTCCCTGCCATGACCCCTTCGAGCCCATAACTTCATAGGCTGGACTGAAATTTGTCATAAAGGATTAGAGATAGAAGGGCCTTTAGTGATCCTCTGGATCTGCGCTGCCCATTTTACACCTGGGGAAACTGAGGGCCCACTAGGGAGGAAACCTTTGGACTGACTTGCTCCCCTGCCTTCAGGAAATGATGTACATTTGGAATGGCTACGCTGTGATTGGGAAGCAGCCGGAACTCACAGACGGGATACTTGGGATTATCACCAAGGCTGAAGAGATGCTGGAAAAGGGTCCAGGTGACTAATCCCGGCCTTTGAACCTGCCAGGCTGAGTCAGATCATAGATCTTTATAGTTAAAGGTTCCTGCTACTAAAAATGTCCTTCCTTCCTTCTCTATCATGGTTAACAGTCCTTTGGCTTTCTAAGACTGAGCTTCAGTGGCAGCTTCTCTAAGCTGTCCCTTGTCCCCAGTTAGGGTCAAAGTCTCCTCTGGGCTCTCCCTTCAAGTCAATCCTGATCTCACTACATTGTCACTGTCTCGGTATCTGTCCTTCCCAGATGTGAGCTTCCTGAAGACAGAGACCATGTGTGAATTACCTCTCTATCCCCAGGGTCCAGCAGAGTAGGGACTCCATGACTAACTGTTAGAGAAATAAGCCTGTCTTCTTCCCTTATTCTTAGAGAATGAGTACTCAGTGGATGATGAGTGCTTGGTGAAGCTGCTAAAAGGCCTCTGTCTGAAATACCTGGGCCGTGTCCAGGAAGCTGAGGAGAATTTCAGGAGCATCTTTTCCAAGTAAGTGCCTCTGCAGCTGCTCCCACTCCAGGTGGCCTTCTGCTGGGCCCATGTCTCCTGGACAGAATTGGCAGGTTCTCTCCTTTCTCACATGCACTCCATAGCTTGACCCTAGCCTGCCCGCATTCACTACACTTGTACCAGTGTCTGTTCTGTGCCAGGATCCTTGCTGGGCACAGATCATTCAGACCTCATTCCCTGGGGCTATCAGATTGCCAACTACAGGAGTCCATCCACACTGAAGTTTCAGGTGAATGGTGCCTCGAGTTTGTAATTCACTTCCACGCTTGAGGAGCACAACTGTTACAGACAGCTATAGGCAACACAATCTGGTATGATCAGGGCTGTGTTACAGGAAAAGTAGGGAGGACAGCAGGTGCTCTGAGGAGGGACTTGAACATAATGCAAGATACCAAGAAAGGTTTTCCAGGGATGCCATATTAACTGGGAAGTTTATCAGGCAGAGAAAGGAAAGCAGGAATTTTAAGTGGAGTAGGTAGAGCATGTACAAATGCCCAGACACAGGAAAAAGACCTAAGGTTGTGGTTACAGTGATTTGGTCTTTCCCTTCCTGGATGAAGTTATAGAGGGAAAGGTTACAGATGAAATAACGGGGGCTAGACTGAAAAGGGCCTGGATGTTTTACTTACAAGGCTGAACTTTATCTTGTAGACAGAAAAGATCAGGAAGGTATTGAGCAGGGCAGATTTAGGTTTTAAAAGAGTATCTCTGGGGCAGCATGGAGGGTGGGTCAGAAGCACCAGTCTAGGGACAGTAGACTTCCTAATTTAGTAGAACATTTAACCTGGACAAAGGGGGTTGGGGACAGAGGTGGGCATGGGGTAAGGACATAGGATGAACCATAAATTGTCAGGGAACTGGGGCCCTAGGTGCAGAGAACTGGAAGGCTCTCCTGTGGATCAGAAGCCTTTCTATGGCTATGTAGTGGGAGCCTTCCCCAACTAGGATTCATTATCTGGAAACCCCACCTGAAGGCATGGATTAGATCCTTCTACTCGGGCAAGGCTTGGGAAGACTCTGAAGACTATCTCAGGGGCAGAGCCTGTAAGCCATGTCCTTCTCTGTCCCATAGTGAAAAGAAGATTAAATATGACCACTACTTGATCCCAAACGCCCTGCTGGAGCTGGCCCTACTGTTTATGGAGCAAGGCAGAAACGAAGAGGCTGTCAAACTCTTGGAAACTGCCAAGTAAGGCGTGGTTAGCGTGGTCTGTCCTTTATGCCCCCCCCCCACACCCAGCTCAGAAGATCACCTTGGCTGGGGGGGGAAGGAGCACAGGCAGCAGAGAGGGAGCATGCTGGTAAGGACATTAGGGCAGTCCAGAGGCTGGGCCTGTGTCCCTGGGAACCCAGTTCTCTCCTGGTCTAGGGAGGCTTCTTGAATTTGCCATAAGGACTGGAATCCCAGAAACAGCGAGTGAATTACCCAGGGTCATACCACAAGCTAACTACTGGCCTGGTAGGAAGACCTGGGTTTCCTGCCTTCTAGCCCCACAGATTTATTTCTTAAAATCATTCCCGAAAGCTTGGTGACTCAACAGGATTAAGAGTGGCTCCACAGGGTACAATACCAAGGTGAGGGGCTACACATCCTTTCTGTTTCTCTCTATTGGACAAGGCCCAACTCTTTCTTTGGACAATTTTAAGCATCTGAAAATCTTCCTTGGCCTGGTAGTTTCTTACAGTTCAGATTGAAGGAAAAGCACTCCTTAGAGCAGCTTTATATGCCTGATTCTCTGGTCTTTTCCAGGCAAAACTACAAGAATTACTCCATGGAGTCAAGGACACATTTTAGAATCCAGGCAGCTATACTCCAAGCCAAGTCTTCTCTAGAAAATGGCAACAGATCCATGGTCTCATCAGTGTCCTTGTAGTTTTACGCAGCACTCCCAGGCTGGAAGACAGAGACAGCTGGACAGAGCTCCTGGAAACATTTCAAAAAGATCCCCTCCCCCTGCCCTACCTTTGGGGTCCACCGGTGCTCCAGGGATGGCATGACATAGGTATCCATGCAGAAGGGAAGCCGGCATTTTCACCAGTGTGGCCAAGGGCCTTTACCAAGGACAGAGCAGGTAGAGCCCTCTGCCTGCCCTATTACACATACGGGTACTTGTTTTTCACTGTGATGTTTAAGAGAATGTATGAACAGTTTACATTTTCCTTAGAAATATATTAATGGGATCACAGTTGGCTAAAAAAACAAACACCACCACCTGTAAATCTTTGTTTTAACCCACACTGATCTGGAGGTAAACCTATTTATGATACTTTTCAAAATTCAGCAATGTCTCCGCTTCCAGGGCCAGAAGGGCCATCAGGGCTTCTGAGGGTTGGGTGTAGAGGTTGCACACTGACACCCACTACCTTACTACTTACTCTTCATTTCCACTCCCTTAGTCACTATCCAATTTAAAACAAAATTGAATGGAAATTACTTCACTAAAAAGACACGTGAGTTCTTCCGTAGGAAAAAGAGAAAAAGGTCAAACTTTACCGGTAAGAAATGGGAGTTGCTGAGGCCTCACAGAAGGGGGGCTGTGTGGCCCTTTCTATGCCAAAGCCAAGAGGGAAGGTTCTCAGACACCAGTCCACATCCTCACTGTATGCCACACTGAAACTAGGAGTAATTTACAAAACAAGATTCTTTTGTACTTCACTATGAGGTACATTTTATTTACTGACAACATTTTTCTTAGAATGGTTATTCCTGGCCTGTTGTGTATGTTTTAGATTTTTCATTTAAGAGAAAGGAGATATTTAAGTAATAAAACATATACTTAAGAGATCATGCAACATTTATTTCAGTAAAATGTGTTGCTTGAATTCTTGGGCAAGGCAGAAGGTCTGATCAGAAGCCATATGGCCCAGGTATGTTTTATTTAGACAACATGATGCCTTAAATGTTTTTAAAATAACTTAACATTTAAAAATGGGGAGATTTCACAAATAAATCTGGTTTCTGGACTCTTATTTAAGAAGAAAATCTAATCTGGTGACATTGGGCTCATCCCTATAAGACAATAAGGCAATAATCAGTTGGAACTGGGTAGAGGCTACTCTAAACACTTACATTACCCTTCTGTCCCTAAAAGCATCTGAATTTCCAAACTCTGGGGCTGTTACAGTAAAAACTCAGTGGCTAGACACCAAGCTTACCATTCACAGCCTAATGACAGCATACGATTTCCCTGAAGGAAAAAAATCATGTACATAGTAAATATGCATCTGTGAAATGTGACTCCTAAAATACATGAATGCAATTTCTGTAAAGGAAAGAACCACAAACAACTTTTCCAATCTTCCAGCATTGCTGGATTTTTAGCAAACTTCTGAATTTGCCACAGGCTGGGTAAATTAATCTATTAACATTTTCAACTAGCTTTCTGTGAAGTCACAGGTTTTAAGTAAAGCAATATTCTCATTAGGAAAACAAAGCAGGAAACCCTCAATCAAGATCTTTTGCACTTAGGGCATAAATGCTATTAAAAATTTTTCTCATTAGACTACACCCAAGAATGCTCTCCACCGACAGCAAGCCCTCTGTAAGCTTGCTCTCTAAAGCCTGTATTCTGGGAGACCAGCCTCTTCTAGGTAGTTGGGCAGGGCAGGGTGAGAGGAATGACTAGAACCAGGCTGCTGAATAAGGGTGGCCTTCTGTGGTTCCTTCACATATTGGAAGGCTAATACCTACTGCTGTATTTTAAAAAACAAAACAAAACAAAAAAACAGCACACAGTATATACCAAGCACAGCTTGCAAAATTGGAGTTAGCAAAAAAACTTTTCTTTAAACATTCATTATAGACACTTTTATTTTAAAAAAATTTATGCCAGGATGGTTTCCTTGTCAATGTTATTACTGATTTCCTGCTGGGCTTCATTAATTAGCTGATGTCACCTTACCTCTGTCTTGTCACAGCTACAGTCTGGCTGGTAAGAGCAATCAGTGGGTTTTGTCTCCTTTATCCCCCCCCCTGCAGCTTGAGATAGTCTATTAAAAACATGTTTGTGAAATTGGGTGAAAATGTCAGGTGTCTAACATCGGATCCTTGTGTGGAAGCTTTGAAGGTGAAAATTCTGTCCTGGGCTTCTTGTTCTATCTTCTTTTAGCCATTTCTGGTTGTTAATTCTCTTAATAGTACAGAGCTTTCCAGCACATATGCCCTGGAGAGGCAACTATCAGGTGGAGAATCCTGGCCTAGAAGTAAGGAGACCTGAATTTCTAGTCCCTGCTTTATTACTAATTTTCATAAGTAACCTTGGGAAAGTTATGGGCCTGCTCAAAAATTAATAATTTGCACTAGATTAAGGCTCTTTCCTGCTGTCAGTGGTTCTGATTCTGACTCTGGTCAACTATATTTTTGGATTTTCATATCCAGAGTAAGACAAGAGATAGACACCTCCCTACATTTTGCCAAAGCCTTATATACCTAAGCAACTCAACCAGAAATTATAGGCTTTCTCAATCAAAGGCCTCTATAGTAGCCCAGCACACTTGGAGAGCAAATATCTTCATTTGGGTAAAGTCTAAAACCCTATTACACAGAGGAACCCACCATTAAGAAGTAGCAACTGTGTAACATGATCTAAACAGAACCTCAACAAAGGAAAGTCTACCTCTGCCTCTCACTGGTCACAGGCCCTTAGACTTACAGGGTGGCTGCCAGCAGTGTGCTGGTCCCTATCAGCTCTCCCATGTGTTGGCAGGATTCCCTACTCCTTATCTCTCAAGTCAGAATGGGAGTGTTTCCAAGACAGCTTTCGTCATTCACAGCAAAAAGTCATAACCTGACACCAAAGCCAGGACCCTCAAAGGCCAATGCCAACACAAGACTTGGCTGAGGCCCAGGTGGACGAGTTCCAGCAACTGAAGAACAGCACCAGGAGGTTTTCAGAAAGCCTCAGCCTGCTGAGTGCTTGAATCCTGGAGAAAAAAAAAAAAAACCCAGAGGGGCTTTTCTCTGGAGCTACTCCCAAGTTTGTTTCTTCTAAGATGATGAGGACTAGACAGTCTTTTCCTTTGCTTCAAATTTAAAGCCTGACAGCCTTTCAACAACTGTTTCCTTACTCTTTAGCACCATCAAATGAATTCACTAATGAGAGGTGCTTAGATTCTGAAAACCAAGAAAAATGGCAACTTCTCATACATACAACCTCAGATGCAGCTTTCTAAGTTTGGAAAATGACTTTTTTTTACGCTTTGGTTGGCATGAGCTCTTTTGAAATCAAGTGCAAAGTTCATCACGACCCAACAGATTAAGTCCGCAAACAAGGAACCTCATTTTGGGGCTTGAAAAATCCATTTCTAAATGAGGAATGTATGAATTGCTTCTAGTATATAAAGCCGACTGTAAAGTGACAAAATATAACAGAGCCCTTCCTTTGGGAAGACAATTACTAAAGATTGCTCTGGACTTCTAAAAGCTGACATTAGAGTTTAATCAGATACATCACAGCTAACACCTCACATATAAATGGACTGGGTTTTAATTTTCCTCACATCATTAGTAAATCATTCAGAACACCAGATACTATATGCTTTGGGTGGAAAAACAGCTAATATTAAGTGCTCACTGTTTACCTCTTGCTAGTCTAAGCACTTTACATGTATGTAATTCTCATAACTATATGAAGTAGGGACTATTACAGATGAGAAAACTCAGACACAGGTTAAATAACTTGCCTAAGATCACAAAGATATGCAGCAGAAAGTTTTTACACCAGGCAGCTGAATTCTAAACCCCATGCTTTGCTGAACTACTTTTCAAACTGTAAAATTATCAGTTTAATGTTGGATCTGACTTATATTGACCTCTGGGCCACTATTAAGGATGGAAAAGGTACTGGCTAATAGCTCAAACACCAGAAATCCTTTGCTTCGAACACATGGAGCATTCTGTCTGTGTGGCATGATTCTGGAATTGGCAGAGTGGAGCCCATTTCCATACCTCAAGAATGGACCAGTGCTGGAGAAGAATCTCAATGTCTTTGATAGTATAATCCAGTCTTCCCAATTCACACAATGTTTAAGACTTGGTTCTGGATCCTAAATGACAAGGTGAACTATTATGAGGCCTCCCTGAGAAAAGCTGGGCTCATTATTTTTGCAAAGCCAACAAATCTTATAAGCATTCAGAGTTTACCCATAGGACCAGACTCTTGAGGCAAACCCTCAGTTACCTTTCTCAACTTCTTTTTCTCATGGACAAGAAATCTGGAGCAACTGATGTTGCTCTGATGATGCTCTGTTGCACTATAACACTGATGTTCTAGAAGGGTTTCAAACCATACAGGTGCTACTCCTCCTTTGATCCCCATCAGTTTTAGATGCTTAAAGTCTATACCTTATTGATAATGCTGCTTCATTCATAGGCAGAGAAAAGCAAACTTTCTATGGAGGCATCCAAAGATTACTAAATCTTCCAGTGGACAGTAACTCTTCTCAAGGAAAAAAAAATGTGAAGGACAGTTAGTATCTCTCCTAAAGTTGCCTTGAAAACTTTATGAAAACAGTAAATGGTTTTAGTCTGTCAGCAACATAAATCAGATGGATCCAGCTGTTGTCCTGAGCTAATGCCTGTTGCTCAGAGTGATAAAACAAACAAGAACAATGTGAATAATTAAAACATGCAGATAAATCCAAATCCTTTTTGTACAGTTTTGCTGAAGTCCCTAACAAAAATTGTATGGATCAGGAAATGGGTTGAAGAGGGACTTGTGGATTTTCTGTTTCCAAGCTAAAGAGTAAGGAAATAGCAAAAGGTAAAATGGAAAAGTGAAGTCTGGATATTTGTATCTGGACAATCAACCTCTGAATAATCAGCGAGCACTCAGTCATGCAGTTATTTTTTTAAACAACCACTATATGATTTATAGAAGGACTGGGTAGAATTTAGTGGGCTAATCATTTTTTGTGGGATGTTTTTAGACCCACAGGCTCTCAGAAAACAAATTACAAAGTATATTTAAGTTAATATTGCCAAAATACATGTACCTCACACAATTTATTAACATTTGTATGTCATTTTAATATAAACCTTAATGTGTTGTAATGTAACTCCTAGGAGCTTAAAAAAGGGTTCTTTTTCTCTAGTAAAAATAATTCTTAATGTACAGAGCTAAATAAATAGCCCACTTAATGTTCCTTCAGTACCTAAAATTAACTTGCTATATCTTTCAAACCACTCAGAAAAAGTACTATTTTAAGATGTTTATATTATACAACCAAACATTTACAGTTACTCCATGAAATCCTTATATTTCACTTGAATTACTACATAAAAGCCATAAATCTGAATTGTGAGCATTAAACCACTGCCTAACCATGGGCAAATACATGTTTTCACCTACAGAACTGAGAAAAAAAAATTTTCAGAGACCATTTTTAATGGCTCTCAGGAAATTCTCATTTAATAGTAGTATGTCAATCCGTAATTACATTCAATGCAACAATGAAAATTTAATAGCTGGACATTTTACTCTATACTTTAACAAGCATTTATTAATAATAATAAGCACCTAGGTTTTGTGTACATCTTTAAGGGAAAAAATGTATTTAAATACATGAATGGGTAAATCCAGTCTTTAAACAGGCAGGCTAGCCTAGTACTTATGGATTCATTTCTGAAGGGAACAGGAACACGGCCTTCATGTTAGAAAAGGCATGAAATTTATGGAAATGAGACCTCAGTGGCCAAATATTTAGGAACTGAGACTTGGAAGAAATTAGAAGGAATTCAACTAAGTCCCCAAAGGGTTAATATAACACAGTCAGGAAGAACAGCTCAGGATGATGATGGCTCTTAAGCCCATACTTCCCATGATGGAGATATTCTGAACAACCTGTGTCTTAGGGGAAGTGTAGTTGAGTGTTAAGATTAGTGCAGGGGAGCTGTAAAGAGGATACAGAAGGAAGGATTTTAAACTATCTTCTCTGACTTTCTCCCATCCAGGAAAAGAGTAGATGATTTTTACATTCAGTAAGTAAATTTAAAAGTACTTGAAATACTAACCAATCCAACTTTTCTGATGTCCACTAATTTCAAAATTAAAGGCTTACAAAATTAGTTGAGATTACTACAGTGGTTGCAAGTATAATCAGTTGGCTCTGAGAAACTGCTAGGCAATGCCTTTAAGCAGGGCTAACCACCCAACTGCCTACATTTTGGAATCCTGTCGAAACTTACCTTCTTTATTGTTTACCATTTTAGTCTCAAGGAGTATAAGCAGGTCTGCTTTTGACTACTGTCACTCCTTTTTTAAAATGCATGCTTCCTTATGATGAAGCTTTGTATGACAAGAATGTTAACACAATGCTCACTGTATTCTATAAATCATATTGGCTTATATTACACAGGAGACACCAGTAGTAGGGGGAATGTTCTCCTGATTTAAGAAATTCCCTATAAAGAACACTCAGAGAATGGAAAAGGTTTTTTGTGAACCAAAGTATTTCAACTTGTTGGGTGTACACTTAAAAGATTCCTGGTCAGGCTTTTCATATATTTCAAATCCTACAGCCAACCTTGAACACATCTTGCCCAAATCTAAAAGTTGCACCTATAATTTAGCTTCAGAAAATTTGAAGCTATCAAGCTTCTAAATTTATGATTAGATGGTATTAAATACCACACCATAAAAAAATCTTCCCAAAAAGTTTACAGAACTAGAGATTAAATTTATACATTGTTTAAAATTTATACACCATTTTCAAGAAAGGATTAGATAATTTGGGGAATATTCTTATGTAATCAACTCTAACCGTAGCCCTTTATAACTGTATTATAACTTTATTTAACTTAGTAAAAGCCAAAATTGATAGTTCTTAACATGGTGTATGGAAATCAAAATTAAAGAATACAAAGTACCTTAAAATTTTTTTCAGCTCAATACTAGTTCCTTCAATATTACTGCCAAACTTCTGCAAAAAAAGCCTTGCAATAAAGACTAATAGCAACATAAGATGATTTTTTTTAAAGTTCACTTACCAATTTTAACAATCTAGAAAAAAGGAAAGTCTGATTATAATACTTGATGACACAGACATCATGTATAAGTAGAAAACACAAGGATAAAAAAAATTATCACTGAAAATATTGCACAACTTCAGGTTTTCCTCCAAATTTGCTTTATGTAATTGGGTGGATATAAATTAATGAACAAAAACTTAAGCAAGATACATGTAACAATTTAACAGAACCTGATAATCTAATTTTCAATTTTCTCAAATTCATCTTTAAGTCTTTCCGTCATGGGGCTCATAAGAAAATTAACCAACATATGGATACTACATTCTAATGTCAAATCTTTAAGAAGTACTTATGGCATATTCAATTCCTCTAAAATGCAATTATGAAGAACCCTCAAGATACTCGTGTTTTGTATGTAGAAAAGTGTTAGAGTCAAATATTCAACTCAATATAAAATAAGAAACATTTCTGATTTGTTAGATTGAGATTGCTTCTCCTTTTGCTACTGAATGATTCTTAGTTGTAATCACTGAGCTGAACAAATAAGTCACCTTTGAGTACATAAGGAAAAATAAACACATGCTAAATGGATAAAACATTATAAACTACATCTTTACTAGACCATCTCTACCTCTAACACTTCAGAAGCTTAGAGATTTAGAGTGCTCTTACATTAACTGCAAGAAAAAGGAGAAATTCCCTCTTCGAGATCACAACTATGAAGTCATGTGGTTATACAAATTCTGCATTTGTGTGCAAAACATGAAATACATTTATCTTAATTCTCCCTGCTTACTTGTCAGTCAGCCAGCAGGACTTTCCTTTCCAAGAAACAGAGACTGAGATGTGTTTTATATAACTTCAATAACCTCAGCACTACAATAAGAGATGCAGTATCCTTTTGCTATGGTTCAAGACAGTAAGGGAAGGAGGTCACAAGAATAAATCAAAATTATTACAACTGAGCAACTTTTCTCAGTTTCACCATGGTGCCACTTTCATTTTACATAAGCATGGTGGCATAATTCGAGCTCAATAAATCAGAAATCTTAATATTTAAAATTTACCTTGACTTTTAATTACCATATTAACAATCAAAATAATTAGATAAAACACATAGGAAAGGGTAATATTAAACCCCACTTTACTAGAGTTGGTTTCTTGACATTAACTCAGTTTTTTATAGAAAAGGGATAGTGCATCTCAGTTTGCTTACAAGCTAGGAGATCACTTTGAATTCTGCATTTCCTAACTGCAAACAGATATAGCACTTACAACAGGTTATAAATAAACTGGTTTTCAAGCATAGAGCCAGCCCCAACGATAATACACTATTTAAAAAGACCTAAGGCAATGAATTCCATTTCCAATGGAAAAAAAGAACTGTGCAAACAAGCTTAAAACTACTTTTTTTGTGCCAGTGTTATAAAATGTAGCTTTTAATAAAACCTTGACCCAAATGCCAGCAACTTCAGAAAAGAATTTGGGTGGGGGGAAAAAGAGAGTTATTTCATTTAGGAAAAACAACCACTATCTTTTTCCTAATCTTCAACACACACAATTTAAACATATACAGCTGCTGTAACACTTTACACAATTCCTATGTACTGGAGCATAACAAGATCTAAATACAATTATATTTTTAAACACTGGGTCAAGGCTTTACATAAAAATACCATCCTACTTTTCCCCCTAAATTTCTAAAATATCACATATTTTTTTCCCCAACATCTGCAGCCATTCAGGAATTTTTAGGAAACTTTTGTGCATGATCTTAATTCCTAATCCCTGGCTCTTTGGGCTCAGTGACAAAAGATCAAAACCACCAAATATGATGGTTCACTTGAAGTCAGACCAGAGACCCTGGCTCAATTAGTCTCGTAGGATGAAAGCAGTGCTGCATCAACCGGCTCCATGCAAGAGGGGCACGTGAAGGATCTCATCAACCAGTCATCTATACAGTCCAGGTGATAGATGTGCATGCACGGCAGAAATCGAATCGGGTCCCCATAAACAAAGTCCATCATACAGATAACACACCTGTTGGGGGTGAGGGAGAGAAATCAGAAAACATTTTTAGAGAAGTGATCTATCTAGAATACTCTTTAAAATCCCATTACAAAGACTGTTCATCTGAACAGATGAAAATGGCTTGCCTGTCATCCTACCAAAGCATGCAAACTGATTTTTTTCTAATGAGCATTAATCCAACAATCTCTTATTTTGATCCCCTGGAAATCTGCACAAGTTTGACAGCTATGAACAGAGCAAAGAGAAACAGACCGACCACCTGGGGATCAAGTCCATTCCTAGAACTGTGCTTACAAAAATAGCGACATGAAGAAGAATGTGATGCTTCAGGTGGGAAGCCATCAGATTAACTTCATGTGAACTCAGTTTTTGGTGTAAGTCCAGGAGTAAGATAGTTTTCATTTTAATAACTATATGTAAAAACCACCACTAATTTCAGTCTACTTGCTGGACTGCTGTAGCTAAAGATCTCTTTATTAACCCTAGTTTCAAGTTCACGGAATTCTACAGGTTTAAGAAGCAACCCAATGACAGAGTATTTCAGTATTCAGGACAAGTTATTATCTTACATACTAGCACTAAATGGTGCTATGACTCAAAGAGCCAAGCATCAACATAGTAAATTAGATTATGTCTTTGTTGGCAAGACCATTCTCAACCTAAAAGGAGAATGTCCTCATTAGGAATTCTCAAGACAATGAGCTCTCAGGACAAAAACTTCCCAAAAGTAAAATATCATATTCAAATCACCTGTCTTAATTATTCCTCAAATTAAAAATAGATATAAGATTTTCCTCATCACTAAAACTCCTTAATTTTAATAGCTGCATAATCTACCAGAGTACTCCTATGCCACAATCTACTTAACTATAGTTCTACTCTAAATAAAACCATGGTGAATATCTTGTGTATAAAGCTAGGATAGATCTCTGTCTCAAAGTGTACAGACCTGAGAAGGTCCTTGACATGTTGCCAAATTGCTTTCCCAAGGCCACCAGCATACTCATGCAGGTGGATCATTTTTAACTGACATCAACTGTCATCCACATGGACGCAAACAATATACAAAAGAGTCAGAAATTCACACCATTTCTTAGCTATTTTTTACTGAAAATTCTTAATTGTTGTATCCCAAAATTCTTTTGCATAAACTGATTATATTAAATATCCAACTTCTAATATGCAGGAGAATATCTTCAAAAGCAAATCTCTGGAGACAGACCTTTGAAACATGTGTAAATTTATTAAAACTTACTCCCGGATCTTTTTTTCTGATCCATCCCTTCCAGGGTCATAAACTCCTTTAGGCAGATGCTGTATAAGGCCTATTCTTTGAGCTATCCTAATTTGTTCCTCTTCAGTCAGCTGAGTTGCTAGGCGAGTCTGGCTAGGTGTTGGATGATAGACCGGAACTGGAACTTGTTCCTAAATTTTAAAAAATAGAGAAAATAATTATTTTTTAAACATCTATTTTCCGGGGATAATGTTTGTTTCTTCCTTTTTTGGCTTAGTGGGTGAGAGAGGACCTCGGAGAGGTTGGTTGGGCTAGTGTGCAGTACTATGAGATTGTTTTACTCTGCCTTAACTTTAGCAGACCTAACCAAGATATAAAGGATAAAAACAGGGGTGGCTGGGTGGCTGGGTGAGTTAAGGATCTGTCTACAGCTCAGGTCATGATCCTAGGATCCTGAGATCAAGCCCCACATCAGGTTCTCTGCTTAGTGGGGAGATTGCTTCTTCCTTTCCCTCTGCCCCCCACTCATGCTTGCTCTCTCTCAAGTAACTTTTTTTTTAAAGTATCTTTAAAAAAGGGATCAAAACACAATGTTCACTGAAAAACTCACATGGAATGCTGTGTGAAGTATTTCCACATGAAAGCCACATATCCCCAATATAATGTTCCTGATACACAAATACAGTAATTTATCTATTGGTCTATCAGGAACAATACATAAATAAAATGGACTGTATTCAATATTCTTTGTAGGCTGTATTCTGTATTCAACAGAGCTCTATAGTCCCTGTATATCATTATTTATGTTAAAAGTGGTCATTATAGACTCCTATTTGTAAATATTTTCCCCCATATAGACAACCTTAAATTTATTTGGAATGGCTGGATATTATCACAATAACCTTTTTGTAAAATTCCTTTTAAGCTTTTGGATACATATATGGATATGACAAGTGAGCCGAATGAGGCCACCCTTCCTCCCAAATAGAAAATATAAGTTTTTAGGCGATGTAAATAACCTCCATAATTATCCAGAACATCAACTGAAGCTGCTTCAAATTAATGGCTTTTGTATGGAAAATAATTGAGAGCACCCACAATGGGAAACTTTAAAAGGGCTCACAAATATAAATATCCTTTCCAAAGAGAAATTTTAGGGGAAGTCTCAGATACATAAAAGTTAGGCTCAGATACTCAATATTTAATTCAAGGAAAATGAGACTTTTCCAGTCTCTTAACATACCACTCTGTCCCTTTAAACTAGCCTTATTCATAAACACTCCTTTATTGACAGCAGAGTTTATCAAAGGCAGAACAGCATTAGACTTCAAATATTTCTCTCTCTATATATATACAATGGAATACTACTCAGCTATCAAAAAAATGAAATCTTGTCATTTGCAACAATGTGGATGGAACTAGAGGATACTATGCTAAGTGAAATAGGAAAATCAGAGAAAGACAATTATCATATGATCTCACTCATATGTGGAATTAAAAGAGTGATGAGTACTGGGCGTTATATGCAACTACTGAACTGCTGAACACTACATCAAAAACTAATGAAGTGCTAATGTTGGTTAATTGAACATAATAAATTCTGAAATAAAAAAACAAAATAGGATCATAGGGGAAGGGAGGGAAAAAAACAAGACAAAGAGAGGGAGACAAATCCTCTTAATCATCAGAAAGAGACTCAATCATCAGAAACAAACTGAGGGTTGCTGGTGGGTAGGGGGGTAAGAGAGTGGGGTAACTAGATGGACATTAAGGAGGGCATGAGATGTAATGAGCACTGGGTATTATATAAGACTGATGAATAAAAAAGACTGATGAATCACTGAACTCTACCTCTGAAACTAGTAACACACTATATGTTAATTAACTGAATTTAAATAAATACCCTCCAAAAAGGACTTTAAATATTCCTTTTCTGAGATTTAGAACGAATGTTTAATTAAAGATCTCAAAACCCAGTAAACCCTTTATCAAATAATCAAGAGTATATCCTCTGGTGCAAATAAAATGCCAGTAGTTAAAAGTCTCATGTGTTCTCAATTTCCAACATCAAATCATTAATGTTACTTAAGTACTTTCATACTTCTACCTCATCATGTGAATGCTTATCAGAAGTATATGCGATATCTAAATATTCACTTAATAATGCATACTACATAGAAAGATGATACCATATTATTAAAAGTATGGCTCTTTGATCCAGATAACCTTAGCTCAAGTCATTTACCTCCACTTAACAGAGAAACCTCATTTAAGCTGTTTAACCCAGCTGGATTAGAGTCTACCTATTAGGGTTGCTATAAAGCTTAAATGAGGAATACTCAACCTTAAAGTGGCAGGAAGTTAAATGAGTATAGGTATTACAACTACTAATATCACATTCAAAGAGCTATTATCTATTGCTGCAGGAAACTAAGCTGTTTCCTTTAAGTTCCATGCCTTTCCATCTTACTGCCTTAGCTTTTGCTATCCCTCCTACCTTTCTCTGAAGTCCAATGGTCCAAATTATACCTTGTCCAGCAGTTTGTTGATACGAAATGAAGCCTTCCCAATCCTCCTCTCTACCACCCAATACTGACAGTTTCTAGCCTCCGCTTAATTACATAAGTGTTGCGTACCTATACGAGAAATAGGAATATTATACAGACTACAGTGAAACTTCAGTTAACCTGTGCAGTCATATGAAAAAAAGACTGTGGGGGCACCTGAGTGGCTCAGTGGGTTAAAGCCTCTGCCTTCAGCTCAGGTCATGATCCCAGAGTCCTGGGATCGAGCCCGCATCGGGCTCTCTGCTCAGTGTGGAGCCTGCTTCCACCTCTCTCTCTGCCTGCCTGCCTCTCTGCCTACTTGGGATCTCTGTCAGATAAATAAATAAAATCTTAAAAAAAAAAAAGACTGTTAATTCTTCTAGCTTTTCCAGGAAAGTCAAGTACCAAACTGACTGTATTTCTCTATTATGGCTTGAAAGCTTTTAGCCCTGTGTATCTGTAGCACTATGAGCAGAGGCAATTTTTGCTTTATAAACATTTTTTAAAATGCATACTTCCTTTTAAAATAGTTTTGTACTTACAAAACTTTTCAGTTCGTAGCTCAAATTCAGAATCTGTTACATGCAACATGTATATTAAAACCCTAGTTTATACACTAGAAAAATAACCGTTGAGCAGGTTTTATAGTGCATATAAAACTTATATGACCCTTTGGTCTTTAATGATCATAAAAATAACCATTGTATCTTTGGTTTATATACCTTTTCAAGGTTTTTAAACCTAGTAGGCAAACTTTCAATGTAGAAAAGTTTTATGGTTAAGTCAAAAAACTCTGCAACTTACTAGCTATAGGACCCTGTACACACGGCACATGGCTGCTCAGTTGGTAGAGCATGTGGCTCTTGATCTTGGGGTGAGGAATTCAAGCTCCATGTTGAACCTACTCTAAATAAATATTAAGACTCTCCCCATGTTGCTTTAACCTCTCTGAACCTCAGTTTCTTCATGTGTAAAGTACTAAAAGCACTGTAAGAATAAACTGGGAAGTCCCAAGTGTTGTCCCTCGTACAGTACGAGATACACATGAGAAAGCTCTTTAAGAGGTGCCTGGATGGCTCTGTCAGTTAAGTGTCCGACTCTTGATTTTGGCTCAGGTCATGATCTCAGGGTCATGGGAGTCCGCCTGTCCCTCTTTCTCTGCTTGCCCAGCCCTTATCATACTCTCTCAAATAAAAATCTTAAAAAAAAAAAAAACCTCATTAAATAAATGTTAGCTATTATTGCAGCTCTACTATTATATGACTACGGAATAATATCAATATTTAAGAAATGGACTGGACTATGCAGAGAGAGGTAGGTAAAAGTTAAAAAATGAATCTTAGAATTCATCTAAGACCAACTTTCTCATTTTATAGGCCTAAACTTGCCTACAGTCATGTAATTACTGACAATATTACAATCAGAATTTTGGTCTCCCTTTTAAGTCCGTAATTTCTACTTTCGCATTTCTGGTTGCCAGAGAGCAAGGAGACTCTGCAAGTTAAATGATTTGGCTTGTGTCCATTTATATTACTTTGAAGAATAGGACACTGAAATGACATTTTAAGAAAACCACAAAACATGGCATAGTTCATAAATGGTTCTATAAAGGTTTATCATCTGTGATAAAGGTTTAATTTCAGTGACTTCTAGAATTTAAGAATTTCAAAGAATATCAAATCCATCCTAAATGCCCCTGTAAAACATGCTATAACTGACAGAAAAATAAACTCCAAAGTCTAATCATAACTTCCCATCTGTCCTTTGATTCCAACTACTGAGGACTACTTCAGTAAGGTTACTAAAGTTCAGAGGTCAAATTCTGCAACTAGAGGGCAGTTTCTCCTCATTTTCACTTTGGGATTTCTGTTCTCTGGTATCACTTTCTTAAACTACCTATTCTAAAGAGGTAATATGGCCTACATATCCTACGGGTTTTTTGAGCAACAGAACTATCTTGTTCAGAGTAATCTTATTTATAATTACAATATTTAAAACTGAGCTACAGTAGTGGAATGGGGCTGGAATGGAATGTGTCCTAGGAGGGATGAGGATCCCTATTCCACCCCCTTACGTGGGGCATGTTTGCAGAATCATAGAAATCAATGGAACACAGTTTTTAAAACACTGCTATCCAAGAATATGGGACTTTTTAAAAAAATATTTTATTTATTTATTTGACAGACAGAGATCACAAGTGGGCAGAGAGGCAGGCATATAGAGAGAGGAGGAGCAGGCTCCCTGCTGAGCAGAGAGCCTGACGCAGGGCTCGATCCCAGGACCCTGGGATCAAGACCTGAGCTGAGGGTAGAGGCTTTAAGCTACTGAGCCACCCAGGTGCCCCAAGAATATGGGACTTTTAACGTAAAAAATTAAATTATAAGACTGGAGCCTGTTACTTACTATGGTCACTTTTAATATCTTTAGCAGTCTCTATCTTTGAATAAAGATAATAGCACCACTTTACAGGGTGATGATACAATCATAAGATAACAAAGAGCTTTATAAATGTCAACATTTCCAAGTTATTCTAACCATTTGTTTTCTCCCCATCACCAGTGACTCTGGTTTGCAGACTTTAAGCTAACAGCTATTGTCCCTGGCTCTCTGGCTTGTCCCTGAATACAAATTCTTTGACCTCTGTTAAGACTCCTGCCAGGGTGGAGTTTTTCAACCCTTGGGTTACCACTTCCAGATGAGGCTACCCTCCTTGTTTCTCAGTCCCAGTCCACTTGACTAGGTGGCACAAGATGACACATAGAAGTCACACTGGAAAAACTGGTACAAGACTATGGGTAATAAGGGTCTCCAAAATCCCTGAACATACCTACTACAAACAAAGAATTTGTTTTAGAGGTAATAATCTCTAAGCATGTACTTTAAGAGGCTATATTTCCTTGGTCTTATGGTTCATATGTGTACAGAGAAGAAAGAATAGAAAAGGAAAGCTCTACTTAATGAAGAAACATATTAATAGATATTAAAAATAAAACCCCTAAAAAATAAAAAATAACCCCCCTATATTTTAATTATATATATTATGGATGTATTTCTTTGGTATTTTTTATTAAACCAAAGGAACCCTCTAAGCACTACCGAGATATTTAAAATGATTCAACATACTAATTTCAATTTATATACCTTTTCAGAAAGCTATAGAGGGAATGAAATGATTTAAGAATTGCTGATATTTTAAAGATGGATATGGCCTCACTGTTCTGTTTAACACGTCCATCTTACTTTAATTTCCATCATACTTGTTAAAATGGCTTGTTGTATGAGTTACTATTTACAGACTAGAGATCCAATGGTATTTTCTAGGTAGCAAGATGGAATCTTACTTCTAAAGTCAGCTGGAAGACAGTGAATGGAAGATAAGACATGGATAGTAAAAAAGCCAATTTTTGAGATATGGATTCTGGGACAGTTCTCACCATTTCCTAATTGATGGCTCACTACCTAAACACTGTCTAAATAATATGATTTATGCTGAACATCTGCTTTCCTCCTGGGAGTCTGGAATTTTAGTATGCCCTAAGCAATGGGTGCCTACTCAGTATTTTCGGGTCCCCTGGTAAGACAACCCTTGACACATACTGGCACAACTCAATGCTGGGGAAATTAAGTGTATCCTGTGTGACTCCACTATGAGAGGATCCTTGGAAACTTGTGCCTGTTTCCTATGAACTCATGCTCCTTTTTCCTTTGCTGATTTTGATTTGTATTCTTTTGCCACAGTAAATCAGAGCTATGATTACAACTATATGCTAGGTGCTGTGAATCCTCCTATGAAATCGAAGAATAATCTACATAACGTTCAGAGTGATGGATAATTCTCACATTGACTCCTTTCTTTTCAATTTGGCCACATTCATTAGAAATTCTTCTTTGTGGTGGGGTGCCTGGGTGGGTGAGTTGGTTAAGCCTATGCCTTCAGCTCAGGTCATGATCTCTGGGTTCTGGGATTGAGCCCTGCATCAGGTTCTTTGTTCAGCAGGGAGCCTGCTTCTCCCTCTCTCTCTGCCTGCCTCTCTGCCTACTTGTGATCTCTGGCTCGCTCTCTCTGTCAAATAAATAAAATCTTTTAAAAAAAAAAGAAGAAATTCTTCTTTGTGGAAAAAAAATTCTACGTGAAAATGGTATGTTCTGACAATGGTGGTTACACAAGTATTTGTGATTTATTCCTTTTCTCAAAGTAAATTTTAAAAGATCCCTGAAGGAACTATTATTTTGAACATTACTTAGCATACAGAAAAACACTTTTAAGATAGAGATGTTGTTTTGTGCTGAACTGTGTCCCCTAAAATTCCTATGTTGAAGTCCTAATCCCCAGTATCTCAGAATATGACTGCATTTGGAATCACTAATGTGACTGATTTTGTCTTGGCCTCTCTTTCTGTCCTACACCCTTCACTTAATAACTATGTCCATGGAGACAAAGAAAATTACCACTTCAATATAAATGATTCACAAGTTTATATTCCAGTCTAAATCTCTTTAAAATTTTTAAAAAAGATTTTATTTATTTACTTGACACAGAGATCACAACTAGGCAGAGAGGCAGGCAGACAGAGAGGGGGAACAGGCTCCCTGCTGAGCAGAGAGCCCAAAATGGGGCTCAATCCCAGGACCCACGGATCATGACCTGAGCAAAAGGCAGACACTTAACCAACTGAGCCACCCAGGCACCCCTAAATATCCTTTTTAAATTATAGGCTCTACTTGACAGTTCCAACTCAGATGTCCTCAAAATGCCTCAAATTCAACATGTCCAAAAATCAACATGGTCCCTCATTTAGGCTTCTCTATCTCACTGAATGACAGGACCATCTTTCTAGTTCTGTAAGGAAGACATCCTTGACACCTCCCTCCCCCTTAGTCTTCCAAGTTCTTGTGAGTTAATTTTCTACTGAAAAACTGACAGAATCTGTTTATTTCTTTTCATATCTATTACTAATATTCTAGTCTAAGTTCCCATTTCGTCCCTGGTGTAAAATACTAGCCAGCAAAATCTCAATTTGTTCTCTGTCCAGAAGTTAGAGCAGTCCTTTCAAAACAGATTTGACTCTATTCTATGCCGTCCTCACACATATCTAGAAGACCTTCTTCCTTCAATAGCTTCCCACTGCTCTTAGGATGGAGGCCAAAGTCTTTAATAAGACTTCCAAAGCCCTGAATAGTCTGGGTACCCACCTGCCCTCCTTCCTCATCTAACAACTCGCTGCTCTCTAGCCCCATGGTTTTCCTTCAACTCCTTTTTGAGAGCAAGGATCTCTCCTACAGGAAGTCACAGTGCATGCTGTACTCTGCATGAAACACTCTCCTCCACCACCACTCTGCTTAAATAATGCCTTTTCTTCCTTCAGAGCTCAGTTAAACTTCTACCATCTCAGAAACCCGTCCTAACTAACATTCTCCTCTCTAACAGGATTTAGAGTAACTTTTCTTCACAGCATCTGCCATATCTGTTATGATTTTACATTTAGTTATAATTTGCATGTTTGTCTTCCCCACCAGACTGTAAGATCCACAATAAGAATTCGTTTTGCTTCTCACTGAACCAGCACATGAATAAAAGGTCAATTAAAAATCTTACCTACTAATAGCTAAGAACAATTACCCATTGATTTACTCCAGTGTTTTTTTTCATTCCTGTTTCTTTACATTTCCTGGAATGCCTAGTCAATTGCTAAATACTTAATAAAGTTAGTGTACATGCCATAATATTGGGATTATACAGTTTTTTTCTTGCTAAGTATATTCTACATGATTGATAATAGTACCTACCTTCCATCACTCCCCCAAATGTGAACTCTAAATAAGATTGTGAATACTTACTGAAAATGTTTACAAATTAATCATTTTCAATGTACAAGGGCACTTACTAGAAAAATACTATGAATCAGTTCATGAACATCTAAATCACTAAACTGCTAATTAACATAAATGCTGGGGCCTTCCAGTGTGGTTCACTTGGCTGCCCTGTCTATGATATAATTCATGAGGTATTTTGTGCTTACGCTAAAAAGGTGTATGATTATCTGCACAATTATCTGATTATTATACTTCCTCATCACTAGACTATAAGCTTGATAAGGGCAGGGACTGTGTCTGTTTTGCCTACCAATGTATAATATTTACTCACAATATCTGGAACATCATAGGGATTTGATAAACATTACTGGATAACCAAATGATTTATATCAAAGCACTCATGTTCCTATAGTCCATGTCATATATTCATACCAGGATTTTGTAAACATGCTATGAAAAAAACTGCTAATGATTTGGATTAAACAAAACCAAAAAGAAAACTCAATGTAAATTATATCCCACACTCCTCAAAGTGACAATACCTGATTTGTTGCCTCTTAAATTTCTACCTACCTATCTCATAGGAACTTCAATACATTCAAAATCAAACTATTTTTTTACTTCTACAGTCCTTCTCAAACTCAGAATTTATATGCCTACCAAAGGTTAATGACAGAGTACAGTGGAAAGAACATGGACATTTCATGTAATCTCAGCTCTGGCACTCAACAGGTATGCAACCCTAGGCAAGTTACTCAGTAACTCTAGGCCTAAAATTCCACCTCAGAAAACGAGAATACCTATCTTAAGAGTGTTGTAAGGAATAACCAAGAAAATGTACTTGAAGTACCTACTAACACAGGGACTCACTATTTGAGCCTTCCTATAAGGACATGACCATCCTTCCTGATTTCTCTGACTTGCCCTCCTTCCCTTTATTTCCATCATTTACTTTAATGTCTTATAATCTTTTAAAAATATATTTATTTATTTGACAGAAAGAGAGAGAGATCACAAGTAGACAGAGCAGCAGGCAGAGAGAGAGGGGGAAGGAGGCTCCCCGATGAGCAGAAAGCTGATGTGGGGCTTGATCCCAGGACCCTGAGATCATGACCTGAGCCAAAGGCAGAGGTTTAACCCACTGAACCACCCAGATGCCCCTAATGTCTTTGATATAATCTTAACTACCATTTCCTCAATGTTGATAGGAGACACATGTACTTGCTCTGTGAATTTAAATTTTGAGAAAGGGGAAATTTCCATAAGAGAAGGAAATATAATCAAATAAATTTAAACATCTTTCTCCTGGATGCTTTAATTCTTCACATTTTCATGCAAAAAAAAAAAAAAGAATTCATAATAAAGGAAAAGAATTAAAATTAAAGTGTGTTAGGAAAAGAAATGGAGCATCACGGGAGGGGGTAGAACAGAAAAGGAACAAAGGATTACAAAATACACTGAGACAGCATAGAGAAAAGACAGGGTCAGTCACATAAAAAGCAAGGTCTGACCTTCTGATGTGAAAACTCTGAAGCAGTTGTTTGTTAATAGATAATGTCTGTTAATTATTTGTTAATATATAATGTTTTTGCTAATATGTAATAAAGCATCTATAAAATGATGAATGCTGTGAAAGTATAATGGGCCCTAATCTTAGGGAGTGCAGAAGCCAAGAAAGACAAACATATCAAAATGTAAACATGTCTATTTGAAAGGCAGTGCATTAAAAGTTGGACCCAATTTAGGGAATATGATACAATTTTCAGAAACTAAAACAATGCAGTGGGTAAGTGCCTAAATAATGTGCTGAGGCTGGAAACAGTACAAGTCTGGTTTGTGGTAAAGGAAAAATAAAGTCACTGCTAAAGAATGCAGCTTGTCACCAAAAGCTGTATCCTTTCCTCCAGTAGGAAGTTAAGAGCTCTTCTGATTTTCTCCTTACTGCCTCACAAACTGCTGCTGGCACCACCCCCTCCCCAGCTGCAGTCTCCTACTGGGAATGTTTTCTCTGAATTTGCCAGACTGAAATTTAAGGCCATAAAATGAAGGATTTGGAATGGACAGTCTCTTCGCATATTTTAACTCTGATATTCAGTGAATCATGACCCCCAAACCCCCAAACCAAACCACCAACCAGCCAAATAAAAATACTCCTCAAAGATTAGCATTAATGCAATTCCTGAATCAAAAAAAGATAACAGTTATACAAATATGGGGAAA
Organism: Mustela putorius furo; assembly: GCF_011764305.1. Lineage (NCBI taxonomy): Eukaryota > Metazoa > Chordata > Mammalia > Carnivora > Mustelidae > Mustela > Mustela putorius. The sequence goes on along the minus strand of NW_025422005.1, from coordinate 40,593,650 downwards.
AGAGACAGCATTCTGTCAATGATATGACAAATGATATGTCATATTTGTTGAGAAAGTATACAAACTAGAGTGATCTGCATGGAAGAAAAACACTACTTCCATGGAGGTGGTTTGGCACTTGCTTATTTTTTAAAAAAAGATTTAACTTTTTAAAAACAATTTTATATATTTGAGAGGGTAACAGAGAGGGAGAAGCAGGCTCCCCCCTGAGCACAAAGCCCCACTTGAGGCATGATGCCAGGACCTGAGATCATGACCAGAGCTGAAGTCAGAGGCTTATTTAACCCACTGAGGCACCCAGGTGCCCCTTATCTGAGAGAGGGAGAAAAATCTCAAGTAGACTCCCTACTGAACTCGGAGCCTGAAGCAGGACTCAATCCCACAACCCTGAGATTACGACCTGAGCCAAAATCAAGAATCGGACATTCAATTGACTGAGCCACCCAGGCGCACCATGTTTGCTTTTTTTTTTTTTTAAATGAAAAGTTTAACTTCTTTTCACTACATAAATATTCACTAGGCACTTACTATACAGGGTTATTTACAGTATCTTAATTGGGGGAGGGTTGGAAGGCATTATCGCCACAGGCATTCTGCATTAGCAAGTCATTAGATAAGCTTATTCATTTATCTAAAGATCAAGAGAACTGAAATCAAGGTCACACTGAGCCCAAGCATCAACTGAAGTATTTCTTAAACACCCAACGATACTTCCAATGCTATTTTAGGTAAAGGAATATAGTAACTGGGTAAGGTCTCTATCCTTCTGAAACCTAAATCCCTTAAAGTAGGGGAATCCAGAGATAGTAAATATGTGAAGATAGCTACCTCACCCACAGCTCCATACTCTCTCTCCACTGCCCATGACTTGGCAACTTCTGGGACAGGCATACATTCCGAAGGCGCCATAGACTACCCAACATTTGATGACTTAGACCTGACTGCTGAAAGAGGGTGAACCAATCAGATTCTTTATTCTCTTAGAATTGGAAAACTCAATCAACTGACCTGAAAGGTCATCAAGCAGCAAATAAGAGGCAGGTAAAAACTGGGGTTATGAGGAGACATATGTATTAAAGATAGATCAGAAATGCTGAGTGAAGCAGACATTAGTAGAGCCCACAAATAAACCCTGAGAGTGGCTGTCTTGGTTCCTTGACAGGTTTCTGCTTCTAATCCATGCGTATTATTAAATGACAGCATCTTTCCTCCAAGTTACTTTTGTTTAAAATAAGAGTCTCCTAAGCACCACCACCATTTTCGTTCCTAAATTAGGGCTACCTTTTTCTTCTCATCAAGCAAACTTGTTTTCAGAGGGGAAATGGCACCCAATTATTGATAAAGAATTTTTTACCAAGTGGGGCAGATCTCCAGCATAGTTGTGGGCCAAGAGCTATTCTTCTGACTTAATGTGTGAGTTATTGTTGGAACCACTGCTTTGCTACAACCAAAAAAATACTAGAATTTTTCATGTAAGCATTCCATCTTTGAATTTTAACAGTTCAATGAATAATAGTTTTCAGTAACTGTCTTTCTTAAATGCCAGATGCAAATATAAGCCTATTTGAAAGCTAGGAGTAACAGGCCCAAGAATTCTTTGCAAAACCAACCAGAGGCAGAATATGCATAGCCTTTAAGGAGTTAAAAAATGAGTATTAAATGGTATTAATTCCGAAAAGAATAAGTTTAGCAGCCAAAGTTGGCTTTGGAGCTCAGGAAGTCTGGTATTGCATTTACTACACTAAGTTCTCTAACAGATAACCTCACCCTTCTCTTTAAAGGTTATTTTTTGAAAGACTAAGGCTAACATCACCAATAAACATTAATTTCCTCCAAAAATTGTGTAACTTCAATTTAAGAATGTTGCAAAATTCTTTAAAAGGTCTATTTCTTGGATTCGAAGTTTGAGGCTATATGGAAGACCAGTCCATTAAATGTACACATCAATTAAAATACACATTCTGATTTCAAAAAGCATTGGGAAGTTTTACTATTTTTTTTAAGTAACCTCTACACCCAATGTGGGGCTTAAACTGCAATCCCAAGATCAAGAGCAACACATTCCTCTAATTAAACCTGGGAGGCACCCCAAAAAACATCAAAAAATTTTATGAAAAGTACACATCCCAGAACTGAGGAAATACAGTACCACTATAAGATAAAGGTCTACATTTAATATAACACTTACTGAACTATAATTCACATGACAGCACTAACTCATTTAAAGTATACAGTTCAGTGGTTTTAGTATGTTCACAGAGTTATGTGACCATTATCACAGGTTCAGAACATTTTCATCATCACCAAATGAAACCCTCTATCTATCAGCAGTCACTCATCATTTTTCCCCAAGTTCCTCAGCCTAGGCAACCACTTATGTGTTTTCTCTGGGCATTTCATATAAATGAAATCATATTAATGTGGTCTTTGGAGGAGGCCTAAAACAGTATGCTTTCAAAATTTACCCATGTAGTACTATGTATCAGAACTTCATCTCTTTTTATTGTTGAGTAATATTTCATTGCATGTACACACCACCAGTTGTATAAATGTGTTTAGTCATTTATTGGCATCTGGGTTGTTTCCACTTTTTAGCTATTATGAGCATTTGTGTGTGACTTTTTATGTGGATATATTTTCATGTTTTTTGGGTATACACCTAGGAGTAGTGTGGGTCACTTGACAACTATGTTCAATGTTTTGAGGAACTACCAAATTCTTTTCCAAAGTACTTGTACGTATACTGAAATTCAAATTAAAAAACGTAAAAACAACAATAAAAAGTACTTGTACCATTTTACATTACCAGCAGCAGTGTATGAGTTCCAATTTTCCCACATCATTACCAAATCTTGTTTATTTTTTTAATTATTATTACAGCCATCCTAGTGGTTTTGATTTGTATTTCCCTGACAGCAAATAATAGCATCTTTTCATGTGCTGACTGGTCATTTTTATTTCTTCTTAGGAGAAATGTCTATTCAGATCCCTTACCCTTTTTGAAATTGGGTTTTGTTTTTGAGATGTTTACAAATCCTGGACATTAATCCCTTATCAGATAAAAGATTTGTAAATATTTTCTTGCATTCTATGCGTTGTCTTTTCAATTTCCTGATGGTATCCTCTGAAGCACAAGTTTTAAATTCTGATGATGTTCATCTTATCTATTTTTGGGTCACTGTTGTTTCTTGGTACCACATCCAAGAAGGCTTTACTTAAATCAAGGTCATGAAGACTTACTCCAAAATTTTCTAAAAGCTATGCAGGTTTAGCTCTTATGTTTAGGTACATGAACAATTGAGTGAATATTTATATATGATGTGAGAAAGGGGTCTATCTACATTCTATGTGGACATGCAGATGTCCCAGCACCATTTTTTCTAAGTTTTTCTGAAAAGGCCTACATTTTAATGTGAGATATTTTCCTTAGAAGCCTAGTGAAATATTTTGGGGTACAGGTGAAAGGAGTAAGAATCTTACAAGACTGCTTATCTGAAGGAACCAGGGTGTCTTAAGGATGCCTAAAATTAGTCTGACCAAAAAGATTTTCTATCTCCTCTAGTCCTATCAGTTGCTACAGCTTCTACATAGGTGGTTCCTACTTTCTAATGCATTATTCAATACCATATCCCTAACACTTGCCTTCTAGTTGTTTATATGTGTTTTATGTAATATATCCTAACACAGGAAACAAGGAAAATTAAAGCTGTCATTCATCATCATCCTCTTTAGACACAAATACAGAGAATGCCCTGGATCTCAATGTTGAGACTAGATGAAATACCAAGTGTCAGCATCAGCACCTCAATGTCTGAAAGTGGAAAATCAGGTTTAATCTTTGGATTCTTCCTCAAGTTCAATTTCACAATCAGATCATCAAGAAACTGTTTTAACCGGTAAGAGAAATGGAGATTAGCAGAACATGGAATACAGGGTACTTAAGTTCTCTTGATAATGCACCTAAAAAAAAAAAAAAGATTCCTAACCTAACCTCAACAGTAGAATATAAATAAAACAAGTTAGAATTACTAGAGATTACAGATTAATCTTAGAACCCAAATGTGAAGTTGATCTAAGCAGGGTTATCCAGCGATGTAAACAGAGATGGCCAGCTATAAGATATTTTCAAACTGAAACTGACAATTTACTCCTTTTCCTGTAATTTCTACGTGAGAAACACATTCAACCACTTCCTCTACCTTTACCACTACCAGGAATCAAGAAATTTACCTTGTAAAATCAATAACAGGTGAATAATATAAACTTAATATGTAACAGCTTTAAAAAACTAGAGCTCTAGGGAACCTGGGTGGCTCAGCTGGTTAAACAACTGCCTTTGCTCAGGTCATGATCTCCCAGGAGTAGCAAACCGGGCTCCCAGCTCTACTTCTCCCTCTGGACCTCCCCATTTTCATGTGCTCTCCCTCTCGTCCTCATTCTCTCTCTCTTTCAAATAAATAAAATCTTAAAAAAAAAAACAAAAAACAGAAAAAAACAAAAACTAGAGCTCTAAAGACTGTGGCAAGGTGAGAAACTGCTTATAAAGTGATAGTAAAAAGTAAAAGGATGCAAAAATATTAGAGTGCTATTATGAATACATTAAAAATCTGTATTTGAAAAACTCATATATACACATTGAAATGTTAATTATGGTTGCATTAGAGTTAGGAAAATATGAGTTAATTTTTATTTCAATGTAATAAATGAGTTTATTTATTATAAAATATGAAAATATGAGTTAATTTTTATTTCAATGTAATCATATTCAATTTGCAATTATTAAAAGAAAACTTTATAAAGTTGGTATCATTAAGTAAATAGCTGATTTTAAGTTATCACTAAAACATCCAATTTATAGGGAAGGCTGACGGGATACAAAATCAATGCACAGAAATCAATTGCATTTCTATACACTAACAATGAGACAGAAGACATTAAGGAGTCGATTCCATTTACAACTGAACCCAAAACCATAACATACCTAGGAATAAACCTAACCAAAGAGGCAAAGGATTTGTACTTAGAAAACTATAGAATACTCATGAAAGAAATTGAGGAAGACCCAAAGAAATAGAAAAACATTCTGTGCTCATGGATTAGAAGAACAAATATTGTTAAAATGTCTATACCACCTAGAGCAATCTACAAATTCAATGCAATCCCTATCAAAATACCATCAACTTTTTTCACAAAGCTGGAATAATCCTAAAATTTGTATGGAACCAGAAAATACCCTGAATAGCCAAAGGAATGTTGAAAAAGAAAACCAAAGCTGGTGCCATCACAATTCCAGACTTCAAGCTCTATTACAAAGCTGTAGTCATCAAGACAGTATAATACTGGCACAAAAACAGACACATAGATCAATGGAACAGAATAGAGAACCCAGAAATGGACTCTCAACTCTATGGTCAACTAATCTTCGATAAAGCAGGAAATAATGTCCAATGGGGAAAAATAATAGTCTCTTCAACAAATGATGTTGGGAAAATTGAACAGTCACCTGCAAAAGAATGAAACTGGACTGTTTCCTTACAACATACACAAAAATAGACTCAAAATGGATGAACGACATAATGTGAGACGGGAATCCACCAAAATCCTAGAAAAGAGCACAGGCAACAATCTCTCTGTAGTGGCTGCAGCAACTCCTGGCTAGACACATCTCCAAAGACAAGGGAAACAAAGGCAAAAATGAGCTGTTGGAAATCCATCAAGATAAAAAGCTTTTGCACAGCAAAGGAGAGAAACAGTCAACAAAACCAAAAGGCAATCTATGGAATTGGAGAAGATATATGCAACTATCTTATCAGATAAAGGTTTAGTATCTAGGATCTATAAAGAACTTATCAAACTCAACATCCAAAAAAAACAAATCTAGTCAAGAAATGAGCAGAAGACATGAACAGACATTTCTCCAAAGAAGACATTCAAATTGCCAACAAATGAAAAAATGCTCAACATCTCTTGGCATCAGGGAAATACAAATCAAAATCACAATGAGATCCCACCTCACACCAGTCAGAATGGCTAAAATTAACAAATCAGGAAAAGATGGTTATTGGTGAGGATGCAGAGAAAGGGGAACCCTCCTACACTGTTGGTGGGAACACACGCTGGTGCAGCCACTCTGGAAAACAGTGTGGAGGTTCCTCAAAAAGTTGAAAACAGAGCTACGCTATGACCCTGCAATCGCACTTCTGGGTATTTACGAAGATACGAATGTAGTGATCTGAAGGGAGCACATGCACCCCAATGTTTATAGCCGCAATGTCCACAACAGACAAACTTATGGAAAGAGCCCAGATATCTATCAACAGATGAGTGTGGATAAAGAAGATGTGGTATATGGGTGCCTGGGTGGCTTGGGTGGGTGAGTAGGTTAAGTGTCTGCCTTTGGCTCAGGTCATGATCCCAGCGTCCTGGGACTGAATCTTGCATCAGGCTCCCTGCTCAGTGGGAGGAGTCTGCTTCTCCCTCTACCCATTCCCCTGCTCATGATCTTGCTCTCTCTAATGAATAAAATCTTAAAAATTAAAAAAAAAAAAAGGTGTGCTATGTATATACAATGGAATACTACTCAGCCATCATACAAAATGAAATCTTGCCATTTGCAACAACATGGATGGAACTAGAGGGTACTATGCTAAGTGAAGTCAGAGAAAGACAATTACCATATGATCTCAGTCATATGTGGAATTTAAGAAACAAAACAAGATCATAGGGGAAGAGAAGGAAAAATAAATCAAGCCGAAACTAGAGAGGGACACAAACTATAAGAGACTCTTAATCATAGGGAACAAACTGAGGGTTGCTGAAGGGGAGGGAGGTAAGGGGATACGGTAACTGGGTGACAGACATTAAGGAGGGCATGTGATGTAATGAACACTTGGTATTATATAAGACTGATGAATCACTGACTTCTACCTCTGAAACCAATACATCATGTTAATTAACTGAATTTAAATTTAAATAAAATGATAAATTTTAAAAAGTAAATAAAAAAATACAGGGGTGCCTGGCTGGTTCAGTCAGGGGAGCATGCAACTTTTCATCTTGAGGTCATGAGTTCAAGACCCATATTGGGTGTAGGGATTAAATAAATTAAAATTTTTTTTTAAAAATCCAATTTTTAAGCTGAAAAGAAAGTGAAAGCAAAACAGAGACAGTTCATAAGGTATATCTAATTCTGCTAAGAATATGACTTGTATACAGTGTAGTCTAATTCTACTTTTTAAAAATGGAGGTGAATTCACATAACATAAAATTAACCATTAATTTAAAGAGAACAATTCTGTAACCTTTAGTACATCAACACTGCTGTGCATCTACTACCTTTATCTACTTCAAAAATACTATAATCACCCCCAAATAAAACTCTGTGCCCATTAGGTAGTACCACCCATTCCCCCTTCTCCCCTGCCACAGGGCCACCGTCTACTTCTATGGACTTGACTATTCTGTATATAGCATAAATGGAATCACAGAATATGTGTCCTTTTTGGGTCTGGCTTCTTTCACTTAGAATAATGCATTCAAGGTTCATCTGCACTGTAGCATGTATTAATCCCATTTTATTAAGATATAAATAGTGAATCAGTCAAATATATATTTGCATGTACAGTATGAATATTACCTAAACAATATTTTGTTTCAACAATGCATCTTGGGATGCAAAGGTATATGAATCAGTGGAAATTAATTTTGTTTTTTTACACTTAAAGTACAAAACTACAAAGCATCGTTTAACAAACTTAAAAATATTTTCAGTTCACAAACCGCTCTTGGTTTAGAATGTAATGAAATCCAATGACTTGTATGTTTTTCCTTTTTAAAAATTAACATATAATGTGTTATTTGTTTCAGGGGTATAGGTCTGTGATTCTTTAGTCCTACACAATTCACAGCACATACCCTCCCCAACATCCATCACCCAGCCACCCCATCCCTCTCACACCCCCCAACCCCCAGCAACTCTCAGTTTATTTCCTGAGATTAAGAGTCTCTTACAGCTAGCTTACCTCCCTCTCTGGTTTCGCGATGACTTGTACTTTTGATAGCACCTCTATTTTAACAAGAAAGACTAACTGGAGATAGGTACATACATATGCTGTGTACCATAAGTGAGAAAAATTTGGTTCAGTCTGGTGTTACAAAAGAGCTCTGTGTGACCTTGTCGTATCCATTCAAATTTCCAAAAGTAGGGGACATCAAATGTTCTTAAATATTTGGATTGCAGACACTGCAAGGATTAAGAAACACATGGGCCTAAGATTGTTGCCATAGAAAGAGAAAAACCATTTGAAGTAATATGAGGGAAAATTCAAATAATGAAGTAAGGGAAGTCTTGATTTGAGAACTGAACACTCCAGAAGCCCTCTGAAACAACTAACCAAGTTCCCTCTCCTACTTCAATCCTCCTCTAGCACCATACCTATGACTTTGTACCATTTCATGTTTTTATGTTATACTTGGTATCCACCAGTATGAGTGACATCAGAGATACCTTGAAGTTGCTGAAAAAATCATAACCACTTTGAAGGTGTCTTCAGTCACTTTGCAAACAAATAATAATTTAGGCTTAATCAATGTTTCTATTCTAGATTAAAATTACTAGTCTAGAAATGAAAAACAGTAGAAAACTGAAATGCTTAGCAAATTAGGCAGTAACGGCTTTTAGTTTTAAGAACCCAAAACAGTTCTTACCCTCTAGATGGGCCAGATCCATTTAACAGTGAATGGAGAGTTCCCATTTGAAGCTACCAATAGTAGTCCTAATTCTCTATTAAAGCTAACTTCTGAAAGTGAATTTCAATTGACAAAACATGTACTTTTCAGGAATTTTCCTGGCTGTTGTCTCCAACTCTAATTCAGTGATTCCTCACCTCCATAACTGGATCATATTTCCCTAAATGAATTCCTGCTTATTTGACCAAATATAAATCTCCACACATCAGCTCTTTAGCCCTAAATATTCCATTTCTATTTGCTGGTCCCAAAATAGACCACCTCATTCTGCACTCAAATCACTGAGGTTCCTTAGATGTCCCAGAGTCAAACTTACACCCCTGCCCACATGTGTACCTACCTTCAGTTAGTCTTTCCATCTTGTTAAAAACAGAAGTACTATCAAAAGTACAGTAACAACCTAAATGTCCAAATAGGGAACTGGTTAAATACATTACATACAATTACTTCAGCCCTATAGAAGAATAAAGCTTTTCATATACTGACAAGGATGGAAAAAAGCAAGGTGCAGAATTGTGTATGTAGTAGGCTTTCTGTGTAAAGGGAGGTCAGGAAGGAGCCCTTCCTGTATCTGCTTGTATGTGTATAAATCTCTTGGATCCACAAAAAACATTAGCCGCCTATGGGATATGGAACTGAGCGGCTACAAAACATAAATAAGATGTTTCATTTATACTCTAACAGAATTTGACTAAATGAATGGATCATTTAATTATTAAAATATAATTTTAATTATAATTATAAATTTATACATAAAAACACAATTGTTTTCTTTTGTGTAGGCCAATTCGTCTATTTTTATGTGGATTCTATGTGCTTCCACCTTCTCTGAAAACTTACACTGTAGGTTTTTGCTGCTTTCCCTATTCAACCTTTTTTCACTAGATCCTTCCCATCAGGTTATAAATATGATCAATTCCTTCTCATTAAAACAAACTTATCTCCTTCAATTCCACATTCCATTATTGCCCTATTCCTATAGCCCTTCACAGCCAGTCTTCTCCCAATACATCCTGTTCTTTCTCTTCCTATATCCTAATATTCTGGCTACATTCTTTCCATATAATCCATTACTAAATTGCTTTTTCTTAACTATCAACACTATTCATTCATAACTCTTCATCTCTATTGCCAACACCCTACCCAATAATTATCAGCTAATACAGGGGCTTCCTAACTAGTCTTGTCTACTATCCTCTTCCTATTTGTTTTCAGAGATCTTTCAAATACAAATCTAATTTACATAACCATCTGACCCATAACCCCATTTAAAATCCTTTAGTGGCTAGTTTTCCACTGCTTTATGATAAAGTACAAAATCCTTAACAACGATAATAAACATAAAGGATCAAGCACCAAGGAGCTTAATGACTACATCCAGGGTGCAAACATGTACCCACTTCTCTAAAATACTGCTTTACAAACAGACCATGTTTGAATTCCTAAGAGATCCTGTTTGAGATGCTAGACATGCAAAATATTTTAATGTATTTCACAATCTTATCTTTTTGGCTTTACATCTTGGAATGTTTTCTAAACAGTCAAAATCTACTGGGAGTTATAAAATCAGTTTTAGAGATCAAAGGACTTTTTAGAAGATGAAATAAAGTATACAGAATATATTGAAGGGTCAACACTGTTTTATGAACTTTGTTCCTGTTTTTATAAACAGAAGCACGATATAAAATGTACTTTTTATTGAGGTGCCAAGAAATGTTTAAAGCCCATAATCGTGGCAATTGTTTTGAAATTATGATGCTGCCATTTTCCTTGTGATATTAAAAATTTTCATTCATGACTTAAAAAATTATACTTCAAGTTGATTTTCAATAGATTTCAGAATTTCAGCTATTTTTAAATGGACTCATTTCATAAATGAGGTCTGACAATTTACCTAACAGTGTTGCAACAACAAAATTTAACTGAATTCCTATACCACACACATATCAGAACTCTGTGGCTCAAACCCCAAAGGCTTTGTGGTTTCTGGCAGCAGTGATACGAGCTCATGACTTGCAACTAGAGACTGCCTCTCAGGGATTCTTAACTGTCTTTGTGGCATAGAAAACTTCGACAGTCTGGTGAAAGTTACAGACCACTTCTTAGATAGTGTTTTTGAATAAATACATAAGATTACCAAGGAAATCAGTTATCTTAAAATGCAGTTCCATCCAGGACCTTATAGGGCTCTGTGGAACCTAAGGGTAAGTATTCATCAGTTTGAAGATTACAATGAGCTTAAGAATTTAGACCTTATAAAAAGGCATAGCTAATTAAAGCATGTTTTAAGGGATAAAAAACACTTTAAGAAATACAATCTAGTGAGAGAAAATTCTAGATAATGAAAGACAGGTGTAAAGAAGAGAGAGGGAGGGGCATATGTGAAAAATGAAACACTGATAAGTACCTCAATATTTAAGGTTTCTTCCTTGTTTCAGTTTTTCTACTCTCATATGCATGTGAAATTCATGTTAACGCTGATTTATTTAAGCAAATTTGAGCCAAGGAAATCTTAAAAATAAATTTTAAAAAAGGTAACACGTATCCAAATCCCAAATGCTTTATTCACAAATAAAAATGCTGTTTTAGTCATAGGTACTGCATTTGGGATCTTTCTATTGGCAGCTGCTAGGAAATATTATGACAAGCTTGATTATCCGGTTTTTCAATAAGCAGAATGAGAGGCACAGCAAGCGCAGATGCATTAACAGCAGATGAAGAACAATCTGACAGTGGGAAAAGAAAATGAGGGGAAAAAATGATAATAAGCAGGTGCAAGAATTAAAATTAGAATAAGCTTCACCCAGTAACAAATGTTCTACAAAATTCGACTCTGGAGACACTCCTCTATTATTTCCGGAGTATAATAAACTAATCTAATTATTTTGAATCAATAAAATGAGATGAAAATCTGCTCAGAAGTCAGTATTTCAGTGATTTATGGGGAAGGAGCGACAATGAAAAGGGAGAGTTGTGAAGTTTGAAAAAGGACCCAGTTGAGAATTAGTCTCATTAAGACACCGTTACTACCTTTGGTAAGTATACTAGAACAAAAAAGTGTTGATGAAAATGCTAAAACTGTATAATGTATTCATTTTAGAAGGTTTTCTACCCCCAACTTATCCAAAATAAATCCCTGTTTAAACTAGTAAGTCCACAAATCTAACTGCAATTATACTTCCTACAATTGGATCCATTACATTCTTGTGTGTGATTTTACTACCCCATCTCCAATTTTACTTTTGAGAGACCTCTTTTCTGAACCTACCTGCTCTTCCATTACCCTGAATAGACTATTTCATTCCTATAGCTTCAGAGGCCACTTTGCTCCAAATCTACTTCTATTACTTCCATATTTAAAAAAATACCACAATAGAGGCACCTGGATGGCTCAGGTCATGATCTCAGGATCTCAGACAGGAGCTAGTACCTTAATGCCAATTGATGATGAATATGCCATTTCTTACATTGATTTGGTTGAGAAAGGTTAGACAGGAAGGGGAAATCATCAATTGATAGAAAAGACATGTAAACACCAAAACACACTTTGCTACCTTCAATACTGCTGAGTTGGCAGGGGTGCTTATCCTCAAATGATAAAATAGATGTTAAGCACAGGGGTATTTTTGTCAATTTAGCAGAACACTGTTGTGCTATATGAAACCTACCTTATAGGATTTACAAAATATCTTTAGAAGACTCACTTCATTATAAAGGAGTCTCATTACCTCAACTATCACTGTTAAAGCCACTTCATTCCAATATCCCATTCTCCAGACAGGTTAACTTTACTAGAAATGGACTCCCATGTTGTTATGATTGCCTTTGAGCCAAACCTGGTATTATTACATTTTCATTCTTCCACTGTTCCTTTGCCATGATGTACAAATACCTCTACTCTCTAAAACTCAAATTTCACAGGTGCCTGGCTCTGCTGCTAGGGCTGTTTCTTATTTAGAAGATGGAATAATATTCACTTTCATAGATTATGAAAATTAAGAAAGTCTAGGTTCTGGTCTGGCATGTAAGGAGCTTACAAACCGCCACTGCCACATCACTCCAACAACAACAACAAATTTGAACAAATTGAAAAATAAACCACTCTTTCTTTATCTGTCACAGAAGTGAGGTCACAGGGCAAACTGCTGACCCCAAAATTGGGAGAAACAGACAAGTGGATACAGAAAATTGAAACTTACCAGAGCAGAAACCCATGAGCAGAACCAGTGCCGGGGTAGGAAAACCTGCACTGTAACTGACAGACAGCTGGAGGCTCAATGTGGAAAGACTGAGTTAAGACTGAGTGCCACTACCTCTATCTTCAAGAGCTCTACCACCACCTCTATCTTCACCTCTATCTAGCACCACTTCAAGAGCTCTACCAGTCCTCAAAGTACATATCAGGAGAAAAATCCCTTCATGCTTCTAACAGGGGGAGGGAAAAGGAGGCCTGCACTCAGGAGAAACTTTTGCCAGAGCCAACCTGCAGAGGTTTTACCAGAGTCTAACCTATCTGAACAAATGGAAATACTCAAATCCAAATGCTTTAGCCTATTACATGGAAGAAGGGAAATATGCAACCTCATCTCCCTCTTGCCATCCTGCCCCACCTAAAGTGGAGGAGGAGGACACCAAGAGGCACTATGAATTGCAAATTAAAACCAATAAAACATACCCTTATACACCTATTAGAATGGGAAAATCCGAAACACTGACAGTATCAAATGTAGAGCAACAAGAAATCTTACTCACCACTGGTGGGAATATAATGCGGCACAGGTACTCTAAGACAATTTGGCAGTTTCCTCCAAAACTAAACAAACTCGTACGACAACCGATCTAGCAACTGTGTTCCATGGTATTTACTGCAAGGAGGTGAAAACTTCTGTCCACCCAAAAACCTACAAGTGGATGTTCAGGGCAGCTTTATTCATAAGTGCCCAAATTTGAAAGCAACCAAGATGTCTTTTAGTGGGTGGTATATCAAGACCACAGAATACTATCCAGTGCCAAAAAGAAATTAGCTATCACACCATGGGTAGACACAGAGGAACCTTAACTGCATATTACTAAATGAAAGGTGACAATCTGTAAAGGCCCCATGCTGTAGGATTCCAATTACATGACATTCTGGAAAAGTCAAATTTATGATGACAATAAAATGATCAGTAGTTTCCAGGGGTTAGGAGGAGGGAGGAATGAAAAGGTAAAGCACAGAGGATTTTTAGGCCAGGGAAACTATTCTGAATGATACTATCTATAATCTTTATTCAAACTCGGAGTGTACACGAAGAGCAAACCCTAATACAAACTATGGACTTTGGAAGATAATGATGTTTCAATGTCAGTTCATTTAAAAAAAAAACAACAAAAAAAAGGTTCAAGTGGTCACATCAAAATGCCAACTAGCTTATTGACAGAAAATGACAGCTGATTCTAAAATTCATATGGAATTAAAAGGGACCAAGAATAGTCAAAACAATGTTGAATAAGAACAAAGTTGGAAAATTCACACTTCTGATTTCAAAACTTATTACAGAATTAGTGTAGTACTAGCATTAAGGATAGACATAAAAATCAATGGAACATAACTGAAGAGTCCAAAAATAAACCCTTGCATTAATGGATGATTGATTTCAGGCAGGAATGCCAAGACAATGGGGAAAGAATGTTCTTTTCAACAAATGGTGCTATAACAATAGGATAGTCACTTGCAAAAGAATTAAATTTGGGCCTTACTTAAAAATTCACTCAAAATGGGGGCACCTGGGTGGCTCAGTGGGTTAAGCCTCTGTCTACGGCTCAGGTCATGATTCCAGGGTCCTGGGATCAAGCCCCACATCACATCCGGCTCTCTGCTCCGCAGGGAGCCTGCTTTCCCCTCTCTTTCTGCCTGCCTCTCTGCCTACTTATGATCTGTCAGATAAATAAATAAAATCTTTAAAAAAAATTTAACTCAAAACTCAAAATGCTGAGAACCAGAAATAAAACACAAGAGTAAATCTTTGTGACTGTGGGTCAGGCAAAACTTTTTTTTTAAGACACAACATCAAAAACTCAAAACAACAGAAGAATAAATTGGACTTCATAAGATAACTTCTGTGCTTCAAATAACACCACCAAAAAAGTAAAAAAACAAACAAACAAAAAACATAAAAGGGGAGAAAACTTTTGCAAGTCATACCTTACACGGGACTAGAATAGATAAAGAACTCTTGCAACTCAATAATAAAGACAGCTCAATTAAAAACAGGTAAAGGATTTGAATAGATAGCTCTCCAGAGCAGATACACAAATGGCCAACCAGCACCTGAAAAGATGCTCAACACTGTTAGTCTTTAGGGAAATGCAATCAAAACCACAATGAGATACCACTTTGTAGCCCCTAAGATGGCTATAATAAAAAAGATAATAAGATCTGGCAACCAATGTACAGAAATTGCAACTCCTATGCACTGGGGGTGGGAGTGTAAAATGGTGAGATTTCGAAATAGTTTGGTAGTTCCTCAAAAGGTTAAACATGGAATTACATGACATGGCAATTCCACTAGTAGGTGTATACCAAAGAGAAATGAAAACACATCCACATAAAAACTTGTACGCAAATGTTCATAGCAGCATTCTAACAGCCAAAAAGCAGAAACCCAAATGTTCATTAACTGAACAATGGCTAAACAAAATGTGGTAGACAATGGACTATTTCACAATAAAAAGGAATGAAGTTCTAATACATGTTACAACACAGATGAATTCTGAAAACATTATGCTAAGTGAAAGAGGCCGGTCACAAAAGACCATATACTAGTATGCACATTGGTATGCATTCCCATGAGGGAAATGCAAGTTAAAATCACAATGAGGGTGCCTGGGTGGCTGTCGGCAAAGTGTCTTGTCTTAGGCTCAGGCTGTGATCCCAGGGTCCTGAGACTGGGTTCCTCATCACGTTCCCTGCTCAGCAGGGAGCCTGCCTCTCCCTCTCCCATTACCCTTCCTCCCTCTCTCAAATAAATAAAATCTTAAAAAAAGCAAAAACAAACCACAATGAAAGACTTCTAAACATTTATCAAAATGTCTAACATAAAATAGACTACAATGCCAAGTGTTAGTATAGATGTAGAAATACTAGGTGTTAGTATGGATGCAGAGCAAATAGAACTACATAGCTGATAGGAGTATAAGCTGCTGGAACCACTTTGGAAAACTGTCAATTTATTTTGAAATACATCAACAAATAAGATGGACTGATAAGGTGTTAAACCAAATACAGCAAAATGTATAGAATCTAAGTCACAGAAATATGGATGTCCAAAAAATTCTGTCAATTTCTCTTTATTTTTGAGAATTTCAGTAATTAAATGTTGTGGAAAAAACCATGTACCCAAAATAAGTAGTGTGTATGATATGTACATAAAAAGAATGGTCAAAGCAGATTTATACAACCAAAAGCTAAAAGAAGCCAGTATACATCAATAGTAGACAGCATTAGAAAAATTAGAAAAAAAAAGTTAAATGGGTATCTATACAATTGAATACTGTACAGCAATGAAAAACAAACTACTGCTACATAAATATAAATGAATTTCACAAAATGTTGGAATATTTAAGTTCAAAACAAGGCAAAACAAGTATGGTGATAAGGTCAGAACAGTGATTATCTTTGGGGACAGGGTACTGACTGTTGAAGGACATTTGAGGAAGACTTTGGGAGTTGGAAATTGGCTATATCTTGATAGTAATTATAATATAGAAAAGTTCACTGGGCTATATAGTTAAGCTACTTCTAGTTATAGTGTTAAAGATATACCCTTCATTGTACATAATCAGTAAGGTTTGTTTACACACACATATATTACTACACTTCAATGTACAAGATTATAAAACTCAAAATTCATGTTCACTTACTGATTACTATTTTGGCTCTAAGCTCCCCCAACTCATAGTTTAATCAGGGCAGGCTCTTTTGCTTTTATTCCGTTCTTACACTGATGTTCATGTACGACTTCACTTAGTCTTCAGAAGCTAAAAAGTAAATCTGATTCATTGCCCTGTCATAAACTGATCCCAACTTCAAAAGTCTACAGCAATTTAATACTTAATTATATACCGTTTCATACCAAACTAATAAACAGTTCATGCATATACATTAATCTCATCCCCTTAACTAAAATGGTAGCTCCTTAGGGGTAAAGGGCTTGTTTTCCTTTCCCCTGGGTGCCTAATATAAACTTGCTGATTGATAGAAGAAGATGGTTATGGAGGATCCAGGTTTCTATCCTAAAGCCTTACTTACTCAGTTTATGATAAACTGCTTTTCCCCCCACAAATAATAAAGTCATAAAAAATTACATGTCATTTTAACTTACTGTGTCAGTTATAAAAGTTTCACTCTTCTTAAAGCCATTCAGTTCCATAAGAATTCAGAAAATTTTCAATAAATTAAGTAACAAATATATCTGGAGAATTGTTTTCTTCATTCCCACACTTTCATATACCTTAGTTAATTTACTGTATGCTCTCTGGATTAAGTTACAAGATACTCAACTGGCCTGTGGGAGCACACTCCAGGTTGGCTATATTATTATAGGATAGGTATATGCGCATTCATATCGAACTGAACTCAAAAGTATTCTTGGGCACCTGGGTGGCTCAGTGGATTAAGCCTCTGCCGTCGACTCAGGTCATGTTCTCAGGGTCCCAGGATCAAGGCCTGCATCAGGCTCTCTGCTCAGAGGGGAGCCTGCTTCTCCCTCTCTCTCTCTGCCTGGCTCTCTGCCTACTTGTGATCTCTTGTCTGTCAAATAAAATCTTAAAAAAAGGCATGGGGGGGGGTGCTGGGTGGCTCAGTGGGTTAAAGCCTCTGCCTTTGGCTCAGGTCATGATCCCAGGGTCCTGGGATGGAGCCCTGCATCAGGCTCTCTGCTCAGCAGGGAGCCTGCTTCCTCCTCTCTCTGCCTGCTTCTCTGCCTACTTGTGATCTCTGTCAAAAAAATAAATAAAATCTTTAAAAAAAAAGTATTCTTGATCCATTAAAATAAGGAACTCTTAAGACTTCAAAAGCAACATACCATAAAGTCAAACTGAATATCAAAATCAAAAGGTCAGGCCGACTATCCAAGAGTTGAATATATTTAATTCTCCCTTATCACTTTACTTTCAATTACATGTAGCAATCTCTTTTGCCATCAAAAACACAGTCTCTGGCTGTCTACTAGCCAGTTTTTCCTTATATCTTTCATTCACATTTCCACTTTAAGTCCTTAGTATCTCCACCACTTCATTTATATCACAATTACAAAAATCCTGAATTCTGAGCATACTATTATCATAAATATTTATTACTGGTAAGGAATCAACTTCTATAAATTACTTGTTACAGCCTATTTTTTAATAATCTATTTGAATACAGGACAGAAATACATCATCCTCTTTGCTTGAAGGAAGGTTACACATAGAAGACAATTATATTAAAAAATGGCTCCAGGTAAGATGACAATAGGTTTAACCTGTAACTTTTATTTACAAGTATCTTTCATTCCCCTCCTCATTTACAGAATTTAACTTGGCTAAGACACAGTAAAGACAGAAGACAAAAGAGAAAAAGTGGCACAGGCTGAAGAAAAATGTCAGAGAGAAACTACACTAGTCATTTTGTGACAGTTTTTCTATTTAGAAGCCAAAATAAGATCTTAAAGAAAAAAAAAGAATTTCATTCTACCTGAAGTATTATATTAAGATTTTAATAGATCAAAATTTTACAATAAAATATGGAGATTTCTAGAAAGTATTAGCTAAAAAATATTTTAAGGAAGTCAATTTCTCAGATCTTATGCACCAAGTAACGCATTACTCCTATCTTCTTAAGTTACCCTATAATTAGCTCTAGAATTAAACAATGACACACAAACTGTCCTACTCTTAATGGTACATACATTCTTAATGGCAAAGAATCAGCCTTAATTAAAGGACATCCAGAGTGGGTTTCAGGTATAAATAAAACCCCTGCAACAATGGTGACAAATAAGAAAAAACAAAAACAAGGCAAGCTGAACTATAGAACACAAATCAAACGCAAATGAAAAAATTCATGTACTTTATAAATAAGAAGTAATAGAACAAAAAAGAACCAAAAACCCCCACAATTCTGGGACAATTTATATAGAAGCAAGAAGAACCATAGAATTTCACACTCTTACAGAAAAATGCAATTAACTGATTTTCACATTTATTCTATTTGAGTGCCTGCTATGTGAAAAGCATAATTCTAGCAATGTAAAGCTGAATCATCAGAGTTGGAGCCTAGCAGAGGAGATATGACATTGTTATAAATAAAATCAAACAGGAAGGGTAAAGTGTCCTAAGAATGGTAAACAAAGTGCTAAAGGAGTTCAGATTACTATGTTATTCAAATTGGGGGAAATCAGAAATGGGAGTCATGGCATAGAAGCTGAACCTTGAAACTCTGAACCTATACTGGGAACAATTATGGGAAAAGAATTCTGGGCAATGTGAACGAAGAACAAAGGCGGAGGCTGGAGCAGAAGGCATATATAGAATATATTTGACTAGCGTGTAAGTTGTATACAAGACTACAAAAAGCTGTAGAAGTATGTAAGTAGCCAGATCATGATTCTGATTGCTAATATAGAGACCTTCAGTAATAAGTCATGAAGAATCATTAAGGATTAAAAGGAAAGGGATCTGATCTGGAGAGATTTATCAAGAAATGAGGAATGAAATGAATGGGGAAGAGAGGAGACATCAATTAAGTTACCATGAGAAGTAATAAGGACCTCAATCATGGTACTAACTGTAAGAGGGAGAAGGCACAGGGCGCCTGGGTGGCTCAGTGGGTTAAGCCGCTGCCTTCGGCTCGGGTCATGATCTCAGGGTCCTGGGATCGAGTCCCGCATGGGGCTCTCTGCTAAGCGGGGAGCCTGCTTCCCTCTCTCTCTCCCTCTCTGCCTGCCTCTCAGTCTACTTGTGATTTCTGTCAAAAAAAAAAAAAAAAAAAGAGGGAGAAGGCACAGTTCTAAGTTAGGCACTAGGATCTACAATGTGTAGGATGCCACTACATTCAACTGAGAGATTTTTAAAATATCTTTTTAAGACATTATTCTAGTTTTTTAAAAAGACTCATTTATTTATGAAAAAGTGCACATCCAAGAGTGGGGGGAGGGGCAAAGGGAGGGAATCTCAAGCAGACTCCCTACCAAGCACATAGCTTATAGTGGGGCTCACTCTCACAATTCTGAGATCATGACCTGAGCAGAAATCAAGAGCTGGATGCTCAGGTGACTGAGCCACCAAGGGCCCCCACATCATTCTCATTTTTGAAGAAATTGTAATTTCTTCAAAATAATCACTGGAAAAATTATCACTGTTAAAGCACTAAGAGTCATGCAATATGAATTCCAGATAAATACTACAAACAAAAATATAACAGAAATGGCCAGGGGAGGCTTTATTAAAGAGGCTGGACCTGATCTGCACCTTTATGATAAGACAGAACATAAAGAGGGGAGGGATAAAATTTCACACAAAGGGAATTTTAAGTTAAATAATTTAATAAGATGAAGATATGCAAAATAAGGATTGAAGTAATTTCCACCAAAAAAGCAGAGAAAACGTAATACATAAAAAAAAACTTCATATACTCGAATTTTTCATAGTTATTAAAAAAAACCAAGGTATTATTATTATTACAGCTTTAAATAGTTAAAAATAAGTATTTTATTACATTCTAGACTTAAAGGAAGGTTACTTTTAATGAGTTCTATAGGAAAC
Organism: Mustela putorius furo; assembly: GCF_011764305.1. NCBI lineage: Eukaryota > Metazoa > Chordata > Mammalia > Carnivora > Mustelidae > Mustela > Mustela putorius. Next base: position 40,573,118 of record NW_025422005.1, on the reverse strand, counting down.
TTTGAACCTTTATTCAGTCACAATTTGAAATATCCAAAATGTTTTGTTATTCATGAAAGAAATTCCTCAACACACAACATAATCTGATAAACTCTTCGTATTTTTCATGTAAGTGACAACCAGGATTTGAACTCAGATCCATCTCACTCCAAAACCAGAGCTACCCCTGCACTCACTGCTGTATTAACTTATCTTCTTTTGATTTCAAAATCCCAAATGAATTAATCACAAAGTATAGGACAAGAGAAAGAGATCAGTAAATCTCAAACTACATAGTTACTACAAAACTTGAGATTCCAATCTTTGTATTTATATAAACAGATACAGTACACAGAAATACTATAAAGTGGCTTTTGTTGCTGTTCAATGAATATTAAGTTCTTTTTAAAAAAGTGCTATTCTTGAAATAGGCTATGACAAATGGGAGGGGTGGGACTTAGAGTGTCAGTACCCTACTCAGGTCCTTCAACCTGTTCACACATTTCTTTCAGCACTGGGTAACCAACTGGCCTTTCCTCTTATGGACCTTCATCCTCCGGCCTTTCATGGTTTATCTTCCCTGTAAGACTACCCTTGATGGGCAGATTTCCTTTGTATTCTTTTCAAACATTCAGGAAGGACAGAGTAGAGGATGTGCCCAATTTCTTTGTTTTTACCTTCAAAAAAATCTGTAACCTCTTCCCTCCCATTTCTTTAAGGACAAAGATTCAAATACTTTCTCATAAAATAAACATTTTGTTATAGACTATATATACAGAGTTTTAAAGAAACCCTAAATTATTTTATAATTATTTTAAACCAATTCCTATATTAATATTACTGAAATTTGTTTTCTAGGATTGATTCCTTAAAAATGATCCCTACTAAAGGAAAGAAGACACTAGGAATATGCATAGTTCTTTAAAAACATTAAATTGCATTGGCCTCAAATATATTAATTCATTTAAAAGAAATCCATTCATTCAACCAATAACTGAGTGTCTAATGTGTGCAAGGTACTATTCAACAATTTAAAAAAAAACTCCTTTCCTCAAGGAGCTGAGCCCTGGTGGGAGAAGACAGATAATAAGCAATAAACATAATAAGTAAAAAGACTGTTAGAAAGTGATAAATGCCATGGGGGGAAAAAACAGAACAGGGTAAGAGAGAATTCCAGGGTGTTAGGGCAGGTTGTAATTTTAAATAGGGTGTTCACAAAGGGTTTATGAAGGTGTCATTTGAGTAGACTTGAAAGAAGTAAGGGAGTCAGCCATGGTAATACCTGGGGAAGACTACTCCAGGCATAAAAACAACCAGGGCAAAGGTCCTGGAGTATCCTAGGAACAAGTAGGCCAGAGAGACTAAAAGGGTTGCCAGCAGGGGAAGAGTAGTAAGAGATGGGTCAAGAGAGGTTATGTGTAGGGGTATAAAGATTATGTAGGGTTTATGGGACACTAAGGAATTCGGCTTTTACTGTGAATGAAATGAGGATCCACATGAAATGAGGATCCACAGAAGGCTAAGTGACATGATCTCTTTTACCAGAATGACTGCTGCGTTAAGAACAGACTATAAGGAAGGTAAGGGTGAACACCCTGAGACCAGTTAAGAGGATACTGACGAAACACAGGAAAGAAACAGGTACTTCCTATAAACTTTAACCATAATGGCTCAGCGTTTTACTTTTTTTTTTTTTTAAAGATTTTATTTATTTATTTGACAGACCGAGATCACAAGTAGGCAGAGAAGCAGGCAGAGAGAGAGGAGGATGCAGGCTCCCTGCTGAGCAGAGAGCCCCGATGTGGGGCTTGATCCCAAGACCCTGGGATCATGACCTGAGCCAAGTGCAGAGGCTTTAACCCACTGAGCCACCCAGGCACCCCTCAGCGTTTTACTTTTTAAGAGTAAGTTAAAACAAATCTGTCAGATCCTGCTAACTGGAAATAACTAGAACTTAGAAGTTTACTATATAGAGCTCTTGGTATATATGTACATCATGCAACATAAAAACAAAGGCCATCTTTTAACTACCCACTACAGAAAAATACTGTGTTCCTTTATAATCAGCTATTCCCTTTATGAAATTTTTAAAAATCCTACCACAGTTGAGACTATTCTTTAAAGAAATAAGCTATTATTCCTGTAGCTCTTTTAATTATATACTTTTTTGAATAAAAAAGTGCTAACTTCTGTCCACTGAAAATAGAGATTATTCCCCTGGTGTTTCTCAGATCATTTAAATTAATCATTTCGATAAATCTTATTTCCTTTGGGAGGAGATGAAGCTTTTTCTTTTAATGCTCCCATTTTTAAAATTTTCTTTCAATTGATACCAAATGTGCTTATCAGTATCTGGGTCATTAGGAGATGAAGCTTTTTCTTTTAATGCTACCATTTTTAAAATTTTCTTTCAATTGATACCAAATTTGCTTATCAGTGTCCAGGTCATTCACTTCAGGAAAGAGCAACCACAAAAACTCCCACTGTCACAAATAGATATGTTTCAAAAAAATGTTCCTTCATGATACCAAAAAAATTCTCGTTATCATCTAGTCCTCCTAGAAAAAACAAATACAATTCCCAAAAACTCTAGTTATCCTTACATGTATTATCATAAGGGTAACAGAAAAAGGGCAGTTAAAATATTCAATTTGCCTGGAAAGGGATTAGAAAGCATGGAAGGAGGTTTTGAAATAAAAATCATACCTCTAAAAAAATTTGCTCATGAAACTGAAATAAGCATATTGTCCTATAGTATCTGAGGGAAATGAAGAGTGAAATATAAACAATTTGCTTGCTTCAAAGATTCAGAAAGATGAAAAGACTTCCCCTGTGACAATTTTTGGAAGAAACAGGTGTGTAAACTTAAAACACATGGTACTGAATTCAAATTCATTAATTCATTCAACATTTTAGTGCCAATAATTTCACGAAGCATTAAGGACACAGTCCTTGTTCTCAAGGTCCTAGTCTTCATTTATCCTAAAAGTTACCAAGTATTTACTATGAGCCAGATACTGGGGACATAACAGCATAACAGGTGACACAGGTCCATCCCAGCAAGCAGCTTACACTGGAGGAAGAAGGAAATGCCTTAATGATGAAACATACCTTACACCCAAGTGTTCTATGTGCGGCTTATGGAAGTGTGTGTGTGGGGGGGGTGGTACACAAACAACTGAATGATGGACTTACAGAGGGAGGAAGAAGAATATAGAGATTTGGGAGAGAGGTGATAGGAAAGCCGAGTCCTTAAAGAGGATTAGATGTTCACCTGGCCGACCTTGGGGGAAGGGATCCTAGCAGAGGGAGCAGCTGGAGCAAAGGCAAAGAAATATGAGAACACTCGTTTATTTGGTAGGCCTGGAATACAGATTATGAAAGATAAATCATGGAGGCTTCTGTAGGCCACAATTAAGACTGAACTTTATTGGTATGTCTGAAAGGACCCTGAGGGTTTTATTCAGAAAACCAACATATGTGATCAGGTTTTTCTATTGCGATGAGACACTGGTTTACAAAGAAATGAGAAAAGAATAACACTAGATAATGATGTCACCACATGAAACAACAAAGGAGACTGCCCAGTTAGAAAATTAAACCCCCTTCAGGAAAATAATTAAGCCATGTAACTATCAAAGCCCCTCTGGAAAAAAGTTTTTAACCAGTATCATTGAAAATTGAAAGGTAAAGGAAAGGTTTTTATATATATTATGGATTATAACATCTTCATGTCTGTTTTGAGTTCAAGAGGTCTTAGCTTCTTATTAATTATGTAAAAATGTACAGGACCCATGACTGCAGTACAAAAAGCAATGAAATTGTTTAGGAGCAAGTCTTTGATACAAAGGGAGAACCACGAGTAACAGAAGGCATTTAAGTCAGGTTTAAAGGTTTCTGAAGTTCAAGATACCCAAGTTTTATTGAATCAGCGCGTTTAAAAGGTGTGTCATAGGGGTGGAGCAAAAGGAGGAGGGATTAAAATTAATGCATACATATATATATATATATATATATATATATATATAAACAACTCTTGATGTCGCTGGGACTAAAATCACCACTTGAAGATCTTTTCTCATGTAGGAGAAATGAACACCTACCAGATCCAATTAACATAAACACACGGGGTACAGGGAGAGGGAGGGGAGGATGATCATACATGACAATATATATGGGGTGGGGGACAACCACCTATCCAAAACCCATAATCCAGTTGGCGGCGCGATGAGGAAATCATCCCCAAACCTCACAGCTCAGACTACACGATTTAGACTTAAAGGCAGAAAAATGTCATTCCCAAATTCCACAAGCGAACCACCAGTCACTGGCCAAGAGGATATGTTCACATACTAGAATCCCAGAACTCAAAGACAGAATACCATCCCCACATCGTTCTGAGGGGAGGTGAAGGATCTCCCCTGTTCTAGGAATGGGGAACAATCACCCTCAGTCCCTGCTGTAAGGGGGTCGACGCCCCCCAGGCCAGGCCCTGCCGAGGCCAGGAGCAGTGACAGCCCCGAAGCCCCCTCAACCTCGGCCGGGAGCTGCCACTACTCCTCTCACCCCCTCCTCCCAACACACACCCTCCCCTACCTGATATGGCGGCGGCGGCTCCTGATCCGGCTCCGTCCCTTCGCCAAAACTAGCCCGGTCGGACTGAGACTCGTGAAGCAGGGAGATGTCATCCGAAGTGGGGGATTTGAGGCAGTTCCCCATCTTCCGGGGCTAAAATGTGCGATCTGCGGGAAGAAGAAAGCAGTGGCGGGGTCGTTCGCACGCTCCGCGGTCAGCCTCGGTCAGCCTCGGTCAGCGAGGTGGGGTCGGACAGCAGGCCGGGGCTCAGGCGGCGGCGTTTCCCCCGCCCCCCGGTGCCCCCGAAGGGCCACTCATGCCAGCCCCCGGACTTGGGGGCTCAAGGCTGGTCCGCGGGCTCCGCTGGGGTCGCGGCGGTTGCCTCTTGCGAGGCGGCAATGGGGGGGGGGGCGGGGAGACGAAGCACTTCCCCACCCCGCCCCCCCGCGGGGCGGCGGCGGCCACGGAGCTGCTGGGCCTAATCCAGGTCAGGAGGGGGGGGCGCGGCCGTCGCGGCTGCCTCAGCTGCTGCCTCAGCTGCTGCTGCCCCTGCCGACGCCGGAGCCTCGGCCACGGGCCTCATCCTACTCCGCCTCAAAGCGGCGGCGGCGGCCAGAACGAGGCCAGCTGCGGTCCTGCGTCACGCCGCCGTGCGTGCTCTGGTCCCGCCCCCGGCGCCGGGAGCCGTGGGCGGCTCCGGCGACGCGGCCGCGCCCCTCTCCCCGCCTCCGGCAGCTGTTCCTGGGGCCGCGTCAGTTTCTGGTTCTCTCTCTGACAGTTGGCACGGTACCTGTCTCAGAAATCCCTCTCCAGTCTCCCGTGCCTCCTCACTTCCACTTCTCTCTCCCTCCCCGCTTGTCTCTGCTCTTACCTGTGCACCGTTCTGACAGTCTTCTCACCGCCTTCTGCCAAGTGATCTATTTATAAACCCTTTTCTGAATGTGCCACTCCCTTGGGTAAAATGTTAAAGGGCTTTATCCCCTTTATTCTTTCAGAAAAACACCCAAGCTCACTAACAAATCAATCCACTATTTGCACAGGTGAATAATCTTTTTAAAATATAAATCGAATCCCCCATTTAAAACCTTCAATGGCTTCCCAAAACTGTTATGACTGCTATGACTAAGTATTCATATATGGTTTACAACTCTGACTACTTCCCCTAACTCATTAGCACCATTTTCCCCTCAAATATTCTAAACTCCAGGCCAAATAAAGTACTTTTGGTTATCTTAGAAGACTGTTCCCACTGGCTGAGGCCTTTACCCATATTGTTTTTTCTGACCTTAGCTCAATTCTCCTTCACTCTGGACCTTCTACCTCTCATCAGGCTAACCATTATTCCCGTGTCCTTCCTAAACTCGTCTTTGTTTCCCCAAACCCTCCAGTCTGGGTAAGCCACCTTCTCTGTGCTCTTAGTCTCTGAGCTTTTTTCTGTCACAACCTGATCAAACTGAATCATCTGTCCCTCCTCTGTGCATGGCCTGACACATTGCCTAAGGTAGACTAGGATCACTTGGTTGAATGAACAAAGAGCCCAAGAAGCAATATATGCAAAGGAAGGAAACAAGAAAGATGAAAATGCTCCCAGAAGACAAGAAGTGGGTCTGGACTCCCTTTCTTTTATTCACCATTTACTGATTATTTTTCTCCCCTCACATGACCCTATGCTAGGCACTAAGGAAACTGGTTTACCAGATCCAGCTTGTCTCTGATGGAGCCCAGAGTCCAGCTGGGAAGACAAGTAACAGATGAGTTCCTCCCCTCCCTCCCCCCAGAGGTTTTTAGAGAGCCCTAAGGAGAGTGATTAGACCATTTGGGTGAGGATCAGAAATGATTTTTGGAGGTAAGACTCCGTTAAACCGGTATGGGCATGAGTACTTTAACTTTGGAGTCCCTATTTTACAAAATTACTTACATAAATGTACTCATATCCCATATTAAATATAACTTTTTGCTGCATTCTCTCTTCTGCAAGACTTAACCTTCCTTCCCATTAATAGCTCCCACCTACATATGGGATCACTAATGCCATGTTTGTATTAGAATCTTTCATATGTCCCCAAAAATCATTACTTAATTCTCTGGAAAAGTAAAAGTAAAATCATTGGATTCCCTGGGAGAAAAATTTCAGCATTTGCCTCTTCCTCTCCCCATCCTTGTCATTTTCCTGGTCTCCTCTGAACTCTCACAATAACTTCTTAATGAAGCCTTTGCTTCTGCACCATCAATCCATTCTCCACCTACTGCCATGAAAAATGTGACCAGAGAACATTCATAGACTTTTTGTACAGAAATTTAGCTTGGATTAAGGCCTTGCACCATTTGGTCCTATCTTTATGTCCATATGACTCCAACTCCAACCAGGCATCCTACATTCCAACTCCATGTTGAGTTGACTCCGACTCCAACCAGTTGACTCCAACTCCAGCCATCTTGACACTACTTTCTATGCCCTCAGTTTTCACTATGCTTGTTCACCTCTGACCTTCTGCCATGCTGTTTCCTTCTGCTGTCCTTATGCCATCCTTTAAGACCCTCCTTAAAAACCACTTTCATGTAGCTGTCCTTGATTTCACTTAGTTAGAACATATGTAACAATAGAAAATAAATGGGATCTATTATTGTATTATATGTAACTCTAAATTATATATGAATATTTTAACACAATTTCAAATATGTAGTCATAAGTGACATTTGTTAGCCTGAGCCAGACATGTAAAAGCCCAGAAAGGTGTATATTGTAATACCATTTTGCAAGAGTAGAAATATGGATTTACATGGTTAATCAGGGCTAAAATCAGGATTTGAATCATATACCAGTTGCCATTGTTAGGTATGAGAAAGGATTACAACTTTTTCATCCTGGTATTTCTCAATATGTAAAAACAAGGGTGGCCACTGGGTAGCTCAGTGGGTTAAGCTTCTGCCTTTGGCTCAGGTCATGATTTCAGGGTCACGGGATCGAGCCCTGCATCAGGCTCTCTGCTCAGCAGGGAGCCTGCTTCCCCCTTTCTCTCTGCCTGCCTCTCTGCCTACTTGTGATCTCCATCTGTCAAATAAATAAATCAAATCTTTAAAAAAAGAAAAGTAATAACCAGGGCTATTGCAGTGACAAAGACGCTCCTTGACCAAACTCTAGTCAGGCTCCTCTAAAGTCCTCAAGGCCCTAAACTTGAGTTCTGTCCTTGGCCTACTTATTCTAGTATTAGCAAAAATCTGCATCAGTTTTTTAACCCCACACTTGTATTGGATAACCTTAGGCCACCTTCAGCAAAAATCCTATCAAAGAGGTTTAGCCAGAACTCCCCTTAGCCCTGATGTTTCCTCTTAGTAATTTTCTACCCACTGATCCCACCTTGTTCCATACCCATAAATCCACACTCGTCCTTTTTGTATTCAGATAGAGTCCAGTTCTATAGTGAGGTTGCCCTTCCCTTATTGCAATAGGTCCTGAATAAAACTTGCCTTCACTACTTTTATTTTCTGTCTGCCTCTGCTTTTCTCTGACAGCAGGAGCTCTGATGCAGAAGGAGATATGATAGTCTGGTATCTTCACTGAGCTAGATATTTTTTAAAAAAATAGATTTACTTTTTAGACAAGTTTTAGATTCATATCAATATTGAGCAGAAGGTACAAAGATTTACTATATACAGCCTGCCCCTACACATGCATAGTCTCCCCCATTATCAACACCCTGCACAAGAATGGTACATTTGTTACAACTGGTGAGCCTACAATGACCCATGACTAACACATAAAATCCTTGCTTATGTTAAGGTTCACTTTTGCTGTTGTACATTCTATGGGTTTGGACAAATTTATAATGATGTGTATTCACCATTATAGCATCATAAAGAACAGTTTCACCAACCTAAAAAATCTGTGCTCCACCTATTCACCCCTCTCTTGCCCCTAGAAACCACTGATTCTTTACTTTCTCCATAGTTTTATTTTTTTCAAAATGTCATATAGTTGGAACCATATAGCGTTTTAAGAGGTCTTTATATATCTTAGAGAAGAGTCCTTTCTCAGATGTGTCTTTTGCAACATTTTCTTCAAGTCTATGGCTTGTCTTTTTCATTCTCTTGACACTGTCTTTCATAGAGCAGAAATGTTTAAATTTAATGAAATTCAGCTTATCTTCTTTCATGTATTCTGCTGTGCATTGTATCTGAAAAGACATTGTAAAACTTAATGTCATGTAAATTTTCTTCTATGCTGTCTTCTAGGGGTTTTATTTTTTTATTTTATTTTATTTTTTTTTAAAGATTTTATTTATTTATTTGACAGAGAGAGATCACAAGTAGGCAGAGAGGCAGGCAGGGAGAGAGAGGAGGAAGCAGGCTCCCTGCTGAGCAGAGAGCCGGATGCAGAACTCGATCCCAGGACCCTGAGATCATGACCCCAGCCAAAGGCAGAGGCTTAACCCACTGAGCTACCCAGGCACCCGCATTTTACATTTAAATGTGATCTATTTTGAGTTCATTTTTGTAAAGGGTGTAAGGTTTGTGTATAGGTTCATTTTTTTGGACATGGGTGTGTAGCCATTCTAGCACATTTGTTGAAAAGACTATCTTCTCCCCATTGTATTACTTGTCCTTGCTCCTTTGTTAAAGATCAATTGACTATATTTGTGTGGAACCATCTGGGCTCTCTGTGCTGTTCTTTGATCTATTGGTCCATTCTTTTGCTAACACTATACTGTCTTGACTACTATAGCCTTGTAGTAAGCCTTGAAGTAGGGTAGCATCAGTTCTTCTTCAATAATCTATTGGTTATTCTGAATCTTTTGCCTCCCCATAAAAATGGAGAATCAGATGTTGATATCAATAAAATAACTTGGGATTTTGTTTGAGATTGCATTGAATCAATAGATCAAGTTGAAAAGAACTGACACCTTAACAATACTGAGTCTTCCTATTCATGTACATGGACTATCTCTCCATTTATTTAGTTCTTATTTGATTTCATTCATCAGAATTTTGTAGTTTTCCTCAAATAGGTCTTTTACATATTTTGTTAGTTTTTTACATAATTATTTCATTTTGAGGAGTTGCTAATGTACATATTTCAGTTTGACTTCCAAATTCCCCCTGTTTTTAGTATATAGGAAAGCAATTGACTTTTGTATATTAGTCTTGTATTCTGCAATCTTGCTGTAAGGGCCTATTTAGCCAGAGCGATTGCATCCCGTTAAACAGTGATTTTGTTGTTTTTGCAGTAAAACTTAAACTAATCCTGCACTACCCCCTCAGGGGAACTTACTTAATAGCAAGTCCAGGAAACCAGTAAAATATGGTCGACCAGCCCCTGATAACAGAGCTCAAATACAAGGGCAGGTCAGGTCAGGTGGAGATAACAGAGCCCCAGTGCAGGATGAGTCGGGCCAGTGGAGACATCCAATCAGTGGGATGGGCATACTGTCTCCCTAGCTACCAAGGAGTATGGGCTCCGCCTTTTGGGTGCCAATTCTGACCAAGGTGATAGGCTCGCTCAAATAGCTACTATGGGGTGAATTGTAATTCAATTGGCCACCCATGTGTGACCTAGCATGATTGTGCAGCTTTCTCTGTGTGTTACAATATCATTGGCCACCTGTGTGTGGCCAGGCTCAACCACATGGCCTTTGCTCTATAAAAGTTAGTCTATAAGGCTGGGAGGGGTTGCCCTCTCTGTAAGAGGCGGCCCTAAATGGTTGGTTTGATTCTCAATGCTTGGCCCAAAATAAAGCTTTGCTTGACTTTGCCTTTGTATCAGTCTCGCTCCTTTGATCACGGACCTATCATTGGGGGACCTTTCACTTGCTATAATCACTTACTAGTTCCAAGAGTTGTCTGGTTCATTCTTTTGGATTTTTTAATATAAATGATCATGTCATCTATGAACAAAGTCAGACTTATTTCTTCCTTCTCAGTCTGCATATCTTTGATTCCTTTTCTTGTTTTATTGTATTATCAGAGACTTCCAGTATGACATTAAAAAGCAGTGGTGAGAGGGGACATCCTTACCTTATTCCTTATTTTAGTGAAAAGCTTTGAATTTCTCACCATTTAGTATGATGCTAGCTGTAGGGTTTCTTTATAGGTAGTTTTTATCAATCTGAAGAAATTCCCCCCTATTCCTAGTTTACTGAGTGTAAAATGTATAGGTGTTGGATTTTGTCAAATGCTTTTGCCACACCTATTGATAAGATCATGGGACTTTTCTTCTTTAGTCTGTTGATGTGCTGAATTACATTGATTGATTCTCAGTTGTCCAATCGGCTTGCATACCTGGGATAAATCTCAGTATATAATTCTTTTCATGTTGTTAGATTCTATTTGCTAACTTTTTTGCTAACTTTTGAAGATTTTTTGCATCTTTGTTCATAAGAAATATTGGCCAGTAGTTTTCTTTTCTTGCAATCTCTTTGTCTGGTTATGGTATTAGGGTAATGCTTGCCTCATATAATGGGTTAGGAAGTATTCTCTCTGCTCTATGTTCTGAAAGAAATTGTAGAAAATTGGCATAATTTCTTCCATACATGTTTGGTAGATTTCGCCAGTGTATCTACCTGGGCCTGATGCTTTCTGTTTAGGAACATTATTAATTGATTCAATTCTTTAATTAGGTTTATTCATGTTGTCTAATTCTTCTCATGTGAGTTTTGGCAGACTGAGTCTTTCAAGGAATTGGTCAGTTTAATCTATGCTATCAAATTCATGGGCATAGAATTGTTCATTGTATTACTTTACTATTTTGTTAATGTCCAGGGGATCTGTAGTGATATCCTTTCTTTCATTTCTGATCTTAGAATTTGTGTCCTCTCCCTTTTTAATTTAGTTAGCCTGGATAGAGGCTTGTTGATTTTATTGATCTTTTCAAAGAACCAGCTTTTGGTTTAATTGATTTTCTCTATTGATTTCCTATTTTCAATTTCATAAATTTCTGCTCTAATTTTTATTATTCCTTTTCTTCTACTTACTTGGAATTTAATTTGCTTTTTAGAGTTTCCTAAAATAGAAGCTTAGGTGACTGATTTTAGATCTTTTTTCTTTTCTAATATAGGCATTCAGTGCTATACATTTCCTTTTAAGCACTTCTTTTGCTCCATCTCTTTTCATTTTCATTTAGTTCAAAATATTGTTTAATTTCTCTTGGGATTTCTTTTTTGACCCATGTGTTAGTTAGAAGTGTGTTGTTTAATCACTAAGTATTTTGGGATTTTCTAGCTGTCTTTCTGTTATTGATTTCTAGTTTACTTCTGTTGTGGTCTAGAGCAGACTTTGTATGATTTCCACTCTTTTAAATTTGGTCAGGCGTGTTTTATAGCCCAGAATGTGGTCTATCTTGGCATATGTTTTACGTGGGCTGAGAAGAATGTATATGCTGGTGTTGTTGGATAAAGTAGACTATAGATATCCACAATTATCCATTATACCCAGTTGATTGATGGTGCCCAAGTTCAACCATATTCTTACAAATTTTAAACCTGTTGGATTTGTCCACTTATGATAGAGTGGAACCAGATATTAAAGAGATATTGCAGTGCTTATTGATTAAGCAGTGCTTAAAAGGTGGCTCATTTGGTTAAATGTCTGCCCTTGCTCAGGTCATGATCCAGGAGTCCTGGAATCTAGTGCTGCATAAGGATCCCTGCTCAGTGGGGAGTCTGCTCTTCCCTCTAACCTTCCCCCCTCTCATGCTCGCTCCCTCTCTTGCTCTCTCTCTCAAATAAATAGGTAAAATCTTAAAAAAAAGAGATATTATAAAAATAAAATATGCTATTTATGCTAACATATAAGGGGCTTAATATTATTATTTTTAAATGAATTAAATATTTTTTATATTTCTGTTTTATTTTCTTTGTTTTTAAGATTTTATTTATTTATTGGAGAGAGCGAGCAAGAGAAAGCTAGAGCATGAGGGAAGGTGGAGGGGCTGAGGGAGAGGGAGAAGCAGAATCCCTAGCAGGGAGTCTGATACAGGGCTCAATTCTAGAACCCCAGGATCATGACCTGAACCAAAAGCAGATGTTTTACCCACTGAGCCACCCAGACACCCATCATCATTTTCTAACATGATATCTATTGATAGGTATAATTTATATAAACAAAAGCTCATTAGAGTTCTCAATTTTTATTTTTTTGGAGTTCTCAATTTTTAAGAGCACATGGGGGGTGGGCGCTGGGCGCCTGAGTGGCTCAGTGGGTTAAGCCTCTGCCTTCAGCTCAGGTCATGATCTCAGGGTCCTGGGATCGAGCCCCACATCAGGCTCCCTGCTGAGGAGCCTGCTTCCCTCTCTCTCTCTGCCTGCTGCTCTGCCTACTTGTGATCTCTCTCTTTGTGTCAAATAAATTTAATAAATAAATAAATAAATAAAATCTTTTTTAAAAAAAGAGCATATAGGGGTCTTAAGACAAAAAGTTTCAGAACTGCTAGTCTAATGCCTTCCACTCAAATGTGGTCCATAAATCACCACTACCTGATTCACCTAGGAACTTATGAGAAGTGCAGTCTCAAACCCTACCTGAGACTGAGTAAATGAGAATGTACATTTTACCATGTTTCTCAGATTTATATGCACATTAGAGTTTAAGGAAAGCTTGGCTTAGAAAGGTTAAAAGGTCTTCTTGACACTTGAGCTTTGTAGGATGGGTAGGAGTAGCTGAGGAGGACTGAAGACAAGGACTCAAGCAGAAGGGAAAGCTTGCATAAAGGCATAGTAGGCAGAAATGTTATGACATATTGGAAAACTGCAAACAGGATATATCTAGATTTTTGTAATTTTTTTCCCAAATTTTTATTGGAATTTATTCTAATTTTTTAATCTTTTATTTACCCTCTTAATCATTTTTAAGTATACAGTTCAGTGGTTATTAAATACATCCATAATGCTGTGTAATCATTACCACTCCATATCATCACTCCATAACTCTTGTATTCTTTTTAGAATTATGTTAAAGTACATGTGACATAAAATTTACCAACATAACCATTTTTAAGTGAACACTTCAGTGATAATTAAACATATTTACATTGTTTTGCAGCCATCACCACAATTCATCCCCATAACTCTTTTCGTCTTGTTAAATCAAAATTCTATATCTATTAAGCAATAATTCTCCAGTTATTGCTGTGCACAAGGGTTCCAGTTTCTCCTCATCATTGCCAACACTAGTTTTGTGTTTTCCTGATAACAGCCATCCTAATAAGTGTTAGGTGATATCTCATTGTAGCTTTGATTTACGTTTCCTGAATGATCAGTGATGCTGAATATCTTTTCATGTGCTTAATGGCCATTCTTTTTCTTTGGAGAAATGTCTATTCAAGTCTTTTGCCTACTTTTCAATCAGATTTTGTTTTTGTTGTTGAGTTCCAGGAGCTCTCTGTATATTCTGATTAACAATCCCTTACCAGCTATATGATTTGCAAAAATTTTTCTCCCATTCTGTAGTTTTCCTTTTATGCTGTTGATAATGCCTTTTGAAGCAAAAAATTTTAAATTTTCATGAATTCCTATTTATCTATTTTTACTTTTGTTACCTGTAATTAGTGTCAAAGCTAAGATATTATTGCTGAGTCCAATGTTGTGAAGTTTTATACCATGTTTCCTTTCAAGAGTTTTTTAAATTTAGGTCTTTGATCCATTTTGAGTTAGCTTTTAAAAATATGATGTAAGCTAAAGGTCCAAATTCATTATTTTGTTTATGTATATCCATTTTTTCCACTACTATTTCTTGAAAAGACTGTCCTTTCCCATTGAATGGTCCAGGCACCCTTGTCAAAAATCTTTTTTTTTTTTTTTTAAAGATTTTATTTATTTGTCAGAGAGAGAGAGGGAGAGAGCGAGCACAGGCAGACGGAATGGCAGCAGAGGCAGAGGGAGAAGCAGGCTCCCTGCTGAGCAAGGAGCCCGATGTAGGACTCGATCCCAGGACGCTGGGATCATGACCTGAGCCGAAGGCAGCTGCTTAACCAACTGAGCCACCCAGGCGTCCCATCAAAAATCTTTTGATCATATTATGTGAAGCTTTTTTTCTGGGATCTCTATTCTACTCCAATGGTCTATATGTCTGTATTTATGCCAGTACCATGCTGTTTTAATTTTTGTAGATTTATAGTAAGTTTTAAAATCAGGAAGTGTGAGTTCTCCAGTTCTTCCTTTTCAAGATTGTTTTGGCTATTTGGAGTCCCTTGTGATTCCATATGAATTTTAAAATACCTATTTCTATTTCTATTAAAAGATCTTGGGATCTTGATAAGGTTTGCATTGACTCTGTGGATTGCTTTGTGTAATATGGCCATTTAAACAGTACTAAATCTTCCATTTCATGAACATAATATGTTTCCATTTATTTATGTCTTCTTTAATTTCTCTTAGCAATATTTTATAAGGTTCATGTACTAGTCTTTCATCTCCCTAGTTAATTCTTACGTATTTTATTCTTTTTGATGCTATTATTAAAAAATTTGTTTTTGTAATTTCCTTTTCAGATTGTTCATTGTTAATGTAGTTGACCCCTGCAGAACACAGGTGTTAGGACTGCTGAACCATGCAGTTGAAAATACATATATAACTTTGACTCTCCCCAAATTTAACTACTAATAGCCTACTGACTAGAAGGCTTACCAATAAAATAGTCAACACATATTTTTGTATGTTACATGCATTGTATACTATATTTTTACAGTAAAGTAAGCTAGAGAAAATAAAATATTATTAAGAAAATCATAAGAAAGAAAATAAATATTGATAGTTCTGTACTGTAAAAAAATTCATGTATATAAATAGACTCATTCAGTTCAAACCCATGTTCAAGGGTCAACTGTATGTAAAAATGCAACTGATTTTTGTATTGACTTTGTTTTTTGCTACATAGCTGAGTTTATTAATTAGTTCTAATAGGGTATGTGTGTGTGTGTGTGTGTGTGTGTGTGATCTTTAGGACTTTTTTATGTATAAGATCATCACCAGATAGAAATAATTTTACTTTAGGGATACCTGGCTAGCTCAGTCGGTAGAGCGTAAGACTTTTAATGGGGCGCCTGGGTGGCTCGGTGGGCTAAAGCCTCTGCCTTTGGCTCAGGTCATGATCCCAGGATCCTGAGATCAAGCCCCACATCGGGGCTCTCTGCTCAGCAGGGAGCCTGCATCCTCCTCTCTCTCTGCCTGCTTCTCTGCCTACTTGTGATCTCTGTCAAATAAATAAATAAAATCTAAAAAAAAAAAAAAAAAATAATTTTACCTCATCTTTTCCAATTTGGATATCTTTCTTTTTTCAGCCTAATTGCTCTGGATACATCTTCCAGTACTATGTTGAATAGAAGTGGTGAAAGTGGGCATCCTTACCTTTTCCTTATTTTCAAGGAAAAGCTTTCAGTCTTTTACCATTGAATATGATATTTGCTGTTGGTTTTTCATATGTGGCTTTTATTATGTTGAGGTCATTTCCTACTATTTCTAGTTTTCAGAATGTTTTTATCATGAAGGTTTGTTGAATTTCGTCAAATGTTTTTTCTGTATCAGTTGAGATGATCATGTGGGTTTTTTTCCTTCATTCAGTTAATGTGATATACCATATTGACTGCTTTTTGCATATTGAAAAATCCTTACATTCTAGGGATAAACTGCACTTGATTGTGGTGCATAACCCTTTTATACTGCTGAGTTTGCTTTGCTGGTATTTTGTTGACGATTTTTGCATCAATATTCCTAAGGCAAATTGGCCTATAGTTTACTTGTAATGTCTTTTTCTGGCTTTGGTATCAGGGTAATGCTGACCTTACAGAATGAGTTAGAATTGTTACCTCCTCTTCAGTTTTTTGTAAAAGTTTGAGAAGGATTGGCATTTGTTCTTTAATTTTGGTAGAATTAACCAGTGAAGCCATCAGGCAGTCCCAGGGCTTTCTTTCTAGGGAGATATTTTATTGTGAGTTTAATCTCCTTACTAGTTATAGTTCTATTCAGATTTTCTGTTTCTTCATGATTTAATCTTGCTAAGTTTTTTTTCTAGTAATTTTCCCATTTCATCTAGATTATTCAATTATTGATACACAGTTGCTAATAATACTCTCATAATCCTTATTCTTTCTGTAGAATCAGTAGTTATGTTTTCACACTCGTTTCTTTTTTTTTTTTTTTAAAGATTTTATTTATTTATTTGACAGAGAGAGATCACAAGTAGGCAGAGAGGCAGGTAGAGAGAGAAAGAGGAGGAAGCAGGCTCCCTGCTGAGCAGGACCCTGAGATCGTGACCTGAGCCGAAGGTAGCGGCTTAACCCACTGAGCCACCCAGGCACCCTCACATTCGTTTCTGATATTAATAATTTGAGTCTTCTCTATTTTTCCTTAGTCATCTAGTGAGAGTTTTGTCAATTTTGTTGATCTTCTGGTTTCATTGATTATTTTTCTATTGTTCTTGTATTCTCTATTTCATTTATCTGTGGTCTGTATTATTTCTTTTTTTCTGTTAGCTTTGGGTTTAGTTCTTTTTCTAGTTCCTTAAATTGCAATGTTAGATTGTTGATTTGAGATCTTTCTTATTTTTTAATGTGTTTATAGCTATAACTTTCCCTCTTAACATTGCTTTAGCTGAGTTCCATAAGTCTTGGTATGTTGTGTTTTTGTTTGTCAGTCATCTCAAAGTATTTCTTAATTTCCTTTGTGATTTCTTCTTTAAACTATTGTTTGTTTAAAAGTACATTTTTAATAGGCACAATTTTGTGAACTTTCTAATTTTCCTTCTATTATTTCTAATTTCATCCCATAGAAGATACTTTGCATAGTATTTATATTTTTAAATCAATCGAGACTTAATTTGTGGACTAATATATGATCTACCCTAAAAAATGTCCCATACGCACTTAAGAAGAATGTGTATGCTGTTATTGTTAGGTAGAGTGTTCTGTGTATGTTCGTTAGATGGTGTTGGTTTATTGTGGTAAGTCCTTTATTTTCTTATCTTCTGTTATTTCCTTCTTTATCATCTTCTGGAATGGCTGTCCTATTCTTTATTATGAGTAGGTAAAGAAGTCTTCAATCATGTAAAATTGTCTATTTTTCCCTTCAATTCCCTCAAGGGGAAAAGAGAAAAATGAAGGGGCAGCAAAAAAGGGGGCACCAACACTTTAAACTCCCTGGAAGTCACTAGTTGGAGGGGGAGGGGCTTGCAACAACTGGAAGGGGCAACAATAATGGCTGCCCACCTCTTTGTACCTCTGTGATCAGAAGCAGCAAACAGCAATCAGAGCACAGTTCTCCAATATTTGGAGGACAGGTTCCTTTTTGCTCACCCTAGCTTGTACCAGCTGTGGTCAAGCTACTCAAGGAACTTGTGCATAGCAGCCTGCCACTGGGAGAAGTCGGTGGATAGCTGCTACTGTGTTAAGTTAAATTTATTGAAACTCACCACAATTTATCTTCCAGGTCTTCCCCTGGAAGTTGTAGGTAAGGCATAAATAGACTCTAGAGTTCCAAATACATAGTTATATGAGGCAGATTCTGCTGTGCAGTTGTTGTCTAGGTGGAGAGACAGAATCTTGGTACTTCTTACTTTGTCATCTTTCCAGAACACTTTCTTGGTAACATTTTGCCATCTAAAAAATAAATTATGGTGATTACAATATATTTACATTAAAAACCAGGAGCTAGCATATATGTATTTACTGAAGGACAATCTCAGAAACAATAATCTAAATATTTGACCATAGGAAAATGATTAAATAATCATATATTCACTTCAAGAGGTATTCTCTAAAATTGTCATTCTCTACAACATTTTTCTCTAGTACCTTGCCTTACTTTGTTTTTCTGTATAGCACCTGATATTTTACTATGTATGTATTGTTTATTGTATGAACACTAGAATTAAGACCATAGAGTAAAGTCTTTGTCATTTTCACTACTGAATCCTCAGCATCTAAAATAGAGCCTGGCAAATTATAGGAAATATGTAAATATTTATTGAACATATGCATAAATGAAGCATGAAAAGTTCTTGGGAAATACCATTTAGTAAAAAAGACAGAAAATGAAATATTTTCTCTCATTAAAACAATGAAAAAATGGCATACGTGTTGACAGAGTTTGGAATTTAGGAACTTGAAGACAATGGTCACCAAGGTAATGTGAAGAATGGAAATGATATTCTGATAGGAGACAAGGTTGTAGGCAATGTTTCCTCTTTCTCTTTCCCTTTATTCCTGGTATTTTTGTTTCAAAATGGTTTGTGCTATGAAAAACAACAACAACAAAACCTTCAAAAACTCTCTTCCTGAGGCAGATGAAAGTATAGATAGGATATTATACTTGCCAAACTTATTCCTGATAAATGGAGCTATATATTCCAGGGTGGGAAGGAATAGTCCTTGGAGCTTTCAGAGAGGAAAATAAGCACAGAGAAGGATGATTGCTTAGTATTTGAATAGCAAGTCACATGATAGATTAGAATCAAGGGATAGAGGGAGAAGGAAATAAGAACTAGCTTCTGTGGTCTGTGTCTACCGGTTCTGTTCTGAATTTAACAATAGAACACTAACAATCAGGCAAGGCTAGAACATAGCGTTTCACATCTTGTACATGTCACAAAGCTGCTGAAGCCGGGAAACAAGTGGCAACTAAAATTCAGACCTTACTCTACTTTCTGAGCCACTGAAACTCGGTGTAGGTCTGTATCTGCTCAGAAGATGTACTTTTTTCTGATTTTTCACAAAGGCATCACAAAGGATAGGTACTAGAATGGGCCACTGACTTAGTGTGCTGGAGTCTGATGCCAAGTAAAATAACCTCTTAGTTGTACCACATCAATCTCTACTCTAAGCAAGTAGTAGGGTCGGCTCAATGTGTAGGTTTCAAATAACCACATGAAAAGACATGTGATTAGTATTCATCACATACAGTCTGTTACCCAGACTTGCACACATGCTGAAATAAATTTATATACTGGATGTAAATATAGAACACTAAATGACCTACTTTCTTCTAAGCCTACTGCCATGATTAAAGAAGAAGTAAGGGTGGGAGGCTTGCATATGGGAATATAGAAAGAAAAGCTTTGGAGTTACAACTCTTGGACTCATCAGTTGGAAAAACATTATGTTGAAGTCTTCAATCACTTT
The DNA here is from genome assembly GCF_011764305.1 of Mustela putorius furo. NCBI lineage: Eukaryota > Metazoa > Chordata > Mammalia > Carnivora > Mustelidae > Mustela > Mustela putorius. The sequence continues at coordinate 40,553,461 of NW_025422005.1, read as the reverse complement.
CTCCTTAGACCTCTCTGATTGCCTTAGGAAAAGACATTAAATAGTTTCTAAGTGGTTTATATTTTTCACATCCTCTGCAATACCATGTGAACTCAATATTTCCCAAACATACCATGCTCTCTAACCCTGTCTCTCCTTGGCCCATGCCTAGACAGTCATTGTCTCCTCAGCAAATTCTTTTCAGCTTTAAAATTCAGCTCTTCAGTCATTTTTTTTTTTTTTTTAGGAAGAACTCCTGATATACCTTCCTCAGTGGAGATATTTCTTCCCTCTTTTGTGTTCTCCCAGCATTTGGCATACTTCTCTATTAGCATGTAGCATGATCTGTGAACATATCTACTGACTTTATTAGACCGTGGGCTATCCTAGATTTTATATATATACATATACGTGTATATGTATATATATACATATATTTATATGTATTTTATGTCCAGTCTTAGCATCTAACACGATGGCTAGCAAACAGGGCTATTATGTTTGTTGAATCATGAATCAATGAATCAATGAATGCAATAAGGACACATGCCTGTACCTGAGGCAGAAAATGTGGGTTCAATTTTTGGATTTAATGTTAACTTTTTTTATGTGGCAGATTAAATATGGCCACAAATACTTTGGTGCTCGTCCTATTAAGAGATGGGGTCTAGGGGCGCCTGGGTGGCTCAGTGGGTTAAGCCGCTGCCTTCGGCTCAGGTCATGATCTCAGAGTCCTGGGATCAAGCCCCGCATCAGGCTCTCTGCTCAGCAGGGAGCCTGCTTCCTCCTCTCTCTCTGCCTGCCTCTCTGCCTGCTTGTCATCTCTCTCTGTCAAATAAATAAATAAAATCTTTTAAAAAAAAAGAAAAAAAAAAGAGAGATGGGGTCTATGTCCTTTCCTCCTGAATCTGAGTAAAGACTCTGGTACTGTTTTAATTAATAAAATATGGCAGAAATGACACTGTCAGTTTCTAAGTCTGGGACTTAAAAAACTGGAAGTGTTCATTTCCTATCCCTTGGAAATCACCCCTTGGAGCTTTTGGGTGTCAGGTAAGATGTTTGGCATCCTTCTGAAGGGACATCACGGACAGATTTTGAGACTACATGCAGAGAGAAGGGCCTGGCTAAGCCCAGCTTCTATGTGAGGGAGACTTAGCTGAATCCAGTCTTCCAGTTGTCCCTGCTAATGCCTTAGTCATGTGAGTGAAGCTGTCTAGGATCCTCCAGACTAGCCAAACCGCTAGCTGAATACCATCCACTGTCACCATCAATTGTTCATCCAAGCTTATGCCAAATATTAACTCACAAAATTAAGATATATAATGATTTTTTTAAACGCTATTAAATCCAAAACTGATAAACAGAACAGAAGCTGATACCTGGAATTGGGATATTTCTATAACAAAAAACCTAAGACATTGAATATTGACTCTGTGACTAGGCAATGGGTATAGATTTGAAGGGCCTTGAGGAATCTGTTAATTAAATCTGGAAGAAGAGAATCTGGAGAAGACTGTTGGTGAAGACTTGCAGAATAGTCAAGAAATTGTGTTTGGAAGTGGGAAGAAGTTTTGGCAAATGGTCATTTATAGTAACATGTAAAATAGAAAGATACCTAATGAACTTGAGAATCTGACTGGGAATTTGCCAAGCAAAAGTATAAAGCATTGACTAGCTTTTTCTAGCTATCTATGATAAAATATGAGAAAAGAGAGGTAAACTAAAGAAGGACCCAGGGTAGTATTTCTAGCCTGTTTCCAGGACAAAGATGTCCAAGGAATAAATGGCCTCTTGTTACTGGTCCAATCCAAGGAGCTGCCAGCAAAATAAGGTCACAGTGTAAAAACAAATCAAGGGTGCAACTGTAAAATCTTTTTTTTTTTTTTAAGATTTTATTTATTTATTTGACAGGGAGAGGACAAGCAGGGTGGGGGGATGGCAGGGGAGTGGGAGGGAGAAGCAGGCTCTCTGCTGAGCAGAGAGCCCAATGCAGGCCTCCATCACAGGATCTCGGGATCATGACCTGATCTTGAGGCAGATGCTTAACTGACTGAGCCACCCAGGCATCCCTGTAAAATCTTTTGTTAAGACCTCATAAAGATTTAAGGCTGTATCTTATAGATCCTTTATAAATTATTCCTGGGGTAAAAAAAATTACTTCCAAGAATCTTAATGCTATACCTCATTGTTCCTCAATGCTAAATAATAGGTTTTCTCAGAGTCTTAAGTGTGTCATTCCACAGAAACGTCACAGAGCATGCAAGGTCAAGAAAAGCTCTCTGAAAGAGATATGTGGGTGTGTTTTGTGGATAATGGAGTAGAGTATACTTTGATACACGGGAAACTCCCTGAATTTTCAAAGGATTACATTAGCTTGGCCTGAAACTGACAGCGACAACACAAAATGAAAAGAGGTCTTTGGAATCCCAATCTGCTGTGGGCAGAGAACAGGCTGAGAAACTACTCAACTACAAAAATGGGCTATTTGTTATGGAAAAAAGAGGGATGACTCAGAGGGAAAAACCAAAAGTCACAGACATTCTTATTCCCAGGGAGCAGAACTAGGCCTTAAGGAACTGGTAACATGTGCCTGGCTAGATTTCCGAATACACCAGTGACTGCTGTGTGCTTCCATTCCCCCACCCACTGCTACCACCACCTTCTTTTGAACCGGAGAGTCCATTACAGTTATTTTATGCCTGTCACTACTGTAGTTGTGTGTGTAAGGGGAAGATAACTTATCTCTTTAGTTTAGAGATCTTCAGGTTGAAAGGCAAAACTCTCAAGAAGCTACAACTGAGGAATTACATCTGAGGCGCTTCATCCACACCTGGAACTTACTTGGATAATGAGCTCATGGACCTTAATCCCGAGTCTGATGCTGTAATGTAATGGGCTGTTTGGAGGGGCTGGTCCTTTGAGGAGGTGAATGCATTTTGCCTGTGGGAAGAGTGTAAACAATTTGTGGTCAGAGGGCAGATGGTGACGGATTAAAGATGGCTGTAAATTCTTTGATCCTCTTACTGTTGTCCTTACGGCTTCTCCTCCAAAATCTGGGTGGGCTTTAGATTGTTTTGAGCAATAGAATACTGTAGAAATGACACTGTGCTGGTTTCCAAGTCCAGGTCTTAAGAGATTGTTAACTTCCACTTCCTGTATCTAGGGAACATTGTCTCTTTGAGCCCTGAGCCACCATGTACCCTGCTGGAGAGATCACACTGAGATTGTCTGCAGGGTAAGAGGGGCCCAAATGAAGCCAGCTTTCTAGCCATTCCTGCCAAGACTTGAGGCATGTAAGTGAAGCCAAATGAATACCTTTGAGTGACCCCAGTTGACTCCTTGTGGAGCAAAGAAACAACCAACCTAGTACTGACTAGATTCTTGATTCACAATTGTAGGAAATAATGAAATGTTTGTTGATCTAAGCCAACAAACTTTGGGATAGCTTGTTACACAACAATAGGTAACCGAGATCTTCATGACTTTAGGTCAATCTTTTCTCTCTAGAACTATTTCTTCAGCTTGGACAGTGTTGCACTCAGTTGGTGAACTCAAAAGGCCTTAAAGGTTCTGATTTTCAGTTCGATGCAGCTAAAGGTGGTTGGACTATTCCAGATGGTGTTTAGACATTTGTTAAATGACCAGAGGAATATAGACTACATATATTTAGGTACTCAGTAAGTATTTTAATGAGTTTTGAAGGATGGAAAAGAATGGAGTAAGTAGAAGTGAAGGAAGGAAACAGACAGATGAACAGCATGTGCAAAAACTCAAAAACCTGGACAGCTTAGGAAATTGCAAGCATTTCAGAATCGTTGAAGTAGCAAGTACAAGGGAGAATGGGGGAGAGGAAGCTGGAAAGATAGGGCCAGATGGTAAAGAGACTTTCATGCCTGGCCATGTGTTTTAGGCTTTATCTGCAGACCCTAGGAGACCTTGAAAGGAAAATTATCACTGAATCCTCAGTAAGATAAATGCATTATCCCTTTTTTCATGGACATAGAAACTAAAGTCTTGTTACCTGTCTAAGACTACATAATTAGTAGGTGGCTGATCCAGGATTGGAATCCATGTCTAATAACTCTGAAACTACATTTTCAAAGACTTCAGAAAGGAATATAACTTTAATTTTTAAAAAATCACTTTGAACATATTCTTCGAAATTATATAAAGTCAGAGAGATGTGAAAGTGAATGTCATAAGCAGTATGAATTGCATATGATTAATTTTCCTTGGGTGAAATAGAAGAAATGATTAATTATTCTTGGAGAAATGAGTAAAGCCTTTCAGAAAAGATGACATCTTATTTATGTATTTATGTATGTTTTTCTTTTTCTTTTTTAATAGATTTTATTTATTTATTTTGAGAGAGAGGTGGGGGGTTAGAGAGAGAGAATCTCAAGCAGACCCCATGCTGAGCAAGGAGCCAAACTCAGGGCTCCATCTCGTGCTGGTGGGATCTTGGCCTGAGCCGAAATCAAGGGTCAGTTGCTTATAGGACTGAGTCATGAGGCACCCCCATTTATTTATTTATTTATTTTTAACTTATTTTTATTTTAAGGCAGAGCTAGCATTCACTGAGCTCTAACTACATGTCTGGCATTGTTCTAAGTGTTTTCCATGTATTATTTATGTCTCACAACAACCCTGTGAAGTATGTACTATTACTTTCTACTATTACTTTAAAGCAAAGAGAGTTTAGGTAACTTTCTCAAATCTCACATTCAGTAAACCTGGATTGGATCCTGGTGGGCCAGAATCATGCTTTTAATTATCAGCAGGAACATTTAAACTGGATTTTAAGATAAGGAGATTTTTGGGCCAAAGAGCATTTAAGAGAAAGAAGCAAATGCAAATACTTGATGCAAATGTTTGTTGGCATGAAAGTTCCCTATGTTCTAAGAATACCATTTCAGGGAAGCTGAAATTTAGAGAAAGAACACTGTGTGTGTGTAGTAGGCAGTGGAGGGAGAATGAGAGAAGTATGGTAGGTGAGGGTGCTAGAAATGTAGTCTGGGGCCACGTAATGGAAAGCCTGGGATGCTAGACAAAGGACTTAATACTCCAGGGTATGGGGAGACATTTAAGTTTTTCTTTCTTTTTTTTATTTTTTATTTTTTAATCAAAGGAGTACTTACTACAATTAGGTCTATATTTTAGAAAGAACAATCTGGTTACAAGGGGGAAATGGATAGAATAGAAGAGACGGGAGGCATAGAGAAAGGAGTCAGGAAAGTAGTTACATCCTACCTCATCCTGAGGTAGGATGGTGGTAGGGAGATAGGGGACAGGGAAATGAGCAATATGTAGGTTAGTGCTTGTTTTCATAGCTAATAGCTAGTTCCTACTGGGCATAATTTTGAAAGTTGATTAAATGCGGCCTGTGTTTTGCTTGGAGAGGCTTGGATAAAAAGCTTATTTTCCTAATTTGAAAAGTCAGGAACTCTGTTTATAATTCAGTGGTCCACACAGGGCAGGCAAATCAAACACACTAAGGCCATTAAAAGACACACATGTAAAAAGAGTTTGAATACTTTGGTGTTTTCCTGGCCTTCCCATCTACAGCTATTTGCATTATTTCTACCTCAAAGACAGGACCCCAGCTGCATTTAAACAGGCATATTCCTGGATTTTAAAATGTCCACAGAAGGCCACAAAACTTGACCTCACCCAAATAAAACTGAACAAAGGCTGAGACAAATCCTGCATTCTTTTTTTTTTTTTTTTTTTTTTTAAAATCCTGCATTCTGCACATCCTACCTTAACGAACATGACAAAGGAAACCTGCTGACACCTCCAAACCTTTTCACATCAATTCCATTAGCCTGGAAAGCCCTCCCTTGCACTGACCTCCTCTAGGATGAGCTCAGACCCACCTCTCTCAAGGCAAAGCCAGATATGCACTTCTCTCTGCTCCTCTAGTACCCTCCATGTCATCTCTTTAATAGCTATGTGCTTTCTTATCTTTTTCTCTCACCTGTACTGTGAACTGTTTAAGGGTACAGATTTAATTTTACTCATTTATTTTATCTCCAGTGTCAGGCAAGACCCCTAACACATGAATGCTTTTTAAGTGACTGGCAGCATATAAATAACCTTTTTCTTCTTTTTTTTTTTTTCCTGCTGAGATACAATTGTGGGACTTGTTTCAAAGAGATAAACAGTCTATACAATTAATAAAGAACTTTTTCTTTCCCCCTCTGTCAGTCAGCATATAAACACACGATAAAAATCTTCAGTTAAAGAAATTCAAATGTAATGAAATACTGTCAAAATTATCTTAAAACTTAAAAAGTAATCAAAATAATGCATTCACATTGTTTATAAAGTCAAAAAATACTATCAGACTTATGGTGAAAAAGCCTCCTCCCCAAACTTTTTTGGCTATTTCTTTTGGTATTTACTTCCATTAAAGGATAATATGCTTATACTGATTCTTTTTGATTTCTAAACTTTAGACATTATCTTTTGAATTCTTATGGTGAAAAGTGAGGTGTCAGCTCTTTCCCATCACTCTAGGTCCCAACTTCCTCTCTCTAATGTATATAAAACATAGTTTTTGACTAAACCACAATTCACCCTTGGAATTATTTAAAGTATTATTTACTGCCAAGCTAAGCACTGTACTATAATTATATTTTCCTTTCTTGTATACTTTTCTTACTGAAGATATTAATCATTTTATCTTTTCCTGTGCTTTATTCTCTATGTCACTATTTTCTACATTATCACATATATCAGATAAATTCATCTGTTCCATTTATTTTCCTGAGGATAAACATCCTGGAGCCCTGCATTCTCCTATTCCAATCTTCAAACATGCTTAACAGTTGCTACCCCAGCATTCTCCTTTACTGTCATAACAGAGAATTTTCCTTGCCACTCTCCTGTGGTAAATGTCTTTTTTACCAATCCCATGTTTCTTTCTCTTTTTCGCCTTTATTTTGGTGGCACATATCCCGTCAATAGCTTACTGAAAAAGAGGTACGGGAAATAATTTTTTTTGGAGACTTTGGAAGTGTCAATATGCCTTAATTTTACCTTCTGGCTTGACTGGCAGTTCTCTGTGTATGGAATTCTAGCTTGGAAATAGTTTTGACAGAACTTTAAAGGCATTACTACTTTCTTTTCTAGTTTATATTGCTGAGACATTTCATGTACTTTGGGTTCTCTGTCTATACCTTGTAGGATACCATTATTTTCCCTTGGTAGTTTAAGCACACTTTATCTCCTGGTACCCTAAAATTTCTTTCTTTCTTTTTAAGATTTTATTTATTTATTTGACAGAGAGAGGGATCACAAGTAGGCAGAGAGGGATCACAAGTAGGCAGAGAGGCAGGCAGAGAAAGAGGAGGAAGTAGGCTCCCTGCTGAGCAGAAAGCTGCAATGCGGGGCTCTATCTCTGAGATCATGGCCTGAGCCAAAGGCAGCAGCTTAATCCACTGAGCCACCCAAGTGCCCCTACCCTAAAATTTCTTAAGGATGTACCCTGACACTTCTTTTTTTAAAGATTGTATTTATTTATTTGACAGACAGAGATCACAAGTAGGCAGAGAGGCGGGCAGAGGGGGAAGGTGGATCAGGCCCCTTGCTGAACAGAGAGCCTGATATGGGGCTTGACCCCAGGACCCTGAGATCATGACCTGAGTTGAAGGCAGAGGCTTAATCCACTAAGCCATGCAGGTGCCCCACCCGGACACTTTCTTAAAAAAAGATATTGTGCTCAGGCTTTAGTACATCTTTCAAATGGAAAACATGTGTTCTTCAAATTCTGGAAATTTTTTCTGTGTTCTTTCTTTAATAATTTCTTTTTCTTTATCTCTTTACTTTCTCTTTTCAAAACTTACATTGTTTGGATTGTGGATCTCCTGAACTGATCTTCTAGGTTTCTTCCCTCTTCTGTCGTCATGCTGTTTGTCTTCCTGTTTTGTTTTTGGGGAGAGATTTCTTCCATTTTAATTTCCAACTCTTCTATCGATTTTTTAAAGTTTTCTCCTTTCATGTTTTTAAACTTCATGGTTCTTATTCTCTTTTTATTCCTTTTTTTCTTAAGAAAGCATCCTATTCTTGGGGCACCTGGGTGGCTCAGTGGGAAAAGCCTCTGCCTTTGGCTCAGGTCATGATCTCAGGGTCCTGGGATCGAGCCCCACATCGGGCTCTCTGCTCAGCGGGAAGACTGCTTCCCACTCTCTCACTGCTTACTTCTCTGCCTACTTGTGATCTCTCTCTCTGTGTCAAATAAATAAATAAAATCTTAAGAAAAGAGAAAAAGAAAGCATCCTATTCTTGTTTCATGAATGCAATATCTATTCTTACTCTCTAAGTACATTGATGATCATCTAAAAAATTTTCTTCTGGTCTCTAGTTTGTTTTTTGCTTTGTTTTGAGTTCCATTTCTTGATTTCTTTTGGTTTCTGCCATTTTGGAGGCTTTCTTCAACTATTTGGTGAAACTTTGCTGTCCTTTATATTTAGTAGTGAGGTACTAAAACATCAATTGAAAGCTATTGTCATCTCGTGGCTTCACTATAGGGTAATAGGGAGGTTATGTGATCATTTTGCTGGGTACCTCAAAATATCAGTATCTATAGCTTTTTTTTCTGAAGCTGGTCAGTTTCTCCAGATTGTCCCCTTGAGTAGTAGAGGCAGGTATGGCTGCTTGGCTATCCACGTACTCTAAGCTGATTAGGACTAGGGGCCAGAGGTCTCACCATTCAGTGAGTGCACATTCACTTAATTTTCCTGTTTTCTTTTCTTTCTTTCTTTAAAAAAAAATATATAGATATAGATAGATAGATATAGATTTATAGATTTTATTTATTTCTTTATTTGTCACAGAGAGAGAGAGAGAAAGAAAGAGACAGAGCACAAACAGGCAGAGAGGCAGGCAGAGGCAGAGAGAGAAGCAAGCTCCTCATGGAGCAGGGAGCCCAGTGCAGGACTTGATCCCAGGATCATGGCCTGAACTGAAGGCAGCGGCCTAACCCACTGAGCCACCCAGCTGTCCCAATTCCCCTGTTTTCTGCTGGCACTACTCTCCTTCTGCTAAGTGCCTAATTTCTCTGGGCTCTGACTTCATGGGTGCAATTTTTCCATAGAAGAAATTTCTGGTCTCCTACCAGGATAGGGAGATACACTAGCCTGGTTGAATGAACTGGGGGAAGGGAACTGCAAGTCTAAGTTTTCTCTACACAGACATTTAACCAATATCCACACCTCATCCCTGCCTTCTGCAATGCCCTGTGCCTCAAATTACTGAGGTTTTCTCAAATGGCAGTACAATTTAGTCATTAAGGAACTGGACTTTGAACCCAGACAGCCTGGGCTTGAAATTTGTCTAGGTGCCCTTGGACAAATGATTTGATCTCATGCTTCGGTTTCCTCAGTTGTAAAATGGTGAAATTAATAGTACCTACTTTGAAGGATGTTGCGAAGATTAAATGAGTTTATGTATGAAAAATGCTTAGAATAATGTCTAATATGTACTAAGATATATAATAATATAATATTATTCTTATCCTTATTTGTTTCTACAACTTCCAACTGGAATATCCCCTCAGCATATACTTCAACTTTCTCAACTTTACTGACTTTTCCATCTTCTAAAAATTTGCCTATTGACAACTTCTCCTGCATTCTTTTCTTATGAGTTGATATTATTGAAATAAACATTTGTTCCCATTTTATTGATGGTTTTGGAGAAAAGGGAAGAAAACACACATACAGATTATAATGTATACATATTATGTATAGAACATATATATTACATATAATACATGTAACATATTATGTATTATTATATGTTACTATACTAAAACTGGTTCAATTCACCAAAATAAAAACACTGAGATCATAACATCAATGTTGATAAGATTGTGCTGAAATAGGGAACTCATTGTTATCAATATGAATTCATATAATTCCTTTAGAATACAGAAATGTATACTGAAACAAAAAAATGCTTTAACCTGTAACTGGCTATCCAATGAAATTATTTAGAGGGGGAAAATCAATAAACAAAATGTTATTCATTTTAATGAAAAATTAGAAGCAACAATAATTTCTAACAATCTTAGGATGTTAAAATTTAGTACATGTCTTACACATCTAACACATGGTTGATAATATATAGTAATTATTTTCAAATATGACTTATGTTAAAGTTTAAATATTGTAATATAACACTAAGTGCAAAGAAAAGGACACAAACATATGTCCATTGTGGGTAAGCAATGTAAACTTTATATGTTATAAAGAGAATATACAAAATAAAACCAGTTGTTTTTAGAGAGGTAGAATTAGGGAGGTTTTGTTTTTCTTTTTAAAAAAATCCCTTTTATGTTGTTATAAAAATGTTTTTATAATTAAAAAAAAAAAAACCCTCAAGCCTAAAGCTGACAAAAATCATGGTGATTGTGCCTACCAGACCCCTGAGATGAAGACGAAAACTAAACGGTTCAGCCAAACATCTGAAAGTTTCAGAAGAGCCAGGTCTTTGATGTTGGGTAGACTAAACAACCAGATGTTTGACTGAAGTTTTCTGTTTTCATCTGAAAATCTGACATCATGTAACTATAGCCTAAGTGTATTACTAATGTCAGTCACCATAAAGTTCAATGAGTTGTTAACACAGTCCCATGCAGCTCTCTTGGCCTTCCTCATTTGGTACTCATAAACATCATCATCATTAGCTTGCTCTTTCTTTTAGGTGTTATATGACTCTTTGATTATTCTTCATTTTCTAAAGAATAATGTCTAACCTCCTTAAACCTTCCTAATGTGGCTCCAACTGCATCATCAGCCCCATCTCTCACCATTTTCCTCCCTCACAAGGTCCATATTTTCTAGGTGCTGGAAATACAGTCCCTGATTCTCAAGATATTCATAGTGGTATTATTATTATTGTTGTTGTTGACTAGAGAATATTAGTGTTATCATTCATTGAGCTATTATGAGCCATAGTGATAGGGCTTAGTGTAAACAATTGAATTTAATCTTCACCATAACTTTTGTAGCATTATTATTTTCATTTTACCAATAGTGAAAGAGAAACTAGAGAGATTAAGTATCTTGCCCAAGGTTATATAACCTTTAAGATACAGAGTCAGGACTCAGTCTATTAAATTCCAAAGCCTATGCTCTTAATCACAACATCATAGAGACATGTCTACTAATAAGTTTACTAAGGTATTATGGTGGCTATGTAGAAGTATGGAGAAAATAAGGACTATAAAATGACAGCAAATAGATAGGCAGAAGTCTAGTCCAATTACAATTTGTAAAAAAAATCACCTACGATGTTCTGGGTCTCATCCCAAGTGCTAGGCACACAGGGAAATCAAATATCATCTTTGGCCTGAAGGGGAAATCAGTCTGATAAGGGTGTCAGGCACCTAAAATTAGGTGGAAAATGCCAGAATTCCAGAAATGGAGCCCAGAGGAGTGATGGTGTCATATTTCCCTAGACCTTGGCTGGGGTATAAGATCTCAGGGTAAAAGTTCCAGGAGAAGGATCAAGGGGAAAAGAGACCCTAAGCACTAAGTAACTTAGAAAGAGTGCCCAGGGAGATCATTGTCTCCTCACAGGAAAATCTGAAAGTTGAAGAAAGAGGACACACTGTTACCCATCTGAGTCAAGAAAACACTGAGACTCATGACAGTCATAACTATTCAAGACAACAATCAAAATCTATTTGTTTTCCTAGTTCATATTCTGTGCCTCTGTTGGACACCAAGGATTCAGATAAGAGTCAAACCTAACTTATCCCTGGTCATTGTGGTTGGCTCATTCTTTCTACAATTAAGTATGGAGAACCTACTATGTGCATTTCTCTAGGCATTGGGGATACAACAGTAAACAAAATAGACATGTCTTCTGTTTTGGAACTTACATTCTACTAGGGGGAGACAGGCAAATAAATATGTAAAATACATAATATTTTTCGAAAGATTTTATTTATTTATTTGACAGAGAGAGATCACAAGTAAGCAGAGAGGCAGGCAGAGAGAGAGAGAGAGAAGAGGAAGCAGGCTCCCACTGAGCAGAGAATCTGATGTGGGGCTCGATCCCAGGACCCTGAGACCATGACCTGAGCCAAAGGCAGAGGCTTTAACCCACTGAGCCACCCAGGTGCCTTGTAAAATACATAATATTTTAGATGGTGATAAGAGCCAAGAAGAAAAATAAAGCAGGGAAAGGGGGCAGAAAGTATCAGGGAGATGGAGAAGTCAGGAAAGGCCCCTCTAGGAAGATGATTTGGAATAGAGACCTTGAATTTTCACAAAAAGAAGAGAATTCCATGTAGAGAGTAGAGCAAGTGCAAAGGCTGTTAGGCTAGAACGTTGCTTGATGTGACCAGGAACAGCAAAGAAGTCAGTGCAACTGGCAAAGAGTAAGGATTATAAGAATTTTGATTTTTATTCTAAGAAAGATGGTTAGCCATCAGAGGGTTTTTGAACAGAGGAGTGATAATGATCTACTTTATGATTTTGAATTTTCATTCTGGTTGCAGTGTAGATAATAAACTAAAAGAGGATAAGGGTGGGAGTAGGGATACCAACTAGGAGGTTGTTGCAATAATCCAGAGGAGAGATGATGGTGGCTAGGATCAGAAACATAGCAGTAGAGGTAGTAAGTGGTCTGATTCTGGCTATACTATGGTATACTCAGAAACTTGGTAAGTTTGATGATGAACCAAATTGGAATGTGAAAGAGTGGAGTCAAAGAGGACACCAAGGTTTTACCCTAAGGAAATGGAAGAATAGAATTTTAGTTTCCTTTGATGAATAAGATTGAATAAGAAGCAGGTTTTAGGGGAAAGATTTGGAACTCAGTTCAGACATGCCAAGGTTTATATACATATTGATATTCAGGAGGTGGTGATGAACAGATAATTGGATATATGAATCTAGAGTTCCATGTATTCAAGCTGGAAATAAAAATTTTGGGATTTGAGGGAGGAGCAAGATGGTGGAGGAGTAAGAGACCAAAATATTATCAGGTCCCAGGAGTTCAGCTATATAGTTATCAAACCATTCTGAACACCTACAAACTCAACAGGACATAGAAGAGAAGAGCAGCAATTCTAGGAACAGAAAATCAACCACGTTCCAGAAGGTAGGACCTACAGAGAAGTGAATCCAAAGTGATGGGAATATAGACTTCATGGGGAGGGCTGGCAAGTGAGAGAGCAGTGGCACACAAAACTGGATCTTTTAGAAGTCTGCTCCTTTGAGGGACATAACTCCAGAGGCTAAGCAGTAGGTGGAGCATTTGTGGGGACAGTGTGGTCTCAGGACCTTTGGGGACACAAAAAGACTAGGGGTGTCTAAGGGTGGCAGAACTCTCAGGTATTGGATCAGGGAAGCTGGCTGCAGAGATGGAGCCAAGAACTGAGCTCTCAGCTCAGGATTACCTTAAACTATGATCGAAGGCACAGTCGGGCCACTGCTCTTCGAACAGGGACACCACAAGTGGCAGATCTGGAGAGATACCCTCCTCCCTCCTCTGGGAAGACTGGCATGGGGGCCCACTGCAGGAATCTGCTGGGTTTGGAGACTCCAAACAGGGTTGTGCACCAGAGATAGAAATGCTCAGTCACAGGCTGGATGAGCTCAGAGTATGGCTGGAGACCAGGGAGACAGGAGGAATTGACTGCTTTTCTCTGAGGGTACATTGAGGAGTGGGGAACTGAGCTCTCAGTTTCTATGGGACTGGAGGTTGGGAGGCTTCCATTTTCATTCCTGGCCCCAAAGCTGTATGGAAAGTGTTCAAAAAGAACAAAAGCTACTGAGAGCAAACCTGAGCAGATTGCTTAGCCTGGCTCCTGGCAAGGGTGGTGCAATTCCACCTCAGGCAAAGACATTTGAGAATTGTTGCAACAGGCCCCTCTCCTAGAAGATCAGCAAGAACATCCAGCCAAGACCAACTTTGCCAATCAATGAGAACTGCAGAACTCCAGAGCTAGGGGAAAGCAATACATAGGATTCATGGCTTTTTTCCCATGATCCTTTAGTCTTTCAAAGTTAAATTTGTTAACTTTATTTTTTTCTTATTCTATTTTTAAAATTTTTCCTCTCTCCTATTTTAATGTTTTTTAACTGTTTTATCTTATCAATGCCTTTAAAAAATATTTTTCTAATTTGCATTGTTATATTTTACCCTTTCATTGTATTTAACCTTACTTTTTTGTATACATAGAGGTTTTTTTTATTCTTTAAAATTTTGGTATACAATTTCTTCTAATAGATCAAAATATACCCTGAATCTAGGGCATGGCTCTGTTCTAGTCTCCAGACTGATCACATTCTTTCTTCTTCTTCTTTTTTTCTTTTTTCAACCAACTTTTTATCTTATCAATTCTTTTTTTAGAATCTTTTAAAATTTTCATCTTTACAGTCATATTCCAATGCTTCATCATGTTTACCCTTATTTTTGTATATATGTAAGTTTTTCTTTCTTTAAAATTTTGGGAAGCAGTGTCTTCTAACAGACCAAAACACACCCAAAATCAAGTGTGTGGCTCTGTTCTATTTACTAGTCTAACATATATATATATATATATATATATATATATATATATATATATATATATATTTCCCCCCCCTTTCCTCTTTTGGTTTTGGGTCTCTTCCAATTATATATATTTTTTCTTTTTCTCTTTTTTCCCCTCTTTCTCCCCCGCATTTTGGGTCTCTTCTGATTTGGTTAGTGTCTATTTCTCTGGAGCCATTGCTACCCTTTTAGTCTTTTGTTCTCTCATTCATCTATTCTTATCTGGATAAAATGACAAGACAGAAAAACTCACCACACACACAAAAAAGTACAAGAGGCAGTACTGATGGCTAGGGCTAATCAGTACAGATGTTAGTAATATGTCAGTACTAGAATTCAGAAGGACAATATCAAGGTGCTAGGTGGGCTCAAAAAAAGCATGGAAGATATTAGAGAATCCCTTTCTGGAGAAATAAAATCCATTTCTGGAGAAATAAAAGAACAAAAATCTAACAAAGTTGAAATAAAGAAAAGCTATTAATGAGGTGCAATAAAAAAATGGAGGCTCTTGCTGCCAGGATAAATGAGGCAGAATAGAGAATTAGTGATATAGAAGACCAAATGAAGCAGAATAAAGAAGCTGAGCAAGATAGAGGGACCATGAGGGGAGAATTTGAGAGATAAGTGATACCATAAGACAAAACAATATTAGAATAATTGGGATACCCAAGAAAAAGAAAGAGAGAGAGGGGCAGAAGGTATATTGGAGCAAATTATAGTAGAGAACTTCCCTAATTTGGGGAAGGGAACAAGCATCTGTGCCAGGAGGCACAGAGAACCCCCCTCAAAATCAATAAAAACAGGTCAACATCCCATCATCTAACAATAAAACTTACAAGTCTCAGTGGCAAAGAGAAAATCCTGAAAGCAGCTCAGGACAAGAGGTCTGTAACACACAACTGTAGAAATATTAGACTGGCAGCATACCTATCCACAGAGACCTGGCAGGCCAGAAAGGACTGGCATGATATATTAAGAGCACTAAACAAGAAAGCTATGCAGCCAAGAATACTATATCCAGCTAGGCTGTCACTGAAAATAGGAGAGATAAAAAGCTTCCAGACAAACAAAAACTAAAAAGAATTCGCAAACACCAAACCAGGCCTACAGGAAATATTGAAAGGGGTCCTCTAAGCAAAGAAAGAGAGCCTAAAAGTAACATAGATGAGAAAGGAACAGAGATAATATACAGTCGCAGTCACCTTATAGGCAATACAATGGCACTAAATTCATGTCTTTCAATAGTTACCCTGAATGTAAATGGGCTAAATGCCCCAGTCGAAAGACACAGGGTATCAGAATGGATTAAAAAAAAACAAACAAACAAGACCATCAATATGCTGTCTACAAGAAACTCATTTTAGACCCAAGGACACCTCCAGATTTAAAGTGAGGAGGTGGAAAACCATTTACCATGCTAATGGATATCAAAAGAAAGCTGGGGTGGCAATCCTTATATCAGATAAATTAAATTTTAAGTCAAAGATAATAATAAGAGATGGGAAAGGACACTGTATCATACTTAAAGGGTCTGTCCAACAAGAAGATCTAATAATTTTAAATATCTATGCCCCTAACATGGCAGCAGCCAATTATATAAACCAAATAATAACAAAATCAAAGAAACACATCAACAATAATACAATAATGGTAGGGGACTTTAATACCCTCCTCACTGAAATGGACAGATTACCCAAGCAGAAGATCAACAAGGAACTAAACACTCTAAATGACACACTGGACCAGATGGACATCACAGATATATTTAGAACATTCCATCCCAAAACAACAGAATACACATTCCTCTCCAGTGCACATGGAACATTCTCCAGAATAGATCACATTCTGTGTCACAGATCAGGTCTCAACCAGTACCAAAAGATTGGTGTCATTCCCTGCATATTTTCAGACAACAATGCTTTAAAACTAGAACTCAATCACAAGAGGAAAGTTGGAAAGAACTCAAAAACCTGGAGGCTAAAGAGCATCCTAATAAAGAATGAATGGGTCAACCAGAAGTTAAAGAAGAATTGAAAAAACTAATGGAGACAAATGATAATGAAAACGCAACTGTTCAAAATCTCTGGGACACAGCAAATGTGGTCTTGAGAAGAAAGTATACAGCAATACAAGTCTTTCTCAGGAAACAAGAGAGGTCTCAAGCACACGACCTAACCCTACACCTAAAGAAGCTGGAGAAAGAAAAGCAGAGAAAGCCTAAACCCAGCAGGAGAAGAGAAATAATAAAGATCAGAGCAGAAATCAATGAAATAGAAACCAAAAGAACAGAAGAACACATTGATGAAACTAGGAGCTCGTTCTTTGAAAGAATTAATAAGATTGATAAACCCCTGGCCAGACTTATCAAAAAGAAAAGAGAAAGGACCCAAATAAATAAAGCCATGAATGAAAGAGGAGAGATCACAACCAACATGGAAGAAATACAATTATAAGAACATATTATGAGCAACTATATGCCAGCAAATTTGACAATCTGGAAGAAATGGATGCATTCCTAGAGACATATAGACTACCAAGACTGAACCAGGAAGAAATAGAAAACCTGAACAGACCCATAACCAGTAAGGAGACTGAAACAGTCATCAAAAATCTCCCAACAAACAAGAATCCAGGGCCAGGCGGCTTCCCAGGGAATTCTACCAAACATTTAAAGAAGAATTAATACCTCTTCTCCTGAAACTGTTCCAAAAAATAGAAATGGAATGAAAACTTCCAGTCATTCTATGAGGCCAGCATTTCCTTGATCTCAAAACCAGACAAAGACCCAATCAAGGAGAATAACAGACCAATATCCTTGATGAACACCAATGCGAAAATTCTCACCAAAATAGTAGCCAATGGGGTCCAACAGTACATTAAAAGGATTATTCACCACGACCAAGTGGGATTTATTCCTGGGCTCCAAGGTTGGTTCAACATTCGCAAATCAATCAATGTGATATAAGATATTAATAAAAGAAAGAACAGGAACCATATGATCCTCTCAATAGATGTTGAAAAAGCATTTGACAAAGTACAGCATTCTTTCTTTCTTTCTTTTCTTCTTCTTCTTCTTTTTTTTTTTTTTGTTTGTTTTCAGCATCCTTTCTTGATCAAAACTATTCACAGTGTAGGCAGAGAGGATATATACCTCAATATAATCAAAGCCATCTATGAAAAACCCACAGCAAATATCATTCTCAATGGGGAAAAATTGAGAGCTTTTCCCCTAAGGTCAGGAACACAGCAGGGATGTCCACTATCACCACTGCTATGCAACACAGTACTAAAAGTCCTAGCCTCAGCAATCAGACAACAAAAAGAAATAAAAGGCATCTGAATCAGCAAAGAAGTCAAATTCTCACTCTTTGCAGATGATATGATACTTTCTGTGGAAAGCCCAAAATACTCCACCCCAAAACTCTAGAACTTATCCAGGAATTCAATAAAGTGTCAGGATATAAAGTCAATGCACAGAAATCAATTGCATTTCTATACACCAACAGCAAGACAGAAGAAAGAGAAATTAAAGAGTCAATCCCATTTACAAGTGCACCCCAAACCATAAGATACCTAGGAAAAAACCTAACCAAAGGGGCATAGAATCTGTACTCAGAAAACTATAAAGTACTCATGAAAGAAATTGAAGAAGACACAAAGAAATGGAAAAACATTCCATGCTCATGGATTGGAAGAACAAATATTGTGAAAATGTCTATGCTACCTAAAGCAATCTACACATTTAAAGCAATCCCTATCAAAATACCATCATTTTTTTCAAAGAATTGGAACAAATAATCCTCAAATTTATATGCAATCAGAAAGGACCCCAAATAAACAGAGGAATGTTGAAAAAGAAAACCAAAGTTGGTGGCATCACAATTCCAGACTTCAAGCTCTATTACAAAGTTATAATCATCAAGACAGCATGGTACTGGCACAAAAACAGACACATAGATCAATGAACAGAGTAGAGAGCCCAGAAATGGGCCTTCAACTTTATTGTTAATTAATCTTCGACAAAGCAGGAAAGAATGTCCAATGGAAAAAGGACAGTCTCTTCAACAAATGGTTTTGGGAAAATTGAACAGCCATATGCAGAAGAATGAAACTGGACCATTTCCTTATACCACACACAAAAATAGACTCAAAATGGATGAAAGACCTCAATGTGAGACAGGAATCCATCAAAATCCTTGAGTAGAACCAAGGCAACAACCTCTTCCACCTCAGCCGGAGCAACTTCTTCCTAGGAACATCACCAAAGGCGAGGGAAGCCAGGGCAAAAATAAACTATTAGGACTTCATCAAGATAAAAAACTTTTGTACAACAATTGAAATAGTCAACAAAACCAAAAGACAACTGACAGAATGGGAGAAGATATTTTCACATGACATGTCAGATAAAGGGCTAGTATCCAAAATCTATAAAGAACTTATTAAACTCAACACCCAAAGAACAAATAATCCAATCAAGAAATGGGCAGAAGACATGAACAGACATTTCTGCAAAGCAGACATCCAGATGGCCAACAGACACATGCAAAAGTGTTCAACATCACTCGGAATCAGGGAAATAAAAATCAAAACCTTAGTGAGATACCACCTCACACCATTCAGAATGGCTAAAATTAACAAGTCAGGAAACAACAGATATTGGTGAGGATGCAGAGAAAGGTGAACTCTCCTATACTTCTGGTGGGAATGCAAGCTGGTGCTGCCACTCTGGAAAACAGTATGGCAGTTCCTCAAAAAGTTGAAAATAGAGTTACCTTACAACCCAGCAATCGCACTACCGGGTATTTACCCCAAATGTAGTGATCTGAAGGGGCACTTACACCTGAATGTTTATGGCAACAATGTCCACAATAGCCAAACTATGGAAAGAACCTAGATATCCATCAACAGATGCATGGATAAAGAAGATGTGGTATATATATTTACAATGTAATATTATGCAGCCATCAAAAGAAATGAAATCTTGCCATTTGCAATAACTTGGATGGAACTAGAGGGTATTATGCTGAGCAAATAAGTCAATCAGAGAAAGACAATTATTGTATGATCTCTCTGATATGAGGAATTTGAGAGGCAGGGAGGAGGGTTGTCAGGTGTAGAGGGGGAAAAATGAAACAAGATGGGATTGGGAGGGAGACAAACCATAAGAGACTCTTAATCTCATGAAACAAACTGAGGGTTATTGGGGGTTGCGGGGTAGGGATAGGGTAGCTGGGTTATGGACATTGGGGAGGGTATGTGCTATGGTGAGTGCTGTGAAATATGGAAGCCTGATAATTCACAGACCTGTACCCCTGGGGCAAATATAATACATTATATGTTAATAAACTAACTAAGGAAGGGAGTATACAGAAGAAAAAAGTTGAAGGACTGAGATCTGGGCACTCCAACATTTAGAGGTCAGGACATGAGAAACTAGAAAAAGAGACTAGAAGGATTATTAAAAATAGAAAGAAAGCCAGAAGAATGTAGTTTCTAGGAATCAAAAGAAAGAAGTTTTTCTGGAAACATTTGCTAGGAATGATCTAGTTCAGGGTTGGTCAACATTGGCACTGTTGATATTTTGGGCAGGATAATGTATTGTAGTGGAGGGCCGTCCTTCACATTGTAAGATGTTTAGAAACCCGCACATTTTACCCACTAGATGACAGTGTCCTCCCCACCACCTCTTCAGTTGTCGCAACCATTAGGGTTTCTGGGTATTACTAAATGTTCCCTGTAAGGTAGAGAGGGAGGGCAGCAGGCAAAATCACCTATGACTGAGAACCACTGATTTAGTAGAAAAGAAAAATATTCATGACGTTGGACGGAGAATGGGAGAATTTCTAAGGTGGTATCTTTGAGTTAGTGATAAGGGATGCAATCTACTGTCCAAGAAGAGGGCTTGGTCTGCTAGTTTCATGGACTATGAATCCACATTAACAGAGAAAACAGAGAGTATGGGCACAGATGCAGCTAAGTGGCTAGATGTGTTTTGTAGCAACCTAAGGAATGTCCTTAGGTTCAACTCTTCTAGTTGCCTTTGTTTTCTCAGTAAAATAAGTAGCAGAGTAATCAGCCAAAAACAAGCACACAAAAGGAGGTCCTGGAGGTTTTAGGAGATGGGAGATCTGACAGGAGATCATCTAGGAGAATGAAAGACAAGCTAGACTAGTGAAATGTATGGTGCTTGCTGAGAAGCTTTACTATTCAGCAGTAAATTTCCATTAAGAGTAGAGTAAGACTAATTAACATTGTTGTGTGTTTTTTCCAGTCATACTCAGGGGTCTTGGCACACAGAATAAACTCAGAGTTGGATATGGGCAGGGTTGCATTCTTACCAAGGAATATCATGAAATGAAGGGTGGCCTGGGAGTTGACTATGAGCAAGGGAGTGATTATAATGATCGACCATAACATTTAAGCTGAGTAGGAAAGGAAGCAAGGGTATGAAGGGGGAAAGGGATGATAAAAAGGCCATAGCATCATCAGTGGAATATAAATCCCTGAGGTACTGAAGGATTGTTGGAGGTGAAGTACTAAAGACAGTGAGATGGAAATATAGGAGGTCAGGGTAAGGATAGGGTCTAGGGTATGACCAGAGTAATGAGTTTCAGAGTAGGGTAGGAAAGGAGTCACAAAGAAAGATGCACAGAGCTGAAGAGATGCCCAGAGCCACAGAATATCAGAGTCCAGGGCACAAGGAGGGACAACAAAACCTTACTGTAGTAACCATATAAACAATTAGCAATTTCTACCCTAGCTGGAATGATTATCCTTTTTTTGGTAATATTATTTATTCCTTTTGCCACTGACTGATTTCAGAGATGGCCAAGTAGATGAGGGAAATTCTGCAGGGAGCTTATGGAAAATGTTTTCTTATTCCAAAGAATGGTTTGTTTCCTCTTCCTCCTCTGGATTATGTGATGCCTGAAACTTTTGTAGCCACTCTTTTAGTAGCCTAAGGATAAACTTAACACTAAAATGTCAGAGAGATGGACAGAGCATGGGCTATTGATGACACTGTTGAACCATTGTACCAATCGATCCTGGAGATGGCCCTACTCATAAAGCAATATTCCTATTTTGAGAAATAATAAGTTATCTTATTTTTAAGTCAGTTTGCATTAGGTTTCTGATACTCACAGCCAAAGCATCTGATAACCTGCCCTTGAGGAGCCCCTTGCCTGTGGGAAAGCCAGGAAACAGATGAACACACCTCAATATGTCACATGCTGGAAAACCAGGGGGCTGTGAGATCCTTGTATAGGTGCCCAACCAGACTGAGAGTCAGGGGAGCCTTCCCAGGTGAGAGTAGTCCTTAAAGGTCAATAAGGATTTGGAAGGCAAAAGAAGGTTCCTGGGGAGAGGGAACTTAGTAGTTTTATAGCTAGCAGGAATTCTGGATGACCTCAACAAAAATACTAACATTTGCCAATCAAAAAAGTCACATACGTCAGAAGTTCATTAGTTGCTTATCCAGTATTCACCTTCCTTCTTTCCCTTCCTAACCATATCTGTGTTTTCCTTTGGGAGCTACTTCTCCCCTCCTGTGTGACTGACTCCAACCCCAGCTCTAGAGGTAGCCTCTGACTGACAGAAAAAAACTAGAGTTTTTTTATGTCCCTTGACATGGTGATTGTTCAGTAAATGAGGTACAAATCAATCAAATTTGGCAGTCTTCTGGTTACAGAAGATAGTTCACAGGTAGGGTGGACAAGTTTGGGGCTTTTACTCACTGGTTTCGAGAAATGATACTCTCTCTTCCTGCATATAAACAAAAAAGCATATAATCTTCCTGCTAGATGCTGATTTGTGTCCATGGGGGACCCCTGCAAGGATTATAAGCTACACACATAGGAGGTCAGAAATGAGACAACTGAGGAGAGCAATTGAGGAAAAGCCCTGAATGAACTGTAGGGAAGTCTGTCCAATTACTTGATTTTCAGTTACAATTGCTAATATACCCTTTTGTTAGTTAAGCCCATTTGAATTAGATTTTCAGTTACTTGAAACTGAATGGTCCCAATCTGAAACACATATACAGAAGATTAGTATGTTCATTAGTAACCTACATTATATT
The DNA here is from genome assembly GCF_011764305.1 of Mustela putorius furo. NCBI lineage: Eukaryota > Metazoa > Chordata > Mammalia > Carnivora > Mustelidae > Mustela > Mustela putorius. The sequence continues at coordinate 40,530,849 of NW_025422005.1, read as the reverse complement.
TTATATTAGCTGATACAAGAGCAATTCATACATAACATAATGTTTTGTATCTTTAATTTCTTGGACACTAGATGATATACAGAATGTCTGGTTTCACACCAGACATCTGTCTACTCTAATGGCTTGGGGTGGGATACATAGATAAAACTCAGAAGTGGATGGGGGACAGTGTTTTATCTTAAAGATAAGGGAGAGCCAGGGGAAGGGGTTAGGGAAGTTAAACAAACAAAAAGTAATAACTTCCACAGTTTTGAGGACAAGTCATTTCAAAAAAGAAATATTTTCCCCCTGCCTTTTCCTTTCAATAAAATTCTTACTGACCTTCAAAATCTACTGATGTATTCAATAGTTATTTATTAAGCATTTAATTTGTGCCAGTCACAGCTGTAGGAATTTAGTATATAGCAGTAAACAAACCAGGAAAAATTCTTGCCATCACAGAGCTTAGGTCCTTTTCAGGCCAAAACAGTATCCTTTCCAAAATGTCGAGGGAGAGGGAGAGAGAGAATCTTAAACAGTCTCCACACTGACCGTGGAGCCAAGCAGGCGGGAATCTCATGACTCTGAGAGCATGACCTGAGCTGAAATCAAGAGTAGGACACTTAACCGATTGAGTCACCTAGGCATCCCTTTCTCAATCATATTTAATATATCCTTCTGCTTTATGGCACATTGTTCCATTGTAATTAAACTTATGATCTGCTTCAAGTTAGAGGTATTGCTTTAGGGGTCTCCTTCACTAGACCAAAGGGTTCCTGGGATCACAGTCTATGTTATTAATCTGCCTCCCAAGCACAGACCTGGTTCAGAACAAGTGCCACTAGGTATTTGCTGAATGAGAGCATGACCCTATCTATAGTCCTAAAAGGGCAAGCAAGACCACATGGTGAACTCTCACTGTAGGCTCTGCCAGGCATTCATTTGGAGTGGTTGGGAGCCAAACTGTCATGAATTTAGGTGATCTGGGAGTTATACAGAAATGACATTCCCAATGAGTGATTATTATTGATAAGTGATAATAATAAAATTCATGTATGACTGTGGGCATAATAGGAAATGAAAGTCTGGATAATTGTATTATGAAATTCAAACAGCTATGCAGCTTAATGAATGTTAATGGCTCTTTGATGAAGAAAGGGAACATGCCAATGAAAATGGTGACTGCAAGCATAAAAATATTTCTTTGGTTAAAACTTAACTCAAATGTTGGGCCACATATGCATTTAAGTATTTTATAAATTGTTATAACTTAGGGGCAAAGACCTCTGGTTTTTCAAAAAACAAAAAAGAATTACTGTAAAGATACAAAGCAATAGTTGGCTATAAAATGGTTGGTGTAAAATAAAATAAAATAAAATAAAATAAAATGGTTGGTGTTTATTGCTACACAGTCAACAGAGGGAGCCCATGTTACAAAACCTTATATAATTCCCTTATTGAATTTTGTACACTGGTAGAAAGTCAATAGGAGATATAGAAAGGAATAGGAGAAGTAGAATAGAATAGTTAAGGTACTGGACAAATTTGATTTGAAACTGTACTGGGAATCTAGAATCCATCTTATTAAACTGAGTTTAAGGGATGACGTCAAGTTAAAGGTATTTCAAAATAGCATACATGTGGGGCGCCTGGGTGGCTCAGTCTAAGCATCTGCCTTCAGCTTAGGTCATGATCTCAGGGTCCTGGGATTGAACCCCACATCGGGCTCCTTGCTTGGTAGGGAGCCTGCTTCTTCTGCCTCTGCTTCTCCCTCTCCCTCTGCTCCCCCTGCTTGTGTTCCCTCATTCTCTCTGTCAAAACAATAAATAAAATCTAAAAAAAAAAAAAAAAGCATACATGTACTAGACTTGTTTTTAAATCACTTTACACACTGCCAGCGTGATCCTTTATTTTTAAAGTCATAGTTACAGAACTCTCCTGCTTAAAACCCTCCTGTGGCCTCTTCATTACTTAACATGACAAATGCAACCTTAGGGGGTGGGTGTATTAAAGGAGATAATCCATAGCACAGGATTTGGCACAGTAAATTGTCAGTAAATTCTTAGTATTATTTTTCACTATTGTGTCTTCTATTATGGTGATCCTTCAGAGTAGAATACTTTCCAACTGCCCCAATCCTACTACTCTCATCTGGTTAACTCCTTTATCGTACTCGTGGCTTCAGGATCCCAGAAGTTTTGCTTCATTCACAGTCTGGATGCTCTTCTGTAGTGATATGTTCTGTAGTCATATGCCCAACTTAAAAGCAGAGGCAAGATCCCATAAATTGTTCTGTCTCTAATGCCTAGCAATCAAGTGACCAGTCATCCAGGTTTGCCTGGGACCGTTACAGTGTTAGCACTAAAATTTCTAGGTCTCTAGAACCCCACAGTTCCAGGGAAACCAGATAGTTAGCCACTCTCCCAAAGATCTTGATACCTAAAAATAGTTCCATCAATAAATTTGTTTTCCAAGGCAAATTCTCTTTGGTGACTCATTTTTGCTTCATGGGTTTAAATTTCTCCAGTTATAACTAACAAATTTATAAACATATATTTTTATCCCCCGGGGTACAGGTCTGTGAATCGCCAGGTTTACACACTTCACAGCACTCACCAAAGCACATACCCTCCCCAATGTCCATAACCCCACCCCCCTTCTCTCAATCCCCCTCCCCCCAGCAACCCTCAGGTGGTTTTGTGAGATTAAGAGTCACTTATGGTTTGTCTCCCTCCCAATCCCATCTTGCAACATGGGGGCTTAAGTGGGTAGGAGAAGAATCAATGAAACAAGATAACTAACAAATTTAAACAAAATAACACCTAAGTCTTTTTTATACTCTGGATTTTAGAATTGGATGTCTCATTAACGTTTTGCCTACATTCAACATTTTATCACATCTATACCAAGGGAATTTTAACTATACTAATTCTCTCTATTTTTTTTTTTTATTTTAAAAGATTTATTTATTTATTTTAGAGAGAGAGTGAAAACATGAGTGGGAGGGGCAGGAAAGGAAGAGAGAATCTCAAGCAGATGTCATACTAAGCACAGAGTCTGACACAAATCTCTCAATCTCAGGACCCTGAGATCACAACTTCAGCTGAAACTAAGAGTCAGAAGCTCAACAACTACACCACCCAGGTGCCCCAAAAAGATTTTTTAAATTGGTGTATAGTTGATACACTATGTTACATTAGTTTCATGTGAACAACATGGTGATTTGACAGCTCTGTATGTTATTCTATGTTCTCCACAAGCATAGTTACCTTCTGCCACCATACAATGCTATTACAATAGCATTGACTATGCTCCCTACACTGTAACTGTCATCCCTCTGACTTATTCATTCCCAAACTGGAAGCCTATACCTTCCACTTCCCTTTACCCCTTAAATTTTCTTTTTTAAAAGTACTGCTGAAAATACTCATGAGAAATCTAATGAAAAGTAAAATATAAATCTTGTATCTATGGTGTAATCCCAATTTCATAAAATATGTATATTTTTGTATTTCATTGAAGAAAAGAGAATGTAATTATGAATACATGTTAATAAATTCTCCCACTTTCTTAGTTTTTAAAAATTTCTACAGTGATCATATGATTTTATAGTCAGTTAACAATGCCTACAAAACATCAATGTTTGTGGTAATGGGTGTCCTTTAAATAATTATTTTTCGGGAAACTAAAACTTTCCTTTTACATGAAGTTGTTGACAAAAGTTAACTAACTGAATACATGTTTCTTTTAACAGTGCTTCTCAAATATTAATGTGGGTCTGGGTTGGGCCTGTGATTCTGCATTTCTGACAAACTTCCAGGTGATGCCATTACTTCTGGCTCATGGACCATATTTTGGATAGTGGGCTTTAGAATATATGAATTCCAATCCATGTTTGACTATCAATTACAGTTTTTTCAACCATACTGTGCTTTGGTAGTGCTTCCCCAAATGACACACAGGAGAAATACAGGAAATATCTCATAATTCACCTTTCTGAGGTGTAGTGGTTGGGAGTTCCCACCTTAGAGTTAGTTGTCTTTTGTAAATGACAAGTCAATTGCAACAATATATGTTTGACCAACCAAAATACCAGAATCCTATGTTGACAGATGAAACATTGCTCTTCCCTGGGTCCCAACAGCAGGTTTTTGCATAAGATTCTGAATACCTGACATTGTTACATAATTCCAACTTCTCCAGTTCTAGGGCACTATTTTAACTTTCTGAAAAATGAAAAATTGCAAAAATTTCTCTCAAAAGTTGTTGAATATAGAAAAAAGAATTATTAGTGTTTTGAAAAGTATTCAAACTAGAAAATTAAGCGGTACTTAAGTGATGCAAACATTTAAGCCTCTGACTCTTGGTTTTGGCTTGTATCATGATCTGAGGGTTGTGGGATCAGACCCCAAGTCAGGTTCTGAACTCAGTCTGCTTGAGATTCTCTCTCTCCTTCCTCTTTCCCTCCCCAAACTTGCGCAATCTCTCTCTAAAAATAAATAAATAAATAAAATTTAAAAAAAATAGAAAATCAATGTGGCACTTCTCTAACACATGCTCCTTCCTTCTATTAACATAGACACACACCTCTTACGAAGAGCAGCTATGGAAGTTTCAATGATGCCAAGAAACATAGGACTAAATAAATCAAAAGGTTATAAAATCATATGTAAATGCTTTTCGGACAAATCAAAGAGTGCTTTCATCTAAATCCTTTATTTCTTTCCCACCCCTAAGGAAGATGGACAGTTTCTTTGATTAAAATAACAGTTTGAAGAGTTTTTTTAAAAGATTTTATTTATTCATTTGAGAGAGAGAGAGCACATGAGCAGGGGGTAGGGGCAGAGGGAGAGGGAAAAGCAGACTTTCTGCTGAGCAGGGAGCCCATGTAGGACTCGATCCCAGGACTCTGGGATCATGACTGGCCTAAGGCAGACACCTAACCTCAAGCCACCCAGGCACTCTGAAATGTTTTTTAAAGAATATTTTTAAGGTTTTTTTTTTTTAAGATTTTATTTATTTGCTAGAGAGAGAACAAGGGAGAGAGCACAAGCAGCGGGAAGGAGCTCCCACTAGCAGGGAGCCTGCTATGGGGTTGGATCCCAGGACTCTGGGATACTTAACCAACTGAGCCACCCAGGCACCCCAAGATTTTGTTTTCTCTTATTTTCAATATTCTTAAAAGTCTTAAAATCTTCCTTTCTTTAATATGACAAAATATTTATTTTTTACTTGTCTTCTAAATAGAATTTAATAATGTTTACTTCTAATTAAACTCTAAAATGTTATTAAAATAAAAGTAATCCCCAAACCTTAACTCAAAAAGTATTTTCTTTTTCTTCCTATTCCCTTTAAGTCTTTATATGCTGTGTTTGTACACGGCTAATCCTAGGGAATATAAAATGTTGTGTTGAACTTTTTCTCCTTAATGACAACAGAAAGAAAATTGTGCTTTCTTTTCAAGAATTTATTTGCTTGTGTATCATCATTATAAATAATATTTATATATCTCCTAGGTATTGCAATCATGTCTCATATTCTTTCATCTGGAAGCAGTTTGGTGTGTATTACTGATGTGTATTCATTAAAATGAGTATTATTTTAATAAACATTCATTTGTTCATTATTATTCATATTTACCTGAGTCATGCTAGAGGTCAACCCAGGGGTGTCTGGGTGGCTCAGTTGTTAAGTGCCTGCGTTCGGCTCAGGTTGTGATCCTAAGGTCCTGGGATAGAGTCCTACATGGGTCTCCCTACTCAGCAGGAAACCTGCTTCTCCCTCTCCCACTCCCCTGCTTGTGTTCCCTCTTTCGGTGTCTCTCTGTCAAATAAATAAATAAATAAAATCTTTAAAAAGAAAAAAGTCAACCTAATGAGCATCTAAACTAGTAAGCACTTAAAACAGTACTACTATTACTTTAATAAATGAATACTGTTATTTCTCTTTAGAAAATATTTCTCTTTAGAAAATTTATTTAGGAAATAAATGTTTCATAAAAAATTAACAGGGCACCTGGGTGGCTCAGTGGGTTAAGCCACTGCCTTAGGCTCAGGACAAGACCTCAGGGTCCTGGGATCGAGTCCCACATCGGGCTCTCTGCTCAGCAGGGGTCCTGCTTCCCTTCCTCTCTCTCTGCCTGCCTCTCTCCCTACTTGTGATCTCTCTCTCTGTCAAATAAATAAATAAATAATCTTAAAAAAATAAAATTAACAAATTAAATGAAAACTTTTCAGGAAGGAAGAGGTAAAGATACAATTGAATTCTATGTTAATGGTAGATGGGGAGAGGGAATAATTATATTAAAGGTAGGCTTATCTTTGAATTTCTTAAATAATTTCACAGAAATGTGACAAAATATTTTAATTTCATTCAATAAATTGCTGCTTCACCTTTTTAAAAAAAAATAAATAAAGGTAAGCTTATGCCAAAAATTGATGGTACTCAGAATTACCCTTTAAAATGCCAAATTAGAGAGGAGGGGAGCCAACATGGCTGAATAAGAGGACCCTCAAATCACTTGTTCCATGGATACAACTAGAAAACAGTCACATCAGTGTAAATAACCCAGAAAGCAACCTGAAAACTGACAGCTCAAACTCCACAACTAAAGGTAGTGAAGAAGCCATATCAAAGAGGGTAGGAAGGGCAAAGACTAAGCAAAGAGTAAAATGGATGGGCGCAAAATAGATCCATATGTAGGAGGAGTTATAAAGTGGAGAAGAGAAACAGATTATCCCACTGAGAAGAGGGGATGTCAGATCCCGCAAAACATTTGGCTTTGAAAATTAGATGGGTGGGGGCACATGGGTGGTTCAGTTGGTTAAGTGTTTGACTCTTGGTTTCAGCTCAGGTTATGATCTCACAGGTTGTGAGATTGAGCCCTACATGGGGCTCTGCACTCAGTGGGGAGTTTGCTTGAGATTCTCTCCCTCTGTCCTTCCTCTGTTCTCTCTCTCTCTCTCTCCCTCTCTCAGATGAATAAATAAATCTTTTAAAAAAAAAAAAAGAAAAGAAAAATAGAGGGGTCAAATTCCATGAGTGCTTATAACAGGAAGACTTAAAGCCTGGAATTTAAAAATCAGAGGGCTCTACTCCAGGAGAGCTCAGAAGGTGATAGGAAGTAGAGTCCTTGCCCTTAAAGCAATAGTATGACAAACAGCCAACAGAGATACAACACAGAAGTAGCAAAAGGGAAAAAAATCCACAGCCAAGAATACTCTATCCAGAAAGGCTGTCATTCAGAATAGAAGGAGAGGTAAAGAGCTTTCCAGACAAACAAAAGCTAAAGGAGTTAATGACCACTAAACCAGCCCCATAAAAAATGCTCAAGGGAACTCTTTGAGTGGAAAAGAAAGATCATAAGTAAGAGTAAAAAAAGTAGGAAGCACAAAAGTGGTAAAAACAAATATATTTGTAAAAATCAGTCAAGGGACATACAAAAGAAAAGGATGTAAAGTATGACCCAAATACATAAAATGTGGCAAGGAGAGGGGTAAAGAATGGGCTCAAACTTAAGTGATATTGACCATGAACTTAATACAGACTGCCATATGCAAAAGATGTTATATGTAAACCTAATGGTAACCACAAATCAAAGATATGTAGTAATAGATATGCAAAAATAGATATGCAGTAATAGATATGCAAAAAATTAAGAGAAAGGAATCCAAATTGATCACTAAAGAAAACTAGCAACTGTAAAAGAAAGTGAGAGAAGAAAAGACCAGTGAAGAACTAAGAAAACAACCACAAAACAAGTAACAAAATGAGAATAAAATGCTTATTAATAACTACTTTGAATATAAATTTTTTGGACTAAAAAGTTTAATCAAATGACATAGGGTAAAAGAATGGATTAAAAAAAATAAAATAAGATCCATCTATAGACTGCCTACAAGAGACTCATTTCACACCTAAAGACATATGCAGGCTGAAAGTGAGGGGATGGAGAAACATTTATCATGCAAATTGATGTCAAAAGAAGGCAAGGGTAGCAATACTTATATTGGAAAAATAGACTTTAAAACAAAGACTACAACAAGACAAAGAAGGATAGTATATAATAATAAAGGGACAATCCAACAAGAAGATATAACAATTGTAAATACTTATGCACCCAACATGAGAGGACCCAAATACATAAAACAGTTAATAAAAAGCATAAAGGAATAACGATAATAATACAATAATAGTAAAGGACTTTAACACCCCACTTACATCAATGGACAGATTTATCCAAACAGAAAATCAACAAGGAAACAGTGACTTTGACACACTAGATCAGATGGACTTAGCAGTCATACTCAGGACATTTCATCCTAAAGCAGCAGAATACATATTCTTTGCAAGTACATATGGAACATTCTCCAGAGTATATCACATATTGACATAAAACAAGTCTCAACAAATTAAAAAAGGTTGAAGTCATACCATGCATCTTTTTTACCACAATGCTATGAAATTGTTTGGGTGTGGAGGGAGGTAGAGACACAGATAAATTATAATAATAAAGGAGAAGAAACAAGTATATGGCAAAGATGAAAATATCGTTAGTGAGCAACTACAAATAACTTTGTGCCAGTAAATATCAAAACTTACACAAAAATCAGGAATTTCTTAGAAAAGTATAAATCATCAAGAAAGAAAGAAGAAATAGGAAACCTGGATAGTATTACCATCATTTAAAAAATTGAATTAGTAGTTTTAAAGAATCTACTCACTTAAATGTATCAGGTGAATTTTATGAAACCTTCTAGAGAAACAGATTATCCTGGTGTTCTTGAAGTTAGAAATAGGATTCCTTAGCCAATTTTATGAGAGTGCCAAAGACTGGTTATTTATATCCAGAAGCTTAAAGTAATTGCAAAAATATAAAAAAATGAAAGTAGATGTGTTAAAACTCATAACTACTTTAAGCTTAAATGTTTTACTTATATCCAAACCAGAATTTTGTGTAATTCTACTTTCCTGATTTTAATAGAAACAATGCATCAATATTTTCAAAGACTACCTGCAAAAAAATATTTACCATTAAAAGTTGGTAAAAGTAGGGGCACCTGGGTGACTCAGTCATTAAGCATCTGCTTTTGGCTCAGGTCATGATCCCAGAGTCCTGGGATGGAGACCCACATCAGTCTCCCTGCACAGCAGGAAGTCTGCTTCTCCCTCTCCCCCTGCTTGTGTTACCTCTTTCACTGTGTCTCTCTCTGTAAAATAAATAAATAAAATCTTAAAAAAAAAGGATTTTAAAAAGTTTGCAAAAACGTATATAGAGGTGCATATTTTTCCTTTCACCTCAGGCTTCACCATTTCAACATGGCACCATAAAAACCTAACTTTAGAGCTTAAATAATTGGGCAATAGCTTTGGCCAAAATGAATACTTTTCACATATTTAGCATGTTTTCCATTCCTTCTCTTCTCTTCAATTATTCTACATTACTTAGTTTTAGAATGCAAAGCAGGATGTATACAGTTTCTTCTTACTTTGCAACTATCTTGTATGTAGAACATCATGCACTGAGTAATTTTTCAGAATATATTACAGATTACTTAGTTTGCTAGCTTGCACTCACCTCAACCTACTAACAATTTATATTAAAATTTTGTCTATGGGTGCCTGACTGGCTCAGTTGATAGAGCATGTGACTCTTGGTGTTGGGGTTGTGAGTTTGAGCCCTATGTTGGGTATAGAGATTACTTAAAATTATTTTTTGTCTCAACCCAAATGTCCATAAATGAATGAGTGGATAAACGAAAATGTGGTCTATGTACACAATGGAATACTATTCAGCAATGAAATGGAAGGAAGTCCTGTTATACATTCTAACATGGGTGAACATCGTAAATGTTAATCTAAGTAGAAGAAGTTAGTCACTGAAGATAACATATTGTATAATTCCATTAATGTAAGTGTCCAGAATAGGCAAATATGGAGAAACAAAGGGGTGCCTGGCATGCTTCTCCTTCTCCCTCTTCCCCTGCTCCTACCACCCCGACTTGTGCTCTCTCTCTAACATTCTCTGTCTCAGATAGATAAATAAAATCATATATCTATAGATGTAGATATAGATATGTAGATATATATGTTTGTTTGCCTAAGTCCAGTGATGGTGGTCGGGGGGGTGGGAGTGACTACTTATAGGTATGGTATTTCTTTTAGAGTGATGAAAATATTCTAAAATAGTTTGTGGTTATGGTTGGAGAGTTGAGTTATATGCCTCAAGTGGGTGACTTATATGATCTATGAATTATGTAACCAGAAAGTTATTGTACATAAAACAAAAATAACCTATCCCCCATCAGTTCCTATTTCACTTGAAGTACACACAAAGAGATGTACCATCCATGAATCTAGTCCTACTTGTTCAGGTCATGATTCACCACATCTTGGGAACCTTCCCTGACCTCCAGGCTAAGTTAGGGATTACTCAACAATCCCACATGCCTCCTTTCTGCTATCATAGCACACTTCATATATTGCATTTGTACTGCTGCATGCATGCCTCCCTGGGGCTAGAGGAGTCAGACATAGTCTTGCTTTGAAGAGCTCTACTATAAGCACTGAAGGTCAAGATCAAAGCTAGAGGGTGTTCGGGGAACAAAGGAAAAAGAGTAGTCAATTCTAACTTGTTGAGGTGGAATGGGATTAAATGTAATGAGAAAGGCATCCTTGAGATGTTTAGGAATCGGTTGTATCTTGAAGGATGAATCAGAATTAGATAGGCAGACATTGAAGCAAAGTCAGGAACATCACACTGGGAATCATGGATGTGACTTAGGACCAGAAGTCAGAATCCTCATTCTGCCCTGTATAACACTTGGAAAGTCCCTGCTCCTTGATGGGCCTCAGTTTCCTAGAAACTAAAGGGAGGTGTTTGACTAGGTGGTATCTGATAGTCTTGCTACTATCCTAAGCTCCTATAGTCCTATGTTCCCCTATATTATCTCATTGAGTCAGCAATATATTGACCATCAGTTATGTGGCACTGAGAATACATGAGGGTACAACATAAGGCATTTTGATGTGTCATCAAGGTCAAGTGCAAGCTGCTATGAAAGTAACAAAGAGATGTGCACAACTGAAAAGGAAGAATACTCTTTCTGAGACTGTGGCATTTGAACTGAGATCTGAAGGATGAGGACGGTGGGTGTGTCCTGTCCCAGGTAGAGAGGGGCAGCACACAGAAAAGGTCAGAGTCATGAGGGATGAGGTTCAGTTGAGGGGCTAAAAGGAACCAAGTGACACGACAATGGAAGTAGGAATGGGGCCAGAATGTGAGTGGTAATCAGATCACCAGAAGCCTTGCAAGTCACAGAAAGAACTTTGATCTTTCTCTAAAGAGTAATGAGATGTGCAAGCAATGTAAGTGTCCACTGACAGATGAATGGATAAAGTAGATGTGGTGTATCACACAGTGGAGTCTTACTCAGCCATAAAAAAGAATGAGATCTCAGGAGCGCCTGGCTGGCTCAGTCACCAGAGCATCTGACTCTTGATCTCAGGGTCATGAATTCAAGTCTCACATCAGGTGTAGAGATTGCTTAAAAAAAAAAAAGAATGAACTCTTGCTATTTGATATAACATATGATTTCACATATATGTGAACAAAGTTCCATTTATAAAATAAATAACAGAGATCAAAAGTACAGGATAGGGAATATAGTTAATAATATTGTGGTAACTTTGTATGGTGACAGATGATAACTATACTTACCATGGTGAGCATTTTATAATGTATATAATTATATGTTGTACACCAGAAACTAACATAATATTGTATTTTGACCATACTTCAGTTAAAAATTTTAAAATGTGAAAATAAGGATAATGGATGGATAAACAAAACATTCTTTAAATGGGATATTATTCAGCCATAAAAAGGAATGAAGCACTGACCCATGCTATATTATGGATGGATCTTAAAATGTTACAAAATCTTGAAAATATTATGGAATATGAAAGATCATATATTGCATTAAACGTTCAATATGCAAATCCATAAAGAATTTAAAAAAATCCTCTAAATTTGAAGTAGGATGGAAAAAAGGTTTCAAAAAAGGAAAAAAAAAAAAACTTTTGCACTGGTGTTAGTAAAGGAGAGCCATGTGGCATGGTGTTTGTAGTTAAAGGGTATATAGGGAGTTGTTGGTGATGAGCCTTTCCCCTTAGAAAGCATCTTGTTTGCAGCATAATCCAGCCTTAGCCTCAGCCTTCAATTGTGGTCAGGAAGTGTTTCTTAACAGTTTCCTGGATAGTCGCATATTACAAGTCGTATACCCCTTTCACCATCCATGAAAGAGTACAACTTATTTTCAATTAGAGTACAAATGCTACTATTTTATTTGATTCATAGGAGAGTTTTTGTTATACTATGTTTCAGGATGTCCTGTTTGCTTAATTCAGTAAGTTAAAGGGCCATTTTTGTTTTATTTTTGTTGGTCTAGCTTTTGTGTGTGTGTTTAAGAATAATACCAACGAAGAAAGAAGCATGTTGGTAAAATTCTAATAAAAAAAATAGTGCTGCCAAAACTCTTTTGTGGTTTTGAATCGAAGAGCTAAAATATAAGAATCTGTAATTTAATAATTATCTACCCTCTGAATTTAGAAACCCTGAGAATAATGCATAATTCTAAATTTGCAGGAGTTATTTCACTCAGTGTAATCTCCTCCAGTCCTGTCCATATTGATACAAGAGGTGGGTATTCATCCTTTCTAATGGAGGCATAATATTCCATATCATATATGGATCATATTTTCTTTATCCGTTCGTCTGTTGAAGGGCATTTTGGCCCAAGCAGAGAGAGTCAATTATCATATGGTTTCACTGACTTGTGGAGCATAAGGAATAACATGGAGGACATTAGGAGAAGGAAAGGATAAGTAAAACTGCAGGGGGATAAACTATGAGAGACTGTGGCCTCTGAGAAACAAACTGAGGATTTTGGGGTAGAGTGGGGGGTTAGGTGAGACTGGTGATGGGTATTAAGGAGGGCATGTATTGCGTGGAGCACTAGGCATGGTGCATAAACAATAAATCTTGGAACACTGAAAAAAGAAGATTAAAAAAGAAAATAAATATATATTCAGGAGTTGTAAAAATAATTGTCCTTAACAGTCAAAAAGATATGTTTAGCAGATTCAAGGGATATAGAATGTTTTAATATCTGATATTACTATTTGAAGAGACAAACTAGCTGGCAAGTTTAGATCTCAAGAATACTGGTTTCCTAAAATTTACTTTGTAACTTGATTTATTAAAGCACATGATATCATTTATGACTTAAATAATCTAAACTTAGGAAAAGGGACAGAAAAACTATGTTCTTTAAAATTAAAGCTTTCTATATCTTGAATTTAAAAAATTTCAATTTTGACATTGAATATAGAAAAAAATTTCAGGGTTTAGGGTAGCTCTATTTTTAATTTATTTTTTTTTCTCAATTTCTTAAGGAATTTCCACACTGTTTTTCAAAGTGACTGCACCAACTTGCATTCCCACCAGCAGTGTAAGAGTGTTCCCCTTTCTCCACATCCTCTCCAACACTTGTTGTTTACTGTCTTGTTAATTTTGGCCATTCTAACTGATATAAGGTGGTATCTCAATGTGGTTTTGATTTGAATTTCCCTGATAGTTAATGATGATGAACATTTTTTCATGTGTCTGTAATTGCACTACTGGGTATTTACCCCAAAGATACAGATGTAGTGGAAAAAAGGGCCATCTGTACCCCAATGTTCATAGCAGCAATGGCCACAGTCACTAAACTGTGGAAAGAGCCGAGATGGAATACTAAACCTCCATCAGAAAGGATGAATACCCAGATTTTGTATCAACATGGATATGACTGGAGGAGATAATGCTGAGTGAAATGAGTCAAGCAGAGAGAGTCAATTATCATATGGTTTCACTAGTGGAGCATAAGGAATAACATGGAGGACACTGGGAAAAGGAAAGAAGGGAATTGGGGGAAATTTGAGGGGGACATGAACTATGAGAGACTGTAGACTCTGAGAAACAAACTGAGGGTTTTGGAGGGGAAGGGGGTAGGGGGTTGGGTGAGCCTGGTGGTGGGTATTAAGGAGGGCACGTATTGCATGGAAAACTGGGTATGATGCATAAACAATGAATCTTAGAACACTGAAAAAATAAAAGTTTAAAAATTTTTTTAAAAAGAAAGAAAAAAAATTCAATTCAGTTTTATTATTTTCTTTCCAAAACACCTTTCTCTATTTAAAAATATTCGATGGCACCTACTGCCTGTCAACTCAAGCCCAAATCTTAGCTTGGCATTCAAAGCCTTCCACAATCCGATTGTCTATTTTTCTTGTTTTCTCTCCCATCATTCTGTTTCTTGTTAAACTCCTGCTCCTGATGGATTAGACTAGGATTTAATCTTAAAACAAGCTCCCTGATACACTTGGATGTGTGATATTGACCTCACTGCCTAAGAAGCCCTTCTTCTACTTCTCTGCCAAGCAAAATATTGGTATAGATCAAGATACAGCTCAGAGTACTATTATACTACAACAAGTTCTTAAATGATTTCCCTGCAGTCCATCTTGTATATCACGTCTAAGCCAATCTTACTAAAACAATTGTTTTTATCCTTTTATTATCAGCCAATGACTGGGAGTTCTAGTTCAAGATAGCAAACTAAACAATTACATTAGAGATGTGGGAAATTCTTCAGCATGTGACTATTAAGAATGAGGACATTCTTCTACCTTATAATAAAACCACCACACTCATGAAATTTAATACTGATATAGTGTTACTAATATAAACTTCATAGTCAAATTTCCCCAATTGTTCTGATAACATTCTTTATAGTGAGAGAGAAAGAGATCCTATCTCCAACTAAGTATATCATGTTGCATTTAGTTGACATGTTTCTTCCGCCTCATTTAATAAAGAACAACTCCCTTTTATTGGTATTTCATGACATGGTTGTTTTTGAAGAATCTAGGACAGTTGCATTGCAGAATATTCCTTAATTTAGGTTTATTCAATTATTTTCTCATGATTAACTTTAGGTAATTTGGGGGGCACCTGGGTGACTCAGTCACTTAAACATCTGCTTTCAGCTCAGGTCATGATCCTGAGATCAAGTCCCATATTGAGCTCCCTGCTCATCAGGGAGCCTGCTTTTCCCTCTCCCTCTGCTGCTACCCCTACTTGTGCTCTCTCTCTTTCTTTCTCAAGTTAATAAGTAAAATCTTAAAAAAGTAAAACTTAGGTAATTTGGAGGGGGAGAGCAGGAATAGTGTATAGGAATTGTGTCCTCAGTGCCTCATAATGGGAGGTAAATAATGTCGATTGGTCTCATTTTTCACACTATAAATTTGGTCAGTTGGTTTTTAGAAGTCTGCTTTGGTGAGGAGATGCCCCAGCCTGAAAGGCACTCACGTGGCTAAGTGGGGCAAAATCCTGGGTGGGACAGTATGGTCTCAGGATCCTTGGGGGGTCACAGGAAGACCAGGGGTGCCTGGGTGTGGCAGAGTTCCTCAGATCAGAGCAGGGAAATCAGTTGCAAGCAGTGAGCCCAGGAATGTGTTTTCAAATTGGGGTTACCATAAACCATGAACTAGAGCACAGTAAGGTGACTGCTCTCCAAGCAGGGGCCCAACAAGCAGAAGAACTGGCAAGATCCCCCTTCCTCACCTGGGAAGAGCAGCACAGGAGAACACACTGCAGGAGTCTCCAGGGTATGGAGACTAGAAAAGAGGCTGTGTGCTTGAGATAGAAATGCTTGGTTACAGGCTGGGTGAGCATAGAGTGCAGACAGACACCAGGGAGACCAGAGTGATTGATGGCTTTTCCCTGAGGGTGAACTGAGGAGTGGGGCCCTGGAGCCAAAAGCTCAGCTTGGGAGGCTCCCATTTTCATTCTCATCCTCTAAAGCTGTGCAGAAAGGCTTCAGGGAACAAAAGGCACATAGAACAAGCCAGAGAAACTTACTTAGCCTGGTCCCCTGGCAAAGACACTTGAGAATCAGTGCAACAGGCCCCTCCCCAAGAAGATCAGCCAAGAACATGCAGCCAAGATCAAGTTTACTGATCAAGGAGAACTGTAAAACTCCAGCACTAGAGGAACAGAGCATATAGAGTTCGTGGGGTTTTCCTCCCATGATTTTCAGTCTTTCGATTTTAATTTTTTCTCTTTCTTTTTTCAACCAATTTCTTATTTTACCAATTCTTTTCAAAATCTTTTTAGGGGCACCTGGGTGGCTCAGTCGGTTAAGTGGCTGCCTTTGCCTCAGTCATGATCCCAGGGTCCTGGGATGGAGTCCTGCATCAGGCTCCCTGCTCAGTGGAGAGCCTGCTTTTCCCTCTCCCTCTGCCTGCTGCTTTGCCTACTTGTGCTATCTTTCTAATAAATAAATAAAATCTAAAAAATAAAATTTTAAAAATTTTGAGTCTTACACTTACATTCTATCCCTTGTATTTAAGTGTATGTGTGTGTGTGTGATTTTCTTTCTTTATAATTTTGGGATGCAGTTTTTTCCAACAGGCCAAAATACATCCAGAAGCTAGTGTATGGCTCTGTTCTCTTAACCTGTTTGATCATACATCATATTCTTTGTTTTTTGTTAAAGTCTTTTTTAATTTTCATTTTTACAGTTACATTCTATCCTTCCAAAGTATTCAATTTTATTTTTTACATATATGATTTTCTTTCTTTATAATTTTTGGATTGAGTTTTCTAACAAGTGGACTAAAGTATACACAGGATCCAGTGTATTGCTCTATTCTGTCTGCTTGTCTGATAATATTCTCTCTTTTTCAAACCTTTCCCTTCTTTTGTTTCTTTTAATTTTTTTTTCAGTTTTGTGTCTCTTCTGATTTGTTTAGTGTATATTTTGGGAGAGTCATTGTTGCCATTTTAGTATTTTGTTCTCTTGTTCATCTGAGTGCATCTAGGCATTGAACAGGAGTCTGCAGGGTTTGGAGACTACAAAGGGGACCATGTGCCTGAGATAGAAACACTTGGACAAAACGACAAGACAGAAAAACTCACATCAAACAAGAGAACAAAAGGCAGTACTGACTGTCAGGGACCTAATCAGTATGGATATAAGTAAGATGTTGGAACTAGAGTTCAGAATAATGATTATAAATATACTAGCTGGGCTTGAAAAAAGCATAGAAAACACTAGAGAATCCCTTTCTAGAGAAATAAAAGAACTAAAATCTAATCAAGTCAAAATAAAAAAGGCCATTAATGAGAAGCAATAAAAAATGGAGGCTCTAGGGATGCCTGGGCAGCTCAGTTGGTTAAGGGTCTGCCTTCAGCTCAGATCATGATCCCAGGGTCCTAAGATCGAGTACCACATCAAGCTCCTTGTTCAGTAGGGAGCCTGCTTCTCCCTCTTCCTGCTGCTCACCATGCTTGTGCTCTCTCTCTTTGAAAAATAAATAAATATTAAAAAAAAAAAGGAGGCTCTAACTGCAAGGATAAATGAAAGGAAGACAAATACAGAAGACAAAATGGGAAAAAAATAAAGAAGCTGAGAAAAAGAGAGATAAACAATTACTAGATCATGAGGGGAGAAAAAGAGAGATAAGTGATACCATGAAGCAAAACATTAGAATAACTGGGATCCCAGAAGAAGAGGAAAGAGAGAGAGGTACAGAGGTATATTGGAGCAAATTATAGTGGAGAACTTCCTTAATCTGGGAAGGAAACAGGTATCCAAGTCCAGGAGGCACAGAGCATCCCACTCAAATCAATAAAAATAGGTCAGCACCCTGACATATAATAGTGAAATTTATAAATCTCAGAGATGAGAAAATCCTGAAAGCAGCTTGAGACAAGAAGTCCATAACCTACAAAGGTAGAAACATTAGATTGGCAGAAGACTTACCCACAGAGACCTGGAAAGCCAGACAGGACTGGCATAATATATTCAGGGTGCTAAATGAGAAAAATATGCAGCCGAGAATACTTTATCCAGCTAAGATGTCATTCAAAATAGGAGGCATGTAGAAAGCTTCCAGGACAAACAGAAACTAAAAAAATTTGTGATCAAATGAGCCCTACAAGAAATATTAAAAGAGCCCTACAAGAAATATTAAAAGAGCCCTACAAGAAATATTAAAAGAGATCCTTTAAGCAAAGAGGGAGCCCAAAAGTAACATAGACCAGAAAGGAACAGAGACAATACACAGAAACAGTGACTTTACAGATAAGACAATGGCACTAAATTCATATCTTTCAATAGTTACCCTGAATGTAAATGGGATAGGTGCCCCAATCAAAAGACATAAAATATCAGATTAGATAAAAAAGCAAGGCTCATTGATAGGCAGACTGTAAGAGACTCATTTTAGGTCTAAAGACACCTCCAGATTTAAAGTGAGGGGCTGGAAAAACATTTACAAAAAAAAAAAAAAAAAAAAAAAAAGCTGGGGTGGAAATCCTTATATCAGACAAATTAGATTTTAAACCAAAGACTGTAATAAGACATGAGGAAGGACACTATATCATAATTAAAGCATCTATCTAACAAAAAGATCTAACAGTTGTAAATATTTATCCCAACATGGGAGCAGCCAATTATATAAGACAATTAATAACAAAATCAAAGAAACACATCGACAGTAATACAAGAGTAGTAGGGGACTTTATCACCCCACTCACTGCAATGGACAGATCATCTAAGCAAAAGATCAACAAGGTAACAAGGGCTTTGAATGACACAATGGACCAAAGGGACTTCACAGGTATATTCAGAATATCCCATCCCAAAACAACAGAATACACATTCTTCTCTAGTGCACATGGAACAGTCTCCAAAGTAGATCACATCCTGGGTCACCAATCAGATCTCAACCAGTAGCAAAAGATCAGGATCATTCCCTGCACATTTTTGCACCACAATGTTTTAAAACTGAAACTCAACCACAAGAGGAAAGTTGGAAAGGACCCAAATACATGGAAGTTAAAGAGCATCATACTAAAGAATGAATGGGTCAACCAGGAAATTAAGGAAGAATTTAAAAATTCATGGAAATGAGGGAAAATGAAAACACAACAGTTTAAAAGCTTTGGGATGTAGCAATGGAGATCCTAAGAGGGAAGTATATAGCAATACAAGCCTTTCTCAAGAAACAAGAAAGGTTTCAAATACACGACCTAATCCTACACCCAAAGGAGCTGGAGAAAGAACAGCAAAGTAAGCCCAAATCCAGAAGAAGAAGAGAAATAATAAAGATCAGAGCAAAAATCAATGAAATAGAAACAAACAAACAAAAAAAAAGAAAGAAAGAAAGAAAGAGAGAAAAACAGTAGAACAAATCAATGAAACCAGGAGCTGGTTCTTTGAAAGAATAAGATTGATAAACCCCTGGCCAGACTTATCAAAAAGAAAAGAGAAAGGACCCAAATAAATAAAATCATGAATGAGAGAGGAGAGATCTCAACTAACATGGAAGAAATACAAACAATTGTAAGGACATATTTATGAGCAACTCTATGCCAATAAATTAGGCAATCTGGAAGAAATGGATGGATTCCTAGAACATATAAACTACCAAAACTGAAACAGGAAGAAATAAAAAACCTGAACAGACCCATAACCAGCAAGGAAATTGAAGCAGTAATCAAAAATCTCCCAACAGACAAGAATCCAGGGCCAGGTGGCTTTCTAGGGGGAATTCTACCATTTTTAAAAAAAGATTTTATTTATTTATTAGACAGAGAGAGAGAGATCACAAGTAGGCAGAGAGGCAGGCAGAGAGAGAGGAGGAAGCAGGCTCCCTGCTGAGCAGAGAGCCTGATGCGGGGCTCGATCCCAGGACCCTGAGATCATGACCTGAGGCCAAAGGCAGAGGCCTAACCCACTGAGCCACCCAGGCTCCACAAATATCATTCTTAATTGGAAAAAACTGAAAGCTTTTCCCCTAAGGTCAGTAATACAGCAGGGATTCCACTATCACCACTGTGATTCAACATAGTACTAGAAGTTCTAGCCTCAGCAATCAGACAACAAAAAGAAATAAAAGGAATCTGAATCAGTAAAGAAGTAGTCAAGTTCTCACTCTTCACAGATGACAAGATACTCTATGTGGAAAACCCAAAAGACTCCAGCCGAAAATTGCTAAAACTCATACAGGAATTCAGCAACATGGCAAGATATAAAATCAATGCACAGAAATCAGTTGCATTTCTATATACTAACAATGAGACAGAAGAAAGAGAAATTAAGGAGTTGATCCCATTTACAACTGCACCCCAAACCATAATATACCTACGAATGAAACTAACCAAAGAGGCAAAGAATCTGAACTCAGAAAACCATAGAACACTCATGAAAGAAATTGAGGAAGAAACAAAGAAATGGAAAAATGTTCCATGCTCATGGATTAGAAGAACAAATACTGTTAAAATGACTGTGCTACTTATAGCAATCTACACACTCAAAGCAATCCCTATAAAATACCATCAACTTTTTTTACAGAGCTGGAACAAAAAAATCCTGAAAACTGTATGGAACCAGAAAAGACCCTGAATAGCCAAAAGAATGTTGAAAAAGAAAACCAAAGGTGGTGCCATCACAATTCTGGACTTCAAGCTCTATTACAAAGCTGTAGTCATGATAGTATGATACTGGCACAAAAAGACACACATAGATCAATGGAATGGAATAGAGAACCCAGAAATGGACCCTCAACTCTATGGCCAACTCATCTTCAACAAAGCAGGAAAGAATATCCAGTGGGAAAAAAGACAGTGTCTTCAACAAATGGTGTTGGGAAAATTGAACAGCCACATGCAGAAGAATAAAACTGAACCATTTCCTTATACTGTACACAATAGATTCAAAATGGATGAAAGACCTAAATGTGAGACAGGGATCTATCAAAATCCTAGAGAAGAACACAGGCAGCTACCTCCTCAACCTCAGCTGCAGCAACTTCTTGCTAGACATGTCTTCAAGGGAAGGGAAACAAAGTAAAAAATGAGCTATTGGGACTTCATCAAGATAAAAAAAAACTTTTGCACAGCAGAGGAAACAGTCAACAAAACCAAAAGAAAACCAAAAGAATGGGAGAATATATTTGCAAATGGCATATCAGATAAATGGTTAGTATACAAAATCTATAAAGAATT
Organism: Mustela putorius furo; assembly: GCF_011764305.1. NCBI lineage: Eukaryota > Metazoa > Chordata > Mammalia > Carnivora > Mustelidae > Mustela > Mustela putorius. The sequence continues at coordinate 40,509,752 of NW_025422005.1, read as the reverse complement.
TATTAAACTCAACACTCAAAGAACAAATAATCCCATCAAGAAATGGGCAGAAGACATGAATAGACATTTCTGCAAACAAGACATACAAATGGACAACAGACACCTGAAAAAATGCTCAACATCCCTTGGCATCAGAGAAATACAAATCAAAACCACAATAAGATACCAACTTACACCAGTCAGAATGGCTAAAATTAACAACACAGGAAACAACAGATGTTAGCAAGGATGCAGAGAAAGGGGTACACTCTTACACTGTTGGTGGGAATACAAGCTGCTACAGCCACTCTGGAAAACAGTATACAGGTTCCTCAAAAAGTTGAAAATGGAGCTACCCTATGACCCAGCAATTGCACTACTAGGTATTTACCTCAAAGACAAAAATGTAGTGATCTGAAGGGGCACCTCCATCCCAACGTTCATAGTAGCATTGTCCACAATAGCCAAACTATGGAGAGAGCCCAGATGTCCATCGACAGATGGATATAGGATATATACACACACATACACATACATACACATACCTACATACACTCACACAGAAACACACACTCTAATACTACTCAGCCATCAAAAAAACGAAATCTATCTGCAATGATGTGGATGTAACTAGAGGGTATTTGTTAAGCAAACAAAACAAAGGATCGGAGGGGAAGAAAGAAAAATATAAAACAAGATGAAATCAGAGAGGGAGACAAACCATAAGAGAGTCTTAATCATAGGAAACAAACTGAGGGTTGCTGGAGGGGAGAGGGCGCGGGGATGGGGTGTTAAGGTGATGGACATTGGAGAGGGTGAGGCTATGGTGGGTCCTGTGAATTGTGTAAGACTGTTGAATCACACACCTGTACCCCTGTACCCCTGAAACAAACAATGGTATGTCAGATATGCATTATATGTTAACTAAAAAATAAATAAAAATGAAAATAAGGGAAAAAAATGATCATTTGGTTTGATTACTTTATCGTCTTTTCCCATTGGAAAAGTAGTTTTTTCTTTTTGTACAGAATCTGTGTGTATGTACAGATTCTTTGAGATGTGAATATCATGTTCTCAACTATCTTAAACTTAATGTGTACTAACACATGGACTTCTTGCATAAATCAATTATTACTAAAGAGATTGCAAAAATGATTTCCTAAATCTAACTTTCTACATTTATTAGTTGGCTTTCTGTCCTTAGCCCTTTAAATTTTTTATAAAAGGTTTTCAGGATGGATTCATGGTTCCTTTTTTAGTTCAATATGTTACAATTTATTATTATTCATTTTGTCCTCAGAATTTCCCTAGTTTGAAAAGTGGGAGCCTCTTTAAGCTAACTCAGGTGTCCTTTTGACATGGTCCCATCAATTTATGTGTGCTTTCTTACTTTAGGTGCAAGAAAATGTTCTAGATTTACTTCATAATTTCCTTGCCCCAGTCCTAGAATTAACCATTTCTTCAAGGAATATTATTTCCTTTGAGTGGAGAATTGTTTTTAGAAACCAAGTCTGAGAGGCACCTGGGGGGCTTAGTCAATAACTGTCTGCCTTCAGCTCAGGTCATGATCCCAGGGTGTGGGATTGAGCCCTACATCAGGCTCCCTGCTCAGCAGGAAGCCTGCTTCTCCCTCTCCCACTCCACCTGCTTGTATTCTCTCTCTCACTGTGTCTCTCTGTTAAATAAATAAATAAAATCTTAAAAAAAAAAATGAAACCAAGTCTGAGCATTAACTGTGTTGATACATGAGGGATCAGTATTAGGAAATACAGTATAAACACATATAGCATAAAGATACTAATGTTGGGCACCTGGGTGGCTCAATGGGTTAAAGCTTCTGCCTTTGGCTCAGGTCATGATCCCAGGGTCCTGGGATTGAGCCCCGCATCGGGCTCTCTGCTCAGCAGGGAGCCTGCTTCCTTCTCTTTCTGTGCCTGCCTCTCTGCCTACTTGTGATCTCTGTCCGTCAAAATAAATAAATAAAATCTTTAAAAAAAATTTTAAAAAGATACTAATGCTAATAATAGTATTAGAAGTATCCTTGTAAATAAATACATACACACACAAACACACATTGCATATACATACATACTAATACCTTCAATTCCAACCCAATACCATAGCACATGGCTTTTTTTTTTTCTGATTTGCATTTCCCTGATGATTAATGACTTTGAGCACATTTTTATGTATCTGTTGGTTATTCGTACATCTTCTTTCAAAAGATTTCTCTTCAGGTCTTTTGCCATGGCTCACTCTTGAACTATTACATGCTTAGGTGAAAATCCAAGGTATCCAGGGGCAAAACAACAGCTGGAGAGTTGAAAGAGCCAAGCAGATACTTCAGTTATTGTCTACCACAGTGGAGAGAGATTTAACCTATAAAAGCTTATTTGGTTTAAGTAAGAGGAAAAGCTCTAAGTCTGATGAATAGTTCTAACTTGAATCATCATAATATAAAGACGTGGTTCCTCAACCGGTTTCCAGATTTGAGCTAGTTCTCAAACTCAGAGCCTTTTAGATAAAAGATGGCCTTTGAGGAAGGGCCCAGCTGTTCTGCTAAAAATTTACATTACAAATTTTATTACATAGAAAATCTTCCTCCTACACTTCCTCCCAAATATCTGCAGCCATTAGCCAATGTGAGAGTGCATTGGGCTAAGGCAAATAACCAGATTTAAAAAACAGATTACCAGATACTGGCTATGAACTGCCACTAATTCCTGGATATCTAAAAGTCACAGTGGTCCCTTAGTTAAAATAGGGGCCTATGGAAGTAAGGTCATTAATGTAGTTTTAGACTGGTTCATCTCAGTTAGCCCAGTGAGTTCCAAACCAAACCCATGGTTATTTCCTCCAGTCCTAGGAGGCATAATTGGAGTAGGCATACTTAGCAAAGGGCAAAATCTCCACATTGGTTCCCTAACCCATGGGATGAGGGCTATTATGTTAGCAAAAACGAAGTGGAAGCCACTAGAACTGCTTTCCCCACCCAAAATAATAAACCAAAAGCAATACACATAGAGAGAGATTAGAAATTAATGCCACTTGAAGGACTCAGAAGTGGTAATTCTTGCCATATCTCTTTTCAAGTTGCCTATTTGGCCTGTTCAGAAGAAGATACCACTTAGAAAATGAAAATGGATTGTTTTAAGCTATTTAATCAGGTAGTCACTTTAATTATAGCTACTGTTCCTGGTGTTGCTTCATTGGTGGAGCAAACCAGTGCTTTCTCTTGTATATGCTATCCACCTATTCCTCCAGCAAATAATTTTTTTCTTTATTCCTGTTAGTGTGGACCATAACACACAGTTTTATTTCATCTCTAAAGATCAGCACTAACTTCGCTGTTCTACTGCAGGGTTAAATTACCTCTCTAGCTCTCTGTCATAATTTAGTCTAAATGGGCCTTAATCCTCATTCCACACAAATGGACACCAGAAGACATTTGTGATATCATGCTAGCTGGACATGGTAAACAAACATTAGTAACTACCCTAGATAATATGGTTAGATAAATGCAAGCCAGAGGGTGGAAATAAATTTTACAAAATTCAAGGGCCTGTTGCCTCAGGAAAATTACTATGAATCCAGTGGTCTGGAGCATATCCCTTCCAAGGTGAAAGACTAGTTGCTGCATCTGATACCTCCAACCACTAAGAAAGAGGCACAATGTATAGTGGACTCCTTTGGATATTGGAGGTAACATATATTTCATTTGAATGTGCTACTTGGACCCACTCACTGAGGAACCTGAAAGAGGTTCCAGTTCTGAGTATGGTCTGGAAGAATAGAAAGCTCTGCAACAGATTCAGGCTACTAAGTTAGTTCTACCACATAGCAGATCCATGCTATGTGAAGTGTTTGTAGCAAATAGAAAGTCTCCATGGAGACTTTATCAGGCAACTCTAGGTTAATGAAAGTCTGTAGGATTCTAAAAAAAGCCATGTTATCACCTGCCAATTATTCTTCTTTGGAAACATCCTCTGGCTTACTATTAAACTAGTAGGGACTTAACATGTGACTATGGCCACCAACTTACCTTTGAGTTCAACTGTTCACCATGAACTGGTGTTGTCTGATTTCCTAACACATAAAGTTAGGCATGCAGATCTGTATTCAATTACAAATGGCATTAGGTTATATAAAATTGAATTTGAGCAGATTCTTAAACCACAAAGAAATTGCATGAGAAAATGGTTGAGATACCCATGGCTCTTACTCCTGCTACATGGTCTCTCTCTCACCATATAGCTATGGCATCAAGTAAAGAAAATACTTGATCCTGACTTTCAGACAGTTCCACATGATATGCCAGCATCATCTCAGAGTTCACACCTAAATTAAGAGAGCCCTGCTCATGTATGGCCTTGATAGGCAGGGGTGAAAGTCTCAGTAGGCATAACTTTGAGCAGTGACCTAGCTGTATAGCTTGGAAGAATAAATTTTCAGAGGTATAGATTTTTGTTGATTCATTGGCAGTAGGTAATGGTTTGGCTGAATGGTAGGAGACTTGTAAGGAATACAACTGGAAAATTAGTGACAAGGAGTCTAGGAATGATGTATGTAGGTAAGTTTCCCGATGGGAGAATGGACACAGAATATGAATATAAACGAGTCTTAAGTAAATGCTACCCCAAGAGCAATATCAGAAGAAATTTAATAATTAAGTGGACAAGATGATCTACTCCATGGACGTCAGCCTCTTTCAAAAGTCATCCTTGCTACTGCTATGAATAATAAACCATCCTTTGTCACTACAAAACCACTGAGGGCTAACTTGTCGGAGGGCACGAATGGTGAAATCTTAGATTCTTTACAGTTCTTGAAAATAAGATTATTTTAGACTGCTGTAATTTCATATGCTTATCAGTCTTTTCAATTATATAGCTATGATATAGAATAACATTTTAATAAAAGTACATGTGCTAGGTTTTGAGAAAAAAGTTCAATCTATTCATTCATACTATAACAATTATTTTATATGCATAGATCTCTTTATTTCTCATTTGTAATGACAAGAATTTGGTTAGGATGCTTTGTTCATAGTAACAGAAACAGAACTCTTTTTACTTTATGCAAAAAGGACAATTTATTATAAAATTACAAGGGTACCCTACCAAAGCCCAGAACCACAGTTAAAAACAGGACATTAATAAATATCAAATCTTGCTAGCTTAAGCAAACAGGGGAACTTATTATTAGGATACCAGACTGCCATACTAAGCCAAGGGCAGCTTCATGAAGGGCTGGAATAAGGAAATGGAGGACTATTAGAAAGCAGGAATCACATTCGCCTTATCTCTCATCTCTGCTTTTTACTTTGAAAGTGCTTTGCTGCTCTCTCACTGCAGATTTACTATTTTTCCTTCCCAAACGTAGCCCATAGCTCCCCAGGTTGTTTCCGCTATTCCAGAGACTAATCAGATCAAAGCCAGACTCTCTTATCTCCAATCCCAAATTCCTAGAAAAGTTTTAACATCTTAGCAAAATTAGAGATAACTTCTCTGGGATAGGTAGTAAGATAGAAGTTGGTGAGACACCAAGAGACAGAGAACAATTTATATATACGCTGTTCCTTACAGACCCTGAGTTCAAATAGCTTACTTAGATGTAGGGGTGGACATCTAAGAGAGCTGTTTTCACAACCAGTAACTATGTAGAAACAATGAGGTGTTCAGGAGACAGGTATTCTAATCCTTTTTAATATTTCCCATGGGACAGAATCAATAGACATGGGCAACGCTACTTTTAATTTAGAGAAGTTTCTTTTCATTTATTGTAATAGGTATGATTTATCTCTTGGGAAGATATGCACAAGTGTAGGTGAGTAACTTAAATACAAAAGTTAATATTATATTTAGTCATCTTCCAAAAAAGAAAGAAGAAAAGGAGAGAGAGAGAGAGAGAAGGAGGGAAGGAAGAAAGGAGAGAACTGATTATATGGAGACTATTTAGGAGAAAGGGAAAAAAGATTAATTACATGGTGGATGATTTCAGAAATCCCTCAGGACTAAACATAGAAATCTGACCAAGGGTCTCTCAGATTATTTTCATTAAAAGGTTTTGGAAAACTCATTAAACTCAGTAAATTTTCTGCATTACCCACTTAGAATTATTCCTAATAAAATGATAAAGATATGTTTAAAAAAAAAAAGAAGGATCTCTCAGATTAGTGAGAATTCTGATTCATCTAGCTTGAATCAGCAGTTTAGGAAAATAGCTGGCCACATTTCCATCATAGTGGAGTAAGGATTGGGAAACCATTCTGAGAAACGGACATAGGAAGGGGCAAAGAAAATTATTTTCTGGATTCTTCAGTTTCCAGGCTCCCCTAGAAGAGCAAAATTATATTGTTTACCAAAATCATGACAAAATAAAATTTGAATGTTAAGAGATTTATGTATTTAAAATTCAGAAAAGCTGATGGAAGTATTCTGCCCAGCCCTACCCACATGGAAGTAAAATTGAAAATGTCAAAAGTATAAGGAAATGTTGTGAATGTTTTATTCAAAAATCTATTTATGCTGAAGGTTTTTTAAAGTATTTCTCTTGTATGTTGAAATATATTCATATTATTTATTATGTCCTTTGATGAAATACAAGGAGTTAAACTTAATATTCATAATGTCACTCTACTGCTTCCTGTAATTTTGTTTCTAGAAATAAGAAATGGCAAGGGAAGTAGGACCACTCTAAGGTAAAGAACAAGTAATATTAGTATGGACATGTTAAGAGACTCAGAAGCTGGTGATTCAGTTTTAACTTTCCATGATTTCAGTGTATACAATGTTTCAAAAGAAAAAAGTCATTCAATATTATGTTGAAGGTTTTGTATTTCAACCTCTGCATTTCTTCGTGAAAATATTTCCTTAATGCTGTCATCTTTCTGATCATCATAAAGTGCCATATTCAGTACATTTTCAGTACAGTCTTCTAAGGAAATTGTTGACAGGTATGAAAATACTTTTTCCAGTAGAGGTTCCCTGATAAAAGGCATTGGAGAGTTCTTTTTTGCTAGAGTATCATCAAAAAACCAGTCATCAGCTGCTTCTATACTTTGGCTGTGATAAGAATTAGATGGTAGTGTTGATAAGGTTAAGGTAACACTGCTGGGATGTGTTGCCAAGCTAGTCTCTGAGGGGTCACAAATGACCTTCTGCGTTGCAAGGCAGAATTCGTCTTTAGAGTGATCTTTAATTGCTGTAAAAGAAAATTAGATTTACTATTAATACTATACATTCATGACCTGAATCTTACATATAAAGGCGATATTTCTTTTTAAAATTCAGACTCTTTTTTGGGTTAAAATGGATGGAAGGATGCAATAATGAAAATTCTAAGTTGCTATCATCATCTGTACAATGTTAAGTATGTAACTGGGGATTAACAACTTCATTACAATCAAGAATAGAAAAGGCTGTTCTAAAGAAAATCAACCTGTTTTAATAGGAGAAGATTCTAAATAGGCTAGAAAGCTCAGTTCTGGAATATTGTAAGTAGGCAGATTACAAAATGTTTGGTTCACAGTGGAAAGGGCCTATGGGTTGCCTTGACACCAATTAAACTAACTACTAACATTCTTAGAGTGCCTTATAATATGTGAAGCAGTTTGATATATTTCCATATATCATTTATCCTTCCAATAATTTTTCAAGGAAGTTATTATTAGAACCATTTCACAAAAGAGAAGACTAAGATTTAGAGACTGATGACTCACCACAGATCAGAGACACAATGGACTTCACCTAGACTTCTAGTACTCTAAGATTCATTCTTCTTCAATTATTACATTATTTATACTGCACAGTTGATATTTAAAAATGTTGTTTAGAAAATATACTACATAATATATAGTATATATATACACCTTAGGATTAAGTATCTTTTATAATATTTTACATACTGAACTTTGATATTCATGTATATTTTTTTTTTTTTTTTTTTTTTTAAAGATTTTATTTATTTATTTGACAGAGAGAGATCACAAGCAGGCAGAGAGGCAGGCAGAGAGAGAGGAGGAAGCAGGCTCCCTGCTGAGCAGAGAGCCCGATGCGGGGCTCGATCTCAGGACCCTGAGATCATGACCTGAGCCGAAGGCAGCGGCTTAACCCACTGAGCCACCCAGGCGCCACCTCATGTATTAATTTTTAAAGCTGTTTTAAATATCTTATTACATTTTGTATATCCAACATTTCTTACATAGGAGGAAAATATTTTGAGGTAGTAAGACACAATATACAATATCTAGAGGATTATAAAATACTCGTGTCTTTTGACCCTCCAGGATAACTATAGGGCATTGACTATGACACTTTTCTTTTTTTTTTTAATCTTAGGGATGGTGGGGGGATGAATGGAGACAATCTGAAACAGGCTACATGGGGCACCTGGGTGGCTCAGTGGTTTAAAGCCTCTGCCTTCGGCTCAAGTCATGATCCCAGGGCCCAGGGATCGAGCCCCGCATCGGGCTCTCTGCTCAGCAGGGAGCCTGCTTCCTTTCCTCTCTCTCTGCCTCTCTGCCTCTCTTCCTCCCTGTGATTTCTGTCTGTCAAAATGAATGGAATCTTTAAAAAAAAAAAAAGAAAGAAAAGAAACGGACTACATGCCCAGCATGGAGCTCTATGCCAGGCTTGATCTTACAACCCTGAAATCATGACCTGAGCTGAAATCAAGAATTGGACAGTTAACCCAATGAACCACCAAGATGCTCCTGACTATGATGCTTTCGGGTATAAATAAGGAACAAAAATTTGAATTTCACATTTTAAGATGTGACATTGTAAGTTTTGTTTTTTAAGGAATATATGCCCACTCACATACTAATACATTAATGTTTCCCTTGAATTTCCATGGTATTAAAACAATATTTAGATAACATTTAGGTAGGCCTCTTGGTTCTTTAAAAATTGCTATAATTATATATAATTATGGTTTCTTCTAACAAATTGTTGAGAAAATTTACCTTTTATATGTGCTGTTTCCTTTTTTCTTTGCTCCTCCTACATAAAAAAAGTTATTCATATTTTAAAAACTGAATGGTTTCTCTATAATTTCTTTAATATATTTAATATATATTTATATGAGAATAATATATTTTAACTTCATAATAAGGTTTTGATGGATTTTTTTCCCATAATATGAATTTATTTCATCAAAATATACTGACAGAAAAAAAAAAGTGTTTAGGTATCATCTGGAGAAAACATGAACTGGTTCAAGAAGGCAATCTCAGGATTAGGAATGAAGGGGTGAAATAGAGTTCATCAGGATTATTTCTCCCCCTCCTCACTAACTCAGAGTCACTAGAACTAGAGAGGTCTAAAAAACTAATTGGAATTCTTACTCATTTCATTAACCAACAACAAAAACATGAATTCATGTGCTATTCTTTTGAAGCAAATAAAATAGTTGCTCAAACAATATATTCTAAGATGTACTCTGCTAAGTGTAGTGGTACAGTAGTTCTCAAACTCCAGGGCATCAGAATCACCTGGTGTGCCTATTATTAAAATGTTGATACTTGGACATAATATCAGACCCTACTAAAACACATTCTCTGGGAGGAGATTGGGAGTATCCATTGTAACACTCTGATTACAGAGTTACAGAGTTCTGATTCAGTTTTTCTTAGACCACTAGATAAACAGTGGGCTACTGCATAGGGTGTTTGGGATGGAGTGGGTAAAAATGAGGCAGGAGAGATAATAACATTGCTTTCTTGTGTTTTAGGGGAACAGTGTTAGTACTCCATGCTGATCTGCATTGTCCTATTCCCCAAAATGGTTTCTTAGGATATATATATACACACACACACACACTATACATTATATAGTATACATTTAAGTATGTGTGTGTGTGTGCATGTGAGTGTGTATATATAATATATATATTTCATATATGTCTTATATGTATATAGGATAACACCTAAGCACTTTTTTTGCAATCAACTTTACTTATTTGTTTTGTTTACCTTTTATTAATATAAATACCAGTACAGGCTCCTGACTTACCTTGCCTAGACTTAGGACCAATTCAGTTTGTGACTCCTATATAAATTATATCAGAATGCTGCCCCTCAGACTTTTATGTGCCTATGTTTTACCCGGTGAGTTTGTTCAAATGCAGATTATGACCCAGTAGGTCTGGAATGGGGTCTGAGACTGTGCATTTCTAACAGATGTGCCTAGGTAATAACAATATTGCTGGTCTGGGGACCACAGAATAAGGCCCTAGACTGACTGAAATTCCACCCAAATTTAAGGGAATTGCAAAATGGACATTCTTACACATTGCTGCCTATAAACAGGTAGAATTTTTCTGGAAGGCCATATAACAAATCTACTTCTAGAAATGTATTATGCCAGGTTAATAATTTTGGATTTATGTAAATATTCAGTTACCAGAATGTTCTTTACAACAATCTTAAGCATTTTTTAAATCTGTAATTTAAAATTCTAAAAGATATACTTAAATGTATTATGATACATAGATAATAATATTATCAATATTCTTCCAACTATTAAAAATTATGCTATAGTTTCAGAAGTAAGGGCTCAAAAAATGACAGGGATGTATAAAAAAGGGAAACAAACTTGGGGGTTCTCACTGCTTAAATCTGGAAAAAACTGAGCATCAAAATAAGTACAGTAATGGACTACCATCTGCTGAATAACACAGAAACCCATGAGTCTACACAGATAATAAAGACAGAGAATTTTTTTCTTATAGTAGAAAGCCCAATGGAAGATGGAAGTAGTATCATAAGAAAAACATTATTTTGCTACAGCTTTGTAAAGCAAGGTTCAGGTAGGAACCTTACCTTGGTTCAGGTAAGCAGAGGAACTCTACTTATCACCTGTCTACTTGGTAAGTAGAGTTTGATGAAGAAAGATATTTTCATGGTTACATGGTTCAAAGTGTCATCACACAGATTATTTAATTGCTAGGGTAAAAACAGGAATAATACAATGGGTGAAGAATAGACATCATCCTGATGGTGTGATCAACTAAAATCATTAGTGAAAAGCAGATGAATATTGTATGTCTTCATATATGATAAAATGAATCTGATCACAAGGGTAGTCAAAATCAATCTTATGATCTATAAAGTAACTGACTGTATTCTTCAAAAATGTCAATATCCTGGAAGACAACAAAAGGACACTTCTAAATTATTTTGAACTGAATAATGATGAAAACAAAACATAAAAATTTGTGGGATGCAGCAAAAGCTTTGCTTAGAAGAAAATTTAAATATTAGATGTTTACATAAAAGAAGTCTAAGGATAACAAACTGAATATTCCGAGCAAGATTCATTTAGAAAAAGAGAGATAGAATCAGGAATGAAAAGAGTGCCATCACTAAAGATTCTACAGATATTAAAAGGAAAATAAGTGGATACTATTAAAACTTTATGCCAATAAACTTAACAATTTAAATCAAATGGACAAATTCATTGAAAAACAAATTTCTAAAGCATACAAAATAAAACACTTAAATAGCCCCATATCTATTAAAGGTCCTATATTTATAGTCAAAAACTTTCTCTGGAAGAAAACTCTAGACCTAGATGACCTCATTGCTGAATTCTAGGAAAACCTTTGAGAACACAGTATTGCCAATTATGCACAAAAATTTTTCAAAAAGGAGAGTTTTCTGACCAGAATAACTATGATTTTAAAATCTAACGACAAAGAAGGGCATCTTGGTGGTTCAGGCTGTTAAGTGTTTGCTTTCAGCTCAAGTCATGGTCCCAGGGTCCTGGGATTCAGCCCAGCACCAGGCTCCCTGTGCCTGCTTCTCCCTCTGTCCCTCCCACTGCTCCTGTTTTTTTTTTTTTTCTCTCTCTCTCAAATAAAGAAATAAATAAAATCTTTTAAAAAATATAATACAGATATTACAAGATAAAATTATAGCATAATATTCCTCATATACATAGATGTAAAAGTGATTTAAAATATATGGGTAAATTGGAGTTTATTCCAGGAATATTCCAGGAATACAAGGTTGATTTAACATTTGAAATTCAATGTAATTCACAATAACAAAAGAGAAAATCCATGTGAACAATGTCAAAAGATGCAGAAAAACCATTTGGCAAAATTGAGCAAACTTCATGACTAAAAAAAACAGAAACAACAAACTTTCATTAGACTAAGAATAGAAGGAAATTTCCATGACCTGACAATATGCAACTACAAAAATTTTATAGTGAACTTTACACTTACTGGTAAAGAGTTGAATGTATTCTGAGATCAGGGATATAAAAAGGATAACTGTTCCTGACACTTCTATTTATCATTATTACATGAGGTCTTACCCAGTACAAGATGAAAAATTAAAATAAAAGCATTAAGATTAGAAAGTAAGTAAAGTTGATGTTTTTCACAGATGATATGATTGTGTTGAAGAAAACCAATGGAGTCCACACACACACAAAAATTACTAAAAGTAATAAGTAACTTTACTTATAAAAGTCACAGAAGACAGGTCAATAGAAGTATCAATTGTAGTAAAGATGGCAATTTGCTTCAAACCAATCTATAAACTAAATGTAATTTCCATTACAATCTTAAAAAGGTATTTTGTAGTTAGAGATTAATTTATCTTAAAATTTATATGAACAGGCAAAAAACCAAGAAAATATTAAAAAATAACATTGAAAAAGAACAATGAAATTGGAGGAACAATACTGTCCAATTTTATGACCTACTATGTAGCTAGAGTGTGGTTTTGATAGAAATAGACACACAGGTCAACAGTATAGACAGAGAATCCAGAAATAGACCCACATGTATTTGCTCAACAGATTTTTGATAAAAGTTGCAAAAGTAATTCAATGTAAAAAGGATAGTCTTTTCAATAAATAGTGCTGGAATAATTAGACATCAGGAGCTCCCAAAATGAATTTTGACCTAAACCTCACACCTTATTAAAAAAATTAACTAAAAGTGGATCAAAGATAGAAATATAAAATGTAACACTTAATAGCAAAAACAATCCTAAAAAAAAAGTTGGAGAACTTCCTGAAATTAAAACTTACTTCAAAGCTATAATAATTAAGATGTGGAACTGATATAAGTATAGATATAAAGATCAATGGAATGGAACTGACATTCCAGAAGTAAATGTTCACATGTATAGCAAATTGATTTTTGACAAGTGTTTGAAGACAATCATTGGGGAGAGCATAGACTTTTCAACAAATAGTGTTGGGACAAGATATGTACATGTAAATGAATGAAGTTGGGCCCATACCTCACACCATATCAAAAACTAACTCAAAATAGATCAAACACTTAAATATAAGAGCTAAAACTATTAAAGCTCTTAGAAGAAAATATAGGCATAAATCTTTACACCTTAGATTAGAAAAAGGTTTTAGATACAACATTGAAGCTTTTTATCTTGATGAAGTCTCAATAGTTCATTTTTACTTTTGTTTCCCTTGTCTCCAAAGATATGGCTAGTAAGAAGTAGCTATGGCCAATGTCAAAGAAGTTGCTTCCTGTGATCTCTAGGATTTTGATGGTTTCCTGTTTCACATTTAGGTCTTTCAACCATTTTGAATTTTTTTTTTTGTATGGTGTAACAAAGTGGTCCAGTTTGATTGTTTTGCATGCTGCTGTCCAGTTTTCCCAACACCATTTGTTGAAGAGACTTTTTTCCCTTGATATTCTTTCCTGCTTTGTCAAAAATTAGTGGACCATACAGTTGTAGATCCATTTCTCGGTTTTCTTTTCTGTTCCATTGATCTACACGTCTGTTTTTGTGCCAGTATCACATTGTTTTGATCACTAAGGCTTTGTAGAGTATCTTGATATTTGGGATTGTGATACATCCATTTTTGTTCTTTATCAAAATTGCTTTAGCTATTCGAGGTCTTTTAATTATAATTTTGATTATTTGCAAACAAAATTTGGTCAGTTCATACTCTGGAATACTGTAAAAAAAAAGTCTATAATGTGGGGCACCTGGGTGGCTTCAGTGGGTTAAAGCCTCTGCCTTTGGCTCAGGTCATGATCTCAGAGTCCTGGGATCAAGCCCTGCATGGGGCTTCCTCCTCTCTCTCTCTGCCTAATTGTGATCTCTGTCAAATAAATAAATAAAATCTTTAAAAAAAAAAGTCTATAGTGCACTATGGGTATATGCACCAACCTGGATGAAATCTCAGAAACATAATGTTGCACAAAAAGGTAAGAGTATATTAGACATGGAGTCTGAAATCATGTAAAATCTAATAATACATTGGTAAAATCATAAAGAAAAGCAAAGAAATGATTAACTGCAATTATAAGATAGTTGCAGTGAAGGGCTGGGGTACAGACTGTAAGAGATAAATGAAGGCTCAGAACACTTCAAAGGTACTGGTAATATTCTATTTCTTATTCTGAGTGGTGGGTATAAATAATTACACTTATTAGTCTTTAAATTGTTTGTGGGTACTCTATTGTTTATATGCAGTATTTCACAATATACATTTTAGAAATGCAGCTCTAGTTCTATCCATTAAGCCGTATCTTTCATTATAATTTTCATCCTCCTGCCTGCCTGTCTCTAGGAGGTGAGGAAGAGGCCAATACACAGGCAGAAACTGAGATGAGAAAAAGAAGGAAAATATGAAAAATCCTTTTGTACTGCCTGAAATGATTGTGGCTGAAGTCAGTACTACCTTATTCTTTTCATACCCTGTTTTCATACTATGATTTATACTATCTTTTTTTCTGAATTAGGTTCCTATCACTATCAATAATTTTGAATAATATTCTATATTTTTGTATATTATTTATCTCTCCCATTAGTCTATAAATCTCATGGAAACAGGGACTCTTGTTTTTCTTGTTCACTACCAAATTTCCAATTGCCTAGAATAGTGCCTGGCATATAGGACTCTATTAGGTATTTGTTGAATGAACAATAAACAGTTTAATGGTACTGTTATATATGTACTTCTTCCATCATAGTACTCATGACATTTTGTTTATCTGTATCTATCATTAGGTATGAAGACATCATTGTACTACAGTATCCAGCAAAATGCCTAGCATGTGATGGGTACTCAGTAAATACATTTAAACATTTCTCTGCAATATAATCTCAATTTCAAACAATCTTCCATTTGAAAGAACTATTTAGAATTGATTTGATCATTAAACCCACCTGCCTAAAATCTCCCGGTAATCATAATGGTAAACTTGTATGGTGCTCACTATGTGGCCAGGCACAATTCTGAGTGTTTTCTACATACTGATTCATTTACTTCCCATAACAATTCTATAGAGATTAAATCATCCCCATTTTGCAGATGAGGAAACAGACACACAGTAAGTAATTTGCCTAGATTACACAGCTAGCAGTGGTTGAGCTAGGATTTGAAACTGCATCAACTGGCTCTACAGTCTATGCTCTTGACTATAATCCCATACTGCCTCCAGTGGATCTGTAAAGTCTGTGGAGTAAAATCCAAAATCTTTAAGCTGTAAATAAGGTTTCTCAAAACCTCATCTCCAGGACCTTTTCCCACCATTTCCCTTTATGAACCTTAGCTCCCAAACATTATAACATTTTTACTGAACATGTTACTTACTTTCATACCTGCAAGCCTTTGAACATAGAATGAATGTCCTTTCCTCCTGGCAAACTTCTATTCCTTTCTCAAAATCCAACTAAAAATTTCTTCTCTGTGAAGGCTTTCTCAATTTATGCTCCCTTGCCTGCATTTCTTTAATTCTGTGGCTCTTACCATATTATGATGTAATTTTTTTTAAAAGATTTTATTTATTTATTTGACAGAGAGAGATTACAGGTAGGTAGAGAGGCTGGCAGAGAGAGAGAGAGAGAGAGAGAGAGAGAGAGAGAAGCAGGCTCCCCGCCGAGCAGAGAGCCCGATGTGGGACTCGATCCCAGGACCCCGAGATCATGACCTGAGCCGAAGGCAGTGGCTTAAACCACTGAGCCACCCAGGCGCCCCATGATGTAATTTTTATTTTATATGTTTTTCTTCTCTACTAACTTTGGGCTCATCTAGATCTGAACTCATATCTTATTTATGTAGCCTCAGTGCCAAACCTAGTGTTGTCATATTTAAGGCACTTGAAAAATATTTATTCAGCAAATGAACATTGAGTTCAACATGAGTTCAATATTCAATATGTACAATGAAACCTTGATATTCTATCAATTTGCTGCTTTTTAAAATTAATGCTATAATAATAATGATGATGCTATAAACCACCAATATTTGTTTTGTTTAATTATATCATAGTTTTACATTTCCACTGGTATCTCTCCTGTTTTACTTTGTCCATATAACACTGTTTTGACACCACATAACAGAAAGTTAACTATGTGTCTGCCTTTCCCACTTGTACTACACTAAGGATAACTTATCATCCTTAACGGGGGGGTCCCAGAGCTTAGAATATACTGAAATCTTAATAAATCTTTGTTAAGTAGTACTTAATTTCAGTTAGTTGGTTTTTTAGATTATTTGGTTTTCTGAGTTTCCTCTTATTTCCAAATCACTTTCCTCTGTTAAGCCTGGCAATTTTGTTTTGTTTTTCTTATGCAATTTTTCTTCATCCCTGTAATAACCCTAATATGAGGAGTATAGGCTCTTAGGCTAGAGATATAGAGAAGCAACTACTTCTTAGTTTTAGTTTTTCATTTTCCTATAATATAAAAACTAACTAGTTTGGGTAATTTAAATTTAGTTCCATATTACTATCTCTCATATCGAAAACAGTGGCTACTGTTTTTCAGATTTAAACACAACAATGTTAGTGACATAGTATCAAATAAATTATTTGAAAATATTTCTATAAAACATCATACACTACCTGTGATAGGAATCCTCCAGTATGAAAATTTCGAGAAATAAAGACACAATGAGAATGAGGTTTAATCTTTCCCTTTGATGATCTTTGCCTGCATCTCTCATCAATTGCTTTAAATTTGGAATTTCGAAATATTTCTCTGAAAAATATTTTATAGAGAATATTATCAAACATGAGTTCCATTATAATGTTATTTCTAATAGTTATACATAAAGGTTTAAAATCAGAAATATTAATATTTATTTTTATTTTTTATTAACATATAATGTATTATTTGTTTCAGGGGTACAGATCTATAATTCATAAGTCTTACACAGGTCACAGCACTCACCATAGCACATACCTTCCCCAATGTCCATCACCCAGCCACCCCATCCCTCCCACGTCCCTCCACTCCAGCAATCCTCAGTTTGTTTCCTGAGATTAAGAGTCTCTTAAGGTTTGTCTCTCTCTCTGGTTTTGTTTTGTTTCATTTTCCCCCACCTTCCCCTATGATCCTCTGTCTTGTTTCTCAAATTCCCCATATCAGTGAGATCATTTAAGTGTCTTTCTCTGATTGGCTTATTTTACTTAGCATAATACCCTTTGTTCCTTTCAAGTCATTGCAAATGACTTTCATTTTTTGATGGAGGCACAATATTCTGTTGTGTGTATGTGTCTGTGTGTGTATGTATACCACCTTCTATATCCATTCATCTATTGATGGACATCTAGGCCCGTTTCCATAGTTTCCACTGTGGACATTGCTACTAACAACATTGGGGTTCAAGTGCCCCTTCAGATCACTACATTCGTATCTTTGAGGTAAATACCCAGCAGTGTACTTGCTGGGTCATAGGGTAGTTCTATTTTCACCATTTTGAGGAAGCTCCACACTGTTTTCTAGAGTGGCTGCACCAGCTTGCATTCCCACCAACAGTGTGGAGGGGTTCCCTTTTCTCCACATCCTCACCAATACCTGTCATTTCCTGACTTGTTCATTTTAGCCACTCTGACTGGTGTGTGGTGGTATCTCATTGTGGTTTTGGTTTGTATTTCCCTGATGTGGAATGATGTTGAGCACTTTTTCATGTGTCTGCTGGCAATTTGGATGTCTTCTTTGGAGAAATGTCTGTTCATGTCTTCTGCCCATTTCTTGACTTGATTGTTTTTTGGATGTTGAGTTTGATAAGTTCTTCATACATTTTGGATACTAGCCCTTTATCTGATTTGTCATTTGCAAATATCTTCTCCCATTCTGTCAGTTGTCTTTTGGTTTTGTTGACTGTTACCTTTGCTATGCAGATCTTTTATCTTGATGATGTCCCAAAAGTTCACTTTTGCCCTGCTTCCCTTGTCATTTTTTTTATTGTTTTATGTTAGTCACCATAAAATACATTAGTTTTTGATGCAGTGTTCCAAATTCATTATTTATGTACAACATCCAGTTCTCCATAAAAAATGTGCCCTCCTTAATACTTACCACCAGGCTCACCCATATCCCTACCGCCCCCCAAAACCCTGTTTGCTTCTCAGAATCCAGTCTCTTTTGTGGCTCCTCTCCCCCTCCTATTTCCCCCAATTCACTTTTCTTTTCCTTCTTCTAGTGTCCTCCATGTTATTTCCTTTGTTCCACAAGTAAGTGAAACCATATGATAATTGACTTTCTTTGCTTGACTTATTTCACTCAGAGATTATGCTGAGTGCTTCCCTGGTCTTTGGCGATGTTTCTAGGAAGAACTTGCTGTGGCTGAGGTCACAGAGGTTGCTGTCTGTGTTCTTCTCAAAGATTTTGATGGATTCCTGTCTCACATTTAGGTCTTTCATCCATTTTGAGTTTTTTTTATGTGTGGTATAAGGAAATGGTCCAGTTTCATTCTTCTGCATGTCTGCCCAATTTTCCCAACACCATTTGTTGAAGAGAGTGTCTTTTTTCCATTGGACATTCTTTCCTGCTTTGTCAAAGTTTAGTTGACCATAGAGTTGAGGGTCCATTTCTGGGTTCTCTATCCTGTTCCACTGATCTATGTGTCTGTTTTTGTGCCAGTACCATACTGTCTTGACGACTATAGCTTTGTAAGAGAGCTTGAAGTCCAGAATTCTGATGGCACCACCTTTGGTTTTCTTCTTCAACATTATTTTGTCTTTTCTGGTTCCATACAGTTTTTAGAATCAATTGTTCCAGTCTGTGAAAAAAGTTGATGGTATTTTATACAGATTGCATTGAATGTATAGATTGTTGTAAGTAGCATAGACATTTTAACAATATTTTTTCTTCTAATCCATGAGCATGGAACATTTTTCCAGTTCTTTGTGTCTTCCTCAATTTCTTTCATGAGTATTCTACAGTTTTCAGTGTACAGATTCTTTGCCTCACTGGTTAGATTTATTCCTAGATATCTTATGGTTTTGGATGCAATTGTAAATGGAATCAACTTCTTAATTTCTCTCTCTTCTGTCTTGTTGGTGATAGAAATGCAACTCATTTCCATATGCTGATTTTATATCCTGACACTTTACTGAACTCCTGTATGAGTTCTAGCAGTTTTGGGGTGGAATCTTTTGGGTTTTCCACATAAAGTACTGTATCACCTGCAAAGAGTGAAAGTTTGACTTCTTGTCGATTCAGATGGCTTTTATTTCTTTCTGTTTTCTGATAGCTTAGGCAGGACTTCTAGTACTATGTTGAACAGCAGTGGTGATAGTGGACATCCCTGCTGTGTTCCTGACCTTAGGGGAAAAATTCTTAGTTTTTCCCCATTGAGAATGATATTTGTTGTGGGTTTTTCATAGATGGCTTTTATGATATTGAGGTATGTTCCCTCTATCCCTACACTATGAAGAATTTTAATCAAGAAAGGATGCTGTACTTTGTCAAATGCTTTTTTTGCATCTATTGAGAGGATCATATGGTTCTTGTTCTTTCTTTTACTAATATATTGTATCACATTGATTGATTTGCAGATGTTGAACCAACCCTGCAGCCCAGGAATAAATCCCACTTTGTTGTGGTGAATAATCCTTTTAATGTACTAATAGATCCTATAGGCTAGTATTCTGGTGAGAATTTTTGTATGCATATCCATCAGGGATATTGCTCTGTAATTCTTCTTTTTGATGGGGTCTTTGTCTGGTTTTGGGATCAAAGTAATGCTGGACTCAGAGTTTGGAAGTTTTCCTTCCATTTTGACTTTTTGATGTTTCAAAACATCTCTGGAAGAACAGGTATTAATTTTTCTTTAAATGTTTGGTAGAATTCCCCCTGGAAAGCCACCTGGCTCTGGATTCTTGTTTGTTGGGAGATTTTTGATTACTGCTTCAATTTCCTTGCTGGTTATGGGTCTGTTCAGGTTTTTTATTTCTTCCTGTTTCAGTTTTGATAGTTTATATGTTCTAGGAATCCATCCATTTCTTCCAGATTGCCTAATTTATTGGCATAGAGTTGCTCATAAATATGTTCTTACAATTGTTTGTATTTCTTCCATGTTGGTTGTGATCTCTCCTCTCATTCATGATTTTATTTATTTGGGTCCTTTTTCTTTTCTTTTGGATAAATCTGGCCAGGGGTTTATCAATCTTATTAATTCTTTCAAAGAACCAGCTCCTAGTTTTGTTGATTGGTTCTACTGTTCTTTTGGTTTCTATTTCATTGGTTTCTGCTCTGCTGGATTTAGGCTTTCTTGGCTATTCTTTCTCCAGCTCCTTTAGGTGCAGGGTTAGGTTGTGTATTTGAAACCTTTCTTGTTTCTTGAGAAAGGCTTGTATTGCTATATACTCCCCTTTTAGGAGCACCATTACTGCATCCCAAAGGTTTTGAACTGTTGTTTTCAATGTCATTTGTTTCAATGAATTTTTTAAATTTTTCTTTAATTTCCTGGTTGACCCATTCATTCTTTAGTACAATCTTCAACCTCCATGTATTTGGGTTCTTCCCAACTTTCCTCTTGTGATTGAGTTTCAGTTTCAAAGCATTGTGGTGCAAAAGTTTGCAGGGAATGATCCTGATCTTTTGGTACTGGTTGAGCTCTGATTTGTGGATGTGATCTATTCTGGTGACTGTTCCATGTGCACTAGAGAAGAATGTGTATTATGTTGTTTGGGGATGGAATGCTCTGAATATATATGTGAAGTCCATTTGGTCCAGTGTGTCATTTAAAGCTTTTATTTCCTTGTTGATCTTTTGCTTAGATAATCTATTTCAGGTAGGGAGGTGTAAAAGTCCCCTACTACTCTGATATTATTGTCAATGTGTTTCTTTGATTTTGTTATTAATTGGCTTATATAATTGGCTGCTCCCATGTTAGGGGCATAGATGCTTACAATTTTTAGATCTTTTTGTTGGATAGACCCTTTAAGTATGCTACAGTGTCCTTCCCCATCTCTTATTAGTCTTTGGTTTAAAATCTAATTTGTCTGATATAAGGATCACCACCCCAGGGTTCTGTTTTGTTTTGTTTTGTTTTTTTTAATGTCCATTAGCATGGTAAAAGGTTTTCCACCCTCTCACTTTACATCTGGAGGTGTCTTTGGGTCTAAAATGAGTCTCTTGAAGAGGCTGTCTTTTTCCCATTGGACATTCTTTCCTGATGCTGGGAAAATTGGACAGCCACATGCAGAAAAATGAAATTGGACCATTTCCTTACACCACACACAAAAATAGACTCAAAATGGATGAAGGACCTCAATGTGCGAAAGGAGTCCATCAAAATCCTTGAGGAGAACACAGGCAGCAACCTCTTCGACCTCTGCCACAGCAACATCTTCCTAGGAACAACGCAAAAGGCAAGGGAAGCAAGGGCAAAAATGAACTATTGGGATTTCATCAAGATCAAAAGCTTTTGCACAGCAAAGGAAACAGTTAACAAAATCAAAAGACAACTGACAGAATGGGAGAAGATATTTGCAAACGACATATCAGATAAAGGACTAGTGTCCAGAATCTATAAAGAACTTAGCAAACTCAACACCCAAAGAACAAATAATCCAATCAAGAAATGGGCAGAGGACATGAACAGACATTTCTGCAAAGAAGACATCCAGATGGCCAACAGACACATGAAAAAGTGCTCCATATCACTCGGCATCAGGGAAATACAAATCAAAACCACAATGCGATATCACCTCACACCAGTCAGAATGGCTAAAATCAACAAGTCAGGAAATGACAGATGCTGGCGAGGATGCGGAGAAAGGGGCACCCTCCTACACTGTTGGTGGGAATGCAAGCTGGTGCAACCTCTCTGGAAAACAGCATGGAGGTTCCTCAAAATGTTGAAAATAGAACTGCCCTATGACCCAGCAATTGCACTATTGGGTATTTACCCTAAAGATACAAACGTAGTGATCCAAAGGGGCACGTGCACCCGAATGTTTATAGCAGCAATGTCCACAATAGCCAAACTATGGAAAGAACCTAGATGTCCATCAACAGATGAATGGATCAAGAAGATGTGGTATATATACACAATGGAATACTATGCAGCCATCAAAAGAAATGAAATCTTGCCATTTGCGACAACATGGATGGAACCAGAGCGTATCATGCTTAGCGAAATAAGTCAGGCGGAGAAAGACAACTATCATATGATCTCCCTGATATGAGGAAGTGGTGTTGCAACATGGGGGCTTAAGTGGGTACGAGAAGAATAAATGAAAGAAGATGGGATTGGGAGGGAGACAAACCATAAGTGACTCTTAATCTCACAAAACAAACTGAGGGTTGCTGGGGGGAGGGGGTTTGGGAGAAGGGGGTGGTATTATGGACATTGGGGAGGGTATGTGCTTTGGTGAGTGCTGTGAAGTGTGTAAACCTGGTGATTCACAGACCTGTACCACTGGGGATAAAAATACATGTTTATAAAAAATAAAAAATTATATTAAAAAAAAAAGAAATAATATCAAGATAAAGACATAGGGGCCAGATTAGGACAGTGTAGCAGAAACAGTGAAAGCAAGAGTAAAGTGGGAGATGAAATGGGCAGACCATGTAAGGCCTCAAAAGTCATGCCATTTGTCTTTATCCTAAAAGCAATCGGAAGTCCTTTATAATATAGTGGGGATGGATGGAATGGTCTGGTAAGTTGATTATATATGTATTTGGAAAATGTCTGGCTCAAGTGTGGAAAAGAGATTTAATGAGAATAATAGTGTAGGTAGAGAGTCAGTTATTATTGTACTGCAGTAATCTATGTGAAGAATAATGATAAATAAGATGGTAACAGAGGTAACTGAAAGAAAAGAATAGATCTGGGTGATTTATGAGGTTAAATAGAACTTGGTGATGGTTCAAATTTGAGGGAAGTGGGAATGAGAGAGGAAGATAATCAAGCATGTCTTCAATTTTTAAAGAGGAAAAAAACCCTCTTTCTTGCCCTCACAATCTCTTCCAGTTACTTCCCCATTTGTCAACTCCCCTTCACCAAAAACAAAACAATACAAAACAAAACAGAAAACAACACCTTCCTTAAAGGGAGGTCTATATTGATTCAATTCTCTCACCTCCCGTGTTTTATTCAAACGTGAGCTTCTGAACTCATCACTCCACCAAAACTGTTAGAGGTCGTCAATAACTTCCATGTTGCCAAATTCAAAAATTATTTCTCCATAATCATTCTCAACTTCTTAAGCACTTTCAATATCATCATCTCCTCCTTCTTGAAACATTTTCTAATTTTTTCCTTTCTATTTATTTTTTTAAATTTTAAATTCCAGTATAGTTAACATACAATGTTATCTTAGTTTCAGGTATAAATATAGTGATACAACAATTCTATACATTGCCCAATGCTCATCATGACAAGTGCACTCCTTAATCCCCTTCATCTGTTTCACCCATCCTCCCCTTCACCTCCCTTCTGATAACCATTAGTTTGTTCTCTATAGTTAAGAGTCGGCTTCTTGGTCCCCCCAACCTTGTGCTTTGCTCTTGGTTTTGTTCCTTAAATTTCACATAAGAGTGAAATCATATGGTATTTGTCCTTCTCAGACTGACTTATTTTGCTTAACATTATACTGTCTAGCTTCACTTTGCACTGCAAATGGAAAAAAAATTTTTTAATGGTTGAATAATGCTCCATTGTCCATTATACCACACCTTCTTTATCTATTCATCATTCAATGGAAACTTATATTGCTTTCGTAGTATGGCTTCTATAAATAATGCAATAAACAGAGGGGTTCATGTATCTTCTGAATTCATGTTTTTGAAGTAGTTCTGGGTAAATACCCAGTAGTGCAAACACTGGATCATAGGGTAGCTCTATAATTTCTTGAGGAACCTCCATACTGTCTTCCAACGTGGCTGCACCAATTTGCATTCCCACCAACAGTGCAAGAGAGTTTCTTTTTCTGCACATGCTCTCCAACACTTGTTTCTTGTTTCTTTGATTTTAGGCATCCTGACAGGTGAGAGGTAATATCTCATTGTGCTTTTGATTTGCATTCCCCTGATGAGCAGTGGTGTTGAACATCTTTTCATGTGTCTGTGGGACATCTGGATGTCTTCTCTGAAGAAATGTCTGTGTCTTCTGCTCATTTTTAAATTGTTTTCTGGGTGTTGAAGCGTATAAATTCTTTATATATTTTGGATACTAACCCCTTATCAGATGTCATTTGCAATTATCTTCTCCCATTCCATAGGTTGCCATTTAGTTTTGTTCATTATTTCCTTTGCTGTGCAGAAGGCTTTTATTTTGATGTAGTCCCAATAGCTTATTTTTTCTTTTATTCCCCTTGCCTCAGAAGACATATCTAGAAAAATGTTGCTATAGCCAATGTCAGAGAAATTAATGCCTGTGCTCTCTTCAAGTGATCCAGTTTCATCCTTTTATATGTGGCTGTCCAGTTTTCCCAACATCATTTGTTGAAGAAACGGTCTTTTTCCCATTGGATATTCTTTCCTGCTTTTCGAAGATTAAAATACCACAAAATTTGGGACTTATTTCTGTGTTTTCTAATCTGTTCCATTAATCTATGTGTCAATTTTTATACCAGTACCATACTGTTTTGATTAGTATGGCTTTGTAACATAATTTGAAGTTGGAATTGTGATACCGCCAGCTTTTTCTTTTTCAAAATTGCTTTGGTTATTCAGGGTCTTTTGTGGTTCCATATAAATTTTGTGATTTGTTGTTGTTGTTGTTCTAGTTCTATGAAGAAATGTTGTTGGTGTTTTGGTAGGAATTGCATTAAATCTGTAAATTGCTTTGAGTCGTATGGACATTTTAGCAATTGTTCTAAGTAATTAGCATGGAATGTCTTCCCATTTCTGTCTCTAATTTCTTCCATCAATGTTTTATAGCTTTCTGAGTATGGGTCTTTCACCTCTTTGTTTATTCCTAGGTATTCTATTGTTTTTGGTGTGGTTGTAAATGGGATTATTTTCTTAATTTCTCTTTCTGTTGCTTCATTACTAATGTATAAAAATGCAACAAATTTTTGCATATTGATTTTGTATCCTGTGACTTCACTAAATTCATTTATAAGTTCTAGTAGTTTTTTGGTTGAGTCTTTAGAGTTTTCTATATATAGTATCATTATCTGTAAATAATGAGAGTTTTACTTCTTCCTTACCAATTTAGAATGTCTTTATTTCTTTTTGTTGTCTGATTGCTTTGGCTAGGACTTCTAGCACTATGTTTAATAAAAATGGCAAGAGTGGACATCCTTGTGTTGTTCCTGACCTTAGGGGGAAAACTCTGTTTTTCCCTATTGAGAATGATGACAGCTGTGGGTTTTTCATAAATGAACTTTATTATGTTGAGGTATGTTCCCTCTAAGCCTACTTTTTAAAGGATTATTATCATGAATGGGTGTTGTACTTTGTCAAATGCTTTTTCTGCAGCTATTGAGATGATCACTGTTTTTATCCTTTCTTTTATTGATGAGATGTATAACATTGATTATTTTGTGAATATAGAAACACCCTTTGGGGCGCCTGGGTGGCTCAGTGGGTTAAGCCGCTGCCTTCAGCTCAGGTCATGATCTCAGGGTCCTGGGATCGAGTCCCGCATTGGGCTCTCTGCTCAGCAGGGAGCCTGCTTCCCTTCCTCTCTTTCTCTGCCTGCCTCTCCGTCTACTTGTGATTTCTCTCTGTCAAATAAATAAATAAAATCTTTAAAAAAAAAAAACACACACCCTTTCATCCCAGGAATAAATCCCACTTGGTAATCGTGAATGACTTTTTTAATGTATTGTTGGATTTTATTTGCTAGCATTTTGTTGAGATTTTTGCATTTATGTTCATCAGAGATATTGTATTGGTCTGTAGTTCTCTTTTGTGGTGTATTTAGTTGGTTTTGGTATCAGGATAATGCTGGCCTCACAGAATGAATTTGGAAGTTTTCCTTCTTCTATTTTTTAGAATAGTTTGAGTAGAACAGGCATTAACTTTTCCTTAAATGTCTGGTAGCATTCAACTGTGAAGCCATCTGCCCCTGGACTATTGTTTGTTGGGTGTTTTTTGATTACAGATTCAATTGCCTTGCTGGTAAAAGATCTGTTCAAATTTTCTGTTTCCTCCTGCTTCAGTTTTGGTAGGTTATATTTCTCTGAATTTATCCATTTCTTCTAGGTTGTCTAATTTATTGGCATATAGTTTTCCATAATATTCTTACAATTATTTGCATTTCTGGGATGTTGTTATTTCTCCTCTTTCATTGGTGATTTTGTTTAAAATCCTTCTCCCCACCCCCTTTTCTGGAAGAGTCTGCCTAGAGGTTTATCTATTTTCAAAGAACCAGGTCCTGGTTTCATTGATCTGTGTTTTTTTTTTGTTTTTTGTTTTTTTGTTTTTTTTACTTTCTATATCATTTATTTCTGCTCTAATCTTTATTATTATTTCTTTTCTTCTCCTGGTTTTAGGTTTTGTTTGTTGTTCTTTTTCCAGCTTCTTTAGGTGTGAGGTCTCTCTTGCCTTGTGAGGTAGGTTTGTACTGCTATGAGTTTCCCTCTTAGAATTGCTTTTGCTGGGGAGTGGCTGCCTGGCTCAGTCTGTTAAGTATCTAATCCTTAGTCTGGCTCAGGTCATGATTTTAGGGTTGTGAGATTGAGCCCTGTGTCAGGTTTTGTGCTGGGAGTGGAGCCTACTTAAGATTCTCTCTCTCCTTCTGCCCCTCCTTTCTCTCTTTCTTCCTCTCTTTCCCATTCTAAAAAATAAAAATAAAAGATATATTTAAAAAATAACTGCTTTTCTCTATGACCCTGCAATTGCGCTACTGGGTATTTACCCCAAAGATACAGATGTAGTGAAAAGAAGGGCCATATGCACCCCAACGTTCATAGCAGCAAAGTCCACAATAGCCAAACTGGTCCCCAGTTTGAAGAGCCAAGATGCCCTTCAACAGATGACTGAATGAAGAATCTGTGGTCCATATATTCAATGGAATATTACTCAACCATCAGAAAGGATGAATACCCAATTTTTGCATCAGCATTGATGGGACTGGAGGAGATTACACTGAGTGAAATAAGTCAAGCAGAAAAAGTCAATTATTATATGGTTTCACTTATTTGTGGAACATAAGGAATAACATGGAGAACATTAGGAGACGGAAAGGAAAAGTGAAGAGAGGGAAATTGGAGGGGGAGATAAACCATGAGAGACTGTGGACTCCAAGAAACAAACAGAGTTTTAAGGGAAGAACTGGGGAATGGGTGAGCCTGGTGGTGGGTATTTAGGGCAAGTATTGCATGGAGCACTGGGTTTTATACATAATCAATGAATCTTGGAACACTACCTCAAAAACTAATGATGTACTGCATGGTGACTAACACCACAATAAAAAGAAAAAGAAAAAAAATTGCTTTTGTTACATCCCAAACATTTGGACAATTGTGTGTTTTTGTTGTTTTAAGGTTTTGTTTATTTATTTGGGAGAGAGAGAGAAAGTGAAAGAGCAAGCACAGGCGGAGAGGAGGGCCAGAGGGAGAGAGAGGGAGCAGGGAGCCTGACCCTGGAGTTCAATCCCAGGACCCAAAGATCATGCTTTGAGCTGAAGGCAGACGCTTAACCAACTGATCCACCCAGGTGCCCTGGACTATTCTGTTTTCATTTTCATTTGTTTCTATGTAGTTTTTAATTTCTTCTTTCATTTCATGGTTGACCCATTCATTGTTTAGTATTTATTTATTATTTAATCTCCATGTATTTGTGGATCTTCCCAAAATCTTCCCAGATATTTTGTGATTGATTTCTAACTTCATAGCATTATGGTCAGAAAATATGCATGGTAAAACTTTGATCTTTTTTAATTTGTTGAGGCTTGTTTCAGGTCTTAACATGTGATCTATTCTGGAGAATGCTCCATTTGCACTTGAAAAGAATGTGTATTCTGCTGCTTTTGGATGGAATGTTTTGAATATATCCATTAAATCCATCTGGTCCAGTGTATCATTCAAAGTTACTGTTTCATCATTGATTTTCTATTTGAATGATCTGTTCACTGATGTAAATGGAAGCTAAAGTCCCCTACTATTGGTGTATTACTATTGAATATTTCCTTTCTGTTTGTTATTAACTGTTTTGTGTATTTGGGTAATCCCATGTTGGGTGCATAAAAAATATTTACAATTGCTATATATTCTTGTTGGGTTCTGTTTATTATTATATAGTGTCCTTCTTTGCCTCTTTTTACAGACTTTACTTTAGAGTCTTTCTGTCCAACGTAAGTATTGCTACTCTGACTTTCTTTTGACATCCACTTGCATGATGAATGTTTCTCCATCTCCAAACTTCAAATCTACAGGTGTCTTTAGGCCTGTAATAAATCTCTTGTAGGAAGCCTATAATTGGGTCTTGTTTTTTTATAAACTCTTTCACCCTATATCTTTTTATTGGAGCAGTTAGTCCATTTGCATTCAAAGTAACTATTGTTAAGTATTTATTGTCATTTTGTTACTTTTCTGTGGTTGTTTTTGTAATTTTTTTCTGATTATTTTCTTTCTCTCTTTCATGGTTTGCTGGGGGGAGTTAGTGATATATTTGGGTTCCATACTTTTTATTTTTTGCATATCTACTCTATTGTTTTTTGATTTGTAGTTACCATTAGGTTTACATAACATCTTTTGCATAAAGCAGTCTATATTAAGCTGATGGTTGCTTGATTTTGATTTCATTTTTTACTTCTCTTCCTTCTACATTTCAGACATTTTGCGTGATTTTTTACATCTTTTTATTTTGTGATTCTTACTTTTCTTATTCTTACTTATGGTTTTTGCTTTCCACTCAGATTCCCCCTTAACATTTCTTGTAGGGCTGTTTAGTGGCCAGGAGTTCTTTTAACTTTTGTTTGTTTGGGAAACTATCTCTCCTATTCTGAATGATAGCCTCACTGGGTAAAGCATTCTTGGCTGCAGAATGTTCCCCTTCAGCACTTTGAATACATTATGCTATCCTCTTTCAACTTACAAAGTTTCTGTTAAATAACCAGCTGATAACTTTTTGGGGTTTCCTTTGTATGTAGCTGTCTTCTTTTCTCTTGCTACCTTTAAAATTCTCTATCACTATTTTTTGACTTTTTAATTACTAAGTGTCTTGGTGTGGACCTTCTTGCTTCTTGAGTTGAATTTGTTGTGGGATCTCTGTGCCTCCTGTATCTGGATTTCTGTTTCCCTCCCCAGATTTGGGAAGTCTTCAGCTATTTCACAAATACATTTCCTACCTGCCTTTCTCTCTTTTCCTTCTGGGATCCCTCTAATATGAATGTTATTATGCTTGAAGGAGCCACTGAGTTCTGTAAGTCTGTTCTCATTATACAGTATTTATTTGTCTCTCACCTGTTCAGCTTAATTGCTTTCCATTATCCTTTCCTCCAGGTCACTGATATATTCCTCTGCTTCCTGTAGACTACTACTTATTCCATCTATTTTATTTTTAATTTCTTTTATTGAGTTCTTCATGTCTGATATGTTATTTTTAATCTTTTTGTCAAGGTTCTTACTGATATCCTCTACCCTTTTCTGAAGTCCAGTATTTTTATGATCATTACTTTAAATTCTGTAACAGGCATATTATTACTTCTCTTTCTCTTAGATATACTGCTGTGATTTTTCTTGTTCTTCCTTTTGCAACTCTGTTTCCTCATTTGTCTACTTCTCTGTGTATGTTTCTCTGTGTTACAAAAGTCAGCTCTGTGTTCTATTATTCTTGAAAGTAGTGGCTTTATGAAGAAGAGGTCCTGTAGTGCCCCTCAGTGCAGTGTCCCCTATTTACCAGAAACTGGCTCTTCAGAGGAGTCTTCTATGTTTGTTGCTTGTATCCTGCTAAGGTGTGAGCCACTTTTCATTTTTGTCCAGACATCTCACTGACTCTTTGTCCATTGTGAACTATGCTTGCTCTCAATGATATTAGTGAGACCCAGGTAGGCCAGCTCTGAGAGGGTATGATAGCAGAAAGGCTTGGGGCAACTTTTGATGTTAGCAAAATTTGCACTGAACCCCTAGTCCCAGGCCAGACCTCCCACAGCCAAGTGGCTCTTGGGGGTACAGTGACTAAGGATGGTGGTGGTGGACACCTGGAACACTTGGTGGCTCGGCATGGCATTTGCAGTGTTAGTAAACTTTGCATTGACCCACTAGTTCTAAGCTGGATCCCCCAAAGTGTGATGACCATGGGGGGCATAGAATGTAGAGGCATGGATGGGTGCAGCATGCACAGCGTTAACAAAAATTACACTGAGCCTGGAGCTGAGATCAGCAGGCTTGGAGTTGGCAAGTGCTCAGGAGAACTTGTTGGCAGGGCTCAGTACCAATAGGTGGTACTGCCAAGTGCCTGGGCAGCACCACCTCCTACAGTTGACTCTGTGTTTATGCTAGGGGGCAGGAGAGGAAAATGGCAACTGCCAGCTCCTTTGTTCCCAGAGAAATCCCCCAATACTCTCTGAAATTGGTATAAACAGATTTCCCTCCAATCAGCAAGCTGTCACTTCTATGTTGCCTTTCCTTGGGCCCTTGTCTCTTTAAGGGTGGGGACTCTTTATGGGCTATCACTAGCCCTCTGACTTTTAAAGCTCTAGGCTCCAAGTCCTGCTGGTGATATGAACTCACAGAATTCAGCCCCTTTGGTTTTCAAGGCCAGACGTTATGGGGATTCATTTCCTTTGTGTGGGCTTCCTGGTGTTTTTCCCTCTCCAAGTCTGCAGCTCTCTCCCTCCTGTGGGTAGCTCCTGACCACAATATCTGCTCTTCCTAAACTCTCTCATGCAGCTTTTTCTCTACCTTTAGTTGTGGAGTTTGTTCTGCCAGTCTTAGAATCACTCTCCAGTTTATTGACGTGGATGTGAATAATATCCAGTTGTAAACATGGGACAGGGTGAGCCTAGGGCCCTCCTCCTCTGCCATCTTCCCAGCAACCCCGAAACATTTTCTAATTTTGATTTCCTTAACAGCATATCTTTCTGTTCTTCCTTTTCAGATGATTCTTCCTATTCTTTTGCTAGATTTCTAAATGTTGGTGGGCTGAAGGGCATAGTCCTAGGTTCTTTTCTTCCAAAAATCACTCCCTGGTTAGTCTCACCCAGTTCTAATGACCTTAGATACCCTCTATTCATTGATATCCTAAATCTTCAGGCTTGAATTCTCTTCTGAACTTCCTACATGTGTATCTGAGTATTTGATATTTCTAATGGATGTCCAAAACACTTTCCAAAATGTAACTCCTAGTTTATCACTATTCCTTCAACTTGCTCCCCAATCTAATCATATTCCCATCTCAGTAATTGGCATGATCAACTACTCGATTGCTCATGGTAAAAAGGGAGGTGTTGGCATTAATTCTCCATTTCATTTATCTTTCCTTACCTCATTCAATCCACCAAACAAGCCCTCTTAACTTTACCTGCAAAATACACCTCAAATCCAACCTCTTCTTTTCATCTCCTTTAGTCTAAGTCTCTGACCTAGATTATGCAATAGCCTCCTAACTTGCTCTGCTTTCACTCTTGCTCAATTAAATACAGTCTTCACAGAGAAGAAAAACCTTTTGAAAATATGAATTAGAACTCTCAAATATTACTGGTAGAAATATAAACTCACTTTGGAAGACTGTTCAGCAATTTGCTAACAAAGTTAATATGATCCAGCAATTCTACTCTTACGTATTTACCCAAGAGAAGTGAAAGCACATGTACAAAAAGATTGTACAAGAACGTTCATAGCAGCCTTACTCCTAAGAACTAAAAACTGGAAATGATCCAATTGTCCATTAACAGAATAAAGTGAGGTGTATTTATACAATTAATAAAAATCATCAATAAAAAGAATGAAATATAGATAAATACAAAGATAGGAATGAATTTCAAAAATATTATGTTAAGGCAAAAATGCGAACATAAAGTCCATACGATCCCATTTACACGTAACTCAAGACTAGGCAAAATTAACCTCTGGTAATAAAAATCAGAATAATGACTGTCTCTGAGTGGGAGGTGGGGAGTGACAACTGGAAAGGAGCATGAGGGAACTTTCCAGGGTGATGGAAATTTGTATATCTTGATCGGGGTTGTGCTGATATGGGAATATATATGCTGAAATTCATCCTCATACATTTAAAATCTATGTACTATAGTGTATGTGAATTATATCTCAAATTTTAAAAAGCGTTATAAAAGTGTAAATCATCTATAGGTGATATTATAGTGTCCTTAAAAGGGAGAAAACATTACTGCTACCTTATGGTCTGGTTATGAATTCTAAATGAGATCACATATAAAGCATTTAGAACAGTGGCCACTAGGTTATTATAGTTATTTAAGTCCCCAGTGTTAGCCATTATTATGCTGATAAAGTCATTCTCCTGCTTAAAACCTTACAATGGCATAAATAACAAAATCCAAACTCCATATTCTAGCCCACAACATGCTATGTGATCTAACCTCCATCTACATCTTTAATTTCATCATTATTTCCCTCACTCACTACAGTCTGTACACTAGCCTTTTTTCCCTTTCCTGAACAATACCAAGGACATTTCCACGTGGGGTCTTTGTACTTGCTATCCCTTCAGCTTACAGAGCTCTCTGACAAAGTCTTCATATGGTTGGTTCCTTCTTTTAACTCCAATATCAGATTAAATACTGCCCACTTACAGAGACATTCCCTGGCCACTTTATTTTTCATTATCTGTCTCCTCCCAGTGGCACTGCTAGTCTATGAAACAGAAACCCTGTCTGACTTATTCACAGTTATATCCATGGTACCAAGAACAATGGCAGGTACCAATAAGTATTTGTTAAAAGAATGAGTAAGTGAATTTCCAGTTTTCTGACTTATGCAAATGAATAGATAGTATGTAGTCATTGGTTAAGATAGGGAATCCTGGAAGAGTATGTGCAAGAACGTGCTACAATTTACATTTTTAAACATCAAACAAAGCAACTACTCAACAAAATAATCAAAACCACCAAATTTTAGGGTTTTCTGTCTCTGGCAAAAGACTACATTTAGACTATACCAGAGGATTCTGTCAGCTCCTCTCTTAGATATCTAAAAAAAAAAAAAAAAAAAAAAGAGTCTTTTTGTCCCAGTAATGTTTTTAACCTCTAAATTAGAAATCAAAAACTATGGGGTGCCTGGGTGGCTCAGTGGGTTAAAGCCTCTGCCTTTGGCTTGGGTCATGATCCCAGGATCCTGGGATTGAGCCCCTCGTCTGGCTCTCTGCTCAGCAGGGAGCCTGCTTTCTCCTCTCCCTCTCTGCCTGCTTCTCTGCCTACTTGTGATCTGTCTGTCAAATAAATAAATAAAATCTTTAAAAAAAGGAAATAAAAAACTAAAAATTTCTAGACTTATAATTTGAACACATCTTCCAGAGAATAAAATATATTTCATTATTTCTTAGAATTTTAATGCATGAAGATTACTATTACAGTACTCAGACTATTACACTAGTAGGATGTGTCTTTCTGGGCTATTTTAAACATGTAAAGCTTTCCCTTCCCAATCAAAGTGTCTATAACCAAACCTCAAATTACAGAATCAGTGCTATTATAGTTATTTAATACCATTTGGAAAAGTTTTTCACTGAATTTTTAAAAGGAAAAAAAGTTAAACATTCTAATAAACCTTACCTTCGTTTGCAAATCAGGAACCACAAAGCTGATGCCAAAGCAAAGAAACCAATTCCCAAAGTAACAGCACCAGCAGCCAGAAAATAAGTTAAGTGGTTAAAAAAACCTACACAAATAAATTATAAAAGATTATTTCATGCATGTATCTTCATTCTGTAGGTAAAATTAAATGACATAATAATTTGAATGATATGATATACTGTAGTGTTAAAACATTAACCAGGAAGTTCGAAAACCTGAATTCTAGGCTCCTGTGGAATTCTAACAAATTTCAACACAAGGTCTCATGGTTATTAGGGCTCAGGGTGCATATCTCTGACCCTGCCTCAATTTGATACCTAGATTTTTTTTGTACAGCTGTCACCATTTTTTTTTTTTTAATCTAGCCTTCTACTTTCCCAGTCTAGCTGTAAATTTTCAAATTATTTTTCCAGTATCAGCCTTTGCAGTCCTTCAATAAGACAATAAAATCTGTATTATCAATCACTATAAGAAGGTAGATGGAAGGTAATAAAGAACAAATATGAGGAACTTTGTTTTTATCTCTATTTTATCCCAGGAACAATAAAAGATCACGGCCAAAAGCTAAATAAAAGCAATATAAAATAATAGCATATCACAGGTTTAAAATTGGAAAAGCCTATAGGAATTATGTGTTATAACTCCTTCATTTTACAGATGAAAAAAATTGAGGTCTAGGTAAGAGAGGGAACTAAACTGAGATTAGGCAGCAGATTAAAGTCAGTCCTGTTTTTTTCTATTAACTTATCCCTACTACAAATCATCTTAATACTAGTATGTACTGCAAAGAATTAAGAATAAAAAATGCATGAGGTATTTATAGTCAGGTTGGTCAAGTATTCCTTAAGATTGTGAAATGTGAAACCTAACCATAAAGCAAGCTGTAGGAAGCTTTTGTAGAAAGCTGTATAGAACATAAAGGGCCTTAAAACAATTTAGTAGTACAGCTGACCCTTAAACAACATGAGGATTAGGGGTACCAAACTGTGTACACTCATAAATGCAGATATAATTTTTGACTCTGCCAACACCTAACTACTTATGTATATACATATATAAACAACAGCCTACTGTTGACCAGAAGCCTTACCAATAACATAAACAGTTGATTAACACATTTTGTATGTTCTACGTATTTCATACTATAGTCTTACAATAAACTAGAGAAAAGAAAATGTTATTAAGAAAATTATAAGGAGGAGAAAATACATCAATAGTTCGGTACTATGTTGAAAAACATCTACATATAAGTGGACCGGCACAATTCAAACCCATATTGTTCAAGGGTCAGCTGCATAGTACCTGGGGAAAAAGAGTTTAAAGGTATAAAACTATAGGGAACAAACTGATGATGACCAGATGGGAGGATGGTTTAAACAGGTGATGGGAATTAAGGATGCACTTGTGATGAGT
Source organism: Mustela putorius furo (assembly GCF_011764305.1). Lineage (NCBI taxonomy): Eukaryota > Metazoa > Chordata > Mammalia > Carnivora > Mustelidae > Mustela > Mustela putorius. The sequence goes on along the minus strand of NW_025422005.1, from coordinate 40,474,461 downwards.
GCTGGGTGTTGTATAGAAATGCTGAATCGCTAAATTGTACACCTGAAACTAATGTTACACTGTATGTTAACTAACTGGAATTTAAATAAAATGAAACAATATGGGACCGGGGAGGGAGACAAACCATAAGAGACTCTTAATCTCAGGAAACAAACTGAGGGTTGCTGGGGGATAAGCGAGGGGTGGGATAGGGTGGTTGGGTTATGGACATTGGGGAAGGTGTGTGCTATGGTGAGTGCTGTGAATTTTGTAAGACTGATGAACCATAGACCTGTACCCCTGAAGCAAATAATATTTATATGTCAATAAAAAAATAAAAACTAATGGAATATCTTTATGTGTGAACATATTATAAGTTCCACTAAACATATGACATTATAAAGACTTTGTTGTTCCCATGTTTTTGTTGTTTCCTATGTAATTTCCAGCTTCCAACATAATGCCTCTCAAAGGGTCCAGAAAATGTGTACATTTGGGAACTAATGGTACCAAAAAGTTATAGAAGGCTATTTATCAAAGTGATACTTACAATACAAAGAAAAAACCTTCTAACTGCATATAAGGAAGTTAATTAAATAACTTATGATGATGTTACATATGAAAAATACCATATTCTTTATTTAGTACAGGGTTTCTCAACATCAATACTATTGATCTTTTGGATCAGATCATTTGTTGTAGGGATTGTCCTATGCATTGTATGAAAGACGTCTCCAGGCAAATGTATTCTGGGGGACAAAACTGTCCCGCTTGAGAATCACTGGCAGAGTGGTATAATGAAATATCAGATAGTATTCATTGGTAAAAGCAAGATAGATAAAATGCATATTTTTTAAATATTAAAAAGACACTGTCATACTCAAATATAAGATAAAAAAGATTTCTAGGGGCCCCTGGCCAGCTCAGTTGGAAGAACACGTGATTCTTGATCTTGGGGTCATGAGTTTGAGCCCCACATAGTGTGTAGAGATTAAATAAATAAAACTATGGGAAAAAAGATAAAGATTTCTGGGGTGCCTGGGTGGCTCAGTGGGTTAAAGCCTCTGCATTCGGCTCAGGCCCCGTGGTCCCAGGGTTCTGGGATTGAGCCCCGCACTGAGCTCTCTGCTAAGCGGGGAGCCTGCTTCCCCTCTCTTTCTGCCTGCCTCTCTGCCTACTTGTGATCTCTGTCAAAGGAATAAATAAAATCTTTTAAAAAAAGATAAAAATTTCTATAGACAAAATAAATAAATAAAAGCAACACGGAGTAATAAGTAGAGGCTAAAACCACAGGCATAAGCAGCACTGAGATCTGGAAGCAAGAATTAGTTAGAAGAAGCAGAAAAAATCACTGAGGCAAGACCTAGACCAAATCATCCTTTGGCACTGTGAATGACTCTACATTAACAAAATCTCTGAGGGAGGGGGTTCCTGAACCACTAACAGAAAACCAAGAAGGAACCTTGGAAAATGAAAAATTCAAAAAATTTAAGATAAATTCTTTTTTGAACACAATTAATGAGATGAAATATAACACTGAGAAACTCATCTAATTACATAAAGGAATAAAAAATATAAGGAAATATAAGATTGGAAAAGATTAAGGGTATATAATATAAAAGTAATAGGGGTCCTAAAAGAAAAAATACAGGAGTAGTAGAGAAGTAATATTCAGGGAATTAACCTAAAAAGGATTTTACTTTAAAAAAATTTTTAATTTATATAGTAATATTCATTTACTTGTGTGTGTGCTGTTCTGTAAGTTTTGACAAATACAAAAATATGTCACAGCACCATAACCAACTTACATGACACTTCATTACCATCCAAAATCCTCATACTGCCTCTTAGCAGCCAAGCACTGATTGCTAGCAATCATTGTTTATTCTCCATCCTTATACTTTTGGCCTTTTCCAGAATTTCATATAAATGGAATCATACAGCATGTGGCCTTTTGAGTCTAGCTTTTTTCACTTAGCATAATGCTTCTGACATTCACTTACACTGCTGCATGTATCAACAGTTTCTTTTTATTCCTGAGTAACATTCCACTTTACAGATGTACCACAGTTTGTTTATTCCCCCGCTGAGACATTTGGTTGTTTCCAGTTTAGGTTGTTAGATTAAAGCTACTATACTTATGCATAAAGATGTTTGTCTGAACATAATTTTTTATTTCAGTAGGGTCATGTAGCAAACATATATTTAAATGTGTAAGAAACTGCCAAGCTGCCTTCCAAATTGTACCATCTTGCTTTCCCACTAGCATTATATGACAGTTTCACTTGCTCTGTATCATTGCCACCACTTGGTTTTGTTAGTTTTATTTCAGTCATTCTAGTAGATGTACTGTGGTATCTCACTGTGGTTTTAATTTGCATATCCTTAATGAATAATGATGTCGAGCACTTCATTTGGGCTTATTTGTCATCCACATGTCTTCTTCAGTGAAGTATTTGTTTAAATCTTTGCTGATATTTTAGAATTCCTCAAGTCCTTGGTCAGATATGTGATTTGGAAATATTTTCTCCAAGTTTATGGCTTGTCTTTTCAGTTCTCTTAAGGGTGTCTTTCACAGAGCAAAACTTTTAAATTTTGGTAATGTCTAATTTATTAAGTTTTTCCTTGTACAGAGGAAATATTATATTTTCCTTGTGCTATGGTATTATCTAAGAAATCTTTGCCTAACCCAGGCCACAGAGATTTTTCTCCTATGTTTTCCTATAAAGGAGTTATAGTTTTATGTTTTACATTTATGATTCATTTTGAATTAATTTTTATATAAGGTATAATGCATGGGTCAAGTTCCTTTTCTCTTCTCCTTTGGATATGTATATCCAGTGGTTCCAACACCATTTGCTGAAAAAACTATCCTTTTTCACTGAGTTGCTTTTGCACCCTTATCAAAAATCAAGTAGCTATATCTGTGTCAGTTTGTTTCTTGAATCTCTGTTCTGTCCCCTTGATATATATTGTCTATCCTTTTGCCAATAACAACAACAATAACAATAACTAACATTCATATAGTAAGTACTCCCTGCCAGGCATTGTTCAGTGTATTAAATATTTAAACTCATTTAATTCTCACAACTCTGAGGTAAGTACTATTATTTCCTCATTTTACAGACGTAGAAACAACTGAAGCAAAATAAGGTTAAGAGACTTGTTTGAAGGCACACAACTACTACGTGAGGGAACAACAGTTATTGCTAAGGTCCTTCCTTATCTAGATTGGGTGGAGAATAAAGACCTTTAGATTACCTTTAGATTATCCTTAGATTTGTTAGAAAAAATCAAGTAAGGATGCTAAATATTTAAGTATATCATAATAAAGAATATCTAAATGGTCAATAAATGTATGAAAACTTCATTAACTATTAAGAAAGTTCTAATTAAACCACAAGATAACAACTCTATATGATGCCTGAGATGAAAAAGACAGAAAATGTTAATTGTTGCCAAGGAGGAAGAGTAACCTGAACTCTCATTTACTATCAGAGAAAATGGAGTTTTGTACAATACTTTGGAAAAATGTTTGGCTCTATATTAAAGTTGAAAAGGTGCATAGCTATGACCCAACAACTTTACACATATACCAAAAATGAAATGCATTCAGAAAAGTATGTACTAGAATGTTTATAGCATCACTATTTAAGAAAGCCACAAATTAGAAACTATACAAATGCCCATCAATAGTTGAGTGAATGAATTTTTAAAAATTGACAGAAAGCCAACGTTGGTGGCATCACAATCCCGGACTTCAAGCTCTATTACAAAGCTGTCATCATCAAGACAGCATGGTACTGGCACAAAAACAGACACATAGATCAATGGAACAGAATAGAGAGCCCAGAAATAGACTCTCAACTCTATGGTTAACTAATCTTCGACAAAGCAGGAAAGAATGTCCAATGGAAAAAAGACAGCCTCTTCAATAAATGGTGCTGGGAAAATTGGACAGCCACATGCAGAAAAATGAAATTGGACCATTTCCTTACACCACACACGAAAATAGACTCAAAATGGATGAAGGACCTCAATGTGCGAAAGGAATCCATCAAAATCCTTGAGGAGAACACAGGCAGCAACCTCTTCGACCTCTGCCACAGCAACATCTTCCTAGGAACAACGCCAAAGGCAAGGGAAGCAAGGGCAAAAATGAACTATTGGGATCTCATCAAGATCAAAAGCTTTTGCACAGCAAAGGAAACAGTTAACAAAATCAAAAGACAACTGACAGAATGGGAGAAGATATTTGCAAACGACATATCAGATAAAGGACTAGTGTCCAGAATCTATAAAGAACTTAGCAAACTCAACACCCAAAGAACAAATAATCCAATCAAGAAATGGGCAGAGGACATGAACAGACATTTCTGCAAAGAAGACATCCAGATGGCCAACAGACACATGAAAAAGTGCTCCATATCACTCGGCATCAGGGAAATACAAATCAAAACCACAATGCGATATCACCTCACACCAGTCAGAATGGCTAAAATCAACAAGTCAGGAAATGACAGATGCTGGCGAGGATGCGGAGAAAGGGGCACCCTCCTACACTGTTGGTGGGAATGCAAGCTGGTGCAACCTCTCTGGAAAACAGCATGGAGGTTCCTCAAAATGTTGAAAATAGAACTGCCCTATGACCCAGCAATTGCACTATTGGGTATTTACCCTAAAGATACAAACGTAGTGATCCAAAGGGGCACGTGTACTCGAATGTTTATAGCAGCAATGTCCACAATAGCCAAACTATGGAAAGAACCTAGATGTCCATCAACAGATGAATGGATCAAGAAGATGTGGTATATATATACACAATGGAATACTATGCAGCCATCAAAAGAAATGAAATCTTGCCATTTGCGACAACATGGATGGAACTAGAGCGTATCATGCTTAGCGAAATAAGTCAGGCGGAGAAAGACAACTATCATATGATCTCCCTGATATGAGGAAGTGGTGTTGCTACATGGGGGCTTAAGTGGGTACGAGAAGAATAAATGAAGGAAGATGGGATTGGGAGGGAGACAAACCATAAGTGACTCTTAATCTCACAAAACAAACTGAGGGTTGCTGGGGGGAGGGGGTTTGGGAGAAGGGGGTGGTATTATGGACATTGGGGAGTGTATGTGCTTTGGTGAGTGCTGTGAAGTGTGTAAACCTGGTGATTCACAGACCTGTACCACTGGGGATAAAAATACATGTTTATAAAAAATAAAAAATTATATTAAAAAAAATTGACTTAAGAAAAAAAATATTCTATAAATAGGAAAGAATAGAATACAACTATTTCAAAATAATGTTGGGCAAAAGAAGGCCAACCTAAAATTCAAACACGGGTATTTGGGGAGTTCAAGAATGCTGGTAATGTTCAGTTTCTTGAGCTAGGGGCTGGTCACAAAAGTGTGTTCAGTGAAAATTCATCAAGGTTAACACTTAAGACTTATGAATAAGCAAGATATGTATGCATCAGCATGAACAGAACTGAAAAACATAATGTTCGGTGCAAAAAGAAATTCCCCTAAATCTGTATTCAATTATTCCAATTATATATTGATTCCATGTATGCACATTTAAAAAAAAACACAAAATAATAATATTTTTTAAAAAAATTACTGTAATAGAAGCATTAAAATACATTAAATTCATGATATTTGTTGTGTCTGGAGAGAGAATGAAGGGAATAGGACTAAGAATAGAACATAAACAGACTCTATCTATAATGTTTTATTATTAAAAAATTATAGATCTGAAGCTTATATGACCAAAAATATGTACTTAGTAGATTACATGAGTGTTTATTATCCTTTATCCTTTTCCTATTTCTTTTCACTATTCTGGTTTCCTCAAATATTAAAAAAAATATGAAAATAATATAATTTCGGGCGCCTGGGTGGCTCAGTGGGTTAAGCCGCTGCCTTCGGCTCAGGTCATGATCTCAGGGTCCTGGGATCGAGTCCCGCATCGGGCTCTCTGCTCAGCAGGGAGCCTGCTTCCTCCTCTCTCTCTCTCTGCCTGCCTCTCTGCCTACTCGTGATCTGTCTGTCAAATAAATAAATAAAATCTTTAAAAAAAAATAATAATATAATTTCAATTTCATAAAGAAAGAAAGACAGAAAGAGGAGAAACATTTGTATAAGGAAGATAATTAACAGTGGTTATCCCTGGAGTAAGGGCCTATAGTTACAATTTTTCAAAGATAATTAACAGTGGGTATCCCTGGAGTAAGGGCCTATAGTTAAAATTTTCCACTCTAGACTTTGTGTGTGTGTGTGTGTGTGTGTGTGTATTTTCTACCATGAATATCTTAGAAAAATCACAAAAAAATTTTTTTAGAGTTTCTTATGTAATTCCTGACACCTTTACTTAGGTGCTACAAGTTTCCTTGCAGAACTTTATTGGTATCACTGTGATTATAGCCCACTTACCTGTCTCCCCTGAAGATCTCTGCCCTGCTCTTTTATTTTTTTTCTCTCTTTTCTTTTTTTTCCCCAAATTTCCATTAGAGAAGAAAATAGGTGTGATTAGTACACCGTCATAGTCCCTGGTTTAAACAGGTCATTTACATCTCAGGGAAATCCCAATCAGGTATAAAGAATCTCAAAGTTTCCAAAACACTTTACCAAGAGAAAGACAAATTTCAAATTCATTAATACCTTCAACAAGTCACACATTCTCTCTAAATCAATCTGTAAAATGAAAAGGTTGGACTCTGTAATCATTAAGATCCCCTTCTCACTTTAAAGTTTTAGTCAATACATATAAAAAAGTAGTATTTTTACTTTTTTGATAATGTTCTTAAGTATCCTGTCTAAAGTAAAGACTCTATTGGGGTGCCTGGGTGGCTCAATTGGTTGAGCAGCAGGCTCTTGATTTCGGCTCTGGTCGTGATCTCAGGGTCCTGGAATTGAGCCTTGCTTTGGGCTCTGCACTCAGCAGGGAATCTGTCTGAGGATTCTTCTCTCCCTCTCCCTCTGCCCCTCCCCTCCCACTCATGTATGTGCATGTGCATGCTCTCACTCTAAAAATAAATCATAAATAAATTAATGGCTCCTCATTTTCAGCAGTTACTCTATCATATCACCTTGTTTGTCTTTAATAATTACTATTATAAATAATTTTCTTTCCTGGTTTATGTCTATCCTGTCTTCCTCTGCCAGAAGATAAATCTTTTTCATTATTATATTCTTAGAGTTTAGAATAATGACTGGTTACTTGAGAAATGATTGAATATTCAATAAATGAATGATAGGCACTATGCTAAATGTTAGTATTATAAAAATGAACAAAATAACTATGTTGTTTATAATATAAGTATGTATGTAAGAAGGTCATACATGTGAAAAGGAATAAATGCAATTGAAAAGTATATATGTGTTATTATGGAAGAAAAAAGGACAGAGTGTGGATACAGAAGTTTTATAAAAAGGAGAAATTTTGAAAAGCTCCATAGTTTAGTTAAACATTGCCTGAGCACTTTCTATTGCCAAACCTTTGCCAAGAATTGGTGATTGAAAGATAAATAACACATGATCACAGAGTTTATAATCTGCAGGAGACAAGACATTTAAATGGATATATTCATTAAAACATTCTAAGTGATATGATGATAACCTTTTGACAGTGCTAAGACAACAGAGGAGTTTGATCAAGTGTAGGTATAGTCCTAGAGATAATACCTGAGCTGAATCTTACAGACTAAGTAAGAGATAGCTAGATAAGAACATTAAGTCTTTTTTTTTTAAGATTTTATTTATGTATTTGATAGAGTGAGTGAGAGAAACAGCACACGTAGGGGACAGAAGCAGAGGGAGACGCAGGCTCCCCACTGAGCAGGGAGCCCAATGCAGGGTTCGATCCCAGGACCCTGAGATCATGACCTGAGCTGAAGATAGCCAGCTTAATTGTCTGAACCATCCAGGTACTCCAAGAACAGTGTCTTAAATCAGGTTATGATTCTTCCATCTTAAAATTAATAAAACTCTCTCCTGGCAGCACCCTCCAGCTTATAATAGATCTTTTTTTACCCCCTACCAATGAGAATTCCTACTTCTTCACATCTATTTCCAAGGCCATTAATAACTTCATTAACACAAAAATCAAAACTGGCCATTCTCTTTTGCCTTTGCATCAGTAAACTAAATTCGCTTAGTTTTCTTTCCATTTATGTATCTATACATTTATTGCCTCTGTAGGTCTCTCTTTGTTTGCCCATCTATCCTTTAACATATGTATCTATAACTAAATATATTCTTTATATTGATATAAATGTATGTATGTATATATCTGTCTAGATTTAGATAGATACATTAAAGGATATACAGATGGATATATAGAGGTATTTAAAGGATATAGATAGATATGGATGCTACCTGTATACACCTATCTATAACTTCCCTAGATTTATTAGGTACTTGTGTCAGAAGTGTTTTCAGATTATTTTTTGCAATAGTCCCAGAACTACAAGTCCTGTTTTATTTTTTCCTCTTCTTCTTTTTGTTATGTTATGTTAGTCACCATACAGTACATCATTAGTTTTTGATGTAGTGTTCCATGATTCATTGTTTGCGTATAGCACCCAGTACTCCATGCAATATGTGCCCTCCTTAATACCCATCACTGGGCTAACTCATCCCCCCTCCCTCCCCTCTAAAACCCTCAGCTGGTTTATGAGAGTCCACAGTCTCATGGTTTGTCTCCCCCTCCAAAACCCCTCCCTTCATTTTCCCCTTCTTCTCCTAATGTCCTCCATGCTATTCTTTATGTTCCACAAATAAGTGAAACCATATGATAATTGACTTTCTCTGCTTGACTTATTTCATGCAGCATAATCTCCTCCAGTCCCATCCATGTTGATGCAAAAGCTGGGTATTCATCCTTTCTGATGGCTGAGTAATTCCACTGAATATATCGACTATATCTTCTTTATCCATTCATCTGCTGTTGAAGGGCACCTTGGCTCTTTCCACAGTTTGGCTATTGTGGACATTGCTGCTATGAACATTGGGGTGCATATGGCCCTTCTTTTCACTACATCTTTATCTTTGGGGTAAACACCCCATAGTGCAATTCTCAGTCATAGGACAGCTCTATTTTTAATTTTTTGAGGAACCTCCTCAATGTTTTCCAAAGTGGTTGTATCAACTTGGTTCTCACCAACATGTAATAGGGTTCCCCTTTCTCTACAGCCTCTTCAACATTTGTTGTTTCTTGTCTTGTCAATGTTTGCCATTCTAACTGGTGTAAGGTGGTATATCTCAGTGAGTTTTGGATTTGAATTTCCCTGATAGCTAGTGATGTTGAACACTTTTTCATGTGTCTGTTAGCCATTTGTATGTGTTCTTTTGAGAAGTGTCTGCTCATGTCTTCTGCCTATTTTGACTTGATTATCTGGTTTTTTTGGGTGTTGAGTTCCAGAAGTTCTTTATAGATCTTGGATAGCAGCCATTTGTCTGTAGTGTTGTTTGCAATTATCTTCTCCCATTCTGTGGGTTGCCCCACAGACTGTTTCCTTTGCTGTGCAGAGCTTTTTATCTTGATGAAGTCCCAAAAGTTCATTTTCACTTTTGTTTCCCTGGCCTTTGGAGAGGTGTCTTGAAAGAAGTTGCTGTGAATGATGTCAAAAGGGTTACTTCCTATGTTCTCCTCTAGGATTTTGATGGATTCCTGTCTCACATTGAGGTCTTTCCTCCATTTATAGTTTATTTTTGTGTATGGTATAGGAGAATGGTCGAGTTTCATTCTTCTGTATATAGATGTCCCATTTCCCCAGCACCATTTATTGAAGAGACTGTCTTTCTTCCATTGGATATTTTTCCTGCTTTGTCAAAGATTATTTGACCACACGGTTGAGAGTCCATATATGGGCTCTCTATTCTGTTCCACTGGTATATGTGTCCATTTCTGTGCCAGTACCATGCTGTGTTGGTGATCACAGCTTTGTAATATAGCTTGAAATCTGGCAACATGATGCCCCCAGCTTTATTTTTCTTTTTCAACATTTCCTTGTGATTTGGAGGTCTTTTCTGGTTCCATAGAAATTTTAGGATAATTTGTTCCAGCACTTTGAAAAATGCCATTGGTATTTTGACCAGAATGTCATTAGAAGTATAGATTGCTCTGGGCAGCACAGACATCTTAACAATGTTTATTCTTCCAATGCATGCATGGAATATTTTTCCAACTTTTTGTGTTTTCTTCAATTCCATTAATGAGTGGTCTATAGCTCCTTTACCTCATTGGTTAAGTTTATTTCAAGGTATCTTATGGTTTTTAGTGCTATTGTAAATGGAATCAGTTCTCTAATTTCTCTTTCTACAGTTACATTGTTAGTGTTTAAGAAAGCAAATATTTTCTGTGGATCGATTTTGTATCCTGCCACATTACTGAATTGCTGTATGAGTTCTAGTAATTTGGGGATGGAGTCTTTTGGGTTTACATAAAGTATCATGTCATCTGCAAAGAGAGAGAGTTTGACTTCTTCTTTGCCAATTCAAACACCTTTTCTTTTTGTTGTCTGAGTGCTGTTGCTAGGACTTCTAATACTATGTTGAACAGTAGTGGTGAGAGTGGTCATCCTTATTGTATTCCTGATTCCAATAGGAAGGCTCACAGCTTTTCATTCATTGAGAATATTTGCTGGGTTTTTCACAGATGAATCTTATGAAATTGAGGAATGATCCCTCTATCTCTATACTCCAAAGAGTTTTAATCAGGAAAGGATGCTGTATTTAGTCAAATGCTTTTTCTGCATCAATTGGGAGGGCCAATAAGGTTCTTCTTCCTCCTCTCATTAATGTGTTCTATCACATTGATTTGTGAATGCTGAACCACCCTTGCATCCTAGGGATAAATCCCACCTGATCATGCTGGATAATCCTTTTAATGTATTGTTGGATCCTATTATCTAGGATCTTGCTGAGAATTTTGGCATCCATAGTCACCAGGGATATTGGTCTATAATTCTCCTTTTTGATGGGGTCTTTGCCTGGTTTTGGGATCGAGGTAATGCTGGCCTCATAGAATGAGTCTGGAAGTTTTCCTTCTGTTTCTATTTTTTGAAACAGCTTCAGGAGAATACATACTAATTCTTCTTTGAATATCTGGTAGAATTCCCCGGGGAATCCATCGGGTCCTGGACTCTTTTGGGAGGTTTTTGATCACCGCTTTAATTTCATTACTGGTTATTAGTCTATTCAGGTTGTCAATTTCTTCCTGTTTCAGTCTTGGTAGTTTATAGGTTTCCAGGAATGCATCCATTTCTTCCAGGTTGCTTAATTGATTGGCATGTAGTTATTATTGGTAATAATTTCTGATAACTGTTTCTATATCCTTGGTGTTAGTCATGATCTCTCTCCTTTCATTCATAATTTTATTAATTTGGGTCTTTTATCTTTTCTTTTGAGTAAGTCTGGCCAGTGGTTTATTGATCTTACTAATTATTTCAAAGAACCAGCTTCTAGTTTCATTCGTATGTTCTACTATATTTCTCATCTAATTCATTGATCTCTGCTCTAATCTTAATTATTTCTCTTCTTGTGTGTGGGTTAGGCTTAATTTGTTGTTCATTCTCCAGTTCTTCAAGGTGTAAAGATAGTTTGTGTATTCAGGATTTTTCTTTTTTTTTTTTTCTTTTTTTTTGAGTGAAGTTTGGATGGCTATGTATTTCCCCCTTAAGACTGCCTTTGCTATATCACATAAGTTTTGGATCTATGTATTTTCATTCTCATTGGCTTCCATGAATTGTTTAAGTTCTTCTTTGATTTCCTGGTTGACCCAAACATTTTTGAGCAGGATGGTCTTTAATTTCCAAGTGTTTGAATTTCTTCCAAACTTTTTCTTATGACTTGAGTTTCAGTTTCAAAGCACTGTGGTCTGAGAATATGCAGGGGAAAATCTCAATCTTTTGGTACTGGTTGAGACCTGATTTGTGACCCAGTATATAGTCTATTCTAGAGAAAGTTCCATGTGTGCTTGAAAAGAATGAGTATTCCATTGTTTTAGGGTGGAATGTTCTGTATAGATCTATGAGGCCCATCTGGTCCCGTGTGTCATTCAAAGCTCTTGTTTCTTTGTTGATTTTCTGCTTAGATGATCTGTCTATTGCTGAGAGTGGATTGTTGAGGTCTCCCGCTATTAATGTATTATTATCAATATATCTCTCCATTTTGGTTAACAGTTGGCTTATGTAGTTGGCTGCTCCCATGTTGGGAGCATAGATATTTACAACCATTAGATCTTCTTGTTGGATAACACTTTAAGTATGATACAGTGTCTTTCTGTTTGACTGATATGAGAATTGCTACCCCAGCTTCCTTTTGAGGTCCATTGGCATGAAGGTTCTCTATCCCTTCACTTTGAGTCTGGATGTATCTTTAGGTTCAAAACGAGTCTCTTGTAGACAGCATATGGATGGGTCCTGTCTTTTTATCCAATCTGCAACCCTGTGCTGTTTTGTGGGAGCATTTAGGTCGTTCATGTTGAGAATGATTATTGAAAGATATGATTTTATTGTCATCATGTTGCCTGTAAAGTCCCTGTTTCTATAGACTGTCTCTGTAAATTTCTGTTCTATATCACTCTTGGGGGTATTTCTCCTTTTATAGAACCCCCCTTAGTATTTCTTTCAGGGCCAGCTTAGTGGTCACATATTCTTTCAGTTGCTGCCTGTCCTGGAAGCTCTTTATCTCTCCATCCATTCTGAATGACAGCCTTGCTGGGTAAAGTATTCTTGGCAGCATGTTCTTCTCATTTAGTACCCTGAATACATCTTGCCAGTCCTTTCTGGCCTCCCAGGTCTCTGGAGACAGGTCTGACACTATCCTGATGTTCCTCCCTCTGTAGGTAAGGAATCTCTTCCTCTTAACTGCCCTTAAAATGATTTCCTTGGTTCTAAGATTTGCGAGTTTTACTATTACATGCCAGGCTGTTGGGTCTGTTCTCCTTGATCTTGGGAGGAGTCCTCTCTGCTTCTAGGACACAAATGCTTGTTTCATTCCCCAGATTAAGGAAGTTCTCGGCTACAATTTGCTCAAATATATCTTCTAGTACTCTCTCTCTCCATCCCTTCAGAAATCTCAATAATTCTGACATTGAAATGTTTCATGGCATCATTTATTTCTCTAACTCTGTTTTCATTGATTTTAAGCTATTTGTTCCAGGTCTCCTCCTGTTCCCTCTTTTCTATCAGTTTGTCTTCTAGATCACTAATTCATTCTTCTGCCATGTTTACCCTGGCTGTTGGAGTATCTAGATTAGATTGGATCTCACCGATAGCATTTTTAGTCCTGCCAGATTAGCTCTCATTTCTGCCCTTAGAAAATCTATGATGCCCTTAATGGTTTTCTCCATTCTAGCTATTGTCTTCATAACTGTTACCTGGAAGTCTATTCCTGTCATCTTCCTTATATCCATAAGCATTAGTTCTGTGGCAGGGCTCACAATCTCTGAATCTTTCCTCTGTTGGGGGTTCCTCCTCTTAGTCATTCTTTTGAGTGGTGGTTCAGAGACTGTACAGAGTCCAAATTATTGGCCACAACCCAAGCAAGATGCACCTGTTTTATAGGAACCTTAGAGATGTTGGCCTCTTCTTCTTCTAGTGTGTCTTCTGGGGGAGGGGCCTGCTGCACTGTTACTCATACAGCCCTGTTTGGGCAGAGTTGCTCTGCCCCCTGTGAGGGGAGGATGGGCTCAGTGAAAACTGGTTTTGGGGGGCTTTTGTTCTCTGGCAGCTTTCTGTGTTCTCTTCTGAGTGAGCAGAAGTGACTGTATCCAAACCTCTGTCTCAGAACAGAGAGATCACTGCTCTCTACTGAGTACTCTAGGCCACACTATCTCCATTTCTCTCTGTGTTACTAAAAAACCTTGAGTCCTGGGTTGTGTGCCCCACAGCAGCACTCCCAGGCCTCGCTTCCAAGTTCAGGCATATCTCTGCCCTTTGTGCTCTAAAACTGCAAGCTGCCCCCATTTCACAGGTGTGCCCCTGCAGCCCCCCAGGTTTCAATCTGGGGGGCTGCCTAAAGTTCTTTCCCTACCACTACCACTCTCTGAGTCTGTGCCAGTCCCCAACATGGGAGGCTTTTGTACTCCAGTGGCACAGGATCCCTGAGGCTCCCTCCCCATTCTGTTTATCTTCTGATATCTGCCCACAGAATCACAGCTCCATATTTCATAACTCAAGACCAATTTTCAGAAATATTCTGTTTGTAGAGATCCATATCTTCTTACATCTCAGGCTGATTTTGTGGGTGCTCGGAATGGTTTGGTAGATATCCAGCTCAATTCAGGGGACTGGTTGAAATAGGGCTCCCTAGTCCTCCACCATCTTTTCTCTTGCTTTTGTTTTATTATTTGAATCTTCATGAATTACCTGTTTATTACACTCTTCTGGAATTTTGCCAGATTTCAGTATCAGGTACTCTAATTCAGCAAAAATCTTTTTTTTTTTTTTTTAAGATTTTATGTATTTATTTGAGAGAGAGCATGAGCAAGTGGGGGGAGGAGCAGAAGGGGAGGGGGAAGAAGGGAAAGGAAGAATCTCAAGCAGACTCTGTGCTGAGTGTGGAGCCCCATATGGGGCTTGATCTGACAACCCTGAGATCATGACCAAAGCCAAATCCAAGAGTTGGTCCATTAACTGACAGAGCCAACCAGGCACCCCATCAACAAAAATCTTGTAAACACCAAATATGCATAGAATATTATTTCAGGTATCAAGTGAGGGATAAAAAACCATTTAAATAAGAATGAATCCTTGCCCTAAATGTTTAAACATCTATAATGAGATATAAGCAAGGCTCATATGCAACCAGTATAAAAAGTTGACCATACTTTTTTACTTGGTATTTGTTCAGAGTGGTTATAAGACTAATTAGATCTGTTTGTGAATATAGTAGTTACTTATTGTGATGGCTGGACTTTAACGTTCTGATTTGAAAAATGGGAGTCTTACACAACTATAATTATAAATAAATAAGATAATGTTGCAAGGAATTAATAACATGGAAAAAACCAGGAAGACATCTCAAACTTAATGTGCATATACAGGCCATAAAGTAAGACTCTATAAGTTTTACAGAATCATTATTACATATACCACATTCTCTGAAAATAATGAAATTAATAACCTAATATATACCCTAAGAAAAGCTCCTATACCTGTGGAAATTTAAAATCACACTGTAAATTACTCATGCCTTAAAGAAGAAATAAAAGGAAATTTGAAAATACATAGAAATAATCAATAATGATATGTACAAATACTTGTGGCAACAATGCTGGAGCCAAATTCAAGGGGAATATATGGCCCTAAATGCATATATTAGAAAAGAAAGCTGAAAAATAATAAGCTTATCATTCAAATTATAAGTTGAAAAAGACCAGCAAAATAAGCCCAAGTAATGTAGACAAAAGAAATAAATAATGAACAGAAATTTATAGGATAAAAATTAAGATTCTTGGTAAAGACTAACATGATTGAATAAAGCTCTAGTTAGATTAAAAACCAAGTAAAAAAGTACAAATAAACAATATTTAAAATGAAGAAAGAACATAATTACAATTACATTAGAGTTTAAAATAAGAAAATACTTCAAACAAACTTATGGTAATACATTTTAAAACTTTTACAAAATTATATATACCTAAAAAGTAACTTACAAAAAACGACTCAAGAATAGAAAACCTAAATCAACATGTATCCATTAAACAATCAGCAGTTACAAAATTTCCCCTAAAGAAAAGAGCAGGCCCCAATAACTTTATAATTTCTACTGTATACCCATGATTCAAGTATTTCTTATCTTATACAAGCTCTTCCAGAAAATATAAAGAGATTGCTGGCTGTTTGTCCAAATACATTTTCCTCTTCTTCCCCGGCAAAAAGCTAGACTACCGTGTCCCAGCTTCGCATACCATTAGGTGAAGCCATATGACTGAGTTCTAACCAATAGAATTTGAATGAAAGTGATGTCATAAAAACCTCTCAAGCACCTTTCTCCATGTTCTTTCTCCTTTTAGGTATGACTTGGATGGAAATCATTCCCAGGGAACTTTGGAGCCATGTGTCACCATGGATCTAATTAACATTCATAGAACACTCAACCCAAATAAAATGAAAATACAACATTATCAGGATTTGTGGGATGCCACTAAACCAGAACTTAGGTGAAATTTTACACCAACACCTGCAATATTAGGGGAAAATGTGTGGAAAACCTTAAAAACTAAAGTAAAGCAGATTAAGCCTAAAATAAACAGAAGAAAAAGGATATTAAAAACTAAAGTGAAAACCAATGAAATAGAAAACAAAACAATCCAGGTGGTAAAAAACTTGTAATAGATATGCAAAAAATAAAAAAGAATCCAAGTATATCACTACAGAAAGCCAACAACACATGAAAGAGAGAAGAAAGCGTCTAGAAAATCTATGGAAACAACCATAAAACAATAAAAAATGGCAATTAAATATATATCTATCAATAATTACTTTGACTGTAAATGGACTAACTGCTCCTATCAAAAGACATAGGGTGAAAAAGTGGATTAAAAAAAAAAGACCCATCTATAGGCATCCTATAAGAGACTTATTTCAGAACAAAAGACACCTAAAGACTGCAAGTGTGGATATGGAGAAACATTCTTTATGCAAATGGATGTCAAAAGAAAGCCAGAGTAACAATACTTACACTGGACAAAATAGACTTTAAAACAAAGATTGTAACAAGAGAAAAGAAGGACACTATATCAGAACAATCTATTAAGAAGATGTAACAATTATAAATATTTATGCATCCAATATGAAAGCACCCAAATACACAAAACAGGTAATAGCAAAATAAAGAAAATAATTGATAATAATATAATAATAGTAGGGGACTTTAACTCCCCACTTACACTGATGGACAGATCACCCAAACAGAAAATAAACAAGGAAACAGTGGTTTTAAATGACACACTGGACCAAATGGAGTTAACACATACATTCAGAACATTCCATCCTAAAGCAGCAGAATACACATTCTTTTCAAGTGCACATAAGACATTCTCCAGAAGAGATAAAATATTAGGCCATAAGATAAGTCTCAAAATTGAAAAATATCAAAGTCATATCATGCATCTTTTCTGACCACAATGCTGTGAAACTAGAAATTAACCATGAAAAAATCTGGAAGGACCACAAACACATGGTGGTTAAATAACATGTTACTAAACAATGAATGGGTCAACCACAAACTAAAAGAAGAAATTAAAGATTAGAGGGAAACAAATGAAAATGAAAATACAACAATCCCAAATCTTTGGGATACAGCAAAAACAATTCTAAGAGGGAAGTAAATAGCAACGTAGGTTTACCTCAAGAGGAAAGAAAAATCTCAAATAAAAAATCTAACCTTGCCTTTTGGCTCCCTGAGCAGCACCATGGCGGTCGGCAAAAACAAGCGCCTTACGAAAGGCGGCAAAAAGGGAGCCAAGAAGAAAGTGGTTGATCCATTTTCTAAGAAAGATTGGTATGATGTGAAAGCACCATCTATGTGTAATATAAGAAATATTGGAAAAACATTAGTCACAAGAACTCAAGGAAACAAAATCGCTTCTGATGGCTTCAAGGGTCGTGTTTTTGAAGTGAGTCTTGCTGATCTGCAGAATGATGAAGCTGCATTCAGAAAATTCAAGCTAATTACTGAGGATGTTCAGGGCAAAAACTGCCTGACCAATTTCTATGGCATGGATCTTACCCGGGACAAAATGTGCTCCATGGTCAAAAAATAGCAGACCATGATTGAAGCTCATGTTGACGTCAAGACTACTGATGGTTATTTGCTTCGTCTATTTTGGGTTGGTTTTACTAAAAAACGCAATAATCAGATTTGGAAGACCTCTCACGCTCAGCATCAACAGGTCCACCAAATTCGGAAAAAGATGATGGAGATCATGACCCGAGAGGTTCAGGCAAATGACTTGAAAGAAGTGGTCAAAAAATTGATTCCAGACAGCATTGGAAATGATATAGAAAAAGCTTGTCAGTCTATTTATCCGCTCCATGATATCTTTGTTAGAAAAGTAAAAATGCTGGAGGGAGGAGTCAAGATGGCGGAGAAGTAGCAAGCTGAGACTGCTTCAGCTAGCCGGAGATCAGCTAGATAGCTTATCTAAAGATTGCAAACACCTGAAAATCCATCGGCAGATCGAAGAGAAGAAGAACAGCAATTCTGGAAACAGAAAAACAACCACTTTCTGAAAGGTAGGACCGGCGGAGAAGTGAATCCAAAGCGACGGGAAGATAGACCCCGGGGGGAGGGGCCGGCTCCCGGCAAGCGGCGGAGCAACCGCGCACAAAATCAGGACTTTTAAAAGTCTGTTCCGCTAAGGGACATCGCTCCAGAGGCTAAACCGGGGCAAAGCCCACGCGGGGTCAGCGTGGCCTCAGGTCCCGCAGGGTCAAAGAAGGATCGGGGGTGTCTGAGTGTCGCAGAGCTTGCGGGTATAGGAACAGGAAAGCCGGCTACAGAGACAGAGCCGACAGTAAGCTCACAGCTCGGTGTTACCTTGAACCGGTCGCAGGCTTGGTAAGCTCGGAGCGCGGCCGGAGGTCAGGCAGACGGGAGTAACTGGGCGCTGTTCTCTGAGCGCGCACTGAGGAGTGCGGCCCTGGGCTCTCGGCTCCTCCGGGCTGGAGACCAGGAGGCCGCCATTTGTATTCCCATCCTCTGGAACTCTACGGAAAGCGCTCAGGGAACAAAAGCTCCTGAAAGCAAACCCGAGCGGATTACTCACCCCGGCCCCGGGTAAGGGCGGTGTAATTCCGCCTGGGGCAAAGACACTTGAGAATCACTACAACAGGCCCCTCCCCCAGAAGATCAACAAGAAATCCAGCCGAGACCAAGTTCACCTACCAAGGAGTGCGGTTTCAATACCAAGGAGAGCAGCAGAATTCCAGAGGAGGAGAAAGCCAAGCACGGAACTCATGGCTTTTTTCCTGTGATTTTTTTTTAGTCTTGCAGTTAATTTAATTTTTTCTTTTTCATTTTTTTTTTTTTCTCACCTTCGGGTAAAAATTTTTTTTTAACTGTTACCTTTTTCTTTTTTAACGATTTTTTACTAGTTTATCTAATATATATATATTTACTTTTTTACATTTTTCTTAGGTGTTTTCTTTTTTAAAAAATTCTTTTCTTTTCTTTTCTTTTTGTTTTTTTTTTCTTTCTTCCTTTTTGAACCTCTTTCTATCCCCTTTCTCCCCACTCACGATTTTGGATCTCTTCTAATTTGGTTAAAGCATATTTTCCTGGGGTTGTTGCCACCCTTTTAGTATTTTACTTGCCCCTTCATTTACTCTTATCTGGACAAAATAACAAGACGTAAAAATTCAACGCAAAAAAAAGAACAAGAGGCAGTACCGAAGGCAAGGGACCTAATCAATACAGACATCGGTAATATGTCAGATCTAGAGTTCAGAATGACAATTCTCAAGGTTCTAGCCGGGCTCGAAAAAGGCATGGAAGATATTAGAGAAACCCTCTTGAGAGATATAAAAGCCCTTTCTGGAGAAATAAAAGAACTAAAATCTAACCAAGGTGAAATCAAAAAAGCTATTAATGAGGTGCAATCAAAAATGGAGGCTCTAACTGCTAGGATAAATGAAGCAGAAGAAAGAATTAGTGATATAGAAGACCAAATGACAGAGAATAAAGAAGCTGTGCAAAAGAGGGACAAACAGCTACTGGACCATGAGGGGAGAATTCGAGAGATAAGTGACACCATGAGACGAAACAATATTAGAATAATTGGGATTCCAGAAGAAGAAGAAAGTGAGAGGGGAGCAGAAGGTATACTGGAGAGAATTATTGGGGAGAATTTCCCCAATATGGCAAAGGGAACGAGCATCTAAATTCAGGAGGTTCAGAGAACGCCCCTCAAAATCAATAAGAATAGGCCCACACCCCATCACCTAATAGTAAAATTTACAAGTCTCAATGACAAAGAGAAAATCCTGAAAGCAGCCCGGGAAAAGAAGTCTGTAACATACAATCTAAAAATATTAGATTGGCAGCTGACTTATCCACAGAGACCTGGCAGGCCAGAAAGAGCTGGCATGATATTTTCAGAGCACTAAACGAGAAAAACATGCAGCCAAGAATACTATATCCAGCTAGGCTATCATTGAAAATAGAAGGAGAGATTAAAAGCTTCCAGGACAAACAACAACTGAAAGAATTTGCAAATACCAAACCAGCTCTACAGGAAATATTGAAAGGGGTCCTCTAAGCAAAGAGAGAGCCTACAAGTGGTAGATCAGAAAGGAACAGAGACCATATACAGTAACAGTCACCTTACAGGCAATACAATGGCACTAAATTCATATCTCTCAATAGTTACCCTGAATGTGAATGGGCTAAATGCCCCTGTCAAAAGACACAGGGTATCAGAATGGATAAAAAAACAAAACCCCATCTATATGTTGCCTCCAAGAAACACATTTTAAGCCCGAAGACACCTCCAGATTTAAAGTGAGGGGGTGGAAAAGAATTTACCATGCTAATGGACATCAGAAGAAAGCAGGAGTGGCAATCCTTATATCAGATCAATTAGATTTTAAGCCAAAGACTATAATAAGAGATGAGGAAGGACACTATATCATACTCAAAGGGTCTGTCCAACAAGAAGATTTAACAATTTTAAATATCTATGCCCCCAATGTGGGAGCAGCCAACTATATAAACCAATTAATAACAAAATCAAAGAAACACATCAACAATAATACAATGATAGTAGGGGACTTTAACACTCCCCTCACTGAAATGGACAGGTCATCCAAGCAAAAGATCAGCAAGGAAATAAAGGCCTTAAATGACACACTGGACCAGATGGACATCACAGATATATTCAGAATATTTCATCCCAAAGCAACAGAATACACATTCTTCTCTAGTGCACATGGAACATTACCAGAATAGATCACATCCTCGGTCCTAAATCAGGACTCAACCGGTATCAAAAGATTGGGATCATTCCCTGCATATTTTCAGACCACAATGCTCTAAAGCTAGAACTCAACCACAAAAGGAAGTTTGGAAAGAACCCAAATACATGGAGACTAAACAGCATCCTTCTAAAGAATGAATGGGCCAACCGGGAAATTAAAGAAGAATTGAAAAAAATCATGGAAACAAATGATAATGAAAATACAACAGTTCAAAATCTGTGGGACACAACAAAGGCAGTCCTGAGAGGAAAATATATAGCGGTACAAGCCTTTCTCAAGAAACAAGAAAGGTCTCAGGTACACAACCTAACCCTACACCTAAAGGAGCTGGAGAAAGAACAAGAAAGAAACCCTAAGCCCAGCAGGAGAAGAGAAATCATAAAGATCAGAGCAGAAATCAATGAAATAGAAACCAAAAAAACAATAGAACAAATCAACGAAACTAGGAGCTGGTTCTTTGAAAGAATTAATAAAATTGATAAACCCCTGGCCCGACTTATCAAAAAGAAAAGAGAAAGGACCCAAATAAATAAAATCATGAATGAAAGAGGAGAGATCACAACTAACACCAAAGAAATACAAACTATTATAAGAACATACTATGAGCAACTCTACGGCAATAAATTTGACAATCTGGAAGAAATGGATGCATTCCTAGAAACATATAAACTACCACAACTGAACCAGGAAGAAATAGAAAGCCTGAACAGACCCATAACCAGTAAGGAGATTGAAACAGTCATTAAAAATCTCCAAACAAACAAAAGCCCAGGATCAGACGGCTTCCAAGGGGAATTCTACCAAACATTTAAAGAAGAACTAATTCCTATTCTCCTGAAACTGTTCCAAAAAATAGAAATGGAAGGAAAACTTCCAAACTCATTTTATGAGGCCAGCATCACCTTGATCCCAAAACCAGACAAGGATCCCACCAAAAAAGAGAGCTATAGACCGATATCCTTGATGAACACAGATGCGAAAATACTCAACAAAATACTAGCCAATAGGATTCAACAGTACATTAAAAAGATTAGTCACCACGACCAAGTGGGATTTATTCCAGGGCTGCAAGGTTGGTTCAACATCCGCAAATCAGTCAATGTGATACAACACATCAATAAAAGAAAGAACAAGAACCATATGATACTCTCAATAGATGCTGAAAAAGCATTTGACAAAGTACAGCATCCCTTCCTGATCAAAACTCTTCAAAGTGTAGGGATAGAGGGCACATACCTCAATATCATCAAAGCCATCTATGAAAAACCCACCGCAAATATCATTCTCAATGGAGAAAAACTGAAAGCTTTTCCGCTAAGGTCAGGAACACGGCAGGGATGTCCATTATCACCACTGCTATTCAACATAGTACTAGAGGTCCTAGCCTCAGCAATAAGACAACAAAAGGAAATTAAAGGCATCCAAATCGGCAAAGAAGAAGTCAAATTATCACTCTTCACAGATGATATGATACTATATTTGGAAAACCCAAAAGACTCCACTCCCAAACTGCTAGAACTTATACAGGAATTCAGTAAAGTGTCAGGATATAAAATCAATGCACAGAAATCAGTTGCATTTCTCTACACCAACAGCAAGACAGAAGAAAGAGATATTAAGGAGTCAATCCCATTTACAATTGCATCCAAAACCATAAGATACCTAGGAATAAACCTAACCAAAGAGACACAGAATCTATACTCAGAAAACTATAAAGTACTCATGAAAGAAATTGAGGAAGACACAAAGAAATGGAAAAATGTTCCATGCTCCTGGATTGGAAGAATAAATATTGTGAAAATGTCTATGCTACCTAAAGCAATCTACACATTTAATGCAATTCCTATCAAAGTACCATCCATCTTTTTCAAAGAAATGGAACAAATAATTCTAAAATTTATATGGAACCAGAAAAGACCTCGAATAGCCAAAGGGATATTGAAAAAGAAAGCCAACGTTGGTGGCATCACAATTCCGGACTTCAAGCTCTATTACAAAGCTGTCATCATCAAGACAGCATGGTACTGGCACAAAAACAGACACATAGATCAATGGAACAGAATAGAGAGCCCAGAAATAGACCCTCAAATCTATGGTCAACTAATCTTCGACAAAGCAGGAAAGAATGTCCAATGGAAAAAAGACAGCCTTTTCAATAAATGGTGCTGGGAAAATTGGACAGCCACATGCAGAAAAATGAAATTGGACCATTTCCTTACACCACACACAAAAATAGACTCAAAATGGATGAAGGACCTCAATGTACGAAAGGAATCCATCAAAATCCTTGAGGAAAACACGGGCAGCAACCTCTTCGACCTCTGCCGCAGCAACATCTTCCTAGGAACAACGCAAAAGGCAAGGGAAGCAAGGGAAAAAATGAACTACTGGGATTTCATCAAGATCAAAAGCTTTTGCACAGCAGAGGAAACAGTTAACAAAATCAAAAGACAACTGACAGAATGGGAGAAGATATTTGCAAACGACTAGTGTCCAGAATCTATAAAGAACTAGTGTCCAGAATCTATAAAGAGCTTAGCAAACTCAACACCCAAAGAACAAATAATCCAATCAAGAAATGGGCAGAGGACATGAACAGACATTTCTGCAAAGAAGACATCCAGATGGCCAACAGACACATGAAAAAGTGCTCCATATCACTCGGCATCAGGGAAATACAAATCAAAACCACAATGAGATATCACCTCACACCAGTCAGAATGGCTAAAATCAACAAGTCAGGAAAGGACAGATGCTGGCGAGGATGCGGAGAAAGGGGAACCCTCCTACACTGTTGGTGGGAATGCAAGCTGGTGCAGCCACTCTGGAAAACAGCATGGAGGTTCCTCAAAATGTTGAAAATAGAACTGCCCTATGACCCAGCAATTGCACTATTGGGTATTTACCCTAAAGATACAAATGTAGTGATCCAAAGGGGCACATGCACCCGAATGTTTATAGCAGCAATGTCCACAATAGCCAAACTATGGAAAGAACCTAGATGTCCATCAACAGATGAATGGATCAAGAAGATGTGGTATATATACACAATGGAATACTATGCAGCCATCAAAAGAAATGAAATCTTGCCATTTGCAACAACATGGATGGAACTAGAGCGTATCATGCTTAGCGAAATAAGTCAAGCAGAGAAAGACAACTATCATATGATCTCCCTGATATGAGGAAGTGGTGATGCAACATAGAGGCTTAAGTGGGTAGGAGAAGAATAAATGAAAGAAGATGGGATTGGGAGGGAGACAAACCATAAGTGACTCTTAATCTCACAAAACAAACTGAGGGTTGCCGGGGGGAGGGGGTTTGGGAGAAGGGGGTGGTATTATGGACATTGGGGAGGGTATGTGATTTGGTGAGTGCTGTGAAGTGTGTAAACCTGGTGATTCACAGACCTGTACCCCTGGGGATAAAAATATATGTTTATAAAAAATAAAAAATTAAAAAAAAAAAAAGAAAAGAAAAGTAAAAATGCTGAAGAAGCCCAAGTTTGAATTGGGAAAGCTCATGGAGCTTCATGGTGAAGGTAGTAGTTCTGGAAAAGCTACTGGGGATGAGACTGGTGCTAAAGTGGAACAAGCTGATGGATATGAGCCACCAGTCCAAGAATCTGTTTAAAATTCAGACATTCAATGGTGACAAATAAAAAATCTTATTTGTGAAAAAAAAATCTAACCTTATGTCTAAAGGAGCTAGAAAAAGAACAAACAAAACCCAAAACCAGCAAAAGGAAAAGACATAATAATATTAGAGCAAAAATAAGTGATATAGAAACTAAAAACAAAACAAAACAAAAACAAAAACAAAAAACCACAATAGAACAGACCAATGAAAACAGGAACTGGTTCTTTGAAAAGATCAACAAAATTGATAAACCTTTAGACAGACTTTTCAAAAGAGAAAGAGAAAGAGCTAGCAAAAGGGAGATAGAGAAAGGACCCAAATAAAATCACTAATAAAAGAGGAGAAATAACAATGAACACCACAGAAATACAAACTATTATAACTGAGTATTATGAAAACCTATATGCCAAAAAACTGAACAACTCAGACAAAATGGATAATGTCCTAGAAATATATAATCTGCCAAAACTAAAGTAGGAAGAAATAGAAAATTTGAATAGATCTATTACCAGCAATGCAATTGAATCAGTAATAAAAAAAAACTCCCCAAAACTAAGGGTCCAGGATCAGGCAGCTTCACAGGTAAATTCTATCAAACATTTACAGAGAACAAATACCTATTTCTTCTCAAACTATTCAAAAAAATAGAAATGGAAGGAAAACTTCCAAATTCTTTCTATAAGGCCAGCATTACCCTGATTCCAACACCAGATAAAGAAATCACCAAAAAAGAAGAACTATAAGCCAATATCTCTGATGAACATCGATGAAAAATCCCAGCAAAATATTAGCAAACTGAATCCAACAATACATTAAAAAATCAGTTATGATGATCAAGATCAAGTGGAATTTACTCTGGGGATGCAAGGGTGGTTCAATATAGATAAAACAATATAATATGTCTCATCAATAAGAGAAAGGATAAAAAACATAGGATTGTTTCTTTTTTTAAGTTTTTATTTATATTCTAGAAAGTTAACATTCAGTATAATATTAGTTTCAGGCTTAAAATATAGTGATTCAACACTTCCTGGTGCTCATCACAACAAGTGCACTCCTTAATCCCCACCATCTATTTAACCCTCCCCGCCTACCCACTTCCATTCTGGTAGCCATCACATTGTTCTCCACAGCTAACAGACTGTTTCTTAGTTTGTGTGTGTCTCTCTTTCCCTTCACTCATTTGTTTTGTTTCTTAAATTCTACATATTTGTGGAATCATACAATACTTATCTTTCTCTGACTTACTTCACTTAGTAAAATACTCTCTAGCTCCATCCATATCATTACAAATAACGATATTTCCTTCTTTTTTATGGCTGAATAATATTCCATTATATATTTTTATATATGTGTGTGTATATACATACATACATACATATATACATATATACTACCTCTTCTTTATCCATTCATCAGTCAATGGACATGTGGTTGTTTCCATAATTTGGCTATTGTAGATAATGCTACTATGAATATCAGGATGTATATATCCCTTTGAACAAATTTAATACAATTGTTACCAAAATACCAACAGCATTTTTCAGAGAGTTAGAACCAACAATCCTAAAATTTGTACAGAGCCACAAAAGACCCTGAAGGCAAAAGCAATTTTGAAAAACAAAAAAAAGCAAAATGAGACATCACAATTCTGGACTTCCAATTATATTACAAAGCCGTAGTGATTTTAATAGTATGGTATAGCATAAAAATAGTCACATAGATCAACAGAACAGATGAGAAAACCCAGAAATAAATTCATAATTATATGATCAATGAACCTTCAACAAATAAGGAATGAATATACAATGAGAAAAAGACAATCTCTTCAACAAATGATGTTGGGAAAACTGGACAGCCACATGCAAAAGAATGAAGCTGGACCACTTTCTTTGATTATATACAAAAATAAGTTCAAAATGGATTAAAGACCTATAAATGAGACCTATAACCATAAAAATTCCAGGAGAGAGCAGAGGCAGCATTTCTCTGACATTGGCTCTAGAAATATTTTTCCAGATATGTCTCCTGAGGCAAGAAAAATAAGCTATTGAAACTACATCAAAATAAAAAGCTTCTGCGGAGCAAAGGAAATAATCAACAAAACTAAATGGCAACCTACAGAATGAGAGAAGATCATTTGCAAATGACATATCAATAAAGGGTTAGTATCTAAAATATAGAAAGAACTGATAACAACTCAACACCCTAAAACCAAATATTTCAATTATAAATGGGCAGAAGACATGAACAGACATTTCTCCAAAGATGACATCCTAATGGGCAACAGACACATGAAAAGATGCTTAATACCACTGATCATTAGGGAAATGTAAATCAAAACCACAAGGAGATATCACCTCACTTGTCAGAATGGTGAAACACAAAACACCAGAAACAACAAGTACTGGCAAGGATGTGGAGAAAAAAGAACCCTCTTGCACTGTTGGTGGGAATACAGCTAGTGCAGCCACTGCAGAAAACAGTATAGAGCTACCTCAAAAAGTTAAAAATAGAATTACACTTTGATCCAGTGTCTGCACTACTGGGTATTTACCCCCCAGATACAAAAACACTAATTAAGAGGGATACACGCACCCCTATGTTTACTGCAACATTAGCTTCAGGAGCCAAACTATGGAAGCAGCCCAAGTGTTTGTCAATAGATGCATGGATGAAGATATGGTATACCGAAAGACACATGAAAAGATGCTCAACATCACTCATCATCAGGGATATGTATATCAAAACTACAATGAGATATCACCTGACACCTGTTGGAATTGTTAAAATTAAGAAGACAAGAAACAACAAATGTTGGCAAGGATATGGAGATAAAGGAACCCTGGTGCACTGTTGGTAGGAATGTAAATTGGTAAAACCACTGTGGAAAACAGTATGGAGGTTCCTCACAAAATTACAAAAAGAATTACCATACATTCCCACAACTCTACCTTTGGGCATTTACCCACGGAAAATGAAAACACTAATTACAGAAGACAGATGCACCCCCAAGTTTATTTCAGTATGACGTACAACAGCCAAGATATGGAAGCAACCTAAATGTCCATCAGTAGACAAATGAATACATAAAATGTGGTGTATATATATGATGGAATATTACATGGCCATATAAAGGATGAGATCATGCCATTTAAGACAACACAGATGGACCTAAAGGATATTATGCTAAATCAATTAAATCAGACTGAGAAAGATATATACCATATAATTCTACTCATAAATGGAATCTGAAAAAGTGAATAAATAAAACATAGAATCAGAACTATAAGTACAATGAACAATTAATGATTGTCAGAGGGGAAGGGGGTGGGAAGTTGGGTAAAATGGATGAATGGGAAAGGCAGATACAGGCCTCCAGTCATGGAATGAGTAAGTCACGGGAATAAAAACCAGAGCATAAGGAATATACTCAATGATATTCTAATAGCTATGTGATGGGACAGATGGTAGCTATACTCGTGAACATAGTATAATGTATAAACTTGTCAAACTTAATGAAGTTGTACACCTGAACCTAAAGTAACATCATCAATTATAGTAATTAAATAAAAAAAAAAGCTGTAAGACACATGCACAGTGGAATGTACTCAGCCATAAAAAGGAATGAAATCTTGCCATTTGCAACACAGCTGATGGATCCAGAGGACGTACTGTTAAGTAAAATAAGTCAATCAGAGAAAGACAAATACCAAATGATTTCACTCATATGTAGAATTTAAAAGACAAAACAAATGGGGGGACCTGGGTGGCTCAGTGGGTTAAAGCCTCTGCCTTTGGCTTGGGTCGTGATCCCGGGGTCCTGGGATCGAGCCCCACGTTGGGCTCTCTGCTCAGCAGGGAGCCTGCTTCCCTTCCTCTCTCTCTGCTTGCCTCTGTCTACCTGTGATCTCTGTCTGTCAAATAAATAAATTTTTAAAATCTAAAATAAATAAATAAAAATAAAAGACAGAATAAATGAACAAAGAAAAGAAGAGATAAACAGGCATGCCTGGGTGGCTCAGGTGGTTAAGCATCTGACTCTTGGTTAAGCATCAGATTCAGTTTAGGTCTTGATCTCAGGGTTGTGAGTGTAGGCCTTGTCTTGAGCTCTGGGCTAGGTGTGGAGCCTACTTTAAAAAAAAGAAGAGACCAAAAAAACCCCTCAAAACAAAAAACAAACACAAAACCCCCAGCCTCTTTAACATACAGAACAAACTGGTAGTTACCAGAGGGGAGGTTGGTAGGGGATGGCTGGAATAGGAGAAGGGGATTAATAGTATATTTATTGTGATATGCACTGAATAATATATAGAGTTGTTGAGTCACTACACTTTACACCCAAAACTAAAATGACACCATATGTTAATTATATTAGCATTTTCAAAATGCAAAATTTTTTTAAAATTAAAATCTTCTAGAACTACCTTATGACCCAGCAATTGCAATACTAGGTATTTACCTAAAGTCTAAAAAATACTAATCCACAGGGGCACATGCACCCTGATGTTTTTTATTAAAATTTTTAAAAATTTTTTTATAAAACTATAATGTATTTTTATCCCCAGGGGTACAGGTCTGTGAATCTCCAGGTTTATACACTTCACAGCACTCACCATAGCACAATCCCTCCCCAATGTCCATAACTCCACCCCCCTCTCCCAACCCCACTCCCCCCAGCAACCCTCAGTTTGTTTTGTGAGATTAAAGAGTCACTTATGGTTTGTCTCCCTCCCGATCCCATCTTGTTTCATTTATTCTTTTCCTACCCTCCAAACCCATGCTGCATCTCCACTTCCTCATATCAGGGAGATCATATGACAGTTGTCTTTCTCCAATTGACTTATTTCGCTAAGCATAATACCCTCTAGTTCCATCCACGTCGTCGCAAATGGCAAGATTTCATTTCTTTTGATGGCACCCTGATGTTTATAGCAGCATTATCTTCAAAAGCCAAATTATGGAAAGAGCCCAAATGTCCACTGACTGATGAATGCATAAAGCAGATGTGGGTTATATATAATATTCACATACATAGATGAATATTACTCAGCCATTAAAAGGAATGAAATGTTGCCATTTGCAATGAAGTGGATAAAGCCAGAGTGTATTACACTAAGCAAAATCAGTCAGAGAAAAATACTGTATGATTTCACAAGTGTGTGGAATTTCAGAAACAAAACAGATGAACATAAGGGAGGGGGGAAAAAGAGAGGGAGGCAAACCAGGAAAAAGACTCTTAATTATAGAGAGCAATCTAACTGAGGGTGGCCGGATGGGACATTGGGAAGTGGGGGGAATAAATGAGTGCTGGGTATTAAGGAGGGTACTTGTTGTGATGAGCACTGGGTGTTAGATTTAAGTGATGAATCACTAAATTCTACTCCTGAAAACAATATCACAGTGTATGTTAATTTAAATAAAATTTAAAATTTAAATTTAAATAAAAACATGAAAAAAAAATCTGGGCCTACAGTTCAGACACTGGAAAAGTCAGAGGTTTGAAGCTTCAGGGGCATTTGTAGGTGGCAAATTCTCTAGAGGGAGCCATGTAGCAAGAAATGAGAGTAGCCTCTAGCAGCTGAGAGCAGCCCTTAAAGGACAGCCAGCAAGAAAATGAGGACCTCAGTCCTACAACTAGAAGGAATTGAATTCAGTTAACAACCTGAATTAACTTTGAAGAAGATTTTTTTCACCAGAACCACCAAAAAGGAAAGCAGCCTACCTGACATCTTGATTTCAGCCTTACAATATCATAAGCAGAGAAATCTGGCTACGCTGTAACTAGACTTCTGCTATAGACCTAGACCTACCTAAAAACTAACACGAGTGTTGTTCTAAGCAGCTAAAATTGTAGTAATTTGTTAATCATCAAGAGAAAACCATTACAAACTGGAAACAAGCCAAGTGTCTACCAACAGATAAACAAATTGTAGTATATTCAAACAATGGAATACTCTGAGCAATAAAGAGAAATAATCTACTGATACACACAACACGGATAAATTTTAAAATAATTCTGCTGAATGAAAGAAGCAAAAAAAAAGAGAGATTACATACTATATGATCCCATTTATATAAAACTCTAGAAAATGCAAACTAATCTATAGTGACAAAAAGCAGATGAATGGTTGCTAAGAGATGGGGAACAGTGAAAGATGTGGAGGGATTACAAAAGGGTATACAAAAACTTTTGGGGGTAATGAATATGCCCATTATCTTGATTGTGGTGATTTTCATGTGTACGTATGTCAAAACTTTGTCTAAATCATCATAAATATGAATTTCAATTATTCTTCAATACAGCAGTTTTTAAAAGTAGAAACTTAAATCATATTTTAAAAGAAGCAATGGAAAAGGAAAATTTGAACACAATGAAAATGAAATTAAAGACTACATATTTAAAAATAAATAGAGTCTCTGGGAGATTTTTTTGTTTTCTTTGAGAACCAATTTAGATTCTGCAATGAGAGGTGGATCTGAAACTTTGCTGAAGTAATTATGGTTGATCCTCATTATTTGTGGATTACATATTGGTGAATTCGTTTACTCAATGAAACTTATTTGTAACCCCAAAATCAATACTCATAGTGCTTTTATAGTTATTTACGAGCACATGAATGAGCAGAGTGGTGAAAAATTTCAGTCGATGTGCATGTTTTTAGCTAAGGTCAAACAAAGCAACATTCTGCCTTTTTATTGTAGATCTCATACTGTCAATAATTACCCTTTTTGTGCTATCATTTTTGCATTTTTGTACTTTTTGTCGGTGATTTCACTGTTCAAAATAGCCCTGAAGCATAATGCAAAACACTGTCTAGTGTTCCTAAGTGCATGAAGGCTGTGATGTGCCTTACAGAAAAAATGTGTGTGGTAGATAATTTTCATTCAGCTATGAGTTATAGTGCTGCTATTGGCAGAGTTCAATGTTAATGAATCAACTAACAATCCCTTATAAGGCGTCTTTAAATAAAAACACACATAAAACAAAACTGTGTATTTACTGGTTGACAAAAACGTAATCAGAAGCTTGCAGGGACCTAACCCTGTATTTTTCTGAGAGCAACAGTTCAGTATTTGTTAATTCCGTGTTCACAGCAACTTTATAGAATATAACTAACATGAAGAATGAGAATTCTTATTCTCAATAATAAATAAAAATAAGGTTCTATGATTGAAAGGCTTATATGGGTAGTCAGAGGCTTTAGAAACAATTATTTCTCTGATGACTTCTGCTTTGCCTATTTTTTAATGACATAAACTAAATTCAATGAATTATGCAGATTTTTAATTCCTTATTCTCCACTGAGGATATTCTGATCTTTCTTCATTTTGCTCAAGTTTTCAACCCCATCTACCACTATCCTTAATTTCAAATGACCCTGTACATTTCATACCTTAAGCCTCACTTCTAATGAGAATGCCTCAATTCCCATAAGAATGTTAATTCTTTTTAAAAAAAGATTTTATTTATTTGAGAGAGGGACAGAGAGAGCAAACATGAGCAGGGGTTGGAGGAGAGGCAGAAGGAGAGGGAGAAGCAGACTCTCTGCTGAGCAGGGAGCCCAACGTGGGGCTGGATCCCAGGATCCTGAGATCATGACCTCAGCTAAAGGCAGACGCTTAACCAACTGAGCCACCCATGCACCCCGAGAATGCTAATTCTTTTTTTTTTTTATTATTTCTTTTCAGCGGAACAGAATTCATTGTTTATGCACCACACCCAGTGCTCCATGCAATACGTGCCCTCCATGATACCCACCACCTGGCTAATTCTTAAACCCCTTTTCTTTAAGGAAATTCAGGAACTCCTGTCGCTGGGAAATTTTCTCTCCCACTAGATGGTAAACTCTTTTAGTTTATAAGTTTTAGTTCTATGAGTTGTAGGTGCAGAATGCTTTTATTACACTCCACCACCACCAAAACCTTCAAGAATCAGGAGGAAGTAATGGGGTATGGCACCTGCAAAGGCAAAGTTAACAGAAGGTTTTGAAATACATCTCAAGGTCAACAGAGACAGATGCTCTTTTAGCATAAAAATATCTAAAAATTATGCTACTAAGAACACGAATATGATTCCTTTCCCCTGGTATACATGCCCTATGTAATCCTCTCTCCTTGGATGCAGGAAACAAAGGTCTTCATGGGTATTTTTTAAAGGTAGAAGGAGGGTCCAAGAGAAGCAGTGCTGCTCCAGGCATATACTTTGTGCAAGGGAAGCTGGATTTAGGGTACCATGCTCAACTTTTCATCTCTCACATGTATATTCTGTGTGATTTGGATTTTATCATTGTAAAACTGAAATACAGAACTAATTAAATCTTGTTTGGTCTTCTTTGTATGTTCATTCAAAAGAGAGGGGAGCATTTTCATTCCCTTTTCCAATCAGTGTAAGATAACTTAAGAGTAAGTGACAGGGAAAAAAAGAAAATCTCTCCTGGAATTCATCTGGCCTACTAAACAAACCTACTTTAACCTTCTATGTTATCAAATGTACACTAAAGGGGTAAAGGGGCACTGCCAGCTTAACTGTAGGGGAAACTGTATTATGTTTAGTGTAATGAAAGAGAAATGGTCATAAGCATTTCAAAATTGTTCCAAATATTTTTTTCAAAAGAGAAATAATTTGTTGCTAGAAAGGAAACTTGTTACAACTTCACTATGAGATTCCCTTACACTCTGCTTAACCTCTTATTTAAAGAGGTCCCTGTTATGTACAGTACCATCACACATAAAACTGAAAGAAGTTCTGGGGAGTGGGGAAAACTACTTTGATCCTTCATTTCTCACTCAAGATAAGTATGGCAGTCTCAGGTGTTCATATTCTTCATGACAGTTTTTTTTTTTTATATTATGCACAGAGAAATATGTCTTCAGAAACTTTTCTCTACAACCTGGGATATATTTCAAGTGTAATGACATAAGCCTAAATAATGAAAATTGTATGACTGCTTTACTGTCAAAAGTATAGCCTGTGAAATTGTTGGAGATATACATAGCCTACAGACTACTTGTTCAAACCTTAGAGTATTAATAAATAACATAATAAAAATACTAACAATGCATACTCTATTAGAGGAAAATCATTGTGATCTAAAGCTTACCAACACTTATTATGACCATTTGATCATCTGTGGAACACTTCTTTCTTTTATTTAAGGAACTTGAATGAGAAGGCTTATGAAAGTTCAATTTTGATGATGAATATTCCATCTCATTAAGGAGCATGCAAAATTAACTGTTAGTTTTCTTATCTTCTTTATCTGGGATAAGACTTTTTGGCTTTCAATTTTAAATCCGACGGAAGAAAATTCTACATTTGTGAAAAACGTTCCTTTGTTTCCCTCTGATACTTTATTTCTGTAGTTAAAAAAAAAAGAAGATATGGGGCGACTGGGTGGTTCAGTGGGTTAAAGCCTCTGCCTTCAGCTCAGGTCATGATCCCAGGGTCCTGGGATCAGCCTGCTTCCTCCTCTCTCCCTCTGCCTGCCTCTCTGTCTACTTGTGATTGCTACCTGTCAAATAAATAAATAAATAAATAAGTCTTTGAAAAAAAGATATTTATGAGAAAACTATAGTTTTTCTAGCTTTTAATAATATATCTGACTTGTTAGGAGACTGCCATGAATTTTCCAATAAATGTAGTGATTACTCTTTTTTATATATTTGCATCATTTGAATAGCATTTAATAACTCAAATGTGGTGTTGACTATAGATCACATTCTAGATTAACATTTTATTTCTTTTCAGAGTATTTTTTACTTTAGATACCTCTTTTGTGATTCATCTTTGCCACATCAATTTAAATTCATCATATATGACTTTTGATTTTTTCATGACATCTTCCATTTGGCCTTAGAAACTTACTATTTTGGGGCACCTGAGTAGCTGAGTCGCTTAAGCATATGCCTTTGGCTCAGGTCATGATCCCAGGGTCTGGGGTCTGGTCCCTCATCAGGCTCCTTGCTCAGCAGGGAGCCTACTTCTCTCTCACTACCTCTGCTTGCTGCTCTGCCTACTTGTGATCTCTCTCTCTCATAAATGAATAAATAAAATTTTTTTTAAAGATTTTGTTTATTTATTTGACAGACAGAGATCATAAGTAGGCAGAGAGGCAGGCAGAGAGAGAGAAGAGGAAGCAGGCTCCCCAAGGAGCAGAGAGCCAGATATGGGGCTCGATCCCAGGACCCTGGGATCATGACCTGAGCCAAAGGTAGAGGCTTTAACCCACTGAGCCACCTAGGTGCCCCTAAATAAAATCTTTTTAAAAAATAAACATTATTTTGTAGATCTGAGTGAAGTTCTTTCAAGATGTTCTGAAAGATCATAGCTATTGCCAATTTTAATGAAAATGGGAATTTTTTCTTTTCTTGAATAAATTCAAAACTGCTCTTTTTTTTGCCTTTTTAATAAAATGAATAACTATTCCAAATCTTTTATTTGCTATATCCAACGCTTTTTTGAGTATGCTTATCCTATTATAATCAAACCTACATTTTCTGTAACTTGGTGGCTCTTTTGAACTTTGGTTGATTTTTGTTTCACAGAGGTTAAGAAGAATGAAGGACTTCTGCTTTCCAGTTTGGTCAAATTTTGGTAAATAATATTTCTGAGAACACCTGCCAAGTGTTTCTACCATTTATGAAACTACTTAAAAATCATAATCCTTTATGACATGCTTTAAACAAAATACTGTGGGTGTTTTTCCTTTATTTTTCTGTTTAACATATAAAACATTTTTTAAATGCAATGACTGAAAAAAATCATATGGTTTCTATGTTCTGAAACTCAGATAAATTAACTTTGAGTTAAGAGATGTTAGCAATGTACTAAAAACATAATTTCTGTTTCATTTTTAGTTTGAAATAATTGTTCTCATCATCCTGAAGCTCATTGGTTAAATTTAATACTGAGATGCTTACTAAGTCTTTTTAATTCCCATGTGCTTTCCTCAATGCGTATACTAATTATGTGTCATATGACATTGTTAAAATTTATTAAAGTATGTTGAATTAGTATTCTTTTTTAAAATTCTGAAATATCCTTTATTTAATTTATTTCTTTTTAATTCAATTTTTTTTCAGTGTTCCAAGATTCATTGTTTATGCACCACACCCAGTGCTCCATACGATATGGCCAACTAATCTTTGACAAAGCAGGAAAAAATATACAGTGGAAAAAAGACAGTCTCTTCAATAAGTGGTGCTGGGGAAATTGGACAGCTATGTATAGAAGAATGAAACTCAACCATTCTCTTACACCACACACAAAAATAAACTTCAAATGGATAAAGGACCTGAACATGAAGCAGGAATCTATCAAAATCCTAGAGGAGAACATAGGCAGTAACCTCTTTGACACAGGCCACAGCAGCTTCTTTCAAAACATGTCTCCAAAGGCAAAGGATACAAAAGCAAAAATGAATTTTGGGGACTTCATCAAGATCAAAATCTTCTACACACCAAAGGAAACAGTCAACGAAACAAAGAGGCAACCCACAGAATGAGAGAAGATAGTCACAAATGAATTAGTATTCTTTTCAATTGTCTTTTCTTAAAGTTATTTAAAATTCCTTTGTAATATGTAATCTATACCTCTGTGTTTCTTCAAATTTATAATTCCAACAACATCACTTTTGATGTTTAAGTAGAAGCAAGTTTCTTTTTTCTTGTCTTTTTAAAATAGATATTTCTACATTTTCACTGATACTTAATTTATAAACTGATTTTTAAAATAATTCCAGATAAAAGTTTCTGTTGCCAATTTTATCTTTATTTCATTTTTTTGTTGGAACTCTTTGTTTTTCTAACATCCACAAAATCATTTTTCTCCCCAGTACTCTAATAAATTAAATTCTTTGAAGTATAGCCTGCTCTGAATTTGAAGATGGTAGCTGCCTAATATAAGTAGTTTTTTTAGCACAGATATTGTTTCCCTTTTATTTGATATGAAAACCATAATAAAACATAATTATAACATAATAAAGCAGATGTTTTAAATCACTTAGTTATATAATATTAAATCATTAATTATTATAATTAAAATTATTTCATAAAGTTCTAAGCATTAGTCAGAAATGACATTGGGAAAAAAAATCTGCTAAAGAATGTAATAAGAGAAGAAACTGGAGATGTCACAATTCCAGATTTCAAGTTATATTACAAAGCAGTAGTAATTACAACAGTATTGTACTGGCATAAAAATAGATACATAGAGATTGAAAGCATGCTATAGCTGAGGAGTATGTGATCAGCAGCCTTGCTCAAACCCTTACCTCACTGATCTATGCATTTCTCTATGTCTTGAATCTGACTGCAGTGGACCAACAGAAGCAAGAAGAGCATCCTGGGCATATTTACTCACAGACTAGCAAAATAACAGCCACACTTTTGTCTGCTATATTAGACTCTGGGGGTACCCATGAGAGGATCACTGAGTTGGAAAATATCTACTCTGCATTACAGAACTCAATAACCTTTGAGGATGTGGCCATGGACTTCCCCCAGGAGGAATGGGCATTGTTGAATTCACAGCAGAGAAAACTGTACAGAGATGTCATGCTGGAGAACTACAGAAACTTGGCATTCTGGAAAAGCAGCTCAGCAAACCCACTCTGATCATCCAGATGGAACAAGAAGAGGAAATGAAAACAGAGACAAGAAATCACCAAGATAGCTCTTCAAATGGGATAGTTCTCCTTAAAACCAAACAAGCACAACATAAACAAGATATTTTGGAGACAGAAGCACTCAGTGGCAAGAGGAAGAAGCAAACTCATGGAGGCAGATCCACTGAACAGAATAAAATTGCCTTGAGCATGAAATCTAGCATCATTCGGAACCAGAGAATTTATCCTGGAGAGAAACTCCATCAATGCCTTCATGAGAGCATTCTTTCTGGGGAAAAATTCAATAACTATAAAAATTATAAAAATGCCTTCATCAGTTCTTTCTTAGCTGTACAAAAGAGACAACATACAAAAGAGAAATCCTATGAATGCACTGACTCTAGGAAAGTCTTAAATTCAATCTTCTAACTTAAGCATGAAAAAGCTTGGATTAGAGAGAAATCTTTTCAATGTAGCCAGTGTGGTAAGGTATTACAGAACCATTCATCCATTGTATTGCACTTAAGAACCCACAGTGGAAAAAATCATTTTAAATGATTTAAAAAATCATTTTAAATCATTGCCTCTTAAAAATCATTTTAAGAGTTCATCCTCTTATCTTACATGGCACAAGAGAATTCATACTGGGGGGAAGCCCTTTGAAAAACCTTCAGAGTGTGGTAAAACCTTCAGAGATAGTTCACTTCTAAGACAAGATGAAGGAATTCACTCAAGAGACAAACCCTACAAAATAAAATAAAAATTTAAAAAAAGAGAGACAAACCCTACAAATGTGATCAGTGCAGCAAACCTTCAGTAGAAGCTCTAGGCTTACCATGCACAAGATAATATATAACAGAGAGAAGCCCTATGCCTGCAATGATTGTGGGAAAACCTTCAGTAGTCTTTCATACCTTACACAACATAAGACAACCCACACTGCAGAGAAATGTGTTGAGGATAGCCACTGTGGAAAAGCATTAAGTAGTCCGTCATACCTGAAGACACACCTGTGGATACATACTGGAGAGAAACCTTACAAGTGTGATCAGTGTGGGAGAACTTTTAGAATGAGCTATAGTGTTTTTTGTTTTTTTTTTTTTAAGATTATTTATTTATTTATTTGACAGACAGAGATCACAAGTAGGCAGAGGGGCAGGCACAGAGTGGGTGGGAAGCAGGCTCCTTGCCAAGCAGTGAGCCTGATGCGGGGCTTGATCCCAGGACCCTGAGATCATGACCAGAACCGAAGGTAGAGGCTTAACTCAGCGAGCCACCCAGGCCCCCAAAATGAGCTGTAGTCTTAATGTGCACAAGAAAATGCATGCTGGAGAGAAACGAGGTACGTGCCATGACTATGGGAAAGCCTTCAGGGATCATTCATGCCTTAAAGAACATGTGTGAATTCACACTGGAAAGAAACCTTTCACATTTAGTCAATGTGGGAAAGCCATCAGAGTGAAATCTTTCCTTACTTTGCACAAGAAAATTCACATGAGAATGAAACAATATAAGTGTAAGGAATGTGGGAGAACCTTTGGTGGTCTCCTATCCCATAGATCTCATAGGAGACATGAAAAAGCACACCAGGGAAAAGAAACGCTTCGGTATACTGAGTGTGAAAAGCTTTTAGGAGGCATGTATCCCTTACAATACACAGAAGAACTCACACTGGAGAGAAACCCTATGAATATGATCAATGTGGGAAAACCTTCAGTGTAAGATGTAATCTTACTGTGCAAAAGAGAGTTCATATTGGCAAAAAACCCTATTGATGCAATGTCAGTGGACGTGTTCTCAGTAAGTTCTCAACCCTTTGGCTGCATCAGGAGAGCACTCATGCTGGATAAAACTCCTAGTAATGTCCATGTGCAATAGTTTTTAGTGAACTCTCATTCTTTAAGGCCTACAAGCAAATGTTAACTGAAGAAAAAAATTGAATGTAAAGAATGGGAGAAAGCATCTGAATAGACCTATGTGAGAAATATGTTATGCAATAACTGTGATAAATCCTTTATTCATCCCTTAGATATGTGACCACTTGATGTTGAAAGTAAAAACTTATAACGTATTCAAGACTTGTTACTTGAGAAAAATAAATGCCTAATGTTTTAAGCCAAAAAAAAAAAAAAAAAAGACACATAGATCAATGAAATAGAACAGAAAACCCAGAAGTAAACTCACAATTATTTGGCCAATTAATCTTCAACAAAGGATGAAAGAATATACAATGAGAAAAAGACAATCTCTTCAACAAATGATGTTGGGAAAACTGGACTGTCACATGAAAAAGAATGAAGCCAGACCACTTTCCCTCATCACACACAAATAAATTCAAAATGGATTAAAGACCTAAATGTGAGACCTGAAACCATAAAAATTCTAGAGTACAGCCAGTAATTTCTCTGACATTAGCTATAGCAACATTTTTCCAGCTATGTCTCCTGCAGCAAGAAAAAGGAAAGCAAAATAAGCTATTGGGACTACATCAAAATAAAAAGCTTCTGCACAGAGAGAGAAAAATACTATATGACTTCCCTCATATGTGGAATTTAAGAAACAAAATGGATGAACATTCAGGAGGGGGAAAGAAAAGAGAGGTGGGGTAAAACAAATCATGGGAGACTCTTACCTATAGAAAACAAACTGAGGGTTGATAGAGGGAGGGCAGTGAGGGGTGAGACAGATGAGTGATAGGAATTAAGGAGGACACTTGTTATGCTCAGAGCCAGGTGCTATATTCAAATGATGAACCACTGAACTCTATTCCTGAAGCCAATATTGAACAGTATGTCAACTAACTAGAGTTTAAATTTTAAAATTATAATTATAATAATAAAGCTCTGCACAGCAAAGGAAACAATCAACAAAACTAAAAGGCTACCTACAGAATGAAAGAAGACATCTGATAAAGGGTTATATCCAAAATATATAAAGAACTTATACAACTCAACTCCCAAAAAACAAATAGTCTAATTAAAAAACAGGCAGGGGCATATGGGTGGCTCAGTCCCTTAAGCTTATCTGACCGCAGCTCAGGTCACAATCTTGGGGTCCTGAGATTGACCCCTGCATTGGACTCCCTGCTCAGCAGGGAGTCTGCTTCTCCCTCTTTCTTGGTCCCTCCCTCCCTCCCTCTCTCACTCTTTCTCTCACTCTCACTCTCCTTCTCAAATAAATAAATAATAGGCAGAAGTCGTGGACAGACATTTCTCCAAAGAAGACATCCAGATGGCAGACAGACACATGAAAATATGTTCAACACCACTGATCATCAGAGAAACACAAATCAAAACCACAATAAGATGTCACCTCACACCTGTCAGAATGACTGAAAGCAAAAATAAGAAACAACAAGTGTTGGCGAGGATATGGAGAGAAAAGAACCCTCTTGCACTCTTGGTGAGAATACAGACTGGTGCAGCCAATGTAGAAAACAGTATGGAAGTTCGTCAAAAGGTTAAAAATAGAACTACCCTGCAATCCAGTAGCCACACTACTGAGAATTTCAACAACATATAAAATTATAAATTTTATAATTTAAACTTTATAATTTAAATTTTAATTTAAATAATTTAAAATTTAAATAATTTAAACTTTATGATTTAAATAATTTAAACTTTATAATTTAAATTTAAATTTAAATAATTTGAACTTTATAATTTAAATTTTATATTATAAACATATAAATTTCCCAACATATAAAAACCCTGATTCGGAGGAATACATCCCCCCTATGTTTATTGCAGCATTATTTACAGTATCCAAACTATGAATACTGTAGTGTCTATTGATTGATGAATGGATAAAGAAGAGGTGGAATACAATTCAGCCATAAAAAGGAATGAAATCTTGCCATCTCCAACAACACGGGGAGAGCTAGAGAGTATAATGCTAAGCAAAATAAGTCAGTCAGAGAAAGACAAATACTGTATCATCTTACTCATATGTGGAATTTAAGAAACAAAACAAATGAGCAAAGGAAAAAAAGAGAGAGAGAGAGACCAACCAAGAAACAGACTCTTAACTATAGAGAATAAACTGATGATTCTCTCAGAGGGTAGGTGGGGAAATGGAGAAAATGGTGGGGGAGGAAGGAAGGATGTAGTAAGAAAATTAACCATAAAAACCCCATAAAATGTGGTAAGGAAATTAACCATAAAATTAACCATAAAAGTGGCCTGATGAAAATCTGATCCCATTAGTTTAATTTAGGAAAATAATATTCAAAACCACCTCATCTAGCAAATGCAAATAGCGATAGTATCTACCTTATTAAGGACTGTAAGGATTAAGTAAGATAATTTATATAAAGTGCTTAGTATAGCATCTAGTAAACTAAAAGCTTAATAAATGCTAGTTAATCACTCCCCCTACTGTCCATGCTCTCTCTCACCTTCATCACACTTCAGTCCCAATCTCCTTTACCTCTGAAATTTTAACTATGTTCTAGTCTTTGATCATAATATGCTTTTCTCTGATCATTATTCTAGCTTTTACTACTAATCCTACCATAATCTTAATTCTACCTCCTTGATATTCCTAAACCCTTGACCATCCCATTTCCCCTCAATTTATTATTACTCTCTGGCTTTACTTCTAGCTCTACTTTTCCCCCTATCCATCACAAAATCTCATAGTCCACAAATTAAATAGTACTACATTGGGTTTTGTTAAATCCTAGAGGTCTATCGGTCACAGGATCTAAAGCTAGAAAAACTTTGGGTCCAAATTCTGGCTCTGTTACTTACTAGCTGCGAGAAATGAGCAAGGTGTTTATTCTTTTTTTGGATATATAAAGAATGATAATCATCATAATTAAATGCAGTAATGTATTTAAAGCTTTTACCATAAATGCTACCATATATTAGATCTTTAACAAGTCTTGGTTCCTTTCTTCTCTTCTCATTCCCTTCAGTAACTATTCCAAAATTTCATCTTTTTATTCAAGCTCTCACTTAATCTTTCTCCCACTAGCTCAGCAGATGACCCAATTCCCTATTTCATAGAGAAATTTGGAGGCATTAGGCCAAGACTCCTTTAATTTCCTCCAAACCACTTGTAATTTAATCTGTATTAGTATTTCTTTCCAGTCTTGGTTGAAGACTCTCCCTTCTATCTATGGCTTAATGTTCCATCCAAGCTCAGAAACCACTAATCATCACTTCTCTCTTCCTTCTGTACTATTTCTTCCTCTTC
Source organism: Mustela putorius furo (assembly GCF_011764305.1). Lineage (NCBI taxonomy): Eukaryota > Metazoa > Chordata > Mammalia > Carnivora > Mustelidae > Mustela > Mustela putorius. The sequence goes on along the minus strand of NW_025422005.1, from coordinate 40,432,047 downwards.
TTTCCCTATCGATCTTTTCCCTTCACATATAAACATTCAAAGCCTCTTTCCTCCTTAAGACGAATAGACCCTTCATTATTCCTCATGGCCAAACCTCTTGAACAATGGTTCACTCTCACTGTCTCTGCTTTCTCACTTCCTATTCACTTTCAACTCATTCTTTTACTTCTACCCATACATTCTTCCAAAGCTGCTCTCACTAAGGTCCACACTGATCTCCATATTACCATGGCCAATGGACACTTTTCTACAGTATTGACACAGTTAGTTGATCCCTCCCTCATTCGTGTAATTCTTTTCTTCTTTGCTTCCATGCCGTAAGTCTTTTCAGGTTTCCATTTCTTGCTTTAGTTTTATCAAACTCATCTTCTAATGCCCATCTCCCAAATGTCATAGTTCCCTCAGATTCTATTTTACATATTTGGGTTTTTTTTTCCTTCACAGTAGTTGGGTGATCCATCTGAACCTATGACTTTAATTACAACATCTATATGCTGATGACTCATTAAACCTTATTTCTAGTTTTAGGTCTCCACTGTAAGGTCCATAATCTTTTACTCAACTAGCTATCCCATCTCTCCTTCCAAATGTCCCATAAATACCTCAAATTCAATATACTGAAAACTAAACTCATATTTGCTTCTACACATATAGGATATATTTTAGAAAATTAAAAAAAAAAAAAAAACATCTGGGGCACCTGGGTGGCTCAGTGGGTTAAAGCCTCTGCCTTCGGCTCAGGTCATGGTCCCGGGGTCCTGGGATCGAGCCCCACATCGGGCTCTCTGCTAGGCAGAAGCCTGCTTCCCTTCCTCTCTCTCTGCCTACTTGTGATCTCTCTCTCTCTCTCTGTCAAATAAATACATAAAATTAAAAACAAACAAACAAACAAACAAACAAAAACATCTTCCGCACAATTACCAAGGCCTTTGAATACAAAAAATAATTATTTCTTGATTTTTTCAAGGGTCAGTACATAATTAATACTATTCCAGATGCATAATAGGTAATTAGTCCCTTATATACAATAGATGCCTTAGGGCACTAGGGTTAAATAACTCAGTTGAGACAGGGCTCATTTACCTTCTGTATCTACACATCAAGTTAGTAGCTTTTACCTCTTATCTCTGGTACACTCCATGCCTTCCTCCCTCACCTTTGCTGGCTAATGCTCTCATGCTTTTCTGTTTGCCTACTATAATAGCCTACAAAATTGGGTTGGCCCAAATCTAACTCTCTAATTTGATTTCATGACACTTCCTTTTAGGCTCACTATGGGACAACCATACAGTGTGTCCTGTACCTCCCTGAATATAATGAATTCTCCTGAACTAAAGTCTCTGTGCTATGATTTTCTCTCTCTGGTATCCCTTCAACCTCTTCATCACATGAGCTTTTTTTTCTTTAATTGCACAAGCAAGTGATAAGTACACATTCTTTAAAAGGATTCACACAATGCGACAGAGTAAAAAAGTTAACGATTCCTTTTTCTTCACCTCTCTCCTCCAAATACCACACATATACACACATACACTTTCTTCTCCACAGATAGCTATCATTAACAGTCTGGTTTGTACCCTTCCAGACTAAATTCTGGAGTTAACTCCTCCTATTTGCTTCTATAAAACTTCAGGTTTACCTTTATCAGGATGTCATAAAATATTTTAGTTGTTTAACTTTTGGTTTATACCCAACCTGGACAATAAAATCCTGAGAGTGGGGCTTTCTTTTTAATATTTATGATCCCCCATTTGTCACAGTGCTTCATACACTTTTGTTGAAGCATAAATTACACTTTGTTCTCACCATGGTCTAGTGGGGAGACATAAATAATACCAGGGGAAGGAACAGAGTACTTAAAAATCAAAGAGTTACCTGAAGAGTTTAGGAACTCTTCTAGGTAACAAGACAGGTAACTTTTAAGTAAGTGTGACTATAAGTACATGAAAGGAAACAGAAATATGTTCCACAATAGAGTGGCACCACAATTAAATATTAATGTGTGCTAAAAATTTTAAAAAGAACTGGTGGTTGGCAGAGTCAGGGGCTGGGGAGTGAAATGTGCAAATGGGTAAAAAAGAGTAAGAGGTACAGGCTCCCAGTTATGGAATGAGTAAGTCATGGGATGAAACATACAGCAAAGGGAATATACTCAATAGTATTGTAATAGCATTGTATGGTGACAAATGGTAGCTATACTTGTGAACAAAGTATAATGTACAGAGTTGTAGAATCACTGTGTTGTACACCTGAAACTAATGTAACATAGTATGCCAACTACAATAAAAAATAAAAATAAAAAGAGGCACTTAACTATTATTATTAAACATTATTATATTAACATATACAAAGATTTTTTAGGTTTTTTTTTAATCAGGCTAGGAACTTAATATAACTCTACTTATAATCTCTAATTATCATCTCTTTTGCAGAGGAACAAACTAAGACTTAATGTATCAGACATCATCAGGGCCTGCCCATATGTGGCAATTTCCATTAGTGTTAGACTAATGGTTTCCTATTTCAATCATCTTTTTGCCTGAAAGTTTTCTCAATCAACAGAAGCATGCTACTTGAGGGAAGTACCAGTGAGTTAAGACTCCCAAGAGTAACCCTTAACCACTTGAGGGAGGGGAATTGGTAGGTAAAGATCCCAGTTTTCTTATCCCTCAGTGAAATAATTCTGAGTTTTATTCTATATAGCCTCTAAAGGATCACCAGTAGAATTAAGTACCAGTTTCCCTCAGTGGTAACCTGCTCATTAACACACTTTATTGGCTTTCCTTTCTTCCTTGCTTCATTTTCTCACTATTCTTCCCAAATTTCTTTGTATTCCTATCCTTGCCTCAGAGTTTTAGTTGTGGGGAAACCCAATTTAAGGTAAAGCTGCCTGAAGTCCAGCACCTGGGTGGCTCAGTTGGTCAAGCAACTACCTTTGGCTCAGGTCATGGTCCTGGAGTCCCAGGACTGAGTCCCACATCCAGCTCCCTGCTCAGCAGGGAGTCTACTTCTCCCGGACAGTTTCCCCTCCCATGTTCTCTCTCTCTCTCTCAAATGAATGAATAAAATCTTTAAAAAAAAAAAAAAAAAAAGAAGCTGCTTAAAGTCATACATTGCTAATAAATAATGAGCTTAGGTCCATCTGAATGAACATAACCCATATTTTATTATATTTATACCAACTTCTAAGATGTTTTAAATTTTCTCTTTCCTATTCACTAATCACACTAAGAAGGCTCACAACTAAGTTTATATGTGGCATAAACTCAGAAAAACATGTTCTAGCTTTATTTGTTCATAAGGTTCAGCAAATCCTAATCCTGGAATAAGTCAGCCATAGATACTACTGTGTACAATGAAAGTGCTTACACTTTGTTACCATTAAGGCCCTTGCAAAAGTAAGCGCACATACAAAGGAGAGACTCTTTGATTTTACCTGAATTTGCACGTGATAGGAAGTTGGTTTCTTTCTGGAAAGTGTTCAGATGTAAGGAAGGGTAAACGGGATTATCTCATTATTCCAAAGACTATTCTGGAAGGGCCAGAACATTTTTAGATTTAGCACTTTCCTCATCCTTTTAAGAAAATTCTGACCTTACCCTTACACACAAGACAAGAGGCTCCTCATAGCAAGCCAGAAGAGTTAACGAAAGCCCAGAGTCTTCCAGGGACTCTACGTCAGAAAACGGTCATCAACTACAAAATTTCAAAGCCCAGGGAGTACCAAAAAGGAAGCGAGAGAAAATGAGGGTGCCCCTTCTCAGACCTGCATTGGCGACTCGACTGAAGCCCATGTCCACAGGAGTGAGAAGAGCGGGGTCAGTTTTTCAGAAGTTTTGAAGCTTGCTAGGGGGGAAAGAATGAAGAAAGAAACGAGATTCGGCTGGAGCAAGCAAGGACCTGCATAACCACCGGGAACCACTGCTCCTGCGGCCGCAGCTCTACAGACATCTGGGAGGTGAGATCTCCTCTAGTATTTCCGGGATTGGGCAGTGCCTCGCCAGGAAGCTGGAGCGTGGCCGCCGGAAGCAGGACCCTCACAGGATCAGGGCTAGACAACGGTGAAGTCAGGGCCCGGGCTTCCAAAGTTGTAACCTTACGCTGATAGTTGTGCAAGTTGGCACCAGCTTCTGGGTTGATGTAATCAGAGGGAAGAGGACCAAGCCTTCCAGTGTGCACAGTATATTCTAGTCACTTGTTATCAGCATTTAATTCAGCAGCGTGTAGTAGATTTATTTATACAATCAAAGTCTTAAGAGAAATTAAACGTTAAAAATCTGATTTGTGTTTTTACCAACTTTGATATATTGATTTCAGCAATTTTTTCAACCGATACTGGCACTGAGCATTTATGTGTCAAATCCTGTAGCAATGAAACATTTTTTTGCTCCCAGGGAGCATCCAAAATAGGTAAAAACACTCAATTGGAGTATATCAATACTTCATATCTGTTAAATCCAATTTATTAAACATCTATTCTGAATTAAGCTCTGCCAGGTATTGGTCATGCAAGCTGAATCAATCTTTGGTCTAGAAATCTGAGCTCACATTCTTGGTGGAAGGAAGAGAGAGCACAAAACAATTATTTTTAAAAATGTAAGATGAACACTGGTAAATGCTACTACAAAAGATTCAGGACAAGTGTGTATACAGGAGACAGAGATCTGAGTTATACATCTAGAGAGAATTGAAAAGTCTTGGCAGAGGAGCAACATGTGTAGTAAGCCCTGGAAGAAGAAAGGTTACAAGTGGAGTTCTGGCTGAAGGTTTGTACTTTCCAACAGAGCTAACGAGGGTTTTGCTCCATTTTTCTCTAATTTTCTCTTGCTTTCCAATCCACTTTGCCTTCCACCCACCCACAGCCCAGTTCTCTTTTCTTGAAAGTAGCTTGGCCAGGGTATATCACTTACAAATGATAATTACCTCTTATTAAGATGCTTATTTCTGCATAAACAGTACTTGTAAAAAAAGAATTTTCATTTTTTTAGATTTTGTTTTAGCCAAGTCAACAAAGCACAGTTCCTGTGGCCCATCTGCTAGAACACAAAAATAGCCTCAGTATGCAGAAACAGATGTTTAAAATGGTATTCATTAAAATGAGATTCCACCTGTAATAGAAAACAGAAAGTGGATGCAAAAGGAATGTTGTAAGCTGGCAGTGCTTGCTTTTTGCCTTCCATTCGCTTCAAAATGTATATTTGTGGGTAAAATCTTGCTAATAGAAATACACTTCTGGCTTTAATTTCTAGTGATATGGGTTATTAGTAATACTGAAACACAATCATCCTAGACTCATATGGAGGGTAGCAGTCATAAAAAGGAAAAAACAGCCCTCCAGGGCACATGTCTTCTTACTAGTGAGCAAATTATCTTCCGCAGAAAATTAATGACTACCCTATCTGAGCAACAAAAATGAACATTTACATTACACCTTCTGTGTCAGGTGCTTTATTGTATATTTTTATAAGAACCCTATGATGAAGAAATTATCTTTACATCATAGATGAGAAAATTGAGTTATATGTTAAATAACTGCCCAAAGCCACAACTACATTGGAATCCAAGACTCTCGGATTCTTAAACCAATATACTTTTCCCACTATTTCATACTGTCTTTGCAAAATGAAAGCAAATAGAGGTTAAAAACCCTACACTATCAGGTAGGGTATCTGGCATGTAAATCCATGTTTGGTTCTAAAGCCTATGCCTGTGTATTTCTACATATTTTTGTCCTTTGCCTCCCAAGTTCATTTAGCTCCATCTATAGAGTAGAGGAAAAGAAGAGAGCATCTAGTGAAATAAGAAGAGTTCTATGTTATCATTAAGCAAGCTCGGGCTAGCATTTCCTGAACTGTGAATAGTTCAGAGCAACATTATACAGACTGGTGAAAATACATTAATCATTTTTTAATGTATGTAAAATGTAGATTAACTTTATTAATTCTTAAACCATATTCTTTCATTCATTAATCCAACAGATATTTGTTGATCTCTTATTTGTGTGAGACTTATGACTAATCAGAGAGAAGTCCTTGTCTTCAAGGAGTTATGTTCTGATTGGAGATTAAGGTAGTAAACAAGACAAATAAATATCAACAAAATATATTGCACATTTAGATGATAAATGTTAAACAGAAAAATAAGGCAGAGATTGTAAAAAGCAGAAAGTTATATACCATTGTTACAGTAATACTAGGTTTTATAATTACCCATGTGTTTACCTTTATTGAGATCTTTAGTTCTTCTTACAGCTTCAAGTTACTGTCTAGTGTCCTTTCCTTTTACCTTGTAGAATTTCCCTGAGCATTTTTTGCAAGGCAATTATGGTGATTATGAACTCTCAGCTTTCGTTTTTCTGAGAATGTCTTGATTTCTCCTCCACTTTTGAATGACAGTTTTGTCAGATATAGGATTATTGGTTGAGACTTTTTTCTTTTAGCACTTTGAATATATTGGCCCACTGCCTTCTGGTCTCCAAAGTTTCTGATGAGAAATTTGCTGATAATCTTATTAGCAATCCCTTGTGTGTTATATAATTTGCTTATCTCTGGCTGCTTTCAAGGTTCACCCTTTGGCTTTTGCAAGTTTGATTATAATGTGTTATGAGTTTCTTTGGTTTTATTATACGTGGAGTTTGTTGAGCTTCTTGAATGTTTATGTTCATGTCTTTCCTCAAATTTGGGAAGTTTTCAGCCATTATTTATTCAAATATTCTCTCTGCCCCTTTTTCTCTCTCTTATCCTTCTGGGACTTCCACAATAAGTAGTAGTGTCCCACAGGTCCCTTGGGCTCTGTTCACTTATCTTCAATCTTTTTTTCATTCTGTTCCTCAGTCTTGACAATTCCTATTGTTCTATCTTCAAGTTCACCAATTCTTTCTTCTGCCTGCTCAATCAAATCTGTCTTGGAATCCCTTTAGTGAACTTTTCATCTCAATTACTGTCCTTTCAGCCTTGTGATTTCATTTTAGTTTCTTTTTAGTTTTTTAATCTATTGATATTTCCATTTCATTCATATATCACTTTCCTGACTCTCTACATCTTCCTTTATTTCTTTCAGCATCTTTAGAGTTTTCAAATCTTTAATATATTTCCTATTAAGTATTTTTCAGGGACAGAGTCTGTTGATTTACCTTTTTTCCTTTTAATGGGTCACACTTTCCTCTTTCTATGTATACCTTGTGATTTTTGTTGTTATTGAACATTGGACATTGAATCTAATAATGTGATAACTCTGGCAATCAGATACTCTCCTTTCCCCAGGATTTGCTGGTTTTGTTATTTTTAAAATATTTTTATGCTTTTTTATTGTTTTTTTTTTCTGTGCTGTTTCTGTGCCAATGATCAGCTCAACAAGTAAACTTAATGTCTTCTTTTTTTTTTTTTAAGATTTTATTTATTTATTTGACAGACAGAGATCAGAAGTAGGCAGAGAGAGAGAGAGGAGGAAGCAGGCTCTCCGCAGAGCGGACAGCCCGATGTGGGGCTCGATCCCAGGACCCTGGGATCATGATCTGAGCCGAAGGCAGAGGCTTTAACCCACTGAGCCACCCAGGCGCCCCAACTTAATGTCTTCTAAAGTCTTTTCTGGGCATGTACAGTCACTTAGTGATTTTTCTCCATATATTCAGTTGTTTTTTAATGTACTGGTCTTTCACATCTGACTACTGAAAGGATAAAAGCAAAAAATGAAGGTTTTTTTTTTAAAAGAGGGGTACAAAGCCCTTTAAATGTCCTGGAATTCACTTCAGCTAGAGTGGGAGGGGCTTGCAACTCCTGGAGGAGATGTAACAAGAATGACTGCCAGACTCTTTGTACCTTTGTGATCAAGTGCAGCAATCAGTCATCAAAGCGCAACTCACCAATATTTGGAGGGCAGGTACCCATCCTAGCTCCTACAAGCGTGTTCAAGATGCTTTTGGAACACATGTACAGCTTCCTGCCATATGTCTGGGCATTGGGAGAAGGTAGCTGCTACTGTGCTAAGAGCTAAAATTGACTAAAAGTAACCACAATATATCTGTCTAGACCTTATCCTGGAGGTTGTGAGCCTTCAACAGACTCCAGAGTTTCAAAATTAGTTATATCAGACAGATTCTGACAGTGCAGTTGTCATTTAGGTGGGGAGACAGATTCATGGTGCTTCCTACTTTGCCATCTTCTCCAGATCCTCTATTATGTTTTAATAGGATCATTTTGGGTACTGTGCTGAGAATATATTGAGGGAAAACAAGAGAGGAAGCATGAACAAATTATGAAATTATTGTATTAAGTAATCTAGGTGAACAATCCCCAACAGATTAAAGGGTGGGATAAGGCTAAGGTCAGGGTAATTATTCCCTGCAAGGGGATTACTTTCTGCAAAGTCACGTGGCCATGTCTCTTGCCTTACAGCTATCGTTCTTTTCAAGATACCTAATTCAACATAATTCTTTCCTCCCAAATTATGATAACTTCCCTTTTCTCTTTTGGGTAGTGACAGCTTGGCTACTATTAAGCTCAGGGTTAATGAACTATTTCTTGTGGTTTCCCTGTACCTACATCTTACAAATATTCCCTTATAAATAAACCCTCATTGAATTATCCTTTTTTCAAGTGTTCCATGTGTTTACTGTTGAGACCCTAACTGATACAGGAATTCTTCAGTTCAAGTTGCAATGTCTTAAGTATTCTCAGTAAATTAAGCTTGTGAATTATGTTTGCATATTCTATATAACTGCATTTAAAAATCTGTATATCAGTTACTGACAGAAGTATGTTAAAATCTCTCATTACCATCATACCCTATGTCTTTGAGAACCAAGATTCTCAGTATGGAAGAGGGAAAATAGAGAAGTAATATGGAAGATAGAAGAGGTCATATAAAAACACCATAGTATTAAATTTGAATTGGAAGTGTTAATATGAACATGTGAGATGTCATATAGATGTTTGTATGTATATATATATATATATATATATATATATATATATATATATATATATATGTATGAGTTTTGTCCACTAAAAAGGAACAGAAAAATGACCAACCCAGTAATAATGAGCACCCCTAGCACCCACATTCCCAGGTTGTATTCTAGAATTAACATTTGCCACTTTAAGAAACCAGAGCTTCTTAGAAAAGTGGTTTAGTTCAGAAAATGTGCAAGATGAGCCTAGAACATCTTGTCATACCAGATAGCAAGGAAGGTATCAAAGAATACTAGTATCAAATCAAAAGGATACATGACTAAATTTGAAGAGGTTCCCACTGGCCAGATTTGGGACAAATTGAGCTTTAGTGAAGATCAAAATTACAATAGACTGAAATTCATAGAATCCATGAGTTCATAGTGATAAAAAAAAAAAGTTGGTCACATTCAGAACATGACAGGAAAAAATATGAGATTTTAAACTTGATAAAGGGAACGATCAAGAGTTTATCCTTCCTTTCCTGCATGAACTATATCATTTGGTACGCAAATAATAGACAAAGAGAAGCATCACTTTAATGAAGCATTTCACCGAATAAAAAAGAAATATTAGCATTAGAATATCAGGACTTTGGAAGTCTCAGTGAATTAATGCTTATAAGCATTTGGCAGCAATGGTTGTTAAATCACAACTAGACATAGTGTGTCTCTTAATGAATGACCACAGCATTTCCCATGGTCTTGATCATGTGAATGAACCTGAGTCTACTGAAGCCACTGGATCTAGCTATGAACTTGCTGGAAATAACAGGAGTCAGAGAAACACACTAACTGTGTGTTCTTCTTACCTAGTTTCAAGAGTATTCACTTTATAATAATTCTTAAACTAAGCATTCATGTATTACTCTTTATCTGTTTCATTTTACAATAAAAAGAATAAAAGTCTTTCACTGTGTTGGTAGAATTGCTTATTTTTCCTTGTAGTTCTGTCCATTGTTGTCATGTGTATATGTATGTCATATATATATATATATATATATATATATACACACATATATACGTGGTAATGGTGAATGTGGATATATATATATATATATGTACATTCACCATTACCACATACATATATGTATGTCATACACGCATGCGTACACACACACACACACATATATAATTTTTTAGGTACATAAAAGAATTATTTAGAATTATTAAACTTTTGGTAAATTATGTTGTTATTCTCTATTGTTAATATATTTTACACTGAAGCCTGTTTTTGTATTAGTATACTAACTTTCTTGTGGTTAATATTTTCCTGGTATATGTTTTCTATCTCTTTAGTTTTTAACCTTACTGTATTCTTTGGTTTTAAATATGCCTCTAGTATTGCTAGATTTTATTTTTTCATCCACTGTATCAGTCTTTGTCTCTTAGCAGAGCTTTTATACACTTTTATGTATGATAATTATTGATATTCTTGGATTTGTGTTATCTTTTATCTTTTTTTGTTTCTTTTTTCTATTTTCTTTGCAACTCCTGAATTTTTGTCATTTTATTTTTTTACCCACTACTATTTCAGAAAGTATCTACTCTAACTCTAATATATTAGTGCTTACTTTTTATATTTTTATATTCATACTTAACATATCAAAGATGAAAATTATTTAATATGTTTATCTTTTTCCCAAACAACACAGAGATTCTAGAATACTTCAAATAATTAACTATTTTGTCTGTTCCTATTATTTAATCTAAATATTTGAGTGGTCAACATTTGATTTTATTCCACAAGTGCTAAAATATAAGCATAAAGACAAAATAAAGGTGTGCCTGTGTGGCTCAGTGGGTTAAGCCTCTGACTCAGGTAGTGACCTCAGTCCTGGGATCAAGGTCCATGTAAGGCTTTCTGCTGAGTGGGGAGCCTGCTTCTCTCTCTCTCAGGTATATGTTTTCTATCTCTTTAGTTTTTAACCTTACTGTATTCTTTGGTTTTAGATATGCCTCTAATATTGCTAGATTTTATTTTTTCATACACTGAATCAGTCTTTGTCTCTTAACAGAGCTTTTATTATTGACATTGTTTACTTGTGATCTCTCTCTCTCTCTCTCTCTCTGGCAAATTAATAAATAACTTTTTTAAAAAGACAAAATAAAAATAGGACTGGAATAAATGAGTCAATACAATAATTTATATCAAACTCTCCTGAATTACACGTTATTTTTTCATGTGCTTTTTCTGCTTTTTTAAACCCTGATGATGTTGTTTTTATTTTTTTTAAATCAGTGTTTGCTAACACCATCTGTTGAAGAGATTGTCTTTTTTCCACTGGATATCCATTCCTGCTTTGTTGAAGATTAATTTTCCATATTTCTGAAAGTTCATTTCTGAGTTTTCTACTCTGTTTCATTGATCTATGTGTCTGTTTTTATGCTAGTATCACACTGTCTTGATCACTATAGCTTTGTAATATAACTGGACAGAAACATGCAAAAAAGAAAAACAAAAACAAAAAAATGAAACTGGACTACTTTCTTATACCATATACAGAAATAAATTAAAAATGGATGAAAGCCCTAAATGTGAGACAGGAAACCATAAAAATCCTAGAGAAAAATATAGGCAGTAAGCTCTTTGGCTTTGGCCATGGCAACTTCTTACTAGACACAGGGAAAGGAAAACAAAAACAAAAATAAACTATTGGGATTTCATCAAGATAACAAGCTTCTGCACAGCAAAGGAAATAATACAACTAAAAGTCAACCCCTGGAATGGGAGAAGATATTACAAATGACATATCTGGTAAAGGATTAGTATACAAAATGTATAAAGAACTTATCAAACTCAACACCCAGAAAACAAATAATCCAGTTAAAAAATGGACAGAGGACATGAATAAATGTCAAAGAATTAGATGGCTAATGGACACATGAACAGATGCTCAGCATTACTCACCATCAGGAAAATGCAAATCAAAACTACAATGACATATCACCTTATACCAATCAGAATGGCTGAAATTAACAACATAGGAAACAACAGGTGTTGGCAAGGATGCTGAAAAGGGAAACCCTCTTACAATGTTGGTGGAAATGCAAACTGGTGCAGTCACTCGGGAAAACAGTATGGAGTTTCCTCAAAGAGTTAAAAATAGAACTACCCTGGGGCGCCTGGGTGTCTCAGTGGGTTGGGCCGCTGCCTTTGGCTCAGGTCATGATCTCAGGGTCCTGGGATCGAGTCCCGCATCGGGTTCTCTGCTCAGCAGGGAGTCTGCTTCCCTTCCTCTCTCTCTCTCTGCCTGCCTCTCTGCCTACTTGTGATCTCTCTCTGTCAAATAAATAAATGGAATCTTTAAAAAAAAAAAATAGAACTACCCTGTGATCCAGCAATTACACTACTAGGTATTTACCCAACGCATACAAAAATACTGATCCAAAGGGATACATGCACCCCAATGTTTATAACAGCATTATCAATAATAGCCAAGTTATGGAAACAGCCCAAATATCCATCAATTGATGAATGGGTAAAGAATATAATATAGTAGAATATTACTTAGCCATAAAAAAGAATGAAATCTGAGAGGGAGGAGTCAAGATGGCGGAGAAGTAGCAAGCTGAGACTGCTTCAGCTAGCCGGAGATCAGCTAGATAGCTTATCTAAAGATTGCAAACACCTGAAAATCCATCAGCAGATCGAAGAGAAGAAGAACAGCAATTCTGGAAACAGAAAAACAACCACTTTCTGAAAGGTAGGACCGGCGGAGAAGTGAATCCAAAGCGACGGGAAGATAGACCCCGGGGGGAGGGGCCGGCTCCCGGCAAGCGGCGGAGCAACCGCGCACAAAATCAGGACTTTTAAAAGTCTGTTCCGCTGAGGGACATCGCTCCAGAGGCTAAACCGGGGCGAAGCCCATGCGGGGTCAGCGTGGCCTCAGGTCCCGCAGGGTCACAGAAGGATCGGGGGTGTCTGAGTGTCGCAGAGCTTGCGGGTATTGGAACGGGAAAGCCGGCTACAGAGACAGAGCCGACAGTAAGCTCGCAGCTCCGTGTTACCTTGAACCGGTCGCAGGCTCGGTGAGCTCGGAGCACGGCGGGAGGTCAGGCAGACGGGAGTAACTGGGCGCTGTTCTCTGAGGGCGCACTGAGGAGTGGGGCCCTGGGCTCTCGGCTCCTCCGGGCCAGAGACCAGGAGGCCGCCATTTGTATTCCCGTCCTCTGGAACTCTACGGAAAGCGCTCAGGGAACAAAAGCTCCTGAAAGCAAACCCGAGCGGATTACTCACCCCGGCCCCGGGTAAGGGCAGTGTAATTCCGCCTGGGGCAAAGACACTTGAGAATCACTACAACAGGCCCCTCCCCCAGAAGATCAACAAGAAATCCAGCCGAGACCAAGTTCACCTACCAAGGAGTGCGGTTTCAATACCAAGGAGAGCAGCAGAATTCCAGAGGAGGAGAAAGCCAAGCACGGAACTCATGGCTGTTTTCCTGTGATTTTTTTTTTAGTCTTGCAGTTAATTTAATTTTTTCTTTTTCATTTTTTTTTTTTTCTCGCCTTCGGGTAAAATTTTTTTTAACTGTTACCTTTTTCTTTTTTAACGATTTTTTACTAGTTTATCTAATATATATATATTTTTTTTACATTTTTCTTAGGTGTTTTCTTTTTTTAAAAAATTCTTTTCTTTTCTTTTTTTTTCTTTTTCTTTTCTTTTTGTTTTTTTCTTTCTTTCTTCCTTTTTGAACCTCTTTCTATCCCCTTTCTCCCCACTCACGATTTTGGATCTCTTCTAATTTGGTTAAAGCATATTTTCCTGGGGTTGTTGCCACCCTTTTAGTATTTTACTTGCCCCTTCATTTACTCTTATCTGGACAAAATGACAAGACGTAAAAATTCAACACAAAAAAAAGAACAAGAGGCAGTACCGAAGGCTAGGGACCTAATCAATACAGACATCGGTAATATGTCAGATCTAGAGTTCAGAATGACAATTCTCAAGGTTCTAGCCGGGCTCGAAAAAGGCATGGAAGATATTAGAGAAAACCCTCTCGAGAGATATAAAAGCCCTTTCTGGAGAAATAAAAGAACTAAAATCTAACCAAGGTGAAATCAAAAAAGCTATTAATGAGGTGCAATCAAAAATGGAGGCTCTAACTGCTAGGATAAATGAGGCAGAAGAAAGAATTAGTGATATAGAAGACCAAATGACAGAGAATAAAGAAGCTGAGCAAAAGAGGGACAAACAGCTACTGGACCACGAGGGGAGAATTCGAGAGATAAGTGACACCATGAGACGAAACAACATTAGAATAATTGGGATTCCAGAAGAAGAAGAAAGTGAGAGGGGAGCAGAAGGTATACTGGAGAGAATTATTGGGGAGAATTTCCCCAATATGGCAAAGGGAATGAGCATCAAAATTCAGGAGGTTCAGAGAATGCCCCTCAAAATCAATAAGAATAGGCCCACACCCCGTCACCTAATAGTAAAATTTACAAGTCTCAATGACAAAGAGAAAATCCTGAAAGCAGCCCGGGAAAAGAAGTCTGTAACATACAATGGTAAAAATATTAGATTGGCAGCTGACTTATCCACAGAGACCTGGCAGGCCAGAAAGAGCTGGCATGATATTTTCAGAGCACTAAACGAGAAAAAAAATGCAGCCAAGAATACTATATCCAGCTAGGCTATCATTGAAAATAGAAGGAGAGATTAAAAGCTTCCAGGACAAACAACAACTGAAAGAATTTGCAAATACCAAACCAGCTCTACAGGAAATATTGAAAGGGGTCCTCTAAGCAAAGAGAGAGCCTACAAGTGGTAGATCAGAAAGGAACAGAGACCATATACAGTAACAGTCACCTTACAGGCAATACAATGGCACTAAATTCATATCTCTCAATAGTTACCCTGAATGTGAATGGGCTAAATGCCCCTGTCAAAAGACACAGGGTATCAGAATGGATAAAAAACAAAACCCATCTATATGTTGCCTCCAAGAAACACATTTTAAGCCCGAAGACACCTCCAGATTTAAAGTGAGGGGTGGGAAAAGAATTTACCATGCTAATGGACATCAGAAGAAAGCAGGAGTGGCAATCCTTATATCAGATCAATTAGATTTTAAGCCAAAGACTATAATAAGAGATGAGGAAGGACACTATATCATACTCAAAGGGTCTGTCCAACAAGAAGATTTAACAATTTTAAATATCTATGCCCCCAATGTGGGAGCAGCCAACTATATAAACCAATTAATAACAAAATCAAAGAAACACATCAACAATAATACAATGATAGTAGGGGACTTTAACACTCCCCTCACTGAAATGGACAGGTCATCCAAGCAAAAGATCAGCAAGGAAATAAAGGCCTTAAATGACACACTGGACCAGATGGACATCACAGATATATTCAGAATATTTCATCCCAAAGCAACAGAATACACATTCTTCTCTAGTGCACATGGAACATTACCAGAATAGATCACATCCTCGGTCCTAAATCAGGACTCAACCGGTATCAAAAGATTGGGATCATTCCCTGCATATTTTCAAACCACAATGCTCTAAAGCTAGAACTCAACCACAAAAGGAAGTTTGGAAAGAACCCAAATACATGGAGACTAAACAGTATCCTTCTAAAGAATGAATGGGCCAACCGGGAAATTAAAGAAGAATTGAAAAAAATCATGGAAACAAATGATAATGAAAATACAACGGTTCAAAATCTGTGGGACACAACAAAGGCAGTCCTGAGAGGAAAATATATAGCGGTACAAGCCTTTCTCAAGAAACAAGAAAGGTCTCAGGTACACAACCTAACCCTACACCTAAAGGAGCTGGAGAAAGAACAAGAAAGAAACCCTAAGCCCAGCAGGAGAAGAGAAATCATAAAGATCAGAGCAGAAATCAATGAAATAGAAACCAAAAAAACAATAGAACAAATCAACGAAACTAGGAGCTGGTTCTTTGAAAGAATTAATAAAATTGATAAACCCCTGGCCCGACTTATCAAAAAGAAAAGAGAAAGGACCCAAATAAATAAAATCATGAATGAAAGAGGAGAGATCACAACTAACACCAAAGAAATACAAACTATTATAAGAACATACTATGAGCAACTCTACGGCAATAAATTTGACAATCTGGAAGAAATGGATGCATTCCTAGAAACATATAAACTACCACAACTGAACCAGGAAGAAATAGAAAGCCTGAACAGACCCATAACCAGTAAGGAGATTGAAACAGTCATTAAAAATCTCCAAACAAACAAAAGCCCAGGGCCAGACGGCTTCCCGGGGGAATTCTACCAAACATTTAAAGAAGAACTAATTCCTATTCTCCTGAAACTGTTCCAAAAAATAGAAATGGAAGGAAAACTTCCAAACTCATTTTATGAGGCCAGCATCACCTTGATCCCAAAACCAGACAAGGATCCCACCAAAAAAGAGAGCTATAGACCGATATCCTTGATGAACACAGATGCGAAGATACTCAACAAAATACTAGCCAATAGGATTCAACAGTACATTAAAAGGATTATTCACCACGACCAAGTGGGATTTATTCCAGGGCTGCAAGGTTGGTTCAACATCCGCAAATCGGTCAATGTGATACAACACATCAATAAAAGTAAGAACAAGAACCATATGATACTCTCAATAGATGCTGAAAAAGCATTTGACAAAGTACAGCATCCCTTCCTGATCAAAACTCTTCAAAGTGTAGGGATAGAGGGCACATACCTCAATATCATCAAAGCCATCTATGAAAAACCCACCACAAATATCATTCTCAATGGAGAAAAACTGAAAGCTTTTCCGCTAAGGTCAGGAACACGGCAGGGATGTCCATTATCACCACTGCTATTCAACATAGTACTAGAGGTCCTAGCCTCAGCAATCAGACAACAAAAGGAAATTAAAGGCATCCAAATCGGCAAAGAAGAAGTCAAATTATCACTCTTCGCAGATGATATGATACTATATGTGGAAAACCCAAAAGACTCCACTCCAAAACTGCTAGAACTTATACAGGAATTCAGTAAAGTGTCAGGATATAAAATCAATGCACAGAAATCAGTTGCATTTCTCTACACCAACAGCAAGACAGAAGAAAGAGATATTAAGGAGTCAATCCCATTTACAAGTGCACCCAAAACCATAAGATACCTAGGAATAAACCTAACCAAAGAGACACAGAATCTATACTCAGAAAACTATAAAGTACTCATGAAAGAAATTGAGGAAGACACAAAGAAATGGAAAAATGTTCCATGCTCCTGGATTGGAAGAATAAATATTGTGAAAATGTCTATGCTACCTAAAGGAATCTACACATTTAATGCAATTCCTATCAAAGTACCATCCATCTTTTTCAAAGAAATGGAACAAATAATTCTAAAATTTATATGGAACCAGAAAAGACCTCGAATAGCCAAAGGGATATTGAAAAAGAAAGCTAACGTTGGTGGCATCACAATTCCGGACTTCAAGCTCTATTACAAAGCTGTCATCATCAAGACAACATGGTACTGGCACAAAAACAGACACATAGATCAATGGAACAGAATAGAGAGCCCAGAAATAGACCCTCAAATCTATGGTCAACTAATCTTCGACAAAGCAGGAAAGAATGTCCAATGGAAAAAAGACAGCCTTTTCAATAAATGGTGCTGGGAAAATTGGACAGCCACATGCAGAAAAATGAAATTGGACCATTTCCTTACACCACACACAAAAATAGACTCAAAATGGATGAAGGACCTCAATGTACGAAAGGAATCCATCAAAATCCTTGAGGAGAACACGGGCAGCAACCTCTTCTACCTCTGCCGCAGCAATATCTTCCTAGGAACAACGCAAAAGGCAAGGGAAGCAAGGGAAAAAATGAACTACTGGGATTTCATCAAGATCAAAAGCTTTTGCACAGCAAAGGAAACAGTTAACAAAATCAAAAGACAACTGACAGAATGGGAGAAGATATTTGCAAACGACATATCATATAAAGGACTAGTGTCCAGAATCTATAAAGAACTTAGCAAACTCAACACCCAAAGAACAAATAATCCAATCAATAAATGGGCAGAGGACATGAACAGACATTTCTGCAAAGAAGACATCCAGATGGCCAACAGACACATGAAAAAGTGCTCCACATCACTGGGCATCAGGGAAATACAAATCAAAACCACAATGAGATATCACCTCACACCAGTCAGAATGGCTAAAATCAACAAGTCAGGAAAGGACAGATGCTGGCGAGGATGCGGAGAAAGGGGAACCCTCCTACACTGTTGGTGGGAATGCAAGCTGGTGCAGCCACTCTGGAAAACAGCATGGAGGTTCCTCAAAATGTTGAAAATAGAACTGCCCTATGACCCAGCAATTGCACTATTGGGTATTTACCCTAAAGATACAAATGTAGTGATCCAAAGGGACACATGCACCCGAATGTTTATAGCAGCAATGTCCACAATAGCCAAACTATGGAAAGAACCTAGATGCCCATCAACAGATGAATGGATCAAGAAGATGTGGTATATATACACAATGGAATACTATGCAGCCATCAAAAGAAATGAAATCTTGCCATTTGCAACAACATGGATGGAACTAGAGCGTATCATGCTTAGCGAAATAAGTCAAGCAGAGAAAGACAACTATCATATGATCGCCCTGATATGAGGAAGTGGTGATGCAACATGGAGGCTTAAGTGGGTAGAAGAAGAATAAATGAAACAAGATGGGATTGGGAGGGAGACAAACCATAAGTGACTCTTAATCTCACAAAACAAACTGAGGGTTGCCAGGGGGAGGGGGTTTGGGAGAAG
Organism: Mustela putorius furo; assembly: GCF_011764305.1. Classification (NCBI taxonomy): domain Eukaryota; kingdom Metazoa; phylum Chordata; class Mammalia; order Carnivora; family Mustelidae; genus Mustela; species Mustela putorius. Next base: position 40,413,313 of record NW_025422005.1, on the reverse strand, counting down.
GGGGTGGGATTATGGACATTGGGGAGGGTATGTGCTTTCGTGAGTGCTGTGAAGTGTGTAAACCTGGTGATTCACAGACCTGTACCCCTGGGGATAAAAATATATGTTTATAAAAAATAAAAAATTAAAAAAAAAAAAAAAGAATGAAATCTTGCCATTTGCAGTGACATGGATGGCAAAATTAAGTAAAACTAAGGCAGTCAGAGAACAACAAATACCCTATCATTTCACTTATATGTGGAATTCAAAGAAAAAAATCAATGAACATAGGAGGGAGAAAAGAGCAAAACCAAGTAACAGACTCTTAATCATAACAAATAAATTGAGGGTTATGGGAGGGGAGGTGGGCAGGGGAATTGGTTAAATATGTGTTGGGGATTAAGGAGGGCACTTGTGATGAGTACAGGGTGTCATATATAAGTGATGAATCATTAAATTCTACACCTAAAGCAAATATTACATTCTATGTTAACTAACTGGAATTTAAATAAAACTTAGAAAAAATCTCTTTATCTTTTTGGGTAAGAATTATTTATTATTTTTCTTACATTTGAATTATTTATCCCATCTTGCATATTCATTTCACATCTCAAAGACCTTCTATTTGTGTTTATTTCCTTCCTACTTGAAATTTCTCTCTTAAAATATTTTTTACTAGGATCTGTTTGTAACAAATTCTCTCAATTCTTTTATGTTTAAAATTATTTTTAGGGAGAGAGGAAGCAAGATGGCAGAGGAGTAGGAGACTGAACTATCATTAGGTACTAGGAGTTCAGCTGGATAGTTATCAACCATTCCCAAAACTCAACAGGAGATAGAAGAGAAAAAGAACAACAATTCTGGGAGAAGAAAATTGACCACTTCTGGAGAGTAGAAGGTGTGGAGAAGTGAATCCAAAGCAATGGGAAGATAGACTATGGGAGGAAGAGGCCAGCTCTTGGCAAGCAGTGGAGCAGCAGAGCACAAAATTGGAACTTTTAGAAGTCTGATCCACTGAGGGACATCACTCCAGAGACTAAGCAGTGTGTCTCAGGACCTCTGTGGTCACAGAAAGACCAGGGGTGTCTGAGTGTGGCAGAACTACTAGGAATCCGAGTGGGGAAGTTGACTATGGAGACATGACTGAGGAGTAGGCTCTCAGCCTGGGGCTACCTTAAGCCATGATCTAAGGAACAGTTGGGCCACTGCTCTTCGAACAGGGACAACATAAGTGGCAGATCCAGAGAGACACCCTCTTTCCTCTTCTGGGAGAAGCAGCATGGGAGCCCATGGCAGGAATTTGTTGGGTTTGGAGACTACAAACAGGACTGTACACCAGAGATAAAAATGCTCAGTCATAGGACGGGTGAGTTTGGAGTATGGCTGGAGACCAGGGAGACAGGAGGGATTGACTGTTTCTGAGGGTGCACTGAGGAGTGGGGCCCTGAGCACTCAGCCCCTTTGGACTGGGAATTGGGAGGCTGCCATTTTAATTCCTGTTCTCCAAAGCTGTACGAAAGCATTCAGGGAACAAGAGCTACTGAGAGTGAGCCCAAGCAGAATACTTAGCCTGCCCCTGACAAGGGTGGTGCAATTCCACCTTGGGCAAAGACATTTGACAATCACTGCAACAGTCCTCTTCCCCAGATCAACAAGAACATCCAGCCAAGACCAAGTTCACCAATCAATGAGAATTGCGGAATTCCAGTCTAGGAGAAAGCAACAAATAGAATTCATGGAGTTTTTCCCATGATCCTTTAGTCTTGCAAAGGTAAATTTTTTTAATCTAGTTTTTTTCTTAGTCTATTTTTTAACTTCTCCTCTTTCCTCTTTTAACATTTTTTAAACAATTTTATCAATACCTTTTTAAAAATTTTTAAAATTTTCATTGTTACAGTCATATTTTATCCCTTCATTCTACTTAACCTTACTTTTTGTATACATATAGGTTTTTTTCTTTAAAATCTTGGAATGCAATTTCTTCTGATAGGTCAAAATATACCCTAAATCTAGCTCATGGCTTTGTTCTAGACTCCAGCCTGCTCATGTTCTCTCCTTTTTATTTCTTTTTCCAACTTATCTTATTGATTCCTTTTTAAAAATCATTTTAATTTTCATCTTTACAGTCATATTCCATCACTTCATTGTGTTGACCTTTATTTTTGTATATATATGTTTTTCTTTCTTTAAAATTTTGGGAGGTAGTTTCTTCTAAGAGGCCAGAATACACACAAAATCAAGGGTGTGGCTCTGTTCTATTCACCAGTCTAGTATATCTATATCTATATCTATGTAAAATTTTTTAATTTTTTCCCTTTTACTTCACCCCCGGGCTTGGGTCTCTTCTGATTTTGTTAGTGTATATTTTTCTGGGATCTTTCCACCCTTTTAATATTTTATTCTCTCATTCTTATATCTTATCTGAATAAAATGCCAAGTGGAAAAAGTCACGACAAAAGAAAGAACAAGAGGCAGTACCAGTGGCTAGGGACCTAATCAATATGGACATTGGTAATATGTCAGAACTAGAGTTCAGAATGATGATAATCAAGGTGCTAGCTGGGCTAGAAAAATGCATGGAAGATATTAGAGAATCCCTTTCTGGAGAAATAAAAGAATAAAAATCAAGCCAAGTTGAAATAAAAAACTATTAATAAGGTGCAATAAAAAAATGGAGGTTCTTACAGCTAGAATAAATGAGACAGAAGAGAGAATTAGTGATATAGAAGACCTAGTGATGGAGATAAAGAAGCTGAGGAAAAGAGAGAAAAACAACTACTGGACCACAAGGGAAGAATTCAAGAGATAAGTGATACCATCAGATAAAACAATATTAGAATAATTGGGATCCCATAAGAAGAAGAAAGAGAGAGAGGGGCAGAAGGTATATTGGAGCAAATGATAGTGGAGAACTTCCCTAATTTAGGGAAGGAAACAGGCATCAAAATCCAGGAGGCACAGAACCCTCCCCTCAAAATCAATAAAAATAGGTCCACATCCTGTCATCTAATAGCAAGACTTACAAGTCTTAGTGAGAAAGAGAAAATCCTGAAAGCAGCTCAAGACAAGAGGTCTCTAACATGCAATGGTAAAAATATTAGATTGGCAGTAGACCTATGCACAGAGACCTAGCAGACCAAAAACGACTAGCATAATAGATTCAGAACTAAATGAGAAAACTATGCAGCCAAGAATACTATATCCAGCTAAGCTGTCACAGAAAATAGAAGGAGAAATAAAAAGCTTCCAGGATAAATGGAAACTAAAAGAATTTGCAAACACCAAACCAGCCCTACAGGAAACATTGAAAAGGGCCCTCTAAGCAAACAGAGAGCCTAAAAGTAACAAACCAGAAAGGAACAGAGACAATATACAGTAACAGTCATCTTTTAGGCAAAACAATATCACTAAATTCACATCTCTCAATAGTTACCCTGAATGTAAATAGGTTAAATTCCTCAATCAAAAGACACAGGGTATTAGAATGGATAAAAAGAGAGAGAGAAAGGAAGAGAGACCCATTGATATGCTGTCTGCAAGAAATTCATGTTAGACCCAAAGACACCTTCAGATCTAAAGTGAAGGGGTGGAAAACCATTTACCATGCTAATGGATGTCAAAAGAAAGCTGGGGTGGCAATCCTTATATCAGATAAATTAGATTTTAAGTCAAATATTTTAATAAGAGATGGGGAAGGACACTATATCATACTTAAAGGCTCTGTCCAACAAGAAGATTTAAGAATTTTAAATATCTATGCTCCTAACATGGGAACAGATAACTATATGAACCAATTAATAACAAAACCAAAGAAACACATTGACAATATACAATAATAGTAGGGGACTTTAACACCCCCCCCTCATTGAAATGGACAGATCATCTAAGCAGATCAACAAGGAAGTAAAAGCTTTAAATGACACACTGGACCAGATGGACATCACAAATATATTCAGAACATTCCATTCCAATGAAACAGAATACACATTCTTCTCTTGTGCACATGGAACATTCTCTAGAATAGATCACATTCTGGGTCACAAATCAGGTCTCAACTGGTACCATAATATTAGGGTCATCCCCTACATATTTTCAGACCACAATGCTCTGAAGCTAGAACTCAATAACAAGAGGAAATTTAGAAAGAACCCAAATACATAGAGGCTAAAGAGCAGTCTACTAAAGAATGAATGGGTCAACCAGGAAGTTAAGGAAGAATTGAAAAAAATTCATGGAAACAAATGATGAAAGCACAACTGTTCCAAATCTGAATATATCTAAATCTGTGGGACACAGCAAAGGCAGTCCTGAGAGGTAAATATATAGCAATACAAGCCTTTCTCAAGAAACAACCTAACCCTACATCTAAAGGAGCTGGAGAAAGAACAGCAAAGAAAGCCTAAACCCAACAGAGCAGAAATCAAAGAAATGGAAACCAAAAGAACAGCAGAACAAATCAATGAAAGTAGGAGTTGATTCTTTGAAAGAATTAATAAGATTGATAAACCCCTGGCTAGACTTATTAAAAAGAAAAGAGAAAGAACCCAAATTAGTAAAATCATTAATTAAAGAGGAGAGATCACAAACTGTTAACAGGAAAGAAATACAAACAATTATAAGAACATATTATGAGCAACTATAGGCCAGCAAGTTTGACAATCTGGAAGAAATGGACGCATTTCTAGAGACATGTAAACTAGCAAAACTGAACCAGGAAGGAATAGAAAACCTGAATTTACCCATAACCAGTAAGGAGATTGTGAAGCAGTCATTAAAAATCTCCCAAACAAACAAGAGCCCAGGGCCAGATGGCTTCCCAGGGGAATACTACCAAACATTTAAAGAAGAATTAATACCTCTTCTCCTGAAACTGTTCCAAAAAATAGAAATGGAAGGAAAACTTCCAGATTCATTTTATGAGGCTGGCATTACCTTGTCCCCAAAAGCAGACAAAGACTCCATCAAAGAGGAGAATTACAGACCAATACCCTTGATCAAGATGCAAAAATTCAGATATCCAACATTCTTTATCTGGATGCAAAAATTCTCACCAAAATACTAACCAATAGGATCCAATAGTACATTAAAAGGATTATTCACCATGACCAAATGGGATTTATTCCTGGGCTGCAAGGTTGGTTCAACATCCACAAATCAATCAGTGTGATACAATACATTGATAAAAGAAAGAACAATAACCATATGATACTCTCAATAGCTGCTGAAAAAGCATTTGACAAAGTACAGCATCCTTTCCTGAACAAAACTCTTCAAAGTGTAGGGATAGAGGGTACATACCTCAGTATTACCAAAGCCATCTATGAAAAACACACAGTAAATATTATTCTCAAGGGGAAAAAACTGAAAGTTTTACCCCTAACATCAGGAACACAGCAAGGATATCCACTAGCTCCACTGCTATTCAACATAGTACTAGAAGTCCTACCCTCAGCAATCAGACAACAAAAAGAAATAAAAGGCATCTGAATCAGCAAAGAAGAAGCCAAATTCTCACTCTTTGCAGATGATATTATACTTTATGTGGAAAACCCAATAGACTCCACTCCGAATCTGCTAGAACTCATACAGGAATTCAGCAAAGTGTCAGGATATAAAATCAAAGCACAGAAATCAGTTGCATTTCTATACACCAACAGCAAGACAGAAGGAAGAGAAATTAGGGAGTCAATCCCATTTACAAATGCACCCCAAACTATAAGATATTTAGAAATAAACCTAACCTAAGAGGTAAAGAATCTGTACTCAGAAAACTATAAAGTACTCATGAAAGAGATTGAGGAAGACACAAGAAGAAAAAATGGAAAAACGTTCCATGCTCATGGATTGGAAGAAAAAATGTTGTGAAAATGTCTATGCTACCTAAAGCAATCTACACATTTAATGCAATCCCTATCAAAATACCATCACATTTTTTCAAAGAAATGGAACAAATTATCCTCAAATTTATCTGGAACCAGAAAAGACCCCGAATAGTGACAGGAATTTTAAAAGAGAAAATCAAAGTTGGTAGCATTACAATTCCAGACTTCAAGCTCTATTACAAAGCTATAATCATCAAGATAGTATGGCACTGGCACAAAAAGACACACACAGATCAATGGAACAGAATATAGATCCCAGAAAGACCCTCAACTCTATAGTCAACTAATCTTTGACAAAGCAGGAAAGAATGTCCAATGGAAAAAGGACAGTCTCTTCAACAAATGGTGTTGGGAAAATTGGACAGCCTCATGCAGAAAAATGAAACTGAACCATTTCCTTACACCACACACGAAAATAGACTCAAAGTCCTTGAGGAGAACACAGGCAGCAACCTCTTCAACCTCAGCCACAGCAACTTTTCCCTAGAAACACCGCGAAAGACAAGGGAAGCAAGGGCAAAAATGAACTATTGAAACCTCATCAAGATCAAAAGCTTTTGCACAGCAAAGGAAACAGTTAACAAAACCAAAAGACAACTGACAGAATAGGAGAATATATTCATAAATGACATACCAGATAAAGGGCTGGTATCCAAAATTTGTAAGGAACTTATCAAACTCAACACCCAAAGAACAAATAACCCACCAACAAATGGGAAGAAGACATAAACAGACATTTCTGCAAAGAAGACTTCCACATGGCCAACAGAGACAAGAACAAGTGCTCCACATCACTCCGCATCAGGGAAATACAAATCAAAACCACAATGAGATACCACCTCACACCAGTCAGAATGGCTAAAATTAACAAGTCAGGAAATGACAAATGTTGGCAAGAATGTGGAGAAATTTCCTACATTGTTGGTGGGAAATGCAAGCTGGTGCAGCTGCTCTGGAAAACAGGATGGATGCTTCTCAAAAAGTTAAAAGTAGAGCTACCCTACAACCCAGCAATAGCACTACTGGATATTTATGCTAAAGATGCAAATGTAGTGATCTGAAGGGGCACATGCACCCAAATGTTTATAGCGGCAATGGGCACAATAGCTGAACTATAGAACTTCATTCAACAGATGAATGGATAAAGAAGATGTGGTATTTATATACAATGGAATATTATGCAGCCATCAAAGGAAATGAAATCTTGTCATTTGTGACAACGTGGATGGAACTAGAGGGTATTATGCTTAGCGAAGTAAGTCAATCGGAGAAAGACAACTATCATATGATTTCCCGATATGAGGAAGTAGAGAGGCAACGTGGTGGGTGTGGGGGGTAGGAAAAGAATAAATGAAACAAGATGGGATCAGGAGGGAGACAAACCATAGGAAACTCTATCTCACAAAACAAACTGAGGGTTGCCAGGGGGAGGTGGGGAGGGAGAGGTTCGTGGGGGTGTAGACATTTGGGAGGGTATATGCTATGGTGAGTGCTGTGAAGTGTGTAAACCTGGCAATTCACAGACCTGTACCCTTGGGGCTAATAATACATTATATGTTTATAAAGAAATAAAAAATTTAAAAAAGAACTGTAAAAAAAGACCTAAAATTATATTTATGATCCTAGTTTCTTCAGAATTTATAGAGGAAGGAACAGAATATATCTCTCTCTTATAGATTGGAAGCATGACTAATTAAAAAATTAGTGACTGTCAGTTGCCCACCAAATGTTTATCTCCTATTAGTTTTTCACTAAAAGTACTTGGACCTTGTTCAAGGTAGCAACATAGTAGGCCCTGGGTGATAAGTCTTAGTTGATGTAAACCAACCATGAGAGTTATTTTTCCCCTTTCTTTTTTCTTTGTAGTTTGGGGTGACCATGTCACTCCCTCATGAGATTGAGATGTACAACTAATTCTTCTGGGAGCTGGGTGTGGGCAGTTTGAAAAACACATGCCTTGGTTCCTTCCCTTTTGCTCCTGGGTTGCACATGTTATGTCTGGAACTTAGATAAGCCATTTTTGACTATGTGGGAAAGGCCAAGTGAATTACAAGGGCACTGAGCTAAATAGATTAGCTAAATAAATAGATGGATTAATTAATTAATTGATTGATTGATTAAAAATGTGATTTGAGAGAAGTAAACTCTTAAAAAAGAAAGATGCGTGATCCCAGGGTCCTGGGATCGAGTCCTGTATCGGGCTCTCTGCTCGGCGGGGAGCCTGCTTCTTCCTCTCTCTCTGCCTGCCTCTCTGCCTCCTTGTGATTTCTGTCTGTCAAATAAATAAATAAATCTTTAAAAAAAAAAAAAAAAGAAAGATGCGGTGCATATGTGTACAATGGGATACTATGCAGCCATCAAAAGAAATGAAACTTGCCATTTGCAATGAGGTGGATGGAACTAGAGGGTGTTATGCTGAGCAAATAAATCAATCAGAGAAAGACAATTATTGTATGATCTCTCTGATATGAGGAATTGGAGGCAGGGCAGGGATTGTGGGGGGTAGGGAAGGAAAAAATGAAACAAGATGGGATCGAGAGGGAGACAAACCATAAGAGACTCTTAATCTCACAAAACAAACTGAGGGTTGCTGGGAGGCAGGGGATTAGGGATAGGGTGGTTGGGTTATGGACATTGGGAAGGGTATGTGCTATGGTGAGTGCTGTGAAATGTGTAAGCCTGATGATTCACAGACCTGTACCCCTGCGGCAAATAGCACATTATGTGTTCCATTGTGTATATATACCACATCTTCTTGATCCATTCATCTGTTGATGGCACATTATGTGTTAATACAAATAATTTTAAAAATTATTTTTAGTTTGAATTGGTTCTTAAGTGATATTTTCAACAAGGGGAATTTTGGGTTGAAACTTAATTGTCTAATCTCATTCAGCTTTTGATGCCAGTGTTAATAAGTCAGCTATCAGTCTAATGGCATTCTTTTCATGGGCATGTTTTTTCTCTCTGGCTAGTTTTTAGGATTTTCTTGGTCTTATATTCTAGTTTCACTATAAAGTATTTAAGTAAAGATTTTCTGCTTAAAATTCTTGGTATTTGTTGGGATTCCTGAACTTTCTAAGTTCTGAATAATTCTAAGGCATTATCTTTTAAAATATTGCTGCTTCTCTATTCACTCTATCCTCTCCTTCTGAAAACTAATTAGACCTTCTTAATTTATCCTCCCTTTGTCTTAATTGCTTTCATTTTTTCCTGTGCTAAGTGTAAAATAATTCCTTCAAATTTATCTTCCTAATCTTCATTTTGAGTATAACATTTTCCATTTCTAGAAATTCATTTGTTTTCCATATTATGTTTGTTGTTTTAAAAAATAATCTCTTGCTCTTTATCCATGTTCTCATTCCTTCATTTTAAAAAATATAATAAACATGAATATTTTATCTTATGTTTGTAATGATTCTGCAGTCTATGGATCTGATTCTGCTACCTGATTTTATGCTGGCTTTCATATATGATATGTTGTTTCCTTGGGTGTTTTATGATTTTTTTTTTACTATGAGCTTATATATTTTTGAACTTTACCCATGGGAATTCTTTGAAGGCATTCTAAGGAATTTGTATTTGCTTTGGTGAGACATGCAGTTGTATTAACAGATAGGACTGTGTTATTTGTTTAACTTACTCTTTTATTTTGCTTTGAAATAATATTAACTTACAGAAAGACTGCCAGCACAGTACAAAGAACTCCTAGAAATCCCACTAAAGCTTCAATACCTGTCCCAACAATGTCTTTTATAGCCAAAGATTCTTGTGATCAGACTTCTTTTATTCCCCTTCGATACAGAAGAGTGTCTTAGTCCTTCTTGACTTTTGGGATCTCAACAGTTTTGAACTCTGCAGGAGAGTTATTTTGCAGAATGTTTATTTGGGTTTTTTTTTCTTATGTTTCTTCATAATTAGATTCAGGTTATGCATCTCTGCAAGAACATTAAAAAATTCTTGGATTTTTAAATTACATTACATTAAGTAGCCCACATAGTGGTTTCTTCCATCATTGGTGAGGTTAACCTCTGTCATTTGATTAAGGGATCAGGTTTCACACCATTATGATTAATAAGTAGTTTGTTTAGAGATATTTTGAGTACCTTTCAGCTCCAGGTCCATACTTCATTGCCTGCTCTGTAAAATGGAACTTCAGCCTGTAAACATTTCTCTTTTGCCTGATGAAATAATGATAATATTTGTCAGGTCACAGTGCTGGAGAGACACTAAAGAAAAAAACCGGTTTCTCTTCCTGGTTTTAGTATGCTTTTCTCAGTGGGCTTCTGTAGTAAGTCTCTTTTGCAATGTGTGACAGCCAACAGCATTTAGTGACCATCAGCATGTGGTATCTAACCATTAATGGCTTCCTTTGGTTCCCTAGAAGGCAACTTTCTGCACAGTGTGCAGCAGCCCTCGTGAGTTCTATCAGTGGGACACCTTCCTAGATGACTTCCCCTGGTAACTCAGTGAACCAGAGCTTCACCATGTCCAATGAGGGTTAGATCACAGCCTGAGTGGAGCCCTTTTTCAGATTTGTTACTTCTTTGAATGCTCTGCCCACTCCTGGAGGTAGTGCTATTCCCTATATCTCCTATTTGACTCTAGAAATCTCTTCCCTTTTTGTTAAATAATTCCTTGTTACAATTCATAATTCTTTACACTAAACTTACCCTGTTTAAATTACTGTGTAGTATCTTTCTGCTAAGTGGACCCTAACCCATCCAGATTAGATACTGGGAATGGTCCCAAGAGATAAACCAGAAAAGATTGAATTTGGGGTTTTAATTAGTCATGCCTTTGAGCTTGAATGTAGTGCTGAGATCCTTGCCAATAGAAAGTGGGATACTAGTAGCTTTTATGCAATATCACCACAAATAATCATGTTATTACGTACAGATGGTTGTCAACAAATAACAACTGAAACAACTCACCTATTAACCCAAGCGACTGCTGCATTTGAACATGATGATAATGATGACTGAAAGAACTGGTGGGAATATATCCTACTGGCTGTACTGAATGTTTACAGAAAGAAAATGACAAGTTCACATCTTACATCTTTCAGCTGAAGTTGTGATCTGAGAAAAAGAGAGCTGCTTTGATAGCCATAAAATCTCTCATATCCAATGACCACAGGGCTGATATTCCTAGAAAGAAAATGTAAAATTTAATCACATGTATTGTTGAATTAGTGTCAGTAGGATTCATAGTTCCACCAAGTTTCTTTCTTTCTTTTTTTTTTTTAAGATTTTGTTCATTTATTTGACAGAGATCACAAGTAGGCAGACAGGCAGGCAGAGAGAGAGAAGGGGAAGCAGGCTCCCTGCTGAGCAGAGAGCCCGATGCGGGGCTCAATCCCAGGACTCTGAGATCATGACCTGAGCTGAAGGCAGAGGCTTTAACCCACTGAGCCACCCAGGTGCCCCTCCACCAAGTTTCTGAGGAAAGCTCAGAAAATTGATTGGTGTCTTAGTTGGTTCAACCTGCTACAACAAAATATCACAGACTGGGTAGCTTATAAACAACAGAAATTTATTTGTCACAGTTCTGGAGCTTAAAATTCTGAGATCAGGGTGGTAGCATGGTTGAGTAAGGGCCATTTAATGCATTGCAGCCTTCTCATATCTTCACATTGTGGGAGGGCCTAAGACATTCTTTGAGATTTCTTTCATTAAAACACTAATCCCATTCATGAATCTTCCACTCTCAGGACCTACTCAAATTTTGGAGGTCTCACCTCTTGACACCATCACATTGGGTGTTAAGATTCCAATACCTGGATTGGGGGACCATGGGGCACAAACATTTAGACCATAGCAATTGGAAAGAATAGGATCTTGAAACTTGGAGGGAGGACATTTGGTTGAACTCAGATGTAAATGGCAGTTAAGCTCTCAAGTCGCTCTGGACCTCACTTGCCAAGAAAGTAGTTACCTTTTTGTTTCTGAGCAGACTAGCCTTCCTTTTCTAGAAACCTTGTGATAACTTCATATGGCACAGATGTCTTGAAAGGGGGTGCTCATTCTCTTCAAGACTCACCATAGCCACTCCCTATTACCATTAGGCCCTAATTAAGTGTTAATTTTCAGCATGCTACATAGGATCAAGTACACACTATTACCCAGGAAGAAATAGCTTACACACCACTAAAAGGACTGAAAGGCTTTGCTAATGTATATCAGCAGAGATCTGGGAAATGTGGGAGTAATTCTGAAGGAATTGGACCAAGATAAGTGGAATATTACACTGGATTTAATGCATTAACTAGTGGGAGGTTAACAGTTTACTTCATTTGTTGATGAAACTTTGTCTCAACAGTGGCTTATGAATATGGAATATTCGCCAAGATTGACAACATTCTGGGTCATAAAACAAACTCAAGAGATACAAAATAATTGAAATAACACAAAGTCTATTTCTGAACACAAATATAATTAAACTAGGAATAAGTAACACAAAGATGTCTGGAAAACACTACTAAATAACACCTGATCAAGCAGAATGTCTCAAGAAAAATTAGAAATATTCTAAATTGACTGAAAATGAAAATGTGGCTAACATTAGTGGAAACAATGAAGTAAGAATTCTAAAAATCCTCACTTCTTTAAAAGCAAAGAAAACAAATGGCCAAAATTGTCAAGATCAACTTTTTTTAGAACTCTGGAAATTAGCCTAATGTTTGCAACAATCCAGAGACCATTTGTTTAAGAAAAGTAGTTCACTTTGTAAGTACAGCAAACCTTGTAAATTTGCCTTATTTTCTCTCTTTTTAAAAAAAAATTATATTTATTTATTTGTAAGAGAGAGCTCACAAGCAGAGGGAGGAGCAGGCAAAGGGAGCAGCAGGCTCCCCACCAAAGAAGAAGCCCGAAGTGGGACTCAATCCCAGGACCTTGGGATCATGCTGAAGGCAGATGCTTAACCGACTGAGCTACCCAAGTGTCTCAGTTTGCCTTATTTCCATCTTCCTCTCTCCAACTTGGTGAAACACTTGAAAACCAACAGTTTCACAGGCACCGTGAAAATAAGAAGGCTTGCATGCATGAAAAGGAGCTCCCTCAAATCTCTGTTGTCAGAGAATTGTCATTATTTGTCCTATCTGACAGTTTTCTGGGAAATCTCTTTCAGGAGGCTTGCTTTATTTCACCTGATTACAGGGCTCACCCAGTTTGAACAGCCTATTCTTTGGAGTACTTGTCATAAACAGTCATAGGCAATTGTTGAACATCAAGTCTGCCCAGGGTGGCAATAACAGGGCAAGCAAGAAGCTGACCAAAAACCTTAAAAGGAAAATATGAGGAATGAGATGTCCACTCAGGGTCTTAAAAAACTCTGACATAGTCCTAGAAATTTATAAGACTATGCACATGCATAGGGCTGTAAGCATGACAGAGCTGTGTGCATGTGCATAAGAGACCCGATACAGCTTTAAGCTCTCACTTGTGACTGAACCTGTGTCTAAACAAACAGGAAATGACAGCTAAATCAGAGTTGTAAACCATCTGCCTGAGTGTTAAAAGTGTGCCTCAATGGGTACACAGGGCCCCTTGGCAAAGACTAGGAGACTTGCTGTTTCCAAGCATTTAAGAAAATCTCTGTAATTGTTAACTGACCACTAAGGTAACTGAGGAGAGCCTTCAAAGACCACATATGAAAAAAAATGCATACTTTACAAAATGAGTTAAGGAAAGTCACTAAGTAAGTAAGCATCAACAATAAACAACAACAATAAATAAACAATGATCGATAACAATAGACAATAACAATAAACCCTACGGGGGATTTGATTTCCATAGCTGCCACATTATATTATTTAAAATATCTGTTTTCGGGGGTGCCTGGATGGCTCAGTGGGTTAAACCTCTGCCTTCGGCTCAAGTCATAATCTCAGGGTCCTGGGATCAAGCCCCACATTGGGCTCCCTGCTCAGTGGAGAGCCTGCATCCCCCTCTCTCTCTGCCTGCCTCTCTACCTACTTGTGATCTCTCTCTATCTGTCAAATAAATAAATAAAATCTTTTAAAAAATAAATTATCTTTTTCAACAGAAAATTTGAGATTCAATGAAACAAAGTATAACTCATATACTGGAAGAAAGGAGCCAATAAATAACTGCCCCTGAGAAAGATCACACTAGACTTGCTAAACAAAAACATTAAATTAGTTATTGTTAAATATATATAAATATTTTTTTAAAGAACTAAAAAAAACTATTTCTAAAGACTTAAAGGAAGGTATGAGAATGACAGCTCACTAAATAAAGAATATCAATAACGGGACATAATTTATTTAAAAGAACCTAATAGAAATTCTAGAGTTGAAAATGACTGAAATGAAAAATTTACTAGAGGAGTTAAGCAACAGATTTGAGATGGCAGAAGAAAGAATTAGTGAAGTTGAAAATAGATCAATTGAAATTACCTAGATAGAGGAACAGAAAGAAAACAAGTATGAACAGAAATAAATAAATCCTGAGACTTGTGGGACACCATGAAGTATGCCAGTATATGCATAATGGTATTTGTAGAAGGAGAGGAAAGGGAAGGATAGAAGATGAGAGAGGAAGAGAAGGAAATAAGAAATATACTGGAAGGGGGAAAAAAAAAAGAAATATACTGGGAGAAACAATGGCTGAAATCTCCCCAAATTTGATGAAAAACATTTATTTGAATAACAGAGAAGCTCAAGAGACTTCAAAGAGGATAAACTAAAAAAGATCCACACCCAGACACAACACAGCCAACTACAGAAAGCCAAAAACACAGAATCTTGTAAGGAGCAAGAGAGAAACAGCTCATCATGTGTGAGATATACCTGTAAGATTAACAGCCTACTAGCCTTCATCAATGCAGGAAAGAATATCCAAAGGAAAAAAAACAGTCTCTTCAACAAATGGTGTTGGAAAAATTGGACAGCCACATGCAGAAGAATGAAAGTGGACCACCTTCTTACACCATACACTAAAATAAACCCCAAAGGGATGAAAGACCTAAATGTGAGACAGGAATCCATGAAAATCATAGAGTAGAACAAAGGCAGCAACTTCTTTGACCTCAGCCATAGCAAGTTCTTGCTAGACACATCTTCAAAGCCAAGGGAAACAAAGGCAAAAATGAACTATTGGGACTTCATCAAGATAAAAAAAACTTTTGCACAGCAAAGGAAACAATGAACAAAACTATAAGACAACCTACAGAATTGGAGAAGATATTTGCAAATGTCGTATCAGATAAAGGGTGAGTATCCAAAATCCGTAAATAACTTTTCAAACTTAACACCCCACAAAACCAAAAAATCTGGTCAAGAAATGGGCAAGAGTCATTAACAGACATTTTTCCAAAGAAGACATCCAGATGGTTAATAGAACCATGAAAAGATGCTCAACATCATTGATCACAAGGAAAATACAAATCAAAACGACAATGAGATATCACCTCACACCTGCCAGAATGGCTAAAATTAACAACGGGATGCTGAGAATAGGGAACCCTTTTGCTCTGTTGGTGGGAATGCAAGCTGGTACAGCCACTCTGGAAAACAGTATGGAGGTTCCTCAAAAAGTTAAAACTAGAACTACCATACAATCCAAAAATTACACTATTAGGTATTTACCCAAAGGATTCAAAAATAGTGATACAAAGGGGCACATGAATGCTGATGTTTACAGAAGCATCATCAACAGTAACCAAATTACAGAAAGATCCCGAATATCCATTGACTGATGAATGGATAAAGAAGATGTGGTATTTATATACAATAGAATATTACTCAGCCATCAAAAAGAATGAACTCTTGCCATTTGCAATGACTTGGGTGGAGCTAGTGTGTATTATACTAAGCAAAATTAAGTCAGAGAAAGACAAATATAATATGATTTCATTCATGTGTGGAATTTAAGAAACAGAACAGGTGAACACAAGTAAAAAAGAGAGAGAGGCAAAATCAAATGATTTTTGCTCAAGTCATGATCTCTGGATCATGAGATGGAGTCCTGTATCTTCCTTCACACTCATCACACAGTCTACTTAAGATTCTCTTTCCCTCTCCTTTTGCCCTCCCCCACACTCTATCTCTCTCTAAAATTAAAAAGAAACTCTAAAAAAAATACAAATACTACATGATTGCATTTATATGAGGTATCTAAAATAGTCAAACTCATAGAAACAGAGTACAATAGTAGTTCCCAGGGGCTGAGGGGAGAGAGAATGGGGGAGTTGCTGTTAAAGTATATTAAGTTTCAGTTACTCCCTCATGAACAAATACTAGAACTCTATTAAACAACATTGTGCCTATAATTAACAATGCTGTATTATACACTTAAAATTTTGCTAAGCGAGTAGATCTTATGTTAAGTATTCTTAGCATATTTTTGTTGATTTTTAAAAGACAAAGAGTTTCAAGGCACAGAACTTAATAAGAGAAAATAATGATTAAAAGATTATTGATGCTTAGCCAAATTATGGAAAAAGCCTAGATGTCCACCAGCAGATAAGTGGATAAAGAAAATGTGGTGTGTATGTATGTATACACACACACACACACACACACACACACAAATGGAATACTATGCAGCTATCAAAAAAGAAATCTTACCATTTGCAATGATGTGGATAGAGCTAGAAGGTATTATGCTAAGCAAAATAAGTCAATCAGAGAAAGACAATTATCATATGATCTCACTGATATGAGGAATTTGAGAAACAAGATAGAGGGTAATAGGGGAAGTGAGGGGAAAATAAAACAGGATGAAACCAAAGAAGGAGACAAACCATAAGAGACTCTTAATCTCAGGAAACAAACTGAGGATTGCTGGAGTGCAGGGAGGCTGGGAGGGAGGGAGTGGCTGGGTGATGAGGAGGGTATGGACTATGGTGAGTGCTGTGAATTGTGTAAGACTGATGAATCACAGACCTGTACCCCTGAAACAAGTAATACAGTATATGTTAACTTTTTTAAAGGGTTATTGATGCTTAAGAGTTACCATTAAGAAAATCTAGTATTAAGAGGAGTCAAGATGGTGGAGAAGTAGCAGGCTGAGACTACTTCAGCTAGCAGGAGAACAGCTAGATAGCTTATCTACAGATTGCAAACACCTGCAAATCCATCGGCAGATCGCAGAGAGGAAGAACAGCAATTCTGGAAACAGAAAAACAACCACTTTCTGAAAGGTAGGACTGGCAGAGAAGTGAATCCAAAGAGACAGGAAGATAGACCCAGGGGGAGGGGCCGACTCCCGGCAAGCGGCAGAGCAACGGAACACAAAATCAGGACTTTTAAAAGTCTGTTCCGCTGAGGGACATCGCTCCAAAGGCTAAACCGGGGCGAAGCACACGCGGGGTCAGCGTGGCCTCAGGTCCCGCAGGGTCACAGAAGGATCGGGGGTGTCTGAGTGTCGCAGAGCTTGCGGGTATTGGAACGGGAAAACTGGCTACAGAGACAGAGCTGACAGTAAGCTCGCAGCTCGGGGTTACCTTGAACCGGCCACAGGCTCAGTGAGCTCGGAGAGCGGCCGGAGGTCAGGCAGACGGGAGTTACTGGGCGCTGTTCTCTGAGGGGGCACTAAGGAGTGGGGCCCCGGGCTCTCGGCTCCTCTGGGCCGGAGACCAGGAGGCCGCCATTTGTATTCCCGTCCTCCGGAACTCTACGGAAAGCGCTCAGGGAACAAAAGCTCCTGAAAGCAAACCCGAGTGAATTACTCAGCCCCTGGTAAGGGAGGTGCAATTCCACCTGGGGCAAAGACACTTGAGAATCACTACACCAGGCCCCTCCCCCAGAAGATCAACAAGAAACCCAGCCAAGACCAAGTTCACCTACCAAGGAGTGCGGGTGGAGACCAGCAAAATTCCAGAGGAGGAGAAAGCAAATCACGGAACTCATGACTTTCGCCCTGTGGTTTTTTAGTCTTGCAGTTAATTTAATTTTTTTTCTTTTTCATTTTTTTCTCTTCTTCTGCGAAACATTTTTTAACTTTTACCCTTTTCTTTTTTAACGTTTTTTAACTAGTTTATCTAATATATATATTTTTTCTTTTTTATATTTTTCTTTATTCGTTTTCCTTTTTAAAATTCTTTTCTTTCTTTCTATCTTGTTGAACCTCTTTTTAATCCCCTTTCTCCCCCCCCTCACGATTTTGGATCTCTTCTGATTTGGTTAAAGCATATTTTCCTGGGGTTATTGCCACCCTTTTAGTATTTTACTTGCTACTTCATATACTCTTATCTGGACAAAATGACAAGGCGGAAATATTCACCACAAGAAAAAGAACAAGAGGCAGTACCAAAGGCTAGAGACCTAATCAATACAGACATTGGTAATATGTCAGATATAGAGTTCAGAATGACAATTCTCAATGTTCTAGCCAGGCTTGAAAAAGGCATGGAAGATATTAGAGAAACCCTCTCGGGAGATATAAAAGCCCTTTCTGGAGAAATAAAAGAACTAAAATCTAACCAAGTTGAAATAAAAAAAGCTATTAATGAGGTGCAATCAAAAATGGAGGCTCTCACTGCTAGGATAAATGAGGCAGAAGAAAGAATTAGTGATATAGAAGACCAAATGACAGAGAATAAAGAAGCTGTGCAAAGGAGGGACAAACAGCTACTGGACCATGAGGGGAGAATTCGAGAGATAAGTGACACCAAAAGACAAAACAACATTAGAATAATTGGGATTCCAGAAGAAGAAGAAAGAGAGAGGGGAGCAGAAGGTATACTGGAGAGAATTATTGGGGAGAATTTTCCCAATATGGCAAAGGGAACGAGCATCAAAATTCAGGAGGTTCAGAGAACGCCCTTCAAAATCAATAAGAATAGGCCTACACCCCGTCACCTAATAGTAAAATTTATAACTCTCAGTGACAAAGAGAAAATCCTGAAAGCAGCCCAAGAAAAGAAGTCTGTAACATACAATGGTAAAAATATTAGATTGGCAGCTAACTTATCCACAGAGACCTGGCAGGCCAGAAAGGGCTGGCATGATATTTTCAGAGCATTAAACGAGAAAAACATGCAGCCCAGAATACTATATCCAGCTAGGCTATCATTGAAAATAGAAGGAGAGATTAAAAGCTTCCAGGACAAACAAAAACTGAAATAATTTGCAAACACCAAACCAGCTCTACAGGAAATATTGAAAGGGGTCCTCTAAGCAAAGAGAGAGCCTAGAAGTGGTAGATCAGTAAGGAACAGAGACAATATACGTAACAGTCGCCTTACAGGCAATACAATGGCACTAAATTCATATCTCTTAATAGTTACCCTGAATGTTAATGGGCTAAATGCCCCAATCAAAAGACACAGGGTATCAGAATGGATAAAAAAAACAAAACCCATCTATATGTTGCCTCCAAGAAACTCATTTTAAGCCCGAAGACACCTGCAGATTTAAAGTGAGGGAGTGGAAAAGAATTTACCATGCTAATGGACATCAGAAGAAAGCAGGAGTGGCAATCCTTATATCAGATCAATTAGATTTTAAGCCAAAGACTATAATAAGAGATGAGGAAGGACACTATATCATACTCAAAGGGTCTGTCCAACAAGAAGATCTAACAATTTTAAATATCTATGCCCCCAATGTGGGAGCAGCCAACTATATAAACCAATTAATAACAAAATCAAAGAGACACATTGACAATAATACAATAATAATAGGGGACTTTAACACTCCCTTCACTGAAATGGACAGATCATCCAAGCAAAAGATCAACAAGGAAATAAAGGCCTTAAATGACACACTGGACCAGATGGACATCACAGATATATTCAGAACATTCCATCCCAAAGCAAGAGAATACACATTCTTCTCTAGTGCACATGGAACATTCTCCAGAATAGATCACATCCTCGGTCCTAAATCAGGACTCAATCAGTATCAAAAGATTGTGATCATTCCCTGCATATTTTCAGACCACAATGCTCTGAAGCTAGAACTCAACCACAAGAGGAAGTTTGGAAAGAACCCAAATACATGGAGACTAAACAGCATCCTTCTAAAGAATGAATGCATCAACTGGGAGATTAGAGAGAATTGAAAAAAATCATGGAAACAAATGATAATGAAAATACAATGGTTCAAAATCTGTGGGACACAACAAAGGCAGTCCTGAGAGGAAAATATATAACGGTACAAGCCTTTCTCAAGAAACAAGAAAGGTCTCAGGTACACAACCTAACCCTACACCTAAAGGAGCTGGAGAAAGAACAAGAAAGAAACCCTAAGCCCAGCAGGAGAAGAGAAATCATAAAGATCAGAGCAGAAATCAATGAAATAGAAACCAAAAAACCAATAGAGCAAATGAACGAAACTAGGAGGTGGTTCTTTGAAAGAATTAATAAAATTGATAAGCCCCTGGCCAGACTTATCAAAAAGAAAAGAGAAAGGACCCAAATAAATAAAATCATGAATGAAAGAGGAGAGATCACAACTAACACCAAAGAAATACAAACAATTATAAGAACATACTATGAGCAACTCTACGCCAACAAATTTGACAATCTGGAAGAAATGGATGCATTCCTAGAAACATATAAACTACCACAACTGAACCAGGAAGAAATAGAAAGCCTGAACAGACCCATAACCAGTAAGGAGATTGAAACAGTCATTAAATATCTCCAAACAAACAAAAGCCCAGGGCCAGATGGCTTCCCGGGGGAATTCTACCAAACACTTAAAGAAGAACTAATTCCTATTCTCCTGAAACTGTTCCAAAAAATAGAAATGGAAGGAAAACTTCCAAACTCATTTTATGAGGCCAGCATCACCTTGATCCCAAAACCAGACAAGGATCCCATCAAAAAAGAGAGCTATAGACCAATATCCTTGATGAGCACAGATGCAAAAATACTCAACAAATACTAGCCAATAGGATTCAACAGTACATTAAAAGGATTATTCACCACGACCAAGTGGGATTTATTCCAGGGCTGCAAGGTTGGTTCAACATCCGCAAATCAGTCAATGTGATACAACACATCAATAAAAGAAAGAACAAGAACCATATGATACTCTCAATAGATGCTGAAAAAGCATTTGACAAAGTACAGCATCCTTTCTTGATTAAAACTCTTCATAGTGTAGGGATAGAGGGAACATACCTCAATATCATCAAAGCCATCTATGAAAAACCCACCGCATATATCATTCTCAATGGAGAAAAACTGAAAGCTTTTCCACTAAGGTCAGGAACACAGCAGGGATGTCCATTATCACCACTGCTATTCAACATAGTACTAGAGGTCCTAGCCTCAGCAATCAGACAACAAAAGGAAATTAAAGGCATCCAAATCGGCAAAGAAGAAGTCAAATTATCACTCTTTGCAGATGATATGATACTATATGTGGAAAACCCAAAAGACTCCACTCCAAAACTGCTAGAACTTGTACAGGAATTCAGTAAAGTGTCAGGATATAAAATCAATGCACAGAAATCAGTTGCATTTCTCTACACCAACAACAAGACAGAAGAAAGAGAACTTAAGGAGTCAATCCCATTTACAAGTGCACCCAAAACCATAAGATACCTAGGAATAAACCTAACCAAAGAGGCACAGAATCTATACTCAGAAAACTAGAAAGTACTCATGAAAGAAATTGAGGAAGACACAAAGAAATGGAAAAATATTCCATGCTCCTGGATTGGAAGAATAAATATTGTGAAAATGTCTATGCTACCTAAAGCAATCTACACATTTAATGCAATTCCTATCAAAGTACCATCCATCTTTTTCAAAGAAATGGAACAAATAATTCTAAAATTTATATGGAACCAGAAAAGACCTCGAATAGCCAAAGGGTTATTGAAAATGAAAGCCAAAGTTGGTGGCATCACAATTCCGGACTTCAAGCTCTATTACAAAGCTTTCATCATCAAGACAACATGGTACTGGCACAAAAACAGACACATAGATCAATGGAACAGAATAGAGAGCCCAGAAATAGACCCTCAACTCTATGGTCAACTAATCTTCGACAAAGCAGGAAAGAATGTCCAATGGAAAAAAGACAGCCTCTTCAATAAATGGTGCTGGGAAAACTGGACAGCCACATGCAGAAAAATGAAATTGGACCATTTCCTTACACCACACATGAAAATAGACTCATAATGGATGAAGGACCTCAATGTGCGAAAGGAATCCATCAAAATCCTTGAGGAGAGCACAGGCAGCAACCTCTTCGACCTCAGCCACAGCAACATCTTCCTAGGAACATTGCCAAAGGCAAGGGAAGCAAGGGCAAAAATGAACTATTGGGATTTCATCAAGATCAAAAGCTTTTGCACAGCAAGGGAAACAGTTAACAAAACCAAAAGGCAACTGACAGAATGGGAGAAGATATTTGCAAACGACATATCAGATAAAGGACTAGTGTCCAAAATCTATAAAGAACTTAGCAAACTCAACACCCAAAGAACAAATAATCCAATCAAGAAATGGGCAGAGGACATGAACAGACATTTCTGCAAAGAAGACATCCAGATGGCCAACAGACACATGAAAAAGTGCTCCATATCACTCGGCATCAGGGAAATACAAATCAAAACCACAATGAGATATCACCTCACACCAGTCAGAATGGCTAAAATTAACAAGTCAGGAAAGGACAGATGCTGGCGAGGATGTTGAGAAAGGGGAACCCTCGTACATTGTTGGTGGGAATGCAAGCTGGTGCAGCCACTCTGGAAAACAGCATGGAGGTTCCTCAAAATGTTGAAAATAGAACTGCCCTATGACCCAGCAATTGCACTACTGGGTATTTACCCCAAAGATACAAATGTAGTGATCCAAACGGGCACATGCACCCGAATGTTTATAGCAGCAATGTCCACAATAGCCAAACTATGGAAAGAACCTAGATGTCCATCAACAGATGAATGGATCAAGAAGATGTGGTATATATACACAATGGAATACTATGCAGCCATCAAAAGAAATGAAATCTTGCCATTTGTGACAACATGGATGGAACTAGAGCGTATCATGCTTAGCAAAATAAGTCAAGCAGAGAAAGACAACTATCATATGATCTCCCTGATATGAGGAAGTGGTGATGCAACATGGGGGCTTAAGTGGGTAGAAGAAGAATCAATGAAACAAGATGGGATTGGGAGGGAGACAAACCATAAGTGACTCTTAATCTCACAAAACAAACTGAGGGTTGCTGGGGGGAGAGGGATTGGGAGAAGGGGGGTGGGGTTATGGACATTGGGGAGGGTATGTGCTTTGGTGAGTGCTGTGAAGTGTGTAAACCTGGTGATTCACAGACCTGTACCCCTGGGGATAAAAATATATGTTTATAAAATATAAAAAAATTAAAAATTAAAAAAAAAAGAAAATCTGGTCTTGGGGCACCTGGATAACTCAATTGGTTGAGTGTACAACTCTCAATTTTGACTCAGGTCATAATTCAGGGTCGTGAGATCGAGACCCATGTGGGGCTTCATGCTGGGTGTGGAGCCTTCTTAAGATTCTCCCTCTCCCTGTGCCCCTCTAAACAAAAAGAAAATTTGCCATTTATTTATGTTTTATTCTTATGTATATCTACCTGAAATGTTACAATAACATACCTAGTATTTCTTCAAAGCATGGTACTATTGGAAAAGTTTTGTCTCAAAATGCAATAATGTGCATTTCAAATTTTGCATATAAAAAGTTAAACAATTTTAATTTGGTATACATACAAGACTTTGAGCAAATATATTTTTAAACTGTATTTTAATCTCTGGGCTAAAATCTCTGACATCTGTCTGAATTCCTTGAAAGCAGGATTATGTTGTGACAGGAATTTGGACTTCGAACACTGAAGTTAAAATTATGACTTATTATTAGCTGTGTGATCTTGGTGATATATGTTACTACCCAAAGTCTCAAATTTCTTCAACTGAAAAGTGGAAATTATTATACCCTCTCAAATGGTTGTTGGAAGGATTGTATTAGGTAATGTATCTAATTGCTTGGTATACAGTAGGGTTTACAAGAGATGCTATTCCACTTTCCTTTCTCTTTTGTGTAAATATAGTAATGAAAATTTTCATTTTTTTTTTTTTAGAGAGAGTGAGAGCACGCATGTGAGGTGGGGGGTAGAGAAGGAAAAGGAGAAAGAGTCTTAAGCAGGCTCCACTGTAAAGCCCCACTTGGGGCTTAATCTAATTATCCTGAGATCCTGACCTGAGCCAAAATCAATAGTCAGATGTTTGACCAACTGAGCACTCATGTGCCCAGATAATGGAAGGTTTCAAATGCTATTGTAAACTCTGAATTCTGAAACTTTACAATTCTGAATCTTAAAGTGTGACAGAAAAACACTTCCAGCAATTTTTTTGAAAAATCACATCAATTACACTAGTGATTTTTCCTCATACTCTCTGAAGAAGTCATCAAAACATTATGATTGATATTTTTCTAATTAAAATATATTTAATATACTTTCCTATCACAGGTCAATAACCAAATCCTTCATATTAAAATAATACATAGTTTTGATGTATAGTTCTGATGTTCAGAACTTGGTGTGCTTTGTTATAACCTCTTTAATATTTGACAGTTGCCAGTTGTTTCATCCTACCTCAGAAAAATTAGATTCAAAATAAGTTGTTAATAGCCAGTAAGTGATTAAACTTCAATTTCTTAAACATCTCTTTTTAACTAGTCTATCAACTTCCAGCTTTTAAAAGAACCTGAAGTTAGATCAATAAAAATTTATATTAGCATACACACACATTTATATGTATTTTTTAAAGTTTATTTAAGTATTCTCTACATCGAACATGTGGCTTGAAGTCACAACCCTGAGATCAAGAATCGCATGCTCCCCTAACTGAGCCAGCCAGGCACCCCTATATTTATATATGTAAATAAACATGTGTGTACACTATACACACTAAATACAATCTATTTAGTGTATTCAGAAATAATTAGCCAGTTTGAAACAATATAAGCAGTTAGTACAGAAAATGCCTTAAAAAGAGAGAAATAATGACGCTGGCTGGAGCTGGTTCAAGAGTTCACTTATATAGTTAAAGTCCTTTGAAAGATATTGAAGAAAATTACTTGCCAACATTTTATTTTATGAACTTAAGCTGTGTTTTAAAACTTCCTTTTTTTAAAAGATACGTTCATTTTCATTTAAAGATACATTTCATTTTCATTTTGTTTCCATATAAATGTATGCACAGCTCAGCTATTTGATAAAATATCCACAAGATGGTGCCATGGTTAACATGTTAATGTGGGAATTTGAGAACTAGAAGGGAGAAAAGTGTTTGACTTGCCATTGTATATGACAAAATCACCACCAAATTTTCATTCATTTGTTATAATTAATTCTAATTTTACATTTCAAGTGCTCAAATTATAACCTTTTTATAACAAGTTTTCTCATTGTTTGTAAACATATTTTCAAAGAAATGTTAAATAATGAAATTAAATTCAAAATTGGTAATAGGGACATAAATTGGATCTTTTATACTTTACAAATTAGTGGATTTTTTAAATGGATATGTTTTTAATGATCTCTTGCTCCATCTTTACTGTCAGGATTAAGAATAACATTCAAAAGGCATAAATTAACATAAACTAAACTTATATAA
Source organism: Mustela putorius furo (assembly GCF_011764305.1). NCBI lineage: Eukaryota > Metazoa > Chordata > Mammalia > Carnivora > Mustelidae > Mustela > Mustela putorius. Next base: position 40,387,863 of record NW_025422005.1, on the reverse strand, counting down.
AGGCCAGATTTTTGCTATGGAATGTATTATGCCCCCCTTCAATTCATAAGATAAAGGATTAATCCCCATTGTGAAAGTATTTGGAGATGGAGCCTTTGGAAGGTAATTAAGTTTAGATAAGACATGAGTGGGAGTAGTGGGAACAGTGCCCTTACAAGAAAGACATCAGAGAGCTTGCTCTTTCTCCAGCATCTGAGAACACATCCAGAAGGTCTGCACTCCAGGAAGAATTTTTACCAGCAATTGGTTATACTAATAACCTGATTTTGGACTTCTAGCCTTTGGAATCGTAAGAAAATAAATGTCTGTTGTTTAACCCACTCAGTCTATGGCACTTTGTTAAAACAGCCTGAACAAGCTATGGCAGTCTTGAACAAAGAAAATGAAATTTGCAAAAAGGCATTTATTAAAAAATAAGACCTGTTTACCCAGTAGTTAGAAACTGGTATAGTTAATAATACTTATTATTTATAGTTAACTACAATTGTTAATATTTAAGGCTGTCGCAATTTGAGTTCACCATAGCTGTAGTAATAATGGTTACATTAATGAAATATCTAATATAATCATTTTAAAGGATTGTTCAAAAGGAAAAATTCGGAGGAAAATTTGATGAGTGGGTGGGGAAGATTTCCAGAAACAACCAAAGGTGTACAGCAGGAATACTAGAGAAAGAAGCTAAAAATGGATAAAAGTGAAATGAAGAACTTACTGCAGAAAAAAGGAAGTGTGAAACTGTCTCTTATTGGTTTTCCTAAAAACACCTTAAAGTCATTATTTAAAAATTTACCTCTAAACTCTTATCTCTTTGCACTTTTCTATTATGGTGTGTAACTATTATTGTTAGTTATACTGGAAAAATTGAAGTCTTTGATTCCTCAGTTCTTTATACGATATAACTTCCCCATCACTAGAGTTTGCCAATTCTTCCTCTGTGCAATATGTCTAATATATTTTTACCTAATTTTATAATTATTTATTTAAGAAACCTGTGTTACTTCTTTAAACTTACATATTCTTCCAGATTTTAATCTAGTAGCCTATTTCCAACATAATCTATTGAGTAAGAACTACCTTTCATAAATTCTGTTTTGGTGATGTTATCGTTCAGAAATTGTTCTCTTTTGGACTTATTCTAAGCTCTACAACACTTCAAAATTACTTTTGAAGTCTTCTATCTTTCAATAGTCATTTCTCACTACTCATAACCACATCATAATGTTCATTTAATGCAGACACTTATAATAAAAACCAATTGTGGGTCGCCTGGGTGGCTCAGTCATTAAGCATCTGCCTTTGGCTCAGTCATGATCAGGGGGATCAAACCCCATGTCTGGCTCCCTGCTCTGTGGGAGGCCTTCTTTCTTTCCCACTCCCTTTCCCCCTACTTGTTTTCTCTTTCACTGTGTCTCTCTCTGCCAAATAAATAAATAAATAGAATCTTTAAAAAATAAAAAATAAAGATAAAAACCAATTGAGGGTATGGATAATTGGTATCTTTTAAAAAATTATTTTGAAATAATTTCAAACCTAAAAAACATAACAAAAATAGTGTAACATTTTGCAGGGGGGCTGGGGGGGGGCTCAGTGAGTTGAACATCTGACTTGATTTTGCCTCAGATCCATGCTCAGCCTGAAGTCTGCTTGGAATTCTTTCTCCCTCTCCCTCTGCCACTCTCTCATTCCCTCAATAAATAAATAAATCTTTAAAAAAAAAAGAAAAGAAAAAATAGTATATTCTGTATACCATTCACTCAAACTCACTAATTTATTTTTTTTTCATTTATTTATGGGTGTACAAATATCTCTTTGAGGTTCTGCTTTCAATTCTTTGGTTATATACTTAAAATAGAATTGGGGAATTGCTAAATAATATATACATATATAAAATTTATATATTTATATTTGTATGTTTATATATACTTAAGATATCCATGTAATTTAATGTTATATATATGCATATATACATATGTATATATATAATTTCCCAAGTCATTACCAAATTTAGAAAATTTTCATGTTAGTATTATGTAATGTACAGTCCATATTCAATTCAATTTTTGGCAGTTATTGCAGTAGTGTCTTTATGGCATTTTCCCCTGGATCCAAGATCCAATCCAGGTTTATACATTGCATTTTGTTGCCATGTCTTTTTAGTCTCCTTTAATCTGGAATGCACTTTTTTTTCTCTTTTAAGGAGGCTCCTTAAGCAGCATGGAGCCCAACATGGGGCTTGAACAGTGAGATTGACACCTGAGCTGAGATCAAGAGTCAGATGCTGAGGAGGAGCAAGATGGTGGAGGAGCAGGAGACCTAATATCATTGGGTCCCAGGAGTTCAGCTAGATACTTATTAAATCATTCTGAACATCTCTATACTAAACAGGAGATCAAAGAGAAGAATAACAGCAATTCTAGGAACAGAAAAGACCCATTTCTGGAAGGTAAGACATGTGGAGAAGTGAATCCGAGGCGACATATGGGCAAATAGACAGAGGTGGGAGGGTCTGGCTTTTGGTAAGTGGTAGAGCAGTGGAGTACAAAATCAGCACTTTTAGAAGTCTCCTCCGCTGAGGGCCATCACTCCAGAGGCTAAGTGGTGGTGGTGGGGAGCCCTCACGGGGACAGTGTGGTCTCAGGACCCATAGGGTCACAAAAAGATCAGGGGTGTCTGAGTGTGGCAGAGCTCCCAGGTATTGGAGTGAGGAAGCTGGCTACAGACACAGAGCTGAGGAGTGGGCTCTCAGCTCGGGGTTACCTTAAACCATGATCCAAGGCACACTTCGGCTACTGCTTTTCAAGCAGGGACCCCACAAGCGCAGATCTAGGGAGGGCCCTCCTTCCTCCTCCAGGAGGGGTGACACAGGAGCACACTACAGGAACCTGCTGTTTGAAGACTCCAAATGAGCCTGCGCATCAGAGATAGAAATGCTCAGTCATAGGCTGGGTGAGCTCAGAGTGCAGCTGGAGACAAGGGAGAAAGGAATGATTAACTGCTTTTCTCTGAGGGCACACTGAGAAATAGGGCCTGAAGGTCTCAGTTCCTACGGGGCCAGAAAGTGGGAGGTCACCATCTTCATTCCTGTCCTCCAAAGCTGTGCAGAAAGCATTCAGGGAACAAAGGCTACTGAGAGCAAGCCCAAGCAGATTACTTAGCCTGGCCCCTGGCAAGGGCAATGAAATCCTGCCTTGGGCAAAGACATTTGGGAATCAGTGCAACTGTCCCATCCCCCAGAAGATCAACAAGAACATCTAGCCAAGACCAAGTTCACTGATCAATGAGAATGACAAAACCTCAGAAATACAGTAATACAGCATATGGAATTTATGGCTTTTTTCCCCAATGATTCTTTAGTCTTTCAAAGTTAACTTTTTTAAATTTTATTTTTTCTTATTCTATTTAAAAAAATTTTCCACTTTCTTATATTAATGATTTTTAAACTATTGTATCTTATCACTACCTCTTAAAAAATATTTTTGAATTTTTATTGTTATAGTCATATTCTATCCCTTCATTGTATTTAGTGTTACTTATGGAATACATATAGGTTTCTCTTTCTTTAAAATTTTGTGATACAGTTTCATCTAACAGATCACAATATACCCTAAATCTAGCACAAGGCTTTGTTCTAGTCTACAGCATAGTTATATTCTTTCCTTTTGTTTTTTCTTTTTTCAACCAACTTCAGATCAATTCCTTTATTAGAATCTTTTAAAATTTTTATCTTTACAGTCACATTCCATCCCTTCATCATGTTTACCCTTATTTTTGTATGTATATATATATATAAATATATATAAAAATAAATATAAATATAAATGTATATATATTTTTATCTTTTTAAAAAATTGTGTGAGGCAATTTCTTCTAACAGATCCAAATACACCCAAAATCAAGTGTGTTGCTCTGTTCTATTCACCATCTAATATATGTATATTATATATACATATATTACATAATATATATAATATTATATATATAATACCTATATAATACATATATAATATCATATAAATTATGTAATATATATACATATACATATATATGTATATATACATATACATATACATATATATATATACATATATATATTTCCCCCCACTCATTAAATCTCCTGGTTTAGGGTCTCTTCTGATTGGTTAGTGTATATTTTTCTGGGATTGTTGCTACCCTTTTAGCATTTTGTTCTCTCATTCAACTTTTCTTACCTGAATAAAATGACAAAGTGGAAAAACTCACCAAAGAAAAAGAACAAGAGGCAGCACTGAGGCTAGGGACCTAATCAATATGGACATTGGTAAGATATCAGATCTAGAGTTCAGAATAACGATTATCAAGGTGCTTTCTGGGCTCAAAAAAAAGCATGGAAAACATTAGAGAATTGCATTGTGGAGAAATAAAATCCCTTTATGGAGAAATAAAAGAACTAGGATCTAACCAAGTTAAAATTAAGAAAGCTATTAATGAGGTACAGTAAAAAAAAAAAAAAAGTGGAGGCTCTTACTGCTAGGATAAATGAGAAAGAAGAGAGAATTACTGATAGAAAAGACCTAATGATGGAGAATAAAGAAACCAAGAAAGAGATATATAAATAACCACTGGACCATGAGGGGAGAATTCAAGAGATGCATGATAACATAAGATGAAAAATTATTAGAGTAATTGGGATCCCAGAAGAAGAGAGAGAGGGGCAGAAGGTATATTGAAGCTAATAACAGTGGAGAACTTCCCTTATTTGGGGAAGGAAACAGGCATCAAAGTCCAGGAGACACAGAAAATCCCCCTCAAAATCAATAACAATAGGTCCACACCTTGTCATCTAATAACAAAACTTATAAGTCTTAGTGACAAAGAGAAAATCCTGAAAGCAGCTCGAGACAAGAGGTCTCTAACATGCAATGATAAAAATATTAGATTGGCAGTAGACCTATGCACAGAGGCCTGGCAGGCCAGAAAGGACTGGCATGATATATTCAGAACTAAATGAGAAAACTATGTAGCCAAGAATTCTATATCCAGTTAAGCTGTCACTGAAAATAGAAGGAGAAATAAAAAGCTTCCAGGATAAATGGAAACTAAAAGAATTTGCAAACACCAAACCAGCCCTACAGGAAACATTGAAAAAGGTCCTCTAAGCAAAAGAGAGCCTAAAAATAACAAACCAGAAAGGAACGGAGACAATATACAGTAACAGTCACCTTTCAGGCAATACGACGTCACTAAATTCACATCTCTCAATAGTTACCCTAAATGTAAATGGGCTAAATTCCCCCAATCAAAAGACACAGGGTATCAGAATGGATGAGAAAAAAAAAAAAAGATCCTTTGATATGCTGTCTGCAAGAAATTCATTTACCATGCTAATGAACATCAAAAGAAGCCCAGGGTGGCAATCCTTATGTCAGATAAATTAGATTTTAAGGCAAAGACTGTAATAAGAGATGGGGAAGGACACTATATCATACTTAAAGGCTCTGTCCAACAAGAAGATTAAGAATTTTGAATATCTATGCTCCTAACATGGGAGCAGATAACTATATGAACCAATTAATAACAAAACCAAAGAAACACATTGACAATATACAATAATAGTAGGGGACTTTAAAACGCCCCCTCATTAAAATGGGCAGATCATCTAAGCAGATCAACAAGGAAGTAAAAGCTTTAAATGACACACTGGACCAGATGGACATCACAAATATATTCAGAACATTCCATCCCAATGAAACAGAATACACATTCTTCTCTAGTGCACATGGAACATTCTCTAGAATAGATCACATTCTGGGTCACAAATCAGGTCTCAACTGGTACCATAATATTAGGGTCATCCCCTACATATTTTCAGACCACAATGCTCTGAAGCTAGAACTCAATCACAAGAGGAAATTTGGAAAGAACCCAAATACATGGAGGCTAAAGAGCAGTCTACTAAAGAATGAATGGGTCAACCAGGATTTTAAGGAAGAATTGAAAAAAATTCATGGAAACAAATGATAATGAAAGCACAACTTTTCAAAATCTGTGGCACAACAAAGGCAGTCCTGAGAGGAAAATATATAGTGATACAAGCCTTTCTCAAGAAACAAGAAAGGTTTCAAATACACAACCTAATGCTACACCTAAAAAAGCTGGAGAAAGAATAGCAATGAAATTCTAAACCCATCAGGAGAAGAGAAATAATAAAGATCAGAGCAGAAATCAATGAAAAAGAAACCAAAACCAAAAACTAACAAACAAACAAAATCCAATAGAACAAATCAATGAAAGTAGGAGCTGGTTCTTTGAAAGAATTAATAAGATTAATAAACCCCTGGCCAGACTTATCAAAAAGAAAAGAGAAAGGACCCAAATAAATAAAAACATGAATGAAAGAGGAGAGATCACAACCAACACCAAAGAAATACAAACAATTATAAGAACATATTATGAGCAACTATATGCAAGCAAGTTTGACAATCTGGAAGAAATGGATGCATTTCTAGAGACATGTAAACTAGCAAAACTGAACCAGGAAGGAATAGAAAACCTGAACAGACCCATAACCAGTAAGGAGATTGAAGCAGTCATCAAAAAATTCCCAAACAACAAGAGTCCTGGGCCAGATAGCTTCTCAGGGGAATTCTAATAAGCATTTAAGAAGAATTAATTCTTACCCTCCTGAAACTGTTCCAAAAAATAGAAATGGAAGGAAAACTTCCAAACTCATTTTATGAGTCCAGCATTACCTTGATCCCAGAACCAGAAAAAGACTCCATCAAAAAAGAGAATTACAGACCAATATCCTTGATGAACACCAATGCGAAAATTCTTACCAAAATACTAGCCAATAGGATCCAACAGTACATTAAAAGGATTATTCACCATGACCAATTGGGATTTATTCCAGGGCTGCAAGGTTGGTCCAACATTTGCAAATCAATCAATGTGTTACAATACATTAATAAAAGAAAGAACAAGAACCATATGATACTCTCAATAGATGCTGAAAAAGTATTTGACAAAGTACAGCATCCTTTCTTGATCAAATATCTTCACGGTGTAGGGATAGAGGGTACATACCTCAACATCATCAAAATCACCTATGAAAAACCCACAACAAATATCATTCTCAATGAGAGAATGAGAGCCTTTCCCCTAAGGTCAGGAATACAGCAAGGATGTCCACTAGCTCCACTGCTATTCAATATAGTACTAGAAGTCCTAGCCTCAGCAATCAGACAACAAAAGAAATAAAAGGCATCCAAATTGGCAAAGAAGTCAAATTCTCACTCTTTGCAGAAGATATGATACTTTATGTGGAAAATCCAAAAGACCCCACACCAAATCTGCTAGAACTCATACAGGAATTCAGCAAAGTGTCAGGATATAAAATCAAAGCACAGAAATCCAACAGCAAGACAGAAGAAAGAGAAATTAGGGAGTCAATCCCATTTACAAGTGCACCCAAATCTATAAGATACCTAGGAATAAACCTAACCAAAGAGGCAAAGAATCGGTACTCAGAAAACTATAAAGTACTCATGAAAGAGATTGAGGAAGACACACACACACACACACAAATGGAAAAGCGTTCCATGCTCATGGATTGGAAGAACAAATATTGTGAAAATGTCTATGCTACCTAAAGCAATCTACACACTTAATGCAATCCCAATCAATAAAACATTGTTTTTCCCCCCCCAAAGAAATGGAACAAATAATCCTAAAAATTATGTGGAACCAGAAAAGACCTCAAATAGCCAGAGGAATGTTGAAAATGAAAGTCAAAGTTGGTGGCATCACAATCCCAGACTTCAAGCTCTATTTCAAAGGTGTCATCATCAAGACAGTATGGCACTGACACAAAAAGAGACACACAGATCAATGGAACAGAATAGAGAGCCCAGAAATAGAACCTCAACCCTATGGTCAACTAATCTTTGACAAAGCAGGAAAGAATGTCTAATGGTAAAAAGACAGTCTCTTCAACAAATGGTGTTGGGAAAATTGAGCAGCCACATGCAGATAAATGAAACTGGATCATTTTCTTACACCACACACGAAAATAGACTCAAAATCCTTGGGAAGAACACAGGCAGCAACCTCTTCAACCTCAGCCACAGCAACTTTTCCTTAGAAACATCACCAAAAGCAAGGGATGCAAGGGATAAAATGAACTCTTTGGACTTCATCAAAATCAAAAGCTTTTGCACAGCAAAGGAAACAGTCAACAAAACCAAAAGACAACTGACAGAATGGGAGAATATATTCACAAATGACATGTCAGATAAAGGGCTAGTATCCAAAATCTGTAAAGAACTTACCAAACTCAACACCCAAAGAACAAATAATCCACCAAGAATTGGGCAGAAGACATGAATAGACAGTTCTGCAAAGAAGACTGCCAAATGGTCAACCAGACACATGAAAAAGTGCTCCACATGACTCAGCCTCAGGGAAATACAAATCAAACCACAGTGAGATACCACCTCACACCAGTCAGAATGGCTAAAATTAACAAGTCAGGAAATGACACATGTTGGCAAGGATGTGGAGAAAGGGGAGCCCTTTTACACTGTTGGTGGGAATGCAAGCTGGTGCAGCTGCTCTGGAAAACAGTATGGAGGTTTCTCAAAAAGTTGAAAATAGAGCTACCCTATGACCCAGCAATTGCACGACTGTTATTTACTTACCCTAAAGATACAAATGTAGTAATCCAAAGGGGCACGTGCAGCCAAATGTTTATGTCATCAATGTCCGCAGTAGCCGAACTATGGAAAGTACCTAGATGATGTCCATCAACAGATAAAAAAGATAAAGAAGATGTGATATATATATATATATATATATATATATATATATATACACACAAATACTATGCAGCCATCAAAGAAAAACACAGAATCCTGCCATTTGCAATGACATGGATGGAACTAGAGGGTATTATGCTATGTGAAATAAGTTAATCAAAGAAAGAGAATTATCATATGATCTCCCTGTTACAACGAATTTGAGAGGCTGGGAGGGGGAGAAGGGGACGATCATGAGGGGTAGGGAGGGGAAAAAAATGAAACAGGATGGGAATGGGGAGGGAGACAAACCATAAGAGACTCTTAATCCCAGGAAACAAACTGAGAATTGCTGGGGGATGGGAGGGGAGGGATAGGGTGGCTGGGTTATGGACATTGGGGAGGGTATGTGTTATGGTGAGTGCTGTGAATTGTGTAAAACTGATGATTCACAGACCTGTACCCCGGAAGCAAATCATACATTATATGTTTAAAAAAAAAAAGTCAGATGGTTAACCAACTGAGCCACCCAGGTGCCCATGGAATGGACTTTTTTTTGGGGGGGGGGTCTTTTATGATACTGATGCTTTGAAGAGTAGAGGACAGTTGTTTTGCAGAATATCCTCTGATTTCTGTTTGTCTGAAGTTTTCTCAGGGTTAAATTCAGGTTATGTATTTTGGCCAAATCATAATGATTATGTCAGTTTGTCTAACAACATTTGCTACACTGAAAATTCCATTAGTTAATGGTTTGTTTTTCCTATCGTACTTTAAAAAAAAATCAGCAGATATATGTATATTCTCTTATTTCCCTTTACTTCTTACATAAAAGATAGCATATCACATTTATTTTTATAGTTTGCCTTATTCACTTCACATTATATCCTAGAAATCTCTTCATTTCAGTTTATTCAGATCTTCCTCATTATCTTTTACAACCACATGCTCTATTGTGCGGATGTGCTATTATTTATTCATCTAATTTCCTATGTATGAGCAATTCTTTTTTTTTTTTTCCTTCTGTATTCTGTTATTACAAATAATGTGAAAGGAGAGCCTGGGTGGCTCAGTTGTTAAACATCTCCCTTTGGCTCAGGTCATGATACCCAGATCCAGGGATTGAGCCTCACATAGGGTTCCCTGCTCCTCAGGGGGCCTGATTCTCCCTCTTCCTCTGCCTGCTGCTCCCCCTGGCTTGTGCTGTCTCTGTCAAATAAATAAATTCTTTAAAATATATAGATATATTTTATCTGATATTAACATATTCATTTTACTCTCTTATGGTTACTCTTTGAATGATACATCTTTTCCCATCATTTTACTTTAAGTCTATTTGTCTTTAAATCTGAACTGTATCTCTTGTGTATGACATATAGTTAAATCTTGCCTTTTATACTGCCTTAAATTCTCTGTCTTTTAACAGTGGTGTTTAGCCCACTCACATTTAACTAATTATGATATGGTTTGACTTCCATCCATTATTTTGCTATGTGTTTTCCAAATGTCTAATATATATTTTTTCTTTAATGCATTCTTGTTTCAAACAAATACATTTTAGTGTACCATTGCAATTCCTCTGATTATATTTTTAACTGAATATTTTGTACTTAATTTAATAATATTTGTTCTAGGGATTACAATATGCATCTTAATTCATGACTATATGCCTAAGGTTAATACTGATTCAATTCCAGTAAAGTATTATATCTACATTTTTGGTGCTACTATTGTCACACATATCTATATATGTTATAAATTCAACAATATAATGTTATGATTATTGTTTCATATAATATTGAAATATATATTATATATTCATATAATTCTTAATATAATTAAGAAATGAAAAAAGAACTATAGATATTTATACAGGTTTTTATATTTACCCATAATATTTACCAGTTCTAGCATCCTTTATTTCTTCCTGTAGATTTAAGTTAATGTTCCATATCATTTCCTTCAATACTTCTTTAGTATTTGTTATAGGGAATGTCTATTAGGTGTAAATTCTTTTAGTATTGTTTAATCTGAGAAATCTGTACTTTTCCTGAAATTTTACTATATAATTATTTGGTGATAACATTTTTTTCCTCCCACACTTTGAATATGTCATTCCACTGCCCTTTTTCCTCCATCACTGTTGATGAGAAGTCAATGTTAATCATATTGTTGTTTCTCTATACTTGATGAAAATTTTTTCTCTTGCTGCTTTCAAGATTTCTCTTAGTACCTATAGTTTTTTGAGCTCCTTGAATATCTAAGTTAATGTTTTGATTATTTAATCATATTTACAAAGGTTTTAGACATTATTTTTTAATAACCTTGTCACCCCCCCATTTTTTATTAATTAATTTATTTTCACAAAAACAGTATTCATTATTTTTTCACCACACCGAGTGCTCCATGCAATCCATGCCCTCTATAATACCCATCACCTGGTACCCCAACTTCCCACCCCCCCGCCACTTCAAACCCCTCAGATTGTTTTTCAGAGTCCATAGTCTCTCATGGTTCACCTCCCCTTCCAATTTACCCCAACTCCCTTCTCCTCTCTAACACCGCTTGTCCTCCATGATATTTGTTATGCTCCACAAATAAGTGAAACCATATGATAATTGAATCTTTCTGCTTGACTTCCCTATGACCCTGCAATTGCACTACTGGGTATTTAACCCAAAGATACAGATATCGTGAAGACAAGGGTCATCTGTACCCCAATGTTTATAGCAGCAATGGCCATGGTCGCCAAACTATGGAAAGAACCAAGATGCCCTTCAACGGATGAATGGATAAGGAAGATGTGGTCCATATACACTATGGAGAATTATGCCTCCATCAGAAAGGATGAATACCCAACTTTTGTAGCAACATGGACGGGACTGGAAGAGATTATGCCATTATTTTTCAAATTATTTTTCTGCCTCCTCTTCCCTTTTCTCTTGTTCTGAGCCTTCCACTAGGTCTATGCTGGCAAACTCCATGTTGTTCCACAAGTTTCTGAGGTTCTATTAATCTTTATTTAGTAATTTTACTCTGGGCTTTTAAATTTGTTTTTATTTCTATTGATCTAGATTCAAGTTCACTGATTCTTTTTTTTTTTTTTTTTTTGACACTTAAATTGCAGTTGAGTGGTTAGGTTTAGGGTTAGGGTTAGGGTGAATTTTTCATTCTAAGTATTTTACATTTCTAAAATAAAATCTACAAACTCTAAAGATTTGCTTCTTTTTAATAATTTTTATTTATATTGATCACCATATTTGTTCATTTATTATTAACATGTTTTTCTTTAACCTTTAAACACGGTTTCCTTTAATTCTTTGAACTTATTTATAATAACTGTTTTGAAGTCATTTGATGCTAAATCCAACATCATGACCCACCTAGATTCAGTTTCTGTTGATTGCACTTTTCCTGAGTATGGATCATATTTTCCTGTTTGTATGTAGACGCAAGCAGCCCCAGACAAGAACTCCACATTCTGCTACTGTTCAGTGGTTCTTCACAAACACTTAAATTTGTTGCTTCCCACTGCTCTATTTCTAGAACTGTGAAAATTGTATTTTTTAACACTTTTGTCCAGTTTTATAGTTGTTTTAAAGTGAAAGAATTTGTCAAAATTTTCATTCTGCCTCAGCTAGAAGTCCTTTCTTCTTAATTCTGTATTTTTAACAACATTAAGTAGGATTTTTGTTGCTAATAGGGAATTTTTGTTTAGATTTCTCTACACGTTTATATATATTCACTATTTCTTTTCTCTCTCTCTCTCTCTCTTTTTTTTAACTTGGGTTAATTTTGTGGTTTTTTTAAAATTTCTTTTCAGTGTACCAGAATTCATTGTTTATGTACCACACCCAGTGTTCCATGCAATATGTGCTGTCCATAATACCCACCACCAGGCTCACCCAACCTTCCTCCCTGCCTCTCCAAAACCCTCAGATTGTTTTTCAGAGTCCATAGTCTCTCATGGTTCATCTTCCCCTCCAATTTCCCCCAACTCCCTTTTCCTCTCCATCTCCCTATAGCCTCCCTGTTATTTCTTATGCTCCACAAATAAGTGAAACCATTTGATAATTGACTCTCTCTGTTTGACTTATTTCACTCAGCATAATCTCTTCCAGTCCTGTCTACATTGATACAAAAGCTGGGTATTCATCCTTTCTGATGGAGGCATAATACTCCATAGTGTATATGGACCCCATCTTCCTTATCCATTCATCTGTCAAAGGGCATCTGGGTTCTTTCCACAGTTTGGCGACTGTAGCCATTGCTGCAATGAACACAGGGTATGGATGGCCCTTCTTTTCACTACATCTGTGTCTTTGAGGTAAATACCCAGTACTGCAGTTGTAGGGTCATAGGGAAGCTCTATTTTTAATTTCTTAAGGAATCTCCACATTGTTTTCCAAAGTGGCTGCACCAACTTGCATTCCCACCAACGTGTAAGAGGGTTCCCCTTTCTCCACATCCTCTATAACATACGTTATTTACTGTCTTATTAATTTGGGCCATTCTAGCTGGTGTAAGGTGGTATCTCAATGTGGTTTAGATTTGAATCTCCCTGATGGCTAGAGATGATGAACATTTTTTCATGTGTCTGTTAGCCATTTGTATGTCTTCATTGGAGAAGTGTCTGTTCATGTCTTCTGCCCATTTTTTGACATGATTATCTGTTTTGTGTGTGTTGTGTTTGAGGAATTCTTTATAGATCCTGGATATCAGCCTTTTGCCTGTACTGTCATTTGGGAATATCTTCTCCCATTCCGTGGGTTGTCTCTTTGTTTTGCTAACTGTTTCTTTTTCTGTGAAGAAGCTTTTGATCTTGATGAAGTCCCAAAAATTCATGTTAGCTTTTTGTTTTCTTTGCCTTTGGAGACATAGCTTAAAAGAAGTTGCTGTGGCCTACATTCTCCTCTAGGATTCTGATGGATTCCTGCCTCATGTTGAGGTCTTTTATCCATTTCGAATTTATATTTGTGTATGACGTAAGAGAATGGTTAGTTTCATTCTTCTATATATAGCTGTCCAATTTTCCCAGCACCATTTATTGAAGAGACTGTCTTTTTTCCACTGCATATTTTTTCCTGCTTTGTCAAAGATTATTGGACCATAGAATTGAAGGACCATATCTGGGCCCTCTACTCTTTTCCACTGGTCTATATGTCTATTTTTATGTCGTACCATGCTGCCTTGTTGATAACAGCTTTGTAGTAAAGCTTGAAATCAGGCAACGTAATTCCCCCAGTTTCATTTTTCTTTCTCAACATTTCCTCAACAATTCGGGGTCTCTTCTGATTCCATACAAATGTTAGGATTGTTTGCTCCAGCTCTTTGAAAAATTCTGGTGGAATTTTGATTGGAATGGCATTGAAAGTATAGATTGCTCCAGGCAGTATAGACATTTTAACAATGTTTAGTTTTCTGATCCATTAGCATGAAATGGTCTTCCATCTTTTTGTGTCTTCTTCAATTTCTTTCATGAGTGTTCTGTAGTTCCTTGAGTACAGATCCTTTACCTCTTTGGTTAGGTTTATTTCCAGGTATCTTATGGTTCTTGGTGCTATAGTAAATGGAATCAATTCTCTAATTTCCCTTTCTGTATTTTCATTGTTAGCATATAAGTAAGCAACTGATTTCTGTACATTGACTTTGTATCCTGCCACATTACTGAATTGCTGTATGAGTTCTAGTAGTTTGGGGGTGGAGTCTTTTGGGTTTTCCATATAAAGTATCACGTCATCTGTGAAGAGAGAGTTTGACTTCTTCATTAACAATTTGAATACCTTTTATTATTTTTTTTTTCTGATTACTGTTGCTAGGACTTCTAATACTATGTTGAACAAAACTGGTGAGAGTGGGCATCCTTGTCATGTTTCTGATCTCAAAGGGAAGGCTGTCAGCTTTTTCCCATTGACAATAATATTTGCTGTGGGTTTCTCATAGATAGATTTTATGAAGTTGAGGAATGTTCCCTCTATCCATATACTTTGAAGCATCTTAATCAGGAACAGATGTGGATTTTGTCAAATGTTTTTTCTGCATCAATTGAGAGGACCATGTGGTTCTTCTCTCTTCTCTTATTGATTTGTTCTATCACATTGATTGACCACATTGATTTGCAAATGTTGAACCATCCTTGCAACCCAGGGATGAATCCTACCTGGTCATGGTGGATAATCTTTTTAATGTGCTGTTGGATCCTATTAGCTAGGATCTTGATGAGAATCTTAGCATCCATATTCATCAGGAATATTGGTCTGAAATTCTCCTTTTTGGTGGGGTATTTCCCTGGTTTGGGGATCAGGGTAATGCTGGCTTCATAAAAGGAGTCTGGAAGTTTTCATTCTGCTTTAATTTTTTTGAAATAGCTTCAGGATAATAGGTATTATTTCTTCTTTGAAAGGTTGGTAGAATTCCCCAGGGAAACCATCAGGTCCTAAGCTCTTGTTTTTTGGGAGATTTTTGATCACTGCTTCAATCTCATTACTAGTATCAGTCTATTCAGGTTGTCAATTTCTTCCTGGTTAAATTTGGGAACTTTATAGTTTTCCAGGAATGCATCCATTTCATCTAGGTTGCTTAACTTATTGGAATATAACTGTTGATAATAATTCTGATGATTGTTTCTATTTCCTTGGTGTTAGTTGTGATCTCTTTCCTTTCATTCATCATTTTATTAATTTAGGCCTTCTCTCTTTTCTTTCAGATTAGTTTGGCCAATGGTTTATCAATCTTATTGATTCTTTCAAAAAACCAGCTTCTAGTTTCATTGATGCATTCTACTGTATCTCTAGTTTCTATCTCATTGATTTCTGCTCTAATCTTAATCATTTCCCTTCTTGTGTATGAATTTGGCTTAATTTTTTGTTGATTCTCCAGTTCTTTAAGGTGTAGAGACAGCTAGTGTATTCTGGATTTTTCAATTTTTTTGAGGGAGGCTTGGATGGCTATGTATTTCCCCCTTAGGACTGCCTTTGCTGTATCCCATAGGTTTTGGACTGAAGTGTCTTCATTCTCGCTGGTTTCCATGAATTGTTTACGTTCTTCTTTGGCTTCCTGGTTGATCCAAGCATTCGTAGCAAGGTGGTCTTTTAGCTTCCAGGTGTTTGAATTCCTTCAAAACTTTTCCTTTTGGTTGTGCTCCAGTTTCAAAGCACTATGATCTGAGAATATCCAGGGAATAATCTCAGTCTTTTTGTATTGGTTGAGCCCTGATTTGTGACCCAGTATGTGGTCCATTCTGAAGAAGGTTCCATGTGCACTCTAGAAGAATGAGTATTCTGTTGTTTTAGGGTGGAATGTTCTGTATATATCTATGAGGTCCATCTGACCCAATGTGTCATTCAGTGCTCTTGCTTCTTTGATTTTCTGCTTGGATGTTCTGTCTATTACTGATAGTGATGTGTTAAGATCACCTACTATTAATGTATTCATATCAATATGACTCTTTATGTTGATTAACAGTTTTCTTATTTAATTGGCTGCTCCCATACTGGGGGCATAAATATTTATAATTGTTAGATCTTCTTGGTGGATGGTCCCTTTAAGAATTATGTAGTATCCTTTTGTATCTCTGACTACAGTCTTTAGTTTAAAATCTAATTTATCTGATATGAGAATCACTACCCCAGCCTACTTTGAGGCCCACTGGCATGAAAGATGCTTCTCCATCCCTTCACTTTCAGTCTGGATGTATCCTTAGTTTCAAAATGGGTCTCTTGTAGACAACATATGGATGGGCCCTGTCATTTTATCCAATCTGCAACTCTGTGCCATTTTATGGGTACATTTAGGCCATTCACATTGAGAGTGATTATTGAGAGATAAGTTTTTATCGATGTCATCGTGCTACCTGTGAAGTCTTTGTTTCTATAGATTGTCTCCATATATTTCTGTTCAATGATATTCTTGGTTTTTTTCCTCTTTTGTAGAACCCCCCTTAATATTTCTTGAAGTGCTGGCTTGGTGATCACATACTCTTTTAAACCTTGCTGGTCTTGGAAGGTCTTTATCTCTCTATCCATTTTGAATGTCAGCCTTGCCAGATAAAGTATTCTTGGCTGCATGTTCTTAATGCCCTAAATACATCTTGCCAACCATTATTGGCTTTCCAGGTTCCAGTGGACAGGTCTGATGTTATTCTGATAGGCTTTCCTCTGTACATAAAGAATCTCTTCCCCCTAGCTTCTTTCAAAAGCTCCTGTCTAAAATTGTGATTCACCATTTTCACAATCAGGTGTTTTGAGGTCTTTCTAGATTCTATGATCTTGGGGGGAGACCTTTCTGCCTCTAGTACATGAAGCTGATTCCATTCACCAGATTGGGAAAATTTTCATGGATAATTTGTTCAACTATATCATCTAGTCTTCTTTCTTTCTCCTCCCCCTCAGGGAGTCCACTAATTCTGTTGTTGGAACATTTCATGGCATCATTTATTTCCCTAATTCTGTTTTCATGGCTTCTAAGCTGTTTGTTCCAGGATTCCTCCTGATCCTTTTTCTCTATCAGTTTGTCCTCCAGATCACTAATTCTATATTCTGCCTAAGTTACCCTAGATTTTAGAGAATTTAGATTAGATTAAAACTCATTGAGAGTATTGTTAACATCATCCCTCATGGCTTTCACTTCTGCCCTCATCAATTCCATTTTGTCATCAAAGGCTTTCTCCAACCTAGCTATTGCCTGGATAATTGTTAGTCTGAATTCCTTTTCCAACATACTGTTTATGTCCATATCCAATAGCTCTGATGGAGAGGGACCACTCTCTGAATTTTTCCTCTGTTGGGCATTCCTCCTCCTCGTCATTTTGGTGAGAGATTGCTGAACCAATGTGTAGCTGAATGCATCAACCGTGGTGCAGGCAAGGTGCACTCTGGAATGCTTCTGAGCAATTGAGAGTCCCCACCAAAAAGAAAGTTAAAAGAAAAAGAGAGAGGGACAGGAAAAAAAGAAAGAAGCAAAAATAAAAGAGAAGTTCTAGCCCGAATGGACCCCAAAGGTAAGATTTATAAAGTATACAAACAAAAACAGACAAAGAAAAAGACCAACAAAAGTAGGTGACAAGAAAAATAAATAAATTTTTAAAAAAAGAACCCAGCCAAAATGAACCCCAAGTATAAGATTTATATACTATCAGAACAGCAAGAAATACACAAAAACACTGACAGAAGAAAAATATGGTCAGTGTGGGAGAGGAAGGTTATTTTGATTCTTCCTGGATGTATCTTGATATCTTTGTTAAAGGACTCAACTTTCCTGAGAAAAAGGGGGGTTAAAACTGGTTTACATACAGGGGTATCATTCATTGGGGAAAGGGGATTATCTGGAAGGTTATCCTTATATGAATATTTAAAATAATAGAAAAGCAAAAGAAAAACACAGGTATGTGTATCAAAAAAGTTCAGGCTAAAAGGTTATTATGGGAGTAGGACTCAAGATGGCAGAGGAGCAGAAGACTGAGATGACATCAGGAAGCAGGAGATCAAAGAGAAGGAGAGCAGCAATTCCAGAAACAGAAAATCCACCACTTTCTGAAATGTAGCACCTGTGGAGAAGTGAAAAAGTGATGGGAAGATAGACTGTGGTGTGAGGGGCCAGCTCCCGGCAAGTGATGGAACAATGGAGCACAAAATCAGAACTTTTAAGTCTGCTCCACTGAGGGGCATCACTCCAGAAGCTAAGCCAAGGTGAAACCCACCTGGGGACAGCATGGTCTCAGGTCCTACGGGGTCACTGAAGGATCGAGGGTGTCTGAGTGTCACAGAGCTTGCAGGTATTAGAGCAGGGAAGCTGGCTACAGAGACAGAGCTAAGGATTGAGCTGTCAACTCGGGGTTACCTTAAACTGTGATCTGTGGCCACTGCTCTTTGAGCAGGGACCCCACAAGATCTGAGGAGAACCCCCCTGGAAAAGCACAAGGATCGGCTGGCTTTGGAGACTCCAAGCAGGGCTGTGTGTCAGAGACAGAGACACGAGGTCACAGACTGGGTGAGCTCAGAGCACAGCCAGAGGCCAGGGAGACGGGAGTGATTGAGCACTTTTCTCCAAGGGTGCACTGAGAAGTGGGGCCCCAAGCTCTTGGCTCCTCCGGGCTGGAGATTGGGAGGCTGCCATTTTCATTCCCATCCTAAAGAACTCTACGGAAAACATTCAGGGAACAGAAGTTCCCGAAAGTGAACCCGAGCGTGGGTAAGTGTAGTGCATTTCTGTCTTGGCCAAAGATACTTGAGACTCACTACAACAGGCACCTCCCCCAGAAGATCAGCAAGAAATCCAGCCAAGACCAAGTTCACTTATTAAGGAGAACAGCGGAATTCCAGAGGAGGAGAAAACAAAACATGGAATTCATGGCTTTCTCCCCATGATTCTTTAGTCTTGCAAAGTTAATTAATCTTTTTAATTTTATTTTTTTCTTATGCTAAATTTTTTTTAACTTTTACTCTTTCTTTTTTTTAAACATTTTTAACTAGTTTATCTTAACAATACCTTTCATTTAAAAAATAGCTTTGAACCTTCATTATTATAGTATTATTTTATCCTTCATTGTATCTAACTTTATTTTCTGTATACACATAGGGTTTTTTCTTCTAAAAAAGTTTGGGATACAACTTCTTCTAATAGATCAAAATATATCCTAAATCCAGCACAAGGCTTTGTTCTAGTCTCCAGCCTGAGCAAATACTCTCCACTTTTTTTTTTTTAATTCTCCCAACCAACTTATCTCATCAACTTCTTTTTTTAGAAATATTTTTAAAAATTTTTCATCTTTATATTCATATTCCATCCCTTTATCGTGTTTACCCTTACTTTGTGTGTGTGTGTGTGTGTGTGTGTGTATTTAATTCTTTAAAATTTGGGGAGGTAGTTTCTTCTAAGAGACCAAAATACTCCCAGTGGGTGGGTGACTCTGTTTTATTCACCGGTCTGAAATATATATATATATTTTTTTTTTCTTTTAAAAAAATTTTTTAACTTCTTTTTGTCCCCTTTCTTCCCCCCATGATATAGGGTCTTTTCTGATTTGGTTAAAGCACATTTTCCTGGGGTCTTTGCCAACCTTTCAGTATTCACACAAAAAGAACAAGAGGCATGGAGTGCCTGGGTGGCTCAGTGGGTTAAGCCTCTGCCTTCATCTCAGGTCATGATCCTGGGGTTCTGGGATTGAGCCTCACATCAGGCTTTCTATTCAGCAGGGAGCCTGCTTCTCCCCTGCCCTCTGCCTACTTGTGATCTCTCTCTCTCCTCTCTGTCAAATAAATAAATAACATTTAAAAAAAAAAGAACAAGAGGCAGTACTGAAGGCTAGGGACCTAGTCAATATGGACATTGGTAATATGTCAGATCTAGAGTTCAGGATGACAATTCTCAAGGTGTTAGATGGGCTGGAAATAGACATAGAACATATTAGAGAAACGCTATCTGGAGAAATAAAAGCCCTTTCTAGAGAAATAAAAGAACTAAAATATAATCAAGCAGAAGTCAAAAAAGCTATTAATGAGGTGCAGTCAAAAATGGAGGCTCTTACTGCTAGGATAAATGAGGCAGAAGAGAGAATTAGTGATCTAGAAGACCAAATGACAGAGAATAAAGAAGCTGAGCAAAAGAGAGACAAACAACTACTGGACCATGAGGGGAGAATTTGAGAGATAAGTGATACCATAAGACGGAACAACATTAGAATAAATGGGATTCCAGAAGAAGAAGGAAGGTATATTAGAGAGAATTATTGTAGAGAATTTCCCTAATATGGCAATGGGAAAAAGCATCAAAATCAAGGAGGCACAGAGAACTCCCCTCAAAGTCAATAAGAATATTTCCACACCCCATCATCTAATAGTAAAATTTACAAGTCTTAGTGACAAAGAGAAAATCCTGAAAGCAGCCCAGGAAAAGAAGTCTGTAGTATACAATGGTAAAGATATTAGATTGGCAGTAGACTTATCCACAGAGACCTGGCAGGCCAGAAAGGGCTGGCATGATATTTTCAGAGCACTAAATGAGAAAAACATGCAGCCAAGAATACTATATCCAGCTAAGCTATCACTGAAAATAGAAGGAGAGATAAAAAGCTTCCAGGACAAACAAAAACTGAAAGAATTTGTAAACACCAAACCAGCTCTATAGGAAATATTGAAAGGGGTCCTCTAAGCAAAGAGAGAGCCTAAATGTAGTAGAACAGAAAGGAACAGAGACAATATACAGTAATAGTCACCTTACAGACAGTACAATGGCACTAAATTCATATCTCTCAATAGTAACCCTGAATGGAAATGGGCTCAATGCCCCAATCAAAAGACACAGAGCATCAGAATGGATAAAAAACAAACTCCATCAATATGTTGTCTACAAGAAACTCATTTTAGATGCAAAGACACCTCCAGATTTGAAGTGAGGGGGTGGAAAACCATTTACCATGCTAATGAACATCAAAAGAAACCTGGGTTGGCAATCCTTAATTCAGATAAATTAGGGTTGTCCAACAAGAAGATCTAACAATTTTAAATATCTATGCCCCTAACATGGGAGCAGGAAACTATATAAACCAATTAATAACAAAATCAAAGAAACACATTGACCATAATACAATAATAATAGGGGACTTTAACACTCCCCTCACTGAAATGGACAGATCATCCAAGCAAAAGATCAACAAGGAAATAAAGGCCTTAAATGACTCACTGGACTAGATGGACATCACAGATATATTCAAAACATTCCATCCCAAAGAAACAGAATACACATTCTTCTCTAGTGCACATGGAACATTCTCTAGAATAGATCATAAATCAGGGGTCAACAGGTATAAAAAGATTGGGATCATTCCCTACATATTTTCAGACCACAATGCTCTGGAATTAGAACTCAATCACAAGAGGAAATTTGGAAAGAGCCCAAATACATGGAGGCTAAAGAGCATCCTTCTAAAAAATGAATGGTCAACCAGAAAATTAAAGGAGAATTGGAACAAATTCATGGAAACAAATGATAATGAAAGCAAAACTGTTCCAAATCTGTGGGACACAGCAAAGGCAGTCCTGAGAGGAAAATATAGAGTGATACAAGCCTTTCTCAAGACACAAGAAAGGTTTCAAATACACAACCTAACCCTACACCTAAATGAACTGGAGAAAGAACAAAGAAAGCCTAAACCCAGCAGGGGAAGAGAAATAATAAAGATCAGAACAGAAATCAATGAAATAGAAACCAACAAAACAATAGAACAAATCAATGAAAGTAGGAACTGGTTCTTTGAAAGAATTAATAAGATTGATAAACCCTTGGCCAGACTTATCAAAAAGAAAAGAAAAGGGACCTAACTTTTAAAAATCATGAATGAAAGAGGAGAGATCTCAACCAACACCAAAGAAATACGAACAATTATAAGACATATTATGAACAACTATATGCACGCAAATTTGACAATCTGGAAGAAATGGGTGAATTCTTAGAGATATATAAACTACCACAACTGAACCAGGAAGAAATAGAAAACCTGAACAGACCAGACCCTAACCAGTAAGGAGATTGAAGCAGTCATCAAAAAACTCCCAACAAACAAGAGTCCAGGGCCAGACGGCTTCCCAGGGGAATTCTACCAAACATTTAAAGAAGAATTAATTCCTATTCTCCTGAAACTGTTCCAAAAAATAGAAATGGAAGGAAAACTTCCAAACTCATTTTATGAGGCCAGCATCACCTTGATCCCAAAACCAGACAAGGATCCCATCAAAAAAGAGAGCTATAGACCAATATCCTTGATGAACACAGATGCAAAAATTCTCACCAAAATACTAGCCAATAGGATTCAACAGTACATTAAAAGGATTATTCACCATGACCAATTGGGATTTATTCCAGGGCTGCGAGGTTGTTTCATTTTTTTTTAAAGATTTTTATTTATTTGATGCACACAGAGAGAAATCATAAGTAGGCAAAGAGGTAGGCAGAGAAAGAGGAGGAAGCAGGCTCCCCGCTGAGTGGAGAGTCCAATGTGGGACTCGATCCCAGAACCCTGAGATCATGACCTGAGCCGAAGGCAGAGGTTTAACCACAGAGCCACCCAGGTGCCCCCGCAAAGTTGTTTCAATATCTGCAAATCAATCAATGTGATACAATACACTAATAAAAGAAAAAACAAGAACCATATGTTATTCTCAATAGCTGCTGAAAAAGCATTTCACAAAGTACAGCATCCTTTCCTGAACAAAACTCTTCAAAGCGTAGGGATAGAGGGTACATACCTCAATATCATCAAAACCATCTATGAAAAACCCACCATGAATATCATTCTCAAACAGAATAACTGACAGCTTTTTCACTAAGGTCAAGAACACAGCAGGGATGTCCATTATCACCACTGCTATTTAACATACTACTAGAAGTCTTAGCATCAGCAATCAGACAACAAAAAGAAATTAAGGCATCTAAATCGGCAAAGAAGAAGTCAAAGTCTCACTCTTTGCAGATGATATGAATTTTTATGTGGAAAACCCAAAAGACTCCACTCCAAATCTGCTAGAACTCATACAGGAATTCAGCAAAGTGTCAGGATATAAAATCAAAGCACAGAAATCAGTTGCATTTCTATACATCAACAGCAAGACAGAAGAAAGAGAAATTAGGGAGTCAATCCCATTTACAAGTGCACCCAAATCTATAAGATACCTAAGAATAAACCTAACCAAAGAGGCAAAGAATCGGTACTCAGAAAACTATAAAGTACTCATGAAAGAGATTGAGGAAGACACAAAAAGAAAAAATGGAAAAACGTTCCATGCTCATGGATTGGAAGAACAAATATTGTGAAAATGTCTATGCTACCTAAAGAAATCTACATTTAATGCAATCCCTATCAATAAAACATCCTTTTTTCCCCCCCAAAGAAATGGAACAAATAATTCTAAAATTTATCTGGAACCAGAAATGTCCTCGAATAACCAGAGGAATGTTGAAAAAGAAAGCTAAAGTTGGTGGCATCACAATCCCAGACTTTAAGCTCTATTACAAAGCTGTCAGCATCAAGATAGTATGGTAATGGCACAAAAACAGACACAATAACAACGGAACAGAATAGAGAGCCCAGAAATAGACCCTCAACTCTATGATCAACTAATCTTTGACAAAAAAGGAAAGAATGTCTAATGGTAAAAATACAGTCTCATCAACAAATGGTGTTGGGAATATTGGACAGCCACATGCAGAAAAATGAAACTGGACCATTTCCTTACATCACACACAAAAATAGACTCAAAATGGATGAAGGACTTCAATGTGCAAAAGGAATCCATCAAAATCCTTGAGGAGAACACAGGCAGCAACCTTTTTGACCTCAGCCACAGCAACTTCTTCCTAGAAACATCACCAAAGGCAAGGGAAGCAAGGGCAAAAATGAACTATTGGGACTTCATCAAGATCAAAAGCTTTTGAACAGCAAAGGAAATAGTCAACAAAACCAAAAGACAACTGACAGAATGGGAGGAGATATATGCACGTTACATATCAGATAAAGGGCTAGTATCCAAAATCTATAAAGTACTTTACAAACTCAACATCCAAAGAACAAATAATCCAATCAAGAGGTGGGCAGAGGACATGAACAGACATGCTGCAAAGAAGAAATCCAGATGGTCAACAGACACATGAAAAAGTGCTTTACATCACTTGGCATCAGGGAAATACAAATCAAAACCACAACGAGATACCACCTCACACCAGTCAGAATGGCTTAAATTAATAAGTCAGGAAACAACAGATGTTGGCAAGGATGGAGAGAAAGGGGTGCCCTCCTATACTGTTGGTGGGAATGCAAGCTGGTGCAGCCGCTCTGGAAAACAGCATGGAGGTTCCTCAAAAAAGTTGAAAATAGAGCTACCCTATGACCCAGCAATTGCACTACTGGGTATTTACCCTAAAGATACAAATGTAGTGACCTGAATATTTATAGCAGCAATGTCCACAATAGCCAAACTATGGAAAGAACTTAGATGCCCATCAATAGAGGAATGGATAAAGAAGATGTGGTGTGTATATATACACAATGGAATACTATGCAGCCATCAAAAGAAATGAAATCTTGCCATTTGCAATTATGTGGATGGAACTAGAGGGTATTATGCTGAGCAAAATAAGTCAATCAGAGAAAGACAATTTTCATATGATCTACCTGATATGAGGAAGTGGAGAGACAACGTGGGGAGTTTGGGGGGTAGGAAAAGAATAAATGAAACAAGATGGGATCAGGAGGGAGACAAACCATAGGAGACTCTTAATCTCACAAAAAAAACTGAGGGTTGCCGGGAAGAGGGGTGTAGGGAGAGAGTAGTGGGGTTATGAACATCGGGGAAGGAATGTGCTATGGTTAATGCTGTGAAGTGTGTAAACCTGGCGATTCACAGACCTGTACCCCTGGGGCTAACAATACATTACATGTTTATTAAAAATTAATTTTGAAAAGGTGAATATGGAATTTGATGTACTGAACATCTCATTGTGATGGTAAATAGATTAAAAAGTTATATAAAAAAATGAAAAGTACCAGGATAGTGGGAACTAATTAAAAATAAAAGTTGTATCAATGAAGTAGTGGTGTTTGTCCTCTCGGGTTTTTTGTTTGTTTATTTGTTTGTTTTGTGGGTTTTTTGGCTGGCTTTCTCGGGGAGGGGCCTGCCACATGGTTTTTCAGGGAGTCTTGCTCGAATTGAGTCCTCTTACCCCCATCAAGTGGCTGGGCTCTGAGGAAACCAGTTTTTCAGACTTTTATTCTCTGGAGGTTTTGTTTGTTTGTCAGTTTTTTTCTCCCCTTGGTGGCTTCTGGCAGTTCTTTAGAGGTTTAGAGGAAAAGCAAGCTGCACCCAGACCTCCATCTCAGAGAGAAGCCTCAGTCTGTTCCCCTCTGGGTGCTTCAGAGCGCATAAATTCCCCCTCTGCCACTGGCAAAGCACGCCCCCAGTCACAGTCTCTGGGGTCACAGGAACTCCTGCTGGTACCCAGAACCATGAGATATACTAGCTGTGGCTGTCTGGGCAGGTCCAGATGGTCAGGGAGGTCCCAGCCAGAGATAGCACAGTGAGATTTTTACTCTGGCCGGGCTGGGAGTGTTCAGAATCTCTTGGTCCTACAGAGCACCAGCTAGCACCTGCATGGACCTCTCTCAGGAGAGGGTGTGGATGAAACTCTGACCCTGGTCATGCAGAACACATGCAGAGCACAAAAGGCTGTGGTTCTAGAGAGCACCCAGCTGGCGTCCACACCAGACTCCCTCACGGACACCACCACACAGATTTTCTCAGGTGTGCTGGCAGTTAAGGGATCAAGACCTGGCTTCTTTGCTGTGCTTTCTGGTCTGCACCAGTGGTGGCTGTCGTGGGTCCGTGGGCTTAAGTCCCTGTCCCTAACCACCCATTTCCCCTTAATTCTACCAATTTCCCCTTAAGATCTTTTGCTATTTTTAGTTGCTTTCAGGCTGACTCCAAGTTAATGCTGTTCCCCAGTCACAGTGCACTCTTGTATTTGGGTATTACTTACCAATGGGTCGTTTCTGGTGCCTGCCTAATCAGACTAATATATCAGTCCACTCTCATGTTGGGGTATTACTTTCCAGTGGGTCACTTCTGGTGGCTCCCTGATCAGACTAATATATCAGTCCCATGTTCCCACTCTGCTTTACCTGTCAACTGGTGTCTTCTGCCCCTGTAGAGATCCAGAAGTGTATAATTCTAATTTCAAGCTGATTTCATGGATGATCAGAGTTTTTTGGTAGGTAATCAGCTCACTTTAGGGGAACGGTTAAAACAGTGCCTCCTATTTCTCCACCATCTTGTCTCCTCCCTTCTATATTCACTATTTATATATTATAGACTTCTCTGTCAGGATCATTTTCTTTATTCCTAAAATGAATGCCTTAGAAGATTTTTAGTTTCGGTTTCCTGGTAGTAATCTCTCATTTATATTTTTACTCTAAAAATAATTTTTAAAAACATCATTTCTGAAATATCATTTTGTTGTACAATTTTAGGGTTTTTTTTTCCTAAGCAGTTTATTTTTTTGAAAAAGATTTTATTTATTTATTTGGCAGAGAAAGAAATAGCAAGAGAGGGAACACAAGCAGGGGGAGTAGGAGAAGGAGAAGCAGGCTTTCTGCCGAGTGAGCCTGACACGGGGCTCAATCCCAGGAACCTGGGATTATGACATGAGCCAAAGGCAGATGCTTAACTGACTGAACCACCCAGGTGCCCCTCCTAAGCGGTTTAAAGATATTCCATTTTTTCTACTTCCGTGATTGCTTTTCAGTGGGCTTCTCTTCTCTATGCGTTACTACTTTATAAGCGACCTGTCCTTTTTTGGCTACTGTTAGGATATAACTTTTTTCATCTATGTTGTTTTTTAAATTTGTCAGCAATATATCTAGGAGTGGATTTTTTGATTTGGGGTTTTGTTTTGTTTTGTTTTGTTTTTATTATCTTGCATGGTAATACTATGGTTGTTATATCTGCATATTTTTTCAAATCTGGAAGCCTCCAAACTATAATCTCTTGGAATACTACATGTCCTGTATTCTTTCTTGAAAGTGTCTTAGACACATGTTTACTCTTAAATTATTTTCCTATTTTCATTTTTAATCTTTTTGTGCCTTATTATTTGAAATTGCCTTATATCCAGGTTCTTTTCTATTTTATATCTCTTATCCACAGTTTTCTGTAACTAATCTGTTAACTCATAAATTGATTTTTAAAAATTTCTTATTTTACTTTTCATTTCTAGAAGCTATACTTACTGTCAAATTTGCCTGATCATTTTTATTGTTTCTTGTTTATTGATAATTTTTAAAATAACATGCTAATAATTTAATTTTTTGTATTCTTTATCTGATCTTCTAATATATGAAGTTTTTGGAGGTTTAAATTTATTATCATTTTGCTGACTCTGACTCATGGTAACTTGTTTCCTTGTGTGTTTGGTATTGTGAGTTCATATAATTTGTTAAATTCAATATATAGAATCATGAAAGTCTAAATAGTATTATTTTCCTTCCAAGAGGATTTATGCTTATTTCCAATAACAAGTAAGGGTAGTATAAAAATGGAACTATTTTAGCCCTGTTCAT
The DNA here is from genome assembly GCF_011764305.1 of Mustela putorius furo. Classification (NCBI taxonomy): domain Eukaryota; kingdom Metazoa; phylum Chordata; class Mammalia; order Carnivora; family Mustelidae; genus Mustela; species Mustela putorius. The sequence continues at coordinate 40,359,993 of NW_025422005.1, read as the reverse complement.
GAACTCCAGTTAATTATTTGAGTCTCAAATTCAGCTCCTCTACGTTGAGGCTGGACCTACATTCTGTCTCCCAATATTAGTGTTGGTATTGGCATCTAACTCCAAAGGAACCTCCACTTCAGAATTTACTAACCCTCACAATTCAGGTTTCACATCATTGTGAAATGATGATTATTTTGGCTCTAGGAAATTTCCTTCACTTTATTGAATGTCTAGCAAAGCTTTAAAAATATGCTTGGGGTTTGTTTTTTTTTTAAGATTTTATTTATTTATTTGACAGAGAAAGAGCACAAGTTGGCAGAGCAGCAGACAGAGAGAGAGGCGGAAGCAGGCTCCCTACTGAGCAGAAAGCCCGATGAGGGGCTTGATCCCAGGACCCTGAGATCATGACCTCAGCTGAAGACAGAGGCTTAACCCACTGAGCTACACAAGTGCCCCAAAAATATGCTTGTTGTATTTTATCTAGGAGGTCATTTTACAATAGTAGGAAAGCCCTTCAGAATGTGTAGTCCAAAATTTTGCTGGAAGCAGACCTTTCAATATTAATTTTTTCAGAAGAATTTCTGAAGGTATTATGTACCAAAACATTTATTTTTATTTTTTTTTTAAGATTTATTTATTTGAGAGAGAGTGTGTGTGTGAGAGTGCAGGGGAGAGGGGCAGAACAGATTTTTAAATTAAATTTTTTGTGTATAGTTGATACAAAATACTACATTAGTTTCCAGTATATAGTATAGTGATTCAAGTTTATGCAATGTTTGCAAGTATAGGTACCATCTGTACATATACATCACTATTACAATATCACTGACTGTATTCTTTATGCTGTATCTCCCTCTCCTTTTACCCATTTAAAAAAAATTTTTTTTTATAAACATATATTTTTATCCCCAGGGCTACAGGTCTGTGAATCACCAGGTTTACACACTTCACAGCACTCACCAAAGCACATACCCTCCGCAATGTCCATAATCCCACCCCCTTCTCCCAACCCCCCTCCCCGCAGCAACCCTCAGTTTGTTTTGTGAGATTAAGAGTCACTTATGGTTTGTCTCCCTCCCAATCCCATCTTGTTTCATTTATTCGTCTCCTACCCACTTAAGCCCCCATGTTGCATCACCACTTCCTCATATCAGGGAGATCATATGATAGTTGTCTTTTTCTGCTTGACTTATTTTGCTAAGCATGATACACTCTAGTTCCATCCATGTTGTCACAAATGGCAAGATTTCATTTCTTTTGATGGCTGCATAGTATTCCATTGTGTATATATACCACATCTTCTTGATCCATTCATCTGTTGATGGACATCTAGGTTCTTTCCATAGTTTGGCTATTGTGGACATTGCTGCTATAAACATTCGGGTGCACGTGCCCCTTTGGATCACCACGTTTGTATCTTTAGGGTGAATACCCAGTAGTGCAATGGCTGGGTCATAGGGCAGTTCTATTTTCAACATTTTGAGGAACCTCCATGCTGTTTTCCAGAGTGGCTGCACCAGCTTGCATTCCCACCAACAGTGTAGGAGGGTTCCCCTTTCTCCGCATCCTCGCCAGCATCTGTCATTTCCTGACTTGTTAATTTTAGCCATTCTGACTGGTGTGAGGTGATATCTCATTGTGGTTTTGATTTGTATTTCCCTGATGCCGAGTGATATGGAGCACTTTTTCATGTGTCTGTTGGCCATCTGGATGTCTTCTTTGCAGAAATGTCTGTTCATGTCCTCTGCCCATTTCTTGATTGGATTATTTGTTCTTTGGGTGTTGAGTTTGCTAAGTTCTTTATAGATGTTGGACACTAGTCCTTTATCTGATATGTCGTTTGCAAATATCTTCTCCCATTTTGTCAGTTGCCTTTTGGTTTTGTTAACTGTTTCCTTTGCTGTGCAAAAGCTTTTGATCTTGATGAAATCCCAATAGTTCATTTTTGCCCTTGCTTCCCTTGCCTTTGGCAATGTTCCTAGGAAGATGTTGCTGCGGCTGAGGTCGAAGAGATTGCTGCCTGTGCTCTCCTCAAGGATTTTGATGGATTCCTTTCGCACATTGAGGTCCTTCATCCATTATGAGTCTATTTTCATGTGTGGTGTAAGGAAATGGTCCAATTTCATTTTTCTGCATGTGGCTGTCCAGTTTTCCCAGCACCATTTATTGAAGAGGCTGTCTTTTTTCCATTGGACATTCTTTCCTGCTTTGTCGAAGATTAGTTGACCATAGAGTTGAGGGTCTATTTCTGGGCTCTCTATTCTGTTCCATTGATCTATGTGTCTGTTTTTGTGCCAGTACCATACTGTCTTGATGATGACAGCTTTGTAATAGAGCTTGAAGTCCGGAATTATGATGCCACCAACTTTGGCTTTCATTTTCAATAACCCTTTGGCTATTCGAGGTCTTTTCTGGTTCCATATAAATTTTAGAATTATTTGTTCCATTTCTTTGAAAAAGATGGATGGTACTTTGATAGGAATTGCATTAAATGTGTAGATTGCTGTAGGTAGCATAGACATTTTCACAATATTTATTCTTCCAATCCAGGAGCTTGGAACATTTTTCTATTTCTTTGTTTCTTCCTCAATTTCTTTCATGAGTACTTTCTAGTTTTCTGAGTATAGATTCTGTGCCTCTTTGGTTAGGTTTATTCCTAGATATCTTATGGTTTTGGGTGCACTTGTAAATGGGATTGACTCCTTAAGTTCTCTTTCTTCTGTCTTGTTGTTGGTGTAGAGAAATGCAACTGATTTCAGTGCATTGATTTTATATCCTGACACTTTACTGAATTCCTGTACAAGTTCTAGCAGTTTTGGAGTGGAGTCTTTTGGGTTTTCCACATATAGTATCATATCATCTGCAAAGAGTGATAATTTGACTTCTTCTTTGCCGATTTGGATGCCTTTAATTTCCTTTTGTTGTCTGATTGCTGAGGCTAGGACCTCTAGTACTATGTTGAATAGCAGTGGTGATAATGGACATCCCTGCTGTGTTCCTGACCTTAGTGGAAAAGCTTTCAGTTTTTCTCCATTGAGAATGATATATGCGGTGGGTTTTTCATAGATGGCTTTGATGATATTGAGGTATGTGCCCTCTATCCCTACACTTTGAAGAGTTTTGATCAGGAAGGGATGCTGTACTTTGTCAAATGCTTTTTCAGCATCTATTGAGAGTATCATATGGTTCTTGTTCTTTCTTTTATTGATGTGTTGTATCACATTGACTGATTTGCGGATGTTGAACCAACCTTGCAGCCCTGGAATAAATCCCACTTGGTCGTGGTGAATAATCCTTTTAATGTACTGTTGAATCCTATTGGCTAGTATTTTGTTGAGTATTTTTGCATCTGTGTTCATCAAGGATATTGGTCTATAGCTCTCTTTTTTGATGGGATCCTTGTCTGGTTTTGGGATCAAGGTGATGCTGGCCTCATAAAATGAGTTTGGAAGTTTTCCTTCCATTTCTATTTTTTGGAACAGTTTCAGGAGAATAGGAATTAGTTCTTCTTTAAATGATTGGTAGAATTCCCCCGGGAAGCCATCTGGCCCTGGGCTTTTGTTTGATTGGAGATATTTAATGACTGTTTCAATCTCCTTACTGGTTATGGGTCTGTTCAGGCTTTCTATTTCTTCCTGGTTCAGTTGTGGTAGTTTATATGTTTCTAGGAATGCATCCATTTCTTCCAGATTGTCAAATTTGTTGGCGTAGAGTTGCTCATAGTATGTTCTTATAATTGTTTGTATTTCTTTGGTGTTAGTTGTGATCTCTCCTCTTTATTCATGATTTTATTTATTTGGGTCCTTTCTCTTTTCTTTTTGATAAGTCGGACCAGGGGTTTATCAATTTTATTAATTCTTTCAAAGAACCAGCTCCTAGTTTCGTTGATTTGTTCTATTGTTCTTTTGGTTTCTATTTCATTGATTTCTGCTCTGATCTTTATGATTTCTCTTCTCCTGCTGGGCTTAGGGTTTCTTTCTTGTTCTTTCTCCAGCTCCTTTAGGTGTAGGGTTAGGTTGTGTACCTGAGACCTTTCTTGTTTCTTGAGAAAGGCTTGTACCGTTATATATTTTCCTCTCAGGACTGCCTTTGTTGTGTCCCACAGATTCTGAACCATTGTATTTTCATTATCATTTGTTTCCATGATTTTTTTCAATTCTTCTTTAATTTCCCAGTTGACCCATTCATTCTTTAGAAGGATGCTGTTTGGTCTCCATGTATTTGGGTTCTTTTCACACTTCCTCTTGTGGTTTAGTTCTAGCTTTAGAGCATTGTGGTCTGAAAATATGCAGGGAATGATCCCAATCTTTTGATACCGGTTGAGTCCTGATTTAGGACCGAGGATGTGATCTATTCTGGAGAATGTTCCATGTGCACTAGAGAAGAATGTGTATTCTGTTGCTTTGGGATGAAATGTTCTGAATATATCTGTGATGTCCATCTGGTCCAGTGTGTCATTTAAGGCCTTTATTTCCTTGTTGATCTTTTGCTTGGATGATCTGTCCATTTCAGTGAGGGGAGTATTAAAGTCCCCTACTATTATTGTATTATTGTTTATGTGTTTCTTTGATTTTGTTATTAATTGGTTTATATAGTTGGCTGCTCCCACATTGGGGGCATAGATATTTAAAATTGTTAAATCTTCTTGTTGGACAGACCCTTTGAGTATGATATAGTGTCCTTCCTCATCTCTTATTATAGTCTTTGGCTTAAAATCTAATTGATCTGATATAAGGATTGCCACTCCTGCTTTCTTCTGATGTCCATTAGCATGGTAAATTCTTTTCCACCCCCTCACTTTAAATCTGGAGGTGTCTTCGGGCTTAAAATGAGTTTCTTGGAGGCAACATATAGATGGGTTTTGTTTTTTTTATCCATTCTGATACCCTGTGTCTTTTGATTGGGGCATTTAGCCCATTCACATTCAGGGTAACTATTGAGAGATATGAATTTAGTGCCATTGTATTGCCTGTAAGGTGACTGTTACTGTATATGGTCTCTGTTCCTTTCTGATCTACCACTTCTAGGCTCTCTCTTTGCTTAGAGGACCCCTTTCAATATTTCCTGTAGAGCTGGTTTGGTGTTTGCAAATTATTTCAGTTTTTGTTTGTCCTGGAAGCTTTTAATCTCTCCTTCTATTTTCAATGATAGCCTAGCTGGATATAGTATTCTTGGCTGCATGTTTTTCTCGTTTAGTGCTGTGGAAATATCATGCCAGCTCTTTCTGGCCTGCCAGGTCTCTGTGGATAAGTTAGCTGCCAATCTAATATTTTTACCATTGTATGTTACAGACTTCTTTTCCCGGGCTGCATTCAGGATTTTCTCTTTGTCACTAAGACTTGTGAATTTTACTATTAGTTGACGGGGTGTGGGCCTATTCTTATTGATTTTGAGAGGCATTCTCTGAACCTCCTGAATTTTGATGCTCGTTCCCTTTGCCATATTGGGAAAATTCTCCCCAATAATTCTCTCCAGTATACCTTCTGCTCCCCTCTCTCTTTCTTCTTCTTCTGGAATCCCAATTATTCTAATGTTGTTTCGTCTTATGGTGTCACTTATCTCTCGAATTCTCCCCTCATGGTCCAGAAGCTGTTTGTCCCTCTTTTGCTCAGCTTATTTATTCTCTGTCATTTGGTCTTCTATATCACTAATTCTTTCTTCTGCCTCATTTATCCTAGCAGTGAGAGCCTGCCTCCATTTTTGATTGCACCTCATTAATAGCTTTTTTTATTTCAACTTGGTTAGATTTTAGTTCTTTTATTTCTCCAGAAAGGGCTTTTTATCTCCCGAGAGGGTTTCTCTAATATCTTCCATGTCTTTTTCGAGCCCAGCTAGAACCTTAAGAATTGTCATTCTGAACTCTATATCTGACATATTACCAATGTCTGTATTGATTAGGTCCCTAGCCTTTGTTACTGCCTCTTGTTCTTTTTTTTGTGTGTTGAATTTTTCCGTCTTGTCATTTTGTCCAGATAAGAGTATATGAAGGAGCAAGTAAAATACTAAAAGGGTGGCAACAACCCCAGGAAAATATGCTTTAACCAAATTAGAAGAGATCCCAAATCGTGAGGGGGGAGAAAGGGGATAAAAAGAGGTTCAAAAAGGAAGAAAGAAAAAAAAAAGAAAAGAAAAGAATTTTAAAAAAAGAAAACAAATAAAGAAAAATATAAAAAAGAAAAAATATATATATTAGATAAACTAGTTAAAAAACGTTAAAAAAGAAAAAGGTAAAAGTTAAAAAAAAATTTACCAGAAGGCGAGAAAAAAAAACAAAAAATGAAAAAGAAAAAAATTAAATTAACTGCAAGACTAAAAAAAATCACAGGGAAAAAGCCATGAGTTCCGTGCTTTGCTTTCTCCTCTGGATTTCTGCTGCTCTCCTTGGTATTGAAACCGCACTCCTTGGTAGTTGAACTTGGTCTTGGCTGGGTTTCTTGTTGATCTTCTGGGGGAGGGGCCTGGTGTAGTGATTCTCAAGTGTCTTTGCCCCAGGTGGAATTGCACCGCTGTTATCAGGGGCCAGGGTGAGTAATCCGCTCGGGTTTGCTTTCAGGAGCTTTTGTTCCCTTAGCGCTTTCCGTAGAGTTCCGGAGGACGGTAATACAAATGGCGGCCTCCTGGTCTCAGGCTCAGAGGAGCAGAGAGCTCAGAGCCCCACTCCTCAGTGCGCCCTCAGAGAACAGCGCCAAGTCACTCCCTTCTGCCTGACCTCCGGCCGCGCTCCAAGCTCACCGAGCCTGCGACCAGTTCAAGGTAACACCGAGCTGCGAGCTTACTGTCAGCTCTGTCTCTGTAGCCAGTTTTCCCGTTCCAATACCCACAAGCTCTGTGACACTCAGACACCCCCGATCCTTCAGGGACCCTGCGAGACCTGAGGCCACGCTGACCCCGCGTGGGCTTCGCCCTGGTTTAACCTCTGGCGTGATGTCCCTCAGCGGAACAGACTTTTAAAAGTCCTGATTTTGTGCTCCGTCGCTCCGCCGCTTGCTGGGAGCCGGCCCCTCCCCCTGGGGTCTATCTTCCCGTAGCTTTGGATTCACTTCTCTGCCAGTCCTACCTTTCAGAAAGTGGTTGTTTTTCTGTTTCCAGAATTGCTGTTCTTCTCTTCGATCTGCCAATGGATTTTCAGGTGTTTGCAATCTTTAGATAAGCTATCTAGCTGATCTCCGGCTAGCTGAAGTAGTCTCAGCCTGCTACTTCTCCGCCATCTTGACTCCTCCCTCCCCAAAACATTTATTTTGATTGTGAATGTATTAAGTATACAAATTAGTAAGAGGAGAGACAGCATGTTCTATACTTACATGTTTTTTCTATTTAATGCATTTCCTTTATGTCCATCATGTTTATGCTTTTCAATATAAGTCTTGCATGTTTCTTAGCAAGTTCATAGCTAGACATCGTTCAGATTTGTGTGTGTGTGTGTGTGGTTGTCATCAAAATGCTTTTATCATAGTATTTGATCATATTTTATCATAGTATTCTGTAAGTTTTCTCTAAAATCCCTCTTTCTGAGATTATATAACTTATTGTTGGCTCATAATCAAACAAGTATCCACCCAGTATAAAGAGGGATAATTACAAATTGTTTGCTACATATTGATCTTCATTTCTGGATTTATTTGCATCTTTAACAGCTTTACTTAATTGCACTTATTTTCAGGTTGTGATGTTTTATTCTTTCAATCCTTTTCAGTGAGGGGTGCCTGGGTGGCTTGGTTGGTTAACTATCTCCCTTCAGCTCAGGTCATGATCCCAGGGTTTTGCGATGGAGCCCCACATCAGGCTCTCTGCTCAGTGGGGATTCTGTTTGACCCTCTCCCTTTGCTTCTCTCTCTAGCTCATGCTCTCTTCTTCTCAAATGAATAAAATCTTTAAAAAATAAATCCTTTTCAGTCATACTTGCATAAAGCCTGTGTTAAATAAGAAGTCATATGGGGCACCTGGGTGGCTCAGTGAGTTAAGCCTCTGCCTTCGGCTCAGGTCATGATCCCAGGGTCCTTGGATTGAGCCCCACATCGGGCTCTCTGCTCAGCAGGGAGCCTGCTTCCACCTCTCTCTGCCTACCTCTCTGCCTACTTGTGATCTCTGTCTTTCAAATAAATAAATAAAATCTTTAAAAAAAAAAAGAAGTCATATCAACTAAACCTCTCCTCTTCTTTGGATAACATCATTAGAAAGTGTTAATACAAATGGCTAGCAGACACATGAAAAAATGTAAACCATTATTAGCCATCAGGGAAATTAAAATCAAAACCACACTGAGATACCACCTTAGACCAGTTAGAATGGCAAAGATTAACAAGTCAGGAAACAACAAATGTTGGAGAGGATATGGAGAAAGGTGAACCCTCTTACACTGTTGGTGGGAATACAAGTTGGTGCAGCCACTTTGGAAAACAGTGTGGCGATTCCTCAAAAAATTAAAAATAGACCTACCCTATGATCTGGCATTTGCACTTCCGGTATTTACCCCAAAAATACAGATGTAGTGGAAAAAAGGGCCATCTGTACCCCAATGTTCATAGCAGCAATGGCCACAGTCGCCAAACTGTGGAAAGAGCCAAGACGCCCTTCAACAGATGAATGGATAAGGAAGATGTGATCCATATATACAACGGAATACTAAGCCTGCATCAGAAAGGATGAATAACCAACTTTTTTTTATCAACATTGATAGGATTGGAGGTGATTATGCTGAGTGAAATAAGTCAAGCAGAGAAAGTCAATTATCATATGGTTTCACTTACTTGTGGAGCATAAAGAATAACATGGAGGACATTAGGAGATGGAAAGGAAAAGTGAATTGGGGGAATTTGGAGGGGGGGATGAACCATGAGAGACTCTGGACTCTGACAAACAAACTGAGGGTTTTAGAGGGGAAGGGGGTAAGGGGATGGGTGATCCTGCTGGTGGGTTTTAAGGAGGGCATGTATTGCATGGAGCACTGGGTGTTGTACATAAAACAATGAATCTTGGGACATTGGATCAAAAACTAATGATGTATTTTATGGTGACTAAGATAACACAATTTTTAAAAAGTGTTAATATGGGGCACCTGGGAGGCCCAGTAGGTTAAGCCTCTGCCTTCGGCTTGGGTCATGATCTCAGGGTTTTGGGATCAAGCCTTACATTGGGCTCTCTGCTCAGTGGGGAGCCTGCTCCCCCGCCCCCCTCTCTCTGCCTGCCTCTTTGCCTGCTTGTGATCTCTGTCTCAAATAAATGAATAAAATTTTCAAAAAAAGTGTTAATAGATCTTTATTAGAATAAGGAAACCATTATATTCTGTGTCTGAATTTCAGCTCATACACTCTCTGGACCCAGTTGCTTTAGACAACATTTAGTGGATAACATAGCCATGTCAACTTGATAATTGAGCAGTAAAGTGATTATTTAATATATTAAAAACAATACCCAGGGGACGCCTGGGTGGCTCAGTTGGTTAAGCAGCTGCCTTCAGCTCAGGTCATGATCCCAGCATCCTGGGATCGAGTCCCACATCGTGCTCCTTGCTCGGCAGGAAGCCTGTTTCTCCCTCTGCCTCTGCCTGCCATTCTGTCTGCCTGTGCTCACTCTCTCTCCCTCTCTCTCGCTGACAAATAAATAAAATCTTAAAAAAACAAAAAACTCAGTAAGTTATAGGTGTGCTTTAAACTTGAGGAAGTCTTTGCTCATTAAAATCTAATGGTAAGCATTAGAGAGATGGTTAGTTCTATAACTGGGGCAAGAAGTACTTGGTATGAGCCAGAATAAGAAAAAAAAAAGTAGTGCCAGAAAATAAAAAAGTGTTCAAACACTCACCCACAATGATGAGGTTATGTTGAAGGGCTCACATAGTCCTCTGAAAGAACTCACAAAAGCCAAAGCTGGAGGGGGTCCTGGGTGGCTCAGTCAGTTAAGTGTCTGCCTTTGGTTCACTCAGGTCATGATCCCACATCCTGGGATGGAACTCTGCATCAGGCTTCCTGATCAGCAGAGACCCTATTTCTCACTCTTCCTCTGCTGCTCCCCTAGCTGTATTCTCTCTCTCTCTGTTAAGTAAATAAATAAAATCTTTTTTTTAAAAAAGCCAAAGCTGGAATGAAGTTGAACAACAAAATAAATGAAGTAACATTGGATTATAACTCAAAATCTAAAATAACCATCCTTAAGCCCATACAGATATAAATAAAGGATTCAATAAATGGATACATGGCAGAGAATATATAAGTATCACATACAGGATTCCAAATAACTTACATAGATGATCTTTTAAAGGGATGAGGCTGGAAGGAACCCGTATGTCCATTGACAGATGCATGGATAAAGAATATGTGGTATATATATATACATTGGAATATTACAGAGCCATCAAAAATGAAACCTTGCCATTTGATGATGTGGATAATTAGAGGGTATTATGCTAAGTAAAATAAGCCAATCAGAAAAATACAATTATCATATGATCTCTCTAATATATGGAATTTAAGAAACAATGCAGAGGATCATAAGGGAAGAGAGGAAAAGATGAAAAAATATGAATCATAGAGGGAGACAAACCATAAGAGACTCTTAATTTTAGGAAACAAACTGAGGGTTGCTGGAGGGGAGAGGAGGGATGCCTGCATGACTCAGATGGTTGAGCATCTACCTTTGGCTCAGGTCATGATCCCAGGATCCTGGAGATCAAGTCCTGCACTGGGCTCCTTGTTCAGTGGGAAGCCTGCTTCTCCCTCTGCCTACCACTCTCCCTGCTTGTGTGCTCTCTTTCTGAAAAATAAATTAATAAAATTTTTTAAAAACAGAGAGTAAGAGGGACAATGTGATTTTATAGTGGAGAATCCTGGCAAGCACTAGCTCAAGCTAAGTGACTAAGACTAACATCAGCAATGATGTCATGTTGATAGTATTTATAGTAGTCATATTGATAAGGTTTGAGGAGAATGGTATTTTACCTCTGTGGTCTTCCTCTTCAAAACCCATAACTTCAGTCTATTCATGACAAAAACATTAGGTAAATTTCACAGAAATACATGGCCAGTATTCTTCCAAACTGTCAAGGTCATAAAAATAAAGTCTCATTGAATACCACATAAAAAAACTACCAGTAAGATGTTAATAATAGGAAAACTGGATATGGGATATATATCTCTGTACTATCTTTGTAATAATATCACACATCTTAAACTGCTATAAACAGTTCATTTAATAAATAATTTTTAAAAAGTCAGTAGTAGGGCTTTGTTTCCTTCATGTCTGGTATTTAAATGACTATACTGGATAATATTGATAGTGTCCCAATGAAGACCGATGGAGAAAAATGAGAAGTGATAGCTAATTTGTTAAATAAGATAATTGGGCTTTTAAAAGATCTCAATAGACTGGAATGATAGACTGATCTTCAGTAAGATTCAATCTCACAAGGCTAAATTTAAATTTATGTTCAAAAATCAACTGCACAAATCAATTATGTTTACTAGATACAACATATATGTGAAAAAAATCTTAGAGGTTTTATTTTATGATAAACTTGATGCAAGTCTGTAAATTTTAGCTGCCTAAAAAAGTCAGGGCTCCTGGCTGGGTCAATCAGTAGAGCATGTAACTCTTGTTCTCAGGGTTGTGAGTTTAAGCCCCACATTGAACACAAAGATTATGTAAATAGATAAAAATATGGGTCACCTCGGTAGCTCAGTCAGTTAAGCAGCTGGTTCTTGATCTCAGCTGAGGTCTTGAGCTCAGGGTCACAACTTCAAGCCCACATTGAGCTCCATGCTGGGCATGGAGCTTACTAATTTAAAAAAATTAAAATATGTCAATCAATCAGTCAATCAATATTCATCTACAGCAACAAGATTTAGATTGAATGGTAATTTTTCTACCCTGTTATACTCCAAAAACTCCTTGAATATGGAATTCATTTTAGGAATGGTGCACTTTAAGAGATACAAGACAGATTGGAGCAGATCCAGAGGAGAAAAAGCACAAATGAAGAACACATTTTAGAACACAGTTTCTTCACATATTTGAAGAGTTACAGTGTGAAAAAACTGAGGTTAATTTCATGTGGCTTTAGAAAATAAGATAGAAATAGGATAAAAGTTCTAAGGAGGCAGATTTCAGGAAAAAATTAATTTCTGAAAATAAAATTGTCTAACTCAATATGAGTTCTGTCTCACTGAAGGTGTTCACATAAAATCTCTATTATAATTGTTTAAGATCTTGAGGAATTCAATTATTTATGGGGAGATTTATTAGAATGAAATGCCCTTAGCTTTTATAGTCTTTGATATTTCATTCAATTAAAAAATTTCAAAATACATTATTTCCTGTGTTAAAAGCCAAACTCTGCATACTGAATAAAACAAGTATAAAGATGAGTTCATTGCAAGGCTTTTGACCTGCAAGCCAGGAAATGAAAGATATAGAAGCAATGAATTCAAAGTTGCTCAGAGACTAAGATATTTTTATGAGATAAGTACAGAAGTTATTTGGCCTTTTCAGCTGATAGGTTGCCTAGTGGTTTTCTTTTTTTCTTTTCTTTTTAAAATTTATTTATTATGTTTGAATAGCCAACATATAGTATATCATCAGTTTTTGATGTAGTACTCAACGATTCTTTAGCTAGTGGTTTTCTTATTTGGATCAGGTTAGCTGCGTCAGGGGAACAAGAAGTCTGGAGATGGTGTAAACAGACTTGGAGTTTGGAGATTGGCTAGTGTCCTCTGCTGATTTCAAGAAGAGCTGTAAATTCCTATAAGGTTAGATTGTTTCTTTTATGTACCTGCTTTGACACTTCCCATTTTGTCCTTGACATAAGTGACTCCATTTTAGTTTAGTTCCACACTTGTTACTAGTTAATCTTCTGAAGACTAAATATAAGGCATTGGGAAAGCAGCAAAGCATACAGTGAATAAGATAATAGTCTTTGGAGCAATTGTCTGTGTTCAAATCTCGTTCTGCCATTACTATGATGGTGAGCTGGAGGAAGTTACTTAACTTCAATATGTTGTAGGTTTTATCTAGGCAAAAGCAATTTGTTTCTTTATTTGTAAAATGAGAGTAATAGTACCTACTTCATCAGTTTATTAAAAGGATTTAATGACTTCATACTTATAAAATGCTTAGAATAGTAACTGATACTTCGTAAGCATTATAAATGTTGAAAAATAATGAGGATTTTTAGTAAAAGTTTTAAGATGGTCTAAGATTAAGGCTGCAATCTCTATCTCATATGGTCTATTTAGTGTCAAAATATACAATTTTTCTTCTAATTTACAACTTCTGATGCTGTTTTGTTATATTTCTAAATAAAGAGGAATCTGTTCATGCCACAATTGTAAAATAATCTCGTAAGATCAGTAAATGATCCTCTGCTATGTAGATAATTATACATTAGATTCTTAATTACTTTATTTCCCCCCACATTCTTCTGCATCAAGTGTAAATTCCAAAGTGTTTCTTCCCAAATTATTTTGAGACCTGTCTTTCATCACTTATTTTGCTCACCCCAAATGCAACAATACCCTTGCTTAATCAGCTTAACTTATGTATCTGGAATTGCAACACAGAAGTCCCAAAAGAGCACTTGAGAAACTATGATTTATACTTAATGTGTTACAGGTGGCTTCTTAGGAGAAATTCTTATTTCTTGTGTCATTAAAATGATAAATTTCTAAATTCTCAAGTTGCATTTCTGTTAAAAGTTTGCTATAGTTCATTTACTTCCAAATTTGGTTTTGTCTACATATTCCCAAATAATACTTTTGACCATAAGTTTACAAGAGGAACATTACAATTAAAATCCTGGGAGAAATAGATGGTATTAACAAATTTATTGACAGGATTTCCTGATCATAAGTCATTTAGACTAAACTCTACCAGATTTTGTTCTTAGGATTGGTTTAAAAAAAATTACATCAGATCATTAACAAAACCAATAGTATCATGAGAGGATGGGTTAAATAGGTGATGGGGATTAAGGAGGCCACTTGTGATAAGCACAGAGTGATGCATGAAGTGTTAAATTACTATGTTGTACACCTGAAACTAATATAACACTGCCTGTTAACTAATGGAATTAAAGTAAAAACTTAAGAAAACCCAGTAAGAATGTAATGGATGAGACATTATCAAATATAAGATACACCAAAGAAAGAAGCTGCTATAGACTTTAACATGTGATCTGTTAACATTGATTTTTTTTTGAGAGGTTTTATCTTCAAATTCCAATTTTAAAAAATATTTATAATGAAATAAGTGCAATAATCATGTCTTGAAAACACACTTGACTATACCTTTGCTAAGTTAATGTTTTACAATTTAAAACCTACTTTAAAAATGAGTATAGAGACCAAACACATGGTTTCAATAAGCTTTGGTGTGATACAGCAAACATGTTTTCTTGATTTAAAGATAAAGTGTATTATCCTACAGTTATACAGCTAGGCTGAATTTAATGAACACCACAAATTGTCAGTCAAATGCCCATCATTTTGGCATAAGATAATTAATCCTATATATTCTGTAATATTTTAGGAAAGAACTGGGTTTTTTTTTAATTTAATTTTATTTTTTTCAGTGTTCCAAGATTCATTGTTTTGCCACGCCCAGTGCTCCATGCAATATGTGCCCTCCTTAATACCCACTACCAGGCTCACCTATCCCCCTACCTTACCCCCTCCAAAGCCCTCACTTTGTTTTTCAGAGTGCACAGTCTCTCTCATGTTTTATGTCCCCCTCCAATTTCCCCCAATCCACTTTTCCTTTCCAGCACCTAATGTCCTCCACATTATTCTTTATGCTCCACAAGTAAGTGAAACCATATGATAATTGTCCCTCTCTGCTTGACTTATTTCACTCAGCATAATCTCCTCTAGTCCCATCTATGTTGATACAAAAGTTGGGTGTTCATCCTTTCTGATGGAGGTGTAATATTCCACTGTGTATATGGACCATATCTTCTCTTACACCATACACAAAGATAAAATGGATAAAAGACCTCAATGTGAGACAGGGATCTATCAAAATCCCAGAGGAGAACAAAGGCAGTAACCTCTTCGACATCAGCCACTGCAACTTCTTTCAAGACATGTCTACAAAGGCCAGGGAAACAAAAGCAAAAATGAACTTTTGGGACTTCATTGAGATAAAAACCTTCTGCACAGCAAAAGAAACAGTCAACAAAACAAAGAGGCAACCCATGGAATGGGAGAAGATAGTCCCAAATGACCCTACAACGAAGGGCTGATATTCGTGATCTATAAAGAACTCCTCTAACTCAACACTCAAAAAACAGATAATCATGTCAAAAAATGGGCAGAAGACATGAACAGACACTTCTCCAAAGAAGACATACAAATAGCTAACAGACACATGAAAAAATGTTCACCATTATTAGCCGTCGGGGAGGTTCAAATCAAAACCACATTGAGATGCCCCCTTACACCAGTTAGAATGGCCAAAATTAACAAGCAGTAAACAACAAGTGATGGAGAGTATGTGGAGAAAGGAGAACCCTCTTACACTGTTGGTGAGAATGCAAGTTGGTGCAGCCACTTTGGAAAACAATGTGGAGATTCCTCAAAAAATTAAAAATGGACCTATCCAGTGACCTGGCAAATGCACTACTGGGTATTTACCCCCAAAATACAAATTTGGCAAAAAGAAGGGCCATCTGTACCCCAATGTTCATAGCAGCAATGGCCACAGTCACCAAACTGTGGAAAAAGCCAAGATGCCCTTCAACAGATGAATAGATAAAAAAAGATGTGGTCCATATATACAATGGAATATTATGCCTCCATCAGAAAGGATGAATACCCAACTTTTTTTTATCAACATGGATGGGACTGGAAGAGATTAGGCTGAGTGAAATAAGTCAAGCAGAGAAGGTCAAATATCATATGGTTTCACTTACTTCTGGAGCATAAGAAATAACATGGAGGACATTAGGAGATGGAAATGAAAAGTGAATTGGGGGAAATCAGAGGGGAAATGAAGCATGAGAGACTGGGGACTCAGAAACAAACTGAGGGTATTGGAGGGGAGAAGAGTTGGGGTTTAGGTGAGCCTGAAGGTGGGTATTAAGGAGGGCACATATTGTATGGAGCACTGGGTGTGGTACATAAACTATGAATCTTGGAACACTTAAAAAATAAAATTAAATTTAAAAAAAGAAAACCAACTTTAAACATAAAATTATCAAAATAAATATTCAAGTACATTTATAATAAGAATCAATAAAGAAAAGTACTGGTTGATAAAAGCATTAAACAAGGGACCATCTAATCCTCTTTATGGAGTTAGGAAACGTTTCCTCATGAAGTGATATTTAAGTCAATACCTGACTGATGAAGTGGGAAAATGCAAAAAAGTAGAAGGAATAGCATGTACAAAAACCCAGAGGCAAGAAAGAGTTTGCCCTTTTCACAAAACTACAAAATCTGTAAGGTTTTGGGGATATAGTGGTTGAGTATATTTTCAATTTGTGTTTCTCTGAAAGCAGAGTCATAGACATGGTCTTGGATGCAGGCAGTTTATTGAGGAGGCAGGTAGTCTATTTAGGAGGTCATCCCAGGAACCAGCAGGGAGGGAGTAACTAAAATGAAATAGGAAAAGAGGAAATCAAATGTAAGGACATGTTGAGTTTTTTATAATCCACTTTAAAGAAGCTGGAACGTTTATTCATGAACCCCACATCCTATCAATTACGAGTTGTCCCAGAAGAGGTTAAACTCATCTGGGTTGTGCTTGCAGTATGGGCTAAGCAAGTTCTCTTGATGTCTGGAGAAGGTCCAGACTTACTTGAATAGGACTAGGAGAAGGCATAGACTTATTTGAATAGGACAAGGGAAATGGGAAGTGAATTGGGATGACCTCATAGATATGGCTAACATCAGAGATCAGCTGTGGATATGTGATATGGGTAAAGACATCTGCTACAGAAAGGGAGAATGGTACTGAAATAATTCTTTTTTATATAATTAAGAATTGTGTTACCTCAGAACATGAACATCTAAATTCGGAATAATTACATTCCAATAATTACATTCCAATGCCTAACCTTTCTCCACCTCAAAATCAAATTCAGTTTTAGTCTAGTTAGGATGCAGTGAGAATATTTTTTACACTTATATTTATTGATTGATTTCCTATTACATTAAATGTTCTCATGGAATTTAGTCTGTTTGGAGAGATGAGACAATTTATAATTTTGTAAGATATACAGATTGGTGAATGATTCAGTAAAATATAAAAACTAACCTGCCATATACAGAGATACAGAGTGTTCAGGAAAAGAGAACATTCTCAACCTCATTCTTTTTTTTTTTTTTTTTTGAGAGAGAGAGAGAAAAGAGATAGCGACAGAGATAACAAGAGAGCATGCTCAGGGAGGAGAGGGAGACTCCTCACTCCTCACTGAGCAGAAAGCCCCATGAGTGGCTCAATCCCAGGACCATGGGATCATGGTCTGTGCCAAAGGCAGGCACTTACCCAACTGGTTGGGTTACCCACCCAACCCAGGTGCCCCTTAACTTAATTCTTAAAATATTAAATTGTTATCACTATAGGCAATGATGAATTAGTGTATTTGACAAAAGAATTGGGACATTTTATTAACATATTCCTCCTCTAATGAACAAAATTGTTTTTTTTTTTACAAAATTGTTTTTAGTAAAAATCAGAAGATTAAATAAATAATCATAATGGCCAGAAAATAAATATAGACAGTGAAAATCTTTTATTATTGAAATATAATATACATATAGCATTATATTAGTTTCATGTATACAACCTAATGAGTTGACATTTGTATATATTGTGGAATGACTACCACATTAAGTATAATTAGCATCCATCACCACATAGTTACAGTTTTTTTCTTGTAATAAGAACTTTAAAGATCTACTCTTAGCAACCTTCAAATACGCAATACAGTATTGTTAACTATAGTCACCATCCTGTACATCACATCTCCAGGACTTATTTATTTTATAACTGAAAAGTTTATTCCCTTTAACCACTACACACATTCATCCACCCCCCACCTCTAGCAACTACAAATCTGTTCTCTGTATCTATGAGCTTGGTTTTTTGTTTTTTTTTTTTTTTTTCCTTTGGGTTTTTTTTCCCCAGGAACATTTTATTTTTATTTATTAATCATACTTGGCTCTTATAAATCAAAATGCATTAACTTTTTAAAAAATATATTATTGTGTTCAATTAGCTGACATATAGTTCATTATTAGTTTTTGATGTGGAGCTCAATGATTCATTAGCTGCATATAACACTCAGTGCTCAATACCACACATACCCTCCTTAATACTATGAACTTGGTTTTGGTTGGTTTATTCATTCGTTCATGTAAGTGAGATTTATGGTTTTGTCTTTGTCTGACTTATCTCTATTACCATAATACCTTCAAGGTCCATCCATACCACTGCAAATGGGAAAAGTTCCTCTTTATGTCTGAATAACATTCCATTGTGTGTATAAATACCACATTTTCTTTATCCATTCATCCGTCAATGGACGTTAGGTTTATTTCCATATCTTGGTTATTTTAACTAATGCTACAGTGAACAATATGTTCAGTGCATATGTCTTTTCAAGTTAGTGTTTTCATTTCCTTTGAGTAAATACCCAGAAGTGGAATTGCTGGATCATAGGGTAATTCTATTTTTAATTTTTTTGAAGAGCCTCTATATTGTTTCACATAGTGGCTATACCAATACTGCATTCCCACTAGCAGTACACAAGGATTCCCTTTACATCTACATTGCACTGGTTATTTTTGTGTTTTTGATCATTGTTATTCTAACAGCTATGAAGTGATATCTCATTGTGGTTTTGATTTGCATTTCCTTAATGATTAGTGATGTTGAGCACATTTTCATGTATCTGTTGGCCATCCATGTCTTCTTTGTAAAAGTGCCTACTCAGATCCTCTGTCAATTTTTTTTATACTTTGCCTATCCAAAACACATTTTTTAATTTAAATTAAGTTAGCCAATATATCATACATTTTTAGTTCAGACATAGTGTTCATTTATTCATCAGTGTTCATCACTTCATGTGCCCTCTTTAATGCCTATCACCCAGTTACCTCAACTCCCTTCCCACAACTCTCAGTTGTTTCCCACAGTTAAAAGACTCTCACGGTTTACCTTCCTCTCTGATTTCTTCCCATTCAATTTTCCCTCCCTTTCTCTATGGTCCTCTACACTGTTTCTTATAGTCCAAACTGAGTGAAACCATATAATTGGCTTTTTCTGATTGACTTATTTTGCTCAACATAATACCCTCCAGTTCCATCCACATTGATATAAATGGTAAGATTTCATCCTGTTTGATGGTTGAGTAGTATTCCATCACACACACACACACACACACACACACCACACTTCTTCTTTATTCATTCATCTGTTGATGGACATTTGGGCTCTTTCCACAGTTTGGCTACATGGATATTGCTGCTATGAACATTGGGGTAAGTTGCCCCTTTGATCACTACATTTGTATCTTTGGGGTAAATACCTAGTAGTGCAATTGCTGAGTCATAGGATGGCTCTATTTTTAAGTTCTTGAGGAACTGCCATACTGTTTATCAAACTCAACACCCAAAAGACAAATAATCCAATCAAGAAATGGCCAGAAGACATGGACAGACATTTCTCCAAAGAAAACACACAAATGGCAAACAGATACATGAAAAAATGCTCAATATCACTTGGCATCATAGAAATACAAATCAAAACCACAATGAGATACCACCTCACACCAGTCAGAATGGCTAAAATTAATGTCAGGAAATGACAGATGTTGGTAAGAATTCAGAGAAAGGGGAACCCTCTTACATTGTTGGTAGGAATACATCCTGGTCCAGCCTCTGCCCATTTTTTAAATCAGATGGCTTCTTTTTCTGCTATTGAGCTATATGAGTTCTTTATATATTTTGGCTATTAACACCTTATCAGATCATTTATACCAAATATTTTCTCACCTTTTGTAGGTTGCCTTTGAATTTTGTTGATGATTTCCTTCACTGTACAGAAACTTTTTAGTTTGATGTCATCCCACTTGTATTTTTAAAAAATATTTTTATTTTATTTATTTGACAGACAGAGGTCACAAGTAGGCAGAGAGGCAGGCAGAAAGAGAGAGGAGGATGAAGGCTCTTCCCTGAGCAGAGAGCCTGATGCGGGGCTTGATTCTAAGACCCTGGGATCATGACCTGAGCCAAAGGCAGAGGCTTTAACCCACTGAGTCACCCAGGCACCGCCCCCGCCCCCCACCACTTGTATTTTTTTCTTTTGTTGCTTTTCACTTTATTATTTTTTTTTGCCTTTGACTTTTTAAAAAAGATTATTTATTTATTTATTTGTTCATAAAGCATGAGCCAGGGGAGGGGCCAAAGGAGAGGAAGAGAGAAAATCTCAGGCAGACACTGTGCTGAGTGTGGAACCCAATGTGGGGCTTGATCTCAGGAGCCTGGTAGCATGACTTTAGCTGAAATCAATAGTCAGACACAAGAGTCAAACCCAAGTGTCCATGTCCTTGCTTTTGGTGTAAGATCCAAAAAAGCATTGCCAAGACCAATGTCAAGGGATTTACCACCTGTGCTTTTTTCCAGGAGTTAAGGAACTTACTACCCATGTTTTTTCCCAGGTCTATGGTTTCAGTTCTTACATTCAAATCTTAATTTTTTTAAGATTTTATTTATTTATTTCACAGACAGAGATCACAAGTAGGTGGAGAGGCAGGCAGAGAGAGGAGGAAGCAGTTTCCCTGCTGGGCAGAGAGCCTGATGCGGGGCTCAATCCCAGGATACTGGCATCATGACCTGAGCTGAAGGCAGAGACTTTAACCCACTGAGCCAACCCGGTGCCCCACAAATCTTTAATCTATTTTGATTTGATGTTCGACACAGGGTAGTGGTCCAGTTTCATTATTTTGCATGTGACTGTCCAGTTTTCTCAACACCACTTATTGAAGAGATTATCCTTTTCCCATTGTGTATTCTTGGTTCCTTTGTCATAAATTAACTGACCATACGTGCATGGGTTGAAAATCTTTTATTGATAACAACAAAAAAATTTTTTAAGATTTTATTTATTTATGTGTCAGAGAGAGAGTTCACAGCAGGGGTAATGGCAGGCAGAGGGAGAAGCAGGCTCCCTACTGAGCAAGGAGCCCAATGTGGGACTCAATCCCAGGACCCTGAGATCATGACCTGAGCTGAAGACAGATGCTTAACTAACTGAGCTACCCAGGTGTCTCAACAACAAAAAAAATTTTTAATTTTTTAAAAATTAAGAACCATATGATCATTTCAATAGATGCTGAGGAAGCATTTGACAAAGTACAGCATGGATTCCTGATAAAAACCCTCAACAAAGTAGGTTTAGAAGAAACATACCTCAACATAATAAGGGCCATATATGAAAAACCCACAGAAATATCATCCTTAATGGGAAAAGCTGAGAGCTTTTCCTCTATGGTCAGGAACAAGACAGGGATGTCAAGTCTCAGCACTTCTACTTAACATAGCACTAGAAATCCTAGCTACAGCATCAGACAACAACAACAAAAAAATAAAGGCATCTAAGTTGGCAAGGAAGAAGTAAAACTTTCAGTATTTGCAAAAGACGTAATACTCTATATAGAGTATTAGAAAACCCGAAAGACCACCAAAAAGTGCTAGAACTGACACATGAATTCTGTAAAGTTACAGTATACAGAATCAATACTACCTTAAGCAATGTACATATTTAATGTAATCCCTTTCAAAATACCATAAGCACTTTTCAGAGAGCTAGAACAAAGAATCATAAAATTTGTATGAAATCACAAAAGACTGAATAACCAAAGCAATTCTGAGAAAGAAAAGCAAAGCTGGAGGCATCACAATTCTGGACTTCAAGTTATATTACAAAGCTGTGGTAATCAGAACAGTATGGTACTGGCACAAAAATAGACACATATTGCAATGGAACAAAATAGAAAACCCAGAAGTGAAATGACCACTATATGATCAGTTAATTTTTGACAAAGCAGAAATATACAATAGGAAAAAGATAGTCTTTTCAACAAATGGTATGGGGAAAACTGGACAACAAAATGCAAAAGCATGAAACCGGGTCACTTCCTTACACCATACACAAAAATAAATTCAAAATGGATGAAATACCTAAATGTGAGACAGGAATCCTTCAAAATCCTAGAGAACACAGACAGCAACTTCTCTGGCATTGGCTGTAGCAACTTCTTTCTATATATGTCTCTTGAGGCAAGGGGAAAAAAAGCAAAAAATAAACTGCAAAAAATAAACTACTGGACTTCATAAAAATAAAAAGCTTCTGCCAAGCAAAGGAAACAATCAACAAAACTAAAAGGCAACCCATGGAATGGGAGAAGATATTTGCAAATGCCATATCTGATAAAGGGTTAGTATCCAAAATCTATAAAGGTTTTATCAAACTCAATACCCCAGAAATGAATAACCCAATTTAAAAATGAGCAGAAGACATGAATAGACATTTTTCCAAAGAAGACATACAGATGCTTAACAGACACATGAAAAGATGTTCAGCATCACTGATCATCAGAGAAATACAAACCAAAACCACGATGAGATATCACCCCATACCTGTCAGAATGGCTAAAATCAACAATACAAGAAAGTATAGGTGTTAGCAAGCATTAGGAGAAAGGAGAACCCACTCTCATTGTTCCTGGGAATGCAAACTGGTGCAGCCACTCCGGAAAACCATTTGGAGGTTTCTCAAAAGGTTAAAAAAAGAACGACCCTATAAGCCAGCAATTGCATGAGGAAGTACTTATCCAAAGAATAAAAAAATGCTACTTCAAAGGGATACATGCACTCCAATTGTTTATAGCAGCATTTTTTACAATAGCCAATTTATGGAAACAGACCAAATGTCCACCAATAGATGAATGGATAAGGAAGATGTGATACACACACACACACACACACACACACACACACACACATTAGAATATTATTCAGCCATAAAAAAGAATGAAATCTTGCCATTTGCAATGGTGTGGATGGAACTGAAGAGTATTATGCTAAGCAAAATTAAGTCAGTCAGAGAAAGACAAATACCATATGATTTTACTCATATGTGGAATTTAAGGAACAAAACAAATGAGAAAAGGGAAAAAAAGAGAGACATACAAAGAAACAGATTCTTAATTGTAGAGAACAAACTAATGATTACCAGAGCGCAGGGGGTGAAGAGGTGGGTCAAATAGATGATGGGGATTAAAGAGTGGACTTTTAGTGAGCATCAGTTATTGTATGGAAGTGTTGAATTACTATATTGTTCACCTGAAATTAATATTAAGCTATATGTTAATTAACTGGAATTTAAATAAAAACTTGAAAAATAATAAAAAATTAAACCAATGTGCTGTATACCTAAAGCTTACAAAATATGCTATGTCAGTTATATCTCAACAAATATTAAAAATAGCAAAAATAATTTAAAATAATTAAAATTACAGTACAGAAAATTTAAAAATTAAGGATTGATAATTTTTAATTAAGTTATTTATTTATTTTAAAGAGAGAGAGCATGAGCTTGAGGAGGAGGGGCGGAGGGAGGAAGGAAGAGATAATTTCAAGGAGGCTCCACACCCAACATGGACCCCAACATGGGGCTCAATCTAACAACCGTGAGATCAAGACCTGAGCCCAAATCAAGAGTTGACACTTAACCAACTGACCACCCAGGTGTCCCAAAACTTTTTAATTATTTTTAAAGGGGAAAGAAACATACTTACAAGTTGTCTGTTGTGGTAATGAATACCATTCTGCTTTTTAAAAATAATTAATTAATTAATTAATTAATTTTTAATAAACATATAATATACTTTTATCCCCAATATACCATTTTGCTTTTGAGCCTTACTGTCTGCTTTTTTGTCAATGACATCATCAAAATTGGCCTTCTTCATACACTCATATTAAATAGAGAATATTTTGTCAGTCTATCTTTACTCACTGTTGATTGAAAAACTCTTTTTACCTTGTCGATTTTTGCTATTCTGACTGGTATAAGGTGATATCTCAGTGGTTTTGATTTTAATTTCCCTAATGGCTAATGGTGATGGACACTTTTTCAGGTGTCTGTTAGCTATTTGTATGTCTTCTTTGGAGAGGTGTCTACTCATGTCTTCAGCCCATTTTTTTATTTGATTATCTGTTTTTTGAGTATTGAGTTTGAAAAGTTCCTTATAGATCTTGGAAATCAGCCCTTTGTCTGGAGTGTCATTTGCAAATATCTTCTCTGACTCTGTGGGTTGCCTCTTCCTTTCAATGACTGTTTCCTTCGCTGTGCAGAAGCTTTTTATCTTAATGAAGTCCCAAAAGTTCATTTTTGCTTTTGTTTCCCTGGCCTTTGGAGACATGTCTTGAAAGTAGTTGCTGTGGCTGATGTCAAAAAGGTTACTGTCTATGTTCTGCTGTAGAATTTTGATGGATTCCTTTCTCACTTTGAAGTCTTTCATCGATTTAGAGTTTATCTTTGTGTATGGTATAAGACAATGGTTGAGTTTCATTCTTCTGTATACCTATCCCATTTTCCCAGCACCATTTATTAAAGAGACTGTCTTTCTTCCATTGGATATCTTTTCCTGCTTTGTTGAAGATTAGTTGGCCACAGAGTTGAGAGTTCATATCTGGCTTCTCTATTCTGTTCCATTAGTCTATGTGTCTGTTTTTGTGCCAGTATAATACCATCTTGGTGATCACAGCTTTGTAATATAGCTTGAAAGCAAGCAATGTGTTGCCCCCAGCTTTGTTTTTCTTTTTCAACATTTCCTTAGCAATTCAGAGTCTTTTCTGGGTCCATACAAATTTTAGGGTTGTTTGTTCCAGCATTTTGAAAAATGCCATTGGTATTTTGATTGGGATGGCATTGAAAATACAGATTGCTCTGGGCAGCATAGTCATTTTAATGATGTTTATTCTTCCAATCCATGAGCATGAAATATTTTTCCATCTTTTTGTGTCTTCTTCCATTTCTTTCATGAGTGAACAACAAATGTTGGACAAGCTGTGGAGAAAGGGGCTCCTCTTACACTGTTGGTGGAATGCAAGTTGGTGCAGCCACTTTGGAAAACAGTGTGGAGTTTCCTCAAAAAATTAACAATAGAGCTACCCTATGACCCACCAATTGCACTACTGAGTATTTACACCAAGATACAGATGTAGTGAAAAGAAGGGCCATATGCATCCCAATATTCATAACACCAATGTCTACAATAACCAAAATGTAGAAAGAGCTGAGATGCCCCTCAACAGACAAATGGATAAAGAAGATGTGGTCCATATACACAATGGAATATTACTCAGCCATCAGAAAGGATGAATACCCAACTTGTGCATCAACATGGATGGGAGTGGAGGAGATTATACAGAATTAAATGCAGAGAAATTAAATTATTATATGGGTGCACTTACTTGTGGAACAAAGAATAGCATGCAGGACATTAGGAGATGGAAAAGAAAAGTGAATTGGGGGAATTTGGAGGGGGAGATGGGCCACTAAAGATTCTGGACTCTGAGAAACAAACTGAGGGTTTTAGAGGAGGGGGTGGGAGAATGGTTGAGCCTGGTGATGGGTATTAAGGCAGGAGCGGATTGCATGGAGCACTGGGCATTATATGCAAACAACGAATCATGAAATATGACATCAAAAACTAATGATGAGAAGGGGGTAGGGTTATGGACATTGGGGAGGGTATGTGCTTTGGTGAGTTCTGTGAAGTGTGTAAACCTCGCAATTCACAGACCTGTACCCCTGGGGATAAAAATAAATGTTTATGAAAAATTAAAAATTTTTAAAAAATAAATAATAAATAATAAAAACTAATGATGTACTATATGGTGATTAATATAACACAATATAATAAATAAATAAATAAATAAATAAATAAACAACAACAACCAACCGCCCCTCCGAAAAAACAACTCTTTTTATTGACTTTAATTTTGAAAATCTTATTTCAAATGAAGCAACATATCTACAAATAGTAAAAGTCTTAAGCAGAAAGGATAGCCTTGGCAGAGATTCACAAAAATCCTATTTCACAATAAATTTTAGAAATTACACGTCTGTTTCTTCAGTATGGATTTTAGCAGCTTTCAAATGTCTCTGCATTTTAAATTTTAAACACAAATAAGAACTCCATATTATGTAAAATGACAGAATTCAGGGAACTAAGTTTGTTTCTTCATCTTTACAATCTCTTATCATTTTTGTAACAAATTTACTGATTAATGCAAAAATATGTAGTAACACAGGGGTTGAAGACAAGAACAACATCTGTAGTGAACTCAAGCAATTCTGAACCATTATGAATTTACCCTAAAACAAATGTGCAGCTGTGTTTGAGGGTATTGGATGCTGATTCCAAATTGACTTTCATATGGCATATAAAGTTTCAATGGCAAAAAATAAAAGATGATTATTTTTAAGATGATTAAGAATGTGCTAATTGGAAGTTTATGTACATATTAACAATGTTTGTTATTTGTTATTGTTTTATTATGTTGATTTTAGTTTCCCAGCAAAATTAAAAGGAAAATACAGAAATTTCCCATAGACTCCCTGCCCCAACATGTATTGTTTCATTATTCCATTATCAACATCCATCACCAGAGTGGTATATTTGTTACAATTGATGGACCTAAACTGACACATCATAATCAGTCCCAAATTCATAGTTTGTTTTAGGATTAACTCTTGGTGTTGAACATTGTACAGATTTGGATAAATATATAATGATATGTATCCATCATTGCAGTGTCATACAGAGTATTTTCACTGCCCTAAAATTTTTCTGTGCTCTTCCTATTCATCCCTCCAAACACTCTTATCTCTGGAAACCACTGATTTACTCTTCTCATAGTTTTGTCTTTTCTATAATGTCATATAGTTGGAATCCTACAATATGTAGCCTTTTCAGATTGGCTTCTTTCACTTAGTTACTTATATTTATGGTTCCTCCATGTCTTTTCATGACTTGATAGCTCACTTTAACACTGAATAATATTCCCTTGAATATTCTGAATAATATTCATAGTTTATTAATTCACCCATTGATGAATATCTTAGTTTGCTTCCAAGCTTTAGCAATTATGAATAAATGTGCCACAAATATCCAGGTGTAGGTCTTCCATGAATATTACTTCTCAGCTCCTTTGGGTAAATACCAAGGGATGCAATTACTGGAACAAATGAGAAGAGCATATTTAGTTTTATAAGAAACTATCAAATTTCCAAAGTGGCTGTATCATTTTACATTCACATCAGCAGTGAATGAGAGTCCCAGTTGATCTACATTCTTGTCCAAATTTGGTGTTGTCAGTGACCTGGAGTTTAGCCATTCTAATAGGTATGTGATGGTATGGGTTTCTGGATTTTTGGAGGAAGGTTATAAATGTAAAGTACCATTTTCATCATAGGATATCAAGGTTACATACCACCAACGTGACACAGGACAGTTGATGTTGACCTTAATCTGCTGACCATAGTATTTGTTAGGCTTTTCTACTCTGAAGATATTCCTATCCCACAACTTTCCATATTGTACTTTTAGGAAGAAGTCACCATGTGCAAACTACACTTAAGGAGTAGGAACTTAAACTTGCCTTCTTTTAGGTTTGAGTATCTATATAATATATTTGGAATTCTTCTGCATGGGAAATTTACCTATTCTTCTGGATTAATTAATTAATTTGGTCATGTATTTATATCATTATGGACTCATGGTTATTTATTTTATACTTTGGGTTATAATTTGATGCTACTTTTATTTTGTTGTTCAAACTATTCCATTTTGGTCATTTAATAGTTCTTTCAGTAGGCTCTTATGCCCCTTTGACATATCCCATCAGTGTATATGAGTGTGTTTATATGTGTATTAAACAATCCTTTGTGTATATATGTGTGTATATGAGTGTGTTAGTGTGTGCATTAAACAACCCCTTACCTTCTGACACCACAAGCTGATCCAGCTGATTCATCTTATGTATTGTCTGCCCGAGTCATAAAATAAGCCATTTTCCAAGGATCCTTGGTTCCTTTTCATGAATAATGGTACTAGATGCCAAGATCTAGTCCCTTAGTGTTCATTATATTTGGGGTGTCATTTCTTCAATCTTTCTCAGTGGACAGAACAAAGAAGTATGTGTGCATATACTAACCAATATGTGTACACTTCTATTTAACTATCTGTACCTACTAATATCTCCAACTCTAATTCATTACCACATTCATGATTCTGTGTATCCTGTTCCTCTGGCTTGTCTATAACTCCCCCTCATGAAAAGAAATCTATCATCTAATTATCTATCATCTATCTATCTATCATCTGTATCTGTATATATTTATATACCTATATGTATGTGTATATATGTCATTATTTAATCTTGTGAGATAGGTGTTAGTATGTCATTTTGTAGTTGAGGAAACTGAGGATCAGAGATGATACATTTTTCTAAGACACAGCAATTAAAAGGTGGAAATAAATTTGTTCTAGGAGGAAAAGAACATTTAAAGCACAAAATAAAACGTATTGTTTGTGCAGTAGGTCATCTTGGTGAATTGGGAAAATGAGCTATGTTGGTATAACCTAGAATTAAATACAGATGAATTTGAAATTATGTCAGTTGTTTCAATGTTGTATGTACATCTTTGAGAACCAAACTATTATATTGAAGATCTATTCTTAATTGTACATCAATCACCTCATGAGTAAACTGTAAAACTGTTTAAATTTGTTTTATGTCTTCTAAAAAAGGCATGACTTGTCCTTAAATCACAAAAACCATTTTGTGTTGTATATTTTAAGTCAATTGATTAAGGAATAATAAATAAGAAACAGATTAAATAAGGGAAATTGCACAGTCATATTTTTACTGGCCCATTTAAATAATCCAAAACAACAACCATAGACCACAACTGGGTGGTTGTGGTCTATTTTGAAATATTAATTTTGACTGGTCACTGAAAATGAGGCTCTGTGAAAAAGGAGTTTGGGAAACATTGCATATCTGTCAATCCCCTCTTGTAAATTCACATTTGCTTAGTAAGGTAGTTGAGAAAACCTGCAACAAAAAGTCAGTTCAACTTTTGAATACTGTTTCCCAAATTTATTTGTCCACTGAATGTTGTTTTCACATAAAGGCTACTTACACCTCATATATCTATACTTGGAACACAATTGGTTCTTTGTTTTACAAGAGAAGGAACATGGTTTATATTTTTCATTTTCAGACTCTGAAACAGGACCAGGGATATTATAGGTACTCAATATTTGTCAAATAAATGAAGGAACAAATATTTATTTAGCATCTACTACATGCCAGTTGCAAGAAATACAATGCTGAAAAAATAAACATGGTCCATGCTCTATGCAATCTACTGTCTAATGGAGAAGATTATTAAATAAGCAAATAAAAAATAAAATTTTAGGTAAGAGTTGCAGAAACAAGCATAATGTTGAGATGGAGCAAAAAGGAGGTGATGGTGATGGTAGCTCTTTAAAGCATTTACACAAACAAATCAATAGTTACCCAGAATTTTAATATTTCTAACATCAACTTTTATTCAGAATGCATGTTGAAGTAAGTTATATTAATTAAGTTCTTGCATTAAATGGATAGCATGCTCAAAAGAACTTAAATTAAGGAATGTTTACAGAGATGTGGACTAGTTTAAACAAAGAAGTGGAAAAGAGGATCTCAAGAACCAAAGACAGTCAAGAGTCATTAACACTCTTAGAGAAAAACAAGGAAGTCAGTAGGAGCAAAGCATTGGAGGTTGGCTGAAAAAAATTATATTAAGCATTAGATTATATGCAGGCCATGTAACATCATTTATATAAATAGGCCAAAACCATTATTCCATTTAGACAAAAAGCAGATTTGTCTTCTTGACTGTCTTAGCAAATATCACAGTTCCCAAATATAGTGGCACTCAAATGTGTATTCAATATATAAATTACATCTACTTCAGTCTTTCACACATGGTTTCCTATAAACCATCAAACAGCCATACAGACAAGTAGCCACCAGTAGCAGGGATGTACTGAGAAAAGTACTTATCCATCTGCCCAAGTACTTAAGGTACCAATAAGAATAGACTGGGGAAGGCAAGGCCAACTGTTGAGAATATTAGTAGGAAATGTCCATTTTGGGGGTACCTGGGTTGCTCAGTTGGTTAAGCGTCTGTCTTCAGTTCTCGTCATGATCCCAGGGTCCTGGGATTGAGCCCCGTGTCAAACTCCCTACTCAGCGAGGAGTCTGCTTCTCCCTTTCCCTCTGCTGTTCTTCACACTGGTGCTCTCTCACCCTTGCATTCCCTCTTTTAAATAAATAAAATCTTAAAAAAAAAAAAAGAAATGTACACTTTTACTAGCTCCCTTACTGGGATACAGCCTCATCCCTTGTTGGTTTCCTTAAACTCTGCTCATGCCTTTGAAGATAAAATTCCTTTATTAAATTCTTCGCAAACAAACAAACATCTAACTGATATAACTTTCTTGAACAGCAGTAATTATATGAGTTATAATTTTTCTGAAATTTTGCAGTTAAAAAGTCAGGATAACTTTTATAAGAGTCAGAATATTTCAAATTTAGAACTATCTTCTATTTGGCAATTATATATTTCAAATGAAGAAAACTATTCTCTTGTGGGTCTAGTGAAGAAACCAAAAAAAAATCAGCAATAAAAAGAACAGAGTTTTAAAAGGATACTGGCACAAAGGCATAAAATGGGTTTTCTTTCATGTTTACTTTTAAGTGTGTGAAACAGTGAAATAAAGAGCACGTTAGAAAAAGTATGTTTGGGGCGCCTGGGTGGCTCAGTGGGTTAAGCTGCTGCCTTCGGCTCAGGTCATGATCTCAGGGTCCTGGGATCAAGTCCCGCATCAGGCTCTCTGCTCGGCAGGGAGCCTGCTTCCCTCTCTCTCTCTCTCTCTGCCTGCCTCTCCATATACTTGTGACTTCTCTCTGTCAAATAAATAAATAAAATCTTTAAAAAAAAAAAAAGAGAGAAAGTATGTTTGCCATATAGAGGAATTTGCCATGAATCTTCATATGTAATCACTTTGTTCCATTCTATGTGAAAAAAGATAGATGAAGCATTAATGACTTTTTTAAAAGAACAAAATGGCTCTAGATCATTTTAAATGTCTCTTTAAAAAAGGATTTGTTTAGGTCATGTGAAGTAATTTACATTTTAAAACATGATACACATGAAAATGTAGAGCATTATAAGCACTAAACGCTGGGCTTATTTTTCTCTTCTTTTTCCCTACTTAATCTACTATATCTGTATAAAATTATGTGATGTCTGTAACAGAGAACATAAACAATTAAATGACCATGCTGCAATATTAGAGGCAAAATTGTCTTTTTGCCAGAATCCACTTATGCAAGTGCTTAGGTGGGATTGGCTCAATACTCCCAGGGATGGGTAAACCCAGGTTTGGCCAAACAAAGCCACAGTGATTACTTCAGAGACTGGTTGCTTAAAATCAATGAGGCTCAATGACAAAGAAGGAAGGAAGTCAGAGGATTCATAATATATTTTTGTGATGCAGTCAGCAGGAGTTGCTAATAGTTCAGAAAGTTAAGAGAAAGAGAAGAGTCACAACTGATGAACCTGAGAATTTGGGTGATGGTAGCCACGTACCAAGATGGGAAACACAGAAGAAACAGGTTTTATGGAATAAAAATTAAGGTTTTAGTTCTGGACATTATAAATTTGAGATGCCTGTTAGACACACATGGTTATAAGACAGGCCCAGTAAAGAGTTACATAAATGAATTTAAGATAAATTTAGAATTCCTTAGGGTAGATTCCTAGCAGCAGAGTTGCTGGATCAAAGGTTATGTGCATTTTTACTGAGTTGTGCCAGAGCCAGCTTCTGCTGGCTTGTAAGAGTTGATTGTTAAATTTTCAAGAATTTTATGAGCCAATTGTTAGAAATAGTCATTTTAAAAAATTAAATTATATAAACTTACAATGAAATACATTACTTTTTAAAAAAGGATAATGAGGGGTGGTGTCAGAGGAGGTCTAGTAGAGAGTCAGGATGTTCACCACTGCCCAACAATAATGAAGTTACTTTGTTCTCCCCCATAGTGCCCATGGGTGGTCCTATTGGGAGAAGAAATGAAGCACACTTATTTTTCCCAGACAGATTGGTATTGGTTGGATAAGTAATGGGGAACCAGAACTTCTATCCTTGCCCAGCTGTAATGAATAGCCCCCATCCTGCATGTAAACAGAGTCCAAATTGGAAACCTGGACTTGTACCCTCACTTCCACCCCACCTTGCAGTAATGAGATGGTGGGAATTTCCCTTCCCCCACCATAGAAATGTCAGAGAAAGCTGGCTAAAACAGAATATTTAAGTAATATCCATGGCTCAATCCAACCCCTAAATAAAGGGACAGAGAAGCATGGGAAGTTAAATTCAATGGTGAAGCAATTGGCAAAAGCCTGACAGTATAAATCACCCAGTTTCTGCAGTAACAATAAAACAACAAAAATTTTTTGAGAAAATTTTAAGAGGGGAGAGACTACTTATACACTAAAAAAGATGAGATTTATTGATGAAATACAGTGGGGACATTATTAGGATTCTGATTCAAATAGTCTGTCAAAAGAAATGAGACAATTAAGAAAAAATTTAAAACTGGATGTTTTATGATAAGAAAGAATTACTGCTGGTTTTTTCATACTTTAAAAAACTTTTAGGGACGCCTGGGTGGCTCAGTGGGTTAGGCCGCTGCCTTCGGCTCGGGTCATGATCTCAGGGTCCTGGGATCGAGTCCCACATCGGGCTCTCTGCTCAGCGGGGAGCCTGCTTCCCTCTCTCTCTGCCTGCCTCTCCATCTACTTGTGATTTCTCTCTGTCAAATAAATAAATAAAATATTTTAAAATTTAAAAAAAACACTTTTAAATAAATAAAGTCCAGAGTCTCATAATACAAAACCCCAAAATGTCAAAGTTTCAATCAAAAACCACACAACCCACCTGGAAATAGGAAAATCTCAAACTAAATTACAAATAAGTAGAAAAGGTAACAGAGATTTTAGGTCTATTTGACAAAGGTTAAAGTAGCCATCATAAAAATACTTCAAGAAACAAATGTAAAAACATGCTTGAAACATGGAAAAATAAAAGTTCTTGGTAAAAAAAAAAATGGGAAATGTAAGGATGGACCAAATGAAAATTTTAGAATTGAAAAATAAAATAACTAAAATAAAAACTCAGTGGAGGGACTCAACAGCAGAACAGAAGGATCAGAGGGAAGAACTAATGAACGACAAGATCTAAAAATAGAAATTACACTATCTGAACAAAGAGAAAATAGACCAAAAAGAACAACAGAAACAAAAAGAGAACAGACCCTCAGGAACCTGTGGGACTGTAACAAAACAGTCATTAGGCATCTGCTTTCAGATCAGGTCATGATCCCAGAGTCCTGGGATGGAGGACCATGTCGGGCTCCCTGCTCAGCATGAATAAATAAATAAATAAATAAACAAATAAATAAAATCTTTATAAAAGCCCAACACAAAACAAAACAAACAAACAAAACCTTCCTTTCCAGTGGCTGGTGTGAGAAATTGCTCAGGGCTTCAAAACAGATCTGTGCTTTCAGTGCAGCTTTTCGTGCTTTGCAGGAGGCAAGTGAGGTTTATCTGGTGGACCTTTTTGAAGACACCAACATGTATGCTGTCCATGCCAAATGTGTAACAATTATGCCAAAAGACATCCAGCTGGCATGCCACATGGAGAACATGCTTAAGAATCCGCTATGATGGAAAACATTTCATTCTTTAAAAACACCAAAAACTCTCTTCTCCTTGTTATTGGTAGTTCTGAATGTTAGTTTTCTTTTTCTTTTCCCATAAGGTCAAAAGGTACCTAAAGAATATGATTGCAAGTGGAAAAAATAGAAGACAGAAATCAGGTAGTGGCAGTTTTTCCATTTTCATTTGTGTGTGAATTTTTAGTATAAATATGGGAATATAAAGCCTTAATGCAAGTTAAAGCATTTCAATCAACAAATTTCAACAGTCCCACTTTATAACAATTATAAGTAAACTTGTTAAATTTTTAAAAAGTAATTAGTGATAGATAAATAAATAAATAAAAAGTAACTGCTTTAATAATATCAGATAAAGTGTACTTCAGAGCAAAAAAATAAAAACCAGAAACAGAGAAATATATTATATAATGATTAACCCACTAAGAAGACATAGCAATCCTAAATATATATGCACCAAACAATGGGGCTGCAAAACATGTAAAGTAAAAACTGGTAGAACTGAAAAGAGAAATTGACAAATCTACAACTATAGTTGGAGACTTAAACACCCATCTGTCAACAAATGATAGGGTGGATAACAGATATAAATGTAAAAGCTAAAGCCATCAGAAGAAGAAAAAAATAAGAGAATATCTCCATGGTCATGACTTTGCATGTCTGCAAAGTTTTTCAGACAGGACCCAGAAAACCATAACAGAAAAGACTGATAAAAATGGGCTTCATCGAAATTTAAAACATTTGCTTATTGTATGGATATGCATGTTTTATTTATTCACTTATCAGTTAAGGGACATTTGAGTTGTATCCATTTTGTTGGATATTATGAATAATGCTGTTATGAATATTTGTGTGCAAGTTTTATGGAATATGTTTTTATTTTTCTTTGATATACACACTGAGTAGAATTCTGGGCCATATGGTAATTCTTTGTTTAAAAATTCAAGAAATCATCATGTTGTTTTCTGAAGTAGCTCTACTGTTTAACATGCATACTGGTATGAGGATTTCAATTTTTCCACATATAGGTGAACCTGAGTGGCTGAGTTGGTTAAGTATCTGACTTCAACTCAGGTCATGATCCCAGGCCAGAGTCAAGCCTTGCATTGGGCTCCTTGCTCAGCAGGGAGCCTACTTCCCTCTCCCTCTGCTCCCCCTGTTTGTGCTCTCTCACTCTCTCTGTCAAAAAAGTAAATAAAATCTTTAAAAAAAAATTTCTGGGGTGCC
The DNA here is from genome assembly GCF_011764305.1 of Mustela putorius furo. Classification (NCBI taxonomy): domain Eukaryota; kingdom Metazoa; phylum Chordata; class Mammalia; order Carnivora; family Mustelidae; genus Mustela; species Mustela putorius. Next base: position 40,324,924 of record NW_025422005.1, on the reverse strand, counting down.
TGGATGGCTCAGTGGGCTAAAGCCTCTGCCTTCAGCTTGGGTTATGATCCCAGGGTCCTGAAATCAGGCCCCACATCAGGCTTCCTGCTCTCTCTCTCTGCCTGCCTCTCTTACCTATGATCTCTATCTGTCAAATAAATAAATAAATAAATTTTTCTACAGCCTTGTCAACACTTATTATAGTTTTTAAACTTTTTTGTAAGACTTTATTTGAGAGAGAGATTGAGAGAGGGGGGCAGAGAAAAAGGAAGAGAGAGAGAATCTCAAGCAGACTCTATTGAGTGCAGACCTCTATGCCAGGCTCAATCTCATGACCCTGAGATCATGACCTGAGCTGAAATCAAGAGTCAGATGCTTAACCAGCTAGAGTCATCCAGGTGATTCTATTATAGTCTTTTAGGTCACAGCCATCCTACTGGATGTGAAGTTCGGTATCTCCTTTGGCCTTGATTTGTGAATAATATTGATCACCTTTTATATGCTTATTAACCACTAGTATATCTCCTTTAGACAAGTATCTATTAAAATTGTTATGTCTCTTTTTAAATCAGGTCATTTGTATTTTTAAAAAAATTTAGTAATGATTTTTTTAATTCCAGTATAATCGACATACAGTGTTATATTCATTTCAGGTGTACAATATAGTGGTTCAACAATTTTATACATTACTAATTGCTCATCATATAACTGTTCTTTTAATCCACTTCACCTATTTCACCCATCCTACCACCCACTTCCTCTTCTGGCAATGACCTGTTTGTTCCTTATATTTGAGTCTGGTTTTTTTGTTTTTTTGTTTGTTTGTTTCTCTCTTCTTTTCCTTTCTTCGTTTGTTTTGTTTCTTAATTTCCACACAGGAGTGAAATTATATGGTGTTTATCTTTCTCTGTCTGATTTATTTCACTTAGCATACCCTCTAGTTCAAAAGATTTCATTGTTGTTCTAATCAAATGATTTCATTCTTTTTGTGGCTGAGTAAAATTTCATAGTATGTATATACCACATCTTCTTTATCCATTCATCTGTCACTGGACACTTGGGCTGCTTCCACATCTTGGCTATTGTAAATAATGCTGCAATAAACATAGTGATACATATATCTTTTTAAATTAGTGTTTTGCATTTTGGGGGAGTAAATACATGGTATCTGAATTACCAGATCATATGGCAATTCAATTTTTAATTTTTTGAGGAAACGTTGTACTGTGTTCTTCAGTGGTTGCCTCAAATTGTATTCCCACCCACAGTACATGAGGGTTCCAAAAGCTGTAGTAATCAAAACAGCATGGTACTAGAACAAAAACAGACACATAGATTAATGGAACAGAATAGAGTCCAGAAATAAACTCATGCTTTTATGGTCATTTAATCTATGACAAAGGAAGCAAGGATATACAATGGGGAAAATGTTGTTTCTTCAACAAAATTATTGGGAAAACAGGACAGCTACATACAAAAGAATGAAACAGGACCACTTTCTTACATCATTCACAAAAATAAACTAAAAATGAATTAAAGACGTAAATGTGAAACCTGAAACAATAAAATTCCTAGTAGAAAACACAAGCAGTAATTTCTTTGATGTTGACTATTGGAACATTTTTCTAGATACGTCTCTTCTGGCAAGGGGAACAAAAACAAAATTAAGCTTTTATATTTATTAAAAATAAAACTATTGGGACTACACCAAAATAAAAAGCTTCTGCACAGTGAAGGATACCACCAAAAAACAAAAAAAGCAAACTATTGAATGGGAAGAGATATTTACAAATGATATATCAGATAAGGGTTAATATCCAAAATATATAAAGAATTTATATAGCTCAACACCAAAAAACAAATAATCTGATTAAAAATGGGCAAAAAACCTGAATAGACATTTTTCCAAAGAAGACATCCACATGGCCAGGAAACACATGAAAAGATGCCCAACATCACTAATCACCAGAGAAATAAAAATTAATACCAAAATGAGATATCACTTTGCTTTTTTTTCATTGATAAAATTGATATTTTTAAAAAGATTTTATTTATTTATTTATTTGAGAGAGAGCATGAGAGAGAAGTTCAGAGGGAGAAGCAGACTTCATGGAGCTGGGAGCCCAATGTGGGACTCGATCCCAGGACTCCAGGATCAAGACCTGAGCCAAAGGCAGTTGCTTAACCAACTGAGCCACCCAGGTGCCCAAAATTGATTTTTTAACAATCTAGACAATTGTCTCATAGAAGATTTCAAAATTTTTGTCTGATTGCTTCTTCAAAATTAGATCCAGGTTAAACATTCTTGGCAAGAAAATTTCCTGTGTAGTATTGTGTGCTCCCTTTGTATCACATCAGGAATACCTAATGTCAGTTAATTCCCTTGTGGTCTTGCTAAGTTTCATCACATGATTAAAGTGGTGCCAAAAGATCTCTCCACTGTAGTAATACCTTTGTCCTTCATGATTAAATAATCTTAAGGGTGATCCCTTTGGATCATGTAAATAGCCTATTATCTACCAAACTTTCATACAATTATTCTAACTATTGCAGAGGTAACTAGAAGATATGATTTTTTAAATTTTTTTAATTTTTTTAATAAGCATATAATGTATTATTAGGCCCAGGGGTACAGGTCTGTGAATCGCCAGGTTTACACACTTTACAGCACTCACCATAACACATACCCTCCCCAATGTCCATAACCCCACCACCCTCTCCATACATCCCTCCTCCCAGCCCCCCTCAGTTTGTTTTGTGACATTAAGCATCTCTTTTGGTTTGTCTCCCTCCTGATCCCATCTTGTTTCATTTATTATTTTTTTTTTAATATATTAAAAAATAGTTCTTTTTTTTTAAATTTTTAATTTTTTATAAACATATATTTTTTCCTACCCTCCAAACACCACCCCTTTGCATCTCCACTTCCTCATATCAGGGAAATCATATGATAGTGGGTTTTCTCTGATTGACTTATTTCGCTAAGCATAATACCCTCTAGTTCCATCAACATCATCACAAATGACAATATTTCATTTCTTTTGATGGCTGCATAGTATTCCATTGTATATATACACCACATTTTCTTTATCCATTCATCTGTTGATGGACATCTAGGTTCTTTCCATAGTTTGGCTATTGTGGACATTGCTGCTATAAACATTCGGGTGCACGTGCCCCTTTGGATGACTACGTTTGTATCTTTAGGGTAAATACCCAGTAGAGCAATTGCTGGGTTGTAAGGTAGCCCCATTTTCAACTTTTTGAGGAACTTCCATGCTGTTTTCCAGAGTGGTTGCACCAGCTTGCATTCCCGCCAACAGTGTAGGAGGGTTCCCCTTTCTCCACATCCTCGCCAGCATCTGTCATTTCCTGACTTGTTAATTTTAGCCATTCTGACTGGTGTGAGGTGGCATCTCATTGTGGTTTTGATTTGTATTGCCCTGATGCCCAGTGATGTGGAGCACTTTTTCATGTGTCTGTTGGCCATCTGGATGTCTTCTTTGCAGAAATGTCTGTTCATGTCCTCTGCCCATTTATTGATTGGATTATTTGTTCTTTGGGTATTAAGTTTGCTAAGCTCTTTATAGATTTTGGATACTAGCCCTTTATCTGATATGTCATTTGCAAATACCTTCTCCCATTCTGTCAGTTGTCTTTTGGTTTTGTTCACTGTTTCCTTTGCTGAAGATATGATTTTTTTTTAATGTGATATGATTTTTTTTAAAGGTATTATTTATTTATTTGACAGAGATCACAAGTAAGTGGAGAGGCAGGCAGAAAGAGAGAGGGGGGAAGCAGGCTCCCTGCCCAGCAGAGAGCCCAATGCAGGGCTCCATCCCAGGACTCTGGGATCATGACCTGAGCTGAAGGCAGAGGCTTAACCCACAGAGACACCCAGGTGCCCCTTAGATACGATTTAACTCTATTGTTCATTTTTTTAAAAATTCGATTAGCCAATGTATAGTATATCATTAGGTTTTTATATAATTTTTGATGGTTTATTAGTTGAATCCTATCACATGCCCTCTTTAATTCCCATCATCGTTCATTCTATTTTTCTTTTTCATTCAACGCTTATTTACTGGGTGTCTACCATGTTCTAACACCATACTAGGAATTGAAGATAGTCAACCAAAATAAGCACATTTCCTCACTCTCATGGAGGGAAATAAATAAGGAAATAATCTCAGCATTCCAAGAAAGAGTTACATAAAATATCTAAAGAATAAGTCCTACTTCTAGATATCATCGTCTTTGTTCAGAATAAAGGTCAATAGACACATGCCTAGGTACTTTTGTTGTTTTTGCCTCTTTCTTCCTCTTTAAAAAGCTGACAGTTCATACACTTTAGATTTTATTTTTCAATGAAGTGTACAATTCAGTGATTTTTTAGTATCTTTACAAAATTGGGCCAGTGTTCACCACTTTCTAGTTCAAGAATTTTTACCACCCCTAAAAGGAACTTTGTACCCATTAGCAGTCATTCCCTATTTCTTCCCTCCAGTAGCCCCTTATAACACTTAATCTACTTTCTGTCTCTGCAGCTTATTCTGGACATTTCATTTAAATGGAATCATACGATAGGTAGTCTTTTGTGTCAGTCTTTTTTCACTTAGCATAATTTTTATCTGTGCTGTACCATCTATCAGTACTTCATTCCTTTTAATGCCTAAAAATATTCCATTGTATGGATTTGTCGTATATTGTTTATCCATTCCTCACTTTATATCAGATTATACAGCTCTTTTTAAGTTTTTAAATGGCTGCATAGTTTCCCATTGTGTAAATGTGTCACAGTTTATTCTTATCAGTCCCTGTGGCTGAATATTTACAATATTCTTCTATTTAAAATAATGTTTATTTGTGATGCTATTACAAATACACACAGTAAAATATTTGTGTATGTATTTACAAACAACATTCTCTTATTACAATCTAATAAAATAAGAAATCAAGAATAAAAGTTTTTATTTAAAAATAAAATGAAATTTAAAAAATAAAATGGAATTTTATTTTTAAATAAAAATATGGAATCATTTGCATGTGAGAGGTTGTATAATTCTCTTGTCAAAACATCTGCCCTGATGCTTTTTTGAGAGATAGCTCTTTGATAATTTTGTTTCTTCTATGCAAATTGGTCTTTTATATTTAAATGTATTTGTGTAGAGTTGTGCAAAGTAGTCTCTCATAATTTGTTTTGATATTCTCTATATCAGTATTTATTTCCCATTTGTCATTTCTTGTTTTGTGTATGAGTGCTTTCTCCCACTTTATCAGGTAAGCTATTTTATTGACTTTCTCCAAAAAACCAGAAATTTTAGTTTATTAGTTATGTTATTTCTCTGTGTTCTACCTCAATAGCATCTGCTTTTGTATTTATTATGCCTTTCCTACACTCTTATTTGATCTATTTTCCTTTACTAGCTACTTGAGTTGAAAAATGAATTCATATTTTTATTGATTTAAGAGTCTAAGCCTATAGGTTTTTGTCTGATCACTACTTTAGTTGTGTCACTTAGATTATGATATCTATACATTATTATCTTTTAAAAAATTCCAGAATTTTCATTTGTTTTTACCTTTTTGGCCAAGAGTCATTTTCTAGAGAGTTTTTTAATTTATTTTTTGTTTATTTTCAGCATAACAGTATTCATTATTTTTGCACCACACCCAGTGCTCCATGCAATCCGTGCCCTCTATAATACCCACCACCTGGTACCCCAACCTTTAAATTTGTAGTTGGAAAAAACTTTTTTAAAAATCTTCACTCTTGGGAGCACCTAGGTGGCTCAGTCAGTTAAGTATCTGACTCCTGATTTCAGGTCACGTCTTGATCTCAGGGTCATGAATTCAAGTCCCACATGATACTTGAACACTAGGTGGGGAGGCTACTATAAACAAATAAATATATTTTTACTCATAAAATAAAATAAAAAGTAAAAGGGGGCACCTGGCTGGTTCAGTTGTTAAAGCAGGTGACTCTTGCAATTCTTGATCTCAGGGATGTGAGTTCAGGCCCCTTGTTGGGCATGGAGATTACTTAAAAATAAATAAATAATTAAAAACTTTTACTCTTGATTTCTGGTTTTCTTAGATTGTAATAAGAGAATGTTGTTTGTAATATATCTATTTGTGGTATTTGTTTATTTTTTTTGACTCACTATGTGACTTATTTCATAAATGCTTCACTTATTTCATAAGTGCACTAGAGAAGTAGGTATATTTCCTATTACCAGAATGTAAAGTTTGATATATGCATTAAAGCTACCATATCTGTTACATTTGTTTAGAACTTTTTAATTTTTACATGTTTCGTTAAAATTGATGCATTAGATTTAGAATAACATATTATAGATTCATACAACTAGTGAGTTTTTATTTCTCCTATATCTTTTTTTTTTTCTTTGAGTAAGCTTCTTTGTATTTACCTGGTATATCTCTGCCTATCCCTTTTTTTTAAGTCTCTGTGGTTTACTTAATTTTAGGTATGTCTCTGAAGTAAAGCATAGGTTAACTTTTGTTTTGTCCTGAAATATGAATATCTTTTTCTTTTAATGGTGAAACAAGTCCTTATTTATTTATTTATTTATTTATTTATAAATATTTTCTTTTTCTTATGTAATCTCTATACTCAATGTGGGGCTCAAATTCACAACACAGACATTGAGTCACATGCTCTACCAATTAAGCCAGCCAGGTGCTCCAAAACAAGCCCATTTATATTTGCTGACATGATCTATGTATTTGATCTCAACTGAAATAATACGAAGTATATTTCATAACCACAGACAGTGGAAATAGCCCATGGATCAAAAATGAAGTCATAAGGGAAGTTAGAAATATTTTTAGGGGTGCGTGGATAGCTCAGTTTGTTAAGCAACTGCCTTCAGCTCAGGTCATTCTCCTTAGTCCTGGGATTCAGCCTCATATCCCACTCCCTGCTCAGTGGGAAGCCTGCTTCTTCCTCTCCCTCTGCCACTACCCCTGCTTGTGTTCTCCTGCTCTCTCTCTGTCAAATAAATAAATAAAATCTTTAAAGAATATATTTTTAATTGACTGAAAATGAAAATGTAACATCAGAATTTGTGAGATACAGGGAAATTTAAGAAAATGTTTCTTTTAGAAAACAAGAAATGTCTTGAATCATTAAATTCTAAACTTTCACTTTGAGAAAAAAAGAGCAAGTAAAACTGAAAGCAAGGAGCCAGAAGGAAAAAATAAAGGTAAGAACAGATATCAGTGAAATTGAGAACAGAGACACAATAAAGAAAATCAGTGAAGCCAAAAATAAGATGGACAAATTCCTTGAAAGACACAGTTACCGAAGTTTACTAAATGAAATAGATTGCCTGAATAGCCTTATATCTGCTTTAAAATTTGAATTTATACATAAAAACTTTGCCATGAAGAAGACTCCAGTTCCAGAGGACTTCATTGATTAATTCCACCATTTAAGGAAGTTATAATATCAATTCTATATAAAGTGGTTTTGAAAAAAGAAGAGAGAGCACTTCCCAACTCATGAGTCAGCATTACTCTAGTATCAAAACCAGAAAAAGATGTGTCTTAGTCCATTTGGGTTGCTTTAATAAAATACCACAGACTGGGTGACTTATAAACAACAGAAATTTATTTCTCATAGTTCCAGAGGCTGAGAAGTCCAAGAACAAGTCTCTGCCATTATCACTGTCTGATGGAGGCCCACTTTCTGATTCATAGGTGGACCAGGAAGCTCTGTGGGGCCTCTTTTAATACAGCATTACTCCCATTCATGAAGTTTCCACCCTCATGAACTAAGTAGTTCCCACAATCTCCCAATAGCATCACATGGAGCATTGTATCTCAACATATGAATTTTGAGAGACACACATCCATCTATAGCAAGATGTTAATAGAAAAGAAAGCTATAAATCAATACTACTCATAAACATACTCATAAAAAGCTTTAACAAAATATCAGTATATATCAAATCCAGTAATATGTAGGAAATATAATACATCAAAACCAAGTGGGGTTCATCTTAGAAATGCAAGGATAATTCAATATTAGAAAATCAATGTAATTCACCCTCTTAAGCAGCAAAAATACAACAACAACGACAACAAATAATCACCTCAATAAAAGTGGACAAGATTTATTAAATTCTACAACCACTTATGATTTTAAAATAAAAAGTATAAATATACTAGGAATAGAAGAAAACTTCCCTAACCTAATAAAGGCCATTCATGAAAAATCTAGAGCTAACATCATGGTGAAAGATCAAGTACTTTCTTCTTAAGATCAAAAATAAGGCAAGGATGTCTACTCTCATGACTTCTATTAAGCACTGTATTGGAGGTGATAGTGCAGTAAGGCAAGAAAAAGAAATAAAAGGCATACAAATTGGAAAGAAAAAAATAAAACTCTTTGCCAATAGTCAATATGGCTATCCATGAAACCCTACCCCAAAGAATTCCCCAAACCTAGAAGAATTAGTAAGTTAAGCAAGGTTGGAGGATAGAAAGTCAACATATAAAAGTCACTGTGTTTCTCCCGATGCACCAGTAATTGCACCACTGGGTATTCACCCAAAGAATACAAAAGCACTAATTTAAAAAGTTACATGCATCCGTATGTTTATAGCAGCATTATTTACAATAGCCAAATTATAAAAGAAGCCCAAGTATCCATCAATAGAGGAGTGGATAAAGAAGATGTTGTGTAATAGACAATGGAATGCTCTTCAGCCATAAAAAAGAACGAAATCTTGCCATTTGCTACAACATGAATAGGGCTAGAGAGTATAATGCTAAGTTAAATAAGCCAATCAGAGAAAGACAAATACCATAAGACTTCACTCATATGTGGAATTTAAGAAACAAAACAAATGAGCAAAAGAAAAAAAGAAGGGAGAAAGACAAACCAAGAAACAGACTTAACTATAGCAAATAAGCTCATGGTTACCACAGGGGAGGAAGGTAGGGTTTGGGTGAAATAGCTGATGTGGATTAAGGAGTGCACTTGTCATCATGAGCACTGGGTGATGTATGGAATTGTTGAATCACTGTATTGTACACCTGAAACTAATAATAATACTGTATGTTAACTATACTGAAATTTAGAAAGTCACTATATTTCTGCATGTTAGCAATAAACAACTGCAAATTGAAATGAAATATGAATGAAATGAAATGAAAAGAGCTTAAAAATGTGAAATGTTTAGAATCAAGTTGACAAATTTTATGAAATATCTGTATAGAAAGTGGCAAAATATTAATGAAAGAAATTTAAACCTGAATAAGCAGAGAGTTATTCATGGTTAAAAGACTAAAAATTATTGACATGTCAGTTCTCCCCAAATTTGATTTATAGATTCAACATAATTTCAATCATTTTTTTGAGAATTTGACATATTAATTCTAAATCTAATTCTAAAATTTGAAAATGTATACAGAAATCAAAGGATCTGTAATATCAAAATTAAATTCGAACAAATACAGTTGGATTGGTTTCAGGGTTACTTGGTTTCAAGACACATTTACATAATGACAGACATATAGATCAATGGTATAGAATATAAAGTCATAATTAGACTACATATATATGGGAAAATATATACATATATACATACATATATGTATATATATGTGGAAAATAGATATATGTTTCTATTTCATAGATATTTTGTATCTATGTCAAAATAGATACATATATCTATTTTCCACATATATGTGTGGAAAAGTCGACCAAGATGTCAAGATAATTCAATGGTTAAGGATCGTGTTTTCAGTAAGTGATCCTAGAACAAGTGGATATACATATACAAGGTAAAAAAGCTTTCAACCCTTACCTCACACCATATATATATATTTGAAATAGATCACATACCTAAATGTACATTAAAAGCTATGAAGCTTCTAGGAGAAAAACTTTTTTTTTCCTGGTTTAGGAAAAGATTTCTTGGATCACACAAAGCATGAACAGGAGAATTTAAAAACTAATAAATAGTACTTCATTAAATTAAAAAATTCTCTTCAAAAGACAAGGTTAGATGAAAAGACAAGCCACAACTGAGAGACAATATTTATAAGCACATACTGATAAAGGTCTTGTATCCAGAATATATAAAGGACTTTCAAAACTCAGTAAGAAAATAAACAAATGGGGCACCTGGGTGGCTCAGTGGGTTGAGCCACTGCCTTCGGCTCAGGTCATGATCTCGGGGTGCTGGGATCGAGTCCCGCATCGGGCTCTCTGCTCGGCAGGGAGCCTGCTTCCCTCTCTCTCTCTCTGCCTGCCTCTCCATCTACTTGTGATCTCTCTCTATCAAATAAATAAATAAAATCTTAAAAAAAAAAAAGAAAATAAACAAATGAAAAACAATAAAAATAGAGCAAATATTTGTACAGACACTTAGTTTAACTTTTCTTTGAGCATACTACTACTGGGAAGGGGTGGGGGTTCTAGCTTTACAAAGGGGCTTTCTGGGGGCACCTGGGTGTCTTAAGCCTCTGCCTTCCACTCTGGTCATGATCTCAGGGTCCTGGGATCGAGTCCCTCATCTGGGTTTCTGCTCAGTGGGGAGCCTGCTTCCCCCCACCCCCTGCCTGCCTCTCTGCTCAATTGTGATCTCTGTCAAATAAATAAATAAAATCTTTAAAAAAAAAAAAACCCAAAACAAAAACAAACAAAAAACCCAGAGGGGCTTTCTTTCAAACTTCCTACTTCATGATTGCCCTAGCCATTGTCTTTTAGTCTCTCTTTAAAACCAAAACTTTAAGTTATCAGGTGTTGTGGGTTGAATTGTGTCTCCCCCACAACTGAAGTCTGAAGGACTGAAGTCCTAACCTCCAATACTTGTGAGTATAATCTTATTTGAATACTTGTGAGTATAATCTTAGTTGGATAATCAATGTAAGATGAGGTTTTTAGGGTGGTCCCTAATTCATTATGACTAGTGTTTTATAAATAGGGGGAAACTGGATGCACAGAGAGGAACTACAATGCCAAGGAGACCTAGGAAGAACACCATCTACAAGCCAAGAAATGTCTGAGGCTACCTGAATCAAGGAGAAAAGAATGGAATAGATTTATTCCTCAGCCCTCAGAGGAACCGATGTAATTTCAGACTTCTACCCTTTAGAAATTGAGAAAATATATTTCTGTTGTTTTAGCCACCCAGTTTGTGGTACTTGTTATGGTAGCCCCAGGAAATTAACACATTACAGACCAGTTGATTCCCCTAGAGCAGCTGGCATCAGGACTCACTTTCTCTCATTTTTTGTCTCTTTAGATTTCCCTTACTTTCTTACCAGTGAACTTTGCATGCCAAAATATGTTTTTAAAAAAATATTTTATCTGACAATTTATTTGTTTTGTTTGGGGATTTTTTAAGAGATTTTTTAAAAGATTTTATTTATTTATTTGGCAGACAGAGATCACAAGTAGGCAGAGAGGCAGGCAGAGAGAGAGAGAGAGGAGGAAGCAGGCTCCCTGCTAAGCAGAGAGCCCAATGCAAGTCTCAATTCTAGGACCTTGAGACCATGACCTGAGCCGAAAGTAGAGGCTTAACCCACTGAGCCCCCGAGTCGACCCAAGGATTTTTTTTTTTTTTTAGAAAATCTAGTCTTCATTTTGTTGGAAATGGAAGTCTAACTCAACACACACAAAACAGAAAATCATGTCAAAAAAAATGGACAGAAGACGTGAACAGACACTTTTCCAAAGAAGACATACAAATGGGTAACAGATACATGAAGAAATGCTCATCATCATTAGCTATCAGGGAGATTCAAATCAAAACCACATTGAGATACCACCTTACACCAGTTAGAATGGCCAAAATTAGCAAGACAGTAAACAAGTGTTGGAGAGGATGTGGAGAAAGGGGAACCCTCCTTACACTGTTGGTGGGAATGCAATTTTGGTGCAGCCACTTTGAAAAACAGTGTGGAGATTCCTCAAAAAATTAAAAATAGACCTACCCTATGACCCGGCAATTGCACTACTGGGTACTTACCCCAAAGATACAGATGTAGTGAAAAGAAGGGCCAGCTGTACCCCAATGTTCATAGCAGCAATGGCCACAGTTGCCAAACTGGAAAAAGCCAAGATGCCCTTCAACAGATGAATGGATAAAGATATGGTCCATATGTATAATGGAATATTATGCCTCCATCAGAAAGGATGACTACCCAACTTTTATATCAACATGGACGGGACTGGAGGAGAAATAGTGAAATAAGTCAAGCAGAGAGGGTCAAGTATCATATGGTTTCACTTACTTCTGGACCATAAGGAATAACATGGAGGACATTAGGAGATGGAAATGAAAAGTGGATTGGGGGAAATCAGAGGGAGATGAAGCATGAGAGTCTGTGGACTCTGAGAAACAAACCGAGGGTTTTGGAGGGGAGGAGGGGGGGGGTTGAGTGAGTCTGGTGGTGGGTATTAAGGAGGGCACGTACTGTATGGAGCACTGGGTGTGGTGCATAAACAATGAATCTTGGAACACTGAAAAAAAATTAAATTAAATTAAAAAAAAAAGAAAGAAAGTCTGCCTGACTCATCTAGAGTAACTTTCTGAAAATGGAGTTTGCTTTCTTTCAGGTACTTACTATTTTCCAAATCAAATTTATTATTTCTTTTGTGTCTTCATTATGCCTAATATCCTATTATATTCTGTATACGGTATTTTGTTTCCCTTACAAAACTGCCAGTTACATACCTTTGTATACATAACATACAGAAAAATACCTCACATATAATAGGTATTTAGTAAGTGGTTATTAAACGGAATGTACTTGTATATTGGTCACATGTACATATGTGTATATAGCTGTTTGGATCAATGACTTTTAGGCTTAACTCAAAGTTTTTATTTTTAATCCACAAGTACTTGGCATTACTCAAGGCTATGTTCACCTAAGAGGGATTTTCTTTTTCTTCTGATTAATATAATTAAATAGCACTTCTCAGGAAACCTGTTGGTTTATGTCAAAACAAGTTTCTTACATTCAACCACAAAATGACTTATTAAAAAATATTATTCTTGGGGGGAGGGGGGTTGGGAGAAGGGTGGGATTATGGACATTGGGGAGGGTATGTGCTTTGGTGAGTGCTGTGAAGTGTGTAAACCTGGTGATTCACAGACCTGTACCCCTGGGGATAAAAATATATGTTTATAAAAAATAAAAAATTTTTAAAAATATTATTCTTAATTGTTATAGTGTTGTAATGTAAATATAATTATACCCATTTTACAAATGTGGAAATGATCATAAAGGGTAAGTGCCTGTTCCAAGGTGAGATACATATAATGTATTAGAGTTGGAAATAAAGTTTATTTGGCTCTAAAACCATTCACTCACTAGCCTATACTGATTTCTTATTATGGATCCCATTATGTAAGGATTATGAAACTCCTAGGTATTTTTCTATTCCCATTTGAATCAGAGTATCATAGCCACTTATTCCAAAATAATGAAAGATACCTTTCAAAATACCTACTTATTTATGCTTTTAATAATATATTTCATGTTCTTGCTCTTACTTTCTATTGTTCACCTGATGTATTTGCTAGATACAGACACCCTCAGAGAGAACATGCTGGAAAAACATTCAACTATTTTGAGATTATTTTTCCTTTTTCTTCTCAGTAAGGGAAGTTTTCCACTATAGGATATTTAAATCGATATCATAAGTCTTCTAACAAGATTTTCCCTTATAAAACTGCTTTTTTGTGTGTGCAATCTGCACCACAAACTACCATGCTCTCACTTAGGCCTTGCTTTCCAGTTATGTGTATGCCATATGTAAACTTTACTTACCCAAATAGTTTTTAAGTTCCCTAAAGTCAAGAATGGATTTTCTGTTACTTTGTATTCTTCATAAAGATAACTGCCGCTTATTAAAGGCTTACTGAATACCAGGATATTTATACACATTTCATTTATTATTTACAATAACATGGCAAATTAGGTATTATTACTTACATTTTACAGATGTGGGAAGCCTCTGATATAATTAGTCCCAAGTTCATAAATCTATTAAGTGACTATAATGATGAGTACTTAATATGTAGTTGTTGAATTGACTGATGTAGTAATTCTCCTGAAAGATCTTTCCATCTGGCTGTAATGAAGTTAAAGAAGACATGGGTTTGTATCATTATGCTATAAATTATTAGCTTGTGATTATGGTCAAGCTACTCAACATCACTAAATCTGAGTTTCCTGATTTGTAAAATGCAAGAATAAAGCCCAATCTATGAGAGGAGTTATGAATATTAAATTAAATAATACAGATACAAAATAAGAAATGTTGATTTATTAATATGCTTGATTTTGTACCTTTTCTCTCTCCTTTTACTGAAACGTAAACTGAATTAGTAGATGTATAAATTAAGAAGTTCAAAAAAAAGACATTTATTAAAGTATCCCCTATTTTCCTTATAAATGTATAATTCAATAGCTTACTAAATGATGACAAAATTCAATTCAACACTTTTTGTATGCTAACATATTCATAACTCCATTAAATATCTTCAGAGAACCATCGCACATGGATTATTATCACAAGTGCTAAGCAGGGAGCCACTTGTTTTTTAGGGTGTTCATATCTCTTTTATAAATTTTTAGGATTTTATTCCCTACAATATTGGATAAGAAAGCAGCAATATTTTAATCTAATGAAGAGACTTAAATATTTTTTCATAAGTTCTTTTCCCCAAATAAGCAAGATTATGATGTGAGACAATTTTTTCTCTTGGTTGACTTAATACCACTGTTGTTCTATAATTTGAATTCTGTCTGAATTTTATGGTTTGATCTAATTTCTCTTCAGTCTACTCTGTTGCTAAATAAACAGAAATCTCACAAAGGCCATACAGAGTTCTTTCGTTTAAATTCTACATATTAAACTTAAAACAATGTTAAACAATGACATAAAATACTACTTTATTTTAGAAATGTCAAATTAATTTTACATTGATCCTAAATATAATCTGGGGGTTTTTTGTAGAAGACAAAATGTGCTACTAAAAAGTCTCATATCTTCATCCTAATTGCTCAAGAAGGACATCTTCTTTAGAAAGCACTAATCTTTAAAATTCTCTTGTGTTGATAAGCCACAGCATTTACTTGCTGATCTTAGGGTATGGTGCATGATATTTCAATAGGATCTGATGAACTAAAAGAAAGCTGGGAGAACTTTTTTTTGTGGATATTTAAAAAATTAGAAAATTAATAAGTTCGTGTTGTGTATTTTATAGACACATGTTACATGTTTGAAGAACTGCGCATTTTAAATCTTCAAAACATAAGCCTTTCTTTAGAAATTGAAACCAGTTATCTTCAGCTGATGTTATTATGTGCAGTTCTCTTTTATGTTGCTACAGTAATGCTTTCTCTGTGACATCTGTGATGTTTTTGAGATGCAAAAAAATATATATCTCTTCTTTATGTGTCTTTTAATTTGCTTTCCCAGTAGGCACATTGTGTATTTAAACAACTATAAACAATGTATACCAGGCTCAGAGCCATTTTTATTACTCTCAAGCAAATTAGCCAGCATTCAGTGAATTCAGTGCTCTCTCCCATGTGGTCCTACTTGGGTTTCACATTAAACAGTCCTTCAGTCTGTCCGGATGTCCAACAGTATCACTCTCCCTTTCAGAATGGTGCTGAACTTGCTCTTTTGGGACAGAATATGTGTCTGTTGTATTTAAGTAAAACACAATATATATGTAATTTTAAAATATGACTAAATAATAAGTGGTTATATTCTAGGTATATGTTTTAAAAGCATTGAGCAAGTGAAGAGGTAGAAAACTTCACTGGAAACTGTAAAATTATCCATACCAAGAAAATAACTTGTTTATATTTCCCATGGTGGTACAATGAAAAAAATTTTTTTGATCTTGTTTGCCCTGCTTTTGAATTCTTGGAGAAATACCTTTTTACTGGTCTTGTTTGGTCCTTGTTTTTGGATTAGTTAGCAAATTGCCTATCATGTAATTGAAATTAAATTAACTTACAGTCATGACTATCTAAAACATTTTGAGTATCCATTCTTCCTCTTGTCACTATCACAATTCTGTTTCTATTACTTCAAATTTGATTATATTAATTGTGGATGTTAAGTCACTTTCATAAACATTTGCCTCATGACAAGAATTTGAAACAACAACATAGGTAGATCTAGGACCTGCATCAGTATTTTCCGTTCTCAGATTTTAATTTATATCCTTCCCTGGATCATTAATGAAAATGATTTCACTTATATCTAAAGAATTATCAGCTAACACTTCTATGGCAGATCATGATTTTACAACTTAAAATAGTAATATGAAGTGAATTGAGAATATTTGTTCAAAATATCTATTTGCTCAGTAGTGAACTTTAGTAAGAAATATCTAAATATGCACACATGTACATAAAAATGCCCATATAGGATAGGACCACAAAGGATTACTTTGAATACCTGCCTGATAACAACTATATGCTTTTAGATAAACAGAAAACTGGTCTCTTTGCCGAGGGCAAAATTTAACTGCAAAATAGTGACCATTATAATTAAAATACACAATTTACCAGTAAGAATAATTTATTTTAAAAAGCCATTGCATTAGATTTGATATCATAGTGGTGTAATGATATTTTGTACCTTCATACTTTTCTGTATCAACATTTTAACTTTTTAATAGTTAAAACAATTGATCTTATCTTAATATGGCAAATTAAAATATATTATTTTCTGAAGACCAGAAATTTAAGATTTTTCCAGATCTTAATCCTGCACTAAGTCTTAGCATATGCCAAAGATCAAATAGGTTTTAAGATTCCAGCAAATTTATATTCAAAACATAAATATACACTTGCTACAACCTAACATCCACACTTTTTCCACTTAAATTTATTTTAAAGAAAATACAGATTGAGTGTTTTTTCACTTATAGGCCTATGATAAATTTAAATTAATGGGAACAACAATTTTTAGCATCACAATATATGATTTTTAAAGTTGAAGTAATGTTTGTGAATAGAGAAACAGATGGCTGAGGAAACAGGAATAATGGAGAATTGGAAACCTCTTTCTAGATACTATTTTTGTCCATCACCTAAAATATGGAGGGGAAAAAAGAAGAAGAAGAAGAAGAAGAGGGAGCAAGCCAAAAATACATGTGATTAAGTAGTGAAGTGTTTTTTAAAAAGAGCTACTGTGTTTTAATTATATTTTACTTAGCAATGGAAAAGAGACTCTGGAACAATCACTCCTATATCTAATGATGATTATTATATATTATTATCTTGACAGTTAAAAATCATACCGGAATACACACTGTTACTTATTTTTGAGTGTTGAGATAGGAAATACTATGCTATTCATCATCATCAAATGTTGCTTATTTTAATAATTTGATCCCACTTATTCTTCTAAAATATTAAGTTTTAAAATTTTCATCTTGAATCATCACTACAGTATAATAACTGATTTGCAAATTAGTTATTCTAGGACTTTCAAATGTTAACATTCAATCATATCTTTCCTAAGCTTTGCCATAAGAAGAAATGCATGTACCTTTTAAAATGGCCTATATAGGTTTGGTCTGAAGTTTTTTGGATTAGCAGAATGTACATCAGAATGCTGTTACATCATTGAGAGTCATTTTTTAGTAAAAATATCTGAAGGAGAAAACTATGGAACAAGAACTACTTGGGCCCAAATGCCTTTTACAATAGTTCCAAAATGTAAGACAAGGAGATACTGTTACATTAGCTGTACACAGAATAGCCAAATTATAGAAAAATTATTCTTAAGGACCAGTGAGTTATTTTTTACTTTAAGAAATCATGTCTCCAAGGTATAAATTTTAAACTCAGGGCAGACTTCTTTATCAGCAAGTTGTGTGCATTGTACATTTGGAAGAAACAGGGGAGTAGACTGTATTTTAATATGGTTGTGATAATTTGGTTGCATTTCCAAAGTAAAAATTTAACACTATAAGATGTCAGTTTTGTTCTATAGTGAACTATCACTATATATAATTAATCCCCAAAACTAAGGCATGTAACTAAAATAAAATTAGTCAGCATGATAATTGCTTTATATGGTCAAGGTAAGGACTTCTTTTTTTCCTAAGTAACCACTGTACTGATAAAATATAAAGAAGAGCAGAAGCTACACCTCCAAACATGTCGGTGATTTTTTTTTAGCTTTTCACCTATCAATTCCAGAAACTGCCCCATTATTTTCATGTTAAAAGATAATTAATATCACTTTAATTATACCAATTAAATGTGTTTGAGGTCCAGGTAAATCATTTCTTCTTTCATAGTATTGGTTATATGTAGGATTTCTTCTTAGTACACAAAAGAAGTGACGGGTAGTTTGGATAAGGATTGGTGGTGTTTTACTTCCTCCGCAAAAGAGCTGATATTTTTGGCCGACTGGTTTTTGGGAGAGGGGGGGAGGGAGTGAGAGAAGAGAAAAAGGCTGTACATAGAATCATGGAATAGGCCTACACTAAAATTCTTCCTTGACCAATGAGGATGGGGGCTGAGAGAAAGAGAGGTGAGGTGGATTAACTGAAATGTAATAATGTCAGTGCATTTTTTTTTTAAATGTACAAACTCTTTCCCCGTCTCCTTCCCCCTCCTTGTATGTGCTGGTACTTCTGGACCGTTCAGAAGCCATTTTAGAACTCAGGAAGCAAAATATGTGCTTTTGCAGGTGCTGTGGTGGCAAGGATAACCTTTGCTCACTTGCGGGGTGTGTTACCACGCTCTTATTTAATGTCTTTGAGAATTAAAGATAGTACAGAAAATTCCAAACCCACATCCTAACACCTGAAACTTGTACAATGTTTCTGTAGCAGATGGCAAAACATTTCACTGGAACCTTAATTTACCGAGTCCATATCCAGATCTGAAGAGTTTTTATTCTTTGAGACACCGCTTGAAGATTCATACTCGATATTCGGATCTATTCCGGGTAAAAACAGAACAAGAAGACCCCTTCTAGGTGTTTTGCATGCCCGGGTTCCACCCAAAGTGCCGGCGGGCCTGCAATCTCTGTATTTCGCGCCGAGGGTCTTTCCGAAAGAAAGTGCATTTTCTGTCCAGGACGACTAGCAGTTTGGGGGCGGGGGGAGGCAACATCACAGGGCAAATTCCCGAATAGTCTAAGGGGCTGTGAAGCCTGAGGTGCATTTGCCTCCTCGCAGCTGGACGCAAGGCTCGGAGCCCGGCTGTCCTCAGCTGTCACGGGGGGGAGGAGAAGTGAGCGCTGGCATTGGCTTTGGGCGTGGATTTGCTCCAGCCGCCGCGCCGCGTCCCGCCGCCAGCTCACCTCTGCCGGAGAGCTAGGCACTCACCGGCCGGCCTGCCCCTGCTCACAGGTCGCCCTCCGGCCCCAGTCCTCAAGCACAGGTCGCCGGAACCATCCAGTGGGATGGCCGCCGCCTCCTCAAGGACCGCTGCCTGAAGGCCAGGGCCCAGGGACCCTGGCCGCCTCGGTAGCCCGCAGCTCCCGGGGCGCTGCAGCAGCGGCCGGCAGGCGCCGGGGCCCGCTCCCCCTCCCCGCCCCCAGCTCCCGCCTCCAGCCCGCTGCGAGGTGCGCCCGCTCGCCCCAGCCGGCTGGCGCAGCAACGCACGCACTCACTCCGAGGGCGCCTCCAAGGTTACCCGCGGGGTGGGGGCTGGGGCAGGCTCCGGCCACTGGCCTTCTCCGTTGCTTTTCTATTGCCGCAGCCCTTCCGCCGCTCCTGGGCGACCGAGATCCAAACCCCGAAGCAGAAAAGGCTCCAAAGTCCGGGGAGGAAAGTCGAGCTGGGAGGCAGACAGACGTCCGGGCGGGGGGCGGCCTTGGTTGGCTCTGGGCGCCCGGAGAGCCGGGTCAGGCGAGGTCGCGGCAAGAGGGGGCTGTGGCTCCGGCTGGCGCGCTCTGGGCCACGCAGCCTGGGCCGGGGGCAGCGCGCAGGGGCTGCAGGCAGCACCAAGGCGCCCGAGACGCCCCGGGCCCGATGGGGGGTAGAGACAAGCGGGCGGCCAAACCTGCCGAGGAAACGAACTAAATAAAAGGAGACTGTTATTTAAGGCGCGGAAATTTGAAATATTTGGACAGGAAGAGAAAAGAAAAAGAAACCTTAGCGAGGGAGGGAAAAGAAAAAAAAAACACAACGCGAACTAACGGTTTTGAAACTCCCCACCCCCACGCCGGGCTTTTCTGCGCGCCCTGAGGGAGCTCTGGGCTCAGCTTCCTCACTGGGGAGCCGGAGCTGCCGTTGGCGTCTGGAGTGTTTCGAAGGGACAGAAAGGATGTCTTCGCAGCCCCAGCGTAGATGGCTTGGCTTAGGCTGACAATGGGCAAAGCTTTATTTCGGGTCTCAGGCTGCAAGATTGTCTCCTGCCTCTCTGAGTATGTCCCTCCGTGGATTTTTTTTTTTTCTTTTTTTGGGGGGGCGGGGGGAGCTGCCATGTAAAATTACAACAGTCTTAAGATAGCAAGACCGGGACTTTCCCCCTCGGAATCTTTCGATGAAGGTAGCTCAGGGCAGTCAGGAAGGCCCTTTCTCGCTCCAGCACTGTGATCTTGCAGCGCTTCTCAACAACTACTTCTACACCCCCAGCCCTGCCCCGCCCCGGCAAAAGCCAAAAGCACCTTTTTGGGGACTGAGATTTCGAAACCAGTCCGGGCTACGGATTCCACAATGTTTTTTTCATCAACATGATCAGGAAAATTTATAAGATTACCAATTGAATTGCTTTCCTGAGATGGAATTATTTTATCTATTAATTACTCACCCAGGGTAGTGTGTGTGGAGGAACTCATCACCTCCTTGTGAGATATGTAATGTTTATTAGAAAACTACTGAGTCACTACCGAAATAGGGTAAAACGAAGTTTGCTCAGTGGCTCAAAGACCAGAATGTGGCATGAGGTGCTGTTAGTGTCACCCTCCTCCCCCAGGTATAAGCTTGAATTCAATTTCCTGGGCAAAAACTGAGCCCGAGTTTCCAGACTTGGAAGTGGACGCAGTGAAGAACTGAATTTGAAAACGCTTCCCTGCTTAAGTATCATCCATCCTTTATACAGCGTTGTCTCCTGGGGGTGCTGATCACTCTACCAATTTGCGCTTGCCGCCCCCGCTCTGAATCTGAATTAGTCTCAGACCCTTCTCTACCTCAGCTCGTTACAAATTCGAGCCCATTAAACTCAGCAGCACCTTTTCTTCCATCGTATACATTTCTACACAAAGTCTTGCTGAATATTGTCGAGGTTTCTGAGAGATTGAATAATGGTTTTTCATATTTCCTAGAGGGGGACCACATAACTCATTTCTAAAATACTTAGATTAGTAAAGCTATTTCCTCGAAGAGCCAAAGATATGTGCCGATGTTTTAATGCTTAGCAAATTTTAGGCTAATGAAGAGAGAGAGAGAGCTCCCACTCCCCTTACTGTGCTCCAACCTCTTAAGAATAAAGCAACTGTAGAAGTACTCCTCTCCAGCTTTATAGACACCCTATGCCTTTAGGTTTGAATTTCCTAAAGAGTAATTTTAATGCTGAAACTTGGATACTGAAAGGTTAATTAAACCCCACTTTAAATTCAGAAACATCAATCTTTACAGTTGCAACTTGTAAGAAGGGTTTTTATTTTTTAGTAATAGGCTTGTGTTTAGAAAGTATTCCATTTTCTCAAGCAGTGTATTTTGTATGATGATTCTGGTTTTAAAATCCAAAACACAACAATTTTTCCTTCAAAACATCCCAATTTCTACTTTTTTCTAAACTTTAAAATTAAATATTTCAAATTTAATATCATGTTTCTGTCAAAAATAAATTTATTCAGTAATTTGTGCTTGGGGGTGGCAGAAGTTGCAGTCTTATTGTACTTAAAGAAGGTGAACTTTAGTTAAGTGAAAAGGATAAAATTTCTTCTCCTATATTCTTTTATACTATCATGGAAAATAAATTACCGAAAACCACTTGCCTGCGACCATTCCAGTCCTTGTTGGGGCAGGCATCAGAACCATATCCTTCAGTAAACCTTAAAGTATTCTGTTCTTTTTGGAACCAGGGCAGGGAGCTTATAAAGCAGAAGGAGGGAGCTTTCACATAAAACATCTTTGTTCATGTCGGAGGTGATGAATAAAGTATTTATAAATTTATAAATGGTAACTGCATTGAAATCCTTTGATGAAAGTCTTTAATTAAAATTAAAGTAAGTAGTAGATGCTGGACAATTCTCTTGGAAATTTGAGATTTCTATTTCACTTAATTTTTTACATTTTTATCTAAATGTATTCTTAAGAAGATTTTGTAAGCCTTTACTAAAAAATTTTGTGGAAATCAAGTACCAAATATAAGAGTGGCCTATTTACTTATTGTAAATGTTTTATATATTTATTATATTGCAATTAAGACCCTTACATGTATATATAATTAGTTATGACCCTTACATTACACTTTTTTCTTGCTGCACTTTTAATCCCCTAAAAACTTGTATTTGCATTATATTTTAAGACTTTACATTTTGTAATGTCACATTCCTGACTTTCAGGGAGAAAAAATGTGATAGTATACTTACGGTATAATTTTGGGAAATGTATTATTTAACCAATTGTTTTACTTTGTGATCTAAAAACAACAACTAGGGAGAAGCACTTTTAAGTTGACATTTTCTTTTAAAAATTACTTTTAGCTAAAATATATTTGTTTTCAGATCGCTACTTCTGAAGCCTGTTTTTCAACTATTAAACTTAACTTTGAGAAAAGGGGAAGATCGAACATTAAGAAAAATTTTGAAATTATATTGAAATAATTTCAGGTCTTCAAAAAACGTTGTCCTTATTTTTGTTGTGAAGAGAAATATGAGGCACCAAGTAAAATCTTTGGGGGGAGACACGAGGAAGAAAAGAATAACTGAATCATCAATAGAATACGTCTAGTTTTTTACTTCGACTATTTTTCTAATGTTGAGACTTACAACATTGTGAACTTTTAGTACACTTCTTAGCAAGTGGCAAACTATGTGGGGATGATAGAATGGAAAACACAGGAAAACACTGTCCTGTTTTGAAAAAGTGTTTTAATTAGGCAAAAGAAGCATCAGGACAAAACATTTTTAAAACAAAGTCTCTTAAGCTGGGTTTTGAGACTGGCAAAGGGAGAAGCGAGGAAAAAGTCAAGGCAAGATAACATATTCAGGAGAAAGCCAAAGCTATTTGCAGTTATGTGTTAGAACTCAAGATTTTGCAAGTGAAAAGGATATTGCTTAAATATGTTCATAAATCTGACTAAGATTTCCACTTTGCATCCTGTGAAGATTGAACTAGCTGTTTAAAATATGACAAAACTGAATTTTAACAAGTGATAGTAATATAGGACAGGAAACCAATTAACTGACAAAGTAGAAGGCAGTGTGGGAGAGCCCTCCCCATATTCATTGTAAATTCGAAGCTCCCTCCGCCTGGTTTCCCTCCATTAGGCTAACGACCTCGTTCCTCCGGTAGAGCCTGGCCAAGTCGCAGGCGGTGTCCCCCTTATGGTTCCGATGCCCCACTTTGCTGGCTGTGTGCTTCATGAGGAACTCCACCACAGGGAGATGGCCTTCTTTGGCAGCCAAGTGCAAGGGCAGGTTCCCTTCATTATCCTCGATGTTAACATCAGCTTGGAACTCCAGCAAAGTCTGTAAAGTGTCCAGGAAACCTGCTCTGGCTGCATCATGAATGACAGCGAAACCAGTTCGGTCTTTCAAATCGGGATTAGCACCTCTAAGTAGTAGTCTCCTGGCAATCTCAGGATTTCCAAGTTTCATAACCTAGGAAAAAAGAGAAAACGGGAGAATCCTTTAAGTTCTCTTCCAAGAATATTTTAAAATATCCATATCTCCTATTTATATAACTTTATTTTTGGTGAAACAGTGATTGGAGAAGACCCACCTGGTGGGGTTTGAAGGGCTCAATTGCAGGAAAGAAAGTACTAGTAGGTAAAAGTAGAAGAACTCTAAAGATTGAGTTTCTATGATGGAATATTTTAAAGGGACCCCAAAGTAGGATAAATTGATCAGTAAAATAGAACCAGTCCAACTTGTGGAAAATTCACCCACAACTCAGTTTCCTATCTCCCATGAAGACTTGCGTAATTTCATGAATTTATTAAAATAAAAGAAATGGAATTTGAGGGGTGCCTGGGTGGCTCCGTTGTTGGGCATCTGCCTTCAGCTCAGGTCATGATCTGGGGATTGAGCCCCACCTTGGGCAGCCTGCTCAGTGGGGAGCCTGCTTCTCCCTCTCTGCCCCTGCTCCTGTTCCCTCTCTCACAGTATCTCTGTTAGATAAATACATAAATAAAATCTTTAAAAAAAGAATTTGAGAATCTCTTGTTTGCTTGCTTATGCTCATAATACATAAAACCTGAATTATTAATTCTGAAATATT
This sequence comes from Mustela putorius furo, assembly GCF_011764305.1. Taxonomy (NCBI): domain Eukaryota; kingdom Metazoa; phylum Chordata; class Mammalia; order Carnivora; family Mustelidae; genus Mustela; species Mustela putorius. The sequence goes on along the minus strand of NW_025422005.1, from coordinate 40,300,517 downwards.
AGATGTAGATAAAATTAATTTTCTAAATAGCTACTGAAAAGAAATAAGGAGAGTGAGTTTCTTTAAACCCACAAAGAAGTGTTTCCACACATCAGACTCCATCACCTAATATAAAAATGATCTATTAAAACACAGGACCTGATATTTTCTTAAATTATTAATCTTCACAAGTTTTTTTCAAATATATATAGCTCAAATTTCCAAAGTTTTTTTAAAAATATTTTTTTCTTTGCAAGTTATTTCATACTGGCTACTGGGTGTGTTTGGAGCTTAGAATCCTTTACCTGAAATTTTAAAATGTTACCGATTGTTAAAGTGTTAAATAATTAGTAGTGTGCTACATTGTTTATGATACTGATTTATCAAAGCTAAGTTCATGATACTAGACAGTTCATGTACTGACAGGAGATGACTGCATGGCAACCATTCCTGAAAAGAATGAAACAGTTATCCTACTCTATCACTTACTGTCTCTTAAAGTTCTAACTAGCTTCCTGATTTTAAAGTGAGCAAACGAAGAGAAAATAAGATATTTAATGTGTATTTTGAGACAGACAACTTTGTCTTGTTGTTTGAGCATATTTAATAATCTGCTGAGGATGCCATCTTATTTCCTTTTGCAGCTATTATCAGACATTTAGGAACAGCTATTTGTAAACTGCCAACATTTTAAAAGTCAGAATGTATTAAAATTTGCTATCAACATACAAATAATTCATATCAAAAAGACTTGCCTATGGTTGTTTGAATACATTTCACTCTAATAGGGGTCTCTGTTATGCTCTCATAATTATAAAATATCTTGTAGAGAAGCATGCAATTATATAATACATGTAATTTAGTTGTGGAAAAAAATGTAGTCTCATTAACATGCCAGAAAATAGTTCAGCATTTTAACTGGTTTCATTTATATTTAGGTATATTCATAACAAAATAAATAGATTACATAGTGGACTCTCAAATGTTTATGAAATTAAATATCCATTGAAAAATACATACAAAGTTGTCTATCTCTTTAAACTGTTTATTTAAAAAACAATCACAAAGTAAGTATGAATATATTTAGAATAAATAATATTTTATAAAAGCAAACCATATAGACGGCCAAGGTATTACACTTCCCTGTTGACAAAACCCTGCTGATTTAGCCCTTCTTTTGGAGGCAGTGGGAAAAATGATATATATTTTATTTTTTGAAAATTTCAATAAAATAAACTTTTTGGTTAAAAATGAACACAATCTAATTTTTGCCACATCTACCTCTAGAGATTTAGTCACATTTGAGGACCTGGCCTGGGAAAAATAAGGGACAGACACCTTGGATCTCTGTAAAGCAAATGTGCGATTAAGGCCTTTGATACCATTCTGATTGAAAGCTTACACTAGGAAGGAGGGAAAAATTTGCAACCAAGTTAAATGAACATAATTATAGAAGGAAATTTGCCATCTTCCACAAAAATAATATTAATACTGTAAATTGTTTTGAAAGAAAGTTCTTTCTTGAGTTATGACACAACTTCAGAGTCAGGATTATGCATACTGAAAATAAGCCTTGAGACTCCTGTTTGTGTGTTTCATTATATGTATTAAGGTTAAGCCACAATAAGTGGGTGTTAGTATATACATAAGTATGCTTAATATAAACAAGATTGACAAATTGTATTAAAAATGCCAAAACTTTGTTAATATTAATCTCCCAGTCTTCCTGTTCGTCAAAAGTCCTGTAAGATCTTATTCTGAACATGGGTTAAGTTGCTCATTCCTTGTGAGATTTATATAATCTTTTGGGTTTTCATAGGAAACTTTTCAGTGTGTTAAATTTGTAGCATTGTTATCACCCCAAAACCTATTAAAAACTATTGGGTGGACAAAGAAAAAAAATCCCTATTCCACAGAATCTACCCGAAATAACAAGATTAAATAATTTAGTATCTATGTATAAGCTTCCTTAACACTGAAAACTTTTTAAGATAAGTATATTGTTTTAAAATGCCCAGACTTAACTTCGTCTGTTAATAGTATATCTCCTGCCGCTTAAATTTCTGATTCTTGTAAAACAAAGCATTCTAAACCTTCTCCCCAATGGATTTTCAAAAACAGCTTCAAGTGTTGCATTTCCGAGTAAGAACAGTTCATAAGAGTACCACCAGAACTCTGATAAAGCAACTATTTGAGACTACTTTGCCATTTTTCTGTTTCTAAGCCTTTCAACCAAGTTACATGATAACTAACATTCAGAGGAGGAAAAAAAATATCAGGTACAATACTTGGCAGCTGGACATGTTTCATTTCTTGCTTGTAAATCTAATTACTGAAAGTTAGAACATACTACCGCACAACCGCAGAGACAAAAATACTACAAACTGAGCTCTGATTAGAAAATTCAACTTTTTAATTCCTCCTCAATCCTGAATGGGTGGATGATATTACATTAACTGTGAAATGTACATCCTGTCTCCGTGCCCAGGCCACCCATTCCAAATGAGGAAAGGTCGTTTGTCAAAACTTGAAGCATTTGAAGGAAAAACACCCTCGCCAGTAGTCAGGAAAATTAACGTTAAAGTCAATTATTGGAGCAAAGCACGGAAACCACTAATAGCAGTGTATTTACTTCAAAAAATAATCATAATAATGTGTTTACAGAACTGTCTTAAAAAAACACACACACCTCGGCGCTGCTACAACTTTTTAAATCCCTACCGGCACAAAAACATTCCCAAAATTAAGACCAAACCTGGAACCCATTTGATATCGAGGATGTTGTTGAATTTGACGAGTTTGTTCAAAGTACGTCATTTTGGGGAGTTGGATCCACTTAAAGATATAAAATATGGCAACCAACTTTGCTTAAAAAAACAGTGAAATTTTGTACCCCTGGAAGCTTAAAAGCCGTTATTCCAGAAACCCGGATCACGTAGGCAACATTGTTGACCTGTTTTCCCCACCTCTCTGGATACCAACCTGCAGCGCAGTCCTTCCAAATCCATTTTGTGCATTGACGTTTACATTATTTTGCAACAAACTAGTAAGTTGCTCTAGGTCCCCCCTGGCAGCTGCAGACGCCAACTCGTTCCCCCAAGGCTCGGCCATTCTTTAGGGTCCTGACGATCGGGAAAAGATGAATTAGTTGTTTTTCTTTTTCCCTTTTCTTTTGCTCCTAACCAGGCTGCATGATGGCATCGGAGACTGACAGAAGGACTGGGATGGTTAATCTGGAGTAGAGCTTGGTAGTAAATACTAGTAAGATCAGCCTGCCAAAAGCCCGCCCCTCGATTCACACGTGATTATTCAGCAAAACTGAGCCATTGGAGAGGGGCTCCGCTCCTCGCTTTTTAGCTTAACCCCTGTGAAGAATTCTGGTGACTCAACAGAAAGACGCACAAACGTATACATATTCCCGGCAAATTACTCTGGACGTAAAATGTAGGCAGAGTTGTCACGTATCTACACTACAATCTCTGTGAGGAATGTGCGCGGAGACTTAAGGGACTAGTTCAGGGCACAAAATACCGCGGAAGAAAAGACATTTCGGGGGAAAGAAAAGGCATTAACCTACCCTTGTTCACGGTGATGACTTGAGCCGCGCGAGCCAGAACCGCTGGGGCAGGTCCTCGGAGGGGCTCGGTATCCATCCGTCTCACCGAAGGGGTAGTCCTGAGTCCTCCGATGCGGGGAGAGCGCCGCGGTGGTTGGATGCTGACTTGCTCCCGAGGGTTAAAGATGATCGTCAAAGGCAAACGGGAGTAGCAGTTCCGTGGCCCTTGGGTTATAGGTCTCCACGACTCTTCAGTGGCCTCCGCTTCTCAGTAGGAGTCTTTATTCGCGTCCGGGCCGGACTGCACGCTAACGCCGAGTGGGAAGGCTCCGTAGCCCGCCCGCTGGGCTGCCGCTGCCCCGCGGAGCCTCAGAGGCCGTGGGAGCCAGGCTCGGAGCGCGTCTCCGGAGACTGCCGGGCGCGCGGCTGGCTCCGGGTAAGTCGGTCATGCCGGCCCCACCAGGTCCCGGGACTCCCAGCAGCGTGAGGAAGGAGGCGAGTGATGCGGGAAGCGTCTATGGGGCCCGGGCTGCTGGGGCGGCGCGCGGCAGCATCGCGGCTGCACAGGGCAGCCCACCAGTAACTTCCCGCCTACGACCGAGCCAGTTCAGACTTCCCACTGCAGACGCTCATTGAGCCGCCGCCGCCGTCTTTTCCTTCCTTTCCCAGTTTTCTGGGGGCCTCCGGAGATCGGGAGCGACCAGAGAAGCGCAGGCCAAGGTCTGAGTATGGGGAGTCGCCACAATGCCAGAGCGCAGACAGTCCCGTCGCCCTCCCGGCGAGAGCCCAGCGGCTCCGACACTCGGTGCCACTTCGCCGACCCTTCACTGTCCCCCGGCCTGTGCCCCAAGCCTGTGCCGCCGACAGGGCAGCGGCCGCCAGCTAAGTGTGCTCCGGAGCCGAGCCGGGCAGCAAGGCTTCCTCCAGAGCCGCAGCGCTCCCAGTGACAGTTTTTTTGTAGCTGGCCCCCCCCAAATCGTCGGTCCCCGCTCTCTTCGCCCCTACAGACACTTGAGCGTTGTCCTCCTTTGAGCGCTTTTCCTACCCTCCTTCTTTGGCTTCCTTTTTCACTCAAACAATTGCAGCTTCTGTTGCCGCTGCAGAGACGGTGCCGGTTTCTTCTCTCTTTTTTCCGACCTCATCAGCTTTTTTTGAAAAGAAAAAAATTGAGCGCTTTTTGAGTTGAAAAACCCGCCCCCATTTTAACGGCAGAGTTTTAAGGAGGCTCGGCTGAGTTGCAGCGCCGCGGGAGCGGGAAGGCCGGGCACCGCCCACGCACCGCCCACTGCCCAGGAGGCGCCCAGGCTCGCAGGCTCGCAGGCTCGCAGGCTCGCTCGCTCCGCCCCCAGCCCGCGCCCTTTCTCCCGCCTCCTCTCTCCCCACTGCCCTCCCTGCGTCTCAGGCACGGGTTCCCACCCGCCCGCTCTCCGGCCGCCCGCCCCACGGCCGGTCCCCAGCTGGATCGGCGTTCTGCCCTGCGGAGCAGGGTTTGGCCTCCGCAGGCTGGCTAGCGGGCTGGAGTCTGCGACACGAAACCTAGGACTCCTGGAGCCCGGCGGGGGCGGGTGAGGGGGAAGAGGCTTGTTAATTAAGACTGCTGCGGAGAGCCGCAGGGCCTGAGAGGCTCGGCGGCGCTGGCTGCTGGAAGGCGGAGAGCGTGCTGGCGCGAAGCAAGTTTCCCCCGGCCCTGGCGGGGAGGCTGACTCGCCTCTGCGCTCCGCCGCTAGGCTCTCGAAGTTCGGGCGGCCAGGCCTACAGCTGCCGCCGCCTCCTCTGGTGTGTGCTCTGTATACATACACTCCGCAGCCTTTTCTCAGCCTCGGGCCTTGGCCTCGCACCTGCCAGATCAACGCCCGGGGTCGTGGTGGGCAGAGATGGCCGTCGGGGGGTGGAGGAAGAGACCCGGACTGACGTCGAGAACAGTGCTCAGAAAAAGCAAACGTTTTTAATGGACTGATTTTTACGAAAACTAAGGACAAAGTGTAGGGAAGAAACCATGACGAACTCTGAACTCAATGTTTCAGGGCCGAGAAACTGAAATGTTTCATTTCTTTGGGAAAAGGGAGAAAAGCAATTAACTTTAAAGCTAAATTTACAACAACTCTTGGGAAGCTTTTCTAACAAGGCCATTTCTTTATTGCCAAAGTTCTCTCTTTTTCTACTTAGATGGGGGCTTTTGGGGGGGGGGTGTTTAAATGTAAAGGAGTGAGTAGTTTGTTCCCCAATCGTTTATTTCACTCATCTGAGACACCAGTTGTCTGTACTTATAACCTCCTCTTTTAGCTATGTAAGATTAATTAACTACTGGTTTCTACATTTTTTGCTCTTAAAAATACCCAGCACGGTTACATGATGCACCCAGTGGTCAAAATGAAACCAAGCAAAAAATGACAAGTGGTCTAATTAGAGTAAGCAGATCCTCCAGCAACATCTGTACCCAGCCCCTTGAAGTATAATGGGAGTACTAGCAACAAAACACACCAGAAACATCTGGATAAACATCTAGCAACATACTGGCTAGTACATAGAGGAAGAGTTGAAACTGGGAAGAGTCTGGCAGTGTTTTGACAGAAGTGTTGAAAAAAATAACTGGAGCTCTTTTCTTAGGTAACTGAACTTGCATTGTGAATCAGGTATGAACTACAACACCAGAAATTAACTCCTCCCGTTTCTTACATGTACTTAGACATTTCAAATTTATGAAGAGTTGCTTTCTGGCAATTATTATGGTTTCTTGCTAAGAGAAGATACTGTAATGAGAAAGAATCTTAAATTATGCTCATTATGTATAAATACATATGTATTATAATCTTCATGAGATACTTTTTGCTGAATAACTGAGTTATGGAAAATTTATGGTAATTTAAGATGCATAGAGAGCTAGACTAAGATTTTTGGAGGTCCTAAACTAACTGAAAAGATTCTGATGTCCCATCATTGTATTATGTAAATAAAAACAAAGCCAAAAAATAGGCATAAAGAAGTCCAAAAAAATTCCGATTTTTCCCCACGATGACTACTTTAGTGCTTTTGCTGAGATATTAAATTTAAATTCTTTAAGGAAGGCTTTTTTGTTTTTTTATTCTGGCTTTGCTTATATTCTAAAGCATGTGCTTAGCCTGCTTATTGTATAAACCACAACTGGCAGTACAGAGGTTCAAGGCTTAGTTTAGAGAGCATAAGTAACGACCAGAAAGTACCTCCAATGAAAATCTAATATTAAGTATTAGTTCACTGAAGTATATTCAAAGGTGAGTATCTCTGCCTTTAATTATTTTACATTCTAACATGGTATATAAGAAAGATCCACAGTTAAGCATCTAATATATTGAAAGTAGTGGTTTCTCTTTTAGCATAATAATGACATGTCTTTCAAACACCAAAAAGAGGCTTTATATTAAATAATAACAGTTATCGAATTTTTTTTTCCTCAGCAGTTCATACTCACTTTAAAGTGCTTATAGAAATATAATTTATCAGGGGTGTCTGGGTGACTCAGTGGGTTAAGCCTCTGCCTTCCACTCATAATCTCAGGATCCTGGGATCCAGTCCTGCAAGGAACCCTGCATCCAGGCTCTCTGCTCAGCAGGGAGCCTGCTTCGCCCCCTCCAACCCCCTGCCTCTCTGCCTACTTGTTTTTCTCTTTCTCTCTCTGTCAAATAAATAAATAAAATCTAAAAAAAAAAAAAAGAAAGAAAGAAATGTAATTTATCAGATTATTCTGTGCTTTTTCTCATTGACTCATTTATGCAGTTTTTCAATGGTTAACATATGGAAATGTGTATGTGGCATCTGTAATTTCTTTACCTAGTATCAAAGTCTTTCTTTTTGTTGTATTTATAGATCCAACAGAGGTGGAAAATAGACTGGCACCCTCAGGGACCTTTTTATCATTTCATAATTGTGATTTAGGCATTTTATTTCTGAGTTTCAGTAGACTTTTTTTTTAATATGGGTAGTCCCACCATCTATGAAAGTCATTTTGTAGGGGTGCCTGGGTGGCTCAGTGGGTTAAAGCCTCTGCCTTAGGCTCAGGTCATGATCTCAGGGTCCTGGGATCAAGCCCACATCAGGCTCTTTGCTCAGCGGGGAGCCTGCTTCCTCCTCTCTATCTCTGCCTGCCTCTCTGCCTACTTGTGATCTCTGTCTGTCAAATAAATAAAATCTTAAAAAAAAAGAAAGTCATTTTGTAAAGTAAGTAAATAAATACCCAGTAAGCAACTCAAATGCCTAACCATAATAGCAACAATTAACATTTGTATACTATTTCATGGTTATAACATACGATACACACATTTAATCTTCACAACAAATCTGAGTTACATATGGTAATTATCCCCATTTTTTAGGTGAAGGAATTGAAGCTTGCAGAGATTGTGACTTAAAGCCAGTAAGTTAGTGGATATAGGATTTGGACTCAGAACTTGGGGCCCCAAGTCTTAAGCCTATCCCACTTGTTAAGAGTCTAGGATCAGACCAAGACTCCTAAAGAAATTAAATAATTCAATTAAATATATTTTTGATTACCCAGGTGTGGATCTAATTCTGTAGTAGCATTAATCTTCTTGTGAATTATAGTAGAAGTGAGTAGTGTTAAAAAGCTTAATTAACTTAACCAAAGGAGTAAGTCTAATACCACTATAAGTTATGTTGATATCATGTGCCCTGGTAATATATGATGTGGGTACATCACTTCTGTGGTATTCTTCTTCCCAAATCCATAAACAGTATAGTTTGGACAAAATTCTGGACAAACCCAAATTGAGGGATGGTATATAATGTTCCTGACCACTATTCTTCAAAAGTCAAGATCAAAAAACTGTCACAGATTGGAAGAGTCTAAGGAAACATGACAACTATATATAATGTGGTATTCCGGATTGGACCCTGAAACAGAAGAAAGACATTGATGTAGAAAGGCAAATAGAGTCAGGGCACCTGGATGATGCAGTCTGTTAAGCATCTGACTCTTGGTTTTGGCTCAGGTCATTATCTCAGAGTCCTGGAATCGTGTTCCACATCAGGGTCTATGCTAAGCATGGAGTCCACTTGAGATTCTCTTCTTCCTCTGTCCCTCCCCCACCCTCTATCTCTCTAAAATAAATTTTAAAAATGCAAATAGAGTCTCTAGAATTTGATTAATAGTATTATACCAATGTTAATTTCTTAGTTCTGATAGATGTACCATGGTTATGTAAGATGGTAACATTAGATGAAGCTAGATCAATGGTAAACACATATAAATATAAAATTATGTCAAATGAAAATTCAGCAAAATAATTTTATCACATATATTTGAAAGAAAGATGAAATTAAAGTTCTTTTTCAGACAGTAATGGTAAGATCAAAGAACACGGAGATTCTAGAAAAAAGTCTTTATTTGAATTAGGCTGCTTTGTGAGTTAATGTGGATTAACTATGAGAATGAATTAAAATTATTTTCCTTTGCTCATGCTTATGTACAGAAAATCTCTATACATTTTTATTATCTCAGTTTGTGAAATAAAATTGTTTCTAAGAAAATTCTGGGGAAATAAAAAATAAACTATTTTTTTTAAAGATTTTATTTATTTATTTGACAGAGAGAAATCACAAGTACACTGAGAGTCAGGCAGAGAGAGAGAGAAGGAAGCAGGCTCCCTGCTGAGCAGAGAGCCTGATGCGGGACTCGATCCCAGGACCCTGAGATCATGACCTGAGCCGAAGGCAGCGGCTTAACCCACTGAGCCACCCAGGCGCCCCAATAAACTATTTTTTAATTCAATATTTATTTTTCTTTCATTTCATTGTCCATAGTGGACAATCACTCGGATGCTGGGTACCCAACCCATGAATAGGTAGGTCAAAAGGAAGACTCAGTCTCAGGAAATGTACAAACTTTGCAACATGGAGGGTGAATTGCAGGGAGACAACAGGGTAAGTGGAAAGAGCACTAGTTTTGACCTAGTCTTGAATACAGAATACAGGTCTGTCACTTTGTCGCATGACTTTGAGAAAATTCTTAACTTCTCAGAGTAGTTTTTTATTCTGTAAAATCTTTGTAAGAATGAGATTGGGGCAACTGAATTACTACACTTAAACTGCTGGTACTGTGTTTCACCTTGTGATTCACACGTGTGCTATATTTTGGAAATTCTTCCTATGGGATGGCAATTAAAAAAATACATTCAATTCATGTGACTACGGATAATTCTATTCCTTACCTAGCTAATTCTGGTCTAAATACAGACTACTGCATGAGAGTTGTATGCCAGGCTATCTTCATCTAAAAAACACAGGATGAGCCTAGATCTTTGGAACAGGATAGTGCTCTTCTTTGTCTTCAGGGAATACAAAGATGGAGGCCTTGGTCTATATGGTCATTTCACTAGCATCTACTTTATAGCACAAAATAAGCAATCTTACTTTATAATTTCAGGGTTTAATGCACCTTGCAAGGCAAGTCAATGCTCTATTACAGTCCAGAAGATGATATTTTCCCAAGTCAAAGTTAAACGTATCCCACTGTAACTTTTCCTCCAGTGACAATTACAAACTGTCACACTTCATTATATAGTCTTTGATTATTCTTGTCTCAAGGCCGTTCAATTTCTGACTATAAATTGAAATTTAGTAATTGGTGTTTCAATAAAATTTCTTCACTTATAGAAGTATTTTAAATTGACTATATTCAAAGCCGGACTCAAGTTTTTAGGTCTAAAAAATAAATGTTATGCTGCAGGAATAGAAAAGTTTTTATTTGTCATAACTAACAAAAACCGCTTCTCCTTTCCTTGGGATCTATAGTCTCACTTTTCTCAGCTTCTACGTTCACCCAAGTCGATCTCAGCGCCCGGTTACCTCTGTGTTATCGAGAGGTTGAGGATGCACGAGTCAGGGGGCCTGGGATTGAGTGTGCCGGTGTGTAAGCAGGTTTTGTAGTGAGGCTGAGCCTAAAAGAGTGTATATGAAGTTGTTCCTTGGTTAAGCTTTGTTAGAGAGAATGTACGTTTATGAAATTCTGTTTGTAAAACGGGTTTTGAGAGTATTGAATTGGTTTGTGGGGCTTTGTGTGTACTTATGTGACTAACCTCGTTAAGGCTTAGAAGCTGATCCCCGCCCCAGCCAGGAGGAGGCAGTACCCTGAGGCCTTTGCTTAATTCCAAACTGGAATAACCTGATGCGGGACAACTAGCTCCCGCAGTTGCTAGTTGGGGACTCTGCCAGCGGCGCGCGGACGCCCGCCCGGTAGTCGCGCGCCTAGCGCTTGACAGGAAGGCAGTCACGTGGCAGCCGCAAAGCGGCGCTTTGCGACCTCGATGACAGGCAAAATGTGCGACAGCCTTGGCGCCGGCCAACCAGGGGTGGAGGCGGCGGCCAGGGAGGAAGCGGAGGAGGCGGAGGCGGCCGTGGGGTTCACCCGCCTGCTCGTTCGCCTGGTTTCCCCGCCCCCGCCGGTCTCACCGCTGCCGAAGGGAGCCGGTTGCGCGCTGTCGTAACCTGCCCTCATCCTGGCCAGCAACAGGAAGACCGGACCCCCATCCAGACCAACCTCCCTGTCAGGGCGGCTGCGGAGCGGGCTCTGCGGGGCGCAGGCGGGCAGCCCGGGCGCCTGAAGGTTACCGAGTGCATGAGCGCCTAGCCTCCCGCGCTGCCCCGCCCGCCGGCCCGCCGGTCCGCCCGCCGGCTCGCCCGCCAGCCCCTCGGCGCCCGGCGGCGGCGGCGGCGGCGGCGACGGCCGCAGGAGGCGCCGTTTTCTTCCCAGGTGCGCGCTTCGCTCCCGGAGCCGCGGAACTCGGCGGCCGCCATGGCGTCCAACATGGACCGGGAGATGATCCTGGCGGATTTTCAGGTAAAGTATATGGCCCCCTTCCTCTTCCACCTCCAGCCTCGTGGGTTCCCGGTGCCAGAAGGGTTGCCTCTTCTCAGGGTTTGTTAGAGCATTGCGGTGGTGTGTGGTTTGGGCTTTTATACTGTACGTGGCGCGCGAGTACGCGCGCGCGCGCGCCTGTGTGTGTGTGTGTGTGTGTGTGTGTGTGTGTGTGTGGTGTTGAGCCATGCGGGAACGTGCAATTCATGTGCTGGGTTGGGTGTATGTAGAATTTGTTATGTATGGATTTGCAGGGTGAGGGGGTGTTAAAATTCTTGGTTTAGTGTATGTGTGTGGACTGTGTAGTATGTTCTGTATTTTGTGGAGAATGGGTAGAATTTGGGGATATAAAGTGGGGCTTTTAAGTATGGGTTTTTTGGGTCAGGGGTTTCGGGTTGTTCTTTGAGGAGAGTGTGCTGTATGGAGTGTGGGTGTGGAGAGTGTGGTGTTGTGGGTGTGGTGTATTGTATTAAGGGGTGAGTAAGGAGGAGGAGGCGGTGAAGGTAGTGGTGAGGATATGGTCTTTTTCAAGGAGAGATAAACATTCGAGACTTTGCCTTATTGGAATCTTTGGAGGGTATGAAGATAATAAGGATGTGTCAGATAGACTGTATATACAAAAGTATCCTTGGTGAATTCTTAACCTTAATAAATTTACACATTTGTGGATTCCCTTCTCCTACAGATTTGAATTGCTTGGTTTGTCTTATAACTCCAGGAAAAATTTAAAGGATAAGCAAAGGTTATTCCTTCACTTAGCCCAACTGTAGTTACACTAATATATGAGTATCTTAAGGAGGCCCTTTGAAAATAGAGTTGTACCCCGTCATGAAAGACTTGGTATTAGAACTAATGCCCTGTGCACTCCATCTTTGCCTTTTGAAGTTTGATGAAGAAAGTATTGTTGTGAGATATTTTTAACCATTCACGTTAGCATTAACTAAGAAGCTACTGTTATGTATAGGCAGAATTTTCTAACACTGTCATCACTACATGGTCTAACACTAGCATAGTAGGTGATAGTTTTTCTTACAGAGATTTTGATTGGCTTCTCATTTCCCTCTTTTCTCTGATTTTCCTTATTTCATAACTTAATATTGTGATGGTTATTTCCAGAGTTTGCTCTTTATCTTACCCAGTAGGAGTATCTGATTTATTGGGAATATGGATAGATCTGTATTTGATTATACCATAACTTCCAAGCTCAGACAGAAAGAATAGTTCTGAAAATAAAAGTTGACCACAAGATTTTGGTGTTTTGTAGGGTTATGACTGGTCTGAGATTTTAAAACTTTATTTATTTATTTATTTATTTATTTATTTATTGCGTGAGTCTTTTATTCTCTTTTTGTTTTTTTCATTCACAAGTCTTTTATCTAAGTGGAATGTGGTTGTATGAAAAACTCTTTTTAGGAGTATTTTGTCCTGTTATAAAGCTGTTTTATAGAAATGGCTTTGGACAACAGTTAATCATAGTTTACCTCACTAAGTTTTAAGGTAATTATAACTTTGTTTTGATTTCCCCTATTTTTTTTTTTTTTTACTTCCTTTAACAACTTGTAGCTGTTTGTTTTCTTTCTCTCTCTCTTTTTAAAATATTTTATTTATTCATTTGACAGAGAGACAGAGATCACAAGTAGACAGGCAGATTGGGGGGGGCATGGAAAGCAGGCTCCCTGCTGAGCAGAGAGCTGAATGTGAGGCTCCCTCCCAGGACCCTGAGATCATGACCGAGCCTAAGGCAGAGGCTTAACCCACTCAGCCACCCAGGTGCACCAGCTGCTTGTTTTCTTATTTGTAACAATTAGTGTGCTTACTGTGAACTTTATATTCGCCGAGGACAGGAAATTTAGGATTCTTGTACTCAGAGACAAAGTAAGATTTTCCGACAAGTATTTGGGATTTTATCTTGATTATATTACTACATTCTGCTGTTTTTCTCTTCAAACTGATGGCACTGACCTGAGCAGTTGTTTACAGAATGGGAAAAAGCTATGGTATTCTGTGGGGCTCGATCCCAGGACTCTGGGATCATGACCTGAGCCGAAGGCAGAGGCATCAACCCACTGAGCCACCCAGGCGCCGGAGAATGCCATAGCTTTTTCCCATTCTGTAAACTACTGTTCAGGTCATTGTTTGCCAGATGGTGAAAGTTTATTTCATATTGTCAAGTAGGTAAGAACACTATTGGTAGAATGAAATGTACACATAAATAAAATATTTATGAGTAAAAAGAATACACATAGAGAATAATACAGGTACAGAATAAAAAGTACACACATATTAAGTCCATTAGCCTTTGTGTTTTTAGGAAACTTGTATACCTCTCACACATGATTCCAGATCGTTTTGCTCTTGTGGACTTACTTTTAAAATCAATTATTCTTTCTTTCTTTTTTTTTTTTTTTTTTTTAAAGATTGTATATATTTATTTGACAGAGACATAGGGAGAGCGGGAATACAAGCAGGGGGAGTGGGAGAGAGAGAAGCAGGCTTCCCGCTGAGCAGGGATCCTGATGTGGGGCTTGATCCTGGGACCCAGGATCATGACCTGGGCTGAAAGCAGACGCTTAACGACTGAGCCACCCAGGCGCCCCAAAAGTTAATTATTCTGTCTGTTTTTTAATATTATGTAAGCTTCTTCTAGGATTAGCTTTTAAAAATTAGCATTTAGGGGCACCTGGGTGGCTTAATGGGTTAAACCTCTGCCTTCCGCTCAGGACATGATCTCAGGGTCCTGGGATGGAGCCCCACATTGGGCTCTCTGCTCCTCAGGGAGCCTGCTTCCCCTTCCCCCTCTTCCTGCTTCTCTGCCTACTTGTGATCTCTCTCTCTCTCTCTCTCTCTCTGTGTCAAATAAACAAATAAAATCTAAAAAAAAATAGGGGGCACCTGGGTGGCTCAGTGGGTTAAGCCTCTGCCTTCGGCTCGGGTCATGATCCCAGGGTCCTGGGATCAAGCCCCACATCGGGCTCTCTGCGCTGCAGGGAGCCTGCTTCCTCCTCTCTCTCTGCCTGCCTCTCTGCCTACTTGTGATCTCTGTCAGATAAATAAAGAAAAAATCTTTAAAAAAAAAAATCTAAAAAAAAATAGCATTTATCCAGTTATCAGTAACTAGGTTATTTTAAACATTACAGTTCAAGTCTTGTAATGTAGATACTTGATTGATGGGCTTTGCCTGTATCTGTGCAAATCAGTTTCTCCCCAAAATTGAACACATGAGTGTGAAATTAATAGTGATTTTGAGACCTCAGTACTGCCTTTGTAGAAAGGAACATGATTTTTCAAAAAAAAGTTTTTGTTTAAATTCCAGTTAGTTAATATACAGTGTCATATTAGTTTCAGGTGTACAATAGAGTGATTCAGCACTAACCTGCAATGCCCAGTACTCATCACAAGTGCACTCCTTAATCCCCATTACTCATTTAACCCATCTCCCTCATCTACCTCCCCTCTGGCAATCATCAGTCCCTTCTCTATAATTCAGTGTCCACTTCTTGATTTGCCCACCTCTCCTTTTTTGAGAAAGGGAAACGATTTTTGAATATCACATTTTAAATAAGTTGTAGATTTAGCTGATTGCTAGGTAATAAGTTCTTAGAAATACAGTACCTAAATATGGAAAAACTATCTTTTTTTAAGATTTATTTATTTGAGAGAGATCATGGGCACGTGCTCTCTTATGTGGCAAGAGGGGAGGGTCAAAGGGTGAGGGAGAGGAGAGAAGCTGACTGCCCACTGAGCACAGAGTGGACTGGAGCTGGGGCTCGATCTCACTACCCTGGTATCATGACCTGAGCTGAAATTGAGTCCCATGCTCTATCCACTGAGCCACCAAGGTGCCCTGGAGAAACTTTTGAGAAAGATAATTGTATATTAACTATTTCAACTCAATGGAAAAAGGACTTCTGTTGAAACCAATCAGTGGAGTAGTTAACAATCCTAATTTAAAAAATGAATTACCTGGTTTCTTAAAATTGGACAAGTAGTGGATGGAAGATTATACCTCAGACTTAATGAGATTTTGGGATTTTGTAGATCAGTCAACTTATTCCAAAGCAAATGTATTACAAATTGTCCTCTAAAAGATTCCCATCCCCCCAAATAAGAACAGCTTTCAATTAAAAATTTTTTAAAAAGATTTTATTATTTGACAGGGGGAGAGAGAGTGAGAGAGCGCGAGCACCAGCGTGGGGAGGGGCAGAGGGATAGGGAGAAACAAACTCCCCTGTTGATCCAGCACAAACTGGATCCCAGGATTCCAGGATCATGACTTGAGAGGAAGGGCTTAAACTGACTGAGCCACCCAGGCACCCCTCAATTAAAATTTTTTAAAAATTGTGGTGAAATACATATAACATAAAATTTGCCATCTTAACTTTATATGCCATTTTTAAGTTTCCACATAAAGTACATTCACATTGTTGTGCAGCCATCACCACTATCTCCAGAACTTTTTTTACCTTGCAGAACTGTAACTTTAACCATTAAAGAATAGCTTCCCATTTTGTCCTGTTCCCTAGCCCCTGGCAACTACCATTCTATTTTCTGTCTATAAATGTGAATATTCTAGGTATCTTATATAAGGGCAATCACACAGTATTTATCCTTTTGTGACTGGCTAATTTTACTTAGCATGATTTCTCCAAGGTTCATCCTTGTTGTAGTATGTGTCAGAATACCCCTCCTTTTTAAAAGAATGAGCACTGTCTAAGGTCATACCACCCTGAAAGCGCCCCATCTTGTCTAAAGGACTGAATACTATTACGCTGTTGATACAGTATGTGTGTACAGTAGTCCCCCATTATCTGTGGTTTTGCTTTTCATGGTTTCAGTTACCCTTGGACAAATGTGGTCCAAAGGTAGATGATCTTCCTGATGTATAATGAGAAGGTCAGTAGTAGCCTAATGCTGTGTCATAATGTTTAGGTCATTCTCCTCACTTTATCTCAACATGTAGGCATTTTATCATCTCACATCATCAAGGAAGGGTGAGTACGGTACATACAATAGGAGATTTTGAGAGAGACCATATTCATATAACTTCTATTACAATATACAGTATTGTTAAAATTCTGTTTTGTTATAGTTATTAATGTCCTACTGTGCTGGATTTATAAGTTAAACTTTATCATAGGTATGTATAGAAAAAAACATAACATATGTAGGGTTCAGTACTATCCTTGGTTTCATGCATCTATTGGGAGCCTTGGGACATAACTTGTAGATAATGGGGGACTGCTGAACCACATTTTGTTTATCCATTCATCTGTCAATAGACACTTTCATGTTTTGAATATTGTGAATCATTAATGCTGTTATGAATGTGGGTGTACAGTTAATTGTGTGAATCCCTGCTTTTAATTCTTTTAGGTATATATCTGTATGAATTACTGAATCATATGGTATTTCTATTTTTAATTTTTTTGAGGAACTGCCAGCCATAGTGGCTTACCACCAAAAGTTTGGAGACAATGACAGCATTATGTTTAATGAATTATTTGTAAATTCAACTCTGGGCAATGAGTTTAGACTTGTAGTAGTCTAAGAAAAATCAGGGGTTTTTTTTTGGTTTGCTTTGTTTTTTTCAGATTTTACGTATTTGTCAGAGCACAGTTGGAGTAGCAGGCTCCCTGCTGAGCAAGGAGCCTGTTGCGGCTCCATTTCAGGACCCTGGGATATGAACTGAGTCGAAGGCAGGCACTTCACTGACTGAGCCACCCAGGTGTCCCCAGAATCAGTTTTAAATGTAAATAGTGTTAGCACAGTATATTATTGGTAAAGGAATGAAAAGAGTAGTACACCTACAGTTCTGGCCAGCCAGAGCCAGGAGGGGGTGTAAAGGAATTTCCTGGGTTTAAAAAAGAGGCCGGCATCAATGAATCAGGACTGTTTTTTTTTTTTTCTCCTCTTTTCTTCCTTAATGTCTTTTTATAACAGAGATGCATTCAGGTGAAAGTTCCAAATCTTGTTCTTTATATGTAATTATAGAATTCTTTGCCTTTTTTTTTTTTAAGGTTGAAGCATAGAGCAAAAATCATTTGATCAAACTTGAGATATATTTGGTTTGCTTATAGATGTGAAAATAACTATCCAAATGGAATTGCAGTTGCTATCGAATAATTTCAGTAATACTTATTATTTTGGACCCATATGAGCAAAAAAACGAGTATTCTGCTTTCCCCCTTAACCTTTTAATTACTGTAATGCTAATTTCTTTTTCCTCTAACGTACATTTTTTTGGAATACAAAAAGGGTGCTATAGCTGTTTAGGTTAGTCTCACATATTTTTCTTATTTATATTTCTCTGTTAGTGTATAATGTGAGGTACAGATCATAGCCTTACTCAAGTCAAGGAAAAAAAGGAACAACTTTTACCTGTAGTAATATATATTTTTTAAGCAACAAAACCTTATCTGCCTTGCTGAAAAAATATTTTTTCTGAACCTAGTTCTAGTGGTTATAGATTGAGTCTATTTCTTCTCTAATTTGACTTTGATTTTGGTGTTACTTTCAGTTGTGACACTGTTGTGTGTTGTGCCTTTGTTTTCCTCTCCTGGTTTTTCAAGCTAGTAATACCTTTGCTGCTTAAATTGCCTTATGTGTTTTCATATATTGAACTATCTTTTAAGTTTTCTTTTGCCTATCTATCAACTTCTCTTGGAAGCATGGACTCTTCCATGACACTCCAGTAAGTCACTTGAAATTAGTTTCTGCCCCTTCATAACATTTCTTCCTTCTAAATGAAGCTGTGAATCTTCTTTCTTTTTTAGTTTGACAAACTGTGCAAGTAGAAATGGTATTGATCCGCATGGATAGGTATCTTTTGTGATGTTGTGGTTTGGGGACCAAACTAAGTATCCATGGAACATCATATTTATATCCTGGGAGGTTACCTTGGCAAGATATTGAGTACTATGGCTGAAAATAGTCTTGTTACTGTCCTTTTTTTCCTTTCTCTGCTATCTTCTTTATTCATTAGAGGGACGGGTATTTTTTGTTTGTGTTTGGATTGTTGGTAATTGGAATAATGAAATTTGGCATGTAGAATAATAAAGTTTAGTAGTTATTTAGTGGTTAAGAGCATGGACTTTGAGGTCAGATTGCTTGGATTTAAATCATAGTATGCCACTTGTACATCTTGTGATTTTTGACTACTCATTTCACACCCCTGCCTCAGTTTCCCTTGAAAAATGACTTAATGTATGTAAAGTTATTAGAACAGGTGTCTGGCATAGAAAGAGTTCAATAAGTTTTAGTTATTTTCATTTTTGATAATTTTAAGGTATATACTCGTTCTCTGTACTTTTTCCTTTTGTGGAAATTGAGGCCAGAAAAAGGAAGTGACTTGTCCAAGTTCATGCGTTGGTTTGAAATAAAGATTTTATCCAGGTACACGTAAGAGTGTTTATTTTCTAGCTTAATGTGTCAAATGGCTTGGATTTCTAGAGGAAAAAAAGACTCACCATTCAGAAATTTCTCCAAATGATAAAATTTACATACAGTATGAAAATTTACATACAAAAAACAATACCTGGCATATAGCTAGACATGCCAGAAGGGAGGGAGGGAGGGTCTGGCACCTTGATTGTTCCTAGACTAGCATTCATTCCAGTCTAGTGCCATGCTTCTAAGTTTACAGGTGGTCAGAAGCCACGGAATGAAGAGTCTTTAGATTTATTGAGCATGGTTGGATTGATGCCTCTTGTTTGCCAGACTAGGTTTATGGACTCTGTAGATGAGGAGTCAGGAAAATATAGCCTATAAGCTGGCTACCTGTTTTTATCCATAAAGATTTATTGGAATACAATGATAGGTATTCATTTACCTGTTGTCTGTGACTGCTTTCTTGTTGTAGTGACAGAAATGAGTAATTGAGACAGAAACTTCATGGTGCACAGGCTTAAAATATTTACTGTCTGGGCCTTTAATATAAAATTATTTCAAGACCCCTCCCCCCCACAATAAGTAACTTCTCTTTCCAGGTTTTAGTAATTGCAAAGTGCTAAATCATTGAATGCTTCATGAGTAACATTATATGGTTATATACCTCTATAGGAAGCAGTTGTTAGAACATTGCACTTAGGCAGACTAGAGCTCTAGTTTTTTGTTTTGTTTTTTTTTTGGTTCTGGTTCTCTGAGCAAGTCATTTGTCCTTTCTGGCTCTGAGTTACTCAGTCTATGAAATAGAGATTTGTCTAAAGTTATATGTACCTGAAAACAGGACTGGACTAGATCAGGTATTCATATAGAGTCTGGATAATCACTTGGCACCAGCGAGGTTTGAGGACATTCAGTTATAATTTAGGTAATTTGTCTGGATTAGGGATCGGCAAACTACATCTTGAGGGCCAAACTACTACCTGTTTTCATCAGTAAAGTCTTACTGGAAGACAGTCATGCATATTTGTTACATATTGTCTCTTGCCACTTTTGACCTCAGTAGCAAAAGTTGAGTAGTTAGTTGATTGTGCCGCCTTTTACCTTGCCCCCTTAAAGTAAAGCTTGTGATCCTTGATCTAGATAAGTGGTGTTCAACTGTGGGTGATTTCTGTTCCCAGGAGACATTAAGCAATGTCTAGAGACATTTTTGGCTTTTGCTGCTGGTAGTTAGTGAGTAGATGCCAGGAATGCTGCTAAACATTCTGCACAAGACATACCTTTAAAATGAAGAATTATCCATTTTAAAATGTCCAAGTGCTGAAAACCCCTGATCTAAATTACTGGTTCTCAAACTTGAATTTGTATAAGAATAATGTGAAAGGCTTGCTAAACTGTAGGTTGCTGGGCCCCACCCCAGGTTTCTGATAGGGTAGATTCTAAGTGGGGCCTGAAAATTTTCATTTCTGTCAGATTCCCAGGTTAGGCTGCTGCTGATCCAAAATCTACATTTGGGAATGACTGATCTAGATGACTTTAGACGGTACATCCATTCCTGTGATTTTTTTGATTTTGTGGGGGTTTTAAAATTTATTTATTTATTTATAGAAAATCTTTTTTTTTTTTTTTAAATTTTGTTTATTTATTTGGCAGACAGAGATCACAAGTAGGCAGAGAGGCAGGCAGAGAGAGAGAGGAAGAAGCAGGGTCCCCGCTAAGCAGAGAGCCCGATGTGGGGCTCGATCCTAGGACCCTGGGATCATGACCTGAGCTGAAGGCAGAGGCTTTAACCCACTGAGCCACACAGGCTCCCCTGATTTTGTGGTCTTAAGTACTGCTCCATTTTTATGACTTAGGAAAATTGAGTATTTTATTATATGTCTTATGCCTGGTGTGGGGCTTAAACTCATGACCCTGAGATGGTAGGGCTTAAACTCTGGACCAGCTGAGCCAGCCAGGTTCCCCCGGGCTCTGTGCCTTTATAAAAGCCCTTATTTTTTGCAGCCCTCTAGAAAAACTTCTAATTATCTCTCAAAATCTATCAGCTGCCTTTTGCTGATAACATTAGTACCATGTGCCCAGTTTTAGGGTTAATAATTTTGTCTTATGTATCGTTGGTATATTACTCTTCCTTGAGTCTTTTTAAAGAATTTAAAAATATTTATTTATTTTAGAGAGATTGCACATGAGCCAGAAGGGCAGAGGGTGAGGGAGAGGGAGAGAGAATCTCAAGCAGACTCTGTGCTGAACACAGAGCCTGATGCAGGGCTGAATCCCAGGACCATGAGCTAATGACCCGAACCAAAATATAGAGTCAGACACTTAACTGACTATGCCACCCCCGTGCCCCTCTGCTTTTGAGTCATATGCCAGATTGTCAGTAATCACTTTACATATTTCTTCTCCCTAATGTCAGCTCTTTAAGTGAACAACTGCCTGGGTCTTAACCATCTTTTTCTGCAATATCTATAAGAGGTTCTCAGTGAATATTTTTTGAAGGAATATTATGAATATTAGCTGTTAGGGTACAAATAGAGTAGAATTGTAAGTTTGCATGTATAGTTGACCCTTGAACAATGCAGGGGTTAGGGGCACCAATCTGCCACATATTTGAAAATGCAATATATAATTTTGATTCCCCCCAGATTTAATCAGTAATGGCTTATTGTTGACTGGAAGCCTTACTAATAACATATGCTGTCAATTAACATGTATTTTATATGTTATATGTTTTTATATGTTGTATTTTTACAACAAAGCAAACTAGAGAAAATGTTATTAAGAAAATCATAAAGAAGAGAAAATACACAAATAGTACTGTATTGAAAAAAATATCCAGGTGTAAGTGGACCCATGCAGTTAAAATGTGTAGTTGTCAAGGGTCAGCTGTTCAAGCATCTGTCATTTGTTGACATATGATTTTGAATAATAAAATCTGTCATTGAGAATAAAAATTGTGCTATTTTGTTAAACTGAGGATTATAACTTTAAAGTGACCAATTTATAGAGAAGTACAAAACACCTCTGTTCTCGTTTAGCTTTTATGGAGGGCTCAGTAAAGTATTGTGGCAAAATACAGGGCTTGAGTTCAATAACTTTGGGAAATTCGAATTGCTCTGTGTCAGTCACTATTCTTGATTTTGGTTTCACTTTCAGCTTTTTTAAGGCAGAAACTTAAATTTCAAATCAGATTTGTTTACCATGTTAAATCATTAGCCATTGGCTTTAAGATGAATTTGAGATAGTTTTAAGAAGCAGTTTGTCAGGGGTGCCTGGGTGGCTCAATTAAGTGTCTGCCTTTGGCTCAGGTCATGATTTCAGGGCCCTGGAATCGAGCGCCACGTCGGGCTCTCTGCTTGGTGGGGGCTCTGCTTCTCCCTCTCTCTCTGCACCTTACCCCACTTGTGCTTGCTCTTTCTCTCTCTCTCAAATGAATAAATAAAATCTTAAAAAAAAAAAGCAGTTTGGCAGCATTTACAGAGTAATTGTACCTGTCTTTATACTTATTTGTGGTTATAGAGAAATAATTGTGGTAGAAATGATGAGATGTCAAGTTGTGGTAAGAAAAGCAGAAATGTTTGCAGGTTATGTGTGTATGTTAATGGTTTTAGAGTTAGGTTTCAGGCACCTGTTTTTTTCTTCTTCCTTTTTACCTTGGTTCCCTGGACTCTTTAATGATTGAGCTATAACAGTATAATGTTAGTGAGAGGAAAGCTTTGTCACATGTGCCCTCTTGGCTACCCACTTTCTTTCTCCCAAGGGAAAAGTAGTGGTTGAATTTGTTTTTTTAAATACAATTTTAGCTGTGTAGTAAAATGAGGTAGAGACAGAATTGAGCATTTTAATTTTAGGTTTAATGGGGGAGGAATAATAAAATTAACACTTAGCTTTTGATTGCTTTGTATATGCCAGGTACTATGCTAGGCTCTTAATAGCTGAATTTTACAGTGACCCTATTGGGATCCATTGATACAGTTCTCCATAGTTTCTGTATGTCTTGTGATCAGAGACATTGCTTTTATTTCTGCTCTCTTTTCAAGGACATTTGTATAGTGAGCTGCCTTGGAAGATAGAGGTAGTATCTCCCTTTGGAGCCAAGGGTAGGCATGCATACCCTTTGAATTTTGAGAGATTTGGGTTTTCTAGGTTCTGGGTTCCTCTTCTAATGCAGTCCATTGCATGTGTAGGTATCACTTGGCCTACTTTGTGTTTCACTATGGAAAGTGAACTGGGGAACTACATAAGAAAATGCTGGTATTCTGACTATGAATATTGTTGAGTCATATTGTCTCTAGCCCAGGAGTCTAGGTCTTCTGCCAGCGTCTATGAAACTGGCAGGCTAACTTGTTAGCTTACAAGTTGGGTAAAAAATACCAGATCTTGCACTGCTTTAATGCTTTTGGCAGCCAGGATAGTGTGTTGGTAGACATGTGGATTTTTGGAAGGAGGAAGGGTGAGGGCCTTATGGTCTGGTTAACAGAATTTGAGGGAAGTCTATGGGAATTCATAATGAATACGTTGACCAGACTGTCAAGTGGTTCTCTATTTTATCGCCTGTTAATGAGGAAGGATTAGGGAGATGGTTGTAGACTGAATACCAGAATTAGGTTCAAAGACAGCCTGAACATTCCTCTGGCTGTTGCTAACTCTTAACAACCCTCAGATATCCTCTTTGGTAGATGGAATTTTTTTCATCTTTCTGTCAGTCTGATGCAGAGTCAGACTCACCCCAATGTGAAACTAGTACTAAGATTTGTCCTGGCTGCGCAGAAGGTTCTGCTTTTTTAATTTTAATTTTAATTTTTTAAAAGATTTATTTATTTATTTATTTGACAGACAGAGGCCACAAGTAGGCAGAGAGGCAGGCAGAGACAGAGAGAGGGAAGCAGGCTCCCTGCTGAGCAGAGAGCCCGATGCGGGGCTCCATCCCAGGACCCTGGGATCATGACCTGAGCCGAAGGCAGACGCTTTAACCCACTGAGCCACCCAGGCGCCCGGTTCTGCTTTTTTTAGACAACATTTACAGACCTGTGTACACCTACACTTCAGTGTGAAAGGAGGCAAATTTGCAACCTGTGTGGGTACAAAGCGAAGTTGTTAGAACTTTCAATGGTTTGTTTGAGAAGTGAGAGGATGGGGGTTCATAATGTCTAATGGCTCAGTCCTTCCTTTGGGGGAATCTTTATTCCCTACTCACTGTCTAAAGCAAAATCACTGACTCAGTGGGGTCCTCAATTCATAGAGGTTTTCCTAAACCTGGGCCTGGTTCACCATTGGTTTAGCCAAGCCAAAACTGATTGTGTCTGCTTGTCTTCTGGGGCTGTTTAGCCTCTGTGCTAGCTATGCAGAATGATAGTGGATTTGATTATTTTGTTCAGTGGATAGAACTCAAAGGCTGTTCTTCTAGCTCTGGCTAATACTCTCCTTCATGAAACTTGTATTTCTACTGCCCCTTGGCCTGTTGCCAGTGCCCTAGCTTTTTGGTCTGCCACTTGGAAGCTGTAGACTGGCAGATTAAAGACAACTCTCTTTGAAGCTGTGAACTATGGAAACAAATTATAGCTGCTGATCAGACTGTCTGGATCACTCATGTAGATGCCCACAATAAGGACCTGTTTTCTAATGAAGTCTACTAAAATCAAGCTTTTGATGGAGTCTACACTGCCCAGAGCCATCATTGTCTGGGTCCATCCATCATATTAGATGTGATAACACATCAGCTATCATAAACTGGGTGTAGACTTAAGGACTCTTTATTTCTGATGCAGATGGTAGCATTGCTGTACTTGTGATTTCTGCCAGAAATTGACCTGCTTGTCACATAATGAGAGAAGCCACATTTCATGGGATGTAGCCCCTGCTTGCTTTTAACAAATTTAATACATTGGATCTTTGATCTCGCATTCATAAGTATCAGTGCTGCCTCACTGCTGTTGATACTTTTTCTGGTTATGGTGTTGCTCTTCTAGTCTTATTAGCTGACTGGCCACACCATTTTGGCCTGTGAAACTTACCTTTCTTATGTTTTTTGGCTTTCTGGACCATTTGCATTCTGACAGTGGTGCACTTTTTCTCTCAGAAGCCACTCAACAGTGACCTTGCTAATCAAGATACTTGAGGGACCTTCCATGCTCCCTACCATCCACAGGCATTTGGATAAATGTTGAATGTTGAATTTTTATTTTTTAATTTTTTTTAAGGAAGTCACTTAGGCCACTGAATGCAGCTATGCCCAGAAAGGGATCATCTCATCTTGGTTACTTCATGACCCAGTAATAGGTTTGGAAGTGGTGGGAGGTTATATAGCCCTGTTTTGAAAATTCAGAGAAAAAAAAAAAAGATTTATTTATTTGTTTATTTGAGAGAGGGAGAGAGCAGAGGGGCAGAGGGAGAGAGAACTCCAAGCAGACTCTGTGTGGAGTGCAGAGCCCAATGTGGGGCTCAGTCTTTGGACCCTGAGATCACACCCTGAGTGGAAAGCCAAGAGCTGGATTCTTAACTGATTGTGCCACCCCAAGCATCCCTTGAAAATTCAGATTCTATCCTATTTCTGGGCATGAAGCTTCTTTTTTCCTCCTACCTACAGCACAGGGCCAGGCTATTGGTATACCTTTTTAAAAATTTTTTTATTTTTTTGAGAGAGTGAGAGAGAGAGCACAAGCCAGGGGAGGGGCAGAAGGAGAGGGAGGAGCAGAACCCCCATGGAACAGGTAGCCCCATGTGGGACACAGCCCCAGAACCCTGGGATCATGACCTGAGCTGAAGGCAGATGCCTAACCAACTGAGCCACCCAGGCACCCCTCTTGTTACACCTTTTATGTGGCGGTTTGCAAAAGTTGGCTTAGGGATTCAAACTTATTCTCATTCAGCCACCTGGATTCTCATGTTGGTTTGACATGGTCTAGATCATAAGGATAATGACCACTGGTTGAGTACACTGCCTGCTGAGTTCCCCTACAGTGGCCCATGTGGGTCAGTGGGGACCGTAATTGGGTTTCTGTAGGTGTTTTTTTTTTTTTTAAAGATTTATTTATTTATTTATTTTGACAGAGAGAAATTACAAGTACACTGAGAGGCAGGCAGAGAGAGAAGGAAGCAGGCTCCCCACTGAGCAGAGAGCCCGATGCGGGATTTGATCCCAGGACCCTGAGATCATACCCGAGCCGAAGGCAGCGGCTTAACCCACTGAGCCACCCAGGTGCCCCAAGGGTTTCTGTAGGTTTAATAAAAATTCCTTGCTTGTCTCACACCTGACATTTCTAGGGGAAAGGCCTAAGTATGAGTAGGA
This sequence comes from Mustela putorius furo, assembly GCF_011764305.1. Taxonomy (NCBI): domain Eukaryota; kingdom Metazoa; phylum Chordata; class Mammalia; order Carnivora; family Mustelidae; genus Mustela; species Mustela putorius. The sequence goes on along the minus strand of NW_025422005.1, from coordinate 40,274,465 downwards.
GAAGATTGGAAAAAAAAAGATGAAATTATAGCTACTGGAATAGAACATACTGATATTGTGGCTGTGGAGGGAAAGCCAACAATCTTGACATCTAGTAAGGAACACCTTAGATCCCAGAAGAAGCTTTGGGGAGGGGAGAGACATTTAGAACCATATTTGAAGCTTTCCTTATGAAGAAAAATGTCCTGGTGCTGCTCTTCCAAACTCTTAGAGGCACATTAAATTTAATTGACTGTTGGGTCTGCCATCCTCCCATTAGAATGCTGAGGTCTATTCACCATTTGATTGTTATTCCCTTTAATTTTACTGAGAAATCTATTGGAAACAGCAAGGTTTGCCCCAGCTCCTATACATTCCATGCAAAACACCTGCCATTACTTCCCCATGTCTATCCACGTCTTCCATAGCCTTCACTCAGATATTCCATGGGGCAGATTATTGGTGGCCTGGCCAACTGGGACAGTGTGGACTGACTGCCTTCATTCAGTCCTTTGAAAAACAAGGACTAGATTCAAACTGAAATTCAAACTGAATTTGGGAACTCTAAGGCTTCCATGTGGCTGGGAGGTGGTGTTGGATCACCAGTTGACTGTGTCTCCCAGGCTGATATAGGTCCTAAAAATAGGGACTTTTGCACCTTTGAGTGTTTAACAAAACATCAGTAGTAATCTTAGAGCCTTTGGTGTACTGTGGAGGTCACTCCAAAGTGAGACTATCCTTGTTTCCTTGGGGTAAAGCTTCCTGGAGTCATAACCGATTTGTTTTTATGTACATCCTGTAGACAATTACCTCCATGAGGGAAGTTATTGAATTAGAATAGGTGGTTCAAAATTTGTTCATGACTTTTTAGTTGACATGATCAGTGACACACCTTAGCCCTGGAAAACATTCTTATTAGCCTCAACTCAGTTATCAGCATTGTTATGGATGCTAAAAGTGCCCCTGTAGGCTGAAGCAGAGTCTGTATAATACATCCTGTTAATGTTAATGATGTATGTATACATGTAATGTACATGATGTTAATACATCCTCTTGTTCCAGGATTAATGCCTTGGGCCAATTGAAAAGGTTAATACAGAACTTTAGGGACAAAGCTACCAGACTTTCTGAGGTAGACCCTAATGTTTTCTGGGATTTCTTCAACTTATTTGGGGGTGGGACTCTGAGGAACGTGACTGAAATCGGTTCTGCCTGTTGTTGATAGCTGATTTAATTAAATGCTGTGTGAAAACAATTTGAATGGATTTAGTCCCAGTCCCTTGTCAGTCAGATTAATCAGAGTGGCCATTGGAATCGTATACTCATGAGAAACTTTGTCAGCAGCCAAGATGGTTTGGAAGTGAGAGAGACAATTCTCTTTGTCTCATATTTTAGCACATCTTATGAATAGGGACAGTGGTTTTTCTAGCCTGTCTTTTCAAGGTTTTTTTTATTGTAACAAGCTTAGATAATGTCTCATTCCAGACTACTAAAGGGCAAGTTTTCTTACAGTCTGGAAGATAAAGATACTTTCTTGCTAAAGCAAAGGGTGGGCATGCTTACTGTCCATTAAAAAAGATTCAGGGTTCCTCTTCTGTAGTGTAGTCCTGTATTGCATATGCAGGTGTCTCCTGGCCCACCTCTGTATGACCATGTGGCCTAATTGGACTTGGGAACCCATGCAAGAAAATGCTGATACTCTGGCTACTGCTGTTGTTGTGAGTAATAAAGTACTTTCTTCTTAACCTAGGAGTCTTGTGTCTTCCTCTAAGATTCATGAAATTGTAACGTGCTAAATTGTTAACTTGCAAGTGAGTAAAATATTAGATCCTTCAGGGTTCTTACCACCCTGTAAACTAGGCAATCCTTTATTATACAGATTGATTTTAAAGATATAATTATAATTACTACTAATGTTTACTCAGCATTACTTTGGCCTGTATGATAAATATCTGCGTTGGGATAGCCATTATTACTATTCCCATTTTAAAGAAGTATAAGTGGAGGCATGTCAGGAGGTTAAGTATCTAATGACAGGTGGTCATAGCAAGGCTGGGTTTGGAGCTCAGAAATATCTGTTCTGGTTGCTGTTATAGTCAGATTAAGTAAGGTAAAAAGAGATGGGAATAGCTTGAGTTTTGGTGGTATAAGTGATAGTGCTTGATAAATGAACAGCATCTTTAGCTCTCAGTGCTTTAAATCTGTGATTATGTTACTGAAGGTATACCACATATTCATTTGTTCAGCAGATACTTGAATTACTTCACATATGTTATACTGTGAGGATGTTAGGAATACAGAGAAATATGAATTACCTGACACTGTCTTGATTCGTATTTTCGCTTGACAAATTTTATTGAATACCTGCTTTGTGCCAAACATTATACTAGGTAATTGGGAGATCGCTACTTCATAAGGTAGTTAAAATAGCTAATAAAAGTTTACCTCTGTTCAGTTTATTTATTTACTGTAGATCTGTAGAGAAGTTCTTTTCCTGTCATATGTAGGCAACTATTCCATTAACTCCTACTATCTGAACCCTAATTTTCTAGTGCTTTCCACTACTCTTTATCACTTGTTTGCTTTCCTCTGGATGTTTTTACTTATTAATGGCACACTTGAAAGGAGAAGCTTGGGAATGAACACAATATTCCAAAAGAGGCTTAGAATAAAGAAGAATGGCCTCTTCCCCAATTTTGTACATTATATTACTATTAATACAGTTGCCTTACAATTTTAACACATTTTTAATGAGTAGTAACTTAAACTGCTGCATGAATAGGTAAGGCATATCTTCCTCATCCTAAATTTAATCATTTGTATTTCTCAAGCTAAGTGGAGAACTTTATATTTATCTTTCTTCTATTCCTCTACCTGCTTTTAATAATCTGTCTAGAAATTTGCTCCACATCAGGTTTTTTTGTACATTTTCTTTGGCTTCTGCATCTTCCTTCCTTCCTACTGGCTCCCTCTTAACCAGTTCCCAGTTTAAAAACTTGCCAAGCTTCTCTCAGCTTAAAAATACTCATCATCAATTTTACGTCCTATTCTGAATGTTTCCATATTTCTCTCCTTTCCCCCTGTATTTCTCTTAAAGTTAATGTACCTTAAGCATCTTTCCTTGTTCTTTTTTCCTTTCTACTCTATCCTATCACATACGTTTTCTTTGCATAATCATATATATATATATATATATATAGGTTTTTAACTATCATATATATATATAATATTTATATATGCTATGTAGAGCATATATGTATGAGCTATTTCTTTTTCATTATATATATGCTGTTGACTCCTAAAGCACAGCCTCACTCCTAACTTCTCTTGAACTATATTTTCATTTCCTTCTATAAGGTATAAAAGTCAAGTTCATTGGCGTGCTAACGAAGTTCTTTGTGATTTGGCCTTTTGTAGGCTATGCTTTTCCCATTACCTTGTTCTGTAGTGATACTTTGTTACTTGTAATTTTCTTGAATTTATTTATGTCTCTTTGCCTTTGCTAGTTCTCCCATTGTGTACCTCCTAGTCTTCTATTTATCCCTTAGAGTTCTGCATAGGCATTATTTCTTGTGAAGGCTTTTTTGACAGTTACTTGCTCCCACTATATTTCTCATTCTTATACATGCATCTGTTGTTGCAGCTGTCACATTATTTTGTATGTAAATATTTGTTTACTTGTCTTTCTTACTAATTTGTGAGTTCCTTACAGCTAGAAACTAGATCTTATTTATTTTATTATTTCTAATGTCTAGCACACTTTCTGGCACCTAGTGTGTTCTCACTGAATAGTAAATTGAGCTGAAGTAGTTAGTTTTGAGCCTGTTCAAATAAGATGAAGATGAAAAGGATATGATTGATTTTTTTGGATCCTGATTTTGTCATAAGAATGCTAGCTGTTTTAGCTTTGTGTCATTTGCATATGTAAATGAGCATCAGTCTGTAACACTCTTGAGTGTCCGGAAATTTGGAATTGTGTCAGTTCATCTCTGTATTGTTAGTTAGAATGTTTGCATTATTAATGTTTGCAGTTATGAATGTTTGCAGCATTCATGCTGCAAAGATACTATATGACTAATAGCATTCATCTTTATTTCTGTATGTTATGTTTAAGAATAAATGAGAAAAAAATTTGTCAGTTGCCTTATTGAAATCCAGATTTAGGGGATATATGTTATATTCCTGATCTATAAGTCAAATTATTAAAAAAAATTCTTGGTGTTATTTATTATGATGATCACACTTTCCCTTCTAAGATTTATAGGTCAACATTTCTTTAATATTGGTTTTAAAATGTGGCATGAATTGATGACAAAGTAATAGTGTTAATTGTTTTAATTTTTCTTTTTTTTTTCCCCTCTTTTGAAGTGCTCCTAGCATTCCTTCTATTAAGAAAAAAAAAATGTCCCCAAAGATGTCCTTTTGGTTATGTGGATATTATTGGCAAAATTTTTCAGTACCTTTGTAGGTAGTTGTTATAAGATATAACTTTACAGATTCAAGAAGCTCTGTGGACACCAGGTATTATTAATACTAAAAAAGTCATACATAGGCACATGGTAGTCACATTGCTGAAAGCCAGACATAGAAAAAAAAATTTTTTTTAAAAGATTTTTTTTATTGATTTATTTGACAGACAGAAATCACAAGCAGACAGAGAGGCAGGCAGAGAGAGAGGAGTGGAAGCAGGCTCCCCGCCGAGGAGAGAGCCCGATGCGGGACTTGATCCCAGGACCCTGGGATCATGACCTGAGCCAAAGGCGGAGGCTTTAACCCACTGAGCCACCCAGGCGCCCCAGAAAGAAAAATTTTAAACACATTCTATGGAGAGAACAGTGACAAGAATGGTAATTAACTTCTTATCAGAAACAGTGGGATAGGGCACCTGAGAGGCTCAGTGGGTCATGATCCCAAGTCCTGGTATCGAGCCCCTCAGTAAGCTTCCTGCTCAGCAGGGAGCCTGCTTCTCCCTCTCCCACTCCCCTGCTGTGTTCTTCTCTCGCTGTCTCTCTCTGTCAAATAAATAAAATCTTAAAAAAAAAAAGAAACAATGGGATAAATACAGGGGACAATGGAATGATATCCTTAAGTGCTCAAAGCAAAAAATTATCAAGCTAGAATTTTATTTATTTTTTTAAAAAGATTTTATTTATTTGACAGAGACCACAAGTAGGTAGAGAAGCAGGCAGAGAGAGGAAGAAGCAGGCTCCCTGCTGAGCAGAGAGCCCGATGCGGGCCTCGATCCCAGGACCCCAGGATCATGAGTTGAGCTGAAGGCAAAGGCTTTAACCCACTGAGCCACCCAGGCACCCCTAGAATTTTAAATGTAGCAAAATTATCTTTCTAAAGTAAAAGTGAAGACATTTTCATAAAATAGAACATGAGAGAGTTTGTTGCCAACAGAGCTGTCCATTATCAGAAATGCTAATGGAAGTTCCTTAGGTTGAAGAGAGGTGGTACCAGATGGAAATGTGGGGATCTGTGGAAGAAGTGAAGATCACTGAAAAGAGTATATGTGTGGATAAATATGAACAGTTCTGCTTCTCTTTCCATAGTTGTTATTATTTTTTTTTAAGATTCTAATTACTTATTTGACAGAGAGAGATATGTTGAGAGAGGGAACACAAGCAGGGGGGTGGGAGAGGGAGAAGCAGGCTCTCTGCTGAGCAGGGAGCCCCATGTCGGGCTCAATCCCTGAACCCTGGGATCATGACCTGAGCTGAAGACAAATGCTTAACTGACTGAGCCACCCAGGTGTCCCTCTTTTTTTTTTTTTTTCCTTTAAGATTTATTTATTTAACCTGTAGAGAGAGAGAGAGAGCATAGGGGGAGGGGCTAAGGGAGAAGAAGAAAGAATCTCAAGCAGACTCTGTGCGGAGTGCACAGCCCCACTCGGGGCTTTATCTCACAACCCTAAGATTATGAACAGAGCCGAAATTAAGAGTTGGATACTCACCTGACTGCACCTCTCAGGTGCCTGTCTTTTCATAATTTCTTAAAGAACAGTTGATTAGCACAAAAATAACAGTATGCTATGCAGTTTTATATTTTATGTAGGAGTAAACTGCATGACAACAGTAGCTGAAAATACATAAATGGACTTTCTTATAAGATTATTACATTATATGGGATATAGTAATATTAAATAATATTAACTCAATAATAATAATAGTAACTCAAGGTACACTGATAAATTGTGGATGCATATTATAATTTGTAGAACGACTGCTAGTAAATAGAAGAACTGTAGTGAAACAGCCAATAGAGGAGATAAAAATAGAATACTAAAAAATAGGCTCAACCTTAAAGTATGTAGACAAGGAAGAGGAATGGAACAAAGCCAATTGGGACAGATTATAAATAAGCAGATGGTAGATAAACTCAGTCATACTAATAATTATATTAAATGTAAATAGACTAAACAGTAATCAAAAGGTAGAGACTGCTATCCGCAAAGGTCCCTGAACTCACCCCCAGCTCACCCACTGATATTTTCCAAGAGTGATGACTTGGACTCAGCCACCACTTTCTAGGAGCCAGCCTGTACTCTTTACCTGCTTCCCTCATCCCTCCTACCCCTCATTTGTAATTAAAATTGTTTAAGGAAAGGCTAACGAAAAAAAAAAAGTAGAGACTGTCAAATTGGATAAAAAAGTAAAAACTGATCTATATTGTTTACAAGAGGGGCATTTGAAATATAAAGACCCAGTTAGGCTGGAAATGTAAGGATGAGAAAAGCTATACCATGTAGACACTGATCATAACAAAGCTGGTGTGATTAATTAATATCAGACCAAGTAGACTTTAAGATAAGGATTATTAAGTAGCGATAAAGAAGTTCTAGTTTACTGTTTTTCTGCTTTCTAATCCTGGGTAAAACATGTGGCCTTCTTTTGTTTTCTCACCTATAAATTGGAGTTAATATATGAGCTCTTATGTTAAGCACTTACCAACATTATTATCAATCCTTGTAATAGCCTTGCAAGATGTTTATTATTTTTTCTAAAGTCACAGTGCTAATAGTTGGCAAAGCTTGGATGGGAAGCCATTTCGGCTTTAAGAAAGACCTGTTTTTTTGGTTTGTTTTTACTACACATTGTTTACTGCTAGTATACCTTCCTGTGAAGGACTATATCCTTTGGTTTGCTTCTATAAAGATTTACTTCTGTAAAGATATACTAATCAGAAGAGCTCTCCTGAGGTCACCTGTCTGTTAATTATGCAATCCAGTCTTCTCTAAGTCATATAAAAATAGCTTTATTCAAATGTTATTAATAGGCTGTGATTGAAAATTTTCAGTGTTAACATTATGTTTTTATTGTTAATCAGTATCTTTTATTTTTATTTTTTTATTTTTTAATTTTTTAATTTTTTTTAAGATTTTATTTATTTATTTGTCAGAGAGCGTGAGCGAAAGCGAGCACAGGCAGACAGAGTGGAAGGCAGAGTCAGAGGGAGAAGCAGGCTCCCTGCGGAGCAAGGAGCCCCATGTGGGACTCTATCCGAGGACGCTGGGATCATGACCTGAGCCGAAGGCAGCTGCTTAACCAACTGAGCCACCCAGGCGTCCCAGTATCTTTTATTTTTAAAAATATTTTATTTTTAGATAATCTCTGCACCTAACATGGAGCTTGAGCCTACAATCCTGAGATCAAGAGTTGCCCACTGAGCCAGCCAGGTGGCTATATCAGTACATTTTAAAGATGCCTCTCTTCTGAAACACTTTGTTAACTGCAGCCCCAAATTTCCCTAAGTCATTGTTAATTTACTTACATTTTGATTAAAGTAAATGAAAAAAGGCAAAATATCTTAGATTATTGGAGTCCATTCAGAAAGACTTATTGGCATTGTTGAGTCTACTGTGAAGTCTTTATATAACAAACAGCATAATGCATGTTATTTGCCTCTTAGAGTTGTGGAATATAAATTACTGATATCTTTTCCATCACATTTATGGTTTCCAGTCAGACTGAATACTTACACTTTACAGTTTATAGGAATGCTATAAAAAAAGCTAAGTATTATTTGTTTGTATTTATTAAAAATTTTACAAAACTGTAGAAGTGCTTTTGTTGTGTCAAGTACTATGATGCCTGGGAACAGGAGCTATATATTATACCCATAGTATTTCCAGACACTGCTTAGCACATGGTAAACTCCCAGATACTTTTTGGTAATGTGTGTGTGTGTGTGTGTGTGTGTGTGTGTGTGTGTGTGTGTATGTGTTTCCTGATTATTGTCCCCTCAAAGTCTTGTGTAAAAATTAGTATGTAATGAAATTCCCATAAAGATGTGTTAAATGTTTGCTCCCTCTTGTGGTTAAAAAGGAGATTGTAAGCTCTTATAATGAACTCTGTTCTCTAGTTTTTGTTGTTAAAAGATGTACTACAGTGTGTAAGATTTACCAAATTTTTTTCTCTTTTTTGGAGAGATATTAATCCATATACCTTTATCAACTCAATAAATTTTTTATTTCACATACATTCATAAGACATACAGAATTCATGCTCCACTATAATTTTTTAATGTCCAGGATAAAGTTTATATATGTTAATTCAGGTCAGACCTTAATAGCACTTTTGGGCACATGCTTTCTCCTTTCCTGCATATAAATTATATGAGTAATGAAATAACTTTTTGTGTTTTGATTTGAGAACATATTAGTTTTAGATATATATGAGATTATTGGGAGTATTGTTTCCTAATGATGTTAAACCTTCGTCGTTTTGATCAAAGTGAAAATAAAAACCTAATTTTTTTTGCCTTCACAGCTTTTACATTTAGAACACCTGACCACTTTTTTTTTTTAAATGCATAATATTTTTATTCTAAGTAATTAATGCAACTGAGACTAGAAGCAACTGGGCCTTGGGAATGCTTTGACATGTAGAAAAATCTTTTTAACACATGTCTGTATATAGCCTTGACATTCTTTTCTCTATATACTTACAGACTTTCAAATTACTTTGTTAGACTTCTTCATTTTGTTTACTTCTGTCATTAACAGAAGTTGACTTTCCTTTTGAGACTATTTTTGGAATAGAAACAATGGTTTTTACCATTTCAGAAGAATTGTAATGTATGTGCCAAAGACAAATAGCATGCAGTAGATGTGCACTGTAATGTGATGATGTACTCTCAGCAGGGCTCACTTACTAGGCAGGTGACTTGCTCCTGAAACCAGTCTAGGTGTGAGTGTGATCTAGATCCTCATCTCAGCAAAATCACAACTTACTGTCATTAATTGAAGCCAACAAAAAGATAAAATGTGGTATAATACTCACATAGGAAAGAATACAAATCATAAAAGATTTATGAACTTGCACAAAATGAATATACCCATGAAACCAATGCTCCAGTTAAAAAAATGAATAGAAGTACAACTTCAGAAGCCTTCTTCTAGTCATTATCCCCTCATGCTCTAGGATAACCCCAGTACTTTGAATCTAACATATATATTAGTTTTGCCTGGTTTTAAACATTACAGGTAAGAAACCATATAGTAGGCTTTTAAAAAAAATTGTGGTTAAATATACATGATTTTTTTTAACCATTTGTAAGTGTAGAGTTCAGTGGCATTAAGTACATTCATGTTGTGCACCATCACCACCATCTATCTCTAGAATTTTTTCATTTTTAAAAATATTTATTTGAGGGGCGCCTGGGTGGCTCAGTGGGTTAAGCCGCTGCCTTTGGCTCAGGTCATGATCTCAGGGTCCTGGGATCGAGTCCCGCATCGGGCTCTCTGCTCAGCAGGGAGCCTGCTTCCTCCTCTCTCTCTCTGCCTGCCTCTCTGCCTACTTGTGATCTCTCTCTGTCAAATAAATAAATAAAATCTTAAAAAAAAATATTTATTTGAGAGAGACAACACAAGCTGGGAGAGGGGGTGGGAGGGGCAGAGGGAGAGAGAGACTCAGATTCCCTGCTGAGCAGGGAGCCCGACATGGGGCTTGATCCCAGAACTGTGAGTTGAAGGCAAATGCTTAACTCATCCAGGTGCCCCAAATTTTTCCATTTTCTTGAATTAAAATTCTGTACCTGTTAAACATTAACTCTTCATATACTTCTTCTAGTCCCTGGAAGCCACCATTCTGCTTTCTATCTCTAACAGATTTGACTGTTCTAGGTACTTCATATAAGTGGAATCATATAATATTTGTCCTTTTGTATCTAGTTTATATTACTTATCATAATGACCTCAAGGTTTATCCATGTTATAGTTGTGTCAGAATTTCCTGCCTCCTTAAGACTGAATAATCTTTTGTTTGCAGATACCAGATTTTGTCTGTCCGTTCATCTGTCAGTGTACCTTTGGGTTGTTTCCATCCTTTGGCTATTGTGAACTTGCAGCTGTGAACATGAATGTACAAATATCTATTCAGGTTCCTGCTTTCAGTTCTTTTGGGTATATTCCAAAAGTGGAATTGCTGGATCAAATGGCAGTTTTATGTTTAATTTTTTGAGAATGTGGTAGACTTTTTCATGTGTTTATTTTGTATTTTGTGACCTTATTAACTTATCACTGTAAGAGGTTTTTCTTTTTAAAGAATGAAGAGGATGTTCTATGTATAGTCATTTAGCTGTGATAAAAGATGTCTTTACTTTTTCAGCAAGTACAGAGCTTTTTCTTTTTCTTGCTTTATCACATTGGCTATGATCTCTCATATAGTGTTGAAAGAAGTAGGAACAGCAAACATCCTTACCTTGTTCCTAATCTTAGGAAGAAAGTATTCGGTCTTTCACCATGAAGTATAATGTTAGTGTAGGTTTTTTATAGATTTCTTTCATCAAGTTGAGGGATTTTCTTTTGTCCTAGTTTGCTAAAATGTTTTAAACTATGAATGTTAAATATTGTCAGATACTTTTTTAAAAGTTCATTTACTTATTTTTAGTAATCTCTGCAACCAGTGTAGGGCTTGAACTCATGACTCTGAGATCAAGAGTTGTATGCTTTTCCAACTGAGCCATATAGATTCTTTTCATTATTTTTTTATTATGGTCAGTGACACTCATTTCTTCATGTTAAGCACATTTGCATTGCTGGAAGAAACCCCACTTGGTCATTGGTCATGATGTGTTATGTATATATACACGCATACACCCACACAGACATAGACACATACACACATATATGTAATAAACATGTATATATTATATACGTACACATACATACGTATATTCCTGGACTTTTGCATCTATATTTGTGAGGAGAATTATTCCAGATCTGGAGAAATTGTGGACCCATCTCCTGCTTCATGTCAGTGAAGTGAGTCAGTAGATCAGTGACAGTCTCTATGAGCTACAGAAGCACCTTGTGCCATATCTAGACTTTTTGAGGACGGTAATGCCTGCTGCTTCTCAGCTGCCTTCTAAACTTGTACAGATTTTTTTTTTTTTTTTTTTTAAATTATGGCTACTCCTGACCTGAAACCACTCAGGAAAGAAATTTTCAGAAATGTAATTTCAGCTTGGATAAATCTGAGATCATCTTGGCCATACTTCCTATACCTTTTGTTTTTTTTTTCTCTTGTTCTAGACATTAAAATAGAAGTGGCTTACTTTACCAGTGTGTCTTGAATTATATACCATTTCATGTATAATAATGTAAGCACTTTATAAGGGTATAGGTCTATTTATTCCTTTCCAGTGTCTGTTTTGTATTTTATTTCTACATGTAATAAACCTTATAATTTATTGCCATTATTTTTGCTTTAAAGAGTTAATTGTCTTTTCAGAATCTAAGAACAAGAAGTGTCTTGTATTTACCCAAATGTTTACCATTTTTGGCACTCTGTGTACATCAGAGATTCCATATGATATCACTTCCCTTCAGCATGAAAAACTTTACTATTTCTTGTATGCAGGAAAGATCTCTGATGAGAAGTTTTCTCAGCTTTTGTTTATATGAATGTTTTTTTATTTTGCCTTTTCATATATATATATATATATATATTTTAAATATTTAATTTATTTATTTGGAAGAGAGACAGTGAGAGAGAGTATGAGCGAGGAGAAGGTCAGAGAGAGAAGCAGACTCCCTGTGGAGCTGGAGCCCAATGTGGGACTAAATCCCGGGACTCCAGGATCATGACCTGAGCTGAAAGCAGTCGCTTAACCAACTGAGCCACCCAGGCGCCCTCGCTATATATTTTTTATTGAGGAATTAGATACAGTGGTAAACTGTGTTGGGTGTATAAAAACATTCTGGCAAAGTAGGAGAATCATTAGAGAAATCAAGTCTCTTATCTCATAATTTTATTACTCTTTTTTAATAAGTAAAAGTCCATTTCTTTTGATGCTTATAACTTAAAAATGTTAAATTTATGTGAAATTCACATTCAGTGGCATGCACTTACCTTAAGCAATTTGATGTTTTTATAGCTGTATATACTCCTTTAACCATCACCCTAACAAAGATGGAGAATATTCCGATTGTTCTAGAAAGATTCCTTTGTGTTTACTCCAGTCAGTTCCCATGCCTCATAGGGATTCATTGTTCTGATTTCTGTCACTGTAAATTAGCTTTGCCTTTTAGTGGATTTATTTCCCTCAACATAATTCTTTTGCGTTTCATCCATATTTTCATATATATGTAGTTTAAAAAATTGTTGAGTAGTATTCCATTACCCCAATAAAAAATAGAATACATTTTTATTGCTCTAGAAAGTCTCCTTCAAGGTATCATCTTTTTTTTTTTTTTTTATAAAGATTATTTATTGGGGTACCTGAGTGGCACAGTCAGTTAAGTGTTTGCCTTTGGCTTAGGTCATGATCCCAGCGACTTGGAATAGAGTCCCTGCAGCAGGCTCCCTGCTCAGCAGAGAGCCTGCTTCTCCCTCTCCCTTTGCCTGCCACTCCCCCTGCCTGTGCTTGCTCTCTCTCTTTCTCTCTCTCACTACCTCTCTTCTCTGTGTTAAATAAATAAAATCTTTAAAAAAAAAAGATTTATTTATGTATTTTGAGGGAGAGGGAGAGAAAGAATCCCAAGCGGACTTCCCACTGAGCATGGAGCCCGATATGGGGCTTGATCTCAGGACCCTGAGATCATGACCTGAGCCTAAATCAAGAGTTGGATGCTTAACTGACTGAGCCACCCAGGTGCCCCCCTAAAGGTGTCTTCTGATCAGTCCCCATGCTTCTTGGATTTCTATCCAAGTGATTTCTATCATTATAGATTAGCTTACTTGTTATTGGACCTCATATAAATGAAATCATATAGTATGTGGTCTTAATCTGACTTCCTTCACTCAGCTGAAAACTTTTAAGGATCATCTGATATATGTATTATGAATATCTTCTTTTGGTCTATGTCTTGCCATTTTATTTTATCTTAAAGCTTGTTGTGTTTTCTGAGGTCTCGTACCTGGTCTCATACTGAAGTGTAATTTTTGTCTTGTAAAACTGCCCAAATTGCTCTTTTATTTTTTTACTACTGTTTTTAGGGTTCTAACCTGTAAAAGCCTAGAATTTACTAAATGTTATTTGTCAGAAAATTGGCATTATGTTTGAGGGCCCCCCAAATTTTCATAAATAGCCCAATGAGGCACATAATAGTATAAGTCAGGGTATAATTAAATGCAAAATGATTATTATAGATGGAGAATCATAAAAGAACAGAAAAGGAAGAGTTGTGTTTTTTTTTTTAAACTAAGATTTTTTTTTTTAAGATTATTTATTTATTTATTTGACAGAGAGAGAGATCACAAGTAGGCAGAGAGGCAGGCAGAGAGAGAGGAGGAAGCAGGCTCCCTGCTGAGCAGAGAGCCCGATGTGGGACTCGATCCCAGGACCCTGAGATCATGACCTGAGCCGAAGGCAGCGACTTAACCCACTGAGCACCCAGGTGCCCAAGAGTTGTGTTTTTAAAGGGCTTCATATGTGAGGGACTTTAAGCCTTAAAGGCTTAAAATCCAACTTCCCTTTTGGCTTTTTCTCTAAATGGATTAAATGCTAAGTAAATCTCTCATACTTTTCATTTTGAAGCCCTGATTTTAGTAGTTTTAAAAAAGCAGTTTGCGGGCGCCTGCGTGGATCAGTGGGTTAAGCTGCTGCCTTCGGCTCAGGTCATGATCTCAGGGTCCTGGGATCGAGTCCCGTATCGGGCTCTCTGCTCAGCAGGGTGCCTGCTTCCTCCTCTCTCTCTCTCTCTGCCTGCCTCTCTGCCTACTTGTGATCTCTCTCTGTCAAATAAAAAAATTAAATAAATAAATAAATAAATAAAAATAGAAAAGCAGTTTGCAAGGGGGCTAAGTGTAAAAAATTGATAGTGGACAATTAGAGAACAGCAATAATTTACTCTGCTTATTATCATTTGCTTATTTAGGGGGAAATTTTGCTTATGTCAAAAAATGCTTTTTATTGGCCTATATAGTTTTGTATACTTATTTATATGTGTGTGGTATCATAAACAAAATTCCCTGTTTGGTATACTTGAAAGTGAATGGAGAAAAAGATCTAACTTTAAAATTCTGCTAAAATTGAATCATAGTTGTAAATTTCAGGCTTGGATATTTTTGTGAAATGTGACTCAAATAATGAGAGATTGGCCAGTTTATCCCAATTCCGTGGTTTGGTTCTTTGTTCTGCAGACTTAAATATTATTTGTCCTTTATCTGTTACCCATCCGTGATAATGTTCTGGGGAATTGATTCAGAGCATCAGCTTCACAGGAGGCAGATTTGTTAACTAGAATATTAATTTATAACAGGATAGACAGTTTTACATTGCCTATGGTACTTTGTAATCATTACTCAGTCATCCTCTTCCTGGTATTTGGATACCTGAGAAACCAGTTTGGTCATCAGAATATGGATTGGTAAGTAAGGAAGCAGAGCAGAACAAAGTACTTGGATTGGTTTGGAGGGTAGCTTACCCAGGCTGTGCTAAGTCTAGGGAATTACTCTCGCTTTATTTCTAGTGTTGAGATATTAATGGAATTAGTTCCATGATGTCTTTTAGTATCTTTTTTTTTTAAAGATTTTATTTATTTATTGGACAGACAGATCACAAGTAGGCAGAGAGGCAGGCAGAGAGAGAGGGGGAAGCAGACTGCCTGCTGAGCAGAGAGCCCAAGCAGGCAGGGCTTGATCCCAAGACTCTGAGATCATGACCTGAGCCTAAGGCAGAGGCTTTAAACCACTGAGCCACCTAGGCGCCGCTTTTAGTATCTTCAAGATATCTTTTTGGTAACTTTTTTGGTTAGTAATGGACAGATTCTTACTTTCTGATTTTTCTTTCCCTATATTTGGTGTACCCATTTGTTAGGAACTTAAGTTATATTATTGTGGTTAGTTTGAGTGATACTTTCACTGCTGATAGTCCATTTTTTTTTTTTAAGATTTTATTTATTTATTTGACAGACAGAGATCACAAGCAGGCAGAGAGGCAGACAGAGGAGGTGGGGGAAGAAAACTCCCTGCTGAGCAGAGAGTCCAATATGGGGCTCGATCCCACAACCCTGAGATCATGACCTGAGCCAAAGGCAGAGGCTTAAACCACTGAGCCACCCACGGGTTCCTGATGGTTCATTCTTCTTGATGAAACTTGGGAACAACCCAGGGCTTCCTAAGAGTGTGGTATAGATACTCTTCCTTTTTTATGTTAAGATCTTGATGAACTTTGCAGGGTTGTAGTGGGAAGATTGAGGCCTTTGATATTCTGGTTCTAGATTCAAATTCTGATTCTGCTGCTGAGTATTTGAGCAACTTGGTAATGCTGTTTGATCTCTTTGAGCTTAAGTTCCCTCAGTAATACTTAATTTTGTGAGGATGTTGAGAGGGTTATGAATTAATGTGTCTAAAACACTTGAACAGTGAGTGCTTAAGAAATGTATTTCTTTGAAATTCATCCATCCATTTATCTTTTCAACAACTGTTAATTGACTGATTTACATTGTGCCAGGCAATTTTCTATGCACAGGTCAGTACATGATGGTCAGTACATTTTTGGCATTTACAGTCTAGTGGGGGGTAGAGGCACACAAACTAGGAATTATAATACTATGTGATAAGTCCTATTCTAATAGTAGAAGCATATTTATAAGTGTTTTTAGAGATGCCTTAAAAAATGCAGTGTCATAATATTAAAGGCTTTTCAAGATCTGAGTTCCCCAACTTACTAACAGTGCCTGGTTCATTTTTGTGAATTAAATGTATGCACAATTACATGAAGGAGATGTTTGTATGAAAGATAGATACTGAAATGATAAAATGCAATATTGGTGCAGCTTCTACATATTGAGATTTTTTTTTAAAGAAAAATACAAAGTTTTAAGAAAACCTTTCAAAGAAAAGTTATTTAAGAAACTGAAACGAGGTCAATGATAATATTTCCTAATATCAAACTGCTGTGTGACAAAATCTATGTACGTCTGCACTGTTGGCATTTATTTGCATTGACCAACTTGTGAGTAGATTACATTAGTATAGAATCATATGGCAGCTAATTTTGGGAAATAATAGAGATATACTTTATTTTTTTTTAGTACACATACATTGTTAATATAAGCATCTATGTAAGTTGTTCTGATCAGACTGATGATGTTAAAAAGAACAGTAACAGAATAGCAATGCTTGGTAAAATTTAAAATAGTATAATTCAGTAGCCCTGATTTTCATTTTTACCTATTTAGGGGTGTGTGTGTGTGTGTGTGTGTGTATGTATGTATGTATGTATGTGTGTGTGTAAGTAAGCAAGCCTCTGTGCCCAATGTGGGCTTGAACTCACAGCCCTGAGATTGAGTTGCATGCTCTATGACTGAGCCAGCCGGGTACCCCAGTAGTCCTTTTAAAGGACAGGAAAACTTTTTTTTTTTTTTAAGATTTTATTTACTTATTTGATAGAGATCACAAGTGGGCAGAAAGGCAGGCAGAAAGAAGAAGAAGCAGGCTCCCTGCTGAGCAGAGAGCCCAATGTGGGGCTCGGTCCCCAGGACCCTGAGATCATGACCTGAGCTGAAGGCAGAGGCTTTAACCCACTGAGCCACCCAGGCGCCCCAACGACAGGAAAACTTTCGCACTGGTTTACCTGAAAATATACAGTTGGGGATTAGGAGGTAGGCAAGGCTCTCTTTTCTTTGTACTTGGTGGTTCTCAAACTTCAGTATAAGAATCACCTGGGATGGTTAGTAAACTAGAGTCCTACTTTCAGAAAGTCTGATTCAATAGTGCAAAGCAGAGTCTAAAACCAGTGTTTTTAATAGCCATCCCAGTGAACCTGATGCAGGAGGGATAGCACTTTAGTCTACTGTACTGCCTCCTGTGCTCTCTGTGATAGAAACTTGTCATTTGCTGCTCAAGTCCTTCTCTCTTTCTCTTTTTTAAAATATTTTATTTATTTATTTGACAGACAGAGATCACAAGTAGGCAGGGAGGCTGGCTGAGAGAGAGGAGGAAGCAGTCTTCATGCTGAGCAGAGACCCCGATGTGGGGTGACTAGGGGCTTGATCCTGGGAGCCTGGGATCATGACCTGAGCCGAAGGCAGAGGCTTTAACCCATTGAGCCCCCCCCCCCCCATACGCCCCAAGTCCTTCTCTCTCCTTTCTGAAGTTGGTGACCTTCTGAAATCAAATTGTCCATACCGTTGCAGCACTGATAGTCATAGTCTGCTTTGTGTTGTGCTTTTGAGTATCCCTTGCATATATCTGATTTTTCTCATGATGTGGAGACACCTCATCTATTAGTCTTCTCTTTCATATTCTACAATTCTTAATTAAAATTTTATTCTCTGACATAAATTTATGTTTTAATAAAAATGAATTATTTTTAGTTTCCTAGTATGACTGCTCTTTCCCTGTCTTTATCTCTTTTTCCCACTTCCTTTCTTCTTCTCTACCTCTTTCTTCCTCCCCTTGCTCCTGTTACGTGTCTCTGACCAAACTATGAGCTTCTTAAGCCTGGAATAGAAGCGGTGCTTAATAAATACAATGAATAAGTGAATAATAAGTCTTGTATTTTCTAAATATTATTAGTTCATATATAAGCTTCATGGTTGTTTTGCCCATTCATGTGAAGAGATTTTTCTTAAGAAAAACAAGAGAGTAATAAAGGTAAAATTCAGGATGATAGTTAATTTAGTGGAAAAAAGAAAGCGATTAGGAAGTAGCACTCTGAAGGCTTTGAGGATGCTAATGATGGTGTAATTTTTTTTTTTTTTTTTTAGGATTTTTATTTATATATTTGACAGAGATCACAAGTAGGCAGAGAGGCTGGCAGAAAGAGAGGAGGAAGCAGGCTCCCTCTGAGCAGAGAGCCCGATGTGGGGTTTGATCCCAGGACCCTGGGATCATGACCGGACCGAAGGCAGAGGCTTTAACCCACTGAGCCATCCAGGCGCCCCGACGGTATAATTTTTTAGTTAGTTGGTGGCTGTATTAGTATCAGTTGGTATTTGGAAACTGGTATTCTTCTTTGCTCAAATAGGGAAAAGTGAAGTATTAACTGTTATTAGAACCATTTGTAATATAAGCTGGACAGTCTGTGTGTTGGGGCAGTAGACTCTATAATGAAATCCACTAGGAGATTTGAAACGTTGGCTCCTGTGAGATTGGTAGGAACCTCTGAGCACAACTAAGCAATACCAACGGCTTAGTTAAATGTTCCATTTTTGTTTTTTTTTTTCCTGTGTGTTGGAGGGAAGAGCAGAGGGAGAAGGAGAATCTTAAGCAGGCTCCATGCCCGGAGTCACTGTTACTAGTCACTGTAACTCTATCTTTGAGAATCTGTTAGGCATCTTTTGTTGTTAAAAAAGTATTTACGTGGTTACAAAGTGAAATCTATGCATCAAAGTATATTCAAAGAATTCTAACTTCTTTTCCCTTTTCTCCTTTTTTTAACATTAAGAAAAGTCCTTTATTTTCCCACTGAAAATAGTAAAAGTGAATATGTTTATATTCTTATATTCTTATCAGTCTTAAATAAATGATAGTACAGTATACCAACTTTTCTACAGCTTTATTATTTTTTTTCCACTCAAGGGTATATTCTGGAAGTCTTTTCATTGTAATATATAGAACAGTTGCACATTCCTTTTTATAATTGTATAGTACTGCTTCAGTATTTTTATTTTATTTTACTTTTTAAAGTTTATTTAAGTAATCTCTAGCATGAGCATGGGACTTGAATTCATGAGTTGTAAGCTCTTCTGACTGAGCCAGCCAAGTAACCCTGCTAAGAGTATTTTTTAAAATGTAAATCCTAAATAACATTTCATTTCAAATTGATGCTATTGTTGAACAACACACCACCCTAAAATCAGTGGCTTAAAACAACAATTATTTACTTTCATTCAGGCATTTGCAGTGAGTTGACTGATCTAGGCTGTGTGTGGGTGGCTCTGCTTCATGTTTGAGGTTGTAATGGGCTTATCTCCCGGGCAAGTCTGAGCTCAGATATGTTCTATGCATATTCATTCTGTGATCCTCCAGGGACTACAGATAACCCAGTGATTATCTGGGTTCACATCTGTGATGATGACCGCAAGCAGAAACTCAGGATACCTCTAAAGGCCTAGGCTTAGAATTGTTGTAATGCCGCATTATCAGTCATATTCCAGAATCAAGTCATAGATACAAGTACAAGCCCCAGAGTTACCTCTTTTTTTTTTTTTTTTTAAGAGTGTTATATTTATTTGAGAGAGAGAGAGAGAGAGAGAAAGAGCAAGCTTGGGGGGAGGCAGAGGGAGAGGGACAAGCAGGCTCCCTGCTGAGTGGGGAACCTGACATGGTGCTGGATCCAAGAACTCTGGGATCACGACTTGAGCTGGAGGCAGACGCTTAACCGACTGAGCCACCCAGGCATCTCAGAGTTACCTCCTTTTTTTTTTTTTCTTTTTTTCCTCAGAGTTACCTTCTTGATGTTGGTCTTACTTGGCCAATCTGTTAGAAATTTCAATCCCTTCCCAGTGTTTGATATCCCCCTTCCCTGCTTTAATCCTTAATTTATCATTATCTTAAATATGTGTGTATTTAAAATATTTAAACCTTGTTTATTGTCTGTATCACCCCTTAAAAAATACACGTGTAATGAGAGCAACATGTTCTATATTTTTATTCACTGTATCTCCTGAACCTAGAACACAGTTGATGTTCAGTAAATATTTGTTGAATGAATAAATGAAGGCATGAAGTGAAATAAGGTTGGGGAGACCTGTCATTCATTATTTTTTTTAAGTACTCCTTTTTGTTGTTGTTGAGGTATACTTTTTTTTTTTAAAGATTTTATTTATTTATTTGACAGACAGAGATCACAAGTAGGCAGAGAGGCAGGCAGAGTGAGAGTGGGGGAAGCAGGCTCCCCACTGAGCAAGGAGACCGATGTGGGGCTCGATCCCAGGATGCCGGGATCATGACTTGAGCCGAAGGCAGAGGCTTTAACCCACTGAGCCACCCAGGTGCCCCAAAGTATACTTTTTTTTAATAAGATACAGATCTTAATAATATAGTTTTATAAATTTCAATAAAAGTATATTCATGACATCATAACTCCAGTTAAGGTATAGAACATTCTTATCACTCTAAAAGGTTTCCTCATGTCTTTTCCTGTCATTTCTCCAACCTCTAGAAGCAATTGCTCTTCTCATTTCTGTTGACATAGATGAGTTTTTTCTACTTTAGAATATTATATATATAGAATCGTATAACACATATATTTTTCTTATTTCCTATTCTCACTCAGCATAATGTTTTTGAGATTTTCCCACATTGATGCATGAATCAGAAATGCATTCCTTTTTACTACTGAGTAGTATTCTATTGTACAAATCAATATTTACATTATGAGGATCTCAAGAAAGAGAAGAGAAGAAATAGTGGCTAAAAGGCGCATCTAGGTAGCTCAGTTGGTTAGCTTGGGTCCTGATCACAAACAAGGTCCTGGGATTTAGTACTGTATTAGGCTCCCTGCCCAGGGAGTTTGCTTCTTTCTCTCCCTCTGCTCCTTCCCTTCCCTCTGCTTGTGCTCTCCCTTTCTCATCCTCTCTCTTTCCCCCACCTCAAATAAATAAATAAATAAATAATCTTAACAAAAATAGTGGCTGAAAACTTCTCAGACTTGGGGAGGGAACCAGATCCATTAATCCAGAGAGTTTTAAATAAGATAATCCAAAGAGACTCACACCAAGATAAGTAATAATCAAATTGCCAAAGTTAAAGGTAAGGAGAGAATCTTAGAAGTAAAAAAAGAAAAGCAACTTGTTATGTACATGGGAGGTTCCCACCCCCCAACCCCCTCATAGGACTGTGAGCAGATTTTTCAGCAGGTACTTTGCACTCCAGAAGGGAGTGGCAGGATATTCAAAGTGGTGAAAGAAAAACTGCCAACTAGTAATACTCTGCCTGGCACAACTGTTCTTCAGAATTGAAGAAGAGATAACGAGTTTCTCAGACAACAAAAGCTGAAGGATTTCATCACCAATAGATTGGCCTTACAAGAAGTGTTAAAGGAGGGGCTCCTGGGTGGCTCAGTGGGTTAAGCTTCTGACTTTGGCTCAGGTCATGATCCCAGGGTTCTGGGATCGAGCCCCACATCTGGCTCTCTGCTCTGCGGGGAGCCTGCTTCCTCCTCTCTCTCTCTCTGCCTGCCTCTCTGCCTACTTGTGATCTCTGTCTGTCAAATAAATAAATAAAATCTTTAAAAAAAAAAAAGAAGTGTTAGAGGAACTTCTTTAAGCTGAAATGATAGTTAATTGGTACAAGAAAACCTATGAAAGTGTAAATCTCAGCAGTGAAGGTAAATATATGGTTAATTCAGGATGATCTAATGTAATGGTGATGGGTTAATTATTTATAAATCTAAAATGAAGATTAAAAAGACAAAAATAGTAAAAATAGCTATAATAGTTTTGTAATAGAAACACAAGGTGAAAATATAAATTATGACATTAAAAACATTAAATATAGGAAGGGGAAGAGTAAAAATGTAGAACTTTAGAATGCATTCAGACTTAAGTTGTTTTCAGCTTAAAATAGACTGTTATAAATATGTTACGTAAGCCTCATGGTAACCATAAAGCACAAACTTAGAGTAGATACCCAAAAAGTAGAAAGGAATCTAAGTACACCACTAGAGAAGATCATCAAATCAGAAAGCAAGAGAGCAAGAGAAGGAGAAAGGAACAAAAGAATTACAAAATAGCCTGGAGACAATGAACAAAATGGCAATAAGTCTAATACCTGAATAATTACTTTAAATGTAAATGAACTAAATTCTGTGATCAAAAGACAGAGTTGCTGAGTGGATGCAAAAACAGTATCCAACTATATGCTGCCTACAAGAGACTCACTTTAGCTTTAGGGACACACATAGACCGAAAGTGAAGGGATAGAAAAAGATATTCCATGCAAATGGAAACAGAAAGCCAAGGTTGCTATACTCAGATAAAACAGACTCCAGGACAAAGACTTGAAGAAGACACAAAGAAGGTTATTATATAATAATGATAACGGCATAAATCTGACGAGAGGATATAATATTTATAGATACTTGTCACCTAACATAGGAGCATCTAAATATATAAAGCAAATATTAACAGACCTAAAGGGAGAAATAGACAGTAATGCAATAATAGTAGGGGACTTTAATACCCTGCGTTGTCAGTGGATAGACTGTCTAGACAAAATAGATTAAGAAACATTGGCCTTAAACAGCATATTAGACTAGATGGTCCTAACAGACAAACACACAACATTCCATCCCAAAGCAACAAAATACATATTCTTTTCAAGTGGACATGGAACATTTTCCAGGATAAATTATTTGGTTACAAATGTGTAGTAGTTTTTTTTGCCTTCTGGCACACTCATCAGAGGAGTCAGGGAAACCAAAAAGAGCTCCATTCACAAGTGGCAGGCACCATTATCTCCTAATTCTAAATCACTAGGTATATAAAAACTAACTTTATAGGATCACCTGTTAGATTCTTTCTGTATGATTGAGATTGTATGTAATTGTATGAATTTCTGTATGATTGAGAAATACTAAGTTTTTTTTTTTAATAATCATTGGCTTAGTATAATTACTAGCACCTCTAACAATAGAAATAAAAAAAAATTCATGAAACAGAGAATAGCCAAAATATGATTATACTTGTATAAGCCCTTTACTTCCATCATCTTGTCAAAGTAAAATTAACTCATCAGGTGCTCCCTTTCTTTGATGTCATAGGCCCCAAGATGTGTCCTACTTTATTCTTTGAGTAATAGCTATGATTGTAGTTGCATTCCTTGAGGTTTTCTTCAGAAGTAGGACAGGTCTTCAGTTACTTTATATATTATGCAGGACTTTTTATAACCCAGGTCTCATTACACAGCATTACATCCTGAAGCATCTGGGCAGTCATCTAGAAAGGGGGGGTTCCAGTATGGTGGCTGAAGCCCCAGCTATCCACAGAGGTGGTCATGCAACATACATGAAAATCATATTTCCTTGCTGTCAAAGAATGTAGATTCAGATTACCTCATACTCTTTTTCAGATCTGCGATCTTCTTTCTGCTTCTTTCTCCATTCTTTTTTTTTTTTTTTAATTAACATATAATGTATTATTAGCCCCAGGGGACAGGGACAGGTCTGTGAATCGCCAGGTTTACACACTTCATAGCACATACCTTTCCCAATGTCCATAACCCCCCCACCATCTCCACTCCCCCACCCCCCTCACCCCCAGCCCCGGCAACCCTTAGTTTGTTTTGTGAAATTAAGAGTCTCTTATGGTTTGTCTCCCTCCTGATCGCATCTTGTTTGAATTATTCTTCTCCTACCCCCCAAAACCCCTACATTATTCTTTCTCCATTCTTTAGCTGCATTACTCTTTGGGGGACAATGATCTCTACCTATTGAGTAGCTTAGTAATATCCAAACAAGATAATCTCAGTTGGCAATTGAAAGGGGAAAGAGAACTGATTGGGAAAATTTAATTTGAGAAAACAGCATCTGAAACCACCATGCTGTATACAGAAAAAAGTTTATAATGTTGCATATACTAGTTGTCAACTGTCATGTATATTCTAAATACTGTAGAAGTTAGAAAGTTACATAATGATGGACAAATACTAGCTCAATCTTAAAGATAAGGTTAAGGATGGAAGGGATAGATAAGAATGCAGATAGGAAAATCAAAATGGGAATCAGAGGGTTTATATATATGTATGTCATATGTTGGGGGACAAAATGAACTATAGTCAATGGAATAGGTTGGCAGAGGCCAGACTATAGATAGGCTTTGAATACTATGGAAGATTTTTTTTCCTTCCTTTTTTTTTTTAAAGACTTTTAAAATATTTATTTATTTATTTATTTATTTGAGAGCGAAAGAGAGCCAGAGAGGGAGTACAAACAGAGGGAAGGCGCAGAGGAAGAAGCAGACTTCCCGCTGAATGGGGCTTGATCCCAGGACCCTGGGATTCTACCCTGAGCTGAAGGCTAAACCAGCTGAGTCACCTAGGCACTGCCATGGAATATTTTTCAATAGAAGAAGTGAAATGGCTAAAGCAGTATTTTACAAAGATTAATCCAATATTGGTGGGTAGAGTGGACCCAAAGTGGAAAACACAGAACACACAGAGGGTACTATAACACTATCATAATATTTCAGATATTTGGTACTGAGAATCTGAATGAGTGTAGTGACATGGAGTAGAATAGATGTGAATTAAAAAAAAAAAAAGCCCTACGAAAGAGTGATCAAAATTAGGTGTCTGAAGAGGAAAGAGATTAGAAGTTGTGAAGGAGTGATTGGAAAGATGATTAAAGTTTATGTCTTAATGAGTGGGAGAATGGTGATTCTGTTATAATAAACAAGGAATCCTTTAAAATGTCTTTCATTTTAAATTTTCCTCAGGGTTCTTGTGATAGGAAGAATAATGGCTCCCTAATGATGTTCCTATCCCAGTCTTAAGAATTTATCAATATATTTCCTTACATGACAAAAGCTACTTTGAAGATGATTAAGTTAAGCATATTTAGATGGAGAAATTACGCTGCATTATCCAGATGGGCCCAATATAATCACAAGGGTCCTTATAAGGGTTGGCAAGAGGGTGAAATTTAGAGAGAAGGTGGCTTAACAACAAAAGCAGAGAGATCAAAGGGTTTGTAATGCAAGACCAGGCACCAAAGATTGAGGGCAGCCTCCAGAAGCCTGTAGCTTCCAGAAGCAAGTGAACATTTTTTCTCAAAGCCTCTAGAAGTCGGGCACCTGGGTGGCTCAGTGGGTTAAGCCTCTGCCTTTGGCTAAGGCCATGATCTCAGGGTCCTGGAATCCAACTCTGCATCA
This sequence comes from Mustela putorius furo, assembly GCF_011764305.1. Classification (NCBI taxonomy): domain Eukaryota; kingdom Metazoa; phylum Chordata; class Mammalia; order Carnivora; family Mustelidae; genus Mustela; species Mustela putorius. The sequence continues at coordinate 40,249,219 of NW_025422005.1, read as the reverse complement.
GGCTCTCTGCTCAGCAGGAAGCGTGCTTCTCCCTTCTCTGTCTGCCTGCCTCTCTACCTGCTTGTGATCTCTCTCTCTCTCTCAAATAAATAAATAAATAAAATCTTAAAAAAAAAAAAAAAGAAAAGAAAAGCCTCTGGAAGTGAAGCAGCCCTATAGACACCTTTCTAGGACATCTGACCTCCAGTAGTCTTAGATAATATATTTGTGTTGCCTTAAGCTACTAAGTTTTGTGGTAATTTGTTATAGGAGTAATAGGAAACTAATAAAGTTCCATTCTCAGTCCTTTACTTGGGTAATGTCATCCATGCCAGTGGCTTCACTTATGAACCATATGATGATGACTACCAAAAATAAAATTCTAGGCCGATGTTTCTAACCAATGGACAGTGCATCCTAAAAATCTTACAGTTGCCTCAAAAGCATTGGGTTTAATTTGTATAAACTGTGAATGGAAATGTCTCTCAAATCCGACTTGTGTATAGCATTGACACTATTCCCTGCCTGCCTCCTCACCACCCGTAATTTAAAAAATTGTGGTAAAGAACACAGATCATAAAATTTACTATCTTAATTTCCTTGAAATTTGTTTCTCATTGTTAAGATGGACATAATGGTATTCACTTTTTAGTGTTGCTAAGATTTAATGAGATAATGTAAGTTGCTTGTCTTACAATAAATAACTTGTTTGCTGTGAGTGGTAAGAGTTTTGTGTGGGAGTTCCAAATGATTTTGAATGTTCTCCATTAGTCTCATTTCCCTAGTTTGAAAATTATGTCAGTTGAGTGTTGCTGAGTTCTGACTGTTAACTCTTATATCTTATCTCTAGGTCTTAGGGTGAACGAGAAGAAACCACCTGGAACAGACACCTCTATGTCTGATTCAAAAGGCTATGAATAAATTGGCTAGAATCCTAGCCTTTTATTGGTTTCTTGAGCTTTTGAGTGATAATTTAGTTCCCTGAGTAATACTTAGAGAAGCAGATAACTTTGATTATTAATTTACAATATTTATAACTCATCAATACAACTTTTATACTTGATTTATTAAGTTAATTTTGTCTCAAAGAGCATAGCCATTTTTGTTAGTCATCAATAAACTGAAGGGGGAAAACAGCTAATTGAAAGAAGAAGAATTTCTTCCAGGCCAGGAAGGTGCTTTCAAAGCCAAACTGTTATATGTCAATATAAAGTCAATATAAATCTAACTAGTAGAACATTTAGAACCTTGGTATTATATAACATATGTTATTTTTTACTTGATGTTCTTTTCTGTTCAGGATTTTATACATGTAGTTGTTGTCTGCTTAGGTTCCTCTTGCTGTGATAGTTTCTCTAGCATTCCTTGTTTTTGATGATTTTGACAGTTTTCAAGAGTACTTGTCAGGTTGTCTTTCAGTTAGGATTTGTCTGATGTATTTCTCATGATTAGACTGGGGTGATGGTTTTTTGAGAGGAAAACCACAGAGATAGATTAACATTTTCTTTACTTGACATCATTGTTGATTTTGACCTTGACCACCTGGGTGGGATAAAGTTTGTTTTTCCACTATAAAGTTACTCCGTCCCTCCCTTTATATACTGTACTTATTTGGAAGCAAGTTGTTATGTGCATCCTATCCTCGGGAGTAAGAAGTTATACTCTTTGTGAAGACTGAGTATCTGCAAAAATTATTTGGAATTCTACATGGGAAGTTTGCCTCTTATTTGCATGTGTGCGTGTGTGTGTGTGTATGTGTATCAGTCAGAACTCATGGATATTTAATTTATACTTTTGGTTATAATCCAGCATCAATTTATTTTGTTGCTTGAATGTCCCAGTTTTGACTGTGGTCTTTCAGTGAATGACTACATTCTTCTTACATATCCTTATTGTTGTGTGTGTGTTTTGTATTTGAACACTTACATGCTCTCTGGCACTGCAGCAGGGTATTCCAGGCTAATCTTCTATATTGCCTGCCTCAATCCTAGAATCAGACATTACTCCAAGGAACCCTGGTTCATTTTATGGGGGAAAAGTCTTAGAAACTAAGATGTGGGTGCAGTGTTCTTGACTTTGACCTGCTTCCCCCAAAACATATCATAATTTCATGCATTCATGATGCTTTCTGTGTACATTGTTTCTCTCTACCTTTTTTCTGCCTGGAAACTCTACTTTCATCTTTCAAAGGCCTATTCAAGGACTACTTTCTCTAGAAAGTAGATTCTGAGTCATTTACTCTCTTTTGAAAATTCGTTTATGCATTTTGCATACTGTTACAGTCTATTTTATATTTATTTATTTAAGATTTTTATTTGATGGAGAGAGACGCAGTGAGAGAGGGAACAGAAGCAGAGGGAGTGGGAGAGGGAGAAGCAGGCTTCCTGCCAAGTAGGGAGCCTGATGCAGGGCTTGATTTCAGGATCCTGGGATCATGACCTGAGCTGAAGGCAGCAGCTTAACTGACTGAGCCGCCCAGGCGTCCCTGTTAGTTTTTTTAAAGTTTTTATTTAAATTTCAGTTAACATACAGTGCAGTATTAATTTTGGGTGTATAATAGAGTGATTCAACACTTCCATACAACATCTGGTGCCCATCAAAATAAGTGCACTCCTTGATCGCCATCACCTATTTAACCCATTCCCCAACCACGTCCCTTCTGGTAACCATCAGTTCTCTCCAGTTAAGAGTTTGTTTCTTGGTTTGCCTCTTTCTTTTTTTTTTCCCCTTTGCTCATTTGTTTCTTAAATTCCACATATGGGTGAAATCATATGGTATTTGTCTATCTCTAACTTACTTTGTTTAGCATATTGCTCTCTAGCTCCATCCATGTCGTTGCAGATGGGAATGTTTCATTCTTTTTGACAGCAGAGTAATATTCCATTATGTATATTATATATGGAGAGAGAGAGAATGTGTATACACACACACACATACACACCCCACATTTTCTTTACCTATTTATCAGTCAGTGGACACTTGGGCTATTTCCATAATTTAGCTTTTGTTGATAATGCTGCTGTAACCATCAGTGTGCGTGTATCCCTTTGAATTAGTATTTTTGTATTCTTTGGGTGAATACCTAGTATGACTGTTGGGTCATATATCCTCTTATAGTTTGTTTACATGTGTATTTGCCTTGCTAGACAGTGAACTTTTTCATGATGGTAGTTGGGGCGTTCTCATTGTTTAAAAAAACCTACAAAAGAAACAAAAAAAACCCATCTGTTTTTGCGAGGAAAAGAAGTAGTGGTGGTGATAGTTAAAGGGGGACTTGGGTGAATGGTTTTATTAAAATTAGAATCTGACTGTACTTAAGTTCTTTTGCTTTTTTCCAACTGTCACTCAATGTCATTTGAAAAGGAAGACCCATTTTGTTGTCAGAATCAGAATATGGTAAAAAAAAAAAAAAAAAAAAACAAAGATAATAAATAGACCTCTAGGGATTTTAAGCAGGGACAGGTTTAATACAGAGAATTAGATGTTAATGAAATCTTTGGGTAGAGAAGAAAGACCTTTGCCTTCAGGAAATAATTGATTCTAGGAATAGTTCAGAACTTCTGCCTGTGATCTTACTATTGGCAGTTCTGAAGGCAGTGATTCATGAGTGTACTTGGAGGCCACGGCAAACTTCATGTCTGTTCAAGGTTTTATCTTTTGCTGCAAGGAAGGATTTTATTTATTTATTTATTTGGGTCTTTACCTGGGATTAACTGTGAATCTGGGGGGTTTTTAATATACATGACAACTCCTATGACTGCCTTTTTCTAAAGGTGTCTTATTTTTATCATTTTCTGTTTAAAGCTGTGGTTAATGCTAACCAGGATGGGTGCTATTGTTAAAGAATTTGAGTGGGAGATATGAACTAAATAGATATAAATGTATGTATGTGTCAGTATATATTTATGTGTGTTTGAGGAAATTCCGTTTGTTTTCAGGAAAGCCATACATGTTGTTCACTTTGATATCTTACTAAATTTTTGCTTTTCGGTCACTTCTAATATTCCTGCTACTTGGTATTCTTGGTAAATAGTGCTTATTAAATATTGGTTTGGTTTTCTACCTCTGTGTGGTATTTGCAACATTGTTGGAAAATTAGGGAGTCTAGATTTCACAGTTTGAATATCTCTGAAGAATCTCTACCATATTTAAATGGCATTTCCTTATAAACTAAAGTTTTGGGTTAGGAATTCTAATTTTGTGTGACTTTGTATAAACAGCTTAGTCTTGCTCAGTATTTGTCTAAGTATAGGGGCGCCTGGGTGGCTCAGTGGTTAGAGCCTCTGCCTTCAGCTCGGGTCATGATCCCTAGGGTCCTGGGATCGAGCCTGGGCTCTCCGCTCAGCAGGGAGCCTGCCTCCTCCTCTCTCTCTCTCTCTGCCTGCCTCTCTGCCTACTTGTGATCTGTCTGCCAAATAAATAAAAATCTTAAAAAAAAAATTTGTCTAAGTATATGCCTGCTGTATTAGATTCTTATTGCTGCTGCAACAAATTGCCATAAATTCATTCAGTGACTAAAAACAACAAAATTTTTTTTTTTCCTCATGGTTCTGGATACCTAAAGTCCAAATTATGATGTCACCAGGACAGTTTTCTCTGTTAGCACATAGCTCTAGTCTCTGCCTTGGTATTCATATCATCTTTTCTTCTGTGAAGGTGTTCATTGCAAAAATCTCTGCCTCTGTCTTTTTTTTTTTTTTTTTTAAAGATTTTATGTATTTATTTGACAGAGATCACAAGTAGGCAGAGAGAGAGAGGGGAGGGGTGAGCAGGCTCCCTGCTGAGCAGAGAGCCCAATGTGGGGCTTGATGCGGGGCTTGATGCGGGGCTTGATGCGGGGCTTGATCCCAGGACCCTGGGATCATGATCTGAGCTGAAGGCAGAGGCTTTAACCCATTGAGCTACCCAGGCACCCCTGCCTCTGTCTTTTAAGAAACACATTTAGGGCCCACTCAGATAATCCAAGATAAACTACTCTCAAGACACTTACATTAGTCACATCTTTAGCCATATAAAGTAATATTCATGGGCTCTCGGCCATATCTTTTCAGCCTGCCATACCTATAGTTAAAACAACATTCTTTGCACAGTGCTATAGTGTGTTTCTGGGAACTTGCATGTAGTGATGGTCTTATGCTTGGGAGTGGACACCCACTGCTTTGTAAACAGTACTTATAGGCTCCAACTCTTGAAGGACTTAAAATAGCTGTCACACACTCATTTTTTTGGCCACTTTCATGGCCAAGTAGCTATCTTTTTCTCCATGGCCTTGATAACCTCAAATGGCTGTTGTTTGCCTTATGTCATACACAGCAAAGTGACTAAGGGGCAGGCACTTTGAGATGCTTTCTAGCTGAGTCCCCGGACTTAAGAGCTTTGAGTTGTCTTCAGGCCTATTGCCTGAGCTGCAGTTAATCATCTTCTACAACTCAGCAAACTTGCAGGTGATATGGGCCATGTGACAGTACTGGTGACTAGCTGGTTGTAATGTTACAGGAGTGGTTAAAAATGGTCACCTGAGAGACAAAGCTACCCACCTCTGAAGGAAGGCTGTTTCTTACTGTCTGTAATCCCACCTGATGTCCTTCACTGAAGTGTTTTTCATGTTGAGGCCCATGCTGTAGTTGGGTAGGGCCTGTGGTGCATGCATCTATAGAGACATGATCTCTGTGGGTAATGTTGATGATTTTTTCCTGTTGGTCTTCTAGTCTTTGAACCCATGTGTCTCACTGCTGGAAGTCAGCATGTTGTCCTTGTGCCAGCCTGAAAGGGTCACAAGGGCCATAACTTCAGAGTTACTGTCGGTCTTGTCCACATAGGCCATCACTTCCTTTATGATTTTCTCAAAGCACTCGTATGACTAAGATAATTATAAAATTATAATTTTAATATAAAATGCATTAAGATGAGAGAAAAATAATATAGGAGAGAGTTTTTTTTAAAAAAGATATTTATTTATTTATTTGACAGCGAAAGATCACAAGTAAGCAGAGAGGCAGGCAGAGAGAGGAGGAAGCAGAGCCCGATCTAGTAGGACTCTATCTCAGGACCCTGAGATCATGACCTGAGCCGAAGGCAGAGGCTTTCCCACTGAGCCACCCAGGCACCCCGAGAGTTGTTCTAATACTTAAACAAAGTCTCTTTCAATATGTTGTGTTAGGAATTTGTTTTTCTAGCTGGTTGCTAAGGAAACTTTTGACCTTTGTTTGACATTCTTTCTTTCTTTCTTTTTTTTTGAAGATTTTATTTATTTATTAGAGAGCTACTGCACAGTTGGTGGGGAGAGGCAGAGGGATTGGGAGAAACAGACTCCCTACTAAGCAGGGAGCCTAATGTATGGCTCCATCCTGGAATCAAGAGCTGAGCTGAAGGCAGACGCTTCACTGACTAAACCACCCAGGCTCCCCGACATTATTTCTTTAAAGAAAAATTAACCCTTGAATTTAGATAGAAATTCACTTTAGTCATGTTTAAAACCTCTTCATATCACTTGCCTTTTTTTTTCAAAGTGACATAAATTTTTCAAAAACTTAGTGCTGTATAAAATTAGAATATTTTCCTCTTAACCCAGTCACTTATTGGAGAGAGAGAGGAAAGCAATTGAAAGGCAGTAAGGTGAATGCATTTGTGAACTTAGAATTTAAAAAATAAAAAAAAATCAATTTCAAAATTGGGGCACCTAGGGGGCTCAGTCGGTTGAGCGGCTGCCTTGGGCTAGGGTTGTGGTCCTGGGGTCCTGGGATTGGGCCCCGTCTGGCTCCTTGTTCAACAGGGAGACTGCTTCTCCCTCTCCCTCTGCTGATCCCCCTGCTTGCTCTCTCTCTCTCTCTCTCAAATAAATAAATAAAATCTTAAAAAATTAAAATTTAAGATGAAGTATATACTAATTTTATATGTGTATCATTTGAAATAGACCCTGCTGTGTCAAATCAGACCTAATGTAGTGGTATAGATATGATGACAATATAGTACATGCACTGCAAAAATACATGAAACCAAAAAGGTAACATTACATGTAGCCATAGATAGTCAAATTTTTTTCTCTTCATTGATTTACTCAAATATTTATTTAACATCTATGTGCTAGGCACCATGCTGAGTAGTTGGGGATACATTCTATTGAAATCTGGTGGTCATACAAACTAATGCGAAGATTTGGAAGAAAAATCTGATAAACCAGGAAAAATTGAAGATGTGAATATCTTACAGCCTATTAAGTTTATATTTAAAGATGTCTTAAACACATTAAGTTATATTTAAGATGTGTCTATACCAGAAAAAACACTGGTGGTTTTTATAATGTACTAAAGGATAGATTCAGATTGCTAAGATTTATCTAAGACTTTGTATCTGAATTTATATATATAATGTAAAAATATAAAATATGCTGATGTAACTCTCAGACTGTTAGGGAATGAAGAAGGAAAGCATGTAAAATAGAGAAGGATTAGGGACTTAAACCATCTGTTAATTTTTCTTACTTAAAAAATGGATTTGAAATATATATGGCAAATAATAAAATTGTTAAATGTGGGTGGAGGGGTATACCAGGGTATGGAATGTTTTTCTTTTTATGTTCAAGAAATTTTATTATAAAAAGGAAAGAAAAATAGTTAATGATAGACTTTCAGATAGTGTGAAAGATGGAGCTAAAGACTTTCTGTTAATGCTTAATAAAATCAACCAACAAAATAAAACAGCAACAACAACAAAAAATTAAACATGTTCAAACCAGAAAGCAAGAAAGCAGAGTGCCCAGATACTAGAACTCAAAAGGGAAATCACTGCCATGGGAATGGGCAGTTGCTGAAGGCAGATGGTCTTTTGAACTTCATATTGATACTGTATTGCTGGACACTGATCTCATGCCTGGAGTTGAAGAATAAGACCTCAGGCCTGTATAAGCAAGGAGTTATAAAAGCCTGGTATCTGTCTATATATATAGTATCTGGTAAAATTCTACCCGTGGATTCAGGGATGTGGCAAAGAAAGAGAGTATTGACTTAGGAATGTTGGTGGAAAAGGGATCATCCACAAAAAACTGGAACTACAGGATTGTATCAAAAGGTTAAGACTCTGGATTTAAATAAGAAATAGGAATAAAATGAATAAGAAATAAGAATAAGACAAATAAGAACTGGTCTGGAACTTACAAAATGCCTAAAGTTTCAACCAAGGTAAATGCAAGAGACACTTTATAAGAATACCACCAAACCCAAAGCATGAAAATAAATACTGCTGAAGATGAACTTAATGTCAGCAATTACATGCCACAGAGAAGCCACACAGTCAGCAGATAGCAAAACTGAAGAACTAACAGCTTAAGAATTGATAACAATCTCAAAGAGACTTTGAAATAGATATTTAAAATATGTAAAGCAACAGAGAACAGAATTCATAAGATAGAGAAAGAGTATAGTTGATAGTTACAGAATGGATTTTAAAAAGAAACTGTGGGCGCCTGACTGGCTTAGTTGATAGACCATGCAAATCTTGATCTAAGGGTTGTTAAGTTCCAGCCCCACGTTGCATGTGGAGCCTACTTAAAATAAAAAAATAAATAGAATAGTTAAATAGAAAAAGAGAATCTGAAAGCCCTGAAAGGAAACAAAACAAAACAAAACTGAATAGATAAGTAAATTGGAAAGCTACATAGTTAAAAAAAGTGAAATAGGACGTAGATTAGAGAAAATCATCACAATAAAATACAGAGAGCATTTAAACGATGACATAGAGGCTGGAATGAGATGCAGCTGCGTGGTAAGTGCGAGATACCATAAGGGACAATAGATTATAGATAAGGGAGAATAGATACGATAAGGGAGAGATAATATCCAAGTAAATAAAAGTGGAGGATATTCTAGAAATATAAAAGTACCATAGTCAAACATTGTGCCAGAATAGCAAAATCAAAATAACTGCTAAATTCTTTATAAAGTTTGGAGACTAGCCCTTTATCTGGTAAGTGATTTGAAATGTATTCTCCCACTCTCTAGGTGGCCTTTTAGTTTTGTTGACTGTTTTCTTTGCTGTGCAAAAGCTTTTTATCGTGATTAAGTCCCAGTAGTTCATTTTTGCTTTTGTTTCCTTTGCCTTTGGAGACCTGTCTAGCAAGACTGGGCTGTTGCTATGGCCGAGGTTGAAGAGGTTGCTGCCTGTGTTCTGTAGAATTTTGATGGTTTCCTGTCTCACATTTAGGTCTTTCATCAATTTTGAGTTTTTTTGTGTATGTATGTATGGCATAAGAAAGTGGTCCAGTTCCATTCTTCTGCATAGGGATGTTCAATTTTCCAACAACACCATTTATTGAAGAGATTGTTTTTCCATTGGATATTCTTTCCTGCTTTGTTGAAGATAAGTTGACCATAGAGTTGAGAGTCCGTTTCTGGGTTCTCTGTTCTGTTCCACTGATCTATGTATCTGTTTTTGTGACAGTACTGTAAGTTCTTGATGATTATAGCTTTGTAATACAGCTTGGAGTCTGGAATTGTGATACCTCCAGCTTGGTTTTCTTTTTCAGCATTCCTTTGGCTATTTGGGGGTTTTTCTGGTTCCATACAAATTTTAGGATTATTTGTTCCAGCTCTGTGAAAAATGCTGCTTGTATTTTGATAGAGATTGCATTGAATGTATAGATTGCTTTGGGTATAGTATAGAGATTTTAACAGTATTTGTTTTTCCAACCATCAACATGGAATGTTTTTCCATTTCTTTGTGTCTTCCTCAATTTCTTTTGCAAGTGTTCTGTAGTTTTCAGAGTACAGGCTCAATACCCAAAAAACCCCCAAAAATCCAATCAAGAAATGGGCAGAAGACATGAACAGACATTTTCCAAAGAAGACATTCAAATGGCCAACAGACACTTGAAGAAATGCTCGGCATTACTCGATATCAGGGAAATACAAATCAACCACAGTGAGATACTAATTCATGTCTGTCAGAACGGCCAAAATGAACAGCTCAGGAATTAACAGATGTTGGTGGGGATGTAGAGAAAGGGGGGACCCTCTTACATTGTTGGTGGGAATGAAAACTGGTGTAGCCATGCTGGAAAACAGTATGCAGGTGCCTCAGAAAGTTAAAAATAGAACTATCATCACTTTTATTCAACATTTTACTGGAAGTTCTATCCAGTGCATTAAGTCAAAGAAAGGAAGTGAAAGACTTCAGTTTGTGAATTGAAAATAAGAAACAAGTATTATTACGGTTATATTGACATGGTCTTGTGCAGTTAAAATCATAAGGAATCTATAGAAAAGCCACTGAAAGTAAATCAGTATATAATTTTAAAAATTTAAAAATAATTTTATTTTATTTTATTTTATTTTTTTTTAAAGATTTTATTTATTTATTTGACAGAGAGAAATTACAAATACACTGAGAGGCAGGCAGAGAGAGAGAGAAGGAAGCAGGCTCCCTGCTGAGCAGAGAGCCCGATGTGGGACTCGATCCCAGGACCCTGAGATCATGACCTGAGCCGAAGGCAGCGGCTTAACCCACTGAGCCACCCAGGCGCCCCTTAAAAATAATTTTAAGAGAAGAATACCACTTATAGTAGCATTCAGAAATCACTTAGAGATAAATTAAAACACATATGGGATAAATTTTACTGGGAAAATAAAATTTAAATTAATGTGGACAGATTTTTATTCATCAGAAGTCTCAGTATTGTTAAGATACCAGTTCTCTCCAGTGGATTATAGAGTCACTGCAATCCCAGTAAAAATCTTAGCTGGCTTTTTTTTTTTTTTTAAAGATTTTATATATTTATTTGTTTGACAAGCAGAGATCACAAGTAGGCAGAAAGAGAGGAAGGAAAGCAGGCTTCCCGCTGAGCAAAGAGCCTGATGTGGGGCTTGATCCCAGGACCCTGAGATCATGACCCAAGCCAAAGGTAGAGGCTTAAACCACTGAGCCACCCAGGCAACCCCTTAGCTGGCTTTTTGGATAGAAATTGACAAACTGATGCTAAATTTATATGGAGAAGAAAAGACCTACGATAGCTAAAATTTCTTAGAAAAGCAGCAGATACTTATCTCTTTCTAAGATTTACTATAAATTTACTATAAATACAGTGTCCTTACTGGCAGGAGATTAGATGTATAGATGAATAGAACACAGTGGAATCCATAAATGGATTCCCAGGTATAACTAATTGGTGATAGTTGCCAAAGTATTCGGTAGGGAAAGGGCTTTTCTTCTTTTTTTTAAAAAAAAATTGTGGCCAGTTTTACATAACATAAAATTTACCATTGAAAATTGGACTCCTCATGTACTGAATGGGAAGGTAAAATGATTCATGCTGTGGAGAACAGTTTGATGACTCCTCAAAAAGTTAAGCATAGTTACCATATGACCCAGCATTTCTACTCTTTGATATATATATATCTCCAAGAAAATTAAAAAATTCTATCCAAACAAAAACATGTACATAAATGTTCATAGCAGTATTTATTCTTAATAGTCAAAATATAGAGACAACCCAACTGTCCCATCAATGGATAAATAGATAAAAAGTGTACTATAGACATACATAAAAGGAATGAAGTATTGATACATGCTATAATATGGATGACCTCAAAAACATACTAAGTGGGAAAACCCAGACACAAAAAGTCACAAATTGTATGATTCCATGGATATGAAACCTCCAGAAGTGGTAAATCTAGAAATAGGAAGCAAATTGGTTATTGCAAGGAAATGGGAGGAAGAAAGAATGGGGAGCAACTGTTAACAGGCATGAGGTTTTCTTTCAGAGTAATGAAAATGTTTTAGAACTTGATAAAGGTCGTGGTTGTACGATCCTAAACATAGTGAATTGCTACTAAATTGTACACTTTAATTTTATGTTACGTGAATTTCACTTCAATTTTGAAAGATGTGTTTCTTCATGGTAAGGGGTTCACTTGTAGTATAAAATAATATCCCTTGTTTTAAAAAAACTGGTATTCTATCTAGGAGAGCAAGGGTAGAACCAGATATATGTTCAAGGAAAGGTGTAGGCAAGAAATGGGAAATGAAGAGACCAGTAGGGACATACACTAAAAAATAGGAGCCCAAAAGTTAATGTACTTTCTAATTGTTAATGACTAATTCTGAATGAGGGACACTTAACAGCAGTCTAGAACTATAAAAAGAACCATACAGAGGAAATATATTTAAAGAACTGGCCTATCTTTTGTGGCAGAGAAAGAAACTAGTTGGTGGTGCCTGAAGGAATATTCTGAGTCTTTCTCACTTTAGGAGATCTCCTGGGGGAAAAAAACTGATCCAGAAAAATCCAGCATATGCAATAATAAATAATGAATAAGGGAAGGGCACTGCGTCAGTATCCACTTGTCTCTGCACTGTAACTGTACTTTACCTATTGAATTGTTTTGGCACCCTTTTCAAAAATCATTTGGCTATAGATGTATGGGTTTATTTCTGGACTCTCATTTCTGTTGTATTGGTCTATATGTCTATCCTGTATCTGTATCACTCTGGATACTGTAGCTTTGAAATCAGAATTGTGAGTCTTTTGACTTTGATTTTTTTTCCTTTCACCTCAAGATTGTTTTCACTCTTTTTTAAAGATTTTATTTATTTATTTGACAGACAGAGATCACAAGTAGTCAGAGAGGCAAGCAGAGAGAGAGAGGAGGAAGCAGGCTCCCCGCAGAGCAGAGAGCCCAACTCGGGGCTCCATCCTAGGACCCTGGGATCATGACCTGAGCTGAAGGCAGAAGCTTTAACCCACTGAGCCACCTAGGTGCTCCAAGATTGTTTTCACTCTTCTGGCCTCTTGGATTTCTCTTTGAATTTGAGGATCAGCTTTTCCATTTTACAAAAAAGGCTGTGGGAATTTTGATAAGGATTGCATTGAATATGTACATTTCTTTGGGTGGTACAACCTCTTAATGGTACTAAGTCTCCCAAGCCATGAACACTGGATGTCTTGTCCCTTATTTAGGTTTTTTAAAATCTTGCTGAGCAGTGTTTTATAGTTTTCAGTATATACGTTTTTTACTTCCTTGGTTAAATTTATTTCTATATATTTTATTCATTTAGACCATATAATAAATGGAATTATTTTCTCAATATCCTTTCCGGATTATTCATTGCTAGTGTATGGAGATACAACTAAATTTTGTGTATTGATCTTTTATCCTGAAGTTTTGCTGAATTTATTAGCTGTAACAGTTGTGTGCGTGTGTGTGTGTGTGTGTGTGTGTGTAGTCCTTTTGATTTTCTATGTCTAAGATCATCATATCTGGGAATAGAGGTAGTTCTACTTTTTCTGATTTTGATGTCTTTTATTATTTTTTTCTTGCCTAATTGATCTGGCTAGAATTTCCAATATAATGTTGCAAAGAAGTGGCAAGGGTGGCTTTTCTTACCTTGTTCTTGATCTTAGGGTAAAGGTTTTTAGTCTTTCATCATTGAGTATGCTGTTAGTTGTAGGTTCTTCATAAATAACTTTTATGTCAAAGAAGTTCCCTTTTATTCATAATTTACGTGCTTTTATCATGAAAGTTTGGATTTTTTAGATACTTTTCCTGCATTGTTTAAACTGATTTTGTTTTGTTTTGTCTTTCTTTCAGTCTTTATATGGGTGTAATGATTCCTCTGTGTTGAACCACTTTTGCAATCCTGGAGTTTGTGTATTGATCTCCTTTTAATATATATAAAAATCTCCTTTTAATATATTCTGGCTTGCTAGTATTTTGTTGAGGACTTTTGCATCTATATCTACAATGGATATTGGTCTGTAGTTTTCATTTTTTGTACTCTCTTTGTTTGACTTTGTTACTGGGATGCTTCTGACCTCATAGAATGACTTAGGAGGTTTTCCTTTGTTAGTCTTTTGGGGAAGATTTATAGGATTAGTGTTAATTCTTCTTTAAATGGTAGAATGCAGCAGTGAAGCCATCTGGTCCTTGGTTTTTCTTTACTGGGATGCTTTTGATTACTGATATAATCTGTTTGTTATAAGTCAGTTTGGATCTTCTATTTCTTCTTGAGTCAGTTTTGGTAGATAATATGTTTCTAGGAAATTCTCTCATTTCATATAGGTTATTTAATTTGTTGACATACAGTTATTCATAGTGTTATTTTCATGTTTATTTCTGTGAGGTCAGTAGTCATATTCCTACTTTCACTTCTGGTTTTTGTAATTTGAGTCTTCTCTCTTTTCCTTATTCAGTCTAGCTAAAGGTTTGTCAGTTTTGTTAATCTTTTTGAAGAATTGATCTTTGTTGATATTCTTTTTTTTTCTATTCTTTGTTTTATTAGTCTCTAATTTTTATTATTTTCTTCCTGTTGCTGGCTTTAAGTTTAGGGTTTTATTTTTTTCTGTTTTTTTAAGGTATAAAGTTAGATTATTGATTTTAAATCTTTTTTGATTTAAGGTTTTATTTGACAGAGAGAGTGTGTGTGTATGTGCAAGTCGGGGGAGGAACAGAGGGAGGGAGACAAGCAGACTATGCACTGAGTACAGAGCCACATGCTGGGCTTGATCCCATGACCCTGAGATCCCATGACCTGAGCTGAAACCAAGAGTTGCACGCTCGACTGACTGAGCCATCCAGGTGTCCCCTAAATCTTTCTTTAAAGCAGATAATTTACAAGTGTAAATTCCTTTTTGGTCATAAGATATTTTGTATGATTTCAGTCTTTTAAAATTCATTGAAAGTTGTTTTCATATGTTTCATCTTAGGAAATGTTCCATTAACACTTAAGAAAAATAGTGTTTACATTGTTTTTGGGTGGAGCATTCTACAATTATTGTATCTAGTCAGTTTATACTATTTTTTAAGTTCTCTCTTTCCTTACTGATATCTTTTTAAGACAGACTTTATTTGAGAGAGAGCGAGCATGAGAGGGGAGAGGGTCAGAGGGAGAAGGAGACTCCTTGCAGAGCAGGGAACCCAATCTGGGACTCCATCCTTGGACTCAGGATGATGAAGGCAGTTGCTTTACCAACTGAGCCACCCAGACGCCTTCCTTACTGATGTTCTGTTGAGTTCTGTCCTTTATGGAAGGTAGGATTTTGGTATCCTGTTACTGTTACTGTAGAACTGTTATTGTAGAACTATTTCTCCTTTCAGTTCTGTCAATTTTTTCTTCATTTACTTTGGAGGCTCTGTTATTAGGTATGTATATATTTCTTATTTTTATAAGATAAATTGTTTCTTTTATCAGTGTATAATGTCCTTTTTATTCTCTTATAAAATTTTTGGATTTAAAGTCTACTTTATCTGATATTAGAATAGCCGTCCAACCTTTCTTTTGGTTACTAATTGCACATATATTTTTTCCATTCTTTCACTTTTCACCCCTGTGTCTTTGGATCTGAAGTGAGTCTTTTGTAGACAGCGTATAGTTGGATCATGTCTTTTTATCCATTCTGCTTATCTCTGCCTTCTTATTGGAGAGTGTAATCCATTTACACCTAAAGTAATGCCTTTAGTTGGATATTTTGCTGTTTGTTTTTGGCATGTCATTCTTTTCCCCTCAATTTTCTTGATTCTTTACTATCTTCTTTTTGTTTAGTTAACTTTTTTGTATTGAACTGTTTTGATTCCTCTCTCGTTTCTATTTCTGTAAGTTATTTTCTTAGTAGTTACTCTAGGTATTATAGCCTCTCCAATTTATAACGATCTATTTTGAATTAATACCAGCTCAGGAGTGCCTGGGTGGCTCAGTCTTAAGCATCTGCCTTTGGCTCAGGTCATGATCCTAGGGCCTTGGGATTGATTGGGCTCCCTGTTCAGCAGGAACCCTGCTTCTCCCTCTCCCATTTCCTCTGCTTGTGTTCCCTCTCTCACTGTGTCTCTATCAAATAAATAAATAAATAAATAAAATCTTTAAAAAAAAAAAAAACTCAAACAAACCCTTAGCCTCTGTAGTATATAAAATCTTTTCCTGTATAGCTCCATTTCTCCTTCTTTATGTTATCACATCTTGCATCTTTATACATTCTGTGCTCATTAATGTCAGTTTATAGTTTTTATTTTATGCATTTGTTTGTGAAATCATGTAAAAAAAAGTTATAAACCAAAAATACAGTAATACTGGCTTTTGTATTTACCTATGTAATTACTTTTACCAGTGTTATTTATTTCTTTTTAGGGTTTCCAGTTACTGTCTCAGGTCCTTTTGTTTCCCCTAGTGGACTTCCTTACTATTTCTTGTAGCATAGGTCTAATAGTGACAGCCTCCTTTAACTTTGTTCATCTAGGAATGTCTTAATTTTCCTTTTAGATGTAAAGGATCAGTTTTTTGCTTTTGGTTATTATTTGTGTGTGTGTGTGTGTGTGCGTGCTTTTTAAAATTTTAAATTTTTAAAATTTATTTTTTAAGTTTTTTAAAATCTAAATTCAGTTAATTAACATATAGTGTATTATTTAGTTCCAGACGTAGAGGTCACTGTTTCATCAGTTGCATATAAACCCAGTGCTCATTGTATCACATGTCCTCCTTAATAGTCATAACCCAGTTACTCTATCCCTCCTCTTTTTTTGGTACTTTAAATATATATCATGCCACTGCTTTTTGGCATTTATACTTTCTGATGAGAAATTAACAGTTAATTTTATTGGGGAATCTCTCATGTATGAAGTACTTATTTCTTTTATACTTTCATGATTCTTTTTGGCTTTTGATCTCTCAATTGCAATTGTTTTGGTATGGATGTCTTTGCATTTATTCTTTCAGGACTCTGTTGAATGTTTTAAATGTGTAGTTTCTTGTTTTTTTTTTTCCCCCCAAATGCAGTAAGTTTTTAGCCATTATTTCTTCAAATATTTTTTCTGCTTCTTTATTTCTTCTCATTCGGGAGCTCCCTATTATGGCTCTATTGATACGTTTGGTGGGGTCTTACATACCTCTTCAGCTTTGTTCATTTTTCTTTGTGCTCCTCAGACTGGATAATTGCACTTAATCTACCCTCAAGTTCTCTGATCCTTCTGTCTTCTCATAGTTACTATTGAAACTCTGTGGTTAAATTTTCATTTCAGTTATTGTACTTTTCAGCCCCAGAATTTTTTTCTTTGTTTCCTTTTGAACTAATTTGTATCTCTTTACCAATAGTCTCTATTTGTTGTGCATTGTCTTTTTGGTTCCCATTAGCTCTTTGTCCATGGATTCTTTGAACTCTGAGAATATTTAAGATGATGATTGAGGCTTTGCCCAGTAAGTCTGATGTCTCTTCTTCCTCATAGACAGTTTCTGTCAGTTTCTCCTTTGAATGGGTCATACTTTATTATTTCTTAGCATACATTACAATTTCCTTTTTGAAAAATGATTATTTTAAATATTGTGTAACTCTGGAAATTAGATTCTTCCTCCTCCACCTATGGTTTGTTTTTTGTTGCTTTCTGTGGGTTGTTTTCTGTAGCTTTCTATGGGTTGTTTTCTGTTTGTTTACTGACTTTTCTAAACTGTTTTTATAACTTTTTTTGGTGATGAGCTGTCTCTGTCTTAAGTCAGCTTGGGCTACCATGACAACATACCATAGAAAAGATTTATATTCTCATAGTTGGAAGGGTGAAAGTGAGATCGTGTTGCTAGCATGATTGATTTCTGGTGAGAACTCTCTTCCTGACTTGCAGATGGCCACCTTGTCCCTTAGCTCTCACATGGCAGGGAGAAAGAGCCAGAAAGGCAGAGAGGCAGAGACACAGAGAAAGAAAACACCTACTGGTGTCTCTTCTTATAAACTGCAGTAATCCCATTATAGGGGGCAGTAATCCCATTATGAGGGCCCCACCTTCATGACCTCATTTAAACCTGATTATCTCCCAAAGGCCCCCCCCCCCATCTCTAAGTACCATCACCATGGGGATTAGGGATTCAGCCTATGAATTTTGGTGTGTGTATATGGGTGTGGGGCACAGATATTCTGTACATAATAGTCTCTGAAATCTTTTCTTCTTTAGCTGTGGTCTGCTAGTAGTAGGAGAGAGATTTCCTTGAATATTTTAAGTAAAAAAAGAAAAGAGAAAGAAAAAAAGAGAAGAAAGAAAATCCTTTCTTAGTCTTTGCACACTGGCTTTGTGTTGTAGCACTCTAACACTTAGGCTGTTTACTACTGTGTCTTTACTTCCTGTTTCTGCTAAGCCTAGAGATGAGCGAGTAGTTTTCTCAGGTCTTTTCTGACTAGGTTTCTTGCCTTGCACGTATGTATGGCTTTCTAAATGTTTTTTAATGTCCTAATTTCCCAAAGAAACCCTTGCCATTTTTTCTTTCAGGTTTTTGGCATATCTTGCTGTTCGCTTTAACTGGAATATTTTTTCTCAGGTGGCAATGCGTTTTTCATTTGCCTTAAAAATTTTTCTGAAGAATGCCCTCTGCATAGCTGCTCTTCTGTACTAAGAGATTTTCAAGTTGTTAAAATAAAGGAGAGAGCCTTGAGTCAGTCCTGCAGGTAGCCCTGCACCGGTCACAGCAGACAAACACAAATTCTTTGAGAACAGAGTCTGCTCTGCTCCATCTAGAACCAGGGACCAAGGTTCAGCTGTTGAAATGTGGGCTTGTATATTCAAGACTGCCACAGAGCCAGGAGTGGGGAAAGGGAAGTAAAAACATCATAAAGCTTTCACCTGTTTTGAAGTACCTTTTTCATGTATCAGCATTTGTTTGGTTGATGTAAACTTTTGACTAATTTCCAGAGTTTTGAGAAATTTTATTCTGACACCATTTTTAAGTGTTTCTATGGAGGGGATAGCCTCTTGGAACTACCTCCTACATTTTTTTCTGAGGGAAAAAAAGATGATGTCATTGAGGAAGTATTTTTGCTGGTGCTTTCTGATATTTGTTGCTGTTAGGCTCACAGATACCCTCTATAGTTTTTCTCTCCTGTTCCCGCTGTGCAACTTCTGCCCTATCTTAATTCTTCTTAGCTGCTTTTATTAGTATTTTAGAACCTTTCGTTATCCCTGCTTTTTTCATTTGGCTTAAAATAAAGATCGCATTTTTTAATGTCTTGTTTGCTTTGTTGCATTTTTATGGTATCAAGGAATCAAATTTTGTCCTGCCTTGCTCCCCAAATGTCCCTCTTGGTGCTTGTAGTCAACCCTTATTCCTACCCTAAGCCTCTGGTAATAATATGTTTTTTGCTTTTATAATTTTGTCTTTTCTAAAATGTCACATAGTTGGAATTATACAGTATGTATCCTTTTGAGATTGGCTTTCACTTAGCATAATGCATTTGAGGATTTCTCCACATTGTTTTGAGTTGTCAATAATTTGTTCATTTTTGTTGCTGAATAGTTTTCTGTTGTATGAATGTATAGTTGAAGGACATTTGGGCAGTCTTCTATTTTCACTGATTATGAATAAAGCTGTTGTAAACTTTCATTTTATAATTTCATGTGACTGTAAATTGATTTCTTTTGGGTAAGTAAATACCTAGGAAGTGGGATTACTGTGTCATAACTTTCTTAGAAATTGCCTGTTTTGTAAAGTGGCCATATAATTTTGAGATACATTTGTACATCACACATATGTCAGTGTAGAGAGTTCTGTTTTTTCTGCATCCTTACCATCACTTTATATTGTTAGTGTTTTGGATTTTAGCACTCTAATGTATAGAAGTGGAATCTCACTGTGTTTTTTTACATTTACCTATTGACTAATGCTGTTGAGCATTTTTTCGTGTATATTTGTGGATCTTCTTTGGGGAAGTTTCTGTTGAAATCTTTTGCTATTTGTTATTTATTTTAATTGAGTTTTGAGAATTCTTATATTGTAGTTATTCGTCCTTTGTTAGATGTGTTTTGTAGTATTTTCTCCCAGTCTATGGCTTGCCTTTTCATTCTCTTAACAGTGTCTTTCAAAGAGCAGTAGTTCTTTCTTTTAAAGAAGTCCATTTTATAAATTTTTTGGGTTTTGCTTTTGCTCTTGTATCTAAAACTCATGAAGATTCCTTCCTATGTTTTCAGTATTAAAGATAGAATGAAAGTCATAAATGTAATTGAAAAATTTTTAGTATCCATGTTGAAAAAATTAAGGAGAAGCAGGTGAAATTAATTTAAGCATTAAAAAAAAAGGATTTTATTTATTTTTATTTATTTGACAGAGACACAGTGAGAGAGGGAACACAAGCAGGGGAAGTGAGAGAGGGAGAAGTAGTCTTCCCGCTGAGCAGGACGCCCAACGTAGGGCTCAATCCCAACACTCTGGTATCATGACCTGAGCCAAAGGTTGACACTTAATGACTGAGTCACCCAGGTGCCCCTAAACATTATGTTTTAATTAGGCCAACATTTTCAAAATGGTTGTCTCAATACACATTGAATAGAAAATTATTATTTTTATGATATTTAAAGATTTTATTTTTAAGTAATCTCTGTATCCAGTGTGGGGCTTGAACTTATAACCTGGAAATCAAGAGCTGCATGCTCTACCAATTGAGCCAGCTAGATGCCACACAAAATTAATAATAAGTATTTACATTTTTATTTTTGTACTGAATCCTGTCCTCATGTGTATTTAACATAGCACATCTTAAGTCACTTGAGGCACATTTCAGGGTCTCACTAGCCATGTATGTCTAGTGGTCACCATAAGCAGATGGCACAGTTCTGCAAGTCTTAGAGTTTTAGGTTTTACTTTAAATCTGTTATTTATTTTAAGTTAAATTTTGTATAAGGTATATAAGGTATGGATTGCATGTCTTTTTTTTACATGGTTGTCTGTGAGAAACTTTTTTTTTTTTTTTAAAGTAGGCTCCAGGGGCGCCTGAGTGGCTCAGTGGGTTAAAGCCTCTGCCTTTGGCTCAGGTCATGATCCCAGGGTCCTGGGATAGAGCCCCGAGTTGGGCTCTCTGCTCAGCAGGGAGTCTGGTCTCCTCCTTCTCTCTCTGCCTGCCTCTCTGCCTTCTTGTAATCTCTCTCCGTCAAATAAATAAATAAAATCTTGAAAAAAAAAAAAAAAAGTAGGCTCCATGCCCAGTGTGGAGCCACATTGAAACTTTTTATAGGGGCGCCTGGGTGGCTCAGTCGGTTGTGTCTGCTTTTGGCTTAGGTGATGATCCCAGGGTTGTGGAACAAGTCCCTGCTGAGCAGGGAGCCTGCTTCTCCCTCTCCCTGTGCCTGCTGCCCTGTCTACTTGTGCTCTTTCTTTATCAAATAAATAAATAAAATCTTAAAAGAAAAAAAAAAGAAACTTTTTAGTAAAAGTTGTTTTGGGCAATTAGAAATCTCCAGATCATTCTGGGCTCCAAAGTTCAACATTTAGATATGTTTTCTTTTATTGCTTTAATTTATTGTCTTTTATTTCAGTGTAATGTAAATTTATTTTATAATTAACAATTTTGAAACCATATTTGTAAAATGTTCAGAAGTGTTAGGTATTTAGTGGCTTTATTCATATGCCTTTTTAAAAGTGAAATAGCACGCTTATGCTTTTTATTTTTTTAAGATTAACCTCTTCATTCCCAAAGTTGTGTCTAAAATTCTCACTTTGCTTCCAGGCATGTACTGGCATTGAAAATATTGATGAAGCTATTACATTGCTTGAACAGAATAATTGGGACTTAGTGGTAAGTACTTTTATTTTTGTTCTTTTTTCCAGCTTTATTGAGATATAACTGGTGTATAACATTGTTTAAATTTAAGGTGTATAGTGATGATTTGATACACATACATATTTTGAAATGATCATTGCAATAAGGTGAGTTAACACATTCATCACTTTATATGGTTACTTTTTTGTGTGTGGTTAGAACTTCTAAGATTTACTTTTTAAAGCTATTTTCAAGTATACAGTGTAGTACTGTTAACTGTAGTTACCTTGCTATACATTACATTGCCAGAACTTACTCCTTTTATACTTTGAAGTTTGTGTTCTTTGATCACTTTCACTCACTGTCCCGCATCCCTAGCAATCAGCAATCTAATCTGTTTCTATGAATTCCATTTTCTTTTAGATTCCACATGTAAGTGAGATCATACAATATTTGTTTTTCCCTCTCTGAGTTATTTCAAGAAATTTTTTCTGTTTTTTGGACCAGTAATCAAATTTTATTAATTCTTCCATGTCTTTAATGTTCTTTATAGGTGATTTAGCATATCATAGCCCATTTATAACTCTAATCTAAATGAATAAACTCTGAATGTCTTTAATATGAAGTTTGTATTTAGTTTAGTAGTAAATTACTAAATTATTATGAATTCTTAGATAATTTGAACAATTCTTAAAGTTGTTCTCTTATGTTACTATGAATTAAGGTTCCTCTTCTGTAATATTTTGGTGCAGATGCTTGGTAGGAGAGAAAATGCAGAGTTGTCTGAATGTCAGAATAATTCTATTTGATGTTTTCCCTTCACTTTCTGGGGCTCTCACTGATGAACATTCCTTTCTAAAGCTATTAACTCACATTTTGTTGTGTGTGTGTGTTTTTTTTTTAATTTTAAAAATGATCTTTGGAGAGTTTATTATAGAAGTGGTTTAGGTTTTTGAGTGGGGGAAGGCACTAACTCAAATCCTGGCACAGCACTACACATTCACAGAATTGTAATTACTATTGCAAGGCAAACTAAACATGAATTTTTTTAACAGTACAGGAACAGTACTGGTTGTGTTGGGATGACACAGGTGTCCCTGAGTGCCTTTGAAGTCCTAAGAAAGTCTAAATTACTATTTTGAAGAAGTATTATTTTCAAAGGTCAAAACTAGAAATGTGTGCTTATAGAACTGAAATTAGATATGTAGATATAATCAACTATCAGTTGTCTGTATGTTTTGTGTAGATTTACTGCTGTTAAAATTTTTACTTAAAATATAAAAAGCCTCTATTATCTGCTTGTACAATTAACACTTTCTAATGTATTTTGCAAGGGTATTTTCTCTTAATTGCATGGTTAAAATTTTTTTAATATAAATGAGGTAATTCTAGTCCTACGATTTTGTAATCTGCACTTTTCAATTAACAGCCTGTCACGAATGTCCAGGTAAATGTGGCTAACTGCTCATTCTTTATAATGTTCATTTAATGTTTACATGGTATGCTGAGGGGTGGTTGTAACATAATAATTTTACCAATCTGTTCTATGCTTTTAGATACTTAGGATTTTTGCAGTATTTTGCTATTATACACACAACTGTAGAGAATATTCTTGGATATTCTTCCTTGCATACTTAGCTATTAATTTTCCTAAAAGATAATAAATAAATTCAACTCATATGTGTATTTCTGTGCCAAATTGTGTGTGTGTGTGTGTGTGTGTGTGTGTGTGTTTGGTATTTATAGTTAAATTGCCTTCCAGGATAGTTTCACTAATTTAAATCTTTATCAAATATACACATTTTTGAGATTGCCTATTTCATTAAGCCAGAGCTTCCTTATTTTTCATATAGGGCATGTTCAGGCACTTGTCAAAATTTATAAATGTTTGTATGACCTGACTCCAAATCCATGCTTTTACCATATTATAATCTTTTTAAAAAATATTTTTATGTTCTTTTAAAAGAAGTTTTTGCGTTAATCACTTGCTGCTCATCATAACAAGTTCACTCCATAATCCCCCACATATTTCACCCATCTCCCCTGTCCACCTCCCCTCTGAGGTGACCATTAGTTTGTTCTCTATAGTTAAGAATCTGTTTCTTGATTTATGTGTGTTTCTCCTTTTTTCCCCCCTTTGCTCCTTTGTTTTGTTTAAGTCACACATATGAGTGAAATCATATGGTATTTGTCTTTTTCTTACTGATTTATTTCACTTAGCATTATACTCTATGGCTCCACTAGTTGTAAATAGCAAGATTTCGTTCTTTTTTAATGGCCGAATAATATTCCATTGTATGTATATACCATATCTTCTTTATCCATTTGTTGATCAGTGGGCATTTGGACCACTTCTGTAATTCGGCTATTTTAAATAATTTTGCTGTAAACCTTGGGGTGTATGTATGCCTTTGAATTAGGGTTTTTGTAATCGTTGGGTAAATACTCAGTAGTGCCATTGCTGGATTGTAGAGTAGTTCTATTTTCAACTTTTTAAGCAACCTCCATACTGTTCTTCAGAGTAGCAAAAATAAACAGTTGGGACTGCATCAATATAAAAAGCTTCTGCAAAGTGAAGGAAATAGTCAACAGAACTAAAAAGCAGCCTGTGGGCTGGGAGAAGATATTTGCAAATGACATATCTGATAAAGAGTTAGTATCCAAAATCATAAAGAAATTTTCAAACTCAACACCCAAAAACCAAAAAATCCAGTTAAGAAATGAGCAGAAGTCATGAGGAGGCGCTTTTTCAAAAAAGATATCCAGATGTCTAATAGACATGAAAAGATGCTCAACATCACTCATTGTCAGGGAAATAGAAATCAAAATCACAGTGAGATACCACCTCATACTTGTCAGATTGACTAAAATGAACAACACAAGAAATAACAGTTGTTAGTGAGGATGCAGAGAAAGGGGAACCCTCTTGCACTGTTGGTAAGAATGTGAACTGGTGCAGCCACTCTGGAATACAGTATGGAGGTTTCCTCAGAAGTTAAAAATAGAACTACCCTATGATCCAGCAATTGCACTGCCAGGTATTTACCCAAAGGATACCAACATACAGATTCAAAGAGGTACATGCATCCCAGTGGTTATAGCAGCATTATCAACAATAGCCAAACAATGGAGAAAGCCCAGATGTCCATTGACAGATGAATGGATAAAAAAGAGGTCACACACACACACACACACACACACACATGCCATACACACATAATGGAATATTACTCTACCATCAAAAAATTGAAATCTTGTCATTTGCAACAATGTGGATGGAGCTAGAGTGTATTATCCTAAGTGAAATAAGTCCGAGAAGGACAAACACCATATGATCTCACTCGTATGTAGAATTTAAGAAAAGAAACAGATGAACATATGGGAAGGAGAAAAAAGAGAGAGAGAGAGAGAGAGAAACAAACCATAAGGGATTCTTAATGATAGAGAACAAACTGAGGGTTGATGGAGAGAGGTGGGTAGTGGATGGGCTAGATGGGTGATGTGTATTAAGGAAAGCACTTGTGATAAGCACTGGGTGTTGTATGTAAGTGATGAATCATTGAATTATACTCCTGAAACCAATATTGCACTGTATGTTAACTGAAATTTAAATAAAATAATCCTAAAAATAAATGTTAATGTTCTCATGGCAGTGAATTAAATAAATAAATGTATGTATGTATGTTTGGTAGAATTTGCCTTTGTTTTCTTTGTTGGTCTTTTCCTAGCTTCTTTACATGTAGAGTTAGGTTGGTTATTTGAGATTTTTTTCTTGCTTCTTGAGGTAGGCCTATATTGCTGTAAACTTCCCCCATAGAAGCACTTTTGCTGCACCCCAGATGTTTTGTCACTGTTTTATTTTACCATGTTTCCATGTACTTTTTAATTTCTTTTATTCCCTGGTTGACCCATTCATTATTTAATAGCATGTTATTTAACCTCCATGTATTCATAGTCCTTAGAGATTTTTTTCTTGTGGTTGACTTCTAGTTTTATAGTGTTGTGGTCAGAAAAGATGCATGGTATGACCTAAATCTTAAAATTTGTTGGGGCTTATTTTATGGCCTAATAGGTGATCTGTTCTGGATGATGTTCCATGTGCACTTGAAAAGAATGTGTATTCTGCTCCTTTAGGATTGAGTGTTCGGAATATAACTGTTAACCACCCCCCCCCCCCCCCCCCCCCCCCCCCCCCCCGTCATTTAAAGCTGTTTACAGTGATGTAAGTGGGTTGTTAAAATCCCCTACTGTTATTGTATTACTGTTGATTAGTTCCCTTATGTTTGTTATTAACTATTTTATGTATTTGGGTATACCCATGTTAGGTGCATAAATATTTATAATTGTTATATCTTCTTGTTGAATTGTTCTCTTTATTATTATATAGTGTCCATCTTTGTCCCTTGTTATAGTCTTCATTTTAAAGTCTGTTTCATCTGATATAAGTATTGCTACTCTGGCTTTCTTTTGACATCCTTTCACATGGTAAATGTTTCTCTGTCCTCTCCCTTTAAATCTGCAGCTGTTTTGGTCTGAAGTGAGTCTCTTGTAGGCAACCTATAGAATGGTCTTTTTTTTTTTTTTTAAACCATTCTGTCTTCCTGTGTCTTTTTTTTTTTTTTTTAATTTATTTGACAGACAGAGATCACAAGTAGGCAGAGAGGCAGGCAGAGAGAGAGGAGGAAGCAGGCTCCCTGCCATGCGGGGCTTGATCCCAGGACCCTGGGATCTTGACCTGAGCTGAAGGCAGAGGCTTTAACCCACTGAGCCACCCAGGTGCCCCCTTCCTGTGTCTTTTGATTGGAGTGTTTAGTCAGCTTATTCAAAATAATTAGTGATAGAAATTTATGTTTTAAAGATCTTATTTATTTGACAGACAGAGATCACAAGTAGGCAGAGAAGCAGGCAGAGAGAGGAGGAAGCAGGCTCCCTGCTGAGCAGAGAGCCTGATGCAGGGCTCCATCCCAAGACCCTGGGATCATGACCTGAGCTGAAGACAGAGGCTTTAACCCACTGAGCCACCCAGGTACCCCAATAGAAATGTATTTATTGTTTTTTTATTACTGGTATTGTGCTTGTCTGAAGACTTTCTCTGATCCTTGCTTATCTTCCTTTCTTTCATGGTTTACTTATTTTATTTAGTGGTACATTTGGATTTCTTTCTCTTTATTCTTTGTGGATTACTAGTTTTTGGTTTGTGGTTACCATTAGGTTTGTATATAACATCTTGTTCATATAGCAGTCTATATTACATTGAGGGTTAAGTTTGAACCCATTCTTCCTCCTTTTCTCCTCATGTTTAGGTTTATGGTATCATATATTATTACATCCTTTTATATTGTGAGTTCCTTGACTGGCTTTTTACAGAAATACCCATTTTTCACTACTTTTGTGTTTCCTACCTTCATGTTGCCATTTTTTCTTTGTCTTTCATTTCCACTCAGTGTCCCCTTTAATATTTTTTGCAGGGCTTGTTTAGTGGTCTTAAATTCCTTTAGTTTTAGTTTGTTTGGGAAACTCTATCTCTGTTTCTGTTGTGATTGATAGCCTTGCTGTATGCAGTATTCTTGGCTGCAGGTTTTTCCCATTCAGCACTTTAAATGTAAATGATGCCACTCCTTTCTGACATGGAAATTTTCTGCCGAAAAATCCACTGACAGCTTTATGGGGTTTCCTTTGTATGTAACTGCCTTCTTTTGTCTTCTTACATTTAATATTTTTCTTTATCAGTATATTTTGCCAATTTACTGCTTTCGTTGATTTTGATGGGGGTTCTCTGTGTCTCCTGGATCTGGATATCTGTTTCCTTCCCCAGATTAGGGAAGTTTTCAGCTATTTTCTCTTCAAATAAATTCTCTGTCCCCTTTTTTCTCTTCTCTTCTGGGACTCCTTCAATCTGATCACTATTAAGTTTGATGGAGTCACTGAATTCCCTCAGTGTATTCTCGTTTTGCGTAATTCTCTTTTTTCTTTTGTTCAGCTTGATTACTTTCCATTACTCTGTCTTCCAGGTCCTTAATTAGTTCCTCTGCCTCTTTCGGCTTCTTGTTCATTCCATTAGTTGTGTTTCTCATTTCATTTACTGAGCCCTTTATCTCTGCTATTTCTTATCTTTGTATTAATTGTCTCACTGATGTCTATCACTTTTTTTCTCAAGTCCAGTGATTATCCTTATGATCATTGCTTTAAATTCTCCATCAGTCATGTAATTTGTATCTGTTTCGCTTAGATCTTCATCTGTGGCCTTGTCTTAGTCTTTAATTTAGAACAGATTCCTCTGTCTTCCCATTTTGTCTATGTTTCTGTGCCTTTTTCTGTGGAAGGAAAGTCGATATCTCCTGTTCTCGAGAGTAATGGCTTCATGGAGAAGCCCTCTAGTACCCCATAGCATAATCTCTCCTATTGCCCAGGACCTGGTACCTCTGGGAGTGTCTCCATGAGTGCTGTGTGTGCTCTCCTGTTCTGTGCTGACCACTGTATCCTTTAGGTCAGTTGTCTGCAGAGGGTCTCTTTGCCTGGTGTGAACAGTGTTTGGTCCTTGGCCTCAATGTGGCATGTTTTAACTAGGTGTGCTCTGGTCTGCTTGTGAAATAAGACCTGTCATTGCTGTCACTGGAACCAAGGCCTTGCAAAACTCCAGGGTATGGAGTCATGGTGTTGGTAGTGGTTTGGTGGGTCTTCTTGGGGAGAGGCCTGCCCCCTTTGAAGTGTGGTTCTTCTGGAATGTGGGAGGCAGGGCTTGGTTTAAGCAAATTAGGTAGCAAGTGTTAGCACTATGCTGCTTCCCGCAGGTGGCCCTTTGTTCATGCTGCGGGGTGGGGAAGGGAAATGCCACCTGCCAGATCTTTTGTTTCTGGAGGGATCTCTCTGTGAATGCTGCCTCTCTGGGACATGCTCTGGGATGAGCACGTAGCTGGTTTACTATGTGCCTCAAGTGCTCTTCAGAATGCCATCTCCATGCTGTATGTCCATGGGTTGTTTATTCTGCTTTCTGTTTAGGAGCAGCCACAGTGTCCTTTCAGCTCTCTCAGATGAAAGGATGTTGACCTTCAAAACTCCAGGCTTTAAGCTCTGCTGGGTTTAAGAACTCCCAAATTTGGGCCCTGTTGCTTTCCAAGCCAGTTGCTATGGCCTTTTCATTTTCCCAAGTGCTCTCGTATATTATTAGTCTGATCTCTCACCCTTCTCTGCACTGCAGTGGCCATGATCTGTTTGTTTCCCAACCTATGTCTCTGAACTTTGTGGCCTCTTTTCTTCCTTTATTTGTGGAGTTTGTTCTGCCAGTCTTCAGGCTGGTTTCTGGTGTATTTTGGGTTATTCGATAGTTTTATTTGTGGGACGAGGTGAACCTAGGACCCTCCTACTCTGCCATCATCCTCCTAATCCATTGTGTTATTTTTAAATTATTTTTAATTATTAAAGCGCTGTATAGATGATATGTACATGATTCCTGTGTGGAGGTGGGAAGTGTCAGGACCTTACTCAGAATAATGTCCCAGATTTCTAGTCTTGAAGTTGTTGTTGTTGTTTTCAATAGCAAGTGCATTACTTTATTTAGTGTATTTTTACGGTGTCCTTTGAAGAGGCTGATGCAAATTGTTGCTTTAGATTAAAAATCCCACTAAGCCACTCTTGCATGGTATTGATAAGAGGAATATGAGGATAAGAGGAGTTAAGTGAGGTCATGTGCTTGGAATAATGGACTACAAGTCTTTCATCTGAAAATTACCATTTGGGGGTAATATAAATTCTTTCCTAATGTCCTTCTGTTGGTCCATGTTCATTAGCTTTGAAGGGTAAAACGTCACTTGGTTCTGCATATTTTCTTAATCCAGTCTATCTAGGATACTGCAAAGGACAATTTTTCCTTAAATAATTGAATGGTAGAAGTACTCTTCAACTATTTCTGAGTTAACTTGATTTTGGAAAATATTGTAAAAGCACTTGGGTTAAAAACACTGACGTTAAATTTCTGTAGAAATGTAATTCACACTTTAATGGGCCCAAGCAAAAGCATTAGGCCATCTCTCACAACCTTAAACTTAGGGTTTCTTTTGAAATAAATGTCCTAGGTGGCTTTTTTCTGGAAATATACCATCTTTATCCACCATAATAATTTGCTGTGCTGTTTAACTATCTGGCTCTATACATTTTCTCGTTTTCCTATTTATATGACACTTAACTTTATCTTGTTGTTTTTAAAAAACAAAACTTGAACATTTTGAATAACTCATGATTCAAACTTTTCATTAGGTTCATGGAACTTTTTTATATGATGTTTTATATATTTTGCCTGTGCATTGTTATTTTGTCTTTCTAAATTATGATTATCACTGCTCTATATTTTATGGACCCTTATGGAACAGTTTGCATAATTTGAGTTTTAAACCTTGGAGATGTCTATATTTTAAATTGCCTGTATGCATCAGTTCAACCTCTCCTCCTCTGTTTTTGTGCCTGTTTTGCTAGAGAAGTATAGAGGAATTTGAGTTTAGGTACCACAATCTGGGATTGTGAAGATTTTAAGAAAACCCCAGAACAAAAAACTAATTATGTCAGTACTGAGTGCTTACAGTGTATCCAAATTTATGCTACATATAGTGGGAGCTTAAAAATATTAACAGTATATGGTATATGATTTCGAGAAGTATACTGAAAAATTGATAAGACGTATGATCTCTTAGACATGTATGTTATACTTAGAAATGGTAATGACTTCCTGAGAAATAATGATTATGCATATTTTAGCTATTTTATAGATCTAGACACATAAGTAAAAATATTTCTATATAGATATGTAGGAATTTAAGTCACTAGTCACTTACCCTGATCCTGTACCTTATTTTCATTATATAGCTATTGGTAAACTAGTTCTTCCAAACCCTGTTTTAAATACTTCCCAGTTGACTGTATTTATTTTGGGATAACTGTAGGTTGGGTTATATATGCTAAAATTCTGAAAGCAAAATAACATGAACTGTAATTCTATTGGGAAGTATCTCAGGCTGTTTTTTTATTTGAAATGAAGACTAGTTGAACTCTGCTTCCTCCATCTACCTCAGTCTTTTGAGTTTTCACTTTGTCTTGCACTTATATTTAAGAGAGGATTAATGTTGTTATAGTTGATTCCTTCCTTGCAGATGAGTATTTTCAGTTTATATACTGAAAGATGAATATGTAAGGAAGCATTATTGCCAATGGAGTAGAATCTTTTACCAAGGGATTGCCTTCTTACATGCAAGCATGCTATGTGATCACTATAAATTCTAATCTAGATCCAGAATTGACCCAGTGTTCCTTTTCATGTTTTCAGTATAGAAGAATTTGTGCCAGTAGAGAATAGCAATCTATACAGTTTGTGTTAACTTTGAGTAATCAAAATGTGAGGCAATTAACTAGAGTGAAAATTGGTTGCATTCATCTTGAATCAGGGGCCCTGCTCCTGGATTTTCAAATCTCTTGTCATTATTTTATTGAGTATAGTCTAGGTTGAGTTACTTCTTTCTGAACTTCTGAACTTCTATATATGAAGTAAGCTGTTTGGACTAAATTATAGTCAAAATCTCTAGATACATGAAATATTTATGAAGAAGTGATTTATGTCCTAATTCCTCTTGAGATTCTATAAAAAGGAGTCAAATGTGATTTGCTTATAGTAATATAAGCAAATGTTTTAGTAGAATTTCATAAGTGTTTGAAATACTTGTACACATACCATTTTGTTTAATCTTTTTAACAACTTTATGATGTAGATAATGGCAAGACAAGATGCATGCCAGTTGCTGCATAGGTCTGTATATATGAAACTCCTTCAATAAAATAAAATTCCCAGTAAGCTCTAGAAAATCAAGGAAAAGATATTTGACATATATTTGATAACCCAGTGCTAAGTGAAATAAAGTAAAAGTAAATGTTAACCTAGTCCTACTGCATTTTAAGTACTCTGTGCTCTTAGGAAATGATTTTTGAACTTTGCACTACTTCTGCCCTAGTTTTCTGCCTGTGCTGACATAGCTGTTTTGCTGAAGAAAGACTCTATTCAGTGTGCTTGTATTTATCTTTACTATGTGTTTCAACTTAAGGCAAAAATGAAACAAATAAGACTATTTTTGGATCATTACTGAATTGCTGTTCTACAGCGATAGATTTGTATTAATAGAAGTTTATAATAAATTGATTAATACTGAAAAGTCAAATGCAAGGAAAATTACCATGCACATAATTTGTCTAATTTTAAGATTCACTGAGATACCTTGAGATATTTTCATTCTACCAGTTTTCACTTTTGAATATATCCTAGTGATTATCCTAAAATTCCTTAGAAAAATTTCTTCTACTACCCTACTCAGGATGTGGTTATAGAGTTCCTTGAGTGTGCACTGCTTTTCTATTTTATACAGTGTTGTGAACACCTGCAGTTTTATGAATGAACTAGTTAGCCAGTGATATAATGAGTCTCTGTTGTCATCAGAAAGCAGCCAAGCATTGAGTGCTGCCCTTCATCAATGGCCATTAGACACTGGCTTATATTTACACAGATCCTTGCTATGACAAAAGAGAAGCTATTATGAAGGAATTATCTCATTTTATCAATTTCTCCTCCTTTGCTATAGCCTTCTTTGTTTCTTTTCTTTTTAAGGGACTGCAAGGCCATTGTTTTACAGAAGTTTTCAATTTTTTGCTTATAATTTGTCTACCGTCCTGTGTCTACTGTCTTGTCCTTTTATTGAGGATGTACTTTGTGCTAGGTGTCATGTCAGATGGTTTACCTGTATTATTTCATTTAATCTTCACAGCAGTTCCAAAAGGTGAATAGGCTTTATTTTATAGATGAGAAATTGAGGCCCTATAAAGTTAAGTAAACTGTCCATGCTTGTGCCTCTATTTGGTAAGGAATAAAACTGTGATTTTGAACTCTTGTCTGTCAGTCCATAGAAATGTCCGTACTTTGAAGTCATGGTTTATAATTATTAGATTTTCCATACCGATTTCTTTTGCTCCTTTATTTTTCTTTCTACCACTCACTGCTAATTTCATATTGTCAAATGAAAGAACTCTAGTTACATACTAGTACTTTAAATATGTTTATGCATTGTTTTCAAGTAGATTCCAAGTTTCTAGAAGAAAGGGATTATGTTTCTTATTAATTTTGCCTTGGCACCTGACCACTTGTTTAATAAATGCTTATTTGACTGATTGCTTTTATTATTAGTACACTTAAATTTTAAGTCTGTTTTCCATCTCCATCATTTGCATATTTGAAAAGTCCTTGCTATTAAGATTTCTGACTCTTACTGCTATTACTATTTCTTATCTGGCATAATGAAGTTTGAGAAAAGAGGGAGGAAAACCCAGATACCCCAAGGAATATGATTGGGCTGATTTCATTATTTCACTAATAATATTTAGATGGTCTTCTCCTGTTGTAGCTCTTTAAGTGATATGTTTCACAAACAAATTGTTTCTGTTTTTTCCCCTTATGTTTATTTCTGGTTGTGCTATCATAAAGAAAGCCCCTCACATGAACTTGTATTTTTGAAGTTTTTCATCAGTTCTGCATCTTAACAGAGAACTTAAGTAGAGTGAAAGACCATTGCTATTTCAGGGCACCTGGGTGGCTCAGGTGGTTAAGCATCAGGTCATGCTCTCAGGGTCCTAGGATCAAACCCAGCATCCAGCTACCTGCTCAGCATGGGGTGTGCGTCTCCTCCCAGTCCCTGCACCACTCCCCTTGCTCATTTGTGTGTGCTCTCTCTCTCTCAAATAAATGAAATTTTTAAAAAAATGACTATTGGTGTTTAAAGTGTGATTAAACAGATATGAAAGAATTGTTTTCTAGGGACGCCTGGGTGGCTCAGTTGGTAAAGCGTCTGCCTTTGTTTGGCTCAGGTCATGATCCTGGGGTCCTAGGATCCTGTGTAGGGCTCTTTGCCCAGCAGGGAGCAGCTTCTTCTTCTGCCTGCCACTCCCCCTGCTTATGCCCTCTCTCTCTGACAAATAAACAAAATCTCTGGAAAAAAAGATATTGTTTTCTACTTTTCAGAGGAAACTTAGTTTTTACAAACATGAAATTCTCAGTTTACTAACCTCACTTTACCAAAACAGAACTGAGGTCTTCATTTTTACCCCTGACTGCAGCTTGACTTTCTGCTTATTTTTTCATTGGATTTTGCTCTGTGTTGTGTGACTTTTCCTTTAAATATAATCTAGTTCTAGAGTTACTTCCTTGCATGAACCAAATACTTCTTTTATAAAACTGATGGTAGGTAAAAGTTTAGAGACTTTAAGACCTAGTAATAAAGTGGTATGCTAATTTGATGTTAGTGGATAGTGTCCATTGTTAAATGAAATTTGGAACTGTGGCTAATATTTATTTATTTATGTATGTATTTATGTATGTATGTATGTGTGTGTGTATGTATGTATTTATGATTTCTAGTATACTTGCCTAACCTGTGTTTCAGAACACAGAGTTAAACTATTTAATTGAAATCATGAGGAGTCAGCTCACTGCAATAAAACTAAGCTAAAAGCTTCATGCTAATTCTGAAAGAGGTAGTATATGCTATTTAAAGCTTGAACATTAAAAGAAAATGAAATTTTAAAGGTTTTGTATTTAAAATTATTTAATTCAATTGGATGCCCTTTGATCTTTGATATTTTGTAAAGCTTACTAACCTACAGGTTAGCTTGCTTTTAAAAATGGGTTTATTTTCCCCAAGTGCCTTGCTATATTATACTCAGCTAACTTATTTATGTCATTGGAATTGATTTAAACAAAGTATTGCAGCAAAGTCAGTGGTTAGTTAGCACACCTGTAAATGTGATGACTTACAGTTCCTCTTGCTGGTTCTGAGGATCAGCAGACATAAATCAGTGTGTACTTAGAAAAGAAAAAGTAATATGCTAGTTAGAATTCCCATTTTCTTTTTTAAAAATATTTTATTTATTTATTTGACAGAGAGATAAAGGGACATAGCACAAGTAGGCAGCTCTGCAGGCAGAGGGAGAGGGAGAAGCAGGCTCTCCGCTGAGCAAGGGCCTGATGCAGGGCTCAATCCCAGGACCCTGGAATCATGACCTGAGCTGAAGGCAGCCACTTAACCGACTGAACTACCCAGGTGCCCCTAATATTCCTATTTCATAATTCTTTATACTGACAGTTTTTTAAAAATTTTGCTACTTAACAATAATATACTTTCTTAACAATTATAGTTACACTTCTGTACTTTTAAGTAAGAGGTAGTTAAAATGTTTGCATAAAAATTTTTGCTTTCTAATACCTCCCTTGGTTGTCACTTTCTTCATTCTCTTACTAATTTTTTTTTTAAAGATTTTATTTATTTATTTGACAGAGAGAGATTACAAGTAGGCAGAGAGGCAGGCAGAGAGAGAGAGGAGGAAGCAGGCTCCCCGCTGAGCAGAGAGCCCGATGCGGGACTCGATCCCAGGACCCTGAGATCATGACCCGAGCCGAAGGCAGTGGCTCAACCCACTGAGCCACCCAGGCGCCCCTCTTACTAATTTTTTAATTAAAAAAATTTTTTTTTGCATTAAGAATGCTTAACATCTACTCTCAGTAATAACTTCATTTTCTTTTAATAACCTATTCTTGGATTTTGTTGTTTGGTTTGTATTTTGTTTAACTTGATGTTTTAGTAATTTTTTTATATTTTTGGTGTACTCCTCTAATACTTCTTCCTCACTTGTGCATGGATTTCTCCCCAGCATATACTTGTTCTGTTTTAAAAACAAAGTTCTGTAGTTCTTCAGATACCAAGGTACTCTAGGGTAAACTATGTTTTATCTATATCCAATTTAGTTTACAGGAAGCTGAGCAGTGGAGTTGTTTCTTGAATACCTCTATTAACAGATTTTGGGCCATCTTTCATATCCTCTATCATTTAGCCCTGCCTATTCATTATGAATGAGCTTCCATAACTCTAGAGCATGTATGACTTCATACAGCCAAATTAGCCTATAATCTCAAACTTGCCATAGGTATTCTTATTGCCAAGTTCATGCTTTTCCTTTTCCTTGTTGATAATCAGATTTTATCCTTCCTTTAAGGCTCACTTGAACTCTAATCCTTTCTGTTTCCTAGCAGCCTCTTCACTCAGTGAGAACCCTTGTCTCTGAAGCTTTGTATCCATTGTTGTGATACTACTATTCTTTTAATACTTCGCTTTTGCTCCATTTTTCCTCTTCCCTTCACTCCAACATGCGGACATATACACACACACTTTTAAAGAGAATGTTAATATCGTTAAAAGAATTAAAATGACTTTCATCTAGGGGTATTTGGGTGACTCAGTCGATTAAACGTCTGCCTTTAGTTCAGGTCATGATCCCAGTGGCTGGGATCCAGCTGAGATCCAGCTTAGCCGGGAGCCTGCTTCTCTCTCTGTCTGCCACTTCCCCTGCTTGTGCTCTCTCTCTTTCTCTGTGTCAAATAAATAAAATAAAAAATGACTTTGAATTAGAGTGTTTAAGGAAAGACGTTATGGGTAAGGATACATATTTATTGATATATATACCTAGAAAAATGCATTATGTTACACCTTTAATAAATCTATGGTTAGCAACTGTGTAGAAGCTATCTTTGAAGATAATTGAGTAGTTCTAATGTATTGCTATATTATTGCTAACATGTTGGCATTTTTTTTTTCTAAACCAGGAAGTTTATTACCTTTTTCTGAATGTCAAAATTGAGGTATAGTTCTAGAGACCAGTAGTCTCCATAGGCATAGGTCTGTATTTTAGGGATATGGCAAGTCTTAATAGCACTCTCATAAATTATAGGCTTGAATTTGGATTTATATTTTCTTCTTAGTAATTGATTTAATACATAGAGGATGAATATTTTCAAAACATACAGTGACTGATAATAACATGTTTATTAGAACATGAGGTTATTTAAAAATGTTAAGGAATTATAGAAGAGTTGCAAAATAGTTCAGGGTTCTTAATACCCTTTATCAAACTTCTGTTAACATTGACATCTTACATAACCACAGTGCAGATGGGGAAAGTTGGTAAAACTGGCACAATACTATTGGTAGTTTTAGTGTAATACTTATTACAATAGTACTTTTATACTATTGGTACAATATTATTAACTAATCTATGGACCTTATTTGAATATCACTAGTTATTTTACTAATGTACTTTTTAAAATTCAAGATCCAATCTAAAATCCACAGTGCATTTACTTTTTGTGTTTCTGTAGCCTTCTCCAATCTCTGACAATTCCTGTTATTCTTTGTTTCATGACTGTGACACTCTTGGAGGGTACAGATCAGGTATTTTGTAGCATATTCTTGAGTTTGAATTTCTCTGATGTTTTCTTATAGTACACTGAACATATCTGTATTCTTGGAAAGAATATCACAGATATGATTTTGTGCCTTTCTCAGTGTACCAGAAGGTACATGATGTCAGTATGTCTTACTACTGGTGATGTTAATTTTGACATTGTTTTAGGTGATGTTTTCTAGGTTTCTTCACTGTGGTTACTATTTTCCTCTTTGTAATTAGTAAATATCTTTTGTGGAAATATGCTGAGACTATAGAAATATTTTACTAATTTTATGTCTTCTATTGATTTGCTAATATATTTCTCATGAAATTATTTATAGTAGTTGTCCCAGGTTTTACAAAATAATCTTTAAACAATCAGAATCTACATTTAAATAATAATACACTGCTCCATGTTTAGTGTTGATGGCCCTATAGCATTGTATTTCCAATTCTTCTGTCCCATTTTTTATATTGTTATTGTCATGTTATTTTATTTATTTATTTATTTATTTTTTAGATATTTTATTTATTTATTTGACAGACAGAGATCTTAAGTAGGCAGAGAGAGGAGGAAGCGGGCTCCCTGCTGAGCAGAGAGCCCGATGCGGGTCTTGATCCCAGGACCCTGAGACCATGACCTGAACTGAAGGCAGAGGCTTTAACCCACTGAGCCACCCAGGCGCCCCTGTCATGTTATTTTAGTTTTGCAAATGCTATAAACACAGTATGTTGTGACAGTTTTTACTTCAGGTAGTCACTTTTCTTTTAGAACAGTAAAATTTAAGGAGAAAATAATTTTATTTTACTTACATTTGTTAACTTTCTTTGAGTAGATTTAAATTTTTGTCAGGTATCATATTCCTTCTGCCTGAGCTACTTCCTTTAATATTTCTTGTAGGGTAGGTTTGGTGGCAATAAATTCTCACAGTTTCTTGTTTTTCTGAGAAAGTTTTCATTTCTTCATTTTTGAAAGGTGCTTTCAGTGGGTATGGAATTCTGGGTTGACAGTTTTTTCTCCCTTCAGCACTTTAAAGTTAAATGTTACTCTCTTATTTTCTAGCTTGCATGGTTTCTGGAAAGAAGTCTATTTATTTTCTAATATTTGTTCTTCTGGCTGCCTTCAAGATTTTCTCTTTGTGGTTTTTCTTTTCAGCAGTTTGAATATGGTCTGCCTGAGAGAGTATGTGTGTGTGTGTGTGTGTGTGTGTGTGTGTGTGTGTGTAACTTTTGTAGTTCTGCTTCATATTCTTGGATCTGGTTTTAAAGATTCTTTTTTCTTTTATTTAATTGAGATTAACATTACATGTAGTTAACTGTATTAATATGTACAGGTCAGTGGTATTTAGTATATTCACAGTATTATGCAACTGCAAGCTCTCTTTAGTTGGTTTTGAAAATTATTATTTTTCTCTTTTTTTCTTCTGTATTTTTGACTTTGTGTATATTAAATACAGTAGTCTTTTTTTTTGTTTTGTTTTAAACACAGTAGTCATAAATAATACAAACTTGAACTGTGTGGGTCTGCTTATCCATGGATGTTTTGTAAAAATATAGTACAGTACTGTAAATGTATTTTGTCTTCCTTATGACTTTCTTAGTAACATTTTCTTTTTTTTTAATTTTCTTTTCCTTTTTTAAAAAGATTTAATTTATTTATTTAACACACAGAGAGAGAAATCACAAGCAGGCAGAGAGGCAGGCAGAGAGAGAGGGGGGAAGCAGGCTCCCTGCCGAGCAGAGAGCCGGATGGGGGACTCAGGACCCTGAGATCATGACCTGAGCCGAAGGCAGAGGCTTAACCCACTGAGCCACCCAGGCGCCCAACATTTTCTTTTCTTTAGTTTACTTTATTGTAAGAATATAGTATATTGTACATAGAACATAGAAAATATGTGTTCATTAACTGTTTATGTTATTAGTAAGGCTTCTAGTCAACAGTACCCTATTAGTAAAGTTTTTGTGGAGTCAGAAGTTGTGTGGATTTTTGACTGTGTGTGGTGTTGGCACCCTAAACTCCCCTGCATTATTCAAGAGTAACTGTAGTTTGATTTCATCCTACAACTCTTGGATTCTTTTTTTATGTTTTTTCCCCTTCTTTTTTTCTTTGTGTTTCAGTTTGGGGAATTTCTTACATTCCTATCTGCAAGTTCACTGATTCTTTCCTTGACTATGTTAATTTAAGCCTGTTGAAGATATTCTTTTCATCACTGTTACAGGTTTTTGTTTTTTGTTTTTATTCTCCAGCATAGTTTCCAACTCTGCTTAAATTACTCATCTAGTCTTACATGTTATCTGTTTTTTTCTGTTAGAGCCTTTAACATATTGTTATTTAAATATACTTAACTATATAACATATTCAGTAGTCATTTAATATTCTCTGACAATTTTAACATCTCTATCATTTCTGAGTCTGTTTCTGATGACTGCTTGTTTTTGCGTGTGTGATTTTCTGGCCCTTTGGTATGTTTTGCAATTTTTTTCTGGAAGTTGGACATTTTACATAGGATAGTAGAAACTAAGATCTAGATATGGGCATGCCTTTTTTTTTTTTTAATGCTAAAAGACTTTTGTGCTGGTGTTTTGAGTTGATCTAATTTTGAGTTGAGTTGGGTTGGATTTGAGATTTATTTCTCTTTTGGCTTTGCTCAGTGAGGAAGATGGAAGGGTCCTGCCAGAGTTTTGTGCCCCTTCCACAGTGCCTGCTGCTATTTTCCCTTTGTTCTCTACCTTACTGGGAACTTTCTCAAGACTGCGAGATTCTTCTTGTGATTTCTTGTGTTTAAGGAGTCGACTGGTTTGTGGGAGTTTTTTGTTTAATGGTTTTTTGTTCTTGTTTTTAATTTTCAACTGCTCCCTTAGCTTTTGTTTTTTCTGTGCTTCAGAGAGGGTGTCTCTTGTAAGCTGCTTGTTACTCTGTGAGCTAGACTGGTCGTGGGTTCTGGAAGGCGTCCTCTATTTTTCTGGTAATACTTTGTCTTCTGCAGGCATTGAAAAGGTCCCTGGGTCTTGGGTTTGTGGCCTTCTCCAAGCTCCTGTCTCTCTTTAGGCGTAATTCCGAGCCTAGCAGGTTTTCCTGCCCCTCTCTTTGGGGTAGAGGATTTTCCCTCTTTTTACTTTTCAGATCACTGTAGATATCACACAGTGCCCTAAGGTGACAATGTTTGTTGCTCTTCTCCTCTAAGACTAAGGCTTTTGCTTTGTGAAGGAGATGGAAGGGTCCTGATGGTTTGTGCCCCTCCCATAGTAGCATCTGCTGTTCTTTTCCTTTTGTTCTCTGTTAGTAGAGACTTTCTCAACTGCCAGGTTTTTTTTTTTTTTTTTTTTTTTTTGTGTGAGTACTTGGTGGTATTTACAGAGCAAAAGCCTGTAAAAACTTGCAGATCTCCTATATTTGCCTCAACTCTCATTCACCAGTACACTTTTATTCTTTACAATTTGTCAATCATCCTACTGTAATTCTTATCCTAGCAAGTCAGTGCTCACATTTTGTCTTTCTCTGCATGTTCCTGTCTTAGATTTTAGGCCAGTTGTTCACCCTGTGAATGGGTTCCAGAAAAGTTACGAACTTGGGTGCTCTCTCTTTCCATTATAAGGTTGGAAGTAATACTCTCTAGTTCTCTAATGATCCAGTGTCATTATTTTGAAAAACTGCTGTCATTTCAGTTTGTTTTTCTTCTTTCCCCAATATATGTTTAGTAGGTGGTTTTAAAATTTCCAGATGTAAGGTCTTTTCTCTTATTTTTTGTTAGTAACTTCTAATTCCGTAGTATTAGATTTCGAGAGTGTTGTTTATAACATTGCTACTTCGTGAAGATTGTTTCTTCGTAACCTAACATATGATTGATTTTTGTGTGTCATTGGCTCTTGAGACAATGTGTGTTCTTTATTATCAAAATGTAGATTTTAATATATATCCGTAAGATCTTCTACCTCCTTTCTTATGTTTTGTCCACTTGATCTGCCTTGTATTGAGTGCTATACTTAGTCTACTATTACTAGTGTATTTCTGTGTCTTTTTAAATATCCTATAGTTTTCTTTCATGAAGTTGGTTGCTGTTTTATTCCATGCATGCA
Source organism: Mustela putorius furo (assembly GCF_011764305.1). NCBI lineage: Eukaryota > Metazoa > Chordata > Mammalia > Carnivora > Mustelidae > Mustela > Mustela putorius. The sequence continues at coordinate 40,208,376 of NW_025422005.1, read as the reverse complement.
TATTCATTTTTTAAAAAGATTTTGTTTATTTATTTGAGAGAGAAAGTGAGAGAGAGCGCATGCATGCACTAGAACCACTAGAGCCCGGAGGGACAAAGAGAGAGGAAGAAGCGGACTCACTGCTGAGTGTGGAGCCTGACTCAGGGCTCAAACCCAGGACCCTGAGATCATGACCTGAGCCAAAGTCAGACACTTAACTGACTGAGCCATGTGGGTGCTCCATGCATGCATATTCATAAGAGTAATAACTTCATTGTGAGTTGTGGCTTTTTAGCATTAAAAAGTGGTCTTTGTAAATAAAAATGACCTTTGTTTTATTTAATACTGGATGTTTACTCCTACTCTTTTTTTGTGTCCATTAGCTTGATTTTTTTTTTTTAAAGCTTTTATTTATTTGACAGAGAAAGAGAGAGAGAAAGAGCACAAGCCAGGGGGAATGGCAGGCAGAGGGGGAGGGAGAAGCAGGTTCCCCACTGAGCAGAGAGCCCAGCACAAGACTCTGTCCTAGGACCCCAGGATCACAATCAGAGCTGAAGGCAGACACTTAACCGACTGAGTCACCCAGGGGCCCCCCCAGTAGCTTGATATTTATTCATTCATTCATTCATTCATTCAGGGCCCCCCCCAGTAGCTTGATATTTATTTATTCATTCATTCATTCATTCATTCATTTATTTATTTATTAAATATGGAACGCTTCACTAATTTGCGTGTCATCCTTGCTCAGGGCCATGCTAATCTTCTCTGTATCGTTCCAATTTTAGTATATGTGCTGCCGAAGGGAGCACAGTAGCTTGAGTTTTAAAAATATTTTGTTTTTAGTCATTTTGTTATTTCGTTTTTAGTGAATCTCTTGTGTATAGCATATATATAGAGTCTTGTTTAATGAGCCAAATTTAAAATGTTTTTTTAACAGTTATGTCCATTCATATTCACTAATGTGATAGATGTGTTTGGTCTCAGTGCTGTCATAATATTTTGTAATCATGCTTTGTTGTATTTGCTATGTTTTCTATGAGTTGTATTTTCTTTCTTTTTATTTACAATTATTTTTTCTTAAATTATTGGTATTTAAGAATGCTTATATGTTCTTGTGGTTACTTTTATACTTGAACTTTTTTAATGCTCTTAGTCTCATTTTCTTCTTAGCTGTTTACAATGTGATATATCCATTTTTAAGTATTATTTAAGCCTATCTTTTGCCTGTATAACAGTGTTCTTACTCTGTTTTCCTTTTTACATTTAAAAAATTACTTTATACTTTTTCAAAACATTTAAATTTGTCCGTTAGTCTTTCTTCTTGTATCTCACATCTGTTTTAGTGGTGTATATTTATATATTCTTAAAATACTTATCATTGGTCCCTTCACTAAAGTTTTCTTAGTCATCAGTCGGTTAATAAGCTCTTTCCCTAGTAGATTTCTCAAGGGTTGATTACTGCAGAATTCCCTAAGTTCTTAAATGTTGAAAAATTTCTGGTAACCCTGATACTTGAAGCTTGGCTGTATATAAAATCTTTGGTTCATATGTTCTTTAATTTTGCATTTATTATTTATTTAAGAAACATCCCCCCCCCCCCCCCGTAAAGATTTTATTTATTTATTTGAGAGAGACAGAGAATGAGCAGGGGGCAGGGAGAGGGTGAGGCAGAAGGAGAGGGAGAAGCAGACTGCCCGCTGAGCAGGGAGCCCCATGTAGGGCTCCATTCCAGGACCCTGGGATCATGACCTGAGCCAAAGGCAGTGGCCCAAATGACTCCGCCACCCAGGTGCCCCTAATTTTGTTTTTAAAAACCTTCTGCTTCATTGTCTTGCTTTATATATTGGTTTGGAAACTGATACCATCTTAATCCTTGCCTTTTTAAGTTACCGATCTTTGCCTGGAGGCTGTGAGGATTTTATCTTTATATTTGAAATTTAGTAGTGTTAGTAAAATATGTTTCAGACTTGGTCATTCTGAATTAATATCCTCTAGGCCTCCACTGATCTTATTATAGATTAATAATATATAATAAATATATATGTTATATGTTATATATAACATATATTCATGTCTGTTTTTAGAAAGCTTACTTGTAGTTGTTTAAAACTTATTTAAAAAAATTTTTTTTAAAAGATTTTATTTATTTATTTGACAGACAGAGATCACAAGTAGGCAGAGAGGCAGGCAGAAAGAGAGAGAGGAGGAAGCAGGCTCCTCATGGAGGAGAGAGCCTGATGTGGGGCTCAATCCCAGAGTCCTGGGATCATTACCTGAGCCAAAGGCAGAGGCTTTAACCCACTGAGCCACCCAGGTGCCCCTATTTTTTAAAATTTTTATTATTATTTTTTTAAGTAGGCTTTATACCCAGTATGGAGCCCAGTGCAGGGCTGACTCATGATCCTGAAATCAAGACCCAAGCTAAGGTCAAGAATTGGATGCTCAACTGATTGAGCCACCCAGGCGCTCCTCTTAGATTTTACCTTTAAATTTTAGTTCTGTTCCATTTTTTTGTTGTTGTTGTTGTGTCAGGAACTTGACAATATGAATATGACTACTTTGTCTCTCTTCTACTCTAAGTTCTTCATTTCTGATCCTTTTTCTTTTTTTGCTATGTTATTTTCATTCTTATGGTTGTTTTCCTGCCTTTCTTCAATTCCCCTCATGAAATTTTGGTTGGCATCTATTTTCCCATGGGTACCTTATGACTTATCCTTCATTTCTGAGAATATCTTACTTTTTTCCTTTTTCCTGGGTCCCATCAGCTTTCTTTCCTTTCTTCTACCTTTTTGATTATTTTTCATGGTTTTAAAATTTTCTGATTGAAGATGGTTTTTCCTCAAATGCTTATTTAAATAAGTATGTTTGTTTGGAGTATTAATTTACAGCTTTTCTGTTTCATGGTAGTTTTTTGGAAGGGAATTTTCCTCAGTAGATACATATGAAATTTCATTTCCCGATTTTTTTTTTGGAATAGCTCATATATATTGGTTAGTTTGTGTGTTTTTATGTTCATTTTTATGGTGACAATATGAATGACAGTATTTTTAAAATAATTTAAATGGCGCCCTCTTCTGTCAATTTAGCAAAGCTCAGATACTTAAGCCAGTTTTTTGGTTGATTTGTTTTGGTGTTTGGAGGGGAGTTGAAGAAGAGTGATAAAAAGTAATGGGAGCGTTGACTTTATGATTCTCTTTTGTCTTGTAAGACACTAGACTTTCCCATTTTGCTTCTTTTCCCCTTTACCACTTGACTATCAAAGGGAGACTTTCACTTTGTTTTTGCTTTTTTTTCTTTGTAGTAGCTGTGTGTTTTTTAGACTGCCCCTTTAAGTCATTCCTCCCCCTTTAAATTATGCCTTTTTAAATCCCTTTCCTGTAATCTTTGCTATGATCTGTCTATACCTTTTTGTTTTTTTATGTATTTTATTACATTTTTTAAAATTTTAAGATTTTAAAATTAATTTATTTGAGAGAGAGCAAGAGCAAGCAAGAACATGAGTTAGGGGGAGCGGCAGGGAGAAGGAGAAGCAGACTACCCGCTGAGCAGGAAGCCAGACAGGGGACTCTGTCCCAGGACCCTGGATCATGACCTAAGCCGCTTCTCCAGCTGAGCCACCCAAGAGCCCCTGTTTATACCTTTTTAATGTTTTCAGACAGACAGAACTTAAGCTCTTAGGCAGTAGTTTAATCTACTTCTCTAGCTGTAGTTGTAATCTTCTCTTAGGCAGTAGTTGAATCTACTTTTCTAGCTTCCCTCTGGAGGCCTGTCTTCTGAGGTAGGGATGGGACAAGGAACATGAGAGACCATATACTGGGAATTGGTAATTTTCCTCTTTTTATTAAAAAGGAAAAAGGAACATGATCAACAAAAGGAACATGTTCCTCACACTTATTTTGAAATTTCAATATTCTCCTTCTGCAATTTCAATATTTCTCTTTCATGTTGAAGGCATGATTTTTGTTTAGCTTTATTTGCGCTTTGTTGTTTAGTATTGTTTTTGGATGATGTAATAGTCTGGCTCCAATCAGGATGTAGAAAACCACACAGTAGGTTAAAAACAAGTGAATTTTAATATAATGAATTATTAACTATGATAAAGGAATAAGTATAAGATATGAGAAAACTCTATATTGTACTTTAGGACTAAGAGAGAGTACCTAAAGAAGGACAAACTTAGAAGGGATTCAAACATTTTTGGAGAAGTAGTTCAGCACATTGAACCTGAGAGAAGTTCACTCTTTCGCCAGACCTGAACTGGTTTGTAGTCATTGGGTAAGTACCCTCTGGTGGAAGATGGGGGAGCAAACTAGCCATCAGTAGTGTGGGTATGCCGCGGGCTTGCATGGAGTTGTGAATTCTCTGATCACAGGTAGGACAGGGGACTTGAAGGAGCAGCAGTGTGGTTCGAACCCTCTGGCCGCAGGCAGCCATGCACAGGGACTTGGAGGGGAGGTCAGTGGGCAGAAAACCTCTGGGCAGTTTTCCAGTTGTGAAGGCTATGGAAAGATTATCCGTAAGCCAAGACTGCATGGTTGTAGACAGACCATGATCTGGGCTCATGACTGGGGTAGAACTCCACTGGGTGTCCTCACTTCCCACCCATTTTGCCAACACCTGTGCTGCAGCTGGAAACTACAGGAAAGAGACTTTTTTTCTTGGCAGTGTTCTGTAGTCTGTACTGACAAGACACTGTGCTCATTTTAAAAGAGATGTCAAGGAATTTTTTTCTTTTAATCACCAAAAGTAGTTAAAGTATATGTTCAGATCTAAGAGTCAAATAAATCACACAGATGGAAATATTGGATGACAGATAGTTGGGCAGCCTCTGTTGATTTTAGTTACCTGGAAGTCCCACCAAATTTTATGTATCTCTACTTTTTTTATTATTAAGCTCTTTATTTGGAATGCCATCCTTTGGTGCTTCAGATCTTTGTTTCCTCCCAGCATGTCAAAAATTTATCCTGTCTCAGGCACCCTTTGTTATAATCTTGACTTTAGCTTTTTCATTACTAATCACTGCCACCTCTCTTATACTCTTAATTTCAGGTATCCCTCATTCCTATCCCCATCTCATTCTCTTTGTTTTTATTTTATTTTTTTAAAGATTTAATTTATTTAAGACAGAGATCATAAGTAGGCAGAGAGGCAGGCAGAGAGAGATGGGGAAGCAAGCTCCTTGCTGAGCAGAGAGCCGGGGGCTTGATCCCAGGACTCTGGGATCATGACCTGAGCCGAAGGCAGTGACTTTAACCCACTGAGCCACCCAAGCACCCCCCACCCCATCTCATCCCCTTTAATAACTTGACTTAGAAAATCCTTTACGCACACTAGGATCTATTAATTCATGAGTCCTGTCACCTTTACACTGTCTTTTAGAGTCCGTGTATCCACTTTCCTGAATTCTTTTTCTTTTTTTTCTTTTGGGTCCCATCATTATATTGATACTGCAGGGCCAAAACTTGAAGTCCAGGTCTTCTGACTCTAGATTCATATTCCTATATACTAGAGATAGCAAATAGTTTTAAGTTATAAGCCAGCTCTATTCAGTTTTTTTTCACTGTGTGCAAAGACAGTTGATAATGTCTGCCTTAAAAAGTGTGTTATGGTTTATGGGATCATGTCCAGCTTTAGCAGGAAAAAGTGATATAATTGCTTCTGAATAGCTGCAGTGGACATATGTCTCATTGTAACTACATTTATTTCAATGTGTCTTAAATATCAGTTGTGATAACTAGTATGTTTAAGTAGCTATTTTAGATTTTGGTTTTAGACAAAGATAGCTGGCATTGGTAACATCTCTCTTCCTTCTACTTGCCTTATTCTATAAAGCTGATATAGAATTCCAAAATAATTACACCTCCCTCACTTATTAATTCAGATGAGAAGCCAGCCATGTAAAGATCTGAGGTAAAAACATTGTAGAAATGAAAGAACAAATGCAAAGGCCCCTGAGGTGAAGGCTAACATGTTTGAGGAAGAGATAGAAGTCTGATGTGGCCAAGAATGCAGTGAGCAAAGGAGAGAGAATGTTAAAAGTCAGAACAATAGGTAGGGACTTGATTTTATAGGAACCTGTGGGTGAATATTTTAGGTATATCAATAATATTTCAATTTGATAATTCATAATCTAAAAATAATTTTCTCATTAATGCATGAAACATTTAAGTACATGTTTAAGAATGATACAAAATTATATTGGTTTGGGTTGCAAAGTTGTGTTCTCTTAACAATAGACCTCAAATGACAAGCCACGTAATACATCAAGGAAGAAACAATGGAAAAGCTCCTACTGTTCTGAAGAAATCATGACCCACACTGTCAGTTCTTTTTGTGTCTGTCTCTGCTCATTCAGACTGCATTGATTAGAGACTCAAAATCTAGAGTTTTACATTAGAATGGAAGTATTGGTTCTGGCAGTCAATGTGAAAGAGTTACAAGTACTCTGAATGAGTATAATGAGATTCAGTGCAGTTAGTGTATCTGGACCCAGTATTTCTATTTAGGATGACAAGACTTGATATACTTACTTACACAAAGTATAACAGGATCTTTTGGTCAGTAAATAAAATGAAGTCCAGAATTCCAAGTAAGTTAGACAGTATAATGAGGCCTTTGGAATCCTAGGCAGTCAGGAAATGTAAGAGTCCAGATCTCTAACTTAGTCTGGAAATGTAATGATCCAGCATTCCTAGTTAGTCAGGAAGTGTAATAGTCCAGCTCTTAGCTAGATATTGCTTAGCAACTGGTATGAAGGTTTGATGGAAGAAAGGAAACAGAAACTAATGGTCAAAATGGAGTTTTGGAATCATTAATTTACTCAAACTATACTCTTGCTTGATTTCCTTAAAATTCTGTGTTTCATAGCTGGATTTTTCTTTTGACCTTAATAATTTTTCTTTAAAATCTTTTACTATCTGACTTTCTATACTCTCCAAGTATTTCTGTCTCTTATCATACTATATGACTGATTCAAAATATTGCTTTATTTTCCCCTTCGTCCTGTTTTTTTTTTTTGAAGACCTACAGTTCTTATCTTTCTTTTTACTAAAACCTTAAAGATAGAGAAACAAATGAAACCTTAAAGAGAAAGAAACAAATGAACATGCTTGGTTTAGCCCGTTTCTGCTGATTAATTTGATTTAAAAATGTAATTATACTTTAATTCACAAACAGTACACTGATACTATTGATAAAATTTAAAACTATAAAAGCAACAAGGGAGAAAGTCACTTACAATCTTATCCTACGACTTTTGTTTGATATTTTGGTCTATTTCCTGGTAGTCCTTTTCTCCCCTTTCTCCTATGCTAATGTATAAGCATGTGTGCTTATTTATAACTTTTTCTTAAGCTATTTTGCATCATAAGTATCTTCACAATATTTTGAAACCTATGGATGAGAGAAAAACACATGAAAGTTTTAACTTTAGACAATATTTTACTGTATTTTGGGGGGTATTCAGGAATCAGTCTGTCATCACAGGTCTTTGCCTTTTTTTTTTTTTTAAAGATGTTATTTATGTATGTATCTATTTGAGAGACAGCAAAAGAGTGCCTGTGTGTGAGTGGGGCAGGGAAGGAATAGAGGGAGAGGGACGAGGAGATTCCCACTAAGTGCAGAGCCTGATGTGGGGTTTAATCTCAGCACCCTAAGATCATGATCTGAGCCAAAAGCAAAAGTCACCATACAGTACTTAATTAGTTTTTGATGGAGTGTTCCATGGTTCATGGTTTGTGTATAACACCCAGTGCTCATTGCAATATGTACCCTCCTTAATACCCATCACCGGGCTAACCCATCCCCCTGCTCCCCTCCCCTCTGAAACCCTCAGTTTATTTCCTGGAGTCCATACCCTCTCATGGTTCATCTCCTCTTGATTCCCCCCCCCCCCCGCTTTTTCCCTTCCTTCTCCTAATGTCTTCCGTGCTATTCCTTATGTTCTATATATAGGTGAAACCACATGATAATTGTCTTTCTCTGCTTGACTTATTTCACTTAGCATAATACTCTCCAGTTCTATCCATGTCAATGCAAATGGTGAGTATTCATCCTTTCTGATGGCTGAGTAATATTCCATTGTATATGTGGACCACATCTTTATCCATTCATTTGTTGAGGGGCATCTCAGCTCCTTCCACAGTAGGCTAGTGTGGACTTTGCTGCTATGAATATCAGGGTGCATGTGCCCTTTTTTTCCACTACATCTGTATCTTTGGGGAGTAAATACCAGTACTGCAGTTGCTGGGTCATAGGGTAGCTCTATTTTTAACTTTTTGAGGAACCTCCATACTGTTTTCCAAAGTGGCTGTACCAATTTATATTCCTACCAACAGTGTGAGAGGGTTCCTCTTTCTCCATATCCTCTTCAACTTTTGTATTTTCCTGCCTTGTTAATTTTTGCCATTCTAACTGACATTGTAAGGTGGTATCTCAGGGTAGTTTTGATTTGAATTTCTCTGATCGCAAATGATGGTGAACATTTTTTTCATGTGTCTGCTAGCCATTTGTATGTCTTTTTTAGAGAAATGTCTGTTCTTGTCTTCTGCCCATTTTTGACCCGATGATTCAGTTTTTTTTTAGGTGTTGAGTTGGAGAAGTGAACTTGTGTTTAATGTCTCTACTACACTTTTCTGTTTCTCTTTGTTGTAGTTCATACTTTTTCATTAGATAGTCTCTAGATACATAAACTTTTGTGATAATGTTACAAATAGTGTGTTTTTAAGTTTTCATTTATTTTTTTCCAATACATTGAATTTCTTTTTCTGGCATATTTCCTGCTTCAAACCTCTTGTACAGTGTTCAAGGAATGGTACTGGAGGGCATCCTTGAATTATTCCCATTCTTACAGACAGAGATTTCAGTGTTTAAACTAGAAGTGATGTTGCTTATAGGTCTTCTGTAGCAGTTGTTTATGAAGTTGAGGAAATTTCTCTCTACGCTTTAAAAAAAATAGCAATTTTAATTGATATTGAGGTTTATTAAGTGCTTGCCCTGCATAAATTGAAATGGACATAGAAAATTCTTTATTCTGTTAATATTGTGAAATACACTGGTTGACATTTGAATGTTGTATATTATTTTTCATTTAAGTCTGGATGTAATTTCCTAATGTTTTATTTAGGAATTTTGCATCTGTGTTTTTGAGAGAAACTGGTATATGATTTTCTTTTCTTCTAGTGTTAACATATTTTGGTACCAAACTTATCTGGCTTCATAAAGCGTTGCTAGATTTACAAATGAAAATTCTATGTATACTTGGGGCACCTGAGTGGCTCAGTGGGTTAAAGCCTCTGCCTTCGGCTCAGGTCAGATCCCAGGGTCCTGGGATCGAGCCCCGCATTGCGCTCTCTGCTCAGTGGAGAGCCTGCTTCCTCCTCTCTCTCTGCCTGCCTCTCTGTCTACTTGTGATCTCTGAGTAATAAAATCTTTAAAAAAAAATTCTATGTATACTTATACTAAAAAATAGTTATTGCTTTTTTGGAATTCACAATTAATTTGGCATCATGTATTTTATCTGCCAACATTGCTCATAGGTCAAATTCAGAAATGTTGCATCTCTCTTTTTCTAGAAGAGTTTATGTAAGATTGGTGTTTTCATCCTTAAATGTTTGGTAGAATTCATTAGGGAAGCTGTCTGTGCCCGGAGTTTTGTTAGCTTTAGATCTAAATATTTCATTTTTGGGTGCTCATGTAAATGATACTATTTTTAATTTCAATTAGGATTGTTCATTGCTGGTATATAGGGAAGTGAGTAACTTTTGTACAATAACGTTGTATCCTGCAAGGGTATACAGTCTTTGTTTACTGTATGTTCTTTATTCTTTATTCTTAAAATATGATAGAGGTTAAACATGTACCCCTGATTTTTTAAAACCCAATATAAATGAAGGGTTTAACTACTTTCAGACAAAGCAAGGATGTTAGAATAACACTTACTATCCATTTACTGTTTTTTTTTAAGTTTTATGTATTTTGTTATATGTTTTAATTCTGTATACATTTTAAGTCCTGTAAGACATCATTATTATTTTATACTGTCAATATGCATTTAGATTTACTGTCTGTGTACTCTTTCTGTTGCTTTTTATTCCTCTGCATTTTCTTCCATCTCATGCCATTTTTCTTCTGTTTGAAGGACATCTTAGTTTTTCCTTTTTTGTGGGTGTATTAGCAAAAATTCTTTTTAAATATGTTTTTGAAGTGTCTTTGTCTCATCTTATTATTTTTCCTAACTTCAGTTTTGAAGAGCATTTTTTTTTTCCTGGAAATAGCATTATAGGTTAAGAAAGTTTACTTTTTTTCATTACTTTGAAGACATTTTCTTCTGGCTTCCATTGTTTCTGGGAAGAAAGCAGCTTTTGTATTTATTTTTGCTCTTAGACTGTAAACCTTTTCCTCTTTGGCTGCTTTTAGGATTTTCTCTTTCTTAGGTTTTCAGAGATTTAACTAATATGTGCCTAAGTGCAGCTTTCTTTTTACTTATCTTGCCTGGAGTTCTTAGGGTTTATTTAATATGTCTCTTAATGTCCATCAATTTTTTGGGAATATTAGTACAGTCCCTTTTTATAAAGGTTGTGTTTTACTCTTTCTCTCTTCTAAGTCTGAAATCTAATTACATCTGTGTACTATCTTTGACTCTGTCCCATAAGTCTTTTGGTCATTATTCCGTTCTTTTGTCTCTCCATGCTTTGCTTGGATAATTTTCTTCTGATTTATTTCATATTCACTAATTAACTCTTTCTTCTTTCTTCCTTTCTTTTCCTTCTTCCCTCCCTCCCTCCCTTCCTTCCTTTCTAGATTTTATTTATTTATTTGACGGAGATAGAGACAGTGAGAGAGGGAACACATACCAGGAGAGAGGGAGAGGAAGAAGCAGGCTTCCAACTGAGCAGGGAGCCTGATGCGGGGCTTGATCTCAGGACCCTTGGGATCATGACCTGAGCTGAAGGCAGATGCTTAATGACTGAGCCACCTAGGTGCCCCTAATTATCTCTTTAGTTAAGTCTAATCTGATGTTAAACCCACCTACAGAGTTCTTAATTTCAGTTTTATTACTCAATTTTTATTTCCATAATTTCACAGTTGAGAGGGTGAGAGGGGTGAGAGAGAGTATAGGTCAAGTCCTATCAAAAAGTTCTGGTGAATACCCCAGACAGTTTCATTTGGGTCCTTGATGGGGTACATTTAAAGAATAAGGGTAAACTGAAAGTAGACCAGCACTCTGAAGAAATGAGGCCCAATTTTGAATCATCTCAATCTTCAACTACAGTAAGATTATCTATATTTTTGCCTAGATGTCTTTCATGAGCAAAAACCAGTTGAACCTCAAATAGATCTCTCAGTGTTTTGTTTCCATTGATCTACTCAGTGAAAAACAATAAGGTATGCCATAAGTAAAAATTGGACTGAAAACCTAGAGAAGAAGACAATAGAACCAGATCCATAGGCAATCTAGATGTTTCAATTACCAGTCAATTTTTTAGAAATATATTATTACATGACATAGTGGGGAGTTTAATCAGAAAAATGGAAACAATAAAATTTACAAGTATTCATTTAGAATTCACATGGATATATTTATAAGTATATAGATAAAATTTCGAATATGATTTTTAGAAGTAATCTTTATTAATGTTTTGTGCCATAATTTACAGCAGTATGAATAATTAACTCAGTATAGGTAACATACAGTGTTATATTAGTTTGGAAAGTATGCTTTGTGTGATTTCAGTCCTTTGCAATTTATTGATACTTTCTGTGGTAGGCTGACTCTAAGATGGCTCCCTATGATTCCTGCCTCTGCATATTTATGCACTTGTTTACTTCTGTTCCCTCACTTTGAGTGGGATCTGTGATAGATCTTCCTTGACTTATGTTGGGGTTATGTCCCAATAAACCCATAATAAGTTGAATATATCGTTAAGTTGAAAAATACTGTAGGTCGAAAATGCATTTAATACACCTAATCTGCTAAACACCATAGCTTAGCCTAGCCTACTTTAACACTCTTAGAAACTTAGCTTTCATTGGGCAAAATCATTTAACCCAATGCCTGTTTTATAATAAAATGTTGAATATCTCATGTAATTTATTGAATACCATGCTAAAAGTGAAATAATGGTTGTATGTGTACAGAATGGTTATAAGTGTAATCACAACTTTGTGATTATATAGCTGATTGGGAGCTGCAGTTTGCTGCCACTGCCTGGCTTCACAAGAGAGTATTACACTGCATACCACTAGGTCAGAAAAAGATCAAAATTCAGAATTTGAAACAGAATTTCTACTGAATGTGTATTGCTTTTGCACTATTATAAAAATCAAAAAATTGTAAGTTGAATTATCTTAACTTGGGGACTGTTTATACAACAAAGTGATGAGATATCATTTCTTTGATTAAGTTACATAGGATTTAACTTTGTCTTGCTGGAGACTTTCTCGTTGGTTTTGATGAAGCAAGTTACCATGTTGGTGAGGAATAATGGCAAAGAGCTCCAGCAGCCCAAAGTAATGGAATCATCCCCAAAAACCATATAAAGGAGCCTGGAAGTGGGGCTCCTTGTCCTCCCTGCAACATCAGTTGCAGCCTTGTGAGAGACTCTGAAGCAGAGATCCCAACTAAGTCAAGCCTAGGTTGCTGACCAGCAGAAACTATGAGATAACCGGTATTTATTGTTTTAAACTGCTGAGTTTGTGGTAATTTGTTACACCACAGATAACTAATACATTGCTTAATGACCTAATTTGTGATCCAGTTTGTTTATTGTTTTCTGTGTTTTTAGAAATATGTTCACTTTGGGGTGACTGGGTGGCTCAGTGGGTTAAGCCTCTGCTTTCAGCTGAGGTCATGATCCCAGGGTCCTGGGATCAAGCCCCGTATGGGGCTCTCTGCTCAGCAGGGCGCCTGCTTCCTCCTTCCCCCTGCCTGTTTCTCTGCCTATTTGTGATCTCTCTCTCTCTCAAATAAATAAATAAATAAGATCTTTAAAAAAAAAAAAAAGAAATATGTTCACTTTGGGTGTTGGTATTTTGGCTGTAGTATTTCATATATATCCATTGGATTAAGTATTTTATTTACTTATTTTTAAAAAGATTTTGTTTATTTATTTGACAGAGAAAGAGAAAGAGAGAGATCACAAGTGGGCAGAGAAGCAGGCAGAGAGAGAGAGGGAAGCAGGCTCCCAGCTGAGCAGAGAGCCCAACGAGGGGCTCCATCCCAAGACCCTGAGATCACGACCTGGGCCGAAGGCAGAGACTTAACCCACTGAGCCACCCAGGGGCCCCTGGATTAAGTATTTTAAATTGTTCAGGTCTCCTAAATCTTTACTTATTTTTGTTTGTGTGTTCCATCAGTTACTGAGCGTGGTATATTAAAATCTCCTGCAGTGATTGTGGTTTTGTTAATTTTTATGGGTGATGTTATTCATTTGTGCATTCTAGGCTGTATTACTAGATATATGCAAATACAGAATTATTATAACTTCTTAGCAGACTGAAACTTTCCCCTTATAATTTTCTTTTTCTTTAGGAATGTTTTTGACTTTATAGTCTGTTTTGTTTAATTTTAATACAGGTATACCAGTTTCTTTTGGGTAGTGTTTTCTTGGTATATCTTTTTTTACCTTTTATTATTAACCTTTCTATGTTATTATATTTTAATGTATCACTTTGTGATAACTTATAGCTGGTTGGTGAGTCATCTGTAACCTTTATAATCTTTGCATTTCAAGTTTATCATTTTCAGTGTCCAGATTTAATGTAATTACTCACATGTTTAAGGTGAAATGTATGATATGTGCTTTGTAGAAATGTTCTGTTTTCCCTCTTCTGTTACATTTTTTTTTTTTAAGATTTTATTTATTTATTTGACAGACAGAGATCACAAGTAGGCAGAAAGGCAGTCAGAGAGAGAGAGGAAGGGAAGCGGGCTCCCCACTGAGCAGAGAGCAGATACGGGGCTTAATTCCAGGACCCTGGGATCATGACCTGAGCCAAAGGCAGAGATTTTAACCGACTGAGACACCCACGTGCCCCTACATTGGTTATTTTTGTTACTCCTTCATATCCCTTTCCTCTTCCCATTTGGTAATTACATACTCTTTAAAATCTAATGGCAAATTTCTTTGGAAATCAGACAATGGTTATTTGACTTATCAAATTCTAAAATTAATACATTGTAAGGATCTTACAACCATTGATTTTCCATTTACATTTCTCCCAACTTACATTGTATTTTTTGTTAGGTACTTTAGTTTTGTAGAAAAATTTTAAACTTCACAAATTATTGGTATCATTGTGTTTATGAAATCGGTTTTCATTTAGATTTACCTGCATTGCCCCCCATTTTCTTTTTTCCATCTTTGCCTTCAATTTTGGATCCTTTTCCTTTTGCTGTAGTATATACTGTAGAGTTTGCATTAGTGCAGATCTGATGGGGCAAATTCTTCCAGGTTTAGTGTGACGGAAAATATTTTTCCCTTCCTTTATTCTTGAAAAATATTTTCCTTTAGAATATCAGTTGAAGATATCATTCCATTATCTTCTGGCCTTCTTTGTTTCTTTTCTTTTCTTTTCTTTTTTTGCCTTCTTTGTTTCTGATAGGAAGTTAGTGGCTATCCTAACTGCCATTTCTTTGATTGTACTCTGCCCTTTTCCTCTGGCTTTTTTTTTTTTTTTTTTAAAGAGAGAGAGACAGAAGTTATCGAGAAAGAGCATGGAAATGTTGGGGGAGGGGAAAGAAAGGAGGAGAGACAAAGAATCTTGAGCAGGTTTCACCCTTAGCACAGAGCCCTAAGGGCTTGATGTCACGACCCTGAGATCATGACTTGAGGTGAAATCAAGATTCAGATGCTTAACCAACTGAGCCACCCAGCTGCCCTTTGCTTGCTTTATAATTAAAAAAAAAATAATTGGGGTGTAATTTGCATAAAATGCACAATTTATATACAGTGATATTACTTTAAGAGTTCAGTTCAACTAACTGATGTGTGAATATCATGTTTTATTGATGGCTTTTTCTGAATGGTAGGCATTTTGATGGTGATGTCTAGATGTTTGACTGAGACTAATCTTCAAGGAATCTTGGCCCGGTATGTCTAAGATTTGCAGTCACTCAAACACTGGTCAAAATCTAGCTAATCTCTTTAAATATTGGCCATTTCACTTTTAACTTTGGTTGGCAGGAAGTTTTCTCCTCTACCATTTTTTCTCTTTAGTTTCGCAAATGTACTATTTTTTTTCTACCTTTATAATACATTTGCACATGCAGTTTTCTCTACCTCAAACATTCCTTGCCCAGTTTTTAAAATAACTGGGTGTGTCTGTTGGGTCTTAACAAATATTTAACCTCTTTAGATGGATTTTCTTGATCACAGATATTTTTGTCATAGCACTGTGTTCTTTTCCTCTGTATTGCTTCGTTTAGTGTGTGGTTTTGCTCATCATTTGCCAGTTTTCCAACTGTCTTGTGCTCTGTTCTGAGTTATAGGGCTGACCCACATAAGATACATTCCCCCAAGCTCTCTTTCCATCTGGCTTTAGCCATCATCTTATGATAGGAAGTGTGAAGAGATTGGAGAGTGAGGCTATTTCTACTCTTCTACTGTTTCTTTGGAGTCTCCTGTAGTGATTCCATTTCTTGTGTGTCTCTGGCTCCTTCCAGAGTTCCATCTTTTGCTGGGCAGCCTCTCTTCCATGGTCCCCAGTCCTACTGGCTGGCCTTGGCTTATAGACTCTATTAATATACTTTCTTCCTTGGTATCTCCACCCTTTAGGGTAGTAGAGACTTCCTGTTGTTGCTTATTGTTAGGTGCCTGACATAGATTTTTTTAAAAAATTGAAGTAGAATTCACATAACACATGCTTAACCATGTAGAAGTATACAATTCAGTGGTCTTTAGTGTACTCCCCAGTGGGTTGCATCTACCAGCTCTTGCTTCAGCACTTTTTCATTACCCATAAAAACACCCAGGCCCATGAAGTAATCACCCCTCCCCGCCCCTCCCTTCCCCAGCCTCCTTCCACCTCCTGGTAACCTTGAATCTGCTTTCTGTCTCTGTGGATTTTCCTATTGTGATATATTATATAAAAGGAATTATACAATTGTGTGAGCCTTCTTAGCATAATGTTTTCAACCTTTTTAGTTCTTCCAATATTCTTAAAAGTAGTTTTTCCTTATCTAAGTCCCTTTATTGATCTGTCTGGTGTTAGTTACTTTTCCTTGTTGGAAACTGATGAGATATTTATTTATATGCTCGCTGTTTACTTACTACCTGTAAATTTCATAGTTTCTAAGTTGCATAAGGGCAGAAACCAGGTCTGATGTTTGTTTGGTATGAGAGAAATTTTTTTTCAAAGATTTTATGTATGTATTTGAGAGAGAGTGAGGGCAATAATGTGGGGTGGGGGTAGAGGAAGAGGGATAAGCAGACTCCCCACTGAGCAGGAAGCCTGATGTAGGGCTTAATCCTAGGACCCTGAGATCATGACCTGAACCAAAGGGAGACACTTACCTGAATGAGCCACCCACGTGCCTGGTATCAGAGAAATTTTTATATAGTGCTGAGGAAGATTAGAGATCACAGAAGGATTATTAGAGACCTTACCTTAGTTAAGTGGTCTGTCATATATACATTACTAATTGTTTTTTACCTGCTTTTGACAAGAACTCTGTATTAAAAAATGTTGACTATCAATTAACCAATATAAGCATCTGCTAATTAAGTATTTTTAAATTATTATTCACATTTTAGGGAGGAATTACTTTCTCAGAGAATATTTATTTTAATTCTCCTTCCCTTCTTTTTTTCTTTATTTCTTGGCAGAAATCTTTTTTTACTGTATTTTGTTTTATTGTGATAAAACATATATAACATAAAATTTATCATCTTAACCATTTTTAAGTGTATAGTTTGACATTGTTAAAAGTATTCACATTGCTGTGTAACACATCTCCAGAACCTTTTCATCTTGCAAAACTGAAACTTCATACTAATTAAACCATGACTATCTGTCTCCCCCTCCACTACCCCACCTGCCCTGACCCTGCCTGGTAACCACCATTCTACTTTCTGTTTCTCTGAATTTGACTACTGTAGATACCTCAGGTAAGTGGAATCATACAGTATTTGCTTTTTTGGACTTACTTCACTTAGCATAATGTTCTCCAGGTTTATCCATGTTGCAGCCTGTGACAGGATTTCTTTCCTTTCTGAGGCTGAATAATATTCCCTTTTATGTGTATAATGCATTTTCCTTATCCATTCATTCACCAGTGGTGATTGGGTTGCCTCCACCTTGTGACTGTTGTGATAATGCTGCTGTAGAAACATGGTATGCAAATATTTTTTCGAGACCCTGCTTTCAGTTCTTTTGGATGTATACCCAGAATTGGAATTACTAGATCGTATGTTAGTTCTGTTTTTAATTTTTGAGGACTGTCCTTACTTTTCGCATAGTAGTTTACAGTTTTACAGTCCATTAATAGTGCATAAGAGGCATGAGGGCTCCAATATTTCCAAATCCTTGCCAACACTTTTAAATTTATTAATTAATTTTTGTGGTAGCCTTCCTAATGGGTATGAGGTGATATCTCATTGCAATTTTGATTTGCATTTCTCTGATGATTAGTGATGTTGAGGGTCTTTTCATATGCTCATTGGCCATTACTATATCATCTTTGGAGAAATGTCTGTTCAAGTCCTTTGCCACTTTTAAATTGAATTATTTGATCTTTTGTTATTGAGTTGTAGAATCAGAAGTATGATTTGCAAATATTTCCTCTGATTTTATAGGTTTTTTTTTTTCCCCTCTGTTGATTGTGTCCTTTGATGCACAGAAATTTTACTTTCATGTATCCTCCCTCTTTGGCCTCCTTTTGGCTTTTGTTGCTCATGTTTTAAATGTGATAGTTAGGAAATCATTGCCAGATCCAGTCTTACAAAGCTTTTCCTCTATGTTTTTCCCTAGGAGTTTTATGGTTTTGGTGACTATGTCTCTTCTTGTTCATTCTTTTATATCCAGCACCTTGACCCCTTTCCTCATACAGGTAAACTTTGAGTTAAGCAGATTGCCCTCCATTATATGGGTGGGCTTCATCCAAACAGTTGAGGGCCTAATAGAACAAAAGATTGACTTCCTGAGCACGGAGGAATTCTTTAGTAGATGGCCTTCATACTTGAACTGCAAGTTTTCAGTTCCTTAGGTTTTCAGCCTGCTGGCTCATCCTATAGATTTTGAACTTACCAGCCTGCATAATTGGATACACCAATTCCTTAAAATAAATCCCTTTCCTCTTCTCCTCCCTCTCCCTCTTCATACATATATACATACATGCACATACCGTGTTAATTCTGTTTCTCTGGGGAATGCTGAAGAATATAAAATTATTTAGCCCAGCCTCTTTATTTTTACAGATTTGATAACTTAAAGGCCCAAAGAGATGAAGAAATTAGCCAAGGTCGAAGAACAAGTTATTGAAAAAACCAGGTCATGAACCCATTTCCTGACTTCCAATTTAACACTCTTATTACCTGAAATTGCATGCCCAGAGCATCAAAACCAAATTGAAAAGCTCAGCTTCTCCTACTTCAAATAAAAAATAAGCATATTGACTACTTTTCATACATTAGGTCTTATCCAAAGCAGTCTGCATCCTTTTTTTCTCATCAATTCTCACATCCACCCTAGGAAATGTGTTAGTATCACCTTCCATTTTGTATATTGACTTGCCTAAAATGACAAATTTTGTCAATGATAGACATCTTATCTGAACCTAGAACTCTAAAACTCTAGAACTGGAATTATTAATTACTGTATTGCATTCTCTCTATATATTTATTTTGTTCCTGTCCCCAGTGATAGTGAGCAGTGAAGAAAAGATTTGGGTGTTCAGTTTTTGATTCTCATCAGCCTGGAGCCTTTTCCTTTCTTTGGTTTAGCAGGATGGTAAATGATTCATACTACTTACATTTAGGCCTTAATTATTTGTGATCCCTTATCTTCTGTTAATTGTGATTCTTTTCTGAATGGAAATATCTGTGCTGTTATCTAATTATTAGTACCCAAGACATTTCCAAAGTGGACACGGATTAATTTACCATGAAATTATGTGCCCTGGACTCATGTATTTTCTCCAGTAACTATTACTATCTAGTTAGTAACTATTACTATCTTTCTTCTCCATCTTCCTTTCAGACTTTCTGCTGGTAGCAGTGAAAGAAGTGGAAGAGTGTGAGGGTAGTGGTGTGAGGAGGGTGTTAGAGCTTTTCAACAATGTGTCAGTCAGATGGTAGTCAATCAGTAAAGGATCAACAATTCAGAATTGGAAAGAACCTGAATTTTAGTAGTGCTGATCTTGTACAAATTTCTCAAATTTATTGAGTTTGAGAAATTGTCCTGCAAATCTGTTGTATAGCAGATTGAGAACAATTTTGTCTTGTCATTCCTTAGATATTTGGAGCATTAGATCCATAGCTTTCCTTCTGTCTTCAAGAAATCACTCAGCTCTAAGTGCTATGGTTATTGCAAAGAAGTAATGCATGGCTTTTGTCTGTGTGAGCTTAAGACTCTGAGGACAAAAAACACAGAGATAGGGAAAAAAGCATAAATATTATGAGGCAAAATATACGTGTAACTAAGTGTCTTCAAGTAAGTTTAGGCAACAAAAATTGAGAGAGTGTGAGAATGATTGAGAATGCTGGGAGATTGAAGGGAAACTTGAGGTGGGCCTTGTGATTGGCTAGAGTGGATGAATCTAGCTGCTTTTAAAATAAAAATAAAAATTTGTTGTACATGTCTAAATATAAGATGATTCTCATTTTTTAGTGATAAGATAATGAAAATATTTTGACCAGCCTGAATATGTAAACTTTTTCTTAAGCTTGTGTAAGAAATAGACATTAACTTTAGCTTATTAAGTTATACATACAGATTTAAAATGTTGCCTTAGTGTATTATCTTTTTTCTACTTGCTTCATGAAACATTATTCAAACCTTTCACATGTATTTTAAACACTAGTGTCTTTTTTTAAAAAGTTTTTTATTTCTTTTCAGCGTAACAGTATTCATTGTTTATGCACCACACCCAATGCTCCATGCAGTCCATGCCCTGTCTAATACCCACCACCTGGTTCCCCCAACCTCCCACTCCCCACCCCTTCAAAACCCTCAAGATTATTTTTCAGAGTCCATAGTCTCTCATGGTTCATCTCCCCTTCCAATTTCCCTCAACTCCCTTCTCCTCTCCATCTCCCTATGTCCTCCATGTTATTTGTTATGCTCCACAAATAAGTGAAACCGTATGATAATTGACTCTCTGTGCTTGACTTATTTCACTCAGCATAATCTCTTCCAGTCCCGTCCATGTTGCTACAAAAGTTGGGTATACATCCTTTCTGATGGAGGCATAATACTCCATAGTGTATATGGACCACATCTTCCTTATCCACTCGTCCGTTGAAGGGCATCTTGGTTCTTTCCACAGTTTGGCGACCGTGGCCATTGCTGCTATAAACATTGGGGTACAGATGGCCCTTCTTTTCACGACATCTGTATCTTTGGGGTAAATACCCAGGAGTGCAATTGCAGGGACTTAGGGAAGCTCTATTTTTAATTTCTTGAGGAATCTCCACACTGTTTTCCAATGTGGCTGCACCAACTTGCATTCCCACCAACAGTGTAAGAGGCTTCCCCCTTTCTCCACATCCTCTCCAACACATGTTGTTTCCTGTCTTGCTAATTTTGGCCATTCTAACTGGTGTAAGGTGGTATCTCAATGTGGTTTTAATTTGAATCTCCCTGATGGCTAGTGATGATGAACATTTTTTCATGTGTCTGATAGCCATTTGTATGTCTTCACTGGAGAAGTGTCTGTTCATATCTTCTGCCCATTTTTTGATATGATTGTCTGTTTTGTGTGTTGAGTTTGAGGAATTCTTTATAGATCCTGGATATCAACCTTTTGTCTGTACTGTCATTTGCAAATATCTTCTCCCATTCCGTGGGTTGCAAAGGAAGCAGTCAACAAAACACTAGTGTCTTCTTCACTAACCAGAGTTAGCTTCCCAATTATTCAGAGCACATAATCTTAATTTTTGTTTAAGTGGTTTGAGATAGAGCATTTAAAATATCTGGATATGGTACTTTTCCTGGGAATTTTAATCTCAAATCATAAGAACTCATTCTATTCATGAGCTCTACCATGAAACCCTTTCAAACCCAGTCTTTAACAAGCTTATTTATAATGGCATCTAAAGTTTTAATTGTGAAATTATTATTCCTCCCCCTCCTCCTTTGCCTAATTAGAAAGTCTGTGCTGAAGTTCTTTGCCATCTTTTTAAGCTGATCTCATCAGGGAACCTGTTTTCAGTATCCAAAACTAGTATTGCCTGAAATAGTTTTAGACTCTATATCTTTTGCAAACAGTTTTTTCTTCTTCAAAAATAAAATAGTTTTAAGAACTCAACTATAGGGTAATTTCCTTTTTCCTTTGGGACACTTTTGGAAAAAGAACTTTGCCATATATGCAGTGTCATCATCTAAAGTGGATCAGAGTATTACAAGTGAGCAAGGTGGTGAGGTGAGTGAGGTGAAGGATATGGCTGAGTTAGAATGGAGAGTCTATAACAGTGTGTATAGACACATCCAATATAGATGTTATTATCCTTATGTGGGTATTTCCATTTAAATTAAATGGTTAATTTAATAATTACATTAATCATTAAGTGATAATTCAGTTCCTTGGTCACACTGGCAATACTTGAAGTGATCGATAGCCACATGGGGATAGTGGCTAGTGTATTATGCAGTGCAGATATAAATTATTTCTATCATTTCAGAAAGTTCTTTTGGGTAGCTATAGTCTGGAAGGTGTCTATAACCTCAGTAATTTAATGAGTTCATGTCTAGGAATGATCATACTGATGGTAATCATCAAACTTCTCTCCTTACCGATAGTTTATCACCCCAGTCAGCACCTTCCCTTCACTCATACAGACACAGATCAAAGATGCATTAATATCTCAGTTTCTAAAATAGAATTACTGATCCTAGGATATTAGTATTGTTAGTATAGTACAGAGCTTTAAACTATGTTCATCTGAAACACAAGGTATACCCTTTCCTTATGTTGTTGTCAAGGAAAAAAAAAATCCAAATTGCTTTGCAGTGAAAAGATCATGACTTCTGGGAGTCAGAGAGGCCTGAATTTGAATGTTACTCTGTATGATCTTGGATAAACCACTTATTCTCCCAGAATGTCATTTTTTTCTTTTTTTATATTAACATAAAATGTATTATTTGTTTCAGGGATATAGTCTGTGAATCATCAGTCTTAGACAATTCATAGCACTCACCATAGCACATACCCTCCCCAATGTCCATTACCCTGCCACCCCATCCTTCCCACCCCACTCCCCTCCAACAACCCTCAGTTTGTTTTCTGAGATTAAGGTTCTCTTATGTTTTGTCTCCCTCCCGTCCCATCTTAACTTCATTTTTCCTTCCCTTCCCTCATGAACCCCCGCTGTGCCTCTCAAATTCCTCATATCAGTGAGATCATATGATAATTATCTTTCTTTGATTGCAGAATGTCATTTTCTTCATCACGCTTGCTTCACGGAGTGAGGATTAAATGAGACACGTACTGATGTGTGATTTATTTTACATAGTTCCTTGCACATGTTGCTTCCTTCCCTCTTCGTTCCTCTAAGTCCAAAAGGCATCTAATTCACTTTATACTAATTAATTCTAATTAATTCACTTAATACTTCCATTCATAAATTCACCAGAAGATATTTTTTGAGCATTTACTGTAAGCAAAGATTTCATCTCAGTGGTAGGAGTATAGCAGTGAACCAAAACAGGTAAAACCTCTGTCTTCATGGTGCTTACATATTCATAGGAGACAAACTACAAATGATATAAATAGGTAATATAGTGTGTCAGAAAGTGACCATTTTTTAAAATGTTTTATGTATTTATTTGAGAGAGAGAGAGCACAAGTATGAGCGCAGGGTGAGGGGCAGAGGGGGAGGCAGACTGCCTGTTGAGAAGGGGGCCTGATGCAGCACTCAATCCCAGAACTCCAGGATCATGACCTGAGCCGAAGGCAGACGCTTAATCAACTGAGCCACCCATGTGCCCCAGAAATTTATCATTTTTAAGGGGGGGAAGAATCAAAACAGGGAAGGAGGATAAAAGTTTGTTCGGTGGGTGTCTGTAGTTTTCTAAAAAAGATGGGTAGGTGACAATTGAATAAAGACCTGGCGGAAGGGAGTTAGTGAATGTATCATGTATCTGGGGGCAAGACCCCATTTCAGGCAGGCGAAATAGTAACTACAATTACCCTGAAGTGGGAAATTGGGGTTCCATTTTCCAGGAACATCAAGAAGACAAGTGCGGCTCAGGAAAAGAGGAGGGGGTGAAGTTAGAGATTATAGGAGAGAGGGAGCAATAAGGCATATTAAGGATATCATTTTTTTTTTAAAGATTTTATTTATTTATTTGACAGACAGAGATCACAAGTAGGCAGAGAGGCAGGCAGAGAGAGAGAGAGAGAGAGAGAGAGAGAGAGAGAGAAAACAAGCTTCCTGTGGAGCAGGGAGCCCGATGCGGGGCTCGATCCCAGGACCCTGAGATCATGACCCGAGCCGAAGGCAGCAGCCCAAACCACTGAGCCACCCAGGCGCCCCTCATTTTTTTTTTTTTTAATCTCAGAGTAAAAGTGGAAGATTTTGAGTAAAGGATTGACATGATCTGACTTATATTTTAGTAGATTCATTATGGCCACTCTGATGGGAATACACTAAAGATGAGCAAGGGCAATGCAAGGAAATCAGGAGGCTCTTGCAATAATACAGGAGAGAGAAGATGGAAGCTTCATATAGCACATAGCTGTGCAATGTGATTAAATTCTGAATGTGTTTTAGCATTTTAACTGTCAGAACTTTTGAATAAATGAGAAGGAGGAAGTCAAGGATGACATCAAGAGTTTTGACTGGATGAACTGGAAGAATGATGGTGTCATTTATTGAGATAGAGACACTTTTCTATATTCTACTTAATGTATTCTTATTTTTTCTCCTCACTTCCCAGGAGGAAGGAAGCTCCTCCTTGGGGCTGCTTTGTCCATGTGTTATCCACAATACCTTAGCACATTTCTTCTTCTTTTTAAAATTAGTACAGAGTAATTGCAAGCTACTTTCCTGAATTAAGTTGATTTTAGATGTTCCGTCAACCCCCAAATGGAAACAGCCATATTTAGGACTGCTACCAACAAGGAAGAGTGTTTTCCTTGTGTTGATGCTTGTAACAGAGCAGATCTGGCTTGTTAGCTTCCCTTTAATACTGGAGTATCTGCCTCCATAAATGCTTCATACTGCTAACCTTCAGACATTTCTATCTTTTTTAGGTTTTTCGCTTATAATCTGAATCTAGAAAAGGCAGATCAGTTGGCAGTTTTACCCTTTCTCTTTTTACATTCATTGATTAAAGCAGAAGGCAATAAATATACTAAGTGGAGAAGAGAGGGATGAGTAGGTCTTTATGTGATGCTAACCAAAGTCTTAAGTACCATGTTTCCTCAGGAGGGGCAAAGAACCTGGGGAAGGGAAGTAAGTGACTGTCACAGAAACCACCTTTTCTTTTTTTTAAAAAAGATTTTATTTATTTATTTGACAGAGATCACAAGTAGACAGAGAGGCAGGCAGAGAGAGGGGGGAAGCAGACTCCCTGCTGAGCAGAGCCGGATGTGGGGCTCAATCCCAGGACCCTGGGATCATGACCTGAGACAAAGGCAGAGGCTTTAACCCACGGAGCCACCCAGGCGCCCCAGAAACCACCTTTTCTAATTTTTGCTTTTAGTAAATGATATCTTGGTTGCCAGATCCTTTTGATCCTAGCTATATGGTTTTCCTAGTTTGCTCTTTGGTTTTCATTCATAGATATTTACTTGACAAGGGTAAATCTCTTGGTACCATTATTTTTCTTCAGATCTGCCTTGTCTTTCTTTGTCCTTAATTTGGTCTGCACCAGTCCTGATGCTGCATGTTGAGCTATTTTGATAGTGATTTCTACTTGGAAGGACTCAATGAACATTTTTTGCATTTAACTGAAAACAGATTGTGGATGGTTATATTTCTTAAATTGTTCTGCTGTTTTCTTTACCTGAAGGGGAAAAAATCAAATTAGAACTTACTAAAACTAAATATTTGGCTCTTAGGAGCTCTTTAAGGGTTACCAATTGTACTTTTACTACATAAATAAATAGCAATAGATTGATTTTATAAAAACAGGTTAAAAATTTAAGTTTGGAATTGTAGGGCTTTTGAAATACTCACTTTTCTTGTACTTGTACTTTCTTGTAAGTTGTCTGCAAAAGATAAGTGTTGTGAGTGGAAAGATTTCTCTTTTTTTATAGAGTCTATTCCTTTTTTCAGAATTTTGTGATTAAAAACTATTTGTGATTTTAAACAAGAATAAATCTTGGTATGACAAACATAGGTGGATTTAGAGGATATAATGCTAAGTGAAATAACTTAGAGAAAGACAAATACCATATGATCTCACTTATTGTAGAATTTAAGAAACAAAAGAAAGGAAGAGAAACAAAAAAAGCAGACTCTTAAATATAGAGAATAAACCTATTTATCAGAGGAAAGATGGGGGTCATTAAGAGTATACATACTGTGGTGAGCACTGAGTAATGTATAGAATGTTGAGTGAACCACATTGTATACCTGAATGTATACATACAATAAAGTACAGTGTTACAGTAATGTAACACTGTACTTTAATTATATTGGAATTAAAAAAAAAGTAAAAAAAAATCTTGTTATGACAAATGTTAGAATAAAGGCAGTTCATCTTTATTGAGAATTTTACTATGTATCAAGTACCATTTAAGCACTTAATATGTGTTAACAAGTTTCATAAGATCCCAGTGAACAAGTAGGGTTATCACTTCCATTTTACTGAGGAGAGAACTGGGAGTGAACCTTCTCAAGATTATCCAACTGTAAATAATGGAGATAGAAAACAGTGGGTTTCAGGGCACCTGGGTGGCTCAGAGGGTTAAGCCTCTGCCTTCGGCTAGGGTCATGGTCTCAGGGTCCTGGGATCCAGCCCTGCATCGGGCTCCCTGCTTGGTGGGGAGCCTGCCTCTCTGCCTACTTGTGATCTCTGTGTCAAATAAATAAAAAAAAATCTTTTTAAAAATTAAAAAAAAAATGGGTTTTTGGCTTAAGAGCCTCTACGCCTCACTTTGAGCATATTTAATAACGTGAGATTCTGAAGGATCTATGCCTTTAGATAACTTCTATGCCTATATCTATGTCTTTAAGTAACTTCTAGAATAATAAATGGTTTGGGGGAATTAATAGATTATATATGTAATGTCAGAATAAAGTATTTTATATAGATCTCTAAGTATTTAAAGTTGTTCCCAAACCTTGCTGTGCATAAGAATCACTTGAAGAGTTTGGGAGATTAATTAATAGATTAATAGATTAATACATTAATCTATTAATCTGGACCCCAATCCAGACTACCTGAATTTTAATCACTGGTAGCAGGAATTTAATATATCTGTCTTTCTAGCCTAGTACAAGGCAGACATTTATGCACCAGGGGTATATAGTATGTAACAGAATAGCCTAAAACAAAAACAATATGTGATAAGGATGAATAATTATGGTGGCTAACATTTGTGGAGTACTTTTGTATTATCTCATTTAATTGTTATAACAAACAATCTTGTATATTAAGTTGGTATTATTACCTCCTGTTTGTAGATGGGGAAACTAAATCTTAGAGTACTTCATTTAACGTGGTCAAAGTCACACAGCTAATGAGCACGTGATAAAACCAGGATTTGAAAACAGATCTGCAAGACTACAGGACATAGAACATCCCATAGTTGACCCCATTAAATTATAGTAGATTATAGATCAGAGAAAACTAAATACTGAATATGAATTGTTACTGTAGGGTTCTTTTTGCTTAAAAAAATATATAAAAATTAATGTTTGTATGCCATCTCCTTTTTACACATTTTCTATTAATGACAATAGGTTATCGTAGTTGGTGAATTCCCTAAGGGCCAGTTTCACTTTTAAAAATTTGGCTAATGCATATATGTAACTGTAACTGAGATTTGTATTGAGGCTCAGATGTCTATATCTATCTCCTCCTACTTCTCTGATACTTCTATTTAATATTTTCTCTGATTTTACTTTTCCTACATACTTCTGAAATGTTGGCATTTCAGAAGTTCCATCATGAGGCTTTTCTTCACACTATTTCCTCATTTCAGATAAACTTAATCCACTCTTAAGACTTCTGCAAAGACCTGGGGCACCTGGGTGGCTCAGTGGGTTAATGCCTCTGCCTTCGGCTCAGGTCATGATTCCCGGGTCCTGGGATTGAGCCCCACATCGGGCTCTCTGCTCAGCAGGGAGCCTGTTTCCTCCTCTCTCTGCCTGCCTCTCTGCCTACTTGTGATCTCTGTCTGTCAAATAACTAAATAAAATCTTAAAAAAAAAAAAAAGACTTCTGCAAAGACTTTAAAAAATATGGTTTTATAACATATAACATGGAATGTATCATCTTAATTATTTTTAAGTATATAGTTCAGTAGTGTTAAATATATTCACATTGTTGTGAAACAGATCTTCAGAATGTTTTCATCCTGCCAAACTGAAATTCTAAACTCTAAATCTACAACTTTCCCTTTTCCCTCCTCCCAGCTCCTGGTAACTACTATTCTACTTTCCGTTTCTATGAATTCCACTATTCTACGTACTTCATATGAGTAGAATCATTTGGTATTTTTTATTTTTTGACATTTGCCATTTTTTGACTTATTTCACTTACCATAATGTCCTCGAAATTTATCCATGTTATAGCCTGTAATGGTATTCCTTCTTTTTAAAAGCTGAATACTATTCCATTGTATGTATACACTACATTTTCTTTATCCATTGCTGTTAATGGGCATTTGGGTTGTTTCTACCTCTTGGCTGTTGTGAATTGTGCTGCTGTGAATTTTGTTGTACAAACATGTCTCTGAATAACTTGCTTTCAGTGATTTTGGATATATACCTAGAAGTGAGACTTATGGATCTTTTGGTAGTTTAATTTTTTCCAAACACTTTTTTTTTTTTTTTTTTTTTTTTTAAAGAAAGAGCATGTAGGGGTAGAGAG
This sequence comes from Mustela putorius furo, assembly GCF_011764305.1. NCBI lineage: Eukaryota > Metazoa > Chordata > Mammalia > Carnivora > Mustelidae > Mustela > Mustela putorius. Next base: position 40,180,194 of record NW_025422005.1, on the reverse strand, counting down.
GGGCAAGGGAAAGGGACAGAGACAATCTTAAGCAGCCTCCATGCCAGTGTGGAACATGAAATCGGACTTGATCACGAACTGACCCTAAATCAACAGACATTTAACTGAGCCACCAAGCACCCCTTTCCAGATATGTTTAAAGTAGATGACTCGTGACTCCAAAACTTGATATCTTGATCTCACACATTTTAGATTCTTAACAGTCTATAGGACATCTCTTTATGCATGTCCTTTATGTACTTCAAAATCAGCATGCCTAAAACTGAAGGCCTCAGATCTTACTGTTCTCACCAGCTTGTCCCTTTGCTCATGTTCTTGGGTTCATGGTATACATTCATTTATTAATTTATGTATTCAATCAATATATGTTAACTCACACTGCTTAGGGATGAGGTACAGTTAGTGTTGAGGACACATCAGTGAACAAAATAAAGTCATTTGGATCTCACATACTAGTGAGGCAAGACAGATAACAAAGAAGGAGACAAATAGGTAGAGTGTCATGGCTAGAGGAATTCTCTTTTAGATAGAACGACTAGGGAAGATCTCTCTGAGATGGCCTTTGACTAGAAACCTGACTGAAGTGAGGGGGAGAGATATGTAGATATCTAAAGGACGGGCATTGCAGGCAGAGGGAAGAATAAGTATAAGCAGTTTAATATGGGAGCATATTTTACTTGTTTAAGAAATTGTAAGGAAATCAGATTAACTAGAGTAAGTGAACCTCAGGGGTGGTGGAAGAAGATGATGTCAGAGAAGGAGCTGGAGCCAGCTAATGTAGTCTTTAAAGTCAGAATGAGGTCTTTGACCTTTACTCTGATAATATGGGAAGGCATTAGAGTAGGATTTTGACTTAACATTTGTAAGTACCATGCTGGCTTCTGTGTGAACATGCAGTAAGCAAGTGGGGCAAAGATAGAAGCAGGTAGACAGGTTTGGAGACCATTGAAATACCAATTCAGAGGAGGGATGGTGGTTTAGACTGGGGTGGTAATAGAAAAGATTGGTCAGATTCTACATTTTAGAGGTAGAATAAAGAATTTCTTATAGGTCAGATGTGGAATGTAAGAGAAAGGAATTGAGGATGACTATATGATTTTTGACTTGAGCTATGGAATTTTGAATAGCTTACCAGTTGTGTTGATTGGGAGGACTGGAGCAGAAGTGGCCTATTCAGTCACCCAAGCCAGAAGCCTGGGCATCAATAACTTTCTCTTTTCAGTTTGTATTTTGCAGTGCTGACCAAATGATATTCCTGAAAGGCAAATTTCAGTTGTAGCAGTTGCCTGCACATTATCTTCAGGTTAAATAAAACTTGAAATACCTGTATTTGTATTGATTCTCATAATTTAACTCTTGCTTACTTTTCCAACTAGCTCATCCTTGCTGCTTCCTGACCCAAACCTTTGCTGAAGCCGCACAAAGCTACTTTCCATTTCCGGAACAGACTTACTATAAATAAATATACAGACAGACAAAAAAATACCCACCCCACCGACTGCTCTTACTCTGCTTTTTACCCCAGAAGAGCCCTGCTTTAACACTTGGTTCAAATATCACACCTTTTTCCCAGCTTTTTTTCCCTGGTATTCAAATTACTTCCATTCTTTTGCCTCCATAGAGTATCTTATATATTCCTCTATTGAAGTTTATAGTAAATGGAAGGAAGAGTCATCAGCTTTTGAATCATACAGTAGAGTACTTGAAGAAGGCTTAGGAAAGGGTTATCACAGTGATTAACATTCTTGGAAAGTAGGCATTTGAAAGAACATTTAGAAGAATTTAAATATAGTAGATTGTTGGAAATTGTCTGTTACAGATGCTTACAGAAAATCAAATAATTGTTTATGAGAAAAAAATTTTTTCCTTTCTGCTCCAGAAAGGAAGAGGAGAAAATTGTGTTAAGCATCTTTTTGAGGCCTCATTGCCTTTCCACCATAATCTCATTGTCTTTCTTTCGAACTCTACAATTTAGTGTGGACACTTAAATCTACTACTTTTGTTTCTCTGGCCTTTTACTTGCATAGCTGAGAAAGTTTCATCCCAGAATGGACCTTTTTTTTTTTTTTTTTTTTTTTTTTTAATATTTCATTTGATTAACATAGTACTAATGAGGTCTGTGAAATAATAGAAAAAATATATATTGGTCTCTGTCCCCCAGTTCCTGGCACAGAGATCTAAAACCTTTATAACTTCTTAAGTGGTAAGAATCTAGTATTATCTTTTGTTCTAATATTTGGTTTTTGACCTTGGTTCCTGATGTAGAACTACTAAATCCCTTGGAATTTCCTGGGTGATAGCAGTGACTTTTGTTCTATTGAGGAGAATTTTGGCACCTGGATAGCTTCAGGATGGGGGCTGATGACCAGAAAGACCAGACCATGATTAGAAGCTTGGAACTATCATTCCTACCCCCATCCTCTATGAAGGGGAGAAGGACTAGAGATTGGGTTAGTGATGGTTCATGCCTGTGGAATGAAGCCTCCTAAGAATCCCAGTAATACATGTTGGGAAACTTCTAGTTTGTTGAATACATGAGGATGTGAGGAGGGAGAGTGTGCCCAGAGAGGGCATGGAAGCTCAGCATGCCTTCCTATATGCCTTTCTCTAGGTGCCTTTCCATCTGGCTGTTCCTGAGTTATATCCTTTTATAATAAGTCAGTAATCTAATATGTAAAATGTTTTCCTGAGTTCTTTGAACCACTCTAGCAAATTAACTGAATTGAAGAGAGGATTATGGGAACAACTGATTTTTAGCCAGTAGGTCAGAAGCACAGATAACAAGTCTGGACTTGTTCTTAGCATCTGAGGGGAGTAGGCTTGTGTAACTGAGCCCTTAACTTGTGGGATCCAATGCTGTCTCTAGGTAGATAGTGTCATAATTGAGTTAAATTGTAGGACACCTAGCTGGTGTTGCAGAATTGCTTGATGTGTAGAAAACTCACACATCTGGTGTCAAGTAAAATAGTGTTGCTGGTAGTAGAGTATGAGAGTAGAGGAGACACCCAGGATAGTTTTTCATCCCCATATAAGGTAAAAGGTAAAAATTCCACAATTCATGGCTGTAGAATGATGGGCCTTTATAGAACTTCTCATTGGCTCTACTCAGGGCAAAAACACAAAGTGGGGGATAATATTGTGAATTTAGCATGGACACTTAAATCTACTTTTGTTGTTTCCTCAGTACTCAGAATTGATCTAGGTAAGTTACTAAATATGTATTGGATGGGTTGATGATATTGGAATGAATGAATGAAATATTCAGATAAATGATTGAGATGCATGAGTGCTTTGTAAGTACAAAACAGTGTAAAGTCATTGAGACTTAAAGCAAACCAAGAAGCAGACTCTTAACTATAGAGAACAAACTGATGGTTACCAGAGGGGAGGTGGGAGGTGGATGGGTTAAATAGGTAATGGGGATTACGGAGGGCACTTGTGATGAGCACTGGTTGATGGAAATGTTAAATCACTAAGTTGTACACCAAAGCTAATATATGTTAACTAACTGAAATTTAAATAAAAACTTAAAAAAAAGAAAAATAATTGAGAAAAAGGTGGTGTGAATCAGTTAAATTTTCTTGAAGAAAATGATTCACATCTGGGTTTGCACCTCCACTAGGCAATAATAGGTAGGCATTTCTTTTTTCATGATCCCATTGCCTTTCATATTAGTTGTTTCAATTAGTTGTTTCTATAACTGCCTGTCCTGGGAAGAACATGTCTTGTCATTTTTGTTTTCCCTTTGGTCCTAAAACACTGTGTTCAGGGAATAAAAGAATGAATGAATTTGAACTGGTAGAAAAGAGGATCAGTGTGATTGGAGGAGAGAACGTCTAGGTTTGTTGGAAGAATTCACTTGATGGCAAGAGCAGAGTTGTGAATGCTAAAATATTAATACTTTGTGGGTCCAAAGTTTATTTTTTTAGGTATTTTGAAATTATTTGACTCTGACATGCCATAGAGTAATAATTTCAAATAATTGAACAAAAGTATAATAATTTAGAAAGTATTTTTCCTATATTTTAAGTATTTTCAGGAGATGAAAAAAATGGTTAATGGACACAACAAAGCCAGTATTACTGGATAGGCTGCGTGGCTCAGTCAGTTAAGTGTCTAACTCTTGATGTCAGCTCAGATCATGACCTCAGGGTCATGAGATGAGGCCCTACATCAGGCTCTGTGCTGGGGGTGGAGCCTGCTCAAGATTTTCTGTCTCCTTCTCTCTCTATCCCTTTCCCCTCCTTCTCTGGAGAAAAAAAAAGTAATATTTTCCTAGTTCACAGGCTTTCCAAACATGTAGTATAAGTGGAGTTACCTATACTTTTAATTCTATCAACTAATAATATATATGATTATATATGTAATAAAAATTTATCATTTCTATTTTCATAAATTCTAAATACTTTTTCTGTTTATAAATTCTTATAACTTAAATGTATTAAATGTATTAAGTATTTAGTTTTACTGATCTGTAATAAGTAATTTGGAAATTGGCCAGGTGAGGAGGCTGCTAATAAGAATAAAGCTAATGATATGGGGCGCCTAGGTGGCTCAGTTGGTTAAGCATCTGCCTTTGGCTTAGGTCATGATCTTGGAGTTCTGGGTTGAGACTGCCCCAGTTTGGGCTCTCTGCTTAGCGGGGAGTCTGCTGCTCTTCCCACCCCCCAGCTCATGTTCTCATGCTCTCTCACTTTCTCTCGCTCTCAAATAAAGAAATCTGAAAAATAAAAAAATAAAGCTAATCATAATGCTGTGATGTATTTATTGAAGCATTACTGAAGAAACGTGGAAAAATGCTCATCTGTTAATAAGTAATCTGTATTATACAGAGAATAATGAGTATTATAAGGATACTCCTATTTTTATACTTTTCATACTATTTCAAGAGTTAGCTGTACTTACTTTATTTTCCATGTATTTCTTAGCCTTTTATAATTTAATTTTTACTAAAACTTTAAAAAATATGTCTAATAATCTCTTCTCAGACCTCATACTATTAGACCATTTTCACATTTTTCAGTTTTGTCTAATCTTTCCTTATAATACCTTCTTTGCTCCTTCTATGACATATTCCTGGTCTTTTCCCCTCATATTTAACCCTTATATTTTTATTGTTTTGTTTTTGTCTTTAGTTTTCTCTCCTCTATTTCTTATATGTATGAATTCAACAAGACTCTTTGTCTCAACTACTCTTCACCAAAGAAGAAAGCTTATAGGGGAAAGGAATTAAAATACCTTTAGGCCTGCTTTTATTTGCCTTTAACATATATTGCTTTACTAGCTTTGAATTTTTAAATTACTTTGGCTCCATTTGGATATTACCTGAACTGCTTATAGTAAAATTAATTGTTGAATATATTTTTGTCCTTGCCAGAAGGCAAGCTATGTTAAGTCCATTCGTCTATCTCCATTGCCTAGCCTAGAGTTTGGTATGTAGTTGGCCATTAATACATATTTGTTAAGTAAACAAATGATTCCTGCTGTCACTTTGAAGTTAACATGTTCAAAATTGAACTCATCTGAAAATTTCCTTTGCTCCTATATCCACTTACTGTTTGATGTCCAGATCAAATGCTATCTCTTTTCTGAGACTCTCCTTAATCCTCCCAAAAATCTCTCTCCTTATTCTAGATTCCTTTTAGCAAAGAATACTTTTATTGTACCTTCATTCTGGATTACATTTTACATATTTATGTACAAAATAGGTTGAGGTCAAGGACTAACTTTCTACCCAAAAACAAATACATTATTTAAAATGATTCTAAGGTCTTAGAAAACGAAAGTGGAGGTGTGTCACTGATCCTTCTGCGTAGTGTTGCCCTCTACCCCATCTTGCTACTTCTCACTTCTCTTTCAGTCTTTTTTTTTTTTTTAAAGGTTTATTTATTTATTTGAGAGAGATAGGGAGAGAGGGAATATGTGTGCATCTGCAGGAGCAGGGGGAGGGGCAGAGGGAGAGAATCTTCAAGCAGACTCCCTGCTGAGCATGGAGTCCTTCATGGAGCTTGACTCCACAACCCTGAGATCATGACCTGAGCCAAAACTGAGAGTCGGTTGCTCAGTTGACTGAGCCACGCAGGCACCCCCATTTATCCTACAGTCTTAATTGAGACATGATTTCATCTAAGAAGCTTTCTGAGCCTTGGTCAGGTGTTGACTATGTGGCTTTTTTTTGTATTTGTTTTTTGAAGATTTATTTATTTTTACTTTAGAGAGAGAGTGTGTGTGGGAAGGGGCAGAGGGAGATGGGAAAGAGAATCCTCAAGCAGACTCTCACTGCTGAGCACAGAGCCCAACCTGGGGCCTGATTCCAGGACCCTAGATCACGATATGAGCTGAAATCAAGAGTAAGTTGCTCAACTGACTCAGTCAAACGGGCATCCCTGTTTTTGTTTTTTGGTACTCCTCCAGCTCATTAATTTAACAAATAAGTATTGGGTGTCATTTAATGCTTGTGCTGCGCTAGGCAACTGGGATAAAGTAATGAACAAAATTACTATTATCTTGTCTGTCACATAGCCTACAGATATAAAACAAGTATTCATCAAATAAGTAATTGTTAGGAAAAGCACACTGTTCTATGTGAGAGTAAGCCTATATAGATGGGCGGTTAAGAAGAATTTTTTGAAAAAGTGTATCTAACAAACTTCAGTTATGATTAAGATTTAGCCAGACAAGAAATGGGGAAAAGTCATTTCAAATAAACATACTATCTTCAAAAGACTTAAGAAAAATTGAATTTGATGCTTTTGAGAACACAAAGATAGGCCCATTTTGGCTAAGGAAATAGTATTACCTCATTATACAGATGAGGAAACTGAGACTCAAAAGGGGTTCAGTGAATTTAGAATGTATTAAGGTCATAAAATTTGTAAGTTTTCTAGGTTCAAATTTTGGACTTTGTAAATCCTTAGTATTCTTTCCATTATACCTTGAGTTCCCGAGTGAAAATTTGAACAAAATCTTTCCAAACTCTGGCATTTTGTTTCTTTTCCAACACCATAGAAAATTCTTTCACTATTTTCTGTTTTTTAGCAAAGGAAATATTTCTGTGTGGAGCCATTGCTGTCAAAAGAAGAGATAATTGACCTGGAAGTAGGCAGAGATGCTTCCATTGAATTTGTGGCTTTGAAAACTCATTTTAGTATTTGCTTGACTCAGGATTTATGAGCCTCCAGGTTGTCAGGGGTCTATAGAATCCACTGTCTGTATTAATCTGTATTTTGCCAGTGGAGCATTACAGCTCTCAAAATTCATAGCAAGCATCTTACATTCTACTTTATTTCCATTCAACAGAATAACATTGTAAACTTGACCCACTTCTGACAAATAATTTAAGTTAATGTTTCCAAAATACACAAACTCCTTTTGGGAATTGATTTCTAGGCAGCTGATAAAACACTGAAGCGTTATTCCCCCCCACCCTTTTTTTCCCTATTTCATTTTGATGTGGACTTAGATGGGCAAGGGAAGGGAAGTTGTTATGACGCAGAGGCAAAGTTGGAAACGCCAAGGTTTTTCCTCCAGGGAATGTTTGTTACCCTGCAGTGAACTGCCTGCAATCCAGGATGTCACAGCGTGCTTGCTCAGTAGCCTGCCAAAATGCCCATATCATGTCAGTACTATGCTATGTTCCAAGTAACTGGAGACTAGCTAGCTTAGAGACCGACTTCAGGAATGTTTTATATGAGGAAACTTACCAAGTGATAGTCCTGTTTCCTTTGTAACCTGGTACAGTCATGGTATTTTGTTTATCAGAGAATTTTTGCCTTTGTGTTTTTTCCTTCTAAATGTTCTTTAGTAAGAATAATTATAACATAAAAGACTGATTTTATTTCTTGAGTCCATTTTTTTCATTTGTGATTTTGTATCTTACTCCTCTCAATCTGAAGAAGAAAATAAGTTAAAAAAACTTTAAGGTACTTATTTTACTTGTTCTGGCATTCTTAAACATTGGTTTTTGTTGGGGCACCTGGGTGGCTCAGTGGGTTAAGCCTCTGCCTTCGGCACAGGTCATGATCTCAGGATCCTGGGTTAGAGTCCCGAGTTGGGCTCTCTGCTCAGAGGGGAGCCTGCTTCCCCCTGCCTCTCTGCCTACTTGTGTTCTCTCTCTCTGTGTCAAATAAATAAGTAAGTAATCTTAAAAAACAAAACAAAACAAAAAATTGGTTTTTGTGGGTGTTTTGCTTGAATAAAGACTGTGGAAGTAAGCTTTTTATGACTCAAGATTTGGGGATATTATATGCCAAATGCATGTTTTTTGTTTTGTTTTGTTTTGCTTTGCTTTTTTTTAGTTTCCCAAAATACGGTGTTATCATAGTAAGTAGAGAAATTTTTTAGAGAATATTTTGTATTATTAAGAAATCATTTAGTGTTTTGTTTAAATTTTATTTTATTTTTAAAGATTATATATATTTGACAGAACAAGAACGCATGAGCAGGGGGAGCAATAGAAGGAGAGGCAGAAGCAGGCTTCCTGCTGAGCCGGGAGCCAGATGAGGGACTCCTGGGATCATCACCTGAGCTGAAGGCAGACACTTAACCATCTGAGCCACCCTGGTGCTCCTAAATTTTATTTTTCAAAGTATACTTGTTTTCCTGTACAGTGTTCTCCACCCCACGTGTACCTGAGCATTTTTCTGTTGTTTTTGTTTTTATTTTTTTTTTTAAATGGCTTTCTTTGTTTTTTGTTTGCAGGCAGCTATCAATGGTGTAATACCCCAGGAAAATGGCATTCTACAAAGGTATGTTATAAGTTGCTTAATAGTAGGATGAGAATTTAGCCAAGCAAAAAAGAGACAGTTGTTAATTTTTTTAACTTTTTGATAGAGCTTTTGATCTTTGGTATAGAAGCTCATTAATATAGTTACTGTTCTTTCAGACAATTTTATTATATCAGTTTCCTAAAGTTTCCAACTTTTAACTCTATAATGTTATTTCAGAATGAGTGGTACTATTTTAATGGTGGTTTTATTTTATTTATAAAAAAGCTTTTCAAGGGATCTTCTAATTCATAAAATGGAAGGAACTGAATCTCAGTATTCTAGAGCATGGTTATTATCTACCTTTCCAGGCGTTCTCTCCAACCTTGCTACAGTCTTTTTCTCTTCACTTTTGGTTTCTAAATTAAGTTCATGTTAATTTGCAACAATTTGAATAAGTCCTTAATTTATGAAACTTCCCAAAGCACTGAACTATTTCACTTGAAGAATACATTGTTAACATGTGGAATGGTCTGAATGGTTTTGTGTCATTGCCAGAGGGTAAAATTGGAAGATGATGCCAAGAGAACTATAAGATACAAAATCATTCCTTAGATTAGAAATAATTTTTCATAAGTTTTCTTCCCTTAAAATTAGAGACTGGTTTGGATTAAAAGAGGACGCAATAGAGTCATAGGAGGTAAAACCATTCTCCCTTCCAAGTATAGTTTAATTACTTGATTTCCCTCCCTCTTGTGTCAATTCAAACTTTGGCTTGAATTTCGGTGGCTAGGATTTCTAAATCACTGAAGCATGATCTGCTAAGTGCAGATGAGGCAAACAGAAACAGCAGACTAGGAATGAGATTGTTTTGGAGAAGAAGAAGAGTGCTGTTGCAAAACCATCAGAAAATACACCATGAGCTGCAAAATGTGCTATACTCTATAGGAAACTGTGTATATTTAGAAAGGAAGCAAATTCTGTTTGGTGCTTGTACTACCCTTAGTAATTAATAGACCTGTTCCCCACCATTTTTAAAAAACCGTCAGAAAGAATTTCATCCAGAGTAAATGTGGCCGATTTCCAGAGTCTGTACCAATTTTTTTGTTGTTGTTGTTCAAAAGCATTCAGTTTTACTGAAACCCTTATCTAGAAAGCAAACCAACTGATTATAGGAACTTCCTTTATGGTCATTTTATTTTCCCTTGGTTTAGAAAGTTTTAGACTTCTAAATATGGTTCCAGTTTTATTTATTTTTTTTTAAAGATTTTATTCATTTATTTGACAGAGATCACAAGTAGGCAGAAAGGCAGGCAGAGAGAGAGAGGAGGAAGCAGGCTCCCTGCTGAGCAGAGAGTCCGATGTGGGGTTTGATCCCAGGACCCTGAGATCATGACCTGAGCCAAAGGCAGAGGCTTTAACCCACTGAGCCACCCAGGCGCCCCACCAGTTTTATTCTTGAGCAAATTTTATTCCACCTTCTGTGCCAAAATTTTTGCTTATTAAACCCTTGTGGATTCAGCTCTGGGTTCTGAGTACATATTGGATATATCTTAAAATTAACAATGTTTTGCTCTGGGTGAACTGTAGAAATTTCCTTATCCCATCTCTCCTGTCACTGATGCTACTTTTTGCTTAATATTTAAAAGTAGAGATTCAGCACTAAATTGATTTCTAATACTATAAAATTTGGAGTTTAACATTCATTAGAAAGTGGTTTTGTTTGCTTATTTAAAAGAATGAATCATATATGCACAGAAGAAAATCAGTTTTATCTAGCAGTAGTCTTCAACTCTCTCCCTTTCTAACTTTGTTCTTTAGCTTTGAAATTACTGTGGAATTGACATAACTAAAAATTCCTCTTGTATATCTCCTAACCAGAGGAAAATGAAAGAGGGTTCTTTGTTGCTTTCTCATTGGCTTACCACTGAAAGTGGAAGATAGGAATGGTATATGTAAGTAGTTAAACTGGTTTTTGTTTTGTATGTTTGACTTCTATTGTGTAGTCTGTGAATACAGCTGACTCTTAATTTGTCAGTTCATACTTCAACAGAGGAAAAAGCTACCAAAAAGATTTTTTTAAATATGAATTATTTTTGGAGGGAGAAGAACCCAGTCCCTGTGCTTTATAGCTGTTCTTGAAATCACATTTTTTTGTGTGAATTCAAAAGTGGGAATATGGTTTTTAATGTACCCATAAAGTTCAAAGTAAAGAAACTAACATTTTAAAAAGTGCTTAAGGCACTGTGCTAGGTAATTGATTTATTTTTCATTATTTAATACTTATTATAACTTTAAGAGATTCATATTTCATAGTGAGGAAACGGAAGGTTAGAGAGTTTACATAGATTTGCCCAAGTTCACAAATGTAGTAGGTGGTGAAGTCTGGTTTGTCTCATTTTAAAAGCCATGCATTTTTTGATACAACTCTGCCCTATTCTAGGTCAGCAAACTCACCATGCCATGTCTTTTTTTTTTTTTTTTAAGATTTTTTTCATTTGGGCAAAAAAGTTGGAATTTAATATGTGTATAAGATCTTTCTCCATAGCTTTGTTTTTACAGTTACTATTTTAGTTGTAAGCAAGTAAAGGCAGATATTATTATCCCTCACTTTACAGGTAGAATAAGGCATGAAGTGACTTGGCCCAGATGATACAGCATGATGTTGATGGAGTCAGGATATAAGCAAGTCTTCTGCCTCATCCTCCAAGGCTTATTTCACTAGACAATATACTGCTAATACAACATATTTATAAACTGTGTGACTTATGCTGTCATAAATGTAAGCCATTCAGTCATGAAACATCAAATGTGTGCATGTTTATTTACTACATCTTGGTGTAATATTTTATTTATTGGCATGTTGTCCAGAGCCTTTTTAAACATTATTTTTGGAGATAGTTATTATTAGAAGGAAGTGCTAATGAATTACTTGTGTTAGTAGACAGCATAGGCTATATTTTCTAAAAATGTTATGAATCAGTAGTGTAATTTTCCTCATTGACTAAGTGGGTAGTATTTGTCAACTCACAATTTTTTGACTCAGACACATATTCTGTATGTTTCTTTGTCTGTTGTTTAATTCATTGAGGAAACCTTGAGAAGACTAGGCATTTTTCTAATTATTCACGGTTAACATTTTCAGAATATATAATGCTGAGGTTTTTGATATAGAAAATATCCATTTTAGCCAATTAGTTTCTATTTATTGTCTTCTCTGGTGCTCATTTAAAAATCTGATTTTTTTCTAAAGACAAATTTATCTTTAAAACACATGCATGTTTTTGTTTTGTTGTTTTTGTACCTAGAAATTTTACCTTGGGATGGATTTTTAAAAATTGAAATAAACATGTACAGAGTTCTGCTTACTTTGCTTTGTTCATTGCCTTCCAAGGATGTGTGTGATTTATAGAGTGAGGTTGAGTAAGGATAAAAACACTCCTTTAGTTGAGATTTAGATCTAAAATTGATTTCTTCATAGCATTCCCCTTACCAATCAGTGTCTTTTTTTTTTTTTAAATTATTGATTAACTAGAAGAGTGAGTATATCAGATTATAGAATGGTGTCTTAATAGATGAAAAGTCTTAAAAATACTTTTTTTTGAATCAGCAATTTTGGATGTCTTTGTATTCTATGGATACCGTTGAACATTAGTCAGAATTGATAGGATCATCTCTCCCCCCCCTTTCTCTCTGTCTCTCTTTTAATATTGCTAGTGAAAAACTCTAATGCAAATTCATCATTTTAAATTATTTTTATTTTTATTTTTAAAGATTTTATTCATTTATTTGACAGAGAGAGACACAGTGACAAAGGGAACACAAGCAGGGAGTGTGGGAGAGGGAGAAGCAGGCTTACTGCTGAGCAGGGAGCCTGATGCAGGGGCTCAATCCCAGGACCCTGGGATCATGACCTGAGCCGAAGGCAGACGCTTAACGACTGAGCCACCCAGGCACCCTCATTATTTTTTATTGATCTTGAAATAAAGTAATTAATAGCCAATACGAAAATTCTCAAATGAGAACTTTAAAAAAAATTCTCTTGGGCTGACAACACATCAGATAGCCTGCTGTGATTAGAAATGTACTATCTCCTAGAGTTAGGGTTTGGTAAAGAAAAAAAAAGCACACTAGGGTGTTTCAAACACAGGGAATTTCATACGGGGAATCAGTTCCAGAAATGTGGAGCAGGTTGAAAGTACAAAATGCAAATACTAAGATAATTCAGATAATGATATCAGGAAACAGCTGGACCAGCAGGCCCACTTGTGGGTGGGGTGGTCCTGCTAGGCTTGAGGAAAGGAGTGTAGGGCAAGAGCAGATTTAACAGCTGCAGCATCCTCTGAGTAGGGTGGGCACAGCCAGAACTGTGTGGACTGGGTCCAGAGTATTCCAGGAAGTCTGCTCTAGGACTGGTCTGTCTGGGAGAGCCCCCTGCTAACCACTAAAGGGCACAAAGTTGGGGTGCCTGGATGGCTCTGTCATTAAGCCCCTGCTTTTGGCTCAGGTCATGATTCCAGGGTCCTGGGATTAAGTCCCAGATCTGGCTCCCTGCTCAGCAGGAAGCCTGCTTCTCTCTCTCCTACTCCCCCTGCTGTGTTCCTTCTCTCGATGTATGCCTCTTTGTCAAATAAATAAATAAGGTCTTTAAAAAAAATAAAAAATAAAGGGCACAAAGTCACTCATAATATTAGAGGGAAAAAGGAAAGTGATTGAAGAAATAGAAGTTAACAGGACTTGGAAGCCCTGAGGAACGGCCCTAGCAATTTGACCATAGACATAAGAGAAAGAAGTCCTGCTCAGCTGATCATGGTACCTCTGCAAGATGCAGAGGCTAGTTTTGAAGTATTGAAAGAAGCTAGAAGCTAACACCAGTGGCTGATGCTAAAACAAAGTGGGTGTCATTGTTACAGCATGGTCACTGCTAAGTCACTGGTGTAGATAAGATCAATGTGTAGGGCGCCTGGGTGGCTCAGGTCATCTCAGGTCCTGAGTTGGAGGCCCGCATTGGGCTCTCTGCTTAGCTGGGAGCCTGTTCTCCCCTCTCTCTGCCTGCCTCTCTGCCTACTTGTGATCTCTCTTTCTGCCAAATAAATAAATAAAATCTTAAAATGAAAAAAAAAATCAGTGTGCAAAACTCTAACAAAATTTTGTGTGTATCTGTGCACATACTTGTGTGCTGCTGCATTTTTGTTACTATTACTGGTTATAAGGCCTTGATTAATATTTACCAGTTTCTTCTTCCACTCTTTATATTCCCTCTGCTAGCACCTCAGATAGTCAAGGTTCTTTACTTGGTCATCTCAAACATTTATTCTTAAAATCCTCAGTGGACCTGTCTTTTTAAAATTGGTTATAGTTTTCTACTAACTCATATTATTGGACATGCCCCAGAAAATAGTCCATTGTATAGCAGCACCCCAGTTTTTTCTTGGTAATCAGGACCTCCCACCTCACTTCATACCCCCTTATTTTGCTAGTTGATTCAGTAATATGAAGAGTACAAAATGGCCAAGTGGCACTCTCAGGTTGTAGTTCTGTGCAAGTATTGTGGAAATACTACATTCTTTGGAACTGTGATCTTTGAACCACCAGAACCCAAAGTAGCAGGAAGCAAAAATTCTGTTATTAGGTGTAATAAAAGAAACCACTACTAACACTCAATTCTTACACCCATATTTTCTGGCAATATGAGAAATATCACTGTGTTTTAGTCACTGATACAAAGCATATACTACGTGTTTTAAGGTAGAGACCCAAGTTTTGAGTATGTTGTCTCCTAACTGTCTTCAGCAGGACATTTCACTGTTCTGACAAGCTAGATACTTCTGGGTAACAGCATATATGAATGATACCAGCACTACTTTTGCTGTGAAATGAGTTCCTTGGTTAGAATTAGTGTTGTGTGGGGAAGCCTTAGATCAATAAGGTATTCCCTCAAAATATGAAGGGTGGTTGGGGCACCTGGGTGGCTCAGTGGGTTAAGCCTCTGCCTTCGGCTCGGGTCATGATCCCAGGGTCCTTGGATCGAGCCTCACGTTGGGCTCTCTGCTTGGCGGGGAACCTGCTTCCCTTCCTCTCTCTGCCTGCTTCTCTGCCTACTTGTGATCTCTGTCTGTCAAATGAATGGATAAAATCTTTAAAAAAAAAATATGAATGGTGGTAAAAGTATTGCTATCAGGGAAGTCAATCAAGTCCACATCCAGAACAGTGTCTTTTTAAAGGGAGAACATATTGCTTCCTCCTCCATGATAGAAATGATCCATTACCAGATCTCAAAGGAATGATGCCATATTGGCTCAGTTAGTTTCTCTTGTTTGCAGTTTTCAGACAATTTCCCTAGTCAGAGTTATACTTGGTAAGGGGAAATTGATGTTGTACCTATGTCTAATCTCCACTCCTCTTGGCATGGCCTCATTATCTAGTAATGCATGGAACAACCCTAGGGTATTAAGGGAGAAAAGCTGACTTACAACAGAACAATGTCATCTTACGCACACTGGGAGCCATTCCCCATCCCCCCACCCCTGCCAGTGGGTAGTAGGCAGTATTCCCCTCAGAAACATATATTCACGTTTAGTGTCATTCTGAAAGTTCTGTTTTCATATCTTTACCCCAGATTTCCTTGCCACCTAATTTTTCTTTTATTCATTCCAAGTCCCGATCAGCTGGCCAACCTATTATCCATTGTCCTTGGTTGAGTATAGATTTGTACCTCAGGTAATCACTCTTTCTAAAAAATGTCAACCTGTGGTACAATCCCAAGTGCTCCCCACTAGAAGGCTTTTCTTTCACTACTGTCTTTCTGGGATAACTTTGGGGGCTGTAATGCTTCAGCAGTTTGGTTTTTTTGGTTGGTATGAGCATGTATATTATACAGCTATTTTTTTTCCTTTCCCAGTCCAAATCTTTTCTTCCTCATTTAACTTGGTTATCTCTTATTATTGATGGGAAGTATAAGATACAGCAGCTGGCCTTTTACCTTGACTTGCTTGTAATCATTAGACCCCAGAAACCTCACCATGCTGGCAGGTTCTCCCCTGCATTTTTGAGGCATGTATCTTCTAATCTCTATCATAAATGTGTCTTAACAAAGCATTCAAATACTTGCTACTTTTCTCTTCAGGATTTGTTCACATTGTTATCAATGTAATGTTTTTTTCTGTGGAATGTCTGGGTGATCAAGATCTCTCCAGGCTAGATTGATAATGCTAGAGGAGAGTTGACATAATCTTCTGAAAAGGACAGTGAAGGTATTTTGTTTACCCTGCTGGGTAAAAAGTAAAATGCTTATCTTGGTGATTGCAAATTAATATAGAGTAAAAAAGTATATGCAAGATCAGTTGCTTCTTGCTACAAATCAATCTTTCCTACATAGTAACCCTAACTCCATGGATTAGGAAGCAAATATGGGATGTCTGCGAGTTACTGAGTATGTCTCTTTCAATTATGCATTCAGAATCCAGAGAAGTTGTTGCAGGGTCGGTTCACAGATTGTTTCAACATGGTATGAGTGGATTTCAGCCCAAACTTCCCTTACCACCATTATCTTCCATTTTTATATCCCCAGGAATTAGTATCAGTTTAGAGTTAGCATGTAGTAACCCCATAAAAATTTAGATATTTTCCTTTTATCATTACACAAACACCCTAATAAATGGCTACAGGCCCATTAGGAGAAGTCTTAGAGGAAAATTTCTGATACATACATGTGGCTCTGTTGCATTGTGCTTGTGGGAATCAGGGACTTTATGTCTGTGAAACAATTTGTGTTTGGAAACTGGGAGTGAGTATGAGTCTCTGCTGCAGTTACAGACATTAGGTTTTAGGCTATCAGATCTAGGATTTCTGATGTTTTTAGATCAAGTAGTATTTTAGTCAGTTGACTTTTAATTTGCTTCCTTAGAAATAATCGTGTTCTGGGGCGCCTGGGTGACTCGATTGGTTAAGGGTCCTACTTTTGATTTTAGGCTCAGATTGTGATCTCTCAGGATTATGAGATTGAGCCCTCTTGGGCTGGGCATGGAGCCTGTTTAGGATTCTCTCTTTCTCCCCCACCACGCTTGTGCATGCTCTCTCAGGGTTGGGGGTGGGGGAATAATAATCATAATAATCCCGTTCAGTTAAACACCTCTAAAGATCTCTGAAGGTTGAAATCTTCTGATTGCCACGTCTTGTCTGTGCTGTCCATTAACATAATTACTCCCACCTTTTTCTTACTAAATTCTGCCATTTGAACTGAGCACTTTGGGATCTCATACTCATTAAGGAAACTTACTCCGTGTCATCTCCTCAACCTATGGAAGACAGCCACTACAGTTTTTCAAGAATGCAGACTTTCCCTTACTACTGTATTTCTTAATGCTTTAGTGCAGTGTCCTCTGGGACCTCATGGATGATGTAGTAGGAGGATGTATGTATGTTTAGATTGTACATGGAAATCCACTTGAGCATTCTTATTTTTCTAAGCATCAGGATTTCTTCTACATTTTGCCAGGAAAGTTTGGGCATTTCATCCTCATTAAATTTAGACTCCTTTGGGACTTAAGTTTCATTCAGTCAACAAGCATAGTATTAGAGGACTTACAGCTGCTTAAGCAAACATGTTATATTTGGCCCTATCCAAACTCTTTTGGTCAAATTCACTTCAAATTGATTTCCTTACCTATTCCCTAGTTTTTTGATGTATCCAAATCTTATAATTTTGGATATAAGCCTTCTCTCAGTTAAGACATTGTACTTATTCTCTTGGAGCATGCCTAGATCTAATTTTAGACGTAGTAAGGAATGGTGGGGGTAGGTTTTGACAATAGGCATCCCTTTTCAAAGGCAGCAGTCTCAAGTAAGAGCATTGCCAGTTTTCAAGCAAGAGGAGACTAACCTCAGTCATGAGAGGGGGAGTTGTTTGTCTTTACAAAAAAGGCTGGGAGAGACTCTGAGTTCAAGTTTGTAACCTTCTTCTGAATCTACTCGGGTATCCCTATTCCACATTTTAGGGTCCCACTCTTTCTAAAACAGTGTTGTAATATTCACAAAAGAAACTTAGAAAGTACATGTACTCAGCTTCCACTGTAGTTATTTAAGCTGCAAAATTAAATTTTGTGTGTGATTCTCAGTAGGATCATACCCGGAGGATGGGAAATAATAAAGTGCTACTTCAAAAGCTTTAGCTTTCTTGTCATGGCTTGAACTGAACGTTAATAGCCCTAAGTGTGTCATTTTCTTCTGTTTAAGCTTTCCATTAGAGTCAGAAGCAGCCAGCTCAAAGTCTTTATTTTGTCATTATTGCCACCATAATGGCCAAGTCAAATAATCATTTGTCCCTTTAGGCACTTGTTTTAATAGGTATATGATCATAATGAACTATAAGTGATAATTTAATCATAAGTGATAATTTAATCATTATGCCAGTGCATGCTCACTAGTATCCCATTTTCCACTGCCATGGAGCTCATCAGTATATTGAAGGTCAAGGACACAATCAAACCAGTAACTGAATCCCATTTCTGGGACACCTCCATTACCAATAAATAAATAAATAAATGAATGAATGAATGAATAAATGAATATCGGGTATTTCAAGTTTAATGTAATAAATAAATAAATAAATAAATAAATATCGGGTATTTCAAGTTTAATGTAGAATTGGTTACACAGGTGTGGAGAACTAAAAGAGCAATAAAGTAAAACTGAAGTAACCTATATACAGTAACTGCTTCAGGAAGTTACCACTCTCAGGTCTTGGTCAAGGGATTAACAGAACTTTCAAGCTCTGAGGAGCCTGTTAGACCCGAGTTAGGATCAGGTAGCTGTGGAATGCACACTATCTAGCTGCTATTGGTGTCTGAGGGGTTGTCAGAAATCTGGTTATATGAATGCTGAAAAAAGCCAGGAGACTAAAAGCTATAGGATGATACTGATAGAAATATATGCAAATAAGGAAGAAGGAAGGCTTTCGTTCTCTCTTCCTAACAAATGATCTCTATCTAGTATCCCCTATTTACAGAATCTATTGGGGAAACATACACCAAAGGACAAATAGAATTTTGCAGAATGCTAGAATAGACAATAGAAGGATGAATTTTGAGAAATTAAGAGAAATTAAGAAAACAGTAAGTCAGGGACCAGCCTGTTAATGTTAGCTATTTTTCCGAGATTCCTAGAAGTTGTGACAAAATTAGAGATATTAAATATCATTGTACAGATTCTCTTCATTGGTACTTCAACAGTGGATTCCAACAGTGATATTCTTTCCTGCTTTGGATATTTTCTTTTCTATGTCTTACTTCTAAGATTACTTTTCTTGAATCTAACAACTGGGAGAAAGTGTAGATTTTTGCCTTTGGATCAGTGATTACTAGAGTATCTGAACTCTCATCATTATTACCTACAATGAGAAATATTTGGAATCCAAAACGCACATATGCAAATATTTATCAGAATCAAAAGTTTTGGGAAACAATACTTGGTTCTAACTATTAAGTGCCATGTACTAATCATTTGTATCCTATCCTATCCTGTCCTATTGTTTAAAAGACAAGCACAATGCACAAAATCAATTTTGTAATCTAAATTTGGTAAACACTAATCAGAGCAAAAGTGTGAAGTAAATGTAAATATTTTCTTCTGAGTTTTCATAAGACTAGTACTTACTTGTGGGTTTTTGGTCGTTCTTGTTTTTGTTGTTCCTGTGCAGATTTCCAATCTGTTGTTTTTTCCCTTAAATTTAGAGTGAGAAAAAAGATGTTTTAGAACTGAGCTTGTAGTTTTGGTGGTGGTGGAACATAACGTGCAATAATGACGTTTCAATGGAAGCATTCTTTATGTTCTTTTCTTCTTTACTTCTCCCTGTGAGGGGAAAAAGAAGTGACTATATATGATAAACTAAGTGAGAAAAAAATCAAATTCTTTAATAATTATTCCTTTACTCACTGGTTTGTTAAATATTTAAGCATTTTCTCTGTAAAATCTTGAGCTCCAGGAAGAGGATACAGCCATTAAATGAACAAATGTGAACTTTGCCCTTCTGGAACTTCTATTCTCTGGGGGGGTCTTAAATGTCAAATGATTAATATCAATTATAATTGGTAGTGTTGAGGAATTAGAACCAGTCGGAGGTAGTAAAACATGCTCTGAGTTGAAAAACATTAAATCTGAGATATGAAGGCTAAATATAATTAGCTAGAAGAAAGATGGATATTGGGATGAGATGGGAAAGAAAGAACATGCTTAGAAGGAATAATCTGTGTTCCCCTATGAAATGAGAAGGATCAAGGTGAGACAGAAGAAATGAAAGGCTGTTGTGGCTGTTAACATAAAGAGATTGGAGATAGCCTAGCACAAGCTAAGGCTGGGGAGGTAGATAGGATTTGGATCATATAGGGACTTATACACCTCTTTAGCTCTGTATGAAGAGCAGAGGGGAATATTGAAGAAAATGACATGAAGACATTTCTATAATTTCATTTTTGTGATGGTGAGGAATGACATGCAAGGGAGCAAGGGAACAATCATTAGTTAGGAGGCTATTGTATCTGCCTGTGCAAGAGGTGCTTGTGGCATGTGGTAGTGTGTCAGCTTCAGAGGGGAAAGGTGGATAACTTAACTAAAAGATTTTTAGATGGTAAAATTGAAAGGACTGACTAGATATGGGAGTTGTGAGAGAAGAAGTTATCAAGGATAATGGCCAGCAGTTTCTGGCTTGGATAGCTGATACGAGGAATAATGGAGGGAGGATCATGCTTGGGGAGACATAAATGAGTTAAACTTTGGAGAGTTTGAGTTTGAGATCTTACCAGGTACCAGGCAGTGTGCTAAGCTTTTCTTGCATTTATCTGACTTAATCCCTACAAGTATAATTAATATTCCCTTTTAACAGATGAGATAACTATTAAGTGGGCAGAACAAAGATTGTATTTTTATTTTTTAAGATTTCAACATGTTTAAGTGTCATTGAGAAGAATCTAGAAGAGAAGGTGATGTTGAAGATACTGGAAAGGAAAAGTATGCCATAATGTAAAGCTAATTAGAAGATGGTTTTAGATAGAATGATGTTGCCCCTGTTTTACAGAAAGAGAAAAAGAGTTGCTGGTTAGTTGGTGGTTTGTTGTCAAAAAAGTAAGGGAATTTCATCTTGATGGCATCTGCTTTCTATGCAAAGCAGGGAAAAAATAATCTTTTAAGACTGAGGAGTATGATAGAATGGAGATTTAAGAATGCTTAATTTCTGAGTTTTGTGGAAAGTAGAGCTAATCAAATCTTTCAGTGAGCAAATGAAAGTGAATGAAGAAGACACTTCTTAATTCACAGAAATTAATGCTCTAATAACATCATAACAATATAAGGCAAAAATCTGATTAAATGCTAAATGATATGTATGATACTGCTAATAGACATAGAAAGACAAAGATGGGAGGGAGAGTAGTAGTGGCTTTCAGTTGCTAGGGAAGATTTTGTGGAGGAAGTAAAACTTTAGTTAGGCCTTGATGCATAGGTAGGTAAATTTGATTGGAAAACCAATACAAGCCAAGTATGGAATGAGTCCTTAGTGGTAATCTGTAAGGATTTGATTGATGATAATCTTTTTTTTTATGTCAATATTTCAGTGACTATGGAGGTGAGACTATACCAGGACCTGCATTTGATCCAAGTCACCCAGATTCAGCTCCTGCTCCCTCTTCCTCTTCAGCATTTCGACCTGTAATGCCATCTAGGCAAATTGTAGAACGGCAGCCTCGGATGCTGGACTTCAGGGTTGAGTACAGAGACAGAAATGTTGATGTGGTACTTGAAGACAGCTGTACTGTTGGTAAGGTTTTTCCTAGCATAAAGCCTTCATAAATAAACAACTCACTAGGTAAACATTTAGTTTATATTCTTTTCTTTTGAGTTGACTGCCAATAAGAAGGGAAAAAAGGCAAATTGAAACTGATATTTTCCATACAGATAATTGTGCTTCATTTTGAAATACTGTGTTGATACTGAGGCAAGTTTGAGAATAATTCTTTTGTTCACTTACATGGACTGGTATAAGATGCTGTTTTAGGGCAGATGCAAATCAAACTTTTAAATATATTGTGTGTTGTACTTTATAGCTGAAATTTATTCTGTTTTTATGCTATGGTTAATGAGAGATCAGAAATAAGACATGTTTCTATCATTCCTTCTACCTGCCAGTTGAATAACTGCCAGTTGAATAATTGCTTCAATACTATACTTTCAAAGGAAACTTAAAGTGTATGGCTGCCATTATTGGATAGATTTTACCCGATTCCTTTCCTTTCCCCTTGTCCTTCCCCCCTTCCTTTCTTCTACTTCTTCTTCTTTTTTTTTTTAAAGATTTTATTTATTTATTTGACAGATCACAAGTAGGCAGAGAGGCAGGCAGATGGGGTAGGGGAAGCAGGCTTCTCGCTGAGTGGAGAGCCCGTTGCGGGGCTTGATCCCAGGACCTTGGGATCATGACCTGAGCTGAAGGCAGAGGCTTTAACTGAGCCACCCAGGTGCCCCGCTTCCTTTCTTTTTTAAGGATTTTATTTATTTATTTGACAGAGAGAGCACAAGCAGGCAGAGAGGCAGGCAGAGGAGCAGAGGTGGGCAGGAGGACCCTGATGTGGGGCTGGATCCCAGGACTGTGGGATCATGATCTGAACCTAAGGCAGATGCTTAACCAATTCAGCCACCCAGGTGCCCCTTTTAGATTACTATAGACAAACTGTGTTGTATTCATATTTGATTAAGATTATCTGACCCATTAATGTAATTTTGTCTTAAATCTAAATTCCAGATATTTCTGAAATTTTGCTTTTGTTTTTTAAAGGAAGATTCTTGGGCGCCTGGGTGGCTCAGTGGGTTAAGCCGCTGCCTTCGGCTCAGGTCATGATCTCAGGGTCCTGGGATCGAGTCCCACATCGGGCTCTCTGCTCAGCAGGGTGCCTGCTTCCTCCTCTCTCTCTGCCTGCCTCTCTGCCTACTTGTGATCTCTCTCTGTCAAATAAATAAAATCTTTAAAAAAAAAAATAAAGGAAGATTCTTGCCTAATTTTATTTAATTATTTTACTTGAGGTATATTACAGGGGCCCCTGTGTGGTTTAGTAGGTAAAGCATCTGACTCTTGATCTCAGCTCAGGTCTTGATCTCAGGATTGTGAGAAAAAGCCCTGCACTGGGCTCCAAGCTGGGCATGGAGCCTACTTTAAAAAAAAAAGGCGGGGGGAGAAGAAGAGGTACATTGCAGAGAAAGGCAAAACTGTTAGAATATTGGTCATTCTCAAACACTAATCAGATTGTTATTCCTTTAGTTAAAGCCATTTAGAAACTTTCTGTTGATTTAGGATGAAATTAAAATCTTTCATCATGGTCTCTATGTCCCTGGCTGGTCAGGCTCCTGCTACATCTCTGGTTTTCATTTGTTACCACTTTCATCCTTGTTCACCATGCCTAAGTTGTTTTAGTGTTGTTTCAAGTTCTTGAATAGGTTATTAGCTCACTCAGGGCCTTTGTACATGTATCTCCTTCTGCCCAGATTTCATTAGTCCATTCATTTTTTTCCCATGCTCATTCCCACTCCTCCCTTTTTTCCTTCAATTGTGCTAAAAAAAAAAAAAAAGCACATAATATGATATGTATCCTTTTAACAAATTTTTAAATGTACAATTGTTAACTATATGCATGCACATTGTTGTACAGCAGATCTCTAGAACTTTTTCATCTTATGTAATTAAAACTGTATCCATCAAATGGCAACCTCCATTTTTCCCTTCTATCAGCCCTTGGCAACCAGCATTCTACTTTCTGCTTAGATGAGTTTGACTACTATAAATATATCATAATAAGTGGAATCATACAGTGTTTGTCCTTCTGTGTCTGGCTTATTTCCCTAAGCATAATATCCTTAAGTTTCATCCATGTGGTAGCATATTACAAGATTTTCTTCTTCTTTTTAAATGCTGAATAGTAATCCATTGTATGTATATACTACATTTTCTTTATCCATTCACTCATCCATGGACATTTAGCTTGTTTTCACCTCTTGGATATTATGAATAACGCTGCAGTGAACATGGGTTTGCAAATACCTCAAGATCCTACTTGCAATTTTTGGGGGGTAAATACACAAATGTGGAGCTATTGGATTGTATTTGGTTCTTTTTTATTTTTTGGGGGAATGTCCATATTCTTTTCCATAATGCATGCACCATTTTAACATTCCCACCAATATAAAATGCATAGGCATTCCAATTTTTCCACATCCTTGCCAGCACTTGCTATTTTATGTTCATTAGCAACATTGAGCATCTTCTCGTATACTTGTTGGTTATTTGTATGTCTTCTTTAGAGAAATGCTTATTCAGGGCCTTTACCCATCTTTAAATTAGGTTATTTACTTTTCTTTATTTTGAATATCAACTCCTTATCAAATACATGCTTTGCAGATATTTTCTCCTTTACAATCTCATTGACTGTTTCCTTTGCTGCGCTAAAAAAGCTTTTTAGTTTAATCTAGTCCCAGTTGTCTATTTTACTTTTGTTGTCTTTGCTTCTGGAATCATATCCATGAAATCATTGCCAGGACCAATGTGTGAAGCTTTTGCTTTATATTTTCTTCTATGGCTTTTATAGTTTCAGAACTTGTGTTTGAGTCTTTAATCCGTTTTAAGTCAAGTTTTGTATATGGAATAAGGGTCCAACCTTTTGCCTGTAGAAACCCAGTTTCCCCCTCCACACCATTTATTAAAAAGACTATCCTTTCTCCATTGTGTAGACTTGGCATTCTTGTCAAATTATTTGACCCATTTGCCTGGATTAATTTCTGGACTTGCTATTCTGTTCCATTGCTCCGTATGTTTTTCTTTATGCCAGTAGGTACTGTCTTGATTACTTTGTAAAATGTTTTGATTTCAGAAAGTATGAGGCCATCAGCTTCATTTTTCTTTCTCGAGATTGTTTTGGCTATATTGGATCCTTTGTGGTTCCTTATAAATTATAACACTGTTTTCTGCAAAAATGTCTGCAAAGATGCCTTTGGGATTTTGATACGGATCATACTGAATCTGTAGCTTGCTTTGGATGGCATAGATATTTTAACAGTATTAAGTCTTTCAATCCATGAACATGTGATGTCTTTTCATTTGTTTCTTCTGTACTTTAACACTGTTTTTTGCTTTCATTGTACAAATCTTGCTTTCTTGGTTAAGTTTATTCCTGAGTATTATTGTTTTTGATGGTATTGTAAATGAGATTGTTTTATTAGTTTCCTTTTTAGATTGTTTGTTGTTCATGTAGAGAAATATAGCTAGTTTTGGGGTATTAATTTTGTATCTTGTAACTTTGCTAAATTTGCTTGTTATTTCCATCACTTTTTAAAAAATGGAATCTTAGGGTTTTCTACATATAATATTTGAAACATAATTTTATTTCTTGCTTTCTGATTTGGATGCCTTTTCTTTCTTGCTTTCTGATTTGGATGCCTTTTCTTTCTTTTTATTCCCCAATTGCTCTGGTGAGGACTTCAGATATTCTGATGAATAAAAGTGGCAACAATGGGCATTCTTGCATTGTTCATGATCTTTAGAGGAAAAGATTTTAGTTTTCACCATTGGGTATGATATTAGCTGTGGACATTTCATATATAGCCTTTATTATGTTGCGGTAATTTTCTTCTATTTCTGGTTTGCATATTTTTATCATGAAATGGTGTTGAATTTTGTTGAATGCTTTTTTGGCATCTATTGAGATGATCTTGTAACAGTTTTCTCTTCATTTTGTTAATATGGTGTATCACATTGATTGATGGATTCCATATGTTGAACCATCTTTCCCTCACATATGTAAATTTCATTTGGTTATGGTGTATGATCTTTTTAATGTCCTGTTGAATTTGGCTTTCTAATATTTTGTTGAAGATTTTTGCATTCATGTTCATCAGGGTAATGTTGGCTTATAGTTTTTATTCTTGTTCTTTTAGTGTCCCTGTTTGGCTTTGACATCAGGGTAATAATGACTTCATAAAATGAATTTGGAAGTGTTCTTTCTAATTTTGGGGATTAGTTTGAGAAAGAGTTATATTAATTTTTCTTCAGATGTTTGGTAACATTCTCTTTTGAAACCACCTGGTACTGAATTTTTCTTTTTTGGGAAGTTCATTACTGATTCAGTCTCTTTACTAGTTATAGATTTATTTAGATTTTCTGTTTCTTCAGATTCAGTCTTTGTAGGTGATACGTTTCTATGAATTTACCCATTTCTACCAGGTTATCCCATTTGTTGGCATATAATTGTGCCTAGTAGTCTATATTCATATTATTTCTGTGACATCAATTGTAATGGCTCCTTCTTCCTTTCTGCTTTTACTGAGTCTTCTTTATTTTCTTAGTTTAGGCTAAAAGTTTATCAGTTTTCTTGATCTTTTCTAATATCAATTCTAGTTTTGCTGATTTTTTAAAATTATTTTTTCTATTCTCTTTTAATTTCTGCTCTAATCTTTATTATTTCCTCCCTTTTTCTAACTTTGAGCCTAGCTTTTTCCTTTTTTAAAAGTTACTTGAGGTATATTAAGTTGTTTATTAAATCTTTCTTGTTTTTTTTTTTTTTTTTTTAATAAATGTAGGCATTTACTGCTATAAACTTTCCTGCTTTTCCTACATCCCTGAAGTTTTCTCTTTGGTGTGTTGTATTTTTGTTTGCATATGTCTCCAGATGTTTTTTAATTTCTCTTTTGATTTTTTTCTTTGATCTTTTGGTTGTTTAAGCATAAGTTGTTTAATTCCAGAATTTTCCAGGATAGATGACATGTTAGATCACACACAAGTCTTTTTTTTTTCTTTTTTTAAAGATTTATTTCTATTCTAAAGATTTTTATTTATTTATTTGGGAGAGAGAGTGTGTGTGAGCATGAGGAGGGGCAGAGGAAGAAGCAGATTCTGTGCTGAGCAGGGAGTCTGATGTGGGACTCAGTGCCAGGACTCCAGGATCATGACCTGAGCAAAAGGCAGCTGACTAAGCAACTGAGCCACCTGGGCACCCCTAAAGGTTTGTTTATTTATTTGGGAGAGAGAGCATGGGGGAAGTAGAAGAGGGAGAGAATCTCAAGCAGATTCCTTGCTGAGCATGGGCCCTGAAATAGGGCTTGATTTCATGGCCCTGATCATGAGCTGAGCCAAAATCAAGTGTTGGTTGCTTAACCAACTGAGCCACCTAGGTGCCCCAGGTCTCAAACAAGTCTTAATAGATTTAAGAAGATTGAAATCATATCAAGAATGTTTTCCTACTATAGTATAATGAAACTAAAAATCTATAGTAGTTTCCTTTTGCTTCCTTCTTCTTAAATTCATTATGACTGATTTACAACTTAACATGGCATCTACTCTTGAGAATGTTTCATGTGTGCTTGTATTTTGCTGCTTTTTAGTGTAACATTTTGTATGTGTCTGTTAGGTTCATTTGTTGTACAGTGTTGTTCGAGTCTTATGTTTGCTTATTGATCTTCTGTATGGAAGTTTTGTCAATTATTGAAATCCCCTACTATTATCATGTTGTTGTGTGTTTCTCCCCTCAGCTCTGTCATTGTTTGCTTCATATATTGTGTGCTTTGATGTTGGGTACATGTGTATATAATTGTTACATCTTCCTAGTGAATTGACTCTTTTACCATTATATTATGTCCTTTCTCTCTTGTGAAAGTTTTTGACTTAGACTCTATTTAGTCCATGTAAGTGTGGCCACCATGTTCTGCTTTGGTTACCATTTGCATAGAATATTTTTTTCTTTTAAAGATTTTATTTGACAGAGATCACAAGTAGGCAGAGAGAGAGAGAGAGGAGGAAGCAGGCTCCCTGCCAAGCAGGACCCTGGGATCATGACCTGAGCTGAAGGCAGAGGCTTTAACCCACTGAGCCACCCAGGCACCCCTAGAATATTTTTTTCTATCCTTCCATCATTCTGTGTGTCCATGAATCTCAAGTGAATCTCTTGTAGATACATATAGTTGTACTTTTTTTTTTAATCCATTCAGCCTTTTTTTTTTTTTCTGTCTACAGAGTTTTATCCAATTACATTTAAAGTAATTACTGGTAGGAAAGGACTTACTATCTTTATTTTGTTTATTATTTCCTTTGTCTTGTGGCTTTTGTTCCTTTCTCTTTCCGTCTTTGTGTTCATTGATTTTTTTTTTTGTAGTATCATGCTTTGATCTTTGTTCCATTTTGTGTGTGTGTGTGTGTATACGTGTGTGTGTGTATGTGTGTATCTTCTGTAGCTGTGTTCTTTCTATCTTCTAATCTTCTCTGTTATCTTTGCAGTTACCATGGGAGCTTACATAAGACATAGTTTTAATAATCTATTTTAACCTGCTGACTTAAGTCACCAGTAAAACTAGTCTTTATTTTTTCCCTTCATTATTGATACCACAAATTACATCCTTTCATATTTACCATTAGCATTTTTTTTTAAAGATTTTATTTATTAATTTGACAGAGAGAGATCACAGTAGGAGAGAGGAAGGGAAGAGATCACAGAGAGAGGAAGGGAAGCAGGCCCCCCGCTGAGCAGAGAGCCCGATGCGGGACTCGATCCCAGGACCCTGAGATCATGACCTGAGCTGAAGGCAGCGGCCCAACCCACTGAGCCACCCAGGCGCCCTACCATTAGCATTTTATAGTTATACTTATTTTGTATGCTTTTGTCTTTTAGCTTCTGTACCAGATTAAGTGATTAATCACTACTGTTACAGTATTCTGTACTTGCCTAGAGTGTTTTGTAGTTGTCTATATATTTACCATTGACAGCTTTATACTCCTGTGTTGATATTTAGTATCCTTTTGTTACAACTGGAGTACTCACTTTAGTGTTTCTTTTAAAGCAGTGTTGAACTTTCTCAGCTTTTGTTTATCTGGGGAAATTTTTTATTTGTCCTTAATAGATGAAGAACAGGTTTCCTGAATATAGTATTCTTGTTTGTTAGCTTTATTCTTTCAGCACTTTTAATATATCATTTTATCCCCTCTGGCCTGCAAAGTTTTAGTTAAAAATCTGCTGATACTGGGAGCTCCCTTTATGTGATGAACTTTACACTAGTTGCTTTCAAATTCCTTTTTGTCCTTTAATTCAACAACTTGATTTTAATGTGATTATTATTTTTTGGGTCCTTTATGCTTTATGAATCTGTTTCCTACCCCAGGATGTGTTCACTATTATTTCTTCAAATAAGCCTTCTGCTCCTTTGCCTTATTTTCTGCAACTCCCATAATGCCTGTATTGGTCCTTTAATGGTTTCCCATTAGTCCTCTGGCTTTTTTCACTCTTTCTCTTGCCTTTTTTCTTTTTTCTCTTCTGACTGGATAATTTCAAATGACTTGTCTTCAGGTTTACATATTCTTTATTCTGGTTGATCAAGTCTGTTGTTGAGCCCCTTTAGTGACTTTTCAATTCAGTTATTATATTCTTTAGCTTCGAAGTATGCTTGGTTCTTTTTTTTTTTTTTTTAATAACTTTCTATCTCTAAGTTGATATTTAAAACGAATTTATAATTTTATAATTACCAAAACATATCTACTGATATTTGAAAAATAGTTTTATTTATTTTTACAATAGTAATTAATCAGATTTGGTCCTGCTTATTGTTCATATAGATTTTCAGTAATATTGCTAAGGCATCCTTGGTGTGTTAGTAGGAAACCCCTTATATAGGGTTTTACTAGACTTGACTTTACTTTCCTAGTTTAGTGATGAATATATTTATTATAGGGCAAAGAATTCAGTACCACATCACACTATTTCTTTTAATTAAAATTATCTCAGATTTTTATCTGTTTTTAAAAAACTGGAAAGAAGTCATATATTAAATAGATTTGAACTGCTATTTTGTATCACGTGGCTGAGTAGTTAACAATGTCTCATTTCAAAGTGACGTGATTCTTTTTGTTGGAATATTTGGTATATGGTGAAAATAAATGGATCACTTGAACCACGCTTTTCATTGGTTTACTCAGTTGGAGTGAAATCCCTTCTTATTTCAAAGATGGTGATCAGAAATGCTGGCTTCTCGGGATGTTAATGTCCTACTTTAATTCTGTCTGAGTCTGGAGGATAGTCTGTGAAACTGTTTTATAGCTTTGTTATAAAAACATGTGATAGAATTTCCAGAAAACACATTTGTTAATCTGTTGGCTTTATAATTAATTGTAAAAGCAGACTTAAAGAGTAGAAAGTCAAGTCATCATTCTGTTTGAAAACAAATGAAATAGTTATAAACATAGAAATAAAATATGATTCAAAAGAGATTATATACTGATATGGTACAACTCAAAGCTTCTCCTTCTAATTATTCCAGTTTTTATGAATTGAATTGCATGCCAAAGAATCATATCATGCGTCTTTTCTGTGTTCACTGTTAAGTTTGTTAATATGCATCACTGTGGAAGTTATGTGCAGAGATATTTGGGACTTAATGGAAAATTTTTTCTTCTTTCACTGCATTTGGTTGATTAAGTTCTGTTTTATAGTAATATTATATGAATTCTTCCTTCATTTTTATGACCTCTGTTACAGTTCAAGAGTTAATCTCTTTCATGAATTATTTTATTTTTAAAAGACTTTATTTATTTATTTGACAGAGAGAGACAGAGCAAGAGAGGGAACAGAAGCAGGGGCAAGTGGGAGAGGGAGAAGCAGGCTTCCCACTGAACAGGGAGCCCAATGCAGGGCTCAGTCCCAGGACCCTGGGATCTTGACCTGAGCCAAAGGCAGATGCTTAATGACTGAACTACCCAGGTGCCCCTCTTTCATGAATTATTAACGCAATTCCTCCGATTTCTATTCTTTCATTTTCTTTATTTCTCTAGTCTGTATTACATACTTGTCCTATAGTGATGTTTCTAGAAAGTAAATCTTATTATACATCTTTCAGTGGTTCTTTATTTCCTATATTCTATTTGATTTGCCCCTCCTGTGTGAGAAAACTCACATATTCTAATATTACATGTAAATATCTCTCCTTTATGAAGCCTTTCCTAACCTCCATGGAAAAAGTTAAGTTGATTTATTCATGGATCTTTTTTTCCCCCTAAAGATTTTATTTATCTATTTGACAGGCAGAGATCACAAGTAGGCAGAGAGGCAGGCAGAGAGAGAGGAAGAAGCAGGCTCCCTGCTGAGCAGAGAGCCAGACACAGGGCTCTATCCCAGGACCCTGAGATCAGGACCCAAGCTGAATTCAGAGGTTTAACCCACTGAGCCACCCAGGCGCCCCTCATTTGTGGATTTCAAAACATCTTACTCTTTCTTTGTTTTTCAGGTTTCCTTTGTCAATGTTAACTTCTCAAACTGAGAGACTAGATCTTATTTAAATTCTGCAAGCACGGTGATTAGCACAGAGCAATATCTGCTGAGAAAATAAATAGTTCAGTAAATAAGCATATGTATGTATTTGTTTATTTATTAAAATATTTACCAGAGGAAAATTTAAAAATATGTTCTGTAAAGTTTAGGTGACCTGAAATATAATTGTTAAATACTTTGTATACATAGTCCAACTTACTGTTATTAAGAAATTGGATAAATAGTAATTTTTCTCTGTATATATATAAATGTTAAAATGCAAAGAGATTCTAAATAAGATCCAGTTTTGTTATTATCAGGAAGGCTCTGCAGTGTGTAAAGAAAGCCTAAAGGCAGCCAACAACTTTGTATCACAGTGACACCTAGTGGTAATTATATTGGTCTGTTAATATTTTTAGTCTGTTATTTATTTATTTGTTTATTTCTGCAGTTTTGTTTTATTACAGAATCCTTCTGAGGTTTCTTGAATAAATTTAAAGAAGTATTTTAAGACACTGTTTTTTCTATAAAATACCATCTAGTGTGAAGTAGTATGATCTCGAGGATAGGAATTATTGTGTATTTTTATGCCTATAATATATAGCACTGGATTTAACCTAACATACAGGTATTTTTTCAATTAAGTTTGTTGAATCAGTGCTGCCAGCAAATCTACTTTTGCTGGGCCTATTCAGCATAGCCTTAGTTTCATTTCTGGAATGGAAAATAGAAAAACTGTCATTTGTTTAACCATTTGCCTCATTTTCTTTTCTGTTTTTAATTACTTTCTGAAACGTGCTTTTATTATATTGGATAACATTCTAGTTTAAATGAGTCAGATTGAGTATAGAAAGAGTTAAAACATTTAGCAAGCGCATTTTGAGGCTAAAAAGTGGTTTAGGATATTTCAAACTAGTTTTTGTCTTGAATCTATGAACTTAGTTTCCTGTCTTGACTCTGTAACTCAGATTAACTATGTAATTTTTGGCATATGCCTTTACCCCTCTATGTTCAGCCACCCTTTATGAATAATAACCACTATATAAATGATTTTTGTTGTTATTAGTGCATGTGAAAGGAGAGAAAGAGTAGCAGTCTTACTTGTCTTATACATGTTGTAAGCCTGAAATGACAAGAGGATTGATCATAGCTTACATTTGTTGGGGGGGGGGCGTGTGTTTGCAAATGTTGTGCATTAGTTGCTTTGTTCTTTGGTCCATCCGCAAACTGATATTTATTGCCTCCATGCTAACAATTGTGCACTCCCCAAATTATTTATAAGATCATTTCAGTACCTAAATAAGAGCATCTCAATTTGGGCCTTAATGTGCATAGTTATTTTTTATTCATGTGTTAGGAATTCATGTCTTTAACCTAGCTTCACATTTCTAAATACTATATTTTCAGTAAAAATCTTTTTTCTGAGAGGCATATTTTCCCCCTTCTGTCATTATTAAGTCTCTGCTCTTAGCAGTTTGGTATAGAGTTTAAGGTTACCATTTTATAAAAAGTTTTTAAGCTTTATTTAAAATTACTTTTTCCTTCAACTACTTTTATCACTCATGTCATTTTTTTGTTGTTGTTGTTGTCTTCAAAACAAAGAAATGAAGATCAGAAGCACAGACTTAGGATGTTTTCTAACATCTTATTTTGTACCACTTATCTTTCAGTCTCCTCTTCCTCTGATAATTCCCTATCACCTGCCTTTGAAAGACTCTAAGATGACTTTTGAAAAAAAATTATTTATTTATCTATCTACCTATCTGTCTGTGAGAGAGAGAGAGAGCGAGAGAGAGAGAGTGCGCACATGCACAAGGAGGGGGATAAGGAGGCTCCCTGCTGAGCAAAGAGTATGATGCGATACTTGATCCCAGGACACTGGGATCATGACCTGAGCTGAAGGCAGGTGCTTAACTGACTGAGTCACCCAGGTGCCTCTTTATTCACTTTTTTTTTCTTTTAGATTTTTTTAAAAATTTATTTATTTGACAGAGAGAGATCACAAGTAGACAGAGAGGCAGGCAGACAGAGAGAGGGAAGCAGAGAGCCCGACGGGGAACTCGATCCCAGGACCCCGAGATCATGCATGACCTGAGCCGAAGGCAGCGGCCCAACCCACCGAGCCCCCCTTTATTCATTTTTTAATACAGACACAAACACACATACACACACACACAGACACACACACATAAAATAATCATATTACCTGTTATACACCAGCCACTATGCTCACTCTACTTGGTTCCTATACAACACTTAAAACAATACCATGAGGCAGTCATTGTTATCCCTGTTTCAAAGATGAGTAAACTGAAGCTCAGAGAATTCCTAAATCATAAATTCAGTCTTAAACTGAATCTAGAACTCGTGATCTTTCTAGTGAAATAATTTCTATTATGAAAGTAGATAGTGCTGTGAGGATAATGAAAAGGAAGATTCCATTTTAACTGGCATCTTGGGAGATGGGAAGGGAATAAGTGGGGTGGTGAGGGTGGTCGGGAAAGATTTCAGATGGACCAACTTAAGAACTATGAAACAAAATATGTTATGTGGATGTAGTTGTTGGGTAGTTTATTCTAGGCAAGGAAAGCACAGAAGCAGGAATGATAATGTGGTGTCTGGTGGACTAATGAGGAATAATGCAGTCTTGAGCATGAATCTGGGGTTGTGGTCCTCAGTTGAACAGTTCACTTCAGTGGAACCTCTCCTTTTCCACTTCCCTCCCCTGAAGCTACCTTACTTAGTTCCTGCCTCTGCCCTTTTGTACTCATTGACTTACTTTTTTTTATTATATAATTTTTTATTTTTTATAAACATATATTTTTATCCCCAGGGGTACAGGTCTGTGAATCACTATTTTCACATTACTTTGAGATAGCCAGAAACTGAATCCCTACTTTATAGTTGTGAGAACTGACAAAAGAGAATAAGAGATTTACTGGTTCTTGGAGATTAATGACTGTGGAGGGATCTGTAAAAATGTTCTAGTTTTTACTAGAAAAAAAAGCAGTATATGTATATTATATATATGTATGTATATGTATAATAAAATATGTAGAAAATATTTATATACAATTAAATATAAAAATATTTATATTAAATATTTATATTTATATATTATAAAAAACATAAGAAAATATTTATATTTTCTACATATTTTATACATACTTTTCTTAGGGTCATCTGGTGCATTCGTCAGTACTTTTAGAAATGCAATGCTTATTAATTTTAAGGCATTACTTCATTTCTTCAGCAACTCTGTCTATAATTTTATAGATAAAATCATTTTATACATCAACCACATGCAAAAAGGAGGTATTAGTTGCATGTGTTTGTTTTTCCTTCTTTTGAGTTGCCACCTATAAGCTCCATTCCTTTGACCTCACTCTTCTTTCAGAGACAGACCTTACAAGGTAAATGTATTTTCTGTCTTGATGATTCTTCAGCTATTAAAGACAGTACTGTTTTTTTTTCTTCCCATTTCTTCAGGCTAAACATCTTTAGTTCATTCAACCATCCCAGAGTTGTATTGAAATTAAAATACATTCTGTTTGCGAATATAATATATAAAGTATGGTGTTTATAGTTAACAATGTTGTATTTATATTTGAAATTTGCAAAGAGAATAGCTTTTTAACGTTTTCATCACAAGAAAATAGTTATAACTATATGAGGTAAGTCATGTTAACTAAACTTGTGCTAATTATTTTGTATTATACATGCATATCAAATTGTTATGTTGTATACCTTGAACTAATGTATCAATTATATCTTAAGAAAACTGAAAAAATGTATACTATAGATGCTAATTGTTGTTAGTCATATTTTCTTAGGTATCACTTTCAGAAACTTCTCCATTTTTAGAACTGTGATTCATTTTAGGAGGTCAGTGTGCTGCATAGACAGTGTGACAGTCATATGAATGCCCACTTTGGGCTGAGAGATCATAGTTGATCTAACCTCTTCTTTGATTGAGGAATGTCATTTCTTTCTTTTTTTTTCTTTTTTTTTTTTTAAGATTTTTATTTATTAGAGAGAGAGAGAGAAAAAAAAAAACATAAGTGGGGGAGGGGAGGAGCATAGGGACAAGCAGGCTCCTTGCTGAGCATGGAGCCCAGCAAAGGGCATGATCCCAGGGCCCTGAGATCATGACCTGAGCTGAAGTCAGATGCCTAATGGCGTCTCCCAGCACCCCAGAGGCATGTCTATTTCTATTAGTGTAACTTCTGTTAGTTTAGGGAGCCACTGTTTCATGATGTTTCAGAGTCTCACACATCTTGAGGTGGTGGTGATTGGTATTACTTCCTGTCCTGTGCTCACTCTATTTATCTTTGTAAAGCAATTTTTTCATGGTTTCTCAACAAGTCTGTGTACCTGTTAGACTGAGTTTTTTAAAGACAGACATAAATTCTTCTTATTTTTATATTGTGCTTGGTTCTTGGCAATAGTAGGCATCAATAAGATATTTGTTGAATGGCTTTTTGGAATAATGAGATTAGCGATGGTCTGATACTAAAACTTGTAGCTTAAAAATATCTTATCGATGGGGCATCTGGGTGGCTCACTTGGTTGAGCGTGTGACTCTTGATTTCGGCTCAGGTCTGATGTTAGGGTCATGAGTTGATCTCCAGGTTGGGCTCCGTGCTGGGCATGGAGCCTGCTTAAGATTCTTCCTGTCTCTCTACTCACCACCCCCAAAAACCTCCCAAATTTTATCCTGTTCCTCTTCCTTTCTTTTAGTTTGCAATGTTTTCTTGCTAAGGACTTCATTTTCTACAGTCCTAACCCCTGTATGGCTTGAATTTCTGATTAGTTAAGACTGTTCTATTCCCTTTTCTAAGACCAACATGTTTGCCATCTTAGTGGACTGGAGTCTAAAGAAGAGAAAGCAATAGGAAAATTTATGACATTGCTAGTTATTACCTCTTCTGTCAGCCCAAAAATCTCTTGTAATAATTTAATTCATGTTGGCATTTTAGGATTGTTGTACTTTTGAGCTGATCCTCTTCCCTCCACTTCTCCCTGACCCCCTCTCCCTTTCAGTTGTTTATGCCATTAGAGGATATTAGACTATCCCACTAATGGATTTGGTTTGGAAACTTTTTTACAAGCTTGGAAAATATGTTTGAGTTTGGTGAGGACCAAAGAGACTTAGCCATACTTTATTTAATTCTTGGTACCAAAATATAAAGATTTATA
Organism: Mustela putorius furo; assembly: GCF_011764305.1. Lineage (NCBI taxonomy): Eukaryota > Metazoa > Chordata > Mammalia > Carnivora > Mustelidae > Mustela > Mustela putorius. The sequence continues at coordinate 40,143,977 of NW_025422005.1, read as the reverse complement.
GGATATGTGATAACCCAAGACAAATAGAATAAATTACCTAGCCCTCTTTTCTTGGCTTGGTCATTACAGTAACTCAAACCCTGATATAAACTAACATCAACCAAAATTTCTCCAGGATTCCTAGGCATGTGGAAAGTCTGAAATTTTTGTTTATTTGGTTTTTCCTAATAAGATTAGATCCTTTGCCACTTAACTATGCTGTTGCAGAAATACCAACCCTCAATCAGATAGCCTCCTAATTATTTTCTCTACCTCTAGTCTTTCTCCATTCTAGCTGATTCTTCATGTTCTTGCTCTACATGTATTTGTTTACATGTTTGTTTGTTTATTCACTCAAAAAGTATTTTCTACTCTGATCCAGGTACTATATTCAAGCCTAGATATAGAATGGAAAAGAAAATAGCCCTGGCATTTGTCTTCATAAAACTTACAGTCCAGTGAAGAATACAGATATAATCAATTTATAAGGAATAATTTGCAACTTATGTTAAATGATCTCTCAAAAATATAATTATATCACTCCTGTGATTGAAAAAATCTCATGTACCTTCTCAACAGGTTAAAAAAGAAAAACTGTATGATCATTTCAACATATATAGAAAAAGCATTTAACAAAAAAATCCAGTGTCCATTTGAAAAAAACTCTCCAACGTTAGAAGTAAAAGTAGATTCCTCAACCTGATAAAAGATATTTCTAGAAATCCTATACTTAGTATACTTAATGGCGAAAGATTAAACCCTTTCTAAGATTGAGAACAAGGCAAGAATGTTCACTCCTACCACTTGTGTTCAACATTGTCACTCAAAACATTATCATTTGAAAATGACAGGGTAATCAATGTAGAAAACCCCAAGAATCTACAGAAAAGCTATTAGGAAAAAAAAAAGCTACTAGAAACAGTAATTGAATTTAGTAGTCATAGGACGCAAAGTCGCTATAGAAAAATCAATAATATTTCTGTACACTGTAATGAACAATTAGAAACTAAAATTAAAAAAAATACTTTTTATTAAAAATACCATTTACAAAAAGGACTTAGGGATAAATTTGGCAAAGAATATGCAAGGCCTTACACTGAAAACTGTAAGACATTGCTGAGAAAAATTAAAACTAAATAAATAGAGTATTATCTTGTGCATAAATTGTAAGACTCAATATTTTTAAAATGTCACTTTTCCTCACATTAATCTGTAAAATCAGTGTAATTCCAATAAAAATTCCAGTTTTTTAAAATAAAAGAACCGACGAGTTGATTTTTTTCTTTAAGATTTTATTTGTCAGAGAAAGTGAGCAAGTGCACAAGCAGGGAAGTGGCAGGCAGAGAGAGAAGCAGACTCCCTGCTGTGCAAGGAGCCTGATGCTGGACTTGATCCCAGGACTCTGGGATCATGACCTAAGCCAGAGGCAGACACTTAACTGACTGAGCCATCCAGGCATCCCATAATGAGTTGATTCTAATATTTATATTAAAATGAAAATGGTATAGAAGAGTTAAGAGTTCTGAAAAAAGAACAAACTTGGATGTCTCCATACCACATAATTTTTAAGACCTATTGCAGGACAGTAGCCATGACAGTTTTTGTTTTGTTTTGTTTTTGCAAAGAAAGATAGACAAACAGATCATTGAAACAGAGCAGAAATAGACCCTACATTTCCCTGATTAATTCAACTCTGTAGGAATAGATAGTCTCTTTTAAAACAATGGAGCTGGCACAATTGGACATCTAAATGCAAAAAAAAAAAAAAAGGAAGCAGCAGCAGCATTAGCTGTAGCAACTTAAACTTTACACTACATACCAGAATTAATCTCAAATAATTCACAAGCTGAAGTGTAAAAGATGAAATTGTAGAATTTGTGAAAGAAAATCTTGGAGACTTTGGGTTAGGCAAAGATTGTTTCTTCCCCAAATAGAACACAAAAAGTACAAACTCTTAAAGGAAAATTAAAATACTGAACTTCATCAAAATTTATACACACTGCTCTTTGAAAAACATTCATTCTTATTTTTTTTAAAAAATATTATTTACTTGAGAGAGAGAGAGAGGGAGAGCTTAAGCAGGCAGGGTGAAGGGTAGAGGGAGAGGCAGAGAATCTCAAGCAGACTCCCTCTGAGATACAGAATGGAAAAGAAAATAGCCCTGGCATTTAGTTCGGAGCCTGAATCAGGGCTTGATCTCATGACCCTAAGATTGTGACCTAGGCTGAAACCAGAAGCTAGATGCTTAACTGACTAAGCCATCTAGGCACCCAGAAGGACATTCATTCTTAAGAAAATGAAAAGACAAGCTGAAGACTTGGAGAAAGTAATTGTAAAACACATACCTTATAAAGGATTTGTATCCAGAATATCTGAAGAATTCTCAAAACTCGATCCTAAGAAAACAAAAATCCCAATAAAGGACAAGAGATTCTATTGGATACATCATCTAAGCAAACATAGAAAGTAATCATGTGAAAAGATGTTTTAATACCATTGGTTATTAGGGAAATACAAACTAACATCATAATGAGATACAACAACACACCTGTTAGAATGGCTAAATTTAAAAGCCTAAATACCAAGGACTGGCAAGGATGCAAAGAACTTTCATATATAGCTGTTAGGAAAGCAAAATGGTAGGAATGCTTTTGAAGACAATTTTGGTAGAATCTTGTTAATTAAAACATGTACTTAGCATATGACCCAGAAATTCTATTTCTAGTTATTTACTCAAATGAAAATATGTCCCCAGAAAGACTTGTACTTGTATATTCATTGCAGCTTTATTCATAATGGCCTCAAGCTGGAAATACGTCAAATTGTCCATCAACTGATGAGTGGATAAACAGCTGTGGTACAACCATGCAATGCAATAGTATTTAGCAATAATAAGGATAAACTACCAATGCAGGTAACAATGAATGAATCTTAAAATATTACATTAAATGGAAGGAGCCAACACAAAAAGGAATCTTTGGAATTTCATTTATATATCCTTCTGAAAAGACAAAACTAGTTGATGAAATCAGATTAGTGGTTGCTAGAGTTAGGGATAAGGGAGGGGATTGACTGTGAAGGGGAATATGAGGGAACATTTCAAGGTCATGGAAATGTTCTTAAACTTGATTGTGGTGGTTGTTTCACAGGGGTATGTGTCAAATCTCATTTCATCAAATTGCACCCCTTTTAGGAGAAGTTTAAGCTGATTAGCTTGGCATATATACACATATATATGAATGATAAGTTCAAGCTAATCAGCTTGGGATATATATATAGTATATGCACATATACTATATATATTATATATATTTATATTAAAGAAAATAAATTAATTATATATATGTGCCTTACAGCTTTCTATACTACATATATATATATGTATATATATATACATATATATATATATATATGCCTTACAGCTTTCTTTCCCTTACAAGCACTCATTTCTCATTTCATTGTGTACTACTGTGACCCACCTGCTCTTCTAGCTCTTAAGGATAGGCTTGACATTAAAATGTTTTAAGCACTTTAAGCAGCTTGATGAGACATTAATAAAATATAATCCCAAGAGGACAAATTAAGCAGTGTGTAGTATGGCAGAAAACTACCTTTAGGCAGAAGTGATTATTAAGTTAAACTAGAATGAATTGTCTGTGTTGCTTACCACAGAACATGGAGAGCCCATAGCAACATGGAGCTGGTTATCAACATGCTTGAAAACTAAGCCATTTCTTTTATTCATCCATTCTTCTCATTCTCAGATTCTACAAGTTGCTAAACTTCATAGGAGTGTTCTAATTTTTTTAAAAAAGATCTTTATTAATTTATTAATTTGACAGAGAGAGAGATAACAAGTAGGCAGAGTGGCAGGCAGAGAGAGAGGGGGAAGCAGGCTCCCTGCTTAGCAGAGAGTCCGATTATACCATTATGAATTCCACCAAAGTTCTAATAGCTGCATATCACCACCAACAAAAAGAATTTTGTGTCCTTTTAATTTTAGCCATTCTGGTGGATATGGTTTCTAAATGTGGCTTTAATTTATATTGCCTGATGATTAATAATAACTAATGACACTGATCATCTTTTTGTGTGCTTAATGGATAATGCATATCTTCTATAAAGCACTGAATAGATGTGTTACAAGTGGACCTTGCATTGTTTTTAATCTTAAGAGGGAAGAATTTGGTCTTTAATTATATTAGTTGTATGTTCTTCAGCAGTGTGTTTTATTGCATTGGGTTTGTCAATGATTTCTTGTATGTGATACCAAAAACATGGTAAGAAAAGAAAAAGTAAGTGAAGTGGACTTCGACAAAATTAAAAACTTGTGTGCGTCAAGAATTCTGTTCACAGAATGAAAAGGCAAGCTACAGAATGGTAGAAAATACTTGCAAATCATATCTGATTTGGGTTTAGTATCCAGAATATGTAAAGAACTACAACTCACCAACAAAAAAAAATCCACAAACAATCCAATTGAAATTGTTCCCACCACAAAAAAGAAATAAGAGTTGTTAAAATAGTAATCAAATTTCACTATATAAATGTGTCAAATCAACATACGTACACCTTAAACTTACACAGTGTAAGGAGATAAAAGGAATCCAAATCGGCAAAAAAGTCATCAAACTTTCCCTCTTCACCGAAGACATGATATTGTATGCAGCAAACCCAAAAGCTCTACCCCCAAATCTCTAGAATTGATACAGGAATTCAGCTGCTTTTCTATACACTAACAGTGAAGCAGAAGAATGAGAAATCAAGGAACCAATCCCATTTACAACTGCTCCAAAAAACACAAGGTACCTAGGAATAAACCTAACCAAAGAGGTAAAGGATCTGTACTCTGAAGACTACAGAACGCTTGAAAACAAATTGAGGAAGATGGAAATGGAAAAATACTCCATGCTCATGGATTGGAAGAACAGATATTTTTGTTAAAATGTCTAGGATGCCCAAAGATATCTATACTTTCAATGCAATCCCTCTCAAAATACCATCAGCATTTTTTATAGAGCTGGAACAAACAATCGTAAAATTGAAAAGACCCTGAATAGCCAAAGGAGAGTTGAAAAAGAAAACCAATGCCGGAGGCCTCATAATTCCGTACGTGAAACTGTATTCCAAAGCTGTAATCATGAAGACATTATGGTACTGGCACAAAAACAGACACATAGATCATTGGAACAGGATAAAGAACCCAGAAATGAACCCTCAACTCTATGGTCAACTAATCTTTGACAAAGCAGGAAAGAATGCCCAATGGAAAAAAGTCTCTTCAACAGATGGTGTTGGGAAAACTGAACAGCAACATGCAAAAGAATGAAACTGGAACACTTTCTTACATCATACATAAGAATAAACTTAAAATGGATGAAAGACCTAAATATGAGCAGGAATCCTGCAAAATCCTAGAGGAGATCGCAGGAAGTAACCTCTTTGACCTCAGCCACAGCAACTCTTCTGGCTATATGCATCTTCAAAGGTGAGAGAACCAAAATAAAAAATGAACTATTGGGACCTCATCAAGATAAAAAGCTTTTGCACTGCAAAGGAAATAGTCAACAAAACTAAAAGGCAACCTACAGAATGGGAGAAGATATGTGCAATGTTGTATCAGATAAAGGGCTAGTTTCCAGAATCTCTAAAGAACTTACCAACTCACCCAAAAAAAGCAAAAAATCCAGTGAAGAAATGGGCAGAACACATGAACAGACCCTACTCCAAAGAAGACATTCAGATGGCCAACAGACACATGAAAAAATGCTCCATATCACTTGTCATCAGGGAAATATAAATCAGAACCCCAGTGAGATACCCCCTCATGACTGTCAGGATGGCCAAAATGAACAGCTCAGGAGACAGTAGATGCTATGGGGATGTGGAGAAAGGGGAACCCTCTTAACTGTTGGTGGGAATAGAAACTGATGTAGCCACACTGGAAAACAATATGGAGGTTCTTCAAAAAGTTAAAATAGAACTACCCTATGACCCAGCAATTGCACTACTAGGTATTTATCCAAATGATACAAATGTAGTGATTTAAGGGGCATCTGCACCCCGGTGTTTATAGCAGCAGTGTCCACAATAGTCAAGCTATGGAAGGAGCCCACTTGTGGATAAAGAAGAGGTGGCAGACGTGCGCGCGCGCGCACACACACACACACACACACAGGAGTATTACTCAGCCATCAAGAAGAATGAAATCTTGCCATTTGCAATGATGTGGATGGAACTAGAGGGTATTATGCTAAGCAATAAGTCATTCAGAGAAAGGTAAATACCATATGCATTCACTCATATGTGGATTTAAGAAACAGATGACCATAAGGGGAAGGGAAAGCAAAATAAAATAAGATGAAAACAGAGAGGGAGGCAAACCATAAGAGGCTCTTAACTCTTAACAAACTGAAGGTTGCTGGAGGGGAGGTGGTGGGGAGGGGTAATTGGGTGAGGGGCATTAGGGAGGGCACTTGAAGTAATGAGCATTGGGTGTTGTATGCAATTGACGAATCACTAAATTCTATCCCTGAAACTAGTAATACAGCATATGTTAATTAAATTGAATTTAAATTAAAATATCAATTGAAAACTAAATTAGGAATAAATAAAAATGAAACAAACAATGAGCAAAGGACTTGAGTAGATATTTCTCTCAGGAAGTTATACAAATGGCCAATAAGTACATGAAAATATGTTGAACATTATGAATCATTTGGAAAATCCAGATCAAAACCAAAATGAGATACCACTTCACACCCATCAGGCTTTCTTTTATCAAAACAACAGAAAGTAGCAAGAGTTGATAAAGATAAGGAGATTTTGGAACCCTTGTTCACTGCTGATGAGAGTATAAAATGGTGGAACCACTGGGGACACAGTATAACAGTTCCTTGGAAAGTTAAACATAGAATTACCATATAATCTATTAATCCCATTTCTGAGTATATACCCAGGAGAATTGAAAGCAGGGACATTTACAGAAGAATAGAATGAGAAGTAAAAGCATCACAGGACACCTGGGTGGCTTAGTTGGGTGTCCAACTCTTGATTTCGGCTTAGGTTATGATCTTGGGGTTGTGGAATCAAGCCCTGCATCAGGCCCTATGCTTAGCAGGGAGTCTGCTTGAGATTCTCTTCCTCTGCCCCATCCCCCTACTCACACGTGTGTGCTTGCTCTCTCTCTTTCAAATAAATAAATCTTAAAAAAAAAAAAAGAGTAGAAGCATCCCAGGGGACCATCAGCCAGCTGATAAATAGATAAGCAAAATGTGGTTTATACCTACAATAGAATATTCAGCTTTAAAAAGGAATGAAATTCTGCCTTATGCTACAACATGGATGACAGTTGAAGACATGCTAAATGAAATGAGCCAGACACAAAAAGACATATTTCATTTATAAGAGCTACTGATAATAGTCAAATTCTAGCAAATAAAATAGTGGTTACCAAGGGTTGGGTGAGTTTGGAAGAGGGCGTTACTGTTTAATGGGTACAGAGTTTTAGTGTAGAGTAATGAGTACATTCTGGAGATGGATAGTGGTGAGTTGCACAGTGTGAAATTACTTAATGCCACTGAACTGCACACTTTAAAATGGTTAGAGTGGAGCATTTGATGGTATGTACGTTTTACCATAATAAAGAAAAGAAAAAAAAAACCAGTTTGCCAGATTAGAAATTAATATCTTTTGTTTTCAATTCACTTTTCTTTCACTACTAATGAGTTAATACTTCACTGGGTTTATTGGCTCTTTTATATGTGAGTTTATATATTGCTACTGAGTTAAAAATTTTATAAAACCTTTTTATATGAATGAGATTAACCTTTTATTCATTATCTGTTTTGCAGATATTTTCCTAATTTACATTTTTATTTTATTGTGCTTTTGGAGAGAAGGAAATTCTTATTTTGGCAATAGTGGACTTTTTCTTCAAGTTTTTCCCTTTATGGTGGTAGTTAGGAAGCCCTTTCCATCCTGACTTACTATTCAGTTTTTGTATTCTTCAGAGTGCTAAACTTAATGCCTTACATTTAGTGAATATAACATGAATATGAGGTTTTAGATCTGGAAGAGGTGTTAGAAGCTATTTAGTCTAGCTGCTTTATTTTACAGATACAAAACCTTAAAACTCAGGAAGGCTACCCTGCCATGGCCCCATAGTAGTTAGTAGACCCTAAAATAGATAGTGAATGTCTTTTTATGTTCAGCCCAGTCTCTGTCCACTAAACTTAAAATAATTTTCTGGTATGGATGGCAAGCACAGAGTGTCTTTGTTTGGCCAGAGGCCAAAGAAGCAAAGAGGTAAATAGCAACAGAGTCACAATGAAAATTATTTGATTATTGTTACTGACCAGTATGCTTCATAAAACCTGAACTTTTCCTCCCTAAAAACTTACTGTGTGTACTTCCCTTACCTATTAATTATAATCTTTATGTTTCTTTCAATGTTCAGGGGGAAATAAAGACCTATGCCATTTAATCTCACAGACACATTCGCTTTTAGAGTAGTCTGAGAGAGTGTTTTTATGCATTGTTGGGTGTAATCTCAAGTACATGCAGGACCCAGTGACACACTATAAATAGCTATAAAAATGAGCAGAATTTTCAGGAAACCATTTGTCTCAGAATCCCTAGATATTCACATATTTATGATTCTTTTGATAATTATATGTGTTATGTTAAGGATCCTTTTGTTCAGATTTATATGTTTGAGTGGCAAATTTGCGGGAACTGTGAGGTCAGAATGTGGTATAGAGGGAGAAGCAATAGAGCATTGCCATGTAGTCTTTGCAGTTAAAGTCCTACTTGTTCTTGGGTAAGTCATATTTCAGAGTGGTTTTAAACAGCCTCTAAGATGGGTCCTTTCTAGCCTTAGAAGTCTAATGTGCTTCTTTTGATATAGACTCTTAATCTGATTTTCCTAAAAAAAAAAAATAGCTTTGATAGTTCAAACAAGTATTTGTAGGGACTAATAGCTCATAGTGTTTGAAAGAAGGAAGTGATAGGAAGCACTAAAAGATTTCTGACTTGTAAACATGTCTGTAGAATAAAGGGGAAACTTCACTTTTGAGGACTGTGCTTCTGAAAAATACATATGATACATTATTACACATTTTTTTCTTCTAGGTGACAGGTTTGATTTCCTTATTGTGTCTCCTGAAATAGGCTCTCATTTTGGGGGGGCAGTTTTAATATTTTGGTGCCACTTTGTGCTGTCACTTAAGTAAAAAAATGGCAACAGGTGGCATTACCAGCGTCCTTAACATGAAATACATTCATAGCTTTTTTTTTTTTAATTAATGTGGAATTTGAGGCCCAGAGAGAGCATACAATTTGCCTTAATAATAGTTACCTAGTGATTGAACTGGGATAATGTTTTATATCCTAGTGATCATAGCATGGCAACAATGTTCTGTATTCTGCTTGGAAGTTATTACAGTCCTTGTATCTAGTTTTCACTACATCTTTTCCTCTGTGAGAGGAATTAATTGGAATGTATTAATAGCCATTTGTTTTATATTGATAGAATCCTCTTTTTCTTCATCCCATATTTAGTTGCCTTTACAAACTATAAAGGTCTAATAGTACGTATTTCTCCCAAATGACTTGAAAGAAGGTAGTAAGTTTTTTAGACAATATTTGTTAAAACTTGGGAATCTGAAGGAAGATAAAAACAGCTATATAAAATGTCTGTTTCTTAGGCATTTAAATGGCAGATAAAGTGTTTATAAATTTGTTTTCAGTTTACTGTAGTGTAACAGACTAAATGACATCTTGTTAATGATTTCTCTGTTGGGCAGGCCAAAATCTGTTTAGACTAATTGCTGACTGTGGTGTGAGGTAGTCTTTTTTTTTCTTTCCTTTTTCTTTTTTAGCTTTCTTGTCATAGAAACTGGAAAACTAGAGAAATGTTGCTGTTAAAACAAAAAAAGCGAAATGGAGTGCCTGGTGGCTCAGTCATTTGAGTGTCTGACTCTTGATTTTGGCTCAGGTCATGATCTTGGGGTCCTGGGAGTCCTGCATCAGGCTCAGTGCTCAGCAGGGAGTCTGCTTAAAGATTCTCTCCCTCTCCTACTGCTCCTCCCCCAAGTCATGCTTTCTCTCTTTCTATCAAATAAATACATCTTTTTTTAAGAATGATTTCTTTCTTTCTTTCTTTCTTTCTTTCTTTCTTTCTTTCTCTCTCTCTCTCTTTCCTTCCTTCCTTCCTTCCTTCCTTCCTTCCTTCCTTCCTTCCTCCTCCCTCCCTCCCCCTTTCCTCCCTCCCTCCCTCCTTCCCTCCCTCCCTCCTTTCCTTCCTTTTTTTTTTTTTTTAAGATTTTATTTATTTATGAGAGATTGAGAGCACAAGCAGGGGGAGCGGCAAGAGGTAGAACCAAAATCCCTACTGAGCAGGGAGCCCTATGTGGGACTCGATCCCAGGACCCCAGGATCATGACCTGAGCTGAAGGCAGATGGTTAACTGACTGAGCCACCCAGGTGCCCTTCAAATAAATCTTTTTTTTTTTTTTAAGATTTTATTTATTTGTCAGAGAGAGAGAGAGGGAGAGAGAACAAGCACAGGCAAGACAGAATGACAGGCAGAGGCAGAGGGAGAAGCAGGCTCCCTGCTGAGCAAGGAGCCCGATGTGGAACTTGATCCCAGGATGCTGGGATCATGACCTGAGCTGAAGGCAGCTGCTTAACCAACTGAGCCACCCAGGCGTCCCCAAATAAATATTTAAAAAAAAAAAAAAAAAGTGAAGATAATTATACTCAGAGCAGTGTTTGTAATATCCTTATTCATGTATAGAATAAATTGATAGATGGAATAATTTATGGTTCATGTTAATATAAAACCACATGAATATAAAACATAATAATTTCCAATGTAAAGGTAGGCATTATTGGGTAAAATAGAATTAATGTGCCCAACAATAGCTGAATATACTTTCATGAGCTACATCTGTGATTGGTTAGTTTTTATGAAACTTTTCAAACCTGGGAAAGCATTGGGAGTAACTTTGCTGGCAGTAACTTTGAGAAATAAAAATTATAAGAATTTCAGTTTCTGCCACTAATGGAGTAACTGGTGTGGTGCCTGCTGAAAGCACCCACAACAGTGGACAAAATATGTGAAACAGTTCTCTTTGGGTATTGGACAACAGGCAACATAACAGACCTGTGATACCTGAGCAAATGGAAACAAACAGGTGAGCTCAATAGTTTCTTCTGATTTCTGCATGGAGAAAATTTCTAGGCCATTGTTTACAGAAGGGAACCCAAACAGAACCTAATAGTCTTGTTGAGATGAAAAAAAGGGCTCAGAGATCTATAATGATTAAATGATTGGAATGTTCTGGGCAGAATACTAAAGAAAAGAGAGCTACATGGAGAAAAACTCTAGAAGTCTGGATTGTGCTCCGCCCAAATCTTTGGCTGAATTTGTATATCGTAGGCCAACTTGAACAACTCCTTGACAACTCTGTGACAGTAGACACTCCAGAGTATTTTGTTACTAATTGAAACTGAGAAATTTTTTAAAAATTTATTTAAAAATTTATTTAAACTAGAACTCATTATATGTTGACATAAATAAGATTCTGCATGAAAAATAATTACTTTTACAAAATAAAAAAAGAGAAAGGGGACATTGTTTTCCATTTTTTACCAACTCTTCAATGTCTATGTAGAAGATGGCTAGATTCTTAGATCTGCTACTTTGTTCATTCTGTTGTAGTATGTTGTTTCTGTTAAGTATGTGAAGAAATTGTGTCACCAACTGATACATAATTGTAATAGCCTTTTCAGATAATATTCTTACAGTTTTATTTGATATTATTTGATACTACAATCAAAGCCTGGTAATTGGTAATTTCTTAAAGATTATTGGCAATGTAAAATCTGAAACCACATCAGCAAGATTTTGGTATTGTTATATTAAAATTCACTGGAATATTCAGCTTCAGTAGATGATTTTCTAATCTCTATGAAATAGTTATTTGGGTTTATCTTTGTGTATGATGTAAAAGAATGGCCCAATTTCATTCTTTTGCATGTGGCTGTCCAATTTTCATAGCACCATTTATTGAAGAGACTGCCTTTTTTGCATTAGGTATTCTTTCCTGATTTGTAAAAGATTAGTTGACCATAGAGTTGAGGATCCACTTCTGGGGTCTCTGTTCTGTTCCACTGATATATGTGTCTGTTTTTGTGCCAATACCATGCTGTCTTGAGGATCACAGCTTTGTAATATAGTTTGAAGTCAGGCATTGTGATGCCCCCAGCTTTGCTTTTCTTTTTCAGCAATCCCCTGGTGATTTGGGGTCTTTTCTGGTTCCGTACAAATTTTAGGATTGTTTGTTCCAGTTCTATGAAAAGTGCCGATGGTATTTTGATAGGGATTACATTGAAAGTGCATATTGCTCTGGGCAATATAGACATTTTTATAGTGTTTATTGTTCCAATCCATGAGCATGGACTGTTTTTCCATCTCTTTCTGTCATCCTCAGTTTCTTTCTTAAGTGTTCTATAGATTCTAGAGTACAGATCCTTAACTTCTTCGGTTAGGTTTATTCCTAGGTATCTTATGGCTTTTGGTGCAATTGTAAATGGGATTGATTCCTTGATTTCTCTTTCTTTTTTTTTTAAATTTTTTATTTTTTATAAACATATATTTTTATCCCCAGGGGTACAGGTCTGTGAATCACCAGGTTTACACACTTCACAGCACTCACCAAAGCACATACCCTCCCCAATGTCCATAATCCCACCCCCTTCTCCCAACCCCCCTCCCCCCAGCAACCCTCAGTTTGTTTTGTGAGATTAAGAGTCACCTATGGTTTGTCTCCCTCCCAATCCCATCTTGTTTCATTTATTCTTCTCCTACCCACTTAAGCCCCCATGTTGCATCACCACTTCCTCATATCAGGGAGATCATATGATAGTTGTCTTTCCCTGCTTGACTTATTTCGCTAGCATGATATGCTCTAGTTCCATCCATGTTGTCGCAAATGGCAAGATTTCATTTCTTTTGATGGCTGCATAGTATTCCATTGTGTATATATACCACATCTTCTTGATCCATTCATCTGTTGATGGACATCTAGGTTCTTTCCATAGTTTGGCTATTGTGAACATTGCTGCTATAAACATTCGGGTGCACGTGCCCCTTTGGATCACTATGTTTGTATCTTTAGGGTAAATACCCAATAGTGCAATTGCTGGGTCATAGGGCAGTTCTATTTTCAACATTTTGAGGAACCTCCATGCTGATTTCCAGAGTGGCTGCACCAGTTTGCATTCCCACCAACAGTGTAAGAGGGTTCCCCTTTCTCCGCATCCTCGCCAGCATCTGTCATTTCCTGACTTGTTTATTTTAGCCATTCTGACTGGTGTGAGGTGATATCTCATTGTGGTTTTGATTTGTATTTCCCTGATGCCGAGTGATATGGAGCACTTTTTCATGTGTCTGTTGGCCATCTGGAGGTCTTCTTTGCAGAAATGTCTGTTCATGTCCTCTGCCCATTTCTTGATTGGATTATTTGTTCTTTGGGTGTTGAGTTTGCTAAGTTCTTTATAGATTCTGGACACTAGTCCTTTATCTGATATGTCGTTTGCAAATATCTTTTCCCATTCTGTCAGTTGTCTTTTGATTTTGTTAACTGTTTCCTCTGCTGTGCAAAAGCTTTTGATCTTGATGAAATCCCAATAGTTCATTTTTGCCCTTGCTTCCCTTGCCTTTGGCGTTGTTTCTAGGAAGATGTTGCTGCGGCTGAGGTCGAAGAGGTTGCTGCCTGTGTTCTCCTCAAGGATTTTGATGGATTCCTTTCGCACATTGAGGTCCTTCATCCATTTTGAGTCTATTTTTGTGTGTGGTGTAAGGAAATGGTCCAATTTCATTTTTCTGCATGTGGCTGTCCAGTTTTCCCAGCACCATTTATTGAAGAGGCTATCTTTTTTCCATTGGACATTCTTTCCTGCTTTGTCGAAGATTAGTTGACTATAGAGTTGAGGGTCTATTTCTGGGCTCTCTATTCTGTTTCATTGATCTATGTGTCTGTTTTTGTGCCAGTACCATGCTGTCTTGATGATGACAGCTTTGTAATAGAGCTTGAAGTCCGGAATTGTGATGCCACCAACGTTGGCTTTCTTTTTCAATATCCCTTTGGCTATTCGAGGTCTTTCCTGGTTCCATATAAATTTTAGAATTATTTGTTCCATTTCTTTGAAAAAGATGGATGGTACTTTGATAGGAATTGCATTAAATGTGTAGATTGCTTTAGGTAGCATAGACATTTTCACAATATTTATTCTTCCAATCCAGGAGCATGGAACATTTTTCCATTTCTTTGTGTCTTCCTCAGTTTCTTTCATGAGTACTTTATAGTTTTCTGAGTATAGATTCTGTGCCTCTTTGGTTAGGTTTATTCCTAGGTATCTTATGGTTTTGGGTGCAGTTGTAAATGGGATTGACTCTTTAAGTTCTCTTTCTTCTGTCTTGTTGTTGGTGTAGGGAAATGCAACTGATTTCTGTGCATTGATTTTATATCCTGACACTTTACTGAATTCCTGTACAAGTTCTAGCAGTTTTGGAGTGGAGTCTTTTGGGTTTTCCACATATAGTATCATATCATCTGCGAAGAGTGATAATTTGACTTCTTCTTTGCCGATTTGGATGCCTTTAATTTCCTTTTTTTGTCTGATTGCTGAGGCTAGGACCTCTAGTACTATGTTGAATAGCAGTGGTGATAATGGACATCCCTGCCGTGTTCCTGACCTTAGCGGAAAAGCTTTCAGTTTTTCTCCATTGAGAATGATATTTGCGGTGGGTTTTTCATAGATGGCTTTGATGATATTGAGGTATGTGCCCTCTATCCCTACACTTTGAAGAGTTTTGATCAGGAAGGGATGTTGTACTTTGTCAAATGCTTTTTCAGCATCTATTGAGAGTATCATATGGTTCTTGTTCTTTCTTTTATTGATGTGTTGTATCACATTGACTGATTTGCGGATGTTGAACCAACCTTGCAGCCCTGGAATAAATCCCACTTGGTCGTGGTGAATAATCCACTCCTGAGCTCACCGAGCCTGCGACCGGTTCAAGGTAACACCGAGCTGTGAGCTTACTGTCAGCTCTGTCTCTGTAGCCGGCTTTCCCGTTCCAATACCCGCAAACTCTGCGACACTCAGACACCCCCGATCCTTCTGTGACCCTGCGGGACCTGAGGTCACGCTGACCCCGTGTGGGCTTCGCCCCGGTTTAGCCTCTTGAGCGATGTCCCTCAGTGGAACAGACTTTTAAAAGTCCTGATTTTGTGCTCCGTTGCTCCCGCTTGCCGGGAGCCGGCCCCTCCCCCCAGGGTCTATCTTCTGTTGCTTTGGATTCACTTTTCTGCCAGTCCTACCTTTCAGAAAGTGGTTGTTTTTCTGTTTCCAGAATTGCTGTTCTTCTTCTCTTCAATCTGCGGATGGATTTGCAGGTGTTTGCAATCTTTAGATAAGCTATCTAGCTGATCCCCGGCTAGCTGAAGTAGTCTCAGCCTGCTACTTCTCCGCCATCTTGACTCCTCCTCCTGATTTCTCTTTCTTTAGTCAAATTATTAGTGTATAGAAATGCAACAGATTTCAGCACATTGATTTTGTATCCTGCCATATTGCTGAATTGCTGTATGAGTTCTAGTAGTTTGGGGGTGGAGTCTTTTGGGTTTTTCACCTGAAGTATCATGTCATCTGTGAAGAGTGAGAGTTTGACTTCTTTGCCAGTTTGAGTGCTTTTTATTTCTTTTTGTTGTCTGATTGCTGAGGCTAGGACTTCTAGTACTATGTTGAACAATAATGGTGAGAATGGGCATCCCTGTTGTATTCCTGACCTTAAGGAAAAGTTCTGAGTTTACCCTACTGAGAATGATATTTGCAGTGGGCTTTTCATAGGTGGCTTTTATGATATTGAGGTATGTTCTCTCTGTTCCTGTATTTTGAAGAGTTTTAATCAGGAAAGGATGCTGTATTTTTTCAGATGCTTTTTTTTTTTTTTGTATCAGTTGAGAGGATCATATGGTTCTTGTCTTTTCTTTTATTAGTGTGATCTATCATGTTTTTTGATTTGTGGATGTTGAACCACCCTTGCATCCCAGGAATAAATCCTGCTTGGTTGCTGTGAATAATCCTTTTAATGTACTATTGGATCCTGTTGGCTAGGATCTTGTTGAGTATATTGACATCCATCAAAATCCTAGAGGCGAACATAGGAGAACTAGACATAGTAACCTCTTCGACACTGGCCAAAGGAATTTCTTTTAAAACATGTCTCTAAAGGCAAGGGAAACAAAAGTGAAAATGAACTTTTGGGAGTTCATCAAGATAAAAAGCTTTTTCACAGCAAAGGAAACAGTCAACAAAACTAAGAGGCAACCCACAGAATGGAAGAAGATATCACAAATGGCAGTGTAGATAAAGAGCTGGTATCCAAGATGTCTAAAAATCTTAACAGTCTCAACACCCAAAAAACAAATAATCCAGTCTATAAATGGGCAGAGACTTGAACAGACACTTCTCAAAAGAAGACATTCAAATGGACAACAGATGATATGAAAAAATGCTCAATATCACTAGCCATCAGGGAAATATAAATCAAAACCACCCTGAGATACCATCTTAGAATGGAAAAAATTAACAAGATGGGAAACAACAAGTGTTGGTGAGGATGTAGGGAAAGGGGAACCCTCTTACACTATTGGTGGGAATGCAAGTTGGTACAGCCACTCTGGAAAACAGTATGGAGGTTCCTCAAAAAGTTAAAAATAGAGCTGCCGTACGACCCAGCAATTGCAGTACTGGGTATTTACTCCAAAGGTACAGATTTAGTAAAAAGAAGGGCCATCTGTACCCCAATGTTTATAGCAGCAATGGCCACAATAGCCAAACTGTGAAAAGAACCAAGATGGATGAAAGGTTAAGAAGATATGATCCATATATTCTATGGAGTATTATGCCTCCATCAGAAAGGATGAATACCCACCATTTATATTGACCTGGATGGAACTGGAAGGTATTATGCTAAGTGAAATAAGTCAAGCAGAGAAAGACAAATTATCATATGGTTTCACTTATACATGGAATATAATAGCGCAGAGCACCATAGGGGAAGGGAGGGGAAAACTGTGAATGGGAAGAAATCAGAGAAGGAGACAAACCATGGGAGACTGGACTCTGGGAACCAAACTGAGGGTTCTGGAAGGGAGGGGGATGAGGGATGGAGTAACAGATGATTAAAAAAAAATGTAAATAGTGCTTACCGAATAAATAAATAATAGATAAGTATAAATAAATAAATAAGTATAAATAAATAAATAAAAATAAAAATAATTAAAATGCCACAATGAGTAAAAAATAGATAGCTATTTGGAAAATATTGGTTTGCTTATTTAAATAGATCAACCAGGGGCACCTGGGTGGCTCAGTGGGTTAAGCCACTGCCTTCGGCTCAGGTCATGATCTCAGGGTCCTGGGGTCGAGTCCCGCATTGGGCTCTCTGCTCAGCAGGGAGCCTGCTTCCCCTCTCTCTCTCTGTCTGCCTCTCCATCTGCTTGTGATTTCTCTCTATCAAATAAATAAATAAAATCTTAAAAAAAAATAAATAGATCAACCAAATATTGATACATGGCCTTAAGTGATATCAGTAAATCACATTTGTTAATATCACTGATCTCAGAGAAAAGTATTTTAAGTAAGGGGAAGTTGTAAAGCTCATAATGACGTATAAAATTTTTTTTTAAATTTGGAATTCAGTTTGAAGGCTCAAATTTTGTCATTGACAAAAAGTTGTCATTTGTTTTTCTTGAATTGATGGGCTCATTTTGTTCCTTTTTAAGACAATGTCAAGTCTGAATAATATGGTGTGACATCATTTGCTCAAGTAAAAATGGTTTTCTTTGAAAAAAACAGTTCATCTCACATTGTACATGTCCTTTGCCTCAGAACAACAATTGTACTTTAGTGTGTAGCAGACAAGCTTTAGGAGTACTTCCAGTTTTATCACACATAATATTAAAAGCACCAAGATTTAATACAAATAATAAGTTTTATTATTTTATGGCTTTTTTTAATACAAATATTTTATGGTTATGGATACAGTACAATGACTACTACTTCAGCTTAACACCACTACCTTTTATTTTTTATTATTTATTTGAGAGAGAGCGAGAGCTGGGGGGAAGGGGCAAAGGGAGAAGGTGAAAGTGTCTTAAGCAGACAGTGGGCTGAGCACAGAGCCCAATGTGGGGCTCGGTCTTATAACCCTGAGATCATGACCTGAACCAAAACCAAGAGTTGGGCTTTTAACTGACTGTGTCACCCAGGCACCTCTACTTTTTTTTTTTTTTAAAGATTTTATTTATTTATTTATTTAGAGTGCAAGTGGAGGAAGGGATAGAAGAGCAAGAGAGAGAATCTCAAGCTGACTCCTCATTGTGTGAGGAGCATGACATGGGCTCTATCTTACCACCCTGAAATCATGACCTGAGCCAAAATCAAGTGTCAGATACTTAACTGACTGAATCACCCAGGTGCTCCTTAGCACCACCACTTCGATTTCTGATAAAGTATCAGCAGTTTTACTTAGCATTACTTTTGTACAGTCAGTCTCAAGAAATCTGTACTTTTGAGAATTGCTGCTTTAGATCCATCTTAAAAAGTGTTGTAAAGGAGTCTAAAAAGGATCAATCTGATGTGTGTGAAAGTTAAGGGCATTCTAGAATAATCTTCTTACACTCTTTAAAGGCAAACCACTTAATGCAAACACTTACTATGAATGGTATTTAGTCAAAAACTAGTAGATACGAGAAGCAGCCAAATGTGACTCATAACCTGAAGAAAATTTTGGAAATAAAAATACATCAGTGGCAAAAATAATAGAATTAGGAGATGAAGGTTTAAAAACAGTTTTTGTAACTATTCTTAAGAGTTTAAAGGAAGTCAGGAATGCAATGAGGAAAGAAATGAGAAATACTGAAAATTAACCAAATAGAAATTCTGGAGTTAAGGTATAACATCTGCCCCTCCCCCAAAAAATTTACCCAAAAGGGGTTATGAGGTTAGATGCTATTAAAGAAAAGATCAATGAATTTGAGAACATACCAATAAAAACAATGCAAAGTACACACAGCAAATATATTTTGTATTTGTGCTTTTGCTGTGTGTGGGGGTGGATAGTGGAATGGAGCCTGAGTGACCCATGGGGGCCATAGAGAGTGGTCTAATGTATCTGTGATTAAAGTTCCTGAATTAGGGGCACCTGGGTGGCTCAGTGGGTTAAAGCCTCTGCCTTCGGCCCAGGTCATGATCCCAGGGTCCTGGGATTGAGCCCTCTATCGGGCTCTCTGCTCAGTGGGGAGCCTGCTTTCCCCTATCTCTCTCTGCCTTCCTCTCTGCCTACTTGTGATCTCTGTCTGTCAAATAAATAAATAAAATATTTTTTAAAAAGTTCCTGAATTAGAGGAGCTAGTTAGAAATGGGGGAATTTTAAAGAACAGCAGAAAACTACCCAAAATTCATGAAAAATATAAACTTACAGATATAAGCAGCTTAGGAACTCCATCAGGAGTAACTCAAGGGAAACCATATCAAGGTACATCATAATAAAATTGTAAATCAATAGCACAAAAAATTTGAAAGTAGCAGAGGTGAGAAAACAAAGACAAATTGCATATAGGGAAACGTTTAAAAATAGTGATTAGAGACCAGACTTCTTATCAGAGCCAGTACAAGTCAGTGATATTTTTAAGTGCTAAAGGAATAAAATGTTAACTTAGAATGCTGTATTCCACAAAAGTATCTTTTAGAAATGAAGACTAAATGATATTTTGCACACAGAAACTTGAAGAAATGTTAAAGAAAGTTTCTTAGGCTTTAAGGAAATGATAAGAGATGGAAAATTGATCAACACAAATAATACAAATGATAAGAGATGGAAAATTGATCAACACAAATAAATACAACCAGAAATTGTAAATATTTGGGAAATTTTTTTATTTTTAATTTTTAAAAAGATTGATGTTTGAAAAGTGAAAGTAATTGCAGTATATTGTGGCATTTATGAATTATGTAGAAGTAAATGTATGAAATGTATGAAAACACTAACACAACAGGAAAGGAAAATATAAATATACTGTTATAAGATAAGTCCTGTATTATTTAAAGCAGACTGTATTAAGTTAAAAGTACATATTGGGGTACCTGGGTGACTCAGTCAGTTAAAGTTCTGACTCTTGGTCTTAGCTCAGGTCTTGAACTCAGGGTCATGAAGTTAAGCCCTGTTTTGGACTCCCCACTGGACATGGAGCCTACTTAAAAAAATAGATAAAAATTCAAATTGTAGGGGCGCCTGGGTGGCTCAGTGGGTTAAGCCTCTGCTTTCGGTTCAGGTCATGGTCTCAGGGTCCTGGGATCGAATTCCACATTGGGCTCTCAGCTCAGCAGGGAGCCTGCTTCCCCCCTCTCTCTGCCTGCCTTTCTGCCTACTTGTGATCCCTCTCTCTTTGTCAAATAAATAAATAAAATCTTTAAAAAAAAATTCAAATTGTAAACCTAGGAGCAATCACTACAACAGTGAAATGCAGATTATAGTTAT
The DNA here is from genome assembly GCF_011764305.1 of Mustela putorius furo. Taxonomy (NCBI): domain Eukaryota; kingdom Metazoa; phylum Chordata; class Mammalia; order Carnivora; family Mustelidae; genus Mustela; species Mustela putorius. Next base: position 40,123,384 of record NW_025422005.1, on the reverse strand, counting down.
TAAGCCAAGGGTTGAAATGAAAGGGAATACCTAAAAATAGTAAATTCAAATGAAGGTAGAAAGAGATAATAAAACAAAAAATAAGATAGGATGAATATAAAAGCAATAAGACCATAACTACAATTAATATAAATTATCTCACATTCTTTTTTTTTAAATATTTTATTTATTTATTTTAGAGCATACACCTGTACCCATGCATTTGGGGAGGGGTAAGAGGGGAGGGAGAGGAAGAGGGGAAGGACTCCCAAACAGACTCTGCACCAAGCTGGGAGCCTGACATAGCTCATTCCCTTGACCCTGAGATCATGACTGGAATGGAAACCAAGAGTCAGAAGCTCAACTGACTGAGCCACCCAGGTATCCCTGTCTCACATTCTTACTAGGAAGTAGAAATTGTGAGACTGGATAAAAAAGGAAAATGAAATATGTATGTACAAGAAACCTACTTTAAGTATAATATTAAAATGTACATAGGAAAATGCTAATCAGTATATGAAATGTTAGTAACATTTTATTATGTTGATATTAAATGAAGTAGACTTCTGGACAAGGAGTATTATTAAGGCCAAATGGACACATTTTGTGATGAACATGGCAACTCATCACAGTCATCACAAAGACATACTATCATAAATATGCACATATCTAATAACAGAGTTTGAAAGTATATGAAACAAAACCTGATAGAACTGATATGAAAAAAGGACAAATCCACAGTGGTAATTGGAGAGTACAGCTTTGTCAACCTCATAAAACTTTGTCAACCTCATAAAACACATTGCTGAAGAACATATAACTAATATAATACTTGATAATTAAAAACCAAATTCTTCCCTCCTAAGATTAAGAACAATGCAAGGTCCACTTCCTTTCTAATAGTAAATGTTCAGAACAACAGCAATATGAACAACATATCAACCAATTTGACCTATTTGAAGTGTTGTAGACTCCTCATAACCACAGCAAAATACATATTCTTTTCATGTGCAGTTGGTACGTTCATTAAGGCAGAAAATATACTCACCCATAAAACAACTCACTAAAAGTTTATAAAAATCATGTGATGTGTGTTCTCTGACAGTAGTAGAATTAATAGAAATCAAGAGTCTGGAAAATTCTGATATATTTGGAAATTAAACAGCATTTCTAAATAAACCAAAGGTCGAAGAAGGAATCACAAAAAAAATTAGAAAATATGTTGAACTGAATTAAGATGGAAACATGGCATATCAACATTTGTTTGATGCTGACAAAGTGGTATTGAGTGGGAAATTTGTAGTTCAAATGCTTAATTACAAAAAAAGGAAGTTCTAGAAGCAATGTTCAGCCCTTCTACTAAGAAATAGGAAAAGTGTCCCCTCCCCTCCTTCCAGTTAGAGCAACAGGATTTCCCTTCACTTCCAAAACAGCTAAATAAACCACCCAAAAGGCTTAGAAGGAATACTATTAGGAATAGTGTCTGTGCTCACATGCTGAATTGGAAAACCTCAAGGCTTTTGCATTGGTATCGGAATAGTTAGCATTAGATTAAATACTATTTGGATGATACTCTCTGACATCTTAGTAGCAAGACCCAAGCACCTTGAACTGTTTCCAAGTTACTTACCTGTATTTTAGAACAAAGCCCGAGAATATTTATAGGAATAAAAAAGTATTCATTGCTCATCGAAGCAAAATTCACAATGTCTGGCATCCAATAAAAATTTCCAGGCATTCAAAGATGCAGAAAAACCTGGCCCATAATGAGGAGAGTAATTAAAAGCAACTCAGAACTGACATAGATTTTGGAATTAGCAGGTACAGACATTAAAATGGTTTTTTAACTCTCTTACACTTACATTTAAAAGAGAGTGGAAAAGGGTAAAAAATGTGAGCAGGCTTGTGGTTGCCTGTGGTGGCAGAGTTCAATAAGCTGGGGTTAATGCAAAATGATATATGAGAATGATAATGTGAAAGAGACCATAAGAAGAGTTCTTGGGAACCTTTATAATGACAGGATGTTTCGCATTAAGAGAGTACTAGGCCTGACTATGAGGCAGCAGATTTTGCCTAAAGAGCAGTGGACAGAATATGAAGAGGATAAATTCTACCTTGAACCATATCTGAAAGAAGTTATTTGGGGAAGAAAGAGATGGGCAAAGAAATAATCATGGAATTAAAATCTGTGGTAGCACCTGTCCTACAAATAATTTTAAGATGTTGAGTAAACATGAAATGTACAATTTAGAACTATTTAAGCTGCAAATGTATTACTTTAAATAAATGTCTATTGTAATTATAAAAAATATAAAAATAAAAAAGAGGAAAGATTTAAAATAAGTCATTGGAAATATTAAAATGACCCAAACTGAGTGTCTAGAGCTGAAGACCATGATGTCTGAGATGAAAAATTTTTCCAGATGGGATTAACAGATTAGACAGTGAAGAAGAAAAGATTAGTAAATTTGAAGACATCACAATAGAAACCACTTCAGCAAAGAGTGGCAGTTTCCTACAAAGTTATTATACAATGGCCTTTCCTCTTCTAAGTATTTACCCAAGAGAAATGAAAACGTGTCTATCAAAACTATATACACTGTTGTTTATGGCAATTTATTTGTAAAAGCACCAAACGTAGATAACTCCAAATACCCATAAACCAGTAGATGGATAAACACATTGTTGTATATCTATATAATTTAATAGTACTTAGTGATAAAAGTCTTGTTACACACAACCATGTGAGAGAATCTCAGACTTTTTTGAGTGAAGGAAGCCAGATTTAAAAAATATATTATGCAATTCCATTTATAGAAAATCTTAGGTAATGCTAACTAAACCATAGTTACAGAAATTAAATCAGCAGTTCTCTGGGGATGAAGTAAGGAGATATAGAGGAATTACCAAGGGGCATAAAAAACCTTGGTGGGGGGGAGTAATGGATAAATTTACAACCTTTTTTTTTTTTTTAAAGATTTTATTTATTTGACTGAGAGAGACACAGCAAGAGAGGGAACACAAGCAAGGGGAGTGGGAGAGGGAGAAGCAGGCAGGCTTCCAGGTGAGCAGGCAGCCTGAGGCAGGGCTCGACCCAAGCTGAAGGCAGAGGCTTAACAACAGAGCCACCCAGGTGCCCCTAAATTTATAATCTTGATTATGATGAATTTCACCTTTTGGATGTATTTGTCAAAACTTATGAGGTTGTAGATTTTAAATATGTGCAGTTTATTTCCTGCCAATCATAATGAAGATATTAATTTTTGTTTAAAAAGAGCAAATAAGGGGCACCTGGGTGGCTCAGTGGGTTAAAGCATCTGACATCAGCTCAGGTCATGATTCCAGGGTCCTGGGATTGAGCCCCACATCGGGCTTTCTGCTCAGTGGGGAGCCTGCTTCTTCCTCTCTCTCTATCTCTCTCTCTGTCTGCCTCTTTGCCTACTTGCGATCTCTGTCTGTCAAATAAATAAATAAATAAATAAATAAATAAATAATCTTTTTAAAAAAAGAGAACAAATAAAATTCCAAAGTAACTGTAAAAGGAGGCAAATTATGTATGTGTATACACACAAGCAGAAATCTATAAAGCAGAGAATGGATAAATAGTAGAGAAAATGAACAAAATAAAACTTACAGCTTTTTTTGAGAAGATGAATAAAATTGATAATTCACTTGCTACTGTGAATAAGAACAAAAGAAAGAATGCACAAGTTGTTCATATTGGAAGTGAAAGGAACCTATAGACATTAAATGGGCTATAAGGCAACATCAAGAACAAATTTATGCCAGTAAATTTAAAAGATACATCAAACTTTAAGTAGCTATAAAGATTATTTTAAAGGTACAAAATATAGCCAACAGAAGAAAAAATAAAAAATCTGAGTAGGTGTGTATCCAGTATATAAATTGAGTTGATAATCAAAAACATCCCCCAAAAGCAAACCAAATATTTCATGTCTTCACTGATAAAGTCTATCTAATATTAAAGGAAGAAATACTAGCAATCATTCAAAAATAGAGTATTTCTTAATTCATTTCATGAAATCAACATTACTCTAATACTAAAACCAGACAAAGACATTACAGGAAAAGAAAGCTACAGACCAATATTTCTTAAAATTATAGAGGCAGAAAAGTTCTTTACAAAATATTTGCAGGTTGGGGTGCCTGGGTGGCTCAGTTGGTTAAGGTCCAACTCTTGATTTTGGCTCAGGTCATGATCTCAGTTTCATGAGATCAAGCCCCAAGTTGGGCTCTGTGCTCAGCATATGGCTTGCTTGTCTTTCTCCCTCTGCCCCTGACCCCGCTCTTGAGCTCTCCTGCTCACATACTCTCAAATAAATAAATAGAATCTTAAAAAAGAATTTGCAAGTTAAATTTAGTAAAATACAATAAAATACATACATAAGTATATAATATACCTCATGGTCAAGTGAGTTTATCCAGGAATGCAAAGCTTGCTTAACAGCTTATAATTTATTTTTGTAATTCACAGTATTAGAATAATAAGTGAGAAAATTCATCTGATCATTTCAGTAGGTGGAAGAAAAAGCACTCAACACCCATTCATGTTGAAAAATTAAAACAACAACAACAACAAACAACTAGTAAGAATAGAGGGAAACTTTGTCAACCTCATAAAACACATTGCTGAAGAACATATAACTAATATAATACTTGATAATTAAAAACCAAATTCTTCCCTCCTAAGATTAAGAACAATGCAAGGTCCACTTGTAGCACATCTATTCAGTGCTTTATAGAAGATATGCATTATCCTTGAAGCACACAAGAAGATGATCAGTGTCATTAGTTATTATTAATCATCAGAGAATATAAATTTAAAGCCACATTTAGAAACCATAGCCACCGGAATGGCTAAAATTAAAAGGACAAAAAATTCTTTTTGTTGATAGTGATATGCAGCCATTGGAACTTTGTTGGAATTCGTAATGGTATAATCACTTGGGAAAACAGTTTGGCGGTTTTAAAAATAAAGTTAATCATACAGTCTAGCAATTCCATTCTCAAGTATTTGTTCAAGAGAAATCAACACATATTTACAAAAGGGTTTACACAATGTTCATCATAGCTTTATTTGCACTAGGGAAAAAATATAAACACTGCCAATGTTCATCAGCTGGAGAATGTATAAACAAATACTGCAATATCCATATGTATTTTATTTGTTGCTGTGTAACAAATGACTCAAAATTTATCTGGTTAAGAAAATTTGTTATCTCACCATTTGTATAGATAAGGAATCCAGGTGTGGCTTAGCTAAGCTGTAATCAGTTTGTCATCTCAAGGTTCATCTCAGGGAAATATAAACTTTTGAGATCATTGATGTGGTTGCTGACAGATTCATTTCCATGTGGGCTATTGAACCAAGAGACTCAGCTCTTCACTCAGTCTTGGTTGGAGGCTGCCCTCTATTCCTTACTGTGTTTGCCTCTCTCTATACCAGTTTGCTTTCTCATCAGAGAGAACAAGTAAAGGGCAAGAGAGAGAGAGTGTAGCAAGATGGAGACCATAGTCTTTTTTTTCTTTTAATTAAAATTTTAAACTTATTATTATTTTTTATAAATATATAATGTATTTTTATCCCCAGGGGTACAGGTCTATGGATTGCCAGGTTTACACACTTCACAGCACTCACCATAGCGCATACCCTCCCCAATGTCGATAACCCAACCCGCCTCTCCCGAACCCCCTCCCCTCAGCAACCCTCAGTTTGTTTTGTGAGATTAAGAGTCACTTATGGTTTGTGGAGACCATAGTCTTAAAACCTGTCTCATTAGTCACATCCCATCACCATTATTATATTTGCTTCATTGAAGTAACTTGGTACTTCATTGAAGTAACTTGGTACCAAGTAACTTGGTACACACTCATGGGAGAGGGAATTACAAAGGGCATGAATACCATAAGGGTGGGGAACATTGGAAGCCATTTCAGAAGCTGCCTACCTTACAATGTAATGAAATACTACTAAATAATGAAAAATAAACTTATTGGTACATGCAACAGTGTAGCTGAATGTCAAAAACATTAAGTAGAGCAAAAGAACCCAGGCATAAAAGATAACAGAACTAATCTTTAGAGTGAGAAGAAAGGTCAGTGGTTGGGTGAGAGAAGGTTTTTGTTTCAAAGAGGTATGAGTATCTTTCTGTGATAGAGGAAATGTCCTTTATCCTAATTGTGGTAGTGGTTACAGTGGTGAATATATTGTCAAAATTCATGGGTGAATTTTATTATATGTATATATATAATAAAGCCTCCTCAACTTCTTTATTCATTCATCCATCATTGGACAATTAGGTTCAGTATTTTGGCTGTTGTAGATAATGCTGCTTTGAACATGGGGGTGTAGATAGCTCTTTGATGCAGTGTTGTGGGTTTTTTTTTTGTTGTTGTTGTTATATTGCTGGATGATACGGTAGTTCTGTTTTTAATTTTTTGAGAACGCTCCATGCTGTTTTCTCTAGTGCTTGTACTAATTTACAATTCTACCAGAAGTGTATAAGGGTTCCCTTTTCTCCAATCTTTGTAGAATTTGTTATTGTTCGTCTTTTTGATAGAAGCCATTCTAGTAGGCATGAGGTGATATCTCATTGTGGTTTTGACTTTCATTTCCCTAATAATTAGTGATGCTGAGCATCTTTTCATTTACCTGTTGGCCATTTGTATATCTTTTTTGGAAGAGTATCTGTTCAGGTCCTTTGCCTATTTTTTTTTTTAAAAAGATTTGTTTCATTTATTTTAGAGAGTGAGAAAGAACAAGGGAAGGGACAGAGAAGAGGGAGAGAATCCTTAAGCAGACTTTCCACTGAGTGTGGAGCCTAACACGGCATGATCCCAGAACCCTGAGATCATGACCTCAGCTGAAACCAAGAGCTGGATGCTTAAGCAACTGAGCTACCCAGACACCCTTGACCATTTTTAATTGGAGTATGTGTGGGTGTGTGTGTGTATGTATGTATGTATGTATGTATATAAGTGTTTTGGTATTATGTTGTGAGTTGTTTATATATTTTGGATATTGACGCCCTATCAGATATATGGTTTGCAAGTTCAGTGGACTGCTCTTAATGACATCTGCATATCTGCACATTTTTCTAAGTTACATACTAGGGTGCTGTAGTGGCAGTGCCATTTTGTGTTAAGATCTTTGGTGTCAGAAAGACCCAGATACACATACTGGCTCTGAAACTTGCTGCATTCTAGTACTTCACTGACCTAAATTATTTTGGATATCCCTAAAACAATAATTACTGTTTATTTAGAATCTATTCTGGCCAAATACTATACTAGACATTTATGTGTGTATTACCTAAGTTAATACAAATCAAAATAATCAACATTTTTTGAAACATACACTAATACAAAATATTTCCATGTCTTCTGTGATTTAGTGCAGAAACCCAATTAAGTGTTGGTACTATAATTATCCCTTCTTTACAAAAGAAGATATTGAGACCAACAGAATAAATTTTTAAAATATGAGGAACTCAGGCAGCTGTCAAAATTCTGGTTTTGTTTTCCATTCTTCTCTTCCTGTGGAATTAAACTTTTTATATGTTATCCAAACTTGTTGCAAAGAGTAACTGCAACTTCAACTTAAAATCTATTTTTGTTTTTTTCTTTAAGAAACTTCTCTTAGATTATAAATGCTAAGAGTATCTCCAGGAGTCTAAGTAGAAACTGTCAGGTGAAGGTCAGTTTCTAAGAGGAAAGTACTGGGTGGAATTGAAAGAGCATAAGCTCAGTTCCAGGCAAGGAGAGCTCTAGAAATACTAGCCATAAATGAAAAGTCCATAAATGAAAAGTCAATGTTTATATGTATTTGATATAAAAAGTATGGCTCATTTTCCTACTGTTTCCATAAATTCTTTGTCAGCAGTGACATTTTCAAAGTCTAAAGTTGATAAAGGTTTGTGCTTGTAAAATATATTATGACATTTAGTCACTATCAAAAGTGCCCAGATAGGAATTTTTTTGGGGGAAGTAAGACTTTGTCACTAAGGCCATGAAGCATTTAATTATAGCACTGCTTACTTTGGCACCTGTATTTCCATAGTACTGTGTAGCATAAGTTTTTTCCCCCTTCGTTTGTCAGCATGGAATATTTTTCCTCTTTTAATATATAACATAATCAGGTTTTTCAATATTCAGTCACTTACTATAAATGGGGTTGAGTTATGTGTTTATCTGAAAGTATAGACTAGGGGTGTGTGGATGACTCAGTCAGTTAAACATCCAACTTTTTTTTTTAAGCAGGGGCCTTTTTTCTTTTTAAAGATTTTATTTATTTATTTGACAGACAGAGATCACAAGTAGGCAGAGAGGTAGGCAGAGGGAGAGGGAGAAGCAGGCTTCCTGCTGAGCAGAGAGCCTGATTCAGGGCTCAATCCCAGGACCCTGGGATCATGACCTGAGCCAAAGGCAGAGGCTTTAACCTACTAAGCCACCAAGATGCCCCAACATCCAACTTTTGATTTCAGCTCAGGCCGTGATCTCAGGGTCATGAGTTTGAGCCCACATAGAGTTCCATGCTGGATGTAAAGCCTGCTTAAGATTCTTTCCCCCTCCGTTTGCCCCTTTCCCTGCTCATGCACTCTCTTTCTCTCCAAAAATAAAGTATGAAAAAGTATACTCTTAAAAATACACTTTTTTATTTTTTATTTTTTAAGATTTTATTTATTTATTTGACAGATGGAGATCACAGAGAAGCAGACAGAGAGAGGAGGAAGCAAGCTCTCTGTGGAGCAGAGAGCCCAATGCGCGGCTCAATCCCAGGATCCTGGGATCGTGACCTGAGCCGAAGGCAGAGGCTTTAACCCACTGAGCCACACAGGCGCCCCTAAAAATACACTTTTTTTAAAAAAAAGTATAGACTAGCAACAACCTAATAAAAGTAAATATATGCAATGCTTGTATATTCTGATTCAACAATCTGCTTAATATACTGTAGTTCTAGAAATTAGCCGATTAATTTATTAGTAGACTTGATTCCTGAAAAACAGTTTCTGGAACACTGGGAAAATTTTGATTCCTCACTGTTTTTCATTAGCATCATGTTCATTTTTGCCTTTTTAACCTTTAAGTCTTTTGTCTTCATCAAATAGAATAACTTGGTGTGCACTCCTTCATGACCCAGTTATCCTTCAATCTGGGTTTAAGTCTCATCTCTCTCATAAAGCCTTCTCTACTTAATCCAACACAATTTTTTTTCTTTTCTGAAATTCTGTTGCTTTTCTCTTTAATGTAGTTTAAATTGTCTTCTAGATTATATACATTGACTTTATTTTTTTAGCTGCTTTCATGGATGTAATTTCCTTTTATCCTTAGACCCTGGAAATAGTTAAGAACGGCAATATTATTCTTCATTTTATGATACAAAAAATAAGAATAGATATTTATTTCTTGAAGATAAGACTTCAGCCCAAATCTTCATTCTAAAATCTGCTGTGCTTATACTGTATCACTTCAAGTTTTATACTTTACCTGCTATTCCTACCACATGCTGAGCACATACTGGTATTTTCAGTTGATTGGTTTAAAGTAAGTTGTTTCTAATCAAACTTGTATCTATTTCTTTTAAAGAGCTCTGCAGTTAATTAACTAATTAATTCTAGAGTCTTTTGTCATAATTAATCTTGAAGCCTGAGTTCTTCAAAGGGGCAACATTTGTTTAAGATTTAAAGTTTGGACTATGTAAATTATTCTTATTTATTTATCAAATGTCATTGTGTACCATATGCCTGATATTATTAGTAGCCCTGGATATGGATAAATGTTGATTACATTATTTTGTTAGTAATATTCAGTCTTTTCTTATTTATGCAGGAGAGATTAAACAGATTCTAGAAAATGAACTTCAGATACCTGTGTCTAAAATGCTGTTGAAAGGCTGGAAGACCGGAGATGTGGAAGACAGTGTGAGTTTCTTAATTGCCTAGAAATAAAAGGAAATTAAGTCATGCAATTGACTAAATGATACATAAAAATTGGTTTTTACTAGTTTTCATACATATGACAGAAGTAGATTTTGGTAATAGCAACTTAGTTTAAGGAATCCGCAAATAGTGTTGATCAAGTTAAAAAACATTTTCATGGTAAACCAACAATAGTTTTGAATGAGTTAGGTATGTAATTGAAAACACTGTATGGCATGTTTTTCCTATTTCTGTTATTTAGGAGTTAGTTTGGCACTCTCTTTTTTTTTTTTTTAAATATTTTATTTATTTATTTGACAGAGAGAAATCACAAGTAGAGGGAGAGGCAGGTAGAGAGAGAGAGAGAGGGAAGCAGGCTCCCTGCCAAGCAGAGAGCCCGATGCGGGACTCGATCCCAGGACCCTGAGATCATGACCTGAGCCGAAGGCAGCGGCTTAACCCACTGAGCCACCCAGGCGCCCCAGTTTGGCACTCTCTTATGAGAGCTTTTACTTTTTTATCAAACCTCATAGGGTCTCAGTAAGTACCCTGGAATAATTTACTGAACAATTATTTACTGGCCTGCAAGAAGTCATGCACAATGTATACATGTATGCCAAATATTGATTATGGAACAAAGATAATAATAAGACATTTTTTTAAACTTGGAAAATTTAATGATAAGAATCTTTGTTTACTTGGGTAATGGCCAGTGCATGGAATGAATTGTACTTTAAGAATTTTCATAAAGTGTTGCAATTTTAAGGCAGTAGTTGCTGTTCTTAAGAACCCAGTAGCAGCTTCAGGTATTAAATATTTCACACACTCTTTCTTTGTCTGACAGAGAGAGTAGAGAGGGATTGAAAGAAATGAATTAACTCTAGAGTTTTAGATGTTTAAAGTGCAAATAATAATCAAATCCTTTCATAGTTATTAACTTGATATTTCAGTATCTAGGCATAAACTTAGTGTTCAACTTTTGGTTCAGTTCTTTGTCAATGACTTCTGGTAGACATTGTGCCTATAAATATGTATACATGAATTCATATGGTATGTGGAGGTGTTTGGAGTATTTAAGTAAGATATTTATATGAATTTCACATTAGCAAGGTATTTATAAATTTAGATACAAATTAGTGGTGTATATCAGACTTTCTTCATGGAACCAGGTTGTAAATATTTTAGGCTTTATGGGCAATACAGTCTCCATTGCAGCTACTTAGTTCTGCTGTTGTAATGTGAAAGGAACCATAGGCAATATGTGAAAGAGTGAGCCATGACTGTGTTCTAATACATCTTTATTTATGGACAGAGAAATTTGAATTTTATGTAATTTGACATATCATGAACTACTCTTTTGATTTTTCCCCCCCACCATTTAAAGATGTGAAAATCACCCTTAACTTCTTAGGCCATATAAGAGTAGGCAACGGGATATATTTGTCCCATAGGCATAGTTGTTGACCCCTGGTGCTACTGTAATTGAAACACAGGTTTAAAAATAAAAAGAAATGCTCCCTGAGTAAATCAACAACCTCGGTAGAAATAAAACACTAAAGTGCATTAATTTATATGGCTGTATCATTTATTTGTTCATTTATTGAGAAATTTATGGATATGCATCTGTTGCACATGGCATTTTTCAGTCGTTTGTGTAGAGAAAGGCAGTTATTTTGAAAGTGTTCTTAAAGCAGTCTCTTCTAATATTTGAACATAGTCTTTTGTTACTGACAATATCTTCAGTTACTTATTTCTATCTACTCTTTTCCTAAGGTGATTTCTGCTATTCCTATGCCATTAATTTTCTGATTGCTCCCAAATTTATATTTCCAGGTTATACGTCTGTGAATTCATGTATCCAAATTGATAATTCACTTTGTACTTGCATACCTTATGACATCTCTAAGTTAGCATGTTTAAAATGGAGCTCTTGGTTTTCCTTTCCATGCTATGTCTCTACCAGTTACCCCCAATAAACAGCAGCACCATATAGACACTGCTGAATCCAAAAATATGGGCATCCAGTCTTTTCCCATTTGAAACAACACCTAATTCTGTGGTAAGTCCTATAGCTCCTGTCTCCAAAATATATTTCAACTCTGATCACTTTTCAGTATTTTTATTGAGCTGCCTAGGCCATTAGCATCTTGCCCAGAACAGTGTAATAGCTTCATCATTGTTTTTCCAGCTTCCTTTCCTAGGTTCTTCCTTACATTAGCCACAGGGCAGCCAGAATGATCTTTTAAGAACATAAATTGAATTATATCACTCTCCTGTTAAAACAGTTTTTTATTGCACTTTGGATAAAATTCATGCTACTCACCATGGTTCAAAAGGCATTATATTATTTACCCAGTGTTCACCTCTATGACCTCATCTTCAGCCTTTTTTATCATCACGTGCCATGATGCAGCCATAGAAACCTTCTTTTAATTCTTCTATTAGACCCAAGCACTTTATATCTTTACTTGTACCTTCAACTGCTTGGAATGCTTTACCCCCAGTTCTTCACATGGGTGGCTCTGTTTCATCCTCAGGTCTCAGTTTAAACATTACTTTCTCTAACAGGCCTCTGTATAAAATTAGGGTCCCATCCCAGCAATTTCTACCATAGTCCCATGAGTAAATGTTTGTGAAATGAAGGAATGAATAAAGAACTTAAAGAAAGTATCCATTTATATAATCATGCCATATGTGATTTGAGGGGGAAGATTTAGTGGAAAATCTTTGGGTCGTGGTGTGGCAAAAGGTAAGTAGTGACTTGATCAAGTGGTAAGAGTAAGCATTTATCAGTAATCCAACAATTAAAATAATGAAAGGTAGAAAGGTAAAAAATAATTTTAAGGTCCTGTTGTATAATTGTTCTCTGTCTTAATTCTTAGTAATTTACTCTTTGTAAGTGGTTCTTCAGTACCTTGGCCTCTTAGTTATTTGAATTTCTTTCCTACAGAAATCTTTTCCTCTACCCTGCATCAGCTATATCTTCCCCTGGTCCTATTATTTAATTATGATTCTGACATCTTAATTTCAGACTTCTATTTTCTGCCTACCATCTCTTGTCTTTCTAGCTCATTTTCTTTGGTACTTTCACTCCAACAATCATTCCACATTACTTAGGCCTCTGGTCCATTGTTTCTATATCTGTTCATGATCATTACCTCCTTCATGTCCTCTCTTCCTTCCTTAGAGTGGATTAAATCCCACAATTAATCATTATAATCACTGTCTTGCATATAGTCTCAACTCTTTCTTTATGGATCCTGTATGACAAAAATTCTTATTTTCAATAAATCCAACTCATCTGTTCTGTGCCTTATGGCTGAATATGGCTGCAGGCAAACAAAATCGTGGTATTGGTGTATCTTTAAATTCATGATCATAATCTTTAGAGAGTCTCTTAATGTTGCTAGGCAATCACAGTATATTTACCTGGTTTATCCACACTCCTAAATGGTTATTTTATACTTGTCCTTTCCTTAGACCTTTAAAGCACTTCTCCTTATTCTCACTCTCAGCTTGACTACTTGTTTTGTTTCACTCACAAAACAAAGGCAATACAAGAAAAGTTCTATAAGCTCCCAGCTTCATCTCTGTTTACTTACACACATGCTCTTTTGTTACTCTAGATGGCCTGTCCAGTGTCCTTTCAAAAACCATGGCACCATGTTTGCTTTGGATTACATTCTCTATCTCTTCTGGCTTATTCAAGGACTTCACTCTTAATTTTTCTATGTGTTTCCTGTATCATCAATGTTTTCCTCTAGTAGGTTATTATCTCTAAAAGAATGTAACCATAAAATGATGTTCTTTCTTCCATTTTTCTCTTGATCCCCCTTCCCCTTCCAACAGTTGCTCCATTTCTCTAGTCCCCTTAATAACAAAACTTCCCCCAAAGGCTTGTTTATATTTCTTGTCTCTTTTTCTCCCCAGGCCTCCTGAGCCCAGGCTAGGCAAAGAATTGTTAGTGCTCTTGTCAAAGTACTAATGAAATGATCACATAACTAAATGCAATGGTGATCTTTTCCAATGTAATGATTTTTAAGTGCATGTGTATGTGCAGTTTTATATCTTTAATTGATATCTCCACCTCGGACCTGTTCCCTAAATTCCAGATTGATATATCCAGCTGCTTGTCTTTTTCACTTAAATGCCTAATACACATTTCAAACTTACATGCCCAAAATGGAAGTCCTCATCTTCAGTCTTTCCCATTTCAATTGATAGTAACTTCATTCTTCCAGTTGTTCAGTCTAAAATCTTTAGGGTCATTACTGACTCCTTTCTGTCATAAACCGTATTCAGTGTGTCAAGAAATTCTTTTGGCACTATCTTCAAAATATATCCAGAATCTAGCTATTTTGCATCACTTCTACTATCACACTGACATAAGCCATTATCACCCTTATCTTCATAAAGTCCATTAGCCTTCTGTGTGCTTCTACCCTCCACTGCTAACCCCTTCCCATCTGTTTTCAACATAGCTGACAAAGAAGTTCTTTTTATTTATTTTATTTTATTTTTAAAGATTTTATTTATTTATTTGACAGACAGAGATCACAAGTAGGCATAGAGGCAGGCAGAGAGAGGGAGAGGAGGAAGCAGGCTCCCTGCCGAGAGAGAGCCCGAAGCGGGGCTCGATCCCAGGACCCTGGGATCATGACCTGAGCCGAAGGCAGAGGCTTTAACCCACTGAGCCACCCAGGTGCCCCAAGAAGTTCTTTTTAAATGTGAATCTGATCGTGTCACTCGAGTAGTTTCCTGTTTCATTCAGAGTAAAAGTCAAAGACCATAGCTCAACACATTTCTTATCCCTACTGTGACTGTTCTCTCTCTGACTTACCTCTACCAGTGTTCATTTGACTTCTTGTTACGTTGGATATCAAGTTACATATTCGTTAAGCATCTTGTGGTGTTTTCTTTGCCTGAAATATTGTTTTTCTTTATTTTCTCATGATTTGTTTCATCACCCTTTTGCGTCTTTGCTCAGTTTTCACATTCTCCAAGTAAGCTCCACTCTGATCATCCAGTTTAAAATTACAAAACTTCCTAACCCCATATTCCTTACCCCCCTTCTCTGATCTGTCTTTAGTCCAAGAAATTATCACTTTTTAATATTCAGTGACATAGCTTACTTACCTTATTTATTCCTACTAAAATGTAAAGCTCTATAAGAGAGATCAGGGGATTTAGACTGTTCTGTTTACCACTATATCCTCAGAATTTGGAATAGTCCTGACACAGAATTGGTGGCTCAATAAATATCTGTAGAATAAATATGTATGCCTTGGATTATAATGGAAAGATAAAAAATGTGTTTCTTAATGCATTTTGCTGTCAAAAAAAAAGTTTGAGGGGCACCTGGGAGGCAGAGTCAGTTAACTGTTCAATTCTTGATCTCCGCTCATGTCCTGATCTCACCACGGTTGTGAGTTTGTGCCCTAAGTTGGACTTCACACTGGGTGTGGAGCTTACTTTAAAAAACAAAAAACAACCCCCCCCCAAAAAAAAACGTTTGAACTATGTTAGTTTTTACTGTCAAGTTAGGAATTTGTAAGGTATATAGTAATTTTACAGCCAAAAAATTTAGTGAACTTTTGTATGGTTTTCAAGATGTAACTCAGATGTATTCCAAGAGTAGTTTTTTCACCCTAGATGGGTCATTTTAACAAAAAAATCCTCTGGAGTAAGAGTTAAGTGACCTAGGTAACACTTAACAGAGACCTCATCCAAGTCACCTTACTGCTCAGGCTCCCAACTCCTCATCTATAAAGTCATTGGGTTGAGGTGCTTCCTATGATCTTTTCTAGGTCTTATGATCTCTGACAACCCACATTGCTATTTTTTGCTAAAGTAATCCTGGAATGAAGTGCATATTAGTTTCAAGGATGTACTTCTTCGTGAAGAAATTAATGACTCTCAACTGTGTTCTTATCTATTGTATCTCATCATGAACTAAAGCATTTGTATTTTTTAATGTTCATATTTATGCTTATTTATGGTATATATAGGAGAAACAAGTTACTTGGTTTTAATAGTGCTGCATTATTCTGTTTAGGAAATTGTTATAAGCTTCAAAAAACTACAATACTGAAAAGTTTTAAGAACTTTAGGGGAAAAGTAATGTACCACAACAGTCATTTTTTTGTCTTTTATTTTTCTTTTCCAGACCGTCTTAAAATCGCTACATTTGCCAAAAAACAACAGTCTTTATGTCCTTACACCAGACTTGCCACCACCTTCATCATCTAGTCATACTGGGTAAGGTGTTTACTTTTCCTGAGTATCTGAAATGAATCTTGATTATTAAGTTGCTTTAAGCTGTATATAAGTACCAAAATGAAATCAAATCAAACTCTTATTGAAGCTTTAACTCACCAACAACTACTAACTACATAAACTTTCAGACTATTTGGTTTAGATAGTTTGATTTTAGTGGTGGAATTTTTTTCCAAAGAAAATCTTTTGCAAAACTCGATTATGGGAAAAATAGTCAAAAATGATAGTGTTCTTTTTGATGGGGAAGGATTAGTGTTGGAAGGAAGAGATTGAGAAAATGGAACTCTAGCTTCTCCCATGGCTAAGGCAGGTAAACCTTTGAGGAAAATTCATCAGGCACTGCAGAATACAGCTTGAAAAGCACTGATACAGCATTTCTATTAAGACTTAATCTCTTTTTGGAATAAAGTATCTTGTTCTTTTTTCATTATTCACAGTGAAACTCGGGACATTTATAGAATGGTAAATGATTTTGATATTAAATTATATATGATGTTATTATTGCTAAGTGAAACAAACTGATCTAAAGTACATGATGTTAATGATAGAGTAATAATTTTTGTGAGTGCAGTATCTTTCCAGAACTATGTTTAAGTTGTTTCTAGATTTTTTCCATTTTTATACACATTTACTTCTTTTTTAATACTACTTGGTGATTTTGTTTAGTAGGGAGACCTATGTGCCTAAACTTGGGATATTCTCAAACTTTTCCTACCATATTAAATATTTTATTATTATATAGTAATGTTGGGTCCCCCAATAATGGGTCCCTGGTCAAAGGAGCGAGACTGATATAAAGTGAAGGTCAAGCAAAGCTTTATTTTGCACCAAGCATCAAGAATCAAACCGACCATCAGACAGACAGGTGGGAGCTGCATCTTACAGAGAGGGCGACCCCTCCCTGACTCACAGACTAACTTTTATAGAGCAAAGGCCATGTGGTTGGGCCTGGCCACACACAGGTGGCCAATGAGATTGTAACACACAGAGAAAGCTGCACAGTCATGCTAGATCACACATAAGTGACCAATTGAATTACCATTTACCCTATAGTAGACATTTGAACTAGCCTATCACCTTGGTCAGAATTGGTGCCCAAAAGGCAGGGCCCACACTTCTTAGTAGCTAGGGAAACAGTATGCATGCTCTACTGATTGGCTCTCTCCACCTGACCAGACTCTTTCCTGCATTTGGGCATTATCTCCACCTGACCTGACCCACCCTTGTATTTGGGCTTTGTTACCTGGGACTGGTTTCTCAGTCTTGCTTTGAAGTAAGTTCCCCTGGGGGGTGGGGGCAGGGTCAGTTTAAGTTTTACTGCATAAACAACAAAATGGCTATTCAACCAAGGTAGGGCTGCTCTGGCTAAATAGGTCCTTACAGTTGGAGGAGAAAATTACTGTTTTTCTCTACTATGCTGCTCACAGATCAGTTCTGGCTACCAAATGTATGGGGTTCTTTCCCCCCACACTGGGCAATTCTTCAATAGAAGAGTGATTTTCTACAATTTAAATAAATTCTGATACCAGCTACCTGGAGATAGCATCTAATCCCATAGGTTCAGGGCTCAGTTCCATAAGACTGTTCCCACAATGGACACTATTTCAAGTCGAGGTTGTCTACTGTGCTTCTGAATAACGGGTTATACGTCGGAGGTTCTCATAGCCCCCTTCTTGGGTTTGATAATTTGCTAGAATGGCTCACAGAATTTGGAAGAGTGCTCTAGTTACCATTACCAAATTATTACAAAACACATTTTAAAGAAATAAATGAACAGCCAGATGAACAGGTATATATAGGACAAGATATGGAAGAGTCTTGAGCACAGGAGCTTAAAGTTTGGAGTGCTACCCTCACAGCATGGATGCATTCTTGTTCACCAACTTGGAAGCTCTTTAAAACACTTCCAGAAAAAGTAAAAATAAAACACTTCAGCTAGGGTTTTTTTTTTTTATAGAGGCTTTATTGCATAGGTAGGATTGACTAAATTATTGGCTATTAATAATTAACTCAACATCCAGCCCCTCTGCCCTCCCTACAAATATGGAGGGAGGGAGAATGCAGGTAGCTGAAAGTTCCAGCCCTTTAATTACTTGCTTGCTTTCCCTTGCAACCAGTCCTCATCCTGAGGGTTTTTCTCAAAGTCATTAACTCATGAGCAAACTCTTGTGTGGCTGAAAGGGGATTGTTACAAATAACAATCCTTCCATCTGTAATACTCTTATGATTTAGAAAGTTCCAAGGGTTCTAGGGAGCTCTTGTGGAGGTTGGGGGAGAAGACCAAATGTATATTTCTTATAGATTATGCCATTATAGGTAGATAGTAGCAAAAAAATTAAATTTGGCTTTTACCAAAGTAGAAATCACTGAACTAAAAAAATTAAATCTAATGTAATTATATTTGATAGTCTGTTAATAGTTCATTTTGGGTTAAAAATTTAATCACTGTTAAGGTTAGGTTAAGAATCAGTCACTGTTCATTTTCCATGTTAAGATCACATATTAATGGGAGGTTGAATTTGTATATCATTGCAAACAGCCAAACAGTACTTGTAGTCCTTGTGTTTATAGCAGTGTTGTTATCAATACTACATGAGATTAAGTTAAACAAGGAGTTATTTGTATGGTTCTGTATTTAGTCAGGACATTATTTTTGTAGTTAAAAAACATTTTTTTTTAAGATTTTTTTTATTTATTTGACAGAGAGAGAGATCACAAGTAGGCAGAGAGGCAGGCAGAGAGAGAGAGAGAGAGAAGAGGAAGCAGGCTCCCCACCGAGCAGAGAGCCTGATACGGGGTTGGATCCCAGGACCCTGGGATCATGACCTGAGCTGAAGGCAGAGGCTTTAACCCACTGAGCCACCCAGGTGCCCCTATTTTTGTAGTTTAGTTAACAGAGTGTAATCACTGTCACCCAGTCTGTAGTCCACATAATTATGAGCAGATAGGAGACATTATTGATTATAATCCATTGCTTTTTAGTCTTATGATTAAATTGATTTATTAAAATGTTTTCCTGGGCTAATGGAATTGTTCTTCATTGCCATGTGGCTGACCTTCTTTCCTTTGATTGTCAAATTGCTCAGTTCCTAGGCAAGCAGGGCCCTATAGTGCTTATGAAATGCAGTGTTTTATTGGCAGATGAGTACTTAATACAGCACTAAAGTGGTCTTTATGAATCTCTTCCAAAGTTTCTATTTTAATTCCAGTTAGCCTATGATGTTATGTTAGTTTCAGGTGTACAATGTAGTGATTCAATAATTCCATGCATCACCTGGAGCTAATCACAACTAGTGTGCTCCTTAAGCCCTATCACCTATTTAAGCCATCCTCCTACCCACCTCCTTTCTGATAACCATTAGTTTGTTCTCTACAGTTAAGAGTCTGCTTCTTGGTTTATGTCTCTTTCTCTCTTTTTCTCCTTCGCTCATTTGTTTTGTTTCTTAAATACCACATAGGAGTGAAATCATATGGCATATGTTTTTCTCTGACTGATTCAGTTTGCTTGGCATTATACTCTTTAGCCTCATCACATTGTTGCAAATAGTGATTTCATTTTATTTTATGGCTGAATAATATTTCATTGTGTATATATACTGCATCTTCTTTATTCATCATCAGTGGACACTTTGGCTGTTTCCATATCTTGGCCGTTGTAAATAATGCTGCTATAAATATATAGGTGCATATATCCTTTTGAATTTGTGTTTTTGTATTCTTTGGGTAAATACCCAGTAGTGCAGTTGCTGGATCACAGAGTAATTCTATTTTTAATGTTTTGAGGAATGTCCATACTGTTTTCAGAGTGGCTGCACCAGTTTGCATTCCCACTAACAGTGCAAGAGGGTTCTTTGTTCTCCACATTCCTGTTAACACTTGTTGCTCGTGTTTTTTGATTTTTAGCCATTCTGACAAGTGTGAGGTGATATCATATGGTGATTTAGATTTGTTCTTCCCTGATGTTGAGCATCTTTTCGTGTGTCTGCTGGCCATCTGTATATCTTCTTTGGAGAAATGTCTGGTGTTTGGGTGTTGAGTTGTACAAGTTCTTTATATTTAGGACACTAAGCCTTCATTGGATAATGTCATTTGCAAATAGTTCCTCACATTCTGTAAGTTTGCCTTTTGGTTTTATTGATTGTTTCCTTCACTCTGCAGAAACTTTTCATATTGATGCAATCCCAATAGTTTATTTTTATATTTGATTCTCTTGCCTCAGGA
The DNA here is from genome assembly GCF_011764305.1 of Mustela putorius furo. Lineage (NCBI taxonomy): Eukaryota > Metazoa > Chordata > Mammalia > Carnivora > Mustelidae > Mustela > Mustela putorius. The sequence continues at coordinate 40,102,970 of NW_025422005.1, read as the reverse complement.
CACATACCTAGAAAAAAGTTGCAATGGTTAATGTCAGAGAAGTTATTGCCTGTATTATCTTCTAGGATTTTTATGGTTCTAGGTCTCACATTTAGGTCTTTTATCCATTTTGAATTTATTTTTCTGTATAATGTAGAAAAGTGGTTCAGTTTCCTTTGCATATTGCCATTCAGCTTTCCCAGCAATATTTTTGAAGAGACTGTCTTTCTCATTGGATATTCTTTCCTGCTTTGCCAAAGATTAATTGACCATGGAGCTGTGGATTTATTTCTGGGTTTTCTGTTCTGTTCCATTGATCTGTGTCTTTTTTTTCTCAGTAACATACTCTTTTGATTACTACAGCATTGTAAAATAATTTGAATTCTGGAATTGTGATGTCCCTAGATTTGCTTTTCCTTTTCAAGGTTGCTATGGCTCTTCAGGCCTTTTGTGGTTCCATATAAATTTTAGAATTGTTTGTTCCAATTCTGTGAAAAATGCCTGTGGTATTCTGATAGGGATTACATTAAATGTGTAGATTGCTCTGGTTAGTATAGACATTTTATTTATTTATTTTTTAAGATTTTATTTATTTGACACAGAGAGAGGAAGAGATCAGCAAGAGAGGGAATACAAGCAGGGGGAATTGGAGAGGGACAAGCAAACTCCCCTCTGAGCAGGGAGCTTGATGTGGGGCTGGATCCCAGGACACTGGGATCATGACCTGCGCTGAAGCAGAGCCACCCAGTTACCCCCTGGTATAGACTTTTTAACAGTATTTATTCTTCTAATCCATGAGCATGGAATGTCTTCTCATTTCTTTTGTCATCTTTAATTTCTTTCATCAGTGTTTTATAGTTTTCAGAATACAGGTCTCTCAGCTGTTTGGTTAGGTTTATTCCTAGGTATCTTGCTATTTTTGGTACAACTGTAGATGGGATTATTTTTTAAATTTCTTTTTCTGCTGCTTCAGTATTGGAATATAGAAGTGCAGCAGATTTCTGTAGATTGAATTTGTATCCTGCAACTTACTGAATTTTTGTATCAGTTCTAGGAGTCTTTTGGGTTTTCTTTATATAGTATCATTCATATACATAGTGAGCATTTTACTTCTTGCTGATCTGGATGCGCTGTATTTATTTTTGTTGTCTGATTGCTGTGGCTAAGACTTTGAGCACTGTGTTGAATAGAAGTGGTGAGAGTGTGCATCCTTGTCTTTTTTTCTGACTTTAGGGGAAAGGCTCTCAGTTTTTCCCCATTGAGGATGATGTTAGCTGTGGTTTTGTTCTATAAGGCCTTTTGTATGTTCTCTCTAAACCTATTTTTTGAGGGTTGGTTTTTTTGTTTTGTTTTTTTAAGATTTTATTTATCCATTTGACAGGCAGGATCCCAGGACCCGGGGATCATGAGCTGAGCTGAAGGCAGAGGCCTTAACTCCTTGAGCCACACTGGATCATTGAAATTATCCTATGGTTCTTATCCTTTCTCTTATTGATATGGTGTATCAAGTTGATTAATTTGGAAATTTTGAACCATCCTTGCAGTCCAAGAATGAATCCTACTTGATCGTGGTGAATGACATTTGTAATGTATTGTTGGATTTGGTCTGCTAGTATCTTTTTGAGGATTTTTGTATCTATGTTCATCAGAGATATTGGCCAGTAGTTTTCTCTCTCTCTCTTTCTCTTTTTTGGTTTTTTTTTTTTAAAGATTTTATTTATTTATTTATTTATTTGACAGAGAGAGAGAGAGAGAGAGAGAGAGAGAGAGCAAGAGCACAAGCTGTCAGAGAGGCAGGCAGAGGCAGAGAGAGAAGCAGGCTACCCACTGAGCAAGAAGTCCGATGCGGGGCTTGATCCCAGGACCCTGAGATCATGACCCGAGCCTAAGGCATCGACTTAACCCACTGAGCCACCCAGGCACCCCTTTGGTGTGGTATTTTTATCTGGCTTTGGTATCAGGGTAAAGCTGGTGGCCTCATATAATGAATTTAGAAATTTTCCTTCCATTTCTCTTTTTTTGGAGTAGTTTAAGGATGGGTTATTAGCTCTTCTTCAAATGTTTGGTAGAATTTGCCTTGGAAGCCGTCTGGTCCTAGACTTTTGTTTGTTGTGAGTTTTTTGATTACTGATTCAATTTCATTACTGGTAATCAGTCTGCTCGAATTTTCTATTTCTCTTGTTTAAGTTTTGGTAGGTTATTTGTTTTTAGGAATTTATCCATTTCTTCTAGGATATCCAATTTGTAAGCATGTAGTTTTTATAATATTCTCTTATAATTGTTTATATTTCTGTAGTCTTCATTATTTCTCCTCTCTCACTTGTGATTTAATTTATTTGGGTCCTTTTTTTCCTTGATGAGTCTGGCTAGAGGCCTATCAGTTTTACTGATTTTTTTCCAAAGAACCAGCTCCTGGTTTCATTGATCTTTTCTGTTGTTTTTTAAGTTTATATATCATTTATTTGTTCTTATCTTTATTATTTCCTTCATTTTGTTGGCATTAGGTTTTGTTTTTTGCTCTTCTTCTAGCTCCTTTAGATCTAAAGTTGAATCATTTACTGGAGATTTTTCTTGCTTCCTGAGGTAGGTATGTATTGCTGTGAACTTCCTCTTAGAACCATTTTTGCTGTATCCCAAAGGTTTTGAACCATTGTGTTTTCATTTTCATTTGTTTCCATGTACTTTTTAAAAATTTCTTTTTACTTCTTCGTTGACCCGTTCATTGTTTAGTATCATGTTATTTAACCTCCATGTATTTGTGGTCTTTCCAGATTTTTTCTTGTGGTTGACTTCTTTTTTTTTTTTTTTTTTTTTTTTTTTTTTTTTTTTTTTTTTTTTTATAATACAAACAGTTGCTCTTTATTAATAACTTCAACCAAGTTCAAAAAATATGTCATATTTTCTCCAAAAATTTTATATCATCTGATAGGTCAGATATATATATAAAATTACATTTAAAGTTTTAAAAATATCAGCAAATATTTTCATTTAAATGCAAATTTCAAAGAAAAGCTACTTTTCCAAACATGACTTTTTTATCTTATTTTTTTTTTTTTTTTTTTTTTTTTATTTTTTATTTTTTATAAACATATATTTTTTATATACATATATTTTTATCCCCAGGTCTGTGAATCACCAGGTTTACACACTTCACAGCACTCACCAAATCACATACCCTCCCCAATGTCCATAATCCCACCCCCTTCTCCCCAGCCCCCTCCCCCCGGCAACCCTCAGTTTGTTTTGTGAGATTAAGAGTCACTTATGGTTTGTCTCCCTCCCAATCCCATCTTGTTTCATTTATTCTTCTACCCACTTAAGCCTCCATGTTGCATCACCACTTCCTCATATCAGGGAGATCATATGATAGTTGTCTTTCTCTGCTTGACTTATTTCGCTAAGCATGATACGCTCTAGTTCCATCCATGTTGTTGCAAATGGCAAGATTTCATTTCTTTTGATGGCTGCATAGTATTCCATTGTGTATATATACCACATCTTCTTGATCCATTCATCTGTTGATGGACATCTAGGTTCTTTCCATAGTTTGGCTATTGTGGACATTGCTGCTATAAAACATTCGGGTGCATGTGTCCCTTTGGATCACTACATTTGTATCTTTAGGGTAAATACCCAATAGTGCAATTGCTGGGTCATAGGGCAGTTCTATTTTCAACATTTTGAGGAACCTCCCATGCTGTTTTCCAGAGTGGCTGCACCAGCTTGCATTCCCACCAACAGTGTAGGAGGGTTCCCCTTTCTCCGCATCCTCGCCAGCATCTGTCATTTCCTGACTTGTTTGATTTTAGCCATTCTGACTGGTGTGAGGTGATATCTCATTGTGGTTTTGATTTGTATTTCCCTGATGCCAAGTGATATGGAGCACTTTTTCATGTGTCTGTTGGCCATCTGGATGTCTTCTTTGCAGAAATGTCTGTTCATGTCTTCTGCCCATTTCTTGATTGGATTATTTGTTCTTTGGGTGTTGAGTTTGCTAAGTTCTTTATAGATTCTGGACACTAGTCCTTTATCTGATATGTCGTTTGCAAATATCTTCTCCCATTCTGTCAGTTGTCTTTGATTTTGTTAACTGTTTCCTTTGCTGTGCAAAAGCTTTTGATCTTGATGAAATCCCAGTAGTTCATTTTTTCCCTTGCTTCCCTTGCCTTTTGCGTTGTTCCTAGGAAGATGTTGCTGCGGCAGAGGTCGAAGAGGTTGCTGCCCGTGTTTCTCCTCAAGGATTTTGATGGATTCCTTTCGTACATTGAGGTCCTTCATCCATTTTGAGTCTATTTTTGTGTGTGGTGTAAGGAAATGGTCCAATTTCATTTTTCTGCATGTGGCTGTCCAATTTTCCCAGCACCATTTATTGAAAAGGCTGTCTTTTTTTTCCATTGGACATTCTTTCCTCCTGCTTTGTCGAAGATTAGTTGACCATAGAGTTGAGGGTCTATTTCTGGGCTCTCTATTCTGTTCCATTGATCTATGTGTCTGTTTTTGTGCCAGTACCATGCTGTCTTGATGATGACAGCTTTGTAATAGAGCTTGAAGTCCGGAATTGTGATGCCACCAACGTTGGCTTTTCTTTTTCAATATCCCTTTGGCTATTCGAGGTCTTTTCTGGTTCCATATAAATTTTAGAATTATTTGTTCCATTTCTTTGAAAAAGATGGATGGTACTTTGATAGGAATTGCATTAAATGTGTAGATTGCTTTAGGTAGCATAGACATTTTCACAATATTTATTCTTCCAATCCAGGAGCATGGAACATTTTTCCATTTCTTTGTGTCTTCCTCAATTTCTTTCATGAGTACTTTATAGTTTTCTGAGTATAGATTCTGTGTCTCTTTGGTTAGGTTTATTCCTAGGTATCTTATGGTTTTGGATGCAATTGTAAATGGGATTGACTCCTTAATATCTCTTTCTTCTGTCTTGCTGCTTTGGTGTAGAGAAATGCAACTGATTTCTGTGCATTGATTTTATATCCTGACACTTTACTGAATTCCTGTATAAGTTCTAGCAGTTTTGGAGTGGAGTCTTTTGGGTTTTCCACATATAGTATCATCATCTGCGAAGAGTGATAATTTGACTTCTTCTTTGCCGAGTTGGATGCCTTTAATTTCCTTTTGTTGTCTGATTGCTGAGGCTAGGACCTCTAGTACGATGTTGAATAGCAGTGGTGATAATGGACATCCCTGCCGTGTTCCTGACCTTAGCGGAAAAGCTTTCAGTTTTTCTCCATTGAGAATGATATTTGCGGTGGGTTTTTCATAGATGGCTTTGATGATATTGAGGTATGTGCCCTCTATCCCTACACTTTGAAGAGTTTTGATCAGGAAGGGATGTTGTACTTTGTCAAATGCTTTTTCAGCATCTATTGAGAGTATCATATGGTTCTTGTTCTTACTTTTATTGATGTGTTGTATCACATTGACTGATTTGCGGATGTTGAACCAACCTTGCAGCCCTGGAATAAATCCCACTTGGTCGTGGTGAATAATCTTTTTAATGTACTGTTGAATCCGATTGGCTAGTATTTTGTTGAGTATTTTCGCATCTGTGTTCATCAAGGATATCGGTCTATAGCTCTCTTTTTTTGGTGGGATCCTTGTCTGGTTTTTGGGATCAAGGTGATGCTGGCCTCATAAAATGAGTTTGGAAGTTTTCCTTCCATTTCTATTTTTTGGAAAACAGTTTCAGGAGAATAGGAATTAGTTCTTCTTTAAATGTTTGGTAGAATTCCCCCGGGAAGCCGTCTGGCCCTGGGCTTTTGTTTGTTTGGAGATTTTTAATGACTGTTTCAATCTCCTTACTGGTTATGGGTCTGTTCAGGCTTTCTATTTCTTCATGGTTCAGTTGTGGTAGTTTATATGTTTCTAGGAATGCATCCATTTCTTCCAGATTGTCAAATTTATTGCCGTAGAGTTGCTCATAGTATGTTCTTATAATAGTTTGTATTTCCTTGGTGTTAGTTGTGATCTCTCCTCTTTCATTCATGATTTTATTTATTTGGGTCCTTTCTCTTTTCTTTTTGATAAGTCGGGCCAGGGGTTTATCAATTTTATTAATTCTTTCAAAGAACCAGCTCCTAGTTTCGTTGATTTGTTCTATTGTTTTTTTTGGTTTCTATTTCATTGATTTCTGCTCTGATCTTTATGATTTCTCTTCTCCTGCTGGGCTTAGGGTTTCTTTCTTGTTCCTTTCTCCAGCTCCTTTAGGTGTAGGGTTAGGTTGTGTACCTGAGACCTTTCTTGTTTCTTGAGAAAGGCTTGTACCGCTATATATTTTCCTCTCAGGACTGCCTTTGTTGTGTCCCACAGATTTTGAACCGTTGTATTTTCATTATCATTTGTTTCCATGATTTTTTTCAATTCTTCTTTAATTTCCCGGTTGACCCATTCATTCTTTAGAAGGATACTCTTTAGTCTCCATGTATTTGGGTTCTTTCCAAACTTCCTTTTGTGGTTGAGTTCTAGCTTTAGAGCATTGTGGTCTGAAAATATGCAGGGAATGATCCCAATCTTTTGATACCGGTTGAGTCCTGATTTAGGACCGAGGATGTGATCTATTCTGGAGAATGTACCATGTGCACTAGAGAAGAATGTGTATTCTGTTGCTTTGGGATGAAATATTCTGAATATATCTGTGATGTCCATCTGGTCCAGTGTGTCATTTAAGGCCTTTATTTCCTTGCTGATCTTTTGCTTGGATGACCTGTCCATTTCAGTGAGGGGAATATTAAAGTCCCCTACTATTATTGTATTGTTGTTTATGTGTTTCTTTGATTTTGTTATTAATTGGTTTATATAGTTGGCTGCTCCCACGTTGGGGGCATAGATATTTAAAATTGTTAAATCTTCTTGTTGGACAGACCCTTTGAGTATGATATAGTGTCCTTCCTCATCTCTTATTACAGTCTTTGGCTTAAAATCTAATTGATCTGATATAAGGATTGCCACTCCTGCTTTCTTCTGATGGTCCATTAGCATGGTAAAATTCTTTTCCACCCCCTCACTTTAAATCTGGAGGTGTCTTCGGGCTTAAAATGTGTTTCTTGGAGGCAACATATAGATGGGTTTTGTTTTTTTATCCATTCTGATACCCTGTGTCTTTTGACAGGGGCATTTAGCCCATTCACATTCAGGGTAACTATTGAGAGATATGAATTTAGTGCCATTGTATTGCCTGTAAGGTGACTGTTACTGTATATGGTCTCTGTTCCTTTCTGATCTACCACTTGTAGGCTCTCTCTTTGCTTAGAGGACCCCTTTCAATATTTCCTGTAGAGCTGGTTTGGTATTTGCAAATTCTTTCAGTTGTTGTTTGTCCTGGAAGCTTTTAATCTCTCCTTCTATTTTCAATGATAGCCTAGCTGGATATAGTATTCTTGGCTGCATGTTTTTCTCGTTTAGTGCTCTGAAAATATCATGCCAGCTCTTTCTGGCCTGCCAGGTCTCTGTGGATAAGTCAGCTGCCAATCTAATATTTTTACCATTGTATGTTACAGACTTCTTTTCCCGGGCTGCTTTCAGGATTTTCTCTTTGTCATTGAGACTTGTAAATTTTACTATTATGTGACGGGGTGTGGGCCTATTCTTATTTATTTTGAGGGGCATTCTCTGAACCTCCTGAATTTTGATGCTTGTTCCCTTTGCCATATTGGGGAAATTCTCCCCAATAATTCTCTCCAGTATACCTTCTGCTCCCCTCTCACTTTCTTCTTCTTCTGGAATCCCAATTATTCTAATGTTGTTTCGTCTTATGGTGTCACTTATTTCTCGAATTCTCCCCTCGTGGTCCAGTAGCTGTTTGTCCCTCTTTTGATCAGCTTCTTTATTCTCTGTCATTTGGTCTTCTATATCACTAATTCTTTCTTCTGCCTCATTTATCCTAGCAGTGAGAGCCTCCATTTTTGATTGCACCTCATTAATAGCTTTTTTGATTTCAACTTGGTTAGATTTTAGTTCTTTTATTTCTTCTCCAGAAAGGGCTTTTTATATCTCTCGAGAGGGTTTCTCTAATATCTTCCATGCCTTTTTCGAGCCCGGCTAGAACCTTGAGAATTGTCATTCTGAACTCTAGATCTGACATATTACCGATGTCTGTATTGATTAGGTCCCTAGCCTTCGGTACTGCCTCTTGTTCTTTTTTTTTTGTGGTGAATTTTTACGTCTTGTCATTTTGTCCAGATAAGAGTAAATGAAGGGGCAAGTAAAATACTAAAAGGGTGGCAACAACCCCAGGAAAATATGCTTTAGCCAAATTAGAAGAGATCCAAAATCGTGAGTGGGGAGAAAGGGGGATAAAAAGAGGTTCAAAAAGGAGAGAAAGAAAAAAAAAAAAAAAAAAAAAAAAAAAAAAAAAAGAATTTTTTTTTTTTTTTAAAAAAGAAAACACCTAAGAAAAATGTAAAAATATATATATATATATTAGATAAACTAGTAAAAAATCGTTAAAAAAGAAAAAGGTAACAGTTAAAAAAAATAAAATTTTACCCGAAGGCGAGAAAAAAAAAAAAAAATGAAAAAGAAAAAATTAAATTAACTGCAAGACTAAAAAAAATCACAGGAAAAAAGCCATGAGTTCCGTGCTTGGCTTTCTCCTCCTCTGGAATTCTGCTGCTCTCCTTGGTATTGAAACCGCACTCCTTGGTAGGTGAACTTGGTCTCGGCTGGATTTCTTGTTGATCTTCTGGGGGAGGGGCCTGGTGTAGTGATTCTCAAGTGTCTTTGCCCCAGGCGGAATTACACCGCCCTTACCCGGGGCTGGGGTGAGTAATCCGCTCGGGTTTGCTTTCAGGAGCTTTTGTTACCTGAGCGCTTTCCGTAGAGTTCCGGAGGACGGGAATACAAATGGCGGCCTCCTGGTCTCCGGCCCGGAGGAGCCGAGAGTCCAGGGCCCCACTCCTCTGTGCGCCCTCAGAGAACAGCGCCCAGTTACTCCCGTCTGCCTGACCTCCGGCCGCGCTCCGAGCTCACCGAGCCTGCGACCGGTTTCAAGGTAACACGGAGCTGCGAGCTTACTGTCGGCTCTGTCTCTGTAGCCGGCTTTCCCGTTCCAATACCCGCAAGCTCTGCGACACTCAGACACCCCCGATCCTTCTGTGACCCTGCGGGACCTGAGGCCACGCTGACCCCGCGTGGGCTTCGCCCCGGTTTAGCCTCTGGAGCGATGTCCCTCCGCGGAACAGACTTTTAAAAGTCCTGATTTTGTGCGCGGTTGCTCCGCCGCTTGCCGGGAGCCGGCCCCTCCCCCCGGGGTCTATCTTCCCGTCGCTTTGGATTCACTTCTCCGCCGGTCCTACCTTTCAGAAAGTGGTTGTTTTTCTGTTTCCAGAATTGCTGTTCTTCTTCTCTTCGATCTGCCGATGGATTTTCAGGTGTTTGCAATCTTTAGATAAGCTATCTAGCTGATCTCCGGCTAGCTGAAGCAGTCTCAGCTTGCTACTTCTCCACCATCTTGACTCCTCCCCTGTGGTTGACTTCTAGTTTCATAGTCATGTGGTCAGAAAAGATGCACGGTATGACTTGTTTTTAAATTTGACGTGGCCCGTTTGTTTTGCCTAATATGTGATTTATGCTGGACAGTGTTCCATGTGCACTTGAAAAGAATGTCTATTCTGCTGTTTTAGGATGAAATGGTCTAAATATATCCATTAAATCCCTCTGGTCCAGTGTGTCATTCAAAGCCATTGTTTCCTTGCTGATAATCTGTTCAGATGATCTGTCCATTGACGTTAAGTGGGGTGTTAAAGTCTCCTACTATTATTGTATTTTTATTGATCAATTCCTTTATGTTTGTTATTGTATTTGGGTGCTCTCATATTGGGTACATAAATATTTGTATTTGTTTTATCTTCTTATTTGATTGTCCCCTTTATTATATAGTGTCCTCCTTTATCTCTTGCTACAGTCTTTGTTTTAAAGGCTATTTTGTTTGATATAAGTATTGCTACTGTGGCTTTCTTTTGACATTGACTTTCATGATAAATGTTTTTCCATCCCCTCACTTTCAGTGTTTGAGCATCTTTAGGTCTAAAATGAGTCTCTTCCAGGCATCCTATAAATGGGTCACTTTTTTTTAATCCATTCCATCACCCTTTATCTTTTGATTGGAGCATTTACTCCACTTACATGTTGTCATTTTGTTACTTGTTTTATGGGTGTTTCTGAAGATTTTCTCTGATCCTTTCTTGTCTTTCTTTCATGGTTTTCTTTAGTGATATATTTGGATTTCTTTCTCTTTATTCTTTGCATATATATTAGTACTTTTTGATTTGTGGTTACCATTAGCTTTATATACAACGTCTTCTTCATACAGCAATCTATATTAAGTTGATCATCATTTAAGTTTGAACTCATTTTTTTACTCCTCCCCACATTTGAGGTATATGGTGTTATATATGTCATGTATATAACAGCATATACATGACATTCTATTATATTAATGAGTTCCTTGACTGGCTTTTTACAGAAATATTCATTTTTACTACTTTTCTGTTTCCTGCTGTTATATTGTCACTTTAGGTCTCTCCTTTCCACTCAGAGTCCCTTCTAATATTTCTTGCAGGCTGGCTTAGTGATCTTGAACTCCTTTCATTTTAGTTTTTCTGGGAAACTCTTATTTATTTACTTTTTTAAAAAGATTTTATTTATTTATTTGACAGACAGAGATCACAAGTAGGCAGAGAGGCAGGCAGAGAGAGAGGAGGAAGCAGGCTCCCTGCTGAGCAGAGAGCTCCATGCGGGGCTCGATCCCAGGACTTGAGATCATGACCCGAGTCGAAGGCAGAGGCTTAAACCACTGAGCCACCCAGGCGCCCCTCTGGGAAACTCTTATATCTCCTATTTGATGATAGCCTTCTTGGGTAGAGTATTCTTGGCTGCAGATTTTTTCCATTCAGCACTTTCAAATGTATTATGCCACTCTCTTCTGGTTTAGAAAGTTTCAGCTGAAAAATCCCCTGTTGGCCTTATGGGTTTTCCCATGTAAATTATTGTCTTCTTTTTCTTGCTGCTTTTAAAAACTTTCTTCATTACTATATTTCGCCATAGTTTAATTATGTGTTGGTGTGAATCTGCTTTTATTGACTTTAATGGGGGTTTTCTGTGCCTCTCCTGTTTCTTTCCCCAGATAAGGGATGTTTACTCAGCCTTTTTAAAAAAAATTATTTATTTATTTATTTATTTGAGAGAAAGATGGCGAGAGAGAGATTATGAGCAGGGACAGAGGGAGAAAGAGAGGCAGTAGCAGGCCTCCCACTGAACAGGGAGCCTGACATGTGGAGTTCAATCCCTGGAACCTGGGATCATGACTTGAAGGCAGACGTTTAACTGACTGAGCCACCCAAGCACCTCTGTTTTCAACTATCATTTCTTCAAATAATTTCTCTAGCCTCTTTTCTCTTTTCTTCTTCTGGGACTCCTGTATACAAATGTTATTACATTTGATTTAGTCACTGAGTTCCCCAAGTCTTTTCTTATTTTGTGTAATTTTTTTTCTCTCTTTTGTTTGGCTTGATTACTTTTTATTACTCTTGTCTTCTAGGTCATTAATTTGTTCCTCTGCTTCTCCCAGAAGCTGTTCATTGCTATTCATCCCATGAAGTATATTTCTCATTTTGTTTATTGATCACTTTATCTCTGTTATGTTATTACTTATCTCTGTGTTAAAGATCTCATTTATGTCCTCCGTCTTTTCTGAACCCCAGAGTGTATCCTTATGATCACTACCTTATATTCTCTACCAGGCATGTTACTTTTATCCGTTTCACCTAGATCTCTGGCTCTGGCCTTGTCCTGTTCTTTAATTTGGGATAAATATTTCTGTCTTCTCATTTTGTCTAAGTCTCTGTGCCTGTTCTTATGTGTTAGGAGTAATCAGTATCTGCTGTTCTTGAAGGTAATGGCTTTATTAAGAAGCCCTCTAATGCCATGAGGTGTTTTCTCTCCTGTTCCCCAGGGCCTGCCACTTGCAGAAGTGTCTCCATTGTGTGCTGGCTGTGCTCTGTTGTTTTGTCCTGCCTGCTTTATCTTCAGGTCAGTCCTCTGTAGAGGCTCTCTTTGCCTGTTGTGGGCAGTGTTTGGTCCTTGGCCTGAATGTAGCACTTTTAAATGAGGTGTGCCCTGGTATATTTGTGAAATGAGACCTGTCACCACCACTATGGAACTGAGGCTCCACAGAACTCCCATGTTTGGAGACACGTTGTGAGCACAGGTTTGGGCTGGTCTTCTGGAGCTGGAAACTGCCACACTGGACTGATGCAAGCATGATGGGGAAGGGTGATTATTCTGGAGCATGGGAGGGGTGTGGCTTGGTGTAATCAAGTTAGGTAGCAAGTGTCCATGCTGTGCTGGTTCCTGCAGGTGGCCCTGTGGTCATGCTGAGGGGCAGGTAGTGAAATGGTGCTGGCCAGTTCCTTTGTTCTGGAGTCACCTTTCCATGAATGCTCCTTCTCTGGGATGCTCTCCAAAATGAGCAAATAGCCTACCCACTGTGTCCCCCAGGAGCTCTTCAGATCTCTGTTTCTACTCTTTGCCCTTGGGTTGTTTGCCTGCTTTCTTTCCAAGAGTAGCTTAATGCCCTCTGGGTTCTATTCTAGCCAAGTCTGTGGACCCTTAAAACTCTAGGCTTTAGGTCCCACTTGTTGCAAGAAGTCATGACATGAAATTTGGCCCTTCTTGCTTTCCCAGCCATCTGCTATGGGGATTGATTTTCCTCTTTTGCTCTCCTGTGTGCTAGTCACCCTTCTCCAGGACCCAGGCTCCCTCCTGAAATATGGTGGCCACAGTCTGTTTTTCTCCCAAACTGTATCTCCACACTTCCTACCTTCTTTGATGTAACCTCTTCTCTACCTTTAGTTGTTGAGTTTTTTCTCCCAGTCTTCAGATGAATTTCTGGGGTTAGAATGATTTGATAATTATCTCGTTGTATTCCTGGGAAAAGGCAAGCCTAAGGTCCTTTTACTCTGCCACGATCTTCCAACCTAGCTTAATGGATTTTTATTAAGTTAAAATGATGCTGTTTCCTTTGTTGGAACAGTAGGACAAAAAAAATTCAAAGCTAAACAGAAGTCATAAAAGCACAGAGTATCTGGGGAGTGGGAGGAGGGACATCTAGAAGCTCCTGTTAATGAAAAAATCATGTTAATGCACATTTTATTTAAAATCTAACTAAAATCCAAGTTGTTTTTCTTTTAGTATGTTAATATAATACATCTTTCCATAAAACTAGAGATTAGTTTCCCTTTTTTTTGGTGATTTATATTTGATTTGATTTCATGGGAGACAATTGAAAAAGTCCATGCAAAACCTTAAATTAATTACTATAATTATTTTGAACTTGTGATTTGTTTTTAAATTGTTTACTGACAAACCATTTTATTCCCAAGGTTTGGTGAGAACTATAGATCTAGAGAACACTACAGTTTAAACCATGTCCTATAAGAATTTTTTTAAAAAAATTTTACTGCCACTAGGGGGTGCCTGGTAATTGAATCTGTTTTTATATTTACAATTTCTGAAAAAAGAAAACACTAAGAAAGAAATTTATGATATTTATGTCTATAATTATGCTTAGAATTATTTTATTTTTTACTTTTAGAATTATTTTAACATAAATTATATTTTTCAGAAAACAGAATATCAAGCTAAGAATATAAGAGCAATCTCTTATTCATAACCTGTGTAACAGTTGAAAATCATCTAAAAACACTTCTTAATAAATCAGATTTCACTAATTGATAGAAAAGCGAAGCAGTATCCCGATGGCAAAACTTCAGACTATACTATAAGTCAAAGTAAAATTAGCAAAGAGAAAAAAAACTGTTAATTATACACATTTCATATTATAAGATTTAGTCCACCAAGGATTTAATTATTACATACTGGATAAAAATAAGCTCTGTCCTCAAGTAGCTGATAAAGTATTAGGCTTTTTCTTAATTTGTCTCTTTACAGGAATTTTGCTTGGATGCCACTCACTCTTAATGTTCTGTCTGCCATTCAGGTTGATTCATTCAGAAAGCGCCTCTTTTCATTTGCTCTAAAGGTTGGCGTTCCTGATAGTTCTGTTCTCAGCAGTCTCTCCTACTGTAATTTCTCCCTGTAACTACTCTGATATCTACTTAGTCCTTCATTTTCCAAATATGTATAGTCTGTTTATCAACCCATATGTCCTAGTTGCCAGTGGAGCTTTTCCCTGGTGTGTATCCACATGTAATTCAAAGTTGTATGTCTAGAAGTGAGAAAAGAAAAATAACCTGCATACTTCTAGAAAGAAAAAAAATTGGGAAAACTTAGTCAATACATCAGTAAGCAGTAATATGAAAAAGGAGCCCAGGAAAACAGAGTAGAGAACAGAAAATACAACAGCAAAAAAAAAAAAAATCATGTATATTAAAATCTCAGTAAAGTATTAAACTCCTATAAAAAGTTCTCAAATAGGATTTTAAAAATAGTCCACTATATGTTGTTCACCAGAGAATCATCTATTTTTTTTTAATATTTTTATTTATTTATTTATTGGAGAGAGAGACAGTGAGAGAGAGTATGAGAGGTGAGAAGGTCAGAGGGAGAAGCAGAGTGGGAGCCCAAAGCGGGCCTTGATCCTGGGACTCTGGGATCACGACCTGAGCCAAAGGCAGTTGCTTAACCAACTGAGCCACCCAAGCACCCTAGAGAATCATCTTTTGGAGAAATAGCACAGAAAAGGGAAAATAAAGGTACAGAAAATTATATTCTAGCTAAATATTAGTTAAAAGAATATATAGCAATACTAGTATCACATAAAGTTGAATTTAAGGCAAATAGTAATGAGGGCCATTTTACCAAGAAGATAGGACAGTTGTGAACTTACGTGTACAAATCAGCAAAATTGGTAGAATTACAAGGAGAAATAGAGCAACCACAATCATATACAAACATATTTCAGAAACTAATGAATTAAGCAACATAATTTTGCAGACTATAGAAGATTTGAATAGCCAAGTTAAATACAAATGGAATACATATGAAAATTGGCCATTACTAGAACACAGCACCAGTATCAAAGAATCACTATCATACTGACCTCATTCTCTGACCATTATGCAATTAAAGTAGAGGTGAAGTAATAATAAAAGATATCTCTGAGATTCTCCATATATTTAGATTCTACAAATGATTTATTTCAGAATTATGGGTCAAAATGAAATCATAATAGTAAACACTAGATATTTAGAAGTGAACACAGTGAGAGTTCTAGATACTAAAACTTAGAACACAGTGTAAGCGGTACCTAGAGGCAAATGTGTAATCTTAATCTACTAATTAGAAGACAAGAAAGAAAACAATTGAATTGTTGTTTGATTTAAGAAAGAGAAATAACAACAGAGTAAGTCAGAAGAAAGTCAGAAGTCAGAAGAAAATAGAAGGAAAGAAAGATTAAGTAGCAGAAATTACTGATGGAGGTAATCTACAGCAAATTAATTCTTTGCTTAGAAAATCAAGCCAGGAAAAAATAAGAGTAAGTACAAATAAAAATTCAGGTATGAAAAAGGGGATTTAGCCATAGATTCAGAAGAGATTTCTTAATTAATAAAGTAGCTATTAAATTAAACATAAAGGAAATTAATAAACTGTTTTAAACAAAAATAAATATATATAAATAACAATAAAAACATGTATCTTTATATAAGAAAATCCTGAAATTTAATGAAATGGAGAGTTTTATATAAAATTTAAAGTACTAAAATTAGTATAAGAAGGAAACAGATAACCTGAAAAAAAATGGTAAGCATTAAAGAAACTGAATTAACAGTCAAAAATTTGATATTCCATTCTTTCTCACTCTCTCTACCCCACAGGATTTTCATGATGAAATCTTACCAAATCTTCATGAGAGTATCCCAATCTTAAATTCTTCCCAGAGGTCTTGCTACCTGTCTTATGTTATAATGCTCATTAGAATCTTGATACCAAAACCAAAAAAAGATAATGTAAGAAAAAATTATCTCAACTTGTAACCAGAGATAATAAAAATGAGTGGAAAAAACTTTTCTTTGCCCACTCTCAGCTTTACCATTTAATGATCTCTTTTTCCCCTGTCCCTAATCCATACCTTCAAATGGCATCTCTATCCAAATTTAAATGGTGTTATAAGATTTAAAGGAAACAATAGTCCTCTTTTGAAAAACATAACTTGATTATATTTCCTGCTCAAACCCCTCTACTAGCTTTTCATCACAATTAGGATAAAAATCCAAGTTCCTTGCTATAACCCATGAAGGATTTACATAATCTTGTTCCTGACCTTCTCCCTCATTTCATCTCTTATCACTCTTCTTCTGGCTCATAGCTTGCCAGCCACACTGGCCTACTTGCTCTTCTTTATTTTTTTTTAATTTAATTTATTTATTTGTCAGGGAGAGAGAGAGAGAGAGCGAGCACAAGCAGGGGGAGTGGCAGGCAGAGCAGGCAGAGGGAGAAGTAGGCTCCCGAGGAGCAAGGAGCCCCACACCGGGACTCAGGCCCAGGACTCTGGGATCATGACCTGAGCCAAAGGCAGTGACTTAACTGACTGACCCAGCCAGGTGTCCCAGCTCTTCTTTAAACATTCTAAATGTGCTTCCACTTCAGGGCATTTGCCCATTCCCCTGCCTGGAATGATATTCCATCAATAATCAATTTAGTTTATTTCTTTACTTTAGTCAGTCCTCTGCTCAAATGTCACATCCTCAGGCTTTTCTTGATCCCCCTGCCTAAAACAGCCCTTCTGTCATACTTTCTCCCTTTATCTTGCTTTATCACTGAAATGCATTACTTTATTAATATATTCATATTTCTTGTTCATCTTCTTCATCACAATGTAAAGCTACAAGAAATCAGGGACATATTTTTGTTCAGTGCTATAGCTTCAGCAGCTAAAAGAGTACCTAAAATATACTAGGTACTTAGAAATATTTGTAGAATAAATACTGTGAAGTGACACAGTCCTAAGGATATTTGCCTCTTAAAGACCAAAGCTAAGGAGTAAAGTTCTAGTGTTAGGATAACAAGCATTATGCAGAACAGAGATTAAATATCTGGGGAAGAGATGATCTTAAACATGTCTCATAAATGTAATGAGTTAGACAATCTTCACTTCTTAGCATGAGGTTAGCCTTTATTTTTGTCCATTGTTCCTTTTAGCTTTTCTCATCAAAATATGGAAGGAGCTCTGGCTTTATAGAACACATACACTATTCAGTTCTATAATTGCCCTACACTGGCTTTTTGGCCTCAGGTAACATTTTTCCTCTATGAGACTAGTTTCCTTAGTATGATTTCATGTATGACTATCTTCTCCAACCAGATTCAGAGCAGTGAAAAGGAAGAACATTCTTAATGAACAGTTTCTCAGTTTATGGAAGGGTTACATATGTGAAAGACCCTTAATAACAAATACTTGGAATGAATATGAAAAGTTTCGTGACTTATTGAGGAATGTGATTTTTGGTCTATGCATCCGTAGTCTCTTCATTGGCTATTTTGCTAATTGTCAAATTTGTCATAAAGTTTTTTTTTTTAAGATTTTATTTATTTATTTGACAGAGACAGAGAGACAGCAAGAGAGGAAACACAAGCACGGGGAGTGGGAGTGGGAGAGTGGGGAGGCACATGCAGGGCTCCAACCCAGGACCCTGGGATCATGACCCGAGCTAAAGGTAGATGCTTAACGACTGAGCAACCCAGGTGCCCCATAAAGTGTTTTCCAGATAAATTAAGAGTTCCTCTATAATGTTATTCATGAAGGATGTCTGTTACCAGATGTCATTTATTAGATACAGATTGAGTACCATCTTACAATGTGTTAAGTCATTGTTCTAGGTACTGGGGATATAATAAGGAACAAGATGACAAAGATACCTGCTTTCATGGTGTTTACAATATAGTATGTGTAGAGGTGTGGCGGGGGACAGGCAACAAAATATAGAAACATAAGAAAAATTATTAGGTGATAATAAGTGCTTTCTAGAGAACTAAAGTAGAGTGACATGATGAGAATTGGGTCACTGCTGTAGGTTGTAAGCTCAGGAAAGACCTCTCTGAAGACATACTGTTTAAGCTGAGACATGATGGTTGAGGAGCCATTCAAGTGAAGAGCAGAAGAAAAAGTATTCTAGGTAGGGTAAAGTATTCTAGGTAAATAATGCCAAAGCTTTCAGGCCATATATAAATATAGTTGGAGAAGGTTAAATATTTTTGGATTTGGTATTCCTGGTGATTGCTTGCTAGAAAAAGACTGAGAAGATGTCTTGGATTAATAAGACAGTCTTTTCAACTTGCTTTGGTCTTCTACTGATAAGTGATAAAAAGGTCTAGTTCCATTTTAGTTATATAGATTTTCTTCATTTTATGGAAAGTTGACAGAAAACAAGGTATCCCTGTATAGTTGTCCCTTTTACTAGTAGTAATTGATTCATGCTGTTGAACTTTGACCTTTTATACTGGGAGGATGGTTCTAGTTTATATTTTAATGACTTTTATGAGGGTTTTTTTTAGCTCTGGTCATGAAGTCAAACATATGATCTGCTTCTATAGCCTCTGAGTTGTGAAGTTGCTGTTAACTATGGCTTTGAATTAATTGCTATTGTACAAGCAGGAGTAAAACCAGGGTGGTAATTGGGAATCTGGTGATAGTTGAATAAACCACTGGTGTTAATATATATGGCTTTTTTTGTTGTTGTTTTTTGGCCCTTGGAAAACCATTGGTAGGAAAGCAGGTAACAGTAGTCTTGAATTAAGCAAGAGGAGGGTGTTATATTTTCCACTGGGTGCTATTGGGAGTAATTGAGGAGTAATGAGTCAAGGTATCTGAATTGTAGTGCCAGCTCTGCCACAGAATCATTGTATGACTGTAGATAGACAGGTCACTCTTCTGCTCTTGGCCTCAGATACTACCAGAAAATAAAGAGATTCTTCTAGATTCTTAGGCATCTGTGGTGCCACTCATTTTTCCTTTTCTCTAGGGTTCTAATCAGTAGATTATATACACAAAAATTAGTATTTAAATTAAAAAACAAAACTGCTTTAATAGCCAGGTGAGCACACAATAGAACATGTGGTTGGTTGGTTGGCTTATTTATTTATTTATTTACTTTTATAGTACATCATTAGTTTTTTATGTAGTGTTCAATGATTTGTTAGTTGCGTATAATACCCAGTGCCCATCACATTGCATGCCCTCCTTTAATGCCCATCACCCAGTTAATATATCCCCTCACCCACCTCCCCTTCTGCAACCCTCAGTTTGTTTTCCAGAGTCAAGAGTCTATCATGGTTTGCCTGCCTCTCTGATTTCTTCCTGTTCAGTCCCCCCCCCTTCTTCTATGATCTTCTGCACTATTTATGTTCCACATATCAGTGAAACTGTATGATAATTGTCTTTCTCTAATTGACTTAAGTCACTTAGTATATAATACCTTCCAGTTCCATCCATGTCGATCTAAATGGTAGGTATTCATTTTCTGATGGCTGAATAATATTCTATTGAATGTACAAACTGTATCTTCTTTGTCTATTCATCTGTTGAAGGACATCTTGGCTCCTTCCACAGTTTGGCTATTGTGGACATTGCTGCTATGAACCAGTTTGGGGTACAGGTACCCCTTCTTTCCACTACATATGTATATTTGGGGTAAATACCCAGTACTATAGTTGCTGGGTTATAGGGTAGCTCTATTTTTAACATCTTGAGAAACCTCCATACTGTTTTCCAGAGTGGCTGTACCAACTTGCATTCTCACCAACAGTGTAAGAGGGTTCCCCTTTCTCTGCATCCTTGCCAACATTTGTTATTCCCTGTCTTGTTCATTTTAGCCATTCTAACTGGTATAATGTGGTATCTCATTGTGATTTCGATTTATATTACCCTGATGATAAGTGATGCAGAGCATTTTTTTCATGTGTCTGTTGGCCATTTGTATGCCTTTGGAGAAGTGTCTGTTCATGTCTTCTGCCCATTTCTTGACTGGATTTTTTGGTTTTTTGGGGTATTGAGTTTGAGAAGTTCTTTATAGATCTTGGATACCAGCCTTTATCTGTACTGTCATTTGCAAATATCTTCTCCCATTCTGTAGGTTGCCTTTTAGTTTAGTTGACTATTTCCTTTGCCATGCACAAGGCTTTTATCCTAATGAAGTCCCAATAGATCACTTTTGCTTTTGTTCCCCTTGCCTTTAGAGACGTGTCTTGCAAGAAGTTGCTGTGGCTAAAGTCAAAGAGGTTACTGCCTGTGTTTTCCTCTAGGATTTTGATGGATTCCTATCTCACATTTAGGTCTTTGATCCATTTTGAGTTTATCTTTGGGTATGGTGTAAGAAAATGGTGAAGTTTCATTCTTCTGCATGTGACTCTCCCAATTTTCCCCACACCATTTATTTGAGAGACTTTTTCCCATTAGATAATCTTACCTGCTTTGTTGAAGATTACTTAACCATAGAGTTGAGGATCCATTTCTAAGGTCTCTGTTCTGTTCCATTGATCTATGTGTCTGTTTTTGTTTGTTTGTTTGTTTTTAAAGATTTTATTTATTTATTTATTTATTTGACAGAGGTGCAGCAAGAGAAGGAACATGGCAGGAGGAGTGGGAGAAGGAGAAGCAGGCTTCCTGCCGAGCAGAGAGCCTGATACGGGGCTCAGTCCCAGGACTCTGGGATCATGACCTGAGCTGAAGGCAGATGCTTAACATCTGAACCACCCAGGCACCCCATGTGTCTGTTTTTGTGCCAGTATCATGTGTTTGGAGGTTTACAGCTTTGTATTATATCTTGAAGTCAGGCATTGTGATGCCCCCAGCTTTGCTTTTTCTTCTTCAGCAATCTCCTGGCAATTTTAGGTCTTTCTGGTTCCATACAAATTTTAGGATTGTTGTTCCTACTGTGTGAAAAATGCTAATGGCATTTTGATAGAGATTGCATTGAATATGTAGATTGCTCTAGACAGTGTAGACATTTTCACAATGCTTATTCTTCTAATCCATGAGCATGGAATGTTTTTCCCTCTCTTTGTGTCTTCCTCAATTTCTTTCTCAAGTGTTCTGTAGTTTCTAGAGTACAGATCCTTTACACCTTTGGTTGGGTTTATCCCTAGGTATCTTATGGTTTTTGGTACAATTTTAAATGGGATTAATTCCTTGATTTCTCTTTCTTTAGTGTATAGAAATGCAATTGATTTCTGTACATTGATTTTGCATCCTGCCATGTTGCTGAATTGCTGCATGAATACTAGCAATTTGGGGGTGGAGTCTTTTGGGTTTTCCACATAAAGTATCATGTCATCTGTGAAGAGTGAGGGTTTGACTTCTTTGCCAATTTGAGTACTTTTTATTTCTTTTTGTTGTCTGACTGCTGAGGCTAGGACTTCTAGTGCTATGTTGAACAATAATGGTGAGAATGGGCATCCCTGTCCTGTTCCTGACCTTAAGGGAAAAGCTCTCCGTTTTTTTCCCATAGAGTTCACTGTGGGCTTTTCGTAGAAGGCTTTTGTGATATTGAGGTATGTTCTTTCTATCCCTGCACTTTGAGGAGTTTAAATCAAGAAAGGATACTGTATCTTGTCAGATGCTTTTTTTTTTTTTTTTGTATCAAGAGAGGATCATACGGCTCTTGTGTTTTCTTTATTAATGTATTAATGTGATCTGTCATATTGATTGGTTTGTGATTGTTGAATCACCCTTCTATCCCAAGAATAAATATCACCTGGTCATGGTGAGTAATCCTTTTAATATACTGTTGGAACCTATTGGTCAGTATCTTGGTTAATATTTTGGCATGCATGTTCATCAGGGGTATTGGTAAATAGTTGTCCTTTTAATGAGGTCTTTGTCTGGTTTTGGGATCAAGGTAATGCTGGCCTTATAGAATGGGTTTGGAAGTTTTCTTTCCCTTTCTATTTTTTGAAACTGCTTTGTGGTAGAATAGGTATTATTTCTTCTTTAAATGATAGAATTCCCCTGGGAAGCCATCCAGCCCTGGACTCTTATTTTTGGGTTTTGTTTTTTTTTTTTTGATTACTGCTTCAATTTCCTTATTGGTTATGGGCCTGTTCAGATTTTCTGTTTCTTCCTCTTTCACTTTTAGTAGTTTTTAAGTTTCCAGGAATGCATTCATTTCTTCCAGATTGCCTAATTTGTTGGCGTATAGATGCTTGGAATATGTTTTTATAATTGTATTTCATTAGTGTTCATTATGATCTCTCCCCCTTCATTCATGATTTTTTGTTTTTAAGATTTTATTTATTTATTTGACAGAGAGAGATCACAAGTAGATGGAGAGAGAGGCAGGCAGAGAGAGAGAGAGAGAGAGGGAAGCAGGCTCCCTGCTGAGCAGAGAGCCTGATATGGGACTCGATCCCAGGAACCTGAGATCGTGATCTGAGCCGAAGGCAGCGGCTTAACCCACTGAGCCACCCAGGCGCCCCATTCACGATTTTATTAATTTGGCCCTTTTTCTTTCTTTTTGTTAAGTCTGGCTAAAAGTTTATTGATCTTATTAATTCTTTCAAAGAACCAGCTTCTAGTTTTACTGATATGTTCTACTATTCTACTGGTTTCTGTTGCATTGAAATGAAATTCCCCCACTTAATTTAGGCTTTATTTGTTGTTCTTTCTCCATATCCTTTAGATGTAAAGTTAGCTCGTGTATTTGGGATTTTTTCTATCCTTTAGATGTAAAGTTAGCTCGTGTATTTGGGATTTTTTCTAATTTTTTGAGAGAGGCTTGTACTGCACTGTACTTCCTCTTAGGATGGCCTTTGCTATATCCCAGAGGTGTTGAACCAATGTATTTTCATTCTCATTAGTTTCCATGAGTTTTTAAAATTCTTTCATTTCCTGGGTGACACATTCATTCTTTAGCAGGATGCTCTTTAACCTCCAAGTGTTTGAGTTCCTTCCAAATTTCCTTTTGTGATTGAGTTCAAGTTTCAAAGCATTATGGTCTGAAAATATGCAGGGAATAATCTCATTCTTTTAGTATTGGTTGAGACCTGATTTGTGACCCAGTATTTGATCTATTCTGGAGAAAGTTACATGTGCACTTGAGAAGAATGAGTATTCTGTTGTTTTAGGATAGAATGTTCAGATATAACTGTGAAGTCCATCTGGTCCAATGTGTTATTCCGAGCCCCTGTTTTTTGTTGATCTTCTGCTTAGATGATCCATTCATTTCAGTGAGTAGGGTGTTGAAGTCCCCTACTCTTAATGTATTATTAGCAATGTGTTTCTTTACTTTGGTTATTAACTGGTCTATGTAATTGGGTGCTCCCATGTTGGGGACATAAATTTTTATAGTTGTTAGATCTTCTTACTGGATAGACCCTTTAAATATGATATAGTGTCCTTCTACATCTCTTTCTATAGTCTTGGCTTAAAATCTAGTTTATCTATCTGATATGAGGATTGCTATTCCAGCTTTCTTTTGAGGTCCAATAGCATGGTAAATGGTTTTCCACTCCTTCAGTTTCAGTGTGGAGGTGTCTTCAGGTCTAAAATGAATCTCCTGTAGACAGCATATGGATAGGGCTTGCTTTTTTATCTGCTCTGATGCCCTGTGTCTTTTGATTATAGTGTTTAGCCCATTTACATTCAGAGTAACTATTGAAAGATATGGATTTAATGCCATTGTATTGCCTGTAAAGTCCCTGTTTCTGTAGATTGTCTCTGTTTCTTTCTGGTCTGTGTTACTCTTGGGGTCTGTCTCTGCTCACAGGATCCCCTGTCATATTTCTTGCAGGGCTGCCTTGGTAGTCCCATATTCTTTCAGTTTCAGTCTGTCCTGGAAGCTCTTATCTCTCCTTCCAATCCAAATGACAACTTTGTTGGATAAAGAATTCTTAGCGGCATGTTCTTCTCATTTAGTACCCCAAATATATCATGCCATTCCTTTCTGGCCTGCCAGATTTCTGTGGATAGGTGTGTTAGTCTGATGTTCCTCCTCTTGTACCTAGAGAATCTCTAGTCTCGAGCTGCTCTTAGGATAGCCTCTTTTACTGTAAAATTTCCTGGATTCATTACTATATATCAGGTGTTGATCTGTTTTTATTAGTTTTAGGAGGAGTCCTTTCTGCCTCTAGAAATGAATGCTTGTTTCCTTCCCCCAATTAGGGAATGATTTGCTGAAATATACCTTCTTTCCCTCTCTCTCTCTCTCCTCCCCTTTAGGCACACCAATAATTCTGACATTTGTTTGTTTCAAAGCATCAATAAGTTCTTTCTTCATAGGCTCTGAGTTGTCTTTCTGTCTTTTCCTCTACTTCCTTCCCATCAGCCTGTCTTCTAGATCATTTACTCTTTCTTTTGCCTCATTCACCCTAACTGTTAAAGCATCCAGTTTAGACTACATCTCAGTTATGGCATTTTTAAGTTTGGCCTGATTAGCTCTGATTTCTGTACTTAGAGATTCTCTACTGTCTTTTATGCTTTTTCAAGCCCAGCTGTTAACTTAATAATTGCTATCCTGAATTCCATCTCTGACATCTTACTTATATCCATATCAGTTAGTTCTATGGCAGAGAATATTAACTCTGATTCTTTCTTTTGTGGTGAATCCTCCTTCTAGTCATTTTGCCCAGAAAAGAATGGGTGAGTGAGTGAGCAGAGTCCAAAATATCAATCCCTACCCAAGGAACGTGTACCCTAGACAAATCTGAGGCAGTTGGAAACCAAAACAGAAAAGCAAACAAAACCAAAACAGAACAGACAAGAAAAAGAAGAGAGAAAAAGATAGGTTGTAGGGGAGAGACTAAAATCTCACAGGGTGGACAAAGCAGGGTGATCCACTTTTTCCTGAGTGAAATTTGGTCTGTGTGTTAGAAGACTCTCCCCAAATTGCAAAGATAGTGAAACTTATCTATATACAAAAATAGAATTGGATAGAGTGAAAAAAAAGGCCTAAAATGAAGCACACGTCTATTAAATGTAGATTTAAAAAATAAGTAACTTGAAAACGTAAGTTGGTAAAATAAGAAACTAGTTGAAAGAGGAAAAAGTTAAAATAAAGAAATGGAAAATTTTAGAGTGAAAGAAACTGAGTTGTGAGAAAAAAACCCCTCAAGCTCAATATATTATTTGCCCCTGGCACTGGATTTTTAATCTTGTGGGATCAGTAACCTAGTTTGCACCTATTCTTCCAGGTTGTCTTCTTGGGGGAGGGGCCTGCTGTGCTGCTTCTCAGGTGTCTTTGCCTGGGTGGAGTTACACTGCCCCTTGCCAGGGGGCTGGGCTCAGTGTAAGCTGGTTCTCTGTGTGGCTTTTGTTCCCTAGAGGTTTTCCACTCCTCTTTATAGAGGATCACAATAAAAATGGCTGTGCTTGAATTTCTGGCCCAGAGCCAAAAGATCGAGGTCCCCCCTTCTTTAGTAAGGAACAAAGAGTCTTCACCTTTGCATGTGCCAAACTCTACAGACTCTTGTGCGTGCCCACTATAATTCTCCCAAGGAGAGTCTGAGGAACTCATGCATGTCACTGCCCTTGGGACTAAGTGTGGCTGTGGGCTTGTGCACCGTACCTTACTCTGCTGCTCCCAGGCCACGGCTGAGGTTCACTCTGCTATCCTTTCCGAGGTCATTTCCACCCTGAGTATGACCCAGTTGTGAGTGCAGCTGTTTCATTCCTCCCAGGAGATGGTAAACAGCCCACATATTTCAGTCATTTTCATGTGTTTAGGCAGAGAGCATTCACCCAACTGGCTTGCCATTTTGGGCAACACGAGCTGAGAGTCCCCTCTTGGCCTTGCTGACTGTAACCAGTTTCCTCTCTCCGTTGCTTGGGCACTCTACTGGTTCAAGCACCCTCCATTTGTTCTGTGTCTCCTGGAATCCTGAGACCACAATGACCCACCTAGAATTCTACCATTTGCATCTGCTGAGCACCTATCACAAAGTGAACATGTGGTTTATACTTGAATGCTAAGTGGAGTCATTTACCTTTCACTCTAGATCTAAATCTTAGGAACCATGTCCTTAGGTAGCCTGTAGGAAGAGTTAAGACTGGATCTTTAGAGCCTGACGGCCTGGTGCAATAGGCCTTCTCATCAACTCACTTACAGTAGGATTAATATCTTAGAGAGCTCATAGCAAACTTTGTTCGGGTCTATCTACCACAGAGGGTAAGAAGTAGGAGGGAATTCAGTGCACCAGGGCATAAGTAAAAGAGAAGCTGCTGGGTTTTTAGTCCCTGCCTTCTGTGAAACCTAATCTAGCACGGGGTTACCTTGTGAATAATTGTAATAGTGTCTTCTCTTCCTTTGGGACAAACAAGTCTAGAATAGGGAAAAATGCTATAAGTGTTCTCATTAAAACTTCCCTTTGTCGGAAAAAGTGGTATGGGCAGAAATAGTATACCCTTATGAGCAGAGGGAGAAATTTGAAGAAAAGCAGATGAAACATTCTTCTCAGGATCCTTGAGGTCTCTAACTCCATATTTGATATGTGTCTCACTATACCCATTAAACATGGTATGATAAGGGAAAGACTGAAGTATTCCTCCTCTGTCTGTAGCTTCTTGTAACCATCCAGCAGTTCTGGTCATAAGTATCTACCTGTGCTCCTAGCCTTAGGTCTAGCTAAGAGGTGTATTGATATTCAAATAAACATAGGATACCTTTTTCTTTTTCTCATTCCAGTCTGTCCCACCCTATACTGAGACCATTCCAGACACTCATCTGCCCCCATTATCCCAACTAAGAAAGATAATTTGTGGAATTTAGTTATTTGGAGGACTTTCTGAGAATGCTTCCAACTAACTCTCTTTTCTACTTCTATTTCCCTAAACACCTCACATTCTCTGTACAGATGTTACTCCTTATAGTATTTTTCACTCTTTTATGTATATCTTGCTATTTTCATTTTTGGTATATTCCCTTAGTGCAAGAAGAGTCATACCTATAAGAGTTCTGACTTAGAATGAGAGGAAAGCTCAAGGATATCCTCTTCGGAGGGCGTTAAAGAAGCCATCTAATCCAGTTTCATTTTATGATTGGGAGAACTGAGGTACAGAAAGAAGTTAAATAGTCTGTTAGGCCTTGGCTTCTTCACCCAGCATGATCAGGTTGATAATTTTGCTTCCTTGGGCTCTGGAAAGAGACAATGTGATTAAATAAGAACACAAAATAATAAATAAATAATAATAATACAGATTATTATTAATACACATTATTATGTGTATTGTTAGTACACATAATAAATAATAAATAATAACAAGTAAGAGCACTGGGCAGATCATAGAGCTAGTTAATGCGTGAGCCAGAACTTGGCTATCATAGAACTCTTAACTAACTCCAAACCACTCATAGTGTCTCTGAGCACTGCTCTTAAGGTCAGGGTGAATATGGTCCTAAACATAGTCTCATTTCAGCCTAGTTCATGTGTAAAGTAAATGTTCAATAAATCCTTTAAGTGGGTAAGACAAGTGGGTAATAAATCCTTTAAGTGGGTAAGTGATATAGTCCCTTTAGGAAGAAATAAACAGCTTTCAATGGGGGAATTTTTTTGGCTAAGTATTTTTATTTTCAGACTAGGGGAAAAAAGCCACAATGGACTTCACTTTTAAATAATTTGCTGAGATGTCATTTGAAATGGTGTTTATGAGGTGTCTTCTCATGGTGCCTTTTTATTGATCAATATTCATGAGATTTTAGCAGTGTGGTAGGAACAAAGACCTTAAATGGCCCATATATGACAGTTTTCTGAAAATTTCATATATGCAAGTCATTGTTCTTAATGGATCAATTCATTTTTTCTTCCAAAATGCTTTACAAAATAACTTTTTTGTTGTTGTTTTTACAAAGGATAGTTACCTATGGGAATATTTTACCAGTGTTTTAATAATTTTAATTGGTATTAGTTTGATGTTTCATTCTTAGAGTAATTCATTTCTCAAGAATAAAATGAATATAAGCAATGTTTCCAGTACGTTATTGTAATTGCTGTTCAACTTAAATTTAATTAAATGACTAGTATTATTAGAGTTTGTAAAGGTAAAATTATGAAGTATTGGTTTGGTAAATGTTTCTTAATAAGGGGTTACTGAAAAATGGCTCATTTAAGAAGAAGACATTTCCCTGAAGTTATGCATCCTGGATGAAAGAAGAAACTTGTCCCCAATTAAAGCATTGATGGAGTTCACGACACATCTAATTGGATTGATGTACCAAACCCATTTATATAGTTTACTGCCTATTGATAGGTCGGTGACCACTGAGATTAGCTTGTTAACATCACACTTTGAAAAAGAATTGCAGGTATTCTCTATAGTTGATTTAATGAACAGTCAGAAATTTAGTCACTAATTCTTGAAACAAAAATCAATATATCTGTAAATGAATATCTTTTTTTGTTTTCTTCCACTTTGTCTACATGTATAAAATTATGTTTTGACACTTTTGCTATAAACTACTTGATGGATCACAATATATCACTATCACCACTAATTACCACATTTTGATTAATCTTATATTCTTTGGTTAATACATTTTGCTGTATCCAATATATCACTATATTGATAAACAGTAATTATAGACATAAAGACACCTGAACTTGAAATTATCCTGAAAAATGTTATTAAGAATATGTGAAACCAAATGTTTATTTATCTAGACATATTTAATTGCCAGGAAAGAAAGCAATTAAAAGTAGCTGTAGAGTAAGAGGCCAACCTTCGTTAAACGTGGTTTTAAGATTGTTACAGAACTTGTGGTGATGATAACATGGTGTCTTGGAGGATGTTAACAACTGTAGCAGAGTGTTAATTAAAAATGATGTAATCTGCAGCTCAGAATTATTAGTAGCATGTTAGTTTAGCTGGACAGGAGCAAAACCTAGTTTCAGTTATGATGAGGGCTCAAGTTGTATTTATAGTGGAAAGATTAACATTTTATTTTTATGCTGTTCCTGAGACAATTTAAAAATCCTGAATGAAACACAGTCAAATGTAAACATCAAGTCCCTAGCTCATTTACATATGTGCCAGATTTCCAAACTGATTGCTATTTGAACCTAATCTGTCATTGCTGGCTGCATTAGCTACAACAAACATTACATTTACATATTGATTTCTTATTTTGTTTTAGTGTAAATAATCCATAATTATAGTAAATTTGGTCTTTTGTTGACAAGAGCTCATATGACTCTGTAAGTTTAGAATGGAAATTTAAATTGCCATGTGTGATGCTTTTTAATTTAAAATCTTGACGTATCTGAAAGGATAAAAAGATCACTGTAGATCATAAAATATTCCCAGAAACAAAAAGGAGAACATTTTGTAGGGCCTTTTGGAAAGATATAAGTTATAAAGTATTAATGAAAAATTCAATAGCTTCTTCCAAGATTATTTTTTCATTTTTCTAATAAAGGTTCACAGTAATTTGAAAGAACTTACTGTTTTTGCTTCAAATTCAGGTCATACTTAAAAAGAAAACTACTGGAAATGAACCCTCTAAGCCTATTAATCTTATACTGATATTTTTGTTTAAAATATCTAGTACAAGAAAAAAAATAGCATGCACACATAGCAGGAATGAAACAAGAGATATTTTTGATCCCTATATTGGTGTTAATGCTTTACTTATTGTAACTAAATAGGCAGCATTGATTTGAGAAGTATGACTTCACTGGCAACAAACTGTATGCGTCAGTGGAAATATGTATTAACTGAGCAGTGGCAACAAACCCATGGTTTCCATTTATATTGATTAAAAAGCATGTTGTATTTTTGAAGTTAAAAATATGGGACCCAGGGTATTTGCATGGCTCAAGTCATGATCCCAGAGTCCTGGGATCAAGCCACATCCATGTTGGGTTCCCTGCCCAGTGGGGAGTCTGCTTCTCCCTTGCTGCCCCCCTTAACTTGTGCTTGCTCTCTTTCTCTCCCCATCTCAAATAAATAAATAAATAAATAAATAAATAAAATCTTAAAAAGAAAGAATTAATTACAAGAATGGTAGTTATCAGATTGTTCAAGTATTTATTTTTATGGTTTACATTTTTTATAGATATATGATTTACATACAATAAATGCACAATTGTTTTTGCACATTTATTTACAATTAAAATTTATTTTTTATTTGAGTGTAGTTGACACACAATGTTATATATTAGTTTCAGGTGTACGACATACTGATTCCACAAGTTTATATATTATGCTGTGCTCACCACAAGTGTAGTTACTACAGTCTGTCACCATACATTGCTATTACAATATCATTGACCATATTCCTTATACTATGCTTTTTATTTCTGTGATTTATTCATTCTATAACTGAAAGCCTATATCGCCTACTCGCTTTAACCCATTTTGCCCATACCCCAACCAAAAATGCACAGTTTTTAAGTTTCTTACAGTTACAAGAGTTTTGACCAAAGCATATTGTTTTCTACCATGGATTTTAATGAGTGAGATTCTAATTTGGATGTGTATATAAATATGTGATTAACACCCATTTAGAAGCTTATACTCAACTGATAGCAGCTGTTTACATGGTACTATGAATACAGAAGCTCTAAAAGCCATTATATTAGTCAACTCAGGCTGCTATAACAAAATACCATAGACTGGGTGACTTAAACAACAGACATTTATTTCTCATAGTTCTGAGGCTAGGAAGTTCAAGATCAAGAAAGGTATGGGCAGATTTGGTTCCTGGTGAGAGCCCTCTTCCTGGCTTATAGATGGTTGCCTTCTTGCTGTGTCCTCATTTGGCAGAGAGAAAAACCTCTGGTCTCCCTCCACTTCTTATAGGGACACTAATCCCATAATGGAGCCCACCCTCATGATTTAGCTAAATTTAACCTTCCAAAGGCCCTACCTACAAATACCATCACATTGGGGATTAGACTTTCAGCTTGTGAATTTAGCAGGGTTGGGGAGGAAAGGTGGGACACAAACATTCAGTCCATAAGAGCCCTGAAACCTAAGTCTGAATTTGTTGTGCTTCCTAGGTTGGTGTTTAATCTTGATGGGTTTATACCTTATAAGAGTATTTCTTTTAGAACTAGTAACTATTTTAATAGGAAGACTGTGGTGTAGCCCGGCCAGATTTGCTAGCTGAAAAATTTAAGAGGGAATTCTTGATTCAAGGACTTGCTGGAAAGGAAATCCTTAAATTACTGTTATTATCTTTGATGCAGGATATCCTGCCTACTACTGTGCTACCCTATGAAATGGGCCTGCTGCTATTTGGCAGGAAGAAAGCTATTCTTCTTAATCAGGAATTACCAGCAGGTATATAGCTACATGATGATCAATTGATTATTTCACTACCATAATGCAGCTTTAAGTTAACCTTAAGAAATCACTGCATCATACATATTAAATAGCCATGTGCTTTCTGTGTAAGTGGATCACTAAAGTGCTTTCTCAGTGTGAAATAAACTCAGTCGAGACAGTAGACTGTTAGATTTATTTCATAGTGTTGCTTTTACCAATACTTGATCCATAGAGACTAATAATTGATCGCTTTTCATGTCCACATGTAATAAAAGTGTATCTAGTTTCAAATTTATTTTCTGGGTCCTGTGTGTTAAAATTTGCTACACATTATTTTCCCTTTATTAAAAAAAAGCTGGAGGGGAATATAAAATATATTAAATTAACCCAGAGAACTTAATAGAAGACAGATATTTTATAGATGGCTTCTTGATTTCTGATAAATAATCATGGTTAAATTGAAACAGGATCACCCCAGGCAGAGGTGGACATTCTGCTAATGAAAGGGCACTAGAAGTGTAAAACTTCTGGACAAAAAAGAAAGCAGAGACGGGGTGTTTTACCAGATTATCTAGAAATTCTACCAGATTATCTAGATATCTACCAGATGCCTAGAAATTCTATTCCCAGTGTTGTGTTGGTGACTTCAGTGTTAATTAATAGTAGTTAATTAATTTCTTTATTTAGAAGGGGAGACTGTGAATGGGGGGAGGGACAGAGGGAGAGGGAGAGAATCCCGAGCAGACTCTGCTGAGCATGGAGTCCAATGCAGGGCTTGATCCTGTAATGCCGAGAACATGACCTGTGCTGAAATCAAGAGTCAGAGGCTCAAGTGATTGAGCCACCCAGGCATCTACCCCCTAACCAACTCCCTGCCAATTTTAAAACGAAGAAACTGGCTAGGGGAGTTATGAGATAGCTTATATGAAAATATCTAACACTTGGTCTCCTATTGCATAAAAATATTAATGTTCATTGTATTATATTGTAGTGTATTATATTTTTTGCACATAGCCACTAGCTTTAAGCTTGGAGCAATGTACGTGATTCTTACTGCAGTTTAAACATTAAATTTCACTCTGAATTTGAAGGTAGAGTAATGCTAAGTATTAACAGCATTTTGAAGTAAAAGAAACTGCTTGAAGGTGGATTATCTGAGGCTAACTATGCTAGCCAACCTTTAGAAGACACTTAGAAAATTGCTCCTAGGTGCAGTAACGGGTGAGGTTTCAATTCATTCTGCTAAGTTGCAGCTAGAATCAGTTGCCTAGATAATATTTAACAGTAAAGTCTTTGCAAATTATGCCAGTGACCACAGTAAATTCTTTACTGCTTTCACCCCTCTTTCATTTCAGTCCCTGTCCTCCCCCACCCACCCCACCCAGGAAAAACCCCTCAGAAAACTAAGAAACAAACTTGCTCAGTTGATATGCCAGCTTCTGTGGAAAGACTCTGTTTAAATTTAGCTATTCTTCCTCTTTATTTCCATAGCACCTTAGGAGAAGTGGTATTAAAATTCTTAGCAAACAGAACCAAAGAGGAGTTGTAAATTTCCTTGTCTCCCAATCTCTCAATAAACTCAGTGAAGGCAGAACTATGATTTTACTGGGCTCCCTTCCCCTGTACCTAGAGGACAAATCCTGAGTTAGACCTGGGTCACTGCTACTTACTTCGTGTGTGTATGAGGCAAGTAATATAACATCATTTTTTTCATCTGTAAAATGAAAAATGATAGTTATAACTTCATAAAGTTGACATGAAGTTCTTAATGCCTGATACATGGTAGCACTCATCAAAGGCTAGCCATCATTGTTAATGGCTAAGGAAATGAGTTAGGTCACAGATATTACTTACTCCTCCAGATGAACCATTCTCACAAGAAGCATGAATGTGGTATATCAACCCCAAACAAGACCTGTGTAAAAAAGAACACTGTGAGTGAGTCTGGATAACATTAGGCTTATATAATTATGTTCAGTGCATCAAAAAAAGTTTTATTCTCTATGAACTCCTATAGAGGAATGGAACTAAAAAATGAAAAATAACTGCCACAAAACACTATAGGTCTTTTTATTAATGTTTTGTTATTATAAGAACACTCAAAAATGTTCTATTTCATATGCAATAAAAATTTCCACTTGGAAAAAAATTTCTGTGTGGCTTTCTAAAATTTAATATTCATTGTTCTATGAAGAATTAATACCCTTTTCCTGAAGAGGAAACCGAGAATTTACAGAATAATTAAGTACCTAAAATGAGGCCTTATGTGGTAGACATTCAGCAAATATGTTTAATGTATGATTGACTTTTCAAAATCAAACAACTAGCAAGCAGTGGAGCAGGGACTCAAATCTGGCTTTATGACTTTCAAGCAGTTTAAAGCTATAAATATTTTCTCTGGCCAACTTAACCTCTGCCAGGACTATTGAGAAATTATAGAACTAGGCTAACATGATGAGGTTTTGTTGTTTTTGTTTTGTTTTGTTTTTGTTTTTTTAGAGGGAGGGAGGGGCAAAGAGTGAGGGAGAGACAGTCTTAAGCAGACTGCTCCCAGTGTGGAGCCTGACACAGGGCTCAGTCTCAAGACCCTGAGATCATAAACTGAGCTGAAATGAAGAGTTAGACATTTAACTGATTGAGCCACCCAGATGCCCCAAAAGTGATCTTCTAAAGTAGTCTGGTGGTTAATGCTCATGCTGGCAAACCTTTTTTGCGAAGTTATTGCACAAGTCTGCCAATCAAGATCAAGAAACATATCTAAGGAATTGCATAAAAGCAAGCACTACAGGTATTAAATATATGTGTACATTCATATGTAAAGATAAAGGAGGATCTATGTAATCACCAAAATTACAGAATTCTGAGCTGCTTACCTTTCATTTGTAGCCCCATAATGGTGGTCTTTAATTTTTTTAAGTTTTCTTTTTCACAAACCCTTCTTCACATTTCCTTACACTTCTTCCTCATTGCCTTCTACATCTTTCTTTATATTTTCCAGTCTCCATCTCTGCTCAGACTAGTCTATGCCTGAAATCATCCTCCATAGCTACCTGTCAAATCACTATCCATTCTTCATATTACTTTAGAGTATTGTCTCCTTTCTTCACAATCTTCACAACTCTTTTTTAAATTTTGTGAATAGTCTATCCTGACTGTTACAAATAATAAGAATCAAATAATTATAGGAAGAATGAATTCTGAACTCCCAGCAGGCAGGAGTCTTATTTATCTTTGTATCCCTAAAGCAGCCCAGCCATTTGGGAGATAGGATGCTATAAAGAACAGAATTAAATATAGTTTAGAAACTTGGTTTTGTCTTTTTGTAGCTGCATGACATTGGGCAATTACTTAACCTTTCTGAACCACAATTTTGTGAAGAAATAGGCACTTCACAGGTAGGCTCAAAAAATATGCAGCTATGTGCAGTTCAGAATGTGCAGAACTGTTCCTTAATTGTATATAGGATTCGATTGAATCACCTTTGAATATGCTATTTGCCAAGGGAAATACTGATAAGTAATAAGATATTTATCCTGAAAAGGCTTATAGTCTTGAACTTAGGACTTCCACACATGAAACAAAGCAAACTATACATAATATGCTATTATTAAGTATTGAATGAATTATATGATAAAGGAATTCAGAGAAGAGGGAGTCTATAATAAATACAAGTGGTAGGCCATGAGGTGGCCTGAAAGCTGTGCAGTGTTGGGATAGTTGCAAAAGGGGATGAGAACAACGTGAACAGAGATTGAATTGAGTTTCGTGTGAAGAAGTTAGCCATGACATGAGAAGTTAGCCAAACTCTAGAGCAAAAGCCAAATCTTGGAGAATAGTTGCAAATTAGGTCTACCAATGAAAGGCCCTGAAATTCCAAGTAGGCTTTCCATTACTTGCCACTTTTGACCCCAAGTTCATTTAATATACAAATACCAAACTTTAACCCAGCCTACTGTTTGAGCCTCATGGCATTCCTCTCACACATCCTTTATTGTGGTTTTAATGAACTTTAAACAATTTCCTCAACATTGTGATTTTTCTGGCCTTACTACACTTAATGTCTCAGTGTCACTTGGCATAATTGCTCATGCTCTCCTAATTAAAATTAAACAGTTACTTATACTAGACTTTCTTGGTCTTTCTCTTATCTCACTGACCATTTGTCAATCTCCTTTGCTCTGACTCCTCCTCCTCTGCTGATTTCAAATGATTGGAATGCTCAGGTCTCCATCGTGGCCTCTCTCCTTTTCTCTAAACAACTTATTTCTCTAGGTTATTTTTTTTGCTCACAAAATCTGGATACGTTCTATGTGCTATGAACTCTCCTGCTCTGAGCTGTGTTTGTTGACATTGGCCTTTGTACAGATGTACATGATATCTCTTTTTGCATATGTAATAGGCATCTTAAACTTAATATATCCAAAACTTCACTCTTAATTTCCCCACCCAACCTGTTCCTACCCATTTTCCTTGTTGAATGCAATTCCATCCTTCCATTTGCTTAGGCCAGAAACTTGGGGTTATGTTTTTCTCTCATTCCATTAGTAATTTGTATGGCTTCTACCTCTAAAAGATATCTGAACCTGACAACACTTCACCCTCTTTGCCTCTCTTACCTCTACTAAAGTAGTCCAAGTCACCACCACTTCTTGCCAGGACTAGCCTCCTAAGTTTCCTAGCTGTCCCAACCTTTACTCTTTCTTCACCATAGCCTGAGCAGCCGGAATAGTATTGTATACATGTAAATGTAAGTCAGTTCTTAACTATGTTCCTGTGTAAAATCTCCAGTGGCTTTCCGTTGCAATTACTATAAATACCAAGTTCTTTACTATGGTCTGCAAGGACCTACATGATCAGACTATTGCTATCTCTTTCTTATCATCCCAGCCTCAACTTAAATGGCACTTCCTCAGAGATGCCTTCCGTAACTATTCTGTTGAAAATAATTCCCTTCACTCAGCCCTTCTGTTACCTTTTTAATTGTAATCCTGTTTTATTTACTTCACAGCACTTAGTATTTTCTCAAATTACTTACTCATTTATTTGGTTATTGTCTTTCTCCTTTACTGGAATGTAAGTTTCATGAAAGCAGGGATCATATTTTTCTTGTTCACTACTGTATCCCTAGCAGCTAGAGCAATGTCATAAATGTACATAGGTGCTCAATAAATACATGTTAACTGAGTGAATGAACAGCTGTTTTCTTCGACTTACTTTTTTCTTGTCTAAAAAAATGCCACCTTTATTCCCCAAACAAAGCAAAAATTTCATGCCTTCCAAATGATAAATACAAAGGTCCTACTTATCCTTCATATTTCAACTTGCATTTTTCTTCTCCTCTGAAGCTTTCCCTAACCATTCCCCTCTTTCACTTTTTTTCAGTTTCTCAGTTCTACTTATTACATTTTACTCTGACTATTTATATATCTGTCTACCCTTCTTAGATTGTAAAGTATTTTATGGATAGGACCTGTGTATTTGGGTTGGTTTCCTTAATGCCTGGAATAATACAAGGCATTGACTTAATGTTGAAAGACATGAATCAAAATAAAAATCTTAATCCCCTGGTAGTTTTCCAGAAAGTAATGTTGCTTTCAGAGATACAAAGATGAGTAAGACTCTTGCTTTCTGGAAATTCACAATTTACTCATTGTTCAATAAATATTTATCTACAGTGTGACAGGCATTATGCTTAACTGCTAAGGATACAGTGACAAAGCTTTCTGCCGGAAGAAACTATTTTAATTGGATATCATTTCCTTTGATTTTGATCAATAATATTTCATGCTGTATTTTGGTGTTTCCTAGATATTTTTCATCTGTAATTAACCTGGGAACTCCATGAGAGACAATGAGAGAGACAAATTAACTTCTTAATCCTAATTGTATGTTGCATGTATGTTTATTGCATAGTTATAGAATAGCAAAGGAGGATTAATGAAGGCCAAAACTGTGTAGCACACCAAATTGTTTCCCCAGTTCTACAAGCATGGGGCTGCCAGTATAGATTATTTATACACAACTGTGGCAGATTTTTATTTTCAGTGTTGATAGTGCTTTTTAATATTGTCATAAACAAATAGAACCACAACTTATATTTCTTAATTTATGTGGTTAATTTCATTTACTCTTTGTGGTTCTGACATATTTCTAACATTTTGGTTAATGTTGCTCTGAATTCTCCAATGTCTAAATTCTTTGTATTCCCGAGTTCTAAGTGAAAGCACAGATGTTTTGAAGTAATTCTGATAGAGCAGTTAAAGTTCTGTAGATTTCAGTATTTTCTGAATTTTGAGTTAAAACGTATTTCTATTCTTATACAACATTCATGAGGATAAATAATATTTTATATTTCACTTGGATTTGAACCAGAGTCTTTGAATTTACATATTAGTAGCATGTTTGGAATTTTATATAATTAAAAAATTTGGTTCTCTTGGAGGAAATACATATGCATATGACTTCTAGAAAATTCTTATGTATACACAGAGTTTAGAATTGAAATTTAAAAACACCTTGGTAGAGAAGGAGTTAACAGGTTAGCTCCCCTTGGTTGCTCTTTGCATCCTCTCTTGCCTTTAGGAGCTGAAAAGATGATAACATTGGGCCCGGACATGCCTGTGTGGAGGTTATGGTACTCCTGGGGTTTTTGCAGCTAGCTGTAAAGCAAGCTAGAACATGTTCATCTCAGAGTTCCTTGTTTTTCTTTCAACCCTTTCAGTGCCCTGCAGGAATCATTAAATCAAAACTTCATGCTGATCATCACCCACCGAGAAGTCCAGCGGGAGTACAACCTGAACTTCTCAGGAAGCAGTACCATTCAAGAGGTGAGTTATGTCTCACAGCTAAGGAATAAAGGTAGCTCATTATAGCTAATGTTGACCCTGTTAAAGAGGGCTTATCTGTTCTAGTTGGAAACTCTCTTTATGTTTCATTATTGGGTTCTTAATTTTAATTAACTGGAGCATCAATGATTACTGTAGATCTATTAAATGACTTGACCTAGAAAAATAAATGTTATAAATAGAGCTCTTGATAAATCTTAAAATAGTCAACTTAAAACCTTGCTTAAAAATTACTCATTGTTATATAATGTATTTTATGGTTTTGTAGTAGTAAGTCAAAATATTAATTTGGAAATTGTTGACAGCATGCATTTTTTAATATGCCTATATTTTATTTGAAAGGTTGCTCTCAAATATATTATTTATAATGTGTACGCTGCCTTTTTCCAAAAGGAGTTTGAGGAGGCTTTTCTTTAGTAGCTCAATCCCAACATTAGGCAGTATTCGTGAGATGCTGTTGCAGACTGTCAGTTTTTAGCTTAGAATATCTGAGATGTAGTGTCAATATTTTCTTTAACATGGCCAACCAGGGCCACTGTTTCAAAAAAGAACCGCCCCCAAGAGAGAAAAGGTACCTTTTCGCCTGTGGCCCCACCCACTTAAAAGCCAGTAATTTATATCCGTCTGGGGAAAATGTATAAGGCTTTGACAGGACTTGTATTTAGAAACACTGAGATGACGATTATGACAATTACATCTTGTTAATTGTGAAGACAACAATAATTTGTCTACTAATATTTTTATAAAGATAATTATGATTAATCTTGGATTATTTCATAAATTTTTTCTTGGTCTATATTGCTTAAGATAATTATTAATGTCATATTAAAAGAATGAGTTGTTTTCACCCAGTCATTTTTCAGATGTATATGAATTATTTTAGTAGTGGTTAGACTATTAATGGTTTCCTTTTTGGATGTTTTGTCAATGAATTTCAATTTCTGAATTTGCCATAAGTAGTTCATTGTTAGAAGTTTATTTTCTCTGTTTATCACTTGAATAGTTTGTTGACTAGTAACTAAAATCTTTAAAACTTTTCTTGACCCCTACTTTGAATAATAAGTTTGAGTTATTTGATTTTTTTTTCCAGGATTTTAAACATATTGGTTGGCATTTCATTTTAACCCTATAATGGGTGTTCTAGTCTCTAAATTTTCAATTCCTTGGAGAATCATTGATGCTTTTACTTTAGAAATAAAGTTTAACTATGGCACTATACCAGATTTTGTCTAGTAACTTCATGGTAATAAAATTTAAATTCTATATTGGATGTAATTAAGGCAATTCCATATTAATCAAGAAAAGCAAAAATAATACAAAGTAAATTTCATTTTGTTGTTGATTTACCTTTTTAAATTGAAGACTAGTACGATGTATGATTGATAAATACACACTGCTTTATTTTTCTTTCTGATTGAAATTTTTATAGCCAGAGTTTTTACCTTTTTTCTTTTTTTTTAACATTTCTATAGTTTGAGTGTGTTTCAACTTTCTCCCACAAGAGGGCAGAAAGGACTATTAAACTGATAGTCTAAAAATGTCATTCAGTGTTTTCAAATTAGCTTCTCTTATATTAACAAAAAGGAGCATAATGGCCAAGTTATTGTTTGATTTACAGATAATTGGCATATTGCAGGGAGGAGACTTAATTTCACCCTTTTAAATTAAACAGGGAGATTTAAAAAGACATAAAATATTCATTAATGTTCGGTGATTATAAAGTAGTAGCATATATTTATTTTGCCTTTATTACTGTTTCGATGGGAAAATACTGCAAATATTTCCGAAATCGAGTTGGCCATACTGACAAGTTGAAATGTTTAAGCAGCGTTAATGCAATCTGCTCACACCTGATATCCTATGCAGAATGATTCAAAATGACTACATCAATTATTAAAAGAAATATTTAAAATTCTGTAAATGTGCCATTGTGCGCCACAGTTGGCTGAAACTGTTCTCCATGGCCTGCTATTTAGATTATCAAATATATTTTAAGCTTCAAGGACTTGAAAACAGTAAACCTTTTTCATACCATTTCCTAAATGAAAAATGTCCCAGAAATATTTTTGCAAAGACAGATATTCTTATGTATTTCTTCACGAGAGTTCGATTTCTTCTTTTTCTTTTTTTCCCCTTTTTAAGTTTATTTAAAATAATATTTTGAAATTCTAGGTGCCAGGACAAAATAAATGCAATTTCTGGTATCAGTGCTTTTTGTGAATAGACAGTTTCTTATAGGCTCTTTTATTCTGTACAATTTAGAAAAAAAGAATATAGGAGTATAGTCTCTGAGTCTAGGATCACACTCTGTAGGCCTAGTCCTAAGACTTTTCTTCTTCAATTTATGGATATTTGGGGTCTAGGCAATGGTTCAGGAGGAATAGTTGCTCTGATGCTACAGCCCTGCAACCCATAGTAACACTTAGGTATGTTCTTTTTTGTTGTATGATTGAAAGTCAGTTTGCAACACAATAAAAATACAATGTTATGATTTTGCAGTATAATTTTATAAGTGCTAGAATTTTTGCTATTAATGTAGAAGTTTAATGATTCCATATATCTTAAATTATAAATTAATTTCTGTCATCAGTTTTAGAAATATCTTTTCAGTGTTGTTTAATAGTTCCAAGGATGAATTCTGACCAGGATATGAGGGAAAGGAAGTAAAAAAACACCTGATTTTTTTTCCCAGGGTAAGAGTATATTATTTTTGTTATAGGTGAAAAATTAGCCCATTTTTTGCTATTTTTAAATTTTGAAAGCCTTGTGTATGTTTAAAAAAAAAAAAGCTTTTGCAGTGTTTATCCCCCAGAGACAAATTTGTATTAAATGAAATAGGGTTGAAAAAGGCACTATGATTTCAACCTTTAACTAGACAAAATACGTTTTTTTTAAATACTGAATTAGAAAATAGAACTTAGATGCAGTTTGAATTTCAAATAAACTCTTCAGTGACCATATGTTCATGCAAGTTAGTGGTGATAAACCGTAGTTGCGCAAGTGTTTGTTCATTCTGGCTCTGTGGTCTTTTGCCTTACAATGCATGACTTACGTCCTTTGGGTGCTCTAGATTTTAATTTAAGCTAGTTAGATATTGAGGATTTTTTTAAGCTCTTTACAAATCATTCCACTTACATTATCCTTCTATTTGAGGAAAAGACAGTGATAGTATAAAAAGGTCAGACTGGAAAGTTGCAAGCAGTCATAGAATAAAAATCCTTTCTCTTTTTCCATTTCAACAAATAGTTTATGAAATTATCAGATAATATGACAATTACTTCATGTCTGTCTTTCCACCCTTTTGGGCCCTGAAGTAGCTACTTGCCACACTTTAAAACAGTGAATTTCTTTGAAAATGTAAACAAGCTTACCTTATTTTAATGAATTTTCTACACTGAGAATTCAGATTTTTAAACAGTTGATTATACAGATTCTAGTAATACTGTCTAATACTATTAAAATCTGTGATTACAAATGCACTTGGGATTGGTTCAATTAAGGGAAAAAAGATTGATTTGCCTAGCACAAATCCTAAACCCAGGTGTGGAAAAGACTATGAAGTCCCTGAAATCAAGCCAACTTTTCTTGGAAACTAATTCTTTGTTGTCCATATTACTATTGCAAAAGCTTCTATTAGGCAAAATACCCACTTTTCTTTGCAGATGTCATACAAACTTAAGGAATACACACATGACCCAGAATAACAATAATAAGAAACCTAAGTATTTTTTATATGGAATCGTGGAGTATTACTTATCTGTTATAGTGAGAAGCATGATAAATAGCTACTGGAATTATTTAAATCCTCTTCCAAGTTTCACTTTACCCTAGAATTCTCACTGTTCTCATTAATGTTGATTTAGTTCTTAGGGGGAGTGAAAGGGGAAAATTGATGACCTATAAAGATATATCTTGCATAAATTGGTGAAAGATTTCACTTCTAATATTAGTGATTGTCAAGTGAGAAGCCAGTAGTTTGAATTGGCGACAAGAAGTAAACTAAATACATAAATCATACCAGTCTTTAAAAATAATCTTGGCTAAATAATTGTGAAAATTTGTTTGTTCTGGTTCTGCAAATTTGAAACTTGCATTGGGTTTTGTGCCTATTTTTCTAGTTGCTACTTTCTGAACTTACTTGAGTAACGTGTATTTTAAACTATTTTCCTTTGATGCTGGAGATCATTAACAGTATTAAATATGTAGTTTTTTATACATTGTACTAATAAGCAATTTTCTGGTATTGGGTTGACTATAACTACTTACTAACATGCCTTTCTGTAAGTGTTTTAAGTATAGTTGTTTTTTTGTTTGTTTGTTTTGTTTGTTTGTTTGTTTTCCAGTTGGGGGGGTACTGGCACAGAACTGAAGAGTAGAGTAGCTGAGAATGTACATATGCAAGAGGGTAAATTAAATTGTGTGCTTATTTAATTAAAAGTTTAAGTGGTTTATAAATTTACTTCAAGATAAATGGCATAAATAAATTCAATTAGAATGAACCCATTTTAATTAGCATATATCATAGTTTGATTTTTTAAAATTTAAAATCACAAATGACATCTTAGCAAGAATGGATATAATTTCTTAAGCAATTGGGCAATGAATTCAAGCCTTATTCAGCTTTCAGAAAAGGACATTATGAGCTTCTTTTAATATGTATGTATATTATTCATTTCAAGTTGAATTTTATAATCTGTTCAAGTCATACTAACTACTATAAGTGAACAAATTGCAAATGATCATTTTATAAATATTGAAGTTACTTGTGATTCTTAGTAAATCATCCCCTTAGGAAATAGTTTAAGTAATATTTACACTGCCGCTCTTTGGAACTGACAAGTCTCTCTCCAAAAGTATTTTAGAATAATCTCTCTGAGAAATTTTTTTAAGCCCATGTAAGTATTTTTCACTTATTTTCCAAGAAGATAGAAACAATGAAATTTTGTTAAGAATTAAAGGCAATGCTTTAGTCCTTTGTTACTTAAGATATGTGTATCCTAACATCATCTTAACTGGCCATGTTTCATAATCTGAGATTTGTGTGTTGGTAGTTTTGAAATGTCTAGGTTAAGAGAAATTATGTTCAGTTATCAGAAACTAATAAACATAAGACATTTTTATATGCAAGAAAAGGCAGAGAGTAAATAATTGCACTGGTGACCAATACTGTAATAATCCTGTTTTACAATATGCACTTGACAGGTTGTAATAGTGCTAATTGAAGAGACTAATTCACACTTGCTTCATTCTATTCAAAGGCAAAATCAGCAGCTTGTTTTGCTTTTGACCAGATGGTCCTCATGAACACCTACTGTGCACTTTAAGTGCTTTACTAGAATTACAAAGGCTGGGGGCTGCGTTCGACTCCAAATGATTTGAGAAGAGAGAGAGAGACAGAGAGAGAGAGGGGGAGAAAAAAACCCCTCTGTGCTCAATGGATTTGGTGCAAGTAAATTAATTCTAGTGGACCCATTACACACTGAGCCCCCTTTTCAAAGCTCTGAGCCTCCTCGCTTGCTCTGTAGCAATGAGAAAGAGAAAGAGAAAGGCAGATTACTGCAAACAGAAATAAAAAAAAGGGCTATGAAAGGGAGAAAAGAGGCCTTGAAGCCTTTCATATCATTTGAGTTTTTCAAGTGCGTTATTTTTGGGGAGGGTGGATATATGAAAAGCCAATTGGAGTTTTTTTTGTTTTAAAGTGCGCTATTTAAGCACCATGAATATAGGCGCAAGAGCAACAGTTGACTGAGTTTACTGTGGTGAAGCTTTGTGTCCGAGGATGAATCAAATTCATTATATTCAACTCTTTGTGTTTTAACATGAATGTAGGGTTAGTTT
The DNA here is from genome assembly GCF_011764305.1 of Mustela putorius furo. Lineage (NCBI taxonomy): Eukaryota > Metazoa > Chordata > Mammalia > Carnivora > Mustelidae > Mustela > Mustela putorius. The sequence goes on along the minus strand of NW_025422005.1, from coordinate 40,059,086 downwards.
CACAAGACTGTGTCTGTTTAGGATAATTATAATTTAATATTTTCCTTTCATAAAGTTATCACTGTAGATGTCTAAAATTTTTAATCAAAGCAGATTTTGTACATTGACTTTGAAGCACCCTGACAGTTTAAAATTCAAAGGAAAGCTTTTTTAGTTTTCAAAAGAAAAGAAAGGCTCATTCTAATGGCATTGAAGCAGAGATTATTATAACTAATTAGAAGTCACACATCTGTTAGCTTTTGGTTTGTGACTTACTTATGTATTTTTTAAGTAAAATTTATACTTTAAAAATATATTGCTGATATTGAGTGAACCCAAAAGGATAAAATGCACTTAATAGAGAACCATTTATTTGAGTCAACCATTTTTACAAATTTCTGCATGGCCCCATAAAAATAGGTAGTATATTAAAGTCCATTAAATGTGAACGAAATTGTATAATTAATAACCTGAAATATTAAAATATTTTCATATAGTTCTTGTTAACATAACTCTAATTAATAACCAAAGTTATTATGACACAACAAGAAAATTAGCAAGCCCAGTTTGTGCAGATTTATGGTTATCCTTAAAGCTGTTTATTTTGTACAGTTGTAATTTGGAATACGGACACTGTAAAATAATGGATTCTTCTAAGTTATGTGGGTTAGATAAAATACAAGAGATCATATCTAGGGAGTGTAAGTTTTGTGTTTTGTACTTTTAAGTTTAATTCTAATACATTTTTGTTGCATGGCCTACTTTTGTTTGATGGCATACTGAAACTAATTCAAGTGCATTTTTATTATAGTTATAAGCAAAGAATAAAACAAAATCATGCCAGTAACATATAACTTAAAGATAATTGTAAACAAGTCATAGAGATGACTATTTACATGCCAGTAACATATAACTTAAAGATAATTGTAAACAAGTCATAGAGATGACTATTTCTAAGTTTGGCCCATCTCTTTAAATGAATGTCTAGAATTTATACTTTAAAAGACATAAAGCACTAACATATATCAATATATGTTAATTATATTCTTAGGACATAAAATGTAGAAATGTAAAAACAACTACAAAAACATTTTATTTTATTTTTCAAAGACTTTTAATAGTAGGATGCCTTCTTTGATATTTAAAATAAAATTTGATTTATTTCTTATTAATATCATTACTTTGGGACTTTGTTCATTTAAGTATAAGTTTTGAGGTGGGGAAGAATATAAGGGGGATCCCTAAATCTTCAACCAAGAAAACATATAATGAAATTTATAAGCAATGAGGTTTTAATGAATTAATGTCCTTTGGGAGAAAAAAAATATGAATGATTAGGAAAACGTACAAAAATTATTTTACAGTGGACTATTTAAAACTGACGGTAGACTACTAGATTCACTTTCTTGTAGGTACCATAAAAAGCTCTCTTTAAATCTAAAATTTCAGTTAGCAAACGTGGTTTGGCCATGACCATGCAGTCACTTACTTAGGTGGGGCTGATTCTTTGGTTTCATTGGCACAGTGGTTGGAGCCTTTCTCCTCATGAAGAAGAGTTTATTTCAGTATTAAAATATTAACCCCTAGATTCCTGAATGCCAGAGACAAGGTTCTGTCCTGTAGGGGAAGGGTTGGAAAAGGCTACAGTTTTTTTAATAGATTTAGTAGGTACCATGTTATTTAAGCTGAGAAATATTTTAACATTTAAGTATCCTCCAGCCATAAAATAAGAATAATGACCTCATTCTTCTCCCGGACAACCCCAGGAAAAAAAAGAGAGAGAGAGAGAGAAGTAAATCACTTATATTTAAGTGAATATAAAGTGCTCATAAACATAACCTAGATTAATTCAAGGTATATTAAGGCCTGCATGTTAAAAATTATTTACAGGTTTATCCTTATATACCAAAGATTATTTGGCCATAACCCCTTAAACATCTATTTATGATAATTTTTCTTTCATCTAATGTGTCTTCTATTTGACTTAATACTATCTAGTCAAGGAGTTCTTTTTCAAGCATATTTGGTATGAAAAATAAAACTTTAAAAAATTTTATAGCTCAGTTTAGAGCTATATTATCTTATTATTACCCTCAATACATTCCTTAAAAAATTTTTTTTTTTAAACGATAAAAACCTTAAAAGCTTGTAACAAACATTTTATATAAACGACAAAATGTATTCCTTGCTTTGTGGTCATTGCGTGACCAGACAGTAGAGTACTGGATTGTTTTAAGGTTTTTACAGCTGCAAGGCAAAAGCATCTGTTCATTGCAAAGCCGGCATTGTTTAATTTTGACACTGACTTTTACATGCGTCTTGTACCAAGCACTGGATTAGATGCCACTAAGATGAAATTTGTTTTAAGTTGCTCCCAAAGTGCAGCTGTCCCCATATAGGGCCTTGTAGCTTAACCAAAATAGACAGACATAGGATCAATCAGAATCTTTGTACAGGGTCACCTTACTAGGCTAGAGAGGCTCAGAGAAGGAATGTTAATGATATTTATTATGAATAACTGCAAAACTAGTTTCCAAGATGATTTAGTGTATGTAGAAGTATACCCTTCCCCTTTTTAGGGCAACAGAACCATTATTAAATATTAAGCTTTTAAACTGGAGTATAATGGTCAAATACTATGATGCCTGTTTATACACAGGCACTATTCTTCCACATTTGATTACAAGAAAAATGATCAGTTTATTGGTCACTCAAGTAGTAATTGACTGAAAATAAACTCAATCTAAAATGGCTCTGCTAAAATCTTGAGAAGTGGACATTTTTATAGAATGATAATTTTTCTTTAATGTTTCAAGTGAATGAAAAATGAAAGAGCACCTCACTTCCCGGGTTTCCTGGGATTGTGTGAATTTCTACCCAGCTGGTCCAAATTGATTGATACAGGGCCAAATATTTGTCTGCCTACATTTCAAAGTCTATAATTTGCTAATGAATTGTGGTAATAATCTTTCATCATACATGAAAGATTTAGCCAAACAATTTGCTAAGTATGTATTTTGATCATAAAATTTTTGGACTTACACCAAGCTTTACATCTATTTTACAGCTTATGCATGGGGGTGGAGGGAGAGCAGGGGGAGAAATAATACTGAACATGAGCACTTGATGGAAAGGGATGAAGGAAATGAGGGAAGAAGGTACTTTGGAAAAGAGTAATGCTGGGAAAGTCCTATGAGTGACAGTGGAAAACAAATTAGATTTGCACTTAAAGTACAAAATAGAATTTTTTAAAATGCCAGTAGTTTTAGCTTGTGGTATCCAGAGGTATGGTAGGTATCCAGGTAGATGAAGTCAAGGAAGGAATTTTTTCCTTTTTGGCTACAGCTATTCCATACATTGATTATGGAATAATTTCCTTAAAACTTTATGTTAGAAAAGTCAAGTGCCCACAAACTAAAAGTAATTGAAGGCATAAGAATAAAAGCCAGATGTTTGTTGGGGTTGACTTAGAGACTTTAAAAAAAAACAAAACAGTGAAGAAATAAATATGATTTGACCAATTCCAGAATAAGGTAAAAGAGGAACCTCTTACTCTTAGTTAAGCTTTTGAAATGACTGTGGACAGCCAAGAAAATATTTTCTCCTTCTAAAACAAAGACTGTGTAAAGGACAATGGGGCTCATATTTGTATGTGTGTATATGGGGGGATGATATTTATGATTAAATATCCTCTATTTGGGTAAGTGTAAATCTTAATTATATTTTTGAAGAGCAGTGTAAGATGACTCCAGAGGAAGTCCAGGATTAGCCAATGGAGTGAAAGGTCAAGAAAGTGTTCTAAATAAGATTCTATTGTGTATCAGTAATTTCTGTTTCGTTGTTAGAATTCAGGGTGCCATGACTTCTTATTTGACTGATATAGTCTGAATTATTTTCAAATTGTCCATGAGGGGAATATTTAATAATACTGATAAAGTTTTCCTTGCCTTGCAGATAGGTAGTTTAAAAAAAGCAGGTAGCTAGAAAGAGAGAAACCATCTTATAAAAGAGACTGAACCTTCCATTTTATAGATAAGCAGTTTTAGAATTTTTACATACTTGCTGGACCTCTTGATTATGTCGCATTTCCAGAGCATTAACTTCTATCCATTTATATAATTCTCTTTTCTCTGATAGAGCTAAGCCTGTTCTAAATGTTAGTATAGTAAATGTCTATCCAAGATGGCAACATTGGAAACTCCTCTAACATACATAGGAAAGTTAAAGATTCCTATGTCAAACTAGAGCTTTATTTCAAGTGAATTGAAATCTTGTTTTACAGTTGACTTTCTCAGGCCCTTTCCTTCATTTTGTGATTTTTTTCTGTTTCACCAATTTGATACTTGTCATAATTCTTTTGTGATCATACTGTTACTATATTTATCACACTGCAGTTAATATAGAAGAGATCCTGTAATCATTCTGAAGGAAAAAATTATCAAAACTGAGGCTTACAGAAGGGAGGAAGATGAGGGGGGGTGGGGTAACCAGGTGATGGGTATTAAGGAGGGCACGTGTTATAATGAGCACTGGGTGTTATATGCAACTAATGAATCGTTGAACACAACATCAAAAACTAGTGATGTACTATATGTTGGCTAATTGACTATAATAATAAAAAATTATATTTAGGTAAAACCAATTATGAGTGAGATAGTGACATTGTTGATTCTCTTACTCACAATTTTGTAAAAATTGCATTTCATAAACATTAAAGTTATAGTTTACATATGTTAAATTCAAATTATGCTGTCGCCATTTGTTTCTAGTACTTTTGGTATTCTATTATCAAAAGCACCTTAGAGGTGCCTGGCTGGCTCAGTGGGTTAAAGCCTCTGCCTTCGGCTCAGGTCATGGTCCCAGGGTCCTGGGATCGAGCCCCACATCAGCCTCTTGGCTCTGCAGGGAGCCTGCTTCCTCCTCTCTCTCTGCCTGCCTCTCTGCCTTCTTGTGATTTCTGTCTGTCAAATAAATAAATAAAATCTTAAAAAAAAAAAAAAAAAAAAAGCCTGCCTTCGGCTCAGGTCATGATCCCAGGGTCCTGGGATCAAGTGTGCATAGGGCTCCCTGCTCAGCGGGAAGCCTGCTTCTCCCTCTCCCACTTCCCCTGCTTTGTCTCTTTGTCTCTCTCTGTCAAATAAATAAATAAAATCTTCAGAAAAAAAAAAAAAAGCACTTCACATTTAGATGCTTGCCTTTGCCTGATGAAAATGTGAAGTATTTCCCACTAAGAGGTATGTTTGTAATGTCTAATAATAATAACTATTATTATTATAGAATATCAGTTAAACATCAGTTCATTTCTGTTGAGTTGGGAGGTATTTCCCTTATGCTTCACATTGTAAAATGAGGGAACTTTAATAAGGTGTATTTAAGGCTGCTGGTTTTTTTGTGGGTAAAAATTTTTGTTGCTAATAATAGGTATGCACATGGATCACTTTGCTTAGAATTTGAAATTTCAGAAATATAGTAAAATATCTTATAAGTCCTAATTTCTATTGGTAATTGTACTTTCAGATATTGTAACCAATGTTTGTATATAATGAATGGAGCAATATGTGGAACATGATTCTAAAAGTAATATATTAACATGCTTATGTGTCATAAATTTAAATGAATGTCAATTTCTTCTAATTAGTTATCTTTGTTATTGATATATATATCCTCTGTTGCTCAAAAGTTATTCTAGATTTCTGGGAACTGGCTTTAGAGATGATTATGCTTTTTAAAATTTTTCTTTTTGAATGACCTCATGTATGACCAATCTTTGTCCCATGAAGGGGAGAAATTGATTTGTTGAAACTGCCAAAAGTGATTGGAAGCCAGATGTTGCGAGGCAGGTCGTTATTCAATCTGGGTAGTCAAATTCTTGGTTATTCTCTCTTTGCTGAGCTTCTCCTCTCCCTGTAAATATATATCTGTCGTAGCATTTACCACACTCATTTGCAGTTACCTGTTTACTTGTTTTTTTCCCGTTAGAATAAGAGCACCTTAAGAACAGGAAAAGTATCAACCTCATCTCTTTATTTCTGGGCCTACCACTGAATTTGTTAAAGAGATGGTATGCTTAATGAATGACTGAATTAAAAAAGAATCTAACTTAATGAGATTATTTGCACCTGAAGGCATTCGCAAAAGTGAAGTCACTCAAGTCTTTCTGAGTATTTCGAGCATTTTAAGTATTAATTTGACATAAATAGGTACTTTCTCATGGGGGTTATGAGAGATCTCTCTGATTTGGCTATGTGAACTCTCACTTATTTATTAAAAATGAGACTGAGAATGGATAGTTTGCCCACAAAAGTGTAAAATAAAATTCTGACTTTAAAATAGATTTATGGCATCCTTAATTTGTAATATCTGCCAGGTCATTTCTTGGTGTTTTCTCTGTAAATGAAGTTATAGCTGGTTTTTTAAAATTGTTTTCTAAATTTAGGGGCTGCAGTCTTACAGATTTAATCTATTTTTCAATTGGCAATTTGTTAACTTGTGATAGCAGAAAGATCATTACACTATGGTATATGGAATCTGAGTTCTAATCTTCCTGCTACTAACAAGCTGCACAGTCATCTGAGTGGCTTGGTATTTCTTTTTCATTTGTTTGACTTTACATTAATAGAGAACTGCAGAAACTCGAAGTTTTTGCTGGTGAAAATATAAAATGTCTTGGAACTTTAAAGTATGCATAAAATACCCATGTCCCATTGAACCTGGTGTATACCTCTGTTGCAATACCTCAGTTCTTCTGTTTTGTGTTTATTTTCCTTCTCATGGTAGGCTTCTTGAGGGTAGGATCTGAGTCATTTAATCTTCATATTTATAGTACTAAGTATAGTATGTAGCGCCTTATAAATGATTATTGAATGAGCAAATATTTATGTGTGTCACCATCCAGTAGTTGAAAAGAAATTGGGAAACCTGGATTCTAATATCTGATATTTTGTTTTCTTAGCTATATTAGTTTGGGTAATTCATTTAGCTGCTCTGGGTCTGGGTCATTTATGAAAGATAGGAAATGGTTTCAGAGGAGTTTCCTGCTTCTAAAATTTGGTCATTACATGTGAATTTAGAAATTTATATGTGCTTCAACTGAACCTTGTGTGTGAGGTTGGGGTGGCAGAGAGAGAACTAGTCAATAGGTAGTCACCATGTATGTAAATATGTATTTACATATTTACATATGTCCCGTGGAATGTAAATATCTCTTTAATATTTAAGGTGTTAAGAGGTTCAAGGTTGAAATAGAGGTCTTTCTTGCCATGGTGTTTGAATTTCTAGAATTGAGATTTTTAATTTTTATCTTAAAGTAGACTTTAACCTTGAATACATAGGATCTAACAAGACTTTAAAGGTTAATTCCATTAACATAACAAGTCTTTCTACTACATAAGATTTTTTATGTATTGAGATACATAAAAGTAAATGGTATCAATTTAAAGTCATTAGTTTCACTTGTGGTAAGTGAATTAAAATTCGATGAGCATAGCAAGGCTATAAAGATAACTACCATAAGGATATATCTATAGATCAATGGAACAGAACTAGAAGTCCAGAAACAAATCCCTTACACTCAAAGTCAGTTAATTTTCAGCAAGGTTGTCATGACAATTAAACATGGAAAGAATAGTGTTTTCAACATATGGTGCTGGGACAACTGGATATCTATATGCAAAATGAAATTGGACTACTCTTTCACATCATATGTAAAAATTAATCAACTGGATCAAAGACCTAAATAAAAAAGCTAAAACTGTAAAACTCTTAGAAGAAAACATAGGAATAAATCTTTGTGACCTTGGGTTAGATGATGGTTTCTTTAGATATGACATCAAAAAGACAAACAACAAAAGGAAAAATAGGTAAATTGGACTTCATCAAATTAAAAAACTTTTATGCTTTAAAGGATACCATCAGTGAAGTAAAGAAAGTACTCACAGAATGGAGGAACATATTTCCAAATCACTTATTGATAAGAGACTTATATCTGGAATATAAAGAACTATCATAACTTAACAATGAAAAGACAAATAACCTAATTTAAAAATGGGAAAAGGGGAGCACCTGGGTGGCTCAGTGGGTTAAAGCCTCTGCTTTGGGCTCAGGTCATGATCCCAGGGTCCCTAGGATCGAGCCCTGCATGGGGGGGTGGGCGCAGCGGTGTGTGTCTCTGCTCAGCAGGAGGCCTGCTTCTCTTCCTCTCTCTCTCTGCCTACCTCTCTGCCTGCTTGTGATCTCTGTCTGTCAAATAAATAAATAAAATCTTCAAAAAGAAATGGGAAAAGGATTTAAATGGATATTTCTCAAAGGAAGATATGCAGTGAGTATGCACATGAAAAGTTGTCCAACATCTTTAGTCATTAGAAAATTGCAAACCAAAACCAGAATGAAAAAGCATTTCATATCACTTGGATGGCTTGAATGAAAAAGATGACAGTAACAAGTGTTGATTAGATGTTGAGAAGTTGGAACCCTCAGATATTGCTGGTAGGAATGCAAAATGATGGAGTAGTTGTGGAAGACAGTTTGTCAGTTCCTCAGAAAGCTAAACAAAGAGTTACCATATGACCCAGTAATTCCACTCCTATACATATACCAAAAGAATTGAAAACATGTTCGCACAAAAATGTGTACATGAATGTTCACTGCAGCACTATTCTTAGTAGACAAAATATAAAAACCATCCAAATGTCCATCAACATATCTGATGTATGAAAAAAATAACATATGGTATATCCATAGGTAGAATATTATTCAGTCATAAAAAGGAATATAGTACTGATATATACTACAGCATAGATGAATCTTAAAAAAAAATTATGCTAAGTGAAATAAGTGTCTTTTGTGTCTACAAAAGGCCATATATTATATGATTCCACTTATATGAAATCCCTAGAATGATCAAATGTATAGAGACAAAAGATAGATTGCTGGGCAGTAAAATTACTCTGTACCACAGTGGTGGATACATGTTATTATAAATTTATTCAAGCCCATAGAATGTATAATACCAAGAGTGAATCCCAATATAAATCATGGAGTTAGGGTGATAATATGTCAATCAATGTAGGTTAATCATTTGTAATAAATAGTACTACTTTGGTGGGGATATTGCTAATGGAGAAGGCCTGCATTTGTGGCGGCAGAGGATATATGAGAAACCTCTGTACCTTCTGCTGAAATTTACTGTGAGCCTGAAACTATGCTAAAAAATAAAGCCTATTGGGACACCTGAGTGGCTCAGTTGGTTGGACAACTGCCTTCGGCTCAGGTCATGATCCCGGAGTCCCGGGATCGAGTCCTGCATCAGGCTCCCAGCTCCACGGGGAGTCTGCTTCTCCCTCTGACCTTCTCCTTGCTCATGCTCTCTCTCACTGTCTCTCTCTCTCAAATAAATAAATAAAATCTTAAAAAATAATAATAAAAATAAAAAATAAAGCCTATTTAAAAAAATTTAAAAGTATGTTACACTTAGCCAGGAACAACATGGGTGAGGGAAAGGTGTGTGGGTAGTGGCTACTAATGAGTACAGAGTTTTATTTCTTGTTTTGCTTTGTTTTGGTTTTTTTTTTTACATAATTCACTAGTTATGCAATACAATGCATTTAAGATATTAAATATCTTCAAATAATTGTTTATTTACATGTTTTATAAACAAGGTTTTACATGAGAGCTATAATGTAATTTAAATACAGCACAAGATTTCATGTATATTCTGAATATTCAATAAATTAAGAAAGTCGATTTAAATCTTCTTGTTTATATGTGTACAAATCTGTTTTTGTGCATATATCTCCCCCTACTTAAACTCATTATTAGAATTCTAAAATAATAAAACAAAAAGTATAACACAGCTTTGCAAAAAATATCTGAATTTGCCATATGTATGATTTTTCTGTTTTTCATGGTAAAAATTTACATAACAAAAAATTTACCATTTTAACCATATTTAGTGTACAGTTCAGTTGAATCAGATACAGTCACACTATTGTATAACCATCACTGCTATTCATCTCCAGAAATTTTTTCATCTTCCCAGTGTGTTACTCCATAACCATTAGACAGTAACTCCCCAATTCTCTCTCCCTCTCTGCCCCGGCAACTATTATTTTACTTTCTGTCTCTATGAATTTGACTACCACAGTAGGTACCTTACATAAATGGATTAGTACTTGTCCTTTTGTGACTGGCTTATTTCAGTATGCCTTCATGTCATAGCATTTTTCAGAATTTATTTTTTAGGACTGAATAATATTCCATAGTGTGTACCACACTTAGTTTATCCATTAACTTGTTGATGGGGCATTCTGGTTGCTTATACCTTTTGGCTATTGTAAATAATGTTGCTCTGAACATGGGTATACAAATACCTAATCACAGTTGCTACAACATTTCACTTTTCCCATCAGCATATGTAAGAGTTCTGATTTCTCCACATCCTCCCCAACTTTTGTTGTTTTCTGTCTTTTGGATAATATCCATTCTAGTGGATATAAAATGGTATTTCATTGTGGTTTTAGTTTACATTTTCCTAATTACTCCTGATGTAACATCAGTTAATGTACTTATTGCTCATTTTATATCTTCTTTGAAGAAATGTCCATTCAAGTCCTTTTCCCACTTGGGATATTCTTTATGGAGTGATAAAAACATTCTGGAATTTATTGGTGGTGATGGTTGCACAAGTTTGTGAATGTGCCAACAACCACTGAATTGTACACATAAAAATAATAAAAAATAAACTAAACCAAAAAATGGGTATGGAGAACTGAGAATTTATAAGAGAACTACAACTACAAATTGGATAATTGTACCAAAAAGGAAGATTAAAGACTTTGGGGATGATGCCACCAGGATAAATTATATAAAAATACCAAGTTTCAATTTACTAATATTTACCAAGAATTTAAATAACTCTTTTTTTTTTTTTAAGATTTTATTTATTTATCAGATAGAGATCACAAGTAGGCAGAGAGGCAGGCAGAGAGCAAGGGGGAACAGGCTCCCAGCTGAGCAGAGAGCCTGATGCGGGGCTCGATCCCAGGACCCTGAGATTATGACCTGAGCCGAAGTCAGAGGCTTTAAACCACTGAGCCACCCAGGCACCTCTAAAGAACTCTTTTTGAGATGGTAACCAGATATCTTCTTTTTCTATTGAAGTTAAGCCAAGAGAAAGTGGACTTCGTAATGTTGGTGAGAATTTTTTTGAGTTTGACATTATTAAGCTTTGGAGAGTTGGATGGAATCACATAAGAATTTTTGTTAAATATTTAAAAGGGGACAGATTCTTACTTAGTTTCGGACTATTTGATGGTTAAGTCTATTGAACAAGTAGCAAGTAAGTCTATTGAGTAACATTCCAGTGAATTATTACCAACTTTTGAGTATGGTGGTAACGTGGACACAAAAGCTATTAAAGGGTACTGATGATATCATCATACAGAGTTTCTGTGACTGGTGCTTTTTTGGGTAGTGCTTCCATTAGTTTGTTCTGTTACTGTGAATGTAATAGAAGCATATTTGAGCGTGGAATAAATACTTTGTATGAGAGTAAAGATATTAATTAGTCTGTTAGAAAAACATATTCTATTATCATCTATCTATAATCTAGTGGAGATCCACTAAAAGAGGGAATGGCTTTTATTTCACAGTAATGTGAATAAGTAATAAGAAATGTGAATGAGTTTCTACAGAGACTCTTGTAGTCAGTGATATTCTAGTTGTTGACCTTAAAGTTGCTGATTACGTCACTTAGAGGAGGAAGTCATATTGGGTTAGTGTTTTATACTTTTCAACTTCCTTTCCCTGCCTTACTGCATTTGATTCTTATAGTATCTGCTAGTGTCAGGCCTGCTGCATACAGCTCTGCAGGTTGAAATTGGAACTGTAACTGTGAAAAACAATGATTTTGATGAGGATATGAATGTAGGACTTGATGAATATAATCACTCTTCTTTTTTTTTAACTTTTTAATTTTTTTATTAACATATAATGTATTATTAGCCCCAGAGGTACAGGTGTAGTCACTCTTCTATATAAATAGAGGTACTGAGGTACCTGGCTGGCTCAGTCAGTGGAGCATGTGACTCTTGATCTTGAGGTTGTGGGTTTGAGCTCTATGTTGGCGGTAAAGATTACTTTAAGAAATAAAATCTTTGATAGATATATGGATGGATGTGCTGATGCAGATTATAGGTAAGTGGTATAAGAGTGCCCAATAAAGTCATTGTTTTTTCCCATTTATTTCATTTCCTAAATCTTTAATTCATTCACATTATCTCTATTGAAAAATAGCCTACCTCACCCTCCTTCTGTCTCACTATATCAACTCTTTCCTTATCTGTAAGATTAGTGGTGGTGATACTGTGTGCCTAATAGGTATTATTTTATTATGTGAAAGTGAGACAATAAATAAAGTGAGACAAATTTTAGTGACTAAAATACTTTTTATAGGAACTATTCTTCTTTCCATGTACCTCAGATTTTACTAAGTGACATTACTTGTCTCTGAATGTGCCTCACTATTTTTAAAATTTCTTTTTCTTCAACTTGACTTCTCCTCACACTGTTCAAAAACCCCTCTCCCTTATATATCTTTCAGGAAGACCATATGCAGCTGATACATCCTTCAGGAAGTCTTCTACAATCCTTTTTCCTTTATAAATATCAACTCTCCTTACCTCTTCGTTTTGCCCTTATATGCCATGAAGTGATTTGTGCCTCATAAACTCGTTTATATACTTGTCCTAGCTCATCGTTCAGCTCTTTGGGTGGGGGAGGGCTATGTCCTATTGATGTTTATGTTCTCTACAGAACTGAACAGAATGCTTTAAGAATAGTAGGGGGGAATATAAAAGAAAAAGCACTTGTTGAAATTGAGTTCCATTCATCTCTTCCAATCATAGCACTTGACATATGCCTCTGTTATAGCACTTTTTGGTGTTAACGGCAAAAATTTGATTGGAGTCATTAGTTGTGCTAGAGCTAACTCCTATCAAGAAAACTCCATTAGTTGTGCTAGAGCTAACTCCTCCAAGAAAGCTGATTGCTAGGTATTCAGGAATTTTGTGAACCTGATAAACTGTTGATTGTTTGAAATTGGCCACAGTTGGGGGAGTATTTATGCCATGTAAATTGGCAAACTCTTCAAATCATGGCTTTTTATTTTGGGAGAACCAATTTACCAGCCATCACTAGTTGTGTGTCTCTAACCCACAGTAGTTTGTGAATTCCTTCAGATTCATTTCTTCCTCAGTGCCTGCCCTATGATAGGAATACTTTGCAGAATTAATGAAAAAAATAACTGATTAAATATATCAGCTGCCTTATTCCTCTACTCTCTGACTTTTGTTGGCAGAGACTGAATTTCAGAGTCTGGTGTGTTTTTTAAGACCAAGATCAGAAATGGCCCATTGTCATGGTATGCACTTTTCTTTCTCCTTCAGAGTTTGAACCAAAAAAGGTGTCTGTTGGAAATCAAGGCTATTAAACACAGATGTTTCAATAGCACAGTAAGGATGGCATTTCTGTCCATTATCACCTTGTTAAGCTACTTCTGCTATGACTTTGCTGCCTACTAAGTTTTTGGCATTCATAGCTTAACTGACTTGACTCACCTTTCAGTTTCTAAGTTGGAAGCCAACAGTGTGAACCATCTCAAATTAGCTGAAAGATTTCCTTTCACATTATAAGAGGTAACTGATTAATTCTCTCTAGTCATAGATTATATCAATACTGACAAAGGAAAATACAATGTCTTTTACCTTCAAATATTACTAAAAATTATTGTATTAAAACAACTCAAACTATTTTTTCATTAATGTTTCTGTTAGTTTTATTAAAAGTAGCATTTATATAAAATGAAATTTAGAGGTAATATTAAGAGTCATCTGGATTTTTAAAAATTTTTTCTAAAATATCTTCCATAATCATGATACATGTAAGTTTAAAAATACTGCTGTGCTTTCTGGCCATTCCATGTGCCATCTAAACTCAGAACCATTTTAAATTTCCTTTAAATTTTGAAGAAAATAAACATTATACTCACATCTCAACACTAAGTGTTAAAAGAATAGAAAGAGCAGATTTCTGAAGTTCTCAGTTTTATGTTCTATATACTACATTTACGTGCTTACAGTACTTTTAAATCCCTTTCAAAAGGCTGAGATGAGAGTGCCCGGCTGGCTCAGTCTTGATCTTGGAGTCATGAATTTAGGTCCCACAATGAACATAGAGCTTACTTAAAAAAAAAGTAAAGAGAAAAAGAAGTGGGGGGTGGTGGTGCTGAGATGTACCAGTATGTATTGAATAGGTAGCAGGTTCATTCTTGTAACCAAGGAGGTGAGTAGGCTAATCACCAATATAATTTTTTTTTATTTCTGAAGTTCTACTCTCACTTTACACAATAGGTTAAATATTTTCTTGCTAAAATTGAGACAGAAAATGACATTACACAACATGCATATTTGTTGGTTTTATTGAAAGTGCGAAAAATTTCAAACAGTTCTAATTAGGTGCAAGTGCACTTTATCTCTAGAGGTACATCTTTCAGTATCAGCTACTCAGTTGCACGTTGAAATTCTGTGCTGTTTGGAATTTGTGCATTGCATATACTACAGATGTTTGATTCAAGAATAATAATAATGGAGGGGTGACATTTTAATAAGAGATAGAAGCTATTCAGAAAAATGGGAGATTCCTGTTTGTGTTAAAAATTTATAGTGTGCTAGTATTTGTTCTCAAGTGTGTGTGCGTTCCAGAATACTTTTGGATCATTTCCAAAGATTAATAGGCATTTGAAATTTATAATCAAAACATGAAAAGAATAACTACTTTTTATATTTCAGACAAAGTTAAGGTCATCACAAATTTTGGTAGAAATGAAGCAGCAACTAACTTTATTTTATAAGAATAATTAGAATTCTGAATATAGTGTCTGTAATCTATATTACATAATCATAAACAGTTTATATCTATAGAAGGAGCTGTTCAGGTCATCATACAGAATAATTTCCAGTAGACTCTGCATATAATTGGTTCATATAAATTCTATGTTTAGGCGTTCTAACTATGAGAATGGGAAAACCAGAAGTATTTTGATCTGCACATCTTGTAGAGGGATAGAAATTCCCTCAAAATTCTGATTATGTGTGAGAGATTCTTGTTATGGAAAATACTGCATTAAGTAATTGTTTTTACCAGATGACCCTATAGGTTACTTTTGGCTCTAAAGTTCTTGGAATCTGTGATGGATTTCTGAAGTGTTTCCTTAATAAAATGACAGAGCATTATAACTTCTGCTTAAGGTGTCTTTTCTAGGAAATGAATTCTATTCAAAGGATAATAAGAAGTGAACTTTAAAAATTATAATTAATATTTATTGATAAATAGTAACACTTGGATGCTAGTTTTACAAAACATTAATTAGATGTTCCTGTTGTCATACACTATCAGAGCTTAACATTTCTTCAACTTAGAAAACATTATTTTAATCTTTTAAGATCCTCTAAATAAAGAAAAATAAGATCTTCTAAGTCTGTATCATAATTAATTAAAAATGAAACAAAAATGATTTCTTTTGGTGAGCACCTACTATGTATATTAGGTACATCATAGTGAAAGTGGTTTTCCTTTTTAGCTAGATTTTTTCCTCAAAGCAAAATATTACTTACTATGAATCAAAGGTATAAGTTTTAGGCTCTAGGATTTATTCATGCTTAGGTCATTTACCAGAAATGGTATATATTGTCAGGCTGTATAGTGTTGTTATTAGATATATTACCTGTTATTAGATATATGGTTAAGACTGTGCTTAAATGCTTGTACAGAAACTATTTTATTTTTTAGTATTTGTATTTAGAATATCTGTGACATACAGTTACATGTGGAAATATATAGTAATTACCAATATTTTTATTTTGCTTATTGTGTTTCACATTTTAACTACACAATTTATGACTTTATTAGTCAGTAAAATTTCGTTTTAGGTAATACTAATTGAAATATAACTGATAGAAATAAGATAGAATTTACTGAGAATTATCACTTTGCCTCAAGTGTGTAAGGCTCTTGCCTCCCTCTCACTCTACCCTTCTGTCTGGAAAATCTTTTGTATGATTGGCTCCTCACTCTTCAGGTCTCAGCTTCAGTGTCATCCTAGAAAGATCTTCTCTGCCACCATTTCCCCAAGCTAACTAGGTCTTCACTACTTTGTTAGTTTCCATTGTTAAGCTCAGTTTATTTCCGTTATAGGACAGATCATAAGTTGTGATTATGTATTTGCTTACTTGCCTTTCCCATTAGACTACATGCTTCATGGAAGTAAAAGTAAGTCTGTCTAACTCCCCAGCATAACCCAAACACCTAGTTCAATAACTACAACAAAATTTTGCTGCCTCTAAGAAAGTTGTCCACTCAAACTCTCTATCTTTGTGAGGAGGCACTTTATGCTAGATCTACCACTTACTAAATTTGATCTTGTGCAGTTACTCAGTCTCTCCATTCCTCAGTTTCCTTGTCTCTGCAAAGATTACATAATTCAGGGGTTTGTTATGAAAAATTAACTTTATTGGGGCATTTAGAGTTCTTAACACAATGGCAGTGAATACAGATTTTTAATATTTTAAGATGTATTAAGGTCTGGATTGCATGGAAAAAAAAAATTTTTTTTTTTTTTGACAAAGAGATAGAGAGTATAGTAGGCAGAGTAGGAGACAGAGGGAGGGGAGAAGCAGGCTTTCTGCTAAGCAGGGAGCCCAATGCAGGGCTCAATCCTAGAACCCTGAGATCATGACCTGAGCCGAAGGCAGCGGCTTAATGGACTGAGCCACCCAGGTGCCCCATGAAAATTGCTTATCATTGTGTCTCATGCTCTCTTTTTTGTTGTAAGCTTCAGGAGGAATGTAGTAGGTATGTTTTAGTTGTCTGTACTACTGCATGTCTGCAGTATTCTGTAGCAAGGTAGGGTCTAGTTCAACATCCATTAGATACTTAATTCCATATCCTAAATATCTACAGAGTAATAAAAATTGTTCTCTTCATGTCTGAGTATTGCTATAAACCAAAAACAAACAACCTCACCTTTATTCCTCCTATTTACCAGAAGCTCCAACCACTCAGAGCTGCTCTGCATTCTTAGACACACACCCTTGCAACTTCTTGTACCTTTCCTTGTTCATGCTCTCTTCTGCTCTGTTTTTACATTCCATGTCCATATCTAGAAAGTTTTTAAGGTCTGTGCTCAAAGATGCCACCTCTGTAAAGCTTTGTTTAATCTTCCATAGAGAGAGAACATCTTTCCTCTTAGCTCTTTGTTTATGACTTTTTGGATACCTAATAATGTAATATTTTACATTCGACTCATTGTATAAAGCTCTTCCTATGTAAAAGAAATACAGACTTCTGTGTTCAACAAATATTCATGGCACTCTTACCATTTGCTAAGTACCGTGATAATAGCTTATACCACAAGGATAATTTGCATGTGGACGTCTAAGGAAATAAATCCATATGTATTAAATAAACCCAAATGTATGCTGTAACAGAAGTCTATTGAAGATTGTACAGACTGAGATTAGCTTTGCCTATATGATTTAAAAAGGCCTTCTCTGGAGGTAATATTTAAAAATGGGTAAGAATATTCCCAGCAGACAAGAGGAAGAGCACAGAAGCATGAAAGTAACTGTTTTAAGGAAATACCATTTTTCTGATATATCTAGAAAAAAAGATTCCTTTTATTTTCCAGATCTGTTGGGGTCTACCCAGTATAGTACGTGACATATAATGAATTTTTAATGTTTGAATAATGAAAAAGTACAAGTGGTATGTCTGTCACAAGCCAGCATAAACTGCTGTCTATCTTTTGCTTCCCTTTTATTTTTAACTCTTTATTTTCAGTCAGTATCTTACCAAGTTGATATAGTGGCTAGTACATAAAGTTTCAAGTCTGGTCTACAAGTTTAGTAACTTTAGTGAAATCTGCCTCTCTCATTGTTACAGTAGAATTTCTGCTGCTGATTTAACAGGCTCAGCTTGGGTCACATATTCATCTTTAAGCAAATAACTTGGCCAATGAGAGGATAATTACTTCTTAATTTGGAGAAGTAAGTGGGGGCCAAGTCATTCTAGGTGCTGTGGGATGCTTTCAGAGGTTTCAAAAAGAAAAATTACAGGGTGCCTGGGTGGCTCAGTGGGTTAAGCCACTGCCTTTGGCTCAGGTCATGATCTCAGAGTCCTGGGATCGAGTCCCACATCGGGCTCTCTGCTCAGCGGGGAGCCTGCTTCCCTCTCTCTCTCTCTGCCTGCCTCTCCATCTACTTGTGATTTCTCTCTGTCAAATAAATAAATAAAATCTTTAAAAAAAAAAAAGAAAAGAAAAATTACATGATCTAGTTGTGTTTTTTAAAATACTGTTTTTGAACATTTTGAGGCAACTCTATGCTGTTTTCCAGAGTGGTTGCACCAGCTTGCATTCCCACCAACAGTGTAGGAGGGTTCCCCTTTCTCCACATCCACGCCAGCATCTGTCATTTCCTGACTTGTTGATTTTAGCCATTCTGACTGGTGTGAGGTGATATCTCATTGTGGTTTTGATTTGTATTTCCCTGATGCCGAGTGATATGGAGCACTTTATCATGTGTCTGTTGGCCATCTGGATGTCTTCTTTGCAGAAATGTCTGTTCATGTCCTCTGCCCATTTCTTGATTGGATTATTTGTTCTTTGGGTGTTGAGTTTGCTAAGTTCTTTATAGATTCTGGACACTAGTCCTTTATCTGATATGTCGTTTGCAAATATCTTCTCCCATTCTGTCAGTTGTCTTTTGATTTTGTTAACTGTTTCCTTTGCTGTGCAAAAGCTTTTGATCTTGATGAAATCCCAATAGTTCATTTTTGCCCTTGCTTCCCTTGCCTTTGGCGATGTTCCTAGGAAGATGTTGCTGCCCTATGACCCAGCAATTGCACTACTGGGTATTTACCCTAAAGGTACAAATGTAGTGATCCAAAGGGGCACGTGCACCCGAATGTTTATAGCAGCAATGTCCACAATAGCCAAACTATGGAAAGAACCTAGATGTTCATCAACAGATGAATGGATCAAGAAGATGTGGTATATATATACAATGGAATACTATGCAGCCATCAAAAGAAATGAAATCTTGCCATTTGCGACAATATGGATGGAACTAGAGCGTATCATGCTTAGCGAAATAAGTCAAGCAGAGAAAGACAACTAATATGAGGAAGTGGTGATGCAACATGGGGGCTTAAGTGGGTAGAAGAAGAATCAATGAAACAAGATGGAATTGGGAGGGAGACAAACCATAAGTGACTCTTAATCTCACAAAACAAACTGAGGGTTGCTGGGGGGAGGGTATGTGCTTTGGTAAACCTGGTGATTCACAGACCTGTACCCCTGGGGATAAAAATATATGTTTATAAAAAATAAAATACTGTTTTTGGTGCTATGTGTAGAATGGATTGCAGAAGGAAAAGTGAAAGCACCTAGACTTTTGAGGTAGTTATGGTACTTGTCCAGGTGAGAGACAGTGATAGTCTTGTTTTGGTTATGAATTAAAAGGAGTGAACAGTGAGATTAAGGGGAAAATGAAAGATGATTCTTAAATTTTTGACTTGAGTAGCTGAATGGTAGTGCCATTTATTAAAATAGGGAGAACTGAGTATGAGAACAGTTTAATTTTATATTACATTTTTCATTGTTAAATATCTGCATAGAGAAGCAAGTATATCAATTGGGCAAGTCCTTGGGTGTCATTTTTCTCTGTAAAGTGGAAATAATGCTATCTAATAGGGGTACTGAGGCATATGTTTATGAATGAATGATGTTGAAATTAAAAACTACAGTGTTTTTAAAAAAGGAACTGCCTTCCTTTCCCTCAGTAATTTTGTTGCCACATTTAGCAGTTACAAAACAAGGTACTATGTGTTGATGATCATGTTTGGTAGATAAAGGATCTGGCATAGGAGAAAATATTTTTTTAAAAGTGACTAGTTTTACTTTATCAGATTGTCCACTTCTTGCCTTCTTCTTTGTGTTTTTGTCCTAAAAATGATGTTTTATGAAATGTGTAAGATAAAGGAAAAAGGGATTCCCTATAGTACCCTGGTCAAATACTAATGAACTTGCCTTCAGATATATGCTTGATGTTGCCTGACCCATGAGTTAAATAACAAATGACAATTGTGGTTTCTGTTGTGTACAGTTGCCTGGTTACTCAGTCCCTATGCTTTTTGTACTTATGAGAAATTGGGGATATTCCTGATGCACTTTTTAGATTTTGTATTGTGGGGTATCTTAAGGGTGGCACAGGTGGGATTAAACCTGTCTGGAACAGGGTAAGGGCCTGACATCAAGTGTTAATTTTGAATGTGTAGTGGTTATATCAAATAGTCTTAAAATTATTCCCAAAACACAATTATTTTCCTTTCGTAGCTTACATATCTGGCCTAGATATGCTTCACAATTCCTACTTTTCAATACTTAGTCATATGAAATAAAATGAAGAAATCATTTTGTACACTAAGGTTAACATTAAAAAGTGTAAGAATGTCCTATCATAGTGTTAGTTACTATTTTTTAATTACTCAGGAAGTACATAAATAACATTTTCATTGTAAATGGCCAATGAACTCAGAAGTCTTAAAAAATAAAAATGGACACCCCTCTTTGTGAGTCACATGGATTTCTCTAAAATAGCTAACCAGAAAGGGAATGACTGGGCTGAAGGATACATCCATTTCATTTTGATAGATATTGCCAAATTGACCCCTTCAAAAAAGATTTACCTTCTACTTCATGAGCGTGCGTATTACACCAGCAACAGATTATGTCAATATTTTTAGTTGTTTCCTTTGAAAGGTGTGAATGGTATTTTTTTAATTTGCATTTTCTTAATTACTAGTGAAATTAAGCATTTTTCTATGTGTATTGGTTTATCTTGATGATATTACAGTTTCCAAACCAAGTTACTTTGGTATTTATTGAATTACAAAGTGATTAGTTAATGTGCACATAGTAATGGTTGAACTATAACAATGCTGAAACACTTGATTCATGTTGTTAGTTTTACTATAGACAAAGTATATATTATGGTGTATAATTATTGCCTTTTCATGTATATCACAGTGGACATAAATATAGAGACCACTTATGATGATGATGATGTGACCTTGGTTAAGTTACATATTCTCTCAGTGCCTTAGATGTCTCATGTACAGATAAATGGATAAAGAAAATATGATTTAGACACATAGTGGAATACTATTCAGCCTTAAAAAAGGAAATCTTGCCATTTGCAACAACATGAATGAAGTTAGAAGACATTATGCTAAGTGAAATAGACACAGAAGGTCAGTTACTATGTGATATCACTTGGGAGTAATCTAAAATAATCAAATTCATAGAAGCAGAAAGTAGGATGGTGGTTGCCAGATGTTGGGGGGGGGGAGGAAATGGAAAATTATTAGAGAGAGGATACAGAGTTTCAGTTATACGAGATGAGTAAGTCATAAAGATGTATTGCAAAGCATAGTGGCTATAGTTACTAGTACTGTATTGTATACTTAATACTTTGCTAAAAGGGTAGATGTTAAGTGTTATTATCACCAAATAATAGTAATAATAATGATGAGAATAAAATAAAAAGGTTAGAAGGAAAGTTTTGGAGGTGAGGGATATGTTTATGGCTTAGAATGTATGGATGGTTTCACAGGTGTATACTTACCTCCAGTTCGTCAAGTTGTTTACATTAAATATGTACAGCTTTTTAAATTTTAGTCATATCTCAATGAATTTTTAAAAGATATGTATTTATTTATTAGGGGGAGTGAGAAGAGCAAAGGGGGAGGGACAGGGAGAAAGAATCTGAAGCAGACTCCACATTGAGCACGGACCCTGCTGTGGGGCTCAATCCCACAACCGCAAGGTCATGGACTGAGGTGAAACTAAGAGTTGGACTCTTAACTGACTGAGCCACCCACAGATGCCCCCAAAATGGTTTTTTAGAAAAGAAAATTTATGAAAATTGTTAATATCTGTAAAAGTGCTTAGACTAGTGCTTGGCCACAGTAAGAGTCTACTAAATTAATCAAAGTAATAAATTCATTGCATATTGAGTAAATTCAGTTCTTTAACCCACTAGGATCTCAGCATTTTTAATAAAACTTCATGATACAAAAAATGTACTACAGCTCAAGTGGTAATGTCTAAAGCTTACATCTTGAATATGTGCTGGATAAGTGGTTGCCAGGGCAATTATTAAATGGAAAAGAATATCTAAAATTTTCTCTATTTTATGAAAGGAGCTGGGTGCAAAAGTATTAGTTTTATTTTTTTTTTAAGATTTTATTTATTTATTTGACAGAGAGAGATCACAAGTAGGCAGATAGGCAGGCAGAGAGAGAGGAGGAAGCAGGCTCCCCGCTGAGCAGAGAGCCCGATGTGGGACTCGATCCCAGGACCCTGAGATCATGACCTGAGCCGAAGGCAGCGGCTTAACTCACTGAGCGACCCAGGCGCCCAAAGTATTAGTTTTATATTTCAAATATTCCATATGACTTATCTTCAGAAACTAAGACTTTTATTTGAAGCAATGAATAGTGTGATATGGTAGGGAAAAACCCACAGATATTTGAAGTTGGAAAGAGTAGGGTTCAAATCCACCTCTAGCACATAATAAAACCCTTTCTGTATCCACAGGATTGATGTGAAAATGAACTCTAGTAACATATGGGAAGTGTGTAGACCAGTGCCCTGGCATTCAGTAAATGGTAGCTGCAGTTGTTTATAATTATCTCTTCTCTTTGCACTCCTAATAACTTTGCTGATATCTTTATCATAATAATTATCACATTGAACCATGAATATTTGTTTCTGTAACCATCACAGAGCTGTGACTTCTTTGAAGGCAAGAATATTGTGCCTTTTTTTTTTTTTTTTTTTACCTTTGTATTTATCTGCCCTGCAAACTGGCCAACTGCAAATCTGGTTATCAGTTTTGATGTGAGAGTGTTTTAAATTTGAGCTGGTTGCTCAACATTTAAAAGTCAGGAGGCGGCCTCACATTAAACACACACACACACACACACACACACACACACACACACACACAGGATTCCTGGTTTCTGGCTTCTCTTCAATGAATGAGAAAATTCTGGCAACATTGAACCCCAGATTTTCCATAGCAGCAATCAGCTGTTCTGGAGTAGCAGCCACCTCATTGGATGAAATATGCTCTCCAGTTTGCCATAGTCCCCAGCACCCAGGAACTGTTTCTTTAAACTAAAGCTAAATGCCATTTGCCCATCACATTTCACTCATTTATATGCCTATCTGGCTGCTCTGGACACTTGGATTTGACAAAGCTGCTGTAGTGACTATCAGACTAGAACTTTGGAAGAGCCCAAGAAGTCTTTGTTGAATGATTGAATCAAAGAACCATAAACATACAAGTATAGAAAGTTTACCATATTTACTTTTAAATGCAGGTGACAAGGGTTTAGCTGTGCTTTAGCAACAACTATTCCCATCCTCTTTTTCAATTTAGAAGGTGTGGTGGTATTGGGGTGTCAGAGAATGATGCTCTGAAATAGTTGGCTTTCATTGGATGTGATTGCCAGGCTGCCACAATTTTCAAGAATAGATATCCTCAAATTTATTAAGTACTGGCATAATGCAGCAAAACGTGACACAAAGTAAAATATGATCAAATGCACTTGCCATTTATTTTGGAATGCATGACAATATCTATTCACTTGAGCAGAAACATACAAACAACACCCAACTGTGTTTGAAGACAGGGTATCTTTGATCAGAATCTCTGAAATATCCCTTTGAGTTTAGCTATTAGTATAATAAACTTTATTAATTTATACCTCACAGTAATTTGGGATTGATAATTATTTAGTCTAGTTGAACTAATGCATGACCCAATCTGTGAAGGAAGAGTTAGCCAAGTGAACTGTATGGGTAACATTTCTTTGGCAAGGGATATTTGGCAAGGGTGGGGCCAGTAATAATCTAATGAAAAAGAACAGACTTTTCTAGTTTAGTTTTGGGGGAAGTATCATGGTACAATGAAAAAGAGAAAGTGCCTCAGAGTCCCATACATTTTCTTTTGAATCTTGTTTTTACTACTTATATGAAGAGTTTGAATCTTCAGTTGCTTTTTCTGTTACCAAAAGGGAAAAGAAAAAAAAAGCTGCGCTGGACTTGATAGTGAAAATTAGAGTATATACCTGTATTAGAACACCTGACAGTACCTTTGCATTTCACATTTGAGTGCCTGGAACACTCTTTCTGGGATACATACCTTCTCATTCAGGATTCAACTCTTCTAAAGTAGAGAACAACTTTAGGAGTCTAAAATCACCCTTCATAGAATTTAACTAATCTGAAGCTATCTTGTTTATATATTTACCTATTTCTTTTTTGTCTCTTTCCTTACTGCCCACCCCACCTGCCATATACATACTTTAGAACAAATTTAAACTCCATGAAGGCAGAGACTTTGGCTCTTAGTCACTACTGTAAAATAGTACCTTCCTCATTGTAGACACTCAGTAGATATTTTTTGACTGGCTGGACAACTATGAATTCTCATGAATTATTAGCACTCAATGAATGTATTTGTTAAACTTAGAACAGGTTTATCTATTGTTCATAAAATCCAGTGAGAAATTCTCCTAATACTTTGTTAGCAGTATATTATGTGCCTTCTTTAAAAGTATTTTTTAATGCCACCCTAATTTTTAGCATTAATAAAAAGATGATGCTTTTTTAAAGGAGGAGGAATGTTTTATATTTCATTCTTAACTCTCTTCTCTGGTCCCATCTGCATTTTTTTTTTTATTCATTCTTCAGTCATTTTATTTACCTTTAAAAAACCCCTATAACAAGTATGTTATAGCTATTCTCACATATTTTCTTACCAACCAGATGCACTTCCTCGAGGGAGTATAGAGGTCTGCATTTTGTTCACCTGGCACTTTATTTGCTGTATTGTAATCACTGAAGTGGTATATGCTCAGTAAGAACTTATGGAATCAATAAGGAACTGAGTATGAGAGTGGTAGTGGTTATAGCATCCATTTTATCTGTCTCTTTCCAGCTGTAGTCCTATGAATGCTTTAGGAACCTTGGCCCAAAAAGAAGGAGTTAATTTTGAACCATCACTCTCTTAAATGAAAAACTGCCAGACCAGATGTACAGTTAACATCATTTATTGTAGTAACATCTAAATCATTGTAATTATTCCCAGGTACCCATTTTTTGAGGGAGGGAAGAAAGGAAGGAATTGATGAATATTAGACCTACATAATGTGACAGCTATGTAATTCAGGCTTATATTTTTACCTAAAGAATTTTTTGCTATCTTGGATATTTAATGATTATTATATAGCCTTATTGCTTTTTTCAAGTAAGGCATCATTTATGTGTATTCTGTCAGTGTTCCTTCAGTTACAGAATACTAAATAGTTCCTATTGGTACTTACTAGGCTACTTTAGCATCATTAAAGACAATAAAAATATATGTGTGAAAAATTAATTTAGGGGCGCCTGGGTGGCTCAGTGGGTTAAGCCACTGCCTTCGGCTCAGGTCATGATCTCAGGCTCCTGGGATCGAGTCCCGCATCGGGCTCTCTGCTCGGCAGGGAGCCTGCTTCCCTCTCTCTCTCTCTCTGCCTGCCTCTCCGTCTACTTGTGATTTCTCTCTGTCAAATAAATAAATAAAAATATTAAAAAAAAAATTAATTTAGCACAATATTTCTAACCTTATGTCTCAAGAACTATTAAGAAATAAGAATGAGATCAAGTATGTAAGTATATAGTTTTATCAGTAGTATGTTTTTATGTTGTTCTGTGTTCTCTAAGTAATCTTAATACATGTTGAGTAGGATAGGTACTATTCATGTGTGGCAATTTAAATTTAAATTTTTTATAATTAAATAAAGTTTAAAATTACATTCCTTAACCAGCTACACTAGCTAGCTGTGTATAAATGCTCAGTAGTCATGTGGGACTAGTGGCCACCTTATTGGACAGCACAGATATAGAACACTTCTGTCATCACAGAAAATTCTGTTAGCACTGGTAGGCCATCATACACACAACTCCTTCCCCTTTACTTTGCCACATTGTACATTAGATTTTTCTTTTTTTTTTTTTATAATTTGAAAATGAAGTTTAATATTTTCTAGAAATCCTACCTTGCTAATTTCTTGAAATATTTTCCCTAAAATCGTTTTATCAACTATGTATTTAAATCAGCATGTTTTTTCCTTTGTTTTTCCATTTATTAAGATAGTCAACATCTGACATTTTCACCATTTTTAAAAACTCTTGAGTTCTGTGATGAATATAGTTGAAGTAATTCCTCTAGGTATTATTAACTTATAAGACAACATAACATATGACAGTGTCTCCTTGTGCCTCATATACAATGAAAAAAATACTTATTAAATGGTGATTTTTCCCCCTTTATCTTATTAAGTAAATTATATGGTCCTTTTATATGGAAGCCTCCATAGTTAGAGATGTAAAACAGCAATTTCTTGGTTCTATAGCATGACATAGTTCAGAGCTGAGATTAGAGAAACCCTGTAGAGTTGTTAATACTTGAGGGCATCCCCAACTAGAAAAGTATGTGAATTTAGGCATGGGAGGAAGGAAGGATCTGCTTTAAATTTAGTGTAGGGTCACTGAATCTTAATGATAGATTAAACAAGGGAGGTAGAATAATGAATAGGGGTATGCAGTGTGTAGCACTAATACCAGAAGTCCATGGTTTGTGGCGGTTTTTTAATGTCCTTTCCCATATGGTTTTGAATAGAGTAGGTTATGGCAGGGATGAGCTAAGGAATAGCTTTGTTAATGAATAAATAGGAGTAATTTTTTTTTAACAGGAGACTTCAGACAATTTATTTAGAATGTCTGCTTATTTAATGAATCATGATTTAAAAAAAAACATTTTCTGATCTTAATACATTAAGATCAGAATACAGTGACTAGGGTATTCCTGTTATTTTCTTTATAAAATAGCTATATTTACATTTCAGAGCCAGCCCTAATGGCGAAATCCTTGGGTTGGGATTGTAACTGCCTTAATTAAAACCCAGTTGTGTGGAGCTTCTAGCATTGGCAGCATCAGTCTTTAGTTAGAGTTTGGTGTGTAGTATTAGACCTTAATTCATAGTGTCAATTCACTTTGATAAGCTTTAATTAAATTGTCTTTTGGAACAAGTTTCCTACTCTACCTCATTCACCTAAAATTAACAAGGTATATGATTTATGTGCCCATCCTCTTATTATAGTTTTGCTCTTAGTTAAGGCAGCTACTTTTCTGCCCTCCCACCCACTTATCTCTTGGAGAAAGTAATACTAAAAACTGATCTTGGAAAGTAGCAAGTTAGAATCGGAAAACCTAACTGGACACACTTCTAAATATCACTCAGGGCTGCTCTTTAGAGATTACTTAATATTTCCAAAAGGAGAGGTTAAATAGGTTGTCTCTGGTGCCTTGGTTAAGCAGAGTGAAGGGAAATGTAACTCTCCTGACTCCAGGGCCCCAAATGCAAACACTGGCCTAGTGTTCCCAAACTTTCTCCTTGATGTGGATGACTTGAATGGTTTATTTTCACTTGATGAGCCACACCCCCAGGCCACTTTAGTATTCATGGCAGACCCCAACACTAAGTCCCTTTGTTGTCTTTGTTTTTTGCATTTTTTTGTTAACAAGAAAAGATAAAATTATAAGAGACCTGATTATAGACTGAGCTTCCATTGCTGATGGTTCCCACCACTTTTTTCAGCATCTCAGAGAAAGGCTAAGTCCTGGATGGGCAACAGAAAGCAGCAAAGCAAACATAAACATCATGTCTAAGCATCAGTGTGGTGCTACCAGAATGGGTAAAGGATACACAGTCTTTATCAAAATATAAAGATGGGTCTTTGCCCAAAACAGTAGGATTGGCAGCATTTTTAAAAATTTGAAGTTTCCTTCTAGAAACAATGATCTTTTCTTTAAAAAAAATTTTTTTAAGAGGAAAGAAAAAATGAATTAAGAACTTTAAAAATCTGCATTATCATCCTGACCTAGACTAACTGAATGACATTTGGGCAAGTAGTTTAATTTCTGTGTGCATGTGTGTGTGTGTAAAATTTAAAAGAAAATGCAATTCTATGAAAAAACAAATTGGTAGGGTATATTAATGTCATTGCCCCACAATTTTACGTTAGAACCTATAGAGATTGTAAGTAAAACAAATTCTTGACCAGAGTTTCATTTGTCCAAATCAAAAGCATAAAAAAGGAGTTGGCAAGAGTGCCCAAATATTTAGAGAGTGAAAACTAGAATAATAAGGTAAGGGGTAATTTACTGTATATTGGCAAAGTGGAAGAAATAGGCCTATAGTGTAAATGTCTGCATATTCTTTTATTCTAGGCAGAACTCTTACATTAGCATGGGGTAGAAACTCAGGCTTTGGGCCAAAGTTTGTAGGAGAATGAGCCTTTGCTACCTCTCACTTTATAATTTATTTACTGTTTTAGCTGTTCTTCTTTTGCCTTTATTTTCCTTGAAAATTTTTTATCTTGCTATTTCTTATCCAGCTGTGTGTGACACCAGGAACTGCCCTCTTACTGTGAAGGCCACATTCAATTGTTGAAACAATAACAAGTTGCTATTTGGTCTGGCAGTTGTCATTCCTCTGTAGTGCTTAAAAGTACAAAATCTATAGCCTATAACTTGCTCTTCATTGCCTCTTGTAGCATAACAGGTATGAAAAGGCTATCTGGGTCTCATGACAGAGCTTTTTATTTGTAGTTGGTTACTCTTACTTGTTACCACTTAATGCCCACTATTTAGCGTAAGTATAAATGGTCTCATAGAAAATTCTTACACATTGCATTTATAAAAGTGTCAGATGGGAAAGAATCTTAAAGATAATTTATTACAACCCTTTATTTTACAGAAGAGGAAATTCAGGCTAAGAGAAGATTATGTCATAGTCGTGAAAGAATCTAGACTTTAGAATCTTCAAGAACTAAATTAAATCCTAGTTTCACCATTTGTAAACTGGAGTCTCCTTAGGTCAATTATTTATTGTCTCTGAGCCTCAATTTTTCTCATTTGTTAAATGAAGATAATAATGTATGTAAAAGGTTGTTGTGAAGACAATATGTTAATATAAAACCTAGTTCCTGGTTTGTAGAAGATACTCAGTGAATGTTCGGGTGCTTCTCTTTCCTTCCCCCTTTCCTTTGTTCAGGTTTACTTATAATTAGTAGCACAGCTGAAATGAAAACGAGGTTGTTCTGATTCAAAGGGCATGTCTTTACCTTGAATGAAAGTAAAACAAAAAAAAATTCTTATTTCAGAAGTAAAAGAAACTTAGAAAAGATTAAAAAAAGTCATAATTCCGTGATACAGAGGGAACAAATTTGATCTTTATTGTGTATCTTTTTTCTGTGAGTACACATAGTATACATACAAATGTATAATATATGTAATATAATATACACATGTGTTTTGTGTATATATGTAACTTATTAATAAAAGAAATTTACATAATTTTGTAACCCAGTTTTTCTTTAATATGTAACAACTTTTAATGTTAGTATATATTCTTCTATCAAGGTCAACAAACTTTTTCTGTAAAGGACTAAATAATAAATATTTTAGGCTTTGTAGGCCATATAGCCTCTGTTGTATCTACTTAACTGCCATTATAGTAGTTCAGAAGCAACCATAGACCGTATATAAACAAGTGGAAGTGGTAGTGTTCCAATACAACTTCATTTACAAACACTGATTTTGGCCTCTGGGCTCTACTTTGCTGACCCTGGTTCTTCACCATCATTGTAATGGATGCATGGTATTCCATTTATTTATTTAAACTATTACTGGATATTAAGAATTGTGCCAATTTTGTGTATGTCTGATGATATACAAGGAGCAGTGAATGTCCTTATAGTTATATATTGGGTTTTACACATATGATTATGTCCTTAAGATTAACGTATACACTGCTTCTGACATCATATCAAATTTTCTACTAAAATTCAGACTTAAAAATCAAAACATTTCTTATGTACAAGTATTTCTTGATTTACATAAACAGTCTTTAAAGTAATACATAAAATTGAACTTTATAAAATGGTTACGTTAAAGTAAAATTCCTAAAAATCTTATCATTGTTTAGTTATTTCTAGGATTGACTTTTGACTTAATTGGTGTTTTCCGTTGTGGAAAGAACTATAAATTGATTTACTTTATTTTAAAAGGAGGAAATTTTAAGAGCATTTTCTGAGTGACTGGTATATTTATTGTAGGCATTAAAAAACATTTGTATCTATTAGAACATTAAATAGTTCAAAAAACTTTGCTCTCTTACTGTCTAGGACAAGGTCTTGATTGACTGATATGAGGTTAACCTCCTGCTATTTTTCCTTTGGGTCTTGTTTCAGCTAGCTTAAGAGTGACGAAAAACAACAACAAAAAAACTGGTTACCTTTTCAATTGCTTCAAACATGGTTCTCTGACATTTAGGAACATTTCTTCAATTTAGCTGATGTGTAGAGGTGTTTTCCAAGTTTACTTATTTATTATTTATTTATTATGACCAATATATCATTTATTATAGATTTGCAGTTTTACTGTATTGTCCAAATATATATTATACCCAGAAAGCAATCACATTTAAGGTAAGGCAGAAAAATAGAAGAATAACACAGATTTTTCCAATGATGAAGATTATTATTTCTCAATTATTTCAGTGCTATAAAGTCTATGTAAAGAGATAGTGGAGTGTCTCATTAATTTCTTAAACTAACAAAATTGCTTTATCATTCAAATAAAATAGCATGTCTAGAATTTCTATAACAAATCATTATTAATCATATTTATTCTCAGAAAGGATGCCTGCATTAGGCATAAATTCAAAGACCTTTAGAATGAGTATACTAGAGAGGCATGGTTACCTGGGAAAGCCTATGATTCACACATCCTAAAACAGTGCTTCTTAAACTTTGGCTTAGTAAGAATTATTTAGAGGGCTCATTAAAACACAGATTGCTAGGCCCCAGACTTTCCAACACACTAGGCCTGGGACAGGTCCCCCAAATTTTCATTTCTAGTTTTCAAGTGATATTAATATTTTTCTCCAGGTACCACACTTTGAGAACCACAGTTGTAGAAAAATAATTGTTCTATTTATTGTTGTTGTTTATGGTTTCACCTTCGCAATTTCATAGTTTCTCAAAACCCTTTTTTCCCAGAGAGCTCTTAAAATTTAGTATCTTTACTATTTGTGGAATATTCTCAGCTTTGCTCATCTACAAGCATTTTCTTAGCATTGTAGGAATTCTCTTTTAAAATCCAGGCTTAACCTTTAGCTAAAGATACAAATCTATTTTAATTTAATGATCACTTCAGTCATATTTTATATGATCTAACTTTGCAATTTTTTTTTTATCGTTTTCACCCACACCAACATTTTAGGATAGGCAGTTATGAATATAACCATGTTTCTAATGAAAATGTTAAATCTTATCCTTGGTAGTTTTTCGGGGTGGTTAAAATTCGTTTCCAAGTATATGCATTCAAATGTATTTCCATATTTGATTAGCTTTATTGTCATCATTCCCAGTAATCTCTTAAAATGTTAATTGTCAAACTTCTTTGCTGACAAGTGAGAGGTAGAGTAAGTTTTTTAAGTATGGTATACAAAACAAAACTTAGTTACAGTTGTTGGAATGAAGAATTCAGTTAGAGCCAAAAGATGTTTTAAAGTGCAGAATACAGTCATTTCAAAGCCTGATTGAAAGCAGCTTCAATTTTATAGTTTTCTTCAAACAACATCTTCATTGTTTTCTGGAAAGATGGTATTTGAGAAAAAGAAATGTCTCGAGTTACTGTGTTTATGAGGAGAGAATTGCTGAGTCTTTTAAATGGTTAATGAGAAGAAGTAATAGTTAAACACTTGGAGCATTGATTTCTGATTTGAATTCTCCAACACAGGCCAGCCCTGAGGGAAGGGGAAAAAAAGCTTGCTAATTAACATTTGATTACTGATGCCACCTTCTCATTCCCTTTGCACCATCCGGTTTCAAGTGTTTTTGTTCAGGAAGGATTTTTAGGAGGCTTTTAACTTGCATCTTAGTAAAACAAATCCATCTGCAACTGCAGTGATGAGTATATAATATGTTCAAAAAAAAGAAGAAAAAGAAAAATCCTTAGATACGAAGTATGTGTTCAAAACCCAGTCTGGATCAGGAATGATTGGTTTCTTAACTATAAGCCTTTCAGAGCACCAAAGATTGCTAGGAAACTGGAAGGAAGCCTAGTCTGTATGCCTTATTTTGATTTAAACACCCACACACAAATACTTATTTGTTTAGTGCAGTTACTATTTAGCAAACTCCTAACCAGAGCATCTTTTGATAGTGTGAAGAACTTGGAGTTCAAAGTTTGATGGAATTAAAATTTGGATAAGTTCAGGTTCTAATAGAACCAAAGGCTTTTTCTTCTGAGATTGATAAGAGAATAAGATAGTTGTCTGTTTCTGGGTGCTCTTTGGTAAGAGTTGTAATTTGTCATAGTATTCTTAATTCAGAAAAATTAGGAACTAGAATGCTCATAAATTTATAGCTGTTCTAATCCCATGGCAATTAAGCATTTTGTTTCTTTTTTTGCTGTATTAAAATGTTTGTTATGTGATGAATCCTGAGCCACATTTCAAAATTTTAAAGCTGTTGACATAAATTAATGGAACTTTACAATTTTAACACTTAGCTAGTAGTATTCGGGCAAAACCGTAACCTCACTGATAACATTTGGTTGATGGAATAGTTATTTGGGAAACCAACATGACTGGCTTTATTTTTAAATGAGATTTCGTAAGTGGAAACTGTTATTTAGCCTTTTAATAAATGTAGACTTTTAATATAATAAATAGCAGAAGCTAAGAATTTCCTCATCTAAGAAAAAATTCACATAAATACTTATTATAAATCTATATTTCTTACCTGAAATTATTTGCAGTTTTCCTTTTTGATGTATTAACTCTTTACTATTTTTCTTCCATTTTCATTTTAAACTTTTCCACATTACTTGCTTGTCTTACATGTAGTTACCTCTTCTTCTCCTGTTCCTAAGATTAATTCCCAATATTGTCATAAAATTTTAAAATTTTGAAAATCAGAAGTGATCTTGTTTTATTCTCTTCTAATATTGAGTAAACTAAGTCTCAGAGAGATTTCACCAACTTGCCCACAATAACTGCTGGGCAAAATTAGGATTATCAATCTAGTTCTTTCCTCTCATTATGCCATAATACCTCAAACTTTGTGCCTTTTCTACTATCAGAATCTGCTTCCTACTCTCAGAATCTGCTTTCTCTTAGGATAATACCGAAATGACATTTAAGATTCCCTGAAATGTTTTTCAGTAGTTTGATCAACGTTTAACACACAAGGAATGATTTTATTAAGGCAGACAAGTTTCTATTAAGTTTTTTATATTTCAGTTTGAATAGCTACAAACAACTCATTTGACGCTAATCTGAGCCTTAAAACTTCGCCTTTAGCAGAGTAACTTCCTAAGAATTTTTTTCTAAGAAATTCTGATAACTAAAAAATAAAATAATTTGGAAATTCATGGAACTCAAAAGAAAACTGTAGGAGATGAAGATCTTACATAATTTTATATTGCCCATGTCATAATAAAAATGATCTTTTCCACAGTGCTATATTTATCACTGAAAATTGCACATGAGGGAATATGAAGTTTGAAGTAAAGAGCATTGCTTAGTTTTATACATTAATTATAGTATAATAAATAGATGTTTATTATGAAAAGCAAATAAATCAGTACTATATTAATTCTATACTATTTCAGGTTGATTTAATTTTTTTTTCTTGGTCACAAACAATTGTCTTATCTGAAGCAATGGGAAGAGATGAAACTGTCCTTTTAGAAAATATTGGAAACAAACTGAAAAGTGTGTTGTCAGTCTAGAATACTTGATCCATATAGAGTATACTTTGCAACATAACTTTATGTTCAGCTGGTAATCAAAGCATTTATTAAATTTCTTGAGAACTAATTGAAACATTTGCATAGTTTAGCAGACTGAAATCTCATAGATTTAGAGCTTAATGCATAACCAGAATTGAAAAGATTATGAAGGTTCAGCATGTTATTGAGCCAATGCTGATCAAAGAAAATGTGTAAGACAAAAAGGCCCTTAGGAAATGTTACCGTGTGAAGTGCCACTTGTCCTTAACTGAAATTTAACACAAATCTCTAAAGATGGGACTCCATCAGAAGTAGCACAATAATGGCAGCTGGGTATGCCTGCTACAGCATCCCAGCTTGTATGTGTGTGTGTATGTGTTCTTTCTGCCTCTCTCAAGTGCTGTCAGATCTCTCAAATCAGTCTCTCAGTTTATTTCTCTTCCTCCCCGTCCCCTGTCTCCCTTCCCTTTAGCCCTGCCTTTCTCCCCCCAGCCTCTCACTCTCCTTCTCTGTTTCTCCACCCTTCTTCCCTCCCTGAGAGAACTTGTGTTCTTCATTTGATTCCTGGTGACCTTAAACTCATCTGCATCATTTTATACACAGCTGTATTTTGTTATTCAGGTTTCCTAGAATACTGATTTTTTAGAAGAATCATTTTTACTTTTGTGTACATTTAGGATTTTTTTCTTTCTCTACAAGATTGTGACATAAATTTTTAATTAAGTAAAAACATCAATGAAGATAATGGAATTTGAATATCTCCATTAGTTAAACCATCTCTCATTTTGTACTTTTGCTATCATTATCATTTACCTTTCTTTCATATAATGGTAAAATCTGCCAATGGTTACAACATTGATAGAATAGGGAATTATTTTTGAAAGACTAGTTTGTTTTCACTTAAATTGTTGTTGAGTGATTGTTGTTTAACACATGATTCTTTTCATTTAATCTCAGAAACTCAGCCAATTTAGTTTTTCCATTGGAACAATCAAACATTAGCCTAATATGCTTTCCCTAAAATGCTTTACGTTGTACTGTCTCAGCCAAGTTCTGTCCGCATTAACCAGTTTATTCTATGACAAGTTGCTTAACAGATGTCATTCTGGGAAGAACAATGAAGCCAAATACTTGTGCAATGGCTAACATTACTCTAACTTTGATCACTTTTGTTCAGCACATCAGTCTGGCGTTGTGCTTTATACCAACATAACACTATAGCCAGAACATGCTTTTCAGGCTTAGAATAGCAAAGGAATGTTATTCAATTCAGTGTGGTTACAGATGAGTTAATGGAAGAAGAAAAAATACTGTTTATTTCATAATACCATATTGTTGTGTTTTGGAATTAAGGTGGAATTTAAAGAATCCCATTCCAGAGTTATTTGTTTATATATTCAACCCATAGTATTTGTGTATACTCTTCAGTGCTGGGGTAGGCTTCCCACCTTTCCAACAGAGGTAAATATTTGCCTTGTCTTTTTCTATCCCCCTTCCCCAAATAGCTGAGGAAGCTTATCTAGACAACAGAATTCAAAAATAACTTTTAAGAAAGGAATTTTTTTTTTTTTTTTTTTATGTTGAGGCCTAAAGTCTCCTCATAATCCCTTTTCCGTCCTTTCCCTTTCTTTCATTAATATAATGTTTTGGGTTTATGGAACACCCTTCTTAAGAGCACTAATGTTTAAGCATGACAAAATAGTCTTGGCTAGTGAAAGTGGTCAGAAGTTTGCCTAGTTGCATTTGGTTGAATTGTCGGGTTGATAATAACTAGTGAAAATTTCCAAACTTAATGCAACTGACCATAAACAAAATACTGCATGGTAGACTGGCCATTGCTAAGAACCTCTGAAGAAAAGCTGTTTGTTTGAATTGAGTGGGGATCAAGCCATGCCCCCAAGCTCCTCAGTTCTCACTTACTTAGTCTTTTTTCACAGGTGTACATTAGAGATAAAAATAGATTGAGTTCCATGTTTTGTTTTGTTTTGTTTTTCTTTTCCTCAGTGAATATATATCTCTATTTCACTGGAATGATAACTTAGATGTGTGTATGTATAATAAACAGTAATGTGATACAAGATGCTGTAATGGGACAACATGATACTTTAGGCTTCTGCATTTTTAAAACATGAATGAATACTGCTTGTTTTCCATATTGAAGCAGCATCACAGAACAGGTTATGTGCAACATTTCAATACTAGCTTTACTTGTTGCAGTCAGGTATCCCTTTACCTAATTTGAAGAGTTAGTTAAGATAGGTGATCTCTCTATTCTTAGGTCTTGTTTATTTTTTTAAATTAAATACATTCAGAATGAAATAGAATTTCTGTATCCTATTTGTAAGTAAAGCTGAAGACAGATATGACACCTCTTAATTACTGGGTAACATAGAGTTTAACCACTTTATTTGGAGAAATTACTTATCTCCTGTCCTTTTTAAAATGAAAGGTATAATGTTGCTTGTTGAGGAAAGTAGTTTTTCATCTTTAACCATATTTAAAATGTATCATTACCTATTTTCAGGAAGAGCCTAAATAGTATATTAATGGATGGCTCTCAGTTAATAAATATTCTGTTGAAATAGTTTTTAATTTGGGGTGATACCAAAGAATCTGTGCTGCTTTATTAAGTTTTTGTATTTTTGAAACATACACCAAACAATAACGATAACTTGAGGTTTTTCCTCCTGCCCTCTCCAAAAAATAAAACACAAAAAACAACAAAACCTACAGAGAAACTTGAAGTGTATCTTTTGTTTATTGTATATGGTGAGTCATTTAAAGATGTGATACATTATTAACATTTAAAATTATAGTCCACCATAGATGAACTGTGTACCTAAAGTTTCCTGACTAAAAAGAAATTTGAAGTCATCCAGGAATATAAAAACAATAGGCAGAGGGAGGTGTTTATTAAATCTTTATTTCACCCAGTTTTCATTGAGAATCTGCTTTTAAATTTGATTTAAATTTTTTTACAGAATTTTTGACTTTTCTTTTCCTAGTTTCAAATTTTTGTTTCAAATCCAGAAGAGAAAAGGAAGTACATGAATATCACATAAGTGCCAATGATCATAAGTCGCGGGAAAACCTTATTTTAATTGTGCTATCTTTTTCTTTGCATAGGTAAAGAGAAATGTGTATGACCTTACGAGTATTCCTGTTCGCCATCAATTATGGGAGGGCTGGCCAACTTCTGCCACAGATGACTCGGTAAGTGACAGTTGAGTTATCAGTTTTTTTATTCTGTTCTCTCTTGCCACTTTCAGTCTAATTGGTTGTGATAATAAGCAGAATCAAATGCTTTGAATGTTCCATTGAAAGAACTTTATATATCAAATAATGTCAAAATAAGGAGTTGTGATCATTTGAGTTCACTTGCAGGACAGATATCATAAACCAAGTATATCAACATTCTCTTGGTAATATTATAGTGTCAATATCAGGAATTTGATGCTACTTGATTTAATTTTTTCCTTAATGAAAAGAATATATTTAGACGTTCCTAATGAAATATCCTAAGCACAAATTTTTCTTCCTAAATTACAGATTTCTCAAAATCAACCTTACCAGTATATTTTATTTTAATTTTAAAACTACATTTCCCATAGTAGGTTGGTACTTTTTAAAAAAGCTAATTTTTATAGTAATATTAATGGCCCTTTTTTCTTAAACTACCCATAATTTTCACTGCCATAATAAGCTAGAGGAAAACATTTAGTCTGCCATTTTTACCTGTTACTATATCTATTTATGATGATTATCCTATTGTAAATTTTGAAACACTTCCTGTCTCAGCTTAAACTTACCGTTTTCAAGACTGTAATACTACCTGATGTTGTCTCTAAGTCACAGCTTACACAAGAGGGAATCTCCATTAAGAGACTTGATTCTTTTTGCCTCATTATTCATATTTGCACCTTGTCCCAGAACCTGTGAAGTGATGCCTGCCCACACCTCCCTAGAGCAAATGTTGCCACATTGGCAGAATGTTGCCTTGAGCTGCATGATTTGATACAACAAAGATGTTTGGGGCCAGACTGCTTTTAACTGGTGCAATAGCAGATCCGCTAGCTCCAGTACTTTGGTTTTGGCAAAAATGGCTTATAACTGTAGTCTTCTAAGAAGATCCCAGCCAAAGAAATGTCATGAAACCTTTCTTTCATTAGGATTATAAAAACTCATAAAGCTGGTGCTTTTAATCTATATTGTTGCAGGCGATGGTGTTTTTTTACTTATTTAAATCACTCAAGTGGAGGCATCTGCTACAAAACAAGATCGTCCTCACAGCTTAGGGCATGAATTGGGTACAGCTGAGAAATGTCAGCTGTGTAAACAGCCTGAAATGTGTTACCAACAAAAATATAATTAATTTCTTTCCAAGACAGTGTGCCATAACTTAATACTTAGAATGGTTTAACTTTCAGAGAAAGCACCTGAACATTTTCTTCCCAGTGCCAGAGTAGAGGATTGATTATAAAGGTCATTAAAAGTGAGGTTAGTTTACACTTTCCCTGCTCAATTGCGGATATTTGTGTGGCTTTGAATATATAGTAACTTTAGATACCAGTGGCTTCCATGAATTTATGGAAACATCATAGATCAAGAAGTTAATGGATTTGAGATGATGCAAGTATTCTAAAATTAGATTGTGGCAAGGTTGCACAACTCTGTAAATTTACTAAAAATCATTGAGTTGAACACTTGAAAATGAGAAATTTTATGGTATGTAAATTATACCTCAAAAGCTATTTTTTAAAAAGTTAATGGAGAGAACTAAGATTAAAATACTTTTTCATTTACATTTTTATGTTGTATGAGAAATTTTTTGCAATAACACAGGAGATGTTTTCTTTAGCGTACTTCTCATTAACCTTTGACTTAGCAAACAGGGCAAAGAAGTAGACTTCTTATAATTAGATTCTTGTATAATCTTGAGTCTCTTACCAACATGATAGACTACACTCTTTTGACATTTTCAATGCTACTCAGTGAAGTCAACAGTCATTTAAAACATTGTTGTCCCATCTCCCTTCAGAGTTAAAATATTTTCTTTGCTTGTAGCTGTACTTTAATGGGGTATGGGATACTGTATGAATTGTCAATAACTCTTTCAGTTCCTTTTGCACTCTTTCACCAGGGAAATAGGTATCTAAAGCTGCACCAGTAGGGGAATGTTTTCATGCTGTGACAGTTCAGCTGTGAGAACAAGGAGTTGCAAGTAGGCGAAATCTCATTTTACACTTTAACAAGGACGCTCTTGGTTTCCAGAGAGTAGAAATAATTTTAACACTCTGAATTATGTCTAGACTTCTTACTTATTATAATGCAGACAATTTGAATATAAGTAGTTTTTAAAATTCTAATTTTAATAGTGCTTACACAAAGTAAGAAAAATCCTGCCTTTTTTCAATTAAAAATTTTTTATAGTTTAATATATTTTAATAGAAAACTTACAGGAACAGCACAGAAGAGTGACCATATTAAAACATATACTTGCCTGTAGGACACCTCAGAAAAGTATAGTGAATGAATGGAATCCACTGTATGATAAAAATGCTACGAACACCATTTAGTTGCCATCATAAGAAAATTCACTCATTTTTTAAAAAATCCAAATGCTGGCATTGTGCAAAATATTTAGTGGTTTTATTTATAAATGTGATAAAGTTGAACTGCTGAAACTTGTTCACTGAAATATTTGACTTGCTTTAATGGTTTACATCCCTCCATTTATATTAAAAATTCACACACACAAACAATGAATCTTAGAACACTGAAAAAATAAAAAATAAATTCACACACAAATGAAAATGGAAAAATTGCCAGTACCTGATTTTTGTCTTCTGTTTTCCCACTTTCAGTCATATACCGAGGTATCTTTTGATCCCATGGAAAAAAATATCTAACATTCAGAACTACCAATAACAGGAAGAAGAGAATTTTTTTTTTTTTTTTTAAAGAATGAAATGCTTTCCATCATAGTAGGTTCTTAAGCACATTCTCCTCGTGTGTGGCATGCTAGCTAGATGTCTTTTGGCATAATTGTTACCCATTTGGCATGGATAGTACATATGTCGGTGTCTTCAAAAAGGCCCACCAGATAGGCCTCACTTGCCTCCTGCAAAACACCAATAGCTGCACTCTAGAAGCACAAATCTGTTATGAAGTCCTGAGTAATTTCTTGTACCAGCTCCTGGAAGGGAAGTTTATGAATCAGAAGTTCGCTGATAACACCTAATTTCACAGAGTGCCATAATACCAGGCCTGTAATGATTAGGTTTGCTCCCCCTTCTAGGAGAGGGTGCGTCCTTGCGAGTGGGTTTTGTATCCGTTGTTTCCTCAGTGCTTTACCACCAGTGGATTTCCAGTCCACTTTGTAGGAGCCATGGAATAGAGACCTCCTTACTTACCCCCCTTCTCCTTCAGCTAGAGCTGGGTGAGCTAGAGGTGGTGCAGCAATGGCTGCAAACACAATTTAATCCTTCAGGTTTAATCCTTTTTTATTGTGTACTATTTTTTTCTTTTGAGTTTACTAATGGGCTTCTGTGGGTCCATCATTGGCTAAAGGAATGTTAACTCAGAATTTTAGAAATTAGGAATTTTATTTTTTAAAGATTTATTTATTTGAGGTGGGGGAGGGATGGAGGGAGAGGGAGAGAGAATCTTTAAGCAGACTCCCCACTGAGCATGGAGGCTGACACAGGGCTCCATCCCAGGACCTTGAGATCATGACCTGAGCTGAAATCAAGGGCTAGACACTCAACAAACTGAGCCACCGGGTGCCTATTGAGAAATTCTTTACGCATGTGTTAGGAATCAGAAAGTTGCATATTAAATATTTTCGCATTGAAATTGAGATCATTTATAGGCAGAATCATCCCACATGGTTCTTCTGTAAAATAAAAATAAAACAAAACCCACACACATATCCCTCTTTCTTTTTCGTAGTTTTAAATAAAAAGAATTTGTGAATGTGAGTATTTTATCTACTTTGATCCTTGTGACGGAAACCATTTTCTTCTGTAACCTCCCTGATGCACTGGGTTTGACAGGTGTCAAATTATGGACATTCCCTTGCCACTGGATCCCTGCCCTCCACTTTACGGGAGCTGCTCTCTGAATAGACTCTCACAGTTACCACATACT
This sequence comes from Mustela putorius furo, assembly GCF_011764305.1. Lineage (NCBI taxonomy): Eukaryota > Metazoa > Chordata > Mammalia > Carnivora > Mustelidae > Mustela > Mustela putorius. Next base: position 40,017,930 of record NW_025422005.1, on the reverse strand, counting down.
TATTACACTATAATTACCTACTAAGTAAACTCATAAGCTTCCACTATAGTCATTCCATCCATTGTTGCAAGGTTAACATTTCTGAAGTCCAGAATGAATCACATTCAGCCTTACTTATTTGTCTTCAATGGGAGCCCAATATTTGTTGATTTATGTACAGATTTTTATGCTGGCACTCAGAACCCTTCATTCTTGGATCTGAAATTTCTCTTCCAGGTTTATTTTCCCATATAGGCCCAGAATAAATGCTCAGTAAATATTTCTCAATGATTGAATATGATAACATATTTCTCAGCTTTAGCTAACTACTCATTTTTCTATTCTTGAAATATATGTGATACTCTGTCCTACTCTGTGTCAGTTAATCATACTATTCCTTCTGTCTGGAATACCTGGAGCAATAATTTCTTTCCTTCAAACTTTTCTTTAAGAAACTGCCTATATGCCTCTTCCCAAGCCACATTCTCCAACCCTCTTAGAAATAAGTTTTATATTTCTTTCTTCTATTTTTTTTAAAAGTCTTTCTTCTATTTTTTAAAAAAGATTTATTCATTTATTTGAGAGTGCATGCATCCATGTGAGAGAGGGACAGAGGGAGAGAACCTTCAAGCAAACTCCTTGCCAAGCATGGAGACTGACAAGGGCTCAACCCCACAACACGTGCAACACGTGAATGACCTGAGCAGAAACCAAGAGGGGGATGCTTAACTGACTGAGCCACCCAGAAGCCCTTCTGTTCTTCTATTTAAATTATTTTAATTTTTCCTTCTTTGGTTCTTTGCTTCCTTTATTCCTCTCACCTGGTTCTATTATTTACCATCTGAATAACCACAAACAATTAACGTCTCTTGGTGTCAGTCTCTATAACTGTAGAAGAGAGATAATTACTCCTAGAGGTATTGTGAAGACGGAAAGAGTCAGTAGTTACAAATATAGTTACTCCTTTAAGTTTATTTTGAAGATTAAAGTAGTCAATACAAGATAATATCTAACATAGTTAACCTTTGGCTGTTACTGTTTGTTTGTTTGTTTTTTATCTATCTGTTTATTCACTTGACATTTGTAGAACAACTTTATAGGCCAGTAAACATGCTGGCCCTGAAAGTTGCAAGAATAAGGTCCTGTTGTTCAGGTCCCTTCCTCAGGGACTGCAAAATATAGTGTGAGACAGATGTATAAGCAATGACAACTGAAGTTTATGTAAATGCAGAGGGATCATTGAAGAGGAAGCAACCAGTTTTGCTGACAGATGGGGGTAGTGAAAAAAAGGACTTCCCAGAGAAGGGGATATTTGATTGTATTTTAATTTGTATTCTTGTATTTCTCTTTTATAAATTCTAAAAATTGAGAGTAAGAACAGTTGTCTTGATCTTTCTATGCTTTATAAGGATCAAACATAGAGTACATTCAGTCATTTGAATTGTTCAGAGCTCCACTAAGTTGACATCTGTGATAATAAACAACTAAACAGTGAATTTGTATGAGTATAGTAACTTGAAAAACTGAGAATCGGGTTTATTTTCTTTCTAATAAAAATTAAATTATCAAAACTCAATGTTTCGGGGTGCCCAAGTGGCTCAGTGGGTTAAGCCTCTGCCTTCGGCTCACGTAGTGGTCTCAGCGTCCTGGGATAGAGCCCCCCATCAGGCTTTCTGCTCAGCAGGGAACCTGCTTCCCCTTCTCAGCCTACTTGTGATCTCTCTGTCAAATAAAATAAATAAAAAATCTTTTTTTTTTTTTTTAACCTCAATGTTTCTTTAGTGGCAAATAGAAAAACATAATTGGAGGGGACAAGGTGACACCAAGTTGTTTCATACCAACATATGCATGTCTGTGTGTCAGAGCAGGGTAATCCAAGTTCATTGAATCACAATATTGCTCTTATTTGGGTAGTTTACTTAAGGTATGAATTTTGGTTTCATCATCTGCAAAATGAGGATGCTCTTGATACCCTTGAAAGTCTATTGTGAAGATTAAATGGATTAACATAACAGGTTGAAACATGAAATTGCCACTTTTAAAGAATGAAATAGTTGAATATTAATGATTTCAGTTGGTTTTACCTAATAGGTAAAGCACATAATATGCAGGTTTTGGCAATTACAACTGTCAGCCCAAATCTATTCAACATCTATTTTTGTAAATAATGTTATACTGGAACACAGTCACACTCACTTGTATATGTATTGTATACAGCTTCTTTTACACTATAACTGATGGTAGGGGTGTGTGGTTATAACAAAACCACCTGCCCACAAAGCCTAAACTATCTACTGTTTGGACCTTTACAGAATAAGTTTGCCAACCCCTTGTGTAATGTCTGGCATTTAGTAGGCATTCAACAAACATTAGCGCCTTTTCCCTTGGGTAAGCACCTTCTTTATATCACATACACATGCAGAATCAGAAGCATTCTTTGGGTAGCTTCAGAGCCATTTTATGCTATTTAAATTACTCTGTTGGCCTGGCTTAGGTCAGACAAATTTAGGCAGTCTTTGAATGTCTTCACTGGCTCTTTCTTTATTTGGCAAGATTATAGATAATGTTGCTTCTGATGGTGGTGAAACTCCATAGCTTCAGAGCATTCATTGCCCTTGTCAACATATAGAGTCTTTTACAAATAACACAGGCAAAGACTAAACAGCCAGAAAGAACAGCTTTAAAAGCAGAAGAAAGTTTGATTTTAAAAGCAATGAAAAGTTGTGAAATGGACTATACCCTGAACAGAGAGTGAGAAATTCGGGAAGATGGATGAAACATTCAAGGGACATATTTACCCAGTAAATATGAGGGCAAACACATGGAAGCAAGGCATTCCCCAACAGGAAATTTACAAGCACTATGATCTGATGCTGTGAATCTTGATTTCAGTTTATTAAAATCCCAAACATGTAGACTCCTGGTTCTTCCTATGAAAAAGTAACTGCTATGAAAATGTTCTTCTTTCTATAAACAACCAGAAGACTGGTTAAAATATATGGTATATAACTATTTTCAGATATTAGACAATAGGTAATGCAGGACTCTGAAGAAGGAAACACATGAGCCCCATGGTGGTCTTACATTCTGCCTGTAGTTAATTTCTGGATCCCAAAATAGGGAAAAGAAATGAAAGCAGAACTTGCTATTTTACTGAGTTACTGGATAATGAAAGACTGCGAGGAAAAAGAACAATTAACTGAAAGCTATAAGGCAAACAATTCTGAACTCTCGTGGAACTGAGAAAAATCTGAGTTCCCACCAGCCATAGTAGAAACACCTCATTGACTACCTGGGGCATTCAGGAGATACCCTCCAGAAGAGTCACACCTTAATGGAATGAATAAACAACTTCTGGGGTGAAGACTCTTCTAGGACTGCCATTTTACCTGCTTACAAAGCAACCTTCAAAAGGAACACGTTGATTAATAAATTAGCAAATTGCTTCTAAGAAACAGAGTCCCAGCATCCAGTCAAAAGTTACTATACATATGAACAGCAGGGAAACCTAGCCCACAATCAGGAGAGAAATTAGTTAAAAGAAATGGAAGTGACTTAGATAATGAATTAGTACATTGGGACCTCAGCTATTAAAAGTATTATGAATATGCTCAAGGTTTTAAAAACATGAACTTACTGAAGGGAGAATAGAATATATAAGATGGAATAATATACCATTCTAGAGATAATATATCTGAAATGACAGTTTCACTGGATGGCTTAATAACAGATTAGAAACTGCCGAAGAAAAGACCAGCGAACTTGAATATATAACATAAGAATCTATCTAAATTGAAGGACAGAGAGAAAAAAAAGACAAGAATAAATGAACAAAGTATCAGTGACCTCTAGGGCAAAAATCAAGCAGTCTAACAAACAGGCAGTTGGAATCCTCAAGGGAAAGAAAAGATTGGGGAAGGAGGTCAAGACAAAAAATATTTGAAGAAATAATCTCTAAAGTTTTTCCATAGTTGATGAAAACTATAAAACTTATAGCTCCAAAAAGCTCAGTGAACTCCATGAAAGATAAACACAAAGATTTCTACAGTAAGGAGTATCATTGTCAAATTGCTGAAAACAAGTGATAATGAGAAAGAAATTTCAAGGAGAACGAAAAAAAAAAAACACAGATTACACAAGGGAACGAATATAGATGTTAGATTTCTTATCAGAAAAAATGCAAGCTAAAAAAGCAATGGAATGACATTTTCAAAGTACTAAAAATTAAAAAAAAAAAAAAGGACAACTTAGAATTCTGTAGAAGGTGAAAATAATCTTTTAAAACTGAGGGAAAAATACGTTCTTAAACAAAAACTGAGAGAATTTGGAGTCAGCAAACCTGCACTATAAGAAATATTAAAAGAAGTTCTTGGGGCACCTGGGCGGCTCAGTGGGTTAAAAAGCCTCTGCCTTCGGCTCAGGTCATGATCCCAGGGAATCCCATGATTCCCCCTCTCTCTGTCTCTGCCTGCCTCTCTGCTCTCTTGTGGTCTCTGTCTATCAAATAAATAAATAAAATCTTTAAAAGAAGAAGAAGAAGAAGTTCTTTAGCAAGAGAATGGCACCAGAATAAACTTTGATCTGTACAGAAGTGAAGTGTGCTAGTAATGGGAAAATGTGGTTAAATATAAAAGACATTTTTCCTTCTGTTTTTAGTTTCTTTAAAAGATAACTATTTATTTTTTATTTTTAATTTTTTTTTAAAGATTTTATTTATTCATTTGACAGAGAGAGATCACAAGTAGATGGAGAGAGAGGCAGGCAGAGAGAGAGAGAGGGAAGCAGGCTCCCTGCTGAGCAGAGAGCCCGATATGGGACTTGATCCCAGGACCCTGAGATCGTGACCTGAGCCGAAGGCAGTGGCTTAACCCACTGAGCCACCCAAGCGCCCAAAAGATAACTATTTAAAGAAAAAATAACTAATACTGACTTTTGGACATGTATAGAAATAAAATAAATGACAACAATAGCATGAAAAACAAAATAGATTTATAGTTGGGTTCCTTCTTATACATGAAGTGATATAATATTAATTGAAGATAGTCTATATATCTATTATATATTAAATATATTATATTTAATTATATTATAAGTTAAATCTTTAATATTTAATATTAATATTTAAACTTAATATTTAATATTTGATATTAATATTTAAACTTAATATTTAATATTAAGTCAATTATATATTAAAGATGTATATTGTAAACCTTAGAGCAACCACTAAAAAAAAGACAAAATATAGTTAATTTAAAAAAAATTATCCAGAATAAGGCAGGAAAAAGGAAAAATGGGATATGTGCAAAACAAATAGCAAGGTGAAAGATTTAAATCCAGCCACATTATAATTTTAATAAATATAAACGGCCTATACATTAAAGGGCGAAGATTGTTAAAATGAATTTTTAAAACCAAGACTCAACTATATGCTGCCTGTAAGAAACATACTTTAAATATAATAACAGTAAAAAGTTAGACATAAATGAAATGGGGAAATATTTACAAACACTAAACATAAGAAAGCTATAATGACTATCTTAACATCAGAGTACAGATAAAATATTACCAGGACTAAAAAGAGTCATTTTGTAATGAATGAAAAGACAGTTCAAGAAGATATAACAGTCTTGAATGTGTATGCACCTAGTAACAGTTTCAAAATACATAAAAACTAACAGGACCAAAAGAATAGACAAGCTCACAATTATACCTAGAGATTTCACATTCCTACCTCAGCAATTATAGGAAAATGACAAATAAGGGTATAGAAGATTTGAGCAAACTCTTAACCAAGTTGACCTGATTGAAATTTATAGACACTTTACTAAACAGTAGCAGAGTACACAGTCTTTTCAAGTGTACATGGTATGTTCACCAGCATAGACCATAGCCTGGACCATAAGTGAGGTCTTAATGAATTTTAGAGGACTACAATCAAGTGTGTTATATCTGACCAAAACAAAATTAAATTGCATATTTTGTAATTTATGTATTTTATAATTTATGTAAGTTATCATTATTCTTTTACAGAGTGTTTAGTAGTTTGTTTCTTTGTATGTCCAATATAATCAACAAAAAAAGCTACTAAAAGTGACAAGTGAAATTAACCAGGGCAGAGCCTACAAGATTAATATACAAAAAAAGAAAACAAAACAAACAAACAAAAAAACTTGCACGACACCAAAGAGAACATTGAAGATGGAGTTTTTGAAGTATTATACATACCACTCATGATTCTACCCAAAAACATGAAATACTTAAGGATAAATCTAACAAAATATATGCAAGATTTGTACACTGAAAACTACAAATTACTGCATAAAGAAATAAGTTATACCTTGGAGATGTCATAGGTTTGGTTCTAAACCACTGCATTAAAGCAAATATAGCAATAAAACGAGTCAAATGAATTTTTGTGTTTCATAGTGTACATGGAAGTTGTGTTTACATCCCACTGTTACAATATACATACCTTAATTTAAAAATACTTTATTGCTGGGGTGCCTGGGTGGCTCAGTCATTAAGTGTCTGCCTTCAGCTCAGGCATGATCCCAGGGCCCTGGGATGGAGCCCCACGTCGGGCTCCCTGCTCAGCGAGAATTCTGCTTCTCCCTCTCCCACTCCCCTTGCTTGTGTTCCCTCTTCGCTGTATCACTCTCTGTGTCAAAAAAATAAATAAAATCTTTAAAAAAATACTTTATTGCTAAAAAAAAATGCTAACCACCATCTGAGCTTTTAGCAAGTATAAACTTTTTGCTAGAAGAGGGTCTTGCCTTGATTTCAGTGATGCTGACTGATCAGGATGGTGGTTGTAGAAGGTTGGGTGTGGCTGGGGCAATTTCTTAAATTAAGACAACAATAAAACCAAATTTGCTCCTCCTTTCATTAATGATTTCTCTGTATCATGCGATGCTGTTTGATAGCATTTTACCTATGGTAGAACTTCTGTCAAAATTGGGGTCAGTCTTCTCAAATTTTGCTGTTGCTTTATCAGCTAAGTTTATGTAGTATTCTAAATCTTTTGTTGTCATTTTAACAGTCTTCATAGCAGCTTCACCAGGAGTTGATTCCTTCTCAAGACCATTTCCTTTATTCATCCATTAAAAGCAACTCCTCATCTGTTCAGGTTATCATGAGATTGCAGCCATTCAGTCACATCCTCAGACTCTACTTCTAATTCTAGTTCTCTTGCTCTTTCCACCCCATCTGTGGTTCCTTCCCCCACTGAAGTCTTGAACCCCTCAAAATCAGGCATGAGGTTTGGAATCAGCTTTTCCCAAACTCTTGTTCATGTTGATATTTTGACTTCTTCCCACAAATCAGGAATGTTATTAATGGTATCTAGAATAGTGAATCCTTTCCAGTTGTTTGATCTGTTTTGCCTAGATCCATCAGATAAATGACTATCTGTGGCAACTATAGCCTTACAAAATGGATTTCTTAAATGATAAAACTTGGAAGTCAAAAGGACTTCTTGACTCATGGGCTGCAGAATAGATGCTGTGTTAGCAGGCATGAAGACAGCATTACTATTGTACATCTTCATCAGAGCTCTTGGGTAGCCAGGAACATTGTCAACGAGCACTAGTATTTTGGAAGAAATCTTTTTTTTTCTGAACAGTAGGTCTCAACAGTGGGATTAAAATATTCAGTAAACCATGTTGCAAACAGCTGTGCTCTCATCTAGGCTTTGTTGTTTGATATGAAGAGTATAGACAGAGTAGATTTAGTGTAATTCCTACGGGTCCTAGGATTTTCAGAAAGGTAAAAGAGCATGGACTTCACCTTGAAGTCACCAGCTGCATTAACTCCTTGCAAGAGTCAGCCTGTCCTTTGAAGCCTTAAAGTGGGCACTGATTTCTCCTCTCTAACTATGAAAGACTTAGATAGCATCTTCTTCCAGTATAAAGCTGTTTAGTCTATGCTGATAATCTGTTGTTTGGTATAGCCACCTTCATTAATTACCTTAGCTAGAGCTTCCAGATAACTGCTGCAGCTTCTGTATCAGCACTTGTTACTTCACCTTGCAATTTCATATTATGGAGATGGCCTCTTTCCTTAACCCTAACAAACTCACCTCTGCTAGCTTCTCATTTTTCTTCTGCAGCTTCCTCACCTTTCTTAGCCTTCACAGAATTGAAGAAAGGGTCTTGCTCTGGATTAGAGTTTGACTTAAGGGAATGTTGTGGCTAGTTTGTTCTTCTACCCAGACCACTCAAACTTTCTCATCATTCATATATTCTCTGGAGTAGCACTTTTAGTTTCCTTCAAGAGCTTTCCCTTTGCATTCACAACTTGGCTAACTGTTTGGTACAGTAGGCATAGTTTTTGGTTTATCTTGGCTTTCAACATGCCTTCCTCACTAAGCTTAATCATTTATAGCTTTTAATTTAAAGTGACAAGTATGCAACTCTTCCATTCACTTGAACACTCAGGGGCCATTGTAGGATTATTAATTGGTATAATTTCTGTATTGTGTCTCAGAGAATAGAGAAGCCTGTGGGTAGGGAGAGAGATGAGGAAAAGCTCATTGGTAGAGCAATCAGAACATACATAACATTTCTCAGTTAAGTTCATTGCCTTATATGGGTGTGGTTCATGGTTCCCTAAAATAATTATAATAGTAGCATCAAAAATCACTAATCATATATAACCATAACGGGGTACCTGGGTGGCTCAGTGGGTTAAGTCCCTGCCTTCGGCTCGGGTCTTGATCTCAGAGTCCCAGGATCAAGCCCCATGTCAGGCTCTCTGTTCAGCAGGGAGCCTGCTTTCCCCTCTCTCTCTCTCTCTGCTTGCCTACTTGTGATTTCTCTCTCTGTCAAATAAATAAATAAAATCTTTAAAAAAATAACTATAATAATAATGGAAAAGTTGGAAATACTGCAAAGGAGAGGGAGAGAGAGTATGTTAAGCAGGCTTCACACACAATGCAGAGCCTGACATGGGGCTCGGATCTCATGACCCTGAGATCATGACCTGAGCTGAAATCAAGAATCAAGTTGCTCAACAATGAATCTTAGAACATTGAAAAAAATAAAATTAAATTAAGATGTTTAAAACAAGAGTCAGTCACTTAACCAACTGAGCCACACAGGAACCTGTAAGTTCTGTTTTTAATAGTGGATTATGATGAATATGTTGGCTTAAAACCATAAGTGATAAATGAGAAGGCAAAATGCAGACCCATTATTCATCTCCAAATCTGCTCCCTCCCTGATGCCATGGACCTTATCTTGTACCATGCTATTTCTTGTGTTCCATGTTTCCCAAGATAGTTTCAATTTTTAAATATCCAAATTTTCTCTAGAATTGCACTAACACTGGTTTGAAGTGTAACAATTATTCAATAAAAGGTGAAAACAGAAAAACAAAATTTTTCTTTATTTTCCTTTTTAGATTAGTGTTTATGTGTCTTTAAGTGTAAATGAATTTTTGATTTTCACTGTAGCACTTTGGTTTGTATATGTATGTGTTCTTGAATAATAGCCATATGATTAATGTGGCAGGGGATGTTCAGCAATACTCTTTTGCTACCCACAGTTGCTTAATATAGTGCTAGGTAAGCATGTTAAGAGACACTTACATAGTTATTTTTAGTTTACAAAGCCTATTTCATATACATGATCTCATTTGAGCCAAGTAGTAAATTATAAGTAAAAATTTTTTATAGAAAGTATATACAGTAGAATACATTTGGTATTATGCATTTTCCTTAGTGTTACTTCAAACCACTTCTTCCTTCTAACTATCCCTTAGAGTAGTGTTTTTTTTTTTAAAAGATTTGATTTATTTATTTGACAGAGAGAGATCACAAGTAGGCAGAGATTTAGGCAGAGAGAGGGGGGGAAGCAGGCTCCTCGCTGAGCAGAGAGCCCCACGTGGGGCTCGATCCCAAGACCCTGAGATTATGACCCGAGCTAAAGATAGAGGCCTAACCCACTGAGCCACCCAGGCGCCCCTCTCTTAGAGTAGTTTTAATAATGAATTTGTTTATATACACTTTGATCTCTAAGACTATGAACTCTTTGAGGGCAGGAAGCAGATCTCATTCATCTTTGTGTCTCAGGTGCTTAGCATTGCCCCAGCATAAAATAACAGTAAGTGTTTCATGTGTTTATATTAAATGTAACTCTGAAATCTCAAGTGATTGGCTCTAAATTTCAATAAATAACTGCTAGTCCAGTATTTTAATACATTTTACTGCTTTCTTCAGAGGTTTCCCTGCTCTTTTTCAAGAAACCAAGCTCTTTTCCTCTGTTATTGAGAAAGGTCTTACTGGAACTCTTGTACTTGACCCTATTCTATAACTGAGAAATGAAAGGTTGTTTATAATACATATGTGCACTACTTAATCTCTGGCATTTGTGTTTGCAAGTTAACATGCTGTCTATTGCATTTGAACAGCTGTAACATATGTGATAAGATTTCTTAATAAGTCATTTTCTTGAGCAATGGCAATATGAATCTGGAGAATAATGTTCCCAGCTTGTTAAATCATGCTTTTAGACTCTTGGATTTTAAATAATCAGTTGCCTATAATTCTCTGTTTGAGAAAGGTAGTGAAGATAGCATTGTAACCTGTTTCGGAGCTAACAGAGATTCCATGGCATTTTTTGATGTGCAAAGAAAAGGGCTCTTTGCAACTATGTTCAGTTTGCTAAATTCCTATAAATTTTCCAACAGAAAGAGAAGGCTTAAAATGAAAATTTATGCATGATAAGTAGCTTTTTGAGTTCAAGGTGACTTAATCAATAGTCATATCAATTGCTGGCCCACATCATGACATTGTTTAATATTCTACATGTATAATATATAAAGGTTTTTTTGGATAAACATCTACAAGAGATTGTTGGTCCTGATTGTTCCCACAGCCAATGAAAGTCTTTTTGTTCTTTTATTGTATGTTTGTTGACAGTTGTGATCAACACGGAATGAACTGCTTTACAGTTTATTACTTTCAAAGTACAAATTTGAATGCTGTGGATTCAGATGTATAAAAGAGATAAAATTACAGACAGCTTTGAGTGGCAGTTACATATCAAACCTCACGGGGGTTTGACAGGCAACGAATATCGTTATTAGACGCTTTTTCCATAATTGCTGACATTTATCCAGTGTTTCACAGTATTTGCTAATGTATTAATGCAGTCAATCTCTGAGAGGCTGCACATGCCTTTTTAGCCCTGGCTTTTATGGGATTCTGAAATTCATAGACCCACAGATACTTATTCCCTGCTGGTTGCCGTAGTGACAGAGCTCAGAGATAAGCCAAGACAGAGCCCTTTTGTGATTGCTTTTCAGGTGACATTCAGCGGCAGCTTGAGTAGAGTGTCCTTTTATAGTTCCTGTAATTCAGAAAATGATAACAGCTTTCTGCTGCTTAGAAGGGAAGTCTGTGGACTGCTCCCGGTGGGATTTCGGTTTGCTGTGCCACTTCATACCAACACCAGCCTGATAAAGTTCTTATTATTGTGGAGATTTCGAAGTGCAAGGGGACTGAATTAATTATGACAGGTTAGAAAATACAGGACTGATACTACAAATAAAACTTTAAAGAACCAATACATGTTCTTCAACTATAACATTAATTTGGATATCTTAAGTTATTAATGATTATATAGTTAGGCACTTGCTTAATAAGTAAATGCATCTGACTTCTAAATTGCTGGTGAACCATGCTAGCCGTTCCATCGCAAAGTTTAGAAGCTATCTTCCATTTATGTGTATCATTTTCTCATTTTGAAACCATTTCCTCAACATCTTGCTGTTTTAGAGGTAAAGAGCTGTATTTGGATACTTTGAGTTACTTTAATTTCTTTTCAGTATTCTCAGCAGTGGAATAATTTAAAATGAATGTTTTATAAATAGTAGCTTAGATAAAATGCTTCAAGTTCAGAAGAAAACACCGTTGATGATAGAGCATGGTGGTGTGGGAAAGGGGTGGGCAGATCAAGAAATTGCTGGAGAAAATAGAATCTTACCTGGAAAGAATATCGATGCCCTAAGAGGCCATGTTTTCCCCCCTAAACTCTGGAAGCTAGGAGAGTTAATAGTCTTAATTCTGTAAGAACTCCGGTAACAATGGCTAAGTATAAGAAGCCATGAGAGCTGGAAACCACTGTCTGTATAGTTGATGTTATTGAAAAGAGGCAAAAACAAACAAAAACACCAAGAAGAAGCAGGAACACTAACCTGAATTAAACCATGCAAATCTGAAAGAAGGTGTTAATTGTTTATATACCTTACCCCTTAAATTTAAATGTAATTTCACAGTTAAACAGGAAGCAAGCAGAATGAGCTGAATAGAGAAGTAACTGGAGAATCTGAAGAGATGAAGAAGAATAGATGTTTTCCCTGATTTGTAAATTGCTAGTGAATCTTGCTAGGTGAACAAGCATATGGATAGCATATGAATGAGGACCCAGAAGAGAAATTTGGCCTAAAACATCTAATTGGTTATCTTGGATTAGGTATGCAATTGAAAAGGTGGAGATCTGATTTGTGTTACTTGTTTCTAACCTTTCTGTCTCATTTAGAGCAGATGTAAACTCAACTGTCATAAAATTCAAATATTTGTAATTCAGACAAAAAGAGGTAACCTTCAGACTAGTGACAAATAAATATGACATTTTCAAATGATATTTGGTAGACCTTTATTAGCAATGTGTTACTCCATGGTGTTAATTGCATTTTTTCCTTTTTACGGTTAGCGTAATCAGTCTTCTTCTTTGATATATTAAATAAGAGAGAGAAGAAAGATTTATAAGAGTTGTATTATTATATGATCTGCTTTTCTGTGCTGTGGTTATCCACTTAGGAGTCTCTTAAAATTTAGTTATCCACTAAGGAGGACTATATCCTCCTCACATGTTTTAGAACTGATAAATATCAGCTTATAATTATTACTAAAACAAAAAACAAAACAAACAAGCTAACAAACCAGAAAAATAAGACATGTAGGTTGGGGAAAAGGGCATAATAGTCTTTCAAAAAATGTTAAGATTCCATGTTTAAAGTGGCTATTACATTTAGGGAATTGTTTCTTTTTATTAACATAATTACTTGTTCCCTGAATTCAGAAGCAAAAATTTCATCATGATGTTTATCTATTTTCAGATGACTATAAACTCAAAAACAATTTAATGAAAATTGGCCTTTTACAGTGTGACATCTAATACTACAGCAAGATCATTTCAAATAACTTTCAGAAATTAAAGTTTAGTTATTTTAATATGAAATATGTTAAAACTGAGGCACCTGGCTGCCTTAGTCAGTAGAACATGCAATTCTTGATCTCAGAGTTATGAGTTCGAGCTCCATGTTGGGCATAGAGATTACTTAATAATAGTAAAGAAAAAAATGTTACAGCTAAAACTGGAATACATTTGTGGCTTGACCCCTAGGAAATTAAAAAAAAAGAAAAAGAAAAAGGAAAGTCTAGATGAAATATAACCATTTCTCTTCACCTCTATAATTATTATTCTTTTTGTTATTAACAAAAATAGTAATAACTGGAACGATAGCCATTTCCTACTTTGTTCTAAGCACCTTATTGGGGCTTTATATATTTTATTCCTAATATTCTCATTAATCAGTCCTGAAAGGTAGATGTTACTATTCCTTATTTACATGTGAAGGAACTGAGACTCAGAGTCATTTAGTAACTCTTCCAACAATGCACAGAGAAGAACTGGGTAGAAAGAGGATCCTGGCCCAGGTTTGACTCTAAAGGCTATCTCTCTCCACTGTACCAAAAGGAATTTCCTGATGAATCCTAAATCCCAAGTTCTTATTTTTCCTTCCCTTCATAGTTCTTCAACTTCACCTATTATGAACATTCAGATATTTTCCTTAAAGAATCTATTTTGTTCCATAAGATGGGTCCCTTTGCCTTAAGCTCATCTTTGACCTCTCTGGGAATAATAACATTAGGTAGTACTTTAAAAATACTATACACAGGTGCTAGTCTTAGCAATGTATATAAAAATATAACTCAGTCTTTCTAACTAACTGAAGTTTATAGTTTGTTCCATTTTACTCATGGACAAACTGAGGCATATTCTTATGACCTCATAATTAGTAAGTGGTGGTGTTATTTGAACCCAAGTAGAACAGAGTTCATGGCCTTCCCACATTGTATGCCTCTCATAATGGCAAAGGTAGATGAATGACAGGACATCTATGAAAGCCTGTCTGACATCTGTGTTCTTCACCATAGCATAATGTTCAATGTGGAGTAGCTCACAGATGAGCATGCCACATTCATAGTGTCAAGATTTCTACTTTTATGGAATGTGAGGGGGAAAATGGAAACTAGATCTTTCTATAATTTACTGTAAAGTAAGACCACTGTGTGTACCACGTCTGCCAATTCTTTCTTAGATTCATTGATCTATAGACAATTGGCAACTTTATTTACTCACAAGCTTTTAACATTCAAGGAGAAGGTATCATCATTCTAGCCTTTTTCATCTCTAAAGCCAATAGCTGAGGGTTTACCAGTTGATCCATAAAACCAGAAATGATATTAAATGTAATTTCCACTTTAAACATGGAAGTAAGATACTATGGTTAGTTAGTTATTTAAAAACTTGTCCAGGTCCACAGAGACAGGATTAAAAATTGGAAGCTCCTTTACACTGAACATTAGAAAATTGCCACTTTTGTAATCCCATACTTTGAAATCAGGTAACTGTGTGTAGAAAAAGCCCTGGAGTTAGAGGTCAGAAAACATGGATTCTAATCTAAGCTGAGTACAAGATCATCTCTTTACATGTGCTCTGTACCCCATTCCCATTTGTCTTCTCTAAACTATACATTATCAATGATCTCTTCTTTAGAATTTTAGCTAATATCATTGGGCTGGATATTCTATCCACATTTAAGCACAAAAAGCCTCTCATCCTAAAAGAAATACATATATACACACCATAAAAGCAAACATACATATAAAAACAAATCCTCCCTGATTTTATTACTTTCTCTCCTACTTTTTGAAGCGAAAATTCAAGAAGAATTATCTGTATTTACCATCTCCATTTTTCCTGTTTGACTGATGGCTTCTATTCTTATTTTTAACCCATTTCTCCACTGGAATAGCTTTTCCTGAGGTACTGTTGACTGCCACATTACTAAACCAAGTTGGCCTCTCAATCCTCATTGTAGCTCTACTTGATTTCTTTACAGTGTTAGAGAAAAAGAAAAATATTTTAATGGAAATACATTGATTCAGAAAATTGTACACCTCATAAATGTACAGCTTGGTGAATTTTCATAAAATAAATACCTTATGTAATCAGCATCCAGACTAAGGAAGAGAACATTTGCAACATCCAGAAAGCCCTCTCAGGTCCCCTTCATCTAAAACTAAGACCCTATATTAGTTTTGTCTGGCTTTCAACATATGTAAATGGAATCATATACTGTTTGTCTTCTTTAGTCATTCTTTACTTTTTCTTTTCCTTTTTTCCTTTTCTTTAACCTTATGTTTATGAGATTCATTCATATTCTTATATGTAGTTATATTAGATTCATTTTCATTGCTTTATAATACTGCATTATATAGATGTTCTGCATTATTCATCTGTTTTACTATTGATGGGACAGGCATTTTGGTAGTTTCCACTTGCGGGCTATTTTCAGTACTAATTCTCAGCAGCATTAGATCCTGTTGAAAACTCCTCCTTCCTGAAAGGCGCTTTCCTCGCCTTCCAGGATACCATACTTTCCTGGTTTTTCCCCTGCCTCTGTTTCTTTCTTTTTGGTCTCCTTTGGAATCACTAAATATTTAAGTTCCTTAGGGCATAGTTCCATGTACTCATTTTGTCTCATTTTGTATGTTCTTTCTAGGCAGTCTCATCATACCTATAGTTTAAATTGTCATCTGTGTGATGGTGATGAACACATTTATACTTCTAGCCCAGTCCTCCTATGTAAGTTCCAGAAGAGCCTTCTTATCACCTCTTAGAGGTCCCAAAGTACCTTAATTTCAACATAGCCAAAATTGAATTTGTATTTTTCTCTAAAATTCCCTGATTCCATTAATGGCATCACTGTCCATCCAGTTTCAGAAGTCAGATAGGAGTTAACTCTGGGTACCTCTCTTTCCCTTTCTGGCTTTATAGAAATATTCAATTATTGTCAAATTTAGCACTATATATCTCTCATTCATTCCGTTATTTCCATCTCCACTGCTACCACCTAATACAAGATACCAACTTTTTGAATCTGGACTATTGCAAAAGCCTACAGACTGGCCTCTTGTATCCACTTTCCCTTCCATTTCAAGTCTATATCCCTTCCCTTAATACTACAACAGGATTATTCTTTTTTAAAAATAAATATGTATGCTCAAGTGGTCTTTCTGTTTAAATCCAAAATAAAGACCAAAATCATTAACATAACTCACCAGGCCCTGCATAGTCTGATTTCTGCTTACTTCTTTAGTGTTGTCTTAGTTATATTATACTGTCTCTTGTTTTTTAGCTACACTGTTCTGTGAGTTCTTCTAATGTACCATCATTGAGCCTTTACAAATGTTGTTCTCTCCACCTGAAACAGACATACTCTCCCAAAGACCTATGCTTTATAATTCTTACTTACTCTTCCAAATCAACCATTTATTTATAGAAGCCAGTCTTTCTTTGCATTTACCACAGTTGTGATTTTATATTTTATCTAAGTGATTATTTCCCACTTTAAACTGTAAGTTCCACAAGGACAGATGTCTATTTTTATTCACCATGGTATCTAATACTTTAAGAGAGTAGGTGTTCAATAAATGTTGGTTGAATGAATAAATGTTTCTGAGCCTCAATTTTCCATTCTTTAAACTACCCAATATTGTTGCAAGGTTTGAATAAGACTATATATGTGGAAACAGCTTAAAATTTAACACACTAAGGAAGTTAGGGAGTTGATATCATTATACCAAAGCAGATAGATTCTTGTTGCTATAGATTATAATTATAAAATTTTGCTGTGATATTAGAATTATACAAGCAAATAGCAAGAATTATTATGATTTCAGCTCTCATTCTTTTGTTCCATTGATCTGTCTCCCCTGTCATTCTGTCATTCTTGCCATAGTTTATTTAGATTCTCATTTTCTCCCATATCTATTTCAAGTCTCCTTCTTTTACGCCTCCTAGTCCATCTCCCTTCTTCAGTGTAAATACCTTTGCTAGATATATTTACATCATATTATCTTCTTGTTCAAATTTCTTGTTTCCTATCGGATGATGTCTAAGCTCCTTAATGGTACATACATAACTCTTCATGATCATACTTATCTACCTGTATCTCTCATTATTTTGTACCTTATCTGCCCTCCAACAACACTAACTTACTTGTTTCTTAAATGTGTTGCCTTCTCTCTTGCCATTTTGCCATTGTTTATATCATGTCCTTCTCATCTTCCTTAGAAGAAATCACCTTAGTGGTTGCACTCCTTGTGACCTGCTCCTTAGTCAAATTATCCTTCTTAAATTCAGCTGGCACTCTTTTGTGACATTTTTCCTTCTTCAGGCAAAGTTAGGCATTTCCTCTTCTTGTTCTATTAGGGAACTTAACCACATTGGTAAAATTAGTTATTTACACTTCTTATGTGTAAATACGTTTCACTACTTGTTTGTATGCTCCTCAAAAGCAGTGATACTGTTCTTTTTATCTCTCTGTCTGTAGACAGATACTTGATATTTAGTGACATGGTGATAAGAGGAGAAGCATGACTAGAAGAAATGAATGGTCAGACTTTAAAGTGAAAAGATGTGTGGGGTCAAAGTCATGTTGTGTAGTGGATTCCTTCTACTATTGTTGTTAAGACTGAGGTCAGCTGCAGGATCTTGGCACTGTGGAGAGGGCGGAGTTACAGTGCATTTGACTTTGGCTAGTTAGGGTTCTTATTGTATCATCAAAATCAGCTTAACGGCCAGATTTTTTGTTGCCTATCTACTTACTATATGGCACTTGAGTTTTACTTTGAGGCCCTATAAGGCAATCAAGGTGAATGTATACAGAAAGTTAAAGTTAAGATAATGCTAATGTTATTTGTGTATAGGCTGAGCCTAGTAAATGTTGAAGGAATAAAACCATTAATCTGTTTTTCAGTTTTAAAATTGTTTCATGTAGACTAACTCATTTTTCTTTCATAATTTTTGAAAGATTTATTTATTTTAGCTCAGGGGAGGGGTGGTGTGTGGCAGAGGAAGAGGGAGAGAGAAACTTTAGCAAACTCTGTGCTGAGCCCAGTTTGGGACTTGATCTCATGACCCTGAGATTATGACCTGAGCTGAAACCAGGAGTCAGACACTGAACTGACTGTGCTACCCAAGTTCCTCTCTTTCATAATCTCTTAATCAGGCAGAAGAGTTACTGTTTTTCCCTTACAAATAAAGAAACAGATTCAGAGAGGTATTTGACTTTGGTAAAAACACTAGAAAGTCATTAAGTCGTAGAGTCTGGATTAGAAACCAATTCTTCTGACTTGACTACCAGAAAGCCTCCCATGGAACGACATGACCTTTCTGTTTGGCTATACCACTGCATTGCCATTTATCTTCTGATCTGTGAGAAATTTTTCAACCTGAGCTAAAATTTCTGAACTTTCTAAAGTACAGTCAAAATGGAACATTGTCCCTTAAATACCACAATAAAAATGGAAAGAATATCCTTTACCAAAGTCTTCAAGTGCTCTTTACTTTGTAGGGGTTGGTTCAGGTTTGGTGTATCTGTTGAGGTAGTTGATACTTTAGGTTTTTTGGGAGTGAAACTCAATACAGACTCAAGGTAGTTGGGAGATGATAAGAGCAACAGGGTCATGATGTAGGAGAAGATAATATTAATGAGACTAAGGTGTACAATATGGTACAATATGGACTTAGAAAGTTGAGGATGGTGAGGCCATAGAAGAAGATTTGGGGAATAAGGGTAGAATCTGTAAGAAACTCCAGGCTGCTTCTCATTTGGGCCCAATTGTGACTACCACTGCTTTCAGGTATACACGGTTATAGTCTCAAAGGTTTCCCAGAGGAGCCATGTTCCCTTCTCCTCACAGTATCCCCAGTGACAGCCCACTCTGGTAGAGAGTTAATCACTGCCACTTGTCTCTGAGCTGTCTTGGTGTGTCCCAAATGGCAGCCTACTAGTTCTTAAGCCACCAAGAACCCACCTTAGTGGATGTGCCCTGAGTTGGTAAAACAAAGAAGATGCTTTTGTTATCCTTCCTTCCTAAATGTACTTCACCCAAGACCGGCTATAGCATAGTATTTTTTTCCTCCCAGCACATAACTGAGTAAAAGTTTTAGGATATTGGAAAAGGTTCAGTTTGAGTGGTATTATCGTTATTATGCTAAGTAAGTTTGAATGTCATTTTAGCTGGGGTAGATTTCATATGACATCATTTAAGAGGCTTTTTACATTAGGCAGTGATGAAATGTGTGAATATCTTGAATGACAAAGTGTGGGGAAAAAAGATATGATATGATACATTAACGCAAATAGGCCCAGCTCATAGTCTTTCTGAACTTGCCACCTGTTTAACCTTGGGCAAGACATGTGAGTCCTCTGGACTTTGGTTTCCTTAGCAGACAAATGAGTTATGTGAGAAAACATACATGTGACCATGTAATTAGAAGATCTGAAAGTAGCTTTAGACAGTTTTACTAATTTTACTGTCTATATTTCCTCATCTGTCATAAGGGAATATTAGAGACTTTAGGATGGAATGTGTTAATGAATATGGATTGTCTGGCTAAATAAAAGTTAGTTTCTTTCATATAGGTGAACTGATATACATTCTAGACTTAGAACAACTTGAATTAGAATTAAATCTCAACCCCACCAGGTGCAATTATCTGTTGGGACTTCTGTTTCCTGAAACAAAGGTAATAATACATATCTCATAGAACCCCCGTATTAATGGGAAGTTGGTAGAGGAATTTAGAGTGCCTGGTATATAGTAACTAAGTGCCTAAAAAGTACTGGAATCCTTTCTTCCCTCCATCATCTTTCCCACCCCCAACTCCAAGGTTTCCCCTAACTCTTAAATTCTTTGATCTTATACAATTCTAATGCATAAGTCTTTAGCAAATGAATCAACTAAAAATAGGTAAATTTCAAAGCTTTCCTTCTCATCATTTCTTGCTCCCACTTTGCTGAGAGATTTCCAGATATTTTGTTTTGCTTTGAAGAAGTGTTTTTGACATTACTGTATGTTCATTACTGTATACAAAATAATGTGTAAATAAACATACAAACAAATAAATAAATAAATGTATAAAATGATTTATTCCTGGCTTCTGGAAAAAAAATTTTCACTAAAAATGAATTAGTTCACTAAAACGTTTTGTTATCTCACATTAAAGGTTCTCTCTTTTTTTTTTTCTTTACTGTAGTACTTTCAGTAAGTTTATTCAGCTCAAAGTTACAGGTTGATTAGTATTTGGAGTATTTGGAAAATAAGGCTTATAATTAGCACACAAAAATGATTACTGTCGGGCACTGTGGGTTAAACCACTGCCTTTGGCTCCGGTCATGATCTCAGGGTCCTGGGATCGAGTCCCACATCAGGCTCTCTGCTTGGCAGGGAACCTGCTTTCCCCTTTCTCTCTCTGCCTGCTTATGATCTCTCTCTCTCTCTGTCAAATAAATAAATAAAATATTTTTTTAAAATGACTGTCTATTTTAAAGAGTTAATACTCAGCATGACTTTCATTTTATACTTTTTTTTTTGGCATTGACATAAATAAGTACTGCAGGTATGAATTTGCCCACTAAAGCATGCTTGACTCAGGAATAAAGCATTATTTTATCATGTGTCAAAATATTCTTGAAAGATTATTGGATTTGAGGATTTTCCCATTTTTAATACAAAAAATTATTCTTGGTGTGTGCGTGTGTACAAGAATCCAGTTAACCAGTGACTAAACATATGCACATGTATCTAGAGAGATCTAGAGAATTCACTGGTTCTTGTATTTATCAGTGTGAGTCCTAAAAAACACAATAGTAAAATAATGCTGATGCATTATGACTCCCAGGTAAGTTGTAATTTACAGTGTATTATGGTATTTTTTATGTATAGTATATATTACTGGATAGTTTTTATACCTATCTGAAAATGTTTTTATTAGCTACATTATGTATCATAAATTTGAGCCATCATATATTACACAGTAGAGTTGAAATGACATTTGAATACTCTAATTCCTATGAAATCCATAGAGATGAAATGTACTAGAATGCAAAGATAATTATACAGAAACATTAAATATGAAAGAATAGCATGTTTTATCAAAAAATGAAAATGTTCAATTTCAGATTATGTTGATGTTGGCTTTGAGTGGTCTATATTTTGCTTATTTTGACTGGTGATTTCAGGTCATCGGTTACTACTGAATCAAACTTAACCTGCTATCTTACATCAGTCCTTTTGGACCTTAACTAAGCTTTTCACTCAGACCTAGAGGTCAATCAGCACTCTGATGATACTTTTTAGTATTTCTTATCTCACCTTGGAGTGGTTCCAGGGTTTGTTTGTTTGCTTTTTTCCCCCTAGATAGATTATATATTTCTCTAGAAAATTACAAGTATCTTTCATATTTTACCTTGGTGAAGAAAGTAGGCAAAGTACTCATGTAAATTAAACTCATAGACATTAATTATGTGGCAGGCCTATCAAAGCAACCTGCCAAGCCCTTTCCAGGCTGTAAATGAGAATATAAGATTCAGCTTGTGTCCTTAAGGGCCTTAGGGTCAAATACCTAAACAGAGACATAGGCAAAGTTGAACCACAAATCAAGAATTCTCAAGTTTCACAATAAGGGCATAGGAGTTGAGCAGGAGAAGAACCACAGGACTGGAATGGGCCAAGCATGGATTAGCCATGGAAGTGAAATTCTCTTTTTCTAGATAGCACCCATTTATGGTGCTGTGCCTAACTTGATACTCAGACTCTGTGTTTCCCAGGAGGAAAAGCCATGACAAGATGCACAGCAGCACTATGTCCATGTGGTACAACTAAAGCTGTTAGCATAACTGCCTGTTAGCATAACTTGCCAAGGAATTAGATGCTGCTGGAAAAATATCCAGAGCTCCTATGTTTGCTATCCAAAGAGTTCCACAGTATTGTGGGGTAAATGGCATCCCACTATTGACTAGATATGTGCCAAATGGCTGATTGGTACTCTTTATGCATACAAAGCAGGCTTGAGATGTATCCCTGCATACTTGAAGATTCTGTCATTATGATGAGCTAAAGTCACCACTGATTAATACTGTAGCTCTCTAAAATTATGAGATTTTCCACTAAAAGAACGTCTTTATGATACTTAAAATGAGGAGCCAGCTTGAAGTAAAAGCTGGCTAACCAAATCTTCTAACCAAAGATTCGATCTTGATTTTTTGACTACGTTACGATTATAGAATAAGGTAAAAAGCTTGTCTTAATAAGATTCTGGATTCTTATCATCAGTATTTCATGTTGACTTGATACAATTTTGTTAATAAATTATAAATGTTAGAAAAATATCCTGAGGGGTTTTTTTTTCATAAGTTTCTCCTTCTGCATTTTGGCTTGAGAAAAATTATACATTTCTAATGCACTATCCATGTATATGATGGTTTTAAAATTTTGTGGAACTATTAAGATACTAAAATTATGTTGCCATACAGAATTACAATGGAGTCATCAATGGATATGGTTTCCTATAAACAAGCAATTACTTCTGTTGAATTCCTCTTCAATGTCATTATTTTGTCCTTTGCTTTTCATGAGTGTTTAATACTTCTAGATTCTGTTTCAAAGTTAATTTCTACAAGCTCTGGCTTATATCTTTCAGCCAAGTTGTTAGTGTGTGTATGCATATGGATTTATGTTTGTGAAACAACACTGAATTCCTTTTAACTTAGACCAGGTAATGGACATTAGGCATTTGTTAGTGAAATTGTGCATGGTATGACGAATGCAGATCCATTCATTATGTTTTGTTAGTGCCTATTAGCATTGATTATGATATGAACACATTTATTTCCTAGACTTTCTGGGTCTTCATCTAAATAATAGCAGCAAATAGTGAAGTATCAGGAGTCTACCCCTCATCATTCAGTGTTTCCTTGAATACAAATTGAAGTAAAAATGGAGTAAAAGACCATTTTATGTATTTTTAAAATCACTTATCAGGAGAGAGTAATTAACTCAAGATCCACAATTAGCCTCACAGCAGTCCATATTAGCCACCTCCAACCATCCCAGGTCTTTCAGAGGTGGCATAATTCTGAGATTATTTTGTACTTGAAACAGAAGGGCTTATAATAACTAGCTTAAAACACATTTAAGAGTGTGAGGTTTTTCCTTTTTCTTTTTATGTTAATGTCTGCCCTCTCTAATGATAATTTTCTGGTTTTAAGTGGGGGAAAAAACCCCAAATATTAGGAGAGAATGCTTCCTTCCTACCTGGTTTTAAAGCTATGTATTTCCTTTGGTAAATCTGGAAGTAGCTGCTTTAACCGGATATTTCGGTTTTGAATTAGTTACATGACTCAAAAAGAATCAACAAAATGAATCACATATTCAAGCTTGAGAGAGAACCATGAAGAAAACTTAGAGAGGCCCACACTTAAAGTATTAATTGCTGGCTCTTCCTTGTTTACTTTTTTTGTTTTGTTTTAAAGGAAATGTTCAGTTGCAGAGCATTCCTGCATAATTCAGATACAGCACAAAGCACAACTCTGGGAACCTTTTCTGCAGCTCTCTGAAAGTTCTTTATGCAACCTGCTTTTACAGGTTTAAATTACATTCTGTGACACTGTTTTTGTGGTTGAATTAGAAACTTACTTTTTTTTTAAATTTTTTTTTTTTTTTTAAGTTAAACCTGTGATAAGTAATTGTCACAGTTAGCGCCCTGGTACAATGCTAATTTGAAGTGACATGTCCATACTGGCCCTCCGTAACATGAAGAAGCCTAACAGGTGTGAGGGGTGTGGCTTCCCATGGGCTCTGTTGAACTTCTAACCAGAGAAAAATAGCAGAAAAAGTGAAATGAACCTTGAATAAAGCTGTCAGCAGTAATTATCTCAGCAACACTTTGTGGGGAGATAAAATAAGCACTAGTGCTTTTATAACCTGAACACGCTGCACCCAAGATAGATTTTTTTTACCCATTTAACCTAAACTGCTAAATACCTTCCAAGAGATATTTTCATAAGCCTAATTAAATAATAACAACAAAAATAATTGTCACAAAATATAAATTTTTGGAATACAGGTATTTGTTTTTATTTTAACATGTTTCTTTTTGGTATTTGTTTAAGTAGTTTTGGTAAGAAAATTTTTTTTTTTCATTTTGTTTTGGTAAACCATTATGGTATGAAATCTCAAGTATGGTATAGAAAATTACATTATCTTCTTGGAAAGAATACTTTCACAATTAATGTTTGAAAGTTTGGTTTTCAGTTACTTTGAAAAGTGTTCAGAGTATTGGACTGACCCATATGAAACAGGATAATATATGTGAATGAGCTGCAGGCCATCATAACAACACTGCTGCATATACTTCTTTGGAGAGGTATAACAGTACTATATTTTGAGGTGAAGATTTGATAAACCTTTTTCCATCT
The DNA here is from genome assembly GCF_011764305.1 of Mustela putorius furo. Taxonomy (NCBI): domain Eukaryota; kingdom Metazoa; phylum Chordata; class Mammalia; order Carnivora; family Mustelidae; genus Mustela; species Mustela putorius. The sequence continues at coordinate 39,993,333 of NW_025422005.1, read as the reverse complement.
GCTCTCCAAGCACGAGCCATTGTTATTTTCTTTGACAGTAGTATTTTTAAAGTATACTTCAACTTACTTAAAAATAATCCAAATGGCATAAAGACTAGGTTTGCCTGACCTGAGAAGTATAAATGAGTTAAAGTATAATTTTTCTTTACAAATGTCCAGGCTTTAGAAGCTAACAGTGCAAAAAATAGTTGAGATTTTGCAATATACACTGCTCTCTTTCTTTCATTGCCTTTCTGTGCCTTGAAATAGAGTTATGATTTCAGGTGATCTAATGATATCTAGAGATTTTTAAGTTCTTTTTATAATTTAACTTTACCATGTTCCCATCCCCAATAAATTAGAGGCTTAACAAGCTAGCCAGTAGGTTCACATTTAAAGTGAAGGTGATGTCATTAAAAAAATAAAAAGGGTTAGGTAGGAGTCAACATAACATGTTCATCCTGATTCTGCTGTATTTTTTAGCTTTGTGATCTTCGGTTAAAAATAAGAACCTCATTTCTTTTTTTCTATGAAATGGGACTTGGCAAACTATGCCAGGTACATTCTCACTAAGGAGATAACAAAGATCAGATACAGCAAGATAAAATAGAGGTAACATGGTATATACTTTATTCACAAACTAATGATTATTAACTTCATCAAAAGAAAATTCCTCCTCATTGGCTGCATCCCTAGCACTCAGCTGATTTCCTCGTGGATGCTCAGTAACTATTAGTTAAGTGAAGGAATAACGTTGCATTTTGTACTCTACTTAAGACAAGTTTAGTACTCTCTGTCTACTCACCAGAGTTATATAGCAAAATCCCTACCAAATATATATATATATATATAATATATATGTATATATATATATATAAAATATTATATATATATTTATATAAAATACATACACACTCTCTCTCTAATCCTCACAACAATCTTACAACTTAGAAACATTGCAGAGGAGGGAATTGAGGAACTGAGAAGATAAGAGAGTTGTCTGAAGTCATACAGCTATTAGCCAGCAGAGCCAGGATTTCAAATACTGGCAGTGTGACTTTGGAGTTAAGATCATAATCACTCTGCTTTTATACCTCTCTGAGGAAGTACAGTGACAGTCATTGCCAAAGAAATTGTCTTATGGTGACACAGGTTTCCCCAGAAACTTGTCGCAAGTGTAAATGATTGAGGAGACATGGGAGTGCATTTTGGGGGGTGAAATTGCTTCCTTATTCATTGGGACGCTTTTTCTCCCTTTTGTCTCCTAGAACAGTATGTCCTCTAATCCATTGCACCCTTTGAAACAGTATTGCTGCCTTAGGGCTGTCTGGACAGCGTTACACAAATGTAGGATAACAGAGTTTTGATTCCTAGATATTTGGCCTTTCTTTCAGTTGGGTCCAATTCCTGGGCCAGGCTTTCACCACTTTATTCCAGACCCTGACCTACCTATGTAAGACCTCTGTTTATAAAATCCGCACTGCCTCCTACTCAGCTTTCACCTGGGATGCTGGTCCTCCCCTCAGGAACTGACTGACTAAAAGATGTTTATTTCTGGAAGATTTGGTCAAGTTTCACAAGGTGTGATTGACTACGGAAAGATACCAGATGTTTTTGAGGGCACCTGGCTGGCTCAGTTGGTGGAGTGTGTGACTCTTGATCTCAGTTGTGGGTTCAAGTCCCACACTGGGCTTAAAGCCTACTTTAAAAATTAAATTAAAAAAAAAAGCAAACATATTTTAGAGAACAGAGAAAATTTTGAGATTAGGAAGTTATAGGGGCTTTAAGGGCATGATTAGGCTGAGGTTTGAAGCTCAGATGATCCCTTTCTCATACAATCCTAACGTACCTATGAAACAGAAGTAGAAAAGAATGGGGAGGGAAACCCATGCAAGAGTAATGGCATGAGCAAAAGCCCAGGAGTAGGTAAGTACAAGGCATATTTTTGGTTCAATGAGTAAACAAATGTGTATACAGTACAAAAAAGTAGTGAAGGGATAATGCCTAGAAAGACATAGGCAGTGGCTTTGAAAAAATTGTTCAGAGTGAGATGAAGGAACTTAGAAATCACCTAGTTATGGTTTTTTGTTTTGTTTTGTTTTGTTTTCATTTTACAGGTGATAAAGCTAAGAGAAGAGAGTTGATCAAGGTCACATGATAAATAAGAGGCAGAGTTAGAATTTTAATCCACATTCTTTTATCTGTGTACAGTGTTCTTTCAGAGTATTAGCCCTCCAATATTTTTATACACATGGAATCATACCATAGGCAGCATTGATGGGAGAAAGCCTTACAAGGGCCGCAATGCAGCCATAAAAGAACAATTCTTGATTTGGTTTAATGGTGGTGACAAAAGAGGAGCAGCTTACTGGCTGGTTAAATGTATTTAAGCTGAAAGTAGGCTTAACTAGTCTCCCACAGTCACTGCAGCAGATAGGAGCACTTTTTCCCCATCCACCTCCTTCCAACCCCACCTCACTACTCGCTGCAGGCTGTTTTCCTCTCCTTCAATCTTGGTTAAGTTAATCTCTTAGGAATTAAATGGGAAAACTGTAGCAAGTTTCCACTTTTGGACATCCCTTGTAAAATGTCCTTCTAAAAATCTGTCATGGGGGTGCCTGGGTGGCTCCGTCGGGTAAGGGGCTGCCTTTGACTCAGGTCATGATCTCAGGGTCCTGGGATCAAGCCCCAAATCAGGCTCCCTGCTCAGCAGTGAATTTGCTTCTCCCTCTCCATCTGTGATCTCTCTCGCTCTCACTCTCTCTCAAATAAATAAATAAAATCTTTTTTTAAAAAAGCTGTCATAAACAGGTAATGAATGTCAGAGATGTGCTCTCAGGTGCACTCAGAGCCAAAATATATCTAAACAAGCATACTCCTCACTGGGTGATACTTAGAAGAATGTCATAAAAGGTCTTGAGAGTAGGTAAGAAATCCCTAAATAAGCTTAGCTTGTTCACCTAGGAAGAAAATATTTTATTAAGTATTAGTCAACATCTTCTGGATACCTTTGAAGTAGAAAAGTTTAAGTATTATATTGGGCTGTTCTATGTATGTTTCAGAACACATATCAATTAAGTTAAATGTAGTTGACATTAAGGTGTTATTAAACATTTATCTGATACCAATACTATCACCTAGGCTTAAATTCTTAAAGACAGAAATAAGTGGGCATTGCATCTGAAAACACCTATATGATAATTCTATCTCCTGACAAAGAGCCAAAGGCAAAATGTGTGCTTTTTGTTTTTGTTTTCGTTGCAAAATTAATTGAAGTCCACTACACTTGGCACTTATTCACTTACCATCTTTTTAATGCTGTCAATAAAGATGATATTCCCATTACTCATATGAGGAAAATGGGGTCTTATGAGGTCAGGGTCATTCCCTGAGAAATGTATTAAATATCAAAGCCAGGATCCAAGGCCAGGTTATCTGTATCCAAGTGCCTGACATAATGGGAACATAAATGTTTATTGAATAATTAAGTTATAGACTCTGGGTAACTATATGGTTCATATAACTTGCTTGACAACTAGTTCTAAATTATAAGTAATTATGGGGAAGAAGAGCAAGTTCAAGAGACATCTGCATGTTTCAGATAACTTTCCCCTCACTTGTCCTGTGGCTTTCAGAAGCAGTGGATTTTTAAAATGGTTTCTTTTCTCTTTTCTGCCCTCCACCAGAGGGTGCTCATAAGCAATTAAATGAGTGAGCTGTAGAGAGATTGAACTGAGAAAACAAGTGCCATTTTAATTCACTGCATGGATTTTTGGCCCCTGTGCAAAGTAGCAGACTTTACAACAGAACTCTTCACTCATTTTTTTTAATCTTATTTTATTTTTTCGGTGTTCCAAAATTCACTGTTTATGTACCACACCAAGTGCTCCATACAATACGTGTCCTCCTTAATACCCAACACCAGGCTCACCCATCTCCCCACCCCCATCGCCTCTAAAACCCTCAGTTTGTTTCTCAGAGTCCACAGTCTCTCATGGTTCATGCTCCCCCTCCAACTGAAATAGCTTCCCTGGCTTTGAGTTGTCTTGCAAATAATAACTAGTCTGCCTGCCTGAGCTAGTGTCTTTATGGAGGTAAATCTAACCATTCTTGCTAAATGGGTGTGAGAGAAATTATACCAGTAGGCAGTATTAGGCTGGTCTGATAGGGCTAAATTCTTATATAACTTAATTTTCAGAAGTACTCTAGTATTCTGAAGGACTTCAGAATATTGTCTAGTATACTTACTAGAATCAAATAAAAATGCAAGAATGTTGTTATTGTCTGTTTAGTTTTATAAAAGTATATCTTTTTTTAGAAAATTTGTTAATTCTGCTGCAGTGGGTAAATTTTTATCTCCATAAGGTATAATGTAGTTTTAGGAGCTGGGATGCAATAGAAGACTTTATTTTTTTTTTATTCTTTTTTTAATAGAAGACTTTAAAAAAAGAAAAATTTTTTGTGTTGAGCAACCTCTCTTTGATAGAATGCTGGATAATGTTGGACCAGTGCAGGAAGTATGAAGGTGGGCAGTTATAATGTAGAAAAGTATCATCAGGTGATTCTCCTTGTTTTCAAGAATCCCAACGTAATCTTAAAAATATTTTCAAAACTTTTAATAAATTTATTCTTTGTTCAAAGAGGCAATTTAAGTATGTTATTTAGAATTTACAACTTGTCAAAGCTACAGTTCACATCTTGGGAATATTCACATATGACACTAACTATTGGCTAAGTGGAACCAAATAAATAAATTAAAAGTATTATAATGCAATTGTTTTTTTATTGGAAATTGACCTTTGCAAATGTTCACTGAGGACCCAAGGTACCCAGCTTATATAGCTTACAATTTAGAGCGTGGTTATCCAAGAGTGCCACAAAAACGTTGCTTTGCTAAGGCATTTCTGCATACCACTGCATTAGGAAATGCTATTTATTTTGACAATCATTTCCTCAAAGATCCGTCTCAAATTATTATTTTTTTATTTTTCTGACTTTTTTTTTTAAGATTTTATTTATTTATTTGACAGAGAGAGATCACAAGCAGGCAGAGAGACGGCAGAAAGAGGAGCAAGCAGGCTCCCTGCTGAGCAGAGAGCCCGATGCGGGGCTCGATCCCAGGACCCCGAGATCATGACCTGAGCCAAAGGCAGCGGCTTAACCACTGAGCCACCCAGGCGCCCCTATTTTTTTCCTTTTTAAAACATTTTTAATTGAAGTATAGTTGACGTTTAATATTGTATTAGTTTCAGGTGTGCAATTATATACATTATAAAATACTCACCATAAGTGTAGTTACTGTGTGTCACCATACAAATTTATTACAGTATTATTGACTATATTCCCCATGCTGTACTTTTCATCCTTGTGATTTATTTTATAACTGAGGTTTGTACCTCTTTATCCTCTTCACTTATTTCAACCATCCCCATATTCCCCTCCTTTTAGTTTGTTCTCTGTATTTATGAATCTGTTTGTTGTTGTTGTTTGTTCCTTTGTTTTGTTTCTGAGATTCCATGTATAAGTGAAATCATTTGGTATTTGTCTTTGTTGGTCTGATTTATTTCTTTTAATGTAATACCCTCTAAGCCCATTCGTGTTGCAAATGGCAAGATTTTATTTTATTTTATAACTAATATTCCATTGTATATATATTTACCACATCTCCTTTTTCCATGCACCTATTGAGGAACACTTAGGTAGCTTCCATATCTTGGCTATTATAAATAATGGTGCAATAAATATTGGGGTGCCTATATCTTTTCAAATTAGTGTCTTCATTTTCTTTGGGTAAATATCCAGAGGTGGCTCATAAGGCATTTCTGTTTTTAGATGTTTGGTTTATTGGTTTGTTTGTTTGTAGCTGTACCAATTTACATTTACATTCCCATCAACAATGCACAAGCGTTCCCTTTTCTCCACTTCCTTGCTAACACTTGTTATTTTTTGTCTTTTTGATACCAGCCATTCTGACTGGTGTGAGATGGTATCTCATTGTGGATTTGATTTGCTTTTCTCTGATGATTAATCATGTTGAACATCTTTTCCTGTGTTTGTTAGATTAAAAGAAACAAACAAACAAAAAAAACAAGTCAGGAGCATTTTAAATTATTTTCATATAAATTTTCTAAAAAATTTGTTTTAGGAATTTGGGATAATTAAAACAAAATATAGTACTTTGCAACTAGCTATAACATCTTTGAAGAATAGGTTAAGAGTCAAGAAAACATGCTTGTGCTATCATTAAGCTGTGACTTGGGGCAAACAACTTTACCTCTCTATATCTTAAATAGTAGTATTAGACTAGATCTTCTTGTGAGAAGAAACTACCTTTCATTTGGAATCTATTAGAAATGATGGGGCTACTGATGGAAGATGCTTAAGAGTAGGCTAGCAATAAACTCTCAGTAGAGTCCCATTACTAGCTTTGAATGGAGCAAAGGATGCTTGATGGACATAGTATGGCGGCAGCACTTAACTTCAGCTAAGACTTAAAGATCTGTGGTCTCTAGGGCGCTTGGGTGGCTCAGTTGGTTAAGCATCCAACTCTTGGATCTCATGTGAGTTCAAGCCCCTCATTGAGTTCCATGCTGGGTGTGGTGCCTTCTTTTAAAAAAAAAAAAAAAAAATCTGTGGTCTCCTTGTTGGGATATCAGCAATTGATATCCTTTACAACTCTAGTTGTAAAAGACCTTTACAACTCTAATACCACGTGAGTATAAAATGAAGCCATCTACAGCAGCCATCCCTGTTTCTTTCAACTCAGCTTGCTTGCATGATAGCATTCTTATTTTTGTACACAGCAGAAAGCCTCAGAATTTGCTACTGTTGATATTTATTTCATTAAACCTTACCAACTTGCCAAATCAGTTGAGGGCTCTAATACAGCAAGGCCAGGAAGAGAACACAGTTTTTGAGCTGTTTACACAGGAGTTTTGTAGATAATTGATCTTGACCTCCACATGTCTTATAATATTCCATTCCATTGGTTCCAGAGTATTATTAGTCACTTCCTTTTTAACAGTGTGCTTTTTTCTTTTTAATGAGGTGACTAAACTGCTATTTAACCCTGCTACAAGAATGTGGCAGTGGGCTAGCCCAGACAAGTGAATGTGCACTTGGTAACTAACATTCTTAATAAGCTTGCTTCAACCTGCCACAAATTAAAGCTCTGTGACACCTCTAGCACATAAGTGATTTAAAAAAAAAAAAAAAAGCTTGGATTGTGAATAAATAAGCTTTTTTTGATTTGCACTCTGTTTGGCAGTAAATGAAACTTTAGCTTCATGATTCAGTTTGGCTTCTAACTACTTTAATCTGTCTGACTGAACAATGAGCATCTGAAAATTTTAAAGGGGTGATCCAGGAGTTAGTTATCTTTAGGGCTTCTTATTCATAAAAAGCTGTGGGTTGGTCAGAAATGTGTGGCATAGTTAAAACTCCATGGCTTTTAGAATAAAATCTGTTTTGCCACTTAGTAGTTAATTAATCTTAAACAAGTTATTCTACCCCTCCAAGGCTGTTTTGTGATCTATGCAATCATATTTATCTCTAATTTGCAGGATTGTCATATATGGTAGACATATATTTAGCACTTAAGATATAGTACCTGACAAATTGATGGTATCCAGGAGTAACTATTTTGATTAAGCCAAAGAATGTAATTACAGTTTATCAGTCCCTCAGACAGCATACAGTAGAGCCTTAATAGTTGTTTGATTGAATTATTGTAAATGCCTCTGAGATAAATCTTTCTGAGTTTGAGTTTTGGCTCACTATTTAGTGGCTATGTGACCTTGGGCAAGCTTCTTAATCTATGTAAGGCTCAGTGTCCTTATCTTTAAAATGGGGATTATAATAATACCTATCAAGGGAGAGTATTGTGACAGTTAAGTGGAGTAATGCATATAAAGCACACACATAATACCAGTATATATTAAGTTCACAATAATAGCAATTATTATTAAAATATTTTTAAAATTACAAAGTGATTTCATGGTATTTGTACATATATTTCAAACCATATCAAATTATATATTTCAAAATGTGTATAGTTTATTATAGGTCAGTTATACCTCAATAAAGTAATACTTAGTGATATGTGTGTGTGTATCTTCATTGCACTGCAATGATTGTATTCAATGCTGATGGCCAGTAAGACTCCCAAATCTAGATGGAACTAAACTAATTATACTAGTGACATGCTTGAAATATGGTTTAAAATTTTTCTTATGTTAATATTTTATGTTTTTATTAATTTTAATATCAGTTATATCAATATGCTTAATATTTTAAAATTAATATTTTTAAAACACAAGGCAATTGTATTTTACAAACTAATTTTTAAGAGATATATGGGGCACCTGGATAGCTCAGTGAGTTAAGCATCTGCCTTCAGCTCAGGTCATGATCCCAGGATCCCTGGAATCAAGCCCTGCATTGGGCCCCCTGCTTAGCGGAGAGTGTGTTTCTCCCTCTGTCCCCTCCCCCACTCATGCATGTGTGCTGTCTCTGTCTTCAAGTAAATAAATAAAATCATTTTAAAAATATACAAATAGTGAAGCTATAGTTTTATAATTTTTAGTTTGTGTTACTAAGTGTATCACACACAGGGCAAGGATCCTGCAGGCCACTGAACTGAATCTTCTTAGTAATGCATTAAGATCATAGTCTATGAGAGCTAGAAGGGATCTGAGAGGTCATTCATGTGGGTTGCTCTCAGGGAGGAGTATTTTAATAGTCTTTTCAGATGACTGTGGTTATTCTTCTTTGATAAGCCAGAACTCAAAGTGATGGTTCTTCAAATGTTAGTTTTATTGTGGAATCTGCAGCCAGATCAATATACGTTTTGTACTTTGTTACAGTAAGATTCATTGGTCTGTCCTCCACTTTAATTAGATCCTTTATCAGTACGTAATTTTATAACATCATGCATTCATTGTTCACTTGGAGAGTATTGGTCCTCTGAGTTACGCAGATTTTCTAACATTGACCTATTCCATTATATAATATATGTATAAGAAATAACCTGTTAATAGTACCACCAATCTCATCAGAAAAGTCTTTAAGGGGTACCTGTCTGGTTCAGTTGGTGGAGCATGTGACTCTTGATCTCAGGATTATGGGTTCAAGCCCCATGTTGGGTGTAGAGATTACTTGAAAACAAGATCTTTAGGGGTGCCTGGGTGGCTCAGCACCTGTCTTTAGCTCAGATAATGTAATGATCCTGGGGTCCTGGAATTGAACCTTATGTTGGGCTCCATGCAGGAAACCTGCTTCTCCCTCTCCCACTCCCCCTGCTTGTGTTCCCTCTCTTGCTATCTCTCTCTCTGTCAAATGAATAGAATCTTCAAAAAACAAACAAAACAAAACAAAATCTTTAAAAAAAAAAAAAAAAAGGAAAGGAAGATCTTTAAGCATTAGGAATCTGTGACATTTCTGGTGGCTGATAAGTTTTCCGAGATTTTTTTACTTGAAAACTCAAATTTTGTCATGGACAGTTAATACTTCCAGACTTGTTCCTTAAAGGAACAGGCTTGCTTAATTCATTTTGGAAGAAAACCCTGCCAAATACTAATACCAACCAAATAACCATAGTTTGCCTTCCAGTCATTTTAGTAATAATAGTGTTCTATGAAAAAAGTAGTTCATTCAGTACATAAGTCAAACAATTACACAAGTGCTTTTTCCTCAGCAAAACCATCATACTTCTTCATGCAACAGGAGTTTTATACATACTTCCCATTTGTCATATAGAGAATATTAGAAGAGGTGTACTCGAGAGTCAAGTTTAATTAGAAGTAATATTTTTTTCTGATTTAACAGGAACATTCTTAAGTTAAACTGGCATTTTCACAGTGAGTACATGGCAGTGGAGACTTTCACAAAGTTTGATGTCACTACCTTGATTTGTGCTAAGGTACCAATATGGCAGTTTTGCCCACCATTATTGCTTTTCCACTGTCAGTGTAAAAACAGTGAGAAAGTCAAATACCATCTATGTATTATTAAAACGATTTTGACTTTGCGGAACCCCTAAAAGGATCTCAAAAAACCTGTGTCTCTAAACCACATTTTAGAAATAATTGGCATAGTTAATATGTTCCTAAGATAATACCAAATTCTTTCTATAAGAAAAAAAAAAAACAAAACCCAAAACTTCAAATAGGCCTTAGGAGTATTTACTAATTGAATATATACTATTTGACAAATCTGTTCTTATTAAAGCCATCTTACAGAAAGCCTTTTAGAAAAGGAAATGTTACCCATTTTTATAGAAGAAGTTGAGGTTTGAGATATGAAATACTGATTGGCATAAATAATAGAACAATAACTACCCAAAGTGAATTCAAACTCAAGACACTCAAGACTTTGGAAGTCCTTGCTTTCAAGAGAATCAGAAGATAAGCCACAAATTGGTAGAAAAGATCTACAAAAGATACATCTGAGAAGGAATCTTTATCTAAAATATATGAGGAACTCATGCGGCACAGTGGGTGGCTCAGTGGGTTAAAGCCTTTACCTTTGGCTTAAGTCATGATCTCAAGGTCCTGGGATAGAGCCCTGCATCGGGCTCCCTGCTCAGCGGGGACCCTGCTTTCCGCCCCTGCCCCCATGCCTGCCTCTCTGCCTACTTGTGATTTTTGTCTGTCAAATAAAAAAAATTTTTTTTAAATCTTTAAAATTATGAGTAACTCTTAAAACTCAACAAAAAAATGAACAACCCAATTATAAAATGAACCAAAGACCTTAACAGACATCTTACCAAAAAAGATATACAGATGGCAAATAAGCATATGAAAAGATGTTCCACATCATATGTCATCAGGGAAATGCAAACTTAAAAACTACCTATTAAGGGATGCCTAGGTAGCTCAGTATGTTAAGCATCCAACTTTTGATTTTGGCTCAGGTCATGATCTCAGGGTTGTGAGATGCAAGCCCAGCATCAGACTCCATGCTGGACAAGAGCCTGGTTAAGATTCTCTCTCTCTCCCAGGGTGCCTGAATGGCTCAGTCACTTAAGCATCTGATTTTGGCTCGGGTCATGATCTCAGGGTCCTGAGACCAAGCCTCACTTCAGGCTCCCTGCTTAGCAGGAAGTCTCTTTGTCCTCTCTTTCTGCCTCTGCCCCTCCCCCTGCTTGTACGCTCGCTTGTGCGCGCACGCTCTCTCTCTCTAGATAAATGAAATCTTCTAAAACAATTCTCTCCCTCTTCCTCTGCCCCTACGTCTCACTTTAAAAAAACAAACAAACACATGAAAAACACCTATTAAATGACCAAATTCCAGACCACTGACATCACAAATGCTGGTGAGGATGTGGAGCAATAGGAACTCTCATTCACTATTGGTAGAGATGCAAAATGTTACAGCCATTTTGGAATACAATTTGGTGGTTTCTTAGAAAACTAAACATACTCTTACCATATGATATAGCAATTATGCTTCTTGCTATTTACCCAAAGGAGTTGTAAATTTAGTTCTATACAGCAACCTACACAAAGATATTTTTAGCAACTTTATTCATAATTGCCATAACCTGAAAGCAACCAAGACATCCTTCAGTAGGCGAATGGATAAACAAACTGTGGTACATCCAGACAAGGGAATTTCTTTCAATACTAAGAGGAAATGAGATTTTAAGCCATGAAAAGACATGGATGAACTTTAAATGCATATTACTAATTGAAAGAGACCAATTTCGAATGACATTCTGGAAAAGACACACTGTGGAGACAAAAAGATCGGTGGTTGCCAAGGGCAGTGAGGGGAGGTGGAGATGAATAGTCAGAGCACAGAAGATTTTTAGAGTGGTGAAAATAACTCTGTATGATATTATACAGTGGATAAATGCCATTATACCTTAAAATGTGCAACACGAAGAGTGAACCCTAATGTAAACTATGGACTTTGAGTAATTATGATGTGTCCACGTAGGTTTATCCATAATAAAAAACACCATTCTGGTGAGTGATGTTGATAATGGGAGAGATTATGCCTGTTTGGGGACAGGGAGTATAGGAGAAATCTCTGTTCTTCCCAATTTTGTTATAAACCTAAAATTACACTTTAAGAAAAGAAAGTTTTTGTAAATAAATAAATATAGATAGCTAGATATCTGTATATCTCCCATGCCTTTCAACAACATAACCCATTTATGTATATATGTATATAAATTAAATATTATAAATATATAATATATATAAAATAGTTAAATTTAATTAAACCTAAGACCCATTTAATATATATAATGGCCAGTGAGATTTTTAGGCATGAAATTTCTTTTACCCCAACCTTTCTCCATCCCTAGGCATTCAGAAGATTATACTCTCAGATGTGCTTTATTTATTTAAATCTATAGTATTAAATAATAAAGGAATTTTGGCTTGATTTCATTTTGAATTTGTGAGTCTTTTGAATCTCTGCATCTGCGATCATGGAAATCAGAGAATTACAGTCTAACATGGTCGGGAAAAAACTGAATAAAGCCTTGAAATAGATTTGCAAATGAGTCACTGTTCTTTATTATATTAGGTTAAAGCAATCTTGTGATTGAGAGATTACCATTATGTATAGGTTAATTAACTAACATAATGTATGCAAATTTAAATTTTTTAAGGTAACCCCCTTCAACTATAAAGTCAAACAAACCAGCCCTAATCTTTTTTTTTCCCAGTTCCTTACCAAATAAATACCTCAATGATAGTAGTATGGATCCTTTAAAATTATATAACCATTTAGTTTCACATACATTATCTCAGTTTCATTGGATCTTAATACCAACTCTGTGAGAGAGTACAAATTGTATTACCCTATTTTGTGAATTAAGAACAGGTTCTTTTATACTATTCTCCCTCTAAATAATAAATAAGAAATACAGAAATTCTAAGTGATTTTGTCCATGGTCATGGGACAATCGAGTGATTCAGCCAGCCTAGAGCCTCAGCCTTCTGACTTCATATCTTTCATGTGAATTTAGGTTACGAGTTCTATTATATCATGAAATCACTGTCTGAGTGACTATTGTCCCTTCCACGGGGTTGCTAGCCCCACAGAGACTGCCCCATCTTTATTCCCTTGTATTCCTTTTTCTGTGCCTGTAGCTATGTGCATCTTTTTAACTTTCTAACTTGTTTTTATGTTCCTTTAGGACAGACTTCTATTTAATCCACAATGGGCATATAGTAACTCAGAAATTCCTAACCCATCCCCCCATCCACCTTCCTTCTAAAATGCTGTTTGTCCATAGTCTGGACATAGTTTGTCCAGAGTCCATAGTCTCTTGTGGTTCATCTCTCCCACCGATTTCTCCCCCTTCATGTTTCCCTTTTCCTAATGTCCTCCATGGTATTCCTTATGTTCCACAAATAAGTGAAACCATATGATAATTGGCTTTCTCTGTTTGACTTATTTCACTATTGCTCAGCTATCAGAAAGGATGAATACCCAACTTTTGCATCAACTTGATTGGGATTGGAGGAGATTACGCTAAATACTGTGTACTTTTAATGAACAGTTTCTTCCAGCTTCTCCTAAAGTATATCTTTTAATTTAACATGATTAGGCTATTAGGCAAAAGTAGTCACAGTAGAATCTAATAATCATTTCTTTTCTCCAGGTCCTAAAAATAATGATCATTGAAAAGATAACAGGTCTTCTGTCCATTCAGTAGGTTCAAAAGCCAGCTTTTACTTACCTTAATACATATAACCCTTTCAAAAGTCAGTTGAGGAGTGGATAAAGAAGATATGGTCCATATCATACAGTGGAATATTACTCAGCCATCAGAAAGGATGAATACCCAACTTTTGCATCAACATGGATGGGACTGGAGGAGATTATGCTGAGTCAAATAATTCAAGCAGAGAAAGTCAATTATCATATGGTTTCACTTACTTGTGAAACATAAGGAATAACATGAAGGACATTAAGAGAAGGAAAGGGAAAGTGAAGGGGGGGAATTGAAGACAGAGACAAACCATGAGACACTGTGGACTCTGAGAAACAAACTGAGGGTTTTAGAGAGGAGGGGTGTGGTGGGTGGGTGAGCCTGGTGGTGGGTGTTAGGGAGGGCAAATATTACATGGAGCACTGTGTGTTATATGTAAACAATGAATCTTGGAGCACTACATCAAAAACTAAAGATGTATTGTATAGTGACTAACATAACACTAAAAAAACAAGTCTGTTGAGGTAGTTAAGGCAGGGATTATTCACCTCAATAAATGGAAAATTCTGGCATAGAATAGAGAAATGACTTCCCCAAGTGCAGGAGGCTGGGAAATAATTGAATTGAGATTTTTCTGGCTCCTGGTCCAAGTCTTTCCATTATACTACACTGCTTCTTATTGTCAGTGACATTTACCATCATTATTGTTTCATTATCAGAGGATTTTAGGGTGGGGGAGGAGGACTTTTTTAATGAAAAATATTGTGAATGTAACGTGACTTGAAATTTAGCATGTAAAAAAGAAAAGAAAAGAAATTTAGCCTGTGCTTCTTTTTTTTTTTTTAAGATTTTATTTATTTATTTGTAAGAGAGAGAGAGTGAGAGCGAGCACAGGCAGACAGAGTGGAAGGCAGAGTCAGAGGGAGAAGCAGGCTCCCTGCGGAGCAAGGAGCCCAATGTGGGACTTGATCCCAGGACGCTGGGATCATGACCTGAGCCGAAGGCAGCTGCTTAACCAACTGAGCCACCCAGGCGTCCCTAGCCTGTGCTTCTTATCCAAATTAGCTTTGCTTTTGTTTGTACTAAAATGAAAGCAATTGAGCCAGTTGTAACAAATGTTGATGAATATGATGAACAGGATGACAGAATTATGTAGTTTTGCTTTTAAAAACTATTATTATTAATCAGATTTTCTAGCATTTGTAAGAGACAATGCCAAAACATCTAGATGCCAAAACAAACTAACAAATAACTAGGGGGCACCTGGCTGGCTCAGTCAGTAGAGCATGGGACTCTTGATTGCAGTGTAGTGAGTTCGAACCCTACATTGGACATAGAGATTACTTTAAAACATAAATAAAATAAAATGAATAAGGTGGCAAAGCTTATACCCCAAGTAAAAAAAAATTTAAAAACCTCTATTTTTTCTAAAGAAAAAATAATCAAATACAAATGATCTTTATCTACATGAGAGTACACACCTCACATGATTGAAAATACATGTGTAATCATGTGACATTTGCCTTTTTCATTCCAATATTTGTCTTCAGATAATTAGCTTGATTATAACACATGTTCGAATTGTGGTTATGACCAACCCACTGTTTTGTCCTTGGTTGGTCTCTATGAATTTACAGATATTTGGGTTTCCTTGTGTATCAGTTTAGTTCACACTTCCCCAAAAGTTACCAAAAGTGTTTTCACTGTGCTAATGGAGACCCTATTTTATTTTTAAAGTAATGAAAGAAACATGATACCATCATTACACTAAATAGACAAATGTGTCATTTCATGAACACCAAAGAAAAACACCCTCTTTGGTCTATTTAATATTGTTTTAATTCTTCTAGATTGACCAAAGTGATGTGTATTCATATTTGCTCATATTTTCCCAAGTTTAATTTAAACCTCAAATTAGTTATTTAATATCTGACCCTCTAAAAACTTCAGTAGGAGTAGGCATATTTGGCTTTAATTGTGTTGGGTAAACTAGGCAGATTCTTTGGGTAATGTATCATAATGGTAATAAAAATTAACTGAGTTAACCATTTGTGTGCCAAGGACTGTGCGAGGTGCTTTACATATATTGTAGATTCCTTAGCTATAACAATCTGATATTGTGGTTTAATATGATTAAAACATAATGACATTGTTACCATCTGTAGAAACTTCTTTTTAATGCCTTCAGCAAACACTATTCCAGGGTACCTTCCAAAAGAGATTTATAGAGTGCTTCCCAGGGAACTAGTAAACTGAAGTATTAATTCTAATTAGAAAAGTAACAGACACACTGGTGGTGGATGGGGAAGTGGAGATATATATATGATTAACTTTATTTTAGGTCTGTTACAGTTTCCTGGAACACTATTCTTTTGTCTTATGAAAAATGACCTTGACTAAAAATAAAGTTTGGGACTACATCAAAATAAAAAGCTTCTGCACAGCAAAGAAAATAACCAACAAAATTAAAAGACAACCTACTGAAGGGGAGAAGATATTTGCAAATGACATATCCAATAAAGTGTTAGTATCCAAAATGTATAAAGAACTTAATACAACTCAACACCTCAAAACCAAATAATCCAATTAAAAAATGGGCGGAAAACATGAACAGACATTTCTCCAAAGAAGATATGTAAATCGCCAACAGACACATGAAAAGATGCTCAACATCACTCATCATCAGGGAAACGCAAATGCAAACCAAAATGAGTTATCATCTCACACCTGTCAGAATAGCTAATATCAAGACACAAGAAACAAGAATTGGTGAGGATGTAGAGAAAGGGGAACCCTCTTACTCTGTTGGTAGGAATGCAAACTGGTGCAGCCAGTCTGGAAAACAATATGAAGTTTCTCCAAAAAGTTGAAAATAGAACTACCCTAGGATCCAGCAATTGCCCTACTGGATATTTACCCAAAGAATACAAAAGTACTAATTCAAAGGGATACATGCACCCCGATGTTTATCAGCATTATTTACGATAGCCAAATTATGGAAGCAGCCAAAGTGTCTATCGAGTGATGAATGAATAAAGAAGAGGTGGCATATATATACAGTGAACTATTATTTCACCATAAAAAGGAATGAAATCTTGACATTTGCACTGACATGGAAGGAGCTACAAAGTATAATGCTAAGTGAAATAAGTCAGGCAGAGAAAGACATGCCATATCATTTCACTCATATGTGGAATTTAAGAAACAAATGAACATAAGAAAAAAATAGACAAACCAAGAAACAGACTCTTAATGATAGAGAACAAACTGAATGGTTATGGGAGGGAAGGTGGATGGGGAGGGGGAGGATGGGTGAAATAGGTGATAGGGATAAAGGAGTACACTTATTGTAATAAGCACTGGGTGATGTATGGAATTGTTGAATCACTGTGTTGTATACCTAAAACTAATATAACAATGTGTATGTTGACTGTGCTGGAATTAAAATAAAAACTTTAGACTGCTGGGACCTTTGACGACTGAGTCGATGTTACAGCTTCTCTATTATTCACTCCCGGGGCACTGCAAGCAGGCCAGGCATCATATCACCTTACAGGTGGTATGGAGGAGAATACCAAGATGTATGTTGGTAATCTGGGAACCAGTGTCAGCAGAGGAGAGTTAGAAAGAGCTTTCAGTTATTATAGTCCCTTCAGAACCGTGGACTGTGAAAAATCTCCAGGATTTGCCTTTGTGGAATTTGAAGATCTAGACATGCAGAAGATGCAGTGTAAGGGCTGGATGGGAGAGTGATTTGTGGTTCCTGAAGGAGAGTTGAATAATCAACAGGCATGCTTTGGAGATCTAGTTTTGATAGAATACCTGCCCAACATTCCTTTGATCCCAGTGATAAATGCTGTGAGTGTGGTGAAAAGGGACATTATGCTTGTGATTTTCATCGTTATAGCCAATAGAGGAGAAGCAGGTCACAGTCTAGATAACATTTAAGATCCAGAGGTAGGTGATACTCTTGCTCATGTAGCAGGAGCAGGGAAAGGAGTCAAGATCAGCATTTCCTCAGCCATCAAGATCTGTGTCTCTTTCAACATCAACCTTCACACAGAAGATCTAGATCTGGTTCTATAAAAGGATCAAGATCCCTGTCGAGGCCAAGGTCAAGGTCAAGATCCAGGTCTGTTTCACTACATGCAAGAAGCAGCCAAAGTCCAGATCTCCACCTCCAAAGAGAATTCATTCCCCATCAGGAAGTCCGCAAAGAAGTGCACGTCCTGAAAGAGTGAAGTTCTCAAGTTCACCTTTTTAGGGAAAAGTTACTTCATTTACATTATTATAAGGTATTTGTGATGTCTGTAAAGCATAACCTAGGAAGGTTATTTCTGTCATCCGGTCAAAATGGATCTGGATTATAACTCTAAATTCATAGCAGTAATGTGAATGTATTAACATCCTGTGGTCTGAAAATGTGGGTTTTTATTTAGCACATTTAAATAAAATATTTCTCACTAGAAAAAATAAATATAAATTAAAACTTAATAAAAGAGGGGTGCCTGGGTGGCTCAGTTGGTAAAGTATCTGCCTTCAGCTCAGGTAATGATCTCAGGAATCTAGTCTGCCTCTCCCTTTGCCCCTCCCCCCATTCCTCTTCATTCTCTCACTCTATCTCAAATAAAATATTTTTCAAAAAAAATTTAACAAAAGAAAAAAATAGATTAGAGGGGGGAAAAAAGAAACCAACCCTGCTGACATTTTGGGGTTTTTTTTAGAAGATTTATTTATTTATTTGTGAGGGAGAGAGAGAAGGAAGGGGCAGAGGGAGAAGCAGGCTCCCCGCTGAGCAAGAGCCCACTGTGGGACTCTATCCCAGGACCCTGGGATTGTGACCCGAGTCGAAGGCAGGTGCTTAACTGAGTGAGCCACACAGGTATCACTATGCTGACATCTTGATCTCAGACTTTAAACCTCTAGGACTATGAGAAAATAAATTTCAGTTGTTTAAGCCAAAGTAATAATATTAATAATAATGATAATGATAATAATAACCTTGACTGTTGTAACATGCCATATACAGAAAAATTTCAAATTTTTAAAGCCTTCCTGGTTAACCTAATACTGGAGCTACTAGAGTGA
The DNA here is from genome assembly GCF_011764305.1 of Mustela putorius furo. Taxonomy (NCBI): domain Eukaryota; kingdom Metazoa; phylum Chordata; class Mammalia; order Carnivora; family Mustelidae; genus Mustela; species Mustela putorius. The sequence continues at coordinate 39,974,594 of NW_025422005.1, read as the reverse complement.
GCTTTCTAATCTAACTTCAGAAATCTAGAAAATATTGGGGTACTTCAGTGGCTCAGTCCATTAAGTGTCTGCTTTCGGCTCAGGTCATGATCCATGGGTCCTGGAATAGAGCCCTGCATCAGGCTGGCTCCCTGCTCAGTGGGGAGTCTGCTTCTCCCTCTCTTTCTGCCCCTTCCCCTGCTCCTGTACGAGTGTGTGAGCTCTCTTCGTTCTCTCTCAAATAAAATCTTTAAAAAAAGAAAAGAAATCTAGGGGCACCTGGGTGGCTCAGTGGGCTAAAGCCGCTACCTTCGGCTCAGGTCATGGTCCCAGGGTCCTGGGATCGAGCCCCACATCGATCCCTGCTGAGCAGGGAGCCTGTTCCTCCTCTCTCTCTATCTGCCTACCTCTCTGCCTACTTGTAATCTGTCTGTCAAACAAACAAACAAAAAAAAAGAAATCTAGAAAATATCTAAAGGAGCTTTTGTGAGACATTGCTTCATTTTGTTTACGAATGATGGATTATTCGTTCTTGCAGATGTGTCTTGCTGAATCAGGGCTCTCCTATCCCTGCCATCGACTTACAGTGGGCAGAAGATCTTCACCTGCACAGACCCGAGAGCAGTCCGAAGAGGTAAGCTTTTTTGCCAAGCTTTTTGGTGAATAGGAGGCCTGTCCTCCACCTACCTGCCCACTTCCTATTCTTTTTTATCTGCCACAGCAGTGAATAGGTGAAGTAAATCTAGCGTGAATAAAATCTCAGTAATTCCTGAAGGCAGAAACTTTTCATGCGAGTTTATTGCTAATGTGCTCCTCCTTGGTCTATAAGTTTCATGTTTCATCAGACAGAATTCAGGTGGATTGGTTGAAATGAGTTTTACTTAGAATTGACAGGTTGACAAAGGATTTTCTTCATTGCTAACTATATAATTGAGTACATTTATTAAAACTGATCCTGAAGGTCCTTTAACTCATTGAGTTGGAGCACCTTCTAGGATCCAGGTATTGTGCTTGATACTATTTAACAAAGATGGATAACAATATATCCATACCAACGTGCTCAGAGTTAAGGAGATAGATTAATAAACTAATAATAATGGCAAAATGTAATAAAAGCTGTGATAGAGCATAGAATACTATAGAAGCAGAGAAGAGGGGCAGATAAGATTGAATATGTTTGTGTGTAGGATGTACCTGTGTGTATCTTTGTGGATCTGAACAATGTTAAAAGGCAGTGTCTTTTCCATGGCTACAAATTGCACTCTGAGTCCAACTATGACTTTGATTATAAGGTAATGGGAAAGATAGCTTGGACATAACAATTTATCTGTTGAAAAGCATTTATGGAGCTCCTACTATGTGCTAAAGAAAACTCATCACCATGACTTAAAAAGTGCATGTGACAGGATCATAACTAAATAGCACAGGAAAACATTATTTAACTCAGTGTTTTCAGTACAGTAAAACCTTTTTCCATTTACAGTCTACACAAATTATGATTGTGAATTTTTATTTAAACTGAGTGTATTTTGGACACTCACTACAGAAGCTGCCACAGGACCTATCTGCCTATCCTCTGAAATGCATTTATATCACTTAAATATGTGAAAGGGAAATGGGACTGCATAAGTTCCATTCTAGTCCATGATCATTCTGTGAAAATGATAATTTGCAATCCTGGTTTTTAACATTTTTTTTTAGAAATCCACAAAGAAGAAAGGGTTGTCCCCTGCTAAAATATTACTGTACTGTTTTCTTAGGCCTCTAAAAATGTTAATTTCCTTTAAAGAGCCCACACCATTTTATTCAGCATTTTATCTCATTAATCATCTTGAAAGAAAACATGATTTTGAGTTTCACTGCTTGGCAGAAATTACCAAAAATAATTTACTAAACTATTTCTTTCTTGGGGATGTGTTTCTAATGCTAAAGTAGGTTGTGCTTCAACCCTATAATGGATAAATCTACTACATTAAAATGTGGTAGCTTCACCCAAAATTTTTATTTCTGTGCTCTGAAAGATAATAGATACCCATTTCACTTCATTTTATTTCCTTCTCTCACTTTCACCATTATATGTGTTATTTGGGTAGTCCCTTCAGCAAAAATAAGTCAATCCCATACAGTAAGAAATAGTGTTAATGAGGTTGGCATACTGTTTAGGTTAGAGAAGAAGGTAGAGTGGAATTAGGTGACTTTGCTAAACTGAAAGAGCCGCAGTCTTGGGAATATCTTAAAATGTGATTATTTGTGATGAAACCGTTATTTTCCCTTCCCTGGCTAACTGTAAATATCACCTTTTTAAGGGGCTAGTGAGAAATGGGCAACTGTGACTCGGGCTTTTATGCTGCCATAGAATTATACAGCTGGAAGGGATTTTTAAAATTTGATTTCCCCTCTTCTATCCATTCATCCCTCATTCATTTAAACATTTAATGTCTTCTAGGTGCTCATCATTAGGACCACAGTCTGTATGCTAAAAGAGCTCACTCAAAATATCCCCTCAAAATATACCTAGGTTTTATCTCCAGTAACAAGGCAACCAGTTCTATTGTTGAGCAGCTCTGTCTCTTGATATCTTCTTTAAATAACTGGAACCTGTGTCCTTGTATCTTCCACCCAATGGTTCTGCTTCTCTCTTTTCTGCTTTAACCCTTTTCCTACATGATTTCATGTTTCAGGACAATTACCTTTTTTCTATTGATTGAAGCCTTCAATTAGGAAGAAGATATGTAAGACTAGTAGTTAAATTTAAGCTTTGAATTTTATGGATTATAGTTATGTGTCCTCTAGCTAGGAGAATTCTTTTTCTTTACATCTTCCTTCTGGTCCTGCAAGTATTTTTTTTTTTTTTAATGATAATTCACCGTTTTTCTTTCCTCCCCAGCCTTCCCTTGCTCCTGAGCCCTCTTTTAATGATCTTTCTATATATGAGTACCTAGCTAATACCTTCCTCTCCTTTCTGCAGTTGCTTGAATGGGACAAGATAGGGGCCCATTGACCCAGACTTCTTGAGAATTGTCCAGTCCTCAGTTAATTGTGGAAGAGAGGGGAGTGCCCCAAGATTAAAGCAAAACAAAACAAAAAAACAAAAAAACCTTCCAGTGTAGTAGATGCTAGTTAGTAACTTAAGGAAACATTTATTGAATGCTCACTGTGTGCTGGTCAGATGGATATAAACTGGTAATTTCATATTATATAATGTTAAAATTAAGCAAGCACAAGATACTAGGGCACAATTGTGGGGGTTGAAGGCATAACACTCAAGAATGTTTGCAAGCAAAAGCCCTGTTTGCCTTACACACTTCTGTAGCCCTAACATCTAGTGTAGTACCTGGCATATACCAGCCACAAAATAAATATTTGTAAGTGAGTATTTCTTTAAAAAGAAGGAGGAGAGGGGGAAAAGGAAGAGGAACAAGTTGGGAGAGGAAGAGAAAGAAAGACTATAGGAACTTATGTCCAAATCAAATTATAAAGAATGAGGCCCAGTCAGCCAAATGAAGAAACATGGAAATAGTATTTCATTCAAAGGAAACTGCATGATCTGATACAGTGTATGCACAGAGATGAGCACAGTTTGGTGGTGTTCGTGCAAAATAAAGTGAGAGACAAAGATAAGAGTGAGGTGAAGGTGAATGGTCTACAGCTCAAGTTGGGAACTTGAACTCTGGGCAGCCATAGAAGGCTTTTAAGTGACAAATGATTTTCTTTCCCCCAAATAACATTTTAGAGAAGAGAACTTTTTGCTGCTGTGCAGAAGGTAGATGTAAGGGAAGGAAGACTGGAGACAGGAAAAATCAGATACGGGTCTTTTATAATAGCACAGTTAAAGGATAATGAGATCCTGAATTAGAACTGGTTACTGATAGGATCTATGGGAGGAGAGAAAAGGAAGAGATAAGAATGATACCTGAGGGTCTTGAAGGGGGGGATTGGGGGAACAAGGTGGTGGGTATAGGGAGGGCATGTATTGCATGGAGCACTGGGTGTGGTGCAAAAACAATGAATACTATTATGCTGAAAAGAAATTTTTAAAAAATATTACAAAAAAAAAAGAATGATACCTAGGTTTTGGTTTAAGTGACAGAAAATATTCATTCAGTATTCATTTGATAAGTTCTGATTACATGCCCCTCTATGCCTGGTATTGATGTAGGAGTCAGAATATGGATGTGAACAAAGCAAAGTCTTTGCATAAAGGATCTTATACCTAATAAAATGAAATTGAACACAGATAATTGCCAAAAATCTGTATTTCAATTTTTAAAACTTGGTGAGACAAGTATTTAGCTTGTCTGCTGTGGTCCTACTATAACTATGTGGTATTTCACCTCAGGCAGACAAGCTAAATAGTAATCAGGTTACTTCTGAACATTTCTATCTGCATGCCTACTGTACATTCACTGTGTAAAAAATTGAACTTACCATATCTCCCCAGAAACCTGTTTTCTTACCCATATTAATGATCATTGCCAATCCAAGCCAAAACTATTCATTCTAATCACTGAGGGACCTGCTGTTCTTTGAAACTGTCCCAAATGAACTTATACATTGTGATTTTTATGACCCTTGCCTTTTGAATATTCAAATAAGTATATTTTTATGTCTTTCTTTGGAATGGGAATTTCTGGAAGGCCTGAACCATGTTTTATCTGTCTCTGTATCCCTAGCTTTTAACCTGTTGATTTGATATAAGTAGTTGGTGGAAGGAACATCTGCTTCAGTTACAAGCTTGCCTTAGTGCTGAGTATATGTAGAGTCTAAATTTGTTTCAAATGGTTTGGTTCTTTCTCCTCTAGGAAGTTTGCTCTGATCTTTCCCATTCCCCATTCATTAAATGTTCTCTTCTGAACTTACCTGTCATAACACTTAACACTTGGTATTATAATTATCTCTTTATATTATATAGTATTCTTTAAGAGAATATAGACTGTATCTTTCACACAGGTCTAGGCAGTGTGGCATTTTCTAGGGGTTTGTAAATGTTTGTTAAATGATAATGGGAATAAATGAATGCCGATAAACAGCCAAAATAAAATCATGAATTTTTTTAGCTGTTTTTCAAATTCTGAGTAAATAACTTCTCTGAATTCAAAGAGTTTTAAGGCTGCCATGGCTGAGCCAAGAGATTATGTATTCTCATCTGCAAACATTAATGAAAAAAAGATTGTTTATCTCATTTTTTAGAAAAAGCTTTTCCTAACCTGTTAGATGGCTGATAAGAAAATGTGAAGAGATTGGGAGTTCCTTATACATAATTAAGTAGCTCATTCTTGCAGATACTTCAATAATTCATATTTGAAATATACTTTTTCCAACAAAATTGGCTTTTTAGATAACTCCCTTTGAAGATGTTGTTATAGGATTTTGCTTTCTGGGTCTGAAGAGATTTGGGAACTGTACACTTTGTGGACAAAATGAATGATGAGTCAGTTACATAAGTACGAGATTAAAATCACTATCTTACTATGATATATATAAAGCTCTGTTGTTATGGAAAGGGGCTACTATTTGATTAAAAACTAGATTAGGAGAAGGAGTTTAGATGTCGGGGAGTAAGGTAAAAGGAGTGAGAAAAAAAAGATGATATATAGAACAATTCTTTTTCATCTCTGTGTCCTCCAACCCTAAAACCCGATGCCTCTTAAAGGGAAGGGTGAATGTTGGGCAAGACGAAGTGAAGGCTGAGATGATAGCTTAGCTGATAGAGAATGTGACAAAGTTCATCATACTGGACCTTTGTTTCTTTCTACTAGCCTGTGAACCTGGCTTAGCATCCTACAAGAGTATGTAATGTACTTTTTAGATCCTGTACCTTCACCTGTTTAAGAAATCAGAGTCTCAAAGTTCAGGGAACTTCATGCTCTAGATATTTGTGTGCCTGAAACACAGAAGGAATTCAAGCACAGTAGTGGTCCTATAGATGTGTTGTTTTATAGAGAAGGCTCCCTTACTACTTTGAAATGAGAAAGCATTTTTGAATTTTTTTTAAAGATTTTATTTATTTATTTGTCAAAGAGAGAGAGACTTAGCACAAGCTGGAGGAGTGGCAGGCAGGTGGAGAAGCAGACCCTGCTGAGAGCATGGAGCCTGATGTGGGACTTGATCCCAGGACCCTGGGATCATGGCCTGAGCTGAAGGCAGACACTTAACCGTCCGAGCCACCCAGGTGTTCTGGTTTTTGAATTTTTAGCTGTTGAATTGCTGAAACTAGAAGATCTTTGGCCTACAAAGCAAAACACGAAAGTAAGACTAGAATTGTAAGCAGAACCAAGGTGTCTGTAAGAAATAGTGGTGCAGTCAGAATAGCAAATAGACTGCTTAGGACAAGGACCATTCATTTTTACTCATCCAATAAGTTTGTTCATTATCTTCTCTATTCAAACTATGGGGAAGACTTTCTTTTGGATAAGGGGGAAAATGTTACAATTCTGGGCATTATTGTTTGGTTATGCCCAAGGAGGAAATGCTAAGCTGAGTCAAGTAGAGTAAATATCTTGGCTTCTTCATTTGAAGCTGTTAGACTTGCTGTATCAATAGTTTTAAAAATTGTTCCAGTGTCCTTAGATTCTTCAGAGGTATCCCAACTATCAAAGGGATATAAGAAAGAAAACGCCAAGCCTAGGGGGAGCATTAGACTTCCATTGGCCTCTCCCCACATCAACCAGAGTGTTCTTACTTTTGTCTATTGTATGCACTGTAATTTTACATAATATTTTGGCTTAGGCCAGGGGAGAGAGGTAACCCTGTGGAAAGAAGTTTGAAAACGATTGATAAGAAGATGTTTAAAATCTATGATTTTTATGACTAGCTAACCTCTAACATCCCTCTAATCAAGATTTATGAGACTTTGATTCTAAGTTTCTCTTAATGCTTTTCTGGAAAATTCTTATCTCTAAGTTAGGCTCTTTTGCGTAGACCAGAATCAAATAGTTTCCCCATTTCCATAGCTTAAGTGCATAGTGCCAAATTTTAAAAAAATAGAAATTTCATATATTAAAAATCCTTGTAGACTTTATTTATTGAACATAGTACAGATAGGCATTTAGCCAGGTACCTTGCTGAGACTCCCTTTTCATCCAAGGCATAAATATTTGTCAGTATTCACAGTTTGGATGTTTTGGATCTCAGTATTTTTGAGATTCCATTCTTACCTAGAGATTAGCAGCCTAGTTCATATTTTGAATCTGATGTTTTTAATTGTTACTTTAAATCTCAATTGATACTGCTGAAAACAAAATAAATGGAGCATGTTTATTAGTGCCCAGCATGTATAAATTCTCAATAAATGTTTATTGACTAGAGGTATATCTCATATTTAATAGCCTGCACTTTACAAAGAGCTTTTATATAGTGTATTTTATGTTATCTCCAATAACACTGAGGATAGTATACCATAGTCCAGTAATAAAAATTTGAGAACTGTTGCAGTAAGGAAGTGGCAAGTTTGAAATAGAGATTACTGTGAGCTTTTAAAAAGACACATATAGCTTGCTTTGTCTTTGACCTGATTATATCCCTCTCATCATTTACTGAGCAAATATTTATTAAGCACTGAATTGTGTACTGTGTTCTGTGGACAAAACAGTTGTATGAGTTGTATGCATCCTTCATTTTCCCTCAGGTTCCAATCTTTAGCCAAGGGGTATCATGGCAAGTTTAGGAATCTATGTAAGCCTTGGGGCACCTGGGTGGCTCAGTGGATTAAATCTCTGCCTTCAGCTCAGGTCATGATCCCAGCATCCTGGGATCGAGCCCCACATTGGGCTCTCTGCTAAGCAGGGAGCCTGCTTTCCCCCACCCCTCACCTGCCTCTCTGCCTACATGTGATCTCTATCAAGTAAATAAAGAAAAGAAATATATGTTAGCATTAAAATGAAAAATATTAAGCTTTACTCTAGCAAATGGCTTCTTATTTAATAAAACTACTATAATACTAGTGTCATATTGTGATTACATAACTTATATTTTAGAATTCGATTCCTAAAGTTCATATAAAACTAATCAGCACTTTTCTTAAATAGCAAAGCACCGATGTTCATATGGTTAGTGATAGTGATGGAGATGACTTTGAAGATGCTTCTGAATTTGGGGTGGATGATGGAGAAGTATTCGGCATGGCATCATCTGCCCTGAGAAAATCTCCAATGAGTGAGTATTAATAGCTCTTTGGGGCCAGCACTATAATTCTACTTCCTCCTGCAGAAACTTATAAAAAACAATGAACTTAAAAATCTCTTATTAACTTTCCAGGTTTGGAGAGAGAACATACAGCTAGCAGGCACAATATTCATTAGAACCAGAGCCTCTTGAGTTTTGATTTTATTAAGATTAGCAATTCCCAGAGCTTTAGTAAAATTCATTAAAAATGCAAGGGAATGTATAACTTATGTTTCACATATATATTAGTTATGAGTCTTTCTCTTTACTTTAAACCTAGAGGTTGATAAACAAATAGCTATATTTTCTGTGACTGTACTTGTTTCCCCCGTATCTTAGTGGAGATACCAGTTTTAAGAATAGTTATATTATTTTTCCATTCACTGGTACCACCTTTGTAAGGAAAAAAAAAGTAAACTAAATGTGCCATCTCCTTCTCTTTAACTTTACAAGATATATACTGTAGAATCACAGGAAGTACTATATGCAAAATTACTCTTAAAATAAATACTTAAATGGCTCATTTACTCAGTGAAGTTAGGAAACTCCCTTGGGCAGAAATAGATATGATATTTACTTAAAGGTAACCATCTTCCTTATAAATGAGATTTTTAAAATAACTTGAGATCCTTTTATATAATTTATTCACAAGATGTCATTTTAAGAAAACACTGAAATCCTAATTGATGACTGGCACATACTTGAAATGCTTAGCAGGTTTGTGTCAGCTGGCTTTCCAAAATTTATGAGCTTGGAGTTTTTTCAAGGTTCTTTTTTAAGGTTTGATGAAATCTTCTAATGTATGTCAATTTAAAATGTCTCCTCAAATATATCACAGAAGCTAAAATTTAATTTTATTTCCTCTTTATTGATTAAATATATTTCTTATATGTGGGATTAGATGTTATGTGGTTTGTTTTTTGTGTCTATTTGTTTTGTTTTTTTTGTTTTTGTTTTTTCTTTTGTTTGTTTTTTAGTGCCAGAAAACGCAGAAAATGAAGGAGATGCCTTATTACAATTTACAGCAGAGTTTTCTTCAAGGTAGGGTTAGGACATTAACTATATAAAATTGATGTTCTTTTAATGCTACTGTGATTTTTCTGGAGCAATTTTAGTCATAGATTGTCTTTAATTTCTCTATACAATATTTGAAGGATACATTTATCAGTTTATTTAGTCCTTATAGTTTAACACATCCTATTCAATGTCAGATAACTAGTAAGCTATTTATGCCACTTTATCATCTTATCTCTGTATCTTTACAGAAGCAAAATAAATGGGTCACTAATTAATATGTTGACTATATTCACAAAAAGTCTGTAGGTTATAGGATACTAATTTTTGGTATATCCTAGAAAAACAAAATATCCTTTAAAATAATATAAAATTTAAAAATAATTTAAAATTTTTAATATAAGCACATTTTTTCTTTTAATTTTTGTTTTGAAACTATCAACATTTCTTCTTTTAAGAGTCTAATGTAAAATGTTTTATATGCATTTGAGATTCTTAGAAGGTATTTAAGTAAAAAGGATTTAAATATTTATCCCTAAATTTTCATGTAAATGATATTTCTCTTTAGTTCTGTTTTCTAATGTAATATAATTTAGAAACTTTGCAAGATACAATTTTTTTCCCTCTCTGTTGGACTTCCAGAATAAATAAACTAAGGTTACTCTAAGGAAAATCTTATGAAAGTGGATAACCCGAAATTGCTGCTTATAAATGGCATGGTTTTGTAGCACTTATTGAATCCATTTGCTAGATGTACTTAAAATTCCTGTATTCTAATATTATCACTATAGGCCAAGAAGAATTCTAAGAACTAATGAAGTACATTACCAAGCCTTTAAAGAAATGTTTTAATGTTTGGTCTATAGTTAAGAGACAGTAGTGCCAACATTTATTTAAAGATGGTGATTAGACTTATGAAACTTTGAAGTAAATTTGAAATGTACTTAAATTAATAGATATAATTTTTCCTATAGATATGGTGACTGCCATCCTGTATTTTTTATTGGCTCATTAGAAGCTGCTTTTCAAGAGGCCTTCTATGTGAAAGCCCGAGATGTAAGTACAATCTTACCTTTTGTAATTAAAAAGTGCATCACATAGGTTTACCACCAGGCCTCAGGCAATGCTTAATGTTTTCTGTTTTTTTCAGATTGAAGACTTGATTTTGTTTGTGGTTCATCTACCAGCTTAATCATCACCAAGATTCCCATTTCAGAGGGGCAGTAGTGTAATAGGGTATTACTGGCTCTTTGTAGATGGCCTTGTCAATCTCTGAAACAGGAGTGTTTTTGTAGGGGAAAAAAAGGTAGACATGGGACCAGGCTATATGTGTATGCTCTTTTCAGTTAATGTGATTGACAGTTTCTTGCTAAAGGACTTGTCTTTCAGTCTTTTCCCAATATGATTCCATCTAATAGTACATATCTATAACTACAATATTTTTCTCTCAGAAGCCACTTTAAACAACAAAAATATAGAAATGGGCATTGTGACCTTAAAGTCAAGTACATTGGCATTTATAACAAGAATTCAGAAGATACATTTTCAGCAAGAAGTTTCTATGCAATCACTCTTTATATGTTGACCTAGAGTGGAAAGCTCAGTAATCTGTCTCCTACCTATCTGCACAACTTTAGCTCTCCTGTTCCCCTGCTTTACACTTAATAAATCTAGCAGTGATGTACCGTTTTTGTTTCCCCATAATCGTACTCTCTGTTCATGCTTCTCCACTGTAAGGAATGCCTTTATTCTGCCCTTTACCTGGTTAACTTCTACTCTCTGACACTTAATTGTTCCTAACTCTTCAACTATCATACAGTTGGACCCACCGTTAGTCCTTTGTAATGATACCCTCTGCTCATCTTAATTACATTTAACACATTGCTTATCATTATCTCTGTATATATGTCTTCTCAAGAGATTTGATTTTCTCTTTGGCAGTGACTGTACCTTACATCCCTAGTAAATATTCTACATATTTAATGAATGAAGGAAATAAAAGAGTGGGAAGGAAGAAATAGTATGTAAATGAAGTAGAGGGAATTTTGAGAATTGAGTACAAGGAAGGCTCTGAAATTTCTAGTTTCTAGTTTATCTTAAACCCTGACCTAAAGAAAATTTCATTTTAAACAAATTTTAAAAACTAACAGTAATTAATAATCAAACTTAGAGCAATCAATGATGATTTAGTGAAGTAGAATAAGAAACACAAACTGTTCTTTACCCTAACTAAGAATAGTGGAATAGCCTATTATAAATGCTGTGTTAGTCTATGTTTTAACTATTAAATTTTTATAAAATGGATGTCATTTTTGAAGAAATAAATATTTATAATAATATGTGTTTATAGTTTATATAAATACAGGTTTATGGAAAATATTGAAAAGCAAAAAGAAAATATTCTAACACAGATTAACAGTTAGCTTTATGATACATGTTTTTTCCATATTTTTAAATACATTTTGATGAAAACTTTTGTGTATATTGAATATTATTGGGTTGTGTTATAATCTTGTTTAAACAGCTTATTTTCATCTTTTAATGTTATATGATCATTTGCTTAATTACATTTTATAATATTTTAACTTTTTATTAAAACAATTTTTAATATAGAAGTAAAAAGAATAGCACAGTAAACACCCAAATTCCCATCCCTAAATTTAATAACTAATAAATTTTGCCATGTTTGCTTCTTTCATATGCAAGCATCCCAAAGTTTTAATGAAGATAGAAGCCTTAATAACTTCAAAAGTTTAACTGCCACACATTTATAAAAGAGCAGCATTTGAAACTTATTTACATTTTTTATACTTATTTAGGTTTGTGGTTTTGATGAATTAATTTTTTATGATTTTTTTTCATTTCCTTTCTGATTGAAAATGGTAAACATTGACTGGAACAGAAAATTAAATGTAAAATTTATTATTCAAAATATGCAAAAACAAATATAAAAAATTAAAGTTTCACATGATTTTATAAAATTTTGCAGCAGTTAAACTTTTGAAATTATTAAAATTTAAACTGCATGAAAGTGTTTATACCTTTTTATATTCAATATTTTTTGTTAAATTACATATCTTACACCTAAAAACATCTATGTATTTTCCAAAAAATAATGAAATTCTCTTACTTAATCACCATACCATTATCGCATGTAACAAAATTAGCAGTAATTCCCTAATATCATCTAATATCCAGTGCATATTCATACTTTACCAGCTATCTCCAAAATGTCTTTTTAACTGTTGTTTTGAAACCAAAGTCTACTCAAGGATCACAAATATTTGGTTGTTAGATTTTTTAAAAATATTTTTATTTATTGTAGAGAGATGGTGTGAGAGAGCATTTTGGTGGGAAGGGCAGAAGGAGAGAGAGAAACTCAAGAAGAGTCCCCTTTGAGTGGGGAGCCTGTCATGGAGCTTGATCTCGTGACCCTGAGATCATGACCTGAGCCAAAATCAAGAGTCAGACACTTAACTGACTTAGCGACCCAGGCACCCTATGGTTGTTAGATTTCTTAAATCCCTTTTAAACAAGCATCCTCTCCTCCCTGCCTCTCTTTTTCCCCCACTAACATTTGCTTTGTGAAGAATCATGCTTTGTTATATTTAGGTCAAAATTTTTTTGTAAGAATGCTTTTATTTATTTCTCTTTTAAGATTTTATTTATTTATTTGACAGAGAGAGATCACAAGTAGGTAGAGAGGCAGGCAGAGAGAGAGGAAGGGAAGCAGTCCCCCTGCTGAGCAGAGAGCCGGATGTGGGACTCAATCCCAGGACCCTGAGATCATGACCTGAGCCGAAGGCAGCGGCTTAACCCACTGAGCCATCCAGGTGCCCCTGCAAGAATGCTTTTAAATAATACTGAACACTTCATTAAAACAGGACTGTAATGGTTATAGAGTCTCACTGTATAGCCATGTTATTATATTTAAACAATCACTTATTAGACTTAAATATGGTTGAAAGTAGTTAAAGTAATCGGAAAATGTTCGGACCTTTGTGAACTATAAACTCCCAAAATAGGCAAAGATGTATTTTAAATCCCACTTAAAAAGCTACCCTAAGAAATACTATGTACACTTTAAACATTGTAACTTTAAATGAAGACACTTGTTTAAGTATACAGTATATAATAGACAAAAGAACTTTTGCTAAGTGTCTTATATAATAAACTGGCATTTGATGTTCCCCAGAGAAAAATAAACTCTTGCTTATTAATTTCTGGATATTTCTAATGAAACAGTTGATTGTTTGCTTTTGACTAAGGTCTTGGTATTTTAACAAATGAAAGTCACTGGTTCGTGTAATTAAATGTTTTGCTTCATATTAGATTCATACCAAAATCCTTTGACCTCTTTGGATTCCTAAATTGTCTTTCTCTTTTTCCCCTGTCCAAGATGTTTTTCCTTTCCTCATTTCTCTTTTCTAAGTTAAAGAACAACAGTTTATGCATCGCTTAAGACATTACTGTAAACTTGAGTAAAACTGATCCACATGATGAATTTTTCAGATTTAACTTTAAATCTATGCAGATACATTTATTATGATTATTAGCCAAGTTACATACATACATATATATATCTCCTTTTAATTAAAGAGTACTGTGTATGCATAGAAATAGTAATGCTACTACAGATTTATATGGTTCTGTATGGTTTATAGAGCATCTTTTCATATATATCTTATTCAAATCCAACAACAATCCAATGAGATAGGGATATATAGTATCAATATTCCCATTGTATAGATGAGGAAGCTCAAAAATGCAACAAAATTTAACCACAGCACATCACTAGTAAGTACCAGAGGCCAAATAAGAGCTCAGGGTTCTAACACAGGTAAGTATGATTTACACTATATCACTATATTTCACTTTCAATGGTAGCTACTATACTGCAGGATTCGCTTATCAAATATCATTTCTCCTTTTCAGATTTCACATTTGAGAATTAAATTTTTTTAATATTATTTTTTTTAACTTACGAATGAAACATTTTTAAGAAAAGTTTTCCGATATTCACGTATTTTAAAAGCAATTGTGACTGATACTGTGGCATTCTGACTAAATTTCTTTCATCTTAAATATCACATGTTTAATTTAAACTGTGGGAGGCACATTAATTTTACCAGGGCAACCGATGAGCCTCAAGCACCAGCATTCTTCACTTGAAGTGAGAAATTGAGTTCCAAGAGTAAATAAAAACAAGATTGAAGGTTTAAATCCTCTGCTAGGCTTTTTGAACTTATATACTCATTAAATGTTTATTGGAGTGGTGGGATTACAAAGGATTTAGGGAGCTTCATCAACTGGTATATAGTTAATCACTAAGTAAAACACTACATTTGATAAAGTGTTTCTCACGATGCCACATTCAATCCATCTTAATGAAAACTGCTTCAAACTGATTTCATTTGAGAGCACTTGGTGATGAGAGTGCCCCTGGTTCTTTCTGCCTTTTTCATGAGGAATTTAAAACACTGTCCAAAGCAGAACTCCAACTTCAGTAAAACAGGTATTCTAAGGTCTTACATTTAAGTATATTATGACAGAGTTTTGACTTCTGGCAACAGGTCCATCAGTTTTATGACCTCCTCTCATGCCCTTCACTGTTAGAGGTGTTCACTCAGTTGAGGGCCATATTTATCACATATCTGCTAAGGACCTGGAATATAGAGCTTTCCTGCTCTTGAGATGCTCATTGTCTAATGGGGAAGATAATATCAACAGATTTATGTAGTATAGTATGCTATAGAAGCAAAGAGGAGAGGTGCTCTTCATCTACCTCAGAAAGTTTAGGGAGATTTCTTGAGGAGATACATCTGACCTGAATCTTATGAATTATGAGAATTATGAGAAATCACAGAATTCTAAACAGAAAAAAAGGTCAAAAGCAAAGGGAAGAGGATTAAAATGAGAGAACTACAACCAAAAAATTAAGACCAAGAGTAAGAAATGCAAGATAGAGAGTTGGATTGCAAGGCATGAGGTGGGGAAGATGAGCAGGGGCCAAGGCATTGGGAAGGGGCTCACATTTTCTGTCATTTAAGAGATACTTATTGAATAAAGCTTATATTTTATCTTTTGGTAAGTGAGAGTCAGTGGTTAGTCACTGTAATTTAAGTTGCAGAAGTGTTACCGGTGGTCATACCATGATTCCCTAGGAGTTTTTTTTTTTTAATTTTTTTAATTAATTTATTTATTTGAGAGGCAGAGATCACAAGGAGGCAGAGAGGCAGGCAGAGAGAGAGAGAGAGAGAGAGGAGGAAGCAGGCTCCCTGCTGAGCAGAGAGCCCGATGTGGGACTCGATCCCAGGACCCTGAGATCATGACCTGAGCCGAAGGCAGCGGCTTAACCCACTGAGCCACCCAGGCGCGCCTCCCTAGGAGTTTCTTAAAGCAGATTCTTTTTCTCCCTATAACCTCTCTACCTCTCATTCCTGCTACTTCTGAATTTTGTACAAAACAAAGTGCCCTATAGAATGATTAGACATTTGTAGTAACTAAAAATCAACAGCAGTAAAAATCTCGGTACCAGAGTTTATCTCCCATATGAAGGATGTTTCCTTTCCTAGTTCCATTCCTCCCCTTTGGAGACTGGCCTTTTTATCCTGATTTCAGATCCAGTGATATTTCTAATATTACACATAAATTAAGGAAACTAGTGCTCAATTCTTAATTTCCTGCTTAGTAACTCTGTAGCCCCAAACAAGTAATCAGCCTGTTTCTAATCTTCAGACAAAAAAAAGGAAGGTGGGGGGAGATAATGATGTGGTTGTTTTGAGGATTAAATAGGATGCTCTCCATATATGCACCCAGCACTATGGCTAATGTGCTATGAAGCAGTTTCGACTATTTGAGAATGTTTGTAAAAAACAAAACTGATTTATTCATGCAACTCATGAACTAATTCTGAGAATAATTCCAGAAAGGAATTTTGAGAACCCCTATGAGTATTTGCAGCACTAAAATAAGTAGTTGAACTTTTAACAGGATTTGTGATCAAGTTTTAATTACATTTACTTTTAAAAATCAGCTCATTTTAAAGTAGTGCTGTTTCTACTATATCATGTTTAAAAGATACTAAATACCATCACTGATCAATATTTAAAAAAAAAAAAAAAAAGTTCTACACAAATCTGTAGCCATAGCTGTAGTTGGTGAGTTTCTAGCTCTCCATTAGCCAGGAAAAAAGAGGGAAATTTATTTGTCCTTTAAAGAATATGCCCGGTTTGTTCATCTTGTCTTTGTTTTCTTTTCCATTTAAATTCCTTAAAGGCAGACAAATGTTCTTACAGTAATTTTATATGACAGCTATGATAGCAGCCTATACATGTGTGAGATGAGAACTATGATGCTAATATAGTTTGTTAAGTATGTTTATTCTACAAATACAATATTTGTTTAAGAAAAAAAGAAGAAAAGAATACAGGTGCATTTAAAGTAGAAAACAAGTTACCACATAATATGAAGCCTAAAAATAATCATTATTAAGTGTTATTTTTATTTTTAAACATAATTCTTAAAAAATCTCCAAATATGTATATCAATAAAAAAGTTGACATGTTTTACATAAATGAAACCATACCAAATATGCTGTTCTATAATTAGATGTTTCCACTAAATAGTATATTGTTAGCTCTATATTTAGAATTTGCCCTAATTGTCCTACTATCCTACTACCCTACCTAATTAAAATTGTAAAAATCTTCAGTGTCCATATTTAAATTATTTTTTAGTTAAAAATTTAGTAAATTAGTTTTAAGGAATGCTGCTTTATAAAATGTTCTTTTCAATTTACTGCTTCTCACCATCTTTTTAAAAACAATTTAATCGTATTTGAAAAGCACTGTAGGTAAAATTTATTAAGATATCAGAAGCAAGGCTGATTTCCATTTATGGGCTTTATCTGTATTTGTATCATTATTCCCAAAGGGTCTTCCTGGCCCTAGAAAGTATTTGTTATTCATATTACTTATTTTAAAAGGATTAAAAGCTAAGTTTGATCTCTATAGTATTTCAGTTGTAAATTCAAGAAATCTGTTTCATATCTAATATTAAACATTAAAATAAGAGATATGGTAGAAAGCATACTAATCAAAATTCTTATATTTGGGTTCTGGTTTTTCATTTAGCTATGTCCTATTAACCAGATTAACCTTCTCCTCTGATCATCAACTTCTACATTTAAAAATTTGTATCGTAATACTTCACAAGACTCTTTAACAGAAAATTAACATAATTGAAACATCTTTGAAATGTGTGTGAAACATCTTTAAGATTGTTTACTTATAACTAGATGGACATTGAATATATCAGGCAATTTTGGTTTGGAAACTAGACCCTGGTATTGACTGAGCTATGTAAGCCTTCATTTTACTTTCTCTAAAATGGAGCTAAAAATACCTTGACAATTAACTCACCTTGGAAAATGAGTCCTTACATTAATAGTAAACAAATTATTCAACTATACATGTTAGAGAACATGAATAGGCCTGTTTAGTTGGTATATATGGTACTTGTATAAGGGAACAGTAGAGGATAGGGCTAAAATAAAGAAGCAGACTGGGTTTACTTTCATTATGGGAATCCCTGAAGAACAGCTAAAGACTTGTTGTTAGTGGTTAGCTTTGGAAAGTTTTTGAAGAGGGTGACACTGTCAGAACTGTACCATAGACATAAGCAATGTGGTAGTAGTTTGTAAGATAGATTGGAGAGGAGAAATTGGTGGTAGTGAGACTGAGCAACTATATACATTTGTATATGTGTAGTTGTGGAATGTCAGATATTGGTTAGAAAATCATGGTACAGGGCGCCTGGGTGGCTCAGTGGGTTAAGCCGCTGCCTTCGGCTCAGGTCATGATCTCAGGGTCCTGGGATCGAGTCCCGCATCGGGCTCTCTGCTCAGCAGGGAGCCTGCTTCCCTCTCTCTCTCTCTGCCTGCCTCTCCATCTACTTGTGATTTCTCGCTGTCAAATAAATAAATAAAATCTTTAAAAAAAAATAAATTGTTTAAAAAAAAAAAGGAAAGAAAATCATGGTACAGTAATAGCACAGTGTAGTTCACACTCTTTTTGGTTCCTAGATTTCACAGCCTGTTAGCTTTTGTGCACTTTTTTATACTTCTGTATCTTCCCACGCCTTCCTCAAAATGCCTAACAAAACTGCTTCTGATATAGACCTAGGCTAATGTGTTCTGGCCTTTCTTTACTTAGTGGGACATTTCAATAGAATCTGTTGATTTTGTATTTGCCTTGTCATTTACAGTCTTTTATAAGGAATGGATATTAAGAAAAATCAAAGTATTTCTGATGTTAAGTAGTGCATAGTATCTTTATTAAATATATTGGAAACTTAAATTTCCCTAGCATGTACAATTATGAAGAACTCCATAAATCAGTTAGAAGACAGCAACCCATTATGGGTAAGCAAGATAAGCAGGTACTTCACAGAAAATATGAAAGATGTTCATATTTTCCATAATATAAAAAATACAGATTAAAACTACACTAATATATATTTTCACATATCATAATAACACATTTTTTCCTGCATATATACCTAAGCATATGGGAAATAAGATAAATACAAGAATATTTATTATAACATTGCTTATAATAACAAAAGATTGGAAGTACTTTAAATGTTATTCACACTATGGAATACTATGTGACTATTAAAAAGAATGAAGCCACTTCATATATATTGATGTAGAATGATGTTCAGGACACTTTGCAAAGTAAAAAAAGTGAGATACATAACAGTGTATATAGTATATCTCCTTTTGTGTTGTAAAAATTCTGTGTGTATATAGATTATAAAAAATACAGGGGTGCCTGGTTGGCTTAGTGGGTTAAAGCCTCTGCCTTCAGCTCAGGTCATGATCCCAGGGTCCTGGGATCAAGCCCCACATCAGGCTCCCTGCTCATCAGTGAGCCTGCTTCCCCCTCTCTCTGCCTGCTTCTCTGCGTACTTGTGATCTCTCTCTGTCAAATAAATAAGTAAAATCTTAAAAAATATATATATTGACCAACCACCTGCTATGACTTCAGCCATCCTGGGTCTCAAATATATGGAATATGACACACATGGCATTTCAGATAGATGTACACTTCACTATTGCACTATTACAAATCCCAGTAGGCTCTCCTGTATGGGTTAAATGGACTGGACCACATGCTAACAGTGAAAGGCTCTCCCTGGTCTTTGCATGAAGGCTAGACTAGCAACCTCCATATCTTCTTTTGCCTTCATGTCTACTTGGCCTTTTGAAAACAGTGTCCCCCTCCTCTCTTCTCACTAACCAGATGAATAAGATGGACCTTTCTGAATAGCCTGTTAGGTCATTTGCATTAGGCCTAGTGTTAATTACAGTCTCTTAAAGTGTAATTCAGGGCCCATTGGAAGCTGTGAGAGTCTTTCTGATGGACCATGAACTAATCCATAAATGCATATCTTTTCTTTAGATCTTCTGGATTAATAGTACAGTTCCATAGATGGTCATTTTTATGTATGACTAAGGATTTCTTATAGTTAGTCTGTTGTAAGAATTACAATTGGGTTTGGTTGCTTGTAACAGAAAAAAAAATTAATAGTGGCTCAAACAAAATAGAAGTTAATTTCTCTATTCCCCTCAAGAAGTCCAGAGGTATCCTGTCCAGGCCTAGGAAGGTATATCACAGACTCAGAAGCTCAGGTTCCTCCTAGCATGTTGCTCCACTGTGTGGTATAAAGTCAGGTTTTGGATGACTACAGGAGATTGAACCAGCACTTCTGCTTGCATTAACCAGAACGTGGTTATTGGTTACATAGTCACATTTGTTTAAATGGAGGCTGAGAAATGTATTCTTTATTTCAGTCAGCCATTAATAAAATACACAGCCATAAAAAAAAAATACATAAGAGATTTCCTCACTGAGGAAGATGTGGAAAATATTTAGGGACTGCGGTCTCCACCATTTCTATTAAATGAGTACTTAAGAGTTACTACAATTCTGTATGCTTAAACTTAGCTTATTTTTATAATTCACAGTGTTCTACTTTGGAATCTGCCACACTTGACAGTACTTGACAGTAGTAAACAGTTATTGAACATGTACACCCACATAACATTAGAATTCCTGTGATTTTTCAGCAAGAATGCATTATTATCTATATATTTTAAATTAAAAATTATTGTTACTATGTCTCCAGTTCTTTATTGCTATGATTCCCCCACCCCTGGAGTATGGACATGATGAGATAGGTGGGGTCCTTTTTCTCTTCTTCAGTGGCCTGAAAGTGGGAGAAGGAAGTGTTAATGTACCTCCCATTCATCCACATTCATGTTGTTCTGCCTGTTTAGTACACCACTGGCTAACCAAGGATAGTATTATTCCTCTCAGAAGAGAAGATCAAAAAAATCCTCTCTGCACTTTTATGAGGCTGCTGTTCCAGTCCTGGGCATTGTTTCTAGTTGTTCATCTAGAAAACCAATGGGATGAGATCTTTGATCCAGCCCGAAACTGCCTACTTTCTTGCCCCCCATAATCCTACTCCCAGCCTCCCTAAAGAGCTTGCCTGCCCCTCTCCAGTTTGCTGTAATAGCCTATCACTTGAACTTCTATTTCCTTATTTGTAAAAACTTTAGTCATATGTTGGTTTTCCTCAAAAATATTTTATGACCTGAGTATTACAGTCTGAACAATGAAAACTGATAAAGCTCTGTATCCAGTGAACATCTTCCAGCTTATTTTATGAAAAGAGTTTGGTTTTACTTTAGGCTTTTTTTCTTTGTGTAACCTGTAACTTTCATATAAGAATTCAACCTACTTGAGGCTCAAATACATTTGTATCATTAAGATTTCAGAGTTCTATCCCAAAATCTCTTTCAGGAAGTGAGAGGAAAAAAACCCCACCATCTTGGCATCACCTCACCTTCAATATCTGCTGTTTTCCTTTTGGAACCTCTCCGGTTGATTGCTGCCTGTTGGTCCCTGAACTCAGCTTTGGGAGCCGAAAATGCAGTGTCAATGATTCTTTCCACAAATCAATCTACATTGATTCTTCACTCTTTAAAAGTTACTAGCTTTGAGTTCTTCGAACATATTAGGCTACTGACATTACTGGGCCTTACCAAACTTTTGTCTGCTTTTTCTTTTTTTCATTCTTCTTTTCCTATCACCTAAATTTAAAATTTAGCTCAAATCAGAGATAAGTCTGTTACTATATACTGCTTTCAAAATTTAGCTCGAGTATTCCCTTCATAAAGCAGCAGCATTTCAGTTGGCTAAGCATCTCCCTTCAGCTCAGGTCATGATCCCAGGGTCCTGGGGTTAAGCCCTGCATTGGGCTCCTTGCTCAGTAGGGAGTCTGTTCTCCCTCTCCCTCTGCCACTCCCTCACTGTTCATGCTCGCTCGCTCTCTCTCTCTCTCATTCTCTCAAATAAACAAATAAAATCTTTTTCTTTTTTTTTCTTAAGCAGCCAAGCAGTGTTCATGCTTAGACCCTAGGACCATCTCTATTATAGCAGTCATGTTACCACTCCATCTAGACAGTGTGGTACTTCTGACCTCCAAAGTTATATGGCACCAAAAGCACAAAAAAGTGAAGTAGCTTTCCTAAGGTCACATAGCTAGGAGGTGGCAAAGCAGGAATTTGAACCAGGCGGTGTGGCTTCATGGTGCCCTGCCTCTAATCTCACCTTGTAGTTACGTTGAGTCATGGTTGGATGCTGGGCTGGGCCTATGAACATTCATATATAGGAATAGGATTAAAGAAGTGGGCAGTGTACTGGAATGATCTGCTTGGAGCCTGGATTTAAAACAATAAATAAGAGACCTGTAAGGGACATTTTGAGGTGGGTGGAAAAATTTGAATATGGACTTTACATTAGATGATACTGTAACAATATTAAATGTCTAAGGTATGATAAAAATATTATGGCTATGTGAGGGAATGTCCTTGTTAGGTGACAGACACTGAAGTATTTAAGCTGGAAGTGTCAAGATTTGTGCAGCATTAAATGTTTCAGGGATGGAGGCATACAATGAATTTTGAACAAACATGGCAAATGTTAATAACTGATAAATCTAGGGGCACCTGGGTGGCTCAGTGGGTTAAAGCCTTTGCCTTTGGCTCGGGTCATGGTTCCAGGGTCCTGGGATCGAGCCCCGCTTCGGGCTTTCTACTCAGTGGGGTGCCTGCTTCCCCCTCTCTCTCTGCCTGCCTCTCTGCCTAATTGTGATCTCTTCCTGCCAAATAAATTAATAAAATCTTAAAAAAAAACCTGATAAATCTAGGTTGAGAGATAAGTGAGTGTTTATTGTTGAATCAGTGTATCTGGTCTTTGTATTAATAAACCATTCCCAAACTTAAAACCAAAATAATAATAATAATAATAATGGTATGATTCTGATGATAATGGTGATGATAATCATCATAATAAAACAGAAATAAAGTCAGGTCCCAATTTACATAAGGGAAATCATTTTATTTTTAGTGTATTTAATTCTTACACTGAAAAATTTATGAACTACCATTTATAGAAATTATTTATCCTATCAATCTTAAAATTTTTGGAAACATGGACTATGGATGTTCTGGTACTCAAAAAGAAACTAGAAACCTTCCTTTCAGTCCATCAGCAAATATTTTCTGAGTGTCTGCTCTGTGCCTGGCTTATTTTGAGACATAGCCAGTTCATTTCTTCCAGCTCTAATGTTCTATGGTTCTGTAGAGCTAAGTGTCTAAATACAATAGCTACTGCAGCTCAAGGCCAAATCACATTGGTTGCTGTCAGGTTGGCATTTCCTTAGCATCAACTTAGTACCTTAGCTCTTGGATTTGAATGTGAAGATTAGTGAGGCCCTGAAGGCAGAGACACAATTTAGCATCCCAAACGTTATTGCTAGTAAGAGAAATGAAGGAGCTTCATAATCTTTAATAAATTTTCAGGGCTATCATTTCTCTTAAAATTGCTTTCAAATCCTTTATTTTGTATGGATAGTTCTGGATTCTTCATCCTAACAACCACATTTCATTCAGCACTTGCTATGGGCCAGGTGTTGTAAAAGAAGTACTTTACCTGCTTTATCTGCAGTTCTTGGAACAAACACCCATCTGTCCCACGGTCACACAGCTTGTAAGTGCAAAACTGGATTTAGCACAGAGCTTTTTTCTTTTCTTTTTTAAGATTTTATTTATTTATTTGACAGAGATCACAAGTAGGCAGAGAGGCAGGCAGAGAGAGAGAGAGGGAAGCAGCCTCCCTGGTGAGCAGAGAGCCCGATGTGGGGCTTGATCCCAGGACCCCAGGATCATGACCTGAGCTGAAGGCAGAGGCTTTAACCCACTGAGCCACCCAGGTGCCCCAGCACAGAGCTTTTTTAACCTTTATACTATGTTACCAAAACCTAGATCACAAAGAGGGAGTCTGAGAAGAGTGTAGCTTGCCTTTGTTTACCAGACTTATACCCTCTCTGTCAAATTAGAAAGACAAATAGACATGTTTTCCTTAAGTGTACCATTCTTACCACTTATTGGTTAGTACTGCAGTTAAATTTTTGCTTCCCCATATACCAGCAAACCCCCCCCAATTCTTTGAGAACAAGGAAACTTTGTTTTATTCATCTTTATGTTCTCAATGCCTAACTCATCGGCACTCCATAAATGTTACTGAACTCAATTATTAGTGGGCCAAAGGGAAAAATGGTTACAGAAATGGAAAAGAAATCATTTTCTCATTTTTTCCCTATGTGCTAGGAAAATTCACAAAGGCAGTTTTCTGATATGCTGAACCCAGTTCTCACTGTTCGGGCCTGTGTTTAATTGAGCTCAATAAAATAATCAGAAATCTGAGTCTAGGGCTCATTTAACTGTGCCTATAATCTAATCAGAGATTTATGTAGCCCGAATTTATTAGCATTTGCTTATTATTAGGAGTTTTCTCTTTTGCTTGTTATTACTGTCAAAATGGCAGAAGAAAAATTTTTGTTGAAGGCTTATGTTAGAGAGAAAAGATCATTTTAAGATTATTCAGTTTCCCTTTTCAAAGCTACTATGGGAGTCCCCCAGCCTGAAGATTCTCTTCTGATTACGCTCTTTATCATCTCCTTTCTCACAGTTTAGAGCTTAAAGTGAGAACTTTTTTTAAAGTGTGTTTTCCTGGCATCTCATGTTTAACAGTGTCAGGGGTTTATGTCCCTGGAACGAAAACTGTTTCTCCAGAGCCTTTTTTCTCTCAGCTTCCAGTGAAAAGAGGGGCGAGGCGAGCCAGTCGCTTACCACAAAGCAATGCCACCACAAAGGAAAGATTAAGGGTTTAGAGAGAGGTCAATGTGGGTTTTTCTTTAACTAAACACTTTCCTAAAGTTTCCTTGTGGAAAAATAATGAAGTCATCTCAGAGTTTTTAAAGAATTTTTATTTCTTTTTCACCGTCTGCATTCGCTTGTCTTCTCAGCATGGATGTTTAATCTTCCTAGGCTTTGTGAATTGGCCCAAATGAATAAGTAGTGAGCTGTCTCTCTAGGAGCTAGAGGCTTATTCTAAGGGCCTAATCACTGAGTAAACACATCTTTGCCCTCCCTCTCACAACTGCGATATAATAGTCGAGATTCTAGCACAGTAACCTGGATATTGCAGGGACCAATGCTTTGAAATGCAGAATGGTTGATCCTCCAAAACAGACAGTGCCTGATCTTCGCCTGCCTCTTTCTTCTTTTTTAAATTAAATATTGCCAAAGAGATGCTGTTTTATTGCTTGATATTGTGCATTAGTGCCCTGGATTTCCAAGTTTAGTTTCAGTCAACACTGTCGGCTGCACTTATAGGGAACTCTGCATGTTGGGTTTCTTAGTAGCCTCTTTCGGCACATGTGTGTTTGGTTTGGAAGAGCATTTAAATTAAATCAGTGAGATAGCAATGTAAATCGCTAATCTCTTTCCCAAAGTCTAAATGTTCCCTTGCAGCGTTCTTGAGAGAAATGGGCATTTTAAAGATTTAGCCATTGCCATTGTTTGGTTAGAAATATGCTGATTTAAAAGTGGACAGCTCTCTTGTTCCCAGTGTCTCATTAAATGTAGTTGCTGAGATACGATCAAGCAGAATTAGAGGTTGACATCCCTCTGTCTATTCAGCTAGAGAGCTCCTAAGAAGAGGAGCTCTGAATTTGTTAGTGCTGTCAGGTTCATGTTCCTTTCCCTAAAGCAGCAGATTTCTAGATTCTTTTACTGAAAGTGGTTTAGCATGCTGTTGCCATTTGGTATGTTTTTTGCAAGGGGGTTGGTAATCAGCATTCAAGTTTCTTTCATCAAACATGCCAAGACCTTTGCTAACTTTAGGGATGCAAAGAAGACTGAAAGAGACCTAGTCCTCACCTTTGAAAGACTTTGTCTAGAGGGGAAACTGATAAACAGTGATGATACTAATTGGGAAGAGATAGAAGCACAGAAAAGGAAGCTCTTAATTCTGCCAGAGGCAATCAGGGAAGGTTTCATAGCAGCATTTGCTTTGAGACTTAAAGGGTGAATAGGAATGTACCAGATAATTGTCTCTAAAACTATGTGTCTGATTACAAACTTCATAGAAGCCAGCTACTGTTACCTGTAGACATGAACATGGGTGAAGAAACCCTGAGTCTTTCTTGCTCACCATTTTATCACCGTTGCTTCCTCCTCGGCCTGACATAGTGTTTCAACAAATGCTTGTTGAATGAGTGATTAAATGAATTGACACATGAACACAGCTACTGTTGGAGTAACTGAGCTACTTAAACTCAGGAATCCTCTCCTTATTCCCATTACTTGTTCTCTGAGGCCCCAGAAGCATACTAATGTATGAGCAGTGGCCATACATTAGCCATACATATGAGCGCTTATTCTATAAGCGCTCCAAGACTTGACTGCAGTATGGTTGATTTTCCTACTACTGCTGTAGTATCAAAGAACGAATACTAGGCGTGGCATCAGGAATCCAGGTTCCAATCCCAGAAGTACTACTTACTTACTTGTTATGGTAGAATTTAGGACAAGTCTGCTTTCTAAACCTCAGTTTCTTTGTATGCTAATAAAGTTAAGAATACTATTTTACAGACTTTTTCTGGGGATTAAAGTATAATGGGTGTGTAACTAACAGTGCCTCCTATTCGTAGTAGATGCTTTTGGGATCTTAATCTACTAATGTACCTCTCTGGCTACCCTCATCTAGTACAGAATTTACCTTTGAAGAAAATATTTTAATCATTAGTTTTTTTTTATTATTGTAATTTGGATTATTTATCAGGATAATTCCAAGCATCAGACTTCAATATCCTTTCATCACATGAGCCTTGTACTTTTCTATAAATGTCCTACTTTTTTTGGAATCCCAGACAGTGAGTTTTTCTTTATTATCATCATATCCTTATTTAATATGAAGGGAAAGACCCTAAGCTTCCTTAGAAGTTTACCTTGCCAGTATTTCACAGATTGGTTTATAAATTATCTTTATCATAAAATTCTATCTCTCTGTTTCCTGTCAACTTACTGTTCTTAAACTCCTCTCTTCTACAAGGTGGCACCAAGAAGTTCGTCAATAACAATGTAGGCTCTTTAATCATCATTGTCATTGTTGTTGTTAAAGCTGACATGTTGCAAATTGTGTTGCTCAATTTCAGTTTTTAGTCCCAATTATTTTATTGACTTACAACTATGATGGAGGACACTTTTAAGAGAGCAAATGCCATTTCTTAGAAGGAAGTTTTATCAAGCAAAGGGGAAGGAATAATTCTCCATGTGAAAAATCACAAGGACATTTTATGAAATATAGACTAGAAAGAATTCATGTGAAGTGAACTCTTTTCTACCATCCTTCCATTTGCAGTGAGGCGTTATATACTCTTACATAAGGACTTTAACACGAGAACACATTAAGGGCTTTGAAATTACCTGTGGAAGTAAAACACAACTTCATTTCAGACCTTTTCCTTCCAAGTAGAAGAGACTTTCCAGTGTTCAGATTAAAAACAAAAAATACTAAGAGATTTTGGCAACCATTCTTAATCAGTATTTTTTCTGTGTATAAAGTTGAATAGTTCAAAATTAATTTTCCCTTTGTAAAGTGTGTTTTAATATGAAGAATTGTAAATCCATTTTACTTAAAGAAAATGCAATTCTGTTGCATAGTCTGCTTGAGATAGGCTTGCATATGTGAACAGGAATCTGTGACAGTGGTCTATAAAACAGAATATAATCATCGTAGTCTCTTTAGGATATAAGGAAGCAAAATTTATTCTTATCAGTAAATGCTATAGGAATTCCAAATATCAGGTGCTCTTTTAAAGGGAGTAGCATTTAATTTTGTCTTTCCTGTTTACATCAACCAATTATACTTTTCCAAAATTCAAGAAATCTTACATTAATGGATATTTTAATTCATCAGTCTTTTTTCCTTTTTCAGAGAAAGCTTCTTGCTATCTACCTCCACCATGATGAAAGTGTATTAACCAACGTGTTCTGCTCACAAATGCTTTGTGCTGAATCTATTGTCTCTTATCTGAGTCAAAATTTTATAACCTGGGCTTGGGATCTGACAAAGGACGCCAACAGAGCAAGGTAATACTGTTGTTCACAAGTTTTAAGTTGGGCTTCTCTTTTTTATAAAAAAGTATTAGTTGTATTTGCTTTCTTATCATCATAAACATTTCATCCTCAGCATTAAATTCTCAACCATTACATTTAATTATATAAAAGCTATTTCTTGTAACTAACATGCAGTTATTTGCAATGGGAAAATATACCTCATTTTGTAAAAGATTTCTAATCCAAGAATAACCCAAAAAAGAAAAACAAAATGTACTGTTTTCATCTTTTTGGTACGGTACATTTCTATGTACTGTATATTCTAATGTTCTCATCTGATGTTGAATATTTAGAGAAAATCTGTTTTTAATAATGTTCAGAAAAGGCAAGGCAAGTCTAGCATATAATCTTAGTAGTAAGTTTATTTTTTAATAATTCCAGTGAAGAAGGCAGGACATTCTGGACGAGTCCATGGAGTTGGGAATAGCTTAACTCTAGCATATACTAATTGATGTAATCGCTTTATTGCACACATTCTTTTGGACACATCCATATTCTCAGTAGGAAAAAAAAGTCCTTTTCCTTGCTGTCAGGATAAATTTACTTAATTTGTTAATCATAGTATCTATAAATGATGAATAATTCTTCATTTTTTGCCTGTTTGAGTTTCCCATCTGAAGTACATTTCATCGTGTTTAATTACGCATGTGGCCATAACACCCAGTGATGTTACTTTGGGTGTGTTAACACAATAATAATCACAGGCTGCTGGTTTATGAACAGGGAGATTAAATTAAATCATTTCAAGGCAAGTCTATTGTAGTTCCCTAATTTAAATGATCATAGAACAATTAGAAATCATCTGATTTGTTTTTTTATTATTTTATAGCTCACTGAATTTTTGCTCATCATTTAGACTTTGTTTTATGTAATCTAAAGCTGAAAAGAAAGATGATTCTTCCCTTAAATGTGAAGCAAAAGAATGTTGAAGCAATTTCTTCATCTAATACTTCATTTCTTTAAGCAAATGGTTAGGAAATTTCACAGGATGACTTCGTTCTGCATTGGAAATGTTCCCTGTTATACATAAATAAAGAACCTTTAGCACCTGTATTTGTTTAAATTAAATCAGGTTATTATTCACACTCAGTTAAAGGTGATGAAAAGCAGTGCCAAAAACAGATAAAAATGCAGCATCGAAGGTCTTTCATGAGGCAAAATACATAGACTGGAGACTTGACTAAATCTTTCACCATTCACTGGCAGTAAGGAATCTCCTCCTTTCCTTTTATCCACAACTTGATGGAGAAGGAAACACTATTTCTAAACCATCTGTAGTGGCTAAGTTCAGCAGGCTACCTGCTGTTATTTTGTTCTATCCTCCATTTAATTCCTTAGTTCCTTTTATTTTACAATGACAAAAAATTGCAGTGTAGTTTCTTTTGAAAAACAGTGTTTGAGGGTTTTTTTTTTATGACTGGCAATCAACAGCCATGTAATTGCTTTGTTATGTTTTACTAAAGAAGTCTGTTAAGTAGCACAACTTTGATACACTAGTAATAAGAGTTTGCAGGTTACAGAGACACCTGTGGTGACCAAAGCGACAGAAGCTGCTTATTAGAAAGAGCCAGTACAGCTGTGTCCTATTAACTCCTTATGACACTTTTTTTAAAACACAAAATAAAGACCTTGTTTAAGGCTTTAAAGCTATTTCTCAATGAATTGCAGGACCGACTATAAGGTATGATAGGCTATTTCTATCTACGTTTTAAAAAATATGGTATCTCATTACTATTATCATTACATTCATGAAAATGAGAGAAAGTGGTATTAAAGACTAAAAATAGAAACATGTAGGAATTTGCTTTAACAAATACTTATAGGAACAAGAAACAGGCCTGTGGGGAGAAAGAGAATGTTATAATTACTGGAATTTAAGATACTTGGCAATCCTTACTCAAAATCAAATTCTACTTATTACAAATTAAAATCTATTTTAAGTTAAGGTATTACATTTCTCTCCATAAAGCAAAAGAATTATGTAGATGCTTTTCATGTACAGCTCCTCATTAGTATTGTTAAGGCAAGTGGAAAAGTACACATCTTACACACACACGGTAAAAATTCATTGGAATGGCATATTCCTAAGAGAATAAAAGTGGTTTTCTTTTTACTGTATTAAACAGTAAGAAAATTTTAATTAATTAGTTTGATTTATTGGTCCAAAAAAGGATCAGCTTAGCACCATTTTTCTAACCACCCATGATAGATTCATCTAAATGTAGTTGTCTAATTGCGTTTCTGTCTTTGTGATCTTACTTAGATTTTTTTAGCACATTTTATCGAAAGGTGTTTGTCATAAAAATTTATTACATTATCTATTTGATGCTATTAACAGTGAATAACAAAATACCGAACTTATAACTTCAAGTCAGTAGAAGATTGTTGCACTAATATTTATTGGTCAGTGAGCTACATTTCAAAATTTGCTGTGCCATCATTTGCATATTACCAGAGTTAAAATATGACAGATTACTATGTGAAAATATAGAAGAGATTTCTAGGCATCACAAACAAGATTGTTGCTATGAGTTTCCTTTTAAACTGTGATTTTCTTACGATGAATGTAAAAGTTTAGAAGTAAATTCCTTGTGGATGGTTTGTCTCATCCTATATCTGGCTCTCCCAGTTCAAACTGATCAACACATTTTTTAAAATCGTGAGCCTGTAAACTGGTTAGTCTGGATGACTCCTTAGTGGCTTTCCGGGACTACCCCCTGACATAATAGCTGGGGACATTTGTGCCCAAGATGGGGAGGGTCTTGCCAAACAAATTTACTTTTCCTTAAGAAATACTCTGCCAAACCTACAGAAACATTAGTCCTCTGTTTACGGTGGGTCTCCCATGTGTAGAAGATAAGTTAAGGATTTTGAACTAAGTGAATGCTTTGGTAAAGTTACAGAATGTGAATGTCAGTTGTGGTTATAAGTTAAATTTCCTAATTTCCCTAACAAACTAGAATAAAAAAGAAACAGATGTCTATAGAATGTCACTGTAATACACCTCTGTGATGCTGATGATTTGGATTTCCCTCCTCCAAAATGATTCTAATAACTTTCTAAGTTAAATACTTAAGTTTACAAACCCATATCTATATAAAATGGATTAAAATAATTTCTGGATTGCTCTTGGAACATTCCAAATATGAATTGGGACATCATACTATAGCAGTAATGATTATGTGCCTATCTTCTCCCTCACTAAATTGTGATCTTCTGGAAAGCCTTATTCATATTATTTGTCTCACTCAACAAGGCACTTTAAATTTACAAAATACTGGGGCGCCTGGGTGGCTCAGTGGGTTAAGCCGCTGCCTTCGGCTCAGGTCATGATCTCAGGGTCCTGGGATCGAGTCCAGCACGGGCTCTCTTCTCAGGAGGGAGCCTGCTTCCTTCTCTCTCTCTCTGCCTGCCTCTCAGTGTACTTGTAATTTCTCTCTGTCAAATAAATAAATAAAATCTTTTTAAAAAAATCTTTAAATTTACAAAATACTAGGAGAAAGAAACTCAGTAAGCATTGCAAATAAGTGAATGCATCCAATTCCACCAAAGAATATGTTTATAATTTCAATATTATATATCTAGATATAGGTTTCTTTCCTGGAAAACTCTGTACAGTCTTGTTGGCTGCCATGTCTACTTGGGATTCAGGTCCACTATTTCTTAAAACAGTAGGCAGTAAACCCTTGTTAGTCTTAAGAAGTGCTAGAGGGTATAATTTCTTAAATATCCATCGAAACAATGATCCTGAAAGAAACAGTAGGATAGATCTGTAAATGAAAGAGCTGAAAACAGGTAATAGTAAACAAGGAGATCCTGCAAATCACTTCTGAAAGTGACTAAAAGAGTATCTTAAGAAACATATATTTCCTTCATGTTTATTCATTGAGTAAATATTTACTGAATATTTCATGTGAACCAGGATTGGTGCTTTGCACTGAGGGTGAGAAGATGAAAAAG
Source organism: Mustela putorius furo (assembly GCF_011764305.1). Lineage (NCBI taxonomy): Eukaryota > Metazoa > Chordata > Mammalia > Carnivora > Mustelidae > Mustela > Mustela putorius. The sequence continues at coordinate 39,942,880 of NW_025422005.1, read as the reverse complement.
TTACAGTGCTTAATGCTCAAAATACTCATAATCTATTAGGAAAACGTAGAGCTAATACATAATATGAAGTATGCACAAGGTGCTTAGGGAATACAGGTGAAATTCGTAGGGAGTTACTCTGAGTGGGCTAAGGAAGGACTTGAAAGAAATGACCCACAGAAAAATGAAATTAGAGGTTTTGTTCTTTTTATTTAGAGATTTTTATATTAACAGTATTCCTAGTTTATTGGGTTGCAGATATTTGCTGTTTATATAAAAGAATATTGGTATTTTAAGCCTCATAATTAAATATCAGAAATGAAGGATCAGTGGTTTACATAATTGTAGAGGAGAGGGCCCTGGCCAGCTAGTGTAACCATATATAGTCTGAACCAGATTGAGGATTAAGGTCAACCAGAAGGGATGGACAGATCCCAAGCAGTTGTTTTGTTAATGATTCATCCCAATATTGGCATATGCTTACAGGCAAACAGTAGAGCAGAAATCAGATACTCTTTTGTATGTAGAAACATGTAGAAAACTATCATGGATTTAATAATAAAAATATATTTAAGGACAGTATACTATTAGTGAACAAAATCTTCTGCAATAACAGAGTAATTTCTTAGAATTCAGGACAGGTGTCACCTCTGGGAAGCCTTGCCACTGTCTATTCTTCCCTTGCCTCTCAGTCTGAATTAAAATGCACATTCTTTACGCTCCCATAATACCCATATACTAACCTGTATTGATGGAATTCATTATACTGTATGGTTATTGCCTGTCTCCCTATTGGATTATCAGCTCCCCAAGAGAGCTAGGTCTATAATCTCAAGGTGTTAGACAGTGCCTTTGAAAAAGTCAATGTTATATTGAAAAAATATATAATCTCTAATAGTCTTATTGAATAAAGAGAGAGAACAGCTTGGGTAGTGGAAAGAGCATAAAAATGCTACTGTATGACTTTAATTGTGTGGTCTTCCCCCATAGCCATTAATAGGACAAATAAAGCAAAAGTCTTTTCGTTATAGAATGAACTAACAATGTCCAGACCAGGTACTTTTCTGCTGGCCCTGGAGCACTTGAGAATATTGTGGCCTGTGCTCTGTGCACCAGGCACCCACATGCCATCTGTAAAGAGACTTAAATTCTACTACCCTATGACCCAGTAATGGCACTACTGGGTATTTACCCTAAAGATCAAAACGTAGTGATCCAAAGGGGCACATGCACCTGAATGTTTATAGTAGCAATGTCTACAATAGTCAAACTGTGGAAAGAACCTAGATGTCCATCAACAGATTAATGGATCAAGAAGATGTGGTATATATACACAATGGAATACTATGCAGCCATCAAAAGAAATGAAATCTTGCCATATGTGACGACGTGGATGGAACTACAGGGTATCATGCTTAGCTAAATAAGTCAATCAGAGAAAGACAACTATCATATGATCTCCCTGATATGAGGAAGTGGAGATGCAACATGAGGGGTTAAGGGGGTAGGAGAAGAATAAATGAAATAAGTTGGGATTGGGAGGGAGACAAACCATAAGTGACTCTTAATCTCACTAAACAAACTGAGGGCTGCTGGGGGGAGAGGGGTCGGGAGAGGGGGGTGTGGTTATGGACATTGGGGAGGGTATGTGCTATGGTGAGTACCGTGAAGTGTGTAAACTTGGCAATTCACAGACCAGTAACCCTGGGGATAAAAATATATATTTATAAAAAATAAAAAATATTTTTTTTTTTTTTAAAGAGAGACTTAAATTCCAGCCTAGATGAGTTCATCCAGTGGTTCCAGAATTTCTTTCTCAGACTCACCAAGTTTCTGATAGCCCTAACAAAATCAGCCTCTCAGATTGGGCCATTCTAGAATGGTGCTCTGAGCCTTCTGCACTGGTGATGGCGCTGATTAAAGTAAACATGTCCATAGGACCAGAGTGCTAGTCTGGCTACATGATAGCATATGCCAAAGAGCCAAGAAGTTCCATTTGGGCACCATTTGAATTAAATATAGATAGTACTATATAAAGTACTAGAACAGTAAATGTTAATAAAAAGTGCTAGTCTGGCTACATGATAGCATATGCCAAAGAGCCAAGAAGTTCCATTTGGGCACCATTTGAATTAAATATAGATAGTACTATATAAAGTACTAGAACAGTAAATGTTAATTTCACTCTATTAGAGTTATTTGGACATCTGTTGGTTGCATGGGAACATTGACACATGAGTGCCCCTGGTGTAAAGCTGTGTTTTGGGCTATAGTTGCTTCATCAAGGAAAGTTACATACCATGTGGTACACTAAACCACCAATATTAACTAGTAATTAAGTGGCTAATGTGTATCTCTTGTTGTGACCAGGAGGGCCCACAAGGCAGATGTCTTCATTCATCCAGTATAGGTATTGGGTTAGATGATTTAATACTAGAAAACTTAAACATTGAATTTGACTAGGATAGTGACAACTGAAGTCACCAGGCAGCTATGGTTGTTTGTATGTAAGTTTCTGAGGTGGAAATGTTTAGCAGATCAGTGTACATGCTACAGTGTTAAATTGGGCGTTGCACACTATTTCTAAGCAGTGTTCTGAGTAGCTGCAAACAGTTACCTAGGAATTGCTGACAATTATACAGGTTGCATGTGGTATATACAAGAGTGTTATATTAAATTTTGCCTACACAGTTAGTACCAATGTTCACAGACAGAATTCTATTGCCTATTAATATTAGCTTTTGAACTTAATGCCCTTGGGTGCAGTATTTCAGATCACTGTAAACTTCTGCTGCTATGCTGACAGGTACTTGTTAGCCTTAATATTCAAGTGATAGTTTTCCACATTACTTAATCTTTGGCAAGAGTTAATTGACTTAAAGCTCTTATTATCAGTAGGCTGTCTTCACCTGCACTTTCCATCTCAGTAATTAGCCATATTCACAGTGGCATACCCTTAATTCCAAACTACTCAGTGCTTCATGCCTGGCTGAAGCCTGGATGACCATGTTACTCTAACCCTACACCTCCATTTGATCCAGCAAATATAGCCCAGGTGTGGGGTCTGCGTGGGAGACACAAGGAGTGTTAATTTCCAGCTGCTACCCTAGGAGCAGATATGGATTCTGCAGAAGTAGCTGATAAAACAGATGGATATGTTGTGGTCAGGGAACCAAGACTTCCTAAGAGCCTTCATGCCAGATTTCCATATAATTTTCCCCAAACTGCTTTATTCCCTTTGTGCTATGATTTCCTTCTAGTACTTTTAAAGGAAATGTATTGTCATCCTAAACATCCCAGGTCAAAGGCTTAATTAATAGTTTAAAATAAAGGTTCCAAAACACCAGGAGAGTTTGTCATTTTCTCCCTGGTTTGTTTTGTGAAGAGGGAGGAGAGAAGGTGAGGAGGAACCCCTCCTGTTCCGTGATTACATCCTACCCACTCATTTTCTCCTTTTCTCCTCTGCTTTTGATTTTTAGTGGCGGTCTTAACAGAATGTCAAGATCAATTTGCAGCATGGTTTAACTCAAGGTTTGCGTTCTGCCAGCAGCAATTGTCCCTGCAAACAATGCCGTGTGTTCTTGTAACTTCAGAAGCTTTTAGAAGGATCATGGCAAGGGCAGCATCTAATGACTTTATTAGTGTAGGGTTTCAAAATGGGCTCCGTAATTGTTCATATCTCTTTGTCAGCAAGTCATAATTACTGCTCAGCATTGTCCAAGGGTGTACTTGTGAATAGTTTTCTAATAGTACTGAAAGGAAGGGAAAGAGGGGAGGATAAAAGGTGATGGCCTCTTATGATTGAGAACAAGCCAGTCTGTATATAGATGATGGCTAAACTGTTTTAATACTTTACTCTTTTTAAAATGTTCTTTTGGGTAATTTGAAATGACTAGTTTGGAAGCCTTTTTTACTCTGATTTGGATACTTCCCCCACTACTACCTTGTATTACAATCGTAACTGCCTGGTGAAGCATTCATTAAATCTGAATCAAGCTATATATTTTTCCTTGACCTTATTCTAATTATTGCTATTTAGGAAATATGCATTTGTGAAAACTATTGTTAGAACAATACAAAGGTGATAACTGTTGACAAGATAGTCCAAAAGAACAGCATTGTAAGTTTTTATTAAACCTTATTTTTCTCATGCACTAGACCTTTCTTGTTACTCTTTTGGTGTTCTTTTTGGTCTTTCTGCTAAACCCTTTGTGTTTTGAATATTTGAAGTATCTTGATTGTAAGAGTCACAAAATTAAAAGAATCATTGCCTTCTCAAAATATATGAAGGTTCAGCTTAATGTCAATTCTTTGTGCTCTGTTACCAAATTTTTTTCCTATACTATGACTCTCTAAATTTATGTACAGTTCTGTGCAAATATTCACTCCCAATAGCTAGTTATCCTAATAGCTTAGAATATACAAATTCAAATAAATATGACTGCCAGAGGTATTTAATCCAGTGTTTATATAGAATAAAAGACAAGACATGAGTTATCTAATGAAACAAATTCTAAAAATAAGACATCTCCAAAATGAAATATCATTTTTTTTAGTAATGTATACCCCATCATGGCTTCTGCCTTTGTTCTTGCCTAAAATTGAAAAGATCTGAAGAGATATATTTTTTTCTTAACTGTTCTGTTAGCATTAATAATTTTTACATTCATGGTTGTTTCTGAAGAGTTTTTTTACTAACCAAATCATCTCTGCCACTTAAATCAGTAGCACAGTTTTCCTCTTCCATAAATACTGATGGTAATATCCTCAAAAATTATAATGGAAACATGTTAGTTCAGTCATATAAAACCAGCTATGGAAACTCGTTCCTCTGACATGTTTACAGTATTTTCCTTTCAATTTACATAGATACTTAAAGAGGTTTTAGTGCCCAATTATCTTAATGATCTCATCTGCTAAATATACCACCAAAAATTGAAAGAGTAAATAACTGTTAGTCTGGAATTGGGGAGTCAGGCGGAATTCTTTTTCTTATTTGTTTGGGTAATTCATTAGGAGATAAATTTGGTACTTTTCCTCAAGCATGTGTTTGTGCCTTTGAACTTGATTGCATTATAGTAATAGAGAAAAGTGATAAAATAGTTTTATATTATAATAAATTATTATTAAATATAAAACATATTATTAGAAATAAAGGGTTAACCTTAGAGATTTTTGTAAAAAGCCTCCTGTTAATTCATCTACTATTGGCTGACTCAGTCTGTAGCCACAGCAACAATTTTTTTTTTTTTAAGATTTTATTTATATATTTGACAGAGATCACAAGTAGGCTGAGAAACAGGCAGAGAGAGAGGAGGAAGCAGGCTCCCCGCTGAGCAGAGAGCCCTATGCGGGGCTCAATTCCAGGACCCCAGGATCATGACCTGAGTGAAAGCAGAGGCTTTTTAACCTCCTGAGCCACCCAGGTGCCCCCACAGCAACAATTTAAAGAATCCTTCTAAATAGTCTCCTTCCATGTATCTTACTTTTCTTCAATGAATGATCATCTTCAAGAAAGTCTTCTTTAACGTTCTTTTCTACACATCTCAACTAAGGAAAGAATGAAACAAGCTTATATGAATAATAAAGAAGCTTTGATTGCTGTGTCTCAATGTGAGAAATTGTATTTCCAACCCAGTATCAAATCAGGTATTGGTGGCTCTGAGCAGCTCCCAAATAAGTTACTCAGCAGCCATAGCAACAAAAATTTATTTGGCTGTTAATGAAAGTTATGTAAGTATTAACTGTTTATTAGTTCTTTGTTTTTTTTTTAAAGATTTTATTTATTTGACAGAGATCACAGGTTGCCAGAGAGAGAGGAAGGGAAGCAGGCTCCCTGCTGAGGAGAGAACCCGACGCGGGGCTCGATCCCAGGACCCTGAGATCATGACCTGAGTCGAAGGCAGAGGTTTTAACCCACTGAGCCACCCAGGCACCCCTGTTTATTAGTTCTTAAAGCAAAACCTATATACATTTAAATATGTCAGTATCTATTCTTGAAAGACTATGATAAGCTATTTTCTCATTGTTTATACAGATAGTCAGACCTCATTCATAGAATGTAGAGCAATTAGGAAGTGGGACTCAGTCAGTCTAGGAGTATGAAGAACAAAGGAATATTAGGCAAGTGGTATAACATTTCCAGATTTTTTTTTTCATCTATGAAAAGTGGGGGAGAGGACACTGACAGCTGATTTGTTTGGCCTAAGACCTTTGACCTTTATCTCTAAAATTCTTTTTCTGATGACTTGGACACAATTGTTTTCAATAGAAAGGATAAGCAAGATTTCATTTTTAAAATAAATGTTTGTAAAGTATGTAAGTAGATTATAGCATACTGCCCTTATCAGTTTGTGATGATTTAGTTAGAGGGACTTTAGTGAAGTGTAGCTAAGGAAGCCACAATCATTTTCTGCCTCTTTCATCAATAAAGATAGCTTCCTTACCCTTAGAACTGTTCTCCAAGTTCATGCCATTTCTGACAGGAGCTTCTACTGAGGGAGCATCAGTAGCTGAGAATAAGACAATCATTACTGCTTTTTTAAAAAACCAAAACACATAATAACTGCAACCTACTATGTCTCAGACTATATATGAGCTCATTTAATCCTCATTATATATACATTACATCACTTAAAGATCACATATGTGGAAGCTATTTTTGGCTCAGAGAAGTTCTGTAATTTACCCAAGGTCATGTAAATGGTTGTTCCAGATATAAATCCCAAATCAACCTATGCTTTTCTGCTTCATAATTCTTCTTGCCCAATGACCTTGTCAGCCTGGATTATTCAGCAGTGAAAATGTACTGAATAACTGTGTGCAAAACCTTGAGGGGATTATAAGAAAAATATGATACATGGACCTTTTGCACAAGGACTAAATAAAAATGGGATTCACTAAATCTTATAGTTGCAGGTTAGAGAGGTATTCTTAATATCTAGTGTGCAGCCATGCAGGCATTTTTCCCTGTAATGTGCTTAACTGATGTTACTGCAGTTGCTACCTGAATACTGCTCGGGACAAAGAAATTAAAGCTTTGAAAGACAGTGTATTTTTGAGCTACTCGAAAAGCCAGAAAAGGTTATTGCGACAGTGTTTCTTCCTCTGGAGGTCTTCAGCAACTTTCTCCCTTTTGGTTCTAGTTTTGACTTAATAAGCCTAAATTGGGAATTAATAAGCCAAACAACTTTTCTGCATTAGAGTCCTTTATCAGTTTAACCACAGCTATCTTGTTTACCCTATTTTTCTTGCCTTTTCTTACCAAGTATGTTTATTTCCATTGTTCTTTATATGCTAGGATATCTAGACCCAGCCCATTCAGAAGGTGCCCCAAATCAAGCATAGTGCTCCAAAGTAGATTTATCTCATGCTATGCTCAATCTTTCTGTAATTTTATTACTGGCTCCTACCGAATTGAGGTAGTCAACTGAAACCCCCTAACAGTTTTTCAGATATGAGGCTGCTGAGAATGGGCTGGGTCTGGGTTGTTACTAAACTAGATCTCGGCCATTTTCTACTAATGGAGTTGGCCAACAGAATCTTTTGAAGTTCAGATTCTGTTAACTCTCCCAAGAGTAATCACTCACAAATGATATTATAACTCCTATCATTTCTACTATTATTCTTGATAATACTCTCTGTTCCTAGGTATATCTGACTCCAGAAAAATTTTTTTCTCCTTATTTACCATACTTGGATGTGTCCATCAAAAGAAGCTTTATCACCTCATATATTTTGATTTCAAGCACCTGGCTCTGACCAGCACTTCCTATCCCTATCTTACTTGCTCAAGTGCTAGTTTTTTTTAGATCATTATGCCCCTTAATCTATTGACCTCACCACTTTACTTCATCTACCCTTTCCTGTCTCCAGTCTTCATTTCCCTCTTTGTCTTATTTAGATTTCAAGGTCCATTGTTATCACTTCCTTGCAATATCTTAAATTCCCTTACCCCTCTCTCCCTCCATTGCACTCATTTTGTTGAGTCCAACTATTCACCTTCTCTGTGCCTTGCACTTGGAACACTGCTGGAAACAGTCACGCTAATTTTTTTTCTAAATAAATACAAATTTCAAGTAAGTATACAATAATGCTAAACAAGCCTCCTGTGATTCTCTAGTTTTTCTTACCCCCGATAAGATGGCTATTTCATACTCCTGCTCATTCATTAAACATCTCATGTCCCTTGCTTCTCCCTTTCCCAGCTGTCCTCTCTAGTTGACTGAGAAAACAGAAGTCATTAGATAGAAATGACTCTTAATTTTCTTTCTTCAGGTCTCATTTTAAATGTCTATGCTTCAAAAAGGCCCATTGAACCTTTTTCGAAAATGTTTCTTCACCCTCATTCTCTTTCATAGAGCTCTCTCAGGACTTTTCATAATAAGCCATTTTTTGCTTATTAAAATTTTGTTTTCTAATTCTTCCATTAGAATGTAAGATTCCTAAGGTAAGAATTACATCAGTCTTCTTCACTTTGTTTCTTACTGCAATACTCAATAATTACTTGTTGGATAATATAAAAACACAGAACAGAGTAATGGTTGAGTATGAATTAATTTGCATTTAGTCAAACTAGGTTTGGAATTCTAGCTATGCCAGTAGGCCACCATAGTTACCTTGAGCAAGTTGCTTAAACCCTCTAGGTTGCAGTTTCCGTATTGGAAAATGGAGATTAAAAATTACATCCCTTCGAGTTCTTATTAGAAATAAGTGGAAGGGTTGATTTTTGTAAAGTCTAGTACAGAGTAAGTGCTCAGTACATTTTATTTATATGTGTGTATTTTTTTCTTTATCTCAGACATTTTTTTTTAAAGATTTTATTTATTTATTTGGCAGAGAGGCAGGCAGAGAGAGAGGAGGAAGCAGGTTCCATGCTGAGCAGAGAACCCGATGCGGGGCCCAATCCCAGGACCCTGAGATCATGACCCGAGCCGAAGGCAGCGGCTCAACCCACTGAGCCACCCAGGCGCCCCTATCTCAAACATTTATGAAAATGTTGACAAAGCCAAGTGATAAGCTATTTGAGACCACCTTCAGTTTGGTAGCACTCTACAGGTTCGGATTCTTGGTGACAAAGGATTTTTCCTACATTTCTGAATCTTACTCTGAAGGATACTTTGAGACACTTTGTCACTTCTTACTTAAGTCCAGATAGTTGAAACTTAAGGAATGCTCATGAGTTCTCAACCTGGTAACCTCATAGTTAGTTAGGTTTGTTGTGTCCTTAACAACCCAGGCTTCCTCCTAGTCATCAGCACTGTTTTGGAAGTATTCATAAGCCATTTGTCTAAGTGACTTTTCTAGCTTTTGTAGAGAACTGAGGTCAAGTTTTTTGATCTGTACTTTTTGAAACTCATGGTATTTCCTTGTTTTTAGGGATGTGGATTCCTCAGTTGATTGTCATTTTTATCATCATTCATTGTAGCTTTTTACTGACCCACTTATTCTACTACCTATCCATTTCTTTGTCCAGTAATGTATCTATCCATTAAATATTTATAAACACCTGGGGTGACTCAAGTTCTGTACATAAACACTGAATTCAGCTCTGTAATTCTGGCAGCTTAGGAGAAAAAGGAAATGTGATAGACATATCCTCATTTATTCATCTATCCATCTAATATATATATTTATTGAGTTTCTACTATGTGTCAGGTACAGTTATGTCCTGGAGTTTACAGTTTACTACTTATAGTTCTCTTTGACTAATAAAAAAATTTTTAACAGTTCATCTCAAGATTTCCTGGCACTGAATTCAAGAGAGAATTTTTTTTGCATGATTATCTATTTGAGAGTCATTTAAGAAATAAAATAGACAATTATTTTCTACTGTTGTTTTGCATATAACAGATTATTTTATTTTATTTTACTTTCAATTTTATTTATTTATTTGACAGAGAGAGAGACAACAAGAAAGGGAACACAAGCAGGGGAGTCGGAGAGGGAGAAGCAGGCTTCCTGCTGAACAGAGAGCCTGATATGGGGCTCAATCCCAGGACCCTGGGATCATGACCTGAGCCAAAGGCAGATGCCTAACATCTGAGCCACCCAGGCACCCCATGACAGATTATTTTAAATTTAAATAGCTGTTTCTTAGATCAATCCTCTGTAAAAGCAGAGGGCTTTGTATTAAATATTTTTACAGTAATGGTAATTTTTTTAGGGAACTGAGGTGATATGGTCCTTAAATATTCCTTTTTGATGATCTAACTCATAACTGGTATAGAACTTAAAGGAAAAGCCTATGTAGTCAACCTGTCCATTCAAACATCTCTCTTTGTCAAACATCAGCTGTCTCAAGGGAGCCTTTGTCAAGTGCTGGACTATAATCATTTCTTGCTTGAAAGCTTTCATGAGTGACTGAGATGCTAATATATTGGACTGTTGGTCATTTATCTTTTTGTTTTTTAAGTAAAGTTTTTACTTTATATCTTCAGTCTTTGCCCCTCTTTGTTTTTTTTTATTTTAAGATTTTATTTATTTATTTGACAGATCACAAGTAGGCAGAGAGGCAAGCAGAGAGAGAGGAGGAAGCAGGCTCCTTGCTGAGCAGAGAGCCTGATGTGGGGGCTCTGAGATCATGACCTGAGCCGAAGGCAGAGGCTTTAATCCACTGAGCCACCCAGGCGCCCCGGTCATTTATCTTTTAAAGACTTTTTTCCCATGTATAAGATTTCTGCTTATACTCTACCACATTTTTTTTTAATCCATTAGGATAGAGGTGGGTGGGGGATGGGCTAAATAGATGATGGGGATTAAGGCGTGCACTTGTTGTGGTGAGCACTGGGTATTGTATGGAAGTGTTGAATCACTATATTGTACACCTGAAACTACTATATCACTGTATGTTAACTAACTGGAATTTAGATTAAAATGTTTTAAAAAATCAAATACAGAGGGCCTGGGTGACTCAGTTGGCTAAGCGCCTGCCTTCAGCTCAGGCCATAATCCCAGAACCCTGGGATTCAGTCCCACATTGGGCTTCTTTTTTTTTTTTTTTTTTTTTTTAAGATTTATTTATTTATTTATTTGACAGAGAGAGATCACAAGTAGGCAGAGAGGCAGGCAGAGAGAGAGGGGAGGAAGCAGGCTCCCTGCCAAGCAGAGAGCCCGATGTGGGACTCGATCCCAGGACCCTGAGATCATGACCTGAGCCCAAGGCAGAGGCTTAACCCACCGAGCCACCCAGGTGCCCCCCACATTGGGCTTCTTGCTCACTGGGGAGTCTGCTTTTCCTCTATCCTTCACCCCCTGCTCATGATCTCTCTCTCCCTTGCTCTTGCTCTCATTCTGTCTCAAATCTTTCAGTCAGTAAATCAATCAAATGCATAAAGAAATTATATATAAGTGTCAGTGTTCTAAGAGAAGCCAACCAACTCTGAAATAAATCATGCTAAAAATTTTTATATGACAATAAGAATCACAAAGTCTCCAAATTTTGCAGTGGGGACAAAAATATCAGGGAACTAGACAATATGAAAAAAGAGCTATCTTCAAATCTCTACCCTAGGATGGGGCATGACCTTATGTTACAAGGATGCTGATGTGTATGGTAGAAGTTATAAAGCAATATAATACAGTGCCAAGCATGGTGCTAAGCGTAACTCCTTGTTTAGTGATGTGAGTCTGATACTGTTATTATAATTTATTAGGAAACCTTTCGCCATATCCTTAATTTTGGGATAGGTCAGGGGAAGTGGATAAAGAAAAAACTTGATTTTGACTTTGAAGCACATAAAAGAAAGGAAAAAGAATATTAAATAACCTGCAGACCCATTCTAAAAATAGGTCTCATTATCTTCATTTTATGTATGAGAAAGCTAAGGCTCACAAGTAAGTTATTCAAAGAAACAACTCGTAAGTGACAAAATAGTTTTATTTGATGCCTAAGTCTGTTCTTCCTACAGAATTATGCTGCTCGCAGTAATTCCTTCTTTCTCTAATATGTTGATTTTTTAAAGATTTTATATTTTGAGAGAGAGAGAGTGGGGGAGGGGCAGAGGGAGAAGGAGGGAGAATCTTAAGCTAGATTCCGCACTGAGCAGAGAGGCCAGTGTGGGGCTTGATCCCAGTAAGCATGAGATCATGACCTGAGCCAAAACCAAGAATCCGACACTTAACAGACTGAACCACCCAGGCACCCCTAGTATGTTAATGTTTGAATATTTTACACCTCTTTTAAATCACATTTTCTGTCAGTAGGTGGTAACAGGGTGAAATTATGTAAAAACTGCAGTATGCTCAGTATGCTTAAAAATCAGTAGGGAATCTTAAAGTCATAAACTTGTGGACCAATACTTGCTTACTTTGAGGGTCCCAGTGACCTATGATGATAGAAGCACAAAGGAAGAAAGAGACCTTAGAGATCATGATAATTCATGCCAACTATCTTAATTAAACTGACTTCAGAAGTGGTTGGAGGAGGAAAAGGAAAGTTCTATGATCAACATTGTTATAATGGAGAGAAAAGTTACTGAAACAAATATAATTAGTCTTTAGGTGCTAGTAAAGCAGAGGTGAATAATACTAATACTAATACTAATAGCTGTCCAGAAGTACCATCAGGTAACACGAAGTTCTCCCTGATTTCGGGGCCCCCATTCCCTTCTCTGATTCTCTCTAGCAATTACCTGAACCACTAAATCCAGGCCCCACTTAAGTACCAGATTATGTTTCCTGTTTTACGGGCCTTGATTTACCAAACCCAAAATATCCTTAGTATCTTAAGGACAGAAACCATGTCATATATTTAGTAGGCTCTCCTTAATATTGATTGATTGATTGGTAAAAGCAGAACACGGAAGAAATATTATCTGTCATGTAACTTTAATTTGCTCTCTTATATAGTCCCTGGAAAATGAATCTTCTCTTTACATTGCTAGAGGAGGAATTTTTGTATTTAATAAGAGGTTGGATTAGATATTCTCTGTTATTCCTCCCAACTAAGATTTATATGGGGTTCCTAAAATAAATGTTTATTTTCCTACTGGTGGTGAGAAAAAGCCAATTATCTATTTATGATTATTGTCCTTCCAAAAAAATTAGTATAAATAATGACCCTATAGTCATTAAACTGTCAGTGCCTCAAAGCCTTTTCACTTGAGTGAAGTAAGGAGATAAATTAAGAAGCTAATTGGTTTTTTAAAACTCTTGACTACTAATCAGTTAAGACAATTTAACAGTTTACTGTTATTGGGAAGTCTAATAAACCTCAGACAGGTGAGGGATGCTTTTTAGATTAATTCTTCCGAAAATCTCAACCTGTGTTTTCTTAAATTTGCCTTTAGTTTGGCTGTGTTCTAACATGCATACAGTATTTTCATTTTCATGGAGTGACATTATACTATCCCTTTAGGAAATGATTGATGCATACTGTTAATGTGGATCAATAGTCATTAAGTGATTCTACCTTTTTAATCCCATAATTCTACTGTACAGACTTTTTTTTTTTTTAAAGATTTTATTTATTTGACAGAGAGAGATCACAGGCAGAGAAGCAGGCAGGGAAAGAGGGGGAAACAGGCTCCCTGCCGAGCAGAGAGCCTGATGCAGGGCTCGATCCCAGGACCTTGAGATCATGACCTGGGCCGAAGGCAGAGGCTTAACCCACTGAGCCACCCAGACGCCCCCAGACTTTTTATCTTAAGGAAATACTTCTGGTTATTTGTTCCAGTATTATTTATAATGATAAAAAACTAGAAAGAAATATGTAGCTGTAGGGTGAATAGTTATGAATATAGCAATGTATACATTGGAATACTATTCAAACACTTAAGTAGGGTGACAGTTCAATTACTATTGTGTAGAAGGCTAAAAGATTGTATTCCTTCAGACAGTGATTACCACAAAAAGGAAAAGATCTATTTGAACAAAGGCCAATAAGAAATAGACAAATGTGATTAACATTGTGTTAAAAGTTTATGGAATTGTAATACTCTATGTGGAAAACCCAAAAGACTCCTCCCCAGAATTGCTAGAACTCATATAGGAATTCAGCAAAGTGGCAGGATATAAAATCAGTGCACAGAAGTGAGTTGCATTTCTATACACTAACAAGACGGAAGAAAGAGAAATTAAGGAGTCCAGCCCATTTACAATTGTACCCAAAACCAGCAGATACCTAGGAATAAACCTAACCAAGGAGATAATACTCCGAAAACTGTAGAACACTCATGAAAGAAATTGAGGAAGTCACAAAGAAATGAAAAGATGTTCAATGCTCTTGGATTGGAAGAACAAATATTGTTAAAATGTCTGTGCTTCCAGAGTAATCCATACATTCAGTGCAATCCCTATCCAGATACCTTCAACACTTTTCAGAGAGCCGGAGCAAATAATCTTGAAATTTGTATGGAATCAGAAAAGACCCTAAAGAGCCAAAGGGAGATTGAAAAAGAAAACAAGCTGGTGGCATCACAGTTCCAGACTTCAAGGTATATTACAGAGCTATAATCATCAAGACAGTGTAGTACTGGCACAAAAACAGGTACATAGATCAATGGAACAGAATAGAGAACTCATAAATGGACCCTGAACTCTGTGGTCAACTAATCTTCAACAAAGCAGGAAAAAAAATAACAGTCTTCAATGGAAAAAAGACAGTCTTCAACAAATGGCATTGGGAAAAATTGGACAGGCACATGCACAAGAATGAAACTAGGCCATTTTCTCATACCATACACAAAAACAGACTCAAAATGGATAAAAGACAGAAATCCTCACATCTAAATATGAGACAAAAATCCATCAAAATCCTGGAAGAGAACACAGGCAGCAATCTCTTTGACCTCAGCTGCAGCAGGTTTTGTCTAGACACATTTCCAAAGGCAAGAGAAAAAAGGCAAAAATGAGCTGTTGGGACTCCATCAAGATAAAAAGCTTTTGCACAGCAAAGGAAACAGCAAAACCAAAAGACAACCTACAGAATGGGAGAAGGTATTTGCAAATGTTTTATTAGATAAAGGCTTAGTATCTAAAATCTATAAAGAACTTATCAAACTCAATACCCAAAGAAACAAATAATCCAGTCAAGAAAAGAGCAGAAGACATGAACAGATATTTCTCTGAAGGAGACCTACAAATGGTCAATAAACACATGAAAAAAATTATTTAATATCACTCAGCATCAGGGAAATACAAATCAAAACTGCAATGAGATGCCACCTCACACCAGTTAGAATGGCTAAAATGACACGACAAGAAACAACAAATGTTGGAGAGGCTGTGGAGAAACCCTCTTAAACTGCTGGTGGGAATGCAAGCTGGTGCAGCCACTCTGGAAAACAGTATGGAGCTTCAATAAGCTAAAAATAGAGCTACACTATGACCCAGCAATTGCATTACAAGCTATATACCCAAAAGACATAAATGTCATGATCTGAAGAGGCATCTGCATCCCAATCTTTAAGCAGCAATGTCCACAATAGCCAAACTATGGAAAAAGAGTCCTGATGTCTATTGACAGATGAATGGATAAAGAAGATGTGGTGTATATACACAATGGAATATTACTCAGCCTTCAAAAAAAGAAATTGCCATTTGCAATTATGCTAAGCAGAATAAGCCAATCAGAGAAAGACAATTATCATGTGATTTCACTCATATGTGAAATTTAAGAAGCAAAACAGAGGAGCATAGGAAAAGGAGGGAAAAATAAAGACATAATCAGAGAGGAAGACCCTCTCTGAAACAAACTGAGGGTTGCTGGAGGGGAACAGGGTGTGGGCACTGGGGTAACTCGGTGATGGGCATTAAAGAAGGCATGGTGGTATAATGAGCACTGGTTGTTATATACAACTAATGAATCACTGAACTCTACCTCTGAAACTAATAATATGCCATATGTTAATTGAATTTAAATTTTAAAAAAGTTTATGGAATTGATATTCCATGCAATTTTTTTTTATTTTTGTAAGGGACTTACTGTCTTTCAAATTTGCTGTTTATTTCATGACTGGCTAATATATTCATATTAATCAAAACTCAAAAGGCATAAAAAGGTCTCATACTTACCCCTGTCTCTAAGTTACCCTTCTCTGAAGCATTTTTTAAGTTTCTTACTTATCCATCCAGAGATTATTTTATGTATAAACAAGCTAATATATACTTACTTTTTCCCAGTTTTACACAAATGGTAAAAACTATTCAATACCCTGCTTTTTCCACTAACATTATATTTTAAAGATATTCCATATCAGTTTGTAAAGAACTCTTTCTGTTTTGTGGCTAAATATTATCCCTTTAAATTACATAAGAGACTATAGTTTATTTAATAAGATCCTTCAAATGGACATCCAGTGTTCTGATATTACAATTCAGTAGTAACAGCACACATAGATGATTTCCCACATGAAGATATATCTAGACTAAATTCCCAGATTTAAGAGTGCTAGGTTAAGAGTATGTGTGCATTCCTTTTTTTTTTTTTTAAGATTTTATTTATTTATTTGAGAGAGAGACAGTGAGAGAGAACATGAGCAAGGAGGTCAGAGGGAGAAGCAGACTCCCCATGGAGCTGGGAGCCTGATGTGGGACTCGATCCCGGGACTCCAGGATCATGACCTGAGCTGAAGGCAGTCGTCCAACCAACTGAGCCACCCAGACGCCCAAGAGTATGTGTGCATTCTTTAACAGATGAATATAGCAGGGGAGAAAGAGAGAGGCAAACCATAAAACAGACTCTTAACTGTAGAGAGCAAACTAAGAGTGGGTAGAGAGGAGGTTGGTGAGGAATGGGTTAAATGGATAATGGGCATTAAGGAGGAAGCCCTGGGTGTTGTATGTAAGTAATGAATCATTAAATCCTATACCTGAAACCAGTATTACACTGTATGTTAACTGGAATTTAAATAAAAACTTGGAAGAAAGGGGCACCTGGGTGGCTCAGTTGATTAAGCATCTTCGCCTCAGATCATGATCCCCAGGTCCTGGTATTGAGTCCCGCAGCCAGCTCCCTGCTCAGCAGGGAGTCTGGTTCTCTCCCTCTGCTGCTCCCCCTACTTGTGGGTGCTGTTTCTCTCAATTAAATAAATAAAATATTCTTTAAAATTTTGAGAGAAAAAAAGGTTATGTGTGTGCTGTTAATTTTCATAGATACTGACAAATTGCCCACAAGGGAGTTAGTACCAATTTCACTCCAACAGTGTCCAATAGTGCCTATTTCCATATAGCCTTGCTTTATTAATTTGACAGATAAAATATAGTTTCTTAGTATAGCTTTATCTTTTTTAAGTTTATTTATTTATTTAAGCAATCTCTGCACCCATTGTGGGGCTGGAACTCACAACCCCAAGATTAAGAGTTTGCACACTCCAGTGACTGAGCCCTCTTAGTGTAGCTTGCATTAGAAGTTAATTCATTATAAGTTATTTTGAGTATCTTTTCACATATTTATGAGCCACTACTATTTCCATTTCTGGGAGCTGTCTTCATATATATGTTTGTTGATCTTTTCCTTATTGTTGTATAATAGTTTTCTATTTATTAGGAAAATTAACCCTTTTTCTGTGCTTTTTTTTTTAATTTTTTATTTTTTATAAACATATATTTTTATCCCCAGGGGTACAGGTCTGTGAATCACCAGGTTTACACACTTCACAGCACTCACCAAAGCACATACCCTCCCCAATGTCCATAATCCCACCCCCTTCTCCAAAACCCCCTCCCCCCAGCAACCCTCAGTTTGTTTTGTGAGATTAAGAGTCACTTATGGTTTGTCTCCCTCCCTATCCCATCTTGTTTCATTGATTCTTCTCCTACCCACTTAAGCCCCCATGTTGCATCATCACTTCCTCATATCAGGGAGATCATATGATAGTTGTCTTTCTCTGCTTGACTTATTTCGCTAAGCATGATACGCTCTAGTTCCATCCATGTTGTCGCAAATGGCAAGATTTCATTTCTTTTGATGGCTGCATAGTATTCCATTGTGTATATATACCACATCTTCTTGATCCATTCATCTGTTGATGGACATCTAGGTTCTTTCCATAGTTTGGCTATTGTGGACATTGCTGCTATAAACATTCGGGTGCACGTGCCCCTTTGGATCACTACGTTTGTATCTTTAGGGTAAATACCCAATAGTGCAATTGCTGGGTCATAGGGCAGTTCTATTTTCAACATTTTGAGGAACCTCCATGCTGTTTTCCAGAGTGGCTGCACCAGCTTGCATTCCCACCAACAGTGTAGGAGGGTTCCCCTTTCTCCGCATCCTCGCCAGCATCTGTCATTTCCTGACTTGTTCATTTTAGCCATTCTGACTGGTGTGAGGTGATATCTCATTGTGGTTTTGATTTGTATTTCCCTGATGCCGAGTGATATGGAGCACTTTTTCATGTGTCTGTTGGCCATCTGGATGTCTGTGCTTTTAAATTCAGAATTTTTACCATTTATCTTTTATTCTTTGGCCTTGTTAAGCTGTTTTTTACCATATAGAGGTAGTCAAAATTATCAGCTTTATCTTTTATGCTTCACTCTGCTCTAGCTGTGGTAACCTCCTTCTTACCTTTACAATACACCAGATACTCTCCGGCTTCAAGGTTTTGGTATTTGCTGTTCTTTCTGCCTGGAATTTGCTTCCTAGAGATTTGTGTTTCACTTCCTCCACCGCTTTTGAGTCTTTAACCAAATACCAACTCTTCAGTGAGATGGTCCCTATTTTATGTTGCAGCCTCCCCTTTCCTGCTCTGCTTTCCTCTATCAACAATAGCTCACAGGCTTTAGAGGTATATTTTTATTTGTCTCACAGAGATATTGCAGCTCACCTACACAAATGAAGCAAGTGAGAATTAACATCTTCACTGTGGTTATCACCTCAGGAGACTAGCTTCATGCTTCGCTGAAGCTGCCATTGCCCAAAACATTTTGGGGACAACTTCTTAAAGAACTGCATTGAGATAGCTTAAAGCCTTACAAGGAAAGCAGTCCTGTGTCCTGAAAACAGTGTTTCTCAGTATGGTCCATTAATCACCTACATCAAAATCATGTGGGTAGGTTGGCAGCTTATTAAAACAGGCAGTTTCCTGGGCCTTTCCCTGGATCTTCTGCATCAGAATCTTTGAGGGATGGGGCGGAGGAACTTTCCTTTTAGAATAAACTCCCTAGGGTCACCTGGATGGTGCATTGGGTTAAGCAACCTGCTGTTGGTTTTGATTCAGCTCATGATCTCAGGGTCATGAGATAGAGCCCCATGTTGGGCTCTGCACTCAGTGTGGAGTCTGTTTCAGATTCTGTCTCTCTCTCCCTCTGCCCTTCCCACTCATGCATTGGCATGCTCTCTCTCAAAATAAATTAATTAATTAATCCTGGAAAAAAAAATTTTTTAACTACCTAGGTAATTCCTAAGCCTTTAAAGATTATTTATTTATTTATTTCACGGAAAGAGAGAGAGAGAGAGATCACAAGCAGGCAGAGAGAAGGGGAAGCAGGCTCACTGCTGAGCAGAGAGCCTGATGAGGGGCTCGATCCCAGGACCCTGAGATCATGACCTGAGCCGAAGGCAGAGGCTTAACCCACTGAGCCACCCAGGCACCCCACTTCCTAAGCCTTTAAAGTTTGAAGATCACTGACTACATAGTCAGTGTCTCCCAATTTAGTCATGTATCTTGTTTGCCTAACTCAGTTTGAACCAGGTGTAAGACTATTTCCAAAAATCAAAGCCACCCTCAAAGGACAAAGGGGTATGTGCTAGGGATGCTGAAGGTCATTCCCATGGGAACTCCAGAAATGAGCAATTGGATAGGCATTGCATCTCGCAGAAATGATGTGGTAGGAGACAAAACTCTTTGGCTCACCTGATTTTGGTATGCTTGGCAGTGCTAGTAACTTGGTAACTCTCACTTCATATATTAAAGAACCTTGGCTTTAATTTTCCTATTAAAGGGAAAAGGGGAAGAAAAGAGAATTGTGTATTGGCCAAATAGGCAGATGATCTCTAGGGTCATTTCTGTATCTTACATCTGGTTTTTCTACTGATGATGAAGAAAAAAATAAAACCCTCAACACATGAATGAATGAATAACAAGGATTATTACTGTAGCAAAAACTACAAGTTTGGTCTGTTTTAAAGGAAAGAGCCTTCTTAATTAAAAAATAGTTATTTTAGTTCTGTATCCACTTTTTTATTTCATTTTTCTTTCATTAAAGATGAGTAAGTTTCGAAAAGCAGATTCTGATTGCATTTAGCCTTTTAACTGTATTGTGCCTATAATACACACTTTCAGACATGTAAAGTTTTGTAGTGTCACACAGCTGCAGCATCATGTATTTTCTTATTTTCCAAATATTAATACTTACCCTTTCATTCTCTAAATGAAAATAAAACCAGTGATTATTCTTTTTAGTGAACAGTTATTATACAAAGTATCTTTCAGTGTTGGTCCATAGATTTAAGCTGTCATTTTAATCCTAAAAGTAGTTGTGATAAAAATGTTAAATACCATTATGCAGTTAATAATAAAATAGCTACCAATGTTAAGGGCATACCATATTTTGAGCATAATTCTGAGTAAATTTTTTGTATCTTACAAAAATATGTGTTTTTTAAAAATTTTTTTTAAATTCTTTTTAAATTTTTAAATTTTTTATTTTTTATAAACATATAATATATTTTTATCCCCTGGGGTACAGGTCTGTGAATCGCCAGGTTTACATGCTTCACAGCACTCACCATAGCACATACCCTCCCCAATGTCTATAACCCCACCCCCCTTCTCCCAACCCCAAGAATACGTGTTTTAAAAGTAAGTGTTATTCCCATTTTACATCTAAGGGTCCTCTGGAGGTCATATTGAAAAGTTATAATCAGGAAACCTCACACAGAGTCATTAGCAAGTTTTCAGCTTCCATTTTTTATCAGATGTGCCTCCTTTTACATTACTTGGTATATTGCAGGTAGTAAATGTTTGCAGAATTTCGCTACTCTCCTCCTAATTTGCTGTTTCTTTTAGTATATATTTTATGTTGGAGTGTAACTTAGTCAAAGTCAGTGACTTGTTTAATTATGACTTTGAAAGAAACTAAACTATGTCCTGTTTTGAATTAAAATGAGATTACGTTTTCCCATATCTGACTTATTAGTAATCCTGGTTTTCATTAGCAAGATAGAAAAGATCTATGCTTCAGAGACTGAAATTTTACTAATGATTAATACATGCTAGCCGTTAGATGTTCTGCTTATTTTTCCTCCCCAAATTTAAGATTAAAAGATGATTGTATCTTTCTAATTTTAGATTAGCAAGAACTAGTGAATATGAGCTACTAATTATATTTTGTTTCTTCAGCAAGGCAGAAGTTTGAGACTTTCATTCACTAAGACCACTACCATCACTACCACCACCCAGTCCCCAGGGACCAATGACTTGATTTATTATACCTGGTTTGTGATTAACCATTTTTCTTTGCATTCATTTTCTCAATCTTCATTCTTCTTCCCCTTCCTCTCTACCCCCTTTCCTCCTGCCTTCATTTTACCCTCTTAGTGAGGGCATTTGTTCTTTGTCTTTTCAAATTTATCATTTTAGCTTTTGGTTTTGGGGGTTGATTTGGCAACTTATTCCCTCTCCTCAAATAGGTATATGATGAGTAGGTTGTTTCATTTATTTAAGTCCTTTAAAATTAAAAAACAAAGCCTTTCTCCTTGACACAGAACAGTTGCCATTGCTTCCTCTTTTGGTTTTGAGATTTCAGGAATCTAGTTGCTGTAGAAACCATTTATCCCTTCAAGACAACTGACTCTCATGAACACCATTATAAGTTAGGCTGACAAGTTTGGTGCTCCAATAGATGCACCAGTACACTTTTCTCTCTTAAAAAGGAAAAAAATGCCACAGTTATGAGAACCACATTTTTTCTCTTGAAACAATTTGTTTTTCCCCTGTTTTTGTGCTAATGTTTTGAACTGAATTTTTGCGGTTGGTAGTGTTCTGTGAATGTTAACTTTGTGCTCTGAATGATGTTGAGAGGAAGAAGCAGAGTCCTCCAGCCATGAGAAAGATTTGATATCTGTGTTGTGAAGTTCTTGTAAATTGTATTGGAAGGAACTGATTAGTAGGAATTTTGTAATTTGGGGCTGTCCATTGGCCCAGGCTCTCAGGGATTGTAATTTGAAAATCTGAAAGTAAACATGATTTAGATCTTAGGAAGTTAATTAGATTCATTAAAATTTTAACAAAGTCTCTCTTTGATTAGAACAAATTATTGGTTAAGGCCACTAGAAAGCATCAGCTGGCTGTGGGATCCCTGTATATTTCTCAACTACTTCTAAAACATTAGAATGATTTGCCAATACCTGGTAAAAAATTGATCACTTTGTTGTTTTTTATAGTTAATTGAGCAGCTAATGTGCCTTTGAAGGCTATATCTGTCTTGAATATGTTTTGTGAAGTTTTGAAATTTGTGTTGTATATTAATTCAAACCCATAAGATACCCATATTTTCATAATTATTTTCCCTTCTAGCTCATTTTCATAAAAAGACAATTTCAAATGGGCAAAATTCTATTGAAATTGAATTCTTTAAACCACTAAGCTAGCCAGTCTTCCTGCCTGCCTATCCTCTCTTTCTTTCCTTTTCTCTCCTTCCTTCCTTCCTGGCTTCTTTCCTCCTTTCCTTTTTTGGGTATATCCTGTTTAGGTAGTATTTAATATCATTTGTGAGTCTAGTGCTATGATGGGTGTCTACTCTGTGATAGCCACTTAATCCATTGGTGTGAAATCAACAAGGACTTATTTTCTCCCTTTGGTATGGAATGACATTCCAACTGTTTTTTACCTCTTTAAATTCAGAGGTTGACAGTGATCAAATCAGGATCAAGATTGACTTCAAATATTTTCGTAAGAGCAGGAAGAAAAATGAGATCCTAACTTTCTAGTGTCCTGATCTACACATCTCTTTGATGAATTAAAGCTATATGGATGTGAAATTTGGTACCAGAGGCTTACGCTGCTTGAGCACCTTTTATCGTGTAATAGTTCTGGAATGTGAAGATCTGAATTTTCACGGGAGCACTGATATTTCATGGCCAACAATGGATTTCTTAGGGCCATGTCCTTTCAAATTGCCATGAGGTCTGGTTATTGCTGCTCTAAATGTAAATATGAAACTGCCTCCCAATGAACTTATTGCGGTGGTGCTAACTTGTCTTGACACTCTTGCTGACAGATCTAGTGGCCCTTAACATGGTCTACTTTATATAGTCACAGCACAGGTTTTGTGGAGGATTCAGCCTAAATTTCTAGAATGAATTTCTATAGACAAGAGATATGTTGGCTTAAAAATTAAGAGGTTTGATTCTGTTTTGAATTTGGTTATCAAATGAATCTGAGCACATGACATTTTAATGCCGTTTGTCTTTTCAAATAGATTTACCTTCTAATGCATGTGACAACAGGATTTTGCTCATCAGCTAGAACATACATTTCAGAGTAGTTGTTACCTAAAATATTATCATAAGGCATAAGAAAACACACGATTTAAGTTGCCTTTCATGAACATAATTAAGAATTAATAAGCCAGTACCAGTGGCTAGTCCCCAGAATTTCCACTGTTTTGCCTTTTGTGACCTGTGTTATTAAAAGTCCATTATTTTTACAGACTTTATTAAATTGGATCTTATTAAAGCATTCTATATTTGCATTTGGTCTTTCATAATTCATTATTATTATGACATTTACTTTTTACCATCAGATCTGAAAACATATCATAAGCTACCCTTTTCTCTTGAAAGAAATGCTAATTTCAAACAGTCCTCTAATAGAAGAGAAAAGCTTTATCAGTTTTTTCATTTATTCCAGATCGTGTTAAGAATACTAATGCTAGACTTCAGTATGCTAATATCTCTGGGCTTTTTTTGGTCAAAAGCTTAGAATTATTATTTTTATCCCATGGTAAGTATGAAACCAGAAGACCTGCTACTACTGGAGAAAACACAATTCTAAAGTACAATTCTTGATTCTAAAGACTTGTGAAAATGTTGCTAAATTCTGTTTAGACTATGATACTAGTCTAATTTAACTTTGTATCATACAATATTTGTCCTATATAAGAAATTTTTTCCTCTTAAAATTCAGTTTGTTTGTTTTTCTCATAGTCCAGGTCAGTATAGTTCTCAATGTTTAAGACTAAGAATCCTGTGCTGTCAGCCCCAGACAGCATTTAGGGTGTGCTTCCTGCTTTTCTATATGATAGTCATTTCTATATCATTTAAGATGTAGTTGAAAACTCAGTATAGCAAGCTTTTATATATTGATATCAGACAGTCTATCTAATTATTACTAACATAATTAGTAAAGTACCTAGTGAGTTTTTTGTTAGGATATTAGTAAATTTATTAAAGTCTGAAATGATATTTACTTTGGCTTTTGTCTCATTTTAGATTTCTGACAATGTGCAATAGACATTTTGGCAGTGTTGTTGCACAAACCATTCGGACTCAAAAAACAGATCAGTTTCCACTTTTTCTGATTATTATGGGAAAGCGATCATCTAATGAAGTGTTAAATGTGATACAAGGTAAAGTACATGTCACAAGGGGAGTAGAGTATCTTCTTGTGTATGTGATAACCTTATAATATTTACCATCAAAGTTGACTATAATTCTCTGTATGGGTGAACATCTTTGTATTCTCAAACATAGAATATCCTAAAGAAGAACATCTTCAAAAATTATAAGATCTATGAAAAATGAAATATGCTGCATGAAAATCTAACAGAAATTTCTTAATAAAGTTGCACAACCCTTTGGACCCAGCATAATCATGTTAAATGTTCATAATTGCTAAGTTCTCTAAACTAACAGTCAAGTCATAGTCGGTTGTCAAATATAACATTTCTTATACATGTATTGATTTCTTGCTGTAATGTTGATTAGTTGAAAGAAATGCTTTAGTTATCTAGAAAAGCCAGTGACTGTATATGGTAAATTAATTGTTCACACAGTGATAGTTGTTTCCCCTTAATTGTATGAATCTGTTTCTAGGATGCAGCGCTAAGGCTTGACGCTATAGGATGCCTATGAATTTAATCGCATTGCATATTCTCTACCAAAAAAAAGTGAATGATTTTTTTTTACTGTTACTTAGAAACCCCAAGGATTATTATAAAATATTACCTTATTTATATCCCAGCTTAAATTGAAAACAGTGTATCTTTTTTATGCCCCAAGGGAAAAGTTTGAGTGCCCCAAGTAAATCTTGTGTTTGAGATACTTTATTTTTACCCCTATTTAAGTCAGAAGTTCTATAACAGATAATATGATGGGGTATGTGATGTAAATTCTGGTGCCTTTAAAACTCAAAACCTCTGGTATTTTATGTTTGCTCTGTAACTAGACCATTGAGTTTCATAAACAAGGCTAAAGAAGATCTGTGGGGGTAATGAATTGCATACTGTAAATGGATAATGAAAATAATATTTCATTCCTGTTTTCCCTGTCAGAGGCAGTATTATGATAGTGGTTCTTAAAATATGGTCCGTGGTTCTGGAGGTCCTCTAGATCCTTTCAGTGGATCTATGAGGTCAAATTATTTTCATTAGAGTAAAAAGACATTTCCTTTTTGCCTTTTTTTTTTCATTGTGTTGACATTTGCACTGGTGGCACACAAAATCAGTGTTGTGTAAAACTGCTGGCACTTTCACACAAAACCAAGGTCATGACCAAAACTATACTAGTAGTCATATTCTTTACCTCCCTTATGTGCAATTAAAAAACTTTTAAATTTTAACCCTTTTTATAGTTTGTGTGATACAACTAGAGGTATAGAAAATGTATTTCTGTTGCATTTCAGAGTACAAAGGTAGTCTCAAAGAAGAGCACTTGTGTGGTTGCTTGAGCTGAACTACTAGTCATTTTTTTCTTATAGAACATCATTTTTACTTGGAAATAACTGATGAACAAACTATACTTAGATAGCCTGGGTATTTGGTGAACCTTTTCTCTAGAATGAACAAAGTGAATCTATCACTTCAAGAAAAGTGAACTGACAGTATTTTTTGCTGATGATAAAATTTGCTTTTAAGCAAAATGTTATATCCTCCACCATGGGATTGACAGCTTAAATAATTTTCTGATGACATCAGCTCATATAACATTAAAGATAAATGCATAAGTCAGTAAACCAGTATTTTGCACATGACCAGGGCATGATGTTTTAAAATCACACAAAGGTAGAAGATCCATTCAAAGAGCGAGATAGGTCAGTGGATTTTAATACAACAAAGTATAAGAAGTTCATTAATGGTTTCAAATTTCTCACATGCTTGAAGAAATCTCCTCTTGTCAGTTTGGGTATATCAAAGACTATTTACAATTATTTATTAAAATACTCCTCCGGGTGCTTGGGTGACTCAGGTAGGCAACTGCCTTTGGCTCAGGTCATGATCCTGGAGTCCTGGGATTGAGTCCCACATCAGGCTCCCTGCTCAGCAGAAGTCTGTTTCTCCCGGTGACCTCTTTCTCTCTCTCTCTCTCTCTCAAATAAATAAAATCTTAAAACAAACAAATAAATAAATAAAAATACTCCTCCCATTTTCAACTGTATATCTATGTGAGGCCAGATTTCCTTCATAAATTTCAACTAAGACATAAAACAACATAATGTAATTGGTTTAATATAGAAGTAGATTTGAGAATCCGGTTATGTTCTATTAAGCCAGACATTAAAAACATTTGCAAAAATGTTAAAACAATACTGTTCTTCTCACTAAACTTTTTTCTTTGGAACATAGAACCATTTTTCATAAAAATCTGGTATTTATATCAACATGTAATGGGTTTATTGTTACTTTTAATGAACTGATAAATATGTTTTAAGTATTTCAGCTTCAATTTCTAACACAATAAATGTTGATAACAATAACCCACATAAAACTTATTTGAGAATCTCAGTAGTTGTTAACAGTGTAATCAACTTTTGAAAACAGAAGTTTGAAAACCACTACAGTAGGTTATAAAGAAAAAACTTGTCTGGAACTGTATTAACTGGTACCTTTTCTCTGTCTTGTCCAGTTTGGTAGTGAGTCCTTACCGTTAGCACTGAAGCATAATTGATAAGCAGTGGCTTAAGCCTGAAAACGAATGGCCAGTATGTAACCACATTTCTAGTACCCTCCATAAGGAATTCATATCCCATACTCTGAGTGTTAGTCACTACAGTTTGCAAATAAGAAAGGGAAACTCAAAGATTTGCCCAGTATCCAAATCTACGTTGAAGGTACCCCTAAGCTTTTTGCATTTGTTATATCTATTCACAATAACTACCACTGCTTATGTGTACTATATACAGGGGTAGCATTATCTTCATTTTACTGATAAGGGAATTGATTTTTAAGGAGCTATAGTCAGTCACTCACTCACTTATTTATTCATTTACTAAGTGGATCTCTATTAAGCCCTTGTCACATGTTAGGCAGTTTCTAGGTACTAGATCATATAGTTTATAAGTGGCAGATCTAGAATTAGAACTATGACTACAAAACCAGTGGTGCTTTCTCAGTACCATGATATCACACCAAGGTAATATTTGTTCTCTAGCTCATGTATTGAGAGAGTGGTACTGATGTGACTAAATTTTCTTTGTTGAGGACCACACATGCTCCCTAACATGCTGCCAGTGGTCAAAAGAAAAGTTGAGAAACAGACCACTGAAAGACCATGCTAGGGGCACCTAGGTGCTCAGTTTGTTAAGTGTCTGCCTTCGACTATGGTCATGATCCCAGGATCCTGGAATCAAGCCCCACATTGGGCTCCCTGCTCAGCAGGAAGCCTGTTATTCCCCCTCCCACTCTTCCTGCTTGTGTTCCCTCTCTCTCTGTGTCTCTCTCTGTCAAATAAATAAATGAAATCTTCTTAAAAAAGGCGGGGGGGGGGATGGGAGACCATGTTAGTCATACTCCAGAATAACACCAACAAGGATGCTTGCTACTTGTTGACCTATTTCATTAATGGGACAGAAAAACCTCAGGCCCTGGAGAAAGATAGGTTCTTTGTAGATTTGAAAGAAGAGAAGAATTACTATACCTTTATATATCTCTATAGATGTCTCTGTTGTAGATGTATCCAAAGCAAGCAATAGGAGAGTGCTCTCAGGAAATGGCATATTTCTGCTATATGTTTGTTATGGCCTTGGACAGGGAATAAAATAGTGTTAAAGGAAGTCAAACATTTTAATACTCCCATAAAACTAATATAACATTGTATGGTAACTAACTGGAACTAAAATTAAAACTTAAATAAATACTCATAAAGTTTATAGTATAGTCATTTGAAAGCAGCTGAAAGAGAAAAATACCAACTGGGCAAAAAAAAGAACTCAGTTTTTTTCAGAAAATGAATTACTATCTGCTTCACCAAAGAATTTTTAATGATAGGAGATAATTCTAAATAGTGTATTGAGGTGGCAAAGAGAACAGACTTTTAATAAGTTAGACTCACTTGGTTTCAAATTCTCATCCCACCATTTAATCAGCCTGACCTTGATTGCACAGGCTACTCCAACTCTCAAAGCCTCATTTTCCTTCTCTAAAGTCAAAATCCTAATGATACTGTCAAAGAATTGTTGCATGGATTAAGTGGGATAATATATATAAAATGCTAAGCCTAACTACTGGCATATAAACAAATGGTAGTTGTTGCTAATATTTTTAAGTAGATATGTTTCTATAACTTTAAAGAACTTTTGATTCTCATTTCTCGAATATTCTTCTTCATAGAGCTGGAACTCTTATTAACAGATGGTTCCTTCAAATCTACTGTATTTGAAATTTCAACTGCCTGTATACTGCTTTACTCTTTCACAGTGAACATACGAAACTTTTCAATGAAAAATGAAAGTATTTTAACTAGATATTAGTGTAGTAGTCTGTCATTTTTATTAGACTGTAGTTGTTCCTTATGATTAATTCTAGAATGACTTTCCATTTTATAATAACTTTACTAATGTAAAGTTTGGCAATCTCTATGTGTTGCTAGGTAACACAACAGTGGATGAGTTAATGATGAGACTCATGGCTGCAATGGAGATCTTCACTGCCCAACAACAGGAAGATATAAAGGATGAGGTAAGATGAAAGGTTAAGTAGACCTTTAATAGGATTTTGATGAAATAATTTGACAAATGGAGATGCTTGCCTATGTCATGATGATATATAAGGATGATGAAGATGCATTTCCAGATTAACCAAGGACTTTTATGCCATTGAGTTTATCATTCAGTCCATTCTTTTCATGACCCCAAGACCCAACAATTTATTTAACTTTATGGACATTTATACTTGCTAGATTTGGAGTGGTGGCAGAAGGTCAATTTGTAGGAAATGAATTCTGAAGCATATTTACAAAAGAAACGGCAGTCTAGGAGATGCTGTGCATCCTCTTACTCTTTTTTAAATATTGAGGTTGATTAGAAATAAACACAATTTACATTTTTGAAGCACTGCAAGAATTAGTAAAAGATCTCCAGAATTCTGAATTTCTGTCTCCTGAATAAATTTTGTTGGTATAGATGGTATGAGTATGGTTACTGAAGTAAAATAATAACAGCAATATTGATCATGACAATAGTAGTCATCATTTACTGAATATTTATAATCTGCTAAGCACTGAGCTAAGCACTTTACATATAGTATCTCATGTAATCACAAAACAATGCCTGAGGTTGTTTATGAGTCACACAGAGTTCTGGCAGAAAACACACGGCACTTTCAAACTGGGTTATTTGAGAACAGTTTAATAAGAGAACTGTTTTTAAAGGTAAGGGCAGGGTTTATGGAAGTCACCAATGAATAGTACCAACTCGAGGGCTAAAGGGAACCATTACCACATGTAGTCCTAAAGTCCTCTCCTATCAAGAGGACTGTATCTGATAGAGGGATATACCCAGCACTTGGTGACCTGTTAGGGAGGAAACCAGAAAATAGCTTTACTTTCTTTCCATACTCTGATCTTCTGCTAATACTACTTACCTAACCCAACCAGAAGCTGAAAGGCGAGAGAACCTCCCTGGGCAAAAAACTAGGTGGAGCAAGGATACTGAGGGGCAATCCATAGTCTAGCACAGATTGGTACTATTAATCTCCACTTTTCAGGTGAGAAAACTGAGAATCAAAAGGGTTAAGTTAATTTACCCAAGATCACACGACTAGTGGGACCTATAATAATCCTAAGTAATTATTAGTGCCTTATCAGTCAAAAAATTTCTGTATTTAGAAAATAGCCTGGGGCACCTGGTGGCTCAGTGGGTTAAGCCTCTGCCTTCAGCTCAGGTCATGATCTCAGAGTCCTGGGATCGAGTCCCGCATCGGGCTCTCTGCTCAGCGGAGAGCCTGCTTCCCTCTCTCTCTTTCTGCCTGCCTCTCCATCTACTTGTGATTTCTCTCTGTCAGATAAATAAATAAAATCTTAAAAAAAAAAAAAAAAAAAAAAAAAAAAAAAAAAAATAGCCTGAAGGTAAAATATGAAACACATGTTAGCATTTGTTAATTTGAGATGCTCAGTACACAGGTATTTCTTAAGGTGTCCTTCTTAATACTTTTAATTGAAAAAAATTTTTCATAGACAAGTAGGGAGAGTTTGATTTCTGAACAATGAAGAAAACCTTCCAGCTATAGTGAGTGTTTTCATTATAATATCCATTAGCTATTGCAAGTGGAAAACATGTAGACAATTTTAATATAAGGTAGAACTATTATATTTTACCTTATTTTCTTGTCTCCTTCTTCTGTTAGACTGTGAGTTTAAGAGCCAGAGTTGTATCATACTCACATTTATAACTGTATCCCCTAACAGTGTACCTAGGACAAAGTAGGTACTCAGTGAATGTTTATTAAATGATTGAATAAATTAGTATATAGAAGAATTCGCATGAAATAATGTTACTTGAAAAAAGAATAATTCTTGATTGCAGTGGTATAAAACCTGATGTGTCCATACTAACAAATATGAAAATTTAGAGTGCTGTAATTAGTTTAGAGTTTTACACACGTTAGGTTTCTTTTATTGCTGGAAAAATGATGTTTGTAATTTTCCTTAATAGTCAGTGTTTCATTTACTCTAAAGAAAAGGTAATCAGGTATATGGTGGAAAGATGTTTGTCTGTTACTCTATAAATTGACAATGACCTTTTGAAATAATGAAGTACTGTACTTACTTAGGAATTTGTAATAATAGGTGTGTTGCCTTTCAAGATTATGTTTATCCTGGAATAGAGGCATTGATTGACAATAATTCACTAAACACATTCTTCAGCCATTTAAATCTTGAGTCTCATTAGTACTAGATTTACAGATTATGCTGTATAATAATATGAATGCACAATATTTGCATGCATATTCCCAGTTCATTCTTTCATCTTAATTTGTGTTCCTTATAATTCATTGGTAAAGAAATTGACTTTAATTCCTTTAATACTGAGCACAAAATTTAATATGAGGGTTACAGGAAAAATCCAAGGCTCCACATTAATTGAAATTTTTATTGAAATTTAACTGCAAGAGGTAAGGATTTCTCTTTGTTTTTAGAGTGTCTTCATGAAAGTTATCATTCTTTTCATAAGTAGAGTTCCTAAGAAAAGCTTTTCTAGGTTCAAAGACTTGTTTTGGACTATGCGTAAAACATAATGATTGTGGTATCCGCTGCATATGTGACAAAAAGCGCTGTCCTCATTATTGTGAATTTGCCTTTACTCTTCAAAACAATTTCAAGTAACACTTTATCTTAAGCTTGCAATGAAAATCAAAATCATGAACAGGTTTGGAGGATGACTTCCTAGGCCCGAATTCATATAAATTTAACTTTGGTTCAGTTGCATCCATCTCTTCAATGATTCCATTGTATTAGTGCAACTAGAGATACCTATGCTATACAGTGTTTTTATTAAATAAAACCAAGCCCAGACTTATTCATACTCTGCATCATTCTTTAATGGCACAGAATGGACTAACCTTTATATCACTAGTTGTTCTATTTCTAATCAGGGAGTAAACATTATAGAGCCTCTTATTTTGGTAGAACTGCCTATAGCTTTATTCACAGACATTTTCATTAGTGGTATTTGGTTTTTTAAGTGTTTACTGAGCCTTTATCAAGTATATAGCACTGTGTTCAGTCTTGGGGACAGAGGTACTTAGCTACAGTGTCACTTATTGGCAAAGATCACTACATGATAGTAGCCTGTTTGGATTCATTTGGAATTTATTTAGAATTAGAACATTTAGAATCTGTTTTTGCTTACAGCCTGGTTTCAAACAATAGATACTTTCTAACATGTAAATAGATTTCGTTATTTTCATATGTCCTATTTTCTTTAGCGACTAGTAATCCAGAAACCTCTGATTAATAAGAGTTTATGATACTTAATTCCTAATCTGTTTATTATTCCATTCATTTCTTTGTTCATCCATTCAGCAATTTATTTAGAATCCTCAGTATTGTAGGTGCAAAGATTACTTCTTTCCAGATTTTCTTTCTTTCTGATTTATTTATTTATTTATTTATTTATTTATTTATTTATTTTCAGTGTAACTGAATTCATTGTTTATGCACCACACCCAGTGCTCCATGCAATATGTGCCCTCTCTAATACCCACCACCTGGCTCTCCCAACCTCCAACCCCCCCGCCCCTTCAAAACCCTCAGATTGTTTTTCAGAGTCCACAGTCTCTCATGGTTCATCTCCCCTTCCGATTTCCCTCAACTCCCTTCTCCTCTCCATCTCCCCATGTCCTCCATGTTATTTATTATGCTCCACAAATAAGTGAAACCTTATGATAATTGACTCTGCTTGACTTATTTCACTCAGCATAATCTCTTCCAGTCCCGTCCATGTTGCTACAAAAGTTGGGAATTCATCCTTTCTGATGGAGGCATAATACTCCATAGTGTATATGGGCCACATCTTCCTTATCCATTCATCCATTGAAGGGCATCTTGGTTCTTTCCACAGTTTGGCGACCATGGCCATTGCTGCTATAAACATTGGGGTACAGATGACCCTTCTTTTCACTACATCTGTATCTTTGGGGTAAATACCCAGTAGTGCAATTGCAGAGCCATAGGGAAGTTCTATTTTTAATTTCTTAAGGAATCTCCACACTGTTCTCCAAAGTGGCTGCACCAGCTTGCATTCCCGCCAACAGTGTATGTAAGAGGGCTCCCCTTTCTCCACATCCTCTCCAACACACATTGTTTCCTGTCTTGCTATTTTGGCCATTCTAACTGGTATAAGGTGGTTAAAACGCTTCAAAGTATAGTGATAGAGGGAACATTCCTGAACTTCATAAAATCTATCTATGAAAAACCCACAGCAAATATCATCCTCAATGGGAAAAAGCTCACAGCCTTCCTGTTGAGATCAGGAAGATGACAAGGATGCCCACTCTGACCACTCTTATTCAACATAGTATTAGAAGTCCTAGCAACAGCAGTCAGACAACAAAGAGAAATAAAAGGTATCCAAATTGGCAATGAAGAAGTCAAACTCTCTCTCTTCGCAGATGACATGATACTTTATATGGAAAACCCAAAGACTCTACCCCCAAACTACTAGAACTCATACAGCAATTCAGTAATGTGGCAGGATACAAAGTCAATGTACAGAAATCATTGCTTTCTTATACACTAACAATGAAAATACAGAAAGGGAAATTAGAGAATCAATTCCATTTACTATAGCACCACGAACCATAAGATACCTGGGAGTAAACCTAAGCAAAGAGGTAAAGGATCTGTACTCGAGGAACTACAGAACACTCATGAAAGAAATTGAAGAAGACACAAAAAGAGGGAAGACCATTCCTTGCTCTTGGATCGGAAGAATAAACATTGTTAAAATGTCTGTATTGCCCAGAGCAAGCTATACCTTTAATGCCATTCCAATCAAAATTCCACTGGTATATTTCAAAGAGCTGGAGCAAATAATCCTAAAATTTGTATGGAATCAGAAAAGACCCAGAATCGCTAAAGAAATGTTGAAAAAGAAAAACAAAACTGGGGGCATCATGTTACCTGATTTCAAGCTTTACTATAAAGCTGTGATCACCAACACAGCATGGTACTGGCATAAAAACAGACACAGAGACCAGTGGAACAGAGTAGAAAGCCCAGATATGGACCCTCAACTCTATGGGCAAATAATCTTCAACAAAGCAGGAAAAAATATGCAGTGGAAAAAAGGGGTCTCTTCAATTAATGGTGCTGGGAAAATTGGACAGCTATATGTAGAAGAATGAAACTCGACCATTCTCTTCCACCGTACACAAAGATAAACTCGAAATGGATAAAAGACCTCAACGTGAGACAGGAATTCATCAGAATCCTAGAGGAGAACATAAGCAGTAACCTCTTCGATATCAGCCACAGCAACTTCTTTCAAGATATGTCTCCAAAGGCAAAGGAAACAAAAGTGAAAATGAACTTTTGGGACTTCATCAAGATCAAAAGCTTCTGCACAGCAAAGGAAACAGTCATCAAAACAAAGAGGCGACCCACAGAATGGGAAAAGATACTTGCAAATGACAGTACAGACAAAAGGTTGATATCCAGGATCTATAAAGATCTTCTCAAACTCAACACACAAAAAACAGATAATCGTGTCAAAAAATGGGCAGAAGACATGAACAGACACTTCTCCAATGAAGACATACAAATGGTTATCAGACACATGAAAAAATGTTCCTGATTCATTCTTGTTAGGCTGTATGTTTCAAGGAATTTATCCATTTCTTCTTAAATGATCTAATTTATTTGCATACTGGCATATTGTTCATGTTCATAGTCATCTCTTACAATCCTTTGTGTTTCTTTCTATGAATTGGAACATCTCTTATTTCTGATTTTATTTATGACTCTTCTTTTTTTTCTTGGTCAGTCTAGTTAAAGGCTTTTTAATTTTGTTTATCTTTTTTAAAAAATAAGCTCTTAGTTTCAATGATCTTTTCTTCTTATTGAAATATAGTTGATGTGAAATGTATTAGTTTCAGGTATACAGCAATGATTCAATAATTCTATACTATTCAGTGCTCACCATGATAAATGTAGTCACACTGATCTTTTCTATTGTCTTTTAGCCTCCATTTCTTTCTGCTCTGATCTTTATCATTTTTGCTTTTGCTGACTTTGGGCTTGTTCCTTTCCTGGTTCTTTGAGATGTAAAGTTAGATTGTTTGAGATCTTTCTTGTTTCTTGATGTAGGCATTTATCACTATGAGCTTCTTGCTTATAATTGCGTTGGCAGTGTCCCGTAAATTTTGGTACATCGTACTTCCATTTTCATTTGTTGTAAGGTATTTTTTGATTTCTTCTTTAACCTACTGGTTGTTCAGTAGCATGTTGTTTAAGCTCCACTATTTGTGAATATTCCAGTTGTCTTCTTGTAATTGATTTTTAGTTTCATGCCATTTTGGTTGGAAAAGATGCTTGATATGATTTCAGTCTTCTTAAATTTACTAAGATGTTTTTGTGTGTGCCCTAACATATGGTTTATTCTGGAAAGTGTTCCATGTGTGCTTGAGACAAATGTGTATTCTGTTGCTTTGGATAAAATGTCCTGTATTATGTTTGTTAAGTCCATCTGTTCAACCCATCATTTTATTCAATGTTTCCTCAATGATTTTCTGTCTGGATGATATATCCTTTGATGAAATTGGGGTATTAAAGTCCCCTACTATTATTATATTGCTGTCTCTTTCTTCCTTTTAGGTCTGTTAATATTTGTTTTCTGTATTTAGCTACTCCTATGTTGGATGCATAAATATTTTAAAAAGGATTCTTTATCCAGTGTTTTTTCTCCATAGTTAGTCCTAGTTCACAGAAGAAAATAATTTCTCTCATCTTGATTTGTATATTCATTTCATAAATATTTATTGATTTTTCCTATGTACTGGAAACTGTGTAAAGCACAAGTACCACAGCTGTGTACAAGATAGATAGGGCCATTGAAATTACAACACAGCAGTTCCAATATATCATATGAAGTAATCAAGTAGCTAAAGTCTCAGGAGCACCTTGTCAGAGTGAGTTAGACATGCTATGTAGGAACTTGACATAGACAACATAGAAGGGCTTTTACATTCTCCTGGGCAAGCTATGAGGCAGGTAGAACAAGAGAGAATGAAGATAATAACAATAGTCACTCTTCAGGTTCCTGCTACATGCCAGCCATAGGTATTTCTCAGTTTGATTCTTAGACAACCATAATACTTAGCTATTTACCAAGGATTCCAGGTAGTTTGGTATCACAAGCAATTTAATCAATTTTGTTAACATTTATTTCACATTTTGAAATGTGAAATAAATTGTGATATCCCTCCAAATCCCATTTGATTCATCATATCTGTTACAATTTATTAGGCTGCTCATGTACAAGAAAGATTGCATTGGATGTTTTGTTCAGACAAGTTCATTTAACTGGGACAGTTTACTTTGGCTTCTGAACTTTTATGTCATTCACATGTTATTGTTAAATTTACATTCATTTTTTCCTTGCTTACATTAGTTATATTCTTAATTCCCCCAAATTGATCATGGCTGAAATGTGGTTCATTGAAGCAAAAAGTCATGGTGAGGGACGCCTGGGTGGCTCAGTTGGTTAAGCAGCTGCCTTCGGCTCAGGTCATGATCCCAGCGTCCTGGGATCGAGTCCCGCATCGGGCTCCTTGCTCAGCAGGGAGCCTGCTTCTCCCTCTGCCTCTGCCTGCCATTCTGTCTGCCTGTGCTCGCTCTCTCCCCCTCTCTCTCTCTGATAAATAAATAAAATCTTTTAAAAAAAAAACAGTCATGGTGAAAATAGTATAATAAATATTGTAAATCAGTATAACATAGTTCATACTAATTCAGCATTAACATAAACATAATTTAGAGAACTCCGGTGCTAGTGTAGAAGATGCCAGGACAGCTGACTCTGATTGTAATGCTTTTATACTAGCTGCTTTAGAAAAGAAAAAAAATTTTTTGATTGAGAGGTGAATATATGGAAGTTGATTGTATAGAGAAACAATCCATTTACCACTAGGGCCACTATTTCTGAGGTTATTCATAAAAGCATGAAGCCTTCAGAGCTTTTGTTTCATTATCAAATAATGACCAGTGACTTATCTTTTTGTTAAATCATAGATTTTTTTTTTTCAGAACAAGAGAAAAAGTAATACCACTTAAAAAAAAAAAAAGTCTTATTGTGCAAGGTAGAAAAGTGACCAAACCACAGATGAGAAATTGTTTACAATTTGCATTCCTTGAGATAAAAGTGAATTCAAACTCCACTACTGCCAAGAAACTTGTAACCCCATCTGCAAAGTTAACAATAAAAAAAAAATACTCATCAAGACAATAGAATAATTTCCTGGGAAAGTACTTTCTCAGATTATACTGTTGAGTGGCGTGCAATGGCAATAGGACAGTTTGTGGAGGAGCAATGACCACATTTTGTATGTTATGCTGCTTTATAGTTAGATTACCACTAAGATATACACAATAAGAATCAGTTCTTGGCATGTTGTTATTTGTATGTATACAAGGTAGAAGTAGTCATCACTGTTCATTCTATTTATCAGTGAGAAATGTATTACAAGAGAAGTTTTTAGTTTAATGATTATGTTGCAGAGTTTGAGTTAGACTTAAAAACATGAGCTAGAATTGGTACTATTGGCAAACTATACGAAGGACACCATCCAGAAAGTAAAAGGACAATCCACAAATTGGAAGAAAATCTTTGCAAATCATGTATTTGAGAAAAGGACTTATATTGAGAATATATAAAGAATTCTTACAACTCAGTAATAAAAAGACAAATTACCCCCATTTAAAAATCCACAAAGGATCTGAAAAGACATTTCCCCTTGGGAGATATACAAGTGGCAAATAAGCACATGTAATGATGTTCCACATCATAGTGATCAGGCAAATGCAAATCAAAACCACAATGAGATAATACTACCTCACACAAATTTCAATGGTATCAAAAGATAACAAGTGTTAGTGAAGATATGGAGTAATCTGAACCCTTGTAGACTGCTGGTGGGAGTATAAAATGGAACAGCTGTTTTAGAAAACAGTATGGCAGTTCCTCAAATGATTAAACGTAGTTACCATATGATCCAGCAGTTTCACTGATTGTCATTTACCTAAAAGAAGTGAAAATATATGTCCATACAAAAATCTGTACATATGGAGCAACTTCTTTCTAGATATGTCTTCTGAAGCAAGGGAAACAAAAGCAAAAATAAACTATTGGGACTTTATTAAAACAAAAAACTTTTTTTTTTAAAGATTTTATTTATTTATTTATTTGACAGACAGAGATCACAAGCAGGCAGAGAGGCAGGCAGAGAGAGAGAAGGAAGCAGGCTCCCCGCTGAGCAGAGAGCCCGATGTGGGGCTCTATCCCAGGACCCTGAGATCATGACCTGAGCCGAAGGCAGAGGCTTTAACCCAATGAGCCACCCAGGTGCCCCAAAACAAAATGCTTTTGCACAGCAAAGAAAACAATCAACAAAACTAAAAAGCAACTTATGGAATGGAAGAAAATATTTGCGAATGAAATATCCAATAAAAGATTAATACCCAAAATATATTAAAAAAACTTATCAAACTCAATACCCCCAAAATGAATAATCCAATTTAAAAATGGGCAGAAGACCTGAATGTACATTTTTTCAAAGAAGACAAACAGATAGCCAATAGACACATGAGAAGATGCTCATCATCACTGATCATCAGAGAAATACAAATCATCACTACAATGAGATATCACCTCACACCTGTCAGAATGGCTAAAATCAACAACACAAGAAACAACAAAGTGGTGGCAAGGATATGGATAGAGAGGAACCCTCTTACACTGTTGGTAGGAGTGCAAACAGGTGCACCCACTCCGGAAGACAGTATAGAGGTTCCTCAAAAAGTTAAAAATAGAACTACCCTGTAGTCCAGCAATTGCCACTGCTGGGTATTTACCCAAAGAATACAAAAATGCTAATTCAAAGGGATACATGTGCTCATCCATTGATGAATGGATAAAAAAGAGGTGGTAGAACCCATTCTCCCACCCCCATCCCCTCTGTAACCCTCAGTTTGTTTCCCAGAGTCCATAGTCTTTCATGGTTCATCTCCCCCTCTGTTTCCCCAACCTCCCTTCATTTTTCCCTTCCTTCTCCTAATGTCCTCTATGCTATTCCTTATGTTCCACATATAAGTGAAACCATGTAACTGTCTGTCTCTGCTTGACTTGTTTCACTTAGCATAATCCCCTCTAGTTCCATCCATGTTGATGCAAATGGTGGGTATTCATCCTTTCTGAGTAATATTGCCTGAGTAATATTCCGTTGTATATATGGGCCGCATCTTCTTTATCCATTCATCTGTTGAAGGGCATCTCGGCCCTTTCCACAGTTTGGCTAGTGTGGACATTGCTGCTATGAACATTGGGGTGCTTGTGCCCCTTCTTTTCACTCTATCTGTATCTTTGGGGTAAATACCCAGTAGTGCAATTGCTGGGTCATAGGGTAGGTCTATTTTTAACTTTTTGAAGAACCTCCATACTGTTTAACAAAGTAGCTGTACCAACTTGCATTCCCACCAACAGTGTAAGAGGGTTCCTTTTTCTCTAACCTCTCCAACTTTTGTTGTTTCCTGCCTTGTTAATTTTTACCATTCTGACTGGTATAAGGTAATATCTCAATGTGGTTTTGATTTGAATTTCCCTGATTGCTAATGATGTTGAACATTTTTTTCATGTGTCTTTTGGTCATTCATATTTCTTCTTTGGAGAAGGGCAGATGGGTTGGCCCAGTGATAAGTATTAAGGAGGGCACATATTGCAAGGAGCACTGGGTGTTGCACACAAACAATGAATCATGGAACTACACCAAAAACTAATGAAGTACTGTATGGTAACTAATGTAACATACTAAAAAAGAGAGAGAGAGAGAGATCAGCTTCCAAAGCCTCTAAATATTCTTCTGGCTTTTAGTTTGTGTTTTAGGATATGAAGATTTCCTAATTCAAGTTAAATTGTCCTGAGATGTACTGTAAAATGTAAATACCATAGCTAACATATTTTAAAAAGGTTTTATTCATTTATCTGAGAGAGAGAGAAAGAGAGCACATGAACCTGGGGGGAGGGGCACAGGGAGAGGGAGAAGGGGACTGCCCACTGAA
Source organism: Mustela putorius furo (assembly GCF_011764305.1). Taxonomy (NCBI): domain Eukaryota; kingdom Metazoa; phylum Chordata; class Mammalia; order Carnivora; family Mustelidae; genus Mustela; species Mustela putorius. The sequence goes on along the minus strand of NW_025422005.1, from coordinate 39,902,754 downwards.
CAGGGAGTCTGACATGGAATTTGGTCCTGGGATCCTGGTATCATAACCTGAAGAGAAAACAGACGCTTAACTGACTGAGCCACCCAGGCACCCCTATATCTAACATTTTTTTTAATCTTTTTTTTTAATAATTTATTTATTTATTTGTCAGAGAGAGAGGGAGAGAGAGCGAGCACAGGCGGACAGAATGGCAGACAGAGGCAGAGGGAGAAGCAGGCTCCCTGCCAAGCAAGGAGCCCGATGTGGGACTCGATCCCAGGATGCTGAGATCATGACCTGAGCCGAAGGCAGCGGCTTAACCCACTGAGCCACCCAGGCGTCCCTATATCTAACATTTTATTTTACATTTGTATTCCGTATATAAGTACTCAAGGAAGGGAGTGTGTTTTATTCAACTTTATACATCTCATAGTACCAAGTAGAGAGTTTTGCAAAATAAACATCCACCAAAAAAGAAAGAAAAAAATGATTATTTACCTCATCATAAGTTTTTGTTTGTTTAAGATTTTATTTATTTATTTGACAGAGAGAGACACAGCAAGGGAGGAAACACAAGCAGAGGGAGTGGGAGATGGAGAAGCAGACTTCCCGCCTAGCGGGGAGTCCAATGCTGAGCTCAATCCCAGGACCCTGGGATCATGACCTGAGCCTAAGGCAGACACTTAACCGACTGAGCCACCCAGGCACCCCATGGTCAAAGGTTTTAGACATAACTATCTAGTAAATCACTCATTCATATATATTTATACGCTATGTGCTATGTAATGCAATATGCAACCAGGGCTCTTTTAGTAGTTCTTAGAAACAGCATCTTTTAAAAATTCATCAAATGAAATCTTACAGGAAGCCCCAATATAGGAAACATACCTGCAGACACTTGATTGAAATGGGGGATATGGGATCTGGAGCCCCCAGCCTGTCCTTCCCTTAATGATGAGGGAAGCTTATAAAGAACTGCTGAAGAACCTCAGGGCTTAGTGAACAAATCTGAAAACAGAGGGCAGGGGTATTGGATTCAAATCTGAGTAAAAACTGAGCTCTATAATATATTAACTATAGGTTGTTGATCATGAATCTTCTCTGAACCTCAAATTGCCTACCTATTTAAAGTGTGACTAAATATATATACCGGTAAGTGTTGCTGTAAGTGGAATAATAGGTATACCTACTGCGGTTATCTTGTTTACTGTTTTTTTCATTCACTCAAAAAATTCATTTAGATGTATATAAACAATGGAATATTATTAGCTATAAAATAGAAGGGAAATTTGTCATTGCTATGACATGGATGGACCTGGAAGACATTATGCTTAGTGAAGTAAGTGAGAGAAAGACAGATACCCAGAGAAAGACAAATCCTGTATGGTCTCACTTACATATGGACTCTATTTAAAGAAAAAAAAGACTACCTGGGTGGCTCAATTGGCTAAGCATCCGATGCTTGATTTCTGGTTAGGTCATGATTTCAGGGTTGTAAGATCAAACCCTGCCTTGGGCTCCACACACATGGAGAGTCTGCTTGAGATTTCCCCCTCCCCATCCCATACATGCTCTATAAATTAATTAATTAATTTTAAAAATCTAAAAAAATCTTTAAAAAAATAAAAAACTCAGAGAACAGATAGACCAGTCATGGCCAGAGGTGTGTGTTGAGGGGTGAAGGAAATAGACGAAGATGGTAAAAGGTACAAATTTCCAGTTATGACATAAAGAAATCACAAAATGTGATACACAGTGTGGTAACTGTGGTAACTGAATACCACAGTGTGATATTCAGTAACTGAATACTGTTTTGTATATTTTAATGTTGCTATTTTAATGTATAGTGATTTATTATTATCATTTCACAAATACTGAATTATTGTGTTTATATCTGAAACCAATATAACATTATATGTCACCTCAATAAAAAAATACTAATTCAAAAAAAAAAAAGGTGGAATGCGTGTATATATAATGGACTACTATTCAGCCATAAAAAAGAATGATGGAGCACCTGGGTGGCTCAGTGGGTTAAAGCCTGTGCCTTCAGCTCAGGTCATGATCCCGGGGTCCTGGGATCGAGTCCCACATCGGGCTCTCTGCTCAGCAGGGAGCCTGCTTCCTTCTTTCTCTCTGCCTGCCTCTCTGCCTACCTGTGATCTCTGTCAAATAAATAAATAAAAATCTTTAAAAAAAAAAAAAGAATGAAATCTTGCCATTTGCAACATGAATGGAGCTAGAGAGTATTATGCTATGCAAAGTAAGTCAGTCAGAGAAAGACAAAGAGCATGATTTCATTCACATGTAGAATTTAAGAAATGGAACAAATGAACAAAGGGAAAAAGAGAGAAGCAAAGTAAGAAACAGATTCTTAACTACAGAGAACAAACTGAAGGTTACCACAGAGGGGATAGGCAGGGGATTTGTTAAAATAGGCAATGGGGATTAAGGAGTGCACTTGTTATGATGGGCGGCAGATGTTGTGTGGATTGTTGAATCACTGTATTGTACACCTGAAACTAATATTACACTATATATTAACTAACTGGAATTTAAATGAAAACATTTTTAAAAATCTATGCATGACCTGGTGATTCACAGACCTGTACCCCTGGGGCTAATAATACATTAGATGTTTATTAAAAAAATTTAAAAATTAAAAAAAATCTGTGCATGATTTATAGCAACATTATTCATAATAGCCAAGAGGTGGAAACAACACAAATGTCTATAAAGGAAAAAAGGGGTTAAAAACAAAAAAGTGACATATGCGTACAGTGGAATGTTATTCAGCCATAAAAAGGAATGAAGTTCTGATAGATACTACAATATCTGGCAAATCTTGATAACATTATGCTAAGTGAATTTAGCCAGTCAGGAAAACACACACACACACACAATTAGGCAAGGAAAATAAAAGGCATCCAGATTGGAAAGGAGTAAGTGAAATTATCTCTGTTAAAAGATAATATCTTATATGTTGAAAACCCTAAAGATTCCACACAATCCATTTGAGCTGATAAATACATTTGGCAGAGTTACAGGATATAAAAATTAAAAATCAGTCAGTTGTATTTATATACACTAGCCAGGAAGATTTGAAAAAGAAATGTATAAAAAATTACATCAAGAATAACAAAATACTTGGGAGTACATTTAACCAAAGAAGCCCAAGCCTTGTATACTGAAAACTACAAAATATTGCTGAAATAAATTAAGAAAACCCAAATAAATGGGAATACCTTCCTTGTTCATGGGACTGGAAGATTTAATAATGTTTAGATGACATTACTCTCCAATGTTATCCATAGATGCAGTGCAATCCTTATCAAAATCCCAAAGGCATTTTTTTCAGAAATAGAAAACCCATTTTAAAAATTGATATGGAATGTCAAGAAACCCTAAAGAGCCAAAACAATCTTGAGAAAGAAAAACAAAGTTTATGAATTCAAACTTCACAATTTCAAAATTTACCAAAAACCTACAGTATCAAAACAGCATAAAGATATCATAAAGAGCAATGGAATAGAAAAGGGAGCCAGAAATATACAGCTGGTTTTCAACAAAGGCACCAAAATCATTCATGAGGAAGGAACAGTCTTATCAATAAGTGATGCTGGAAAAACTGGGTACTCAAATACAAAAGAGTGAAGTTGATCCTTCCTAGCACCATTTACAAACATTAACTCAAAATGGATCAAAGACCTAACTTTAAGACCTAAAACTACAAAACTCTTAGAATACAACACAGAGAAAAATCTTCATGACCTTGGATTTGGTGTCTTAAATACGACACCAAAAGCACGTAACATAAGTAATAAACAGGTAAGTTGGGTTTCATAAAAATTAAAAACGTATTGGTGTATAGAAATGCAACAGTTTTCTGTACATTGATTTTGTATCTTGTACCTTTACTGAATCCATGTATTCTAGAGTTTTTTGGTGGAGTCTTTTGGGTTTTCTATATGCAGTGTCATGTCTTCTGCAAATAGTGAAAGTTTCATTTATTCCTTGCCAATTTAGATGCCTTTTATTTCTTTTGGTTGTCTGATTGCTGAGGCTAAGGACTTCCAGTACCACGTTAAATAGAAGTGATGAGAGTGGACATCACTCTCCTGTTCCTGACTATAAAGGAAACACTCTCAGTTTTTCCCCATTGAGGATGATATTAGCTGTAGACTTTTTATATATAGCCTTTATTATGTTGATGTGTGTTCCCTTTCACCCTGCTTAGTTGATTTTTATCATGAATGGATGTTGTGCTTTGTCAAATACTTTTTCTGCATCTGTTAAGAGGTTCTTTTCTTTTATTAATGTGGTGTGTCACATTGATTAATTTGTAAATATTGAACCATCCTTGCAGCCCAGGAGTATCCCACCCCATTATGGCGAATGATTCTTTTAATGTACTGTTGGATTTGATTTTCTAGTATTTTATTGAGAATTTTTGCATCCATGTTCATCAGAGATATTGGCCTATAGTTGTCTTTTTTTAGTGGAGTCTGTTTGGTTTTGGTATCAGAATAATGCTGGCCCCATAGAATGAGTTTGGAAGTTTTCCTTCCATTTCTGTTTTTTGGAATAGTTTGAGAAGAATAAATATTAAGTCTTCTTTAAATGTTTGGTAGTGGGGGGGGGGGCGCCTGGGTGGCTCAGTGGGTTAAGCTGCTGCCTTCAGCTCAGGTCATGATCTCAGGGTCCTGGGATTGAGTCCCGAGTCCCGCGGGCTCTCTGCTCAGCAGGGAACCTGCTTCCCTCTTTCTGCCTGCCTGTCTGTCTACTCTGATCTTTCTCTGTCAAATAAATAAATAAAATCTTAAAAAAAAAAAAAAGTTTGGTGGTAGTGGATTTCTTAGTTGGCTCAGACAGGCATCTGCCTTCAACTCAGGTCATGATCCCAGAGCCCTCACTGGGCTCCTTGCTCAACAGGGAGCCTGCTTCTCCTTATCTGCCTGCCACTCCCCCTCTTTGTCTCTTTCTGTGTCAAATAAATAAAATAAAATCTTAAATCTGTGTCAAATAAAATCTTAAATAAATAAATAAATGGATTATGTATGTTTGATAGTGGTGCAGTCGGTTAAGTGTCCAACTCTTGGTTTCAGCTCAGGTGGTGATCTCAGGGTAGTGAGATCAAGCCCTGGGTTGGGCTCTGCACTCATCAGGGAATCTGCTTGGGACTCCCTCTCCCTCAAATCCCTGACACTGCCTGCTCTCTCTCTTTCTCTCAAATGAATAAATATATCTTAAAAAAAAAAAAAAAAAGTTTGGTAGAATTCCCCTGTGAAGTCATCAAACCCTGGACTTCTGTTTGTTGGGAGATTTCTGATTATTCATTCACTTTCTTTGCTGGTTATTTGTCTGTTCAAGTTTTCTATCTTCCTGTTTGGTAGTTTATATATCTCTAGGAATTTATCCTAGGAAAAAACCAGAAAACAGGTTGTCTCGTTTGTTGCCATGTAATTTTTCATAATATTGTCTTATAATTATATTCCTGTGGTGTTGGATGTTATTTCTCCTCTCTCATTATCAGTAATAGCCAAATTATGGGAAAAGCCCACATATCCATCAGCTGATGAATAGATCAAGAAGATGTGGTATATACATACACACACTCTGGAATAATATTCAGCCATCAAAAAGAATGAAATCTTGCTAGTGCAATGACATGGATGGAACTAGGGTGTCTTATGCTAAGTGAAATAAGTCAGTCAGAGAAAGACAAATACCATATGATTTCACTCATATATGGAATTTAAGGGAAAAAAAACCAGATGAACATAGAGGAAGAGAAGGAAAAATAAAAGAAACAGAGGGAGGCAAACCATAATAGACTTTCTTTTTTTTTTTAATTTTATTTATTTTATTTGACAGAGAGAGAGATCACAAGTAGGCAGAGAAGCAGGCAGAGACAGAGGCGGAAGCAGGCTCCCTGCTGAGCAGAGAGCCCGATGCGGGGCTCGATCCCAGGACACTGAGATCATGACCTGAGCCGAAGGCAGCGGCTTAATCCACTGAGCCACCCAGGCACCCCCCCATAAGAGACTCTTAACTGGAATGACTGGGTGTCTCAGTCAGTTAAGCAACTACCTTTGGCTCAGGTCACGATCCTGGTGTCCAGAGACGGCACCACATCAGGTTCCCTGTTCAGTGGGGAGTCTGCTTCTCTCTCTCTCCCTCTGCCCCCCCCCCGCCACTTGTGTGCTCTCTCTCACACGTGCACTCTAACTTTCTCAAATAATTAAATTAAAAAGTTTTTAAAGAGACTCTTAACTGTAGAGAACAAACTGAGGATTGCTGGAGGGGAGGTGGGCTAAATGGGTGTTGGGCATTAAGGAGGTTACTTGCTATGATGAGTACTGGATGTTATGTGTAAGTGATGAATAACTAAATTTTACTTCCCAAACCAATACTACACTATATTTTAGCTAAGTTGAATTCAAATAAAAACTTGGAAGAAAAAATGATTTCAAAAGGAAAAAAGATGTGAGATATATAACATATATATGTATGTATATACATATATGTAATGGAATACTCAGTCATAAAGAAAGAATGAAAAATTGCCATTTACAATGATGTGGATGGATCTAGAGAGTATTATACTAAGCAAAATAAGTCAGAGAAAGACAAATAACCATATGATTTCACTCATGTAGAATTTAAGAAACAAAACAAATGAGCAAGGGGTGGCAAGGGGAAGAGGCAAACCAAGAAACAGACTCTTAACTATAGAGAACCAACTGATGGTTGCTGGAGGGAAAGCAGGCAAGAGGGAATGGGTTAAACAGGTGATGGGGATTAAGGTGGGAACTTATGATGAGCACTGAGTGTTGTATAAAAGTGATGAATCACTATACTCTATACTTCAAACTAACATACAATTACACTATATGTTAACTAACTGAAATTTAAATAAAAACTGGAAGAAAAAAATAAAAACTTTTGTGCTTCAAAGGACACTATTGAGAGAGTGAAAAGACAACCCACATAATGGAAGAAGATACTTGCAAATCATATATAAAAAGGGTTTAATATCCAGAGTATACAAAGAACTCCCACAACTGAACAACAAAAGGCAAACAACACAATTCAAAAATGGGCAAAGAAATTGAATAGACATTTCTCTGAAGATACTCAAATGGTCAACAAGCACCAAAAAAAAAAAGGTGCTCAACATTATTATTCATTAGGGAAATACAAATCAAACCCACAAGGAGATACCACTTCACATCCACTAGGATGGCTATTATCAAAACATACCAAGGATGTGGAGAAAGTAGAACCCTTGTACATTGCTGATTGGAATGTAAAGTGGTGCAGATGCTGTGCAAAACCGTTTGGAGGTTCCTCAAAAAGCCAAACATAGAATTACCACATTACCCAGCAATCCACTTCCAGGTGTAAATACCCAAAGAATTGAGAACAGGAACTCAGGCACTTGTTCACAAATGTTCATGGTAGCATTATCCACAGTAACTCAAAGGTGGAAACGCTTACTATCAGATGAATGGATTGAAAAGGTATTCTATCCATACAGAGAATATTGTTCAGTTATAATAAGGACTGAACTACTGATACATACTGCAGCATGGATGAAACTTAAAGACCTTGAAATGAAAAATGCCAGATGCAAAAGGCCAAATATGTATCATTCTACTTATATATTGTTAATAGACCAATTTATATGAACAAGTATGTTAGAACTTACTAGAGACTGGAGTTGTGAGGCAGGTTGGGGAATTACTGCTTAGTGGGTATGGAGTTTCTGTATAGGTAGTGAAAAAGTTACGAAATAGTGTGATGGTTTGCACAACACTGTGAATATATTTAATGCCACTAAATTGTTGTATACTTAATATAGTAAATTGTATATTGTGTATATTTTACCTTAATAATAAAACACTAACAGCATACATGGATGTTCAGTACTTTTGAGCTGAGAAGTGAGAGATTGCTATGGGCTAGCAACATGAGAAGTTCTTAGTTCTTGGGCTCAGTACTTGCTGGAAACTACTGGGAACTGACACAGTGGAAAAGATTCCACCCCTGCTTTCATGAGCTTTAATCCTGAGCAGTTTTTTACTCTGTATGAAATTCCAAACTTTTACCTCTTAAGGAAGCAAGGATGTCAGTCAAAGTACCTTTAAAAAGGTCCATAGACACTCCATCAGAAAGGATGAATACCCAACTTTTGTAGCAACATGGATGGGACAGGAAGAGATTATGCTGAGTGAAATAAATCAAGCAGAGAGAGTCAATTATCATATGGTTTCACTTATTTGTGGAGCATAACAAATAACATGGAGGACATGGGGAGATGGAGAGGAGAAGGGAGTTGAGGGAAGTTGGAGGGGGAGATGAACATGAGAGACTATGGACTCTGAAAAACAACCTGAGGGTTTTGAAGGGGCCGGTGGGGAGGGAAGTGGGGAGAACCAGGTGGTGGATATTATGTAGGGCACGCATTGCATAGAGCACTGGGTGTGGTGCAAAAACAATGAATTCTGTTACGCTGAGAAGAAATTTAAAAAAAAAAAAGAAAAGAAAAAGAAAGCAAGAATGGGTTGAGTATCTGCTAGTGCCATAGTATCTATGTTTGGCTTTTTGAGTTAGATACTTCTTGCAAATAATCATTTTTTGGTTTTCATGATAACCTTGTGAAATAGTTGTTATTCCCATTTTATTGATGAGAAAACTGAGGCATATAGTACTTACAAACAGTTTACCCAAAGTCACATAACTGTGTCAAAACCAGAATACATACTTACATGCTTTTCATACATCATGATCCCCTGTAAAGCTGAGTTACATTTACATTAAAGTTTTGTAGGATTGGGGCGCCTGGGTGGCTCAGTGGGTTAAAGCCTCTGCCTTCGGCTCAGGTCATGATCCCAGGGTCCTAGGATCGAGCCCCACATCGGGCTCTCTGCTCCACGGGGAGCCTGATTCCTCCTCTCTCTCACTCTCTGCCTGCCTCTCTGCCTACTTGTGATCTCTGTCTGTCAAATAAATAAATAAAATCTTAAAAAAAAAAAAAGATTTGTAGGATAAATGAGCACTGGGTGAGCACTGAGTGTTATATACAACTAATGAATTGTTGAACACTACATCAGAAACTAATGATGTACTATATGTTGGCTAATTGAACATAATAATAATAAAAGATCTTAAGATTTGAGGGATGAATGAAGTAGTGCTGTTATCAAGATTAGGTGAATCACAGTGGGCTGACCAGAAGAGTAGGTCAGACATTCCTAGATTTCCAAATACCATTTTTGCTTGAGCAGAATAAGAAAGTTTGTCATAACTGTCTACTCTTGTGCATGGAATAATGCTCACTGTTAAAAAGTTATATCCACACCCTATTTATTTACATTTGTTGCTCTTAAAGTGCCTACTGATAGATTTGTTCAGCCATGCTTGACATCTCAGAGTGGAAGTTAATAATTTGTCATATATGAAACTAATGTAAAGGGATTTATGACTCAACATTGGCATTACAATTCAACACACCTGTTCTGAACCAGCCCTTCACATTTTTTCCTTCCTTTGCCTGAGGTAGAGACTTCTTCATGGATTACAGTAACACTTTTTGACAAGCTTAGACTGGGTGGAGCTGCCTTGTAATGACAGAGCACAATTGATGATATCTCAGTAATGCATTCTTTTTTGATTTGGGCTGTCAACATTTATTATTCTAAAGGCACTCATTGTTTAACGGCTGACCCAACCTGTCCACTTTTTGTTTTTAGTAGAAGCAGAGTCCGACAAAGTAGGTTTATTTTTCTAGTTACACAATATTAACTAGTTTTAGGGGAAATATATCTAGTTATTGTATTTTCTTTTATGTACAATTGTTTTAAATTTAGTGTTCTCCAAATAAAAATTAAAACCTTCTACTTTTTCTTAAGTGTTCTCAAGTGGCTATTGAGACCTTCCCAAGGTCATAAACCTGACAGGCCTCCAAAGAAAATGTTAACTAAAACTCTCTTACGACAAATCCTTTAAAAAGACTCAGAAGAAACTTTTCCTGTCTTAAATATCACACTACCCAAATCCTTATCTTTTGAGACAAGCATATTCCTTGTGAATTTTTCTTTCCCACTGAGCAATATATCTAATTACCTGTCATTCCAGCAAACAGGTAATTGCAGTATACTATGAAAACATAACAATGGCAATAAGTACAGGATACAGAGGTGACACAAAGAAGACTTCTTAGAGGAGGAAACATTTATGTCTTAAAAGATGATACATTGATGGTCACCAGGTAAACCACCATTAATTAATTTGGTCCCTAAACCAATGCTTTTTATTAAGGACCTGCTACATGCCCACACTGTGCTAAGCACTAATGGTTGTAAGGATGACACAGTCCTTAAATGTTCAGTGACTTGCAAACAAAGGATTGCAGTATAATGATATAATTCCCATGATGGAGATATATGGAGATTGTTAAATCTGCCTATCAGAGTTAGAAAGACCTTACTCGGGAAAAATTCTTTTAAACTGAAACTTTAAAATTTAGCAACATTATAGCAGGTAGACTTGTGAAGAAGTGTCTTCTAGAAGAAAAAAGGATGCTTTTACAATAGATGGCTAGTTTGAAAGATTATCTCATCAGCCAAAGGAGACACTTTTTGTAATTAAGATGTAATTGAGGACTACTTGGTTAATTAGGCAGAAAGATTCTAATTTCAGATTAGATATTTCAATTCAATGATAACCATATTCATCGCACTTCCTATTAATACTCATCTTTGAAGACCATTTTTACCCTAAAGTATACCAAACAAAGTTAAGGCAAAGAAAAAATGATTCTCCACACTTAGAAAGTTTTGTTACTGTTAGCAGTATATGTGTGTTTGTGTATATATGTTTCAGTGTCTGGACATATATAGGGAAACATCCTAGAGAAAATTTTAGCAGACTAGAGAAAACTGTTTTAATAGAGAATTTGTCTTTGGAATTCTCAGCTATGCAGTGTTGCTTTATTGAAGTCAGTCACTGCTTGTATACTAAAATATTCAACACAGCCTTGCACAGCTTTGGAGACATAGACTAGAGATGCTTATTACCCTTGAGTTAGAAGAGAACACTAAGATGCCTGATGGAGAACAATGTGAACTCCTAGTCTTTTGCTGATGGGAATACAAAATGGTTCAGCCACTCAGAAAAAAGTTTGACCTTCCCTCAAGAAAGTTGACCATACACTTAACACACAACCAAGCAACCTCGGGCCTAGGTATTAATTCTATAAAAGTGAAAACTTAGGTTCACACCAAAACTTATACCTGCATGTTCATAAAATCTCTGTTCATAATTGCCAAAGCTGGAAACAATCCAAATGCCCTTCATGATCCTTTCATTCACCTTCAGTGGGTAAATGAATACATATATTGTGTTACATCCATACAGTAGAATACTACTGTACAATAAAAAGGAACAGACTATTGCTATGTACAACAACTTGAATGTATTACAAAGGTGTTATGCTTAGTAAAAGAAGTCATTCTTTAAAGGTTACATGCTATATAGTTGCATTGTATGATATTTTTGAAAAGATAAAAGCTATACGAATGGGGAACCAATCAGTGGTTTCTAGGAGTTGGGACTCAGAAGATAATATGACTACAAAGGAAATAGCACCAGGGATTTTTGGGGGGATGAAACTGTTCTGTATCCTATTTTGGTGGTGGTTACATGAATCTATACACGTGTTAAAATATATAGAACTGTATACCAAAAATAATCCATTTTATAGTGTGTTTACTTTAAAAAATAGAATAAAAAGCAAGGGAAACAAATAGCCCATAACATTATCTATAAAAATGGGCTTCAGCAAAAGTTTATAGTTCTTTTATTTTTTTTTATTGTATTACTAATGTTATTTGGATGCCTAGGATAATAGCTAACGTTTATTGAATCCCTACTCTTAGACATAGGACCAGGGTCATTTGCATTCCTTCTATAAATCCTTGTTTCAGCACAGGTCATATTCATTGGTATACTATATATACCAATTACTATACCTGTTTTATAGGAAAGGAAACTGGCACAGAGCATTAATTGACTCTCCCAGGCCAGATACAAATTGGGGGTGGGGGGAGAATCTTACTTTATACACAGCAGTTGGGATTGCACTAACTTTACCAATGTAAACTACAGCCATTGGAGTTTTAGTGGAAGTTTAGTGGAGTTTGTTTAGATTACACATATAAGCTGAGCCTTTCTCAAATGATGGTACAGTGGCTGCCAGCAATCACCATTACCTGAAGAGTTTGCTTAAAGTGTACTTCATGATCTCAGGGTCCTGGGATCAAGCCCTGCAGTCAGGCTCCCTGCTCAGTGGGGAGCATGCTTCTCCCTCTGCTGCTCCCTCTACTTGTGCTCTTTCCCTCACTCTCTCCCTCTCTCAAGTAAACTTAAAAAAAAAAAATCTTAAATAAGATACCTGATATTCATGTTTGGAAAATTAAATAAGATAAAACATGTAAAGCAGATAGTAGTACCTAGTATTTAGTAAGAAGTATATAAATAAGTGTTATCTATTGCTGTTATTCCTACTTTAGGCTGCGCTGAAAGGAACTTTAGAAATCATTTAATTTTAATTTCGTTCTACTATTGAAGAAATTTAAGTTAATAGAAATTTTCCTAAAATCACTTACAGAATAAGGTGTGGGTATTTTTCCTCTTTTAAAGTTATTTTCTCTTAATTGAAATTAAATATTTCTCATATAATGGGACATCCAGTAGGTATATAAGAGTTGAGGGAAAGATTTTCAACTGATTTGAAATTGTAGCCTTTTTTTTAATTATTTTTTTTTATTTTTTATAAACATATATTTTTATCCCCAGGGGTACAGGTCTGTGAATCACCAGGTTTACACACTTCACAGCACTCACCAAAGCACATACCCTCCCCAATGTCCATAATCCCACCCCCTTCTCCAAAACCCCCTCCCCCCAGCAACCCTCAGTTTGTTTTGTGAGATTAAGAGTCACTTATGGTTTGTCTCCCTCCCTATCCCATCTTGTTTCATTGATTCTTCTCCTACCCACTTAAGCCCCCATGTTGCATCACTACTTCCTCATATCAGGGAGATCATATGATAGTTGTCTTTCCCTGCTTGACTTATTTCGCTAAGCATGATACGCTCTAGTTCCATCCATGTTGTCGCAAATGGCAAGATTTCATTTCTTTTGATGGCTGCATAGTATTCCATTGTGTATATATACCACATCTTCTTGTAGCCTTTTTTTTTTAAATGACATTTTCCTTTTTTTAAATTGAGATATAATTGACATACAACATTATGTTAGTTTTAGTTGTAGAATGTAATGATTCAGTGTACCTATATATTGTGAAATGATCACCACAATAAGTCTGGTTAATGTACTTCACCATACATAATTACAGAATTTTTTTGTGATGATAACTTTCAGGATTTACTCTCTTAGTAACTTTCATGTATACAGTATAGTATTATTGACTGTAGTTGCTATGCTGTATATTATATTCCCATGATTTACTTATTTTATAACTAGAAATTTGTACCTTTTGACCACTTTTACCCATATCAACCAACCCAAGCTCTGGCAACCACCGATCTTTTCTCTGTATGTATGAGCTTTGTTTGTTTGTTTGTTTGTTTAGATTACACATATAAGTAAGATCATACAGTATTTGTCTGACTTATTTCACTTAGCATAATGCCCACAGGGTCTATCAGTGTTGTCACAAATGGCAAGATTTCATTCCTTTTTATGGCTGAGTAGTATTTGTTGTATATTTATATTCCATTTTCTTTTTCCATTCATCCATCAATAGACACTTAAGTTGTTTCTATATCTTGGCTATTGTAAACAATGCTGCACTGAACATGGGGGTACATATATCATTTTGAGTTAGTATTTTGTTTTCTTCAGATAAATACCTAGAAGTGGAATTGCTGTATCATATGGTAGTTCTGTCTTTAATTTTTTGAGAAACCTCCATACTGTTTTCCATTGGCTGCACCAATTTACACATTTTCCTTTTAAGATAAATTATCCCATGGTGTGCCTGGGTGGCTCAGTCATTTGGGTGTCTGGCTCTTGATTTCAGCACAGGTTTTGATCTCAGTGTCCTGGAATCAAGCCCCAAGTAGGGCTCCATGCTCAGCAGAGAATCTGCTTGGGGATTTCTCTCACTCTGCCTCTCCCACTCCCCCTGTTCATGCACCCTCTCTCTCTCAAATAAATAAATAAATCTTTAAAATAAAATTAAATTAATTATCTTATGTACTTTTGCTAGGAAAAAATGATTCCTTAAATCCTTTTTCATAAAGTTCTTATATGCGTATGTATATGTTTGATTTTACTACTTTAGCTTTGTAAAGAGCATTTACCCTGAGGAAAAGATGAACTAAAATAACTGTATTTACAGTACAATAGACTGTATGCAGTCTATTCACTGCATATATTCCAGGTGTAACTGAGACAAAGAACACACACTTTGTAGTCCTGAACTAGTTTATTCATGCCGAGCAATAGAAAAATTCAGCTTTGCAAGCAACCCAAAGTGTTTGTGAACATCTCTTATCTGGGAAGGGGGTGAAAACTTCTATATAACATTTAAACCCAAATACCAATTTAAATGTATAGCTGTAGCTATCTAATTACCATATACTTAGTGGCTGAACTACAGAATTTCTCTTTGAAAGTCAGGACTAGCCAACCATGGAGCCAACCATGGAGCCTAAGAGCCCTTTCATGATGACAGCCTTATGTCAAAAAAAGGAACTAACATACCTGACCCCTCCCTCCCTCATTCCATTTTGGAGGAACTACCGATTCCCCATTCAAATGCTTTCTCTTTAATCACTGAACATAGGTTAACTGGTAAAATGCTTGCTCTCCACTTTAGTACAACAAAAAATCTTTCAGTGCCTGTCATGTACCAGACTGCACTGGGAGACACAGTTTCTACCCTCAGAGAGCTTGCAACTTACCTGTAAAAATGAAACCTCAGTACCTGAAACAATTTGAGAACAATTAGATTCAAAACAGGGAGACATATTCCACATACAAGTGGAATGGAAGAAAGTTCATTCAGAAGATTAAGAGATAAGAGTAGATTAAAAGAATCTGAAGAGAAACATGGTTTGAATTGGGCCCTGGGTAACTGAAAGAAAGTTCTTAATATTAATAAATAATAAATAGCTCATTATCTCATGAGAGGCAATTATAAATTAGTCATTAAGAGTTCATGGTGCCATAGTACCTGAATTCAAATCCTAGGTCTGCCACTTAGCAGCTGTATAACATTGAGAAAAATCCGTTAATCTCTGTGCCTCAATTTCCTCAGTTAGTAGTTACTTGGTGGAATTCAATCCATTGATACATGTAAAGTGCTTGGAGTAGTACCTGGCATCTAATAAGTACTTATGAAACATTTTCTGTAATAATATAAACTGAGTTTGGAGTAATGAGTAGGAAGTAATCATTTGGACTAAGGAGGAAGTACATTTAAAAATGTGGAAATGTGATACATCTCGGGATTGTGAAATGGCTTGGGACATGAGGAAAATGAGAAGTAATTTAATAAGGCAAGAAGGAGGGGGTGGTAGAGGGAAGGGAGGAGAGAAGAGGCTGAAAATGTACATTAGGGCCACCTATTGAAGGTACTTCTGGGCTCTGCTATAGAATTTGAACCTTAAACTATGGGCTGTGGAGTCTTTATCATTTCTTTTTAGCAGGAAGTTGACATGATTAGATTTATAATTTATGGAACTAATTCAGATGACTATACTATTTGCCCATCACTTTGTTGGCATCTTTATGATAGTACTTACCTTGATGTAATAATTTATCTATTATTTTGTTTTATTTTTGAGGTATAATGCTTTTCAAAGTGTGGTCCATTGAGCACATAATTGTTACAACTACAGATTTTTGAGCTGCTATGCTAGACCTACTGAGTCAGAATCTCTGCAGATGGACCAGAGAATCTGTGTTTTCACAAGTTTCCTATATAACAAAGAGATTCTTATATATTTTAAAATTTGAGAACCTTTGGTTTAGTGAAAAGAACATAGCCTTTAGAAACAGACCAGTATAAAACCTGACTCAGTCCCTTGCAAACTCTATCATTGGCAGATTATATAGCCAGTTAGAGTCTCAATTTCCCTATATGTTGAGTGGAAATAGTAATACCCCATTGTGGGCATGAAAAGAAACAGCATATGTAAAGTTACTAATTCACAATAA
Source organism: Mustela putorius furo (assembly GCF_011764305.1). Taxonomy (NCBI): domain Eukaryota; kingdom Metazoa; phylum Chordata; class Mammalia; order Carnivora; family Mustelidae; genus Mustela; species Mustela putorius. The sequence continues at coordinate 39,886,521 of NW_025422005.1, read as the reverse complement.
GCCCTCATATATATTGCCTTCCTTTCCAAGTTTATACATCTATCTCCTACATCTAGTGAAAGAAGAAAACTCTGGCTTACTCATCTTCTCATTTCTAGTTCCTAACACAAAGCAGCCCAACATATAGTAGGAGTACATAACTATTTTATAAATGTGTAAATGAATGAATGAATGAGTAAATGATGAATTTTATGGGGAAGAACTAGAAATCAGGGTACCTGTTACAAGGCTAATGCCATAGTGTAAGCAAGAGATGACAAGAGTCTGAACTAAGGCATTATGCTTGGAGAATGTGCAGGTTTCATTCTAGATTACCAAACAGATATGTAGATTCTCTCTGGATTGATTTAGCTTTAACATATAAACTCTCACAAGTTAGCCCACTTCCTCTAAAGCAAACATTGAGATGGCAGTCCATCATTTGAAATCCTGCCACTGAAGAAATTAGCAAACCAGTCTTAAATCCAGCTTTTCAACTCACTCCCACATACTGCTTCTATCCAGATGAAAAAGAATCTTTTCTAAACATCTCCACCGGAAATTCCAGAGACTTACATTCTAGCAAGACCGTCTCAACTCAGGACTTAGAAGTTATTTGCTACCTGTGAATTCAGCTCTCTGCTTTCATGGTCCCTCCAATGGACTATTTTAAAATTTCTCTGTTTAAAACTTTGGGTAATTAAAGTTTAAAAAAATAACCAGTTAGTCTAACATTTAGACAGTCCTTGATGTAATAGAATGTAACCTGAAAAAATGTTGAGTGTCAGGTTTGCCATAATCCTTTTTTCACTGTTTTTGAGCAAGAGCAGTTCATTAATGATTTTATGGGAAAATCAGTTTAAAAAATATAAACTTATAATGCAAATGTTTGTGGAGCCAAATGCTGCTCACTGTTCAGGTTTAAGGATCTACGAAGTACCAGACACTGTTTGTGACTAGGGATAAAGAAAAAATAAGAAAATGTCTCTTCAGTTTGCTTATGGTCTGAAGAGAGAAATAAATATGTGAGTAGATAATTACAACTCTACAAGATAGGATAATACAAGGCTGGAGGTATATATCCACCTCTTTCTATCTTGCTCTTCTCTATGAAGAGTACGTTGGTAATAAAATAAGTTAAATCTATATTTGTTTTTCTTGTTATTCAGTTCATTCAGCAAGGGTAAACAGTTTTTTCCCAGGAAAATCATTCCATGACTATCTCCTACACCAATTGAAGGACTATATTTGCAGTATTTGGAAGCAAGAAAATTTAGAGGGGAGAAGCACATTAAGCGTGGAAATTGAAGAGAAATGAAATGGCAACAAAAAGCTATAGATGAGGTACCAGGTGGCCCACATTCTAATAGGCTCTGTGACCCTGGGAAAATCACTTAAACTTTCTTAGTCTCAGTTTCCTCATCTCTAAATGGGGATAAAAGTCCCTTCCTGGCTAACCTAATTATTGTGAGTATCACATGTGAAAGTGTCTTAGTGAAAGTGCTTTTTAAACTTTGGAATTTAAGACTTTAAAGGATTAAAAGTCTTAGGTAAAAATATAGGTGGGGATAGTCATTAATACTTAACTACATTTTCCTTTCCAAATACTTAGTTAATGGTAGCTTTGATTAACAAGAAAATGAGAGTTTTTTACAGAATGGAAACCACAGTGATAAATTAGGCCTCAGGCCAAGGAATTCATTTTTTTTTCTTTTTTTAAAGAATTCAGTCTTATCATGGAGTGGATCAGGCCTTCTAAGTCATTCCTGATTTCATTAACAAAATGATGATTCCTTCCAGTCTGCAATCTTTGTATGTTTCAGAGCCATGTCCCACCATCTGTTCCTCTCTCTAATCCTCATGGCCTGGGTCACCCAAAAGTCGAGCAAACTTAGGGGCTTGCTGTGAGCCCTTAGGTTAAAGACCCTCCCTCCACTAGTAGCTCCTACAGCCTGCAACTTAGATTGTCATTGTCTAAAGGCAGACTAAACAGTTACGGAATAAGCAAAGTCAGTTCACCAAATAAACAGAAAGGAAAAATTGAGGGGTATCTTTTTGAAATTTGGCTTTTCAGAAAAATCAAAGTGGTCTTGAGAAAAATCAGAATTTCGTAAGACTTCTGAAATTTATTTTATAGTTTAGTATAAGCTTTCATTCTAAATTACATACGGTGCATAACTCATGCTTAGGACCACTCATGTTCTTATTTTTGGCACTGGGAAACTTGTCAGAGCCCTGGTACATAGGCAGTGACTTGGATGAGGTATAGTAGTCAGCCAGGGAACAATGGAAAAGTGGTTCAGAGACCTGAAGCTTGTGTTCATATAATTGCTCATGAACATTTCCCTGCTTTTCCTCCCCTACCACTGCCAATCTCCCCACAGAAAAATGATGCTGTTAATGAGTAATGATTTGCCCCAGGTGCTCCCCAGTCAGTCCTTAGAAGTAACTCAGAGAGGGATACCAGGTGGCTCAGTCATTACGTATCTGCCTTAGGCTCAGGTCATGGTCCTGGGGTCTTGGAATCGAGCCCTGCAGTCGGGCTCCCTGCTTGGCGGGAAGCCTGCTTCTCCCTCTCCCACTCCTCCTGCTCGTGTTCCTACTCTCTCTCTCTGTCAAATTAAAAAAAAAAAAATCTTACAAAAAAATAAAAAGAAGTAACTCAGAGAAATTCAACTGTTTGGACTGAGGTTATACATCTAGTTATTAGAAGGAAGAGGATTGATATTATTTAAGAGTGATAGTGATGATGATGATTAGGATAACATTTATCAAATGCCCACTGCAGTCCCAGATACTGTACTAGATGATACATATTCATCATTTCATCTCATCCTTTCCATAATCTAGCTTATGAGAGGTATTGCTCCCATTTTAGAGATACCATTGATCAGTGTTGAAAGAGGTCAAGGAACTTACCCAAGGACATAGAAATTTAAGTGGCAAACCTAGAATTCAAACCAAGTCTGTTTTAAGCCTATGACCTTTTCCATGTACTATTCTGTCATCAGCATGGAATGGGGACTACAATCCAAGTTGTTTGGTTTGGAAAATGAATGTCTTGGCTGCAGTACACCATGAAACCAATGCTATCAGGCAGCACTTCTTTTGAATGCCAATTTAATGCATCTTTTCAAGCAGTACTTTCATCGTTTATACTGCAGGTGGAGAAAAGTAAAAAATACTCCTTTTTTTCCACTTTGTTATTATTTAGTTCTTGCCTCTATTGGCTATCAAGACAATAGCTCATATAACTTCCCTCTGTAATTTTGATCGTTGGGGGTTTCTGAGGCAACATTCACTTAATAAAATTAACCATTTTATTATTTTTTTAAAGACTTTATTTATTTATTTGAGAGAGGGAACATGAGAAGGGGGAGGGTCAGGGGAGAAGCAGACTCCCTGCCGAGCAGGGAGCCTAATGTGGGACTCAGTCCTGGGACTCCAGGATCATGACCAGAGCCGAAGGCAGTCGCTTAACCAACTGAGCCACCCAGGTGCCCCCCATTTTATTTTTTTTTAACTTTTTTAAAAAGTTTTATTTATTTAAGTCATCTCTATACCCAACATGGGGCTCAAACTCATGACCCTGAGATCAAGAGTCACATGCTCTACTAACTGAGCCAGACAGGCACCCTAAAATTAACCATATTAAAGTGTACTGTTCAGTGGCATTTTGTACATTCACAGTGTTGTGCAGCCTCCTTCTAGTTCTGAAACATCTTCATTACTCCAAATCCCCTGGCAGCCACTGTTCTACTTTCTGTCTCTATGGATTTGCCTATTCTAGATATTTCATACAAATGGAATCACACAGTACATGATATTTTTGGTCTGGCCTTTTTTTTTTTTTTTGAGATTTTATTTATTTATTTGACAGACAGAGATTACAAGTAGGCAGAGAGAAAGAGAGGAGGAAGCAAGCTCCCTGCTGAGCAGAGAGCCCAATGTGGGGCTCCATCCCAGGACCCTGGGATCATGACCCGAACCGAAGGCAGAGGCTTTAAATCACTGAGCCACCCAGGCACCCCTTGTTAGATTCTTTTACTTAGATTCCCTACACTGTGGCATATGTCAGTACTTCTTTTTACTTAGATTTTACTTAGATTCCCTACACTGTGGCATATGTCAGTACTTCAGTTTTGGTTTTTTTTTTTTAATGGCCAAATAATATTTCATTATATGGATATGCCACACTTTGTTTATCCATTCATCTGCTAATGGACATTTGGATTGTTCTTTTTCCCACCCTTCCACGCCCCCCTTTTTAAATAATAGCTATCCTAGTGGATGTGAGGTGGTATCTCATTATGGTTTTATGGTTTTGATATGAATTTTACAAATGAGTAATGATGTTGAACATCTTTTCATGTGCTTCTGGACATTTGTATATATTCTTTAGAGAAATGTCTAGTTCTGATACTTTAAAAATAGGAGATACTGTTTTAAAATCTTACTTTGTAAATAAGATTATCAGAATATTCTATGGCCTAAGAAATTTTCAAAAATAGAACCTTAAATATCTAAATTCCAGTTCTATTCCAATTAAATCATAAGATGAAGATTAAAAAAAAAAAAAAAAGCTTTCACCTCCCAAACATTGAGGAAGAAATTGAGGCACATTCTTACATCCTTCTGGTTCCTAATGAATTTGTTGTTAAATTCTCTCCTTTCTTGGTTCTCATACTAACCAGGTACTTACTTAGAAAGTAAAATGTTCAATTTGGCTTTAGTGGCAGGTTATGAAAACTTTACTTTAAATTATTATATATTTGAATTATTTTACTTTTTGAGATCACTGAATCTACAAAATCGCCAGGGACTGGCTTCTCTGTTTTGATGACTAGAAAGAGTCAGTTAATTGTCCTCCCAGTTCAGTCGTCTGGGTTTGTCTGCATTTGGTCAGTCTGCATTTGTTGAATAACTGCTCTGTGCCAGGTACTGTGCCCAATCAGCATGAAGAGTCCCCTGAAAAGAAACTTGTCGTTCATGCAGATTATGTTAAAAAGGGTAGTCCTGATATAATCTGGCCCGCAAACAAGAGGACCATTTTTCTCAGTAGAGCTATATTTCTTACTCCCATTCTTGCCTATCATCATCTCTCTGAAGGCTTCTAACCATCTTTTAAATATCAGAACCCAAGATAAGGTAATAATAACTAATGCAAGCAAACAGAAAGTTAAACAAGATCATTTAGCTTGCAAAGGCTGTTGACACTTCTGAGATCCATGATAGTTTCTAGAGCAGGTACTTTAGCTCCCTTTCCCTTTCTTTCTTCTTAAATATGTAATTGCCTCCTTTCTTTCTTCCTTCCCTCAATATACATGAGGATGAAATAAAATAATAATACACAAACTAATTAGAAAAGTGCCTGGCATACAGTAAGCATTCACTAAACATTAACTGCTATTATTATCCACCAAGTGCCAACTTGGTAGAGTTAATGTAATAATCAGAGATTAATAAAAAATCAGAGATTAATAAAACAGAGATTAATAAAAACCAGAGATTAATAAAACACTATCTTTGCCCTCTAAATTCCCAGTCATGGGAGATACAAATATCTAAATATGTAACTATAATACTATGGTGTGAATAGAACACAAAAGTGAAGCCATTCTATCCAGGGGTGGTGGTGGAAGGAGTGCCTGTGTCTGCCTGAATATTTAATGGATACCTAAGGTGGGCCTGAAAGACAAGTATGAAGGAGAAGAATATTCCAGGCCAAGGATAAAGGATGTTTATCAAAGTCTACAGTCTCTCATGGTTCATCTCCCCCTCCTATTTCCCCCAATTCACTTTTCCTTTCCTTCTCCTAATGTCCTCCATGTTATTCCTTATGTTCCACAAATAAATGAAACCGTATGATAATTGACTTTCTCTGCTTGACTTATTTGACTCAGCATAATCTCCTCCAGTTCCATCCATGTTGATAAAAAAGTTTCATATTCATCCTTTCTGATGGCTGTGTAATATTCCATTGTATTTATGGACCACATCTAATCTATCCGTTCATCTGTTGAAGGGCATCTTGGCTCTTTCCACAGTTTAGTGATTGCTGCTATGAATATTGGGGTACTTAAGGCCCTTCTTTTCACTGCATCTGTATCTGAGAGTTTTAGAGGGGAGGGGGGGGGGGGGCATGGGTGAACCTGGTGATGGGTATGAAGGAGGGTATATATTGCATGGAGCACTGCGTGTGGTCCATAAACAATGAATCTTGGAACACTGAAAAAATAACATTAAAAATTGCTTTAAATTAAAATAAATAAATTAAAAGGGATGTTTAAAGGCAGGGAGGCATGCAAAAGCCTGGTCTATTCGGAGTTCTGTATAGCTAGAACATAGGATATGTGGAAGAGAGAAATGGGCAATGAAGCTGATAAAGTGTGTGAGGACAGCTGTGCTAAGAATTTGTGCTCTATCCTGAAGGGGAAATCATTGGAAGTTAGAAAAGAAGAGTGTTGTAATGTGAGTTTGATTTTAGAAAGGTAATTCTTTTACTGAGACTATACTTTCAACAATGGAAATTTGATAATAGCAGTATGTAACCACAGAATTTCTATTAATATAACAACAAAAAGGGACACCTGGGTGGCTCAGTCATTAAGTGTCTGCCTTCAGCTCAGGTCATGATCCCGGGGTCCTCGGATCAAGCCCCATCTAGGGCTCTCTGCTCAGCAGAAAGCCTGCTTCTCCCTTTCCCACTCCCCCTGCTTGTTTTGCCCTCTTCCGCTGTGTCTCTGTCAAATAAATAAATAAAATCTTAAAAATAAATAACAAAAATACCCTTTTACATGAAATGAAAAACACTCCTTGGTGTATGGACTGGTGTAACATCATTCTTTTTCCCACAGTACCTGGCCCAGTGTATTATTTATAGTAGATGTTCAGCAGAGTCATTGCCTGAAACTAAGCCAAGATAGCAAGTGGTTCACAAGAAAAAAATCTATACCTAAGCCTCTAAGACAGCTGATCTGTTCAAATGTGTCTAGAGTTAGAAAGTATTCCTCCACTTTTTCTGGAAACCTAAGTATATAATTCTCTTGCATTCTTTGTGCATTAGAATCACTGGAGAGCTTACTAAAATTTATGTTCTGCTTTCATCAGTCTGGGATGGGGCCCAAGATTCTGCATTTCTGACAAGCTTCCAGTTGTTTTCTGTGCTGCTTGTCATTGAATCACACTTTGATTGGCAAGGTTTTAACTACTACTTCTGTTACTACAGCCCAGTCATTCACAGTCTTATCATTGGATTAGCAGAATCGAGAATCAGAACTGGTGGTTTTCAGGTGAGGTGGCATTCAAAGCTCTACTCTTTGACTATGGGGACTTCAACCAATTGATATGTTTATTCAGATTAGTAATTTCTAATTAGAGGTTACCATTTAAAATGGTCCTTACCCATTTGATATTATTTCATACTAGAAAATTCAAAAACGTTATCTCTTTGAGTATTGCTCCCTTCTCTATATTACCCTCTTCTAGAATTCCTAGCAGATGCACATTAGACATCCTGATTATATCCTCTGTGTCTCTTACCTTCTCTATTGTATTTTATTTCTCTGTATCTCTCTGTGTTGCAATTTTGGTTTTCTCACATTACTTCCATTTGATTAATCCTCTCTTCACCTGTGTCTGAGCTGCTGTTTAATCCATTCATTATTTTTTTAGTATTGTTAATCATTTATTTTCTAAAGCTATATTGGAGTATGATTAATACATAAACTGAACCTATAAAAAGTATATAATCTGAAAGTTTCTGACATATTTATACTTATGAAACTCTTACTATAATCAAAATAGTAAACCTATTCATATCCTTCACTCTCAAAAGTTTTTTCATATACCTTTACAGTCACTTCCTCCTGCATTTACCTGCCAACCTTCCAAGTCCCATGCAACCACTGATCTTCCTGTTACTATAGATTTGTTTGAATCATCTCAAATTTTATAAAAAACTGTATCATACAGTATATACTCTTTAATATGGTTTCTTTCACTTAGCCTAATTATTTGAGACTCATCCATGTTGTTGTATGTATCAATAATTCATTCTAAACATTTATTTAATTGGTTAGTAATATTCTGCTATACGTATATACAGAAATTTTACTATTTTTTTAGTTCTAATAATTTTTTAATGTAAGTAGAATTTCAATAACATAGTTAATTACTATGATATGTGTCATTCAGTGTATTCAAAATGTTGTGCAGTAACCATTCAGAAATATTAACAATGCTACCTTTCAGAATAATTTAACAATTGCACTTAAAATTTTGCATAAATGCCTTTTTTAAGACAAGTTTTTAAACAACAAAATAGCTTAAATATATATATTTTTTTCGTGATTACCTCATCTCTCTCACACACATACACACACGCACACAGAATGCTTGAATATTCACCCATACTAAATAACAATATTCCAACATTGTTAATGCTTCATTCATTGTTAGCTATTCTGGATCCTAAAATAGGCTACTAATATATAGGACAAGTCTTCCCTCCAGGAGCCACTGAGTAATATGATGGCTATTTATGTTTACAAGGTAACTGCTTCCCACTCTGAAATCCTATGAAGAGGAATCATTATGTTATGACAGAAGTTCCAGTACCTGTCTGCTCTGAACAAGCAGTGGTTCAATGAAAGCACCTACTGCTGCTTTCAGTACTGTTTGTATTTGTAAATGTAAATGGATACATTTACCTGTTGGCAGACACTTGGATTTTTTCCTACTTTAAGACTATTACAAATAAAGCTGCTATGAGCAATTGTATACAAGTTTTTATATGTGTTCTCATTTGTCTTGGGTAATCACCAAAGTCTAAAATGGCTAGATTATGTAGTACGTATATGCTTAATTTTTTAAGAAACTGCTGTAGTGTTTTCCAAAGTGGTTGCACCATTTTACACTCCTATCATGAGTGCATAAGAGAGAGCTCCAGTGCTATACATCCTTGTTAACCCTAGGTGTGGTTAATCTTTTTAAATTTAAGACATTCTAATAGGTATATAGTAGTGTTTAATTTGCATTTTCCTAGTGATTAATGAGATCAAGCTGCTTTTCATGTGCTTTCTTGCTGTCCATATGTCTTTATTTTTGCCAACTTTTTAAATTGGGTTATTTGTAATTTTTGCATTTTGAGTTATTTATGTGTTTTAGATACAAGTTCTTTATTTGATAAGTAATTTGCAAAGATTTTTCTCCCAGTTTGTGGCTTAATTTTCATTATCATTTTCAACTCTCTGTAGGAGAACAAGAGTTTTTAATTTTGGTGAAGTCCAGTTTAGATTTTTTTTAAACCTGTTCTGCTTTTGGTCATATCTAAGAAATATTTGCCTAAATCAAGGTCACTATTTTTTCCTATATTTTTAATCTGTAATCTTTCAATTTTTATACTAAGGTCTATGATCCATTCAAGTTACATTTTATATACAGTATGACGTATGGATTAAAGTTCTTTGGTGGGGAGAAGGGGTGGAGGGAGACATGGATATCTAGTAGTTCCGCCACTATTTTTTGCAAAAACTCTCCTTTCCATTGAACTGCCTTCGCATTCAAGAATCAGTTGATCATATATGTATAGGTCTCTGTCTGGACTCCATTTTATTCCAGTGGTTATTTTTGTCTATCTTTTTTTTTAATATTTTATTTATTTATATGACAGAGATCACAAGTAGGCAGAGAGGCAGGCAGAGAGAGAGGAGGAAGCAGGCTCCCCGCTGAGCAGAGAGCCCAATATGGGGCTCAATCCCAGGACCCTGGGATCATGACCCCAGCCGAAAGCAGAGGCTTTAACCCACTGAGCCACCCAGGCGCCCCGATTTTTGTCTATCTTAATGTGAATACCACACACAAGTACTTCAGCTTTGTAGTAAGTCTTGAAATCGAATAGTGTAAGTCCTCTAACTCTCTTCTTCTCATAGTTATTTTGGCTTATTCTAGGTCCTGTGCATTGCCATATGAATTTTATAATTAGTTTATTAATTTCTGCAAAAAATACTGCCAGTATTTGTATTAGAATTGCATTGAATCTTTATATCATTTGAAGAAACTTGACCTATAAAAATATTGACTCTTCTAATTCATGAAAATGATGTATTTCTCCACTTATTTAAGTCTAATTTCTCTCAGCAGTATTTTGTAATTTTCAGGGTACATCTTTTTGTCAAATTTATCCTTAAGTACTTCAAATATTTTATGCCCTTTTGATATTTTTAAAATTGTAAGTTCTAATCATTTGTTACTAGTATATTGAAATGCAGTTGCTTATTATATATCAATTTTATATCTTACAACCTTACCAAAATCACTTATTGGTTCTAATAGCTTTTTGGTAGAATCTATGTAATTTTCCATATCTCTAATCATTTTATTTGTGATAGAGTTGTACATCTTCCTTTTTGTTTTAGATGTCTTTTATTTCCTTTTCTTGCCTTAGATATGAAAATCAATCAGTGTGATTCACCATATGATTATCTCAATGGATGTAGAAAAAGTATTCGGCAAAAGCTAATCCATTCCTGATACAAACTTTCAGTAAAATTGGAATAGAGTAGAACCTGATAAAGAACATCTTTTTTTTTTTTTTTAAGATTTTATGTATTTATTTGTCAGAGAGAGAGCGAGAGTGAGAGAGTGAGCACAGGCAGGGGGAGTGGCAGGCTGAGGGAGAAGCAGGCTCCCCACTGACTAGGGAGCTTGATGCAGGACCCTGGGATCATGACCTGAGCCAAAGGCAGACGCTTAACAGACTGAACCACCCAGGTGTCCCAAGAACATCAATTATAAAAACAACAACAAAAAACCCCTACAAGCTAATATTTGACTTACTGCTGAAAGGCTGAATGGTTTTTTGCTTAAATCAGGAAAAAGGCAGAGATGTCTGTTTATAACACTTTTCTTCACCAGTGATATGATCTAGCCAGTCTAATAAGCAGTAACTCTCCATTCTGCTCCCTTCAGTTCCTAGTACTCTCTGATTTACTTTCGGTTCTAAGAATCTACCTAATCTAAGTAACTCATGTAAATGGAAACATTACATTATGGCTGAATAATATTCCATTGTGTCTGTATACCACATTTTGTGTATCCATTCATCTGATTACAAACACTTAAGTGACTAGAGTGAATAGTGCTGCTATGAACATGTAATTATTGGCCATTTATATATCTTATTTCAATAAATGTCTTTTCAAGTCCTTTGCCCATTTTTTAATCAGATTGTTCATTTTTGTTTTCATTAACTTGTGGGAGTTCTAGATATTAAACTCTTATCAGATATGCAATACACAAATGTTTTCTTCCACTCTGTGAATTGCATTTTCACTTCCTTGGTAGTGTCTTTCAATGAACAAGTTTTTAATTTTGATGGCGCCTAACTTACTTATTTCTTTTTATTGCCTGTGCTTTCATTGTCATACTAAAGAAATCATTGCCTAATCCAAGGTCATGAAGACTTTCACCTATATTTTCTTATAAAAGTTTTATAGTTTTAATTCTTAATTGTAGGTCTTTGATCCATTTTGAGTTTTTTTTTTTTTTTATTATGTAAAGTAAGGGCACAAGTTCATTCTTTTGTAGCTTACCCAGTACCATTCATTGAAAAACTGTCCTTTCTCCTTTGAGTGGTCTTGATACTCTTGTCAAAAATAAATTTATCATACATGTGAGTTTATTTCTGGGATCTCTTTTCTGTTCCACTTGTCTAAATATCTGTCCTGGGGAACCTGGGAGCCTCAGCTGGTTAAGTGACTGCCTTTGGCTCAGGTCATAATGCTGGAGTCCTAGGATCGAGTCCCGCATTGGGCTCTCTGCTCAGCAGGGAGTCTGCTTCTCCCACTGACCTCTCTCCTCTCATGCTTTCTCTCTCTCTCTCTAATAAATAAATAAAATCTTTAAAAAAATAAATAAATATCTGTCCTTCTGCTGGTACTCTAATGGTTTATTATTATTATTATTATTGAAGTATAATTCACATGCATTGTTATGTTAGTTTCAGGTATACAGTATAATGATTCAGTAATTCTATACATTACTGAGTGTTCATCATAATAAGTATATTCTTTTTTTCTTTAAGGGATATAGTAGGGATTTAATTTTATTTTTATTTTTTTAAGGGTTTTTTTTTTTTATTTCTTTTTATCGCAACAGAATTCATTGTTTATGCACTACACCCAGAGCTCCATGCAATACCTGCCCTCCATAATACCCACCACCTGGCTCCCCCAACTTCCCACCCCCCGCCCCTTCAAAACCCTCAGATTGTTTTTCAGAGTCCATAGTCTCTCATGGTTCACCTCCCCTTCCAATTTCCCTCAACTCTCTTCTCCTCTCCATCTTCCCTTGTCCTCCATGCTATTTGTTATGCTCCACAAATAAGTGAAACCATATGATAATTGACTCTCTCTGCTTGACTTATTTCACTCAGCATAATCTCTTCCAGTCCTGTCCATGTTGCTACAAAAGTTGGGTATTCATCCTTTCTGATAGAGGCATAATACTCCATCGTGCATATGGACCACATCTTCCTTATCCATTCATCCGTTGAAGGGCATCTTGGTTCTTTCCACAGTTTGGTGACTGTAGCCATTGTTGCTATAGATAGCCCTTCTTTTCACTACATCTGTATCTTTGGGGTAAATACCCAGTAGTGCAATTGCAGGATCATAGGGTAGCTCTATTTTTAATTTATAGTAAGTATATTCTTGATCCCCTTTATTTCACCCATCTTACCAACCTACCTCCCTATTAGCAGTTTGTTCTCAGGGCTTAAGTCTGTTTTTTTTGTCTCTTGCTTGTTTGTTTGTTTGTTTTAGATACCACCTATGAGTGAAATCCTATGGCATTTGTCTTCTCTCTAACATACTTCACTTAGCAACATGCCATCCATATGATCCATCCATTTTGTTGCAGATGGCAATATCTCATTCTTTTGCATGACTAATATTCCATTGTATATAAGAATGGATAAATTACTATAATGTTTTTATTACTGTAGCTTTATAGTAAGTTTGGTAATCAGGAAATATGACTCCTTCAACTTTGTTATTTTTCAAGACTGTTTTGGCTATTTGGGTCCTTTGAGTTTCCATATGAATTTTAGGATGGGTTCTTCTGTTTCTTTAAAAAATACCATTGTTATACCTAGTTGTTTCTTAAAGAGATTTAAATTTTTCTGTAGATCCAGATTTCCATCTAGTTGGTATTATTTTCTTTCTACATTAAGGGCTTTCTTTATCTTTTACACATGCCCTTTGTATATCTGAAAAAGTCTTTTTATTTCATTTTCAATTCAAAGATATTTTTACTAAGTATAGAATTCTTAGTTGATACATTGTTTTCTTTCAGTGCTTTAAAGATGTTGCTCCATTCTGTTATCATTTGCACTGTTTCTGAGAAGTCACTTTCATTCTTTATTTATTCCCCTATACATATTGTGTCTTTTCTCTGGTTTCAAGATTTTTATTTTTTAATTAATTTTATGCAGTTTGATTATGATGTGCCTGGATGTAGCCTTCTTTATGTTTTGGTTTTTTTTTTTAACCTGGGGCTCTTTTAGATTCTTAGATCTGTGGCACTTTAGTTTTTATCAAATTCAGAATACTTTTGACCATCATTTTTTAAAATAAGCTTTCTCTCTCTCTGCCCCTGCACCCTCTTCCCAGACTCCAATTACACTTACACTATACTGCCAAAACTTATCCCATAAATAACTTTCTAGTTAAGTTATCCCTACCTTTCTTCAGTCCAGAATAGTCTTTTGATTTCAATTGGGCCTCTAGGTTTCCTAAATGGGTAATCTATCTTGTCAGATTACATATTGCCTCCTCATTTACAGCTCTAGTTTTTCGGTTTCCTCTTTATTTCTGGTACCCAGGTATTTCTCTTTCTTTGCATCTTTCTTTCTCACATGCTGAGTAATACTTTTTAAACATCTTTGTTATATTTTACCTATCTCTAAGTATTTATATTTTAGAGAATTTCAAGTTATCTTGGTCCATACCTCTTCAGGGATACATATCAGGGCCATTTCCCTGCTTACCGGGGATACTTATCAGGGCAAAGAGCAAGGTGTACATTCTGACATGGGCATTCAAGAAGAACAGATAAATACCATATGTGTATATATATGTGCATATTTGTGTATGTATTTGGTAGGTATCTGAAGCAAACCTAACCACTGTCACCTTCTTCAGTTTGATAATTCAGCATTCTGCATTAATCTTTTGGGTCTTAACTGATGATTACTAATTTTAAACACTACCAAGGAGTAACAAGTTACAGCTAAATTCCACTTCTGGTTAAGCTGCTCATTTAGGAACCATTTGACAGGTCAAAATATTTTCATTATTTTTAATAAGTTGTAGGAAAATCTGACTCAATGGCTACTGTCTCAGATGAAGAACTATACTGAGCCACCTACTATGTCACAGTGGGAAGAAAACATAGGGTTTGGGGTGACAAAGACTAGGTTTGAATTCTAATTTTTGCACTTTTTTTTTAAAGATTTTATTTATTTGACAAAGAGATTGAGATCACAAGTAGGCAGAGGGGGAAGTAGAGGGGGTAAGGAAGTAGGGGAGGCTAAGCAGAGAGAGGGGGCAGAGCAGGCTCCCTGCTGAGCAGGGAGCCCAATGTGAGGCTTGATCCCAGGACCCTGGGATCATGACCTGAGCCAAAGGCAGAGGCTTTAACTCACTGAGCCACCCAGGTGCCCCTAATTTTTGCACTTCTTAACAAGTCATTATAATACTCATGTAAGAAATATGTGTGGATAAACATTACTAGTTTGACTACTTAGAGGCTCCACAACTTTAGGTTTATAACTGTTGAGCACTGATAATTCCATTCATTCATCTAACAAAAATGTATTTATGCTTGCCATATATAAGTTGGTGCCCTAGATGCCACAGGGAATAGAAAGACATATCAAATGATTAGTTTCCCTCAACTCACAACCCAGGTAGGGAACAGTGAGACAAATATATAAATGTGAGTGTAGCACAAAGCAGTATGAGAGCAGTGACAAGGGTGCTGTAAATGAAAGGCTCCAATGGAGGTTGTCACTTTGTTCTGAGCTATCCAGCTTCACATTTTGGTGTGATGAGGAGTATTTTGATGCCAAAGAGCCCAAACCACAGCCCAAGCAGCACCCCAGATATATTCCTGAACCTGATTATTTAGCTCTTCTACTTCCACAAAACATACATGTATTTCTAGTCACTTTGTCTAATCTGTCCACTCAGATTTAAGCAAGGGGATACTCCACAAGGACTTTATTTGTAGGATGCAGGAGAAGTTCCAAGAGGTACATCTACAGACTCTGAGAACAAGTTTGTACATGAAATGTAAACCACAACACCTGGAATTTTCTTTTTTTTTTTTTTAATTTTTATTTATTTTTTTAAAATTTTTTTTCAGTGTTACAGAATTCATTGTTTATGTACCACACACAGTGCTCCATGCAATACATGCCCTTCACAATACCCACCACCAGCGTCACCCACATCACCCACTCCCCAAGCCCCTCCCACTCCAAAACCCTCAGTTGGTTCCTCAGAGTCCAGAGTCTCTCATGGTTTGTCTCCCCCTCCAGTTTCCCTCAACTCCCTTCTCCTCCCCATCTCCCCATTTTCTTTTTAAAAAAATTTAATTATATAGAATAATGTGGGGGAGATGCCTAAACAGTGTTCTGTAAGTCCCCAGATTGGAGATGACAGTAAACAGGACAGTTAGAGAAACAAATATAAAATAGACAAGACAGAAAAGAAGAAATGATAGCCGTTCACAAGCAACTGTCAAACACATAAGTAGCTCTGATCATAATAAGTTTAGAAAAATTCATCCTGTGCCACATGCCTGAGCTAGCTCTTCTATTTGCGATTATCAGGGAGAGCTGTGAGCAGAGGAAAGAGCATTGGATTGCAGCCGGGAGGGGAGAAGAAACTGTCAGGAGACCTGGATTCAAGTCTAAGCTCTGCCACTTAATTGGTAGTCATGTCTAAATCCTTTATCCTCCTATGATTTCAGTTTCTTCATCTTTATAGTAGCTCTTTTGTACATGTCAGTCTCTTAGATTTCTAAAACTGTATGAAAAGCTGGTAGGATTTTTAATGACAGAGATGATGGAGCAGGAACTAATTCAGGTAGAAAGAGAGTGACATTATTTAAGGAACAAAAGGAAAATAATGCAAAATTTGAACACTGAACTCTTCCCAATAAGTTAGTAGGCTCCAAAAATAATGATGAGGGTGATCCAAGCATGAGTATCCACATCTTCCTTTAGCAAACTGTGGCCTGTCTCTGTATCCTCAGTGCTAGTGTGATGCCTAATATTAAAGAGGAGAGATGGGGAAGGAAGGAAGCAAGTTAGCTGTTTGAGGAAGTCTCTCACAACAGTGCCACATTTTGTGGCAGAGATCCCTGGATTTAATGGCCTTTCATATCTGCAACAGTCTATTTTAAAACAGAGCTGTTTACTTAGAATGCTTTTATTATCAACTATACTTGTGTTCAAAGGGCTTCCAGCTGTGGTGGCTTTTAGAAGGTCCCTTTGTTGTGTGTACACAGTGTCATAACGTGTCATTTCTGCCCAGCCAGTCGATTTCATTGACTCAGATGGGGTTGCTTTGTGGATGAGCTGTCTTCTTCCTTCTTAATTTCTACTGCAGACAATAAATATTTTATGCCTGGAAAGACAATTTATTTATTCAACAAATGCTTATTTAACACCTCCCCAAAACTAGGCGATGTGTGAAACACTTAGAATATAGAGGTGTATAATATAGACAAGGTCCCTGCCTTTATGATGCTTACAGTGTCATGGAAGAATCTCACATTAAGTAAATGATTATATGATAATTAATTAATTGCAATTGTGATAAATGTTTTAAAGGGAAAGTACAGAATATTACACAAGAAACCTAAACTAATTTTTAGGGATAAACTAAACTAATTTGGAGGGATAGGGTCAAGAAAGTAATATAAAATTAAAATTTTAGACATCCTACGTATTTCTCCATTTGAAATACAGAAAGATAAAATTACTCCCATAGGTTATACTGATTATATTAGGGATTTCTGAATTTAGAAAGATAGACTTGTCCACAGAGGCATAAAATCCTTAGAAATCCAATCCTTTAATTTAATAAATGACTGAAAAGGGAGATGTTATTTATCCATGAACACACAGCTTGTTACTGGCAGGGATTGGACTTAAACACAGACCTCCTAATCCCCCCCATTACCTCTCCTCAGTGACTTAAAAAATAAAGACATTATATATCAAATATAGATCAACCATGGCCAAATGAACTGTTAAGTGGCCACTGTGTACAAACTTGGATATTGAGTGGGGGAAAGAATTCAGAGTAATGAATTAAGCAAATGCTAATATAAATAAAAATGCACAAAATATGTCTTATGATGCTGATTGTATCTGGTCATAGTAAAACTTAATGTATATACCAAAGTGGGAAATACCCAGCTGGAATTAGTGAAAATATATTTAAAGGTATATGCTTCTATTTCTCTAAAATATAAATACTAATGGCTTCATGCAAGTCTCCAAGTAGAAGTTTTTAAAACCCATTTTTATTCATGTGTAATATTATATGATGTGTAAATTATCCTTGAATGCTTTGCAGCCTGAGTGGTCTCTCAGGTGGTTAAATACTGTTCCTTATACTGTGTTCCACCATATAATTCATATAGCATACCCTTTCATCATAGGTAGTATGCAGTTACCTTCAGGCCAGCAACTTACAATTCTTCCAAATTTTTTATTTCTTCCAAATTTTTTTTTATTTATTTTATTTCAATCAATGAAATGTTACTATTTATATCAGAGATTTTGGAATTAGATGACTCATTGCAACTAAAAAGAGATTGAAATTTCAGAGAGAAGCCCAGTCTTGAATAGGGATTATCAGTGAGAGCACCTAAGTATATATTGAATTGGGGAGCCAAAAACTTAGAAAGTATTACGTAAAGCCATATGAAATTTTCATTTTTAGAGGTCAAAAATAGTCAAATATTGGTGACTTTATATGATTCGCTCAGCTATTACACAAAATGGCCCAAAAGGAAACCTATATTCTAATGTCAACAGGTGTGGGTATTTATTAATTTAAGTACACATGTATTGGCTGTACCTCAGAATTTAACAAATGAGAAATTCTGGTAGTTGAATGAACTTTTAATTTCATATGAAGTAACAATTTAAATGTAGGTGGATGGCACAATTACTTCAGAAGCTAAAAATGTCTTAAAAGATCTTCAACTTGAATAACTGCTCATGAAATGTGGATGACTTAGCAGTTTCTTAGTTCAGTAACCAGACTTTAGTGATATGATATGGACTGTAGTCAACCAGGGTATTTTGCTTTCAGACTCTTATGCCAGCCATTACTTTCTAATCCTTTACTCTTTCCCAGTCCTTTGCCCCAGTGGTGACAGGCTCTAAGCTTATCTCAGAAAAATCAGGATAAAAGAGGAAGGGAACTAATCATTGTGGAAATGAACTGTAACATGCTTTGCAAGACTGTATATATATTATTGCATTAATTAATTCTCACAACAACCCTATGAAACAAATACTATTTCTATTTTACATTTGAAGAAACTGAGATCCAGAGAGGTTAAATGACTTGCCCAAAGTCACACAGTTGACACATGGTAGAGCTGGCTCCAGACATTATTATTTCATTATCTACTGTGATACTGTTCTTGTTTGTTTGCTTATTTCTAACCTATATACTTTAGAAGTACCTTATTTAATTCTAATTCACACAAGAGTAAGACAAGGGGATTATCATTGTTTTCTTCTATTTAAAAAGTGATATAATAAAACACATTTGAATCTTTTCCTTTAAGGATGAACGTGAAGCCAGGGAAAATGTGAAGAGAGAGCAAGATGAGGCCTATCGCCTTTCACTTGAGGCTGACAGAGCAAAGGTAGGTTTGGTCAAAGGACTTCTAAGATAAAGAACACAATCCTGAACAGTCTTTTATTATTGAAGTGCTAGCCAGTCCTTCTATCACTTTGATCCCTAAGAATGTTAGGTTTACAACAGAGAAAGCTAGATTCAGTTAACAGAATATAATTTTACCCTTGGTTCTTATAGCATGGTTCATTTTGACAACACACATTTTTTTAAGGATCATGAATATGAAAACAAAAATGGGCCTAATGTTTATTTTCCTTGTTTTTTAATCTGCCTATGGTAAAAACCTAGCAGTGTTTTAAAAGCTCTTCAGGTGATTTCTACAGTGTAGTCAGGGTTGAGAACATTGAGAACTACTGATTTAATATTTCTTGAGTACCTTCTCCTCTACTGTGCATTGAGGGAGGAGGAAATGAATAAACCACAGTTTCTGCCCAGAAAAGAAAACTCACAATGTGGTATAGAATAGATTAACTTAAGAACACAGTTAGCTATAATACTTATGCAAGGATTCTAGAAGTTGTAAGGGAAGCCCTGAGTTCTGTGGAATATTAGTGAACAGGAGTTTCAGTGGAAAGTCTGCTCCAGCTTTTTTGGAGAGCTAATAAGTAGGAATCTGTTAAGGGAGGGTTTCATGGAAGAGATTGTATATGTGTACTAAATAGAGAAAAGGGGTAGGAGACAAGAGGTGGTATATGCTAACAGCAAGGAGCCAGAAAGCATGGGTGTGTGATGGAAGCTGATGTGACTAGAGCTTGACATTGGGGTACAGGAGAAGTAGCAGAAAAGACCAAAAAGGAAGACCAGTGAAAGATCTTCTGATGGATCTTGACTGCCATGCTACCCAGAGGTACCAGGTGTTTGTGTGGGTATGCAACATTCCCTTTCCATTCTTGTTCCAGAAAAAAACACTTTAGTATCACAGTGCTGGGAATGAGATCTTTTTTTCCCCCTTTCTCCTTTATAAGTAAACCAGTGTTTATTGAGTGCTGGCTCCCTTTTCTCTTTTATTGACAGAGGGAAGCTCATGAAAGGGAGATGGCAGAACAGTTTCGTTTGGAGCAGATTCGCAAAGAACAAGAAGAGGAACGTGAGGTAGGGCATTAAATTCAAGTAACGTTATTCATAAGCTAAGTTTATTTCCACTACAGTCGATATTGAGGCTGTTAATATTTCTCATGACTTCTTTCCACTTTTTCCAGACTCATTTTAGTATGGAAAACCTAACCTTTCCTTAAAGGAATCATTCCTGCTCTTGTTGTGTGGAACTCTTAGAAAGCTTGACCTTGTACTAGATTCATTGTTTTCTGTTCTTTTCAATTCCTTTTCCCTTTTCTTGCATGACCAATGCTTTCATCCCGAGAATACAAAGACTGTATTTTCCCCACCAAAAAACACCATGAGTTACTTCTATGACATCTTGCACTGAGCCCCTATGTATGGGGAATCCATTCAGCATGGTTTACTCCCCCCACCCCAACCAAGTTTCTTGTCATGTTCATAACAATAGAGAGAATTTTTCATTCACTCATCTTAACAAATATTTTTTTGAATACTTACTACATCCCAAAATGTTTTAGGGGGTTGGGCTACAGATGTCTGTTGTCCCCACCAAGAGTTCGTAGTCTTGTAAAAATAGAATTATAGGAGTGCCTGGGTGGCTCAGTGGTTAAGCCTTCAGCTCAGGTCATGATCCCACGGTCCTGGGATCCAGCCCTGCATCAGGCTCTGTGCTCAGCAGGCAGCCTGCTTTTCCCTCTCCCACTCCCCCTGCTTGTGTTCCCTCCCCATCTCTGTCAAATAAACAAAATAAAATCTTTGGAAAAAAATTGCAAAACTATATGTAAAAGTTGTAATAGAGATTTGTCTAAAGTGCAGCGTGAACAAAGAAAAGGAGTGTCAAATAGCTTCCCAGGATGGTTTCACAAAAAAGGACTTTTAGAATTTTTTCTAGACATGGGATTAATAGCAAGATTTACTTAATAGCAAGATTTACTTATAAAAAGAAAAAGCCATCTAACAAGTGATGGAAAGGCCTGAAGGGCCCTAACTTGAGCTGAGGAAAACTCCGTTAGTCATCATTCCTGGTCAGAGTATGTTTTTGAACAAGAACTGTGCTGAGCACTAGAAGAGAAACAGGAAATAATAAAACAGTTTCTGCCTGCAAGAAGCGATTGCATCTTGTAAAGAAGATATGACATGTCTACAAGTAATAGCAGATCAAGAAAAAACTATGCCAAATAACATAGAAGTAAAAGCAAAATACTTAGAGAGTTCACTGGCAAAGTAAAATCTGTGAAGCTTTGAGAAACAGATCATAAATAGAAGTGACATTTGAGCCAGGTCTTGAAAGATGTAATATTTCATGGTTTGGAAATCAAAGTTTATTCATGTTCAAATACATTATTGTCTATCACATAAATACAAGATACTATTCCTGACAGACCCTAGCCTCTGTACACTGAGGACCCTCAAAAATGGAAGGTAGAAAACGTTTTATTGAGCATCTTCTATGTGTCAAGTACTTTTCTAGCCTTTTTACATATGCTTAGTCATTGACCATTAAAACAAGCTACAAGGTTAGAGACTTTACAGGTGAGAAAACTGAAGATCATTGAGAAGTCACACATATAAAGGGAAAAACAGCTGAGATCCTTACCTAGGTCTTTATGAGTCCAAACCACATGTTTTACTAACTCTGTTCCAGTACAAGGTCATATATCACTGTTTGTGTCTATAGGAATCATGTTTGCAGAGTTTCAAAAAAGTTGAGACAGTTTTGTCACTATGCTTTTAGGTTATTTCAAGAAATAGTTTAAAATTTAGGACTCTTGTTCTTTCTTGCTCTTTTATAATGCACATGCTCTCTCTCAATCGTGTATCTTCAAGCACATACTTGATAAATGTCAGGTATGCACAATTAACTGCATGTTCTGGATGTAGAGCTTGATAGTACATGTACTTTCTTCTGATAATTTACCTTATTTACCCTGGGCTAAAATTTTTTCTCTTTCCCAGTATAGATAAAGCCTGTCTTCTCATAGAAGACCCCATAAACATCCTTTAGCATACCTCAATATATATGTTCCAGCTGTAAACATGTGAGAGCGTGGGGCACAGAGCAAGGGTGAGAAAAAGTTGGATTTTGCAACTAGTCATTATTGCACTTATCCACTGATGTGCTCCCCAAAAAAAACAAGTTCAGGTAGTGCTCCATATTCTTTCTACCCACACTCCCCCGGAGAGTCACAATTAAAGACTCTTATAAATCCCATCATTAAGAAACTATCTTCTGTGTATCTTGATTTAATTAAGTCTTATCCAAACTTATTTGACCCTTTTTTTCATGGAGCACCAATTAACATTATCTCAGCACACTCATGTACAACAAACAGTTCTTTGGGAAAGCTGGTATTATGCAACCTCTGAAGAAACTGAGACTCAGGAAGATTATACAGTTTGCCTATGGTCACCAAACTGGTTGGACACATAATCTGGACTAGAAGTCTGGTCACCTGACTTGTCACGGTAATACTGCCTCTCCTTCTAACCAGAAATCCTAATCCATATAATTGTATTGAGAAACAAGAATGGTTTATTATCTTAATTATCTCTAGTATTTCAAAATCCTTTGGAAAGATGAAGTATTGAATAGTCAGATCACCTTGGTTACAGGGAAATTCCTTAGTGGTTGGCTTTTGCTGTGTGGTAACTGTTGTAGTGAAATCAGTAAATTTAGGAGGACATTTTGATCTGGTCCTTGACTATGATAAGGAGAGACTTTAATAAAACTATTCTGAAGGAAAAACAAAGGACTAAAAAACTCCTCTATCTGACTAATTTATTTATTTACTTGCTCTTTCCAAAATGAGTTTCAAGTAATTTACATGAAGATGTGCAATTCAAATGGATTAAAAAAGAAAGAAAAGATAGAATAATCAGATAAAGGAAAATAAAACCAAAAGTAAGATTTAACATTTTGACAACAGACAATCCAGCACACCCACCAAATGCATGTACAGATTCTGTACATTTGCTCAAGATGGACCACAAAATTTGTTCTATGCTTCTCTTGGACTAAAATAATTGTCTCTAAGTTTCACTGTCTGTAACATCAGATAAAGGCCAGTCCCTCAAAAGGTGGGATTTTTCAAGCACTGAGACCTTCCAGCAATGTTTCCTATGGTTGGGTTCCCCTTCAAGAGGAAATTGTGTAATATGGTAAATACTATCCCCAAGGATATTTAATAGCTGTAATAGCAAAAGCAAGTCATGTATAACAGCTTATAGTTTTATATAACTCAAAGTCCTAAAGCCAAATTTAGTAAAAGCATCTCTGCAAATTTAGTAAAAGCATCTCTGCAAAGACCCAAATAATATATTTTTTGGTAGTCCAGGTTAAAGGATAGATTTTATAGTAACTAGAGAAATACATGAACTATATATTCTTTCTTGAAATTGTTTTTTACCACCAAATTTTTAGTAAGTACAGGTTTCAGCTAAGATTTTTGACTCCCAAGTCTTTTAATCAGTATTTGCAAATATTTGTTAACCTCTTTCTATGTGCAAATCACTAAATGAGGTTCTATGGCTACTATATTGTATGCGACATAGCCCCTGCCCTCAGGGAGGTCACTGTCTAATACAGGAGGGTAGATGAATACAAAATAACTATAGGAGAAGATACTATGTGTCATAAAACCATTAAAATAGCACAGAGTGTTGAAAATATTTGGGTGAGGATGATCTCTGATGAGGAAGGCAAAAAGAAATTCACAGAGGGAAGAGGCTTTAAAAGACTGATGTGACTTTTATGGTTAAAGATGTAGTATAAGAACATTTTGGATGGAGTCATGAGTAAACGGATGGTTGAATGAATGGAAAAGGGTAGGCATGGGCTGGGTAATATGAATAAAAAGAGAAAGGTACAAGGTTTTTTTGTGGGTTTTTTTTTTTTTTAAGATTTTATTTATTCATTTGACAGACAGAGATCACAAGTAGGCAGAGAGGCAGGCAGAGAGAGAGGAAGGGAAGCAGGCTCCCTGCCAAGCAGAGAGCCTTGCTCCCAGGACCCCAAAATCTCGGCTTGAGCCGAAGGCAGAGGCTTTGACCCACCGAGCCACCCTGGCATCCCAGGTACAAGGTTTCTTCAGGGAATAACAAATGGCCAATTATAGAACCCTGTCTAATAATTAGATAATGTTAAAATGGCCAAGTTTTAGGGACTCATGGGTGAGAAAGAATAGGCACAAAGCTATTCCCTTTTGTTACTGGTTCCCTCAAAAAGAAAAGAAGAAGGTTACATGTTTGCCTATCTGGAAAAAGTTTTTCTCTCGGTGCCTCCTCAAATAGATAATGCTAAATAATTTTAAAATACCATTAAATGAGAGAAAAAAGAGTGTGGAATTAGAAGCCTTGGTACTTCCCTTTAGTTTTCTGATTTAATCTTCATAGCTATCCTATAAAACTCACTTAAGATAGTATCATCACATCACAGCAGGACTAAAAATACTATTCTAAAATTCTTACCTAACATTTGCCTAGTAAAAGCAGAATCAGAACTCCCACTGGCATTCTTTCTACCTGTTATCCCAGATGAAGATGAAGGTGGGAACATGAATAGGTTATTAAAGTGAAAAACTGCTCCTTATAATTTGTGTTTTTATATTATATAAGTGACTTCATGTCACACCAGATAACACCACTACATGATCCATAAAGGTAGTCATCCCTGTTGTCATCAATCATCACCATTCCTAGCTATTAAACAATTAATATGTGCTAAACTCTGTGCTGAGCACTTTACAGACATTATCTTATTGAATCTCTACAACTACATAATAAGGTAGGTGCCAATACATGAATATACCTTATTATAACTATAAAGACCATATATCCAAAATTTCTTAGATAGTTTCAATTTGGAATATTCTTTTGTT
The DNA here is from genome assembly GCF_011764305.1 of Mustela putorius furo. Classification (NCBI taxonomy): domain Eukaryota; kingdom Metazoa; phylum Chordata; class Mammalia; order Carnivora; family Mustelidae; genus Mustela; species Mustela putorius. The sequence continues at coordinate 39,861,650 of NW_025422005.1, read as the reverse complement.
GTCTACATAAACCATTAAAACAGTACTAGAAATTCTAGTTTCATGGTATCCAGTACCAATCTACGGACTGTTCTTCATATCCCAGAAGCAGTCCAAAAGTCATATATGTGAATTTTGGTTATGACTATTTGCCTTGATTTCCTTTATTCAGCAGTGAGGCTATTTGTTATAAGCGATCCATTACTCTCTAGATAGATGATTCGTTGCCAGGAGTAGAGAATGGTTGTAGAATTGGGTCAGACCAACAGTTCTCATATAGGATCTATTCTTCTCCTTTGATGATCACTTCAGTATCATGACTTTAAATAAGGTCTGTACATTGGGCTCCCGAGTTTATATCTCCAGCTCCTCCCTTTCCTTGAACTCCAAACTTGACTATCTAATTGCTAGCTCTTCATCTCCACTTAAATGTCTGATAGCACAAAACTTAACATGTCTTAAATTGAACAACTGATCTTACCCTCCCCACCCAAACTTGCTCCTCCAGCAGCCTTCCTTATCTTAGTAAGTGGAAAATCTTCTAGTTGTTTGAACCAAAAACCTTGGAATTATCCTTGACTTCTCTCTTTTATATCCATATTTAATGGGCAAATCCTATTAGTTTTACCTTCAAAATACATGCACAACTCAGATGCTACTGACTATCTCCACCATTACCACCCTCATGGAAGCCACCATTAACTCTTACTCGGATTGCTTTAGTAGTCTCCCAGCTTAACTCGATGCCTCCATTTTTGCTTTCCCTCTACGTCCTTTAGTAAGTCCTTTTTAAAAACAATTGGCACATCATGTCACTTCAAAAACCCACAATAACAAAATAAAATATATAATCTTTGCAATGATTCTAATCAACATCTGTAAGATTTTTTAAAAAGAAATGAGGAGCCTTAGAGAGGGCATGTGATGTGATGAGCACTGGGTATTATATGCAACGAATAAATCATTGAATACTACATCAAAAACTAATGATATACTATATATTGCTATATGTTGGCTGTTGAATTTAAATTCAAAAAAGAAATAGACAAAGTGATTCTAAAATTGATACGAAAAGGCCAAAACAATTTTGAAAAAGAATAAGGTTGGGGGGCGCCTGGGTGGCTCAGTGGGTTAAGCCGCTGCCTTTAGCTCAGGTCATGATCTCAGGGTCCTGGGATCGAGTCCCGCATCGGTCTCTCTGCTCAGCAGGGAGCCTGCTTCCCTCTCTCTTTCTGCCTGCCTCTCCATCTACTTGTGATTTCTCTCTGTCAAATAAATACATAAAATCTTGAAAAAAAAAAAAAAGGAATAAGGTTGGAAGACTACTACCAGAGTTCAAGACAATATATCCAAGACAGTGTGGGAAATGGCAAAAGGATAGACCCATAGTTTAATGAGACAGAATAGTCCAGAATCAATTGCTCATATGTGTGAGAAATAGACTCACACATATGAGCAATTGATTTCAAGAAAGGTACAAAGGCAGTTTGATGAAAAAAGGGTAATCCTTTCAACAAATACTGCTGCAACCTTTGAATATTCATATTAAAAAAAATGTAGAAGTACAAAACAATTAAAGTAAAAATCTCCCAGTCCATTTCTTGCATTGTATGCAAAATCTAACTCAAAATGGATCATAGACCTAAAACTATTAAAGTCCTAGAAGAAAACATAGAAAATCTTCATGAGGGTCACCTGGGTGGCTCAGTGGGTTAAAAAGCCTCTGCCTTCAGCTCAGGTCATGATCCCAGGATCGAGTCCCATATGGGGCTCTCTGCTCCGCGGGGAGCCTGTTTCCTCCTCTCTCTCTCTGCCTGCCTCTCTGTCTACTTGTGATCTCTGTCTGTCAAATAAATAAATAAAATCTTTTAAGAAAAGAAAAAAATTTTCATGATCTTGAGTTAAGGCAAGATTTTGTAGATCTGACACCAAAAGCATAATTCATAAAATAACAAGTATCTAAACTACCCTAAATCAAAATTAATAACTTCTATGTTCAAAAGACGCTGTTAAAAAATTGAAAAGACAATCCATAGACTGAGAAAATCATGTATCTACTGTCCAGAATACATAATGAACTGTTAACATTCAATAATAAAACAGATAACCCAAATTTTTTAATGGGAAAAATATTTAAACAAAGACTTCATCGAAGAATAATAAGCATGTGAAAAGGTGCTCAACATTATTAGTCATTAGGGAAATGCAAATTAAAACCACAACAGGTACACACCAATTAGATGGCTTTTTGAAAGAAAAAGCTACTGGCAAAGATGAAGAACAACTAGAACTCTTATATATTAATGAGGACAGTCATTAATGATAGCACATATATTTTGGAAAATAATTTGGCACTTTGTTTTAAAGTTAAACATACACATACCATATAACCCAGCAGTCAGACTCCTAGGTATTTACACAGGTGAAATGAAAGTTAACAGTAAAATTTAGGTTCACACAAAAATCTGTTCACAAATGTTTATAGTTGCTTTATTTGTAGTCACCAAAAACTGGAAACAACTCAAGTATCAGCCTAGCTGGAGGAGTAATCAAACTGTTGTTGCTATACAATGGAATACCACTTATCAGTGAGTTAAGAATGAACTACTGATGTAGTTGACAACATGAATGAATTTCAAATGCAATACACTAAATGAAGGAAGCCATTTATATGATATTTATGACTATATTTATATAACATTCTAGAAAAGGTAAAACTGGGGACTGAGAACAGATCGGAAGTTGCCAAGGTCTAGGAATGAGAGAATTGTATGTAGGGGGCAGGAGGGGAGGTGACAGAACTGTTCTTTATCTTGATTGATGATGATGGTTATGTAAATATATCCATTTATGAAAACTCCCAGAACTGTACATTTAGCCCTCTAAATGTGTTTTATTTTATATATATTATACCTGAATTTTAAAATGGGGGAAAGAATCATTCTATGGGCAACTCAAAGCCATGTATGATTTACTCACCCTTCTCCTTTGATTGTTCTCTAACCAGCTCCATCCCCCCTCTTCTCCTGATCTTTCTGCTCCAAACACAGTGGCTGTCTTGCTCTTCCTCAGTCAAGCCAGACACCAGCGCTTGGCAGTTATTGTGACTTCTGCCTGTAATACTTCTTTCTCTCTGATCTAAATGTCCATGTGACGCTCTCTCTTTTTTAGGCCTTTTCTCGCTGGCCTACATTTTTTTGCTTATTGAGATTTATAGAGTTGCTGGTTTGATTTTGTATCTACAGTGTTCACCGGTATTTTCCTATCATTTAGAACAATGCCTGGCACATAGGAGGTGCTCAGTAAGAATTCGTGGAATTAATAAGTGTTAGCTTTAGCCTATTTCAAACTCTGCTTCAACCAGTGATAAACTGTTATTTGATGGGTACTCATAGAAGCCTAGAAGATAATATGTGCACGTCATGTATGTATGTATTTGTGTATGTGTGTGTATAATTTAAGTCAGTCCTTGATTTTTATTGTAAGAGATTGGTGTGAATATATATTATTTTTCCCGTTTAAAAAAATGTAATTGTGTAGAAACTGTCTTTTCCGGGTGTCTGTCTTTACTACCAGATTTCACTTGAAAGAAGTCCCCATTTCTCATCCCCTCATATGAATGTTTTGAGTATTCGTATTTTTTAGTAAAACAACAAGTCCAAGGTCAATTTTTATTTCCAACATATACTAGGTTTCCTTGCTTTGATACAAACCTAAAATAATGCAAATAAAAAATTATATTTGTTGAGCAAACCTAACTGAAGTTTAACAATGGTGTTTATACTGTGACTGCTATTCAAATGTAGGTGTCCTTTATGTCATTGTTTTATAACAGTGTTTACTTATATGAGGCCTTTGTTTTTAGCCAGTATATTTGAAACTGAGCTACTGATGTATGTTTGTTCTTTTTTGCCAGTCAAACTTGGGTATTCAGATCCCAAGGTTGCCAACTTACCTAATATCTCTTCATTGTTTTCCACATTGGGACCACTGGTGTGGGATATCTGAGGTCTGTTTCCATTCTGGGGAAAAGCCCTAGAGAGTGGGTGCATTGAGGAAGCAGATATTGTCTGCACAATGAGTGTGGTAATGAGCTACTGTTGTTTATTCTTCTGTAGTATAATTGGTTGAGTTCAGACAATAATGTAGCATCTGTTGTTATACTGTGCAGGGAAATGTCAAAATAGAAAGCAAGCAGACAGGTGGATTAAGGGGAGAACAGGAGGAGAAACCAGGAAATATCACATTAAGTTCTGATTTAAAGTAGGAGCAGAGGGATTATAATAATGATAACAACACCAACAACAAATGTCATCTGTTGAGCACAGTATTACATCATGAGGTTCCATTGCTAGGGACTCACTGGGTGCTGGCCATGTGTCATCACTTGCTAAGTATTTTATAAACATTATTGCACTTCTTTTTTTTTTAAAGATTTTATTTACTTATTTGACAGAGATCACAAGTAGATGGAGAGGCAGGCAGAGAGAGAGAGAGGGAAGCAGGCTACCTGTTGAGCAGAGAGCCTGATGCGGGACTCGATCCCAGGACCCTGATCATGACCTGAGCTGAAGGCAGCAGCTTAACCCACTGAGCCACCCAGGTGCCCCAACATTATTGCACTTCATACTAAAACCTTTTCGAAAAAGGTATTATCAGCCCTATTTCTTTATATGGGTTAACTGAAGTTCATAAAGATTGTCATATGCCTAATAGCCAAGATTTGAACCTCTGTCATAGCCAAAGCCTAATTCCTAGCCATACATCACATTTGATTATTTAAGTTTTTTAAACTGCAGTATTAGAAGTCAGGATAGTGATTAAGGAAGATAATTTTTAGGAAGGGGACAAAAGGACTTCTGAGATGCTTGATCAGGGTGCCACTTAAATAGGTATGTTCACTTCTGAAAATTTATCAAGTTGTACACTGTTGCACACTATCTCTATACAATGCACTTTTTCATATCCATGTTATATTTCAATAAAAACTTTAAAACAATGACAAAATACAAGACTTTGGATAAAAGATAAAGCATTGTACAATATAATAATGATTCAAGTTTTGTTTAAAAAAGCTTAAAATAGATATATTTATATTAAAGTATACACAAAAATTGATGAAGAGTGTGATGATGAAAAAGTTTTAGAAAAAATGGTGGTGATAGTAATATAATATAAATGTAGTAATATAGTATATATACTATAATATAGTATATATTTTTGTGTATTTATATTAATATAAATAAATGGTGGTGATAGTAATACAACATTGTGAACGTACTTAAGGCCACTAAATTGTACACTTAAAAATGGTTAAAAAAATCAATAGATGTAAACACTCAAGTGATAGCTGTGGCTATCTCTTGATGGTGAATATGGAAATTAATTTTTTTTAAGATTTTATTTATTTATTTGAGAGAGAGAGAGAGAGAGCATGAGAAGGTGGAGGGGCAGAGGGAGAGGCAGAAGCAGACTCCCCACTGAGTGGGGAGCCTGATGCAGGGCTCAATCCAGGACCTTGGGATCATGACCTGAACCAAAGGCACACACTTAACCATCTGAGCCACCCAGGCGCCCCTGAATATGGAAATTAATTGTAATGCTTTCCTTTTTTTTTTTTAATTTTTTTAAATTAATTTATTTTTTTCAGCGTAACAGTATTCATTGTTTTTGCATCACACCCAGTGCTCCATGCAATCCGTGCCCTCTAATACCCACCACCTGGTTCCCCCAACCTCCCACCCCCCGCCCCTTCAAAACCCTCAGATTGTTTTTCAGAGTACATAGTCTCTCATGGTTCACCTCCCCTTCCAATTTCCCTCAACTCCCTTCTCCTCTCCATCTCCCCTTGTCCTCCATGCTATTTGTTATGCTCCACAAATAAGTGAAACCATATGATAATTGACTCTCTCTGCTTGACTTATTTCACTCAGCATAATCTTTTCCAGTCCAGTCCATGCTGCTAGAAAAGTTGGGTATTCATCCTTTCTGATGGAGGTATAATACTCCATCGTGTATATGGGCCACATCTTCCTTATCCATTCGTCCGTTGAAGGGCATCTTGGTTCTTTCCACAGTTTGGCGACCGTGGCCATTGCTGCTATAAACATTGGGGTACATATGGCCCTTCTTTTCACTACATCTGTATCTTTGAGGTAAATACCCAGTAGTGCAATTGCAGGATCATAGGGAAGCTCTATTTTTAATTTCTTGAGGAATCTCCACACTGTTCTCCAAAGTGGCTGCACCAACTTGCATTCCCACGAACAGTGTAGGAGGGTTCCCCTTTCTCCACATCCTCTCCAACACATGTTTCCTGTCTTATAATGCTTTTCTTCTTTATTTTTGCAATGATTATATACATTATTTTTATAATCAGGAAAAATATTTTTTAATCTCAAAGACATAGTATTTTTTAAGGTTTTATTTTAATTCCATTTAACCTATAGTATTTTATTAGTTTCAAATGTACAATATAGTGATCCAGTGATTCCATACATCACCCAGTGCTCATCCTGATAAGAGCACTCCTTAATCCCCATCACCTATTTCACTCATCCCCTAGCACCTCCTCCCTGGTAACCATCAGTTTGTTCTCAATCATTACAAGTCTGTTTCTTGGTTTGTATCTTTCTCTCTCTCATTTTTCTCCTTTGCTCATTGGTTTTATTTCTTAAACTCCACAAATGTGTGAAACTATATTGTATTTGTCTTTCTCTGACTGACTTATTTCACTTAGCATTATACTATATAGCTCCATTCATGTTGTTGCAAATGGCAGGATTTCATTCTTTTGTATGGCTGAATAATATTCCATTGTATATACCACCTCTTCTTTATCCATTCTTCAATTGATGGATACATGGACTACTTCCATATCTTGGCTATTGTAAATAATGCTTCTGTATAAACATGGGGGTAGGGTGCCTGGGTGGCTCAGCTGGTTAAGTGTCTGTGTTGAGCTCTACTCATGATCCCAAGGTCCTGGGATCAAGCCCTGTGTCAGGCTATGCTCAGCAGTAAGCCTGATTCTCCCTCTCCTTCTGCTGCTTCCCCTACTTGTGCTCTCACTCTCTGTCTAATAAATAAATAAAATATTTAAACTAAATAAATCAACATAGGGGTATATGTATCTCTTTGATTTAGTGTTTTTGTATTCTTTGGGTAAATACCCAGTAGTGCAATTGCTGGATTGCAGGGTAGTTCTGTTTTTAACTTTATGAGGAGCCGCCATACTGTTTTCCAGAGTGGCTGCATCAGTTTATATTCCCACCCAGCAGTGCAAGAGGGTTCCTTTTTTCCACATCCTTGCCAGTACCTGTTGTTTCTTGTGTTATTGATTTTAGCCATTTTGACAGATATAAGGTAATATCTCATTGTAATTTTGATTTGTATTTTCCTGATGGTAAGTGATAATAAGCATCTTTTCATGTGTCGGCCATCAAAGACATACTTTTAAAGAACCATGGTGTTAAAAAATAGTCAAATGAAGGGTGCCTGCTCAGTTGGTACAGTCTTTTAAGCGTCCAGCTCTTAGTTTCAGCTCAGGTCTTAATGTCAGGGTCAGGAGATTGAGCCCTGCACCCAGTTCCACACTGAGCATGGAATCTGCTTGAGATTCTCTCTCCCTTGCCCTCTGCCCCTCCCGCTCACATGCTCTCCCTCTCTCTCTCTCTCTCTCTCTCTCTCTAAAATAAATAACTCTTTGAAAAAAAATAGTCAAATGATACCACTTAATAGTTTTGAAAATGTACACAACTCTAATCCACAGAGGTTGTTTATCCCTACAAGCAACTCTTGGTTAGCCCTTAAAGGACATGTATGTAGAAAATTAATCTGAAAGTTGATGCTGGAGAAAGTCAAACCTCAGAGAAAGGAGTGATTAGTTCTTGGTTACTAGATATAGAGCCCATGAGAATCAGATTCTTTTAACCTTTATTTAGCACCAGCTGTGTGCTTATCACTGTACTGAACATTTCTGCATGTAATTTCAGTTAAGATTTTAGTTTATTCCTTCTCTTATCAAATACATATTGAGTATCTATTTTGTGCTATGCATTACTCTTGGAATAAGAAGACATGTTTCCAGTCTTCCAGAGGCTACAAGCTAGTGGGAAAGCCAGACATTAAATAACCATGTACAGTGTAGAGAATGCTGTAATAGACATAGTACAACTGGAATTTAATTTTGATAAACACAGGCTTATCTATTCATTGGGTTATAAATATATGACAGTGCTACTAAAATAGTTTAATATTTGAAAATATTCATCTGAAACTCATTGCTGACCAAAACACCAATATTAGATAAATTTCTACTCATGCTATCCAAGGAAGAAAGGAGGGAAGGGCAAAAATAACTGGTTTAACTTCCTATTATTCTGATTTTTGGATTAAATTTCTTATGTCACCATTTCTTGGCCTCAACTTCCCCATATAAAAATGAGATTATAGGACTATTTAACCAGTGCAACCCCAAGCAAGCATTCACTGAAGCCTATTATGTATCACACACTACACTGGAAACTTCACATATGTCATATATGTGATTCCCATCTTTTATAGTTCCCTAAGTAGGTGGTATTATCCATGCCTCAAGAAGGAAAATTACTTGAGAGTCATAGCTTTTACTATACACTGCAGAAATTCTTAGTGGGTTATTTTTTTTTTTTAACAAATACTTAAGTATTACAGCCAACCAAATTATCCTGAATGACATAGAGTTACTTTCTTATTGGTACTGTTGTCTGAGCAAACATTGTTTCTCTGTTTATTTTAAATACATTTAAGGGGATAAGGGGGCAGAGGAAGAAGCAGACTCCCCACTGAGCAGGGAGCCCAATGTGGGGTCCGATCCCAGTACCCTGGGATCATGACCTGAGCCAAAGGCAGATGCTTAACTAACTGAGCCACTCAGGCGTCTCTAATTATTTTCTTCTAAGCTTTTTTCCCCACCTATTTTTTTTGTTAAGACTTCTTTATTTTGCAGACAGAGATTGCAAGTAGGCAGAGAGGCAAGCAGAGAGGAGGAAGCAGGTTCCCTGCGGAGCAGAGAGCCCGATGTGGGGCTCAATCCCAGGACCCTGGGATCATGACTCGAGCCAAAGGCAGAGGCTTTAACCCACTGAGCCACCCAGATGCCCCTCCCTACCTCTTTTATTGTTTTTTTCCCCCTAGTTTTTTAGTCTGATTCTTCGTTTCCCTCCCCACCAAAGTAAGGTCTACACCCAATGTGGGGCTTGAATTCATGACCCTGAGATCAAGGGTCACATGCTCTACTGACTGAGCCTGTTCTTGTTTGTTCTTTTCCAATAATATAAGAATTTTAAAGCTATGAATTTCCTCTAAACACTGCTTTGGGTGAATCCCATGATTTTCAACATGATGTGTTTCAATAATCATTGTTTTCTAGATATTCTGTATCCTTTATTTATAGTTCCCCTTGGCCCAAGAATTGTTTAGTATAATTTCTTAAATATTTTTCCCCCAGGTGGAAGAGTGATACCAACTTTGAAAATTGCTGTTAAGGATTTAGAAAACAGAAATCCCAATTTCTCTCACTCATGTTACATGATTATAATAGTTGTAGATTTGGATGTGTGGGTGGTTCAGTCATTTAAGCCTCCAACTCTTGATTTCAGCTCAAGTCGTGATCTCAGAGTCATGGGATCAAGCCCCATATTGGGTTCTGTGCTCAGCACAGAGTCTGCTTGTCCCTCTCCCTCTGCTCCTACCCCTGCTTATGCTTGTTCTCTCTCTCTTTCTCTTTCTCAAATAAATAAATAAATTTTAAAAAATAGTTGTAGATCAACTGAGGGAATATTTTGTTTTTCTGTTGATGACAAATTGGGAACATGAAAATGTCAAAGTAACCAGGCAAGAATATAACTGAGAATGAGCATGCCAATACCAGACTTACTTACCTAAGGAGCCTCTTGAGGTACTGGAAACAAAAAGGTTTTCATGAGTTTCTGCCATAGATTCCTACATCAGAGACCTTCTAACTTCCAGTGGTGTATTCAATGGAATGTATCATGAATGTGAAATTATGCAATATTATAGGTCGAGAACTAGGAAACCTGGGTTCAAGCCCAACTCTAGCCATGAGATCTCTCAACAGTATCCTCCACCTATTTGAGGTATTCTTACCTGTGAAATGAAGGTTTGGGCCATCTCTAGATCCAGAAATCTGGATTTGACCAAATCCCATAGCAAGTTAGTGACAAGGCTGGAACTAGGACTATGTTCTCCTACCTCCAATAAACCTGATATTTTAATTTCTTTCCATTCCATTCCACCACTTCCTTTTATTGTAGCAACATATATATCTATAACAGAAATTTGCCTTTGTAACTATTTTTAAGTGTACAATTCAGGGGCATTAATTATATTCATAATGTCATGCAGCCATCACCACGATTTCCAAAGTTTTTCATCACCCCAAGTGAATCTCTCCACTCCATTTTGATGTTAATAAAATATTTAGTATTCTACAAACTCTTTAGTTATTTTGACTTGGAAAATGTATGTTTTTCAAATACATTATTTACATGTCTGTCTTTTGTAAAGGTTTCTAATAGCCTTAATTCATACACTAGAAAGGAAGCAGTTGGGTATTTGATACCTCTTTCCTAAATCACAAACAACTGAGCGCTTCAGTAAAAACAATTAAATTACATTTCTTTCCTATATGATTATCTATCATTTTAATAATACATGTCATCAAGGTGGGACTTATTTTAATTAATTGCTTATTGAGCTAATATTAAGAATATGAAAAACATGATTCTATTATCAAGCATCAGGCTCGGTTAATAAATGGACTCGATGAGCTAATACAAAGCAGCAGCTTTCTTCTTGGCTCTCCCTGCCCCCACTTCCCACAGTCCTATCATACACTTTGACACCTGGTTTTTGCCTTCTTTAGGCCATCCGGCTCTCCTTAGAGCAGGCCCTGCCTCCAGAGCCAAAGGAAGAAAATGCTGAACCCGTGAGCAAACTGCGGATTCGGACCCCCAGTGGAGAGTTCCTTGAGCGGCGGTTCCTGGCCAGCAATAAGCTCCAGATTGTCTTTGATTTTGTAGCTTCCAAAGGATATCCATGGGATGAGTTCAAGTTGCTGAGTACCTTTCCTAGAAGAGACGTAAGTTCATATGCCGGTTTTAGGAAATGTGTCCAGTGGGAGATATCCCATTATTAGGGCTGGACAACGTAGCCCAAGAAAATTCCCATGGTACAGCCTACTACAAGACCACACACCTAGGAGTATTTTGTTTTGCACACCATTCTCTCCTCGGCCTTCAGAGAAGGTATGTACCCAGGCCGACAGACTTGTGCCCAGGAGCCTATAGAAGAAATTAGGTTCTAGGTCTTTCTTCCTTCCTAGCTGTTTCCCCTATTCCAGCATCCATATAAGCTCTCCCAAGATCTCATCTCTATACACCTCAGAGTAGATCTGAGAATTATGTGCTTAACAGCTTAACAGTTCAGTTAGGGTCAGTGATTACTAAGTCATGCTAAACCAAGAGTATTTTGTGATTTGATAGTTCTTACTATCCTGGAAAGTCATAGAGGGTGACCTATATTCACTGTATTTCTGTATTTCAGCAAGGTATTTGATGGTCTCTAATAGTGTCCTGGGGCAAAGTAGAAAGATGTAAATCTATAGTTAGGTAGTTTCATTGCTGATTAAATGATGGTATCCAAAAAGTGTTGACTAAGTGATTATCCTCTCCCTAGAGGAAACCAAGAGGTTCTGTATTTAATCCTTTATTACTCACCATGCTTATTGGATCTTATATGAAGACTTTATCAGATTTATGGATTATGAAAAATAAGATTCATGAAAACCTTAAAGTACTGAAACAATAAACAAAAATGAACCTATAGGAATTTTACAGAAATATTTAGAGATAGAAAGAGAGAGATTCCCATATTAGATTTAGAGAATTACTCACATTTGGGATGGAAAGACCACGCATTATCAGAGGTTATGTTTGAATTGAGCTGAAAATACATTATTGTGTTGTGGCTGCTAACAAAACAGGTATAATCCCAACAAGAAGATAACTTAATGGTCCTATTCAACTATGTACTAAGATAAATTTGCCCACAAAGAGGCCTTAGACTCCATGCTAACGCCTGAAGAAAAGAAGAGTGTGTCCACAGCAGGGCTAATGGGAAGATGAGGGAACTGGGAATCATATCATTTGAAGAACATTTCCTCTAAAGATGGAAAAGCCATGGGAGACTTGATTGTTGTCTTCAGCTACTTGAAGGCCTTCCATGAAAAAGAGGGATCTTACTTTGTGAGTTTCTAAGGACAGAGAACTGAGACCAATGATTTGAAAGTTACAGGAGGCAATTTTGGCCCAATATAAGAAAGTATTTTCTAAGGAGGGAATGAATATCTTGTGTTGTGAAGTAGTGGTTTTCCTGTCATTGGACATAACCAGCAACTACTAAATGATCCCTTTTCAGCAATATGGGACTTATATGGAGAAGGATTCATTCCCAGTGTTCCTACTTTAAGAGGGAAGATGCTTAGACTAGCTTACCTCTAAGATACACAGTAAATATTAATATTCTGTGATTCCACTTTGATCTAATAATTATGAGATCTACTAACTTAGACTTCATCTAAAACACAAAACCAAGAATTTGATTAAGGTTCATCTTAGTCCCTCACAGTGGCTGTCAGATTTGCAGAGCAGAGACAGAAACCGGCAGTATATGTCTAGCCCTACCACTCAGCCATAAAATTCCTAGGTGGGATGAGGATCCTACTACTTATGTCTAAGCCAAGGAAACTAGAATGGACCAGAGGTGCTGCCATTGGCTCCTCTCTCGCTAGCCCCACCTACTGCGCCAAGCTCTTCCTCTTTGTTCATATATAACACACAGAGACATGTCCAGGGAACACACGTGTGTACATGCTTTGTGTACTGCATAGCCAGGTAAGAAACTAATTCTGACACTGAAGTTAAACTATAAATGTATAACTACTTAGCAAAGAGCACCAACAAAGGTTTCAATATCACCCTGGTTCTCCTACTTACTGTTCTATGATGAATCTATGATGAACATCTCTCTTAAAGAACTTATAAAATTTAGGAGCTAACTTAGTTAACTTAGTCTCTCCCAATTTTTGGTTTGTTTGTTTGTTAAATTTAAGTATAATTAACATATAACGTTATATTGGTTTCAAGTGTACAACCTAATTCAATATTTGTGAACACTGCAAAATGATTGCTACAATAAGTCTAGCTAATATCCTTTGTCATATGTAGTTATAAATTTTTTTTCTCTTGTGAAAAAAAATCAGAAGTTCTTGAGAACTTCTAAGATCACAACCCTTGGTTTTAAGGCTCTCTCACTCGGCTTCTGGGCCTTTCATTTGGAAATGAAAGTACTAGAAGTGATGGAATCTAAGGGACTTTGTTGGCTTTTATAATTAAACTTCATTTTCTTTTAAATTAATTTTTAAACCTGATTACTGGAGGTAGGGTGAGGGGAACAAGCTCTAAAGAAGCTGGATTTTATGGTCAGTATTAATGATCTCTTCCCACAAGGTAGAAATGTAGGCTATAAGTTGCTGCCACAAATAAATAAGGGAACTGTGAAGTGAAATGCAGAAGGCTCTTGGGCCTGCTTCCTGCCCACCTAAAGTTCTACTGACCCAACACTCAGCCTTTTCAGTGCAGACTGTGTTCACTGTGAATTTGCCCTAAATGGAGGGTCAGTGACCTAGTCTTAGAGAAAATGCACTCTTGATTTAAATCTCGATCATTCACCCTTTACTCTGCTGAAGAACACTATTCAATCCAGTTAACAGTCTCTTCTCCAAGTGTCCCTTTCATCCCTATCCTGTTTCTACTTTAAGGCCAGTTTAGATCATGTTTGTCCCAGTTTCCCAGAGGAAAAGTCTAACCAGAGGCTTGATTCTCTAGGAAGAATCAAAAGCTTCCTGATATCCATTATAGATCCATTTTATGGTCCTTGGTTAACCTGATTTTATCTGCACTGAGTTATTTTTCTAAAGTCCCATTCTGATCATTCCCTTTCTTGTTTAAAAACTCGTAATAGTTCCTTATAACCTTAGGATAAGGATAGACCGCTGAGAATGTTTTCAAAAACTCTTCACAATCTGATCCATACCTCCCGTTCCCACTTTAAGTTCTGCCTCTCATTACATATTTCTATCACCAGGAGAAAAGAGATTGTTCACTGTTCATGGAAGACACAAGAGACTCTCATGCCTCTGTGCTCTGGAACTGTGTTCTCTCATCCTTGAATATCCACCCTCCCCACTTTTCCTGGCCTGTTTGACCTCATCTTTTAATGACTAGCTCAAATGTCATCCTCTTTCAGAAGCCCTCCCCTTCTCCCAAGCTCCTCACCTAAGTACCCATTGCAGTTTGTATATTCCTCTCTCATAGCAGTCCTGTTCTAAATTTTTTTTACAAAGGCTGGCCATATCATGTTCATGTCTACCTCCCCTGAAGTTCCCAGCATGGTACCTCACACATAAGCATTTAGTTACTGTTTTCAAATGGTAATGCTCTCCTGTCTGACCTAAATCCCTGATTCCAGAGTGACCTAGGGAAACTGTTCCAAATGAGGAAAGAAGCCCTAGGCCCACCCAGATTCTAGACCCAGACCTAAAGCCCACCCAGGATTCCTTAGACCTCCTAGAGCCAGGGGTAGGGTGAGAGTTAATGGCCCTTCATCCTTGTCTGAATACTCTTTCAAGTCAAATGACTAGTGTTTTTGCAAGGCTATTCTGTAACAGCCATCTGTGTCTGCAAGGATTAGGATCTAATTTGCAAAAGTCTTCTTAAATTACAACCAAACTAAAGACTGTTAAAAGGCACATCTTAAGACCTTGCCTCTTTAATAACAAATAACAAGACTTAACTCCGGGAGTCTTATTGTGTCTTCAACCTTTTCTCAAAGCAGAGACTGATTTCTCAGCATAGGACATAGTAAACATTCTTCTGCACCCCCACCCCCAATCAAAACAATACTTCATGTTAAGATTTTCCAGCTGTCCAACTATTTACTAAATGTCTGTTGGGTATACCACTGAACTGAGCACCATAGGATGACCAGAATAGAAGCAGACACAGACCTTCCTCAGAAAAGCTGATTGTCAAGGTGCTGGGAACATTGAGTTACTTGATTTTTGTTGTTTTGCTGTCTGTTTTGCTAATAACAGTTACCAAGAGAAGTAATGTTCACTACCAGAGCTTTGGCCATTTTTTGAAGCAAAGATTTGATTTATTTGAGAGAGAGCGCTTGCACACAAGCAGGGGGAGAGGGGCAGAGAGAAAAGGAGAAGCAGATTCCCCACTGAATATGGAGCCTGATGTGGGGCTTGTTCCTGGAACTCTGGGATTATGACCTGAGCCAAAGGCAGATGCTTAACCAACTGAACCACCCTGGTGCTCCAAGCTTTGGCCATTAAGCTCTACCTCTTGGATATGTTAGAGCCATGTGAACATCAGTGGCCCATTTGCCCACTTGGGCATTGAGAGGTAGTTGGTATTGAAGTAGTTGAGTCCTTAAGTTGAGGAATGATCCTGACCCCTACTACTACTCCCCACTGCCTCTGAGTCAGAGCAAGGGGCCCCTGCCAGCTTCTTGGTTCCCCTTTGGACCTACTGGGCACTGGCCCAGTGCCATTCAGTCCGTGTGAGGTTGTTAGTAACTTACCCCAACCTTCCTTTTCCCTTTTCCCTTCTTCTTTCCCACCCCTCCCCTTCTTTCTAGTCCCATTTTATCCTTTTTATTGACTTCCCTTCTTTCTACTCTTCCCTCCTTCTTATCTTTTTATCCTACAACTCTTTCCCCTTTCCTATGTTTTCCTTCTTTTGCCTACTCCCATGCACATCACTCAGAGAAGCTCTACCTGCAACTGGAAGGTGTGGTGTTCTGTTTATAACATGAATGGGGAGTACTGGGGAAGGAGGATGGTAATGGCAGATTAGTCTTAGAACCAGTGAGTACCCTGTGTGTCTTGTCACTTATGTGTAATCACACAGGCCTCATTCTTCCCACAGAATACTTCTTCCTCCAGATCCATAGATGTGAACCCCCAAGAAGACAAACATGTATGCATTCCAAAATACAATATCAGACATTTTTTATTCTAAAAGTAATGAATATATTTGTATTTTTCTCCTGCTTTCTAGTCCCCGCCCCATAATGATAGCTTATCATTTTTTTCTTTCTCCATCTATGTTTAAAGGAAATGTATAAACAAGCTTCCAGCAGGGTTTTTCAGAGTGAAAGGCCCTCCTTAAGTGTTTGTTTAAATTAACTGGGGGGAAAGCCTTACAAATTTAGAGTATGTGGATTCCTTCCTCTGTCACCCATCCACCTTTATTACATTAAGCCCTAAGATCAGCAGTGGGAACATAGTGGTGAGAAAAGTGACATAGTTCTTACCCTTGTAGAACTTAGAGTCTGTATCCACAAACTACTGTTGGATGATGTTTGACTTTATCGATAACACAAGGATATCCAATCTGCCTCATAAGGAAAGATAGTAGTTCAATTTGCATTTCATTCATGTATTTGTTCTTCCATATGGCAGAACATTTGCTGAGCAGCCACTCTGCCAAACTCCATGTAACGCTAATGATACAGAAATAAAAGAAATTGTTACTGACCTTGAAGAGTTCACATTCTAGTGAAAACACATTTAAAGCAAATTACATTACAAATTATACCCATAGTTGGAAGGACAGGTAATTTTAGCCTGCAGTGGTAAGGGAAGGCATTACAAAGGAAATGAATTTGACCTGAGCCTTGCACAGAGAGATCCTGGGTAAGTGGAAACAGAATAACATAGTTAAAAATAAAACTTTTGGTTGTAGTTAGACCTATATCTGAATCCCACTCCATCAGATACCTGCTGTATGACATTGGGCAACTTACTTGGCCATGCTGAATGTTTATTTCTTCACCTTTCTTTCTTTGAAAGGAAAATAGTAATACCTAGCTCAGAGTTATGTTAAGAAATAAGTGAAGGGCGTCGGGGTGGCTCAGTGGGTTAAAGCCTCTGCCTTAGGCTCAGATCATGGTCTCAGGGTCCTGGGATCGAGCCCCGCGTCGTGCTCTCCGCTCAGCGGGGAGCCTGCTTCCTCCTCTCTCTCTCTCTCAGCCTGCCTCTCTGACTACTTCTGATCTGTCAAATAAATAATAAAAAAAGAAAGAAAGAAAGAAGTGAATATAAACTACTACCACATAGTGAGTAGTATCTGTTATAATTGTCTTAAGTGGAGAGGTAGGAGAGGCTTATAGCTAAAGAAAGCATGATAGCAGTGAATTCTTTCTTTAGAGCAACGATGAATATTTAGTTAAAAAAATACCCAAATGTTCTAAACCAGACAAAATAATGTATCATTAGAACCATTAATATATTTAAAAGGAGTCTCTGAGATATCAAGGCCAATGCTGTCATTTTACAGATGCAAGAATAAAAGCATGATAAAATGATACACTTGGGCGCCTGGGTGGCTCAGTGGATTAAGCCGCTGCCTTCAGCTCAGGTCATGATCTCAGGGTCCTGGGATCGAGTCCCGCATCGGTCTCTCTGCTCAGCAGGGAGCCTGCTTCCCTCTCTCTCTCTCTCTCTCTCTGGCTGTCTCTCTGTCTACTTGTGATTTCTCTCTGTCAAATAAATAAATCTTTAAAAAAAAAATGATACACTTTACTTATGTCACATGATAATAGCAAAGCCAACACTAACACCCAAGTTTTCTTATGGCCAGTGCTTTTTAAGATCACTGGCTCCTTTTAAAACTCTGCTAATAGATTACAAAGCTCCCCTTTAAAATTAGAGTAGAAAATAAATAAATAAAATAAGAGCAGTAGGACAATAAAGCTAGAAAATCAACATTAGAGACCATGTGATAAAGGCAATAAATTGCAGCTCCAAGCACCAATTTTTTTTTAAGATTTTTATTTATTTATTTAACAGAAAGAGATCACAAGTAGGCAGAGAGTCAGGCAAAGAGAGAGAGGGAAGCAGGCTCCCCGCTGAGCAGAGAGCCCGATGCGGAGCTTGATCGTTGGACCCTGGGACCATGACCTGAGCCGAAGGCAGAGGCTTTAACGCACTGAGCCACCCAGGCGCCCCCAAGCACCAATTTTTGAAATATTCTACATTTCAATGACTTTCATATGTTAATGCCTCTAATATTACAGTGGGATTGATTTTCAATTTATATTAGACTGTCTGATTAAAAAAAAGAAAGAAAGAAAGAAAGATCCAGAAGGAAAAACTTTAATACCATTGAACTATCTATATCTCAAAAGCTTTGTTTTTAAGAGAAAGCAAGATGAGGCATATAATCAGTGAGATATGTGTTAAAAGTTACCACTGCTGAGCTTGCTCCATGCCCTCCAGCTTTTTTTTTTCCTCCAGGTATTTTAATATCACTATATCTAATTATATGAGGTTTTCAAATATCCTGAAATGATCAAGATTTAGAGAATAAGAACAATGATTGTGGAATGGAACACAACTAATATCTAGCCGGTCACAATATCAGTCTGCCTCTAAACTCTCAAATTTGTTCTTTTCCTCTCCTTCCTTTTCCTCTCCTTCTTGACTGTCCCCACTACTCAAATCTTCATAGCTGGATTAAATCTATGGCTTTCTTCCCCTTGACTCCAGTCTTGTGTACCCCACCTCCTATCAATCCTACTTACTGACTCTCGAGTTATTTTTCTGAAACATAGATTTGATGATATCTTATCTCCTTCCTGCTTAAAAGGCATCAGTGGTTCTAGTGGGCAACAGTCCAAACTCTTTACCAAAGCATACACAATCTCACCTATGTCCTCTTCTTCTCAGTTCTTCTCCCTCCCATTACTTCCCCACCACATGCATCTCGCCATTAAGCCACAAAAAAAAATGCTTGACTGGAAGAAACCAAGAGATTGTACTGAGGTGCAAAATGCATTTACAGAGTAATCTCAGTCCTTTTCTTGTCAGCTTGGAGAGGTAGCAAGGCAGGTGGTATTAGTGTCAGTCAACAGGTGGCGAAAGTGAGGGCCTGAGGTGGCATGGCTTGGTTGAGAGCATACATGCCGTTGATGACGATGGAGGACTAGAGCCCAAGACTCTCAGTTGCTTTATTTTCAAAAATGATACTATAAGGAAAGATGTCTCTAGAGTATTTTGACCACAGGACACTTGACTTTATAGGTAGAAGTCATCTAGTAAACTGTTTACATAATATTTACAACAAAAGATACAAGGTAACAAAAGATTTAAAAGAATAATATAGCTACTTAAATAGGTCTTAAAAACTCTCATCTGGTATATTAGCAGTCTAATTAAAGGGGGAAAATACTCCTTCTAGGAAGGATGATTTATATTTCTTCAGGTTATTTGTTTTCTTTAATAAATATATAATTTTCTGGGTGCCTGGGTGGCTCAGGGGTCCTGGGATCAAGTCCCGCATTGGGCTCTCTGCTTGGCGGGGAGCCTGCTTCCCTCTCTCTCTCTCTCTGCCTGCCTCTCTGCCTACTTGTGATCTCTCTCTGTCAAATAAATAAGTAGATAAAATCTTAAAAAAAAAAAAAAAGAAAGAAAGAAATATATAATTTTCTATTCTGGAACACTGAAAAGAAATTAAAAAAAAAAAAAAGGCTACCTGAGTTGGGTGCGGGGGATATATAATTTTCTAAATTATAAGTTTTAGTAATGAAATAAGCATCCTATGCCTTAACAATGCCTTAAACACTGAATCAAACTGGAAACTCGTGGTTTTTAAGTGTCTCTATTGTTGAAATAATTGAGGAGATGGAATAGAGGGAAGGCAGTGATATAGAGGTGGAACGTTGGACTGGCAATCCAAAAGGTTAGCGAGGCAACCTTGAACAAGGCAATCTCAGTTTTCTCCCCTATAAATTAGAAGCAATAGATAAGGCAATGTATATAAAAGTGTTTTGTAAACTGTCTACACATGAAAAGTAACGGTGATCATTAGCCAAACATTCAGAATAAAATTTTTTTAATAATAGTATTTATTAAGGCACTATTCTCAGTGCCATATACGTGTTATCTCATTTAATACTAAAAACATAGAGGAAGGGAAGGAGAAATAAAATAAGATGAAAATAGAGAGGGAGACAAAGTATAAGAGGCTCTTAACTCTAGGAAACAAATTGGGGGTTGCTGGAGGGGAGGTGGGTGGAGTAATGGGTAATTGGGTGATGGCATTAAGGAGGACACTTGATGTAATCAGCACTGGGTATTATATGCAACTGATGAACCACTAAATTCTACCTCTGAAATTAATCATATAGTATATGTTAACTGAACTGAATTTAAATAAAAGAAAAGAAAACAAAACAAACAAAAACTATTATGAAGGTAAATATTCATCCTGTCATCACTGAGATGAGGAAACTCAGGCACAAAAGAGGTTAAATAACCTGCCCAATGTCATAGTAAATATCAGAACCAGAAACAAACCTAAGTGTGTGACTTTGGAGCTGTACTCCTAATTCCTATGCCATCATGCTTCCTGATTTATTCCAAGGAAGGATTAAATTAGTGAGGTAATTTATCATCTAGAAAAATACTTTAAATGTATAAATGAAGCCCAGGTTTTTTGTGGTTTTTTTGAAGCTCAGTTTTATACATTTGTAAAAATTTCATCTTCTGATTTCTTCGTATTGTCTTTATAATTCCTATTACAGAGGCTCAGCCAGGTGTAGGTAAAGTATACACTTAGTTGTATTTCACACTCTGTTTACCAACAAACTTTTTATTTTTCGAGGCACTGTGCTAAATGCCAAAGAATAAGGCATGATCCTTGCCTTTGAGAGTACCCTGGCTTCTCATACAAAAAATAATCATCATAATGCAGTTCATGCAGTGGGTTCTAAGAATAGTCAGACAGAAAGGGCACTAGAAGTCAAAATTGATTAAGATTACTGCTGACCTGGGTGATCAGGAAGGGCTTTGTATAAGAGGTAGCAGATGAACCGAATTTTGAGATGGATAGGATTTTTACGGAACTGATAGGGGAGAACATTCTCTAGCAGCTAGGACAGCTTGAAGAAAGAAGCTAATGGTAGAAAGCACAAGGCATGGCTAGAGTACAGACTAGATTACTTGAAAAATGGGACTTGTAAAGTTCTAGGAACAGGAACTGTATGAAACCTAAACTACTAGGCAAGGGAGCTTGGCTTTATTTCATGTAAATTTGTTGAGCAAAGTAATGACATGGCCATATGGTTATCATCAAAGTAGGATTACCCATACGTTATCTCATATTTTAAAAATTCATATTGCCTAGCACATTGTGGGTACTCAAGAGGTGTCAGTCTTCTGATCTCTTTCCTTACTGGTCTCATTATCTAGGTGATCTCATTCAGTCTTGTGGCTTTAAATGTCATATATACAGTTATAACTCCAAAAGTGTGTATCTTCAGCCCAGGCTCTACCCTGAACTCTAGATATTTTTACACACAACTGGCTATTCAGCATTCCCACCTTATGTCTAATTGACATTTCAAATTAAACATAGTCAAAACTAGGGGCTGCTGAGTGGCTCCGTTGTTAAGTGTCTGCCTTTGGCTCAGGTCATGATCCCAGGGACCTAGGATCAAGCCCTGTGTCAGGCTTCCTCCTTAGTGGGAAACCGGCTTCTCCCTCTGCCGCTCCCCCTGCTTTTGTCCTTGCTCTCTCTCTCTCTCTCACTCTCTATCAAATAAATAAAATCTTTTTAAAAAATAAAATAAACATAATCAGAACTAAACTCCTGATTCCTACCTATCCCCAAACCTGTTCCTCTCATATTCTTCCTCATTAAATGGCAAATTCAACTTATTAAATGGCAAATTCATTCCTTTTTGTTTTTAAGCAGGACATTAGGACATTATTATATTTGAACACACAACTTCTGTACAAGCAAAACATCACAGTAAAATGGTGGTGAGAACACATGGTATGTAATCTGCAATGCATGGCAAATGGTTAATATCCTTAGTCATAAATGATCTCTTAGAAACCAGTACAAAAACACTAATATTCTGAGGGAAATGGAAAAGAAAACACAGAGGAAAATGAAATAACAAGTGACTAGTAAGGTGTAAGGACATAGGAAGATGACTGAACTGAACACTAAGAAAAGAAAAGCCATTTTTTTGTAATACCAAATTGTCAAGGATTAAAACATTGAAATGTAATGTTCATACTGCTTAAGAAAACAGATGTCTTGGGCGCCTGGGTGGCTCAGTGGGTTAAGCCGCTGCCTTCGGCCTCAGGTCATGATCTCAGGGTCCTGGGATCGAGTCCCACATCGGGCTCTCTGCTCAGCAGGGAGCCTGCTTCCTCCTCTCTCTCTCTCTGCCTGCCTCTCGGCCTACTTGTGATCTCTCTCTGTCAAATAAATAAATAAAATCTTTAAAAAAAAAAAAGAAAAAGAAAACAGATGTCTTATAAACAAACACTGCGAGATAAGATTGATGAGGACAGTCTATACCATTTGGGGAAAATTTCTACTTTTGACTCAGAATATAAATTTTGGATATACTTTTCTATATAAGAAGTAAAAATATTATCCTTGACAAATTTCTGTGCCTTTTGAAACCTGGAAAAAGATAATTTTTTGTCAATCAATTTTAAATTTCCCCTGTAATAAGTGAAAATTATCAATGTTTTTCAGACCAGAAACCTTAGAGTTATTGCTGACTCCTCTTTCATTTAGCCATTCAACTCATAAGCAAATTCTGTTGGTTTTACATTCAAAATATATTCTAAATCTTCTCACTGCCTCCACAACTAACCCTAGGCCAATCTACATTAATCTCTTGGCCAGATTATTGCAGTGGTATCTTAACTGGCCGCTCGGCCTCCACCCAAGCAACTCCCCTACCCCTTCTGAAAAACAGAGATGCAGTTTCCTTTTCTGAAAAACAGAGAGACTTTAAAAATATATATGTAAGGCAAATCATATGACTTCTCAAAACCCTATCATGGTTCCCCATCTAATTCCAAGCTTTTAAAAGGCCCTCCCTGATAAGATTACCTGGTTATTTTTCTGACTCCCCTCAATCTTTTCCAGTCACCTTGGCATCCTTGCTATTTGTGAAATACAACAAAACATTTTCTTATTTCAAGGCCTTACATGTGCACTTTCTCCCTTAGAAATGGGCATTGGTCATGCCCTTTAAGTCTCTGCTCAAATGTTGCCTTTTCATTGAGGCCTTTTCTGACCAACCCATGTAAAATCAGTCTTCATTCCCTCCTTTCAGCTCCCATATTTCTAACTGCCAACCCTTAGGCTGTCTACCATTTTTTAAGCTCCCACTGTGGATTAAGCAGTTATGCTATGCACTTTACAGGCATCACCTAATTGAATCCTTACAACCAGCTTATGAAATTGGTATTATCTTTACTTTATAGTTTAAAAAATGAAAGGCACAAAGAAGCAGATTTCAAACCCATGTCCAAAATGTACTCTATCAGGCAAATATTATTCCCATTTTACAGATACAGAACTGAAGCTTATAAGTTAAATGTTTTGTCCAAGAACACATAACCAGGAAGTAGAGATTAAATATGACGGTGTTCATTCTTCCATTATTTCTCACTGTTAGCCTGGAAAGATAAATTGACATGAAGAAAGACTGAAGCCAGAAAAATAGTCAAGGGACATTGCAGTACTTAAAATGAGATTGATGAAAATGCAGCCAAGCAGGGGAAGATTAGAGAGATGCTTATACATGGTCTACTAATGCCTGGACTAAGTATTTTGATAAATGGTTCCATAGTTTCTCCTATTGCATCTATACTTGGAGTCAAAAGGATCTTGGTTCTAATGCTGGCACTTCCGTTTATTTGCTGAGTTACATTGAGTACATTATTTCTCTTTGCTATGAGTTACTTCATCTTTCAAGTGAGGATAATGTCATGTGTCCTCACTAATATATTGTGATGATAAGATTGAAAGTGATAATGAAAACACTTGGTAAACGGCAGAGGCCCATGCTGCTTGATTTGGTAATGCTGAGTTCCTTTTATCCATTTCCAGCAAGTCACTGCTTTTGCCCTGTTCCTAACCTTTAAAAATAAGTTTTGACACACGTTCCTAATTCCTAATATGAGGGTGACCTGCATGTTGTCACTTGTGTTATAAAAAACTCTTCCTTGGAAGGAAGTCCGCTATTTATTGCAGTCTCCCTAGTGTAAGAAAAATGTGTACCAAGTATTGGCAGTCATGACAAGGAGAGAGCACAGGGATAAAAACAACTGATTATCAGGTGGACGTTAGGCGAGGCACACAACCTCTCTAAACTTGCTCCTTTGTACAAGGCAGATAATAATAGATATGCATGAGGTGGTTGTAGAGTTTAGAGAGGTGATTTGAGGGAAAGGACACAACACATGGTGCTTAGGGCATGTGATGCTTTAAAATGTGTAGACCTAGGGACACCTGGGTGGCTCATTCAGTTAAGCCTCTGCCTTCGGCTCAGGCCACAATCCCAGCGTTCTGGAATCGAGTCCCACATTGGGCTCCTTGCTCAGCAGGAAGCCTGCTTCTCCCTCTACCTGCCGCTTCCCCTGCTTGTGCTCTCTCTATGTTTCTCCCTGTCTCTCTCTGACAAATAAATAAATCTTTAAAAATAAATAAATAAAATAAAATGTGTAGACCTGTGCTTGGAAGAAATAATATGGCTCACTGGCTGGGCATGCCCCTACACTGTGTGTAGGATGAAACCATATCATCTCACTTCAGCATATTTTCCTTTAAGGGAGCATATTCTCTCCTCCTTCCTCCATGTACAAAGCAGAATACTCTTAACTGAGATTGCATGGAAATATTACTAAACACCAGAGAGGTTTGTAGTGAAATGTGTTGGTACAGTTTCCTGCTTAGTTTCAAGATGAATTGGATCTGAGCCTTCCAAAAGTAGGTGGATCTCTGATGTGAAAGTTTTCTTTGAAATTTTTATGGCTGATTTGGTGACCTCTTCAGTCCTCACAGCCTTTTTCACCTCTCAGTCAGCCAGGGGAATTAACAGTTATTAATCTCCCACTCCGTGCCAGAATCTGTGCTAGACACTTCTGCAAGCATTCTCTCATAGAATCTTTATACAAACCCTAAGACATAGATAGTAGCCCCATTTTTACAAATAGGACAACTGGAGCTAAGAGACATTATTAAGTAATCTTTTGGGGTGCCTGAATGGCTAAGTCAGGTAAACATCTGCCTTTGGCTCAGATCATGATTTCTGGGTCCTGGGATCAAACCCCATGTTGGGCTCTCCATACAGGGGGGAGTCTGCTTCTTCCTGTCACTCTCCCTCTGTGCTTTCCCTCTCTCTCTCTCTCAAATAAATAAATAAAACATTTTTGTAAATGTAATCTTTCCAAG
The DNA here is from genome assembly GCF_011764305.1 of Mustela putorius furo. Classification (NCBI taxonomy): domain Eukaryota; kingdom Metazoa; phylum Chordata; class Mammalia; order Carnivora; family Mustelidae; genus Mustela; species Mustela putorius. Next base: position 39,836,265 of record NW_025422005.1, on the reverse strand, counting down.
GTCACATAGATAGTAACTGACATAATTGTGATTTGAAATGCCAAAGTCTATGCTTCTTATCCTAAACAAAAAATTTTCCTACAGTGTGTCAGGGAGACCCCAAGACCACCTCCAATTTTGATTATTTCCTTGGAGGACTCACAAGACTAAGCATGTAGTCATAATCATGGATATGATTTACTACAGTAAAAGGATACAAACCAAAATCAGCAAAGGGGAAAGGCACATGGAGAGAAGTCCAAGGGAAACCAGGGACAAGCTTCCAAGGGTTCTCTCCCAGGAGAGTCACAGAATGAGCTTAATCCCCCCAGCAGTGATTTGAGACAACATCTGTGAAGTGCTGTCAAGCAAGGAAGCTTATTAGGAATTTGAGTACCCAGGATTTTTACTGGGACCTGATCACAGAGGCATGTACCCTCCACCTAGGTACCAAATTCCAGAATCGCAGAAGGAAAGCAGGCATTCAACACAAACTATGTGGTCTTCACAGTTTAGGCTTATTGAACCACAGTTACAAGTTCTGGGAATGTTGGGAACCCTCTGAAAAACCAAGTTCCCCAATGCCAGCCAAAGGCCAAACTGGTAAGCAAGCCTTTCAAAGAATATCAGTCAGGCTTGCTTATGTTAACTCTTTTCTACATCTATCACCCCCCTTTGCTCTTGACCAAGGCATCTTTACAGAAAAATTATGATCAGTAGGACTTTACACACAGAATAGGAGCAGCTGTAGTATGGGTCCCAGTTATGCTTTTTAAGGATCCTGGACTTCACCAATTTAAACAAATCCCCATAACCATTAAAGTCCATCTTAGAAAGCAAGGTGGCTTCCTCCTTAAGTTTCTCTATTAACCATTTTTTCACCTGGCCCATGTTGTCAGTTCAGGTATAGCACAATTCTGGCTAAGTTGAAGCTGACCTGAACACCTTCCAGGGCTCAGGCAGTGTCATGATACTAGGGCACACACAAGAAATACAATCCCAGAGGGCATACATGGTACCTGGAAACAAAATTTACGATTAATTGCTAGAGCAACCCAAGGAGGACATGCATTAGGCCCAGTGTGGTACTTCCCACCCACGGGTTCTCAGTCCAAACACTTTAGTTCAGCCCTTGGTTTCAGAGGGACTGCCTAAGACAGGCAATCTCAAATAGATTTGCTTGTCTAAGATACCAGGTCATCTGCCTCATGAATGTATATAACATCTGGAGGTGTTCTGTATGGAAGTGAAGGAGCTGAGGCCACTGCCTTTTGTCTCTTAGTCACACTGTCTTGTGTGATTATACACTCAGCAGTCAAATTGAATTCAAAGCACTTGCAAAAGCTTGGAAAGCCAGCATGGGGAGCTTTCCTTCAGGAAGAGAGGAAGGTTTCCAGGAACAGTTTGAAAAAGCAAAGATTTTAATGCTTTCCTCCCTTCCCAGATGCCAGGGTTTTGTTTTTGTTTTTTTCTCCTTTGTTACAATATCAGTGTATTTCATTTAGCAATCATAATTTTACTTTTTTTTTTAATCATCGGCTACTCTGATCTAGACCTTTTCTCTGGAAGGATTGTGTATAAAGGGGGACAAAAGATTTTTATAGAAAATCATTTTTATACTACTTCACCAGAAAGACACATCATATTTAGGAATTGGTCAGGTCAAAATCCTGAATTACAAAAAAATTTCAAAATGAGTGTACATAACCTCCCACCTCTTTTGTCCTGTTTATCTAGTGAGCAGCCTAGAAAAGATCAGTCTCTTTTTGAGAACAGCAGTGTTTAATAATCAGATTGTCTTTCTAAGGTGTGTATACCAGGAGAAAGGTGAGAAGGGTAGAGTCTTTTGTTGCAAACTGCAACTAAGCTGTGGAGTTGAACACAAGTCAACAGCAGTGAGACATCTCCCAAAGGAAATCAAGAGTCCAATCTGTCAGGAACGGGCAGAGGGGTCACACTCCTTGTAGTATGCCCTATCCCAGCTTGTAACTTTTGGCAGGAATCACAAGTTAGGAATGCAGTCAGTCTCTATACTTAATATAAGCCAAGCTTGATTTTAGATGGCCCCATCAAAAAAACAAACCCTTTTTTTTACAGGCATTTGTAAATGCATGTTTAGTTTTTCTAAAATTGTGCTCCAGCTCAGATAGTACAGACAATATACTCATGATATTTTCAAAATTTCTGGTCCCACAGAGAGGTGTCCTAAACTTAGAACAATTCCAGGGTCAGAGTCATTGAGCTTATGCTTGCTTTCAATTCAGCACAGCACATTCTGATGCTGAAACAGCTCACAACAGACTGTGTCGGGTTTTTGTTTAGAGTCAGGTCTATACAACTGGGATCTGTGGATTTAGGATTCCAAAAGAAGCCAGCAACTTTTCTTCAGCCAAGGTGCCACAGAACCAGGCAGCAGTGTTCCAAGTTCAAGTGATAAGGGAGGCTTTCTTAAGCCCTTTGGTATTGTCCAAATTTACCTATTTGCACACCACTCAGGGAGATCATCAGCCTCTAAAGATCAGAGATCTGATTTTATTAAGAGCACATTAGCAAACTAAAAACTGTTTTTAAAACTCCCAAGGTGTATATCTCTATCTGGAGATTGCATCACCTCCCTTTTTATAGAGGCTTCCATAAGCAAAAATTTTTTGTTCTAGAGACGTTATTCTATTTCCAGTATTCATTTTAAATTTTAACCCACTCACCAGTGGCAGAATCAAGAGGGTAGTGTTCTACTAACACAATTTGCAGCTTTCTTTATTCAGGACGATTCCTCTAGCATTTATGAAATTAAAAGCATATTATTTTTATATCCATTTTACTGTATATTCAGATACAATAGCCATAAGACCATTTTTAAAAATTCCCTCCCCTTTTCCATTGCAAATTTACTCAAACACCTAGCAATACTTTTAGCATTTACAGGATTAATATTAAAGCTGCAGGGGAAGATCCCTGCTGGAATGCAAGAGAAGATGGGAAGGAAGCAATACTTGACTATTGTAGTAACAGAGGTGACAGTGGCTAAGCTGAAGAAATGGCTGGAGTGCTTTTCTCTCTTTTTTCCCCTCTAGTTTATCTAAAATTGTGCTCCAGCGCTGGGAACCAATTTAAGTTTTCGATTCCTCCCACTTGAAGGGGAAAACACTGCAAACTTTTAGAATTTTTTAGCCTATCCAAAGCTCAACTTTGGAAATTTTTTGATCATTTTCTCTTACACCTGAGTGAACAAAAACCAAAGACATTTGCTCCTTTTCCCTTCACTGCTAACAAAAGCAGTTAGGGAAGATGTGAAGCCAACTCTCCTGGATTGGATCTATCATTTTAAAATTCCGTAGCTAACTTTTACCTCTCAAAACAGTTAGCAGCTCTTTCATACCATAGATGAATGACTTCATATCTACTCGGACACCAAGGGTTGACCATTCCCTATCCCTTCAAACTTTTCTCAAACTATGCTTTTACCATATTTCAATGAGTCAGGTTGGGCTTTTAAATCCCACTTCTGACACCAACTGACACCACCTGACCCCAAGTTTTAATGATTGATTCCTTAGCACAAACTCATAGGACTGAACATATAGTCATACTCATGGCTATGACTTATTAAAGCAAAAGGATACAAAACCAAATCAGCAAAGAGAAAAGGCACATGGGGCAAAGTCCAGCAGAAACCAGGCACAAGCTTCCAAATGACCTCTCCCAGTAGAGTTACATGAGACACATTTAAGTCCCCAGCAATGATTTGAGACAACATATGTGAAATGTTGCCAAGCAAGGAAGCTTATTAGGAACTGAGTACCCAGGGTTTTTAGTTGGAGACAGCTCACGTATGTACCCTTTGCAGTGGCATGTCCCAAAATTCCAGAATCCCAGAAGGAAAGCAGGTGTTCAGCATAAATTGTGTTGTTTTTCCAAACAGTTTAGGCATAGTGAGCCAGTCTTAACCAGTTCTGGGAATGGTGGAAGCTTCTCCAAACCCAAGTTCCCAAATGCCAGCCAAGGGCCAGCCTCATAAGCAAGCCTTTCAAAAGAATAGCTATCAAGTCTGCTATGTTAACCCTTTTCTGCACATATAATCTTATTATTTTTTTATAATTTTATTTTTTTAATATATTCACATCTCAAATTCATTTCTGGGCTTTACTGCTGGATATATGGGTGGAACTCCATAAGTTGGGAAACTTAAAAGCATTTGATTTTTTATTTGCATTTGTAACAGAACTTAGTCCTTTATTGAAGAGTAAAAGTAGCTTCAGAAGAATATGGTTGATCCTTGAAGAATATGGGGGTAGGGGTGCCAACCCTCTGTCAGAAATCCACATTTAACTTTTAACTCCCTGAAAACTAATATACTAGTATTCTGCTGCTGACTGGAAGTCCTACCAATAACATCAACAATCAATTAACACATATTTTATATTTTATATGTATTATGTACTATATTCTTGCAAGAAAGTAAGAGTAAAGAAAATCTTATTAAGGAGAAAAATACATTGACTGCATACTGTATTTTTTTTAATATAATTTTTTATTTTTTATAAACATATATTTTTATCCCCAGGGATACAGGTCTGTGAATCACCAGGTTTACACACTTCACAGCACTCACCAAAGCACATACCCTCCCCAATGTCCATAATCCCACCCCCTTCTCCCAAACCCCCTCCCCCCAGCAACCCTCAGTTTGTTTTGTGAGATTAAGAGTCACTTATGGTTTGTCTCCCTCCCAATCCCATCTTCTTTCATTTATTCTTCTCGTACCCACTTAAGCCCCCATGTTGCAACACCACTTCCTCATATCAGGGAGATCATATGATAGTTGTCTTTCTCCGCCTGACTTATTTCGCTAAGCATGATACGCTCTAGTTCCATCCATGTTGTCGCAAATGGCAAGATTTCATTTCTTTTGATGGCTGCATAGTATTCCATTGTGTATATATACCACATCTTCTTGATCCATTCATCTGTTGATGGACATCTAGGTTCTTTCCATAGTTTGGCTATTGTGGACATTGCTGCTATAAACATTCGAGTACACGTGCCCCTTTGGATCACTACGTATTTTTTGAAAAAAATCTTCATATAAGTGGACCCGCTCAGTTCAAATCATGTTGTTCAAGTGTCACTTGTACTAACAAGCACTAGCTTAAGTCACCTACTAACAAAATGCCAGCTGTATTTTCCAAGGGGATTTTCAAAAGAACCTGAGGAAATCTTAACCCCTTGGAGATGTTCTAGAGTGCCAACATATTCAATATAAACTTGCCCCCAAATCTTCAGCAGTCCTACACTTGTCTTTCAGGCTTCAGCCACTTTACCTCATTGTAGAGGAAGAATACTTACTTCAAACTGGCTACTTAAAATAAAGGTTGGGTTGTTGGTATTTATTTTTCCTTGCTTGTTTTATAAGCAAATATAAATCAACACTGTAAAAATTATTTATTTAATACTTACCTCTTCTTTTCAGTCACATTTCAGAGGCATTATAACCTGAAACAAAAGCATATACAGGCTATGGAGTCAAAAGGACCTGGCCTTGAATTCTGGATCAACTTTTCATTGAGTGATCTTAGGTTACTTAATCTTTTGGTAAAAATGGGAATAACAATACCTACTTCAAAGGGCTTTTGTGAGCATTAAATGAAAAAATGAATGTAAGATGTTTAATACACATAGCACAACAGAGCAAATATAATAATAGTAACTGATATGATGGTAAAGATGATTATTTCTCTCCCCATCCCTTCTTTCTATCCTTATTTTTTCACTCATGTTTTAGTTTCTAGAAGACAAAGAATCTTTGTCTGTTATTAACTTTTTGGAAACTACCAGGTTTCAAGTAAGGATATCAAATCCTGTGTGTTATAGGCCTAATAATAATTGTTTGAGAGTGATGTTCAACTAGAAATACCTAGTTTAATATCTGCCATCTGTTTTACCAAACCAGCAGATTTCTTCATACCTGGAAACATTCCTGAATTAGTCTATGACATTTTTGCTAGGGTGAGAGATGGGCTTGTTTCCTCCTGGAGATTTTTACCTCATTTATGTCAGAGTCCTCTAAGGTCTACTCTGTGTAATTTCATTTAGGGCAATAGCTATACTGCATCTTATTTGTCTTTGCATCTCCAGTTTCTGGCACTGGCCTTGCATAGGCCTACTGCATAGTAGAGATCCACAGGATATGAGTGGATATAGGATGGATAGAAGGATATAGGGGTGGCACACTATGTTGGGTGTAATGATGATTATGACATGGTCTTAGTCTACAAGGCCAAGTCTCATGGGGGAGATAAGGCAGGAAATCACCCTAGCAGACACAGGATGACACATCCTGCCAAATGAGGCACAACATGAAGAAGAATACAGTTTTGGCTGAACAAAAAGTCTGTGTCAGTGGTACAGATTGTGGTGAGCAGTGTATCTGAGGTTAAAAAATTACCATATTCTTATTTCATTCTGCAGGTTATAGGGAGCTATTGGTTTTAGAACTGAAGAAGTACAGTCAGTTTTCATTTTTCACAGTAGTTAATGTTGTATAAAGTTGCCACAAACACTGAGTTAGCAAATATTTAATACTGCTCCTAAGAGAAGTACAGGGTTAAGTTCCTATGAGCCTCTGGTTACAAGTTTTCATCAACCAGTCAATACATAACTTTGTTTTATGTGTGTTTCTGTTTAAAGACACTTATTTAACATATAATGTTTCATTAAATTGAGCTCATAGCCAGCAATACTGTAACTCATGCCTGAATGAAGTTTATCTAGCACATACATTTTCTCCACAAGGCATATCACAGCCTCCTTAAACTTGGAAACACCACACAGCACTTCAGGAGTATGCTTGGGGGCCATCTGAAATAGCAAAATCACCAAAAAAAAAAAAAAAAAAAAAGACACAAAAATGCAAAAAGCATGATACTAAATCTTTCAGAAGAACATTTGTTTATATTATGAGAGCTAAAACAATAAAGCAGAGTATTACCTTGTTCAACCTCATTTGGGGACATGGGTATCAGGCACATTTTTTACCACTCTATACATGTTCTCACATGATCATGAAAGTACTTCAAGTATGGATTTTGGAGTTACAAATGAATGTAAACAAATAAATGAATTTACGAATATTAGAATCTGGAGTCAGGAAAACCAACTATAATATGAGCTGTGTAACCTTTTAGGAATACTTGCTAGCATTTTGCCACTTTCAAAAATACTTTTACCTGTAACTTGTAAATTAGTCTATATTTATTAATTTAATAAATATTTAATACATGTCCAGTTTTATCAGGTACCTGCTAGGCACTAAAGATATAAAATGTAACCAAAAACCCTTATAGATGAATGAACAAATAAAGATATTCAAAGATCAAAAGCATTGTGACAGCCCATGCTGGCTATAATGGGAACCCAAGGAATAGTAGAGGCTTTAGTTCTACTTGGAGATCAGTAAAGCTTCACAGAAGAAACAGAGTTGGGACAAAGTATTTTTAAAAAGGAATAGCAAGTGAATTTAAGTAAAGGAAAAAAGAATAGCAATAAAAAGGAGTGAACTCTGATATATGAAACAACTTGGATGGATCTCAAAGGTGTTATGCTGAGTGGAAAAAGGAAATCTCAAAAGGTTGCATATACTGGATGATTCCATTTATATAACATTCTTGAACTGACAAAATTGTAAGGATGGAAAACAAATTAGTAGTTGCCAGGAAATAAGGATAGAGGGTGTGGTTGTAGGGGATGGCTGTGACTATAAATTTCATAGCTTTATTCTGTATCTTAATTGTAGTGGTAGTTATACAAATCTGCAAAAGAGATAAAATTGCATATAACCATTCACATACACACATTCAAATGAATAGATGTAAGAACTAATAAAATGTGAAGGAGGCCTATGGTCTAATTAATAGTGTGATACCAGTGTCAAATTCCTGGTTTTTTATTATACTATAGTTAAATAAGATGGTACTATTGGGAGAAGCTGGGTAAAGGATACAAGAGACTCTGCTATTTTTGCAACATCCTATGAGTTTATAGTTTTTTCAAAATAAAACATTTTAAAAAATGGACATTTGCCAAGCAGAAGTATGTACAAAAACTATAGGAATATAAGCCAGCATATGTTCCAGCATATGTTGGGGAATTGCACAGTTTTCTGTGATGGAATTTAGGATATGAAGTTGGGCACAGAAGGAATTAAAATAGAAGATGAAAAACTACTGAAGAGTCTTCTATTTACTAATCTAGGAAATATTATTTGAGCCCTCTTATGCATGAGGCATCAGGGCTATGGTAGTGAATGAGCTAGACAAAGTTCTTTCACTCACAAAAACAAGTCTAGTGGAAACTGGAACTAGTTAAGATAGCTGTTAACCCTTGTAATAAAGATGAGAAATTTAGTCTTAACACAAATTGACGTAGCTAGTAAGTTGCAGAGCAATGGCTCCACTTAGGTCTTTTGATTTCATATTTTTGCCTTTTCCTTATTGTCTAAAACTTGTGGGTTATTTTTGTCAAGAAGGATTAGAGTAGGGAGAGCCTGGAAATAAAGGAGACCAGATAGGACTGTTACAGTAGGCAAGATAAATAGGCTATGGAAATCTGAACTAAAATGGCATCAATAAGGATGAAGAAAAGGCAGCAAAATCAGGAGAAAGGAAGAATCAGTGGGATGTGGTGACTGTCAGACTATGTCCAGTGGGGGTGGGGATGGAAAAGGAGTTGTCAGAGGTAACTTAAAAGTTTCCAGCCTGAATGACAAGAAGGATGGTATTTGCCATATACAGAAATCAGGGAAGACAGATAAGGAGGCAGATTCCATAATCGGGCAAAACTAGTCTCATGAACTAAATTACAGTCTTTTCTATTTTTAGGTTTACAAAGCATTTTTACCTTTGCTATCCTGAAAAAGGTCTTCACTACAACCCTGTCAGGTGAAGCGGGTACCTTTAGGCTGAGAAATGTGAGACAGGGCACAGGTGAATGTATTACCCAAGGACAAGAGACTACCAGTCTAGGGCCCAGAGTTCTGGATCTGGGTCTCATTGTCTCTCCCTGACAAGGCATGTTGGTCCTGACTTTTCTTAGCTTGTCCAAAACCTTTCCCAATGAGTCCCTGTGTTCTTTTAGACCAGTTTACTGCTTCAATTTGAAAACTGCATCCTTCTCAAACATTTCATTTGTCTGAATTATCTAAAGATTATTTTTTATGAAACTTATGTTTCGGAAGCTGTCAGAGGTATTTTATGGAGCTGTATTACTAGCTAGCTATAATGTGCCTTAACTAATAAAAGGTCTGTTGATTTTCTCTATTTAAAAAAAAAGGAAGCAGATTTCACTTGAGACATATTTGTTGAGTCCAGGGCACCAAGAGAAGGTCTAGGTGGTGCTTTCTAAGAGAGGATAGAGATTTAAATCCTGGACTGGCTCAACACCAGAAAATGCCCCTGGCAGTGACTAGAGTGGATTTGAAGGAGATGAGTGATAGACAGAATAGATAGTGGTTAAGAGATGGGATTCTGGCATCTGAGACTGAATCTCAGCTCTGCCATTTCCTAACTCCTTGATCATGGGCAAATTACTTAACCTCTCTAGAGCTCAGTTTCCTCACCTGTAAGGTAAGGAAGACAGCGCCTACTTCATGGGGCTGTTGTAAAAATGAAATGAGCAGATACTTATAAAGCACCAGCATGTAGTAAATGCTCAGTATATCTAAGTTGTTATGATGAAGTTGATGGCAAGAAGAGGAAAGGTTTTTGTTAAACCACAGAGATATTCAGAGAACCAGTGGTATTCTGTAAGAAAACTCATCACTTATTTTTCTAATGAAATTAAAGAAATACACAAAGGAGTTTTAAAAATATGTTAGAGGGAATTCTAGCCATTTCATGGAAGCTGAATAGAATTCAGAGCCTTCACAAAATCTGCTTTTTGCCCTTTCTACTCTACTCTTAGAGTGGTAGAGAGTGATAGCAATGAATAAAAACCATTTATTTTTGTGCACAATCAAGTATATTAGTTCTCTGAAAGATAGATATTATTCCCATTTTACAGGTAAGGACATGGAAGCTTAGCTTAAATTTTTCAGGCTTGTACAATAAATGTCAGTACCAGTATTTAATTCCTGAAATTCAGATCCTTTCCCCATACCATGAAAACATATAATGGCGTGACTGTTACTAATTTTATATATAGGTATGTTGATGTATTTAAACCTTTACAAAATTATTTACTTTGCCCCAAAATTTTATTTTATAAGGGGTCTATAAAGCACAATACCATTCGAGATTGCTATGTCAGAAATCAAATAAACTTTTGAAAGCTTTACATACAATCCAATCTGACTCCGTCTGGCCATAAATAAAAAATCATTAGTTCTGTGCTCAATATTCCAGGTGCTTCTGCAGACATGCTTCACTCACTTAAAGTCTGTATAATAACCCCATTGTAAATACAAACAACTGCAAACGTGTATATGTGAAGATTAACCTTTTCTAGACACTCCTTGTAATTTTCAAAGCCAGTGCTGGAGTTCCAGAGTGCATTAGCACTTGCATCAACATGCCAAATCCCCCCTGGGCCTCACTGCAATGCCAGCTCCAGCTCTAGCTCCAGCCCCGGCCCCAGCCCCGGCCCCAACCCCGGCCCCAACCTACTGCACCCTGACCACACCCTGCTCTTTACCTAGCAGCAGAACCTCAAAGCTGCAGGTTTAATGTCTGGCTGAATCCCAGAACTGAAGATTCCTTTGGCACTTCCAAATTTATTTCACTTTTCCTCCTCTAGTTGGTTTTAACATAAGCACCCCGTGTGAACAGGCTTTCCTCTTGCATGTATTTTAGATTGTGAGAACTAGAAAAGACCCCTATTTTATAGATGAAACAACCAAGATACAGAGAAGAAAAAGGAACTTGATCAAAGCCTAGGAAAACCAAAAGATACAAAAAGCAAAAATGCTTGGCCCAAGTTTACATAGTCACAAAATGAAGGTAAGATGTGTATTTTTTAAACAAACAAAAAAAAGAATTATAGACATCAAATTATTTGAGATTGTGTCTAACTTATTTGAGTATTGCCTAGTATTGTGCTTGGCATAGTGGGCAACTAATACTGAATTATTATGTATAAAAGTGTATGTCAGAAAAATGGTTAATTTGATTGTAGGAAATAGTTGTGCATATTAGAATGAGTCAAGGAGGAAGGAGAACTAAGGAGCTAATTGACACCCTAGGACTGAGGTGCTTACCTTCTTCGTGCTCCCCTGGTGAACCTGTTTCCTATCATAGCCCTTTACTGGTCTGAATGACAGTGGGCCAATTTCTTGTCTATATCCTGTCCTAGCTTCTCCATTCCTTGAAGACAGAGGTATTACCTTGCTCATTGTTTGTCCCAATGCCTAGTGCAGATTCCAACATTGTAGTAAACACTCAGGAAATATTTGTTTAGTAAATAAAAGAAAAGAAATAAAGTATTCCTACCCATTCATGCATCCACTGTTTTTATTTGGTTTTTGCTTTACTATTTTCCATCTCACCAGGTAGAAACTCATGCTATCCTTGTGGCTTGAGCAGAGGCAAAAGAAGGACCACAGTATATAGTACATTCACCCTCACTTATTCCTCCTGTAGATGGTTTTAACATAAGCACCCCGTGTGAACAGGCTTTCCTCTTGCATGTATTTTAGATTTGTATTTAGATTTAGATTTGTATTTTCCCTCCATGTCTCTCCCCCTACCTCCATATTTCTCCCAGACCCCTCCCCCTGCATAGTCCTGGAAGAGAACTCCAAAGTCTTAGGGGAAACCATGGAATTTCTGGAATTTAAACTCTGGTAGTCACCTATTTGGTTAAAATTTTCAGGTGTTTTTTTTAACAGCCAGTTGCCAGTCTCTCCTTTTGACATCTCCAGCAGGACAGTCTCAGAAGAGTGTGATAGACTAGGAAGGGAACTAACCTGGGAGCCAGGCATCTGGAGCAGAATTTCAGTTCTTTCAACGATTTGTTTTGTGATTTCAAGCAAGGCACATGCTTCTCTGGGTCTTAGTTTCTTCATCTGAAATATGAAGAGATTAAAGTAAGTGTTTCTTAATCTTCTTTCAGCCCTGATACTATGTGACACTATGATGAAATGACCTGTGTATAGATAATACCTGCCTTGTTGACAACAGTGTTCTGAAAACTAGAGCAAAACCACTAGGTTTCTGGTCGTACGGGCTTTATTTAAGATCATCTTCTCTCCTTTTATATGAGAATGTCTCTGTCCCAGGCAGTTTATGGGGACTTAAGCTTTTATTTACTGTAGCTGAGGCTCCTGTAAGCTGGGGCTTTGACAATATTTCACATTTATTTATCTGAGCCAGAGCTTAGGATCAGGTGGCAACTAAGTCATTTAAGGTTATTTAGATGCATTGAAAATGTTGCTTAATAATTCAGAACCAGTTTTCTCTGTTTAGAGTATTAAGATTTTTTAAATCTTTCTAATTAGCCAATTCCAACAGCAGTTTAAATAGGGAAAAATCTGTTCCTTCTGAAAGGGCACCTGATGCAAACTTACTGTCAGTCTCTATGTCTGTGCAGCAGGACTGACTGAGGCAAGGACCAGAGTCCAGAGCCAGGGGACCTACTAGGCTGACCTATTAATGGTATTACTAACAAGCCCTGCCTGCTGTTGGAATAAGGCTAGGGAGAAGGGGCCTGGGAATACAGCTCGTCTTAAATCACTTTCTTTGGATTAATGCACACTCCAGAGAGGAGTGGGGAACCCATATTCAGTCATTCAGTAGGTCAGTCCTTCAACAAACACTTGCTGAATTCACACTGTTTCCAGCAATATACGAGGCCCTGAGGACAGATAGCCAGTGAGACCTAATATTGTGCCCTCTGATTTCAACCTACCTGGAGATACAGACTCATAGACAAACCTGAGTGGCATAATAGACAAATAACTCAGTGTGAGACTGTAGCTGATCCTTTGAACTAGATCCTCCAAAAATGGGTAGCCTTTCCTGGTCAAGTGCAAGTATAGTACAGTAATGCTGGTTTAGCAAAGGACAAGGTCAACTTGCCAGTATCTACATTTCAAACGCTGATCGTAAGTCTGCCAATAGACGTTGGCAACCACCTTGTCTGAGGAACTTGAGGTGAAACAGAGGTATTACTGCAGCAAATGTGGACTGACCACAGGCAGAGCATGTATAGAATAGGCATGAGGGAGAGACCACAATAAACATATATGGTCCCTGTGTTCCAGGAACCCACTGCCCAGTGAATGGGAGAAGATGCCACTTAGGATTAACTCTGTTACAAGAAACGAACAAATGGGATTAATTTAGGCTCCATCACTTAGGCCTGGATTTGTAGATGAGGTAGCATTTGAGATGAGCCTTGAAGGACATACAAGTTTCAACAGATGGAACTAGGGAGGAGGGACAGTCCAGTAGAGGAAACAACATAAGCAAAAGTTCTAAGAGGAGAAGTACCAGACATATTTGGGGAATAACAAACTGCTGTAATTAGCTAAAGCATAAGGTCTGTGAGGGGATAGTATTTAGAGAAAGGGTATTAGGGCCAGGCCACCACCATCCTTTCAAAACATTTAGGCCCAAATGTCACGTATTTGATGTTTGTTTGTTTGTTTCAGAAGAAAATAGAGTAAACATCTATTTTACTGCCTAACTTTACAAATGTTAATAGAAGCTTGCTCTGTATTGTTCAGTGTTCAGTGTTGGACATCTCTGATTTAATCATTTATTCAGCAAGTATTTATTGAGAGCATATAATGCACCAGGTTCTTTGCTGGAAGCTGGAAATAGAGGAAACGCACACTTCCTGTGTCTAAGTTTCTCACCGTCATGCAGGAGGCATTCATGTACAGCTCAGTGGAAGACAAGCTGTGTAGATGCCCCTCGCAGGTATCTAAGTGGTGCATCAGATGCAACATCCTTATTTAACAGAAGGAAACTCAGAGGAGGAAAAGTGACTTGCCCAAGGTCACAGTAGAAGCTGTGTGCTAGAGTTAGGGGCCAGGTTTGCAGTCTCTCAAAGGGTGCTTGTTCCCTTCTCCTCTACTCTGAGCCCTGACCTTCTGTGGACATGAGAACTGAAATGACAGGAAATGGGCATGAAGAAATTCTGGCTAGGTAAAATGCATATCCCAAGCCACCTTCTAGTACTTCTTAGCATCTTCTCTACCAAATTCTCATCATAGTACTTTTCTTTAAGTCCAGGAGAGAGTCTCAGAGTTTCTGGTGTAAGTTTGGTATTGTACAGGTGCCTGCTGGACCGACCTTCAAAGAAAACACCTGTTCTGTTCATGATTCTTGCCTTCCAGTTTCATAAGCTTTGGGGCAGATGAAATGTAATATCAAAATAGCTCAGAGAGAGCCTTGGTAACATTTAAGATATTGAACGTGCTGCATCTGGTAACTAGAAAATTTAATGATCTCCTGCTGTTTTGGTAATTGGATAAGTAAATACATCAGAATAAATCACACCGGCAAGTCTTTTGTATGTCGTTAGAGACTCAACTCTTTTAACTCCTGTTCAAAGCTCCAGCTCTTGAGCGGCGTTTGCGTGCAGCGTTACGCACACACCCGCTCATGTGGCTCTGCTTGAGTACTAAAATGCATTCAAAATGCTCACTTTCCCCCTAGCCACTCTGCCTGAAGAGCACGCCAAGCATGCCACTCCAGATCCCTCTGAAGCCAGGAAGAAAAGGTTTTTTTTGAAAGCTTAAACTAAACCTAATAAGACATTCAAGCCCTTCATGATCTATCTCCAGACTTGTCTTTCCAGCCATGTCTTCCGTTATAGATGTGCTATAAGCCTTGCCAGAAACACCATCCATTTACAAATTGGGAAAATGAGGCCAAAGCAAAAGGGCACTATCCTGTTGTAATAAGGAATCATGTAGAATTTTAAGGAGAGAGGCAGAATCGGACATTTTATTCAACTCTCTCAAGTGACAGTGTGAAAGAGAGACCCAGAAGGAAAGAGGGAGATGGTTCATTAGAACCTGTTTGTTGTTGGGTGATGTCACCAGCTTGCAGATGAGAAATGCGTGTCTTCTGGAGGTTAAATAACTTGCTCAAGAGCATACAGGCAGAACTAGAATTCAAAACCCACCAGTGCTTTTTCTTACTGCCTCCCTAATTAGCACTTAAAGGCCTAGTGGTAAAACTTTCGGGCAAACAATAATTAGGGTTTTTCAGAAGGTTTTTACGCTGAGGTAACAGTTCTGAACCTGACCAGTTAACGGGTTTCTCTCCAAACACAATGTTAGCATTATAGACCGGTCTTTTATTAGAGGCATCCCAGGAACTGTTTATACAAGGACCTGGCTGCCTTCCATGATATCAGCCCTTGAAAGTGAGGCATGTCCCCCAGACCAATAATTCCAGCCTTTTACAAATCACTGCACACATTGAAAATGTTTGTGTGCCTCATTGGAGTAACCACACTAAGCTGCTCAGGGTTCGAGGCAACCCAGCCCTGAGGATCCAAGTTGCCCTAAGGGATGAGGAGGCTGGCATCCTGGCACACCACTGGGGCTAATCTGCATAGATTTCTCTCGCCACAGCATAGAATCCTCATTCATGAATTTGCCTGCACCCCCCATTTATTAAGCTTTCAGGGACAGTGAGCTTGTGAACCATTCTATAAAGTAGGACTTCTTTTATTTACTTGAAATCATGTCTTCCAGAGCCCAAGAGGGACAAATCTTGGGAACTGTCTTCCCAGAATGAAGACACATGCCTGTTTTCATTTTTTTAATGCTATTCTTCTACTCTTTTTCTGCCTTTTACATTTACTCTGCACCCTTGGATCTTCTGTTTCTAGCTAAAGAGGCTTTCCTTCCCACCCCCATGCTACCCATCTTGATAGAAGCCTCTCTGTTCTCTCTGGGCTTTTCCCTTCTAACACTGTTGTTTAATAGTGTAGTGACCAAAGCCACTGTGAAGAATACCAATGCAAGGAAAGGGTCACATCTTTCATTTGGTATTCAGGATCTGCTTGAATACCAAATGTATGCCATGTTTGAGGCCATTTTGACAGTAGTAATACTTAGAGTTGGTATCCTCATTAAAAAGACTATCTAAAGGCATAGGCTGGGAATAAAGAATCTAGAATTGGTCCTATATCTGCCATGAGTGCTAAGTAATCTATGGTAAGTTCTTTTCCCTCACTGAATTTTTCTGTCTTATCTGTTACAGAGATAACCTTTGAAAATCACCCCCAGGGATACTTGGGTGGCTCATTCGGTTAAGCATCTGCCTTTGACTCAGGTCATGATCTCAGGGTCCTGAGATTGAGCCCTGTGTTGGGCTCCCCACTTAGTGGGGGGAGTCTGCTTCTCCCTCCCCCCTCCCTCCATGTGCTTGCTCTCTCTCTCCCAAATAAACAAAAATTTAAAAAAATAAATAAATAATAAAAATCCCCTCAGTTCTAACAATCACGGGGTTTGTGATAATCGAGGAGCTAGAAATTTGTCCAAATGCCTGCCATAGTAATACACTGTTTGGGGGAGATAATATGCTTCAATTACATGAAGAGGATGGTCCTTCTAAGTGAGAAACTTAGAATAGTCCAGTGTATGACTACAATACTAATATTATCTGGTGTGGTGATTATGAACACAGACTTCCTGCCTGTGCAGTCTTAGGCAGATTATATAATCTCTCTGAGCTTCTATTTCTCATTTTGAAAGTGGAGGTAATAGCACCTCCCTCACAGTGTTGTGTAGTGCTTGTGAACCACTTAGAAGAATTAGCGCCTAGTAAGCTCCCAGAAAATGGTGAACTGTCACCATTACTATAATGTGAGAAAACAAAGAACAGATAGGGCAACCTACAAGATATAATTTTTTATCGCTTTGTCACTTTAGTCATCTCTCCCTTTGTTCCTTTATCTTTTCTTTCCTTCTCCCTTCTCATCTTAAAAAAAAAAAAGTAGGACCCTATTCTTCGCAACTGCAGGAGGCCACCCAGCCTCACCCTGTAGCATACCAGTTAGTCTACCACAGTTATGAAAAGAGGAGCATCTGTCACTGTTTTCTAGACACTCTTGCCCCCAATGCTGCTTCCTTCTTTCCTGTGATCCAAGGAGACATACTGGTCCAGAAACTATACAGGAAGCTGGGATGGAAATAAGCTATAGAGTAGTCACATAGTGGGACCCTTCCAGATTGACAGTTCCTTTTGCAGTTGCATTACCACCTATAGCAAATGTAGAGGAGAAGCTGCTAGGAGCTAAAACCGGCACTGCTGTGCTTCAGGAGGAGGAGGAGGAAGAATCCCTTACGTTTGCAAAGGACTTTATAGTTACCAATGCCTTTTCACACCCTGACCAGCATATGACCAGCAGATCAGTTCTTAAGTTCTCCCTCTGATACTTTGTGGGTATAATTGGCCTCTTCAGGGATTCCCACCTCATCAGGAGGTATTTAAAGACTATGGACAATTAGCTATTAGGACCAAGTTGACAGTAACAAAATATAGCCTGTGTTCCTCTGGGGAACAACAAAGTCCATACCACAATAGGAACTTGTTTATGATTCTTTATGATGCATTTTTTTTATGCTCAAGGGAACATTAGCTGTTCTCTGTTTAGAAGTAGGATCAGAGGTTAAGAGCAGTGAAGAGGGATGCATCAGATATAGTCTGGAAGTTCATAAACCTGGGTGTAAATTCTAGCCTTATCTTTTCTGTGTGATCCTGGGCAAATCCCTTAACCACTTTTTTTTTTTTTTTAATTTATTTACTTGACAGAGAGAGAGAGGGATTACAAGTAGGCAGAGAGGCAGGCAGAGAGAGAGGCGGAAGCAGGCTCCCACCAAGCAGAGAGCCCGACATGGGGCTTGATCCCAGGACCCTGAGATCATGACCTGAGCCGAAGGCAGAGGGCCAACCATTGAGCCACCCAGGCGCCCCCCTTAACCACTTTTGACCTTAGAGAATTCATCTATAAAATGGGAATAATAGGAATACTTATCTTATAAGATTGTTATGACAATTTAATTAGATAACATGTAGAACAACTAGTAAAGCATGTGGCACTTATAAAATGCCAAATAAATGGTAACTTTTTGGTAGTGATGACATTAATTATTATTTTTTAAACTTGGTTTTTAATATGGACTTTTTAATTCAGTGATTAACAGAATAGATTACTCCTAGCATACCAAAAATATTAGTTGTGGGAGCCTGGGTGGTGCAGTTAGTTAAGCATCCTCCTCTTGATTTCAGCTAGGTCATGATCTCAGGGCCGTGGGCTCCCCACTCAGCAGACTCAACGGGAGTCTGCTTGAGATTTTCTCTCTCTTTCCCTCTGTTCCTCACCTCCTGCTCTCATTCTCTCTCTCCCCAAAATAAATAATCATTTTTAAAAAATTAATTCTCCCATGCTCAAAGCAAATGCTAATTGTGAACAAAAGCAAAAGAAGACATATATATATATACATATATATATGTGTATATATATATATTCAGCTTTAATGTAATTTGGGAACTTATATATATATTCAGCTTTAATGTAATTTGGGAACTTACATAAGCAGCTTTTGTGCTGCCTCCTAGGATAGAAAGAGCTCAGGATTTGAAGTGAGAAGATGTGGGTTCAAATGTGAGCTCCACCAATTTCTAGTTGTATGACGATAAGTAATGTCCTTGTTTGAGCTTTGGTGTTGTCATCTGTTAAAATGAGAATAAATTAGTCCAATCTCTTAGAATAGCTCTGGGGTTTAGATAAAATATGTGAAGGTGGTGTGAGGGCTGTAGAACAATACATTGTTATGTACACATTCTTCAGAAGGAAGTTTGTGAGCACATTCATTTCATGTTCAGATAACTTGTTTAAAGAAGCATGTCTTTAAGAACAAGCTTTGTTGTGGCTTTATGGGTGGGAAATGTATTTAGAATTGAATAATGCCCTGACTAGGTGATTCTCATCTTCTAATCAAGGCTGAATAGACTTTGAGAAAAAAGAGTTGTGGCTCTTACATCAAGTTATATGAAATTATAATTGTTAAGCACTTGTTTAGTGCTGTGGGGGTATTTAGGGTTTTAAGTGTCATTTAAATAATACCCCTTCACTTAACTTGTTCAAGACTAATTGAAAGACATAAGACCAACTGAAAGACAGACAAAGGACTCAGGGGGAGTACAAATATCACATTTGTTACTGAGAAAGTTGATCAGAGATTGTGGTTTGGAATCTGCAGCTAGGGGGCTTACTGATATATTCTTTGCCCCTAATTCGACAGACTTGGCCACGAAGTCCTGGAGAAGCAGGTTTGACTCCAGAAAAGGGAAAGGAAGGGGCTGAGATGCTTCACCCACATTCACCAAACAGATAGGTCTTCATCTCACTGTGTGTGAGAGATGGGGAGAGCATCCCAGAGTCCCTCCATGTGGAAGCATGAGTATGAAATGCTTCATGGTTATAAGCTTCATCTTATTAAATCTTCACAACAACTCTGGTTAGCAAAAATGTCTCAATATTATAAATAGACAATGAACCAGAAATTAAGTAACTTATCCACAGCCATCAGAGAGTTAGGAGGTTTTAGCAATGGAATCCAACCCAAGTCTCTCTCCCTAGGTCACTGGGGAGCTCACACCACACAAATAACATCTACTGACACATAAATAAGACATTGAATCATAATAGTTACCATGTGTGGGCTCCGTGTTGGCTGTTCTAATCCCTACAACAACCCTTTCATCCAGCAGAGAAGGAAGCTGGAGTTCCAAGCATCTAACTGACATGGCCAAGAGCTCGAATTTGAACCTAAGAGTTTCTATTTCCAACGCCCAACAGCAGTCCAGTTGACCTGATTGAATCATTAACCCCCACAGTTTTAAAAATGCAAAAATTAAAGCATAGAGAAAAGAAGTGATTCATCCAAAGTTGCACCACTGGAGCCAAAACTAGAACCTATACATTCTGGGCCTTTACATCTTGACAGCATTAGATAATATACAGCCTTAGCCATCAGTACAAAGGAGTATGGAGGAGGGAGAGTTTGCTGAGAGCTGAAAGGTGAGGGAGTGCTTACAAAGGCTCGTGGTCTGTCTGTTGTAGGTTATGGGATCTACTTGTCCTTCATATCTGTGGGAGGGAAAAGGAGGAAGACGGTGTATGGGTAAGATTCTAGTGTTTGCTCTCTGTGTGAGCTACAAAAGGATTGTAAATTTTCCACCAGTGTAGCCAAAGGCTGCTCCTGGGGGTAAGGCTATGCAAGGCTCCATCCACTCACAGTGTTGCCAGCACACAGCACAGTCTAGAAAGTGGTGCTGCTCATAGCCCAGAGGGGAGCAGCCAAATTATAAAGAAAATATGAGAACAGAGCTTTTTCTCCCCTTGGAGATGCTGGAATTTTCTGAAATGCAAATTGTACTCTAAAAGCAAAAATACATTTGAGAAACCACTGGTGGTCTATTGCTTCCCAGTTCCACACACTGAACCTTAAGGATGTAATTCATGGAGTGAGAAAGAACACAATTAGGCCACTGAAGGAGGTGGGGAGTTATAATGGAAAGTGTTAGGGAACTAATCAGAAGGCTTGGGTTCTGGCTCTACCTCTACTGTTGATGCTATCACAGGTAAACACAATCTATAGATCTCTTTTCCTAATCTACTGAGTGTGGCTAATTCCCAAAGTATGATTTCCAAATACTACTGCAGGGCATTTCCCTCATAAGCTGTTAAAAATGCCTTGGGAATGTTCAGAAAAATGCAGCCGAGCATGTTTTTTAAAGACTTCATATTTTTGGAGCAGTTTTAGGCTCACAGCAGAATTGAGCAGGAAGTACAGAGAGTTCCCATATACTCCCTTACATATAGCCTCCCCCATTATCAACATTCCCTATTGACAACATCCCTCACTGGAGTGGTACATATGTTACAACTGATGAACCTACATTGACACATCATTATCACTCAGAGTTTGTAGTTTACATTCTACTGGTTTGGACAAATGTATAATGACATATAACCATCATTATAGTATCACACAAAGTATTTTTTTTAAGATTTTATTTATTTATTTGACAGAGATCACAAGTAGGCAGAGAGGCAGTCAGAGAGAGAGGAAGGGAAGCAGGCTCCCCACTGAGCAGAGAGCCTGATGCAAGGCTCGATCCCAGGACCCTGGGATCATGACCTGAGCCGAAGGCAGAGGCTTAACCCACTGAGCCACCCAGGTGCCCCCACACAAAGTATTTTTACTGCCCTAAAAATCCTCTTGTGTTCTGCCTACTCATCCCTCTCCCCATTCCAACCCCTGGACTAGTGATCTTTTTACTATCTCCATAGTTTCACCTTTCCCAGAATGTCATATAGCTGGAATCATACAATTTGTAGCCTTTTCAGATTGACTTCTTTTATTTAGCATTAAGATTCCTCCATGTCTTTTTATGGCTTAATAGCTCATTTTTTGGTGTTGGATAATATTCCACTGTGTGGATGCACCACAATTTATTTATCTGTTTACCTATTGAAAGGCATCTTGGATGCTTCCAAGTTTTGGGCAATTATGAAAAAAGATGCTATAAACACCTGTGTGCAGATTTTTGTGTGAACATAAGTTTTCAGCTCCTTTGGGTTAATACCAAGGAGTATAATTGGTGGGTTATATGGTAAGAATAGGGTTAGTTTTGTAAGAAACCACCTAACTAACTACCTTCCAAAGTACTGTGCCATTTTGCCTTCCCACCAGCAATTAATGAGAGTTCCTGTTTCTCTACGTCCTCAACCAGCATTTGGTGTTTTCGGTGTTCTAGATGTTGGCCATTCTAATAGTCATATAGTGGTATCTCATTGTTATTTAATTTGCATTTCCCTAATAGTATATGATGTGGTGGAGCATCTTTTCTTATATTTATTTGCCATTTGTAGTAGCACTTTTTTGATGAGGTATCTTTAAGGTCTTTAGCCCATTTTTTAATTGGATTGTTCATTTTTTTATTGTTGAGTTTTAGAATTCTTTGTATATTTTGGATAATCATTCTTTATCATATATGTCTTTTGCAAATATTTTTCCCCTGTCTATGGCTTGACTTCTCATTCTTTTGACAGTGTGTTTTGCAGAAGTTTTTAATTTTAATGAAGTCCAGCTTTATCAATTATTTCTTTTGTGGATTGTGCTGGTGTTATATCGAAAAAATCAAAGCCATTCCCAAGGTCATATAGGTTTTGTCCTATGTTATCTTCTAGGAATATTACAGTTTTGTGTTTTACCTTTAAGTCTGTAATCCATTTTGAGTTAATTTTTGGAGAGGGTGTAAGGTCTACATCTAGATTTTTTTTTTTTTTGCATTCTTTGTTTAATTGTTCCAGCACCATTTGTTGAACCTAGCATTTTTTTTCTGAAGGTGAAAATATTAGATCCATACTTAACCTTTATTCAATTTTAAAATAAAAGCATTATTTCAGCAAAATTAAGTAAAATAACAGGGACTGATAATAATATCTATGCTATTAGACTGTATATAAATATGTTGTAAACTATAAGTACTATGCATATATTGCTGCTACTGTTGTTTTTAGTATCACTCAGCTCCTGCTCTCAGATAGCCCCCAGTCTAGTAGCAGTAGTATATTTATGCTCAGGCTTCTTTTAATCAAGTGAGAGGCAGAATGGTGTGGCTAGAAAGAACCCCAAAATGGAAGCTAAAAACTCTGAGGTAGAGTACTACATCTGCCTCTTAACTGTATTACCTGGGCCAAGTCATTTGATGTCTGTGAGCCTCAGGAGAGCAGCCTATGAAATGAAGGCTTTGAACTTTTGGCATTTAGGAACCTTCTCACCCTAACATTCTAGTACTCTATTTGGTATGGCCTAGGATGAGATTCTGTCACACTGATTCACATTTTTCTCAGCAGCAATGTTAGATTTTTTTTTAAAAAAGGGATTGAAGCCCAAAGAAGTAATAGAAATAAGATGTATATGAAAGTTCAAACTGCTGAGAAAATTGATTTCGGAAAGAATAGCTCTATTTGCCCCATTTTTGATAACATAAACAAGTTTCACAAAACCAAACTGCTAAGGTATTAATTTAATAAAAAAAAAATACATCATTCAGGTTCCCTAAGTATAATGAATAAAATGTCAAGGTGATTGACCTTCCTTTTCTAACATAGACAGAGTCTCTTATCTGAGAATGCTCCTCCTCTCCCAAGGAGTCCCAAAGGGTGGGTTTCTCTGTTGATTTAGAGAGTCAATAATTCAGTAAAGTCCCAGGTAAATGGCAGAACACAAGCTGAGATTGGGTTTTTGTATTCGTATTTTATAAACATTTCAGGATTTTTTTTTCCTGACCCTTGATCTTTTGCCATTCTTAAAATGAAGATCTTATATCTTAGAATCTTGGTTAGAAACAACCTCAGGGTCATCTCTCCCAACTTTTTTCTCTGAGTGGATCTATTCTTAGCCACGCCCCTGGCTGAATATTCTAGCAGTTCAACATATAGATTCCAAAACTAGATTCACACCTTCGCTCTGTCCTGAATAGCTTTGAGACCTTGGGCAAGTTACTTAATGTGTTCCATGGATCAGTTTTCTCATCTGTAAAATGGGAATAATAACGGTATCTACCTCAGAAGGTTATTATGCAGATTAAATTATTTTATAAATATAAAGTGCTTGGCATATGCCCAGTACAAAATAAATGCCAAATGTATGTTAGCCATTACTGTTATCATCATGATCTTATCAAATATGCCCTTATTTGAATGCTTCTAGGGACAAGAGAGAATGTACTCACTGTCCCCACCCATCCCTCCTTCTCCATTGCCACAAGGCAGCCCACTGACATATTAGCCAGAAGCAATTCTGTTTAGCTTGAGCTCTGGAGTCAGACTTGAGTGTGAGATCTTATTCTGTCTGCACCTTGATATGATAACCCATAGTATCTATCTTCAACTGTAAAATGGCAGTAATCATACCTACTTCATTTGGCTTTTTTGAGGACTAGACTACTATATATAAAGTACTTAGCATGGTTCTAGCTACACGGTAGGTACTCAGTAAATGATAGTTGCTGCTATGATAATGGTTAGGAAGAACAAGAAGGAAACAGAACAGAAGGAGGAAGAAGAAAGTAGCACAGCGGCATACCAGCAGCTTTGAGTTCTTTCTGGTAAGCTGAATTCTGTGTCCCTGTGATTTTACCTCCCTAGTCCCAGCCCTGCCAGCTGGTACTGCACGTAACACGTCTGATCTGCTTGGCAGCCCTTCAGATACCCCTTTCCCTGTAGTGGCAGCCACCACTACCACTTCTCAGTTCCCCCTTGAATGGGACCCAGAGCACTGCAGGATGGTTCCACAGCATGGCCACCTTTCTTGCAGGGGAGAACTTCATCCCCCTAGGTTCCCCTACAGCCTTTTTGTCCATGCCAGGCAAAAAAGAATGGAAGCAGAGATTGTTCTTGTTCAATTTGAAATTTCTGTCTAAAACGACCTCCAAAGAATTGCTTCTGATCTGAGGTACCTGAAGGAACAGGCCCCAAACAGCCATGTTTGCTGCTGAAGTAGTTGAGCACAGCTTCATGGAAACCCAAGGGCATCTCTAGTTACAGCATTACCCTAGCAGGGCAGCAGGGCAGAAATAAGAAAGGCAGCCTGCTGCAGCCCTTTGCTCCAGGAGGCTTCGGGAAGTGAGCCCAGGACCCCTCTCCAAGGCAATATTCTAGTCAGTAATAGCTACCACTGACTGAGCATGTTCTGGCTTGGACACTGTACCCAAAGCTTTATCAACACTCCATTTAACTGTTACACCAACCTATGAAAGTTAAACTGATTTATTCTTATCATAGAGATGAAAAAACTTATGCTCTCTGGTTGTGGAACTTCAAGGTCTATAGGTACTAAAGTGAAACAGGGATTTGAATTTAAATTTGCTTCAGTCTTTTTAAACATTATACTGTATAGCTATCCCCCTTACTAACCACATGGCCTTAAAACAAATGGCAGCCACTTTGAGCCTCAATTTTGCCATCTCTACCTTGCATGGTTGTTACAGGAATTAAATGAAATAACATGAAGTCCCTGGCATGTAATAGGTGTTCAAGAAACTTCAGTGTCCTCCTTTTCAGGTCCCAGCTATCTCACCCAAAGCGACAGAGAAAAATCACTTAACTTGCCTGGGACACAGTTTTCTGAACCTCCAACCTGGTGTGTTGACAGCTTAGGCAGGGTTCGGTTTAGGCCTGAGGCTCCAGCCTCCCAGCCTGTTTTTCTCTGTAGCATTTCTGCTGGTATGCATAGGCTCTGGCACTACAGTGATGATGGTTTCTCTCTACAAACATCATATTTACAAACCACAAATAACAAAGTACAAGATGCCGGAAGAGCTCTGGCATGTTAATTAAGAACAATAGCGGAAGCAGCTGGGCAGAAAATACCAACGAGTATGAAGCAGAGGCTCAGTTGACTAGAGACAGCGTAATATTGTATGTTAATTGGGGAAGTGGGTAAACATTTGCCAGCAGCTTGCCCCTCCGGTGCATTGGAAGACAGACAGCAGGCTGGGCCTTCCCCACTGCCTTGCCTGCCCATCTGCCCAGAACCCAAGAGATACCAGTAGAGCTGCTTAGCTCTGAGTTCCTTATAGGCAGAGAGGATTCTTGAGGTTGATGTGTCTCCTTAATGACCCTCCTGGGCATACCAGGTTTCCATCTGGATACAGTCAAAGATAGTGTTCCTCCTTCAGCTCTCCAGCCTGGTTGACACTAGGCCTCCCACGACCCTCATCCCCCTTGACTAGGAGAAGACAGTGGAGCCATCTCATTAGGTGTGGTTTGGGATGAGCAGAGGACAAGATCTCCAGCCTCAGATGCTGTATTCTCTGAGGACCACAGGCCCAGGGCCTCTATATCTCACATAGCGGACTTCCCAGCCTCCCATCACATACAATCAGACCTGTCCCTTTATCTGTATGTCTGTCCATCCTTAGTTATTCACATACACGGTAGCCATCATTAAACATGTGCTCTGTGCTGAACACTATGTATTTTTTTCTCATTTAATCTTCACATCGGTCCTGCATGGTTGATATTAACTCCAAAGCCACAAAGCTAATAGCCAACACAGCTGTGATTTAAACAGGAATCTTTCCGGTTCCAAAGCCCACT
Source organism: Mustela putorius furo (assembly GCF_011764305.1). Taxonomy (NCBI): domain Eukaryota; kingdom Metazoa; phylum Chordata; class Mammalia; order Carnivora; family Mustelidae; genus Mustela; species Mustela putorius. The sequence goes on along the minus strand of NW_025422005.1, from coordinate 39,810,153 downwards.
GTCACTTCCACTAAACTAGTATATCTCAACTTTTTAAAATTCATACTCCCTTCTGATAAATATGAAGACTCTGTTTCTTTCTCTCTCTCTCTCTCACTCTCAGATTCATAAATCCTCCATCCCTGCCCCTGGCCTAGGAGGTCATAAAGCTACTTCAGGATTCCTACGTGACTAGCATTTCCCAACTGAGTCAAGATTTTGCCTAGCTTTACTCTCTACAAAGAGTTCATATGATTAAATAATGATTTTTTAATTTCCAAAATTTAAAGTCTTCTTATGGCATTGACTCATTTTTTCAAACTAAATATCCCCCTACCCAACCAACAAGGAGACTGTGATACACCTTCCCAGGGAGACTCTCCTCAGTGGAGGGTATCCATCTTTGAGCATGGTAGAGTACACATTGTCCAGTTTACTACAGGAAAGCTTAGCCAGATCAGCCCCAAAGACTTAGCTCTTTTCTGACCAAGCAGAAAAGTCCCTCCATGCTGTCAGGAGTTAACCAAGCGGAGATCCCCAAGAATGCTAATCAGTTGTTTAGCCAGTACCCTTTCCTAAAGTGTACCAGTTCTGTGGGCCAAGCTGTGCTGTGCAGGAGGCACAGACCTCCCACCTTCCAGGAAGAGGTCCAGTCTCCTGAAGCTGCGCCTGCCTGTGGTCACATGCTAGTTCTTCCACTAAGCTATGAGACGTGACCTCCCTAAGCTCTGGTTTCCTCAGTTCTAAGATGGAAGTAGCACCACCTGTGTCACAGGTTTATTGTGAGCATCAAATAATAAATTTGGAAATGCTCAGGCCACTGCATAGCAGGCTGAGAATCAGTATGCACAGGTAGGACCTGAAAGCCATGTGGAAAAGAGAGCGCTTCTTCCAATCTTTTAAATATGTTTTCTTTCTTTTTAGGTAACCCAGCTCGACCCAAATAAATCATTATTGGAGGTAAAGCTGTTCCCTCAAGAAACCCTTTTCCTTGAAGCGAAAGAGTAAACGTGGCCCAGCAGTGGAACCAGCCATTCCTTGACAAGTCAGAGGCCGGCGTCAAGAGAAGGGCTCCTTGCCAACCCACCTACACGCTCGTCTCACTCAACTCAATGTCACACTTCTGCCTCTTGCAAGATTGCTGGAAAAAAAGTAATAATAAACATAGCTACTTAAAATTTCCCATCCACGAGTGTATGTTCCCAACCCTCATAGAGAATTACAACTCTGCAGCTCTCCTATACCCCGTCCACCTCACCCTTGTTCAATGACTAATGCACTGTTCAAGTGTGAGTGTCCACGAAGTAGAATTTTTACCTCTCCAGTGCCCTTCGTTTCCCCACAATGTCTAGGACAGTTCTGTCTGCCCTGTGACACCAGGATGCTATGTATTTGATATGTCTCATTGAGCCAGGGCTCATGCACCTCTGCCTTTTTATTTTCACGACTGGATTTCTACTTTGTCACCTAATTTTAAAAGGCATGGGGAAAAAAGTCAAATGGGACTTCTCAGCATGGAGATTAAACATTGTTGTAGGAAAAAAAGCATATCATTTTTGTTGGTACTTTCTGACTTCTTTACTGAAATTTAAGGTTGTGTTTGAGGAATGCATTTGACATATATGCAAGATATTTATTTATTGCAGCTGCCTTGGGTCTCCAGGTTCCACGTAGGAGTTATCTGCTGTTCCAGTGAAGCATGGAAAACTGTTGAAGCACATTATATGAATGCTGAGATAGTGTGAAAAGGACCAGTACCAGGACTTTGGTATCTAGTCCAGCTGCAAGAAGCTGCTGTTAGGTTTGCATTTGGGTAGTTAGAACCTCATGGATACCAGCTCCCAGATTGCTGGTCCACCAGCATACACCGAACATAATTCTCTCCTGCTTTTCTCTCCCTCTGCTCCATCTTGTGTTGGGACCTTGTTACTTGGTATTTTAAGTACCTGGTCTGTCACCAAAATCTGATCAGCCAGCCCATGGGCTCTGAGCCCTGCTGTAAAACCTTATCCACTGTTTCATTCTTTTAACATTTCAGTATTAGATTCTAGATTCCCATTTCAAATGAAAGAGATCTCACCCTATGGCTGAAAATTCTGTCCTCTTATATTCAAGAGAACAGACTTGGGGGGCTCAGCTCAGAAGACATGTATTTCCTGAAGATACATGTAATAATTTGGGAATGATTTAGTAAATGTGGATTTTTGTTAATCTGTGGCTCCAGAGTTTGAAGTTTAGTTCATGGAAATACTGTTATGCCTTCACAGCCAATGATTTCTTTTTAGTCTTGGAATGTTTCTTCATATCTGTTTTTATGTTTACTGTCGTCTCTCTCCCAAGGTTTGGGATTCTGATTTTGGCATTTTGTATTTGTCCAAAGTACAGTCTAAGTGCTGGGTTTTTCCCCCAGCCCGGTTCAAGGGGTTCTCAGAAGACGCTAACTGAAGCCTAAGATGTGGCTGGTCATTTTCCCTCTGCCTGGAAGTGCATATTTGCCAGGAAAATTCCTCTTGTGTCTTTTCTCTGGTGCTCCAACCAGGGACCTCCCTGAACACTCTCTCATAAGAGATGTGTTCCTAAAAGATAGTGCTACATCTGCTTAGGGTCGGGCCTCCTCCAGCTCCAAAGTCTCCCAGGGAGGCTGAAAGGAAAAGAGACCAAATATGAGAGAGTTCAACCTGTGCACTTCCTCTCCAGCTCCACTCCTACCTTCTCTTTTTTTTGGGGGGGGGTGTGGGGGGTCTACACCTACCTTTCCAACCTGGTGGCACCGAAGACAGTCATTTCCAATGCTACAGATGCACTGGGGCACCAACTCTTCTTTTTCCAGGTAGACCTTAGCTTCCATGCAGAAGCTAGAACTCTAAACCCAGGCCATACTCAGGAACAGCAGCAAGAGTGTTGGTAGGAGTTGGAGAGGAGATTCTGAATTTACTTTCATGGTTAACCTGTTCCATTTCATTTGGGTTTGACTTCATCATATTGTTCTGCCCTGTCAGCCTCACTTCTGTATCCCAGTGATATAAACTTTACTCTGAAACTGATTTCATAAAAGTTATTAAATGCTTCTTGAATGTGTATGAAGTTTACACACCCTTTTCCAACCCTCTCTTTAGAGATTCTCCTAGTTCAGTCTCATGAAATCCTATCCTATAGGTCCCCATTGCCAGGAAAGGCCTCAGCTAATTGTCATTGTTTACTGGTGTCATTCTGGTCTACTGAGTTCTAGAACCAGGGGCCAAAACAGTTTTGGGCTTTTTCTTACAAGCACCTTAAAGTGACTTTGCATAAAGTTAGGTTCCAAGAAAAACGTCAAGTAACTTAATATCACAAGAGGAGAAGTTATTGAGTAACTTCTGCTATCGCAGAAATAGCACTGTTCTTTGGCAGTTCTTCCTCCTGCCCTTAAACTTTCTTGGTCTTTACATCCCAGCTGCCAGATGCAGTTCTGAGTCAATCAGAACGTGGGCTCAGTGTTCTTATGCCCAGCTGTTCACAGTGAAGTCCCAGGACTCCTTGTCATCCTCACTTCCATTCCAGTTCATTCCTCTGTGTTTCTTGGATTATCCGTTGTATGTTTGGAGCATTAGTTTGAAGGTTTAAGGAAGTACTGACAGTTTCCCACAGACCCTAAGAAGGTCTGGTTTGGGGAGGTTTCTGATTTGCAATGTTGCCATGCTTTGTCACTACTAGTTTTATGGGACACACAGGTGTTCATCTCTGAATTGTAAGCATGCAAAGTCTGAATGGAATGAGGGCATCTTTTATGGAATCTTTTTTTTTTTTTTTAATGTAGAACAATGGGATTTAGGTTGTATGTGGTGACATTAGAAATATAAAGTAAGTTTGCAATTGCATTAAAATTGCTTCTCCCAAAGCTACACATACTGACCTGAGTACACTGGTCAATCCTAAATTCAGTTCAGGAGTAATCACAAAAACATCACACTTCACAATCTATGTGACCCTTTCACCTGCATTATCTCATTTGATCTTAAAAAAAAAAAAATTCTTGGAAGGAGATTGATGTCTCTCTCTCTCTCTCTCCTTTCTTTCTCATTTCCCTCCCCTTCCTCTTTTTTTCTCTCTCTCTAGCTTTTCTTTCTTTTCTCTCTCTCTCTCTCTCATACACACACACTAGAGACTTTAGTGTCTTCCAGTTTGAACTTTGATTCTGCCACTTGACAGCTGTGTGACTTTAAGTGAGTAACGTCTCTGAGCTTCAGTGTCCTGATAACATTCAGGAAGCGTTTTGCAGTTTCCCATACCTTCTACATTCATCACCACAGCCCACCGCAGTGAGGGAAGCAGGGCAGAGATGATCATTCCATTTTTGCACATGGGGCTCAAAGGCCAGTGCTTGCCTAAAGTCACACAGAATGTCAGTACAAGAGTCTGGACTCGAGCCCTAGATTCTCAGCCCTTCTATAGAAAAAAAAATCTCTAAATTTCATGTCCAAGAATAGATCTTGGCATCCCCCACAGTTGTGTATAAAAATTTAAATGTAATCTCTTGGAAGGGGAAATCTGTATTTATCAGATTCTCAGTGGGCAGTATTGATGCCAGAAAATTTGGAACCACCATTTACATCATGCAAACACCATCAAACTATTTGGGAAGTTGAACCTGTCCATTCTTTTCATCAAGCCACATTTTTATCTAAAAGAAAGCTGCAACCCCCCAAGGGGCGGTAAGGAGAGATACAACAGTTGGGCTTTCTTACCTTGGACCTCCAGCTGCATTTAGTGCTTCTTTCTCATCTCAAATAATCTGCTTTGGATGACCCCTAACAACGCCTCTGGCCTTACAGCTCCTCCCTGCTGTATTTTGAAAGTGTGGTCTGAAAGGAAATACCAATAAAAGAGACTTGCTCTCCGGTCTTCATTCTGTTAACTCTTAGTTTACACACTATTAGCTGTGGTTCTCAGGTTTGAGAAGTGACATAATGTGTAGCTAAGAGCATAGCCTCTGGAGCCATGTTGCCTGGGTCCAAGCCGCTCCTGAACTTCCTAGTAGTGTGCCCTTGGGAAGTCACTTCACCTTCCTGTGTCCCCGCTTTTGGGCTATAAAATGGAGATAATTACAGTCCTTGGTCGCTAAGGTTGTGAAGATTAAATGAGCATTCAACAATTAGTTGTAAGGCAGTTAGCTATTATCTGGTCTACACATGGGATTATAAAAGGAAAGGAGAGTGGGTGATGATAGTGACAAGTGGCAGTTTATGGGGGAGGACACGGGAAATGTGAAAAGCAGACGCATGAAATCCAGGAGTACTGCTCTAGGGCCTTACGGGGAAGGTTAAAGAGCCCTGCACATGGTGTCACTGTTACGGGTGTCCAGAGGCTAAGCCTGGGGCATTATGGGAATGAGGGAGGAAGTGACTAACTTGCTGGGCACTTGGGATGTCCCCAGTACTGTGCTCAGAGCATTACATACATTACCTCATGTAACCCCACAATAACCCTTCAAGTGAGTGATCTTGACCCCATTTTGAAGCAACAGGCTCAAAGAGGTTGCCTTTGCAACCTTGCCGAAGCTCCACAGTTAATTTAGAGCAAAACAGAGTTTGGGGCCAGACCTCTGACTCTAAGGCTCCTGCTGTTTATATCAGTGTAGCACCACATTTGAGAAAAGCATGACATTTTACCAAAGCATTTCAAATAATCACAGTAATATTTTTAAAATGTTGCTGGATACTAAATGGGTAAAGCCCCATTTCCATAGAGAATTCAGCTCTCCAAAAGGACTCTTTCCCCAGTGTGTCAGGGGCCAGGTTTTAAGCAATGCCTTTTACTTTTAAGCCCCTGGATTGTTTTAAGAAGGATCCTGTAACTTCTCCCTCTTGGACATCTACAAAGTTCATTCCTTGTTCCTTCATCCATTATCCTGTGGGCATTTATTCCCTCATACCTTTGTTGTCACTCACCTGGATTATAAAACCACATCCTAATTGGCCTCCCTTTCTCCAGTCCCTCTCTTAAAGACCATTCTCCACGAAGCTGCCAGGAGTTTTCTAAAACACCTGTCACCATGTCACACCCACACCTTCATATCCTCAGAGGCTTATCACTTTTGCCCTCCAAATAAAATCCAAACTTGCCTTGCATTTAAAACCCTGGTCATCTGGCCCCTACCTCCACTCCCATCTACCTCCAGCTATGCCCTCAACACACATCCTGAGTCACCTGCAGTTTTCTGAAAGCATCAGCTTTGTATCACATCTGGCTTGGACACTATCCCCTCTGTCACCACCAGACTCCTACCACCTCTCTATCCTTCACTTTCAGTTTAGACTTCATTTCCTCTAGAATGGTTTCCCAGACCATTGCTACACCCTCCAAGTTAGGCTATAAATCTTCAGCCCTGGGCTGCACTTGTAGTGCTCGGTCACCGTGAATTGTAACACTCAATTCGTTTGTTCTTCCTGCCCCCATCGCAGACTGTGAGCCCCCCAAAGGGTCTAAGTCACTTCTTATCCTCAAGGCCTAGCAAAATGACTAGCACACAGTAAGCACACAGGAAATTGTGACTTAGTTAACTGAGTTTCAACAAACAAATGATGTCTGTGTGTAATCGGTCACTTCAATCTCTAACACCTTGCTTGCTCATCTGGGAACATTGTGAGGACAGAGACCAGGTCATAATCACCTGTTTATTTCCAGAGCCAGCTCAGGGTTTGGCATAGCAGTCATGTACCCAGTGGTTACTGAAGCACTTAGTTAATTGGAGCTGGAACAAAACCAACCGGAGCTGCTGAGAAGAGACAAAGAGTAAAGGAATTCCTGTTGAGTAGCCTGGTGAGGGCTGCCCAGTGTCACCCCCAGGCCATTCTCAGAAGTACTCCTCCAGGTGGCTGCTCCTAATATCCTTATTTTACAATCAAGGGAACTGAGGCTCAGAGAAACAATGTCACCACTGTCCACGGACACACAGCTAGTAGAGAGGAGCTGAGTGAGATTCCACTCTGGGTCTGAGCCCGAAGCTCATGACTCTTCTGTGTGCCTTCATGAATGAGCCCCACCCTTAGCCCCGGCCCTGAGCTGCTGTAGCTGTAACTTCTAAGCCAAAGGGGAGAGAATATTATAAAAATCCCCACACCTTTTTAGGATATTGCACAACCCTAGTTTTCTCCCACTCCTCCGAAAGCTCCCCCTGTGTCTCCTCTGCCGTTTTCCTGCTCTGCTTGCCTGTGAAATGTCAGCAGCCTTGAATTCCATCCTCTGCCCTCTGCTCTTCTCAAACTCTCCTTAGACAGGAGGTAATTTGTGCTTTGAGACTCAGCTCAGATTTTGCCTAAGGTATAAACTCCACAAGGGTAAGAGCTGTGTCAATCTGATCTGTTGTTTCATCCTTCCACGCAGGCCTGGCACTGTATATAGGTGCTTGATAAATAGTGAACATCTGTATCATGTTTATTGAATGCCAGGCACAAAGTACTTCACTCCTCACAACAGCTCTGTGAAGAAGGAGCTATCAATATCCCCACTTTATTGGTGAGCAAACTGAGGGCACAAGAGATGAGGTAATTTGCCCAAGGTCACACGGCTAGTAAGCAAAGGAGCCAGGATTCAAACGCAGGTGTTTTGGCTCCAGAGCTCAGGTTATTACCACTCCACTCCACTACCTCTCCTCCAGAAAGCCTCATGGAATCCCCAGGGCCAGGTTAGGGGCCTCTTCTAATCCCTGTGTTTGCCGCTAGGAGAGCACTTATCCTATTATTGTGATTATTTGCTCAGAAGCCTCCCTCTGTGGACCATGACAGGTCTGCCCCCACTGGGCCTGGCACAGGGCACACACAGTAAATGTTATATGAATGAATGAACTACAAAACTACCATATGAGATGGAACATACTATCCCTGTTTCATACATTGATAAACTGAGGCTTAGAGGGGTTAAATCATTTGCCAAAGTCTCATAACTATAATATACCCTGTCTATCTCCAAAGCAAATCTTTTTTTTCCATCATGCATTTTCATTAGACCTGCATTTATTTTATTTAAGATTTTATTTATTTATTAGAGAGAGTGCACATGCGTGCAAGAGAGGCAGAGCATGAGTAGGGGGGAGGGGCAGAGGGGAGAGGGAGTAGCAGATTCCTCCCTGAGCAGGGAGCCTGACTCAGGACCCATCCCAGGACCCTGGGATCATGGCCTGAGCCAAAGGCCGATGCTCAACCAATTGAGCCATCCAGACACCCATTAGACCTGCATTTAGTTGAAATTCTATTTAAGTGCCCTTTGCCTTATGGAGATAATGTCAGTTTTGACTCATCTATTCATCATTTAGGCTTTTTGTTAAACTCTGGATTCTCAGTCTCTACCCTTGTCCCAGAATTTCCAGTCTAGGATGGGGCCACCAGTTTCAGGACAGTGTGGTCAATGCTAGAGGAGTTCCAGGAGCCATGGGAACCTAGAGAAGGCCCCCAGTTTGGGCAGTTGGATAGAATTCTGTGAGGTCTCAGGCCCCTGGAAATGTTATCTGCCTTACTTGGGCACACATTAGTAACACTGGCATTGTATTTTTCTGAAGAGTTTGCAAAAAGGAGAGTCTTACTAAAACTTATCTGTGTTTGGGGGAGGCCAGTGGAAACACATATAAAGGAAATCAGGTTTGGAGGCCAGGAACTTGGCCACATTTCCAGAGGGGAGTGCCATGGTCTCAGCTGGATGGAGCATCCCACATACGAATCATCATTTTCCTGGGGCTGCACGGCTCTTTTCTCATTTCAGAGCATTTCTGGATATAGCAGGTCTACCTCTCCTCATTCTACAGATGGAGCTACTGAGACCCAGAGCAGTGAAGTGACTTGAGCAAGGCTCCCTGCTGGCATGCCTTCAACCACTCCAAGCATCAATGGGGAACTTACACAGTATCACCTACGTGCCTCATGTTCTTGATATTAAAAACACAAAAACAAAACAAAAAACCTGTGGAAGGTCATGGACACCAAAGGAAAGACCATGCTTCCTGGTATAAAAGTGGTACTGTGCCATGGAGGCAAAGCACCCAGTCCCTGCCTTTGCAGAGTCCCACAAGGAACCAGCAGGGCTATGGTGTGCCCCAAATAGTGGAGGCCCTGAGACCAGACCAGTGGGGCTGCTTCCAGAAGCTGGGGGTGGCTCTGAGCTGTGATGCTCCTTTCTTACTGGCACAGTATCACTTTATGCTTTATAGCAAACATGTTCTGATTAATGGAACCCCTGGGAAGGGTGGTGGGAGTGAGCAAGGTGACCTAAGGCGAGAGATGGCCCAGAGTCCCTCTGGGACCTTGAGCACCCCAGGCCTGCCAAAAGGTCTGTGAACCACGACGACCCATTCAGAATTCTGATTCTGGAGGGCATTTTCAGATTATGGTTCAAAAGCAGATGTCACCTGCTATTATCAGCTCCCAGTTCCCTATTCCTTTTTCTAATGGAGGCAAAAGGATACTGAGAAAGGAAGAGTTTTTCACTCCGGAGTGAAGGCAAAGAGAAGAATTCATTCATTAAGCAACTGGCTAACAAATAACAATATCCAATATACCTTGAGCGTTTACTACATATCAGGCACTGAGAAGGACTTCCCATGAATTATGTTATTGAATCCTCACAATGACCGCACGAAAGCATTCTTTTTACTTCCATCTTATGTAGGAGGGAATGTGATCAATGGAGGACTCCACCCCAGCTCAGTCAGCCCTGCTCAGCCCTGCTCAGCCAGGTCCTGTGACCAAGGGTGCTAAGGATACATGAAGGATGCTGGGAGACTCCTGATCAGCGGTGAAAGCACAGCTCTGAGGGCCAAAAGGGAGTGAAGAAGCCCCCAGGGAAAAAGGCTCCCAACACCAAAGGAAAGGCAGCTTCATCCTCCTATACCTATCCCTAGGGGATCAGTCCTGAGAACCAGGGTAGGGAATGTGGCCTCAACTCCACCTGCTAGTCTCCAACCAGCTCTTGTACAGATGGCGAGAACAGTTCTCATCCCTCTCCCACCTAGCTGTTTGACCCTGGGAAAGTCACTTCCTCTCCGTGTCTCAGTTTCCTCTGATATGAATTGGGCTTGAAGATGGGTTGCCATGTGGTTTCAGGGAGGGCAAAACGCAGGAGGAGCTCAGAGAGCTTGCAGTGTTGGCATCTGCCTACTTTGCCTTTGACGAGTGACAGTAGAGCATCCTGAGTGCTAGGTCCTAAGTGGTGAGTAGAAGTGTTCTAGGTAACTGGCCTGGGCACCTGGAGGAGGCATCTGTGCATCTGTGCTGCTGCAAGCCTAGAGTCTGAACCACCCATTGGACTTAAAAAAAAAAAAAAAAAAAAAAAAAAAGTCTATTTGTCAGCCAGCTTCCCCACCCTGACACGGACCTGCCAGGAAAGAGAGTTAACATGTTGGGCTCCTGCCCAACCAGAATCCGGCCCTGAGCCAGTCAAGCAGCTTGGAACTCACCCACATACACAGCCTGGAAGGAGACTGCGCAGTCCCAGCAGGAAATGGGGGGGGGGGGTGAGGGAGTAGAAGGTGTGTGTAGGAAAGGGTGCAAGTCAGAGTAGAATTCTTTGAGGGAAAGATGCCAAAGGCCTGTGTGTGTGTGTGTGTGTGTGTGTGTGTGTGTGTCTGGCCTGAGCAGACAGATTAGGTCTCTCCCTCCTAGAGATATCTCCTAGAGAGATATCCCTCTCTTCTCTTCATTTTGGTCTGTGACTTGGGGTTTATAGGCTGGGACTAGGGGGCTGGGGACTCCGATGTATACCTCGAGGATCATTCAGCGCTGCACTCTAACGGAGAGGCTGATTCTGCCCAAGAGCCTCGTCCTGACACCCTTCATCTTCACGTTTACCTCTCCCCACACGCGCTGGCCCGGCCGCTACTGTCCTCTGAGCAACCCGATTCCAGCGGGGAGGCGACTTGCCCACAGTCACACAGCACTGGGAAGTCGCTCAGTCTGGGTGGTATGCCCCCAGGGGGCTGATTCCTGCAATGCTGTTTCCAAAGGCCCCCTTGTGAGGCAGAGACCATGAGAAGGAAGGTCCAAAGGGTGGGTGGGTGCACATGATCCTCAAAGCCCTAGGAGAACCTGCAGATCACTTGGGCCTTTGCACCGTTTCCTATATGCAGAATCGCCCTTCCCTCCCTTCCTCAGCCTAGTCAATTCCAGGTCTTTCCAAACTCAGTACTCAGAGACTGTGAGAATTCATTTAAAATGGGTCAGAAAGGAGGCCAATCTCAAAATAAATATATTATGATCAGCAACTTTCTTATGTTCGTGTCATAACCAGTTAGACGTTGTGAAAAAATGGGTGAAAAGATTCTGTTCGAGGTAGACACATAAAATACCAAAGATGATGCTGAAGAAACAACTATAGGAACAAAATGACAAAATTTACAAAGTGACTTAAAAGTCTTGAATAAATGAAAGTCACATTGTGTCTAGATGGAAACATTCCATATTGTGAAGATATATTATCTCCATCGAAATAATTTCTAAAGGCAGTTAAATAAAAATTCCAAAAGGTTCTTAAATTTTTACTTTCCCTTTGGAACCAGCTTTAAAAATTCTAAAATATTTTTTTCAGAAGATTCTCTTTCCAAAATAGCCAAGAGAATTTTGAAAAAGAAGAATCAGGAGTCAGAAAGATCCTTGCCCTCCTAAACATTACAGAACTAAATAATGTCTGAGTGAGGCTGATGCAAAAGTAAATTGCTACTTAAAAGACAAAGTGTTAAAATGACCTAACACCATCTTAGAATTTGGTATATAGGATACAGTCAGTGGGAGAAAGGGTGGGTTATTAAGTAGTGCTGTGATAACTGGCTAATCGTTTGCGGAAAAAATTGTTACAAACTTACTCTACACCTTCCCCCAAAATTAATTTCAAATGAACTAAAGATATAAATGTAAATAGTGAAATAGAGGTGCTCTCAGAGAGTTGGATTTTAAAAACCCTTGGTAGGTATAGTACTGTAAGTCAAATCTATAAAGAAAAATGACAGATTTGGTTACATAACATTTTTAAAAACTTGTTTTAAAACTTCAACATAACTGGGTAAAACCCAAAAGAAGAAATGCAGCATATGGTACAGATAAGAGGATGCTACTGTCTTTAATATATAAACAGCTATTACAAATTAAGGAAAAGAGAAACTTTAGAGAGAAAAAAGCAAAGAATATACGCAGATTAAAAAAAAAAAAAACCATGAAACACGAGTGACTAACATAAAGAAAAAACTAAGGAATAACTAAGGGTATGCAAATTACAATGACAAAAGATTCTTTTTTTCCTGCCTGAATTGACAATGAATAAAAAGACCAGCAAGATGCACTACTGTTGAGTGTGCTCGTTGACACAACCTATCCTGAGGGCTATTTGACAAGTAGCTATCAAATGCCTTAAAAAAAAAAGCCTCTGACCAATCAATCTTATTTCTAGGAATTTGTCCTTAGGAAATAATTAGGCAAACTCACAAAGAATGCTCATTGTAGTAATGTTTATTGTAGCAAAAATTGGAAACAAACAAAATACCTCTCAAGGGAAAATGGGCTAAATAAAGGTACATTCATACATGGAAATAGTAAGCAATTTTTAAAGGTTATGTAGATATATTGATTAATATGAAAAAATGTTTATCAGGTTTGTATGTAAAAATGTAAGTAATAAAAAGCAGATTTTTGTGAAGGTACATACACAGGAAAAAAAATTCCCACTATACTTTGCTGAACTGTCTAAAATGTTTTATAATGTTTCATCAGAACAAGCAATAATAATGTTTCCACTTGGGAAACTTAACGTCTCATTTCAGGGATCCCTTTCTTCAGGAAGTCTCCCTTGATCCTCCTTTCCCCTCTCCCACCTCAACCCTGTTTCTCACTGTGAGGTCACTGGTGGGTGACTTCATCCCTAGTTGTTGGTCTACGAGCTCTGTAAGGGGCCATCGCAGTTGATTCATCTTAAGGTCTCAGGGTCTGGCACTTACTAGGGGCTCAACATGAATGAAATTAATGAAAGACCCCTTCTCTCGTGTTTCCGTGAATGATCTATCAATTGAACGGTATCGAACCCCGATCGGAAAGCCTCTAGGTCTGATCCTACCCGACTGGAAATGAAGATGAGAAGGAAAATGCCTGGGTGGAAGTGGGATCTAGGTTCCCATCTTCCTCGACGCTCAGCAGCACAGTGACCCCGGACAAGTTACGTCGCCTCGCGGAACCTCGGAGGACTTGTCTCTAAAACATGGAACATCACACCTCCCCAAGGACTGGGTACCAAGCAACACAACCCACGCCAAGCGTTTAGCAGGGTAGTGGTAACTTTAGGCGCTCAAAAATAGAAGCAAATAGTTGGGCAATGAACATTACTCGCAGCGTACTGGTCCCGGGCTCCGACGCACCCAACCAGAAGGCTCTGGAGACCGGAAGCCTGGCGACACTGGGCGGTCGCCGCTCCCGCACGCGTCCTGCGGACTCCCGGGCTTGATCCAAAGGAGCGCTGCGGCCCGGCGCAGGGGCTTCGCGTCGGGGGCTCCCGCCGGGCTCTCAGCTCCGGTGCCCTCACTCCCCCGCCTTCGGGTGACTCCCTGGCCCACTTCCTCGCTGAGGAGTCTCCCCCGAGGGGAGAGGCTGAGCACCAGCAAGTCCCGCGGGCCCCAGAGGGTGAGGGTGAGAGGTGAGGAGAAGGGCCATCTGTCCGCCGCGCCCAGCCTGAGGCCGCGCCTGGAACTGTGTGCCACTTGGGCCTTGGGTAGGGGTCTCCCCTGGCACCCCCGGGTTCAAATTTTCCTCTATCCCGTACTGCTTGTGAGATGGGGGACCAGTCACCTCACCTGAGTCTGTTTTCTCACCTGTCAAGTGGAATAATTGGACTTGCCTCGCAGAATGTGGCGCGACTTAAGACCCTGTAGGGAAAGCGCGAGGCGCAGGGCCCCTCGCAGGAGAGCGCTGAGAAGTGGAGCGCCAGGATGGCAGAGGTTCTTCCTGGCTGCAGAACTGTGCCTGGGTCCCTGGCCCCGGTCTAGGCCGGATCCGTGAATTTGACCCCATAAAAGGGCCATTTTAGCCGGCTCGGGGGCGGGGACAGCAAACCAGGCAGCACTTCGCTGTCCACCCAGGGGTGCACGCGGCTGAGAGTCTTAATTAACGTGGCTCCAGAGTTGATCAGGAGGAAAATGTTGTCGTGGTCTATGTGTGTACAGATGTGAGTGTATCCACACGCGTGCTCGTGCGTCTGTGGTTGTGCGGGAAACAGCGTTATGGGTCGGCCTGCGTAGACAGAGTCCTTCTCCCAAAGGCATCTTCCGCCTTTTCTCCGCATCCCATTCCCAGTAAAGAGTTTCAGCCAAACTAACGGAATCTGCAGCGGCCAGGAGAGGGCTGGGGACGGGAGGGGCGATTCCGTCCGGGAGCCACTGGTTTGGGGATAATTACTTTTAATGTCAGAAAGATTTAGTTTAATATCATCTCTATTAGGCTGCCGGGAGGGTAATTAAACGCGACGCGCCGCAGCCGGCAAACAGATGGCGTCTGCTTGCTACGAGGCCGCGGGCAAACAGCGCAAAAGTCAATGCCTCTCGGGTCCCCCGTCAGCGCCCCCGGCCCTGTTCCTACTCAGCGCCTCTGTGCTGCACCTCCAACCGCCTCCTCACCTTCAGCCCCCAACTCCAGCCTCACACCCTGGGTCTCCACCCGGGCCATCTCTTTGGACCCCACCCTTGCCCGGGTTGGGGTAGGGGAGTTGGGGACGGTAGCGAACACGAGTGGAGGTGCGTTTTCGTGGTTGGGAGAGCTCATCCCGGACCGTCAGGTGCCTGCACAGCAAATGATTCTGAGCTAAGAGGAGATGCGTGAGGGAGTGTGTGCGTGTGTGTGTGAGATCGTGTGAGGGTGAGCTTTCTGCCCTCTAGCCACCTCATTTGTCCCGGTGGTCTGGGTTTGTCTGCCCAGGGTCCAACTTCAGGGCCCTAGAATAGGGCTGGGTCCAGGGAGAAGCAAAGGCACATCTGCTCAGGTCTAAGTGTCCTGTCACTGACCAGAGAGTCTGTGGGCGTCTGAGTGGGAGGTCAAGTACTCAGTGGAAATCCTAGGATGAGGGCATGATGATGAGAGCCCTGTGAACTCAGTCAGACTTTCTGAAAGTGTCCTCTTGGGTGGGAAGGCAGCGAAAGAGGTGAGTGCACCCTGCAGGTGGTCACTGCATGCAGGTGTGGGCATGTAGCCAGGACTGGTGCAGAATGAGGTCCCACAGGCAGGCTGTGTGTCCAGGTGTGAAGCCACACTCTGGTGTAGGAGGTAGACCCTGCTGCCTCAGTCTGGGCATGCTTTCTCCACCACTGGCAGCTGTGGGGCCGCCTCCTCTGGTCTGCACCCTTTGGGGACCTCGGTCCATATCCGAGCTAACCCCAGAATGGCCTGTGGACATATGAGTGCAGTGACTTCCACCCATGGTGGTTACTCTGCCTCCTTCCATCCATGACACACACTGACTCACAGGAGCACCCCAACCTCCCAACCTCGGGTGCACCAGAAGAAAGGTTGTATGTAGGTCCAGGACCTGTTGAGCAAGGAAAGAGAAGCTTGCTCTAGGAGTGGACAGATTCCCTCTGATTGGGCTAGGTTCCAGGAAGAGTCCTCTCTCCTTCCGAAGGAAATAAGGTTCTTCACACACTTGAGGAAGAGTTTGGGATTCTCAAGCCCTTGAGGGCTGAACGCTTGGCTCACCCCAGGTTCAATTGGTTGAAGTTGTGGAATCCCACAGTGGTCTGGCCTCAAGTGAGAAGAGGAGTGCCTGGACTCCTCTTCTCCAAAAGCTAGACATATTCATATTGTTTAATTTGTTTGGGGTTTAAAACGATTCTGGAAAACTTTGCCCAGTGTAGCTCTGGGAGAAGGCGTCCAGCACCAGGCAAGATCCAGCCGCAGCCCTCCCTCTCTCCCACACATCCTCCTGCCAGGGTGCAGTTAACAGAGAGACTTCTTTAAGCTTATAACCTCAAGGTGTTATAGAGTGGGGTCTGGATCTTACACTCCTGCAGGACCTGTTATCCGAGACTCACTGCCTTACCTCACTCCACGCGGAAGACCGGCAGAGCTGACCCCTTGCTCTCTCCCAAACTCATTCTCAGGCTCCAGCGAGTGGAATTTCCTAAGAGCGAAGGGCCTGATTTATGTTACCATCACAGACTCCGGTCAGGGTCGGAGGGCGCTCCTGCGCCAGGGCATGGGCCTGGTCAGCTTTCTGGAAGCTCTTCGCGCGACTCTTCCGCACCCACCCATTTCTCCCTCCCACGCCCTACCTCAGCCAGAGCCTCCCGTTTGGCATCCAGTAGGAACCTTCGCAAGGCTCTGCGCTCCGAGGTGGGTCCCCGCTGTTCTGGGCCCCTTCCTCCCCTAGGGGCCAGCCCCCATTGTCAGGGCCCATGAATTGTGCCGGAGGAAGGGGCTATGTCCCGAGGCCTCTGGGTCGAGTCCGCACGCCCAGTACCTCCGCGCCCCAGGCGGCGCCGGCCAAAACCCCGGGGCCTTGAAGGTTCTAAAGAACATCACGGAAACGCACGGTCGAGAATGGAGAGAGAACGACTTTTCGGAAAACTCCTTTCCTCCATTAGTTAAACAAATTTGCTTTACTCTGAGGGAACGAGAAAAGTGGAGAATAAAAGTGAGAGTGAGGGCACACTGAAATGAGGAAAAGACAGAAAAAAAAAAAAAGGGCACACAGAGAATCACGGTTAGAGAAACCCAAGGCGACCGTGCTGGAGGACTGCAGCATTAATTCCTGATCTTGCCATTCAAAAGGAAACAAAATCCAAAACCTGTTACCTCCTCTGCAGATCGAACTGTTCCTCAAGGCCGTGACGCAGTTGGGGAGAAGGTGAAAGTTAAAACTACTCTTGGGAGTCCGTGGTGACACTGTTTCAGGCCCGGAAGGACCGACAGACGAATGCGCGTCTTGCGAGCAAGAGGATCTGGGGAGACAAGAGAGACCACGTTTTACTTTCGTTTAAAAAAGAAAATTAAACGTTTTGGTAATTCGAAATAACACTGACAAAAAGAATCCCACCACCACGTAAAAGAAATCGAGGTGCTGCAGAAGTGAGGAGAGGAAAGAGCAAGAGGGGGCAAAGGGACGTAACTAGGGGGCGGGGAGAGGAAAGATGCGGAGCGCAAGGCACCCCGAGGGCTCCGACAAGAAGCGCAATCTCAATTCTCTCCAGGCTCCTCTTTAAAAACAAAAATCCTCATAAACCACACTTACCCTTCTTGATGCCTATCATACCAGGAATTTTTAAAGGAAGGACCTCTGTTTTAAAGGCCGCAGGAGGAAAAAACCAAATCAACAGCCCCCAACTACCCCAAACGCACGGGACTTGGGAGCACACCATAACGAAAACGGAAAGCAGCAGGAAAAATCCTCTTGGCATTTATGCCCTATGCCCTCTCCCTTCCCCACCCCCGAGTCTCTGTTCCACCCCCACCCCAACCGCGGTAATTGAATTGTCACCTGCCCCTATCCCGCCCCCGGCCACCAGGGCCACTTGGGAAACTCGGCCTTGCCAAGCGCCCCCGGCCAGTGAGAACGGCGCAGCCAAGCCCCAGTCCCAGAAGTCGAGGGGTTACACACGGCTACGTAGAGGCGCACCGGACACGGTAATTAGGCGCAATTCACACGCTCTCGGGCGCACGGAAACTACTTGTCACGATATTTTCAACGCTCCTCCTAGCCTACTTTTCTCCACTCCTTCCCTGGCGCGCCCCTCCCCTCCCGGAGGCACTCAGTGGAGCTTTTGGAGTTTCGAATCTTTCGGACACTGTAGAATGCGGGGCTCCCCGGGCGCGGGCCCGGCCAATCAGAGCGCTGTCTGCCTCCCCTGGCCAATGGCAGACGCCACATTGTTGTCCAATTCTGTCTAATGGAGCCCTAAGGAGCAACAATAGAGCGGGCGAGCGGCTCATTGAGAGTCTGGCAGCGCCGGGCAACTGGGGCGCGGCTGTGCGCAGCGTCCCGCGCGCTCCGCGAGGGGACGCCGCGCGGCAAGGGCCGGGTCGCGGGCTCCAGCCAGCCGGTCCCTAACCGGTCCCCTGGCTCGAATTTCCGACGGAAGGGTTGGACTGCGCAGCGTTCAGAGGGGGTCCGGAAGTTCGGACATGGTGACTGAAGGAGGGTGACGTGGTCTGATAAGGGACCGGGGGCAGGGGGAAGAGGCCAAGAGCGCCAGCAACGCGAGTGGAGCTGGGAGGTGCGTGAAGCGCCAGCGGAGGAGGAGGATCCCGAGCCCGAGGCAGGTAGTTGAGGGACGCAGGGAGGGCAGGGGAGGCGGCCCGGCCTGCGGGCCCTGTTGACGAGGCCCGGGCCACGCCGGCCCTAGGGACTTCGCGGCCCCTGGGGCCTGAGGGAAGAGGCAGCTCAAAAGGGAAGGGATCTAGCATACTGGGGCGGAGACACCAGGACTCGGTCCCGGGATTTGGCGGGGACCCCGGGACCTAGAGGAGACCGGGGCGGAAGCTCGGGGCTGGGCCTGCTTGGGCCTTCTGGGGCCGCGGCGCAGGTGAGACTCCACAGCCAGTTCCAGAGGCGACTCCCCTGCCTCGGTGCTGTCTCCTGGGCCATCCAAGTTCCAGGAACCCAGTTCCGACACAAGAACTAGAGAATCTGTTCCCAAGTAGGGTTCCCCGGGGATCCCAGGATAAGGGAGGGCGTGTCTGACGATTCTGTCCCTAAACCCGGAGGGGAAGAGACAGCAGTGTGAGAGGGTCAGGGATCTCCCTCCTGTAATACCTAACTTTTCACAAGATACCTCTTGCTTCCCGACTATTCTTCCAGACTGCAGGGCTAAAAATCGTGCCACAGGTTTTACTCCACCCCCACCCACAATCTTTGCCTGCAGGGTGTTTTTGTTTTTGTTTTTTTCTCATGCACACCTCTCTCCCCCACGTGAACCCTGGGACCCAGACATCTGTATCAGCTGTTTTTTTTTGTTGTTGTTGTTTTCCTCACCCCACAAGCTAATCTTCCGGCTGTGTCTGCCTATCCAAACAAAGTTTCCTCTGCTTAAATTTCTTTTTAACTCTCCAAGCCTAGTCAACCCATCACACTCATATTCCTCTCCCACTCCCTGGAGGCCCCGCACCATGAAACTTGTAGCCCCCACATTTCCACGGGTCCCTGGGGTCCCAAGGCCTAACTTTGCTACTGAGATGTTATTCTTTTCTGTTCTTGATTTTTCTAACTCTCCTGCTCCCTCCAGCATGAAAACTTCAGATCCAGCCCGCTGAACTCTATGCCTTGTGTTCTTTGATAGCGCTCTCCTTTTCACCTTTCCACAAAACTGAGCCCTTCTTCTTAATTTTTTTTTTTTTGTCTTGTTTTGTTTTGCTCTTGGTGTCTAGTCTGCTGGGTCAAAAAATTTCTCTCTAATCCGAGCCCGATCAAACATTTCGCCCTACCCATGTCGCCCCAACTAAGCTAAACTTTAGGGGGATAATATTATCCTTTTCAACTTCTCGTTATATACACCTGAACCAGTGACTTTTCAAACTTTATATGTCTTTTGTTTTGTTTTTATTTTTTCCAGCTGAACCACTGATTCAAACGAAATCTTAGACCCAGCGCATAAATCAGATATAAGAAGAGTTCTGGTGGGAATAGGGTGGGGGAGCTCAGCTTTACGAGGGGGATCCGAAGGTACCTCCTTCCAGCAATTTGGCAACCACTAGCCAAACTTCCGCGACCAAAATTTTCCCTCCCTAAGCCTGATCTCCTGGAGGGTACGCTGTAGTTTAGCGCATCGTGCGCTCTTCCCGGCAAGTCTCTTCCTTCTTCCCACGGTCTTCTACGCCAGGTCCTGCCATGGAGCTACGCTCCGAGCTACCTAGCGTGCCCGGCGCAGCGACGGCGGCGGCGACAGCGACGGGGCCGCCCGTGGCATCTGTGGCGTCGGTGGCGGCGGCGGCGGCGGCGGCCGCGTCGCTACCCGTGAGCGTGGCGGGCGGCTTGCTGAGAGCGCCGCCGCTGTTGTTGCGGGCTGCGGAGAAGTACCCGCGGACCCCCAAGTGCGCGCGCTGCCGCAACCACGGCGTGGTGTCAGCGCTCAAGGGCCACAAACGCTATTGCCGCTGGAAGGACTGCCTCTGCGCCAAGTGCACGCTCATCGCCGAGCGCCAGCGCGTCATGGCGGCGCAGGTGGCGCTGCGCAGGCAACAGGCGCAGGAGGAGAACGAGGCGCGCGAGCTACAGCTGCTCTACGGCACTGCCGAGGGCCTGGCGCTCGCGGCCGCCAACGGCATTATCCCGCCGCGACCTGCCTACGAGGTCTTCGGCTCCGTGTGCGCCGCCGACGGCGGGGGGCCGGGAGCGGGAGCGCCCGCGGGGACCGGAGGCGGCGCAGCGGGCGCGGGGAGCTCAGGTGAGCGCGCGGCTTGGTCGGGAGGAAAGGGAGCAGGGCCCGGGCCTGGGGGCACGCGGCCCAGGGACTTGTCTCGGTACTGAGAGAGTAGAATCCTCTTTTCCAAACGCCCGACCGCTAAGAGTTCGCTGCGCATCCAGGCCCTGATTTGGGGGCACAAACACATAAACTCTCTCTCCTCTTTCTGAAGAATTTGCCCTTTACTCCTTTCTCTCACCGCGAGCCCAGATGTAGACGCTGCAATCTTATCTCCTCTACCCAAACGCAGCCAGATCCCGCCTTCCCTGCTCACTTGGCTAGGTTTCCCCAGCATGGAACCTTTAACCTTGGTTATGCTCTTCTCCACTTGCCCTGGTTCCTTCTGGCCTTCCCAACTCTCTTCAGAAATCCGGCCCTCTCCCTGTCCTCCTCCCCCTCCCCGCACCGCTTTCTCTAGGTATTAGATACCCCACTTTCCTTTTCCCCTTGTGATTCCTTTTCTCAAGTTTCTAATGCTCCCGGACAACCGCATGCTGTGCCTGCTCCTACTTTCCAGCTTCTTTCCCCACTTGTCCCCGTTTTCTCAAGAATAGGGCTCTCCCGCTTCTCTCGGTCCCCACTCTTCTAACCTCTCCCCCACACTCCCATCTGGCTGCACCCTCTTCTTCAAGATTTCTTGCCTTTTTCTGGGGAGGGAAGAAATTAAGGCTGGGGCCACTGGGGGCCATCTCAGCCCTCATCTTTGAAGTGAAGAACTTCTAAGGTTTTAACTTTGGAAAGGGTGGATTAGCTATAGTGGCTCTATTTTTGCCTGAAGAAAGGCTTGGGATCTCTTAGATACCCAAGGTGTCTTTCGTAACAAGCTATATTGCCCAGGGCCAGAGGGCACCCAGGGCTGGGTTCGTTCTTGGAATGATGAGTGTGGAGTGGGGTCCTATACAGTAGGTGTATAGGTGGAAGTTATATTGTCTCCCGCTTGAACTCTGGGTCAGGCCACTTCTCCAGGTCAGAGTATGGCTTGGAAGGAGGGATAAGGGTGGAGGTGTTGGGACGCAGATGTGGAAGAGGGGAACTGGACATTGAATTTACAGGGCACAGGTGGTTGGGTTCTGGTACAGAAAGAGTGCGCCCTGGAGGTAGGGGAAGTGAGCACTTAGGGGCTCAGAGAATAAGGAATGCTGGAGGAAAAAGGAGGGGGCGCCAGAGCCCAGTGAATGAGGGTTGTCGGGTTCAGAGAGAGGAAACTGGGGTCCAAAGGGCTGATGTGCTGAGGGTGCCGTCACCTCCCCGCCCCTAATCACTCCTCACATCCCCTTTTCTCCCCTCCTAGAGGCCAAGTTACAGAAGTTTGACCTGTTCCCCAAGACACTGCTTCAGACCGGTCGCCCCGGCAGCCCGCAGCCGCCACCCGGGAAACCCTTATCACCCGACGGCGCGGACTCGGGTCCTGGGACATCTTCTCCGGAGGTGCGGCCGGGCTCGGGCTCGGAGAACGGCGACGGCGAGTCCTTCTCGGGGTCGCCCCTGGCCCGGGCCTCCAAGGAGGCAGGTGGGAGCTGCCCGGGCAGTGCAGGCCCGGGAGGCGGCGGCGAGGAGGACAGCCCGGGTTCCGCTAGCCCACTGGGCTCCGAATCCGGTTCCGAGGCCGACAAAGAAGAGGCAGAGGCCGCTCCCGCTCCAGGGTTGGGCGGGGGCCCGGGTCCACGGCAGCGGACGCCGCTGGATATCTTGACGCGCGTCTTCCCGGGCCACCGGCGAGGCGTCCTGGAGCTGGTGTTGCAGGGTTGCGGCGGCGACGTGGTGCAGGCCATCGAGCAGGTGCTGAACCACCACCGCGGAGGCTTGGCGGCCGGCCTCGGTCCCGCCGTGCTCCCAGATAAGGCCGCAGTGGGTACAGTAGCAGCTGCGGACGACGCGTGGCCGGGCCGCGTCGACGCCGGGGCAGCTGGGGGGCCCGGGCTGCCCGCGCCGCTGCAGGCAGGCCCGGCCGCTCCTCCGCACCACAGACCTTTGCTGGCCGGTGCCATGGCGCCTGGGGCGCTGGGCTCGCTGAGCAGCCGCTCCGCATTCTCACCACTGCAGCCCAACGCCAGTCACTTCGGCGCCGAAGCGGGCGCCTACCCGCTGGGCGCGCCGCTGGGCCTCAGCCCACTGCGCCTGGCCTATTCGGCGGCAGCGGCGCACAGTCGTGGCCTGGCCTTCATGGCTCCCTACTCGACCGCTGGCCTGGTCCCCACACTCGGCTTCCGCCCGCCCATGGACTACGCCTTCAGCGACCTCATGCGCGACCGCTCAGCCGCCGCGGCTGCGGTGCACAAGGAGCCCACCTACGGCGGCGGTCTGTACGGGCCTATGGTCAATGGCGCCCCCGAGAAGCAGTAGGGCCAGGGGCCCGGCAGCCGGGCCGCCCCCGAACGAGGACCCCAGCTTTGATCCCGCGGGCCTCCGCTCCCTCTTCCCCCGGTGCGCTCTCTGCGCCCCAGCTGGGGTCCTCTCGCTCAAAGGGGATTTTCGGTTTTGTTTTGGAAGGTGGGTGGAGAGCTGAGCGAAGCGGGAGCAACCACAGATGCAGGTGTTCTCAGAGCGGGTGCGTGTTCTTGATCCTCATCTTCTGACCACCTCCTCAAGGCTCCTCCAGCCCTTCAAAAGGCCGGGAATTCTTGAGAATTCAGAGGCTGCGGCCGCTGCACACGCTCCTGCCTCTCCTTTGCTGCGCTCATCCCACCCTCCCGCTCTTCAGTGGATGGCAGGATAGTCCGCGAGTCTGTCTTCTGTGTCTCCCTCTCCTTATTAAAAAATTTTTTTAAAAAAATATTCGCTCTAACAAATATAAATTTAGGATGTATAATTCTCCTGGCACTGAGTCGAGTCTTTGGGACACACATATATATATATCTCGATATCAATTGTAAAAAAGAAAAGGAAACAAGTTCTAAGGTGCACTTTCCTCGTTGCGGTATTTGTCGCTCTCTTTGTTGCTTATGCCAATAAGCATGGGTTTCCTTGGTGCAGTGTGAGTTTTTATATATGTATAAATCTATATATAATCTATACATATATATATATATATATATATATACAAGCCAGTGTATAATGTTATAAAATGGAATTCTAAGTTATTAATTGTAATCTGTAGGTGACCTCGGTATTAACGTGAAAAATATTCAAAAACAAGCAAAAAAAGGACAAAATGGAAAAAAGTAGACTATGCGCGCATTGTACTTATCAGATTTTATAGATTAAATATATTGTAAACTCGGGACAAATCCTGCCCACCCGCCCCTCTTGCCTGCGGCCGGTCTCTCCCTAAGATGCGGTCAAGGTGCGCACTGAAGCAGGAACAGAGCGGCGAGTGACTGACCAGAACCGCCTGCCCGAGAGCCCATCCCCGCCTCCCGGGACTCGCCAAACGCCCGGCCCGAAGGGACGGCAGCGGGAAACGCTGCTGCAGAGAATGGCTCACTTTGTGCTTTCCTTCGCATAGACATGAGCTAGAAATAAATGTTATTTTCTAAGAAAACAGCACGGAACCCCGTCCCGCTCCTCCGGCGGCCGGATTGAAAAGGTCTTGATTTCCCGTTCCGGCCTGCGGTGCCAGCTAGACTTCAGTCCGACTGGTGTCCGACCTTCGCGGGTGTGGAGCCGGAAGACTCTCCGTGACGCGGGAAAGGCCCAGTCGACGGGAGTGGCGCGCGGCTTAAAACCCCGCGGGGAGCGGTGCCCCCTGCGCATCGGGTTACCCCACCTCCTTCCCAATCCGGTTTTGGGCGCGCGGGCGCGACGGGTCGCCTCGCCAGTGCTCAGGATCCCTGGATCTCGGGCAGAGTCTCTTAGGGAATCCGGATAGGCTGGCGGCCGGATTCCAGTTCTTCCCGGGCCCCAGATTTGGATACAGCCGGGGTCGCACAATGAGCGCTTCCCTTCTCAAAGAGGTTTGGAACCCAGGCGATAGAGACGGCGGCTGGAGAAAGAAGGCTGCGACCGTTTTCCCACAAAGGCTCGTGGCCTGGGAGTTCTATTGGGGGGGGGGGGGCGCTGCCCTCCCCAAGAGGTAGGGTGAACCGAAAGTGGCGGTGCGGACGCGCCTTCCAGTCATACCTCGCTCAGCACCCTAGTCACCTTCCCTCCTCACTCGGGGCAGAGCGCAATAGTGGCTCCCCCGCCGACCACCTCCTCCAACCTCCCCGGGCCTGCTCCGCTCTCTGCAGGGTGACTCCCCCTCTCCGGGAAACAGGGTGCTCCCTCCCCTAGTCTGGGCCCGGCGACATCCCAAGGTAAACTTCTGGGGCCGGCTCGAGTTCCGCCAGGCGGTGAAACTTAATAGCAGGACAAGAAAACGGTTTAATAAAGAAGGGCTTTAATAGGGAACTAATTTGATTGAGTTGCCTAATTCCACTTTAATTGGAAAGGGGTTTGGCTGTTTGGTTATAAAGTGCGAGGGTGACGATGAGATGGAGGTGGGGAAGAAGGAGCGAGAAAAGAAAGATGGGGAGCAACAGAGAAGGGATGAGAAAGGGAATGAAGATAGGAAGGAAAGCAGAGGAAGAGAGGAGAGAGAAGAGGGAAGATTTCTAGAAAAAAAGTGGAAGGCTAGAAAAACGGGCGGGAGCTTTTAGAAGTGTGAACTTTCTTGCTCTTCAGGCTGCTCCCTCAAGTCTCCCATGTCTTCCTCCTATTCCAGGTTTTCTGAAGCATCGGGTCCTCCCTTAGTCCAGGTTCCAGCCACCACCTTTCTGGCCTCTGTCTTAATTCCCATCCAAGGTGAACCTAAGATCGCTCAGGGTCTCTTGGTTTCAGGAGGGACCTATACTGAGTCTCCTGGAGCGCCTTGTTTCCTGTGGGTGCTCAAGCCAGACCCCAGGGGCTGGCTTAGGACCCTCGTTACCCACTGTGGAGAACTTCCAGAGCTTCATAGATTTCAAGAGTAGTATTTTGGTTCATCCTCAGAGCAAACCTGAAATAATCAAGTGCGTTATTATTGGGTCCATTTTACCAAGAAGGAAACTGAGGTCCAGAGTGGTTTGGGGACTATGGACCTCCTTTCCTCTACACTGTCCAGGTGAACTTCCTCCTCTCTTGAAACGGTCTCTCCTGGCTGAAGGTGGGGGCTCTGCCGAATCCCCCCCCCTCCCGTGTACTCCTGTGGCTCAGAGAGGGGAAGCCACATCTCAGCGCCAGGCTGCCCGCAGATTTGGTTGAGCTCAGAATGATTGCTGAAGTGGTGACACTTTGAGAGGGTGGCGTGGTGGGGTTCCCAGGTTCCTCTCCACCCCACCCCGTGGATCTTGGTGGCCCAGACCTGGCAATGGAACCCCAGGGCTGTGAGTCACAACCTTGACACCTGGCAGAGGGCCGCACCCATGCATGCCCCTGACCCCGCAGCCTCCTGTGTGGTCAGGAGGACTGAGGCTCAGTAACTGACATTGACCATTGTACATTTAGGTTCTGAGTCAGACTCCGAGACCAGGACGGTGAAGCCAGTTTGTTAGATGGCAGTGGTGGGAGTGGGGCTGGGCCAGAAGGGACCTCTTGTTTTCTTTGAGCTTCAACAGTAGGTGGGTGGGCGGTGGGGCCTGAGCTCCACTGAGTTCCACTGGGAGGACCACTGGGATCCCAGTCATGGGAGGCAGCAGCCCCATCACTTCTTCTTTGTGGGGAGCAGAAGGTGAGGTGGGAGTTTCCTCTTGACCTCTACAGTCCATATTTATTCCCAAACTTTCCTCTCAGTCTGTTGGAGTTGGGCCTGGCCTGGGTACTGGGAAGACCTGGGCCTAGATCACCATGGGGGAGCTTGGACTGTTGTAGTCATTAAAACTTACCCTCCTCCTCCTCCTCTTCCTCCTCCTCTTTCTTCACAACAGCAGCAACTACACATTACTGAGTACCTACTATGTACCAGGTCCTGTACACAGCTCATTCCATATAAGATCCTGCTCAGGATGAAAAAAAGCCAAGAGCTGGGATCCAGGCTCTGTTTCTGGCTAAGTTTATTCATTCACAGATTACTTCAGGAAGTAAATGTTTATTAACTACTTACTTCATGCCAAAACCAGTTCTAGGAGCTTAGGATATACAAGAGTGCAAGACAGGCACCATCCCTACACTTTACAACCTCACAGTGTGTGTGTGATTGTGGGGTGGACAGAAGCAACTAAACAGGCAAGTAGGATGCACTGACCAGGACCCCAGGGCGCAGAGAGGTCTGCACAGGGAAAAGCGAGTTAGGACACTTCACCTCAGCTTCCTCCTCAATGAAATGGGGCTGATGGTGACTGCCTGTCTGGATGCTATGAGGATTGATTGAGAGAATGTGTAAAATACTTTTAGCTCAGTGCCCAACTGACCAGGCAGTTATTATAATCTTAGATACTCTGGTGTGGGAATTGTCTCATTTCATAGAGGAGCAAACAGTTCAGAGCAATTGAGTGACTGGAGCAAATTTCCCTTATAAATCCTCTACAATGTCACAGGTTATGGGAGGTGTCCTGGTGAGCAACAGGCCATGGTGAAGGATCATCAGATGGGAGAGTGTGGGTTCTGGAGATCCTTCTGAGGGAAGGCGAGGCTGCAGCTGAGTCCTGAGGACATTGGTGAGGGGCAGCATTAGTAATCCATGGCAGGAAGTTGGTGAGGGAAGAGCAGGTGGAGAAGGAGGAAGTGGGGACAGGTTGTGATGTTGGACAGAAGTCAGAGGTCAGAACAAGGGGAACCTCAATCTCCAGGGTACAGGCCTGGGTTTCAGAGTGAGGGTACTGGAGGCCAGTGACAGCTTGCCTGGTAAAATTTGCATTTGGACTGGATACATTGTTAGAGGAGGGCCAAACCCATTTAAGGAGGAGTCGTGTAAGATGGTAGCACTAAAAATGACCAGTGGGAGCAGGGACAGGGAGAGAAAAGGTTGACTTCAAGAACTACTGGGAGCCAGACCCTCCACTCTTGATATAATAAATGCTGGGGGTAGTAAACCTGGAGGAGGGCTCATGGAGAATTCCCAGGTGTCTGGGCTGTTTGACTCTTTGTAGGTGACAGAGCTGTGGACCCCTGGATCTGAGACAAGATTGGAAGGTGGGGAAAAAATTCAGCGCTCAACAAATAGAACTTGAAGAACTTACGGGGCTTCTAGATGTGGACACCAAATGGTAAAATGAGTCAGCATGTGGGTGGTAGCAGGGCCTTGGGAGGGATCAAGTGACCCAACCCTTTCTCTACACTGGACATAAGACTCCTTTAATGGAGGCCATGGGCCTGGGGGTGGGCAGTTGTTGAGACCCCAGATGCTGGAGTTCTGCCTCTCATCTTTTCAGTTCATTCCAAGAAGGCTGGTCTCTGAAAATCATTCTCTTAAAATTTTGCAGCCTGTGAAGATTATTGTCCTGGATCAGGACCCTGGGCAGCAGGTCCCTGCCTTTACTGTGACACCAGTGAAGCTTAAACTTCAGGGATCCCCACCCATACAGGTGGTCCCTTTCAAACTTTCCTTGCTCTCTAGTCCCTGAAGATTTAGCTTCAGTGGCTTTCTGCCCCTCTGCCGACTTGTCCATCCCCACCTCACATGCTCACTGATCCCAGAGTCACCTAATAGACCATGGACTTTCCTGCATCTTTGCCCATGCGAGACCCTCTGCTTGGAAAGCCATACCTTTTTCTTCTACTTTGAGGATCACCCTCACTTGCCGCAAGGCCCAGTGACACCAATGGAACTCAAAGTTCAAGATTTGTCACTTAGAGAGGAACATGGTAGTGGAGTAGGAGGACTCTAGGCTCACCTCTTCCCACAAATACAAGACAACTATCCTAAATACCCAGAAATTGATCTGAGGACTCATAGAACAAACTCCACAACCAAAGGCAGAGAAGGGGCCACATCAAAGAGGGTAGGAATTGTAGAGACACAACTTGGGAGAGAAAGGGATAGTGGCCATTACCATGGGGAGGGAGCCATGGACACAGAGAAGGGCAAGAGACAAACTAGCACACAGGGGAGTACATGGGGAGAACAAATCCCCATAGCAATTGGCTTGGAAAGCAACAGGGCCTGAATTTCATGAGTTCTTGCAACCAGCAGGGCTTAAAGCCTGGAGTTTTAAAGGTCAGTGTGCTTGGCTCTGGGAGAGCTTGGAGGACATTAGGGCTGCTCTTGATGAAAAGGCAGAGCAAACAGCCTGTGGACATACAGCCTGGAAACAGTGATCTCAAGAATGCCTGAAAAACACAGTGGGGAGATTATTGCTCATCTTAGAGCACATCCTAAAGTGCTCATCTTAGAGCACATCCTAGAGTTTTCATGAAAAGATCCCTCCAGGAACAGAGGAACTAGATGGCACCACTTCCCTCCCCTTCTCATCAGCATAAACATGGAGCAGTGCCAACACTCCATACCTAACTTGCTTACACCAGACACCACACTCCATGCTTCAGAACAACCACCCTTCTCAGTTGTACTTAACCTCAGTTCCAGCATGGCATGGCCCCCTCACTCAGAAGACCAGTCCAAACCCCTGCCAACACCACTTCTACTGACCTAGAAGTTTTGCGAGGCCTTGGTTTTGGTGGCAGTGGCAACAGGTCTTATTTCGCAAGCAGACCAGAGTATATCTAGTGAAAATGTGCCACACCCAAGCCAGGGACCAAACACTGTGTACAATAGGCAAAGAGGACCTCAGCAGACCACTGGCCTGAAGAAAAATGTGGCAAAGATACAGCAGCAGACTGCATGCAAAACACATTGGAGGTCCCAGGGAACAGAGGACACATTGCAGAACGCTATAAGACCTCTTCTTCAGAAGGCCATTTCCCTCAAGAACAGGTGATGTAGTTGACTTTCCTAATACACGGAAGCAGGCACAGAGACTTAGACAAAATTAGAAGACAGAGGAATTTGCCCCAAATGAAAGGACCAGACAAGGCCATAGCTTGAGATCTAAGCAAAACAGATATAAGTAACATAACTGAGTGGAGAGTTTATTTTTGTATTTTTATGTTTTGAAGAGTTGATTTTTCCATTTTTAATATTTATTTATTTATTTAAAGTAGGCTCCACATCCAATGTGGAGTCCAACATGGGGCTTGAATTCATGTCCCTGAATTCAAAACCTGAGCTGAGATCAAGTCAGACCGCTTAACTGAATGAGTCACCCAGGAGCCCCAGGTTCTATTTTATTTTATTTATTTCCCCCAAAAGATTTATTTATTTATTTATTTATTTATTTATTTGAGAGAGAGAGAGAGAGCGAGTGCAGTAAGGAGGGGCAGAGGGAGGGAGAAAATCCTGAAATAGACTCCCCATTGAGTGCAGAACCTGACATGGAGCTCAGTCTCAGGAGAGAGCCCTGTGTTGTGCTCTCTGCTCAGTAGGAAGTCTGCTTCTCTCTCCTGCCCCTGTCTCCACTTGTATACACTCTCTCTCTCAAATAAATAAAAATCTTGAAAAAAAAAAAAGAGGTAGGTTTAGAGGGAACATACATCAACATAATTAAAAATCACATATGAAAAACCCAGAGCTAACATCATTGTCAATGGGAAAAACTGAGAGCCTTTCCCCTAAAGTCAGGAACAAGACAAGGATGTTCACTCTCACCACTTCTATTCAAGTCCTTGGCACAGCAATCAGAAAACAAAAAGAAATAAAGGAAATCCAAATCCATAAGGATGAGGTAAAACTCTTACTATTTGCAGATGACATAATACTATATGTAGAAAACCAGGAAGACTACCAAAAAACTGCTAGAACTGATACAGAAATTTGGTAAAGTCACAGGATGAAAAATCAATCCCCAGAAATCTGCTGCATTTCTGTACACCAATAATGAAACAGCAGAAAGAGAAATTAAGAAAACAATTCCATTTACAAATGTACTAAAAATAATAAGATACCTAGTACCAAACCTAACCATACAGCTTAAAGACCTGTACTCTGATAGCTATTAAACACTGATGAAAGAAACTAAAGATGACACAAAGAAATGGAAAGACATTCCATGCATGGATTGGAAACAAATATTGTTAAAATGTCTACACTACCCAAAGCAATCTACACATTTAATGCAATCCGTATCAAAATACCAATAGGATTTTTTACAGAACTAGAACAAACGATCCTAAAATTTGTATGGAACCACAAAAGACCTGGAATACCCAAAGAAATCTTGAAAAGAAAAGAAAAGCTGGAGGAGTCACAACTTCAGACTTCAAGTTATATCACAAAGCCATAGTGATCAAAACAGTATGGCACTGGCACAAAAATAAGACAAATAGATCAATAGAAGAGAATAGAAAATCCAGAAATAACACCACAATTATATGGTCAATTAATCTATGACAAAGCAGGAAAGAATACCCAATGATAAAAAGACAGTCTCTTTAATAAATGGTGTTGGGAAAGCAGAACAGCAACATGCAAAAATAAAAAAAATGAAACTGAATTGCTTCCTTGCAGCATAAACAAAAATAAGTTCAAAATTGATGAAAGATGTAAATGTGAGATCTGAAACCATAAACATCCTAAAAGAGAGCATAGGTGGTAATTTATCTGACATCAGGTCTAGCAGCTTTTTTCTAGATAGGTTCCCTGAGGCAAGGGTAGCAAAAGCAAAAATAAACTATTGGGACTTTATCAAAATAAAAAGCTTCGGCATGGTGAAGGAAACAGTCAAGAAAACTAAAAGGCAACATATGGAATGGGAGAAGATATTTGCCACTAACACATCTATTAGAGGGTTAGGATCCAAAATATATAAGGAAATGATATAAGCCAATACCCAAAAAACAAATAATCCAATTTTAAAATGGATAGAAGATAGAAACAAACATTCCTCCAATGAAGACATCCAAATGGCAAATGGGACATACGATAAGATGCTCAATATCACTCATCACCAGAGAAATGCAAATCATTGAAATATCACATCACACCTCTCAGAATGACCAAAATCAAGAAACAAGAGGTGTTGGCGAGGATGTGGAAAAAAAGAAACCCTCTTGCGCTGTTGGTG
This sequence comes from Mustela putorius furo, assembly GCF_011764305.1. Taxonomy (NCBI): domain Eukaryota; kingdom Metazoa; phylum Chordata; class Mammalia; order Carnivora; family Mustelidae; genus Mustela; species Mustela putorius. The sequence goes on along the minus strand of NW_025422005.1, from coordinate 39,778,836 downwards.
GGAATTCAAACTGGAGCAGCTACTCTGGAAAACAGTATGGAGGTTCCACAAAAAGTTAAAAATAGTAATTACCCTTCCATCCAGCAATCACACTACTGGGTTTTTATCCAAAGAATACAAAAATACTAATTTGTTTTACAATCAAGTATCCATTTATTGGTGAATGGATAGAGAAGGTGTGGTATATGTATGTATACAATGGAATATTATTCAGGCATAAAAACAAAGGGAATCTTGCCATTTGCAACAGTATGGATGGAATTAGAGAGTATAACACTAAGTGAAGTAAGTCAATCACAGAAAGACAAATACCATATGATTTCACTCATATGTGGAGTTTAAGAAACAAAACAGATGAACAAAGGAGAAAAGAGAGAGAGAGAGACAAACCAAGAAACAGACTCTTAACTATAGTGAACAAGCTGAGGCAAGAGTAACAAAAGGGAGAGGTGGGTTGGGGGAAGGGTAAAACAGGTGATTAAGGAGTGCACTTACCCTGATGAGCACAGGGTTATTAAAATAAAAACTTAGAAAAAACCCCAACAAAAACCAAAAACCAAAAGCACCCCAAAACTACTAGAATGGAGATCTGAATGAAGAATGGACTTCAGTTAATGTGAATGTATCAATATTTGTTTGTTAATTGTAACATATGCACCACATTAATGTAAAATGTTAATAGGAAAAGCTGAGTATAGGGTACATGGAAACTCTGTACTGTCTTCTTAATTTTTCTGTAAATCTAAAATAAAGTCTTAAAAAAAATAAAAAACTTGCTACCCATACAGCCCTTTTCAAGGTCTTACACTGTGTGTGCATGGTCAGGTGATTTCTTTTTCTTAAAGTTTCAGGTCCCATTAAAACTGTTACTAGCGGGGCACCTGGGTGGCTCAGTCAGTTAAACGTCTGCCTTTGGCTCAGGTCATGATCCCAAACTCCTGGGATCACGTCCCATATTGGGCTCCCTGCTTCACAAGGAGCCTGCTTCTCCCTCTGCCTCTGCCTCTTTCTCTCTGATTCTCATGTATAAATAAATACAATTTTAAAAAACCTGTGACTATTAACTATTACTGCATAATAAACAACCAAATTTAGTGGCTTAAAAACAATAACCATTTTGTTATCTTATGGTTTTGTGGGTCAGGAATTTGGGAGGGGTGTGACTGGGTTGACCTTTGTTCCATATAGTATTGATGGTGATCTCCTGGTGGTATTTAACTAGTGGATATGTTGGTATCGAGGGTGACATCTTCAGTCACATGGGCTGGGCTCTGCTGGATCACTGACTGGAACACCTATCTGTAGTCCTTCCACCATGGTGGCATAAGGGTATCAGACCTCTTGCATGTTGACTCAAGGTTCCGAGAGCAGATCCAGTAAATAAGTGAAAGCAACATGGCCCTTCGTGATCTAGCCCCATAGGTCACAAATGTGACAGGACTGCAATTTGCAAGTGACTGACACCCATGTCACATTGATTGAAAAAGAGCCTCCTGAAGGGCTTCTGCAGAGAATAAGACCTGTCTGCTGGAAAGCCAAGCTTTCAGTTGAGCTGAATGTTTGGCCATTTCAGCCCTAAACAGACTTTATTTTAGCATTTTAGGGTAGAAGCTTTATAAAGCATGTTACTTGTTTTTCCATTCCCCCCCACCCAAGGGACACTGAGATGCTTCAAGCTTTCTTTGATTCAAATTAATCTCAGGGTGTACATGATAGGGCTGTGGGATTTTATTGGATTGAGGGTTCACTGGCTCTAGCACTAAAGACTCAATATTTCTGGGATTTTCTGATGCATTTTTAAAAATTTTGAAAACCATTTATTATGAAATATTTCAAACATATAAGAAAGTAGAGATAAGAGTGTAATGAATTCTTATATACTCAGTACAAAACTTTAATAATTAACATTTTGCCATGTTTGTTTCACCCAGTTTTTTCTTTGAAGAATTTAAAATATAGACATTGTGAAATTTTATTGTGAAATACCTCCGTATGCATCACAAAAATATGAGCTACGTTCTTACAAAACTGCCATATCATCAATGCACTATAAATGTAAAAAATAATTCCTTTATATCACCTAATACTCAAAACATACTAAGATTTACCCAGTTGCAGGGATTCCTGGGTGGCTCAGTCAGTTAAGAGTCAGCACCATTCATGATCTCCGAGTCCTGGGATCAAGCCTCACATGGAGCTCTCTGCTCAGCAGGTAGCCTGCTTCTCCCTCTGCCTGCTGCTCTGCCTACTTGTGGTCTCTCTCTCTGTGTCAAATAAATACATAAAATTTTTTTAAAAAGAAGATTTGCTCAGTTGCCCCCACGCGGGACTTACTTATTATTTACTTGCTTATTTACACACATACACACAATTGATTTCTTCAAACGAGGATTTGGTCATCTCTAGCGGACACTGTCAGAATCCCATTCATATCTCTCAGGGCCTTTCAGCCATTGATTTCCGAATTCTGGGATCAGTTTCGCTGTTAAGGGCTTTTAGTCCAGAACCACAGAAGAGAGTGGCATACCAGAGCTGGGGTGGGGGAGCCATCCTTTTCCAAGTTAACAATGAGAAGATGCATTGTTTATAGAGAACTAAAAACAATAATAATGCTGACTACAAGTTGGTCTCTTTTTATTTTTTAATTTATTTTTTTGAAAGATTTATTTATTTTAGAGTTGGGGAGAGAGATGGAGAGAGTCTTTTATTATTATTATTATTATTTTTAATTAGTATTAATTAATTAATTATTAAAAGATTTTATTTATTTATTTGAGAGAGATTTATTGAGAGAGATCACAAGCAGGCAGAGAGGCTGGCAGAGAGAGAGGAGGAAGCAGGCTCCCTGCTGAGCAGAGAGCCCAATGCGGGGCTCGATCCCAGGACTCCGAGTTCATGACCTGAGCCAAAGGCAGCGGCTTAACCCGCTGAGCCACCCAGGCGCCCCAGTATTAATTTATTTTTATTATGTTGTGCTAGTCACCATACAATGCATCATTAGTTTTTCATGTAGTGTTCAACATTTTCTAGTTAAAATTCTTTTGTAAGGAAAAAAATCTTTCTTGGGGCACCTGGGTGGCTCATTGGGTTAAGGCCTCTGCCTTCGGCTTGGGTCATGGTCTCAGGGTCCTGGGATCGAGCCTCGTGTCGGGCTCTCTGATCGGAGGGGAGCCTGCTTCCTCCTCTCTCCTTGCCTGCCTCTCTGAATACTTGTGATCTCTGTCTATCAAATAAATAAATAAAATCTAAAAAAAAAAAAGTAAGTGAACAAGTGAATGACAAAACTGAAATAAAATACAGACTTAAAAAAAAAACAAACAAAAACAAACAAAAACAAAACCTTTCTTCATCAACCAAGGCTGTTTGGTTACATCCAGTTTGCCATATAGTTTGAATAGGAAAGGCAGGTTAAATGCTTAATTATTTCCCATTAATTGCCAAAACTCAGAGTAAGAGTGGGTGATAAATGCACTGTTACAAAATATTATGATATGTGTTGACTTCAATCAGGATATGTAATTTCCCTAAGCCTTATTTTCCTCATCTGCATAAAGGAATAATAATGGTTTTTAACTCACAATATTCTGTGAGGATTAAATGATGATGATGATGATGATGATAAGTATATTTATGCACCTGATAACAGATCTTCAAAATATATATAGCAAAACTGACAGAGTTTAAGAATGAAACAAACAGTTCTACAAAGTAATAGCTGGAAAATACAATACTTCGCTTTCAATAATAGAACAATCAGATAGAAAATAAGCAAGGAATAGAATAGAAATGTTAAATAGAAATGAAATTCTGATATATGCTACAACAGGGATAAAACTTAGAAACATTACACTAAGTGAAAAGAACCAGATACAAAAGGATAAACATTATATGATTACACTTATATGAAATACTTAAAATAGCCAGATTCATAGAGACATGAAGTAGAACAGTGGTTACCAAGAGCTGAGCGGGGGTAGCAGGATGGGGAGTCAGGGAGTTAGTATTTAATGGGTCCGGAGTTTCAGTATGGAATGATGAAAAAATTCTGGAGATGAACAGTGGTGATGTTTGCACAATGATTTGAATGTACTTAATGCCTCTAAACTTGCTATCCACTTAATGAACTTAATGCCACTTATGTTGTTTAAGATTTTATTCATTTATTTGACAGACAGAGATCAACAGTAGGCAGACAAGCAGGCAGAGAGAGAGGGGGAAGCAGGCACCGTGGAGCAGAGAGTCCAATGTGGGGCTTGATCCCAGGATACTGGGATCATGACCTGAGCCGAAGGCAGAGGTTTCAACCCACTGAGCCACCCAGGCACCCCAGAACTTAATGTCACTTAAATGAATGAACTTAATACCACTTAAAATAGTTAAAATAATAAAATTTTTTGTAAACTGCAACAAAAATAAATTTTAAAAATACACTACTAATACTAATATAGACTTATTATGTTCTAGGCACTGTCCTAAGCACTTTCATAATATAAACACACTTACTTAGTAAATAAACAATACACTTGGCATAAAGCTTGACACATAGAAAATGCTTAATAAGTTATAGCTAATAATAATGATGATAATAATAATTACCATTTGTTGATTATAGCAATCCCTGCTTTGAAAATCTGGGACTGATACCTGGGGAGTTTAATTGACTTGCCCAAGATCACTCAGCATGAAATTTATGGTTTAAGGTCTCCATTTGGCTGCTAGATTCCCAAACCCTCAGTTTCCTACTTTTCTGTTCCCCAAGAACTTTTTTTAAGATTTTATTTATTTATTTGACAGACAGAGATCACAAGTAGGCAGAGAGAGAGAGGAGGAAGCAAGCTCCCCACTGAGCAGAGAGCCCAATGTGGGGCTCGATCCCAGGACCCTGGGATCATGACCTGAGCTGAAGGCAGAGGCTTTAACCCACTGAGCCACCCAGGTGCCCCATCCCCAAGAATTTTCAGCCAGCAACAATAATGATGGAAAAGACAGAAAGAAAAAAAATCCATCAATGCAAACAAATAGTGGTTAACAACCAAGATTTTACGTGCTAGGTGGCTCAGCAGGTTAAAGCCTCTACCTTCGGCTCAGGTCATGATCCCAGGGTCCTGGGATCGAGCCCCACATCGGGCTCTCTGCTCAGTGGGGAGCCTGCTTCCTCCTCTCTCTCTCTCTGCCTGCCTCTTCGCCTACTTGTGATCTCTGTCTGTCAAATAAATAGATAAAATCTTAAAAAAAAAAAAAGATTTTACATGCTACAGAAAATTATAAAATCAGAGGATTTGTACATGAAAAGATGCTCAATATCACTATCATCAGGGAAATGCAAAAGAAAACTACATTGGATGCCAGTATCCAACCACTAGAATGACTAAAGAAAGAAAGAGTGATAATATCAAGTATTGGCAAGCTTGTGGAGTAATTAGAATTTTCATTGCTGGTGGGAATGCAAAATAGTTCAATTATTTCTTAGATATAGTTTGGCAGTATCTAATAAAGTCCAACACACATGTCTCATATTTCCCTGAGTCCCACTCTAGGTGGGTATTTATTAAAGAGAGATAAAAACATATGTCCACATAAAGACTTCTTCTGAAATGTTTATAGCCGCTTTATTGATAACAGCCAAAAGTTGAAAACAACCCAAATGCCCATCAGCTGTTGAATGGATAAACAGACAGTGGTATATCCAAATGATGTAATACTAATTCAGCAATCAAAATGGATACAATATTAATATATGCAAAAATATGGATGGATCTCAAAAATATGCTAAGAGATAAAGCACAAAAACTACACTTATATGAAATTCCAGAAAAGGCAAAATTGAAGTGACAGAAAGCAGATCAGTAGTTGTTGGGGGTTAAAAGAGAAGGGAGCAACTGTAAAGAGGATTAGGGAATATTTTAAGGTGTTGGATTTTATAGAATTGTGTCCCCAAATTAATTAATTTTATTGTATTTGAAATATACATCCATAAAGTTATTAAGAAATTAAATGAGTTAACTAAAACTCTAATAAATTGGAAATATTAGTATAAACTCATGACTTTTAAAAAATTCAAATGTATTTATTCTGCCCAATGTAAAGGCCTAGAACTAATGACAATCTAGAGCAAAGAGCACTCCTATCACCCCAAATTTGATCTCTAAATAGTATTCCCTTACCTTGATACTATGCAGAAACAGGGATCTTTAGAAAAATAGCCAATTCCAGGTCACAGGCTGGGAATGTAGATGGTGAACCTGAGATAATTTCTTTTACTAGAAAGTAATTAAGCTATCAAAAAAAGTATCTGAGTCTGTCAAAAATATAAAAACTTCCCCTCATGAAAAAAGAAATATGCTGAGCATCAAATTAATATTGAATGTAATTGACTGAAGCACAGATATGACTCTTCCCTCATGGAGCATGTCATCTGTTAGGGAGATATACAATAACCATGCAAATAGGAATACTGGATTAGGAAGACTAGGCCCAACTATGCCTTGGTAATACCCCCATATCTGTTTAACATCATAAAGAAAATAACAAGATACAATGAAATCAAAAGAAGCAGTCTTGGAAAAGAATCAGATAGAGCTTGGAGAAATGAGAAATATAATCATTGAAATTAAAATCTCAGTGAGCAAACTAAATATCAGATAAGACACAGTTGAAGAGAGAATTAGTGAACTGGTAGATCCAAGTAAATTACCCAGAATGTAAACATAGACATAGAAATGGAAAACAGGTTAAGAAACATGGAAGATAGAAGAGAGAGTTCAACATTCATCTAATCAAAGTCCCAAAAGATGAAAATAGAGAAAATGAAGAGAGAGACAATATGTAAAAACAATTCTGAATAAGAATTTTCCAGAATTTAGGTGTAGGAGCCTAAATATCTCAAGAAAGATAAAAAGAATTGGATGTATGCATCAACATTGAAGTAAAACTGAAGATCTTAAAATCAAAGATAACATCTGAAAAATAACAGAGAATAAAGAGATTAACCACAGAGGATAACAATTAGAATAATTTTACACTTATCAACAGCAACAACAGAGGATGGTGGACAGTGGAATTACAGTGTCAAAACACCTAGAGAAAATAGATACTTACTAAAATTTTATTCACAGATAAGGGCAAGATTGGGGCACCTGGGTGGTTAGGCATCCAACTCTTGATTTTGGCTCAAGTCATGATCTCAGTGTTGAAAATGAATCCCATGTCAGGTTCTGTGCTCAGCACAGAGCCTGCTTGGGGTTTGTTTTTTTTTTTTTTTTTTTTTTTTTTTCTCCTTCTACTCCTCTCCCACCAAGCGCTCTCTTTAAAAAAAAAAAAAAAAAAAAAAAAGTAAATAAAAAAATAAATAAAATGTTAACATATACAGATGGGGGGGTGATTGGAGACAAAGATGTAAGTCATTGTCTTATATAAAGGAAGGTAAAGATACACTTTAACTTAAAAAAGGTATTCTTTAACTTTATACTTTATTATGTCAAATATCAGTATTAAAATTTTGAAGGTAATCAGAGGCTGCTGGGAAGATGGTGGAAGTAGGAGGATCCTGGGCTCACCTCTTGAGCATGCATGGCTACCTAGAGAACACCCATATAAGCATAAATAACTCAGAAAGTGACCCGAAGACTGGCAGAACAGACTCTCTGCAGCCCAATATAGACAAGAGGCCCCACCTAATCACTCTTGGCAAGATCCCATCAAAGCAGTCCCACAAGCCTGGCAGCATGCACACAGCCCAGACAAGGACCAGCACCACTCCAAAGTGAGTCCTGCTCCAGGGAGAGGGGAAAATAACCACATACCAGTCTGACAAGACCCTAGCAGTGGGCTGGGGGCAGGCAGTTGGTCTGACTACAGACCTCACCCACCAACAAAAGCTTTTCAGTGGACATCACAGGGAAGTGGCCTGCAGTTTGGTGCTACTTCATCTCTGGGAAACACCTGGAAAAGATTCTGGCAAAGAACTCAAGCCCAAGATAGCTCTGGACCAGCCTGCTAACACCACAGGCACTAAACTCTGCTCATAACAGGCAGAGAGCCACTGCAGACTGGACTGAAGGCAAACACATTTCTGCCACAACAGTAGGATACCCCTGTAGCAACACACATAGGAGATACCCCTGAAGCACCATTTTCTGGTGAAAAGGAGACATTGCACAGTGGGGCTCTACTGGACCTCTTCTTCATAAAGCTACTACTTTCAAGTGCAGGAGATATAGCTGACTCTCCTAATATAGAGAAATAGACACAGCAATAGACAAAAGGGGGAGACAGAGGACTATGTCACAAATGAAAGAGTGGAAAAAAATCATAGCAAGAGACTAAAGAAAATGGAGATAAGTACTATGTCTGATAGCAAATTTAAAGTAATGTTCATAAAGATATTCACTAGAATTGAGAAAGACGTGCAAGACCTCCATAAGACTCTTCACCAAGAGACAGGAGACCTAAAAAAAGAAAAAATTAGAGGCATTGAACTACTAAATGAAAATAAAAACAGATAACCTAGAACAAATAACAAACAAGAGAAAGTAGAAGAATGGATCAACAACCTGGAGGACAGAGTAATGGGAAGTAATCAAGCTGAACTGATAAGAGGGGAAAACATATGCAAAATAAGAATAGATCCAGGCAACTCAGCCATACTGTCAAGTATAACAATCACATGACAGGGATCCCAGAAGGAGAAGAGTGAGAAAGGGGGCAGAAGATTTATTTGAAGAAATAATAGCTGAAAACTTCCTGAATCTGGGAAAAGAAAGAGAAATCCAGGTCCAGGAGGCCCAGAGAACCCCCAATAAAACCAACCCAAAGAGGTCTGCTCCAAGACACAAAGTAAATAAGATGGCCAAAAGAAGTGATAAAGAGAGAATTAAAAGCAGTAAGAGAAAGGAAAGCAGTTACATACAAGGGAAACCCCATAAGGCCATCAGTAGGTTTTTCAGCAGAGACTTCGTAGGTCTGAAGGGAGTGGCATGGTATATTCAAAGTTCTAAATGGAAAAAACTACAGCCAAGAATACTCTAATCCAGCAAAGGTTTCATTCAGAATAGGAGAGATAGAGTTTCCCAGAAAAACAGAAGTTAAAAGCAAAACCAACCATGTCCCTGTCACACACAATGCCATCAGCCTGTGGGTCCCAAATTCACAGTCCAGCTGCCCTCCTGCCCGAGTCATCATGCACAGCCTGCCACCTGCTCTGTGCCAAGTTAACAACTTCAGACTGACAAGGACTCAAACTGACACTCTTCCCCTCACATTCCAGCCCCTGTGCTCAAGTTCATACATAATAGTGGGCATAATTACAACAGCAGAATGAAACAACCCAAATAATGACATGAATTCTATGGAATACATAAGGAATAAAAAGAGTGTGCTAAGCTGAGAACATCTCCAACAAACACATCAAATAACAATATATACAGTATGATTCTGATTAGTGAAAGAAATAAACCCAGGAAAAATAAAACAAGACAAAATCAGACAGGGAAACAAATCATAAGAGACTCTTAATCATAGAAAACAAATTGAGGATTACTGGAGGGGAGGGGGTGAGAGGATGTGGTAATGGTGATAGACAGTAAGGAGGGCACTGGATGAAATGAGCACTGGATATTATATAAGACTGATGAATCACTGAACTCTTCTTCTTCTTTTTTTTAAATTTTAATTTTTTTAAATAAACATATAATATATTTTTATCCCCCAGGGTACAGGTCTGTGAATCGCCAGGTTTACACACTTCACAGCACTCACCATAGCACATACCCTCCCCAATGTCCATAACCCCACCCCCCTTCTCAGGCCCCCCTCCCCCCAGCAACCCTCAGTTTGTTTTGTGAGATTAAGAGTCACTTATGGTTTGTCTCCCTCCCAATCCCATCTTGTTTCATTGATTCTTCTCCTACCCCCCTAAGCCCCCATGTTGCATCACCACTTCCTCATATCAGGAAGATCATATGATAGCTGTCTTTCTCTGCTTGACTTATTTCGCTAAGCATGATATGCTCTAGTTCCATCCACGTTGTTGCAAATGGCAAGATTTCATTTCTTTTGATGGCTGCATAGTATTGCATTGTGTATATATACCACATCTTCTTTATCCATTCATCTGTTGATGGACATCTAGGTTCTTTCTATAGTTGGCTATTATGGACATTGCTGCTATAAACATTCGGGTGCACATGCCCCTTCAGATCACTACGTTTGTATCTTTAGGGTAAATACCCAGTAGTGCAATGGCTGGGTCATAGGGCAGTTCTATTTTCAACATTGAGGGAACCTCCATGCTCTTTTCCAGAGTGGTTGCACCAGCTTGCATTCCCACCAACAGTGTAGGAAGGTTCCCCTTTCTCCGCAACCTCGCCAGCATCTGTCATTTCCTGACTTGTTCATTTTAGCCATTTTGACTGGTGTGAGGTGATATCTCATTGTGGTTTTGATTTGTATTTCCCTGATGCTGAGTGATGTGGAGCACTTTTTCATGTGTCTGTTGGCCATCTGGTTGTCTTCTTTGCAGAAATGTCTGTTCATGTCCTCTGCCCATATCTTGATTGGATTATTTGTTCTTTGGGTGTTGAGTTTGCTAAGTTCTTTATGTATTTTGGACACTAGTCCTTTATCTGATATGTTGTTTGCAAATATCTTCTCCCATTCTGTCAGTTGTCTTTTGGTTTTGTTAACTGTTTCCTTTGCTATGCAAAAGCTTTTGATCTTGATAAAATCCCAATAGTTCATTTTTGCCCTTCCTTCCCTTGCCTTTTGCGATATTCCTAGGAAGATGTTGCTGCAGCTGAAGTCGAAGAGGTTGTTGCCTGTGTTCTTCTCAAGGATTTTGATGGATTCCTTTCTCACATTGAGGTCCTTCATCCATTTTGAGTCTATTTTCATGTGTGGTGTAAGGAAATGGTCCAATTTCATTTTTCTGCATGTGGCTGTCCAATTTTCCCAACACCATTTATTGAAGAGGCTGTCTTTTTTCCATTGGACATTCTTTCCTGCTTTGTCGAAAATTAGTTGACTGTAGAGTTGAGGGTCTATTTCTGGGCTCTATATTCTGTTCCATTGATCTATGTGTCTGTTTTTGTGCCAGTACCATGCTGTCTTGATGATGACAGCTTTGTAATAGAGCTTGAAGTCCGGAATTGTGATGCCACCAACTTTGGCTTTCTTTTTCAATATCCCTTTGGCTATTCGAGGTTTTTTCGGGTTCCATATAAATTTTAGAATTATTTGTTCCATTTCTTTGAAAAATATGAGTGGTACTTTGATAGGAATTGCATTAAATGTATAGATTGCTTTAGGTAGCATAGACATTTTCACAATATTTATTCTTCCAGTCCAGGAGCATGGAATATTTTTCCATTTCTTTGTGTCTTCCTCAATTTCTTTCATGAGTACTTTATAGTTTTCTGAGTATAGATTCTTTGCCTCTTTGGTTAGGTTTATTCCTAGGTATCTTATGGTTTGGGGTGCAATTGTAAATGGGATTGACTCCTTAATTTCTCTTTCTTCTGTCTTGTTGTTGGTATAGAGAAATGCAACTGATTACTATACATTGATTTTATATCCTGACACTTTACTGAATTCCTGTACAAGTTCTAGCAGTTTTGGAGTGGAGTCTTTTGGGTTTTCCACATATAGTATCATATCATCTGTGAAGAGTGATAGTTTGACTTCTTCTTTGCCAATCTGGATGCCTTTAATTTCCTTTTGTTGTCTGATTGCTGAGGCTAGGACTTCTAGTACTATGTTGAATAGCAGTGGTGATAATGGACATCCCTGCCGTGTTCCTGACCTTAGCAGAAAAGCTTTCAGTTTTTCTCCATTGAGAATGATATTTGCGGTGGGTTTTTCATAGATGGCTTTGATAATATAGAGGTATGTGCCTTTTATCCCTACACTTTGAATAGTTTTGATCAGGAAGGGATGATGTACTTTGTCAAATGTTTTTTCAGCATCTATTGAGAGTATCATATGGTTCTTGTTCTTTCTTTTATTAATGTGTTGTATCACATTGATTGATTTGCGGATGTTGAACCAACCTTGCAGCCCTGGAATAAATCCCACTTGGTCGTGGTGAATAATCCTTTTAATGTACTGTTGAATCCTATTGGCTAGTATTTTGGTGAGAATTTTCACATCTGTGTTCATCAAGGATATTGGTCTATAGCTCTCTTTTTTGATGGGATCTTTGTCTGGTTTTGGGATCAAGGTGATGCTGGCCTCATAAAATGAGTTTGGAAGTTTTCCTTCCATTTCTATTTTTTGGAACAGTTTCAGGAGAATGGGAATTAGTTCTTTTTTAAATGTTTGGTAGAATTCCCCCGGGAAACCTTCTGGTCCTGGGCTTTTGTTTGTTTGGAGATTTTTAATGACTGTTTCAATCTCCTTACTGGTTATGGGTCTGTTCAGGCTTTCTATTTCTTCCTGGTTCAGTTGTTGTAGTTTATATGTTTCTAGGAATGCATCCATTTCTTCCAGATTGTCAGATTTGTTGGTGTAGAGTTGCTCATAGTATGTTCTTAGAATTGTTTGTATTTCTTTGGTGTTAGTTGTGATCTCTCCTCTTTCATTCATGATTTTATTTATTTGGGTCCTTTCTCTTTTCTTTTTGATAAGTCGGGCCAGGGGTTTATCAATTTTATTAATTCTTTCAAAGAACCAGCTCCTAGTTTCATTGATTTGTTCTATTGTTTTTTTGGTTTCTATTTTATTGATTTGTGCTCTGATCTTTATGATTTCTCTTCTCCTGCTGGGCTTAGGGTTTCTTTCTTGTTCTTTCTCCAGCTCCTTTAGGTGTAGGGTTAGGTTGTGTACCTGAGACCTTTCTTGTTTCTTGAGAAAGGCTTGTACTGCTATATATTTTGTCTCAGGACTGCCTTTGTTGTGTCCCACAGATTTTGAACCGTTGTGTTTTCATTTTCATTTGTTTCCATGATTTTTTTCAATTCTTCTTTAATTTCCTGGTTGACCCATTCATTCTTTAGAAGGATGCTGTTTAGTCTCCAAGTACTTGGGTTCTTTCCAAATTTCTTCTTGTGGTTGAGTTCTAGCTTCAGAGCATTGTGGTCTGAAAATATGCAGGGAATGATCCCAATCTTTTGATACCGGTTGAGACCTGATTTAGGACCGAGGATGTGATCTATTTGGAGAATGTCCCATGTGCACTAGAGAAGAATGTGTATTCTGTTGCTTTGGGATGAAATGTTCTGACTATATCTGTGATGTCCATCTGGCCCAGTGTGTCATTTAAGGCCTTTATTTCCTTGCTGATCTTTTGCTTGGATGATCTGTCCATTTCATTGAGGGGAGTGTTAAAGTCCTTTAGTATTATTGTATTATTGTTGATGTGTCTCTTTGATTTTGTTATTAATTGGTTTGTATAGTTGGCTGCTCCCACGTTGGGGGTATAGATATTTAAAATTGTTAGATCTTCTTGTTGGACAGACCCTTTGAGTATGATACAATGTCCTTCCTCATCTCTTATTATAGTCTTTGGCTTAAAATCTAATTGATCTGATATAAGGATTGCCACCTCAGCTTTCTTCTGATGTTCATTAGCATGGTAAATTCTTTTCCACCCCCTCACTTTAAATCTGGAGGTGTCTTCAGGCTTAAAATGAGTTTCTTGTAGGCAATATATAGATGGGTTTTGTTTTTTTATCCATTCTGATACCCTGTGTCTTTTGACAGGGGCATTGAGCCCATTAACATTCAGGGTAACTATTGAGAGATATGAATTTAGTGCCATTGTATTGCCTGTAAGGTGACTGTTTCTGTATATTGTCTCTGTTCCTTTCTGATCTACCACTTGTAGGCTCTCTCTTTGCTTAGAGGACCCCTTTCAATATTTCCTGTAGAGCTGGTTTGGTGTTTGGAAATTCTTTCAGTTTTTGTTTGTCCTGAAAGCTTTTAATCTCTCCTTCTATTTTCAATGATAGCCTAGCTGGATATAGTATTCTTGGCTGCATGTTTTTATTGTTTTGTGCTCTGAATATATCATGCCAGCTCTTTCTGGCCTGCCAGGTCTCTGTGGATAAGTCTGCTGCCAATCTAATATTTTTACCATTGTATGTTACAGACTTCTTTTCCTGGGCTGCTTTCAGGATTTTCTCTTTGCCACTAAGACTTGTAAATTTTACTATTAGGTGATGGGGTGTGGGCCTATTCTTATTGATTTTGAGGGGCGTTCTCTGAACCTCCTGAATTTTGATGCTTGTTCCCTTTGCCACATTGGGGAAATTCTCTCCGATAATTCTCTCCAGTATACCTTCTGCTCCCCTCTCTCTTTCTTCTTCTTCTGGAATCCCAATTATTCTAATGTTGTTTCATCTTATGGTGTCACTTATCTCTAGAATTCTCCCCTCGTGGTCCAGTAGCTGTTTGTCCCTCTTTTGCTCAGCTTCTTTATTCTCTGTCATTTGGTCTTCTATATCGCTAATTCTTTCTTCTGCCTCATTTATCCTAGCAGTGAGAGCCTCCATATTTGATTGCACCTCATTAATAGCTTTTTTGATTTCAACTTGGTTAGATTTTAGTTCTTTTATTTCTCCAGAAAGGGCTTTTTTATCTCCTGAGAGGGTTTCTCTAAATTTCTTCCATGCCTTTTTCGGGCCCAGCTAGAACCTTGAGAATTGTCATTCTGAACTCTAGATCTGACATATTACCAATGTCTGTATTGATTAGGTCCCTTGCCTTCGGTACTGCCTCTTGTTCTTTTTTTGTGGTGAGTTTTCCCATCTTGTCATTTTGTCCAGATAAGAGTATATGAAGGAGCAAGTAAAATACTAAAAGGGTGGCAACAACCCCAGGAAAATATGCTTTAACCAAATCAGAAGAGATCCCAAATCGTGAGGGAAGAGAAAGGGGATAAAAAGAGGTTCAGAAAGAAAAAGAAAAGAAAAGAAAAGAAACAATTAAAAAAATGAAAACGAATAATGAAAAAGTATAAAAAAGAAAAATATATATATTAGATAAACTAAAAATCGTTAAAAAAGAAAAGGGTAAAAGTTAAAAAAATTAGCAGAAGAAGAGAAAAAAATTGAAAAAGAAAATGAATTAAATTAACTGCAAGACTAAAGAATCATGGGGAGGAAGCCATGAGTTCCGTGCTTTGGTTTCTCCTCCTCTGGAATTCTGCTGCTCTCCTTGGTATTGAAACTGCGCCTCTTGGTAGGTGAACTTGGTCTTGGCTGGATTTCTTGTTGATCTTCTGGGGGAGGGGCCTGGTGTAGTGATTCTCAAGTGTTTTTGCCCCAGGCGGAATTGCACCGCCCTTACCAGGGGCCGGGCTGAGTAACCCGCCAGGTTTGCTTTCAGGAGCATTTTTTTCCCTGAGCGCTTTCCATAGAGTTCGAGAATGGAAATACAAATGGCGGCCTCCTGGTCTCCGGCTCGGAGGAGCCGAGAGCCCAGGGCCCCACTCCTCAATGCACCCTCAGAGAACAGCGTCCAGTAACTCCTGTCTGCCTGACCTCCGGCCGCTCTCCGAGCTCACTGAGCCTGCGACCGGTTCAAGGTAACCCTGAGCTGGGAGCTTACTGTCGGCTCTGTCTCTGTAGCCGGCTTTCCCGTTCCAATACCCACAAGCTCTGCGACACTCAGACATCCCCGATCCTTCTGTGACCCTGCGAGACCTGAGGCCACGCTGACCCCGCGTGGGCTTCACCCCGGTTTAGCCTCTGGAGCGATGTCCCTCAGCGGAACAGACTTTTAAAAGTCCTGATTTTGTGCTCCGTTGCTCCGCCGCCTGCCGGGAGCCAGCCTCTCCCCTCGGGGTCTATCTTCCCGTCGCTTTGGATTCACTTCTCCGCCGGTCCTACCTTTCAGAAAGTGGTTGTTTTTCTGTTTCTAGAATTGCTGTTCTTCTCTTTGATCTGCCGATGGATTTTCAGGTGTTTGCAATCTTTAGATAAGCTATCTAGCTGATCTCCTGCTAGCTGAAGTAGTGTCAGCCTGCTACTTCTCCGCCATCTTGACTCCTCTCTGAACTCTACTTCTGAAACTAATAATACACTATATGTTAATTAATTAAATTGAAATTAAAAAAAAGAACCTCCACAAATAAATAAAACTTTGAAGGTAGCTCTAAGAATAGAAATTGAGTGTATAATTTTAAAACAGTTTGACAAAAAAGAAATAAAAAGCAATTTATTAGAAGGTAACAGAGGAGAAAACAGAAGCATTAACAAAATAGCAAATATGGAAAGCCCCCCAAAAGGTGTTCAAAATTAATTCAAACATATCAGAAATCACCAAAATGTAATGGACTAACCATATTAGTTAAAGGCAGAAATTATCAGATTGGATTTAAAAACTATGGTCATATGGTTTTTAGAAGAGACACTTTAAAACACAAGGACACAGGTGAGGCATATGCAGAATTTCTACAGTTTCCCTTTGCACTGCTAGGATCCAATCTGTCACCACATTAAGTCCACTCTGTTCTGTCACTGATTCTTCAAGGTACATGATCCCTAAAAAAAGATTTACAACAGGAGGATTAGTGGGACAAACTATAGTGCTCACTACTATAGTTGACTCTGATGTTGTAATTATAATTTACCATCTTTCATTCATTCAGAATTTCCCATCTGCTGAGCCTCATCCAGAACTTCTGCTGGCCTTGATTCCTTGCCCTGGGGGGCGACCCAGACTTTCAACCTTAAGGGAACTGGGTCCCTAATTACCTTGTTCTTGTAAGGCCATGATTGCTGCAATTGCCTTGTTTTGTTTTGTTATCACCTGTCATGGAAGCATGAAATTCTGGACAAACTCCATCCTGCTCCCATAATGTAGCAGCATTTCTCTTTCTTTATGATAATCAGGGTTACTTACTCCTGCCAGTATAAATCCCTTTTTGCCTAGAGGTCAAAGAATGAAGGATACAAAAGGACCAAAAGACAATCATAGCTTTAGGTTCATTGGAACACACTATGGTGTCCCTTAATAAAAACATTTCATCCCTGAACCTCGGAACCCCTAACCATAAGGGACCAAAGTTGTGGGGAAGGCTAAAGTATAGAATTCCCAAAGAGGTCATAGCATTGGTGGCAAAACAAAACAAAACGAAACAAAACAAAACAAAAAAAACAGTCTTATTTCCAGCTCTTGGCTCCTGGGCCAATGTATTTTGAGTTGTGGGACATAGTACTCTATAGAATTTGAAAACTGCTATTTAAGAGTGGCCACAGCTAGAGCAGCCTTGGTAAGAGAGAGCCCATGACTTTGAGCTATATATAGCATCCATCTTTGCCACGTGACAAGATGGTTTATGGGCCTATTGTATAATCACTGGCATGGCCAAAGATAGTTTGACTAACACCCATTAGATGAGTCATTCTATCAACCTAGTTATTCACTGACTCCTTTGGTGGCTCTCTGAGGAGCATTAAATGTGACACAAATACCTTCACACTTTATGACCACTCCCATAGGTTGATCTAAATACCTCTTCTTCAAATCTTTTTGTTTCTGATCTTCCAGTTTTCTTCCTCCAGGCCTCTGATTATCCATACAAGACTTTTTACCATTTCCCAGGAGTCTATATATAGCCTTACCTCTGTTCCTACCACATAAAATTGATGACTATATGTGCTGCTTGAAGCTCTCCCCAGTGGGTGGGATTCGTCTACTTCTATGTTTTGGAGTCACCTGTAAATAGGTTGTAGTGCAGAAGATCATTTTCTGCTTGTCAAACATTTTGAGTCTACACATCCATGAACCAAGCTCAAGTTTTCCTCCTTTTCATTAGCTGCTTGCTGTAAACTTCCTAAGAAGCCATAGGTGAAACTGATGGAGAGACCATGATGGTACAGTGATAGGAGACATTGAATTTGGGCCCTATTTGTACCTTCAGTAAAGCCCTTGTACCTTATAAAGCCGAATATGAAATGTAGCATTTACATTGTATGATAGAATTGTTTGGGAGCTCTGATAATATCTGGCTCTTGATAAGCATCTCTGGTTTCACAGTCATCTGATGTTCTAAGTCAAGTGTTCAGTCTCTCCTAAGGCTTAATAGCAAACCAGGAGCTCCTTTTTGAGTGGAAAATAATTCTCTGCTACAGAAATATGAATAGAATTCCTCCAGAATTCTAGAAGCCTGCCTTGAAACTCTTATTTGGGGGCTTGTCAGAGATGCCATGGTCTCCTATCTACCATAGATGCCCCTTACACCATTGAGTTTATTGGGCAGCTTTAACAACAACCCAGACAAGCTATAGAGCCCTCTTAAAACAGGTAAACTTCTAAGTCACCCAATAAATGGATTATAACAGTATAAGTGTGGGCTGTATCTAAAATCCAAGGAACCTACCAAGGTCTGTGCCTTTTCCTTAGTTGTGGGAGATAAAATGTGCAATAACAGCCTTTACTTTGGGGAGATGGGATGTCCTATAGTGCCCTATGCCATAAGACTACTAAAAGTTGTTACTGAAGTGGACGGCCCCTAATCTTTGTAGGATTCATCTCCTGGTCTCTGGTAGACATGTTTTTTCCCAAGATATACGAGTACTTCTGCTCACAAGATCTGATTAATATGATGTATTTAGTGGGGCGCCTGGGTGGCTCAGTTGGTTAAGCAGCTGCTTTCAGCTCAGGTTATGATCCCAGGGTCGTGGGATCAAGCCCTACATCAGGGTTCCTGCTCAGGGGAGAGCCCGCTTCTTCCTATTCCTCTGCTTGCTGCTCTGCCTACTTGTGCTCTCCATCTCTCTGTCAAATAAATGAATAAAATCTTAAAAAAAATATGGCGTATTTAGTCTAGTGGACCAGTATAATGATGTTCTATGGAAATGCAAAAATGACCAATGTTCCTTTGATTACACTGAGGCAGAAAGGAGGATAATCATAGCCCTGGGGCAAGGAGATCAATATGTATTGCTATTCATCCCAAGTGAATGTGAAATGGAACTCTGAATTGCTTTTGATCTTCCTTTTAGATGGGGATTGAAAAGTACATTTGCTTCACCAATAGCTCTATATTAAGTGTTGATAGATTCTAGTAAGATACCATATCTGGCATAACAGCTGTGGCTGGATCTGCCACTTGGTTAAGTTTCTGTCATCCACCATGGTCCACCATGATCTATTTTTTGCAGGGAATATAATGGTAAATTAGAGAGGTATATGGTAAAAATCATTACCCCTGCATTCTTTAATTCACCAATGTTAGCACTCTAATTCACCAATCTCTGCCATTCTACTCATGCTGCAACACTGATTCTGATTCTTTCTCTTGTCCTGCACGGGGGACAGTTTCATGTTCTCTCACTAGACCTCTTCTCACAGGATGGATTCCATGTAAGATGGACTTGGGCCAAAACTCCATTATCACCGGATCTTTAAATAACCTCAATCCAACAAGGGAGCCATGATGACATGTTGAGGTTTCTGGTAAGAAGTTCAGATAATTTATTCAATAGCCCTCAATTTTGGGGTGTTCCCTTTTCTTCAGTATGCAATTAGTCTCATAACTGGTTATAGGGTTTTTTGGGGTGGGGGTAATATGTATTGTATATACCTCTTCCACCATGGTCCAGCACCCTCAAGATACATTCTTATACTAATCTTCTAGTTCCTCCTGGAGTGTATTATTTAGTTCCTAGAACTCTGATGATGAATAATCTCTTACCTCCCGTGTAAGGGACAGTACATAACCATCAAAACAAGCTGAGATCACACCATGATCTTGGCCTACATGTCATGGGTGTTGGGGTGGGGTGGGGGAGACAGGAAGACAACTATTACTTTGGAATACATTTGCCTTGGGGAGGACTTTGCATGGTCTCCTGGCAATGGGAAGCTACTCTCCTCTATGAGGGATGGGGAGGAATTTGTGCCAACATACAGGGCTCAGAAAGATGTGTTCTCAAGTCTGAATCCCATGTCTCAGGGTTCCCCTTCTGCTCAACTAGGATTCGGACTTTAGCCCAGGACTTACTGGAGCTGTGGATTCAGTCTTTTTTGTAACTTAGTCATGGTTACAATCAAATCCTGGGCTTCTTTTCAGCACAATTTGCCCTCCTGCTGCAGCAGATGAATGTCTCTTTAAATTGTTCCATGGAGATCTTCTAGTTTTCACAATGTGTCCTGAGTCAATGGTGGACTTAACAGCCTGATAGATCCTCTTTCTTCAAGGTAGAAGGACCTAATCAAGTCCACAATCCTTATAATTACAATTGCTTCCATTTCTTTCAAGAGTGGGAGCTATGACATGGTTGTTGGTTCCGTTTCCACTTCTATATCTGCCAGGTCCCTCACAGGCTAGAGTCATTAGTTGTGCTGCTACAAAAACATTCCACTTCCCAGCGGAAATGGGATTCTTTTTCCATCTAGCTAGCTGTAATTTAATTCTAGAATCTCCTCCTGAGGTCTACTTTCTAGGGTCCTTTCCGTCACCTCTTGCTTAGTTTGGGTTTCCACAAGTGTTGATCTTGTGACAAAAATTTGGGTATAAGTAGTTTACTTAGGAGGTGAGAGAGTGCAGAAGTGAAATAAGTAATGGAGAAAAGGTATAAAAATATGGAATTGTCCCACAGCAGGCTAGGAAGTGGAAGGTTTTTTTTGTTTGTTTGTTTGTTTAATTTTATTTATTTATTTGACAGAGATCGCAAGTAGGCAGAGAGGCAGGCAGAGAGAGAGAGAGAGAGAGAGAGAGAGAAGCAGGCTCCCTGCTGAGCAGAGAGCCCGATGCGGGACTCGATCCCAGGACCCTGAGATCATGACCTGAGCCGAAGGCAGCGGCTTAACCCACTGAGCCACCCAGGTGCCCCGGAAGTGGAAGGTTTTATCCACTGACTCCCAACCCTTCTTGGGAGAAGGTTGTTCCTTATGTATTAACTCCTGTATTTCTGGCCTGCTCTTCATGTGATTCTTTCCAATACTAGAGAAAGTTCTTAGGCAGAGAGACATAAAAAACTATTGGCAGGGGCGCCTGGGTGGCTCAGTGGGTTAAAGCCTCTGCCTTCGGCTCAGGTCATGATCCCAGGGTCCTGGGATCGAGCCCCGCATGGGGCTCTCTGCTCAGCAGGGAGCCTGCTTCCCTTCCTCTCTCTGCCTGCCTTTCTGCCTGCTTGTGATCTCTGTCTTTCAAATAAATAAATAAAATCTTAAAAAAAAAAAAACCAAACTATTGGCATGCAGGTGACCTCTTTTGACCACAGCAACCTCCTCACTAGCATCTCCCAAGGCTCCAAGTTGACCATGTCATTGTATGGTTTCAAATCCTTCAGTAACTTCCTACAGTTTATTCTCAGGATAAAGTAACTACTGTTCCCTGAGGGTCAATGAAATGCCAGATGTTGCATAAATGCCAGATTTTCTCTTACATTAATACATTTATCTTTACAAGAGCCTCAAATTTTTCATTCCACTGAGGAGAAAACTGAGTCTCAATGAGGTGTGAATGCCTCAGACTAGCACAGAAGCTCCTTCATCTTCCAGCCCCTCCCAACTCCTCTTCCCTTCGGAGCCCTCTTGTTTGTCCCACCCACACCAAGTCACTTGCAGTTCCCCAAGCTGACCAATCTTCACACCTCCTACCTTTGTACATGCAGTTTCTTTTGTCTAGAAAGCTCTTTCCCTTCCAGATCTTGCAAATACCTTCCTGTACTTCAAGACTCAGCTCAAGTGATAGCTCCAGAGAGGTCCTCCTGGCCCTGCCAGGCTGAGTTAGCTCCTCCTTAGTGCTGCCACAGTCTTTATGTTCCTGTAGGACTACTGACCTCTTGGTGTTTCCTCTGCCTGTTGACATGTTTGTGTCTCTGACAGGAGAGTCTGAAATGCTCAGTAGATATTTCCCAGGTGAATGAAAGATCAGCCCAATCATTTAGTTCTTGCTCTTTGCCAACTTGTGTTGTTTTCCCACTTTTTTTACATTCCTAAGTTTTTCTAAGGCCAGGCTGTAGGCATCTGGCGATGGGAATTGGAGGGTGGGGGGAAAGGTAGTGGGCAGAAATCTCTGTTTCCTTAAAAGTCAGTCTTTCGTGGATTGGAAGCCTCAGGAAACATACTGGATCCTCTCATAACTGTATCCCAACACCTAACCCAGGTTGGCCTAGTGGAAGTGAGATTACATATTGCTGTATAAATGAATGAATAATAAGTACTCTTTATGATGTCCTCATTCACTGTGCTCTGTGCTGTGGAGAGATGAATACGGCAAACCTGCCATGTTTCTGTCTTCAAACCTAGGTTCCTCCAGAAGCCAGCCCTCAGATAAGTGCTCTTGTTCAAATACCTTATCTGACAGGTGCTTCCAGGAGAGAGGGGAAGTGAGACACGCAGGCAGTGAGCCAGGTGAGAGTGTGTCCCTGAACATGTAACCACAGTGAGCAGCTGGAGCGTCATCGTACAGAGACACTCTGGGAGCCCCAGTGGAGCACATGAGCTTTAGAGTTATCCTGCCCATGGGGTGAGGGAGCTGGGGTATTTATACCAGAACTTTTGTTGGTCAGTGGCTGAAGGCTGTGTTTGTGTGTGTGTGTGTGTGTGTGTGTGTGTGAGAGAGAGAGAGAGAGAGAGAGAGAGGTGGGATGGGGGGAGAAATGGGCTCCAGTAGCCAGAGAAGGCCCTTAGGTAAAGCAGTGTATGTGCTGGTGGGTAGAGGTGGGCAGGAATGGTAAGAGTAAGGGCAGTGGGTGACTGCTGCATCTGGCGGGTGACAGTCACATTACTGTATAGCCAACCTCCAGATGAAAATCCTGAACCAGGACCAGGCAAGCAGTGTGGATGAGAGAAATGTTTGGGTTGAGAGCAGTTGTCTCTCTAAAAGTTGTATACACCTGCCACTTTGCCTCTCCCTCTGACAGAAAGCCGCCACTGGTTTTGACGAAGGTGAGTGTGAGGGTTTTTCAATCCTGACCCACTCCTGTAGTTGTCAGACACCTTCACAAGGGACTGTGGCAGTGTTCCCCACTTCTCAGCACTGGCCACTCAACACCTCACTTCGTCTAGTGCTTTGTTTATTCTCTCATTTAACCCTCACAAAATCCCCGGGAGCTTGGTAAGGAAAACAAAGCACAGAGAAGTGAAATACTCCAGCCAGTACACAATCTAGCGTCAGTTCTGTGCCTTAGCTGACCATATGATTTCTTATCCCGAGTGTCTTCATGAGATGGTGAGCCAGTGGCACCAGGGCGTGTGAGGAATCTCTTAGTGTGAGTAGTACTTCCCCCCTCTATCACTCACTGAGTGTTGGGCTCTGTCTCCCCGCCTTCTCCACATTTTCCTGCCATCTCTTTTTTTGGGGTACTTCCTGTCCCTCTCTAGGTCTTTCTCCCAGTCTCCTACTGCCCCCGTGTGGCTAGAGTGGGAAAGGTCGCTCCTCAGGCGGACCCCGGCGCACCTGAGCACGCAGTTGGAGGCGAGCGCTGGTGCGTCCAGATGCGTTGCCGGCGCTGGGGACTCGCTTTCTGCATGAGTCTGGCAGAAGGTCTGGGTTTGGCCACCGAGCCTTGGACTTGATTCATACCTGGATCTATCCTGACCTCGTGTTGGTGCGGGGAACAGAAGCTTGCCTTTAACCTCCTTTCTGCGCGAGCCACTCCCCCTCCTCCTCCCCCCTCCCCCCACCTCCAAAGAGTAGGCTTTTCTAGAGCCTCAGCCAGTCCCAAGGAGAGCCTCTGGAATTTCGTGAAATTTTGTGAAATGATCTTTTGCTAGCCTTTTTCACCCTGCGGACCCTTCCCACACACACCAGGTGCTTCCCTTTTTAATAGCCGCTGTCGTGGTAACGGAAGGTTAAGAACACATTCGCAGAGAAATTCGTTCGCCTTTATGGCACAGTGCCATTGAGCGGCATCCTCAAATACTTTCCTTACACCACACAGCCCCTTCTCAGAGCTTGGTTATCCTCCCGTCAGAAATCTGATGAACATCCCATTCTTAAATTGTTTTACACGGTTGCACAACATTTAACTCTTTCATGTGCTTAAATATATTTTAAAATTGCACAAGAAATATGTGATCATCATAGAAAGATTAGAGAACACAACAAAGGACTTCCAATTAAAGATGACAGGGTGAAAGAGCACGTTCTTTCCTGAAATTCTGCTAAAATGACAGCAGGGGATTTTATTAAAATATTTAAAACCACAAGGACAAAAAGAACAGGATTGATGACAGCAGTGTTTGGAAGCTGGTTGTAGAGGGCAGACATTAATTCAACAGATGGAATGGAAAACTGGATCTTAAACCTCAGTAGGTGTATGTATATGCAGCTGGATATACCTTGGGAATCCTGAAAAGGCTCAGACACTTCAAGAAGTGGATGGGGCTGGAAACTGAGAGCAGTTAGACCGCCTTGATTCTTCTCCTTGAGGCCACACTACTTTTTCTTTTCTTATCTTTTTTTGGGGGGCCTAATTTCAGACTTAGAGAAAAATTGCAAAAATTCCTGTTCTACTCTTCACCAAATTCCCCTAATATTAACATATTATTATTATTATTATTTTTACTAAACATGATGGTCCTTTGCCCCTGAATAATTCAGTGCGTGTTTCTCAAAACTTGGGGAGAGGACTAGAGGTTTTTTCTTTGGAGAGGATCTGGGCCTGGGGGGAAGGGCATTTGAGGGTGGGAAAATGCGAGATTAAGTGAATGTTGAGTCCCCAACCCAACAGTCCTTTCCCTGCCCCATTCAACTCCTGGCACCTGACAACCAGGCAGATACCTCTAGGTAGGAGACTGGAAGATGAAACCAGGGAAGAAGGGCACCACCTAATGCCTAATGAAATGGCCCCAGCAGACCCCTCCCCCAGGGGCCCGTTGTCGACATCCGACTTATGTGCACACAGCTCCCAATCAGCTTTTGAGCTTTTTCTTTTCTTTTCTTTTCTTGGGGGGCCTAATTTCAGACTTAGAGAAAAATTGCAAAAATTCCTGTTCTACTCTTCACCAAATTCCCCTAATATTAACATATTATTATTATTATTTTTTTACTAAACATGATGGTCCTTTGCCCCTGAATAATTCAGTGCGTGTTTCTCAAAACCGAGGACATTCTTTTTAACATTGAAATTAACATTGATTCAGGGCTATTATATCTACAGACCTTATTCAGATTTAGCCAACTGTGCCAATAATGTCCTTTAGAGCAGAAAATCCCAGATCATGTGCTGCATTTAGTTGTCATGCCTCTTTAGGCTCCTTTAATCTGAAGCAGTTCCTCAGTCTTTCTTTGCCTTCATGACGTTGACATTTTTTCAAGAGTACAGGACAGGTATTTTGCAGAATGTCCCTCAGTCTGTCTGATGTTTCCTCCTGAGTTAGGCACTGTTGGCAGGACTATCACACAAATGATGTCATGTTAGTGCAAGTATCAGCAGCCACGTAACCTCTGTTTATCCCATTGCCAGTGATGTTAACATTAATTACCTGCTTAACGAGGTGTCTGCCAAGCATCTTCAGTGTAAAATTATTGTTTTCCCTTTGTAATAAATAAATATTTATCATCCACCAGTTTTCAAATCATTGATAATTCTTGCCTGAAACAATTATTATTGTGATGTTCTCTGGGGGTGATTTTCTTTTTCTTTCTTTTTTTTTTTTTATTTCAGAGAGAGCACACACCCATGAAGTGGGGAGGGGAGGGAAAGAGAGAATCTTTTTTCATTTTCTAAAAAATTTATTAACATATAATGTATTATTTGTTTCAAGGGTACAGATCTGTGAATTGTCAGTCTTACACAGTTCACAGCACTCACCGTAGCACATACCCTCCCCAATGCCTGTCACCCAGCCACCCCATCCCTCCCCTGGCTCCAGCAAACTTCAGTTTGTTTCCCGGGATTCCAAATCTCTTATGGTTTGTCTCCTTCCCCAGTCCCATCTTGTTTCCTTTTTCTCTCCCTTCCCCCTACTCGGCCCTGCCTCTCAAATTCCTCATATCAGAGAGATCATATAATAATTGCCTTTCTCTGATTGACTTATTTCACTTAGCATAATATCCTCTAGTTCCTTCCACTTCGTTGAGGAAAAAGAGAATCCTAAGCAGGCTCCATGCCCAGCACAGAACCCTACACCCGGCCAGATCTCAGGACCCTGAAATCGTGACCAAAGCCAAAACCAAGAGTGGGACACTTAACCAAATGAGC
Source organism: Mustela putorius furo (assembly GCF_011764305.1). Classification (NCBI taxonomy): domain Eukaryota; kingdom Metazoa; phylum Chordata; class Mammalia; order Carnivora; family Mustelidae; genus Mustela; species Mustela putorius. The sequence continues at coordinate 39,752,737 of NW_025422005.1, read as the reverse complement.
CACCCAGGTGTCCCTGGGGGTTATTTTGTAATGCCACCATTCCTTTTTATATTTATTAGTTGGTTTTCTAGTATAAGGAAGAGCTTTCCCTTCTTGCTGTATATTTATTTATAAAGTTATATGAATGTTGTCTCCTGGATTTTATTTCAATCAATGAATTATAATCTGTTACTATATATATGTATATTATGAAATATTATGCTCAATATATTATACTGTGTGTGCATATTATGCTCAGTTCATTCAAGATTTATCCACTGGGAACCCTTTCCTTCTGGCTCTTGTGTCCATCATTATGTCATTCTTTGAGCACTTTCTGTCACAAAGAAATAGTCTGGACTCATCTACGAGTTTCTTTGCCCTAGTTTGGGAATCAGCCGTTTCATCAAGGAATTATGTTCTTTTAGTAATGCCTCACAGAGAGACAGCAAAGGACCATCCAAGAGCTAAGGAGAACATCTAGTAGAAAAGACAGAGACAAAACAAAATAAAATAAATGAACAGCAAAGAGATAAAAGCGATGTGGCAGAAACAGAGACTAGACAGGGAGATAAAAACATTAAAAAAAAATCGAACACACTATCATGAATATTTTCAGAGAATCAAGAGAAGCTATTGAATCCATTAAAGAAGAACAAGATGCCATGAAAAGAATGATTGGGAACGAAAAAAACTTTTGGATGTTAAATATCCTAGTGCCTAAATGAAAAAAAAATCAGTCGAGGGTTTATGAGACAAAACCAAAGAGATATTTTGAAAAGTGAGGCAAAAAGACAGAGATGAAGAGTGTAATAGTAAAAATAAGACAAACCAAGTTCCAAATTCTAGAAGGTGAGAGTCGTAGAAAAAGGTCCATGGTGGGGGGCAGGTATTGGTAGACACTGGCAACCCCAGCCTTTTTGGAATGAGGGATAGAGCTATATCACTTTGGGTATTTGAAGGCTGCTGAACAGCAGTATGCTGGCAAAGTTTTAACAACTAGAGCTCCAAAAATGTGTGCATGTGTTCACGTCCATAAGTTCATTACACATTTTACTGATACTAGTGACACAATTTACAGTAATAACATATAAAATATTCTTTTTAAAAAGATTTTTATTTATTTATTTGACAGAGACACAGCATGAGAGAGCGAGAGAAAGAGCACAAGCAGGGGGTGGGCAGTGGAGGGAGAAGCAGGCTTCCTGCCAAGCACAGAGCCTGATGTGGGGCTCGACGCAGGGCTCGATCCCAGGACCATGGGATCATGGCCTAAGCCAAGGCAGATACTTAAAGACTGAGCCACCCAGGCACCCCTACAATATTCTTTATTCTAAATTCTATCTAGCCAATTGATTTTCACAGAATACTTCCACTGATTTTTGCCAAACTCTTATATCCATAACTAACTGATAGCTGTGATTCACACACAATTTGACAAATGGAGTTGCATTCCAATCTTCTTTTTTCCCCATATAAATTTATTGTAATTAAATCTGATACATGTTCTACTGTTAAACTGTTTCTCAAACCTCATATAAGTTTTGTCATTATATTTAAAGCTCTTTCAGTTTTAGCATTACGTATTTTGGAAATTCACCTTTTAAAAATTTCAAGTTTTTATTTAAACTCCAGTTAACTAAGATATAGTGGAATATTGATTTCAGGAGTAGAAAGTGATTTAGTGATTCATCACTTATATATATCACCCAGTGCTCATCACAAGTCCCATCCTTAATACCCATCATCCATTTAGCCCATCCCCCCTCTGGCATCCCTGTTTATTCTCCAGAGTTAAGTGTCTCTTTTATGGTTTCTCTCTATCTCTCTTTTCCCACTGTGTTCATCTGTTTTGTTTTTTTCAATTCCACCTGTGAGTGAAATCATACGGTTTTGTCTTTCTCTGACTGAGAAATTATTTTGCTTAGTGTGATACTTTCTGGCTCCATCCGAGTAGCATGCCATCATATAGTATTTGTGCTATACAGATACTTAGCTTTAAATCACCTCAAGAGCATAGAGTAGCAAAATGTCATGAAATAATTAGGAAGTAATACATTTTCAGTATGTATCACCTTTGTTTTTCTATAGAGCTTATTTAATTGTAAATGGATATAATTTAATTCCTGATAATGGTGTTTAACAACTGGAGAGTAGGAGAGGAGAACAGCAGAGGTCTAGTGGGGTCCACATGCGGGTGTAGTCTCTAATCAGGGTCAGAGCTCAGTCTGTGACCTTCGTCTCAGCTTAGTCTTTTCAGGGCTCCATCTGCGGTTAATTTGGGGGCTCAATATATGACCTGAGAAAAGCTGAGTACCTCTCTTGGTTAAGCAGAGTGACCCCTGCACTACTGCAGTTTCAAACTCAGACCTCTCCTTTTACGAGCATGGGAGCCATCTCACAGGTCCCAAGGCTAAGAAGAGGCTCAGAGTTAATGGGGATGGATCCCCATTCTGCCGCCCAAACCTTCACTTCTGTTTCCTCCTGCCATCTTTACATGTCCCACTAGAGGGCAGCAGAGACTTGACTAAAAAGAAAAATGTCCATGGACCCTTCACCTGGGACCCCATCATCTGAGGGAGGGGAGATTTCCTCCTTCACTTGCACCACTGCCATGGTTCCAGGCTCAGCTTCTAGGGCCATGGATCCAGACTCTGGAAACTCCACTACCTCTGACCTCTAAACCCTTGCTCCTCCTCAAGCTTGACTCTGTCTCTCTGGCCAAATCATATACTCTGAGAGGCTGGGATGGGGTTGATTGTATTGGGGTGGGGTTGATTGTAGTCCCAGTGCCTGGCATAGAGCCCAGCACTGAGTGGGTGCTTACGAAATGTTCATTGCATCAGTACATAGAGTACATGAAGCAATGTAGTATGTGGGAAAGAACCTGGTTTTAAACATGGTTTAAAGTCTTGCTCTAGCTCTACGTCTTTAAGCAAGTCACTTAAACTCTCTTGAGCCTTTGATTCACCATTTGTAAGAGGAAATACTTGGTACCTAACTTGAACTTCTGCTGTAAGGATTAAATGAGATGACATGAGGATGGACCCAGTATACTCTAGGTGCTCAATAAAAGGAACAATTATTATGATGCAATTTTGAGGTACGTTAAGTAATCCCACGTGGATAAAGGAATAGATGGGAGATGCAAAGTGTGATTGCGAGAGGAGGAGGCTGAAGGTCATGAAGGAGCCTGAATGCCAAGTTGAAGACATAGGGTTTTCTTCTGCCTACAATGGGAAACCCCTAAGGGGCTCATCAGTCTACTTGGTGAGATGAAACCAAGACACAGGAAACCTCTTAGCTCTTTGGCAGTCTCATTTGATTGAGGATCCATTGCACGCATGTGCGCGTGCACACACACACACAGGCACACACAGGTACTTAATTGGGAAATCACTCCAAATTTACAGAAGAGTTGCAAACATAGTAGAAAGAATACCATATTATTTTTATCTAGAGGCATCTATTGTAAATTGTCACATTTGCTTTATAATATGCCCCCCCCCCAACCCTCTCCGCCCCCCTGTAAATTATTATTTCTGATCCACTTGAGAGTAAGTTGCATACACTGTGGCCTTTTGCCTCTAAATACTTCCGTGTAGACTCTGGGCATTCATTCTCTGTTGCTGTGGCTTCTCCGGTTGCTTCTCGCTCCACTCACCGTCTGTGGAGCTGGACGCGCACTTGGCTGCAGCCCGCGTGCCTGCGGGATTGGAGAAGCGGCTGGGCATGGCCAGTGCAGCCATCCTGGGCAAACCTGAGGACCGCGTGAACACGACGGTGCCACCGGGTCTGGCCCTGGCTACGTCACTCCACTGTGCCCAGCGCGCAGCTGCTCATCTCCTCTGTCCGTGTGTGGGCACCGGGGAAGAGAACTGCGGCTCCAGGGTTCGACTCCTCCGGTTCCTCCCAAGGAGCTGGACCTGGGCCAGGATCGGATCATTACGCGCATTCTCCCAGTGGAGTCATAGTAGCTAGGCAAAAAGGGACAGTAATGCCTTTTCTGTGATCGGCACGGAGGGCATCCAGGACCTCTGTGAGCTTTCTGCCCTTTCCAGAGGGGCCTCCTGGGGGCCAGGAGGATATCAGACTTTATGCAGTGGTGACTGTGACCTCCCGGTCCTCTTCTTCCTCCACCTTCATGTCGAATAAATAAAGAGAGCTTCCCCTCTGCTCATAAATAAGCAAGCAAACAAATATGTCAGTGTATACTTTTGAAGGATAAGAATATTTTCTCATATGAGCACAGGAGAGCTAACAATTTCAGTAATTTCATTGTTGATAAAATGCTATCAATTATTGACTATGTGAGTTGGACTAATGGCCCCCCCAAAGATGTCCACTAAATAAATTTGTGTTGTTTCAAGTCATTAAATTTGTGATTATTTATTATGGCAGCAACAGAAAACTAACACTACTAATTCTATCAATTCTGACTGTATTCAGTTTTGTCAGTTGACCCAATAAAGTTCTTTATAGCATTTTCTCGCTCTAGTAGATGGTCATACATTGTATTTAACTGTCATATCCCTTTAGCCTTCTTTAGCTTGGATTGTTTCCTGGTGTTTCTTTGTCTTTTACGTCAATCGCATTTTTGAAGATACTGCTCCTTTTTAAATAGGATGTTTCTCATTTGGGGTTTGTCTAATGTTCCTCTGTAATTAGATTCAGGTGCTGCACTGGTGGATGGGACACTGCGTAAGTGATGCTGTGTCCTTCTCAGGAACGCATTAGGAGGCACCCGCCATTGGTGATGTTCATTTTGATCCTCCGGTCAAGGTGTTTTCGGTATTGGGTACCATCAAGAAGGGTTCCTTGTGGTAAGAACTGGTACAGTTTGCAAGTTGTCATTCCTCTGATGGGAGCTGGGCACCAGGAAATAATTTATGCCTAATATCTCCCCTTACAGACTCCAGAGCCTCCAAGATTCTCCCAAGCAAGCGGGAGGCCAAACAAGCAGATTTAGTCATTCATGCGTGCGTTCATTTCACACATTGTGATTGAGCACCTATGTGGGACACAAAGGTGAACAAGAGAGAGCTGGCATTTACCTTCATGTTACTCCCAGTCTAGCAGAGAGGATGGCTGGTGAAAAGACTGCTGCGTCCCCAAGGTCCTAGACCTGTGCCTGTTGCACAGAGTGGCTCAGTAAACAAGGGTTGACCGAACTGCCCTTTGTCGGTGCCTCACCGCCTCACCAGTCCTTCTCTAGGCTGCACTCGGCCCTGCTCCCTTAACAGGCAAGGGAACTGCAGCTCAGAGAGGGAAAACAGTCCCCTGTGGCCTACCCAGGTGGCTTTGGGGGTGGTATGTCGTGCTCCTCCCAAGCAGAGCGGGCCAGGGAGTTGGAGGTTCCAGTCCGTGGGCAGCTGGGGGTCAGTTCATCTCCAAAGGCACTTCTCCCTTGCCTTCTTGGGGTGCCGCCTCCCTATCTTTCTCTCCCTATCCTGCTCTGGGGCCTGGGGCCCCCTGATTGGGCCTGCGGTTATTTAGTCAGTGATAATATTGGATTTACTTTCATCTCTAAATTGCATCAAATGTCGCCAGTGACATTTAGCTGACACACAAGGAGGAGGCTGGCATTTTTAGATTGTCAGCGTGTTACAGATGTAGAAGCGGATTGTGTCGGGGCGTCTGGTTTATTGTTAATTAGATGGAACAGGCAGGGCCTCCTCAGTGAGCGGGTGGATAAGCCCTTCCGCAGCTCCCTCTTCAAACTGACTTCAACCCCCCTTCCGGAAGTTAATGAGGCTGCCAGTTTTCCCATGATGATGGGGAGTTCACTTCAGGAGTTTGGGGACCAAACAACAAAGTGAGTTGTTCTCTCTCTGTGGGTCTCTTATATATTTCAGTTATATCCCGAAAACTTACCATCTTTCTCCTTTGTAACTGAGAGAGAAAATGAAAAGTCTGACATGGTTCGAGATGCACACCACTTCAACACTTGTACAGCAGCAAGTATTTCAGGAATGCTTCCTAGTTGCCTGGCTCCAGGTTTGTTCCTTAACTTCTCTGCCTCGGTTTTCTCATCTGTTAATTGGGGATAATAATAGTCCTACCCCGAGGGTGTTGTGAGAAGTAAGTGAATTTAAATATTCAGATTGCTTAGAAAAATGCTTGGCACATAGGAGGTTCCGGGTCCCTTCCTTCAACCACTGCTAGCTCTGCGATGATTATGAGTTGTGTGCTGGATGCTGAGGAGGTTCGGAGTTCTGGAAATATGTCCCATCCCTCTGGTAACTTATAATCTGAAGGAGGAGATGGACACATCTGCAGCCAGTTCTTCAAATCTAGGACTGTATTATTTAAAGGTTCCATGATTGTAGAACTTGAAGGTTCTAAGACTTCCTATTTTTAAGATTCTCTGAATTCATGGTCCTTACATTCTGTGGGGCTTTAATTTAAGTTCAGCAATTGTGTGAGGTGATCTGAGGTGACAAACTCTGGCCTGTTGTTCCCCACACCTGTATTTCTCGCCTCCTGGGCTGTTGTAGCAGACTTCCTGTAGTTACATGTGGCCATGGAGCTGAACTCTGGCCACGGAAAGTGGGTGGAAGTGACGCGGGCCCTTGCCAGGCCCGGCTATGAAACCTCCCCTGGACTCCTCCAGGTCCTTTCCTTCTCCCTCTCCTGACTGAAGGGACAGAGTGTCAAGGCCTATTGCCAACAGTGGGCTGGGCCACCATGCAGAAGGAGCCCGAGTGGTGACAGGTGGTCCGATGGGCAGTGTGAGCAGGAGCAAGTCTAGTGCGTTAGTCACTGAGATGTCAAGTTTCATCTCACTTGGCCGCTAGCAGTTTGGGGCAGATGAGAAGGCAGGTGGGACCCTTCCTGATAAAATCTCCCTCCTGTCCTTTCCTTATTATCTGCCATCTGCATCAGTTCTTTGTCGTTGCTTTCTCCAGCCCTGCAACTGGGTCACAGTGTCCCCAACATGCAGGTCTAGGACTGCCCCATCGGGAGCCACAAACTCAGCGGTTAGCAGGAGGGGTCGTGAGACTGTCTGCTGAGATCATGCCCCATGGTTTAGTTCCTGTCCCTCCTCACCCTTCAACAAGCATGGGAACCCCCAACTGGAGTTGATGTCATTGCTATGACCGGGGGCCGAGGACCCCATCCCAGGGACCAGGACCCCCATGGGCAGGCCCAGGCCTCTCATGCCAGCCCCATTTCCTTTCTCTGTTGGAGTGAGCAGGGCCCAGCTACTTCCCTGGGCAGGCAGGAAGTGGGGTCTCTGCTGGTGCTCTTATCCCTGTCCCCTGTTGTCCACACTTGTGCCACCTCTTCCTTCTCCTCTTTGTGTGGCTGTGAGATGGGGCAGGCTGCTTCTTCCTGTCTGATTACCAGCCCCCAGCTCAGCCAGAATGTGGCCTGTTGACCCAGGGCACCCCTTAGGAGAGGGAAGATTTTGCTTCAGTAGAATTAGCAATATAGTCTGTTCCTTGTCGAAGGAAACTTTCTGTGATTTATACTTAAATTTCACTGCAAGAGACTGTGTATTGAGCTTGCACTAGCTAGATAAATAAATGGGCACACAGATAGATAAGAGCCTTCGCTTCTGCCAGAGTTAGGCTCACAGCCTGGATCTGAAATTAAAAAAAAAAACCTCATAAACTTCAGCAATTAGATTATGAAGATAGTGGGGGTCAGGAGAGAGAGGCAAGCGGAAGACCCACCACTTTTCTATTTGGCTAGCTTTAACTCTGAAGCCACCTCCACCAGCATGCCTTCCTTCACTGCCCCAGATGGAGTTAGCTGGTCCTTCCTAGGCCTCAGTTTTGTCATCTGCAAGAGGCAGACGCCTCTTCACAGGGGTACACTAAAAGATTAAATGGGACACTATACATAATACACTCAGACCAGGGCCTGGCCCTAGTGAGCACCAGTTCTATGAGCTGCAGCTCTTGGAGAGCTCTTGGTGTTAGGATAACCCATTAAGATTCCCGTCTTCGTGGAGATGCACTGACATTCTGGGGAAAAGACCAGTAAAGAAAACTCTAGCTTCAGGACCCCAATATTAAGGACTTGATAAAAGGAGGACAAAGGCTGCTGCTCCTGGACTCTGGGTAGGGTGTCCAGGAGAGGCAGTAACTGAGCTCACTTACCTGTCTTCAATGGAGGGAAGCACTTGTGAACAGGGACTTGAAATAGTCTTTCAACCCAGCCCTTCAGTAAATACTCATCCTGAGTTCCTAAACAGAATGGAAATGGTGCTTAGTAGAAACCCAGACATGAAAACTAGGACAATTTAGAGGCCAGTTTACGCTTAAAGAAACTGAAGTTCAGAGAGGGTAAGTTATCTCCCCAAGGTCACACAGCCATTAACTGGCAGAGCTGGGATGGGAACTGCAGTCTCCAGGTCTTTTCCTTGGTCTGGTCCAGGGCCCACATGAGTGAGGGTAGCAGGGGTGGAGGACTCAAGAGTAGACCCCTAAACCCCCTGTTAGCCCAGCTGGAAAGCTCTGGATGCCACTGAACAGAAATCATGAGCCTCCCCAGGGGCCAAGAGAAGAGGCTTGGGTCTTGTGGATTCATCATTCCCTGCCCCTAGGATGGCCTTCTCCTCCAGCTGGCATGGCAGGGAAGCCAGCAACACCACACGTGATACCCGTTCCCTGCAGATTAGCGCATGTTTGCAACGGCCGTTCAATGTACACTGCACATTTGCTTTATGTAAACAACAAAATAAAAAGGCAGGCTCTGTCACCAGGCAGTTCTGCTGTCCTCTGGAGCAGGAGGCTTCCCACTGAAAGATGTTTAGGTACTAATGGATTCTACCTGAGTTCCCATCTAAACAGCAAACATCTTTGCAGCTGCATAAAATCTTTCCCATTTCAGGTGGGTGGTTGGGGAGATGCTGTGAGCTGGGCGGAGGTGGGCTTTATGGGCCGTTATTTTTAGAACATGAGACAGACCTTAGACATCTGAGCAAGTGCGGATGTTACAGAGAGATTTTTCAGGTTGGATACAATCTCAAAAAATGGAAAGAGGCCAAAAGAGGTGGTGATTCTTTAATGGCAGTGCCCGAGATAAAAGGCTAATATATTGGTGTCACCTTTTTAACCTGAATTTTATAGCGATGAAATTTAGCATCCATCTTCTGTTATATGTTGTCAACCTTATGGCTGTACCTGGCGTCTCACTGACTTCCTGACGAGCAGGTCTGTGGGAATTTGCTCCAACACCTGCGTATTAGAGGTGGTCTAAGTGACACAGGGCTTTGACTCTATGGAATGCATTTTGCTTTTTTTCTCTTCTTGTGGCTGCTGCAAAGTCAGCAGATATGTGGACAGCTGACCTCTGATTAATGGTGAGCTCGTGAATATGGGACAGTACTGTGTCCTGAGAATAGGGCAGGAAAGACAGCAGCCGAGAGTCAACCCAAGGGACAGGAGGTTATGGGATGAACTCCAGTCACGTGATTGGAGGCAGCCCTGCAGAGAGAAAGGCACATGCTCCCTGAGACACAACTGGGTTTCTGTCTCAGATCTGCCACTTTTGACTATGAGGCTGGGAAAGTCATTTCACGGCTCTGGGCATCAGATTTTTTACTGGGGAGCAAGTAATGATCTCTGCCTTAAAGGAATGACATGAAATAAGAAAGGTAAAGATCCAACAACCAATGGGTGCTCCAAAAATGCTGGGTTTTATCCCTCCTCGTGACAGCTGGGTTTATTTTTGCTTGAGTGTACCGTATTTCTGTGTTTTCTTTCTCTGTGTGTGTGTGTCCACTGACGTAGAAGCCAGGCTGAGTAGAACAAAGATCGTTCATCCCTCTTTGCTCAGTGTATAGTCTTGGCTTGTGGATACTGTGGGTCCTGTGTTCTACCAAATGTCTGACATATTTAAGTTTGGAATATTGTGGCACAGACTGTTTCCTGACAAGTATTACTTAAAATGTAAAAGACTCAGTGCTTGGTCCTTGACCCACAGTAGGTCCTTATTAACTATCTTTGGGGGAATGTTATCTAATGAATCACCAACCAGTGCCTGTCCCCCAAGGGCTCCATATTTAAGCTCCACACAGAGATCATGTAGGGACCACCTGCCCCTGGAAGTGACTAAACATATACTAAAAACATCTGGGACTCAGAGAGCCCTTCAGATTCCTCAACAAAGTTTTCTGCGCCACATGCCGGGGCTATGCTGAGCAAAGAGGGATGAATGATCTGAGGAGGCAGAAGTCTTCACAGAGGAGGCGACATTTGAACTGGTCTTGAAGATGCAGAAGAATTCTCCAGAAGGAGAAAGAGAAGTGTGCTGTGGGCAAACGGCACCTGTAAAACCCAGAGGCGTGAAAGGTGAGTTGCAGCTGTGACCCGAGTGGAACCTGAGAGCAGATCTGCAACCCCGGGGGCAGCCAATGTTGCAGACAGACAGAGTCCTGCCAACACTGAGCAGCAGCTGGGGATACTGCTCACTGGAACATTAGCTCGCATTTATTGAGCACTTAGTGTGTGCCTGACACTATAGGTGTTCTGCACTTATCAACTTCTTTCATCTCTAACAAGCTTATGCAGTAGCTGCTATCTATCCATCTATCCCCACTTTAGAGATGAGGAAACTGAGGCCCACAGAGGCTAAGTAATTCCTGAGGGTCACATAGCTAAAGGTGGCCAGCACCCTGTACCTCCCTTTCCTCCACTTCAGTGCACTGCCTTATTTGGTGTCTCCCATGACAGAAGTGTGCGGGCCACAGATCTATTATATGATAAGACCAGAATGAGCTGCTATTGTGGAAATCATTGTTCAGGTGGTAATAAGGAGGGGAGGGAAGAAGAAATCGCATGTGATGACAAGATGAAAAATAAGAGGTGGCTAAAATTAAGTACTGTTACTCACACACCTTGGTCCACTCCCACACCTGTTTTTCTTTCTGTTTTCTTCCTTTTTTCTCCATCCTACTTCTTAGTAGGGCCGGTCATAGGTCACTGGTGATAAGAAACGGAGAATGACATTGTCCAGAGTGGCCTCCCTGCTGGCACTGACCCGCCAGTGACTCTGGCCACACCAACTCCGTGGTATAGGAGCCACTTTAATTTCCATCTTCCTCCTGTCTTTCTCCTCTGAAGCTCGACTTTAAATTACACCCACCCCTCGCCTGTCACTTGTAAAAGACACTGAGGATCAGGAAGTTTGTCAATAGGTGTGGTGGGTTGGGGTGGCTGTGAGATGGAGAGGAGGGAGGAGGGAACTGGAGGGGAAAGGAGCGGGAGAGGGAAGGATGGAATGGTGGAGGAGGGAGACGGAAGAAGAAGAAGAGAAAGGAAAGGGGGGGGAAGGGAGGCTGTCAGATGGATGGTACCCTGGAAACTCTCTTCTCCATGCATCTCTGTCTGCCTCTGGGAGTTCAATAGGTGCAAATTTTCCTCCAGGTCCATAAACCTCAGTGCCAGGTAAAGGCCTGGTGCTGGACCCTGGGAATCAGCTCGTGTGGGTCTGAACAGAGTTGTCACTGCCAGTGACTGCATTGAAGTGAACTGAATGGAAACACTCATTGGAAGGGGCTGGAGTGTGGTTGGTGATGGGGGACGGGGGTATGGAGGGTCGAGGGTGAGGCTCACCCTCGGACTTTAGAGAAGGTATGGCCCAAGGGAGGGGTGAGTGGTGTTGGGTTTTAGACTCCGGCACACTTGTATTCAGATCCCAGCTGTCACTCACTAGCTGTGTTACGTGGGCAAATCACCAAATCTCTCTGGGTCTTGGCTTCCCTTAGGGCTGTTGTGAGGTTTACATGATGTAAATTGTACAAAGTACCTGGTACATACAAGTTCCTTTCTTTTTCTCTACTGAGTAGTAACTACCTGTGTGACTCTGGGCATATCATGCCACTTCCCCAAACTTCACCTTCTTGATAAAATGGGAGAAATAATGAACTGTCTTTTGTGCCTACCTCACAAGATCAAGGTGAGGACTAGATGACACGAGGAGTACTTAGCTGAAATGATGGGAGAAGTAATTGAAGTATTGGTTGTGTTGCTTCCATCTGAAATCATTGTTCTGAGTGCTCTGGTTATAGAGCTGTAGGATTGGCTCTACCTCTGCTTGACTGTGTCCCTGAAAAGCTAAGTGTTTGAAGTACAAGGCAATTACTCTGTGGTAATGGAGGCTTTTGGGGGTGTTGTCATGTTCTGCATTTTGATCTCAGAGCTGGTTACACAGGCAGGGGCTTTGTGAAAATTCATTAAGCTCTACACTCATGACAGTGCACTTTCTGTGTGCTATATTTTAAGTAAAAAAGTTTACTTAAAAATATTTGTGTACCCTGTTGGTGGGAATGCAAGTTGGTGCAGCCACTTTGGAAAACAGTGTGGAGATTCCTAAAGAAATTAAAAATAGAGATACCCTAGGACCTTGCAATTGCACTACTTGGTATTTATCTCAAAGATACAGATGTAGTGAAAAGAAAGGTCATGTGTACCTCAGTGTTCATAGCAGCAATGGCCCCAATCGCCAAACTGTGGAAAGAGCCAAGATGTCCTTCAACAGACAAATGGATAAAGAAGATAGGGTCCATATATATAATGGAGTATTATGCCTCCATCAGAAAGCATGATGACCCAACTTTTGTATCAGCATGGTTGGGACTGGAAGAGATTATGATGAGTTAAATAAGTCAAGCAGAAAGAGTTATCATATGGTTTCACTTACTTGTGGAGCATAAGGAATAACATGGAAGACATTAGGAGAAGGAAAGGAGAAGTGACTTGGGGGAAATTGGAGGGGGAGACAAAGCATGAGAGACTGTGGACTCTGAGAAACAAACTGAAGGTTTTGGAGGGGAGGGAGGTGGGGGGATGGGTGAGTCTGGTGGTGGGTATTAAGAAGGGCACATATTGCATGGAGCACTGGGCATGGTGCGTAAACAATGAATCTTGGAACACTGAAAAAAATATTTGTGTACGCTGATTGCATTTTTATTTCTTTAGGTTTTTTCTTTTTTTGCTGATTGCATTTTAAATGACACTAATAAATTGTTAAAATTGTAAGGTAGGTTAAGGGTATTTGTTTAAAATGAAGAAAGAATTTTTATTTTTTAGATATATGTTGAAATATTTAGGGATGAAATGAATGGAATTTGATTTAAAACAAGAGTTGGGGAGAGGGTGAATGGGTAAGAATATAGATAAATCTAGACTGGCCAGTGGTTGTTATCTGATGATGTTGGGAGATAGGTACATGAAGTTTCACTCTACTCCCTATTTTTGCATATTTTCAAAAATTTTCATAATAAAAATATTTTTAACATATTGAGGGATTTGTATACACCATGGCAAGGTGGAATTTGTCCCAGGTATGGAAGGCTGGTTCAACACTCAAAAAAATCAATTAATATAATCCATCACATTGACACACCAAATTAGAAAAATCACATGATCCTATCAACAGATGTAAAAAAACATGACAAAATCCAACACTCATTCATAATAAAACTTACAGCAAAGTAGGACTGGAGGAAAACTTCCTCAACTCAATAAACACACTTTTATTCAACATAGTACTGGAAGACCTATTCAGAGTAAATAGTTAAGAAAAAGAAGTAAGAGTCATCCAAATCAGAAAGGAAGAAGTAAAATCTTCTCTGTTTGCAGATAACATTATATTACATACAGAAACTGCACAAAAAAATTGTTAACACCAATAAATTCCATAAAGTTTCAGGATACAAAGTTAATACCCCCCAATCAGCTGTGTTTCTACATACTAACAATGAAACTTCAGAAAGAGCAATTAAGAAAACATTCCCATTTACAATAGCATCAGAATGAATGAAATACTTATAAATAAAATTGACCAAGGAAGTGAAAGATCTGTGTACTGAAAAATATAAAACAGAAATGAAAAAAAAAAAACTGAAGGCATGATAAAGGGAAAGATATTTTGTATTCATGAAGAATTAATATTGTTAAAATGTCCACACTACTCAAAGTAATCTGCAGATTTAATGCAATCCCTATCAAAGTTCCTGTGTCATTTTCCTCAGAAATCAAAAATAAACAATCCTAAAATTCAGAAAAAACCCTGAATAGCCAAGGCCATCTTTTTTTTTTTTTTTTTAAATTTTATTTACTTGACAGAGAGAGGTCACAAGTAGGCAGAGAGAGGGGGAAGCAGGCTCCCTGCTGAGCAGAGAGCCCAATGCAGGCTTGGATCTCAGAACCCTGAGATCATGACCTGAGCCCAAGGCAGAGGCTTAACCCATTGAGCCACCCAGGCGTCCTAGCCAAAGCCATCTTGAGAAAGAACAACAAAGTTGGAGGCATCACATTTCTTGATTTCAAACTATATTACAAAGTTATTGTAATCAAAACAGTATGGTATTTGCATTAAAAACAGGCACATAGATCAATGGAACAGATTATCTCTTTGAGATAATGATTCTGTATCCTTTGGATATATATCCAGAAGTAGAATTGCCAGATCATATAGAAGTTCTATTATTAATTTCTTGAGGAATCTTGTTTTCTTGTTTTCCATAGTGGCTGTATCAGTTTACATTCCCACCAACAGTGTATAAAGCATTCCCTTTTCTCCACATCTTCACCAGCATTTATTTCTCCATTTTTTTTTTTTAGTTTAAATTCAATTAGCCAACATATAGAACATCATTAGGTTCAGATGCAGAGTTCAGTAGTTCATCAGGTGCTCATTACTCCACATGCCCATTACCCATAGTCATTACATCACATGCCCTTCTTTTACAGATTTTTTTTTATTTATTTACTTGACAGACAGAGATCACAATTAGGCAGAGAGGCAAGCAGAGAGAGGGGGAAGAAGGCTCCCCGATGAGCAGAGAGCCCAATGTGGGGCTTGATCCCAGGACCCCGGGATCATGACCTGCGCCGAAGGCAGAGGCTTTAAACCACTGAGCCACCCAGGCGCTCTTCACATGCCCTTCTTAATGCCCATCACAGTTACCAGTTACCCCACCCTCCCACCCACCTCCCCTCCAGCAGCCCTCAGTTTCTTTCTGAGTCTCTTGTGGTTTGTCTCTCATGGTTTGTCTCCCTCTGATTTCTTCCCATTCCATTTTTCCCTCCCTTCCCCTATGATCCTCTGTGCTGTGCTGTTTCTGATATTCCTCATATGTAGCTCTTGTCTTTCTGTTAATAGCCATTTTGACAGGAGTAAGGTGATAGATGTCTCATTGTGTGTTTTCACACATCACCGCCACCCTGCCCCCGGCAAAGGTAAAAATGTGAGTGAAAACTTAGAGTGAATCCTTTAATGATTTATGTGCATATCAACTCATCACATTTTATACATTAAATACATTACAATCTTATTTTTCAATTATACCTTAATAAAGCTAAAAAAAAAAGAACTTTAAAAGGTTAAGAAAAAAATACAGTATATGTGAATTACCTAAAACTGTTCTTGGCTCAAAAACATTAGTTACAAGAGGCATACAGTGTAGTGGTTGAAAACTTAAGCTCCACAGTTGGACCTCCTGGGGCCAGTTCTGCCTTTGTCATTTATAACTGTTGGACAAGATACAGATTCTCTCTGGATACCTCAAGTTAACATGAGACAGTATAGGCTGGGGATGTGAAGCCTTGAGATTTGAAAGTTACCCACTCTGGACTGGGCTGCTCTGCTTCACTCCTTGTATCATTGGAGTCCTGGCCAGGGGAGAGAGGCAAGAGAAGCAGGGTGAAGGGGGGAGGAAAAAAGATAGCATTAATTAAGATCCACTGTGTTCCATATTCATTCATCTATTCAATAAAAATCTAATAGAGTACTTATCATGTGCTAGAAGGCACCCTAGTTGCAAACAAGGTTAGAATACAGCCCTCAGGAGTTTACATTCTTATGGACAACATGCAAGTGAACAGATAAATAGGGTGATTTCAGATTGTGGTTACCCCTTGGAAGGAACTAGAACACCATCTCTGGTTTGGGTGGTCAGGGAAGGCCACCCTGGAGAGGTTGCATCTGAGATCTGAAGGGTCATGGGGAGAAGCCAGCCCGGGGAAGATCTGGGGGAAGATCATTCCAGGCCCTGGCTGGGAACTTGCTTATATTACCTCATGTAATCTTCACAATAGCCTCAGATATAATAGCCCCTTCTGTAGATGAGAAAACTTGACGCCAAGAGGTCACTTGCGTGGAGAAAGTAGTAGAGAGAAATTGAGCCCAGGTCATCAGAAACAAATTGCTGGGTTGTATTTTCTGAGGAAAATAACAGTCCAGCTTTTTAGCTCAGAGAAATAAATGACTAAACTGGCAATACTTGCAAATGATTCAGTCTTAAAAACAATTCTCTCCTAAAAGGGTCTTTAGGGCAGATTTCCTCCTTTGCCTGAGCTGCTTCTCAGTCTGGAACTTCTTTCCTGCTTTTCTGGACCCATCTGTACCCTCTTATCTCTCAGGGCCTAACTCCAGTTCCACTCCCCAGGAAACCTGCCAGGAGGACTCTAACCCAGGACATGCCTTCCGGAGAGGGAAAGAGCTTTGTCCAGGTCACTCAGCTGCAAAGGGGTGTCAGAGCCAGAAGGACAGACGTTGAGCAAGCCTGAGGAACATGTAGGATGC
Organism: Mustela putorius furo; assembly: GCF_011764305.1. NCBI lineage: Eukaryota > Metazoa > Chordata > Mammalia > Carnivora > Mustelidae > Mustela > Mustela putorius. The sequence goes on along the minus strand of NW_025422005.1, from coordinate 39,736,216 downwards.
TCTGAGAATGAGGATCCCAAGCCCCAGGGTGATCTAAAACCAAATGCAGCCACTCACCTAGAGCTGACAGAGAAAAGTGCCAAACAGAGATTCCAATCAGTCTTCCTTGTGACCCTCTTGTCTCTCCCTTAGGGGCATTCTGAGCTGCTCTGTTCTGGTTCACTCTGGGACCTCATGGGCAGCTGTGCTCTGCCTTCTGCAGGCCTTGGTTCCTGCCCCTCTCTCTCCCAGCTGCTGGGATTTCTTTCTGGGAGGAAGGAGTGTGTGTTTTTTGTTTGTTTGTTTGTTTGTTTTTTCAGAGATGACTCTATTCTTGTAGCCATAGATTACTCCTGACACCCAATTACTGTATATCATCGTGCCATAAAATGATGATTGGAGGTGTCTCTGTCCCAAATTTGTGCTCATAAAATTCGTGTTCTTTTTGTTTTCCTCCTCTGCATTTGTCTGGGAGAGAAGACAGGCAAATTTATTCTAACTTTTCAGAGGAACTTTAAAGCATGGGAACAGAGGAGTTTAGAGGTGGGTGGTTTTAAAAATACCCTGCAGAGGCAGGAGGCCCCAGCCATGCTGATTTTGTGTGGCCTGGGGAGAAAACGAAGACCTTGGTGAAGACATTGACTGCTCACCTGAATTTCTCTGCCTTTGCTGGCCCGGCAAAAACCCCATCTCCATCCTTTCTTCCCTCCCCACGCCCTGCCATCTTTACTGCCGCACCCTCCCTCCCAGCTGGGTCTGTCTAAGGAAGCACTGGAATATGGTGGGCAAGATTCCCCTTTCAATGTCACCTTGACTTGACTTAACTCTCACCTCTGCCGTGGGCCAGCCCTGTGACCTTGGGTAAGCTGTGCCCCCTCCAGAGTCTTGGTTCCGTCACATGTAAAACAGAGAGTAACAAATACTACCTTTACCTGGCAAGGCTGCTATGAGGATTAAAAATCCTAAAGATAATCCTAAAGAACAATCCTAAAGATAAAGTACCTACTGAGGGCTGGCATAAAAGAGAGGCTCAACAAATATTGCTCCTTTTTCTTCCCTTGAAACTTCTCCTGCCCTGTAAGAGGGCCCGGAAGTCCTAGAGTCACTCCTAAGCTTATTAAAATTCCCCTTCTACAAGCTCAGGCTGCGATCAGGAGCCAGTAGGAAAGCATTCTGACTAAACTGGTTGGCAACAGGGGAACGTGGTATCCATTTAGCCCTCCATGAGGCATCAACAAGGACATTTGGAAAGAGCAATCTTATCAGTGGGAAGAAGCAGAAAAGCTGACCTGTCCCATCACCCTCCCTGCACAGGGACACCTTCAACAAGCTCCCTGCTGCCTCCGAAAGGGGTTGGTCCTCTCCACCTGAGGTACCCCGTTTAGAGTTCACCTCCCTGAGACCTTACACCAGAACCCTCACTCTCACAGAGCATATATATCCTCTGGGTGTGAGAACCAGGATGACTTGTCTTGTATATGGAAGCCAACCTGAAGGTAATTCCTGGACTTCCAGGCAGGTATGGAGGCCACAGCGATCATCCTTTACCCCATTTCACCTGTGCCGGCCAACTACCTCACCGCTCAGACTCAGCCCATCTGAGTCCCATCCTCCGTCTTGGCTTGAGGTATTTGTTTCTACTCTGGGATCTCTACGTCCTGGACTCCTGCCTCCTATCTAGCACTTTTCTCTGTCAGCCCCAAGTCACTGGCTGTGTTTGCGTTTGGGCCACCCTCTGGCCTAGGATCCTCTCAGTACCTTAAATGTCCACCAGGCTTATTCAGCGTGTCTTCTTCTAGGCTGGCAGCTTCATGCAGGCAGTGGCAGGGTCAGCCTGCCTCCTGCTGTAGCCAGGCCATCTAGGACTGTGCCTAGCACACAGCAGGTGCTCAGCGAACAATCAAGGGAATCAGGCTTACCATGTGCCAGGCACCGTTCTGAGTACTTTACATGTATCAGCTTGTAACATCCTCTCAACCATACTATAATGTGGGCACTGTTATCATCCCAGTGTGGTATGGCAATTAAGCAGTGATCCTGGAGCTAGATTACCTAGATTTTTGAACTAGCTCCACTGCTTATCTTCTGTGTGACCTTGGTTAAGTTACTTAACCTTTCTGTGCTTCATCGTTAAATGGGGTTAACTGTACGTACCTCATAATAGGGTTGCTATATAGTTAAATGAGTTCATACACAAAGAGTGTCTATATATCAGGAATTAGCTCCCCCTTTAAAAAAAGATTTTATTTATTTATTTGACAGACAGAGACCACAAGTAGGCAGAGAGGCAGGCAGAGAGGGGAGGAAACAGGCTCCCTGACGAGCAGAGAGCCCAATGTGGGGCTCGATCCCAGAACTCTGGGATCATGACCCAAGCCGAAGGCAGAGGCCTTAACCCACAGAGCTACCCAGGCGCCCCAGGAATTAGCCCCATTTTTGTGGCAAAAATGGAGATGTGAGTTTTGGTAACTTATGCAAGGTCACACTGATGAGAAGGGGCAAAGGTATGACTTAAACCCAGGCAGTGGTGGTCTGGAGTCAAGGCTCTAAACCACCTCACTACGCTGCTCTATTTGCAGAGGAATCTGAAGACCTGGCTCCCTCTGGAAGCACAGCAGAGGTCTCTCCTCATCTGAAATCTGCAACTGCGAAGGGCGTTTAGGCCTCTTCTGCGGGCTCAGGCCCTAGAGCCTGTTTTCACGGTGTGAGAGCAGCGCCAGGCACTCCTGGCGGCCAGTCGGGGTCGCGGCAGTCCCGGCGCAGCGACCCTTCCTTCGCCAGCAGGGGTCAGCCGCGGCCGCAGTTGGCGCCTCCCGGGAGCCTCAGAGAAGCGCGGAATGCAGCCCGAGACTGGGCGCGGAAAGGACCCTTTGAGGTCATATGACCCGAGGCTGGACCCAGGCCCCCTGGAAGGGTGGAGGACCCGCCCAAGGTCGCCCAGGAGTCCGTGCCACAGGGTGGGACCCGAACTCCCTTTGTCGCTGGCGTGTTCCCAAAGCCCAAGAGGCCAGTTTGAGGGGCTGTAGAAACCAGGAGGTCTGGGCCCCTGGAAGATTCCACAGGAGGTCTGGGTCCCTGTCCCGGTTGTACCAGACGTGCTGTGTGATCTTGGGCAGGTCGTCAACTAGCGTCCGTCCAAGGAGGAGGCTGTGGCCGGCGCGTCCTGTGATTTTAGAGAAGGATCCTTCTGTTATGATGGTGCTGCCCGGCCATAGGCTGTTCAGAGTGGGCCAGACTGGGTCGAAGCCTGTCCTGATTGCCACGCGGGCCCGGTCCTAACCCTTCCCAGAGGACCGCTCAGGGCCGGCCGGGAGCAGAGCACCCGGCGTCCGGCAGGGGGCGCTGCTGCACCGCGCGCGGCTTCCCCGCGTGTCCTCTCAAGGACCGTGTGGACGCGGCGGGCGGTACAGGGGCAGTGGCTGGCAGAGTCCGGCAGCGCCCACACTACCGTTGCGTGGACGAGTTCGGAGACACGATCTTCGGCGGCGGGGGTGGAAGCGAGTCATCAGCACCCCAATAGCCTTTAGGGAGTTTTTGGTGCTCCGTGTGTGGGTGGGGACTCGGCTGGGGGGCGTCTCAGGAACCAGCGCTGGGAGGTCTGGCCTCGTTGCGTGACCTTGAGAGGTCACTGCCCCTGTCTGGGCCTCCGTTTCTTGCCTCTGAAAGGGATTTTCTGGAAGAAGCCGAGGAGACACACATGTGAAAGTGCTTTAAGTAACCTGAGGTCCAGGCCAGATGCAAGTCGAAAGGCTTTTATTGAAAAATGGCTCACTCCATCCACCTCCCGCCTCCGCAGCCTGCTATCAACCAGTTTAGCTTTTTAATTTGTATTTTCTGATGTTTACCTACATAATTAAAAGTCATATGCTTATACTGCTATTTCTTAATTTACCAACTTCAGGCATCTATTGTCTTCCTGTTGAAATAAAGGGGTTAGCTGTATTCCAGCCCCATCCTCCTGCCCAGTATATCTGGAGCACTATTTTTAGGTAACTCGGTGATCAGAATTCCTATTAAGTAAATGTGGCTCTTTATTTCCCCCAAAGCCTGTTAGAACTGCCCTCCACCTCTCTTACCCCACAAAAGTTCTGTTGCAGTCTGTGGTCTGTTTTGGATTTCCTTTTCCCAGGGGTGTTCCCTCCCATACCACACTGCCCAGCTGTCTGCGGTAGCTCTTTTCTCCAGGGCTTTCTTCCATATCCCTGTTTCTTGGTCCTCTGTCTCTGTTAGCTTTACTCTCTGCCTTTGGAAATTCCAGTTGCTTCCTAAGAAATTGGTCAGAGGTGGGACATTACTGTATATGCAGACATTGTATCCTACCCTTATATTTGGTCAGTAATTCAGCTAGCATAGAAGTCTGGGCTGGAAGTCATTCTCCTTTAGAACGTCCACGCTCTGCTCCCCTGTCTTCTGCCCTTATGGTTACCTTCAGAAGCTTCATGCCTTGTGATTTCTGTTTACATGTAACTGTGTTCCATCTCTCTCTCTTTCTCTCTCAGTATTTTAGGATTTTCTTTGTCCTTGGAATTCTGGAATTTCAAAATCCGTGTGTCATGTTTGTGACTTTTGTCATTCATTGTGTTGGGAACCAGAGGAACCTTTTCATCCTGGAGATTTGTGTCCTTCAGTGCCATGCAATTAAAAAAACAATTCTTTAAGAACTGCTTCTTTCTGTGTCCTCTCTGGAACTCCTATGAGGTAGATTCTGGACCTCCTGGACTGATCCTCCAGGTGTCTTTTCTTTTCCTCTTGTTCTTATCTTTCTGTTCTACTCTCTAGATTATTTCCTTGAATTAAAGTTTCGATTCTTCTATGGAATTTTTTATTTCAGATACCATATTTTTTTAATTTCCAAGAGTTCTTTTTTGTTCTCTGCTTCCTCATTCCTCCCATCCCAACATAGATACAACATTTTTATTTATCTCTTTGAGGATATTGCTTAGTGACACCCCCCCCCCCACCCCGTGCTCTTACTATCTCTGTCTCCTCCAGTTTCTCTGTTTGGCTGGCTTATTGTGGTCTGTCTTTGGCTCTGTGTCCTTCTTCATGGTCAAGGGTTCTCTGATATTCAGTGATCCCATGGTTTTTTCTGTAATTAAGAATAAGGGTCCAAGAAGTTGACTGGCATTGGGTGTGCTGTGAAAGCAGGTGGATCAGTTTCTCTTTAGGTGGGCTAGGCAGGGCCTGGTCTTTTGGTTGAGGGACACATATTTATTAACAAGGGGAGTTCTTTTCTCTGTAGTAAGATACGACGAATGTGCTTAAGAGAATGGATATGGTTAAGAGGATGGATTCTGGGGGCACCTGGGTGGCTCGGTGGGTTAAGCCTCTGCTTTTGGCTCAGGTCATGATCTCAAGGTCCTGGGATCGAGTCCCGCATTGAGTTCTCTGCTTGGCGGGGAGCCTGCTTCTTCCTCTCTCTCTCTCTCTGCCCACCTCTTTGCCTGCTTGGTCTCTCTCTGTCAAATAAATAAATAAAATCTTAAAAAAAAAAGAGGATGGATTCTGGAGCCAGTCTATCTGGGTTTGAATTGCAGTTCTGCCACTTAGTGGCTGTATGACCTTGGATAAGTCACTTCATCTCTCTGTGCCTCAGTTTCCAACTGTAAATTAGACCTAATAAGAATATTATCCTATGGGCTGTTGAGTTCATATACATAAACTCTTAGCCTGGAACATAGCGAAGGTCTGGGGGTCACTATCTACAGCCACATTCTAGGGAAGAGGGCTGTGGGGGTAAACTGTTCCCCACAGTTTTTCAGGACAGATTAGTGGGGGCAGATTATCAGCCCTTTCCAGCCTCAAAATTTCATCTCCTACCACCTCCACCCCTTTCCCACCTCACTGGTACACCTTCTGCAGATCTTATCTAGGTCAGTGAAAACTAGTCCAAGTTTAGTTAATTGAAAAAATTATTTCAAGTGAGAAATCATTAAAAAATGAAACAAATGAGGTGCCTGGATGGCTCAGTCAGTTAAGTGTCTGCCTTCGGCTCAGGTCATGATTCCAAAGTCCTGGGCTTGGACCCCAGGTCTCTCTGCTCAGCAGGGAGTCTGCTTCCCCATCTCCTTCTGCCGGCTGTTCTCCCTGCTTGTGCTCTATCCCTCTCTGTCAAATAAATAAATAAAATCTTTAAAAAAATGAAATACAACATTGCAAACATTTTATTTTAACTTAAAACCTACAGATGCTTATTCCTCTTTCTTTGAGTATGGGTCTGTTAACTGGAATTCTATGAGGTCTTTCTTGCACAAACCTCAGTGAAAAGCATTGTCTGTCATTTTCTGGTTCAGCTTTACTTTATAGTGCAGCTAGCACTTAAAGGAATTTATGGAATGATCTGAATACAGATTCCTTCTAGATTTATATCATTGCCTCCCAATCCATTACAATTGCTTCTCTGTAACTCTTCTATACATTTTTAAATAACAATCTGCCTTCATTGAGTATTTCAACTTAGTTTTTATAAAACAACTCCCTTTTTGCAATCATATTTTATTGGTTTATTAATATTAAATTGAATCACATAATTACAAAAACAAGTATAACTGACATAAACATATTTGGGAATAAGCAGTTGTTTCTGGGAAAGCAGACAAGTTAACTAGAGGTGATGTATATGGTCATTTGCAGGAACATCCTACCAGACAAGGGTTTCTAGCCCATGAAGTTTGTACAGAGAATGGTGAGTGTGGCTGTTCTAAGTGTCCTCATTGGGTGGTGGAGCATGAGAGCTTAGGTTGTGTTGTGGATTCCAGCATTCTGCCAGATAAGTACCACTCACTTCTCCATCCCCTTTCAATCTTAAAGAAATTTGTTGAACTCTCTCAACCACTAGTGTCTCCTTTTCCTATCTTTCTATCCTCTGGGTTCTTCTCTTTTCCTTACTGTCATTTTAAAGGGATGAAGTATAGAGAGGGAGAAAAGATAAGCATTAAAGTTCAAACTGCCATTTTTATCCAGACAATTCTCTTATTTAAGACTCTCAACATCCAGGGAGCACAGACCCTATTTTTATCTCCACAAAGGTCATGCAGCTATCACTGACAGAAGCAAGTTTCAAACTCTGATCTGTCAGAGGCTGTAGTGGATGCTGTGGTGCTGAGCCCAGATCCCCTCCCTAGAGCTGACACACAGTCCCCTTGCTTCTGGGAATATTGGTTGCTGGTGGCTCACCGGAAATTGCCCTTGGTTATAGGAACTGCCTCGTCCCAGGATATGTTTCATCCTGGTGATTGTTCTGGCCAATGACTGGCTGCCGGAGGAATGTAAAAGCTCAACCCACTTTCCTCAATTTGAACAATTCTGAGGGGCCATCCCAACTTCAAAGCTCTCTGTGGGATCAGCTGCAATTCATTGAGGGTCAACTTGTCCCTCTGTGCAGTTATAGGTGTGACATCAGAGAGCACTCCCCAGTAAGATTTCTGCATACAACTCCTCACTTCAGATTCTGTTTCTAGAAGTCCAGTGTAAGGCAGAGGCAGTGGTCCTTGATCTTTTGCTGCCTTTTCAGGTAGTGGAAACCCAGAGTTCCCAGGCCATCTTGGGGCAGATTCATCAGCACAAGGAAAACTGGTCTGAGGATGGTTGTTGTCTGTAGTGCAGCAGGAGCTGATGTTCCTGCAGGAGAGGCATGGATGGCATGTCCCCTGGTGTGGCTGGAGGGCAGGGCAGTCGGTGCATGGCACGTGACGAGGCTGAGAAGGCAGATGCCATGCAGGTCCAGGTCCTGGAGGGATTTGCAGTCAGTGGAGAGTCACTCCTCAGGGAGTGACACGATCAGATCTGGGACTGACTAAGATGAGATTGATCCCAGAATAAATAGTAGGGGGTCGGGTGGGAGCAGGGATGGCAGTGTGGAGGCTGCTATGGTGGTCCAGGAGAGAGAAGATAAAGCCTGGACCAAAGCAGTGAGGATACAGAGATGGTTTTTAGTGAAGAACTACTTCCCACCCAGCACTCCAATCCCTACTACCTGCTCTTTCTTTGTACTTTCTAATGTGCCATACCATTAACTTACTTGTTATAGTTATTCTATGTCTCCCTCCACTACAATGTAAGCTCCACAGGGCAGGGATTTTGTCTGTTTTGTTCATTGACATGTTCTTAACAATAGAAGAGTGTCTGGCACATGGCAGGTGCTCAGTAAATAATGGATGGATCCTTGTGAGGTGTGGGGATTGGGGCATGACATCAATTTGGTCCCTTGGCTCCTGCCTGGGTGCTTGGATGGATGGTGGGGGTGTCCCAGTATGAGGTGAGGAGGAAGGGTTTCATTTTGTAGGTGCTGAGGGACATGGAGAAAGTTGCAAGTGTTGATGTCCAGCAGATCTCACTTCCCTTAGACTTGAGTTGTCCAGTATTGCTAGGAGCTATGATTTTCTAGGGTTACCAGAGGGCTTGGGGTGATAAGGGGCTTCAGTAGGTTCCTAATTTAAAATGTTACTTATCTTTTGCCTCCCTGGATCTATACCTCTCAGCTGAGACTCCCTAGTCCCGAGTTCTTCTGGTGGTATAGCATGAATGAGTCTGTGTTTGGTAGGTCACTTCAGCTCTTTGAGCCTCAATGTCCCTCTGTCAGGTGAGGTGAATTGTTTACTCCGAGAAGCCCTCCTGGTTCAACTGCCAAGGTGTCCCCCCTTCTCTAATGGTGTCCAAGATACCAAAGGCTGTGTCACATTTGAGTCACCATAGGAATGTGGAAGCTGTCACATATATGGAACTAACTTATGGCCAGGAAACTTAGAGCAGAGATAAACACTTGCTTTCCTGGATAGGAAGCATAAAGGATGGGGGTGTCCATGTTTGTTTGTTTAGCTTTGATGTTTTTCTTAAATGATCCAGAGATGGTCTTTCCAAGATGAACTGATTTCTGGTGGATGTTTAAATGAGGGAGTGTGGCATCTCAAAGTCAACATGTGCAAAACTCAGCTCATCACCATTCTTGCCAAACTGTTTCTTATGTTCCCTTAAGGGCATCACCATTCTCCACCTGAATGATTTTAACCTCCTCCTGCTCCTTCATTATCTCTCTTCGTTGTTGTTGCTGCTTGGAAAGATCTTTATTTTGTCTTTGCTCTTTGCAAGAAGTTTTATTATGGTAAATTCAAATTCCTACAAAAGTAGGATAATATACAAGAGAATAATGAACTCCCATGTACCTATCACTCAGCTACAACAGGTGTCAACTCATGATCTACCTTGTTTCATTTATTCCTGCCTACTCTCTCCACCCTACCATGCCCCAGATGATTTTAAAGAAAATTTTAGACAGCATGTCATCATGTGTATGAGTTTAAGGTTGCATTAAAATACCTAAGTATTTTAGTAAGCCAGTCACAAAAAGACATTGTATGATTCCACTTATATGAGGTACTTAGCCAAAATCACAGGGGCAGAAAGCGATTGAATGGAGGTGTCAGGGGCTGGAGGGTAGGGATGGTGAGTTATTTAATAGGTAGAGAGTTTCAGTCTTACAAGATGGAAGGAGTTATGGAGATGAGCACTGGTGATGGTTGCACAACTTTATGTATGTGTTTAATACCACTATGTTAAAGATGGTTAAGATTGTGAATTTTTTGTCATGTGCATTATACCACAATAAAAAATTGGAAAAACACATAACTATAATGTCATTACCATATCAAAGAATATAACAAAAAAGTATTTAATATCATCAAATACACAGTGTTTAAATTTCCTAGGTTAATTTATAATTTAAATTATTTTACACTTTGTCTCAGAATCTGAATAAGTTCCATGTGCTTCAATTTGGCTATTGGTGTCTTTTAAGTCTCTTTTAATCCATAAGATACATCCTTCTCTTATTTTTCCTCAGCTATACATTTGTTGAAGAAACTGGTTGCTCATCCTGTTGCCCACACCTAGACTTTGCTGATTGCATCCCATGGTGTCATTTGATATGTTCATCTGACCCCTCTATTTCCTGGATATCAGTTGTTAAATCTAGAGCCCTCCTTAGCTTTTATTTGTGAGCAAGAACAGTTCAGAGGTTGTGGGGTGAACTTTTATCACGAGGCACACAAATGTCTAATTGTTGTGTCTCTTTTTGTTGTTAGCAGTCGTCCAGCATCTTTGCCTAGATCAGCTGCTTCTTCAGAGTTTGTACAACAGTTCTATCACTTTTTGTTCTTTAGCTAGACTTCTATAAAGATTAACATCCTCTCATTAACTCTTTGGGTATACCAAAGTATGGTTCATACAGGAGAGGCAGGATAAGTGCTTGATTCTTTCCATTTATTTTTGATTTTTAAAATAGTGAGTTGGTTCCTTGGCATTACCCAAAGGTGGCCAATGAGATGACTTTGTATCATTATGTACTCATGGATTTAAATAAGCATGATGTTTTTCAAACCATTTTAGTTTTTATCTTTGCTGATGCTTAGATGACCCCATCCCATCTTTGGCTAATGGGAACCTCTTCAACTTGGGTCCCGAGTTCTTTTGACAGTGGCATCAGAAGTCTTTGCTAAGTTCCCTGCTTTCTCAGATGACGAGATGTTCCATTTAGTATGTTTCCTGCCCAGACCTGCTAACAGCCATTTCTTCAAGAGCTTGGGGGTAGAAATGGCTTCAATAATTCCTAGTTTAAAATATAACCGTCAATTGCCTCCATTTCTTTTTAATGGGAAATGGCCACAGTCTGGGCACTAGGGGTTACATTATTTTTAATATTATGTTTGATATTTATTAAAGAGTGTGTACAACATATATAGTTATGAAACATCATAATAAAATGGCTACTCTTCAGCCCCTACCCAGCTTGGAACATAAGCAACCACAGTTCATCTTGTGTGTGTTCCTACTTTATCTCAGCCCTCAGCCTCTATCTAAGTGGGTGGATTGTGTATTTATCATTTTCTTGCTTAAAAAAAGTTTTATCACATATGTATATGCCCCTAAATATACATGTTTAGTTTATAGTTTGTTTTTGAGCTTTATAAGAGTGATATCATAAAATATGTTCTGTGACTTGCCTTGATTTTACTAGATGTAAATAAAAATAAATCTTAGAAATATCCTTTGTTTTTTTAAAGCTCTAATGCATTTATTTTCAATGATATACAATGCACTGGGTGACTGTGTCATAATGTTTTTATCCATTCTCCTGTGGGTGGACATTAGAGTTCCTCATGTTTTTGTTATTACAGATATTTTGTTAAGATAATGCTATTGTAGGTATTATTTTTTGTGTCCCTTGTGCACATGTGCCAGAATCTAAGGCAGTAGTTATCAAACATTTTAGTCTCAAGATTGCAAAGAACTTTATGTGAGTTATAGCTATAGATATTTACTATATTAGAAATTAAAACAAAAATATAACCATTTTATTTATTAATTAATTCATTTCAAATTCAATAACAAAGTCATTTTATGTTAACATAAATCATATTGTTTAAATGAAAAATAACTGTATTTTCTGGGATAAATTAAGGGAGAAGAATGACATTATTTAAATTTTTATAAATCTCTTTAATGCCTGGCTTAAAAGAAGATAGCTGAGTTCTCATACAGGCTTCTGGGTTCAATCTGTTATGACAGCTTACATCATGCAGTCTGAAAAACTCCACTGTATACTCCTGACATGAGCGTGAAAAGGTCATATAAAGACTTTCAAATATAAAACAAAAGTAGTTTTGACCTCTTGGATCCCCTGACAAAATCTCAGGGTCCCTTGACCACACCTTGAGACTTAGATTTTGTTGCAGCCTGGAATAATCAGTTGAGGGCCTGTGTAGGTTCTGACTAGAGTGTCCTAGCTTGTGCAGGTAAAGGAGCCCTCCCCATGGCCCAGCCCAGTTCTTAGCACTGGGTTTGGGGTCTAAGATGCATTTAAAAATCAGTATAACTGAGCTATTTCATTATGATTATTGCCTGAGTTCTTTCTTCACTCAGTGACTTGAAGGAGAGAGTGAAGGCAGGACAGGGTTTGGGCACAATAATATCTGGTGGCACTTGGATTCACCCTGATTTCTAATAGTGTTGCCAGGCCCACCAGGATAAACATGCCCAGTGTTTATCCAGGTGGGCCTTAAATCTTTCTGAGTCCTTAGTCCCACTCTGAGGAGAGATTTTATATCATCATCACCATCTCCATCATCATCATCATCATCTCCATCATCATCATCATCATCATAATCAAATAGCTTTTGCTTCTGAGTGCACCATGTGGACCAGGTCTTGTGTCCTGTGTTAGATACTTTATATGCAATTGTTTGTTGGATGACTTTGCAGATCAGGTGATTAGGTGTTATTGTCCCTGGAGAGAGAAAGTCAAGGAAATGGAGGCTTAGAGGGCAGAAGTGACTTTCCCAAAGTCACACACCTGCTGATCTGTGGAGTAGAAGGTAGAGCCCAGTGCTCACACCTCTTTGTGCAGGACCATGAGTTGCCAGACCAGGGGGTTACCATCCCATGGCTAATGTGGTCTTGGATTTTTTGAGAGAAATTGTGGCAAAGGGCAGGTTCAGTTCCAAGAGTCAAAGTCTGCAGACTTAGCTGGCTCATCCAAACTCTAGGCCACCACAAAACCACTTGTCCTCCCCTCCAGGTACTGTTTGTTTCCTTGAGTAGGCTTTTGGAGCCCACTGGGTGAGGAAGCAGGAAGGGAACTGATTAGGATCTGTGTGATCCAGGGTTTACCACCTAAGTGTCCTGTGCCTCAGTTTCCTCTCCTATAAATTAATACAGGGACCATCTCTTCTTCTTTCTCAGGACTTTTGTGAGGAAGAAACAGTGTAAACAACAACCTTTATCTATGCAATGCTTATATGTCAGGTCCTATGCCAGTCTTTATATATTATCTCATTTAATCTTCATAACAACCCTGTGCATGAAGTATTTTATTATCTCCATTTTTCAGATGAAGAAACTGAGGCTTAGAGAAGCTGCATGATTGGCCCAAGACCTCTGAGCTGGGGAGTAGTAGAGCTGGGGTTTGAACCCAGTCTCTTTGGACTGCTAAGAGTTTTGTAATGGCAATGATGGCCATTGATGGTGTGTGTTGTGGTTTCATGTGAATATGGGCTCTGGGCAATGCTGGTTTGCAATGAGCCAAGCTGCTTGCAGGAAACAGATCAGGGTAGTCAGACCAGCTGGTGATGTTACATTTGCCAAAAGATATGACAGAGAAGAGAAATAAAGGGTGTGTTCTCAGGAGGGATGGTGGGTGTTGGCAGAGGCAGCACACAGCTAACAGCCATTGGGCATGTTCTCTGTGCTCTGAAGTCTAGCAATAGAGCTGACATGGTCTCACCCTCAGGGTGCTCAATCAAGGGGGAAGAGACATCCCACCAGACACAACTCATGTACTATGTTCTACTAGGTTGCAGAAATTGCATTCCTAAGAAATCTTGTGTTATAAGGGATGGAATTATAAGAAGAATTGCTTCAGTGAGGTAAAACAGATTAAGGGCTAGATAGTTTCAGACTCACCATAACAAAGTTATTTTTCCTCCAGGAATGTCAATAATAAAGGTGCTTTTATAGCTATAAGTATATGACTGTAAAACCTGAACATCACAGAGCAAATCTAGCCTTAGACATCCCCATGCATTTGCTCAAGAGGAGCATCCTTTCTTTTGCTGTCCGCTCCCACTCCCCAGCACTGTCACTAGGGCAGACTTCTCTCACTTTCCATTCACCTTGACCATCCACTGCTGGAGAACAAAGGGCCAAGCCCTGCTAAGGCATCCTAAAGACAGTTCCCCAGTTCCCCAGTAATAGACTCTTCCTTTCCACTGTGGTAAGTTCACTGCAAATTGTGCTCTCTAATTAAAGGATCATATCACACTGAATTTACACTTAAAAAGCTCACCATAGAAGAAATTCTTACTTGGTAAAAGAATAGAAATGATGGGATGCCTGGGTGGCTCAGTCGGTTAAGCTGCTGCCTTCAGCCCAGGTCTTGATCCCAGGGTCCTGGGATCAAGTCCTGTATTGGGCTCCTTGCTCAACAGGGAGCCTGCTTCTCTCTCTGCCTCTGTCTGCCACTCTGCGTGCTTGTGTTCTCTTACTCTCTCTCTCTCCCTGACAAATAATAAATAAATATATATATATATAAAAAGAACAGAAATGAGGGTATGTGGAGACAGTGTTGTATCACAGTTAAGAGTGCGGAATCTAAAGCCAGTCTTCATGGGTTGAAATCCTAACTTTGCCACTTAGAAGCTGTGTGACCTTGGGCAAGTCACGTAGTCTTCTGTGTTTCATCTCTAAAGTGGGGAGAATGATAGCATCCATGGTTGTGAGGATTTAAAGAGGTAATAATTGTAAAGTCTTACACAGAAGCTGGCACATAGTGAGAACTCAATAAACGTTACCTCTCCCATAGTGCAGAGGGAAGAGGTCCAATGAGCTTGGAGTGTGGGACACAGGGAGCAAGAAAAGTCCCTGGGGGAGGATGAGATACTGGAGTTAGATTTGAAGGGTGATTGGGATTGGACAAGAGGAGGAGGCAGAGGGAACAGAGAGACATAGCAAGGCTCTTTTGAGGTCCCCAAATGAATTAGGTGGAGGGATGTGGGAAGAAGAGGGGGAGAGTTTGGATGTAGACCAGTTAGGGGCTATTGCAGGGATCTAGATGAGAGCTGATAAAGCCAACAATCAGCCATGGCCATGAGGATGGGGAGGAGGGGTGGATTCGTGAGAGTTTATCAGGCAATATTTACTTAGAAGACACCTGTATTTCATGATCCTGGTGCCCAGTGCTTTGGAGCATGTAAGGAAAATGAACCATGTCAAATTTGTTGGGAGTATACACTCTATTTACAGACATGAACCTGGCAAAGATAACCTTTAACTGTCAAAACTTGGGAGTGAACTGGCCTGGGTTATCCTAGAGTGGTCTTCTGTGGACTTGAACACTGTCATCTATGTCATCCCATCTCTGCTGGCTGTCACTCTCACTCTCTCCCATGCCATGTTTCATCTTTGCTTCCCACGGCATTTGACTTTAGTCTCTCAGGCAGGCAGGCTGGCCCCACCAGGCTAGAATCATAGCTGAAGCCAGGTCAGGCTTATATTTACACATTCCAGCAACAAAGAGGTATAAATGTCTGATTATGGCTCGGAGCACTTTAGTGGACTCAGAATCACCTAGAGGGCTTGTTAGAACACAAACTGCTAGGTCCTAGAATTTCTGATTTAGTAGATGTATTAGCTTGCTAGGGCTACCATAACAAAGTACCACAGACGGGGCTGGCTTAGACAACAGAGATTTGTTTCCTTACACTTCTAGAGGCTATAAGTCTGAGACCAAGGTATATGTAGGATTGGGTAGTTTTCTTCTAGGGGCCTTTCTTCTTGGCTTGCAGATGGTTGTTTTCTTCTGATGTCTTCACATAGTCTTCACCCTGTGTGTGTCTGTGTCCTAATCTCTTCTTCTATGGACACTAGTCGGATTAGATTAGGGCCTATTTCAGTGACCTCACTTAAGCTTAATTACCTCTTTAAAGACCCTATCTCCAAATATAGTCACATTCCGAGTACTGGGAGTTAGGACTTCAACATATGAATTTGAGGAGGATACAACTCAACCCATAACTGTAGGTGTGGGGCAGAGCCTTAGAATGTGCACTTTTTTTTTTTTTTTTTTTTTAAGTAAGCTCCATGCCCAGGGTGGAGCCCAACACGGGGCTTGAACTCATGACCCTGAGATCAAGATTTGAGTTGAGATCAAGAGTCAGATGTTTAACTGATTGGTGACCCAGGCACCCCAGAATATGCATTTTTTTTTTTTTAATTTTTTATTTTTTATAAACATATATTTTTATCCCCAGGGGTACAGGTCTGTGAATCACCAGGTTTACACACTTCACAGCACTCACCAAATCACATACCCTCCCCAATGTCCATAATCCCACCCCCTTCTCCCAAACCCCCTCCCCCCGGCAACCCTCAGTTTGTTGTGAGATTAAGAGTCACTTATGGTTTGTCTCCCTCCCAATCCCATCTTGTTTCATTTATTCTTCTACCCACTTAAGCCTCCATGTTGCATCACCACTTCCTCATATCAGGGAGATCATATGATAGTTGTCTTTCTCTGCTTGACTTATTTCGCTAAGCATGATACGCTCTAGTTCCATCCATGTTGTTGCAAATGGCAAGATTTCATTTCTTTTGATGGCTGCATAGTATTCCATTAGCAAACTCAACACCCAAAGAACAAATAATCCAATCAAGAAATGGGCAGAAGACATGAACAGACATTTCTGCAAAGAAGACATCCAGATGGCCAACAGACACATGAAAAAGTGCTCCATATCACTCGGCATCAGGGAAATACAAATCAAAACCACAATGAGAATATGCATTTTTAATAAGTTCCCAGTGATGCCGGTTCAGCAACCATCCTGAGAGAACCACTAGGATAGAATGCTTACCTCTCTCCCTGGTACATATGCACTTGAACAGAAGCAGACTTGGGCTCCAAGAATTATAATGTTAATTGAAAGGAATGCCAAAGACTTGGAATTGGCAAAGGGTGGGGGAAAGATTAGAGCTGAGGAACTTTTTGGCATTTCCCAAATTACATGGTGCTGGTATTTATGGCTTTTCAGCAGCGTGTGTCAGAAGAAAGGGCTCAGATTTTCACATTGGAGACATTGTGAATTCCATTCTGGCTTTGTCCTTTCTAAGCTAATTTTGGGCAAGCCAAATAATAACTCTGGGTTTCAAATTTCTCATCCGTAAAATGGGAGTAAAAATAATACCAACAGGGTAGTGGGAGTTAAATGAAATAATCTATGTAAAAAACCTGGCACTTAATATATGATAGTTGTCACTGTTGTTTTTTATTTATCCATTTGCTCATCAAATATGTGACTAGGAGTCAGAAGACATGAGGTCTAGTCCCAGTTCTGGAACATAGCTGTGTGTCCTTGAGCCCCACTTAACCTATTTGAAAAGAGTGTTTCTCTCCTACCATCCCCAAACATGGTTGTTTTGAGGACCAAACAAGATAATGTGAAAACGTAAAATTGACCGGACTATGATGTATGCTGGAAAGCATTCATACAATTATTTGGGTAATAGACACCAATAGGAGTAAGTGCCTGACTCGCAACAACTCTTTCTCTAAGAATATTGTCCGATCTATGTAATCCCACCCACCTGGCCAGGTGGGCCAGTCAGAGAGCTTCCTGGAGATTTTTGAAACTGAAATGAAGGGAAGAAAAATCCAAGATCCTTTCTGATAGTGGAAGTCTTTGGAGTGAGGTCTGGAAAGTATAAATCATCATATTTCTTGCCATATGGGGGAAAACCAGGTCTTTGCTGGAGGGAATGATGCTGATATGCAAAGAGAGGCTGAGATGGGTGACAGACCTAGTGGCATTCAAGCCCCTGGCTCCTGTGGTTCTCAAAGCCCTAATGCCCCTCTCATAAGAGATAGCTTAGTATCCTTCCCCCTTTTATCTGGGCAAGTTTCAACTGGGTTTCTTAGACCTGTAACCCTGACAAACACATTATCACTCAACAAGTATTTATTGAACACTTATGCTATGCTAGCCCCTGAGCTAGATGCTAGTCAAATGATATAATGGATTGGCACGGCTGTTTTCACCACCTGCCTCCTCTTTACTTCTTAACAGGAATCTGCAGGGTCTACCTCCATGCCTTACTTCACCAGAGCTGAGGGCAAAATCTTAAAATCATAGAATCTCAGTCTCTTAGAGTGAGGTCATGAAGGGAGGAAGACTGGCCCTTCCCAATGGCTCCTTCTCAACATTCCACAGGGCTCCCGCGTACTCTGTTTGCCCTGCGCCTTGCCCTTGCACCTGGGGTCTCTGTAACCCAGGTATTCTGGGTTAATCCCGAGTGGGCTGCCTGGGAGTTCCTTCTGGCTTGGTTTCTTCTCACTATTCACTTCTCCATCCTGCAAAAGAGCTAGTGCTGGGTGATACAGACCCTGGCCTGGACCTCAACTCCAGAGCTCCCTGAATCCTGCTTTGAAACAGAGTGAGCCGAAGAGAGACACTTGGAATCTTGGGGTGAAATTCCTAGGTAGGTGGCCTGGATTGTCTTTTGGGGGCGGGGCTGAGTTTCCTTGGGTGTCAAATGCAGGGATGCTAGGGCTGGTAGGGTTCTGTGAGGGTTAGAGATACTGTAGCTGCAATGCCTGGAAAAGAGAGTTGTTTAATAAATGGCAGCACATATCTTTACTTGGGTGCACATACCTGCCTCCCTCACCAAGCTGGGAGATTTCTGAGGGCAGGACTGTGCGTCTCTTTAATGTAATAGTTCTGTCTACAGAGTATTTTTTATGACCTGGGCAGAACTTCCACGGGATAAACAATTACACTTATTTCATAGGGTTGTGTGTGGATTAAACGAAGAGGATTGTCCTCATTTCACAGGTGAGGAAACTAGGCTCGACTAGGTTAACTTCCTTTGTTTATAGCTTTGTATTTCTCTGTCCCTGCCCAGGGCCCAACACAGGGCCAACATTTGAATGACTGAATTTGTAGTAACTGGCATAGTGGTGGCTTGGCCCTGTTCACAGGGCATGTGGGAGAGACCCAGGCTTCCCGGCTCCTTCCTTTTCCTTTCCTGGCCTCCCTGGCAGGAAAGGAGGGTGTGAATCCATTTTTGGGCTGGCCATGAGGGCCTCAAAAGTCCAGAGGCCAAATGCAGGGCAGGAGAAATCCATCAGAAGTCCTTCTCCCACTCTGCCCTATGGGATGGGAACATTAACTGTCTCTACCCCACAGGGTTGACCTGGGGTTTAAATGAGGAAATGAATTCACCTTGGCTAGCACAGTGCCTGGCAAGAATAGATGTTTCAAAATGGGGGCTCTTTTGTTGTTGTTGTTGTTTTAATCTTTGGCTCCTGTCTCCTCCTCCTCCTCCTCCTCCTCCTCCTCCTCCTCCTCCTCCGTACTCTCCCTCCTCTCCCCTCCCTCTCCCTCCTCCTCCTCTCCCTGCTCCTCCTCCTCCCCCTCCCCATGCTCTTCCTCTTCCCCTTCCCCTCCTCCTCTTCTTCCTCCTCCTCCTTCTTCTTTCCAACTTCCCCAACACCCTTTCAGCTCACCTTTTCTTATTCCTCAAGCTCTTTATACCATGGTGTCAGCATGTGGTTCTGCTACCTAGTTCTTGTTTTCAGAAGCAAGTGAGTGGAAGGAGAGTTCAGTGGACAGGTCAGAACCTCAGGAATCAAACCACATAAAATCCATCTCAAAGGAGGCAGTGAATTGACCCACAGGAGTAACCTGCTGATTTCTGACTTCGTTTAGTGTGTGTGCAAGAGCTGAGAGAAGAAAGCTGAATGAGGAGCTGGGAAACTGAGGTTCAAGTCCCAGTTCTGCCACTGTCTGGCTGTGTGACTCTGGGCTGGTCCCTTCCCCTCCCCGAACCTTAGTTTTCCCATCTGATAATAAGGAGACAGCTAGGGGGAAGTTCTGATACTCTGAACTTCTAATTTTATTCTAATTATATGTTTCAGGGAGGAACAACTAGGTCCTGGATCAGATATGATGAATGAATCTTCTTAATGAGAAGTGGAAATCATTTGTGGTTAAGAACTGTGCCTCAGATTAGAGTGACAGGATACGTGGCCAGGCTATATTTTCCAGCAGATTAAGTTAAAAGCTGTGGCCCAAGACTCTGAAATATGAAGAAAAAAGGAGAGGATGACAGGATATTTTTTCAAAGAAGTATTTTCCAGCCAAACGGTGCAGCAGATCACTTCCAGGAATTTGTTCTTGTTCTCTATCGAAGGTGAAGAGTTCAGAGCCTTCAAGGAAACAAGAAGCTGTAAGTTGGAATGAGGAATCCAACCTGGTGGCCTTGGGCCAGTTGCTGAATCCCTCTGAGCCCCAGTTTCCTCTACAATGGGGCTGATTTTTCTACCTGGCATGGTCATTGCAAGGATTAAGTGAAGTATTGAGTGAGACAGCATGCCTCCTATAGCTCATGATTCCTAACTAGGAAGAGCTGAGTTGGTTTGGTCCTCACAGGGTGTGGCTGGTCCAGAGTGTCAAAGAGATATTTAGGGGGATTGCCAGTTTCATGACAGGGAGTCAAGATTGCCATTTTAGACCAAAGGTGTGGCCATGGTGATAACCTTACCATTTTGTTTCTTTATATTTATATATTGAGCTAGTATTTACTGAACGCACATAATGTATCTAACATTTTACTGGTTGGTGGGGTGGACAATAGCCCTTCCTACAATGTGTAAAAGCACTTCTACATCCACAGGCTCCTCTACGTCCTGGGTTGGCCCTGTGCAGCAGCTGCCCAAGTGGAGAATGTGTCAGTATCCTTCCCCTACCCCCTGTACCCAGATGAGCATCGCATCTGGTCCATTCATTCTCTTGCTGTCACCCACCATGATCTTCCTCCTGCTCTACTGTTCTAGACCATTACCCATGTCAGAGATCAACATCAGCCTCCTTCCTACACGTCTAATCCAGGTTCCATATACCGGCCAAGTAACCCTTCTAAAATGCAAATCATGCCACTGTCCTGCTCAGAACTCTTCATTGGCTTCCTTATGCCCAGAAGAAAGGATAAAGCTCTTTGTATGGCTTAGCAGAGCCCCCCATGTCCTGCTCTGCCCACTTGAGCTTCATCACATATGACTCCTTCAGACCAAACCTTACCTGGTGGTTCAGGATGGGCTGTTTCAAGCCTCTATGGCATTGCTGGGCACCCTTCCTGTGCTAGATTTCATTCTTCCTGCTAGCAACTACTTGCTTTTGACCATCACCTTCTCTGTAAAGGTATTCCTGAGTTTCTCTCAGCAGAGCTGACT
This sequence comes from Mustela putorius furo, assembly GCF_011764305.1. Lineage (NCBI taxonomy): Eukaryota > Metazoa > Chordata > Mammalia > Carnivora > Mustelidae > Mustela > Mustela putorius. The sequence continues at coordinate 39,715,461 of NW_025422005.1, read as the reverse complement.
CCTTTTATCCGCTGTAGAAATAGCCTTGGAGAAAGGAAGTGACCATCTAAGGTCACAAAGGAAACATGACACAGGTCCTCTATATTAGTTTGTAAGGGTTGCCACAGAATATGTAGACTGGTTGATTTAAACAACAGATATTTACTTTCTCACAGTTCTGGAGGCTGCAAGTCCAAGGTCAAGGTTCCAGCAAGGTTGTTTTCTAGCAAGGGCTCATTTCTTGGTTTGTAGATGGCCACTTTCTTCCTGTGTCCTCATGTGGGCTTTCCTCTGTGCTTGAACGGTCCTGGTATCTCTTCTTCTATAAGGACACCAGTCCTATTAGATTAGGGCCCCACCCTTGAGGTAATTTAATATAATTACCCCCTCAAAGGTCATATCTCCAAATATAGTCATATTGGGGGCTGGGACTGCAACATATGAGTTTTAGAGGGACATAATTTAGTCTATAATACTCTTCTTCCTCAAGATCTAGGCTAGCAAACAGAAAAAGGTTTGGGGGCAAAATGGGGCCATGTGTATCCTGTGGAGGTGCAAGGAGGAGGTTGGTGGTTGGAGAAGTGGAAGCAGAAGACTGGAACAGTCAGGGGGTCAGTAGGGGAGGGTTTTAGTGGCCGAGGGTGAAGGCAAGGATGGAAGGGCAGCCTGTGCAAGAGTGTGGGGGCTGCACTAAGTGTAATAGGGTGGACTACGGAGGTAGGTAGGTATGGATGAGGATGCTGAGCTCAGTCTACCTTGACCTTAGGAGAGAGTGGAGAGAGAGGGTTCTCCCTGTTTGCAGAGCAGGTGGTCACCAAAGGCTACTATACACTGAGAGGGCTCAGCATCTTTCAGTCACCTTTCAGCTCGTCCACATAGGGATACATACCTCCCAGTTCTGCGAAGTGGCAAAAGTAGTTGCCTAATTTAATTGCCTGGCAAGTCCCAGAGCCAGGACTTGAACTCAGGGGTCCTGATCCTCAGTCTGTGGACTTTCTCAGCAATGAGGTGCTTAGGGTGCAAAGTTTAGAGAGGCACATGCATAAATCTGAGCATGAACTCCTCCTTTCTTGTCTCACTCTTGCCCCGGCCCAGCCTGGCCTCCTCTGAAGTGACTCTTCTTCTCTCTAACCTCTTCCATAGCAGAGGCAGCAAGCTGCAAGCACCTGCAGCTCAGCTTCGCTTTGCTCCGAACCAAGTGGGAGACATTAAGTTAATGGCCCTACAGGTGAAATCAATCCAGTTAAAATCACTGCCCTTGGAGTGCCTGGGTGGTTCAGTGGGTTAAAGCCTCTGCTTTCAGCTTGGGTCATGATTCCAGGGTCCTGGGATCGAGCCCCATATCAGGCTCTCTGCTCAGCGGGGAGCCTGCTTCCCTTCCTCTCTCTCTCTGCCTGCCTCTCTGCCTGCTTTGTGATCTCTGTCTGCCGAACAAATAAATAAAATCTTTAAAAAAAATTACTGCCATCTCCTTCCCCTGCTCACTTTAGAAGCCAGTGGTGTGGCATTATCTGTTCTCACTCACCTTCTCAATTCATGTGTCCCCTCAGCCCTCTTTCAACCATCGGGGTGCCTGGTACAGAACTGGAATGGGCTTGGTAGAGGTAGCAGTACAGCCTCAATCCTCACTCTGCTCTATGGCTTGGGCCAGCTGTTGTCAGAGGCAGGCAAGGAATCAGTACTCACAGCTGAACCTCCAGTTCAAGTCCTAGCTCTGCCACCTCCTGACTGTGGGACCTGGGTGAGACTCTAGGCCTTTCCGAGTCTCATCTCCTCTGTGAAGTGTGCAAAATAATTTTTGCTGCTTTCCCCTTCCAGGCCACAGTGAGAGGTTGATGTGAGAAATCTTTAAAAGCTGAACAGGAGTAGGGGAAAATTGGAAATAATGGTTGCTAGCACTTTCATAGTACTTACTGTGTGTGTCTATACACCTATGATGCATATACTACCACCACTACCATGATCATCCCCACTTGGAAGACAAAGGAAGCTGAAGTTTCTGAACTCCTGGAGCTATTAAATAGTAGAGCCAGGTTCAAACCCTGACAATCCAGCTCTATCTGTGTTTTAACAGGACTGCTATTTTTTTTTCTTCTGGGACCTTTCCCACTTATTTTTAAATGTTAATTAAGAAGGATTATTTATTCATTAAAGGCCAGAAACTTTGCATATTTCTTTTCATTTGATCTTTCCAAGGGGATGGCAATTATTTACACATTCTGGAGAGAAAATTGAGAAAGAGGGGCATATGGTTAGTGAATGGAGAATCAGGATTCAAACCTAGGTCTATCCTAAAATAATAACAATAGTAATGACAATATGACAATATTCATATCAGTAACTAGTTAGATACTGCTCTCAAGGACAGAAAACCTGAATCCTCATCTTGGCCCTGCCTCTGATCTACATGTGACCTTTTGTAAGTACCTCCCCTCTTGGGATCTCACATTGTCGTTTCTGCTTCTCTGATACCTCCAGCCCTGGCAGGTGGTGATTCACCGGAGTTGGCAGTCTGAGGGCAGTTGATTCCCTCAGATAGAGGTATTTGTTATCTGTACATTGGAAATATTTATGTGTCTCAAACTAATTAGTGAATAAGCATAATAATAATAATAATAATAATAATAATAATAAAGCCATTCTGGGAAGGGAATTGCTGTTGGAAAAAATTGTTTAGAGAAAACACCATTTGTTCCCAGCTCTTGCTCCCTGCTGGAATGCCAGGCCACTTGTTTTGGTGACAGATGCCTTTTGACTGGGTTTTGAAGCATGAGCAGCTGCATGGGGTAGAGGTGGGAGATGGAGCTGGCCCATTCTCAGTTGGCCTCTGCGGAGATTCCCAAAGTCTCCTGGAGTTAGGGTACACTCTGCCCACTCTGCAATCAGGGGGTCCCCTGACCTCTGGGATAAGGCTAACGTCTACGTCCTGACAACTACCTTCTAGATTTTGTCTTGAGATGCACATTGACTTGCCCAAGTCACTCAGCAAGATGGTGGCAAAGCCAGAACTAGAATCCACATCTCCTAGTTCTTTCCATTGTGGCATGCGGTCTTCTGAACCAATGATGATGTCACCACATCTAACTTTAGTATTTGGTATCTGGTCTGCCTGTCTGCACAAGTCTTGTCAGGAATTACTAAACTTTTGTGTCCCACTAGTGACCCTAAATTATTGTCATCCTCTGGCATGGACAGATACCAGGGGACCGATGCTGGTTATGTTGGGCAGGGTAAGAAGGGCTTGAGTCAAGTCTAATTGTTTTGGTCTTGGTCATATGACTTCCTTGCTTGTGTGTGATTGGTGGATACTTCCATTCACCTTGCTTCCTCACTTACAAAACGGAGCATTACTCTTCGTTCTCCATACTGCATTCACAAGGGCATTGTGAAAACAAATTACATGAAGAAATAAAAAGTGCTTATAAACTGAAGTGATATAAAAATATTATTAATAATGGTCAATGTTTATCAAGCACTTTCTATGTGTGTGTTATTAAGTATTAAGGGAGGTATTAATACTTGCGACTAGAACATACAACCTTCAAATGTCAGTGGATTGAGCAACACAGGCTTGTTCTTACCTGCCATAGTCAGAGGTTGGCCAGGTGGCCCTTGAGAAAAGCTCTTTTCTAATTTTATTTTCTTGGAGTCTTTCCCTTTCAGCCTCACTGACAGAGGTGAGAGAAGCATGGAAAATGCATGGTGGAATTAGGGCCAAGGTTAGAAGTGGTATATTTCATTTTTATCCACATTCCATTGGCCAGACTTCAGTCTCACGGTTCCTTATAAGAACTGGGAAATAAAGTCAAGCTATATGCACGGGAGGAAAAAACACCTATTTGGTGGACACATGGCATTTTCTCAGCTACACAGTACCATGTACCCTGTTAATCTTCACAGCAGTCCTCTAAATGGTTTTATTAAATCCCCCCTCCTTTATTTTTCCAGATGAAGATACAGAGACTGAGAGATCAAATGACTTACTAAAGATGCCAATTTTTTTTAAAAGATCTTATTTGACAGTCAGAAATCACAAGTAGGCAAAGAGGCAGGCAGAGAGAGAGGGGAAAGCAGGCTCCCCGCTGAGCCTGATGTGGGGCTTGATCCCAGGACCCCGGGATCATGGCCTGAGCTGAAGGCAGAAGCTTTAACCCATGGAGCCACCCAGGTGCCCCTAAAGATGCCAAATTGAAGGGAGTATGGTGATCTGAATTCAGTCTGTCTGGCTGCAAAGTTCCTATAATTTAGGTTCTTTTCCCTCCAGAGGAAACTTCTAGCTGTGAATAGATCAGTTTAATCCATGTTATTTATTGAGGGCCCATTAAGTGCTGAGCACTGTACTATCTCCTGTAAAATGTCATAGCCATTTCTTTTCCTCTGCATGATTCTAGTTCTATCTAGTCTTTAAGGCTCAGCTTCAGTTTACATTTACCGAGCACTTTCTATGTGTGTGTTATTAAGTATTAAGGGTGGTATTAATACTTGCGACTAGAACATACAACCTTCAAATGTCAGTGGATTGAGCAATGCAGGCTTGTTCTTACCTGCCATAGTCAGAGTTTGGCCAGGTGGCTCTTGAGAGCAGCTCTTTTCTAATTTTATTTTCTTGGAGTCTTTCCCTTTTTCAGGCTCACTGACAGGGGTGAGAGAAGCATGGAAAATGCATGGCGGATTTAGGGTTCAGAAAACAAGCCCTACTCTAATCCCCACCACTAGAAGAGGAGGAATGAGAGAAGGAAAAGCTGTTACCTCCCACCTCATTCCTTTGGAGGAGACAAAAGATTTCTCCTCTGTGAGACAAGGCCCCAGGTAAAGAATAGACTGACATTTTGTTTTTCCATTTAACTACATGGCCTGGCTCTGGTGTAGCAGCAGATGAGGAGAGCGATGGATGGTGGTGGGTTGGCCAGACAAAAGAAGTAATGACAAGCTCTCTGTATCAGTCAGTTCTCAAATGTGCTCACACACCTCTGAGTGGAGGCCCTAAGAGATTAGATGAGATTAGGGACTTCATCAGGGAGAGGCATCGGGTTTGAGCTGTGAGATCATGATGGGAGGTATCAGCCAATGATGAGGCAAATCTCGGGGGGGGGGAGCAGTGCATAGAATGTCTTGGAGGAGGGCCCTCCTCTGCAGAATCTGGGGGAGACTCCCCAATTCCACAAGGACTGCACATCATAAACCAGGTCAGTGACTAAAGCTAAGGCACAATTAGGAGAAAACTACCTTTACTGTGAGCTGTCACACTAGGAGACCACTACCTTCTGCTTTCCTCCTTGCACCGCAATATTAGAGCAGTGGAAGAGGAAGGAGAGTATGGGTAAGAGCATACTCTACCCCCCACAACAAGAACCAGATACTTGAGCAGGTTAGGGATGGTGGGGTATGGAGCATGGAATGGCACAGATGGGGTAGTAAGAGATTCAAATCAAATATAAGAATAAGAAAAAAAATAAGCAAACAGAATTGAGTCCTAAAGAACACAGATGAGACTGGTCTAATAACTAAAAGTGACTGAAAAATTATGGCTTCAGACTGAGAGTTAGGGCAGCCTGTTACACAGCAGGAAAAGGGAGGGTTCAATAGAGCACAGTTGATAGTAGTTATTGGAAAAATAAAACTATTCCAGGTTTATACCCCAATGAACTGAAACTCCACAGTAAATGATTTTCATACTCATCCATTAGCTACTACTTGATGAGTTTCTAGTCTTTGCCAGACAATGCTCTTGGCACTGGTGATTCCAAGGAGCTTACCCTGGTGAGAAGACAGACAAATAAATGCTGTGAGATAGGATTTGTGTGATAAATGTCATGAGATAAAATTGTAGAGTACATTGGGTCATGGAGGAGAGAGGGACTTACTTATGGTTGTGTGACAGGGGAGAGGTTGGGGTGGTTTTTGGAGTCATGAAGAATGAATGGGAGTTCATGAGGCAATTGCATTGGTGAAGGATATCCAAGTACAAAGGCACAAAAGTGTGAAATACTTGGACACATTAGGGAAACTGTGAGGAGTGTGTTTGAGCACTGCATAAGGGGTGATTATTACTGCCACTTTGCTTCTTACTTTCATTTTATCCTTTGTCGAACTAGATTGTACACTTCTTCAAGGAAGGGCAATGTCAGGGTGCCTGGGAGACTCAGTTGTTAAACGTCTGCCTTCTGCTCAGGTCATGCTCCCAGGGTCCTGGGATTGGGCCCTGCACTAGGCTCCCTTCTCAGCAGGCAGCCTGCTTCTCCCACTCCCCCTGGTTTTATTCCCTCTCTTGTTGTCTCTCTTTCAAGTAAATAAGTAAGTAAGTAAATAAATAAATAAAGGAAAGGCAATGTCAAATATCAATTTTATCCCCTTACTACAACTAGTCTAGTTGTACAAACTTATACCGAGCTGTTTTTCACTGGAGGGAATCCAGCAGAAGTTGCATGATTTTCAGAGGTTGGGGAATTCTGTGGTGGGATGGAGGCAGATGGGCCAGTATGTGGCTTAGGGCAAGTCATCCTCCTGTCTAGGCCTTAGCTTCCTCCTCAGTATTTAAAAAAATTGACCAAATGATCTCAAGAGTTAGCTTGAAAATAGCCTGAATTTAGAGTTTGGAAGATCAGTGCAGCAGTTTGGAAGTCAGGAGACTTGGTCCCTAGTTTCATATCTGTCACTAGCTAAGTGTGTGACCTGCCCTTTCTCATCCAGGCCTCAATTTCTCTATTTATAAAATAGAGGAGTGGCACACTATATTTCTAAAATCTCTTTTAGTTCTGAACTTCTGTGCCTTTCTCATTGAATTCAGTTGACCTTGTCTTGGCCTGATGTCCTTGCTCAGGAAGGTCTCACTTTCCTCAATATTCTTCAGACACATTTTCAAACTCTATGGGGTAAGGGAGGGAGATTAGGGCCAGGAGAGGGTATTTGAGTGAGGCAATGAATATTTATAACAGACGCTCCCACCAGAGGACACATTAAGTCTTGCAGCATAACAAAACTGAATTACCATGAAATAAACTTTCTTAATTAAACCAATTAAATTTCTTCCCAGTATGTAATTTAGAAACTCTGATAAACCCTGGTTGAAAAGGTTTGTTTTAGCCTTAAGCTGGCTGAGAAAGCAGGAACATCTGGTTGGTGGTGGAAAGGCCTGTTTAGGCTTCAGGCCATGGAGGCAGCGCCACGGTGGAGCTATCCGTGGTGCTGAAACAGCCTCTGCCTCACGGCCTCAATAAAGGACACAGGCAGGCCAGGGCCAGTGGTGTTTAGGATATACACTATTTGAGGACAGCATCTTCCACTCTAGGCAGGGTGCACTTTTCTATTCCTATGCTTGACAGCAGCCACTTAGAAATTAACCATGTATTTCCCCCACCCTCACAGATCCACTAGAGTTTGAAAAGATGCCATGAGTTTTCTTATATTCATGGAATCCTAAACTTGCATAGCTGGGAAGCTATGCACCTTGTTTTCCTCTGGAACTTATTTTAGTGTCTGGAAAATTTTTTGAGCAGATGAATACATGCACGTTCTTTATATTCTTCCATAGTGAAATATATTCAATAGGAAGTATACCATGATGCTAATTACACTTTTACCTTGTAAGATTATTTGGGATAACAAAATGTTTTTTTGTCTTTTATCTAACATGAATCTTACAACAATTCTGGAAGCAAAAATGTTAGTACTATTTTATATCATAGGAAACTGAGGTTCAGGTGTCTTGTGGCTTGTTCAAGGAGTCAGTGAAGAAACTTGGAGTAATATCCAGCTCTCCTGATTCCTAGCCATGAATGCAGGGCTGCACTTGGCACACAAGGGGGCAAAGCCAAAAGGGTAGTACAAGGCTCCCGCTCAAAAACTTCAGTCTAACTAGGGAAATAATCTATACCCTCTGAGGTATGGAAAAAAAGGTACAGGTGCTCAGGAACAGATAATGAGTGAGGTGTTGTGGATGAAAGACAGGTGAATGGCCCAGATAGTGACTATTCTGGCATTTCAGGAGAGGGAGGGACCCCAAAGGCCTGTGGGAGATTAGAGATGTATTGGAAGACAAACTGGTTCTGGAGGGTGAGCATGCTTTTGATAGGTAAAGAAAACATCATTCTTATGAAATCAAACAGTTTTAATGCCGGAAGAAACTTAGAAGCTATTGCCTCCTACTCCTTTATTTTATAGACAGTGAACTGAAATGAAGAGAAATGAGGGATTTGTTCAGTTTTATAAAGGCATTGATGGCAAGCTTTTATATATAGTCACTGGGGACACAGGGCAGGTAAAACAGGGTCCCTGCCTTGAGAAGTTTCCCAAGCTAGTAGAGGGAGGAACATGGAAATGAATAGATGCATTCAAGGGTCACAGAGATAGAATTGAGGTGGCACCTCCTGAAGATGCAAGGAGGGGGTACTCATTTTATACAGTAACACACTCAAAGTTCAAAAGACTACATTTGAAATGGTCAAGGTCAATCAAAGTCAGGTACCGTATGTCAAAATTCCTTTTCTCCACTCTGAAACCACACTTGATCTTAGCCCAAAGGCTGAGAAGTAATACCCCACTCTGAAATCAATGACTAGAAGGAATTTCCACCAGAGGGTGACTTAAGTTGGAACAATAGAGAGAAGCAAGCACTGAATCTGGAATCTGAAGGGCCAGGTTCCATTTCTGGGTCTGTCTCTTTCTGGCTATGTAGCATTGCCCTGCTACTCCCATTTCTAGGAGCATCAGTTGTTTCATTATAAAATGGAGGGAGGGGTTAGTTTGCCCCTCTTCAGGGTTGTAAGGTTGATCAGAAGAAACATCTAAGTATAAATGCTTAGTTGATTATAAAGTGATAAAGCAGTATATATAGTTATTATTCCTCCCTATAGAAAAAAATTTTGGATTATAGTTGAGTTACCTCTCTGGGATCCTGCTTTCTTGTCTATGGAATGAGATAATACCTGTCCCATCTACCTTACAGAAATGGTATAAAGTGAAAAATACCCATAATAACAAAATGATAGGTAAAAACAAATGTGACTGTATTCCTGGATAGAGATCAGTGATTGAGTAGAAGGCAAACTGGCCATTGTTACTGTAAACTCACATTTGTACCTTGAATCCATTTACAAAGCACATTCACAGACATTATCCAATCCAATTCCCTCAACAGGTCTCTATGATGAGCCTATAGGGATAAGCCTATCACAAATGATTAGCCACATCTCACAGATGAGAAAACTGAGACTCAAGAAAGTGATGAGCTCAGAGGCTGAACTTCCGTATAGCCTGAGTCACCTCCTTTCCTTCCTTTCTAGCCAGCACCAGGCTTAGGGCCCAGAGCTTTGTCTTCATGTAAGTCAGTTTGGAGGACAGGCCAAAATCATGTTCTCTTGTACTTCTTGCCTTGGGGAGCAGTACTGGTCATTTTCCCCATTCATTCAGTACTTGGCCTTGGGGTGTTTGATAAATTCTTTCTCCCAGAAATGGGTTTGAGGTCTCACCTGCATGGGTTGCCCCTGCAAACTAATGAGCAGGGCCACCTGTACCTTTTTCTTTGTTCAAAGGATTCCAGATGTGAGACTGGAACAGCTGTAACACTCCTTAGGATGCTTTTGATTGCTCAGGCTGTCTCAGCCAAGACATGCTTTTCTTTGCTTCTGATCTCATTCAAGGACTGTCCTCCCCATTATGAAGGCAGGTCCTTAGGGGGTATTGTCTACTCTGTTCAAGTCCCTCCTTTGGTGAAACCCTCCAGTGGCTGGATTACACCAGTCCCTATGTGTGTTCCCCTCCCCGTGAAGATTCTAAAGAAAAGAGAATAAGAAAATCATCCTATTTTGGGGTTTGGGGACATAATGGAATTGTGTTTTGTTAGAAGGTTTACTGAAAAGAATCTCTCCCACACTGTGGCCATGGAATTTTGTGAGATTATTAAACTGGAGCTTTTAATGGGAGCCGAATATACAGAATCCAGGAAGTAGGGTTTGGCTGAGTCCTCTCTCATCAGGGGCAGAATCTGGGTGTGAAGCATACAGATCCAATTAGGAGGGGAAGGGATTATCAGGACCAGAGCTGGTCCAGGCACAGGAAACACTAATGCCTGCTTCCTGGGGAGCAATTATTGGCAGATGATTATCTTCCAGGGGCAGGTCAGGCACCCTTTTTTCAGGATGTTTCCCTGATCTCCAGGCTGGGTTGGGTGGGAGAAGGCAAGCTCTTCTCTGGGCTTCCAGATCCCTGGGCTTCTCTCTGTCTCAGCCCTTATCACACTGTGTTGTTATTGTCTGTGTTAGTGATTACTTCCCTCCACTGGACTATGAGCTCCCCTAATGCTGGTTCTGGCTGATCTTTCTCTTTGGTTGCCAGCACAGGGCTTGGCACACAGTGGATTTAGCATTATGGTTAGGAGCATAACCACTGAAGCCAGACTGCCTATATTTAATTCCCAGCTTGACCACTCAATAGCCTGAAGATCCAGGGTCAGTCATTTAACTTCTTTGGGTCTTTAGTCCCTAAATTATAAAGTGGGAATAATAATGGTAATTACCTCAGAGGGTTGTTATAAGGGTTAAAAATGAAAAGCATTTCAAAGAGTGTCTAGCATAGAGTAAGTACTATATAAGGGTTGGATATTATTATTTAAATCTTGATTCTGTATTTTGGATCTTCACTTGTTAGGAGGTGTGATTCCATGCTCTTTCATACCCTCCATAGCCACCAGCATAGCTGTGGGAGTAAGTTCCAAGTGTTTGGGGTGGGAGCACAGGACAGGCCAAGGAGGATTGAACAGGAAAAGTTATCACTATTTTTTGCAAAATTTGACCCTTACTGAAGTCTCTGTGCTTTGTGACATGAAATACAATTAAACTGGCTCCTCCTTTCTCTACACCTAATCTGTTCAACTGATACCGATCACCTGGGTCCAGAAGATGCCGAGGGGCATTAGTGTTCTATATAACAACAGGAAGGCTTTCTGAAGACTGATCCAAACTGGCCTTTGCTGGTCTGTGTTGAGTGGCATGGGTAGGAGAGGAGGTTGGAGCCAGCGGAAAAGGATGAGCAGAAAGTTCAAGAAAGTTTCCTCCTGGGGGGGCTATGGTAGGATAGTCCAACTGTATACATCTAAAGGATACAAAATCTGGTGCTACAAGGTGTTTGTAAAATAAATAAAATAAAATAAAATCAATTCCAAATCAATTTGGTGAGGGAGGAATCCTGGAATAGTCTTTGGAATCTGGCAGTCTTGACTCTGTCAGTTAATGGATATATGATCTTTGGGAAATTCATTTTCCATTTAAACCTTGGTTTCCTCTTCTAGAAAGTCTGAGAGGCTTAAAATCAATTTTCTTAAATAAAACTAAAACAAGGATTTTTAAGCTAAAGTGGATTCCCAGGCCTTACTTCAGAGACTTTAATTACTTGGGCCAGGAATGGGGCCTAGGAATCTGTATTTCTAAAACAACCATGTGATTATGACAATATCAACAAAGTGTTTTTCCCTGGATTTAATATGTTATGGGTCTATAATTTTCTCAAGGTTAAGTTAAAAATATGACTATATGTGTCACCTGTATAAAACTCTTCACTGACTCCTGTTGTTTTTAGCATTAAATGCTGCTTTCCTAGCCTGGCTCGGCTGCTGGCCCCAATTTCATGTCTGGACTCATCTCATTGTCCTCTTCCACTATGTAATCCTGCCATACAAGGACTCTTGGCAGTATGTCTCTTCCCCACCTCCACTCTTCTCTTCCAGCTGTTCTCATTTTCTGATGCATTCTGCCCTTTTCTTTCTTTTAATGCCTTGCTCAATTTACTTCACCTTGGAAGTATTGCACACCCACCCCAGCCACAGAGATTTTTGTCTTCCTCCGATCTACAGAAACACTGACACTTGGTACCGCTTACACATCATGGGCAGATTGCCTTGTATGGTTATTCATGTGTTATAGCTTTATCTTGCTCCCCCTGCCCCCCTTCTTCCCCCCTGCATTAGACAGTAAGCTCGAGGAGAGGAGGGCTCATTCAAGGTTGCTCACCCCCTGTTTTCAGTTAACAGAGCATCACAGACATTCAAGAACTATCTGAAGATCAATGGTGAGATCTCCTTTAGAGTAAAGGGCCCTAGATTTGCTAGTTGGTTGTTCATCTTGGGGTGAACCAAGTTTTTTGTTTCTTTCCTAGCTGGGAAATACCCTGTAACAGCCAATCACAAAATAATAGAAAATTTCATGACTAGCAATATTATTTTCACTTCTAAACTTACCAACCTAAAATTATCAGCCATTAATGAGAAGGCTGTTTTATAATTTGTTAAAAATGTAAATGATTTATAGCTATTATGTAATAATATTATAAAATATTATATGATTTAATAATAATAACAATAACAACAACAACAACAACAATAATAATAATAATTTCCCTTAGCTGTTTAAGGGAAGGTGTGCTCATTATGCTCATGAGTATCTGTTTAATGGACATAATTACACTGTTATGGTGTGTTTATAGGAGATGAGTTTATTGAATACTTCTGGGCTCTGAAATCCCCACCTAGGTATTCTTTGCCTTCTTCTGTTTCCCTCAACCTAGGCTAGATGGTTGTCATTAATTCTGCATGCTAACAGCTTTAGTACCTAAATAAATAATTATGCTTTTCAATTAAGGAGCCTAGGATCTCTGGAACCCAAGCCGACCCAGACACCAAGAGGCCCCATTGCCCCAAGAGACTACAGAAGCAGCTGCAGCTCTGTCCTTAGCTAGACCAGCCAGACTCATCACAGAGTAGAACTCTCCAGAATCTGAAGCCTTGGTCTGTCATTGCCTACCACCCCAATAGCCAATTATTGTGACTCAGGGGCTATAGCTCTGGCCTGGAAGTCAGATAGTTAGTATTCATCCCATATTCAGCTCTTGCCTTTTAGATCAGTGCTTTTCAAAGACGAATGTGCCTACAAAGTGCTTGGGGATTTTGCTAACATGCAGATTCTGTCTGGTGTGGGGCCTGGGATTCTGCATTTCTCATGAGCTCTTAGGTAACACTGATGCTGTTGACTCATGGACCACACTTTGAGCAGCAAGGAGCTAAACTATTAAGTTTAGCCTAATCTTCTTTATCTTCAGGATGAAGGTGCTAGACTTGATGATTTCTGAGGACCTGCCCAGCTCTGATTTTGTGTGATTCTAATAAATGATAACCATGGTTTTCACAGCCAGTGTTTATAGCAGCTTTATTCTTAATGCCCCAAATATAGAAACAACCTAAATACCAAACTGGTGAAAGGATAAACAAATTGTGTTATACCCATACAATGGAGAACCACTCATCAGTAAAAAGGATGAGCTATCAATATATTTGATGAAATGGATGTGTCTCAAGTGTATTATGCTAAATGAAAGAAGACACAAAAGACAGCATATGTGTTATGATATTTACATGAAATTTTAGAAAAGGAAACTATAAGGACATAAATCAGATCAGTGGTTGCTAGGGGCCATGAGAAGCAGGAAGGTATTGATTGAAAGGGGGCTTGAGCAAAGTACTACGGAAAGGGTGATGAAAATATTCTCTGCCATGATTGTGGTGGTGATACATGAGTAATACATTTGTCAAAACTCACTGAATTATACACATAAGAGGTGAATTTAATGTTATATAACTTACACCTTAAGAAAGCTGACTAAAGAAACCCCCCAAAACCATAGCTACTGTTTGTTGAGTATTCAGTATGTGCCAGGCATTTTACAGAGATTGTTTTGCTTCTTTTTACTATTCCTTCAAGGTAGGATTACCCCCCAGATGAGGAAGTCTAAGCTCAGAAAGGAAATGACAACTTTCAAATAAGAGGCATGATTTGAACCCATGTCTCATGACCGCAGCACCTGGGCTGCTTCTGGGTGGCTGCATTGACTTCCACATCCCTCAGTCCTTTCTTGTAGCCTAATGAGTTCTAAAAGTTATCCCAGAGTCATGCATGGTTCCTGGCCCCTTTCCCAGGGACTTTCATTTTAAGAGGTATTGTTATTGTGCATACCTTTGTTGAATATGGCACCCACCTTGGTTAGAACATGCCTCTAAAGTGACATCGGCAACATGGTAGGTACAATAAATCAATACACATGTCATTTTATATCACTTTTAATTAGAAAAAAGAGGTTCTTTTGGGAGTACACAGAGTTTGGGAGAATGGGCCCAGTGGAAGTTGGTGTTCCTTGTTAGAAGGTGTGGAAAACACAGCCCCAGTGACCCATCACAATTTACCTGGGAGGCTGGGATTATTATCTTCTCCATTTTACAGATTGAGAACCTGAGGCTCATAGGGGTTGGGCAGCTTCCCTGAGGTCATACATCTTGTTAGTGGCAGAGTTTTTGTGGTTCGCAATTCCATGCCTTTTCCCTTTCCCACAAACAAAAAGAGGACACAGAGCCCTGCCCTTAAAAAGTTTACAGGATAGGGGTGCCTGGGTGGCTCAAGAGTTAAGCTTTTGCCTTTGGCTCAGGTCATTATCTCAGGGTCAAGTCCCGCATTGGGCTCTTTGCTGGGCAGGGAGTCTGCTTTCTCCTCTCAATCTCTCTCTCTCTGCCTGCCTCTCTGTCTACTTGTGATCTCTCTCTGCCAAATAAATAAATAAAATCTTAAAAAAAGTTTACAGGGATATAGCAGCTGGCTCATAGCCATAAGAGAATGCTGAAAAACAGCTTATAATCATGTGGACTCCATGAGGTGGCTCAAATAAAAGGAATTCAGAAGAGAACTGAGCCAGAGCAGGCAGAATCAGTCAGGGAAGACTTCCTGGAGGAGGTGAGACTTGGGTAGGTTAGCCATGGAAGTTGAGTACAGCTGGGGCAGGCAGAGGTAGGGGAGTTATATTTGTGTCTCCACCTCCAGTTCCCTAGGAAGGCCATGATCTGAACTATGGGAAGAAGACTTGAACCATGGAAAGAATACTTGGGAGGTACAAGGCCTGGGCCTTGCTAGGATGGCTGGAAAAATTCGCTGCTGTTCTCCCACTGATTCTGTCCTGAGGGCCTTCCCTGTTTGGGAAGGGAAGGCAGAAGGAAGGGCATCAGCCACCAATGAGTAAAAGGGAAGTGGCCCTGTCTTCAGGGCCTTCCAAATGGTCCACCTCTTGGTATCACAGGCAGATCTACTCAGTCACTCAGGCCAGGCATCAGATCCTGTTGCCCCAGGGGCTCCAGATGTGGCCTAGGAGCTGCTGGGTACTACTCAGCCACCACCCCACCCCCTACTTCTGACCCCATCCCCACCTGGGAACAGGCTACTCTTTGGGCACCCAGGAGGCTTGTTGGCTCCAGCAGCTGGTGCAGGATTAATAATTGAGGCTCTCTCCTGAGCTTTGCATCCATCAGGGACTAGTCCTCCTGCTGTCTGCTATTATTGTGCTCTGATCAATTAGTGGGGAAGAAATGAGGTCAGAGAGAGCAGGTGTGGGTTTGGCTTTGTTTCTGGGGAAGGGCTAGACTGGGCTGGGGCTGGTGTGGGGTGGTGATGTTGAAGAGACAATTCTCAGGGCTTTAGGCCATGGGCAGTAGAAAGGAGAATAGACCACAGCAAATACAGGGCTTTTAGCTCAGAGGGCTTGGCCTTACTGTTGCCAAGAGATAAAAACAGCATTTGGAAAACATTTGTGCTCCAGGCTGCACAGGGCACTGGGATGGGCCCATTAGCCACTTAATGTCCTGGATAATAACCCTCAGCTTCTGAGAATGTCAGCTGGAAACCCAGACTCTACCAACAGCGTGGAAACAGGCCAGCATCCTTGGCCTCATGTTCAAAGCCCTCTCCATTTAGCCAACCAATCCTGCTCTGTTCATCTATAACCTTCTCTCATGTGGCTCTATGCTTCAGCAACCTGAGCATGGCCCAGGCTCTCTTATTTCCTTTACTTCGCTTAAAATGTTGCCCGCTTCTGCCTTACGCTGCTCTATCTCTGCCTGTCAAAATCCTCCTCATCCTTCGTTTACCATGTCGTATACTGGCTTCTTCATGAAGCTTCTTTTACAATCCCTATCAGCAGTTGTCTCTTGCCTCTGACCTACAAGATGCCAACAACATTTTTCCTTATATCAATGGAATCTGCAATCATCCTCCTTTTCCTTTTCATGAGCACTGGAATCACAGAAGGTCATGATGTGTCCAATTCTAGACAGCTGGCCTTGACAGTACTTGACTTGTTCAGAGACCATGACTTTTCCAACATGATTTGGGCACACAGTAGGTCTGAGGAACTGTATTTAATCTAATACCCACTTGTACATATACAGTCTATCTCTCTATATTACTCTAAAAACCTGAATGTGCAACTTTTCTTCACCCATTGATGCCTTTGCTCTTTCTATTCCCTCTGGCTTAAGTACCCTTCCTTGTATTTTTTCTCTGGCAAGATCCAGCTCCAGCTCAGGTTAATCTGTGCTTCTCTTTATCTTATACTCTTGTTTTTGATGTTATCATTCACACTGTGCTACGAATGAGGTAAGCTTTTCCCCTCAAAAGATTTAAAGCTTGTCAAGCAGGCAAATAGCAACAGTACAGTCTTCAAATGAGTGGTTCACTCGTAGGCTTCAGGCTTTGGTGTTATAAAAATCCAAATAGTATTTATGATCATTATTAGTAGTAGCTAATAAACCATTTATCTTCTCCAAAATCAGAGCTGCTGCTGTACTGCACAACTCCAGGGCACACAATTGCCATTGTGGTTTAGGCCTGTGGCTCCACTTGGGCTTGCATAGTGCACAGGCTTTACAACCATATCTGGCAGCCTTGCTCCAATCCTTCAACTGCAGTTTCATTCCCCAAAAGTAGCACTGTTATATTTCTTCTGTATTATTTCAAATGCTTTACACATATCAAGCATTTGTGTGTATGTATCCTTTTTTACACAAATTGGGTTGTCATACATAATCTTGCATTTTGCTTTCTGAATGTATCTTGAAAATTATTTCCTATCAGAGCATCTGAATATCCGAATCTACTCCATTATTTTCAATACCAGCACACTATTCATTTTATGTGTGTATCATAAGTTAATTAGTCCCCTATTGATGAACATTTAGGTTGTTTCCAATCTATTTCATTTTTTAAAAAATTTTTATTTATTTATTTGACAGAGAGAGATCACAAGTAGGCAGAGAGGCTGACAGAGAGAGAGGAAGGGAAGCAGGCTCCCCACTGAGCAGAGAGCCCGATGTGGGACTCGATCCCAGGACCCTGAGATCGTGACCTGAGCTGAAGGCAGCGGCTTAACCCACTGAGCCACCCAGGCACCCCCAATCTATTTCATTTAAAAAAATTTAAATATACCTATTTATTTATATTTTTTGTTTCCAATCTATTTTAATATTCCACCAAACATCTTTACAATATGTCTTTGAATGCTTTTGGGGAGTTAGTTGTCTGTGGGATAAATTCCTAGAAGTTGAATTGAAAAGTCGAACAGAAACATGTGTTTCAAATTTTGATGCACATGACCAAATTTCCCCTCAAAGACTGAGCCAAGTCTTCTAAGATGAGCAGGAACTAGTAAGGTAAAGATATGAACATAATGAACAGCATGAGTAGAGGCATGAGGACTTGATAAAACGCAGCATGCTTGGAGCAAATGAATCATATTGTGTGACTGGATTGTAAAGCCATCATCATTGCATGGTGAGTGATGAGGCTAAGCTGTTTGAGGCAGTGGCCAAGTCACTCAAGGCATTGGTCTACATCTCAGAGGTTTGCACACAATGGCTTGCCGACCAAATCTGACTCCCTGCCTATTTTAATCAATCAATCAATCAATCAATCAATCAGATTTACTTATTTACCTTAGAAAGAGAGAGAAAGAGAGACAGAGCACGAACCAGAGGGGTAGTGGAAAAGAGAATCCCAAACAGGCTCTGCACTGAGTGTGGAGCCCAGTGTGTGGCTCAGTCTCACGACCCTGAGATCATGACCTGAACCAAAACCAAAAGTTGGATGCTTAACCCACTGTGCCACTCAGGCACCCTTGGCTGCCTATTTTCTATTGAAACACACCAAATTCATTTGCTTACCTTATTGTCAATGACTGCTTTTACTACAATGGCCCAGCTGAGTGGTTGCAACATTGCATGCATGCACAAAGCCTAAAATATTTACTACCTGGCCCTTCATAGAAAATGTTTGCTGTTCTAACCAGTAATATTGGCCTGAGAACAGTGGCAGCCATTGGAGAGTTTCAAGGAATAGAGGGACATGGTCAGATTTGCATTTTGGAAAGATCTCCACCACTGTGCGGAGAGAACGGGGTCTGCAGGGAGTCTCAAGGAGCAGGAAGGAGATTGGTGTTAAAGCAGAAGCATTGTGGATGAAGAAAGGAAGGTGGATTTGGTGGTGCTTGAAGAATAGCTGGATGTTAGAGTGAGGAAGGCCCACTTGAGAAGTCCAGGATGCTTGGGAAGATGCTGTGTTCTGGTGTTGACATGTATGACAGGTGAGTCAGGCACCCAAAGCCTCTGACTCCATTCTGGCTGCTGGTGCCAGTGCCTAGAGTGTGACTGCCCCTGGACCAGAGTCTCTGGACTCTCTTAACTTGAAAGGCCAATCTTTTCCAGCCCATAAGTTGTCATTGGCAAAAGGAAGACCTTATTAGGGATGTCTTCTAAGGCTGTGCTCAATTTTTATCTTCTCCTATGATACTAATGCAGCTTTGATTTTAAGTATAACCCATATTCTTAACCTTCTGCCCACTTAGAATTTCATTATCGAGATGATTCAAATGACCCATGAGGTGGTGAGGAACTTGAACTTATAGGATAGACTGGATTGCTATTTTACTTTTATCCAGTGCCACAAAAATAATCTCTTGGTCACTTCCAATAAGAGAATACTTCCTTCTTTGAGCTGATGTGATATCCTATTCATATAAGAAGAGTTAAGTATAGAGGGCAGATGAAGAACTGGGAATAATGATTCTCTAGAATTTAAAAGGATAATGACAAGGGACTTTAAGGGTGTATTGGAATCAGCCTTCCCAGAAGTTAGTCTCAGAATTACTGTTGTCTGAGTCATAAGAATTATGTCCTAATGACAACACAAAATAGACTTTAGTTGTCCAGATACAGGTAGAAAAAAAGAACAAGTAGAGTTTAGAGAGGCCTGCGGTAGTAATTGCTCTGACTTTTAAAACAGAGTACTTTGGGAAATCCTCAGGAAGTTTGAAGATTGATATGAACTACAGTGAATGAAGCAGATAAGAGAAGAGAAGGGAGAAGGGGGGAGAGCAGAGGATAGCAGAGAACGAGGAGCAAGTGAGTAAGAATAGAAATGGAGAAGAAGAAATCAAATAAGTTCTTGTGCATGGGAGGTACAGGTAAGCTACTTATTATGCCAGGAATTCCACACCATGACTCATTTATTCCTCATAATAACTCTGATGTGTGGGTAGTATCACTACCACTTTATGCATGAGGAAGCTGAGGCTCACAGAGAACAAGTTGCAGAAGTGGGGTTTTAACCCAGGTCTATCTGACTCCCAAACCTGTGCTCTTTCTTCTACCCTCTACAGGGCCAAGAGTGGGTAATGGGTAGGCTAGTGTAGAGGGAAGAGAATTTAGGAAGGCAACTGGAATAGCGGAGTCTCACAAAATCCAAGCACTTGCCAAGCCCAGCCACTCATGCCTGAGCAGCCGGCTGATTTTTCATAAAATGAAAGAAGTCCCTGAATTGAGAAATATGTGTGTCTCCTAGATTGGATTGTGCAGTGAACAGTAGCCAGAGCGAGCAGTAATCCATCACGGCCTGGCATTGGCGGGTGCTGCCAGCCGGAGCCCTGGTGGAACTGTTGTGAAGGTGACCTTGGGGGAGAGCCAGGGTCCAACCTCCAGTTGCCTCCTGGGAGTCCAGGCATGGGATGGAAGGGAGAGGGGTGACAAGCTCCCTCCTCCCTACTGCTGAGCTATTTTCCTCCATTTTCTTTTCAGCATTTTACATGCTGCAACAATGCTGGTCTGGCAGCAGCTGGCCAGGTCCCAGGAGCTGACGATAGGATTGACCTGGAGAGATGGTCTGAGCCAGCAAGACCCCAAATCCTACAAAAAGACTCAATTTATCAGGCTTTTTGACCCCAGACCTAATGTCCTCCCCTGTTGGATGAATTCCCTATGTGGACCCAATCAGCCTGAGATGGGTCCTGGAGGGCATCCCTTTACCTAGGGAAAGCCAGTGGTTAAGGAGTCTGGCTCTGAGTCAGTCAGACCAGGCTTGGTGCCTATTTCTTTTCTGTGTGGTTTGGACAAGCTATTCACCTCATAGCCTCAGTCTCTTCTTCTGTAAAATAGGATTATTAGTTTACCTGAGAGAAAGAAATAAGATAATGCAGGTAAATAAAGTCACTAGTTAAATACCTGATGCACAGCATCTTTACAAAATTGCAGTTATAATTATTTCCTTTATTCTTAAGGGTCATGCTGCCAGATGGGGATTATTTATTCCATTTTACAGACATCCAGAGAGTGCCCCTCTGTGCTTTTGTGGGTTTAGAAAAGACAGAGAACAA
The DNA here is from genome assembly GCF_011764305.1 of Mustela putorius furo. NCBI lineage: Eukaryota > Metazoa > Chordata > Mammalia > Carnivora > Mustelidae > Mustela > Mustela putorius. The sequence continues at coordinate 39,694,980 of NW_025422005.1, read as the reverse complement.
AAGACTTGTTTTCTGGAACTAATGTAAATTTCAATGTTGTGTGTTCTGCAATGTTGTTGGGCTTTCTGGTCCCCTGAATTCTTGGCTACCATAAAGTGAGTGCTCACCATGTTCCAGGTATTGCATTAAGCTCTTTTCAAACATTAACAGGTGTTAGGGTATTACTAGCTGCAATAACAAACAAACACATGGAAGCGTGTGGGTTTAAACACTATAGAAGTTTATTTCATCCTTGTCTAAAGTCCAGAATGGGTGTTTCTGGTGGATAGTAAGCTTTCCCTCCAACTGGTGAGTCAGACTTCCAGGCTTCTTACATACCTAGGGTCTGCAAGTTTCAAGAGGTAGCAATAGAAGCACTCTCTCATCTATACCCAGTGACAGAAGGGGGAACACGCATGGAGGATGGAGGTTTTCATGTGACAGGTCAGAAAGTAGCACACATCACTTCTACTCACACTCCATTTGCTGGAATTTGATCATATGGCTTCTCATATGGTGGAAGACTGTAAAGAGTAATCTATCCATGTGCCCAAGAAGAAGAAGACGTAGGTTTGGTAAAGAGCAATCACTGTTATATTCATCATTCTATTTTATTCTTACAATAATTGAGAGAGTGAGAGAGAGAGGTTGCTCTTTCTGTCTTAGCCAGCACCTCACCATGAATTCCTTTTCAACTTTCCAATATCTACCTGGTTCTAAAACCCTGGTGATCTCAGTTGAACCTCCTTCTCTACCTTCCTCCACTCACCAAATATCTCTTGTTTTAAGATTTCCCATAGGGTGACAGATAAATATCTGTTAAATATCTTACACAGTAAATATTGTGTAATACTCAGTGCATCTTATAAAGGGTTTTCTGTTTTATATTTTAACAGTAGATGGTGAAGGTTATCTACAACAATACACAATACTTACTGAGTGGTAATTATGTGCCTGAAGTTTTCCAAGCATTTTATACATATTAACTCATTTAATCTTCACAGCCATTTATGAGGTATGTTCTATCAGAGTCCCATCTTACAGATGAGAAAACTGAACTACAGAGAAGTTTAAGTAACTTGTCTAAGGCCAGCCAATGGTGGAGCCAGAACTGGAATCCAGCCATTCTGGCTCCAGAATCTGTGCTATAGACAGTACTAGTATTGATCAGTATTGTGGGTCAGACTCAGAATTAAATGCTCTGTATGGATTAGCTATGAACCTATGAGGAGGAGATAATTATCCTTGTCCTTACTTTACATATGAGGAGTTCCAGGCTCAGAGGGATTAAGCAACCTGCCCAAGGTCACACAACTAGTAAGTGACAGGTATGAATAAGACTAAAGCCTAACCTCTAAAAAGAATGAGATGGGGTCATAATTGTATTTTCATTTCCACCAGGAAGTAGAAGAATTCATTTTAAAGAATGAGAGGACAGATGGTTAGTGTATCATTTCAGGGGGGTTATGTATATTTTAGAGAGGCAGAGAAAGCCCTGAAGGGGTGGAGGTTCCTCTCCACCCCTTTTGCTGACTGTGATAAGGAATCTTGAATCCTTCTGAGTCCCATTTGAATTCTCCTACTCAGGAGTCTGCTGCATGACCTTGCAGAAAACCTGTGCATGTTAGCTTTTGAATATCTATGTGTAAGGCCCAGATTTGCCCTTGATCTCAAACAGGATTGAACCTCTCTGAGTCTTATTTTCTTATTTCTAAAGTAGTGATATGGCAGTCTGTCTCCATTGTGTGTAATGTGTGGAGTGTCCTTTACAGGGTCTGACGCACAGGACAGTAGGTACTTAAAAATTGTTGCTCTTGTTGTGTGCTAGCTGAGAGGTTGGGTAGCTGGCTTGAGACCACAGAGTAGAAGGTGGATTGAGGAAGAAGTGTTATCCTCAGGTGAGGTACAGAATGGTCCTCCCCTAAAGGTGGGGAAACTGAGGCTAAGGGGCAGGCGGCTGACTTTCCCAAGGTCATACAACCAATTAGTGGCAGCCACAGGACTCCTGACCCAGAAATCTTTCCACAGATCAGTCTCAAACAACAACCTTTGGATTCCACACTTTGCAGCTCTTCTCTGATGGGTTAAATGACAATCCAGGGGTCCCCAAGAATTATTGTGAGCCACAGAGTCCTTTGTTGAAAGATAAATAGTGATTGAAGCTTCTGCAGTGAATTGGAGCTACTTCTTCCTTTCTTTTTCCAGGTCTGGGGGTTATTATGGGTGACTCAGGTAAGGGGAAATGTTCTGGGAACTGTACTGTAAGGACATACCAATAATTTTCTCATTTGTTGGCTAAATGCTTGAGGATAAAACTCCTCACCTAGCATGTTCGCCTTCAAGAATCTAAAGTTAAATGTTCCCTCATTCTAGAAGCTGAACTATTCCTGTTGGCCAAGTCTGGCCTAATGTGACTGATATTCTGAGATGGTGCTGCCCACTCACACCCTCTAGATTCCATACTTCATCTCATGAGTCATTCACCTCCCTGACCAGTCCTTTCCTCCCTCACCTGGAACTTGCTGCAGCCTCTACTTGGCCTCCCTGCCTCCTCCTTTGGCTCCCTTTAGCTCACTCTCAATACTAAAGTCAGAACTGGCTTTCTTGTCATGTCACTCACCTGTCTAAGAAACACTTTTGGTTTTCCTCTGCTGATTGAATAAAATGCCAGACTTCTTGGTTGGGTGTATGATTCTTACCCTTCAAGGTCTGAGCCCCACCTGTCCCTCCTACAACATTTCCTACACTTTCTGCTGGTCCCAGTGGCTCAACATGCCCCACACATTCCCAGGTCCAGACCTTTGCCCTGATTGTTCTCACTACCTATAGTACTTGTTCCCCTTCAGGTGCCTGGCCCAAACTCCAAGGACTAACCAAAATACCTTCCCTTCCCTTCCTTCTCCTCCATGAGACACCCAGTATGCTTTTTATGTGGCTCTTTTCCAGCTCTTGTCTTACTGGGTGGTAACTGATGTTAACCTCTCTGTTTGGTCCCTTCATTCCTCACTAGGCACTCAACTCCTAAAAACAAGGCATTGAGTCTCTTTCATTGGTGTGTCTAGGCATAATGGCTGGACTGTACCTATAGAGCCCAACTGATTACCAAAGTATTGAAATGTTTTTATACAGTTTGGCAATAGCTGTCTTGACCTTTTCTCTAGGACCCCTTGCCCTTCTATGGTCCAGCAAGTAAACAGTTAATACTGGGCATAGCAGAGGGCTCCAGATTGGTCAAGCTAGTTGTTATATTTCTAATTTTGCCATGAAAAGCCTTTCACATGGAATGGGCCCCGCTTCATTCTTCTATACCAGTCAAACACCTTCTAGGTATTGACATCATGAAGAGTTGTAAGGAGTAACTTTGGACGCTCTGCTCTCTGGAAAGTAACAGAAACCTCGTCTTCAAGATGTCCAGGTCAGAGTATATGGGAAAGTATGGCCCTTCACCGGGGGCCACACTTGGAGGCAGGTATTAATAGCTTGAGATTTCAGGGCACAGGTTATATAGATGGGGGAGGGTTTGATAGTTCCACTCAGTTATGGAATCCATACTTCATGCCTGGCACCAAGTGAGGCACTGGGGCTCCAGAGCTGCATCAGAATGGACTTGTCTTTTGGAGTTCATAGCCTGGATAGGGAGACAGACATATAAACATATAAAAACAGCATGGGCCATGATAGGTGAGGATTTTGATGGGACCTTGAGAATCCCAGAGTCAGGGAGGGCTCATTGGAGATTGGAGAAGGTTAGCTGGAGCTGAGTTCTGAAGGACTGCACAGAGGAGCCTTGCCCGGCCCCAGGGTTACCCTTTCCTAGCCACTACCCTTCTGGAGCAGCAATGCCCAGTCATTGCTCTGTCTCCATCATTGCCAGTCTTCTCCTGCCAAACCACAATGTGAAAACCACAATAATCAAATCTTAAATAGTGCTTACCATGTCCTAAGTGCTTTATATATAATAATCCAGTTAATCCTCACAGTGACCCTATGAGGTATTTGCAATCAACATTCCTATTTTATTGATGGGGAACTTGAATGAAAGAATATTTTTGTAACTTGTCCAGGGTTTTAGAGGAAGGATGTGGAAGAGCAGACAGGCAGTGTAGCCCTAGGGTCTCTGTGGAGCCTAGAGGTATGTTAGCCAACATACCACTCTGCCTCAAACCATCTCTAAATAGAAGGTGATGCTTCAGATATTTGGAATGTCTTTTTCTCTGGAATATATCAAGTAGTTGGTAGTTCCCACAGTCTCAGACACCTTTTAACACAAGCTCCTTGAGATATCAGGTACTGCATGTATCTGTGGGTCACAGTGAGGGCCCCAGCCATGGGCAACCACATGTTCCTCCACACACTTGAAGTCAGCAAAACCTTACAACCTATAGGAGCTCTATAATCTTACAACCTAGAGGATTCCAAAAGCTGCAAGAGTCATTTTTCCCTAAACTGGCCTCATCCTTTCTTGAATCCGTGTCTTCATAATGATCCCTCCTCTTCTCTCTGAGGGGTTGCATGGTGAAGGTGACATTTAAGTTGGACTGTGAAAGATGAGGAGTTTTCCATGCACAAAAGAGGAGCACAGACATTTTAGATAGAATGAGCTGCCCAAACCCAAGCATGGGAGTGTGAAGTAGCATTATGTGTTTGTGGAATGTGGAGAGTCAGGATCAACGATGAGGCTTGGAAGGTAGATAGAGGCTGTCAACTTGGCCTTCAATCATTGGACAATGGGGAGTTGCTGAAGAAAATGGAATAGTGGAGTTACTTGGACATATTGGTGTTTTAGGCATACCATAGAGCGGAGTTTCCTAGGGAGGGAGTGGTGATGGGGCAGCCAGGAAGAAGGCTGAAGCCATAGTCATTGTATAATAATGGCCTAAATTAAGGTGCTGGGAAAGAGAATTGAGCAGCCAAGAAATACTTTTGAGGATTTAGAACTATTGATTGTGGGGTGAAGGCAGGGAGAAGTTGGGGCTGATATTCAGGATCCTGGTTTGGGTGACCGGGAGATGGTACCAAGAGGAAGAGTGCATTTGTGTGGAAGGTAGTGAGATCTGTTTCAGATTCTGATTCAGGTGGGGCCCACGTGTTGATGTGCCTTGGACCGTTGCCTATACAACTGAGCTCAGGAGTAGGCTCTGGTCTAGAGATAAAGATCCAGGAGTTCTCAGAGGAGGGAAGAACCTGAAGCCACAGGAGAGATTAAAATTCCCTAAGGAGAATGTGCTAGTGACACCAGAAAGTAGAAGCAGAGACTGGACCCTGAGGGAGGTCAGTAGTTCAGGGGCAGGCTGCACGTGGCTATCTTCAAACTATAAGGTATAATTCAGTCATTCAGCACACTGATCACTTCCTATCTGCCAGGCCTGTTTTTTATTCTATGAGTTCATCAGGGAACAAGACAGAAAACTGCTGCTTGGAGGTGCATTCTGGGGGGGGAGAAGCCAACATAAACAAAAGAAAAACATGGAGCAAGACAAGTGGTGGTAAATGCTCTGGAGACTAATTAAGCAAAAGGGGTAGGGAGAGTCGAGGTGGGGGGCTACAACTATAAATGGTGGGGGGCTCACTGAAAAGGTTATTTTTGAACCAAGGTTTGAAGGAGGTGAGTTCGGTGGATATCTGGGGGAAGACTGTTCTAGGAAGAAGAAACAGCACTATAAAGGTCCTGAGGCCCACATGTGCCTGGCATTTGAGAGGAATACATGGGAGGCCATGTGGTTATCACCAAAAATTATAACTATTATTATTATATAATTATTTTTTAGTTTTTTTTTTTTTTTATCTACCACTGCTCTGTACTGCTATGATTTTTATAGCAGTGATCTTGGGAAGATCTCTTAACTGCTTTGGACCTCAGTTTCCTTACCAGTAAAATGGGGATAATAATAGTATCTACTTATTGGTAAAGTGCTTTGCATAGCACCTGCCACTGAGTATTTGCTGTTACTACTAGTATCATTATTATTATTTTTATAATTGTCATCTCCATCTCTCTAGACTGTAAGCCCTTTGAGGACAATGATTGTATGTCATTCTTCCCTGCAGCCCAGGACCAGCCCAGGGCAAGACTTCACAGTATAGGCTTTATAACGGGAGTTTTGGGATAGAACAGATGAAGAAGCAAAAGGTAGGACATGGAAGCAGCCAGGTCCCTGGTGGCCCCCGAACCTAGCTCCCCAGGCCCCAAAGAACCAGCCAGGGCCCGAGAGGCTGGGGCTTAAGCAGACCCAGACTCAATGGCGCATGTGGAGCCTCCGGGCCTGACAATCTATTTGTTATTAGGGTAATAAATAAACAAGTTTCTTGTCAGCACGGGGACTGGCACGAGCGCCTTAGAAGATAAATGCTGCCTCTGAAATAGACAAATATTTACCATCCTCCAGACGAAGTTGTCAGCTCTGCTAAAGGCCTCCGGGGCTTGGAATTAAAGTGAACACCGAGACTTTTTTTTTACCCTAATGGAGATGTATAGTCTACTTCCTCATAACAAAGATTGTGAAACTGCTTTTCCTTGAGCACCTACTATGTGCTGGGGCTTTCCATCACGCTCATCACAATTCTTTGGGGGTAGTGACTGTGATCATCATGTTTCAGATGAGCAAACTGAGACATGCATGAGTGAAGTGACTCACTAAAGACCACACAGCTGGTAGTGGTAGAGCTGGAGTTTGAATGTGAACCCTAGCCCAGGCTCTGGGTTGAAGTTTCCTATGGCCAGTATGTGAAGATCCTTAGCTTGGTGGGAGGAGTGGAAAGCAAGCAGACAGGCTCCACTCCCCCTTATGATTCTGAGATCACTTTTGCTTCATGGAATAGATAAATGGGGCACATAAGGGCGTATGTACCTGAATGAGGTTGTCACAGGAGAATGGCAAGGGTTGTTTGAGTTTTAAGACTGCAGAGCATTAGAAGTGGAAAAGACTATAGGATTCCTTGTACAGTTGGAGACCAAGATCTAGCTCAGCACTGATATGTTAGCTTCTGCTGTGTGTGCAGGAATCAAGTGACATGATGCCCACTTCACAGACCAGGAAACCAAAGCTTTGAAGAGTAATGACTTGTTTAAGACCTATCACCATGAAATGGCAGCCCTAGGGTTCCAAAGTGGTACATCTCCAGATTGTGCAGGTAGAGTGAGGGGGCCACCTACAAGCCACACCATCAAGTTTCAGTCCTTGTTATGTTAATTATTGGCTGCATGACTTTGGGCAAGTTACTTAGCTCTTGGTGCTTCTGTTTTCTTATTTGTAAAATGGACATGCTCATAACTTACCTTGTAGGGTTGTTGGTAGGTTGAAAAAGTGTATATTAAGTACTTAGACTGTGCCTTACATACAGCAAAATGTTATTATTAATTATTATAAATATTAGTATTATTGTCATTATTCATGTATTTGTGTGTCAGTCATTCATTCAACCAAATTTATAAGTGTCTGAAGCAGATGCTGTCAGTGCTCACACATATGTTCCCAGCATTTGCCATTTCTGAGCACAAGTGGCAGGCCAGAAGTATCAGGGTATTAGAGCAACTTTCAGCCAAAAAGTAATGGTAGCTGCTGGATAAATACCCCAGCTCCCTCACCTCTTGGGTGGGATATTCTGAGACAAGTTCTACATTGGTTCCTGCAGTTAGGTTCTACTTACTCATGGAGGTAGCTTGCTTACAAATGCCCCCTTTGGATACAAACATAGTAATTCAAAGGGGAATGTGTACCCCAATGTTTATAGCAGCAATGCCCACGATAACCAAACTATGGAAAGAGCCCAGATGTCCATCAGCAGTTTAATGGATAAAAAAGAGGTGGTACACACACACACACACACACACACACACAGGAATATTATTCAGGCATCAAAAAGAATGAAATCATTCCATTTACAAGAATGTTTTTGGAGCTGGAGGGTATTATGCTAAGCGAAATAAGTCAGTTGGGGAAAGACAAATACTGTATGATTTCATTCATATCCGGAATTTAAGAAACAAAACAGATGAGCACAGGGGAAGAGAAGGAAAAATAAAATAAGGTGAAAACTGAGAGGGAGAAAAACCATAAAAGCCTTTTTAAAAAATTTTTTTTAACTTTCCTCAAGTTATTTATTTATTTATATTGTGTTATGTTACTCACCATATAGTACATCATTAGTTTTAAATGAAGTGTTCCAAGATTCATTGTTTATGTATAATGCCCAGTGCTCCATGCAATACATGCCCTCCTTAGTACCCATCACCGGGCTCACCCATCCCCTCATCCCCTGCCCTCCAAAACCGTCAGTTTGTTTCCCAGAGTCCACAGTCTCTCAGGCTTCATCATCCTCTCCGATTTCCTCTTCACTTTTTCTTTTCGTCTCCTAACGTCTTCCACGTTATTCCATATGTTCTACAAGTAAGTGAAACCATATGATAATTGACTTTCTCTGCTTCACTTATTTCACTCAGCATAATCTCCTCTGGTCCCATCAATGTTGATGCAATAGTTGGGTATTCATTTTTTTCTGATGGCTGAGTAATATTCCATAGTATATGTGGACCACATCTTCTTTGTCCACTCATCTATTGAAGGGCATCTAGGCTCTTTCCACAGTCTGGCTCTTGTGGACATTGCTGCTTTGAACCCTGGGGTCCATATGGCCTTTCTTTTCACTACATCGGTATCCTTTTTATTTTATTTTATTTTTTAATTAAATTTAGTTCTTTTCAGCATAACATTATTCATTATTTTTGCACCACACCCAGTGCTCCATGCAATCCATGACCTCTCTAATATCCACCACCTGGTACCCCAACCTCCCACCCCCCCGCCACTTCAAACCCCTCAGATTGTTTTTCAGAGTCCATAGTCTCTCATGATTCACCTCCCCTTCCAATTTTGCCCAACTCCTTTCTCCTCTCTAACTCCCCTTGTCTTCCATGCTATTTGTTATGCTCCACAAATAAGTGAAACCATATGATAATTGACTCTCTCTGCTTGACTTATTTCACTCAGCATAATCTCTTCCAGTCCCGTCCATGTTGCTACAAAAGTTGGGTATTCATCCTTTCTGATGGAGGCATAATATTCCATAGTGTATATGGACCACATTTTCCTTATCCATTCGTCCGTTGAAGGGCATCTTGGTTCTTTCCACAGTTTGGTGACCGTGGCCATTGCTGCTATAAACATTGGGGTACAGATGGCCTTCTTTTCACTACATCTGTATCATTGGGGTAAATACCCAGGAGTGCAATTGCAGGGTCATAGGGAAGTTCTATTTTTAATTTCTTGAGGAATCTCCACACTGTTCTCCAAAGAGGCTGCACCAACTTGCATTCCCACCAACAGTGGAAGAGGGTTCCCCTTTCTCCACATCCCCTCCAACACATGTTGTTTCCTGTCTTGCTACTTTTGGCCATTCTAACTGGTGTAAGGTGATATCTCAATGTGGTTTTAATTTGAATCTCCCTGATGGCTAGTGACGATGAACATTTTTTCATGTGTCTGATAGCCATTTGTATGTCTTCATTGGAGGAGTCTCTGTTCATATCTTGTTCATATCTTCTGCCCATTTTTAAAAATATGATTGTCTGTTTTCTGTGTGTTGAGTTTGAGGAGTTCAGTATAGATCCTGGATATCAACCTTTTGTCTGTATTGTCATTTGCAAATATCTTCTCCCATTCCGTGGGTTGCCTTTTTGTTTTTTGACTGTTTCCTTTGCTGTGCAGAAGCTTGTTAAAATCTCTGTATTGCCTAGAGCAATCTATACTTTTAATACCATTCTGATCAAAATTCCACTAGTATTCTTCAAAGAGCTGGAGCAAATAATCCAGAAATTTGTATGGAATCAGAAGAGACCCCGAATTGCTAAGGAAATGTTGAAAAACAAAAATAAAACTGGGGGCATCACGTTACCTGATTTCAAGCTTTATTACAAAGCTGTGGTCACCAAGACAGCATGGTACTGGCATAAAAACAGACACATAGACCAGTGGAACAGAGTAGAGAGCCCAGATATGGACCCTCAACTCTATGGTCAATTAATCTTTGACAAAACAGGAAAAAATATACAGTGGAAAAAAGACAGTGTCTTCAATAAATGGTGCTGGGAAAACTGGGCCGCTATATGTAGAAGAATGAAACTCAACCATTCTCTTACACCGTACACAAAGATAAACTCAAAATGGATAAAAGACCTCAATGTGAGACAGGAATCCATCAGAATCCTAGAGGAGAACATAGGCAGTAATCTCTTCGATATCAGCCACAGCAACTTCTTTCAAGATATGTCTCCAAAGGCAAAGGAAACAAATGTGAAAATAAACTTTTGGGACTTCATCAAAATCAAAAGCTTCTGCACAGCAAAAAAAATTTAAATTTTTTTATAAACATATAATGTATTTTTAGCCCCAGGGGTACAGGTCTGTGAATTGCCAGGTTTACACACTTCACAGCACTCACCACAGCATATACCCTTCCCAATGTCCATAACATCACCATCCTCTCCCGACCCCTCTCCCTCCAGCAACCCTCTGTTTTGTGAGATTAAGAGTCTCTTATGGTTTGTCTCCCTCCTGATCCCATCTTATTTCATTTATTCTCATAATAGACTTTTAACTATAGGAAAAAAAATTGAGGGTTGATAGAAGGGAGGTGGGTAGGGGATGGGGTAACTTGTTGAGGGGCCTTAAAGAGGGCACTTGTAATGAACACTGAGTGTTATATGAAGGTGATGAATCACTGAATTCTACCTCTGAAACTAATAGAAAATGCACCCTTTATTGGTGCTTTCCTTTCCCTATCTCACTTCCCAGGAACCCTTCTTGTGATCCTTGAAGCCATTTTCCAAATACCACTACCTGCACTTGAATCCTTGTTTTAGAATCTGTTTCTGGGGAAACCCAAACTGTGACAGTTTCTAATGTGTATCAGATCTTATGTTTGGAATTGATTAAGCAGATGAAGTGGAGTTTGGAGAAAGGGGAGAGAATTTCTGTCAGAGGAGACAGCATCTACAAAGGCATAGAGATATGAACTGTGTTTACTGAAGGGTGAGGAGAGGAGTATGGCTGGGACAGAGGGCTTACCACCTTATAATCTGATTTTCAGTTTTGCCATGATATGGACAGGCTTGGGAAAGATGCCTCAGGTGGCCATAAGGAACACTCTGCCCAGATAATAGTCTCAATTTAATATTTAAGGACCTCTCTGCAAAAGGTGGGGGTGTTCATCTGCATTTTTTGTACAAGTTTCCAAAGGTGTTCATCAGCTGAAGGTTGGTTTTTAAATAGTTGTATTTCATTAGAAAAACAGTAATTGCTGATGGACTCTGTTAGGGAAGGTTCAATCTAGAGGCTGTGAGGCAGATGAACATTCTTTGAATATTCTCTGATATAGGTAAGAGGCTCAGCTCAGTCCTAGAAATGACCTCTTCTTCCCTCAAAGGGCAGGGGCAGGGTCTGGCCTCTTCCTCTTCCTGAATCCCCGAACAAGGCTTTCCTTTCCTCTTTTTCCTCCTCCAGGAAGTACCATTTCTACACATACATCACTACTCTTCTCATGTCCCTGTAGTTCTTTTTGAATGTTCACTCTTTGTTATCAGGTTTAGCAAACAGTTTATGAGCTTATACTTGAGCAGGACTCCTTGCCAGGTTCTGAGGACAGAGGATGCCTCAGATGTGGGTCTGTGCCTTCAGAGAATCTCTCTCTCTGGAAGAGGAGATGGACATGTAAACTGACAGTGGCTTATATGGTGAGGAAGATGTCACAATAGAAAGGCAGAGGGAAGGATTAATCAAATCTAGGGAACAAGTCATGGAAATCTCAAAGCAAATGAAATCTAAGCATGGTTTTGAAGGATGTGGAAGAGTTGGGTACTGTTCTTTCAATGATAAGTTACGTGCCCTCTTAAGAGGTTGAGCATCAGATTCTGCCAAACGTTCAGCTTCTTCTGCTAACTCAGACCCCTCAAAGATAGATACTCTCAGGTTCCACCCTGACCCCAGCCACACCTTGAGTCTCACCCCATCCTGGTAGGGAACAGGAAGTCACTGAGAGCCTGGGACCAGCACTGCCTCCCCTTCCCCACTTTGCTTTTGAATTCCTTAGCTGGAGCTCCTCTCCTGACCATGTGTACCCTGGAGTTCCTTTAGTTTTCCCAAATGAGACCCTTGTATTCATTGTATGATATATTATATCCTTACAATATTGGATGGGCCCACAGAAGTAGAGCAAAAGCCTCATGGTCACAAAGCCAGACAATGTTTGAGTGGGTCCTCGGACACGGGACTGGCTGAGCCCATGCTTCCATTCTAATAAATCAACTTGTTAAAGCCTGGGAAATGCTGGAACATTCTGATAGAACATTCTAAAATTGTGGAATATCCCCCAAATCACCCAGGCTCCAAATTCATCTTCTTTCTACTAACAAACTCATAATTTGTGATAATTCAGAATTTATAAACTGGCCTGAAATTTACCTTTGCCTTTGCCATGAAAAGTCATAGTAAATGTACATATTTTTTAAGAAAAAATTGCTATGTGGATATTTAATTGGCACTAAATATATCAACATGGTGTGCCCATGGCAAAGATTTATATTCATTTATAAGAGTTAGCTATTCTAAGCATGACTTTGATGGGCAGTAGAATATGCCACTTGTAGAGGTGTGGGGAAGAACATATTTCCTAGTTTTCATCCCCTAATTCACATTTTTCTTTGTCAGAGACTCTGAGTCCCTGCCCCACAGCCAGTCTCACCAATTCTGATTAGTTTTTTTTTTTTTTTATCATTTTCAGGACAGTCCCCTGCTCCTGCCAATTGCTGTGCCATTACTTGTGTTGAAGATGAAGACAAAGTAGTAAAGGGGAAGAGTCCTGGAGTCCAATCATAGATGCCCCACTGACTTTGTATGTCCTTGGATAAATTCTTTAACTTCTTGAATGGCATTAAGTCTCTATTTACTTTGGCCCAACTTCCTTTTATAGCTCTAGCTCCCACTTTTATTCCATATATTCCCTAAACCCTCCAGTCAAACATGCTTACTTCCCATTCCAGATACATGCTCTGTCATCCTCTGTTTCCTTCTTTACTAGGAATATTCTTTCTTTTTTGGCCCTTAAAATCCTCAGATTCAGATGAAATGCCATTTTCGCCATAAAGCTTTCTTCCCAATTGGCTGTGAGCCTCCATATCATCTCTTTTGGAGCTTTTAATCTCATTCTGCCTGGCATTAGAATTCTTATAGATATGTCTTTTTTCTATAACTAGATTATAAGCTCCTTGAAGGCAAAGCTTATGTCTTCTATATCCTTGTAAATCCACACTGTAGACTTGGGATATATGGATGTAAGTGGAGAAGCTGGTATTAATACTTGGGGTTCTGACTGCAAAGCCCCTATTTCTGCATCCTTATGGAATGGATGAAAGAACTTCATTTTCCTTGGCTTTCGAATGCAGATAATATTTTGTGCTTTGTGTTACTCGTGAAGATGAATAATAAAATCTGAAGTTCTGTTAATCTCAGAAGATTATGGCTCTGGTTTTCTTGGATAAGCAGACTAGAAATTTAGGAGGAACTCAGTTACAGATCTATATCATGGAGCCCAAGTCTGGATTTGGGGAACATCCAGGCCTGAGACTGACCATCCCTCATTCCTGAGCTCTTGAGCTGGTGGGGCTCTGAGGCTGTGTGGGAATCTGAGCTGGTTCCTAGTCAACCTTCTTATACCTCAACACTCACTCTTTCAATTTTCCACTATCCAGTGTTTATTCAAGAAACATTGGTTTATTCATGAACCTCCTTCTATGTATCATGTATTGAACTAGGTCCTGAAAATATAAATATTAACCAGACACTATCTTTACCCTCAAGGGGGAGAAAAACATGTGGACAGACAATGACAACCTATGGAGAATATGGGGGGCCATGGGGACTCTAGAGCAGAAGGCCCAGGGGATCTGAAAGATCACACTTCCTATCTTTTGCTCTTCCTGGACTGTGGAGTACGTGTAACTGTGACTCACTTTGAGATCTTAGATCATGTTTACTTTATGGCCTTGGTTTTCATTCTCTACACAGCATAGCATCTGGGCCCAATGATCCCCCCCAGATCTTATCCCACAATACTTATCTCTTTACGACTCTGTACTCATGATGCTGGGCACCTTGCCAGTCATCATCATACCCTCCATGTTTCTCAGGAGGGTGGAAGCCTCCTCAGAACCCCAGGGCCCATCAGGTGGGAGCTCTGGCATTGATGGGTTGACTCAAGGACTTAACAGAGAGGTTCCAGGCCATCTGTTGGTGTCTTAGTCAGTGCTGGAATGGTCAGGTCTCCTCTGGGCACATTGCCTGCCCTCCTGCTATTTCCTGGGTGAAGTTGCTTTGCATAAACATCATGTCAGGACCTGGGAGTACAGAGTTGAGCAAAAATAGATGCAGTTCCTAACCTCATGGAGTTTATAATCTAGTTGGGGAGTGAATATTAATAAAAAAAGTCCAAAAATGAATGTATAACTACATCATAAATAAGTGTTTAAAAGTAAGAAGGGTGGTCCTAAGAGAGCAAGTATAGTAAGGATTGGAAGATTTCAGTGGGTTTAGCAGCATGAGGTCATTATTGAGAGATGTTTTGTCAGAGTTATGGGTTCAGAAGCCACACAGGAGTGGCCTGAGGAGCAAATTGGAGGTAAGGAAGTGGCGATGGTCAGTGTAGGTAACTCTCAATCAGTGAGCACTGAATGACTTGGAAGTAACATCAGAGGTCTTTTATGGAAGGCACTTTAAGAAAAATGACAAAGAGATTCACAGGCATATTTTTGAAATCCTTTGAACAATTTTTGAGATGGGAATGTCAAATCCCCATTTGACAGATGTGAAAAATGGAGACCCAGAAAGGTTTTGTGCCTTGAGCAGAGTATTCACAGTACAGCCAGGACTGGAACTTAACTTCCCAGAATCCCTGCCCCCCTTCTGCTCTGCAAACATTGTTTAGAGGTTATCTGAATGAATGTGTATTGTTTTCACCACACTCGAGTTTCCTTTATTACGTCTTTCTTCTCTCCTCAGTGCTTAAGGATTCAGGACCACGGCCAGCATCCAAACAGCCTACAAACTCTGAAATAAGCGTAGAGTCTTAGCCAAAGAGATCAACACTGCCTTTGTAAGTTGGTTTTGTCAACAAACATCAGCCAAACATCTACCAAGTATCAGGAGCTGTGAGAGGTAACGAAGACACAGAACTAGAAAACTGCCCTTAGGGAACCTACCATCTAGGATGGAGAAGACATGGACACAGATAATCACAATAGAGTGTGAGAGGTGCACAAAGGTTGTGGGATCAAGGAAGTCTTCCTGGAGGAGGCCCAGCCTGAACTGAATCTTGGAGAGAGCAGAAATATCCCTCTGGTGCAAGGTGAGAATAAAGGAGGGGGGTGAGAGGGAGAGGCAGGGGCTGACTCAGAAGACTGAATAAGAGAAAGGAGTCTCCCCAGGCTCATTCTAAAAGGCATAGTCAGGTTTTCATCTTGCAAAAGTTGATGGAAATATCCTGGGTTTTGCATGTTTCGTTTTGGCACTGAAAAGTTTACCACCTCGCTAGCTGAAGCTGACACTGTGAGAACAGTGTTGCTGGTGGATGGGAAATTGAAATTTGGGGATAGAGAGAGGGAGGAGAATTAGATTTGTTGAATAGTGAGTATGCATCAGCACCATGCTTGGTGCTTTTTACATATTCTCATTCAATTCTCCTGACAACCTATAAAGTAATGAGGTCCCCATATAAGTTTCCATAAAGAGAAACTTTACAAAAGAGGATCAGAGATGTCAGTTAATTGTGGCTCATGGCCACACACCAAAAAGAAGGGAGAGAGCTAGGATTTGAATTCAGATCTGCATGGCCCCAAACTCCTCACATTCCCTCCTCATGCACATGCTGCTTTGGTGGAGACCCAGCTGACAAAGGAGAAGAATAATGGCCCCTGGGCACCCACTCCTGCAACCTCCTGTTCACACATGAAGAGTAATCACATTAAGTATTGTTTCCTCAGCTCCTAAATCCCAGATCTTTGGAAGGTCATAAATGGACTCAGAATTTGTGACGCGGCCCCTCCTGGGCTGGGTGTGTTTTTCTTGTTCCTTACCATTCCCCTGTCTACCGTCTTTCAGAAAAGAGTGCTTCTGTGTCCAGGAATGAGAAATTGAGGGGTTTCATATTGGTGCCAATTACCTGCTTTGACACCCCTTTGGTGCCCTTGGCCCCCAAGTTTTGGAGGCTGCACCATTCTCTCTGGGCTTTTTGCCACGGCTGTGGTGGTGTCTGCCGCAGAGCCCGAGGAAGCTTTATGGAGATGGTCACACTCCAGCGCCCAGCCTACTTGTTGGAACTTTCCAGAAATATTGCACTGCAGACATTTTCCACGCCGTTATGCTAATGGAATCAGGAAAAATCAATTGTCCTTAAGGAACAGGGGAATGAGACGTGCTGTAAATGCCACGGGATGAGTGATTGGTTGATTGCTTGCCGGCGATCGGAGTGCGTCTCATCCCTACATTATTCTGATGAATTTTTATGGCGTGCCTCCTCTCTTGCTTGCTCCCTCTCCCCACCCCACCCCCCTAGCTGGGGAAGAAGGTTTATGGCTTACAGCTTCTCAGTTGATTGAATGCAGCTGGCATTGTTGCAGCAGAGGACAAATAGGTACATTTGCTTTACAGGCTGAGAAAAGTGGGTTTGGAGAAATTGCACTACCACGTCCCTCTGCAACAAAGGCGCCCTTAAAAATGCAGATATTTTTTATGAAATGACTTTACTCTCCCTCCTGGCTGTCCGTAATCTTCCTATCAGAGGAAAGGGCAAAAAAAAAAAATGTTGGAGGAAAGAAATATATGGCTTGCAATTCTGCGGAAATCCGATTTTTCATTCTTATCACAAAGGAAGCTAACGAAGGCATTTCATTAGTATTCATTTTAGGCCGATGTGATTTTCTCCTCTTTGCTAACACAAAAATAAATAAATAAACAGTCGAGCCATGTCTGGGAAACTGCCGACAAGGCGGCCTGGAGCAGAGGTCAGCATTTTCTGGAATGAATGTACACCGCATTCATCAAGGTGGCCAAGAAAATGGATCCAGCTCAAGTAAGGATCATCTGGGACAGAGAAGAGATAAGGTCTAGGTGGAGACAGTTCCCTTGGGTCTCAAAACTGGTGTCCAACTTGGCTATGGCATTTTATGGACTGGGGAAAGCAAACGGGCTGTGACTATTGTTTTCCATGGGGAGTTTGCTGCTATTCTGGCTGCTGGTCCAGAGGTAGGAGATGTTTCACATCTGGTCAGGGCACTAGGGAGCTCCTTCTATTGTTTCTTCTTTCCTGTTTCTTTCTTAAGGGCAACTCAACCCTGTTCGTGTTGGTAGATCATATTGTGAAAATCTGGGCATTTTTGGCTGGGAAGTAGAGATTTGGGGACACAGCTGTTATCCTCATCCATCCAAAGGGGCATTGTGGGCAGACTTATTGCACTGGGTGCCAGAGGGCTAAACTAGGACCTGTGGGTAGAAGAGACAGTAGGCAGAGGAATCTACCAGATATGAGATCAAATTTCAGATCAAGCATTTTCTGGGTATGTCTATAGGAAGGTTATTAATGCCCAAGCCTTGGCATCCACATTTGTATAATCAAGTAAGTTAGAATAAAATCTAATCTTTTTATTATTTTCAAATTATTATCAGGTACAGTAATGTGCAGTGCTGGGAAGTCAATATTGGTGGCTGGTTTGTAGAGAGGTTCCCCATCTGAGATTCAGAGAGGTGGTAGGTTGCACAGCCTCTGGAAAACAGGCTCCTGGTCTCTGAGGCCAAAGCTCTTACCCTAACCCAGTGCCCAGCCCTCTTCTTCAGCTGCTTTTTGGTCTACTGTGAGAAGAAGTTGAGACACAGAAGCAGAAATCTCTTTGTTCTTAGATAAAATTCTTACCCAGTTTGCCTCAAATGCTAAGTCATTTGA
Source organism: Mustela putorius furo (assembly GCF_011764305.1). Classification (NCBI taxonomy): domain Eukaryota; kingdom Metazoa; phylum Chordata; class Mammalia; order Carnivora; family Mustelidae; genus Mustela; species Mustela putorius. The sequence goes on along the minus strand of NW_025422005.1, from coordinate 39,677,019 downwards.
CACATTTCCATCTCTCTCCTGGGTTGCACACCCACAGAGGGCAGAGTCCCTTTGTACTCTCTGTGCTCTATTCCAATGGCCCAGCAATTCCTGACTTGCCTTAATGTGCCATATCCTTTGATGGTTACTGGCCTGGCCTGTGCTCTTGCCTCCTCATGGGACTTTCTCCTCTGCCCTTTCCATCTTGGCAAGGCTTGTTCATCCTTCAACTCAGATGCCACCACTTCTAGAAAACCCTCCTGGAGACCCACCTAGGCCCCTTTTCTCTCTGTGCTCTTGTGGGGTCATGGTGCATTTGTTTGTAGAACTGTAACTATAATGGTAACAAAAAGGCCACAAAAAGCAGGGATTCAGGTTGCCTTAGGTTCAGATTTTGTCACTGATGTATGATCATGAGTGAGTTACCCAAACTCCATGAGCCTCACTTTCCTAGTGTTACCTACCTCCAAGACTGTTTGGAGGAGTCAGCGAGTACATTTTGTAAAGTACTTTGCTCAGGGCCTGGCACATAGGTGACTGTAAGCAATTCAAAGTGAAGGAAAGAAGGGAGGAAGGAAGAAAGGCAAAGGGAAGGAAGTTTGTTTCTTTTTGGTTGGTTAGAAATCTTGATCAAGAGGCCCGAGGATACATTTTCTTCAGTTCCTCACTCCTGTATTTCTCAGAATAATAATTAACCACACAACGTGTCAGGCAGTTAATGACAGGTCCAGGATAGTCCCCTCCCAGTCAGGACTTCGGCTGGTCAAGGGCTCAGTCCCATCTTCTTCACCTGTCTCTGGGCAGTGCCTCAGGGCAGAACCCACTGTGGGTTTTCCATGACATGTTGTGATAGGAAGGTCATGGAGCTCAGGTGGGGAGATTGGAAGCCCAGTTCAACCCCACCTGCCTGTGACCCCGAAGCCATCAGCTTTCTCATCCATCATGGGGTGATAATACTCCCTGCCAGCCGTACTATGCCAGGCTATTGTTGAAGAGGGAGAGGAAGAGGAGGGAGAGGAGGGGGCTTTCATCAGCTCTGTGTGCGCATTTAGGAGTTGAAAGGATTGCAGTAGTTGGTGTGTGGTTATTGTCGTTGTCTCTCAAAAAGTCGCCACAGTCAGGGTCTTGGAGCCAGTCTCTTAGAGGAGATGGTTCTGCCCTTGAAAGCCACTCTCTCAGTCTGGCGTTTCCTGTGGGTAATTTGAAACTGGGGCTCAGAGAACTGAACTCCAGTTAATGGTTTTCAATAAAGAATTAAGTGCTGCTCGTCAGGCTGGCGCTGCAGCCGGCTTCCCGGAAGGGGGAGAGGGTTGGGGGGGTGGTGGGCAGTTGCACGCGTTTAGGGATGCGTTTGCATTTTCCGGTCAGTTAGGCAGCCTGATGAAAAAGGGATAAGATCAGACCACAGCAGCCAGAGGGTGGAGTGGAGGGGGGAGCAAGAGAGAGCCAGACCTGCACTATGCAGGCTGCAGGGAGGGAGTAGTGGTCACTGCCATTGGAGTTGGATGACGTGTTCCCACAGAGAGCACTTTTGTCAGGGACTTGGCTTGTGGCCCTTCCCCTCGGGGCAGCCCCTATAGGAAGGAATGCTGAATGAAGCCTTTTCAGCTAGGGCATCCTCCCACATCAGACATCACCTTTATAACCACCACAGCTTTCACTGTGCTTTCTGCACAAAACCACTCCTTAAAGCTTCATCTATAACCCAAAGGGGCTGCTATTATTTTCATCACTCTTGCTTTGCAGATGAGGACATTTAAGTACAGGGAGGTTAAGTGACTTGCCCAAGGTCACATAGCTTCTGAGTGGCAGTTCTGGACTTCAGAGCTGTGAAGTCTGGTATTAAAGGTCATGCTGAACAACCACGATGCTCTATATCCTGCTAATCTCTACTAGGGTCCCCAAATCATTTTACCTCCGGCTCATGAGGTTAGCAGGGGAGGGTCATTAGCTCCATCTTACGAATAAGGAAGGACTGAGGGTCAGGGAGGTGTTGTGTTTGGAAAAGGGGACATGAGAGAGAGGCAAAGAAGGACATCCAGACATGGGGAATGAAGTAGAAAGACCCCATGGAAAAGTTATTTACAGCAGATGCCAAAAGACTTAAAAACATTCAAATCCTCTGAACTGGTATTTCTGTTTCTGGGAGTCTGCCCTACAGAAAGAATACTGCTACTAGAAGACAATCTAAATAAAAGAAAAGATTTATTATAATATCAAGTTATTGGAAACAATTTAAGTACCCAACCACGGGAAGTGGTTAAATGAAATCTGGTGTTTGCACCTGACTTGACAGTTGGCAGCCATGAAAAATAGAGCTTCTGAAGGTGACATAGTAACCTGGAAAAATACTTATGTTGCAATGTTAAGTAAGGAAAGAAGTAACACAAAACTTTATGAATAATAAAATCTCCAGTATGTACCAAGTATACAGAGCTGTGGAAAATAATAATAGCTGTTTTGTTAGGATGATAAAGTTGTAAGTATTTTTCCTCTGTTTTTCCAACTTTCTGTAATGCTATTTAATTCTCTAATTATAGATAGGTTGATGGACTTGGTCCAGGATATTATTTGACGGCCTAAGAAAGATTACTTTCTCTCTCTATGCCTCAGTTTCCTAATCTGTAAAATGTCGATAGAACTCCCTTTTTTTCAAGAATGCTATATTTAATGAGATAAAAGGTATAAAGTTTCTTGCACAGTTGCCTGTGCATCATATGACCATGGGGTGTCAATTTCTTCCATTTCTCATAGGTTGTTTTCTGACTTATTAAGGTTTTCACAGTGAGGATGAGACAACCAAGTCTAAACCTGCATTCCAGAGATGGAGGCTCCTCAGGGTCAGGTGTAGACCTGTCACTCCTCCATCACTTGATACCAGACAAAAGAAGGAAAGCTAGAGAGGGTCAGCTGGACCTCAAGTCCCAAGGCAGCCCTGAAATTTTTCTTCTGCCCCTCCTCCACATACACACCTCCCTAAGCAGCTCATAGCACTAAGCTAGCTTCTTGGATAGCACCTCCCCAGCACTTCTGGCAAGATCTAGAGACTTGTTTCATTCTGATGTTGCCTTCTGGGGGCCTACAGGTCACCAATTCCTCCCTCCATTTGTTCACTCATTACTCATTCATTTGAGTCATGTAGAGAGTCAGCTACAACAAATCCTCACTGAGTGTTGACTTCATGTCTACTGGGTGTGGGGGCGGGAGTGTGTGAACCAGAGGATCTCACTTACCCTATCTTATTGAACACTCATATATGCCCAGCAGAAAGGGTTCACTTAGCAGAGCCTGGCAATTGAAAAGAACAAGATACAGGCTACCTGGGTGACTCAGTAGGTTAAGCATCTGACTCTTGATCTCAGCTCAGGTCTCAATCTCAGGGTCATGAGTTTAAGCCCTGTCTGGAGCCTACTTAAAAAAACCAATAAATAAATAAATAAATAAATAATAAAAGAACAAGATACAAACGAATCTTTCCTTTTGCAGTCAATCAGTCAGTCTCCTGGCCTTGCTGGTTCTGTCTCGGTACTGTCTTTTGGATCTGAACCTTCTCCTCCAGCCCTCAGCTTCAGCCACTCCCGTCTCCATCAGAGTCACCTTTATAAAACTCAAATCTGACCTAGAAGAGCGTCCCAACTCGTCAGCCTGGCCAAACCAGTTTCTCGTGGTCTGGCCAGGCAGCTTATCACATAGCCACCCCCTGCTTTCTTCCTGCTTCTCCCTGTTCCTCAATGCCCCTTTATGATTTTATGCTTTACACACTATTCCTGCTTCCTAGGATGCCCTTTCCTGCATGGAAAATACCTACCCATCCTCTAAAACCTACCCCAAATCCCCTGTCTTCTTTGGCTCCTATACAAGATTTGCTGTTCCCCCTCTGTGCCCATCTCCTACCATACTGTGATAATTTCTCAGTCTGTTCCCCTCTGGCTCCTTTTCCCACAGGACCATGCATCCCTCAAGGGCAGGAACCATGTGTTTTTATTTCTGTGCCCCGGGAGCTTAGCTCAGAGTCTGGCATAGACAGGAGGCCCAGTGAGTGTTTGTTGACTGAATTATGGATGACAGTGTGATCTCAGGGCTTCCACTAGGGAGGAACAACAGGGCCTCTTGACCTCTTGGGAATGGGAAGTGTTTGCAGCTGAATTCTCCTGGCAGACACTTTTCAGCATCACCAGCTGCTCACTCCCCAGAGGCCCTGTCTCTGCTCAGCTCCCTGATGGGTATAAGAACATTTGGCCATAAACCTACCTAGCTGTGGGATTGCAGCCACCACCTCACAGGGGGCGCACTCTGACAAAGCCTTGACCTGTGCAGCTGGGCATATGGGGAGCCTCATGGTCTGACCCTGCTGAATCTCAGCCCCATGCCATGCCTCTCTGTACGCTCTTTGCTCCAAGCTACAGCCAGATTGAAACGTTTCCTGAAGACATCTTGTGCCTTGTCTTTTTAAAAAATGGTTTCTTTCATCTGATATATTCTCCACCTGCCCACCCCTCCACCTTTGCCTGGTGAAGTCCTGCAGGCTCACTTGGCTGGTTCAGGTGTCCCCTCTCCTCTGGGTCAGGGGCCTGACCAGTGCACGTCCTGGCCTCTGCGGCAACTCCACATAGCACTGACATTACCTGTTTATTTTCTCAGCAAGCCTGTGGGCCCCCTGAGAACTGGGATTGGACTAATTCACTTTGGAGTCCCTAGTAACTGGAACAGGCACTTCCAAGTACCTATAGGCTGGCTGGTTGGAAGGATGGCTCGGTGGGTACCCGGTGTTAGGACCCCTTCCCCATCGCTTAGAGTCTAACTGCAGTGTGCACGAGGTGTAAGGGTGAGGGGTCCAGTCTATAGGAAGGGCCCACCCAACCCTCAGGCAGGGCAAATGAAACACACTATTAGTGAAATGGAGCTGAGAACGCTCCCAGTACAGCCGTGGGTTAGTGAGATACCTGGGCTTTGGGAGCAATCCTGCTTCCCACTGGCTCTGAGCTTCCTCCTCATCTGTCCACACTTGTTTCCTTATCTCTGAAATGGGAACCACAAAGCTGGCTCAGCACACTTGACAGAGACATTGTGAGGACCAAGTGCGACAATGTCTCCGGACAGTACTGCTTCAACTGTGAAGTGTCCGGCCTGTTTTTTCACTCAGAGCGGGGAGAGCTCGGCACTGTGATGTGGCAATGCCCACTAGAGGGAGTAGCAGAGCAGGACAGGCCCTCCTTTTTGGAGCCATGTGGCTGGCCCAGAAAGGGAACACAGGATCTAAGACACATCACGATCAGGTCTCATGCTCCCCTCACCTCAGGTTTCTCTCCAAATTCAAATGACATCTGGGAAGTCTCTGAAGTACTAGAAAACAAAGAAATAGAAAAGCCCAGTGATGGCACATGGGGAGCCCTAGCTCGCCACATTATTACAGGGGCTGGCTAGGAGCCGGGTGAAAGTATCGGACCTAGGGTTCTTTCTCTTGAGCATTGTTTTATCTGTTTCACTCAGAAACCTGGATTTCAGGGGTCTGAACCCATTATCTGGTTGGTATAGGGCACATCTACTCGGCTATGGAAAGCCACCTTAGTGGGACAGGGCTGAGGTCTTCACAGATCTCCCTCCATGGATGCCTGAAAACAACAGGCTTGGCCTCACAGCTGATTAGCTCCCTCTTTGCTGGGGCGAGTGGAACCAGACAAGGAGGCCAGCTGGAGGAGAGCTCTGTAACCCAATTTGCTGTGTAGAGAAGCCAGTCTGTCTGGCAAGAGCTAATTGGAAAGCTGCTTCCTCTAAGCCTGGACCCAGGAGGGCGCTAGGCCTGGCTGGGCGGGGTGTGGGGGGGAGGCCCTCAGCTAGGCCCACATCACTTAGTGCTTTGTGGGAGCCGCTCCCAGCAGGAGAGCACTTAGCCCTGGTAATTGGCCAGGCAGGCTCATCATTAATTCATGCCAAATTGTATTTCTTCTTTTGAGGGAGAGAGAGAGAGAGACGAGTGGGGGTAGATGGGAATAAATGAGTTTCTGAAGGGAGGAGTCTGTTTTAGGGCTGGGTTAAAACAGCTTTGACTTGGGACAAAGGAAGCTGGTGATGCATTCACTAACTTGCTGTTGACCTGAGCAAGTTATTTTCCCAGAGGAGGTCTCAGTTTCCTAATCTGTGGTAGGAGACAATAACAGTGTTCTATTTACTTCAGAGATGGCTTCGAAGATTGAATCCAGATATGAGAGATAGTACTCTTCCAATGGTCGTGTCAGCAGGCCCAGGGAGGCAGGGAGCCATTTACATTTCATGTAATTATTGATGTGGAGCGGGGTTACATCTGTCATCTTTTGGATGGACACTATTTTTTCATGACTCCATCTTATCTTTTCTTTTTTTTTTTTTTTTTAAAGATTTTATTTATTTATTTGACAGAGAGAAATCACAAGTAGATGGAGAGGCAGGCAGAGAGAGAGAGAGGGAAGCAGGCTCCCTGCTGAGCAGAGAGCCCGATGTGGGACTCGATCCCAGGACCCTGAGATCATGACCTGAGCCGAAGGCAGTGGCTTAACCCACTGAGCCACCCAGGCGCCCAACCATCTTATCTTTTCTTTGGCTTATTAACTCTTTGGTATGTTAGTTTAGTGGTTGCTTTTGAGGTTTATAGTATATGTCTTTAACATTGTATTACCTTCAAGTGAGATTATAACACTTCAAATAGAGTATAAGACTCTTAAAATAGTATATGCTTCCATTTCTCCTCTCCTGACATTTATGCTATACATTTGCCATACATTGGACTTGTAAATTCCACAATACAGTATTATTATTTTTGTTAAACAATGATTTTTAAAAATGTCTTTTATCATGGTAAAATACACGTAACATAAAATTAGCCATCTTAACTATTTTTAAATGTACAGCTCAGTGGTATTAGCATGTTCATAATACCATGCAACCATGCTCATCCCTCTCTATAACTCATTTCATCTTGTAAAACTGAAACTCTGTACCCACTAAAGTCAATTACTTTTTAAAGAGATTTAAACAATAATTTAAAAATCTGTGTACATTTACCTCACGTAGTTGCCGTTCCTGGTATTTTTTATTCCATTGTGAGGATTTCTATTGTCATCTGGTTTCATTTTCCTTCCGCCTAAAGTTCTTCCTGTAATATTTCTTTTTTTTAAAATAATTTTTTATTTTTTATAAACATATATTTTTATCCCCAGGGGTACAGGGTACAGGTCTGTGAATCGCCAGGTTTACACACTTCACAGCACTCACCAAAGCACATACCTTCCCAATGTCCATAACCCCACCCCCCTTCTCCCCCAGCAATCCTCAGTTTGTTTTGTGAGATTAAGAGTCACTTATGGTTTGTCTCCCTCCCAATCCTATCTTGTTTCATTTATTCTTCTCCTACCCACTTAAGCCCCCATGTTGCATCACCACTTCCTCATATCAGGGAGATCATATGATAGTTGTCTTTCTCCACTTGAATTATTTCACTAAGCATGATACACTCTAGTTCCATCCACGTCGTCGCAAATGGCAAGATTTCATTTCTTTTGATGGCTGCATAGTATTCCATTGTGTATATATACCACATCTTCTTGATCCATTCATCTGTTGATGGACATCTAGGTTCCTTCCATAGTTTGGCTATTGTGGACATTACTGCTATAAACATTTGGGTGCACGTGCCCCTTTGGATCACTACGTTTGTATCTTTAGGGTAAATACCCAGTAGTGCAATGGCTGGGTCATAGGGCAGTTCTATTTGCAACATTTTGAGGAAACTCCATGCTGTTTTCCAGAGTGGTTGCACCAGCTTGCATTCCCACCAACAGTGTAGGAGGGTTCCCCTTTCTCCGCATCCTCGCCAGCATCTGTCATTTCCTGACTTGTTCATTTTAGCCATTCTGACTGGTGTGAGGTGATATCTCATTGTGGTTTTGATTTGTATTTCCCTGATGCCGAGTGATATGGAGCACTTTTTCATGTGTCTGTTGGCCATCTGGATGTCTTCTTTGCAGAAATGTCTGTTCATGTCCTCTGCCCACTTCTTGATTGGATTATTTGTTCTTTGGGTGTTGAATTTGCTAAGTTCTTTATAGATTTTGGACACTAGTCCTTTATCTGATATGTTGTTTGCAAATATCTTCTCCCATTCTGTCAGTTGTCTTTTGGTTTTGTTAACTGTTTCCTTTGATGTGCAAAAGCTTTTGATCTTGATAAAATCCCAGTAGTTCATTTTTGCCCTTGCTTCCCTTGCCTTTGGCGATGTTCCGAGGAAGATGTTGCTGCGGCTGAGGTCGAAGAGGTTGCTGCCTGTGTTCTCCTCAAGGATTTTGATGGATTCCTTTCTCACACTGAGGTCCTTCATCCATTTTGAGTCTATTTTTGTGTGTGGTGTAAGGAAATGGTCCAATTTCATTTTTCTGCATGTGGCTGTCCAATTTTCCCAACACCATTTATTGAAGAGGCTGTCTTTTTTCCATTGGACATTCTTTCCTGCTTTGTCGAAGATGAGTTGACCATAGATTTGAGGGTCTATTTCTGGGCTCTCTATTCTGTTCCATTGATCTATGGGTCTGTTTTTGTGCCAGTACCATGCTGTCTTGATGATGACAGCTTTGTAATAGAGCTTGAAGTCCGGAATTGTGATGCCACCAACTTTGGCTTTCTTTTTCAATATCCCTTTGGCTATTCGAGGTCTTTTATGGTTCCATATAAATTTTAGAATTATTTGTTCCATTTCTTTGAAAAAGATGGATGGTACTCTGATAGGAATTGCATTAAATGTGTAGATTGCTTTAGGTAGCATGGACATTTTCACAATATTTATTCTTCCAATCCAGGAGCATGGAACATTTTTCCATTTCTTTGTGTCTTCCTCAATTTCTTTCATGAGTACTTTATAGTTTTCTGAGTATAGATTCTTAGCCTCGTTGGTTAGGTTTATTCCTAGGTATCTTATGGTTTGGGGTGCAATTATAAATGGGATTGACTCCTTGATTTCTCTTTCTTCTGTCTTGTTGTTGGTGTAGAGAAATGCAACTGATTTCTGTGCATTGATTTTATATCCTGACACTTTACTGAATTCCTGTACAAGTTCTAGCAGTTTTGGAGTGGAGTCTTTTGGGTTTTCCACATACAGTATCATATCATCTGCGAAGAGTGATAGTTTGACTTCTTCTTTGCCAATCTGGATGCCTTTAATTTCCTTTTGTTGTCTGATTGCTGAGGCTAGGACTTCTAGTACTATGTTGAATAGCAGTGGTGATAATGGACATCCCTGCCATGTTCCTGACCTTAGCGGAAAAACTTTCAATTTTTCTCCATTGAGAATGATATTTGTGGTGGGTTTTTCATAAATGGCTTTGATGATATTGAGGTATGTGCCCTCTATTCCTACACTTTGAAGAGTTTTGATCAGGAAGGGATGCTGTACTTTGTCAAATGCTTTTTCAGCATCTATTGAGAGTATCATATGGTTCTTGTTCTTTCTTTTATTGATGTATTGTATCACATTGACTGATTTGCAGATGTTGAACCAACCTTGCAGCCCTGGAATAAATCCCACTTGGTCGTAGTGAATAACCTTTTTAATGTACTGTTGAATCCTATTGGCTAGTATTTTGGTGAGAATTTTCGCATCTGTGTTCATCAAGGATATTGGTCTATAGCTCTCTTTTTTGATGGGATCCTTGTCTGGTTTTGGGATCAAGGTGATGCTGGCCTCATAAAATGAGTTTGGAAGTTTTCCTTCCATTTCTATTTTTTGGAACAGTTTCAGGAGAATAGGAATTAGTTCTTCTTTAAATGTTTGGTAGAATTCCCCCAGGAAGCCGTCTGGCCCTGGGCTTTTGTTTGTTTGGAGATTTTTAATGACTGTTTCAATCTCCTTACTGGTTATGGGTCTGTTCAGGCTTTCTATTTCTTCCTGGTTCAGTTGTGGTAGTATATATGTTTCTAGGAATGCATCCATTTCTTCCAGATTGTCAAATTTGTTGGCATAGGGTTGCTCATAGTATGTTCTTATAATAGTTTGTATTTCTTTGGTGTTAGTTGTGATCTCTCCTCTTTCATTCATGATTTTATTTATTTGGGTCCTTTCTCTTTTCTTTTTGATAAGCCTGGCCAGGGGTTTATCAATTTTATTAATCTTTCAAAGAACCAGTTCCTAGTTTTGTTGATTTGTTCTATTGTTTTTTTGGTTTCTATTTCATTGATTTCTGCTCTGATCTTTATGATTTCTCTTCTCCTGCTGGGCTTAGGGTTTCTTTCTTGTTCTTTCTCCAGCTCCTTTAGGTGTAGGGTTAGGTTGTGTACCTGAGACCTTTCTTGTTTCTTGAGAAAGGCTTGTACCGCTATATATTTTCCTCTCAGGACTGCCTTTGTTGTGTCCCACAGATTTTGAACTTTTGTGTTTTCATTATCATTTGTTTCCATGATTTTTTTCAATTCTTCTTTAATTTCCTGGTTGACCCATTCATTCTTTAGAAGGATGCTGTTTAGTCTCCAAGTATTTGGGTTCTTTCCAAACTTCCTCTTGTGGTTGATTTCTAGCTTCAGAGCATTGTGGTCTGAAAATATGCAAGGAATGATCCCAATGTCTTGGTATCAGTTGAGTCCTGATTTAGACCCGAGGATGTGATCTATTCTGGAGAATGTTCCATGTGCACTAGAGAAGAATGTGTATTCTGTTGCTTTGGGATGAAATGTTCTGAATATATCTGTGATGTCCATCTGGTCCAGTGTGTCATTTAAGGCCTTTATTTCCTTGTTGATCTTTTGCTTGGATGATCTGTCCTTTTTAGTGAGGGGAGTGTTAAAGTCCCCTACTATTATTGTATTGTTGTTGATGTGTTTCTTTGATTTTGTTATTAATTAGTTTATATAGTTGGCTGCTCCCACGTTGGGGGCATAGATATTTAAAATTGTTAGATCTTCTTGTTGGACAGACCCTTTGAGTATGATACAGTGTCCTTCTTAATCTCTTATTATAGTCTTTTGCATGAAATCTAATTGATCTGATATAAGGTTGCCACTCCTGCTTTCTTCTGATGTCCATTAGCATGGTAAATTCTTTTCCACCCCCTCACTTTAAATTTGGAGGTGTCTTCGGGCTTAAAATGAGTTTCCTGTCGGCAACATATAGATGGGTTTTGTTTTTCTATCCATTCTGATACCCTGTGTCTTTTGATTGGGGCATTTAGCCCATTAACATTCAGGGTGACTATTGAGAGATATGAATTTAGTGCCATTGTATTGCCTTTAAGGTGATTGTTTCTGTATATTGTCTCTGTTCCTTTCTGGTCTACCACTTGTAGGCTCTCTCTTTGCTTAGAGGACCCCTTTCAATATTTCCTATAGAGCTGGTTTGGTGTTTGGAAATTCTTTCAGTTGTTCTTTGTCCTGAAAGCTTTTAATCTCTCCTTCTATTTTCAACGATAGCCTAGCTCTATATAGTATTCTTGGCTGCATTTTTTTCTCATTTAGTGCTCTGAATATATCATGCCAGCTCTTTCTGGCCTGCCAGGTTTCTGTTGATAAGTCTCCTGCCAATCTAATATTTTTACCATTGTATGTTACAGACTTCTTTTCCTGGGCTGCTTTCAGGATTTTCTCTTTGTCACTAAGGCTTGTAAATTTTACTATTAGGTGACGGGGTGTGGGCTTATTCTTATTGATTTTGAGGGGCGTTCTCTGAACCTCCTGAATTTTGGTGCTTGCTCCCTTTGCCATATTGGGGAAATTCTCCCCAATAATTCTCTCCAGTATACCTTCTGCTCCCCTCTCTCTTTCTTCTTCTTCTGGAATCCCAATTATTCTAATGTTGTTTCATCTTATGGTGTCACTTATCTCTCAAATTCTCCCCTCGTGGTCCAGTAGCTGTTTGTCCCTCTTTTTCTCAGCTTCTTATTCTCTGTCATTTGGTCTTCTATATCGCTAATTCTTTCTTCTGCCTCATTTATCCTAGCAGTGAGAGACTCCATTTTTGATTGCACCTCATTAATAGCTTTTTTTATTTCAACTTGGTTAGATTTTAGTTCTTTTATTTCTCCAGAAAGGGCTTTTACATCTCCCGAGAGGGTTTCTCTAATATCTTCCATGCCTTTTTCGGGCCCGGCTAGAACCTTGAGAATTGTCATTCTGAACTCTAGATCTGACATATTACCAATGTCTGTATTGATTAGGTCCCTAGCCTTTGGTACTGCCTCTTGTTCTTTTTTTTGTGGTGAATTTTTCCACCTTGTCATTTTGTCCAGATAAGAGTATATGAAGGAGCAAGTAAAATACTAAAAGGGTGGCAACAACCCCAGGAAAATATGCTTTAACCAAATCAGAAGAGATCCCAAATCGTGAGGGGGGAGAAAGGGGATAAAAAGAGGTTCAGAAAGAAAGAAAGAAAAAGGGAAAAAATAATTAAAAAAAGAAAATGAATAAAGAAAAGTATAAAAAAGAAAAACATATATATTAGATAAGCTAGTTAAAAAACGTTAAAAAAGAAAAGGGTAAACGTTAAAAAAAATCTTTTAGCAGAAGAAGAGAAAAAAAATGAAAAAGAAAAAAAATTAATTTAACTGTAAGACTAAAAAATCACAGGGAGAAAGCCATGAGTTCCGTGCTTTGCTTTCTCCTGGCCTGGAGTTCTGCTGCTCTCCTTGGTATTGAAACTGCACTCCTTGGTAGGTGAATTTGGTCTTGGCTGGATTTCTTGTTGATCTTCTGGGGGAGGGGCCTGTTGTAGTGATTCTCAAGTGTCTTTGCCCCAGGCGGAATTGCACCGCCCTTACCAGGGGCCAGGGTGAGTAATCCGCTCGGGTTTGCTTTCAGGAGCTTCTGTTCCCTTAGTGCTTTCCGTAGAGTTCTGGAGGACGGGAATGCAAATGGCGGCCTCACGGTCTCCGGCCCAGAGGAGCCAAGAGCCCGGGGCCCCACTCCTCGGTGCACCTCAGAGAACAGCGCTCAGTAACTCCCGTCTGCCTGACCTCCGGCCGAGCTCCGAGCTCACCAAGCCTGCCACCGGTTCAAGGTAAACCCGAGCCTGAGCTTCCTGTCGGCTCTGTCTCTGTAGCCGGTTTCCCCGTTCCAATACCCGCAAGCTCTGCGACACTCAGACACCCCTGATCCTTCTGCCCTGTGGGATCTGAGGCCACGTTGACCCTGTGTGGGCTTCGCCCTGGTTTAGCCACTGGAGCGATGTCCCTCAATGTAACAGACTTTTAAAAGTCTTGATTTTGTGCTCCGTTGCTCCGCCGCTTGCCGGGAACCGGCCCCTCCCCCCGGGGTCTATCTTCCTGTCGCTTTGGATTCACTTCTCCGCCAGTCCTACCTTTCAGAAAGTGGTTGTTTTTCTGTTTCTAGAATTGCTATTCTTCTCTTCGATCTGCCGATGGATTTGCAGGTGTTTGCAATCTTTAGATAAGCTATCTAGCTGATCTCCTGCTAGCGAAGTAGTCTCAGCCTGCTACTTCTCCGCCATCTTGACTCCTCCCCCCTTTCCTGTAATATTTCTTATAGGGCTGTTTTGCTAGTGGTGAAGTCTTTCAGCTTTTGTGTGTCTGAAAAAGAAATTTCTTTCTCCTTTGAAAGACATTTTCACTATGTGTAGATTTCTAGGTTGACAGCTTGCTTTCTAACTTTAAAGATGCTGCTCCACTGTCTTTTGGCTTACATTGTTTCTAATGAGAAATCTGTTTTTACTTTATCTTTGTTCTTCTGTATATAATTTTGTTCTATCATTGTTTTAAATATTTTCTTTTACTACTAGTTTTGAAAAATATGACTATGATGTATCTTGGTGTAGGTTTTTTCATTTTTCTTGTGTTTGGGGTTCATTGAGCTTCCTAAATCTGTGAGTTTATAGTTTTCATCAGATTTGGAAAAAGTTTCAGCCATCATTTCTTCACAAATTTTTTCTGTCCTCTCCTCCTTCATGGACTCTAATTATTATTAATTGTTACTATATTAGGTTGAATTCAGTTGTCTCACAGGTCACAGATGATCTTCTCATTTTAAAATTCCTTTTGTTTCCTGTGTTTCGATTTAAATAGTTTATATTTTGAGTTCTTCAGGTTCACAAATATATTTTTCTGCAGAGTCTAATCTGCCTTTAATCCATCTCAGACATTATAGTTTTTGCCTCTAGAAGTTAAAAATTTGAGCCTTTTTAAAAATCTCCCATGACTTAAAACTTTTTGAACATAGGAATATAATCATAGTATCTATTTAATGTCTTTGTTCCCTAATTCTAATATCTGTGTCAGTTCTGATTGAATGGTATTTCTCTTCAGTGTGGGCCATATTTTCTTGCCTCTCTGCATGCCTGGATAATCTTTGATTGGATTCTAGACACTGAATTTTACATTGTTGGGAGCTGGATTTTTTTTTTCATTTTGTAATATTTTTTTGAACTTTGTTCTGGGATGCAGTTAAGTTACTTGGAAACAGTTGATCCTTTTGGGTTTTGATTTGAAGACTTTTAAGGCAGGACCAGAGTATCTTCTAGTCTAGAACTAATTAATCTTCATTATTGAGGTAAGACCATTACAAATGTTCTACCCATGCCCTGTGAATTTTATGTTTTGTTTTGTTTTTCATATTTCCTGGGGAAAACAGGTACTATTTTTGATGCTGTGTGAGTGCTGGAAACTGATGGATCTTTCCTGGGCCTTGTGTAGTTTTGTCATACATATGTATTCAAGACTTGATCTCTGGATTTCTCTCCGTTCAATGCTCTTTCTTTCCAGCACTTTGTCTCATGAACTCTCACTGTCTTTCTCTCCTTGGACTACCAGCTCCAACTCTGCAACTCAGGGACTCCATCAGATTCTCCTTGGGTTCTCCCTGTTCTGAAGCCTAGAATCTCTCTCAATGCAGCAAGCTGGGGAAATTGTCAGCTCTGCTTGTCTGTATCTTGTTCTCAGGGGTCTTTGTCTTTTTTTGCCTGACATAAACTCTCTTGAAAACCATTTTCATCTTTGGTCTGGGTTTTTTGTTTTTTGTTTTTGTTGTTGTTTTTGTTTCAGACAACAAGGTAAGCCCAATCCCTACTACTCCATCTTGCCCACAAGTGGAAGTTCCCAGGGATCCAGGAAATGGGGACCTTTTTAAGAAAATGTGGGTTTAGCTCCAGGCCTTGGTAGTATGAGATTTGCAAGGCAGGCTACAGCAGGTTTGGTAGACAGAGTGGAGGACAGTAATGAAGAGGCCAATATTTTTGGAATCTGTCCTGGACTCTTTTACTCCTCACGATCTTTAAAACAAAATCCAAAATTCCTGTCATGTTATTCCAGATCCTTCCTAATGCAGGCATCTCCAGAAGGGCTTCTTAAAGAAGAGAAAGGAGCCCAGGAAAGGAGAGGGTTAATAGGTGATAATTTAAAATTGTGTAGAATGGAAGAGGGACTGATTTGTTAAGGATCTCACCAAAAAAGATTGAGTACTGATATAAGAATTTTGTATATATCATTTAATTTAATGGCTTAATTGATTTAGAGCTACTTACAAACTTTTCCAGACACAAACTTGAACCCTGTTATCAGACTGAGATTTTCTCTGCAGACACTACATCCTAAGTGTTATTTCAGATTGAGCTCTGATGCCAGGATGCACTGAGTCTCATGAATGACAATAGAACTCATTCAATGCATCCTATTCCCACCATAGTAAACTCCTTTAAAGATTTTGTGAGTAACGAGTTAGGGTCCTTTCACTTCTCTTGTTTTCAGTTCTCCTTTTCATTTTTAAAAGCTGGGAGCTCAATGGTCTCAATGCTGAAGACTATATATTCTTCTTGAGATTTACTTGTGAGGTGAACAATGGCCCATCATTCTCCCAAACCCTTGTAACCAGCTCTGATCTCTATATCCAGGTTGACTCTGACAGTTCACTCAGTGCCCACTATGAATTTGGACCTGGAGTGGACAAGAAACACCTAGGAGAAGTCATTTTGCCCAAGCCCTTATACATGAAATGCAATCACAATGCTCTCTTAATGTTGTATTCTTGTCTGTCTATAACTTAGTAATTCATTTACTCACTCAGCAATTATTTACTGCCCACTTGGTATGTG
The DNA here is from genome assembly GCF_011764305.1 of Mustela putorius furo. Lineage (NCBI taxonomy): Eukaryota > Metazoa > Chordata > Mammalia > Carnivora > Mustelidae > Mustela > Mustela putorius. Next base: position 39,660,992 of record NW_025422005.1, on the reverse strand, counting down.
CCAGGCACTTTTCTAGTTGCTAGGAATAAATCAGTGGGCAGACAATAATCCTTGCCCTTGTGAGCCTTGTAGTGGAAGACAGACAATAAATAATAAATACAATATGTAAGTAAGCCACATAGCATGTTAGTATGTAATAAGAGATATTGCCTATAAAAATCATCACCACAGTGTCTGATATGTAATAGGTATCCAAGAACCCTTTCTGAAAAGCTATGTGGTAACTTCACATTGGAAAGCCAGTGGGAACCAAGTATTGAAGAATGATGAGAAATTCACCAGATATGTGAGAGGGGAGCATCTGACATAGGGAAAAACAAAGTTAGAAGTTGGAGATGGGGGATACACTTGAGAAATGCCTGACTACCATCCTTAACAAACCTACATAGTGTCTATGGGGAGAATGTTTCAGGCTTTTAGGGATGGCAGAGCTAAGTTATGTCAGTACCATGGAGAGCTCCAACAGAGTGCATGTCAGTACCTCTGGAGACCTCCTGAGGCAAGGGAGAGCCCTGGCAGGTGATCAGCTGATTTGTCTGGGAATTTCAATCCCAAGACAGAGTAACTCTGTCCTAAATTCAGACCAGACTACTATCTGAGTCCAAAGTTAGTGGAAGTTAGTGTACCCCTTCCTTACATTTTCTGCTATTGTAGCAGCTGGCAGAATCTTGTAGCAATAGTATCTCTGGAATTGTTATCCAAAGACCTAAGTTTGAATCATCGTTACACCATGAACCATCTGCATGGTTTTAGACAGGTTAGTTAGTTTTTCATCTGTAAAGTGAAGATAATGATACATACACTGGTGTTGTGAGAACTAAGTAGGACGGTGTTAGCAAAGCATCTTGTGCAGTGCCTGGAGTATAAAATCTACCTTACTTTCCAACAATTTGTTGAAGGGTGAGTGAAATCTCTGGCAATGTTAGGGATTCTATGGAGGTGAAGCATGGGATCTCACTGGCAGATAAAGTGAAGAGGACATTTTAGGCAGAGAGAATAACAGCAGCAAAGGTAGGGAGACATGAGAGTGGATGGCTTGGCCAGGAAATGGAGAGTTGTTTAATAAGATTGAAGCTATTCAGCTGCCACTTTTATTGTGAGGTCTCCTAAACCACTATTTTCAGCACAGAGCACTCTGTTGAACCTTCAGACTTTATTTCCAGCTAGTCTATTGTGCATCTCAGTTGGAAGATCTACATACAACTCTGACCCACCTTCCCAAAACAGAATTTGCCACTTTCCTCCAATGTGCTGTCTTCAGATGACATGTTAGAAGGAAGACGAGTGTCTTATGAATGGTCTTAAGTTGGCTGGCAGTTTTCAGAAAAGATATGGTGACCTTATTCTCCTTTCCAAGTGAGAGCAGAAAATGTGAATGGCTTAACCTAAAGCATGAGAAAATTGGGTTAGAGAAGGAAGAACAATCATAGATTGTAAGAAACTCAGGAGAGGTGATCAAGAAAAGCCATGCAATTCTCTTCCCTGAAAGAGACATTATCATCTAGCTGGAATATTCTCCTTCTTCATCACTACTTAGTCACTATTATAATAATTGAATTATTAATATCCTTTTAACAGCAGTTTACATTTGTATAGAGCTTTACAGCTTGTAAAAGGTCTAATTTGATCTTAATCGCCACCCTGTGAGGTTATCAAGACAAGGATTATTAACTCATTCCCCCTCTGCCCTCGTTTTATACATGGAGAAACAGAAACTGCAAACCACAAAAGTGATGCAATTGGCAAGAAATCAAGTAGTGCAGTCAGGAGCAAAGCTATGTCTCCCAGCTCCCACTGAGAACCTTCCCCCTTCTTTTTCCCAACACAGCACTCTGGATGTCAACAGAAAACAGCAAGAACAACAGTTGAATATATGATTAAAGATCCTGATGCTGATTGCAAGGAGTGGGAGAACAGAGACTTTTCCTCAAGGATTTCAGGAGTTTCAGTTCCAAGTCCTAGAGCTAACTTATTAGGAGGGAGGAGGCCTGATGCCATGTTGGCTTTAGCCAAGAAAATTGGCGGTAATCTACTTCTCAGATGGCCTAGGACCATGTTTACACCCTATTTCATTTGCCATGCTGCCCCCACACTGTGAGGGATGAAGGATGTGTCCTTGTTATCTCCCAATTTTCAGATGCAAATGAGGAGCCTCAGAGATGTGAACGGATGAGCCTGATGTCCCTGGTCAGTGACTGAACTGGGCTCTGAATCACCTTCTCTGGCCTCTTGGTTCAAACTTGTTCTCTCTCTCTCTTTCTGCCGCATCTAGCTGCCTCTGGCCAGACCCGAAAAACAAATCCTGTAATTGAGTTGGAATGTGGGTGCTGGGGCTCGAGAGACAATGTTTCCTGCTTTTCAATCTGTTCTTAATTTATTAAAGTGATGAAATAAGGAAGAGGCCCAGAAGGGGTGGATGTTTTCCATCAGTGAGTCACGGGAACCTGCAGAGGCAGAAGGTCAAGAGGAAGGCGTTGTTGCTCTGGCAGCTCCCCTTCCCTGGCAAAGCCCACACAGTGCTGGGGTGGGGGTCTTCTCAGAGTTGTCCCTAGGAGTGAAATAACCTGAAAAAGAGCAGACTCCACAGAGAACTCTCTCCTTCCCCATAGTGTTACCTCTGACCACCAGAGTGCCTTCCCTTTCAACTGACAACCACCTAGGCTCCTAGGAGAGACATCCAGGGAAGACAGGAGGAGGCCTGTCCCAGCACGCTGGCCCCTGAGGGACATCAGAAAGGCTTCCTGGAGGAGGTGACATAGAAGCTGAGACTTGAAAGGTGAAGAGATGTTTTCTGAAAAAAGGGGAGGTAAGGAGGAACGGGCACCAGAAGGAGGTTGGCAATCAGGGGAGCCTTCCTAGAAATGGTGAGTGCAGAACCAGTTCTTTAATGACTGGGTAAGAGTTAGCTGACTGACTGAAGGACAGATTATTATGAGGATGGAAAGGGGGTTGTGAGAGAGCATGATGTGTGTAGGAATGTCTGTGGTTAGAACTAGTTTTGGGGAGATGGACACAGGCAGGGCTGGGCTTTTGTGTCCTGGCTTTCTGTGCACTCTGCTCTTTCAAATGATCACACTTTTTTTTTTTTTTTGGCCCAGGTCACACCACCCTTCAAGATCCATTTTAAATTCAAACTCTTTAAGTCTTCCTTGATCCCCTTCTTGGTCTCAGGTAATTTATGAGCATGACTGATCTCTCTATATGCTTTATTTCATTTATTCATTACAATATCTCTGTGAACTAAACAGCAGTTCAACATCTATCTAGTCCCTATTATGTGCCACACTCTAAAAATACAGAGATAAATCAGACATTGACCCTGCCCTCATATAGTTCACATTTTAGTGGGAAGACACACCTATTACAGATACTTTCAATAGAGATGGTGTTGAGAACTATTATCTTTGTTTTGTGGATGAGGAAGTAGACTCATATTTATTTATTTACTGACTTTTCCCAGGGTCCTAAGGATAGTAAAAGGAACCCTTCTCTGGGTGGCATTGAAGTCAGTGTTTCATCTCCTGCTCTCATCAACTCCCATGATACTTATCATGGTCTGTCTATCTTGAGGATATATAAAAAAGAAATGCTGATAGATTTGACTTACCCCCATACTTTGTTTTTAGTTCATTGAAAGCAGAATACAGTGTTATGAAGTGGTCTTATAGAGCAAGATCTTGTAAAGAGATGGGAATTAACATTTGGGATGTACTTACTAAGTGCCAGCCTGGTATTCTGGTGCCAGACCCATTTTCCACCCATATGCCTCTTTCTCCATGCTTCCAGAACCCTCCCAGCCTCATCTGCTCTGGTTCTTCTTATCATGGTCAATGACTCTTGGTGACTGCCCATTCATTTGTCTATCTCTATCTTCCCTACTTGATCATTGAGAAAATTGAGAGCCCTGCATAGCGTGTGGGCTATTGTCAGAGTTTGGTAATCCTGAATTGGATTGGCTTGAATTTTCCTTATTGATTTCCACATGCTTTCATAGACTTTGCATGTGTCTTTCTATATTTGTGCATATTGAGCCTGGGTTTCTATATGGGTTAACTCATAGCTTGTGTTGTGCATGTGCAGCTCCTGAGTGGGGTCTTGCATTGACTGTGTTTCCTACAAGGGCATCCTCAGTCCCTTCTAAATCCTATGTATGCCTCTTCACCTCATTAGCATCTTAGTCTGACCCAAATGTCCTTCTCTTCTAGAAATACATTTCAGGGTAACTCGTGTCTCCTAGGCTCAATTGAAATACTTCAACACTCTGGGGTCTGGAGTCTGGCCTCTTGATACATATCAAGAACTTGCACTGCCAGCTGAACTCTCCAGCTGTGTGACTGCTGAAAATGTAAGAGGACTTCTTGGTTCTGAGGGAAGATGGGCAGTAAGTCATGACTACATTTAGCCAACACCCCCGACCCCCTGGTACTGTCCACAGTTCTGAAAACACCCCAGCTGGTTTGTAGCTTCTCTAAGAGGCTGAACCTCTGGGGGCAGGGGGAAAAGGTAGAAATTTGGAAATTGTTGTCTTCAGACAGATTATGTTTCTGGGTAAATGAGAGAAACAGCCCCCTCCCTGCTGATCATGGTGTTTTAATGACTCAAAATCATGAATATTAAACCAAGGGAAAGTTGACAGTATTTAAATGAGCATCATTAAGAGACACATAAATTAACAGGGTTTTTAGTTCTTGTGGAACTGCCGTTTCAATGTTAATTAAACAACCGGAGTGCTCGGGCGCTTTTGCAGCAAACTGTCCCCAAAGTGTGCTGCAGAATATCATTATGGGTGGCTGCCTCACTGTTTAATTACTTCCAAGTTGATTTTTTTTTTCTGTTCATTGCTGCAGTAGTTTTATGCTTGTCTTGCATTTGGAAAAGGTGGTGGGGCTGAACCTCCAAGGAAGCAGCAGTCTGATCAGTGGGCCCATGGGGAAGATCTGGGTGGAGCAATGTTTGTCCCTCCATGCTGGCCTCTGTGAGGGAAGCCCCAGCTGACATTTTGGGTTTCCTAATAGACTGGTCCATGGCTGAGTCTAGGAGGCACCTGGATTCTTAGGTGCAGACAATTTCACTCTTGGAAAGTTGAGGACCTGAGTAGGAATGGAGCTCTGAGTTGAGGAAGCAAAGATATGGGGTGATGGTGAGGGAGGGGGTAACTATGGCTTCCATGGGTATGTTTGAGGCAGTGTAGAGTGGAGGATCAGGGGCCCTGGGATGTGCTTTGGATTCCACGGGTATAAACTAAGTGATCTTGAGGTGATCCTTTCACCTGACTGGCACTAGTCTTTTCAACTGTGAAATGAAAATGTTTCTCAAAGGAGTGATATTGTCCACAAGAGGGTGAAAAGTAGTTCTTGGGGGTTAAAAAAGATTACTCTCTCTTTTTTAAAGTACATGAAACATAGAAATACATGGAATATAAAAGCAGATACATAGTATAACTGGTATTAAAATTTATGGAGGTGGTGATTAAGGAAAAATGTTTAGAAAGATTGTAGAGGTAGGCAATAATGGAAAAAGATCAACAAATAGTAGACTGGATGAAACTTAGGAGTTTCATCTGTAAATAAAAGGAAGTCCAGTGTGAGGTGGCCAGATGGCCACATACCCTAGGATACAGAAATGGTCATTTAGAAGAGAGCCCCGCCTATAGGAGACAGTATTTATTGAACAGATAGATGAATGAAGAAGACCTCCTTATAGCATTCCATGAAATGCTATGAAATCCCATTAAAATATTTATTTATTCATTCTATATCCCTCAGCATAGAATTAATAAACAGCACAAGATAATTTTCTTAAAACATTGTTAACTGGGAAAACAACTATATGGTCAACTAATCTTTGAAAAAGCAGGAAAGACTATCCAATGGAAAAAAAAATAGTCTCTTTAACAAATGGTGTTGGGGAAACTGGATAGCAACATGCAGAGGAATGAAACTAGACCACTTTCTTACACATTACACAAAAATAAGTTCAAAATGCATGAAAGTTCTATATGTGATATCAGAAGCCATCAAAGTCCTAGAGGAGAAAACGGGCAGCAACCTCTTTGATATCAGCTAGCAATTTCTTTCTAGACATGTCTCCAGAGGCAAGGGAAACAAAAGCGAAAATGAACTACTTGGGTTTTGTCAAGATAAAAACCTTCTGTGTAGTGAAGGAAACAATCAACAAAACTAAAAGGCAACCTACAGAATGGGAGAAGACATTTGCAAATGACATATCTGATAAAGGGTTAGTATCCAAAGTCTATAAAGAACTTATCAAACTCAACACCCAAAAAACAAATAATCCAGTTAAGAAATGGTCAGAAGACATGAATTGACATTTTTCCAAAGAAGACATACAAATGGCTAACAGACACATGAAAAGATGCTCAGCATCACTCATAATCAGGGAAATACAAATCAAAACACGGTGACATACCACCTCATACCTATCAGAATGGCTAAAATTAACAACACAGGAAACAACAGATGTTGATGAGGTTGTGGAGAAAGGGAACCCTCTTGCAGTGTTGGTGGGAATGCAAACTGGTACAGCCACTCTGTAAAACAGTATGGAGATTCCTCAAAAAGTTAAAAATAGAACTACTCTATAACCCAGCAATTGCACTACAAGGTATTTACCCAAAGGATATGAAAATATTGATTCAAAGGGGCATATGTATCCTTATGTTTATAGCAGCATTATCAACAAAAGCCAAATTATGGAAAGAGCCCAAATGTCCATCGACAGATGAATGGATAAAGAAGATGTGGTATATATATACAATGGAATATTACTCCTCCATCAGAAAGAATGAAATCTTGTCACTTGCTACGAAGTCAGTAGAGCTTGAGTGTATTATGCTAAGCAAAGACAAATATGGATTTTAAGAAACAAAACAGATGAACATAGGAGAAGGGGAAAAAAGAAGAGAGGGAAGCAAATAATAAGAGCCTCTTAACTGTAGAGAACAAACTGAGGGTTGATGGAAGGAGGGGGATGGGTGATGGGCTAAATGGGTGATAGGTATTAAGGAGGGCACTTGTTGTGATGAGCACTGGGTGTTATATGCAACTAATGGATCACTAAATTCTACTCTTGAAATGAATATTACACTATATGTTAACTAGAATTTAAATAAAAACTTAAAACATTGTTAGATGGAAAAAAGGAAAAAATAAGCAAAACTACCCTCTGTAGTTATTGTGGGTTTGTAAGTATGTATGTATACATTTGAATGAAATCTAGTAAAACGCTTCTGAGTGGTCCAGTTTTCAATCAGTGTGTGCATTAAAACACCTGTGAGAGAAGGCCAACAGGCCATCTGGTAACAGAAAACAGCCAGGAGCTGAGTTGGCATCATGTCTAGGCTGATTGAGGTAGAGCGTCTTTTCTCCCTCTAATGGTGTCCCCCTGGGAAGGCAACACAATGTGAAAGGAGCATAGCACCAGTCTCTTTCAGGGGGGGCCAAGACCTGGGCCTAGAGATGAATTAGGGGCTCCCCTCTTTTGGTCTTAGCTTTCTGGCTGGGCTCAGGTTTGCTCACTGACGACCCAAGTTAAGAGGGCCTCCAGGCAGAAGTGCAACTTCCTTCTTTCAAAAGGCCATTTGGACAAGTAAATATTTATCAATTTGAGTGTTGTAGAAGGCTTTAAAAATCAAGACTCCAATGACATAAATTATAAAGGAAAAGATTAATAAAGCTATAAAACTTTTAGACATAATATTTTTCAAACTATTATAATTACATGTTTAAGATGTTTTCTATAGTGGACTGTGAACTCATGGGAACAGGTGCTGTGTGTACATCTTCCACTGTTTTTTGAGTGTCCTGGCACGTAGGAGGTGCTCAAATAATAGATATCCTCTAGTTTTTCAAAAGTTTGCATTAGGCCACTTTGCTTTTAGGCCTGTTTTGCCTGTTTTGGTAACCAAAAAAAAAAAAAAAAATCCAAAGATGATTTTTGCTGCCATGAATAAAGGCAAAAAATGAAGATAGTTTTTGGCATTTGTTTTGTAGCAGGACATCATACAAGCAGCATGCATTGAGCAGTTGGAGTGGCAATGCCAAACTCTTTCCTGGGAACTACACTTAGCATCTTGCTGCCATACTTTGAACTGTATGAGCATTTGTGCTTTATCTCAATTTATTTTCCACATCCTTTATCAAGATGTGTTAAGTTATCAGAAAAGCCTAAGAGAGGTTATTTTTTGGGGTCTGGAAATGCTAAAAAAAATTTTTCCATATAAATTAATGGTAATTGTTTCTTTGCTTTATGCCATATTGGCTTACAAAAGTTTTCATAAGGATAGGTCTACTTTTGGATCATGGGGGGAGACCTGTAATAATAATACATAATAATAATAAATAACAGATTTTACCATGCTTTCAGGATGCTATGGTTATAGGGAATAATTTAATTAATAGAAAGAACAAAAACTTTCTTCAGAAATGTTCATTCCTTCTTCCTTGCACATGCCAGATTCATAGAAAAAAAGTTCATAAACCATAAGGGAGATTGCAAAAATGGCCACAATACTTTGCGAATTCTTCCATTGAGAGAGAGAGTGCATTTCAGGCTGGGTTGTGTCTTGCTTTGGTCAACAGAACAAGTAATGTTGGGTGATTTCTAAGTCAAGGCTTCAGGAGGCCTTGTACTTTCTCTCTTGCTATTCTTAAAACACTGAGACTACTACCACTGTAACCTAACCCAGGTTAGCCTGCTAGATGATGAAAAACATGTGGTGCAGTTGACCCCCTTACCCTCAGCTGACAGCCAGCTAAACCCCAGATACAGAGCTTCCTAGCTGACCTGCAGCTATACACAGACAAATGAATGAGCCCAGTCAAGACCAGCAGGAGAATTGCCCACCTGAAGATAGCTTAAATTGCCAACCAACAGGATCATGAACTAAATAAATGGTTGTGTTAAGACACTAAGTTTTGGATGGTTTGTTACACAGCAATGGATAACTGGTAAAGACCTTTTTGGGGGATACTTAGGACTAATTAGAAGGTGTTTCATCTTATACCCTGCCAATAGAAACACAATTAAAATAACCAAACAAAGCTTATCAGGAGATGGTGTGTAATGACTCTCATGATGTAGGAGCAACATTTTCAAGAAGAACCATACTGAGCAGGTATTTCCAAAATGGATAGCTGTCTAAAGGAGAGATTGCTGGAGCTTGGTGGTGGTGGTGGTGGTGGTAGTGGTAATGACTGTGAAGGTCCAAAAGTTTCTCCATTTCTTAAGGTATGGGTTACCACAGTTATTCTTCCTGGGACCCAGACAGTCTTTGCTCACCTATTCCTCTCATCTTAATGCCACTGCAACTCTCATACCAGAGAAGTATTCAAATGCCCCTATATTACTTAACCTCTAAGGACTTACCTCTTCCCGTTTATGTCTCAACACCATCCTGTATACATAGGATATAGAAGACTTGTCCTGATGGCCTAAACGCACTTCTCTTTCATGCCTGTGTCTTCATATATGTTCTCTCTACCCTGACCTCTTCTTTATCTGGCAGGGTACAATTATACAAATTTACCTTTTTTGGGAAAAATTCCTCAGTCAAGCTATCTCTGAATTTTCAGATCTTGATTACAGCACATTGATTCATTATGAGCTAAACTTGTCTTCTCTCTTTGTTTCCTTGTTTCCTCCCCTGAACTGTCTCCTCCTCACCTGTAAGTAGAGTCCCAATCTAATTCCTGTTTGTGTACGTTGATTGTTAGCATATGGTCTGGCATAGTGTAGGAACTCAAAAATATTCTTTGAGTGAACGAATGAATGAATATTAATTTGGGGGCAGGGTTTTCCAGCAGGCAAAGTATTTTTTACTTTATCCATTTTTTAATTTATCCATAAAGTATTTTTTAATTTATCCATTGTCCTGGATATTCTCATTAGCCCCATTTTCTAAATGAAAAAAACTGAGGTTCAGTGTGGTTACATGACTCGTTGGAGATTTCTCAGTGAGTAAGAAGAGGAGATAGGAATCAACACTTTAGAGCTCTAAAGCCCAAGCTGTGTAATTCCTATGTTATCATTAATTCATTTATTCATGCCACAAATATTTAATTTGTGACCACTCTCTGGCAGATCTCTTGCACATCTTCTTACCTTCTACCCATGCTGCAATCCTATTAGGGTCACTCTTTTCTACTTCCCCATCTATATCCTTCATGTTTATCTCTCTGGGAAGTCTTCATTGAATTTTGATTGAGTTATGTATATATCTCTATTCCCACAAACTAGTTAATTTTCCTGTCATATCTGTCTTTCCCCTATTGGACTACAACAAGGAGTGTAAGGGCTCTCCGGAACCCCACTATGATTCCCATACCCAGAAAGTTCTTGGCTGGGTTAGAGTAAGGGGGCTGTGTGAATGATAAGGCTTGGGGGTGGTCGCAGAGGATGGATCATGAAGGGGTTTCTTAGTCATTTGGAGACTTGGACTTTATTGGAGACTTGGCCGAAAGCTGTCAGGATCTAGGAATGGGTTAAGTAGGTGAAATGCTATCATTTAAGGAATAGAAAAAGTGGAGCTCTTACGGAAAATGAGAAGGGATAGTCAGAGAGGCTGAGAAACCAATACACAGGCCTGAGGAAACCAACACAAATGGAAACCTCGCAGATATTATTGGTGTTCTACTTCCATTTCCTTGGATTCCCTTCCCCGTCCCCTGCCACACTTCATGTGCTTTCAATAGCACTTGTGGCTTTTCTTCAGTGGACTGCCCTTGGGCTATTGAACTAGCATTAGCCCACTTTCGCAGACAGCTAGAGTTGGGCAATGGCTTTTGTCTTATTGCAAGGGAGAGAATGAAAGCCCAGTCCCACTGTTGAGTTGGGAGGACTGAACACTCCAGATCCCCTGCAAGATCAGGCTAAAATCTACTTTCTATAGGACTTTTACCTAGATCACACCTTTATCCCCTTTCTTTGCTGTCCTGCTTTTCCTAATCCCTTACTGGTTTTTTTTTTTTTTTTTTTTTTTTCAGGAAGCCATTACCTTGATCACTTGTACATAAACCCCCATCACAGAGTCTGCTTTGAAGAAGCATACCAGCCCTGGCAGAGGCCAGTCCTGGAACTCAGGTCTCATTTGAGCCCTACTCGTGGCCACAGACTGAAATCTAATCCTGTTCATAGTCTAAGCCTTAATCTTGGTCACAATCTGAGCCCTGACCTTGATCCCAGCCTGAGGTACGATCTTGGCCATATAGTGAACTCTAAATTCGTTCTACACTGAGTCTTGATCTTGGTCATAGACTAGATCCTGGATCCATCCAATATGTATGTTATTTCACAAGGGGCTCAACCCAGCCAACCTTCTTGGTGTTTAAACAACTCCATATAAACATGCTTGCCCCTTCTGTTTCACCTGTCCCAGCCTCATACCTCTATTAGATTTTGAACACTCTAGGGCATGTCTGCCCCACCAGCTGGTACAGGGTGGAGACACTACGGACTGCCTACCAGGGCAGGTTCACTGAGTGACCAAGCTCTGATGAAGATGTGTTCACCGTGGCTGCACTGTGGGAGGAACAAGAATCAATATGGTCAGATCATAAAGGAACTTGACTTCTTCTGCCCTGGCCATCTCTGCGACCAAAGAATATTTGAGAAAAGATTTATCTTTTTACATGCAGCAGAATCCCAGATAACAGAATCTGCTTTTTCTGAATCAAGAGTCTGCCAGAAGTGGAAGAATAGTCAGGAACTTGAGGGCAAAGACAGCGAGAAGCAGAACTTTTGCCTTCCCAGGCAGAAAATTAATTATAAAATCAGATCGTGTTACCAGAATTGTTTATATCTGTGTTTTAAGAAATTTGCCATCTTCTTAATCTAATAGATGAAGCAGTTAGAGCTTGACTGTTACAACAGTTTTTAATTTGTTTGGAAATTAGTCCAGATGATGAAGAAATGCTTTTCAATACAACACAAAGGCAATATAATTGACATGTCTCCTTTTAAACAACAATGACAACACCGTTCTCAACATTGAATAATTAAAGAAATGCATATGTCAGATAAGTTCTATACCCTTGGTTCTGAGAAATGTCACTTCTAAGGGGATACTAACATTTAGCAAGACCTCATAGTTTAGCACTTTGGGGTCTGTATCATTTTACCCTTTGGAATGGAACTGGGAGAAGGGTAGGTAACCTTACCTTCTATTTCAGAGAGAGGAAATTTGGGCTCAAGGAATGGCATCATCTGCCCAGGGGAACATGACAAGGTCAGTGCTCTCTGCACCTCCCATGCTGCCTCTTTCTGGATGCAGTGAAGACTCTGCCCTTATAAAAACTAGATAAATGACTTTGCCCAGTCACTTATGGATTTTTAAAATAGGCAGAGCACTCTGAAATGTTAACTAGATTGATAATATAGACAAAATCCTTACATTACAGCCTCTTGGCCCATTTTCATGTTGAATTGCAGAATTCCTGCTCCAGTTTTGTCATCATCAACCCACAGTGTTACCTTGCGTGTGTCACTTTTCCTTTCTAAGATTCAGTTTCCTCCTCAGCATACTGATTTGTATGAAAATGAATGCTATTGTTAGTATGTTAGTTCATCAATAGCTATGAAGTGTTAAACACTGGTCAAGACCAAGATGTTATGACACCTAGAACCATGCTTGGTGTTCAGTAAATCACTGAGCTATGCCTTCTCAGGTGTCCCCCATACCCATCCTCAGGATGAAATGGAGCCCTGAGACTTCAGGAGCCACAGAACAGCATTTCTCAAAAGATGAGTGAGCTTCAAGACATCTCAAATAAAGTCTGAGAAAACTTCTCAGACTCTCCACTGAAGAAGGGAGGATCCCTTCTTAATTTTATGGCATTCCTCCACTAGGAAATGTCAATAGATTAAGGAATGGTCTGATGGGACAGGTTTCCCTATTGGAGCTTATAAAATTGGAATTTTATTTTCTTTTTTTCTGGGTCCTATGAGGTACACAAGATTTCAAAAAGCAAACAGCTAAAGGAAGGGTTTGCTGGGAAGAATCAGCAATCCAAGCAAATGCACAGAGGTGCAGGTAGGTGACACTGGGGAGGTAGGTAGGGGCCAGGTGGTCCTAAGGAAGCAGGCTTCTCTGGTGACTCAGAGTCACTGAAGGGTTTGGGAGAGAAGAGTGGCATTTACTGATTTTCTGTTGGGAGCTTTACATACGTCAGCCATTTACCTCTGTGATGTAGAGATCATCATGCCCATTTTACAGATTGAAAAATAGAAATTCAAAAGACAGAAGTAACTTGCTGCAGTCCCTTAGTTTGGAAAGGTGTGAGTCAGGATTTGAGGATTTGATGCTTGCTCTAATCAATTCTAACACCCTTACTCTCTCCAGCACAACTTGCTACATCTCCCACCACCATCAGTGCAAAATGATATATACTCAAGTGGCAAATTGTGAGGTCAAGTTCCTGGGGGTGGGAGCCATGAGGGGCTGAGCAGAAAGGGAGACCAGAACATCTAGCTTCTAATTTCCTCTGCTCCTCCCAACAGGAGGCTCAGACGCCTTCAATATTAAGTGTGCAAGGAAGTCTGCTGCCCTCCTTCCTTTCTCTCAACTTCTCACTCCTGCTGTTCTACTGGCCTTCCTCCTCCAGCCCATTATCTAGCTTTTTATTGCTTTCCAAGGTCTCAGTCCCAATAAGTGATTTGCATGCACAACACACAGCTGAGAAATGGTGGAGCTGGCCTGGAATCTAGGAAGTTATAGCTTTGTGCATTGTACTGTCTACACCGTGCCTAGTATATAGTAAATGCTCAATGAAGCATCCTGCAGGAATAGAAATTGTCCATCCCACCAGAGGTTCAGAATTTTAGAACCTGAAAACATGTTGACCCCTCCTTTCCCTTTGGAGGTGACTCTTGTCACTGGTCAGGGTTCAGCTTTTTCTGGAGGCAAAGGAGAGTCATTGTCTGCAGCTTAGGCTGTTGAGGCTGTGGTCCAGGGGTCTGGGTCTGGATAGAAGGAGGGTGACTTGGGAAGGCCCTGGCTGCTTTGCATGCAGGATGAGGACTCCTCTGGTCAATTTGCTTTCACTAATGTCAGGCCCCTACGGCGCCGTTGTCGGTTGCGTAGCAACTGGCCTAGCAGCACGGCAGAGGTGGCCATGCATAAAAGATGACACATGATGGTGGGGTGCGAGGTGACGATTTGCAAATTTAGATACAGTCACAGCAGGAATATGAACTGGGCACTCGACAGGCACTGGGGGTGGGTGGCTCTCTTTGTCTCCTCCCACCTCATTCAAAAAGACAGGTTCCCACTATATTTACAGAGGTCTGGGGAAAGGGAGCAGAAGGCAGAAAGGGTGGCTTGACTTCAGCCTCCAAAAAGCAGAGGAAAAGGAAAGGAAACAAGGTGGGAAGCTATGCTAGCATGGACAGAGGCTCCTGAGTACCTTTCTCAGGTAGTCAGGCTCCTGGAAACCAACTCTGCCCCAGGCCTTCCCCTGCCTAGGGGAAGGATGGTGAAAGCAGCTCTCTGGACACCCCTCATCTCCCAGTGGGTCTCTGTGCCACTCCTGGTCACTTGCAGGGAGATGAGGTATGCTGGACTTGGCATCCCCAAATCCAGGTTCCAGTCCTAGCCCTGCCATTTCTTGATACAGGAAACCTCAGCAGGTGGCTTTAAATCACATTCAATTCAATCCTTCCAATAGCAACTGAGCACCTGCTATGAGCCTCATGCTGACCTAGGGCCTGAAAACACGGTATCATAAAACACAGCCCCTGCCCTTGAGGAACTCTCAGTGTGGTGAGAGAACAGATGTTCAAATCAATAAATTATATTCTAGTGCATTGACTGCAAAAATAGACAGGTTAAGGAGGAGGCGGTTTCTATTCTGAGTTTTAACAGTAATATAAGGACTGGCCAGAAAGCAAGGAATGGAGGGGAACACCCAGCTAAAGTAAGGTGTGGTCTTAGCAGAAGGTAAAGGGAACTTGAAGGTGTTTGATGTGTCTAGAGAGTAAAACTTACTGCTTAAGTCTCAATGAAGACATGTCTGATAAACTCCTAAGGTCCTCTTGGATGTGGGGGCTCATCTTTCTGCCTACCCTGGACTTCAGCATGCAAGGGAAAGTTCCATTCAGTGAAAGAGTAACAAACCATACAATCATTGATGGTATCTGTAAGGGCCTGGAAATCTACCTGAACCCAGCTTCTTATTTTAGGAAAGTTGTGGGGGGGGGGGCACTGGCATGGGCCACCACTTGGCCTAGGTGGGGGCAGAGGAGAGAGGAGAGAGGACAGCAGTGAGTAGGTGGGTGGGTACCTGTCAGTGAAGGTCCCCAGGTCCTGGCTTGACAAGGAGTGTGGTGGTTTCATAAGTACAGACAGATTCCTTCAGGAAGAGCTGGTCTAGGAAATAACTCCAGTGCAAATGTCACCTCCGAATGCAAACTCTGAGAGGGCAGGTCTTTCTTTGTCTTGCTCAATAGCCGCAGTGCCTGGCACAGGTAAGTTCTTGCTGAGCAGCTGTTGACTGAGTTACTCTTTGCTTGCCTGGGGCTTTGATGCGCACTATTTTATTTGACCCTCTCTAAATCTCTGAGATAGGTATTATATCTCTGTTTTTCAGGTGAGGAACTAGCTCAGATTGTAACAGGAACCAGTCAAAAAATCACACATCGTGTCAGATGTTGACCCTGAGTTTTCTGATCACTCTACCATGCCCTTGTGTCACTGAACACTCTTGCTCTGGAGTGAATTGTGGGTTATTCCAACAATGGCAATGGAGTTCTGCCCAGAAGGATAGATTGGGGGTCATCATTGAGGAATAAAATGGTTTGGAAAAAAAAAAATGCAATTTGGCTAAAAACTTTGCATGGGTCTCCCTGAATAAGATCATGTATCAAATCAGAAAGTGGGCAAGGCAGCTCTCCTCATATCTCATCATACCTTTTCATCACTCATGAGAACCAAGCAGGAGTTCAAATCCCAGCTCTGACACTTATTTGCCAAGTTTAAGCTTAAGGTGTGGGAGTTGAGTTCCTGGGAGTTGAGTCATGTTGGCTAAGGTGAGTGGTAGCTCCTTAGGGATAAATGTTGCAGTCTAGAGAAATGCACCCAGGCTTCAAATCTCTGCTCTACCCTGATTTCTGAGCTTGGCTAAGTTATTTATCTTTTCTCCCTTTCCTCATCCATAAAGTGGGGATAATAATAACACCAACCTCAGGACTATTCAGAAGATTACCTAAGGCTGTGCGTCTAACACACTCGGCAAATGAATGGCCTGACACAAAGGAAGTGCTCAGCCAATGTTAATTATCATAGTTGGTTTCAGGTTTAATTTGTGGTCTAACCTGAATCTGCAACAAGATTGCATTATTTTTTCAATTGATGACCTAGCCTTCCTTTTGAGCCTCCCTTATCTCTGCCTCCGCTAAGTTACTGGGGAAAAATATAGCTTTGAGTTCCAGCCAGGATAAAATTTTGGCTTTTTTTTTTTAAGTGTCAGTATCTACATATTACCTCATCTTTCTCTTGGAATTCCTTCTGGAAGATTCTCAACTTCACATTAGTCAGACTGGGCAAGGCTCACGTATTTGGAGAAGCAAAAGAGAATAATGCATTGAACGTTTCCAAACTATTGCCTTTGATTTTATTATCCTAATAATGATGCAGGGCTCCTGTCACCCACTCCAGGGTGTGGTTAGTGTTGCAGCCCATCTTACACCTTTGGGCCAAACAAGGCATGGACTCTCCAGGGTGGAGAGGCTGCAGTGGGCCTGTTGAGGGTACCTGGCTGCCCTTGCAGAGGGAGCCGGTCACAAAAGCCCTCACCGGACAGCCCCATATCTCTGCACAGGTCCCATCTGCCTCCACCACTGCTCCCTGTGCCAAGGGAACCTGCTGCCCCCTTAGACCTAGCCACTGGTTCTCCAACTGCAGCCCTGGTCTGGTTCTCACAGTGCTGTTCAGAGATTTCTTTCAAGAATATTTGCAGAGAGAAGCAGCAGCTCCAGGGGTTTTTGTTATATTTCTCTCTATATATGTGTAATATATATATATATATATATATATATATATATATATGCATTTGCACATGCATAATACATAAACAACCAAAAACCAAGAACTACCACCAAGAAAAAAAACCTCCCTCCCTTCTTTCCACCTGGAAGCTCTTCTCTGGATCAGCATCCAAATGTCACCCTCCAGCCATAGAATCCAGACTCACACTTAGATGGAGGACACAGAGGGGCTTTGGAGGCATGGCCTGATGGGGGCCACCTACAGATGTCATGGCTGGCTGGGCCAAGGCTGAAGAATTGGTCTGCAGCCACCTAGTCCTCTGGGTCTGAACACGGCCCCTTGCCGTGGGCCTTCAGCTCTGTCCTCCACAGTGGCTGGAGCAGCTCTGGGACACTCTGACTCACCAAGGTGCACCTGACTTTAGGTGATACTAAGATGGTTTGAGGTGACCTTTAGCAAGTTATGGAACCTCTCTGTGCTTTGGTTTCCTCTCTCTAAAATGGGAATAATGTTATACCACACAAGATTATTATAAAATTAAATGGAAAATGAGCTAATTTTTAAAAGAACTTTTAAGATGGCTTCTGCCACATAGTACATACTCTGTAAATGTTTGTTAAATACACTGCAAAGATCATAGCATTAAATAGCACTGGTTCAAGGTACCTGGGTGGCTCAGTCGGTTAAGCATCTGCCCTCAGCTCAGGTTATGATCCCAGGGTCCTGGGCTTGAGCCCCACATCGGGCGCCCCTCTCACTAGGGAGTCTGCTTCTCTCTCTCCCTCTGCCTCCCCTCGTTTGTGGTCTCTCCCTCTCTCAATCTCAAATAAATATATAAAATCTTTTAATAAATAAAAAATAGCACTGGTTTATACACTGAGAAAGTGGATTCCAAGAGGTACATACACCTTGACTGCACTACTATGTCTTCAGCACCTTTCTAATACTTGCTTTTTCCAAAATGGGGTGAGGTTTCAGACTCAGAACCTCTGGCAGGCAAGGGCCTCTCCAGAATTTAAGAGCTAAAATTTTGTTTTCAATGTGATTAATTTTACATTTAATTTCTCTTCGTGGTATGTAATGTTATATTGTTTACATATTATATATGATATTTGTTTATACATTATACTTCTATTTCTATAGATTATATTTTATTTATATATTATATTTTCTATTTATGATAGTGATATTAAATTTATTTAAGATGAAAAGTGAATAAATTTAAAGAAAAATGTAAAAGAAATATTAGGATTTGTTACTAACGGACCTGGCAGAAGTAGTGATACTGGCAAGTAAATCCCGGAAGCAATACAAGTCTGTCTCTCTACCTCTATCTCTATCTATCATCATCATGATCACTTATTGATCTAATCAATCATCTTCCTACCATCCCTAAGGAGAAGAGGACCTGGGATGTTGACTTGCGGGTCTGCTCTGAGGAGTGCCTTTCTCTTCCTGTGTCCTATGTGCCTGCTCTTCCTGTGCGTGTACACCCCCGGCTGGTGCCCCTTAATGCTGCCCCTGCCCGTCTCACTCCCTCCCTCTCTTTCTCCCTCTCTTTTAATCTTCTTGCCTGGGAGAGTGGCTGTAAATTACCACATTAATTTCCAAATCAAGCCAAGTTCCATAGTAACAGAACAGCTTCCATCCAGACCTGAAAAGATTCATTAGGAAGTTGATTCGATAAGTGCCCTCAACTTACTCCTTCAAAAGAACAGCTGCATTTACCCAATTCCGATAGCTCTCCAGGGGCTGGGGCTCCAAGTAGCTGTGAGCCTGACACTCTGGCTGCCAGAGTCAGTCCTGCAGCCAGTGGAGCAGGATAGTCACGGGTTTGGGAGCAGTGGAATATGGACCTCAGATGGACATTGGAAATTTGGGCACAATTTTGAGGGTCACAATGAGGGGGATGCTGATCTGCTTGACCCCTTTGAGAACTCCTGGATGTCTCCAAGTTCTAGTTGGTAAACTTGTGGGGAGAGGTGCCAGGGCAATGTGTTAGACTTACAGTCATCCCCAGGATGCTGGGATTGGGACTTTGAGACAAAGTGGGGGCACAAGACACCCCAACCTCTTTTTGTCAGGAGGAGGGACTGAGTAGCCAGGGCACATATTTTGTGGTTCAAAAGGGCTCATAAAATGTTTACTTTATACGATTTGAGTCATTTTCAATGTAAACTGTCCCAAATAGGTCATCTGGAGCCTAATGGAAGCCTCCATATTCTCCTCTATAAAAGAGGAAGAGTAATAATACCTTCTCCCAAGGTTGCTATGAGTCCCGAATGGCATCATATACTTAGTATCTTCCCTGGCGTGAACTTAGGTCCACGTACGGTGATGACAATGATGCAGGTGATGACCCACAGTCTATGTTTCTGATGACAGTACCACCATCCACCCACACATCCCTCTCTCAACATTCCCTCACTCAGCAAGGGAACAGATCCTGGGCCGCCCGTTCCTTAAGCATCTCTCCATTCTACCACCTGCTCTCCTTCCCCTCACCCTGCTGAGACTCTTGTCACCCTTTATTTGCATGCTGGGAACACTTTTCCAACCAATGTCCCTGCCCCAGTCAAAGTTGAGGGGGGAAAGTGAGGCAATTTCTCCTCCTCCCTCCTGCATCCCTTCTAAACAGGAGTGGTTAAGGTTAGGCTCTGGCATGGTTAAAGCTCTGGAAAAGACAGACACATAGTCTGATCAGGATTCCCCCACTCACTGAAGGTATGATTTTGGGCAAAGGACTTGATTTCCCTGAGCCTATATAAAACTTAGCTTCTTACCTTATGAAGTGATGCGAGATTTGGTGAGACTGTGTTTGGGAATTGGTTAGCCTAGAGCAAGGCCCAAAGCAATGTTAGTTACTCTGTTCGTTTTCCTGGACGGGGCCTGATCACTCAGCCCTGGGGCCCAGAGTTGGGAAAGGCTCAGGTGCGGCCTTCCCAGCCTTCACTCTCAGGTGGGGGAGATGGACACCTGCTATAACTCATGGTACTGAGGTGGGTGTAGGAGCCTCTCCAAGAAACTTCCTGGAGAGGGCCACACGGTGATGGGCAGGATTTGCCAGGAGGCATTGCAGGGCGAGAGCTGCACACGTGAGCGGAGATACTGAAACCTGTTTCAAACACCCTCATGCTAAGGCCCCAAAATCAAGTTTCCTGCAGGAGTCTGAAGTTGGGGGGAACCTCAGAAGGCATGTGGCTCAGCCAAAAATGCAAGGAGTGACTTCAGAGCCAGTTTCTTTTTATTTGAGAAAACGTTTTGAGGAGATAATGTGTTTATTGCTTTTGCATACTCGATGTGATTTTATTTAACTGTAAAAGACAATAATAACAACAACACCAGACAAATTATTGAAGATCTACCATGTAACCAAGCTCTGACTAAGTGTTTTTCATGTGTTTCCTTATTTGATCCTCAGTCAAGTCCCCTGGGGTCATATGAGTGCTGTTTCCCTGTCTACCTGAAAGAAACAGGGCTCAGAGAGGATACACAGCTCAGGACCACATAGTTAGTACCTGGCATCCTGCCCTGACTTTGGATTGTCAGCTCTTCACCATCATTTTGGGTGAATCCAGGGAATCCAGTTTGCAGATGGGACTACTGAGGCTCCGAGGAATGGCGATAATTTTGGACTGGA
The DNA here is from genome assembly GCF_011764305.1 of Mustela putorius furo. Classification (NCBI taxonomy): domain Eukaryota; kingdom Metazoa; phylum Chordata; class Mammalia; order Carnivora; family Mustelidae; genus Mustela; species Mustela putorius. Next base: position 39,640,353 of record NW_025422005.1, on the reverse strand, counting down.
GTTTGGCAATGGTGCCGTGGGCAGGACGCAAGGACTGGTCCTGGGAAAGTGAGGGCATGTGGGGAGGGTCATCCTTCCAGGAACAGAACCAAGTTCCACCCTCCTGGCAGAGATCCCCTGCTGACAGGGCCCAGTTCCAGGCCTGCAGTATCCTGTCTGTGCTGAAACAACTTCAGGCCGGTGTACAGGTGCCCTGGTTAGAGTCTTCCTAACGGCATTCATATTTGCATTCCACATTCCTGTGGCCTCCGGTGGGGAGGGAGCCCTTGTTTTAATTTGGCAGAAATTAATAAGTCTGAGTGGAGAGACATCACACATCGGGCTGAACATGGCATTGTCACCCCCTCTAATTTGTTAGACAATACAGCCCTACTGCAGCTTCCAGTGTAGACAAGGAAAAATAAACACATGTATATTAATGAATTTAAAAGATTTCCGTTTATCCAAGCGTGTCTCTTTCTTTTTTATTCAGCATATCATCAGATCAATAATTAGTCCCCATACATTTTAATAACTGGAATTTTCACTTATGATTGTTTTTCATACTTTTGCATTTATGTTTGACAATTTCGGGAACTTGTTTAGTCTGAAAAGGGAGGAAGAAAGTCAGGGTTGGTTTCTTCTTGAGTTGTGTTGTCCCAAATTTAAAAAGCAGTGGAGGTGTGAGCTGAGAGGGGCCTCGCTGAAATCCTGTGAGTCTCCTGGCCTGACTGTGTTCTGGGTAGTTCTAAGCTCAGAGATGTGTGTGCTGGAATGGGGACAGGAACTGGATTCGTCATTATCCACTGCCTTTTGTTTGTGATAAGCCCTGCTCAGAAGGGAGACATGCTGGGGAATGAAGGGAAACATTTCATGTACAGAGGCCAGCAAATAGTCCTCAAGATGTATCTTGGTCCCACACGCTTCCAACTTGGAGCTCCTTTCCCTTTAGGAAAGGCCCTTGTCATGGTAATGGTGGGTAATGGTCAGTGATACCCACTGACACCCACTTCACAATAAGTCTTTTCTGTGTCACCATCAAACCCATGACAACCTTGTCCAGCAGGTATTATTATTCCACTTTACAGAAGAGGAAACTGAATTCCATAGAGGGTTGTCAGTTCCCATGGGGCACACAGAGGAGAAGTCTCTGAACTGCATTTGGCCTGACCCCTTTACTGCGTCTTCCCATTTCTGCACTTGTGAGTCGTCCTTTCCACTTTGCCATTAGGACAAATACAGAACAGTATTCTTCCAGGGAGCGTCCTCTGTGGCTCCCTCCCCATTGTGCTTTCCTTTGTCATGGTGCTGGTCTCTGCTGTGGGTCTGGATACCAATGCCCCGTATATGTATCCATGGGTTTACATCTGTTTACAGGATGTCTCTCACCTTAGAATCTAGACTTCTTGGGGTAATGACTATAACCTATTTATCTTTATCTCCAGGTTTGGAAAATAAGTATTTGTGGGGGAAAAAGGAAGGGAGGGGGGAAAGGAGAAAGGTGGGGAAAGAGGAATGAATTAAGCAGATTCTAAAGTGAAAGTCTTTCTCAATGCCCCATACGCAGGCCAAACAGAGGAGCCTCATTTCTATTCTCTCATCTTCTTTTTATTTTTTATGAACGTGAAGCTTTATTTATTATTAAAAGCACATTATTATTTTTAAATGAACTAGGTGCTCTGAGTAAGGCAAAGAAGGCTATGACATGATCTTTACTTTCCCAGAACTTATAATGGAGCTTGAGAGACACACATAGAGGATATGTTAAATAGCTAAATAAGGGAGCTTATGATTCAGAAGGAGGGGAAGTGGGAATGCAAAGTTATTAAGCATCTGCAATGGACCAGGAGCTCGGCTAGGTACTTTACATACATTATGTTATTCAATCCTTACACTTGTGCAGTGGGCACGACAGCCCCCCTTTTATAAACAAAAATTGAGTGGATTGAGTGGAAGGGCTAAGTGACTAACAGAACTAGCTGGTAAAGAATGGGTCCCGCATTTGTCAAATTTCCAAAGTTAATTCTCAGTTAAGCTCCCAAATAAAGAGAATAGTCAACACAAAGTAGTTGGGTTTCTAGGGGTAAGGGAAGTGGGCAGAAGATGTGCTATTGTCTTTGCATCTTCTAGCCTGCTCAGCTGCCAGTCTCAAGGTTCTCTCGAATCACTCAAGTCCTGAATCATCCTGATGCTGATGGGATGACCTTCGGGCTCAGTCTTAAGAGTGGGCAGATTCTGGAATTAGGCCCAGAGCCTGAACCTAGCATGTTGGATACCCCCTGGGAACACTCTGACCCACATCCTCCTTTGTTGTTTTTGGCCCAATAGATGCTTGCCTCAGTTTCCCTGATAGATCTCCAGTATCTAGCAGAGGCCTTGGCCTTGTCCTCAGTCTGCTTGGCAGACCTTGATCCTATTACTGGCTATTCCCTTTGATTAAAGGAGTAGAAAAAACAATATGTTGTCAGGCAGTGTCTGGTCAAGAAGTAAACCCCTCTACGTATGTCAAGCAGAGAGACTTTGTTATAAAGCTATTGGATAGGCTGGAGACCAAAAGAAGAGATAAAAGTGCCCCCCCCCCCCGAAATCAGTACTGAAAGAAAGCCATCACTGCTCTTAATCTAGAGAATTAAAAGGGTGAGAATGGAGGCTTCAACCTCTGACATTCCTAGAACTGATATTGATGCAGCTCCTACAACCCCAAATTCCACATCTTCTGGAAAACAGGAGCCAAAAAAGATGGCATTTTCTTCTGGCCTTCTGATGGCCCATGTGTGCCTTCCAAGTTGCAGACCCAGTCTAGAACCCAGCAGGCAGGAGAGAGCCTGAGAAATGTAGTTCTCAGGTTTCTCTAGGGGTGCCCAGAAGAGTTGAGGACAGCAGGTATAGAGCTGAAGACCAACAACAACATCCCGAACAGGATGGAAAGAACAGGGTTTGGGAATAGGATGGGTCTGGGTTCATATCCTGGGTCTGCATTAACAGGTCCTTGGGCAAATTGCTTAACTTTCTCTGACTTAGTTTTCTCATAGGTGAAGTGAGAATAATAATAATTATACCTTCCTCATAGGGCTATTGTGAGGCATAAATAAGATTACACATACAAAACATTAATATAGTTCCTGTCCATAATGAGTATTCTCTATAAATGTTAGCTATTGTTAGCAGTTAGATATTTCAGTTTACTTCCCTTTCATATCCACACAATCCTATGTTTCTTGAACTGCTTATCTCTGCTTACAAATCAGTGCCAAGGTTAACCTCCAAGGGGGGTTTTTAAAAAGGAGCCAGATCCTTGGAAGTTATCGTATATTTGCAGAGAACCTTCCTATCTATGTTGCACCGAAGTGGGATCCCACTTGAAGTTGTGCTTTTCCTCACTCTCTTCACCTCAATTTCCCTGGTGATGTCAAGACAGTTAACAGGGCTCAAACAGGAGTTAAAAAAAAAAATCACTCACTATATGCCCACATTTGTGATCTCATTGACTCCCCATGACAACCATTAAGGTAGGGGTTATTGACTCCATTTCACAGAGAAGAATGAGGCCCAGAGATATTGTAGATTCAGGTAACCCACCTTCTGCTTACCATCTACTCCTGTCTCTGAGGCCCCATGGTAGGAATTGCAGGGCTGGACTGCTTGGTGGTGTTCAGCATCTTTCAGCAAGTGTTTCCTGGGCGCCCACGGGTGGTGGGCATATAGCCAGGCAGCCACTGCCAAGCCCATCCCATCTGGAGTCAACTCACGAGACTCACGCGGCTAGGAGGGGGTTGGCAGCAGGAAGAGGACGGTGTGAGAAAAGAACATCTCATGCTCCCTTTGCCCACGCATGAGCCTCTCCCAGAGAAGTTGGATCTAGCCACTTTATTCTGCTTTCTGGCTCTTAAAATGCAATATTGGGCTAGTTCCAATTCAATCCCATTTCACATGGTTTTATCCAGCATCTACACAGATGGGTTAGGCCCAAGGTCTGCCTCGGAGGAGCTCACAGTTGGGGGAGGCAGATATGTAACAGCAAAGACAATACTGTGTGGTCAGTGCTACATTGATGAAGTACCGGGCTTGTGGGAACACAGAACATGAGCTCCTGATTCTGCCTGGGAAATCAGGAATGGTGTCTCAGAAAGTGCAACTACTGAGCTGAGCCTTGAAAGAGGAAGAGGAGTTGGTTTGATGAAGGAGTTGAGGGCACTGGCCCAAGACGAGGGAACAGAATATGCAAGGACCATCTGGGGAGCACAGAAAGGCTCATGAGGCTGACACATGGAGGGTGAAGGCCTTAGCGGCGAAGGTCCTGGTAGCATAGACTAAGGCTGTGAGGGGCTGGAAAGAGCTGAATCATGGAGGGCACTAGGAATTATGTCTGTGAGCATGGTCCTCATTCCGGGGACGATGGGCAGCCACTGATGTGTTTTAAGCTGGAGGTGACATGGCCAGATTCATTGTTCAGAACAACATTCTTTGACCAGAGCGGAGTAGGGGGCGACCCAAAGCCAGGCAGGGAGGCCACTGAGGAGGAGGTTCTTGCTCTGTCTGTGGCCTAGACTGGGTAGCGGTATAAGGATGGAGAGAGAGGCAGATTTGTGCAGGAGATCGTTTGGAAGTAGAAGCAACCAACATAGTAACAGGAACCATAAAGTGAATGCATAGAACTCTTGCCATATGCCAAGCACCAGTCTAAAAGCTTGACAAGTAATTCATTTAGTTCTCACAATAATCCGAAGAAAGGGGTCTGGGAGGTATATATCGTATTCCAGGATTATAGGTTATATACCTAGTAAGTAGTGGAGTCAGGATTCAGTCTCGGGAAGTCTGGTTCCAGAGTTCTTGCTCTCAGCCCCACCCTATATTACTCTTAAGATCCCAGTGCTTATTGGTTGATTAAACATGGGGTGTGAAGGGCAGGGAAGAGTTCACCATGACTCTCAGTTTTCACAGAAACTCAAGCTTTGTAGAGGAAGTCAGAGCTGGAGGAAAGTGAAGGAAGCACAGCTGGCTCCTCTGGGGTTCATGGCCGGATCCCATGTTCTTTTTGGACCCAGTTTTTTGTCTTCACTTTTTACTATAGTGAATGTTTATATTCTCGTAGCTTAAAAACTAAACACAATGTAATGATATGGTGATGGGGCCTTTAGGAGGACTCTGCAATCATGATGGGGATTAGTGTCCTTATTAAAGAGATCTCAGAGATCTCTCAGCCCTTTCCTCCATTAAAGGACAGAGCAAGGAGACAGCTCTTTGTGAAGCAGGAAGCAAGGTCTCATCAGACACCAAATCTGCCAATACCTTGATCTTGGACTTACAGCATCCAGAACTGTGAGAAATACCTTTTTGTTCATTTGTTTAAGCCACCCAGTCTACGGGATTTTGTTACAGCAGCCTGAGTGGACTAAGTTACCATTCCTATAATTCTGTGGGAACCTTGACATTGTTTAGCACCATCAGCTCCTGATGAACCCTAGGAGTTCCAAGCCTTTCCTCCCAAAGAGGTCCTAAGGACACAGAGATGTTTCAGACATGGTCTATGTCATTGAAAATCTTGCTGGGAGCACCCCTGCTTCCAATCACCTCCCCTCACCAGCATATCCCATTCGTTAGCAGGTCCTCTAAACTATCGGACAGAGGACCTTTTTTCATTTCCAATATGTTCTGGACCAATACTTTTGTAAAATACAATAAAAACATCTCAGCAATGTCAAATCACTGTAAAAGTTTCTAAGTTTTTACTCTCACCTTTTACTTGATGTACTTCTCTTATTATGGACTGGTAATAGCTCATTGATTAGCCCTAGTTCAAAAATCACGCTTTGTTGAGCACTGCTCAAGTCTCTGGCTCCAATTACACGGCCACCACTCTGGACTAAGGCACACTCACCACTTGCCTAGACTTCTGCAGTCTTCTAAATGGTCCACCCTTATCCATCCTGGTTGAGTCCATCCATTTTGCACCAAGAAGCTAGAGGAATCATTCTGGCCCGTAAATCAGACCATGCCATGCCCTTGCTTAAACCCTTACAAGGTTTCTCATTGTCTTCAGGGTGGTTTCTGATGGGCCCATTTCTACTTCTTGCTTTCTGTTTAAACTCTTACTTTCTTCCTCATTCACCCACATTAGGCTTCAGGTCATACCAAACTGCTATAGTTTTAAAAAATGAATATACTGTCTCATGCTTTTATACTGTCTGAGGGCTTTTGCATAGCTTGTTCTCTCTACATGGAATGCTTTTTATTAAAAGTTCATTCATTCTTTTAAGCAACACTTATGGGACACCCACTATAAGGTAAACATCATGCTAAGCACTGACACTGCAAAGGTGAAGACAATATAACCTCTGCCCTTAGGAGCCCATGATAGTAGGGAGAAAGACAAGTTGATTAACTATGACTACATAGTGGGGCAAGGCAGGGACAAAAGAAAGCACAGGGCAGTGGGAGTCCAGAGGAGGGTTTTGTAACCTGGACTGGGGTAGAGAAAGGCTGCCTGGAAGATAATGCTTGGAAAGATTGTCAACAGATCTATCAGAGTTAACCTGGCAATAGCAAAGGCCAGGATGAGGAAAGGTGATCTGGGCTAAGGAACAGCCTATGCAAAGGCTCAGAGGTGCCAGACATGGAAGGGGGTGGAGGAACAGCAAAATAAGTTTTCCTCATTGCTCAGCTATTCTCTGTCAGGTGGGGTTATAGCACTAGTGGCAACTCTCCCACATGTAAATACACACCTAAGGCTTAAGTACCCACAAATGTAAAAACATATATGGAGAGCCTTGAAAATACTATGTTAAGTGAAAGGAGCCAGACACAGAAGGTCACACAATGTATGATTCCATTTATATATAATATAAAAAATACATAAATCCAGAGAGATAGAAAGCAGGTAAGTGGTTGCCAGGGACCTGAGGGAGGGGAAATGTGGAATGACTGGTTAATGGGTACAGGGTTTCTTTTGGGGTCAATGAAAATGTTTTGGAACCAGATGGATGTGATAGTTGCACAACACTGTGAATATACTAAGTGCCACCAAGCTTGTGCACTTAAAATGGTTAGCTTAATGTTAGTAAGTTTTACCTCAATTTAAAAAAATGTATGGAAGCCCATAGACATATTCATTCTACAAACATTTACTGAATGTCTTCCATGTGCCAGGCACTGTACAAAGCACTAGAGATTCTGGGATAATCCCTGCCCTGAAGGTCCCATACATGTAAGTAGAAACACAGGTATGAAACCACGCAGACAAAAACACATGCCTCATGAAGACATGCAGGCATATTCACTTAACGTTCATTTAACAAATATTTATTGAGTGCCTACCACATGTCAGGCAATAGGCCAGATGCTGGGCCTACAGTGGGGAACAAATAGACATAATTACTGTCCTCACGGCTTAAGGACACAAACACATAATCATCTACAGAGGCACACCCAGACTGAAGTACACAAACACACACACACCTCAACAAGGACACAGCCAATTTCTACCAGTCACATATGTTTTGGCTGGAGGAAATGCACCGTAACACACAGACAGGCGAGCGTAACCCCCCACGCTCTCTGACATGCACACACATCCCTCATGCGATCAACGAGAGTTCCATGAAAAGTCAGATTAAAACTGGCTTGGGATTTCAGAGCCTTCTCAGGAGAGGGGAATAAACAGGCTTCAGTGGAAGGGCCTGGAGCACTGAGGAAAAAAAAATCCCCAAGTCTCACTTAAGTGATTTTTGGCAGAAATCAAATTAACGGCGAGACTATGGACCGCTGACAAGGTGCTCCATCATGCTCTGCTGTGTGAATGTGTTTCTTATACATGTTGTTTTCATTAGCACTTCATTTGATAATGATAAATGGCATTTTCATTTGAAAGGAAAATATTAAAAAGTTCTGATTTGCAAGAGCAAGTTAGAATAAATGATATTATTATGTCCTGTCACTTGTTTGGCTCAGAGAAAAATAATAATAATGATAACAAAAAACCCCAACAGCCTTCCTGGCTGAAGAAACAAGCATTTTCATTCTCTAGCGGGCCATTTGCTCACCATCAAATCTGTCCTTGGTGCAGAATCTGTTGAAAGGTGATGGTTTAGGAAGCGGGGGGAGAAATGCTAGAGACAGCAAAGGCCGTCAGGGTGACCTTGGGAAGTCCTCGGCTCCTTGTGGGCTCAGGGGTGCAGGGATTGCTCATTGGCTGAAGCTCTATTGGGACCTGGAATACACTTTCTTGGATTTGGGTCGGATTTCAGCTTTCTCTCTACCAGGTTATAGAAGCCTGGCTTCCTCTGAACTTACTTTAAGGACCCCAAAGTCAAGATGGTTGACCAAGTCACTACCCAGCTACAACCAATGAAGGGCTCCCCATCACCCACAGGATAAAGTCCTAACTTCTTAGCCTGGCATCCAAGACCTTTACCACCTTGTCCCTGCCCCAGCCTCAATTCCCACATTCCTCCATTCTTACCTTTTGCTCTAGTTACACTAAACTCCATACTATCACTTGCATATACTTTCCTTTCTACCCACATGCCACGCAGAGTCCGTGGACATTTCCTCAAATGAATTCCTAGTCATTTTAATATTGCCCTGTGAGCCTTTGCCTAAATTGCCTTCCAGGAAGGGGCTTCACTTACAGGTTCCCAAGCCTTATTTTTACATACTTCATCATAGGTGTGAATACATAAAATGGCCTGGTGCAGACAAAAAGCTGTAAGTCACCGGCATAGTGGTGCAGTTAGTGTGAACAGGTGTGGTGAAAAGGAGCCCTGAGGCTGTAGCTGGACCTGGCCTGTACAGGGCCTGGTGTCTTCAAAACCTCTCTGGCCTTTCCTACTTGAGTTCTCTCTTGACTGGCTCCCACAGCACTCTAGACTACTCTGCTTACCATCCACCACATCTTAATGTCTGCAGTTGTCTGGGTCCATGGTTTTGCTCATTTCTTACCCCTAGATCGGGAGTTTCTTTAACATATGGTTTGTTCCATGTTCTCTTGGTGCTCCCAGGGTCTGGCTCGGGGTCTGCTCAAAGTGAGCGTTGTTGATCAGGTGATGAGATGATGGCATGATGGCCTCTCTAAGAAGGGCCTTTCACTTCAACCTAAGCAGAAGTTGTGAAAGTTGAAGCCTGAGGAGAACTGTTGTTGTTTGCGTGACTTTGTTCCTGGTATTTCTTCATATCAATAATGTAACCTTTCTTTTCTCCAGAGGTGAATAGGAGTCAGATAAGCTTATTTGAAAACCTTGCACATCTCAGCAAGGGTCAATGACATTAGCATGCATTGGGAGATTTCCAACGTCTGGCTCAGCCCAGGCGATAGATGAGTTTCCCTCCTGTCTCCTTTGCAGCAGAGGGAGCTTGGCATGACGGGAGTGGGCAGAGTCTGCTGCCTCTGGATGGCATGAGAGCTGCTCAAGGTCAGTGACTACAATAACACAAGACTTTGGTCTTTCTTCCTAATCATTTGACCATCTACTACTTCCTTTGATGTCCTCCAAGAGCCCAGTTCAAAAAACATAAAGTGAGCTCCCACTAAGTGCCAAGTACCCTAGGGAGTACTATTGGCAGAAGTATGACTATTTCCATTTTATACGTAAAAAGCCGGAGGTTCAGAGAGGGGAAGAGTCTTGCCCCAGGTCACATAGTTGGACAGTAGCTGAATCAGTACTAGACTCGAGGTCAGTCTTGTTCTTACCTAGGTTAAGCGTCTCCCTCTCCCAACATATCATAGGTATTCAGCCCTGGAATGGATGCTGAGGGAGAGAAAGGGCTGAAATAGTTGTGGACATTGAGACGGAGTTTGTGGCCTGGCTGACACTGAAGATCTCCATAGCTGGCCTCTACTTCTGTTTCCTTCCTGCACATTCCCCATCTTGGTCAGTACTCCAGTCACAACTAGTTTTCTAATCTGGGCTGGCCACTTCTTCACTCCACGTCTTTGCTCAAGACATCTGGCAGGCTTTTCTATCATTTTCACCTGTTAAGGTTCTTAGTATCCTTTAGGATCCAGCTCATAGCCCATCCCCTCCAGGAGACTTGCCAGTTACATATGGTTTGTTATCCCCACAGCTCTATGAGCCTTGTGGGCATGAATTTCTCTAATTCACTCTTGAATTAAATCTTACACATAATAGGTGCTCAACAAATGTATATGTAATGACAATGACCACAGTATGTTCACTATTAACATTGTAATACTTGCAAAATTTGTCTAGAATGCTGTTTCTGAAACAATTTTGGGTCACCTTCTCCTTTGAGAATCTGTTACTGGGACACAGACCCTCCTGCTACAAATATACAGAAGAGTCACATCTTATGCAGGGGTTGGATTCTAAAGATGGTGTGTGAGGCAAAAATCACACAGAATCAAAATTATTCTTGAAAATCCTTGAATTGCTCCTAAAGTTCAGAGTACATTGCCTACATAGCAGTTAGTTGGTTCACTTTGGGAGCCATGTAGTATAGAAAAGCCTTACTTTAAATAATAGAATCACCCTCCACACAGCAAAATGCACAAGGAAAGTCACACTTTTTGCAGGATCAACAGATCTATGCCTGTACATACAAATTTTACCACCACCTTCAAGGGATTCATGGACCTCAAAGCTTAGGCATGAAACTCAGCTAAGAATTTTTGATATAGAGCTTTTGGGGCACCTGGGTGGCTTAGTGAGTTAAGCCTCTGCCTTTGGCTTAGGTCATGACCTCAGGGTCCTGGGATCAAGCCCCTCATCAGGCTCTCTACTCAGCAGGGAGCCTACTTCTCCCTCTCTCTCTGCCTACTTGTGATTTCTCTCTCTGTCAAACAAATAAATAAATAAAATCTTAAAAAAAAAAGAATTTTTGATATAGAGCTTTAAATGTGTATAGTTCTTATAACATGGTAGCTTATTTTAACCCTCAAAGCCATCCTTTGAAATGGATTCCATTGAAATTATTCCTACTTTATAGATGAGGAAATTGAGATTCTTAGAGGCAAAATGAATTTTTTATTATTTAAAAAAAATTTTTAAATTTATTTTTTTATTTTCAGCATAACAGTATTCATTATTTTTGCACCACACCCAGTGCTCCATGCAATCCGTGCCCTCTATAATATCCACCACCTGGTACCCCGACCTCCCACCCCCCGCCCCTTCAAAACCCTCAGATTGTTTTTCAGAGTCCATAGTCTCTCATGGTTCACCTCCCCTTCCAATTCAATTTCCCTCGACTCCCTTCTCCTCTCTAACTCCCCATGTCCTCCATGCTATTTGTTATGCTCCACAAATAAGTGAAACCATATGATAATTGACTCTCTCTGCTCGACTTATTTCACTCAGCATAATCTCTTCCAGTCCTGTCCATGTTGCTACAAAAGTTGGGTATTCATCCTTTCTGATGGAGGCATAATATTCCATAGTGTATATGGACCACATTTTCCTTATCCATTCGTCCATTGAATGGCATCTTGGTTCTTTCCACAGTTTGGCGACTGTGGCCATTGCTGCTATAAACATTGGGGTACAGATGGCCCTTCTTTTCATGACATCTGTATCTTTGGGGTAAATACCCAGGAGTGCAATGTCAGGGTCATAGGGAAGTTCTATTTTTAACTTCTTGAGGAATCTCCACACTGTTCTCCAAAGAGGCTGCACCAACTTGCAGTCCCACTAACAGTGTAAGAGGGTTCCCCTTTCTCCACATCCTCTCCAACACATGTCCTTTCCTGTCTTGCTAATTTTGGCCATTCTAACTGGTGTAAGGTGATATCTCAATGTGGTTTTAATTTGAATCTCCCTGATGGCTAGTGATGATGAACATTTTTTCATGTGTCTGATAGCCATTTGTATGTTTTTATTGGAGAAGTGTCTGTCCATATCTTCTGCCCATTTTTTGATATGATTGTCTGTTTTCTGTGTGTTGAGTTTGAGGAGTTCATTATAGATCCTGGATATCAACCTTTTGTCTGTACTGTCATTTGCAAATATCTTCTCCCATTCCGTGGGTTGCCTCTTTGTTTTCTTGACTGTTTGCTTGGCTGTGCAGAAGCTTTTGATTTTGATGAAGTCCCAAAAGTTCATCTTCGCTTTTGTTTCCTTTGCCTTTGGAGACATATCTTGAAAGCAGTTGCTGTGGCTTATATTGAAGAGATTACTGCCTATGTTCTCTAGGATTCTGAGGGATTCCTGTCTCACATTGAGGTCTTTTATCCATTTTGAGTTTATCTTTGTGTACGGTGTAAGAGAATGATCGAGTTTCATTCTTCTACATATAGCTGTCCAGTTTTCCCAGCATCATTTATTGGAGAGACTGTCTTTTTTCCACTGTATATTTTTTTTCCTGTTTTGTTGAAGGTTATTTGACCATAGAGTTGAGGGTCCATATCTGGGCTCTACTCTGTTCCACTGGTCTATGTGTCTGTTTTTATGCCAGTACCATGCTGTCTTGGTGATCACAGCTTTGTAGTAAAGCTTGAAATCACGTAACGTGATGCCCCCAGTTTTATTTTTGTTTTTCAACATTTCCTTAGGGTCTCTTCTGATTCCATACAAATTTTGGATTATTTGCTCCAGCTCTTTGAAGAATACTGGTGGAATTTTGATTGAAATAGCATTAAAAGTATAGATTTATCTAGGCAGTATAGACATTTTAACAATGTTTATTCTTCTGAATTTTTAAAAATTTTAATAAACATATAATGTGTTTTTATTCCCAGGGGTACAGGTCTGTGACTCACCAGGTTTACACATTTCACAGCACTCATCATAGCACATACCCTTTCCTCACCACCCTCTCCCGTCCCCACTCCCCCCAGCAACCCTCAGTCTGTTTTTTGAGATTGAGTCTTTTATGGTTTGTTTCCCTCCTGATCCCATCTTCTTTCATTTTTTCTTTTCCTACCCCCCAACCCCCCCCCCCATGTTGCATCTCCACTTCCTCATATCAGGGAGATCATATGATAGTTGTCTTTCTCTGACTGACTCATTTCGCTAAGCATAACACCCTCTAGTTCCATCCACGTCGTTGCAAATGGTAAGATTTCATTTCTTTTGATGGTTGCATAGTATTCCATTTTATATCTATACCACATCTTCTTTATCCATTCATCTGCTGATGGACATCTAGGTTCTTTCCATAGTTTGGTTATTGTGGACATTGCTGCCATAAACATTCGGGTGCACGTGCCCCTTTGGAGCACCACGTTTGTATCTTTAGGGTATATACCCAGTAGTGCAATCGCTGGGTCATAGGGTAGCTCTATTTTCAGTTTTTTGAGGAACCTCCACACTGTTTTCCAGAGTGGCTGCACCAGCTTGCATTCCCACCAACAGTGTAGGAGGGTTCCTCTTTCTCCACATCCTCACCAGCACTTTCCTGACTTGTTAATTTTAATCATTCTGACTGGTGTCAGGTGGTATCTCCTTGTGTTTTTGATTTGTATTTCCCTGATGCCGAGAGATGTGGAGCATTTTTTCATGTGTCTGTTGGCCATCTGGATGTCTTCTTTGCAGAAATGTCTGTTCATGTCCTCTGCCCATTTCTTGATTGGATTATTTGTTCTTTGGGTGTTGAGATTGCTAAGCTCTTTATAGATTTTGGATACTAGCCCTTTATCTGATATGTCATTGAGGCAAAATGAATTTTAGTCCAAAAACTTGTCTCTTGTCCAGTGACTTTGCCCAAAGATTCCCCATTTCATTGCCTTGATGGCCACCTTGAAGGGTTGGATTGATCCTTGATCCATTTGTCAATAGAAAAGGAAGATGTGTGACCTTACATTTGTTACCTAACCACTCTGAAACTCAAAAGCTGTTTGTAAAATAAAGATAATAATATCCACTGAGTAGTGTCCTTGTAGGATTAAATGAGCCATTAGATGTGAAATTGTCTGGCAGGGTGCCTAGGATACTGCAAGGGCTTCCTAAGGGTTAGCTTTTCTTTTCCATCTCTGCTGGTGCTCCTGGGAAATCAAACCGATAAAAGCCTTCCTCTGCACAGTGCCATCTCCCCTCCTGACCCTCAAAGTTCTTCAAAGAGTTGGAGTCCTGTGCAAAACTGTTTAAGAATATGCAAATGCTTTTCCTTGTCTTTGAAATTTCTGGATTCCTAATGCCATTTATTGAGCACTGAGTGGAGCAGAGAAGCAGGCACCAGGGGTCTGTTCCATCACATATTTCCTGTGACTTTGGTCAAATGTCTTCAATCCAAGAAACGTTTATAGAAACACAAATGCCTCATCCAGGCTTTCAAGACCTTTCATGAACCTCTGCTTGAACCCTCCAATGGCTGCCCATTTCACTTAGAGTGAAAGTTCAAGTTTTACAGAGGCTTATGGAGTCTGTATCAGTCAGGGTACAGATGGCAAAGCACAATTCACACCAGGTAATCTAGTAGAGATCATTTAGTGAAAGGAGTTTGTTACAAAGGTGTTAGAAGTGCTGAAAGAGTAACTGAAAAGCTGAGGCAACTCTGAGATTAGAAATGCAGCACTAGGGCTGCTACTTCCCTAAGAGATGGAGGAATGGAAAGAGGCCATGTTATTAGAGCCCAAGGGTTGGAGCCCAAAACTTGGTTGGCATGTCTGACAGGATCTGGAACCATGAGGAGTTGTGGCTCCAGCTAGATAGTCCTCTTGAAACAGAGAGTGAGAGATATACTTAGCTTATATTCCCTCCCTCTCTAATCTCCTACTAGTGCCTCCCATTGGCCAAACCTAACCAGAACCCAGAGGGCAAGGAAGCAATATGGAGAAGGATGAATATGAGATGAAACCAATTTTTGATGGCACAGGACTTTTACTATAAGGCACACCCCCCCCCCATTATGTCTCTGGACTCATGTTCAAAATCTTACACCTCACTCACCATGCTCCAGGCACATTGGCCTCCTCAGGATTCCTTGGGCACTGTAGCCCTTTGAATTTGCTATTCCTTCCATCTGGATTTTGACAATGGGATAGCTGCTTGGCTCCCTTCCTTGCTTTTATCTCTTTCTAAGTGAGGCCTTCTTTGACCATCCTGATTAAGTTTCCATCCTCCTCCCCTTCTGGTCCTCCTTATCTCCTTGTAATATTCTTCTCTCTAGCTTTTATGACCATTTAACAGTCAGTGTGATGTATGTATGTATGTATGTATGTATTTATTTTTAGTATTCACCTCCTCTCTTTAGAATGTGAACTCCACGAGAGTAGAGATTTTTGTCTGTTTTGTCTACTGTTAGAGCCCCAGTACCTAAAACAGTGCCTGACAAATAGTAAATACTCAGTATTTGTTGAGTTAATGAACAAATGAACCAAAATTCAAAAATCCCCTCAATGTATTCATTTATTCATTCAATAAACTCTCCTGTGGTGGAGGGATTGGAGCAGGAAAAGTAAAGAAGCTGTCTGAACAATTAGGATGCACTTCTGTTTCCCTATTCATAAGGCATAGGGGTGGAGTGGGAGACCTCAAAGGACACGTCCAGCCTCACCATTCTACAAATCTTATAGTATTTCCCTGGAAGAAATACTTGGAAGATAAAATTAATCCTTTCCTTAATCAGCGGTTCCCATCTCTGCACGTGACTTGTCAGGGGAACTTTTCTCTGATGCTCACACGATGTGGGAACTTGTCACATCTTCCATCTCTGAGAACATCCTTACCTGAAATTGAAAGGTAAATATTTCAGTTGTGAGTCTCTTTGTCATGACTCAAATAATTTTAAAATTGCTTAGATGTCTTTGCCTAACAATGTTCAGATTGTTCTAATGCCGGGGAAAACGGTAGTTTTAGACATAGTAATATTGATAGCAGCTAGTAATTTCCATGTATTTCTCACAGTTATTGGCACTGGGAGGATTACGAAGGAGAACATTTTACTTATTAAAAAGATATTCTATGTCAAGGGCCTAGCATGGCATTTGGCAGTAGAAGGTGCTCACTAGATGATGATGTTTGCAATCATTATTTTCATGGAGGTGGGCTAGGAAATGCTAAGTTTATTTCTGGGATATATATATATATATATATTTTCTCAGCTCAAGGGGATGTTATCACCAGTGGACCACCTTAGAGACCAGAACAGGCCCACTGCAAGAATAGCAGAATGTTTGTAGAAAAGAATGGAAGGTTTATGACTAGGGGTCAGTGGATGGACAGCTCAGAGTTGGCACAATCTTTCTCTTATTCATTCAGCAGATGGTCTAGAGTGCCTTTTTGTGAGACTCAACCACCACCCTTGCCCAACAGCTCCGTATCTAGTCCAAAGGACAATATAACGCACTGTTAGTATCAGTTAATGGGTCTCAGTGCAACAATAAAAGAGGGTCCAGGGTATTTTCATGAGTCTTTAGGACATCAAAGATGTTTCAAAAGTTACACATTGGACGAAGCCCAAATTTTGTTTTGCCACTTTCACTTACCAGTTCTAGCAAAAAAGGAAGAGGAACTAACACAGTAAGCAATTATCATAGCATTTAAAAGATTATATTGTTTATTTACATAGATTGTAGTCATTTTTATTGTCTGTCTCTTCCTGGAGGGCAGGGAATTTTACCTCTTCTGTTAACTGCTTTCTCCCCAGCATCTGAAACAATGATGGGTGCATAGCAAGCCCCTGATAAATATTTATTCACTGATAGATTAGACCACATTAGGCTACTGTATAGGAAGAAGGAATAAAACAGGGCCCTAGTCAAGAGAAAGAAGCTGGAGGAGCCCTGAAGTCTTTAAAGTCAATGGGGCACATGGTGTTTGGGGGTTGGGTGGTGGGGCATACGGTGGCAGTGACTGGAGATGTGGCCAGATCCTAGAAGTCTTGAATGTCAGGCCAACCATCTTGTCCTGTGTTCTAGGGCCTTAGAGAGACACTGAAGGATTTTTAGCTGGAGTGAGACCTTCTCAGACTCCGGCTCCATGACCTTCTCTTTCTTTCCAAAGAGCTCTCCAAGTTTCTTCCGTGTCACTGGTTTTATTGACTGGCCTAATCTTCATCAGGAGTTCTCGGGCCAGCAAAAGTTCTTGAGCAAGGGAAAGAGACAGTTATCTGCTCCCTCCTTCCCTAAATCCAACTCAACCTAACCCAAGCCCACATTCTTCCTGTAATTAAACCCAAACTCCAGCTAAAATAGGCAAATGTTTTAAAATAGTAACTCAAGAAGGATGTTTTAGTAATTGTGTGATGAAGATGTCAGAACTCTGTCATCTCTCATTGCAGCCTGAAGGACAGCTGGGAAGGAAGTCACTTTGAGGGATTTTAAAGATGTGTCCAATTCTTGGTGTGTATGAGGATGATGACAACTGGATGCCAGTTTCGGGGAGTAGGGGGTCAAATTTTGTTTGGTGTGTCTGTGCTACCTGCCTTGTTTATCAGGATCTTTTAAAAAAATTAATATTATTATTTTTAAAGATTTTACTTATTTGAGAGAGAGAGACAAAGATAGCAATAGAGACAGTGAGAGAGAGAGCACAAATAGGGAAGAGAGGGAGAAGCAGGCTGTCCACTGAGCAGAGAGCCTAATTCGGGGCTTGATTATCCCAGGACCCTGAGATCATGACCTGGGCTAAAGGCAGACGCTTAACTGACTGAGCCACCCAGGCGTCCCAAGGTAACTATTCTTAAATTTCCACTTGTGAGGGGCAAAGTTGCCTTAGATGTCCCTTCCTGTGGGCTTGTGACAGGAGGGATGATGCCTATCCCTGGAATAGGCAGTGACACTTAGTAGAAAGAGGTCATGAACTTTGGAGTCAAACAGACTGGGGTAGAATCCCACCCTCCCCACATCCAAGCGTAGATGCTGCAAAGGTTATGGGACTCCTCTGTACCTCTGATTTCTTACCTGGAAAGTGTAAAAATACTATGTACTTTAAAGAGGTGTTGGGAGGATCATAGAAAATGTATAAAGCCTTGGGCTTCTAGTTCGTCCTCACAAAAAAGCAGTCATTTTTATTACCTCTGCTCTGAGATCCCAGACCCCATGCCTGGGGCAGGCCTGGCCATATTAGCATGTAGAAGTCTCTCTTTTTCCCTGACCTGCTTCAGCTTCCCTCGAGCAGCCCTGGGCAACTTTCTGAAAATGATGGAGGAGATGTTGCCACTGCCCAGCCGTGCAGACCTGGAACTCCAGCCTGGCTTTCAGGTCACGGAGGTACATGGGACTGGTCAGCCTGATTCAGATATCATACTCCTTTCACAATTCCTCTTGGGGATGTCCTGACCTCAAGGCAGGAGTGGCTACAGTTGTGTTCGGTTTATATTAACTCTCCCTGAGCAGAGAAATGAGATGCTCAAGCCTTGGCAGAAGAAGGAGGGGGAGAGTTAATGGCCATGGCAGGAGTAGGCAAAGCAGATCCTGGCTTGGGGGCCTCAACAGGACAGAGTTCCCATGTCCAGGCACTTTTTGGTCAGCAGGTCACTTAACATCTTGTCTTATCAAATGTCAGCAACTTGGCTGGCATCTTGGTTGGGAAGCCTCAAGCCCTGCTAGGAAATACCTTTTAACTTACGCCATAGCAAAATAGCCCTTGCTGATTTTAACCATATTTAACATCTTTAAATACAAACCATTCCTAGCTTTCCCTTTTGCTTAGTCCATATCTTTAACAATCCTGTTTAAATGTTCCCTGAGCTCTGGAAGTGACACTTCTGTAGGTCCCTGGCTAATCTCACTTGAATCTGAAGACAATGGTACAAGGTAAACAGGTCAGAAAGGGTTATCTCTAGATTATAGATGTGGAGTTCAGAGAGGGAGAGATGCTTGCTAGAGGTCACATACCTAAGCCTGGCAGAACAAGGAGCCAAATCCTCAAGTCTTAACATTACTCCACATTTTTTATTTAGAAAGTTGACAAGACTGGTGAACTCAGTGGCCTTGGAATAAAACCCACATTCCTTACTAGGGGCTGCAAAAGCCTGCAAAAAGCCTTATACGGTCTGGCCTCATTCAGTAGCCCACAGCCCAGAGCCCAGTAGCATTTCTGTTTCTCCCCTGTTCTTCTGCCCCTCTGGCCATCTGTTTATTTCCCAGATCCCCTTAAACTCATCAGACCTTTGTACTGATGTTCTTTGCCTGGCTTTTCTTCTATAATGACCCCTTCTCATCCTTCAGATCCCATTTCAAAGTCTGCGGGAAAAGACCTCTACGAAAGTACTACCCAAAATACCTTCTGTTGTTTACTTCCAGGGCACCTTCCTTCCTAGCCTTTATACACTCTAATTATTTATTAAATGAGCATATGGATGAATAGCTAGGTACCCAAGATGTTTAATTAAGTTAACTTATTATTCATTCATTTAAGAAATATTTTTTGAACACTTACTAAGGGTCATTCTTTCAGGAGCTGAAGTTATAATAGTGACCAAAGCATTTACCAATCTTAGGACGATGGGGAAACTTTCTAAAGGACAGAAGAAAAGCAAATGGAGTTAGGGTCACTGCAAGGGTTTGGCTTGAGTAACTGGTAGGACAGTGCTGCCATTTGCTAAAATGGAGAAGAGAGCAGGTTCGGTGGGTGGGAAGGTCAAAAGCTATTTTTTTTTAATTAGGTTAAGTACGAGATGCACTTTAGACAGTCAGGTGGAGATGTCAGCTTGACAATGGTGTATATGGCTCCCAAGTTCAGGGCAGAGATCTGGGCTGAAAATACATTTGGGAGCCATCTGAACATCAATCATACTAAAAGCCAAGATCCCGGATGAGTGATCTGAGGAGTGAATGTAGTTAGAGAAAAGGTCCAAGAACACAGCTTTAAACATTCAGAGGTCAAAGGGATGAGGAAACAACTGAGCGGTGGCCAGAAAGGTAGGTTAGGAAGCAGAGTCTTTGCTTGAGAATGAAGATGGGGAGGGGGTACTGGAAGTTTAAGGAATGAGGAGAGAGCAGGAAAGCACCATCTAGGAGAGAGGGAGTGAAAAGGAACTAGAGAAAGGCTGCTCCTTCAGGCAGTTTGTGGTGTGAGGCTGGTGGTTTCTAATTTAGAGGAAGCCTGATCAGCATTAATATGTACTTTCCTCTTATCTGCTCAGCTGTGAAGGCGCAGGTGAAGAGAAGATGGAGAGCTAATGAGTACAGGGGAATGAGGGCTGGTGAGGACAGTGAGAATGCCTGCAAGGCGGGGTTCGTTGTTCGATCATAGAGTTTACACTGCATAGGAAGGAAAGGGAGGACAGTGAGGTGGGGGAGGGGAAAAGGGACAGTAAAAGGCAGTTGAGGATCCCAGGAGATTGAGTCCGTTGACTAGAGGGAGTGGGAGAGGAAGTAGACATTGACATTAAGGTGCCTGAGGTCTGATCAGGAAGGGAGTAATGAGGTGGAAGGAGAAGCAAAGGCTGAGGAACTGAGAAACAGGATATCGGAGGGATCATCTGTATTCATGTTGAAATCATCAAAGCTTATGATGGACTAGTTTTGGAGAGATTCAGTGTGGTTTGGGGGAGTACAGGAGAGGTACGTGGCTGGTGCACAGTTGGTTCTCAGTCAATGTCCTTTAGTCATTTTATTTGCTTGGTATTTGTTCAGGGCGCTGGGGCTTCTCCCTCAGTTGCTTCCAGATCAGAACTTCCTGCCAGGTCGTGGCATAGCTTGGTGGGTGGGGACGGGGGTTGGGAGACACACTTGGGGCCTGAGCTGGCCCTGAGGGAATGTGCCGGTTCCTGTGCTGCGGCTGCCCCACAGCCTAGGGTCCAGGCCCTCTGCTGGCTGCAGGCTGGACTCCCACCAGAGCTGCATGTCTTCGGCTGGGCGGCAGCAGCAGCAGATGGTGAGAAGTGGGTGGGCTGGGGGGATCTGCAACTGATCCCACAGTTGCTGGATTAATGAGGCCTCGTGCCCGCCTTCTTTTCTGCAGTGTGCCAGCCGACAGTAGCTTCCTTTGCTGGGGTGGGTTTGTTTGTGGGAAATTTTTTGGCAGTGAAAGCTCAGCACCTGATGAAAACTTCCTCTCCCCCTCATTTCTCCCTCTCCTCTTGCTCCTAGACTGGTTCTATGTATTTTGGGGCCTCCAGGCTTCTCCTGGGGTTCCTTTGGGAGTCAGCCTGGTGAAGCTGAGATCACATAGACCTGCTGCTGCATTTACAAATGGGGAAACTGAGGCCTAGAGAATGTAATCATTCATTCTTAGCAGGAGGCTCAGGAATTCAGATACATTTTGTGCCCTTCCAGTGTCTAGCTACATAGACTCCATGAGTGAGAACTTGAATGGTTCATATTTGAGATTCAGACATATAGAAGTATATCTGATGGGCATCGAGGCCATGGGGATGGGGGCATTGGTAGACAGATTACAACAAGGACAACAGGGTTTCAAGAGGAAACATCACTGATCACTGAAAGTGAGGAGGGGGTCTGGCTAGCTAACAGGCTCAAAGACAAAAGGCACTAGTCGTGGGCCTTCTTAGCCCACTCTGACCTCCCTCACCCCTGGCAAATCCAAAGTACTATTTTACTAAGTCACTAGGGGTCTAAGCAATTCTGTGATAGGACCATTCCCAGCCAAGTAAGATAAGAGAAAGGGAGGGTGCATCCTTAATGAGGAAGGAGAGTGAGAGTGAGCAAGTGAGAGAGAAATGTGTCCAGCAGATCTGGAGGTGAGCAAAGACACTGAGATATTCCAGTCAGTGGTGTGGCAGGAACTGAGGCCACAAGGAGCATCAGAGGTAAAAATCAGGTCAGTGCCGCTGGGTGGGGAGCACTTCAATGCGGGGCAGACTGATATAGGTAGAAATAAAGCAAGGACACTATGGAGGCAGGTGGAGATAGAACTCCTAGAAGTGGGGATACAAGCTTTTGTAGGGGCATTGAACATCTGGGGTGGGTCTGAAGACCAACAGGGTCTTGTCAATGCGAGAGGCACAGGCAACGCCCACGTTGGACAGAGTTATAGTCAAATTTAAATCAGTGAGACAAAGGTGTCTAACCTGTTTCACATAGTGACATACATAGAAAAATATTTGTTTGTCCCAACAGAGTAGGGGGACAGGCTGTTTTGGGCCAGAGATAAATGGCTTGAGAGCTCTAATGGCCCGGGGCCTCACCCGGCTGCTCAGAATGTTGAGGAAATAGAATTAGTACCTCAATAAGAATGTGTTTACTTGTCAGGAAGCTCTGCAGTAAGGTATGTATTTTTTCTTGTGTAATAAGAAGCACAGGGAAGATAACGCAGGAAAGCTATAGCAGCTTAGAGATGCCACTGAGGACCTAGGTGCCTCATATGTTTCTAATATGCCATCCATTGAAGATGCCTTGGATGTTGCCTTCAGAGCTGCAATACGGCACCTGTAGCTCCAGACATCACATCAGCATTCCAAGGTGGAAGAAAGAAGACATGGAGGAGGAGGATGGAGAAGAGAAAACAGAATGTCAGCTGAGTTTGCTCCCTTTTAAAGAGCTTTCCTGGAAGCCTCACCAAGGACTTGTTACATCTCGTTGGCCAGGGCTGTATGATGTGGCCACCTTGAACTGCAAGGAAGACCAAAAGACGTGTTAAAGCTAGGCAGTTTGTTGTCTAATAAAATAAGGGTACTGTTAGAAAGAAAGAAGAGAATTAATGTTTGATGATCATGGACTATATACCCCAGCCTCAATCCTTTGGAGCCTGGAAAAACAGTCCACTGATGTCTTTGGACCTGCTGACTTTTCTCCCTATTTCTCTACCCAACCAGCCTATGAGATCCCAGGGATGAAATTAAAACAGTGGTGGCATCTTTTTTCTAGGTGGCCTTGTTTGATGAGGGTATACTTAGTGGGTGGGCAGAGGGGTCACCATACAGAACTCGTGCTCTCACTGATGCAAGGGGGTCAGGATCTGCCTGGACCGGGCATTGGCTTCTCCCACAAGTATTCTTTCTCTAGTCCCTGCTTTGTGCTTGGCTGTACATTAATTTCCTAGTGCTGTTGTAAGAAATTACTACAAACTGAGTGGGTTAAAGCAACACCAATATAGTCTTTTAGAATTCTGGAGGTCCTTACATTTTTCAGCTTGTAGAAACCACTTGCAACCACCTTCCTTGGCTCCTGGGCCCAACTTTTGCTTCTGTCATCACATCTACAATTGACTGATCCTCCTGCTTCCTTCTTGGTGCCCTTGTGATCATATTGGGTTCACCTAGATAATTCAGGATAATGTCTCCATCTTAGGATACTTAACCTTTGCACACATTTTCAAAGTCATGTTTATCATGTAATAAGGTAACGTAATCTCAAGTTCCAAAGATTAGGACGTGGATATGTTGAGGGGCTTTATTCAGCCCACTTCAGTTGAACACCTTCACTGACATTCTTTTTGTGCCCAATCTTGTGCTGCAAATAGGGCACAGTCCTTGCCTTTAATGAGCTTATTGTTAAGGGGTGAAGGCAGAGATGTCAATAGCAAATTACTCTGCATGCTGAGGGAGGCAAGCACAGGGACTTTGGGGGCCCAGGGGAGTGGTACATAATCTGATTTGGGAAGTCAGGGAAGGAACTCCAGAAGAGATGGCTTCCATGCTGAATTTTGAGGAATGTGTGAGAATTAGTCAGATGAATAATGATGAGATGATGAGGATGATAGCATACATTTGTATTGTTTTTACTGTTTGCCAGGTTGTGTTTTAATCACTTAACAGATATTAATGCATTTGATTCTTTCAATACCACATAAAGTGGGTACTTCATCATTGCTATTTTATAGAGAAGTAAACTGAGGCTGAGAAAAGATGATCCATTGGCTGGAATGTGGGCCCTTCCCACCATTCTTAAGGTAAAGATCAAAGTCCTTTCCATGACTTGCAAGGCCACACAGCCCAGCCCAGCCCTGTCACTGGGTTCCTTCAGACCTCAGCTCAGATGCTCCAGAAACAGAGCTCTCCTTGTCCTCAGATGAGCAGTTATCCTTTTTACTTTCAAAGCGGCCTGTACTTGACTTTAACAGCATTCATCCCTAGCTATATACAAACATCTCTTTTATCCCCTTGTCCTCTCTTTGTATCCTCAGTGCCATAGTGCAGGTAGTCAATAAATATTTGCTCAATCAATGAAAAACACCACGGAAAATGAAAATCTAGCAGAAAGCAGGAGCAAGAGCATCAGAGACTATCTAGTCCAACACCTTCTCTTAGCTTCTGGGAATCTGAGGCCCAGTGAGGTGCAGTGACTTGCCAATGTCACACTGTGAGTCAGGGGAAGGGCTGAGGATTCTGACTCCTGGACCTGGGTCACTTTCATGGTTCCCAGTGTGATGCTCCTGATCTTGCCCCAGTACCCATCTGTCTGAGTCTGATTCATCCTTCCAGGTAAAGCTGATTCCTAACCATCTCTAGGATGTCTTTCTTATTACACCTCAATCTCACCCTTCCGTGTCAAAGTCACACTCGACTCTCTTTTTCTCTGTGCTCCCCAGACACCCTCTAGCTTTGCTCTTCTTCAGTGCTCTGCTTGCATTTGAGCCTTCCAATGCAGGCACTGCATCTGATTCCTCCCTCCCCAGGGAGGCATGCACACAGCAGTACAAATGTGGTGTGTGAAGTATGAAGTGTGTTCTGAGATGGCAAAGGAGAGGAATATGGGATTGTCCAGGAATCCTTCACCCAGCCTGAGGGTCAAGGAAAGTTCTCAGGAGGCGGTGAATCAGGAGCTGAACAAGCAGGAGTAGCCACGTGGATGATGCATGTGTTTGTGTGAAATGGGGCCTGTGGTGGAGTGTGGGAGGGAGGGCATTTTAAGGAGAGGAATCCTAACGTTTGTAGGATGGGATAAGGAGCTAATTACTTGGGGTGGGTTGGGCAACCCAAAGTCCTTTTTTCTCCCAAGGATTCAAATGAGGATGTGGAACTGACTTCCGAGGGCTTTCCATAGCTAACTAAGCAGGCAATGACAGGCCACCTGTGACAAGTGGGGGAAGGCTGCCCTTTACAAAAGGTCTAATTGGATCACTTTCTCATCTTGAGACAGAACTTATGAGTTGTTCTTACGTCTACAGTAAAGACAAGTAGGGCTTGGGGGTGGCAGTTTCTTCTGCTATCCTCCCACTGTTGCCTACCTGAGCTCCTAAGCACCTGTCTCTGTCCCTTCACCAACCCCAGGAAGGCCTGCCTCAGCTCCATCTTGCCTAGCCACTTCTCACTGTACTCCTGAGCTGCTCAAGCTGCCTGCCTTGCCCCAAGCCCTTGCTTGGGGCAGCTCCCCCAACCTAACTTTGCCAGTGGGCCATGGTGCATAGCCATGACGTCAGCCCTGGCTTAGCTATTAGGACTGGGTTGGTCCGTAAGAAGGAGAATTAATGGTGCCAGCAGCCTGTGAATGCCAGCTAACCAGGGCCAACACGGTCCTTCTCTCTGGAATTGGAACTGTTTGTTTACGGAGAATTGGACTGTTGGTAAAGGGACAACATGGAAGATTTATAGCGAGGAGTTGAAATGGCAAGAGTCACTGGAATGGCCAGGCACCAGAGGAGACACCAACAGGGTCTATGGTTTCCGGCGGGCATTTAGAGCCGCTGATAGCACGTGGTTGGAGTTACTGTGGTATTTTAAGAGAAGGTCAAATTCCACGAGACTGAGTGAGATTTCCAAGTGCTTTTTCTCACATGCATCCTACTACTGCCTCCTTCCTTGAGGTTTCTTTGTTCTTTATATCCACCAGCACCTGCCAAACCCACTTCCCCTGGCAAAGGGTCTGGCCTAAGATCCTTACCTTTGGGAATCTTTCTGGCAAAGTTTTTTCCCTACTCCTGTTGACCCTTGAACAGCATAAGTTTGAACTGTGAGTGTCCACTTATACATGGGTTTGTTTGTTTTATAGCACCATATTTTCTTTTCCTTATAATTTTCTTAACATTTTCCTTTCTCTGGTTCATTTTATTATAATAATACAGTAGATAACACATGTAACATACAAAATATGTGTTAATTGACTGTGTGTTGTCATTAAGACTTCTGGTTAACACAGGCTATTAGTTCTTAAGTTCATGGGAAGTCAGAAATTATATATGGATTTTTGACCATGGTGGTTGGTGCCCCAGGACCCATGTTGTTCAAGGGTCAACTACTCTTCATCAAGGGCCAGGAACTTGACATGTTTTATCACTCATACTTATTGGACCAGAAATCTCAGAGACATGAAATGATTTACCTAGGGATCCAAACCTAGAACTTTCTTTCACTAGACTTGTTGTCCTTCTAACAGGCCATGCTCTCCTTCTGTTCTGGGTACCAAAATATTATTTCACTCCCTACAGATTTTCAAAATTTCCTGTAATTCTCTTCCCAGCACAGAAACTACCTGGCATGACTAAAAAGTTGTTTCATGTACCTTGTCTTTGTTACAAAAGTCTAAATTTCCTTTCTTTTGCTTGTTTGTTTCCTATCATTATCCATGCACAGTGCCATGCACTAAACAGGCTGAAGAAAAAAAGTGCTGAATATGTTTATTTATCACCATGTCCCTGAACTCAGTGCCTGGCTTGTGGCAGGTGTCCAGAGTACAGATTTTAATACAGACAAGGCTTAGGCTGGGTTTCCCACCCCGGGCCTGCCACTTCAGAGGTTTGTGGGTGTGCAACAAATGGTAGTATCACACCGAAAGGCCATTGGTGTGGTTTAGTGGAAAGACAATGCATTGGAGTCAGACAACATGGGTGTAAATTCCAATTTTGTGACATGCTGTTAACACCTTGGGTAAGATATTTAATGTCTCTGAGCCTGTTTTGTCAGATGTAAAGCAGGGATTATACTATGTGCCTCCTAGAAATGTTCTAAGGATTTGGAGGCAATATAGATAGTAATAGGAGGTCTCATCATGGTGATACTCTTCATACAATGCCTTCGTCTTGTAGGGAAACTTGGAGGGCCAGTTACACAGGCGGCTGAGTTGGCTGGTAAATGTTTCTTACCTTATGGTCCTATCCTCAACTCCTTTCTACCTTACTGACTTTTTGTGGTTTAAATAGACTTGTTCATGAAATCTTCATTTTTAAACAGGGTTTAAAAAAACCCTGTTAAAACCCTGTTTAAAAATGCTCATCAGACAAACCATAAGTGACTCTTAATCTCACAAAACAAACTGAGGGTTGCTGGGGGGAGGGGGTTTGGGAGAAGGGGGTGGGATTATGGACATTGGGGAGGGTATGTGCTTTGGTGAGTGCTGTGAAGTGTGTAAACCTAGTGATTCACAGACCTGTACCCCTGGGGATAAAAATATATGTTTATAAAAAATAAAAAATTAAAAAAAAAAAAGCTCATCAGTATTTAAAAACTCTCATTTTTAGTTGTTCCTTGCCAGTCTGTTTGTAAACTAACATTGTTGGATCTGTTTTTCCATGAAAGATTCGGGGATTAGCCCCAGGCACAATGCATTAATGTTGTTTCCCTTGTTCCTTACATAACAGGACTCATCTCTACCTTTAATTGAAGGAAGGACAATTTGGTAATTGTTTTGGCTCTAATTATGATAGAACTGGCTTATAGCCAGGGTGGTATAACTGGGAGCTTTGGGGTCAGGCAGACCTGGGTTTGAATTCTATTTTTACCACCTACCTGCTTGTACAAGATAACAAATTTCTCTGAGTCTCTTTTTGCTCTATGTAAAAGGAGAATGATACTCCTGAGTTGGTAGAAGGACCAGATGCTAAATATATAGTGCCTGGCATATTGGATAGATAATAAATGCTAGTGCTTTTTCTAGAAATAATCTCTTAAACCTCAAGACTTTGGTGGAAACTGTTTAAAATAATTACATGGTTTTCTGGAGGGGCATGTGAGTCTACTTTGCATTTGAACCACTAGCAGATTAAGCCGGACTTGCATAGGGAAACCTTCCTGTAATTAACCTGGGGTTGGGTGATTTTAAGCCAGTTTTCATTCTGCCGCAGAAACAAAAAAGATGAGACCAAAGAAATGCTATTCCTTTAATTGAAGGAACACTTTTATGTTCTCAGGTCTATTTTAATCTTAAGTGCCGATTATGCATCATTCTCTCCTGTTAACAGACACTTCTGTAAGTGATCTGCACAGAGAGAAATATGATTCTTACATAAATACTGTACCATGAGAAATTATCTTATTACTTAATATGCCAAAAAGCTAATAAGATAAAGGAATGGTACGAGTCATTTTTGGACAATATTAAAACTTGATTTTAGCTCATGGAAATAAAATGTAATTTCCTTTTATTATTCTCCAGGAGAACAAAGGCAGTGGAGGGTGGAGGGATATTATACAGCTGTGTTCCATGAGCTCTTCTTAAGGCTGTGGAATGGATCCAGGCAGGATGGCCTCAAATTAAGATTTTAATGACTCTTCCATTTAGAAAACACAGGTATGATTTTTGAATATGCAAGTGAAAGTAAAACACCCCATTTCCTATTCAGTGGTACAAATGCTCACCTCTATATGTTTGCATGTGTATGTCTGTTAAAGAACAGAACACACAGAGCCTACAGAAGGTAAGGGCAAAACAGTTTGAAGAACAGTTTCCAGGGCGATTAAGTGCCAAATTTTGACAAGGTTAAAGTAGCTAGACACAAATACTGACTGCCTAGGGGCCCCATGAGACTTTGTGAGTTTCAAATGTTCTCTTAAATGTTGTTCTCTGGGATTTGAATGTTTTATTTATAAATGAACAAATAATGACTGATCTTGATGAAAGAAATTTAAACAGGAGCCAAGTTGATACAATTTTCTTGGCTGCAACTAACATTTGGTCACTCTTTGATCTTCTCTGTCAGATGCAGGTCCTTTTGATGCTGGTGGTGATGATGTGGGATGGTTACAGACACAAGCACTTTTTTTGTATTCTTTTCTTCCTATCAGTTTGACAGAAATAACACTAAGTAAATGCCTTCAGCCTTCCCTGGCATGCAGTTTTTCATCCAAGCAAAACACAATGTACCTATACCTTAAAGAAATATAATAATCTCTGTATTCTTGTGATTTGTTAAAACTTTTCCACAAACACCTACAGAAACTATATACTGTTTTGCCTGGAGATTTAAGGTAACAGGCTTATACTCACAGCAAGATGAATTTTTTATTGGATATTAGGCAGACATGTTATGCTGATGTTGGGAAGTGTTACCGAGAGAGTGTATGTAGAATGGACTGTTAGGAATATTCTACAGATTTATTTAAACACCTACAGCCATTTACGAAACTTTCAGGCTATATCTGTTGGAAGCTGAGGAATGACTCTATGAACTGGTAAGATTCCACCAGCTTCTAATAGTCCAGAAAATAATGTATCCATTTGTTTAAACTGCACTGAAACACCACCTTTAAGGATCAGGGGTGGTGATCATTAGTGATAACTCTTGTAGGTTGAGCGGTAATATTTTTAGACCCTTATATACTCGTTGGTGAAGCTCTGTTAGTCCTGGAGGCAGCTATAAGTTTATCCTTTATTTTTTTTTCCTCCCCCCAGAAAAGGAACATAGGGGCTTGTCTTCAAATAAAACTAAAATAAGAACCTTTAAGTTCAACTATGTGAAGTTCAGGCTGACTTAGTTTTAATATTTAGCTTGGTTAATTAAATTCCATTCTTTGCCCTGAATTTAATTATCCCAACCATTGAGGTAATTTAATATAAGAATAAAAAAGGGGGCTAATGAGAAATGGGAGAGAATCTGACCATTCCTTCATCTGGCTCAGTGGGAGCATTTCTTCTGCAAGTGTCAGTTTATGGATGGTGATGGTTTATGGGGTAATATGAATTTTCAATTAGTGAGAAAATGGAAACGAAAGACAGACAGTAGATCATCAATGAGTGATTGTATCAGGAAATCACTAAATAGCTCATCTGTAAAGTTCAGGGCATATTTTAATATGACTTCATGATACCTTAGGCATTTTGTTGCCCCTCTCAGTTGAGCTTAAAATCCGTGTTTTTTAATACACTGCATAAGTCCTTTACTTAGGGTTCCTATTCAAAGGTAAGAAAGTCAAATATTTGCTAACTTCTATGCAAGAATGAATGCTAAAATAAAAAGGTGACCTTTCTGTTTAGCTGTCATTTCCAAGGCAAATGGTCTGTTCCTTAATACTGCTCAAACTCTCCACTCTCAAGGCTGAGGTGCTGGGCAGTAGAATCAGACTGGGATTCAAATCCCAGCTGGAAACTTGCTATCTGTTTCAAGTTACTTAATCTCATTGTGCCTCAGTCTTGCCATCTGTGAAATGAGGATAGTGCCATCCACTTCTCCCAGATTGCTGGAGAAGAAAGTGAGAGAATGTAGAGGACACCACACAGCCTGGCAATAGATGCTTTGCAAATAGTGACTTCCTTTCTTCGGAATAAGTCACAGATACGTTCATAAATGAATAGCAGACACTAATGTATCCTAAGGCCAAACATAATGTCAAATGTGCCAGCTTGTTATCAATCAGGGTAGTGTGTTCCTCACTTTAAAGTACCAGTGATTCACCTGGGGATCTGGTTAAATATAGATTTGCATTTAGCCTGAGATTCTGCATTTTAACAAGCTCCCAGATGATGTAGATACTGGTGGCTGAAGCTCAACTTTTTGTTGTATGGGACTAGGGCAATGACTTTTGAATACTGAATTGACTTTGAGAGAATGGTCTAAGTTGCAAAACACAATTTTACACTATCTTTTTTTTTTTTTGCATTTGTTTAATGATAAAATTATTGGGGAAATCTGAAGATGCTACAAAAAAAAAGTTTGAATGAACACATTTAAAAATCTGGGAAGCTCAAATCCATTCTACACACTTTCATTTATTGTCTGGACAGATAAAGTACAAATAATTCAAACACAACAAGATTATGAAAAAAAAAACATTTACAATACTTTCCCTCAGAAATCATCTAAACTAGCAAGATTAACATGAAGTCATTCATTATAACTAAAGTATACAACTGCCTGGTCCTAAGATTTTTTTTCCTTTTTTTTTCCCCCAAGAGTGAACACATTATAGAGAAGAGATTTTGGCATGCCTTTCCCACTAATGCTTAGCAAATGCATCAAAACTTTGCCAGCAAACTGCGTTCATTCATAGCAGGTGATGTAAAAAGTTTTCCCTGAATGTTGAACGAGTGTTCTCTGAACTGAAATCTGGTGGTTTATTTTTATTTTTTCAAAACCGAAAAGAGGAAAAAAAAACAGAAAAAAAATTTAAAGGAGGAGTCTATGATGCAGCCTTGGTTTTCGTTACCTGTCTACCACTACGACTACTACTACAAAGTTTGCCTCTTCAGTGTGAAAACAACAGTTCTGTCTACATGCACTTAGTGGGTTCAGCATGGGAAAAAACGCACAAAATAAGCACAAGTTATAAATAACCATAACGTTTTATTACCATTAAGACTAAACTTGTATTGAAAAGATTTTATATAACAAGACAAGAAAAGCAATAGCAAATTTAACTATCAACTAGATTATGCATAGCGAGTAACTGTTTCTATTACCCAGGGAAGAGCATGAACCCTTGTATTTTTTTGTTTTGTTTTTGTTTTAAATATATAACCGTACAAAGCACAAACATACTAAAATGATCAGTGCACTGGACGCGGGAGAATGCTCCCTCAGTCATTTTGTTCCCTTAGCTCTGTTTTGTTTTCCCCAATCTGAATTACATTAAAATAAAGACCCAGTTGTTTTTATTTTTCTACTGTGCAGTAAGAAAAAATATTCACAACAAACATGACAATATATCAAACAATAGTTCTACACAAGTTACCTTGATACTTCTTTAACTGTCACTTAAATATCATAAGAAAACATTTTAAGACATATACAAACAAAACTAGCCAAGTGTTACAACTTATAATAAATTAACCCAAAGAAAAAATAACTTTATATATATATATTTATATTGTATATACACATACACACACAACAGAATGACACAATAATATGCTTCTTCCCATAGTTTAAGTAAACAAATAAGTAGTCTAGCCAATCTAGCTATATTTGATCTCGGCCATAGGCATCATCACATCGGCGATTAAATAAATAAGTGTTTCAAGCAACATAAACAGTGTTTCAAATGTACCAACACAGCCCAGTTCTATCAGCATGGGCTACAAAGTGAATTTGAAAATTCCTTAATGAATTTAAAGCAAATGTATCTTTTGTTTTCCTCTCCTAAACACATTACATTTAACTATGATACTAAGATATGTAAATAATTTCGTAGCACCTACTGCTCAAACTAAGGAAGTTTTAGATCAAAAGGAAAATTAATCTTTTTAATTTTTGTTCTGCTGACATCCCATACTGATGACTTAAAGAAAAACTGTCTTTCAACTCATCTCCTTGCTTTTGGGTTTTGACTGTGGGGAACTGTGGTACCCTGGGTAGAACGAACACTCCTTTCCCCTAGTAATTAATAATTTTTTTATTATTATTACATGCTATGAAAAGATATGAAGATCATCTGTTTATAGCCCATCCTTCAAAAAACAGTCTACGAATCCAGTTTAAAACACACATCTTGATCTCTAAAAAGTTACCAGTGCAGTATGAACGCGACAAAGTTGTCAATTTCCCCTAAATTAGCCAGTCAAAATATTTTTTTCTCAAATCCAGATTCTCTTGTAAAAATTCTTTATATTTTATAAAAATAGATTTTTCTTGAAACCCATTTTCAGCAAAGAGACCACCTCTTTGGCAACAATGTTAATGTTATTAAATTGTTAATGTCATCAGGTATCCCCCTTGACCCCCATCCCCTAACAGAAGACTGTTTTTAGTTCACATGATATAAAAGAAAAAAGGAAAAATAAAAAAATTTGCAAAAGTTTTTTTTTTTCATTTTTGCAATTTTTATTATTCCTCTTTAATTTGTGTGGGGGGTTTTTACCAATCGGATTGGATCAACTTTTTTGACAAAAAAGAAAAATCTTTTTTTTCTTTCTTTGAATCCCATTACTTTGTAAAAATTGTTTTATTTTTATTATTATTATTTTTTTTTTTGTTTTTTGTTTTTCTTCTTCAAATGAGCGAATGGTCATCTTAAAAAGACCCACCTTCAAGGAAGGTAGTAAAGTTAGCTGGCTGGGTTAAAATCCCTGCACATCGCTATCTATGTATATTATATTCAACAACGACAGCTATGAAAGAACATTCAATGCATCAAAGGTATTTTTTTTTGTATTTTTTTTCTTTTTTTCTAAGCATTATAAAATCCTTTCCTGGTACACCTCAGGATAATCCAATGTTTTAATACTTAGGCAACACTGGCTTATAAAGTCCATGGTTGAATATAAGCCTCAAAAAGTTTGTTTCTCTCTCTTTTGTGTGTGTGTGTGCGTGTGTATGTGTGTGTGTGCGCACGTGTGTTTTGTTCGTATATATTTATATATATATTTTAATAAGTAAGGATGGGAAATTCAGGACTTGTGGGCTTTGTTGGTTTTAAAGGAAACTTGCAACACTCGGTCTCCTAGGCGGTACCCGTTGAGGCTGGCAATGGCCATGGCTGCCTCATCATAGTTGGTCATGGTGACAAAGCCGAATCCCTTGCACTTGTTGGTGTTGAAGTCGCGGATGACCTTGACGTTGTTCACTGCGCCGAAGGGACCAAAGAGCTGCCAGAGGACACTCTCGTCGGAATCAGGGGACAGGTTGTAGACAAAGATGCACCAGCCTGTTCCCGTGTGACCAGGGATGTTCATTCCCACAAGGCTTGTCATCCCGTCAATGGTGATTGGGGAGAACCTGGGGGGACAGGCAGAAGGGGGGACTGGTCCAGACATCAGTCTGACCACGGATAACACACAGATGCACAGACACAGACATGGGGGCAGAGGGCTGAGTGAGTGTGTTTGCAGGAGAGTCTTCAGGGTTTAAAAACCAAAATGCAAAAACTAATGTCTCTGGTATTTTTTCTGAATGGAATGGCTAAACTGACTAAGGCCCATATATGCCAAGAAAAAGGCTAGATCAATTCCTAATAACTGTAAGGAAATCCCAGAGCAAGGCTCTATCCCACTTCTACCACAGGATACTTCTACCATAGGATATCCCACCCTGACCCTTAACCTCCCACCCCACCACAGCAGACAGTAACCTCTTGGGAGGAGCGGCTCTATATTATTCATCCTGTTGCTCTACTTATTTATTCAGTGAGGCACGTATGGGACTATCACAGGCAGTGACACATAGAAAATACTCAATAAATACTCATTGACTGTATAAGTGAATAACATTGGTGGGTATCAGTGCTTGGGAGATTTTATTTATTCTTGAAGGCAGATTAGGGGATGGCCCTAGGAGTGCTCAAGTCTACCATCTTTGCAGTCCCCTGACTTATTGTTGCCAAAATCTCTTGATATTTTGAGGAGAGAAACACATGAGAATGAACAGACATACCTTGTTATTAATCAGATGGATGCCTCATGTTTCATTTAGCATTTATTCAAAGGAGTTCTCCCAAAAATCCCCAAGCAAGAATACTAAAGACATATCACTCCTTGATGCTATATTATCTGGAATTTCTAAGCATCATTATAAAGCTTATAATAATATATATAATTATATAATGTGATATATAAAATATACTATCTTCATTTCTAAGCATCACAGGAGTGAGATTTCAAGTCATTTGTGCATTTATTTGTCTTAAATTAGAAAAGCTGAAAACTGTTATTTACCCTATTACAACTACTTTTGTATTTGGCTTTGAAATCTCAGTTTTCCTGTTATCTTGAAAAAAAAAAAACAACTCTTCAGAGTCTATTCACGGTCTGATAAAATATATCTACGTGTGATTCATAATGGATGCATTGGGTTAGGTTACCAGTGCCGATAGCAGAAAAATATTTGTTAGCATTTTGTTTTATACCAAATATATACAGGCATTTGGGCTCTATCCCATCTTGGTTTTCACGTGGTTGGGCTTCGGTTTTTATTTCTCAAAAAAGGGAGGAGGAGAGGAAGCAAAAACTGGAGAGAGGATGGGATAAAGTGTTACCTAGGACTTTTGGTTGTCATTTTGGTTTGGTTTTTGGTTTCAGAGGTGGGGAGGGAGACAGAGAATCCCAAGCAGGCTCCACGCCCAGAGTGTAGCCCAATGCAGGGCTCAATTTCACAACCCTGAGGTTATGACCTGGGCCAAAATCAAGAGTCAGACGCTTCACTGACTGACCCGACCAGGAGTCCTTAGGACATTTTAAAAATCAGCAACTATTCTTGGAGATTTGAAAGTCCTAGGAAAGAACAGTTCTGCATCTAACTAGAATTTAGATAATCAAAGGGCGGGTAAAGATATGCTAACCATAACAACTCAATAGGTACTAATTTTGGCATTATTCACTAAGTCAAATTTCTCTCTTGCTTAAAAACAAATAATAGAACCAAAACACATGGTGGTAAGGATTCTTAGGAGGGCAAATCCATGTCTATGATTTGCATTATTTCTCAAGACTGTCTTCTCAACCTTCTCTCCTCCAACTGAGTGAACTCATTCCTTTCATTTAAAGGTAGAGAACAGCGAGGTATTTATCTGAAGGCCAAAGTCAGGAGCCAGCAAAGAGGTTTCAAACAGAGTCTCAACTCTAGTTGAGACTGGAGGGCTTTGGTAGGAAGGAGTCTGGACCCAAATCTGGGTCTAATAGGAAAAGAAAATGCTCTTATCAACTAGTGATGTTTGCTCTGAGGCTGCACCTGTGCCTTCCGTGGCCTCAGCGCATGTAAGCATCACTCCACACGTGGAGCTGCCTCCCTGAAGGTAGACGGGACCAGAGGCCAGAGGTGGGAAAAATGGAAGAGCGGGAGTGGGAAGAGGCAAGCAGTATGCCCAACACATGGAAGTAACTCCCAATTATCCTCACTGGTGCCAGGCTGGAGACTGGGGAGGCTGGCGCTCGGCTAGCAAAGCCAGCAGGACAGCAACTTCTGCCACTGTGTGTGGGTTTCCAGACTTGGGGTACTTACCATGCGTGGCAAGTGCTGAGAGCACTGCCTCGTACGGGGAGTGTGACTGGGACTATTAAAAACCACATCTCTTTGCCTGACTGTGGGAAGTGGAATTAAAGCGTGCAGCTCTACTGAGCAGGATGATGAAGATGCTGTGTCCCTAGCAGCTCAGTGGAGCTTATCAAAAGCACATATGGGAATCTCATGGACACAGTGACAGAACACACTCAACTTCCCAAGACTCAGCTTTCACACTAGGTCTGGATCACTCTTGTGACTGCATTCAGAGAGCCCCACAAACCTTGATTCTCTGATCCCCCAATCCCCCAGAAAGGCTTTCCATGAAAGAAACCACAAGTGTAAAACACAATACGTGTATAACCAAGGGAGGATTTATAATAACTGCTAAAACCTGTAACAAAAGAAA
Source organism: Mustela putorius furo (assembly GCF_011764305.1). Taxonomy (NCBI): domain Eukaryota; kingdom Metazoa; phylum Chordata; class Mammalia; order Carnivora; family Mustelidae; genus Mustela; species Mustela putorius. Next base: position 39,604,149 of record NW_025422005.1, on the reverse strand, counting down.
CCCCTGGTTGAGGTGCACACAGATACACTTCGTTCTCAGGCTGTGCCCTGAAATGCACACGGAGGTGGGGGTGAGGTCAGCAGGTCATCCACACGTTTACTCATGCTGTGGCCAGTCCAAAATCTAATTTATCCACTGATAATCATAAGATTGTTAACCACGATTAGCAAAATGTTCTAATTTTGATTTGCTGGAATCTGCCCTCTTAACTGAATCTTGGCATTGCTAATGCAAAACAGTTGCTCTGCAAGTTTGCAAAATCAGCTGGCAAAGAGTAGGAGCCTTCTCCCTTAAGGGGAGCTGTCCAGGGAACCAGATTATCAAGGGCTTGGTAGCTGTGGCACCTGAACCATAGGAGAAGCCCACCTGTAAATAAAAGAAAAAGTGAAACACACAAACACACTTTGTGTGCCCTAAAAGAAACAAAACCAACTGAGGTCTGAAATTAAAATTAAGAATTTGACATGCTGGTGGAGGAAAAAGGAAGAATTAAAAAAAAAAAAAAAGTAAAGTTAGTGAATTAAAAAAAAAAATTTCTAGCCCCAGTCTGTGCCAACACGGACATCTGGCAATCTGTGGAGTTTTAATTACCTCTTTACGCCATAGGCCATATTAAGCAAATTGTCCAGCCTGCAAAGAGAAGGAGGGTCTCTGGGTTAATGCCTCACAGATGGTAAGATTGCTCAATGGAACTATTAATAAGAATGCTCCATTTTCAAAGAAGAAAAGCTCAACAACTTTCCCCAATGCTTAGGAGTCTATCCACTGGTAGTTTCCCCCTTTTCTGCCTCCAACCATGAGTAATTCATGTTCAGGTCAATGCTAGAGTTTAAAGCAAGTGTCTAATGAAGCTCCCTTTCTTTCAAGGTCTGAATTAATTCCACTCCCCCCTCCTCTGAGAACATGTGTGTGGATTTCATTTTATATTGTGTGTGAAGTTGTTAAAAGGGGGCAGCTTCTTAAGTTGTTCACCTTTTATTACAATTCACCTTTTAGTGCAATTAAACTTGAGAATGAAAGGAACACACGTGCATGTACAATGCATATCAGAATGGATCTTTTCTCTTAGTCTAGCTACATTAACTAAATCTTACCACACACATTTTTTGGGGAAGGAGGAGTTTGGGGGTTAAGATTTTTTTTTTTACAATTAGCTTATTATTTACAACCTGAAAGCTCCGCCTCGTAAACTGCCATTATGTTATAATCTCCCTCATGTTCAGTATTTTACTTGGGGACAAGCTATTCACACCATGGGGCAGTAGTAACCATAGTTTCCACCATTAGAAGCCTGCTGGAAAGGCTTTTTACATAAATCCTGCATGTGCGCTCACACAAAATAAAAATTAGATGACTTGGACTCTTCATGAAATCATTAACCCGTTCAAATTCCCAGGATATGGGAGGACACTACTGAGGCTGATTTTCCTCCTCTTCATGGCCAGATGGAGAGCCTACTATCTTTCCATGTGATGTTTGAAAAGAAGAAAAAAAAACCCCTTTCATTAAAGGGCACATGGATGGAATAAAAGAATTATTTAGAATTCTTATGGGTAGGTCAAGAATGTTCTTATCTCTCCTACAATAAAGGCAATCAGCTTTGGACTGCCCTCACAGAGTGAAACCTGCCTTTCAGAAATGTCCCAGGAGAAGGGAAGTGCCCATTGTACTGAGAGGGTTGGGTGCCTGAGGGAAACACTAATAAGGCTTAGGAAAATCTTCCTTCTTATTTCCCAGAATCTGGTCAGAGTGAAGTCAACACAAAAGAGAGTACCTATGCAGAAGAAAGGAGGACAGGCCAGACCACTTCCCTGGCAAGGATCTGCCTCCTGGGCTACACATGCCTTTGACTTTGGTAAAAGCCACTCCCTCAGCCTTAAGTCTAAGCTGTTGAATGTGCCTACTATTGGGGATGAACAGAACCTTCTGGTTTGGTTAAATATAGGAATTTTTCTTTTATCTGGATTGATGGAGGTTAACCACACTCACATTGGTAAGTTGAAAGGGGGTTTGGAAGAGCATCTGGTCCAACCATTTCATGTTACAGCAGTGGAAACTGAGGCCCAGTGGGGTGTGTGAACCTGCGGGCCGAGGTTCTTACTCTTGCCCCATCTTTCAGGGTTGTGGGTTTTCCTGGCCCTCGCCCAGCTCTGTACTCCTGTAGCAGGGTCCTTTCCCCGTGGGTGTGCCTACCTGAACCTCTGGGCTTGGTGGTGAAGCGGGCCAGGGTAGCGCCGGTTGGGGGACTGGTAGAGCTGGGACAGCAGGGCCTGGCTGGACTTCTGGCTGGGGTTGTTGGCAAACTTCACAGTAATCGGTTCCGTAGCACCGCTGGGCTTCTGGCCATTCAGCCCTTTGATGGCTTCTTCTGCCTCGATTCTCTTATCAAATCGGATGAATCCCACCCCTCTGGACACTCCTGAGGAAAGAGAAAGGGCCTTCGTAAAGAGTGAACAAACCAAACTGGTAAACACCCCTGGGAAGAGATGGGCTGGGCCCCAGAGAGATTCTGTGGGGAGTCAGCCCACTGAGGGAGCCAGGGCTGAGCCTGGCTCCCTGTATCTCTCTCATCCATCAAAACCCATCTGCCTGTGTTTCTGCCATCATGGCTCTGGACAGGTGACTCCCACCCACAGAACACAGGCACCTCTCACATTCATTCCAGCCTCTACCACCGGCCTGCTCAGTCCCTGTCTCCCTCTAGTTGCTGTAGCCCATCACCCACTGTCCAGTTTCTAGTCCTATAATGTGCCCCCCACACCTAGCGACTACATAATTTGTTTGCCAAGCAGACTCTGACTACTAAAAGGGCACCTTTTAAAAATACTCTTTATCCATTTTTCATAACTTTTCAATTTTTTACCTTGTGTATGGTTCCTGTTCCTCATGGTCCCACATTCCACACACAGAGTAACAAAGCCCACACACCAAACACCCCTTCCGTGGCTCCATGTTGCACACAGATGAAGTCAGACTTCTTAGCCTGGCTTTCAGTGCCCCTGATGAGGTGGCTCCAAGTTCCCTGTTGAGCCTCAGGCCAGCCATACTTGAACTGCCACATATTCCTTGAACAGGCTATGTTCTTCCTCAGCTCCATGCCTTACAATATATCCTCTCCACCTATTCTATAGGATACATCCTACCCATCTAGAATTCTCTATCCCTCCTTTGTGCCAGATAACTGCAAGTCATCCTCCCAAACCCTGCTCAAACGTCACCTCCTTGATGCAGCCCTCACACCAATCCCCTGCCAGGCACAGTACACCTCCTCCTGAGCTCCCGGGGGACACAGGAGAGCCTTTTGCAGGCACGCATCACACTGGAGTCCTGCAAGGGCAGGACTGTGTCTCCTTCATCCCTGGACCCCAGTGTCCCTCTGAACAGTGTCTGGGGGCAGAGCTGGCTTCAGCAAGGGTTTGTCACACGAGCTGGATGATAAACAGACACTAAACTCTCTGGGGGGTGGGGTGGTGTTTTAAATTGGATCTAATGTGGAATAGGTGAAAACATGTTATCATTAAAAACGCAACCCAGGGTAGCTTACGTTTCTTACTGAGAGGTGGTGGTTACCTTTCTTAATGATGGACAAAGTACCACAGTCCCGGGCCCTGGCTTCATGTCCCTGCACTGCTACTAACTACCTGGGCAGAAGTCAGATCCCTCACTTTGGACCACTCTTTTCTCATGTGGGGAATGAGGCAGCGTGAGATTCCCTCTAGCTCTCTAACGCTATCATTGGAACCGGAGCTCTAAGATGGGTTCTTTCCACATACAAAAGTAATGTTACTTGGTTGAGGGTTGAAAGAGACTTTGAAGGTCATTCAGTCCCACTCACAACCTGATGCCCAAATCCTCTCTACAGCCCTGCCAACCAGGTTAGCTGCTGCTGGAACTGTTCCCATGATGGAGATCTACCTCCTAAGGCGGCCCATTTTAAATGTGGGCATTTGATTGATCAGAGTCTTTCTCCTAAGTCAAAACCCTGTCTACGCATGACCCATATCTTTTACCCTAAGCAACCATTATCTCTCTGCTCCTTTGGGTCACAGGGCACTGGCTGTGGCATTGAGACACAAGGAAAGAAATGACAAAGAAACACTTAACCTGTGACTTGATCAACCAGGATTCGAGAGGTGATGATACGGCCATACTGCGAGAAAAGCTGCTCCAGTTCCTTCTGGGTCATGGTTTTGGGAAGGCCGCTAACGTAGAGGTTAGCATCCCTGATTGAGGCAGAGCTTGGACGGGCATATGAGACCTAGGAAAAGGCAAGAGGAGCTAAATCCATTATAGCAACACCCTCCAAGTAGAGGCTGAGTCAACAACTGAGATGGCAGTCCCTCGTCTATCATTCTAACTCATGGTGTCAGTTTAAATAACTCAGTAGTTCAGAGTCTTAGCTCCTCTTGTACTAGTAGTGAGAATCAGGAGAACAGCAATAGAGGAACAAAAGGAGAGTTGACTATAACTTAAAACAAATGCACAGATAAGGGTCTCTAAGTGCAGAACAAAATAGCTACTGTATGGCAGCTGTTAAATGCAGAACTACCCACGCATGGAGTTCTGAAGATTTACCTCCTGGATGTGGGTGTATAGATGATTTACTGTATCCAACACATAATAATCTTTGAATAAACCAAAAAAAAAAAAAACCTCCAAGAAATTCTGCTCTGCAGATTTCTCTCCTTGCCACCGCGCCCCCCCCACCCTCCCAGCCCTTCGTTTTCAACACATTAAAGTGATCAGGTTCTCTGCAAGATTTTTTATGTCCCCTCCTTTGTGTTGTTCCAATCTGCTCCCACAAGGTCTGCTCTCGCTGAATGACAAAGTGCTGGTGAAACGGGGCTTCGTGAACATCTGCTTGTGAAACCGGATCTGTGACCTTGTCATAACATCTGCAAGAACCAGTTGCCGTCTAACTTGGAGCAGGAGCAGATAAAACCACAATCAACAAAATGAGGGCAGGGGGTAGAAAGGAGAGCAGGAGAGGACAGGGGGAGAAAGAAGCGAGCCTCACGAATGGTTATAATAAGTTCGACTTTGTAAATTTGTCCTCCCAGATCTCTCAACTGCTTTTTTTCCCCCAAAAAGCTAACACAGAAGTGTAAACAGATCTGAAATTCCATCTGCAAGAAGCCAAATCTGTAGCAGTACACATAAGCAAAGCAAACCCCAGCAGTCATTAATTTTAGACTTTCATTTACTTATTTATTTATTTTTTAAGAAAACAACATCAGACATTTGAAATATAATTTACAGCTAGTCTAACAAAAGCACTTTCCTGCTAAAGCTATTTCTGGGGCAGTTATGGCTCAGAATAGATGATGAAAACAGTCATTTCAGAGCACATCTGACAATGTTGGACAGGAAGGGACCTATATGGCTTAGCATTTTTCAGTTGGGAGTTTTATTTAATCCATATAACCAATTTACAAGTCCTGCTAAGACTACAGGGGTGTGTGCATGTGTTCTGCACACACACACACACACAAACGTGTGTACATAAGAAAGCGTACGTGTTAAACTAGACCCTTGGCATTAAGAACTAAACCTTGAGCAGTGGGTCTGGTGGTGGATCTAGCAAAGGGGAGTGAATGCTGAGCAGACACCTCACCCTTGGCACTCTTTCCCTCTCAAGGACTGAGATGCCGAGTCCCTTTATGGATTCCACACTGAAAAATAGATGTTGACTCAACAGATAAAATGATGTGAATGACAAATCTGGCTCACTGGTCTCCTCCTGCTGATGGAGTGAGTCGGCCTATCTGCAGTATCTACCTCTTCCAGGAACTCAGGGATGGCCTCTGTAAGCTCCTTCCCAGCACAGGGCTGACATGCAAAGGGACTTTTACGTGGCTGGTAGCTGGGGAGTGGGGGCTGAGTTTCATGTGACTGCGTGCACAGAGCATCACTCCACACAAGGCTCTCCTACCCCATCCTTTCAGGAACAAAGTCTTTCAGGTTATAACCCAGCAGAACTGTTTTTCAGGCATGAGAAGGGAGCAGTAGGGGGAAGGAAATAAGAATGTTGTAGTGATATGTTCATGGTAATGAGAGTTACCCCTATCTCACCAGTGCCAATTATTAGACAAATTAATTATCTGAATGACATTTGCGCTGCCCTAAAACATACCCTCCTACTTCTATGTCCTTGCTTGTGGGGAAAATTTTTCCACTTACTTTCTCAGGCCCTGATCCTATTCTCCTTTAAGGCCCAGCTCCAATGCCATCTTCTCTAGGCAGCTTTCCCTGATCCTACCTCCTCCTAGTAGGGCTCTCAGTGAACTGCACCCATGGTACTTGCTTAACCTGTTCGGACCTTGAGTCACCATCTTTCTATCTAGTCTCCTGATCATCTAATTTGCTGATCTCCTTGTGGTCATGGTGTGTGTGTGTGTGTATGTGTGTGTCTTGTTCATTTTTGTGGCTCTAGCTCCGAGCACAGAGCCTGATACCTGCAGGATGTTCAACACCTACGGAAAGAATAAATGAACACACCCACAGAATATAATGAATGATGTGGTCCTTAATGACTCTTTGGGGCTAACTGCAACTTGGATTCCTCCACTTAGGGGGATCAACAAGAGTTAATCATAGAATCATAGACTCATGCATTCAGAATCATAGCTGGGTTTCCCTATTAAGCTAAGAGCTAAGGGACAGTTTTCCTATTCCCCAGTATCTGAGATTGGAAGGACCGAGAGAAGACTGTTCTATGACTAGACATCACCCAGAGGCCTTCTCTAAGCAAACATTTCCCAAGGATCTACTATCAACCAGGTGCAGTGCTGTGTGCTGGGGATGCATAATAAGCAAGAAAAAAGAGTGGTCTCTTGCCCTAAAGGATTTCCAAGTCCAATGGGGACAAGAGACAACACACAGGAGGCACCAAATAAACATGAGTCAAATACAAGAAATACTCTTATTGGCCAATTATCACAATGCCCCAAGATGTGTTCTCTTTTAGGGCTATATCACTGGGACTGGAACACTGAGAAGGGGAGACTAATATTCCTTTTAATTAAGGGTTAAAAGGGCCAGGAAGAAGACAGAGCTGAGATGAGATTGGTGGTGAGACAGGTGTAGGTTGGGGTCAGGTAATGGTGGCCTAGTGATAGCTCTCCAAGGACAAATAAGATGATGAAGGTCAAGAGCTTAGTGCGGTGCCTCTTTGATACCCAATAAATGCGCAATGGAGAGTAATGACCTTGACAGCCAATGGTCTGGGCAGCCAGAGCTGGGGGAGGGGGTGGGCTGGAGACAGACCTGCTAGGAAAAGGAGCTGGCACTGGAGAGTCAATGACAGAACAAAACCATTTCCCCAAACCTCATCCAGGGAGAATTACTGCCACAGATCACAGTCACAGAGCAATAACAAGTCCCAAAGGTGAACAGCAGCACTTTGAACATTCACCAAACCTAACTCCCGCTTACTTTTTCTCCTTGACTTGGAGTCTTAAGTCACTTAGTCCCCTGCCCTGTCCAGGAAATCTGTAGAAGTGGGTGTGGGCAAAAATGACAGAAAAGGGATCTTTCTAAATTTATTATCCAAATGCTCATCCTGGTATTTGCACACCTCAAGTGTCCTCATTCATTTATGAAATTCCAAGTGACTACAGGTGTCACGCATGTCATTGTGCTGAAACATTTCTCAAAAATGGTGCACTGCTACCACCGGCAGACAGCCAGCCAGTCTTTGCTGGTTTGTTCACTCCACTAAACTAGTGGCCTGGAGCCCAGGGCTTCCAATGCTGAAGGCAGAGCCCTAGAGAATCCCAGGCCTCAGACCATCAGGATCCTGTTCAATTCATTCATCCCGGATTTCTGAAGACAAGACTGGCATTTCTAGGCCGGCACTGATCTTGCTCTGGAGCTCAGAAAGAGCTGGGAGTGGGGAAGCTACTCCTCTCTCTCTAGGTAAGTATGGTCCAGAGGCAGGTGACTTTACAAATGATCTTGGTAAAAGATAGGTAGTCTCAGGGTGCCTGGGTGGCTCAGTGGGTTAAGCCTCTGCCTTCAGCTCAGGTCATGATCTCAGGGTCCTGGGATAGAGCACCGCATTGGGCTCTCTGCTTGGCAGGGAGCCTGCTCCCCCCCAACCCCCGCCCTCTGCCTGCTTCTCTGCCTACTTGTGATCTCTGTCCAATAAATAAATCTTAAAAAAAATATATTATATATATAAAAAAAGATATGTAGTCTCTCCAAACTCTCCATCTCCGCAGGCTTACCCTAACCTCGACCCTCTGCAAGAGTGACAGTACAGTGTGGAGTTTATGAGCCCTGACTGTGGGCTGGCTCTGGCACTCATTAGCTGTGACCTTGGGCAAGTAATTTGATCTTAATAAATCTCAGTTTCTTTACTCGTATAAAGGGGGATGATTTTCTTTCGGTAAGTTATTGTAAAGAATTGAGATAATAGATTTAATGTGTATAGTGCATTCCTAGAATTTAGCAGCTATTTAGTACATATTATTATGTGGTATGTACTATGGGCTTTCATGGGGCAGTGTGGGACTCTAGCCCCCATTGGGACACATCTTACAATTTTACCACACAAGCAAACATCTGGGATACCACCAGTGAGCAGCTATAGAGGCACCACTGTCCTCTTCCATCAGCCTGGTGGAGTTTGGGTCATCCTTTACTACTTCACTGCCATGAATTTCTTTGAGCACATTCCTACAGATTCCACTGTACTTCCCAGTTTCCACGAAGTACTTTCCATTTTCCAAAGTGACTTCTTAAGGCTGCTGTCGGTGATTCTCACCAAGGTGGCACTGGCATTCGTCACTAACGGGGCAGCAGAAACGATGCTCCTCCCCCACACCCCAGCTCACAGCCAGGGATCGGCCTGGGCAGGGTGGGAGGAACAGCACAGCCTAGGGAAAAGCGTTTCCCAAGTCCTCTGGCAACCCTTCACCTCCTGTCTTACCTGCCACGGTACAGAAAAGGGAGAGGGCTTGGAAAGCACGGTAAAGGCTTGGTTTTGGGTGCTGGGAGGCTGGTAAGATAAGAAAAGGCATCCTTCTTTGCCTTGGGAAGGTGTTTCATTAGTCAAATACTGGCACTAGAAGACAAGAGTTCATTCATTCCTCCCCTTCCAGGACACTTCCTGGGGGCAGGTCCCCTGCTGGATACTTCTGCTTCAACCATGGTCCAGTAAGGAAGGGAGCAATTAAATGAGTACCGTACAGAGGGCTGTTCCTGGCAAGGAACACTCCAGCTCCCAGTGTTAGCTTCCACGTGCAGGGAGCCCTTGGAGTAGTACTCTAGGCCTCTCTGTGCCCCGTGACCACCTCCTCTCTAGGGGAAGACATTTGGCCAGGCTTTGGTAAGGGCGATGGGCACAGGAGCCTCAGCTGCTGCCTGCCTCCTCCCTTCTGGCAGCCACTTTCTGTTTCAGGCTCTGTACTATGTGAGTAGGTTCTGCTCCCATATGGGGAGGACTGTGGTGTCCATAGCACCTGTGACAGGGGCTGTCAATCTGTCAAAGTGTGGGATTCTGTGTCAGGAAGCCCATTGTGTTCAGGAAATCCATCTTGGGTGTAATCCGTAATAAAGGTGACCTTAGGATTTAATACGCTCTTCTTTTTTGTCTTACCTCTCAACTGGTTTATAGCTAGGATGTAGAAGACAAGGCCATCACTTGTTAGACCCCTTCGAATTATAAGAAGGATCTCATTGACTGGATGTTTTCATGGGCTAGGCATTCTATTCACAAAACTGCTAATCTCTACAACTGTGGCTCATGGTAAGCAGAAATATAGGTGACAGGTGTCATTGGTGATCCCAGCAGAAAGCACTCTCCTTGAAATCCACTTTACAGAAACTCGGTACCAAAAGTGGCCTCAAAATTTCTAGGTGAGATCCTAGGCAGCTAGCCACCTGCCTTCTATGTTACACAGGAAGCTTACTGCTTCATGAGGTGTCTTGCCCCATCACTAGCCATCCCTGATTATGGGTAAGCTCATCCGTCTACTGAATTCAAATGTGTCTCTTCTACAGCTTCCATCCTTCTCCAATTTCTATTTTAGCTGCACACACTAGGGGCACCCTTCTGTCTGAATCACCCTTTATCCCGTGGGTTTCTCTCACTGATAGGTGCTAGTTAGAGCATCAGGCAACTGTATTTTGAGACTGGCCACTCCAAGGAAGTTCTTGGTTATGTTACTTTAACTAACACTGAGCATCTATTCTGGAATTCTGAAAAGAGACAAAGGTCAAGAGCCAGGGCTGTGGGGCTAGAAAGATAGGAATTTAAATCCTGACTGCTTACTAGCGGTGTAATCTTGGGGAAAGTAACTTAACTTTTCCGATATGTATCACCTGAGTAACATAGTTTAGAAGATTTCTAACAGAGCACTTGGAGCATTAAACAAGCTAATGCAAATATGTTATACACAAGCAATGAATCATGGACCACTACATCAAAACTAATGATATATTGTATGGTGACTAACATAACATAGTAAGAAAATTATAAAAACACAAAATAAACAAGCTAAAGCATATAACATTTCTAGGCACTATGGGGAGCCTGGGTGGCTCAGTCAGTTAAGCACTTGATATTTAATTTCAGGGTCATGATATCAAGCCCCGTGTCCAGGCTCTGTGCTCAGCAGGGAGTCCGCTTGAGATTCTCTCTCTCCCCCTCTCTCTGCCCCTCAACCCCCTCTCTCTGTCTCTGTCTCTCAAATAAATAAACAAATCTTAAAAAAAAAAAACAAACGGTTTCTAGGCATTATGCCTGGCACACAGATAGTGCTCCATAAATAGCAGCTTTGCTGTAACTGCTATGGTCTTACATGAGATTCTGGGAGTATAGAGATGAATACAACAGTCCTTGACATGTAGAACTATGAGTCTAGCAGAGGAGACAGACACAGAGACCTATCATTTCAGAAGATCAGGCTGCAGATTTTCCCCAATGTGTTGTAACACCTTCCTCTCAGACTGAGCACAAACTCCCCAGAGCATATGAATCCCAGGGGGGATAGTCATTCCAAAGAGCCCAGGAGAATGGCAGCAGAGAACAGACTCTGGCGCTGCCAGGGCCTTCGAGGAGCAAACCCTTGCAGGTACCTCTGATCCCACCTCCAGGAGCAGGGAGAGAAGAAAGAAGCCAGCTGTTTCCTAGAAACGACAGCTTTGATTATGAGGATCAGCTTACCCCTGTTCCTATGGCTGCTGCCCTGCCCACAGGCAGAACAGGTGTCTGCTTATGTGGCCCCATTCCTCATACTTTCCTCCACCTGTCACCTGATACACGATATTCTTTTACCAGGGGCAAGACCCGACGGTAATATTTCTAATGAGCCCCGATGGTACCACTTCTTCCTGCTCAAAACCTTCAGTGGTTCTCTAGCACCTTGTGATAATGATCGAATGCTTCATTTGAGCATTCAAGGCCCTCCGAGATCTGGACTTCTCACCACCTGCTAATGCTCCGTGTACTCTGCACCACAGTTCAAATTAAAAAGGTCAGTCTTCTGAATATGCACTTCACGTCTCTACTTCTGTCTTTGTTTTTGCTATTTGCTCACCATCATATCAAAGCGAACCCCTGCCCATCCATACAGACCCTGTCTGAATACCGCCTCCTCCAAGAGGACTGCTGTCTCCTTGAACTCTATAGATGGTATACATTTCCATGGCCGCAGCTATCACAATACCTCCATCATGGAGTTTAAGAATATCCAAGAGTATTAGGAGGGTATCTGGCATACAGTAGGCTGGAAAAACACTTCTTTTAAAAAAATGGTGTAGTGATCTGTTCATATGCCTACAGCTTTAACGAAGTCCATCAAATTACCAAGCGGTCTTACTTAGTAGAAGGATCTCGCCGTCTGTCTAGTGGCCCCCAGAAAGTAGAGATGTGTTAAAGGTTTCATGGGCTGATTGGTGGAAGAGCTGGTCTCAGAGATGAAGACACTCAGTCTTCTCACTAAACTGCACCTCCTGACTCTTGCTCTCTGTTAGACTGATAAGGTGACTGAAGCCACCTGGGAGGTGCGTTATACTTCCCACTATACAAGCCTCTATATATGGTGCCTGAGGCTTAACAAGACTCAAAGCTCTTTCCTTACATTTTTAAAAAGCATCTTTGAAGCATGTACATCTCTAAAACATGCAGATAGGAAACAGACTTCCCCTCTCATGTAACTTTCACCCAGGGATAACCCTATTCACTTTTGCCCTATTCACTTGGGCAACCGACTATAAACTTTAAACTATGAGGACCCAGAAGTGAGACATTATTTGTTCCATTTTCTAGATGACATACTCTGGCTCAGTGAGATGAAGTACTTGTCCAAGGTCACACAGCCGAACTAAGACAAAGCTGGATATTACTCCAAGATCTGGGATCTTTCCACTATGTCAGGCTAATGTGGACAGTGAAATAAAAGCTGTGTGCTTGGCACAAATGGCTACTTTCCCTGGAAATTTACCAAGCTGACAAGATCACGCTATAATATTTTATTAGTTAGATTGTTAGAGCTAGAAGACACCATTTTGCAGATGAGGAAATGCATCCAGGGAAGTAAAAAAGTAAGTCACCCAAGGTCATCCTGGTGGTTTTTGACAGAACTAGGACTTGACTGATTCTTCATCGTAACTCAGTGCTCTTTCAAATGGACAACAAAGGTGAAGGGAAGTGGGATTGGCTCTATGATCTTTGACAGGCCAGCTGATTTGCCCTGGGGCTTCATGATAGTCACGGAGAAGAGATTCTTTATTCCCCACAGCCACTGATGTTTCAGGCCAGCGCTGTGCAGTAGAACTTTCTGGGATCACGAAAATGTTCTAGATCTGAGGTGTTTGATGGTGGCCACTAGCTACATGTGGCTACTGAATACTTCCAATATACCCAGCATGACTGAGGAACAGAACTTTTCATTTTACTTAATTTTAATTAATTTAAATTCAAATTTAAAAAGTCATATGTAGCTGGTGGCTGCTTTACTGGACAGAAGAGTCTGAAGCCCAGAAATCACACAAAAATACAGAATCTCAGAGCTCAAGGGTTAGACCCCAGTGTGGTATAGGAATCTCTCCTACATCATCCCCAATTACTCCATCTGAATGTCTCTGACAGTCAGAGACTCACTACCACCCAAGGCAAATGTTCTATCCTGAGAGCTGCACGGGCTCTCTTTCCGGATTCTTGAAATACAGAATTGCACTTCAGAGTCCCTGCAGACTTCTTTTCCCGTAAGAACAGAGAAGCAACCACGGTGGATGAACCTGGGAGTGCAGCATCATCTTGGCCATCTTCCCCATTTGCCTCTGCACAACCCTTAGAGTGTCTCTTTAAAACGTAAAGCTGAGAATGGGGCACAGACACGAAGGACAGTTGACCAGAGTGGATTCCTGGAATCTGGAATCCACAATTCTCCTAACACAGCCAAGGTGAGCTGGCTTTTCTAAGGCAGCTCACACCCCCCGATGGTTTCTTTCACACTTGTAGACAACTCAAGCCCCCAAGCCCCATTCCACACACTTCTGAAAACCTACGTGTCCTCTCAACCCACACCTGATTTGCTTTTGTAATCCAGACCCAGGACACAGTGGACGACCTTTAAGATACTGGAATTATAACAACCTCACTGGGCAGAGAGAACAGGGATGCGCTAGGTCAATCCTTCAAACTCCTACACCGGTATCTGAAATTATTCACCCAGATGAAGTTAGCAGGGCTCTGAGAAGCAGAGCAGGCAAACAAGCTCTCACAGGAGAGAATGAGCAGCCCGGTACAATGGGGGGTAAACGGGTGTCCAGTTTCCACTGCGGTGCATGTGTGCCCTTTCTTGGCTCCTTGGGGATTCAGTGATCCAGTCTCCCTTGCTGACCTTGGCAGGACAGTGCTCCCACACTGTTCTGACTATAGCTGTCATGGGGGAGGAGAGAAAAGTGCCTTTTTATTATTAATAAGACTGAGGGAGGCAGTCTATCATTTCTGGGTGGGGTGTTACCCGTCAGCAAAAAATGATCTGCTAACTCTCCAGGAAGCATTAAGAGCAGTGATAGGAGAAATAATTGCTTATGCCGAGTGCAAAGAAAAGATGCTTCAGCGGAACAAAGGCCTTTAGCAAGGCAGGTGGATGGCAGGGTGAGGGAGGGGCAGTGCCCTGATGACCCTTGGCAAGATGAAGAGGCGGGAGGGGCAGACGGGACCCTGCAAAACTCCAGTGTGGAGAGATCCCCTGGAGGCACCGTAAGCACTTATTAGAAGAATAAAGCGAGGATGGAGAAATGGCTAAGAGGCATTATGGCACAGAGATGCCAGAATACAGGAACTCCGTTTGTTCTCCTTCCCAGAGAAGGAAGTTTTTTCCTTCCGAAAAAGCCCTCACTCACACCTTCCCCTTCTCTAGTCCTGCTCCCTCTGGAGCTGGGCTGTGGCCTTGTGATCAAGCCCCCTTCCTACTCTCACGGCGCCTCTCCTGACTGCCTGCCAACCCTCCTGGGTTCACGCTGCATGGCAGAGGCAGCCTTTTGTCCCCTCATCCCTGCTCCAGTCCTGAACTCACCTACACCCCCAGTCTGCACAAGAGTTGTGATCTGGGAATGCTTTCTTTAAAGTCACATTTTTATAAATTGAAGAATAGTTTAATGCAATTATTAGAAAAAGACATGACACAAAATCATTTTTAAACCTGTAATGCAATGACAAAAGGAAGGACATAGATAAAAACATTGTTTACAGGATTGAGTTGGGAATGGCTGATACTGCCTTCATTATATGATAATGCATTCTTCAAATTATTTATAAATAATCATGCCTTGCTTTTAAAATGAGTAAAAATTTCCTAAAAATCTCATGAAAACCAGTGTCTAAGGATGACAACAAACACCTTCAGCCTGCAAACCGCTGGTTTCATCTGTCAAACACCCCAAGTGACACACCACTGCCAGAAGAGCCTTCTTGGAACTTTACTTTGTCCAGGTCCTTCTCCTGCTCAAACCTCACACAGCTTCCTTCTTCCCACCCCTCCACCCCAAACCAGTGGGAGCCCCTGCATCCCTAAGACTGCTCTATCCCATTGCATTAGAGTTGGTCCATTGCATGTCTGTTACCCCCACAAGACAGGAGCCCCCATGGAGGCAGAGCAGTGAACACTTCTTTATTCCTGCTCCTCGAACTTAAGTTAAAATCCAAACTGGTATCCCATTACTCTGAAAGGTTTATTGGGAGTGATTCCAAACCCTCATATCCACTTCAGATCACTTTTTACTCAGTGTAACTTGAATATCAATCCAAACTTTTTGTAAAGATATCCCTTTTGAAGGTATTACAGACCATCTAATTTTTTGTTACTAATTAATGCAGCAAAGAGCTGGACCACTACCGCTGGATTCAATGGAATGCTTCCCATCAAGAGGCTGAAATTACAGTGTGAATTCAGAAGCTGCTGTTTTAGAATGCATGGAGAGAGGAGAGAGTCCAGGACTGGGACATCTGGTGTGCGGTTAAGGAGAACCGAGAATCATTTCCCAGAACCCACAGCCATTTCACCCAATGGTTCCCAGAGTCTAAAGTGATCTCTATTAGAGTGAAGTGAGGAAAGAAGCTGAACAATTAGCACTCTCAGAGCCCTAAACAGGGCAAATCATCTCCACTGGGTCCAGAGTTGAAATCCTGAGAAAAGACCCAATTTCCCAAGTGGAGCTCCAGCCTGCTCTCGCAGACTAGACATGTAAGCCCATGGTCCATGCCCCATGCCTCTCTGACACACATGGATAGGAGAATCCCCAGGGCACTGCCCCCCCTGGGTCATCCAAATCCCAGGACCTGGCACAGAGTCTGGAAAGCTGGGGCTCAAGAAGAAACGACCTGAAGTTAGGTCTATCCCCTATGGCCCTAACCACAGGTCTGTTTACTGAAGAACCTGGAGGGACCACACAATTTGTTTGCTTTTTCTATCTCCTTCCCATGCCAGGGAGTATAACCTGTGTGTGTGCAGAGCCAATACACACCCACACAATCTTACAGCACACATGTGCTGCTGAACAAACAGTGTGACCTTCCAACACTTACGGCCCGTTGCCAGAGTTATTTCTGAAGAATACTTGCTGACTCCAAATCTCACTTGCCAACTGTGTGATCTTGGGTAAGTCTCCTAACCTCTCTGGGCCTTCCTTTCCTCAACTGTATGAAGGAGTGAATAGAACCTTTTTATAGGGCTATCTTAAGAAGTAGAGTTAATGCATGTAAAGCATCCACCCCGAGAGATGTTTCAAGGATTAAGTCCTATCAAGCATGTAAAAGGGCTCGAATACTGTTGGACACAGAGTAAATATTCAATATAAGGTAGCATTACTATTATTCATTGTTAGTGTAATATAATAAGTAATCATTATTATTTCCTTCTTGGGGCAGAACGCTATAGGACCTTCAGATGCTAACTCAGCTTAGTTGCTGGTCACTTGTTTGCCTTTGGACAAATCATTTCATCTTTCAGCCTGGCCACTTTTCCCCACGAAACAAGATATAAACCAGAGAATAATCCCTCTGTAGTCACATGTCTGCAAACATGTACTAGATGTTCCTAGGAGATCACTGTAACACACGCTTCTGAAGAATGTACTCTTTTCTTCCAGATAGGCACACTACTTGTTGGGGCTTAATGAGCAAGTCACACTCTTTCTCTGTTTTGATGCTGCGTCTGTGCCAAGATTGTATTCTCCTTGAGGACAGAGGCCTGGTCTTGCCCTCCACGTGCCCTTGGCATTGGCACACAGTCACATTCCATCCCTCTTACTAAAGGAGCAATGAAAATTTGTTAACAGGGAACCATCATTTGTGGGCACCTTCCCCTAGCAACCCAGTAACGAGCCACCCACTTCCAATAGGCAAAACAGTGTTTGTGTTTTCAAAGTGGACTCCAGAGGCTACAAACTGTTTGTCCACGGGTCAACTACCAAATTTTGTTTGCCCCGACCACCTATGCTTTAAAATTTTTAAGTTGGTTTCCAGCTTTTAAAAATTGAAAGTTATGGCAAGAAAAAAATATCTAGATTTCAGCTTTTATTGAATAATTGGAAGATCTGGCAATAATCCGGGCTTAAACAATCAGCAGTCGCTGAAGAGTAGCTGCCCTCTTTATTGCTCTCTACCTCACTACATTCTCTACCACTCCCTCAGGGCTTTCCAGATCTATCCCAAGCTGTTAATCATTGATTGTCAAAACTTAGGAATTAAAAAACAAACAAACAAAAAAACAAAAAAACCCCAAATCCTTAGGAATTAACTCTTGGTGTGTCTGCATCTCTGTTGTGCATTATATTTAATGCAGGGTATTTTACACAAAGCAGTCCAGAAATGCATCACAAATGTGAGAAGGAGGGACACACTTGACCTTATCTTGCAAACATGTGCTAAATAGTTCGGGGAGATCTCTGTAAAGCATGCTTCCAGGAGGATACTTAGGTTTTCCAGATAGGCAAGTTATCTATTGCTTCATGGGTGCCAGAGCAAAGACATAAATCTCGTGTCACTTATCAAAGCAAACTGAAGCAGAAGTAAACAGTGGCCTGAAAGGCAGAAAAGCAATTTAAAAAAATTAATAAATGATGAGACTATTAACAGTACATGAAAAGGGTTTGCTTTTTCCCCCTCCCCTTTAATATGATTTTTTACCTTAAACATTGTGTCCCTTTAGGAAAGGGAAGAAAAGTTAATAAAGGAACCCATCACTCAAACTTAATTTTGAGTATGGCAAATAAACTGCTTTAATGAAAGGGCTGAAATCCCTAGGTTTGCACATTAAATTTTCATTCGTAGTAGAGAATGGAAATTATTGATTCAGCCGTGGCATCATGCATTTTGAATCCTACAGTGCCTCGGAAGCCCACGTTACTGCTGGGTGCAAATGTGTTGGCAGCGTTTTGATGCAGGGTGAGCGCAGGGTAGGTGAGGGGGTGGGGCAGACTGTCTCTTCACAGAATGAAAATAATCAATGTTCCTCGTCTGTAAGATCCACCTAGACAAAGCACTGCTTCCAAAGGCACGATGGATCAGGATGCATTCTGAGATCGGAAAAGCCAGGTTCAGTCAGTCTTTCAGGAAGCCCAAACAGCTTCATGGGAGATTTTATATATGGCAGAATGGGTGGCTGATGATTTGATCCTAAACTTTTGGGAAGGTTTGGGTTTCAAGAAAACTGTAGAGGAATGAAAAGGACTTTCTCGGTTCAAGGTCAGGGTGTCCATCAAGGGAAGAGTAAGTGTCTGACATTCTAATGCTGAACGGGATAGCACAGAAAAATCAATCAAAACCACAAATACAGCCTCAACTCGGTGTGGCCTCAACAAACAGTCAGAGATGCGAGCCTCCCATCTTCACTTAAAGCATAAAAATAGGTATGTTTTTCCTTTGAAAGGAATTAATCCTCCTGCCTCTCAGAGGATTACCTCATAATTAAACAACTCTTAATTATTTCTCCATTAGATAACTCAAGGGATTGAGTTTAAGATGAGAAAGAGGCAGCCTGAGTCAGGCCCATTTTGGGGTCTGCGTGTACCACAGACCGTAAATATCAGGAAAGCAATCATCTTTAGAAATAAAATTAAACTCAACTGCTGAGGTAAAGCTGCTTAAAGGAAGGAAGGAGCAAGGGAGGACAGACAATCACGTAATATATTCCAAAAAAGAAGGTTTTTGTTTTGGCTTTGGTTTTGCTTTGATTGCCTCCTAGCTAAGATTATCTGATGCCAATCGTCTCCTCTGTCAGTCTGGATGTTGGAGAAGTAGGTGTGTTGAACCAAAAGGTTCTGCTTTTGTGTTTTCATGCGCTGAGAGCTGGTGCCATCTATAGATCTCCATTCTGGGAGAGGTTTCTCTTTTGTCCTACTTTGCGTCAGACCTGCTGTCGTGAGGATAAGAGCGCCCAGGAGACACCTCCCTGTGGTGTAATAGGCTATGAAGGATGGGACTCATTAATGGGCTGGCAGCTGCCCCCAAGCAGGATGCTGCCTGGAGGTGGAGGAAGAAGGGGAAGGGAGGCTGAGGAGGAGGAGTCTCCATCCAGGAGATCACCACTGGCTGTGGGAGGGGGCCCTCAAAGCAAACAGCGCCACTTCCTGAAGGCTCCCCACGAGATGAAGTCTGAACCGAGTGTGACACACAGTCACAGAAACCTCTGTCTGGAGGAGCAGGCTCTGGGTAATTGCTTCTCTTTTTCGACTCAAAACAATCCCACCTGAGATATTATCTACAGCCCTGATTATTTTGGTTCGAATGTCACTTTTTCTGTCATTCTTTTACTATGTTCCTAACAATTTTATAGTACCCATCCTTATTACACTAGAGTTTATTTATAACTGATTTTGTCTTTTCTAGTCTCAGTTAGGAGATGAACGGTCCACCCTTTGGTAAAGTTGAACTGTTCAGCCTGGCCCATAAGGCCCCTGCCCACCTCCCATCCAAACTTAGGCCATGCTAGTCTATATGCTGTTCCCCACTCATAATGTTTACATTCATTTTCACAGCTTCTCCTGTGCTGTTCCCTGTGTCTGGAAGAGCTTTCAGGCCCCAGCTTACTCCTATGGCTCAGTTCTGGCCATCTTTGCAGACTTGGGCTCACAGGCCTTCTTGGAGGGCCCTGACACCCCATCTGCCCTCTGTCCCCTCCCTCTACTCAACCCGCTTCTCATTCTTTGTAATGATCTGCATCCCCCACTTAGTACAGTGGGTGATAGATGTCCTTTGCATGAATAAAGAACACCACTTCCAGCTCCCTCATAGCCTGGATTTATTAGATCAAAGGGATGAAATTTAACCAGTGCTGCTCAGTCAGGAGCCAGCAAATCACTTCTTACCTTTATGGTTTTGGTCTGGAGTCTGAGTCCATTTAAAGTGTTGATGGCTTTCTCTGCATCCTTTGGATCAATATAGTTAACGAATCCATACCCTAAACTCTGTCCTGTGGAAACATTTAAAAAAAAGAGAGAGAGAGAAAGAAAGAGAGAGAGAGAGAGAGAGAGAGAGCTCAGTATCTTTATAGCAGTAACAGCTCCCACTGCAGCAAGGAGTCAAAACTTTCCTCTAGTATATGGTTCGTTTTACAGCAGGGTTTACCCCAGGTGGCAAAGTTTCCAGTTCTTCCATCTCTCACTTTGGTCAGCCTATGAACTCACAGGAGCCGCCCAAGTTAGGAATGGGTGAGTGCTCCTGCCCATCCACATACATACATAAGTGTCCGCTCAATCAGAAAGAAATGAGAAGGTCGTGGAAAGAGAGCAGGTGTGGTTTGTTAGATTTGAACTGGAGTCATGGGGCTTTTCCTATCAGCTGTGGGACAGTGGAGAGAAGTCATTTAATGTCCCGTTTCTTCCCCTACATGTTTTCTCTGGAGATAATAGCACTTGCCACAGACAAGTTTAAAAGCGTTAATGAGATCTTGTGCATAAAATGCCTACCAAATACGTTGCCTACAATATAGTAGCTGCTCAACGAAAGGCAGCTATGCTACGCTGAGTCCTGTAAAACTGGGGCGAGCTGAATGCAGTAGCTGTGTCTGCTGCCTCAGTCATGCCAGCCACGCCCACACGCGGAGGAATGTAGCAGGATCTGAGCAGCAAAGACAGAGACATTTATAGTGAAGGCATGACCAGAATTTAAAACAGTTGCTACAAATCATTGGTTGCCCTCATCATCTCCCCAGCCCAAGAACAATTAAAAAAAAAAAAAAAAGGTGGGTTCTATTGGAAAGGACTGGGGAGCTCCTAACACAAAGGAGAGAGTGCAAACACATTCTGCAAAGACGGTTTAGCTCCTTTAGGTGGAGATGGCATCAACTTGTCTGCAAAGAGAGGTAGCAAGTGACAGGGCTCCCCCCTAAGTGAAATAAAAATAATGTGCTTGCGATCGTGCCACTGATTATAAATAGTCCATCAGCTCTGCCATGTGTCATCAGCCAGAAATATCATTAGGAAACTTTACATTTTCTGACATACCCTTTAAGAAACACAGAGCTTAGGGTGGCTGCAAAACCAGCTTGAACTTCCCAGGCAATGTTATTGATTTGTGGGCGGCAGCAGAGCCGAAGGGGAGGAAAATGACAGGACGTCACATGTCAGGGAAGACTGATTACATAAAGCTCTTTTTGGAGTACCCGGGCCAGGTCTGGGAGACAATACAGCAAAAAGCCTGCCATGTCCTGGTGACAGGAGCCCATTTCAGCAGCCAAAAAATCTTTCCAACAGCTTCTGTTTTGCTGGTAAATGTCTGTGTTTGTGTTGGTTGTAGGAGGGAACCTGGGAAAACAAGTTGGGTTCTGGATTAGAAAATGGGTGACTTTGTCATCCTTTATAGGACGCAAGCAAAGAGCATCACGAGGGATGGCTAAGTGCCCATTTTTGTCCCCCAAATGAGAATACTTTCCATTAGAATATTCCTTTGTGTTTTGGAATAACAGGGCTAGAACAGGAAAGACAGGAGCAAACTTTGCCAGATATACCATTTATAGGCAGAATTAGTAACTGAAGAAGGAGGAGAGAATGTTGAACACCCCCTCCAGCTGCCAGGCCCCTCTGTGCGCATGCGTGCGCGTGTGTGCAGGAGAGTAAAAGTGTGACAGAAAGAGAGAGAGAGAGGTGTGTGTGAATTACAAGACCCTGCCACATGTTCTGGGAAACTTCTGCAAATCCAAAAATATATGAGACATTAGTTTAAAAATACCATTCATCCTAAATTTGGCTCCACCTCATCAAGCCTAACTAAATTCACCTAATTAAATCCATTTTCATCATTCAAATTTATCAATTCCATTTTCCTTGTAAATAAGAGAAGTCTTAAAAATTGAAATACTAAAATATTCTTATAATTATTCATTTTAAACAGTCATGCACCAAGTTGAGATGCTTTAAAGGGCATTTTTAAAGCAATAATCTCAACGATAAACCTTAGTTATGAGTTCTAGGAAACAAGTCAGACAGTCAATCTACCCAGCTAAATTGAATTTGTATGAAATTAAAATGAAATATGAAAAAACACAGACAAAACACTCACCACTTAACTGCAAACATTAAACCTAAACCCCAATAGTTCATGAGTCATCATACTGATGGAATGTATGTGGAAGAAATTATTATGCTTACCAGTGGTGCATGTTCCCCAATATACTATACCTTTTTTTCTAATTATTCATGTATTTATGGAAATCTAAAGTAAATATAGTGGCTATGATTTTACATTCTATATTTTATCTTTATTTTAGACGCGTCAGGTCCTAGGAAGGTTCTGAAGGTCAAGTGAAAGAAAGAACTCTTTTTTTTTTTCTTTAAGACTTATTTATTTATTTTACAGAGAGAGAGAGAGAGAGAGTGAGGGTAGGAGAGTGGCAGAGGGACAGAATCTTCAAGAAGACACCCTGTTGAGCACAGAGTCCAGTGATGGGGAGAAGGGGGCTTGATCCCAAGACCCATGAGATCATGACCTGTGCTGAGATCAAGAGTCGGATGCTCAACCGACTGAGCCACCCAGGTACCCCAAAAGAGGACTCCTGCCCAGCAAGCTGTGTCATATCTACTCACCTGCCTGTATCAGTCCCAAACCATCACCTCAGGTTGAAGGCAATTAGCACAACTGTGCTATTATCACCTGCTCTAGGTTTAGAGAGAGACTGCACTTAACATCAGGAACGAGGGTGCTTTTGAGAAAAACTAAAAACCAGATGAACATCGTTTCAGAAAGGAAGAGGGGGAAAGACTGGAGGTTCTCTTTGATATGATATAATGAGGTGCAAACTCTGAAACAGAACACTGCATTGAACAAGAGGAGAACAGAGATGGAAAGCATTGCCTGTGAACTGAAAGATATGAGATAAACTGCCACACAATGATACTACCTGTGGTTAGCCTAGTTCGAGAACAGCTTCCTCACGTGCTTCTTGCCAACATAGGAGGAGTCCAGCTAAGTCTAATAAAAAATACTTGATGGAACTAAGCAATCTCTTTTAAAACACTCTAGAGATGATTAAATCCCGAGGTAGAAAATATAAAACCCAAGCCTCATTTCTTTCAAAAATTATTAGTAGCGGGGGAGAGTGAAACGAAGAATTCCGTTTTAACTTGTCTGTATGGTGGGCATACATTGGTGATGAGTTTTGGGTTTGCAGTTCTATATTTAAATGCACATAGAAAACTATAGATGAAACACATTCACAAAATTTACCAACACTATTTCCATGGGGACCCAGAGAGCTACCATGCTGGAAAGGCCCCAGGGGACCCAGTCTGGAGCCTACAGCGAAGTGTGTGTATCTGCATCCCAGAAATAGATAAGGGACTCTTATTATTCCTTTTTCCCAAAATAACTACATCTTCCTTTATCAGAAGTAGCAAGATTTGACCATATAAGTATAGTGACAGGATTTTCAGAACGGAAAATCTTTTTGAATTTTATTTTTGTTCTCAACTTATGAATTTATTTTGATACCAAGTTGGTCAAATAAAACAATCAAACCATTGAGGTTATGGCTACTGAATCATCAATAAAAAATAAAATCAATAAAGAAAAGATGATATTATGAAATGAAGATTGCCTCCAAAATTTAGAAATTATCCTGAATACCTGGCTCCTTGATACTCAGGTGATCCACAGCCCTTACATGTGACCACTCCTTAATAGTCCTGTCCAGCAGGCACAGATGAGGGATCCCCAGTGATGACGCATGGGCAGGAAATGCATTCTTGGCAGTTTGGGATGGAAACTTAAAATTAGAATGTAGTTTCCGAGGGGAAACATTTATACATAATGGCTACATTTTAAGGCACTTCAGTGTATTTTGGATTAAAGAGGTTCATGTTTTTAAATCTGAACATGAATATCTCTGTTTTGAAAAATTGCCCAAATGCACACTCACACACACACGAACATAGGATGTGTCCTCCTACTCTGACATAGCAACATCTCCATTCTGCTGTAATAATTTGTATACCAACTTCTCCCCCCTGGAAACCAAACACTTCTCACAAGAACTAGCTTATAAAAGTTTGCTTCCTCGAACATAGTAGGTGCTCAACAAACAGATCAAAGAGTGGATATACCTGTCTGCACCAACCCTCCATTTCTGGAAGAATGCTTTATGCTTGGGGGAAAGGTGGGGGATCTGGGGAATTCTTTTTGCATTTGTGAGAAAGGGAGAGCATGACAAGCTGACACCAAGGATTGGAAAAGAAAACACAATGAATGTCTGGGTGGGCTC
This sequence comes from Mustela putorius furo, assembly GCF_011764305.1. Lineage (NCBI taxonomy): Eukaryota > Metazoa > Chordata > Mammalia > Carnivora > Mustelidae > Mustela > Mustela putorius. Next base: position 39,579,940 of record NW_025422005.1, on the reverse strand, counting down.
TCCGCCAGCACAGATCAGGTGCTGCCCACCCTCGGAGTTTCTAAAGTGCTTTGCCACCTGTTCTGTCACATCTGACTCCCACAACAACCCCGTGGGAGGGATAATCGTCATTTTATAGATATGGAAACTGAAGATTAGAGAAAATAGTGATATGCCCTCCATTAGAGAGCTGGATCTCAGTCTAGATCAGTGGTTGGCAAACTTTTTTTTTTAACGTACCGGGTGAGACAGTAAGTAGTTTAGGATTGGCGGGTCCTCTGGTCTCTGTCATGACAACTTTGCCATTACATCATGAAAGCAGCCATAGACAATATGTGTTGCAATAAAACACATTCAGAAAAATAGGCAGTGGGCTCAATTTGGCCTTTGAGCCAGAGTTTGCTGACCCCTGGTTTAGATCTTTTGAGTCCAAATCCAGTACCCTTTGCCATACTCACAGCTACCCCATTTGAACTAAAAATCACTGACAATGATACCAAAGCCCTGAAATACTTCTGAGGCTTTTTTGAATCATCTAAGAAAAACTCAACTATCTTCAATAATCTGCTCTAATAAACATTTTCATTGTATTCAAATTCTAGGAATCACCATCATAGCTGATTATAACCCATCATTTTCCCGGTCATTCTGGATAGATGTTGTTTTCCCTTTGCCTTTGCAGACCTGGAGGTTATGACAGGAGGACCCCAAATGTGACATCCTCATGGTTGATGGCAGCAACAGAGAAGCCATCCCTTTGCAGGGCTGGCTGGAAGGGACCTCAGCATTTCTGCACTGCCAACCTGCACACTTTGCTCTTTCTTTCTTCAAAAATCGTCATTCTCCAGAAAGCTAACTGCTACTCTCCTCATCTGCGAAGCCCCAAAGGGGGCAGCCAGATGGGTAGCTGCTGTTGATAAAAACTTCTGAGTTGAGTAAGGAATTTTTGTGAATGTTAGAACCCCTAGCTCAGGCTGAAATTCTGTTCTCAAAGCACATGATAAAATCCCCAGTCACCTTAACATCACCTGCATAGCGGTAATCCGCATGCTAGGTTAACACCAGCCAACTCTAAATCCCAGGACTCCCTCCCTGCCAGTCCTGAGATGACTTTCCCTGTTGTTGGATGCCTCAAAATCTACCTGAACACACCCAAAGGGTCAGAGAGGCCCGCAGCTATTACTACACACACTGATATGTGGTGTGTGTGTGTGTGTGTGTGTAAACTATACTTGCCCTATAACGTTGGTTAAGTCATTTAAACTCTATCAGCCTCTTCTTTCATCTGAAAACCCTGGGTAATCCCTTATCCTCACAATCTTAGCATCGCTGTGAGGGCTAACAATGTTAACACACAGACCAACAGCAGCAACCATCTATTCAGGGTTCACCTTGTGCCAGGCACCATGCTAAGTGGCCTAATAATGCTTCCTAATTTAATCCTGTGTGAAATGGGTGCCATGGGGCCCAACGTGCAGATAAGGAAAATGGGCTCAGACATGTGAAGTAACCAGCAAGTAGGGTCCGTGGCTAGGATTTGAATAAGTCCAGTTCTGTGTGACTTAGCTCTTGCTTTTTTCCCCACAGGGAAAAAAGGCACGTGAAAAGGCACGGCAGTGTCCAGGATCAGGTAAGCACTCAGGGGGATGAATACACTCTACGCTGGAGTCTCTTCCCGTTCTTAGCACTGACTGGGGATATTCTGAGATGCTGGAGCATTCACAGCTCTGTTCCCACCCATCCCACCTCTGCGGTGTTTACACAGTGCTGGGCAACCGGAGTCCTGGCTTTTCTTCTGCAAGTTCAGAGTTAGGGGAGACAACAAGTCAGAGTATTTTTCTTTCGGTAGTTCACACAAATGCCTCAAACTAAGTATGGTTTAAAGTCCTGGTACTCTAAGTGTGGTCCCTCTACCAGCATCGTTGGCAACATCTGGGGACTTGATACAGAACTGTAATGATGTAAGAAATGTAGTTTCAGCTTTTTGCTCTGTGGCCTTGGCTAACTCACTTAAATTAACCTCCCTACACCTTGGTTTCTGAGAAAGCTACACATCCTAATCCATAGTAACAAGGAAGGGAAACTCTGATAGGAAAGTTCTTAGAATTCCTTTGTATACACTATTTCTTTCCTTCCTCCAAATCAGCATTCCTACTTTGTCCCTTTCTGCTGCAGTCATCTCATTTGTAAAATGAACTTAATATTACTTTTTCATGGAGTTACTGGGAAGATTAAAAGTGATAATGCATGCAAAGTGCCTGGCATATAAAAGATGCTCAATAGATGTTGGTTCCTTATCTTTTTGCTCCCACACTCCCATTAAATACTGCCTTCTACTATTGTCTATGAGAATGCTATCCCCTCAGTGAAGCCCCAAACTTCTTAAAGGTAGAGAATGTTTCTGATGCTTTACTTTTATATTGGACCACATGATACGCAGCAGGCACACAAATTCCATATATAACAGGCACCTAAAACATGCTGGGTACTATGAGTGGGCCCCCAAATGACCAAGAAATTGTTCCTGACTTCAGGGGACTTGATATGTAGAATGCAAAGATGGATATAAGAATTAATTTTAGTTCAGCAAAAATAATACATGTATCAGAGATACTTCTTTTAAAATTATATACAGGGGCTCCTGGGTGGTTCAGTCAGTTAAGTGACTGCCTTTGGCTCAGGTCATGATCCCAGGGTCCTGGGACTGAGCCCCACATCAGGCTCCTTGCTCAGCAGGGAGTCTGCTTCTCCCTCTCCCTCTGCCTCTTCCCCCTGCTCATGCTCTCTCTCTTTCTCTCTCATGCTCTCTCTCTCTCTCTCAAATAAATATGTAAAATATTTTTAAAAATTTAAAAATAACTATATACAGGAACAGAGAGGAAATGCAGACTGATTCTGACTGAGCAGAATACAGAAGGCTTTTTGCGGGGAGGTTGGGGGGGGGTATTTGAGTTCAGCTTTGAAAAAAAAAAACCCAGGAGATTTTGATAGGATTTTCCCATCAAGGGATGAGCTTCCAATCTGAGGGCTGAATCCAAGCACTGCATATTACCCTACAGGTATTTATTGAGCACCTATTATGTGCCAGACATAGTTCCATTTACTGAGATTACAGCAGAGAACAAAAATACTTGTTTTCTGCCATCACTGAATGTATATTCTGATTGGGGGTGATGGAGAAAGACAAGAAACATAAATAAAATATAAAGTTTGTCAGATGATGGTGAGTTCTTGGGAGGAAATAAAGCACAGAAGGGGGAAGACAGTATAGGGGATGGGATTGCAACTTTTTAATAGGTGACATGAGAGCAGAGACCTGAGGGAGAGGAATCAGCTAGTCCCCCCATCTGAGGGAAGGGCATCACAGGCAGAGGAAATCTGTGCAAAGGCCCTGAGGCAGGAGCGTGCATGGCATGATGGAGCAATGAAACAAGTGAATGTGAAGGTAACATACCACTCCACTTGTTAAAGGCCTAAAAAGAGGAAAAGAGTAGCCCTGATTCTTTCAGACTGGTTCTATGATGCTGTCGAATAATACATGTATGAAAACACTCAACCCCCACTCCATAGCTTTGCAGATCAGGTAAATACTCTTACTAAAACATCTTTTTGAAACCATCTCTTTATGTGACTCTGTTCCTTACTAGATTGGAGGCTACTTGAGGTCAAGACGATATTTTATTCATCTCTGTGCCCCCAGGACCTATCAAAGGGTCCATGACATTCTTGGATACCCAGTAAATGTCTGTTGGCTGAATGGATGAATATTATCTCTCCATTCACATTTACAACCTCTTAACCAATTCAAACTCTCATATACCAAACAGAAAGCAACCAGAAAGAGCAACAAACCCTTTACCCGGGTCTTATCCATGTCCAGAGGAACCAAGCCCATGAGACACATCTGAATGACCTTCAGTCTTTAGTTTGAAGGAGAGAAGACTCTAGAGATGCTCAGAGCCAATTCTAATATTGGAAGGGCTGTCATGGGACGGCAGGGGTAAATTTGCCATGTGGTGCCCCATGGGAGAGAACAAACATCAGAAAAGAAAGTTAGGGAGTAGATTTCTGCCTTGATAAAAGGAAGAACTTTTTAAAAAATTTAATTTATTTTTTCAGTGTTCCAAGATTTATTGTTTATGCACCATAGCCAGTGCTCCATGCATGTATTGGTGGTATTAAGGAAGAACTTTCTAATGCTGATTTATAAGGTGTGGTTGCCTTGGGAGCTGGTAAGGGCCCCATGACTAGAGGTATGCAAAGAGAGAGCAGATCAATGTTCTATCAGGGGATGTGGCAGCAGTCAGCAAGATGGACTGATCCCTTCCAATGGTAAGATTGAAAGATTCTAAGTTATATCTTACTTATTTATTTGAGGAACAAGAACCAAGTTTCTCATTTAATCATTTCTTGAAGTATTCCTTAGTGATATCCTTGGCCTGAAACTCTTCACCATAGTTCTTAACCACCAAACAACTGCAACCAAACACTTTTCAGGGTTTTCCCATCAGTTTCCCAGAGGTCTACCCATTCCCCTACTTTCTTGTTGCCATCAACCTTCATTAGGTGGATTTAGTGTTCAGGACAAGGGGCTACACCAACTTGACAGACATAGGCTCATCACAGTTGGATGCAAGGCCACCAAGATGGGCTTGGAGTTTGTCTAAAGCTTTGGCAGCTTTGTGAATTCCATCTGCTAGGCCATCATGGATGAAGGCAGTCTTCAACAGCTCTTGGAAAGCAGTATTACCACAACACTTCCAGCAGCAATGCCTTCCTTGGCCATGGCAGTGGGTTATGCGTGGGGCCAAATCTTGAGGTCTCTGCCTCTGTGCTACTTGGTGTCAGCCGGAAAAGAGCTAAATTATATTTATTTTAGACCCAACACTCCCAACTGGTTTCAGTTTATCCTGATTTCTAACTGAGGAAATAAAAAGAATAGAGAATAATTATTAGGCACCTAGTATAGGCTAAACACTTTACATACATCATTATTTAAATCTTCAAAAACTGTGAAGCAGGTATCTTTATCCTTACTTTATAGAAGGGGAAACTGAGCCCCACAAAATAGAAATAACATACCCAAAGTTATTTGGCCACAGAATAGCAGCCAGACCCATTTGATTCCAGAGCCTGTGTACTTTTTTGCTGTGCCCTGGCTTCTTGAATATGTGCTCATCTGTATGCTAATCACACCAGCTGGACATGCATGGCACAGTGTGCCTGAGACTTTGAGAGCATCTGAGTTTTCTAGTATTATCTCCAAGTCCTCATTCTTTCCACTTAATTCCAATATATACCTTCAAAGTATCCCATTCCCACTTCTAACCTGGTTGTGCCTAGATCTGGTACATCACAGAATGACAGTCTTAGAAAGGACTTTAGTATCAATCATCTTCACGTCTGTACGATAGATTCTAAAACTGAAGACCAAGGAAGAAGCAAGGTGTTCGTGGTCTAGTAGGAAAGTCAGACCTATGAATCAATAATGACAGTAGGGTATGGTTCAGTGTTATGTCAGTTAGAAGGAGAGAGGGCTTTTTGAGATGAATTCAAAAAGATTGATAAGAGATAGCCTCACAATAGACAGAGAGGGGCATTATAGCAGGAGAGGGCAGCATGAACATCTGTTCCTCAAGGAGAGAGACCTGCCCCTTGGTTTACAGCCATTACTTGCAGGAGGCTGCTGATTGTTGATACCAACCTGAATTGTCAATACTGCTTCCAAGTTGAATCTGTGCTCAGATGTATATATGACATCCCCCCCTAGACCTCTGGCACAGATTCAGGAATCATTTAGGCATCTGAAATTTTGAGTGTGTCTGCTTTCTGCCAATGACAAACACTATTGAAAACGACAGGACCCAGAAGTCCTTATTTTGAATTCCCAAAGTATTTAAAATTACACTGAACCAGTACTAGGTTATCTCTAGAGGTTACATTCTGGCTTCCTAAGTAGATGTAATTTACCCAGAAGCTGAGAGCTCATCATGGGGCATCAAAATGGCAATGAACAAAGCACTTGTCCCATAGTGGGCATTCAATATAAGCTTGCTGAACTGAATGCATTTCTTAGTGGACCCTAAATCCCTTAAGGGCAAGAACGTGAATCTTACTAATCTTGGTATGACCAATGTGCGGCACATAGTAGGCTTTCAATAAATCTCTGTAGAATGGATGAATAAGTCAACAAATTCAAAAAGTGAATAAATGGGAACAAAAATAGTTATTTTGGGGGGCAAATGAATGGCTCAGTTAATTAAGTGTCTGACTCTGGATTTTGGCTCAGGTCATGATCTCAGGGTCATGGTTTGAGCCCTGCATCGACTCTGCTCTGGGTATGGAACCTGCTTGAGATTCTCTCTCCCTCTCCCTCCGTCCCTCCCCACTCTCTCTCTTAAAAAAAGAAATTTTTTTTCAATTTATTTTTTGAGTGTTTACCATGTGCCAATCAATGTACTGCTTTATTGAGGTATAATTGACAAATAAGATTGTAGGATATTTAAAGTATACATTGTGATGATTTGATATATGTATACATTTATTTACTTACTCATACTTTTGATGAGAACATTCAAGTTCTAGCTGAGTCCTTCATGTCTAACATCTCATCTACCCCCAAAACAATCCTACAAGTTGGCATTATGACTGCCATTTACAATAAAAAAGACCAATGTCCAGAGGCCTCAGATCCCAAGACACAAGTTCTTCTGGCTCCAAAGTCCATAGAGACTTTTAATAGAGTTTCCCGATTTCAGAGACAACACAAACCAAACTGTTTAAGTAGAGGTGAAACAAAGCCTCTATTACTGGGGTAGGCACATGCAAATGCACAAGTATATACAGAACCAAACTGTTAAAGTAAAGGTGAAACAAAGCCTCTGTTACCAGGGTAAGGCACATGGAAACGCACAAAGTATATACAATGATTCCCAGCAGTTCCCAAAACAAGAAGGACCGGTTACAAAATTACATTATTCCAAAAAGAAAGCCAACCAACAAATTCTCAAAGGATTTTTTTTTTAACCTCTTTTGGTTTGTCCTATAAAATAAGTTGCTCCAAGTGACAGATCTTCAAATATATATTTCAATAATAAACCTCAATAAATAACAAAATGAAACTAATCTGAACCTATTTTTCTTCTGTCTGTTCAGGAAAGAAAGGCAATTCATAAGATAAAAAGCCAGTATCAAGTACTTCATTTAAAAAAAAAAGCTGAAAGGAAAAAATAGGGAATGTGCCAGGGATAATAGAAACCTCAGTGACAACCACCTCACACTCAGCATCTATCACACAAAGAGAAGTGTTCAGACTGATGACCCTGGGGCAGTGAAAAGTTCTTAATCGAAGCAGCATTCAATTACATTATGTGCAGAATATTCTTACAGGCAGGAAAGAATAGTCAAACATTTAAACATATTTTTAATGAGGGTTGAAACAAAAAGAGGAGGATTTTGGCAAACTCCCAGCTAGCCAGAGAAATGAACCAGAATTCTTAATTTTTCGTTGGCTTGCTCTCACATAAAACAAAAGGTCTGGATGTCAGACAGACAAGACTTGCCACCCAGAAGGGATGTGCACCCACAGGTGATTCCAGAAATGCAGCCAATGTTAGACAACGGTCTAGCAACAAAGGAAGAAGAGGTAGAAAAAGTTATCAGGTTAGTACTAATTACATACTCTATAATTAGCCTTTGGGCAAAATGAGACTGTCTGTGGGTGAAACGTCTGTGGGTGAAAGGAAGTGCTGTTTAACACTAAAGACAACAGCTTCCAAAACTCCCATCAGACACTATTTGTATAAAGCATGTGTGGAGGCTCCTGATATCATGTTGGGATTTAGATTACATGAGATAAAGTATGTGAGAGGGCCTGGCACAGGTAGATGCTTCATAAATATTAACTGAATATAAATTTATTAAAACTGCCTCTATCCAAAGTAAAAGAAAATTCATGGCTCTCGATGAAGGAGATAAATAACTTGTCTGTGCAGAGAGAAGCCAGTATGTCAAATGTGAGCTGGAGAGGACTTTGAGGATCTTTATTGGTATGTCATTTCTGAAATGGGCTTGGGGCTCTCTGGCCTTGGACTTACCATTAAGAGCTTGTGAAATGCAGAGATGAGTACCCCATCCCTATTATCAAGGAGTTCACTGATAGTAAAGTGCCAGACAGGAAGCTCATGACCGTGTTCAGTTCCAACAAATGTTAAAAGAGAAATTCCCCAGATCCATGAATAAGAAAAGAAACAAGAAAGAAAAGCGCATTTTCCCTTTTCCTTACTATTCAGTTTTCAGATAAATAATAAGACCAAAATCAAGAAATAAAAACCAAAAACAAAGGACTCGTGCAGAAATGGGCCTGTAAAGTAAGAATTAAGGAGCGAAGTCATCTTCTTTGATTTTTTTTTCTTTTTAAAGCTAAAGGCTCATCAGGGAATGGCTATACTGTGGCAGTGTGACCAGCCTCCTTACCCTGAGTCGAGTACCCGAGAGAGGTGAAAATGAAGGCATGCCCGGGAATGTGTGTGAGAATTACAAAAGGTAAACACCTTCTATGGCTCAGCTCTTTTGGGCAATAGAAAATGAAATTTCACCCTGACAGTCAGAAAACCAAATGAACTCAAGATTTAAATCGTGCCCAGAACATGCTCAGTATTCAGTGACTTTCGCAAAAAATGCCTAATGCGTGATGGGGCTGCGTTGGTGCTGAAGAGATGGATCCATCTGGCACCACCTTCGGTTTCTCTTGGGAGCTAGTAAGACTTTTCTAGGACACCAAGGGCTCCATTTGCCCACCCATGTACAGAAGAGGACCCCAGCTCTTTCTTAACAAAAGAAATGAGGTCATCATGTAGAACTGTCCCAAATTGCCCCCTTCCCTCCTACCTGCAAACTTATCCCTAATGGAACTCCATCCCTCCCTCCTGGCTTAGAACAGAAGTCCATAAAATGCTGGAGAGTAAATGTTCCAAGGGAAAGGTTATATGTTATACCATTCCTTTTAAGATTTATAATGCACATTAGCACAGACTCAAAGAAGTAGTGATAAAAAGAAACCCCGTTTTAACTTGGTTCACTTCCATTCCCCCAATCTCATTTGGTCACGAAACCTCTTCAAAAAAAAAAAAAATCTTATGGGGGTGCCTGGGTGGCTCAGTCATTAAGTATCTGCCTTTAGCTCAGGTCATGATCTCAGGGTCCTGGGATTGAGCCCTGCATCGGGCTCCCTGCTCAGAGGGGAGCCTGCTTCTCCCTCTTCCACTCCCCCCACTTGTGTTCCCTCTCTTGTCATGTCTTTCTCTGTAAAAAAATCATCTATTAAACATCTTTGGGAAAGAGTTTCAGAAGAGATTCCCAAATAACCATTACTCTTTGAAACAGGAATGAATACTGCCTCAGGATATAATTACCCTGAGTTGGGGGTTCTGGGCCCATGGTCTGAGCTATAGTTCCTGAGATACCAGAGGGGCTCACAGAAAAAAAGGAAACCAAGCCACAGAGCACTTCTAAAGTCTCTTTTCGCTGTAACAGCTTATGATTTCGTTTCTTAGAAGACATCACACAGACTCGTCTCTGGGATAATCTAGACACAGGACAGAGACACATAGCGGGGAGGTGATCAGACATTTGAAGACATAGTTTCATGTTGGTACAAGTCATACAGGTCTGATCTCCAGCTCATGATGTATCAGTGGTCAGCACGAAGTCACTCGAGGAGTTTCATGCAGAGAACCAAAGACCCAAGGATAAAACAAAACATAATTGCATGTGGCTCATGGACACCCAAGCAGGAGCACACATGTATGGATGTACACATACAGGAGCACACCTGCATGTTATCTATGCTTAACTAACTAGGCACATGACCCTGGGAGCCGATATAGTACTGCAGATGAGGAGACAGACCAACAAATATGGGTTCAATCTTGCTCTGACACTTGGAAGTTGTGTGACCTTGGACAAGTTACATAACTTTTCTGAGCCTGTTCCCTCACCTGTAAAATAGGGTTAATTTTTATTACACCTTACAGCACGGCTGTATGAATTAAATCACCACACACCAGGTGTTGTTCTAAGTATTTTGTATGTACTGATAATCAAAATAATCCTATCAATCTCCCTATTTTACAAATGAGAAAACTGAAGCACAGAGAGGGTAAGAATTTGCCTATTACACAGCTAGTAAGTAGTAAGGCCGGGATGCTAACACAAGCGGTGTCGCTCTTCATTACTGGGCTATCCTGCCTAGCACAGTTCCAGATTACAGTAGGTGCATGACATTCCCTGGGAAGACACACACACACACACGCACAAATACACAAGTACACAAATACCCTACACCTCCTCTTCCTCTCTGGGATTTAAAATGGGCTGTTTTTGTTATTAGTTTATTTCACGGGCAGTTCAAGTGGGCAGCATGCAGACACCAGCTTCCTAAACACAAGGATCCTATGTGGCTGTTCAAGGAACAGAAGAACAAATTCAGTCCTGAGAAATGTTAGTTCATTCTGAGTGATGACTCACAACCACTATTTTCACAAACAGCCTGCTAATTAAACTTTCTTATGAACCCTGCTAACCAATTTTTCCAATGCACGGAGGAAAAATCATTCATTATAGACCGGAATCCAAAATCTAATATTAACAGCACAAGTAGGATCTGTGGCATTGTAATTTGATCAGCTTGAGCATTAATAACAGTTAGACACTGATGTCTGAGAGAGTTAATCAGCTTTTGTTGAGATGCATGTAGATAACAGAACAAAACATCTGGAAAGCAGACTAGAGAGCAAAACTAGCTTATCCCAAGGGGCTTAGTATTTGCTTTACCCTCCTAAATCCCCTGCTTACAACATCCTATCTTCTAGGTGACCATAGTAATATCCTGAATTGGTATAGCATTTTAAAGGCTTACCAACACATTAGCAGCTCATCTCGTGTCGACACACAGTAAGGTGGAAAGTGCCAGTGTTATTATCTCCATTTTATGCGCAACAATCTTAGGCACGGAACGATTCGATCCACCGAAAGTCATATAGCTAGAATGAGAACTTGGTGTAATCTTCCATTTTATCATGTTGCCACTCAGAAAGGTGGCTTGATTTTAAAAAGAATCTTAGAAATCATCCTGGCATTTTCAAAATATTGAACTGAAGGCTTTCATATACAATCTTCCAGAACCAGAAAACTGTTGTTCATTATTACTGCAGCTATTTTGGAGGTTTGCTGGAATACATCCTACACAGCCACAAGCAAGATTCAGGATGAAACAGCAAGAACTCGAGGAGCCCTCTCTGTGAAGGTCTCCTGATACCACTGGCAGCAGCATGTGGTCAGATAGACATGGGTACACAGGCAGTGTGGTCAGTCACTTCAAACAACATGAGCTTTGGTTTCCTCATCTCAAGAACAGGGCTGCTCTTACCTCTTGGGATTGTGGTCAGGATTAAATGAGCTAACAAACATAAAGCAACTGGCATCCAGCGGTGCTTAATAAAGGTGAGGTCCCATTCCACTCTGCTGCCTTCTCATATGGTATCTCCTACTTCCTCCTTGGAATTACATAACTGAGAACTGAACCAGGAATATATCTACTTTTCCTTCCTTCTCTCCTTCTCCATCTGTTGGCCCTGGGGTAGGCACTTGGTGAGAAGACGGAGGGCTTGTGAGACACAAGTGTCCTCTCCCATTTATAGACTGCTTCAGTTTATAAGTACCCCCACCTGTGTCAGATGGTTTGAATGCCAAGTACCATGCAAAGAAGGTAAGGAAAGGATCTGTCTTCTTACTGTGTGGTGAGAAAATGGAGGTCCACAGGGACAGAGTGACTAACTCAAAACCAGGCACATACCTATTCAGCGTGTGCATGAGCGACCTGTGGGATGGTGTAGGACTTCCACTGATGTCTGTCTGCTGGTTAGTTCACTGTACTATGTCTGTTATTTCTGACAAGGAAGCATTTGTGGTGTGTGTGTGTGTTTTGGGGAGTGTGGCACACTGGGGTAGTGTTTGCTTTCTTTTGTACTTAGAGTGTGGTCTGTCTCATTGGGAAGGTTCCACTGAGAGCAAGTGGCACTGGGAAGAGAAAAGGGCTGAGGACCACTTCCAGTTTGCAAGATCAGGACCCGGGAAGTGAAAGGAATGTTTGATTCTCCTGTTTGCTATCCAGCTCAGAGTCCAGGGCAATGGGGAACCTGCCAGAAATGACTGTACCAACCCTTACCAGGGAGATGGAAGCAGAGCCCTGAAGTGCCGATGTGTCTAGACTCAGGGTTTGACCCAACGGGGAAGACTGAAGAAAACCAGAAGCTGGTTATACCTCAGTTCAGGGCAGCAAGAACGGAAGCCCAATTCAGAACACCCCCTTTGGCGCATAATTTATGAAAACAGTGAAAACAGGTACTCCACTCAGACCACTTCTCTCTGTCACTGCCTGCCCTGGTCAGAAAAAAAGAAAATGTCAATCAATCCAACATGGGTTCAAGCAAGAAAGATGAGGAAGGGAAAACTATGTATGTGATTTCAGACTTCATATCCCACCCTGTATTATATACAGCTGGCAAGTGTCTCCACAGAGGTTTCTGTGGGCTAACTGTGAGTGTGGGGGAAAGAGGGCGCGGCTGGGATCTGGGCAGGGGAGGCGAGGGCTGGGATCCTGCTTACACTTAACAATGGGATCAAGGATGTCACCATCTATATTTCCTTGATCTCAGGAAAACTTGGGCTAGGTGGTATGTTACTTCTCGGACAAGTACCCTAGCCATGTTTAATTTAATTTTCCTTCTGGTTCTCCATTCATTCTACACATATTTCGCTCTACCTTGCTTTAAAAAAAAAAAAAATCCATGGCTATTTTAATTCTAGCTCTTCTCCATATTATCTTATAAAGCCAATTCAAATTCTTTTACAATCAAATGGCATGTAAGTAAATAAAAAGGCAAAAAGAGGGGGCAGGACAGGCACCAAGCAAAGAAAAGAAAAAAGGAAAAAAGAAAGAGAGAGGAAAATAAGAAGCCAAGTGCTCTTGACTCAAGTCTTCCTTGGGCTGCATTGGCCTTGTAAGTAGAGACATTATCCATATTGGCTATTTCAAAAGGGTCAGAGAAGTACTAAAAGTAAAAGCCTTTGAAAACAAACACAAATGGCAAATATCGGGGATTATTAAGTGTACATTTTATGCCATACCACCAATAAAATGACTTAATCTGATTCAAGATGTTTGTGATAAGAAATTCCATTAGCAGCCACAGGAATTAGAGTAATTACCCTAAGTAGCTGTATCCACTTAATGGTAATGGGACCTCACAGATCACCAGACATACAACCACAAAACAAGGGCCAAGCAGAAATCCAAACTCAGAGGTCAGCTAGAAACTGAAGGAGGTGAAAACAGTCACTGAGAGAACATGTACCTGACCTCAGCAAGATAAACGGTGGTTCTCAAATCATAGACACCATGGGGAGTCTGCAAATTGTCCACTTCCTTCTGTGTTAGGTCAGCTTATTTATTAGTAAAGTAGAAAAACACAGACTTTGGAGTCTGACAAACTTGGGTTCAAATCTCAGCTCCACCACTTATTAGCTGTGACCTTGGATAACTTACTTAACATACTTAAACCCTATGTGAGCTTCAGTTATTTCATCAGCACAAAAGGGGCACTTACACTTACCCACAGAATAGTCCTGGCTGTTCTATTCACTACCCCTTGAAGAGGTCTCTGAAACTTGGCTCAGCTCTTCCTCTTCATGGACTGGTCTCCCACAACCTACTCTCTACCAGGATCAAGGCTCACTCCTACTTGACACTTGTTCCGAGATCCCCAGCCCACTGTCATTTTTTTTCTTCTTTGAACACTCATAGCTGATGTCTTCATATTCATTCACCAGAGGCAGAGTGATAAGATAAAAGACCATAGACTTTCAGTCAGACAGATCTAACCCCACTCTCCAGCTAACAGATTCTAAGTCTTGGCTTCCTTATCTATAAAATGGGGGTAATACCACTGATCATCTATAACTAACATAAAGCTTCAAAAGACATAGAATAATATGCCTAACCCTGTAGCTGACACATAGCAGGCATTCCATCAAAACTTCAACTTCACTGTATTGTTATGAATCTTCCTGTGCTAATAAATTAATAGCCAAGTTCAGGGAGGGTGAGTTTGGGCCTTGGTGAAAAACAAAACAAAACAAAACAAAACAAAACAAAACCCTCCATAAAACAGCAAAGGTGGATGTGCAGTGATGAGTGATGTGCATCCCAGCCCCTTCCAGAGCTGTAGGCTGCCGCAGGGCCCCATAATTTGTCCTGACTTCCCCCATCACTGCCCTTCTAGCAGCAACATTTGGGCACAAACTAGGCCTTATCCTCTCTGGCTTCCTCACAGGCCCTGATACAGAATTTAAGAGAAGAGAGGGAAAGGGAATAACATTTATTTGGTCTGAGAGCACAGACACTAAATAAATACTGTTGGCTGATTGAAAATGTTTTACAAATGTAAAAGCCTTATATAAATATATGGTCTCCATCTGAAGTTTATCTTCTCTCCAAACTAGAAATATCTTCTTCCATCAAAACTCAATTTGGGGACGGTAGAAAAAATAAAAAGGCAACTTAAAGATCTTTAGTTCTTACAAGGAATAAAGACAGATACAGAGTTCATCAGTTAAGAGCAGTAAGGGAGATGTGGAATGGGGTGGGGGAAGGCAGACTGAAAAGAGAAATCACCCTGCCACACCTCCCAGAAGACAAGAAAAAAAATGAATTTCCCATTAACACATTTCAGAAAGCACTTTCCTCCTACCCTGAAGCTGATGAATTACATTTTTAGATAATGTGTGGAAATTTCAGCTTGACATTACCTTCTTCCTTAGTTCCTAGTCTCAATCAGCCAGGTCACACAGAGAAGCGGGGGGAAAGGATGGAGGGAGGGAATGTGTGTGGGGTGTGTCTATGTATGTACTGGGGGAAGGAGAGGAGGCTGGGTGAACAGGGAATTGGTCCTACGAACCAAATAGTCAGCTAAAGTACAGAAATAGAAAATCCTTAAAATACCCAGGCCTGATTCACATCCTAGGTAAAAAGTCCTTTGAGACAACTCTCCTGGGATATGAGAATACTTTCCTATGGTTATCTGAGTTTGGAAGGAGGGCAGAACCATCTGATATGGAAAGGAAGATGAAGGGGAAGACAGCCAGGGGGCAAAAGGAAACCATACCTGGTCCGTAATCCTGACTACTGCCACCCTGGGAAAAGAATTATGTAGAAAGAAGCAGAATGTACCTGTACAAATTCTAAACCTCACAGTTCCACTTTGCCAACTTATCCTAATTAGAAAGGATGGGAGGTCTCTGATTGCCTCTGATGGGCGTGTAAGAGCCACAATAATTACATGGTTTACTGTCTGCGCTTAACATTCTGACATTTTCCAAGTTCCCCTTACTAAGAGAGACCCCTATTCTCCCATTGTGTAACCCCACTAGGCTGCCAAATCTTCTCCATAACTGTTTTCCATTCACCCCAACAATAATCCTTTTCCTTCCCCAAGTCATCAAATCAAAATTCTTTCATTCTTCTTTGTGGAATACATATAAGAAGACTGCAGGGAGATGATAAATTAAATGACAGATGTAAATCTGCCTGATCTTCCTCTGAATTCAAGAGACACATTGCACTGTACCAAGCACATTTTCCAAGTCAGCAACAAAATGTGCTGATAAATGCTACTATTTCCTCTACCCTTCCCATCACTAATGGATATTCCTCTGATGTGCATATAAAAAAGTTCATTTAGCTAATCAATATCTTGGGATTTTCTTGGATTATGCATAATTGAGGTTGGGTTTTAACTATGCTTAACTTTAAGGCAGCATCAATTTTAATACAGGGCTTGCAAAAGAAAGAAAAGGTGAACACAGTGAAGAGTATTTTGTGAAGAAAGAAAATCTGAAGTTAAAAGCCACTCTAAGTCTGTTCTTCCTCGTTCAGGTAAGCAGTGATCTGCTTAATTAAAAAAAAAAACACTAGTACTTATTATTTTTTTAATGCATAGTATACTCTTTTCCAAAACGAAAGATTTTGAACTCTAATTAGGTTTTCCCTGAACTAAAAGTTTTCATTCCCTAAGTAACAAAAGCTGAGTTGGTCTGTAAAGGGGAGAAGTCAGTTGAGTAATTTCAGAGAAAATGCCAGAGATAAACTATAAATTGGACATCTCATAATTTGTCAGACAGACCTGGGTTCAAGTCCCAACTCCTCTTCTTGGAAGCTAAGTCACCTTGGACTAATTACTTAATCATTCCTAAATCCAAGTTTTTTCATCTGTGAAATAACTGTCTTGAGGACTACATGAAATTCCATCTACCGATCTCAGCACAATGCTTAGCATACAGTAAGTGCACAATAGACACTAGCTATTATCATGAGTCTCCAAGAAATTTCAATTTACTATTTAAATGAGCCACTATGTGTAAAGCATCAAATATAGTGCCCAGAACACACATAAGGCACACACGAACATAAAAAAGCTGCTTCCAAATGCAAATTTTTATTTGTCTTTGCTAGGTGATGTAAGAAAGTATGCCAATAACTCACTTTAGGGTTGAATTCAAATTTTAGGAGTGAATTAAAAGAACTTCCATATTTTAGAATTTTTCAGGGTTTTTTATTGTTTTATAAAGTTACCTCAGAAGTAAATCAAGTCAATCAAATAAGTAAATAAGTCAATCAAATTCCCATACTGTCCTATAAGTCTGTCCAGTTCCTTGAAATTATATGAGGTAACCTAAAGCAATCCGCAGCCCTCACTCTCCTTTCCATCTTCAACCCAAGAGAATGTATTCCATGCAATGCATTGCGTGTGTTGGTGCCCTAACACACCTTCCCACCCCTCACTGCTGTAGTCCATGTTCTACGTGTCACCTACGGAGAGGGACACATGGGATTAATAGCATTTTCACAAATCTGAAAAAGAACAGAAGTTACCCCGTGTCACAAATCAAAACTGAGTTGGTTCCTTTAACCAGAGTTGTGATTCCAGATATAAAAGTAGTGCAAAGCATTATTCACCCTGATGTCCACAGTAGTGAAGGGTCCTTTTGCTTTGTTCTGCTTTTTCCACTGAATGATAACATTAATTAAGCCAAAGACATGTGTTAGAAAGAAAAGAAAAATAAAAGAATTGGCTAAAGGTGAGGTTTAGGAAATGTTCTTTGCCTGTTGGGATGCAACTTTAACCGGCTTCATTCTTTGATATGCTTAACTTCATCTGGCAATGCTGCTTTATCTTAGATCGCTGTTTCCAAAGAGGTATGTCCCAGCTCTATTTCCTGCGTCCAAAGCATGAAAAAATAAAAAAGTTTTTTGTTCTTAGACTGGAATTTTAGCGCTATACCTCTGGTTTCCTTCCCTCTACCTAAATCCCAACCCTATCTTTCAAACCTCTCCCAGTAGCTCCAGCTAACACAGAAACCTCACCTTTTATCAACCACCTACAGTCCTTACAGTCTGTTCCATACCCAGGTTGCTCCATATATTCAGCTTTATCGTGGATAACGTTCAGTTTGAACAACTCTGTCTTTAAAACCCTCCCTGCAGAGCTCTCACTTGCCTGAAATGGATAAAAAACTACACTGCATGGGCACATGAAGAGTAACATTAAGTAAAAAAATATAATTCTTTTTGATCGCTATGAGGCAAATAATCATACAATCTAGATAGGTAGATCCAACCGTTTGTTGTTGTACACTGATTAATATCTGTGGTTTTTTTTTTTTTTGGTTACTTTTTCCCTTCTTATTCTATTCCTTTTGAAGAGGGTGATGGCAAATTATTAAAAATTATTATTATTAAAATGTAATTTAGCATTCCAGCTCTGCTGGCTTTAAAACATTCCCTGAGCCACCTAACTATAACCTGCCTGAGCCATGTTTCCTCCCCTAAAATACTGAGCATCTGTAATGCAATCTCCAAGCTTAAAAAAAAAAAAAAAAACACCAAAAAGGCAACAGGATTAGAAATTAGAAACGAATTCAGTTCTCTACAGTTCATGGGAATAACATAATTTCTACCAGGAGTTTGACGTTTTCTTGCCTGAGTTTCTAGGTTGCACAGAAGCTTGTGGACTACGTACCACACTTCCCTTTCTCTCCAGTAGCAGAGCCTGCAGGTGGATGCAGGAGAAAAAGGAAGAACATAGCTTCCGGTGTCACCATGTGTCTGCAGCTGCACACAAAAGCAACTTGGGAGATATGTTTTCTCTCCCTGATACCTAGATTATCCTGATAAGTGTCCTTTCCCAATTGGAAAAAGAAAATCTAATATCTCTGAGAAGATAAGTAACAGAGATGTCCAAAAGCACTATAACAGAATCTCAAACCTGGCACTTTCAGTAAATTTGGTTCTACTCTGAAGGCTGAGTTGTATCCCCAGAGGATGATAAATATTGTTATCTTTGCCTCCTGTTCTACACAGGAGTCTAGTTGAAAGCCATGGTGCATTAGGTAGAATCTCCAGAGGGTGGCCAGCAACTGCTACTCAGACGCTCACAGTGTTTCACTGGGTTATGGGGTGAGGCTTAGGCAGGGGTCTTCCCTCAACACCCGCAGGAGCATCCTGCTCGTACCTCCCCATAAGATCATGCTTTTGCAGTCTGGGGGTGAACCCCAGCTCCACCACCTGGTAATACCTGTGCTGCTGGGAGAAGTTACATGACCTCACACAGTTTCAGCATCCTCATCTAAGAAGATGGAGGTTGTTCTCGGTGTGACATCAAATAAGGTATGTTCAGTGCTTATCAAGTACCTAGCAGAGACCAACTACTTTATAAATGATAGCAATCATGTCCTCAGCACCAAACATTTAGGTCCATGCCCAAATTCGCTCTATGTCTTCTCAAATGGAGCATTCATTGATAACCCACAGCCAGGCGGGAACCTAGTCTACATGCAACACCATCCACAACAAGTCTCTCTCTCCTCTTCCTCTCAGTGTCTCTCTTTCTCTTAATTTGACAAGCCGGTACCTTCTAAGGGAATCCATTCTCTTGGGGAGTGGCTGGGGCTGGAAAATCTTAATCTTGAATTCTTATCTCTTCGCCACTTCCCACCCCCCACTCCTCCCACTAGATATTTAGAACTCCTTGTAAACTTCACAGGATCGAGATGTATTGAGATCTGTAGGAGGTGTTGGAGGAAAAGTGGGGACTGGGATGTTAAAAATCAGGGCAACAAAAATACCTATGATGTCATTCACCCTGACTTCTGAACCACCAGCAGCAGCCTTTCAACTTGGCTGGCGTTACACCTCACCTCTCCCAGCCTGTGTTATCCCTTACCACCAAGTGTAGGCCTCAGAGGGTCTTCCATTAGAGCGATTCTCACTCCTTCCCCACCTCCCCACAGCCCTATCTCTCCCTCCTTCTCTGACTTTTAGCGTAGTCAATTAAACCTGAACGACTGGTGGATGGAGGAAATATGCTGCATCTATGGAATGGTACAGCAGGGACCAGTTTCACTGTTAATTTAAAATGCTAGAATTAATTAGGTAGTGTAAATGAAGAATTTAATAAGCGCTCTTTACAACCACAAGTTCTACTTTTATTAAACACTGCTACCAAATGAGGGCAAATATCTCTGGTCTCTCTATATTTCCTTGCCTCGTTCCCATAAGTTCTCTGCAAATAAAAAAAAAATTTTTTTTGCCTGAAATTTTAAAAATGCATAATTATAAATTTATGCCTGAATTATCGTTCTGCTTTCAACCCATAAGCTTCTTCTTTAAGCTCAGATGCTACTGTATGTCTCTGCTTGTGCTGGAGAGGGTGCTAAACAAACCAAAGTTGACAATTTTGGTTTTGTATACCAAATTAAAGGCTGTCTTCGAAGCTGTCACTCCTATTCAAATCCACTCGGTGAACTACCAAATTAGCATTCTTTCAGTAAAGGAATCTGCTTGTTTAAACATGTGTCTTTAGAAAACAAGGAACAACACCATGAATCAGTACTTTTCAAAAATCTCACTACAGTTCTAAGGGAATTCTTTTGAAAAGGTGATTAATAACATTCACTAATATAGCTGGCAGAGTCCCTATTTAGGAGGTAAGGCTCCACCAAAAATACATTTTCTATACAGGAGTGGGAGGAAGAATCATATGGTTAACTGGTTTTAATTTTGTTTGAATTATCATCCTATTATATAAAGATTATTCAGAAATCTAAACATTGGCTTTCTGAGAGTGCAGGCAATTCTGTTAAAGGATGGATGATCCAGCGTACTCAGATAAGATCCTCTAAGCCCTGGCCCTATTTGGAAACCTTGGTAAAACGTCTCTGTTCAGCCGCTCTCCTTGTAACCTACTACCTGTATCTGTAATAATAACGTCTCCCATTTACCGAGGGACCACTGGGCACGAGGAACCATGCTAGGTGGTCCTATATATATCTAGTCTCTCATTTCAGCCTCACAATTAAGCCCTTTGAGATCAATATTCTTTTCCAACTTTATAGATGAGGAAATTATGTTTGGAGGGTTATGTGACTTTTATTTCCTACAGTCATTTTAGTTTTATGATTTTGCAAAGTAATTTAATTTATTTGGGAGACAGATTTGCACGTGAAGCAGAACTGGAGGACACATAGAGTAACACACACAGATTCCCCTACTGAAAATGAAGGCGATGAATCTTCCTATTTTAATGACAGAATTTCCTTTTTCTAAGATAGGCCAGTTACTTGTCACCTAATCTGCCCAGCAAAAGGGATACAAAAGTCAGTCCTGGAAAATGCCAAATACTCAGCTGAGGGCGAATGATTTTGGGAGCAGAGTGCCATTGCGCAGCGGCTGCATTGCTGTTGTGATGTAGCTGTCAGTCATCTGAGGAAATATTCTCACTTCCAAAAAGATTACACGGAAACGTTACCACAAAGAATTATAGTGTCTGGCAAACATGAGGTCCTCAACAAATAGTTGTCGATTTGGAAAAAAATCAGAAGCTAAAAATTTCAAGTACTGAAGTTGATCAGGTATTGTTTTACTTTCCAGTAAAAAGTCTCTGCCTTCTCAAAGAGTATCTTCAAAACCAAACCAAACGATATGAAATAAAATACCTCAACTGCAGATCCTCATTAAGCTTTTCCTTCTTCCTGTGGAGTAGTTTTATTCCAGAATAATCTGCTCTCCTTAGAGACTATCTCTTCCCAGGGACAACGGACTGTTGTGATCTCCTTCCAAAGCTCACCATGGCCCCCCTTTAAAACACTGTCTCAGACACATGGGAGAACACTGGACACACACAAACCAAATGCTTGAGAAGAAAGGAAGAGATAAAAACTAGTGTGGAGGACAGGGAGGGCAGAGGGCAGAACGGAGAACTATAGAACAAAGGGAAGGGGTGGCTGATTCAGAATAAAAGGGGACAAAACCAAAGGGTTATTTCACAAAAAGGAAAGCTCAAGGAAGTTCCAACATCCTCATTTGCTTCCCAGTCCTCCCAATCTGCAATCTGGTTTTATGTAGAGTACATGCATGGGTGAGTTTATGACTGTGTACCCATGTCATCCTTGAATGCAGGATACACACTGTAGACACTCAGAGGCATTCACCATCTGTGTGCATTTCTGCTAAGTTCTGAACATCTAATGGAACAACACAGCTACTAAGCCTAAGCCTTGAATATTGAAGAAGAGCATACCTGTAATTTTGTCTCTCACGAGTTTGCAGGATTCTATTTCACCAATGCTCCCAAAGAGACTCCTGAATTCCTCCTGGGTCATGTTCTGGGGTAAATAGTTGACTATGAGGTTGGTTTTGCTGTCATCTGTGGCTGCTCCTGTCTGCATGGGAGAAGGACAGTTTCTATTGTTGCTGGAGGGTCCATTGCTTGTATTGGATGTCGGGCCATTTGACACCTGTGGCTCCATGGTGCTAATTATCTAAATAAAAATAAAAATAATAAAAATAAGCCTCATGAAATTTAAAGACACAAGTAAAGTCTCTTTCAAGATTTTATTTTATTTTATGTTTTGAAAAGAAAGAGAACAAGATAAAGCAAGATGGAGCAAAAGAGACTGGGTTGTGAACACAGCCAATTTAGAAGCATGTTTTTAACCAAAATGTTAAACTCCCCTTGCTATTTTTAGGCCAGCCCATGGATTTTGAACACAGACTAGAATGCAGTGGGAACTCTCCCATTATTTTGTTAATGAAAAGCTAATTCCTGTTTTCATTACACAATCACTCTCAGAAATGTATACTTAAGCCACACCAAATTATAATTAA
Organism: Mustela putorius furo; assembly: GCF_011764305.1. NCBI lineage: Eukaryota > Metazoa > Chordata > Mammalia > Carnivora > Mustelidae > Mustela > Mustela putorius. Next base: position 39,557,679 of record NW_025422005.1, on the reverse strand, counting down.
AATGTAAAGTAATAATCATGATTAAAATTATAGTTCCATTAAAGCTGAAAAACTAAATATAGAGGGCTACGCTCACAAGATCAAATACAGTACCTGTTTATTAACTATCTCATAAAGTAAAATGACATTAAATTAAGTGGGGCCGTTCCATATGGGAAGGGTTTAGATTTTCACCGATGCTTAAGCACTGATCAAACTTCAGATTTCATAAGCACATGCTGGGGAGCTACAAAGTCATCTAATGATTTTCTCCTTAGCCACTCTGTGACTGCTTCTCCTGGACCTCAAATAAAATGAAAGACATAAAGGTAGAGCTCTCTCTAGGTCCTACCTTAGGTCCAGCACAGCCCAAGGCTATCCTCTCACACTTTAATCGAAAAGTAAACAGTTTAAATTTAAATTAAATTTGGATTCAAATAGTTAATTAAACAAAGATTTCCACAAATGTGTGAACTATTCCAGCAGCATGCATGGGAAAAAAAAGAGATGAATAAATCTCAGTCTCTACCCTCAAGGAGCTTACAGCCTACTGAGGACAAAGATAGGTAACGGCTCCCAGGAGGACTGTGGGCATACAGGAGAGGAGCAATTAGCCCTGCTTTACAGGATGGGATTCAGGCAAAGTACTGAGAAGATGAAGCTAGAATACATAATACATAATACATTCTATATGGAAAACGGATGTAAGCTCATGGGGCCTGATTATAAAGAGGTCCTGTGTGGCATGACAAACATAGAATCATAAAACTGCAGAGCCAGGAGGCACTTAAGGAAATAAAATCTAGTTCAAAACTCTCATGTTTGAGATGAATTCCAGAGACATCCAGTGAATTCTGTCATCATGGGAAACTGGGGCAGAGTCTGGGCCTGTACCCAGGTTCCCTGGCCCCAAATGTAGCCCAGCAGTCCCACTTTTGCACTCTATCCTATCACATTTCTTATTTGTCCTTCATGATAGGACTTCTGTCGCCTCTGACCTTGACCAGTTCTTTGGAAATGGAATCAGGCTCTGCCATTCACCAGCTGTATGACCTTGGGGGAAGTGACTGAAACTCTAGAAGCCTTAGTTTTCCTCATTTGAAAAATGGGAACAATGCCACCTGTCTTGCAAGGTGGTGACATGAGGTATAGAAAGCACCTGAATAGTGGCGGGAATGTAATTCGTCATTACTGATATTTATTAAAGTCACTCCACCAATTGTCTGACGTGACTTCTCTCACTGAGTCCTCACAAAAAGGCAATGAGGCATATCGTAATATTCTCTATATCTCATAGACGTGGAAAGCAAGGTTTAGCAGACATCTCACAACTAGCAACTTCCATTATTATCACCATTTGGCTGCTGAGAGAATTTTGGAGGGAGAAGCACTTTCATATACATGTAGTTAAGCATCTAAACCTTAAGGGTACAACTCAAAGAATATTTACAAAGAGAACACGATTCACACCTGAGTGTTCACCTTCAGACCATGATCTAGAACATGACTAGCATCCCAGAAGCCTTTCTTGTGTCCCTACCGCCATCATTCTCACCACCGCAACCCAACCCCCAAGGTAACTGACTTACAATCCATAGATTAGTTTTATTTGCTTTTGAACTTTATATACATGGAATCACACAATATATACTCTTTTATGTCTTTTCACACATTATGTCTGGGTGTCATCCGTGTCATTAGATATAGTGGTAGGTTTTACTTCTCCACTGCTGTAGAGAATTCCTTTGTGAAATTATGAAGCTATCTCATTTTATTTACCACTTCTGTTGATAAACATTTCAGTCGTTTTTGGTTTTTAACTATTATAGATAAAGCTGCTCTGAGCATTACACACATGTCTCATGATTTACATAAACACACATTTCTGTTGGGAGTATTCCTGGGAACCTATTTTCAGGTCAGAGTATATGTCCATTCTGCACAGTAGACACTGTCAGTATCTCTTTTAAATGCTGGCACCAACTTACACTCCCACCAGCAGCGTATCAAAGTTCCAGTTGCTGCACAACCTCATAAATACTCAGAGATTTTGGGGGGGGGGTTTATTTTGGTGGGTTTTTGCTTATTTTCTCACTGAAGCAGAAGTAATAAAGTAAAAAAGGAGTAGGTTTTTAGTCACGGCAGCAGCTGACTTAAGACTAGTCCTACCACTTATTAGTTATGTAATCTCAGGCAGGTGACTTGGATATTCTACCTCAGTTTCTTCTTTGTAATTGGAATAAAGCCTCACATGCAGGTTTCTCTTCAGAATGAATGCCTGGAGGCATCACAACCATTATTCTTCATCATGCTCTACGTAGGTGTTCCTCTAATTGTTTCCTTTTCTGAATGATCACAAATGGGAAATGAAACAAACAAACCAAAAAGAAGTCTCAAGAGGAGTCAGGGGAATAAGGCAGACTGAGGAAGGTAAGGAGCTTCTAAGATTCTTTATCATCATGTAAGTAACTTAATTGGCTCTGCTTACCACATCATCAGAACTTCTTGGATTCAGGTCAACTGTGAGATTCTGGAAGGCTGGTCCAGACAGCAAGGAGAAAACAAAGGTTTTCTGAGAAGAATCTTAGATCAAGCTCTTCTCAGCATTGATAGAAGCTGTATCCAAACAAAGCCTATTCTGCTGCTCTGTCCAGGAAAACACGAGGGAGATGTGCCCAAGGGAGGCACATGCTAATGGAGATGATGTCGTAGAGCATCATCACAACTCCTAGTGGGGAGGCAGGTTTCTGCTCTGCCCCACCGTTGGGCCTCCTGGGTCTGAGCTGCGTCTCCATTTGCAGTGTTGTCTCACTGCTTCACTCAGTCAGGTGTCCAGGCAACAAACACAAGGAGCACTGCCAACTTGATAAGGAATTTAAAAACAGACTTTATTCAGTTCAGGAGGCGGGCTGGCAGAACCACAGGGCTACACACTGCCTCCTTTTGACGTGGTGGCAAACAAGCCAGCCCCACAATCTTGAGAACACATTCCTGGCTCTTCATCTTTCTCAGGTTACCCTTGTTAAGGCTGCCCCACAAACACCTAGAAAATATCCTGCACTGAGGCAGCTTTTGGGGCATTAATGATGGAGTATGAAGAAGACTGTAAATCATACCTAAGCATGCTGAGATTTTATGGGACCAAGACAACTGAAGATCACCTGAGAGCCGGGTTCATCTTTTTCGTTCACTGGATGCCTGCCTCACAGACGTGTGTTGCGAAAGCCAGACCTCATCCATGTGAACATCTCACAGGTCTCCCTGCTACAGAGAAGCCTAGGAAGTACCAAGTCTGCAGCAAGGTAATTTCAGTTCCCCAACCAGCTTTCATCTCCTTACATCTTATGTGGACTTCCTAAATTATGCTGACTCCTGGAGTTGAGCCCCATCTGTAGCCCCATCTGAACTCTAATTGGGCCCAAACCTCTGAAAAGAATGATCCATGAGATGCAGCGTTCGGTACTGAGCTACTTCAACCAACCAAACCCATAAATTAGGTCAAGTCATTCTTGGCTTACGGGAGGGGAGCTCTCTTCACCTTGAACACATTCTACAGTTATTGTTTTGTGTATTCAGAAAGAACTGATGAAAATACACACATGCACACTGAGTTTGCTCAATAAAAATGTACTAAAGCGGGGCACCTGGGTGGCTCAGTGGGTTAAAGCCTCTGCCTTTGGCTCAGGTCATGATCCCAGGGTTCTGGGATAGAGCCCCACATCAGGCTCTCTGCTCAGCAGGAGCCTGCTTCCCTCTTTTTCTCTCTGCCTGCCTCTCTGCTTACTTGTGATCTCTGTCAAATAAATAAATAAAATGTTTAAAAAAAATGTACTAAAGCTGAGAAACACTTGCAAATGTGTTAATATACATCATGTAATGAGACCCCTCATTGGTCTTAATGGTGCATCCCAGGATACAAGACAGGCTTAAAGAAAGAATCACAAATGTAAAATGTCAGAATGAAATGTGACACACAAGTGAATGAAGAGGATTTTAAAACATACTTGGAAAATAAGAGAAATTGCCAAGATCTAACTATATCAAACTCAAGAAAATGAAACTATAATATTTTAAGGTTACATGATACATCGTAAAGAGAGGACACCTGTAATCTCAACATAGAAAGCAAACCAGAGGTAATCCATACCCTCCAATAAGCACAGAGGCTGGCTCAGCAAGATCAGAACACTTCTTTCTCCAGGCTTTTGATATTCTAACAGCACAATTTTCATTGAAAATAAATATATCAGTTACTCAAGTGTGCCTATGTACTTTCATGAAACAGTCTGTGTGGGTCACATGGCCGACTTTGCAGCTGACCAGGTTCCAAACCCCTGACTTGCCCTCCTTCTCTCTTCTGAATGGCATAATTAAGAACAGAATTACAGTGAGCATCCAGGATAGAGCACTGAGGAGGTTCAGTTGACGTCAAACTCTAATGGTTGTACAAAGCACTGCATTAAATCTTTTATGTTTCTGTGATATATTTTAAGAAACATTATACAGGCAGAAAATTTCAGGGATAAACTATTAGAGCAGTGCACAATAACGTAGGCACTCAAATCCTGTCATTGTAAATGTCAATGGTTTGAATGACTAATTACTCACACTCAACGCATTAACCTCACCCCTCCCACCAATTTTTTTTTCCCCCAGCAAAATATACAACAAAAGCAAGAGGGAAGGCCTCACACATGCAGCTGCTGGATCACCACTTAGGGTCATTAATCTCTGTGGAGGGAGGTAAGAAGCAGGGACTGGGCTTAGCATCTTTCTCAGAGTGCTACTGAAAAAAACAGCCCTTGATAGCATCTCCATCACCACAATCCTGGGTCCTTCCTGATATCCCTAATTATCTGCTCAATCCCACCTCTTGTTATTGTCCACCCAAGGCATCTGCTACACTATTTCCTGGACTTGTCAGGTCAAATGCACATTAAAAAATAGGTTTATTTATATTCTGGCTAGATCTGGGAATGTTAGATGAATAGAGATAGAGCCTCAGAATGCCAAGCACTTGTGTTGGGCCCTCAGGATATGGAGACAACAAAGATAAGGACCTCACTGAGTTCATGATGTACATGCAAGACAGATATCAGAGAACATTAGGGACCACAGAGCCTAATGCTGTAATTTTAATGATGAGGCAACTGAGGAAAAGAAAGGGGAAATGACTTGCTCAGGGTGACACTGCCAGTTAGAGCAGGAAATGGGAACTTAAGCCTAGCTCCACGCAAGAGTACACAAGAGTATAGGGACAGCGTACAATGTGACAGAGCAGACAGGGACATTTAGATGAGGGTTTACTTTTCCTTTTCTGAAAGGAGACAGTAAGGGGTGACCATATCATAAAAATGTACTTGAACAGACATGCAGAGACATGTTTATCTCCATAACTTACTGAATCTGGCATTTTACAGGTCACAAAAAGGGTGACCTGAACTCTGAGCTCCATAGCAAAGAGACCACATCTGTTTTGTTTATTATAGCATCTCCTGCATGTAGAACAGGGCCTGACGATTGGTAGGTTTGGATTAAGGACTCCTGAATGAATGAAGGCCCTTGCATGCTCAATAGTTCACTACATCCTTCAAACAACCCTGTAAAGTACAAGCCAAAAAGGTGTGAAAGTTATCCCAATTTTACATATAACAAAAGAGGACAGAACACTTACTGAGTACCTATTATATGCCAGGCATACATTTAGATATTATTTCAAATATAGATTTTAAGAGGCATTCATTCAAGAGGAGGGGCTGAAACTTCAGTTGACAAGGACCCCCTTGAGAACCTGTTGAATGTCTTTGCTCATTCTCACCAGAAAAATGCACACACATATTTCACGTACATGAACGGCAATCCTTCGTCTCCAGATTGAAATCCTCCAGCTGATTCTAAGAGTAGCAATATAATCAAAGAGCCAAACTTCCCCTCCTCCCCAAATCATTCTTTTCATATAATTTCTTGTTCTCAGAATTCATTAATTCATTAACCAAACAAATACTGACTGCTGAAGTTTCTACACGTCAGAGCAGAGAGCAAGCATGTCCTGCGGCCAAAAGGCCCTTTAAGTGTCTTAGGCAAGACCACTATAAAATTCCGAAAATGTATTTAAAGCCTCCTTTAATATTTTTTTCACCATGAATTTCTCATGGTGAAATGAATTTCTCATGAATTTCTCGCAGCTCCCTCTGTCCTTCAGTCTTGACAAGGTTTTCATTTGCTCAAATTTGGGGAGAGTCAGGCTAGAGTTAGAGGGCTGGTCCTCCTCCTCACAACTAAGGACAGTCACTGTCCCAGGCACCAGAGAACAACATCGGAGGTCTTCCTGCAGCCCCCTCACCAATCCTCTCAGCCATACTGCGTGGCCTTGCTCTAATATTTTCCACAAAAATGGCAGTCCAATAACATACTGCACAGTCTTGCATTTACACATCTTAACCTACTTTACACTCTCAGGATTTACTTTGTGACTACATATAAGGTTCCGACTTTATGTTACAGGAACCTGTGCCACTCTAGAATTCACTACTGACATTCATCATCCACAAGCTCAGGGCAGGGCCCTTCTACCCCCATCACGGCCAACCTCAACTTCTGGTTTTCTGGCAGAGGGGTGGCCATGATGCTTGATTCAAGCAAAAGGATCAAGAGAAAAGAACCTAAGAAGGTCACAGGAATATGATGCTTCTTTCCTAAGCACTCTCCCTTCTACCTCCAGCGCCCTCTAAATGTCAGCATCCCCAGAAACGAGAACGGTGTTAATAGAATGTTCTGATTGCAAACATGTCTCAGGTGTGTGCATCTGAGACACACACGTACTTTGTTCAATATTTTAATGAGTGTTTAAAGGTGTTTTCTTTCACCATGTTGGAAGGACTTTTGAAAATTTATGTATAAAGGCTAACCCTTATGTAATAGAACAAGCGCTCCCGAGAGCATGAAGAATAATGTTTACCAAGGGCAGTCACTGAATCGAACCATTAAAGAAATAGATTTAAATTATTCATGAGGACAAAAATAAAAGTCCTAATTCTCTTTGTAGGCATTTCCCACTTAACCCTTATAAAATCCTGACACGCAGTATGTCAGACACTGGTGGTGCAGCCCAGACTAGTGCAACTTGCCCGCCTTTCGAAAGCCTGAAAAACAAATCCCCAAAGTTAGAAAATTACATAGCAGGCTCTGTGTTCCTGAAGACAGATATTATTTTTAGGAATAATTCCTCACTTCTCTTCTTGCTCCTTGAAAGATACTAAAAATGTCCTTACAACCCCCCAATTTCATATTTTTTAAGTTTCGTCCATCAGCTCATAAAATCCGTACTCTCCCCTCCTTCTCTTCAAGAGGCTTTAATTCACTCAAATCCCTTCAGATTAATATTTTTTTCTAAATGCAATGCTTTCCTGGTTATGATTCAACTGGGAAGGAGACACATGTTATTAATAGGGCCCAGGAGCAGGGGCTGAGATTGATGACCTGATCACTCTAGGAAGAGGGAACTTGGGAATATACCCACACCCCCACCCCCAAACCAGATTACAGGTGATGATTCACAAAGGTCCCTGGAGCAGTAGAATCTGGCTGAAGACTGCACTTGTGTCTCTCAAAACCATTTGTACCAAGTTTCTGTAATTCTGCTGGAGAGTAACTAGAAAGCTCTAGAAAAAAATATTTAATTCTAACTGGGGAAAACATGCTGACAGTTTAATAGTACCTTTGGGTAGATGCACAAATAACCTGAAAGACCTATTTACTCTAGGAAGTTACGCGGTAATAAATTCCCGGCATATCCTTAAACAAGTGTGTTCCATTCAACACAAGTTTATTGAATGCTATTACAGACCAAGGCATTGTTCTAGGAATCCAGGAAAAAAAAAATAATTTTGTCCCTGCCCTCAGAGGGTTCAAGTTAGGAGGATGGGAGAGGAGGGAAGATAAACAATTAACTAAAATCAATTGCATATACCCCTTTCATTAAGCAGTTCCCTTCAGAGTTTCTCTAATGACTCTCCCTCCTTACCAAAGAGCACATACATGAAATACATGCAGACTTGTCCTGGTATCTGATGGACATGTCCTGTTTCAGATCTAAATGCTTACATCCTAGACCAATGACTTTATAACAGGGAGGTAAGCTTGAGGCATTACTTCTTTGAAACAGCATCTTCTTCACTGGAGAGGAATACCAGGCATGCCAAAAGTATTCTCAGTGGGGGTAGTCAGGATTTTTTAAAAATCAGCAGCCACTGGAGAGAACAAGAGGCATCAATACTTAAAATAGCAGGGCCAGCATGGATATGAAAAGCATAATCAAAATTTAATTTCTCTTAGACATTCTTTTCAAATTCACAGAAATCTGAGTTCTTAATATACCTCCCCAAATACATCACACACATTTCCCCTCCCAAATAAATATTGGCCTCCTTTATCTCTTTAGGGCTTCTGTTTGGGCCTAAAATGATTTCCGGTATGCCCAGTCCTAGTCAAACCCCTCGGTATTTTGGTTTTAACAGACTTTTCCAGCAAACTCTCCAGAGCTGAGGGATGGCATCACCACTCAGTTCATTATGAAGACGAGGAGACCTTTCTCTCATGACCTCCTGAGCCCTAAATTTAGTCCGCTTTTCCAAAATGGCCAATAAAGATGCTTTCAAACTTTTGATAAGCTTTCTTTTTAAAAGACATTATCTGAAAAGTGCAAATGTATTCATTTCAATATAAATGCAATTTCATGGCCAAGCTCTTAGGCTTCCTGCAAAAATATTAGACCTAATTAGAAATTCAATTGGAAAACAATTCCTTTCCTATCCAACCGTCCAAGCTTCCAAACTCTGAATGTTTATTGTGGACAAAATAACCAAAATGTCTCATCATAAACTATGAGCACCTGCTGCGGCGGGAACCAGTTGTGACGGTAGATGGGTTATCCACATCTTCCATACAAAGAACGTTAATGAGTCATTTGTAAAACTGTCCCCAGACTGACTAAGTTGAGCTTATCTTCTGATGCATAATGAATAGCCAATGACACAATTCATGTAAACATAAATATTATATTTTTATTTATAAAATGCCTGGTTCCCGGACGCAGAGTGTGGGCAAACTCACATAGATCCAGCTGTACAAAGCAATGTGTTATTCCGTATCTATATCATGATACAGATATTGTGGGTCACATCTCCGAATTTGTCTTATGCACACTCAGATTAAATTCTTCAGAAATGTAAATAAAATATTTTTTATTGTGAAATTTTATATTTGTTTTCTTAACAAAGCTAGGTGGAGATGGGGATGATAGTAAAAGGGATTAGAGGGAGTTAGTATCTAGAAAAATCTGCACAAGGCAACCTTCTCTTTGTTAAGAATTGTATAATGCCAATGGCTCTTCCAATTGTGCAATTTAAAGGACAGAGATTATTTGGGGTCATTTTGAAGCTAAAGATATTGAGTGAAATAAAACGGTTTTCAGTAATTCAATGTTATGTATAAGTGGCCACGATAAATTAGACCCATGGATAATTCACACAACCTCATGTTATATCCATATGTTCATTACTGAAAAAATCTTGAACATCATTATGATAGGGCAGTTTTAAATTTGAAAATTACTTTATCACACTTGAATTTTATTTTTAATTTCTTCTTTCTCTGAATTTCTTTCTTCTTTCTTCCTTTTCTTTTGTTTCCTTTCTTCTTCTTCTTTTTCTTAATAAGAAGGATACATTCGAAAAAAGGACTTTTTGATCTAATAGGAGAATGTTATCCCTCATCTAACTCAGTGAGGTGTTTGGGGCTACCAATCATCCTCGACACCCCCTGGGAAGGCAGATGGGTATGCGTAAAATTGGACTCGATCATATCAGTTTTGGTGAGAATGCAGGCCTGGGCTGGGAGAAGTGTATCTTTGAATTATTTGCGGACACCTTGTTTATAGAGAACATAGAAATCCAAGGTTTGCAACTGGCAAGCTTTCAGGTGCAGTAAAACAGTCTCTCTTATCATCCTTGGTGGAAATGTAATTGGGCACAATCTTTCTGAACCTTATGTTCAGATTCTTGGACCCAAGAATTCATTCTGAAGCTCAGAAAAGAATCTGGAAATCCAGACCGAAATTATGCAAAATAAGATACATTATAAAAAGTGTATCTAAAAGAGTGAAAAAACAGAAACAACCTAAGGACCCAACAAGGGAGAATGACTAAGTAAGTTATTATATAGTTTTATGATCCAGTATTTTCAGCTGTTAAAATGATGTGTATAATGGGTTTGACAGCTTGAGAAAATGCATATGATAAATGTAGAATAAAGTGAAATTAAAAAATTGATTATCTTGATTATATAAACATGCACAGTATAGGAGGGAAAAATAAAAATGCTAACAATAAAGTGTGGGATTATACTCTATCTTTATCTTCCAAGCTTTTTGTTTTATGTTGAAAATACAGCACTTTTATAATTTGAAAGGAAGTTATTTTTAAAAGTGACAGAAAATGTCAAATCCTTCAAACCAGTTTGGAGTCACAGTATTAAATATTATTCCATCTCCTTCCCAGAGCTGTCCTGCTGGATCTCTCCTTGCCCACACTCTTATCCTACATTAGAGGACACATAGGAGCCCAAACGAATAAAAATCGCATTTCTTGAAACGGACTGTGATTCGGGCTCTCCTTCACCTAAATCACTGTGTATTAGCAAGGTTACAATCTAAGTCTGCCTTATCGCCTGGCAGCAACCTTCAGGAGGACAGCAAGGAGAGAAGATGATTTATAAGAAAACCGTTCCCTGGATCAGGGAGTGAAAAGTACTGATCCGTTCTAAAAGCTCCTGCTGACAAACTCTGATATTATGAACATTCTGCACTTGGACAAAAGCTCCCACTTTTCTTAATTACATGGTTTGAGCAGGAGCCTGCTTTTAGGATCTGCCCAATCACACAACAGCCATTTATTTTCCCAACTGCAGCTGCCAAAATTTCCCTGATCTCTGTTCTGTGCTCCATCTTCAAGGACATCTTATGAATGTATGACACTGGCAAGCAGCATTCCACGCCACGCTTCTTAAGCGTCTCCCTCTCTCTTTCCTACCTACGGAGATCTTCTTAATACATATTTATTAAAAATCTCATGAACAAGAAGCAATGTGGAGAGGTAAAAAAAAAAATCACAAATACCACATATCAGAATATTTGTCTACTTTAAGACAAACACTTTGTTATGACAATGAACCATTAAGATTCTTTGTCCTCTGTATGACAGATTTGCTTTAGTTTTATGAACTCTGCATCTTGTAATTCATTGGGTCTCCTTTTTGCAATATTGTTAGAAAAACAAGTGGTAAATCTGTAGCCCTCTGTATTTAAAGAAAGAGCATAGAATCTCGCTGAAAAGTTTTAATTCTTTTTAGACACAAACTTTCCTTCTGAATTCATGTTATTTTTTTCTTCTAATTTTCCTTCACCTCAATTTCTTCATTGTTCTATATTTTAAAAAAGAAATATAGATGTATTTCTCTGGATTTTTGTGATTTGCCTTATAACAACAGAGAATTTCGGATTAGAACAAAGAACAAATAAGTTAATAGTTATGTCTTCATAAATAATCTTTTGCCTTTCAAGATATGCTTTTAAAATCTCACTAATTCATACTAATTGGGCATGAGTAAAATTGGCATTTTAAAAATTCAGAAATGGTAAGACTTTTAAAAACACATGGTAAGATTTCAAAATTATACTAAAATTATACTAAAATTCAAACTGCATGATATATAATTCTCAGATAAGAACCTTTTAGGACTAATTTAATAAGTCCCTAAGAATAATTTGAATAGATACAAATATACACTCAGGTACTGAAAAGAGTGTGTTGTGTTGTGGTGGTGTGGTGAGCTCTGTGTGCTGTGTAAGACTGATGAATCACAGACCTGCACCCCTGAAACAAATAATACATTATATATTAATAATAACAATAATAATAAAAAGAGTTTACTTCTTTGTGTTAGGTAACCATGTCCTTTAAAATCACAGATACAAAGTAAATTTACTTAGTAATCTCCTCCTAATCTTGATACAGTCTTTCTATCCCAGAAATTTGTTTTTTAAAAAATGAAAGGCTGACTAATATTCAGAATCAGCTGTTGTGAAATTAGGGCAAACAATTTTTTTTTTTTTTTTTTAGTTACAGGCATATTTTAAAGCAAGTCACAATTTAATAATGACAATACTGTCCGCCATTAGAATAGCTCCTCCCCACAACTGAAGTTAGTTCTTAAAAGAAGAGGAAAGGCAGTACAAAGGGACAAAAGTCAAGCTGTGAATTGTGTAAGACTGATGAATCACAGACCTGTATCCCTGAAACAAATAATACATTATATGTTTAAAAAAAAAAAAGTCAAGCTAACTTCCTTAACATTAATGAGTTCCTTCAATGGGCCAGAACCCATTATGATAAATGCCCGAGATACAGGAGAAAAAAGGGGTTCCTGCCTGTAAGGAAGTAAATAAATCAGTAAATAAGTAATTACTCTATAATGTCATAAATGTGGTAATGGAGTCTATACAAAGTGCCCAGCAAAGTCCCTGCCAGGAACATGGCAAAGGCCCAACAAATGGAGATCCTGTGATAACACTGATTAAAAAATGCTTAGGGTTACATGGAAAAAGGTTTAGGGAAGCAATTACAATTAACTCCTTCCAATACTACCCCAGTTAGCACATAATAAATGGTGATAGCTGTCATCAGGTACATTACTTCACTTAATTCTCCCACAACTTTGCAAAGTAGGTAACTGTCATTCCCCCCACTTAGAGTTGGGGAAACCAAGGCTTGAAGAACTGAAATCACTCTGTACAGAATGAAGAAGTGAGGCCTGGGGCAGGCAGTACCCATTCTCACTCAGCCAGAACCAAAACCCGAACTCAAGTGTGAAACCAAACCCTGTGCCCTTTCTGAAACCTCCAAGTCAGAGGAAAGAGTTCCTAACACCGTAAAATGTAACCCAATAGTCTTGGAGAAAGGAAACGATCTAATCTGATTAATACCATTCTGGACTATGTATCTGCTGTTAGTCACTAAAACTGCCAAACAAATGACCATTATAGGAAAGATCTTAATTCAAAATTCTACATGGTTTAGAGTTTGGGTTTGAAAAGTGTCTCTAGGGGCGCCTGGGTGGCTCAGTGGGTTAAGCCGCTGCCTTCGGCTCAGGTCATGATCTCAGGGTCCTGGGATCGAGTCCCACGTCGGGCTCTCTGCTCAGCAGGGGGCCTGCTTCCCTTCCTCTCTCTCTGTGATCTCTTCCCTTCCTCTCTCCTACTGTCATCTCTCTCTGTCAAATAAATAAATAAAATCTTTAAAAAAAAAAAAAAAAAAAAAAAAAAAAAAAAAAAAAAAAAAAAAAAAAAAGTGTCTCTAGCCTTGACCTGGGTTGAGACACTTAAAACTCTCAGAGGTGCAATTTAATTTACTCATCTGAAAAATACACACAATTCTGTCTGCCTTGCAGGGTTGCTGTGAAGACGAAAAATAACCAATTTAAGGCACCTGGCTCAGAGCTGGGCCCACAGTGAGGACTGAATACCTCTTTATTCCCCTTATCAAAAATGTAACATTCTGAAAATATATTCCCATTAAAATGAGGTGGCAAAGTCAACTAAGAGCTGGTAACATTTATCCTTGGAATTTAATTTCTGAAATGGAAAAGAACACTTAAAAATGTTACTACTCATCACCTACCTATGTCAATAGCTATTTCCTTCATCTTCAAAATGTTTCACAAACATTAACTAGTAAGTTCTCAGAATAATACCAGCCAGAAAAATATAGAGCAAAGGGGAAGAGATTAAGTGAACTTTAAAAAGTGAATAATGAAAGCACCATTTTTAACACTTACAAACATAATTTCTGGTACACTTTGCCTTTTTAAAAAACCCTCTACTGTGAATGGCCTAAAGTTAGATACTTCACATATAATAAGTGTAGTCTTTCAGGTTTCTGATTTCCCAAGAGGGTAAACCTCTTGTTTTCATGGGAAATTTTGGGAAATTGCCATAGATTGCTCTGGGTACAGATAGCAGAAGGCATTTCTGGCTTTCCACATGGAACTGCTCAGGTTGGGCAGGTCCATGTTCCTGGTCCACCCTCCACTTGGACTGCTCCTTCCTTCCTGTGGACCCCAAGGAACAGCTGCATTGACATCAAATGCACTTCAAGAGGATCTTCCAGGGCATGGTTGGAAAGGTATTGTGGGAAGTGCAGAGAAAACACAGAAAGTGTGACCTCCCCACAGAAGCGAGATGAACCCTTTACAAAGCCACCAGAAAGAATCCTTTCAGTCACATGCTTTAGGAGATTTTGTGAGCCCATTCACACCCAACAGCCCATTCCGTCTTCATGAAGACTGGGAGATAAATAGGATTTGCCCCCTACCCGGTCATTTGCATTTTATAGGTGAGCAGACCAAGGGTCAAGGAGTAAACAGAAAGTAGAGTGACTAGACCTGGTTCACAGGGCGCAGAGCAGGGATGTGAACCAAGGTCTTACTGTTACTGACTCCATCTTCCTCCTTTACCCACCACAACCTCCTGGAAAGCACATTCCTGGCAATATCCTTCTGCAGACAGCAATGGCCAACTAGTACAAGCTGTGGTCTCTCCCGTGCCACACTCTGCTTGTCGGCCTAGACAGCTCTCCTCTCCCACCATCAGGCTAACAAGCCCTTCCCCAGCTCCCCATCTATCCCCAGCTCCCATGTATATGCTTCCCTCACAGACATTTACCACACAGCCCCGAGACTCTCCATCTTCCTGTCTCTGTCACTGGACTGTGAGCATCTTGAGGACAGGGACTGTGTTTGATTCATCTATAATCTCAGGGGCCAGTGCAGAGCTCTAGGCTTTGTTGGTAGAATAAATGAATAAATGGATGGCTCTCTAGGTGCTCACCTGCTCTCCATAGTTAAATCTGCTCTCCTTGCTCTATTCCCTACCACCCTGCTCTCATCACAAACCTCTCTCATATCTCTCTCACCTCTTCAAAATCAATTTAAAAATAGGAGCACTTTTATCTTTTAAAGCTATATTGCCCTCATCACTCTTGTCTTCAACTTCTTTCAAACTGTCCCTAAAGACTGTATTTTTAAGGTCAATTTCATAGCCTCTGTTTCTTTACCCCCACATTCCTTCCAACACAGATTGCTACTGCTTCAAGCCTAAACTCCTCTTTCATTTTCACTTTGGGTCGGAATCTACCTAAAGTCTCCAGGTTAAGAGTCCCACAGAACATGTCCACCTTTGAGAGTTCCCACAAGGCACACAAGCCAAAGTCAAAGTCAATGGGGACTCAATATGTTGCAACAACTATCAGGGTGAGGAATGCCTTATATGTTATTTTTTTAAACAAATGCGTGAATAAACTATCACACAATTACTTCTACTTCCATTCATTTCAAATCAATTTAAGCATGTATCCAATATTAATTGCAGAGTGTAATTATTAGGAACACAGGTACCAGGGCTTAAATGTCTAGGTTTGAATCCAGGTTCCACTGTGTAATTTTGGGCATATTACTTAACTAACAATTCCGCATCTAAGTTTTCTCAGTGTTGATAGTGTTCATAGGTATGTGGCAAAGATAAAATGTATTATTACGGTTCAAGTAACTGAGTTCCATGGCATTTGATCCTTGCTCTCTAGGAATGTAGTTCTGGAAGCGAAGGGCAGCAGTGGTTAGTAGACAGATCTATGAACAGAGCTCCAAACTTCAACAAGGCAAGTGCCATATTCTGAATGCCTTCTGTGGCACGTATGACTCTTGCATGTCTTTATATGTGTGCTTCCTCTCCTCCCCCTACTAAAATGCTGCTCCCACCACTGTCTAAATAACCAGGCCATTCTGCAAAGTGCGGTGCCTGCCTCCTTGACCCACATGGCATAGGCACCTCCCCTCTCTCCTTCGTCAAGGTACTCACTGCTTTCTATTCAGTCACAGTTTACCTGCCTGTCTCCCCACTGACTGGGAGCTCTTTGAGAAAAGGCCCTGAATTTTCCTTGACTTCTTGCTCCAGGCATGTAGTATTACAGGAAGAATGTAACCAAAGGCTGCTGACTGAATCAGTGCTCAGAGGCAAGTGCAGGGTGCTAGGAGAGTTTAGAGGGAGAAAACTGGGGAACACTGCAGGACACTTCCTTTTTCCCTGCAGTGTGCTGAAAAAACCGTAAGAGAAATGTGTGGTTCTCTATTTTTAAATCCTTTTCTTAAGCCTTTTCTTCACTCTACCTGCACTGTTTATTTTAGATGAGTGCAGGCATCAAGATCAAAACAAATGTGAACTAGTGGCCAAGTGTGGGGCAAATAAATTTTGGGAGAATCACAATCCGAACATGCCACTAAACAAAAAAGGAAGAAAATATTTAGGGCTTCATCCAATGCTGTGCACAAAAGATGTACTGCCAAATGTTTAGTTATTCTTCTACTCTTAAAAGTATTTGATGGAGAGTTTTGCTTTCTTTCTTTCTTTTTTTTTTTTTTTTTAAAGTAATTTAAGTCCACACATTGCAAGTGAAAACAAAAGAGCTTTGGCACAAGAATAAACTATGTCTCTCTTTTAATCTTGAGATTTCAATCTAATATTATGCAATAGTATAAAAGAGAGAGGAGATAAAAAATACATAAAATACACATATTTATATTTTAAAACTAATGCTTTCTAGCTGTTCACACTGGAGCATCAGGTAAGCTTATTTGCAATTCCAGTTAATACAGGAGTCTTGACCTGAATATTTTTTGACCTATGAAGATACAAATTCAAAAGTAACCACTTTAACTTAATACTGGAAAGTAGCAGACTCAAGAACTGAACTCAGGATTTCACACACCAGAGCTCTTTTACCCAGCTCTTTTATCTTCCTCTGGCATCCAAGATCCTTTCTGGGATGATATAGCCTCAGTTTTGAAGTTCTCTGTTCTCCTTTTTGAAGGTTATGAAATGGGAAGGAGCTTGTATATTTTATTCTAAATCTTCTCTCCCTATGAACCCTGCAAAAAATGGCCAATATCTAAAATACACACTCTGGAGAGACTGAACTATTTTCTAAAATATTCCTTTATTAAATGCCTACTATGTGCCAGGCTCTGAACCAGACTCTTTACATATGCTAACTATCCTTTAAACAAACCTCTGCAGTAGGTATTATTAACTCCATTTTACAGACAATGAAACGGAGGCTAGAACAGGTTAGTGACTTTACCAAGACCCCACCACAAGTAAGTGGGAGAGGGAAAAAAATCCTCTTTCTCTGACTCCAAAGCCCATGCTCTTAACCAGTAGAATACTTTTAATGGAGAAGAAGAATCCTATGATAATGCTAATGACTACTGTACTTCGGAATGGCTGGCCTAACCTTCCTTCTGACCTTCTTGGAACAGCCTCAACTCTAGGGAAATAGAGTGGAGCCTCTCCCTCATAGACTGGAGACCCCTGGCCGATTTAGGAGTTCTTTTTGTTATGTTTTCCTCAACAAATCTCTTAATCTCCTGCTACTCCAGGGATGACCACCCCACACTGAGTGCAGGTAGGGCAAGCGTTTTACCCCAAGAGCCAGCAGCTGGACATAAAAAACCCAGCCTTTCAAAACAAAGCAATGACTGCTCCAGCTTATCAAGTAGAAGCAAGACGCTGGCTGAACTGCTGTGGCCTCATTACGTGTTCACAAATTCTCATTAGTATCACTCTCCCACCTATTATCTCATTGTATTTTTTAAATAGCATTTCATCACATGAAATTATAAAATATCACATAATATATACACTAATTCTAATTATTTACTTACTCTATTGCCTGTCTTCCCCCTCTAAAGTGAAAACTCCACAAGGGCAGGGACTTATCTTAGCTACCACTGTAACTCCCAGTACCCAGAACAGTGTCTAATTACAGGAAGCACTCAGCAACTATTTGAAGAGTGGGACACAAATTAATATTATATGATAATAATAATGGTGATGATCACTAGCACTTTATATGCCAAGCCCTGTTTCAAGTTCTTAATACACATTGATCCATCAAATCCTTACAACCCTAGAGTACAGATAAAGAAACTGAGGCATAGGGAGAGTAAGGGATCTGCTCAAGGTCAAAATTGGTAAAGACAGGATTTGAACCTTGGCAATCTTGATTTAAAGTCACTATCAATAACCACTAGGCTAAATGTCTCTCATTAGTCTCTTCCTTTAAGAAGTGAGTAATACAAAATGGGAGACAGAAAATGGATTCTGGAATCAAACAGACTAAGCTTGGAATTCCAAGTCTGACACTCCCTAGGCATGTGACCTTTGTGCAAGTTATGTAAACCACGTGGTGCCTCTTCTCCAAAACAGGAACACGAATACCTGTTCCTAGAGTTGTAAGGTTCAATGAGATAACCTAAGTCTCTTCTTTCCAAAAAGCCTGAAATTAGTCCTTATTATTGTGATGTATCATTGTTAACTGTATGGTAGAGATCAAGTAACAAAAGGGGTCTGAAAGAAAGAATTTATTTATTTGTGCATAGCATTGGATCTTTACAATCTGAATTACTTAGGCAGTATAGATGAGCCATGGTAGTCTGAAAAAGTGATAGAAAAATCTATCACTCAGTTAACAATTCATTACTGAGCACCTGCTAGGGACCAGGCACAGAGAGGAGCCTGGGTCTGACTGCTGACATGGTGGTGAGATGGACAAATCAACAAGTGACAATACAGTGGGGAAGACCAATAGTAGAAGGACACTGGCTGTGCTCATGGATGAGGCCCTAACCCAGCACGAGCCAGCAGCACTTTCTTAGTTGGGAAGTCACCTTCTATTTGTCTCCTGAAGCCAGGTGAAGAAGAGCAGAAGGATGTTTGAGACCAAGGGATCTGTTTGAGCATAGGTACAGATGGAACAGCATGGGGAAGTTCCACAGCAGAGAATGAATGGAAGGTGGAGAGCTTCAGGGTGAGGAGCAGGAAAGAAGGGCAGGGGCTGGGCCACAGAGGGTCTCCTGGGCACTGTGAAGGCAGCTTGACTTGATCCTGAACCACAAGTATGGCCATTTAATGGCCATCATTAGATGGCCATTTAATAGTAAATGGCCATCTCTGAGATCACATCTCAACTGTGTGCTTGTAGCAAATACACTGGTTCCCACAAAATACAAACAAAACAGCACTGGGAAAAAGAAAGAATATATTAATTTTTTAATTTTCACCACTGAATTTTCTTTGGGGCCTTCCTTTCTTCCTGAATAGGTCACAGGCATTTTTAGCACTAGTGGAGTATCACCAACTCATGATACTGTTCCTCCTTTGCACTCTAAAGTGATTTTAAACTCAACCCTGTTCAGCGAATGATACTCTCCCTTTTCCAGCACAGCACCTTGAACAACTTGGTAAATATTTGCTGAACTGGGCTGGATTCATTGAGTGAGAACTCTACAAGGTAATGCTGCACCAATGGGTAAGCAGGGGCCATAGGGTAGTGGAAGATAAGAAGATGACTATAATGGCACACTTATCCTCAATAAACCTGAACTTCCAATGATGTAAATGAGACATGCATGACAATAATATACACATCCCAAAGCAGACTGCAAGGGTTGCATTCTTTCAGTAGTGGGCTACTCTGAATCCCACACTCACAGCAGTTTCACCAGACACTCAGCTCCCTGAGGGCAGGAGGCTATGTTTCCTTTATACTAAATCCTCAGAGATCACTAAATAGGAAGTACTAGGAAGGCTTTATCAAATGGATCTATTTAATCTTCACAACAACGCCAAGATGTATAAATCATTTTACATCCGTGGAATTGGAGGCTCACAGAGGTAATGTGACTTGCTTGAGGTTATGAGGTTAGTATAGTAAAAATAGCTATAACAACAATAATAACTACTATTTTTCATTCTAAGGAAGCCTGCTGTCTATTTATCATTTTTTAAATGTTTCTGCCACAGGATTCTCTTTTCATACTAAGATGGCAAATGTTTTCTCTGCCTGAATGAAACTTGGAGTTCGTAACTTGAGTTCTTGAGCTCTGATTGGCTTTTTGCTGTTGCCAGTTTTAGGAGTTCCAAGGGGCGCTAAAGGGTTTTAGGGCAGATGGATTTGCCACCTTCCAGGTAAGGATATTCTTCAGCACAAAGGTTCCCCAATACTCTCCCACTCCCTTCCAAATTTCCAGGTGAGAATTAATCTAATTTCAATTCAATAAATCTTTATTGAATACCTAAACCATGTGACAGGTGCTTTTCTCACTACTTCCAAAATTAAACACTTAGTATGAAAGTTTTTGTGCCTGTCCTCCTGTGATTAAATCACATCTCACCCACTTTCATACACAGTAAACCCTCGAGGGCAGACACCAACTGACCCACCAAGCTCTAAAACATTTTCACGGAACTGAATAAATCTTTGACATTTTGTTCTAGAATTAGACACACTTGGGTTGAAATCAAATCTGGCCCAATTGCTGGCTGTGTAACCTTAACTTGCCTTTCAAAATCTCAGTTCATCCATAAAACAGGAAAATTAACATTTACCTTTTAAGGTTGTTTTAAGGGTTAAAAGGAATGGTATGTAAGGCATAGTGCCTGACTCATAGTAAGGGCTCAAGAAATGAAAGCTAATCTGATTATTTTAGTCCCACCTCCAGAGCACCTCCACTACTTAGTACTATCATTATTATTATTATTACTTTGAAGGTTCAGCTAGGTAGCATGACCAAGTTGTAAGATTTGCTAGTTAATGAGTACTTTGATTAATAGAAAGTCCCAACATATGCCATGCAAATATCTTAACTTTCCAAGATTTAAGATACATTTTCCACATTAAATCTAAAATAATCAGATGCTATCCTTTCTTTAATAATTTGGAAGTTACTAGAGATCTTGCATTGCATAGCTCTGAAGGAAAAAAAAAGGTGGCTTTTTTTCCCTTTGGGATAATGCAGAGCTCAATATCATCTAGAACAGTGTTTTTCGAAATTTACTGACAAGGATCCAACAAAGCAAAAAAAGTAAGAAATATATTGAACACACAGCAACTTCATATCACAACTCAAAACATAGGTAACTGAACCAAAAGTTTCATGAAATAATATGCTTACTAAGCACTAGCCACTGATCTTTTCTATTTTACTTTTTTTTAGTTTATGTAAAAATTTATTTGACAAAATGTAGAAAAAGTGATACTATACATATGATACAGTTATAAGAATCTAAATGAAAAGTGTGGGTTTTATTCAACTGCACTATTTGCTAATGTACCTTCTGAGTAGTGTGAAGCTTAATAAATAGAAGTGAGGGACAGAGGATTTGGATAAGCCAGAATCAGGGTGATTTTGTCAGAATTTTAAACTTAAGTTGGCCCCCCCCATACTGCTGGGAAATGTGGAGTGTTTCATCTCTGAGATGTTAACCAAGAAAGCAGAAATATAACAAAGTCAAAGTGTCTATTTCACTTATTGTTTTAATTTTTTTAAATTATGGTCAAGACCCAATAAAATAATTATTGGCAAAACTAGATTAGTTATTTACTAATATTTTTATTCTGTCTATTGGGGTGTGTCAAGGATACAGTTTAACTGATCCTCCCATCAAGATAATGAAGTTGTATTAATTCTATTTTACATTAAGAACCTGAAACTCAGCCAGGTTAGGTGACTTGGATGAATAAACTAAATGACGGACCCAAAACTTGCAAGTCTTCTAATTCTGTAGTTCAGACTCTAAAAAAAAAAAAAATTATAACTCAATTCAATAAACACTTATTGAGTATTTACTGTGTGCCTAACATTGAAATAAGAGAGCATTTGACAAGAAATCTGCCCTTCTGGGCTCGCAGACTACCAGGGAAGACATGTATACCATGGTACATGGAAGTCTGAAGTGGGTACTTTTCTATTCTGGAGGAAGTAAGCTGTTTCCCAGACTGCCACCATCCTTTCTCTGGCCGCACACTTTCCCACGACTTGAGCACTGGTACCTGCTAGTGAGAGAACGCAGTGTGGTCCTCTAATGGCACACTTCTTTACAATCTGGAATAAAGTCGATATTCTTCCTCCTACTGCTTTTTGGCACTGTAACCCTAAAAGCAATCCTCGATGGGTGTGAGCAGCAGCTGTATCATCATCATCATCATCATCATCACCATCATCATCTTCGTCATCGTCATCATTATCACATCACACTCTCATCAGAAGAGTGCTTTAATGTCAATTCTCTTTAAATAACCAATGTCCAATACAGTGACTTCAACTTCTGAGAAATCATGACCCAATAAAGGCAAGTCCTGACCCTGCAAAACAATCAGGAAACCATATTCCTCTGATCTAAGACATCCCATAGCTATTAATTCAAATAAAGTTAAAACCAAGTCAAAACACCTTAATCTTCCTAAGCGATAGCTTTTACCTATCTCTCTAGCTTTATCTTTACACATCTTATGCTGCATTTCCACCAGACTACTTATCATTGCTTAAGCAAGTGCCTAACTCTGTGCCTTTACTCATACTCTTCCTTCCACATGGAATGCCCCCTTTTCCTAATTTCTCTGCCTATCCATCTTTCCTGGCTCCACCCAAATGGCATTTCCTCTGTGAAGGCTGTCTCCTTCCCCCAACAGCAACAAATGTCTTCTCTTCTGTCTATTGTACCTCTTCTGCCGAGACACTTTTCACATTCTGCCTGTCACTCTCCTTACCCACTATATCAGAATATGTTTTAAATACTGTGACATTCCAGGAGGCACCTAGAATGTGGTTTATAGGGACAGACATGCAATTGTATTTGCTGATTCTGCACCGAAAATCTTGACCTAACAAAGGAATTGCTCTTTGTTTTGGTGTTTGTTTTTGTTTCCCCCCTCTAGAGAAGTAAGCTTTGGCTAAGCTGGATGTATTCCTAAACACTGTGGAGCTAAGACTTCTGATATTGTTAAACATGTATCCTAAGGCAGGCAGCTAAGCTTTATTTTCTATAAAAAGGGGTTAACAACACCTGCCCTAACTGCATTAAGGAGATCAACCTGACAACAAAGGGCAAAAATTACACAATGTTAAATGAATATGAGAAATGATCTCCCTAGTCACAGATCCATTACAGCAGAACTGTGCTGGGAATAGCTGAGGTTCTAGAAACACGTTTCTTCTCTGTTCTTGGAAAAGTGACGTGACGATAGTTCAGGAAGAATATGTTATGATTACAGCAACTGCAAGCCCATGTCTCCAAAATTCACCAACTAGAGACCACCTTAAGAGTTTTTACTAAAACTCTTCCAAGATAAAAGACTTTTCTTCTTGCTGATAACTTTAAGCCAAAGGTGTAAAGCAAGAAGGAATTGAGATTCAAGTACTGGCTTAAATAGGAGTCAATTTTTTAATAACATGAACATGTATCTACCAAAGAGGTTCTAAGAATACCCACCTGCCCCTCCCCTGCCCAGTTACCTGCTCAAATCACTCACCCAATCATCTCTTTTTGGTCTTTCATTAATAGGTGTGAGATTTTTCTAGGATAAACTATGCAAAAACCTCTACCGCTCTCCACATTCAAGCCCCTTTCTTCCACTGGTGTATTTCTGCCTATACAAAACACATTGTAAAAATCAACCAAATTCTTCCAGAGAGCTTGAGTACCACATACAAGGCTTAGAATCCTGAGAATAACCTTGGTGAAGGCTTGAAATAGATACACGTGGAAAGAGAAAAATTCTATTGTCTGCTTCACAGTAAAGGGGTTTTTTGTTTGTTTGTTTTTACACAAAAGCATAGGGTCTGCAAAATAGTGCTTGGGAGAATCCCATCAATTTATAATCTGTCCCCTGATTTTAAGGATTAAATTGAAGGAAAGAAAATGACTCCCTTTCACATCCTTCCCCTGATTATATAAAGTGGAATCCCAAATCCGTGACATTAAAATACTGTTTGAACCAAGGAGGTTATGTTTTCAGTTTCAATCTCGAACCCTTCCAAGTACTACTTGTATATATATATATATTTTTTTTTTTGTCCTCACTGGTGACAGCAACAGGTCCCGATTTAGAACAGCTTGTGAATTTTATTTAATATGGCTGTTTATTTCCCCTTTCAGAGCCTTGGGAAAAAGGCACAAAATTAGGCTCGGCCTAACGCTGGTCCTGACACGCCCCCTCTACCCCTTCCCAAGTGCGCGTGATCAACAGCTACATCAGGCCTTTACGGTGACTCTCGTCCTGTCTCTTTCTTTCCTGCAAATGGGAGGGTCATAAATTGAGGGCCAGCATTCTGCTCACATCTCCCACACCTCTTCAGTCAATGCGATCGTTTCTAGAGCTGTTTGCACTGCCAAAGCCATCCATCATCCTGCCTCACCAAGCAGGAAAAAGAAAACTGATGGCAAGTTAGAAAAATCTCATTAAGCCACTTTTTGCCTCAACCTCTTCACCATTCCTTGAAAAATAGAACTTCAAAATTCAGTCTGTTGGGGAAATAAGAGGGATAGAAGAAAAAAGCTGATGTGGTGAAGAGGAAAAAAAAAATAGCTCCAAAGAGGCTGGTTTCTGGGCCAAAGTCAAATAACTCACAGGTTATAATAATATATTTTAGACAGCAAAGATGAGACCATATTCATTAGCTTAACCTGATTTTTTTTCTGCTTGACTTCTGAAATTCCTAACAGACTCTTTCACAAAATTAAAAAAAGAAAAAACAGCACCGATTAAAATTAATTTTATGTTCACCTTTTTTCTCATTTAACAACTAAATCCCAAGTTAATTCTAATTCCAAAGGGTGCCATGAATGTACCTTGCAAAAGCCTATGAGAATGCCGAAAACTTAATAAAGCCTCATAATTCCAGGGTGTAACTGAGGGCTTGTCTGTGTTTAAAAATTACTGTATGTCACCCCCATCCTCCTTGAGTTCTCTATCCTTGAGAGAACGGAGACTATGAGGGTAACATTCAGTGTCACTTCTCCCCAGGACATCTGGCACAGGCAGACTGAAAAAGACCTAACATCCTCTAGGCAACTTTAATATTCAGGCCTATGACTGCTACCTTCCCATATTGTTTCTCATCTGATCCACACAAAACCCTGTGAGTCAGGCCTTATCATCCCCATCTTGGAGATGAGGAAATTGAAGCTCGAGAACTGAAGGACCTCATCCAACATCACCCAGTTACTAATAGGGAAAGTCAAGACTCTAGCCCCCAATCCACCTGACTTCAAAGTCCTTGGCACTTTCTGGTTTCGTAAGACAAAGAGCAATCTTTTCAGATGGTTGACTGAACAGGCAGCCCATGAAGGTCTGTGAATCCAGAGGCAGACCTGGGGTTCCATAGCCTCTGAGCGGGCCTGCCGGTGAAGACCCGGGCACAGTGCTATCTAGCAGAAACAAATCTGATTTTTCTACATATATGCGAGTTGATGTAATATGTTTTTAGCCCCATCTGCACACTGGCCCTCTGGGTCCTAATCACAATAACCAGGTTGATTTCAGGATTTGGAACCCTTTCTACTATAGAGGTGATTAAAATTAAAATATAATCAAGCTAGAAAGTTATCCTCCCCCAAAGCCACCTAAAACAGAGCAACTCCAAAATAAAACCAATTTACATATTTTAACCCAAATTAAAAAGTAAAAGCTAAGGATTCCCTTTTAATATCCTGAATAATAAATGCACATTTATGTAAAGTTTCCTTTGGGGAATGATTACTATGAGGACAACTTTCCCAATATTATTCATAAATATCACTTTTGTTTTGGTGTTACAGTAAGAATCTGGACTTGTGGGAATTGTACTGTCTGTACCCAGTACATCAACAGAGATAATTAATATTGAAGACAAGTACAATATCCAGAATTTTAGATATGTGGTTGACTGCATTACAAAAAGTAACATAAGAGAGGATGATGAGTCAAATCTGGTCAAAATCACACATTACAGGGACTTAGTCGTTTACTCCATTTTAAGTGAGCACTCTCCTAATAAAAGTTTCATTAGTAAAGATTGAAAGTTCCCAGGCTTTCCACGACAGACTCTTAAATAGCACTTAAAGTTTATCATTAAAGCTGTTTTTACTACTGCTGCATCTTCAAAGGGGGCACTCGGAAAAAAAAAAAAAGTTCAACTCAGCCTGTTATTTTTCATGTACAAATTAGAAAGGAAAACTCTAAAGGTTTAGACTGGCAGCTTAGGAAAACACAGGCTACTTGAGAAGCCATTTCTGGCACATCCCAGTGCACACCAGGAGTCATGGCTGTCTATCTATACCACTGCCACATACCATCCCCCGCACCACACACACACACAGAGTACAGGCAGTATCTAAGTGTATATCACAACATTATGACATCTGCTTTATGTCCAAACTTTAAAGTTTTCATAGAAGCATGCCAAGAGGGTCACTATATTCTCAGGTCCTCCCTGGAGGGTGACATGGGGAAAGGTACTCAGAGTCATCTCTGTTAGAAGAACAGCATTCGTATTTCTGTAAAATTAACAGGATCTAGCCAAGCTCCACGGGTAGCTGACAGAAAGACAAGTTCCTCCGAACTGTCTAAACTTTCCTTTTCCTGAAAGCAAACATCTGCATACATGGAGCCTTATAGACAAAAATGTCCAGAAGATCTCTGATTTCTCTCTTTTGGAGTCATGCCCAGGCTCTTACAAATACAAAAAGAAAAACATTTGTGTACTTGAATATTCCGACAGATGTCTTCTCATAACTTGACACAAACTGCGTTATGTGACATCCAACCTTAAAATCCCTCACCTCAACTTTAGCTCCAATCACAGGGACTTAGACTTTTATTGTTTGTTTTGATCAGTGTCAGAAGAAAAAGAAAGGGTGACCTTGAATTCCACCTTCCAGGGAAATGCACACAGTAAGTCCTCGACAAACACATCTTCATCCAACAACAAATGATAGCTCGCCTCTACTGTGAACACAGTTGGCAAAATCACTTCAAGGGCTAGTCGCTCCAAGGCAGGAGACGATAGAAGGTAAATGATTCGCAGAATAAGCAGGAGTGTATTCAATGCCACAAAGTGCAGAGAGGAGGCAACCTCCACGTTGTGGTGTGTTTTTCAGAATTCGCCATCTTGCTAGAATTGTTTCTGTTTCCTTATATCCTGAAAATAGAACTAAACCTCCTATAGAAAAAGTATTTATGAATTACATTTTTATAGCTTCAGCATGAATAATTAAAAAATTAAATTCGAGTTTAAATGCTATTTTTCAAACCAAGAGTCCCAAGTGAGTTATTTTTAATGGAGACCTACGACTTGTAATCTTTTTCCATTTTTAAAAAATCACATATGCTAGTTTTGCACTTTACTTTTGTGGTCAAAAATAAGGCTTTCCAAAAACAACAAAAAACAAAATGCAAGCACAACAATTACATTGACCTTATTTCTTCAACATTTTCACTGCTTCCTCAACAAAAATTATTTAAAGATTCCTTTATGGTGTTCAGCATTTTGTGATCCTTACGGAGAAAGACCCATATCGAAGGGAAAATATCTCTGGTATTAAATACAATGAGGGACTGAATACCGATCTTCCCCATAGCAAAAATGGTCAGTCCTAAAATGGTCAAGTAAAAGGCAAAATCTTGGGGGTGGAGCGTCGGGTGAGAGAGAAAAGAGATAGAGGGAGGGTAGTAGGGGGAGCCACCAGCGTATTAGGAGCACTGACACTGCATAATGTAATTATTAATGAATGTACAAGGAACAACATAAATATTACCATTAAGCAGAGTGAACATCCAAAGCAAGCTACCTGGCCGATTGCTTTATTTTTTATCCTTTTGTAACAATTCCATTTCCAAAGTGCTTGATTCCTAACACTGATGCTCCAAAGCTATTGTGAGCACACTGCCTGAATACTTAATGAAGTAAACAACAAACAAAATGGCTCATCGTTGGTGCCCCTAGCTAGCATCCCAAACTGGATATAATTAAAGGTGTGAATAAGCAAGCAAGGAAGTAATGAACCTGCAAAGTCAAGGTTCTGAGAAATTATCGGGCATCCCGCACTGCACCAGTTCAAATTTATCACTCATTATCTCTTATATCGGCAAGTGCAGACCCACATGTTGGTACCCATCTCCACTCTTGTCCTCCAGCCTTTTTTTCTTTCTACTTCTAGATGAGTAATTTATGACAATTACTGTTTGTGACAACTTCCACACATCCACAGATCACCTATCTTTTTACCCTTAAGAAGTCACTGATCTATAATAGCCCTCCACCCTTAAAATTCATGGAGATTTAAAAAAATAGGAGGATGTTTCTAAAGCACACACATCTACACACAAATTCACAAACCAACGAACACACTGCTAACACAGCCACGCTACCTCCTCCTGCTTGTTTTTACCAATGGTTAAAGATTAGGTTCAAATGCTCCCAAAGAAAAAAACAACTCTCCTTCCAAATATACACACATTTTATTTCGAGCCTAACCCTTTGCTTGAGAGAGCAGCTTCGAACTCATAATTACTGTGATAGAGCTGTACATTTATAGTTTCTCAAGTGGCAACTAAAGAAAGGTGTTTGGTTATGAATGCAGGTCTTGCAGGGTCTGGATCTATCTTTTTCTTTTTTTTTTTATTAAGTTTTGTATTTTTCTAATAAGAAAATTCTTGGAGTTTATGAGGAGGAGAAGCCACTTCTTATGGGAAGCCAGCTCAGTTTGGTTTTCTTTCCCTTTTCAGATGCACATATACTTGCAAGTATGTATACACATTTGGTAATACCAAATAAGGAAAACCTAAGACAGGTGCAGGATACCAGAAACACACATGCTTACACAGATACACTCACACACACACAGAGTCTCCCTCTCTCACAAACACATACTTTCCACATATCCATCAAATGGATGGAAGAACAGACAGCGGACAATAAAAGGTTGACTTAACTTTTAAAAGAATTGGTGAATTCTGAACAACATGGTCCATCTACTGGAAGATAGTAAGATAAAAGCTTGAGAATGTTTGTGTCCTTCATACCCCTCCAAATTCCTAATGACATTGGGAAAAAATACTGCATTGCAGCATTCGCCAGCGCACACTCATGTGTCTAGCATCCGCTGGCCAGTTCACCAACAAATGTACATATTAAGTGTCCAGGCATATAAATTAAGAGCCTGGTGCCCACAGATCACTGGAACTGATGAAGAAATTTGTCAAGGCCAAAGTACTTCTGTCCACATACAATGACCTCTATCAAGACCGCCATTCCTTATTTGCGGTACACACAATTTGTTTCGTTGGTCTTTTTTTAATTATTATTAAAATAGGACATTAAGATGCCAACGGCTAAGTGAAGCAGCATATATCCTCATGGAAGGAATAGTATTTGGTCTACATATAGGAAAAGAATCGACCCACAAAAAGGAAATAAGTGCAAAGGGGAGAAATCAAACCAAAGAAAGGACTTGCCCTGAGGAAACCCTTTCATTGTTAGTGGTAATTCTTACTAGAGAAAAACACCTTGATTCACCCACAAATTCTTTTAGAGATACTGAACACACACACAAAGCGCTATTCAGGCAAAGATTTCTGATTCGAAATGTCAAATAGATTATTCCCAACAGAAATACTAAGTTTCAAATACCTGAAGTCTACCACATCTCAAACCCTTTTTTAAGACTGAGTTAAGAACTAAAATGCAAATGCGGAGCTCATTTTCTTTCTCTTTCCTTAAAAAAAAAATTCTATTGTTATTAGCTCACAACAATCTGGCCTTCTTCTCATCACAAAATCTTTGAATATTCAAAAGACCCAGGAAGGGCTATTGGGAGAGAAAAAAGTTTTAAGTCTTTGGAAAACTATCAAACAGAAGGAAGCTCATCTATATCTGGCCAGGAGGATGACTTGAATGAATGGAAGTTAAAAAAATGAATGGGACTACAAAAATGAGTGGTTTAGTTGCTTCTTAAGCTTTTTTCTTTTTTTCTGAGATATTAAAGTTATCTTATAAGTCAGTGATTCTCAAAGTAATTTCTCAGTCATTTCTCTATCTATGTCCATTTTATCTTTTTAAAAAATGTAAATATTAAACGATGTGGCCATGATGTTACAATGACATATACAGACATTCTGATCATTAAAACTGTGATGTAGTGAGGTGATCTTTGCAGAAATATTTCCAATCAGATTTTCATTTCTTAATAAATGCACATTCAGCCTTGTGCTTCCACAAAGGCACACCTCCACATACAGGTAGTAGGCATTAATATTTTTAAGACAAAGAAGCAAGAAAGGTCAGCAGTAGAACTACGTGTCTTTTTTACAACCCAAGACAAGGTGACAGTTCTTATGGAAATTATTTCCCCCTAACTAAATAATGCTAGAAATTTCTTAGGAAAAAAAAAAAAAAACTATCCTAATTTTTAAGAGATATATGGTTATGCAAAAATTCAAGTGTATGACCTATGACAAAAAAATAAGTTTATTTATTTTTACCTCAAGAGTCAAAAAAAATTTTAAAAATCCCCCCAAAAGAAGAGAAAACAAAAAGAAACCCCTTGCAAGAAAAAAAGAAGGTGGGGGAGGTAAGTGCAGAGATTTGCAATGGAGAGAGTAAAAATTAAGAGTACTTTTTGTAAAGCCAATATATATTTCCTAACTTTTTAACATATTTCAGTATTTTTTAAATCTCTCATTTGGGGGGTTAATATTAGCTATCTGATCAAAAATGCAATTTGGAACAAGTCATAACAGATCATGGTTTTTATGTTACTGCCTATTCGCCTAAGCACTATACCTTTCAGTCCTTCTGGTACCCACCATCATGAGAAAAAGAGACTACTCGTAAAGCACACTCAGAGAAAAAGGGAAAGATGCCTGTCACCCAGCACATGCATGGGTCTTAGATGTTCAGAGACACTAAAAAAAAAAAAAAAAAAAAAAAAAGAAAGAAAGAAAGAAAGAAATCAGCTTTTCACTCAGTTTATGCTAAGACCAGATCCAGGACCAAATGCCTTGCAGTTCCTGCAAGGGTGCAGCCTGATGGACCTTGGGGTTGAAGGTACAGAGAGGAAAACGAAGATAAAGGCCAGAATACAGTTTTTCATTTATTATTTTTAAAAGTAATTTCTACTTGGGATATAAAATGAGAGATACAATGAACTCCCTAGAATTGTAGTATCAACATTTAGTTGATTTAGTAAAAACACCAATATCACCTGGCACAAAATCATTGCTTTAGGGTAAATCTATTCTACCTATATTTCTCCAATGGATATTTGCTAGAAATTTCTAAGAAATCATTTGCAGAACCTATCAGCTGTGGGAGTTCACTATTATGCTTCCGTCAACTTCATTCAATATAATTTACATTTTTTTTCAAATGGCCTCACAGGATTCCTTGCGATTTTTCGCACGTACAATTTCACAGCAGGGTAAAGGGGGAAAGAGAGAGAGAGAGAGAGGGGGAAAAAAAAAAGCAAGATTCCCTACCCTCCCTTCCCCCTCTTCTTCTTTTCTCTCTCTCCCTCTCTCTGTTTTTTTTAAAAAAAAAAAAAAAAAAAAAAAAAAAAAGAGACAGAACAGATGCTTAAAAATAGATTTCTAAAAATCACTGTAAACCAGAGTTAGAAATGTAATTAACACCTATTTATAAAGAATAATTAAAGTTGGGCCGGCCACAAAGAACAGCAAAGATAATCGAGGTCCCGTCCTCCCCCCCCCCCTTTTTTACACTGTTTGCAGTGTGTTCTCATGATAGCCACCTGCTCCCTACTCGGCTTTTCCTCTGTTCGTTTCCCCGGCAACCTTTCATTGGGTTTTCCTCCCAGCTATCGCTTTCAGTTGGGCTGCTCGGTCTAATCTTATTTGTTTTACACCCATCAAAACAAGCAGCCAGACAAAGGCAATCCTCTAAGAATGGGAAAAAGACCACAGCTTTGTTATAACATCTATGCAGAGCAAAAAGTCCTCCCCAGGCTTTTCTAGCAAAAAATAAGTGAGATGGATATGAATTTACAGCCTCCCCACATACCCGGCTTTGAAACCCCGTGAAAGCTATTGCTGGTGAAATTCAAAGTCAAAGTGGGCACTCGTGGCATCTGATTGTGCCATTTTGTGCCATATCTTCAGGGTCAACACCAGGCAACAGGAGCGGCACTCAAGGAGTTTCCCTGCTTCTTTTTTTTTCCGAAAAGATGATGCTAAAAATAGATTTACTACTTTGGCAGAAAGGTTTCCCACTTCCCCTTCCACATCCCGAAGTCCTGTTTCACAATTGCATCTGCTGATACTGAACCTCATCTCCTCCACCCCTCGTACCCAGCCTTCCCCATCACTCCTAGCAGGTGACTGAAAAAGAAATGTGCCTTTAACTTTAACAGTCATGTAATTCTGTTGAAAGCTCACAGAGGCGGTGGACACGCCAGCCAACAGCGACGGTGACATTGTGATTGTCAAAAAAGACACCAACCTTGCTTGGCTAAATGTGTGTTCGATGGAAGAGGCAGTGTGTGTGCCTTGTGTGCATGCAGTGCCATTACACTTGGAGATGGATTCTGGCTTTCAGAAGAGAGAAATACTAATAAACACACACATACACACACACATGATCTGTACAGTGATTTACGATGCACAGTCCATCATCCTTCACACACACACACACACACACACACACACACACACATACACACACGGCTGGAATCTCTAAGCTGCCTTCCTCTGAATTTTCACTTACCATCTTCAAGCCATTCCACTCCATCTGTGATCAGAAGAAGATGGACCCTCACACAGTGTGTCAAAAGCGGAAAGGAACGTTATGTAAAAGCTGACATTCCTTCTTACAGAGCTGCTGCCCAGAGAAGGAAGCAACAACTCAACACGCCAGGCACCGCTACACATATAAGCCGCCTCCTCTTTTTTATGAGGTCATGACAGGAAACTCTTTGAAATACAAGATGCAGCATTTACTGAAGCCCAAATAAATCACTCTCTTTGCCGTTTTGACTGCGCAGTCCCCCGAAACACAACTGCCCATCTCAACGTTCAGTATCCAGGAACTGCTTCTCGAGCTTTAAATTTCCAGCACGGAAATGGAGATTCCTAACCCCGCTGCATCCACCTCCAGCCCCACGAAACCCAGGCACATAGACAAACCCCCTCTCCCTTACAAAACAAAACAAAACAAAACAAAAAAACAAAAAACAAAAAAAATCTTTTCTGCCAATATGGTCTCATGTAATATAACCTCTTTCAACAAACCAGCAATTATTTCAGCCCACCTCCCCTCTCTACCACCCCCTCCTTTATGTTGAAGGGAAAACTGACAATGACCTGTTAAAAATGACAATCTATTTCCCCTCTGCTTTTCAATAAAAGGACCTACCGGCACTCTCTACACAAAAGAGATAGTAAATGTAGGAACCAAACAGCAGCAGAGAACTAAACTCTTGTGCAAGCATAAGACTGGTCAAGGTGTAGATGCTTTTCTTCCCTCCAGCAACACAAACAACAGATTATAAATCTAGTCATACCTACCATAACCATTCTTATTGGCAAATATTGGGTCTCGCAGAGCTTCGACTCTTCTCTTAAAATTTGCAAAGCTTTCAGGATATATTTTTTAAATGACTACTATTGTTATATATATTTAAAGATCCACAAAACACAGTGTGGATGATTGTAAAGTAAATCAATTATTTGGGGGGAGGGGACGGGGGGGAGAGAAAGAAAAAAAAAAAAAAGAAAGAAAAGGAGCAGTGAGCTGAAACCCCCGATTCTAGGATGTAGATAAGAACAACTGAACAGAGCCTTGCTGAAATTGGCTCGAAGCTTCCCCTTTTTACATCCATTTATGGGACCATCTGTCAGCCGAAGCCAGGATCTGATTGGCTGGGGAAACGAAGGGAGGCGTTGCAACATCAGGTGCTATTTAAATTAGCTACTGCCAGATTGACGATGTTAATGATTTGGTGACCTCTACAACAACAGAGACCAGATTTCTGAACTGCTTCTTGTGTCTGGTAATTAAGGCCAGGCTGAAGCAACAACAGCCATGCTTGTATTTTTACCTTTTCCCTCCTCCTAGCTCAAAAGTAATGTAATAACTGCAGGTCACCGGCGGGCCGCTTGCAAACCTTACCAGTGGGAGTGTCCTCTCTTTCCCCTGTCCTGAAGGCTGCACCACCAAACCCCTTTGACAGTATAGCATATTTCCAACCACCTTATCTTTCTCGACAGTTGCTTTCTAGCGAAATGCATATTTAATGATCTGCCTCTAGGCTTAAAGATACAACAAAAGCACTTTAAGGTGCTAATACATTTACATTTTAACTTTATTTCCTAATACTGCTGATTTTTAGTAAGCAATGCTCCTTCTGCAGCTACCATGGCCAGCGTTTCAAGAGACAGCAAGTTTGAGATTGTGTGTGCTCTGCGAACTGGGTTCCTACAAGTTTGCTTCAGAAAACTACTTCTTAATAAACAACAACAACAAAAAAACCAGAGGGATATGGGGGCAGCTGTCAGCCTCTACCTTTCTGCCTTCTGTCTGAGCTTTTCAAAACAAAGAATGATGAATGATTTATTTAAATGAATTTATTTCTCAACTTGGATAGGGGCATGATCTGAATTTTTAAAAATCCACTAAAACATAATTTTTTTCTTTGCTTCCCCACTGCTATAAAGAATGGTAAAGCATGCTTTTGACAATATCATCATTTCATGACCAGTGCAGAGTGCTTATCTTGCTGGACTGAACACGTGATTTTGCTTCCGTCTTTCAAAAGATGTCTTTTTTCTTTGGCATCTTAAAAGACTTGAAAAGAGACATTTAGCAAGGGTGCGGTGATGTATGGTTTGTCCGCCTATGTTATACATTTCATAACCTCCACGATACCAGTCTTCAGTAGTATAGTAATTTGTCCTGGTTTGGGTTTTAAAGTGGCTTACCTGAGGAGTTTTTGCTTTACTTCTGTCCAAAAAGCTAACTTATTGCTATTTTTTTTAACTCATAATTGAGTCAGTTTGTTCCTCAATGAATACACAGAGGTAACAAATACTACTAAAGAAATATTTCAACGTAATTTTAAGTCTTTGGCTGGAGTTGACAGTGAGATGGGACTGGGCAGTATAGAAATACAGACTGAAAATCATGCCACACTCTGGACTTCAAGTCCAAGGATATATGTATCTGTGAAAAATGATTAGGAAAGAAAATGACCTTTACGTTAAAAAAAAAAAATTAACTATTCTCTCCTAGCTACTATTTCACGAACACACACACACAAATATACATAGATATGCATGCTTTTAAAAATACAGATATACCACAAAACAATATGTATTGAGTACACTATCTGGAGAATTAGACTTGAATATAAATATATTCAGCTGTTAGAAATAACAATCCATGAAATAGAAAAGTAGAAATGTTAAAATTATAACCCCTTCAAGTGGAACAAGACTGAATTAAGAAAACTTTTAAAATAATTTCTCCAGCAAATATGTAAAAGTCCTACGAATCACAATAATACAACAATACTGTTGAACTGTGTTCTAGGGACGAATTCAGAGGTTAAGTGTTCTAAAGAGCTCAGCATACAGACACAGGGCAGGTACAGGTGCCCCAAATCAGTGACAGAAACTCTGAGTGTGAGCTTCCCATTACAGAAATATTGTGAGAAGAAAACCATGAATACAATGCTGACAAACACATAAATGAAAACAGCTCACTCCAGAAGAAAATATTTACTTTGTACTTCTCTGGAGGTTAGAAATGTCAGAATTTCTTAAAACCATTCTCCCCCACCCACACTAATCTCAGCATACTTAGCGAGCCATTAATTACCATTAGGGATATCAAAAGATGTTCTGGCCACTCTTCTGAAACAGAAACTATATATTACAGTATAAATAATTAGCTAGTTTTGCCAGGTTAAAAAAAATCCATGCTCACTTCTCCAAAAAAACACTCTAAAGTCTTTCAACGGAATCCTCAAACAAATGCACAAATGTCCTCAGAGGCCTTTTCTCTAAAGACAAAGGCAGAATCCTATTGTTGGGAAAAGTCAACCTTATTATTGCATTTCCAATAGTACCATTCATCTTTCAGAGTGAGGGGCTGACCGCTCCATCAGTGGTGTGACATTTGTAAAGCAACAGATTCTCAATATATTATCTCAAGAATCAGGCAGGCGAGTCTCCCAGTCATGCATGATTTTTTTTTTCTTTCTGCCACAATCCTCCACCACCACAGAAAGAAACTTGTCTCACTCAGGCAGCTCAGGCAACCTAAAAATGATATCCCAGAGCTGTGGGGCTGCTAGCGCCGCTGTATCCCTCTTACCATAAATGAGCAGTTTCTTGACTCATTAATAACAATTTCCCTTAAAAAAAGGAATCTCATATCACTCAGCCCCTTGCCACCATGCACACATCCCAAAGGTTGCGGACATGTCAGCATCAGTCGCCGGCAGCCAGCTTTCCCACACAGAGTCCAGATGGACTGTACCAGAAGCCAATTCAGCGTTAATAACTACCTACTCCGCGCAGAGGAGAAGCCTTACGTGGCACAATGGGCTAGGAAACAGCAGCCGGCTGAAACTGCAAATAAAGAAGACAAACCAAATTCTCCAAAAACACCAAAAGGAAGGAACAGAAAGGGAAGCGTGAACTGTATTCCTTGACTTCCTTGAGAAGAGAAAGAAAAAAAAAAAGGAAAAAAGAAAAAGAAAAAGAAAAAGAATCCTTCATAAACATAGGGGGAAAGAATGGGGGGGGGGTGGAAAACAGATGCTGCCCAGAAAAAAGTGACAAAATATTACCTCATTATTTAACAAAGCAGCATTAAGCGTCCTGCTGATTTCAAACATCTTGCCACAGATTTTGTTTTAAGAGAAACAGATAGAATCCTTTGCAAAGCACTCCGTCTGCAAAGGGTTCTTCAATTTTCTTGCGTGCCACGGAACAGTCAATATATTATTTCCCTAGAGTTCGCACATTAAAACCTCTAGTCAGTGAGCTGAATTTTCCCCTTATCTCACACACAGTAGACTCCTGTTATATGTACTGCTCTCTTTGCAAGAGCAGCCTGCCCCAAACATGGCTGGTGTTTAAACTACTCTTTAAAGTAACAGTTCACTATATAACCACCAGGTGGGTAGAGTGCACAGATTCAAATGAACCATCTTAAAGGACTGTGTTGTTGTTTTTCTCCCCCCCACCCCCTTTTAGGTGTAGAATGTAACACGGGAAACGCCAGCATCCTAACAGGCATCGTGTCTTGTATCTCTCTGTATCTTGTCAAAATAAATAAATAAAATTCCTTCTCCTGACTTATAGCGAGGAAACAAAAACACCATCACCAATTCTAATAAGAACTGTGAAGAATGAAACACAAACATGCTTTGTTTCATTCAGCAAAGGATGAACAAGGAAAATCCAATCAACACAGAGCAAGGTGGGGGGGTGGGGGTACCAAAAACTCCATGGAAATATTTTCCTTTAGCAAAAAGAGAAAAATACCGACTCACGTGATAAAAACCTAATTCAAAAGTAAACATATAGCCGAAGCACATTCAAAATGGAGGCAAGAGTTTAAGGGTGTAACTTTTCTCCTGAGTAAAGCGTTAGGTTTATTTGATAGGGTCTTTCATGATAGGAAATAACTCAACAGCTTTTTAAAAATAAAGACACTGAAAACAAAAACAAAAGCAAAATCTTAAGCATCTCTTTTAAAAATACAATTATATGAATAGCTATAAACAACCACAAGAGCAAAGTAATCATATATCTCTCCCCAGTCCTGTTCTTTTTCCTTAAGATCTGCCTCAAAGTGGAACATTTCTGTCCTGTGTTATTTTGGGTATAAAGCTAACTTAGTGTCTCCTTTGTACAATTCTATTCCAATTAATCTGCCTCTTGCTAGGAATAAATAGAATGTCCCAAGCTGAAAGCCCCAAGTGATGGAGGGTGGATGTTCAAAGATAAAAAACCACCTGGACAAAAATAAATCTCATCACTTACATTGTTCTATGGCCTGATTTTAAGGAGGATTTTTATTACAGAGCGTGCATCCACTATTCTATGTTCCCTCGTATCTAAAAGAGAAACCAACACACACAGATACCTGGGATTTTGTTTTCTTGGCTGGACAAAATTAAAGCCCTGGAACTTCTACATCCTCTTGCAAACACAGAGATGTTGATACTAGTATTTTTCCAGCCCATCCAGGCAATATTTAGCCACATACAACAGTGACTGTCTCCTTCATCTTTAAGTCAAGGCTGCATCACTTAATACCATTTAACCTCCTCGCATATATTAAGTTTCAAGTGACAATTTTTAACTGGGGAATGAGAAGGAGGAGTTGCTCTCATCAAATTCTGGTTGTATGAAATAAGCTAATTTGTACACTCACCATATGTCTTAAACACTAATTAAAAAATGTCACTTTCTTCAAACATTAAAATGTAATCAGCCTAGTAAATAAAATATTCTTGAGTTTTCTTGCCTTGGTGATAATTTAAAGAGTGTTTATTTCAAGGTAACCTCTCTATTTTGATTACCAAGAAAGGATTTTTATTCGAAAAGGGAAAAAAAAACCCAAGATATTGGGGGCTTGGGGAGCGAGAAGAGAAAACCACAACTGTATGTAGCTGCACAAAGGAGAATAAGATGAAGCAGGGTTTTAAGGACCATAGTCTTGTTACCCTAAGGCAAATCCAGCCAATCAATACCACCCATTGACGGTCTACCATCTGCCATGCTACCCAGCGATGTGGCTAAACAGACCTGTTCCATATGACCGTAGCCGGCTCATTTTCAGTCGATTAGGGTAGTTCCAGAGCATTCACATGCAATAGCACAAAACTCAAGTCTGACTGAGCCTCTCCCTTCACACCAGTCCCTCCTCAGCACAGCTGCAGACATTTTCCTCCTGTTCTGGGTGTCTGGTTCATCTCTTCTTGCCCCTCAATGGAATTAGCAAAATAGGGTAGGAAGGTAGAGCAAACACACACACACACACACACACACACGGAGATAATTGCTGGCCCTTCTTCAGTGTCATGCAGAAATCGGGAATTTCATGTGCTCTGCCCTAATATGATTATGGCACACCATTTAAATAGCGTCATCAGTATCTATGACCTGACATTTTCCTGTAGTGCTATTTCTTTTTATCTTCTCCCTCTTTTCTTGAAAACTAAACCGAAACTGCTGGCATTTCTTCCTTTAGAGAAAATATAATCAGTATGCCCATACATTGGTATACTCATTTAAGGGCTTTTGATAAAACTTAAAGTCTAATTTTCCTTTGACAAATTGTGGTATTGTTTTTTCTTTTCTATGAAAAACATTAAATCAAATTTTATAGGAAAATGCCTCATTTTTTTAGA
This sequence comes from Mustela putorius furo, assembly GCF_011764305.1. Classification (NCBI taxonomy): domain Eukaryota; kingdom Metazoa; phylum Chordata; class Mammalia; order Carnivora; family Mustelidae; genus Mustela; species Mustela putorius. The sequence goes on along the minus strand of NW_025422005.1, from coordinate 39,518,333 downwards.
GGCAAAAAAGATGCACCATACTGACACAGAGCCTATCAGAAGGATCAGGAATTGACTGTCGAGGTTCTCTTAGAGATATATGACCTGACCATATGATGCTTTTCTCTTTCCTAAGTAGTTTCATCTACTATGGATTGTGGGAAAGAGCTATAAGAATGCTACCGTGTGGGAAAATGTGACAAATGGATGTCTAGTCCACTTAAATTGCCAAAAGTTCACCTGTGCAGGTAAAATAACCGCCAGGTTGATTCATACTTGATCTTCCTGTTTTCTTTCCATGCTCCTAAGCCTTACACTAGAATAGCAGCTGAAAGCAGAAGGTTTCTTTCCTGAATCAATGTACATTTTGTCAAAAGTGCCTTTGACTATACCCTTAAAACACTAGGATGTCTTTCTGGGAAAGGAAATTTAAAGAACAGGAAAACTGCTTGACTTACAGAATTCTGAAAAAAGTAAATACACATTTATAAAAAAAAAATCTAATTTAGGTGGAGTCCCTATCTGGAATTTTCACTGTTATATTCTTCAACACAGCATAAGAAAATTCAGTAGGGTCAATGTGTAAACACATAGAGATTTCTGAAGATCCCTGCATTAAAGGATTGAGGCCTTTCCATTTCAGTTCAGATAAGCTTCACTAAAAATTAAAAAAAGAGAGAAACAAACAAAAAACCTAAGTATAAATATAAATCTTTACAAATCAAATGCCACTGAGCAGATAAATACAGAGTAGCCATACCATCAAAGGATATAGTGTTTATCCAGATTAATACAGTCTTGAAAATAATTCATTGTAGAGTTTTTAAAAAAGATTTTATTTATTTATTAGAGAGAGAGGCAGCATGAGAGAGAGACAGACAGAGAGAGAACAACAAGTGGGGAGGCAGTGGGGAAGGACAGATGGAGAGGGAGAAGAGGCTCCTTGCTGAGCAAGGAGCCCAATTATGTGGAGCTTGATCCCAGGATTCCAGGATCATGACCTGAGCCTAAGACAGACACTTAACCGACTGAGCCACCCAGGCACCCCTCAACACAGAGTTTAAAAAAAAAGACAAACTCTTGTACTCATTTATAATTCTGTAACTATAAATAAATAGATGTATAGTATTGTAAAAAGCAAGGAATTCGTAGAAGGAGGAGGAGGAGAAGGAAGGAAAGATAAAAGGGAGGGGAGGAGAGTGAGGAGAAAAAGAAATAAACAATAGGACTTATAACAAAGTACTAATAAAAACTGCTATTTTTTTTTTAACCAAGAGTCTATTGTATGCAGTAGGCAGTTGACAGGCACAATCTCACACAACATCATAGTGGTGACAAAGGTTATAACGGAAGCATTCTTCTAGAAAGATGGTTTCCTCATCTAAAAGTAAGATCTCCCCTCCATCATTTCATAGAAGAATATGCTTAGAAAATATTTGCTGAACAAATGAGGAAGATGGGTACAGACTAGAAGAGAAAGAAAAAGATTTTTTTTTTCCTCATCTAAAAAGTGACCAAGAGTTTTCTTTGTGAGGTGCTTCTAACTAAGCATGTCCTCAAAATGTATTCCACTTAATCTATCATTTCAACTAGGCTATACATTTGAAGTGAGAGAGACACAAAGGATTAAAGCTGGAAAGCAAAAAACTCTTAGTGGGTAGTATGAGTACCTGGCTAAGTCTTCATTTCCTACATTTTCCCAAATCTGGCAAAACTCCTTACATAGAGTAGCTCAGCAAACAATGGTTGGATGAACTTCTATGTCTTTAGCCCCTTATAGGACACAGCCTGGCTCCAGACAACACTCAATTATGAGCAAGGAATAAAGATCAACAATTCCATTTAAATCGCCTCAAGAACTATCCTAAGGCCTAGTTCATGTGATGCAACTAGGGGGCGCTGAACCCATTTTAAGGGAAAAGATATGTTGGCTCCCTAAGTCTCAGTTTCCTCATCTGTAAAACGGGCACAATAATACATCCCTCAAGGTTTGTTGCCAGGATTAAAACAGATACAGGCCTGATGGAGGCAGTGCTCTAAATGGTACCTATTATTATTAATATGGAGAATAGGGGAAAACTGTATGACTTAGTACCTAGCTATAAAGCAATTTAATCTTGATGAGGACAACACAATCCATTGACTCTCAAAACAACTAGAGAATAATCACTAAGAAACCTGAGTGGTCTGTTCCAGTTCCAATGAAAATGACTGCTGCAGATTAGGACTTAACCAATAGGCAAAATTCAGTGCTAAATTCTGAGTGTGAAGAACAAAAAGAAATACAAGTCACAGATCTCATCTTCAAGGAGCTTAGAGTCTGGTTTGTAAAGGAACCTTCCTTCTTATGTATGAATCTTGATAGCATAGGGAAATAAAAAGAATAGTATCAAAATGAAATACCGAGGGGCACCTGGGTGGCTTAGTGGGTGGAGCCTCTGCCTTCAGCTAGGGTCATGATCTCAGAGTCCTGAGATCGAGCCCCGCATTGGGCTCTCTGCTCAGCAGGGGAGCCTGCTTCCCCCTCTCTCTCTGCCTGCCTCTCTGCCTACTTGTGATCTCTCTCTCTCTGTCAAATAAATAAATAAATAAATAAAATAATGAAAAAAAAAATAAAAAGAAATACCAAAGGGCAGTTGATGGTGAGGATACCATCTGAATTGACGGGGGGAAGGTTTCATGGAAGAAGCTGGAATTAACGCTAGGCTTAAAGAATGATAGGATTTGTCTAGGAAAATTCCGGGTACTTCATATAAGAACAAAGGTGGAGGAGGAGGGCAGGAGGGGGATAGTGGCAGCCAGCTCATTTTAGTTAGAGGTTTCCTCTAACTTCTGAGGTTTTCTCTGAACCTATTCCAACCTGTTCCATTTTTTAAAAGTTATATATAGAGGAATATTATGATATGATGACTGTGGTAGAACAGACCTTTTATTCAGTAAGTACGTTCATAAAAGGAGCAGGAATTAATATTTATTGTACATCTGTTATATGTCCAACACTGCACTAGGTACTTTGCCTATAAATCTCATTTAATCTCATAACTCTGAGATTTCCAACAGGGAAACTAAAGATTAGACAATTTGTTCAAGATCACAGAGCTAGTAAGAGGCAAATTTACACATGTCCAACCTCAGTTCACACTCTACTACAAATACTACCTTACATAGAAGAGTGTAGATCTGGAGAAATTTAAATCTTATTCTCTTTGTTATTATATACTCAGAAACTAACATTCAAAATAATGTCATTTATGGGGAGCCTAGGTGGTTCAGTCGGTTAAGCAGCCGACTCTTGATTTCAGCTCAAGTCATGATCTTGAGGTCCTGGGATGGAGCCCTGTCTCCATGCTCAGCAGAGAGTCTGCTTGAGAATTCTCTCTCTTCCTCTCTCTTTGCCCCTCCCCCAAACTCACATGTGCACTCACTCTCTCTCTAAAGTATATAAATAAATCTCTTAAAAAAAGAAAAAAAAGTAATGTCAGGGTGCCTGGGTGGCTCAGTCGGTTAAGCATCTGACTCTGGATATTGGCTTAGGTCATGATCCGGGGGTCATGGGATCAAGCCCTGCATGGAGCAGAGGGGGGGTGTCCATGCTCAGCAGGGAGTCTGCTTGAGATTCCCTCTCTCCTTCTGCTCTTCCCCCCTCGTGTGTGCATGCTCTCTCTCTAAAATAAATAAATAAATAAATAAAATTTTAAAGCGTAATGTCATTGACATCTGCTGACATTGTAGGAACAACAATAAAAAACAAAACCAAACCCAAGAACAAAAAAACCTAACCTATGCCTGCAATTTCAGTATTCTGTCACCAGGTGATGATAGAATCTTGAACCTATGAGAATTACAAGCATCTCCTTTTGGCCAGCTATCATTTTGTGTGTGTGCCTCTGCCTCTGGAAGGAAAGAAAAGAGTGCCTGATCTTCCGACAGAACTGTCTACTAAAGCCCCAAGACATTAATCTTTCCAAATATTTTCCAGATTTTATTTATCAAAAATTCAACTCTGAGCATATAATTCTAAACTTCAACAATTTTCAAACAATTCTATCACAGATTGTATTCCATGAATTATAGTTCTTTGTTACTTTCACACTGTAGTAGGAGCATGCGGGGTAGAAATTGTATGTTGTTTGCCTTATCATCCCAGCGTGAAGAATGCCAGCACCTAGAACATAGTGGGCACTCACTAAAAGAACATAAATAATTGATTCCAAATATTTTAGAAAAACTTTGGAACCAAATGCTTAGGGCACAGTTTTTTGGCACTTTATTCATTAACACACAGCTTTCCTTCTCCTGTCACTCCTAATGCAGGGTTATTATAAAAAGCCCTTTCCTGAGGCTGATCATCAGCAGAAGCATTTCTTTCAGTGGTCAGGGGCTTCCTTCTGCCTTAGCCAGGGACAGTCTACATTCATTATAAGCCCTGTCCTGCACAGTCCAGTTTACATTTTCACCCTTCCCATAGGAAGACTGCTTCCTTTCTCTGTGGGAGATAAGGAAAAACCGTCAAAAACAAGAGAGGCATGTTATATACCTGTCAGAAAGAGGAAACTCTCCACTTGACCCTTTTTAGTTCTCTTCTCTGACTCTGAAGCTGGGGGAATGATTTAACTACTTTTAAGCAGAAGAGTAAAGTTACACATTAGTGCTGAGTAGCTCATTTCCCTTAGCAACCCCTTAGCAACGGCAGCTTCAAGTTCAAAATACCTCCTTGAAAAGGATCACATCTTTAACGAAGATGAGTATTTTTTTTTAATGTAAGGTTTTTTAACAGATGTTTTAACATTACAGCCCCCAAAGCCTTGTAGACTACAAATACCTATTCCATGCCTACTTTACTTTATGATATTATGCAGTAACCATAAGGGTGCTGGGCTCCTGTGAAATTTCTGTCCCTAGAAAAGCCCTGGTCCTACTCTGAAATTATTCACAAATACATAACTTTTATTTTATCAAGTCACCATTAATCCTAGGCTATTATAGAAATTACACTTAAGTTCTTTAAAAAGGGTTATTGATATTGACTTCACTATTCAGTTTGCTCCCTTACTGAGAAGAGTGAATAAGTAAAATCACAGTTTTTAAAACCTACATCAGGGTTTTACAAACTATATTTATTACATGTAACCTAAGGCTCTGTGGACAGTTTAAGGAAAAATATAAAAAGAAATTCCAGGGATGCCTGGGTGGCTCAGTTTGTCAAGCTGCTGCCTTTGGCTCAGATCATGATCCCGGGTCCTGGGATTGAATTCCTCATTCGGCTCCTTGCTCAGTGGGAGCCTGCTTCTTTCTCTGCCTCTGCCTGCAACTCTGTCTGCTTGTGCGCGCTCTCTCTCTCTCAGTCTCTTGCTCTCTCTTTCTCTCTAATTAAAAAAAAAAAAAAGAAATTCCAACTTTACCCCAAACTGATTTTACTATTTAATACTTACTATTTAATACTTACCTTGCTCACTTCATTATCTATAAAATGGACCAAGGGATAATCAAATAATCATCACATTTAATTGTTGTTACATTGCTGGTTAAGTGAGGGTGCTTGCAAAAGATTTTGCTAGCCTTCAAAAAATCTTAGGAATGTAAAATGTGCATATCATATATGTTACGCCTATCATTAAAACTTTAATCTTGCTCAAAAATTTTGAAGTTCTTTTGTCATCTTAAAGGTTTTGCAACTCAGATAATATATAACCTTCTGCTTGAAATGTGTTCTTTATTATCTATCAGCACATGGATACATTGGAGCACAAAACGCACAAGGGCTTAGAACAATGAACATCTTTACTGGTTGATTTAGGTTTGCCAATTCCAAGATGTGGGAGATGAAAAGGTATGTTTTCACTTGGTACAAGTAGATAGCCTAACTGTGCCATACACCTGACATGAAGTTTTATACATTTCCATGTGTGAGGGTATTACTGATGAACATGCCTAGAGCAAAGATCCTTATACACACTAGGTGCTGGATGCCTGTTCCTATAAGTAAGATCCATTTTAAATCACTAGGAAACATACAAAGAGGAGCCAGAAGACTTCAAGGCCAGTTCCATCTCTACCACTAATAACTCCATGACCTTGGGCAAATCACCCTCCTCTTTGGACCAGTATCTTTTTGATTAAATAAGAACTGAAACTAGGCGATTTCTGAAGTCCCTGCCATCCTAATATGTCAGAGTCTATAAATAAATGGTTTGTAATTAGCAAACAAAATTTTCAGTAAGGTTAACTCAGATTTTCAACTGACATTACTGTGTTAGATGCTGGCTAAGGGGGAGTCAAGCTTTTGAGGATTTTAAGATCTCTCTCAAATGAAGATCCAGTGTAGTATCATGTTCCCCCAATAGCCAGCCTGGTCACCAAAGTTATCTTAATAAAACAGAACTAGAGATAGCTGGTTAACCTCATTAAAAACAATGGCTTTGTTATGCTCCACAAATAAGTGAAACCATATGATAATAGCATGGAGGACATGGGGAGTTAGAGAGGAGAAGGGAGTTGGGGGAAATTGGAAGGGGAGGTGAATCATGAGAGACTACGGACTCTGAAAAACAATCTGAGTGGTTTGAAGTAGCGGGGGGGTGGGAGGTTGGGGTACCAGGTGGTGGGTATTATAGAGCACACCGATTGCATGGAGCACTGGGTGTGGTGAAAAAATAATGAATACTGTTATGCTGAAAATAAATAAATTTAATTTAAAACAAACAAACAAACAAACAAGCAAACAAAAAAACAATGGCTTTGACCAGGACCTTGATCAAGTTCAAAGATTCTCTTAGAGCTTTAGTGTCATCATATTCAAAATGGGGACAATAATAATGCCTGAGGTTGTGAGTGCCTGAGGTTGTGAGGCTTAAAGGAGATAATGTGAGATAATACATGCATGGTATGTATTATAGGGTATAGTAACATGCTATTAAGCACACAGAAATGTTAAATATTTTTCAATATTAGGGTGAAATACGTGAAATTGTTTTTATAGGTTAAACAGAATCATTTTTTATGGTTTAAGCTATGTTGTTAGTCTCCTGCCTAAAATATCTTCCATTATCCTCACTGCTTATATCAAGTCCAATTACTCAGCATGGCATTCAAGGCTCTTTGCAGTCTGGTCTTCATTTAGGGTTCCTGAGTCCTTTGGGACATTCCCTTCCATATATACAGCCCTACACATGCAAGTCTATTCTCCCATGTCCCTTGGCCCTTCTACCTCATGCTTTTGCTCCTGTTGTTTCTTTCATTTGAAATGCCTTCTCTCCCTGGAGAATCATACTCATCCTTCACGGCTTTAGGCTCACTCAGCAAAACGCGCCGATTCGTTATCTGAGCATTTATAGTAGCTTCTTCTTCCTGCCTCCACCACCGTTGTTTATAGGTCTGTCTCCCTGAGCTGCTTTCAAGATAGCCACAGCATGGGCTGCTGTTCTTATTTGGCTTTGTTCTCCTCCAGTTGAGCAAATGGGCTGTCTCGTAGTTGGTGCTCTAAATATTCGCTAAAGGAAAATGAACATATTCACATGGCAGGTTAAGATATGGCTTCTCTTAGAAATAAGTAGTAAACAGATAAATACCAAAGATGACTCCAAAAATGGCACTTTTGGAACCTACCCCCCCACGGAGCCTTTTTTTTTTTTTTTTTTTTTGAGGTGAGAAATCTCTGCCAAAGTAAGGTCTTTCTCCCTCTGAAAATGCTCAAATGACTAAAATCAGAAACTCGACAGTGGAAGTCGCTCTTCAAGACAAATCCATTGAGCTGAAGCCATGAGATTTCAACCAAGACTGTTATTTTAGCACTAGAGATGGCAGTGGTCTGGCTGCGACCTCATTTATAGTGACTATAATGTGACAGTTTGCAAACCGAATGTGTGCTTCCATTGCTGGAGAAGTAACAGTCACAGAGAACTCCAGTAAGTCCCTGTCTGGTGTGGAAGGCATGGAACAGAGGAGGATGATGTTGATGCTGCAGCCCAGGGCATGAATTCATCATTTGCCCACATTCCCACGCTCTATACAACCAGGACTCTGGAAGAACTGTGGGACGTGCACCTGCTTAAGAGAATTGATGGTGTACCCTAAATATTCTTTAACTAATGTTACTGCCTATGTAAACAATGACACTTAATGTATGTATGTTTGTGTGTATAAAATTATGTCATTTTATATGATATAAATATAATTAGTTTAAAAAGGAGAGTCAATAGTTCTGTACTATAGGAATAGCAGGCTATTTAGCCAGCTTGTAACTCCAGAGGAATTGCTCTCAAGGATTTTTCCAGGTAGTGCTTCTTATCTAGGTAAACTCTATTAGAACTCCTAACATATAAACAAATAAAATACTCCTCTCCTGGTTGGGAAAAGAGTGGGTCCCACTAAACCAATCTAGTGTAGTCTAGTCTAGTCTGGTCTGTACTGCAGTGGGAAAAAAGTGAATTGGGAATCAAGAACTTGGGTCCCAGTACCAATGCTAGCACCTTGGGCCTAAGCCTCCTCATCCAGTACATCTAATTCAAAACCTTTGGTATTTGCTCTCCAAGATTCCAAATGCAAAGCCTCAGTTTCTGCAGCTTCTCAGGAACACAGGATAACGACAGCAGTACTTACTCTTCTTCTACTTTCTACCTAGTTAGTCTATTTCCATAGTTAGTCTATTTCCATAGTTAAAGCTCCATAGTTAGTCTATTTCCCAATCATTCTTCAATTGCACAAACACAAATTTCAACAATTGCTTAGAACATACTGGAGTGTCTTGAGCTCATTCGGAGAGATATACTGCTCTCCAGTCAAGAAAAATTAACTGGAAGCTTCTGAAGAGTCCTGCCAACCACCTAGTTTTGTAGATTCTATCTCCCTAACTTTTATTCTACCCAGTGATACTCACTTGATTCAAGTCTCTGTATCTCTCTCCTAGACTATTATCATCAACATATCCTTACCTCCAATTCTGACTGAACCCCTTTAGCCAGTCACTGCCACCTTTCTAAAATTCCAATCTAACCACATTGCTTCATTGATAAATATTAATGTATGTTCATCCCTCTTCTGCTGAGATTTCCAGTGAAATTCACCCAGCAGGCCTCTCTCCACAAGCTAACAGGACATTGTCTCATGACACCAATGCATATAAATAAACGTATATAAGCTCATAGTCTTCTTTTGCATGTTTATTTCTCCTATTAAGCTTGAACTCCTTAAAGGGCGGGGCACATATATGATTTGTAATAAATGATGGTGAATAGATTAATAAACCCAACTTTCTCTAAATTAAGTTTCCAAATAGTTGTTTTTCTCATTTTTAGGCTATAGAGAGCTATAGGTAGCTCTCTTCCATTTGCAAAGTGGTTTCACACAACTACTATCTATTGAGCATTTACTATATTGGGTGCTCGTATTAGCTCTTTACATGTATTAACTCACTTAGTGTCACAATAATCCTGTAAGGTAGGTACTATTACTGTTATCCCTTCATTGACAGATGAGGACAACTAATGAGGACAGAGAGCGTTTAAATAATATACATTGACTCACTGTAATCATTCAGCAAACATTCACAGAGTGTTTACTGTGCTATTTTCACAACCAACTACAAGCAAGAAAGGATATGTACAATCATCACTTTAAAATAAGGGCCAAGGAGAAAGCATGTCTAGTTCATCACTGGGGGTCTCTAGGGCATTCAGAATAGAATCACATTTAATAAATATCTGTGGAATAAGTACTGAATTAGGGCTCCTGAAATCTGTTAGTGGGCCTTTCTATATCATCCACTTTTTTTGACTGATACTTGAGAGAAGGGATCCCTCCTTCTTTTGATCAAATCCAGACACATTGGAGAGTGCAAGGAGACTCTTTTAATAATTTCACCAAGACAACAAGCATAAATCAGCACTATCCAAGCAAATCAGAAATCCCACTGATGTCCAAACCCTCCAATAATACCTTCTGGAATTATATTTAGGGAAATAGCACAGGTAAATAAAAATGCACACTTATGTATGTATCTTTGTATGAGCTATTCTCTCTGTCTGGAACATGATACCTCCCTTCTGCTGCTTAGTGAACACCTACTCATATTCCAAAATAAAGTTCAAGTATTAATTCCTACAAACTCATTCAGCAAATATTTACTGAGAACCTACTATGTGCTGGATTGTAAAGATTCAACATTAAACAAGGCACATGAATCCTCTGCCTTGAGAGTTTACACTGAACTCAGAGCAGACAATATAGCTTCCCAAATTTCCCAGATGCTATTAGCAGTTTCTTATCTGACTTCTCATAGAACTTGTTCTCCAGATTACTCTGTTTCTCATGGAATTGCAATAACTGCCTTCCATATCTACCTTCCACTCAAGACTGAGCTTTTTGAGGGCAACAACACACTTTCATCTATGTTTTCCAAGGCTGGCACAGTACTGGATTACCTAATTGAACTGAAGTCCACATGCTTTCCTTCCCACAATGTCATATCCCACTAACATTCCCTTAAGCTCACTGCTTGATTTCTGAACATTTAAAAATCACCAAGAAATTTCTTGGCACCCACAATCTACTGTTCTTTGCACGGGGATGGTGATGTGGCAAGAATGTGATATGGTTCAGGATCTTTGAGCATTTATAATCAGACTCGGGAGGCCACGTTTATTGATGAGAACAGGGATGGAACAAAACAAGATAGTACATGATCAAGAACTTGATAGGTTATGCGGTTCAGATTCAAAACATTCCTTAAGTCTTGAGAACTGGGATGTGACCATGGGCCCAGAAATGAGGGTGAATACAAGTATTAAAGATCATCATCCTTCACTTTAGCCCAGCAATGCTTCCAGGCTGCCCCCCTGGGGTTCACCACTCTCTAAAACCATCCCCAAATGTGCCAGGATACCCTTACATGGGCCACGTTCTCTCAAGCTTCTATGCTTTTGCCCAATATGGGATGCCTCTATACCCCTTGTGTATCTGATGGTCATTAAGATTCAGCTCAAATGTAGCCTCTTCTGTGATACCATCCATGAACCTCCTAGGAAAAACTGACCATGCTTTCACTGTGTATCCAAACCTGTTCCTTCCTCACATATACCCACTGTACTCTGTCCATACATTTAACTGTAATCATCATTTATTTATCTATAGGTCCATCTCCCTTACTAAACTACAAACTTGTTGAAGGCAAAGACCCTCATTCAACTTTGCGTCTCAAGCGCAACGCTTGGTACAGAGTTTGTGGATGGACATACAGATGAATGTATCAACATAAAGATAGACTCAGTTATGAGCTGGAGTGTCCCCTCTCTCCACCAAACAAAAAAAGAGCATCAGCTGATATAACCTGTTGTGGTCTAGTGAAAGAGTTTGGAACTATAGAGATTTGGGTACCAATCCTGAAGTCATCACTTGCGATAAAGCATGAAATCCCTACTTCACACAACAATGACTGGGAGTTTTAAATGAGATGAAAGAAGTGAAAATGTTTAGAATAAAATGTTTCAATATAGCATGATTTTGGGGGGATGTATTAGCTACAGTAATGCTATCTGGAGACATTTTTAATTTAGACAAATACTTCTTTCATTCTAAATTGACACATGGCTGTGGTTTTTCTAGGTCTGCTAATGGACAAATTAGGTTTCAAACCTCTGTGTTAGGAGTCTCTGGGGTGAGTTTCTTTTTCTCTTGCTAGATAGGAGAAATAGAATTTGTCCTCTTTATGGGTCTGGGGTTTCAACTCTCGAGGTCTAAACATTTTTGATGGCCTTGAACTAATTTCGGCCTCCATCGACAGAATGGGAGTGGAAAAATCCCCACCACATCTGCCTTGTCAGGGGGTGGAGGAAAGAACTTTCTAAATAGCCTCATTATTGGTCCCAGCTGAATTCTGCTCCTGTTCCATGATGCCAGCAAAAGCATTTTAGTAAGATGCTGCCAGCATCAAAAGCAGATCCACTTACGGTTTCCTGTAAGCGTATCTGCAATGGCAGAAGGTGGCGGGTAGCCAGGTGTGAGTGTGCGTGCTAAAAATCTCCAATACGTCAAGCTGGAAGAACAATTTATGAAATGAAATTCAGTGTTCTATTTCTACTCCAAGAACTCAGTTTAAGGCACCGGAAATTCGGCTGGGTAAATCGGCTCCAATTCTCTGCTGCTTTACTAAATCAGAGAATCTCAGAGAGAGAAATGTCCTCTGTATTCTAGCTTGAACGTGTCCCACTCCACCCCAGTAGTACATTCCAAAGAAAGGGTCATCAGACTCTGCTTACATGGTTTCAGTGAAAGGGAGCTCATTCACTACTTTTCTAATAATTTGCCCAATTTGGGGTTAGCTCTGGTCATAGGGCAGGGACTGCCATGTGTCCACCAAATCCTGTTTCGTTTTCTGCCTGGCCAGCTAGCTAGACCACAGAGGGGCTGAGTAACTGAGTTCTGGTCATTGGAATATGGACGGAAGTGATATGCATCCTTCCAAGCCTGGTACCCCAACAATTTCTGTATGATGCTCCATCTTCTCTTTCTTCCCTTGCTTTGAGTAGATACAATGCTGAACTCTAAGTCCCAAAAGGAGAGCAGAGCCCCTGGATGGTGGGGTCCTGGGGCCATGTGGAGCACATGCCTCCTGCAGACCCATTTGAACTGTGATATGAGTAAAAAGTACCTTCCCTGCATTAAGACACTGACATTTGAGGGCTTGCTAAATAATTTATATTCTCAAAGAGGGATCATTCATCCAATTTTTTAAAGTGGCAATACCGGACTAAATATCTATATTACCATCTCTCCTAGAAGCCTTAGTGGCACACTTGTATAGGATATATGCATAGTATGTCTCTATGTACCATTAGTTCCTGAAAAGTGGAAAGAAGTAGTGCAGGAAGGTAGGGGAAGAGGGTGTGGGAAGGAAGGAGATGTGGGGAAGGCCACATTTTCTCAAGGACCAGCCTTCTTATGCATGTAAATTTCATTGATCTCTTATGATAACCCTATGTGATAGAGTCACCACCATTTTAAACAGGAGGAAACAGATACTCAGGCAGGATCATTTACATAACATGAGTATGCTTGGGCACAGTCATTTTCCAGTGATTTCAGCACGAGAACCTACCTGCTGGCTTCTATGGACAGACCTTCTCACAACTTCCACCTGTCTGTCTGATGCCCAGACACCAACCCCAGAATCTCCGTTGCTATGCTTTCCATGCTAGGACCCCAAATACCAGGTGTTTTTAAGACTCTTAAAACAAACAACTGAGTCCCTTGGACAATGGGTTTCCCAATCTGGCTGGTCTCCTGCAGGTGGCCGTAGCAAACAGCTGTGTTCTCTGCATCTGGCCTCATCCTTACCATCTTGGTGGTATCTGCTGAGAAAATGCACCCCTACCACCCATTTTAACTACAGGGTGTGAAAGAAAGATGTTTTTTTAAAAGCCAACACCGGATAGAATGTTGAAATTAAAACAAAGTTTCAAAATGTTTTAAAGTTTAAGCCTCTCATCTGCTCCACTGCATAGCTGGTTCCCTTGCACTGACAGATCAAGCTGATGTCAAATTGGAAATAAATATTCAACAGTGCAACTTTTGACAAAGTATGAGATCTAAAAATGTATGGCCCTATGTCTAATAAAGTTCTTAAAATACAGGAAAGCCAACATATATCAAAAGTTTGTGTTTGTTTGGCTTTTTATTTTTTAATTGCATTGGAAGCTATGAAGATCACCTTGGGACGAAAAGAAAAACCTTTCAAAGTTAAGATACTTTATCTCTTTAACTGAATTTGATCAGTGTTTAAGAATCTGCGTTAGGAATCCTCCTCTCTGCCCTCACAGCCTCCTCTGCTTTCTTTCCAAAACGGCAGCACTTTTCCTGCTGTAATGATCAGTTTATGGGGCTTTCTTTCCCACTACATTTAGAGTTCTGCAAGACCAGGCAGGGACCATGTCTGATTCTCTTCTTTATCCCAGTGCCTGGCAGTGTGCCAGATAATCCTTGAGGAGCTGGTTAAGTTTTAGTGTAGTTCACAGTAACAGAACTGTTCAATTCCTCTGCTCTGGAGCCCTCAAGCCTTGCTTTGGATCAGCATCATCCGCTGTGAAATGGGACTCTGGTTGCACCCAGCCTACTTTACAGAGTAACTGCCAACTCTGAGTAGGAACCAAACATAGTCATTTGAATGGATCTCAAGTAACACTGACAGTCACCAAGGTTTTAACTGATTATTCTGCTCTCTAACATTTGGAGAACAGGGTCTCTGGGAGGATGTAAGAGGTCCTGGGTTGCCATCTGAGTGGGTGTCCTTTCTTGTTTCCTGGTTTCTAGTGCCCTGAGTGACCCAAGGAGCCTGACCATCCTGGGGGGTGGAGGGCATTTGGTGGTTAACATTAGGAAGTAGCATTACTATCCAGTTAAGACATAAAGAGCAGCAGGTGGCTTTCTCTTATTTCAAGAGCTTTATGAGGCATAAGGGCATACATTTTTAGATCTCATACTTTGTCCAAGGTTGCATTGTTAAATATTTGTTTCCAATTTTGACATTAGCTGAATCTGTCAATGTAAGGGCACCAACTCTGCAGTGGGGAAGATGAGAGGCTCAGAATTTTGTTAGAGATGCTTGTGGAAGTGTTGGTCTACAGAGAAAAGGATGAGCTAGATGACCTCCTAAAAGGATTCTATGATTCAGGTGTTTTACACAAATGTCATTGAATAACTCAGCATGGCAGGGAAGACAAAAGCCAGCACAGTAATGCTGTTCAGGTATTATGTGCTTTCGCCTTTAATTAAGTGATTTCCGGAACCAAGGACCGAGTTCCCAGCCTAGCAAAGACCTCTGGCTGCAGTGACGTCACAATGTTAATGCATTCCTAATTCCTGGTTCAGTGGAGGACAGGCCAACTTCCATCCACAAATTCAATCTGTGAACGAGGATATTTCCAGTCAACAGTAAGCTAGTTGTTACAGGTAAAGCAAGTCCTCTAAAGTGCTCACCATCATATACCATAAAAGGTATCCAGAGTATCAAAGATCTAGGTGTACTGAGTCTAGGAACCAAAATTTAATAAGACCAAAAAACTTTTATCTTAGTCCACTTATATTGTCATAACCAAATACCACAGACTGCATGGCTTTAACAACAGAAATTTATTTTCTCACAGTTCTGGAGGCTGTAAGTCCAAGATCAGAGCACCATGGGTTCTGAACAGGAAGCTCTTCCTGGCTTGCAGATGTGATTGCCCTGTGTTGGCTGTGTGCTCACATGGCTGAGAGAAAGATCTCCCTCTCTTATAAGGCCACCAATCCTACTGAAATATGACCCCACCCTTATGAGCTCATTTAACCTTAACTACCTCCTGAAAGCTCTATCTCCAAATAAAGTCACATTGGAGGGTGAGAGCTTCAACATATAGATTTTGGAGGGACATAATTCGGGCCATAACAACTTTCACACAGAAAGTTCAGTGTCTACTCAGGTGGTTATAGTTTAAGCCATATCACTAAGGTGAAAATCACAAAAATAAAATTATATTTATCCTCAAAAAAAAATTTTTTTTTTAATTAAGTAATTTCTATACCCAACATGGGGCTCGAATTCACAACCCTGAGATTAAAAGTTGTGTGCTTTACCAATTGAGCCACCAGGGGTCCCCATCAATGGATTATTTTAGATCTTTTAAAGATACAATCCAGAAGATGTATGCTGTTTGCTGTTCATAACCAGAGTTGTAAGATATATTTCTCTGGAGATTGTAAGAAAAGAGACAATGGGAAGTACTGGAATGGAAGCATGAACACCAAGCGTCTTTATTCTGTAATTAACTAGCTGGGCCACCTTGGCTAAATTCTCGGCAATTTCTGTGCCTCTGTTTCCTTGTTATACCAAGCTGGTTTAAACAAGAAAACACTTAATTTAAAATAAACTACGGGGTGCCTGAGTGGCTCAGTTGGTTAAGCAACTGCCTTCAGCTCAGGTCATGATCCCAGAGTCTCGGGATCAAGTCCCACACCGGGCTCCCAGCTCCACAGGGAGTCTGCTTCTCCCTCTGACCTTCTCCCCTCTCATGCTCTCTCTCAAATAAATAAATAAAATTTTTAAAAAATAAAATAAAATAAAAACTATGTTTCAGAATGTCATTTCTGGTCAGTTATTGGGAAGATCCAAATCAGTACAGTGATTAGGAAAATAATCCCTTGCTCCAAAGGGGTCTATAAAAGGTAAATAATGGATGCTAAAATAAATATCCTTAATCTATTTGTTCTTTTCATTTTGCTTAATTTCAAGCCCGTAAGATAACTGATCGCTCCTTTACACCCACCCTCTTCCTGGTACTAGCATTCTCCCTTTGGAAAAATAGATAAGAACAATTAGTAGTAACATGTGGGAATCTTCCCCAATAGTTGAAGAACAGCCGAGGCCAGGAAGTGACATCAGGAATAGAGAATGAAGGACTGGCCTTGGATCTGTAGAACCCCTGAGACAATGCACTGGCACTACCGCAGCCCCCATTCCTTTGGGAATGTAATACACAACCTCCCTTCTCTGAACAGCAAACAACCAAGGAATGCTGGCCATAATCCAGTTATTGGAGTGGGGGGGTATGCACCACTCCCAGGATAGCCAGCAGGAGGGAGGGGTTGGGAGACCTTGCAGCAAGAAGAGCTCTGAAAATGTATCTCTAATATAGAATGCAGGCTTTTGGCTTAAAAGCATTAATTCCATTGCAGAGAGTCACTGAACAATTTCCCAAGGATTCCCAAGATCTCTTAAGCCATAAAAAGCATCCTTATTATATTAGTATGCTAAAGAGTTCCTCTGTGTACTATTCCAGGAGATAGAAGGGAGAGCATAAAAAAAAAAAAAAAAAAAGCTGAATGATTCCAAGGAACTAAACAAAGAAACATCTTTAAAGCTTATCTAGTTACACCTAATTTTGAAATCTATTTTTTTCAAAGCCAAATTGGAAAAAAAGTTCACAACAATTTTAGGGAAGGTACTACAGAACAAGTTATTTACAACTCAAACAATTTCAGTGTTCCTTTATACAATTAAAAAGCACCTTCTTAAACAAGACATGCTTATCAAACTCTAAAATAAGAAAAAACTAACCATTTATCTAATTCTAGACTTCTCTAAGCTTAAAAGTAATTAACAAAGAAAAATATTTATAGACTTGACTACATGTAAATTCAAAACTTCCGTTAAGTCTAAAACAATAAAAATTATAAAGAAGATGAGCTGGAAAAATATTTAGCACAGGTATAAAAAAGGACTGTTGCTTTTTAAAGCACTCACATAAATTACCAAAGACGTCAGTATAGACTCAGGCAAAACACACGAACAGTTATTCAAAAGAGGACTTACAACTGGTTAACAGTTGGAGAATATATAACCTCACAACTAGTTTTAAAAAGTATGTACATTAAAGCAACACTGATAAGAGGAGGTCTTAGTATCTGTGTCCGTCTTCACTGCCCACTTAAGGAAGATGAGTGTGAGAATAAATCCAGTCAGGTTCAAGAGACTTTTATTGGATCATGATCTCAGGGTAAAGTTTTAATCATGCCATGCATTAAATACTATCAATTTTTAAAGGCTTTGTCAATGTGATATATCTGAATAAAAATGGTAACTCATCTGTCAAGGAGATGAAACTGAAATGGCATGTGGATAGGTCTGTATTAGCCATGATAAAGCAAATAGTATTCCTTTGCTTTAAATAGGACTTTCCTCACCATTCCAGTGAAGATGGGGAAAAGGAACAAAGGGCAACCCCATTTTTAGTCTCTGGCCATATCTAGACCCCGCAAAAGGAATATTTTGCAAGGTCCAGCCCAGATTACAAAGACTGCAGATGAATCTCATCTGTGCACCTCTGCTTGTTCTCTGCACTTACATTTCTCTGTGACCTGACAGGAGAATGACAAAAGGATTTGAGTCCAGAAAAAGGATTTGAGTGTTCTTGAAACTCTGACTAAATGCAACCCTAGATCACCCCCTTATCAAATGAGATTCCCCTATACCTTAAACACAAATTTCCTGAGCACCTACAATGTGCGGGCTTCATTTGAGTCACTTCATTTGAGTCACTTGAGCTGCTTTTTTTCTATTTTACTTTATTTATTTTTAAACCACTTTATGAAGGTGATGGTTGCATGGATATATACTTAACCAAGACTTTTAAAACTGATCACACTGGCAAAGGTACAATCCTCACACAGAGCTTGCAGTCATACACATTTTGAGCTGCTGGGATGAAATTTTTTTCTTCCCTTTTATTGCGGGGGCAAGAGGGAGAGAGAGAATCTTAAGCAGGCTCCACTTGCAGTGTGGAGCCCGATGTAGGACTTGATCTCATGACCCTGAGATCATGACTTGAGCTGAAATCAAAAGTCAGGCACTTAACCAACTGAGCCACTCAGGCGCCTGGGATGAAATTTTTGCAGTAATATGAAGCAAGAGCCTTAAAAATGTTCCTATAATTTGATCCAATAGGTGAACTGCCATGAAACTACCATAATAATAAAGAAAGCATATTATAGACAAAAATGTCCAGTATAAAATCATGTGTAAGCCCATATTAGGCTAGACCTAAAAAGATTAAGTTGACATAAGGATACAGTGAAAAGGCAAATAAAATAATGGTAAGTTGTAACAAGTGCTATGAAGGAAACCCACAAGGGGCTAAGAAAGAGAACAGAACCTATTTGAGACAAACATCCAGGGAAAGCCTACCTACACATTTAACTTGGGGCCTGAAGGCTGAGAAAAAAAAACAAAGCATTTGAGGACTGAGACAAGAGCTGTTGAGCCAGGCCAGTGCAAATGTCTCGAGGCAAGAACATTCTTGGCTTGTTCCCAGAACGGACAGAAGGCCAGTGTGGCTGGAGTGTGACTTGCAAGGTAGAAGGTGGTATGAGATGAAGTCAGATAGGAAGGCAGAGCCATATCGTATAAGGAAAATGCTTATGCCATTATGTTAAGTGAAACGGGAGGGTCGAAAATTATCTTCACAGTATGATCTCAGCCATGAAAAAATACGCATAAAAAAAGACTTGGAAGAAACATACTAGAATGTTAACAGTGGTTATGTGGGAGCAGCACAAAAAGCGTACTTGCCTTGGAACTAGAAAAAGACCCGAATGTTATATCCAGGCTTCACTACTTACACTTAGGAGGATAGATATTTAACCTTTCCAAGTCTTAGTTACCAAATATATAAAATTAGAATTATGTCACCTCACAACAGTGAGCTGACACACAGTAAGCATGGCTGATTCAAAAAGCACTTTTTTATTATTATTACCATTACTCTTGGATAAGAGGATTATGGGTGATTTATCTTCCTTATACCACTTTATATTTTCCTAATTTTTAACATTCAAACATGATTTATAATCAGAAAAGCACAAATTTTATTTTTTAAAATGTTCTGGTAGCTAAAGAAAAATGAACTACATTGTGTTAAATCAAATGCCTTTCCACTGCAACAAATGCATTTTCATTGGCATACAAGGCATTCAAGGCAGCCCCAAACATTGAGGGCAATGCAACATTTATAAGGGACCTTTAGCAATAAAGGTTCAGCTATGCAAACATGCAGAGACTCACAATTAACTTGAAATATCAAACAAGTTGTTATTGACCTTTTAGGAGTGTCAACAATGCTGCGGGTTCTCTACAAAGTACAAAATTAAGATACATGGCTGCCCAGTTTGGTCCTAAAACAACTTTCAGAAACCTCTAAAAAAAAAAAAAAATCACAGCAAGCATTCTTCTTTTTGCTTCAGTACAGCTGATTTTCAGATTTTCCAGAAACTGGGAAGATGTTAGTAGCAGTGCCCTGGAGAAATTCTTGATTTGCTAGCTTTGTTGAAAATGGAGATTCCCCAGATGCCTGGGTGGCTCAGTCAGTTAAGCATCTGCCTCCGGCTCAGGTCATAGAATCCAGTCCTGCATCAGGCTCCTTGCTCAGCAGGGATCCTCCTTCTCCCTTTGCCCGCCGCTCCCCCTGCTTGTGCTTGCTTTCTTTCTCGCTAACAAATAAATAAATAAAATCTTAAAAAAAAAGGGGGGGGGGACAAAGAAAATGGAATTTCCCCCTAAAATTCTATCTTTAATGAGAACAAAAATGACTGGTGGATCTAGAAAAGACTAATGAGCTTTGGTGCCCATCTATGGGTACCCAGACACACAAATTCATCAAGAGAAGGGGAACAAGGAGATTTGGGATTCAAGTTATAGTTCAACCTACAAGACTCCATAAGACTTGAGTGGTTACACAATCTCTTTAAGTTTCTGGCTTCCTTGCCTATGAGCTACCCTCTTCTGGGGTAGTAATGATGTACCTAAGAAGACCTGTAGAGTACTTGGTACCTCACAGGTACTCAAGAAATGACCATTGGTATTTTTCTCAGGGGAGGTTAGTTCCTAGCCAGTACATTTCACCTTTATCCATCAAAAATGTCAAAATTCTAGGGGAACCCCAGTCTCAAAAGGCTGGCTCTTCCTGTGGTTCATGTTGGTTTACCAGACACACAACACATAAATATGATCCATAAATATAAGTGAGTAGGTACAAAGGTACATAGGTACACAGATAAGACAGGTAGATGGGTATAAAGAAAGACAGGGATGGGGGAAAGGAGAAAATCTGTTCCAAAGTTAGAGATCAAATGCTAATTCTAACTAGCAATCCCATGTACAGAAATGAAGACTATGTCTTTTAAGCCAAAAATCATGGCATGAGGTCTAAAAAGAGTGCTATCAAGGAACAACAGTTCAGAATATCTAAAAACATGACTTCTATAGAAAGTTGCCTAGTCATGGAAAAGTGTGTAAATGGCTCTCTAAAACCTATCCACACTGCAAGATGTGTGTGGGTCACGTCCATTAGAATCACTGTAGGGTGTTTATCAAAATGTATATTCCTGGTCTCCAGCTCAGATCCACTGAAACAGAATCTGGATGAGAGGTCGAGAAATCAGTACTTTAACATAGCTCCTCAGGTGATTCTTGGACATGGCAAGAGTCACTAATCTAAGAGAAACAGAGCTGACAGTGTTCTTAATAGTGCTCTAGATGTGCATGTGAAAGCTGGTGTGCATCTAGCACTTCATCTGCCAGAGACCTCTCTTAACCACACATGACCTTTCCCCATGTGCTATTCATAGTTTCCTTTCTCTTTGGGTATTCTAACATTTCTGAAGAACCATTTGATTCACCAGAGGAAAACTGAGTTCATCTTGGGGAATGGCATGCAATACCCTAATTTTTTAACAATCTATAATTATCTACATAAGGTAGCTTGACTAATGGACAATCCAGAATATATTACACTCAACCTGCAGAACAAGGTTTAGGTTTTTAATCTGTCATCTCTAGGCTCTTTCAGCACCTCCACAAGAGGGCAGTCAGGGGAAAGATTTCTTCTGTTAGAAAACCTCTCCTTCCTTAGAAGCTCTCCTAATCCTAGGGTCAAAAGGTGGTTCTTCCATCCATGTCCTCACGGTTCTTCTTAAAACCAAAACCAAAATTGACGGGTGGGTGGGAGGTTGGGGTACCAGGTGGTGGGTATTATAGAGGGCACAGATTGCATGGAGCACTGGGTGTGGTGAAAAAATAATACTGTTATGCCGAAAATAAATAAAAAATAAATTTAAAAAAAACAACAAAATCAAGGATAAGATATATTAAGTCACACTTAAAATTGAATGTCGACTCCACAGGACACAAGTTCTAAATAAAAGGGTTTTGCATATAACTTCTCCCATTCTTTTTCCACCCTGACCCTGCCACCCTTCCGACAGATCCGTGAATTCATTTTCCTCCCATCCGGTGGCTAAGTGGGAGGAAAGAAAGTACACAGCAGCAAGTGGCACTGTGGTGAGGGCAGGAGTGGGGTGACATTTGACCTGAGACCTGAAGGATGCATAGGCAAAGAGAAGGCTTTTGGGGGAAAGGAGATGGCATGCACAAGGATGCAGCAGCAAACAAGATCCTGACATATTCAGGGACTAAAAGAGCTTTGCTGAGACTTTAGATTTTATGGTGGAGATGTTAGGGGCAACAGGAGATATTTTGGCAGACAAGTGACATGATGCAATTTGTGAGTTAGAAATACAGACACACACACACATACACATATGTTTAAGGGAAATCATATGATGATGGAACTTACAATGTTATTGCCTGAATATATAGTGTGTGTCTGTGTCTGTGTGTGAAATCAACAATATATTACACCTTTGAACTCCCAAACATAGTTCTTTCTATAAGCAGCGGATCCCTGGAATTGACTCAGAGTTGCTCAGTACTCTTGATCTCTGGAACATTCATCTTTCACGTTGACGGCTTTTGCCGTGCTGTTTTCATGTGTGAGCTCTACAAGCTGACAGAACTGACTCCAGGGTCAGTACAGAGTTGGGAATGCTAGGGATGGCACTCAATTATGTTTAATTAACCTCACTGATAATAGGAATAGTTAATGGTAGCAATGTCTGAAAACTGCACTCAGACTTAAATTTCTCTGAGCCTGTATGGAATCTGAAGTGTGAAGACAGATAGATAGTCGAGAAAGTGCTTCCAGCTGCTCTAACCACCCCGGATTAAGGTCAGAGTTCAGAACAGTCATTTTAGTGGAAAGGAAATCAAATCAAACCAACCCTAGAGGTTTTAAAATAGGATGGCATAAGCACTTTTAAGATGAGATTAATAACAAAAGAGAGAGGGGAAAGGATGTCTTTGGGCAAGTGAGAGGAATAAAAACAAGGGTATATACCAACTTCATGATTCTTACTGGGAACCTAGTCTAAAAATATACACCCAACTTGGCTGAAATATTGCCTGAGCCCCAAATATATTGCTGTTCATATTAACAATTAAAATGGTACGTTTGTTTAGCACTTCCCAGTACACTTTTACATGAATCAGCTTTCCAAACACCCTGCAAAGTTGCTACAGTGGAAGCTGCCAGGACCTGCCCAGATTCTCTTTCAGGACTGAAGGACTTCGTGCCCTAGACAGTCCTCAGCTGATGGAACAGACTTGTCTTTCCCAAAGTCATGCCTCCTTCTTGGGGCACCACATATCTAGTGACTGGTCAACAGAGGGTCGAAAGACCTGGCACACTTAATCTGACCCAGAAAATTTGGAAGGGCTACCTCAGCTTTACAGCTCCTCATGGGCTTGGCTGAGGCTTTCACAGGGACCTTGCTGCAGGCCCACTTCTCCCTTTGCCTGACCCTGCTTCCTTCCCCCTGTTCCCCTTCCCTCTTCTCCTTTCCCTTCCCTTTCCCTTCTCTTTCCTGCCTTGGTGGTGATCCCAAGAGCACTTGCTAATAAGCCTCCTTCCTGCAAGCTAGTCTGCATCTCAGAGTCGGTTTCCCTTCCCAGGGAATACAACCTGTGAGAATTATCCCAATCTTGAAGATGGAGAAACTGAACATCTTAGACAATACACTGATTGCCCAGTTTACCACTTGATGAGGTATGGACAATGACCAGAATTTAGACCCAGCAGATGTTACTTAATGGATACCAGTGTGCTAGGGAAGCAGGGAATACAAAGATGAATAAGGCCCCAACCATTCTGAGCTCAGGAAGGAGTGAGCAACACAAATGCAAACACAGCCACGACCTCCATGGCCACTAACAGAGGGTCCAGTATTAGACATGAGAATGGCCAAAGAGAAAGTGAGGTAATAGGGGGTGGGATTTGCTTAGGGAGGGCCCTTTATTTGTCCCAATTCCCTCTGGTGCTTACCACCTGGGGAGTGAACTTTGATTCTGACACCAGTAAAATGGACCACCCTGCTGGCAGGATTGTTAAGGGAACTATTGGTAAAACACATATTACAGGAACTTGGCGTGGTGGTGGTGGGGGGGCCTTCAAAAATTGATCTTGGTCTGAGCATGATTTGTAAACTCCCAAATTTTAATGCCTTTAAGTGAAGGGGGCACTTCCTAGTTGCCCTCTTACTCTACCACTCCTTACTGACTTATTCTTGGTTCCTTCACACACTGATGTTACCTAACTGGCCCTTGAAGGCAAGTAAGTTTGTCTCTGTACAATCACTGTCACCACTGCAACATGCACATATTCACAATGACATGCCACCTCTACATGCAGATGCACCTAGCATATATTTACATACTAAATGCCAGGCTCTGTTCTAAGCATCTTATAATTATTATCCCATTTCATAGAGGAGGAAATTGAGGCACAGAGAAAGAGCCAGAATTCAAAACATGGCAGGCTGGTTCCAGGGCTTATGCTCCCGCTCACCAGGTCATAGGGCAGGCGGTCTATGTGCAGTAATGGTTACAGACATGGAGCCCTCTGAGGGTAAAAGGAGAGATAAGGTTATTGAGAGAATTGAATGAGATAAGGCAAGTAAAACAGAACACTAACTGGCATGGGGGAAGCATGAGGTAAGTGTACGCTATTATCGTTGAGGAATAAATACCTCTTCTTTTGAATAAATGGCAGTACTCTCTTACATTTATATGTATTTTTAAACTCCTCCAGCATTTCTACAACAAGCACGGGATTTGTGATGGTTAATTTATATGTCAACTTGATTGGGCCACAGGGTGCCCAAGTATTTGGTCAAATATTATTCTGGGTGTGTTTGAGGGTATTTTGGAAGAGATTAGCATTTGAATGAGTATATCCAGTAAAGCAGATTGCCCTCCCCAGTGTGGGTGGGCTCACTTAATCAGTTGAAGACCAGAATAGAACAAAAAGATTGACCTTCCTGTGAGTTAAAGGGAACTTCTGCTTGACTGCACTGAGCTGGGACATCAGTTCTTTTATGCCTTCAAACTCTAACTGAAACATCAGCTCTTCCTAGGCCTCGAGCTTGCAGGCATCCAGACTGGAACTACACCATCAGCTCTTCTGGCTCTCAGGCCTTTGGACTCAGAATGGAATGACACCATTGGCTCTCCTGGGTTGCTGGCTTGCTGACTGCAGATCTTGTGTCTTGTCAGCCTCCATAATCACATGAGCCAATTCCTTATAATAAATCGCTCTATACATACATACACCTTCTGGAAAACCCTGACTAATCAATGAATACGGGAAGTCTTCTCACCTTTCCCCTCTTATAGATGAGGCTAGAGGTTGAATGACTTGCACAGTTTACAGCTCTTCCCTTTGTCCTTCATCAGCAGGACTTAGAGTCCTGCTGATTCTACTTTTACTCTTTTGGGAAACATCAAACAACTTTTATGGGCCAGGCATTTCACTCCTATATAATTTTCAAATCTACCCCCTTTCCTCTCTATTCCTAGTCCTCTTGGCTCTACACTGCACAGCCTGCCTTGCAGCCATGACTAGCCAAATACCAGATCACAGTCTTACCCACATGGTCCATGGAAAATGTCCAAAAGGCAATGGAGGCACAGGAGTCTTACCTGGAAGTCCAGAGTTTGGACCCATGCTAGATCTCTACTTTTCTAAGCACCGCAGGCCTTTGGTATCTGTGGCCTGCCCAGTTTGTGTATGGCTACCATTATATTTCAGGCAGGGTTCTTGGTATTTTCCTCATCTACAAAGTCACTAGATCTCAAACCCCGGCAGATAACCAAAAGTCAACATTGTGTATTAATGTTTCATACGTGCATGTGTATTCACTAAAAGGTAAGGAGTTGTTTTATCCTTAATTCATCTTTTCATAAATTTTTCATGTATGTTATTGATTTTGCATTGAAATAGTTTTGCAAAGCATTTTAGCTAGAATCCTTATTTAGCATCTTGCAGACCACAATACCTAGTAATAATGATTTTTCACAAAAAGAAGGACATGGGTTTTTGTTACTTTGCTTTAAAAAATATCAATAGAGCATTTGTGCCTGTATTAGAGATTAAAATAGCTTTACCACACAATTACACTAGGCTTTTAAAAAAAAAACTATAAGAGACTTTGTCAAATATCTTTGCCCCATCCAGAAAGTGTCTAAGTCTCTTTAAAGTTTAAAGATGCAGAGGAGGGTAATGACCAAATATGAAATTAAGGAACCTGAGTTTATATCCCAACTTCACTGCCTACTAAAAAGGCACTTCCCCAGGTGCTATGAGGCTTGAGGAGACTGTGTGTCTGAGCAAAGGGCTGAGTAGATTGCAAGG
The DNA here is from genome assembly GCF_011764305.1 of Mustela putorius furo. Taxonomy (NCBI): domain Eukaryota; kingdom Metazoa; phylum Chordata; class Mammalia; order Carnivora; family Mustelidae; genus Mustela; species Mustela putorius. Next base: position 39,492,249 of record NW_025422005.1, on the reverse strand, counting down.
TACAGGCACTTTCTACCTTGCAGCTTGAGATATAGACTAGGGCATCATCCACACAGAGGGGATTTTATTTTTTACTTTTTATTGTTTTTCTTTTTTTTCAAAGTTTTATTTAAATTCTGGTTAGTTAACGTACAGTGCAATGTTTATTTCAGGAGTAGAATTCAGTAATTCATCACTTGCACACAACGCCCAGGGCTCATCATAACAAGTACCCTCCTTAATACCCATCACAATCTAGCCCATCTTCCACTCCCCTCCCTCCATCAACCCTCATTTTGCTCCCTATCAGTAAGAGTCTCTTATGTTTTGTTTCCCTCTCTCTTTTTCCCTCCTCCCACATGTTCATCTGTTTTGTTTCTTAAATTCCACATACAAGTGAAATCAAATGGTATTTGTTTTTCTCTGACTGGCTTATTTTGCTTAGCATAATACTCTCTAGCTCCATCCATGTCATTGCAAATGGCAAGATTTCATTCTTTTTGATGGTTGAGTAATAATCCTGTGTGTGTGTGTGTGTACCACATCTTCTTTATCTATTCACCAGTTCATGGACATTTGGGCTCTTTCCATAGTTTGGCTATTGTTGATAATGTTGCTATAAACATTGAGGTGCATATATCCCTTCAATTCCACATAGAGGGGATTTAAAATTTCATCTTAATAACAACTGACTGAGCAGGGCATTGGGGACAAATGGCGATTAAGGTGAATAAGATCTATCCCAAAGACTTCACTGTTTGGCAAAGGTGACAGACCACCTTAGACTGTGACAACCCAGCATAGGCTCCAAAGTCAGATGATTTTGACTGACCTCTGAACTCCTCCACTTTCTAGCTGGTATACTTTGTGGAAGTTATTTCATCTCTTGAAACTTCAGTTTCCCAATCTGAAAAAAATGGGATCAACAATAGTACCTATACCTTCTTGTGTTGTGGAAGGATTCAGATGAAGAACCGAGTAGTGTGTTTGATACTAGCAAGTATTCAACCAATCTTTGTATCAAGATTATTATTTATTCTTTCCCAGAAATTGCAAAGATCACAGATTTGAAGACCCCCTCAAAGTTAGTTGGAGTCCAATTACCAAGAAAAGGAGGATCCATGTATACCATGATAAGCTAGAGAAAAAGATAACTTGTCTGAAGCTCTTTCTTTTCCAGGATTCTTGTCATTTACCAGTGATGGTGACACGAGTGGCTGATACTCAGTGGGTCTTGGCATCTGTCTCATAAAACGGGGGGGAGGCCCAGTAGGGTTCTGTGGACCAAACATGCCACTGCCTCTTGTCAGGGAGGAAATACAGGGCACTCACATTTGTGCAGGGGTAGAAAAGGTATCTTTGCATTGTCTAGGCCACACTTTATTTCTCTTGCTTCTGGCATTTTGGCCATAGTGCTTCCTTTAAACAGTAGACAGCAATTTGAGAGGTAAAGGAAATTGAAACTTGCATAGGTTAAGATTAGGTTTGGGCAATAGTCTGTTTGCCTACTTACTCATTCACTTCAGGATTTGCACTCATTTCTGCCTGATTCCAAATCCAGATTCTTACTATGCTCAAGGGCCATCTTATGCTTACTAAATGCAAATAGGGAGTGGAAGACAATCCAACAGTTTGTTTAAAGTTTTCTGAAATTCAAGAAAAGCTAATTATTAATGCCAAGACACCCAAATCTTTACGAGTGTTTCAAATCATTCTCCAAGTGTTTTAATAATTTTAATACAAATATTAGGTGCCATTTGTTGAGTATTTACTGGATGCCAACCACTTTATATGCATTTATGTCAATTTATATGAGTGCTACTTGATATAAACAATGATCACATACATTCTCTCAACCGTTCTACAACAACCCTTATATGATAGGCAGCCCCCCCATCTCCCTTCTCTAGTTATGAGCCTCATTTTACAGACAAGGAATCTGAAGTGAAGAGGAGGTCAAAGGACTTGAACAAAGTCACACCATCAGTAAGTATAAGGCCTTCAGCACTCCTTGCCTGTCCAGTTTGGTTACAGCTCTGTCATGTTCAAACAAAACTCTTAGTGTTCTCTTCACCTACTCAAATCCAGTTCTTCCAAACATATCTTGGCTACCTCTCTAAAGATCAGCTGCCAGAGAAAACCCTGCACCTAACAATTCCTAGCCCATAAGGCAGCCACCTAATCCTTAGGAAGCTGTATCCATGGTAGACCTCAATTTGACCTTGATTCTCTGTAACCAAATTGTTCAATAAATTTTTACTGGTTAAACTAGTAAAAGAAAAAAAAATTATAACCCAGGAAAAAAGTTGTTACACAGCTGTAATTAGGAAGTCTATCCATGCCACAAGGAATGGATCGTGTCAGGCACATTTACATCCATGACCAGAAACACTGTTTGACTGCTTACCATGTGCCAGACAGCGCTGGAGGGGCTGAGGAGATAAGGAAACTTGATAGACAAAACCCTTCCCCTTATGGAACTTACATTTAAGTGAGGGGAGAACAAATAAGTAATAAAAAATAAAACAGTTTAAGATAACTGTAAGTAAGCATGATACGCTCTAGTTCCATCCATGTTGTCGCAAATGGCAAGATTTCATTTCTTTTGATGGCTGCATAGTATTCCATTGTGTATATATACCACATGCTTAGCGAAATAAGTCAGGTGGAGAAAGACAACTATCATATGATCTCCCTGATATGAGGAAGTGGTGTTGCAACATGGGGGCTTAAGTGGGTACGAGAAGAATAAATGAAAGAAGATGGGATTGGGAGGGAGACAAACCATAAGTGACTCTCAATCTCACAAAACAAACTGAGGGTTGCTGGGGGGAGGGGGTTTGGGAGAAGGGGGTGGTATTATGGACATTGGGGAGGGTATGTGCTTTGGTGAGTGCTGTGAAGTGTGTAAACCTGGTGATTCACAGACCTGTACCCCTGGGGATAAAAATATATGTTTATAAAAAATAAAAAATTATATTAAAAAAAATGTGGGGGGTTGAACAGTGTCTTCCGTACTCCATTAAAGCGACATCAAAAGGCAAAAAAAAAAAAAAAGATAACTATAAGTAGTATAAGGAAAAGAATGCAAGGTAAGGGGGATTAGATAAAACAGGAGAGGAAGGAGAGGTCTTCTGGACTGGGGGTAGGAAGGCTTTCTGAGGTGGGCTTATTTGAGCAGAAGCCTGAGCCAAGAGAAGGAGGAAGCCAGCCAGCCACCTGTAGATCAAATTTATTGAACAGTTTGGTTGCAGTGGGTAGAGCAGGCTTGGAGTCAGGATGCTTGGGCATCCTGGAAAAAGACAAGAGGGCCAGTGAGGCTGGAGTGGGATGATCTGAGATGATGTGAGAGGCAGGCTGAGATCAGCTAATACTGGCTGTTGTGGACCACAGTTCAGAATTGGATTTCATTTATTCCACCAACAGTTCTATGGAGTACATGGTATTTACAGAGGAAAATATTGATGTCTAAAGTGATTATACAACTTTCTCTGCCCTTATGAATTCTCACCTTTTAGCTGTGGAAGTTTCATATTCTATATTCTTGCTATCAAATGAAAACACAGGTCAGTTAAGAGGAAAATGAAAACGATGGGGAAGAAGAGTCCATGCTTCCCCCTCCCCCCTATCCCTCACAAAGAACAGCTCTTAAATAGTGCTAAATGAGTAGAAATCTGAATGAGGGCTCAGGAAAATAAACACAGTGTTCAACCTTCTCTGGCCATTGCAGTTCCTTTGCACCTCCCCAAAACTAGAAATACCATCCCCAAAACTGCTATCTCCTCCATCCCAGTGACCACTATTTACATCACAGATATCCTTCTATGTCCAACCACATTAACAGTGCCAAGAAAGCTTCAGAAAACAGGGAATCTTGTTGCCTGGCAAAGCCAGGGGCGGTAAATACGTCAATTCCAGTCTAGTCTAGATAGTCCCTGTAATAATCCTGTACTTAGCAAATACAGCTAGGAAGAAAAAGAAACCACAGAATTTCATAGAAGATATTAATAACAGTCCTGACTTAGAAATGTGTAAAATACTTAGGCAATGCTTTCAATCAGCCTTCTCCAGGAATTCATGAGGGCTGACCCCCTGAGAGTTACCAAGCACAGACAGGGTCTACAAAGGCAATGTAGTACCAAGGTTAGGAGTTTGGGCTCTGAAGACTGCCTGGCTTCAGAAGGTGTCAGAAAGGCTTAATAGGGTAATTCATGTAAAACACTCAGTATAATGCCCAGCATATACAAATAACTAAAAACCAAACTGTTATTATTATTACCGTTATTGCACAGATAAATAAACCCCAGACCCTGCATCAAAGACGTGAAATAAATAACATGACTAAGAAGACTATTGCCAAGAACAAACTGCAAGGGTATAGGGAAGTCAGGGCTGCATATCTGAAACATATTTATTGAGCACATACTCTGGACTCAATTCCAGTGGCTTGGAATATAAATGAGGTTGACAATATGACCTATGCCTTGGAGGAATTCACTATAACTTCCTTGCACCCATGGATGGTTCCAAATCAAACAAGTAGTTCATAAGCACCCATGTCTAGTGTTACACAAAACACAAATGAAGTTTCTGGTTTAAAAGATAGCTCATAACCCTCAGGTTGTTTTTCAGAGTCCATAGTCTCTCATGGTGGGAGGTTGGTGGAGCCAAGTGGTGGGTATTAAGGAGGGCACCTATTGCATAGAGCACTGGGTGTGGTGCAAAAACAAGGAATACTGTTACACTGAAAAGAAATTTAAAAAAAAGAAATTAAAAAGAAATATTAAAAAAAAGAAATTAAAAAAAAAGATAACTCATATTGCATGGGCCACCAGGTGTGGTGCAGAAACAGTGAATCTTGGAACACTGAAAAAATAAAATTAAATTAAAAATAAGTAAGAAATAAAAGATACCTCTGGGATTAAAACATACAGCACATCAAGGTAGATAAGACTCAACCAGATGAAAGAGTAGGAAAACAAGCTAAATGTGAGAAGGTGTGGGGGCAGGGTATAAATGTTGCAGAAACCAGAGACTAGAGAGAATAATGGGGGCCAGAGAGATCTGGAAGGGCTTTATCAAACAGGTGACAGAAAGTAAGGTGTCCTCCTCAGTACAGTGACTAGGTCGCCATCCAAAGCAGGCAGTCTTCTTAGCTAGTAAAGATGGTGCTGCTGTTAAAGAAATTGAAACATGACACAGAGGTACATAAACAGAACTTGCATGAAATGAAATCAGTTTCATATAAGACAGCAGGATGGAGTAGAAAGAGCATGGACTTAGAGCCAAAAGGCCTCAGTGATTACTGTCTGTGAAATCCTGGATAAAATTACTCTTTCTGAAATAAATAAATGTTTGTGAATAAGCGAAATAAATAGAAATTAAATTACCATACCCGGTTTAAATCGGGTACAGCTCTATGGACAACAGAACCACTCTACAATCCTAGCAGAGAAAATATCTATGAAATGAAAAAGGGATTACTTATAATTCATTTCATTCCAGGGAGGATTTCATCCTTTTGGGGAAAACTTAGCTGTAGACCTCCATTTAAATCCATAGCCCTCTCAAATGAATACCTGCAAGAAGATCCATGGATTTCACACAACCACACATGTGATGTTCAGAAATACAACTCAAAACTCACCTCTTGATCACCTATTATGTGTCAGACACTGGGATAGGCACCATGTAAAAGATGAAAAAGATACCATTTCTGTTCCTGCGCCCCTTTGGAGTTCCATGCTATTCTAACATGATGCCAGTGGAACGGTCCACTACCCACTATTAGTACAGACTTTAACCCCTGAAACTCCAGCCATTGGTTCTAGGTCAGTCTTGACTTCTCCCACTAGAGAGCCTTTCAAAAGTGTAGAAGATGGAGGTTTGCCAACTCGTCTGCGCTGCCTTACCCCATCTCAACCATCCCCAAACCAGTCCAACTGGACTGTTTCCCAAACAGATTCCTTTCCCAAACACATTCCTTGTCCTCTCATGTTTACTCGTGTCTAGTTTTTTTTTTTTTTTAAAGATTTTATTTATTTTTTTGCGAGAGAGATAGTGAGAGAGAGCATAAGCAGGGACAGGGGAGAGGTAGAAGCAGGCCCCCTGCCAAGCAGGAAGCCCCCCCCGCCCCATGCAGGGCTCTACCTAGGATCTTGAGATCATGACCTGAGCCAAAGGAAGACACTTAACCAGCTGAGCCACCTAGGCCCCCTGCATGTCTAGATTTTATTTCAGAAATTTAATTCAGAAATTCATTTTCCCACCCTCATTTCTACACAATCCTAACCACCTGATTAAAAATAACACTCCCAGGTCTTTCTCTGCTAACCTGTGTTATATTATTTAATAGTTCATTAGCTTGTTATTTATATGTCCCACTGGAGTATAAGCTGTATTCTCAGTACCTACCACAGTGCCTGGAGAAATAGGTATTCAATCAATTTTTTCAGAATAAATGATAAAACATACAAATTCCATATCACTTTATACCTTTCTGACAATACCTTTCTCTTTTGACATGGTAATATTTTTATGCATACTTATATGTATAAATATGTCTTCCCTATATGGCAAGAAATTTCTTGAGGAGTTTGTCTGTTTCACCTTTGTATCCTCTGATACCCAGGATAAAGCATTTCTTTGGTTAATGCCTGTTGAATGAATAAATGATGCTGTCCCTTGGTTAAGACCTGCGGAATAAATAAATAATATGATCCCTTCCTTCTCAGGTTTCTTAATCTTGACTTTGTCACACCTCTATCTTAATCCTCAGAAATATGAACATATTTGGTTGGTAACATGGAAAGGTTTAGGACCCTTTTAACCACATTTCTGCTGCTTATTTTTAAGAACTACACTTGACCACCAAGTTTGAAGGTTATTTTTCCCCCATCTAAAAAACCATTACTTGGTACAGCTTTAGCAAACAACTATCAATTTCTCGGGGGTAAAAAAGTGAACCAAACCTTTAAAAAGCATGCACTCTTCTAGAGTGCACCAATCTCTGCTTCCTGTGGGTATAAGCTATTTTTATCAGGTGATACTGCGATATTCCTTTTCAACACATGATATTCACTCTTTCAAGCTGTTCGGCACTGTTCTATTTGGTTTCATGTTACATCAATGAGACAGTTTGAGGGAAAAGGAAAAATGGGACATGCTATATTTAGTAGCACCACTAAAACCCTAAATAAAAACTACCCAATCTACAACCAGGACCCCACCTTCCAACCCAAAATTAAGGCCAATTAGAAAATGCCTTTATCCAAAGAGTATTTTTCCTAAGAATGTTAATTACAGAAATTCATTTGCAGTGTCTCTCAAAGTTTAAGGATTTAAAAGTCATACATAAAAGTCATAGAAGGGCCAAAAGATTATGATATGTATTTTTTATTTTCATAGCATTTTTACTCTGGGAAGTATCACCCTAATTATATTTTAAAATGATAACACATCTGGTTACACATCTGGGCATGCTGAGTTTGAGGTGGTCATGTGACAGCTATGAAGCACTGATTAACAAGCACTAAGAAGAACAAAATTCTGGAAGATCTGGGTTGGAGTATCAGTGTCTCTCCATAAAGGTAGAACATGAAACCATGAGAGTAAATAAAATGACCCTGGAAGGGTCAGGAGAGCAGTAGGTAGAGGAGGAAACCTCACTGTCCAAATGTTAGCAATCAATGTATGTTGGAAGGGTAAGAAAAAGATTTCTTTCTTTTTTTTTCTTTTATTAACATATAATGTATTATTTGCATGAGGGGTACAGGTCTATGAATCATCAGTCTTACAGAATCTTACAGCACTCACAGTTTTACACAGTCTTACACCACTCACCGTAGCACATACCCTCCCTAATGTCCATCACCCTGACGCCCTATCCCTCCCCCCTTCCCACACACTTCCCAGCAACCTTCAGTTTGTTTCCTGAGATTAAGAGTCTCTTATGGTTTGTCTCCCTCCCAGGGCCCATCTTGTTTCATTTTTTTCCCTCCGTTCCCCCCAGGACCACCCTGCCCACCTCTAAATTCCTCATATCAGAGAGATCATATGATAATAGTCTTTCTCTGATTGTCTTATTTCGCTTAGCATAATACCCTCTAGTTCCATCCATGTCATTGCAAACTGCAATATTTTGTTTTAAGAAAAAGATTTCAATGGAAGTATGTGCCTAGCTCCTAGTAAAGGCTCAAAAATACTTAACTCACAGTCTCATTATAAGACTCAGGACTTTCAGGCAAAAAGTCTTTGCAAGTTGCAAACCATGGTACAAATATTTGTTTTTATTATTTCTAGAAGGAATGTAAAGGTAGTGTGGTAGAGCAACTGTAAAACTGGCCACAACTTTCAACCATCCTTGTATCCATGCCCTATGCAATGTGACTTTGTAGATCTGACTACCAGGAGATGTAATCTATTTCCCTATACCTGGATCTGGGCTGGCCTTGTGATTTGGTTTGGCCAACAGGATGAAGCAAACATCCACTGTGTCAGTTCTTGCTTACTTTCACTCTGTCTTGGATTCATGCCCAGCTGTCATGTGAACAAGCCTTACTGTCCTTCCAGAGAAAGAAAGACTACATGGAAAACGGCCCAGTGAGCCCCATCAAGGCCATCCTGGAACAACAGCGTATAGCCCACTGACCCCACTTGTGAGAGACTCAGCCAAGATCACAGAGCTGCCTACCTGCCCTAGAGCTGACTGCAGAGGTATGAATGAGCACAGGTGACATCAAAAGAACTGCCCAGCTGATCTGTGTACCCATGAGCAATAATAAACACTCACAGTTTTAAACCACTTAGTTTTAGAGTAGTTAATTTTACAGTAATAGGTAACTGGTATAAGTAACAGTAAAAAAACTAGCCTATCAGGAGCCTTACTATGTGCCTGGCATTGTGCTAATAAGCACCTTAGAGGGGTTGTTTCGTTTACTTCTCACAATAACTTTATGCAGTAAATATTGTTATTCCCATTTTATAGATTGTAAAATTATGGTACACAGAGTTTAAGTTAACTTGTCCACTGCTGCACAGCCAGCAGACAATGGGGCCAAAATTCATATCAGGCAGTCCAGCTTCAGAGCAGCACTCAATCCCAGAAAGAGGATCTTCTACTTAATCCAACAAATAAGTAATTTTTCCAGTCTTTTCTATGATAATTTGCTCTACCCTTTTCCTGTCCTTCTGATTTTTCCCACAAAGAGCCAATTCTATGAAGAATAACAACAGCAGCAGTGATTTCATTTGCTGATACTTTATCTCATTTGATCCTTAAACAAACCTGTGAAGTTTGTGTCATCAACTCTGTTTTAAAAAGAAGAGAGAATAAAAAGGTATAGGGAGCAGCTCAGAGAAATTAACCTATCCCCTACATCACACAGCCCGTGAGCAGTCTAGCAGAGCTGTAACTCCAAGTCTGATAGCTCCAGAGCCCAGGCCCATGCCGCTCTTCTGAACCATCCTGGGATTCTCCAAGAAGTTCAATCTTTCCTGCAGTTCATTTGCCTGTGGCCCCACTATTTGTTTAGCAAGTACGTACCAAATACCTCCTATGTCTCCAGCCACAAGACTGGCTCTTGAGGAGGCTTCAAAGCAGTTAACTCCATATTCTCTGCCTTCGATGAACTCACAGTTAGTTGGGGATGCAAGACTGAAATTTACAAAAAGTTATATGGTATAGTAAGAAATTGAAGAGATATTAGTGATTGTCAAATGAATGGAATAAATAGATTCCAGAGTTGAAAGGAAAGTGAGAGAAACATGGACTGACAAGGCCTCACATGGGAGGGACCATGAAGGACGCCCAGGATGGGAGTTTCCTGTGGGTCCACAGTCTTCTGTTGCTATAGGTATGTGATTTTTGTCACAGGATTGTCATGGTGATTATATCTTCAAGATATCCATGTGGTGACTCTTCAAATCTGGTGGGTTTGGACAAGGGAAATTCTTTGTAAGGGAGTAAGAAAGACTCATCTGAGGCGTGCCTGGTGGTCTCAGTCATAGAGTATGTGACTCATGATCTCAGGCTGTAAGTTGGAGTCCCTGTTGGGTATAGCGATTACTTAAAAAGAAAGTCTTTTTAAAAAAGAAGAGAAAAGACTAATCTGAGAGTCCTAACATCCAAAACTTGGAAGGGCTGATAACTGGATTCTGGAAGCTTGAGGCAAGTATCAGGTCATGACAATCAACAGATCCAGAAAACAAAAAAGAAGTATAAACATTGTCTAGACCAGTCCCACGGGGTAATAAAAGTGATGGAGAAAAGGACCAAGAAGAAACACAAGCCTTGCTTAATACATACGAAAGGTCAGCAGCTTATGTCAGCTTTGGGGGCCAGGGAAAAATTAGCTACCAACAAAACACCTGCACATGGGAAAACTCAACCTGTTCCACTTCCAGATAATTTTTTCTGTTCTCAGTATCTAGGAGAGGCCCTCCTGGTTCTGACACAAAGTTCCCAGGATTTCCTCTTGCCATCTAAGACCTTGAACTCTAGAATACGCTGGTTATATCACGACGCTTGCATTATCTCAGCACACCTTGCTTTATCACACACCCATGATGGTCCTGACCTCTGGAGCTTTGCAGAGGGCCCTTCCTTCTACTGTGTCTCTCATCTCCTCTCTGAAGTTTACCTAATCCTGTTTCTATTCTTCCATTAGCTAATCCCTATTTTTTCTTCATCCTTGGTTTGAACCTTCGAGGTTGGAACAGAGGTAAAACAGAAAGCTCTGTGGGAAAAAACCCACCATAAATGAGAAAATAGGCTGAATGGGATCATTGGTTCCTGCTACAGTTGGAGGTTCTAACTGAAAGCTACATTTAACAGTACAAATAAAGGAAAGATGTCTGATAACAAAATAACTCTTACTAGAAGCCCAAGCTACAATATCATGGGATCCCTACAAAAGTAGATAGACATAAAAAGAGGAAAGTGCGGGGTGACTGGGTGGCTCAGTGGGTTTAAAGCCTCTGCCATCAGCTTGGGTCATGATCCCAGGGTCCTGGGATCAAACCCCGCACTGGGCTCTCTACTTGGCCAGGAGCCTACTTCCCTTCCCCTCTCTCTGCCTGTCTTTCTGCCTACTTGTGATCTCTGTCTGTCAAATAAATAAATAAAATCTTTAAAAAAAAAAAAGGGAGGAAAGTGTTTCACTACTGACCAGAGAGAGGGGAGCACCTGAGATCCAGAGATAATGGAAAATGGCAACAAACTCAAACTGGCAGGAGAAAGAACAGATGCTCCAAGAGGGAGGTGAACAGTGGTTAGGTGATGAGATGAGTGTAGCAAGTCTTAGTAGTAGATGATTGAAGATGCTGACAAAGGAACAGAAATCTAGAGATAGTGGCCATAGAGGAAGCTGATAAACCAGAAGGTCTTATCATGCAGGTGTTTCCAGTAGTGGTGGTAGCATAGTGGAAAGGTATGGGCAGCTTTATAGCAACAAATAGAACAGCACACAGTGGTCAGGAAAAATGGTGAGAAGGAGGCATCAGAGGAGTAGAAAAGTAGAAATGTAGATAGCAGGATATATTATATGATCATATTAGTAATAATGATTAAAATATTGAATTTGTGCAACACTTATTCAACTATCAAGCAACTATCAATGGTAGGTGTTATTTCATTTACAAGAAAAAGGCAGCTTTTGAGGATGCCCACAGAGACTTAAGAGAGGGACAGAACTGACAGCATGTCATCCGGTACATAAATACACTGGACTTATTGACAAAGATTTAAAGTGACCTCATCTAAGATCCATGAATTAGAGGGACCTGGGGGACATTCAGGTTGTATTTGTTTAGATCCCAATTATCCTGCCAGAATGAAAATTCCTTGAGGTCAGAGACTGTACCTCTCATTCACCTCTATGAACAGTACTGAGCACTGTGCCTGACACACAGAGGGCACTCCATAAATATGTGTTGACAGACTGAATAAACAAATGGAAGGATGGATGGATGCATGGATGGATGGATGAGTGGATGAATGGATAAAAATATCAGCCCAACATATCTATATCATAAACAAGATAGGAAGTATTTGTCCATGTTTGAGACCAAATTTTAAAGGAGCAGAAGTGCCTCCTGTGCATTCTCTTCCAACATCTCTTTTCTACTCACACGTTGAAATGTTCAAGGTTTGGGAGTTAATCGTCCAAGCAAACAAATGATTCTCCTCATTCATTGATTCAACAGACTTCTGAGCTAGTCATGCCACTAGGCAACACACACATGGACAAGCAGAAGGCAAGTAGTAAACATCAGCTAAGGCAGGTATGAGATGGTAAGACAGATGGTTCTCATAAGAATACAGAGCAATGGGCACCTGGGTGGCTTAGTAGGTTAAGCCTCTATCTTCGGCTCAGGTCATGATCTCAGGGTCCTGGGATTGAGCCCCGCATCAGGCTCTCTGCTCAACAGAGAGTCTGCTTCCCCCTCTCTCTCTGCCTGCCTCTCCACCTACTTGTGATCTTTCTGTCTGTCTGTCTATCTCTCTCTCTCTGTGTCAATTAAATAAATAAAATCTTTAAAAAAAGAATACAGAACAATCATGCCCAACTCAGTTTTGGGAGGTCAGAGAACATGATATACATCCCAGATGAGTCTGGTGGCATGGGCTAGAGGAATAAGAGGAAGGGGATGTCCATACCAGGGGTAGAGGAAGTGAGAAATGACACAAATTAGGTTCCCCCCTTCTAGACTCTCAGGGCACCCTGCACACGTCTCATCATTGCACTGAGAGCAAAGACTGAAACTGCCTGCTTATTTTCCTTGTTTTCTCTACTAGACTATGGGCTTCTTGAGATAGGGGTCTAAATTACACAGTTCTTTATTTCTAGAACCCAGCAGAGTTTCTGCCATACAAAGAATATTTAATTGGATAGATAAGAACTTTAGAATGGGAAGGTAACATACCATAATGGGTGAAGAACAAGATTAAAGACATTGAAAGCCATTTAGCTATGAGACCTTGAGCCACTTCTCTGTGACTTGGCTACCTTATCTGTAAAATAAGGACAGTAATAATACCTACCTGTATCACTTCTATCCTCCCAGAAGCTGACATTAAACAGGGTCAGGCATGCAGGAGATTTATCAGTTTATTGCAAAAATATAGGGAGAGGAAGTAGAATTTGAGAGGAGAGTCAGACCACGATAAAGATCAGACAAATGCTTGGCCATCCCCTAAGAGAGTTCTGGAACAAAGATTTCCAACAAGAGAAGTACCACATTAGGCAAAAATGGTCTGGCTTTAGATCTCCACCATGCTCAGTCAAGGGCTGGGGCATGCCCTAAAGGTGCTGCCTTTAGAGGCTGTCATCTAACTTCACTCCTCTTGAGAGAAGTGAGTTCTCTCTTGAACAGAGGTCTGAATGGCACACCTCCACAGTGGCCACAGTGCTGTGAGATTCCATTGGTTAGTTAATACAGATAAAACACTTAGAACGGTGCTGAGAAACTCAGTGTGTAGTATTAAAATATTTGATTTTACTGTAAATTCTTTGCACAATTACATGCAACTGAAAAACTTCAATCTTTTTTGGGAATTATAAATTCAGGTGACTGTAGGGGCTAGTTAGGAAACATGTATACGTTGGTCTGAGTGAAATAAAAGAGAGAAAGGGGCCCATGGTCTCTATAGTGTACCTGGAGTGTATACACCCTGCTTAATGGTATTAAGATTAAACATGATATCAAAGAAAATGGCAACTATTAAATCCTGGCTAAGATTCAAACTTTGAAAACTAAATTTGTATATAATTTTATTAATAAACAGAAGCTATTATACAAAGATATTATCCATCATTTTTGGCCATAGATAGATAAGCAGAGCATCACAGGGATTCTGCTTTTCATAGTCCATGTTGGTGAACGTGGCCTCTTTGAGTTATGAGGGATATTACAATCTCAAAAGGCATTAGGGAATATTGGGGTTTCTTCTGCATTTGGTTATTACAAGTTCTGATACTTTTTACTTATGGAGATGCTCTGCTGGATATTAAACGTGTTTATTTATATTTTTCCCCAATAAAAGAAAAAGAAGAAAAATCACCTTGAATGTATAAATCATGCTTAAGTACTACAAGGCATTCAAGGAACCTATAAGAAGTAACCAGACAGCTTTGTCCAGCCAGACTTCAAGAGATGGAATAGGTCAAAGTTCTGGGCCTGTAAAGGCATAGAAATATGAGCTCACAGGTCACAGGGTTTTGAGGGCTGTCTGAGACTTGACAAATGACAGGGGGAATACTACTGCTGTAAATGGGATCATGCTGGTAGCAATGCCATAGTTAGAAGAAGACCAAGTCTAGCATATCCTCAGCTACAGCCTGCCTCACCCCTCCTCAACATGGTAATAGCAAGAGACTGCTTCACAAACTCCTTTGTCACTGCTTCTGGATCTTGGTTCTGACCCACCTGTCGAGGCAAGTTGCAATTCTGCCACCAGTGCTCACTCATGACAACTACAAAAAAGGCAAAATCATTTATGAGTCCCAACTGGGGTTTACTGATGAGCTCTGAGCGGCTGAGGAGAAAAGGAATGTGGATACCCCAGTTATACCTATATCACACAGCTTCTACTGGAAGTCAAGTTTCTGACATGTAGATTGCAGATGCCTATATGATAGTCCTTTATGACACACGAAAAGTTCCTAACAATTTCTGAACTCTGAAAATTCTAGGATCTTCAGAAAGAGATTTGACCAGGGCACCTGGCTGGTTCAGTGGGTTAAAGCCTCTGCCTTTGGCTCAGGTCATGATCCCAGGGTTCTGGGATCAAGCCCTGCTTTGGGCTCTCTCTGCTCAGCAGGGAGGCTGCTTCCTCCTCTCTCTCTGCCTGTCTCTCTGCCTTCTTGTGATCTCTGTCTGTGAAATAAATAAATAAAATCTTAAAAAAAAAAAGAAAGAGATTTGACCACTTATTGTTCTTTTTTTTTTAAATTAACATATAACGTATTATTAGTTGCATAGATAGAGGTCAGTGATTCATCAGTTACATATAACACCCAGTGCTCATTACATCATGTGCCCTCCTTAATGCCCATCACCCAGTGATTCTCATCCCCCCATCCATCTCCCATCCAACAATCCTCAGTTTGTTTCCTATAGTTAAGAGTCTTTCATGGTTTGTCTCCCTCTCTGATTTTGTCTTATTTTTTTTTCCCTCCCGTCCCCTATGATCCTCAGTTTTGTTTCTTAAATGCCACAAATGAGTGAAATCATATGATAATTGTCTTTCTCTGATTGACTTATTTCACTCAGCGTAATACTCTCTAGTTCCAACTGTCTAGTTGCAACCATCATTGCAAATGATAAGATTTCATTTTTTAAAAATTTGTAATTCTTTTAATTTTTATTTGTTTTTTAAAATTTATTTTCAGTGTTCTGGAATTCATTGTTTATGCAAAACACCCAGTTCTCCATGCAATACGTGCCCTCCGTAACACCCATCACCTGGCTCACCCAACCTCCCACCCCCGCACCCCTCCAAAACTCTCAGATTGTTTTTCAGAGTCCATAGTTTCTCATGGTTTGTCTCCGCCTCCAATTTCCCTCAACTCCTTCTCCTCTCCATCTCCCCATGTCCTCCGTGTTATTTCTTATGCTCCACAAATAAGCTTATAATTGCACTGAATAGTATATGACCGGCAAACTTGAGGACACATGATAACTTTTATTTCCATTATGGATCACAG
Source organism: Mustela putorius furo (assembly GCF_011764305.1). NCBI lineage: Eukaryota > Metazoa > Chordata > Mammalia > Carnivora > Mustelidae > Mustela > Mustela putorius. The sequence continues at coordinate 39,476,563 of NW_025422005.1, read as the reverse complement.
TATAATATTTTTAAAAAATAATTTATCAAGGTGAAATTTACGTAATATAAAATTAATCATTTTAAAGCGAACAATTCAGAGGCATTTATCACACTTGCCACGTTGTGCAATCACCACCTCTGTCTAGTTCTAAAACATTCCAATCACTTCAAAGTAAAACCCCCTTACTTGTTAGGCAGTTTCTCCCTGTTCCCACTGCCATCTCTAGTCCCCAGCAACCACCAATCTTCCTTCTCATTCTTTGGACCTATCTATTCTGGATATTTCATATAAGTAGAATCATGTGTCACCTTTTGTGTCTGGTTTCTGTTTTTCCGTGTACTGTGGAGGTTCATTCATGTTGTAGCCTGCAAAAGAACTTCTTTCCCTCTTGTAGTTGAAGAATATCCCACTGCATGTGTATACAGAATTTGTTTATCTCCTCATCCATTGATGGACATCTGGGCTGGTTCCACCTTATGGCTATTGTGAAGACTGCTACTATGAACATGTGTGTACATGTATCTGAATGACTGCTTTCAATTCTCGTGGGTATCCACGTAGGAGCAGACCTGTGGAGTCATATATTTATTCTATATCTAACATTTTGAGGAACTGGCTAACTTTCCCACAGTTGCTGCATCATTTTACAATCCTACCAGCAATGTACGAGGGTTCCAATTTCTCCACGTCTTCGTCAACACTTCTTCTTATTTTGTTATGGCCATGCTAATAGATATGAGGTGATATCTCATTGTGGTTTTGGTTTGCATTTCACTAATGACTAATAATGTGGGACATCTTTTCACATGCTTTTTGACTATTTTGAATTTAAGTGACAGTCAGGGATATAAATTATTAATTTATATTATAAATTATAAGTTAAAATTCAATTGTGTATGGGACTTCCAAATGCAAAAAATACAACCAACGTGATGTTTGAAAAGATACCTCCTATGAGCCTCACTAAGTTCGTCCATGTACAGGTAATGATAACCACACCACAACCTACTGTCTTAGTTTAGTGTTTTGTTTTTTTTTCCAAACATTGATTGTTAAAATGAGTTTCCATTTCAGAAATCTTATCTTCAAATCAGAAAAATGCAATGCTTAAGAAAATATAAGTTTCACATGGGCGGTAATTTTTATCTATATCGTTCTCCCTATCTGAACAAGGCATATACTAGGCACTTAACTAATTAAAGAAATAAAATTGGCTATCTGGACCCAGAGACTGAAACTAAATGTGGACAGTAAGGTAGAAGGACAGATCTATAGTAATTCTTCAGCATTCTTCTGCACAGGTCCACTAGGTAGATGATGATGCCATAAATCAGGATAATAAATACAGGAACAGGAACACTTGTGATAGAGACATTATCTCAGAATTCTTACCATTAGTTCAGAGTTCTGTTTTTACTCATTATTCTTCAATTTTCATGTTCCTTTTATACCACTCTTTCAATGCAGAAAAATGTAAGAGAAAAGTGAAAGGGTTCTCTACAAACACTGCTACTCACAAACATTTCTCACCTTAATTTTTTGTGGTTTGTTTTTTTTCCCCCATATGTCCATTCCTGTCCTCATCCCTACTGAATGCCAATCCATCCCATATATGTACAATTTTCCATAGAGAAAGACTTTTATGATAGTCTTTATAGCACTGGTTATCCCAATTTGGTTTGGCAAATTTATTAAGTCTCTTCACTATCTTATGAATTAAAAAATGTCTCCTATTGAACACAACCTATCTAGAAAAGCAGAATAGCAGGCCCATTGTGATTCCATACAACAACATTTTATAAGTAGAGAACAAATCACTAAATTTTTGTTTACTCTGATCACCTCTCCCTTATAAAGTGTGATTCTCCCATTTCAAAGATTGGAAAAAACAATTCACTTTTTAAAATTTGATAAAAATGTTTTGATGAAATTATTTTATTATTTCTTATTTATTTATTTCTTATTTATTTGTTTATTTATTATTTATCATATTTTATTATGACAATATTCTAACTCTTGTATAATTTACACCTCAAAAGAATAGATCACATCTTCAGAGGACAGAGAAATTTTATTTCAACCCAAAATAAGGGTGTCCCATGTATACTAAAGTTTCTTGAGCTCTGTCCTTCTGCCATATGTCTCCAAACAACATAGTAATTAGACTTCAAATTACAGTATAGTATTACAGTTAGTATCATTTTCCCCTCATCAAGTGATTGTATGAGTGGAGAGGGAGAGTTTGTAGTACAAAACACTCACTTGTAATACAAACTTGGGATCTGACTTCTATTATTACAGTTATGCACCAGGCACTTTCAAGAACACTAGTTCCAATGACCTGAGTAAGATCCTCAAAACTGCTGCTTCCCAGATGACTCTTTATTCAGAAACTCATGCTGTGAGAACTAAAAGATCTTTAATATCAGAGATGTAGGGAAAAGATGGCCAACTAATCTTCAGGGGGGAAAGAAAAAAAAGAAGAATCCCTTCTATAATAGCAGCAGAACAGGCTAACACAGGTCAACTACAGGTGTCCGAATATTGGGTAAGAGACCAAAGTTGTATGGAGTCCTATTCGGGCCTTTAGCAGCAAAAACACAACTCCATGGCAAGGACTCCCTGTATAGAAACTCTAGTTGATGACAACCCAGAATTTTTGCTTTTTATTTCTTCCTTACTACCACCCTCACCTTATCTTTCTGACATTTTAATTCAAATCAGTAAAAACAACTTTCCTTATAAAAATGTTGGTCGAAAGAACCTTACACTGAGTCATTTGCTCAATAAATACTTGTTGATCGTCCACTAAGTACAAGGCTCCAGAACTCAGGGGATACAGTGATGAATAAAGTCTAGTTTCTGTCCTCAAGGACTTTGGCTTTTTTCCTCAGATGTGGCAGCTCTGCCTGAGGGGTCCACAAGGTTTCACATGATGATTTCCAACAGAATTCTGATGTGTAAATGATTCTCTTGGCAGATGCTAGGGCTCAGGGGCAAGGATGGTTGATATTGTAGGCAGAGAGGACAACAAATGCAAGTCAGCAAAAGCAAATATGAAGCATGTTTGGTTAACTGCAAATAATTTAATATTGAAGCAAGTAGAGGATTTCAATTGGAGAAATGGATGGCCATGAGGTTAGATATAAGGGTAAAGATAGTTGGAGAAAGACAAACTAATGAGCGTGGGCCTCATCCTGTGGACAGTGGGGGACAGGGAATGACAGGGTCAGATCTACAACTCAGAGACAATGTTTGGTGTTGGTGAACAGTTGGGAGGGAAGAGACAGGAAAGTAGGACAAAGAGTAAAGGGGATTTTATGGCAGACCAACAGAGAGATGAAAGGGAAAATCACAGATTATTAACTATACACACTCTCCCTATTTTTCATCACCATGAATAGCCAAAGGCAAACAGTTTAATTGCTTTCTTTCTTTTTCTTTTTTTTTTTAAGATTTTATTTATTTGAGAGAGGGAGAAAACATGAGCAGGAGGAGGGGGAGAGGAAAAAGGAGAAGAAGACTCCGTACTGAGCAGGGAGCCTGAAGCCAGGCTCAATTCCAGGACCCTGAGCCAAAGGCAGCCGCTTAAGCTTAACGGACTGAGCCACCCAGGTGCCCCTATTTCCAAGCTTTTCTTATGAAGATATGACATGCTACAGGTTATGTCTATTCGTTTGGGGGCAAAAAAGAGAACAGTATTTCTTCCTAAAGAGTCCTACTTTTTGCAAAAGCCTTTCCACATTTAAGGAAATAGCAATACATAATATCCCATATAATACACTTTTAAATGGAGACCAAAATAGAAAGGTTTCTCAACAGTATACACCAGTTGGAATATATTTACAGAGGTATGTTTAAAATTAATTGCACCAGAGTCACAAAACAAGAATTCAAGTCCCTACTCTGTCATTTACCAGATTTCTATCATTGGGCAAGTCAACTTCCCTAGGTTGTCATCTTGAAAGCTATGTCTCAGTGAGGGCCCCAGTCAGGAAACAGAAGGCATACACAAAGAGTAAAATTAAACATCAAGGGAGATGAAGCACCCTGGGCCAGCAGGTTTGGAGACCCTTTGCTATCCCTTAGACTTTAGAGAACCCAGAGAGAGAACTATAGCTGTAGGATGGGTAGGGGCTATGACCTTCACACACCACTGCTAACCAATAGCCTAGCAGAGTGGCACCTGCGGGAATAAATACCCAGACCTCTCCTTCTGCCCTCAGATATGCTACTCTACTAGCTGAGTTCTTCCCAAAGGATCTTACCACTAGCTGAATCCTTCCCAAAGCAAGAGGGCAGTGGACCCCAGTGATGCAATCTATGAAGGTCAGCCTCCAAGGCCACTGAAAGGTTGTGGAAAAGGATAGAAAGTAGATCTAGAGGACAAATGGAAGACACCTAGTCCAAAATGTAATAAGGGCTACTACAGTGGACTACACATATATTGTTGTGAGGGACAAATATATAAAAATACTTTGTAAACTGTGAACAAAATATCCAAATATGATAACTATGAGATCTAGCCAATAAGAAGTAAACAAGAAAGATTAATGCTATGGTATGGGAATCCCGAGGTTGACACATCTCAAGCTTTCAAATCAAGAAAATCCTCTACACTAGAATTTTTTCTTTCTGGTTAATGGTTCAAATCATGAGGACAAAAACCAAACTGAAATGGAATTTTTCAGTACCAAACCTTTAAGTCTGAGTGAAAAACTGACTCCCTAGTGAAGTCAGTGTGACAACAGTCTGGCAAGACTCAGTCAACTGCATGCTGGCATCTCCATGTTAGTTTCCTGCCTTCCCTTTTCCCAGCTCCAATTCTAACTTTTGCTGGCACCAGAATCAGCAACAATTCTAGAGCCTATTCCCTTTTCTACTGAGGTTCAGGACCAGTTCTTAGAAGCACCAATTCATTTACCAAAGAAACATTCAGCAGGCATTTGCTGTTGTGCTTAATATATAAGTTAATCATCTATTTGCTTATTAGTGTATGATGAACTGTAATGCTATTTATTCAACATACAAAAATTATAATCCAATTTATAATCTTTTTTCCTTCTCATTCACTCTTCTCTAGCCTACACTGTCTTCCTTGAAGTTCCTTGAAGCCTTCTAGGTACACCCCTGCATTAGGGCCTTTCCTTTGGCTATTCCCTCTGCTTATTCTCCACATAGTCATGTGGCTGACTTCTTTATTGCCATTAAGTTTGTTCAGGTACCACCTTCTCAGTGAGGCCAACCCTATTCAAGATCACAATCCCCCACCCAAGCTCCTGATACCCTTTATCCTAATCTACTTCTCCCCTCCCAATCCCACCCCTCATAGCACTTATAACCTTTTAACATGCAATATAAAGTACTTCTTTATTATGGCTGTTTTAATGCCTACATCCCCTTGCACTCTTGCTGACAGAGATATTTGAATTTTGTTCCCTGTTATACCCCAAACACCTACAACTGGGCCTTGCGCATACTGGACACTCAACAAATGTTCATTGAATGAATGAGTCAGTCAATCATCAGATCAGTCTTGTGAAATGAGGCTCAGTGATATCAGCAAGTTTTTGTTAATGGAAAATTTTAAAGTAAAAAAAAAAAAAGCTTTGTTGGCATTGAATTTTAAATCTAATAGCCTCATCTCAATTATAATTTGTTCCAAGATTTTTGCTCATAGGTGAAAACTGATATAAGTGATGATTAATCCCCATTATAATTAAATGTAAAAGCTGTAATGTTTCTAGTAAAAGAAATACAAGATCAAGCATCAAACTGGTACTATAGATAATAAATGTTTATAATTAACACACTGTGGATAACTGTAAACTCTGTCATTACACGAATAAAATGTAAAAATTCCTAAAGCAACTGGGAACTCCTTGGAAGCTGCAATGTCAACACTAGCCACTTTGCCAGTTGTTCAGAGGCTGTGCAAATTAGTAACACACATAATGCATTTGAGAGCCATTTTTGCCAACATAAGTTTAGAGAATTTTTTTCTTTAGATAAAATATCACATCCTGATGCATGAACATAAGGAGCCAAGATGAACCTCAAACTGGTAAGAGAAATAAACCATGAAGTGGGCAGGTTAGGTAGCTCTAAGTAAACTATCTCTAGGCTCTGATTTGAGAAATAAAGGTTGCTTGTGCATTAAATTTGGGTCCATAAATTCATGACTTGAATATGTAGAAAATATGTATTAAGGGATTAGTATAATTATTTTGTTGCAAAGATAACCTGGAAAGTCAAACAAAGGGCTCAGAAGACAGAACTAGGTATTAAAGTATAAAAGGGGTAAATGATTTCTTTCCAGAAAGCCAAAACTTCATCACCCAAGTGTTATAAAGCCAGAAAGATTAGGAAGACACTGTATAGCTATCTTTCTCAATCAACGAAGGACATGATTTTTAGTGGACCCAGTCACAGATTAAACCCAGCTTAGACAATGACCGTAACTCTGCCTCAGTTGTAATTGACCTTACATGTAAAATGTGTGTGTGTGTGTGTGTGTGTATACCTGATGGATATGTTTGGGTTTCTCACTGCAGCAGGTGACTACAACATTTAAATCTAAATTGAACTGTTCTATAACAAGAGTCAAAATCTGACTTGTTTCATATTCTCTGTGCTAAGCTATTTTGAAAGAACCAATAAAGCTTTTTACTAGATACCATGTGATGTAGGCTGAATTGTGAACCCCTTGCCTCCACTGCATTCATATGTTAAGGTCTTGAAACACCCAGTACCTCAGAATATGACTATTTGGAGATAGGGCCTTTAAAGAGATAGTAATTAAGGTAAAATGAAGTCATATGAGTGGACCTAATTCAGATGACTATTGTTTTTATATGAAGAGATGATTAGGACACAGACACACAGAAAAGACCATGTGAAGACAGAAAGAGAAGGTCATCTACTAGCCAAGGAGAGAAGCTTCGGAAAAATAACTATTTTTCACAGCATCTTTATAGTGAATTGTCATTAAAACATGCATAATGTTGATTTCTGACATCCAAAAAACAAGAATACAGATATATCAATTTTTTAAAAAAGATTTTATTTATTTATCTGAGAGAGACAGAGAGATAGAGACCACAAACAGGGGGAAGGGGCAGAGGGAGAAGCCAACTCCCCACTGAGCAGGGAGCCTGACACACTGACCCATCCTGGGTACCCTGTATGTATTAATTTTAATAATAACAGCTAGAAAATTAGCATTTACTATGTGCCTGGTACCTTGCTAAAAGCACATTAGGTATCTCATTTAACTCCAAACAATATAAAGAATGTACTGAAAGCAAAGAAAGGGATACAAAGTGACTATGACCTTTCAGAAACTGTGTTTACTGAATGGGTATATTATACAAACAAGCACCACTGGATCAAATAAAACATTTTAATCTGGTTTTTAAAAAGCTATTTAGTGGGGCGCCTGGGTGGCTCAGTAGGTTAAAACCTCTGCTTTCGGCTCAGGTCATGATCTGAGAGTCCTGAGATGGAGTCCCACGTCAGGCTCTCTGCTCGGCGGGGAGCCTGCTCCCCCGCCTCCTGCCTGCCTCTCTGCCTACTAGTGATCTCTGTCAGTCAAATAAATAAATAAAATCTTTTTTTTTTTAAGTAAAAAACTATTTAGTAAAAACTAATACTAAATGTAAGTTTAAATATCATCTCAGAATGAGCCAATCATTCTTCTCCATAGACCATCACTCCTGACAACAACCCGAAAAATGAGAACACCTTCTTTCTCTTTCCTAAGACCCAATATGAACTTAGGAAGGAAATATGCTCATATGCAGAGGGGTCTCTGGAAATGAATTCCTAGATTACGCAGAATTAGGCTGGTATGTCAACTGCCACCTCCCAAAAGATATGTACTTAACACATTTGGAGGTTAAATTTTTAAATTATCTTAATTGAGATGTAATGTACATACAATCAAATGCACAGATCTTAATGGCTCAATTTGATGGGTTTTAAAAAATGGATATACCCTCTTAATCAACACCCCAGTCAAGATATAGCATATTTCAGTCACCCCAGAGAGATTCCTCCTGCCCTTTTGCAGTCAGTTTCTCTCTCCAACCATAGATAGGTAGGTAGGTATTTTTAAGTAAATACAGTAGTAGTGCTGGTAATAGCTACTGCTTATGGATCGTTAACAACAATGGATCGTTTACTAAGTGCCTACATGCCAGGTACTGTACTTAGTGTTTCTTTTTTTATATACAGAGTATTTAATTTAATTCCCATGTTAAAGGTTGGTATTATTCTCCTTGGTCTATTGGGAATAAAGGGGGAGGGGATGGTAGGACCAAGAAATTAATTATGCAAGGTCAAAACTTGGTTCAGGTCAGACCTGAACCAAGAATATCTGAATTAGAATCCCTTATGCTAAATTATATTTCCTCTACACAAACAGTAAGTTGTCTGTTAATTCAAGACACACACTACGTAGCAGAATTAGTGAAGTCACCAGCTCTAAATCACAGCTCCACCTCTATTACAATCACATTCAGGCACTGCATCTTAACAAGCAAGCAATGGTTTCAGGGTCTAGCACTAATGATAAGTAAAGAGGATTACTTACAAGTTCTTTAACTGAAAATCTGCATTAAATCCCTTATATATTTCTAAAGTAGTTGGGAAAGGGGGAAAATCCTCTACATAGGTGGGTGCGTCACAACCCCATCAGCCCCAAGGAATGGTTAGTGCCTTAGAAAATTAATGGAAGGAATCCAACCATCCACTTGTTCTTAGTCAACCACAGTGCCACAGCCCACTCCACCCAGGAGCCACAAGGAAAGGCACTGTGCAGCGCTGCACTGTCACTTTATTAGGGATGCAGGCAAACATCTGGATTGAACCTTTTGATTCCTCATTATATTAATTTTATTCAGTTTAAAATTCTACCCACTCACATTTACAAAACACTTCACACAGACTACTTCCCTCATGAATGAAGCTCCATTCACATTTCACTTCTATTCTGAAATGACTGAGGTTAAAGCTTGTTCAGTGTCAATTTGCAAGTATTATAAAATATGAAAAAGACTAGGCACACAAACGCTGGAGAGTAAAGTGAGGCAGCCTCTTTAAAGGGGTTCTAGTAAAATAAAGCAGTACAGGTAGGCTTTCAGGATCCCACAAAGATCCTGCGGAACAGCGTTATAGAGGCAGGTATTTGAAACCCCAGGGGAAAGATTTTACCAGAATTACCACCCTTGAGAGGTACAGGCTAACACCTTGGGAATCAATATGACTCACTTTCCCCCCCCCCGTCCCCCCCCCTCCCCGAAACCTACAGTTGTTTTCTAGAAGCCTCTCCCCTCGGTTTCCCTGGGGTCTACCTAAGTCCCTTAACATATGCTGCGGGGGGGAGAGCTTCGGTCCCTTTTAGCAACGAATTCGACTCCGGCAAGTTCAAAACCTGAGGACGTGTGTTCACTAAATCCTGAACGTTTGACAACCCCTAGCCCAAAGAGAAACAAAACCCACAAAACACAAGACAGACCCTACCCAACACCCGAGTCTCCGTTTTGGTCGGTTAACCAAGAGCACTGCTTAGGGCAACAGACGCGTCCTCTCATCTCAACCAGAAATATCTCAAGCCCAGGTCCACAGCGCGCAGTAATGGGGGGCGGGGGGGGGGTCGGAGAGTGCGGCTTCTCAACAATTAGCGGGAGTCACACAGACAGAGGGGCCCCCAGAGGATCCGCGCCCGCTCGCCCAGCACCCTGGGGCCCTGCAGGCTCGAAGCCGCCCGGACTTTTTGGCGCCACCAGCTAGTTCAGCAAAACCACTCCGAGGACAGCTCGGGAAAGGCGCAGAGGGGAGTGGCACAGGGCGGTGGCTTCTCCGCGCGGCAGGGTCCACAGTCGCAGGAGAGGGGGCGCGCGCCACCCAACTTTCGGTTGTCTTCTCTGAAGCCAAGGGAGTTTCGGGAGGCCAGCGGTGTATTGACCGGAGCCCAGCCGGAAAAGAGCCTCCAGATGGGAGGGGGAAGGGTCGCCGGGAGTCCTCCAGCCAGAGGTGCGCCGAGCGATTCCCAGCTACAGGGGCTCCCACTCCCTCCCTGGGAATCGGGGCGGCCGGGGTGAGCGCCCGGAACGATGGAGTCGCGGCCACGTGGCCGCGCGGCCGCGGGCGACCGTGACAGCGGGTGGGCGGGGCGTCAGGGGCACTGGGCCGACCAGAGGCGCGGCTACCTGGTTCTTGAGGCGCATCTTCCTGGCCGTGCAGTCCGGCGGGAGGCGATGGAGGCGGGACGCGATGCGGGGAGCAGCGCGCGGGGGACGTCCGCGGAGTCGCACCCGGCTGGCTGGCTAGCTCGCTCGCCAGCCGAGCGCCGCTTGGTCGCTTTGCCACCCCCGCCGCCGTCTCTATCGTCAACCCCACGGTCGCCTCCAGGGGGCGCCCCGCAGGAGAGCCGGAGGACAGGCCATTGCCAGTCAGGCTTCCATCCTGGCCCTGGCGCTTGACCTAGAGTCTATGCTGAAAAGGTGAATGAGTAAAACTTCTCCCTTTACTCCAGTACTGTTACCTGTGCTTAAATTTTAAGTGAGGTAGCTGCTTTGCGGTTCATGTCCACCGACACCATTGGGACCACTATTATTGGCAAAACACTGTGCTGAGCCCCGAGGGTTTAAAAACTTACTCAATTTGGAATCCTTAGGATAAATCTTACCCTTTGGGTGAAGGCACACTAGGAAAGTGGCCTTCTCTGGCAGGCAGTGTGGACACTTTAAATTGGTCCCTCAAGCCATGTTTGGCCAGTTGATTAGTGTGTCCAAGATAGGTCCAAAGAGAACTGAGAAATGGAGACAGTGAATGACATCACTAAACCCCAAACAACCACTGCTGTAACTTCTTACTAGAGTCATCCCAGGAGGCAAGGGAAACAAAACCAAAAATGAACTACTGGAACTTCATCAAAATAAAAAGCTTCTGGACAGCAAAGGAAACAATCAACAAAACTAAAAGGCAGCCTGTGGAATGGAAGAAGATATTTGCAAACAGCATATCTGATAAAGAATTAGTATCTTGACACCCAAAAACCAAATAATTCAGTTAAGAAATGAAGAGACAGTTTTCCAAACAAGACATCCAGATGGCTAACAGACACATGAAAAGATGCTCAACATCACTCAGCGTCAGGGAAATATAAATCAAAACTATGATGAGATACCACCTCACACCTGTCAGAATGGCTAAAATTAAGAACACAAGAAACAACAGGTGTTGGCGGGGATGTGGAGAAAGGGGAACCCTCTTGCACTGTTGGTAGGAATGCAAACTGGTATAGCCATTCTGGAAAACAGTATGGAGTTTCCTCAAAAAGTTAAGAATAGATCTACCCTATGATCCAGAAATTGCACTACTAGGTATTCACCCAAAGGATAAAAACACACATATTTGAAAGGGTATATGCACCTCGATGTCTATAGCAGCATTATCAGCAACAGCCAAGCTGTGGAGAGAGCCCAAATGTCCATCAACTGATGAATGGATAAAGAAGATGTGGTATATATATCTACAGTGGAGTATTACTCAGCTATCAAAAAATGAAATTTTGTCATGTGCAATGATAAAGTTGGAGCTGAATGTATTGTACTAAGCAAAATAAGTCAGAGAAAGACAAACACCGTATCATCTCACTCATATGTGGAATTTAAGAAACAAAACAGATGAACATAGGGAAGGGGGGGAAGTAAAGAAAGGAGAGAGGGACAAGCCAGAAGAGGCTCTTAACAATATAGAACAAACTGGGGGTTGATGGAGGGGAGGTAGGTGAGGGATGGGCTAGATGGATGATAGGTATTAAGGAGGGCATTTGTGATGAACACTGGTGTTGAATTTAAGTGATAAATCACTGAATTCTACTCCAGAAACCAGTATTTCACTGTATGTTAACTAAAATTTAAATTTAAAAAACTGGCCAAGATGTTTGTGTACTATAATTTAAAATAAGTATGTTAATGATAATTTAAGGTAAAAATGTTTGTTGGCCTGAATGCTTTGGGAGAGACCTTCAGATACTCTCTGGCCTCCTAAATCACATCAGATGTTTGAATGTTACAGTGTTAGTCCAGTGCTGGGTAATGTGATGATAATTAAAGATGGGAAGACTAAAAAAAAAGGGAGGGAGTGACTTCTTTGGCACTCCCTGATCTTTATAAAATTTCTGTATTCGGGGCTCAGAACTCAGATCTTTGGGTTGTTGAGAATGTCCATTATTGCCCAAAGAAAATCTACGTTGATTCAAAGTACAGGAAATACAGGTATGAATAAGAATTACTGGGTTGGAGTAAACATCCTAGTATTAGAGTGGAAATCTTAAACAGGTCTTTTTATCCAATGCCTCTTTATAGGTGAAGGCTCTAAGGTCCAGAGAAGACCTACCCAAGGTCACAAAGGAAGTGGGAGGAAAAACTGTAAAAGTTCTCCTGACCCCTGGTCTAATGATTTACTTCATAATTCTCAGGATATGAAGTTTTTCCTGGTTTTAGGGCTTGATCCATGCAGACCTTCAAATACATCCAAATAAACTAAAGAGGAGGCCTAGGTAATAAAAAGACTTGGAAGGCCAAATGAAACAAATTTGATGTTGTTTTCATTATGATAATAGCAATTAGTTGTTGACCACTTATCATATTTACATTCCATGGATTATCTCACTAAATACAAGTTTTAAAAGAATTCATTCTTAGTACGGCCTTGAAATGGAATAATCCCTGATGGTTCTAAGAGTTGTTTTCCCAGTCTCCTTTTGACTATGTACTACAAAAGAGTTTTGTTCCTGAGCAGATAGGACAAACCAACTCAAAATTCTAACTGGTATCTTTTGATCTGGCTTCTCCATTTCTATAAATTTATTTAAGGAAGTAATCATTATTATGTTCAAAGATGAAGTTCTATGATTGTTTACTGTAGCATTCTTTGGAATATGGAAAAATTGGTAATAGTCTTTAGTGGTCCACAAATGGGACTGATCATGCAATACAACATTCTGTAGACATTAAGAATGATACAATAGATAAATCTTTATCCACATGGAGAGATGTTCACAATATATTTCAAAGAGGGAAAAAAAGCAAATCACAAAATGTATGCTTAGAATGATCTTGTTTGTGAAAGGGTAACAGTGCTACTTTGGAAGGTGGGATTATGTGTGATTTTTAGTTCTTTTTCTTACCTGCATTTAAAAAAAAATCAGCAGTAAATTTTTATTATTTTGGAATTAAAATAAATTTTGTTTTAATCACTCTCTTATTATTATCCAAGTACCTACAATGTGCCAAGATGAGCACACAAGAATTAACTGCAATTTAGCACAGTAAAGAACAGTCTTAGCCACTATAGTTAGGTATCAATCAGACCTAGCTTTTAAGTTGCAGCTCTGCCTTCTTTAAGGTGTGTCATCTTGAACAAGTTACTTGGCTGTTTTAAGCCTAAGACCAGTAATGATAATAATAGCTAACTGATAGAGAGTTTGCCTTGTACTAGGCACTAAGCAGAGCACTCAGTATATAATTTCATCCTCACATGAGGATGAGGAAATTGAGGCTTAAATTAAGAGAAGCCAAATAACTTGCCCTAGTTTCCATAGTTAGATAAATACATCACAGTATGGTTGTGAGAATTAAATGCAAAGAGATACTTAAAGTACTTAGCCTAGCACACTGCCAGGTAGATATATATAAACTTGAAACCTGTCATTTTCAATACTTTAGGTACAATTCTTGTAGCAAAATTCTGCTCTTTGTAATCATCTTATTACTCAAATCACCACTCCAGGGAACCTAATTTATCTATTCAGTGTGGTGGGTAAGAGGGTGGGCTCTGCAACCTGCCTTGTTTTGAATCCTAGCTCTACCACTTACTAGCCCTGGTATCTTGGGTAAATTACTTAGCCTCTTTTTTCCTCAGTTTTCTTGGTTGTAAGATGGGCTAATAGAACTAACTTCATGGGGTTTGTTTTAAGTATTTAAGAGTTAACAGACAGAAAGCAATGAGAACAGTGCCTGGTGTACTCAGCGTTCTTTAAGTGATTACGCATTTTATGAATTGCATGTTCTTTTTACACTGATATAAAGATTTTAGTACATTCCTTATATTGATAACTGAAGATATTTTTATTTAACACTAAAAGCTTGTGTAAATGTACAACCTGTCAGAATTCATAGGAGGAAGCTGTCCCCATTTAAAAGAAACTCCTGTAGCATTTACGTGTGCTTGTAGTACTAAAACAGACTTCAAACCCAGACATGAAATATACAAAAAAATAACAATTCTTTCAGTCTTAACTTTTCCAAAATCAGTTCAGCCATGAATTCTTCAAAGAAAAGATTCTGGCATATTTAGAACTTCACTCTGTCATACATTTTATTTACTATATTCAAAGATTTGATCTATTCTCTGGATTTATGATGTCTTTTGAAAACAATTGAAAAATTCTACACATAAATAAAAATCACACATCTTCAATTTTATATTCAAATATGTTAAGATAATACTACTTATGAAAAATCTCAAAAAAATAAATCATCATAGAATTAAGAACGATAGTACAGGAAAATGAAACTATTTCTCATCAACTGAAAATATCTCTTTGGCTAAGTTATATATATATATATATATATACACACATATGTATGTATATATATACATATATACACACTATACATATGTACATATTATAACATATTAAAATATTGATTTTATCAGCATGATGCTAACTATTTAAAACAAGTGTCTTGTAATTATGTTAAATTCTCCAAAGTATAATGTTAATTTACATCCCATCCCAATATAAGCCATAAAGGCAATCTGTTAAAATTTTAAAATTTTAAGTCTTTTTTGATTCTAGAAGAGTCAACTTCATGTAACAAAGTAATTAGTAAGAGAATAGAAACTTACTTTCTTCCTCTGAAAGGCAATTCCTGTATTAAGGGCAATGTTATTTTTCTTTAAAAGTCTCAAATCTTCACACAAAGGCATCACAAGCTCATTGTGAACCTTAATTATAAGGGCACCTGTGTTTCTTTGTTTATCTGGTTGGTTGGACCTCAGGATTTGATTTGCCACACTCCTCCCCTGTCCCGCCCTATTTCTCTCTTAATGAGAACAACTTAACAATAGCATGTGTACACCCTCCAAGGCTCAAATAATGACTTGGGAGGAACACGGGTATTAGTTATGATGGAGGAGCATTTGCTGCTTAACCTTCATGTAAAGGGGTAAATTTCAGGGTAGTAAGAATACACTTGTGGGATAGATTACTTTTAAACACAGGAGAGATTTCAGAACCTGAGGCCCAACCCTTACCCTTCCACTCCTACCTCCTTCTCCCCACCCGCCCCTCCTCCCTTGAGAGGCAGTGTGAAATTAGATGGAGACCGATTAATCCCACCTCCATCATTCAGGAGCTCTGTGATCTTTGGCGAACTTTTTTCCTTTCCTTTTTTTAAATCTCTCTGAGCCTCAGTGTCTGTATAACAGAGATAATAAATAGAGATAAACTAAACTCATAAGTTTTATGAAGATTATATTTAATGTTAATGGGAAAAGTGTATATGGTAACCATTAGTACAAGTTGCTTCTTTCTCCTCTTTCTCCTCTGCATGGTAAACATTCACAAAAGAGTCCAGCTATGCCCATTCATAAGAGAATAAGCATGCGTGAAGGCATGGATTAATCACTATGTTACATTGCACTGTCACAGTCTGTTATTTAATCTTAATCAAATTCCTGAATCCCTCAAATATTTGGTTAAGATAAAAAGTGGATCTAATTGTTTTCTTCATCAACATCTCCTGAAAGAGAAGAAAGAACTCTATTCATTTAGCAAGTATTCACTGAGCACCTACTAGGTCTAGGCCTCCTGTTAACCACTGGCAATGGAATTGTCTTCTGTCCTCAGGATCACGGCCCGAGGGGATAACAGACAAGGAAATGACAGACTATGATAGTACAATGTAACACAGTGTTAACAGGTGCTAAAACAGAAGTACCAGGGATTTGAGAGTGTAGAGTGGGGCATCCAAAGCAGTCTAGGAGAGAGGGAGTTAGGTGGGAGTGGGACCAGGGAAGATTCTTGGATTCCAGAATTGAGGTTTTTTTGTTTTGTTTTGTTTTTTTTTTTTTTTAATATATAATTTTTTATTGTTTATAAACATATATTTTTATCCCCAGGGGTACAGGTCTGTGAATCACCAGGTTTACACACTTCACAGCTCTCACCAAAGCACATACCCTCCCCAATGTCCATAATCCCACCCCCTTCTCCCAAACCCCCTCCTCCCAGCAACCCTCAGTTTGTTTTGTGAGATTAAGAGTTACTTATGGTTTGTCTCCCTCCCAATCCCATTTTCTTTCATTTATTCTTCTCTTACCCACTTAAGCCCCCATGTTGCATCACCACTTCCTCATATTAGGGAGATCATATGATAGTTGTCTTTCTCCGCTTGACGCCTCAGACCAGTCAGAATGGCTAAAATCAACAAGTCAGGAAATGACAGATGCTGGCGAGGATGCGGAGAAAGGGGAACCCTGTTACACTGTTGGTGGGAATGCAAGCTGGTGCAACCTCTCTGGAAAACAGCATGGAGGTTCCTCAAAATGTTGAAAATAGAACTGCCCTATGACCCAGCCATTGCACTATTGGGTATTTACCCTAAAGATACAAACGTAGTGATCCAAAGGGGCACGTGTACCCGAATGTTTATAGCAGCAATGTCCACAATAGCCAAACTATGGAAAGAACCTAGATGTCCATCAACAGATGAATGGATCAAGAAGATGTGGTATATATACACAATGGAATACTATGCAGCCATCAAAAGAAATGAAATCTTGCCATTTGCGACAACATGGTAGGTTTTGTTTTTTAAGATTTTATTTATTTATTTGACAGAGATCACAAGTAGGCAGAGAGGCAGGCAGGGGGTGGAGCTGGGGAGCAGGCTGCCTGCCAAGCAGAGAGCCCGATGTGGGGCTCGATCCAAGGACCCTGAAAGCATGACCCGAGATGAAGGCAGAGATTTAACCCACTGAGCCACCCAGGCGCTTCCAGAATTGAATTTTAAAGAACAAGTAGGATTTAGAAGGTGAAAGACTGAATGAACATTGAAGCTTGATAGAGGTAAGGTGCCTTTTAAAAAAGACCTGCTCTACATCGCTGTGAAATAAATGGTATATTCCATTGTCAGAATAAGGCTACATTGTGATGTTATTATTATGGATATAATGGAATTTGTGCATTCTTGAGTGTTTCATCATGTGAGATTTCAATGGAACAAAGAATAAGCTTTTCAAGTAAGGCCATGAGCATATGGCCATGAGAAGTTCAGGTCCAGAGAAGTTCAGTGATCTGCCTAAGTTCACACAGCTGGTGAGAAGCAGAGTCAGAAATAAAATCCAGTTCCCTCAGCTCTCCACAAAGTGCTCTCACCAATGGCAATGGCTACAATTTACTGGACATTTCCAGTGTGCTAACGTGATTAACTGAAATCTGTAAGTATTATTTCATCTTATTGACATTGTGAGTCTAATATCTGTGCCCTGAATTCTTTTAGAATGGAACAAAGAATAAGTACTTTTAAAAAGTTAAATATTCGTTGTGTGTATATCAGTGAATGAAGGAACGGTATTCACTTAGAGCTTGTTTTATTAGCTGGTTAATGTATTTTCTTCAATGCTAACGTTAGTTTTATAAACATCTTTCAAATTTTGTTTCTAAGATTCTCTTCTAGGAGTTTGATTTAACTCCGTTCAGTTTGGCAAATATTTATTGAATCCTTGTGATAGTGAAGAAATCTGTCTTTTCTATTGCATTTTCTTTGGATGTCAGGCATCATGAGAGGCTCTGTCATGCCAGGAAGGATCACAAGCTTGGTAGCCAAATGCCAGCTCCACAACTAGCCGTCTTAAGTATCTTGGCAAATTGCCCATTTTCTTTATATGTAAAGTGAGGGTATGAACTAAATCTACCTTAAAGAGTTGTTCTATGGATTCAAATGAATGAAATAAGTAAGTGGAATCCACTTTGTTCATGGCCATTTTGTCTGCCATGAATGTCCTAACGTTCATTAAGCTGAGCAGCATTCTGTTAAAGGTCATTTGTTAAAATGTGTGGCAGATTGTATTTTCCAAATGTGACTACAGCAGTATATCCCAAACCCACCTGTTCTTTTGCAATGTGACCTTGCTTCTCCCTCACCAAGAGGAGAATCTAATCTTCTTCCCCTTGAATCTTGGTCACTGTTAGTGACTCTGGGTCACATTATCCACTGTCCCTTCTTTCCAGATGATAGGAATGCAGATGTCATGGTGGGAGTTGAGATACAAGTTGGCAGGACAACAAAACAGACAGACTCTGGAATCTTGATGATTATGTGGGTTGTCCTAATAGCCATGGTTGACATAGCCAGACTTTCATTTGACAGAGGAACAAACTCCCATCTTGTTTAGGCCACTTATTTTGGACGTTTCTGTTGCAGCAAACCAACCAATATTCTAACCAACACAATTAGAGATATTATAATGAATCTAAGCACCTGGCAGAATGCAACTTTTCCATAGGAAGTAGCTAGTACATTTCAAACGCCAAACTTACTGCCCTCCTTGACATAATCTTACCTTTCGGGGTGAGGTTTATACCTAGTTCATTGACCTCTTCCACATAGCCTTCCTTCTATTTCTGCCTTCTGGGCCATCAACAGACAACAATAATCTTGATCACTTAATTCCATTACTCTTTGAACTCCTCATTTCTAATGACTCATTTTCCGTCACTTCAGCTACTCAGCCCTACTGTTGATTGACCCTAGGCTTCATTATGGCATTAAATGTCTCCACCGGCTATATTTTTTCTCCTAGCCGTGGTCCAAATGGGCCTCTGCTAGATTCCAACAGCCCCTGTGCAGTCTTCTTTCACAGCTGGTGTTACTCTGCTTTGTCTACTTCAGTTCTACTTGTATCTGTCTTCCCAGTAGATTATGAGCTTTTTGAGGTTGGAGACAGACTTATTCATTTATGTAACTACAATTCCCAGCAAAAACACGTCTACTGGTTGGAAGGCCCAAGTTTTTACTGATTCATGTCTCTGCTTATGTCCTTCCTCCCTAGGAATATTTTCCCCCCTACTTCATTGCCTTCTTTTAATGTCAGACAAACCTATAAGGTTTATCTCAGATGTCACCTCTAAGAAGTTTTTCCTGAAATGACACTTTCCTCCTTTGAAATTCCAAAGCATTTCAGTGTTATGTCTTTGCAGGCACTTTGATTTTGTAGTCACCTCAATTATTGAATATCTACCATTCACTCAAGATATGCTGCCCATTTCACTCATAGCTATCTTTTACTCCACATAAAAACTCATCGTCCTACTTTTGAACATAACGAAACTGAAGCTCTGAAAGGTTAGATGACTTGAGTCCAAGAGTCACACAGATAGAAAGCGGTGGGATTGTGATCCACTCCAAGGTCAGTGTTCTTGTTCTTGTGCTGATCCATGTTGCTCCATATGTATTTTGGACTTTTGTCCCTTGTGTAAATGTCTTGTCCCTCTGTTTGATTTCTTTGTGTGTAAAGATTGTATCTCTTACCTTTATGTTTCCTTTGCCATCTAGCCTAATCTCTTGCACATAGTGAATGCAGCAAACAGAAAATAAAATACTGATTCAGAGACTTTCTGAAAACACCTACAAGGCAGTACATAGACTCCTTCTTCCACTCCCATTTTTCTCTTACTGACTCAAGGGGCCAGGCTGCCAATGGGCTCACACCTTCCAGGAGCAGGTGCTAATTCAAACCGCCTTATTAGCAGTCTGTGGGGCTCCTGCAATAATTACAGTGAGGTTTTAACTATATCTGGTTTCAACAATTCAGCATCTCCTCTCTTTAACACATTTTAATGATAGGATCTGGAGAAGAAGGAGTGGACAGGATCTAATATTCTCCCATTCCACTCCATGTCCCCTCTCAAATGCTCCAAAAGAAAAGTACCTGTCAGAAAGCAAGAAAATTTATTAAATCAGCTATATAAATAGTGATTCATACCTCACAGTTTATCTGTTCCTTAGCTGTGTAAATGTTGTAACTTTTTAATCAAGGTTAATCCAAAATCAAAGAAAATTTACCAAGCTACAAGTGACCTTGACAGAATAAGCACCCCTTCCCCAGCCATGTGGTTCCCATGATACCTCAGTAATTCCAAACGTTCCTTCCCTTGTAAATATCACTCTTCTCCTAGGAAGGAAGGCCTAGGTTCCATGAAGTGCAGTTTGGTTTTATTTTTCCCAATTTGCTTCGAATTTCCTGAAGTTAAAACTCTGTTAAGTATTTCTTGTGAACCTAGCTCTTGGCAGAATGCTTGGCACAAATTACACATAGTGAATGTGTGTTGAATGAATAGATAATCTAGCTCAGTGTTACTGAAACTTTTTTAACTGTGCAAAGTAAAGAATAAAATTTATGTTCTCCCCTCTCTCATTTCATGAAATAATACTTACCTTTATTAATTGCAATGCACTCTGATGTTTGTTATCATTTACACCATCCTTTCATTTCTCTTAAATGCTGGTTATGACCCAATAAATTGACTTAGGACCCTAAGGAGTTCCAAACCTAATTCAAATCAATATTAGATTAGGTATAGGAGCTACATTTTATTTTGTACATAGGTTATTTTATTTTATTTTTTTAAAAGATTTTATTTATTTATTTGACAGAGAGAGATCTCAAGGAGGCAGAGAGGCAGGCAGAGAGAGAGTGAGGAGGAAGCAGGCTCCCTGCCGAGCAGAGAGCCCGATGCGGGACTCGATCCCAGAACCCTGAGATCATGACTTGAGCCAAAGGCAGCGGCCTAACCCACTGAGCCACCCAGGCGCCCGGTTATTTTATTTATAGTCACCACATTTAAAAAATTTCAAGCATTAAGGGAAGGTATACCTTAAAAATAAACATGTGGGGAGAAATTCTTTCCACAGAACAAACAATAGCTCTCCTCTGCAAGGTCTCATAGTTTTTAAAGTTTGCCTCTTGGTCTTGGAAACACCAGGAAAGCTTAGGGAAAGAATAAGTCATTCTTTTTTTTTTTTTTAAGATTTTATTTATTTATTTGACAGAGAGCAAGATCACAAGTAGGCAGAGAGGCAGGCAGAGAGAGAGGAGGAAGCAGGCTCCCCGCTGAACAGAGAATCGGATGCAGGGCTCAATCCCAGTACCCTGAGATCATCACCTGAGCCAAAGGCAGAGGCTTAACCCATTGAGCCACCCAGGTGCCCCAAGAATAAGTCATTCTTGCCACTTTTTCCCACAATGTTCAAGTAATAATAACACCTAACATTTACTGAGCACTTACTAAGTCCTAGGCAACGGTCTTCTACTCACTTTATATGTATATCCTTAATTAATCCCCATGAAAACACTTTCAGGTAAAAACTATTATTATTTCCATTTTGTAGATGAGAAAATTGAGTCATAACAGGATTCACGTTATTCAAAAATAGCTGAGCTAGCATTTGAACCCAGACATCCTTAAGAGGATATATATGTTATAGCTAGTCTATGACATTGAAATCTTGTCTCTGCCTTTTAGTAATTGTGAGATCTTGAACAAGTAACTTAACATCTCTGTGCCTATGTTTTCTTAACTATAAAATGAAGCTAATGAGGTGCCTCGTTAGCGCAGTAGGTAGCGCGTCAGTCTCATAAAATGAAGCTAATGATAATAATAATAGTTCTTACCCATTAGATTTGTTGGGAAGATTAAGGCAGTTTATATGTAATACTTAGAAGAATTCCTGGCACATGATAAGGACTTAGTAAGTGTTTTCTCTTCCTACGGTGGCTTCAAAACCTGCACACTATCCCACTGTACTAAACAACTGTCTTTATTGTTTATGGATATATCTTCTGCAGTGAGAAAACATTTGTCCTGAAAGGGAGTCTAGAGATCAGCTAGCTCTACTTGGTCCTATGACAGAAGGGGGTGGTCTGAAGAGGAGAAGTGACTTGTTTGTCCAAATATATGTCACAGAATTGGAACTAGAATTTCAGAATCCAGTTTCCTCATCTAGTGCCCTTTCCACTACCCTGTCTCTCCCACCCTCATGTATTTAGTTCCTCAGTTACTTTGAACCCTGCTATTCTGTGCACTCCATTTTCTCTATGTAATTATGTTGCTGGGAATAAATCTAGATGCTGGATGCTAGGGTAATTCTTTAACTCAACAGCTTATTCCACAAGCATCCTTCTTTCTATGTGTGTTCATTGTGGGTATTTAGTATTTTAACATAAGGTTAGAAAGCAAACTTTGGAGGAAAAATGGACCTGCCAATTCTGGCTCTATCATTTGCTAATTGCTCTGTGCCTACACTTCCTCTTCTAGGTCCTCCATCAGCTCCTGCTTCGCCTGCTACTTTGGTCTCCTCAGGCCTTCCTGTCTCTTCTCATGCCCCTACAGTCCTGTGCCTTCTTAAAAACGTGATTATGTTCCTGCTCAAAACTTTTCAAAGGTTTTTCATTATTGGTAGGGTAAGGACTAAAGTCCTTAAGGTGGTCTACAAGGCCCTCCTAATCTTGGCTCCTTCCACCTCTCCCATATATTGTTCCTGGAGCCTGCATCCTTTCACTCCCTGAAAGCACCATGGTGTGCTCTACCACGGAAGTTTTGCACATACTGTTCCCTTTGTCTGCATTGCTCTTCCTCAGGATTTGATTTAATGCTTACCTTTCTTTTAGCTCTTTCAGTGATTTATTTTAACTCAAAAATTACTTTCTTAGGGAAGCCTACCTGTTTCTAAGTCACTCAGTAGAATGTATTATTTTGATAATTTTACCTTTAAAAAAAGCATTTCTTTTTTTTTTTTTTTTTTTTTTTTTTTTATTTTAAACTTTTACATTTTCTTTTTTTTTTTTTTTTTTTTTTTAATTTTTTATTTTTTATAAACATATATTTTTATCCCCTGGGGTACAGGTCTGTTTTCATCTCCATTTCTTCCACTAGATTTGAAACTCTATGGGGATCAGAATAGTATCTTCTTTCTCTTTTTCTTTCTATTTTTTTTAAAGATTGATTGACTGGTTGCTTGATTTATGAGAGAGAGAGAGAGAGAGAACACAAAGGAAGAGAGAGAGCAGACTCCACTGAGCAGAGAGCCGTATATGGGGCTCCATCCCTGGACCCTGATATCATGACCTGAGCTGAAGGCAGATGCTTAAACAACTGAGCTACCCAAGCATGCCTCTCTGTCTCTTGAAATTCAGAACCTGGTTATATTAATTAGGGCTCTTTGCTCTGCATCTAACCTTGTTATATAGAATTGTCCTAACAACTTGTAAGGTCAGGCTAGTGTGTCTTTCATAGATGAGGAAAGTGAGATTCAGGAACGTTAACATATGTGAGATCATATTATTAGTAAATGGTGAGGTTAGAATTTGATATGAGGTCTTTTCAGTTCCAAAACTCATATTCTTTCCTTTATACTATATTGTACTATAACCAGGAATATTTTAATCTTTGTTACCTTTTTGTCAAAAAATAAATTCCCTTAATAGGTATGTTAGCCAAATGAGCCATCTTTTCTTGATATGTGCATATTTTTGATAGGGAAAATGGCAGGAATTGTATATCTACATGACTATCATTAGAAAAAGGTTACCTCTATATGACTTTCTTTTTTTTTTTAAGATTTTATTTATTTATCTGACAGAGATCACAGGTAGGCAGAGAGAGAGGGGGCGGGAGCAGGCTCCCTGCTGAGCAGAGAGCCTGATGTGGGCTCGATCCCAGGACTCTGGGATCATGACCCGAGCCGAAGGCAGAGGCTTTAACCCACTGAGCCACTCAGGCACCCCATGACTTTCTTTTAAAACAAATATTAATGACTTGGTTTAACCTATCTAAATTTCCTTTGTCAGATTTCAATTTGTGTATTTTTTTTTAATATAATTTTTTATTTTTTATAAACATGTATTTTTATCCCCAGTGGTACAGGTCTGTGAATAAATAAATCTTTTAAAAATACACAAATTGAGAACCATAAGTGACTCTCAATTTGTGTATTTTTAAAAGATTTATTTATTTATTTTAGAGAGAAAGAAGGAGCATGAGCTGGGAGGAGGGCAGAGGGAGAGAATCTCAAGCAGAATCCCCACTGAGTGTGAGTTGGAACCTGAGGTAGGATTAAGGTAGGGTTCCATCTCATGACCCTGAGATCACAACCTGAGCTGAAACCAAAAGTCAGATGCTGAACCCACTGAGCCACACAGGTACCCTATCACTTTGTGTATTTGTATGTGTATGGTGTTTTTATTCTGCCATAAAGACTAGTATTTGAGAAATGAATTTTGTCCTGGAAAGGGTGAATCAGAAGTTTGAGATTTAGATACTTTGGCTGGTCCACGCTCCTGAGTTTAGGGAAATGCAATTATTGTAAACCAAGTGCCTTTTATTCATGACTTTCTATTTTTTCTTAATTTTTACTCATTACAGCATCTTTATTATCATTAAAGCTGATTTTTCCTTTTGTATATTTTTAGTTTTATCTTTCCAGAATTTGTTATAAGGAGGCAAGTTGTAGATTTCACTTTGATTCTGATGCTTCCCTGAACTTCAAAGGTAATATTTCCTCAGAGAGAAGCTTGGATTCTAAATTTTATCTCAGAAAATTATACAGGCAATATATTTGAAGTAGCATGGTGGAAAAATCTAAAAGAAGAAATGAATGCATGAGCACTCCTTTTAAAGAAGATGCAGATAAGAAGGTAGAATAAGGAAGGAAAAAACAGCACTATATGAAGAGGACAGGCCCCCTGAAGCATTCAATGTCAAATCTAAAAAGTAAACATGTTTTTCTCTAAGGTAAAAATTATCTTGAAGGAAAAATGGGAAATGACCATGATTTTCAAAGAAAGGAACAGAAAATTACTCTCACTAGCTTTCCTTCTAAAACACAGTGAGCTCATATCAGGTCTTTGGAAAGTAGTCCCAACCTTCCCCTACTGCAAGTGGCTACACTCTGTCCCATGGAAATGCTGCTTTTATTTGGCAAAACCAAACTGAGACAGGGAGTAAAACTCCCTATCCCTTAAGCGTGAGCCTCACATCACAACTTCCTCCAAAGAATATAGTACAGAAAGGGGGATAAAGAGTAACTTTACAGTGGAGAAACCCAGCAAACACTATCTCAGCCAGGTGATCAAGATCAACATCAATGTCATAAATCATACTCATAGAACATACCCTTGATATGATGTGATGAAGATGGCACTTTTCCTCTGTGGTCATCCTCCCTGTAACCCATAACTGCAATCTAATCATGAAAAAACACCAGATAAATTGCTATCAAGGGGAATCCTACAAAATAGTTGAACAATATTCTAAACTGTCAAGGTCATTAAAAATAAGGAAAGTCTGAGAACATGTCACAATCACAACTAGTCTAAGGAAATATGTCAACTAAATGTAATGTGATATTTTGCATGGGATCTTGGAAAAGAAAATGGACATTAAATAAAACTAAGACATTAAATAAAACTAAGACAGGAAATAACTCTAAACTTTAGTTAATAATAGTGTGTCAATATTTGTTCATTAATTGTAAAACATACTATTCTAATATAAGATGTTAATAATAGAGGAAACTGAGTATAGGGTATATGGGAACTCTGTATACTAGTTTCTCAATTTTTCTCTAAGTCTAAAAGCATTCTAGGAAAGCCTGGCTGCCTCAGTCAGTGGAACATGTGACTCTTGAGCTCAGGGTCGTGAGTGCGAGTTTAAGCCCCATGTTAGGTGTTAGAGATTATAAGTAAATAAACTTTTAAAAAAAAGTGTTCTTAAAAGTCAAACCTATTTAAAAAATAACTAACATAATTCTTGTAGGGTCATTCAAAGAGCTTTCATGGAGACTGAAGAGAACACAATGAATATTACATAATAAGCTCTTTGTATTCTGCTTTCTAATTTGGGAAATGAGTTAATATATACTGTTTCATTTAATTTTTAAACAGTCTAGTGAAGTAGATGCAATTAATTACTCCCATTTTGCAGTTAGAAAGAGTAGAGCTTGGAAAGATGAGGTGACTTGCAGGGAATCAAAACCTGATCTGGGGCACCTGGGTGTCTCAGTGAGTTGAGCCTCTGTCTTTGGCTCAGGTCATGGTCTCAGGGCCCTGGGATCAAGCCCTGCATTGGGCTCTCTGCTCAGCAGGGACCTCGCTTCCCTCCCCTCTCTCTCTGCCTGCCTCTCTGCCTACTTGTGATCTCTTTCTGTCAAATAAATAAAATCTTAAAAACAAAAACAAAAACCTGATCTGACTCTAGTACCAATGATCTTTCCACCACATTCCAGTTACATGTCTATCTATTATTCGCAAATTTTAGCCACAATATAGGCACTAACAGCACTAGGGTTTTGGTAGTTGATGAATATAAGCCAAGAGAATAATTCCTGAACTCTTTCTTATTTTCCTTTAAAAGACATTTATCTAAGATCCTTATTTTAGTGTTAATTAGTGGCATCTTATCAGGAAGAGTCAATGAATTGTATCTACCTCTGAGAACAAGGATACAGAGTATTTTACCACTAAAAGTGGGCAGCAGTTCACTTCTCATCAGAAAGCTTTATTTTTCAGGTCTACACACTTTAGGAATATGACCTTGACTCAAGGCTACTTTAAATGTCTCATTTGGCTTTTCAGAGTTTGCTGATAATAGATGGTGTTTTGTATCTTGAACTGGGGAAGTGCTCAAAGACCAGCGATGGTTTGGGGATCATTTACAAAGCATTCCAGCTGTGGTGGCCATATGCCATTCCATCTGCCTGTATTGTGTGCGTATTGTTCCGTAGTGTTCCATAGCATGCCCACTTTTGCTTTTGGATTACAAACTCCTTGGGGTATGGATGTGGTTTTGTGTTTGGACCATTTTACATGCTGCAAAGCAACATGTACTCTTTTTCTCTCCAACTACAGAGGATGTGTGCCTCTTAAACTGACAATTGTACCAACCATAAAAATATACATGTGTCTTTTGCAATCAGTTTATTGTGGGAAAGTTGTTGGGAGGACTACTATTTAAAACATCAGCTAAGGCACATATAACAACAGCTGCAATTACTAAGTATTATTAAATACAGCTATGTGAGATGCACTTACCATACAGAATCTGTCTCTAATCCTACCTGAAGATGGCTTATGATTATAGATCTTGTTGGATGTCCTCAAGGGCCGCTTGCCCATGTCTGCTAGATCTTAGTTGGAGAGTAGGTATAGGAGGAAGATGGACAGAGCATACACAGAGAATTTTAAAAGATCAACCTAAATATCCAATAAATATTTTAACTTCCCATATCACTGGAAACTCTACTGGAAAGAAAATCCATATTATTTTGATCACCTTTGTGGGCATTTAAACAGAGGACACTTTTAGCACCTTTAGGGTTCAAATTATTTACAAATTATATTCAGAGACTATACTCAACTCCTGCAAGCAATCACACAGTAGCCATTTTTCTCTTGAATTTACCTTATTGTGGAATCACCCCACATTACCTGCATTTCCTGAGTATTCAAGCTATGTTCTCTGTGACTCTCTGTTCTTTATATCCTTTACTGTTTCCTTTACCTAGGATCCTTCCCTTCTTCCCTACTTGTCCATCAAAACTCAATTTATATTTTACCATTCTCTGGGAAATCTCCTTCCATCATTCCCCATTTTAATTGCAAGTTTAGATTAAATGCACCTTCTTTGTATACCCCAAATATCTGTACATAAAGCTATCACAGCTTTTGTTTGTTTGTTCATTTATTTAATAATTCATTCAAAATTACTTACTAAGTAACCACTCTGTGTCAGAAACTGTTCTAGCTGCTGGAGATACAGCAGGGCCCAAACAGTTAGGTTCCTACTTCCACAGAGCTTACAGTGGGGATGATAGTAAATAAATAAGTAGGCAAATAATTAAATAGAATTTGTGATTTTAGATGGTGAGGAAAAAAAGAACAATATATTAATGTAATAGTTAGTGATTGAAGGTGGAGCTATTTTGATTGAATGGTTAGGGAAGGTTTTTCTGAGGAGATGACATTTGAAAAGAGATCTGAATGATGAGAGAGCAAATGATGTGAAGATATGGGGGGAAAGCAGTCTAAGCAGAGGGAATAAGGGAAAAATGAAGGATGTGAAAGGTAACAATCTTGAGGTGTTTGAAGAACAGCAAGGAGCCTGTGTGGCTGCAGCATCGTAAGTGAGGAGCAATGTTGTAGGAGGTGAGATTGGAAAGGCAAGCCTAGACAATTGGATGTTAAAAGCCTTGGAGAGAACTATATGGGTTGATGGAGCCAAGATTTGGGACTAGACTTGTCACACTCCAAAGCTTGTGCCTATCATAGTATATTACCAATACATTTCACATTCTATAATACAATGATAGGAAGTGAAACCTTTAGGCTGTTCAAAAATATCACTTAAGATGCACTAAGATGTAATGAAAGTGTTTCAGAAAAAATTAATCATATTTATTAACTAGGAAAGAAATACCCAGTTTTAGGCCTACTATTAACATTGACCTATTTTGATCAACTCAGTGAAGATACAGGTTTTTATCAGACCAGACTATTTTGAAAACTGCTGTGTTAGGAATCAGAGAACATCTGAATTCTAATTCTAGACTTATGTCACTTGTGATGATCAGCTTTCTTTTCACATATTTTCTTAAAAAGAGTCATAGCTTAGTGTTTCACTACATTGGCATGAATTTTCAAATAGTTTTGAGATTTACATAGATGCACACACCATTTTAGGGATACTGTCACTCTTTATTGGACATAGTTAAATTTTATATTAATCACTTCCTCTGAAAACTAATAAAGCTTGGGCACATCCTGAAATTTGCACTTCAAAACGGACTCTGGATATTTAGGTTCATTGGTATCATAATCTGTGAATCTCACTCTATTTCTACATCTCGACTCTAGAATTGTAAAATTTGTTATTCCTCTGAGTACTGGAGAATGAAGTTCCAGGCCTCATGCTTAATCTAAATGTCTTCATTTTCTTGAACAGGTCAGCAACTGCCTTGTTTCATTTCCTACAGTTTCAGGCTTGACCTGTTTAGGTATTTGCCATAGTATTAAGAAAATCTAATCTTAATGTCAGTAGGAGACCTACCAAAATGGAGTCCTTTAACTTAAAGTCATTTAGCATGATTTCTTTTATTCTAGTTCTTTAATAAGTCTAAACAATCAAGTAATCTGATGTCATTAAAATGAACTGGTTTCCCTACCCTACTTTGTCTTCTTCTAAATAGACCATAAATAAGCACTGGTTAAGGGCATAAGCATGAGTAAAATTGAAGATCTTGATCTGTTCCTCCATTAAACCACAGAGGGCTCAGCACAACTAGTTCATATCGAGAACCCTCTTTCTGAAAGAGGCATGAAAGTCTGGGGTGCAAACTCTTCTCTCCTGATGCAAATAAAACACTGAGAACAATTTTCCCCTTTTTTTGCAGTGCCCCATCTGTGACAAGTGCAATCAGCTTATCCATGTTTAAACCAAACTTCTCAAATTTCTTCTCGGCAGATGGTTAAGTTCTATCAGTTCATATGTCCTGGCTAATGGGGTGAAACATTTCTTTCCCATAAATATCACAGCCAGAATGTTGGCAACGTATCGTGTGACAGGTACTCACATGCTCTGCTACTGGAAGCATAAAGGGTTGAGTTGTAAGGGGATGACAACTTTCAAAATGTTTCAACAGACTGGAAAAGATCATCCCCTTTGAGCCAGTGACCTGATATCTAGAAATCCAAACAAGGAAGTGATCAGAGATGATGCAAGGATGTTCGCCGTGGCATTATTTATAACAGAAAAAAAAAAGTAGGACTTGATTCACCTAAATATTCAAGAAGTGAACAGTTTAATTAGTTATGATGGATCCCTGAGATGGATTTTTTCCAACAATAGGAATAATGTTTGCAAAGAATACTTTATTACATGAAAAATTATGAATTAACATTAAGTGATGAAATTAAGGCGTACATGATACATAGTGTGTGATCTCAGTTTTTAAAAAGTAAGTTTATATGTAGATATAATGCACTTTAAAAAATATATTTTATTGGGGCACCTGGGTGGCTCAGTGGGTTAAGCTTCTGCCTTTGGTTCAGGTCATGATCTCAGGGTCTTGGGATCGAACCCTGCATCAGGCTCTCTGCTCGGCAGGGAGCCTATTTCCCCCTTCTCTCTGTCTGCCTCTCTGCCTACTTGTGATCTCCCACTCTCTGTCAAATAAATTTAACATATAAATTGACAAATTGACATACAAATTGACAAATAAATTATATATGTGTATATATATTTATTTATTTATTTATTTATTTATTTGAGAGAGAGAGAGTGTGTGCACAAGCACAAGCAAGGGAAGGGCAGAGGGAAAGGGAGAAGCAGACTCTTGGCTGATGCAGGGTTGAATCCCAGGACCCTGGGATCAGGACCTGAGCCAAAGGCAGATGCTTAAATGCTAAGCCCCAAGTCACCCTGGGTATAATGCATTCTATAGTCCCACTCCACTAGCGTTACAAAGTACTGGGGGGTTCATGGAGTCTGATGCTTCTTTGACTAGCCTGTCCTGCTAATCTCACTCACATGAAGAACCACATAAACTATACAAAATTCTTTATGGAGGCAGCTCTTAGCAAGGAGTGGGAGAAATAGAGACTGGAACCCATCTTTCTTTAGCACTTTTAATGGAAAAGTAAAGCTTTTCATATTGGGCATTCAAAAAAAGAGGGTGGCCTCTGTGGGAATTTCTATCTTTCAGACCTCCTTCCCTTCTCAGTTTCCTGAACTTTCCCTTTTTACCCAATCTTCTTCCAAATCCCTGAGGCCCATGCTCTCATTCCCTCCTTTGGGAATTCTAAGTCTGAAGGAAGATAATCTGCTTTTCTGACCTTTTGTATATTTCTGGTTTGGACCAGTTTTCCCTCAGCTTCTACCCTTCTGGTCACTTCCTGTTCCTAAGAGAAAGACAATCACTGTTGATTTTCTCATTAGTTTACCCAATAAGTTATTTCACAAAGCTGTGGGGTGTGTGTGGCATTATTTCTTAGAGACAAACAAGATTTAACAAGGAGAGCGGTTCTCTTCTTTTACCAAGTATTTATCCATGTTCCCTCAAAACAGAAGCCTCTGGCATTACTGTGCTAAGAAGCCACTGGCACTCTCCTGAGCCTGGTTTGTATTTTAAATCCACCAAACTAGCTGTTAATGGCTCTCCTTTTTGCTACACAGAATTGTATTACTGTCAATTACATATTCTTCAATGACATGATTTACCATGATTTAGAAGTAGAAGTGGTAAGGGGACAGATTTTTCAGTTTAAATTGCCACAATGTCTCTTCTACTAGTTAGTTTCCTTAAGCCAATACCAAGTCTGACTCATCTAGAGACAGCCTTACCCCTACTGTCATTGATACAATACTCTGTCCTTCAAACTGAGCTGCCTTTATATTATCAATATTATTTGAGTGTTTGTTATGGAAAAGGCTAGGAGCTAACGGAATGTATTAATGAAAAGCATAATCTTTGGATTCATGCCTGGCTTCAAATCTTCACTGTAACATTTAGTAGCTTTGTTACATCAAGCAATTTATTGAACCTCTCTCTCTGTTTCTTGGTTAGTAAAATGGGAATAAAACCTATATCGTGCATAGAAAGGGAAACCCTCTTACACTGTTGATGAGATTGTAAGCTGGTACAGCTACTCTGAAAAACAGTATGGAGCTTCCTCAAAAAGTTAAAAATAGAGCTATGTTACCACCCAGCAATTGCACACTAAGTATTTACCCAAAGGATACAAAAATATTGATTTGAAGGGATACATGCACCCCAATGTTTATAGCAGCTTTATCAACAGTAGCTAAATTATGGAAAAAGCCCAAATGTCCTTCAACTGATGAATGGATAAAGATATTTTATATGCGTGTGTGTGTATATATGTATACATATATACATATAAGTGTATGTATGTATGTGTGAATATTTACAGAGGAATATTACTCAGTCACCAAAAACGTGAAATCTTGCCATTTGCAATGATATGGATGGAGCTAGAACTACTATGTTAAGCAGAATAGGTCAGTCAGAGAAAGACAAATATCATATGATTTCAATCATATGTGAAATTTAAGAAACAAAATAGATGTGGGGCATCTGGGTGGCTGAGTTAGTTAAGCATCCAACTGACTCTTGATTTCAGCTTGCAAGATCAAGTCCCACGTTGGGCTCCATGCTGGGCATGGAGTCTGCCTAAGACTCTTACCCTCTTCCTCTGCCACTCCCATTCCCCACCCCAAAGGAAAAAAAAGAAACAAAACAGATGAACACGGCGGCGGGGGAGAGAGACAAGACAGAAAACAGACTCTTAGCTATAGAGAACAAACTGAGGGTTATTAGAGTGGAGGTTGGCAGGGAGATGGGTTAAGGAGGGCACTTAAAAAAATATATATATATATTTATTTATTTTGAGAGAAATAAAGTACAAGCAGGGGGAGCTGCCGAAGGAGAGAAAGAGCAGGTTTCCCAAAGAGCAGGGACCCTGCTGCAGGGCTCAATCTCAGGACTCTGGGATTATGACTTTAACTAAAGACAGATGCTCATTGACTGAGCCACCCAGGCACCCCAAAAGGGCATTTGTTGTAATGAGCACTGGGTGTTGTATATAAGTGATGAATCACTAAATTCTACACCTGAAACTAACTTTACACTGTATGTTAACCAATTGGAATTTAAATAAAAACTTGGGGGACAGAAAGTCACTAATACCTGACTTGTTGGATCGCTTTTTCTATTGTGTATTAGTTCCCAAAATATAGTTTGGTTGTGGCGGTTGCTAACATTTACATACATGGAATCATAAATTATGGGCTCTGGTGGGTCTTATTATCATCTTCAAAATAAACGTAGGATTCACCTATGTTAAAAGCAAAAACATGGGGTGCCTAGGTAGCTCAGTAGGTTAGACATCCAACTCTTGATCTCAGCTCGGGTCTTGATTTCAGGGTTATGAGTTCATGCACTGTGTTGGGCTCCATGCTGGACAGGGAGTCTACTTAAAAAATAAACAGAACAAAAGCAAAAACAAACCTTTATCATGGAGCTATGTGAGAATGAAATTAGAGCATGTGTCAGGTACTTGGCACATACTAGCACTTATTAAGTGATAACAATTATTATAGTGAATGGTAGGCAGTCTTAAACAATGTAATATTAATCTGGAGAAAAATGGTTGGGATGGAAATGTACTCTTGAACTGAAAGAACATATATGTTTTAAAAATATTTAATTGTTAAATAAAACAAAAATGCAAAAATGTGTAGCTTCTTGAGTTCTTAGAAGGCAAACAACCTTGTAACCACCAACCAGATCTGAAAGAATTTTTCTAGCCCCTGTGCATGTCCTGTCCTAATCACAGTTTCTGTCCTACTTGATATTTTAATGATCACTTCTATGTGCTTCTTTATGGTTGTATTATTCAAGTGCGTATCCCTAAACACTTTAATTTGGACTTGCACATTTTTTTTAAGTTTTAAAGCAACATTTATTTTCTTCGTGAATGTGCATTTGAGCAAAGCTTAGAGGGCACAGTTTGTCAATATTCTACTCAATAGGAGTTGTGGTGTCTTTTAAAATTTAATTATTTTTTCAGTGTTCCAAGATTCACTGTTTATGCATCACACCAAGTCCTCCATGCAATATGTGCCCTCCTTATTGCTCACCACCAGGTTCACCCAACCGCCACCCTCCTCCCCTCCAAAACCCTCAGTTTGTTTCCCAGAGTCCACAGTCTCTCATGGTTCATCTCCCCACTCCGATTTCCCCCAATTCACTTTTCCTTTCCTTCTCCTAATGTCCTCCATGTTATTCCTTATGCTCCACAAGTACGTGAAACCATATGATAATTGACTCTCTTTGCTTGGCTTATTTCACTCAGCATAATCTTCTGTAGTTCCATCCATGTTGATACAAAAGTTGGGTATTCATCCTTTCTGATGGAGGCACAATATTCCATTGTATATATGGACCATCTCTTCTTTATCCATTCATCTGTTGAAGGGCATCTTGGCTCTTTCCACAGTTTGGAGATTGTGGCCATTGGTGCTATGAACATTGGGGTACAGATGGCCCTTCTTTTTACTACATCTGTATCTTAGGGGTAAATACCCAGTAGTGCAATTACAGAGTCATAGGGTAGCTCTATTTTTAATTTCTTAAGGAATATCCACACTGTTTTCCAAAGTGGCTATACCAACTTGCATTCCCACCAACAGTGCAAGAGGGTTCCCCTTTCTCCACATCCTCTCCAACACTTGTTGTTTACAATCTTGTTAATTTTTGCCATTCTAACTGGTGTAAGGCGGTATTGCAATGTGTGTGTTTTTTTAAAGATTTTATTTATTTATTTATTTGACAGAGAGAGATCACAAGTAGACAGAGAGCCAGGCAGAGCGAGAGAGGGAAAGTGGCTCCCTGCTCAGCAGAGAGCCGGATGTGGGGCTTGATCCCAGGACCCTGAGACTATGACCTGAGCTGAAGGCAGAGACTTAGGCCACTGAGCCATTTAGGTACCCCTTGCAATGTGGTTTTGATTTGAATCTCCCTGAGTGCTAATGATGATGAATATTTTTTCATGTGTCTGTTAGCCATTTGCATGTCTTCTTTGGAGAAGTGTCTGTTCATGTCTTCTGCCCATTTATTGACGTGATTATCTGTGTTTTGGATGCATTGAGTTTGAGGAGTTCTTTATAGATGTTGGATAGAAGCCCTCAGTCTATAATTTCATTTGCGAACATCTTCTCCCATTCTGTGGGTTGCCTCTTTGTTTTGTTAACTGTTTCCTTTGCTGTGCAGAAGCTTTTGATCTTGATGAGATCCCAGAAGTTCCTTTTTGCTTTTGTTTCCTTTGCCTTTGGAGACATGTCTTGAAAGAAGTTGCTGTGGCCGATGTCGAAGAGGTTACTGCCTATGTTCTCCTCTAGGATTATGATAGATTCCTGCCTCATGTTGAGGTCTTTCATCCATTTTGAGTTTATCTTTGTGTATGAAGTGGAAGAATAAACATTGTTAAAAAGTGTATACTGCTTAGTAGCAATCTATACTTTCAATGCCATCCTGATCAAAATTCCACTGGCATTTTTTTTCAAAGTGCTAGAACAAACTATCCTAAAATTTGTATGGAACCAGAAGAAACCCTGAATTGCTCAGGAAATGTTGAAAAAGAAAAAAAAAAACTGAGGGTATCATGTTGCCTGATTTCAAGCTTTATTACAAAGCTGTGATCACCAAGGCATCATGGTACTGGTGTATAAATAGACACAGAGACCAGTGCAACAGAGTAGAGAGGTCAGATATGGACCCGCAACTCTATGGTCAACTAATATTCATCAGCTAATCTTCGACAGAGCAAGAAATAATATGTAGCGGTAAAAGGACAGTCTCTTCAATAAATGGTGCTGGAAAAATTGGACAGCTATGTATAGAAGAATGAAACTTTACCATTCTCCTATATGATATACAAAGATAAACTCGAAATGGACAAAAGACCTCAATGTGAGGCAGGAATCTATCAAAATCCTAGAGGAAAATATAGGCAATAACCTCTTAGACTTGCATATTTTTATTTAATAAGTCCCACAACTGGAAAGAGTGATAGAAGAAAATAAGTTATAACTCAAGTGATAGACATAATTAAAATGTACGTACAATGTAGAATGGTAGTACAGTGTCTTAGTTAAAAGCATGGAATCCAGAGACAAGATGCCTGGGTTCATATTCCACCTCTGCCAATTACTAGCTCTTTAAGCTTAACCATTCAAGTTCTCTGTGCTCATTCTTCTCATTTGTAAAATTGATTCAATAATAATACCAGTCTAAGTACATGGAAGGAAATATACAATCTATTTTTCAGAAAATAAGAAACAAATTAGTTAAATGTTCAATTGAAGATCTAAAAAAGAGGGACAGAGGAAACCCTAAGAAACAAGGAGAAAAAAAATAAAGGCATAAAAGATTAAATAAAGTAATGAAGCATAGACTTTGAGTTGTCCCTCAATATTTGTTTTCATCATCTTCTTCATTAAATAGAATATCCCAATTTTTAGAGAAACCAGGTCAGAATCAGTTTTATGGCATGTGACCTGTGCAGTCTCCCAGGGTGCAGTGTTCAGAGGGTCCCAAGATTAATTTAATGCTCTGCTATTGCCATATTGAAATTCTTAATACTTTTTGAATAAGGAGCCGTCACATTTTCCTTTTGCACAGAGCCGTACCAATTGTGTAGCTCATCTTGATCTGGGCATACAACTGTCTATGGTAGAAACTCACTTCCCATTCTTTCTTCAGCTAGGAGTGTTTCTTTGAGCAAATTCTGCTCAATGGGATGTAAGTAGAATTGTATTTGCAACACCTGGAATATGTCCTTAAGAGCCATTCCTCCTTCTTGCTGGCAGAAATATTATCTTAATAGCTGGAATTCCAGTAGTCATCTTGGACCAAGGTGGAGGCCATACGAGGTGGAGCAGCAAGATACATATAATTTGATCCTTGACATTTAGAGCACCACAATAACCCTGAACTATCTGTAGACTTCTTCAACTTAAGAAAGAAGAAACATTTTACCTTAGGCCAGTGACATTTTGAGTTTTCCTGTAACTTGTACCTGAACCTAACCCTGATTAACTAAAAGAGTGGCAGATGGGAGTGAGGGAGAAAGGAGTGAGAGAAAAAACACAAAACTAAAAGTTTTGACTTGGTCAATAAGATAGATATATCTCTGGTAATATCAATCAAGAAAAGAAACTGAAATGACAAAATTCATAATAAAAAATATATATATAGCCACAAGAAAGATTTTTAAAATAAAAAAATGTGAGAACTTAAACATAATGAAATTTATATATTTCTGAAAAATATAAAATGCCAAAATTGGCTGAAGAACAATGCAAAATAACAACCACTGAAGAATTTGATATTACAATAAAAAAAGTTCCTCCCTAAATGCTCTAGGCTCAGATGGCCCATTTTATTTTCTAACATAGATATAAACATTTTAAATAAAATAGTTAACTGAATCCAACAATGCATTAAGAAATTAAGCTATGATCAAATAGTATTTATCCCAGAAATGCAAAGATGTTTTAAAATTAGAGTATCTATCAATTTATTTAACCAAATTAAAGAAGAAAGGCCATGTGATTATCTTAATGGATGCAAACAAAGTTTTTGTTTTAAAATTTAATACCTATTTGTAATT
The DNA here is from genome assembly GCF_011764305.1 of Mustela putorius furo. Taxonomy (NCBI): domain Eukaryota; kingdom Metazoa; phylum Chordata; class Mammalia; order Carnivora; family Mustelidae; genus Mustela; species Mustela putorius. Next base: position 39,439,255 of record NW_025422005.1, on the reverse strand, counting down.
TAAAAACTCCTTGTAAACTTCCTCAACTTGACAAAGACTTTGTGTTGAACTCTATATTTAATGACGAAAATTTAGATGCTGTTCTTTTAATATCAGGAAAAGACAAGAATGCCAACTATACAGTACTTTTAAACACAATACTAAAAGCTCTGGCTAAAGCAGTAATAAAGGAAAAATAAATACACTAAATGGGAAGGAAAAGGCAACTGCTATTTTGCTGTTGATTTTTCCTACAGGCTAAGAAAAATCTGAAATAGTCAACAAGCTATTAGACATAATATGAGATTTCACAGAATTTTGTTTTAAAGATTTTATTTATTACTTGACAGACTGAGATCACAAGTAGGCAGAGAGAGAGGAGGAAGCAGGCTCCCTGCTGAACAGAGAGCCTGATGTGGGGGCTTGATCCCAGGACCCTGGATCATGACCTGAGCTGAAGGCAGAGGCTTTAACCCACTGAGCCACCCAGGTGCCCCGAGATTTCACAGAATTTTACAATTGTAGTGTTAACTTACAAAATCAGTAGCACTTGTCTAAGTGAGCAAAGAAATAGAAAAAAATTAGAAAACCCAAGATACCACTTGGAATACTATAAAAAACTCTGAACTATCTAGGAAGTACACTTTAAATAGTGTTGAAGATTTCTCCAATAATGTAATGTTTGAGATGAGATCTAAACGAAGTGAGAGTTAGTCAGGCAGATTCTGAAAAAAGAGCATTCTGGGGCAAGGAAACTGCAAGGACAAATAACTTCACACCTTTGATTTTTCTCTTCCTTTCAACATCAGAATATTTTTCTTTCTGTTAAATTCGCTCATATTTTAACATTTAAATAGTTTATTCAGGTTAAAAAGAAATCCTCAAATAATTCTTCTATAGCTTTGGTGTAGGACCAGTTGTTTTTTTAAGCAAAACTTAGAAGACAAGAATAGAATGATGACTTTTCTAGAAGGCCAAACCAGCAATAAACAGAGTAGAAATACAAATTATAAGTTGAATTAAAAAATATTTTCATTTCTCTTCTTTCTACCCTGTATTTCATCCGGCTGACTCCCTTCAGCCTTAGTACTCAGTTCCAGGGTCATTTCCTACAGAAAACCTTTTTTGATGCCCACCAAGGGCATCCCTCTTTAAAGCTTTGACACTTTTTCGGAGTGTGCTTTATTACTGCTCTTACTATATTTGGAAATTGTGAACTGGATTTTTGTTTGTTCATCTTTTTTTCCCCAGTTAGTGTGTATGATTTTTGATATGAGATTTCTTGGGAGAACATAGGTAAATTTCTTAGCAGCATTCCAGTCTTCCCTGGGGCTACTGCTGTCTGACTGTGTGACTTATCATAAGTCACTTCAATTCTCTGAATCTCAACGTGATCTTCTGTACAGGTTGATGACATTAATACCAATTTGACAATGTTACTCTGAGAATTAAATGAGTTGGTATATGTGAGAAATATGATTGTAACTTGAATATTTCTCTCCCATCCTGTATCTAACTCAGTGATAAGCACATGGAAGGCATCATTTTAATAAAAGTTTACAGAAGTTGGTGAATCCTACAGGGAATATTTTGTTAAAAGGAAGGAACCTGGCTCTAGGGTGGGTGGGTGGCTGTCTGTGGAGATAAGAAACCTCCGGAAATCCCTGGGGAAGGCAGACCTCCTGGGCACACCTTGAATGACAGCATGGGAAAACTGACTCCAAGGAGTCCACGTGGCGGGGCACGTATAACTCTCTCCTCATGCTGTTGTGATGCTTATACTAGAAGGAAGTCTCTGAGGACTTCAGCAGGTGTGACCCTCCTTCCTGCCCTGCTTCTTAAAGAGAAGCTGACACACAGGAGAGAACTGAACCTGGTCCTTTTAAGTGCTGAATTTTTCTAGGCATTTTATTTTCTCTGCCCAGTTGGAATATGTCTATCAATGTTGTCTGACAGAACTCTCTGCCTTGATGGGACTATTCTCTATATATGTTGTCAATATAGGGTGGCTACTTAGCACTTGAAATGTGGCTCGTCTGACTAGTTGATTTTTAATTTTACTTTAAATTAAACAGTGCAGTGTATGTAGCACATAAAAGATCTCATCAAATGAAAATTTGAAATGTCAACAAACACATTTGTATAGAACAGCATCATCCAATTCTTCTTTTCCGGGCTCTAATCAACTCTGCACAGCAACCAGAGGAGCTGACCAGGGCCTGACTTTCTTAGAAATATGTTAATGGATTTCTGTCACTTTCAGGATCAAGTTCCCCGTATAGGAGTTCTACATAATCTGTCTTTATTTATTGATGCAGCCTTGCTGTCTACCCCAGACACACTATCCCTTGCTTTGCCCAAGCTGTTCCTGTTGCCTCAACCACCCTTTCCCCATGTACCACTATTTTCTTTGTCCAGCTTATTCCTACTTGCCCTTTAAAAGTTAGATTAGAAACTCTCCTCTAGGAAGTTTTTCCTAAATATACCTTTACCTATCCCCTCTGCTCCAGGCTGGGTTGTGTGCCTCTTTCTGGGCTCCCACCACCTCTCATACTTTCTTTATTAAAACCCTGATCATGCAGACTTATAATTATGGATTAAATCTCTTTTCTCTTCTGGATTGTGAGCTCCTAGAAACCATAGACAGTGTTATATTCATCTCTATCTTCAGTGTGAAAATTAAATCAAGGAAAATTCATTTAGAAAGGAGTCAGGAAGTGGGCTGGGCAAGCTCTCAAGCCCAGCACTCCTTGACAATTGCATACCTACAGGATGTAAGGAGCTTCACAGGTGCATACTATTTTACTAACCCCATAGGGGTTAGTAAGAAAGGCTTTCCTTCAGTCCTGGCAACTGTTCAGCCAATGAGAAACAGTCACAACACAGCCAATGAGAAGCCACTATACTTGAGAGTCCTAGTTTATTCCAATGGACTTTATGTTTATAACAGCCTTCCCAACTTCCTTCCTTTTCTATATAAGAGAGTGTATCTCTCCTTTTCTCTTGGCCTTGTCCTTTCTATGGTTTTGCTACAGTTCATTTGTCTCAGATTGCAATTCTCTGCTATTTCTGGATAAACTTGTTTTTATTGGTAAAATAACTGGAAGTTTTATTTTTTAAGGTTAACGCTAGTATCTGCACAGAGAATGGCTCAGAAAATGTAGTCAAGGTTTGTTTAATTGTTCTAAAACATGCCAGGTTTTTTATTTACTGTAATTATACTTATTAAATGCATTTTAACCTGTCCCATCACTTGTGACTTAGAGCACTATGTGTGGTAGGAAGGGCTGTTCAGGATTGTTGGAAAAGGAAACTGATGCTCAATTTCTATATAAGTGATTTGCCCCAGATTATAAAGCTATAAAGTCAGAATTTGAGTAGAGCCTGGGTCCTCAACTCCCCCCCCCCATTTTCCTATACCTAATGAAGCTCTTTTGTGGTCTTTAACCCTCAGTAACCCCCCTGCCCCCATACTGAAATTCCTATAGTCCTCACAGCCTTTATTAGTCAGTCATTAGGATTGATTTGTGAAAGCTTGTCTATTTTCATCTTGATGGTTGTGGTGACATGGCTTGTGAGTTTTTAAACTACTCAAATATGAGGGATATTTCTGATGAGTATTTTCTTTTTTTAATTGTAATTTTTAAAAAAGATTTTATTTATTTATTTGACAGACAGAGATCACAAGTAGGCAGAGAGGCAGGCAGAGAGAGAGAGGGGGAATCAGACTCCTCATTGAGCAGAGAGTCCAATGCAGGGTTTGATCCCAGGACCCTGAGATCATGACCTGAGCTGAAGGCAGAGACTCAACCCACTGAGCCACTCAGGTTATTTTTTTATTATGTTATGTTAGTCACCATACAGTATATCATTAGTTTTATGGTCAACTAATCTTTGACAAAGCAGGAAAAAAGATCCAATGGAAAAAGACAGTCTCTTCAATAAATGGTGCTGGGGAAATTGGACAGCTATATACTGAAAAATGAAACTCGACCATTCCCTTACATCATACACTAAGATAAGCTCTAAATAGATGAGACATCAATGTGAGAGGAATCCTCTAGGAATCTCCTAGAGGAGAACATAGGCAGTAACCTTTTTGACATCAGCCACTGCAACTTCTTTCAAAACATGTCTCCAAAGAAAAAGGGAACAAAAGTGAAAATGAACTTCTGGGACTTCATCAAGATAAAAAGCTTTTGCACAGCAAAGGAAACAGTCAACAAAATAAAGAGACAGCCCATGTATGGGAGAAGATATTTGCAAATGATGTATCAGATAAAGGGCTGGTATCCAAGAACTTCTCAAACTCAACACTCAACAAACAAATAATCAAGTCAAAAAATGGGCAGAAGACATGAACAGACACTTCTCCAATGAAGATATACAAATGGCTAACAGGCATGTGAAAAAATGTTCATCATCATTAGCCCTCAGGGAAATTCAGATCAAAACCACGTTGAGACACCCCTTCACACCAATTAGAAGAGCAAAAACTGATGAGACAAGAAACAACAAATGTTGGAGAGGTTGTGGAGAAAGGGGAACCCTGTTACACTATTGGTGAGAATGCAAGTTTGGTACAGCCACTTTGGATAACATTGTGGAGGTTCCTCAAAAAGTTAAAAATAGAGCCACTCTATGACCCAGCTGATTACACTACTGGGTATTTACCCCAATGATGAGTATTTTCATGTAACTTTTTGCCCAGGTTCTCGTGGTACCCACAACTTATTCCTGATTTCAGTGCAGGTGAATGTGTAGTTCCAATTTGTTGCCAGCCTCCCACCCCAAGTATTTTCTAGTCCCTCTGTTTTTCTGCCTCAAGGCTTTCTTTTAAGTCCTAAAAGGCTGCTTAGCCCTGGGCAAGCATAACCAGGGAATATGAGAGTTCAACCTGGGGGATGGAGATAACCCTGAAACAATGAAGATGGAAATCATGAGGTAAATGACCTAGTCTCCTTCTTCTTTGGTGGGGCAACGCTGAGACATATTCTACACTGTTTTCAGAAGGTCTCTCTGGTGAGCTTATGCCCGGGAGACTACTAAGGCAATCAACTCAATCTCAAAACCCTTCCCTCTTTCACTTCTCTCCCTCACTTCTGTTTCCTGGGCTTATGTCCCAAGCAAATTACTAGCACCCAAGTCCTGACCTCAGTCTCTGCTATTGGGAAACACATCTGAAGACATTACCTAGCTATACAGGAGCTTCTTTAGAGATAAGGCTTTGTCCTGTCAGTTTGTGCTTTAGCATACTGGACTTCCTGTAGTTTAACAGATTGTCCCTACACTCTTCCTTGCTCCTGCTGCTCCTTCTGCCTGCCACAGCCCTCCTTTCCTTTGCCTGGCTGACAACTATCCATTTTTCAAGACTCAGCTAGGGTATCCACTCCTCTTTGTAATCTTAACTGTTTTACCCCACCACCTCCCAATGTAAAGTTCCACCTCTATGATCCTGTAGCACTTTACAGACTAGTTAACTTCTACCAAAGCCATTCTCTCTCTCTCTTCTTGTTTCTGTGACCACATCTTTTATTCAGTTTTGAAATGTATTGAATGTCCTCTATCTGGTGGGCTAACTTCCTAGAAGTTAGTTACATGAGGCATGTAAAGCCTCTTATCTCTGCGAGTGCCTTGAAGAGAAGGGGCCTACCTGGAATGGTACTTGTTAAAAAATTAAGTGCTCAATAAAACTGGTAGAATGTGCAGGAGTGAACTTAGGAGTCATTTTTCATTCCACAAATATTTACTGAGCACTTATCTTGTGTCAAGCACTATGTTGTATTATGGAATATACCTAGATGAAGAGACTGACTCCAGGCAACAGGGAGTTCACCTTACCCTTAAGTAAGAAAGATAGAAGTGAATAATGCATAAAGTAGTCAGTGTTAGGCCAGGGTGGCACAGAGGACCTGGGGAGGACAGAGCAGCTCAGGAAAAGAGTAATATTCTAGCTGGGTCTTGGAAGATAGTGGCGATTCACTACGGAGAGATGGGAAAGGGCTTCCTAAATACACTGAGAAATACAGCAGCGAAAGAGAAGCCCTTTTGGTGCTGTCGTGCGAGGGCGAGGAGCCCAAGTATGGGGTGGGGTGGGGACAGAATGATTGATTCTCCGTGCATTTCAGTTGAAAATCTAAGTTACCCAGCACCTGGACCAGGGCCAGGCGCGTTGGGAAATCAAGAAACCTCTCAGGCCCCTCAAACTGAGCGCCAACCACAGAAAAGCCAGCCCAACCAGGTTTGTGGTCAGCAGAAGGACCCCCTCTGCGGCTGGCGAGCGCCATCCCAGCGGACCAAGTCCTGGCTAACCAGAGGCGGCTGAGCATGCTCAGTTGCCAGGACGCGGTGCCTCGGTGGCGGAGAGAGGTGCAGCATAGTCCCAGCCCCGCAGGCGCCTAGACCAAAGAGTGGCGGCGCGGCGGGGGCGGGGCCTTCGACGCACGCTCCCTCCCAGCCCGCCTCCCCGCTCACCCACCTCTCCTCCCCTCTTCCCCCGCCGCCTCGCGTTACCCGCCTGCACGCGGGCCGCCCGTTGCCTTGGCAACCGTCGAGCCGCGTCTTCCTGAGGGAGCTCTGTCAGCCCGCAGATCCTGTCGCCAGTTCCCCACTGCCCCGCGATTTTCGCGTGGGCTTAGAGGCGGAGGGACAACAAAAAATGGCGGAGCGGAGCCAGACGGCGCCTGAGGCAGGTCTGTGAGGGCGGTCGATCGTGGGGAAGCTTTGAGGCAGCATGGCTGTCCTGGGTCTGAGGGGAGAGGGGACTAGGGCATGGCCCTACTCCTGAGGAGGCGCTCCTGTGTATTTGCGCCTTAGGGCTGTGACCTCGGGGTCAGGGGTCAGGGGAGGTACATACCGCTCTCAGTGGCGGGCATGGACCTCGGAGTCCTGGCGGCAGCGGCAGAGGTGTATGCGGGACTGTGCACACTTCTAAGTGAGCGTGGGCCCCAAAAGGGCTGGGACTCCAGGGAAGACACAGGACTCCAGTACCGAGGGGACACCTGAAATGAGGCTGATCAAAGGAGTAGGGGGTACACAGTCCTGTGGGAGCATAAGAGGGCTCCCTAAAGGAGCATGGTTTGGTGGAGAGGGTCTCATAATGCAGAGGCAGGTGTATGTGGGGGGACTGTTACTTTAATATCAGGTAGTGCCACGGAAGGGGTGTATACACCGATTATGTGTGTTTTGGGGGAAGTATGGTACCTTAGGGTCACCCCTGAACACATAGAAACTATACCAGATCTTCCTGTGGGTCCTATAAAGACAAGAGGCTTGAGGGGACACCCAGAGCCTCAGTGCTTAAGAACCCTTCCAAACGATGCTGGAACCTGAGTTTGAGTGTATATGGGATCAGTGCTCTTGAAGGTCATTCAGAATTACAAGGGAGTGTATATCCACATATCTGTGGGTGGAAGATAATCTTCAAGGTGCAGGAAGACTATTGGGAAGGGGGTCCCACTGTCCTATTCCTGAGGGAATGTGAGTTTGATTAGGCTTGGAGAGTAGTGATCCAAGTGTCTCACACGGTCATAGAAGAGAGCTAGGATTTTCACAGTCTTGTGCATGTAGGAGGGAGTTTGTACCTGAAAGGGGCTGGGATTAAAGAACTGAAGCTTTAAGGCAAGTGATATCTGTGTGTGTAGCAAAGCAGTGGCTTTGGGGATATGTCTGTTGGTAATGATGGAAGTGGTATACAGACTTGTATATGTGTCCTGATTAGGTATTTTCGTTACAAGAGTGACTCACTTGAATTATTCAGCCTTTGGTGGTGGGAAAGGGGGATAGTGGTTATGTTAAGATCATATAGTGACTGGAACTAGAAGCCAAATAAAGCTGTTAAGGATAATTCAAGAGATTGTTACCTCTCAAAACCTGCATGATTTCTCTTTCTTTCGTGGCATCTCTGTTTCTTCCACCAAGTAGTTCCTCTATTCTTTTTATAGTTTAAGTTCCTCATAACATTTTTTTATTCATTCATCCACTCAACAAATATTTATTGAGTGCCAGCTACATGTCAGGTGCCAATTTAGGTACTGGAAACTCTCTGCTTGTGATTCTCTTACCTTGTTCTTGTTCTGTTTTTTCCCTCTTCCCCCATCCCCCCTAGATTTACTGCATTTATACATATTGTACAATTCATTTATTATTTTTATTCCTTCTTGCCTATTTTCTTCCATTAGAATATAAGCTCCATGAAAGCCAAGGTTTTTTGTTATGTTTAACAATCCCACATGTCTAGAACTATACATGGTATACAGTAGGTTATTATTAAATATTTATTAAGTGAATAACTGAATGACCTGATAAAGTCTATGGGTTCAAGAAGCTTTCTCTGAGGAAGTGATACTTTAGCTGAGATATATTGAATAAATGAAGAGAAGGACCAAGAATGGTCAAGGCAGAGGGAAACCATGTGCAAAGACCATAAGGTAGGAGGAAACATGATGTGTTTAAGGAAATGAAAGGAGACAAATATGGCTGCGTGTAGGGCAATAGGAGGAGAAAAGAAACTGAAACAGATCTTTTAGGCCTCGTATACTATGATATGAATTTTGATCAGAAATCTTAGAAATAATAGGAAGCCATCGAGGGCTTTTAAGGAGCATGACGTGATTAAAATTATGAAAAATATAACTGGCTAGTTACAAAAGGTACAAGAGGGATATAGGTGGACCTTTTAGAAGGTAACAATGGAGATGGAGAGAAGAAATTGAGAAATATTTAAGAGATAAAATTAATAGGATTTAGTGAAAGATGGGGATGAAGGAAAAGGAGGTATCAGGGCATACTTCTAATTTTCTAATTTGTGCATCTGGATAATTGGTGATGCACTTATGGGGATAAGGAGCACTGGAAGGGATCTTGGCTATGTTTGAGGGGGGATCATGTTTGGTTTTGGACATAGGGAGTCAGGGGTATTGTTTAACCATCCAAGTAAGTGGAGGGATTGACAATGCAGTTGGATGTGTAAGAGAAGTCTGAGCCAACGTGGAGATAATTACTGAAGTCCTAAGTGTAGATGAAATTACCTAGAGGAAGAGTAGAGTGTGAGGAGCAGAGGCTTGGGATTAAGTGTTGAATACCTTCAATATTTTAGTGCTTTCCAAAGAGAATGAGAAGAATGGTTTTGAACAGCTTAAATGCTGCCAAATGATATTAAAAGGATGACTGAGAAACTAGATTTAGCAAAATATTTAGCATTGTTGGTAACATTGATGAGAGAAAATTGGTGAAGGTAGAAGCCAAACCATTTAACTTCTGAATCACTATTAGTGGGTGCAGTCTTTGTTTCTTAATTTAGATTCCCGAGAGAGAAAAACTGATTGGCATACATCATCTTTCCCACCAGATCATGCCATAGATTGCAAGTCAGTGTAGGTTTGACTGTTTCGGATTAGATGGAACAGTCACCTGGTACAAAACCTGTCCCTCTAGTGATTTCTCATGTTAGTAGGGAATAGCTAATGTTTATGGAATGTTTATTATATGCCAGATACTGTGCCAAGTGCATTGTATGTTTTAATCTACTTCAGCATCGTTACTACATTCTTAAGTATTATCTCTAGTATTTGAATAAGTTGTGGCACAGAGAAGTTAAGCAACTTGCTCAATAACTGCAAGTAAGTGTAAGATTGTAGGATTTTGGGGCCTATTTTAGCATCATCCAGATTCATTATTTGGTTTTCTGTTAGTATTGCAACATACTACATATTGAATATAGGCAGGATGAAAATTCTTGCCCCATAGGAAATGTTATTCTAAGGTAAGCATATGTTAGCAAGGTGATGTGGAAAGTACTGGGATTCAGATCTTTGTTTAAAGCCTGTTTCTGTACTTGATTAGATGAGGACTTTAGATTCAAATTTTCTGTTCTAAAGTTCCCTCATCTTTAAAATGGGGATGGTATTTACAGGATAATTGTGCATGCTAGAGATAATATATCTGAAGTGCCCAATAAATGCTATTTACTTAGTTCCCCTGAAGCTTGAATATAAAAAATTAAGATGTATTACCTGTACTTTACCTATAAAAAACCCTCCAATATAAATAAAAAATTAAGATGTATTACCTATACTTTACATATAAAAGCAAGCTTTAAATATACAGTGATGAATTTAAGACATTCTGTTTTTTTCCCCCCATTGGTTTAATTTATTTGCTATCGGAAGAAAGGAGAGCATGGAATTGTTACCTGAACAGAGTAAATTTCTTAAAAGTGTGAAGGGACAGTTAAACTCTTATTCCCCCCCGCCAGCGTGCAGATAGCTCTGTAAGAAGGTCAGGTTTGCAAAAGGAAGTTTCTTTAAACTTTAAGTAATGTACCTTAAAATGAGGACAAGAAAAAGAATGAGGACAAGAATGTTAGAATTTTTCTTCTCCAACAATTTGACTATGAATAATAATAAAAAAAGAAACCTTATAGTTAATTAAATGTAGGAGTATTAGTCTTAAACTAGATTGCCCTGTTTCTTCTCCTTCTTTTCCAATTATCATAAATGAAAGCTTTCGTTTGAGTTACTGGGTTAAATTGCTTTCCTGTATTATCGTTTGTTACTTTTGTGCAAGTCCATACTGACCAGAAATTTTAGAATGATGCAGTCTCTTAAAATGGCCTGTACCTTGATCACTTTCTCTGTGAAATTGAGTCTTTTTTTTTTTTTTAAAGATTTTATTTATTTATTTGACAGACAGAGATCACAAATAGGCAGAGAGGCAGGCAGAGAGAGAGAGAGGGAAGCAGGCTCCTTGCTGAGCAGAGAGCCCGATGCGGGGCTCAATCCCAGGACCCTGAGATCGTGACCTGAGCTGAAGGCAGAGGCTTAACCCGCTGAGCCACCCAGGTGCCTGAAATTGAGTCTTTAAAAAAAAAAAAAAACAAAAACTTCATGGTATGTGAAATCATCTATAGACAGAATCTTGAAAATTTAAAAAGCCTTAGAGACAAGAAGAATCTTTTCTATCTTCTGTTAGTAGCTGGGCAAAATAGTTAAGTCTGTTTGCTAATTGAGGATAGTAACATCTACTTTTCAGGTAAGAATTAGAAGAGATAGGTTTGGAAAGTGCATAATGTCTTACACCATCCTATCCCCAAAGAAATGATAGCTTAATTAGTATATGTATGTGTGTGAGTGTGTACACCTGTGTGTGTATGTCTTTCCCTAAAGACTTACTAATAAATTCACCTTTTGGAGAAGAGGAAATCCAGGGCTACAGTCCCTTATTTGCAGCCTTGAGTGCAAATATATTTCAGAGTTCAGATTTTATTTTTTGGGATTGTGGAAAAGTAATACAGCATGTGAACATGATTACATAGTATCTCCACGGGGTATGGGAAATTACCTTGTAATCAAACAACATTAATAGCACATCCACACTGAATGAATAAAACTTATAAATAGCTTCATGTCAATTTAGGTTAAGTTTGCCAGCAAATTAGTTTTGGCACCAAACATTTGGTTTTTAGAGATTGACAGATTTTGGAATTGTGGAAAAGGGAATATGGATTTACATAACTTTTTCCTTTTTTAGAAATATTTTAAAACTTTATTTTTTTTGTTATTTATATTCTGTAACATCAGTAAGTATAGCTTTATTAAATATCTAAAAAGTACAGTATTGGGACAGAAAATACCTTTTGTTTGGGACAAAAAACACCTTTTGTTTCCCTGATGCTTTTATGCTTGTTTCTTCTAAGGAGCTCTGAATGTTGCATTTGACTTCAGTTTCAAGTATCATGGCTCAGTGTCCCTTTCAATGAGAGATACCAGAGAACTGTATGTATTAAAAGATCAAATTGATATCAGTATTTTGCATACATATTTTTAAGAAAGTCACAGCTTTATTTTCAGGTCATTTAAGAGCAGTAAGTCTCTCTCTGCCCCCCCCCCCCCCCCCCGCCTCCTTCAGGCACTGGGGCACCTTTTTTTTTTTTTTTTAAATTTAATTTTAGTTTTTCAGTGTTCCAAAATTCATTGTTTATGCACCACACCCAGTGCTCCATGCAATATTTTCCCTCCTTAATACCTACTACCAGGCTCACCTAACCCCTTCCCCTCACCCCTCCAAAACCCTCAATTTGTTTCTCAGAGTCCACAGTCTCTCATGGTTCATCTCCCCACTCCGATTTCCCCCAATTCACTTTTCCTTTCCTTCTCCTAATGTCCTCCATGTTATTCCTTATGCTCCACAAGTACATGAAACCATATGATAATTGACTCTCTCTGCTTGGCTTATTTCATTCAGCATAATCTCCTGTAGTCCTGTCCATATTGATACAGAAGTTGGGTATTCATCCTTTCTGATGATCAGAGGCATAATATTCCATTGTATGTATGGACCATGTCTTCTTTATCCATTTGTCTGTTGAAGGGCATCTTGGCTCTTTCCACAGTTTGGCGATTGTGGCCATTGGTGCTAAGAACATTGGGGTACAGATGGCTCTTCTTTTCAGTACATCTGTATCTTTGGGGTAATTACCTAGTAGTGCAATTGCAGGGTCATGGGGTAGCTCTATTTTTAATTTCTTTTTTAAATTAAATTAAATTACATTAAGTTTTTTTTCAGTGTTCCAAAATTCATAGTTTATGCACCACACCCAGTGATCCATGCAATACATGCCCTCCTCTGTTTTTAATTTCTTAAGGAATCTCCACACTCTTTTCCAAAGTGGCTGCACCAGCTTGTATTCCCACCAATAGTGTAAGAGGTTTCCCCTTTCTCCACATCCTCTCCAACACTTGTTTACTATCTTGTTAATTTTGGCCATTCTGACTGGTATAAAGTGGTATCTCAATGTGGTTTTGATTTGAATCTCCCTGAGGGTTAATGATGATGAACATTTTTTTCATGTATCTGTTAGCCATTTGCATGTCTTCTTTGGAGAAGTGTCTGTTCATGTCTTCCTCCCATTTATTGACGTGATTATCTGTTTTGTGTGTGTTGAGTTTGAGGAGTTCCTTATAGATCTCGGATAGCAGCCCTTTGTCTGTATTATCATTTGCAAATATCTTCTCCCATTCCATGCGGTGCCTCTTTGTTTTCTTGACTGTTTCCTTTGCTGTGCAGAAGATTTTGACCTTGATGAGGTCCCAGAAGTTGCTTTTCGCTTTTGTTTCCTTTGCCTTAGAGACATGTCTTGAAAGAAATTGCTGTGGCCGATGTCCAAGAGGTTACTGCCTATGTTCTCCTCTAGGATTTTGATAGATTCCTGCCTCACGTTGAGGTCTTTCATCCATTTTGAGTTTGTCTTTGTGTATGGTGTAAGAGAATGGTCAAGTTTCATTCTTCTATACATAGCTGTCCAGTTTTCCCAGCACCATTTATTGAAGTACTGTCTTTTTTCCACTGTGTATTTTTTATTGCTTTGTCGAAGATTATTTGGCCATATTGTTGTGGGTCCATACCTGGGCTGTCTAGTCTGTTCCACCGGTCTATGTGTCTGTTTTTGTGCCAGTACCATGCTGTCTTGGTGATCACAGCTTTGTAGTAAAGTTTGAAATCAGGCAACGTGATGCCCCTGGTTTTGTTTTTCTTTTTCAACATTTTTCTGAGCAATTTGGGGTCTTTTCTGGTTCCATACAAACTTTAGGATTGTTTGTTCCAGCACTTTGAAAAATGCCAGTGGAATTTTGATCAGGATGGCATTGAAAGTATAGATTGCTCTGGGAAGTATAGACATTTTAACAGTGTTTATTCTTCCAATCCATGAGCTTGGAATGCTTTTCCATCTTTTTGTGTCTTCTTCAGTTTCTTTCATGAGTGTTCTGTAGTTCCTCTAATACAGATCCTTTACCTCTTTGGTTAGATTTATTCCCAGGTATCTTATGGTTCTTGGTGCTATAGTAAATGGAATCGATTCTCTAATTTCCCTTTCTGTATTTTCATTGTTAGTGTATAAGAAAGCAACTGATTTCTGTGCATTGGTTTTGTATCCTGCCACATTACTGAAATGCTGTATGAGTTCTAGTAGTTTGGGGGTGGAGTCTTTTGGGTTTTCCATAAAAAGTATCACATCATCTGTGAAGAGAATTTGACTTCTTTGCCAATTTGGACACCTTTTATTTCTTTTTGTTTTCTGATTGCTGCTGCTAGGACTTCTAGTATTATGTTGAACAACAGTGGCAAGAGTGGGCATCCTTGTCATGTTCCTGATCTCAAAGGGAAGGCTGTCAGCTTTTCCCCATTGAGAATGATACTTGCTATGTGTTTTTCATAGAGGGATTTTATGAAATTGAGGAATGAAGAACAGCACAGTCTTATATGGATGTTAGAATATTTTTATTAATTGTTATATTGCAGCAATGGGATAGGTATTAATTTTAGTATTGATTTAAGAAAAAGTTTCATCCTTAGCTGAATTTGTTTTTTCTGATTATAAGATGTTATTGTAAGTGTGTAAGCTTGCAATAATTCATTGATGTGTTACTCACCATATGGGAATATGATAATTTTTATATTTTGTATTCATTTAATGAGACTCATAAAAGGAATTTATTTTTTGCAATTTCTAAGAATGATGATTTTATTTGTCATATATTTTTAAGAACTATATTGTGATTATTTGATTCTCTAAACAGGTTTTCAGAATAATGTACTTGCATGTCAACTGAAGGAAAACAAAACAATCAAACATAAGAGGCTTCTATAATTTTATGTAGGATTAAAAACTTTTTTAAAAAAAGATTTTATTTACTCTTTGTCAGAGAGAATGAGAGAGAGAGAGAAAGAAAGAGTAAGAGCCTAAGTAGGCAGAGTGGCAGGCAGAAGAAGAGGGAGAATCATGCTCCCCATGGAGCAGAGAGCCTGATGCAGGGCTCAATCCCAGGACCTAGGATCATGACCTGAGCCAAAGACAGATGCTTAGCCAACTGAGCCACTCAGATGCCCCTAGGATTAAAATCTTTTATATAGAATTGGAAATTCATATGTAATGACTTTCAGCAATGTTACAGAGCAAAATCTCTGAGTTTTGGTGGAAGAAATGGGAAAAATAATTTGCCATTAATTATAGTTTGCTGCATTTTTTTAGGAATTTTAGGCATCACTAATTGAAATATATTAATCTCTGTGTCATGGCTTTATGAAAGAAATCATTCTGTTGTGTATTGTGTTATTCATTTTTAGAATTATTCATTTAAAAATATGTATTGAGAGGTGCCTGGGTGACTCACTCAATTAAGAATCTGACTCTTGATTTTGCTTAGATCATGATTTTGCCTGTGAAATGGAGTCAAAGTCCTGCATTGGGCTTTGCACTGGGTTTGCAGCCTGCTTAAGATTCTTTCTCCTTTTCCCACTGCCGCCCCACTTCCTCCACACCCAGTCATGCACACAGGTCTCTCTCTCTCCCCCCCAAAAAAACCTTTAAAATTTGTATTGAATACTCATTATGTTCCATGCATTGTGTCCAACTTTGGAAATTCAGAGATGTATTAGACAAAGTCCCTGCCTTCAAGTATCTTCCATCATAGTGGAGGAAGAATAGAGTTAGAAAATTACCATCCAGTCAATAAAATGAGTGGTACACAGAATTCTGAGGCTAGAGAATGGTTCTCTGTGACAGCCTGGGAGTGGTGGTAAGAGTAGTTCAGTAAAGCAGCTTGTTGGAAGGGCACATGAATTGAGTACTGAATAATAAGAAATTAGCCCAGTGAAGGTTATAAGCAGAGCAACTGGGAATAGAGAGGAGGAATGGAGTGCAGAGAGAGCAGCATACACCTAGGAAAGTTGTGTGGTGAGAAAATGAAGCTTATTCTGAACATTGCTAGTATTTTCATCTATTAACAGAGCTAAAGACCGTATTTCTTCTTATTTTTTTTCCTTCTATTGGTTCTTAAATATTTCTGGGGTGATAGATCTCTTTGGGTATGTTATGAAAAGACAATGAATTCTTTCTCCTGAAAATGCATGCTGTGTGCCTTCACATGAAAATTTGAAAATAATTTTACGAGGTAATGTCCATCCTAGAAACCCAGGTTAAGAAATCTTTGTTAATAACAGAGAATTGCATTTCAGTTAGTAATAGAGGTTACATTGAAGAATCTGAAATCTTCAAAGTAGGAATACTTTGGTTGACCTAATAACATCTGTGCTAGAGCAGGTCCAAAGCAAATGTTGGTTCCTAAATTATTTGGTCATCAGTTTATCTTATACTTTTAGCTTCTTAGTAGTTTGCTTTCTCATTTTCCATCAAAATAGACCTAAAGTAATACTCCAGGTTTGTACAGATGTATTTAAGAGAGATTAAGTGATTAGTTCAGGCTTTTATGTGGCTAGAAACCAGGTATTTCTGATTCTAAAGCCCAGAGTCTTTCCATTTTTGCTCTCCTAAATAGAAAAGACATATCTAAGATTAGAACATATGGTAAGGGAAGTGCGAATTTTTATCTTTATATTGAATGTTAGAAGTTAAGTGACTTAACCAGGGTCCCACTACTAGGGAAGAGAGGAACCAGAAGTGTAATGTAAATTTCGTGATTCCCATTCAGTAAATAATATACTGCCTTAAGATGGAGAGAGATAAATGACCAGGTGTTATAGGAATGGCCTTTAAAAGCAACCTTACTGGAGATTTTGGGTGGCTCAGTTGGTTGAACATTTGACTCTTTGTATTGACTCACGTCATGATTGTGCGATTGTGGGATTGAGCCCTGTACTGGGCTCTGCACTCAGTGTGGGGTCTACCTCTGATTCTTCCTCCCTCTCCCTCTGCCCCTCCCTGCTTATGCTTTCTCTCTCTCAAATAAATAAATAAAATCTTAAAAAAAAAAAAAAGCAAAGTTAGTTCATTAAGCCATTGTTTTGTTATTTGCAAATGACAAAAGGCACTTTACATATATCTTATTTAATTTTCACAGAATTACTGCAGGGGGTATAATTATCTCAGTTTTACATATGAGAAAATTGGGGTTCAGAAATATTAAGTGGTGAAGCTAAGACTGCACAACCCTTAAGTAATAGAGCTTGAACTATAACCCACGTCTCTCTGGCTCTATGTCCATACTGGTGAGACTACTCCACTCTGCCTCCTGGGTTTATTTAACCTGAATATAAAATGAATGCCTTTACTGATGGGAGGGGATGGCACATAGTAGACCTTAAAATAATTCAAAATTTTCTTTAATTATTGAGTTATTGAGGAATAGATAATATATATCTTAATTTTCAGACAAACATATGAAACAAAAAATTCATATTTATTTCTGATTACCTTAATTCAGTAATGAGAAGTATGGGGTTAATGAAGCTTCTCATCTCAGGCATCTCTGTGCACTTATTGAGTAAATTCGTGTTGAATAGTAGGGATTAAAATAGCAATTAACATATGCTTGCTATGGTAGGCATTCAATAAATATTTGTGTACTAAATGAGTGGAAATATTTTTAATCCATAAATTTTTAGGTTTAAATGTTTGAACTGAGGCTATTGGAAGCTGAGAATGTTAACACAAATGAAGGGGAAAGCGGAGAAACTTTTGGCATTTCACAAAGTGTCCTAGTTGAATAGGACTTAAACACATTTAATATATTGGGAATGGAGCAAGCTCATTTAAAACCTCATTTGGGAGACATCTGGAGAAGATGGCAGAGTAGGAGGACCCTAAACTCACTTCATCCCATGCATACAACTAGATAACATGCATATGAATGTAAATAACCTGGGAAAGAACCCGAAGGCTGGCAGAGCAGACTCCCCAGAGTTATGTGTTGAGAAGAGTCCAAATGAAAGAAGGTTGGAAGGGTAGAGATGGGATTTGGAGTTAAATGGACTATAGGAGGAAAGAAGGGAAGGATGCTGCAGATGCAGGGAGGGGAAAGAAACAGAACCTCAGGCCATAGCCCAGGGATGGAGAACCTGCATGGGGAAGATGAATCCCCATAATATTTGGCTTTGAAAACCAGAGGGGCCAAATTTCATGAATTTTTGTGACTGTGGGGTCATCACATGGAACTTTAAAATGTACATGGGCTCAGCTTTGGGAGAGCCAGGAGGGCTGAGGAAACTTAGTCCCCATCCTTAAAGAGATAGTAGAACTTATGGCCCTTTAGAGATACATACAGCATAGAAGCAGCAATTTGAAAAATAATGCATGGGGTATATGGGAGAAAGAGTCATTAAATAATCTCAGAGCATGAGCTGAAGGGCAGGAATCACTAGGAAACTTCTACAGGAACAAAGGAACTGGTGGATGCCATTTCCCTCCCCATTTTCTGGACTAGACACGGACACCTACGGAACCAATATGGCACCATCATTTGCTATCTGACTTGCTAATGGCATGCCCTGCCCCTGAATTCTGCAGAACGTTCCCTCAAACCAGGCCTTGGTTCCAGATCTCCTCCCACACAAACCTCACAAACACCATGTGTATCACCACCTCCAACCTTGCCTACCTGGGTTCCCAGTGGCTGCAGGTCCCCTCCTACAGCAGACTGGTAGTACAGACGATGCTGGCAGTAGTGTGCCAGCACTACTGTATTCTCCTGTAGACCTGCTCCCTTCAAACTGCCCTTGGCTAGAGCCCATCCAGAGTGGTGCCACAAGCCTGGCAATGTGTAAGAGCCCCGAAATGGGCTGGCACCACTGCAAAGTGACTCTTGCCCTGGGAGCAGGGAAGATAACCATAGACACCAGTCTGACTGTGGCTTGGGAGAAAGACATTTGTTCTGAGTATAGGCCATACCTGCTAGTGAATGCTTCTCAGAGAACAATACAGGGAAAGTGACCTATAGTTTAGTGCTACTGCATCTTGAAAATGCCTGGTTTGATTTGACTCAAGCTGAAGGTGGCCTCACTAACAGCACCGAGACCCACTGAAAACAGAGATCATACCCTGTTCACAAAAGGCAAAGAGAGTCGTTGCAGATGACTGAATCAAAGGCAAATATAGCTCAGCTGCAATAGGAGGGTGCATTCAGTAGACATAGGAGACCACAGTGAGCACCAAGTTTTGATAAACGGGATATTGCATTGCAGAGCATCACGGGACCTCTTCATAAGGCTCCTACTTTCAAGCAGGAGACATAGCTGACTTTCCTAACACATAGAAACAGACACAGGGAGTTAGACAAAATGAAGAGACAGAGCAAGATGTCCCAAATGAAAGAACAGGTCAAAATCACAGGAAGAGACCTAAACCAAATGGAGATAAGTAATGTGCTTGACAGAGAATTTAAATTAGCAGTCGTAATGGTACTTACTGGATTTGAGAAAAAAGAGGAGGAGTTCAATGAGACCCTTAACAAAGAGATAGAAAGCATAAAAAAGAACCAATAAGAGATGAAGAACTCAATAACTGAAATTAAAAATGACACTAGGTGGAATAATAATAGACTAGAGGAAGCAGAAGAATGGATCAGTGACTTGGAGGAGAGAGTACTAGAAAGCAATCAAGCTCAACAGGAGAGAGAAAAAAATAAGAAAAGTAAAAATGGACTCAGAACTGAGCGATGCCATTAAGCAAATAACACTTGCATTATAGGGATTCCCAAAAGAGAAGAGAGTAAAGGGGCAGAAAATTTATTTGAAGATATAATAGTAGAAAACTTTTCAAATATGGGGAAAGAAACAGAAATTCAGATCCAGGATGTACAGAGAGCCACCAATAAAAGTAGACCAAGGATATCCACACCAAGGTACGTAGTAATTAAAATGGCAAAAAGTAGTGATAAAGAGAGAATTTTAAAAGCAGCAAGACAAAACTTACATGCAAGGAAAACATAAGGCTATCAGCTTTTTTTTTTTTTTGTCAGAAACTTTGACAGGCCAGAAACTTTGGCATGATATATATTGAAAGTGCTGAAAGAAAAAATCTGCAGCCAAGAATGCTCTATCCAGAAAAGCTGTCATTCAGGATAAGAGAGATAAAGAGTTTCCTCAGGATGCCTGGGTGGCTCAGTCAGTTAAGCTGCTGCCTTTGGCTCAGGTCATGATCCCAGAGTCCTTGGATTGAGTCCTGCATCGGGCTGCTTGCTCAGCGGGGAGCTTGCTTCTCTGACTCTGCTGCCACTCTGTTTGCTTGTGCGCTCTCTCTCTCTCTCTCTGACAAATAAATAAATAAATAAAGTCTTAAAAAGAAAGGTTTCCCAGACAAAAGTTAAAGGAGTTCATCACCACTGAACCAGCTCTATAAGAAATGTTAAAGGGGTCTCTGAGTGGAAAGGAAAGAAAGACCAGGGAAAGGAATAGAAAGTAGGAGTAAGAAAAGTAGGAAGCACAAAAGCAGTGAAATTAAATATATCTATGAAAATCAGTCAAGGGATTCAGAATATGAAAGATTATAAAGTATATGACAGCATATACCGAAAATGTGAGGGGGAAAGTAGTAGTGTCCAAATATAAGTGATTATCAACATAATATTAGACTGCTATTTGCAGAAGATGTTATATGCAAATGTAATGGTAACCACAAATCAAAAACAGTAATAGACATACAAAACATAAAGAGAAAGGAATCAAAGTGTGTCATTAAAGAAAGCCACTACACTGTGAGATGAGAGAGCAAGAGAACAAAAAACCACAAAACAAATAACAAAATGGCAATAAGTACATACCTATCAATACTTATTTGGAATGTAAATGGACTGAGTGCTCCAATCAAAAGATATAGGGTGACAAAATGGAGAAAAAAGCTAGACCCATAATATGTTGCCTGCAAGACTCACTTCAGACCTAAAGACACATGCAGATTGAAAGTGAAGAAATGGAAAAGCATTTATCATGCAAGTGGAAGTGAAAAGAAAGCTGAAGTAGCAATACTTATATCAGAAAAAAATATACTTTAAATCTAAGACTGTAACAAGAGACAGAGAAGGATACTATATATATAATCATAAAGGGAACAATCTAACAAGAAGCTAGAAGAATTACAAGTATATACACACCCCAAATGGGAGCACACAAATATATAAGGTGGTAATAACAAACATAAAGAAGTAATTGGTAATAATACATTAATAGTAGTGGACTTTAATACACTATTTACACCAGTGGGTAGATCATCCAAACAGAAAATCAAAAAGGAAACCATGGCTTTGAATGACACATTGGACCAGATGGATCTAACAGGTATATTCAGAACGCACCATCCCAAAACAGCAAAATACACATTCTTTTCAAGTGCACATGGAACAATTTCCAGAATAGATCACATATTCAAAAAGATTAAGCCATACCATGCATCTTTTTTGATCTCGACACTATGAATCTAGAAATCAGTCACAAGGAAAAAAATCTGGAAAGGAAACAAATACTTGGAGATTAAATAACATGCTACTAAACAATAAATGGCAATCAAGAAATCAAAAAATAAAAAAAAAATACATGAAAACAAATGAGAATGAAAACACAGTGGTCCAAAATCTTAGGGAGGCCGCAGAAGGGAAGTTCATAGCAATACAAGCCTACCTCAAGAAGCAAGAAAAGTCTCAAATAAACAACCTAACCTTACACCTAAAGGTCTAGAAGAAGAAGATCAAACAAAACCCAAACCTAGCAGAAGGAGGGAAATAATAAAAATTAGAACAAAAATAAATGATATAGAAACTAAAAAACAATAGAACAGATCAATGATACTAGGAACTGGTTCTTTGAAAAGATCAATAAAATTGTCAAGCCTTTAGTTGGATTCATCAAAGGAAAAAAAGGAGGACTCGAATAAACAAAATAGGAAGTGAAAGAGGAGAAATAACAACTGATGTCACAGAAATACAAGGGGTAAGAAAATATTATGGAAATTATATGCCAACAAGTTGGGCAGCCTAGAAGAAATGTTAAAATCCTAGAAACATATAACTTCCCAAAACTGAAGGAGAAAGAAATAGAACATTTGAACAATCTGATTACCAGCTGTGAAATGGAATCAGTAATTAAAACTCTCCTAACAAACAAAAGTCCAGGACTAGAGGTCATCACAGGCAAATTCTACCAAACATTTAAAGAAGAATTAATATCCATTCTTCTCAAGCTGTTCCAAAAAATAAGAGGAAAAGCTTCCAAATTCATTTTGTGGGGCCAGCAATACCTTGATCCTAAAACCAGATAAAGACACTACAAAGAAGGAACAACAGGCGAATATGTCTTATGAACATAGATGCAAAAATCGTGAATAAAAAATTAGCAAACTGAATCCAACGATACATTAAAAACTCATTCACCACAATCAAGTGGCATTTATTCCTGGGATGCAAGGATGGTTCATTATTCACAAATCAGTCAGTGTGATACATCACATCAACAAGAGAAAAAATCAAAACCATATGATTATTTGAATAGATGCACTAAAAACATTTGACAAAGTACAACATCCATTTATGATGAAAACCCTCAAGAAGTACGTTTAGAGGGAATATACCTCAACATAATAAAAGCCTTATATGAAAAATTCAGTTAACATCATACTCCATGGGGAAAAACAGAGCTTTTTCCTGTAAGGTCAGGAACAAGACAAAGATGTCCAGTCTCACCGATTTTATTCAACATAGTGCTGGAATTTCTACCTGTAGCAGTCACACAAGCCAAAGGAATAAAAATCATCCAAATTGGTAATAAAGAAGTAAAACTTAACTGTTTGCAGATGATATGATATTATATATAGAAAGCCTTAAAGTCTCCACCAAAAAACGTCAAGAACTGATAAATGGATTCAGTAAGGTCACAGGATACAAAATCAATGTACAGAAATATGTTGCATTACTACACACTAATAATCAAGTAGCAGAAAGAGAAATGAAGAAAGTCCCATTTATAATTGTACTAAAAATAATAAAATACCTAGGAATAAACTTAACCAAAGAAGGGAGAGACCCGTTCTTTGAAAAATATAGAACACTGATGAAAGAAGTTGAAGATAACACAAATGGAAAGATATTCCATGCTCATGGATTAAGAACAAATATTGTTAAAATGTCTATACCACACATCCTAAAATTTTGTATGGAACCACATAAGACCCTGAATAGTTAAAGCAGTTTTGAAAAGTGAAAACAAAATTGGATGTAGCACAATCTCAGATATCAAGATATAGTACAAAGCTGTAGTCATCAAACCAGTATGGTACTTATTGATTCTTTCAAAAAACCAGCTTCTAGTTTCATTGATATGTTCTACTGTATCTCTGGTTTCTACCTCATTGATCTCTGCTCCAATCTTGATTATTTCCCTTCTTATGTGTGGAATTGGTTTGATTTGTTGTTGATTCTCCAGTTCTTTAAGGTGTAGAGACAGCTGGTGTGTTCTGGATTTTTCAGTTTTTTTGAGGGAGGCTTGGATGGCTATGTATTAACCCATTAGGACCGCCTTTGCTGTATCCCATAGGGTTTGGACCGAAATGTCTTCATTCTCATTGGTTTCGTTGAATTGTTTCAGTTCTTCTTTGATCTCCTGGTTGATCCAAGCATTCTTAAGCAAGGTGGTCTTTAGCTTCCAGGTGTTTGAGTTCCTTTGGAACTTTTCCTTGTGATTGAGCTCCATTTTCAAAGCATTGTGATCTGAGAATATGCAGGGAATAATCTCAGTCTTTTGGTATCAGTTGAGTCCTGATTTGTGACCCAGTATGTGGTCTATTCTTGAGAAGGTTCCATATGCACTTGAGAAGAATGAGTATTCTGTTGTTTTAGGGTGGAATGTTCTGTATATATCTATGAGGTCCATCTGGTCCAATGTGTCATTCAATGCTCTTGTTTCTTTATTGATTTTCTGCTTCGATGATCTATTTCTGAGAGAGGCGTGTTAAGATCTCCTACTATTATTGTATTCATATCAATATGACTCTTTATCTTGATTAGCAGTTTTCTTATGTAATTGGCTGCTCCCATATTGGGGGCATAGATATTTACAATTGTTAGATCATCTTGGTGGATAGTCCCTTTAAGAATGATGTAGTGTCCTTCTGTATCTCTGACTACAGTCTTTAGTTTAAAATCTAATTTGTCTGATATGAGAATCACTACCTCAGCCTTCTTTTGAGGCCCATTGTCGTGAAAGATGCTTCTACATCCCTTCACTTTTAGTCTGGGTGTATCTTCAGGTTCAAAATGGGTCTCTTGTAGACAACATATGGATGGGTCCTGTCATTTTATCCAATCTGCAACCCTGTGTCGTTTTATGGGTGCATTTAGGTCATTCACATTGAGAGTGATTATTGATAGATACGTTTTTATTGACATTGTGTTACCTTTGAAGTTTTTCCTCCTGTAGATTGTCTCTATATTTCTGTTCAATGCTATTCTTAGGATTTTTCCTCTTTTATAGAACCTGCCTTAATATTTCCTGCAGTGTCAGCTTGGTAGTTGCATAGTCTTTTAAGCCTTGCCGGTGTTGGAAACTCTTTATCTCTCCATCCATTTTGAATGTCAGTCTTGCTGGGTAATGTATTCTTGGCTGCATGTTCTTCTCATTTAGTTCCCTGAATATATCTTGCCAGCCCTTTCTGGCTTGCCAGGTCTCTGTGGACAGGTCTGACGTTATTCTGATGGGCTTTCCTCTGTAAGTAAGGAGCCTCTTTGTCCTAACGGCTTTCAAGAGATTGTATCTACAATTATGATTCCTCAATTTGACTATCAGGTGCCTTGATGTTTTTTTTTTGGAATCTATAATCTTAGGTGGAGACCGTTCAGCCTTTAGTACATGAACGCTGGTTCCATTCGCGAGATTGGGAAGATTTTCATGAGGAACTTATTCCACTATATCTTCTAGACTTCTTTCTTTCTCCTCCCCTTCAGGGATTCCAATAATTCTGACGTTGGAACGTTTCATGGCATCATTTATTTCCCCGATTCTGTTCTCATGGCTTCTAAGCCGTTTGTTCCAGGCTTCCTCCTGATCCTTTCTCTCTATCTGTTTGTTCTCAAGTTCACTAATTCTATCTTCTGTCTCAGTTACCCTAGCTTTGAGAGAATTTAGATTAGATTGGAACTCATTGAGAGCATTGTGAACCTCATCCCTGGTAGCTTTCAGTTCTGCCCTAACATTGTGAACCTCATCCCTGGTCGCTTTCAGTTCTGCCCTAATCAATTCCGTTTGGTCATCCATGGATTTCTCCAATGCAGCTATTGCCTGGATAATTGTTACCCTGAATTCTCTTTCTGACATATTGTCTATGTGGATAGCCGTTAGCTCTGTTGCAGAAGGCCCATCCTCTGTGTTTTTCTTCTGTTGGGCGTTCCTCCTCCTAGTCATTTTGGTGAGAGATGACTGAACAGATGTAGCTGGATGTATCGACCATGGTGCAGTCAAGGTGCACCCTGGATCGCTTCTGAGCAATAAGGATTCCCCATCCAAACGAGAGAAAAAAGAAGAGAAAAGGAAAAAAAAATAGAGAAAGAGAGAGACAGGAAAAAAAGGAAAGATAAAAGAGAAGGCTCAGCCCAAATGGGGCTCAAGGTAAGATTGATGAACTTTACAAACAGAAACAGACAAACAAAAAGACTGATAAAAGTACATGACAAGAGGGGAAATATATATATATATATATATATATATATATATATATATATATATATATATTTGGTCATATGTGCAAATAAAGGAAGAACTTCATCAAACAGAATCCCAAGTGTAAGATTTATATACTATCAGGACAAACACAAAAACACAGAAACACTGTTGGAAGAAAAAGATGGGAGAGTGGTTTTAAGTTCTCAGTGTGTGAGAGGAAGGTTGTTTTGATTCTTCCTGGAAGTATCTTGATATCTTTGTTAAAGGACTCAACTTTCCTAAGATAAAGGGGAATTAAAAATTGGTTTGCCTATAGGGGTAGCATTGAAGTTTAACTCTATATGAATATTAGAAAATAAAAATAAAAAAGGAATAAAATGGACTAAACTAAACTAAAATTTAAAAAAAATTAAAAAATAGAAATGCAAAAGAAAAACACAGGTTTATGTATCGATAAACCATTGGCCACACTAATCCAAAAGAAAAGAGAGAAAGCCGAAATTAATAAAATTATGAATGAAAAGGGAGAGATCACAACTAACACCAGGAAGTAGAAACAATCATCAGAAGTTATTATCAACAGTTATATGCCAATAAGCTAATCAACCTAGATGAAATGGATGCATTCCTGGTAAACTATAAACTCCCAAAATTGAACCAGGAAGATATTGACAACCTGAATAGACTGAGGTCTAGTAACGAGATTGAAGCAGTGATCAAAAACCTCCCAAAAACAAGAGCCCAGGACCTGATGGACTCCCTGGGGAATTCTACCAAACAACTTTCAAAGAAGAAACAACACCTATACTCCTGAAGCTCTTTCAAAAAATTGAAATAAGTCAAGCAGAGAGAGTCAATTATCATATGGTTTCACTTATTTGTGGAGCATAACAAATATCATGGAGGACAAGAGAAGGGAGTTGGGGTAAATTGGAAGGGTAGGTGAATCACGAGAGACTATGGACTCTTAAAAGCAATCTGAGTGGTTTGAAGTGGCGGGGGTGTGGGAGGTTGGGGTACCAGATGGTCAGTATTAAAGAGGGCATGGATTGCATGGAGCACTGGGTGTGGTGAAAAAATAATGAATACTGTTTTTCTGAAAATAAATAAATTGAAAAAATTAAAAGAAAAAAAATTGAAGCAGAAAGAAAACTTCCAGACTCTTTCTGTGAAGCCAGCATTACCCTGATCCCCAAACCAAGCAAAGACTCTACCAAAAAGGAGAATTTAAGACCAATATCACTGATGAATATGGATGCTAAGATTCTCAACCAGATCCTAGCCAACAGGATCCAACAGCACATTAAAAAGATTATCCACCATGACCAGGTGGGATTTATCCTTGGGTTGCAAGGATGGTTCAACATTTGCAAATCAATCAATGTGATAGAACTAATTAATAAGAGAAGAGAGAAGAACCACATGGTCCTCTCAATTGATGCAGAAAAAGCATTTGACAAAATCCAGCATCCGTTCCTGATTAAAATGCTTCAAAGTACAGGGACAGAGGGAACATTCCTGAACTTCACAGAATCTATCTATGAAAGACCCACAGCAAATGTCATCCTCAATGGGAAAAAGCTTGCAGCCTTCCCGTTGAGATCAGGAACACGACAAGCATGCCCACTCTCACCACTCTTGTTCTACATAGTATTAGAAGTCCTAGCAACAGCAATCAGACAACAAAGAGAAATAAAAGGTATCCAAATGGGCAATGAAGAAGTCAAACTCTCTCTCTTCGCAGACGACATGATTCTTTATATGGAAAACCCAAAAGGCTCCACCCCCAAACTACTAGAACTCATACAGCAATTCAGCAACGTGGCAGGATACAAAGTCAATGTACAGAAATCAGTGGCTTTCTTATACACTAACAATGAAAATATAGAAAGGGAAATTAGAGAATCGATTCCATTTACTATCACCAAGAACCATAAAATACCTGGGAATAAACCCAACCAAAGAGGTAAAGGAACTGTACTCGAGGAACTACAGAACACTCATGAAAGAAACTGAAGAAGACACAAAAAGATGGAATACCATTCCATGCTCTTGGATCAGAAGAGTAAACATCATTAAAATGTCTATAATGCCTAGAGCAATCTATACTTTTAATGCCATTCCGATCAAAATTCCACCGGTATTCTTCAAGGAGCTGGAGCAAATAATCCAAAAATTTGTATGGAATCAGAAGAGACCCCAAATCGCTAAGGAAATGTTGAAAAACAAAAATAAAACTGGGGGCATCACGTTACCTGATTTCAAGCTTTATTACAAAGCTGTGATCACCAAGGTAGCATGGTACTGGGATAAAAACAGACACATGGACCAGTGGTACAGAGTAGAGAGCCCAGATATGGATCCTCAAGTCTATGGGCAAATGATCTTTGACAAAACAGGATAAAATATACAGTGGAAAAAAGACAGTCTCTTCAATAAATGGTGCTGGGATAACTGGGCAGCTATATGTAGAAGAATGAAACTCGACCATTCTCTTACACCATACACAAAGTTAAACTCAAAATGGATAAAAGACCTCAACGTGAGAGAGGAATCCATCAGAATCCTAGAGGAGAACATAGGCAGTAACCTCTTTGCTATCAGCCACAGCAACTTCTTTCAAGATATGTCTCCAAAGGCAAAGGAAACAAAAGCGTAAAGGAACTTTTGGGACTTCATCAAAATCAAAAGCTTCTGCACAGCAAAGGAAACAGTCAAGAAAACAAAGAGGCAACCCACAGAATGGGAGAAGATATTTGCAAATGACAGTACAGACAAAAGGTTGATATCCAGTATCTATAAAGAACTCCTCAAACTCAACACACACAAAACAGGCAATCATATCAAAAAATGGGCAGAAGATATGGACAGACACTTCTCCAATGAATACCTACAAATGGCTATCAGACACATGAAAAAATGTTCATCATCACCAGACCTCAGGGAGATTCAAATTAAAACCACATTAAGATACCACCTTACACCAGTCAGAACGGCCAAAAGTAGCAAGACAGGAAACAACATGTGGAGAGGATGTGGAGAAAGAGGAACCTGCTTACATACACTGTTGGCGGGAATGCAAGCTGGTGCAGCCTCTTTGGAGAAGAGTGTGGAGATTCCTCAGGAAATTAAAAATAGAGCTTCCCTATGACCCTGCAATTGCATTACTGGGTATTTACCCCAAAGATACAGATGTAGTGAAAAGAAGGGCCATCTGTACCCCAGTGTTTATAGCAACAATTGCCATGGTCGCCAAACTGTGGAAAGAACCAAGATGCCCTTCAGTGGATGAATGGATAAGGAAGATGTGGTCCATATCACTATGGAGTAATATGCCTCCATCAAAAAGGATATATACCCAACTCCTATAGCAACATGGATGGGGCGGGAAGAGATTATGCTGAGTGAAACAAGTCAAGCAGAAAGTGTCAATTATTATATGGTTTCACTTATTTGTGGAGCATAACAAATAGCATGGAGGTAAAGGGGAGATGGAGAGGAGAAGGGAGTTGAGGGAAATTGGAAGGGGAGGTGAACCATGAGAAACTATGGACTCTGAAAAACAATTTGAGGGTTTTGAACGGGGGGTGGGAGGTTGGGGGAACCATGTGTTGGGTAATTGGAGAGGGCACAGAAATCAAGGAGCGCTGGGTGTGGTGCAAGAACAATGAACACTGTTTCACTGAAAAGAAAGAAAAACAAAACAAACAAAACAAAACAGTTTGGTACTGGCACAAAAATAGACACATAGATTAATGGAACATAATAGAGATCACAGGTATAAATCCATGATTACATAGTCCATTAATTTTTGATGGAAGAGCCAAGAATATGCGTTTATCAAATGGTGTTGGGAAAACTTGACAACAGCATGCAAAAGAATGAAACTGGACCACTTCCTTTCACCATATACATAAAGTAACTGAAAATGGATTAAAGTCCTAAATGTGAGATGTGAAATCATAGAAATCCTAAAAGAGAGCATAGGAAGTACTTTCTCTGATATTGGCTGTAGCAACTTCTTTCTAGATAGGTCTCTTCAGGCAAGGGAAACAAAATCCAAAACAAACTATTGGGACTACATCAAAATAAAAAGCTTCTGTACAGCAAAGTAAACAAGCAGCAAAACTAAATGAATGGGGGAAAGATATTTGCATTGTTTTTTGCATGTCATTTATATATAATAAAAGGTTAGTATCTAAAAGATAAAAAGAACTGTTACTCAAAACTCAAAAACTAAAACATCCAATTAAACTTGGCAGATCACATGGACAGAAATTTTTCCAAAGAAGATATAAAGATGGCCAGCAGGGACGCCTGGGTGGCTCAGTTGGTTAAGCGGCTGCCTTCGGCTCAGGTCATGATCCCAGCGTCCTGGGATCGAGTCCCACATCGGGCTCCTTGCTCGGCAGGGAGCCTGCTTCTCCCTCTGCCTCTGCCTGCCATTCTGTCTGCCTGTGCTCGCTCGCTCTCTCTCCCTCTATCACTGACAAATAAATAAATAAATAATCTTTAAAAAAAAATTAAAAAAAAAATAAAGATGGCCAGCAGACACATGAAAAGATTCTTAATATCACCCATTATCAGGTAAATACATATGAAAATTTCATGTCACACCTATTGGAATGGCTAAAATAAAAAACACAAGAAACAACAAGTGATGGTGAGGATACGGAGAAGAAGGTACCCTTGTGCACTGTTGGTGGGAATGCAAGCTGGTGCAGCCACTGTGGAAAACAGCATGGAGTTTTCTCAAAAAATTAAAAACAGAATTACCAAATGATCCAGTAATTCTACTACAGGTATTTTCCCAAAGAATACACTAATTTAAAAGATATATGTAATTTATTTACTAATAAATTATTTGTAATAGCCAAGATATGGAAGCAACCCAAGTGCCCATCAATAGATGAGCACATAAAGAAAATGTGGTATATATACACAAGGGAACATTACTCAGAATCTTGTCATTTGCAACAACATGGATGGATCTAGAGGATATACTGCTAAGTGAAATAAGTCAGTGTATGAAAGACAAATATATGATTTCACCCATAGATAGAATTTTTGAAACAGACATTTGAGCAAGGAAAAAAAAGACAAACTCCAAAATAGGCTCTTAATTGTAGAGAACAAACTGATTGGTAGGTGGGTGGGCTGATGGGTGAAATAAGTGAAGGGGATGAAGATTATACTTACTGTGATGAGCACTGAGTAATGTATAGAATTGTTTTTAAAGGTTTTATTTATTTGAGAGAGAGAGAGAGAATATGAGCAGGGGGGAGCGGGAGGGGCAGAGGGAAAAGCAGAATCCCACATAATAGAGAGCCTGACTCAGGGCTCAATCCCAGGATCCTGGGATCATGACCTGAACCAAAGGCAGACGCTTAGCCGACTTAGTCACCCAGGTGCCCCATAGAATTGTTGAATCACAATATTGTGTATCTGAAACTAAAATAACACTGTACATTACTATACTGCAATAAAAAACAACAACAAAAAAACAAACCCTAAAACCTCATTTGGAGGTGTTTGTCTCTTCATGCAGCATGACATAGTAAATAGAGTATAGGTTTTGGAATTAGCAGATAAATTTTAAAATTCTAACTACTCCTTGAGTGTTACAGTGCTTCTTTGAGCCTCAGTGTTATTTATCTTTAAAATAGTGATACTAATCCTTTACTCAGTATTGTTGTGAGGGGTATATAATAATATCTCTGATAGAGTAGAAATCCTCTTTACCCACTTACTGGATTAATTGATGCTTTCCATTTTCATGAGATATGCAGCTTCATGTATGTTTAAAGAATCTTTCTGATCTGTTGGAAGAGTACAATGTATTGATGGGACATGAATTCTCGTGTCATAAATAAATTATGAAACTTTAAATAATTTTAATTAAAATTAGAAATATCTTCCAAAGGAATAATACTCTAATTTTTCATCTTACTCATATCATTACCTCAGGAATAGCAATGCTTATGAGATGTGCTAATAACATTTCTGGAACCTGATAAAAATTATAATTATTTTGAATTTTCTTATAAAAGACTTGAAAGGGTTCATCTGAGTTAAGGTTTATTAATATTGTGGGGCCTTGGACTTAAAGATCAACATCACTCATATTATGGAACTGGATGAAAAATGAAATGATTTAATAAAAGGATTAGATTATATTTATTATTTTCCCTGAGGAGCCTGGATCTTTTATTTCAATTTAACATAAATTGTTTGTAGTTAAGGATTCAACTTCACCAGAACAACTTTTCCCTATATTCTGAGGAGGAAGTCATGATCTTTTTATTAATTCCTAGAAGCTGACTTAATTATATCCAAGAAAGGAATTTTCCTTCCTTTGTATCAATATTTGCCAGAGTTGGGACTAGTTTTAAGTTGTATTGCGCTGATTATATCATTTCTTTACTGTGAAATTTTTATATTGTGAGTAGATTTGCATTTTTTAATTGATTGGATTACTTCAATTAAGGCTATCAGTAGATAATTGAGATATTTTATATATTTTTAATTGAAATCTGGTATGAAAGTGGTATGTTCTGAGACAGTGAGTGTTGTACCTAATTAGTGAACCAGATTATTCCAGAGATCAAATTGTTTTTGGTGGGAGAGGGGAGCAATTTTGCTTTGTCATTTATACATCCTTACTTTCAAAATGGTTTGAATTTGGCAAAGCGTTGTTCTTAGCAAAGTTTACATTGGAGTGCATGTCATCCTGCCAAAATGAAGTAAGTAGAAATTTTTTCAGCTATCTAATTTTAATAGCTGAAAAAATTTCTACTTACTTCATTTCTCATTTAGTTTATCAAAAGTTGCCAGCCACTCCTGAAAACACACTACACACTTAAAATTAAGAATGGGTTTTCTTGTTATTAAAGTAACGAAAGAATCATTATCCTCTTCCTGTCTGCTCAGAGCAACACATACTTTGGAAGTTTAGAACTGTCAGTCAAATTGTTTTTCAAAAATGGTTAAGTACTATCAAGGGAATAGATGAGTTCCTTTTGTTTCTGTGCTAGTGAGCTAAATGTTCTCATAGTGCTGATTATGCTTTTTTCAAGCTTTTTATCTTTTTATGTACTAATCCATTCTTTTTTAAAGAAATGAAAACAGTAAAATCTGTAAACTTTTCATCTTTAGCTTTTCTGATTTTCCTGCTGCAGTCTTTGTCTACCCCTGTCTTGCTCCAGTTGAATAGAAGAGGTTGATTTCTTTCTTCTGTATTTTTATCATTCTTGATTTTTTCTATTAATTGGTTTTTGGTAATGAGCTGTCTGGCAAGGCAATAGAAGTCTGGGTTTTAGGCATCTCAGGTCTAAAATGAATGTGCTGCATACTATTGCCAACTGCTTTGACTGTTATGAATATTTAGTGCTAAAGAAAAGAAATAGGCTAGGAAATGCATTTATTTTTATTTATTTATTTTTAAAAGATTTTATTTATTTTTTTACAGAGAGAAGAGAGGGAGTGAGAGAACACAAGCAGGGGGAGCAAGCAGGTAGAGGGAGAGGGAGAAGCAGACTCCTCGTGGAGCAGGAGCCCCATGCGGGGCTTGATCCCAGGTCCTGGGATCATGACCTGAGCTGAAGGCAGATGCTTAACTGACTGAGCCATCCAGGTGCCCCAATAGGCTAGGAAAATTAAATAAAAAAATACTTGTGTGTGTGGGAAGACTTAAGATGACAGAAGTATAGGGGGACCCTAAGCTTGCCTCAACCCTTGAACACAGATAAATATAAAATCATTTTGAACACCCAGTAAGTAAATCGATCTTGAATACTGAGAGAACAAAACTGTACAACTAGAGGTACCAAAGTGGCCACCTTGTAGCAGGTAGGAGCTGGGGAGAGTTGATTTGAGAGACAGGAGACGAGAACTGTGGGTGCTGCAAAGGGGAAGGAGCCCTGATCATGGAGAGAGGAGTGGGAGAGAAAGGAAGAGACAGAGAGAAAGAGTGAAAGTGTGCACCGGGGTTGCACAAGGAAAACTCTTCCCTGAAACCACTTACTGGGAAAAGGAGAGAGGCTGACCACTGCAGGTTTTTATAAGCTGCAGAGTACAAAGTCTGCAGCTTTGGAGGTCTGTGCAGTTACCAGGGTTATGCCTGGTAGGCTTGATGGTACTCCAATGGGGAAAGAAGATGATGACCCGGGAGAAGGCAGCATGATCCGAGGGTCTCTTGGGCTGCCAAGGAGAAACAGTTCCCCTCCTTGGAGTGCATTTGGGAGTAGTGGCATGGCCTCTCTAGGGACAAAAGACCCAGCAGGAGCCATTGAGCTGCCCCATTCACTAACATAGGGACAGAGAGACAAGTTGAGGGCAGCAAACTTTAGTACTGGTTTTGGCTGTGCTGTACTTCAAACTCCAAACTGCTGCATGGTTGGGTGACCAATTTCTGGGACAAACTGGCAAACGGCAAAAGCTCGGTGAGACACTTCCCCAGAAAACCAGCATGGCTTCATGCTATGGGATCTTTAAAATGGGGAGTTTTGAAATCTTGCCATGAACCTTAGATAAAACACAGGAGGATTGTGCCACCTGGCAGGTGGACATCTCAGGTGCAGGCAGGGTGAAGGCAGGGATCTGGCAGAAGCCAGTGACTCAAGTGGGGTCGTGATTGCTTTTCTATGAGGGCTTGCTGATGAGTGGTGACTACAGACTTCCCACTCCAGGGATGAGAGAGCTAGTCGATGCCATCTTCTCTTCCTGATGCCTCCTGCACCCCCATTAACACTGACTGACCTCATTGAGCAAAACTTCTCCACCCAGTGGAGGCTGGAGGTGCTTACACCAAGCCCCATAGCTCTCCCCACCACAAGCTGCAAGTACATTTGCACTAGGGCAAGTCTGAGATTCAGTGCATCAGGCCACATGCCGAGAAGACCAGCACAAATCCCTTGCATGCACCAAGTCTGCTGATCATAGAGTGCTGCAACTCTTCAGCTCTAGGGGAAATAGGATCTAGCTTCTTCCTGGCCACCCCGATCCCAGATCTGGCTTTTAACAAGTAGACCAAAACATATACAGGATCCAGCTTTCTATTTTTGTTTTGTTTTGTTTTGTTTTTGGACCCCTTCTTAATATAGCCATTATTCTCGGGCACAGAAATACAACAGTCTTTTCTAATAAAAAAACTGTGACCCAAAATAAATGACAAGACAGAAGAATTCAGCCCAAAAGAAAGAACAAGAAGAAGTCATGGCTAGGGAATTAATCAATACAGATACAAGTATGATGTCTGAACCAGAATTTAAAATAGTAATCACAAGGACATTAGCTGGGATTGAGAAACAAATAGAAGGCAGTAGAGAATCCCTTACTGAAGAGATAAGAAACCTAAAGGCCAGTCAGGCCAAATAAAAAAATGATATAACCAAGATGCAAAAGTGAATAGATGCAGTGACAGCAAGGATGGACAAAGCAGAGGAATGAACCAGTAGTATAGAAGATAAAATTTTGGAAAATAATGAGCTGAACAAAAAAGGGAAGGAAAATATTAGAGTATGAATGTGGACTTAGGGAACTCAGTGAATCTTTATAGTATAATAACATTCATATCATAGGTGTCCCAGAAGATGAAGAGAAAGGAAAAAGAGAAGAAGGTTTATTTGAACAAATTAGAGCTGAAAACTTCTTAATCTGGGGAAGGAAATAGACATCAAAATCCAGGAAGTACAGAGAACTCCATTAAATCCAACCAAAGCTGGCCATCACCAGGACATATCACAGTCAAATTCACAAAATACACAGACATGGAAATAATCCTGAAAACAGCAAGGGAAAAAACATCTTTAACGTTCAAGGGAAGACAGAGATCCAGTTCACAGCAAAACTGTCCATAGAAATTCCACAGGCCAAAAAAGAATGGCATGATGTATTCAACATGGTGAATGGAAAAAAAAAATGCAGACGTGAATACTTTATCTAGCAAGTTTGTCATTCAGAACAGAAGGAGAGATAAAGAGTTTCCCAAAGAAAAACTAAAGGAGTTTGTGGCTACTAAACCAGCCCTGTAGGAATTAGTAAAGGGGACTCTGAGTGGAGGAAAAAAAACACCCAAAGCAATAAAGACTAGAAAGGAATAGAGAACATAACCAGAAACACCAACTTTATAGGTAACACAATGGCATTAAATTAGTATCTATCAATAATTACTCTAAATGTAAATGGCCTTAGTGCTCCAGTCAAAAGACATAGCATATTGGAATGGGTTAAAAAAAAAACAAAACCCCAAAAAACAAGACCCATCTATATGCTACCTACAAGAGACTCATTTGAGACCTAAAGACATCTGCAGATTGAAAGTGAGGTGATAGAAAACCATCTATAAGCTAATGGATGCCAAAAGAAAGCTGCAATAGCCATTCTTATGTTAGACAAAGAGGTAACATGAGATGAGGAGGGCGTTATATCATAATTAAGGGTCTAATCATCAAAAAGATCTAACAGTTGTAAATATTTAGGTCCCCAATTTGGGAGCACCCAAATATATCCATCAGTTGATAACAAACATAAAGAAATTCATTGATAATAACATAGTAATAGTAGGGGACTTTAATACCCTACTTACAGCAGTGGACAGATCATCTAAGCAGAAAATCGACGAGGAAATAATGGCTTTGAATGACACACTGGACCAGATGGATTTAACAGATATACTCAGAACATTTTATCCTAAAGCAATGGAATACACATTCTTTTTGAGTGTGCATGGAACAATCTCCAGAATAGATCACATACTGGGTCACAAATCAGCCCTTAACAAGTATAAAAAAGATTCAGATCATATCATGCATATTTTCAGACCACAGTGCTTTGAAACTTGATGTCAACTACAAGAAAAAATTTGGAAAGACCACAAATACATGGGGATTAAAGAATATCCTACCAAAGAATGAATGAGTTAACCAGGAAATAAAGAAATAAAAAATATATATATATATGGAAACAAATGAAAATGAAAGCATTATGGTTCAAATCTTTTGGGATGCAGTAGAGCTGGTTCTAAGAGGAAATATTTTGCAATACAGACCTATCTCAAGAAGCAAGAAAAGTCTCAAATATACAACCTAACATACTGCCTAAAGGAGCTAGAAAAGGAACAGTAACTAATGCCTAAAGCCAGCAGAAGGGAAATAATAAAGACTAGAGGAGAAATAAATGATATAGAAACAATTAAACAAAAAGCACAGTAGAACAGATCAATGAAACCAAGAGTTTGTTCTTTGAAAGAATTAATAAAATTGATAAACCAGTGCCTAGCCAGACTTGTCTAAAAGAGTAAGGACCCAAATAAATAAAATCACAAATGAAAGAGAAGAGATCATAACACCACAAAAATACAAGCAAGTATAAGAGAATATTGTGAAAAATTATATGCCAACAAACTGGGAAATCTGAAATACATAGCTTTATTTGAACCATGGTTGTCACATTATTACTTGCATTGAAGGTTTCCTATGAGTATGTTCTTGCTTTGCTGATTTTGCACATTTTCCCTTAGAAGATTATGAGGAAATTTATTTCAGGCACAAGAGATCCTTGGGTATGTAGATTGTCTGACTGGATTTGTGAGCAGAAGTTCCCAAATTCCTCCACATTGACTTTTTTGGGTCTTGAGAATGTAACTTTAATTATCATTTTTTATTATAATAAGGTTTTTAAAAGTTAAATTTGGCTTCTATACTAAAAGGAGGAGCGTAAGAAACTTGAGGCTCTTACCTTCCTGTAATGCATACTCTATTAATCAAAACATATTAGCATTTAAGGTGAAAGACATCTGCTGGTCTTTTCTGTCTCTTACCAGTCTTCCACAATTAATTCCTCTGTGGACAATCTCTATGGGCATGTTTCAGAAAACTAGGACAGACTTAAGGGCTTGGATAAATGTGAGGAAACCAGTATAGTTCCTAGACTGTTTTAGGGTATTATATCATTCATTCATTCATTCATTCATTCATTTATTTTAGATTTTATTTGTCTGTGAGAGATAGATTAAGAGCACAAGCATAGGGAAAGGCAGGGAGAGGGAGAAGCAGGCTCCCCGCTGAGCAGGGGACCCAATGTAGGATTTGATCCCAGGACCCTGGTATCATGACCTAAGCTGAAGGCAGTTGCTTAACTGACTGAGCAACCCAGGGTTCCCAGGGGTATTATATCTTTTCACAGATTGGTATATAAGCCAAAGGTAAAACCACTTATTTTTGGTCCATTTATCTCACCTACTCACACTGAAGCTTATGACATTCTTTCAAATAAATATGACCATTCTTTCAAATAAATAGAGACTTGTTTAGTGGAGCCTTGTTTTGGGATGAGAGAGAGGAATAAATGACAACTGCTCACAATTTACCTTCAATATTTTATTTACACAAGAGAAACATTAAAGGTAGCAATGAATTTCATGAAATTTTCTCTCATTATAGTGGCTATGAACAAAATACATTCTTTTTTTAAATTTATTTTTTATTTATTTTCAGTATAACAGTATTCATTATTTTTTAACCACACCCAGTGCCCTCTATAATACCCACTACCTGGTACCTCAACCTCCCACCCTTCTGCTACTTCAAACCCCTCAGATTGTTTTTCAGAGTCCATAGTCTCATGGTTCATCCCCCCTTCCAATTTCCCCCAACTCCCTTCTTCTAACTCCCCATGTCCTCCATGCTATTTGTTATACTCCACAAATAAGTGAAACCATATGATAATTGACTCTCTCTGCTTGACTTATTTCACTCAGCATAATCTCTTCCAGTCCCGTCCATGTTGCTACAAAAGTTGGGTATTCGGGGCGCCTGGATGGCTCAGTGGGTTAAGCCACTGCCTTCGGCTCAGGTCATGATCTCAGGGTCTTGGGATCGAGTCCCGTGTCGGGCTCTCTGCTCAGCAGGGAGGCTGCTTCCCTGTCTCTTTCTGCCTGCCTCTCCATCTACTTGTGATTTCTCTCTGTCAAATAAATAAATAAAATCTTAAAAAAAAAAGTTGGGTATTTGTCTTTTCTGATGGAGGCCTATGGACCACATTTTCCTTATCCATTTGTCCATTGAAGGGCAGATGACATGATTCTTTATGTGGAAAACCCAAAAGACTCCACCCCCAAACTCCTAGAACTCATACAGCAATTCAGCAACGTGGCAGGATACAAAGTCAATGTACAGAAATCAGTGGCTTTCTTATACACTAACAATGAAAACACAGAAAGGGAAATTAGAGAATTGATTCCATTTACTGTAGCACCAAGAACCATAAGATACCTGGGAATAAACCTAACCAAAGAGGTAAAGGATCTGTACTCGAGGAACTACAGAACACTCATGAAAGAAATTGAAGAAGACACAAAAAGATGGAAGACCATTCCATGCTCTTGGATCGGAAGAATAAACATTGTTAAAATGTCTGTACTGCCTAGAGCAATCTATACTTTTAATGCCATTCCGATCAAAATTCCACCGGTATTCTTCAAGGAGCTGGAGCAAATAATCCAAAAATTTGTATGGAATCAGAAGAGACCCCGATTCGCTAAGGAAATGTTGAAAAACAAAAATAAAACTGGGGGCATCACATTACCTGATTTCAAGCTTTATTACAAAGCTGTGATCACCAAGACAGCATGGTACTGGCATAAAAACAGACCCATAGACCAGTGGAACAGAGTAGAGAGCCCAGATATGGACCCTCAACTCTATGGGCAAATGATCTTCAACAAAACAGGATAAAACATACAGTGGAAAAAAGACAGTCTCTTCAATAAATGGTGCTGGGAAAATTGGACAGCTATATGTAGAAGAATGAAACTCGATCATTCTCTTACACCGTACACAAAGATAAACTCAAAATGGATAAAAGACCTCAATGTGAGACAGGAATCCATCAGAATCCTAGAGGAGAAGATAGGCAGTAATCTCTTCGATGTCAGCCACAGCAACTTCTTTCAAGATATGTCTCCAAAGGCAAAGGAAACAAAAGCATAAAGGAACTTTTGGGACTTCATCAAAATCAAAAGCTTCTGCACAGCAAAGGAAACAGTCAAAAAAACAAAGAAGCAACCCACGGAATGGGAGAAGATATTTGCAAATGACAGTACAAACAAAATACATTCTTGCTATTAGGAAAAAGCTAGAATGCATCTCCCTTTGTTTCATCGTGCCATATTACATTTTGCTTAGACCAGTAGTTGCATACTGACATGCAGGAGATGGATCAACCTATTAGAAAAACTTTGTTGGGCTTATGAAACATGTGAGCAAGGAATTAATTAGATTTTATTGGTTGTTAATTGTTTAAAAATTGAGAGGTTTCACAGAAAAGTATGAATTTCTGGCTTCTTTTGAAAATTCAGGAGACTTGGCGAAACTGGGCCTATATTGATGCATGTTCAGTGTTGACTAGAGCTGAGTAGCTGGTGCCATCCTTAGAAGGGGGCAAAGGCTTTCTAGTATTACACAGTCTGCACCCTTTACCATTTACTCCTTAATTTCTTATTATCTGCCTATTTCACTCATTTGGTATTACCTGCATAGTTTATAAATATTGCAATCCCCCCAACCCCCCATTTTAAATAATCTTCATGAATGTGTGTGTATACATACATATATATGACACATATATATTCACGTGTGTGTATGTATATGTGTGTGTATAAATTTTTTTCTTTCTGATAGGGTATATTGGAAAATCCCCCAGGGAGTTAAGTTTATGTTCTTCCTCATTGAAGGCTCTCTTCTAGACTATCAGGGCTTTACTTGGTCACAGTACTTTACAGGATCAGCATATCTATCTACTACTTAGTTTCATTTTATTATTAAGTAATTTGTATTGTGTGGCAAGCTCTGAACTACATTTAAAATAGTTTTTGTATTATGGAAAATTTCAAATGTATACAGAAATAGAAAGTACAATATAATTAATATAAGAACACTCATCATCCAGCTTTAGCAATTATTAATTGTACTCCTCTTTCCTACTCAGTGTCCTTCCCTTAGTACTATTTTGAAGTAAATCACAGATATATAATTTAATCTATAAATATTTCAATATGTATCTCTAAAATACATGTGATCTTTTAAAAATAATTTTTAAAAATTTGAATAGAGTTGACACAAAATGTTA
The DNA here is from genome assembly GCF_011764305.1 of Mustela putorius furo. Taxonomy (NCBI): domain Eukaryota; kingdom Metazoa; phylum Chordata; class Mammalia; order Carnivora; family Mustelidae; genus Mustela; species Mustela putorius. The sequence goes on along the minus strand of NW_025422005.1, from coordinate 39,398,716 downwards.
AATTAGTTTCAGGATGCATGCTTTCTATATATAAACTACATAACACATGTATATGTAATCATACCAATATGATTTGATATATATGTAAAAACATCCCAAATAATAATTCCTTAATATCAAATATCCAGTTATTTTTGAATTGAATTATTTAATATATGGGTTTTCCTCCCTCTCTCTCTTTTTTTTTTTTTTTGAAGAAAGCAGATTATTTTCTTGGATTTTGCTGATTGCTTTCCTATACTACAGTTCAGCATTCTTTTGTCTTCTATATTTCTTGTAAATAACTGAGTATATGTAGAAATCTGATTATATTTGGGCTCCTTTTTTTTTTTTAAAAGACTATTTCAAAAGTGGTTTTTATGTGTTCCTATTAGGAGGCATATAATATTTGAATGTCTGTTTTTATGAAGTTAGCAGCCACTAAGCAATTATGCACTATTCAGATTTAAATAATAATAATTCAAAATAGGAATAGAACTGCCAAAAATATTGTATAGCTGAACTCTAGGAATTTAGAGGAGGAAAAAATAATTTGGGATTAAACTGATCTGGGAAAATTTCATGGAAATAGTGATGCTTCAGATAGATCATGAGGAATGAGAATGATCATGGTAAAAGGATATGGCATATTTACCAGTTTAGGCTAAGTTATACAGTGATAATAAGTGACTCAAAAATTTCAGGCATTTCCAATAACAAAGGTTTCTTTCTTTTCTTTTCTTTTTTTTTTTTTAAATTGAAGTATAGTTGACATACAATGTTACATTAGTTTCAGGGGTACAGTGCAGGATATAGTGATCAGACAACTCTGTACCTTATGTTATGCTCTCTACAAATGTTGCTGCCATCACTCAACGTGCAGTACTATTACAATATTATTAACTGTATTCCCTATGCATTATCTTTTATCCCTGTGACTTTTAGCCCTTATTCATTCCATAACTGAAAACCTGTACCTCTCACTCCCCTTCACCCATTTTGCCTTGTTCTCCTGCATCCACCCATCTCTTCTCTACAGTTATGAGTTTGTTTTGCTTTTGTTTTGTTTTCTTAGATTCCATTTCACAGATTCCATTTATTTTTAGATTCCATTCATGAGTGAAATCATACCGTATGTGCCTTTTTCTGACTTAACGTAATACCCTTTATGTCCATCTGTGTTGCAAACTGCAAGATCTCATTCAACAAAGATTTATTTCTTGCTTCCTGTACTTGTCCACTGTGGGGATCAGTTGTAGTTTTGTTGCACATGTTCATGTCAGGACCCAAGCATCTGTTATATTTGCCTTATTCATTGTTGTATTCTCAGCACTCAGTAAAGAGCAGACAAGGAATCCTATAGCAGTTTACTGTCTTAGAGAAGGGGATTTTTGGTCTCAGGAGTTGACCTCCCAAAGAGAGTACATTTTTGAATAGTAATGATCTGTAAGCAAACATGGGGCTGAGAATATTGGTCCTCCTCTCATCCTGGAGTTTCTAGAGCAAGAAAAAATGAGCAGTCTCTCCTTAAGAGGACTGCAAGAGTAATAGTGCCATCTGGGGAGTCAGATTTTAAAGTAAGGAGGTGGTGGGGACATTTGTTTAAGAGTATGGGAACATTGGAGTGAGTTTTTAAGAGGTCCAGTCCTAGACATTATCTTAGTGTTACAAGATAGGGTGACATGGGGAGCTAGACTGAGCGGCAGAGTAATTTAGAAGTGTGTAAGAAAGGGAAGGATGAGACAGTGGAGGGTTTGTATCAAATTTACTCTCAGAGGGAACCTATAAGGGAATTGTAAAGGATCATAAGCATGAAGAAGGAGAATGGGCAGAAGGAATTTGGATGGAGTGGACAATTCTGGGATTCCAAATTGGTGGAAAATAGATAAAATGCTATTGGGAGCTAGTATGCAGGTTAGCAGAGGCTTCTGGACGGACTGGCTTTTTTGTGGCCATTGCCCCAAGGTGGATAAAGGAAGTAGTGAGATCTGGACCTTAGAATTTAAATGAGAAGGACCCAGAACAGTTGTGACATTGGGGATGTTTCAAAGTAAGGATCTGTAGTTCTTGATGACTAGATGTGATGCAAGAAGAGAAGTTGCTTTATCAATATTTATGCATGCTCACTATCTATTAAGTGCCTTATATACATTATGTTTAAACCTTATAAAAATCTTACAAGGTAATTGAGATGAATTTCTATTTTTATGACATGGAAACTTAAGTTCAGAAATGGTATAATAGCTTAAGCTCATACAATTACTAAGAAATAAAAACAGGACTATCCCAGATACAGTTGACTCCAAAATTCTTTGCTCTTCCATCTTTATGTTCTCTTTCCAGAGAGGAGAGAAAAAGGGATCAAAAAAGGTTTGAGTTTTCAAACTCTGTGATTCATTGACAGAAATGGAAGGAAATGGGGGAAAATAGTATTGTTGTGGGAGGGATAGGTTTATTTCAGGCACAATGAATTTGAGGTAATATGTGGGCATGATGAGAATGCAGTTAGATATATGAGACTTGACTCTGAGAGAACCAGGAGTGGAGATAATGTCAATGAAAGTATACGTGGTTGAATGTAAGTATAGATATAAGTTGTGTAAAGAGTAAGCTGGAGGTAAAAATGAATCATTTATTTAAAGGTTTTAAAAAATTGGGGTATGTAAAATTTCTGATTATTACAAAGATTGCAAAATATCCATTTTTAGAATAGATTTAATATCATATATGTACACATCTAATAATTATTTTAATAGATATATTGAAAGCAATAACATATATACAATTATATACATATGTATTTTTTTAAATATATACTAAGTCTAATGTCCTGCAAGGGAAATTCACATTATATTAGTCCTAATAACATTACATGAGGGATCTTTGAACTCAAAACATTAATAATTGATGATTTTAATATAGTATATAATGTTGTTCTATAAATGAAAGATTATTATATGTAAATATTGTAGTCATATATATAGTAGTTTAGATTAGGTAGTATACTAAATCTCCCGGCTGCCCAGGAGTTTTCACTTTTATATTTTTAAACAAATTTTTATTGAGAGCTTGCTCTGTGCTAACATTTTTCACATATGCTATTTCATTTAGTTCTCAAATAACCCTGCTAGATTTGAGATTTTTATCATGAAGAGGATATAACATTAATATATGTCAGTGATGCTAATATTACCACTTTTATAGAACTTTAGAACATATAAAGCAATTTCATATGCATAATCATATTAGTGCAAGAATCATTGCACTGAACATATGCTGAATTCTACAACTCACTTATTACATGTAAACCTACTGTGAGGAAGGTATTATCATTATATTTACAATGAGGAATGTGATACTTGGGTAGTTAAATAGCTTGGCCAGTCTACTGCCTAGTAAGTAACAGATCATAGATGATTTTAAAAACATTGCAGTTTTGGGGAGCCTGGGTGGCTCAGTGGGTTAAAGCCTCTGCCTTCGGCTCGGGTCGTGATCCCAGGGTCCTGGGATCGAGCCCCACATCGGGCTCTCTGCTCAGCGGAGAGCCTGCTTCCTCCTCTCTCTCTCTCTGCCTGCCTCTCTGCCTACTTGTGATCTCTGTCTGTCAAATAAATAAATAAAACCTTTAAAAAAAAAAAACCAAAAAAAACCCCCCCCAAAAAAACATTGCAGTTTAAGCCATTACAGTTAGTACCACTATTAGCCTCAGATTGACAACAGATTGTTACAGTAGCTAAAAGAAAATAAAATGTGAAAAGAAAATTTATCCTCATAATGGTATTGCACTTCTTTTTAGTGGTGTTAGCGCCATATAGAAATCATACCAATATTTGGTAGTATTTATATTTAATAAATATAAATAAAGTGCCATATAGAAATCATACCAATATTTGATAGTATTTATATTTAATATGGATTGTTTTACAGAACTGTTTTAAAAATACAGTTATGGGGTAGCCTGGGTAACTCAGTTAAGTGGCTGACTCTTGGTTTTGATTGGGGTCATTATCTCAGGATTGTGGAATTGAGCCCTGTGTCTGGCTCTGTGATCGGCGCAGCCTGCTTCAGATTCTTTCTCCCTCTTTTTCTCTCTTCAGCTCACCTGCACTCTCTCTCACTCAAATAAATAAATAAAATCTTTAAAAAAAATACAGTTATGTCTGTAGCTTCAAATCTGGAATTATGATGCCTCCAGTTTTTTAAAATTGTGTGGTTACTAATGGACAAGTATTATTTTATTTAAAAATTTTTAAAATTTGAATTCAATTTAGTTAATATACTGTATATTATTAGTTTCATGCATAGAGTTTAGTGATTCATTGGTTGCATATAACACCCAGTGCTTATTACATCAAGTGCCGTACTTAATATTCATCACCCAATTACCCCATAACCCCACCCACCTTCCCTCAAGCAACGCTCAGTTTGTTTCCTATAGTTAAGAGTCTCTTATGGTTTGTCTCCCTCTCTGTTTTTTTTTTTTTTTTTTAATTTTTTATTTTTTATAAACATATATTTTTATCCCCAGGGGTACAGGTCTGTGAATCACCAGGTTTACGAAACAAGATGGGATTGGGAGGGAGACAAACCATAAGTGACTCTTAATCTCCCTCTCTGTTTTTATCTTATTTTATTTTTCCTTCCTTTCCCCTCTGTTCATCTGTTTTATTTCTTAAATTCCACATATGAGTGAAATTATATGGTATTTTTCTTTCTCTGACCGACTCATTTTGTGTGATGCTTCCAGTTTTGTTTTCCTTTTTCAGGATTGCTTTTGTTCTTTGGGATCTTTTGTGGCTCAAATTTTAGGATTGCTTGTTCTAGCTCTGTGAAAAATGCTGGTGGTATTTTGATAGAGATTGCATTTAATGTTTAGATTGCTTTGGTTAGTATAGACGTTTGAACAATGTTATCTTCCAATCCATTAGGATGGAATGTTTTCCCATTTCTATTAGTTTTTTTCTTAGATATCTTACAGTTTTTTGGTGAAGTTGTGAATGGGATGGATTCCTTGATTTCTTTTTCTGCTGCTTCATTATTGGTATATAAAAATGTACAGATTTCTGTAAATTGATTTTATATCCTGTGACTTGGCTGAATTCATGTATTAGTTCTAGCAATTTTTTGGTGGAGTCTTCTGGGTTTTCTACATAGAGTGTCACGCCATCTGTAAATAGTGAACAGGTTGACTTCTTCCTTGCTGATCTGGATGCCTTTTATTTTCTTTTTGTTGTCCAGTTGCTGTGGCTAAGACTTCCAGTACTATATTAAATAGTAATAGTGAAAGCTGTAGTCATCAAGACAGTATAGTACTGGCATTAAAAACAGGCACATAGATCAGTGGAACAAAACAGAGAACCTAGAAGTGGACCCTCAACTCTATGGTCAGCTAATCTTCAACAAAGCAAGAAAGAATATCTTGGGGGGGGCAGTCTCCAACAAATGGTGTTGGGAAAACTGGATAGTAACATGCAGAAGAATGAAACTGGACCACTTTCTTATACCATACACAGAAATAAGTTCAAAATGGATGAAAGATCTAAATGTGAGGCAGGAAACCATCAGAATCCTAGAGGAGAACACAGGCAAAAACCTCTTTGATCTTGGCTTAGCAACTTACTACACATGTCACCTGAGGCAAGGGAATAAAAACCAAAAATGGTCCAAAATCCAAAATGTATAAAGAACTTACCCAGCTCAACACCCCAGAACCAAATAATTCAGCTAAGAAATGGGCAGAAGTTATGAATAGACATACTTTTTCAAGGAAGACATCCAGATGGCTTATAGACACATGAAAAGTGTCTGGGAAATACAAATCATCATGAGGAAAAAAAAATCAAAACCAGGATGAGATACCACCTCATACCTGTCAGAATGACTAAAATTAACAACAGAGGAGACAACATATGTTGCTGAGAAAGGGGAATCCTATGCACTGTTGGTGGGAACACAAACTGATGCTACTACTCTGGAGAACAGTTTGAAGTTTCCTCAAAAAGTTAAAAATAGAATTACCCTATGATCCGGCAATTGCACTACTATTTACCCAAGGGATAGAAACATACAGATTTGAAGGGGTACATATATCCATTTCACCAGCAATATCAACAGTAGTCAAGCTATGGAGAGAGCCCAAATATCCATTGACGGATGAATGGATAAAGAAGATGTGATTATCTGTATCTATATCTATATCTATATACAGCGATCAAAAAGAATGAAATCTGGCCATTTACAAGGATGTGGTTGGAGCTAGAATGTATTATTCTAAGTGAAATAAGGTAGAAAAAGACAAATACTGCATGGTCTCACTCATATGTGGAATTTAAGTAAGATAATAGAGAAACTTATGGGAACAGAAAAAAGAAAAAAAGGAGAGAGGGAAACAAACCATAAGTAGCTCTGAACGATAGAGAACAAACTGAAGGTTGATGGAGGGAGGACAGTGGACATTGGTCTCAGTGGGTGATGGGTATTAAAGAGGACACTTGTGATGAGCACTGAGTGTTGTACATAAGTGATGAATCACTGAATGCTATTCCAGAAACCAATATTACATTGTATGTTGACTAACTAAAATTTAAATAAAAAATACAGTTTTTTTTATAGAGGCAGGAGATTTAACAGATGATCTCTAGATACTAACTAAAATTTAAATGAAAAAAAAAATACAGTTATATCTAGAGGTGGGTGATTTAACAGATGATCTCTAGCTTTCCTCTAACTCCTCCCTCCTTAAGTATATCATGAAATTATTCTTTTAAGAAAGAAAGAAATAGAAAATTATATAAGAAGGTATACCCACTAGAAAATAATTAAAAAGTGCTTTAGTTTTTCAGATGCTGTCTTGTATTTTTATATTTTTCAGCTACTATAAAACCTATAGTTTCTGTGAGGAGATAGTACTGTGACACAGAGCTATTACTTTGGAAGTTTCTGAAGCATTTCAGCATGATAGAACTGAGTGGAATGACATTTTATATTTGAACTTATTTTTAAAGAGCACAGAGGTAGACCTAAAACTTGTTGATTTTTTTTTTAATCACTCAAGAAACATTTCATGATTTAAAATAGGAGAATTTCTGATACTCCTTTATTTATTTATTTATTTATTTATTTATATCTATTAAAGGCTTCATTACATGGCCTCAGTAAATCTACTTACTTAACTCTGGTTTCTTTTCAAATGTTTATTTAAATTCTAGTTAGTTAACATATAGTGTAACATTGGTTTCAGGAGTAATTTCGTGAGATCTGGAATAGCGAAGCAATCCTGAAAAAGAATAAGGCGGAGGCATCACAATTCTGGACTTCAAGTTATATTGCAAAGCTGTGTTCAGGACAATATGGTACTGGCCCAGAAACACACTCATAGATCAATGGAGCAGAATGAAAAAACCTAGGAATGTCCCCACAACTGTATGGTTAACTGATCTATTAAAAAGCAAGAAAGAATATCCAATGGAAAAAAGTCTCTTCAGCAAATGGTGTTGGGAAACTGATAGGGTGAGCTAATTGATGTCACATTTGGATGTGTTTGAGCAAGTACTGAAGTTGCAAGAAGACACGTGCTCTTTCCATGTTTTGAGGAAAAGAAACAAGGTCTTTAGCTGGAAGAAATAAAAATACCAACTAAGACTATACTACAAATGGTATGACTACCATTATAGGTCTAGGTTAATCTGTGAAAGCTACTTATTATTTTTTTTAAAGATTTTATTTATTTATTTGACAGAGAGAGAAAGAGAGAGCACACTAGCTAGCAGGGAAAGCAGAAGGCTCCCCACTGAGCAGGGAGCCGGATGCTCTTGACCTGAGCCGAAGGCAGATGCTTAACTGAGATACCCCAGGCGCCCCATGTGAAAGCTACTTATATATGTAACTTGCCTTTCTTCGACTTGGCTCATTACTGTTCCCAACTGATTTTACTTCATCAGTGATAGCCCATCAGAGTCTCTTCTCCCTGAGCAGGGCATCAAGCAGCAGCTCTCCCAAAGATCAGCCTTCTTTACACTTAAAGTGTACATGTCTTATCTCCTTTTCCCTCACAGCTCTGTCTTGTCCTCGTTTCTTGGAAATTAATCCATTCTTTTACGTTGAATGCAAACTCATCCTTTGTTCCTTTAAGTTTCCTTGGGAACCAAAGCAGTGTATTTACATAGTTGAGGATTTGAGTAGTAGCGCAGTCAAGCTTTGTAATCTGGGGCATGCGTGATAGCTTCTGAGTCTTATTTTCTCTTTTGAAAAGTAAGAAAAGTATAGGTTTATTTCTAGGTTTAATTGTGTATATATATATATATATATATATATATATATATATACATATATATATGTGTATATATTATATAAAATTATCATTACAGCAATTGTGGCATTATTTAGGCACTCAAGAACTTCTCTAAATGGGAATTTCAGATGCTGTGGCTTGCTTGAGAAAGAAACGTTTTTATATACATATCACAAAATATAGTCTGGTATTAATATGTAGTTCTTTTGTATTTTATACTTCTAGTACTTTGAAGAAACTATTTTAGGCGTTACAGAGGATTGGGATTGGAAAGTTTTTTATAACTGTAGAACCAGAGTTTTTTCCAGATGTTTCTTGGGTGGTTCTGATAATGTGTGATCATCCTAGATGTATATGATTTAGAAATACTCATGTTAACAGTGAAACCAGTCAGAGGAAGCAGGGCCGTTGTGAGTGGAAATCTGTTTAGATCAGGAAAGCAAAGATATTCTTTCTTTTGCTTCATGCAGGCATGCAGGCAGTCCTTTTCTTTTTAAAAAATCCACTTCAGGGATATAATTTACATCATGATGTTTATAGTTAACATTGCTATGTTGTATGTTTGAAAGTTGCTAAGAGAATATATCTTAAAATTCTCATTACAAAAAGAAAATTTGTAACTATGTGTGGTGATGGATATTAACTAAACTTGTAATCATTTCACAGTATAGACATATATCAAATAATTGTTGTACACCCTAAAATGAGCAAAATGTTATATCAGTTATATCTCAATTGAAAAACCAAAGCCAATATATATATATATATGCATATATATACATATATATGCATATATATATATATATTTAAGATTTTGTTTATTTGATAGAGAGAGACACAGTGAGAGAGGGAACACAGCAGGGGAGTGGGAGAGGGAGAAGCAGGCTTCCCCAGGAGCAGGGATCCTGTTGCGGGGCTCAATCCCAGGACTCTGGGATCATGACTTGAGCTGAAGGTAGATGCTTAACGACTGAGCCACCCAGGCGCCCCAGTAAATATATTTTTATTTAGCCAGAAATACTCTATATCTTCTGATGGAAAGGTTCATTCTGGTGAGGAAATGTCTCTATTTGTAATTTTGCAAAGCCCTGGAAAATATAGGGAAAATAAAATGCTTGAGGAGGAAATTGATGAAAGAACTTTCAGTTCTCTTATTTCCTCCTTTCCTCCTGAGGAATACATTGAAATTATCTGTTGGTACTCTTAGTATGTTTAGAAAAAGACTAGATAAATGGGCAGATAAAAACTTGTTCAAAATGCATCCTTGATTCAAGAATGATTAGAGAACTTAAAGAATAAGTTTAAACTATTTTTATTTTCTCTGGATTTTGTAGTTCTAAATTATTTAAAAGAAGCTTCTTATTGTCCAAAGATAGGTGTATCTTCTTATTTCTCTTAATATATTTACAAAATTGATGACATTGTTTTAAGCAAGGTGAGTAAGCATATAGCAAAGGAGTATATTTCTTGCCTTTGAGTCTTGGCATATATTTTCTTTCTTAAATAAATGATCAAAATTACTTCTCTGAAGTTAGTGATTGAAAGACCAGGTATAGCCCAGATTTATTATTAAAAAGAAAAAAGGAGTCAGTTATTTTGGTTATATTTATACACATATTCTCAGTTATTTTTGTGGTTAAGAGGATTTGTGTGGTTGTTAGACTTGAGTGTTCCAATTCTGCCTATTAACCTATAGGAATTAATTGAGTTAATATTTGTAAGTGTTTAGTATAGTGCTAGGAACATACAAAACACAATGAAATATTTGTTAAACAAATTTAAAAAGTTACATTGTGATGTGAGAAATCCTATGACTTTCAAGTTCACAGTACCTGCGTAGTATTGAACGAAGTATGAGCTCGGTAGAAATTCCTGGATTTTTGTTACTTAACATGCTGTATGTCCCTGTCAAATTTTAGATGAATGACGCCGAACACAAAATGCTCACCATTATTTTTTGTTACATTGCTATTTTACATAGCTTCTTATATTTTTAGAAGCACTGAAAAATGTATTTGATTTGTTTTCTGAATACTGATACTGAAAAATGTATTTGATTTGTTTTCTGAATTTGGATTTGAATCTCTCCAAAGATATATCAGGTTGGCCATTTAGTTGTTAAAAACTGCAGAATTGGTTTGCCTTTAGAAAGAAGTATTTTAGATAGATAGTTCAGCTCTGTTATCTTAGTGATAAGGTAAAAGTGATAACAATATACCAAAGTTTCTTGACTAAAAAGCTATGACTGAGACTGGTTTTTTTGCTCTTCTTGACATTTGTGGATAAAATTAGAGTTACTTTAATGATTTGGCATAAACAAAGGATCTTATTTTTAAAATTTTTTAAAAGCATTTTAAAGTACTAAATACATTTGGCAGTCATGCTGGTGTATGCCAATGAGTTTTATACATCTGTTTTTTCCCCCAGAGTGGTTGTATAGTACATAGATCATTTCCTTTAGCAGCAGGGAAGTGGTTTCCTAGAGAAAGTGACTAACCCATCAAATCTTGTAGACTTTCAGGGATAGATCATGTTAGATAGGCACTACCGGTATTATACAAACATTTTTTCACACAAGAATATGAGAAGAGAAAATAAAGATTATAATTTAGAATAGGAGGTAACAGGTTGTATAAGAATATATTCAGAATACACAGATGAATATAGGTATATTTCGTTGCTCACTATGGGTATTGGTATCATATAACTAAGTTAACTCCCTAACTTTAGTAAGAAATTTCTGGGACTTTGAGATTCAGTAAGGAAGAATAATAACAAAGGGTATGCCTAGGTGGCTCAATAGGTTAAGCATCTGCCTTCAGCTTAGGTTATGATCCCAGGGTCCTGGGATTGAGCCCCATGTTGGGCTTCCTGCTCTGCAGGGGGCCTGCTTCTCCCTCACCCTCTTTCTGCTGTTCTCCCTGCTTGTGCTCTCTGTGCGAAATAAATAAATAAATAAAATATTTAAAAAAAAAGAGTAGCAAAATATTTATTTTGTTTTGTTTTGTTTTCCAAGAGGGGAGGAGAGGCAGAGGGGCAGAGAGAGAATCTTAAGCAGGTTCCATGCTCAGTGTGGAGCCAGACATGGGGCTTACTCTCATAATTTCAGGGTTGTAACCAAGTTCTGACCAAGAGCCAGACACTTAATTGACTAAGCCACCCATGCACCCCACAAAATATCTGTTTTTTAAAGAACGCATTTGAATAAAAATGTATGACAAATTGGTGCAAAATATATTCAAAACTGAACCTACCACAGAACATGTGTACTAATTGAGTTATGTGAACCACATGTTGATATGGCCAGCATGTGGAGGGTAGCTGCCCTAAAGTGTTGTCCATCTGAATAAGAATAAACTATCATTGTACAAAGCTACTGAGGTTTTGGGGTTGTGTAATATATTCTGGCAAATGTTTTAAAACATCTAGAAAGTAAATCTCTGGTCTTTGCCAAGATGGGAGAAAGGGCAGATTCCATGTTGTGTGAGCTAAGGGAGGTGTTCTGAAGAGTAAATTTTGCTTATACAATCTCAGCCAGTCCTGCTTTTAGCTTTGTTTGAGCTCCTCTTTTGAGAGGGATTCTAGGCTTCTACAGTCAGAATCAGCCTGCTTCTGGGCGTTGCCCTATTGCCACCATAGGTTTGCTCTTTGTTCTTTTTAGTTGCCATTTGCCTGTTAGCTTCTAAATTTCCAAAATTTTGTTGCGATCACTTCCTTTTCTTCTATCCCTTTGGATTTATATACTTTTTACTTTGTCTCATTCCTGTCATTTCAGTGATGTTTTCAGAAGGGAGGTGTGTTAAATATCAGTATTCAACACACCATGTTTAACAAGAGGACTTATTTTTGGGGTGCCTGGCTGGCTCAGTGGGTTAGAGCCTCTGCCTTCTGCTCAGGTCATGATCCTGGGGTCCTGGGATAGAGCCCCATGTCTGGCTCTCTGCTCAGCAGGGAGTCTGCTTTCTCTTCTCTCTGCCTGCCTCTCTGCCTACTTGTGATCTCTATCTGTCAAATAAATAAATAAAATCTCTAAAAAAAAAGAGGTCTTGTTTTTGTTACTAACTTAGTCAAGTTATTTCACGTCTGTGGTCTTTATCTATGATTGATAAATTATTTGTATGATCATCAGAGTCTCTTTAGCTTCTCATTCTTTGGTAGAGTATGGTAGAAAGTTTGCAATGTTCTTATTCTTCAGGCAATACAGAACAAAACTGACAAATTTTTATCATTTAATATTTTCAGCACCCAAAACATTTTATGCATTATTACAAATAAATTTCCATCATTAATAGCAAATACATGGGTTGTTTATGATATATTACAAATCCTTTGGAAGTATTGAATGTGATTTTTACATTGTTCATTTATGCAGTAGTGTTTGCTTCTTACATGTGTTCTCTTATATTAAATAAGTGCTCAGTGATGGAGTGACATTATCTGATTTAGGAATTTTCTGGCTAATCCTTTGATCATTTATATATGACTTTCAAATTTCAGTAAACTTGGCATTGCAGTCTTGTTTAAACATTGCTACTATTTATTTGCAATGAAATTTATAGTCTCATCAAGTCTTTTAAAAACTGATTTTCTGAGAGTTATAATAATGCTCACTCAAAATTTGATATCTACTTACATTTAAAGGTAAAAGCACTGCCAATGTACTCAGAAGTACATTTTTTATGATTTCGGAAGTATTTGAACTTCGTCTGTTCTTTTGCTTTGTAATAACCCTTGTGATTCAAGGACTGGGAGTGAGGGTAAGGTATATACAGCAAGCCCAAATACACATAAATGATCTAATACATCATTTAAAAATCCTTTCTAAATGAATTTTTATAAATATGAAAAAATGTGATCAAAGCAGGTATTCAAGTATTAGTAAATTATAAGTTTACTAAGTTTTATGTAGCGTTTAGATACAATTTAATCTTTTTTATGTTTGAAAACATTTTAAGATACTATTTAATTTTGTACACATCCTATTACTATTTATTATTTTTATTTTCTTTTCTTTTTAAAAAAATTATCATTGGGGTGCCTGAGTGGCTGGGTCAGTTAAGCTTCCAACTCTTGATTTTGGCTCAGGTCATGAGCTCAGGGTCTCTCTCTCCCTTTGCCCCTCTCCCCCTTGCTTGTGCTCTGTCTCTCCTCTCTCTCTCACTCTCTCTTTCCCTCTCCAAAAAATCCCTACTATCATATTAAGGAATATTCAAGTATACCCAAAGTACTATTTTAACTATAATGATGTAGTTCACTAAACATTTAATCAGTACCTTTGACATCAAGAGTTTGTCTCTGGGGTCCTTGTCAAATCCAGTGAGCTTTGTGTTTAAAATAGAGTTGAGCAAATGAGTTTAAAGATTTTATTTATATATTTGACAGAGGCAGAGATCACAAGTAGGCAGCAACAGGCAGAGAGAGAGGGAAAAGCAGGCTCCCTGCCGAGCAGAGAGCCCAATGTGGGGCTCTATAACAGGACCCCGAGATTGCGACCTGAGCAGAAGGCAGAGGGCCAACCCACTAAGCCACCCAGGCGCCCCGAGCAAATGAGTTCAAATTATGAAAGCATACATTTAAAGAAGGCATTAAGAAAAGAGTATAAAATAGAAGATAGAAAGGATAGAATCCATTTCCTCGATTTATTTATAATTATGGCATTAGGTTGTTCATAGGCTGAATTGGGAAACTGTTCTAGAGGTTTACCTAACTACAATAGCATAATTTATCTGTCTGGCATAACACTATAAAGTAAATGCTAATATTATCTTTATGAGGAAACTAAGGCACAGAGATATTAAGTATATTGTCATCTAGCTTGTCATTGGTGGAACTGTGATTTGAACTCAGTCATACAAATTGTCATACGAATATGAATATATATTATATAAAAACACAATAAATATAATATTTAAAAATGTAAGTAGAGTAAAATCCCTCTATTGGCACAAACAGAATCAATAGTTGTTCAGTTAATTGGAAAAGTCAGTTAAAGCAGTAAATGATAAAAGTGTTATATACATACTTTGAAACATGTGGATATGTGTTCACACAATACATAGACTACATTTTCTAAGTTTGCTTTCTTCAAAGCTGAGCGAGAATTAAGGACACAAATAAACAATCTACAAACTTCTCAGTTTTGTTTTAAGTCTTTTATAGGGTCCCTGGGTGGCTCAGTTGGTTAAATGTCTGAATCTTTTTTTCTTTTCTTTCTTTCTTTTTTTTTTTTAATTTCCTGAGAGCATTTTGCTCTCTATTTCTAGTTTCTAACTTATTGATTTCTGCTCTAATCTTGATACTTTCTCTTTTTGTGCATGGGATTGGCCTAATTTGTTGTTGATTTTCCAGTTCTTCTGTATCTCTAGTTTCTAACTCATTGATCTCTGCTCTAATCTTGATACTTTCCCTTCTTGTGCCTGGGGTTGGCTTAATTTGTTGTTGATTTTCCAGTTCTTTAAGGTGTAAAGAGAGCTGGTGTATTTGGGATTTTTCAGTTTTTTCTGAGTAAGGCCTGGATGGATATGTATTTTTCTCTTAGGACTGCCTTTGATGTATCCCATAGGTTTTGGATCTATGTGTCTTCATTCTCATTCTTTTCCATGAATTGTTTAAGTTCTTCTTTGGTTTCCTCGTTGATCCATATATTCTTGAGCAGGTTGGTCTTTAGCTTCCAACTTTCTGGATTCCTAACAAACTTTTTCTTGTGGTTGAGTTCCAGTTTCAAGCCCTGTGGTCTGGGAATGTGCAGGGAATAATCTCAGTCTTTTGGTATTGGTCAAGCCCTGATTTGTTACCAAGTATGTAGTCTGTTTTGGAGAAAGGTTCATGTGCACTTGAGAAGAATGAGTATTCTATTGTTTTAGGGTGGAATGTTCTGTATATATCTATAAGGTCCACCTAGTCCAAAGTGTCATTCAAAGCTCTTATTTCTTTACTCATTTTCAGCTTGGATGATCTATCTATGACTGAGAGTGGCATGTTAAGATCCCCTACAATTAATGTTATTAATTAATTAATCTATTCATATCATTATGAATCTTTATTTTGATTAACAGTTGGCTTATATAGGTGGCTGCTCCAGTATTGGGGGCATAAATATTTATAATTGTTAGATCATCTAGGTGGATAGACCCTTTAGAATGATGTAGTATCCTTCTGTATCTCTGACTACATACAGTCTTTAGCTTTAAATTGCTACCCCAGCTTTCTTTTGAGGCCCATTGGCATGAAAGATGCTTCTCTATCCCTTCACTTTCAGTCTAGATGTATCTTTAGGTTCCAAATTGTGTCTTGTAGACAACATATGGACAGGTCCTGTCATTTTTTCCAATCTGCAACCCTTACCATTTTATGGGAGCATTTATGGCATTTACTTTGAGAGTGATTATTGAAAGGTAAGTTTTTATAGACATCGTGTTGCCTGTGAAGTGTTTGTTTCTATAGATTGTCTCTGTAAATTTGTGTTATGTGTCACTCTTGGGTTCTTTCTTCTTTTATAGACCCCCCCCCTTAATATTTCTTGTAGTGCTGGCCTGATGGTCACATACTCTTTTAAACCTTGCTGGTCTTGGAAGCTCTTCATCTCTCCATCCATATTGAATGTCAGCCTTGCTGAATAAAGTATTCTTTATCTTCTTATTCTGAATAAAGTATTCTTTATATTCTTATTCTTGATCTTCTCATTTAGTGTCCTGAATATGTCTTGCCAGCCCTTTCTGGCTTGCCAGGTTTCTGTGCACAGATCTGATGTTATTCTGAGGGACCTTCCTCTGTACTTAGGGAATCTCTTTCCCCTTGCTGCCCGTAGGACCTCTTGTCTAAAACTATGATTCGTGAATTTCACATTCAAGTGTCTGGAGGTCTTTCTAGATTCGTTGATCTTTAGGGGTATCCTTCGTGACTCTAGGACATGAACACTTGTTCCATTCCCCAGATTGGGGAAATTTTCATCCAGAATTTCTTCAGTTATATCTTCTAGTCGTCTCTCTTTCTCCACCCCATCAGGGATTCCAAAGATTCTGATGTTAGAATGTTTCTTGACATCATTTATTTCCCTAATTCTGTTTTCATGTCTTCTAAGCTGTTTGTTCCAGGCCTCCTCCTGATCCTTCTTCTCTATTAGTTTGTTCTCTAGATCACTAATTCCATCTTCTGCCTTGGTTACCATAGCTGTTAGAGTATTTAGATTAGACTGGATCTCATTGATAGCATTTTTAACTTCTGCCAGATTGGCTCTCACTTCTGCCTTTAGAGATTCTATGTTGTCACTAATGGTTTTCTCCAACCTAGTCATTGCCTGGATAATTGTTATCCTGAGTTCCCTTTCTGACATACTGTTTGTGTCCATATCCATCAGTTCTGTGGGGAGGGCACAATCTCTGAATTTTTCCTCTCTTGATTGTTCCTCTTCCTTGGTTGTTCCTCATCTTTGGTGACATGTGGTTGAGGGGATGTATAGTGGAATATATCAACTGCGATCCAGGCAAGGTACATCCTCTCCACTGATGTCTTCTGCCCCCGTAGAGATCCAGAAGTATATAATCTTACATGTCAGGCTGATTTCATGGGTGTTCAGAGTTTTCTGGTAGATATTTAATTACAGGACAGGTTGAAACAGGGTCTACAATTTCTTCATCATCTTGTGCCCTAAGTGTCTGACTCTTGATGTTAGCTCATGTCTTGATCTCAGGGTCATGAGTTCAAGCCCTTTATTGGGATCCATGGTGGGTGTGGAGCCCACTTAAAAAAACAGAAAATAAAAGTCTTTTTGCGTTGTTTACTCTTTTTTTTAAAGTTTTTATTCAAATTAAAGTTAGTTGTCATATTGTATTTTGTTAGTTTCAGGTGTACAATATAGTGATTCAACACTTCTGTACAACACACAGTGCTAATTAATGTTGTGCTTCTTAATCTGAATCACCTATTTAATCCCTCTGCCCCCATCTCCTCTCTGGTGATCTTTAGTTTGTTCTCTGTGGTTAACTTGGTTTCCTTCTCTCTCCTCCCCAGCCCCTTGCACATTTGTTTTGTTTCCTAAATTCCACATATGAGTGAAATAATATGGTAGTTGTCTTTCTGTGTCTGACTTATTTTACTTAGCAATATACTCTCTAGCTCCATCCACATTGATGCAAATGGCAAGATTTCTATTCTTTTTGATGGATGAGTAATAGTCCATTGCATATGTATTCTACATCTTCTTTATCCATTCATTAGTCAGTGGACATTTGAGCTCCTTCCATAATTTGCCTATTGTTGACAATGCTGTCTTAAACATTGGGGTGCACGTATCTCTTCGAATTTGTTATGTTTCTATCCTTTGGGTAAATACTAGTACAATTGCTGGATCATAGGGTAGTTCTATTTTTAACTCTTTTAGGAAACTTCAGACTGTTTACTGAGTAGCTGCAACAGTTTGCATTCCCAACCAAGAGTGCAAGAGCATTCCCCTTTCTCAATATCCTAATCAACATATGTTGTTTATTGTGTGGTTGATTTTAGTCATTCTGACAGTTGTGAGGAGGTATTTGATTTTATTTCCCTGATGGTGAGTAATGTTGAGCATCTTTTTGTGTGTCTGTAAGTTATCTGGATGTCTTCTTTGGAAAAACCACTTTTTTTTTTCCCTTAATATTTTATTTATTTATTTTAGAGAAAGAGAAGGGGGCACAAGTCGGGGCAGGGCATAAGGAGAGAGAGAGAGAATCACAAGCAGACTCCATGCTGAGTATGGAGCCATGCAGAGGTTGATCTCATGACCCTGAGATCATGAACTGAGCTGAAATCAAGAATGGGGCACTTAACTTACTGAGCCACCCAGGCACCCCTCTTCTGTCTATTTGTTAACTGGATTATTTGTGTTTTTGGTGTTGAATTGGATAAGTTCTTTATAGATTTTGGATACTGACCCTTTATGAGCTAGGACATTAGCAAATATATTCTCCACTTCAGAAGGTTACCTTTTAATTTTGTTAATTGTTTCCCTCGCTGTGCAGAAGTTTTTTTTTTTTACCTTGATGTCCCAATAGCTCCCTTTTGCATTTGCTTCCCTTGCCTCTGGTGATGTGTCTACACTTGATCTTAGCCAAAAGCCCGAGAAGTGATCTGGCAATACATCTAGTAAGAAATTGCTACCACTGAGGTGGGTTGCATCTTAGTTTGGCTTGCCCTAGTGGAGATGCTCCTGCAGGGTCCAGGGCGGGGCAGGGCTTCGTGTATGTGCCTCCAGTCTGTCCTACGTAGTGGTGTTTTGCTCCCCGAGGTCAGTCATTGTTGTTTGGGGGGGTGGACAGAAAAGATGGCATTGACTAGCTTTCTCATCCCTGGAATGGGAAGTTAGTAGCTAACACTCTTCAACAAGCCCTCATAGAAGAGCAAACAATCACCCCTCTTGTGTCCCAGGCTTCTGCCAGATCCCTGTCCTTTCCCTGTCCACATCTGAGATGTTTGCTTACCAGGCAGCATGGTACTTCTCTGTTTTATCTCAGGCATGCAGCTGGGTTTCAAAACTCCAAATAAACAGATCTGTGCAATGTGTGCCCATGCTGTTCCTCTGGTGGGGTAGGAATGGGCAGCGGTTTGCTGTGCTTTTGCAGTTTGCCAGTTTGTCTTGGAAATTGGTTGCATGATTGCGCCCATGATTCAGAGCTTGTGGTAAATCACAGCCAAAACCTGGCACCAAGGTTTGTTTTCTTCAACTGGTCTGTTTCTATGCTAGTGAATGGGGCGTCTCAATGGTACCTGCCAGGTCTTTGGTCCCTGGAGAGCCTGTGCTACACTCCCAATGCACTCCACGGAGGGAAACTGTGTCTCCTTGGGTGACCCAGAGGATTTTCAGACCATGCTGCCCTTCTTAATCTACCGGATTACTGCCAAGCCCACCAGGTGTGACCCTGGCAATGGTGTGGATCTGCAAGGCTATAGTGTTTGCACTCTGCCAGTCATAAAATTTGCAGCAATCAGCTCCTCTCTTTTTCCCAGCCAATAGTTTTGGTGAAGAGTTTTTCTTGTGCAGTTGCATGTGCATTCTTTCACTCCTTTTTTCTATCTTTGGCTCCTCTGTCATCAGGGCTCCCTCCCCTTTGCAGCACTTGCAGTTCTCTTCTTCCCCAAATCAATTCTCTGGAGCTCCTGCCTGCCATTCTCTGGCATTTTGCCTCCTCTACTTGTGCAGTTTTGCTCTCTCAGTGCTCAGATTGATGTTTTTGGTGTTCAAAATGATTTTATATTTATCTAGCTGTGTTCAAGGCATGAGTTCTTGATCTAGGGTCCCTCTAGTCTTTGGCTGTGTGAACTCTCTCTCTTCATATTTTCACACTGTTAATCATGTTTTATGACTGAATAGTTTATAGTCTAGATATACTATCATTGGTTTAAATTTTTCCTACTTAATGGGCATTTAGTTTTTCTAGTTTTGCCTAATGTAAACAACACTGCAGTGAAATTCTATTTATGTATCTTTAACTAGGAAGTAGTGGAATAATGTCTTTGAAATTCTGAAAGAACCTGTTTCCAACCTAGAATTCTATGTCCAGCTAAATTTTCAGTAAATGGTAAGGTTAGATTAAGGTTATGTTTGGACTTGTAGGAAGTCGGAATTTCTATCTCATACGTTTTCTTATCTCGTAAGTTGCTTAAGTATATATGTATATATATCAAAAAAACTAAGGAGAATGTGATGAAAGAGAGAAGTCCATCCAATCCCAGAACATAGTGAATGAAAATCAGAAATTGATGGTTAAGCAGCAAGCTTAGAGAATGAATCAGTCCAGATTAGAGAGGAAAGAGAAGACTCTTGGAAGAATAAGGGTTCGTATGTTATAGGTTGCTGAAGATAGTTACTCATTTGTCAGTAAGAAAAAACAGAAAGCCTATTAAAAAAAAAACGTAGGAAGAAATAAAACATATCACAAATAATTTTTAAAAATGAAGTAAAATAAAATATGATACAATTTAAAACAATTGATGGAGTATGAGAAAAGAGAACACATTATATCATAATGCCAAGAATATTGTCCTTCAAATGGTCTATGGCTTATGGCATTGGGCCCATAAAAAAGGAAATGCTATTCAACATCGTACTAGAGGTCCTAGCCTCAGCAATCAGACAACAAAAGGAAATTAAAGGCATCCAAATCGGCAAAGAAGAAGTCAAATTATCACTCTTCGCAGATGATATGATACTATATGTGGAAAACCCAAAAGCCTCCACTCCCAAACTGCTAGAACTTATACAGGAATTCAGTAAAGTGTCAGGATATAAAATCAATGCACAGAAATCAGTTGCATTTCTCTACACCAACAGCAAGACAGAAGAAAGAGATATTAAGGAGTCAATACCATTTACAATTGCATCCAAAACCATAAGATACCTAGGAATAAACCTAACCAAAGAGGCACAGAATCTATACTCAGAAAACTATAAAGTACTCATGAAAGAAATTGAGGAAGACACAAAGAAATGGAAAAATGTTCCATGCTCCTGGATTGGAAGAATAAATATTGTGAAAATGTCTATGCTACCTAAAGCAATCTACACATTTAATGCAATTCCTATCAAAGTACCATCCATCTTTTTCAAAGAAATGGAACAAATAATTCTAAAATTTATATGGAACCAGAAAAGACCTCGAATAGCCAAAGGGATATTGAAAAAGAAAGCCAACGTTGGTGGCATCACAATTCTGGACTTCAAGCTCTATTACAAAGCTGTCATCATCAAGACAGCATGGTACTGGCACAAAAACAGACACATAGATCAATGGAACAGAATAGAGAGCCCAGAAATAGACCCTCAAATCTATGGTCAACTAATCTTCGACAAAGCAGGAAAGAATGTCCAATGGAAAAAAGACAGCCTTTTCAATAAATGGTGCTGGGAAAATTGGACAGCCACATGCAGAAAAATGAAATTGGACCATTTCCTTACACCACACACAAAAATAGACTCAAAATGGATGAAGGACCTCAATGTACGAAAGGAATCCATCAAAATCCTTGAGGAGAACACGGGCAGCAACCTCTTCGACCTCTGCCGCAGCAACATCTTCCTAGGAACAACGCAAAAGGCAAGGGAAGCAAGGGAAAAAATGAATGAACTACTGGATTTCATCAAGATCAAAAGCTTTTGCACAGCAAAGGAAACAGTTAACAAAATCAAAAGACAACTGACAGAATGGGAGAAGATATTTGCAAACGACATATCAGATAAAGGACTAGTGTCCAGAATCTATAAAGAACTTAGCAAACTCAACACCCAAAGAACAAATAATCCAATCAAGAAATGGGCAGAAGACATGAACAGACATTTCTGCAAAGAAGACATCCAGATGGCGAACAGACACATGAAAAAGTGCTCCATATCACTTGGCATCAGGGAAATACAAATCAAAACCACAATGAGATATCACCTCACACCAGTCAGAATGGCTAAAATCAACAAGTCAGGAAATGACAGATGCTGGCGAGGATGCGGAGAAAGGGGAACCCTCCTACACTGTTGGTGGGAAAGCAAGCTGGTGCAGCCACTCTGGAAAACAGCATGGAGGTTCCTCAAAATGTTGAAAATAGAACTGCCCTATGACCCAGCAATTGCACTATTGGGTATTTACCCTAAAGATACAAATGTAGTGATCCAAAGGGACACATGCACCCGAATGTTTATAGCAGCAATGTCCACAATAGCCAAACTATGGAAAGAACCTAGATGTCCATCAACAGATGAATGGATCAAGAAGAGGTGGTATATATACACAATGAATACTATGCAGCCATCAAAAGAAATGAAATCTTGCCATTTGCAACGACGTGGATGGAACTAGAGCGTATCATGCTTAGCGAAATAAGTCAAGCAGAGAAAGACAACTATCATATGATCTCCCTGATATGAGGAAGTGGTGATGCAACATGGAGGCTTAAGTGGGTAGAAGAAGAATAAATGAAACAAGATGGGATTGGGAGGGAGACAAACCATAAGTGACTCTTAATCTCACAAAACAAACTGAGGGTTGCCGGGGGGAGGGGGTTTGGGAGAAGGGGGTGGGATTATGGACATTGGGGAGGGTATGTGATTTGGTGAGTGCTGTGAAGTGTGTAAACCTGGTGATTCACAGACCTGTACCCCTGGGGATAAAAATATATGTTTATAAAAAATAAAAAATTATAAAAAGAAAAAAAAAAAAAAAAGGAAATGCTATCCTAATACAGCTTTTGGTCCTGTAGTAAACTGCTTTACTGTTTCAAATGGTTTTGATGGATTAATTGCTAACTTTTAGGAAAAGCATAGAAAGTATAATTATGTTTACAGAAGATAAAAGTTAAAGAATGTAAAACTCTGACAGTTTGAAAATATAGCTCATGCAAGACAGGAGATAGTGATGTAGATGACAGAATGAGGGAAGAGCAGGGATAATATCTCCATCTGACAGTGAAGAGAGTTGAGAAGAAAACTAGTGTTAGGAAAACAAGGCATATGAAATGTGAGTTTATTATACAAGTTTATAAAGATAACCTATAATTACAAAAGATATTGGCAAAGAGAGGTGTATGTATTTATTAAGTGAACTAAAGCCTAGTCTTTTACAGAAGGATATTACAATATAGCTCCTAAATCAATAAGATATTGAAATGTATACATATTATTTAGAGATATGGAGAATCTAGTGTAGAAGATTTGATCAAAGTGGTTAAAAAAGGACTGGGACCAAGGATAAAGAAAAATGGAGCTATGTATCATATTTTTAAACTATGTGTATAGTTAAAAGAAAAAAGTAGTATAGGAATCATCTGTTGTTTGAAAGACTATTTGAAGTCACTGTAAAGCTCTGGGATACTAATGCCATTTTGTAGCATAAGCTTAAGTGAATCTAAGAGTGCATTATATTGAGTTTTTTTTTTAAATAGCTATTTTACATAAGAAAGTGTTACTGGTATCTAATCAGAAAATGGCTGAGGGTTTCCAAAATTGAGGATGCTTTTGCTTGGATTACAAGATGAGAAAAATGAGCCTTCTGGTGATTGTCCTTGTTACAGGTACTTTCCCTCCACTGAACTATTATGGTACTTTGTCTACATCTGCACTGGGAAAGTTAATATCTGTCTAATATAGATATCATGTAGATAACATTTTAACTCCCTCGTTACATTCTAAACTAGACTATAACATATGAGCAAGGTTGTTTAATGTTTATATATTGTCATGTCTTCAAAGAATACCATATCTTTCATGTAATAACAAGTTTCTTTTTAGTTATTTAACAAATATTTGGGCAGCTCTTATGTTCTGGTTGCATATTACACTCAGGTGATCCGGTAAAGTGTGTTTGAGAAAAGAATGAATAAGCAAAAATTCTCCAATTTAAACTGAAAAGATTAATTAAATAATGAGCAATTCTCATTATTAGTTGTCTCTATTTTGGGGAACTCTTCCAGAGTGAAGCCTGTCTCCCCTAATGTGTCTGACGGAAGGAGTTGGTGAGACAACCAGGGTACTCAGGTGAAGTCATGCAGGTTAACTTCGCAGCCAGATTCTAGTCAGTTCTATTAAACGGCCACAATTGGCATCCCTTACCTTGCCTTTCAATGCATCCATTGGGAAGACTGTACAGATGTGTTAAAAAAAAAAAAAGAAAAGAAACAAGTTGGAAAGGTTACTATGGCTTTGCTTTATTGTTACAGCACTTGCAGCAAGAACAGTAGTAACAGTAATTGCCTTAGTAGTAATAGTAGTAATAATATAAGCTGTCAGGCAGTAGACAACTATGTGCAGAAAGTGTAGAAACTGTGCTAGATATTGTACACAAGATATTATTAATCTTTGTATCAATCCTACAAGACTGGTATTATCTTTGTTTTACAGGTTTAGAGAGGTTAAGTCTTTCACAAAATATCATAGCTGGTAAATGTTAGAGCTGGGATTTGAAGCTTGGTTTGTTTGATTCGAAAGTCCATGATATTTCCAGTATGGCATGTGGTAAGACAAGAGTTTATAGCCCTTGGGAGTCTGGATTTTGGCTTTGCAGTTTAAGAGAAAGTACTGGATAGGTAGACCCTTTCTTGCATATTCTGTCACATCATCTGCTATGGAATACTTGCTGATCATTTTCTTTATATTGATCTTATAGACAAGGCTTTTGAGAATCTTTTACACCCTGAATTTATACCATTTATGCAAAATGATGAATTTCAGAAATGTTCTGCTGCATGCAAATGAGCACTTTTCCAAGTAGCAGTGGAATGGTACAGAGTTTGTATGAGTTTTTATTATAAAATAGAATTTCATTATTTCCAACACTATTGTATTTAAGGGTAGAGTTGCAATTAAGTTTGGAATTGCCATTGGTTTTGCACACATAAAAGATATTCTTAATATTTTATCTTATTTTCTGTAACCATTATAAAATCAAATATGTAAATATGCTTTAGATTAGTAATTGCATTTCAAATTTGAATTTGTTTTATGTGGTTATTTAATCTGAGTTTCATTAAAAGAGAATAGTTTCTATAGCAACTACCACATCATTTGATATCTTTGGAATCTCTGAGATATGAAACAACTTATTAAAAAACAAATGTACCCAGTTTACCATGTAGACTTCTGTACAGGTTTAAATGTTTAAGAAAAGGATTTCTTGTATATATATACTTTTTTCCTTAGTTTTTCCCAAGTTTATTCTTTTTTCTTTTACTTTGGTATTTTTTCACTTTAAAAATTTAAACCATATGTATTTAAAAATATGTCAAAAGAATTCAATGAGGAGGTGGATATTGGAGAGGATAGTAGGAGTAAGTGTGAACTCCTTTCTGAATGAACTCCATCAGCACACATGTTACTTCCTTCTAGGAGGAAACCTGTTAGTTTATCTCTTTGGATATATCCTATTAGGGTCATAAAAACCATTTCTAGAAAAAGATGATATGGCATTATGAGAACCAAAATTAAGAGAAAATAGAATGCCAGATCATCAGTACCAGATTCCTGTTCCAAGTTTTTTTTTAGTACCTTGAATTAAAAAAAAAGTTCAGTGCTAAGTAATGTGCACTGTTCTTGCCACTTATCTGCTGAAGAAAGGCTATTTCCACACTTGAAAATAAAAAGTGCTTTCTAAAATCTATTCTTTTAAGTTCTCTTAAATTTGGCCTCATTTTTATTATTGGATTTGTCCAAGTTATACCCTTACATCATTGCTAAATATGTTCTTTAAAGTTTATATTCTGGGGTGCCAGGGTCAAGCCTCTGCTTTCAACTCAGGTCATGATCTCTGGATCCTGGGATCCAGCCCCACCTCATCTGGCTACCTGCTCAGCAATCTCTTCCTCTGCCCCTCTCTACTGTTTGTTTTCTCTCTCTCTCAAATAAATAAATAAAATTAAAAAAAAAACTTAAAAAATAAAGTTCATATTTATTTATTTGTACTTAGTTATTATGATCTTTTTAAAAATCACTTGGTTTCACTATATATATATAGTGAAATATATATATAAAATATATAAATTTATATATAAAATTTATATTTATAAATGTATATAAAATAAAATATATAAAAATATAGTGAAATATACAAACTATATTTATATATTAATATTTTCTCATAAATCAGTATCTTTTTCTAGAATTCGTTTTCTCCTCATTGACCTTCTTCTAACATGTCTACATGTTTCTGGTACTATGGAGCACTAAATTAAAAGCAGTGAAAGCTTTTTACGTATCATAGTTCTTCTCTTCAGTATTCTTTTAAAAGTCCAGGAAAATGTCCTAAATATGTTTTAAAGAGTTTGTCTAAAATGCCTTAATAAGACATTTTCTTGCAAGTAATATAAAGAGTTAAAAAGTTTTGATGCTGTAACAATACTTAAAAGAAAATTGTCTTTCTTCTAAGCATAGTTTTTTCCACTCACTTTTTTCAGTCTTCCTATAAGTAATCATTATTTCTGTACTATGAAGAATTTTTTATATCTCTTGCTTCTCCCAGTTCCTTCATTGGAAAGGACATTATACTGAAAATTTCATGTGATCTGAGACTTGTGGGGAAGATCGGGGTGTAGGAGGACTATAAAGTCCCCTCATCTCACAGACACTACTAGATAACACTCGTATTGGTGTAAGTAACCCAGAAGATGACTGGAAGATTGGAAGAACAAACCCCGCAGCTAAATATAGAGAAGAAGCCACATTGAAGAGGGTAGGAAAGGGGATTTAGAGAAGCAATGGGGAGCTAAACACCATGGGTGTGGGCACTGGAGGGAGGGAGCTATGGTCTTGGAGAAGAGTGAGAAACAAGACCGTCATACCAGGGAGTCTGTTTGGGGAAGCTGAATCCCTATAGCATTTGGCTTTAAAAATCAGAGGGAGTGGATTTCATAATTTCTTAGAACCAGCAGGATTTAAAGCCAGGAACTTTAACAATCAGCCCTCTCTGCTCTGGGGGAGCTTAGAGGGTAGTAGGAAACTGAGGCCCAGCCCTGAAAAGAGACTGCACAACAAACAGTATAGAAGCAGCAGTTTGAAAATCCTGGGGCATATGGGAGCAATAGTTATTTACTAGTCTCAGAGTTCACCGAGGTACTTCTCCATCTACAGGAACAAAGGAGCTGGACTGGGCCTTTTCCCTTTCTTCCCCTCCAGCGTAAACACTTGACCTGCTGGAACCAGCACAGATGCCCACATTCACTACCTAATTTACTTACACCATGCCCGCCCCCTCCAGCAAGGACTGCTTGACCTTCCTGGTGCAGGGCCCCTCCCCCAAACCACCAGTGCAAAGCTTGCCAACACTGAGTTTCCTGACTGCATGCTTTGCACGTTCTAGGTCCTGCGGACACCACAGAAATACAAAGGATTATAAAAGAATATTATGAAAATTATATGCCAACAATTTGGACAACCTAGAAGAAATGGATACATTTCTCTAAATATAACCTCCCAAAACTGAAATAGGAAGAAATAGAAAATTTGAACAGACTGATGAAATGGAATCAATGAAATGGAATCAGTAATGAAAAAAACTCCCAACTCTGTCTCTTCAATAAATGGTGCTGGGAAAACTGGGCAGCTATATGTAGAAGAATGAAACTCGACCATTCTCTTACACCGTACACAAAGATAAACTCAAAATGGATAAAAGACCGCAATGTGAGACAGGAATCCATCAGAATCGGAGAGGAGAACATAGGCAGTAATCTCTTTGATATCAGCCACAGCAACTTCTTTCAAGATATGTCTCCAAAGGCAAAGGAAACAAAAACAAAAATACACTTTTGGGACTTCATCAAAATCAAAAGCTTCTGCACAGCAAAGGAAACAGTCAACAAAACAAAGAGGCAACCCACAGAATGGGAGAAGATATTTGCAAATGACAGTACAGACAAAAGGTTGATATCCAGGATCTATAATGAACTCCTCAATCTCAACACACACGAAACAGGCAGTCATATCAAAAAATGGGCAGAAGATATGGACAGACACTTCTCCAATCAAGACATAAAAATGGCTATCAGACACATGAAAAAATGTTCATCATCACTAGCCCTCAGGGAGATTCAAATTAAAACTACATTGAGATATCACCTTACACCAGTTAGAATGGCCAAAATTAGCAAGACAGGAAACAACATGTGTTGGAGAGGATGTGGAGAAAGGGGAAACCCTCTTCCACTGTTGGTGGGAATGCAAGTTGGTGCAGCCTCTTTGGAGAACAGTGTGGAGATTCCTCAAGAAGTTAAAAATAGAACTTCCCTATGACCCTGCAATTGCATTACTGGGTATTTACCCCAAAGATACAGATGTCAGGAAAAGAAGGGCCATTTGTACCCCAATGTTTATAGCAGCAAAGGCCATGGTTGCCAAACTCTGGAAAGAACCAAGATGCCTTTTAATGGATGAATGGATAAGGAAGATGCGGTCCATATACACTATGAAGTACTAGCCTCCATCAGAAAGGACGAATACCCAACTTTTGTAGCAACATGGACGGGACTGGAAGAAATTATGCTGAGTGAATAAGTCAGGCAGAGAGAGTCAATTATCATATGGTTTCACTTATTTGTGGAGTATAACAAATAGCATGGAGGACATGGGGAGATAGAGAGGAGAAGGGAGTTTGGAGAAATTGGAAGGGGAGATGAACCATGAGAGTCTATGGACTCTGAAAAACAATCTGAGGGTTTTGAAGGGGTGGGGGGTGGGAGGTTGTGGTACCAGGTGGTGGGTATTATAGAGGGCACGGATTGCATGGAGCACTGGGTGTGGTGCAAAAATAATGAATCCTGTTATGCTGAAAATTAAAAAAAAAAACAAAAACCCTGGACATCACAGATCTATTCAGAACATTTCATCCCAAAGCAACAGAATACACATTCTTCTCTAGTGCACATGGAACAGTCTCCAGAATAGATCACATCCTCGGTCCTAAATCAGGACTCAACCCGTATCAAAAGATTGGGATCATTCCCTGCATATGTTCAGACCACAATGCTCTGAAGCTAGAACTCAACCACAAGAGGAAATTTGGAAAGAACCCAAATACATGGAGACTAAACAGCATCCTTCTAAAGAATGAATGGGTCAACCAGGAAATTAAAGAAAAATTGAAAAAAATCATGGAAA
The DNA here is from genome assembly GCF_011764305.1 of Mustela putorius furo. NCBI lineage: Eukaryota > Metazoa > Chordata > Mammalia > Carnivora > Mustelidae > Mustela > Mustela putorius. Next base: position 39,369,845 of record NW_025422005.1, on the reverse strand, counting down.
CAAATGATAATGAAAATACAATGGTTCAAAATCTGTGGGACACAACAAAGGCAGTCCTGAGAGGAAAATAGATAGCGGTACAAGCCTTTCTCAAGAAACAAGAAAGGTCTCAGTACACAACCTAACCCTACACCTAATGGAGCTGGAGAAAGAACAAGAAAGAAACTCTAAACCCAGGAGGAGAAGAGAAATCATAAAGATCAGAGCAGAGATTAATGAAATAGAAACCAAAAAAACAATAGAACAAATCAATGAAACTAGGAGCTGGTTCTTTGAAAGAATTAATAAAATTGGTAAACCCCTGGCCAGAATTATCAAAAAGAAAAGAGAAAGGACCCAAATAAATAAAATCATGAATGAAAGAGGAGAGATCACAACTAACACCAAAGAAATACAAACAATTATAAGAACATGCTATGAGCAACTCTACGCCAACAAATTTGACAATCTGGAAGAAATGGATGCATTCCTAGAAACATATAAACTACTACAACTGAACCAGGAAGAAATAGAAAGCCTGAACAGACCCATAACCAGTAAGGAGATTGAAACAGTCATTAAAAATCTCCAAACATTGAGGTCCTTTATACATTTTGAGTTTATTTTTGTGTACAGTGTAAGAGAATGGTCGAGTTTCATTTTTCTACATATAGCTGTCCAGTTTTCCCAGCACCATTTATTGAAGATACTGTCTTTTTTCCACTGTATATTTTTTCCTGTTTTATCGAAGATTAATTGACCTTAGAGTTGAGGGTCCATATCCGGGCTCTCTACTCTGTTCCACTGGTCTATGTGTCTGTTTTTATGCGAGTACCATGCTGTCTTGGTGATCACAGCTTAGTAGTAAAGCTTGAAATCAGGTAACGTGATGCCCCCAGTTTTATTTTTGTTTTTCAGCATTTCCTTTGCGATTCGGGGTCTCTTCTGATTCCATACAAATTTTAGGATTATTTGCTCCAGCTCTTTGAAGAATACCGGTGGAATTTTGATAGGAATGGCATTAAACGTATAGATTGCTCTAGGCAGTATAGACATTTTAACAATGTTTATTCTTCCGATCCAAGAGCATGGAATTGTCTTCCATCTTTTTGTGTCTTCTTCAATTTCCTTCATGAATGTTCTGTAGTTTCTCAAGTACAGATCCTTTACCTCTTTGGTTAGGTTTATTCCCAGGTATCTTATGGTTCTTGGTGCTATAGTAAATGGAATCGATTCTCTAATTTCCCTTTCTGTATTTTCATTGTTAGTGTATAAGAAAGCCACTGATTTCTGTACATTGACTTTGTATCCTGCCACGTTGCTGAATTGCTGTATGAGTTCTAGTAGTTTGGGGGTGGAGTCTTTTGGGTTTTCCATATAAAGAATCATGTCATCTGCAAATTAGCAAGACAGGAAACAACATGTGTTGGGAAGGATGTGGAGAAAGAGGAACCCTCTTCCACTGTTGGTTGGAATGCAAGTTGGTGCAGCCTCTTTGGCGAACAGTGTGGAGATTCCTCAAGAAATTAAAAATAGAACTTCCCTTTGACCCTGCCATTGCACTCCTGGGTATTTACCCCAAAGATCCAGATGTCGTGAAAAGAAGGGCCATCTGTACCCCTAGGTTTATAGCAGCAATGGCCACGGTCGCCAGACTGTGGAAAGAACCAAGATGCCCTTCAATGGATGAATGGATGAGAAATATGTGGTCCATATACACTATGGAGTATTATGCCCCCATCAGAAAGGACGAATACCCAAATTTTGTAGCAACATGACGGGACTGGAAGAGATTATGCTGAGTGAAATCAGTCCAGCAGAGAGAGTCAATTATCATATGGTTTCACTTATTTGTGGAGCATAACAAAAAGCATGGAGGATATGGGGAGTTAGAGAGAAGGGGGTTGGGGTAAATTGGAAGGGGAGGTGAATCATGAGAGAATATGGACTCTGAAAAACAATCTGAGGTGTTTGAAGTGGCGCAGGGGTGGGAGGTTGTGGTACCAGGTGGTGGGTATTATAGAGGGCACGGATTGCATGGAGTACTGGGTGTGGTGAAAAAATAATGATACTGTTATGCTGAAAATAATTAAATTAAAAAAAAATTCTCCGAAGAAACAAAAGCCTAGGGCCAGACGGCTTCCCGGGGGAATTCTACCAAACATTTAAAGAAGAACTAATTCGTATTCTCCTGAAACTGATCGAAAAAATAGAAATGGAAGGAAAACTTTCAAACTCATTTTATGTTGACAGCATCACCTTGATCTCAAAACCAGACAAGGATCCCGTCAAAAAAGAGAGCTATAGACTAATATCCTTGATGAACACAGATGCGAAAATTCTCACCAAAATACTAGCCAATAGGATTCAATAGTACATGAAAAGGATTTTTCACCATGACCAAGTGTGATTTATTCCCCGGCTTCAAGGTTGGTTCAACATCCGCAAATAAATCAATGTGATACAACACTTCAGTAAAAGAAAGAACAAGTACCATATGATACTCTCAATAGATGCTGAAAAAGCATTTGACAAAGTACAGCATCCCTTCCTGATCACAACTCTTCAAAGTGTAGGGATAGAGGGCACATACCTCAATATTACCAAAGCCATCTATGAAAAACCCACCACAAATATCATTCTCAATGGAGAAAAACTGAAAGCTTTTCCGCTATGGTCAGGAACACAGCAGGGATGTCCATTATCACCACTGCTATTCAACATAGTACTAGAAGTCCTAGCCCCAGCAATCAGACAACAAAAGGAAATTAAAGGCATCCAAATCGGCAAAGAAGAAGTCAAATTATCACTCGTCGCAGATGATACGATATTATATGTGGAAAACCCAAAAGCCTCCGCTCCCAAACTGCTAGAACTTGTACAGGAATTCAGTAAAGTGTCAGGATATAGAATCAATGCACAAAAATCAGTTGCATTTCTCTACACCAACAGCAAGACAGAAGAAAGAGAAATTAAGGAGTCAATCCCATTTACAATTGCACCCCAAACCATATGATACCTAGGAATAAACCTAACCAAAGAGGCACAGAATCTATACTCAGAAAACTATAAAGTACTCATGAAAGAAATTGAGGAAGACACAAAGAAATGGAAAAATGTTCCATGCTCCTGGATTGGAAGAATAAATATTGTGAAAATGTCTATGCTACCTAAAGCAATCTACACATTTAATGCAATTCCTATCAAAGTACCATCCATCTTTTTCAAAGAAATGGAACAAATAATTCTAAAATTTATATGGAACCAGAAAAGACCTCGAATAGCCAAGGTGATATTGAAAAAGAAAGCCAACGTTGGTGGCATCACAATTCCGGACTTCAAGGTGTATTACAAAGCTGTCATCATCAAGACAGCATGGTACTGGCACAAAAACAGACACATAGATCAATGGAACAGAATAGAGAGCCCAGAAATAGACCGTCAACTCTATGGTCAACTCATCTTCGACAAAGCAGGAAAAAATGTTCAATGGAAAAAATGGTGTTGGGAAAATTGGACAGCCACGTGCAGAAAAATTAAATTGGACCATTTCCTTACACCACACACAAAAATAGAGTCAAAATGGATGAAGGACCTCAATGTGAGAAAGGAATCCATCAAAATCCTTGAGGAGAACACATGTAGCAACCTCTTCGACCTCAGCCACAGCAACATCTTCCTAGGAACAACGCCAAAGGCAAGGGAAGCAAGGGCAAAAATGAACTATTGGGATTTTATCAAGATCACAAGCTTTTGCACACCAAAGGAAACAGTTAACAGAACCAAAAGACAACTGACAGAATGGGAGAAGATATTTGCAAACGGCATATCAGATAAATGACTAGTGTCCAAAATCTATAAAGAACTTAGCAAACTCAACACCCAAAGAACAAATAATCCAATCAAGACATGGGCAGAGGACATGAGCAGACATTTCTGCAAAGAAGACATCCAGATGGCCAGCAGACACATGAAAAAATCCCAAAAAACAGAAAAACGATAACAATACCCGCCCACCCCCAAAAAACCTCCCAACAAGCAAAAGTCCCAGACCTGATGGCCTCAGATGTGAATTCTACCAAACACTGAAAAAAAGTTATCTTATTCATCTGAAACATTTCCAAAAGATTGAAGAGGAAGGGAAACTTCTAAATTCATTTATAAGGCCAGCATTAATTACTCTCATTCCAAAGCCAAATAAAGACAAGACAAAAAAAACAAAACAAAACAAACAAACAAACAAAAACTATAGGACAGTGTCTCTGGTGAACATAGAAGCAAAAATCCTGAACAGAACCACAAACTGAATCTAATAATATATTAAAAATAAATCATTCACTATGATCAAGTGGGATTCTTACCAGGATGTAATCGTGGGTCAGTATTCACAAATCAGTCAATGGAAGAGGAAGGATAAAAACCATCCTTTGAGTAGATTCAGAAAAAGCATTTGACCAAGTACAATATTCACGATAAAAACCCTCAATAAAAAACCCTTTAGGATATTTGTAAGATGGCGGAGAAGTAGCAGACTGAGACTACTTCATCTAGCAGGAGATCAGCTAGATAGCTTATCTAAAGATTGCAAAAACCTGCAAATCCATCGGCAGATCGAAGAGAAGAAGAACAGCAATTTTGGAACAGAAAAACAACCACTTTCTGAAAGGTAGGACTGGCGGAGAAGTGAATCCAAAGCGAATGGAAGATAGACCCTGGGGGGAGGGTTCGGCTCCTGGCAAGCGGCGGAGCAATGGAGCACAAAATCAGGATTTAAAAATTCTGTTCCACTGGGGGACATCGCTCCAGAGGCTAAACCGGGGGGATGCCCTCGTGGGGTCAGTGTGGCCTCAGGTCCCGCAGGGTCACCGAAGGATCTTGGGTGTCTGAGTTTCGCATAGCTTGCGGGTATTGGAACCGGAAAGCCTGCTACAGAGACAGAGTCGATAGTAAGCTCACAGCTCGGTGTTACCTTGAACCAGCTACAGGCTCAGTGAGCTCAGGATGTGGCTGGAGAGATCAGGCATACGGGAGTAACCGGGCGCTGTTCTCTGAGGGCGCACTGAGGAGTGGGGCCCTGGGCTCTCGGCTCCTTTGGGCCGGAGACCAGGAGGCCGCCATTTGTAATCAGGTCCTCCAGAACTCTACGGAAAGCACTCAGGGAACAAAAGCTCCTGAAAGCAAACCCGAGCGGATTCCTCAGCCTGGCCCATGGTAAGGGCGGTGCAATTTCGCCTGGGGCAAAACACTTGAGAATCACTACACCAGGCCTCTCCCCCAGAAGATCAACAAAATCCAATGGAGACCAAGTTCACCTACCAAGGAGTGCAGTTTCAGTACCAAGGAGAGCAGCAGAATTCCAGAGTAGGAGAAAGCAAAGCAAGGAACTCATGGCTTCCTCCCTGTGATTTTTGTTAGTCTTGCTGTTAATTTAATTTTTTTCTTTTTCATTTTTTGTTTTTTACTCGCCTTCGGGTAATTTTTTTTTAACTTTTACCCTTTCCTTTTTTAACGTTTTTAAACTAGTTTATCTAATATATATATTTTTTCTTTTTTATATTTTTCTTTATTCGTTTTCTTTTTTTTTTTAAGTTCTTTTCTTTTCTTTTTTTCCTTTCTTCCTTTTTGAATCTCTTTTTATCCCCTTTCTCCCCCCTCACGATTTGGGATCTCTTCTGATTTGGTTAAAGCATATTTTCCTGGGGTTGTTGCCACCCTTTTAGTATTTTACTTGCTCCTTCATATACCCTTATCTGCAAAAAATGACAAGATGGAAAAATTCACCACAAAAAAAAGAACAAGAGGCAGTACCAAAGGCTAGGGACCTAATCAATACAGCATTGGTAATATGTCAGATCTAGAGTTCAGAAGGACAATTCTCAAGGTTCTAGCCGGGCACGTAAAAAGGCATGGAAGATATTAGAGAAACCCTCTGGGGAGATATAAAAGCCCTTTCTGGAGAAATAAAAGAACTAAAATCTAACCACGTTGAAATAAAAAAAGCTATTAATGAGGTTAAATCAAAAATAGAGGCTCTCACTGCTAGGAAAAATGAGGGAGAAGAAAGAATTAGTGATATAGAAGACCAAGTGACAGAGAATAAAGAAGCTGAGCAAAAGAGGGACAAACAGCTACTGGACCACGAGGGGAGAATTCGAGAGATAAGTGACACCATAAGACGAAACAACATCAGAATAATTGGGATAATAGAAGAAGAAGAAAGAGAGCGGGGAGCAGAAGGTATACTGGAGAGAATTATTGGGGAGAATTTCCCCAATATGGCAAAGGGAACGAGCATCAAAATTCAGGAGATTCAGAGAATGCCCCTCAAAATCAATAAGAATAGGCCCACACCCCGTCACCTAATAGTAAAATTTACAAGTCTCAGTGACAAAGAGAAAATCCTGAAAGCAGCCTGGGAAAAGAATTCTGTAACATACAATGGTAAAAATATTAGATTGGCAGCTGACTTATCCACAGAGACCTGGCAGGCCAGAAAGAGCTGGCATGATATTTTCAGAGCACTAAACGAGAAAAACATGCAGCCAAGAATACTATATCCAGCTAGGCTATCATTGAAAATAGAAGGAGAGATTAAAAGCTTCCAGGACAAACAAAGACGGAAAGAATTTGCAAACACCAATCCAGCTCTTGAGGATATATTGAAATGGGTCCTCTAAGCAAAGAGAGAGCCTACAAGTGGTAGATCAGTAAGGAACAAAGACAATATACAGTAACAGTCACCTTACAGGCAATATAATGGCACTAAATTCATATCTCTCAATAGTTACCCTGAATGTTAATGGGCTAAATGCCCCTGTCAAAAGACACAGGGTATGAGAACAGATAAAAAAACAAAACCCATCTATATGTTGCCTCCAAGAAACTCATTTTAAGCCCGAAGACACCTCCAGATTTAACGTGAGGGGGTGGAAAAAAATTTACCATGCTAATGGACATCAGAACAAAGCAGGAGTGGCAATCCTTATGTCAGATCAATTAGATTTTAAGCCAAAGACTATAATAAAAGATGAGGAAGGACACTATAACATACTCAAAGGGTCTGTCCAACAAGAAGATCTAACAATTTTAAATATCTATGCCCCAAACGTGGGAGCAGCCAAGTATATAAACCAATTAATAACAAAATCAAAGAAACACATCAACAATAATACAATAATAGTAGGGGACACTAACACTCCCCTCACTGAAATGGACAGATCATCCAGCAAAAGATCAGCAAGGAATTAAAGGCCTTAAATGACACACTGGACCAGATGGTAATCACAGATATATTCAGAACATTTCTTCCCAGTCAACAGAATACACATTCTTCTCTAGTGCACATGGAACAGTCTCCAGAATAGATCACATCCTCGGTCCTAAATCAGGACTCAACCCGTATCAAAAGATTGGGATCATTCCCTGCATATGTTCAGACCACAATGCTCTGAAGCTAGAACTCAACCACAAGAGGAAATTTGGAAAGAACCCAAATACATGGAGACTAAACAGCATTCTTCTAAAGAATGAATGGATCAACCAGGAAATTAAAGAAGAATTGAAAAAAATCATGGAAAGAAATGATAATGAAAACACAATGGTTCAAAATCTGTGGGACACAACAAAGGCAGTCCTGAGAGGAAAATAGATAGCGGTACAAGCCTTTCTCAAGAAACAAGAAAGGTCTCAGGTACACAACCTAACCCTACACCTAAAGGAGCTGGAGAAAGAACAAGAAATAAACACTAAGCCCAGCAGGAGAAGAGAAATCATAAAGATCAGAGCAGAAATCAATGAAATAGAAACCAAAAAAACAATAGTGCAAATCAACGAACTTAGGAGCTGATTCTTTGAAAGTATTAATAAAATTGGTAAACCCCTGGCCAGACTTATCAAAAAGAAAAGAGAAAGGACCCAAATAAATAAAATCATGAATGAAAGAGGAGAGATCACAACTAACACCAAAGAAATACAAACTATTATAAGAACATACTATGAGCAACTCTACGCCAACAAATTTGACAATCTGGAAGAAATGGATGCATTCCTAGAAACATGTAAACTACCACAACTGATCCAGGAAGAAATAGAAAGCCTGAACAGACCCATAACCAGTAAGGAGATTGAAACAGTCATTAAAATTCTCCAAACAAACAAAAGCCCAGGGCCAGACGGCTTCTCAGGGGAATTCTAGCAAACATTTAAAGAACTAATTTCTATTCTCCTGAAACTGATCCAAAAAATAGAAATGGAAGGAAATCTTCCAAACTCATTTTGTGAGGCCGGCATCACCTTGATCCCAAAACCAGACAAGGAACCTATCAAAAAAGAGAGCTATAGACCAATATCCTTGATGAACACAGATGCAAAAATTCTCACCAAAATACGAGCCAATAGGATTCAACAGTACATTAAAAGGATTATTCACCATGACCAAGTGGGATTTATTCCAGGGCTGCAAGTTTGGTTCAACATCGCAAATCAATCGATGTGATACAACACACCAATAAAAGAAAGAACAAGAACTATATGATACTCTCAATAGATGCTGAAAAAGCATTTGACAAAGTACAGCATCCCTTCCTGATCACAACTCTTCAAAGTGTATGGATAGAGGGCACATACCTCAATATTACCAAAGCCATCTATGAAAAACCCACCGCAAATATCATTCTCAATGGAGAAAAACTGAAAGCTTTTCCGCTATGGTCAGGAACACAGCAGGGATGTCCATTATCACCACTGCTATTCAACATAGTACTAGAAGTCCTAGCCTCAGCAGTCAGACAACAAAAGGAAATTAAAGGCATCCAAATCGGCAAAGAAGAAGTCAAATTATCACTTGTCGCAGATGATTCGGTACTATATGTGGAAAACCCAAAAGCCTCCACTCTGAAACTGCTAGAACTTGTACAGTAATGCAGTAAAGTGTCATGATATAAAATCAATGCACAGAAATCAGTTACATTTCTCTACACCAACAGCAAGACAGAAGAAAGAGAAATTAAGGAGTCAATCCCATTTACAATTGCACCCAAAACCACAAGATACCTAGGAATAAACCTAACCAAAGAGGCACAGAATCTATACTCAGAAAACTATAAAGTACTCATGAAAGAAATTGAGGAAGACACAAAGAAATGGAAAAATGTTCCATGCTCCTGGATTGGAAGAATAAATATTGTGAAAATGTCTATGCTATCTAAAGCAATCTACACCTTTATTGCAATTCCTATCAAAGTACCATCCATCTTTTTCAAAGAAATGGAACAAATAATTCTAAAATTTATATGGAACCAGAAAAGTCCTCGAATAGCCAAGGTGATATTGAAAAAGAAAGCCAACGTTGGTGGCATCACAATTCCGGACTTCAAGGTGTATTACAAAGCTGTCATCATCAAGACAGCATGGTACTGGCACTAAAACAGACACATAGATCAATGGAACAGAATAGAGAGCCCAGTAATAGACCGTCAACTCTATGGTCAACTCATCTTCAACAAAGCAGGAACGAATTTCCAATGGAAAAAAGACAGCCTCTTCAATAAATGGTGTTGGGAAAATTGGACAGCCACATGCAGAAAAATTACATTAGACCATTTCCTTACACCACACACGAAAATAGACTAAGAATAGGTGAAGGACCTCAATGTGCGAAAGGAATCCATCAAAATCCTTGAGGAGAACACAGGCAGCAACCTCTTCGAACTCAGCCGCAGCAACATCTTCCTAGGAACATCGCCAAAGGCAAGGGAACCAAGGGCAATAATGAACTATTGGGATGTAATCAAGATCAAAATTTTTGCACAGCAAAGGAAACAGTTAACAAAATCAAAAGAAAACTGACACAATGGGAGAAGATATTTGCAAACGACATATCAGATAAATGACTAGTGTCCAAAATCTATAAAGAACTTAGCAAGCTCAACACCCAAAGAACAAATAATCCAATCAAGAAATGTGCAGAGGACATGAACAGACATTTCTGCAAAGAAGACATCCAGATGGCCAACAGACACATGAAAAAGTGCTCCATATCACTCGTCATCAGGGAAATACGAATCAAAACCACAATGAGATATCACCTCACACCAGTCAGAATGGCTAAAATCAACATTTCAGGAAATGACAGATGTGGTGAGGATGCGGAGAAAGGGGAACCCTCCTACACTGTTCGTGGGAATGTAAACTGGTGCAACCACTCTGGAAAACAGCATGGAGGTTCCTCAAAATGTTGAAAATAGAACTGCCCTATGACCCAGCAATTGCACTATTGGGTATTTACCCTAAAGATACAAACGTAGTGATCCAAAGGGGCACGTGCACCCGAATGTTTATAGCAGCAATGTCCACAATAGCCAAACTATGGAAAGAACCTAGATGTCCATCAACAGATGAATGGATCAAGAAGAGGTGGTATATATACACAATGGAATACTATGCAGCCATCAAAAGAAATGAAATCTTGCCATTTGCCATGACATGGATGGAACTAGAGCGTATCATGCTTAGCGAAATAAGTCATGCAGAGGAAGACAACTATCATATGATCTCCCTGATATGAGGAAGTGGTGATGCTACATGGGGTTTTAAGTGGGTAAAAGAAGAATCAATGAAACAAGATGGAATTGGGAGGGAGACAAACCATAAGTGACTCTTAATCTCACAAAACAAACTGAGGGTTGCTGGGGGGAGGGTGTTGGGGAGAAGGGGGTGTGATTATGGACATTGGGGAGGGAATGTGCTTTGGTGAGTGCTGTGAAGTGTGTAAACCTGGTGATTCACAGACCTGTACCTCTGGGGATGAAAATATATGTTTATAAAAAATAAAAAATTTAAAAAAAACAACAAAAGAAAAACCTTTAGAAGGAGCATACCTGAATGTAATAAAGACCTTATATGAAAAATTGCAGTTAACATCATACTCAGAGGGGAATAAATGGGACCTTTCCCCATAAGATTAGGAATAAAGCAAGAATGTCCACTCCCACTACTTTTATTCAACATAAATCTGGAAGCTCCTTTGATAGCAGTTGAATAAGAGAAAGGTATAAATATCATCCAGATTAGTAAGGCAGAAGTAAAACTTTCACTACTTCCAGATGACATGATGCTATATATAGAAAACCCTAAAGACTCCACCAAGAAAATCTGAGAATTGATAAATGAATTCATTGATATCATAGGATACAAAGTCAATGTATAGAAATAACTTGCATTTCTATATACCGATAATGAAGCAGTAGAAAGAGACATTAATAAAACCATCCCATTTACAATTGCACCAAAAATAATAAAATCCCAAGAATAAACGTAGCTAAAGTGATGAAAGACATGTGCTCTGAAAACTATATTGATGAAAGAAACTGGAGATGATACAAACAAATGGAAAGACATTCCATGGTCATGGATAGGGAGAACAAATGTTAAAATATTTATATTACACAAAGCAATCTACACATTTAATGCAATCCCTATCAAAATACCAACATCATTTTTCATAGAACTAGGACAAACAGTCTAAAATTTGTATGGATCCACAAATGATCTCGAATATCCCATACAGTCTTGAAAATGATAACAAAACTGATTGTATCACAATTCCAGACTTAGAGTTACTCTATAAAGCTGTAGTAATTAAAAAACAGTATGGTACTGGCACAAAAATAGATACATGGACCAATTGAAGAGAACAGGAAGCCCAGGAATAAACCCAAAATTATATGGCTAATTAATTTTTGGCAAAAGTAGAAAATGTGTAATGGGATGAGAATGATCTCTTCAACATATGGTGTTGGGAAAAGTGGACACCTACATGCAAAATAATGAAACTGGACCACTTTCTTATATCATACACACAAATGAACTCAAAATGGATTCAGGACTTAAATATGATACCTGAATCCGTTAAAATACTAGAAGAAAGCAACATCAGAATTTCTTTGACATTGGTTATAATGACATCTTGTTAGATATGTCTCCTTAGGTAAGCGAAGCAAAAGCAAAAAATAAACCATTAGAATTGCATCATCATCAAAAGCTTCTATATAGCAAAAGAAACAACTAACAAAGCTAAAAGATAACCTACTGACTGGGGGAAGATAATTGCAAATGATATATCTAATAATGGGCCCGTTTCCAAAATTCATAAAGAATTCATACAACTGGGTGCCTGGTTATTTCAGATGGTTAAACATCTGCCTTCAGCAGAGGTCCTGGGATTAAGTTTCGCATCAGGCCTTCTTCTCCTTAGAGAGCCCACTTCTCCTTCTGCCTCTGTCTTCTCTCTCTGTCTCTCATGAATAAATGAATAAAAATCTTATAAAAAGAATTTATACAACTTAACACCAAAAAACACAAATATTTCAATTCAAAAATGGCCAGAAGAATGAACATTTCTTCAAGGAAGAAGTACAGATGGCTTTCAGACACATGAAAAGATGCTCAACAACACTCATCATCAGGGAAATGCAAATCAAAACCACAATGAGCCATTACTTCATACCTTCCGTGTCTAGAATGAAAAACACACAAAATAGCAAATGTTGGTAGTGATGTGGAGAAATAGGAGCCCTCATGTACTGCTGGTGATAATGCAAACTGAGGAAGACAGTTTGGAGTTTCCTCAAAAAAAATAAAAGTAGAACTACCCTGTGATCCAGTATCACACTACTGAGTGTTTACCCAAAGAATATGAGAACGCTATTCAGAGGGATATATTCACCTATATGTTTATAGCATTGTTATTTACAATAGCTAAATTATGGAAGTAACCTATGTGTCTATTGATAGATGATTCAATCATTAGGATACAGAATATATATAAATATAAATTCAAATAAACAGTTGAATATTATTCATCCATTAAGAAGAATGAAATCTTGCCATTTGCAACAATGTGGATAGATCTAGAGAGTGTAATGTTAAGTGAAGTAAGCCAGTCAGAGAAAGGCAAATATTATATGATTTCACCCATATTCTAGTGGAATTTAAGAAAGAAAACAAAGAAAGAAGGGAAAGAGAGACAAACCAAAAAGTAGCCTAAAAAAATTATTTATTTGTCAGAGCGGGAGAGAGAGAGAGAGAGAGAGATAGATAGATAGGAAAGCAGGGGGAGCAGCAGGTAGAGGGAGAAGCAGCCGGATGTGGGACTTGATCCCAGAACTCTGAGTTCATGATGTGAACTGAAGGCAGACACTTAACTGACTGAGCACCCAGCATCCCCCCAAAACAGGCTTTTAACTATAGAGGATCAACTGAGTGCGTGGTTGGGTGAAACAGGTGAAGGAGATTAGGAGTACACTTACCTGGATAACTGCTGAGTAAATATGGAATTTTGAGTCACTACTGTATACCTGAAATGAATATAACTTTGTATGTTAATTACACTGGAGTTAAAGAAGAAACAATATTAACATTGCTACAGGGAGACTGTATTGTTCCAGGTTTGCTTAACTGTTAGAAGGAAATATTTTCCACTAAGTTAGTAATGCCATCCTATATATTTTTAAACATTTTAATAAAAATTAACAGTCTTTTAAGATAGGTATTATCACTTTTGTTTGTAGAAACTAAAGCACAAAAGTAAAATAACTTCCCTATGGCTACTTAGCTGATGTTAATACATTTGTTTTTCTATTGCAGTATTTTGCATCTAAGTAGTTTTTTGTTTGTTTGTTTTTGCTTTATTATGGGCTTAGAGAAATATATCTAAACTCCTAAGGTGAGAAGGCCTTATGAATCCCCCCCCCCTTTTTTTTACTGTATAAATCTACTGATACACTAATGGGAAAACTTTTTTAAGCTATTCTTCCTGTATTATTTCCTTGTTATACCATCCTTGCATAAGATAATGCAAACTTGGACAAAAATTAAATGTTACTACTCTAGTCTTTAGTACTTCTTAACTATCAGCTAGGTCAAATGTAGATTCCTTATCCTGTTATTCTAGCATGGTAAGTCTTCCTGGATAATCTCTTCTATTTTCATGATTTTCACAAGCACATATGTATTTACCTGACTTCACATTTCTGTATCAAGCCCAAACTTCTCTCCTGAGTACCAGATTCATAATTTTAACTCTCTATAGGGCATTTAGGTGTTTTAGATATGTCAAGCTCAGCATGTTTAAAGCTGAGCCCATAAATTTGTCCTTGTAAACATCTTCCCTATTGTATTTTCTTCTGAAGTTATTTTTTTTTAAACTGGTAATTTTTTTAAAAAAATTTCTTTTCAGTGTAACAGAATTCATTGTTTATGCATCACACCCAGTGCTCCATGCAATACATGCCCTCCATAATACTCACCACTTGGCTCCCCCGACCTCCCATGCCCCGCCCCTTCAAAACCCTCAGATTGTTTTTCAGAGTCCATAATCTCTCATGGTTCATCTCCCCTTTCATTTTCCCTCAACTCCCTTCTCTCCATCTCCCCATGTCCTCCATGCTATTTGTTATGTTCCACAAATAAGTGAAACCATATGATAATTGACTCTCTCTGCTTGACTTATTTCACTCAGCATAATCTCTTCCAGTCCCATCCATGTTGCTACAGGAGTTGGGTATTCATCCTTTCTGATGGAGGCCTAATACTCCATAGTGTATATGGACCACATCTTCCTTATCCATTCGTCCATTGAAGGGCATCTTGGTTCTTTCCACAGTTTGGTGACCGTGGCCATTATTGCTATAAACATTGGGGTACAGATGGCCCTTCTTTTCACTACATCTGTATCTTTGGGGTAAATACCCAGGAGTGCAATTGCAGGATCATAGCGAAGCTCTATTTTTAATTTCTGAAGTTATTTTTATGCAGTCACCCAAGTTAGTTTCTTAGAAACTTTTTATTCCTTCCCTTCTTCAGATGATTACATCTCAAGTTTTATTGTGTCTAATTTCTTGAATAGCCTTTTGTTTACTTTATTGATTTTTATTTTACTGGTTGATTGATTTATTTGTTCATTATTCACTCCATAAATGTTGAGTACCAGCTTTAAAAGAGACTAAATATCTTTTGGACCTAGTTTCTCTTCTCTATTGTTACAGTCATTGAGTCTTTTTAGACCCTTATACATCTCCTGGACTATTTACTGCAATGGTTTTCCTGACTATGATCCCATGTTCAGTATATCCTTTGTACTGTAATTGGAGTGATTTTTCTAATGAATGAATTCAGTTTTGGTACTTTTCTACCTAAAACCCTTCATTAGCTCTCTGAAATTTTTAGGTTAGATATACTCTCATGTCATAGAAGGCATTTCCAGGGTATAGTTCTTTTTTTTACACCTTGAGCCCCATTTGCTTTCATAGGACATGCACATTCTGTGCTCCAGTCACACTGAAAGGCTTTCTGATCTTGTCACTTACCATGGATAGTTTTAGTCTTTGAACTTATGGCTCCTTTTGCTAAGGACTTAGATCCCTATCTCTTGTTCATTTGTTCTCTTATTCTGGAGAACTCACTCTTAAGAGATACCTTCTCTTGGAATTTTCCGGTACTCCTAATATTTCTTGGATGTGTCCATTCCTCTGTCACAGCTCTTACCACAGTGTATGCAGTTTTCCATTTGTTTCTGTTTCTCTTACTATGTTGAGAAGCCTCAGTTGAAGGTATAGACTTCGAACTATTTATGTATTGCTAATACCTACTACAGTGCTGGCATATAGGGACAGTTAATAAATATTGGATTTATAAAATAGTGGATGCATATCCATCATTTATTTTAAGGCATAGCATAACTTTAATTCTAAAACTTTTAAGTATCATACATTTGAAATATACTAAAGATATATGGACAATAATTCATTTGAAACAAATATACCTGCCACTGGTACTTAACATATGTTGTTTGCCATATTTACCTAGCATGATGCTTATATAGGAAACCTCTCATAACTGGTTCTGCATTACTTTTCTCATCAGAATTTCTATACTTCTAGGAAAAAAACCCATTGTTTTATTTTTTTTAAAGATTATTTAAGAGACATAGAGGGGGTGAGACTGGGGAAAGGGACAGAGGGAGAGAGAGGGAGACAGAGGTAGAGAGAGGGAGAGAAGTAGACTATTTCTGAGCTCAGAGCCTGACCCAGGGCTCAATCTCATGACATGGAGATCACCAACAGAGCCAAAATCAAGAGTTGCATACCCAACCAACTGAGCTACCCAGATGCCTCGGGGGGAGGGGGGATTATTTTTAAATGAGTCTTTGCACATACTAAGTTCTCATTAATTGTATGTTCAATGAATAATGTATTTTGGATAAATGATACTCTTCTACAATTATGTGTCTTATTTTCCTAACCTTTATAAACCCTTCATCAAGAGCTCAAAACGCACTCCTGTAATTTTACTCCAATGGTAAGCATAGTCCTAGATACCCAGTAGACTTAAAATTATTAATAAATTAAATGAATGCAATTAATTGCTGCATTTTTCTTTTTAATGAAAACACATAAAATTTTACTGTTCTTACATTAACCAAGAAACTTCTCAGCCTTTTCTTATTGCAGTTTAATGAATGTGTTCAAATGCTGTTACTCATATAAACAGTTCACATTACTGAGTACTGTTACAGTGTTGTAAAGATAAATCATGATATCCAGAATTAAATATAAATGCATTTTGGGGGAGTGCCTATGTGGCTCAGTCATTTAAGCATCCATCTTGGGCTTAGGTCATGATCTCAGAGTCCTGGAATTGAGCCCCACATGGGGCTCCATGTTCACTTGGGAACCTGCTTCTCCCTGTCTGTCTACCATTCCCACTGCTTGTGCTCTCTTGCTCCCTTTTGCTGTCTCTCTCTTTTCAATAAGTAAATAAAATCTTAAAAAGTAAATGGATTTTGGCAGTATGTATAAGTTCGGGTTATGTTTTCAGCGTATATGGTAGAACATTTAAAAAAATGCTTAAGAAATATAAATTTACTTCTCTCTCATGTAAAAGAAGTCCGAGTTAGTTAGCTGAGAACCAGTTTGATACTGTCACTTTTTCATCAGAGATTCTGGCTTCCTTTATAAGAGCTTTCTAGGAATTCCACCCAAAATTTCTGTTTATATCTCATTGGCCAGAACTTAATTACCTGGAGAAATTTATCTGTAAGGGAGGCTTGGAAATATATTTCAGTTTGCATGCTAAACAAGGTTATGATAATTAGGGAAGAAGGTAAAAATACCTATTGGGAGGCAGTTAGTATTCTCTGCAAAATAGTGCAATGAGTAAATTAATTAATAATCTTTGGAAAAATCATAGAGCACTCTGGTGAGAGTCACAGAACTGACTTTTACTCTGTGTAAGTATCTGATAAATATTTATCTGATAAATATTTGAAAACGTGTCAGTGCCCAGTGTCATTCTTCTGTGTGTATGCATTGAGCTGCTCACAACCTGGAGAAGTAGTGGGGTGTGTGTGTGTGTGTGTGTATCCACATAAGACTAAATCATTTCAGTTTCGTATGCAGCTGTTCCAGAAATACTCTTGTTTGAGTCATAATAGTCTTTCAGGTAATTCATGGAAGATCTTAGAGACAAAATATGTTCCATATTCTTGAAAGATTCTTGTAAATCTATACCGAGCAATCCTTAAAAGAATAAATGTAATTAGTTTGTAGTATGGTAAAATGCTTTGCCTTATTTGTAATCAAAGAAACATAATTTAAACCAAAACCAGGTTATACTTTTTACCCTATAAAGTTAGGAAAAATGAAATAGAAGTCAGTACTTAGGTTAGTTAAGATAGTTTCATGTATTTCTTATTATAATATAAATTAGTTGTATAGTCTCTTTTAGAGAGCAATTTGGCAATTCTGTCAAGAATTTTAAAACTGTTTATACCCATTGGCTCAGTAATTACACTTCTGAGAATTTACTTGAAAGGAGATAATCCAGAATAAGTAAAAGCTGGAAGTAGAAGGAGGCAGGAGGGAATATTACAAAATTATCTTAATTACTAATACTTACCGAGTGGGTACTCTGTGCTAGTATTGTTCTAAATCCTTTACCTAATCCTTACAGGATCCTTATGAGATAGGTAGTATATCATCCTCCTCATTCTCATTAAAAATGAAGGAAACTGAGGAGCAGAAAGCATAAAAAAATGTCTTGCTATTACAGTTGTAAGTGGAGATATTGGGGTTTGAACCCTGAAATTTTGCATTTGTATGTGCATTTATAATTATCATGTTTTGCTGTCTCTGTGCATTGTTTTGAGTTTCTGCTGCATCATTTATAGCAGGGAGTGAGAATAGCAGGTTAGTTAAGAAAACTAGAACTTGCCTGAGTTTTATGCATTTGTTAAAATTTTCATTTTTAAAGACCTTGGGTTAATATGAAAAAAGCTTGTACAACTTTATTTATGTAGAATAATAAAAATTATGTAAAAATACAACTCTTTGCCTAGAATTTAAAAGAATGGGAAAGGAATATATCGAAAGTATTAATAATATATGTAATGGACTAATAGGTCTGTGGTTCAGTTTACTTCCTTTGCTTTCCAGATTGCCTTTAGTGGGCATATGTGGCTTCTATATTGAAAATAATTTTTTTTAAGATTTTTAAGTTTATTTATTCTTGAGAGACAGAGAGAGAGAAAAGCAGAGGCAGAGGGAGAAGCAGGCTCCCTAAAGAGTAGGGAGCCAGATGTGGGACTCGATCCCAGAACCCTGGGATCATGACCCCCAGGGAAGGCAGATGCTTAACCATCTGAGCCCATGTTGCCCTATTTTGAAAAAAAATTTTTTTTAAATTAAACAGGTATTTATTTATTTGACAGATCACAAGTAGGCAGAGCAGCAGGCAGAGAGAGAGGAGGAAGCAGGTTCCCTGCAGAGCAGAGAGCCTGATGCGGGACTCGATCCCAAGGACCCTGAGATCATGACCTGAGCCGAAGGCAGAGGCTTTACCCACTGAGCCACCCAGGCGCCTGAAAAATTTTTTAAAGAAGATTACATCCTGCAATTGCAGGGTCATAGGGAAGTTCTATTTTTAATTTCTTGAGGAATCTCCACACTGTTCTCCAAAGAGGCTGCACCAACTTGCATTCCCACCAACAGTGGAAGAGGGTTCCCTTTTCTCCACATCCCCTCCAACACATGTTGTTTCCTGTCTTGTTAATTTTGGCCATTCTAACTGGTGTAAGGTGATATCTCAATGTGGTTTTAATTTGAATCTCCCCGAGGGCTAGTGATGATGAACATTTTTTCATGTGTCTTCTAGCCATTTGTATGTCTTGATTGGAGAAGTGTCTGTTCTTATCTTCTGCCCATTTTTCGATATGATTAACTGTTTTGTGTGTGTTGAGTTTGAGGAGTTCTTTATAGATCCTGGATCAACCTTTTGTCTGTACTATCATTTGCAAATATCTTCTCCCGTTCCGTGGGTTGCCTCTTTGATTTGTTGACTGTTTCCTTTGCTGTGCAGAAGCTTTTGATTTTGATGAAGTCCCAAAAGTTTATTTTTGTTTTTGTTTCCTTTGCCTTTGGAGACATATCTTGAAAGAAGTTGCTGTGGCTGATATCGAAGAGATTACTGCCTATGTTCTCCTCTCCGATTCTGATGGATTCCTGTCTCACGTTGAGGTCTTTTATCCATTTTGAGTTTATCTTTGTGTGCAGTGTAAAAGAATGGTCGAGTTTCATTCTTCTACATATAGCTGCCCAGTTTTCCCAGCACCATTTATTGAAGAGACTGTCATTTTTCCACTGTGTATTTTTTCCTGTTTTGTCGAAGATTATTTGACCATAGAGTTGAGGGTCCATATCTGTGCTCTCTACTCTGTTCCAATGGTCTATGTGTCTGTTTTTATGCTAGTACCATGCTGTCTTGGTGTGATCACAGCTTTGTAGTAAAGCGGGGGCCGGGGAGGTCCTGGGAGGTTGGGGGAACCAGGTGATGGGTATTAGAGAGGGCACGGATTGCATGGAGCACTGGGTGTGGTGCAAAAATAATGAATACTGTTATACTGAAGATAAATAAAAAATAAATAAATAAATAAATAAATAAATAAAATTTAAAATTAAAAAAAAAAAAAAAGAAGACTGCATCCTGGACTAATTGCTCTTTGGGTGTTGAGTTTTAGAAGTTTTTCATACATTTTGGTTACTCACCCTTTATCAGATATGTCATTTGCATATATCTTCTCCCATTTAGAAGGTTGCCTTTTAGTGTTTTTTATTTTTTTTTAAATTTATTTATTTATTTGAGTGAGAGATAGAGAGAGAGGGAGGGGTGGCAGAGGGAGAGGTAGAGAATCCCAAACTGTCCTCCTGCCAACCCTAGAGGTAGATGCAGGGGCTTGATCCCATGACCCCAAATTATGACCTGAGCCAAAATCTGGAGTTGGGGAGGCTCAGCTGACTAAACCACCCTGTTTCCAGTGCCCCAGCTGCCTTATAGTTTTGTTGATAGTTTCCTTTGCTCTGCAGAAGCTTTTTATTTTGATGAAGTCCCAATTGTTTATTTTTGCTTTTGTTCCCCTTGTCTCAGGAGACTTATCTAATAAGAAGTGAACTTAAGAAACAAAACAAATGAACATAAGGGAAAAGAGAAAAAAGAGGGGCAAACTAGAAAATAGACTCTTAGCTATAGAGAACAAACTGAGGGTTACTGGAGGGGAGGGGTATGGGAGGATTTGCTTAAGTATTAAGTAGGGCACTTGTGAAGAGCAACTGGTGTTGTATTTAGGTGATGAATCACTAAATTCTACACCTGAAACTAATATTACACTGTATGTTAACTAACTGGAATTTAAATAAAAACTTGAAAAAGGAAAAAAAAAACATATTCTGGAATAGAGGGGACCTATTAAGTTGTTAGTTTTTCAGCTTCATAGAATTGATCACTTGGTAAGTAAGCTATCAGAGAAGCAAACCCAGATTCTTTTTTATACTGATTCTTTTTGTCGTCTCATGACTGCTTTGCAATTTGCCAGTGTATTTTTATTGGAAAGACTGGACATTGACATTATAGTTACCTTAGGATATATATAACTCTTGATATTTATATTAATATTTGTATAATAGGTAACTTGGTAACCCAGTGGCTTATTGGATCCTAGAAAAGGAGACTCCTAAGTGGAGATCAAAGTCATTATTTTGAGTATATTTTGATTTTTATTTTCCTGACAAGATTTTTCAGAATTTATCATTCAATTACATATACATAGGAGAAAGAGACTCTCATAATGAAGTTATATGAAATGGATCTCAGGGCTGGCTTGCCCTATTGTCTTGTGTGGTTAAATGGATGTTATCTTTCTACTTATGAATCTTCTTGGCTTCCTGGCTTCCCTGTAGCTGAAAATCAAGGCCTGGATGGCCTTCTTTGATGAGAAGACAAGGAGGATAAGTAAGATGAAGAATCTCTGTCCTGGGTCACACTGAATTTAATTCAAATTCTCAATAAGCATAATAGAATGGTTTGTGCCACATACACATATATTACATAAATGGAGTTGCTTACCTAGAGAGCATGAGACTGAAAATAATGATAGGAAGGAGCTATTCTTTACATGGAGTTTGGTTTTCATATCTTGGTCTGAAAATAATGTAGAAATTGTAGTAATGAGAGTATAGATTGGTAAAATAAGTTGTCCAATGATGTGCACACAGTAAGTACTCAGTTGGGTTTTGAATTTTGGTTGTCTGGGTCCAAAACTTTTGCTCTAATACCTTATCAATAATCATATAATTATTTTTTTCTTATAATAAAATGTTTTATACATACGCTGTTGTTTAGGCTTTTCATTTAAATTATAAATAAAAACAAAGACAATGTCCCACATTAATTTGTGGGAAAGAACAGTTGGATCAAAATCATCTTCACCAATAGTCAACCATAACCATTTTGAATGCTAGAATTTTTCCAGAACAATTTTTTTCCCTGAATTTGAACATCAATTTTGAAATCTGATTCTATATTGAAGAAATGGAAAGTATCTTATTAATTTGTCATAAGATAATATATTCTTTTAAAATATAATAGATAACTTCTTATCTATGCTTTGAATAGTATTGGGATGGAGAATTTCCATACAAATTTTTAAATAAATGACTGTTATAATTTTAATTTAATAAAACATAGATTGAAAATATTATTGAACTCACAAGTTCATTACAGTCCTTACATCAATGTTTATAATATTTAGCCACCTAGAAAATTGGTCTTAGAAATATAAATCTTAACAAAACTCACTACTGTTACCACTATTATTACTTCTTCTACTGCTCTTCTTGCTTACAGCTAAATTTCTTGAATGTTTATGTTGTCTTTGGTATTGTGTTAAACCTTCTATATACTTTATATTATTTAATACTCATGGCAACTCTATGGAATTGGTATTATTATTTCCACTTCATAGATAAGTATCTGAAGCACAGTAAGATTAGGTTAACTTGCCCAAGAACACACAGTAAATGGCAGATGAAGGACATAAATACATGTCAGGTCTGTCTTAATTCAAAACCTTTGTTCCCAATCTAAGTATTACATTATGTATAAGTGGTATCTCATTTGTAGTGTAGATTCCCAATGATAGGATCACAGACTGGAAAGGAAGAATCCTAAATCCTGGCAGGATCCTACTTGAACCAAGAACAGGTTAAGTTTTAATGGAGAAAACTATGTAAATGTTCTTTAGACCCTGAAAGTGAGTGTTCATTCTTTAATGCAAAATTTCTTTCGCAGTTAATTTTGCACGAGAAACAAAGGTTGTACTTATTATACTTAACTATACTGAGCTTTCTATTCCATTGTTAATCATTCCATTGGGTTCTTAAAAAAGTTTTTTTTTTTGGTGGAAATTAGGGAGTTTTGGTCTTAAAAAAAAAAAAAAAACAACAACGTACTTTTTACCTAGATGGCCAAGAAAGTCTACATTGTAATTTCTGCCATTTCCTGGAATACATGGTCAAATGCCAGGTTTAGTTATGTACCACATATGCATTGGTAGTCAGAGCATTCCTTACTAACTTTTGTAGTTGGTGGAAAAATAAAGTACAACATCCAGAATGCTGAATCAGTTATTTTCAGATGTCTCAGATATTGCAGTACATACTCAACACAAAGGGAAGCCTTTAGCTTTGAATTTGGTTTTGAGGTGGGCCTATGTGAAATATTTTATTCCATGGAAACTAGAGATGAATAAAGATGGTAAGTTGTTTTGTTGGGAGGTAGGTAATTTAGGAATATCTGGACAGTTTAAATAGTTGCAAAATACCACCCTAATGCTGAGACCCAGAAAAAGAATGGGGTTTTACTTCTCTGATGTTCCCTGTTCAATCACTATCTGGAGTAGGAGCATGAGCAGATATAATGATAGCTAGTGGATGGATGCCTATTGTCCCTGTGTCATTTGGCATTATTAGATGACTATAGTCTTAATAAGATGTAGGGGAGAAGCTGTATTGGAAACTGGATCCTCCTTTGTCTTCTGTATTTTATATTAAAAAAATAAGCAGTACAATTTTCCAATAAAATATTTTTTGGTATTTGTTATAGTGTGGTCTACACATATCTGTGAGAAAGCCCAGCACTCATTAAGCTTAGGAGGTATGCATATGTTCAATTTTATGGTCTTAATTCAGAGAAGCTAGTAGTGGGAAGATGAAGCCAGAAGATAAGCACACTTTGGTGGGTGAGCAGGAGAAGGGGGGAAATCACGATTTGATTCAGTGAGTACTGACTAGGTGTTTAGGGAGTCTAAGTTCTAATCTTGTTTCAAACAGTAACTACTTTTGTGACATTGGTTTGGTCAATTCCTCTCTCTAAGAATTACCTTTTTTTGTCAGAATAGGGAGTGGGATTGAAACATCTCTTAGGATCTCCGTTAACTCCAAAATTCTGATTTTGAGATGGTTCACAAATATTCATTAATAGATATAAATTATTAGATTTTAGAAAATCCTTATTTCTAAAAATCCACTAGACTATAAATTTCATGAGGTAAGAACTATCTGTTTTTACTTGGTGTCCAGCATACTACCTGGAACATAGTAAGATATCACTATATAATTACTGAAGTAATAGATGATTAATTTATTTTATTACATTAGACTTCATGTATGGAGGTTAGGTAAAATAAAAGTTTCCCTAAGACAACTTCACACTGATGACCTGGGCTCTTTTAGGTAATTGAACATGAAGCAGTTCACGAAATTGTGCCCCTAGAACCCATTTTTCAAATGTGTCACACATTTACAAAAAGTAGTTTATTCATCCTATTGAGAGTTGCAGTTTCTAGAATTGGGATCTTTTTTATACTACTCTAGTAAAGGAGAAAATTATGACAAGATATACAATTAGTCTCTTGGGAAGTCAGAACCAAGTGAGAATGAAATCCTTTTTTTAAAAAATTTAAATTCAAGTTAGTTAACATGTAGTGTAGTATTGGTTCTAGGAGGAAAATTTAGTGAATCACCATTTACATATCATACCCAGTGCTCATTCCAACAAGTGCCATCCTTAATGCCCATTTTGCAGTTAGTGCATTCTTCCACTCTCCTCCCCTCCAGCAACCCTCAGTTCTCTGTAGTTGAGTCTCTTATGGTTTATTTCCCTCTGTTTTTATCTTATTTTTCCTTCCTTCCCCTGTGTTCATCTGTTTTGTTTCTTAAATTCCACATACGAGTGATATAGTATTTGTGGAATTTGGTATTTCTGACATAGCATGGTATTTGTGGTATGGTATTTGTCTTTCTCTGACTTTTTTTGCTTAGTTCCATCCACATTGTTGCAAATGGCAAGATTTCATTTTTTTTAATAGCCGAGTAATATTCCACTGTACATATGTATCACATCTTCTTTATCTATTCATCAGTTGACACTTAGGCTGTTTACATAATTTGGCTTTAGTTGATAGTGCTGCTATAAACATTGGGGTTCATGTGCCCCTTTGAATCAGCATTTTTGTATCCTTTGGATAAATACCTAGTGGTGCAATTGCTGGATTGTATGGTAGTTCTATTTTTAACTTTTTGAGGAAACTCCATATTGTTTTCCAGAGTGGCTGTACCAGTTTGCATTCCCACTAACAGTGCAAAAGGGTTCCCCTTTCTCTGCATCCTTGCCAACATCTGTTGTTTTCTGAGTTGTTAATTTTAGCCATTCCAGCTGTTGTGAGGTGGTATCTCATTGTGGTTTTGATTTGTTTATCCCTGATGGTGAGTGATATTGAGCATCTTTTCATGTGTCTGTTAGCCATTTTTATGTCTTATTAGGAGAAATGTCTGTTCATGTCTTTGGCCCATTTCTTAAATGAATTATTTATTTTTGGGGTGTTGATTTTGATGAGTATAGATTTGGGTACTCTTTATCTCATACATCATTTGCAAATATCTTCTCCAGTTCTATAGGTTGCCATTTAGTTTTGTTGATTCCTTCCTTTCCTGTGTGAAGCTTTTTATCTTCATGAGATCCCAATAGTTAGTTTTTGCTTTTGTTTCCTTTGCCTCTGCTGATGTGTCTAGTAAGAAATTGCTGCAGTTGAGGTCAAAGAGGTTGTTGCCTGATTTCTTCTCTAGGATTTTGATGGTTTCCTGTCTCACATTTGGTCTTTCATACATTTTGAATTTATTTTTGTGTATGTTGTAATGGAAGTGGTCCAGTTTCATCCTTCCCCATTTTGCTGTCCAATTTCCCAAACACCATTTGTTGAAGAAACTGTCTTTTTTTCATTGGATATTCTTTCCTTCTTTATTGAAGATTAGTTGACCATAAAGTTGTGGGTTCATTTCTGAGTCCTCTCTTGTGTTCCATTGATCTGTGTATCTGTTTTTGTGCCAGTATCATACTATCTTAATCACTACAGCTTTGTAATAGCTTGAAGTCTGAAATTTTGATGCCTCTAGCTTTGCTTTTCTTTTTGACTATTTGGGAGGGGTCTCTTCTGGCTCCATACAAATTTTAGGGTTTTTTTTTTTCTAGTTCTGTGAAAAATGTTGGTGGTATTTTGATCAGGATTGCATTTAATGTGTAGATTGCTTTGGGTAGTATAGACATTTTAACAATGTTTGTTCTTCCAATCTGTGAGCATGGGATGTTTTTCCATTTCTTTGTGTCCTTTTCAGTTTCTTTCTCCTTTTCAGTTTCTTTCCTAAGTGTTCTATGTTTTCTAGAGTTAGATCTTTTACCTCTTTGGTTACTTTTATTCCCCGTATTTTATGATTTTTGGTGAAATTGTAAATGGGATCAGTTCCTTGATTTCTATTTCCATTGCTTCATTATTGGTAAATAGGAAGCAAACATATTTCTGGACATTGATATTATATCCTTCAACTTTCTTGAATTCATTATCACTTCTAGTAATTCTTTTGGTGGAGTCTTGCAGGTTTTCTATATAGAATATCATGTCATGTGAACAGAGTGAAAGTTTTACCTATTCCTTGCTGATTTGGAAGCCTTATATTTCTTTTTGTAGTCTGGTTGCTGGGGATGGGACATTTAGTACTATGTTGAACAACAGTAGTAAGAGTGGATATCCCTATCATGTTCCTGACCTTAGGGGAAAAGGTCACAGTTTTTCTCCAATGAGGATGTTATTAGCTTTGTGTGTTTCATATATGGTCTTTATGATGTTGAGGTATGTTCTTTCTATCCCTACTTTCTAGAGGGTTTTTATCAAGAAAGTATGTTGTATTTTTTCAAATGCTTTTTTGCATCTGGTAAGAGGGATCATATGATTCTTATCCTTTCTTTTATTAATGTGGTTTATCACGTTGGTTGATTTGCAAGTTTATTCCTGAAACCCAGGAATAAATTCCACTTGATCATTGTGAATAAGACTTTTAATGTACATTTGGATTTGATTAGCTAGTGTCTTGTTGAGAATTTCTGCAACCATGTTCATGGGGGATATTGGTCTGTAATTCTCCTTTTTTGTGGGGTCTTTGTCTGGTTTTGGAATCCAGGTAATGGTGGCTTCATAAAATGGGTTTGAAAGTTTTCCTTCCATTTGTAGTTTTTGGAAATGCTTCAGAAGATAGGTTTTAATTCTTCTCTAAATGTTTGGGAGAATTCCTATGGGAAGCCATCTAGCCCTGGACTCTTATTTGTTGCGAGATTTTTGATTACTGATTCAATTTATTTGCTGGTTGTGGGTCTGTTCAAATTTTCTATTTCTTCCTATTACGGTTTTGGTAGTTTGCATGTTTCTAGGAATTTATGTTTCTTTCAGATTGCCTAATTTGTTGGCATATAATTTTTCACAATATACTCTTATACTTGCTTTTATTTTTCTGGTGTTGGTTGTGATGTCTCCTCTTTCATTAATGATTTTATTTATTTAGATCATTTTTCTTTTTGATAAGTCTGGATTTTGTTTTTGTCTCTTTAGGGGTTTATCATTTTTTAAAATTCTTTCAAAATACCAGCTCCTAGTTTCATTGATCTGTTCTACTGTTTTTTGGATTTCTCCTCTAGTCTTTTTTTTTTTTTAAGATTTTATTTATTTATTTGACACAGAGATATCACAAGTAGGCCGAGAGACAGGCAGAGAGAGGGGGGAAGCAGTCTTCCTGCTGAGCAGAGAGAGCTCAATGTGGGGCTTGATCCCAGGACCCTGAGATCATGACCTGAGCCAAAGGCAGAGGCTTTAACCCACTGAGCCACCCAGGCACCACTCTCCTCTAGTCTTAATTATTTCCCTTCATCTGCTGATTTTAGTCTTTATTTCCTCTTCTTTTTCCAAGTCCTTTAGATGTAAGGTTGGGTTATGTATTTGAGACTTTTCTTGCTTCTTTAAGAAGGCCTCTATTACTATTTACTTCCCTCTTATGATTGCCTTTGCTGCATCCCAGCGGTTTTAGAGTGTCATGTTTTCATTTCCTTTCACGTATTTTTTGACTTATTCTTTAATTTCCTGGTTAATCCATTCATTCTTTAGTAGGATATTTTTTAATCTCCATGTATTTGTGGTCTTTCCAAATTTATTCTTTTTCTTTTTCTTTTTTTCTTAAAGATTTTATTTATTTGACAGAGAGACAGAGTGAGAGGGGGAACAAAAGCACGGGGAGTGGGAAAGAGAGAAGCAAGACTCTCTGCCAAGCAGGGAGCCCTTTGTGGGGCTTGATCCCAGGACCCTGGGATCATGACCTTAGCTGAAGGCAGTCACTTAATGACTGAGCCAACCAGGCACCCCCAAACTTTTTCTTGTTATTGACTTCAAGTTTCATAGCATTGTGGATTGAAAATATGTATGGTATGATCTCAGTCTTTTTGTACTGATTGAGTCCTGATTTGTGACCCAGTATGTAATCTATTATGAAGAATGTTTCATGTGCCCTCAAAAAGAATGTATTTTCCACTGCTTTAAGGTGAAATGCTCTGAATAAATTAGTGAAGTCCATCTGGCCCAGTGTGTAATTCAAACCTATTTTTTCTTTGTTGATCTTCTGCTTAGATGATCGGTCCATTGCCCCGAGTGGGGTGTTAAAATCCACCTACTATTATTACATTATTATCAATTAATTTATGTTTGTTATTAATTGACTTATATATTTGGCTGCTCCTGAGTTGGGGGCATAAATACTTAAATTGTTAGATATTCTTGTTGGATAGACCCATTTATTATGAAAGAGTGATCTTCTTCATATCTTATTATGGTTTTGGTTTAAAATCTAGTGTGTTTGATATAAATATGGCTACTCTGGCTTTCTTTTGTATGCTCATGGCCATTACCATGATAAATAGTTCTCCACCCTCTCATTTTCAATCTAGAGGTGAGTTTTGGTGTAAGTTGAGTTTCTTGTGAACAGCATATTGATGGGCCCTGTTCTTTTAACCCATTCTATGTTAAAACCTGTGTCACTTGATTGCACCATTTAATCCATTTATATTCAGAGTAGTTATTTTTTTATTAGCATATAATGTCTTACACAATTCACAGCACTCACCATAGCACATACCCTCCACAGTTTCCATTACCCAGCCACCCCATCTTTCCCATCCCCATCCCCTCCAGAACCCTCAGTTTGTTTCTTGACATTAAGAGTCTCTTATGGTTTGTCTCCGTCTCTTGTTTCATCTTGTTTCATTTTTCCCTCCCTTCCCCTATGATCTTCTGTCTTTTTTCTCAAATTCCTCTTATCAGTGAGATTATATGATAATTGTCTTTCTCTGATTGACTTATTTCATTTAGCATAATACCCTCTAGTTCCATCATGATGTGGCAGACGTTAGGGTTTTTTGGTGTTTTTGATGGCCGAATAATATTCATACACACACACACACACACACACACACACACACACACCTTTATTCATTCATCTGTCAATGGCCATTTTGGCTCTTTCCAAAGGTTAGCTGTTGTGGACATTGCTGCTAGAAACAGTGGGGGTGCACGTGCCCTTTGGATCACTACATTTGTATCCTTATGGTAAATACCCAGTAGTGCAATTGCTGGGTCAGTAAGGTAGTTCTATTTTCAACTTTTTGAGGAACCTCCATACTCTTTTCCAGAGTAGTGGCACCAGCTTGCATTCCCTCCAACAGTGTAGGAGGGTTCCCCTTTCTCCACATCCTCACCAACATTTGTCATTTCCTGACTTGTTACTTTTAGCCATTCTAACTGGTGTGAGATGGTATCTCATTGTGGTTTTGATTTGTGTTTCCCTGATGGCAAGTGATGTTGAGCACACTTTCATGTGTCTGTTGGCCATCTGGATGTCTTCTTTGCCGAAATGTCTGTTCCAGTTCTGCCCATTTCTTGATTGGATTATTTGTTCTTTGGGTGTTGAATTTGATAAGTTCTTTGTAGATTTTGGATATACTAGCCCTTTATCTGATATGTCATTTGCAAGTATCTTCTCTCATTCTATCAGTTGTCTTTCGGTTTTGTTGACTGTTTCCTTTGCTGTGCAAAAGCTTCTGATTTTGACAAAGTTCCAATAGTTTGTTTTGCCCTTGCTTCCCTTGCCTTTGGTTATGTTTCTAGGCAGAAGTTGCCACGACTGTGGTCAAAGAGGTTGTGGCCTGTGTTTTCCTCAAGGATCTTGATGGATTCCTGTCTCACATCCAGATTTTCATCCATTTTGAGTCTATTTTTGTGTGTGTGGTGTAAGGAAATGATCCAGTTTCATTTTTCTGCCTGTGGCTGTCCAATTTTTCCAACATCATTTGTTGAAGAGACTGTCTTTTTTCCATTAGATAGTTTTCCTGATTTGTCAAAGATTAGTTGACCATAGAGTTGAGGGTCTACTTCTGAGTTCTATTCTGTTCCATTGATCTATGTGTCTGTTTTTGTGCCAGCAACATACTGTCTTGAGGATTACAGCTTTGTAATAGAATTTGAAGTCTGGAATTGTGATGCTACCAGCTTTGGTTTTCTTTTTCAACATTCCTGTGGATATTGGGGGTCCTTTCTGCTTCCATATAAATTTTAAAATTATTTGTTCCATTTCTCTGAAAAAAGTTAATGGTGTTTTCATAAGGATTGCATTAAATGTGTACATTGCTTTAGGTAGCATAGACATTTTCACAATATTTGTTCTTCCAATCCAAGAGCATGGAACATTTTTCCATTTCTTTGTGTCTTCCTTAATTTCTTTCATGAGTACTTTATAGTTTTCTGAGTACAGGTTCTTTGCCTCTTTGGTTAGATTTATTCCTAGGTATCTTATGGTTTTGGGTGCAGTTGTTAATGGGATTGACTCCTTAATTTCTCTTTCTTATTTTTGGTGTATAGAAATGCAACTGATTTCTGTGCATTGATTTTATTTCCTGACACTTCACTGAATTTGTGTATGAGTTCTTGCAGTTTTGGAGTTGAGTCTTTTGGGTTTTGCACATAAAGTATAATATCATCTGCAGAGAGTGAGTTTGACTTATTTGCTGATTTGGATGCCTTTTATTTCTTTTTATTGTCTGATTGCTGAGCCTAGGGCTTCTAGTGCTATATTGAATAGCAGTGGTGTTATTGGACATCTCTGCCATATTTTTGACCTTAGGGGAAAAATCTCTCAGTTTTCCCAGTTCAGGATGATATTTGCTATGGGTTTTTCATAGAAGGCTTTGATGATATTGAGGTATGTACCCTCTATTCCTACACTTTGAAGACTTATCAAGAAAAGATGCTGTACCTTGTCAAATGCTTTTTCAGCATTTACTGAGAATATATTATATGCTTCTTGTTTTTTCTTTTATTAATGTGTTGTATCACATTGATTGATTTGCAGATGTTGAACCAACCTTGCAGCCCTGGAATAAATCCCACTTGGTCATAGTGAATAATCTTTTTAATATACTATTACTATTGGCTAGTAATTTGGTGAGAATTTCTGTATCCATGTTCATAAGGGATATTGATCTGTAATTCTCCTTTTTGATGAGGTCTTTGTCTGGTTTTTGGGACAAAGGTAATACTGTCCTCATAAAATGAGTTTAGAAGTTTTTCCTCCATTTCTGTTTTTTGGAACAATTTCAGGAGAGCAGGTATTAGTCCCTACTTACATATTTGGTAGAATTCCCCTAGGAAGCCGTCTGGCCCTGGACTCTTGTTTGTTGGGAGATTTCTGATGGCTGCTTTAATCTCCTTGTTATGATTCTGTTCAGGTTTTCTATTCCTTCCTGGTTCAGCTTAATGGTCTATATATCTCTAGGAATGCATCCATTTCTTCCAGATTGTCTTATTTGCTGGTGTATAGTTGCTCATATGTTCTTTTTTTTTTTTTTTAAAGAATTTTATTTATTTGGCAGAGAGAGATCACAAGTAGGCAGAGAGGCAGGCAGAGGCTTTAGGCACCCCGAAGGCAGAGGCTTTAACCCACTGAGCCACCCAGGCACCCCGCTCATATGTTCTTATAATTGTTTGTATATCTTTGGTGTTGGTTGTGATCTCTCCTCTTTCATTCATGATTTTATTAATTTTCTTTTTGATAAGTCTGGCCCAGAGTTTATCAGTCTTATTAATTATTTCAAAGAACCAGCTCCTAATTTCCTTGATCTGTTTTACTCTTCTTCTGTTCATTGGTTTCTGCTCTGATGTTTATTATTTCTTTTCTCCTGCTGGGTTTAGGTTTTATTTGCTGTTCTTTCTTTTGCTCCTTTAGGTGTAGGGTTAGGTTGTGTATTTGAGACCATTCTTGTTTTTTGAGAAAGGCTTCTATTGCTATATACTTTCCTCTTAGATCTACCTTTGCTGCACCCCAAAGATTTTAAACAGTTGTGTTTTCATTTTCATTTGTTTCCTTCTTTTTTTTTTTTTTTTTACTTCTTCTTTAATTTTCTGGTTGAACCTGGGACGCCTGGGTGGCTCAGTTGGTTAAGCAGCTGCCTTCAGCTCAGGTCATGATCCCAGTGTCCTGGGATCGAGTTCCACATCGGGCTCCTTGCTTGGCAGGGAGCCTGCTTCTCCCTCTGCCTCTGCCTCTGCCTGCCTCTCTGTCTGCCTATGCTCGCTCACTCTCTCTCCATCTATCCCTGACAAATAAATAAATAAATTCTTAAAAAAAAATTAAAAATTTTTCTGGTTGAACCATTCATTCTTTAGTAGCATGCTCTTTAGCCTCCATGTATTTTAGTTCTTTCCAGCTTTCCTCTTGTGATTGAGTTCCAGTTTCAAAGCACTGTCATCTGAAAATATGCAGGGAATGATCCCACTATTTTGGTACCAGTTGACACCCGATTTGTGACCCATGATGTGATTTATTCTGGAGAATGTACCAAGTGCACTAGAGAAGAATGTGTATTCTGTTGCTTTGGGATAGAGTGTTCTGAATATATCTGTGATGTCCATCTGGTTCAGGGTGTCCTTTAAAGCCTTTATTTTCTTGTTGATCTTTTGCTTCGATAATCTGTCCATTTCAGTGAGGGGGATTTTAAAGTCCACTACTATTATTGTTGATGTGTTTCTTTGATTTGTTATTAATTGGTTTATTTATTTGGCTGCTCCCATGTTAGGGGAATAGATATTTAAAATTGTTAGATCTTGTTGGGCAGGCCCTTTAAGTATGATATAGTGTCCATCTTCATCTTTTATTATAGTCTATGGTTTAAAATCCAACTTATCTGATAAGGATCTCCATCTCAGCTTTTTTTTTTTTAAATGTCCATTAGTATGATAAATTCTTTTCTACCCCCTCAGTTTAAATCTGGAGGTGTCTTTGGGTCTAAAATGTGTCTCTTGCAGACAGCATATTGATGGGTCTTGTTTTTTTTAATCCATCTGATACCCTATGTTTTTTGATTGGGACATTTAACTCATTTACATTTAGGGTAATTGTTGAAAGTATGAATTTACTACCATTGTATTGCTTGTAAAGTGACTGTTTTTGTATATTGTCTCTGTTCCTTTCTGGTCTATGTTTCTTTTAAGCTCTCACTTTGCATAGAGGACCCCTTTCAGTACTTCCTATAGGGCTGGTTTAGTGTCTGCCAATTCTTTTAGTTTTTGTTTGTCCTGGAAGCTTTTTATTTCTTCTACTCTTTTCAGTGACAGCCTTGCTGGATATAGCATTCTTGGTTGATTTTTTTTTTTTTTTCATTTAGTGCTCTGAGTATATCATGCTAGTTTTTTTTCTAGCCTGCCAGGTCTCTGTGGAAAGGTCTGCTGCCAGTCTATTATTTCTACCATTGTGTGTTACAGACCTCTTGTCCCTAGCTGCTTTCAGAATTTTCTTTGTGTCTGAGACTTGTAAGTTATACTATTGAGGGAGTATCTACCCTTTTTTATAGATTTTGAGGGGGGTTTTCTGTGCCTCCTATATTTTGATGCCTGTTTCCTTCCTCACATTAGGGTTGTTCTCCACTGTAATTTGTTCCATTATACTTTATGCCTGCCCCCCCCTTTCTTTTTCTGGGATTCTAATCATTCTAATATTTTTCGTATTATGGTATCACTTACTCTCGAATTTTTTCCTCGTGATTCAGTAGTTGTTTATCTTTCTTTTTCTCTGCTTAAGTATTCTCCATCATTTGGTCTTCCATATCACAAATTCTTTTTTTCTCTCATTTATCATACCAGTAAGAATCTCCATTTTTGAGTGTACCTCATTAAGTTTTAATATTTCAACTTATTTAGATTTTAGTTCTTTTATTTCTCCAGGAACGGATTCTCTAGAATCTTTTATCCTTTTTTCAAGTCCAGCTAGTATCTTCATAATCATTATTCCAAATTCTAGTTCTAACATCTTACTAATATTGGTATTGATTAGGTCATAGAAGTCAGTACTCCCTCTTGTTCTTTTTATTGTGGTGGGCTTTTCTGCTTTGTCATTTTGTCTAGACAAAAATAGATGAATGAGAAAATAATGTGCTAAAAGGATAACAACTCCAGAAAAATATACACTAAACAAACCAGAAGAGACCCAAAACCAGGGCAAAAAGGAGAAAAAATATTTGATCAGACTGGTGAATAGAACAGAGCCACATACTTGATTTTTATTGTATTTTGTTCTGTTAGAAGAAACTGTCTCCCAAAAGAAAGAAAAACTTATATATACAGAAAAATATGGATAAATACGATGAAGAGATGGAATATGAGTGTAAAGATGAAAATTAAGGATTTTAAAAAATTGATGAGACGTTGGTTGAAAAAAGAAAAAATTTAAAAAAGGGAGAGTATGTGATCTGGCGGGAGACTAAAACAAATAAATACACTATATTTAGGGTATATTTTGAAGTCTTCGAAGAAAGTGTATCCTAAAATTTTAAAGAAAGGAAAACTTATATATGTAAAAAAATAAGGTTAAGCACAGTGAAGGGATAGAATAGCATTACAATAATGAAAATTAAGAAGGAGTTTTAAGAAGGTATTGATAAGATAAAATGTTATTTAAATAGGAAAGATAAGAATTTCAAAAAATCAGGAAAAGTAAAGAATAAAGAAAATTAGAAAAATTTAACTTTGAAAGACTAATGAAGTATTGGAAAACAGTTGTGAATTCTATGTGCTGTACTCTCCTAGCACTGGAGTTTTGTAGTTCTCATTGATCAGTAAACTTGGTCTTGGCTTGATGTTCTTGCTCATCTTCTGGAGGAGGGGCTGTTGCAGTGATTATCATATGTCTTTGCCTGAGTCAGAATTGCACCACCCTTGCCAGGGCCAGGCTGATTAATCTGTTCGAGGTTGCTCTAGGTAGCTTTTGTTCCCTGAGGACTTTCCGTAAAGCTCTGGAGGATGAGAATGAAAATGGTAGCCTTCCAATGTCTGGCTCAGAGGTGGTAAGAACTTGAGTCCCCCTTCTGCAGTGAAATCTCAGAGAAAAACAGTCAAATACTCAAGTCTTCCTGATCTCCAGCTGCCCTCCATGCTCACCTTGCATGTGACCAAGCATTTTTATCTCTGGCACAGGGTCCTTTTGGACTTCCAAACCCAACAGATTCCTGCAGTGTCCTCTGACACCTCTTTTCCTGGTGGAGGAAGTTGGGGGGTTTCCCCAGATTTTCCACTTGTCAGTTTGTATTTGAAGAGTGGTGTCCAGACTGTGCCAGGGATCATCGTTTATGCAACCCTGCACTGAGAGTCCTCTCATTGGCTCCGTCTTTGCAGCCAGCTTACCCTCTCTAATACCTGAGAGCTCTTGCACACTCAGTCACCCCCAGATTTTCTGTGACCTCATGGGTCCTGAGACTACCCTGTCCCAGTGAGGATTCCACCCTGTGCTTAGCCAGTGGAATGACATCCCTTCACGGAGCAGACTTCTAAGAGTTCTGATTTTGTGCTCTGCTGCCGTGTCACTTACCTGTGGCTGGAGGATTGAGGCTCCCTCCCCCAATTGTCTATCTTCCCATATATTGCCTCTGATTCACTTCTCTGCACATCCTACCTTCCAGAAAATGGCCACTTTTCTGTTCATAGAATTACTGCTATTCTTTTCTTCGATCTCCTGTTGAGTCTGTAGGTATTCAGAAGTGTTTGATAAATATGTAGCTGAATTCCTGGGACCAGGTGAAATTTTGGTCTTCTATTCCCTTGACATCTTGCTCCTCCTCCCCCACAGTAATTATTGATAGATATTAATTCAGTACTATTGTATTACCTGTAATGTCATTGTTATTGTAGATTTTCTCTGTTCCTTCCTAGTCTTTGTTGCTTTTGGTCTCTTTCCCACTCAGTGGATTCCCTTAAATATATCACACAGAACTGGTTTAGTGTTCATGAATTCCTTTAGTTTTTCTTGCCTTGGAAACTCTTTTATCTCTCCTATTCTGTGTGATAGCTTTGATTCTTTGCTGCATATTTTCCTGTTTCATTATGTTGAATATATCATGCCATTATCTTTCTGCCAACTTTCTGTGGACAGGTTTGCTGCTCACCTTATGTGTCTACCCTTGTAGGTTAAGGATCTTTTGCCCCAGATGCTTTAGAATTCTCACTTTATCTTTGAATCTTACAAGTTTCACTCTGATATGTCTTGGTGTTGACTTTTAAAATTTTTTAATTTTTTTTTTTTTGTTTTGAAGAGAATTCTCTGTGTGTCTTGGGACTAAAATGCCTATTTCCTTCCCTAGCTTAGGGATGTTTTCAGCTCTCATTTGTCCAAATAAACTTTCTCCACATTTTTTACCCTTTTCTTTTGTGACTTCTGTGATATGCATATTATTTCACTGTATGGAATCATTGAGTTCCCTAAATCTGCCCTCATATCTAATAATTTTCTTTCCCTCTTCTTTTCAGCATCATTGTTTTCCATAATTATATCCTACTCCATCCTCTGCTTTGGTCCTCATTGTGATTATATCCCATCAGTTTTGCATTTCAGTTTTAACATTTTTTCTTTTGGCCTGACTAGTTTTTGGTCTTTTATCTCTGCAGCTTAGGGTTTCTCTCATGTCTTTTATGCTTCTTTCAAGCCCAAGTTGGTATTTTCATGACTATTGTTCTAAATTCTTATTCAGATGTGTTGCTTACTTCTGTTTTGAGCAAATCTTTGGTTTTGATTTCTTCTTGTTCTCTCTTTTGGGGAGAATTCCTCTGTTTACTCATTATATCTAGGTTTCTGTCTTTTGCATATTATAAAAGCTTGTTACAGTTTCTGTTCCTGAGACTAATAGTTTACTAAGAAGAATCCCATCCATGGCCTGGCACTTTGGGAAGTGTATCTGATGTATTATCTGTGCACTCTGGTGTTGTGTTTGGCTGCTCTTTCTCATAGTCCTCTACAGAGTTCCCTTTTGCTTGTAGTTGGGTGTGTTTGGACCTTTAAATAGCTTTGCTTTGATTTGTTTGTTAAAAATAAGCCTGATTTTAGATAAAAATGTAGAATAAAAAATATGGAGAAGAAAACCTGGTCCAGAAAAAGACAAAAAGAAAAGGAAGAAAAAAGCAAAGAAACAGTTGATGAAAAAACTATAATCCTAATTCCAAAGAAGAAGAAAGAAGGACAAGAGAAAGAAAAAAAATAAAGATGGAAAAAAAGAAAAGGAAACCAACCAAACAACC
The DNA here is from genome assembly GCF_011764305.1 of Mustela putorius furo. Lineage (NCBI taxonomy): Eukaryota > Metazoa > Chordata > Mammalia > Carnivora > Mustelidae > Mustela > Mustela putorius. The sequence goes on along the minus strand of NW_025422005.1, from coordinate 39,332,500 downwards.
ATCAAAGAACTGTAAGTTTGATTCCAGTGGGGGGAAAAAAGGATAGAAAGAAAGCCTGGTCCTATTTATACCAGAACTGAAACTAATGGTTTAGAGTACTTTGTGATCGGTAGAGTTTGTACATGTAGGGGCCTCTGTTGGTATTCTGAGGTAGAGTCTGCTATACTGGCTCACAGTTAGACCTGCCCTAAGAAATATGTCCTTACCTGGTGTAGCAGTGTGGGGTTTGGAGTAAGTGTCTCTAGCCTCCCCTGGAGGTGCTGTTTTTCTCTCTGATATCTGACTGTGCCTGTGGGGTTAGGTGGTAGGTGGTGACACTCTGTAGCTGCTCCTGCTCAGGAGACCCTCACAGAAAAGTGAATAGTCTCCCTTCCTGTGTCCCAGGCTTTTGTCAGATCCTTGCCCTTTACCTGTCTGGGCCTGGCTCTTTGCATGCCTGGCACCAAAGTTCTTCTGTGTTTTTTCTCTCTTAAGAGATCCTGCAAGTTGTGGACCTCTTCCCTCATCTGGAGGAGAACCTGGCAACACCGCCTCTGATGTTCTGTCCCCAAAAAGCAATTCCATGTCTGCATTGGTGCTTGTAGTCTATGATGAAGCACAGCGAATAGCTGCAACCAGGTTATTGGACCTCTATGTTTGTTTCTGTCCCTTACTGTTGAATGGCTTCTCAGTGGTGTCCAGTGGGCCTTTTGTCCTTGGAGAGTCAGAACACTCTCTTCCAAATGTACTCCAGGAAGGCAAGTGTTCTCCTCCAGTGGGACTGTTCACAGTGGTGTGTCTTGTGTGAATCCTCTGTGCTGTTCTTTCTCTTGCTCTGTCCCTTCCTTCCTTACATCTCTGCATAAGAAGGGCTCCCTCCCTTTTGCTGCACTATGGTCCCCCTCCATGCCATTCACATCTCTGAACCTTTGATCTGCTATGGTCTCTCCCTCCAATTGTGCAGATAGTTTTCTTAATCCTCAGGTTGATTTCCTAGTTTTTCAAAATGATTTGATGTTGACCTAGCTATGTTTGAAGGAGGAGGCAAGCTCAGGGTCCCCTTACTAGTTTGCCATCTTAACTCCTTCATGAGATTATTTTTATTAGTCATCCTAATGAAGGGAATCATGATCGTGTAATTCACACACTCCATGTTACACAGTATGATACTATCTTGGGGAATTGTTTGGGGGACAGCAACTGGTATATTCTACATTATATATAATCTCTAGAATATTAAGATGCTTAATGAATGTTGAAATTACTAGTTGTCTGAAGCAACATATTTGCTTCTTTTTTACATGCCTTTAATCTAGTCTATATTAAGTTCATGGAGGAAGATGAGGTTTAGAAGCTTTTGCATAAAATATAATTAGTACTTGATCTGTAAAATAATTTCAGAGAATGAGAGCAAATTATTTCCATTTCTTCCAAGTAGGTTGATTTTTAAGATTTCAAAGGAGCTGTACACAGATCTATATATAATTTCTTCCATTTATTTGTGGAATGAATTTTATTTTTTTATGTCCAGAAGTTGTTCTTTGCCTATCTTTAGGTTATTCTGCTCCTGGTCCTCCTGAGAATGCATAGATTTTAGTTAAGGACTATACTGTTACTTGTTTATCATCCCAATAATAACAGTTCTTCTGGAATCTAATTGAAATAGAGATTGGTATACTTTTCAAGAAGATTATTTTTTCTTAACTATTAGAAATAACCCTAAGGAGCAAGTTTAAAAATAAGTGTATATAGGATAAATAGTTATAAAAGCTACCTGCTTTAGATTTTGATCCCATATTATGATAGGCATCTTTCTAAAATGCATGTTTTCCTGTGGCTTGTAAACTCTTTAATGACACACATCAATTTTAGTGTAACCTATGTTCCTGAGCATGACATGGAAGGTGCTCCATTATTTCAAGAGCACTTTTCAAGTTCAGCACCTGCCTTTCCATCTTGAACTTTATACTGTGGTAAATACTGGGACTACTTTAAGTTCTTTATTCATACTGTGGCATTTTAGATTTCTATACTGCAATAGAGTAGCTAAGAGGAAGCATCTTAAGTACAAACCTAGCTAATAAGTTAGCTACCTGACCTGAAATTTACTTTACTTTTCTGAAATCTATATTTGTCACCTATAAAATGGGGATAATACCAACTTTTCAAGGTTATTATGATGGTCATAGCGTGTGGGTTTTATAAGTCATTCATAATGTGGTAGCTGTTCTTCATGTCCCTTCTACCTACCACCCTTGAATTCACCTTTATCTAATTTCCAACCTCATTTTCTACTATTTCTACCCTCATAGGTCCCACATTATAATCATACCCAACAATTTACAATTTTTAAAGTATATCATGGTTTATTACTTGCATGCTACTGTATGTATTTTCCCCTTTTCCCACATTGCTTTCTTCAACTTGTTTGCCTGGAGAACTTTCCAGCTGAAATTTAAGTGTTTGTGTAGCTCTTCCTGACACTGTCATTTTAAGGTGAAATTAGACACTTCTTTATCCTTGACCTTCTAGTTATCTGCATAGATCTTTATCAGTTAAGATACTGCATTGTTATTTTTTGTTTATACTCTTGTTTTCCTCATTATAAGGGTAAGGACTGTCTTAGTTATATTTTCTCCAGTATGTAGTATAAAGGTGGGCACCTAGCAGTTCTCAGTATGTGTTTGAAGAATAAATTAGGGGATGAATAAAATAACGTATTTGTCATTTTTGAGATGAGAGATGCTGTTTTATTTGTTAAGCGATTCTAATAGTGGAATTTTAAAAAAGTTTTTGTTTAAATTCCAGTAGTTAACATACGGTATAATATTAGTTACAGGGGTACAATTTAGTGATTCAGCACTTCCATACAACACCCAGTGCTCATCACAATAAATGCAGTTTTTAATTCCATCATCTATTTATCCATCCCCCCCACCTACCTCCCTTGTAACCATCCAGTTCGTTCTCTATAGTTAAGAGTTTGTTTCTTGGTTTGCCTCTGTCTCTTTTTTCCATCTGTGATCATTTTTTAAAATTTCTTAAATTCTACATGTGAGTGAAATCATATGCTATTTGTCTTTCTATGACTTGTTTCTCTTATCAATCCACGTCATTGGAAATGGCAAAAATCTATTCTTTTTTATGGATGAGTAATATTTTGTTGTATATAATACCAGATCTTCCTTGTCCATTCATCAGGCAATCCACATTTGGGCTGTGACATTTTTTGATTGTTTACTGGACTAGTGATTTATTATAACTTTTACTTTTACTCAAGCATTGAATTTACTCATTCTGTATTACACAGAAATGATATTATGAAATTCATGCTAAAATATTTTCTGCTTATGTAGAGAAATGGAATCTGTGGACTAAGGTGTACATTTAGATTTGGTTGGTATCTTTTAGTCTTCTTGATATTCCAGTAGAAGAAGATTCCTGTGTATCATTGTGAGCTTTCAGCACTTTCAAATGATAAAAGTAGGATCAGTGAAGGGGCATTTTTTACTTTAAAATATTTTTTTTTACAGTGAAATAAATACAACAGAAGTCATTATATTTATAATGTTTAAGTATATGGTTCAGTGGTTTTATTTTTTTTCCTTCTTTAATTTTAATAAAATGTATTTATTTTCAGCATAACACTATTCATTATTTTTTCACCACACCCAGAGCTCATTGCAATCCATGCCCTCTCTAATATCCACCACCCGGTACCCCAACCTCCCACCCCCCGCCACTTCAAACACCTCAGATTGTTTTTCAGAGTCCATAGTCTCTCATGGTTACCTCCCCTTCCAATTTCCCCCAACTCCTTCTCCTCTCTAACTCCCCATGTCCTCCGTGCTATTAGTTGTGCTCCATAAATAAGTGAAACCATATGATAATAGACTCTCTGTGCTTGACTTATTTCACTCAGCATAATCTCTTCCTGTCCCGTCCATGTTGCTACAAAAGTTGGGTATTCATCCTTTCTGATGGAGGCATAATACTCCATAGTGTATATGGACCACATCTTCCTTATCCATTCGTCGGTTGAAGGGCATCTTGGTTCTTTCCACAGTTTGGCGACCGTGGCCATTGCTGCTATAAACATTGGGGTACAGATGGCCCTTCTTTTCCCGACATCTGTATCTTTGGGGTAAATACCCAGGAGTGCAATTGCAGGGTCATAGGGAAGTTCTGTTTTTAATTTCTTGAGGAATCTCCACACGGTTCTCCAAAGTGGCTGCACCAACTTGCATTCCCACCAACAGTGGAAGAGGGTTCCCCTTTCTCCACATCCTCTCCAACACATGTTGTTTCCTGTCTTGTTAATTTTGGCCATTCTAACTGGTGTAAGGTGATATCTCATGTGGTTTTAATTTAAATTTCCCTGAGAGCTAGTGATGATGAACATTTTTTCATGTGTCTGATAGCCATTTGTAGGTCTTCATTGGAGAAGTCTCTGTTCATATCTTCTGCCCATTTTTTGATATGATTGCCTGTTTTGTGTGTGTTGAGTATGAGGAGTTCATTATAGATCCTGGATATCAACTTTTTGTCTGTACTGTCATTTGCAAATATCTTCTCCCATTCTGTGGGTTGCCTCTTTGTTTTGTTGACTGTTTCCTTTGCTGTGCAGAAGCTTTTGATTTTGATGAAGTCCCAGAAGTTTATTTTTGTTTTTGTTTCCTTTGCCTTTGGAGACATATCTTGAAAGAAGTTGCTGTGGCTGACATCAAAGGGATTACTGCCTATGTTCTCCTCTAGGATTCTGATGGATTCCTGTCCACCTTCAGGTCTTTTATCCATTTTGAGTTTATCTTTGTGTACGGTGTAAGAGAATGGTTGAGTTTCATTCTTCTACATATAGCTGCCCAGTTTTCTTAGCACCATTTATTGAAGAGACTGTTTTTTTTCCACTGTATATTTTTTCCTTTTTTGTCGAAGATTAATTGACCATAGAGTTGAGGGTCCATATCTGGGCTCTCTACTCTGTTCCACTGGTCTGTGTGTCTGTTTTTATGCCAGTACCATGCTGTCTTGGTGATCACTGCTTTGTAATAAAGCTTGAAATCAGGTAACGTGATGCCCCCAGTTTTATTTTTGTTTTTCAACATTTCCTTAGCGATTCGGGTTCTCTTCTAATTCCATACAAATTTTAGGATTATTTGCTTCAGCTCTTTGAGTAATACTGGTGGAATTACGATTGGAAAGGCATTAAAAGTATAGATTGCTCTAGGCAGTATAGACATTTTAACAATGTTTATTCTTCTGATCCAAGAGCATGGAATAGTCTTCCATCTTTTTGTGTCTTCTTCAATTTCCTTCATGAGTGTTCTGTAGTTTCTCAAGTACAGATCCTTTACCTCTTTGGTTAGGTTTATTCCCAGGCATCTTATGGTTCTTGGTGCTACAGTAAATGGAATCAATTCTCTAATTTCCCTTTCTGTATTTTCATTGTTAGTGTATAAGAAAGCTACTGATTTCTGCACATTGACTTTGTATCCTGCCACGTTGCTGAATTGCTGTTTGAATTCTAGTAGTTTGTGGGTGCAGTCTTTTGGGTTTTCCATATAAAGAATCATGTCATCTGCGAAGAGAGAGAGTTTGACTTCTTCCTTGCCAATTTGGATACCTTTTATTTCTCTTTGTTGTCTGATTGCTGTTGCTAGGACTTCTAATACTGTGTTGAACAGAGTGGTGAAAGTGGGCATCCTTGTCTTGTTCCTGATCTCAACGGGAAGGCTGCAAGCTTTTTCCCATTGAGGATGATATTTGCTGTGGGTCTTTCATAGATAGATTTGATGAAGTTCAGGAATATTCCCTCTATCCCTATACTTTGAAGTGTTTTAATCAGGAACGGATGCTGGATTTTGTCAAATGCTTTTTCTGCATCAATTGAGAGGACCATGTGATTCTTTTCTCTTCTCGTATTAATTTGTTCTATTCCATTGATTGATTTGCAAATGTTGAACCATCCTTGTAGCCCAGGGATGAATCCCACCTGGTCATGATGGATAATCTTTTAAAAGTGCTGTTGGATCCTGTTTGCTAGGATCTTGTTGAGAATGTTAGCATCCATATTCATCAGTGATATTGGTCTGAAATTCTCTTTTTTGGTAGGGTCTTTGCCTAGTTTGGGGATCAGGGTAGTGCTGGCTTTATAGAAAGAGTCTGGAAGTTTTCCTGCTGCTTCAATTTTTTGAAACAGCTTCAGGAGAATAGGTGTTATTTCTTCTTTGAAAGTTTGGTAGAATTCCCAAGGGAATCCTTCAGGTCCTAGGCTCTTGTTTTTTGGGAGGTTTTTGATCATTGCTTCAATCTTGTCACTAGATATCAGTCTATCCAGGTTGTCGATTTATTCCTGGTTTAATTTTGGGAGTTTATAGTTTTCCAGGAATGCATCCATTTCATCAAAGTTGCTAAGCTTATTGGCATATAACTGTTGATAATAACTTATGATGATTGTTTCTACTTCCTTGGTGTTAGTTATGATCTCTCCCTTTTCATTCATAATTTTATGAATTTGGGCTTTCTTTCTTTTCTTTTGGATTAATGTGGCCAGTTTCTTATCGATCTCATTGATTCTTTCAAAAAACCAACTTCTAGTTTCATTGATACTTTCTACTGTATCTTTGGTTTCTACCTCATTGATTTCAGCTCTATAATCTTGATGATTTCCCTTCTTATGTGTGGAGTTGCTTTGATTTGTTGTTGATTCTCCAGTTCTTTAAGGTGTGGAGACAGCTGCTGTGTTCTGGATTTTTCAGTTTTTTTGAGGGAGGCTGGATGGCTATGTATTTCCCCCTTAGGGTCCCGTGGTTTTAAATACATTCACATTGTTATGCAACCATCACCACCTTCACTCCTTTACTCTTGTAAGTGTGAAATTTTATCTGTTAAACAGTAACTCCCAATTTTCCCTTCCCCCAGGTCCTGGCAACCACCATTATACTTTCTGTCTATATGCTTTTGACTACTCTAAGTACCTCATATAAGTAGAGTCATACAGTGTTTGTCATTCTGTAACTCTTATTTCACTTAGCATAATGCTATAGAACAAAGGTATTTAGTTAGTTGAGTTGGATGTCTTCTTCTTAAAAATAAGTGAAATATTAAAAAAATGTGTACCTAATAGTACAGAAAACAGTATAAACACAGTAGTGTACAAGAAACTGAGATTGACAACATATTAATGAATATGTGAACAAATAAAAAGGCAAAAAGACAATAGAAGAATTGAATGGCAATAAGAACCAGGTCTTTGGCAAGGAAAAAAAATGGACATGACCCCCCCCTCCAAAGACATCCAAATTGGAAAAGAAGTAAAACTCACTAGTTGCAGAGATGATACGATATATTACTCTCCACCAAAAAAGCGTTATAACTAGTTAATAAATTTAGTAGTGTAGCAGGATACAAAATCAATATACATTAATTGGTTTCAGGGAGAAAAGCAGGGAGGGAGGGCAGGGAGCCTGTTGTGGGGCTCAGTCCCAGGACCTTGGGTTCATGACCTGAGCCAAATGCAGCTGTTTAACTGACTGAGCCATCCAGGCGCCCCCATGCAGGGCTCTATGCTCAGCATTGAGTCTGCTTGGGATTCTCTCCCTCTCTCTTTGCTCCTCTTCCCTCAAATAAAATAAAATAAAATAAAATGTATGAAATCTTTAAAAAATAAAATAAAATACCCAGCCTTGGAGGGGTGCTTGGGCAGCAGTCAGGTAAGCATCTGATTCTTGGTTTTGGCTTCTGTTGTGATCTCAGTGTCATGAGATTCAACCATGTGTTGGGCTCCATGCTTAGCATGGGGTTGCTTGAGATTCTCTCTCATTCTCCCTCTGCAGCCCCTGCTTGTGCTCTCTGTCTAAAATTAATAAATCTTAAAAAAAATGCCCAGCCAAGGAAACAACCTAAGAGTTTATTGAGAAATGAATTGATGAAGAAAATACAGTGTATCTGTATATGTGATATGTATATCTATAATTATATAAATTATATAATATCTACTATATCTATAGTATGTGTGTGTGTGTGTGTGTGTATACACACACACACACGATAGTTAATTATTCAGCCATAATAAAGAATGTAATCTTGTCATTTGTGATAACATGAATGGACCTAATTTAAGCTACTATCCTAAATGAAATAAGTTAGAGAAAGACTAATACTTCAGGATCTCACTTATATGTGGAATTTTGAAAAACAAGCAAGCAAATAAAATCCAAGGTCATGGATATAGAAAAGAGATCAGTGGTTGCCTAAGTTGGGCAAGCTTTGGGGGGTGAAATGGATTATGGGAGTCAAAAGGTATACTTTTGAGTTATGAAATGGTCTTAGGATTGTAAGGTAGAGCTTGGTAACTATAGTTGATAATACTGTATTGCATATTTTAAAGTATGTAGGAGTGTGGTTCTTGAAAGTTCCTAATCACAAGATAAACATTTTATAACTGTTCGTAATGGTTGTTAACTGGACTTTTGTGGGAATCATTTTGCAATCTATACAAATATTGAATCATTGCATTGTATACCTGTAACTAATATAATGTTATGTCAATTATACCTCCATATAAAAAATATTGAGTCTTTTTTTGTGACGTAACATATGGTCTTCTTGGAGAATATTCCGTGTGTACTTGAAAAGAATATGTTTGTTGTTTGAATACAGTGTTTTATGTATGTGTATTAGATCTAATTGGTCTATTTTGTGTATGTCTAATAGGTCTAGTTGTTGTTAAGTCCTTTATTTCCTTATCTTTTGTCTACTTATTGTATCCTTTATTGTGAGTGAGGTATTGAAGTCTCTGACTGTTATTGTAGAACTATTTCTGTCTTCAGTTCTGTCCATTATTGCTTCATATATTTTGATGGTCTGTCATTAACTATTTAAATATTTATAATTGTTGGGACGCCTGGGAGGCTCAGTTGGTTAAGTGTCTGCCTTCGGCTCAGATCATGATCCCAGGGTCCTGGGATTGACACCTGCATCAGGCTCCTTGTTCAGCAGGGAGCCTGCTTCTCCCTCTGCCTGCCACTCTCCCTGCTTGTGCACTCTCTCTCTCAGACAAATAAGTAAATAAAATCTTAAAAAATGTTTATAATTGTTATGCTGTCTTGTACTGAACCTTTTATTAATATGTAATGTTCTTCTTTGCCCCTGTAACATTTTGTGATTTAGTCTATTTTTTCCATTATTAAAGTCCATTTTGTCCATTATTATTTTATTAAAATAAATAAATATAGCCATTCTTATTTTATTTTGGTTACTATTTGCATGGACTACCTTTTTCCATTATTTTACTTTCCACCTGTTTGTGTCCCTGGATCACAAATGAGTTTCTGGTAGGGTGCATATAGTTGGATCATGTGTTTTTTTTTTAAAGAATTTATTTATTTATTTGACATTAATCATGTATTTTTATACATTCTACTAATCTCTGTCTTTTGAGTGTTCGATCCATTTACATGTAAAGGAATTACTAATCCATCGAATGGATGCTATTTTGGAATTAAGTTAGACTATACCACAAATTTTCCTTGAATTTCCATAAATACTACCTTATTTGACTCTGCTAGTTTGTTATCCTGGTTTCTATTCATCTCCTATGAATTCCTACCCAGTTAGCTCCTTTATTCACTTTTGGCATCTTCTTTCCTGACAAACTAGTTTGTCCTCATTTTGATTCTATCACTGCTGTTGTTGTTTATCATGAACTGTTCTTGGTGTTTGACGATTTGAATCTGTTAAGTGTGGTGCCTGGGTGGCTCAGTTGTTTAAACCTCTGACTCTTGGTTTCATCTCAGGTCATGATCTCAGGGTTGTGAGATTAAGCCCTGTATTGGGCTCTACTCTCAGTGTGGAGTCTGCTGAAATTTCTCTTTCCCTCACCCTTCCCTCTGCCCCTCTTCCCCAATAGAGTGCATGCTCTCTCTCTCTGTAAAAATAAATAAGTAAAATCTTAAAAAAAAAAAGAATTTGTTTAGTGACTTTTACCTTTTTCTTTTATCAGTTGTCTTTCCTCTGGCCTGGAGTTTGATTTTTTTCCTCCTGTTTTTCAGAACTCCTGCATGATCTGCATTTTCCTTTGACATATTCTTTCCTTTGTATTTCCACTGTGTCCATTTGAACTAGAATGGTTTGAACTCCTACAAACCACACTTGGATCATTGTAAAACCTTTCTAATGACTTTTCCACTTTTACTTGTTGTCTCTAGTTGATCCTATACATTAATGCAGAATTAGGGTTCCTAAAATTTTAGCTTCAATCAGGTCATTTCCAGTTACTTATAACTGAGACTTCATAGATCAAAATCTTTAACCAAATAACCGAGGCTGTCCACGATCTAGGATTAATTTACCATTTCTCCTACTGGAGGAACTTTTTGCTTTTGACAAAATGGTAAGCTCTCCTTTCCAAAGATGTCCTGCTCATACTAGTGGTTTTTAAACTTTTTGTTAATTTTTTTAAAGTATAGAAACATTGGTTTAAGGGTTATTTGTCTCCCTCATTCCCTCTGACACTTCACGGGATTCCAAACTCTAGAGCTCATGAAGTATAATTTGAAGATTTATTTCATTTTAACTGTCTTTAACAGACATTGCTATTTGCATCTTACAAATTAGGATGAAGTTCAGTAAAGATAGTTTATCAGTAAGTTGTAATATGGAAGACAAGGTCTTCTGATGCCAAACAGTTTGTTTTCTAGCACACTGGTTCTTTTTTACATTATGAGTTTCTTAAGGATGAGAAGGTATACTTTTTTGTATGTATAAAGTATGTGGCATAACACATAATAAATGGTTATTTGTTAAGTAGTTAAGTTTATTTATTTAAAGATTTATTTGTAGAGAGAGAGAGTGAGCAGGAGTTGGGGAAGAGAAAGAGGGAGAGAAAAAGATAATCCTAAGCAGACTCCTCACTGAGCATGGAGCAAAATGCAGGACATGATCTGATAGTCCTGGTACTTGATCCCATGACTGTGAAATCATCATCTGTGCAGAAACCAAGAGTCTGATGTCTAACTAGCTGAGCCACCCAGACACCCCTAAGTAAAGTTTATTTATGCTTCTTTTTATTCTTTGTATTTGCTGATTTATTCAGTATCATTGATAATATTAATCTAAAATAGATATCTACAGCATAGGTAGAAAAATACATATACTTTGTACCCAAGAGATTGAAATCTGTGTTCTTTAGCATATTCTTCTTATTGTCTTACTTAACTTTCCTCTGATTCTGATATGTTCTATCTGTTAGAATATAAACTTGAAGAAAGAGTCTATGGCACATTTTATCTCTCTGTTCCATCACATCATTCATAACATATAGAATGAATGTGTTTGCTTCTGTCACATATTTCTATTTAATGACAGTGCCTTGAAGAAGAGGAAAAAAAGGGAAATCACAGTCAGTACTGACATTTTTATTTAAAATGATAAGAGAGGGATGCCTGGGTGGCTCATTGGGCTAGGCCTTTCCTTTCTCTCAGGTCATGATCTCGGGGTCCTGGAATGAGCCCCGCATTGGACTCCTCGCTCAGGAGAGAGCCTGTTTCCCCTTCTCTCTCTGCCTGCTGTTCTGCCCTTACTTGTGATCTCTCTGTCTGTCAAATAAATAAATAAAATCTTAAAAAAAATGATAAGAGAATACATGACAAATTATGCATTAAATTACATACAATTAAACATTTATTGAAGCCATTTGCTTGGAACTCTGAATGTGGTTCTCAATGAAAATTAAACCAGTCAGTATTTGTATAATGGGAATAAATATTGCCTGGTACATTATGGAATATTTTTTCCATTAGGCCAGAAGGTAAGCAAATCTTCCTTAGGTATGCACAAAGTGATTGAATTTTGTTGTTTTCAGGGTAAACCTAGGTAGGAGCAGTTTGTGGAGAATAGGAGAGCAACTTTTGGCTACTAGCATCATAGTGTTGTCTCATTTTTCTTTCTTTTTTTTTTGAGATTTTATTTATTTATTTGACAGACAGAGATCACAAGTAGGCAGAGAGGCAGGCAGAGAGAGAGAGGGGAAGCAGGCTCCCTGCCAAGCAGAGAGCCTGATGGGGGGCTCGATCCAGGGGCCCTGAGATCCTGACCTGAGCTGAAGGCAGAGGCTTAACCCACTGAGTCACCCAGGCGCCCTTCTTGTCTCATTTTTCATTACCATTTCCATTATTTATAGTTGACTTTGGTTTCATTCTAGATTATAACATGAGATTTGTTAGGTAATCGGAGTCTACCCTATTTTTATCTAATCAAGTTAAAGTTTAAGGTTACATGTGTGAGGGGAATGGTGCAAACTCAAGGTGGGAGCATTGTGGAAATGGGTCTGAAACTGTAAACCAACTAGATCTCATTAGAGTGGCTAACAGATGGAGAGCTTATTGTTTCTGCATTATTTTGTTATGTAGCCATATTTGTATAGCTTTAGGAAGAGGAGGCCACAGCCTCTGAGAATTGAAAAGTGACTCTGGTATAGCAGTTGAACCATCGACTGAAATTCTGTGGCCCTTAAGTTTTCTTGTTAAAATACGGGTGGGATTTTTCCAAAGAAACTTTCGTCAATGAGTTTTAGTTTGCATTCAAGGAAACATTTATGATAGATATGGAAGCCTGCATGATCTTGAAGATTTCTCTTCCTTGGAACTGGATAAAATCCTCAAGATTGTATTGGTTTCAGTGTATGAATATTTTTATATGATTCAGTCATTTAGAAGTTGACTCATTAAAATTGTGTTTAAGAGTGTTACAACTGGGGCGCCTGGGTGGCTCAGCGGGTTAAGGCCTCTGCCTTCAGCTCAGGTCATGATCCTAGGGTCCTGGGATCGAGCCCCACATCTGGCTCTCTGCTCAGCAGGGAGCCTGCTTCCTCCACTCTCTCTGCCTGCCTCTCTGCCTACTTGTGATCTCTGTCAAATAAACAAATAAATTTTTTTTTTAAAGTGTTACAACTGCCTTGGGTCTGGTATACTTATATAGATAATAAAACCTTGAAGAGATAAACATGTTTCAAGTTAAATGAATCTAATAAATATAACACAGGGCTCTTTCTTTTGAAAGAAGGTAGAATTTATTTCTTATCCACCTGAAAGAAACCTAGAGGTAGAATCCGGTTTCCAGGGTATGTAGCTCCACAGTGATAAAAGCCTAAGACTTCCAAATTTCTTTGCCACCATTACTAATGTATGATTTTCATTCTCTCTTGAAAATAAAATGTTTCAGAGTTCAAGATTGCTAGAGATCTAGCCATCCTCTGCCAGTTAAAAGAAAGGAGAAAAGGAGAGAAAAGAATAGTTAATCTTCTAGCCAAATCAACTTCTCTTAAGAGCCTTTCAGAAAGTCTTAAATTTATGTATAAACTGGCCAGAACATAGTCATATGTCCATACTCAGCATATATTATATTGCCATTCTCAGCAGAGAAATGAAGATTAAAAAAAAAAAACACTATGTACATTTCTACTCACATAAAAGTGGGGATTCTGTTGCTAAGAATAAAGATGGGAAAGAATATGGAGCAGATAAGTAGCAATTTTAGCACTCAGAAGGTTTAACTGTAGTGTTTCAACAATTCTATTCTCTGGAATTAGATATTAATAATATGCCAATCTTTTCTTCTTTGTAATTCTTAATTACATTTCTTAATACATTTCTTAATTCTTAATTTCAATGAACAATTCTTAATTCTTAATTACAATTCTTAATACATTCTTAATAATATAAAAACTTTTTATTTTATTTTAATTATTTTTGAAATTTTTTATTTTTTATAAACATATTTTTATCCCCAGGGGTACAGGTCTGTGAATCACCAGGTTTACACACTTCACAGCACTCATCAAAGCACATACCCTCCCCAATGTCCATAATCCCACCCCCTTCTCCCAAACCCCCTCCCCCCAGCAACCCTCAGTTTGTTTTGTGAGATTAAGAGTTACTTATGGTTTGTCTCCCTCCCAATCCCATCTTGTTTCATTGATTCTTCTCCTACCCCCTTAAGCCCCCATGTTGCATCACCACTTCCTCATATCAGGGAGATCATATGATAGTTGTCTTTCTCTACTTGACTTATTTCGCTAAGCATGTTCCATCCATGTCGTCGCAAATGGCAAGATTTCATTTCTTTTGATGGCTGCATACTATTCCATTGTGTATATATACCACCTCTTCCTTATCCATTCATCTGTTGATGGACATCTAGGTTCTTTCCATAGTTTGGCTATTGTGGACATTGCTGCTATAAACATTCAGGTGCACGTGCCCCTTCGGATCACTACGTTTGTATCTTTAGGGTAAATACCCAATAGTGCAATTGATGGGTCATAGGGCAGTTCTGTTTTCAACATTTTGAGGAACTTCCATGCTGTTTTCCAGAGTGGCTGCACCAACTTGCATTCCCACCAACAGTGTAGGAGGGTTCCCCTTTCTCCGCATCCTCGCCAGCATCTGTCATTTCCTGAAATGTTGATTTTAGCCATTCTGACTGGTGTGAGGTGATATCTCATTGTGGTTTTGATTTGTATTTCCCTATGCCGAGTGATATGGAGCACTTTTTCATGTGTCTGTTGGCCATCTGGATGTCTTCTTTGCAGAAATGACTGTTCATGTCCTCTGCCCATTTCTTGATTGGATTATTTGTTCTTTGGGTGTTGAGTTTGCTAAGTTCTTTATAGATTCTGGACACTAGTCCTTTATCTGATATGTCGTTTGCAAATATCTTCTCCCATTCTGTCAGTTGTCTTTTGATTTTGTTAACTGTTTCCTTTGCTGTGCAAAAGCTTTTGATCTTGATGAAATCCCAATAGTTCATTTTTGCCCTTGCTTCCCTTGCCTTTTGCGTTGTTCCTAGGAAGATGTTGCTGCGGCAGAGGTCGAAGAGGTTGCTGCCCATGTTCTCCTCAAGGATTTTGATGGATTCCTTTCGTACATTGAGGTCCTTCATCCATTTTGAGTCTATTTTTGTGTGTGGTGTAAGGAAATGGTCCAATTTCATTTTTCTGCATGTGGCTGTCCAATTTTCCCAGCACCATTTATTGAAAAGGCTGTCTTTTTCCCATTGGACATTCTTTCCTGCTTTGTCGAAGATTAGTTGACCATAGATTTGAGGGTCTATTTCTGGGCTCTCTATTCTGTTCCATTGATCTATGTGTCTGTTTTTGTGCCAGTACCATGCTGTCTTGATGATGACAGCTTTGTAATAGAGCTTGAAGTCCGGAATTGTGATGCCACCAACGTTGGCTTTCTTTTTCAATATCCCTTTGGCTATTCGAGGTCTTTTCTGGTTCCATATAAATTTTAGAATTATTTGTTCCATTTCTTTGAAAAAGATGGATGGTACTTTGATAGGAATTGCATTAAATGTGTAGATTGCTTTAGGTAGCATAGACATTTTCACAATATTTATTCTTCCAATCCAGGAGCATGGAACATTTTTCCATTTCTTTGTGTCTTCCTCAATTTCTTTCATGAGTACTTTATAGTTTTCTGAGTATAGATTCTGTGCCTCTTTGGTTAGGTTTATTCCTAGGTATCTTGTGGTTTTGGGTGCAATTGTAAATGGGATGGACTCCTTAATTTCTCTTTCTTCTGTCTTGTTGTTGGTGTAGAGAAATGCAACTGATTTCTGTGCATTGATTTTATATCCTGACACTTTACTGAATTCCTGTACAAGTTCTAGCAGTTTTGGAGTGGAGTCTTTTGGGTTTTCCACATATAGTATCATATCATCTGCGAAGAGTGATAATTTGGCTTCTTCCTTGCCGATTTGGATGCCTTTAATTTCCTTTTGTTGTCTGATTGCTGAGGCTAGGACCTCTAGTACTATGTTGAATAGCAGTGGTGATAATGGACATCCCTGCCATGTTCCTGACCTTAGTGGAAAAGCTTTCAGTTTTTCTCCATTGAGAATGATATTTGTGGTGGGTTTTTCATAGATGGCTTTGATGATATTGAGGTATGTGCCCTCTATCCCTACACTTTGAAGAGTTTTGATCAGGAAGGGATGCTGTACTTTGTCAAATGCTTTTTCAGCGTCTTTTGAGAGTATCGTATGTTTCTTGTTCTTTCTTTTATTGATGTGTTGTATCACATTGACTGATTTGCGGATGTTGAACCAAACTTGCAGCCCTGGAATAAATCCCACTTGGTCGTGGTGAATGGTCCTTTTAATATACTGTTGAATCCTATTGGCTAGTATTTTGGTGAGAATTTTCGCATCTGTGTTCATCAAGGATATTGGTCCATAGCTCTCTTTTTTTGATGGGATCCGTGTCTGGTTTTGGATCAAGGTGATGCTGGCCTCATAAAATGAGTTTATAAGTTTTCCGTCCATTTCTATTTTTTGGAACAGTTTCAGGAAAATAGGAATTAGTTCTTCTTTAGATGTTTGGTAGAATTCCCCTGGGAAGCCATCTGGCCCTGGGCTTTTGTTTGTTTGGTGATTTTTAATGACTGTTTCAATCTCCTTACTCGTTATGTCCTCTTCAGGCTTTCTGTTTCTTCCTGGTTCAGTTGTGGTAGTTTATATGTTTCTAGGAATGCATCCATTTCTTCCAGATTGTCCAATTTGTTGGCTTAGAATTGCTCCTAGTATGTTCTTATGATAGTTTGTATTTCTTTGGTGTTGTGATCTCTCCTCTTTCATTCATGATTTTATTATTTGACTCCTTTCTCTTTACTTTTTGATAATTCTGGCCAGGGGCTTATCAATTTTATTAATTCTTTCAAAGAACCAGCTCCTAATTTCATTGATTTGCACTATTGTTTTTTTGGTTTCTATTTCATTGATTTCTGCTCTGATCTTTATGATTTCTCTTCTCCTGCTGGGCTTAGTGTTTCTTTCTTGTTCTTTTTTCTGCTCCTTTAGGTGTAGGGTTAGGTTGTGTACCTGAGACCTTTCTTGTTTCTTGAGAAAGGCTTGTACCGCTATCTATTTTCCTCTCAGGACTGCCTTTGTTGTGTCCCACAGATTTTGAACCATTTTGTTTTCATTATCATTTGTTTCCATGATTTTTTTCAATTCTTCTTTAATTTCCCGGTTGACCCATTCATTCTTTAGAAGGATACTGTTTAGTCTCCAAGTGTTTGGGTTCTTTCTTAATTTCCTCTTGTGATTGAATTATAGCTTCAGAGCATTGTGGTCTGAAAATATGCAGGGAATGATCCCAATCTTTTGATACTGGTTGAGTCCTGATTTAGGACCGAGGATGTGATCTATTCTGGAGAATGTTCCATGTGCACTAGAGAAGAATGTGAATTCTGTTGCTTTGGGATAAATGTTCTCAATATATCTGTGATGTCCATCTGGTCCACTGTGTCATTTAAGGCCTTTATTTTCTTGCTGATCTTTTGCTTGGGTGATCTGTCCATTTCATTCAGGGGAGTGTTAAATTCCCCTAGTATTATTGTATTATTGTTGATGTGTTTGTTTGCTTTTGTTATTAATAGGTGTATATAGTTGGCTGCTCCCACGTTGCGGGCATAGATATTTAAAATTTCTAGATCTTCTTGTCGGACCGACCCTTTGTGTATGATATAGTTTCCTTCCTCATCTCTTATTATAGTCTTTGGCTTAAAATCTAATTGATGTGATATAAGCATTGCCACTCCTGCTTTCTTCTGATGTCAATTAGCATGTTAAATTCCTTTCCACCCCCTCACTTTAAATCTGGAGGCATTTTCGGGCTTAAAATGAGTTTATTGGAGGCAACATATAGATGCGTTTTGTTTTTTTATACATTCTGATACACTGTGTCTTTTGATTGGGGCATTTAGCCCATTATCATTCAGGGTAACTATTGAGAGATATCAATTTAGTGCCATTGTATTGCTTGTAAGGTGACTGTTACTGTATATTGTCTCTGTTCCTTACTGATCTACCACTTGTAGGCTCTCTCTTTGCTTAGAGGACCCCTTTTAAGATTTCCTATAGAGCTGGATTGGTGTTTGCAAATTCTTTCAGTTGTTGTTTGTCCTGGAATCTTTTAATCTCTCCTTCTATTTTCAATGATATCCTAGCTGGATATAGTATTCTTGGCTGCATGTTTTTCTCGTTTAGTGCTCTGAAAAATATCATGCCAGCTCTTTCTGGCCTGCCAGGTGTCTGTGGATAAGTCAGCTGCCAATCTAATATTTTTACCATTGTATGTTACAGACTTCTTTTCCCAGGCTGCTTTCAGGATTTTCTCTTTGTCACTGAGACTTGTAAATTTTACTATTAGGTGACGGGGTGTGGGCCTATTCTTATTGATTTTGAGGGGCATTCTCTGAACCTTCTGAATTTTGATGCTCGTTCCCTTTGCCATATTGGGGAAATTCTCCCCAATAATTCTCTCCAGTATACCTTCTGCTCCCCGCTCTCTTTCTTCTTCTTCTGTTATCCCAATTATTCTGATGTTGTTTTGTCTTATAGTGTCACTTATCTCTCGATTTCTCCCCTCGTGGTCCAGTAGCTGTTTGTCCCTCTTTTGCTCAGCTTCTTTATTAATACTCTGTCATTTGGTCTTCTATATCACTAATTCTTTCTTCTGCCTCATTTTTACTAACAGTGAGAGCCTCTATTTTTGATTTAACCTCATTAATAGCTTTTTTTATTTCAACGTGGTTAGATTTTAGTTCTTTTATTTCTCCAGAAAGGGCTTTTATATCTCCCGAGAGGGTTTCTCTAATATCTTCCATGCCTTTTACGAGCCCGGCTAGAACCTTGAGAATTGTCATTCTGAACTCTAGATCTGACATATTACCAATGCTGCATTGTTTAGGTCCCTAGCCTTCGGTACTGCCTCTTGTTCTTTTTTTTTTTGGTGAATTTTTCTGCCTTGTCATTTTGTCCAGATAAGAGTATATGCAGAAGCAAGTAAAATACTAACAGGGTGGCAACAACCCCAGGAAAATATGCTTTAAGCAAATCAGGAGAGATCCCAAATCGTGAGGGAGTAGAAAGGGGATAAAAAGAGGTTTAAAAAGAAAGAATGGAAAAAAAGAAAAAAGAAGAAAAGAATTAAAAAAAAGAAAACAGATAAAGAAAAATATAAAAAAGAAAAAATATATATATTAGATAAACTAGTTATAAAACGTTAAAAAAGGATAGGGTAAAATTAAAAAAAAAATTTTGCAGAATAAGAGAAAAAAAAAGAAAAAAATACTAAATTAACTGCAAGACTAAGGAAATCACAGGGAGAAACCATGAGTTCCGTGCTTTGCTTTCTCCTCTTCTGGAATTCTGCTACTCTCCTTAGTATTGAAACCGCACTCCTTGGTAGGTGAACTTGGTTTTGGCTGGGTTTTTTGTTGATCTTCCGGGGGAGGTGCCTGGTGTAGTGATTCTCAAGTTTCTTTGCCCCAGGCAGAATTGCACTGCCCTTACCAGGGGCTGAGTAATCCGCTTGGGTTTGCTTTTGGTATCTTTGTTCCCTGAGTGCTTTCCGTAGAGTTCCCAAGGACGGGAATACAAATGGCGGCCTCCTGGTCTCTGGCCCAGAGGAGCCGAGAGCCGGGGGCCCCACTCCTCAGTGTGCCCTCAGAGAATAGCGTCCAGTTACTCCGTCTGCCTGACCTTCGGCCGCGCTCTGAGCTCACCGACCCTGTGATCGGTTCAAGGTAACCCCGAGCTGTGAGCTTACTGTCGGCTCTGTCTCTGTAGCCGGTTTTCCCGTTCCAATACCCACACGCTCTGCGACACTTAGACACCCCCGATCCTTCTGTGACCCTGCAGGACCTGAGGCCATGCTGACGCCGTGTGGGCTTAGCCCCGGTTTAGCCTCTGGAGCGATGTCCCTCATTGGAACAGACTTTTAAAAGTCCCGATTTGTGCTCCATTGCTCTGCCGCTTGCCGGGAGCTGGCCCCTCCCCCCGGGGTCTATCTTTCCGTCTCTTTGGATTCACTTCTCCGCCAGTCCTATCTTTCAGAAAGTGGATGTTTTTCTGTTTCTAGGATTGCTGTTCTTCTCTATGATCTGCCGATGGATTTGCAGGTGTTTGCAATCTTTAGATAAGCTATATAGCTGATCTCCTGCTAGCTGAAGTAGTCTCAGCCTGTTACTTCTCCGCCATCTTGACTTCTCCCCAACTGCCTAAAATTCCTTTTTAAATTATTTAAAGTGGATATTTGTAATTTAATGTATAATAAAATAATATCTTAGTGCCAAATATATTTGGTTTTCTCTTTCATTTTTTTATATGAATAAACTGAGGTACCATTTAATTGGGGAAGGATGGTGACTTTCTCAAGCTCACTTTACTAGAGAGTGAAAGTGCCAGGGATCTCTTGAGTTGTATAAGTTTCCATTATTGTGATAATTTTGAAATTGTTAGAATATGAAAATTTTAATGAAGTAAAAACAGATTTTGAAAGTGTATTTTAGAGTTTTCATTTCTTTTGAGGGTATTTTGCGGGTCCATAAGGCCATGATAGTAGATAAAGATTTGAAGCATAATTTTTCTAATATTGTTCTAGTCTCTTGACTTTTTTCTCTTTTCATTTCTATTTATTTTTTTCTATAGCAACAATATCAGATTTTCATTTTGTGTCTAGTTCAGCTTGGATTTTATTTATTTATTTATTTTAAGAATTTTAGTTAAATTCTAATTAGTTAACACACATTAACAAAGTGCAACATTGGATTCAGGAGTAAAATTCAGTGATTCATCACTCATATATAACACCTAGTGCTCACGATGACAAGTGCCCTACTTAATACCCTTCATCCATTTAGCCCATCACCCAACCTTCCTTCAATACCCCTCAGTTTGTTCTCTACCATTAGGAGTGTCTAATGGTTCGTTTCTTTCTCCTCCCACCCCCTTCCATATGTTCATTTGTCTTATTTCTTGAATTCATTAGTTATCTGAGTGTGTGTTTTTTCATGTGTCCTGACTCAAAAGCAAACTGACTAGCCATATTCTGTATCACCCTAATTTTGAGGTTAGTTTCCACAGATAGCCCTGAGAAGGATGCATTCTTTTCATTTATTAAGATGATTATTTATTGACTTATTTGGAGATTACTAAATCCTGAAAAATTTGTAGCAAAAGCAGCAATGTGAGATAAGTTTCAAGGTTTTTTTTCTTTTTCTTTTCTTTTCTTTTTTTTTTTTTTTGCTATAGCTTTTGGCCTCCCGGAATATTCTCTTCCTATTGGTGCTTCTTAGTATACATGTATACATAGGACCCTGCCTGGATCAGCAGTCCTTTCTCATCCACCAGGGAAATCTCTACCATCATTTGAATGTATTTATTGGTGGGAGTGTCTTCTGAAGATCTTTCTGAATTTAGACTGAAAATGTTGGATTCTGTCTATTCTGTTTTCTCTTACATTTGAGGAATAAGTTCACAGAAGTTAAAAAAAAAAGAAGTGCTTTGGAGCGAGGGAGATTAAATATGTATATTGGTTATTCTCCTTTGTTGTGTGTAATTTTTTTCAGTTTTAATTAAATGAGGATGAGAATTTTTTAAAAAAATATTTTATTTATTTATTTGACAGAGTGAGGGAGACCACAAGTAGGCAGAAAGGCAGGCAGAGAGAGAGCGGGGTAAGCAGGCTGCCCGCCGAGCAGCGAGCCTGATGGGGCTCCATCCCAGGACCCTGAGATCATGACCTGCGCTGAAGGTAGATGCTTAGCCCACTGAGCCACCAAGGCACTCCGAGGATGAGAATTTTATGTCTGAGAGATAATGTAAATATATATACCAAATGACATATGTAAAAAACATGATGTATAGTCAAGCCTTTTAAATTCAACTGAGTGAATAAGTGGTTGAAATTTCAAACTTTTTTCTATTCATCAGAAATGATTGCTTCTGCTCAACTCTAGAAGTGTATAGGGCCTATAGCACAATTTTGGGAAAATTGCCTTTTTTGCAATAGTGAGTCTTCCAATCCTTGAAAATGGTATGTATTCCCATTTATTTAATTCTGATATAATTTTTCTCAGTAATATTTTGTTTTTAGTTTATGTGTACAGGTCCTGAACATCTTCTGTCAAATTTATTCCTAAATATTTTGTATTTTTATGCTTTCATAAATGGTATTTAAAATTTTTAATTTCTGATTAATTGGTAATATATAGTAATAAATTTGATTTTTGTTCACTGATATATACTGCAGCCTTGCTACATTCATGATTTCAGGTGGTGGTCTTATAAATTCCATAATATTTTCTACATTGACCATCATGTGATCTATAAATAAAGACCCTTTTGATTCTTCCTTTTCAGTCAGAGTGCTTCAAAAATTTTTTCTTGCCTCCTTTCCTTTGTTCATATCTTTAGTACAGTATTGAATAGAATCAATGAGTGCAGACATCCTTGTTTTGATCTCAGTAGAAAGACCTCCATTAAATACGATGTTAGCTTTGGTTTTTTGGTAAATTTCCTGTGTCGTGCTGAGGCTTATATTCCTAATTTGCTAAGGATTTTATCAGTAATGCATCTGATATTTTTCTAATTCTTATTCTGCGTATATTGAGATGATAATGGTTTTTCTTTTTCTTTTTTTAAAATTTATTTCCAGCATAACAGTATTCATTATTTTTTCACCACACCCAGTGCTGCATGCAATCCATGCCCTCTATAATACCCACCATCTGGTACCCGAACCTCCCACCTCCCCGCCACTTCAAACCCCTCAAATTGTTTTTCAGAGTGGTCTCTCATGGTTTACCTCCCCTTCCAATTTCCCCAACGCCCTTCTCTGCTGGTTTTTCTTTTTTAGTTAATATGATTGGTTCATTTTTGAATGTTGCATTCAATATTTTTGCATTCAGATAATTTTGAATATTGCAACCAATGTTGCATTTCTTGTTATAAACTCCATTTGGCCATTATGCATTATTCTTTTTCTATATTGTTGGGTTATATTTGTGTAAAATTTTTTTTTAGATCAGATTTGTTTAGAAGTTTTGCATTTATGTTTATGAGGGATATTGGTCTGTGTATTTTTTTTTCTTACAATGTATTCATCTGATTTTAGTATGAAAGTAATACTGGCTTTTGATTTCCTAGAGTAATTTTTGCAGAGTTGGTATCATTTTTCTCTTATATTTGGTAGAATTTTTTTTTAATTTTTAATTTTTTATAAACATGTATTTTTATCCCCAGGGGTACAGGTCGGTGAATCAGCACTCACCAAAGCACATACCCTCCCCAATGTCCATAACCCCACCCCCCTTCTCCCAACACCCCTCCCCCCAGCAACCCTCAGTTTGTTTTGTGAGATTAAGAGTCACTTATGGTTTGTCTCCCTCCCAATCCCATCTTGTTTCATTGATTCTTCTCCTACCCACTTAAGCCCTTATGTTGCATCACCACTTCCTCATATCAGGGAGATCATATGATAGTTGTATTTCTCTGCTTGACTTATTTCGCTAAGCATGATATGCTCTAGTTCCATCCATGTTGTCGCAAATGGCAAGATTTCATTTCTTTTGATGGCTGCATAGTATTCCATTGTGTATATATACCACATCTTCTTTATCCATATTTGGTAGATTTAATAGCTATATGCAAGTGGAGTTTTCTTTATGGGTATGTTTTTATCTTCAAATTTAATTTCTTTTTTTTTCTTTTCTTTTTTTTAAATATAATTTTTTATTTTTTATAAACATATATTTTTATCCCCAGGGGTACAGGTCTGTGAATCACCAGGTTTACACACTTCACAGCACTCACCAAAGCACATACCCTCCCCAATGTCCATAATACCACCCCCATCTCCCAAACCCCCTCTCCCCAGCAACCCTCAGTTTGTTTTGTGAGATTAAGAGTCACTTATGGTTTGTCTCCCTCCCAATCCCATCTTCTTTCATTTATTCTTCTCGTACCCACTTAAGCCCCCATGTTGCAACACCACTTCCTCATATCAGGGAGAGCATATGATAGTTGTCTTTCTCCGCCTGACTTGTTTCGCTAAGCATGATACGCTCTAGTTCTATCCATGTCGTCGCAAATGGCAAGATTTCATTTCTTTTGATGGCTGCATAGTATTCCATTGTGTATATATACCACATCTTCTTGATCCATACATCTGTTGATGGACATCTAGGTTCTTTCCATAGTTTGGCTATTGTGGACATTGCTGCTATAAACATTCAGGTGCACGTGCCCCTTCGGATCACTACGTTTGTATCTATAGGGTAAATACCCAATAGTGCAATTGCTGGGTCATAGGGCAGTTCTATTTTCAACATTTTGAGGAACTTCCATGCTGTTTTCCAGAGAGGTTGCACCAGCTTGCATTCCCACCAACAGTGTAGGAGGGTTCCCCTTTCTCCGCATCCTCGCCAGCATCTGTCATTTCCTGAAATGTTGATTTTAGCCATTCTGACTGGTGTGAGGTGATATCTCATTGTGGTTTTGATTTGTATTTCCCTATGCCGAGTGATATGGAGCACTTTTTCATGTGTCTGTTGGCCATCTGGATGTCTTCTTTGTAGAAATGTCTGTTCATGTCCTCTGCCCATTTCTTGATTGGAGTATTTGTTCTTTGGGTGTTGAGTTTGCTAAGTTCTTTATAGATTCTGGACACTAGTCCTTTATCTGATATGTCGTTTGCAAATATATTCTCGCATTCTGTCAGTTGTCTTTTGGTTTTGTTAACTGTTTCCTTTGCTGTGCAAAAGCTTTTGATCTTGATGAAATCCCAATAGTTCATTTTTGCCCTTGCTTCCCTTGCCTTTTGCGTTGTTCCTAGAAAGATGTTGCTGCGGCTGAGGTCGAAGAGGTTGCTGCCTGTGTTCTCCTCAAGGATTCTGATGGATTCCTTTCGCACATTGAGGTCCTTCATCCATTTTGTGTCTATTTTCGTGTGTGGTGTAAGGAAATGGTCCAATTTCATTTTTCTGCATGTGGCTGTCCAATTTTCCCAGCACCATTTATTGAAGAGGCTGTCTTTTTTCCATTGGACATTCTTTCCTGCTTTTTCGAAGATGAGTTGACCATAGAGTTGACGGTCTATTTCTGGGCTCTCTATTCTGTTCCATTGATCTATGGGTCTGTTTTTGTGCCAGTACCATGCTGTTTTGATGATGACAGCTTTGTAATAGAGCTTGAAGTCCGGGATTGTGATGCCACCAACGTTGGCTTTCTTTTTCAATATCCCTTTGGCTATTCGAGGTCTTTTCTGGTTCCATATAAATTTTAGAATTATTTGTTCCATTTCTTTGAAAAAGATGGATGGTACTTTGATAGGAATTGCACTAAATGTGTAGAATGCTTTAGGTAGCATAGACATTTTCACAATATTTATTCTTCCAATCCAGGAGCATGGAACATTTTTCCATTTCTTTGTGTCTTCCTAAATTTCTTTCATGAATACTTTATAGTTTTCTGAGTATAGATTCTGTGTCTCTTTGGTTAGGTTTATTCCTAGGTATCTTGTGGTTTTGGGTGCAATTGTAAATGGGATTGACTCCTTAATTTCCCTTTCTTCTGTCTTGCTGTTGGTGTAGAGAAATGCAACTGATTTCTGTGCATTGATTTTATATCCTGACACTTTACTGAATTCCTGTACAAGTTCTAGCAGTTTTGGAGTGGAGTCTTTTGGGTTTTCCACATATAGTATCATATCATCTGCGAAGAGTGATAATTTGGCTTCTTCTTTGCCGATTTGGATGCCTTTAATTTCCTTTTGTTGTCTCATTGCTGAGGCTAGGACCTCTAGTACTATGTTGAATAGCAGTGGTGATAATGGACATCCTTGCCGTGTTCCTGACCTTAGCGGAAAAGCTTTCAGTTTTTCTCCATTGAGAATGATATTTGTGGTGGGTTTTTTATAGATGGCTTTGATGATATTGAGGTATGTGCCCTCTATCCCTACACTTTGAAGAGTTTTGATCAGGAAGGGATGCTGTACTTTGTCAAATGCTTTTTCAGCATCTATTGAGAGTATCATATGGTTCTTGTTCTTTCTTTTATTGATGTGTTGTATCACATTGACTGATTTGCGGATGTTGAACCAACCTTGCAGCCCTGGAATAAATCCCACTTGGTCGTGGTGAATAATCTTTTTAATGTACTGTTGAATCCTATTGGCTAGTATTTTGTTGAGTATTTTTGCATCTGTGTTCATCAAGGATATTGGTCTATAGCTCTCTTTTTTGGTGGGATCCTTGTCTGGTTTTGGGATCAAGGTGATGCTGGCCTCATAAAATGAGTTTGGAAGTTTTCCTTCCATTTCTATTTTTTGGAACAGTTTTAGCAGAATAGGAATTAGTTCTTCTTTAAATGTTTGGTAGAATTCCCCCGGGAAGCTGTCTGGCCCTGGGCTTTTGTTTGTTTGGAGATTTTTAATGACTGTTTTAATCTCCTTACTGGTTATGGGTCTGTTCAGGCTTTCTATTTCTTCCTGGTTCAGTTGTGGTAGTTTATATGTTTCTAGGAATGCATCCATTTCTTCCAGATTGTCAAATATATTGCCGTAGAGTTGCTCATAGTATGTTCTTATAATAGTTTGTATTTCTTTGGTGTTAGTTGTGATTTCTCCTCTTTCATTCATGATTTTATTTATTTGGGTCCTTTCTCTTTTCTTTTTGATAACTCGGGCCAGGGGTTTATCAATTTTATTAATTCTTTCAAAGAACCAGCTCCTACTTTTGTTGATTTGTTCTATTGTTTTTTTGGTTTCTATTTCATTGATTTTTGCTCCGATCTTTATGATTTCTCTTCTCCTGCTAGGCTTAGGGTTTCCTTCTTCTTCTTTCTCCAGCTCCTTTAGGTGTTTAAGGCCTTTATTTCCTTGCTGAGACCTTTCTTGTTTCTTGAGAAAGGCTTGTATCGCTATATATTTTCCTCTCAGGACTGCCTTTGTTGTGTCCCACAGATTTAGAACCGTTGTATTTTCATTATCATTTGTTTCCATGATTTTTTTCAATTCTTCTTTAATTTCCCGGTTGACCCATTCATTCTTTAGAAGGATGCTGTTTAGTCTCCATGTATTTTGGTTCTTTTCAAACTTCCTTTTGTGGTTGAGTTCTAGCTTTAGAGCATTGTGGTCTGAAAATATGCAGGGAATGATCCCAATCTTTTGATACGGGTTGAGTCTTGATATAGGACCGAGGATGTGATCTATTCTGGAGAATGTTCCATGTGCGCTAGAGAAGATTGTGTATTCTGTTGCTTTGGGATGAAATATTCTGAATATATCTGTGATGTCCATCTGTTCCAGTGTGTCGTTTAAGGCCTTTATTTCCTTGCTGATCTTTTGCTTGGATGATGTGTCCATTTCAGTGAGGGGAGTGTTAAAGTCCCCTACTATTATTGTAGTATTGTTGATGTGTTTCTTTCATTTTGTTATTAATTGGTTTATATAGTTGGCTGCTCCCACGTTGGGGGCATAGATATTTAAAATTGTTAGATCTTCTTCTTGGACAGACCCTTTGAGTATGTTATAGTGTCCTTCCTCATCTCTTATTATAGTCTTTGGCTTAAAATCTAATTGATCTGACATAAGGATTGCCACTCCTGCTTTCCTCTGATGTCCATTAGCATGGTAAATTTTTTTCCACCCCCTCACGTTAAATCTGGAGGTGTCTTCGGGCTTAAAATGAGTTTCTTGGAGGCAACATATAGATGGGTTTTGTTTTTTTATCCGTTCTCATACCCTGTGTCTTTTGACAGGGGCATTTAGCCCATTAACATTCAGGGTAACTATTGAGAGATATGAATTTAGTGCCATTGTATTGCCTGTAAGGTGACTGTTACTGTATATTGTCTTTGTTCCTTACTGATCTACCACTTGTAGGCTCTCTCTTTGCTTAGAGGACCCATTTCAATATATCCTCAAGAGCTGGATTGGTGTTTGCAAATTCTTTCCGTCTTTGTTTGTCCTGGAAGCTTTTAATCTCTCCTTCTATTTTCAATGATAGCCTAGCTGGATATAGTATTCTGGGCTGCATGTTTTTCTCGTTTAGTGCTCTGAAAATATCATGCCAGCTCCTTCTGGCCTGCCAGGTCTCTGTGGATAAGTCAGCTGCCAATCTAATATTTTTACTATTGTATGTTACAGAATTCTTTTCCCAGGCTGCTTTCAGGATTTTCTCTTTGTCACTGAGACTTGTAAATTTTACTATTAGGTGACGGGGTGTGGGCCTATTCTTATTGATTTTGAGGGGCATTCTCTGAGCCTCCTGAATTTTGATGCTCGTTCCCTTTGCCATATTGGGGAAATTATCCCCAATAATTCTCTCTAGTGTACCTTCTGCTCCCCTCTCTCTTTCTTCTTCTTCCAGAATACCAATTATTCTAATGTTGTCATTTTGTCCAGAGAAGAGTATATGAAGGGGCAAGTAAAATACTAAAAGGGTGGCAACAACCCTAGGAAAATTTGCTTTAACCAAATTAGAATAGATCCCAAATCGTGAGGTGGTAGAAAGGGGATAAAAAGAGGTTCAAAAAGGAAGAAAGAAACAAAAAAGAAAAAAGAAAAAAAAAAGGAAAAGAATTTTAAAAAAAAGAAAACACCTAAGCAAAATATAAAAAAGAAAAAATATATATATTAGATAAACTAGTAAAAAATCGTTAAAAAAGAAAAAGGTAACAGTTAAAAAAAGAAAAATTTACCCGAAGGCGAGAAAAAAAAACAAAAAATGAAAAAGAAAAAAATTAAATTAACCGTAAGACTAAAAAAAATCACAGGGAAAAAGCCATGAGTTCCGTGCTTTGCTTTCTCCTCTTCTAGAATTCTGCTCTCCTTGGTATTGAAACCGCCCTCTTTGGTCGGTGAACTTGGTCTCGGCTGGATTTCTTGTTGATCTTCTGGGGGAGGGGCCTGTTGTAGTGATTCTCACGTGTCTTTGCCCTAGGCGGAATTGCACCGCCCTTACCCGGGGCCGGGGTGAGTAATCCGCTTGGGTTTGCTTTCAGGAGCTTTTGTTCCCTGAGCGCTTTCCGTAGAGTTCCGGTGGAGCCGAGAGCCCAGGGCCGCACTCCTCAGTGTGCGCTCAGCTAACCGCGCCCAGTTACTCCCGTCTGCCTGACCTCCGGCCGCGCTGCAAGCTCACTGAGCCTGTGACCGGTTCAAGGTCACCCCGAGCTGCGAGCTTACTGTCGGCTCTGTCTGTGTAGCCGGCTTTCCCGTTCCAATACCCTCAAGCTCTGCGACACTCAGACACCCCCGATCCTTCTGTGACCCTGCGGGACCTGACGCCACGCTGACCCCGTGTGGGCTTTGCCCCGGGTAGCCTCTGGAGCGATGTCCCTCAGCGGAACAGACTTTTAAAAGTCCTGATTTTGTGCTCCGTTGCTCCGCCGCTTGCCGGGAGCCGGCCCCTTCCCCCGGGGTCTATCTCCCCGTCGCTTTGGATTCACTTCTCCGCCGGCCCTACCTTTCAGAAAGTGGTTGTTTTTCTGTTTCCAGAATTGCTGTTCTTCTTCTCTTCAATCTGCCGATGGATTTTCAGGTGTTTGCAATCTTTAGATAAGCTATCTAGCTGATCTCCGGCTAGCTGAAGTAGTCTCAGCCTGGTACTTCTCCGCCATCTTGACTCCTCTGTTCAAATTTAATTTCTTTAATACATACAAGACTATTCAGGGTATTTCACTTTTCTTGCATGAAATTTGATAGCTTATATCTTTCAAATAGTTCATTTACCTAACTTACCAAATTTATTGGCATAAATTTGTTTATAATATTCCTTTATTAACCTGTACTGTCTTTAGAATTTATAGTGATTTTAGTTCCCATTCCTGAGAATGGTAAGTTCTTTTTTAGATTACTGACCACTGTGTCTATAAGTTACATATTTAATTGACTTTTTCAAAGAACTAGAATTTGTTGTTATTTCATTTTTCCATGTTGTTTGCTTATTACCTGTAGCTCTCTTCTGTGTTATTTTTGTTTTTCTGTGTTATTTTGTTTATGCCTTTCTTACAGTATACATCTGTAACTTATTACAGTCAACCTTCAAGTGATTAAACCACTTTACATGTAGTAAAGAACTTGACATCATGATTCCATTTTACCTTTACTGACTTTGTGCTATTGTTATGAAATATTTTTATGTATTATAAACCCCACAATATATTGCTGTTTTTTAAAAAAGATTTTATTTATTTATTTGACAGAGAGAGATCACAAGTAGGCAGAGAGGCAGGCAGAGAGAGAGGAGGAAGCAGGTTCCCTGCTGAGCAGATAGCCTGATGCGGGATTCGTTCCCGGTCCCTGAGATCATGACCTGAGCTGACGGCAGTGTCTTAACACACTGAGCCACCCAGGCGCCCCATATTGCTGTTTTTAAATAGGTTTAAATAATATGAACAAAAGTTTTTGTATTTACTCATGTTATTATCTTTTCCCATGTTTTTAATTTCTTTGTGTAGATCCCAATTTCCATGTGATATAATTTACCTTCTGCTTCAATCTTAAACATTTCTGGCAGTGATGGTCTGTTGGTGATTAATTCTTTCAGCCTTTGCATGTCTTAAAATTAAGTCTTTATTTCACCTTACTTTTATTTTTTAACAGCTTAGTGAAGTATAATATATATTCTATAAAATTCATTCATTTAGTTTTTCAGGTATTTTCTCTGGGTGAAGATTCTCATCATTATTTTTTCTTTCAGTACTTTAAATAATTGTTTCAATCTCTTTTAGATTGCATTGTTTCTGACAATAAATATGCTATCTTTATATTTGTTTCTATGTGAGTGATGTTTCCTTTTTTTCTGGCTACTTGAGGATTTTTTTTCCCTTTACCACTGATTTTAAACAACTTGCTTATATGTGTCTTACTGTAATTTTCTTCAGATTTCATGAGTGTGGCATTTGTTGATCTCCTTATATATGGGGGCTTATCGTTTTTACCAAATTCGGAAATTTTTTGGTCATTATTTCTTCTAGTATTTCTAGTATTTTTTTTTCTGTCTTTCCTTTCTTCCCATTGTCTTTTTTCTTATTGAGGATTCTTATAACGTGTATTAAATTGCTTGAAGTCATCCCACAGTTTACTGATAATGTTATCTTTTTCAGTCCTTGTTTTTCATTTTGGATAATTTCTATTGCAATGCCGTAAATTCACCAATCTTTTCTTGTATGTTGTCTAATCTGAATTTGCTTTTAATTACATGCAGTATATTTTTTATCATGAATCGTAACTTTTGTCTTTAGAACTGCAATTTTGAACTTTCGATCTTTTCTCCACATCTTTACTTAACACATATGATATTTTCTTTTAATTTTAAATTTCTTTTATGTTTTTGTCTGGTAAATATATTATCTATTGTAAATGTGGGTCATTTTTCAATTGATTGGTTTTACTCTTCATAATGAGCATCATTTTTCTGCTTTTCTACATGCCAGATAATTGTTGGTATTGAGAATTTTAAAGTATTTTGTTTTAGATATATTTTATTCTATATAGAAATTCCCCTCAATAATATTATTGAAGTATAACTGACATATAACATTCAGTTAGTTTTAGGGGGACAATATGATAATTTGATATATATATATTTATTGTATAATATGATTCCTACAATAAGTTAGTTAACATCATCACCTCATATATTTAAATTTCTTTTCTTGTGATAAGAATTTTTAAGATCTACTCTCATCCAATTTCAAATATATGATATAGTATTAATTACTTTGGTCACCATGCTGTATATCACACCGACAGAATTTATTTTATAACTGTTAGTTTGACCAGTTTTGGTCCCCTTCACCCATTTTGCCCATCTCATACCCTTGGCCTCTGGAAACCATGAGTCTGTTCTCTATATCTAGGAGTTTGATGTTTTTAGATTTCTCATATAAGTGAGAATATGCAGTATTTGTCTTTCTGTGTCTGACTGATTTCCCTTAGCATAGTGACCTCAAGGTCCATCCATGTTAAAAATGGTAGGATTTCTTTTTTTTATTATGGCTGAACAATATTCCATTGTGTGTATATATATATATATATATATATATATATATATATATATTACATTTTCTTTATCCATTCAGCTGTTGATGGACATTTAGGTTGTTTCCATATCTTTGTTATTAAAAATTAATCTGCAGTTAACATGGGCATCCAGATATCTTTTTGAGATAATGATTTCATTTCTTTCAACACATATACCCAGAAATGGAATTGACAAATCATGTTATTTCAATTTTTAATTTTTGAGGATCTCCATACTGTTTTCTAAAGTGTTTGCCACAACTTACTGTCACATGCAAAAGTGTTAAACTGAATGCCTATCTCATTTATAGTGGTTTGCACCATCAGTACTTTACGGTACCTGTTTCTCCACATCCTTGCCAATATTTGTTATCTCTTTCTCTTTTGTTAATAGCTATTCTAGGGGCGCCTGGGTGGCTCATCAGGTTAAGCCTCTGCCTTCAGCTCAGGTCATGATCCCAGAGTCCTGGGATCAAGCCCCACATCAGGCGCTCTGCTTGGCAGGGAGCCTGCCCCCCCCACCACCTGCCTCTTTGCCTACTTGTGATCTCTGTCAAATAAAAATAAAATCTTTTAAAAATAAATCTTTAAATTTAAATTTAAATAAAATCTTTAAAAAATAGCTATTCTAACAGGTGTAAGGTGATATTTCATTGGATTTTAATTTGCATTTCCTTGATGCCTGGTAATATTGAGTGCCTTTTCATGAATCTGTAGGGCATTTGTATGTCTTGTTTGAGAAAATGTCTATTCAGATTCTCTGGCCATTTTGTGGTCAAATTGTTTGTGTATTTTTCTTTCTTTCTTTTTTTTTTTTTTTTAAGATTTTATTTTACTTATTTGACACAGAGAGAAAGATCCCAAGTAGGCAGAGAGGTAGTCAGAGAGAAAGGGGCAAGCAGGCTCCCCGCTGAGCAGAGAGCCCAATGCGGGGCTCGATCCCAGGACCCTGGGATCATGACCCGAGCCGAAGGCAGAGACCTTAACCCACTGAGCCACCCAGGTGCCCCTGTTTGTGTATTTTTCTATTGAGTTGCATGAGTTCTTTATATATTTTCTATACTGACCCTTTATCAGATATACACTTTGTACATATTTTCACTTTCATTGAATGGATTGCCTTTCATTTTATTCATGGCTTTTGCTATGTAGAACTTTTATAATCTGATGTAGTCTTATTTTTAAATTTTTGCTTTTGTTGCCCTTGCTTTTGTTTATATTTGTATTTTTTTGTTGTTTAAAGTTTTTATTTAAACTCTAGTTAGTTAATATATAGTGTAATATTTGTTTCAGGAGTAGCATTTAGTGACTCATCACTTACATAGAATACCCGGGGCTCATCACATATATTCTCCTTAACACCCATCACCCATTTAGCCCATCCCCTGTCCACCTGTTCTCCAGAAATCCTGTTTTTTTCTCATGAACAGTCTCTTATGGTTTGCCTCTCCTTTTTTCTTCCTTCCCTCATGTTCATCTGTTTTGTTTCTTAAATTCCACATATGAGTGAAATCATATAGTATTTGTTTTTTTCTGACTTATTTTCTTTAGCATAATACACTTTGGCCCCATCCATGTTGTTGTAAATGGAGAGGTATTTTTGGTGTAAATGGGCTTGGTTTCTTCATTTCTCTTTCTGCTACTTCATTATTAGGATTTAGAAATGCAATGGATAAAGAAGTTTGGCATATATACAGAATGGAATATTACTCTGCCATAAAAATGAAATGTTGCCATTTGCAACAATGTGGCTGGAATTAGAGTACAGTATGCTAAATGAAGTCAGTCTGTCAGAGAAAACAAATACCATATCATTTCACTCATATGTAGAATTCAAGAAGTGTAACAGATGAATGCAGGAAAAACAAGAGAGAAACCATAAGGAAGACTCTTAACTATGGGGTTAATAATAAACTGAGGGTTGATGGAGGGGATGTTGATGTGGGTATGGGTTAAATGTGTGGTGGGTAATAAGGGGAGGGTACTTGTGGTGAGCACTGTGTTTTGAATATAAGTGATGAATCAGTAAGTTGTGCATTTGTTACTGATATTACATGATATTTTAACTTACTGGAATTTAAATAAAAATTTAAAAAAGAAAAAACAGTGCAAAGGATGTCCATGTATTGGTTTTGTATCCTGCAACCTTACTGAATTCATTTATCAGTTCTAGTTGTTTTCTGGTGGAGATGTTAGCATTTTTGATATATTATATCATGTCATCTGCAAATAGTGAAAGTTTTACTTCTTCCTTACCATTTGGAATGCTTTTTATTCCTTTTTCTTGTCTGATTGCTGTGGCTAGGATTTTCAATATTATGTTGAGTAAAAGTAGTGAGAGTGGATATCCTTGTGTTTTTTTCCTGGTCTTAGGTGAAAGTTTTTCCCCTGTTGACTATAATATTAGCTGTGGATTTTTAAAAAAATATATATGGCCTGTATTATGTTGCTGTGTGTTCCTGTAAACACTTTGTGGATAGTTTTTATCACGGTTGGATGTTCTACTTTGTCAAATGCTTTTTCTGCATCTAGTGAAATGAACATGTGATTTTTATCCTTTCTCTTACTGATGTGATGTATCATGATTGATTTGTGGATATTGAACCACCCTTCAACCTCCCCAGAAAAAAATGCCACTTGATCATGGTGAATGAGTTTTTAATGTATTGTTGGATTTGGCTTGCTGATATTTTGTTAAAGAGTTGTATGCATATTCATCAGAGTCACTGACCTTTATAGTTCTCCTTTTTTTGTGGTGTCTTTATCTAGTTTTGGTATCAGGCTAATGCTTGCCTCAGAATCAATTTCGAAATTTTCCCTTGTCTTCTATTTCTGGGTATAGTTTGAAAAGAATAGGTATTAATTCTTCTTTAATTATTGGGTAGAATTCACTTGTGTAGCCATCTGGTCCTGAACTTTTGTTTGTTTGGAAGCTTTTGTTTGGTTTGGTTTGTTTACTGATCCCATTTCCTTGTTGCTTATCAATTCAAATTTTCTCTTTCTTCCTGGTTTAATTTTAGGAGTTTTCTTGTTTCTAGGAATTTATCCATTTCTTTTAGATTGTGAAATTTGTTGTTGTTTTCATAAGATTCTCTTATAATCCTTTGTATTTGTTGTTTGTCCTCTTTCATTTCCTATTATGTTCGAGTCTTCTCTCTTTTTTTCTTTGATGAGTTTGCCTAAGGTTTTATCAGTTTTGTTGATCTTCTAAAAGAACCAGTTTCTGGTTTCATTGGTCTTAATTTTTTCTTTTCATTTCTATATCATTTATTTCTGCTCTAATATTAATGTCCTTCCTTTCCCTGATTTTGGGTTTTTCTTGGTGTCTTTTTGTAGCTCCTTTATATGTAAGCTTGGTTGTTTACTTATATATATATATATATTTAGTCTTGAAGTAGGCTTTTGTTTCTATAAGCTTCCCACTTAAAGCAGCTTTTGCTGCATCCCAAAGATTTTGGACCTCTGTGTTTTTATTTTCATTTGTCTTCACATAGTTTTTGATTTACTTGTTCATTTCTTGATTGATCCAGTTTTTGTTTAATAGCGTGTTATTTATTTTCTATGTATTTCTTTTCTTTCCGTATTTTTTGTTGTAGTTGATTTCTAGTTTCATAGCCTTATGGTTATAAAAGATGCATTATATGACTTCGATCTTTTTGAACTATTTGAAGCTTGTTTTTGTGGCATAGTATGTGATCTATCCTGGAAAATATGCTGTGTACTTGGAAGGATGTTTATACTGCTGTTTTAGGATGAAGGGTTCTGTATATATTTGTTAGATCTGCCTGGTGCAATGTGTTATTCAAAGTCACTGTTTCTCAGTTGATTTTCTATTTGAGTGATCTATCCATTGATCAATATGGGGTTTTACTATCCCATACTATTATTGTGTTATTCTCTATTACTTCCTTTATGGTTATTATTATCTGCCTTATGTATTTGACTGCTCCTATGTTGGGTGCATAAATGTGTATAGTTGTTCTGTCTTGGTTGATTATTTATGATCATGATTATATGTTATCCTCTTTGTCTCTTTGTCTCTTGTTATGGTCTTTTTTTTTTTTTTTAAGGATTTTATTTATTTATTTGACAGAGAGAGATCACAAGTAGGCAGAGAGTCAGGCAGAGAGAGAGAGAGATGCGGAGCTCCATCCCAGGACCCTGAGACCATGCCCCAAGCTGAAGGCAGAGGCTTAACCCAATGAGCCACCCAGGTGGCTTTGTTTTAATGTCTGTTTTGTCTAAGTATTGTTGTCTTGGTTTTCTTTACATATCCATTGCATGATAAATGTTTTTCCACTTCTTCACTGCCAATTTGTATGTGTCTTTATGGCTGAAATGAAGTCTCTTATAATATAGATGGGCTCTTGTTTTTTTAATCTAGTCATTCACCCTATGTCTTTTAATTGGAGCATTTAGTCTATTTACTATCAAATTAACTTATTGGTATATTCTCGTTCCTTTTGGTTATTTGTTTTATGGGTTTTTTTTTTTAATTCTTTGTTTCTTTCTTCTCTTATTCTCTTCTCTTACATTTTTCTGGCTTTCTTTAGTGATATACTTGGATTCCACTCTCAATTTTTTTGCATCACCAGTTTTAGATTTGTGGCTACCATTAGCTTTATATGTAACATCTTGTCCATATAGCAATCTCTATTATGTTTTTAGTCACTTGATTTTGAACCCATTTTTTAATCCTCTTCCCCTCATTTTTTAGGTAAATGGTGTCATACTTTACCTTCTTTTGTGACTCCTTTGACTGTTTTATAGATATACCTAATATTACTGCTTTTTGCTTTCTACTTTCCTTACTCCTACTTTTAGGCTTCGCTTTCCACTCAAAGAGTCCTCTTTAACATTTACTATAATTTTGGTTTGTGGTGATGAATTCTCAACTTTTTATTTTTTTGTCTGGGAAACTAACTCACCTTCTATTTGGAATGATACCCTTGCTGGATACAGTAAGTTAACAGTAAGTTACAGACTATTTTATTTCATCACTTTGAACATATGTCATTCCTTTTTGGCACATGAAATTTCTTCTGAACAATCCCCTGATAGCCTTATGGGGTTTCCCTGGTATGTATCTGTTTTCTTTTCTCTTGATACCTTCAAGATTCTCTCTTTATCATTACTTTTTCCACTTTAATTGCTATGTTTCTTTGTGTGGACCTCCTTGGGTTGATTTGTTGGTGATCCTCTGTTCCTCCTACGTCTGGATTTCTGTTTCTTTCCCAAGATTTGGGAAGTTTTCAGCTACTGTCTCTTCAAATGAATATTCTCCCTTTCTCTCTCTTTTCCCTGTGGGATCCATATAAAGCAGATTTATTTATTTTTTTTGGTGGTTCAGCTGAGTTCCCTTTTTGTATTTCTATTTATTTATTTATTTATTTATTTTTCTCTCTCCTGTTGAGCTTGACTGCTTTCCATTACCCTGTCCCCCAGGTCACTGATCTGTTCTGCTTCTATCTCTTTTTTGAGTGTTTTACTGAAGTCCAGTGGGCATATTTATGACCATTTCCCTAAATTCTCTATTAGGCGTATTAATTATCTTTGTTTTGTTTAGGTATCTTGCTTTGATTTTGTCCTATTTTATCCTTTGGAACATATTCCTATGTATCCTCATTTTGCCTAACTCACTCTGTGTCTGTTTCTGTGTGTTTGAAAAGTCAGCCATGCCTCCTGCTCTAGAAAGTAGGGGCTTAATAAAGATGGAGTCCTGTAGTGTTCAGTAGTACAATGTGCTCTGTTCTTTTTAACAAAAGAGATGTGTCCTTTATCTTTTTCGAGTGCCCTATTGTGGCTGCGCCAAGTTTGCCTTTGGTTCAGTTCTTGCAGTGGCTCTCTTTGCCTGGTGTGGGTAGTGTTTGGTGTCTGTGTGGTTAGTGGGCCAGTCTGGGGCTGTCTTGGGCTTGAGTTGAGTCAGACCAGTTATTTGCCATAGATGGAGTAGCAATGTATTGGTGAATGCTTTCCCTGGGTTGTCCCCTGAGAAGCTTTCATTAGTGCATGGGGCTAGTAGTCAGACCAGTTTTGTCTCCCAGCTCCCTGCTGGTGTTGTGGTTAGACTGATATATGTGTTCATCTTCCTCTGTCCCCAGGCGGAGTTACTTTTTTTTCCCCTACTTCATTTTATTTTATTTCATTTTATTTATTTTCAGTGTTCCAAAATTCATTGTTTATGCACCACACCCAATGCAGGAGTCACTGTGGAGTGCTGCTGGTTCCTTTTGGGGCTGTTTGCACACTTCTGGGGTTGTAGCACTGATTTGGATGCACTTTGCCAAGGCTTTTGCAGGGTGCATGTCTTAGGTGAATGTAGGGGATGGGTACATTGTACCAGGAAGTTCTTAGCTGGTCTGCTGCAGGGTCTCCAGCTGTCTGGGAAAATTCCTGCCAAGGTCTGCTCTTTTGCAGGGAGTGGATTTGTAGAAGTGTTTGGGAGCAGGGCATGCTGTTAGCACCTAGGTGCAGAGTGTTGGTACTACACTCGTTTTCATGATGGTTCATGTATCTGGGGTGAGGGCCAAGGGAGACACATGGCTCTTGCAAACTTTTTTATTCTTGAAAAGTTCTCCCAAAGATCCCTGTCCCTTGACACAGGCTCTGAGATTTGTAAGTACATTTTTTTGTGTGTGTATACCCCAGGCATTTTTCAAACTGCTTCTTCTATGCTGTATCTCAGGGGTATTTGTTTTGCTCTGTCTTTAATGGTGGGGACTACCTTTTGAGCTCTCCTAGCTCTTAGCCAGATGATTTTTAAAGTTCCATGTGTTAAAACCCACTCATTGTTAGGCTTTTCTGGTTTTCTAAGCCAAACGTTATGGTAATTCATCTTTTCCTATGCCTGGGTTACCTGATGTGGGGAACCTCTCTTCCTTTTCTGTGCCTGCTGAGTACGGTGTGTCAGTTTGGCTCCCAGCCGTAGCTCATCCCTTCCTACCTTCTTAGATGTGGCCTCTTTTCTACAATTAGCTGTGGATAATCTATTCTGCCTATATTCTAGTTGTTTTCTGGTTTATTTACACTGATGTGCATTTTATTTAATTATGTTTGTGGGGTGAGGTGAGTTTAGGATCCTCCTACTCTTTCATCTTTCCTGGAATCCTATTCCCAGGTATTTTGTTCTTCTTGATGCAATTGGGAGTTGGATTGTCTTCATAATTTGTCTTTGCAATTGTTCATTATAGTGTATAGAAACATAATAGATGTTGTATATTTATTTTGTATCTTGCAACTTATTTGAATTGTTTTGTTAGTTTTGACTTTTTTATTTTTAAAGATTTATTTATTTATTTATTTGGCAGAGAGAAATCACAAGTAGATGGAGAGGCAGGCAGAGAGAGAGAGAGGGAAGCAGGCTCTCTGCCGAGCAGAGAGCCCGATGCGGGACCCGATCCCAGGACCCTGAGATCATGACCTGAGCCGAAGGCAGCGGCTTAAACCACTGAGCCACCCAGGCGCCCCATGACTTATTTTTTTTTTTGTGGAGCCTTTAGGTTTTTCTTTAAATAATATAATGTCATCTGCAAATAGAATTTTTCTTCTTTTCTATTTTGAATGTCTTTTATTTCTTTTCTTTGCTTAGGTGCTGTGCCTAGGATTTTTAGTACAATATTGAATATAAGTGGCAAGAATGGGCATTCTTGCTTTCTTCTTGATAATCTTTCAGATTTTCATTATTTAGTAAGATGCTAGCTGTGGGCTTGCCATATTGGACCAATGTTGTGCTAGAGTACATTCCCTTTACATTGTGGTTTTTGAGAGTTTTTTTTTTTTTTTTTTTATCATGGATGATCGTTGAATTTTGTCAAATGCTTTTTCATTGATTTTTCTGTAGATATTCTTGAGGTTTATTCTGGAACACAGCTAAATAACTTAGACATAGTGCTTTGTCTTAAGATCTTGCTTTTAAGGTTTTTTAGTTGGGATCAGATTAGTGTTTAGTCTATTGAGGTAAAGTATTTTTAAGTATCTGATGTCCTATAAACCATAAGGTTTTTCATTCTGCTTGAGGTGAACTGGCACTATTCTGTGCCCTATGTGATTTCTGATGATTGTTCTCTCTAATCCTTTCAGGTATTTCTTTACTCAGACTTAAGAAATTTTCTTTTATATATATGCTAGCAGTACTGTGCTGAAGACTTGCAGGGGATACTTTGCAAATGTTAGGTTTTTGCTATGCAACTTTCTGTTCTTTGGTACTGCACTATGTAAACTCTAACTACCTTGGCCTTTGTGGATTCCCAGCTTAGTCTCTTACTGTCACAGTGACTTCCACGTTCCACCTGGATTCTCTCTCTTTGACCTGAAGCCTGGACTCTTTCTCCTTGTAATAATATGGAGTAATTATAGGGTATACCTTGTTTGTTTCCCATCTCTCTGGGAGTCTGATCTTACTTTTTCTGATGTCCATTGTTTTGAGAGCCATTCTTCTCTTTTTCTTTTTCTCTTTCTTTCTCCATTCACTCAATTTATTTTTAGTTGTTTCAGATAAGAGTTTAATCTTACTTCATCTTAGAAACAGAAGTACAGCACTACCATCTTGAACACAGTATTCTCAGTTTTTACATTTCTTTTATTACACTTGAAATAATAATAATAGCAAATACCTCATTGCAGGGAGAGTCATGAAAGTTAAATGAGACGTTATATATTAAGCTACCAGAATGTTACCTGGCATATATCAAACACTATAAAATTTGGATATTACTCATATATGTATATTGTGACCAGTATGTCTGCCATATACTAAGTGCTAAGTAAATATTTATGACTGAATCAGTCTTTGGGAGAGTTAACACCTATTCATTTATGCGCTAGTAGTTTATTCTTTTTAACTTGATGTAAGTTTTTCCTTAGTAAATAAATTATCCTGTTTTTTTTACTCTGAGTTGATATTTGAAGTTTTTATTTATGACTATGAATGTTTATTTCTCTAATTACATTGCATTTAGTGAATTTATGGCATGCAAGTCCATTTTTACTTAAACTAGCTGGTCCTAGATATAGCTATCAGTTATTTAATCAGTAGGCTTTTAGTGTAGCATAATGGTCTGTAATGTATGTCATGAGATTCAGGTTATTGAGTTTCAAATTCTAAGTTCTCTACTTACTATGATATTAGAACAAATAATTTACTCTCTCTATTCTCCATGTTCTGATAAAGTTGAGATAATCACATTATTCACCTCATAGGGCTGTTGTGAAGATCAGATGTGTTGGCATATATTAGGCTTAAATAATGGTTTGCAGTGGTTAAGTCCTATAAAATACTTAGAGTCTGTTATTAATACATTTAATTCATTTCTCTTTATAGGAGTTTTCCTAGACTACCTTGAATTTTCTTACAATTTTCATTACTATTTGATTTTTGTGAGTTTGAATACTTCTTTATTGGATTATATTTATCTGTATATATTAACTGTGTGTCTCCCACCACCAGATGTAAATTCCTTGAGAGTAGGTGTCTTACTGATTTTGTTTTCATTCTAAACCCTAGCATGTAGAATACTGCCTTGCATGAATAGTTGTTGAATGATTGAAAAGTACTAATATATAGCAGGCATCTTAGTAGTAACTTTAATTGGATTTTTCATTTAGTCCTTATTATTTCACATAGAAAGTAAAATATTTTATTAAATAAGATATTTATTTTTAAGTTCTTACTCATTCTAGCAACATAACATCCTTTCAAAAGATCTAAAACCCAGTTATATTTAGGGAGTTTACTTGCATACTATTTTTAGTTTCTTTATAGATTTATTGAATTAATCTCAAGTGGCAAAATTTGTATGAGTTAACCATCTTATTAATTTCTTATTTGGCCTAAAGTTTATATTATCAACCTGTTGTAGATGGATTGATTCCCATCCACACTTTTGCATCACCCTAGTTCTCTTCAATGCCCTCTACAAATTGAACTAATTTATTCATTTCAGTAGAATCTCTTTGAAGTTGGTATTATTATTCTCATTTCATGGAATTAAAACCTATGTCTTAAATGATCTGGCATAATGTCATGTAATAGTAAATGACAGCACTAGAAGTCTGTTTCAAATTTGCTAAGACCAGAGTAGTTTCCATTGAACCATTTATTTTTTGAAATACTTACATGAACCTGGAACCTAGAAGGGAACTGAGGTGGTGTAAAAGTGGGGATGGGCATTTGATCCATTCCCAACAGGTTCACAGTATATGTTTAAGCATTGTTTGTATTTCATGTAAATATCTGTATCCATAAAACTATGTTGGGATAATTACTAATATATGATTTTGAAACTTGCCGGTTTTCATTGTCCCTTTCTTAAGACCTAAAAGGGGGTCTGAGAGCTGTGCATTTCTTTCAAGATTTCTACTCCCCTGTCCTCTCAATAGTCATAGAAAGGACTTATTCGTTAGTTTTCCGGTTACTTCAGTCACAAAAGACCTTTGAATGACTGCAGGTCATTCTTGTGTGTGTGTATATATGTATGTGTTATAGAACTACACCTTTTTTCCCCCAGGTTTATTGATATATAGTTGACATATAGCATTGTATAAATTTATGTTATACAACATGATGATTTGATACACATATATATTGCAAAATAATTGCTATAATAGTGAACATCCTTCATCCAGGTCATCCATTATAACCCAGACTCT
Source organism: Mustela putorius furo (assembly GCF_011764305.1). Classification (NCBI taxonomy): domain Eukaryota; kingdom Metazoa; phylum Chordata; class Mammalia; order Carnivora; family Mustelidae; genus Mustela; species Mustela putorius. The sequence goes on along the minus strand of NW_025422005.1, from coordinate 39,289,998 downwards.
CTTTTCTTTATGGCTACATACTATACCTCCCCAATGCCACCCTGCCATTCCATCACTTCTCTCTAACTCTCCATCCTTCTCTACTGTGTCCTCTGGGAGTTAAGAACGCTTGTCAGCAAAATGTATAATCTCAGTGTCCTCTATGCATCCTTTCCACCAGTGTACTACAATTGAACCTAGATCTTCTTTGAGAACGATTTCCCCTGCTCTAAAAATCTGTTTTTCTTTTTCTTGTCTTTCATATATCTCATTGCCACTTCTGGTTAATTTTCTAAACTCCTGCCCATTGTCATCTCTTGATCACACACACTTTTCTACCTTTTTCCTTATTTCTCTGTTTTTCTTTACAGCAAAAACTCCTCAAAAGAATGATCTGTTCATGATATTTCTACTTGTCCTCATTCTCTCTGCAGTAGTCAAGCTTTTACCCCTACTACTTTATTGATACTCTACTCAGATTCATCAACGACTTCCATTTTACCCCTGCAATGGCCAGTTTTTCTCACTCTTCATCTCACTTGAACTTGGCAGCATTTAACACAGTTGATTATGTCTTCTACTTTGGAAACATTTAATCACTGGACTTATGGGTTGTAATTTCCTTTTGACTCATCTAAGTTATTGGTTATTCTTTTTTGGTTTCTTTTTTCTGGGTGCCTCATTTTCAAGCTCTTTAAAAAGACATGTGAAGTATCCTGGGATTTAATCCTTGGAAATATTTCATATCTACTGTTCCTGTAAATCACCTCATTCAGTTTAGTTGCTTTAAGCATCATCTAAATGTTAATGACTCCCACATTTATACCTCAATCCCCTACTTCTCTCCTGAATTCCACACTTGAATGTATACTGATCTATTCAGTTTCTCCATTTGAATATCCAATAGGCATACCAAACTTATATATCCAGAAATAAGCTCTTGATTTTCTACCCCTTCAAACTTGTTTCTCAGTAAATAAAAGCTCTTCATGCTACTCAGGCCAGAAACCTTGAAGTCTTTCCTAACTCTCTCTCTCACAACCCACGTCAGATCCGTTAGCAAATATAAATCTTGATGGTTAGTTGTTCTTTTTACTACTACTTGCATAGTCTTTCAGTAATTTTACAGACAGTATCTAGAGTGGTCTTTTAAAAATATGTCAGTTCAAAACCTGATGGCTTTCCATCTGACTTAAACTAAACCTGAAATTCTTATACTGATCTTTCAAGCAAAAAGCAGTAATATTAGGTATACTCTACCCCTCCACCGTTATCTACGTATTCTGTTCAAGCCATACTGATCTGCCTTAATTGAACATGTTGAAGACACACAAACCTCAGGACCTTTTCCTTTGCTATCCTTTCTTCTTGGAACACATTTTCTTCAGTTATCTGTATGGCTCACATTCCTTTATTTTCTTTAGGTTTTTGGTCAAAACTCCTTTCATTGAAGGCTTTCCTTACTACCCCATTAAAATAGCAATGCATGTGTATATGTTTATATATGCATTACTAACCAGTGTTTATTTGAGACTTACTCTGTGTCAGATACTTTTAAATTACAAATATTGACTTGTTTATTCTTCATAAGACCATAAAAAGTAGGTGCTCTTATTATCACTATTTTACAGGTGGGAAAATTGAAGCACAGCATTGTTAAGTATCTTGTCCAAGGTCAAATAACTGGTAGTGACATACCTGGGATTTGAACACAGGCCATCTTCTTCTATTGTGCTTCTAATAAGTATGCCCTCTGACTCTTGGTTAGGATAACATATACACTTGTATTTCTATGTATACATATATACATATGTATATATACATTACATATACAGTGATTGTCATTGATGAAATTCAGTATTAGTAATAAGATAAAAAGTATAGTTCTTGTTCTTTTTTTAATTAATATGTTGTATCACATTGATTGATTTGTGGATGTTGAACCAACCTTGCAGCCCTGGAATAAATCTCACTTGGTTATGGTGAATAATCCTTTTCATGTACTGTTGAATCCTATTGGCTAGTATTTTGATGAGAATTTTCGCATCTGTGTTCATCAAGGATATTGGTCTATAGTTCTCTTTTTTGTCTGGTTTTGGGATCAAGGTAATGCTGGCCTCATAAAATGAGTTTGGAAGTCTTCCTTCCATTTCTATGTTTTGAATCAGTTTCAGGAGAATAGGAATTAGTTCTTCTTTAAATGTTTGGTAGAATTCCCCTGGGAAGCTGTCTGGCCCTGGGCTTTTGTTTGTTTGGAGATTTTTAATGACGGTTTCAATCTCCTTACTGTTTATGGGTCTGTTCAGGCTTTCTATTTCTTCCTGGTTTAGTTGTGGTAGTTTATATGTCTCTAGGAATACATCCATTTCTTCCAGATTGTCAAATTTGTTGGCATAGAGTTGCTCATAGTATGTTCTTATAATTGTCTGCATGTCTTTGGTGTTAGTTGTGATCTTTCCTCTTTCATTCATGATTTTATTTATTTGGATCCTTTCTCTTTTCTTTTTGATAAGTTTGGCCAGGGGTTTATCAATCTTATTAATTCTTTCAAAGAACCAGCTCCTACTTTCATTGATTTGTACTATTTTTTTTTTTTTTTGGTTTCTATTTCATTGACTTCTGCTCTGATCTTTATGATTTCTCTTCTCCTGCTGGGTTTAGGGTTTCTTTCTTGTTCTTTCTCCAGCTCCTTTAAGTGTAGGGTTAGGTTGTGTACCTGAGACCTTTCTTGTTTCTTGAGAAAGGCTTGTACCGCTATCTATTTTCCTCTAAGGACTGCTTTTGTTGTGTCCCATAGATGTTGAAACGTTGTATTTTCATTATCATTTGTTTCCATGAATTTTTTCAATCCTTCTTTAATTTCCTGGTTGACCCATTCATTCTTTAGAGGGATGCTGTTTCGTCTCCCATGTATTTGGGTTCTTTCTTAATTTCCTCTTGTTATTGAGTTATAGCTTCAGAGCATTGTGGCCTGAACATATGCAGGGAATGATCCCAATATTTTGATACTGGTTGAAACCTGATTTAGGACCGAGGATGTAATCTATTCTGGAGAATGTTCCATGTGCACTAGAGAAGAATATGTATTCTGTTGCTTTGGGATGGAATGTTCTGAATATATCTGTGATGTTCATCTGGTCCACTGTGTCATTTAAGGCCTTTATTTCCTTGTTGATCTTTCGCTTGGATGATCTGTCCATTTCAGTGAGGGGAGTGTTAGTGTCCCCTACTATTATTGTATTATTGTTGATGTGTTTCTTTGATTTTGTTATTAATTGGTTTATATAGTTGGCTGCTCCCATGTTAGGGGCATAGATATTTAAAATTGTTAGATCTTCTTGTCGGACAGATCCTTTGAGCATGATATAGTGTCCTTCCTCATCTCTTATTATAGTCTTTAGCTTAAAATCTAATTGATCTGATATAAGGACTGCCACTTCTGCTTTCTTCTGATGTCCATTAGCATGGTAAATTCTTTTCCACCTCCTCACTTTAAACCTGGAGGTGTCTTCAGGTTTAAAATGAGTTTCTTGTAGGCAACATACAGATGGGTTTGTTTTTTTATCCATTCTGATACCCTCTGTCTTTTGATTGGGGCATTTAGCCCATTAACATTCAGGGTAACTATTGAGAGATAGTTAATGCCATTGTATTGCCTGTAAGGTGATTATTACTGTATATTGTCTCTTCCTTTCTGATATACTACTTTTAGGCTCTCTCTGCTTAGAGGACCCCTTTCAATATTTCCTGTAGAGCTGGTTTGGTATTTGCAAATTCTTTCAGTTTTTGTTTGTCCTGGAAGCTTTTTATCTCTCCTTTTATTTTCAATGATAGCCTAGCTGGATATAGTATTCTTGGCTGCATGGTTTTCTCATTTAGTGCTCTGAATATAGCATGCCAGCTCTTTCTGGCCTGCCAGGTCTCTGTGGATAAGTCAGTTGCCAATCTAATATTTTTACCATTGTATGTTACAGACTTCTTTTCCCGGGCTGCTTTCAGGATTTTCTCTTTATCACTAAGATTTGTAAATTTTAATATTAGGTGATGGTGTGTGGACCTATTCTTATTGATTTTGAGGGGGGTTCTCTGAACCTTCTTGGTTTTTGATGCTTGTTCCCTTTGCCATATTGGGGAAATTCTCTCCAATAATTCTCTCCAGTATATGTTCTGCTCCCCTCTCTCTTTCTTTTTTTTCTGGAATCCCAATTATTTTAGTGTTGTTTTGTCTTATGTTGTCACTGATCTCTCGAATTCTCCCCTCGTGGTCCAGTATCTGTTTGTCCCTCTTTTGCTCAGCTTCTTTATTCTCTATCATTTGTTCTTCTATATTCCTAATTCTTTCTTCTGCCTCATTTATCTTAGCAATGAGAGCCTCCATTTTTGATTTTACCTCAGTAATAGCTTTTTCGATTTCAACGTGGTTAGATTTTAGATCTTTTATTTCTCCAGAAAGGGCTATTATCTCTCTGGAGATGGTTTCTCTAATATCTCCCATGCCTTTTTTGAGCCCGGTTCAGAATCTTCATTCTGAACTGTAGATCTGACATATTACCAATGTCTGTATTGATTAGGTCCCTAGCCTACGGTACTGCCTCTTGTTCTTTTTTTGTCGTGAATTTTTCCGCCTTGTCATTTTGTGCAGATAAGAGTATATGAAGGAGCAAGTAAAATACTAAAAGGGTGGCAACAACCGCAGGAAACTATGGTTTAATCAAATCAGAAGAGATTCCAAATCATACGGGGGGAGAAAGGGGATAAAAAGAGGTGCAGAAAGAATAAAAAAAGATAAAAAGTATAAACTTATAAAATTTATTCATGTAATATTGATTATTAATTGACATTGCATAATAGATTATTATTGTCCCATTTAAGACACTTTCTTAACAAAATTTTATTATTTTTATTATCATTTTAAAGATTTTATTTATTTACTTGTCAGATAGAGAGCACAAGTAGGCAGAGTGGCAAGCAGAGACACAGAGAGAAACAGACTCCCTGCTGGACAAGGAGTCTGATTCGGGCCTCTATCCCAGGACACTGGATCATGACCTGAGCCGAAGTCAGCAGCTTAACCGACTGAGCCACCCAGGCGTCCCAAAGTTTTATTATTTTTTAACCTCACTATTTACTAGTTAAATTACATTTGACAAATTACCTAATTCTCTAATTCTCAGTATTAGCAGTTTGTAAATGATTCCTATCTGAGGGCATTTTGTGGGTTTTAAAGGAAATAATTTTTGTGAAAGCACAGAATCTGGCACCAGCTGTTGGTTCATGTTAATTGAGTAATGAAGTATATATGAACAACTACGGAGATACCTGTAGTAATTTTCCTGCAAATAAGATTATATTCCTTTTGGAATAAAGATTGGTAGAATTAGTGTTTTGTAAGACATACATGGTTGCTGGGAGTTGAGGGATGGGCTTTAAAGATTAGTTTAAAAAGAACTTGAGGGCTGAAGATACTGCTTTTGTTCTTTATAATACCTGTTGTGCAGTCTTATACCAATTAGGCATTCAATTAAGTCAAATGAAGCCTCTTACATGTTTGGTCAAGCACTTGTTTGGAATTCAACAAAGAAACCTTTATTATTATTGTTATTTTAGTGGTTTTTTGCTACTGCTCAGAAAAACTTCATTATGAACAGAAAAGTCCTTGTCAAAATAATTTTTTATTTTGGTTCACAAGAAAAGGGACTAGAAACTTTACAGTTGTTGGCTTAAGTAGAAAAGTGTATAATATCCTGATCTTTATATTTATTTATTAATCCATTTATTTATTTTAAAATTTATTTATTTTGACAGAGAGAGATCACAAGTAGGCAGAGAGGCAGGCAGAAAGATAAGGGAAAGCGGGCTCCCTGCTGAGCAGAGAGCCCCATGTGGGGCCCGATTCCAGGATCTTGAGACCATGACCTAAGCTGAAGGCAGAGGCTTTAACCCACTGAGCCACCCAGGCACCCTCTGATCCTTATGATATTTTTGCCCATCTTGTAAGAAAATATGGATATGAAGAAGTTCTAAGACAATTTCATATATATTGATAGTTTTGCCATTGCCGGTGTCCCAAGCTTTTATGTGCTGCTGAAGGAAGTTGGAGGCTAATCTTTATAAGTTTGAAGGGCAGAAAGGGCAGAAGGTAGTGTTTCCTCTCTTTACCCATGTCTACTGGCATATACAGTTCACACACGTACACACATACATACAGCTTAATGTTAGAAATGGGGTAGCTATACTTTTTACTTAATCTTTATCATATCTGGACAACAAAAATGTTTAGCATTTGAGAGATACTTTATATAACTATGGGATTTTTTTCATGTATTGGTTGTTACCTTATAAAGGGTTATTATAAACATTGGCCAGGATTAATAGGTAAGAGAAGTGGATTTAGTGATGAGTGGTTAAATCAATATCTCTGACATTGAATTAGCTGTTTAACATTGGGTAAAATTATAATCATGAAAATGTAAATTAGCCGTTATGATCATGGACCTTATTTTTTTAATGTAAATTGAAGGAAGAGAAAAAAAAAAACATGGTCTCTAAGAGTCCTCCTGGTAGAGAGACTTTTAGCTTTACTTATTTGTGTTTATATGTCTATTTACTTATTCACATATAAATGATTGCATATGTACATATGCAAAGAAGTTTGTAAGTACAATAACTACAGTAAATGTTCCTTCCTAAAAATTGTGAAGAAAACTTTTTCCACATAACAGTCCTTTTGCCTGGATATAGATCAGGTTATACACACACACACACACACAAACACACACACACATTCCTGTTTCCCCTTACTTTAAAATAAGTAAGAACTGTTGAGATTCAAAATAATAATAACAATTGCTTCATACTATGCTTAATATTTTATGTACAATATCTTATTTAATTCTCACAAAATTCTGTTAAATAGGATTCTAAAAGAAAACTCAAAGTCATACTCATATTAAGAGAAGAGAGTTGGCACAAAAAGATGGAAGACCATTCCATGCTCTTGGATCGGAAGAATAAACATTGTTAAAATGTCTATACTGCCTAGAGCAGTATATACTTTTAATGCCATTCTGATTAAAATTCTTCAAAGAGCTGGAGTAAATAATCCTATAATTTGTATGGAATCAGAAAAGCCCCTGAATCGCTAAGGAAATGTTGAACAACAAAAATAAAAGTGGGGACATCATGTTACCTGATTTCAAGCTTTATTACAAAGCTGTGATCACCAAGACAGCATGGTACTGGCATAAAAACAGACACATAGACCAGTGGAACAGAGTAGAGAGCCCAGATGTGGACCCTCAACTCTATGGTCAATTAATCTTCGACAAAACAGAAAAAATATACATTGGAAAAAAGACAGTCTCTTCAATAAATGGTGCTGGGAAAACTGGGCAGCTATATGTAGAAGAATGACCATTCTCTTACACTGTACACAAAGATAAACTCAAAATGGATAAAAGACCTCAATGTGAGACAGGAATCCATCAGAATCCTAGAGGAGAACATAGGCAGTGTTCTCTTCGATATCAGCCATAGCAACTTCTTTCAAGATATGTCTCCAAAGGCAAAGGAAACAAAAACAAAAATAAACTTTTGGGACTTCATCAAAATCAAAAGCTTTTGCACAGCAAAGGAAACAGTCAAAAAAACAAAGAGGCAACCCATGGAATGAGAGAAGATATTTGCAAATGACAGTACAGACAAAAGGTTGAAATCCAGGATATATAATGAACTCCTCAAACTCAACACACAGAAAACTGGCAGTCATATCAAAAAATGGGCAGAAGATATGAACAGAGACTTCTCCAATGAAGACCTACAAATGGCTATCAGACACATGAAAAAATGTTCATCATCACTCGCCCTCGGAAATTCAAATTAAAACCACATTGAGATATCACCTTACACCAGTTAGAATGGCCAAATTAACAAGACAGGAAACAACATGTGTTGGAGGGGATGTGGAGAAAGGGGAACCCTCTTCCACTGTTGGTGGGAATGCAAGTTGGTGCAGCCTCTTTGGAGAGCAGTGTGGAGGTACCTCAAGAAATTAAAAATAGAACTTCCCTATGACCCTGCCATTGCACTCCTGGGTATTTACCCCAAAGATACAGATGTCAGGAAAAGAAGGGCCATCTGTACCCCAATGTTTATAGCAGCAATGGCCATGGTCGCCAAACTCTGGGAAGAACCAAGATGTCCTTCAATGGACGAATGGAAAAGGAAAATGTGGTTCATATACACTATGGAGTATTATGCCTCCAACAGAAAGGATGAATACCCAACTTTTGTAGCAACATGGACGGGACTGGAAGAGATTATGCTGAGTGAAATAAGTCAAGCAGAGAGAGTCAATTATCATATTGTTTCACTTATTTGTGGAGCATGGCAAATAGCATGGAGGACAAGGGGTGGTAGAGAGGAGAAGGGAGTTGGGGTAAATTGAAGGGGAGATGAATCATGAGAGACTATGGACTCTGATAAACAATCTGAGGGGTTTGAAGTGGCGGTGGGGGTGGGAGGTTTGGGTATCAGGTGGTGGGTACTATAGATGGCATGGATTGCATGGAGCACTGGGTGTGGTGAAAAAATAATGAATACTGTTATGCTGAAAATAAATAAATTAATAAAAAAAGAAGAGAGTTGGAATTGGGCCATAGGTCTATTTTATAGCTATATTCTCTTAACTGTGTGAAGGCTCAGTAAATAAGTGACATTTATTTTTGTTTTAATATGTCCAGTTTTGCATCCGTAACCAATTTCTTTTTGAGAGCATGCTCAACTAGTAGCTATATTAATAATTCTCGTTATCATAGTGTAATGTGTTCCCTAACCCAAATAGTATCTACCTGTGGGTCAGTTTTAGGATTTGTTGGCATAGGGATGTTTCCCTTATTTGGGTCAGATTTTATTTCATTTCTTTTAATCACAGTGTCTAACCAAGAGCTGCAGATAAAAAGGGATTCATACATCGTTTTATTTCTAGTAAAATTCATTGCCTCCAAATATTTAGACATTATCTGTTCTGTTTATAGCCTTCTGATGCTGCTTACTGTCTTTCATAGTCTAAACCACCCAGGATCAGGGCATAGTTTGACTTGCTGTGTGTTGGGTGTCAACATAGAAGGGTTTTGTTTGCAGCTCAGGCCACGCCACCGTGGGGATAATCATATGACTGTTTGAGGGCAAGGGCTTTTTATCTTCCTCTTAGGGCACAGATTATAGACTGGTTATGAAATCTACTTAGAATCTCCCTATGGTTTAGTCAAGCCATGTTAAGGTCCCAAAGGACCTCTTCCACACTAAATTCCATTAGATGTTAAACAAATGACAAACTTGTGTCTAAGAGATTAGAGAAATACTCGAGAAGCAAACAGGTTTCCTAAACAAAATAATTTCAACCTGAAATTTTACTATAGTTCTTATTTCCTTCACTAAAATCAGTTATTTTAATGAGGAATAATGATTATAATAGTAGTATACTGTATATATATTTTTTCCCAATCATCACTGCTATATTTTGGTCAAATTGAGCATGTATTTACATTTTTAAAAGAAACATTTAAATATGTTTACATTTAAAAGATAAATAGATATAACTCAATTGTTTAAAATATAATAGCCTTGTTCATTGCAGAGCATAAGGGCAATGAAATATTAAGTTGCAAAGCATGTTACAAAACAAATACATGTAGTTGGGTTGACCATTTCTTATGCTGTCACATTTAACTTTTTGCATTTATAAGTTCAAGGATTTTTATCCAGAAAGCTACATTTATTTATTTGTTATATGTAACTGATAAATTACTATACCATATTCTAACGAGAAGGAAATATTGTTGCATGGCCTTTACAAGCTACACTTTTGGGCAGTCACCTGGAGATATCCCATAACAATAACAGGGTCTAATATATATTAGAAAGCAATTTAATCATTCATTTAATAGATACTAAGCATCTATTTTATATTATGCTTGTCGCTCTGGTTACAAAGTTGATGAAGGTATGTTCCCAAATTATTATCATGGGAGATAGACATATTTACCTGTGATATTAGGTACACACACACACACACACACACACACACACACATATAGTAATTACGATTATAAAAGCATGCATAAGATGCTGTGGAAGTATAGAAAATGAATATGTATATAATTATTAGATGAGATAGAGGAGATAGGGAAGTTGACCGCAACAAGTTAATCCTTAAATTCCAAAGGATACATAGAATTTTATTTTCAGGCAAAGGGAAGCCTGTAATTGTCAAGGTTTAAGCATATTTATAAACTTTGCCTCTGTTGTACCACTTGTTACTAAAATTTTGAATTATGAGCATAAATGATAGGCACAACTGTATATACTTTAAGAAAAATTATGTTATATTGTGAAGTTGTTATAGGATGATGCTTTCCTTGAAAATAATTTGTCTAGTAAATTATAATAGATTCAGTTAAAATCTTTTTCAGAATCAAAGCATATTTGGTTGCTAAACCTGTGTTTTGTTTAGCAGAGAAAAATCTCTCATAGGCACTGTTGTCTCTGGAAATCTAATTCTCCAAAGGCTAACCTTAGAACTGCTGATTTCATCATCTCTTTAGTGTCTCTGTTGCTAACTTGAAATATTGCAGCCATGCTTGTCTTCTGCCTAATGTAGCATGAGAATAGCCTTTGGCAGTTTACTTGGTAGAAACTCAAGCTTTTTCACAGCTGGAAGTAGACTGATTATTTACCTTCTACATAAGAGATTAGCTCTATCTATGAAAATGCAACTTTCTTGAAAATCTTTGCAACTTCGATTTTTGTATGCTGGCGCATGATGTGCCCTTTTATTTTGATAACTGCTGCAGTTACAATGGAAGGCAGCCTGTATTGTGAACAAATGGGATTAAAAGTTTCCAACTAACTCCTGAAAGAGTTCATTTCATACAAAAGAGTGAAACTGGCTTCCATTTTGATGAAAAATTTAAGATAAAGGGATTGTAGGCATAGAGCAGAGATTATTTTTCTCAATTGGTATGTTACTTTTGTACTGAGGTTGAGTTTTAAGGATTTGTGGAGTATCCATGTCAAATGCCTCTATACATGACTCTGCCCCAATGTTAGAAATTCACATTGGGAGAGATCTGAGATGTGTTTTGAGTTTAGATATGTCCCATAACTCCTGTGGCCTCAGTTTCATCACCTATAATACTGTAGAGTATGTTGGGTAGCTAAATAAGCTCTCAGACATTTTTAGCCCTAACATTCTATGATTGTGTTTTTAGGGACAAGCTTATTGAATAATTTCAATTTATATTTTCCTAAGGCTCAGAAAAAGAACTCCATATGAATGAATTTAATAAGATTTAGTGGAAAGAACAGGAGCCTTCGAAATCAGATCTGAGTTAAATTTAATAGCTATGTGGTGTTTGCCTAGTTATTTAAGTCTCAAATTTCCTATTTGTAAAGTGGGGATAATAGGATTGTTGTGAGGATTAAATGAAATAAAGTATAAAAGTCTTTACACAGTGGCTAGCATAAATAACTAAAAATGTGTTGTTTTTTTCCCTTCTCTTTCAGTTCCAAGTATTTAGGAACTTGAAGGAGGAAAGCACTGTCCGTATGTGGTCCTGAGCTTTTCTGTGTTCAAGCCCTCTTTGCTCTACTTGTTCCCAAATAGTCTTTTACTTCACATTTTAGCCCTAGTGTGCTGTATATATGATATTCTATCATTCTTGTTGTTGAAGAGATTGCTAAATATTGCCTACAGTGTATTAATTACCCAGAATCTTCTTGACCCTTGCCAATTTGAGTGTGGATTATATCTTGGTCATATATGCTTATATTCTTTGTCATAATCCAGAGTAAACTTGAGAGACTTTACAGAAGAGAAAAAGGGTCTGAAGTACCCAATATTTAAGGCCCAGATGGCAGTGGAGGAGGAACAGAAGGAGAAGTCAGTAAGAAAGTACTAAAAAAGTTGAGTCAAGAGGCTGTTGGGAAAATGTGTCCAAGGAAAGACTATTTGCAGGGAGGAGATCAAGTAAGATCTCTCACATTACAACTATAAAATCTTTGTGAATAGGAGCAATGTCTATTTACCATTGCATCTTTAGCATTTATCAGAGCACCTGGTACTTACTGGGAATTTCTTGCATTTCTTCTCAATACTTTCTGACCTCTAGAAAGGATAGTATAATTCTTTGAAAGGTTAGTAGTGAAAATGACTGTTTCCTTACATTCTGGAATGTACTTGGTAGTTGAGACTGCTAATCAGACCCCATATGGAATTAAAACTTTTTATTCTGATCAGACACTACCATATCTCTCTGTCTCTGTTTCTTACTATTGCTGTGTGTGCCACCTATGTACTTTAGCTTTTTTATAACTCTCTGATTTATATAATTCCATTTAGTCCTCAATAAACTATATATGTAGGTAAACACAATTACAATTATTGCAAGGCTGAGTATTTCTTGAACACCAAATATGATGTACAGTTTTTTTTTTTTTTGCAGTATCTGTTCTAGGTATTTCATCTATTATTTATTAGTTCTTACAAAAGCCTAAGCAGTAGGGAGTTTAATCCCTATTATATATTTGGCAGAAACTGGAGCTAAAAGAACTTAAGTGACTTTCCAAAGGTCACAGTTGTAAAGTGGTCAAAGTAGAAAGTTGTGTTTCTGTACTGCTGTGTTATAGTACCTCACATAAATGGTAGCTAGAAAAGCAGAAGCTTTTTTTTAAAAAAGATTTTATGTATTTACTTGAGAGAGAGTGAGTAAGTTAGCGAGAGAGAGAGGGAGAGAGCACAAGCTTGGCCTGAGCACAGAGGGAGAAGCACACTCCCCGCTGAGCAGGGAGCCCAGTGTGGAGCTGGATCCTGGAACTCCAGGATCATGACCTGAACCCAGGGTAGAAACTTGCTTAACTGACTGAGACACGCAGGTGCCCCAGCAGCATTTTATAAAAGTATTCATAATCTAAGGTTTCTTTAGGTTTGTATGATAACCAAAGACTCTGCAGAAGGTTACCTAGCCATTTGCATGTGTGTTTAAAGAGCAGCTGTAAGCCTCTAATAATGTATCTCAGAGCAGTGTCTCTGGGAAATAGAATGATATTCTTAGCCTGTTGAATTGGAGAAGTTTCCCAGGAGACCACAAGCACATTCTGACATTAGCTTTCAGGTCCTATGTTTCATCCTCTGAATCTGCTCTGCTCTGTTCTCTGGGAATCAAACTGTGGCTTTAGGCATCAGTGTGATATATCCTGCATGTCAGATATAGGAACAGTGTTGGGAATATGAAGAACTTGCCATCCTACTCATTGAATTTCTTTCACCTCTTGACATTAGCAGTTGCTGGCTTTTGTCTTTAGAACCAATATATGAACAGTTCACATTCCTTTGAATCACTCTGATCTTGGCATTTTTTTGTTTTTTTATGTGACCCAGTCCCCATCACCAGTTATTGAGCAAACATTTATTATACACATTATATGTACCAAGCCAATTAAATACAACCAGGATGCAAGCAAGTGCTATTTTACTCAAATCTATTTTTTATTAGCCATTGTGATTTTATAGGCAGGAGTTATAAAGTGGTCATTTAAACCAATGTCCTTTATTTTACAAATGTAAGTCTATTCAGGTGGAATGACTTTCTTTAAGATGGTAAAATAAGTGGCATTGAGGGATAAATTACCTAAGTTTTATTTCTGGATCAGGGCTTTTCCTGTATACCCTGCTGACTCTCAGCTGTATTAAAAACATAACAATGGAAAGGAAGATACAGTGTCATAGATTTTTATAACTGCTTCCTCATTGTTGTAGAATTGTTGACTCTTTTATGTCTTTGACCTGAGTGGACTTTTTTCTCAGGTAGCTTCTTTGAAGACTCTGGAATGGGAACACTTCTAGAACATTCCATCAAGTATTTCCTGGGTGGATTCCTACTTGTGGCATTTTTGAGACTCTGAGGAATTAGACAAAACTATGAAGTATTTGGAGAAAAAGGAGACAGAGACTTTTGGGAATAGTGATTCAGAGAGGAGTTGTCAGTAGCAGACTAGCGTGCACAATGGAGTAAGCTGGAGATAAAAGGTAGAGAAGGAAAAGGGTAAATTATTGAAGTTGAAGGTAAGAGGCAAATTTTAAGCCAAAAAAAATGAGGTGCAGGTGATACCTAGTCTTCTCATCCATAAATTAATAATAATAATAATATTTATTATGTTTACCTTATAGGACTTTTCTAAGGACCTCAGGGAGAAAGAATCTTGAAACCTTTATAGCAAAGTGTAATATTTAGGAGATGATGCTTGATGAAGATGTTAGTCATTAAGTATGTCTTAGAAAAGAAAGAGATGGCAAGGAGATAGAGTAGCATAGAAAGTATAGTGATGTGTAAAAAGCATTGGTATCTGAGAGGACATAAGATGTAATTAAAAGAAAAAATAGAATACATTTAGGCAAGAAATGAAAAGAAACACTATAAGGAATTAATACTTTGAGTATTAGTTAATGTGGCGTACTGGTTAGTAGTGGAGTGATTGGAATTAAGGAGGGACCTTGGGTCAGCCATTTGAGAGTTGCTTTGTACATTTTTTTTTTTTTCAGCTTTAGCAAGACAGAGAAAGGGCAATAGGTTCTATAGAGGGTGTGTGCAGACAAATTGACAGGTCGTAGAGATTTGTTATATGGTGAGTAGAGAAAACATTTGTCCTTGCCAAACTCAAAGTAGGTGCTTACTTAGTTGCTGGATTGAGAAGAGACAATTTGCTGATGCTTTTGGGTGAACTTTGCAAATGGAGGTTGTTTGGCATTTGCTGTTGTCTTGTTAGCTGATTTTGGTGTATGTTTATGGAAACATCTGACCTTGTAAGTTGAAAATGAAATGTTTTGGAATGGATGATGTAGCTCCTCAGGCAGGGGATTAAACTTTAAGATTTGTTTTTCTCTAAATATCAAGTTAGGAGGCTTTTTTAAAAAACAAAAACAATGTGAGCAGTGGAATGGAAATAAATGGGCCATTACTAGAGTGGAGGAAGGTATGTACTTTTGGTTCCTCTTTATAGTCTGTACTCTAGTCTTATCAATTCTCTTGTGGTTTCTGCTGTATCTTCCTGCTGGTCTTTGGGCTGGAAGTCCATCAGCTCATGCCATTTTCTCCTCTTTACCTTTCAGGGTTTATATCAGGTTTTACTTCCAAGCAGCCTGCCTTGGCTTAATACTAGGTTAGGTTATATCTCCACCTTGGTATTATGGACATTTTGGGCTGGATTATTTTTTGTTGTGGGGTCTCTTCTTTGCATTATGGGCTTGTTAGCAGCATCCCTGGCCTCAACTTTCTAGATGCTGTTAGCATCTCCCATAGTTACAACAACAAAAAAATCTCACTAGGCTTTGTCAAATGTCCCTTGGGCTACAAAATTGCCCAGGATTTAGAACCACTGATATAGGCTTAAAAAAAAATAAGAATTTCCTTTACACATCTTCATTTCATTTCAGTGATATTTTGGGAAGATGGAAGTTAATTTATTTGCTTATTTTTTTCTGTTTTGGATCAAAAGCCTACAGTTAAACTCAGTAGGATAGTGCTATCAATTTCCGTTATTTCTTTCTATTCCTTGAACATTACAAGTTTGCTTCTGCTTCAGGGTTTTACACTTGTTCTTTCTTCTACTTATGATGCTCTTCCCTTGGATATTTATAGGAATCACTGTGTGGCTTTGCTCAGGTTCCAGATAAAATGTTACTTCTTTTAGGAAGGTCTTTTCTGAGCACTTTTGTCTAAAACAGTACTGCCTTCTCTCTCAATCCCATATATCTAATTTATTTTTCTTCATAGCACTTATCACTGCCTGTCATGGATGTGTTTAAAAGATGACAATAGGTAAATCCTAAATTTTATTGACTTATTACAATAGAAATTATTTCTTATTCTGATCATAGTTTTACGCTGGTTGAAGGGTCATGCGGTCATTCAGGGACCTAAGCTCTTTCTTTAAAATTACTCCCTGATCTGCTAGTTTTGTCTTTCTCTGCTTTTGACTCGTGAATGGGAAAAGAGAGTGTGTAGGATTGTGTGGAAAGTAGGTTTAGAAGTGAAATAATCTCTTTTTTCTACAATTACATTGGCTAGAATTTGGTCACATGGTTCTACACATGTCTGCAATAGAGATTGGGAAATGACAAGTTATGTACCCAGGAAGAAAGAATGAAGTTGTGTTTTCTGGAATCATCACATTATCTCTGCCACAATATTATATATTGAATGTCTCCCCAAGCAGAATATAAATTCCATAGAAGCAGGGATGTTTGACTATTTTCTTTCCCATGGTATCTGTGCTAATAACAGTATCTGGTGTGTAACTGGTACTCATAATATTCCTGGAAGAATCACTGAATGAATGTTCTCCGTTTTGTCTGTTAATGTCCTGGCATTTAGAATTGGTTTTGGTATGCAAGAGATACTCAGCTGCTTAATGAATAAGTAGATGCATGAAATCAGAGCTGGGTTTGATTAATGGCTTTTCCATTATCTGTTATATTGAGAAAGTTACTTGACCACACTGTGCCTTGTTTTTTCATCTGAAAAAATGAAAGGAATAAGAACTATTCCATTCATACTGCATTATTAGTGTATCTCATGGGGTTATTGCGTAATATAAAGTAATATATAAAATGCTTAGCCTGGTGTCTTATTCCTCATAGGTTCTTAATAAATAGTAGCTGTTTTTACTGGTTTTAACCAAATTCTAATTTGAATTCTGATTGATTCATTTTGTCTTCAGTGGTTCAATACACATAATTTTTGTATTTTCTTAAATTTTTGAAATGATATAAGTATAATTTGAAAGTTTCTACCACATGTATTCTATCATTTAATCATTTATTCATAAATTAATTCAGCTGTTTATAATTCATCCATTCTATTTAAGACCCTTTGTTAGGTGACATAAGGAGACAAGGAAAACTTCTTTTCTTTTCTTTTTTTTTTTAAGATTTTATTCATTTATTTGACAGAGATCACAAGTAGGCAGAGAGGCAGGCAGGGGGTGGGGAGGAAGCAGGCTCCCTGCTGAGCAGAGAGCCTGATTTGGGGCTCAATCCCAGGACCCTGGGATCATGACCTGAGCCAAAGGCAGAGGCTTTAACCCAACCCACTGAGCCATCCAGGTGCCCCAGAAAACTTATTTTCAAATGTAATGTTTAAATTTAGAGGATTTTATACAACCTGATTAGTTGCATATTTAGTTAACATATTCACAGATAGTTATGGGAGGGATTTTATTATTATTTTTTATTTTAAAGAAATATGATTAGTTTCAAAATAATAAGAGACTTTCAGAGTTTCATTCATGGGAATTTTGCATAAGTTATATAGTACAACTACCCTTCCCATCATTACTTGAATCCTCTTTAGAATATTACCCCGTCTTGAGATCTAAAACATTGTTTATAAAATAAGATACTTTTTATCAGTAGCAGTATAGAAATTATCTGAGATATTTAGTCATTGCACTATAAGTTTATTTTTCCACATTCATCATTTCAGTGAATTGAAAAAAGAACAAAAGTATTATCTGATTAATCAACTGATGAAAAATTTAAAACCAAAAGTCATTCATCCTTCAAGGAGTAATTTACATCCCATCAACTGTACGACTTTTCAATAAATTCAGTCTCTCACCAATCTCTTTCTTCTTTTATCTTGTATAGTTCATTATACAGTTGTATATACTTGTGTATACAACTGTATAGTTGTATATATAAGTGTATATATATGCACAAGTATATAAACTACTCATATAGTTTATCTTACAGTTTATTAATTATTCTTTAATTATTTCACATGCATTAATTGAATCCTCTCAACATTAGGATAAGCTTGAGAGCAGAAACCATATCTTTCCCTTTGTTTTTGTTGTTGCTCTTACTTCTTATTGGCTGGGCATGTAGTAGATGCTTAGTAAGTTTTTGGTAATAGACTTTGAAGGATATTTAGAAGCCAAATTCCTGCTCAAGGAAGATCTCTTTTTGTAGAAAACCTGAAGAATGATTATCTAGTCTTTGCTTTAAATGTCTCTCATGCTCAACATTACTAATCCTCAGGGATATTCAGATTAAAACCATATTGTGATATCACCCAATACCTGTCAGAATGGCTAAAATTAAAAACAAAAGAAACAACAAGTGTTGGCAAGAATGTGGTGAAAAAGGAACCCTCATATGCTTTTGGTGGAAATGCAAACTGGTGCAGCCACTTTGGAAAAAAGTTTAGGAAGTTCCTCAAAAAGTTAAAAATAGAAATACCATATATTCCAGTAATTCCACTGCTGGATATTTACCCAAAGAATACAAAACACTAATTCAGAAAGATATATGCTCCCCTGTGTTTATTGTAGCATTATTTAAAATAGCCAAAATATAGAAGTTTCCCTGTGTCCCTCAATGATTGAATGGATTAAGATGTGACATAAATATGCAATGGAATATTACTCAGCCCTAAAAATGAATGAAATCTTATGATTTGCAAAAACATGGATGGACCTAGAGAGTATAATGCTAAGCAAAATAAGTCAGGTATAGAAAGACAAATATCACATGATTTCACTCTTATATGGAATATCAGAAACAAAACAAAGAAAAAAAAAGGGAGACAAACCAAAGAACAGTATAGAGTTCTTAAGTATAGAACTCTTAAGTATAGAGAACAAACTGATGGTTACCAGAAGGGAGGTAGGGAGGGGGATGGGTAAAATAGATGAAGGGGGTTAAGGGTATACTTATCATGATGAGCACTGAGTAATATATAGAATTGTTGAATCACTGTATTGTATACCAGAAACTAATATAACATTGTATGTTAACTTTACTGTCATTAAAATAAAAATAAATAAATCTAAAAAAAGAGAATGGGATACAAGAGTTAGGGGAATAAGAATGTTTAATTATTCAGCAAGCCTTGTGGATCTCTCTCTTTTTCATCCTGTTCTCTGTGTCCATTGCTTTTACCTTCATCATCTCTAGACTACTGCTTCAGCCTCCTGAGCAGACTTTGTATACAGGCTCATCCCTTTCCAAACCATTGTCTGTACTTCTCCCAGAGGGGTCTTTCTCTTGTATATACCACATCTTGTAATTTCACTTTTAAGATCTGTTAATAATTTCAGTTCTTTACATTTCTTGATAAACATATAGGGTTTTCCACAGTCTGACTTCTTTGTAACTCTCCAGGCTTTCTCTTAAATCTCTGGACTTTTTATTTTAGAGCAACTCATCTTCCAGAATTTCAGCCTCATAACTTAGTTGCCTGGTAGACACTCACACAAGACTTGGTTTAAGTATTACTTGTAACCTATTCTCTACCTATTCCCTAGGCAAATTTTATGGATTCTTCCTCCACCCTTCCCAAACACCAAGGGGTTTACTTTCTTTAAGTCTCCTTTATACAATATACATAAATCTAACAAAGAATGTAAAACATTTTATTATACCTTTTTACTTGTATAATTCCTCTGCCTATACTCCTTGAAGGATGTCCCATGTGTTACTCATCTCTGGATTACCAGCACCTAGCACAGTGCCTGATACAAAGTAGATACCCCATGAATGGTAAGATTAATAAGAACCACCAGAAATCTTTGACAGGCCACAGTTTGGAGAACACTGTGCTTGAAATATTTGAATATTGAATCTGGTAGAAATAGATTAGGAAAACCAGCCAGATGTTGTTTTTAAGGGTTCTGTTTTTAGCATGTAAATTAAAATTTCATTTAGAAGTACAATTCTAATTTGGGAACCAGAATGCAGTTGTAGAGCTTGACAAGATTACATATGTAAATTCTCTAAAGGCTGATCTATCATCATGCCTTCCTGAAATAGTGCAGTCTGTATGGAAGGAGAATGATCTCTTGAGTCTGTATGCCAGATTCCATGCTGCTCTAGCCCTCCTGCCTATCTCATTCAGCTCTGGGCTCTCAGCCCCAAGAGTAGATTGTACTCTGTCCTGCTTCAGATTTTTCAGCAGCAAAATCTTGCTGCTTTTAGGATAAAATCTAACCATCTCAGCATGCCTTAGAAGGCCTTCCACGGTCTTACTCTTGTCTCCTTTGCAGACTTCTACCTTATTCCTCCATACGTGGTCTTTCTGGAACTTCTTTTCACAGTTCTTTACCTGCCTAAAGTTACACATATTTAAAGGTGTTTCAGGAAGCCTTCTGAGAGGAGAGTTTAGATATTGCTTCTCTATGCTTTGTGGAGTGCCTTGAACTTACCTCACATTTATAATATTTATCACTTTATGCTGTAAAGTAGTGGTTTATTGGTTTGATTTTCCCACTAATATCCTTGCTGGACAGGAGGTTGTATAATTTATATTTGTATTATGAGAACATAGTACAGTGGGTGCATAGTGGTCATATATAGTATATTCTTAAATGAATTGATAATTCCATATCCACAGCCCAGGAGTAAATTAAAAAAGTTGCTGCCAATTGGTATGGCATATAAAAATATACTTTTATTTTTTAATAATGTCTAAGATGTTGTGATATATAAATATGAGATACACATATTTTATTTTTTGAGGGATAATTGACCTACAATATTATGTTAGTTTCAGGTATATTACAATGATTTGATGCTTGTGTATTTGAAATGTTCACCACAGTAAGTCTAGTTATGATCCATCACCTTATAAATAATATATTATTGACTGTGTTCTCCATGTTGTACAGTTTGTCTCCATATTTGACTTATTTTATAATTGGAAATTCATACTTCTTAATTTTCACCATTTCACCTCTCAATACCCCTCCCTTCTGGCAACCACCAATCTGTTCTTTGTATCTGTGAGTTTAGGTTTTGCTTAGATTTGGTTTTTAGATTCCATATATAAGTGAAATCATGTGGTATTGGTCTTTCACTCTCTGACTTATTTCACTTAGCTTGATACCCTCAAGGTCTGTCCCTGTTTTTGCAAGGGAGAATTTCATTCATTTTTATGGCTGAGTGGTATTCCATTGTGTGTACATGTATTGTGCATGTGTATGTGTGGATATACCACATATTCTTTATCCACTCATCCTTTGATGGACACTTGTGTTGTTTTCATATCTTATCTACTATAAGTAATGCTACAGTGAACATAGAGGTGCATATATCATTTAGAATTTGTGTCTTTTTTTATTTCTTTTTTTTAAAATTAAATTAATTTATTTATTTTCCGAAAAACAGTATTCATTATTTTTGCACCACACCCAGTGCTCCATGCAATTCATGCCCTCTATAATACCCACCACCTGGTACCCCAACCTCCCACCCACCCGCCACTTCAAATCCCTCAGATTGTTTTTCAGAGTCCATAGTCTCTCATGATTCACCTCCCCTTCCAATTTACCCCAACTCTCTTCTCCTCTCTAACACCCCTTGTCCTCCATGATATTTGTTACGCTCCACAAACAAGTGAAACCATAAGATAGTTGACTCTCTCTGCTTGACTTATTTCACTCAGCATAATCTCTTCCAGTCCCGTCCATGTTGCTACAAAAGTTGGGTATTCATCCTTTCTGATGGAGGCATAATACTCCATAGTGTATATGGACCACATCTTCCTTATCCATTCCTCCGTTGAAGGCCATCTTGGTTCTTTCCATAGTTTGGCAACTGTGGCCATTGCTGCTATAAACATTGGGGTACAGATGGCCCTTCTTTTCACGACATCTGTATCTTTGGGGTAAATACCCAGGAGTGCAATGGCAGGGTCAAAGGGAACTTCTATTTTTAATGTCTTGAGGAATCTCCACACTGTTCTCCAAAGAGGCTGCATCAACTTGCCTTCCCACCAACAGTGGAAGAGGTTTCCCATTTCTCCACATCCTCTCCAACACATGTTGTTTCCTGTTTTGTTAATTTTGGCCATTCTAACTGGTGTAAGGTGATATCTCAATGTGGTTTTAATTTGAATCTCCCCGAGGGCTAGTGATGATGAACATTTTTTCATGTGTCTGAAAGCCATTTGTAAGTCTTGTTTGGAGAAGTGTCTGTTCATATCTTCTGCCCATTGTTTGATATGTTTGCCTGTTTAATGTGTGTTGAGTTTGAGGAGTTCATTATAGATCCTGGATATCAACCTTTTGTCTGTACTATCATTTGCAAATATCTTTTCTCATTCCGTGGGTTGCTCTTTGTTTTTTTGACTGTTTCTTTTGCTGTGCAGAAGCTTTTGATTTTGATGAAGTCCCAAAAGTTTATTTTTGTTTTTGTTTCCTTTGCCTTTGGAGACATATCTTGAAAGAAGTTGCTGTGGCTGATATCGAAGAGACTACTGCCTATGTTCTCCTCTAGGATTCTGATGGATTCCTGTCTCACGTTGAGGTCTTTTATCCATTTTGAGTTTATCTTTGTGTACGGTGTAAGAGAATGGTCGAGTTTCATTCTTCTACATATAGCTGCCCAGTTTCCCAGCACCATTTATTGAAGAGACTGTCTTTTTTCCACTGTATATTTTTTCCTGCTTTGTGGAAGATTATTTGCCCATCAGAATCAATTTCTGTGGTTAGAACTTCTAGTACTGCTATGAATACAAGTAAATAGAGTGGGCATTCCTGTCTTGTTCATGATCTTAGAGGAAAAGCTTTCAGCTTTTTACCTTTGTGTTTGATGTTAGCTGTAGGTTTCTCATATATGGCCTTTCTTATTTTGAAGTCTGTTTCCTTTATACCCACTTTATTAAATTTTTATCATAAATGGATGTTGAATTTTGTCACATGCCTTTTTATGAGTCTTTGACATGATCAGGTGGCTTTTATCTTTCATTTTTTTAATATGATATGTCATGTTGATTGATTTGTGGATATTGAACTGTCCTTGCACCCCTTGCCGAAATCTTACTTGATTGTAGTGGTATGATCCTTTGAAGTATTGTTAAATTTGCTTTGTTAATATTTTGTTAAGGATTTTTGCATCTGTATTCATCAGGGTCATTGACCTGTGATATTTATTTATTTATTTATTTACTCACTTACTTACTTATTATGGGGTCCTTGTCTGGTTTTTGTGTCACTGTAATGCTAGCTTCATGAAAGGAGTTTGGAAGCATTTCTACCTTTTGAATTTTTTGGAAGAGTTTGGGAAGAATAGATATTAAATCTTTGAATGTTTGAGGAAATTTGCCAGGAAGCTCTCTGGTCTTGGATGTTTGTTTGTTGGGAGGTTTTTTGATTACTGATTCCTCTAGCGATTGGTCTGTTTAGATTTTCTATTTCCTTATCATTTAGTGTTGGAAGCCTATAAATTTCTAGCAATTTCTTCATTTCCTCCAGGTTGTCCGGTTTGTTGGTAGTTAATTTTTTAGTTAGTTAATTACTAAATTAACTAATTTTTTAGTTAGTTAATTCTTTAGTTAGTTAATTTTTTATAGCAGTCTCTTATTATATCCTTTGTATTTCTGTAGTTTCAGTTGTAACTTCCCTTTCATTTGTGATTTTATTTGAACCCTCTTTTTCTGTTAGTGAATGCGGCTAAAGGTTTGTTAACTTTGTTTATCTTTTCAAGGAATCAACTGTTGGTTTCTACTGTCTTTTTAGTCTCTATTTCATTTACTTCTACTCAGATCTTTATGATTTGTTTCTTTTAACAATGGTCTTTGTTCTTTTTCTTTTTCCTTTAGGTGTAAAGTTAAATTGTTTGAGATTTCTTTTGTTTCATGAGGTAGACTGTATTGCTATGGATTTCCTTTTAGAACTGGTTTTGCAATATCCAATAGCATTTGGTATGTTGTATTTCCCTTGTTTGTTTGTTCTAGGTATTTTTTGAGCTTTGATTTTTTTTTTTCCTGTCACTTAGTTGTTCAGTAACATGTTATTTAATCTCCACATATTTGTAATTGTTCCAGTTTTTTTCTTGCAATTAATTTCTAGCTTAATACTATTGTGGTGGGAAAAGATGCCTGATATGATTTCAATCTTAAATTTATTGAGATTTGCTTTGTGGACTAACGTGATCTGTTCTGGAAAATGATCCATGTATACTTAAGAAAAATGTATAATTTGCTTTTGAATGGAATGTCCTATATATATTTACTACATCTTTCTGGCTCATACGTCATTTAAGGACCGTGTTTCCTTACTGATTTTCTATCTGGATGATTTACCCATTGATCTAAGTGGGGTGTTAAAGTCCCCTACTATTTCTGTATCACTATCAATTTCTCACTTTAGGTTTGTTAATATTTGCTTTATATGTTTTGAGTTTATATGTTGTGGGCATATGTATTTATACATGGTAAATCTTCTTTTTGGATTGGCCCTTTATCATAATGTAGTGCTTCTCTTTGGCTTTTCTTTTTTGACAATCTTTGCCTTTTTTTTAATGTCTGTTTTGTCTGATATGACTGTAGCTAACCCAGCTTTCTTTTGCTTTCTATTTACAGGGGATATCTTTTTATATCCTTCACTTTAAATCTGTGTGTGTTTTGATTACTGAAGTTAGTCTCTTGTAGACAATATATAGATATGTCTTTTTTTAAATCCATTGAACTACTTTTATGTCTTTTGACTGGAGAATTTAGACTATTTACATTTGAAGTCATTGCAGATACGTACTTATTGCCATTTTGTAAATTGTCTTCTGGATGGCTATTTTTGTTGGTCCTCTCTGTTCTTTCCTTCTCTTTTTCTCTTCCTTTGTGTTTTGATGACTTTCTTTAGTGTTATGTTTAGATTTAATTCTCATTTTTTTTTTTTAGCACATTAACTATAAGGTTTTCTTGTGTAACCACAAGAAGATTCACTTCTTCTTGTGAGATTCACTTATATCATCCTATGTATGTAACAGTGTATTTTAAACTGATAGCCAACTTAAGTTTGAACACATTTCAAACTGTACAGTATTTCTCCCCCTCCCCCACCTTTTTTATATGTGATGCCACAGTTTACATCTTTTAATTTAATGTATCCATTACCTAATTATTGTTGTTTTAGTTAATTTTACTACTTTTGTCTTTTAACATTCTTAGTAGCTTTACAAGAAATTAGTCATCTTTTACTATATATTTATCTTTTTTAGTGAGATTTTTACTTTTGTGTATTTACTTGTTATTCTTGTCAGCTTAAATAAGTCTCTTTACTATTTCTTATAAGGCCAATTTAGTAGTGATGAACTCCTTTAGATATTGCCTGTGTGGAAACTCCTTGTTCTTCAAATCTGAACAATTACCCTGGTGGCTAGCATATCTTTGGTTGGAAGTTTTTCCTTTCAGCACTTTGAACATGTCTTGCCATTATCTTCTGGGCTGTAAAGTTTCTACTGAGAAATTTGCTAGTTTATGATTTGATAGCTTACATGGAACAATTTTTCTCTTGCTGCTTTATCTTTAACTGTTGACATTTTAATTATAATGTGTCTTAGTATAGTTCTCTGAGTTTATGATATCTGGAACTCTGTGGTCTTCTTGAACCCATTGTCTGTTTCCTTTCCTAGGGCAGGGATATTTTCAGATATTATATTTTTTCAAATAAATTTTCTGCTCTTTTCTTTCTCTGTCTCCTCTTTCCGGGATCCCTATAATGTGAACGTTACTCTAATTGATGTTGTCCTGGAGATCCTTTAAGTTATTTTAATATTTTAAAATAATCTTTTGTTTTTGCTTCTCTGTTTGGGTGCATTCCATTGCTTTATTTTCCTGCTTCCTGTTCTGTTGAAATACTTAATTTGGTTTGCTGTATGGCGCCTCAGTGGTATTTTTCAGTTCTGTTACTGTATTTTTCAGCTCTGTGACTTCTGTTTGGTAGTTTGTTATGTTTTCCATTGTTGAGGTTCTCACTGTATTCATCCATCCTTCTCCTGAGATCAGTGAGCATATTTATGACCATTTTTTAAAATGCTTTATTAAGTTGGTTCTTATCTCCATCCCATTATAGTCTTTCTGGTGTTTTGTTTTCTTTTTGGTACATATTTGTCTATTTTCTTACTTTGCTTGACTCTCTGTGTTTATTTCTGTGTATTGGCAAAACAGCTACCTCTTTCAGTCTTGAGGGACTGGCCTGGTGTAGGTGAGGTTCCTTTTTGTTGAAACTTGCCTTACCCCTTGATTATTTATTGAACTTTTGTGATGTCTAAACTGCCTGATTTGTTCTTGATATGTTTCTTCTGTTGAAGGTGTGCCAAAACCTGCCAGTCATCCAAGGATTGGCATCTCATTTAGCACCTAATTTTAGGCTGATAAGAAGCCAGACCTTCAGGTAGCAGCTTTAAACTATGCAAGTATAAGTATTCCTGTGGGGTCACAATTATAACCTCTGCTGCCTTCCAAACCAGGAGATCTGGAGGTGTCCCTGAGCAGCAGTTGTAAAATTTGAGTTCTATATGAGTTACAAGCTCGCTTCTGGGAAGTCATGTTAATCTGTAGCAAATTCATGGGGTTGCACAAAGAGGGTGTCTCCCTTCTTATGTTCTCTAGGAATGAATGCCTCTTTAGCCTCTTGCTGTGTGGGAAGCTTGAAGCCTGTCTCTCAGAGTAAAGCTAAGTAAATAGGATTGATTTTTTTTTTTTTTTTCATGTAAAGACTGGGGTTGTGTTTTAGTCTGCTGTGTGTTCAGTGTCCTGGGGATGGTGGCCTGCCAAAATCTGTCTTTCTGATTGTTGCAGTCCTGTGGACAGCTGGAATACCAGCTTTCTTGGTCACAGGGCCAGGTGATCATGGGTATTCCTGTGTGGATTACATGTGTTTGCTGGTTTTTGCAAGCAGCTGGGGAGTGTATGGGGCAGGTTATGCTTACCTAGCTTCAGTAAAATAGCAGGGAAAATGTCTTGACCATACACACCTGTGGGCTTTAGCGGTGTAGCAGGAGAGTGGCTTTTCTACCCATGTGTACTGACTTTAGAACATGAATATGAGAATGCCACTGCTCCTGGCACTCACCAGCTCCCACCAGGGGGCAAGGTAGTGTAGCAGCTACTGGCTCTTACAGACTTAACTAGGGAATGGGAGAACTTTACTGTTTGTGTTTGCCTGCTCCAGCCAGGAAGAGGGTGAGCACTGGAACCACATGAACATCTGTCAGGATCACTTTCCTCCACCCATTGTTGTAAGATAGTTGGAGTGTGTTCCCCATGACATCCACAAATAAATTTCCCTATGTATAGTCTGGGTGCTTGCTTGTTTGTTTATATATTTATTTCAGAGAGAGAAAGAGAGTGCATACATCTCTGCGAGTAGGGGTTTGGGGGGTTAGATGGGGAGAGAGAATCTCAAACAGGCTCCGCACCCAGTGGGAGTCTGACTAGGTCTCACAACCCTGAGGTCATAACCTGAGCTGAAATCAAGAGTTGGGTGCTTAGTTCTTTCCACAGTTTGGCGACCGTGGCCATTGCTGCTATAAAGATTGGGGTACAGATGGCCCTTCTTCTCACGACATCTGTATCTTTGGGGTAAATACCCAGGAATGCAATGGCAGGGTCATAGGGAAGCTCTATTTTTAATTTCTTGAGGAATCTCCACACTGTTCTCCAAAGAGGCTGCACCAACTTGCATTCCCACCAACAGTGGAAGAGGGTTCCCCTTTCTCCACATCCTC
This sequence comes from Mustela putorius furo, assembly GCF_011764305.1. NCBI lineage: Eukaryota > Metazoa > Chordata > Mammalia > Carnivora > Mustelidae > Mustela > Mustela putorius. The sequence continues at coordinate 39,262,454 of NW_025422005.1, read as the reverse complement.
TCCAACACATGTTGTTTCCTGTTTTGTTAATTTTGGCCATTCTAACTGGTGTAAGATGATATCTCAATGTGGTTTTAATTTGAATCTCCCTGAGGGCTAATGATGATGAACATTTTTTCATGTGTCTGATAGCCACTATTTGTATACACTATGGAGTATTATGCCTCCATCAGAAAGGATGAATACCCAACTTTTGTAGCAACATGGACGGGACTGGAAGAGATTATGCTGAGTGAAATAACTCAAGCAGAGAGAGTCAATTATTATATGGTTTCACTTATTTGTGGAGCATAACAAATATCATGGAGGACAAGGGGTGTTAGAGAGGAGAAGGGAGTTGGGGTAAATTGGAAGGGGAGGTGAATCATGAGAGACTATGGATTCTGAAAAACAATCTGAGGGGTTTGAAGTGGCGGGGGTGTGGGAGGTTGGGGTACCAGGTGGTGGGTATTATAGGGCACGGATTGCATGGAGCACTGGGTGTGGTTAAAAAATAATGAATACTGTTTTTCTGAAAATAAATAAATTAAAAAAAAAAAGAGTTGGGTGCTTAAATGACTAAGCCACCCATGCCTGTAGGTGCTTTTTAAACTGTTTTTTTTCTCTGAGTTTAGGAGCCCTTAAAGATGGGACCTCAGTTTTTTTATAGCACTTTGGGACTTTTAGACATCAGTCCCATTTCTTTTCTAAGCCAGATGTTCTGGGGGCTCTTTTCTCTAGAGCAGATTCCAGCAACTGGAGTGCCATATATTGGGTACCAACCCTTTTCTCCTCTGAGAGAAGCACCTGTGTTGAGATCCCTTACTGTTGTGTGTAGGTGCACTGTGTATGGGGTTTTTGCCATGGCTGTGTCTCTGCCTCTTCTGCCTGTCTCATTGTAGTACTTTTTCCTTTGTTTTGGACAGCATTTCATCATATGAATCCTTTTCAACAGGGAATAGTGTGTCCATGGGAAGAGGTGAGTTCAGCAGCTTCCTGTTTCTGTCTTGGACCTCCTCCTCCAGAAGAATATACTTTAAAAAATTCTTTAAAAAAAAAAAAAAAGGGGGGTGAGCGCCTGGGTGGCTCAGTGGGTTAAGCCTCTGCCTTCAGCTTGTGTCTTGGTCTCAGCGTCCTGGGATTGAGCCCCACATTGGGCTTTTTGCTCAGGGGGAGCCTGCTTCTCCCCCACCCCCCGCCCCGACTGCCTCTCTGCCTACTTGTGATCTCTCAATAATAAAATCTTTTTAAAAAATAAAATTCTTTTTCCACTGAATATTCACTTCAATAACTATTGAAATTGTTTTATATTTCATTTTTTAGTGCAGTGAATGCAGATATTTCTGTTAATATTAGTCAAAGAATATATGGTTCTCTACTCTGTGACTAGTACATAAAAGGAAGGTCAGTGTTGAAGTGACTAGTTTGGAAGTAGGCAAATGCAACTTGCTGTAAGACAAAATAGGGTATAGATAGATTTTTGGTAAGATTAAGTGAGGGAGATAATTTATGACGTATTGTTGGGAAATTGGGTGGAAATTACCCTGTAAGGGAAAAAATAGGCCAAATATTCTGTTTAAAGGATGTTGGATGAAAATAGAAAATCCAAGACCATAGTTTGCTGAATTGGGGCTCGTTCATGGTTATACATTTAACAAGCCAAACAATATGGCACCAAACTGTATTGTTCATACTGAATTTTCTATTTTTTTAATAATTTTTTATTATATTCTGTTAATCACCATACAGTGCATCATTAGGATTTGATGTAGTGTTACATGATTCATTGTTTGCATGGAACACCCAGTGTTCCATGCAATACGTGCCCTCCTTAATACCCATCACCAGGCTCACCCATCCCCTCACCCCTGTCCCCTCTAAAACTTTCAGTTTGTTTCTTGAAGTCCATGGTCTCTCATGGTTCATCTCCCCCTCTGATTTCTCTCCCTTCATTTTTCCCTTCCTTCTCCTAATGTCCTCCACGCTATGCCGTATGTTCCACAAATAAGTGAAACTATATGATAACCGTCTTTCTCTGTTTGACTTATTTCACTTAACATAATCTCCAGTTCCATCCATGTTGATGCAAAAGTTGGGTATTTATGCTTTCTGATGGCTGAGTAATATTCCATTATATATATATGGACCACATCTTCTTTATCCATTCATCTGTTGAATGGCATCTCGGCTCCTTCCATGGTTTGGTTATTGTGGACATTGCTGCTCTGCACATTGGGGTGTGTATGGCCCTTCTTTTCTCTACATCCATATCTGTGGGGTAAATACCCAGTAGTGCAATTTCTGGGTCTTAGGGTAGCTCTGTTTTTAACTTTTGAGAAACCTCCACACTGTTTTCCAAAGTGGCTATACCACCTTGCATTCCCACCAACACTGTAAGAAAGAAGGTTCCCCTTTCTCCACAACCTCTCCAACATTTTTTGTTTCTTTCCTTGTCAATTTTTGCCATTCTAACTGGTGTAAGGGGGTATCTCAGTGTGGTTTTGATTTGTATTTCCCTAGTGGCTAATGATGTTGAACATTTTTTCATGTATCTGTTAGCCATTTATATTTCTTCTTTGAGGAAGTGTCTTGAAAGGTCTAATGCCCATTTTTTGAGTTGATTATTTGTTTTTTGGGTGGATATCAGCCACCACAGCTTCTTTCAAAACACGTCTCCAAAGGCAAGGGAAACAAAAGCAAAAACGAACTTTTGGGACTTAATCAAGATAAAAAGCTTCTACACAGCAAAGGGAACAGCCAGCAAAACAAAGAGACAACCCATGAAATGGGAGAAGATATTTGCAAGTGACACTACAGATAAAGAGCAGGTATCCAAGATCTATAAAGAACTTCTCAAACTCAACACCTAAAAAATAAATAATCAAGTCAAAGAATGAATTTTCTATTTTGACAGTAAAAGTCCATTTTAAAACTTAAATTCATTTTAATTTTCCATGTAGTCTTAGCTAGATGACTAGCTTTATGAGAGTATTAATATTAATTATTACTATATTCTTATTGAATAATAGATTTATAACTTATTTTTCTTACATATTTTCCTTAGTTTTGGGCACAAAACAAAATCTAGATGTCTTATTGTATTATGGATATATGTGCTTGGAAAGAATTAGGATATGTATATTTAGGAAATTATTATTTTTTTATGTTTTTGCAGTATATCTTACATATTTATAATGAGAACAAATGTGATAATATTTTATAAAATCCTAGGAAGAAGCTAGGTAATGGGTACAATGGTAGTATAAGTCCTCAAATAAAAGTAGGAATTTTATTTCATTTTATTTTTTTAAAGTTTTACTTATACTTTATACTATGTTTATGTACCCAAATATACCATATTTAAAACATTTTTAATATTTTAAAGATTAAATCTTTACAAAAGAATGAAATATTATCTTTTGATATTTTCCCATTTACAAATGAATTTGTCAAACTTTTGACTTCACACATTTCTCTCAAAACTCTTCCACCCCTGAAACATACCATATGCACATACATTTTCTGTCATTGGTGCTAGACATAAGGATTTTATTTATTTTTTTTTTAATTTTTAATTTTTTAAAATAAACATATAATGTATTATTAGCCCCTGGGGTATAGGTCTGTGAGTCGCCAGGTTTACACAATTAACAGCACTCATCATAGCACATACCCTCCCCAATGTCCATAAACCCACCACCCTCTCCCTATCCTCCTCCCCCTGGCCACCCTCAGTATGTTTTGTGACATTAAGAGTCCTTTATGGTTTCTCTCCCTCCCGAGCCCATATTGTTCATTTATTCTTTTTTCCACAAACCCCCACAGTGCATCTCCACTTTCTCATATCAGGGAGATCATATGATAGTTGTCTTTCTCCGATTGACTTATTTCGCTAAGCATAATACCCTCTAGTTCCATCCACATCGTTGCAAATGGCAAAATTTCATTTCTTTTGAGGGCTGCATAGTATTCCATTGTATTTATATACCACATCTTCTTTATCCATTCATCTGTTGATGGACATCTAGGTTCTTTCCATAGTTTGGCTATTGTGGACATTGCTACTATAAACATTAGGGTACACGTGCCCCTTCGGATCATTGCGTTTGTATCTTTAGTTTAAATACCCAGTAGAGCAATTGCTGGGTTGTAAGGTAGCTCTATTTTCAACTTTTTGAGGAACCTCCATGCTGTTTTCCAGAGTGGTTGCACCAGCTTGCATTCCCACCAACAGTGTAGGAGGGTTCCCCTTTCTCCGCATCCTTGCCAGCATCTGTCATTTCCTGACTTGTTAATTTTAGCCATTCTGACTGGTGTGAGATGGTATCTCATTGTGGTTTTGATTTGTATTTCCCTGATACAGAGTGATATGGAGCACTTTTTCATGTGTCTGTTGGCCATCTGGATGTCTTTTTTGCAGAAATGTCTGTTCTGTCCTCTGCCCATTTCTTGACTGTATTATTTGTTCTTTGGGTTTTGAGTTTGCTAAGCTCCTTATAGATTTTGGATACTAGCCCTTTATCTGATATGTCATTTGCAAATATCTTCTCGCATTCTGTCAGTTGTCTTTTGGTTTTGTTAACTGTTTCCTTTGCTGTGCAAAAGCTTTTGATCTTAATGAAATCCTAATAGTTCGTTTTTGCCCTTGCTTCCCTGTCTTTGGTGATGTTCCTAGGAAGAAGTTGCTGTGGCTGAGGTCAAAGAGGTTGCTGCCTGTGCTCTCCTCAAGGATTTTGATGGATTCCTTTCTCACATTGAGGTCCTTCATCCATTTTGAGTCTATTTTCATGTGTGGTGTAAAGAAATGGTCCAATTTCATTTTTCTGCATGTGTCTGTCCAATTTTCCCAACACCATTTGTTGAAGAGACAAATGGTCTTTTTTCCATTGGAATTCTTTCCTGCTTTGTTGAAGATGAGTTGACCATAGAGTTGAGGGTCTATTTCTGTGATCTCTATTCTGTTCCATTGATCTATGTGTCTGTCTTTCTGCCAGTACCTTACTGTCTTGATGATGACAGCTTTGTAATAGAGCTTAAAGTCCGGTATTGTGATGCCACCAAATTTGGCTTTCTTTTTCAATATTCCTTTGGCTATTTAAGGTCTTTTCTGATCCCATATAAATTTTAGGATTATTTTTTCCATTTCTTTGAAAAAAATGGATAGTATTTTGATAGGGATTGCATAAAATGTGTAGATTGCTTTAGGTAGCATGGACATTTTCACAATATTTTTTCCTCCAATCCAAGAGCATGGAACATTTTTCCATTTCTTTGTGTCTTCCTTAATTTCTTTCATGAGTACTTTATAGTTTTCTGAGTACAGGTTCTTTGCCTCTTTGGTTAGATTTATTCCTAGGTATCTTATGGTTTTGGGTGCAGTTGTTAATGGGATTGACTCCTTAATTTCTCTTTCTTATATTTGGTGTATAGAAATGCATCTGATTTCCGTGCATTGATTTTATTTCCTGACACTTCACTGAATTTGTGTATGAGTTCTCGCAGTTTTGGAGTTGAGTCTTTTGGGTTTTGCACCTAAAGTATAATATAATCTGCAGAGAGTGAGTTTGACTTCTTATTTGCTGATTTGGATGCCTTTTATTTCTTTTTGTTGTCTGATTGCTGAGTCTAGGGCTTCTAGTGCTATATTGAATAGCATTCGTGTTATTGGACATCCCTGCCATGTTTTTGACCTTAGGGGAAAAATCTCTCAGTTTTCCCTGTTCAGGATGATATTTGCTGTGGGTTTTTCATAGAAGGCTTTGATGATATTGAGGTATGTACCCTCTATTCCTACACTTTGAAGACTTTTGATCAAAAAAGGATGCTGTACCTTGTCAAATGCTTTTTCAACATCTATTGAGAGTATCATATGGTTCTTGTTGTTTCTTTTATTAATATATTATATCACATTGATTGATTTACGGATGTTGAACCAACCTTGCAGCCCTGGAATAAATCCCATTTGGTCGTGGTGAATAATCCTTTTCATGTGCTGTTGGATCCTATTGGCTAGTATTTTGGTTAGAACTTTCGCATCTGTATTTATCAAAGATATTGGTCTGTAGTTCTCTTTTTTGATGGGATCCTTGTCTGGTTTTGGGATCAAGGTAATGCTGACCTCATAAAATGATTTTGGAAGTTTTCCTTCCATTTCTATTTTTTGGATCAGTTTCAGGAGAATAGGAATTAATTCTTCCTTAAATGCTTGGTAAAATTCCCCTGGGAAGAAATCTGGCCCTGGGGTTTTGTTTGTTTGGAGATTTTTAATGACTGTTTCAATCTCCTTACTGGTTGTAGTTCTGTTCAGGTGTTCTATTTCTTCCTGGTTCAGTTTTGGTAGTTTATATGTCCCATATAAATTCACCCATTTCTTCCACATTGTCAGATTTGTTGGTGTAGATTTGCTCATAGTATGTTCTTATAATAGTTTGTATTTCTTTGGTGTTAGTTGTGATCTCTCCTCTTTCATTCATGATTTTATTTATTTGGGTCCTTTCTCTTTTCTTTTTGATAAGTCTGGCTAGGGGTTTATGAATCTTAATAATTCTTTCAAAGAACCAGCTCCTAGTTTCGTTGTTTTGTTCTATTGTTTTTTTTTTTTTGGTTTCTATTTCATTAATTTTTGCTCTGATCCTTATGATTTCTCTTCTCTTGCTGGGTTTAGGCTTTCTTTGTTGTTCTTCCTCCAGCTCCTTTAGGTGTAAGGTTAGGTTGTGCATTTGAGACCTTTCTTGTTTCTTGAGAAAAGCTTGTATCGCTGTATATTTTCCTCGCAGGACTGCCTTTGCTGTGTCCCACAGATTTTGAAATGTTGTATTTTCATTTTCATTTGTTTCCATGATGTTTTTCAGTTCTTCCTTAATTTCCTGGTTGACACATTCATTCTTTAGAAGGATGCTGTTTAGTCTCCATGTGTTTGGGTTCTTTACAAATTTCCTCTTGTGATTGAGTTCTAGCTTCAGAGCATTGTGGTCTGAACATATACAGGGAATGATCCCAATCTTTTGATACCAGTTGAGACATGATTTATGACCCAGGATGTGATCTATTCGGAGAATGTTCAATGTGCACTAGAGAAGAATGTGTATTCTGTTGCTTTGGGATGAAATGTTCTGAATGTATCTGTGATGTCCATCTGGTCCAGTGTGTCATTTAAGGCCGTTATTTCCTTGTGATCTTTTGCTTAGATGATCTGTCCACTTCAGTGAGGGTAGTGTTAAAGTCCCCTACTATTATTTTATTATTGTCGTGTTTCTTTGCTTTTGTTATTAATTGGTTTATATAGTTGGCTGCTCCCATGTTAGGGTCATAGATATTTAAAATCGTTAGATCTTATTTTTGGACAGACCCTTTGAGTATGTTTTTGTGTCCTTCCTCATCTCTTATTATAGTCTTTGGCTTAAAATCTAATTGATCTGATATAAGGATTGCCACTCCTGCTTTCTTTTGATATCCATTAGCATGGTAAATGGTTTTCCACCCCCTCATTTTAAATCTGGAGGTGTCTTTGGGTTTAAAATGAGTTTCTTGGACAGAGCATATTGATGGGTTTTGTTTTTTTAACCCATTCTGATACCTTTTGTCTTTTGATTGGGGCATTTAGCCCATTTAGTTTCAGGATAACTATTGAGAAATATGAATTTAGTGCCATTGTATTACCTGTAAGGTGAGTGTTCCTGTATATTGTCTCTGTTCCATTCTGATCTGCTACTTTTAGGGTCTCTCTTTGCTTAGAGGACCCCTTTCAGTATTTCCTGTAAAGCTGGTTTGGTGTTTGCAAATTCTTTCAGTTTTGTTTGTCCTGGAAGCTTTTTCTCTCTCCATTTTCAATGATAGTCTAGCTGGATATAGTATTCTTGGGTGCATGTTTTTCTCGTTTAGTGCTCTGAATATATTATGCCAGTTCTTTCTGGCCTGTCAGGACTCTGTGGATAAGTCTGCTACCAATCTAATAATTTTACCATTGTATGTTACAGACTTCTTTTTGCGGGCTGCTTTCAAGATTTTCTCTTTGTCGCTAAGACTTGTAAATTTTGCTATTAGATGACGGGGTGTGGACCTATTCTTATTGATTTTGAGGCAGGTTTTCTGTGTCTCCTGGAGTTCGATGCTTGTTCCCTTTTCCATATTAGGGAAATTCTCTACAATAATCCTCTCCAATATACCTTCTACTCCCCTCTCTCTTTCTTCTTTTTCTGGAATCCCAATTATTCTAATGTTGTTTTGTCTTATGTTATCACTTATCTCTCGAATTCTCCCTTCGTGGTCCAGTAGTTGTTTGTCTCTCTTTTGCTCAGCTTCTTTATTCTCTGTCATTTGGTCTTCTATATTACCAATTCTGTCTTCTGCCTCATTTATCCTAGCAGTAAGAGACTCCATTTTTGATTGCACCTCATTAATAGCTTTTTTGATTTCAACTTTATTAGATTATAGTTCTTTTATTTCTCCAGAAAGGGTTATTATTTCTCTGGAGAGGGTTTGTCTAATATCTTCCATGCCTTTTTCGAGCCTGGTTAGAACCTTTAGAATTGTCATCCTGAACTCTAGATCTGACATATTACCAATGTCCGTATTGATTAGGTCCCTGACCTTCAGTATTTCCTCTTGCTCTTTTTTTTTTTTTTTGTAGTGTTTTTCCTGCCTTGTCATTTTTTTCCAGATCAGAATATATGAAGGAGTAAATAAAATACTAGAAGTTTGCAAAGTCCCCAGGAAAGTGTGCTTTGTCCAAATCAGAAGAGACCCCAGGGGCGCCTGGGTGGCTCAGTGGGTCGAGCATCTGCCTTTGGTCTAGCACATGATCCCGGGGTGCTGGGATCGATCCCCACATTGGGCTCTCTGCTCTGCTCCCTGAACGCTTTCTGTAGAGTTCCAGAGGACAGGAATGAAATGGCAGCCTCCCAATCTCCGTCCGGCGGAGTTGAGAGCTCAGGCCCTTCTCCTCAGTGTGCCCTCAGAGAAAAGTACTCAATCACTCCTATCTCTTTGGCCTCTGACCGCGCTTGGAGAAAAGCGCTAAATCACTCCCATCTCCCTGTCTTCCGGCTGCGCTCTGAGCTCACCTGGACTGTGACTGTTTCTTTGACTTTGGCACACAGCTCTGCCTGGAGTCTCTGAACCCCACAGTTCCCTGATCTCTTCCAGGGGGTGTCTCCCCAGATCTTGTGGGGACCCCACTCTCAGAGAAGTGGCCTGTGCTATGGAATACGGTTCAAGTTAAACTCAAGTTGAGAGCTCACTTCTCAGCTCTGTCTCTGTAGCCGGCTTGTTCACTCTACTACCTGCAAGCTCTGCGACACTCAGGCACTCCTGATCTTTCTGTGACCCTGAGTGAACAGGGGCCACACTGTCCTCACGTGGGCTTCCCCCCAGTTTAGCCTCTGAAGTGATGTCCCTCAGTGGAGCAGACTTTTCAAAGTCCTGATTTTGTGCTCTGTTGTTCCGCTGCTTGCTGGGATCCGGCCCCTCCCCACCACGGTCTATCTTCCTGTCGCTTTGAATTCACTTTTCTACCAGTGCTACCTTTCAGAAAGTGGTCGATTTTCTGTTTCTAAAATTGTTGCTCTTCTTCTCTACGATCTCCTTTTGGATTTGTAGGTGTATGGAATGGTTTGATAAGCTATCTAGCTGATCTGCTGCTACCTGATGTCGTCTCAGCCTGCTACTTCTCCACCATTTTGACTCCTCCCCCTCAAGTAGGAATTTCAGATTTACTTCCTTGGCTCAGAGTTTCTGGTTTTAGTCTTATCTTTCATGTAATTTTTTCCCAAAATTATGAAGTCTTGGAAATATGACTTTAAAATGATGCTTCTGACAGATCTCTTTAACTGCATGTCACTTATACACAGGTGTAATTTGTTACCTCTTTGAAGGTGTTTTAGTCTGAGAGGTGGAATACATGTTTTAGATAAAGGTACGTTTTTAATTAGTAAGTTGTTATTCTCATTTTTAACTGATGTTAATTAATTGTAACTTCAGTATACAGCATTGTCCCTACTGTACTTGGTTTAGCTTTCTATGATTTTAACTATATGTGGTCAACTGTGGTCTAAAGAATGTATGATGGAGAACCAGACATACATAATTCATAAACTTTAAATTGTGGTGGGTAGCATGATGCACTCTCTTGCCAACCTGCCTGGGATGTGAATCATCTCTGTAGTGTATTTACATTGTATAGGTTGCCTGTTAGTCATTTAGTAGCAGTGTCGGTTATAAGATTCACTACATTATAGTGCTTGTATTCAAGTAGACTTTATGTTACTTAATAATGGCCTCAAATTGCAAGAGTAATTATGCTGGCAATTTGCATATGCCAGAGAAAAGCTATAAAGAGCTTTCTTTAAGTGAGAAGGTGAAAGTTCTTGACTTAAATGCTGAGGTTGTCAAGATCCATGGTAACTTTTATTGCAGTATATTGTTATAATTGCATTTTATTATTAATCTCTTACTGTACCTATTATAAATATAGCTTTATCATAGTTATTTATGTATGTATAGGAAGAAAACATGGTATATACAGGCATCCCCTGGGGATTTTGGAATTTATTTTACTTAGATAAGACGGTCTACTATATTTTCCATGTAAAAATGGAACAAATTTATCCTTTGCCATATCTATCATCTACATGCCCCACTTAAATTTCCAAAATTCTATGCAATTCTAAAGTCTGTTTCTAGATGTCTCAGTAACCTATTTATCAGAGTAAAATACAATTATTGTATTATTTCTTCAGGTACATGCTAGATAGATATACATCTTTCTTTGTTTTTCCCCTCCACAAAATATGTTCATTATTTTTATTGCTAAATATTTCTTATCTGTGGAGTATTTTACAAAGGCATGTAAATAATAAAAACAATAAGTTGTGATCATTCTCTCCTTAAACCTCATTTTTAAAATTTCTGTTTTCTCTCTTTCTAACATCTTTAAAGAGGAAAATTCATTTTTTTACTCCGGCTCTATGTTTGGAGGCAAATATTTTACATACTATAATGAGGATGTTTTATGGTATGTAATTTAATTGGATGCTACAGTATTCAGTGTTTCCTTTAAAGACTCCCCCTAAGACATTCTTAATGGATTTCAATTTAAATTATTCCCATTCTTTCTGAATCCTCCCTTATATTTTATAGGTTTGAATTTTTTATTCTTTTTGTTAAATATACTTTTTTCAAAAACATGCATCTTAATAATAATGATGATGATGATGATGATAATAACCAACTGCTTACAGAGTAAGTTCTGTATTCTAGGTGATTTATGTCTATTTTCTGTAACTTCAGAACAGCATTAGCAAATGCTGTGCAGACTCAGAGGTTAGGTTAAATTACTTAACAAAGCTTACCCTGTGTATGTATCTGGGTTATGTAGATTCGAACTCAAGTCTATGTTACTTTAAAATCCAAATACTTACTGCTAATTCATGCTGTCTTAAATAAATGTGGGAGTATTATAAATTAATAATGAAGAGTCTGGATTCAAAAGTATGGGAAAATACAGCTATTTGGATAAACATTAAAATGAATAGAAGTCAAGAAATTAAAAACCCATTATTCTATAGCAACTTTACAGTTATTCCATGCCACCTTGGATTATTTTTGTGGTATTGTAAATACTGTTAGTTATTTTAAATTATTTTATATGCATGTGTAATATAATTGAGATATGACTTTTTCTGAGAACAAATAACTGTTTCTCCTATCTTCTATATTCAAATGATAAACAATAAATTCATTATGAATTCAAATTCATTAACATTATGTACTCTAGTTCACCCTATTCCCTTTTACGTCTTTGTGTTGGTATACTGCATGTTTTATGATCTTTTACTATTTGGTATCATTTTTTAAAAAAGATTTTATTTATTTATTTGACAGAGAGAGAGATCACAAATAGGCAGAGAGGCAGGCAGAGATGGGGGAAGCAGGCTCCCTGCTGAGCAGAGAGCCAATGTGGGGCTGGATCCCAGGATCCTGGGATCATGATCTGAGCCCAAGCAAAGGCTTAACTCACTGAGCCACCCAGGTGCCCCTATTTGGTCTCATTTTTATCACAACTGTTTATTTTAACTCTTTTAGAGAACCAGTTCCTAGTTTCATTGATCTGTTCTATTGTACTTTTTGTTTGTATTTCATTGATTTCTTGTCTAATCTTTATTAAATTATCTTCTGCTAGGTTTAGATTTCATTTGGTGCTCTTTCTCCAGTTCCTTTAAGTGTAAGGTCAGGTTGTGTATTTGAGACCTTTCTTGTTTCTTGAGAAAGGCATGTGTTGCTGCTTTCCCTCTCAGGACTGCTTTTGGTGCATCCCAATAGTTTTGAATAGTTGTGTTTTCAATTTCATTTGTTTACATGAATTTTTAAAAAAAATTCTTCTTTAATTTCCTGGTTGACCCATTCATTCTTTAGTAGGATACTCTTTAACCTCCATGTATTTGAGTTCTTTCCAAATTTCCTCCTGGGATTGAGTTCAGGTTTCAAAGCATTATGGCCTGAAAAATAACTATTTATTTTAATAAACTGTAAATGCAAATGTGCTATTTATTTTTATTTTAATCTTTTAGTTTCCCTCCATATTTTATAAATTAATCAATTAAGCAGTGATCATGTCAAAGGAAGTAAACTATCTGATTAAGAAAATGCTGCTAATATAATACAGAGCTGCTAGTGTCCAATGACTTCGCATCTTAAAGAACAGACGTATGATAAAATGCTCAACATCACTCAGCATCAGGAAAATACAAATCAAAACCACAATGAGGGGGCACTTGGGTGGCTCAGTGGGTTAAGCCTCTGCCTTCGACTTAGGTCATGATCTCAGGGTCCTGGGATTGAGCCCTGCATTGTGGCTCTCGGCTCGGCGGGGAGCCTGCTTCCCGCTCTCTCTCTGCCTGCCTCTCTGCCTATTTGTGATCTCACTCTCTGTGTCAAATAAATAAAATCCTAAAAAAAAAAAAAAAAAGTAGAAGAACACAATGAGATATCACCTCTCACTGGTCAGAATGGATAAAATTAACAAGTCAGCAAATGACAGATGTTGGTGAAAATATGGAGAAAGGGGAACCCTCTTACACTGTTGGTGGGAATGCAAGCTGGTACAACCACTCTGTAAAATAGTATGTGGGTTCCTCAAAAAGTTGAAAATAGAGCTACCCTACGACCCAGCAATTGCACTACTGGGTATTTACCCCAAAGAATCAAATGTAGTGATCCAGTAGGACACCTGCACCCCATTGGGGTATCCTACTAGATACCTGCACCCCAATGTTTATAGCAGCTATGTCCACAATAACAAAACTATAGAAAAAACCCAGATGTCCATTGACAGATGGATGGATAAAGAAGATGTGATATATGCATATTTACAATGGAATACTACTCAGCCAACGAAAAAATGAAATTTTGCCATTTGCGACAATATGTATGGAAGTAGAGGGTATTATGCTTAGTGAAGTCATTCAGAGTCATTCAGAGAAAGACATTTATCATATGATCTCACTGAGATCTGGAATTTAAAAAACAAAACAGGAATATAGAGGAAGGGAGGGAAAAATAAAAGAAGACAAAATCATAGAGGGAGACAAAACATAAGAGATTCTTAATCATTGAAATTAAACTGAGGATTGCTGGAGGGGACCTGATTTGGGGCATGGGATAACTAGGTGATAAACATTAAGGAAGGCATATTATGTAATGAGCACTGGCTATTATGTAATACTGATAAATCACTGAACTCTACCTCTGAAACTAATATATTTTATGTTAATTAATTGAATTTATTTATTTTTTTTAAAGATTTTCTTTATTTATTTGAGAAAGAGAGAGAATGAGAAAGAGCAAGCATGAGGGGGGAAGGTCAGAGGGAGAAGTCAACGCTCTGCTGAGCAGGAACCCTGATGCGGGACCCGATCCTGGGACTCCAGGATCATGATCTGAGCTGAAGGCAGTCCCTGAACCAACTGAGCCACCCAGGTGCCCTAATTAATTGAATTTAAATAAAGAATTTACAAAAGGTAAAGAAAATGTTAAACATTTATGCCCTCATTTAAGATCAACATGTTATTGTCAGGATTTGTTAATATTAAAGGATAAAAAACCAAAAGAACCTCATGGTTCATTAGTAAGTCTCTAAATCAATGTATGTAATTATATTTCAAATATTAGCAATGATGTCCATGGTAAAATCTAAATAGTGTTTTAGGTAGGTGGGGTTATTATTTTGACACTTTTCACTGCTTCTTGAATCATATATATATATTTTTTATGAAATGCCAGAACCTATCTTTATGTTGTTGTTGTTGTTTTCAAGTTTTTATTTAAATTCCAGTTAACATATAGTGTAATACTCTTTTCAGAGTGTAAGAGTGTAACAGTGTGATAGTCTTTTCAGGACTAGAATTTAGTGATTCATCACTTACATACCTTACCAAGTGCTCATCACAACTTGTGCCCTGCTTTATACTCATCACCTATTTAACCTATCCCATCGCCCACATCCCCTCCATCAATCCTCAGTTTGTTCTCTATAGTTAAGAGTCTGTTTTATGGTCTGCCTATCTCTCCCTTTTTTGCTGTTTGTTTTTTTGATGAATTTAAAATATATCACATATTCCTTGTGCTGTTAACAGACATACAAAAACTAATATTCAACATTGAAATAAAATATAGCTCCTAAATTTGTATTTTATAAATATATTCATATTTTATATTTTATAAATATTTGAATATTTCAAAAATTTTCAAATATTTTATAAATATTCAATGAATATTTATAGATTACTGACATTATGTCAAGAATTGTGTCAGACCTGAGATGGAGAGAGAGGGAAAGTAGTGATAATAAGATAAGGCATTAGATTCTTCTGATGAGAAACCACAATTACTAGGGGTAAAATGATACACATAATTAATAATAAAAAGGTAATAATGCTATAATAAAGATATAAATAAGATGCTGTGGGAATAGAGAGGAACAATCACTTTGGGAAGGGTCTGGTAAGACTTCCCAGAGGAAATGACGTTGTATGTGGGTCTATAGGGTGAGTAGGATTTACCCACAAGTTGAAACAGGGATATGCATATATCTAGGCATTGGGAAAACACGATAGACTTGTACTGTTTGAATTTGTGTGTAGAATTCCTATAAACACAAGTGCTACTAATATTAACTGATATAGGAATATTAATGAATCAAATATAGTATGTGTTAATGCTTTTGGTGGCATGATTTTCTAAAGTGGTAGTACTGGGTAAAATTATGAGCAAAAAAAATATAATCCTTTCTTGCTTTCTATGTTAGTTATGTTCTTAGAAAAATGTATATTTATTAAAGCTACACAAAATGTGTTTAATGGAGGTAGGTTCTAAGCTCACAGAATTAAAAATAGGATTTTTACATATATTAGTATCTGTATAGGACATTTATGTCCTGTATAGGACAAAGTTTTCCTGGACTCTCCTCTGCTTTGCACTACATCTAGCATTTCTGGTCTCCACCCTCCAAATGACATCACTATTCTTTCACCATTATGAAAACAAAGAAACACCTCAACAAATGTCCAGAATTCCCTGTAAGAATACTGCTCTGCATTGACAACCGTCGCAAGAGAATAATTATAATAATAGAAGTAACAAAAATTCTTAGAGAAGTGGAGAATATGTATATAAATCATTTCTTTATCTTTCTAAGCAGAGTGTCAGTAGATACCATTTAACATTCATAAATTGACTATAATATTGTGCTAGTTTTTGTCTGTTTGCTTCATCTGGTCTTTGTTCCCTTTCTCTTTTGTTTTCTGTCTTCTTTTAGATTAATTGGCTGTTTGTTTTGATTTCATTTTATCTTTACTTTTGGCTAATTCGTGACCTTTGTTATAGTGTTTGACTTTTCAGTATACATCTTTAATTTATTATAATTCACCTGCTTTCAAACAATATTATACAGCTTTATATTTCATTTAAGAAACTTAAAACAACATACTTCTGATTCCTTTCTCCCATCTTTTGTGTTACTCTTGTTATTTATTTGACTTCTACCTGTGGTATAATCTCTTAACACATTGCTACTATTTTTTCTTTAGATAGTCATTTATTATCTTTAGGTATTAAAGATAAGAATATTTGTGTTTACCTTCATTTATAATATTTCTAAAGTCTTTAATTTCTTTGTGTGGATCTTAGCTTATATCTATTATCTTATATCTATTATCATTTCTTTATCTATTATCATTTTCTTTAGGCCAGAAGAACTTTCTTTAACCTATCTTATAATATCAGACTGCTGATAATGAATTCTCTCATCTCTTGTTTTCCTCAAAATACCTGAATTAATTTTTTAAATCTATTTTTCTTTCAATAATTTAAAGATGTTATCCCCTTGACTTCTGGTTTGCACAGTTTCTTAATGTAATTCTGTAATTTTTATCTTTGATTTATCTGTGATTTTGCCTGTGATTTGTATTTTCATATATGATACATAAAGTTTTTTTTTTTAAAGATTTTATTTATCCATTTGACAGACAGAGATGACAAGTAGGCAGAAAGGCAGGCAGAGAGAGAGAGGAGGAAGCGGATTCCCTGCCGAGTAGAGAGCCCGATGGGGGGCTCGATCCCAAGACCCCAAGATCATGACCCGAGCGGAAGGCAGAGGCTTTAACCCACTGAGCCACCCAGCTGCCCCGATAGATAAAGTTTTAAAAGTAAATATTTTGTTTGGTGCTTCTTAAGTCTGTAGCTGGATATTTTTCATTAATTGTGGAAAATCATAGGTGTTATCTCTTCAAATAGTTTTTCTGCCCCATTCACTCTCATCTTCTTCCGGAATTTTAGTTATATATATGTTAGATCATTTGATATTGTTCTGCAGCTTTTGGATGCCATGTTTTTTCTTTTTCTTTTTCTTTTTTTTTTTTTAACTTTGTGTTTATGTTTGGCTTATTTCTATTGATCTAGAGTTCACTAATTCTTTCCTCATCTATGTCAAGTTTACTGATGAGTACAGTGAAGAAATTTTTCATATCTGTTACTGTATTTTTTTAGTTTAAGCATGTATTTTTGGGTGATTATTGTAGTTTGCATCTCTCTGCTGAAATTCCCCATTTTTCATGCATTTTATCCTCTTTTTCCACCAGAGGCTTTAGCATATTAGTCTTAGTTACTTTATTTAATTAAAGAAATATTTATTAACTTATTTTATGGATTGGTGGGGAAGAGTAAGAGAGATAGAGAATCCCAAGTAGGCTCCATACCCAGCTTGGAGCCCCATGTGGGTTCTATCTCATGAACCTGAGATCATGACCTGAGCTGAAATCAAGAATTGTGCATTCAACCAGCTGAGCCACCCAGGTGTCCCAGTCTTAGTTATTTTAATTCATAGTTTAGTCTTTTCTGAATCTACTTCAATTAATTGCTCTTGACAGTAGGTTGTCTTTTCTTGATTTTTTTTTTGTAAGTTCCTCAATTTTGTGTTGTATACTTGACTCCTAGTATAGAACAGTAGGCAGTGATAGAAATACTATTTTTCGGTGTCTTGGTGGCTCAGTGATTTCAGCGACTGCCTTTGGCTCAGATCATGATCTCAGGGTCCTGGGATCAAGCCCTGCATCAGGCTCTCTGCTCATCGGGGGGCCTGCTTCCTCCCCGCTCTCTGCCTGCCTCTCTGCCTACTTGTGATCTCTGTCTGTCAAATAAATAAAATCCTAAAAAATAAAAGAGATACCATTTGTCACTGGAAATGGATATACCTCTTCTCCTGGCTGTGTGAGGGCTTATGTCAATTTAGTCATGAGTTAAGCTGGGTTAAGTTTGTTTTTATGGTTATCTTGAGTTTATCACTGGCTTCAAATTCTTCTTTAGTTACTTTAATAATTTATTTATTTCTTTGTTTTTAAAATTAAAAAATTAAAAAAATTAAAAAAATTGAATTCCAATATAATTAATGTGTAGTATTATATTAGTTTCAGGTATACAATATATTGATTCAATAATTCTATACATTACTCAGTGCTCATCATCATAGTACGGGTACGCTTAATCCCTTTCACCTGTTTCAACCATCCCCTCACCTTCCTCCCCTCTGGTAATCATCCTTTTGTTCTCTGTATTTAAGAGTCTGTTCTTTTGCCTCTTTTTTCTTTTATTTATTTGTTCTGTTTCTGAAATTCCACATGTATGTGAAATTATATGGTATTTGTCTTTCTTGACTTACTTTGTTTAGCATTATATATTCTAGATCCATCTATGTTGTTGGAAATGGTAAGATTTAATTCTTTTTTATGGCTGAGTAAGATTCTATTATATCTATATATGAAATGCTTTTTATCCATTCATTTGTTGATGGAGTCTTGGGTTGCTTCTGTAATTTGGCTATTGTAAATTATGTGGCAATAAACATAGGAATGTACATATCTTTTTGAATTAGTGTTTTGTATTCTTTGGGGAAGTGTACCCAGTAGAGTAATTACCAGATCACATGGTAGTTCTATTTTTAATTTTTGAGGAACTTCCATACTGTTTTCCATAGTGGCCATACCAGTTTGTATTCTTACCAATAGTGCATGATGGTTCCTTTTTCTCCACATTCTTGTGAACACTTGTTTCTTGTGTTTTTGAATTAACCATTATGACAGGTGTTAGATGATACTTCATTGCAGTTTTGATTTGCATTTTACTGATGATGAGTGATGTTGGGCTATCTTTTCACATGTCTGGTGGTGGAGAAATGTCTGTCCATGTCTTGTGCCCATTTTCAAATTGGATTGTTTTTTGGGTGGTGTTCTATAAGTTCTTTATATATATTGGATATTAACCCTTTATCATATATGTTATTTGCCAATATCTTTACCCATTCAGTATGCTATTAGTTTTGTTGGTATTTTCCTTTGCTGTATAGAAGCTTTTTATTTTGATGTAGTCCCAAAGGTTTGCTTTGGCTTTTTTTTTTTTTTTAAGATTTTATTTATTTATTTGACAGAGAGAGAGAGAGAGAGAGATCACAAGTATGCAGAGAGGCAGGCGGGGGGGGGGTGGTAAACATTCTCCCTGCTGAGCAGAGAGCCGGAAGTCTCAATCCCAGGGCCCTGAGATCATGATCTGAGCTGAAGGCAGAGGTTTAACCCACTGAGCCACCAAGGTGCCCTGTTTTGGCTTTTATTTCTCTTCCCTGAGGAGACGTATCTAGAGAAATGTTGTTGTGGCTAATGTCAGAGAAATTGCTGCCTGTGCTCTCCTCTAGGATTTTTTATGGTTTCAAATCTCACATTTAGGTCCTAAGTCCATTTTAAGTTTATTTTTGTGTATGGTGTAAGAAAGTGGTCCAATTTCATTCTTTTATATATAGCTGCCCAGTTTTTTTAACACCCTTTTTTGAAGAGACTTCGGTTTCCCATTGCATATTCTTGCCTCCTTTGTCAAAGATTAACTGACCAAATAATCATGGATTTATATCTGGGCTCTTTATTCTGTTCTCTTGATCTATGTATCTGTTTTTGTGCTGGTACCATACTGTTTTGATTACTACAGCCTTTGCAGTATATCTTGAAATCTGGGATTGTGATACTTGTAGTTTTGTTTTCCTTTTTCAAGATTGCTTTCCATAGTTTGACAACCATGGCCATTGCTGCTATAAACATGGTTGTCAGGGTGTTTGGTGGTTTCATACAAATTTTAGACTTATTTGTTCTATTTCTGTGAAAAATGTTGTTGGTGTTTTGGTAGGGATTGCATTAAATCAGTAGATAGCTTTGGGTAGTATAGGCATTTTGACAATACTTGTTTTTCCAACCCATGAGCGTGGACTATCTTTCCATTTATATGTATCATCTTTAATTTTTTCATCAGTGTTTTATAGTTTTCACAGTACAGGTCTTAAACCTCCTTGGTTAGTTTTATTACTAGGTATATTATTACTTTTGGTATAATTGTAAAATCAGGTTGTTTTCTTAATTTCTTTTTCTGCTACTTTATCAGTTTTATATAGAAATGCAACAGGTTTCTGTATATTGATTTGTATCCTGTGACCTCCCTGAATTCATTCATCAGTTCTAGTAATTTTTGTGGAGTCTTTAGGGTTACCTTATTCATAAGGGAAAGGTCTAGAGTGATTGAGAGTTTTCCCTCATTCATCTGCTCCACCCTAAACTTTTGTCCTTTGCTGGGTACTCCTTCCACAGACAGGGTTTATTTCCATGCTTTTGTCTTATCCCTAGCAGTAGATGACAGTTGTTTTTTAGTGCTTGCTATCTTAGTATTGAGGGAACAAGAGTATTTCTGTTGTCTTGGTCTAGTTGAAGACCAGGACCTAACCTTAGGCAGGTCCTATATGCTGTGGTCTTGGGGTAGAGTTTTTTCAATGATACCATCTGTCTTCTCTCTTTCCTCTCTGCCTTGAATCATTGTTGGGTCTTGTGTGAGACAGTTTTTTTCTTCCCCTCCTCCAGATATAGAGGATATATATATATATATATTTTTTTTTTTTTCTGTTCTTCCTTCTGTTTGGAGTCTCTTATTTGTGTAGTGGGGTTTTAAGGTTTGCTACTTGTCCCCCAGTGGCTTGTCTTTTTCTTCTCCATAAAGGAAAATGATATTGATAGGGCTTCATGCCTTTTCTATAACAAAAGGCTATCCCCTTCTCCATTCCTGCATTACAGTGAAAGGCATTTTCTAGTTTTCTGCCCTGCTCCTAACGTGATGGAGGCATATATAGAAGAGTATGGCAGTGGGTGTGAATTCCCTTTATGTCTATGATGCTTAGAGGGTCTATACTCTATTTCCTGTACTTGGCTTTTGACAGTTAAAAAAAAATTTAGCTTCATTCTACCATTTGTATGGCACCTGGCCTTTCTTCCTCTTGTGCTCTACCATAAAGTGCTTTTGGTTGGCCTGACTTTCCTTGGATATCAGATTATTGTTGCCCTGCAACCTCCATTTTCCAATAGATTTTTGTAAGTTATGATTTTGTTCCTTTTTGGGATTATCTTACTAAGGTGGAAGCTATGATTTTTTTCAACTTTCTACATCCACCTAGAAGTGAAACTTATAAAATTAAAAAAAAAATTAAAGTTCCTATTAAAAAGTGTAACTTATTTTTTAAAATTTAAATTCAATTAGCCAACATACAGTACATTATTAGTTTCAGATATAGTGTTCAGTAATTTATCAGTTTCCTATAATACCCACTTCTTCTCACATCATGTGACTTCCTTAATGCCCATCACCCAAATACCCCATCCCTCGACCCATCTCCCCTTCAGCATCCCTCAGTTTGTTTCCTATAGTTAAGAGTCTCTTACGGGGTGCCTGGGTGGCTCAGTGGGTTAAAGCCTCTGCTTTCAGCTCAGGTCATGATCTCAGTGTCCTGGGATCGAGCCCCACATCAGGCTCTCTGCTCAGCAGGGAGCCTGCTTCCCCCCTCTCTCTCTCTGCCTGCCTCTCTATCTACTTGTGATATCTCTCTGTGAAATAAATAAACAAAATCTTAAAAAAAAAAAGTCTCTTACGGTTTTTCTTCCTCTCTGATGACTTCCCATTCAGTTTCCCTCCCTTCCCCTATGATTCCTTGCACTCTTTCTTGTATTCCACATATGAGTGAAGCCATATGATAATTGTCTTTCTCTGATTGGCTTATTTCACTCAGCATATTACCATCCAGTTCCATCCACATTAATGTAAATGGTAAGTATTCATCCTTTCTGATGGCTGAGTAATATTCCATGTGTGTGTATATGTGTGTGTGTGTGTGTGTGTGTGTGTGTTTGTATAGAGATATAGATATATATAACACCTTCTTTATCCATTCATTTTTCGATGGACATCTTGGCTCTTTCTATAGTTTGACTATTGTGGACATTACTGCTATGAACATTGAAGTTCAGGTTCCTCTTCGGATCACTACATTTATATCTTTGGGGTAAACACCTAGTAGTGCAACTGCTGGTTCATAGAGTAGCTCTATTTGTAACTTTCTGAGAACCACCATACTGTTTTCCAGAGTAGCTGTACCAGCTTGGATTCCCACCAACAGTATAATATAACTTATATGTTAATTCAGTAGTTCTCAAATTATTTCTGGTTGTGGAACATTAGGAAATTATAATGCTAGTTATAGAATTATTGTTTTATTTGAATTAAAGTAATTAAACGGTTCCTTTTTTAAAAGACTTATTTGAGAGAGTGAGCAGGCACGTGCGAGAGAGAGCAAGCGAGCGTGTACAAGGTTGGGAGGAGGCGAAGGATGAGGGACAAGTAGACTCCCCATGAACAGGGACCTTGGCGTGGTACTTGATCCCAGTACCCTGGGATCATGACCTGAGCAGAAGGCAGATGTTTAACTGAGCCACCCAGGCTGCCCTAAGTGAACATTTATGAGAGTTTAAGTGTATTAACTACTTATTAAGTACTTGGTGCAGTTTTTTTTTTTCTTTGTGAATTTCTTTTTTTTTTTCATTTATTTATTTTCAGCATAACAGTATCATTATTTTTTCACCACACCCAGTGCTCAATGCAATCCATGTCCTCTATAATACCCACCACCTGGTACCCTGACCTCCTACCCCCCTGCCACTTCAAACCCCTCAGATTGTTTTTCAGAGTCCATAGTCTCTCATGATTCACCTCCCCTTCCAATTTACCCCAACCCCCTTCTCTCCAACTCTCCATGTCTCCATGCTTTTTGTTATGCTCCACAAATAAGTGAAACCATATGATAATTGACTCTCTCTGCTTGACTTATTTCACTCAGCATAATCTCTTCTAGTCTCGTCCATGTTGCTACAAAAGTTGGGTATTCATCCTTTCTGATGGAGGCATAATACTCCATAGTGTATATGGACCACATCTTCCTTATCCATTCATCTGTTGAAGGGCATCTTGGTTCTTTCCACAGTTTGGCGACCGTGGCCATTGCTGCTATAAACATTGGAGTACAGATGGCCCTTCTTTTCACTACATCTGTATCTTTGGGGTAAATACCCAGGAGTGCAATGGCAGGGTCATAGGGAAGTTCTATTTTTAATTTCTTGAGGAATCTCCACACTGTTCTCCAAAGAGGCTGCACCAACTTGCATTCCCACCAACAGTGGAAGAGGGTTCCCCTTTCTCCACATCCCCTCCAACACATGTTGTTTCCTGTCTTGCTAATTTTGGCCATTCTAACTGGTGTAAGGTGATATCTCAATGTAGTTTTAATTTGAATCTCCCTGATGGCTAGTGATGATGAACATTTTTTCATGTGTCTGATAGCCATTTGTATGTCTTTATTGGAGAAGTGTCTGTCCATATCTTCTGCCCATTTTTTGATATGATTGTCTGTTTTGTGTGTGTTGAGTTTGAGGAGTTCATTATAGATCCTGGATATCAACCTTTTATCTGTACTGTCATTTGCAAATATCTTCTCCCATTCCGTGGGTAGCCTCTTTGTTTTCTTGGTGCAATTTAATGGAGATCTTTTGGATTTTAGTAGTCATGCTAGGTATTTTCATTTACCATTCCTTAACAATGGATGGGAAAAACTGAGGCTTAAAGGGATAAGTTGATTACTTTGTGTCACAGAAGTAATATTTATTAGAGGTGAGATTTCAGACCTTACGTTTCTGATTTCAAAATGTATATTGTTTCTACTCTACAACATTATATAGTTAATTTCTTACTGTTTGATAAGCACTAAATGATGGGAGGGGGGAAAATAATAATAAAAATCTCATTGGATTTATATTCTTAAATGTATTTTGATT
Organism: Mustela putorius furo; assembly: GCF_011764305.1. Lineage (NCBI taxonomy): Eukaryota > Metazoa > Chordata > Mammalia > Carnivora > Mustelidae > Mustela > Mustela putorius. The sequence goes on along the minus strand of NW_025422005.1, from coordinate 39,238,746 downwards.
TCTGTTAAACATGAGCCTTTTTTTTTTTTTTTAATAGGCAATGATGTGGGAAATGATGATGCCATTGGAGGGAATGTGAGCAAATGTATGGTGCTTCCGTCTGGATACTGTGGACAGCCCAAGAAAGGACATCTTATCTTTGATGCTTGCTTTGAAAGTGGTGAGTATATTAAAGACCATTGCTTTTGAATTTGTCTTAGATTGTTTCAAAATCCAATTCATCTGTTCATTTGGTGTGATTCCACCCATTTAATATTTCATCATAATGGAATAAGTTGTCAGGGGAAAAATCACTTTTTAAAGAATTAAATTGGAAATACTTGAAAATGAAATGCTATGTTTTTATTGCTATAAGTGATTAATGGTATAATGGTAATACTAATGAGCATTCATATTTTATAAAATGACTTTTCAGATATTATTTCTTTTGGGATAAAACAGATATAATTTGACTTTTTGATAAATCATTAATTATTGAATGTTTATCATGTACCTGTATCTATGTGACATGCTCACAGAACTTAGTCCTTGTCAGAGAGGAGGTCTTCTATGAAGATATTATTAGGGAACAGATTCAGTTGGACACAAACCAAACAGCAAAAGTAATATTGCATCACAATCATCAAGTGCTGTGAGTATTCTGAATGGGAAGATTGAAACTGAGTATTCTGAATGGGAAGATTGAAACTTGATTACAAATTCCCATCCAGTAGAGATTGGATCTTGTTAACTTTTTTGTGCCCCGAACCTTATACTCTGAATGGCATATTGTACATATTCAGAATATGTTGAAAATTTTAATGAAGGAGGCAAATACAATTTTGTTTTATAAATAATTGTTAATTATTTTTGGTTTTCATAATGTATGTGTGCATACATTATGCGTGTGTTTGTCATTGGCTGGAGGGACATGGAGTGTCAATTATGTGACACTTCTCCGAACCCTAAGAACATTGGTTGTTTATCAACAATTGAAATCTTGTTTATGTAAGATTTTGCTCCTGGTTTACAGGACTATCATAACAAAGTACCACCAACTGTGTGGCTTAAACAACAGAAATTCATTACCTCATAGTTCTGAAAATTTTAGATCAAGGTGTCAGTAGGGTTGGATCTTTCTAAGGGTTGTGAATAATATAATCCATGTCTTTTGTCTAGCTTCTAGTGATTTGCTAGCAGTTTTTGGTATTCTTTGGTTTATAGAATCATCGCTCTGATCCCTGCCTTCATCTTCACTTGGAATTCTCCCTGAATGCATGCCTTTCTCTAAATATTCCCTCTTTATGAGGCTGCCAGTCATATTGGATCAGGGGCCACTCTAATGACCACATTTTAACTTGATTTTTGTAGAGATGCTGTTTCCGAGTAGAGTCACATCCTGAGGTATTGGGTGTTACGACTTTAATATGCATTTTGGGGGCACATAATTCAACCCATAATTAGTAGTATAGATAGCATTGTTCTTCCATTCAGATCTGAACACTGTCCACATAATTAAGAACAATTTCTTGTACTTTTCTTGAATTTTGCATTATTGCCTTTTCTGGGATGTATTTGTTGTCTAGAAAATATCTTTTGAATTCTTTTTAACCTCAGTTAAAGGAGGAAGGCTCTTTTAATAATAATAATAACTCTATAAAGTTTGGAATTATTCTTTTAAAGATTATATGTTGTTTTGGTTCACCTATAGTCTGAAATAATACAGATTTCTTTCTTAGATCCTATTTTTCTTAACCCTAGTTATCTTTTTCCATCCTTTACTGAAAATCTCAGTAGAAGAAATTACCCAATTTGACCGCATAGTATCCAAATTAATAATCCATATTAACCAACAGTGTATGAGCAGTTGGTTTCTATCAATTGTATCTGTCCTAGTAGTGCATAAATATTGCAGTAATAGTAGAGCGCCTAAGTGGACACCCTTTGGAGTCAAGCTAAATTTTAAATCCTTACTTGAAAACTGGGCCATAGTTTCCTCATCATTTAATGGGGAATGATGCCTATCCTTCATCTTAAAGAAAAAAATGTGTATTTCATTGTTTAAAAAGTTAAAACATCTTACCAAAATATATACAAAATAATAGTAAAATGAGTACCTAAAATGCATGCTATGAGTTCTCATAAATTTGCTATAGGTAGGTAATAGATTTAACTGCGAGTAGCCAGTGCCAAGAGAAAAACAATGGCCAGGAGATAAAAATAAACCAAATATTGAGATTCTATTGGGTTTTCTAAAGCAGACACTGAAAGGTGATGAATAGTATCCCCAAAAATATCCCTATGGTATTTATAACAATATATTTTATAGGAGTGTATTTTGTAACATCCTTCATTGTGGACTGAGGGCAAAATGCTAAAGGGCATTGTGAAAGAAATTTAGTTGGCACTTGAAACTATTAGTTTAACATATGCTGTTTTCATCTGATCTAATTTAAATTCAGGGATTTATTTTAGATTATTTAAAACAGGGAAATCAGAGGGATATTCTCTTATATGCTGACTCTGAACTACTTACTGTGGCTGCCCAATGTGTTGAACAGGATTTTGTAGGTGCATCCAAACTTAGAGAAGAGTAGGGTGGTTAAGAGAGTCAATGATTGGGAAGTATTGTTTCATGTGGATGGAGTATATTGCCTTAAGTTAGGCCCCCATAAGAATTTTTTTTCTTTCTAAGTTGTAGAATATATACAGTGCTTTGTATATTGCTTGGTCCTGAACTGGTGGCTAATCTGTTTTTCTCATGAGAAATGAGTTCTGCAGGTCAAACATGAACTCTCTAGTGAGTCCCTGGTCTGTTTTTTCAGTACCCTGATATGTGTCAGTAATATTTTCCTTGGAAAAACAGCAAGACCACCCTAATTTTATCCTTCTGTAGACACCTGACACTTTTCATGATTGTCCTTTTCTACTACACTTAACCTGCTTCAGGACAGAATCTGTATCTTCTTAATCTCTGTTCTCCCAACCAAGCAGAGTGCTTATGAAATTAAGCACTAAATTAATAGTGTATTTATTTTTTGAATGAAGTAGGGAGAAATTAACTCTTTTCTAGCTCTCACAAATAATTAATTGCTTGATGTCCCCAGTCTACCAACTTTTCTCAAGCTTCCATGTTTGTATATACTGTTTTCTTTGTGACCTAGATCCTTTTCTCTTCCTGGTGAAGTGTTAATTCAGACACACTCCAGTATTCTTCTTCCAAGAAACAGTACCTCTCTGGCAAATATGGCTGTCTCTGCCTTTATATTTACAGACACCTCTTATGCTCTTATATGCTAACCTTTTATTATATTTCTTTCTTTTCCTTTTCACTGAAACCTTGAAATCAGGGGTGATTTCTTATTTGGTTCTCTAGTGCCTACTGTACTATCAGTCATATATCAAGGAGCTCAATAAACGAATAATAAGTGAGGGAGGATAGATAGTGAAAAAATGGTTTTCATAAAGTGAGATTTTAAGATAAATAAAATATTTTTACATTTAGATAAAAACATTATGCTGAGTGAAATAAATCAAGCAGAGAGAGTCAATTATCATATGGTTTCACTGATTTGTGGAGCATAACAAATAGCATGAGGACAAGGGGAGTTAGAGAGGAGAAGGGAGTTGAGGAAAATTGGAAGGGGAGATGAACCATGAGAGACTATGGACTATGAAAAACAACCTGAGGGTTTGAAGGGGTCGGGGATGGGAGGTTGGGGGAACCAGGTGGTGGGTATTAGAGAGGGCACAGATTGCATGGAGCACTGGGTGTGGTGCAAAAAACAATGAATACTGTTTCGCTGAAAATAAAAAACAAAACAAAACCGAATAACTTAACATTAATAGCAGTAAGAACATTAAGAAGAAAAAACAATTAAAATATCAATTATTTATTACTCATAGAACACTATGATAAATGATATACATAGGTTACTTCATTTAATAGAGAAACCTTCTGAGGTACTAAATCTCTCTTTGTAGGTGAGGAAACTAATGCTCATAGATGTAAAGTTATCTCCCTTGAATTGCATGACTGACAGAGGTGTAGCTGAATTTGAATCTGGGCCTTTCCTGGTTCCAAAGGCCATACTTCTATTATATACACATATTATCTTATTATAGGTCAGTTTATGACATATGAATAATAGATATATTGTTGAAAACTTCTCATTAAGTAATAAGTTATATAGGAATATATAGATATATAGTAAGATAAGATAATAAAGTTTTTTGATAAGAAATAAAAAATTATCTAATTGGTTTAAAATAAGCCATCCAAATAAATTCTATGTTTGGTTGCCATCATATATAATATGATTAATGTTTTTGATTGATATGAGTGTGTGTATGTATATTGAATATGAGAAGAGCAATATAATTTACACTACAAATTAGTTAGCCTCAGAGACTTAATATGATATTTAAATTACTATGACATGAAAAAGGTTCAGTTGTTTATATACCATTTCAAAATGATAGAAATAAAAACTTAAAACTTAAATTTTTAAATTTTTAATTTCTCTAATGGAATTTTACTACATTTATTTGTATAATCTTTGAAAATTAATGTTTTATTTCCTTTTGAAAGGAAATAGTTTTTATTCTTGGCACAGTATGAAAATGTGCCATGACTACAATAGAAATTGTGGGTTTTAGTCTAATATCTCACTTTTTTTTTTTAGATATCCAAATGGTTGATATAGTTTTTCTTTTTAATTTTTTGAGGAAGGTTAACAAATATAATTGTATATACTTAATGTGTCCAATATGATGGTCTGATATATCTATCTATCTATCTCATATGTATTATCAAATATATATATGTAATATAGAGTAATTACTAAGATTAAGATAATTAACACATCCATCACCTCATATAATTACCATAGTTAACTTTTCTGCATGGTAAAAATCCTTAAGATCTACTTTTATGAACTTTCAAGTATACCATGCTATATTAATAATGATAGTCACCATGGTGTACATACATTAGATCCTCAAAACTTATTCATATAACTGAAAATTTGTACCTTTTCAGTTATATCACCCCATTTCCCCTTCCCCCTAACCTCCGGTAACCACCTTTCTATTTCTTGTTTCTGTGAAATTGATTTTACTGCAGCATTGTTCAAAATAGCCAAGATATCAAAACAACAAAAATGTCCCTCTATATATGAGTGGTCACACACACACACACACACACACAGGAATATCATTCAGCTATTAAAGAATCTTCCTATTTGTGACAGTGTGCTTGAATTGGAAGGCCTATGTTAACTAAATTTTTTTTAAATAGCAGTATAGTATAATGCCAAAACCACAGGTTTTGGTTTCAGACAGACCTGGTTTCATATATTAACTTTTACTCATCTGTAAAATTAGTAAAACAAATATCTGTATTGCAGAACTATTCTGCAAATTAGGATAATATATAAAAGAGACCGTACAATATATGCCTATCAATTTCAGGTAATAATTCTGGCACATATATAATATCATTTCAAGAGTCTAAAATGTGCCAGGCCTTTTTGTGGTATATTTATATGTGTCATTACCAATCCTTAGAACAACCCTACAAAATACAAACCTTAGATTGGGTTCCCCCCAGAATCATACCCTGAGACAAGGACTTATGTAAGGTTGTACGTTTAGATAGGGATCTGAAAAGAGAGATACTCTGGGTAATTCATGCTTGCTGGACAGACGTGCCACCTTACTAGGCCATTATGTATCTTAGAGAAAAAAATTAACACATTTTGGAGAAAACAGCATGGTTATGTAATATGAAGTGTTTCACTATGTCTAGAAATTCTGTTGGAGAGATACTGGCAGCTATGCAACTGTATCTGAATAATTTTATTTTGTTATTTGTTTCTGATTCATAATCGAAAGAAACCTGAACTTCTGTTATTATAAGGTTTTCAGTTGTTTTTTAAATTTCTGACCTCTTTACTGAATTATTTCTACATACATGTATCGTTATGTATCTATATCTATATTTTTCTCTTATTTGTTTGTCTTCTTTTTGAGGAAGAAGTGAAACATTTCATTCCCAAATAGATTTCCTCTAAGAATGATGACATTTCCTATAGTAACATTACTGAACCTAAGGACTTCTGAAAAAACAGTTGCAAAAGAATGAAGTATGTTTAATAAAATTGTATTTACACATCTTTTCACCTGTTCTTTTTAAATTATATGAGACAATGCTTTGAAGGGGACTTTGAGTACATATAAAAAACCCTCTATGCTTTAGTAGTAAAATAACTTCATAAAAGGGGACACATCACTTGATTAAATATGGTTTATTGAGTCCATTTATAGCCCTCCTCTTTTCAGTAAAGATTAAAGTTACTATTTGAATGATTATATGTATGTATTAGTTTAAAATCTAAGACATAAATGCCTTTTCAAGTGATAGCCAAATGATACATTTTCAATTAGAATGTTTAAAATTTTCTATTATTATTGATTTCCATTTACAAACAAAATTTTTAAAATTATATTAGTAAAACTAGAATGTTGTGTATTTTTTTGTCTTATTCTCCATAAAATACTTGTGTTTTGATACTATACTGCAGTATTGAAAAGTCCATACAAATTCTGGGTTGTCATACAGCTTTCAGATAGACTTGCCTTTTGAAGGTATGAGGATATTTTGTGCAGGCCACCTATTTGTAGTTTGTTTCATTTCTCATTCTTTGCCCATTCTTCTTATCGCAGGTGCCAACCCCGTGAAAATTGAACTTCCCATGCTCCCTTGTTATCTGGATTCTGGCTAGGTTTGGCTAATAGGAAATTCTAGCAGGAGATTGAAAGGCAGGTAGAAAGAACTTTGTCTTGATACCCCCCCCCCCGCCTTTTTTTTTGTTTTGGGCAGCATTTCCACCAGTAGCTATATTCCTTTTATGGTTTTGCCAGGCAGCCCCTTTCTTGTGATCCCAGCTTTGTTGGATTGCCCTGACTCCCAGGATATCACCACCTCTTGCCTTTGCCCCTTTGCCTGTGTGTACAGTAGAGACTTCCTGCTATTGTTAATCTCTGTGTTGTCCCACTTTCACCTTTTTGATCTTTCAGCTCTCCCAAAACTTTTGCAACTGATTTCCTTTTTTAAAGATTTAAAACCAATTAGCCACATTATATACATCTTTAGGTCCAGATATAGTGTTCAATAATTTATCAGTTTCCTGTAACACCCAGTTCTCCTCTTATTACTTGACCTTCTTAATGCCCATCCCCCAAATATCCCATCCCCGACCCATCTCCCCTCCAGCAACCCTCACTTTGTTTCCTATAGTGAAGAGTCTCTCATGGTTTTTCTCCCTCTCTGATGACTTCCCATTCAGTTTTCCCTCCCTTCCCATATGATCCTCTGCCCTGTTTCTTATATTTCTCACATGAGTCAAACTATATGATAATTGTCTTTCTCTGATTGATGTATTTCACTCAGCATATTACTCTCCACTTCCATCCATATCAATTTAAATGGTAAGTATTCATCCTTTCTTATGGCTGAGTAATATTCCATTGTATATATATATACATCACATCTTCTTTATCCATTCATCTGTCGATGGACATCGTGGCCCTTTCCACAGTATGGCTATTGTGGACATTGCTGCTATGAACATTGGGGTGCAGGTGTCCTTTCGGATCACTACATTTGTATCTTTGGGGTAAATACCTAGTAGTGCAACTGCTGGTTCATAGAGGAACTCTATTATTAACTTATCGAGGAACTTCCATACTGTTTTCTAGAGTGGCTGCACCATATTGCTTCCCATCAGCAGTATAAAGGATTCCCCTTTCTCTGCATCCTCACCAACATTTGTTGTTACCTGTTTTGTTAATTTTAGCCTTTCCGACTGATGGGCGGTGGTATCTCATTGTGGTTTTGATTTATATTTCCCTGATACATAGTGATATGGACTATTTTTTCATGGGTCTCTTGGCCATTTGGATGTCTTTAGAGAAATGTCTCTTCATGTCCTCTTCCCATTTCTTGACTAGATTATTTGTTTTTTGGGTGTTGAGTTTGATATGTTCTTTATAGAATTTGGATATTAGCCCTTTATCTGATATGTCATTTGCAAATATCTTCTCCCATTCCATAGGTTACCTTCTAAATTTGTTGACTGTTTCCTTTGATGTGCAGAAGCTTTTTATCTTGATGAAGTCCCAGTAGTTCATTTTTGCTTTTGTTTCCCTTGCCTTTAGAGACATGTCTAGCAAGAAGTTGCTGCAGCTGAGGTCGAAAAGGTTGCTGCCTATTTTCTCCTCTAGGATTTTGATGGATTCCTATCTCACATTTAGGTCTTTCATCCGTTTTGAGTTTATCTTTGTGTATAGTGTAAGAAAATGGTCCAGGTTAATTCCTCTATCTGTGGCTGTCTAATTTTCCCAATACCATTTATTGAAGAGACTTTCTTTTTTCCATTGGATATTCTTTGCTGCTTTGTCAAAGATTAGTTGACCATAGAGTTGAGAGTCCATTTCTGGGTTCTTTGTTCTGTTCCATTGATCTATGTGTCTGTTTTTGTGCCAGTACCATACTCTTTGATGATTACAGTTTAGAGCTTGAAGTCTAGCATTGTGATGCCACCAACTTTAGTCTTATTTTTCAACATTCATGTGGCTATTTGGGGTCTTTCCTGGTTCCATACAAATTTTAGGATTATTTGTCCCAGCTCTGTGAAAAATGTTGATAGTATTTTGATAAGGATTGCATTGAATTTGTAATTTGCCTAAGGAATTGATCCCATTTATAATTGCACCAAATGCTATAAGATACCTAGGAATAACCTTAACCAAAGAGGTGAAGGATCTTTACTGGAAAAACTACAGAACACCTTTGAAAGAAACTGAGGAAGATACAAAGAAATGGAAAAACATTCCATGCTTATGGATTGGAAGAATAAACATTGTTAAAATGTCTGTGCTACCCAGAGCAACAGGTTTCCTGTAATACATTCCTTTTATTGGATTCCCTGGCATGGGCTCTTTTACTGACTCATGCCTGATTGGTTCAGGCTTTAATGCTGAAGGCAAGAAATTTCACTCTGTAGCTCCTTGAAGTTCCTGTAAATAATTTGCAACTCACCATCTATTGCTTTTCGTAGCCCAGTAGCTGCCAAGATTTGCTGAAACTTAGTTGAGGCTCTTTAATGGTCTGAGTTAACACTGGTGGCTCAAAGTGTTGTCCATCTAGTAATTTCCTGAGCTAGGTCATGCTTAGTTATTTTATGCCATCATGGTAAGTGAGCTGTGTTCTTGACCAGATTTTTACATTTGAAAGAGAGTTTATGTTTGTGAACTAAAGAGCTGCCCAGATTTTTTTGGCAGGGGTAGGAGGGGTCTGTTTTACATGAAAATTCAGAAACAAACCATAATTATGTAGAAATGTTATGATGTTTGCAACAGAATACTTTTGGCCCCTGCTGAGTTCCTATTCCATGACCTAGGCTGCCGTCCTTAGACATTGTTTGGTTTTTTAAATGTGCCCACGTGGGTGGCTAGGTAGCTGAGTTGGTTAATCGTCTGCCTTTCAGCTCAGTTCATGATCCTGGGGTCCTGGGTTTGAGTCCCACATAGGGTTTCCTGCTCAACAGAGAGTCTGCTTCTCCCTCTCCCTCTGTACTCCACGCTCCACCCTTGCCCCAGTGCTTGCTCACACATGCGCTTTCTTTCTCAAATAAATAAATAAAATCTTGAAAAAAAATAAAGAAAATGTACCCATGTGATTTCACTGTACTCTCTGAGTTTGCATTTTATTTTGGGAAATTATTGCTTATTTTAAAATTCTTTTTCTTTCAGAGAAGACTGAGCTTTTTGAATAAGTAAAAATTCCCCTTTTCTGCTTTTCTTGCCTGCTATTGAAAATAAGAGGCAGGAAGCATTGTAGTCAGAGAGATAGTTCTGTAGAATAGGAGGCATTAAACATTTGCTTTGCCATTCACTAATGCTGTACTTTGAGCAGGGCCTCAGTACATCTTTAAAACAGGCATGACAATATTTTTCTTACAGCATTGTTGTATGAATTGGTATTACCAAAAGCTTCACGGATAAGTGGCCAGTACTGAAATATGAAGGAAGACCAGAAAGGGAAGTGATTCATTTTTGTGTATATAGATGGTGTGGGATGGTATGTGGTGAGGGTGGGAGACCATTGGGGAAGACATTTTAGAGGAATTGCACTTTCATACACTACCTAGAATGTTCTTTCAGGAAGCATGGTTTTTCCCCCATTTCACTTTTTTACTCAGATGTCTTTGTGACCCTATGTGAAATTCAACTCTTATTCCCTGACATTTCCTTATGCCCTCTCTGCTTTTTTTTGTGTGTGTGTGTGTGCGTGTGTGTGTCTTCTTAGCCCTTACCACTATTTAATATTAATATATTATTAATTTTACTTATTTATTTTTTATTATCTGTCTCCTCCATTAGAATATAAACTCTATGAAGGTAGGATTTTTCTTTCATTCCTTGCTGCCTAGAACAATGCCTGGCACATGATAGGTGCTAATAAATATTTATTGAAAGAATTAGTGTGAGAATGAGTAGAAATTACAGGATGAAATAAGTTATACATGGATTTATTATATTTTCATGACTATTGACCTCAAATTATAAAATGTGAAGTTGAGGAATTTAGTATGACTGTAATGATTTATAGAAAACAATCACTTATCCAGAATCTTTTTTTGAGACTGAGAAATTGGGTTCAGATGGTGGGAAACTTTTGAATAGCCAATATAGTTGTAAAATACAAGCATTAAAATTCATGCACCTTACTTCTCAGAGGAGATACTTAGCATTTATTCTTCTTATTTAGACAGTTTTAAATATCTTTGATAATAATGGGTTTTTAGCTCAGGAAATTTGTAGGTAGGGTGGAACCTTAGGAGATAGGAATGCTCTTCTGTGAGAAATTAATGTTGACAAACTAACAGAAGGGGCAAGGCAGAAAATATAAAAGTAAATAATAAAATTTAAGCATATAACCTTTAATAGATCTGTTCTCTATCATTGTGGTAATATTAAATGATGAACAAAATGGTTTTAGAACAAGTTCCAGGGGCGCCTGGGTGGCTCAGTGGGTTAAGCCTCTGCCTTTGGCTGAGTTCATGACCGCAAGGTCCTGGAGTCGAGCCCTGCATTGGGCTCTCTGCTCAGCGGGGGGCTCTCTCTACCTGCCTCTCTGCCTACTTATGATCTCTGTCAAATAAATAAATAAAATCTTAGAAAAATAGAAAAAATTCCAGTAAAAATAGAAACGTTTCTATATACCTATTACATTTTTATCCTTTCAGCCTGGTTTGTATTCTCACTGTTCCAGCAAGATAGTTCTCTGAAAGGTTGCCAGAGTCATTAGTCATGTAATTTGGAGGTCTTGTCTTAACTTTTGATTCCTCTGTAGCATATGACATTTCTAATGATCACATGTATTTTTTGACACTCTTTTTCCCTGGCAGCATGGACTCTGTTGTCCTTATTCACCTCCCTCCCTGACTGACTAGTCTTATTTTCATCCACATGTGACCCTTAAGGCATTCTCCAAGGTTTAGATCTCCTTTTTTAAAGTAATTTTTATAAATCTTGAGTATTATATCTAATAATTCATCATCAGTCCATCCACTGAGAATTATTATTATGCTCATTAAATATTCTGAATCCATTAATTTCTTTGTATATGCCTTATTCAAACCATCAACATCTGTCAGAACTACCATTCCTCTTATTTCTTTCCTACATGCTCCCCACTCCCATTATCCATTCTTTTTTTTTTTTTTAAAGATTTTTATTTATTATTTTGACAGAGAGAGATCACAAGTAGGCAGAGAGGTAGGCAGAGAGAGAGAGAGGAGGAAGCAGGATCCCTGCTGAGCAGAGAGCCCGATGCGGGACTCGATCCCAGGACCCTGAGATCACGACCTGAGCCGAAGGCAGTGGCTTAACCCACTGAGCCACCCAGGTGCCCCCATTATCCATTCTTAACACAGCATCTAGAATGATTCTTTTAAAACTCAAATCTAAGGATATTCCTGTCCTATTTAAATTATTCCATTGTCTTTCCATCAGAATTAGAATAAAATCTAGACTCCTTATGCTAGCTGCCAAGTGTTACATGATCTGGACCTCGACTACTTTTCTGACCATTTTATGCTGTTTTCATTTTACATTCTTACTTATCATGTTTAGCCTCAGTGACTTTCTGCCTGTTCATGGAGCAGGCCAGGTTTGTTTCTGCTTTAGGCTGTTTGGTCCAGACATTTCTTCCTCCTGAAATACTGATCCTCCAACCCCTCCACCAACATATTTGGTCTGTCATTCAGATCTCAGCTTACATATTGCTTCCTTGGAGAGACCTTCTCTGAATAGCCAGTCTGAAGTAGCTACCCTGTCACTTTGTCATATCATCCTGCTTTTTTTTTTAAACCTCTTAATTTAATTTTATTGTTTTTTTCAGTGTTCCAAGATTCATTGTGTATGCACCACATCCAGTGCTCCATGTGATACATACCCTCCTTAATACCTACCCCCAGGCTCACCTATCCTCCTCATCCCCCCTTCCTTACAAGACCCTCAGTTTGTTTCTCAGAGTCCGCAGTCTTTCATGCTTTGTCTCCCCCTCAGATTTCCCCCAATTCACATTACCTTTCCTTCTCCTAATGTCCTCCACGTTATTCCTTATGGTCCCCCTAGTAAGTGAAACCATATAATAATTGACTTTCTCTACTTGACTTATTTCACTCAGCATAATCTCCTCCAGTTCCATCTATGTTGACACACAAGTTGGGTATTCATACTTTCATCCTGCTTTTATTGTCTGCTTGTTCATTTACTTGTTTATTTATCTCCCTCCTCTACAATAAGAATACTTACTTTGTCTATTTGCTCTATCACCAGAGCCTGATGAGCAGTAAGCATTCAATAACTATTTGTCAAAAGTATGGATGGAATTATGTGGCAGATCCTGTGGATACAGAGATAATAGTAGTAATTGGTCCTACAGTGATTATTAGCCTTTTCTAGGTCATAGGCATTTTTGAGAATCTAATGAAAACTATGTATTCTCTTCCAACAAAAATGTTAGCCATTTTACAAGTTTCCCTGCAGTCTTAGAAGCTGTGGAATATACTTTTATTAAGTCATAATCTTTATATGATTATGAGCACATAAGTATTATACAATGTACAAAGGTACAATGCTTCTCAAAACTATGTGTGCTCAAGAATTTTTTTTTTTAATTTCCAATATCATGGCTCTATATATATGGTCCTGCTATGTATGACTCATATGAAGCTCATGCCACATGCAATTCACTTAATGAATTTGTCAACATCCAAGCTGGTTTATACTCTGTAAACTAGGTAGGACACCAGTTATGAATTTGGATGTCAAATTGCTATAAAAATATCATACTGTACTTGTTTCATGTGTAATCTATATTAAGCAGTTTGTAGAACAGCAAACTAAATATTGAAGAGCATTGCCTTGGAAAATATCATCAGTCTTGAACTCTTTTCAAAGCACCAATCCCATTTTTTAATCTACATGATTATGTCTCTAGCAAGTTGTCTCATTGATTTTTTAAATTGGTTACTCCCCAAACCAAACTTATCATGTTCTAAGTTCAAAACAGAAGAGCTCCTTTGACTCTTTTTAGCCATCCCAATCAATCCCTCATCAAACCCTATTATTCTACTTCAGATTTCCTTTTTTTTTCCCCACTATCACTTTGCAAAGGAGCCTTTTTAGACATTTATTTTTCTAATCCCCACACCTCTACAAAATTTTAATTCTTCAGGTACAGTATATATCTGCTTATGTACTGTGGGCTTTTGAAGGACCACAAATCATTTAATACCTAAAATTTCCTTGGTTCCCTAGGTACCACTCTTGTTGCAAATGCATGCCCTACCTGTATGTTCCACCTTCTCCTGTATACATTTTTATTTTTATCCTGTTACCTGTATTAAATTGTTAGTTTTCACTTTATATGATATTCTACTTGGGAGTATTTTTTCTCACTTCTATTGAAAACAGATCATCCTCAAGGCCTGCATTTGAAGTTACCTTTCTCATACAGTTTTTTATAATGCTCCAGCCTTGTATGCTGCTTCCTTCTTCTAATTTCCAGTTACAACTTTTTGATATTTCTTTTATGGAACATAGATTTTTATTGTTGTCTGCAAACATCAGCTCTTTGAGGGCAGGAACAGTGATTTCTTTCCTTGCTTACAATGGCTAGCTTTTAATAGGCTTTGAAACATCCATGAGTGAATGAATAAATGGCAGTTCCTTAAAAATGAAAGGGTAGGTATAAAATGTTGGGTAAGTTTCTAGACAACTAAAAATCTTCATTTTCTTTTGGATGAATGAGACATTTTTCTATAGCCTTCTGTTCTCCTACCTCTGTCCTTGTCTCTACGGGGTAGAGTTAGTATAGATGAGGTAATTGGAAACCTAGTATGGTTCTTTACTTTATCATTAACTCACACTTATATAGGATATCCTAAAGGAGCCAAGGATAGATGTATTAATCTGATACAGTGCCTTGTCTTGGTCTTCAGTTGTCACTCTACTCATAATTTACACATCAGTCACAGAACATTTGTATTTTTTTTAAAGATTTTAATTTATTTATTTGACAGAGAGGTCACAAGTAGGCAGAGAGAGAGGAGGGAGCAGGTTCCCTGCTGAGAAGAGAGCCTGATGTAGGGCTCGATCCCAGGACCCTGAGATCATGACCTGAGCTGAAGGCAGAGGCTTAACCCCCTTGAGCCACCCAGGCGCCCCAAATATTTGTATTTTAAGAGTCCCTTAAATATAGCAGGACATTCTTGTTTAAAACAAATGTGTTGGAAGAAATATCTCATAGGACAGATTTTATTGCAACATTTAGAGACAAATGCTCATATCCATACTGGTTAATTTCTTCTCAATATGTTTTGGGTGTTTTAAAAAAAAATTTCCTGTATGTTAAACTTAAATTACTTTGGAGACATATCTTGAAAGAAGTTGCTGTGGCTGATATCGAAGAGATTACTGCCTATGTTCTCCTCTAGGATTCTGATGGATTCCTGTCTCACGTTGAGGTCTTTTATCCATTTTGAGTTTATCTTTGTGTATGGTGTAAGAGAATGGTCGAGTTTCATTCTTCTACATAGAGCTGCCCAGTTTTCCTAGCACCATTTATTGAAGAGACTGTGTTTTTTCCACTGTATATTTTTTCCTGCTTTGTGGAAGATTATTTGCCTATCAAAATCAAAAGCTTTTGCACAGCAAAGGAAACAGTCAAAAAAACAAAGAGTCAACCCATGGAATGGGAGAATATATTTGTAAATAACAGTACAGACAAAAGATTGATATCCAGGATATATAATGAACTCCTCAAAGTCAACACACACAAAACAGATAATCATATTAACAAATGGGCAGAAAATATGAACAGACACTTCTCCAATGAAGACATACAAATGGCTATCAGACACATGAAAAAATGTTCATCATCACTAGCCATCAGGGAGATTCAAATTAAAACCACATTGAGATATCACCTTATACCAGTTAGAATGGCCAAAATTAGCAAGACAGGAAACAACATGTGTTGGAGAGGATGTGGAGAAAGGGGAACCCTCTTCCACTGTTGGTGGGAATGCAAGTTGGTGCAGCCACTTTGGAGAACAGTGTGGAGATTCCTCAAGAAATTAAAAATAGAACTTCCCTGTGATCCTGCAATTGTACTCCTGGGTATTGACCCCAAAGATACAGATGTAGTGAAAAGAAGGGCCATCTGTACTTCAATGTTTATAGCAGCAATGGCCATGGTTGCCAAACTGTGGAAAGAACCAAGATGCCTTTCAACGGATGAATGGATAAGGAAGATGTGGTTAATATACACTATGGAGTATTATGCCTCCATCAGAAAGGATGAATACCCAACTTTTGTAGCAACATGGATGGGACTGGAAGAGATTATGCTGAGTGAAATAAGTCAAGCAGAGAGAGTCAATTATCATATGGTTTCACTTATTTGTGGAGTATAACAAATAGCATGGAGGACAAGGGGAGTTAGAGAGGAGAAGGGAGTTGGGGGAAATTGGAAGGAGAGGTGAACCATGAGAGACTATGGACTCTGAAAAACAATCTGAGGTTTTGAATTGGCAGGTGGGTGGTAGGTTGGGGTACCAGGTCGTGGGTATTAGAGAGGGCACAGATTGCATGGAGCACTGGGTGTGGTGAAAAAATAATTAATACTGTTATGCCAAAAATAAATAAAAAAATAAATTTTAAAAAATCTTAAATTACAAAAGGTTGTTATATCTTTTATCTACTTTCACAATTATTTCTGAAGAGTATGCCAACAAAGGAAGGAAATAGCTTTTTTACCTCTAAATTTATGGAAAAAGATGTTGAAATAGTTTAAAAATGTACATAAATGTAGGCTTTATTTTAAAAATTTTAATGGTTATGGATATTTTATGGGGAATCACATAGCTAATGGAGTTTAAGTTTGGAAACAGATCTGGTTTTGAGTTCTGGTTTTAGTTTACTACCTGGGTTTGAGTTACTTAGTGTTGTGCTAAGGGTTCTCCAGAGAAACAGAAAGTATGTATGTATGTATGTGTATGTATGTATATAGATCTATCTTTATGTAATAAAGAGATTGATTTTAAGGAATTTGGCTTATGACATTATGGAGGCTGGCAAGTCCAAAATCTGCAGGGTAGAGTGGGAGGCTGGAGACCCAGGGGAGAACCTGTACTGCAGTTTAAGTTTGAATGTTGTCAGGTGGAAAAATCTAGAGAACTGATACTGCAATTCAAGTTGGAAGACTGTCTTGGTAGAAATTCCTCTTGTTTGGGCTAGGTCAGTGTTTTGTTGTATTCAGGTTTTCACCTGATTGGATGAAGCCCACTCACATTATGAAGGGCAATCTGCTACACACAAAATCCACTTCCACTAATTTAAGTGTTAATTTCATCATAAAACACTCTTATGGAAGTATCCAGAATAATGTTTGATCACATGTCTAAGCACCATTGCCCAGCAACATTGATACATAAAATTAACCACCATACTTAGCCTTTCTAAATTGTTTTTTCATTTTAAAATATGTAGAATCTCGTAGAGTGGTTGTGAAGATCACTTAAGGTAACGTATCAAATGCCTTACACGTGGTAGACACTCCATAAATGTCAACAATATTAACTCTCTTCTCTTCCTCCTGTTCCTTCTCCCTATATCCCTCTTCCTCCTTCTTTCCCTACCTTCATTAAAGGGAAATAAGACCCATGATTTTATAGCATGTGATGGAAAATATTCATGTAAGCTTCAAAAATAAGGTCCTAAGAGGGGCTACTAATTATAGCGATTGTAAATCGTTTTGAAAAACAACATTTTGAAGAATAAAAGAAAATGACTGTTCTTTATTAATGAAGAACATAGAGTCATTTATAATCATTCACTCATTTACTCAGTGTTTTGAAGACAGTGTATTTAGTACCCATTATATTCTATCTGGGAAGTAATAAGAGGTTGGGTGGTATATCAGAGTGGTCACTTAGTAGAAGAGCAAATAAGGGAGGCGCAAAATCTCTGGAGTAGCATGGAATCAAAATCAATAGGAGGGGACCCAAAAAAAAATAAAAAAGCATTAGCTTATTAAGAATAGATAAGAATAACAATAACAAAAAGAATAGATAAGAATCTTCAAGGGATGTTCATTGTCTATGAAATGAAGCCTAAGCCTTTTAACAGAATTTAAAGCTTTCCATGACTTGATGAAGTGCAGGGAAGATGGCAGAGAAGGAGGATCCTGAGCTCTCCTGCTCAATGTATACACTGAGGCAACAACTACATTTGCTGTAGCTAATGCTGAAAATGACCCGAGACTGACAGAGCAAATCTTCCATAGGTAAGTGTATAGAGAAGGCCATACTATAAAGGGTAGGAGGGACAGAGATGCTGGGAACCAAGTCCATGGTGCAACTAACTGCAAACAGGAGGGACATCACAAGCATGTAGGAACAAGTGGATCACTGGGCGTACCTGGCTCTGGGTACCTGCACTGGAAAGATGAGTTCCTTTAAGGTCTAACTTTGAAAATCAGTGGGGCTTAATTCCGGGAGCTTAAAAGTCAGTTGGGCTTAACTCTAGAGGGCTAGAGGAAGGACTATGGGAAACCAAGACTCTATGCTTAAAGAGCCAGAATGCTAAATGACTTGAACTGAGACACAGCACAGAAGCAGCAGTTTGAAAAGTGCTTGGGGTATATGTGAAGGAGATTTATTGACTAATTTTAGGACATATGATGGAGGGGTAAAGGTTTGTAGGAGATTTTGGGGGGAACAAAAGTGCTGGTGGGCATTGTTTTTCTTGCACTGTGCCAGCTTGGATAACCTTACACTTGTGGGAGCCAGTTCTAACATACTCCATATACCTTGATAGCACCATGTGCTTCACACCAGTGTTCTCCTTTATATCTCCCTTACCCAGCTGTCCAGTCTTGCCTTTGTAGGTACCCTCCAAGGTGACTCCTGGCCTGTCACACTTGGTAGGCAACTTGGCTGGAATTGGTGCCCTCCAAAGTGACTCCTCTTTTGGAGACTGGGGAAAATAACCCTACAAAAGAGCATGCCCATAGTTCTGGCAGCTGGGCCTCTTAGCTGGCTATGCAGGGAGCAAGCCCTTCTCTTCTTTGTGTCTACAGTTGTCACAGTAGCTAATTGCAGAAAAGTCAGTCTGACTGCTGGCTCCACTTACCAGAGAACCCACAGGAATTGTGGCTTAGCTAAAACAGGAGATAACACATAGTACATAGGGGATGCCCCTGTGGAGTCTGGTTCTGATGACCAGGGGTCATTGTGCTATAGGATACCACAGGACATCTTTTATATAGGTGATTTCTTTCAAAACCAGGAGATGTATCTGACCTACCTAATGCATAGAAATAACCATGGAGAATTAGACAAAATGAGCAGACAAAAAAACTTGTCCCAGATGAAAGAATAAGGCAGAAGCATAGAAAAAAGAGCTAATCAAAGTAGAGATAAACAAAATGCCTGATAAAAAGTTCTAAGTCGGGGCGCCTGGGCAGCTCAGTGGGTTGGGCCTCTGCCTTCGGCTCCTGTCATGTTCTCAGGGTCCTGGGATTAGGCCCCACATCCCTGCATCATTGGGCTCTCTGCTTGGCAGGGGGCCTGCTTCCCCAACTCTCTGCCTGCCTCTCTGCCTACTTGTGATCTCTCTCCCTCTGTCAAATAAAAATCTTTTAAAAAGAAATTTCAGAAGATGGCGGAGAAGTAGCAAGCTGAGACTGCTTCAGCTAGCCGGAGATCAGCTAGATAGCTTATCTAAAGATTGCAAACACCTGAAAATCCATCGGCAGATCGAAGAGAAGAAGAACAGCAATTCTGGAAACAGAAAAACAACCACTTTCTGAAAGGTAGGACCGGCGGAGAAGTGAATCCAAAGCGACGGGAAGATAGACCCCGGGGGGAGGGGCCGGCTCCCGGCAAGCGGCGGAGCAACCGCGAACAAAATCAGGACTTTTAAAAGTCTGTTCCGCTGAGGGACATCGCTCCAGAGGCTAAACCGGGGCGAAGCCCACGCGGGGTCAGCGTGGCCTCAGGTCCCGCAGGGTCACAGAAGGATCGGGGGTGTCTGAGTGTCGCAGAGCTTGCGGGTATTGGAACGGGAAAGCTGGCTACAGAGGCAGAGCTGACAGTAAGCTCGCAGCTCCGTGTTACCTTGAACCGGTCGCAGGCTCGGTGAGCTCGGAGCGTGGCCAGAGATCAGGCAGACGGGAGTAACTGGGTGCTGTTCTCTGAGGGCGCACTGAGGAGTGGGGCCCTGGGCTCTCGGCTCCTCCGGGCCGGAGACCAGGAGGCCGCCATTTGTATTCCCGTCCTCTGGAACTCTACGGAAAGCGCTCAGGGAACAAAAGCTCCTGAAAGCAAACCCGAGCGGATTACTCACCCCGGCCCCGGGTAAGGGCGGTGTAATTCCGCCTGGGGCAAAGACACTTGAGAATCACTACAACAGGCCCCTCCCCCAGAAGATCAACAAGAAATCCAGCCGAGACCAAGTTCACCTACCAAGGAGTGAGGTTTCAATACCAAGGAGAGCAGCAGAATTCCAGAGGAGGAGAAAGCCAGGCATGGAACTCATGGCTTTTTTCCTGTGATTTTTTTTAGTCTTGCAGTTAATTTAATTTTTTCTTTTTCATTTTTTTTTTTTCTCGCCTTCGGGTAAAATTTTAGTTTTAACTATTACCTTTTTCTTTTTTAACGATTTTTTACTAGTTTATCTAATATATATATATATATATATATATATATATATTTACATTTTTCTTAGGTGTTTTCTTTTTTTAAAAATTCTTTTCTTTTCTTTTTTTTTTCTTTTTCTTTTCTTTTTGTTTTTTTTTTTTTCTTTCTTCCTTTTTGAACCTCTTTTTATCCCCTTTCTCCCCACTCACGATTTTGGATCTCTTCTAATTTGGTTAAAGCATATTTTCCTGGGGTTGTTGCCACCCTTTAGTATTTTACTTGCCCCTTCATTTACTCTTATCTGGACAAAATGACAAGACGTAAAAATTCAACACAAAAAAAAGAACAAGAGGCAGTACCGAAGGCTAGGGACCTAATCAATACAGACATCGGTAATATGTCAGATCTAGAGTTCAGAATGACAATTCTCAAGGTTCTAGCCAGGCTCGAAAAAGGCATGGAAGATATTAGAGAAACCCTCTCGAGAGATATAAAAGCCCTGTCTGGAGAAATAAAAGAACTAAAATCTAACCAAGGTGAAATCAAAAAAGCTATTAATGAGGTGCAATCAAAAATGGAGGCTAATGGACCACGAGGGGAGAATTCGAGAGATAAGTGACACCATAAGACGAAACAACATTAGAATAATTGGGATTCCGGAAGAAGAAGAAAGAGAGAGGGGAGCAGAAGGTATACTAGAGAGAATTATTGGGGAGAATTTCCCCAATATGGCAAAGGGAACGAGCATCAAAATTCAGGAGGTTCAGAGAACGCCCCTCAAAATCAATAAGAATAGGCCCATACCCCGTCACCTAATAGTAAAATTTACAAGTCTCAGTGACAAAGAGAAAATCCTGAAAGCAGCCCGGGAAAAGAAGTCTGTAACATACAATGGTAAAAATATTAGACTGGCAGGTGACTTATCCACAGAGACCTGGCAGGCCAGAAAGAGCTGGCATGATATTTTCAGAGCACTAAACGAGAAAAACATGCAGCCAAGAATACTATATCCAGCTAGGCTATCATTGAAAATAGAAGGAGAGATTAAAAGCTTCCAGGACAAACAACAACTGAAAGAATTTGCAAATACCAAACCAGCTCTACAGGAAATATTGAAAGGGGTCCTCTAAGCAAAGAGAGAGCCTACAAGTGGTAGATCAGAAAGGAACAGAGACCATATACAGTAACAGTCACCTTACAAGCAATACAATGGCACTAAATTCATATCTCTCAATAGTTACCCTGAATGTGAATGGGCTAAATGCCCCTGTCAAAAGACACAGGGTATCAGAATGGATAAAAAAACAAAACCCATCTATATGTTGCCTCCAAGAAACACATTTTAAGCCCGAAGACACCTCCAGATTTAAAGTGAGGGGGTGGAAAAGAATTTACCATGCTAATGGACATCAGAAGAAAGCAGGAGTGGCAATCCTTATATCAGATCAATTAGATTTTAAGCCTAAGACTATAATAAGAGATGAGGAAGGACACTATATCATACTCAAAGGGTCTGTCCAACAAGAAGATTTAACAATTTTAAATATCTATGCCCCCAATGTGGGAGCAGCCAACTATATAAACCAATTAATAACAAAATCAAAGAAACACATCAACCATAATACAATAATAGTAGGGGACTTTAACACTCCCCTCACTGAAATGAACAGGTCATCCAAGCAAAAGATCAGCAAGGAAATAAAGGCCTTAAATGACACACTGGACCAGATGGACATCACAGATATATTCAGAATATTTCATCCCAAAGCAACAGAATACACATTCTTCTCTAGTGCACATGGAACATTCTCCAGAATAGATCACCTCCTCGGTCCTAAATCAGGACTCAACCGGTATCAAAAGATTGGGATCATTCCCTGCATATTTTCAGACCACAATGCTCTAAAGCTAGAACTCAACCACAAAAGGAAGTTTGGAAAGAACCCAAATACATGGAGACTAAACAGTATCCTTCTAAAGAATGAATGGGTCAACCGGGAAATTAAAGAAGAATTGAAAAAAATCATGGAAACAAATGATAATGAAAATACAACGGTTCAAAATCTGTGGGACACAACAAAGGCAGTCCTGAGAGGAAAATAGATAGCGGTACAAGCCTTTCTCAAGAAACAAGAAAGGTCTCAGGTACACAACCTAACCCTACACCTAAAGGAGCTGGAGAAAGAACAAGAAAGAAACCCTAAGCCCAGCAGGAGAAGAGAAATCATAAAGATCAGAGCAGAAATCAATGAAATAGAAACCAAAAAAACAATAGAACAAATCAACGAAACTAGGAGCTGGTTCTTTGAAAGAATTAATAAAATTGATAAACCCCTGGCCCGACTTATCAAAAAGAAAAGAGAAAGGACCCAAATAAATAAAATCATGAATGAAAGAGGAGAGATCACAACTAACACCAAAGAAATACAAACTATTATAAGAACATACTATGAGCAACTCTACGGCAATAAATTTGACAATCTGGAAGAAATGGATGCATTCCTAGAAACATATAAACTACCACAACTGAACCAGGAAGAAATAGAAAGCCTGAACAGACCCATAACCAGTAAGGAGATTGAAACAGTCATTAAAAATCTCCAAACAAACAAAAGCCCAGGGCCAGACAGCTTCCCGGGGGGAATTCTACCAAACATTTAAAGAAGAACTAATTCCTATTCTCCTGAAACTGTTCCAAAAAATAGAAATGGAAGGAAAACTTCCAAACTCATTTTATGAGGCCAGCATCACCTTGATCCCAAAACCAGACAAGGATCCCACCAAAAAAGAGAGCTATAGACCGATATCCTTGATGAACACAGATGCGAAAATACTCAACAAAATACTAGCCAATAGGATTCAACAGTACATTAAAAAGATTATTCACCACGACCAAGTGGGATTTATTCCAGGGCTGCAAGGTTGGTTCAACATCCGCAAATCAGTCAATGTGATACAACACATCAATAAAAGAAAGAACAAGAACCATATGATACTCTCAATAGATGCTGAAAAAGCATTTGACAAAGTACAGCATCCCTTTCTGATCAAAACTCTTCAAAGTGTAGGGATAGAGGGCACATACCTCAATATCATCAAAGCCATCTATGAAAAACCCACCGCAAATATCATTCTCAATGGAGAAAAACGGAAAGCTTTTCCGCTAAGGTCAGGAACAAGGCAGGGATGTCCATTATCACCACTCCTATTCAACATCGTACTAGAGGTCCTAGCCTCAGCAATGAGACAACAAAAGGAAATTAAAGGCATCCAAATCGGCAAAGAAGAAGTCAAATTATCACTCTTCGCAGATGATATGATACTATATGTGGAAAACCCAAAAGACTCCACTCCAAAACTGCTAGAACTTATACAGGAATTCAGTAAAGTGTCAGGATATAAAATCAATGCACAGAAATCAGTTGCATTTCTCTACACCAACAGCAAGACAGAAGAAAGAGATATTAAGGAGTCAATCCCATTTACAATTGCATCCAAAACCATACGATACCTAGGAATAAACCTAACCAAAGAGACACAGAATCTATACTCAGAAAACTATAAAGTACTCATGAAAGAAATTGAGGAAGACACAAAGAAATGGAAAAATGTTCCATGCTCCTGGATTGGAAGAATAAATATTGTGAAAATGTCTATGCTACCTAAAGCAATCTACACATTTAATGCAATTCCTATCAAAGTACCATCCATCTTTTTCAAAGAAATGGAACAAATAATTCTAAAATTTATATGGAACCAGAAAAGACCTCGAATAGCCAAAGGGATATTGAAAAAGAAAGCCAACGTTGGTGGCATCACAATTCCGGACTTCAAGCTCTATTACAAAGCTGTCATCATCAAGACAGCATGGTACTGGCACAAAAACAGACACATAGATCAATGGAACAGAATAGAGAGCCCAGAAATAGACCCTCAACTCTATGGTCAACTAATCTTTGACAAAGCAGGAAAGAATGTCCAATGGAAAAAAGACAGCCTTTTCAATAAATGGTGCTGGGAAAATTGGACAGCCACATGCAGAAAAATGAAATTGGACCATTTCCTTACACCACACACAAAAATAGACTCAAAATGGATGAAGGACCTCAATGTACGAAAGGAATCCATCAAAATCCTTGAGGAGAACACGGGCAGCAACCTCTTCGACCTCTGCCGCAGCAACATCTTCCTAGGAACAACGCAAAAGGCAAGGGAAGCAAGGGAAAAAATGAACTACTGGGATTTCATCATGATCAAAAGCTTTTGCACAGCAAAGGAAACAGTTAACAAAATCAAAAGACAACTGACAGAATGGGAGAAGATATTTGCAAACGACATATCAGATAAAGGACTAGTGTCCAGAATCTATAAAGAACTTAGCAAACTCAACACCCAAAGAACAAATAATCCAATCAAGAAATGGGCAGAAGACATGAACAGACATTTCTGCAAAGAAGACATCCAGATGGCGAACAGACACATGAAAAAGTGCTCCATATCACTCGGCATCAGGGAAATACAAATCAAAACCACAATGAGATATCACCTCACACCAGTCAGAATGGCTAAAATCAACAAGTCAGGAAATGACAGATGCTGGCGAGGATGCGGAGAAAGGGGAACCCTCCTACACTGTTGGTGGGAATGCAAGCTGGTGCAGCCACTCTGGAAAACAGCATGGAGGTTCCTCAAAATGTTGAAAATAGAACTGCCCTATGACCCAGCAATTGCACTATTGGGTATTTACCCTAAAGATACAAATGTAGTGATCCAAAGGGACACATGCACCCGAATGTTTATAGCAGCAATGTCCACAATAGCCAAACTATGGAAAGAACCTAGATGTCCATCAACAGATGAATGGATCAAGAAGATGTGGTATATATACACAATGGAATACTATGCAGCCATCAAAAGAAATGAAATCTTGCCATTTGCAACGACGTGGATGGAACTAGAGCGTATCATGCTTAGCGAAATAAGTCAAGCAGAGAAAGACAACTATCATATGATCTCCCTGATATGAGGAAGTGGTGATGCAACATGGAGGCTTAAGTGGGTAGAAGAAGAATAAATGAAACAAGATGGGATTGGGAGGGAGACAAACCATAAGTGACTCTTAATCTCACAAAACAAACTGAGGGTTGCCGGGGGGAGGGGGTTTGGGAGAAGGGGGTGGGATTATGGACATTGGGGAGGGTATGTGATCTGGTGAGTGCTGTGAAGTGTGTAAACCTGGTGATTCACAGACCTGTACCCCTGGGGATAAAAATATATGTTTATAAAAAAAAAAAAAAAAGAAAGTTCAAAGTAATGTTCAAAAAGCTACTTACCAGTCTTAAGAGAAGAGTGGATAAACTCAGAACTTCAACTAAAGGATAAAAAAAAAATACACTCAGCACAAGAATACAATTACTGAAATGAAAAATACACTAGAGAATATCAATAGGATATTGAAAGATGCAGAAGAACAGATTAGTGATCAGGAAGATAGGGTAATGGAAAACATCCAAACTCAACATCAAAATGAAAAAATAACACAAAATTAGAATAAGTTAAAGACCTCTGCAACATTATCAAGCATAATAAAGTTCACATTATAGGGATCCCAGAAGGAGAAGAGAGAGAGGAGGATACAGAAAACTTATTTAAGGAATAATAGTAATACAGTAATATTTGGGTACTTTTGAAACAAATTTTTATTTATTAATTTTATTTGAGTGTAGTTGACAAACAGTGTTACATTTATTTCAAGTGCAGGACATGATTTCACACATTTATACATACCATAAGTGTAGCTACTATCTGTCACAATAACTTCTCTGCTTTTTGGCTAAGATCAAGTATAGTATCTGTTCTTATCAGTTTAATAGTAGGGGACTGTAACACCCCATTTACTTCAATGGATAGATTATCCAGACAGAAAATGTGTAAGGACCAGTGGCTTTGAATGATACATTAGACTAGACAGACTTAACAGATATATACAGAACATTACATCTAAACAAACAGCAGAATATATATTCTTTTTGAGGACCCATGAAACATTCTCCAGGATAGATCACATTAGGGCACAAAATGAGTCTCAATAAATTTAAGAAGATTGAAATTATATCAAGCATCTTTTCTGATGACAGTTGTGCAAAACTAGAAAATAGTTACAAGAAACAAAGTAGAATAAAACACAAACACATGGAAGATAAATAATATGCTACTAAAGAACCAATGGATCAACTAATAAATCAAAGGAAATTAAAAAAATATGTAGAGACAAATGAATATGGAAACACAGCAGTCTCAAGTCTTTGGGGGTGCAGCAGAAACAGTTTGTAGTGATATAGACCTATCTTAGGTAAATCTCAAACAATATAACCATATGCCTAAAGGAACTGGAAAAAGAAGGACAAAGCTCCAATTCAGTAGAAAGAAGTAGGTAATGAAGATTAGAGTGGAAATAAATAGAAATTAAAACAATAAAATAAAATAAAAGATCAATGAAACCAAGAGCTGATTCTTTGAAAGGATAAACTAAAATCATAAATCTTTAGCCAGATTTGGTTAGAAAACCAAAATAAATAGTATATTAAAAAGATCATTCACCACAATTAAGTCGCATTTATTCAAGGACTGCAAAGATGGTTCAATAGGCTTAAATCAATCAATGTGATACACCTCATTAACAAAGAGGAAGGATAAAAAGTGTGTTCATCTTAGTAGATGCAGAAAAACCATTTGACAAAGTGCAATCCATTTATGATTAAAAAAAACTCTTGCTAAAGTGGGCTTAGAAGGAATATAACACAACAAAGGCCATATATGAAAAATTTACAGCTAACATAATACCCAGCAATGAAAACCTGAAAGCTTTTCTTTTAAGATAGGGAACACGACAAGGATGTTCACTTTTACCACTTTGATTCAACATACTACAAGGCATCCTACCCACAGCAGTCAGTCAAGAAACAGAAATCAAAAGGCATACCAATTGGTAAGGAAGAAGAAAAACTTTCATTATTTGCAGGTGACATGATACTCTCTCTCTCTCTCCATATATATATATATAAAAGCCTGTTGGCTGTACCAAAAAATGACTGGAACTAATAAATACATTTAGTATAGTTATAGGACACAAAATTAATATACAGAAATCTATTGCATTTCTAACCTGTAATAACAAAGTAACAGAAAGAGAAACAGTGCCATTTGTAATTTACCAAAAAGGATTAAATATGTAAAAATAAAGTTAATCAAGAGGACAAAATACATATACTGTGAAAAGTGTAGGACACTGATAAATTGAAGATAATACAAACAAATGTAAAGATATACCACATTCCTTATTGTAAGTATTAATATTGTTAAAGTGTCCAAGCTACCTAAAGCAATCTACAGGACCAGTGTAACCCCTAGCAGTAATCCAATAACATCTTTCACAGAAGTAGACCAAATAATCCTAAAATTTGTAGGGAACCACAAAAGACTCTAAATAGCCAAAACAGTCTTGAGAAAGAAAAGCAAAGCTGGAGGTATCACAAGCCTAGATTTCAAGATATGCTATAAAGCTATAGCAATCAAAATTGTATAGTACTGGCAGAAAAATAGTTAAGAGTCCATTGGAACAACATAGAGAGCCCAGAAATATCCACACTTACATGGTCCATTAATCTATGAAAAAAGAGGCAAGAATATGTGATGGGAAAAAGACAGTCTTCTTTAATAAGACATCCTGGGAAAACTGGACAACTACATGCAAAATAATGAAACTGGACCACTTTCTTACACCGTATGTAATAATAAACTCAAAACAGATGAAGGACCTGAATGTGAGGCCTGAAACTGTAAACATTCTAGATGAGAACATTGGCAGTAATTTCTTTGACATTCGTTGTAGCAATATTTTTCTAGCTATGTCTCCTCAGGCAAGGTAAAGAAAAGCAAAAATAAGCTACTGGTACTGAAATCAAAATAAAAAGCTTTTGCACAAGGAAACAATCAAAAAATCAAAAAGGGAAGATACTTGCAAGTGATAAGTTTGATAGGGAGTTAATATCCAAAATATATAAAGAATTTAACACCAAAAACCCCAATCTGATTAAAAAATGGGCAGAGGTCCTGAATAGACAGTTTTCCAGAGATATCATACAGATGGCCAAAGAAGTACTCCCCCCCCATTTTTTAAAATTTAATTTCTTTTCAGTGTAACAGAAGTCATTGTTTATGCACCACACCCAGTGCTCCATGCAATACATGCCCTCCATAAAACCCACCACCAGGCTCCCCCAACCTCCCACCCCTTCATAACCCTCAGATTGTTTTTCAGAGTCCATAGTCTCTCATGGTTCACCTCCCCCTCCAATTTCCCTCAACTCCCTTCTCCTCTCCGTCTCCCCATGTCTTCTGTGTTATTTCTTATGCTCCACAAATAAGAGAAACTGTATGATAATTGACTCTCTCTGCTTGACTTATTTCACTCAGCATAATCTCTTCCAGTCCCGTCCATGTTGCTACAAAAGTTGGGTATTCATCCTTTCCGATGGAGGCATAATAACTCCATAGTGTATATGGACCACATCTTCCTTATCCGTTCGTCTGTTGAAGGGCATCTTTGTTCTTTCCACAGTTTGGCGACCGTGGCCATTGCTGCTATAAACATTGGAGTACAGATGGCCCTTCTTTTCACTACATCTGTATCTTTGGGGTAAATACCCAGGAGTGCAATGGCAGGGTCATAGGGAAGCTCTATTTTTAATTTCTATTTTTTTTAATTTCTTTTTTTATTTATTTTCAGCATAACAGTATTCATTGTTTTTGCAATGAATAAATTAATTAATTAATTTATTTTCAGCATAGTGGTATTCATTGTTTTTGCATTACACCCAGTGCTCCATGCAATCTGTGCCCTCTCTAATACCCACCACCTGGTTCCCCCAACCTCCCACCCCTCGCTGCTTCAGACCCCTCAGATTGTTTTTCAGAGTCCATAGTCTCTCATGGTTCACTTCTCCTTCCAATTTCCCCCAACTCCCTTCTCCTCTCAAACTCCCCTTGTTCTCCATGCTATTTGTTATGCTCCACAAATAAGTGAAACCATATGATAAGTGACACTCTCTGCTTGACTTATTTCATTCAGCATAATCTCTTCCAGTCCCATCCATGTTGCTACAAAAGTTGGGTATTCATCCTTTCTGATGGAGGCATAATACTCCATAGTGTATATGGACCACATCTTCCTTTTCCATTTGTCCGTTGAAGGGCAGGCATCTTGGTTCTTTCCACAGTTTGGCAAACTCAAAATGGATAAAAGACCTCAACATGAGACAGGAATCCATCAGAATCCTAGCGGAGAACATAGGCAGTAACCTCTTCGATATTAGCCACAGCAACTTCTTTCAAGATATGTCTCCAAAAGCAAAGGAAACAAAAGCATAAATGAACTTTTGGGACTTCATCAAGGTCAAAAGCTTTTGCACAGCAAAGGAAACAGTCAAATAAACAAAGAGTCAACCCATGGAATGGGAGAATATATTTGTAAATAACAGTACAGACAAAAGATTGATATCCAGGATATATAATGAACTCCCCAAAGTCAACACGCACAAAACAGATAATCATATCAACAAATGGGCAGAAAATATGAACAGACACTTCTCCAATGAAGACATACAAATGGCTATCAGACACATGAAAAAATGTTCATCATCACTAGCCATCAGGGAGATTCAAATTAAAACCACATTGAGATATCACCTTACACCAGTTAGAATGGCCAAAATTAACAAGACAGGAAACAACATGTGTGGAGAAAGGGGAACCCACTTACACTGTTGGTGGGAATGCAAGTTGGTGCAGCCTCTTTGGAGAACAGTGTGGGGATTCCTCAAGAAATTAAAAATAGAGCTTCCCTATGACCCTGCCATTGCACTACTGGGTATTTACCCCAAAGATACAGATGTAGTGAAAAGAAGGGCCATCTGTACCCCAATGTCTATTTTTAATTTCTTAAGGAATCTCCACACTGTTCTCCAAATTGGCTGCACCAACTTGCATTCCCTCCAACAGGGACATATCTTTTTTTTATTTTTATATATAAATGAGTCTTCTTTATAGCAAAAACAAACCATGGGAAAAAGTTTAAAAGCAATTCAACAATGGAAAATACTAGCAACAAAGTTCACTCCCACATATATGTATGATGTATACAAACATTATGGAAGTGCATTTGTGTTTATGTATTTGAGTATACTGTACATACAGGTTAGGTAAGTATACAGACTACATATGTACAATAGTAGATAAAAAAACTCACATAAATATGAAAGGTATCATTAAAGGGAGTAATTCAAATAAAAATAAACATGAGGCATGGCAGTAGGAGCAACCATGGCGAAATGGTGACTTTTGTGGATTTGGAGAACTTTGTCCTTTAGTAAAATGTCAGGAAAATGTCATAGGTGAAATTGATACTTAAGTATATGTTTTCTTTTTTTTTATTCCTTCCAAATATTTATTTATTTATTTATTTATTTAACTTTTTTATTATTAGGCCCAACACTGAGTTTCAGGAGTAAAAACTTCTGCTTCTTGGTCACATTCCATTCCTGGTTTAATTTTATTCAGGTTAGCACATGCTTTATTTTCCATGATTCTGGAAACTACTGGTGAAATTATTATTACTTTCTATATACATTTGAGCCTAGAGATATCAGTATAAAATAACAGTGATGATAACTCACTATCAGAACCACTCTGTGGTTATAGCAAGGAAAACATTGTGTGTTAGCTCTAGAGATTCATTATTCCTCATTGCCAAACTTTGCTGAACTGATACTATTTTCACTTACTCAAAATGCTAATTTCTCCCTCCCAAAGCTCATCACCAAGTTTTTAATTAAATTCAAGTTAGCTAACATATAGTGTACTGTTGGTTTCAGTAGGCGTTAGTGATTCATCACTCACATATAATACCCAGTACTCAAGAAGTGCCCTCCTTAATACCTTCCACCCACTTAACCCCCCCCCCCAACCTCCCTTCCAGTAACCTGCAGTTTTTCCCACCTAACCCCAGAAAGGTGATTGTTTTCAGAAGGATTTTGGACTGTTTGTGTGTTGTAGGTGTGGATCCTAGTTTCTACGCTCAGCAAGAAATGTCAAATTCCTTTCTGTTTCCAATGGAAGTCCTCTTTTCTATCATCATAATCATGGCTAATGTGAGGAAGAAAAATGTTAGAGGCTACTTTGCCTTTTTATTATTACATGAACCTCCCCGATGCAAGATATTTGAAAGGGCCTGGAGAATAATGCATATTAGGTTATGTGTGTGTATGTGTATGTATTAGGGGGTTATAACTAGTGTAGCGAGAAATAGAATGGGGGATATCCTATACAAAACACCAAAACAAATCAACATGTCAGTAAATTATTTTACAAGACAGTTTACTGTCAGTGTGATTTTTTTTCCCCCCATTTACAGATTGGTATTGCCTGGGAATCAGAAGACCTGGCACTTATTATGTGTGTGGCCTTGGGCAATTCACTTAACTACTCTGAGTGTGTGATCTAATCACTAAAATGGAGTAATGAAGCCTGTCCTGCCTAGTCGACAATACTATTTACACGCAAATGATAGAAGATAGGGAAATAATCTGTAAGTTGTTACTATACTATAAAATATAAGGACTTTTGGTTTTGTGAATTTGTGGCAAGAGAGAAATTTCTCACTGTGACTTTGGCCATGTCTATATTCAGGAGGGCAAAAAAGTGAATTCTCCCTTGTGTCCTGAAAGTGAACACATAATGGTGTGTTAGGGAAATATTGAGCATGTATTACATGAGATGTACTATGTAAGAAACATTGTATACCTTATCTCTAACTCTAAGAATTTTATGAAAAAGGCACTATTTCAGGTGAAGAAGCTGAGGGCCAAATTTAAGTAAATTAGTAAATTATAGAGCCAGGATTTGATCTTCATCTAAGCCAAACACCTGGGTTTTTTCCTTTGGATCACGTACTTCCTTTTTTCTGTAGTTTTGTTAGCCACATATGACTTATAATGGAAGGTTTACGTTTAGGATTAATAATTACCAATTGGTCAAAAATAACTAATATTTACTGGGCATTAGGAGCTCCAACGTCATATCTGGGTCTTGTTTTTCTCATTCTTTGTTATGAAGGGAACTGGGGCCTGTATTTTGGGGGTTGGTAGATGATCTTTAAGGTACTGTCAAAGTTAATTTTATGTTTCAACTTGACTGAGTCATGGAATGCCCAGACATTTGGTAAAACATTATTTTGGGTGTGTCTGTGAAGGTATTTCTAGATAAGATTAACATTTAAATTGGTAAACAGAGTAAAGCAGGTTGCCCTCCCTACTGTGCGATGGCCTTATCTAATCAGTAGAAAACCTGAATATAACAAAAAGACTGAACTTCACCTTGGTAAGAAGAAGCTCTCCTTGCCTGAGTTATCTTGAGCTGGGACATCAGTTTTTTTTTGTGTTCCACTGAGCTGAAAAACCAGCTCTTCCTCAGTTTTTTTTTTTAATTTATTTTTTATTTTCAGCATAACAGTATTCATTATTTATGCACCACACCCAGTGCTCCATGCAATCCATGCCCTCTATAATACCCACCACCTGGTACCCCGACCTCCCACCCCCCCACCCCTTCAAAACCCTCAGATTGTTTTTCAGAGTCCATAGTCTCTCATGGTTCACCTCCCCTTCCAATTTCCCACAACTCCCTTCTCCTCTCTATCGCCCCATGTCCTCCATGCTATTTGTTATGTTCCACAAATAAGTGAAACCATATGATAATTGACTTTCTCTGCTTGATTTATTTCACTCAGCATAATCTCTTCCAGTCCCGTCCATTTTGCTAGCATTTGCCTGGAACTATACCGTGGGCTCTGTGGAACTCTAGTTTGCTAACTGCAGATCTTGGGACTTGTTACTCTTTATGGTATTATGAGCCAGTTCCTTACAATAAATCTCTTTCTACACACACACACACACACACACACACACACACACACACCTTATTGGTTCTATTTTGATGGAGAACCCTAACACAACTCTGAGACTGATTATGAAATTCAACAATAACAAGGAAGAGTTAATGTTTACAGGAGAGGTTCAGACTCAAATTTCTTTTCAGTGACTATTGAGGATCATTAATGTAATCTTTACATTGATATTTACCTGTTGTCTTGTCATATGTGTATTAAGTGGTTGTTACCACTAGGAAGACAATTGACCACATGTTTGATTTAAAAAAAATTTTCTTTTTTCTGAAAATACTGACTGCCAGTATGGATCAATGTCATCACTTTTCAGGCAACATTTGGCTTATCTTACCTAAAACAAGTCACAAAAAATTAAGTACAGAAAGATTGATTCTTTTCCAAGTTTTATATTTTCTTCTGACAACTACTCTGCAACCCCAGGCATAGATTAATGAATGGAGTATGCACAAAGTGATATCAGCTCACATATATGACATTACTCAGATGTCTCCAACTCCGGAAAAAGCATGTGAATGATTTATGGAATTGATATTAATCTCCTTCCAGTAAATGCATTACTTCAGATACATGGGAAATTGATGTTACTACTCTAATGCCAAATTAATTTCTTTCTTGCTGGATCAGCATTGTAAATGGAATTAGATGTTAACCTTTTATACATCTAAACAGGGTAAAATATGGAAGCAATTTTATAAGTAAAATTTGGTTGCTCATTGCTGAAGGGAAGGGTATGCTTTCTTCTTACTGAGATTTGTGCATCCTGGGATATTGGATCATATATAAAGTATAACTTAATATCATTTAGGAATAGAATGATTATAATTGAATCTGAATACTTAACACAGGACTATAAATAATAGTATAGCAAATGAAAATTACATATTAGTAAAGATGTCCCAAATTCTGAAGAATGGGACTGTTTTTCAAGGGAAATTTTATCCAAGAATTATCAGTCACTAATAAATATATATTTTTTAATTTTTTATAAACATATAACATATTTTTATCTCCAGGGATACAGGTCTGTGAATCACCAGGTTTACACACTTCACAGCACTTACCAAAGCACATACCCTCCCCAATGTCCATAATCCCACTCCCCTTCTCACAACCCCACTCCCCCCAGGAACCCTCAGTTTGTTTTGTGAGATTAAGAGTCACTTATGGCTTGTCTCACTCCCAATCCCATCTTGTTTCATTTATTCTTCTCCTACCCACTTAAGCCCCCATGTTGCATCACCACTTCCTCATATCAGGGAGATCATATGATAGTTGTCTTTCTCTGCTTGACTTATTTCGCTAAGCATGATATGCTCTAGTTCATCCACGTTGTCGCAAATGGCAAGATTTCATTTCTTTTGATGGCTGCATAGTATTCCATTGTGTATATATACCACCTCTTCTTTATCCATTCATCTGTTGATGGACATTTAGGTTCTTTCCATAGTTTGGCTATTGTGGACATTGCTGCTAAAAACATTTGGGTGCACGTGCCCCTTCGGATCACTACATTTGTATCTTTAGGGTAAATACCCAGTAGTGCAATTGCTGGGTCATAGGGCAGTACTAATAAATATTTTTAATCCATAATCAGGGATAAATGCAACTGGAAAATTCTCAGCCTAGCCTCTTCTTCCTTCCCTATATGCCTAGGCCAATGTGCTCTTGAGTTTGTTTTCCCTGTATTCCCAGCTTGTTGTGACTTTCATTTGCCATAGTGTTGGTTTTGGCCTGCTTGATATTATCTAATAAACTCAGTATTATATTTTAATTCCAAATTATTTGAAGGAAATGTAACTGGTTCAGCTTGGGCCTGGTCAGTTGTAGTTAAAGAGGGTGATAGTCTTGGTATACGGTTTCTTTTTAAGGGCTGTGGTAGTACAGATTCTCTAAGAAGGGACTGTGGGAGGAGGGGAAGTGGGAGATGTCTCTTACCTAGTTAGGATTGAAGGACTGCAGTGGTTTTTCCAGCTTGATGGTTCTCTGATTTTGTGGACCAGCTGCCATGCATACCTTTACTCTTCCTGGCTCCCAGAAGTTAGATGGGCCTTGCCTTTCATCCCAATATTCCTTATCTCTTAGCCAGTCTTGACCGGAGCATAATGTCTGTGTGTAGTATCAGAGTCGCTGTCTTGCTATCTGATATGCAAGAGACAAAACCTGGTCTAATCTAGAAGTTGTAGTTGAGGCTGTAGTATTTCTTGCATTTTTTCCATTGGTATAGTCTGCAGAAGTGGGGTCTTTCTTGATACTAGTTTTTACCTAGTAAAATAGTAAATAGTAAATAGTAAAATAATTTTACCTACCTTAGAATCTTAGAATTATTATTTCTTTTAGCCTGGAGTATTGCCTTGAGCCCTTGCCCTCTTGATGGGAATCTGGGCGGGGTGGCCTAATTTTCACCATGTGTCTATCCAAATTTACTTTTTGTTTTCCTAATCACTGAGATCCAGACATGAATAAATATATTTCCCTGGACCACTAAATGGCAAGTATGCCTGGTCTCCCTTACTGCCAGCAGATAGACCTTTTGGATCCTTTTACACCTGAAATCATGGCTGAGTTTTTTATGGTTTTTGAACACTGTCCATCAGAACCCTTGGATTTCCTCCCTGGGGTCTGTCTTCTGACCCAGCTCTGAATCCTGAAAGAATACTTTAATTGTGACAGTATAACTCTAGTTGCATCTGTAAAGTGGTACAGGTGAGAGGGGTGGTAGTAATAGAAATTTGGTATTTTCCTTATCTTCGTTTCACTATTTTTGTACCATTTGTTTCTGCAGAGAATTTTGATCTAGGATTTCTCCTTTTTATTCCCTATGACTTTTGGTAGCACAACACCAAGATGTACCTTCAATGGTTTTATTTCTGTTGGTGCTGCATTATATATGCATAGCATTTTCCAGGAGGTAGAGGAAGGTATGGGATGGGAAGAAGAGGAAAAGATACATCTGACATAGTCCTTGCTCTCAGGAAAACTTAAATCCCCATGAAGGATGTAGTACGTATTTATCAATAATACGAGGGAGTAAATCAAGCAAGGGAGAGAAGGAGTGGATCCTTACTCATTAATTACTCAAATATTTATTGATATCCACCTCTTCAGTTCTCTTTTAGGCACTGGGGACTCAGAGGTAGCTAAGATTGGATTCATGTTGTCAAGGAGCTCACAGTCTGATAGAGATTCAGGTATCTGCACTAAAAAGCTATAGGGGCTGATAGTATTCAAGTCACCATCATCTCTTATCTGACTAGTTTTTAAATACACTATGCATGCTTTTACCTCAGGACTTTTCCACTTCTATTGCCTGGAATGCTCTTCCTCCAAGATACTTACATGGTACATGTTTCACTTCATTCAGGTCTCTGATAAAAAATGTTATAATATCAGGGAGGTTTTGCTAGCTATACAACCAGTCCTCTCTTTTCTTCTCTCCCATCCCTCTTACCCTATTTTATTTTTGTTCTTAGCATTTATATCACCAGGTTTGTTATATACGTATTTTTAAATTTGATTATTATGTCTCCCCCTCTACAATGTAGTTCCATGAAAACAGGATTGTGTTTGTATTTTTGAGTGCTTCATATTCTTAGCATGTAGTATGCTGTCTTGTACATAATGGGTGCTCAAAAATACTTGTTCATCAAGTAAGAGAATGAATAAATTAATCAATCAAGTACAAGTGAGTAGAATCTATGTAGGGTGTGTTAGATTTACCAAGGAGGGAGTGGTTATTTTTACCTATAGGCAAGGGGTGGTGCAGGAAGTGTGGTCTGAGAATGGAAGGGAGTAAGGGTAGACAATTTTGTCATGTGATGCTGGCACATGCCTTTGCAGTGGTATAGTTGATGAAATTGTACTCCAGAGTTTATAACAGGAGAGTATGTCTTAATCAAAAGGTACTTTTAAATCTCATCCTAGTGATGTGACATTGTATACTAGTAAAATTTTTCAGTTTTATTTTTTTTCTGTATATTCAACTATGTTTTAATGCCTTCTGCTTACTAGTGAGTAGTCATGAGCTTTTTCACTGGGTTATGGGTTTCTTGAGATAGGCAGAGGCCAGGGTTTATTTGTGTATCATCAGAGCCTGACACAGTGGTTGGTAATTACTTTGCCCATAGTAGTTTTTGTTTTTGTTTTTTTAAGATTTATTTATTTGAGAGAGAGAAGGAGGGAGAGAGTGTGGGTGAGTGCAAGAGCACTAGCAGGGGGAGGGGCAGAGGAAGAGGAAAAGAGAGTCTCAAGCAGATTCCCGGCTTAGAGTGGAACCTGAGGCAGGGCTTGATCCCAGGACTCTGAGATCATAATCTGACTGGAAATCAAGAGTTAGACACAACTGACTAAGCCACTCAGGTACCCTGCTTTGTTTGTTTGTTTGTTTGTTTTTTAAATAGAAGTTAATTATAGTTCCTTCAGAGTTGGAACATTCTAGAATTCTGTGATCTCTCCTAGCCTGATACTTCTATAGCTATTGTTTAAGGTTCTTACAGATGATATACTTTTTTGGTCCATTAAATCTTATAGTTCTAGCTTCTTTCCCATATATTTCATCTGTGAAATTTATATACCTACTTTTCTCATTGCACTATAATGATTTATTTACATGTAGATTTTCAGCTGTTGGAGGACAAAGACTTCTCTTAGACTCTCTTTCTTATAGTGTATCTTTGTATAGTATCTAGCACATAGTAGCTCTCCAGTAAATGTGAAATGAATGAATAGAAAATTAATTAGTCTAAGGGTAGAAAATTAATATTTATCAGGGAAACCCAGGAGAAAGAGAAAAGATGGTTTGTGTAACAACATAAGTGATAAATTTTAAAAACACCTTAGTGTTGCATGCTCAGATACTTCAATAGTTTTCCTAATGTCAGCATTCCTGGGATAACCATTTAGCCCAGTGCCTCTTTCCTTACTGTCAATGTTCTAGGTTATGTGGAGCCATTTGTGAATGATCTTGCACTGTCTTCTTCCTAGCCTTGCACCTGCGTGTCATTGTTCCTTAGGTGGGAAAAATGTTGATGAATGCATCTATTTCAATGCATGTATAGATATTTAGTGTATTATTATCAACATGTCATGACATGTCTGTCTCCAAATGTACATGTTCATGCATATAACCTTATGGCTTTTGTTTTTAACAACCTTGGAATGTAGGTGCTAGTAGCTAGCAGTCATGCTTAGAGGGACTCCTATGGATATTTCTCCCTTCTGTTCCACCTTGGATGCACTACTGTGCCCAAATAATCAGAATATAGCAAATGTTAGTTATGAGTGTTTTAGCAGTATGACAGAAGAGGGAATGATTGTGATTGAAGCAGCACAATGGGTCTATTCCTTCAATGTCTATGTCTATAGGAGCCAATTTTTCTTAAGAGTTTCATTTTCTTCTTTGAACCTTCCTTTGTTGACTCAACATATATTTATTAACTATTAATTACATACAGCAATGGCTTCTGCACAAGATTTAAATACTTAGCAGCAACCACAACAAAAAGTCAACAAATATTTTTTGAACATGTAATTTTGTGCCCAGCACTATGATGTATTTCATGGTGAAGGCAATGTGGTAGAAGGCAAAGAACACATATTCTGGATTCAGACAGCTCTGGATTCTAATTTACCTTTGCTTTTAGCTAACTCT
This sequence comes from Mustela putorius furo, assembly GCF_011764305.1. Classification (NCBI taxonomy): domain Eukaryota; kingdom Metazoa; phylum Chordata; class Mammalia; order Carnivora; family Mustelidae; genus Mustela; species Mustela putorius. The sequence goes on along the minus strand of NW_025422005.1, from coordinate 39,199,820 downwards.
TGTGTTTTGACAAATTATTTATGTTTCATAGTGTCCTGCCTTTTCTTTCCCTACTATGATTGTCTTAGTTCAGGCTGCCAGAACTATTATAGTAACTTCTAAATTTACCTTTTTTAATCAGTCCTCTACCCTTTCAGTTTGTATTTGTAGTTTAGCTGCTTTTTTCTAGAATGTAGTAAGATCTTTAATGGCATAAATTATTATTTATTTTTATTTTTATTTTGGCATGAATTATTTTTAACTTCTCTTTTAAATTCCCTGATGGACTTGAAATAGAATCTTATACAGAGTATTGGATTATAAAATGGAAGGAGCTCTGGAGTCAGTCAGACTTGAGTTCAAATTATGTATCTGCTACTTACTGGTTGCACAGATAGTTTTGTGCAAGTTATTTTACCTGAGCCTCGATTTCCTTATCTGGAAGGAAAATTTACGCCTTATAGGTAGGAACCTGGTAAAGATTAAATGATACAGCATATGTAAAGAATTTGGAACAAAATAGATTCTATATTGAATGATAGTTATTGTTGGTTTTGAAAAAAATTATTTATGGGAATTGAGGTAGTCACTTGGAAATAATAATTAACATGGATGGGAAGGTATAATTGGAGATCTAATCTACTTGATAGACCTGAATTTGAGAAATCAGTGGGTTTTTACAGCAACTTTTCTATTATTCTTAAATAAAGGCAGAGGGATTTCACTATAACTTTATAATATCAGTCACTTAAGATAGATAAGGCTGATTGTTCATTGCCTTCTGTCAAGTTTGTGACCATTTCTTTTCATGTTTTTTTCTGTGTCACATATGAGGAATTCAAGATGGTATTAATTTTACATTTATTATATGACTTCATTTGGATTTGACAATCTATCTGATTAGAGTAGTTAGGTATTATGGAATATTTGGGGAAAAGGGAAAAAGCTCTTTCTGTACTTTGGTTTATGGACCTGAAATTTCAGAATTCTGCTACAGTAGTTTTACCAAATCTGCATAGAGGCTGCATTTGACAATACTGGTGCTCTCTAAAACATCATTTTTGGTGTTTTAAGAGTGTCAGAATTCTTAGTATCCTTCTTGTGCAGCTGAAAACCTATTGCAAGAAAAAAATGTAGTGTTCAATAGTATTGTTCTGTTGCCAACACATAACTGTTCGTATTTACACTGATTGTCTCCAAATGCTTAATTTCCTACTAGGTTCAGGTTTTTCCATTTTAATTTTGATTTAGTATTTTTTATTTTTGAAAGGAAACAGAGAAAGAGCCATACATTTTCACTGCATTTTTTTCCAGAAGCTATTGAGAACCTCAGAATCAATAATAATGAAATATTGTGGAGGTAAATTACCATAATATACAAGGAAATTTCATAACTTACCAATCTTCTATACACTGCTAATTTGAATCATCTCCATGTGCAAATTATCTGTATACCATGATGTCACAAACATAAATTAGCTCCTACCATGTCAGGACATTTTCTGATATCTTCAGCATATTTTTCTACTAATATGTATAATTATTTGGGAATAGTAAGTCGTCCTGTGCAAGTGAGTGACGTTGTTAAACTAATAATTCATTGCTCAAATTTTGAGTCCCACTGGGCAGAGCAGAAATATGGAAGGAATGACACATATATATGTCTACACTATTTTTTATTTTTAATACTAACAGAAGTAGTTGGTGGGTTTTAATGATATTGACCTTATATAATTATAACTAAACTCAGCTTTCTGCAAAATTATGAAGGAGATTGTCTGAGAGGTACCACGAATTCAGTGTGCCCCAGGTATAGTGATCTCTAACCTGGTACTCCTCCTGTCTTCCCCTATCTGAGTTTACAGGCACCCCCATCTACTCTTACTCAAGTAAGAGTAATTGCCTTGAGGCTGGGACCATTATAAATTGTCTTTGTGTCCCTTTGGCCTAGCACAGTGGCTGATAGGTAATATATAATCAATAAATAGAAAAAATAGAAGTAATTGGAAGAGTATATTCACCCACTGACCTGACTCTCTGCCCTTACATACTTTTTCTAGCCTTCTCATACTAGAGAAATGGTTTCTTGTCTTATCTGAGGTTAACCTTTCTACTTGTACATTACCTCCCATTTCCTCTCACTTACTCAAGGATATGACTGCAGCAATTCTTCCCTTTATCTTCAATATTGTTATCTTTTTCTATACTGTATCATTGCCATCAGGATGGCAATATGCTTAGATCTTCCCTATTTTTAAAAAACTGCATTTTGCAGACATAGGGTGAGAGAATGGATAAAAAAAGACGGCCCATCTATATACTGACTACAGGAGATTCATTTTAGACCTAAATATACATGCAGATTGAAAGTGAGGAGATTGAGAAACATTTATCATGCAAATGCATATCAGAAGAAAGCTAGAGTAGCAATACTTACATTGGATAAACAGACTGTAAAACAAAGACTAACAAGAAACAAAGAAGGACACTATATAATAATGAAGAGGACAATCCAAAAAAGAAGATATAGCTGTTGTCAGAATTTATGCACCTAACATTGAAGCACCCAGATACATAAAATAGGTAATAAACATCAAAGAACTAATTGACATAATGCAATTATAATAGGGTACTTTAACACCTCACTTACATTAATTGACAGATCATCTAAACAGAAAATCAATAAGGAAACAATGGCTTTGAATGATACAGTCGATCAGATGGATTTAATGTATATATTCAAAATATTCCATCCTAAAATAGCAGAAGACATGTTCTTTTTTTTTTTTTTAAAGATTTTATTTATTTATTTGAGAGAGAGACAGTGAGAGAGAGCATGAGCGAGGAGAAGATCAGAGAGCGAAGCAGACTCCCCATGGAGCTGGGAGCCCGATGTGGGACTTCATCCCGGGACTCCAGGACTATGACCTGAGCCAAAGGCAGTCGTCCAACCAACTGAGCCACCCAGGCGTCCCAAGACATGTTCTTTTTAAGGGGACATGGGACATTCTCCAGAACAGATCAAATACTAGGTCAAAAAACAAGCCTACTGCCTTGTTAATTTTGGCCATTCTAACTGGTGTAAGGTGGTATCTCAATGTGTTTTTTTTTTTTTAATCCAATGTGGTTTTGATCTGAGTCTCCTTGATGGCTAATGATGATGAACATTTTTTTCATGCGTCTGTTAGCTATTTCTATGTCTTCTTTGGAGAAGTGTCTGTCCATGTCTTCTGTCCATTTTTTGATGTGATTATCTGTTTTGTGTGTGTTAGTTTGAGGAGTTATTTATAGATCTTGGACAGTAACCTTTTGTGTATAATGTCATTTGTGAATATCTTCTCCCATTGCGTGGGTTGCCTCTTTGTTTTCTTGACTGTTTCATTTGCTGTGCAGAAGCTTTTGATCTTGATGAAGTCCCAAAAGTTCCTTTTTGCTTTTGTTTCCTTTGCCTTTGGAGACATGTCTTGAAAGAAGTTACTGTGGCCCATGTCGAAGAGATTACTGCCTATGTTCTTCTCTTGGATTTTGATAGATTCCTGTCTCACATTGAGGTCTTTTATCCATTTCGAGTTTGTCTTTGTGTATAGTGTAAGAGAATGGTCGAGTTTCATTCTTCTACACATAGCTGTCCAGTTTTCCCAGCATCTTTTATTGAAGAGGCTATTTTTTTTCCACTGTATATTTTTTCCGGCTTTGTCACAGATTATTTGACCATAGGGTTGTGAGTCCATATCTGGGCTGTCTAGTCTGTTCCACCAGTCTATGTGCCAGTACCATGATGTCTTGGTGATCACAGCTTTCTAGTAAAGCTTGAAATTAGGCAACGTGATGCCCCCAGTTTTGTTTTTCTTTTTCAACATTTCCTTAGCAATTTGAGATCATTTCTGGTTCCATACAAATTTTAGAATTAATTGTTCCAGCTCTTTGAAAAATGCTGGTGAATTTTGATTGACATGGCATTGAAAGTATAGATGCCTTTAGGCAGTATAAACATTTTAACAATGTTTATTTTTCCAATCCATGAGCGTGGAATGCTCTTCCAACAAGTGTTGGAGAGGATGTGGAGAAAGGGGAGCCCTCTTGTACTGTTAATGGGAATGCAAGTTGGTGCAGCCACTTTGGAAAACTATGTGGAGATTCCTTAAGAAATTAAAAATAGACCTACCCTATGACCCTGCAATTGCACTACTGGGTATTTACCCCAAAGATACGGATGTAGTGAAAAGAAGAGGCATGTGGGCCCCAATGTTCATAGCAGCAATGGCCACAGTCTCCAAACTGTGGAAGGAACCAAGATGCCCTTCAATAGCTGAATGGATAAAGAAGACATTGTCCATATATACAATGGAATATTATGCCTCCATCAGAAAGGATGAATACCCAACTTTTGTATCAACAAGGATGGGACTACAGGAGATTATGCTGAGTGAAATAAGCCAAGCAGAGAGAGTCAATTATCATATGGTTTCACTTACTTGTGGAGCATAAGAAATAACATGGAAGACATTGGGAGATGGAGAGGAGAATGAGTTGGGGGAAATCAGAGAGGAAGATGAACCATGAGAGACTGTGGACTCTGAGAAACAAACTGAGGGTTTTGGGGGGCGGGGTGGGAGGTGTGGTGAGCCTGCTGGTGGGTATTATGGAGGGCACATACTGTATGGAACACTGGATGTGGTGCAGAAACAATGGATTTTGGAACACTGAAAAAACAATTAAATTAAAATAAATTAAGGAAAAAGAGAAGAAGCCTAAAAAAATTCAGGTAGATTGAAGTGATACCATGTCCATTTTCTGATCTCAATACTGTGAAACAACTAGAAGTCAATCACAAGAAAAAAGTCTAGAAAGACCACCACTATATGGAGGTTAAATAGCATGGTCCTAAACAATGAATGGGTCCACTAAATAATAAAAGAAGAAATTTAAAAAGTGCATGGAAATAAATGAAAATGAAAATAAAATGGTCCAAAACCTCTGAGAGGCAGTGAGAGTGGTTCTAAAGGAGAAGTTTATAGCAATACAGTCCTACCTCAAGAAGGAAGAAAAATCTCAGATAAACAACTTAATCTTCTACCTAAAGGAGTGAGGAAAATAAGAAACAAAACATAAAACCAGGGCACCTGGGTGGCTCAGTGGGTTAAGCCGCTGCCTTCAGCTCAGGTCATGATCTCAGGGTCCTGGGATCGAGTCCCACATCGGGCTCTCTGCTCAGCGGGGAGCCTGCTTCCCTCTCTCTCTCTTTGCCTGCGTCTCCATCTGCTTGTGGTATCTCTCTGTCAAATAAATAAATAAAATCTAAAAAAAAAAAAAACCAACAAAAAAAAACCACAAAACATAAAACCAGCAAGGTTTTATGGAAATGATAAATATTAGAGCAGAAATAAATGATATAGAAACTGAAAAAACAATAGAATAGATCAATGAAACCAGGAGCTGGTTCTTTGCAAAAAATCAACAAAATTTATTAACTTCTAGCCAGAATTATCAAGGAAAAAAGAGAAAGAACTCAAATAAATAAAAGCACAAATTAGAGAGGGGAAATAACAATGAACACCACAGAAATACAAATTAATTATAAGAGAACATTATAAAAACAGTATGCCAACAAATTGGAAAACCTAGAAGAAATGGATAAATTCCTAGAAAGTGAGTCAGGAGGAAATAGAACATTTGAACAAATAGATTATCAGCAGTGAAATTCAGTCAGTAATAAAAAACTTCCAACAAACAAAAGTCCAGGACCAGATGGCTTCACAGGTGCATTCTACCAAACATTTAAAGAAACATTAATACCTATTCTTCTCAAACTATTCCAAAAAATAGAAAAGGAAAGAAAACTTCCAAATTCATTCTGTGATTTCAACATTTCCCTGTTACTAAAACCAGATAAAGACACCACAAAAGAGGAGAACTATAGGCCAATATTTCTGATGAACATACATACAAAAATCCTCAACAAAATACTAGCAATCCATATACAATAATACATTAAGCATGTCATTCACCACAGTCAAGTGGTTCAGTACTTGTAAATCAAGCAATGTGATACATCACATTAATAACAGAAAGGATAAGAATCATATGATCATTTCAGTAGGTGCAGAAAAAGCATTTGACAATGTACAACATCGATTCATGATAAAAACCCTCAACAAAGTAGGTTTCCGAGGGAATATACCTCAGTATAATAAGGTGGTATATGAAAAGCCAACAGCTAGTATCATCCTCAATGGGGAAAATCCGAGAGCTTTTCCCCTGAGGACAGGAATAAGGCAAGGATGTTCACTGTCACCACCTTTATTCAACATAGTATTATGCTACCCAGAGCAATCTATACTTTTAATGCCATTCCGATCAAAATTCCACCAGTATTCTTCAAAGAGCTGGAGCAAATAATCCTAAAATTTGTATGGAATCAGAAGAGACCCCGAATCACTAAGGAAATGTTGAAAAACAAAAATAAAGCTGGGGGCATCACGTTACCTGATTTCAAGCTTTATTACAAAGCTGTGATCACCAAGACAGCATGGTACTGGCATAAAAACAGACACATAGACCAGTGGAACAGAGTAGAGAGCCCAGATATGGACCCTCAACTCTATGGTCAATTAATCTTCGACAAAACAGAAAAAAATATACAGTGGAAAAAAGACAGTCTCTTCAATAAATGGTGCTGGGATAACTGGGCAGCTATATGTAGAAGAATGAAACTCGACCATTCTCTTACCCCATACACAAAGATAAACTCAAAATGGATAAAAGACCTCAATGTGAGACAGGAATCCATCAGAATCCTAGAGGAGAACATAGGCAGTAATCTCTTCGCTATCAGCCACAGCAACTTCTTTCAAGATATGTCTCCAAAGGCAAAGGAAACAAAAGCATAAAGGAACTTTTGGGACTTCATCAAAATCAAAAGCTTCTGCACAGCAAAGGAAACAGTCAAGAAAACAAAGAAGCAACCCACAGAATGGGAGAAGATATTTGCAAATGACAGTACAGACAAAAGGTTGATATCCAGTATCTATAAAGAACTCCTCAAACTCAACGCACACAAAACAGGCAATCATATGAAAAAATGGGCAGAAGATATGGAGGACATGGGGAGTTAGAAGGGAGTTGGGGTAAATTGGAAGGGGAGGTGAATCATGAGAGACTATGTACTCTAAAAACAATCTGAGGGGTTTGAAGTGGCGGGTGGGTGGGAGGCTGGGGTACCAGGTGGTGGGTATTATAGAGGGCACGTATTGCATGGAGCACTGGGTGTGGTGAAAAAAAATGAATACTGTTATGCTGAAAATAAATAAATTAATTTTTTAAAAAGTAATCTTACTCATGTAATCAAACAACAAATAAAATAACAGGCATCCAGATTGGTAAGAAAGGAGTAAAACTTTCACTTTTTGCAGATGACATGTACTCTATATAGAAAACTCGAAAAGACTCCATCAAAAAAGTGCTAGAACTGATAAACAAATTTAGTGAAGTCCCAGGATACAAAACCAGTGTACAGAAATCTGTTGCATTTCTTTCATCAATAATGTAGTAGCAGAAAGAGAAATTAAGAAAACATCCCATTTAGGGGTGCCTGGGTAGCTCAGTTAAGCATTGGACTCTTGATTTCAGCTCAGGTCATGATCTCAGGGTTGTGAGATTGAGCCCCACATTAGGCTCTGTGCTGTGGGTGGACCCTTCTTTTCCCTCTCCCCTGCCCCTATTCTCTAACAAAAACAAAACAAAACAAACCCCCCCCAAAAAAGACCCCCTCACAATCCCCCCAAAACAACCATATTTAAAATGCACCAAAATTTATAAGATATCTAGGAATAAGCCTAACCAAATAGGTGAGAGACTATATTGTGAAAACTTTAAAACACTTTTGAAAGATGTTGAAGATGACTCAAAGAAATGCTCATGGATTAGAAGAACAAATATTGTGACAATGTCTGTACTACCCAAAGCAATCTATACATTTAATGCAACCCCTATCAAAATAACAATAGCATTTTTCATTGTACTAGAACAATCAATTCTAGAATTTATATGGAACCACAAAATATTAGGAATAGTCAAGGCAATCTTGGAAAACAAGCTGGAGGAATCACAATTCCAGACTTCAGGGTTATATTACACAGCTGAGGTGATCAGAACTGGCACTGACATAGACAAAAAGATCAATGAAACAGAATAGAAAACCCAGAAATGAGCCCACAGTTATATGATCAATTAATCTTTGACAAAGCAGGAAATGTTCAATGGGAAAGAGATAGCCTCTTCAACAGATAGTGTTGGGAAAACTTGACAGCAACGTGCTAAGAATGAAACGATTAATTTCTTACACAGTGCACAGAAATAAATTCCAAGTGGCTTAAAGACCTAAATGTGAGACCTGAAGCAACAAAAATCCTGGAAGAATGCACAGGCAGTAACTTAATGACATCAGCCATAGCAAGTTTTTTCTGGATAGATAGGAAGTAAACAAACAAAACTGACATTTGTATACAATAGAGAAGATAGTTGCAAATTGCATATCTGATAAAGGGTTAGTATCCAAAAGGGTTACAAATCAACACCCAAAAAACAAATAACCTGATTAAACAATGAGAAGACATGAAAAGACATTTCTCCAAAGAAGACATACAGATGGCAACATGCATGTAAAGATGTTCAGTATCAGTCATCATCACGGAAGTGCAAATAAAAACCACAATGAAATAGCACCTCATACCGTTTGGAATGACTAAAATCAGTAATACAAGGAACAACAAGTTTTGGTGAGGATATGGAGAAATAGGAATCCTCATGCACTGTTGGTGGGAGTGCAGAGTGGTGCAGCCACTGTGGTAAAAAGAAACTCCTCAAAAAGTGGTGCAGCCACTGTGGTAAAAAGAAACTCCTCATAAAGTTAAAAATAGACCTACTGTAGGATCCAGAATCACAGTATTGGTTATTTACACAAAGAACACAAAAATCACATAATTCAAAGGGATATACACACTCCTATGTTTATAGCAACATTATATATAATAGCCAGATTATGGAAGCAGCCCAAGTGTCAATTGACTGATGAATGGATAAAGAAGATGTGGTATATAGAATGTTATTCAGCCAAAGGAAAGAAGGAAATGTTAACATTTTCACAACGTGGATTGAACTAGAGAGTATAATTCTAAACTAAGTAAGTCAGAAAAAGACAAGTCCCATATGATTTCACTCATGTTGAAATTTAAGAAACAAAATAAATGATCATAGGGAAAGAGAGAGAGAGAGAGAGAGAGAATGAATATCCTGAACTTCATCAAATCTATCTATGAAAGACCCACAGCAAATATCATCCTCAATGGGAAAAAGCTTGTGTCCTTCCCGTTGAGATCAGGAACACGACAAGGATGTCCACTCTCACCACTCTTGTTCAACATAGTATTAGAAGTCCTAGCAACAGCAATCAGACAACAAAGAGAAATAAAAGGTATCCAAATTGGTAATGAAGAAGTCAAACTCTCCCTCTTTGCAGATGACATGATTCTTTATATGGAAAACCCAAAAGACTCCACCCCCAAACTACTAGAACTCATACATCAATTCAGCAACGTGGCAGGATACAGAAATCAGTGGCTTTCTTATACACTAACAATGAAAATACAGAAAGGGAAATTAGAGAATCGATTCCATTTACTATAGCACCAAGAACCATAAGATACCTGGGAATAAACCTAACCAAAGAGGTAAAGGATCTGTACTCGAGGAAGTACAGAACACTCATGAAAGAAATTGAAGAAGACACAAAAAGATGGAAGACCATTCCATGCTCTTGGATCAGAAGAATAAACATTGTTAAAATGTCTATACTGCCTAGAGCAATCTATACTTTTAATGCTATTCCGATCAAAATTCCACCAGTATTCTTCAAAGAGCTGGAGCAAATAATCCTAAAATTTGTATAGAATCAGAAGAGACCCCAAATCACTAAGGAAATGTTGAAAAACAAAAATAAAACAGGGCATCACGTTACCTGATTTCAAGCTTTATTACAAAGCTGTGATCACCAAGACAGCATGGTACTGGCATAAAAACAGACACATAGACCAGTGGAACAGAGTAGAGAGCCCAGATATGGACCCTCAACTCTATGGTCAATTAATCTTCGACAAAACAGAAAAAAATATACAGTGGAAAAAAGACAGTCTCTTCAATAAATGGTGCTGGGAAAACTGGGCTGCTATAAGTAGAAGAATGAAACTCGACCATTCTCTTACGCTGTACACAAAGATAAACTCAAAATGGATAAAAGACCTCAATGTGAGACAGGAATCTTATCAGAATCCTAGAGGAGAACATAGGCAGTAATCTCTTCGCTATCAGCCACAGCAACTTGTTTCAAGAAACAGACTCTTAACAAGAGAATAAACTGATAGTTACCAGAGGGGAGGTAGGTGGAGGGATGGGTTAAATAGGTAATAGGGATTAAGGAGTGCATTTGTCATGATGACCACTAAGTGTTGTATGGAATTGCTGAGTCACTAAATTGTATACCTGAAACTAATATTACATTTTATGTTAATTAACTGGAATTTAAATAAAAACTTAAAAAAAAAAAACCAAACCCTGCACTTTCTCCCACCACCCTATCAATGACTAATTCTTTTCTCTGTTCCCTTAAAAAAAGAAAGAAAGAAAGAAAGAAAGAGTTGTTTGCCTCTAGTCCTAGCTCATTCAGGCAGGCTTTCATGAATCATGACTCTCCCTCCAAATTTCCCTTCTTAAGGTCATTGATGACTTCCAAATTGTTTAATGTCAGATTTCATTTTACATTCTCATGGTTCTGTTGGTAGTATTTGACCCATTTGTATTATTCCCATTCTTTCCTCTTAGACATTTCTTTTTCTATCTTCAAAGATACATACCAGGGGTGCCTGGGTGGCTCAGTTGGTTAAGCAGCTGCCTTCGGCTCAGGTCATGATCCCAGCATCCTGGGATCGAGTCCCACATTGGGCTCCTTGCTCAGCAGGGAGCCTGCTTCTCCCTCTGCCTCTGCCTGCCATGCTGTCTGCCTGTGCTTGCTCTCTACCCCCCTCCCCCCGATAAATAAATAAAATCTTAAAAAAAAAAAGATACATACCAACTCCCTAGTCCATGCCTCCCCCCACACTCCAATCGCTGTGGTCACTTCTGTACATTGATTGGTTACACCTCATTCCTTTACATTCTAAAAACTGGAATGTTTTAGAGAAAGGTTCTGAACCTTTTCTATCTACAGTTACTCCCTTTGCTTATCTCATCAGATAACTTGGCTTTAAATATTATCTACATGCTGATTTATATCTCTAGTACAAATTTCTTTTACTCTAGATTCATATTCATCATGAGTGAGTCCAGGTGAACCACTGGCCAACCCATAAAATTGCAGGAAATAATAGATGCTATTGTTTTAAACCACAGGGCTTTGTTATAGTTTGATATGCTGCTATGTATACATTAATTTAAGGGTTGACTTCATCATCCTAAAAGCAAATGTAAAGTGTGAAAACTGATTTTCAAATTGCTTAATTTATTTGCGGAATGTATTGATAGATTCCAATCTTTACAGGAATACAAATGCTTGTTGATTCATGAAAATGCAAATTATTTATCCTTTTCCCCTAAAAGAATTCATTATCCATGATGCATAATAATAGGAAATCAAAATAACAATTATGTTGTATCCATGCATGCAGACAAAAGAGTTACTCTAGTTAGTCCAACACTGCAATTAATGAATAAGGTGGAATCGAATTTTATGAATCACTCAGTAAGTTCAGTCTTTGGTAATTTAATGAAACTATTAGTGGTTTTTAAAATAATGAATATAGTGAATTAAATATATATTTTTTCTTGTCATGAATCTAGACTGTTATGGTGTGAATTACTTGCATATGGGTAAAATTATACTTCATAATAAACATTAAATATACTTAAGTAAATAATTTTAATTTACTTATTGTTCTTCCTTGTCAATCTTATTCATTGTGTACTATAGAGAATGACTTATACTAACACATTGACAGTTTTTCATAAGAGAACAGAGAATGCTTTTAAAATTATTCTTTAATATAAAAGACTGCTATGGTTTCAGATTTGGAGTATGTTTTGTGAGAAGTAAATTGCCAAATTCTAACTGTTAATTAGAAAAACTCTTAACTATGTAAGGCTTATCAACAAAATATTTTTAGAGATTAGCAATATGCATTAGTTTAAGAACAGTCTAAAGGTGCAATTATCTAATGTGAATTTAAGCCATACATCTTAGAATAGGCAGTCAACACTTTTACATTCTTCAACGTCTTTTAAGTAGCAGTATTTATGGTTCATCAAAAGCAACTTTAAAGCAAATATAATATTGGAAATAATCACATCTATCAAATCTTTTAGTTGACAGGAGATTAGAAAAACTGGGTTAATTGACAAACCATAAGAGACTCAATCTCACGAAATAAACTGAGAGCTGCTGGGGGTTTGGGGGTAGGGATAGGGTGGCTGGGTTATGGACATTGGGGAGGGTATGTGCTATGGTGAGTGCTGTGAAATGTGTAAGCCTGATTATTCACAGACCTGTACTCCTGGGGCAAATAATACATTATATGTTAATTTAAAAAAAATTTTAAAAATGATAGTACAATTCTTGAAACCTGGCCATAATAATTACAGCAATTACTCATATTTGTATGTTTTAAAGGCATTTCAGGTTCTTTATCTCATTTTATTATGTCAGTGACATTTTGTAGCAAATGTTAAGATTATCATCATCATCATTTTTACACCAATTTTAGAAGGGAGGAAACTGCAGTTCACAGAAGTAGAATAAGTTTCTCAAGATCATATATAGGTGGCAAGCAGTAGACTTAGGAGTAGGATTTTAAATTCTTACAAAGCTCTGTTTAATTAATATGAAAAAGCACTTAATGTACTTATTAAGTGTCTTATAAATTAAAAATTGGGGAGCCAGCGTGACTCAGTGGGTTAAAGCCTCTGCCTTCAACTCGGATCATGATCCCAGGTCCTGGGTTCGAGCCCCACATTGGGCTCTCTGCTCAGCGGGTAGCCTGCTTCTCACCTCCCCCCCCCGCCTGCCTTTCTGCCTACTTGTGATTTCTGGCTGTCAAATAAATAAATAAACAAACAAACCAAAAATATCTTTGAAGGGGAATGGAGAATGTTATTTATACTTCCATAATCTAGGTGATGAGTTAGAAATCCTTACTGAAACAGGAGAGGCAAATTAGAAAGTTTGAAATCTATTATCTGATTCCAAAGCTCATGTTTTTTTTTAAATTATTTTTTAAATTATTTCTTTTCAGTGTAACAGAATTCATTGTTATGCACCACACCCAGTGCTCCATGTAATACTTGCCCTCCATAATACCCACCACCTGGCTCCCCCAACCTCCCCCCGCCCCTTTAAAACCCTCATATTGTTTTTCGGAGTCCATAGTCTCTCATGGTTCATCTCCTTCCAATTTACCTCAACTCCCTTCTCCTCTCTAACTCCCCATGTCCTCCATGCTATTTGTTATACTCCACAAATAAGTGAAACCATATGATAATTGACTCTCTCTGCTTGACTGATTTCACTCAGCATAATCTCTTCCAGTCCCGTCCATGTTGCTACAAAAGTTGGGTATTCATCCTTTCTGATGGAGGCATAATATTCCACATATTCCTTATTCATTCATCCGTTGAAGGGCATCTTGGTTCCTTCCACAGTTTGGCGACCGTGGCCATTGCTGCTATAAACATTGGGGTACAGATGGCCCTTCTTTTCACGACATCTGTATCTTTGGGGTAAATACCCAGTAGTGCAATGGCAGGGCCATAGGGAAGCTCTATTTTTAATTTCTTAAGGAATCTCCACACTGTTGTCCAATGTGGCTGCACCAACTTGCATTCCCACCAACAGTGTATGTAAGAGGGTTCCCCCATCTCCACACCCTCTCCAACACATGTTGTTTGCTGGCTTGCTAATTCTGGCCATTCTAACCAGTGTAAAGTGGTATCTCAATGTGGTTTTAATTTGAATCTCCCTGAGGGCTAGTGATGAACATTTTTTCATGTGTCTGATAGCCATTTGTATGTCTTCATTGGAGAAGTGTGTGTTCATGTCTTCTGCCCATTTTTTTTGACATGATTATCTGTTTTGTGTGTGTTGAGTTATACTACAAAAAATTGTCTCTCAGCATTTTACATGTATGTCATTCCGTGTTTTCTTCTTTTGTTACTTGTTTATACTCATGTCTTCCTTGTTATATTATAGTTTTCTTAAAGATAGTAATCATATCTCTTACACCCTCCTCATCCTCTATTCCCTCATACTTTACAATATCTTGCATAAGGTTCGGTAATATTTGCTGCAAAGAAGTGAAACTTTCTATGATCTCCTATGAGAAGAGACTAAGGCATGTTCTATATAAATCTAAAGTATCCCCACACACTTATTTGAAAATATTTATTATATATGTAGTGTGTACCCACCATTATTTTAGTATAAGTTTGTATTTATAGGTAGTCAAATAGAAAAACTTTGATTAAAAACTTGTTTATCCTTTTGGAGCCATTGTTTTATTCAGCTTTATGAGATTAATCTGAAACATATGTTTCAGATTATTTAATTTCATTGTGTATTAGATTCAATTACTCTTCAAATTAAGTAGTATGTATAAAGGAGTTTACTTAGGTTTTGTGTGTTATAGTCTTGCTAAACATTAGTTTTTTTACTAATCTCCTTCTTACCCATCACTTAAAGTTCCCTAGTAAAAAGGTAATAGAAATGACTTAAGTCTGAATGATTTTGTTTCACACTGTATTTATTACGGTTTTACTATTACTTTCAGTATGAATTTCCAGAGTTTGAGATATAAAAATTGGTGAGTTAGGAGTAGTCCCTAGAATGACTTTTGTGTGGACCTGGCCTTGGTGCTAAGATTGTCTTTCCAAACATGGGTATTCATGGAGTCTTGGACTATATGCATTAATTAAGTGCATCAGGTAGGTGTTGTTGATTTCAGGCACAGGATGTTTTTGGGAGGGTTTCAACTACTGTTCTGCAATTCTGAGACTTACGTATTTCAGAAAGTTTCCCAAAGCTGAGTCTGTGGATTTCTCTATATGATTTACAACTGTAGTTTCTATAGGTTCTGATCACTTTTTATTTTCCCATCATGAAGCAGGGCTAATTATTAGAGTGACAAAGGAAGTCATATATTTTAATGCTTCTATGTGGTCAAAGGGTGCTTTTAATGAAATTAGCTTTAGTTAGAGATTTGCAATGCACATGCTGCACCACTGATAGAGTAATTCATTTTATACGCTTTCTGAGAATCTAAATTCATTGTTTCATAGAACCATTTTTTTTTTTAACCATAGGCTAAGGGAGAGTCCATGACATACTAGAGATTTCTCTATTTTCAGAATTATGTTTTTAACATTCTTATTTCCTTAGCTACTAAAGATAAGTCGCTATGATTTTGAAGGATTAATATGAATGATCATTTTATCTGCAACCAAACATTTAAATATCTGTTGACATTTTCTGTGTGAGATTAACATTTAATTTAGAAAAAAAGCTAGAAATCTTTGAAATAAAGTAAAATGGTTCCTGGATTTATAAAATGAAATGATAAATGTTTAGTGTAAGACCTTTGAATATAATATTGTAATTGACATATAAAATGTTCTTTGGTTGCATTCAAAATGTCAATATTGAATTATCAGTCTAAACCACATCAAGGAAGTAATCAGAAGTTAAATAAAAAGAACTTAAACATTAAATATATCAGTTAGCATATGAATAGATGTCTCATACAGAAGCATTTGGCCTGCAATTGCATTATTCAACAATCAAACTAGACCATGAAATTATAAAAATGAAATATTAAGTTTTATTTGTAAAAATAAGCTCACAAGATTAAGATTTTAAATTATACTAAGGACATGTAACTAGAGAAATTTAAATGCATGTATTAGTGGAGTAAATTAAGTGTTTTGGCAGTGAATAATTTTATATTACTATAAAAAGTATCAAGGTAACTATTTACTAGTACCAACACTACTTATTTTGTTGAGTACTTATTTTGTTGAGCCAACCATTATTTTTGGCATTTATTTTGCTTAAGTCTTTAAGGAGACCTTTGATGCTGTTTTTGTTGTTTTCTTTCTTAAGCAGTAAAATAACATTTTCTCCACATTCCATAAAGTAAGTACAACTGAACCTTCATTGTCTATTTTCTAATTATTTAATTTCATTGTGTATTAGATTCAATTATTCTTTCATTGGCTACATGGCATTTTTGCAATTTTATTTATCAAAAGCACCTCCAAGAGTTAAAAGGAACAGGACATTTTATTTTCCTTTTTGTTTTTCCCCCCAATTTTTATTTAAATTCTAGTTAGTTAACATATAGTATAATATTGGTTTTAGGATTAGAATTTAGGAATTCGTTACTTAATATAACACCCAGTGCTCATCATGATAAGTGCCCTCCTTAATACCCTTATCACCCATTTAGCTCTTTCCCCACTCCAGTCCCCTCCAACAACCCTCAGTTTGTTCTCTATCTGTAAGAGTCTCTTATGGTTTGCTTTCCCTTCTCTTCTTTTTTTTCAGGACAAGACATTTTAAAAAAGACAATTAAATATTTATTGTTTTACCTCTTGATAATGACCCACAAGATAACTAATGCAATCTTTAAATTATACTAGGTACAGTTAAAATCCTTGCTGCTAAAAATATTAACATTTTGAGGTTCAGAATAAATTTAAATATCAGAAGATGAGAACTAAATGATATTGAAGATATTACAGTTCTTTGATCAATTTGTTCAACTTTAATGGTAATGTTATGTAATGGTAATTGAGGAACTTTCTCAAAACTCAGAATATAGTATTAGCATAGTGTAAGACCAAGCCAAATATTTAAAATTTTGAAAGTTACTGTGAAATACTGAGATAATAATGTACTCATTATTTGCAAGGTGTAGAAGATAAAGTGAAGCAAATAAGATAATCTGTAATTTAAAAACTATAATTTTACCACTTAGAAATAAATTGTTAACTTGTTATTTCTTTTGATTTTTTGAAAAACTCAGAAACACAACTGTTTACAATGTTGTTGAGCTTATTTATAAAGAGTGAGAAAATTTTTTGTGCTTTTCACTTCCATTATACCATGATCACTTTTTAATTCATTTAAATATTCAAAAAGATAATTCAAATAACCCATGTGACAGAATGTTATGCAGTGATTGGAATTATTTTGTGGTTTTCCTATTGTTGAACATTATTAACTAAAGTTGCTATTATGAATAATGCACTTTACATCCGTGTACATATATTTTTTTCTTTGTTTCTCCTCATTTCCTGAGGATACAGTACTTGGAAGTGAATTATAATTTCAAAGGATCTGAATCTTTTTTTGAAGCCTTTAAAGTCTACTGTTAATTGCTTTTTAGAAAGATCATACCAATTTAAGCTTCTACAAAACAAAGTATGGAAAAGTCACTCTATATTTATCAGCATTGTGAATAATCACTGTAGTAGCCTTATTCTCATTGGCAAAAAAAAAAAAAAGGATTTTATTGTTTTAATTCGATTTCTTTGATCATTGGTAAGGTTATACTCATTTCATTTATTTGTGAACATTCAATTTTCTGCTTTTACGAATTGTCCCTTTAATTTTTCTTTTGGGATTTTTTTTATTATGTTCAGTTAGCCACTATATAGTAAATCATTAGTTTTTAATGTAATGTTCAATGATTCATTAGTTACATATAACAGCCAATGCTCATCACAACACATGCCCTTCTTAATATACATCCTTAATACCCATCACCCTGTCAGCCCCTTCCTCTACCCCCCTTTCCTCTGAAACCCTCAGATTTTTCTAAGGGTCTACAGTCTCTCATTGTTCATCTCGTTCTCTAATTTCTCCCTCTTCAGACCCTGGGATCATGACCTGAGCCGAAGGCAGAGGCTTAACCCACTGAGCCACCCAGGTGCCCTGTCTTTTTGTTTTGTTTTGTTTTTTAAGATTTTTTAATTTATTTGACACAGAGAGAAAGATCACAAATAGGCAGAGAGGCAGGCAGAGAGAGGGGGAGAAGCAGGCTCCCAGCTGAGCGGAGAGCCTGATGTGGGGCTTGATCCCAGGACCCTTGGATCATGACCTGAGCCGACGGCAGAGGCATAACCCACTGAGTCACCCAGGCACCCCTAAATAAATTCTTATTTAAATTTCAGGTGATAATGAGTGCTCTAAATAAAAATAAAAGGATATTATTTGTTTGGATAATATTCATTTATGCAACAAATACTGATTGAGTGTCTTACCTTGTTCAAGGCTTTTTTATATACACTAATATTTTCTGCTTAGTATAGCCATTTGAAATGAGTATTATATTTTTTAAAGATTTTATTTATCTATTTGAGAGCAAGTGAAAGAGAGCATGAGCAGTGGCAGAGGAAAGTGAGAGGCAGGCTGCCCACTGTGCAGGGAGCCCGATATGGGGCTCAATCCCAGGACCTTGAAATCATGACCTGAGCTGAAGGCAGATGCTTAACTTGGCTGAGCCACCCAGATGCCCCTGAAAGGAGCATGATTATTAATATTAAAGAAATGAGAAAAAGTTTTATTATATTAGTCACCATAGAGTAAATCATTAGTTTTTGATGTAGTATTTCATGATTCATTGTTTGCATATAACACATAGTGTTCCATGCAATACATGCCCTCCTTAATACCCATCACCAGGCTCACCCATCCTCTCCACACCCCTCCCCTCTAAAACCTTCAGTTTATTTCCTGCAATCCATAGTTTCTCATGGTTCATCTCCCCCGATTCCCCCCACCATCATTTTTCCCTTACTTCTCCTGATGTCCTCCATACTATTTTTTATGTTCCAAAAATAAGTGAAACCATATAATTGATTTTCTCTGCTTGACTTATTTCACTTAGTATAATATCATCCAGTTCCATCCATGTTGATGCAAAAGTTGACTATTTATCCTTTCTGATGGTTGAGTAATATTCCATTGTGCTTCTTTATCCATTCATCTGTTGAAGGGCATCTCTTTTCCTTCCAGAGTTTCGCTAATGTGGACACTTCTGCTATGAACATTGGGGTGCATATTGCCCTTCTTTTCACTGCATCTGTATCTTTGAGGTAAATACCCAGGAGTGCAATTGCAGGGTCATAAGGTAGCACTATTCTTAACATTTTGAGGAACCTCCACACTGTTTTCTAAAGTGGCTATACCACCTTGTATTCCCACCAATAGTGTAAGAGGGTTCCCCTTTCTCTACAACCTCTCCAGCGTTTATTGTTTCTTGCCTTGTCAATTTTTGCCATTCTAAGTGGTGTAAGGTGGTTTCGCAATATGATTTTGATTGACTTTTCCTGATGGCTAATGATGATGGACATTTTTTCATGTGTCTGTTAGCCATTTGTTTGTCTTCTTTGGAGAAGTGTCTGTTCATGTCTTCTGTGCATTTTTGGAGTTATTTATTTTTTGGGTGTTGAGTTTGAGAAGTTATTTTTAGATCTTTGATATCAGCCCTTTATCTATAATGTCATTTGCAAATATCTTCTCCCATTCTGTGGGTTGCCTTTTTGCTTTGTTGACCATTTCCTTTGTTGTGTAGAAGCTTTTTATCTTGATAAAGTCCCAGAAGTTCATTTTTGCTTTTGTTTACCTTGCCTTTGGATTCATCAAAGTCCTAGAGAACATAGGCAGTAACCTCTTTGACATCATCCACAGCAACTTATTTCAAATGAGAAATTTGAGTCTGATAAGATTAATTTGTTGATATTGAGAAGACTGAAAACTAATTGACTTAGAGTTTAAATCTATTTTATGCCTTTACCTATTTAATTTATATCATATTCCTCTTTTGTTTTTAACAGAACGATTGGCATTGAGGCAGTTTGGAGATTTGGTATTAATGATTAGGTAAGGCTTGCATCTTGTAGACCAGTGAGAGCATTTTAATAGTTCAGATAAAATATGATAACAGCCTGGGGTAAGAAAGGATGAAATCGATTCATTTACCAAACAAATGCAGAAAGGCCAAATATATTGCTTGCCAATGGAGCTGTGTCAAGCATCTAGCTTTCTTTTCCTATCAGTGATTTTCCATTCATTTCCATAAGTGATTTAGAAAATTAGGGGACCAAACTCTTCTGTTTCTTTTCATCACCACAAACTACTGTTTGGCTACCCTTCAGAGTTTAAATGCTTCTTCTCTTATATGCCATCTGTTTTTGCTCATGGTTTAAGCAAATACATTTTCATTTCTCCAGTTACCACCAGTTATAGACTTTCAGTTTGGGGTAGTTGCTGATTTTTACTAAATTTTATTCTCTATCAGGAAGCTATGTTAAATAGGTATTTTGTAGTATAAATATAAATGAGCAGATTTTGTTGTTGTTGTTGTTTTACATCTGCTAATGCTGTTTCTGTTATATAACCTTGACTGCCCTAAAGCCAGTGGGAATCCTCTCAGACAATGCACTTGCTTTTTTAAGATGTGATACCAGCGTGTTATAAAAAGGAAGAAAAATGATGAAATTACTCAGGAGAATATATCCAAAATGTTACTGG
Organism: Mustela putorius furo; assembly: GCF_011764305.1. Taxonomy (NCBI): domain Eukaryota; kingdom Metazoa; phylum Chordata; class Mammalia; order Carnivora; family Mustelidae; genus Mustela; species Mustela putorius. The sequence continues at coordinate 39,179,209 of NW_025422005.1, read as the reverse complement.
GCATGCGCATTTTATCAGTATTGCTTGTGGTTGTTCCACAAAAAGAAAATTTACTGAGAGTCTCTTGTGTTGTGGGTACTCATATATATCTTTTATTTAACATATATTTATTGAGTACATTTTATGTTTCATGAACAATGCTTGGCATGGTGTATATCTGACTGAACAGAAAGCATTTTTTTACTATTCTTCGTGAGCTCAAGTCTGGTGGGATAAAGTCAGTAAGAAGTTAACAAATATGTGATGTTGAACGCATTCACTGTACTTTTTATTTATAGCATTGTAGGTTTTAATTCTATAATTTCCCTTCAGTTTTTTATAGATCTCAATTTCCAATTTAATTTTCTCTATGTTCACTCTGAAGACCATATCTTTCTTTAATTCTTTGAAATATTTTCCTTTAGCTATTTGAATATATTTATAAAATAAATAAAAGAAAATACTTTGTTTACTAAAGGCAAAATCTGGGCCTTCTCAATGTTGGTCTGTAGTGACTACATTTTTTATTATAGAAGCTCTTGTTTCTCTTTTCATCCTCTTAAGAGATTATTTTTTTTAATATAATTTTTTATTTTTTATAAACATGTATTTTTATCCCCAGGGGTACAGGTCTGTGAATCACCAGGTTTACACACTTCACAGCACTCACCAAAGCACATACCCTCCCCAATGTCCATAATACCACCCCCTTCTCCCAAACCCCCTCGCCCCAGCAAACCTCAGTTTGTTTTGTGAGATTAAGAGTCACTTATGGTTTGTCTCCCTCCCAATCCCATCTTCTTTCATTTATTCTTCTCATATCCACTTAAGCCCCCATGTTGCAAACCACTTCCTCATATCAGGGAGATCATATGATAGTTGTCCTTCTTTGCCTGACTTATTTCGCTAAGCATGATACGCTCTAGTTCCATCCATGTTGTCGCAAATGGAAAGATTTCATTTCTTTTGATGGCTGCATAGTATTCCATTGTGTATATATACCACATCTTCTTGATCCATTCATCTGTTGATGGACATCTAGGTTCTTTCCATAGTTTGGCTATTGTGGACATTGCTGCTATAAACATTCGAGTACACGTGCCCCTTGGATCACTACGTTTGTATCTTTAGGGTAAATACCCAATAGTGCAATTGCTGGGTCATAGGGCAGTTCTATTTTCAACATTTTGAGGAACCTCCAAGCTGTTTTCCAGAGAGGTTGCACCAGCTTGCATTCCCACCAACAGTGTAGTAGGGTTCCCCTTTCTCCGCATCCTTGCCAGCATCTGTCATTTCCTGACTTGTTGATTTTAGCCATTCTGACTGGTGTGAGGTGATATCTCATTGTGGTTTTGATTTGTATTTCCCTGATGCCGAGTGATATGGAGCACTTTTTCATGTGTCTGTTGGCCATCTGGATGTCTTCTTTGCAGAAATGTCTGTTCATGTCCTCTGTCCATTTCTTGATTGGATTATTTGTTCTTTGGGTGTTGAGTTTGCTAAGTTCTTTATAGATTCTGGACACTAGTCCTTTGTCTGATATGTCGTTTGAAAATATTTTCTCCCATTCTGTCAGTTGTCTTTTGATTTTGTTAACTGTTTCCTTTGCTGTTCAAAAGCTTTTGATCTTGATGAAATCCCAATAGTTCATTTTTGCCCTTGCTTCCCTTGCCTTTGGCGTTGTTCCTAGGAAGATGTTGCTGCGGCTGAGGTCGAAGAGGTTGCTGCCTGTGTTCTCCTCAAGGATTTTGATGGATTCCTTTCTCACATTGAGGTCCTTCATCCATTTTGAGTCTATTTTTGTGTGTGGTGTAAGGAAATGGTCCAATTTAATTTTTCTGCATGTAGCTGTCCAATTTTCCCAGCACCATTTGTTGAAGAGGCTGTCTTTTTTCCATTGGACATTCTTTCCTGCTTTGTCGAAGATTAGTTGACCATAGAGTTGAGAGTCTATTTCTGGGCTCTCTATTCTGTTCCATTGATCTATGGGTCTGTTTTTGTGCCAGTACCATGCTGTCTTGATGATGACAGCTTTGTAATAGAGCTTGAAGTCCGGGATTGTGATGCCACCAACGTTGGCTTTCTTTTTCAATATCCCTTTGGCTATTCGAGGTCTTTTCTGGTTCCATATAAATTTTAGAATTATTTGTTCCATTTCTTTGAAAAAGATGGATGGTACTTTGATAGGAATTGCACTAAATGTGTAGAATGCTTTAGGTAGCATAGACATTTTCACAATATTTATTCTTCCAATCCAGGAGCATGGAACATTTTTCCATTTCTTTGTGTCTTCCTCAATTTCTTTCATGAGTACTTTATAGTTTTCTGAGTATAGATTCTGTGCCTCTTTAGTTAGGTTTATTCCTAGGTATCTTATGGTTTTGGGTGCAATTGTAAATGGGATTGACTCCTTAATTTCCCTTTCTTCTGTCTTGCTGTTGGTGTAGAGAAATGCAACTGATTTCTGTGCATTGATTTTATATCCTGACACTTTACTGAATTCCTGTACAAGTTCTAGCAGTTTGGGAGTGGAGTCTTTTGGGTTTTCCACATATAGTATCATATCATCTGCGAAGAGTGATAATCTGACTTCTTCTTTGCCGATTTGGATGCCTTTAATTTCCTTTTGTTGTCTGATTGCTGAGGCTAGGACCTTAGTACTATGTTGAATAGCAGTGGTGATAATGGACATCCCTGCCATGTTCCTGACCTTAGTGGAAAAGCTTTCAGTTTTTCTCCATTGAGAATGATATTTGTGGTGGGTTTTTCATAGATGGCTTTGATGATATTGAGGTATGTGCCCTCTATCCCTACACTTTGAAGAGTTTTGATCAGAAAGGGATGCTGTACTTTGTCAAATGCTTTTTCAGCATCTATTGAGAGTATCATATGGTTCTTGTTCTTTCTTTTATTGATGTGTTGTATCACATTGACTGATTTGCGGATGTTGAACCAACCTTGCAGCCCTGGAATAAATCCCACTTGGTCGTGGTGAATAATCTTTTTAATGTACTGTTGAATCCTATTGGCTAGTATTTTGTTGAGTATTTTTGCATCTGTGTTCATCAAGGATATCGGTCTATAGCTCTCTTTTTTGGTGGGATCCTTGTCTGGTTTTGGGATCAAGGTGATGCTGGCCTCATAAAATGAGTTTGGAAGTTTTCCTTCCATTTCTATTTTTTGGAACAGTTTCAGGAGAATAGGAATTAGTTCTTCTTTAAATGTTTGGTAGAATTCCCCTGGGAAGCTGTCTGGCCCTGGGCTTTTGTTTGTTTGGAGATTTTTAATGACTGTTTCAATCTCCTTACTGGTTATGGGTCTGTTCAGGCTTTCTATTTCTTCCTGGTTCAGTTGTGGTAGTTTATATGTTTCTAGGAATGCATCCATTTCTTCCAGATTGTCAAATTTATTGCCGTAGAGTTGCTCATAGTATGTTCTTATAATAGTTTGTATTTCTTTGGTGTTAGTTGTGATCTCTCCTCTTTCATTCATGATTTTATTTATTTGGGTCCTTTCTCTTTTCTTTTTCATAAGTCGGGCCAGGGGTTTATCAATTTTATTAATTCTTTCAAAGAACCAGCTCCTACTTTCGTTGATTTGTTCTATTGTTTTTTTGGTTTCTATTTCATTGATTTCTGCTCTGATCTTTATGATTTCTCTTCTCCTGCTAGGCTTAGGGTTTCTTTCTTGTTCTTTCTCCAGCTCCTTTAGGTGTAGGGTTAGATTGTGTACCTGAGACCTTTCTTGTTTCTTGAGAAAGGCTTGTACTGCTATATATTTTCCTCTCAGGACTGCCTTTGTTGTGTCCCACAGATTTTGAACCGTTGTATTTTCATTATCATTTGTTTCCATGATTTTTTTCAATTCTTCTTTAATTTCCTAGTTGACCCATTCATTCTTTAGAAGGATGCTGTTTAGTCTCCATGTATTTTGGTTCTTTTCAAACTTCCTTTTGTGTTGAGTTCTAGCTTTAGAGCATTGTGGTCTGAAAATATGCAGAGAATGATCCCAATCTTTTGATACTGGTTGAGTCCTGATTTAGGACCGAGCATGTGATCTCTTCTGGAGAATGTTCCATGTGCACTAGAGAAGAATGTGTATTCTGTTGCTTTGGGATGAAATGTTCTGAATATATCTGTGATGTCCATCTGGTCCAGTGTGTCGTTTAAGGCCTTAATTTCCTTGTTGATCGTTTGCTTGGATGATCTGTCCATTTCAGTGAGGGGAGTGTTAGTGTCCCCTGCTATTATTGTATTATTGTTGATGTGTTTCTTTGATTTTGTTATTAATTGGTTTATGTAGTTGGCTGCTCCCACGTTGGGGGCATAGATATTTAAAATTGTTAAATCTTCTTTTTGAACACACCTTTTGAGTATGATATAGTGTCCTTCCTCATCTCCTATTATAGTCTTTGGCTTAAAATCTAATTGATCTGATATAAGGATTGCCACTCCTGCTTTCTTCTGATGTCCATTAGCATGGTAAATTCTTTTCCACCCCCTCACTTTAAATCTGGAGGTGTCTTCGGGCTTAAAATGAGTTTCTTGGAGACAACATATAGATGGGTTTTGTTTTTTTATCCATTCTGATACCCTGTGTCTTTTGACAGGGGCATTTATCCCATTAACATTCAGGGTAACTATTGAGAGATATGAATTTAGTGCCATTGTTTTGCCTGTAAGGTGACTGTTACTGTATATGGTCTCTGTTCCTTTCTGATCTACCACTTGTAGGCTCTCTCTTTGCTTAGAGGACCCCTTTCAAGATTTCCTGTAGAGCTGGTTTGGTGTTTGCAAATTCTTTCAGTTGTTGTTTGTCCTAGAAGCTTTTAATCTCCTTCTATTTTCAATGATAGCCTAGCTGGATATAGTATTCTGGGCTGCATGTTTTTCTCATTTAGTGCTGTGAAAATATCATGCCAGCTCCTTCTGGCCTGCCAGGTCTCTGTGGATAAGTCACCTGCCAGTCTAATATTTTTACCATTGTATGTTACAGACTTCTTTTCCCGGGCTGCTTTCAGGATTTTCTCTTTGTCACTGAGACTTGTAAATTTTACTATTAGGTGACGGGGTATGGGCCTATTCTTATTGATTTTGAGGGGCGTTCTCTGAACCTCCTGAATTTTGATGCTCGTTCCCTTTGCCATATTGGGGAAATTCTCCCCAATAATTCTCTCTAGTATACCTTCTGCTCCCCTCTCTCTTTCTTCTTCTTCCGGAATCCCAATTATTCTAATGTTGTTTCGTCTTATGGTGTCACTTATCTCTCGAATTCTCCCCTCATGGTCCATTAGCTGTTTTTCCCCCTTTTGCTCAGCTTCTTTATTCTCTGTCATTTGGTCTTCTATATCACTAATTCTTTCTTCTGCCTCATTTATCCTTGCAGTGAGAGCCTCCATTTTTCATTGCACCTCATTAATAGCTTTTTTGATTTCAACTTGGTTAGATTTTAGTTCTTTTATTTCTCCAGAAAGGGCTTTTATATCTCTCGAGAGGGTTTCTCTAATATCTTTCATGCCTTTTTCTAGCCCGGCTAGAACCTTGAGAATTGTCATTCTGAACTCTAGATCTGACATATTACCAATGTCTGTATTGATTAGATCCCTAGCCTTCGGTACTGCCTCTTGTTTTTTTTTTTTTTGTGTTGAATTTTTCCGTCTTGTCATTTTGTCCAGAGAAGAGTATATGAAGGGGCAAGTAAAATACTAAAAGGGTGGCAACAACCCCAGGAAAATATGCTTTAACCAAATTAGAAGAGATCCCAAATCGTGAGGGGGGTGAAAGGGGATAAAAAGAGGTTCAAAAAGGAAGAAAGAAAAAAAAAAAGAAAAGAATTTCAAAAAAAAGTAAACACCTAAGAAAAATATAAAAAAGAAAAAATATATATATTAAATAAACTAGTAAAAAATCATTAAAAAAGAAAAAGGTAACAGTTAAAAAAAATTTTACCCCAATGTGAGAAAAAAAATACAAAAAATGAAAAAGAAAAAAATTAAATTAACCGCAAGACTAAAAAAATCACAGGGAAAAAGCTATGAGTTCCGTGCTTTTCTTTCTCCTCCTCTAGAATTCTGCTGCTCTCCTTGGTATCGAAACCGCACTCTTTGGTAGGTGAACTTGGTCTTGGCTGGATTTCTTGTTGATATTCTGGGGGAGGGGCCTGTTGTATTGATTCTCAAGTGTCTTTGCCCCAGGCGGAATTGCACCGCCCTTACCCGGGGTGGGGTGAGTAATCCGCTTGGGTTTGCTTTCAGTATCTTTTGTTCCCTGAGCGCTTTCGGTAGAGTTCCGGAGGAAGGGAATACAAATGGCGGCCTCCTGGTCTCCGGCCTGGAGGAGCCAAGAGCCCAGGGCCGCACTCCTCAGTGTGCTCTCAGAGAACTGCGCCCAGTTACTCCCGTCTGCCTGACCTCCGGCCACGCTCCGAGCTCACCGAGCCTGCGACCAGTTCAAGGTCACCCCGAGCTGCGAGCTTACTGTCGGCTCTGTCTCTGTAGCCGGCTTTCCCGTTCCAATACCCGCAAGCTCTGCGACACTCAGACACCCCCGATCCTTCTGTGACCCTGCGGGACCTGAGGCCACGCTGACCCCGTGTGGGCTTTGTCCCGGGTAGCCTCTGGAGCGATGTCCCTCAGTGGAACATACTTTTAAAAGTCCTGATTTTGTGCGCGGTTGCTCCGCCGCTTGGCAGGAGCCGGCCCCTCCCCCCGGGGTCTATCTTCCTGGTCGCTTTGGATTCACTTCTCCGCCGGTCCTACCTTTCAGAAAGTGGTTGTTTTTCTGTTTCCAGAATTGCTGTTCTTCTTCTCTTTGATCTGCCAATGGATTTTCAGGTGTTTGCTATCTTTAGATAAGCTATCTAGCTGATCTTCGGCTAGCTGAAGTATTCTCAGCCTGCTACTTCTCCACCATCTTGACTCCTCCCCCCAAGAGATGATTTTTTGATCAAGTTACCAGTTCTACTGGTTTTTATCACCTTGAACTTAGATTAACTTAGTTAAACTTACAAGTTTATGTAAGTTCAAGGTGATAAACCATTCCTCTATGTTAGAACTTGTGTAAGGAATAGTTAATTAAGCAGGCATGAATTTCTTAAACCTTTTACATTAACAAAGCATCTGTTTTATTACTGACCTTTGGCTGGTTCCTAGAATGCTGTTGGAATGTTCTGATAAGAATTTTTTACATGCTTGTTGTTAGTACAGAACGCTGTGCAAGCTTATCTAGATAGCGTAGGTAAAATTTTTTATTTATGGTAAATGTATGCTTTCCTTCTGGTCTGGAGGTTCAGTGACTGACTACCATAAGAAAGTCTGTATTCCTAGGCTCAAGCAAGTTTCTCTGGTAGATAACAATTCTTATATGTTTTATAATAATTTGTGGAAAAATTAAGTGTGTTTAATGTAATGCCATTGGGAGAGTAACTGTAGGAAGCTTGTGCTTGATTTCCTGAATACTTCATCCTATGTACGTTTTTTGTTTGCTCGTTTTGATTTGTGCCTCTTCTATTCTTTTCAGGGTCTAACTTATTCTAAGTCTTTGGAATCCTTCTAAACTACCAAACCGTGGGTAATTTGGGGAACTCCTGACAGAGGACTCAATCTTCAAACTCTATTCTTCCTTAGGTTTTTCTCTGGGCTTAGTTTAGTCTTTATTAAGGTGAGTCTAGGTTGGGTCATACTTTATGATGTGTACTTCTTTCTCTTTTTTTTTACTGGATACCATAAGTGTTAATTTAGTGTTCAAAAAGGTCTCTATACTTAGGCTGGACTGGAGCTCTTTAACCTCTCTATTCCATTATCACAGAACTTTAAGTAGCATTTTAGTTAAACCTTGTATAGAACTGAAGAAACTGTAGAAACAAGACTTCATTTAAGAAGGCTTCAGGCAAAAACATAAAGGGAAGTGAAAAAAATCTTATTGGAAATGGGAGGAAAAAGAGTTCTTGTTATGTAGTGATGGAACACTTAGCAACACTGTCCCTACAGTTTTGTGGAATGTAGAAAATGCACTAAGTGACCTGAGTTGATGTAGCTAAGGAAATTCCTATGCAGAATGTTGAGTGGCTGCCTGGTTTCTTCTTACTCCTTAATGTGGGAAGAGAGAGAGAGACTAAGGAAACATTATTAAACATGAAAGAACCAGGACTTGATGGTTTAAATTCTAAGTCTTTTCAGATGACAAATGATTCTAATATTAATCTTTCCAGGTAAAGATACATACCAGGATTCTTTCAGAAAAGCTTGGTTGAGATGAAGCTGAGGATGTAACTGTAAAATCCTTTCTTGAGATCTAAGAAATATCAAAGATTAAAGTACTAAGTTAGACAAAATGCCCTCTAAAGAACTTAAGGGTATGCCTCACCAATCCTCTCAATAAAAAATAGGGCATTTATAAGGGATCTAAGATATTGTCACTCAGCAGAAACTCAAGGTAGGAAAGGTTTTTTCCTAGAGACACACAGAAGCTGTCATGTGAGGTAATAAATATTTGTTATTTTCAGCTGCTAAACTTTGAATTAATTTATTGTGCCACAGTAGATAGGTAATACCGATAGGATACAATATTAAGTGAAATAAGGCTGTGATACTCTATATAGTTTGATTTCAACCACATGAAAAAAATGAATATTTATAGAAAAAGACATGAAAAGTGTACCCCCAGATTTTAGCAAAGATTTTCTCTGCATAGTAGAATTTAGGTATCTATTCATCATGAATGCATTCATCTGTTGTTATACTTGTAATTGGAAAACGTTTACCTATGTTTTTAGGATTTTTTTTTCTTAAATATCAGTGGGATAGATAAAAGATTTATATAATATTTTGACTTCACATTTCACAATTTCCCCGAGACTGACTAATGAACTGTAATATAAAAGGATGGTCTTTCATAATTCCTGATACCTTTACCTATAAGTTATGTGGGTCTAGCTTTAGGAAATACATTTTTTCTTGGTATTTCTCTGTACTCTGGAATTATGCTTATTTGATATTCAGTGATTCTGAGAGGTATGCTTTGACACTTTTTGTGACACTTATTTCTAGCTTGTTGTTTCAGCATTATTTCTAATGGGAAACTACAGATGGGGCTGAATTTGTGAGCAGGTAGTGTATGGGATTTTATTTTATTATTTTTTAAATTTCAAGTTTATTTAAATTCCATTGAGTTAACATATAGTGTCATATTGGATTGGAAAAAAAAAAAAAACCTTGCCAATAGCTTTCAAGGGTTGTTAGCTGAAATTCAATATGTGCCTCACAATTTGTAATAGGATTAGGATTCCCCTGAGAATCCATTGGTATCATTGCCATACTGAAACAAGATATTAATAGCATAGCTGTGCAATTTATAGAACTCAGTATAGTTGTGAATGTAACAGCAGTAACATTATAAGTGCTTTACTCTATTGAATTCCTCCTATGAATCCAGTGCAATGCTTGATGCTTTACATATATTCTTTGAAAACTTATGAATTACTATAAATTGTGTTTGTTTTTATTTTATGAATCAGTAAACTGAGGTGATAATGCTAGTACTTGGCAGAGCTGGAATTTAAACCGAGATCTAACTCTAAAGCTTCAGTGTTACAGGACTTATGTTTATTCATTGGTTTTGTTTTTTACATTCCACAAAGAAGTGAAATCATATGGTGTTTGTCTTTCTCTGTTTGACTTATTTCACTCATTGTAATAACCTCTTGGATCCATTCATATTGTTGCAGTTAGCAAGATCTCCTTCTTTTTTATGTCTGAGTAATATTCCATTATATATATATATATATGTCACAATTTCATTATTCATCCATCTATCAGTGGATGCAGGTGCTTCCATAGCTTAGCTATTGTAAACAATACTGCAATAAACATGGAGTGTCTATATATTTCTGAATTAGTGTTTTCATTTTGTTTGGTAAATACCTACTAGTGAAATTCCTGGATCATGTGGTATTTCTGTTTTCAAGTTTTTGGATAATCTCCATATGTTTTCCACTGTGGTTGCACCAATTTACATTCCCACCAAAGTGCATAAAGGTTCCCTTTTCTCTCCATCCTTGCCAACACCTATTATTTCTTGTCTTTTTGATACTAGTTATTCTACTGGTATAAGGTAGAATCTCATTGTGGTTTGATTTGTACTTTCCTGATATAACTATGTGGAGCATCTTTTCATTTGTCTTTTGGCCATCTGTATGTCTTCTTTGAACAAATATTGTTTAGACCTTCTGTCCCACTTTTTAAAAAAAATTTTACTTATATTATCTGACCATTTCTAATTGGATTATTTGTGTTTTTTTGGTGTTGAGTTGTAAAAGTTCTTTATACATTTTGGATATGGTCCTTAGCAGATATATCATTTTCAAATATCTTCTCCAATTCAATAGATTGCCTTTTGTTTTTTTCCATACTCAATAATATATTTTAGATGTATACCTGTTATTTTTTTTGATAAGCCTTATTTTTAATGGCTGCATTGTATTATTCTCTGTGTGTCTCCTAAATTAACTTGTTTCTTACTCAAGGACATTTATGGTATTTTTTACTCATGATTTTTATACACTTTTTGTGTGTATTTAGCTCTGCATACTTATCTCCTTAGAATACATTCCTAGATGCAAGGTTACTGAGTCAAAGGATATTTATTTATTTATTTATTTATTTATTTATTTATTTATGGTTATATATTGCCAGTGACTCACTTGAATCATGGTACTGGTTTATACTCTTAGCAGCAGTTCATGAGAGTGTCTTTTTCTTCCCACCTTACCCCACATTAGGCTCTGAACATCACCTCACTTGAATACAGTTCCTTTGCCTATTAGATTAGGGGTCATTTCACTTAGTTTTTTTCAGATTCTATGACTTCTTAAACCTCTGACTATCATGACATAGTTTTGAATACATATATTCCCTTATGTTCATGATTTAACTTCTATAATAGATTACTTAAGAGTTTTGCAAGAAAGTAATATTATGGATTGTTACAAAAAATAAGGAAAAAGTACTATAGCTTTCTACTTCTAAAAATAAGCTTTCTACTTAAAATATTTTTATATGTGTTTACATTGATCAACTTTTTGAATCAAAGTAAAAGCCAGAAATACAAGTTTAGCTGTTTTAAATTGTGTAATTCAATGGCATTTATTACATTTATAGTGCTGTGAAACTATCACCTTTATCTGGTTCTAAAATATTTTTATCTCCCTTAACAAAAGTCTCATACTCATTAAGTAATTACCTTTCAATTTTTGTAAACCCTACTCCTCCCTACCTGCATTCTCCCCTCCCCCGGCCCCGCATCCCCACTCCCTGCCACAGCCTCTGGAAAACACCATATACTTTCTGTCACTATAGATTTACCTACTCTGGGTATTTCACATAAACAAAGTAGTGTATGCAAACTTTGGGGTTTGGCTTCTTTTATCCAGTATGTTTATTTCAGGATTTATCCATGTTTTAGAATATATCAGTATCTCAGTCATTTTTAGGGCTTAAATAATATTCCATCATATGGATATACCACAATTTTTAATTCATTAGTCTGTTGATGGACATTTCAATTGTTTCTATCCTAAAATAGTTTTAATTTAGAGAGAAGTTGCAAAGATAGTGTGCAGATGTTCCTATACCTATTCCCAGTTTCTTCTATAGTTAATATCTTATGTTAGTATACTATGTTTTTTACAATTAATCAACCAATATTGATACATTATTATTAACTAAAGTCCATACATAATTCGTATTAGTTTTTACTAATGTTCTTTTTTCTGTTCAGAATTTGTTAGCCTTTCTTAAGTTTTGATGACATTGACAATTTTGAGGGGAGTAGCCAGGCATTTTTTAGAATGTCCCTCAATTTGGGGTGCTTAGGTGGCTCAGTTGTTAAGCATCTGACTTCAGCTCAGGTCATGATCCTAGAGTTTTGGGATGGAGCCCTGCATCAGGCTCTCTGCTCAGCGGGAAGCCTGCTTCTCTTCCTCTCTCTCTCTCTTCCTGCCTCTCTGACTACTTGTGATCTCTGTCTGTCAAATAAATAAATAAAATCTTAAAAAAAAATAATGTCCCTCAATTTGAATTTGTCTGATGTTTTTCTTGTGATTAGATGGGGGTTATTGGTTTTGGGGAAGAAGACCACAGAGAGGTAAAGAGCCATTCACATCACATATGAAGAGTTCATATGATTAACTATGATGTTAACTTTGATCACTTGCCTAAACTAAACTTTTGTCCAGATTCTTCTTTATGAAGTCACTCAAATACCCCTTTCCATACATTACCCCTTCTGTACTCTTTGGAAGGTTACTGTGTGCAGCCCACACATAAAGAATGAAGAGCTAATGCTCCACCTGCTTTATGTACAAATTATTTGGAATTCTGCATAGGAGATTTGTCTCTTCTCCCCTATTTATTTATTCATTTATCTCTATGTGAACTTAAATGTAGTTTATATTTTGGGTTATAATCTGATAGTACTTTATTTGGTTACTCAAATGTTCCAGCTTTGGTGATTAGCAGCTCTTTTAGTTGGTTCTGTGCCCCTTTGACTTAACCCTCATCATTTTTTTGAGCACTTCCTTATTTTCCAGTACTAGGAGATGTTCCAGGCCCATCCTGTATATTCATTATTCCAACCCTTGAATCAGAACTTATTCCAAGAAGTTCTGGTTCCTTTTATTGGACAGTGGTATTAGAAACCAAGATGTGCATGCTGGGTATGCTTGTTGTTCCTGGGGTGACATTGCTTCTAGGTCCTATCAGTGGACAGAGCTTGGAAATAAATGTATGTATACTAACAAGGTATACCTATAACTAATTCTGTATTTATCCATCTGTATTATAATAGTATAGATGCTGATGTCTTCAATTCTAGTTTAGTGTCACATGGTTTATTTTAGTCTTCCCTCCTTGCTTATGTTCTCCTCCAACAGAGAGAAACCTGGGTCCTACCATCTGCCACCTCTTTACTTGTTTGTTCAGTATAGGATACTTGTACAGATGTTTCAGAGTTTTGAACCTGTATCCCCATGGGAAACAACTTTACCAAGAAGAGTATGCCTATTTACATTTTCTTTTTTCTTTAGTCTTACAGCCTGCTCTTATTTCCAGCTTTGCTTAGGTCAGCACCATTGTTATCAACAATGTTATGTCATCCATTCATGATATAGTTATATTACTTTGTCTTTCTGTATTCCATCCTGGATTCCCTGCCTTCTAATTGAGTTTTTAAAAATTTGTGTACATTCAGGTTCACATTGTGCCATGAAATTCTGTGGGTTTAGTTTTATTGATGGACTTAATTTTTTAGTGTAGTTTTAGGTTCATAAAAAAGTTTAGCAGAAGGTTTCTGATAGAAATCTTCTGATAGATATTTCTGATATACTTTCTGTCTACACAGCTATCATAGTTCTTCCTGGCACCATTACAAAAATACCATAGTTTGGATATCTTATAAACAACAGATATTTATTTTCTACAATTGTGGAGACTAGGAATTTCTTGAGGAATCTCCACACTATTCTACAAAGAGGCTGCACCAACCTGCTTTCCCCCCAACAATTTAAGAGGTTTCCCCTTTCTCCACATCCCCTCCAACACATGTTGTTTCCTGTCTTGTTAATTTTGGCCATTCTAACTAGTGTAAGATGATATCTCAGACAACAAAGAGAAATAAAAGGTATCCAAATTGGCAATGAAGAAGTCAAATTCTCTCTCTTCGCAGATGACATGATTCTTTATATGGAAAAACCAAAGGACTCCACCCCCAAACTACTAGAACTCATACATCAATTCAGCAACGTGGCAGGATACAAAGTCAATGTGCAGAAATCAGTGTTTTTCTTATACACTAACAATGAAAATACATTGTTTAAGAGTTCATTATAGAAATAGAAAGGGAAATTGGAGAATCGATTCCATTTACTATAGCACCAAGAACCACAAGATACCTGGGAATAAACCTAATCAAAGAGGTAAAGTATCTGTACTTGAGGAACTACAGAACACTCATGAAGGAAATTGAAGAAGACACAAAAAGATGGAAGACCATTCCATGCTCTTGGATTGGAAGAATAAACATTGTTAAAATGTCTATACTGCCTAGAGCAATCTATACTTTTAGTGCCATTCCAATCAAAATTCCACCAGTATTCTTCAAAGAGCTGGAGGAAATAATCCAAAAGTTTGTATGGAATCCGAATCGCTAAGGAAATGTTGAAAAACAAAAATAAAACTGGGGGCATCATGTTACCTGATTTCAGGCTTTACTACAAATCTGTGATCACCAAGACAGCATGGTACTGGCATAAAAACAGACACATAGACCATTGGAACAGAGTAGAGAGCCCAGATATGGACCCTCAACTCTATGGTCAAATAATCTTCAACAAAGCAGGAAAAAATACACAGTGGGAAAAAGACAGTCTCTTCAATAAATGGTGCTGGGAAAATTGGACAGCTATTTGTAGAAGAATGAAACTCGACCATTCTCTTACACCGTACACAAAAATAAACTCAAAATGGATAAAAGACCTCAACGTGAGACAGGAATCCATCAGAATCCTAGAGGAGTACATAGGCAGTAATCTCTTCAACATCAGCCACAGCAACTTCTTTGAAGGTATGTCTCCAAAGGCAAAGGAAACAAAAGCGAAAATGAATTTTTGGGACTTCATCAAAATCAAAAACTTCTGCACAGCAAAGGAAACAGTCAACAAAGCAAAGAGGCAACCCACGGAATGGGAGAAGATATTTGCAAATGACAGTACAGACAAAAGGTTGATATCCAGGATCTATAATGAACTCTTAAACTGAACACACAGAAAACAGACAAGCATATCAAAAAATGGGCAGAAGATATGAAGAGAGACTTCTCCAATGAAGACATACAAATGGCTATCAGACACATGAAAAAATGTTTATCATCACTAGCCCTCAGGGAGATTCAAATTAAGACTATGGACTCTGAAAAACAATCTGAGGGGTTTGAAGTGGCGGGGTGGTGGGAGGTTGGGTACCAGGTGGTGGGTATTATTTAGGGCACGGATTGCATGGAGCACTGGGTGGGGTAAAAAAATGATGATTACTGTTATGCTGAAAATAAATAAATTTAATTAAAAAATTTAATTAGAAAAACAAAACAAAATAAAAACCACATTGAGATATCACCTTACACCAGTTAAAATCCTGTTTTCTGACTTTGCATCCCTCATTCACGACCCCTGAGAACCTTTGATCTTTTTATTATCTTCACAGTTGTGGCTTTCCAGAATGTTCTATTGTTGGAATTATATAGCAGGTAGATTTCACATGTTGGCCTTTTTCAGTAGTAGTTTGCATTTAAAGTTCTTCTATATCTTTTCATGACTTAAGAGCTCATCTAATTTTCATACTGTATAATAGTCCATTGTCTGGGTGTACTATAGTTTATTAATTCATTCACCTAGGTGTCTTGTTGCTTTCACGTTCTGGCAATTATGAATAAAGCTGCTATATAAATATCCATGTGCATAATTTTGTGTGGACATTAAGTTTTCAACTCTTTTGGGTAAATACAAAGGAGTGTAATTGCTGGATCATGTGGTAAGAGTGGGTTTAGTTTTTTTTTTTAATTTATTTTTTATTTTCAGGATAACGGTATTCATTATTTTTGCACCACACCCAGTGCTCCATGCAATCCGTGCCCTCTATAATACCCACTACCTGGTACCCTGACCTCCCACCCCCTGCCCCTTCAAAACCCTCAGATTGTTTTTCAGAGTGGGTTTAGTTTTGTAAGAAACTGCCAAATTGTCTTTCAAAGTGGCTGTAGTATTTTGCATATCTACTAGCAGTAAATGGTAGTTCCTGTTGCTCTATGTCCTCATCAGTGTTTGGTGGTATAGTATTTTGGATTTTGGTTATTCTAGTAGGTGTGTAGTGGTATCTTGTTTTAAGTTGCAATTCCCTAAATACATGATTTTTAGTATTTTTTTCACAAGTTTATTTGGCCCCTGTAAATCTTCTTTGGTGAGGTGTTTTTTCAGGGCTTTGGCCTAAGTTTTAATAAGGTAGCCCATTTTATTATTTTATTATTGTTGAGTTTCAAGAGTTATTTGTGTATTTTAGGTAATAGTCCTTTATCAGATAAGTCGTTTGCAGAGCAGAAGTTGTTGTTGTTTTGGTGGGGGGTTGTTTTTGTTTTCTTTTTCTTGGAAGTTTTTATTTTAATGAATTCTAGCTTATTAGCTCTTTCTTTCATGGTTTGTGCTTTTGGTATTGTGTCTTAAAAGTCATCACCATTCCCAGTGTCACTGAGATTTTCTCCTAGTGTATCTTCTAGGAATTTTTTAGTTTTGTGTTTTATATTTATGTCTCTGACCCATTTTTTGTTAATTCTTGTGAATAATATAATGTCTGTCTAGATTGTTTTGCAAATGGATGTCCAGTTTTTCCAAGGCCCATTTGTTGAAAAGACTGCTGGAAAACAGTTTTTTCTTTGCCTCCTTTGTCAAAGATTAGTGTTGCCTATATTTATGTAGATTTATTTCCAGATCTTTAATCTGTTCCATTGATCTTTTTGTCTATTCTTGTCAATACCACAATGTCTTGATTACTGTAGCTTTATAGAAGTTTTGAATTCAAGTAATCCGAATCTTCCAACTTTGTTCTTTTCCTTCAATATTATGTTGGCCATTCTGTGACTTCTACTTTTCCATATAAACTTTAGAAAAAGTTAATTGACATGCAGAAAGTTACTTTATTAATTTGGGAGGAACTATTATTTTAACAGTATTGTCTTATCCATGAATACATAATATCTATCCAATTATTTATTTCTTTGATTTCTTTTGTTAAAAAATTGCATACATTAAGGTTCATTCTTTGGCTGTAATGTTCCATGTGGTTTGACAATCTTTTACTTTTAAAAACTGATTTTTTCCAATATAAAATTTTGATTCCTAGGGTTAAGTCCCTAGAGTAATTTATTTCTGCTTCTCAACCCTAGTTATCCTAGCATCATATGCAAAACATTTGGTTACTAGTTTTAGAAGGAACTTTTAGCTTAATGAGGTGGTTATGGCCAAAAGCTTGTAATAAATATACTTGAACCCCAATATTTGTATCAAAAGAGACAACTTGTCCAACTACCCCTAAGTGACATTTACTAAAAGAAGCTATGATGGATTTTAGGGCAGAAATCTAAAGTCTCTTGCTAAAAGCTATAAAAGGAGTTTCAAAGTAGGATACTAAAGAACATTGTAAGCTTCCCACCATGATGTGACCTTGGCTAGGCTAATTTCTCCTTCAGGGCCTTAGTTCATTTGTAATAAGTATATCTAACATTTTTATTATTCTAATTCTGTTTTTTTAAATTATTTAATAATTTTTTATTTTTTATAAACATATATTTTTATCCCCAGGGGTACAGGTCTGTGAATCACCAGGTTTACACACTGCACAGCACTCACCAAAGCACATACCCTCCCCAATGTCCATAATCCTGCCCCCTTCTCCCAAACCCCCTCTCCCCAGCAACCCTCAGTTTGTTTTATGAGATTAAGAGTCACTTATGGTTTGTCTCACTCCCAATCCCATCTTGTATCATTTATTCTTCTCCTACCCACTTAAGCCCCCATGTTGCATCACCACTTCCTCATATCAGGGAGATCATATGATAGTTGTCTTTCTCTGCTTGACTTATTTCGCTAAGCATGATATGCTCTAGTTCCATCCATGTTGTTGCAAATGGCAAGATTTCATTTCTTTTGATGGCTGCATAGTATTCCATTGTGTATATATACCACATCTTCTTGATCCATTCATCTGTTGATGGACATCTAGGTTCTTTCCATAGTTTGGCTATTGTGGACATTGCTGCTATAAACATTCGAGTACACGTGCCCCTTGGATCACTACGTTTGTATCTTTAGGGTAAATACCCAATAGTGCAATTGCTGGGTCATAGGACAGTTCTATATTCAACATTTTGAGGAACCTCCATGCTGTTTTCCAGAGTGGCTGCACCAGCTTGCATTCCCACCAACAGTGTAGGAGAGTTCCCCTTTCTCCATATCCTCGCCAGCATCTATCATTTCCTGACATGTTTATTTTAGCCATTCTGACTGGTGTGAGGTGATATCGCATTGTGGTTTTGATTTGTATTTCCCTGATGCCGAGTGATATGGAGCACTTTTTCATGTGTCTGTTGGCCATCTGGATGTCTTCTTTGCAGAAATGTCTGTTCATGTCCTCTGCCCATTTCTTTTTTTTTTTTTTTTTTTTTTTTTTTTTTTTTTCATTTTTAAATTTTTTATTTTATAAACATATATTTTTATCCCCAGGGGTACAGGTCTGTGAATCACCAGGTTTACACACTTCACAGCACTCACCAAATCACATACCCTCCCCAATGTCCATAATCCCACCCCCTTCTCCCAAACCCCCTCCCCCCGGCAACCCTCAGTTTGTTTTGTGAGATTAAGAGTCACTTATGGTTTGTCTCCCTCCCAATCCCATCTTGTTTCATTTATTCTTCTACCCACTTAAGCCTCCATGTTGCATCACCACTTCCTCATATCAGGGAGATCATATGATAGTTGTCTTTCTCTGCTTGACTTATTTCGCTAAGCATGATACGCTCTAGTTCCATCCATGTTGTTGCAAATGGCAAGATTTCATTTCTTTTGATGGCTGCATAGTATTCCATTGTGTATATATACCACATCTTCTTGATCCATTCATCTGTTGATGGACATCTAGGTTCTTTCCATAGTTTGTCCTCTGCCCATTTCTTGATTGGATTATTTGTTCTTTGGGTGTTGAGTTTGCTAAGTTCTTTATAGATTCTGGACACTAGTCCTTTATCTGATATGTCGTTTGCAAATATCTTCTCCCATTCTGTCAGTTGTCTTTTGATTTTGTTAACTGTTTCCTTTGCTGTTCAAAAGCTTTTGATCTTGATGAAATCCCAATAGTTCATTTTTGCCCTTGCTTCCCTTGCCTTTGGCGTTGTTCCTAGGAAGATGTTGCTGCGGCTGAGGTCGAAGAGGTTGCTGCCTGTGTTCTCCTCAAGGATTTTGATGGATTCCTTTCTCACATTGAGGTCCTTCATCCATTTTGAGTCTATTTTTGTGTGTGGTGTAAGGAAATGGTCCAATTTAATTTTTCTGCATGTGGCTGTCCAATTTTCCCAGCACCATTTATTGAAGAGGCTGTCTTTTTTCCATTGGACATTCTTTCCTGCTTTGTCGAAGATTAGTTGAACATAGAGTTGACGGTCTATTTCTAGGCTCTCTATTCTGTTCCATTGATCTATGTGTCTGTTTTTGTGCCAGTACCACGCTGTCTTGATGATGACAGCTTTGTAATAGAGCTTGAAGTCCGGAATTGTGATGCCACCAACGGCTTTCTTTTTCAATATCCCTTTGGCTATTCAATGTCTTTTCCGGTTCCATATAAATTTTAGAATTATTTGTTCCATTTCTTTGAAAAAGATGGATGGTACTTTGATAGGAATTGCACTAAATGTGTAGAATGCTTTAGGTAGCATAGACATTTTCACAATATTTATTCTTCCAATCCAGGAGCATGGAACATTTTTCCATTTCTTTGTGTCTTCCTCAATTTTTTTCATGAGTACTTTATAGTTTTCTGAGTATAGATTCTGTGCCTCTTTGGTTAGGTTTATTCCTAGGTATCTTATGGTTTTGGATGCAATTGTAAATGAGATTGACTCCTTAATTTCCCTTTCTTCTGTCTTGCTGTTGGTGTAGAGAAATGCAACTGATTTCTGTGCATTGATTTTACATCCTGACACTTTACTGAATTCCTGTAGAAGTTCTAGCAGTTTGGGAGTGGAGTCTTTTGGGTTTTCCACATATAGTATCATATTATCTGCGAAGAGTGATAATTTGACTTCTTCTTTGCCAATTTGGATGCCTTTAATTTCCTTTTGTTGTCTGATTGCTGAGGCTAGAACCTCTAGTACTATGTTGAATAGCAGTGGTGATAATGGACATCCCTGCTGTGTTCCTGACCTTAGTGGAAAAGCTTTCAGTTTTTCTCCATTGAGAATGATATTTGCGGTGGGTTTTATTATTCTAATTCTTACACATTAGGTGCTTCCCCCCACCTACCTATCAGGGAGAAATGTCAACTTAGGTTGTCATTTCTGTCATTACTGAAATGACAGGTTTCTGTCATTACTTTTACCTGGTTACCAGGTAAAAGTAATGACTGTCCTTTTGACTTATTGTATAGCATTTTCGGTGGAGTACACATAGCCCTACCACTTAATTCCAAGCTATGTGACTCAGAGTAAACTAAAAAATTGTTTCACTTTTCTCATTTGTGAAAGGTGGGTGATAATAGAATCAACATTTGTTCTGTTGTAAAGATTGAATGTGTTTGTAATATATATATATATATATATATATATATATATTGCATTATAAGTGCTATATAGTGAGCTATCCTAATCTTATTATTATGTGATGTATATCAGACAAAATGATGTGTGAAATAAGCAAGCACAGCTGCAAGCAGTGCTGGTTCTTCCAAGATGAGGCTTTAGTGGCACCCTGACTGTTAGTTTCCATGTGGTTTTGGTGGAGCAGAACTGGTCTATTCCACACACAGGAATTCCCAGTCATGTTAGCTGTGAAGTCTTTGAACCCAGAGGCACCACCTAATCCAAATAGTTTGTGACACTTAGAGAAACAAGAGTAGATCATCAGGCTTAAATTTAAGATTATAAGGCTGTGCTATACCTCCAGGGTATAGACTGATCTGGGAGAAGTGATAGGATTGTTATGAGAAGATTTCTGGTACATTTTTTTTGGCCTTTTAAATCTCTGGTTTAGAAGTACTTAGAAGAGGGACGCCTGGGTGGCTCAGTTGGTTAAGCAGCTGCCTTCAGCTCAGGTCATGATCCCAGCATCCTGGGATCGAGTCCCACATCGGGCTCCTTGCTCAGCAGGGAGCCTGCTTCTCCCTCTGCCTCTGCCTGCCATTCTGTCTGTCTGTGCTTGCTCTCTCTCCCTCTCTCTCTCTGATAAATAAATAAAATCTTAAAAAAAAAAAAGTAGTACTTAGAAGAGCAGGAGGCATGACCTGGATAGGCTGGGAGCAACAAAGAATGAGGCAGGAGGTAAGGAAAGGTTAAATGGGATTTCTCTTGTGTATGCCATTATAGTGATAATTTGTGATGATGGGGTTGCAGATATCTGAATTTTATGCCTATAGGTTCCTGATTGACAGGGATAGTCATGTTCCTTTAGTAGTTCTAGTTCACCTTTTTCATGTATTAAACATTGGCAGAGAGCCTATAATGTGCCAGCATGAGCTAGGTTCAGATGTTACGAAGAAGAATCAGACATGATTCTTATGAGGGCTTACAGACATGTAAATGGAGGATTGAAATACATGGTAGAGGTAGGGACAGACTTCTAAGAGCAGCAGCACTGAAACTAATTGGCTTGGTGGTGGGGTGCTAAGATTGAGAAAGGCTATCTAAAAGAGCTGACATTTCAGCTGAATTATTTATGGAGAAGTATAAAATTTCCAACAAGCTCAAATAGCTGAGGAATTCTAGGCAGATACAATACCATTGCAGAGATATGGAGCCAGAAGAAATTCTACAGGAAGGATTTTTACCTACAAAGCAAGATGGTAGAGTAGGGTAGGGGATTTATTTCAGAATATCATATTTAAAATTAATCTTACTTTGATTTATTTTTCTTGCCAAGAGTCTTAAAAACATACTTAATGTGTTTTATACTTAATGCATTGTGGCTTTTTATAATAATGTTTATAAATCTATTTTATCTCTAATAATAAGTCTTATTGGAACTTAAAATTTTGCTATATTTGCTTCACATTATTTGGGGGGGGGTCCCCATTTATCATTAGTAATTCTACATCTCTTTCTTCCTTCCCCAGAAGTAATAGTTACTCAGAATTTTGTCTTTAATGTATTCATGTCTTCTTTAAACTATTCTTACACATTTGTAGTTATAAACAATTTAATATCTTTTTAAAAATTTTTATTTTATTTTTTCAGTGTTCCAAGATTCATTGTTTATGCACCACACCCAGTACTCCATGTAATACATGCCCTGATTAATACCCACCACAGGCTCACCCAGCCCCCCACCCCCTAAGCCTCCAAAACCCTCAGTTTGTTTCTCGGAGTCCACATTCTTATGGTTCGTCTTCCCCTCCGATTTCCCCCAACTCACTTCTCCTCTCCTTCTCCCAATGTCCTCCATGTTATTCCTTATGCTCCACAAGTAATTGACTTTCTCTGCTTGACTTATTTCATACAGCATAATCTCCTCTAGTCCTGTCCATGTTGATATAAAAGTTGGGTATTCAGACTTTCTGATGGAGGCATAATAGTCCATTCTATATATGGATCATATCTTCTTTATGCATCTTGGCTCTTTCCACAGTTTGATGATTGTTTTTATGGCCATTACTTTTGTTTATGGTTTCCTTTTTTGAGCAAAAATTCAGAATGCCATTATAGCTAGACTTATCTAGATTTTTTTTAGAGTTTATGCTTTTCATATCTTATGCCACAAATCCTTTCCTATGCCAAGATCACCAAAATATTTTCTTATATTGATTTCAAAATACTTAAAGTTGTTTTTTGTATATTTTGTGCTTTAATTCATATAGAATTGATTTTTACATGTGGTATGAGGTAAGGATCTAATTTTCCCCAATATGGATAGTTAATTTTTCCAACATCATTCAGTGAGTAGTTCATCATTGCCCCCAAAGTTTGTAACGTCATCTCTGTTGCACATGAAGTTTCATATATGTCTGTCCATTTCCCAAATATTTTTATTCCATTTTATTTACTTGGTTATTTCTGTGCAATAATGCCCTAGTGTATGAATTGTATATTCCTAAAGCAATTCATAGTAGCTATTATGTTGAGTCCTACCTTATTCTTTTTTTTTAATTAATTAATTAATTAATTAATTTTCAGCCTAACAGTATTCATTATTTTTGCATCACACCCAGTGCTCCATGCAATCCGTGCCCTCTCTAATACCCACCACCTGGTTCCCCCAACCTCCCACCCCTCACTGCTTCAGACCCCTCAGATTGTTTTTCAGAGTCCATAATCTCTCATGGTTCACCTCCCCTTCCAATTTCCCCCAACTCCCTTCTCCTCTCTAACTCCCCTTGTCCTCCATGCTATTTGTTATGGTCCACAAATAAGCGAAACCATATGATAATTGAATCTCTCTGCTTGACTTATTTCACTCAGCATAATCTCTTCCAGTCCCGTCCATGTTGCTACAAAAGTTGGGTATTCATCCTTTCTGATGGAGGCATAGTACTCCGTAGTGTATATGGACCACATTTTCCTTATCCATTCATTCGTTGAAGGGCATCTTGGTTCTTTCCACAGGCCACATTGAGATATCACCTTACCCCAGTTAGAATGGACAAAATTAGCAAGACAGGAAACAACATGTGTTGGAGGGGATGTGGAGAAAGGGGAACCCTCTTATACTGTTGGTGGGAATGCAAGTTGGTGCAGCCACTTTGGAGAACAGTGTGGATATTCCTCAAGAAATTAAAAATAGAGCTTCCCTATGACCCTGCCACTGCGTTACTGGGTATTTACCCCAAAGATACAGATGTAGTGAAAAGAAGGGCCATTTGTACCCTACCTTATTCTTTAAAAAATGTTTTGGCTAATGTTATCCTGTTGTTCATCTGTGTTTAACATTAATTTTAGGGTAAGCTTTTTAACTTCGGGGGGGAACCCTTTGCTGGAATTCTGATTATAATAGTGTTGACATTATAGATTATTTTGGATATTGAGTTTTTGTTTTTGTAAATATAGTGTATTTTATATGTGCCTCCATTTGTACACAGTTTTAAAAAAATTTTCCTCTTAATTTTATCCTAGAGGTTTGGGAATCTTTTGAGACATATATATATATATATATATATATATATACACACACACACACACATATATATATAGTTGACAAATATTAAATATATATATATCAACTGTTTTTTGCATATATATATATATACATATATGATTTATTTAATTTTTAAAGCAAGAGATAGAGAGAGGGATAATGAGCAGGTTTAGATTTTGGTTTGCTTACATAGAGCACTAAGGCTTTAGCGCCACTGCAGTCTACACACCTCCTTCTTTAATTAATTTAATAGAACAAAGCTCTTGGTCATCTTGCCCTACTTCTCAGTCTGGAGTCCGGTAGGCTAATGGCTTCTACCTACATTCATTTTGAGTTCTTTCATTTCTGGTCCATACAGATATTCTTACTTTTTAAAACTGAGATATATTTTTGTGGTTGTGTCTATAATTGCTATATATTTAGAGGAGAGAGTGTATAAAATAGGAAGATACTGAACTATCTCGATCAGAAGCCAAAAAATCTTTTTTTAAGCTATCTAGTATATTGATACTATCTAGTATATTGATACTCTAAAAAGTTTATTTGAAATTCAAATAATTTTAAAGATGTGGAACAAGTGGAAAATATTGAGAAATACTAGTATAATGTTTTTGGAATAAAGTAAACTTTTGGTAAGGCTAAATGGAGTCTGGGGATATTAGGTGCATTGTGGAAGATGTGGCTAGAAATAAAGATAATGACAGCATTGAGTATTTTGCTGAGTGAGTCATTTGACATGGAATTTAAGAGGAGAGTGATATGGTTAGGTTTGCCTTTTAGAAAGATCACTCTGGCAGGGTTGGGTTAGTGGTAGAGAGGCAAGTAAGAGATAAAACAATTAGGTGAGAAATGAAGTCTTTACTAAGATCAGTGCAAAACGGATGGAAAGTGATGTGGCTTTTCTTTTCTTCTGATTAGTATGATAAAATTATCATTTGACAAAATTAAGCTGCTTTTTGAGAGTCTTTGTTAAAGTTCACAGTGTGATGGATTCCAGGAGGATTTTCCTACACTGAGTGAGAGATGAAGCCAATTCTGTACTCAAGAAGAGCTATATTTGGGGAAATAAAGATTATTTAAGAAAGAGTAAAAAGGGAGATAAGAAATTTTTTTATAATAATTCATTTATGTTAGTTTGGCATTTTCTAGGATGAGTGCCAGTATTTAAATAAGTTTTGGGCATAAAAAGAACCCTGGGCCTGTGTGAGTGGCAGCTGAAGTGAGACTGGGTTAGAAATCAGAGAACTAGAATTGACTCCACCCTGATTTAATACAGTGAAAGTCTGAACTAAGTCACTTTCCATTTGGGCATCATCCAATTTTTCTTTTATGTAGAATTAACTCTAAGATTTCTTCTAATACTCATCAGATCATAAGTTTCTATTAAGAGTGTAGTGGAGGGGAAATAATTACAAAAATGAAAATGTTGGCTTGCTCCTCTGTTATCCTGGCCTATTGATAGAGGTATTGTGATTGTTAGAGGAGATAATGCTGATCATAATGGTTGGTGTGCTAATTTTGTGTGTCAGCTGTGGTTGGGATACAGTGTCCAAATATTTGATTAAATATATTCTAGATGCTGATGTGAAGGTACCTTTTAAATGAGATTCACATTTAAATCTATAGACTTTGAGTGAAGTGAATAAAGCAGATTATACTCTATAATATGGGTAGACTTTATCCAATCAGTTGAAGGTTTTAAGAACAAAAAAATACTGACTCCCCTAAAGAGGAAGGAATCCTGTCTGGAGTCCTGCTTTGAACTCAAGTTGTAATAGTACCTCTTTACTGGGTTTCCAGCCTGATGAGCCACCTTGTGGAGTTTGGATTTGCCAACCTCCACAATCCTGTGAACCAATTCATTAAAATCTCTCTCTCTCTGTTTGTCTCATATATACATATACATATACATACACATACACATACACATAGACCCTATTGATTGTTTCCCTGGAGAACCCAGACTGCTATTAGTTGGATTTTATACCTCTCAAAATAAAAAAAATAAATGTTTTATGTCAAATTGGATAGTTTTTAAAAATTATTTGCATCATCTGATTATTAAACATTTTCCTGTATTCTAGGAACTATGGGAGATTTATCAATGAATAAAGTAGTATCTCTATGTGTGAGCTTACAATTGAGTTGGGAAGACAAGGATTAATATCATGAGCAATTAATTAAAGTATAGCTAAATAATCTAAGAACAAAATATGAACAATATGATAAGTCTCTGGTTAGTTGACAAATATTAAATATATATATATCAACTGTTTTTTGCATATATATATATGGACTAAATACATATATGTGTGTGTGTATATATATATATATATATGGACTATTAAGTACAGTTGAACACTATAGGTGGGGAAAGCTTATTAAAGGAAAAAAGCCAATATTAATTAATCGTAACATTTAATTCTAGAAGATTCTGATACTTGGCTCTTGTGGGTTCAGGCACTTTTATCTGTGTTTTAGTCAGAAATTCTCAGAGATAATAATTATCCCATAGTTATGCAACTTCAAGAAGTAGAGTCTGAAAAATGTACTCCTATTCCCCCTACCCTATGTTGCTGAAAAATTTCATGGAGGTGGGGCTCTAGTAGGATCTTGAAATTTGGGTTGTCTGTTTGCTGAGCTGAGTCAGCAAAGGACAGGTATAAGACTCCGTTTTGGTATCCTTTTTTAAAGAAGACTTTGTGTAAAAGGGATGAAGTAAAAGGCCTTGACAAGAAGGTGGGAAGATAGCACATTAATTCTTGAATTGTCAAGTCCTTGAATAAATCTATCAAGAGTATGCTATAACGTGGGTTTGACTATAAAGTGGGAAAGTCACTGGGTTTGGCCTCCAGCCCTGTCCATAGCTGACCTGTTTTCAACATTTTAAGTGTATAATGGAGTAAGTATTTTCTTACTCTAGAAATATTTCTCTGGCATTTATCATATTGGGATTTTGCTTTTTTCAATTTGTGGGAGTCTGCTGAACATCATCTTATGAGTTACAGATGAGTTACATCTTATGAGTTACATATGCCTTCTTTTATCAACCATATGTTAAACACAAATTTTATGATCTCAGTTAAAGGTGATTATTTATTTGAGCTGGAAAATGACTTAGAAATACATCAGTTTCTCAGAACTGGCTTGGTTTAGGATCAAGACCCATACTGAAAAGGAGTGATTTTCCTTTCCCTATAAGATATATAATGACTACATCAGCCCATTAATTCATCCAGACAGGCTGCAATTCATTTACTTAGTTTTTCAAAATAGTCATAGTTAATCTTAGTATATCACCAAAAATCTAATCCCTCTACCTTCCTCCCTGAGCAATGTCAAGATGCTGGTGGGTGCTGAAAGAAAGGTAAGAAATTTTTTTTAAAAAAGGAGCCCAAACATTGGGATATAAAAACTATTAATGAAAGCCTTCTTGATAAATCAGGGATCAAGACATTCAGTTGGTCAGACCCACAATTAGGATAGTACTTGGTATGAGACATTGAGAAACTAGAACATTTATCCAGAGTGTGAACAGGGTACTGAGTCAGTGGGAGGCCAGGACATTTGAAGAGTAGCTGAAGGAGCTGGAGGTGTTGAGTTTTGAGGAGAGATAATGTCACTTGAATATTATGATTATCATTAAATATTTATTATGTATCATATAGAACAGCAGTGAATTTTTTTCTACATGAATTCAGAAATCCTAACTCAAATCAGTGCATAGAAGCAAAATTCATTTTAATGTAAGTAATAATATAAATGAAAGTTAGTTAATAAAAATAGCTTTCCAGGAATGCATTTGTCTGTAAGTGTCAATGGCATGCAAACAGAGACACTGAGGATACATTGGTCAATAATCAGTGTGTGCTTGATAGAATTAAATTAATTGGACAAACAAGTCAAGAATATACAGTGTGAAACTGGATGACTATGTCTAAGTTGCTATAGCAAGTATTACTTAACTGGTTGGGAGGGTGATGTTAAAGCTCTTTTTTTCCTGAAATTCTATCAATATGATGCCTTTTTTTTTTTTTTTTTTTGGCTTACACTTTATCCTTTCTTGAGACTCTCATTTTGTATGGAATCAGAAGAGACTCCGAATTGCCAAGGAAATGTTGGAAAACAAAAATAAAACTGGGAGCTTCACGTTACCTGATTTCAAGCTTTACTACAAAGCTGTGATCATCAAGACAGCATGGTACTGGCATCAAAACAGACACATAGACCATTGGAACAGAGTAGAGAGACCAGATATGGACCCTCAACTCTATGGGCAAATAATCTTCAACAGGAAAAAATATACAGTGGAAAAAAGACAGTCTCTTCAATAAATGGTGCTGGGAAAACTGGACAGCTATATGTAGAAGAATGAAACTCTACCATTCTCTTATACCGTACACAAAGATAAACTCAAAATGGATAAAACACCTCAACTTGAGACAGGAATCCATCAGAATCCTAGAGGAGAACATAGGCAGTAATCTCTTTGATATCAGCCACAGCAACTTCTTTCAATATATGTCTCCAAAGGCAAAGGAAGCAAAAGCGAAAAGGAACTTTTGGGACTTCATCAAAATCAAAAGCTTCTGCACAGCAAAGGAAACAGTCAACAAAACAAAGAGGCAACCCACAGAATGGGAGAAGATATTTGCAAATGACAGTACAGACAAAAGGTTGATATCCAGGATCTATAAAGAACTCCTCAAACTCAACACACACAAAACAGATAATCATATCAAAAAGTGGGCTGAAGATATGAACAGACACTTCTCCAATGAAGACATACAAATGGCTATCAGACACATGAAAAAATGTTCATCATCACTAGCCATCAGGGAGATTCAAATTAAAACCACATTAATATATCACCTTACACCAGTTAGAATGGACAAAATTAGCAAGACAGGAAACAACATGTGTTGGAGGGGATGTGGAGAAAGGGGAACCCTCTTCCACTGTTGGTGGGAATGCAAGTTGGTGCAGCCACTTTGTAGAACAGTGTGGAGATTCCTCAAGAAATTAAAAATAGAGCTTCCCTATGACCCTGCAATTGCCAAACTGTGGAAAGAATCATTTTCTCCTTTTTAATTTTGTGGTGTCTCATGTCTCTTTATAGTCATCTATAACTTATAATTGTCTTTAATATCACAACATTCCATTATTTTTTTCTGAAGCAAGTGTATTTGATAAAATTTTAGTGGCAATGTCATATAGGAGAAAAAACATGGTCTTTGTGATTAGACAAATCTGGGTTAAATTGTCAACTCCACCATGTAGAAGTTATGTGATCTTGACAAATTGCTTCATATTTTGATAGTTTCAGTTTTTTTATTTGAAAAATTTATTTACTCAAAAAGTATTTGTGAAACATATACATCAGCTAGTATGTTAGTTCTTGGGATATACCCATGGGGGAAAAAAGTCGTCTTGCTTTCATAAAACTTATGTTCTCTTATGGGAGAGAGATAATAAATAATGGACAAAAAATAAGTTATATAGCACAGTAGAGGGTTATGAAGCAATGGAAAAAGAGAAAAGTAGGTCAAGATAATAAGAATTGAGGGTAATTGGATGGGGTGGGAGGCAGACTGAATATTAAATAGGAGTCCTTACTATAAGGTAAGATATGCACAAAGTCTTAAAGTACATGGAGTTAGTGCTAAACAATTTGAGAGAAGCAAAGTAGACATTTAATGAAAGTCTCAGAAGTGGAACTGTTCCTAGATAGTTCGAGGATCAGTAGGCAGACCAGTGTGGCTGGAACAGAGAACGTAAGGGAGAGTTTATACTAGAAAATGAGTTCAGAGAGGTAGAGGAGGAGGTGGGGTGGCAGATCATATAGTCTTTGGGTAGGTCGTGTATAAGGATATTGGCTTTTACTTTGAAGGAAATGGAGAACTAATGGAGGTTTTGAGTGAAGGAGTAATTAGAGTGATCTTACAGTTTGGAGCGTTCAACAGAGAAGAGACTAAAAAGAGATGTAAGTGTGGAAAGAGGGAGATTTGTTCAGAGGCCATTGCAGTAGTCCCTATTAGAAATAATTTTGGCTTAATATAGATGGGTGGCAATGAAATTGGTGTGAAATGTGGTCTGGGTATAGTTGTATGGAAATAGAACCTACTTTTCAAGGATGTTGTGAGAATTAGAGACAGAATGTATGTTAAAAACACAATGCCTGGCACACTGCATGGCACATAATTTACAGTATATTATCTATAGTTATTAACAAGATATGGAATACCATACAGAATCTGATACAGTCCTTCAGCATAATTGACTTAATCTTTTATTTTTTTGAGTGGGTTTAACTAACATAAAATATTATATTAGTTTCACGTGTACAATATAGTGATTTGACATTTGTGTCCTTTGAGAAATGATCACCACACTGTATCTAGTTACCATCTGTCATTATACAGAGCTAATACAGTATTATCGACTTATTCCCCATGTTGTAAATTACATTACTATGGCTTATTTATTTTATAACTGGAAGTTTGTATTCTTGATTCTCTTCACTAATTTCATCCTCCCCCCACAGCAAACAACAATCTGTTTACTCTATTACTGAGTCTGAGTTTTGTTTGTTTTGTTTTATAGATTCCATGTATAAGTGAAATCATGAGGTATTTATATTTCTTCATCTGATGTATTTCACTTAGCATAATATCATCAAAGTCCATCCAGGTTGCTGTAGGTAGCAAGCTTTCATTCTTTTTTTGTGGCTGAATAATATTCTATTGTGTGTATGTGTATATATAGTGTGTATTTTTTTATTGAGGGATGAATGGATAAAAATATGTCATTCATACATCAGTGGACACTTAAGTTGTTTCCATATCTTGGCTATTTTATTTTATTATTATTATTATTCTTAATTTAAATTCAATTTAATTAACATTAGTGTATGATTAGTTTCAAGGATAGAATTTAGTGATTCATCAGTTACAAATAATACCCAGTGCTCATTACATCAGGTGGCCTCCTTAATGCCCATCACCCAGTTACCTCATTCCCCCATCCACCACCCTTCCAGCAACCTTAGTTTGTTCCCTATAGTTAAGAGTCTCTTATGGTTGGCCTCGCTCAGTTTTTATCTTATTTTATTTTTCCATCCCTTCCTTTTTGTTCATATGTTTTGTTTCTTAAATTTCACGTTGAGTGAAATCATATGGTACTTGACTCTCAAACGGACTTATTTCAGTTCGCATAATACCTCTAGTTCCATCCATATCATTGAAAATCACAATATTTTATCCTTTTTGATGGCTCTTGTGGACATTGCTGCTATAGACAGTGGGGTGCATGTGCTCCTTCAAATCACTATGTTTGTATCTTTTGGGGAGATACCTACTAGTTCAATTGCTGGGTCATAGAAAGTTCTATTTTCAAATTTTTGAGGAACCGTCATACTGTTTTCCAGAGTGGCTGTACCAGTTTGCATTCCCAAAAACACTGTAAGAAGTTTCCCTTTCTCCACATGCCCAATGACATCTGTTCTTTCCTGAGTTGTTAATTTTAGCCACTCTGACCAGTGTGAGGTGGTATCTCACTGCAGTTTTGATTTGTATTTCCCTTATGATGAGTGATGTTTAGCATCTTTTCATGTGTGTGTTAGTCATTTCTATGTCTTCTTTGGAGACATGTCTGTTCATGTCTTCTGCCCATTTCTTGACTGGATTTTTTGTTTCTGAGGTATTGAGATTGATAAGTTCTTTATAGACTTTGGATACTAGCCATTGATCTGTCATTTGCAAGTATCTTCTTCCATGCCATAGATTACCTTTTAGTTTTGATGACTCTTTCCTTTGCTGTGCAGAAGCCTTTTATCATGATGAAGTCCCAATAGTTCATTTATTTTTTTTATTTATCAATTTTCAGTTTGTCTTTGTGTATTATGTAAGAGAATGGTCAAATTTCATTTTTCTATACATAGCTGTCCAATTTTCCCAGCACCATTTATTGAAGATACTGTCTTTTTTCCACTGGATATTTTTTACCTGCTTTGTCTAAGGTTAT
This sequence comes from Mustela putorius furo, assembly GCF_011764305.1. Taxonomy (NCBI): domain Eukaryota; kingdom Metazoa; phylum Chordata; class Mammalia; order Carnivora; family Mustelidae; genus Mustela; species Mustela putorius. Next base: position 39,147,277 of record NW_025422005.1, on the reverse strand, counting down.
TTGACCATAGAGTTGCAAATCCATATCTGACTCTCTACTCTGTTCTGCTGGTCTGTTTGTCTGTTTTTGTGCCAGTACCATGCTGTCTTGGTGATCATAGCTTTGTAGTAAAGCTGGAAATAAGGCAATGTGATGTCCCCAGTTTTGTTTTCCTTTCAACATTTCCTTAGCAATTCGGGGTCCTTTTGTGGTTCCATACAAAGTTAAGAATTGTTTGTTCCAGCACTTTGAAAAATGACAGTGGAATTTTGCTTGGGATGGCATTGAAAGTATAGATTGGAGCTATAGTAAAGGAATCAATTCTCTAATTTTCCTTTCTATATTTTCATTGTTAGTGTATAGGAAAGTAACTGATTTCTGTGCATTGACTTTGTATCCTGCCATATTACTGAATTGTAGTATGAGTTCTAGTAGATTGGGGTTGGGGTCTTTTGGGTTTTCCATATAAAGTATCATGTCATCTGTGAGGAGAAAGAGTTTCACTTCTTTGCCAATTTGAACACATTTTATTTTATTTATTTTTTTGTTTTGTTTTCTGACTGCTGTTGCTAGGACTTCCTAATACTATGTTGAACAGTGATGAGAGTGGGAATTCTCATCGTGTTCCTGATCTCAATGGGAAGGCTATCAGCTTTTCCCCATTGAGAATGATATTCACTGTGTGTTTTTCATAGAGGGATTTTATGAAGTTGAGGAATGTTCCCTCTATCCATATATTTTGAAGAGTTTTAATCAGGAACAGATGCTGAATTTTGTCGAATGCTTTTTCTACACCAATTGAGAGGACCATGAAGTTCTCTCTCCTCTTATTGATTTGTTCTATTACAGTGATTGATTTGTGAATGTTGAACTGCCCTTGCAACCCAGGGATAAATTCTACCTGGTAATGGCTGATAATCCTTTTAAAGTTCTGTTGGCTCCTAATAGCTAGGATGTTGTTGTGGATCATGACATCCATTTTCATCACAGATATTGGTCTGAAATTCTCATTTTTGGTGGGGTCTTTGCCTGGTTTGGTGATCAGGGTAATGCTGGCTTTGACGTTTTCCTTCTGTTTCTATTTTTTGAAACAGCTTCAGGAGAATAGGTATTATTTCTTCTTTGAATGTTTAGTAAAATTCCCCAGGGAAACTGTCAGGTCCTGGGCCCTTGTTTTTTGGGTGGGTTTTGATCACTGCTTCAATCTCATTACTAGATATTGGTCTATTCAAGTTTTCAGTTTCTTCCTATTTCAGTCTTGGAAGTTTATAGGTTTCCAGGAATGCATCCATTTCTTCTAGGTTGCTTAACTTATTGGCATATTACCTATGGATAATAATTTCTGATTATTGTTTCTATTTCCTTGGTGTTAGTCGTGATCTCTCCCCTTTCATTCATAATTTTATTAATTTGGCCAGTGGTTTATCGATCTTATTGATTCTTTTAAAGAACCAGCTTCTAGTTTTGTTGATGTGTTCTACTGTATCTCCAGTTTCTAACTCATTGATCTCTGCTCTGATCTTGATAATTTCCCTTCTTGTGCATTGGGTTGGCTTAATTTGTTGTTGATTTTCAAGTTCTTTAAGGTTTACACAGAGCTGGTATATTTCGGATTTTAATTTTTTCTTTTCTTTTTTTGGAGTGAGACTGGGATGGCTACGTATTTCCCCCTTAGGAACGCCTTTGCCATATCCCATGGGTTTTGGACAATGTGTCTTCATCCTTATTGGTTTCCATGAATTGTTTAAGTTCTTCTTTGATTTCATGGTTGATCCATACATTTTTGAGTAGGTTGGTCGTTAGCTTTCAAGTGTTTGAATTCCTTCCAAACTTTTTCTTGTTGTTGAGTTCCAGTTTTAAATCTTTGTAGTCTGAGAACATGCAGGGAATAATCTCAGTCTTTTGGTATTGGTCGAGCCCTGATTTGTCACCCAGTATGTGGTCTGTTTTGGAGAAAAATTCATGTGCACTTGAGAAGAATGAGGATCTGTTGTTTTAGGGTGAAATGTTCTGTATATATCTATGAGGTCCATCTGGTCCAAAGTGTCATTCAAAGCTCTTATTTCTTTACTGATTTTCTGCTTGGATGATCCATCTATTATTGAGAGTGGCGTGTTAAGATCCCCTACAATTAATGTATTCATATCAGTATGACTCTTTATTTTGATTGACAGTTGGCTTGTGTAGTTAGTTGCTCCCATATTGGCGGCATAATTACTTAAAATTGTTACATCCTCTTTGTGGATAGACCTTTAAGAATGATGTTGGGAGATTTTTGATTATTGACTCAATTTCTTTGGTAGTTGTGGGTCTGTTCAGATTTTTTATTTCTTCTTATTTCAGCTTTGGTAGTTTATATGTTTCTAGGAATTTATTAATATTTTTTAGATTGCCCAATTTTTTGGCATATAGTTGTTAATAATATTCTCTCTAATTTTATTTCTAAAGTGTTGATTGTGATCTTTCTTCTTCTTTTCATGATTTTGTTTATTTGGGTTCTTTTGCTTTTCTTTTCATTAATTCCTGTTAAGGCTTTATATATCTTGCTAATTCTTTCATCAAAACAGTTCCTAGTTTTGTTGATTTGTTCTACTGGATTTTGTTTGTTTGTTTGTTTCTGTATCCTTAATTTCTTCTGTAATATTTATTATTCCTTTTCTCCTGCTGGATTTAGACTTTATTTGCTGTTTTTTACCCCCTAGCTCCTTTATGTCAAAAGTTAGGTTGTGTATTTGAGACACAACCTAGTTGAGAAAAGCCTATATTGCTATTGCTATTTTTTTCCCTATTAGGATCATTTTTGCTGCATACCAGAGGTTTTGAAATATTGTTTTCCTTTTTATTTGCTTCCTTGTATTTTCTTAATTTTTTTTGACCCACTCATTCTTTAGTAAGATGTTCTTTAACGTTCATGTATTTGTGGTTCTTCCAAAATTCATCTTGTGGTTGACATCCTGTTTTGTAGCACTGTGGTCAGAAAATAGGCCTGGTATGATCTCAATCTTTCTGTATAGTTGAATCCTGACTTGTGAACCAGTACGTGATCTATTCTGGAGAATGTCCCATGTACACTTGAAAAGAATGTGTATTCTGCTTCTTTAAGATGAAATGCTCTGAATATGTCTGTAAGTCCATTTGGTTCATTGAGCCATCCAAAGCCATTGTCTTCTTGTTGATCTTCTCCTTAGATGTTCTGTCCATTGTTATGAGTGTGGTGTTAAATGTCCCCTACTATTATTATCAATAATTTTTAAAATTTATGCTTTTAGCTGCTCCTGGAGTGGGTGACGTGCTCTAATGCAAATGCATTGCCCATTCACAGGGGGTTCAGGCTTCGTGTAAGTGGCTCCAGACTACACTAACTGGTGTTGTTTTCTTTCCTGAAGGCTTTCAGGGTTGATCGGCTGGATAAATATGGCAGTGCCCCACTTTCCAGCTCATGAGCTGAAAATTTGTACCTCCCGCTCTTCAGTGAACCCTCAGCAGAAGAGCAATCAATCACTCTTGTCTCTCCAGTTTGCATCAGAACCCTATGTTTACCCTGCCTGTATCTGAGCTCTTTTATCTCCGGCATGTGACTGAATTACAGAATTCGAAATTTTATGGACTCCCACGGCATGGGCCTGTGCTGTTCCTCCCAGGTATGATTTCACCGTGCTTTTGCCTTTTGGTGTATCTGTCCCAGGAAAGCAGTCTAATGGTCCCACAGTAGTTCACAGTTTATGGCAGTAAGAGCAGAAAGCTGGCACCTAGACTTGCTGTTCTCAGCTGGCTCCTATGCTCCTATGCCTAGGAACAGTACAGAATTTAGGCACTACCCATTCTTCTTGCAAACCATGGGATCCACACATCGGTGTCACATCTTGCTTCACCATCTGAACATCTTTAAGGCAGGTATATACCCCACTACAGCAGACTTCTAAGAGTTTCAGTTTTCCACTTTGTTGCTTATAATACTTTGTGGTAGCCTCATTAAGTAAGCTCATTGCCTGCTGCTGTATGCACAGCTATATCACCCTGGATTAAAATCTCTGCACCTCCTACTTTCTAAAAGGTGGTAGATTTTCTACTTTTAGACTTGCAATATTTGTTTTCTCAGACTGCACGTTGATTTCTTGGTGTTGAGAATGATTTGATAATTATCTAGTTGTATTCAAGGGACAAGACAAACTTAGGGTCCCACTACTCCTCCTCTGCTGTCTTCGTTCCTTCACATATCTTGGCTATTTTAAATAATACTGCAGTGAACATAGGAGTGCATGTATCTTTTCAATTTAGTGATTTCAATTTCTTTTGATATATAACCAGTAATGGAATTGCTGGATCATATGATAATTGTATTTTTAACTTCCATACTGTTTTCAATAGTGGCTGCACAAATTGACATTACCACCAATAGTTCATGAGGGCTTCTTTCTTTAACATCCTAAGCAACATTTTTTATTTCTTACCCTTTTAATGATAGCCTGGTATCCATTTTGATGGGTGTGAGGTGATATATATTGTGAGTTTGATTTGTTTTTCTATGACGATTACCGGTGATAAGCATCTTCTCATGTGCCTCTTGACCATTTGTTTATTTTATTTGGAAATTTTGTCTATTTAGATCCCTGACCAATTTTTAATCAGATTTTTTTTTGTAATTGGGTTGATAGGCTTTTTATATATTTTGCATATTATCCCCTTAGCAGATATATGATTTTCAAATACCTTCATTCATTCAGCAGGCTTTCTTTTCATTTTTTTGATGGTTTCCTTAGTGATGCAGAAACTGCAGTTTGATGTACTCCCACTTGCTCATTTTGCTTTTGTTTTCCTTGTCTTTGGAGTCAGATACAAAAAAAAAAAAAAAAAAACCACTAAGATCAGTGTCAAGGAACTTATTACCGATGTTTTCTTCTAGGAGTTTTATGGCTTCAGTCTTAAAGTACTTATGTTTTTATTATTTTCCATATGGTTGTACAGTTTCCCCAGCACTATTTATTGAAGAGACTGTCCTTGCATTGTATAAACCTGCCTCCTTAGTCATAAACTAATAGAACATATGTGTATGGGTTTATTTCTGTTCCATTGATTTATGTGTCTGTTGTTATGGAAATATGATAGTGTTTTGATTACTGGAGCTTTGTAGTATAGTTTGATATCAGGGAGCCTGACACCTTTAAGTTTGTTCTTCTTAAAATTGTTTGGCTAGGGATGCCAGGGTGGCTCAGTGGGTTAAGTCTCTGCCTTTGGCTTGGTTCAAGGTCTCAGGGTTCTGGATCAAGTACCGCATTTGGCTCTCTGCTCGGTGGAGAGCCTACTTCCCCCCATCTCTCTGCCTGCCTCTCTGCCTATTTGTGATCTCTCTCTCTCTCTCTGTCAAATAAATCAATAAAATCTTAGACAAAAAAAATTGTTTGGCTACTCAGAGGTCTTTTGTGTTTCCATATAAATTTCAGAAATATTTTTTTTTCCTTTGTAGAATATGTCTTTGGAATTTTGATAGGGATTGCATTGAATCTCTAGATGCTTTGGGTATTATCAACATTTTAATAATACATCTAGTCCATGAATGTGGACTAGCTTACCATTTATTTGTGTCTTCTTCAATTTCTTTCAACAATATCTTAAAAATTTTAGAGTGGTCTTTTATTTCCTCAGCTAAGTTTATTCCCAGGTACATTATTCTTTTTGATGAAGTCATAAATGGGATTTAAAAACATTTTTTTTTTATTCTGAAACTTCATTATGACTGTATAAAGACATTTTATGTAGACGGAGCTAAGATGGTGGCATAGTAGGAAGACCCTAGGCTTGCTGTATGCCTCAAGCACAGCTAGATAACTATCACATCATTCTAAGTACACAAGAGATTGACCTGAGGACTTATACAACAAACTGCAGAAGGAGAGGGAGAGAAGAAGCCACATTGAGGAAGGTAGAAAGTATGGAGAAGTGGTTTTGGGGAGAAATGGATCATGGGTGCTACGGTGGGGTAGAGAGCACTGGTGTTGGAGAAAGATGAGAGAGAGAATGGAATACACAGGGATATGACAAGGAGAATATATCCCCAGAGACATTGGCTAGGAAAATGAGACGGATTAATTTTCACAGGAGTTTTTGCTATCAGTAGGGCTCAAAGACTGTAGTTTTAGAGATCCATGGGCTTGCCTGGGATAGAGATCTGGGGGTACTGCCTTACTCCTGAAGAGAAGGCAGGCAAGCAAGCACAGGGCATATGGCACAATCTGAGGATCACGTGAAGAGACTTCACTCTTATTGGAGTGCATTTTTGAAAGGTGGCATTGCTTCTCCAGGGACAAAAGAGCTGGTGGGTGCCATTTCACTCTCCTGCCCCTCAGTATAGATGCCGAGATGCCTGTTGAGGGCAGCTAACATGGACACTGGCTTTCTTTGCTCCAAATCCAACTACCCCTCTACCTTGGCATGACTGCTTTTCTAGGTTAAAACAGTGCAAGTTCCAGGGCAGGGAGACCCTCTCCTGGAAGACAAGTACAGATCCTGGCCACACTAGGCCAGTAAGGGATGGAATTTTAAAAGTCAGCAGGCTTGGCTAGGATAGAGCCCAAGATGTACTGTGTTGCTCTAAGCAGGCAAACAACTTGGAGACAGACTTTGAAAACTGTGATCTGAAAAAATTGCCTAGAATAAATGAGGGGGAAATTATTCACTCTTCTAGGAGGGCTTCCCTGAGAACAGTAAGCTGGGACTCCCCGCTCCAGGGACCAAGGAACTGGCTGGTGCCATTTCCCTCCCTCCCTCCTTAACATAAACCAACCTCAGTAAATAGTATAGTGTTAACACTGTCTGCCTAACCTGATTACAACAAGTTCCAGTCCATGTGCTGTGCTGGTACTGCTTTTCCTGGGCAAGTGTGCTTAATGACCAGTACAGCAGGCCCTGTTCCCAGAACACCAGCACACTTCCTCCCCCCTCCCCCCAGCCACACACACCCCATATCTACTGACCATAGAACTCTGCAAAGCTTTAGGACTAGTGGAAATAGCATCAGGTCTCATGTAACAGGCAGACCAGAGCACAACTAGTTAAAGCTCGCCACTTTCTAGCCAAGGTCCAAACACTGCCCACCACAGCCAAAGAGAATCTCTGCAGATGACTCTCTTGGGGATACAACAGCCAAAACACAGCAGCAGAGTGCATGAAGCATACACCAGAGACACTTCCTGAACTGCCAGGTGCTGGACATTATATGACCTGCTCATCAAACAATTACTCTCAAGAGCAGGAAACATACAGAATTGTCTAACACAGAGAAGATGATAGAAACCTAGACAACATGCCAAGGAATTCAGCCCAAAAGAAAGGACAAGAAAAGGTCACGGCCAGAGAGCTAATTGAAACAGATATAAGTTATATACCTGATGTAGAATTTAAAGCAATAATCATAAGGATACTCGCTGGGCTTGAGAGAAGCATGGAAGACTTCAGGGAGACCATTACTACAGAGTTAAAACAGCTAAAAGACAATCAGGAGAAATGAAAAATGCAGTAACTGAGATTTGAAATAGGCTGGATGAATTGACCACAAGGATGGAAGAACAGAGGAACCAATAAGTTATAGAAGATAGATTTGTGGAAAATAATGAAGCTGAACAAAGGAGAGAAGGAAGAATGATAGATCGCGAGAGTACACTTAGGGAACTCAGTAATTCTGTCAAACATAATACTCCTATCATAGGAGTCTCAGTAGGAGAGAGAGTGGAAAGTGGGGAGAAGGGGTTGTTTGAGGAAATAATAGCTGAAACCTCCCTAATCTGGGAAAGAAAATAGACATCCAAACCCAGGAGGCACAGAGAACTCTCATCAAAATCAACAAAAACAGGCCAACACTAAGACATACTGTAGTTATTTTGCAAAATATAGCTTTAAAGAAAAAAATCCTGAAAGCAGTAAGACAAAAGAAGTCCCTAACTTACAAGGGAAGATAGATGATATTAGCAGCAGATTTCTCCACAGAAATTTGGCAAGCCAGAAGAGATGGCACTATATATTCAATGTGCTGAATGGGAAAAATCTGCAGCCAAGAGTACTCTATCCAGAAAGGCTATCATTCAGAATAGAGGAGAGGTAAAGGGTGCCTGGGTGGCTCTGTCAGCTAAGTGTTTGCTCAGGTTATGATGCCGGGGTCCTGGAATCAAGCATCACATGGGCTCCCTGCTCAGTGGGAAGTCTGCTTCTCCCTCTGACCTCTCTTAAATAAATAGATAAAAAATAAATAGATAAAAAATAAATATGTGATTTGGTGAGTGCTGTGAAGTGTGTAAACCTGGTGATTCACAGACCTGTACCCCTGGGGATAAAAATATATGTTTATAAAAAATAAAAAATTAAAAAAAAATAAATAGATAAAAAATAAATAAATAAATAGATTAAAAAATCTTTTAAAAAAGAATATAGAAAGACTATAGTTACTATAGTTATAAAGCAAAGAATTCCAAATCACATCTGAAAAAGGTCAAGTACCAGAATAACCTAAAGAACTCTTCAACACAACCATAAAAAGAAAAACAATCCCATTTCACAAAATGGTAAACTAATTTCTTTTTTTAATAATTTTTTTATTTTTTTAATAAAAATATTTGTGTTTTATTAGCCCCAGGGGTACAGGTCTGTGAATCGCCAGGGGTAAATGAATTTCAGTAGGCCTTTCTCTCAAGCAGATAAAGAAATAGCCAGTAAGCCTATGAAGACATACTTTGCATCATTAACCACTGGATAAATGCAAATCAAAATCACATAAAGTAATACACATGAGGATGGATATAAAGATAAGTGTTGTGGAGGATGTGGAGAAACTGGTATCTTCATACATTGATGCTGGGAAGTTAAAGTTTTACATATACTTTAGAGAAGAGTCCAGCAGTTCCTCAAAAAGTTAAATATACAGTCACAATGTAACTCAGAAATTCCACTTCTATGTGTATTATGTTTAATATCTTAAATTTGAGTGAATTTAAAACATATTCATTCAAAAACTTCTTTGTGACTATTTATAGCACTTTTATTCAAAATAGCCAAATAATGGTTACAACACAAAGGTCCATCAAGAAATAAATCAATAAACAAAATATGGTAAATTTACACAATAGAATACTTTTTGGTAATAAAAAGGAGAAAAGTATTGATATTACAGCATAGGTAAATCTTAAAAATCTGTTCTAAATGAAAGATGCCAGACAAAAAGGCCATATATTATATGAAAATGCATTTATATGAAATATTCTTCATGGATTAATCTACAAGGCCAAGAAGTAGATTAGCGTTTCCCAAGTTTGGTGGGAGAGAAAAATGACTGGTAATGGTTATGAAATTTCATTTTGGCATGATACAGTGTTCTGGAATTAGTGATGATGGTTGCACAATCTTGTGAATATATTAAACCACTGAATTGTCCATTTTAAAATGTGAATGGAAGGTCAATCATATGTCATTTAGAAATTAAGTGAAAAAAAGTCATTCAAAAAGATAAAATCAAAGACTTTCACAAAACTGTGGAATAGAAACATCTTGAACTCATTTCTTTCCATAGACACACAAAATCTACAAGCTACATGGCAGATCAGTTCCATCTGAAAAAGAGTTGAAAGATAGATGAACTGCTTCAAGAAAGGATAAGAAGAACACATCAAGATAGGTAGAAGAAGCAGAGGAACCTGTTTCACCAAAACCACACATATGGCACAGTGAGAAACAATGGGGAAGATTTCAGCAGTCTAGTTCTTTTCCAAGAAGAATGATAGATTGGTACCCCTCACCAGGAACCATTTTCCCTGGGATCTGCACTGGAGAGATCAGCCCCCAAACATCAGGCCTAGAAAATGGATGAGACTGAAATCCAACAACCAAAAGTGTTGTAGGAAACAGAGTCCCCTTAGAAAGTGCTTACAAGCTGACTCAATGACCCTGAGAGCAAGTGAAAACACAGCACTTTGTAATGTTCCTAGAAATGTGAAAAGAAATGCACATGACAGTCTAAAAGCATCTGCTTTAGGGGCAGGGAACTATCCCAGCAAATACATGTATTGGGAGATGCAATTTTTGCATTTCCCTCCTACCCTGCTGGCACAGGTAGGCAAGCTAAAACATGGCATGCTCCCACTTACTTGCTAAGACAATATTCTGCAGCATTGCTAAAGGTGGATAGTATGGGCAAATGCTGCAGCACTCACCTACTATCTGGCCGCAGTAGGTGAGCACAAATAGTTGTAGCCCTTTCATACTCCTACCCTAAATCCAACACATGTACACAGATAAGGCACTTGCACACTGCATTCCTGAAGCCCATGGGTACACACAGTCAAAACATACGATGACATATGTGATTCTTACAGTAATGATACACCAAAAACTTATAATAAATACAGAAAAGGCAATGAGAAGGGAAACTAAATATCACTCTAAAGAAAGTCATCAAAACACAAGAGAAGAGAAAAAAAAGAAGAAAGTAGAAGAAAGGACCTATGAAATATCTAGAAAAGAATGAACAAAATGGCAGTAAGTACATACCTATCAATAATTATTTCTAATGTAAAGGGACTAAATTTTTCAAACAAAAGAAATAGAGTGGCTAAATAGATTAAAAACAGAAAACAAACCAAAACAAAAAAAACTGTCATCTATAAACTGCCAAGAAAATATTCACTTAAGTTTAAGGACACACCTAGACTAAAAAGTAAAGTAATGGAAAAAGATATTACATAAAAATGGAAATAAAAATAAAGTTGGATTAACTATACTCATATCAGATTAAAAAAACTTTAAATCAAAGAATTTATTGAAAGAGGGGCTCTACATAATGATACAGGGATCAATCAAGCAAGAAGATACATCTATAAATATATATTCACCAAACATAGGAACGCCAAAATATATAAAGCATATATTAACAGTCCTAAGATGAGAAATTAATAGCAATACAATAACAGGAGGAGATTCTAAAACCCCAATTACATCAAAGTATAGATCATCCAAACAGAAAATCATCCATAAACAATACATCTAACTAGATGGATTTACCAGATATATACAGAACATTTATCCAATAGCAAAGAATACACATTCCTCAAAAGTGCATGGGAAATATTTTTCAACACAGCTCATAAGTTAGGTCTTGAAAGAAATCTCATTTCAAAATGATTGAAATCACATCAAACATCTTCTCTGACCACAATGGTATGAAACTAAAATTACAAGATGAAAACTGAGTTGGGGGCACTACAAATGGAGTTAAAACAGCATGTTACTGAACAACTAATAGATACTTAAAAAAAACAAACAAAAAGCTCACAGAGACAAGTGAATATAGAAATAAGACATACCAAAATTTATGGGATGCAATAAAATCAGTTCTTAGAGGCAGTTTCATAGAAATAGAGTCCTATCACAACAAGAGAAATTGCAAACAAACAATTTAACTTTGTATCTAAGTTAACTAGAAATAGAATAAAATAAATCTAATCTTAGTAGAAGGAATGAAATAATGAAAATCAGAGCATAAATGAAATAAATATGACAAAGACAATAGGAAAGATAAATAAAACTAAGAGCTGATTTTTTGGAAAGATAATCAAAAAGGAAAAACGCTTAGCTAGACTCAGAAAAAAAAAAAAATAAGAGGGGTCCAATAGATAAAGTCATAAATGAGAGAAGGTACAAGTGACACCCACAGAAATACAAAGGGTCATAAGAGACTACTATGAACAACTATACACCATGAATTGGACAATCTAGAAGAATGGATACTCTTAAAAACTTATAATCTTCCAAGACTGAATCATAAAGAAATAGAAATCTGAATAGATCAGTCCCTAGTAAGGAGATTGGATCAGTAATAAAAACCTCCTAACAAAGAAAACTATAGGACTAACTTCACTGACAAATTCTATCAGTGAAAGAACACTTAATACTCATCTTTCTCCAACTCTTCCAAAAAACTGAAATGGAAGAAATTCTTCCAAACTTTTTTGCTAGGCCAGCATTACCCTGATATGAAAATCAGACAAGCACCCCAGAAAAACAAGAAAATTACAAGCCAATATCATTGGAGAATATAGATGCAAAATATAGATGCAAAACTTCAACAAAATGTTAGCAAACAAAATTAAACAATACATTGAAAGAATCATAAACAATGACCATGCAGAATTTACTACTGGGATGCAATGGACAATATGATATATCAACAAAATACAAGATAAAAACCATGTGTCCATCTCAGAGGTTGTAGAACGTGCATTTTACAAAATTCACATCGCTTTATGATTAAAAACTCTCCCAAAAGTGATTATTGAGGGAAAATACCTCATAAAGGAAATATATGACAATCCCATACCTAACATATTATTGAAAGGATCTTCCTCTAAGATATAAAACAAGAAGAGGATGGACATTCTCCCCACTTTATTTCAACGTAGTATTGTAAGTCCTAGACAAGAAAAGGAAATAAAAGTTATTGTAATTGGAAAGGAATAAATAAAACTGTCATTATTTTCAAATGAGACAACAGTATACAGTTAGTTTCCCCAAAACAGTTGGAACTAAAAAACAAATAAATCATAGAATATGAAATTACTAAACAAATTATCTTTTTCAAGTTTTGTTTTAACTCCACTTAGTTAACATACAGTGTAATATTAGTTTCGGTTGTGGAATTTAGTGATTCACCACTTACATACAACAGGTTCTCTTCACAAGTACCCTCCTTAAAATCCTCACCTGTTTAACTAATCACCCCGTCCACTCCCCTCCAATAACCATCATTTCTCCTCTATAGTTACATCTTTTACAGTTTGCCTCTTCCCCCCAACATGTTCATTTGATATCTTTCTTAAATACAATGTATGAGTAAAATTATTTGGTATTTGTCTTTCTCTAACTTAGCACAGTACTCTCTAGCTCCATCCACTTGTGCAAATGGCAAAATTCCATTCTCTTTTATGGCTTAGGAAATTCCATTGTATGTAAATACCACATTATCATGGTCTATTCATCAGATGATGTACATTTGTGTTCTTCCCTTGATTTGTCTTTTATTGAGAAATCTGCTATAAACATCAGGGTGCATATATCCCTTCAAATTAATATTTTTGTATCCTTTCCATCAATACCTAGCACAACTGTAGAATTGCAGGTACCTTTTGGAAAACCTCCATACTGATTTCCATGGTAGCTACACTAGTTTGCATGCCCACCAACTGTGTAATGTGGCTTTTGTTTCCCTTGCCTCAGAGACCTATCTAGAAAGAACTTGCTACAGCTGATGTAAAAGAGGTTACTGCCTATGTTCTTCTCTAGGATCTTGATGGTTTCCTGTCTCACATTTAGCTCTTTCACCCATTTAAAATTAACGTTTGTGTATGGTATAAAAGAGTCCAGTTGCTTTCTTTTTATTTTTTAAAATTTTTAAAATTTATTTTCAGCGTAACAGTATTCATTGTTTTTGCACCACACCCAGTGCTCTATGCAATCTGTGCCCTCTCCAATACCCACCACCTGGTTCCCCCAACCTCCCACCTCCTGCCCCTTCAAAGCCCTCAGATTGTTTTTCAGAGTCCATAGTCTCTCATGGTTCACCTCCCCTTCCAATTTCCTTCAACTCCCTTCTCCTCTCTAACTCCCCTTGTCCTCCATGCTATTTGTTATGCTTCACAAATAAGTGAAATAATATGATAATTGGCTCTCTCTGCTTGGCTTATTTCACTCAGTGTAATCTCATCCATGTTGCTACCAAAGTTGGGTATTCATCCTTTCTGATGGAGGCATAATACTCCATAGTGTATATGGACCACATCTTCCTTATCCATTAGTTGAAGGGCATCTTGGTTCCTTCCACAGTTTGGCGACCATGGCCATTGCTGCTATAAACATTGGGGGACAGATGGCCCTTCTTTTCACTACATCTGTATCTTTGGGGTAAATACCCAGGAGTGCAATTGCAGGGTCATGGGGAAGCTCTATTTTTAATTTCTTGAGGAATCTCCACACTGTTTTCCAAAGTGGCTGTAGCAACTTGCATTTCCACCAACAGTGTAAGAGGGTTCCCCTTACTCCACATCCCCTCCAACACATGCTGTTTCCTGTCTTGCTAATTTTGGCCATTCTAACTAGTGTAAGGTGGTATCTCAATGTGGTTTTAATTTGAACCTCCCTGATGGCTAGTGATGATGAACATTTTTCCAAATGTTCATGATGAACATTTTTTCATGATGATGAACATTTTTCATACATCCTGTATGTCTTCATTGGAGAAGTATCTGTTCATATCTTCTGCCCATTTTTTGATATGCTTGTCTGTTTTGTGTGTGTTGAGTTTGAGGAGTTCTTTATAGATCCTGGATATCAACCTTTGTCTGTATGTCATTTGCAAATATCTTCTCCCATTCCGTGGGTTACCTCTTTGTTTTGTTGACTGTTTCCTTTGCTGTGCAGAAGCTTTTGATTTTGATGAAGTCCCAAAAGTTCCTTTTCGCTTTTGTTTCCTTTGCCTTTTGAGACATATCTTGAAAGAAGTTGCTGTGGCTGATATCGAAGAGGTTACTGCCTATGTTCTGCTCTAGGATTCTGATGGATTCCTGTCTCACATTGAGGTCTTTTATCCATTTTGAGTTTATTTTTGTGTACGGTGTAAGAGAATGGTCGAGTTTCATTCTTCTACATATAGCCGTCCAGTTTTCCCAGCACCTCCAGTTACTTTCTTTTGCATGTTGCTTATCCAGTTTTTCTAACATCATTTGTTGAAGAGATTATCTTTTTCCCATTGGATATTCTTTCCTGCAATGTCAAATATTGATTGACCATCTAGTTGTGGGTTCATTTCTTTATTTTTCTGTTCTATTCCACTGATTCTATGTGTCTGTTTTGTGCCAGTACCATACTATCTTGATCACTATAGCTTTGTAATATAACATGAATTCTGAATTGTGATGAGTCAGTAAAAGAACCCATGCCAGGGAATCCAAAAGGAATTTATTACAGGAGACTGTTGCTCTGGGTAGCACATACATTTTAACAATATTTCTTCTTCCAATCCATGAGCATGGAATGTTTTTCCATTTCTTTATATCGTCATCACTTTCTTACATAAGTGTTTTATAGTTTTCAGAGTACAGATCGTCCACATTTTAACTTATGTTTATTCCTAGATATCTTATGGTGTTTTGGTACAGTTGTAAAAGGGATCAATTGCTTGACTTCTCTTTCTGTTACTTCATTATTGATGTTAAGAAATGTGGTAGCTTTCTGTATATTGATTTGGTATTTTGAAATTTGCTGAAAATTTTTTTTATCAGTTCTGTTAGTTTTTTAGTAGAGTCTTTGGGGTTTTCTGGAGAGCATTTATAACATCATCTGAGAATAGAGAAGTTTGATTTTTTTCCTTGCCAATTTGGGTGATTTTTATTTCTTTTTGTAGTCTGATTGCTGAGGATAGAACTTCCAGTACTGTGTTAAATAAAAATGGTGAAAGTGGACATTTTTGTCTTGTGCTAGAGGGCGGAGGAAGAACTCTCAAGTTTTTCCCCATTGAGGATGATATTAAGTGTGGGTTCTTTGTATATGTCCTTTATGATGCTGAGGTATATTCCCTCTATCCCTACATTTTTGAGGGTTTTAGCGTGAACGGATGTTGTGCTTTCCAAGTATTTTTTTTTTAATTTTTGCATCTATTGAGAGGATCATATGGTTCTTATCTTTTCATTAATTAATATGGTATATCTAGGAATTTACCCAGTTCTTTCAGATTGTCTGATTTGCTGGCATATAATTTTTTATAATATCATCTTATAATTATTTGTATTTCAGTGGTATTGTTGTGCTCTCTCCATTCTCACTTGTGATTTTACTTATTCTGTCCCTTTTCTTTTTGATAAGGTTAGCTGGGGTTTATCAATTTTATTAGTTTTTTTTTCCATCGATCTTTTTATTTTTAGTTTCTATATATAATTTATTTCTGCTCTAATCTTCATTATTTCTCTTCTTCTGCTGATTTCAGGCTTCATATGTTGTTCATTTTCTAGCTTCTTTAGATGTTTGGATAAGTTGAGATTTTTCTTGCTTTTTGACCCAGTATGTAACCCAGAATTTCCCATGTGTACTAGATAAGAATGTGTATTTTGCTGGTTTAGGATGAAATTCTTTGAATATATCTGTAAGTCCATCTTGTCCAATGTGTCATTCAAAGCCATTGTTTCCTTGTTGATCTTCTGCTTAGATGACCTGTGTATTTCCTCTCTTATTATTGTATTATTATCAATGTTTCTTTAAGTTTATTAATTAATTGATATATTTGGCTGCTTCCGAGTTAGGGGTATGTGTGTATATGTGTGTGTGTGTGTGTATACACTTACATCAAATGTATATATTAAATATATATATATATATTTACAATTGTTAGATCTTGTTCAATAGACCTCTTATTATAGTCTTTGGTTTAAAATCTAATTTTTCTGATATAAGTATAGCTAATACAGCTTTCTTTTGATGTCCATTAGCCTGATAAATCGTTCCCCACCCTCTCACTTTTAATCTGGAGGTGTCCTTGGGTCTAAAATGATTCTTTTTTAAGCAGCACATCAGTGGGTCTTGTTTTGCTCTTTTGCCCACATTCTGATATCCTTTATCTTTTGATTGGGTCATTTAGTCCATTTACATTCAGAGTAATTATTGAAAGTTATGAATTTAGTGCCATTACATTACCTGTAAATTAGGTGTTCTTGTAGATTCTCTCTGTTCCTTTCTAGTATTTGTTACCTTTGTTCTCTCTTTCCTATTCAAAGGGTCCTCTTTAATATTTCTTACAGAGGTGAATTACTGTTTATCAACTCCTTTAGTTTTTGTCTGTCTTGGAAATTCTTTATCTCTCCTTATGTTTTGAATGACAGACTTGCTGTATAAAGTATTCTTGGCTATATATTTTTCCCATTTAGCATACTGAATATTTTCCCTACTCTGTTTTTGTCTGCCAGGTCTGCCGGTAGACAGGTCTGCTGCTAACCTTAAATGCCTACCCTTGTAAGTTAAGGAACTTTTGTCCCTAGTTGCTTTCCAAATTCGTTCCTTATCTTTGTATTTTGCAAGTTTCACTATGATGTATTGTTATGTTGTCCTTTCTTTGTTGATTTTGACTTGGATATGCCTGCTTACTTTGTCAGATCAGGGCAGTTCTCAGCTGTAACTTGTTCAAAAGAACTTTCTGCACTTTTTTAATGTTCTTCTTCTTTTGGGACTCCTAGGATATAATACTTCGCTTCACAGAATCTCAGAGTTCCCTAAGTTTACCCTTGTGATCTAATAGTTTTCTCTCCTTCTTTTTTTCAGCTTCATTACTTTCCATAATATTTTCTTCTATAGGACCTATTCAATCCTCTACTTCTTCAATCTCATTGTGATTTTATCCAATCAGTTTTGCATCTCAGTTATAGCATTTTTTACTTTGACCTGACTAGTTTTTAGGCCTTTTTTCTCTGCAATAAGAGTTTCCCTGGTGTCTTCTATGCTTCTCTCAAGTCCAGCTAGTATACACATGACTGTTGCTTTAAATTCTTCTTCAGATATATTGCATTTATCTGTTTTGAGCAAGTCCCTGGCTGTGATTTCTTCTTGAACTTTATTTTCGGGAGTGTTTCTCTTTTTTGTTATTTTGGCTAAGTTTCTGTTATTTGCATGTTGTGAAAGCTTGCTGTGTTTCCTGAATCTGAGTGTAATGCTCTATTAAAAAGGGATCATACATTGTCCAGGGCCTGGCACATCAGGAAGTGTTTCTGGTATATGCTGTGTGTACTCTGCTGTTGTGTTTTTTGCTCTTTCCCACTGTTCAGTTCTCTTCAGAGTTTGTCCTTGCTTGCAGTTGGGAGTGTTTGGGTCTTTAACTAGGTGTGCTTTGATTTGTTTTTTTAAATAAACCTGGACAATAAAAAAGAAAAGAAAAGAAAAAGCCTGATTGAAATGAAAACAAATAAACAAACAAACAAACACAAGAGGAACAAAAACACCCAGAGAATCAAGAAACTAGAAGCCTGTTCCAAAGAAAAAGAAAGAAAAAATGAAAAAAGAAAAAGAAAAATAGAAACCTGATCCAAGAACAAAAAAATGAGAAAAGAAAATGAAACAAACAAAACATACTAACAAAGAACTATAAGCCTATTTCCAAAGGGGGGGGGGAGAAGAAAAAAAAAATACAGCTTGCCCTTATTTCCACCAGAATTATAGGTGATGATTTGAAGCTCTGTCTGAGCAGCAGACTTGGTGTATATTGGGTGCTTCCTGTGCTGGTCTTCTGTAGGAGAGCCCTACTTTGTTGGCTCAGAGTCAGTCCTGTCCCAATAAATATGCACTTCCCAGGCACATGGGCATTGAGGTTTGGTGTAAGCAGCTCCTATTTCCACTGGGGCCATTGCGTTGTTCTCTGAAGTAAGACTGCTTTACTGGTGAGGGGAAAATGGCACTACCCGGCTCTCTTGGCGCTGGACAGGAGGTGTCACACCACCCCCAGTGTTCAGGAACCTGCTGCCAAAACTCTTTTGGTTTTATCTTTGGCCTGCGGCTGGGATTCAAAACTCCTATTCCTAAAGGACTAGGCATTACATGGGCCCACTCCCTTCTCTAGGGTATTGCCTCCTCACTGAGCTGTTTCTTGTGTCCTTTTCCCCAGAAAAACAGCCCCAATTCTATGAGGTTCTCAGAATCCATGGTGTAGTACCTCGAAAAGCAATGACCAGATTATCCACCCTCTGCATGTTCCTCTGACCCCTGCAGATGAAAGGCCATTTGCTCACACCTGCAGGGTCTTTTGTCCTTCAGGAGGTAATAAATATACCCTCTTCCAATTGTACTCCAGGAAGGGGATTGTCTTTCTCCAGTGTGACCCAGGAGATCCCTATACTACTTTGTGCACTCTCCAGGCAGTGCCTTCCTTCTCCCTAGAAGCCTGCCACACAGTTCTGCTGTGCATTTCCAAAACCTCAGAATTTGAGTTATACAGGCTGTTTGCAAAAAACCTGTGACACTTAGTTCCTCTGGCTCCTCAGTCCATGGTCTAGAGCTTTCCTTCCCTGTTGGGACCTAGTGCCACTCTCTCAAAACCTCCTTCCTTCTTTCCCTTTTCTCTCCCCATGGGAAGCCTTCCTTCCCTTCCACAGCCTGGCAGTTTTTCTCTCTCCCAGTTCACTTCCACCCAACTCTAGTTTGCCACATTGTCTCTCTCTAGCTATGGAGATCTTTCTTCCAATCCTCAGGTCAACTTCCCGAGTTATCCAAGTGATCTGAACTCAGTGTAGTTATTTTGGAGGGATGAGGAAAGCCCCGGGTCCCCCTACTGCTCTGCCTTCTTAATTTCTCCTCCTAGTTCTGTGTTCTTCTGATGTTTTTATCTGACTTTGGTATCTGGGTGTTACTGGCTTCATAAAATTTGTTTGGAAGTGTTCCCTCCTTTTTGTTTTTGGGAGACTTTGTTAAGAATTGTTATTGTTCTTAAATTTTTTTTGGTAGAGTTTACCATATGAACAATCTGGTCCTGGGTTTTTCTTTGTGGAAGCTTTTTGATTACTCTATTTCTGATTCCTTTGAATTTCTTGCAGTTGCTTGTGTCTTTCTAGGAATTTGTCCATTTCATTTAGGTTATCTAATTTATTGGCATTCAGTTATTCATAGTATTCTCTTATAATTCTTTTGAATTTGTAAGGTCATTAGTAATGTTCAGTCTTTTTTTTTTTCTTTTTGAAAATTATAGTCAACATACTGTATTATATTAGTTTCTGATTCATTTCTGATGTTGATAATTTGAGTCATCTATTTCCTTGATCAGTCTAGCTAATGACTTGTTCCTTTTGTTGATATTTTTAATAAACTACT
The DNA here is from genome assembly GCF_011764305.1 of Mustela putorius furo. Taxonomy (NCBI): domain Eukaryota; kingdom Metazoa; phylum Chordata; class Mammalia; order Carnivora; family Mustelidae; genus Mustela; species Mustela putorius. The sequence continues at coordinate 39,127,429 of NW_025422005.1, read as the reverse complement.
GTTTTATTGATTTTTCACTACTGTTTTTCCTGTCTCTACTTCAGCTCTATTTTTTTTGAAAGATTTTATTTTATTTATTTAACAGAGAGAGAGAGATTCACAAGTAGGCAGAGCAGCAGGCAGAGATAGAGGGGGAAGCAGGCTCCCCGCTGAGCAGAGTGCCCGATGCAGGGCTAGATCCCAGGACCCTGAGATAATGACCTGAGCTGAAGGCAGAGGCTTAACCCACTGAGCCACCCTGGCACCCCTCTATTTTTTTTTTTTTAATATCCCTTTTTCTGCTTGATTTGGGTTAGTTTGCTCTTTTCCTAGTTCAGGTGGTGGATTATGTTTCTCATGTAAAATCTTTGTTATTTTTTAATATAGTTATTTGCACCTGTGTATTTCCCTGTAAACACTGTTTTCACTGAACCCTGTAAGTTCTGTAAAAATGTTTTCATTTTATCTTAATTCATTGTACATTCTAATTTCCCCTGTGATTCCTTCTTTGAGCCTGCTTATTTAGAGGTTTGTTGTTTCTTTTTCATGTATCTGAATTTCCCAAATTTCTCTCTTTTAAGTATCTGTAATTACACTGCATTGGGTTCAGACAACAGATTTTGTATTTCAAACTTTAAAACTTACTGAGATTTTTTTATGTTTGTTTGCCTGATTTATAGTCCATCCTGGAGAATGTTCCATGTGTTCTTGTATTGATTGTATATTTTACTGTTTTGGGGAGCAGTGTTCTATAATTTTCTGTTAGGTCTAATTGATTTTTAGTTTTCTTTAAGTATAATATTTCCTTTCTGATCTTCTTTTTATTCTGGTCCATTATTGTAAGGATATTGAAATGTCTATTTTTGTTCAATTGTTTATTTTTCTCTTCAATTCTGATGGTTTCACTTTATATATTTGGGGCTCTCTTGATAGGTACATTTATATTTATAGCTGTTACAGCTTCCTGATGGAGTGATTGTTTTCCTATTGTAAGCTGTCCTTTTTTCCCTTCTCATATCAATTTTTGTCTTAAAGTTTGTTTTAAATTATTTTGGTATAAACATTATAGTCTTTTTTGTTAGTGTTTGTGTGATCTTTTCCATTTTTTTACTTCCAAAATATTTATTTTTGAGTCCAAAATGTGCCTCCTATTGATAGCATATAGTTAGATTATGTTTTTACACCCATTTTGCCTTCTATCCCTTTTAAGTATTTAATGCACTTAAATTTAATTTAATGACTGACCAAGTAGAATTTATGTCTGTAATTTTAAGTTTATTTTCTCTGTGTCTTAAGTTTTCCCCCATTCCTCCTTTATTATTGTATTTCTTGGTATTTTCAAATGTAATCATTAAAATTCCTTTTCTTATTTTCTCTTTTTTTCCTTTCTTTTCATTCTTTTCCTTTTCTCTTTTCTTTTCTCTTCTGTTCTGTCTTTTCCTTTTCCTTTTCCATTATTCTTTGAGTTAGTTTCTTAGCAAATGTCCTAGAGGTGAAAGTTAACATGAGTAGACATTTTATTAATAAAAATTTAAATAGTATACAAAACTGTGTTCATATGTTGCTTTGTTCCTTCTGCCTTATTTGTGGTATGTAAATTATATATTTATACAGTATAATGTTCATGGACACATATTTATAAATATAGCTTTTTGCAGTTATTTTAAAAATCAGATCAGAGTAGAGTTATGAACAAAAACACATTTATTCTTTTTTTAATGCTTATCTGTAACACAGTTTTTGCTGATATGGTATATTTTTTCCTATGGATTTATATTACTGTCTAGAGTCCTTTCATTTCCACCTGCATGGCTTGCTCCCTTTGGTATTCTTGTAGGTATGCTAATGAGAAATACTGTTAAGATTTGTTTTTTTTATTTTGGGGGGGTTTTCGGTAAGTGTCTTACTATCTTCATTTGTAGGAAAGTTTTGGTAGATATAGAATTCTGGTTGAAAGTCTTCCTTTCAGTACTCTGAATGTGTCATCCTACTGCTTTCTGGTTTCTGTCATTTTTGATGAGAAACCAGTTGTTGATCTTATTGAGGATTCTTTACAAGTGATGTCACTTTTCTTCTTTACAGATCTCTCTTTGTCTTTCAGCATTTTGATCATAAGGTATTTAAGTGTGGATCTGAGTTTATCATATTGGATTTATTTGAGTTTCTTTGGTGTTTAATGTTTTTCATAAATTTTGAAAGCTTTTAGATATTAATTCTTCAAATATTCTTTCTCTTCTTTTCTCCATCTCCTTGCATTCTGAGACTTCCATTATATGTATTTTTGTTGTGATTGATCATGTTGTAAAGGTCTCTGAGTCTCTAAATTTTTCTTTTTTTTTTCTCCATTTCTCAAAATGAATAATTCACTTGACCTTTCCTGAAGTTTCATGCTCCTTTAATCTGCCTGCCTTGCTGCTGATACTCACTAGTGATTTTAAAATTTCCATTATTATACTTTTTAACCACAGAATTACTATATGGTTCTTTAAAAATAATTTATATCTCTCATACTTCTGTCTGTATTTTCATATTATTATCTTTTGAAGAGTAGACATTTTATATTTGATGCAGTGCAATTATCACTACTTTTTAAATGGATTACTTTTGTTGCCATGGCTAAGAACATTTAGCATAATCTAAGATTATAAAGATTTTCTCTCACATTTCCTTCTTAAAAATTTGAACTCTTATATTAGGTTGGTAATACATTTTAGTTTATTTTTATATATCTTGTGATTTCAGTGTATTTCTGTTGATGCTATAAAAATCACAAACTTAGTGGCTTAAAACAACACAAAATTTCTTGAGGGAAGTGTCTGAAATTGGTCTTAGGATAAAATAAAGGTTTTGGTAGAGCTGCACTCCTTTTGGAGGCTCTAGGTTGAATATATATATATATATATTATTTTCCTTTTCCATCATCTTCAGGTTGCCTGCATTCTTTGACTCATTAACCATTCTTCCCAGCTCCACTGATATAGAATCTTTTTTTTTATTTATTTATTTTCAGCATAACAGCATCATTATTTTTTCACCATACCCAGTGCTCCATGCAATCCGTGCCCTCTATAATACCCACCACCTGGTACCCCGACCTCCCAACCCCCCGCCACTTCAAACCCGTCAGATTGTTTTTCAGAGTCCATAGTCTCTCATGATTCACCTCCCCTTCCAATTTACCCCAACCCCCTTCTCTCCAACTCCCCATGTCCTCCATACTTTTTGTTATGCTCCACAAATAAGTGAAACCATTTGATAATTGACTCTCTCTGCTTGACTTATTTCACTCAGCATAATCTCTTCCAGTCCTGTCCATGTTGCTACAAAAGTTGGGTATTCATCCTTTCTGATGCAACTTCTTTCAAGATATGTCTCCAAAGGCAAAGGAAACAAAAGCGTAAAGGAACTTTTGGGACTTCATCAAAATCAAAAGCTTCTGCACAGCAAAGGAAACAGTCAAGAAAACAAAGAGGCAACCTACAGAATGGGAGGAGATATTTGCAAATGAGAGTACAGACAGAAGGTTGATATCCAGGGTCTATAAAGAACTCCTCAAACTCAACACACACACAAAACTGATACAGAATCTTAAAAATTATCTCTCTTCTCCCTTTCTCTGTCTCTGTGTCCATCTCCATTCCCTCTCGTTTTGTATTTTAAAGACATCTTGTAATGGCCTTGGGCCCATGTAGATTATCTAGGATAATCTTTTCATATCAATAGGTTACTAAATTACACGTAATTTTGTCATGTGCCTGACATATTGACAGGTTTCGGGGGTTAGGACATGGATGGTCCTAATAATGAGGGGCCATTATTCTGCACGGTAGTGGCATAATATTTTTTTTTCCATTTTGTACCATTTCTTGAAAAGGCTATCCTCTTCCCATTGAATTGAGTTGACATATTTGTGGAGACTCAATTGATCCTAAATATAAGAATTTATTTCTCATAACTCAAATGTGTTCTGTTGATTCATGTGTTTATTCTTATGCCAACTTTTTTTAAATTTTAAGATTTTATTTATTTATTTGACAGACAGAGATCACAAGTAGGCAGAGAGGCAGGCATAGAGAGAGAGGAGGAAGCAGGCTCCCTGCCAGGCAGAGAGCCTGATGTGGGGCTTGATCCCAGGACCCAGGGATCATGACCTGAGCCGAAGGCAGAGGCTTTAACTCACTGAGCCACCCAGGCGCCCCTCTTATGCCAACTCTTAACATGTTTTGGTTACTATAGTTTGAGAGTATGTTCTGAAATTAAATTGTGTAATTCCTCCAATTTTATTATTCTTTTCAAAATTGTCTTTGCTTTTCTAGGTCATTTTATACAGATTTTATTATCAGCTTTTCAGTGTCTATAAAATCCCTGCTGGGATTTTGGTAGGGATTGTAATAAATTTGCAGATTACTTTGGGACAAAATTGGCATCTTCACAATAATAGACCTCCAGTCTCATTTATTTAGATATTCTCTAATTTCTCTAAGATATGTTTTATATTTTTCAGTGTACAATTCTTGTACTTTTTTGTTAAATTTACTGGTGAACATTTCATTCTTTTGATACTGTTTTGTATTAAAATTTTCATTCATTTAAATCTTCGATGGTTTGTTGCTAGTGTAGAGGGATGCAGTACAATATTATAGTTGATTTTAGAACTCATGACCTGGCTAAATTCAGTTATTAGTATTTGTACTTAATGGATTCTTTCGGGTCTTCTCAATATAGGATCATATCATTTGAGAGCTAGAAAATTTTTACTTTCTCTTTTCCAGTACACATGCCTTTCTTTTTTTTTCTTTCTTTTCTTTCTTCCTTCTTCCTCCTCTTTCTCTACTTTCTCCTTCTTCCTCTCCCCCAACCTTTTTTCCCCCTCTATAGCTCTGTTTCATTGCACTGGTTGGAATCTCCATTAAAATATTTAATATTAATAGCAATATTAATAGTTGTTTGTCTTTCTCTATTATGTATAATGTTAGAAGTAGTTCTATATAGATTCCCTATCAGGTTGAAGAAGTTACCTTCTATGTATAAAATGTTGAGAGTTTTTTATTATGAATGAGTATTGAACTTGTCAATTTTGCATTCCTGGCATGAATCTTACTTAGTAACAGTGTATAATCCTTGTATATTTTGGTGAAATTTAGTTTGCTAATTTTTTGTTAAATATTCTTGAGTCTGTGATCATGAGGGATAGCGATGTATTGTTTTCTTTGATTGTGGTTTTGGTATCAAAGTAATATTGACCCCAGAAGATGATCTCAGAAATCTTTCACCCTCATCTGTTACCTGCAAGATTTTGTGAAGTGTTGACATTCATTCATCATTTATTTGTTAAAATTCATTATTGTATACCTGAAGCTAATATTACACTGTATGTTCATTATACTGGAATTTAAAAAAAATTTAAATATTCAAGAAATTTGAAAAAAAAGATTCATTAGTGAAGGTACCTGATCCTGAACTTTTTTGTGTGTGCAAGGAGTGAAAATCTCTAATTCAGTTTACTTATTTGTTGTATTTGTACTCAGTTTTTCTCTTTTTTTCTTGAGACTGTTTTGGTAATTTTATTTTTTTCTGTAGGAATATGTCTATTTTAAGTTGTTGAATTGTTGGCATACAGTTGTTTTTAATGTTGCCTTATAATCATTTTACTTTCCGTAATGTCACGATGTCTCTACAATGTGGTCTGCATTGTGTCATCTTTCATTCCTGTCTTTGGCAACTTTTTTTCATATTTGCTGTAACTTGGTATATAACAAAACTATTTTTTTTCTGTAAATGATCAGATACTAATTGATTTTGGTTTTGTGTGCCAGGTGGCCTCTTTTACAATGATACAGTTCTATCATTCTATCATAAAAGCAGCTAGAGACAATATATAGGAGAATAGGTGTACTTTATTCCAATAACATTTTATTTATAAAAACCAGCTGTGGTCCACATATGGTCAATAGGTTTTTAATTTACTGACTACTAATCTATTTGATGGTTTTTCATTTTTTTAAATATTTTTAAAAGGTCAGATTTTAGTTTCATTGACTTTATATATTGGTTTTTTATTTTTTTAAAAATTTCATTTATCTGTGCTCTAATTTTTATTATTTCTTTTCTTCTGCATAACATGTTTTTTGTCTGCTCTTGTTTTTCTAGTTTCTTAAAGTAGAATCTTAGATTATTGATTTTTACCTTTATTTTTATGATATAGTCATTTATAAGTATAATCATCACTTTAAATTTTTGTATGTTTTCTTCTTCATTTTCCTTAAGTTCCAAATGCTTTCCACTTTTTTTGTGATTTCTTTCTGATCAATTATTTAAAATATGTTTAATCTACAAATGTTTGGGTTTTCCTCAGATTTCATTTTGTTGATTTTATTTGTCTTATTATTAGAGAATTGTCTTTATGATTTTAAGCTTCCAATTTTGTTAAAAAAATTTATGGTCTAGAATATGATCTACCTTGGAGAATGTACCATGTGTTTTTACAAATCATTTGTATATGGTGCAGTCATTAGTTGATGTGTTTTGTACATGTTAAGTTAGTTCAAGTCAGTTATTAGTGTTGTTCAAATCTCTTCTGTCCTCACTAATTTTCTATATAACATTTCCACCAATTATTGAGTAGAGATGCAAAAGGATTTGCTATAAATTTTGATATTGTTTATTTTTTTATAAAATTGTATTCAGTTTCTTCTATATGCATTTTGAAATTAGATGCATGTACCTCTTACTGAGATACATTTTGAATGTGTACTGTCTTTAATGATTTAAAAATTTTTTTTTCATATGTATATAGCATTTTAGCTATCTTACATTTATGATTTATCTGTTATACCTTTGTCTCATTTTTTTTTTACTAACAGCCTGTTGTATCTTAGAATCTAATGTGTGCTCCTTGTAAACAGTATGGAATTAGATCTTACTTTTTTAATCCAGTTTGAAATTCTCTGCTTTGTGGGATGTTTTGGCCATCCACATTTAATACAATTATTTTTACATTTGCTTTATATTTGTTATATTGCGTTATGTTTTTTACGTCTCCTCTCTTTCTTGCGCTTCTGTCCCTCCTTCACTGTTTTCTTTTAAGTACATAGTTTTGTACTATTTAAGTTTATCTGTTCCCAATTTTTACTGTGTCTTTTGAGTTATATTTCTTAATGGTTTCTCTAGGAATTACAATATGTATCTTTTTATTTTTTAAAGATTTTATTTATTTATTTGTCAGAGAGAGAGTGAGTGAGAGCGAGCACAGGCAGACAGAGTGGAAGGAAGAGTCAGAGGGAGAAGCAGGCTCCCTGCCGAGCAAGGAGCCCGATGTGGGACTCGATCCCAGGACGCTGGGATCATGACCTGAGCCGAAGGCAGCTGCTTAACCAACTGAGCCACCCAGGCGTCCCTGTATCTTTTTTTTTTTTTTAAAGATTCTATTTTATTTATTTGACAGAGATCACAAGTAGGCAGTAAAGGAAGCAGAGAGAGTGGAGGAAGCAGGCTCCCTGCTGAGCAGAGATTCCCTATGCCAGGCTTTCGCCCAGGACTCTGGGATCATGACCTGAGCTGAAGGCAGAGGTTTTAACCCACTGAGCCACCCAGGCGCCCCTTCAGTGTGTATTTTAAATAATCACAATCTAGTGAAGGAGTCTGTGAACTTATTTCTTAAAAATTATAATAGAAAATTTTCCCAATACAGGTTATTCTCTTCCTCCTTTTTATGCTATTATTGTCATATATATTCCATCTACATATGTTGAAAACCTAAAAATACAGCTTATAATTATAAAATTATTTATTTATAAATAAATAATTTAATCAATTTGAATTTAATGAATTTAAATTAATTTAATTGATTTAATATTTATTTCTAAATAATTAAATAATTTAAAAATAACCCTCATTTACCATTTCTGGTATTCTTCATTTCTTACTGTGGATTTAATTTATTTTCTGGTATCATATTCTTTCAGTTTGAAGGACATCCTTTAATATTTCTTGCAAGGCATGTCTGTTAGCAATTAATTCTCTCGGTCCTTGTCTATCTGGAATATTTTTATTTTTCCTTCATTTTGAAGGCTAGTTATGCTAGATATGAAATTGTAGGTTGAGAATTGTGTTTAGCACTTTGAATTTGTCATTCCATTGCCTTGTGGCTTCCCTGATTGGAAGTTAGCCATTAAATTTATTCAGGTTATCTTATATTGTTTATACTTGCTTTTCAGGTAATACTTCTCTCCAAACTTGGGAATAGTCAGAATTTCTAGTTTCATCTTTATATTTTCAGGGTATGAGTTTTGAAGGTTTATGTCTACTTCCTTTCACCTTTATGAAAGGCTGTGTACATTTAGAAAGCTTTCTTTGATAATACATATTTTTAATAATTATCAAAAGGCCTCTGTAAATGATTGGTTTATATTGTAGCTTGTATATTCTTTCATAAGACCTTGTTGTCTAATCAATGTACTTCACAACTCACTTCTTACTATTCTTAATATTTAAGATATTTAATGAAGACTTGACTTTCACTCTTAACCATGTATAATTTTTATTAATTGTTTCAGCAAATATTAATTGGTCACTTGGTGTGTGCTAGAGATATGTCACAAATTTTTTTCAAGTAGCAAAGTAACCAAGTAAATGAGCCTTATGCATAGTATCTTATAATGTATAGAATAGTTTCACTGTATTAGTCAGATTATGGAAGAGCACAAATGTCCTGCTTAAATTGGGTTAGTTTTGATATTTAATAAAGGGACTATATACAAAGATATGGATAGAGTTTAGGGAAATCATTATGTCAGTTTAGGTTCTTAGGCTGCTGAAAACAGAGAGCTATTGCCACTCATAGACCTAAATGGAAAGGGAGAGGCAGTGGTAACCAGGAGTCATCGACAAGGCTAAATGTAGAGGGACACCTGACAGGAGATAATGGTCTTCAGGAGAACAACACATCCAGCAAGTTGTAACTAAGTATTGAAAGAGTCAAGGGAATAAGTAATCTAATTCACTATTTCGTTGTTCTTGATCTTGGGCTGGTGACTTCCATTAACCGAGCTCAACCAGAGATTAGAGAAGAGGAAGCATTCCATAGAGGTCAACCTTCTGGATCACAAATCATGGAGGAGAAGTCAAAGAGTGGTTCTGGAAGAACAAATAGAAGATACTCAGTTCACTGACCTCATTCATTTTAAATCCCATTAATTCTTTGTACAAAAGTGTCTAACATATATGTCCTTTATTTCCATTCTTATTATCTCTGTCTTAGGGTCTTTATCATCTCATGATTCATGATAGAAATAATCTCTTCCTTCATATTCCCCACTGGTGGTTAAGCTGGAGTTTAGACTTGAGTCTTCTGATTTCAAATTCTTTTCCTCTGCCTTACCGCCACACATCCTTTCATTTTTCAGAAATAAAAGAAGATTCTTTCGTTAACCTGAAATTGGAAAAACAAAACAAAACAAAACAACTTTTCCTGACTAGCAGCTCTTGTAATTCACACATACGTCTTTATCTTCTCATGTGGATTATTGTTGTTGTTGTTTGACTATTTGTCAAAAATTTTCAGTGAAAATATAAAATCCTATTTCTTAGTTACCCTGGATTTGAAGCCCAAATGGTAAAATAATTTTTCTAGGCCAGGCTGTTCTTTAGTTGTTTTTGTTTGAAGAATTTGTATAGATTGAAATGCAGCTGCAAGTGTATTAGTGATTTTCTGTTGCTTACTCGTCAAGATTTTTATTGTTTGCGTGAAAAATAGTATTTCAAAACCTGGCAGCATATTGACAAAAACAGAGGAGCACTTTGTGTAATTCTTTTTGAAAAACTACTTCTTTAAAAGACAAAGATTGCTATCGCTACTTCTATTCATATGTATTTCCAACAATAGATTTATTGACAGCTCTTAGTTAAGGTTTAATTCTTTACCTTCCCCCATTGATCATAGTGTATACACTTTTCTACATGAAGACAGGCAGATTAGGCTCGGGTAAGTAACATACAATATAGAAGTGGACTAGGTGTATCGGGAATATTTGACCTTTTGTTACTAATCTGTGACAGGTGCAGAGTTTTTCTGGCTATTTATTTTTTGTTTTTATTTTTAATGGGCTCAATTTGAAAGTGCAAGCCTGCCTCGAAACTAGCATTTTATGGAGTGGTTTAAGGGTTTAAGCCCCTGAGCTGGGAATGGACAGCTGAGCTAGATAATCACTGAATTTTCCATACTGTGTTTACAACTCAGTCTTTAGGAGCATCACCAAAGATGGCTCTTTGATTGTTAGGCCTCCATTCTATATCTCTTTGCATTTTTCCTCTTCCTTTGTATCCCTACTCCTTCTTCTTCCTCACGAGAAAAAAGTCTACTGGGGTTTCTGAGCTGGGAGTGGCACATAGTCACAGCTTTGTTTCTTGTATCATTTCTGGCAAGCTCATTACAAAGCAATCATGGCCTACACTCAAGTGCACTTCCTTTGGGACCAATATTTGTAAATAAGGAGGTGCTGCAAGCTGGCTGATAAGTTGTTTTGAAGATAGTGGTGCTTTTTAGCAGAATGTTTGACCTTTTATGATATTGCCTCAGGCCTGTCTAAGACCCTTAAGGTCCATTTCTCATCTTGAAAGTCCTTCATAGGAAAACGCACTGTGTGTCTTAAGAAGATCTTCAAATTGCTCAACAACTCTCCTTTTGTTTCTTTTTAAAAAATGATAATTATAGTTATGCTGGGTAATCTCCTTATCATTTGCAAAATGGATTTTCCTTCTTCCAGTAATGGAATAATTTTTTATCGACTTTGGTTGCAACATGTTGAATATTTTATGAAACTAAATGTATAGGGCAGCAGAGGTAAAAGTACTTCAATATATATGGAGAGAAACAACATTTTATGCAACTTGGAAATTACTTTGGGGCCAATAAAACTCTCAAGGTTTATTATTTATTTTTGCATCAAGGTAATTGTCAGTTTTGATTTGAGTGGTAATGCAGAACTCCCACAATACCTTTTTTCCCCTTCCCTGTTGCTATAAATATCTTCAACCACAAATGGAGAGTTTCAGGAAACTTCATTTCACTTTGTTGAATGTGGTTATAGACATTAAGAAGCCAAAATGTTTAAGTGCACTTAGTGGAACCTCTGTAGTGTCAAATACTTGAAGGTTTTATAACATACCTGTAAATTGTTTCAGAAAATTTGGACTATTATTTTCCAAGATGGGTTCAACCAAATTTTCTGTTAGTGAGCAGTTAGTGAGCTGTTTCTGTTTCTGTTAGTGAGCTTCTTTCTGGTGCTTACTCTGATAAAGTAGAAAGCTTTGTGGATTTATAAATATTGGGACGGGGGCATCTGGGTGGCTCTGTTGGTTAAGTGTCTGACTCTTGATTTCTGCTCAGGTGATGATCTCAGGGTTGTCAGATTGAGCCTCGCATCAGGCTCCATGCTCAGTGGGGAGTCAGCTTGAGATTCTCTCTCTCCCACTCCCTCTGCTCCTCCCCATCGTGCATGTGTTCTCACTCTCAAAATAAATAAGTAAACAAATCTTAAACATCTCAGGACAGAATCGCAGTCAGGACAGCTGTTTTTGTGTTTAGTAGATGCATGGTATTTTGTATTCACCTAAGATGCAGCATTTCCCCCCCTCTTTCATAAAAATAATACTAACCATATGCATTTCAATAGATATTTTAGAAATCTCCATCATGCGGCACCTGGGTGGCTCAGTGGGTTAAGCCGCTGACTTCGGCTCAGGTCATGATCTCAGGGTCCTGCGATCGAGTCCCGCATCGGGCTCTCTGCGCAGCAGGGAGCCTGCTTCCCTCTCTCTCTCTCTGCCTGCCTCTCCATCTACTTGTGATTTCTCTCTGTCAAATAAATAAATAAAATCTTTAAAAAAAAAAAAAAGAAATCTCCATCATGTCAAATTTCTACCAAAATACTTTTAGAGACTCTTCGGACATTATTTTCAACTAGTCTTTACTATATCAAAAGGGATATTCCCTGAATTTAATGCTTTTATCTCAGAAGTGAAATTTCAGTATTCTTCTAAATCATGAACTGTGATGTTTTGCAAAGAAAAAATTAGTGATTATTGAGTATTATATTTTGATGGAACCATGATACCTCAAACTTAACATTGCTAAAAAAATTTCCTTTCATATTTTTTACTTATGTCTATTTCAGTTAATGCATCACTAATCTTCTGAGTCACTAAGCTGGAACTCTCAGTCACCCTGAGAGTTAGTCCCTTACTAGAATTAGTCCCTCACTCCCTTGTGACTGATACAAGTTGATGTGGCTGGTTGGATGTTATATGTTCATACCCTTCTCTACTAATAACAGATTACATTCCTTTGACTTAGGGGATTAGCAGATAACTATGGTATCCTGGCCATAGACTGGTTTATGAGGTGGGCAGATGGCCCGTGTGTGGACCAATTAGAACCAGAAAGAGTTTAAAGAGCTTTTCATTTTAGTTTTATAAAAAAAAAATTACTGTAAATATAGAGAGAAGCACTTTCTTGCCTTTAGGTTCATGTATCTGGAAGAACATGATTTGGGGCTTTTTGTGGCCATGCTACATGTTCGTATAGTGTAAGCTTGACTATGATAGAAGAGAATTAAGTGAACAAATTTAATGAGAGTGGGAGGAAAAAAATGCAAACAGCATTTAATTGCCTGTGCCCAACTTTGTGCTCCTTAAAGTTGTGCTGGTTTCTGATGTTTTTCTTTTGTTTCTAAAAGCTTCCAGTTTTTCCCTAAGGTAACTGGAGTTGAGTTTTGGTTACTTTCAGCTCAGAAAGAACTTCCTTTGTATTTATTCAATTAGAAAGATAAGTGAGTTATACTTTATAAATCTGTTGACACCCTCTCTTTATTCATACTACTACTGCTTTGTTTTTGGTCTCTATCATCTCATACTTGGAATCTGCTTGCCAGTCTGTCTAGCCCCACCCTGTCAGTTATTCTACTGTACTGAAACTAAGCTATAATTGGCATTTTAATACACCACTTTCCTGTTTAATTTTTTTTTTTTTTTAACATCACCTTTGTCCAGATTTTTAGCCTGGCTTGAAAGGTCCATTCAAATCTGACCATCTCATCTCCCCTCTTCTATTTTCTATATATTCTGCACTCTAGCCACACCAAAATATTGTCACTTTTTAATTATACCAATCTCTTACACATATTTGTGTAAGTACTGGAGCACTGCTCCAGTGAGGGATGTCCCTTCCTGAAAGCTGCTCAGGTGGTGAAATAGGACAGAATCCTAGGTAGGACTGTGGTCTCAGGACCCCCAAGGTCAGAAATTACAGGGGTTCCTGAAGGTGGCAGAGTTCCTAAACATTGGAGCAGGGAAGCTGGCTGCAGTCAGCAAGCCCAGGAGTGGGCTTTCAGCTCCAGGTTGCCATAAACCATGCACAATCTGGCAACTCCTCTAAGACCAGAGTCCAGCAAACAGGAGAAATGGGGGGAGACCCTCCTCCTTCCCCCAGGATGAGTGGTACGTGTGTGTACTGCAGGAGTCTACAAGGTTTGGAGATTCCAAACAGAGTTGCATACCTCATATAAAAACACTTGATCACAGGCTGGGTGAACACAGTGCAGTCAGAGACAAAAGTGATTGCTTTTTACTGAGTGCACACTGATGAGTGGAAGCTGTGATCTTGTAGCTCTAGGACTGGAGATTGGGGTACCACCATTTTTATTTTCATCCTCTAAAGTGGTGTGGAAAGCCTTCCAGGAACAAAAGACACACAGAGCAACCTGGAGCCACTTACACGGAGTCTGGCCTTTTTGGCAAGAGCGGTACAACTCTGTCCGGTCAAAGACACCTGAGAATCAGTGCAACAAGCCCCTCCCCGAGAAGACCGGTAGGTATATTTGGCTAATACCAAGTTACGGATCCCACAGAACTGAAAAACCTCCAGTGCAAGGGGAAAGTAGTATATAGAATTTAGGAATTTTTTCTCATGATTCTTCAGTCTTTCAGTTTTAAACTTCCTTTTTCTTTTCTCCTTTATTCATTTTCAACTAGTTTCTTATTTTTATCAACTCCTTTTTTTACAAGACTTTTTAAATTTTCATTTTACATTTACATTTTTATATGCTTTCTTCATTTTTGGCTTCCTTTCATTGTGTTCAATTTTATTTTTGTATATGTTTGTTTCTTTACTATTTTGGGATCTTATGTCTTCTAACAAACAGGCCAAAATATACCCAGGACCTGGTGTATTACCCTGTTCTGTCTACCTGTTTGCTTATATTCTTTCCTTTTTTTCTTTTTATTTCTTTTTTGTTTCTGATCTCTTCTGATTTGTCTAGTGTCTATTTTGCTTGGGCTGTGTTGGGGTTATTGATATTTTTGTATTTTGTTTTCTTGTTCAGCTGTTCTTTGGACAAACTGATAAGATGGAAAAATCCCCAGAAAAAAGAACAATTGACAGTACTAACTGACAGAGACTTAATAAATATGGGTATTAGTAAAATGTCAGAGCTAGAATTCAGAATAATGATTTTAAAGATACTAGCTGGGCTTGAAAAAAGCATAGATGAAAATAGAGAATCCCTTCCTGGAGAAATTAAAAAAAAAAAACCTAAAATCTAATCAGGTCAAAATCAAGAAGGCTATTAATGAGATGCAATAAAAAATGGAGGCTCTTACTGCTAGGATAAATGAGGCAGAGGGGAGATTCAGTGCTACAGAAAATAAAATTATGGAGAATAAAGAAACTGAGGAAAAGAGAGATAAGCAACTCCTGGATATGAGGAGAAGATTTGAGAGATCAGTGATACCATAACGCAAAACAATGTTAGAATAATTGGGGTTCCGGAGGAGGAGGAAAGAGCACGTGAGAGAGGGGCAATAGGTGTATTTGAACAAATTATAGCTGAGAATGTCTCTAATCTGGGGAAGAAGGCAGGCATTCAAGTCTAGGAGGCACATTGAACCCTTCTCAAAATAAAATAGATCAACATCCTGACATATAAGAGTGAAGCTTGCAAATTTCAGAGACCGAGAAAATCCTGAAAGCAGCTTGGGAACTAGAGTTCCTTAACCTATAGAAGTAGAAACATAAGGCTGGCAGCAGACCTAGCCATAGAAACCTGGCAGGCTAGAAAGGAATGACATGATATATTCAGGGTGCCAAATGAGAAAAATATGCAGCCAAGAATACTTTATCCAGCAAGGCTTCGCTTAGAATTAGGAGATAAAAAGCTTTCAGGACAAACAGAAACTAAGAGAATTTGTGATCATTAAACCAACTCTGAAAGAAATATTAAAGGGCATCCTTTAAGTGAAGAGAGAGCCCAAAAGTTACGTAGACCGGAAAGGAACAGAGACAATATACAGAAACAGTGACTTTACAGATAATGCAATGGCACTAAATTCATCTTTCAGTATTTACTTTGAAGGTAAATGGGTGAAGTGCTCAAATCTAAAGACACAGGGTATCAAGTTGGATAAAAAAGCAAGATCCACCAATATACTATCTAGAAGAGACTCACTTATGAAAAAAATTGAAGAAGACAGAATGAAATGGAAAAAACATTCCATACTTCTGGATTGGAAGAACAAATATTAAAATGTATAGACATTTAGACATGCTCTCCAGAGCAATATATGCATTCAGTACAATCCCTATCAAATACCATTGACATTTTTCACAAAGCTGGAAAAAATAATCCTCTAACCTGTATGGAACCAAAAAGACCCCGAATAGCCAAAGGAATGTTGAAAAAGAAAACCATAAAGCATTTTTAATCTTTGAAAAAGAATGACTGAAAATTTCACCCAATCTTCAGATCCCTATTTTACTGTCAGTGTATGGTGAGATATAAAGTATTCATTATTCATCATGTATTCAATGTTTAATTGCTGGTTAATAGCTCCTAATATATTTCAAGGAAAGTGTGTTTGTTTGGAGAATCAATTCCTGTATATCAAGATGAAAATATGTTCCTCAACCTTAGGAGTCAGAGTATAAAACTCGTCATTTCTTGAGCCACAGAAGCTTATGGTTGTAAGCAAGCACTGTTTTAAGTTTCGTATGACCTTGTAGCTTATATAATTTCACAGTCTTCTTTAAGAAAAAATTTCCAAAGCTATGAATGTAAGGGGTGCCTATGTGGCTCAGTTGGTTGAGTGTCTGACTCTTGAATTTTGACTAGGAACATGATCTCAGAGTCGTGAGATCAGACCTGAGTGTGGGCTGTGCCTTCAGTGTGGAGTCTGCTTGGGATCCTCTCTCTCCCTCTGCCCTTCCCCTTGCTTGCCCTCTCTCCCTCTCACTGACTCTCTCTCTCTCTCTCAAAATAAATAAAAAAATAATATTTTTGAAAAATATATAAAAATTTATGAATATAAAATTATATTACAATAAACTACTGGCATCTGGGGATTCAGGTCATCTTATGCTGAAAGCTCTTTAGTCTGTTTACAAGAAATGCTTCAAAGAAGTACAGCCTTGCTTTCTTTTCCTCTCATAAATGCCTGCAATTCCTGAATGTTAAAGCTTAAGTTTCATTTGCTTCTCAGTAAATTCATCTACACTCGGAAGGAAACTTTGGTTAAGTCAGCATTCAACTCATACTTCAAGTTTTGTACTGATGATAAATTCACATTTAAGCTAGCTTTAATGAAAAATATTTATTATTAATGTTCTTTAATGAAAAATATTTATTATTACAATTTTTCATAAATGTTACTGGTTTGCCCTTTTTTGCCCATGAAAGATTTTTTTAAATTCTTTTTTAAAAAATTATTATTACAGAGGGCACGTATTGCATGGAGCACTGGGTGTGGTGCATAAACAATGAATTTTGGAACACTGAAAAGAAATAAAATAAAATGGAAAAAATATTTCTAGTAACATATATTATTTGCCCCAAGGGTACAGGTCTGTGAATCATCAGGCTTACACATTTCACAGCATTCACCATCACTCATACCCTTCCCAGTGTCCATAACCAACCACCCTATCCCTACCCACCCCCCCCACCTACCAGTAACTCTCAGTTTGTTTTGTGAAATTGAGAGTCTCTTATGGTTTGTCTCTTTCCTGATCCCATCTTGTTTCATTTTTTACTTCCCTATCCCCCACACCCTCCCACCTCTCAAATTCCTCATATCAGAGAGATCGTGCAAGTGTCTCTGATTGACTTCTTTCTCTCAGCATAATACCCTCTAGTTCCATCCATGTCATTGCAAATAGCAAGATTTCATTTCTGTTGATGGCTGTAGAGTCTTCCATTGTATATATATATATATACCACATCTTCTTTATCCATTCATCTGTTGACAGACATCTTGGTTCTTTCTATAGTTTGGCTATTGTGGACATTGCTGCTCTAAACATTCAGATGCACATACCCCTTCGGATCACTACATTTGTATCTTTAGGGTAAATACCTAGTAGTGTGATTGCTGGGTTGTAGGGTGCTCTATTTTCACCTTTTTGAAGAACCTCTATGCTGTTTTCCAGAGTGGCTGCAACAGCTGGCATTCCCACCAACATTGTAGGAGGGTTCCCCTTTCTCTGCATCCTCGCCAACATCTGTCATTTCCTGACTTGTTCATTTTAGCCATTCTAACTGCTTTGAGGTGGTATCTCATTTTGGGTTCTTTATCTAGATTTTGGATACTAGTCCTTTTTCTGATATGTCATTTGCGAATATCTTTCCCATCTGTCAGTTGTCTTTTGGTTGTGTTGACTGTTTCCTTTGCTTTGCAAAAGCTTTTGATCTTGATGAAGTCCCAATAGTTCATTTTTGCCCTTGCTTACCTTGCCTCTGGCACTGTCTCATGGAAGAAGTTGCTGCAGCTGAGGTCAGAGAGTTTGTTGCCTGTGTTCTCCTCAAGGATTTTGATGGATTCCTGTCTCACATTGAGATCTTTCATCCTTCCCATGAAAGTTAATGAAACACTTAAATAAAATTGTCAACTGGGGAAGAAGGCTTTCTCTCTTTACAAACACCCATGAATTCTGTGTAATATACTCTTTCTTTTCGTTGCTTCATGAGTCCCCATCAATTTTTGCTTGAACTATTGCAATATATTCCAGTGTATTATCACTGTTTCTGTCTCAAGCTTTATCCAAGACCCTCATTTTCTCTTTATACTACCCTGGATTTCACAAAATCAAAAATTTCTTACTACTTCTTTTGCTTAAAATCTTCTGAAGACCCCCATTTCCTTACACTAAACTTACCTCTTCAACCTTATGTCCTAGCACTCCTTACATTATTAGATCTTGGTCATATTGACAATTCCCTGACCTTACCTTCCTATCTCATTGCCCTGTGCTCTTCCACATAATGTTCCTTCTGCCTTTTCCCATTTGACATCTTGAAGGCTCCTATTCCTCCTTCAGTAACTCAAGTGTCACTTCTTTTGACCATTTGCCAGCCTTGCAACCTCAAGTAGGGTTAGGCGTTTCATTTCCATGTTCCTATAATAGTTTTTGCATATTTAGACTATGATTCTTAATATGTTTTATAGTTACTACTTTTTGTTAGTTGCCATCATTTTATTGGTAGCCTCTTTTATTCCAGCTCACTACTTCCATTCACCAGGAAGTGTTCTTACCCTTTTGCCTGTATCATCTCATTTAATTCTTACAATATCTTTATCGGTTTACAGTTGGAACATTTGAGATACAGTCTTCAGTCTTAAGGACACACATCTATTCAGGAATAGAGCTGTGAATCCAGGCAGTCTCATTCCAGAGTCTGTGCTTCTAATCACTGTTCTATACCAACAAACTGGAATTTCTAGTGAATAGCAGAATCCCTGCTACATAGTAAGTGCTTAATAAATACTTGGTGATTGAAACAAAGGGACACAAGATTTCTTTAGCTTTTTTTTTTTGTAGCCAAAATGTATTACCACATTGTTTTATCTGTATATACTTATTGCTGGGGTCAGCATATCTGTTGGTTTTGTCCTTACAGTGGGTGTGTTTTTCAGGATATTCATCCAATCACTATGAATTTTTCATTTTTTCAAGTTTTTTCTTACTTTTAGCTTTTGTTGGAAAAAGAGCTAATTATAATTCTACATTGTTTGTTATTTAGACTCTGCAGTATAACAGTAATATGACTACAGTGATTTTTGTCCATATGTCTTCCTAGTCTTTTGAACAGGCAAACACATAGGTTTAAGAGCCTCTTTATTAAACTGGTGGGCCAAGCCACAGCAACTTCTCACAAGACATGTCTGTAAGGGCAAGGAAAACAAAAGCAAAAATGAACTATTGGGACTTCATCAAAACAAAGAGCTTCTGCATGGCAATGGAAACAGCAATACTAAAATTCAACGTACAGAATGGAGTAAGATATTTGCAAATGACATAACAGAGAAAAGTCTGATCTCCAAGATCTATGAGGAACTTATCAAATTCAGTGCCCCAAAAACAAATAATCCAGTCATGAAATGGGAGGAAGACATGAACAGAAGACATGTATGTCTTCTCGAAAGACATACAAATGGCCAACAGACATATGAAAAAAATGCTCCACAGCACTTGGCATCAGGTAAAAAAAAAAAATTTCAAAACCACAATGAGATACCACCTTATACCAGTTTGAATGGCTAAAATGAACAAGACAGGGAGAAAATATTGGCAAGGGTGTGGAGAAAGGGGAACTCTCTTACTCTTTTGGAGGGAATGCAAGCTTATATAGCCACTCTGGAAAACAGTATGATGGTTCCTTTAAAAGTCGAAAATATAGCTACCCTATATTCCAGCTATTGCACTACTGGATATTTACCCAAAGATACAGATGTAGTGATCCAAACAGCCACCTCATCCCAATGTTCATAGCAGTGATGTCCACAGTAGCCAAACTGTGGAAAGAGCTGACATGTCCTTCAACAGATGAATGGATTAATAAGATTTAGTTCATATATACAATGGAATATTACTCATTGGAAAGGGTGAATGCCTACCATTTACATTGACATGGATGAAACTAGAGGCTATTATGCTAAGTGAAAAAAGTCAGTGAGAAAAAGACAATTATCATATGGTTTCACTCATATGGAGAATATAAGAATTAGTGCAGAGGGTGATAGTAGAAGGGAGGGAAAACTGAATGGGAAGAAATCAGAGAGGGAGACAAACCATGAGAAACTCTTTACTCTAGGAAACAAACTGAGGATTGTGGAAGGGAAGGTGGGTGGGGGGTTGGGGTAACTCAATGATAGACATTAAGAGGGCACATGATGTGTTGAGTACTGGGTGTTATACATGACTAATGGATACTGCATCAAAAACCAATGAAGTATTTTATGTTGGCTAATTGAACTTAAATAAAAGAAAATTAAGAAATAAAGGAAAAAGTATACTGGTGGTCCAATATCACAAACATTTCCCAAGAAGAAGTGGATTTACCCAGGAGAGGGAGATTAACTCCTTGAGGGAAGTAGGCACCATTTGGAAAATTGCCCTATCCAGATCTCTGAATGATATACAGAAATACATTTCTCTCACGTGAATGATGACTTTGTTTTCTGAGAGGATCTTCCCTATCCAACTAGTTAAATCAGTGTGGTTACTTTTCTGTAGCAGGTGAAATTTTAGAAATTAATAGACTAGACAGGATGGGAAAGTCATATACCTTTGCTAATTTTCCAGTGTAATGAAATTATTTTTCCTCTATTTTCAAGGGCTCCTCTTCTTTCTTTCTAGTGGTTCTAGAATGATTTGGGGTTCATTCTTTCAGAGAATCGCATAACTGGATGAGGCTGCAGAGGGTCAGTTTTAAGGATCCTGAATCTCAAGTAGCCAGAGCCAGTGGGCATTTTATTTTATTTTTTAATTTAAGAAAATGTTTTTTGAGAGTGAGAGTGCACATGAGTTGGGGAAAGGCAGAGGGAAAGAGAGAGAATTTCAAGCAGGCTACTTGCTCAGTGCAATGTGACGTGTGAGTCACAATCTCAGGAACCTGAGATCATGACCTGAGTCCACATCCAGAGTTAGACCGTGAGGAGCACCTGGGTGGCTCCATGATTAAGTGGCTGCCTTTGGCTCAAGTTATGATCCCAAGGTCCTGGGATCAAGCCTTGCATCAGGCACCCTGCTCAGTGGAGAGCCTGCTCTCCCTCTACCTGCCAATCTACTTGTGCTCTCTCTCCATATATCTCTCTGTCAAATAAATAAAATCTTAAAAGAAAAAAAAAAAAGAGAGAGGGAGAGAGAGAGAGAGAGGTTTAACTGACTGCTCTATCTAGGCATCCTACAGTGGGCATTTTAATTCAGAATATACTTACACATTGATTCTTGTCTTCTTCCTTGATAATTCAGATAGTTTTCAGTTTAAAATGCCTTTTATAAAATAAAAGTTCTGAAGGAAAAAACTGAGAAAACAGAGTCCTTTAGATAGCTGAGAAATACAGTTTTCATATAGTTTTTTTTTTCTTTTTTAAAAAATGAAAGCTTACATGTTTCTCTGTAAGGAGAAATTTTGTGCAGGAAGGGATTGGAGAACTCCCTTATCTTCCTGGAAAAAAGAAAATACAGCCAAAATAAATAAGAAAAATAAGTACCTCATTATTCTGGAAAATAAAGTAAAATGTATATCAAAGTTTTACATAAAGAAAATAAACCAACATCTTAAGGCCAAGTATAAATGTTATTTAAATTGATTGACTTCTCATGATAACTTTCAGTGGAGAAATGCAGAAAAATAAACTTAACAGTTTTAAATATCCATTTTTGGAGATTTTTATGGCTTTTGTTTTCCACTATCTTATGTTTCTCTATTATAGATATAACAGCAACTCACTTTTACACATCATCTTGTGATTTCCTTCGGGAATTTCTCCATCATAGCACTTGATGCTTGAATTGAAATGATCCACTTGTGTGATTCATGCTCCAGCTTGATTATAAGTTCCATGAAGACAAGTACTTACTTATTCATGTTTGTATTTTCCATTCCCAACATGAGTTCTGGTTTGAAATAGACCTTCAAAATGTTGCTACAATAACTGCCATTTATATTACTTAACATTTTTGGGAATTTGCTCTTACTTATACATTTATTCCACAGATATTTATTGAGAACTGAATTTGGGCTAGATAGTAGTACTGAGGGTATAGCATTAAGCAATCAGAAAAATATTTCTGAGCTTACATTTTTACCAGAGGGGACAAAAATAAATAATAGTCATAAAAAATAAGTAACTTTTATGGTATTATTGAATATGGTGACACTGTGACACTGTGAGAAAATTTAGAGTAGGTGAGATGAATTAGGAATGTAGTAAAATATTAAGTATGGTGGTCACGTTGGCCTCTGAAGAAGGGAGATTTGAGCAATAACCTGAATGATGTTGGAGAGTCATCCATGTGAAATTATGGGAAAAGAAACTTTAGAAAGAAGGAATAGCCTCTGATAATGCCTTAAAACTGACAAGAGGAATAGAAAGAAGGTCAAGTGGTTTTAGAGCAATAGGAGAGAAGACTGGGAAGTTGAAAGGGAGGTAGATGACACAGAATATTTAATTAATTTATTTATTTGTTATTTTAGAGAAGGAGAGTATGTGAGCAAAAGGGGGGCATAGGGCGGGGATCCTCAAGCAGACTCCTAGTCATGATTGGAGCATGATGAAGAATAGGGAAATCTTGATCCCAGGACCCTGAGATAATGACTAGAGCTGAAATCAAGAGTCAGATGCTTAATTGACTGAGCCACTCAGGCCCTCCTCATGTAGAATCTTTTAAAAATTTCAGGTTTATCTGAAACAAATGTTAAACCTCTTCAGCATTTTG
This sequence comes from Mustela putorius furo, assembly GCF_011764305.1. Taxonomy (NCBI): domain Eukaryota; kingdom Metazoa; phylum Chordata; class Mammalia; order Carnivora; family Mustelidae; genus Mustela; species Mustela putorius. The sequence continues at coordinate 39,104,682 of NW_025422005.1, read as the reverse complement.
AACATGATCTCTTTTATGCTTTGGGAAGATTACTTTGGCTGTTGTGTTGAAAATAGATGGTTGGGGAGCAGACAAAGAGACCAGTTACAAACAATTCAGTTGGGAGAATAGTGGCTTGGATCAAAGTGATACCTGTGTGAGTAAAGCAAAGTGTTTGGATTATAGATATACTTGAAAGGATTCTTTGATGGATTTTTTAGTTATTAAGTATGATATTAAGACTTAAAGGTGACTCAAATACTTTTGGGCTTAAGCATTGGCTATGTAATTTATGTACATAATCTCATTTGATAACAATACTACCAAGAATATATTCTATCTTTTACAGACAAGAAAACTGAGGTCAAGAGCAATTAAATTTGCCCGAAGTTCAAAACTAGTCAGCACTGTTGCTAGGATTCTAATGTGTTTCTGTCTAAGCCTAAGGCTTTTGATCTTTTCAATACATAAGAGCATTTAAGATGGTCTTCCTAAAAATTTTAACTGTCGTCTTATGCTGTGGTTTTATGTTTTAAATTTCCGCATGTCGTCTTCATGAGTGACCTCTTCCCAAAATGAAACCTTAATATAAAAAGTAGTCCAATTCTTGGTGGTTTTTGTTTTATTTATTTTGAGACTTCTTTGTAGGGTGCATTTATACTGGGACTTGTTTTGTGTTCTTGTTGGATTGCTCTTTTGTCACTATAAAATATCCTCCTTTGTCTCTAACACTTTTGTCTTAACATTTATTTTTCTGATATTAGTATGGGTATTCCAGTTTTCTTTTGTTGTGTTTGGTATGTTTATTTTCCTTCTTTCTCTCACCCTAGTTGTGAGTTTGTATCTAAAGTGTGTCTCACTAAAGTGTGAATCACTGGGGAGTGCCCCAGTGGTTCAGATGGTTCAGTGTCTGCCTTCATTCAGGTCTTGGTCTCTGGGTTCTGGGAGCAAGCCCTGTATCAGGCTCCTGGCTCACCAAGGAGTCTGTTTTTCCCTCTCCTTCTCTCCCTGGCTCATGCTGTCTTTCTCTCTCTCTGTCTCAAAAGAATAAATTTAAAAAATTCTTAAAAAAATAAAGTGCATCTCTTGCAGACATCATGTGGTTGGTTCATTTAAAAAAAATCTATTCTGACATTTTTGGCCTAGTGTTTAAGATTTATACATTTATTGTAATTATTGAGAAGCTAAGATTATTTTGCTGCCACTTTGAATATGTTTTATACTTTTCCCATCTCTTCCTCTATTACTGCCTTCTTTGTGTTTAATAGATATTATCTAATGTACCATGTTATTCCTTACTGATTTTACTTTTTTAAAAAAATTTTACTATACTTTAAACTTTCTTTCCTTAATTTTCTTAATAACCCTGAGGATTAGGATGAACTTAATTTATTTAGTAACAGCATGGTTCTAATTAATTGTAAGTTAATTTTAATAATATATAGTATACATATATTTATTGTTATGCAAGTTACATCTGGATAGATTATATATACTCTGTACAAATTTTAATGATTACTTTATGTGGTTTCCTTTTATATCAATAAGAATTGTAAAATGTTTATACTGTCTTTTATTTTGTAGTTATTTTTACTGATGCTCTTTTATTTCTTCATGTGGATTTCAGTTATGCTGTAGTGTTCTTTTATTTAGCTATAAGGATATCCATTAGTATTTCTTGTAGAGCAGATTTTAAATCTGATAATGTCTTAACTTTGTCATTATAAAGAGTATTTTTTGCTGGTTATCATATTCTTGTTTGACAGTGTTTTCTTTCAGCACTCTGTGCTATTCCACTAGCACTCTGTGCTATTCCACTGCCTTCTGGCCTCCATTATTCATGATGATAAATCAACTGTTAATCTTATTGTGGCCTCCCTGTAAGTGATGAGTTGTTTCTATGTTGCTGAGTTAAAAATTCTTTTTCTCTTTGGCTTTTGACAGTTTATGGTATGTCTAAGTGTGGATCACTCTTTTTTCACAGGTGGAAAAAGGAAGTATTAAATCTGTTAAAAAATTATGTAATTTTAGGCTACTTGTGCTTGTTGTCTCTGGCTTTTTATTCTCATCTAAAAATATCTGCTTTTTATTGAGATACTTAATCTATTCATTTATCTGTTCTATTTAATGTAATTATTGATATGTTGGGCTTAAATGAACTATCTCGTTATTTTGTTATTGCCCCTTTTGTTTCTATTACTTTGTGATTGTTTTACTGAATTCATTCAGTACATTCACTTTGTGCATGTGCCTGCCTAGCTTTGAGCCATAGACTTACAGGAAATGATCTCAGAGTTTTCTGGCATACCCATTCAATAGCACCACCACCACAATCTATAGTTTCCTCATGTCTGATGACCTACTCCACAGATTTCACCTCCTTCAACATATTATTGTGGGAGTTCATCTTGTGAATGTCTCTTTTCTCAGGAATTGCTGTATAATGTTGCTTATTTTCTTATGTCTGGAAAGAGTTGTTTCATATATTTTACCTGCTTTATAATTCTTTACAATGGGGCTAATCTCTTAATGGTTACTCCAACATGGCTGAACCAAAAGTAGAGATTTTTTTGTCAAATACTTTTCTGCCTTATTAGATACAACATATTTTTTCTCATTTTGTTAAAATGCGTATTTAAATTACTGATTTTTTTAGTTGCTTTTGTTCTTATAAGAAATTATGTATTTCAAGGAGGGGGCAAGATGGTGAAGTTGTAGGGAACCCTATTCAACCAGTCCTCTGAATTGAGATGGTTATCTACCAGAGCATTCTGAACACCCAAGAAATCAGCCTTAGTTGTAAGATTATATACTACTAGATCTCTTCAAGGGCAGAGGATCATCAGTCGAGAGGTATAAGAGACAAACAGGGATTGTGCAGAAAGATATTGTAGAATAAACAAAAGGGGAAGGGAGCCACCAGAATGAGCCATTGGAAATTAGTATCCCAGTGTCAAAGTGCCCTGTGCTTGGGGACAAGCAATAGCTTGGAGACTAGTGGCTGCAAGACAGGAAGGGACTCACAACAGCACTCAAACAGAACAAAGGGGCTTAAGGGACAATTGCTGGGACCCAGCGGCCACAGGTGTGGACCAAAGTCCATGGTCCCAGGACCAGCAAACACCGGGCTAGGCTTTCCCAGACTGGTATCACTCACGTTTTTGGTGGCACGGGGGTAGAGAGACAAGCGGGGGCCTCGGTCAACCATTGGGAGGGTCACTGGAAGTGTGCACCACCTGTGAGAGGCTGTGGAATTCAACAAGGCTTGCAGAAAGGGAGATTCTGTGTTCTGGAGGATTCAGAGAAGTCTCTGCCTTCTCTCTTGAGGCAGAGGTCTGGGTGCAAACAGTTTATTTTGGTCTGTTCCTCTGAAAAGACATCAAAAGCCTCCAGAGAACAAAAGCCAAAAAAACCTGATTTGACTGAGCCCAGCCCCTTGATAGGGGGCAGAACAACTCTGCCCAAGCAGCATAGACTGAAAAACAACATGACAGGCCCCTCTGCAGAAGGCAAGCTGAAAGAACAAGAGGACATCAACCACAAGGTCCCCATAAAACTGTAAAACCCCAGCACCAGAGGAAAACAGTATATTAAGTTCCTGGTATTGCCTCACATCCTGTATATTTCTTAGATGCAACTTATCTCTCTCTCTCTCTCTTTTTTAATTCTTTCTCATAATTCTTTTCTTTTTTTAATCTACTTATCATTTCAACTTGATGTTTAATGTAACATATTCCATAGTAACTATTTTTTTAAAGATTTTTAAAAGTTATTTATTTATTTGACAGACAGAGATCACAAGTAGGAAGAGAGGCAGGCACAGAGAGAGAAAGAGGAGGAGGAAGCAGGCTCCCTGCTGAGCAGAGAGCCCAGTGCAGGGCTTGATCCCAGGACCCTGGGATCATGACCTGAGCCGAAGGCAGAGGCTTTAACCCACTGAGCCACCCAGGCACCCCTCCATAGTAACTTTTTAACTTTTTTTCTTACCTATACTTTCTTTTTCTTTTTCTTTTCTTTTAAAAAAAATATGTAAATAGATATAGATATAGATATAGATATAGGCTTCAGTGTAATGCTTTCTTCCCTATTCAATACCACTTTTCTATACATACTAGTTTTAATTTCCCTGTGTCTCTGGAAAGTTGAGTTCTCTAACAAAGATAATAAGATTTATCTGGGAAGACCTGAAATATCCTTCTTCACCCAAAGAGGGATTATTACCACCTTCCTGTTACTTCACTTTATTTGTTTGTTTATTCATTTATTTATTTATTTTCTTTTGTGGGTCTTGTTTGCTTACTTTTGTTTTCATGTTACTCATAGGGCTCATTTTGTCTGTTTGGTTTTTTTTTCTTTTCCCTTCTTCTTTCTTTTTGACCTTGACTTCTGATTACTCTGAAATTTCCTGTGTTCACCTTGCCTAGAAAATGGCTGACATTTTCTGCTGAAATGCCCTCAACCACAGACAATGGGATGACAAAAAGGAATTCCCAACCAACCAACCAACCAACCAAACCCAGAGACAATGGCCTCTCTAGCAGATCTAATGGATATGGATCCAAGCAACATGTCAGAAATAGACTTCAGGGTAGGAGTTATGAAGACAATATCAGACTGGAGAAAACTATTAATGGCAACATAGTTTTGTTAAGGGAAGTAATTAGAACAGATGTGTCAGAACATAAAAATGCTATCAATGAGATACAGTCTAATCTAGATGCTCTAACAGAGTGAATGAGGCAGAGGAACGAATTAGTGATCTTGACCACAGAATGATAGAAAAGAAGGAGGAGGAGGAGCCTGGAACAAATAACTTAAAAATAGAATTAGAGAAAAAAAAATGATGCCATGAAATGTTCCCATGTGAGAATTCCTGGGATCCCTGAGACGGTGGAGAGAGAGAGAGAGAGAGAGGACTAGAAGATAGATTTGACCAAATCGTAGCCAAGAACTTCCCTAATCTGGTGAATGAAACAAGTAGTCCTGTCTTAGAGGCAGAGAGGACACCCCCCCAGATCAGTGAGGGCAGATCAACCCCCAGACACGCAATAGTAAAACTCAGAAGTCTTAGAACCAAGGAAAACATTTTAAGGGAAGGTAGGGGAAAGAGATGCCTTAAGTACAGAGGGAGAAACATTCAAAAAAGGTCAGACCTGTCCATAGAGACATGGAAAGAGAGAAAGGGTTGGCAATATATATTCAGGATACTAAATGAAAAGAATATGCAGCCAAGAATTTGGCAAGGCTGTTGTCTGGAATGGATGGAGAGAGAAGGAGCTTCCAGAACCAGCAGACACTGAAAGAATATTTAACCACTAAGCCAGCCTTGCAAGAAATATTAAGGGGGGTTCTGTAAAAGGAGAAAGACCCTAGTGGTGATATAGAACAGAGGTACACAGAGACAATCCATAGAAACAAGAACTTCACAGGCAACATGATGACAACAAAATCTTATTTGTCAATAATCACTCAGTGTGAACAGCCTAAATGCTCCCATAAAATGGAATAGGGTTGAAAATTGGGTAAAAAGACAGGACCCATCCATATGCTGTCTATGAGCATATTGAGAGACTCATATTGATCTTAAAGATACATCCAACCTGAAGGTGAAGGTATGGTGAACAATTTTTCATGTTAATGGACCTCAAAAGAAAGAGGGGTAGCAATCCTTATATCAGACAAATTAGATTTTTAAGCTAAAGACTGTAGTTTGAGATACAGAAGGACACTATATCATTCTTAAAGGGTCTATCCAACAAGAGGATCTAACAATTATGAATATCTATATCCCCAACTTGGGAACAGCCAACTATATAAGCCAGTTGTTAACCAAACTAAAATTTCTGTTGGTGGAAATGCAAATTGGTTCAGCCAGTTTGGAAAACAGTGTGGACTTTCTTCAAAAAATTAAAAATAGAGGCACCCTATGACCCAGCAATTGCACCTCTGGGTTTTGGATACAGATGTAGTGAAAGAAGGACCTTAGGAACTCCAACATTCATAGCAGCAATGTGAACAATAGCCAAAATGTGGAAAGTGCCATTATGCCCTTCAACAGATGAATGGATAAATAAGATGTGGTCCATATACCCAGTGGAATATTACTCAACTGTCAGAAAGGATGAATACCCATCTTTTGCATCAACATGGATGGAACTGGAGGAGATTATGCTATGTGTAATAAGTTAAACAGTGAAAGACAGTTATCATATGGTTTCACTTATTCTGGAACATAATGAATAGCATGGAGGACATTAGGAGAAGCAAAGGAAAAATGAAGTGGGAAATTGGAATGGGATCTGAACCATGAGAGACTATGGATTCCAAGAAGCAAAGTTAGGGTATTAGATGGGAGGGTGGTGGGTGATGGGTGAACCTGTTAATGGGTATTAAGGAGCTCATGGTTTGCATGGAGCACTAGGTGTTATATGCAAACAATGTATCATGCAACACTACATCAAAAACTAATGATGTACTGTATGGTGAGGAACAAACACAATAAAAAAAAATACAAAATAAACCAAAATAGGACACCTTAAAAAAAAAAAAGAAATTGTGTATTTCATGTATTTTCCCAATGTATTGCCACATATAGTTCATTATATATTTGTTGTTTTTTTTCCTTTTGCTTATTTGATGCATGTAAGTTTTGCAGTAGTATTCTCTTTTACTATTACTATTGAAACTCAGAAATGCTTAGTGCTTTGTTAAGTTCTTAGTTTAAAGCTCCAGGGTGAGACCTTGAAATAAAATATACCATATCCACAGTCAATATTCAGTATTTATTCATCTATTCAATCAGGTTTTCATTTAAAAAGTACCATGTTATGTGTTGTAAAATAGAACAGATATTACTATTTGCTAGATTTCATTCTCTATTCTTTTAAAATTATTATATTAATAATATAATTATTTTTAACATTTCTTATGATTAGATAATTGATTTCAGACATATATATAAATTAATGAAAATCATCTATATTTGTATATGTATGTATTTCTGTTTTTAATAGATTTGGCTACATCCCATATATTTATTATATATAATTTAGTTCTAAATGCTATCAATATGGTATCAGTACATATGCAGTGTAGTATAAATTCCTTTGAAATTTTTTTTTTCTTTTGAAATTTGTTGACACTTTCTTTATGGATCAGCTTATGATCAATTCTGGTGAATGTATCATGTGCGTTTGAAAAGAATACACACACACATACACACACACATATAGTTCTATAAATATCAAGTGTTTCATAATTAGAAGCAAGAAGCCTTTTAATCACATTTTCAATACTCTCAATTCTTTTTTACTGTTTTCTTAATTTTCTCAGTTGTGGTTTTGGTCTATTGAAGTTTCTCAGTATAATTCTTCATTTGTCTCTATCTTCTATTTTGTTATATTTTACCTACATATTTGGAGCTGTATTAATAAATGTCCATAGCTCTAAGATTTTTTATATCTTCATGATGGAATTATCCTTTTTTTTCATCATGAAATACCCCCGTTCAAATACCCCCGTTCATTTCTAAAAATATTTCTTGATTTATAGCCTACCTTGTCTGATACAAATATAGCTATGTTAACTTTTTTCAGAGTGCTTTCCTGATTGAGCTTTTTCATTTCTTTATTATTCAGTCTTTACATTGTCTTAAATGTAAAGTCATACTTATAAAGAATATATAGCTAATTTTTTTATCCAGAATAAAATTTTTTTTCTGTACTATTTAGTCAGTTTGTGTTTAGCACACTTACAGACATATTTATGTTTAAAATCTACATTTTATTTTTTGTTTTGTATTTGACCTATATTTTGCATTTCTATTTTTTTTCTTTTCTTGCTTTTCATATGAGTGGAAAGGAACCAAATTATATAGAGGCATTGTTAGTTTATTTAGAAATAACCACTTTCAAAAGGTCAAAAATTGGCACTTTGTTGAAATATTAGAGGTAACATGAAAAAAGGATTGTTTATGTATATACACAAAGAAGATATTTCTCACAGTAATGAAGGTGGTCAACAGGATAGTTATAGAAGATCAAGGTCCAGATGCTTGTTATTATTTAAGAGAATAAACTTAGCAAAAACAAAGACTATATCTGATTTATTATCTGTTTTATTTTACAACACATAACATGGTACTTTTTTGAGGAATATCTGATTGAATAGATGGATGAATGTATTGACTGTGGCTATGATATATTCCAAAGACAGCACAATGGAGTCAGAAATCTTTATTTCAGGGTTTTTCCTGGTGCTTTAAATTATGAACTCAACAAAACACTAAATATTTCTGAGTTTCAACTACTCATCCATGGGGTAATGGTGAGGCTTTAATAAAATAAAGCATTTCAATTAATTATGAAACTAAAAGTTTTGACACAAATGGTGCCTTATTTATTTCTTTATTTTTTCAAATGGTGCCTTATTATTAGATAGCATCTATGGCAGCAATTTTAAGATATATCATTATTTATCAAAACCCATTTATAGTGTTCCAGGATTAAAAACAAAATAAAAGTTTTCCTTTAAATGTTCAAATGCACATTAGTTTGTAATTGTTTAACCAGAAATATTTAGATGGCAAAAAAACAGTGTTTTTTTCATCTCTTGTTTCTTTTATTTGTATTTTATTTTAAGTTTTAAGATTTTATGTATTTATTTGACAGACAGAGATCACAAGTAGGCAGAGAGGCAGGCAGAGAGAGCGGAGGAAGCAGGCTCTCTGCAGAGCAGAGAACCTGATACGGGGCTCTATCCCAGGACCCTGGGATCGTGACCTGAGCAGAAGGCAGAGGATTTAACCCACTGAGCCACCCAGGAGCCCCAAAGATTTTTTTTTTATTTATTTGACAGACAGAGATCACAAGTAGGCAGAGAGGCAGAAGTAGGCTCCCTGCTGATCAAAAAGCCTAATGCAGGGATTGATCCCTGGACCCTGGGATCATAACCTGAGTCAAAGGCAGAGGCTTTAACCCACTGAGCCACCTAGGTACCTCTCTTTCTTGTTTCTTTTAAGCATTATAACTGTTAATATACTTTCAATTTATATTATCTCTGTATTTTTTCAAGCATCTATGTTATGTAGAAAAGTTGTTAGTCTAGTGATTTAGAGTCATATTGCTGGAATTCAAATCCCAACTCTGACTCTTACTTGCTTACATGTTATATGACTCTAGATAAATTATTTTATATCTTTGTCCTTTGATGTTTTCATATGTAAAATGAGGATAGTAGTGGTTTCTACCTCACATGGATTGTTTTTAGAATTGGATAGGTTAGTACCCCCATCATTTTGGACAATATGTGGAGTGTAGAAGCGCTCAGAAAATGTTTTCAATTGAAAATTAATATTCATAGTAGTTACCAAGAGATAAATATTCATATTTCTTTTTAAAATATTCATATTTCTGTTAATATAATCCTCACTTTGTAGTTGAAAAAACAGAGCCTGGATGAAATTAACTGAATTTTCCAGTGATATTCAGGAAGTGGATAGAGGTAGAACTTGAGCCTAGATCTCTGATTGCAAGTTCAGTGCCACTGTGCAATGAGTATTCTGCCCTGTAGGACATAAGGCTTTTTAAATATTTTTGTATGATAATTGAAAGTACCAAATTAATTGAGGATTCTTCTTGGGAATTTTGAAGACAATTGAAACTAGAAAAATTGAAATAAAAGGTTTTGGTTTTCATTAGTTCATGTTTGTACTTTTCTATCAATGCATTTTTTTTTCAATATCTATTCTTGATTGGAAGTTATTGATTGTTTTTGCTCTGGAAGGAGGAATAAGTCTGGCTTCTCAGGCCAAATTTTAATGGAAGCAGATAAAATTACCCTAGGGTTAATTGACAAGGTTTTTTGGGGAAGATTGTCTTATTATCTTGGATTACTGCCTGATGAATCTTAGATACAGGCAGTCAAAGAATGGTACAGCTGAAAGGAACTTTTAAGATTAGGTAACTGAATATTCTCATTTAGTAGATGAAGCCCTTAGAGAATAAGTAATTTACGTATTGTTGGACAGTGATTCAGCTGAGCTAGAATTTAGGTGTACTAATTTCCAGGCTCATATTCTATCTTTGACAACACAACAGGTGCTTAGTAAAAGAAGTAACATGCCAGTAGAACCAGTAAAAGAATTAATTGAAAACTTTGTTGTATTTAAGGTTAAAGTTTAATTCTGAGTATTCATTTGGAGAAAGACACACTAGAGCTTATTTTAAAGCAGGATATTGCTATGCTCTTCAGGTGCAATAGAATAGTGATTTCTCAGTCAATTTCTGTGTTGCTGTCTATAGTCATCTTTACTCTTCTTCAGATGTTGATTATCTGGCTTGAGAATTCACCATAGTCTTTGCTTCTATTTTTTTTTTTTTCCTACCTCATTGTGACAGTTATGTGAAAGCATAGCCCTATAACTGATTTCACTGCTCATTAGATTAGAAGTCAAAGAGAGGATATACGAAGAATGGAAATCACAGGTACCTAAGTTTATACACATTTTTTTATTTTTTAGAATTAAAATATAATTAACATACAGTGTTATTTTAGTTTCAGGTGTACAATGTAATGATTCAGCAATTCTATACATTACTCAGTGCTCATCAAGATAAGTGTACTCTTGATCACCTTTACTTATTCACCCCTCCCTCACCAACCTCCCCTCTGGCAAACTATATTTTTGATATAAGTGATCTGTTGGTGGAGAAAATGGAAATTAATTTCATGGCTGTTAGTGAACTTGACATTATTCTTATGGAGCAACTAGTTCTAATTTTTGTTTAAAACCTCATTCTACATATCCTTTAACATGTTCTGATAGAAGGCGATTACCAAAAGTAGCTTGTACTGTGCTTAGTACAATGCATACTATTGTTGTGAGAATTAAATTAGAGATAGAAGTAGTTTGTATAAAGCTTAATACAAAATACATGAAATATTATTGTCCTTTTCTCTAACTAGTAAGCTGAAGTTTGGTTGTGATACTTCCTTGGTTTATTGGGGCATGCCACATGCTCCATGACATCCCAGTGTAATAATCTGTCACTTGTAACACAAATAGATCTGACTAATAAGTACTTGAAGAGCTGTTTGTACCACAGCATGGACTAGCTGGAAGGCTCCTCTTATCCTGGGCTGTATTCAGAGTTGGCAGCCTTATAGATTGTGAATGCTGAACCTACGAGTTACTGAATAATGATAAATGTTGCTGTCAGAGCTCATATTTAAATGTATGTGCCACTGAGCTGCCTGAACTTCTATTAAAACACAGTTCTTTTGATTTTTATCACCAGGTAACCTTGGACGGGTGGACCAGGTCTCTGAATTTGAGTATGACTTATTCATTAGGCCGGATACCTGTAATCCACGCTTCCGAGTCTGGTTCAACTTTACTGTTGAAAACGTGAAAGAATCACAGGTGAGGGAAGTGTTGGATATCTTCAGTATGGTTTTGGTAAGAGTATTATGCTTTTGTTTTACGTTAAAAATCTCAATATAATGACTAGATTAGGAGTATATTCTTGTGTATCTCTAGCAATGATATAGTTTTAAGAGATATAAACAAATATGTATAATATGCTGTCTTTTGTTATCTCGTGGTTATTAAGTAATACAAATAGATTTTCTGAGAACAAAAAGTGTTCTTTACTGATTAAAGAATTAGTATAATATGCTGGTTTCCTCGAGGAACCCTTTGGAAGTGACTTGCTCTTATGTTTCTTATAGCGTGTGTTCTCTGTATTTTTTTTTTTAATAAATATCTATAAGGGACTTTTCTCACAGGCCTCAGTTTCAGAAAAAAATTTTCTTCTTTTGTAGAAGAAGGTATTTATTTATATCTTAAAAATAATATGATTCTTGTAATTCGTCTTATCCCCGCCTCCTTTTTTTTAATCTGTTGGGAAACTCAGATCCAGTTTTATAGTATTTGCTAAGGATACTTGAAAACTTTTTGGTTTATATTTCTGTGTACTAATTTTTCTTTCATTCTGATCATATTAATCTGTCTTTAACCACAATTTCTTCATCTATATTTTCTGTGTTTGTTTTTTATGATCCTGTTCAAATATTTTGAGTGAGAGTATTGATGAAAATAGAAGTAAATGCATATGCCTTAATAAACACCTAATCCTAAGAAATCATTTATCATTCTGTTATATTAAGATATATAGTAATGGAAGACTGCACAGACTTTGTACATACAGTGATACAATTTTTTTAAGTAGATGAAAGCATAACCCTATGACTGAATAGCTAGTTATCTGCCTTCTTCCTTCAGGGTCATCTTTTTCTAGTATACTTGGGAGAAAGGGAGGGTTGGTTTAATTTTCCCTCCCAAGTCAGCCCATCCTGTTTGCTCTTTAAGTTGGCTGTTTGCTTCTCTCCATTTTCCTCAACTGCAGTTAGATTCATGTGTCTGGCAATGGTCATTGTCTGGAATTTAGATACTGTTACTGGAATGCTACCTTCAGCAGGAGAGGGGTGCAAGGAATAGTCACTCCAATTTACTGTTGATTCTCTTAATTCTCTACAACACCACTGGCACATGATTCTTTGTAATGACACAGGTGTATATAATGTTTCATGAGGTAAGGATTAATTGGAAGGAATTAAATAGATGGGAGAACTCTATATTGTTGGCTAAACATGATTTAGGATGAGTGGGAAAAATGTTAAATCCATCACAGAAAACTGCTCAAGGACTTACTTTAGTTCCTAGCTTTTCTTCTTAGTTTTACTTACTCTCCCTTAAGAGAATTTCTTTTTCAGCTTTTCATAGTAAGAATGACAATATTCTCCGCTTCACCCACCATAGGCAAACCTACACTCTACCTGACCAGAGGTTCACCTGACAATAGGATTACCCTCTTGTTCCAACAAGACAGTTAGTAATTATCAAAATGCATTTCCAAGCCTATATTACTGAGTCTTAAGAGTAGAACTTACAGCAGGAGAATTTAGGCACATCTGCAACACTCAGTCTTGGCTCTTCAACTTTGGGCCCCCTGTCAAGTCTCTCTCTGCTTCCATGAGAAAGACATACAACCTCTTGTTCTTCTGTTGGTGTCTCATGTCAGTAACTTACGGTTGTAACGTACACCACTGAAAAACAAACAATAATTCTGAAGCAATATAGTCAATTCATATGAAGGAAGGGAAACATTTTCTTAAAAGCAGTATAATCTGCCAGAATTTCTAATTTCCCAAAAGGGTTTACTGATTTCTTCTTTATGCACAGAACACATGCACATCCTTCAGCTTGCATATTACAACCAGGAATAGACTAAATCCTAAGAAATGAGACCTATTACTTTTCAAACAATAGAATCCTCTATCCTAATTATATCTTTGCTAAATAGAGACTTTTAGCTCTAAAATTATTATGGTTCTTTAACTTTGGGCCACATTAAATTCTTATTTCAGTTTTTCCTTGCACTTAATCTCTGTACAAATAATATTCTTACATAGCTACTCTGGTCAGGAGGAGGGGTGGGGAATGGTTTAACTAGACAGGGAAAATGTTTTTCTTTATTTTCTCTTTTAGGGGAAGGGGCAGGGACAGACATAGAGGGAGAGAAGGAATGTTAAGCATGCTCCATGCCCAGCATGGAACCCAACACAGGGCTTGATCTCACAACCCCTAGATCATGACCAGAGCTGAAGTCAAGAACCCATCACTTAATCGACTGAGCCATCCAGGTTCCCAAGAAAATGTATTTCTTGTTATGCTATCTGAGATAGTTTTTTGGACAGGTTGCTCATAAATTTCAGTTTCTTGTTTTTTGCTCCTCTAGTTGCTTACAGGTATGTCTTTTTGTTGTTTAAAATGTCTCTCCAGAGTGTTACAATTTTTATACTATATGGTAAAGTCATACACTCTCTTTTACTGTCTTGCCTATCAGTTAAGCAAGTAACATGAATGTGTTTCAAGGGATTATTATAATAAAAGAGTTGGTGTTGTTTTTATGAACATTTATTTTTAGAGGTAGAGGAACCAATATTTACTTGACTCTCTGAGTTTCTATCTTCATATTCAGTGCTATTCTACTTTTGTGTCAATTGAAATCATGAATATGTTTATCTGGTTTTCTGGAGTGTGATGCTTTATAAACCTCTTTCTTTGGGCCATTGCTTGCTGTACTCACATAATTTAGTTATGGAAGTCTGTCTCAAGATGGCATGAATATGATCTGCTAGAAAGATACGATATATATCTTTCACTCACAGGATATTTGTTTTCATGGTTGTCTACGTGAAAGAGAATGGTTTTATGATTAAGTTTGACCTGTGAGGTCTGTTTTTATAATGTCTCTTCCTATCATCTTTTCCATCTCTCTAATTTCCGTTAAAATGAGACCTTCATGAATGTGATCTAGTCAGGAGCCTTATTTAGGGCTTAGTACTAGCAAGCAAAAGAAATATTAGTCTGAGTTCATTAAATGAATGTTAAAAATTAGAGCATCAAGTATACCATACAAACAGGTCTACCTTTTTGGTTATTTCCCTTGACATTTGTAAGAAGTTATAAAACCTTGGAATATGTGGTTCTGTATCCTAGGACTGATGTCTAAACCCCCCAAAGTGGTTCCTAAATAGTGTGTTTGCAAGAGTCTATGTAAACTAACATAAATATATTTTTATTAAAAAGTAATTTTCTCTCTGAAAAACTTGTATTAAATATTCTTATATGTAAATTTATTATTGATGCAACAAAATACTTACGTGATATGAAAACAAATCTATTTAAATACTCATGACAAAATTTCAACCAATAAGAGTGGGAAAATGATATGTCTTGACTTTTAAACTTTGTTTTTTTCCCCTCATACAGTTTTTATCTCTTTGAATTAATTTTTGTTTTTTTTGATTCACTGATGCTCAATGTAATAAATTTGGAAAATATAGACAATTATTATAAGCAGAGAAAAAGCACAAACACATAATCAAACTATCTAGAAACACATTAACTTTTTGGCATAGTTACTTCTAGACTTTTTATTTACTACTTTATTTTTTGAGCATAATTAAATTTTTTAGCATATGCAAATTTTTATGTTTTGTTTTTAAATAAACCAAGTAGTATCACATGCAATTTTCTATCACTAAAAACTTCATAAACATGACCGTACAGTAGTTTTTTACTATTGGACCATTTCCTTACTCTTGGCATAAAGATTATTTTCCATTATCTGTTGTTATAAATAACATTGTAGGGGATATCCTTGTATATGAATTGTTATTCATATTTCATTTTACTTACTAAGGATAAATTCCTAGGAGGGCAATTGATAGGCAAATGGTGTGAATATTTTTGAATTCTTGATACATATATAACTAGTACAAAATTTATACTATTTTACTGTCCTATCAGCAATGAAATGCTTTTCCTTGCATTTCTTGCTTTGGATTGTTTCTTGAGTTCAGTATTTCATATATTAAGAATAATTTTTTTCATCACTTACTTTGAACTTTTACACAAATAAATGTGATATAATGCAGTGTTTCAGGACTCTTGTCATAAAGGAATTAATTACATTCCAGCAACAACATGAGGTAACAAAAAAGATCCATTTATTGTTTTGGCTCTTTTTCTCAATTCAGCAATCCTCTTTAGTTTGGGTGTGCCAACCGACTGTCCTCTGAGGTCTGTAATGGAAAATTTTAAAAAAGAATTTTTTTTTTTAACAATGAAGTATTTCTTACATTACTATAAGCAGTAATGTGGCTTAAACACAAACACACTTTTCTATATGACATGTCCGATTTGGACTTCAAAATTCCAACAGTTTGCTGCTTCTTTAGTCTCCATCCTGGAGATTTCAGGTACAGTGAAACATTATCCTGGCCAAAATCAACAGTGCACAGAGGCAGCTTATCACAGTAGAAAGAGCACAGACAATGGATTAAAACACATTTGGGTTTAAATCCTGATTCTGATACTTGTGAGTTGCTTTACTCTTGATCTGTTAAATTAATCTCTTGGTGACTCAGTTTTCTATCATCATCACCAAACAAATTGTAATGGTTATGAATATAGATTCTATGTTAGGTAGGGCTGAATTGTGAGCCTACCTTTGACTTATTTCACTTACCGTTATACCTTCTAGATCCATCCATGCTGTTGCCAATAAGATTTTGTTCTTTTTTATGGCTGAATAATATTCGTGTGTGTGTGTGTGTGTGTGTGTGTGTGTGTGCATGTATCACATCTTTATCCATTCATCTGTCGACAGACACTTGGGTTGCTTCTGTATCTTTACTGTTGTAAATAATGCTGCAATATGTTTAGGCGTGCAAATATATTTTCAAATTGGTCAATGAAAGAAAAGTACCTTATGATTTTACCCATATGTGAAATTTAAGAAGAAGAAACAAATGAACAAAGAAAAAAAAAGAGAAAAATTTTCATGTATCACAGAAACATCATCAACAAAGAAAGTAAGATACCTATGACATCAAAGAAGACCCAAACAATTAGTGAGCATATACTTTTTGTTGTATTTTTAATAGAAAGGGAGGTGGACAGGCAGAAGAAGAGGGAGAGAGAGAATCTTAAATAGACACCGTGCCCAACACAGAGCTTGATGCAGGGCTTGATCTCACAACCCTGAGATTATGGTGTGAGCCAAAATCAAGTCAGATGCTTAACTGAGCCACCCAGGCCCCTCATGTAGGATATACTTTTATTCAACAAATATTTAATGACTACCTCTTTGTTCTAAACATAGTTGTAACACTTGGAATATAGTAATCAAGTGAGAAAAAAGATAGGAGCACTTATGGGCTTTCCATTCTAGGTGTATCACTGGGTCAAAGAGAAGGACAAAAAATAAACATAACAAATGAGATATATAGAGAAGGCCAAAATGAATCATCATTAAAATAGGCCTCCTTGAGAAGGTAACATTTGAGCAAAGACAAAGGATGTAAGGAAATATGCTTTACAAATATCTGGTAGAAGGGCATCCTTACAAGTTGGAATAGCTATTGCTCTAAGCCAATGTCCTGTTGGAATCATATCTGGTTCGTTTGAGGTACAGAAAAGAAACCAGTGTGATTAGAGCTGTGTGAGCAAGGCAGAAATTAGTAGAAAATGTGGTTAAAGGAGTATGTATGTGGTAGGGTAGCATTGGGTTGGTTGAAGTGATGATTTTTTGTGGGATCTTGTGGATCATAGTACAGACATTATCTTTTACTCTGAAGTACAAAAAATATTAGAGGAGTTTAACAGTAGTTACATGATATGACTTGTATCATAAAATTATTGACGTTTTCTTGCTAAAATTAGACATTAAAGACAATATGACTGAATGATAAAAACAGGGATCCAGTTTTGAGACTTTTGCTCTAATTTTAGTGGGAGAGATAGTGGTTTGGATTATTATGGTCGCAATTTAAATGATGAAAGATATTTAAAGATACAGCCAGAGGATTTCCTTCTGGATTTGATATTTATGTATTAAAGATATTTATGTATTAAATCAGGGATGACTTTAGGGCTTTGGCACGAGTATCTGACCTGCAGGCAAACAGAGAAGCAGGCTTTGAGAAAGCTGAGGAGTTCAGTCAGGTTAAATATGAGATACCTATCGTATATTCAAATACACTAATAAGTAGGCAGTTGGGATACACGAGTCTGGAGTCTGAAAGAGAAGTCAGGATTGAAGCTATATATTTGGGAATTGTTGTCATATAGAGAGTATTTAGTCATAAAACAGGGATGATACTACTATAAGAGTAAGCATAAATAGAGAAGAGGAGAGGAAAAAGTAGTGAGTTTATAGGGACCTCTGACTGAGAAGCTAGTAAAGGAAACTGAAAAAGAGCAGGTTGTTAGGAGGAAATCCAAGTGTATATTATCTTGGAGTATAACTGAAAAACAACCATGAAGGAGAAGTGAGTAATGCACTGTGAAATATGCTGCTGATAGTTTAAATAAGATGGGGACACAGGAATGATTGTTGGATTTGGGATTATGGAAGTTATTGATAACCTTGACAAATAACAGTTTTAACTGAGTGCTAGAGTAGGCTTTAGAGAATGAGAGAATAATATCCTCAGTGTTCATCAATGTTGTTGCATATTGCATAATTTCCTTCTTTTCAAAGGCTGTGTAGTATTCCATTGTATGTATATACCACATTTTCTTTATCCATTCATCCGCTGATGGACATTTAGGTTGCTAAATACTGCATGATTCAACTTACATGAGGTATTGAAAATAGTCTGGAACTCCAGATTCTCTTTCTTCAGCTCAGTGAGTTATCATTCATTTTACATGAGTTCCTTTGCCTTGCATCATAGTTCTGAAGGTGCCTCCAGACAGAAAACTTTAGTGATCCCAGGGCTTACCTGATTTGTTTCCCTGTCTCAGAGATCAGACATGAGTTTCCAGCTCTCTAATGCTGAAGAAAAGCTGTTTTATGTATTTTGTCCAGTGTTCTGCTTGTTTATACTGGGCAGATAATTCCAGTAGCAGATAGTCTGTTATGGTTGTAAACAGAATGTGCTTGTGTTTTCACCAGTAGAGACCACAAACTAAGAGAAGAATGAGAGCCCAGGGTACATTCAAGAAAGCCTGGAGAAGGAATATACATTAAGGGGATAAGGAATAATAGTAAGGTGAAAGGTAGTGAAAACATGATAGATCAGTACTTTGAAGGTAGGATAACCATATTATCCAAATCCAGTAAATTTTGGGAGTGAAAGATGATCTAATAATTAAAACTAGATAGCAGTCATAAACCAGAACTTTTCTAAGCAAACAGAGACTACTCATTTTTGTGGACATTCTAATGAAGTGAAAGTAGTTTGGTAAGTAGTGTACTATAGTAAGCTTCAAAGAGAATTGGTGGTCATTAGAGAGTAAAATGAATGAATGAAATTGAAGGGAATGCACTTATTGCAATTATTGGTAATATCAAGGTATAAAGTAAGTCTGTATGTGTAGCTATATACAATATAATGAAAGGTAAGATATAGGAGAGATAAAGGGATGATATAGTAGCCAGAATGTTGGGAAAGATTATCTCTGTGTATACTGGAGAAATGACAGTGAGGCTTGAACAGCAGTCATTAAGAAATAAGGAGGAATGACAGAGAAGTAGGGAGATGCTAGCAATAATGAGATAGAGTAGAAAAATAATCAGATGGATTGAAATTCAAAGATGTGTTTGTGGACATAAAAGCTCAATATTATAAGATGTCAGTTTTCCCCAAATCAACCTATTATTTTAACACAGCTCCAATTAGAATCTCCCCAATTTTTTTTCATAGATTTTGACAGGCTAGTTTAAAAATTCATGTGGAAAAGCAAAGGGCAAAAATAGGTAAGCCAATCTTGAAGAATAACTAATGGGTATATGTTTATTTTATAGAAATTCATATTTCAGCTAACAATTTTTATTTATAGCAACAGTGATTAAAATAGTATGGTATTGCCATAAAAATAGACAAATAGTCCAAATGGACACTCTGGAAATCAGAAACAAGGTTATTTATATAACAGAGGTTTTATTAGAAAATGAGAATAGTAGGGTCTATTCAATCAATGCTACACATTATCCCCATGTTATATGGATTAAATACTTAAATATGAAGATTCTCCCTCCTTCTCCTTCCACCCTTCCCTCCCCGCCACTTGCGTGCTCTCTCTTTGTCTCAAATAAATAAATAAATCTTTAAAAAATTCTTATTTGAGGAACAGAAAAGCAAAATCATAAAGAGATAAACTTTTGAGTTTGTAAAAATAAGCTCTAGGTGTCAAAAGAATTGGAGTTGAAATTTATGCATTATTCTAGGAAATTAAATTTGTGCACTATATTACATATAGGATTGGTACCCAAAATATATAAAGAATTCCTACAAGCAAAAAGAAAAGAAAAAGAAAAACACCCAAGTATACCAACGATATAAATAGGCAACTTACTGAAGAGTAAGTGTTAAAGCTTTTCTCAAAAGAGTTGGATTGGGATGAGAAATTTTCTTAGAAATGAGAAAAAGAAGAGAAATCTCTCTCAGGTATACTGGCATGAAAAAGACATCTTTTGCTTCTGATTGTTCAAGTGTAGTAATCATATTAGAGTGGAGGGAGAAAAAGCATGAGTTCTAGCATCTTTGTTTTGTTACGTGCTAGCTTTTTGTCCTTGGACAAGTTACTTAACCCTGCTATGTAAGCATCAGTTATTCATCTTTAAATTTGGGTTAATTTTACTTGTTTTGAGGTATTGTTTGAGATTAGTAATAGATGTTTCTAAAACACCTAAAGAGTATCTGAAACATAGACATGTATTTGTGTTTTTAGCTTAAGTAACCTTATTTGTCAAATGGGTTTGGTGGCACATTTATTTTAGTGTAGTCTTTGTAAGATACAATGTTAAGTTAGCCATATTTCTGATTCATGGGGCAAGGAATTCTTTATTCATGGAAACATTAAGAAGATAGGGTATCTCAGTGTTGATTCACTAAATTCTACACCTGAAACTAATTTTTACACTGTGTGTTGACTAACTGGAATTTTTTTAAAATGTGGAATGAAAAAAAAAAAGAGCAAAAAAGATGACAGGATAACTTTCAATATGCAGTAGATATGCAAAGCTTAAGGAATTTGCATATCAACTATATTATTTTAATTTTTGTGTAAGTATTGCCAATGTGAACACATTTTCCTTTTTTCAAGTTGGCTTCTATTGTTTTTCCTTGTAATCTTCGCATAAATTTGAGTTTCTAGGAAGTGCTAGTAAGTCTTAAGAACTATACCTGGAATTACTTGCTTGTATATTTATAATAATGATATACGTAAATATCCATGCCTTTGTATATATACTTTATATATTTGTCCATTATATCACTTATATCAGATACTATTAGTATAATTTAAAGTGATAGAATTCAAACATAAACTTAGCTGGCATTATGCTTTGTATTTTTTTAAACAGGCATTTTGCTATTAGAGTAGTCATGAGTGATTTTCATGTTGCTAAATCCAATAGGCATATTATACCCCTTACTTTAATTTATCTTTCATTTGATACTGTTGATAGTTCACTGTTGGGAATTCTGTTACCTTGGCTTTCGTGATATTCCTCTCGTGATTCTCCTTGTATCTGCTGTTTTGTTTCTTCTGATTCTTCAGAAGTCCTTCATGGGCTTCTCCTATCCTACAAACTCCTTAAACATTGATACTCACCATGATTCTATCTCACATCATTATGTCTTATATTTATATCTCTTTTCCATAGTCCCATTTGTATCTTTAACTGAAAATCTTTCTTGAGATTAAAACACCTGGATTCAACTGCTTTTTGGACGTCACCACTGAATGTCCCATGGTATCTCAAACTCATCATTTACAAAAGTGAGCTCTTATCTTATTTAAATATGCCTCTTCTATCTACTGTATATTCTAGTGAATGTTATTATTCTCCATGCAGTCATTTCAATTGGAAATGTGGGAGTTATCTTAGACCTCTTCCTTGTGGATCCATTTCTAAAAATAGTAATAATGATAATTATGATTTTAATGTAACCACAATTTAGTGATTACTTATGCTGTGCCAGTACTATGCTTGATGCATTATTTTCAGTCTTCACACTAAATTTAGGAGGTTAGAAAATCAAATTTGTTTCTTGTTTTACCACTTCTAAAACCACTTCCTGAATTTCTATGGGTCTTTCTCTCTCTGCTACTACATTCAAGTTCAGTCAACTATGTTAAGTTGCCTGACAATGGTGGTCATCATTCAACATGTAGCTTTGTCCAGAGTCCTGCACTATTTAAGTTTGTCTTTCACACAACCTGTTTATTTATTTCTATAAATTGCAAATCTGACTTTGCAACTTCATTGCTAAAGCGCTTAAATGTTCCCTATTCCTTTAAAGTCCAGGTTTCTTAGCCTGGCATATGGTGCTCTTCATGGTCTGGCTTCTATCTAGTTTTCTTTGCCATAGATACTTACTGGCCTTCTTGTAGTGTCCTGCAGAGACCATGTTGTTTCTTACATCCCTGCATTTTGCTTGTTCCTGTAATGCCCTTCCAATACTTCTTGATTCGGATTAAATTCATGCTTTGGAGTCATACTGCCAGGGTTCCTATTCTACTCAACTATTTATTTTGTGACCTTGGATAAGAAATTTTATACTCACTATGTCTTAGTTGCCTACCTACATGACACAGTATAACCAAGCTATGAAGTTTTGCTTGACAGTTAGAAAGCCCTCTATAAATGTTATTTTTCGTACATTAATATTTAACAGATATTTATTGTGTACCTATGATATGCTAGACAGTTTGGGGTAGTCAGGAATCAGCGTTGAATAAAAGTCAGGGTTCTTTACTGGGGAAGCTTATGTTTTATTATGAGAAGAAAGTCAGTAAATAGGAGAAAGTAAACAAATAAGGTATTTATAGAAAGTGGCACATGTTACCCCAGTTTGTTTATCCAGTTAAGGGATTTGCAGATGTTTCCAGTTTTTGGAAATTGTAAGTTAAACTGCTGTAAAAATTCTTTTACTTTTTTTTTTATATAATTTTTTATTTTTTATAAACATATATTTTTATCCCCAGGGCTACAGGTCTGTGAATCACCAGGTTTACACACTTCACAGCACTCACCAAATCACATACCCTCCCCAATGTCCATAATCCCACCCCCTTCTCCCAAACCCCCTCCCCCCGGCAACCCTCAGTTTGTTTTGTGAGATTAAGAGTCACTTATGGTTTGTCTCCCTCCCAATCCCATCTTGTTTCATTTATTCTTCTTCTACCCACTTAAGCCTCCATGTTGCATCACCACTTCCTCATATCAGGGAGATCATATGATAGTTGTCTTTCTCTGCTTGACTTATTTCGCTAAGCATGATACGCTCTAGTTCCATCCATGTTGTTGCAAATGGCAAGATTTCATTTCTTTGGATGGCTGCATAGTATTCCATTGTGTATATATACCACATCTTCTTGATCCATTCATCTGTTGATGGACATCTAGGTTCTTTCCATAGTTTGGCTATTGTGGACATTGCTGCTATAAACATTCGGGTGCATGTGTCCCTTTGGATCACTACATTTGTATCTTTAGGGTAAATACCCAATAGTGCAATTGCTGGGTCATAGGGTAGTTCTATTTTCAACATTTTGAGGAACCTCCATGCTGTTTTCCAGAGTGGCTGCACCAGCTTGCATTCCCACCAACAGTGTAGGAGGGTTCCCCTTTCTCCGCATCCTCGCCAGCATCTGTCATTACCTGACTTGTTGATTTTAGCCATTCTGACTGGTGTGAGGTGATATCTCATTGTGGTTTTGATTTGTATTTCCCTGATGCCGAGTGATATGGAGCACTTTTTCATGTGTCTGTTCGCCATCTGGATGTCTTCTTTGCAGAAATGTCTGTTCATGTCTTCTACCCATTTCTTGATTGGATTATTTGTTCTTTGGGTGTTGAGTTTGCTAAGTTCTTTATAGATTCTGGACACTAGTCCTTTATCTGATATGTCGTTTGCAAATATCTTCTCCCATTCTGTCAGTTGTCTTTTGATTTTGTTAACTGTTTCCTTTGCTGTGCAAAAGCTTTTGATCTTGATGAAATCCCAGTAGTTCATTTTTTCCCTTGCTTCCCTTGCCTTTTGCGTTGTTCCTAGGAAGATGTTGCTGCGGCAGAGGTCGAAGAGGTTGCTGCCCGTGTTCTCCTCAAGGATTTTGATGGATTCCTTTCGTACATTGAGGTCCTTCATCCATTTTGAGTCTATTTTTGTGTGTGGTGTAAGGAAATGGTCCAATTTCATTTTTCTGCATGTGGCTGTCCAATTTTCCCAGCACCATTTATTGAAAAGGCTGTCTTTTTTTTCCATTGGACATTCTTTCCTGCTTTGTCGAAGATTAGTTGACCATAGATTTGAGGGTCTATTTCTGGGCTCTCTATTCTGTTCCATTGATCTATGTGTCTGTTTTTGTGCCAGTACCATGCTGTCTTGATGATGACAGCTTTGTAGTAGAGCTTGAAGTCCGGAATTGTGATGCCACCAACGTTGGCTTTCTTTTTCAATATCCCTTTGGCTATTCGAGGTCTTTTCTGGTTCCATATAAATTTTAGAATTATTTGTTCCATTTCTTTGAAAAAGATGGATGGTACTTTGATAGGAATTGCATTAAATGTATAGATTGCTTTAGGTAGCATAGACATTTTCACAATATTTATTCTTCCAATCCAGGAGCATGGAACATTTTTCCATTTCTTTGTGTCTTCCTCAATTTCTTTACTTTATAGTTTTCTGAGTATAGATTCTGTGTCTCTTTGGTTAGGTTTATTCCTAGGTATCTTATGGTTTTGGATGCAATTGTAAATGGGATTGACTCCTTAATATCTCTTTCTTCTGTCTTGCTGTTGGTGTAGAGAAATGCAACTGATTTCTGTGCATTGATTTTATATCCTGACACTTTACTGAATTCCTGTATAAGTTCTAGCAGTTTTGGAGTGGAGTCTTTTGGGTTTTCCACATATAGTATCATATCATCTGCGAAGAGTGATAATTTGACTTCTTCTTTGCCGATTTGGATGCCTTTAATTTCCTTTTGTTGTCTGATTGCTGAGGCTAGGACCTCTAGTACGATGTTGAATAGCAGTGGTGATAATGGACATCCCTGCCGTGTTCCTGACCTTAGCGGAAAAGCTTTCAGTTTTTCTCCATTGAGAATGATATTTGCGGTGGGTTTTTCATAGATGGCTTTGATGATATTGAGGTATGTGCCCTCTATCCCTACACTTTGAAGAATTTTGATCAGGAAGGGATGTTGTACTTTGTCAAATGCTTTTTCAGCATCTATTGAGAGTATCATATGGTTCTTGTTCTTTCTTTTATTGATGTGTTGTATCACATTGACTGATTTGCGGATGTTGAACCAACCTGGCAGCCCTGGAATAAATCCCACTTGGTCGTGGTGAATAATCTTTTTAATGTACTGTTGAATCCTATTGGCTAGTATTTTGTTGAGTATTTTCGCATCTGTGTTCATCAAGGATATCGGTCTATAGCTCTCTTTTTTGGTGGGATCCTTGTCTGGTTTTGGGATCAAGGTGATGCTGGCCTCATAAAATGAGTTTGGAAGTTTTCCTTCCATTTCTATTTTTTGGAACAGTTTCAGGAGAATAGGAATTAGTTCTTCTTTAAATGTTTGGTAGAATTCCCCCGGGAAGCCGTCTGGCCATGGGCTTTTGTTTGTTTGGAGATTTTTAATGACTGTTTCAATCTCCTTACTGGTTATGGGTCTGTTCAGGCTTTCTATTTCTTCCTGGTTCAGTTGTGGTAGTTTATATGTTTCTAGGAATGCATCCATTTCTTCCAGATTGTCAAATTTATTGGCGTAGAGTTGCTCATAGTATGTTCTTATAATAGTTTGTATTTCTTTGGTGTTAGTTGTGATCTCTCCTCTTTCATTCATGATTTTATTTATTTGGGTCCTTTCTCTTTTCTTTTTGATAAGTCGGGCCAGGGTTTATCAATTTTATTAATTCTTTCAAAGAACCAGCTCCTAGTTTCGTTGATTTGTTCTATTGTTTTTTTGGTTTCTATTTCATTGATTTCTGCTCTGATCTTTATGATTTCTCTTCTCCTGCTGGGCTTAGGGTTTCTTTCTTGTTCTTTCTCCAGCTCCTTTAGGTGTAGGGTTAGGTTGTGTACCTGAGACCTTTCTTGTTTCTTGAGAAAGGCTTGTACCGCTATCTATTTTCCTCTCAGGACTGCCTTTGTTGTGTCCCACAGATTTTGAACCGTTGTATTTTCATTATCATTTGTTTCCATGATTTTTTTCAATTCTTCTTTAATTTCCCGGTTGACCCATTCATTCTTTAGAAGGATACTGTTTAGTCTCCATGTATTTGGGTTCGTTCCAAACTTCCTTTTGTGGTTGAGTTCTAGCTTTAGAGCATTGTGGTCTGAAAATATGCAGGGAATGATCCCAATCTTTTGATACCGGTTGAGTCCTGATTTAGGACCGAGGATGTGATCTATTCTGGAGAATGTTCCATGTGCACTAGAGAAGAATGTGTATTCTGTTGCTTTGGGATGAAATATTCTGAATATATCTGTGATGTCCATCTGGTCCAGTGTGTCATTTAAGGCCTTTATTTCCTTGCTGATCTTTTGCTTGGATGACCTGTCCATTTCAGTGAGGGGAGTGTTAAAGTCCCCTACTATCATTGTATTATTGTTGATGTGTTTCTTTGATTTTGTTATTAATTGGTTTATATAGTTGGCTGCTCCCACATTGGGGGCATAGATATTTAAAAGTGTTAAATCTTCTTGTTGGACAGACCCTTTGAGTATGATATAGTGTCCTTCCTCATCTCTTATTATAGTCTTTGGCTTAAAATCTAATTGATCTGATATAAGGATTGCCACTCCTGCTTTCTTCTGATGTCCATTAGCATGGCAAATTCTTTTCCACCCCCTCACTTTAAATCTGGAGGTGTCTTCGGGCTTAAAATGTGTTTCTTGGAGGCAACATATAGATGGGTTTTGTTTTTTTATCCATTCTGATACCCTCTGTCTTTTGACAGGGGCATTTAGCCCATTCACATTCAGGGTAACTATTGAGAGATATGAATTTAGTGCCATTGTATTGCCTGTAAGGTGACTGTTACTGTATATGGTCTCTGTTCCTTTCTGATCTACCACTTGTAGGCTCTCTCTTTGCTTAGAGGACCCCTTTCAATATTTCCTGTAGAGCTGGTTTGGTATTTGCAAATTCTTTCAGTTGTTGTTTGTCCTGGAAGCTTTTAAACTCTCCTTCTATTTTCAATGATAGCCTAGCTGGATATAGTATTCTTGGCTGCATGTTTTTCTCATTTAGTGCTGTGAAAATATCATGCCAGCTCTTTCTGGCCTGACATGTCTCTGTGGATAAGTCAGCTGCCAATCTAATATTTTTACCATTGTATGTTACAGACTTCTTTTCCCGGGCTGCTTGCAGGATTTTCTCTTTGTCATTGAGACTTGTAAATTTTACTATTAGGTGACGGGGTGTGGGCCTATTCTTACTGATTTTGAGGGGCATTCTCTGAACCTCCTGAATTTTGATGCTCGTTCCCTTTGCCATATTGGGGAAATTCTCCCCAATAATTCTCTCCAGTATACCTTCTGCTCCCCTCTCACTTTCTTCTTCTTCTGGAATCCCAATTATTCTAATGTTGTTTCGTCTTATGGTGTCACTTATCTCTCGAATTCTCCCCTCGTGGTCCAGTAGCTGTTTGTCCCTCTTTTGCTCAGCTTCTTTATTCTCTGTCATTTGGTCTTCTATATCACTAATTCTTTCTTCTGCCTCATTTATCCTAGCAGTTAGAGCCTCCATTTTTGATTGCACCTCATTAATAGCTTTTTTGATTTCACCTTGGTTAGATTTTAGTTCTTTTATTTCTCCAGAAAGGGCTTTTATATCTCTCGAGAGGGTTTCTCTAATATCTTCCATGCCTTTTTCGAGCCCGGCTAGAACCTTGAGAATTGTTAATCTGAACTCTAGATCTGAGATATTACCGATGTCTGTATTGATTAGGTCCCTAGCCTTCGGTACTGCCTCTTGTTCTTTTTTTTGTGTTGAATTTTTACGTCTTGTCATTTTGTCCAGATAAGAGTAAATGAAGGGGCAAGTAAAATACTAAAAGGGTGGCAACAACCCCAGGAAAATATGCTTTAACCAAATTAGAAGAGATCCAAAATCATGAGTGGGGAGAAAGGGGATAAAAAGAGGTTCAAAAAGGAAGAAAGAAAAAAAAAAATAAAAAGAAAAGAAAAAGAAAAAAAAAGAAAAGAAAAGAAAAGAATTTTTAAAAAAAGAAATCACCTAAGAAAAATGTAAAAATATATATATATATATTAGATAAACTAGTAAAAAATCGTTAAAAAAGAAAAAGGTAGCAGTTAAAAAAAAATTTTACCCGAAGGCGAGGAAAAAAAAAAAAGAAAAAGAAAAAATTAAATTAACTGCAAGACTAAAAAAAATCACAGGAAAAAAGCCATGAGTTCCGTGCTTGGCTTTCTCCTCCTCTGGAATTCTTCTGCTCTCCTTGGTATTGAAACCGCACTCCTTGGTAGGTGAACTTGGTCTCGGCTGGATTTCTTGTTGATCTTCTGGGGGAGGGGCCTGTTGTAGTGATTCTCAAGTGTCTTTGCCCCAGGCGGAATTACACCGCCCTTACCCGGGGCCGGGGTGAGTAATCCGCTTGGTTTTGCTTTCAGGAGCTTTTGTTCCCTGAGCGCTTTCCGTAGAGTTCCAGAGGACGGGGATACAAATGGCGGCCTCCTGGTCTCCGGCCCGGAGGAGCTGAGAGCCCAGGGCCCCACTCCTCAGTGCGCCCTCAGAGAACAGCGCCCAGTTACTCCCGTCTGCCTGACCTCCGGCCGCGCTCCGAGCTCACCGAGCCTGCGACCGGTTCAAGGTAACACGGAGCTGCGAGCTTACTGTCAGCTCTGTCTCTGTAGCCGGCTTTCCCGTTCCAATACCCGCAAGCTCTGCGACACTCAGACACCCCCGATCCTTCTGTGACCCTGCGGGACCTGAGGCCACGCTGACCCCGCGTGGGCTTCGCCCCGGTTTAGCCTCTGGAGCGATGTCCCTCAGCGGAACAGACTTTTAAAAGTCCTGATTTTGTGCGCGGTTGCTCCGCCGCTTGCCGGGAGCCGGCCCCTCCCCCCGGGGTCTATCTTCCCGTCGCTTTGGATTCACTTCTCCGCCGGTCCTACCTTTCAGAAAGTGGTTGTTTTTCTGTTTCCAGAATTGCTGTTCTTCTTCTCTTCGATCTGCCGATGGATTTTCAGGTGTTTGCAATCTTTAGATAAGCTATCTAGCTGATCTCCAGCTAGCTGAAGCAGTCTCAGCTTGCTACTTCTCCGCCATCTTGACTCCTCCCGTGTTATTTGATTTCTTTCATCAATTTTTTTATTTTTAAGTTTTTTTTTTTTTCAACAAAGAGATGTCACTTATGTTTTGTTAGATTCATGCCTGAATATTTCTTTTCTTTTTGGTACTATTGTAAATAAAATTATTTAAAAGTTTCTAATCGCTAATTGTTCTTTGTTAGTATATATTAATATGACAATGACCTTATAATCTGGATCCTTGCTAAATTGACTAATTTCTTCTAGAGGCTTATTTGTTGAGATAATCTGCTTAGGTAACTACATCATCTAGAAGTAGAGAATGTTTATATCTGCATGACTTTTTTTTTTTTTTTTAAATTCAGAAACTTTTTCTTGTTGTTTCCACAAGCTATGGGCCACTATTATAGTGATGAATAGGAGTAGTGAGAGTGACCTGACAGTCTTATTCCACATTTTAGGGGAATGTTTCCAGCCTTTCATCACTAAGTATGAACTTACTTAAGATGTTGTGTAATTTATTATTGTTTTTTTTTTGTAGATGTCCTTTATTAAATTGAAGGCATTCCATTTCACTCTGAATTTGATGATAAGTTTTAGCAAGAATGGAGGTTGAATTTTGTCAAATGCCGTTGCAGCTTTTAAAGCAAAGCATAGTCACAAAATTTCACAGTTGAAAGTAATATTACCTTAATGACCATTTCCTCATATCTGAAGCCTGCATATTTGCTGTCACCTAAAAATTATATTCTTAGAGTAACATGATTCTCTATAACTAAAGTATATATAGCTGCAGAAGGGACTTTACTAGATTTTCATTTATTTATTTCATAATATATACAGTAAATCTGTGAAGTAAGTATGATTAAAATAGGCAACAAAACTGAGACAGATAGAAGGTTAGTAAGTAGCTGAAAGTCAGCAGTCTAGCCACCTATGACAACTTTATATTCTCCTAATATATTGTTTTCTTTTTGTCTTTTATCCTTTGTATCCATGTTTCTAGAATACCTTTACACTCTTCATCTTTGAAACTTTTATATCTTTTCTTATATATAAAAACCCTGAGTTTTAGAATGATGAAATGAGTCACTCAACATTTTACATTTAGTTATATGGCAGAGCTAATAAGCTTACAGCTCAGATATCTTGACTTCCATACTAGTTCCTTTGCCCCTTTACTAAGGTCTGCTCTGGTGTTCATTTTAAATACAGTTTCATTTTCTTTTTTTATTTTTGTCTCCCATAATGCGAATGTCTTGGGGACTTTGCCAATGCTTCTCTGGTAATGTTGTACATATAGATTTGTGGCAAACAACTTTCACTTTCAAAAATTAGTATATCAAACCTAATTTTATACCAAGATTACTCTTGTCTCATTGATTCTATTGCTCTACTGAATTATAAGTTGAGTGTAGAATAATTGCTTTTGGATTGATTATAATAAATTTTTCTAAATTTTTTTTAAATTTGTAGTATTTAACGTGCTGTTGATATAATCCAGAAATTTTCTTTTAAACATTTGGAAATAATATGTTGTTAATGAGTGTCATTAAGTGAAAACACTAATGTATAAATGGACTGGATAAATGGCAACCAAATATGGAAGGACTTTCTTTTCCTTTTTGTTCTCTTTTCATTTTCTCCAAAGATAAAAAGTTAATCTGTAAAATATAGTATTTGATGATCCAACAATATTTACTGTGTCATATTTAAAAAAAGTCTGAAAAATAACTATGTTTGGTTCAGGGTATTTCACTTCTGTATGTAATTGATATTCACTGATTTCTCTTTTTTAAATTCCTTTAGTCAGTTGATCGAATATACTTTATTACCCAATTCCACTTCAAAAGAATGGAAGAAAGTTGGGAGCAAAGAAGCTGAGCTACTTTCTTTTACTGAATTCATCTGAGTATGTAATGAATGCTTAGATTGGGAGTATGAAACAAGTAAGGGAGAGTAGAATTAAACATGCCTGAATTTAAATTCAAGCTTAATAACTACTCAGTAGTGTTGCTCTCAGCTAGTTACTTAACCTCTGAGTCTCATTTTGCATACCGAATAATATTATTTCAAGGCATTGTTGTTTATATTAAATGAAATAAGTACATTTGTTAATTTTGTTTGAAATTAAGTAATGAGCATGTGGTAAAGTCCCTGACACATGGTTTACTTCAGAAAACATTTGTTAAACTTTTTCAAGAAGTATTAAGAACCTGTTGTTATATGCCAGACACTATGCTAGGCACTGAAGATATAGTGGCAAAAAAATGTCTTATAAGTCATTGAGTTTATATTTTAGTGAGAGAAGCATAAACGGATAAGTAAATGAACCTACAAAATATTGTGTTAGTTTAGTGATATGTTTTATGAGGATGGTGAGCCTTATCACTCCTCTAAATTATAATTTTAGATTCTAAGGTAGTAACACTCACTGTCTAAATCTTGCATGTACAATTAAGGCTCAGAAGATTCTCCAAGCATCATAGAACACTGTTGCAGTGTTGTTAACTGATAAACAAATAACTGAGTCATTGATGAAAAATGGGAGTATGACTAGGGAGAGTAATTATTTATTCAACACACATGTTCATGACCCACTGTGAATCAAGGCATTTGCATAAAGAAGTCCCTTTTTGCACTAATGGGACATGTGCTCTAGTAATGAGGATGAATCAAATATACAAAAAATGTAAATCAATGAATAAAATAATGTTTAGTATTAGAAATGGAGGTAAAATATTATGAAAGCTTACCATTTTTAGTTGGGCCAGGGCTCAGGGAATGTTTAAAGCAGGGTTATAGAGAGAAGATGTTACTAGACCTGGTCCTCAGAGCTAGTCTCGAATAGGAATATTCATCTTAGTTGAATAACTGTCATAAACCTGATATGATAGCCAGAAGCTTCAGTTTAATAGGAAATAAGTGGTAAAAACAATAAAATTGTATCATGGTGTCAATTTATGTAAAGCAAAACATATCTTTCCATTTTCATTAAGATTGCAAAGTTGGCCATAGAGAAGGGAAGTCATATTTTACCATTTATTGTACTTTAACATCAACATTCTGTGACATGATATGAAGTGGTTACTTGTTTATAAGGAAAACTCTTGTATGAGTTTCACTATGAGTAATTTTGTGTTGGATCTTTTTTTCTTTTAGTCTTTTTGTGTGGTTTTTAACTGCTAAACAATTAAAGAAGATCCAAATTTAGACTGGAAACTTATTGTGACATAAACTTATAAATATTGCTGGTGCAATATAAATAAAACACAGATGTAGAAAGTGAAAAAGATCTTTATGCAAATGAAACTCTGGGTACTAGAAACAGAGGATCTTAGACTAGATGAGTCTTAAAACTATGGGTTGTTTGGCTGATATACTGCCAAAGGAATGAGAGATTGATATTTAAATTTTATGCAAAGTTTCATGGGTAGTCTAAGCCTTGCTTTGGCAGAACAAAAGCAATAAAATCACAAGGAAAAGGCACTGAAACTTGTAGGCTTTGATTTGCTAAGTGTATGGAGAAAGCTTTGAAGTCTAACCAGATGAACTGTGAGAAACTCTCATAATGTTCCCATATGAATCTGGAATGGTCCATACTGCTTGGAAACTGTTTGTGTTCACCTTTGTTTTTATTTTTTTTAATTATTTTTTATTCTTTTATTATTTCAGTGTTCCAGGATTCATTGTTCATGCTCCACACCCAGTGTTCCATGCAATACATGACCTCCTTACACCTTTGGATTTCAACTAGCTTACTTCTAGCATGCTGTAGAGTGACAAATTAAATACTGATGACTTTTTGATCTTGAAATCCAGTTTCACCTGATCAATGTTTCTAGCTGTGTGCTAGATGCCTCCATGTCAATACTGAGCAACAACTTGCCCCAGAGTCTGTATCTTCCTTTTAGTTTTTTGGTTTATTGCATCACTGTTTATTTGATTACAGAAACTAGAATTTTGGGGCTTTGTCCTTGATGATTCATTTATTATTCATGCTATACCCTCAATTTGGAAAGCTTTTCTCTAATTCTCAATTTGCCTGGCTAACCAGTCCTTTAAGATACAGGTAAAAAGTCTCTTCTCTGAGTAGCTTCTCCTTACTTCTATATTATGCTCCTATAGCTTTTGTGCTTTTGCTAACACAACATTTTTATCACAAGCTCTAACTGATGGTTTTATGCCTCTTCTCCCACTCCCCCAGGATTTTTAGCTAATTTATATTAGGAAGAGAAACTTGATGATTTCTTATTTATATTTCTGCAAAATGGAGCTTGTTATGAGGAATTAATGAGCTTATACTGGGATTAAAAAGTATCAAAAATACTTAGCTATTATTATTATTACATTATTAATATAAAAATACTATTATCTTGATTTTCCCAATATTTGATAAGATACCTGCCTTTAAAAAATGAATATGTTAATAAAATGAATGTATTTTGCAACTATCTTTGCATTGACACCATGGTACTATGTCATTTTTGCCATCAAGACTCCATAGTTTTTGGGGTATCCACACTTTCCTTTTAGGTTTATCTGCTTCTCATGTATATGATTTATTTGCCAGAATCTGTACATGAACTCAGAGGCCTGGTACATGTTTTTTTCTTTTCAACTTAAAATTTATGTAGGGACCTTGGACCAGTGAACAATGATTGCATACAGATAAGATGATGAAATTCAACATTGAGATAACACAGCTGTTACAATTATCTGACAAGGATTTTAAAACAGCCATTATAAAAATACTTTAACAACCTTTTACAGCATACCTAAATGGGAAAATGATAAGTTTCAGTAAAGAAATAAAAACTGGAAAGAGGAACTAATGAGAATTTTAGAACTGGAAAGTATAATAAACTAAATTTAAAAAAAACTCCAAGGACTCAACAGAAGAGAGAACAAAGAAGAAACAAAGAACTTGAATATAGAACATAAAAATTCCCCATTCTGACAAAGTAGGAAAAGTAAAAATTGAACAGAGCATTAGGAACATGTGGGAATATAACTGAAGATCTAATATTTGTGTCATTGGAATGCCAGAAGAAAAGATGAAAAAGATTGGGGCTTAAAAGTATTCAGACATATGATAGGTGAAAATTCCTCAAATTTGGGAGAGATAAACCTATAGATTGAGTGAACCACAAAATGGATAAAACCAAATAAAAATATGGCAAAACATATAATAGTCAAACTATAAGGAGAAAAAAAAGTTCATTATCTCTAATGAAAAAACAATTTGATGACAGAAGATTAATCATCAGAAACCA
Organism: Mustela putorius furo; assembly: GCF_011764305.1. Lineage (NCBI taxonomy): Eukaryota > Metazoa > Chordata > Mammalia > Carnivora > Mustelidae > Mustela > Mustela putorius. Next base: position 39,070,558 of record NW_025422005.1, on the reverse strand, counting down.
TGGGAGTCAGAAGGAAGGGCTTAAACATTCAAGTTCTGGTAGAAAAGAACTGAACTGCCAACTCAGAATTCTGTATCCAGTGAAAATATTCTTCAGGAATAAAGAGATAAAGCATATCAGATAAAGTAAAACTAATATAAATATTTGCAAAATGGCAATATTGGCTAAAGAAGTTTTCAAAATGAAAAGAATATTATAAAAGAATAAACCTCACAATTACGAAGGGAGAAAGAAAGCAACACAAAGAGCAAAAATATAGTTGCATACAATAGATTTTTCTACTCATGAATATTTTTAATTATGTTTGAAAGTTGAAATATAAATTGGAACATTTTCTAATGGGGGTCTCAAAGCATGTAGAGGAAATACTTGTGATAATTGTTATATAAATGGTAGAGGGTGAAAGTATGCAAGGGGTTGTAAAGTTTTTAAATATTTTACTCAAATTGGTAAATATTGATATCAATAGATTATGATAAGTGAAATATATATTAACATATATATATCATATATATATATATATATAGCAATATCTAGAACAACCAACAATAATCAAAGAGATACATTCAAACAATAGATAATTCAATGGCATTCTTGAAAAAAGATAAAAGTCTAAATCATCAATAAGAATACATGAAAAAAGAAACAAAAAAATGAAATACCGAGATAACTAACTGAAAACAAAATAAAATGGTAGGATTGTGCCATAGCATTTCAGTGATTACATTAAGTGGTCTGAATATGCTAACTGAAAGGTAGAAATGGACAGTACTAAAAAAATTGTATACTGTTTATAAAACTATATACTATCACTTCAAGTATAATGTTATAGATTGGTGGAAAACAAAACAATGGAAATATAAACCATAGAGACACCAATCTGAAGAAGGAATGGATATATTAATGTCAAAGAAAGTAGACTTCAGAGCAAAGAAAATTATCAGAGAGGGACTTTACATAATGACAAGTGTCAGTTCACCAAGGAGACAATAAATGTGTATGCACCAAACAACAGAGCTACAAATGGTATGAAGCAAAAACTGATAGATTAAAAAAAAAAAAAAGGACTACAACTTACCAAAATTTGTTGAATGCAGTTTAAGCAGTGCTGAGAGGAAAATTTATAGTATTAAAAAGCTTATTGTTAGAAAAGAATAAAGTCTAAAATCAGCAATATAAACTACTATCCTGAACAATCTAGGTAAAGAAGAGCAAAATGAACCTAAAGCAAGCAGAATGTAATAAATAATAAAGAGAACAAAGCTAACTGAAAGGTAGAAATTAAAATTGAAAATTGAAAATAAATTGAAAATAAAATACCAGTAGAGAGAATTGATATAACAACAAAAGCTGGTTCTTTGGAAAGGAGCAAGGAAAGATTTAAAAAAAAAAAAAAAAAAGCTTCTGCGCAGCCAAGGAAACAGTCAAAATAAAAAAAAAAAAAACAAAAAAAACAAAAAACAAGACAAAACAAAGAGGCAACCCACAGAATGGTAGAAGATATTTGCAAATGACAGTACAGATAAAGGTTGATATCCAGGATCTATAATGAACTCCTCAAACTCAACACACACAAAACAGAAAATCATATCAAAAAATGGGCAGAAGATATGAACAGACACTTCTCCAATCAAGACATACAAATGGCTATTAGACACATGAAAAAATATTCATCATCACTGGCCGTCAGGGAGATTCAAATTAAAACTACATTGAGATATCACCTTACACCAGTTAGAATGGCCAAAATTAGCAAGACAGGAAACAACATGTGTTGGAGGGGATGAGGAAAAAGGGGAACCCTCTTCCACTGTTGGTGGGAATGCAAGTTGGTGCAGCCACTTTGGAGAACAGTGTGGAGATTCCTCAAGAAATTAAAAATAGAACTTCCCTATGACCCTGCAATTGCATTCCTGGGTATTTAACCCAAAGATACAGATGTCGTGAAAAGAAGGGCCATCTGTCCCCCAATGTTTATAGCAGCAATGGCCACGGTCGCCAAACTGTGAAAATAACCCAGATGCCCTTCAACAGACGAATGGATAAGGAAGATGTGTTCCATATATGGAGTATTATGCCTCCATCAGAAAGGACGAATACCAAACTTTTGTAGCAACATGGACAGGACTGGAAGAGATTATGCTTAGTGAAATAAGTCAAGCAGAAAGAGTCAATTATCATATGGTTTCACTTATTTGTGGAGCATAACAAATACCATGGAGGACATAGGGAGTTAGAGAGGAGAAGGGAGTTGGGGGAAATTGGAAGGGGAGGTGAACCATGAGAGATTATGGACTCTGAAAAACAATCTGAGGGTTTTGAAGGGAGGTCGGGGTACCAGGTAGTGGGTATTATAGAGGGCACGGATTGCATGGAGCACTGGGTGTGGTGCAAAAATAATGAATACTGTTATGCTGAAAATAAAAAATAAATTTAAAAAAAAAGAAGAGGAAAAAGATGGCAGAGGATTAGGAGAGCCTATTTTAACTGGACCCCTGAATTAAGCTAGATATTTTCCACACCATTCTGAACACCCTCCAAATCAGTCTGAGATTTAAGATGATATATCTGGATCTCTACAAACAGAATATCTCTTGCAGTTGATCTCCAGGTATGAAGCAGGGAGCCGGAATTCCCTGGGTAGATATTAGAAGATAAATGGATGTGACGGGGGTGGGGGGTTGTAGTTGCCATAAGCGCCTGAGCCGGGAAGGTGAAATCGCACAGGAGCACAAAATCCTCCAATGTTGGGGACTGGACACAGACTCGCAGAACAGCAGTGGCAGGTGAAAGGACTTTACAGCAGCTCCCAGACTGCAAACTTTAGCTATAGCTATGTGTGTGTGAGCTGGGGGTGGCTGGCGGTTTTAGAAGCACAAAGGGCAAAGATGTGCTTGGGCCCAGAAGTAAGGGCTGGGAGTGCTGCTCTGGGGTGCACAACCCAGGACACTGTGGTTTTTAGCAGCACAGACAGATACAGAGATAGTGTGGCCTGGAGAGCTCAGCAAAAATCAGACTGTGATCTCTCTGTTATGAGACAGAGGTTTGGATACAGTCATTTCTGCTATGACTCTTGGAAGACACACAGAGAGCCACCAGGGAAAGCTGTCAAAGAACAAAAGCATCCAAAACCAGATTTCACTGAGCTCATCCCCCCCACCAGGGGGGCAGGGCAACTCTGCCCAAGTAGGGTTACCTGAGTAGCAGCATGGCAGGGCCCTCCCCCAAAAGACAGGCTGGAAGAACAAGAAGCGGACAACCCTAAAGTCCCTATAAAACAGGTGCATCTTGCTTGGATTGTGGTAAATAATTTGGACTGTACATTCCCTCAACCACTCCTCAACAGAATGATCAAGAAGAGGCACCCCCAACAAAGGAAAGATTCAAAGATTGTGGCCTCTGTCACAGAACTAATGGATATGGGTATAACCAAGATGTCAGAAATTGACTTTAGAGTAAAAATTATCAAGTAACAGTAATCAATTATTAACAATGATATAGAATCTCTAGGGGCAGAAATCCGATCTAATAAGGCCAAACTTAAAAATGCAATGAATGAAATGCAGTGTAAACTGGACATGCTGACTGCCAGGTTACACAGGGTAGAAGAATAAATTAGTGAGACAGAAGATAAGATGATAGAAAAGAAGGAAATTGAGGCAGCATAGGATAAACAAATTAAAACCCAAGGAATTAAACTGAAATTATTAGTGAAAAAATGAAATGTTCCAATATCAGAATTATTGGGTTCCCTGAGGGGTTGGAGAGAGAGAGGTCTAGAAGATAGATTTGAGCATATTGTAGCTGAAAACCTTCCTAATCTGGGGAAGGAAACAAGCATTCATGTACTAGAGACAGAAAGGACACCTCCCAAGTTCAATAAGAACAGACTGATGCCACGACATATAATAATACAATTTACAAACCTTAGATCCAAGGAAACAATCTAGAATGTGATGACAAGGAAGACATTTCATACAAACAGAGCGAGGAACATCATAATAATGTCAGACCCGTCCACAGACACCTGGCAAGCCAGAAGGGGCAGGCAAGACCTGTTCAAAGTACTAAATGAGAAGAACATACAGTCAGAGATACTTTATTCAGCAAAGCTGTCATTTATAATGAATAGAGAGACAAGGAGCTTCCAAGACTGGCAGAAACTGAAGGAATATGTGACCCACCAAGCTGGCCCTGCTAGAAATATGAAGGGAGGTTCTCTAAAAGGAGAAAGAACCCAATAGAACAGAAATTTACAGACAATCTATAGAAACAAGGATATCACAGGCAATGTGATGACAATAAGATCTTCTCATTCAATACTCACTCTCAACCTGAACAGCTTAATGCTCACATGAAATGGCATACGGTTGCAGATTGGATAAAAAGACATGACGGCTTCATGTGCTGTCTACAAGAGACACATACTGAACCTAAAGATTCATCCAGACTGAAAGTGAAGGGATGGTGAACAATTTTTCATGCTACTGGACCTCAGAAGAAAGCTGGGGTAGCCATCCTTATATCAGACAAATTAGATTTTAAGCTAAGGACGGTAGTTGGAGATACAGAAGGACACTATATCATTCTTAAAGGGTCTATCCAACAAGAGGATCTAACAATTGTAAATATCTATCTCCCCAACTTGGGAGCAGCCAACTATATAAGCCAACTGTTAACCAAAATAAAAAGACATATTGATAATAATACACTAATAGTAGGAGAACTAAACACTCCACTCTCAGCAACAGAAAGATCATTTAAGCAGGAAATCAACAAAGAAACAAGAACTTTGAATGTCACACTGGACCAGAGGGACCTCACAGATGTCTTACAGAACATTCCACCCTAAAACAACAGAATACTCATTTTTCTTGAACGCACATGGAACAATCTTCAGAATAGACCACTTGCTGGGTCACAAATCAGGTCTCATTCCATACCTAAAGATTGAAATTATTCCTGCATATTCTCCCGACCACAATGCTGTGAAACTGGAACTCAATCACAAGAAAAATTTAGAAGAAATTCAGACACTTGGAAGCTAAAGACCATCCTTCTCAAGAATGCTTGGGTCACTCAGGAAATCAAAGAAGAACTTAAACAATCCATGGAAACCAATGAGAACAAAGACTCATTGATCCAAAACCTATGGGATACAGCAAAGGTGGTCCTAAGGGGGAAATACATAGCCCTAGCCATCCGAGTCTCATTCAAAAAAATAAACAAATAAATAAAAAGAAAGAAAAAGAAAAAAAGAAAGAAAAAAGAAAAATCCTGAATATACAAGCTATCTTTACACCTCAAAGATCTGGAGAATCAATGAGAAGTTAAACCTAACCCATGCAAGAAAGGGGAAATAATTTAAGATTAGAACAGAGATTGGTGAATTAGAAACCAGCAATATAATAGAACACATTAATGAAACTAGCAGGTGATTCTTCGAACGAATTAATAAGATGGATAAAACACTGGCCAGACTTATCCAGAGGAAAATAGAAAGGATCCAAATTAATAAAATTATGAATGAAAGGGGAGAGATCACGACTAACACCAAGGAAATAAAAGCAATTATCAGAAGTTAATGTCAACAGCTATATGACAATAAATTAAGCAGTCTGGAAGAAATGGATGCATTCCTGGAAACCTATAAATTACCACGACTGAAACGGGAAGATATTGACAACCTCAGTAGACCAATAACCAGTTACGAGGTTGAAGCAGTGATCACAAACCTCCCAAAAAACAACAGTCTGGGGCCTGACGGATTCCCTGGGGAATTCTACCAAACATTCAAAGAAGAAATAATACCTATTCTGATGAAGCTATTTCGAAAAACAGAAGGAAAACTTCAGACTCTTTCTATGAGTTCAGCATTACCTTGATTCCCAAACCAGGCAAAGACCCCATCAAAAAGAATTTCAGACCAATATCCCTGATGAATATGGATGCCAAAATTCCCAGCAAGATCTTAGCTAACAGGATCCAACAGTACATTATAAAAGGATTATCCACCATGACCAGGTATTTATCCCTGGGATGCAGGGGTGGTTCAACATTGGCAAATCGATCAATGTGATAAAACACATAAATAAGAGAAGAGACAAGAACCACATGGTCCTCTCAATTGATGCAGAAAAAGCATTTGACCAAATACAGCATCCTTTCCTGATTAAAACTCTTTAGAATATAGGGATAAAGGGAACATTCCTCAGTCTCATAAAAATCCATCTTTGAGAAGCCCATAGTGAGTATCATTCCCAGTGGGGAAAAGCTGAGAGCCTTCCCACTGAGATTAGGAACACAACAAGGATGCCCACTTTCAGCCACTGTTGTTCAACATCATACTGGAATTCCTATCACCGGCAATCAGACAGCAAAAAGAAGTGAAAGGTATTGAGATTAGCAAAGAAGTGAAGTCAAACTCTCTCTCTCAACAAATGACATGACACTCTTTGTGGAAAAATCCAAAATCTCCACCCCCAAATTGCTAGAACTCATACAACAATTCAGTAATGTGGCAGTAGGCAAAATCAATGCACAGAAATCTGTTGCTTTCATATACACTAACAGTGAAACTGTAGGAATAGAAATTAGGGAATTGATTCTATTTACCAAAGCGCCAAAACTGTAAGATACCTTGGGATAAACCTAACCAATGAGGTGAAGGATCTATACTTTAAAAACTAGAGAACAATTATGAAGGAAATTGAAGAAGACACAAAAAGATAGAAAAACATTCCATGCTCATGGATTGGAAGCATAAACATTGTTAAAATGTCTGTGCTGCGTGCACCCAAATATTTATAGCAGCAATGTCCACAATAGCCAAACTATGGAAAGAACCTCGATGTCCATCAACAGATGAGTGGATAAAGAAGATGTGGCATATATGTACAATGGAATACTATGCAGCCATCACAAAACCCTGAAGTCTTGCCATTTGCAAAGATGTGGATGGAACTACAGGGCATTATGCTAAGAGAAATAAACCAATCAGAGAAAGACAATTATCATATGATCTCACTGAAATGAGGAATTTGAGAAATAAAACAGAGGGTCATAGGGGAAGGGAGCAAAAAAAGAAACAAGATGAAACCAGAGAGGGAGACAAACCATAAGAGACTCTTAATCTTGGGAAACAAACTGAGGGTTGCTGGAGGAGAAGGGGATGGCAGGGATGGGGTGGCTGGGTGATGGACATTGGGGAGGGTATGCTTTACGATGAGTGTCGTGAATTGTGTAAGACTGATGAATCACAGACCTATGCCCCTTAAACAAATAATACATTATATGTTTATAAAAAAATAAATTTCACAAGAAGCCTATGCTTCCCAGAGCAATCTGTACTTTCAATGCCATCCTAGTCAAAATACCAATGGCGTTTTTCAGTGTGCTGGAACAAGCAATCCTAAAATTTCTTTGGAATCATAAAAGACCCTGAATTGCCAAGGGAATGTTGAAAAAGAAAAACAAATCTGGGAGCATCATGTTGCCTAATTTCAAGCTTTATTACAAAGCTGTGATCACCAAGATAGCATGGTACTGGCACAAAAACAGACACATAGATCAATGGAACAGAACAGAGAGCCCAGATACGGACCCCCAACTCTATGGTCAACTAATCTTCGACAAAGCAGGAAAAAAAGATCCAGTGGGAAAAAAAGTCTCTTCAATAAATGGTACTGGGAAAATTGGACAGCTATATACAGAAGAATGAAATTTGACATTTCTCTTACACCGTACACAAAGATAAACTCTAAAGGGATGAAAGGCCTCCCTGTGAGACAAGAATCCATCAAAATCCTAGAGGAGAGCATAGGCAGTAACCTCTTTGACATCATCAACAGGAACTTCCTTCAAGTCACGTCTCAGAAGGCAAGGGAAACAACAGCGAAAATGAACTTTTAAGATAAAAAGCTACACAGCAAAGTAAGTAGTCAACAAAACAAAGAGGCAACCCATAGGATGGGAGAAGATATTTGCAAATGACACTATAGGAAAAGGGCTGGTATCCAAGATCTATAAAGAACTTCTCAATCTCAACACCCAAAGAACTATCAAGTCAAAAAATGGGCAGAAGACATGAAAGGACACTTCTCCAAAGAAGACATACAAATGGCTAACAGATACATGAAAACATGTTCAACATCATTAACCATCAGGGAAATTCACATCAAAACCACACTGAGATACTTGACAAGGCAGGAAATAACAAAAGTTGGAGAGGTTGTAGAGAAAGGGGAACCCTCTTACACTGTTGGTGGAAATGCAAGTTGGTACAGCCACATTGTAAAACAGTATGGAGGTTTCTCAAAAAGTTAAAAATAGAGGTACCTGGTGAGCCAGCAAGTGCACTACTGGGTATGTACTTCAAAGATACAGATGTAGTGAAAAGAAGGGCCACCTGCACCCCAATGTTCAGAGCAGCAATTTCCACAATAGCCAAACTGTGGAAGGAGCTGAGATGCTCTTCAACAGATGAATGGATAAAGAACATTTCATCCGTATATATAGTGGAATATTATTGAGCCATTAGAAAAGGATGAACACCCACCATGTATATCGACATGGATGGAACTGTAGGAAATTATGTAGGAGATTATAGGATAGAAAACCCAGAAATGAACCCATCACTAGATGGTCAATCAATCTGACAAAGCAGGAAGGAATATCCAATGGAAAAAGACTGTCTCTTGAAGAAGTGTTGTTGGGGAAAAATGGACATCAACATGCAAAATAATGAAACTGGACAACTTCCTTATACCAGACACTAAAATAAATTCAAAACAGATGAAAGATGCAAGCACGAGATAGGAGAGTATCAAAATCCTGGAGGAGAACACAGGAAATAACCTTGACATTGGCCATCGCAACTTCTTACTAGATATGTCTTCTGAGGCATGGGAAATAAAAGCAAAAATAAACTATTGGGATCTCATCAAAATAAAAACTTTTGCACAGCAAAGGAAACAATCAACAAAACTAAAGGCAACCTATAGAATGTGGAAGATCTATGTAAATGACATATCTGTTAAAGTATTAGTATTCAAAATCTATACAGACTGGTAAATCTCAACTCCCCAAAACAATCAGTCCACATCATAAATGAGAAGATAATAACAGAACTTTTTCCAAATAAGACATACAGATGGCTAAGAGACACATGAAAAGATGCTCAATATCACTTATCATCAGGGAAATACAAAGCAAAACTACAATGAGATATCACCTCACACCATCAGAATGGCTAAAATTAACAACATGGAAACAACAGGTATTGGTGAGGGTTTCTTATACTGGCGGGAATGTGAACCTTGTAGCCTCTCTGGAAAACAGTATAGAGGTTCCTCAGAAAGTTACCTAAGATCCAGCTTTTGCACTTCTAGGTGTTTACCCAAAGAATACAAAAATATTGATTTGAAGGGATACATGCCCCCCAGTATTTATGGCAGCATTATCAACAATAGCCAAATTATGGAAAAAGTCCAAATCTCCATTGACTGATAAATGGATAAGGACAATGGTGTGTGTGTGGGTGTGGGTGTGGGTGTGTGTGTGCCCGTGCGCACGCACATATGCGCGCTTATATGTGTGTGCATGTACACACAGCAACAGAATATCACTCAGCCGTAAATAGAATGAAATCTTGCCATTTGAAATGTTGTGAATGGAGCTAGAGACTATTATGCTATGTGAAATAAATCAGTTAGAGAAAGACAAATACCATATGATTTCACTCATTTGTGGAATTTAAGAAATAAAACAAATGAACATGGGGGGGAATAGAGGGAAAGCAGAAAAAGACTCTTAACTACAAAGAAAAAATTGGTGGTTACTGGGGTGGAAGTGTGCAGGGGGGTTGTTTAAACAGGCGAAGGGTATTAAGGTGAAGGGTATTACTTGTAAAGAGTAACTGGTGTTTTTTTTTTTTAATTTTTATTTATTTGAGAGAGAGAGAGATCACAAGTAGGCAGGGAGGCAGGCAGAGAGAGGGGGGGAAGCATGCTCCCTGCTGAGCAGAGAACCTGATGTGGGGCTCGATCCCAGGACCCTGAGATCATGACCTGGGCCGAAGGCAGAGGCTTAACCCATGAGCCACCCAGGTACCCCACTGGTGTTCTAAATAAATGATGAATCACTAAATTCTACACCTGAAACTAGTATTACACTGTAATATTAACTATAATTTAAATAAAAACATGAAAAATAATAAAGTAAAATATTAACAAAATAAAAAGTCTAGCATGAATCTGTTATGATCCCTTCTCTCACAAAATGAATCAAAATCAAATTCAGATTTTCAGTTCAACTTTCCCAAATCCCCAGCTCATGCCTGCCATTTTTTCTCTAAACAAACTGGGCCCTGCAGAGTATAAAGATGTAGATATATAGATATCTATATCTATATACATATCTATATCTATGTATGTATTTTTTTAACCATCCTCAGTTTGGCATTTCTTCAGACTGATGAGACAGAAGGAAAAAATAATTACCTGGTAACAGCCTAACTATCTACCTACATCTGCAAACTACTATTTTCCAAAAAAAGAACTAAATCACCATTAAATAGTACAGTTAAAGCCTTTGAAAGATAGTGAGGTGTCACTGTGAGATTTGATTAATCACAACTTGATACAATGAAAATATGTCAAGCAATAACAAAACAAGATGTCAAGTCACAACAAAAGTGCAGCACATGCAGTTAATATCATGATCTTCCTTTCTCCATACTGATTTTGTTTATGACATTTATAATGAGCTTTTGACATTTGAGTGATAGCTACACCAAGATAAGAAATTAGAACACCTGGGTATTAGCCTGCCTTAAGCAAGAGGTACTGCCGAACCTAGAATTAAAAATTATTGACAACTAAAATGCTTTTAAAAGTCTCAGAGATATGAAGTTTCATTTCTGAGGTGTGGAAAATAGAAGTCCCTATGGGTCATCTAATCCACTGATTTTCATTCTGTTTTCCATCAAAGGGACAGGACATTCTAGGAAGGCCATTCCTAGAAGGAGCCCAGCTGAGAAAACTACTCATGAAAAGAAATTACGTTGTTGGTATCTTTCATGAGCCATTTGGAAGAATCATTTAAAAAGGAAATTTTAAATTTAAGTTATCAGGAAATAGTACTAAGCCCACCCCAATGGAGTCCACATCTTACTTCAAACAAAACACCCTGATAGCCCATCTTAGTTGCTTTATTCAAGAAATGGACCAGCCTGTAGATTATTGTAGTGAGATTTTTAACATTACAACTGTACCTATTACAACCGTACCTATTTGATATAGTATATATCAAACACTACACATGAAAGAAATAAAATTTGAAAATCACCCTCCAGGCAGTGTATACCTTCCAGTTCAGAATTACTCATTTCAATGAACCACTTAATTTCACAGATTAAGAAACTGAGATTTATACAAAGTCCTATTTCATATTAGCGGCAGATGTAACTAAGCACCCAAATTTCCTGACTGTAAGTTAGCTCTGAGAACTGCCACTAATGATAAACCCTACACAGCTCTACTATTGGCTGGTTTACAAAAAACGCATTTCTATGTTGGTTATCTCATTTGATGCACATATCCTGAAGGGTTTTCATACTAAAGATGATTATTAGTATTTTGTAGATGAGAAAGCAAATATCCAGAAAGGTAAAATGACATACCCTAGGTCACATGGACACTTTGTGATTGGTAGATCTGAGCTGCAGTATTTTTGTCCTATTGTTGTTCATTCACTGTTGTTATCAAACCATTCCAGTAATTAATCTGGACTTAATAATTTTCTATTAAGTTGTACTATTTTCATTCTCAAGACACCAAGTGGTTTCAATCTAGGTTCCATTCTATATTCATCATCTTTTAGAGGATGATCAGGTATTACAGCTTGAGGTAACTTCATGAAAATATACACAGTCTAAAATTTGTCCAGATCTTCAATTTAGTCTTCAGCAAAGTCTAAATACAACCCAGGTATTGATCTGAGGTACCACCATCTGGCACTGAAAAAACCTCCATCTAGGGAAGGTCACTTAGAGACCTGTTTATTCATAACGAATAATAATCTCAAGTCTCAAAATCGTCAAAATTTTATCCCTTCTTTACTGACATTGCCATATAATATACACAACTCTCTTCTAAAAATGGGAACACACATAATGGCTTTGTATTGCTGGTTGGTTTTTGTTCAGTTATTATTTTAACTGACCACCATTAAGACTCCCCCAAAATTTTTTAAATATTTAATTTATTAATAAAATAATTATGCTTAATATTAAGGACATATGATATGTTAAACACAGATGAGCATTTGTATACACTATTACATTTATGATATCCTCACAACAATCCTATATATTTAGGCATTATTAGTCATATTTTTGGATATGTAATCTAAGTAATGTAGATTTCTCATCTACAAATTTCAGCTTTATTATTTCAGATCTAGCTAACTATAGTACCTGTGCTCTTTCCACTATGTAACTCTGCCTCCTAATAATGATAACTACAAAATATGCCTATGCCCAGAGATTAATAAAATCATTAAGAATGCATGGTATATTGATCACCATAGTTGTTCTTGCAGCTGTGTCTTTTAGTATTCCATCTGCCTAGAATAACCTTTCTTTCTTTGTTTAGAGAACACCTACTATTTATCCTTTCAGACCAAGCTCAACTATAAGACTTCAGAAGCAATTTCTTGTTACCTCTCAAAAGAGGCCTTTGCCCCCTTCTCTGTGCTCAAAATATAATCACATTGCAACTGATCTGAATTCCTTAAGGAGAGGCCACATCTTTTTAATGTCTATACTATGCAGGGTGAACTACCAGGACTTCAGTAAAATCTGTGGAGCACTTAAATTAAAAAGTGGTGTTTTGGGGCACCTGGTGGCTCAGTGGGTTAAGGCCTCTGCCTTTGGCTCAGATCATGGTTCCAGAGTCCTGGGATTGAGCCCCACATTGACCTCTCTGCTCAGTGAGGTGCCTGCTTCCTCTTCTCACTCTCTGCCTGCCTCTCTGCCTACTTGTGATCTCTGTCTGTCAAATAAATAAATAAAATCTTTTTAAAAAGTGGTGTTTTATATAATATAGAAAAGGGAAGGATATCCAGAACTTTTCTCTGTCATATCAAACACAGGGTCTTCACATTATCCATTTTCATGCATTCACTTATTCAAAAAATATGTACTATCTACCCTGTGACATACACTTTTCTAGACACCAACATTCAGTGAGGAATAAAGCAGAAAAAAGTTCCAACTTTCATGAGCTTTCATTCTAAAAGGAAGAGACAGAAAATAAAACAAAAATGCAAAATATAAAGTATTTTGTATCATTATAAATGTGAAGAAATAGGACAGAAGATGAGGATACTTAGAAGAACTGAAGTTTTAAATAATATGGTTAGTTAGGTCTCACTAAGAAAATAACATTTGAGAAAATACTTAAAGGAGATGAGATAATATACCATCAGGATATATTGAGAAAATCTTTCCAGTAAGAGGAAACAGAAAGATTCTGAGGTAGAATCCTACTTAGGGGACCTGTTGTTGTGAGGGTGTTCCAGGAACATCAGAGAAGCCAATGTGCCTGCACTAGAGTGAACTGCTAGGAGAGAAACAGGATATGAGGTCAGAAAGTTAACAGAGCTCTGTCTGTAGGGATTTGTAGGCAGCTGTAGGGACTTAAATTTTACTCAGCACGAGACAGGAAACCACTGGAGGGTTCTGAAGAAAGAAGTGACACAGTATATTGAGAAGAGCTGAAAAAAGTGCTATAGCAGAAATGGGAAAACCAGTTAGGAGGCTACTTCAATAACTTAGCCAACGGAGAATTCTCCAGTGACTTGGACCAGGATAACAGCAGTAGAAGTGACAAGAAGTAATTAGATGTGAATATATTTCAGCAATTCAACAGACAAAATTTATTACTGGATTTAGGTATGGTGTATTAGATAGAGAAAGGAATCCAGGATGCGGAGATGACTTCAGGATTAGGGCATGAACAATTCAAAGAACCAAGTTAACATTAACTGAGATTGGAGTATAATGAACTCAATTTCAATCACTTTAAGTTTTAAATACTTACAGTAATCTAAATGTAAATATCAGGTTAGGTAAATAACCTGTGTCTGGAGCTCAGAGAAAAAGCTGAAGTAGAAGATACAAATTTGAGAGACTTTTAGAGTGAAGACAGTGATGTATTTAAAGTCCTATATTTTAATGAAATCACCTGATCAGTCCTCCACTACACAAAAGTGAGAACCTACACTATGTTGAAAACCTCACAGATTCCAACTGGTGAGGACCTTAGGATTTGGCAGTAATTCCCACAAGAATCCATTTAAAATTATTTTTTGGAGGGCACTCTGAGATTTATAGCTCATTCATTTTTTTTAATTTTTTTAATTTATTTATTTTCAGCATAACAGTATAGCTCATTCATTTTAACAAGTCCTAATTTTACTAATAAAGAAACAGATTGTCTACTAGGATTTTAAAACTTTAAGCAAATTTAGAGGTTCTACTGTATAATTCTTTCACTTTCATATATCCCAATGAGGCAAACTGACTTGCCCAAGATACAAAGTGAGCTAATGACTGAACTGGGGCTAGAACCTAGTATGAGACTTATACTTCCAGTCCACTCCACACCCTAAGCATTCTTATGTGCCTGTTTCCATTATTCGTTCTGAGTTTTATTAAAAAGTCACCATTGATTTCCTAAGTTTAAGATGATGCAGAACATGTACTTCTTTCAAATTTTCACCTCCTTGTTGAGGAATCTTGCATCAATCATTGAAGACTACAACTATCTATCAATTGTAGGAATTGGATTTATTACTCTACTTAAGAAAATGAATTTAGGATAAAGAATAAATGATCTTAAAGTAATCGTTCTATAATCTCCTTTGGTAAAAGGGCTGGGGTTAAATAAAAGGTATATATTAGAACTTGAGTTGAAATGATACCTACCGATGTGTCCATAGATGTTGAAGCATCCTACAATCTCTGAATTGTTTGTTTGCTGTTATTTGTGTTACTTCTAATTTTGACATAGTTATATAGATTCTCAGAAAGTTGCAAAGATAATACAGAGAAGTCCGTAAATTCTTCACTCAGTTTCCCCCAACATCTATATCTTACATAAGTATAATAATATCAAAATCACAAGATTGACATTGGTACTGTGTGTGTATAGTCCTATGTCCTTTTGTAACACTCGTATATTAATGTAACCACCATGGCAAACAGGATACAGAACAATTCCATCATCACAAGTATTTCTTTCATGCTACCCTAACCCCCAGCAATCATTAAGCTGTTTTCTATATCAATAGCTTTGTCATTCAGAAATAAAAGTGGAACCATACAGTGCGTAAATTTTTGAGATTGTGGGGCTTTTTTCATCCTCTGTAATGCCCTTGAGATCCATCCAAGTTGTGGCATATATAAGTAGTATACATTCCTTTTAACTGCAGAGTAGTATTCTATATTATAGGTATAACACAGTTCATTTTCCCATTAACCTATTAAGAGAGATATTGGTTATTTCCAGTTTGAACTATTTTTTAAAAAATATTTATTTATTTGAGAGAGAGAAAGTGAGACAGAGCATGAGCAAGGAGAAGGTCAGAGAGGAGCTGAGAGCCCGATGCGGGACTCGATCCCGGGACTCCAGGATCATGACCTGAGCCGAAGGCAGTCGTCCAACCAACTGAGCCACCCAGGCGTCTCCAGTTTGAACTATTATAAATAAAACTATTGTAAATAAAGTGCTATAAACATTCACATAGTTATTTTTGAGTGAACATAAAATTTTCATTTGCTGACAGAAATTCCAGGAAAGCAACTGCTGGGTCATATGATATTTGCATTTTCAGTTTCTTAAGAAATTGCCAACCTGTTTTACAAAATTACTATCAAGTTTTTCCATATCCTATTGTGTTTTACTCTAGCTGATATGTGGGGACAATTCATTGTGGTATGCATTTGCATTTCCCTGATGGCTAGTAATGTTGAACATTTTTGTGTGCTTATTTTCATATGTATATTCTCTTGTGAAATGTGTCTTCAGATTTTTTGCCTCTTTTGTAAATGAATTGTTTGTTTTTACTATTCAATTTTAAAAGGTATTTAAACATTGTAGATATGGCCTCTGAAACAATATTAAATGTCAACTTGGCTGGGTCATGGTACCCAGGTATTTGGTCAAAATTGTCCCAGATACTTCTATGAAAGTATTTTTTGGATCACATTAACACTCAAATAGGTAAATTTCGAGTAATGTAGCCTCTATAATGTGGGGAACCACATCCAGTCAGTTGAAGGCCTTGAGTAATGTAGCCTCTATAATGTGGGGGAGCCACATCCAGTCAGTTGAAGGCCTTAATGAAACAGAGTAGCCTCCCCTGAGAAACAAATTCTGCCAGCAAACTGCTTTTGGACTTAAACAGTAATTCTTCCCTGAGTCTCCAACCTGATGGCCCATTTTTCAGCAAGCTTCTACAATCATGTGAGCCAATTCCTTAAAATAAATACCTTTCTCTCTCTCTGTGTATACACACACACACACACACACACACACACACACATACTATTCTCTCTCTCACCCTTTCTCTATCTCTCTAGAGAGAGACACACTCTATTCATTCTGTTACTGTGGAGAACTCAGACTAAAATGGGGCCCTTCTGTCAGATACATATTTTGCAAATATTTTTCACAACCTGTAAATTTCCCTTTCATCATCTTACAAAGATCACTGGCATAGTAAAAGTTATCAATTTTCTCAAAGTCCAATTTTAATTTTCTTTTATAGGTTGTTCTTTTGATGTCATATCTCCTAACTCTTCATCAAGCCCTAAATCTCTAAAATCTTCTCCTATGATGTTTTATAAATTTTTACACATTTACATCTTACAATTAAAACTAGATCCATAATTTTGTATAAGATATGAGGATTATGTCAAGGTTCTTTTTTGTCTATAAATATTCAAATGCTCTAGAACTATCTGTTGAAAAGGCCTAATATCAAAGTATATATTAGTCAGGGCTCTCTAGAGAATCAGAACAAAACAGGATATATGAAGATTTATATATATATATATATTTCAATATATAACATGTAGAATTTTAATATATATTTTAATATTCCAATGTATTTGTATTTATAGAAGGGAACACAGACAAAAAAACACAGAGACAAATTTTAAGAAATTGGCTCACATGATTAAAAATGTCTGGCAAGTCTGAAATTTGCAAGGCAGGCTGTCAGGCTAGCAATTTTGGCAAGAGTTAATATAATATTGCAGTCTTCAATCCAAATGCAGTCTGGAGACCCTTAGGAAAGTGTCTGTTAAGAAATCTGCTGATTGGGGTGCCTGGGTGGCTCAGTGGGTTAAAGCCTCTGCCTTCAGCTCAGGTCATGATCCTGGGGTCCTGGGATCGAGCCCCACATCGGGCTTTCTGCTCAGCAGGGAGGCTGCTTCCCTCTCTCTCTCTCTCTGCCTCTCTGCCTACTTGTGACCTCTGTCAAATAAATAAATAAAATATTTAAAAAAAAAATCTGCTGATTGGGCACCTGAGTGACTCAGTGGGTTAAGCCTCTGCCTTCAGCTCAGGTCATGATCCCAGGGTCCTGGGATCGAGCCCCATATTGGGCTCTCTGCTCAGCAGGGAGCCTGCTTTCCCCTCTCTCTCTGCCTGCCTCTCTGTCTACTTCTGATCTCTGTTTGTCAAATAAGTGTAAGGGCCTACTTAGCCAGAACAACTCCATCTTGATTAAACAGCCATTTTGTTGTATGTGCAGTAAACTTAAATTGACCCTCCCTGCCCAGAGTAACTTACTTAAAAGCAAGTCCAGGAAACCAGTAAAATATGGTCAGCCAGTTCCTAATAACAGAGCCCAGAATACAAAGATGAGTCAGGCCAGGTGGAGACATCCAATCAGTAAAAAAGCACACATACTCTCTCCCTAGCCACCAAAGAATGTAAACCCTGCCTTTTGGGTGCCAAAATTGGGTGCCAGTTCTGACCAGAGTGACTGGCTAGTTCAAACAGCTACTATAGGGTAAATTGTAATTCATTTGGCCGACTGCGTGTGGCCCAACATGACTATTCAACTTTCTGTGTATGTTACAATTTCATTGGCCACCTGTGTGTGGCCAGGCTTAACCACATTGCCTTTGCTCTATGAAAGTTAGTCTGTGAGGCTGGGAATGGTCGCTCTCTTTAGAGGTGGCCCTGACCGTTCAGTCGATTCTTGAGCCTGTAAAATTGGGAGTGGTCACTCTCTTCAGAGGTGGCCCTGGCCACCTGGCCAGTCAACTTGACTTCTAATGCTTGGCATAGAATAAAGCTTTGCATAACTTTCACTTTTTCTCAGTCTCGTTGCTTTGATAACGGACCCCAACAATAAGTAAATAAAATCTTAAAAAAAAAATCTGCTGATAACCTTTATGTGTTTTCCCTTGTACATAACAATTAGCTTTTCTCTTATGCTTTAAAGATTCTCTCTCTCTTTTTTTTAATTGTTATGATCAATGAGCCAACACATAGTACATCAATAGTTTTTGACGTAGTATTCAATAGTTCATCAGTTGTATACAACATCCAGTTTAACACTTTAATGAAAATGTGTCTTGGTTTGGATCTCTTTGGGTTAATTTTATTTTGAGTTCTCTGGGCTTTCTGAACCTGGATGTCTAGTTCTATCCCCAGGTAAGGAAACTGTTCACTATTTTGTCAAATGAGTTTTGGGCCCTTTATTTCCCTTTTCTCCAGAGACCAATATAATGTGAATGTGATTCCACCTGATATTGTCCTAAATGTCTCTTAACTTGTCTTCATTTTTAAATTATTTTTCTCTTTTTCCTTTGTTGAGTATGTTCTGATGCTTTGTCTTCCAGCTCATTGATAGACTCTTTTGTCTACTATTGAATCCCTTTAGTGTGGTTTTCAGTTCAGTTATTGTATTTCTCAGCTCTGTGACTTCGGTTTGGTATTTTCTTACATTTTCTATCTCTCTGTTGAAGTTCTCACTGTGTTCTTCTAACAGTACTCCCAAATTCAGTGAGCATCTTTATGAACATTACTTTGAATTCCTTTTCAGGTTGATTAGTAATCACCATAATATTAAAAACTTTTTCTGAGTTTGCTTTATTGTTCTCTCATTTGGAACATATTTTTCTGTTCATTCATTTTGCTTGACTTTCCATTTTTGTTTCTATGTTCAAAAACACTTACCTCTTTCATTTCTGAAGAAGTGGACTTGCATAGGGAATGAAACTTCTTATTTCCCCATACCCTAGATCTTCATATCTCTTAAGACTTTTTTTTTTTTTTTTTTTTTTTACTCTTGCTGATAGCTTTACTGTTGCGGATTAATGAAGGATTATCTAGGATGTCATTTGGTAATGGGGATTTGTCTTTTTTTTTTTCCTTTTTTTTTATTTTATTTTTTTTAATTTTTTATTTTTTATAAACATATATTTTTATCCCCAGGGGTACAGGTCTGTGAATCACCAGGTTTACACACTTCACAGCACTCACCAAAGCACATACCCTCCTCTTAAGACTTTTTGATCGTCTAAACAACCTCATTTATTCTGCTATGTCCCCATTGTTTAGGGTGTGCCTATCAGTGTTCAAAGGGGAGGAATCTTATTTAGCACCCAGTTTCAGGCTGACTGGAAGACAGATTCTAGGCAATATCTGTTAAAGTATGCAAATACAGCATAGGCAATATCTGTTAAAGTATGCAAATTCCAGCTGCAATCATAAAATCCTCTTGGAAGTATCCCCTTGGTAAGACTTGCAAAAATTGGGGTTCCAGACAATTACATAAGTTCTTTTCTGAGAGGTCTCATCAAGCTGTAGCAAGACTAAGTTGCTGAGCAAGGATGGCGTCTCCCTGTTTACATTCTTTGGGAGTACCTCTTTAGCTTCTAAATGTGTGGGATAGCTGGAACTTGTCCCTCCACTTGAATCATCAAGCTAAGTAGATAGGCCTTTCTCACAGGAAGATTGGTGGTGCTTTTCACACTGCTGTCTGTGCAATGCCCTGGGGGATGGCATACTGCCAAGAACTGCTTTCCAATTGCTAAATTCTCATGAAGCTCAGGAATGCCAGCTCCCTTGGCCACCAGGCTCACAAGATCAAAGGGTATTCCCTGGGTGATTTTGCATGCTCATTGGCATTAGCTAGGCAGCTCAAGAGTGCAGGGATGCAGGCATGCCCAGAAAGGCAGTACTTAAATGTCTAAACTATGTGCAACTGCAGGCTTCATGAATCAAACAGGAGAGTACCTTGTCTGTGTACTCATAACAGTTTTAGGTTGGGAGCTAGAAAATGACAACCATTCACACTCACCAGCCTTAGTAAAGGAGCAGTAAAAGAGTGGGAAAGAATTATAATTGTCCTCACTCACCAACTAAACCTAGGGATGAAAATGCCATGTCCATTTGTGTTCACTTACCACAGCCAGCCTGCAGGTGAGTGAGACATCCACTTCTGCTGTCTGGCTTCAGTAAGTCAAGGGATTAGTGCCACGGACCAGTTATCCCTGCTTGTCTTAGCCTGTTGGTTGGAGGGTTCCACATCCATCCTCACCAAAGAATGGATAGCAAGGTAGGTAGAGGATGCAAAAATGGTGTCTGCCATCGGTCCCATTTCTGGGGAGAGTTTCAACTGTCCCCTGCCCAACCAGTATGCTTTTAGATTAGCAGATGAATCTCTCTCACATATAGTCTAACCACTGCTCAAACTGCTATTTCTGTATTGGATGTCAGGAAAGTGAGATCACACATGAGCCTTTTAAAAGAGGAATCTTGGTTTTTTGTTTTGTTTTGTTACTTTGTTTTGTTTTGGGGTTATTTATTTATTTATTTGAGAGAGAGAAGAGCAGGGAGAAGGGAGGAAGGGGAGAGGCAGAGGGGAAAGAGAAAAGGAGAAAATCTAAAGCAGACTCTGTATAAGCTTGGAGCCCCGACATGGGACTCAATCTCACAACACTGAGATCATAACCTGAGCCTTTGAAACCAGAAGTCAGACACTCTACCAACTGAACCATCCAGGCACTCCTGGAAATCTCAGTTTTTTTAATAACACGTTGATGTCTTGAATGTCAGTCTCATTGATTTCCAGAGACACAAGATCTGGGGGTTTTTCTCTCTGTTGCACATCCCAGGAGATGGAATATTTGATCTGGGGCATCAACCCCTTGGTCCTCCAGGAGAAGTTCCAAACTAGTGATATTTCCTCCCCATTATGTGTTCCATGCTGGGGAAAGGGTTTTTGGGAAGAGCATGTCTCTGTCCCATCTATCCATCTGGAAGTAGTCAATCCTTTCTCAAAGTCTCTCTAATTCTTGATTTTTGAATACTGAACTAGCCTTGCATGGTGAAATAAACCATTTGGTCAAAGTATATAATTCTTTCCACATATTACTGAATTATTGTTGCTGATACTTAATAATTTTTGTATCAATATTATAGATGGGCATCAGTCCACAATTTTGCTTTGCATTGCTTTTTCCTCTCTTTTATTCATTTTTAATCTCAGATTAACACTGACCTTAGGAAATTACTTGGAAAATGTTTTTCCTTTTATATTTTCTGGAAGTGATAGTGGAGAATTGTTAATTCTTTAAACATTTGGAAAAATTCTTCAGTGAAATCTTTAGGGCCTGGAGGAGTCCCTTAAGGGATTTTTTCCCCCCAATTAAAGTTTAATTTTTGTAATAGTTATAAAACTATTTAAATTATAAATTTCATGTTTACCAGAATCGAGATTTGTAGATTTCAGGAATTGTTTCATTCCATCTAACTTCCCAAATATATGTGTGTAGAGGTCTTCTCTGTACTGCTCTATCATCTTCTTAGTGTCTTCAAGGTCTTGGTGATATCCTGTATTTTATTCTTGATATTAACTATTTGTGTCTCCCATCTATTTCTTGTCATTCTTACTGAATGGCTTTTTAAATTTTTTTTCTATATACCTTTCTATTACGTTATGTTAGTCACCATACAGTACATCATTGGCTTTTGATGTAGTGTTCCATGAGACATTGTTAGGGTATATCAACAACCCTTTCTCTCTTGCCAGGTCTCTGTGGACAGGTCTGACCTTTTTTGGATGTTCCTCCCTCTGTACTTAAGGCATCTCTTCCCCTTACCTTCTCTTAAAACATTTTCCTTAGTTCTAAGATTTCCGAGTTTTACTATTGTGTGCCTGGGCGTCAGTCTGCCCTCATTGATTTTGGGGGTTGTCCTCTCTGCCTTTAGGACAGGACTACTTGTTTCATTCCCCAGATTAGGGAAGTGCTTGGCTATGATTTGGTCAAATATATTTTCTAGTCCTCTCTCTCTCTTTCTCTTTCTCTCTCTCTCGCTCTCCACCGCCTCAGGGATCCCAGGAATTCTGACATGGGAACATTGCAATCCGTCATTTTTTCCCTCTAATTCTGTTTTTAAGCTATTTGTTCCAGGCTTCCTCCTCCTTTTCTATCATTCTGTGGTCAAGATCACTAATTCGTTCTTCTTCTTTTTTTTTTTTTTTAATTTTTTATTTTTTATAAACATATATTTTTATCCCCTGGGGTACAGGTCTGTGAATCACCAGGCTTACACACTTCACAGCACTCACCAAATCACATACCCTCCCCAATGTCCATAATCCCACCCCCTTCTCCCAAACCCCCTCCCCCCGGCAACCTCAGTTTGTTTTGTGAGATCAAGAGTCACTTATGGTTTGTCTCCCTCCCAATCCCATCTTGTTTCATTTATTCTTCTTCTACCCACTTAAGCCTCCATGTTGCATCTAATTCGTTCTTCTATCTCATTTGCCCTAGCTGTTAGGGTATCTAGATTAGATTGTATCTCATTGATAGTATTTTTAACTTGTGCCATATCTGCTCTCATTTCTGCCCTTCATGTATCTTTGTTGCCATTAATAGTGTTCTCTACCTTAAACCATTGCCTTCAGCACTGCTATGCTGAAGTTTATTTCTGGCATCTTGTTTGGATGCATATCCATTAGATCTGCTGGAGAGACTATTGTCTCTGGGTTATTTGTTTGTTTGTTTGTTTTCGGGAGTTCCTTTTCCTAACTATTCTTTTGAGTTGTGCTTGAGGACATGTACAGTCAAAAATAGTAACCCCAGTCCAGGCAAGGTGCACCCTGGGAAGGTTTGGAGCAATTGGAAGTCACCACCAAAAAGGGGGAAAAAAAAAGAATCCAAAATGAGACCCAAGAATAAGATTTATAAAGTATAAAAACAAAAACAATAAGGCCAACAACAACAACAACAAAAAAGGAACCCAAAATCAAACGTTGGGGGTTATGGGAATGTTGCTATAATCCCTCGATGTGGACAAGTAAGGAAATTTTAGTTCTTCTTTGGTTTATTTTGTTCTCTTTATTAGAGAACTCTACTTCCCAGAGATACAAGGAACTCAAAACTGGTATATATATAAAAGTACTGAATTGGGAAAAAGGACTACATTGAAGGCTATAGCTCTCTATATAAAAAAAAAATGAAAAAGTATATGAAAAAGTTCAAGTTAAGAAGTTACTTACTGTGAAATTTGTTGTATTAAAAATCTAGTTGAATTTGTAATTAAGTAAGGAGAACAAGAAAAATGAGAAAGAATTAAAGAAATAATACAACAAGAATAAAAAGGTAAAGTTGTACCTAAGAAATATACAGGCTGTGAGGCAATACCAGGAGCTTAATATACTTTTTTCCCCTGGTGTTGGTGTTTTACAGTTTTATGGGGACCCTTTGGTTGTCATCCTCTTGTTCTTACAGCTTATCTTCTGGGGGAGCTGCCTGCCACATTCTTTTTCCATCGATACTGATTGATGGAGTTATCCTGCCCCTATTAAGGGGCTTGACTGCGTGGAAACCGTTTTTTGGGGCTCCAGTTTTAACTGGGTCTTTTCCAGTGTGGGTGGTGGTGATGGCGGTGGTAGCCAACCGCTCCAGGGAATGCTGACTTGAGTTCACACTGGGTCCTCTTAGGAGTGGGCAGGTCATGGTTGCAGCCAGTACATGGACTGTGGACTTAGGTCTGTGCCTGTGGTTTACCAGGTCCCAATGGTTGCTCCTTAAGCCCCCCCTTTTTTTGTGTTTGAGTGCTGTTATCAGTCCATTCCTGTCTTGCAACCACCAGTCTCCAAGCTATCACTGGTCCCCATGCTAACACTGGTCCCCAAGTGCATGGGACTGGGTTATTCCTTTCCAGTGGCTACTTTCTGGTGGGTGACTTCCCCTTCCATTTATCCTCCAATATGTGTTTGCACAATCCAACTCCATGTTTTGTACTTCTCCACTGACGATCCTCTACCCCATAGAGTTCCAGATATGTATAATCTTTTTTTTTTTTAAATTTAACACCTAATGCATTATTTGTTTCAAGGGTAAGGTCTGTGAATCATCACTCTTACACAATTCACAGCACTCACCGTAGCACATATCCTCCCGAATGTCCATAACCCAACCACCCTATCCCACCTCCTCTCCTCCAGCAACCCTCAGTTTGTTTCCTGAGATTAAGAGTCTCTTATGGTTTATCTGCCTGCCCGGTTCCATTTTTCCCTCCTTTCCCTCCATGACTCCCTGGCCTGCCCATCAAATTCCTCATATCAGTGAGGTCATATAATAATTATCTTTCTGTGTTTGACTTATTTCACTAATCTTACATCTCATGCTGATTTCATGGGTGTTCATAGTGGCTTGGTAGATTTCTAGCTAAATTCAGGGGACCAGTTGTAAAGGTGTCCCCCACTCCTCCACCATTGTTTTGCTTTTCCGATCACATGGTTCTTATCCTTTCTTTTATTAATATGGTATATCACATTAATTGATTTGTGAATATTGAATCATCCCTGTAACTGAGGAATAAATCTCACTTGACTGTGATGAATGATTCTTATAGTGTACTCTTAGATTCGATTTGCTAGTATTTTGTTGAGAATCTTTGCTTCTGTTTTCCTCAGGTATATTGGCCTGTAGTTCTCTCTGTCCTCTCTCTGTCTCTCTCTTTTTTTAAGCAGAGTCTTTTTCTTGTTTTGGAATCAGGTTAATGCTTGTCTCATAGAATGAGTTTTTTTTTTTATATTTTCAGATTGTTCGAGAACAACGGGTATTAACTCTTCTTTAAATACCTGGTAGAATTCCCCTGGGAAGAATTCTCCTGGACTTTTGTCAAGAGATTTTTGATTACTGATTCAATATCTTTGCTGTTTGTGGGTCTGTTCAAGTTTTCTGTTTTCAATTTTTGGGGTTCATATTTTTCTAGGAATTTAAACATTTCTTTAAGATTGATTTGATGACATAAATTTTTTAACATATTGTCTTATGATTGTATTTCTGTTATGTTGCTTGTGACCTCTTTATTCTCATTTGTCATTTTATATATTTATTTCCTTTCTCTTTCATTTTAGATAAGTCTGACTAGGGGTTTATTGATTTTATTATTTTTTTCAAAGAAGTAGCTGCTGGTTTCACTGATCCATTCTCCTGTTTTTAAATTTCAAAAAACATGATTTATATCTGCTTAAATATTTATTATTTCCCTTCTTCTTCTGGTTTTAGGCTTCATTTGTTGTTCTTTTCTTAGCTCCTTTAGAAGTAAGGTTAGGGTGTTTTTTTAAAGATATTTCTTCCTTCTTGTGTTCTGCCTGTATTGCTATATACTTCCCTCTTAGGATTACTTTTTCTGCATCCCAAAGGTTTTGAATAATCCTATTCTCATTTTTATTTGTTTCCACATACTTTTTATTTTTTCTTTAATTTCCTGATTGACCCATTCATTCTTTAGTACCATGTTATTTAACCTATATATATTTGTGGTCTTTCCAAATTTTTTCTTGTGGTTGATGTCACGTTTTGTAGCATTGTGGTCAGAAAATATGTATGGTGTGATTTCGATATTTTTGTACTTGTTGAGGTCTGATTTCTGATCAAGTATATAATCTGTTCTGGAGAATGACCCATGTGCATTTGTAAAGAATATATACTTTGCTGCTTTAGATGAAATGTTCTGAATATAGAAGTCCATCTGGTCCAGTGTGTCTGTCAAAGCCAGTTTCCTTGTTGATTTTCTGCTTAGATGATCTGTCCATTGATTTAAGTGGGGTTAAAGACCCTTTTATTATTATATTATTACCAATGAGTTCCTTTATGTTTGTTATTGTTTTATATATTTGTGTGCTCCCATGTTGGAGACATAAATATTTACAATTGTGATGTCTTCCTGTTGAATAATCCTCTTTATTATGATATAGTGCCCTTCTTCATCTCTTGTTACAGTATTTGGTATGAAGTCTAGTTTATCAGTGCCTCATTCAGTTAAGCACCTGACTTGATTTCAACTCAGGTCATGATCTCAAGGTTGTGGGATTGAGGCCCATCTTGGGTTCTGCTCTCAGTGTGGGGTATGCTTGTTGTTCTCTCTCTCCTCCTCTGACTCACACGTGTTTCTGCTCTCTTTTTGAAATAGATAAACACTTTAAAACAAACAAACAAATACATGATTAAATAAATAAAATCTAGTTTGGTCTGAAATACGCATTCCTATTCCAGATTTCTGTTGATGTTTATTTGTATGACAGATGTTTCTCCATTCCCTCACTTTGAATCTGAAAGAATCATAAAGGTGTCTTTAGTTCTAAAATAACTCTCCTTTTCGCCGCATATAGATGAATCTTTTTAAAAAATTTTTATCCATTCTGACACTCTATGTCTTTTGATTGGAGCATTTATTCCATTTACATTCAGAGTAATTATTGACAGATATGTATTTAGTGCCATTTTATTACCATTTTGTCATTGTTTCTGGAGATATTCTCTGTTCCTTTCTATTCTTTGTCACTTTTGGTCTTTCTCTCCCCTTCAAAAATCCCCCTTTTTTAAGTTTATTTTTTTAATTTATTTTCAGCATAACAGTATTCATTATTCTTGCACCACACCCAGTGCTCCATTTAATCCATGCCCTCTATAATACCCACCACCTGGTACCCCAACCTCCCACTCCCCGCCACTTCAAACCCCTCAGATTGTTTTTCAGAGTTCATAGTCTCTCATGATTCACCTCAACTTCCAATTTCCCCCAACTCCCTTCTCCTCTGTAACTCCCCATGTCCTCCTTTTGATACTTATTGCAGCATTTGTATAGTGATCATGAACTGTAATACCAATGCTGCAGCATTGATGTAGTGATCATGAACAGGGAGCTTGGTGTGGTACTTGATCCCAGAACCCCGGGATCATGACCTGAGCAAATACTTAACTGACTGAGCCACCCAGGCACCCTTTATCTCTCCTCTATTTTGAATGATAGCCTTGCTGGATAGAGTACTCTTGGCTGCAGATTTTTCCCATTCAGCACATTGAATATATCATGCCACTCTCTTCTGGCTTGCCAAGTTTCTGTGGAGAAATCTACAGCTAACCTCATCTGTCTTCCCTTGTAAGTTAGGGACTTCTTTTGTCTTACTGCTTTTAGGATTTTTTTTTCTTCTTTAGAACTGTATTTTGCAAAATAACTACAGTATGTCTTGGTGTTGGCCTGTTTTTGTTGATTTTGATGAGAGTTCTCTGTGCCTCCTGGGTTTGGATGTCTATTTTCTTTCCCAGATTATGGAAGTTTCAGCTATTATTTCCTAAAACAACCCCTTCTCCCCACTTTTTACTACTGAAATCTCCTATGATAGGAGTATTATCGTGTTTGATGGAATTACTGAGTTCCCTAAGTGTACTCTCAAGATCCATCATTCTTCCTTCTCTCCTTTGTTCAGTTTCATTATTTTCCACAAATCTATCTTCTATCACTTACTGGTTCCTCTGTTCTTCCATCCTTGTGTCAATTCATCCAGCCATTTCAAATCTCAGTTACTGTTTTTTTCATTTCTCCTGATTGTTTTTTTAGCTGTTTTATCTCTGCAGTAATGGTCTCCCTGAAGTCTTCCATGCTTTTCTCAAGCCCAGCCAGTATTCTTATGATTATTGCTTTAAATTCTACATCAGGCATATTACTTATATCTGTTTCAATTAGATCTCTGGCCGTGACCTTTTCTTGTCCTTTCTTTTGGGCTGAATTCCTTGGCATGTTGTCTAGGTTTCCATCTTCTTCTCTGTGTTAGACAATCCTGTTATGTTTCCTGCTCTTGAAAGTAATTGTTTGATGAGCAGTTCATAATGTCCAGTACCTGACAGTTCAGGAAGTGTCTCTGGTGTATGCTTCATGCACTCTGCTGCTGTGTTTTGGCTGCTGTATTCCCAAGACAGTCATCTGCAGAGATTCTCCTTGGCTGCGGTGGGTAGTGTTTGGATCTTTGCCAGAGTGTGGTTTTAACTAGGTGTGTTTTGGTCTGCCTGTAACATGATACCTGATGTTGTTTCCACTAGTCCTGAAGCTTTACAGAATTCTATGATTAGTAGATATGATTTGGGGGGTTTTCTTGTTGGTTTTCTGGGGGAAGGGACCTGCTGTGCTGGTCATTAAGTACACTTGCCCAAGAAAAGCAGTACCAGCAAAGCACACACTGACAGGACTTGGTATATGTAGTTGAGCAGTCAGTGTTTGAAGTGTGCTATTTATTGACACAGGTTGATGCTGAGTGGTGGTGAGGGGCTTTAGGGTAGGAAGGAAATCTCACCATCCAATTCCTTTGTCCCTGGAGAGGGGTCACCGTGCTTGTTGCTCTCAGGAAAACACTTCTAGAAGAGCGAATAATCTACCACAGTGTTTCCTAGGGATTTTTCAGATCTCCCACTTTCATGGTGTCTTTCTGAGGTTATTTGTCTGCCAAAGCAGGGAGGTGCACTTTGGGCTCTAGACCAGCCAAGTCCGCTGACTTTTAAAATTTCAAAATTTATGGACATGCGTTGATCTTCGGGGTGGAGGGGGTGACCCTCACTGCACTGGGAGTAATGGAGTCTGAGAAGACTGAGAAGGGCAATAGAGCCAGAGTGCTAAGGCATAGGATTTGGGCCTTTTAAAACAGGTTTTTATTACTAGATTTTCAACAAATGCAGATACTTGTTTATTGTCAGTTTTCCCACCCAAGAGTAAAAAGAGTTAGCTGAGATATAATGTCTTAATAGTTTCTAAGGCTGATGTTAGTCTAAGATTTTTTTTTTCTGTTTTCATTTATTTAAATTCCAGTTAATTAGTGTTCACTTGTAATACTAGTTTCAGGGTTACAATTCAGTGATTCAGCACTTATGTAGCACACGCAGTGCTCATCACAACAAGTGAACTCCTCAATACCCTCTCACCTATTTAACCCATCCCCACCAACCTTCCCTCTGTTAGCTATCAATTTGCTCTCTGTATTAAGAGTATGTTTCTTGGTTTGGCTCTCTCTTTTTTCCCCCTGAAGATTCTAAATAGAGTTTGCTTGCTTGCTTGCTTGCTTTCTTTCTTTCTTTCTTTCTTTCTTTTTTAAATAGAAATGGAAATGAAAAATTTCTAAATGGAAAAGTTCTTCCCATTTTATGGATCCTTATAGATCACTATTGGGCTTGCTTCATATTCCACCTGTGAAAGCTTTATGAGCAGTAATGGAAACAGTCTTAGACTACAAACAGTTATATTTCTGCTACAAAGAATTGTCCCTTTCCTGAAATTATTTTCTGTTCCTTCTCATCAGGTATTCATTCCAGTGATCATTAATTAGTCTTCATTCAAGTTCCAGCTCAAGATGCCATCTTTTGGCCTCTGTTCGGGAAGAATTAAGCATATCTTCTCTTCTATAGCATTGTATAACGTCTTTACACAGTGGGTCATGATTATTTGTTATACCTTTATTGCTCACTGCACTGTGGGTTCTGTTTTACAGGCAGAAGCTATTTTATTTATCATAGTGTCAGCAACAGTCAGCAGAATTCCTGGGTAAACTAGGTGCTCTGTAAATATTCACTGAGTATTTGTTGAAGTATATTGACTTCTGAAAAGAAATTTCTTAAAATTTTTTTTAATTCCTTTAAATTTGATAGGGAGATAGAACTATTATAGTTAGGGTAATGTTTAAGGCATGACTTATTAGAAGTTGTTGGATCTGTATTAAGGAAAATGATACTTCAGAACCTAGAGCCTAGGTTGTAGACTATCACATTCTACAGGAATGAGTGATGAAATTAACTACATGAACTGGGATATATGGTGAACCTTTCATCTTTTGTAAAGTCAGTAGCAATGTTTCAGCTTTCAAACTTATTTTAGAAATGTTTATCTTTATTTCTCCTTCTTGGTTAGCTTCTAGCTGAAGATCTACCAACTTTCTTGATCTTATCAAACAGTTATTATTTGGTTTCATCAATTCTATAGTTTTTTAGTTTTCTTCATTTATTGATTTCCAGTGTGATCTTTTTTATTTTTTATCTCCTCCTTACTTTGTTTTTGATTTACTATTCTTTGCTAGCTTCTTGAAGTAGATTAGATTATTGATTTTAGATTTTTTCTTTTGTAATAAATATTCTTTACAACTTTGTTGTAGTATAGTTGACAAAATTATAAGACATTTAATGTGCACAACAGAGTGATTTGATGTACATATATTGTGAAAGACTTCCTCCCAGTGAATTAAGTTAATGTAGCATTTTAAGGTATAAATTTCACTTTAAGGACTGATTTAGCTGCATGATATATTTTTATTATTTAGCCTCGCTTCCTATAAGTCACCTCTGTGTTTTCATTGATTAGCTGTCAGCCAGTGAGTTGGGCATTAATTGTTCTCAAATACCTCCAAGCCCTTAAGTCTTCCACCATTTTGCTAATGGATTAGTGTTAGGGCTAGGAACTATAGGTAGTTCTCAAGTCTTATGTTTCACCTTTTTTTTTTTTAAAAGATTTTATTTATTTATTTGACAGAGAGACCGCAAGAGGGAATACAAGCAGGGGGAGTGGGAGAAGGAGAAGCAGGATTCCCACTGAGAAGGGAGCCTGATGCAAGGCTTTGAGCCAAAGGCAGATGGTTGGCACCCCTTGGCTTTCACTTCTTGCTTGACTCTTTCAGGTCTCCCAATCCATGCTCATAGTTTCCAAGAAAGCCATAGAAGGATATGTAGCAAGTTTATTTCAATCTTCCAATGGCTTTTTCATTTCCAGAATCTCCTTAAATTTCTAACTTTTTCATGATAGCCACAGTTGCAACTGCAACCTCAGATCAGCTAGGGTTTTTTTTTCCCTTTAGTTTTCTAAGTAGTTCATCACATTAATCTGACAAAGCTGTAGCCTTTTGCCACTGTGTCCTGGTTTCTGCTTTCATCCTCACATTTGTAACACAATTGTAGTTTCATCTGTGGGACTGGGGAGTTGGAATAGCATTTCCAAGCAAGAGAGCTGCTAAGTTGTTATTCTTACCCAAAGCTTTAAAAGCTTTTCTTGAATAAGTCCTTCTCATTTTGTTGGCTGCCTTTGCGAAACTTCCAGAGACCTGACATTATTTTGGGCATCTTTGTTTAGTTTTATACTTTTTTTTAAAAGAGATGATTAATTTACCACATCACAGTGCCATATCCAGAAATCTTTTCTATACCATTTAAATGCAAATAGTTGCAATAGATAAGAGCAGCTCTAATACCTATATATTCCTATATTGTATGGTGCTCTCTAGCTCCTTCCTTAACTTTCAAGGAAGTTTTTTCCAAGGAGGTAGAGTGATATATTAAAAAGAGAAAAAGCCTTGGAGTTTGACAGCCTTGGGATAGATCTTAACAATAGTTGTGTATGGGCCATTTATTTTCTCTGAGTCTCAGTTTATAAATCTGTAAAGTGGATGTAATAAGACTTAAGTCATAGAGAAGATGAAATGAAAATATATTCAGAGTAGTTAATACAGTGTCTCACATGCAGTAGATAATCAGTCAATGACTATTTTTTCTGCTCTTTCCTCCCTTTGTCTCTTGTTGCATTTTTTGAAGCACATGGATTCAGCAAGAGGCCATTTGTGGTTCAGAGAACAGTTATTAAGAACAGTTAAATGATCAAAAAAGCTGATTTATTTCCAATGATGTTAATATAGAAATACAATACAGTCTTCTACATTTTGGGGTTGTGGACTAATGGTCATGTGGATTAGCCCAGATTCTGGCATTTGAACTTCTTTTCACCATAAGAGGTGAAAATGTCTTTTAACGCACATGCAACCATGCCACTTACTAGCTTCAAATCATGTTTCAGGATAAAGTCAAAGCTCCTCAAAATAATATGCAGTTTTCTTCATGAGTTGGCTTCTATGTACCTTTCTACCCTTAGTTTTTCCTCCTCCCACTAGGTTTTAACCATCTTGTAAGACCTTTATTTCTCTGACTATGCCTGGTATTTCATCTCTCATTGTTTTTGCTCATATAGCTCCCTCTGTATGTATTCAAGGACTCTATCTCATTTATTGATCATTTGGTATTCATTGTCCAGTTAGGTGCCCATTATCTCAGCACCCTATGTTGTAAAGATTATTGTAAATATGTCTTTCCTGGTAGGTTTAGAGATACTCTTGAGCAGAGACAGTATTTTATTTAACATTTGTATCTCCATTGCCTTGATCATAATTTTCCAATTCAAATGAGGAAACTTAACCTACCACCACTCTGATTAAAAGACATTGGGTGACATAATTGCACTAACCATCCCAACATAGCCCTGACATTTAATAAAATTGTAATACAATTAAAAATTCAAAAAGCCTAGGGGTGCCTGGGTGGCTTGTTGGTTGAGTGTCTGACTCTTGATTTAAGCTCAGGCCCTGAACTCAGGGGTTGAGACTGAGCCCTGTATTGGGATCCACATGTGTAGCCTACTTAAGATTCTTTCCCTCTTCCTCTGCCCCTAATCCCCCTCTAAAAAAATTTTTTTTTTCTAAAGCCCAAGGCCATTTTTCCTTAACCTGAAATACAAGAAACTCTAAAACACCTATCTATGACTAACAAAATAAACTCTGTCTTTCTCCTTTCCTATTAGGAACATAAGGGAAACAGTGTATGTTTTGGTTACTCTCTTGGCAAGACTATGGTTTGAACTTGAATTCTCAAACATGGGGATTGATAATCGTGTTTCCAATCAACACAGGAGTGGGATTTTAGATAAGAGCATCTTATTTAAATCTTAAATCTATTTTAGTGTCCTGCCCATCATTACAGTAAACTCTTGACAATGGGTGATGTGATTATAGACAGTAGCTTTCTATTTAAGGGACACATAAGTAGTTACTAATAGACACACCACTACAAAATGCTTCCTGTTAGCAGGTAAAGGAGAGAGAAATGTATGTGAACCTATCAGTATCAGAATTGTGTGTCAAAAAGCTAGACCAGATTGAGGCATCCGGGTGGCTCAGTTGTTAAGTATTTGCCTTCAACTCAGGTCACCATCCCAGGGTCCTGGGATCAAGACCTGTGTCAGGCTCCCTGCTTGGCTGGAAACCTGCTTCTCCCTCTCACACTCTCCTGCTTGTGTTCCCTCTTTGGCTATGTCTCTCTCTGTTAAATAAATAAAATCTTAAAAAAAAAAAAAAAGCTGGAGAAGAGTTCAATTTATTTCTGCCATAACAAGCAAACTAGAGATTGACTGGACAATTATTTCTAGTATTGCTTGTTTCCTGACATGCACATTCCAGTATAAAATCAACTTTTTTGGACATCTTTTTTTTTTTTTTTAAGATTTTATTTATTTATTTGACAGACAGAGAACACAAGTAGGCAGAGAGGCAGGCAGAGGGAGAGGGAGAAGCAGGCTCCCTGCCCAGCAGAGAGCCCAATGCGGGGCTCAATCCCAGGACCCTGGGATCATGACCTGAGCTGAAGGCAAAGGCTTAGCCCACTGAGCCACCCAGGTGCCCCTTTTGGATATCTTTTATTAAATAACAGCTTGTATGAATTTAAATTATCTCATAGATAAAATTAAACTTTTTTTTCTGGGATGAGTATTTTATAGTTCTCTCTGGTAAAGAAAGATACAAAGTTACATAATTTTCTAAAAAAAAATTATTTATTTGAGAGAGAGAGAGAGAGCATGAGCCAACTAACTAGGAGGAATCCTGAGTTGGGATCCCAACAGAGGAAATGATCACAGGACCCTGGGCTCATGACCTGAGTTGAAAGCAGATGCTTAACTGATTAAGCCACCTAGGTGCCCCTAAAGCTATATAATTTTTGACAAAATAATATTCATATAAGAATTTAAGGATATCAGATCTAGTTGTATTTCTTTGGTACATGATTGTGTGACCTTGAACAAGTTTGTTTTTGTTGTTTGTGTTTCTTGGATAATAATTTTTTTTATTTATTTTTTATTTATTTTCGGCATAACAGTATTCATTATTTTTTCACCACACCCAGTGCTCCATGCAATCTGTGCCCTCTTTAATACCCACCACCTGGTACCCCAACCTCCCACCCACCCGCCAATTCAAACACCTCAGATTGTTTTTTAGAGTCCATAGTCTCTCATGGTTCACCTCCCCTTCCAATTTCCTCCAACTCCCTTCTCGTCTCTAAATCCCCATGTCCTCCATGCTATTTGTTATGCTCCACAAATAAGTGAAACCATATGATAATTGAATCTCTCTGCTTGACTTATTTCACTCAGCATAATCTCTTCCAGTCCTGTTCATGTTGCTACAAAAGTTGGGTATTCATCCTTTCTGATGGAGGCATAATACTCCATAGTGCATATGGACCACATCTTCCTTGTCCATTCATCAGTTGAAGGGCATCTTGGTTCTTTCCACAGTTTGGCGACTGTGGCCATTGCTGCTATAAACATTGGGGTACAGATGGCCCTTCTTTTCACTACATCTGTATCTTTGTGGTAAATACCCAGGAGTGCAATGGCAGGGTCATAGGGAAGTTCTATTTTTAATTTCTTGAGGAATCTCCACACTGTTCTCCAAAGAGACTGCACGAACTTGCATTCCCACCAACAGTGTAAGAGGGTTCCCCTTTCTCCACATCCCCGCCAATACATGTTGTTTCCTGTCTTGTTAATTTTGGCCATTCTAACTGGTGTAAAGTGATACCTCAATGTAGTTTTTTTTTTTTTTTTTAGCATTTTTTTTTTAAAGATTTTATTTACTTACTTGACAGAGAGAGATCACAAGTAGACAGAGAGGCAGGCAGAGAGAGAGAGAGGGAAGCAGGCTCCCTGCTGAGCAGAGAGCCTGATGCGGGCCTCGATCCCAGGACCCCGAGATCATGACCTGAGCCGAAGGCAGCGGCTTAACTCACTGAGCCACCCAGGTGCCCGCTCAATGTAGTTTTAATTTTAATCTCCCTGAGGGCTATTGATGATGAACATTTTTTCATGTATCTGATAGCCATTTGTGTATCTTCATTGGAGAAGTGTCTGTTCATATCTTCTGCCCATTTTTTGATATGCTTGTCTGTTTTGTGTGTGTTGAGTTTGAGGAGTTCATTATAGATCCTGGATGTCAACCTTTTTTCTGTACTGTCATTTGCAAATATCTTCTCCCATTCCGTGGGTTGACTCTTTGTTTTGTTGACTGTTTCCTTTGCTGTGCAGAATCTTTTGATTTTGATGAAGTCCCCAAAAGTTCCTTTTCACTTTTGTTTCCTTTGCCTTTGGAGACATATCTTGAAAGAAGTTGCTGTGGGTGATATCGAAGAGGTTACTGCCTATGTTCTCCTCTAGAATTCTGATGGATTCCTGTCTCACATTGAGGTCTTTTATCCATTTTGAGTTTATCTTTGTGTACGGTGTAAGAGAATGGTCGAGTTTCATTCTTCCACATATAGCTGTCCAGTTTTCCCAGCACCATTTATTGAAGAGACTGTCTTTTTTCCACTGTATATTTTTTCCTGCTTTGTCGAAGATTATTTGCCCATAGAGTTGAGGGTCCATATCTGTGTTCTCTACTCTGTTCCACTGGTCTATGTGTCTGTTTTTATGCCAGTACCATGCTGTCTTGGTGACCACAGCTTAGTAGTAAAGCTTGAAATCAGGTAACGTGATGCCCCCCGTTTTATTTTTGTTTTTCAACATTTCCTTAGTGATTTGGGGTCTGTTCTGATTCCATACAAATTTTTGGATTATTTGCTCCAGCGCTTTGAAGAATACCGGTGGAATTTTGATCGGAATGACATTAAAAGTATAGATTGTTCTAGGTAGTATAGACATTATAACAATGTTTATTCTTCCGATCCAAGAGCATGGGATGGTCTACGATCTTTTTATGTCTTCTTCAATTTCTTTCATGAGTGTTCTGTAGTTCCTCAAGTACAGATCCTTTACTTCTTTGGTTAGGTTTATTCCCAGGTATCTTGTGATTCTTGGTGCTATAGTAAATGGAATAGATTCTCTAATTTCCCTTTCTGTATTTTCATTGCTAGTGTATAAGAAAGCCACTGATTTCTGTACCTTAACTTTGTATCCTGCCATGTTGCTGAATTGCTGTATGAATTCTAGTAGTTTGGGGGTGGAGTCCTTTGGGTTTTCCATACAAAGAATCATGTCATCTGCGAAGGGAGAGAGTTTGACTTCTTCATTGCCAATTTGGATACCTTTTATTTCTCTTTGTTGTCTGATTGCTGTTGGTAGGACTTCTAATACTATGTTGAACAAGAGTGGTGAGTGGACATCCTTGTCGTGTTACTGATCTCAACGGGAAGGCTACAAACTTTTTCCCAATGAGGATGATATTTGCTGTGGGTCTTTCAAGATACATTCTATTTAGTTCAGGAATGTTCCCTCTATCCCTATATTTTGAAGCGTTTTAATCAGGAATGGTTGCTGGATTTTGTCAAATGCTTTTTCTGCATCGATTGAGACGACCGTGTGGTTCTTCTCTCTTCTCATATTAATTTGTTCCATCACATTGATTGATTTGCAAATGTTGAACCATCCTTGTAGCCTAGGGATGAATCCCACCTGGCTATGGTGGTTAATCTTTTTAATGTTCTGTTTGATCCTGTTTGCTATGATTTTATTGAGAATCTTAGCATCCATATTCATCAGTGATATTGGTCTTAAATTCTCCTTTTTGGTAGGGTCTTTGCCTGGTTTGGGGTTCAGGGTAATGCTGGCTCATAGAAAGAGTCTGGAAGTTTTCCTTCTGCTTCAATTTTTTGAAACAGCTTCAGGAGTATAGGTGTTATTTCTTCTTTGAAAGTTTGGTAGAATTCCCCAGGGAATCCGTCAGGTCCTGGGCTCTTGTTTTTTGGGAGGTTTTTGATCAGTGCTTCAATTTCGTTACTACATATCGATCTATTCAAGCTGTCAATTTCTTCCTGGTTCAATTTTGGGAATTTGTAGTTTTCCAGGAATGCATCCATTTCTTCGAGATTGCTTAGCTTATTGGCATATAACTGTTGATAATAACTTCTGATGATTGTTTCTACTTCCTTGGTGTTAGTTGTGATCTCTCCCTTTTCATTCATAATTTTATTAATTTGGGCTTTCTTTTCTTTTGGATTAGTGTGGCCAATGGTTTATCGATCTTATTGATTCTTTAGAAAAACCAGTTTCTAGTTTCATTGATACATTCTACTGTATCTCTAGTTTCTACCTCATTGATCTCTGCTCTAATCTTGATTATTTCCCTTCTTATGTGTGGAGTTGGTTTGATTTGTTGTTGATTCTCCAGTTCTTTAAGGTGTAGAGAGAGCTGGTGTATTCTGGATTTTTCAATTTTTTTGAGGGAGGCTTGGATGGCTATGTATTTCCCCCTTAGGACCGCCTTTGCTGTATCCCATAGGTTTTGGACCGAAGTGGCTTCATTCTCATTGGTTTCCATGAATTGTTTCAGTTCTTCTTTGATCTCCTGGTTGATCCAAGCATTCTTAAGCAAGGTGGTCTTTAGCTTCAAGATGTTTGAGTTCCTTTGGAACTTTACCTTGTGATTGTGCTCCAGTTTCAAAGCACTGTGATCTGAGAATATGCAGGGAATAATCTCAGTCTTTTGGTAACAGTTGAGTCCTGATTTGTGACCCAGTATGTGATCTATTCTTGAGAAGGTTCCATGTGCACTTGAGAATAATGAGTATTCTGTTGTTTTAGGGTGGAATGTTCTTTATATATCTATGAGGTCCATCTGGTACAGTGTGTCATTCAATGCTCTTGTCTCTTTATTGATTTTATGCTTCGATGATCTATTACTGAGAGAGGCATGTTAAGATCTCCTACTATTAATGTATTCATATCAATATGATTCTTTATTTTGATTAACAGTTTTCTTATGTAGTTGGCTGCTCCCATATTGGGGGCATAGATATTTACAATTGTTAGATCATCTTGGTGGATAGTCCCTTTAAGAATGATGTAGTGTCCTTCTGTATCTCTGACTACAGTCTTTAGTTTAAAATCTAATTTGTCTGATATGAGAATCACTACCCCAGCTTTCTTTTGAGGCCCATTGGCATGAAAGATGCTTCTCCATCCCTTCACTTTCAGTCTGATTGTATCTTTAGTTTTGAAATGGGTCTCTTGTAGACAACATATGGATGGGTCCTGTCATTTTATCCAATCTGCAACCCTGTGCCATTTTATGGGCACACTCAGGCCATTCACATTGAGAGTGCCTATTGATAGGTATGTTTTTATTGACATCTTGTTACCTTTGAAGTCTTTATTTCTGTAGATTGTCTTTATATTTCTGTTCAATGATATTCTTAGGATTTTTCCTCTTTTATAGAACGCCCTTTAATATTTCCTGCAGTGTCGGATTGGTGGTTGCATAGTCTTTTAAGCCTTGCCGGTCTTGGAAACTCTTTATCTCTCCATCCATTTTGAATGTCAGTTGCTGGATAAAGTATTCTTGGCTGCATGTTCTTCTCATTTAATGCCCTGAATATGTCTTGCCAGCCCTTTCTGGCTTGCCAGGTCTCTGTGGACAGGTCTGACGTTATTCTGATGGGCTTTACTCTGTAAGTAAGGAGCCCCTTTTTTTTTCATAGCGCCTTTCAAGAGATTATACCTACAATTATGATTCCTAGATTTGACTATCAGGCGCCTTAGTGTTTTTTTGAAATCTATAATCTTGAGTGGAGACCTTTCGGCCTCTAGTACATGAACACTGGTTCCATTTGCGAGATTGGGAAGATTTTCATGAAGAACTTGTTCCAATATATCTTCTAGACTTCTTTCTTTCTCCTCCCCTTCAGGGATTCCAATAATTCTGACTTTGGAACGTCATGGTATCATTTATTTCCCTGATTCTGTTTTCATGGTTTCTAAGCTACTTGTTCCAGGCTTCCTCCTGACCCTTTCTATCTGTTTGTCCTCGAGATCACTAATTCTATCTTCTGTCTCAGTTACCCTAGTTTTGAGAGAATTTAGATTAGATTGGAACTCATTGAGATCATTGCAAAGTTCATCCCTGGTAGCCCTCAGCTCAGCTCTAACATTGTGAACATCCTGTCTGGTCGGCTTTCAGTTCAGCCCTAATCAATTCCGTTTGGTCATCCATGGCTTTCTCCAACCTAGCTATTTCCTGGATAATTGTTAGCCTGAATTCTCTTTCCGACATATTGTCTATGTTAATAGCCATTAACTCTGTTCCAGAAGGTCTATCCTCTGTGTTTTTCTTCTGTTGGGTATTCCTCCTTCTAGTCATATTGGTGAGAGATGACTGAACAGATGTAGCTAGATATATCAATCGTGGTGCACTCAAGGTGCACCCTGGAACACTCCCGAGCAATCAGGATTACCCACCCAAATGAGAGACAAAAGAAAAGAAAAAGAAAAAAAGGAAGAGAGAGTGAGAGAGACAGACAGACAGGAAAGAAAGGGAAGATGAAAGAGGTTCAGCCCACTGTACGATTTATGAAGTATATAAACAAAACCAGACAAACAAAAAGACTGATTAGAGTATATGACAGGAGAAAAAAAATATATGCAAATAAAGGAAGAACCTCGTCAAAAAGTGCCCCAAGTATAAGATTTATATACTATCAGGACAAACACAAAAACACAGAAACAGTGGTGGAAGAAAAAGATGGGAGGGTGGTTGTAAATTCTCAGTGTGGGTGAGGAAGTTTGATTAATTGATTGATTGATTGATTCTTCCTGGATGTATCTTCATATCTTTGTTAAAGGACTCCATTTTCCTAAGATAAAGCGGGATTAAAAATTGGTTTACCTATTGGGGTAGTATTGATTGGGGAAAGGGGATTATTTTGAAGTTTAACTCTATATGAATATTAGAAAATAAAAATAAAAAGGAATAAACTAGACTAAACTAAACTAAAATAAAAAAAAGAAATTCAAAAAATAGAAATGTAAAAGAAAAACACAGGTGTATATATCAAAAAGTTCAGGTTAGAAGGTTATTATGGAATTTGATGTACTGGACAACTCACTGTGATGGTAAATAGGTTAAAAAATTATCCCTATAAAAAAAAAATGAACCAGAATAGTGAGAACGAGTTGAAAATAAAAGTTGTCCTGTGAAGTAGTGGTGGTTGTTCTCTTGCAGTCTTTTTTTTTTTTTTCTTTCTTTCTTGGTTTGTTTTCTGCGGGAGGGCCCTGCCACGTGGGTTTTCAGTCATTGATGTTCCCTGAGTTAAGTCCTCCCACCCCCCTCAAGGGGTTGGGCTCTGAGGAAACTGTTTTTTTTTTTTTTTTTTTTTTTTTTTTTTTTTTTTTTTTTTTTTTTTTTTTTTTTTTTTTTTTTTTTTTTTTTTTTAATTTTTTTATTTTTATAAACATATATTTTTATCCCCAGGGGTACAGGTCTGTGAATCACCAGGTTTTTTTTTACCCTCCCCAATGCTTTTTTTTTTCTTTTGTTCTCTGGTGGTTTTTATGTTTGTTAACTTTTTTTTTTCTCTCACCTTGAACACTTTTGATGGTTTTTGTAGTTTTAGAGGAAAACAAACTGCACTCTGACCTCTCTCTCAGAGAGAAGCCTCAGTCTGCTTCAGAGCCCAAATGAGTTCCCCTGGGGAACTCCCTGGGGACGCAGGATCTTTTGCTTGTACCCAACACCAGGGCAGTGGCGGCAGTCTGGGTGCTCCAGACCGCCAAAGAGGTTCCAAGCAGCGATCGCACACTGAGATTTTCCCGCTGGCCTGGGCTGGGAATGCCTGGTCTTTCTGGGCCCAAGAGTGCCCAGCTTGCGTGCACCTCTTTCAGGGGAGGCTATGGGTTGTGCACGTGTCTCAGGCACTGAGAATGGGGTGCAGGTCTGAAAGCACCAGGCTGGGCTTTTGCACACCTCTGTCAAGGGAGGGATTGGGGCGCATGTCTTAGGCTCTGAAACAATGGCACAGGTCAAAGAGCGCTGGCTGGGCCTTTGTAACTCTCTCAGGGGAGGATGAGGGACTCGCGTATCTCAGGCTCTGTAGCAGGGCTTGCGCATTCTGCCATCGGCGTGGCTCCCATCCCCTCACAGGAGCCAGAACCCACGCATTCTCAGGCGCGCTGGCGGCTTAGGGACCACAACCTGGTCTCTCCGCCACACTCTCTCTGGCTCAGCGCCAGGAGAGGCTGTCCTGGGACAAGGGATTTAAGCCCCTGTCCCTAGCCGCCCCGATTCCTACAATTCCCCACCCCCCCGCGATCCTTTGCTCTTTTTGAGTGCTTTCAACCAGTCTCCAAGTTAATGCTGGTCCCCAGACGCAGGGCACTCTCGGATTGGGGTATTACTTTCCAACCAGTCACCTCTGGTTGCTCCTTCCCCCTTTTGTTTATCTTCTCATATCAGTCTACTGTTCCCACCCTGCTTTACCTGCCCACTGGCGTCTTCTGCCCCTGTAGAGATCCAGACGTGTATAATTCTGATCTCAGGCTGATTTCATGGGTGATCGGAGTTCTTTGGTAGGTAATCAGCTCACTTTAGGGTACAGGTTGAAAAGGCACCTCCTCCTACTTCCCCACCATCTTGTTCCCTTGCCCTTGAACAAGTTTTAACTATTTGGGGTTTCAATATACTTAGTGGTATAAAATCATGAGGATGAGAACTCCTACCATTTATTGAATAATGAACCCTAAAATGGGCTTTGATCTATAATGTGCCTAATAAAATTTATGTCATTACATCTGCAGTAATTACTAATATTACTCCCGTTTAACAGAAAAGGAAACTCATGTTTAGAAAGGTTAAGTAACTTGCTCAAGGCTACATAGTTTAAGGACAGAGCAGGACAGAAACCCATGTCTTCATCTTCTACAACTTTGTTCTTTTTTTCTTCATTCCTTTCATCAAAAGTCACAGATATTCTTTTTTTTTAAGTTTATTTATTTATTTTAAAGAGAGAAGAGAAAGAAAGAGAGAAGGAGTAAATGGGGGGTGGGGGTGAGGGAGAGATACTCAAGCAGACTCCCTGCTGAGTGCAGAGCTTGAAGCAGGGCTGGATCTCATGACTCTGAAGTCATGACCTGAGGCGAAACCAAGAGTGTGATGCACAACTGATTGAGTCACCGAGGTGCCCCAAATCTCACAGATATTTTTTATCTTGAAGAGTTACAGTAACAAAGTAATGGATTTCAAAGTACTCTTATGCATCCAAACTTAAGGCATCGTGACTTAAGGCCTTGTGACTTTGTAGTTAGATTTGGTATCACTAAAATTGGAATAGAGTATGTTTCTATTAATGTTGGAAAATGCTGTAGAACTTTTTGAAGGGTTGTGCAGATTTAAAAGTTTGTTATTTAACTGTTCCTGAATGGAAATTATTTTTGCTACCAGGCCTACAAAAATATATTTTCTATTGTTATTTTTTTGTAATTTTGCTTATCTTTTTTCTTCCTGTATTTTCATAATTTTTAGGGATAAATCTGCATATTCTAAGGAGAAAAGAATGCTTCCTTAGCCATACCTGATTATACATTTGTAAAGTAACATTCATATGCAGCATATTACTTATTTTTCAACTGTGTTCTTGGTTTAGTAGTTCTGAAATAAGTGTCTTTATTTTCATCTTACAAATGAGGCAACTGCAGCTTAGAGGATCTTCCCTAAGATCAGAATGCATATTACTGGGTGCTCTTACAGGCTCTTGAGTTCAAATTTTGACTCATGTGTTTGCTCTTGGGCCAGTAAATAATTGATCTAATAAGTAGGACAATTAACTGCTATATCTCTTAGTAACCCCAATTCCATATCAACAAAATGAAGCTATTAATACTATCTATTTCATAGGGCTGTTGTGAGTATTAGATTAGGTAATAATATATGTGAAATGAGCGAAATAGTGACCAATACATAGAAAGCGTTCAATAAATGTTAGCTGTTACCATTTTTGGTACAATAGTGTTGTTATAGTCATGTATTATATAGACTATCTTTACAAGCTGTTTAAAGCAACCTTTCAGTTTATTAATTCAATAAACATCTATTAAATGCTTCTGTGTGCTGGGTATTATCTAGGCATAAGTATAAATGGGTATACACAATAAAGTTCCTGTTCTTAAAAAGTTAATTTTTTTTAAGAAAAAAAATTATGACAGGATTTTGTTGACTTCTGTGACATCTGGCTTTAAAAGGGTCTACTTTAAGGGTATGTTGATTTAATTTGCTTTTAAGTTGACTTTGATTTTTTTATTGTCATTTTAAAAATTATTTTACTTAAAGAATTGTAGTACATTTATGGAGAGTATACCTTTTAGAAATCTGTTATCAAAACAGAGATGCAATTGAAAATTATGTATTTGGTAGATAAATTGAGATATTTTTATATGGAAACATAGGTTTCCTTCATCTTTTCTAAGAAAGTTGCAGAAAGGAGAATCTTCGCAATTGCAATTCTTATATTATTAATTAAAATAATATCTGTATATTTAGTAAGTGCTATGTATGTTATAGATTCCTTATAGATGACTTTAGATAATGTAAATTTTCACAAATACGGAGTGAAGTAGTATTATTTCTATATAATAGATGAAGGACCTGAGGCTCAAGAGGTGAAATAACTTGCCTAGCACCATAAAAGTTGGGCTTTAAGCCCAGTGGTGTCTGTCTCTAGATCCTATAGTGGAACTGGAAAAAAAAAATTGGACAATTGGAATTTCACCTTTAAGTTTGAGTCTTGCTTCACTGTATTCAATAAATTCTATTAGGTAACACTGTATTGTACACCTGAAACTAATATAACATTGTAACTTAACTAACTCTGATTAACTCTTTTGTTGTTGTTGATTTGTTTTGTTTTGTTTTAGATTCTACATGTAACTGAAATCATGTGGTGTTTTTCTTTATCTGTCTGACTTATTTCACTTAGCATAATTTCCTGTAGGTCATCTCTAATAGAGTGGTTATATTTAAGGAATATTACCTTTTACTCTTTTTACTATTCCCAATGAATAATTCAATAACATTATTTATACTTTATTTTATATTCTTTTTGTTATCAATTTTTTTTATTTTTTCATTTATACTATTGTATTTCATTCTCTTAACATTTCTTACCGGGTTATTCTATCTTGGTGGCTTTTGCTCCTGTTTTATAGAGGCCGCATGTATTAACAGTATTAATTGGGGTACCAGTAAGTATTATTACAAGCCCACGTTGTAATTTCATAGACTAAACACAATAAAGTTCTGTTTCTTACTCATGTAATAATCCAATGCAGATTCCTGGTTGCCGGGAAGGTATTCTTCATATGTTGATCTAGGGACCCAGGTGCTTTCAGTATTGTAGCTTTGCTATTTCATAGAGGGTCTCAACACCCTCTGCTTTAAGTAGTAGAAGGGAAATATAAAGTGGATAAATTGGACCCACTTTTGAAAAGTTCTAACCTAGGAGTAACACACATTATATCTACTTACATTTCAAGTTGGCAGGAACTAGTTGCACAGCAACACTTTGCAAAAGGTCCTGGGAAATGCAGCCCTAGCAGAGCAGCAAAAATTCTATGCTATGGAAGGGAAACATGAAATTTTGGTGGGCAGCTAGATATCTCTTCTCCACCGTGTCTTCTTACTGTGTATTGATTATGCCAAACATTTTCTAAAATTTTCTGCAT
This sequence comes from Mustela putorius furo, assembly GCF_011764305.1. Classification (NCBI taxonomy): domain Eukaryota; kingdom Metazoa; phylum Chordata; class Mammalia; order Carnivora; family Mustelidae; genus Mustela; species Mustela putorius. The sequence continues at coordinate 39,025,619 of NW_025422005.1, read as the reverse complement.
GCTTAAGTAAATAGATTTCAGAGTTATAAACTTTCAATGAGTTTTCCAGATGATGTTCCCTTTTCCTTTTTTTTTTTTTTTGCCACTTTCTTTTATAAGTTAACAGTTTTTATTTTATTTGGTACAAAGTGATATTTATCCAAACCCAATCAAGAAGCATCATTTGTAGTATGCCTTTGATCCTGCTCACTGTCCATTTATATGTAGAAGCCTCTACACAGATTTACAATTGGGAAGGGTGTGTGTACAGTTCTTAGTTTGGTTTCATTGTAATCTAATGAATTTTTCTGGATAAAGCTGAGAACTTTAACTGTCTGATTCTCTCATTCTCCAAATCCAAATTGAGGAGAATACATAGAACTTTTCCTACCTTCATTAATTCCTATGGAGTCTTTACAAGCTAAGATACAATGTATCATTGTAGTTTCTAGGATTGAATATATCTGAATCTATACAGAATTTGAGGCATTATGCATTAGATCTTTTCCTGGGTTTGGATTATCAGAAACTGCACTTTTTTTTTTTTTTCCTGTTCCTAGTTTACTGGCAGTTTTCATCAGGAACAGATGTTGGCTTAGGGCAAATGTTTTTGTTGTTGTTTTTTCCTGTGTATATTTAGATAGTACTAGTTTTCTCTTTCTTTGTTTTTTGTTTGTTTTAGTTAAAATGGTGAATTCCATTAATTATGTTTCTATGCCAACCTTGAATTCCCCACTTGATCATTGTTTAATATATTTTTTATCTACCATTGTATTTGATGTGCTAAACATTCATAAGAAGGTTTGTACGTACATACTTCAGGGATGTTGGTATGTTTTATTTTTCCCAGAAATATTTTTCTAGGTTTGGTATTAGGGTAACATTTACTGATAGAATTTGTTAGGTAATCCATTTTTATGTAGATTTTATATAATTTATCCCTTAAATATTTGGAAGAATTCATCAATGAAGCCGTATTGGTATGCAGTGTTTTTGGTGGGAAGGTTTTTAACTAAAAATTCAGTTTCTTTTTATAGATATGGGACTATTCAGATGATTTCTTTCTTAGTGAGCTTTGATAGTGTTCTTAAAGTGATTTAAACATTTCTTCCAAGTTGTCAAAAATGTTGCCATAAAGTTTATATTTTTAATTTTAGACTGTAGTGTTTTCATCTCTGATACCTGATATTGTTAATTTGTATCTCTGCTTTTTATCCTTTGTTCTGGATACATCTTTTCAAAGAATCAGGTTTGCATTTCATTGATGTTTCTCTGTTGCTTCCTCTGTTTTATTTACTCATTTCTTTTTTAAAAATTATTCTTTTACTAAGTGACTCCATAACCAATGTCGGGTATGAGCTCACAACTCTGAGATTAAGAGTTGCATGCTCTACTGACTAAGCTGCCAGAAGCACCTGATTTAGTCATTTCTTGCCTTTCTTTTTTTTCTGTTTACACTGAGTTTAATTTTCTCTTTTTTTCCCCTAGTTCTTATGATGTAAGTTGAGATTATTGACTTGAGACCGTATTTTTTTTTCCAATATGGGTATTTAGTGCTCTAAGAATTTCAAGCTATTTCTGTTACCATTTATAAAGTTTTAGTAGATGTTGTAGTGTTAGGGTCCATGATCAAAGGAAAGAGACTAATACAAAGCGAAGGTCAAACACAACTTGATTTCGCGCCAAGCATCAAGAATCAAACTGACCGGTCAAGGCTATCTCTTATGAAAAGGCGATGACAATGATCCCAACAAGGTCATTCCCAAGAAGGCCGCTCCGGACGAGGCTGCTCTAGATGAGGCTGCTCCACAGATGAGGCCGCTCCATGATCTGAGCTGCTCCCAAGAAGAGGCCACTCCCAAGATGAGGCCGCTGCTCCATGAGGTTGCTCCCTAGACAAGGCCGCTCCCAAGAAGAGGCCATTCTGGACAAGACCGCTTCCCGGACGAGGCCGCTCCCAACGACGAAGAGGCAACGATGACAGTGACGATGACAAGGATGACAACCCGGATGACACAGACTCTGCTCCCTACGATGTCACTCTGACAAGGCTGCCACCCAGAGGAAGCCACCGCTGCGGACAAGGCCGCTAGTGGCTCGGGGTGGCGAGGCATTTTGCGGCGAGGCTGCTGGTGGCTAGGGGCCATTGGCATCTCAGGGCCGCTCGCATCTCGGGACCACTGGACCAGGGGCTGCAGGCGTCGGGACCGCTGACCGCTGGACCGCTGGACCACTGGTGTCTCGGGAACGCTGGCGTCTAGGGGCTGCAGGCATTGGGACTGCTGACCTCTGGACCGCTGGACTGCTGGTGTCTCGGTACCGCTGGCATCTAGGGCTGCAGGCGTCAGGACCGCTGACTGCTGGATCACTGGTGTCTCGGGACTGCCGGAGGCTGCAGCTCGGGGCTGCTGAAGGCGGGGCCGCTGGAAGCTGCAGGCAGCTGAAGGCTGCAGGTGGCTTGGGGCCCCCAGAGGCGGGACCACCGGAGGCGAGACCGCAGGCGGCTGGAGGCTGCAGTCCGCGGCTTGGAGCCTCTGGAAGCGGGACCGCCAGAGGCAGAGCTGCAGGTGGCTGTTATAGCTCTTACAAGAGGTGTTACAGCTCCTCCACTTCCCTGACTCTTCTGCTCCCAACGACTCTTCCTTCTGCTCCCACCACAGCTCTCTTACTTCCCTGCTAGCCTCACACAGCCACCTTTATGCAGTTGGTTGAGCCCCGCCCCTACATAGGTGGCCAATCAGATCTCAATTCACCCTAGTGGATATAGACATGCCGCACTGATTCGACATCTGCACCTGGCCTGCCCCGCCCCTACATCCGGGGTCCACAAGCAAGTTCCTCTGGGAGGGGCAGGCCCTTACAGTAGGTCTGGTTATCACTCATCTTAAGCTTATATGTGATCAGGAAAATAATTATTGATGTACAGCACAGCATTTGTCATATTATTTTTTTTAAGTGATAGCAAAAATGTCCGGTTTTTGTTTGCAATATTTTTATTGTATTGTTTTTTCTTTTGCTTTTGCATACAGTTATATTGAAATGTAAAATCCAGCTTTAAAACACTAATAAAAACAAATGTGAAAGTATTAAAAAAATGTTTAGTCCTATAATGTCTTTTGATATTTGATAAATACAAAATACTTTTAATTTCACTTGTGAATTGTGTTCTTTAAAAGTGTGTTATTTAGATTCCAAATATTTGGGTATTTTCCACATATTTTTTTGTCAGTGATTTTGAATTTACTGTTGTTATTTGTTAATATGTTAATTGCTATAATCGTTATGATCAATGAACATGCTTTTGATTTCAGTTCTTTGAAGTTTGTTGAAACTTGTTTTATGATCCAGTATATGGCTTACCATGGTAAATATAGTGTGCTTTCTAAAAGAATTTGGATTCCGCGATTGTTGAGGAGAGTGTTCTATGAATGTCAGATCAAGTTGATTGGTAACATTGGTCAAGTCATCTGTATCCTTACTAATTTTCTACCTAGTTGTTCCAAAAATAATTTAGAGGTGTATGTGTTGAAATTTATGATTATTAATAATTGTTGATTTGTCTAGTTCTTATAGATGCTCTTATCATTTTCATTTAAGGTACCACTTTTTATTTTCCTTTATATCCAGTGTAGACAACTTACAGTGTTGAATTAGTTTCAGGTGTACAATATGGTGATTCAACAATTCTGTATATCACCCAGTGCTCATGATGATAGGTATACTCTTAATCCCCTTCATCTATTTCACTGAATCCCACATACATCTCACCTCTGGTAACCATCTGTTTGTTCTCAATAATTAAGAGTTCATTTCTTGATTTCTCTCTCTCTTTTCCTTTGCTTGTTTTGTTACTTAATTCCATGTATGAGTGAAACGTATTTGTCTTTCTCTAGTTAGCATATTTCACTTACCTTTTACTCTCTAGTAATTGGTGATATCCATGTTGCTGCAAATGGCAATATTTTTCTATTTATGGCTGAATAATATTCCATTATATGTATTATCCCATTATATATGTAATATTCCATTATACATATCATATGTGTTCTATATAATATAATCATAATATATATAATATATAATAATATAACAATAATATGTAATTTTATAATATATGGAAATATATAATATATGTTATATATGGAAATATATAATGAAGTTTATATATTATATATATGATACATATATAATGTCTTCTTTAACCATTCATCTATCAATGGATACTTAGGCTACTTCCATAATTTGGCTATTGTAAATACTGCAATATACATATTTGAATTAATGTTTTCATGTTTTTCAGGTCAATTTGTAGTAATGTGGCTCCTAGATCATGTGGTAGTTCTATTTTTAATTTCTTGAGGAACCTCCATACTGTCTTCCAAATTGGCCACATCAGTTTGTATTCCTACCAATAGTGCATGTGGTTTCCTTTTTGTCCACATCCTCATCAACACTTGCTGTTTCTTGAGGTTTTGATTTTAGTTACTGTGACAGGTGTGAGGTGATATCACATGGTGGTTTTGATTTGTGGTTCCCAGATGATGAGTGACGTTGAGCATCTTTTCTTTTGTCTATCAGCAATCTTTATGTCTTCTTTCAAGAAATGTCTGTTCATGTCTTTTGCCCATTTTAACAGGATTATTTTTCTTGTTGTTGAATTATATAAGTTCTTTATATATTTTGGATGCTAATCCTTTATCAGATATGTCATTTGCAAATATCTTTTCCCATTCACTAGGTTGGCTTTTAATTTTGTTGGTTTGTTGTTTGCTGTGCAAAAGCTTTTTATCTGTTGTACTTCCAGTAGTTTATTTTTGCTTTTATTTCCCTTGGCTCTGGAGATATATGTTGGAGGTGATTATGACCAATATCAGAGAAATTATTGCCTATGCTCTCTTGTAGGATTTTTATGGTCACAAGGTCTCACATTTAAAGTCCTTCATCTATTTTGGGTTTATTTTTGTGTATGGTATAAGAAAGTGGTTCAGTTCCATAATTTTGTGTGTAGGGATCTGGGTTTCTCAACACCATTTGTTGAACTGACTATCTTTTTCACATTGGATATTCTTTCCTGCTTTGTTAAAGATGAGCTGATCATATAATCATGGGTTTATTTCTGGACTTTTTGTTCTGTTCTCTTAATATTTGTGTCTATTTTTGTGTCAGCACCATACTGTTTTGATTACTATAATTTTGTAATATCACTTAAAATCTGGAATTGGATGCCTCCAGCTTTGTTAATCTTTTTTGAGATTGGTTTGGCTAGTGGGGTCTTTTGTGGTTCTACACAAATTTTAGGATTGTTTGTTCTAGTTCTGTGAAAAAATGCCATTGGCATTTTGATAGGGATGGCATTAAATTTGTAGATTGCTTTGGGTAGTATAGTAGTATAATGTTTGTTCAATTTCTTCCATCAGTATAGTTTTCAGAATATATGTTTTTAACTTCATTTTTATTTGTCTCCATGTAATTTTTGTTTTTTTCTTTGACTTCTAATTGACCCAACTAGTTGTTGTTTAGTAGTTGTTTAGTTTAAACAACTAAACTACTAGTTGTTTAGTAGCATGTTATTTAACCTCCCTATATTTGTGCTGTTTCCAGATTTTTTTTCCTCTTTGATTTCTAGTTTCATAGTGTTGTGGGCAGAAAAGCTGCCTGGTATAACTTTAGTCTTTTTTAATTAGTTGAGACTTTTTTTTTTCTAATATGTGATCTGGTTTGGAGAATATTCTATGTGCACTTGAAAATAATGTGTATTCTTCTGTTATAGGACAGCATTTTCTAACTATATCTACTAAGTCTGTCTGGTTCAGTATTCATTCAAAGCCTCTGTTTATTTGTTGATTTTCTGTTTAGATGACTTGTTCTTTAAATGGACATGAGCTGTTCAAGTCCTCTACTATTATTTGTTACTATCAATTAGTTTCTTCATGTTTGTTATTAACTGTTTTATGTATCTGGGTGCTCCCCTGTTGGCTACATAAATATTTACAATTATTATATCTACTTGTTTGACTGTTCCTTTTGCGATTATATAGTGTTACTTGTGTCTTTGTTTTAAAGTTTACTTTGTCTGTTGTAAGTATTGCTACTCTGGCTGTCTCTTCACATTGATTTTCATGACAAATGTTTGTCTATTTCCTCACATTCAATTTACGTATCTCTTTGGGTCTGAAATGTGTCTTTGTAAGCAACATGTAAATGGACCTTAGTTCTTTGCTTTTGTGTGCGCCTGTGTGTGTTTTTCAATTCCATTATCCTATTTCTTTTGATCGGAGCATTTAGTCAATTTGCATTCAAAGTAATTATTTACAGTTCTGTATTGCCATTTTATTATTATTTTGCACTTGCTTTTCTGGATTTTCTCTGTTGCTTTCTTTCCTTGCTCTATTCTCTCATTGTAAGTTGGCTTTCTTTAGGGATGTAATTGGATTGCTTTTATTTATTTTTTGCATATCTGTACTGTTTTGATTTGTGATTACCATTGTGTGTGTATATAACATCTTCTGCATAGGAGCAATGTATATTAAGTTGATGTTTGCTTACGTTTGAACCCATTCTTTACCTCTCTCTCCTCACACCAACCAAGTTTTAGGTAAATAGTGTCATACTTTACATCGTTTTACTTATGAGTCTGATATTTTGTAGTTATATTTATTTTTACTGCTTTTGTACTTCCTACTTTCCTTAATTTTACTTATGGTGTTTCCTTTCTACTCTAAGGGTCCCCTTTAACATTTCTTATAGGGCTGTTTTTGTTTAACTTAGGGCTGTTTCCTTTAACTTTTGCTTGTATTAGAAACTCTTCATCTCTCCTTCTATTATAAGTGATAGCTCTCTTGGACAGTATATTCTTGGCTTCAGATTTTTTTCTTTCACTACTTTGAATAGATCATGCCACGTTTGGTCTGCCAAGTTTCTGCTAAAAAAATTAGCTTATTACTTTTTGTGGTATCCCTTGTATGTAACTGTTTTCTTTTCTCTGGTTCCTTTGAAAATTTTCCTTTGAAAATTCATTCTTTATCACACCTTTTGCCATTTAAGTTACTATTTGTCTTGGTGTGGCCTTCTTTGAGTTGATTTGTTGGGGGGTGTTTGTGCCTGCTAGATCTGGATTTCTGTTTCCTTCCCCGAATTAGGGAAGTTTTCAGCAATTTTTCAAATAAATTTTCTGCCCCATTTTTCCTCTTGTCTTGTAGTGTGATCCCTATCATGTGAATAATTTTATGCTTGGTAGCGCTGCTGAGTTTATTTTAATTTTGCATAGTTTTTCTCCCCTATGATCTACTTAGCTTGATTGCTTTCCATCTCTCTGTCTTCCATGTCACTAATTCATTCTTCTGCTTCCTCTGTGTATTTTTAAATTCATTTATTATGTTTTTTCATCTGTGATTGGTTCTTTTTCATCTCCTTGTTAATGGTCTTACTGATGTCCTTCATACTTTTTTTCTCAAGTCCACTGAGTATAATTATGATCATTACTTTAAATTCTCTATCAGGCATTTTATTTATCTCCATTTTGCTTATGTCTCTTGCTGTGGTTTTGTCTTGTCTTTCATATGGGACATAATCCTTTATCTCCTCATTTTGCCTAACTCTCTGTCTGTTTCTGTTTTTTAGGAGAGTTAGTGATGTCCCCTGCTTTTGAAAGTTGTGGCTTTGTGAAAACTGAGGTTCTGCAGTGGAATGTCCTCTGTTTGCTGGAACCTGGTGCTTCAGGGGTGTGTCCTATGTTTGTTGTGCTCCCTACTGTTGGTCACTTTTTTCTTCAATTCAGGCTTTTCCAGTGGCTCTCTTTGCCTTTTTTTTTTTTTTTTTTTTGTATTTTTGGTATTAGTGTTCTAGTCTTTGGCAGCCTTGGTGTTGAGTTTCATTAGACCAGGTGTTTTCCAGAGTTGTACGAGCACCAAATTTCAGGAGGTTTTCCCTTTGTTGTCTCCTGAGAAACTTTCAGTGGTAGGTGGGGGCTGCAATCAGACCAACTATGTGTCTTCAACCCATAGCTGGGGCTGTAGTCTGACTGATGCCTGTGTTTAACTTTCCATTTCCCCAAGATAGGAGTCACTTTGGAATGGTTCTAGTCTCTCTTGGGGATGCTTGCACCCTGCCAGCCTTGTGGCCTCAGTTTTAATGAGCTTTAGCCAAGAGCATATTGGCAGGGAGTGGATCCACAATGTTCTCAGGGCAGGGTGCAGTGTACCCACAAACTTTGTATTGTGGAAAGAGGGAACATTTTGCCAATAACTCTCCTTGTATGTCCCAGGAATTTTTCAAACTGCTGCTTCTCTGCTCTATCTTGGAGGGCTGTGTGTCCTACTTTCTCTTTCAGTATGAGGACTCAGTTTCCTTTAGCCTTCCAGTACCAAGTCCACTGATTTTTAAATTTCAAGACTTTGAATGCTTCTTGTTTTAAGAACTCATGAAATTCAGCCCCTCAAGTTTTCAAAGCCAAAAATTATGTTTTGTCTTCCTGCACAGACTCCCTCATGTGATAGTCTGTTTCACTCTCTTCTCTGTGTTCATGGGTCACTCTCTCTCAAGGTCTTTTAAGTCTTTTTGTATCCCCACTGAGTCTCTGCCCTTCTTACCCTCTTGGATATAGCCTCTTCTCTACATTTAGTGTGTAGTCTGTACTTCCAGGCTTCAGGTCATTTTCTAGGTTATTTACAGATGTGAATGTTATCTAGTTGTGTCCATGGGATGAGGTGAGGCTAGGGTTCTCCTACTCCACCATCTTCCTTGTCTGCCCTACTTATCTTATGATTGTCATATCATCTTGATCAACTGACCCCTTCATCAGTATGAAATAACCTTCTATACCTCTTTTTACTTTTTAAAAATAATCTACTTTGATATTCTTGTATCTACCTCTGCTTTTCTGGGTTAATATTAGAGTGTTATATCTTTTCCCATATTTTTATTTAACCTCCCTGTGCTGTTATATTTATAGTGAGATTCTATGAGATAGCATCTGAATCTGCTTTTTAATCCACTTTGACAGTCTTTGCCTTTTAATTGGAGTTTTTTTAGATATTTGAATTCATGTAATTATTGATGTACTTGAGTTAAAAAATTTACCCTTTTGTTATTTGATTTTTAATTATGTTTTCTCTTTCTACTCTGTGCTCAGTTTTGGCTGTTTTTATGTTAACTTTGGTAAATTGAATGTTTTTTATTATTCCATTTTTGTCTCCTTTGTTTAATTATTATAATTCTTCATGGTGCTTTTTTAGTGATTGCTTTAGACTTTACAGTGTACATCTTCCATTTATCAGTCTGCCTTCTTGTGATGTTATTGTATCATTTAGTGTGTCTTATAAGAGCTTATAATAGTATGCTTCCATTCTCTGCCTCATGCTAGCTTTTGTAATATTGTTGATATACATTTTATTTCAATATGTTGTAACCTCTACAATTAGTTTTAATGAATTTTGCTTTAAATAGTCATAATATTTTAAATCTACTAGGAACAAAATGCTTGTTGTATTATGTCTATATTTGCCATTTTCAATACTCCTCATCCTTCTCTTTACATCTGGATTTGTGTCTATGTTAATTTTCTTTCTTCCTGAAGAGTTTCATTTACGTTTTTTATAATTCAAGTCTTTTGGTGCATGCATATGTCTGATAAAGTCTTTTAGAAAGATATTTAGAGAGATTATTTCACTGGATATAGATTTCTGTGCTAAATTTTTTTTTAAAGTGGTTTGAAGATGTTGTTCCATTCGCTTTTGGTCTGCATTGTTTTCAACAAGTAGTTTGTTATCCTTCATTTATTTGTTAGCATGTTTATGACATGTTTCTTTCTCCCTACCACCTTTACTTTTAGGATTTTTTTTTTAAGATTTTATTTTTATTTATTTAACAGAGAGAGAGATCACAAGTAGTCATAGAGGCAGAGAGATAGGGAGAAGCAGGCTCCTTGCTGAGCAGAGAGCCCAATGTGGGGCTCGATCCCAGGACCCTGAGATCATGACCTGAACCAAAGGCAGAGGCCCGACCCAATGAGCCACCCAGGTTCCCCAGGTTTTTTTTTTTTTTTCTTTTTTTCTTTACCAGTGTTTTTCAACAATATTATGATACATTGATGTATTTCATGTTCTTTGTCTTTGGAGTTTGTTGAACTTTTTAGATTTGTGGTTTATTGTTTTACTTAATTTGTATAATTTTCAACCATTATTACTTTATTTTTTTTTAAAGAGGTGACTTTTTTTTTTAGATTTTATTTATTTATTTGACAGAGAGACATCACAAGTAGACAGACAGACAAGCAGAGAGAGAGAGAGAGGAAAGCAGGCTCCCCGCTGAGCAGAGAACCCGATGTGGGACTCGATCCCAGGACCCTGAGATCATGACCTGAGCCGAAGGCAGCGGCTTAACCCACTGAGCCACCCAGGCGCCCAACCATTATTACTTTAAATATTTTTTCTGTCCCCCTCCACTTCTTTCGTGGATTGTATTTTTCTGAGTATTAGGCCATTTGACATTTTTCCATTATTCATTGATGCTCTATTCCTTGTTTTGGGTTTTTTTTTTTTTTTTGTCTTTTTTCCCCCTCTCTTTATAATTTGCATGATTTCCCTTGCTAACTCTTTAAGATAACTAGTATTTCCAACTGCATTGTGTAATCTGCCTTAATCCTATTTAGTGCATTTTTTTGGTCTGAGATACTGTAGTTTTCATTTCTAGCAATCTCATTTAGATTTTTTAAAAAGTCTTTTATATCAGTTCTAGCATGCACATTTCTTCCCCTAGCTTCTTGAACATATGGAATACAGTTAACTTTTAATATCTTTATGCATTATATAATCTGCATAATTTCTATGTCAGTTTTGATCAATGATTTTTCTCCTTATTGTGTGCCATATTTTCCTTCTTTGTGTGCCTGTTAATTTTTTATCAAATGCCAGACATCATGAATTTTATTTTGTTGGGTACTGGATATTTTTCCATTTATATAAATATTTTTGAATTTTGTTTCAGGATAAAATTAAATTACTTGCAGATAGACAGTTGATCCTTTCAGATCTCAACTTTATTAAGTGTTATCCAAAGTATTTTTTTATGGGCTCTGTTCTTCTTATTGAATAGATCATGCCACAATTTGTCTGCTAAGTTTCTGCTTACTATATTTGATATTCATGAATTAAGAGGGTACTGGTGAATTAGGAGAAACTCCTCTGGTTACTCTATTCGATACTCATGGGTCAAGAGAATTTCTGCTGTGGCTTGTGAGGCCCGAAATAGTTTCTGGCCTGTGAGAATACCATGTTTTGATTCTTCTGGTTCTTTTGATGGTCCTGTTTATGGGTAGTTTCCATTCATACATGTACTGTTCACTTTACAGATGATAACTGAAAATCATCTGCAGATATTCGAAGCTCTCCTCTGTGCACTCTCACCTTTTACTCTGCCTGTGAACTTTAGCTATCTTAGCTTTCCTGAGCTTCCAGCTTCTTTTGAACTTATGGAAAGTACTGGAATGTTCTTAAGTTTTCCCCCTTCTTTGTGCTATAGCATGGAAACTCCAGTCAGTAGGGCGGGACAATCATAGGGTCCATTTCATTTTTTTTGTTTCTTAGGAGCACTTTCATTGGTTGCCTGACTTCCAATGTCTTTAAAACTATTGTTACACATATTTTACTTTTTTTTCCATTTGTTTAAGCAAGAAGGGAAAGTCCAGTCCCTGTTCTTTTGTCTTTACTGAAAGATGTCTTCCCCACTCTTAAATTTTAAAACATTTTTTTCTTTATGAAGAATTCATATATTACTGCTAATATGTTTAATATACTGCTGAAAATCATATGGCAAGGTAAATCTTACTTCCAATTGCTCCTTTTATTTTTCTTTTCAGATATTTCTTAGAATTTATATGTGAGCACATAATATATAACATGAGACACTAAAAATTCCTGAAATTTAGAAATGAGCGGTATAGAGTTCAGCATGTTATCACAATAGTAATGTGACCTCAGAAAAGTTAGCTTCTTAAAAACTGCAATGATAATATTTATTGTCCAGGATATTTGTTAGCACTAAATTAAATAATGAATGTAAAGAGAACATACCAGGTGATAAAAAATGATAGCAATTAGTGGGTAGATTATAACAATAATGCCATCAAAAACAACAGCAATAGTATCATTGGAAACTTAAATGTTATGTGCTTATTAGACAGTGGCTAGATAAGAGGCAACAAATTGCAAAATAGCATAAAGGAGACTCTTAATGTTTTTCAGCAAATGGAGACCAAAAAGTACAATTTAACTGCCACTCATCTACCCATGTAATTACTGTTACATAATTAATGTCTCTAAGATAAAGTAAGCAGGAAAAGATAATCCGTGCTGGTTTTATTTATCATTTAAATGTAATTGTGGTAGAAATGTACTCAAAAATATATAGAAGCATCTATATGAAAGAAGAAATACAGTAATGGATAGTTGGGTTCCATCACAGTTGGAAGCATCATGGTAAGGAAATGCTTTGGGCTCATGCAATAGGGTTTTATTTTCTAATTTTGGCACCCTCAGATTTCCAGATCATTTCATTTTGAGATGAGAAAGTTTGAGAATGCCTGTGCAATCCTGAATTACTTAGCAATACAGATTCATGGGGCTCTAAGGCTATTACACTGTTCTATACAAAATAACATTCTAAAAATGAAAAATAAAAGTTGAGGATATTAACTCTTGACTCATCAATTGTTTTCACTTAAATATATCTCAGTTTTTTAGGCTAGTTTGGTTCTCCCTTACTATCCAGTGGTCTCTGAAATTGTTTGCTTTTATTGGCAGTTATAAATGGTAATTATTTGAATGATAGAAATAGCAATCACCAAAAACAAACCAACCAAAAAAAAAAAAAAACAGTAAAATTAATGTCTTTTAAGACATTTTAAGACATTAATTTTACTGGATTTTTGTTTGTTGGTTGGTTTGTTTGTTTTTGAGCAGCACCTCCAGTATTATTCTAGAGGCTTTTTTTTTTTTTTTTGGTTTTTTATTTTTTCAAAGATTTTATTTATGTATTTGACAGAGAGATCACAAGTAGGCAGAAAGGCAGGCAGAGAGAGGGGGCTCCTTCCTGAGCCCCTGAGCTTCCTGCTCCTTCCTGAGCAGAGACCCTGATGTGGGGCTCAATCCCAAGATCCTGAGATTATGACCTGAGCTGAAGGCAGTAGCTTAACCCACTGAGCCACCCAGGTGCCCCATCTAGAGGCTTGTTAACATACTATATAATTTAATTCTCACATAAAATGTAAAATACTTGTTATTTGTTAAATGAAGTAATGAGTTCAGAGAGTTTGTCACTTGTAGTTTACCCATTAAGTATTAGAATGGGATCTGAAACAAGGACTGGATAATATAACTGTAAAGTATTTGTTTTTTCATCATGTTATACTGGTTGTTGTTTTTTAATTTTTTTAAGATTTTATTTATTTACTTATTTATTTGAGAGAGAGTAAGTGGGAGGGATAGAGAGGGAATATGAACCAGATTCCGCGCTGAGTGCAGAGCCTGATGTGTGGCTTTATTCCATGACTGCGAGATCATGACCTGAACCAAAACCAGGAGTCAGTAGTTAATTGACTGAGCCACCCAGGTGCCTCTATATTGGTTTTAATATTAACCATAACTAAAGATAATTTTTTAAATGTGTGTGATTTTGAAGCAATCATTTAATGTGATGGAAGACAAATAGTGTGCTTTTTAGATCATCTACATGTGTACTTCTTCCACAAAAATATAGGATGGAGAAGTAGATGGGAATAGACATGAAATTTATTAGTATACTATTTTTTGTGACACCTCTTTTGCTGCTGAAAGATCTATTTAGTGTTACATGACTTGAACAAGACCATACAACCTCTATACCTCAAATAAAACCCATTTTTTTTTTACTTGGTATAAATAAATATTTTTTAATACAGGCAGGTTGTAATTTTGTGGAATGAACATTGGACTTAAAGTCATGAGACATAGTAGACTCACTGCTTGGTTCTGCCATTTGTCTAGTTTTGTGACCCTGGATAAGTTATTTATCTTTCATGCCTCATTTTTATTATCTACGAAATAATGGTTATGATAAAATAATATCTACATCAAAGGATTGATGTAAAGATTACATGAGGCAGTGTATGCAAAAGAGCTTGACATACTCAAAAGCACCATGCAAATGCAAAGCATTGCTGCTGTTATTATGTATAGCAGTATGCACTGAATTGGGCACCTGGGTGGCTTAGCTGGCTAACCATCTGCCTTCAGTGTAGGTCATGATCCTGGGGTCTTGGGATTGAGCCCTGCATCGGGCTCCCTTTTCAGTGGGGAGCCTGCTTCTCCCTCTCCTTCTTCCCCTACCCCTGCTTGTGTTTTCCTCCCTCTCAAATAAATAGAATCTTTTTAAAAAATGAATTATCCAATAGGATGATACACTAGATTATACATCTTTCCCTCAGTAAAAGGGAAGGGGGTATGGAAAATTCTCTAGAAAAATGAGGTCATATCTAAGGACTGAATATAGAAGTTTTAATCTTCATTTCCAGTATACAGACACATGCCTTCTATGCCTTCCTTGGAGCTCATCTTTGGGGAATAGGGAAAAGGATATCCTGGAGTCAGTTCATGGTGGGAGACCATAGAGCAGAAGAGGTTATTGTACTATGTTTTACTGGAGCAGGCTGCTTTTCCATCTGAGGAATGTCAGTTGTTTTGTTTTTGCTACATAAGAAAGGGCACTTTAGTAAGCAGGATAGGTACAGCCAGCAAAAACTGCATACTAAACTCCTAAGCAGTGAGCAACTCTATTAGGCAGAAAGATCTGAAAACTTACATCCTCTATGCTGTGATATGAAAGCTCCTGATTATCTTAAAGAGATTTTTCAGCTGTTTCAACTTTCCTGAGTTTCTTTTACAGAGAGAACTAGCAGTTAATGTGTCTTCTCAGAACATATTTATGGCAGTTATATTTATTTCATTGTTTTTTAAAACCCTTATCACCTTGGCAACAGTGTTCTATTACAAGAATAACACCTGAATCTTACCAAAAGCTACCTTGAAGTGAGTTGTCTAATGAGTAAAGCTTCAGTTTTGCTGTTTTGCTAAAAATGTAGCCTGATGCAAGTTTAATCAAGTGACAAAATATTCATGTGTGCTTCCATGAAACAATGGGAGGATTAGGCTCCACCAGGTGGTTCTTTTGGTGGCAATAGTATGCTGGATGTTGCTGGAGATATACTTTCCAGTCTTCCTTTTTTCTTCCTTGTACCACTTTCCTTCATGTATTCCATTCTGTATTCATGCAAAATGGACATGTTTTCATGGGGTATTTCATGCATATATGTATTTTGTTATCTTTGGTTATATTGTACATGCTGTTTGAAGTGCTTTCCCCCACCATTTTGAAGTTGCTTTTTTCTGCTTAATCTTCAAAAATCAAGCCAAATCCTTGTGGTAAAAACTTTTTTTTTTAATTTATTTTTTATTTTCAGCATAACAGTATTCATTATTTTTGCACCACACCCAGTGCTCCATGCAATCCGTGCCCTCTTTAATACCCACCACCTGGTTCCCAACCTCCCATCCCCCGCCCCTCCAAAACCCTCAGATTGTTTTTCAGAGTCTATAGTCTCTCATGGTTCACCTCCCCTTCCAATTTCCCCCAACTCCCTTCTCCTCTTTATCTCCCCATGTCTTCCATGCTATTTGTTATGCTCCACAAATAAGTGAAACCATATGATAATTGACTCTCTCTGCTTGACTTATTTCACTCAGCATAATCTCTTCCAGTCTTGTCCATGTTGCTACAAAAGTTGGGTATTCATCCTTTCTGATGGAGGCATAATACTCCATAGTGTATATGGACCACATCTTCCTTATCCATTCATCGGTTGAAGGGCATCTTGGTTCTTTCCACAGTTTGGCGACCGTGGCCATTGCTGCTATAAACATTGGGGTACAGATGGCCCTTCTTTTCACTACATCTGTATCTTTGGGGTAAATACCTAGTAGTGCAATTGCAGGGTCATAAGGAAAAGTTCTATTTTTAATTTCTTGAGGAATCTCCACACTGTTCTCCAAAGAGGCTGCACCAACTTGCATTCCCACCAACAGTCCAACAGTGGAAGAGGGTTCCCCTTCTCCACATCCTCTCCAACACATGTTGTTTCCTGTCTTGCTAATTTTGGCCATTCTAACTGGTGTAAGGTGATATCTCAATATGGTTTTAATTTGAATCTCCCTGATGGGTAGTGATAATGAACATTTTTTCATGTGTCTGATAGCCATTTGTATGTCTTCATTGGAGAAGTGTCTGTCCATATCCTCTGCCCATTTTTTGATATGATTGTCTGTTTTGTGTGTGTTGAGTTTGAGGAGTTCTTTATAGATCCTGGATATCAACCTTTGTCTGTACTATCATTTGTAAATATCTTCTCCCATTCCGTGGGTTGACTCTCTGTTTTTTTTTTTTTTTTTTTTTTTTTTTTTTTTTTTTTTTTTTTTTTTACTGTTTCCTTTGCTGTACAGAAGCTTTTGATTTTGATGAAGTCCCAATTTTAGTATATGTGCTGCCGAAGCGAGCACTTTGATGAAGTCCCAAAAGTTCATTTTCACTTTTGTTTTGTTTTGTTTTGTTTTTTTAATTTTCCCCAGAAAAATTGCTTAGACTTTGCAACAATGCTTGGCCAATTCCTCTGTTTTAGGATCTACCATGTAGTGTACCTCTGCTGCTCCTCACCGCCTCCCAGCCATTCTGCTACTCTGTGAAGGTGGGAGTTCTCTTATTCATGATCATATCTATAGTGACTATCCCAATGCCTGGCTTTTGGTATGTTCCCACTAATGTCTGTTGAATAAATGAAGAAATAGAATTTTTTGGAGCAAGCATCATGCTTTCCGTGTTTGGATCCCAGCTCTGCCACCTATTAGCTGAATGGCCTTGAGCAGATCTCAAACTGTCTGTGTTCGTTAGTTATAAAATAAAATAATGAGATACCTTCCCTATGGAATTGTTGTGAGGATTTAATATATGTCAAATGTGCATATTAGTGCCACACATATAATAAGTGATCGCTATCATTATTTTCGATATGTTGTTTTTCTCATTTTACAAACTCATATCTTTTTTGCATTCCAATAATAGGGTGTTTCTCAGAAGGCATTAGCATGGCTGCATGGGTATAACTCAATTTATGCCACTTATGTGTGTTTTTATGTTATGTTTCTCTTTTTTTATTCCAGTGGCTTGGAACATGGCAGATCTATTTACAGGGGTGAAGTTCTATTCTAAGTGTCAGCTGAAGAGACATACACTGCTGCATAGAGCAGACTTCTCTGATGCACCATGTATGAATGGTTTAGTTTTGGATCCATACTATGATAACTAGAGTACTTTGTGTTAACCAAAATCCTGAACAATAGGACCTTGGACTCTAGGTCTTTGCTGGATTTGACCTTCGACTCTACCTTGGACTTGACCTTGGTCTTCAGGTCTTGGCTCAGAGGCTGGATCTCAGGTATCATCTACTTTATTTAGTCCTTAACTGCTTGCCCTGTTAGCCTCTTCATTGGGCCTAACACATTGTTGTATCTTCTTGGTTTTTGTTGAATGGATTAGGAAATGAATGAGGATTAGATTAAATAAATAGTATTTTCATTTTAGAAACAATATAAAATTATCTGTGATCATTAAAGATTATGACGTGGAAAGTGAACTTCATATTCCTGTCTCTTAAAGAGAAGCACTATCAGTACTTTAGAACATATTGTTCTAAACTTTTGCCTATATATTATCAGAGATATATTATTTTTATTTTTTTTAAAAACAATGTTGGGATGAGTGCAGTGTCAGAACTACTCAGTTTAAAAACTAACCAAGGAAAAAGGGGTAGACTACAAGAAAATGGGCTGTTAGAACATTGGAATTACAGATATTGTTTAGGTTCTCCTTAGTCTTTACTCTTGTTTTCTGAAATTTTAGTTTAATAACCAGTTTCGGTTAAAGGCGACAGTGTGTGAAAGTGCCTATCTTGTCTTATCCCTATCAGTATGAGCTCATTATTAGAAGAATGCTAATTAGGATACTTGAAAATTTCATTTCATTGTTTTACTTTGAATACCTTTGAATATTGAAGAGTTTGAACTATTGTTTTTTATCGGCCATTATTATTTTGTTTTTAAAATAAATCTTTTTTCCATATGTCAGTTTATCCTCATTATATATTACTAGTATTGACCCTGTTGTTTGGATTCTCTGGCGAACTAAAATTGTATTTGTGTGTAGAGGTTCCTCAAGCTTTATATAGTCAAGTCTCCTGATATTTTTGTTGATTTTTGTTTATTTATTTGCTTGCTTTTAGGCTTAGCACATCTTTTCCATCTATGTAACACAGAACTATTCATAATGATCTTCTACTTTAAATTTTTAATTTAAGTATAATTTGCTTCAATATACCCAAAAGTGGATACATCAAAAGTGTATTGCTCACTTATTTAACATACCTGTTTAACCAATATCACCCAGATTAAAAAATAAAACATTACCAGCACCTCAGAGACTCTTAACTCCCACTCTTGTGTCAGTCACTTACTCCCTGGTAACCCATATCCTTATTTATAACAGCATATATTTTAATTGCCTGTTTTTCTATTTCATTATTTCATGTAAATGGAATCATACAGTGTATATTCTTTTGTGCTTTGCTTTATTTAGAGTTATATTTTAAGTTTCATCCATATTATTTCATATAGTAGACATTGTTTCATTTTCATGGCTATCATTTTCATGCTTGTGAATATATCAAACTGTTTATCCACTCTGTTGCTATTAACATGTCTTTGGTAAGCATATGTAAGGATATCTGTTGGGTAGATACTTAGGAATTGCCAGGTCATAGAGTATACAATTGTTGATCTTTAAATAGGCAAATTATTTTCCTAAGTAGTTGTACAAATTTATCCTTCCTCCAGCAGTATCTGAGAGTTGTTCTTGCCAATCCTTTGTTTAGTCGTTTTCTTAGAACTTCATGTGGGTTTGTAGAAATTTTCATTGTGGTTTTACTTCCTTAGTGAAAATGAGAGTGTAAAGAGTTTGAGCACTATTTATGGAGTATATTTGCAGTTTTGGTATCCTTTTCTTTGAAATACCTGTTCACATCATTGCTTATTTTGGGGGGGGGGGGTAGTCTGCCATTTTCTTACAGATTTGGGGAATTCTTGATATATTCTGGATACTACTCTTGTGGTGACTATATGAATGACAATATCTTATTTCCAACTCTAGGTTGCATTTTCTCTCTTAAAATGGTGTCTTTTGGTGAAGGTACATTCTTTTTTTTAATTTTATTTTTTAAAAATTTCTTCTCAGCATAACAGAATTCATTGTTTTTGCACCACACACAGTGAGCCATGCAATCTATGCCCTCCATAATACCCACCATCTGGCTCCCCCAACTTCCCACCCCTGCCCTTCAAAACCCTCAGGTTGTTTTTCAGAGTTTATAGTATTGCATGGTTCATCTCCTCCTCTAATTTCCCTCAACTCCCTTCTCCTCTCCATCTCCCCATGTCCTCCGTGATATTTGATATGCTCCACAAATAAGTGAAACCATATGATAATTGACTCTCTCTGCTTGACTTATTTCACTCAGCATAATCTCTTCCAGTCCTGTCCATGTTGCTACAAAGGTTGGGTATTCATCCTTTCTGATGGAGGCATAATACTCCACAGTGTATGTGGACCACATCTTCCTTATCCATTCATCGGTTGAAGGGCATCTTGGTTCTTTCCACAGTTTGGCGACCGTGGCCATTGCTGCTATAAACATTGGGGTACAGATGGCCCTTCTTTTCACTACATCTGTGTTTTTGGTGTAAATACCCAGTAGTGCAATTGCAGGGTCATAGAGAAGTTCTATTTATAATTTCTTGAAGAATCTCCACACTGTTCTCCGAAGTGGCTGCACCAACTTGCATTCCCCCCAACAGTGTAAGAGGGTTCCCCTTTCTCCACATCCCCTCCAACACATGTTGCTTCCTGTCTTGCTAATTTTGGCCATTCTAACTGGTGTAAGGTAGTATCTCAATGTGGTTTAAATTTGAACCTCTCTGATGGGTAGTGATGATGAATATTTTTTCATGTGTCTGATAGCCATTTGTATGTCTTCATTAGAGAAGTGTCTGTTCATATCTTCTGCCCATTTTTTGATATGATTGTCTGTTTTGTGTGTGTTGAGTTTGAGGTGTTCATTATAAATGCTGGATATCAACCTTTTGTCTGTACTGTCATTTGCAAATATCTTCTCCCATTCCGTGGATTGCCTCTTTGTTTTGTTGACTGTTTCCTTTGCTGTGCAGAAGCTTTTGATTTTGATGAAGTCCCAAAAGTTTATTTACACTTTTGTTTCCTTTGCCTTTGGAGGCTTCTTTGAAAGAAGTTGCTGTGGCTGATATCGAAGAGATTACTGCCTATGTTTTGCTCTAGGATTCTGATGGATTCCTTTCTCATGTTGAAGTCTTTTATCCATTTTGAGTTTATCTTTGTGTATGGTGTAAGAGAATGGTTGAGTTTCATTCTTCTACATATAGCTGTCCAGTATTCCCAGCACCATTTATTGAAGAGACTGTCTTTTTTCCACTGTATATTTTTTCCTGCTTTGTTGAAGATTATTTGCCCATAGAGTTGAGGGTCCATATCTGGGTTCTCTACTCTGTTCCACTGGTGTATGTTTTTATGCCGGTACCATGCTGTCTTGGTGATTACAGCTCTGTAGTAAATCTTGAAATCAGGTAACGTGATGCTCCTAGTTTTATTTTTGTTTTTCAACATTTCCTTAGTGATTCAGGGTCTCTTCTGATTCCATACAAATTTTTAGATTATTTGCTCCAGCTCTTTGAGAAATACCAGTGAAATTTTCATCAGAATGCCATTAAAAGTATAGATTGCCCTAGGAAGTATAGACATTTTAACAATGTTTATCCTTCCAATCCAAGAGCATGGAATGTTCTTCCATCTTTTTGTGTCTTCTTCAATTTCTTTTATGAGTGCTCTGTAGTTCCTCGAGTACAGATCCTTTACCTCTTTGGTTAGGTTTATTCCCAGCTATCTTATGGTTCTTGGTGCTATCATAAATGGAATCTATTCTCTAATTTCCCTTTCTGTATTTTCATTGCTAGTGTATAAGAAAGCCACTGATTTCTGTACATTGACTTTGTATCCTGCCACATTACTAAATTGATGTATGAGTTCTAGTAGTTTGGGGGTGGAGTCTTTTGGGGTTTGGATATAAAGAATCATGTCATCTGCAAAGAGATAGAGTTTGACTTCTTCATTGCCAATTTGAATACCTTTTATTTCTCTTTGTTTTCTGATTGCTGTTGCTAGGACTTCTAATACTATGTTGGACAAGAGTGGTGAGAGTCGGCTTCCTTGTGTTCCTGATCTCAATGGGAAGGCTGTGAGCTTTTCCCCTTCGAGTATGACATTTGCTGTGGGTCTTTCATAGATAGATTCTGTGAAGTTCAGGAATATTCCCTCTGTCCCTGTACTTTGAAGCGTTTTAATCAGGAATGGATGCTGGATTTTGTCAAATGCTTTTTCTGCATCGATTCAGAGGACCATGTGGTTCTTCTCTCTTCTCTTATTATTATTATTATTTTTTTAATCGCATTGAATGATTTGCAAATGTTGAACCATCCTTGCAACCCAGGGATGAATTCCACCTGGTTATGGTGGATAATCTTTTTAATGTGCTGTTGGATCCTGTTTGCTAGGATCTTATTAGGAATCTTAGCATCCATATTCATCAGTGATATTGGTCTGAAATTCTCCTTTTTGGTGTGGTCATTGTTTGGTTTGGGGATCAGGGTAATGCTGGCATCATAGAAAGAGTCTGGAAGTTTTCCTTCTGCTTCAATTTTCTGAAACAGCTTCAGGAGAATAGGTGTTATTTTTTCTTTGAAAGTTTGGTAGAATTCCCCAGGGAGTCCATTCAGATCCTGGGTTCTTGTTTTTTGGGAGGTTTTTGATCACTGCTTCCATCTTGTGACTAGATATCGGTCTATTCAGGATGTCAATTTCTTCCTGGTTCAATTTTGGGAGTTCATAGTTTTCCAGGAATGCATCTAATTATAGAGGTTGCTTAACTTATTGACATATAACTGTTGATTATTACATCTGATGATATTTTTTTTCCCTTGGTGTTAGATGTGATCTCTCCCTTTTCACTCATAATTTTATTAATTTGAGCTTTCTCTCTCTTTTTTTTTATTAGTGTGGCCAATGGTTTATCGATCTTATTGATTCATTCAATTAACCAGCTTCTAGTTTCATTGATATATTCTACTGTACCTCTAGTTTCTACCTCATTGATCTCTGCTCTAATTTTGATTATTTCCCTTCTTGTATGTGGAGTTGGTTTGATTTGTTGTTGATTCTCCAGTTCTTTAAGGTGTAGAGAGAGCTGGTGTATTCTGGATTTTTCAATTTTTTTGAGGGAGGCTTGGATGGCTATGTATTTCCCCCTTAGGACCGCCTTTGCTGTATCCCATAGGTTTTGGACCGAAGTGTCTTCATGCTCATTGGTTTCGTTGAATGTTTCAGTTCTTCTTTGATCTCCTGGTTGATCCAAGCATTCTTAAGCAAGGTGGTCTTTAGCTTCCAGGTGTTTGAGTTCCTTCTGAACTTTTCCTTGTGATTGAGCTCCAGTTTCAAAGCACTGTGATCTGAGAATATGCAGGGAATAATCTCAGTCTTTTGGTATCGGTTGAGTCCTGATTCGTGATCCAGTATGTGATCTATTCTTGAGAAGGTTCCATGTGCACTTGAGAAGAATGAGTATTCTGTTGTTTTAGGGTGGAATGTTCTGTATATATCTATGATGTCCATCTGGTCCAATGTGTCATTCAATGCTCTTGTCTCTTTTTATTTTTCTGCTTCCCTGATCTATTATTGAGAGAGGAGTGTTAAGATCTCCTACTATTAATGTATTCATATCAATATGACTCTTTATCTTGATTGACAGTTTTCTTATATATTTGGCTGCTCCCATATTGGGGGCATAGATATTTACAATTGTTAGATCATCTTGGTGGATAGTCCCTTTAAGAATGATGTAGTGTCCTTCTGTATCTCTGACTACAGTCTTCAATTTAAAATATAATTTATCTTATATGGGAATCACTACCCCGATCTTCTTCTGAGGCCCATTGGCATGAAAGATACTTCTCCATCCTTCACTTTCAGTCTGGGTGTATCCTTATGTTCGAAATGGGTCTCCTGTAGACAACATATAGATGGGTCTTGTCGTTTGATCCAGTCTGCAACCCTGTGTCATTATGGGCGCATTCAGTCCATTCACATTGAGAGTGATTACTGATATATATGTTTTTATTGACATCGTGTTACCTTTGAAGTCTTTCTGTAGATTGTCTCTATATTTCTGCTCAATGCTATTCTTAGGATTTTTCCTCTTTTATAGAACCCTTCCCCCTGATTATTTCCTTCAGTGTCAGCTTGGTGGTTGCATAGTCTTTTAATCTTTGCCAGTCTTGGAAACTCTCTATCTCTCCATCCATTTTGAATGTCAGTCTTGCTGGATAAAGTATTTTTGGCTGCATCTTGTTCTTCTCATCTAGTGCCCTGAATATATCTTGCCAGCCGTTTCTGGCTTGCCCAGTCTCTGTGGACAGGTCTGACGTTATTCTGATGGGCTTTCCTCTGTAAGTAAGGAGCCTCTTTGTCCTAGCAGCTTTCAAGAGATTGTATCTACAATTATGATTCCTCAGTTTGACTATCAGGTGCCTTGATGTTTTTTTGGAATCTATAATCTTGGATGGAGACTGTTCGGCCCTAGTACATGAACGCTGGTTCCATTTGCAAGACTCGGAAAATTTTCATGAAGAACTTGTTCCACTATATCTTCTAGACTTCTTTCTTTCTCCTCCCCTTCAGGGATTCCAATAATTCTGACGTTGGAACGTTTCATGGCATCATTTATTTCCCTGATTCTGTTTTCGTGGCTTCTAAGCTGTTTGTTCCAGGCTTCTTCCTTATCCTTCCTATCTGTTTGTCCTCGAGATCACTAATTCTATCTTCTGCCTCAGTTACCCTAGCTTTTAGGGAATTTAGATTAGATTGCAGCTCATTGATACCATTGTGAACATCATCCCTGGTAGCTTTCAGTTCTGCCCTAACATTGTGAACGTTATCCCTGGTGGATTTCAGTTCTGCCCTAATCAATTCTATTTGGTCATCCATGGCCTTCTCCAACCTAGCTATTGCCTGGATAATTGTTAGGCTGAATTCCCTATCCGACATATTGTCTATGTCGGTAGCCTTTAGCTCTGTTGCAGAAGGTCCATCCTCTGAATTTTTCCTCTGTTGGGCATTCCTCCTCCTAGTCATTTTGTTGAGAGATCGCTGAACAGATGTAGCTGGATGTATGACCGTGGTGCTCAAGGTACACCCTGGATCACTTCTGAGCAATCTAGAGTCCCCACCCAAATGAAAGAAAAAAAGAAAGAGAGAGAAAAGAAAAGAGAGGGAGAGCTAGGAAAAAAAAGGGGGGGGGATAAAAGAGAAGGCTCAGCCCAAATGGGCCCCAAGGTAAGATTGATGAAGTATACAAACAAAAACAGACAAACAAAAAGACTGATAAAAGTGGAGAAAGGGGAACCCTCTTATACTGTTGGTGGGAATGCAAGTTGGTGCAGCCTCTTTGGAGAACAGTGTGGAAATTCCTCAAGAAATTAAAAATAGAACTTCCCTATGACCCTGCCATTGCACTCCTGGGTATTTACCCCAAAGATACAGATGTCGTGAAAAGAAGGGCCATCTGTACCCCAATGTTTATAGCAGCAATTGCCATGGTCGCCAATTTATGGAAAGAACCAAGATGCCCTTCAACGGACAAATGGATAAGGAAAATGTGGTCCATATACACTATGGAGTATTAGGCCTCCATCAGAAAGGATGAATACCCAACTTTTGTAGCAACATGGACAGGACTGGAAGAGATTATGCTCAGTGAAATAACTCAAGCAGAGAGAGTCAAGTATCATATGATTTCACTTATTTTTGGAGCATAACAAATATCATGGAGGACAAGTGGTGTTAGAGAGTAGAAGGGAGTTGGGGTAAATTGGAAGGGGAGGTGAATCTTGAGAGACTATGGACTCTGAAAAACAATCTGAGGGCTTTGAAGGGGCGGTGGGGTGGGAGGTTGGGGTACCAGGTGGTGGGTATTATAGAGGGCACAGATTGCATGTGGCAATGGGAGTGGTGAAAAAATAATGAATACTGTTTTTCTGAAAATAAATTAATTAAAAAAATAGTATATAACAGAGAAAAAAAATATATATATATGCAAAACAAACAAATAAAAAAAGAACCTCGTCAAAAAGAACCCCAAGTATAAGATTTATATACTATCAGGACAAACACAAAAACACAGAAACAGTGGTGGAAGGAAAAGATGGGAGAGTGGTTATAAATTCTCAGTGTGGGTGAGGAAGGTTATTTTGATTTTTCCTGGATGTATCTTGATATCTTTGTTAAAGGACTCAACTTTCCTAAGATAACGGGGGATTCAAAATTTGTTTACCTATAGGGGTAGCATTGATTGGGGAATGGGAATTTCCTTGAAGTTTAACTCTATATGAATATTAAAAATAAGAATAAAAAAAGAATGAACTATACTAAACTAAAATAAAATTTTAAAAAATTAAAAAAATGAAAAGCAAATGAAAACATGGGTGTATATATCAAAAAGTTCAGGTTAAATGGTTATTACAGAATTTGATGTACTGGACATCTCATTGTGATGGGAAATAGGCTAAAAAATTATATAAAAAAATAAAAAAAAGAACCAGAATCATGGGAACAAATTAAAAATAAAAGTTGTATCTATGAACTAGTGGTGGTGGTTCTCTTTTCAGTTTTTTTTTTTTTTTTTTTTTTTTTCTTGGTTGGCTTTCTGGGGCAGGGGCCTGCCATGTAGGTTTTCAGGCAGTGTTTCTTGAGTTAAGTCCTCTTGACCCCCCTCAAGGGGGTGAGCTCTGAGGAAACTGGTTTTTCAGGCTTTTGTTCTCTGGAGATTTTATGTTTGTTTGTTCATTCATTTTCTCTCCCCTTGGCCGCTCTTGATGGTTTTTGGAGGTTTAGAGGAAAGCAAACTGCACTCAGACCCCCCTCTCAGAGAGAAGCTGCTGCTTCCAGTCAGCAATGAGAGAAGAATTAGGCACAAACAAATCAGTGGCCAGACATTGGGAGCAGGGGACAACAGTCAAAAAGGACTGCTGCCATGAGCAACTCCACAAGTCTCACTTTTATTACATAGAAAACAATAGCCAATAGAAGGACTGATGAAGGTCAAACATTAATCCTGTCTTGCAGACAAGCAAGGAGGAGGATAAAGTTTAAACAAGCACATTCAAAGGACTCATTTAACTAACAATGGGCACTTCTGGGATGAGAAAGAACTGATAATGGATCAGGGGAAGCAGGTGGTTTTCGTTCCACCCTGAGCTGACTGGGTGTTCCTGGGTGCTCTGCTTCCCTGAGGCTGCCTGGCTTCTGTGAAGGGGCTGCCTTCCACCCTGAGTGAGCCAGACATAACCAGCTGCCCGGTCGTATATCGTCCTTCTCCCCAAAGACCTGTTGTCAGTATATGTATTTCTTAAGGCCATATCTAAATGTGCTTGGTAACTAGTAAAATCCTCCAGGGGTTACAGTTTAAGTAACTAATTGTTCCGGGGGACAGCAGCAAGAAGCCTCTGTCCTCCTCTGGGGGCTGCAGAGCGCTGCTGGTAGAGCACGTTCCTAGTCGCAGTCCCTGGGGACACAGGATCTTCTGCTTGTACCCAAGACCACAACAGCGGTGGCTCTCTGGGCAGCTCCAGACCGCCAGAGAGGTTCCAAGCAGCAATTGCACACTGAGATTTTTCCCACTGGGTGGGCTGAGAGTACTCAGCCTTTCCGGGACTAAGAGGTCCCATCTGGCGCCTGTGTGCACCTCTCTCTAAGGAGGCTCTGATAGCATGGCATGGTGCATGCGTGGGGACTGAAAAAAGGCTTTGTTTCTGCAAAAAGGCAAGGCTCCCAGCCCTTCACGGGAGCCTCTGGCGTGCTTGCTCTCGGCTCAGGGACCAAGACCTGGTTTCTTCGCCACACTCTCTCTGGCTCCGCTCCAGTGGTGGCTGTCCTGGGTCCAGGGACTTAAGCCCTTGTCCCTAACCACCCCGAGTCCCACAATTTCCCCCCGCAATCCTTTGCTCTTTTTGAGTGCTTTCAACCAGACTCCAAGTTAATGCTGGCCCCCAGTCATAGGGCACTCTTGTATTGGGGTATTACTTTCCAATGGGTTGCATCTGGTGGCTCCTTCCCCCTTTTGTTTATCTTCCAATACCAGTCTGACGTTCCCACTCTGCTTTACCTGCCTACTGGCGTCTTCTGCCCTCGTAGAGATCCAGAAGTGTATAATTCTAATCTCAGGCTGATTTCATGCGTGATCAGAGTGTCTTGGTAGGTAATCTGCTCACTTTAGGGTACAGGTTGAAATGATGCCTCCTCCTAGCTCCCCAACATCTTGTCCTCCCCCCCACAATAGGATGAATGTACCTTCTTAATGTTAATATAACACAGTCAATTAATTTTCTTCTAAGGTTTGGTTTTTTTGTGTGCTGTTTAAGAAATGTACACTTACCATAGAGTTGAGGGTCCATATCTGGGCTTTCTACATTGAGATACCACCTTACACAACTTAGAATGGCCAAAATTAGCAAGACAGGAAACAACATGTGTTGGAGGGGATGAAGAGAAAGAGGAACCCTCTTACACTGTTGGTGGGAATACAAGTTGGTGCAGCCTCTTTGGAGAACAGTGTGGAGATTCCTCAAATTAAAAATAGAGTTTCCCTATGACCCTGCAATTGCACTCCTGGGTATTTACCCCAAAGATACAGATGTCATGAAAAGAAGGGCCATCTGTACCCCAATGTTTATAGCAGCAATGGCCACAGTCACCAAACTGTGGAAAGAACCAAGATGCCCTTCAACGGATGAATGGATAAGGAAAATATGGTCCATATACACTATGGAGTATTATGCTTCCTTCAGAAAGGATGAATACCCAACTTTTGTAGCAACATGGACGGGACTGAAAGAGATTATGCTGAGTGAAATAAGTCAAGCAGAGAGAGTCAAGTATCATATGGTTTCACTTATTTGTGGAGCATAACAAATAGCATGGAGGACGAGGGGAGTTAGAGAGGAGAAGGGAGTTGAGGGAAATTGGAAGGGGAGGTGAACCATGAGAGACTATGGACTCTGAAAAACAATCTGAGGGTTTTGAAGGGGCGGGGGCTGGGAGGTTGGGGGAACCAGGTGGTGGGTATTGGAGAGGGCACGGATTGCATGGAGCACTGGGTGTGGTGCAAAAACAATGAATACTGTTACGCTGAAAAAAATAAATTAATTTAAAAAAATGTACACTTACTCCAAAGTCATGAAAATGTTTTCCTGTGTTCTTCTATTCAAACTCTCTAATTTTTACTTTGATATTTACATCTAACTGTACCTAGAATTCAATTTTATATATGGTATAAAGTATGAATTAAGAGAGACGTGCAGCCTCCAAACTCAGCAAATGTTCTGTTTTGTAAAATAAGCTATGTGTTTGAGGCCCTTCAAGTTTCCATTTTTTTCTTTTAAGCCATCAATGATTTTTCATTGTTTTATTAGTTTTCTTTCAGGGTTCTTCTTTTTGGGTCAACCCTAATCCTCAGTCTCTATCCAGATTCAGAAGATACCCTCAAGAGGGTAAAAGAAAAGATTGATAGTCATTAGTTCACCTCAGATAGTTTGCCCCCTCTTTGGAACCTTAGGTCATCAAATTGTTTTTGTAGTTTATCCACTTTATGCTCATTTTTGCAGTGGAAGAATTAGACTCTTTCAACCAAATATATATTTTACCAGGAAATAGAAGTTTACTTTATATGATTTTGTAATTTTATTAAATACATAAAAATATTGCATGATATGTTTGCATATATTAGTATATATTACAATAAATATGCAATATTTAACCACATATAATGTAACTATATTAAATAATATATACATTTATGTAATCTATAATCCATTATAATTTATCTATGTTTAAATAAACATTTATTTAAATAAGTATATATATTTTAATGTGTCAGGTTATTGTTTATTTATTTAATATATAGTGTCATATTAGTTTCAGGGGTAGAATTCAGTGATTCATCACTTATATACAACACCCAGTGCTCATCACAACACCCATCCCTCCTTAACACCCATCCCCCACTTAGCCATCCCTCTTCGTCCCTTTCAGCAATCCTGTTTGTTTTCTACAGTTAAGATGGTCTTTTATGGTTTGCCTCCCTCTTCCCCTGCCACGTTCATCTGTTTTGTTTCTTAAATTCCACATACGAATGAAATCATACAGTATTTGTCTTTCTCTGACTTACTTCACTTAGTATAATATACTCTAGCTCCATCCATATCATTGCACATGGCGAGATTTCATTATTTTTATGACTGAGTATATTTCATTGTGTATGTCTGTGTGTGTGTGTGTACATCAATCACATCATTATACATTCATCAGTCAATGATCATTTGGACTCTTTCCATAATTTCGCTATTGTTGATAATCCTACTGTAAACATTGGAGTGCATTTATCCCTTTGAATAAGTATTTTTGTAAACTTCAGGTAAATACCTAGTTGTGCAATTGCGGGGTCATAGGGTGGTTCTATTTTTAACTTTCTGAGGAACCTCCTTCCTGTTTTCCCAAATGGCTGCATCAGTTTGTATTCCTGCCAATGAAGAGGGTTCCCCTTTTCTATGCATCCTCACAAACATCTGTTTTATCCTGTGTTGTTAATTTTACCATTCTGACAGGTAACAACAACATGCAGAAGAATGAAACCGGATCAGTTTCTTATACCATACACAAAAATAAATTAAAAAATAGATGAAAGGCCCTCAACTCTTAGGTCAAATAATCTTCAACAAAGCAGGAAAAGATATACAGTTGTAAAAACACATCCTCTTCATAAATGGTGCTGAGAAAATTAGACAGCTATGTGTAAAAGAATGAAACTTAACCATTCCTTACAGCATACACACAGATAAATTCAAAATGGATAAAAGACCTCAACATGAAGTAGGAATCTATCAAAATCCTAGAGGAGAACATAGGCAGTAACCTCTTCGACATCAGCCACAGGAACTTCTTTCAAGATATGTCTCCAAAGGCAAAGGAAACAAAAGCTAAAATGAACTTTTGGGACTTCATCAAGATCAAAAGCTTCTGCACAGCAAAGGAAACAGTCAAAGAAACAAAGAGGCAACCCACAGAATGGGAGTAGATATTCAGAAATGACACTACAGACAAAGGGCTGCTATCCAAGATCTATAAAGAACTCCTCAAACTCAACACACACAAAACATATAAACATGTCAAAAAATGGCAGAAGACATGAACAGACACTTCTCCAAAGAAGACCTGCAAGTGGCTAACAGATGCATGAAAAAATGTTCATCATCATTAGCCATCAGGGAGATTCAAATTAAAACCACACGGAGAAAGACAACTATCATATGATCTCCCTGATATGAGGAAGTGGTGTTGCAACATGGGGGCTTAAGTGGGTACGAGAAGAATAAATGAAACAAGATGGGATTGGGAGGGAGACAAACCATAAGTGACTCTTAATCTCACAAAACAAACTGAGGGTTGCTGGGGGGAGGGGGTTTGGGAGAAGGGGTTGGGATTATGGACATTGGGGAGGGTATGTGCCTTGGTGAGTGCTGTGAAGTGTGTAAACCTGGTGATTCACAGACCTGTACCCCTGGGGATAAAAATATATGTTTATTAAAAAATAAAAAATTATATCAAAATAAACAAAATCATAATAGGAAAAAAAAAAACACACAGAGATACCACCTTACACCAGTTAGAATGGCCAAAATTAATAAGACAGTAAACAACGAGTGTTAGAGAGGATGTGGAGAAAAGGAAACCCACTTACACTGTTGGTGGGAATGCAAGCTGGTGCAGCCACTTTGGAAAACAGTGTGGAGATTTTTTAAGAAATTAAAAATTGAGCTACCCTATGACCCTGTAATTGCACTACTGGGTATTAACCCCAAAGATACAGATGTAGTGAAAAGAAGGGCCATCTGTACCCCAATGTTCATAGCAGAAATGGCCACAATCACCAAACTGTGGAAAGAGCCAAGATGCTCTTCAACAGACAAATCGGTAAAGAAGATACGATCCATATATACAATGGAATATTATGCCTCTGATCACTAGAAAGGGTGAGTAGTCAACTTTTATATCAACATGGATGGGACTGGAGGAGATTAAGCTGAGTGAAATAAGTCAAGCTGAGAGAGTCAATTATCATATGGTTTCACTCACTTGTGGAGCATAACGAATAACATGGAGGACATGATGAGAAGGAAAGGAAAAGTGAATTGGAGGAAATTAGAGGGGAAGATGAACTATGAGAGACTATGGACTCTGAGAAACAAACTGAGGGTTTTGGAGGGGTGGGGGTTGGGGAGTTAGGTAAGTCTGGTGGTGGGTATTAAGGAGGGCATGTATTGCATGCAGCACTGGATGTGGTGCATAAAAATGAATCTTGGAACACTGAAAAAAATTTAAAAAAAAATCTCCCAACAAACACGACTTCAGGACTGGATAGCTTCCCAGGAGAATTTGACTAGATATTTAAAGAAGCAGAGCCCAAATGAGTTCCCCCTTTGCCGCTGGCAGAGCGGCATTAATACCTATTATTCTCAAACTGCTCTAAATAATAGAAATGGGAAGAAAACTTCCAAAATCCTTGTAAAATGTCAGCATTACCTTGATTCCAAAAACATGCAAAGACCCCATAAAAAGGAGAGTTACAGACCAATATCCCTGATGGATATGGATGCAAAAATTCTCAATGAGATAATAGCAAATCGAATCCAACCGTACGTTAAATGAATTATTCACCAAAATCAAGTGAGATTTTTTCCTAGGCTACAGGGGTAGTTCCATGTTTGCAAATCAGTCAACGTGTTACACCATACTAATAAAAGAAAAGATAAGAACCATATGATCTTCTCAATAAATGCAGAAAAATAATTTGACAAAACACAGTATCCTTTTTTGATAAAAAACCTTCCATAATATAGGGATAGAGCAAATAAATCTCAGTATCATAAAAGCAATACCCACAGCTGATGTCATCATCAACAGGGAAAAACTGAGAGCTTTTCCCCTACAGTCAGGAACATGAAAGGAATGTCCACCTGGAGAAACAAACTGAAGGTTTTGGAGGGGAGGGGGTTGGGAGGTTGGGTGGTGGCTTATGGAGGGCACATACTGCATGGAGCACTGGGTGTAGTACATAAACAATGAATTCTGCAACACTGAAAAGAAATAAAATTAAAAAAAAATAGATGAAAGACCTAAATGTGAGATAGGAAAACACGAAAATCTTAGAGAACATAGGTAGCAACCTTTTTGACACTGGCTGTAGCAACCTCTTACCAGACCTGTCTCCAAAGACAAGAGAAACAAAAGCAACAATGAAGTGTGGGGACTTTATCAAGATAAAACGCTTCTGCATGGTGAAGGACACAATCAATAAAACTAAATTCAACCTACAGAATGGAGAAAGATATTTGCAAATGACCTATCCGATAAGGATTAGTATCCAAAAACTATAAAGAATTTATCAAATTCAACACCCAAGAAACAAATAGTCCAATTAAAAAATGGGCAGAGAACATAAATTAACATTTTTCCAAAGAACCACATACAGATGGCCAACAGACGCATGAAAAGATGCTCAACATCATTCATCATCAGGGAGATACAAATCAGAATTACAATGGAATATATAATTTAATATTTTTGTTTAAATTTATGATATTAGCATGAAGAAATAACTATTTGTAAAAGGAAACATTATTCTACTTCATTTCTTAAATTGCTATCATTTCTCTATATGTCTTTTATGATTTCTTTACCATATCTTTCTAGGAAGTTTTGTTATTATTTTAATATTCATATTTTATCAATTTTTTATTGAGCTTCTGTTATATTTTAAAATCTGTGCTGAATTATTAATAGATGCATATATGTTTCGTTGGCTTTTGTAAAGCAAGTTTCAAAGTATATCTGATGCTGATGGTCCAGGAACTAAATTTTGAGTCTAGATTAGTCAATGCTATTGGCTGTTGTGTTTCCCCTCTGAATTATTGTAGATCTGTTTTTTTGTGTTCTATTTCTGGATTTTTGCCACCCCTGCCCCCATTTTGGTAAGAAATTTTATCTTCCTGAGATTCTTCTAGAATGATCAAATATGAGTATCCCAACAAGGGAACTGATGATTATGTCTTCGTGTATAATGGAGGTAATGTCAAGTGTATTTCTTACTGTCACGGAGTCAGTTCTATACTTATGCAGACTGGTTACAGAAGGAACCCTTATGTCTTGCCTGACTAAATGGTTTTACTGGCAAGATAAGGGGGATGGGAGTATCTTTTTTGTATAGGGAGAGCTAAAGATGATCTGACTGTGATTCTGGGGGCTGCTTTCACCAAGCCAAGTAAAAAGGCAAAAGGCAGGAGGCCAGATGAGCTGCTAAGACAGAATCTTACCATCTGGGCCAGAGAGAATCTACTGGTGCATAAATATCCCTCTGGGTAATGTTGGGTTTGTTAGCTGCTCTCCATCCCTTTTCACTTTTAAAATCATGGTAGGATTTCAAAACCTCAGATGTGCATGTGAGATCTTTCTTTTTCTCAGAGGTGGTGATGAGGAAGATTTCCCTAGCCTTTATAATAATTGAACCAACATAGCAAGGCAATCAAGGAAAATGAAGGAGATTATGTCACCATCATCCCAGACTCCCTCTGTAATATTAAATTTTATTATTTTATTTATATAAAACCCAGCATACTTTTTTTTTATACCCCAAATTCAAATTGGTCTCTTATTCTCTTCTTAGATTAATTTGTCCCACTGTAGTGTGAGTTCTTTAATGGTATGAATCATGTTGAAATATCTCAGAGTACACAGATATGAGATCCATGGAAATGCACCACTCTTGTCTCCCGCTTTGGGGTCCATAGTTAACTGACAGCCAGAATTTTGCCCTTCTGGATCCATCACCACATTCACTCTGACACCATATAACTTATTGACTACTCCTGGCCAGTGACTAAGCATGGTACGGTATTAATGCTTGCAACATTCTTGTGTGATAAAGGGCTCCTCTAATCACCAAGTTGGATAGAGGACTCTCTATTGACTTGGAATAGACAGTCTTAGAACCATTTTGTAGTCTGAGAGTCTTCATACCCAGTTATCCTTCATTCCCTCATCTTTTCACGTATTTGCTGTGTCATGTGGTTTAAGTGCTCTCCCTGTGTCCTTTCCCTTATTCTTTCACATTTATTTACCTCAGGAAATCTGTTGCCTGTCTAACCTTATGGCTACCTGCTTCTCAGAATAGTTGAATTAATACAGGTGCTACTGAGAATAGGGTAGTCTGTGTAGACAAGCAATAATATAGTGTTGTAGAAATGGCTCACTCCCTGTCTTGCAGACAAAGAAGACGGTATCATGAGTGTTATATGGAACACAAGATGCCTACCCAGGTGAAGATTTAACCAATGATGATCTCCGAAAATATGCCAGTGTAGGGAATTTTCCTGTAACTGCAATAAATTATGTATTTTAAAGATCTGGAAAAACAAGTACTGTGGAGTTGGCTTGTTACTGCTAAACTACATTGATGCCCTTCAGAAGGATAATGAGAAATAATAGCAAATAGTTAAGGGCAAAATATGAGAGCCAGAGTGTTCCTTTGGTGGATATCTTGCAGTAGAAGAGTGGATTCAGTAGAGAAACAGACTCAGAACTTGTTAGAGTGGCACAGGTTCAGAAATGTTTAAAGCCAAAGTCACTCTATAATACTAAGGTCACAAGTTTAGTTTTTATTTTTGTTTATTTTTTTAAAAGATTTTATTTATTTATTTGACAGACAGAGATCACAAGTAGGCAGAGAGGCAGGCAGACAGAGAGAGGAGGAAGCAGGCTCCCCGCTGAGCAAAGAGCCTGATGCGGGGCTCCATCCTAGGACCCTGAGATCATGACCTGAGCTGAAGGCAGAGGCTTAACCTACTGAGCCACCCAGGTGCCCCACAAGCTTGGTTTTTAAACCTGAGATCCTGACATATGTGATTGGGATATCTGGAAGTACGTCCTTGAGGACTTGCATTTTGGACATATGTCCTTGAGGACTTGCATTCTTCAGATCCCTCCGAACCCTCCAAGCTTTGGGAGTAAGAGCTAAGACATCCTTGGTGCTGGAAGATACTGAAGAGGCTGCTCCCCTGCAAGGGAACAAGTGTCCCCTGGAGAAGTTGCCCCATCTCTTGTCCTGGTTGCCAGGCTATGACTAGGTTTAAATCCCAGCATGCTAATATTTGATAAGCCTGATAAAGAAAGAAATTATATACCAAAGCAGCTATAACAATTAATTAGCATATCTTCCAGAAGTCAGGAGGTTGGGTTTTGAAGGTGATTGATTAAAGAGTCTGGAAAGTAAAAATAGACATGCAAGAATTAATTTACCTGTGTGTACTTTCTCATGACATGGGATTTAATACCTAGGCAATCATCTCACAGGAATGGGGCAAATACCATGAGGTAACTTTCAGAAGCTAGAGAAGGTGGTGGCTCACAGTGAAATAAATACCTGAGTGCTTTGAGATGTAATAAAGGAAGAACAATAGGGCTGATGAAAAAGTTAGTAATGGCTCTCCTCTGCAGTCTATGGATCATGATAAGAGAAGCTGTCATAGAGCTGGACTTACTAGTATCTTTTGTGATAATGGGAATTTGAAGTAATAGAGGCTAGCTGGTGATGGTTATCCATCAGGAGGCAGAAGGCCATAATTATCTTAATTATAGGCAGGGTTTAAATGACAACCAAGAGGGCTTGCCTTTCAGGGAGTTGAGGAGATGACTAATAACTGTGGTGTTTTTAGTGGCAGACTGGATGGACAGCCCATAAAGGTACTGTTTAATATCCACAGCTAGAAAAAGGGAAGAATGGAGGAACCATTTCCCAAAAGTCACTATCCCCTACTTAGTTTTTTTGATCCAAATCAATTTTCATATCTAGAATACATTGACTGAAGAGGTGGCCATGTTTCTTCAATAGAGGCTCCTACAATCCTGTGTAGTATACACATTCTGTAATTATTCCACTAGTCCTTCTCTAAAGGACCATTTATTGTACCATGACCTTTTATTTGGGTAACAATACATCAAGTAAAGGGGAATAACTAGGAATTTCAAGGATATTGGTCACACAATCTGAGTTTAGATTGATATGCAGATACTCAAAATATCATCACGGTGCTTTTGTTAGGGCATTGGGGGGGTCAGTAATAAATGAAGTCATTACTAAGGTCTAGCTCACAGGGACTCCACTGTCTTTCTAGAACAACCAAGTAGTCATTTCCCCAATCCTCAAGTTTGTAATTGGCATTGATGTACTTGGCAATTGGAGTAATCTTCATATTAATATCCTTGGCTTATTGGAATAAGAACTATCATAGTGGGGAGGGCCAAGTGGAAATATCTTAAACTGACCATTCCCTCAGCCAAGTTTGTAAATAAGAAATAAAACAACATCCTGAGGGTGGGTAGAAGGAATGGCAGGGATAGTACCTCTATTAAAGTTCTAAAGCAACTATCAGCAAACTTTTTCTACATATGGCCAAGTAATAAATATTTTATACCTCTTGGGCCATACTGTCTCTGTCACAGTTATTCAGCTTTGCCACTTTATTATGAAAGTACTCATAGGCAATATGTAAGTGAATGTGGCTATAGTCCAGTAAAGCTTTATTTATAAAATCAGGCAGCCGGCTGGATTTGACTTGTGGGTTGTAGGTTGATGACACTATTCTAAAGGATGCAGGGTGATGGTCTCTGTCATATTTCCATTTTAGTCACCAAATCTGGCCCTTGAAAGAAAGATAGATTTCTTAAAATAATTATAGACTGCTACAGGCTCAACAAACTAGTTGCCCCAATTGCAATTGCCAAATTTAATGTGATATCATTGCTAGAGAAAATTAATGGATGTCATACATACTATGATCTGGTAAATAATAGTTTTCTGTTTCAATTAGAGAAAAGGATAAGAAGTAGTTTGCTTTTACATGGAATGGAAAATAATACTTATATTCATTTTCATTTTTGCCCCAAGGCTATGTTAACCCTCCTGTCCTCTGTCATAATATAGTCTGAAGAGATTTAGACAGCCCGGAACAGAACATAACACTAACCCATTACATCAGTGACATCGTGCTAGTGGGACAGGATGAATGCTTTGCTAGGACATGGGTATACCAGACGGTATGAGATTAACCTTATAAAGATTCAGAGTCCTTCCTCTTCAGTGTAGATTTTAGAAGTCCAGTTGTCAGAGGCATGCCTGAGTATCCCCTCTAATATAAAAGACAAAGCTACATCTTTCACTCTCTATCACATGGAAGAAAGCGTATCACCTGGTGGCCTCTTGGGTTCTGGAGGCAACAGATTCCATACCTAGAATAATTGCTCCAGTGCTCATACTACTTTACATGTAGGTTGTCAGATTTTAGAGTGACCTACAGCAGGTCAGCCTTTGGTGTAGGCACAGCTGCCTCTTGAGTCATACAATTTCGCAGACTCTTTGGTTTTGGAGGTGTCATTGTTGGAAAGAGATATGAGATGTAATATAGTGAACCTTAGTGGAACAATTATTTCCTAGGGCACAGGGATTCTAGATTAAGGCCATCCACAGTAGAGAATGATGTACTTTTTGAGGAATAGCTCCTGGCATGTTACTAGCCTCAGATAGAGATGGTAACCTTTACAGTGAGGCACCAAGTGACCAGCCATTCGGAACCATCAATTATAAGCTGGCTTCTGTTGAATGCACCAAGTCATAAAGTTGGACAGTCCTATCAGAAAGTGGAAATGTTTCATCTGGGATTGATTTTGAGTAGGACCAGAAGTCACAAACTGCATAAGCAAGTAGCTCAGACTTCTATTTCACCCTCCTCAGTTGTACCAGCTCTCCTTCTCTACTGTCACCTATGGCCTTATGGACTGATCCTGTAAGACCAGCTGAAAGAGGAAGAGGAGTCCTGGGCTGTGTTTATGGATATGTTACTTCCATATGTGGATGAAAGCCAGTAATGTATGGTACCTGCATTATGACCATATACAAGGTGGCCATAAAAGGTGGAGAGGGAAAATTATCCCAAATGGGTGGGGCTTCAGTGTACCTGGCTATTCACTTTGTATGGAAGGAGAGGTTTCTTGAGGTGAGAATATATATATATATATATATTACTGGAAGTATGTAATTTATTGCCAATTTATCAGGAAAGTGGAAGGAGAAAGAAGAAAATATTGGAGACAAGGATGTGTAGTGTAGGAATGTGGTTGAACTAATCGCAATGGGCACACTTAGAATGTTCTATAATGCTACAGTGATAAATACTTTTTGAGGATACCTTCATTTGCAAGCATTCCAGATATCATCAGGGTTCAGGCATGGCCATGAGCAAGACCAGCAAATAAAGGTTTTTGCCTACTAGTCATGATCCCAATGCCTGCTGTTTCCCGTGCTGGCCAGTTCTAATTGTGGCCCCTGAGCAATAGCAGATGCCACTGAGTAATTTCAGGCTTCCTCAGATGATACAGAATTGTAGTACTTCTGACTGTTA
This sequence comes from Mustela putorius furo, assembly GCF_011764305.1. Taxonomy (NCBI): domain Eukaryota; kingdom Metazoa; phylum Chordata; class Mammalia; order Carnivora; family Mustelidae; genus Mustela; species Mustela putorius. The sequence goes on along the minus strand of NW_025422005.1, from coordinate 38,986,809 downwards.
AGTTTGTTTTAATAAGTCTATTTTTTAAAAAATGCTTTTGATTCCATGTTAGCACTCTCCAGGAACAACCATCATGGAAGAGGTACTAATTAACCTAGTAGACAAAAATGACTTGGCCAGTTAGACATCAGCCAGCTTTTGTTATCAGATACCCTGGAACTATCATTAGAGTCACATGAATGTAGAGGCCACAGGGGGCTACATAGCATGGACTCTTACTTACCAAAGCTGCCCTACCATTTGCTGCCTCTTAAAGTCAAACCTATGAGAAACAGATCAATGCTGAAGTTCCTAGTATGGCACTATTCCTTAAGGAGACCATCTGGCCATTTTTGGAAAATTTAACCACATTGGTCCTCTTCCAGCCAGGAAGAGCCAGTAGTTAATGGTCTAGACACCCAGTCTATTTATGAGTTTCCCTTTCTTGTATACAATACCAGTATGCAGCACCTTATAGAATATTTGATTCATAGGCATGGAATCCCACAAAACATAATATTCAAAGAAGGTACCCATGTCAAAGAAAAGAAAGTGTGTCAGGAACACTGGACTAGCCTTTTGAAGACAGAGCTGAAAAACCAGTTTAGAGGAAACACTATGAAAGGATGTGGTACTTTTTTTCAGTAAATATGCATTAAATAAGAGACTTCTAATATACACCTCTTATGACACTATGTTCCTAATGGAAAGAATATGTGGGTCTGGGAACCAAAGGGTAGGAGCAGGAGTGGTACCACACCCTGCTGACCTACTACCTACTGGGTAGGTAGGTCACCCTGTGACCTACTAGTAAATTTATGTTTCTGTCTTACATCTCTGGACTCTGAAGATTGGCAGTCCTAGTCCATAAAGGGAGTATACTCTTATCAAGGGACACAGTAAATGTCCCATTGAACTAAAGCTGAAGCTGCCACTGGGAAATTTTGCATTTCAGGTGTATAGGAATAAGCAGGATACAAAAGGAATAATCATCTTGGCAATAGTAATTGATCCTGATCCATCAGATGAACTAGGGTGGCTTTTACACAGTGAGGGTAAGAAGGAAAATGTTCGGAAAGCAAATGATTATCTTAAACACCTCTTGATATTCCCTTAGACCATTTTAACTTTAAATGGACATATGTAGAAATTCCTGCAACAGAAGGCTATGATTATTAGGGACTCAGAAGTCTCAGGAATGAAGGTTTAAGGTATACCAGTAGGTAAGATTGTGCGATTTCCTGAAATGATGGTTGTGGCATTTAGAATGAGGTAAAATGGCTACTGGAGGAGGGAGAGGATGAATCTTGGTTAAGGCCTGAACTGCAGTGTTGGAAAAAGTAGTTCATCATACTAACCTCCTTTCTGAGAGGCCCACAGGGACCATGTAGGAGCTGTTCCCTGAATCTGTGAAGAAATAGATCTGTGAAGTCCAGGCACTGTTCTTTTGTATCTGTGGAAAGGTGTTTCTCATATCTTCTACCACAGAGTATGCTACTACCATGCAGTGACTGGGAACAGTGCAGGGATTCTAGTCCTTGTCCATCTCTTAGAACTATGCTGCAGCCCAAGACTCTTCTACACAATCCTCTGTTTTTTCTCTCCTTTCACAGATGTCAGACCTGCTTTGCAGTCCAAATGCTCTCTGAACCTACTTATTATTTTTCCTGTTTATTCTTTGTAGACATTTCCCACAATATATCCTTTGCATGTCTAATCTCATCTTGGTGTTTACTTCTCAAACTAACACAACTGAAGAGGTCCTCAGTAAAGGCTCATGATCAAACAATACTGATATAGAACACATATAGAAACCCTTTCTCTATTCTGAGTTTGTGATAAAGATAGTATCTTCCAAAATATTTAGGATTCTTTTTCTATTAAGCATATGGTAGATCCTCATATTATGGTTGCTTTTTTAAACTGGTTATTTATTTTTATTTTTTTCTAAAGATGTTATTTATTTATTTGACAGATCACAAGTAGGCAGAGAGGGAGGCAGAAAGAGAGTGGAGGAAGTAGGCTCCCTACTGAGCAGAGAGCCCGATGCGGGGCTTGATCTCAGGACCCTGAGATCATGACCTGAGCGGAAGGCAGAGGATTTAACCCACTGAGCCACCCAGGTACCCCTCAAACTGGTTATTTTAGAAAGAGCACAACTTTATTCTGAGACAAACATATGTTAAGACTGTGTTTAATATTTATTTTCCTATGAGCTAGTAGTGTGACCTTGGGCCTAACATGGCATCCACTTTGGTTTCAGCTGAAAAATGCAAATTATGTGCATTATATAGGATTATAGTGAGATTATGCACATATTGTGCCTTGTTGATGTCTGTAACATAGAGCATGTTTAATAAAGGACAGTCCTATCCAATAGTTAAAGTGCATCATTATCAGCCAGTTGATGTTTTCTTTTGTTCCTCTGGATGAACATTTAGAGAAGAAGAGAATGTTTGAATTCCCTGAATTTCCAAGTTCCTATTCTCTCCTGACATTCTTGTCCTTGATGTTCATTCTGTGGTGCTGTTTCATAAAATTCCTCTACATGGTCCTTGGATCCCCCTGAAATTGTAATGGAATTGTATATTGCCCCAGCTAAGTAGGACTCCAGATAGAAGGGCATTATGGGGCCGTTATCAATAACTCCTTCTATGATTCTGTTAGTCTTATAGTAGTCTTCAGGAAGTGAAATAGAAGACATAGATTCTCTTTCTTTTGAAAGCTGAACTCTCCAGAGCCATGCTTATAATAAACTATTAGCTTCCTAAGTCTTTGGATAAGATGATTTGTGTTCCTTCGGGTTCTAGCAATAGAGATCTAATGTCTGGACATGTTCAGGAAATTTCTGCAAGCTCCTGTGGGAGCCTCTTGAGGCCTCCATCTCATGCTTCTTCAATAAGCCAACAAAGAGATGAACATATGCCAAAAATTTCTTTGCTTCCAGAACTAGAAAAGATGATCTATGCCTTCAATCTACATAGTCAAGGAAAAAGGGATAGAGACATGGAGACGCCTTTTGGAGAATTCCTTTCTTTTCTGAAATTCTGGATTCAACAGAAAATAGAGGTGTGGTGACAAACAGAAAAAAAAATCCTAAGATTTAATAATTGGTTTCTCTATGCTAATCACTGTTCACGGTGTTTTATATGCATTACATGTATAATTTAACTTCCACATATGCTCTAATGGATGACATTATCCCATTTTATCAATGAAGGAACACAAGTTACACAGTTAGTATATCCAGAACCAGAGTTAGTACCCAGATGTTTGTGACTCCTTACTTCATAGAAGTTTATAATTCATTTAAGCTGGACATTAGGGAGAACTAGAAAACAAAATATTTTAAAGTAAAATGTTAAATGATGCAGTTTAGATGGTGAAAGCCATAGTAGTTTAGGGAAAGGAGATAAGCTGTTGATGAAGTAAAAAGAGACTGAATATGGAATCAGCTGTTACTGATACTAACTTTGATTGACTAACCTTACAGGAAAAATGTACCTAAAAAAAAAGAAAAAAAAATGGCCATCCCTTCTGTGTGAGCACAAGTATTGTGGGGTTCCTTGTGTAGGGAATAAACTAACAGGGAAAAATCTCATTTCTGCTATGGCATAATTGAAGGCAAGTACATTAGTTAATATTAGGTTTCCCTACACAAAACAAAGAAACCCCAAACAATACTTGTTTGACAATGTAAGGGTTTCTTTTTCTTTCACATAAAAAAAAAGTCTGGAAGTATGCCATTGAGGCCTCATGAAGTCATGAGAGATCTAGGATTCTTCTGTTCTACCATGTGTAACTCTTGGCTTCTATCTTTAAGAATTAATTCTTCATCTAAAGATGGCTACAACAGGTCTAGCCATTGTGTTCAAATTTTAGAAAGCATGATAGAAGAGGGCACACCTTCCAACAAGTCAGTTGTATTTAAAGACATTTAACCTAAAAATTCAACTCAGTAACTTCCTCCTACATTTGACTGTTTACCACTGTTGGGGAAACTGAGTTGCTTCGTATTTTAGCTGAGTATAATGCTAAACAATATGAGGGCTCTGTTACTAAGGAAGAAGAGATATTGGGTAGGCAACTAATAATCTCTGTTGCAGCAAGGGACCCATCAGTTTGCCTCTGAGATCCCTGTCAGCCCTAACTTTTATTTTGGATTAAGAAATAATAGGAGCCAAAATTTAAAGCATTGATTATGTGCCAGGCATTGAGCTAAATTCTTTAAAAGCTTTTAATTTAATACAATAACTTTATAAAGGGGAATTACTTTCCTTTGTATAAAGAGTATTTGGCATATAATTATTGAGTGTTAAAAATGGTAGTGATGATGATAATGATGATGCTGCTGCTGATGATGAAAGTAATCATTAAAAATGGCTCAGACAGAAAGCTTGGGAAGATGATGGAGTAGGAGGACCCTGCATTTATGATTAGATATCATCTATATCTAATTCAGTAAACTGGAGAGTGATCTGAAGTCTGGCAGAACAAACTCTGCTACTAAATATAGAAAAAAATCTACATCTGAAAGCTTAGGAAGGTCAGAAAGGAGGAAGGAAGCTGTCTATAGGATGGAGAGAGTTATGTGTGGTGAAAAGGCAGAGAAATGGTCTGTTACACCAGGGAGCTCATATGGGGAAGACTAATCCTCATATTTGGCTTTAAAAACTATAAAGGCTGAATTCTGAGAGTTTTTAAAACTAGTTGGACTTGGAGCCTGGAGCTTTAAAAGTCAGCTGACTCAGCAGTGGACAAGTCTGGAGGGTGAGAGATAGCTGGATTGCTACCCTCAAAGGAGAAGCAGCCAGCACAAAGAGGCAAATAAAAATGGCAGTTTACACAATGCAGGGGGCAAACAGGAGAAAGATCTGTTCATACTGATTTCAGAGCATGTTGGGGGACTTCTCCAGAAATGAGGAGATGGCAGGCACCATTTTCCTCCTTCGCCCCCCAGCATAAGCACAGAGCCCATCTGTGGGAGGCACTGCTACATGATTCTTGCTAACAAAACTGCTAGAAGTATACCTTTCCCATGAATTCTCCTGAGGACTCCCCACTCCAAGCCTGCTACCTCTTTCTTGGGTTTAGGAGAGATTTTGTTAATACCTGTGACCCACGTATTCTCCATGTGCACAACTACCATCACCCAGACAGGTCCCCCAGCCACCACTGTGTGTTGGATCTAGCCATGCCTTGTCATAGCCATGATTGGTGCTCAGCCTTACAATGCCAGCAGTCCTTTGGGGGATCCAGCATAGGACTGTAACCCAATGCAAATTTTATAATATCACTGCCCTGTTTTCAGGTTCCCTAATGGGCACTCCCCCTAAGAACTGGTCAGCCTTGATCCCACTAACACCACAGAGAGCAAGTACAGCATACAACTGGAAGAAATTCAGTGCAGATGACTGCACTGTAAGGAAAAGTGGCACAGACACAACAGCAGGGCATAAGCAACACACATAGACAGTCCCGTAAAGTGACAGGTTCTGGTGAACAGGAGACACAGCACTGTGGAGCATTCTAGGACCTCTTCTTCATAAAGTCACTTCTTTGAATAGCACAAGATACAGTGGACTTTCTTAACACAGAGAGGCAGACAAAATGAGGAGACAGAGAAATTTATCCCAAATGAAAGAATAGGACAAGACGACAGCCAGAGATCTAATTGAAACAAACATAAGTAACATGCTCGATAGAGAATTTACAGAAACAATCAGAAGGGTAGTCACAGGATTTGAGAAAATAAGGGAGAATGTGAATGCAACCCTTAACACAGAGATAAGAAATAACATGAGAGAGATAATGGGCTTAATACAAAATAATAACACACTTGATGGAATGAACAACAGGGTGGAAGAAGCCTAGGAACTAATCAGTGACAGAATAGTGGAATAATCATGGAATAATGGAATAATTAAGACAGAATAATGGAAAATCAATCTGAACAAAAGAGAGGAAAAAGAATTATGCATAGGAGTCTCAGAAGAAGAGTAAGAAAAGGGGGCAAAAATTTATTTGAAGAAATATTGTGTGAAAACTTCCCTAATCTTGGGAAAGAAACAGATATCCAGATCTAGAAGGTGCAGAGAACTCCTATCAAAATAAACAAAAGCAGACTCACACCAAGACATACTGAAATTAAACTGGCAAAATGTAGTGATAAAGAAAAAATTCTAAAAGCAACAAGACATAAGAGTCAGTAACTTACAAGGGAAATCCCATAAGGCTTGCAGAGGATTTTCAACAGAAACTTTATGGGGATGTTATGTACAGCATGGTGACTACAGTTAATAATACTGTAGTGCATACTTCAAAGTTGTCAAGAGAGTAAATCCTGAAAGTTAACTTTGTTTATGGATAGTAACTAGATTTATTGTGGTGATAACTTCACAATGTATACAATTATTGAATCATTATGTTGTACACTTAAAATCAATATAATGTCATATGTCAATTATACCTCAATAAAAACTCTTTAAAAGAAAAAAAAAATAAAAAAAAATAAAAAGAAAATTGGTGTCTCTAACCAGAATTATTAAGAAAAAAAGAGAAAGGATTCAAATAAATGAAATCACAAATGAGAGGACAAACGACAACCAATACCACAGAAATACAACAATTATAAGAGACTATTAGAAAAACTATATATCAACAAAATTGGGCAATCCAGAAGAAATGGGTAAATTCCTAGAAACATATAGCCTACCAAAACTGGAACAGAAGGAAGTAGAAAACTTGAACAGACTGGTAACCAGCAAAGAAATTGAATCAGTAATCAAAATCCCCCCCCCCCAAAAAAAAAAACCCAGAAGTACAGGAGCAGATGGCTTCCCAGGGGAATTCTATCAAACATTTAAAGAGGAGTTAATATCTATTCTTCTCAAACTATTCCAAAATATAGGAAAGGAAGGAGAACTTCCAAATTCATCCTATGAGGCCAGCATTATCCTCATACCAAAACCAGAAAAAGATACCACTACAAAAGAGAACTATGGGCCTATATCTCTGGTGAGCATAGATGCAATATTCTTTAATAAAATAGTAGCAAACCAAATACAGCAATACATTGAAAAAGTTATCCATCAAGACCAGGTGGGATTTATTCCTGGGTTGCAAGAGTGGTTCAATATTTGCAAATAATTTGATACATCAAATCAATAAAAGAAAGGATAGCAACTATATATGATCATTTCAATACAGGCAGAAAAATCATTTGACAAAGTAAAACATCCACTCATGATAAATACTCTCTACAAAGCAGGTTTAGAGGGAACATACCTCAGTGTAATAAAGTCCATATATGAAAGACTGATAGCTAATATTTATCCTCAATGGGGAGAAATTGAGAGCTTTTTCCCCTAAGGACAGCAACAAGGCAAGGGTGTCCACTCTCACCTCTTTTATTCAACATAGTATTAGAAGTTCTAGTCATGACAATCAGACAACAAAAAGAAAGAAAAGGCATCCAGGGGCAGCTGGGTGGCTCAATGGGTTAAAGCCTCTGCCTTTGGCTCAGGTCATGATCCCAGAGTCCTGGGATAGAGCCCCGAATCTGGCTCTCTGCTCAGCAGGGAGCCTGCTTCCCTTACCCTCTCTCTGGCTGCCTCTCTGCCTACCTGTGATCTCTGCCTGACAAATAAATGAAATCTTAAAAAAAAAAAAAAAAAAAAAAAAAAAAAAAAAGAAAGAAAGAAAGAAAGAAAAGGCATCCAAATCGGTAAGGAAGGAGTAAAACTTTCACTACTTGCAGCGGACATGATACTATCTATAGTAATCCCAAAGACTCCACCAAAAAACTGCTAGAACTGATACATAAATTCAGTAAAGTCTCAGGATACAAAATCAATGTACAGAAATGTGTTGCATTTCTACATACCAATAATGAAGCAGCAGGAAGAGAAATTAAGGAAACAATCCCAATTACAAATGCACCAAAAATAATAAGATACCTAGGAATAAATCTAACCAAAGAATTGAAAGACCTATCTATACTCTGAAAACTGTAAAACATTGATGAAAGAAATTGAAAATGACATAAATGGAAAGACATTCCATGCTTATGGATTACTATTAAAATATCTATACTACTCAAAGCAATCCACATATTTCATAAAATCTCTATCAAAATAACACCAGCACTTTTTACAGAGGTAGAACAAACAATCCTAAAATGTGTGTGGGACCACGAAAGACCCCCAACAGTCAAAACAATCTTGATAATAAAACCAAAGCTACAGTCAGTTAAGCTTCTGCCTTTGGCTCAAGTCATGATCACAGGGTCTTGAATCAGGATTCCTGCTCAGTGGGGAGTTTACCTCTCCCTCTCTGCTTTCCCTCTGCCCCTCCCCCTGCTCATTCTTTCTCTCTCTCTCCCACATAAATGAATAAATAAATAAATAGTCTGGACTTCAAGTTATATTATAAAGATGTAGTAATCAATGCATCACCGTCTTGGGGGATGGGGGAAATAGACACATAGATCAATGGAACACAATAGAAAAGCCAGAAATGAACCCACAACATATGTTCAATTAATCCTGACAAAGCAGGAAAGAATATCAAATGGGAAAGGAAAGTCTGTTCAATAAATGGTGTTAGTAAAACTGGATGGCACCATGCAAAAGAAATAAGCAGGCCACTTTCATGCAGCATACACAAAATTAAATTCAAAATACATTAAAGAGCTAAATATAAGACCTCAAATCATTAAAATCCTAGAAGTGAACACTGGCAGTAATCTCTTTGACATCATTCATAGCAACTTTTTTTCTAGATATGTCTCCTGAGACAAGGGAAACAAAAGCAAAAATGAACTATTGGGATTACATCAAAATAAAAAACTTTTATATGGTGAAGGAAACAGTCAACAAAACTAGAAGGCAACATATGGATTGGAAGAAAATATTTACAAATGACATATCTGATAAGTGATATCTGTATCCAAAATAATAAAGAAAGTGTAAAACTCAACACCCAAGAAACAAATAATCCAACTAAATATGGACAGAAGAGATGAACAGACATTTCTCCAAAGGAGATATCCAGATGGCCAGCAGACACCTGAAAAAGTGTTTGTCGTCACTTACCATCAGGGAAATGCAAATCAAGTCTACAATGCAATATCACCCAACACCTGTCAGAATGGCTAATACCAACAACATTAAGAAACCATAGGTGAGTATATGGAGAAAAAGGAACCCTTGTGCACTGTTGTCAGCAAAGCAAACTGATACAGCTGCTCTGGGAAACAGTATAGCTGTTCCTCAAAATGTTAAAAATAGAAGTACCTTACAGTGCTATCTAGCAGTAACACTACTGGGTACTTACCCCCCAAAATTGAAAAATATTAATTCAAGTACATGCACCACTGTGTTTATTGCAGTATTATTTACAATAGCCAAGATATGGAAGCAGCCCAGGTGTTCATGAATAGAGGAATGGATAAACATGTGTTATATATATACTAGGACACATAAAAGAATGAATTCTTGTCAATGACCTGGGTGAAGCTAGAGAGTACTGTGCTATGTGTAATAAATCAGACAGAGGAAGAAAAATACATGATTTCACTCATGTGGAATTTAAGAAATAAAACAAATTGGCAACATAGGGGAAAAAGAGGGAGAGAGAGAGAGACAGGCAAACCAAGAAATAGACTGTTAACTATACAGAACAAAGTGATGGTTACCAGAGAGGATGTGGACGGGGAGAGTGATGAAGTAGGTGATAGGGATTAAGGAGGACATGTGTAATGAGCACCATGGGCTGCAAGGAAGTGTTAAATCACTATATTGTCCACGGAAAATGAAATTGAACATTACATCAAAATCTAATGATGTACTCTATGTTGGCTAATTGAACATAATAAAAATAAAATGGTTAAATACTAAAATAATAAATAATTAAATGGCTCATATTTATTGAATGCTCATGATGTGCCTGTTACTGTGCTAAGTAAGGGCTTTTGATTCTAGACACACACACACACACACACACACATGCTAGTACTCCTGAAAAACCATAGGAGGTGCAAGTTTTATTTTCATTCTACAGAGGAAGAAAATGAGCATTAGATCATATAAGTAACTTTCCCTAAAGTCCACAGCTAGTCAGTGGCAGAGCCAAGACTACCATTTAAACCTTAAATGCAAAGCCATTGCTTTAAACTACTGTGCTATATTTAAAGGACTGTACAAGCCCAGGGAGTACAGAATTAACTAATAGTTCTTTCTTGAGGAGCTCATAGTTCAGTCAGTTGACAGTTATATATATCATATAAACAATTGTATTGTCATTTCACAAACACATATTTGAGATTTTTCAAGTTATAATGAGACCACAGAATTTACTTTTAGTGTTCAAGAGAGGTGGATCTATGCCCTTGGTCCTTGGACCTAAATTTAGTAGCTGAACCACTGAGGTGAAAGGATCTTGTAAATGTTCAGCATTAGTAGTAATGACATTCAAAATGTAATCGGCTTGCTACTTTGTCAGTAAGCAAACAGGTAAATGAGTAGCTCAGAGGTCTCAAATGCTAAGGAGGAAGCTTCTGAGACACTGAGGATATAGATATAATTTAGAGACTTACTTTGACTCTACTTTCCAAAACTGAGTTTTGTTATATAATCAAGGAGTCTAGGTGTTGTAAAAGTTTCTTTGTAATGGAAGTGTTTACATTTTTAATGCAAGTTCTTCCAAAATGCTTATGTACACCATTAGTGTAGAAAGGGAAGAGAGACATAGCAGAGGATCAAGAATTTGGGCAGTGGTGGGATTGAACCTTTGTGGAGTTATCACCAGCAGCTGCACAATTCCTTGGGAAACCAAAGGCCCAAGGAAGAGCTAAGAAAGATATGTTGCATCTGCTGCTCTTGCCCTATGTGGTTTCTGTACTTGGGCTACTTGTCTGTATCCTTTACTAATTAAATTAGTAACACAATCCAATTTTAGAGAAAGTATGTGATCTTTTCTTGTAACCTATCTGCAATCTACCCGAGATGCTGCAGAGGAGCTTCCTAGGGAGGAGTTCTTTATAGATTTTGGATACTAACCCTTTATCAGATGTCATTTGCAAATATCTTTTCCCATTCTGAAGGTTGCTTTTTAGTTTTGTTGATTGTTCCCTCTGCAGAAGGTTTTTATCTTGAAGTCCCAGTAGTTCATTTTTGCTTTTGTTTCCCTTGCCTTAGGAGACATATCTAGTAAGAAGTTGCTATGGCCAATGTCAAAGAGGTTACTGTGTATGTTCTCCTCTAGAATTTTGATAGTTTCCTTACTTGATCTTTACGATAACCCTTCAGAATAGGTATTATTACTACATTTTGCAAACTAGGAAACTGAGGCACAATTAGTATCTTGTATAAGTGCTTGTAGTAAGTGCATAGACAAGGTCCTTCTGATTCCAAATCTGTTATTTTTTGATTATGATAGTTATGTTTGGCTACATTGCAGGGTGCTAGGTTAAGAATATTTAAGGTCAGCAGAAAAGGGTACTAGAAAAAAGATGACTAGAATAATGATCACCTGATTGAAACTTGGCATTGCTTCAGCCAGCCCAATAATAAGTGAAATTAACTGTTCACATCATGGAGGCTCAGTAAAATTTGGTTCTAGCAATACTTACTCTGGATTCATTAGTAGCATTTATTGGGTCTTTTTTTGTTGAGGGCACAAATAATTTGGCAAGAATGTAAGAGGTGGATAAAGAAAATAAGGAAACTGAAGGCATCAATAATCTATCTTTACTAGCTTCCACATCTCTATTCTTTTGGCAATATTGTACTAACAGAGGTGGGAGAAGAAATTCTGAGAAGTCAAACAGAATCTGTGCAATCCACACATAGGTTGCCTTTTTCATACCAGAGAGTGGTTAAGGTGCTATGGCTTTTGGGAAATAAAGATGTGGTGCCCTCTAGAACTTGGGGTAAACTGTTTAGATATCAGGAGTGAAACATTATCTCTTTCAGGAGTGACGGGGGGGTTAGGTCTAGGCAATGTTCATGTGAAATGTTATTGCTAAGATGTTATTTTGGTGGTAGAGAGCCAGTTATAGCCTGGGAATTATTGAATTGTCTAAATTATTAACTATATTCCAGATATCATTATAATTACCAAAAGGATTTGGCTTAATGTTATAACTCTGGTACAGAAAATACTTAACCTAAAAGAAAAATTACTTCATTTTGGAGAAGGGAACTAATATTTGATGACTGTTTATTATTCACCATACACTTGACTAGGTGATTTATATTCCTGACTTTGTTTAATCCTTGCACTGTATGGTAGGTAGTTATAATTTTCCTCATATATGAGTGTAGAAATGGAGCCTAAGAGGACGTGTGTTTTTCCTAAGATCACTTAGTAATAGAATCTGAACCTAGGTTTGTCATACTCTACTACCTATAATGTATATCTTTTGACATCTCTGTTACTTTCTCATTTTCCATTTTTTTCAGCATACCTATAGCTAAATTATAAACAATTAAAAGCCTAGAGTAAATCTCAGTAATTAATGAAATTATTTCCTGAGTGTTCACTGTGTGATAGTACTATGATAAGGGTACCATTAGACTGGGCCTTTCTGAAGTCAAGATATGATTCATGCATATAGATATGGCACTATGATGACAGGAAATTATACGCAATTTTCCTGGTTAAAAGAACATAAATTTTAATTATACAATCCTGAATTTTGCCTCATGGAGTTTACGTTCTAGTTGGAAGAAAAGAGAGTGTAGTAGTAAATAAAACATGACAGATAATACAAAAAAAAAAGCTGCTATGGAGGAAATAAAAATCATAGATGAGGATTAGGAATTGCATTGATGGAGGTTACATTTTTTAAGTAGAGTAACGATGGGATATAACACTGTGAAGGTAGAATTTGAGCAAAAGTCTGAAAGAGGTGAACCAGTCAGATACTTAGAGAAGAGCTTATGAATCAGAGGATACAAGTGCAAAATCTTCAGTGAGAACATGGCTGACATATTTTTGGAAAGCAAGTACTTCTTTATGGCTGAAACAGTGAGTGAAGGGAAGATTAAAGGGAAGTGAGGTCATAGAAGTGATGTGGTCAAGATTATGGGTCAGTTAAAGGGCTTATACTGGTATATGGCAGAAAGATTAGAGGGTCATGAAAATGGGAGTATTACAATTTGACTTGCATGATTTGTCCTCAATGGAGAGAATGAACTTTAGGGAAAGAAATACAGAAGCAGACAAACCAGTTAAGAGGCAATTGAAATAATCCCATCAAAAAATTATGGTTTGGACTGGGGTACTAGCAGTAGGTGTGATGAGCACAATCATATTCTGGGAATATTTTCAACTATAACTAATAGGTTTGCTCATAGATTAGCTTTGGGATGTGAGAGAATGAGAAGAGTTGAGGATGATTTCAAAAGTTTGATCTGAACATATGTTAGAATGAAATTGCTATTAATAAGATGAGAAAGACTCTGAAAAGAACAAGTGGGAGAGAAAAGATCAGGAAACTGATTTCAGATATGTTTATTAGCAATCTGAAGAGAGATGTTGAATAAGCAGTTGGCTGAATGTGTCTGGGGTTCAAGGACAAGTCTGAACTCTGTTATAAAATTTGAGAGCCTTCAGTGTAAACAAATGGTATTTAAAGCCATGTGACTGATTGAGGTGATTATCAAGGGAACTAGTGTATTTTGAAAAAGGAAAAGTTTCCAGGATTGGATCCTGGGGAGAAGATATTTAGAGATCAAGGAAATTAAGAAAATCCTCAAAAGGTGCTTGAGAAGGAGCAGCAGGTCAAGCCAGAGGAAAACAAAAACAGTGTTGTATGCATCACTGTCAAGTCAAATAAATTGAAGAATAAGAATAGATTTATAAGATTTAACAATGTGGAAGATATCAAGAATCTTGACAGAAGTAGTGGACTGGGTCAAGATAACTAGTTTGAAGATTAAATGATATCATGAATATGGAGTATATAGCTCAGTGCCAGGCACATAGAACTGCCTTATATATATTTCTCTTTCCATCCATTTTCCTCCTCTAGAAAAAGCAGGATCAAAGGAAGTGAAATAAGATATTAAGAGGAATGTAAAGAAGTATTAAAATTCTAACTTTGGGGGAGATAATAAGCTATTTAAATCATGTGCAATAGGCTGAAGCCAGTTCATTTAGTGTCCAGCGAAGGAGTGGGGGTTTTTCTTTTCTAACCAAAAGAAGATACATTGCAATCAGGAAAATGTTGTGATAAAAATTGTTATTTCCTTGTATCTTCCTTAGTGCTTTGCACTTAGGCAGTGTTAAAAAGGATTTATTGATTTAAATGGCTTTGGTCTGAATAATTTAAATAATTTACAAAAGTATCCTTGACTGTCCGAGAGAGAAACCAAATGATCTAAGTGCCCTTTCCTTTTGAATTGCACTGATACTCTGTTCAGTCTGCTATGCTTGACTGTTTTATCCATTTCTTTCTCAGTATATTTGCTTTGGTGCTTTATGAAATTCAACATAAATCTCTGTACTAGAATATTATTTGGCATAATTCTGTAACATCAGGTCATAACTACAAACTGTCAGGGCATATCTGGCAGTTGTCTCATCTTTTCATGTCTTTATATAATCCTTTAAAATCAGATACTGTACTATCCAATAATTCAGAGCATTTTATGGGGTTTTAAATTGAGACGATCTCCAACCTTTTGGAATATTCGGATCTATGGATTTAAGAGGTTTTTCCCAGAGCTATTTATGCCTATTTTGTCTCTTGCATATTTGTTTGTCTTGAAATACAGTTTCTCTTCTAGCTGGGTTTTCTGTCACAGCATATAGACAAGTCCTATAGCCTTTTCATCAGCTGTCAAGAGATTTATATTATGTCCTTTGCCTTCTGCTTTGAAAAAGAGAAATAAAGTTAAACTTACTTGTAGGTTTATTGTGAGAATAAGATTTTTAAAGAAAGCAGCACAATATAGTGAAAAGAGCAATGAATTAGGAGGCATGACCCCCAGACTCTAAACCCAGCTGTGCCACTGTGTTAGGAATTTGTTGGGAGAACCAAGGCACTTCACTCTTCTAAGTCTCACTTTTCTTTTATAACAGAAGGGGAGTAGGATTCAGTAATATAATTCATTCATTTATTCAACAAATATTCTGAGTGCCTCTCCTATTAGGACTATTAATATGAATAAGGTCTACTTTCTTCCCTAAGACACTTGTATACTAAAGATGAAGACAGAAGAAAAATAATGCAAATCAGTTTATATAAAAGAGATATTCAAAATGGAGAATATAATTTAGCAGCATAAATAAGGGGCAACTGATCAACTTGGGTGATTAGAAAATATTTCCAAAAGGAAATAACTAAGTTTAAATTGAACCTTTAAATTTATTTTTATTGGAATTCTTATATGTTGTTGGTGGGGGTGTAAATTCATACATACACTTGTAGAAAGATACTATGAAAGTATGACTAGAGCTAACATACATAAACCTTTTGCTCTAGTAGATAATACTGGTTTTTCAGTCCCAGATATGTGTGCAAACATTCTCCAGAAGACATATAAAAATATTTTTAGTGGACTATTTGTAATAATCAAAAGAGTATTATTCAAAAGGCTACAAATAGTAGAATTGATCAATTGGGTTACAATCCTGCCTGTATCTTGGAATACCATACAAGAGAATGAGTGAACTGTAACTGCAGGCAACAACATGCAAGAATCTCACAAAAATAATACGGAGAGTAAGGGGCCAGACACAAAAGAATATATGCCATATGATTTCCTTCAAAAAGTTGAAAATGGACAAAAATAACACTATTAAAAGTTAGTATAGTGGGTACTGTTGGTGAGTGAATTGTGCCTGGAAAGTTCCTTCTCTAGTGCTGGTTTTTCTCTATTTCTTGATCTGAGGGTGGTATATACAGGTGTGCTGGTTTCTAAAAAAAAAAAAAATTATCAAACTATGCATTTGTAATTTGTGCACTTCTATGTATGTATGATATAATTCAATAAAGAGCTTACATACCAAAATGAATGGAAGATCATAGCTAGGAAGGGTGTTTTAAATTGAAAAAGGAGCATAAACAAAAGGAAGAAGCCTTAAAAGAACATGGTAAAGTTTTTTGTTTCTCACATGCTGTGATTCTAATATTCATTTTCATTTATTTAGTAAAAACTGTTGATGCTTACTATGTGATATAATTTCTTAAACTAGTAAACTTTGGGGAAATGATAATGGAAATTTACTTCAGTTCTTTTCCTACACAATTAAGTATTTCATTTATGGGAACAAGACAAAATGACAACAACTTTTGCTTGAGATTCCTGCAGGCACTATATTTTTAATATCTTTGTCTTACTATTACCTAGCACAGAGCCTTTCAAACAAGCATACTCTAAATGTTGAGTAGATTATACCACCATCTACAATACACACATGCACACAGAATACATACACTTATTTGCATGATTTCCAAAGGGGTTCACAGGATTGATATGAGTTTGCCAAAGCACAAAATCTTATTTTGCACAGCACTTTAACTTTAAAAGGCCTTTTACCTTCTCAGAAACATAATTTTTGACATCTTTTTCCATGTACGATTAATAAAATATTGGAAATTAATTGTTAAAATTATCATTACATTCAACAATTTGAGTTGAATCTAGTATATTGTATTTTTAAGGTTTTTTTTTTTTTTTGGAAATCGAGACAAAAACAAGGTCAAATTGTAGTTTGGAAGTGACTCATACTTTCTTTTCACATTCCATATCTACTTCTTTTCACATTCCAGATTCATTGATCTCAGTATGAATAATTCTATTCTGTAGTCATAGTTGTTGGTAATAGCAGAGTCTGCCTTTAAAAGTATGGTTGATAACTAAAAATATATTGGGCCATTTCTCTCATGTTTTGGATATTTTCCATTTGCTCCTTTATATCTGAGATTCCCTTTTTTCTTACCCTGCTTACAGTCCCAGGAGACTAACCATTATGGACTAAATTAACAGGCTTCTTTATACTCTGGCTTGCAGTTATGTGCCAATGACAGGCACTGTCAAGGCATCACAAGGTGGGAAAGAGAGAGATTGGAATATTTATTGCTCTTCATTAAAGCCACCTTAACATTTTCCAGGTTTCGGTAACAACTCTCTCCCAATGATCCTTCATGCTTAAAGAGGCTTAGATAAGCTTCAACCTCCATGTGTGTAAGGTAAAAGTATTTTGTTTTTGCCATAACTGGGACATTTCATTATCTCTGGTTGGTTTTTCTTACTCTGCTGGCACTCATTAGTTTTTCCTTTCTTAAACTCTCATTTATCTTGTTAGAATTTGCCATCTGTTTTTAGCCAGACCTTGAATGATATGCTAGACTAAGTTTTGGTGTGGTTTTGGTTTATTTTCCATGCTGTGCTGTACCAGCTCTTCTCTTTGGTCAGGATCCAGCTGTAAACTTACTGCCTCTAAAATATGAATTTTGGAGCCTAAGAAATCTGTGTTTGAATTAAAACACCAACACTTATCAGCTGTGTGACTTTGTGTAAATTTCTGCATATTTTTGAACTAGTTAGTTTCCTTCTTTATAAAATTAGGGGAAATACCTCCATTTAAAGTTGTGAGCTCTTAAATAAAATTGTTTTCAAAGCTCCTGGCACTAAATTTTGGTCTCAGTAAATGTTATTTTTCTTCTCCCTCTCTCTCTGATCAACTTATCATGTTTTACTTTTTATTTTCTATTATACATTTGTTTGTATGTTGCTTTGAATCTGTTTTCTAGTTGTTTCTGAACTATAAAGAGACTTGCCTTGCCTTTCTGAGTTTACTCTGAATTTCAAAGGGAAATGGGTCATAGAGAAAGTCTAAAATTAACTAAAAATTGTGTGTGTTTAGAATTTTAAAAAATTTACTCATGCTATTATGGCTAGTCCTCATAACTCTGAAAGGAAGAATATATTTTTCTCTCATTTCAAAGATGATGGAACTATGCACAGAGAAATTAATTATCTAATTTCTCTAATAATGCACTAAATGGTGTTGAAACATAATTCGAACTCAGGTTCTTAGGTTTTAATCCCCTTCTTTTCTGTTATACTATAATGGACTTATTTTGCTTCTTGAATACATTATTCTTTTTTTAAAATTTATTTTCAGTGTAACAGTATTCATTGTTTTTGCAACACACCCAGTGCTCCATACAATCCGTACCCTCTTTAAAACCCACCACCTGGTTCCCCCATCCTCCTGCCTTCGGCCCATTCAGAACCCTCAGATTGTTTTTCAGAGTCCATAATTTCTCATGGTTCACCTCCCCTTTCAATTTCCCTCAACTCCCTTCTCCTCTCCATCTCCCCTCGTCATGCTATTTGTTATGCTCCACAAATAAGTGAAACCATATGATAATTGACTCTCTCTGCTTGACTTATTTCACTCAGCATAGTCTCTTCCAATCCTGTCCATGATGCTACAAAAGTTGGGTATTCATCCTTTCTGATGGAGGCATAATACTCCACAGTGTATGTGGATCACATCTTCCTTATCCATTCGTCCGTTGAAGGGCATCTTGGTTCTTTCCACAGTTCGGCGACCATGGCCATTGCTGCTATAAACATTGGGCTACAGATGGTCCTTCTTTTCACTACATCTGTATTTTTGGTGTAAATACCCAGTAGTGCAATGGCAGGGTTATAGGGAGGCTCTATTTTTAATTTCTTGAGGAATCTCCACACTGTTCTCCAAAGTGGCTGCACCAACTTGCATTCCCACCAACAGTGTAAGAGGGTTCCCCTTTCTCCACATCCTCTCCAACACATGTTGTTTCCTGTCTTGCTAATTTGGGCCATTCTAACTGGTGTAAAGGTAGTATCTCAATGTGGTTTTAATTTGAATCTCCCTGACGGGTACTGTTGATGCACATTTTTTCATGTGTCCCATAGCCATTTTTATGTCTTCATTGGAGAAGACATAAAAAGAAGAAAGACATAAATAGAGAAGTGTCTGTTCATATCTTCTGCCCCCCCCCCCTTTTTTTATAGGATTGTCTGTTTTGTGTGTGTTGAGTTTGAGGAGTTCATTATAGATCCTGGATATCAACCTTTGTCTGTACTGTCATTTGCAAATATCTTCTCCCATTCCGTGGGTTGCCTCGTTGTTTTGTTGACTGTTTCCTTTGCTGTGCAGAAGCTTTTGATCTTGACAAAGTCCCAAAAGTTCATCTTTGCTTTTGTTTCCTTTGCCTTTTACACATATCTTTTTTTTTTTTTAAGATTTTATTTATTTGACAGAGAGAGATCACAAGTAGGCAGAGAGGCAGGCAGAGAGAGAGAGGAGGAAGCAGGCTCCCTGCTGAGCAGAGAGCCCGATGCGGGACTCGATCCCGGGAACTCGAGATCATGACCTGAGCCGAAGGCAGCGGCCTAACCCACTGAGCCACCCACGTGTCCCATGGAGACATATCTTGAAAGATATGGAGACATATCTTGAAAGAAGTTGTTGTGGCTGATATCGAAGAGATTACTGCCTAGGTTCTCCTCTAGCATTCTGATGGATTCCTGTCTCACATTGAGGTCTTTCATCCATTTTGCATTTATCTTTGTGTACGGTGTAAGAGAATGGTCGAGTTTCATTCTTCTACATATAGCTGTCCAGTTTTCCCAGAACCATTTATTGAAGAGACTTCCTTTTTTCCACTGTATATTTTTTCCTGTTTTGTCAAAGATTATTTGACCATAGAGTTGAGGGTCCATATCTAGGCTCTCTACTCTGTTCCACTGGTCTATGTGTCTGTTTTTATGCCAGGACCATGCTGTCTTGGTGATCACAGCTTTGTAGTAAAGCTTGAAATCAGGTAACGTGATTCCCCCATTTTTATTTTTGTTTTTAAACATTTCCTTAGCGATTCGGGCTCTCTTCTGATTCCATACAAATTTTAGGATTATGTGCTCCAGCTCTTTGAAGAATACCAGTGGAATTTTGATCGGAACGACATTAAAAGTATAGGTTGCTCTAGGCAGTATAACATTATAACAATGTTTATTCTTCCGATCCAAGAGCATGGAATGGTCTTCCATCTTTTTGTGTCTTCTTCAGTTTCTTTTATGAGTGTTCTGTAGTTCCTCGAGTCCAGTTCCTTTATCTCTTTGGTGAGGTTTATTCTCAGGTATCTTATGGTTCTTGGTGCTCTAGTAAATTGAATCGATTCTCTAATTTTCCTTTCTGTATTTTCATTGCTAGTGTATAAAAAAGCCACCGATTTCTGTACATTGACTTTGTATCCTGCCACGTTGCTGAATTGCTGTATGAGTTCTAGTAGTTTGGGGGTGGAGCCTTTTGGGTTTTCCATATAAAGAATCATGTCATCTGCGAAGAGAGAGAGTTTGACTTCTTCATTGCCAATTTGGATACCTTTTATTTCTCTTTGTTTTCTGATTGCTGTTGCTAGGACTTCTAATACTATGTTGAACAAGAGTGGTGAGAGTGGGCTTCCTTGTTGTGTTCCTCATCTCAACAGGAAGGCTGCAAGCTTTTTGCCATTGAGGATGATATTTGCTTTGGGTCTTTCATAGACAGATTCTATGAAGTTCAGGAATTTTCCTTCTGTCCCTATACTTTGAAGCGTTTTAATCAGGAACGGATGCTGGATTTTGTCAAATGCTTTTTCTGCATCAATTGAGAGGACCATGTGTTTCTTCTCTCTTCTCATATTAACTTGTTCTATCACATTGATTGATTTGCAAATGTTGAACCATCCTTGCAACCCAGGGATGAATCTCACCTGGTCATGGTGGATAATCTTTCAATATGCCCTTGGATCCCATTTGCTAGGGTCTTGTTGAGAATCTTAGCATCCATATCCATCAGTGATATTGGTCTGAAATTCTCCTTTTTGGTAGGGTCTTTGCCTTGTTTGGGGATCAGGGTAATGCTGGCTTGATAGAAAGAGTCTGGAAGCTTTCCTTCTGAATCAATTTTTTGAAGCAGCTTCAGGAGATTAGGTGTTATTTCTTTTTTGAAAGTATGGTAGAATACCCCAGGGAATCAATCAATCAGGTCCTGGGCTCTTGTTTTTTGGGAGGTTTTTGATCACTGCTTCAATTTCGTTACTAGACATTGGTGTATTCAGGTTGTCAATTTCTTCCTGGTTCAATTTTGGGAGTTTATAGTTTTCCAGGAATGCATCCATTTGGTCTAGGTTGCTTAGGTTATTGCCATATAACAGTTGATAATAACTTCTGATGATTGTTTCTACTTCCTTGGTGTTAGTTGTGATCTCTCCCTTTTCATTCATAATTTTATTAATTTGGGCTTTCTTTTCTTTTGGATTAGTGTGGCCAATGGTTTATCGATCTTATTGATTCTTTAAAAAAACCAGTTTCTAGTTTCATTGATACGTTCTACTGTATCTCTGGTCTCTACCTCATTGATCTCTGCTCTAATCTTGATTATTTCCCTTCTTATGTGTGGAGTTGGTTTGATTTGTTGTTGATTTCCCTGTTCTTTAAGGTGTAGAGACAGCTGGTGTATTCTGGATTTTTCAATTTTTTTGAGGGAGGCTTGGATGGCTATGTATTTCGCCCTTAGGGCTGCCTTTGCTGTATCCCATAGGTTTTGGATGGAAGTGTCTTCATTCTCATTGATTTCCATGAATTGTTTCAGTTCTTCTTTGATCTCTGGTTGATCCAAGCATTCTTAAGCAAGGTGGTCTTTAGCTTCCAGGTGTTTGAGTTCCTTCTGAACTTTTCCTTGTGACTGAGCTCCAGTTTCAAAGCACTGTGATCTGAGAATATGCAGGGAATAATCTCAGTCTTTTGGCATTGGTTGAGTCCTGATTTGTGACCCAGTATGTGGTCTATTCTTGAGAAGGTTCCATGTGCACTTGAGAAGAATGAGTATTCTGTTGTTTTAGGGTGGAATGTTCTGTATATATCTATGAGGTCCATCTGGTCCAATGTGTTATTCAATGCTCTTGTTTCTTTGATTTTCTCCTTCGATGATCTATTTCAGGGAGAGGCATGTTAAGATCTCCTACTATTAATGTATTCTTATCAATATGACTCTTTATCTTGATTAACATCTTTCTTATGTAATTGGCTGTTCCCATATTGGGGCATAGATGTTTACAATTGTTAGATCATCTTGGTGGATAGTCCCTTTAAGAATGATGTAGTGTCGGCACGCCTGAGTGGTTCAGTTGGTTTAAGCCTCTGCCTTGCACTCAGGTCATGATCCCAGGCTCCTGGGATCAAGCCCCGCATCAGGATCTCTGCTCCGCAGAGAGCCTGCTTCCTCCTCTCTCTCTCTGCCTGTCTCTCTGCCTACTTGTGATCTCTGTCAAATAAATAAATAAAATCTTAAAAAAAAAAAGAATGATGTAGTGTCCTTCTGTATCTCTGACTACAGTCTTTAGTTTAAAATATAATTTATCTGATATGGGAATCACTACCCTGACCTTCTTTTGAGGCCCATTGGCATGAAAGATGCTTCTCCATCCCTTCACTTTCAGTCTGGGTGTATCCTTATATTCGAATTGGTTCTCTTGTAGACAACATATGGATGGGTCCTGTCATTTTATCCAATCTGCAACCCTGTGTTGTTTTATGGGTGCATTTAGGCCATTCACATTGAGAGTGATTATTGATAGATACGTTTTTATTGACATCGTGTTACCTTTGACGTTTTTCTGTAGATTGTCTCTATATTTTTCTTCAATGCTATTCTTAGGATCGTTCCTCTTTTTTAGAATCCCCCTGAATATTTCCTGCAGTGTTGGCTTGGTGGTTGCATAGTCTTTTAAGCCTTGCCAGTCTTGGAAGCTCTTTATCTCTCCATCCATTTTGAATGTCAGTCTTGCTGGATAAAGTATTCTGGGCTGCATATTCTTCTCATTTAGTGCCCTGAATATATCTTGCCAGCCCTTTCTAGCTTGCCAGGTCTCTGTGGACAGGTCTGATGTTATTCTGATGGGCTTTCCTCTGTAAGTAAGGAGCCTCTTTGTCCTAGAGACTTTCAAGAGATTGTATCTGCAATTATGATTCCTCAATTTGACTATCTGGTGCCTTGATGTTTTTCTGGAATCTATAATCTTGGGTGGAGACTGTTCGGCCCTAGTACATGAACTCGGGTCCATTCATGAGACTCAGAAAATTTTCATGAAGAACTTGTTCCACTATATCTTCTAGACTTCTTTCTTTCTCCTCCCCTTCAGGGATTCCAATAATTCTGACGTTGGAATGTTTCATGGCTTCATTTATTTCTCTGATTCTGTTGTCATGGCTTCCAAGCTGTTTTTTTCCAGGCTTCCTCCTGATCCTTTCTATCTGTTTGTCCTCGAGATCACTAATTCTATCTTCTGTCTCAGTTACCCTAGCTTTGAGAGAATTTAGATTAGATTGAAACTCATTGAGAGCATTGTGAACCTCATCCCTGGTCACTTTCAGTTCTGCCCTAATCAATTCCATTTGGTGATCCATGGCTTTCTCCAACCTAGCTATTGCCTGAATAATTGTTAGCCTGAATTCTCTTTCTGCCATATTGTCTATGTTGATAGCCGTTAGCTCTGTTGCAGAAGGTCCATCCTCTGTATTTTTCTTATGTTGTGTGTTCCTCCTCCTAGTCTTTTTGGTGAGAGATGACTGAACAGATGTAGCTGGATGTATCGATCATGTTGCAGTCATGGTGCACTCTGGAATGCTTCTGAGCAATCAGGATTCCCCACCCAAATGAGAGAAAAAAGAAAAGAAAAAAGAAAAAAAGAGAGAGGGAGAGAGACATGAAAAAAAAGAGAAGATGAAAGAGAAAGTTCAGCCCAAATGGGCCCCAAAGTAAGATTGATAAAGTATACAAACAAAAACAGACAAACAAAAAGACTGATAAAAGTATATGACAAGATAAAACAAAACAAAACTTTATCTATATATATATATATAGAGAGAGAGAGAGAGAGAGAGGAAGAACCTCATCAAAAAGAACCCCAAGTATAAGATTTATATACTATCAGGACAAACACAAAAACACAGAAAAACTGGTGGAAGAAAAAGATGGGAGAGTGCCCATATAAATTCTCAGTGTGGGCGAGGAAGGTTGTTTTGATTCTTCCTGGATGTATCTTGATATCTTGCTTGAAGGACTCAACTTTCCTAAGATAAAGGGGGATTAAAAATTGGTTTACCTATCGGGGTAGCATTGATTGGGGAAAGGGGATTACCTTGAAGTTTAACTCTATATGAATATTAGAAAATAAAAATTAAAAAGGAAATAACTAGACTAAACTAAACTAAAATTTAAAAAAAATTAAAATAATAGAAATGCAAAAGAAAAACACAGGTGTATTTATCAGAAAGTTCAGGTTAGAAGGTTATTATGGAATTTGATATACTGGACATCTCACTGTGATGGTAAATAGGTTAAAAATTATGTATATTTTTTTAAAAAAATGAACCAGTATAGTGGGAATGAGTCAAGAATAAAAGTTGTCCTATGAAGTAGTGGTGGTTGTTGTCTTAGTCTTTTTTTTTTTTTTTTCTTTCCTGGTTGGTTTCCTGGGGGAGGGGCCTGCCACGTGGGTTTTCAGTGATGATGTTCCCTGAGTTAAGTCCTCCCGCCCCCCTCAAGGGGGTGAGCTCTGAGGAATCAGGTTTTTTCAGGCTTTTGTTCTCTGGAGGTTTTTGTTGGTTCACCTTTTTTTTTCTCTCACCTTGACTGTTTTTCATGGTTTTTGTAGGTTTAGAGGCAAGTAAACTGCACCCTGACCTCCCTCTCAGAGAGAAGCCTCAGCCTGGTCCCTTGTGGGTGCTGCAGAGCCCATATAAATTCCCCCTTGGCTGCTGGCAGAACAGGTTCCGAGTCGTGGTCCCTGGGGATGCAGGATCTTCTGCTTGTACCCAAAACCATGGCCGCAGCGGCGGCTGTCTGGGCAGCTCCAGACTGCCAGAGAGGTTCCAAGCAGCGATTGCATGCTGAGATTTTCCCGCTGGCCCAGACTGGGAGTGCCCGGTCTTTCTGGGTCTTAGAGCGCCGGGCTTGCGCACACCTCTCTCAGGGGAGGCTGTGGATTGTGCGTGCGTCTTAGGCTCTGAGAGCAGGGCACGCATCCGAGAGCACCAGGCTGGGCCTTGGACTACCTTCTCAGGGGAGAATTCGGGGCTTGCGCGCCTCTCAGGCTCTGATACAATGGCGCAGGTCTAAGAGCGCTGGGCAGGGCCTTCGCGCACCTCTCTCAGAGGCGTTCTGCCAGCTGGCGAGGCTCCCAGCCCCTTACAGGAGCCAGACCCAATGCTGGAGGCTCAGGGACCAGGACCTGGTTTCTCCTGCACACTCTCTCCTGCTCAGCGCCAGGGGAGGCTGTCCTGGGTCTGGGGACTTAAGGCCCTGTCCCTAGCTGCCCTGATTCCCACAATACCCCCCCACACACACACACACATCCTTTGCTCTTTTTGAGTGCTTTCAACCAGTCTCCAAGTTAATGCTGGTCCCCAGGTGCAGGGAACTCCCATATTAGGGGTATTACTTTCCAATCCATCACCTCTGGTTGCTCCCTCCCCCTTTTGTTTATCTTCCAATATCAGTCCGACATTCCCACTCTGCTTTACCTTCCCACTGGCATCTTCTGCCCCTGTAGAGATCCAGACGTGTATAATTCTGATCTCAGGCTGATTTCATGGGTGATCGGACTTCTTTGGTAGGTAATCAGCTCACTTTAGGGTACAGGTTGAAACGGAGCCTCCTCCTACTTCCCCGTCATCTTGTCTCCTAAAAATGAATACATTATCCTTTGATTCACTTCTATTGAATTCATATTATTTTAGGTGAATGATAAGTTATATCTATCATTTTTACTTCTCCTACTTCCTTTTTGATGAGTTGGCTACTATTTTTATTTTTACCTAAACTACCTTCATTATGTTTTATGATTTTTATCCCTTCTCATTGACTGTTTTTCTCCAGAGATCATAATCATTAAAACTTGAAAACAATCATAACTGGGAAACACAGAAAAGAGGCAACAAATTTATACTTCATTTCTTCCAGAATTGTTCTCTGGATTTGGTCTTGATTTCTGATGTGGGAAGTCGTTTTTGTTCCTTTTTCAATCCTGCACATAGCTAGTGTCTTTGGATGTGTATCCTTATGGTCATATATTGACCTTTCCTAATGATAGGTAATATAGGAACACTTCGTGAGAGACAATGTAGTAAAGTAGAAATGGCAGCATTAGACTAGACTAGCCTGGGTTTAAATCCTGCATCAGCCATTTACTAGCTTTGTGACTTTGGGTAAGTTAATGTTAAACTTGCCTTTTAAAATTCAGATTCCTCGGGGCACCTGGGTGGCTCAGTGGGTTAAGCTGCTGCCTTCGGCTCAGGTCATGATCTCAGGGTCCTGGGATCGAGTCCCGCATTGGGCTCTCTGCTCAGCGGGGAGCCTGCTTCCCTCTGTCTCTCTCTGCCTGCCTCTCCATCTACTTGTGATTTCTCTCTGTCAAATAAATAAATAAATAAAATCTTAAAAAAAATAAAATAAAATTCAGATTCCTCATTTTTAAAATGGTAAGGGCGGTTGAGGTGAGGTGTGTGTGGTAAGAATTTTGTACCTTTCAGAGTTCTTGTGATAATTAGATGTGATAGTATATGTAATGTATTGCATTGTAGATTTATAATAAATAGTGTTTTTTATTATCATTATTACCATTTACTATTATTAACAGACACACAAAATAACCCCTGTTTTTTTTTTTTTTTTAAGTTCTTGTTCAGGCCACTAGGTGCATTTAGTAATAAACAGGATAATTACTGGATTTGGAGTTTGGCCAGGCCATTGCCAAACAGACTTAAAAAGGCATAGCATCTTAGAGAAGCCCAGTGTGAAAAATCTCCTTTGTTCTTTTTGCTTGCCTCCCTTTATGATCCATAATGCCTTCTGCTTTGGTGATGGCATTGACTGGGTATTTTAAGGCAATTTGTAGGATTAAGCCTCTCAGTGTACCACAGCAGGTTGAAGCCTGTCTGGTAACAATACAATCCTTCTCTCATGGAGATTAAGATTTCCTAACAATCTCTAGGCTCTGTTGGCCTCCTTTTTCCGTTACCAAGAGCACTAAAATGCTTATAAAAAGGCTTGCCATAGATGAGAAATTTCTGG
The DNA here is from genome assembly GCF_011764305.1 of Mustela putorius furo. Taxonomy (NCBI): domain Eukaryota; kingdom Metazoa; phylum Chordata; class Mammalia; order Carnivora; family Mustelidae; genus Mustela; species Mustela putorius. The sequence continues at coordinate 38,959,707 of NW_025422005.1, read as the reverse complement.
TACCAGTGACTTTCTAATTCATTTCTTTTATGGAGGTAAAACAAACAAACAAAAAAATCAAGAATAGGATGAGAAAATATGTAGTGAGAGAAGATTAAAAAATATATATATTTAATAGTACATTAGATTTGGTAATGTCCAGATCTTTACTTATGTTGATTCTTCATCTTTTCTTTCTCTAGCGAACTCCTAACTCTTAAGAATCAGCACCAATATTTCTGTTGACGCTTTCTCATTAGACGGTGAGCCCCGTGAGAGGCAGGACTATTTTTCTTATCTTTGTATGTGCCTCCTGCCTAACACTGAACCTGGCATATAAAAGGCATTTGACAAATGCATAGGGCCAACCAAGATATTTTCACAGTATCTGAGGATTAGGAGGTCTCACTTCTCCCATGTAATTCAACCGCAATGGCTATTACTTCCCTTAAAGATTGTTCTGGGGGTTGCTGGTTAAATTTATCTCTTATTCAAGACACTAGTAGAAAGCAATAAAAGATCATGCTAAAAGAGAAATATCAGGTGGCCTGGAGAAGTCAAACTAAATGAGATCTGAATGTAAACCTACATGACACAGTTCCTGGCAGTTTTATAAACAGAGATGTGTGAGACCCAGCTGATCTTGGCTTTAAGGATATCCTAGCCTTGCTGTAGACTAAAAACAGACACACTGAAAAGTAGAGTCTATTTAAGGCAGAGTATAGTTAGGAGCTAAAAGATATGTGGTAGATTTATAGGAGAGGGAGTAATTACCATAGTCAGAAAGGCCAGCAAATGCTGCCTAGAAGAGGTAAGGCCTCAACAATGTTTTGAAAGAGACCAAGGGCAGAGAACCTCAGCTAAACTTCAGGTAGAACCTCAGGCAAAGGAATGTTGGCTCATTTTTTAGGATTCATTTTGGGGACTATGTGGTGACATAACTATTTGGAACAAATAAGATACTTTTTTACTGTTTTAAAAACAGTAGAAAATAGGAAATAAAAATGTAATGGAATACCAGCAATGAATAAGTGGAATTTTAAATTAAAAATCCATATACACTATGGAGTATTATGCCTCCCTCAGAAAGGATGAATACCCAACTTTTGTAGCAACATGGACAGGACTGGAAGAGAGTATGCAGAGTGAAATAAGTCAAGCAGAGAGAGTCAATTATCATATGATTTCACTTATTTGTGGAGCATAACAAATAACATGGAGGACAAGGAGAGTTAGAGAGAAGAAGGGAGTTGAGGGAAATTGGAAGGGGAGGTGAACCATGAGAGACTATGGACTCTGAAAAACAATCTGAGGGTTTTGAAGGGGTGGGGGGTGGGAGGTTGGGGAAACCAGGTGGTGGGTATTAGAGAGGTCCCGGATTACATGGAGCACTGGGTGTGGTGCAAAAACAAGGAATACTGTTTTGCTGAAAAAAAAATACAATACTATTTACAGTAGCACTTTAAAAAATTAAATTTTACATGTAAATTTCATAAGCAGTGCTAAAGTCTACATAAGGTAAATTATAAAACTCTGATGAAAGAAGTAAAAAATAATTAAATGAATGGAGAGATAGTCCTGTTCATAGACAGGAAGACTGAGTATTGTCAGTATGCCAGTTCTTCCCAACTTGATCTATAGATTCCATGCAATTCCAGTCAAAATCCCAGGAAGTTATTTTCTGGATGTCAACAAATTGATTCTAAAGTTTATATGGAGACAGGGTGGAATATTGAAGGAGAAGATCAAAGTTGGAGAACTGACACTACCTGACTTTAAGACTTATCATAAAGCTATAATAACCAAGATAGTGGGGTTGGCAAAAGAGTTAACAAATAGACCAATGGAACATAATGGAGAGCCCAGAAATAGACCCATATAAATGTAGTCAATGAATTTTGACAAAGGTACAGACACAATACAATAGAGAAAAGATAGTCCCTTCAACAAATAATTCTAGAAAAACAACATTCACCCACAAAAAGTGAATTTAGGCACAAAATTTACATCTTTGGGCGCCTGGGTGGCTCAGTGGTTTAAGCCGCTGCCTTCGGCTCAGGTCATGATCTCAGAGTCCTGGGATCGAGTCCCGCATCGGGCTCTCTGCTCAGCGGAGAAGCCTGCTTCCCTCTCTCTCTCTGCCTGCCTCTCCATCTACTTGTGATTTCTCTCTGTCAAATAAATAAATAAAATCTTTAAAAAAAAAAAAAAAAAAAAAAAAAGTCTAAAAATTTACATCTTTAACAAAAATTGGAACACAGACATAAATATAAAATCACAAACTATAAAACTTCTTGAAGATAATATAGGAAAAATCTAGGTGTGCTGGAGTTGGTGATTACTTTTAGATATAGCACCAAAAGCATAAACCATGACAGGAAGAATTGATAAACTGGCTGGAGTTCAGTAAAACTAAATATTTCTGCTCTGTGAAAGACACTGTCCAAGAGAATGAAAAGACAAGCCATAGACTGGGGAAAATATCTACAAAAGATATATCTGAAAAGGGCTATTATCCAAAATATATGAAGAACGCTTAAAATTCAGCATTATGAAAATAAACAACCCAACTAAAAAAATGGGCAAGAACCTGAACAGACATCTCACCAAAGAAGACATAGAGATGACAAATAAATATAAAAGATGCTCCACATCATATATCATCAGGGAAATTAAAACAAGGATTATACTATACATCTATTAAACAAAATCCAGGACACTAACAACACCTAATGCTGGTGAGGACAGGAGGATCTTTCATTGCTGATGGAAATACAAATTGGTACATTCACTTTGGAAGACCGTCCTATAAAACTAAATATACTTTTAACCATAGAATCCAGCAATCAGAGAAAAAAAAAAGAATCCAGCAATCATACTCCTTGATATTTATTCAAATGAGTTGAAAACTTACATCCACACACACACACACAAAAACCACACAAACATTTTTATTGCAGCTTTATTTTTAATTGCCAAAACTTAGAAGCACCCAAGATGTGTTTCAGTAGATAAATGGATAAGTAAATGGTGAGAAGTCTGAAAGACAAAATTTGTTTCAGTGCTAACAAGAAATAAGCAACCAGCCCATGAAAAGACATGGAGGAACCTCAAATGCATTTTAGTAGGTGAGAGAAGCCAATCTTAAAAGGTTACATTCTATACAATTCCAGCTATGTGACATTCTAGAAGAACTAAAAGGAGACAGTAAAAAGATCAGCGGTTGCCATTGTTGGGTGAAGTAGAGACAAGGATGAATAGACAGAGCATAGCAGACTTTTGTAGGCAAATACTCTATGTAGTATAATGGTGGAAACATGCCATTATGTATTTGTTCAAATCCATAGACTATACAACATCCAACAATGAGCCTTAATATAAACCATATACTGAGTGATAATGATGCCTTAAGGTAGGTCCATTAATTGTTACAAATGTACAACTCTGGTAGGAGATATTGATAATGTGGGAGATTATGGGTTTATGGGGACTGGGTTATATGGGAAACCTCTATACCTTCTCTCAGTTTTGCTGTAAACCTAAAACTTCTCTTTAAAAATGTCTATTTAAATAGTGGTAAAGTGTTTTGAAATAGAAAATAATGGAAAACTGCCTGAGTTTTGGCTTTATCCTAAAGAGCAGCCGTTGAGAGATAAGTCAGTAGTTTAACAAAATAAAGCTGGTTCCTGTGCTTCAGATTGTTTGGGGAAAGATGGGACAGCTAGATAGCAGAACATTGCAATCCTTCAGCCTTTCTCAAGGACATTATGGTTATCAAGGGCATGGGAGTGTTGGCATATTAGGGAAAATTTATAATAATCTTAAAGACCCTTTATTTATGAATGCCATAGAGTATAATTTAAATGGCATTTTAAAGTATTGGTAGTATATCAGGCTGAGGAATTTTGTGTTTAACATATAAACAGTTGGTAAGAAACCAAGATGAGAGCAGAAGAGTATAAAATGGATTGGAAGGGCCAGAGGCAATAGCCCCAGCCTGGGCCTACACAAAGCCTTGTCTGCTGCTGTGATATTCTGAATGTGGATTGACTGGTTATGATTAAATTTCCTTAAATGAAGGAGATTAAGGCCCTGTGGGTCAAGCAAACTTGTTTTCAGAATTTCTGTCTGGCTTTGGGTTAAAAGTACCTGGGCTACAATCCTGATCCATGTTCTTACTTTCTTTGTGATCTAGAATATATCACTTCACCTGTCTGGACTTAATTTCCTGATGGATAAAATGAGAATAATAATAACAATAATACTTAATTTCCAGGGCTGTTATGAGAATTAAAGACATTTGTAAAGAATCTAACACTCAAAGGTTTGTTCCCTTTAGAAATGCAGGGAGAGAAGACTGAGCTAGGAGAGGTCCAGTCAAGAGGAATCTTTAAGACTGAGGCCATATCCCTGTGACTACTACCATCCAAGTGCTGTAAAGAGGCTAAGAACTATCCGTAAATAGGACCCTATAAATATAGATCAAAACATGCTCATTGACTGTCAAAAATAAGATCACAGCAGCATTAAGGCACCCAGATGAAACACACCAGCACTTATCCACAGTGAAATCTATAAAGTGCTTTCGATTGCTCAGGGGATCTTTAGATATAGCATCATTTTCTCTATCTTATGGATGACTTGGCCACCTCCGCTATGAATTTTTCATGATTCCCCTGACCCAGCAGCTCTTGCCTGTGGAGAGAGTAATATGCTATTGATTTCAGAGTTAGGTTTCTGCCTTTTTTACCACAACAGGATTTTTGTAGCCTAGAAACCTCAATCCCCTATTATTCATTAGAGACTCGGGCAACTTTTTTTAGATCTGGAATTCAGAAGGCGAACCATTTAGCTGCTGGTGTCAAAAATAGCCTTTATAGTGGAATTTTAACCGATCTTAGTAACAAGAGTAGCTGTTATTAAAAACTTCCTAATTAAACAAGCAGAGGTACGACTATAGAGAGTGCCAAGAAATCACAATATTCTTTGTTTTTCTTACAATTAGAATGTTTTTGTAGGCATAGCTTTTGGAATGAACATATTAAAAATATACTAGAAACTAAAAGAATTAAAAAAAATAGAAGAAATATAACAGGGAAGTCCAGTTGAATTTTTAGTATTTTTTTTTCTTCTGTGTAATTTTTGGAATAGATGTCTAGGTGATCCTTATTTTCAGTGGCCCTTTGGTCATGTAAGAGAAGTGGAAAGAGACCTTGCTGTTGGTAGTTTTTATTTAAACTGCTTTTAAGAAATCAGAAAATCCATATCTTACATCCTGTGAAAACTCATTCTTGGCATTACCATGGTAACAAGACTTTTAAAAGGGAGTTAACTGAAATTTAGCTGCATATATTATTTCTTTGTGATTCATACTTCATAAAAATGCAAATGTCACACTAATACATGTTTTACCTTAATGTTTTATACCACCATTTAGTCTTAATTGATCTAATGTTTTCCTTAATTAAATTTTATGCTTCTTTGAATGGTTTTTATCCACCCCTCCTTCTCCCCCAATCCCCTCTTCTGTGGACCCATCAAACTATACATTTCGACAGGGTGACATGCAATTTGGGAAACTGTCACACAGGAGATCAATCATCCCAACCTAAGAACTCAACAAAAGATTTTTGGAAAACTGCTTGTCCTGCCTAGAAATTCGGCCTATCCTTCTATTTGGATAGAATTTTGGCATCTTCTTTTGTGCCCTCGTCCATCCTCTTACCATTTGAATCTCCAGATTCAAATCTGGAGAAGCAGGATACACTGGTGAGGAGAATATAGCCAGTACATCCTGGATGAAATGCAGTCTTCGCATTTCCTTACTCTGTGACCTTGCGTAACTCATTCAACTGATCTTTTTAATTCACAGTTTTTTAATAGGTCAGATAAGGTTAAAACAATACCTTTGTCATAGAACTTTTGTGAGGATATTAAATGTGATAATGTTAAAGTACTTGGCATAGTGTTTGGCACATGATCTATGCTCAGCAAATAATAGAGTTATCTTTTATTTATAATAATAGTAATTATGAGGAAGTAGAGAAATACTATTCACCTGAATTACTTTAACTGAAAGCTTTGTATTTGTTTGGAAGATATTATTTGGTAAACTTAGGATGAATAGTTAAACTCCACATGTAATGTATTATTTCTGAGAAGAGATACAAATTGGGCTTTTTAGTTTCAGAGAGTGAAAGAGAATAAAAGTAAATAAAGAGGGGAATGAAAGGGTGAGAGTACGTTGAGCTAGTGAGATGGAGAAAGGTTTTGCACCACTTGAACAGCACATTCTGGTAACTCCCAGGTATTTTGTGTTGTTAAACAAATATGTGCAATGACTTGTGGAAGTAAAGTTTTGTGTATAAGAGAGTAGAATGAGAGAAGAGATGAATTTTACACCCTGATTGACATGGGCTAGAAAAAACAGCAAGTAGTGACACTGCCCTTGAGATGAGAGAGTATCTTAAAGATCCAAGCCTCTAAGAATTCAGAGGAGACATATGTGTATTTATATATTCTGAAACTGGGTGGAGAGTGTGGGGGGAATTTGGTCCATTTTGCATATATCTCTAAGAGATAGAAATGCCCCAGCTAGCATCTGGGTTTTATAATGGTAATGTCAACCACTTCTTCCCCCAGCTCTACTTAAGTCTAATTGACAAGAAGAATTTAAAGTATAAGCAGTATATTTAAAGAGTGATGAATATATTTATAGTGTAACATGTGATGATTTTATATATCTTTATACATTTTGAAATAAGTACCATAATCAAGTTAATTAATGCATCCATTATCCCAGGGTTAACTTTTTTGCGGGGGGCAGTTGAGTGAAAATGCTTAAGATATACTCCCAGCAAATTTCAGACATAAAATACAATATTATTAACTGTGGTCACTATACTATACTAGATTTTCAGAAAATAATCATCTTATAACTGAAAGTTTGTATCCAACCAATATCTTCCCATTTCCCTCAATCCCCATGCTCTGGCAACCACCATTCCATTCTGTTTATTTGAGTTCCCATAGACCTTAAAGGACTCTCCAGTGAAGCAACTCCTTGCTAGAAAGAGTGTTTTCCTTTTCCAGGTTCAGATATTATTTCTTTGGGTTTTTGTTTGTTTGTTTGTTTGTTTTTTTAATAGAACATCTTCATCCACAGGGATCAGAGCAGACTCTATTTCTGGCAGATATATCCTTAGTGGCCAGTCCAACCATAGTGTTTCTTAGCCCTGCACCATCTCTCCTTCCTCACTTCTTCCCATGCAGTTTCCTGTTTTCTCTACCTTTAGTTCAGGAAGTAGATGCTATGAGCAAAGATTTAGAAGTCAAATACCATCTGCCCAAATATAATCTTGAGAAAGTCATCTTCCTAATAGTCTTGATTCTCTTTTTTCCTCGTTTATAAAATGGATAATGATTCTACCCTTTAAGGGTCATTCTAAGAATTAAATGAGTTAATGTACTCAAAGCACATTGTACAAGATCTAACTTTTGTTATGTACTCAATAAAAGTTAGTTACTTTCTTACTCCTTCATCTGGACTTTAATAATTGCCTCCCAAGCTTCTTGAATAGAGATGCCACCATCTTGTCTTTTCCTTCCTTGTAGAACCTGGCACCATGTGCATGCCCAGCATGCGGCATCAATTTGTTTTTCCCTCTATGTCCTCCAGTCATACTGAACTTATTCATGTTCTCTCCTTCCTCTGGGTCCTTCAAAATGTAATTCATTCTGCTGAACATGTTTTTTCCTTTTCTTTCCTGGCAGATTTTGAGGAAACTTATCAAATGTTAGCTTGAGATGAGTGTGCTTCAGAGAATTTCTTGACCCTCCAAACTAAGTTAAGGATCTCTTTTTTAGGTTTTCTTCATCTCCTGTACTTTTCTTTCCAGCATTTTGCTCTCTTGCAATAATTTCATCAATTGAAATTGTTCATATAATGTCTATATTTATTACAAGGTTGTAAACTATTTGAGGCAGAGATTGTGTCTATTTTGGTCAGTGTTTTTTAAATGCCTAACATAGAAACTGGGATGAAGGGCTGTATAAATGATTCGTAGTTGATTGATTTTTAACACTATTCAGATGCCACCTGAATAGGGCAGTATGCAAGTCATGGTTCCAGGGACATTAGGTGTCCAGTATAGTAATATGTACTTAATAAATAAATAATGATTTAAGTCTGGGTTATCAGAAAAGCAGAATTGCAATCACTTTAATAGTATATAATAAAAAGCACACTTGCTTTTCATTTTTAAAAGCTGTCCTTGTTTCATTAAGGAATTATTTCCCAAATTGCTAGATAGAGAGCTATTAATGATTATGAGTAGCACTTTATTATACTCTTTGCCCCCCTAGGAGAGTCACAATGAATATGGGCATTTTTAAGATTTTGAGAGGTCTGCTGATAATGAAAGTGGGCTAACATTGCTTCATCCAGTATTTCCAAAATGTATCCTATGACTGTTGTCCTTTTTGCCTGAGCACCTATTAACATTTAGTGTAATATAAACTGTGTCGGAAACACTAATTTAAGGAGTAGCACTATTTTCTTCTACTTTCATTTTAGATAAAAAGCTAGGTTATTTAAATTTTCAAAAATTTTAACTAAATAGAAAATAGACGCCTTCCCACTAACATAACTCTATAACTCTAGAATCATTAAAGTTTTCATCTTGAAGATCCTTTGAGGTCATAAAGTTCATGTATAATATTATATATGAAGAAGGACAAAAACGTTTCCTGCAGGAATATACTGTGCTGGGAAAAGTCAGAAACTCCTTAAGACAGATGGCTTGGGGAAAATCCTGGCTTCACCCTTGTTACCTGTGAGATTTTGGTCAAAATTCCTATCCTTTTTGTGCTTGGCAGCTGCCTCATTTTGTATATTGAGGTTATAAGCTAGAGTGGTAGTTTGCAAATAGAGAGGAGGTATAGAGATGAGAGATCCTGGGAGGGCCTTAGTGTCTGTCTGGGAAATGAGAATCCAGTTTTAAGTCCCCCAGGGTGAGCTGCTCTGGGAAAAACAGTTGGATTTGTAGAAGGAAAACATCGCTATGTAATCTTGTCAGGACAGTGACATATTTACAGAGTTAGTGAAATAAAAAATATTTTGTTGCTGACAAAAGCTGTGTTTGTATCTTTGGTTTTATTTTCAAAGCATACATTCTAAAGCTTATTTTCTCTTGCTCACTCGTGCTATGAAGTAATTGCATTTCAGACTTGGTTATACAATAAAAGAAGTCACCTATAATGTCCAAAAAGAACACTATCCCCCCCAAAAAAGGAAAAGGTCCCAAATCTCTGTTCTGAATATGTCATTCTCTTATGCAAATTTCAGTGACTCTCTTTAGCCTGCAGCAATGTTTCTAAAATGGTGTTCTTTAGAGCACAGGGTGATTTTGGGGTGTTCCTTGACAAGAGTGTTTTGTAGACAAATAAGCTCAGAAAATGCAGCTTTAAATGAAGTTTAAAGCTACTGTACTATAAACATTTAAAAAATAATTATATCATTTAATTTTAAAACCATGCATATTGAACAAAGTTCTGAAGTTATGAAATGGTATATGAAGAAAAGTAAGTTTCCTCTCTCTTGTTCTCCAGCTATCCCATTCTCCCTGGAGGCAACCAATGATAGGAGTTTCTTATATATCCTTTTAGAAATATTTATATATAAGTAGATGAATTTATACGTTCGCTTTTTAAGTTTAGTATTTAATGCAATACTGTACATCTTATTTACTTCCTTGCTCTTTTTTCTTCACCTACCGAACTCATATGATAGAGAACAATAGTAGTCAGCATTTGTAGATCACTTGCTATGAGCCAGCACTCTCTGAAGGACTTTAAATGTAAATATTCATTGAATTATCATAGCTGTGTGAGATATATATTATTTTAATCCCCATTTTACAGATAAGGAAGCAGAAACAGAGAGGTTATGTGACCCTCGTAAGTTGTAGAGCTGGGTTCAAAAGTGACAGTTTGGATGTAGAGCCTTTGCTTTCAACCACTATATGTCTCTACAGTGATGTCTAAGTACATTATTTCGGATTTAATTTTAAATAATATTTGCTTAGTTGTTCATTATAGGAATGTATTAGAATTTATTTAACCATTTCTTTATGTATGGACATTTGTATTATCTATTTTACATTATAAAGAATACTGCAATGACTACTCCTCAACAAAAGTGATTTTATTCATGAGCAAGGATATCTGTAGGATAGATTTCTAAAAGTAGAATTACTGGGTTAAAGTATAGGTAGATTTTTAATTATTGTAAGTGTTGTCAAATTGCCCTCCATAAGGATTATATTAGGTTGAATCTTGGGAAATTGCCTTTTTGTAAATAAAAAATGGTAACTATCAGCATTTATTGCTCATAAGCATGTATACTTCCAGCAAGTGTCACACAAAGAAGGGGACCATTGGAACAGTCTTCCTTGGTTCAGGCAATAAGGGGGTGCATTTTCTAAAGATAATTCTAAGCAATGATAAAACAGACTAAAAGCCAGTCAGCTTTTTATTTTTATAGTAAACTGATATATATATTTTTTTCTTTTAGTGGGGAGAGAAGCAAGTGGGCAGGGGCAAAAGGAGAGAGAGAGAATCTTCCATATGCTCCACACCCAGCACACACACCCCAATGTGGAGCTTGATTGCTTGATCCTGAGATCATGACATGAGCTGAAATTAAAAGTCGAATGCTTAACTGACTTTAGTGACCCGGATGCTACTTAACTGGAAATTCTAAACAAAGTTAGTGACAAAATATTCCTTGTTATCCAGAGAGACTACTTCTATCACACTGCTTAACTTAGTATAAACACTGTGTCCACCAGCTATATATGGGTGTGAATTTTAGACCTACTATAATTAAATTTTAGTTGATTATTCCGTTTCAGTGTTTTAAAAATTTTTATTGGCCTACACTTCACATGCCATAAAATTCACTTATTTAATATATACAATTGGAGGGAGGGAGAAAAATTGTTTAATGGATAAGAGTTTATTCCATCATTTCAGCCAGTCATATCATGTGTATACTGGAGGACCATGGTCCCTAAGAATAAAGTTCAATGATTTGAAATTTATTTTCTTTTCCCCTGCCCCCAGAATCTGATCATGAACTAGGAATAAGTTGGCAACTCATGTTTTTTTGTGGCATCTAAAGAGATGATTATATCAATGATCAAACATATAAATAAATATGCACGTCTAGAACATTAAAATAAAATAAACAATTCAATGGTGTTGTGATTATTTTTAAATAAATTGACAGGGGTGCCTGGGTGGCTCAGTGGGTTAAAGCCTTGCCTTCAGCTCAGGTCATGATCTCAGGGTCCTGGGATCAAGCCCCGCATCTGGCTCTCTGCTTGGTGGGGAGCCTGCTTCCTTCTCTCTCTCTGCCTGCTTCTCTGCCTACTTCTCTGCCTACTTGTGATCTCTGTCTGTCAAAGAAATAAGTAAAATCTTTAAAAAAAAAATCGACAGGCAGTCATCACCACAGTTCACATTTAGAATATTTCTTCCAAACCAAAAATTTCTTTGTGCCCATTTGCAGCTAATAACCACTCTGATATCCATTCCTAAAGAACTACAGATTTGCTTTGGGTCTCTATAAATGTCTTTTGTGGGGGTATTTTATAAAACCAAAGATGTAAAGGATCTGTATTCGAGGAACTAAAGGACATTCATGAAAGAAATTGAAGAAGACACAAAAAGTTGGAAGACCATTTCATGATATCAGATCAGAAGAATTAACATTGTTAAAATGTCTGTACTGCCTAGAGCAATCTATACTTTTAATGCCATTCCAATCAAAATTCCACCAGTATTCTTCAAAGAGCTGGAGCAAATAATCCAAAAATTTGTATGGAATCAGAAGAGACCCAAATCACTAAGGAAATGTTGAAAAACAAAAATAAAACTGGGGGCATCACGTTACCTGATTTCAAGCTTTACTACAAAGCTGTGATCACCAAGACAGCATGGTACTGTCATAAAAACAGACACATAGACCAGTGGAACAGAGTAGAGAGCCCAGATATGGACCCTCAACTTTATGGGCAAATAATCTTTGACAAAGCAGGAAAAAATATACAGTGGAAAAAAGACAGTCTCTTCAATAAATGGTGCTGGGAATACTGGACAGCTATATGTAGAAGAATGAAACTCGACCATTCTCTTACACTGTACACAAAGATAAACTCAAAATGGATAAAAGACTTCAACATGAGACAGGAATCCATCAGAATGCTAGAGGAGAACATAGGCAGTAACCTCTTTGCTATCAGCCACAGCAACTTCTTTCAAGATATGTCTCCAAAGGCAAAGGAAACAAAAGCGAAAATAAACTTTGGGGACTTCATCAAAATCCAAAGCTTCTGCAAGGCAAAGGAAACAGTCAAGAAAACAAAGAGGCAACCCACAGAATGGGAGAAGATATTTGCAAATGACAGTACAGACAAAAGGTTGATATCCAGGATCTATAAAGAACTCCTCAAACTCAACACACACAAAACAGACAATCATATCAAAAAATGGGCAGAAGATATGGACAGACACTTCTCCAGTGAAGACATACAAATGGCTATCAGACACATGAAAAAATGTTCATCATCACTAGCCCTCAGGGCGATTCAAATTAAAACCACATTGAGATATCACCTTACACCAGTTAGAGTGGCCGAAATTAGCAAGACAGGAAACAACTTGTGTTGGAGGGGATGTGGAGAAAGGGGAACCCTCTTCCACTGTTGGTTGGAATGCAAGTTGGTGCAGCCTCTTTGGAGAACAGTGTGGAGATTCCTCAAGAAATTAAAAATAGAACTTCCCTATGACTCTGCAATTGCACTACTGGGGGGTATTTTATATAAATGGAATTATATAATAGGTAATCTCTTGCATCTCGGTTTTTTCACTTAGTGTAATGTTCTCAAAGTTCCTTTGTCCTATCATATCAATAGATAATTCCCTTTTGTTTCTGAATAGTATTGCATTGAATGATATATGATATTTCCTTCATTTATTTACCAGGTATTGGACATTTGGATTGTTATAAGGTTTTTGGCTATTATGAATAATACTGCTATAAACATTCTGAGAAGTCTGGCTTCAGGCCTAAATCTTATGTCTGATCTTTCAGGCCTGACCCTAAGCAGGTGCAAGGGTGTACTTGGCAGGTATCATGGGGGAAGCTGTCCTTCCCTCAAAAGACACTGTGCACAGCTAGGGCATTGTCATATTCTGGAGAGAGTTGTCATCAATGACTCTACTCCCCCCACCCCAAAGCTGTGTTAATAGGGATAACTGACTTCCTAGTCAAGGAACCTGCATTAAAAGTCCTTCTTATCATATATGGAATTTAAGAAACAAAACAGGTAAACACAGCAGAAGGGAAGAAAAAGAAGGGAGTTCTCTAAAAAAACAAAAACAAAACTCTAGTTAGTTAACATTTAGTGTAGTATTGGTTTCAGGAGTAGAATTTAGTGATTCATCACTTACATGTAATACCCAGTGCTCATCCCAACAAGTGCCCTCCTTAATGTCCATCATGCATTTAGCCCATCCCCCACTGACCTCCCCTACAGCAACCCTCAGTCTGTCAGGTTCTTCTCTGTATGTAAGAGTCTGTAATGTTTTGCCTCCCACTCTGTTTTTATCTTATTTTCCTTCTCTTCCCCTATGCTGATCAGTTCTGTTTCTTAAATTCCACATATGAGTGGAATCATGTGATATTTGTCTTTCTCTGACTGACTGATTTCTCTTAGCATAATAGAGTCTAGTTTCATCTGCTATATTGCAAATGGCAAGATTTCATTTTTTTATTATGTTATGTTAGTCACCGTACAGTACATCATTAATTTTAATGTAGTGTTCCATGATTCATTATTTGCATGTAACACCCAGTGCTCCATGCAATATATGCCCTCCTTAATACCCATCACTGGGATTACCCCTCCCCTCACCCCCCGCTCAGTTTGCTTCCTGAAGTTCATTGTCTCTCATGTTTCATTTTCCCCTCTAATCTCCCCTCATTTTCCCCTTCCTTCTCCTAATGTCCTCCATGCTATTCCTTATGTTTCATATATAAATGAAACCATATGATAATTGACTTTCTCTACTTGTTTCACCTAGCATAATCCCCTCCAGTTAATGCAAAAGTTGGATATTCATCCTTTCTGATGGCTGAGTAATACTCCATTGTATATAAGGACCACATCTTCTTTATCCATTCATCTGATGAAGGGCATCTTGGCTCTTTCTGCATTTTGGCTATTGTGGACATTAATGCTATGAACATTGAGGTGCATATGGTCCTTCATTTCACTACGCCTTTACCTTTGGGATAAATGTGCAATTGGTGGGATCATGGGGTAGCTCTTTTTAACTTTTTGAGGAAACTCCACACTGTTTTTCAAAGTGGCTGTACCACCTTGCATTCCCACCAACAATGTAAGAGGGTTCCCTTTTCTCCAGAACCTCTCCAACATTTGTTATTTTTTGCGTGGTCAATTCTTGCCATTCTAACTGGTGTAAATGGTATCTCAATGTGGTTTTGATTTGAATTTCCCTGATGGCTGATGAAGATTTCATTCTTTTTAGTCACCAAGTAATAATCCATTTTATCTACCTATCCATCTACTATCATCTATCTATCTATCATCTATCTCTATCATCTATATCATCATCTATCTATAATCTATATCTCTCACATTTTCTTTATCCATTCATCAGTCAGAGGACATTTGGTCTCTTTCCATAATTTCCATATTGTAGCTAGTGCTGCTATAAATACTGGGGTGCATGTTACCCTTCAAATCAGCGTTTTTGCATCCTTTGGATAAATACCTAGCAGTGCAATTGCTGAGTAGTTCTATTTTAACTTTTTAGCTTTTTAGGGTAGTTCTATTTTAACTTTTTGAGGAACCGCTATATTGTTTTCCAGAGCAGCTGCACCAGTTTGCATAACCAACAGTGCAGAAAGTTTCCAAAAAATGAGTCCTTCTTATCAGAAGCTGTGGTTGAGGCACTGTCCAGGGAGCCTTGCTGAGATCTCTTTATGAGGGTTCTTGAATAAGGCTTTTCTTCACTGACTCAATACTTTTCTACTCCTACCCCTCCTCCTTTCCGTTCCCTAGACTCTTGTCCATAAAAAGGCAGGAGATTTTTGTTGGAAGCTCATGGCAGTGAGATGATTTCCCCCTTCCATGCTGCATATTTTCACCTAATGCATTTCCCTAAGGAAAAAATGAAAAGTAGGGAATCAGTGCCTATCTGTTTGGCCACTTTTTTTTTAACACATAAGAAAATTTTAGCCATATTTATTTTTCTTACATATATTTATTGGCATTACAACTCCCACAGGTATGAAAAACTAGGATGTAAACTCTTACATATTCATAATCCATAATGTTGCTAGTAGGTGTATTAGTTTCCTAAGCCTCTTTTGGCCTCTTACTTGCCTCATTGCAGTAAGTAAAGGCTTGACTGTTTCTTTCAGTTTGGATGATCATCCTAATTTACCCTTCCACAGTTGATAGTTCATTACATTCCTATGTACATTTTTGTGAAGATATATTTTTATTTCTATTAGGTATATATCTAGAAGTAAAATTCCTGTGTCTTATGGTAAATTTGTATTTTTATCATTACATCACTACCAAACTGATTTCCAAAGTGATGTTACCAGTTTTCATTGCCACCAATAATGTATGAAGGTTTTACCTTCTCTATATCTTCACCAACACTTACTGTATTTTTTAATATTATCTATTTCAGTGATTACTGGGTCTTATAGAAAATTTATCCTTTTATTTATTTAAATTATTTTTATTAACATATAATGTATTACTTGTCCAAGGGTACAGGTCTGTGAATCATCAGGCTTACACATTTTGCAGCACTCACCATAGCCCATGCCCTTCCCAATCTCCATAACCCAACCACCCTGTCCCTACCTCCCCACTCCCAGCAACCATGTTTGTTTTATGAGATTAAGTCTCTTATGGTTTGTCTCCCTCCCAATCCCATCTTGTTTCATTTTTCCTTCCCTACTCCCACAACCCCCCACCCTATCTCTCAAATTCCTCATATCAGAGAGATCATATGCTAATTGTAATTCTCTGATTGACTTATTTCAATCAGCATAATACCCTCTAGTTTGATCCACGTCATTGCAAATGGCAAGATTTCATTTATTTGATGGCTTCATAGTATTCCATTGTGTGTGTGTGTGTGTGTGTGTGTGTGTGTATACACACCAAATCTTGTTTATATATTCATCTGTTGATCTGCTGATGGACATCTATGTTCTTTTCATAGTTTGGCTATTGTGGACACTGCTGCTATAAACATTCAGGTGCATGTACCCCTTCAGATCACTACATTTGTATCTTTATGGTAAATAACCAGTAGTGCAATTGCTGGGTCATGGGGTAGCTCTATTTAAAGCATTTTGAGGAACCTCCATGCTGTTTTCCAGAGTGGCTGCACCAGCTTACATTCCCACCAACAGTGTAGGAGGGTTCCCCTTTCTCCGCTTCTGTCATTTCCTGACTTATTAATGTTAGCCATTCTAACTGGTGTGACGTGGTATCTCATTGAGGGTTTGTGGTTTTGATTTGTATTTCAAATACAAAGGGATGTGGGCAAGTGATGTGGAGCACTTTTTCATGTGTCTGTATAGTGTCTGTTGGCCATTTGGATGTCTTCTTTGTCGAAATGTCTGTTCATGTTTTCTTCCCATTTCTTGATTGGATTATTTGTTCTTTGGGTGTTGAGTTTGATAAGTTCTTTATAGAATTTGTTCTTTATAGAATATACTAGGCCCTTATCTGATATGTCATTTGCGAATATCTTCTCCCATTCTGTCAGTTGTCTTTTGCTTTTGTTGACCGTTTCCTTTGATGTGCAAAAACTTCTGATCTTGATGAAGTCCCAATAGTTCATTTTTCTCCTTGCTTCCCTTGCCTTTGGTGATGTTCCTAGGAAGAAGTTGCTATGGCTAAGGTCAAAGAGGTTGCTGCCTGTGTTCTCCTCAAAGATTCTGATGTATTCCTGTCTCACATTGAGGTCTTTCACCCATTTTGAGTCTGTTTTTGTGTAAGGAAATGGTCCAGTTTCATTCTTCTACATATGGCTGTCAAATATTCCCAATACAATTTGTTGAAGAGACTGTCTTTTTTTCCATTGGATATTCTTTCCTTCTTTGTGAAAGATTAGTTGACCATAGAGTTAAGGGTCCATTTCTGGGCTCTCTATTCTGTTCCATTGATCTATGCATCTGTTTTTGTGCCAGTACCATACTGTCTTGATGATTATAGCTTTGTAATAGAGCTTGGAGTCTGGAATTGTGATGCCACCAACTTTGGTTTTCTTTTACAACATTCCTGTGTCTATGCAGGGTCTTTTCTGGTTCCATATAAATTTAAGGATTATTCATTCCATTTCTTCAAAAAAATTGATGGTATTTTGATAGGGATTGCATTAAATGTGTAAATTGCTTTAGGTACATAGACATTTTCACAGTATTTGTTCTTCCAATCCATAAGCATGGAACATTTTTCCATTTCCCTGTGTCTTCCTCAATATCTTTCATGAGTATGTTTTAGCTTTCTGAGCACAGGTTCTTTGCCTCTTTGGTTAGTTTTATTCCTAGGTATCTTATGGTTTTGAGTGCAAATGTAAATGGGATTGACTCCTTAATTTCTCTTTCTTCTGTCTTGTTGTTGGTATATAGAAATGCAACTGATATTTGAGCATTGATTTTATATCCTGACACTTTACTAAATTCCTGTATGAGTCCTAGCATTTTTGGAGTGGAGTCTTATGGATTTTCCACAGAAAGTATATTATCATCTGCAAGCAGTGAGTGTTTGACTTCTTCTTTGCTGATTCAGATGCCTTTTTTTTCTTTTTGTTGTCTGATTGATGAGGCTAGGACTTCTAGTACTATGTTGAACATCAGTGGTGATAGTGGACATCCTTCCCGTGTTCCTGTCCTTTCGGGAAAAGCTCTCGGTTTTTCCCCATTGAAAATTATATTCACTGTGCATTTTTCATAGATGGGTTTAATTATATTGAGGTATGTATCATCTATCCCTACACTTTGATCAAGAAAGGTTGCTGTACTTTGTCAAATGCTTTTTCAGCATCTATTGAGAGTATCATATGGTTTTTGCTCTTTCTTTTATTAATATATTGAATCACATTGATTGATTTGCAGGTGTTGAGCCAACCTTGCAGCCCAGGAATAAATCCCACTTGGTCGTGTTGAATAATCCTTTTAATGTACTGTTAGATGCTATTGGCTAGTATTTTGGTGAGAATTTTTGTATTTGTGTTCATCAAGGGTATTGGTGCATAATTCTCCTTTTTGATGGGGTCTTTGTCTGGTTTTGGGATGAAGGTAATGCTGGCCTCATAAAATGAGTTTGGAAGTTTTCCTTTCATTTCTATTTTTTGGAACAGTTTCAGGAGAATAGATATGAATTCTTCTTTAAATATTTTGTAGAAGTCCCCTGGGAAGCCATCTGGCCCTGGGCTTTTGTTTGTTTGGAGAATTTTGATGACTGCTTCAATCTCCTTACTGGTTATGGGTCTGTTCAGGTTTTCTATTTCTTCCTGGTTCAGTTTTGGTAATTTATCCATCTCTAGGAATGCATCCATTTCTTCCAGATTGTCAAATTTGCTGGCATATAGTTGCTCATAATATGTGCTTATAAATGTTTGTATTTCTTTAGTGTTGGTTGTGATCTCTCATTTTTCATTCATGATTTTATTACTGTGGGTCCTTTCTTTTTTCTTTTTGATAAATCTGGCCAGGGGTTTATCAATCTTATTAATTTTTTCAAAGAACCACTTCCTAGTTTCATTGATTTCTTCTACTGTTGTTTCGGTTTCTATTTCATTAATTTCTGCTCTGATCTTTTTGCTTTTTCTTCTCCTGCTGAGTTTAAGCTTTCTTTGCTTTCTTTCGCCAGCTCCTTTAGGTATAGTATTAGGTTGTGTACTTGAGACCTTTCTTGTTTCTTGAGAAAGGTTTACACTGCTATATACTTTCTTCTCAGGACTGCCTTTGCTGTGTTCCAAAGATTTTGAATAGTTGTGTTTTCATTTTCATTTGTTTCCATGAATTGTTTCAACTCTTCTTTAAGTTCATTCATTCTTTAGTAGGATGCTATTTAGCCTCCATGTATTTGAGTTCTTTCGAACTTTCCTCTTGTGATTGAGTTCTAGCTTCAGACCATTGTGGTCTGAAAATAAGCAGGGAATGGTCCCAATCTTCTGGTACTGGTTGAGAACAGATTTGTGACCCAGGATTTGATCTATTCAGGCAAATGTTCCATGTGCACTAGAGAAGAATGTGTATTTTGTTGCTTTGGGATGGAATGTTCTGAAAATATATGTGATATCTATCTGGTCCAGTGTGTCATTTAAGGCCTTTATTTCCTTGTTAATCTTTTGCTTAGATGATCTGTCCATTTCAGTGAGAGGGGTGTTAAAGTCCCCTACTAGTATTGTATCATTGTTGATGTGTTTCTTTGATTTTGTTATTAATTGGTTTATATAATTGACTGCCCCTCTGTTAGGGGCATAGATATTTAAAATGGTTAGATCTTCTTGTTCGACAGACTCTTTAAGTATGATATAGTGTCTTTCCTCATCTCTTATTATAGTCTTTGACTTAAAATCTATTTTGTCTGATATTAGGATTGCCACCCCAGCTTTCTTTTGATGTACATTAGCATGGTAAATTGTTTTCCACCCCCTCACTTTAAATCTGGGGGTGTCTTTTGGTGTAAAATGAGTCTCTTTCAGACAGCATATCAATGGGTCTTGTTTTTGTTTGTTTGTTTGTTTTAATCCATTCTGATACTCTGTGGTTTTTGATTGGGATACTTAGCCCATTTACATTCACAGTAATTATTGAAAATATGAATTTAGTGTCATTGTATTGCCTGTAAGGTGATTTTTACTCTATATTGTCTCTGTTCCTTTGTGGTCTATTTTACATTTAGGCTCTCTCTTAGAGGACCACTTTCAATATTTCCAGTAGAGCTGGTTTTATGTATGCAAATTCTTTTAATTTTTATTTGTCCTGGAAGCTTTGTATCTCTCCTTCTATTTTCAATGACAGCCTAGCTGGATAAAGTATTCTTGGTCCATATTTTTCTTGTTTAGTGCTCTGAATATATCAGTCTTTCTGGCCTGCCAGGTTTTTATGGGTAGGTCTGCTGTCAATCTAATATTTCTACCATTGTATGTTACAGACTTCTTGTCCCGAGCTGCTTTCAGAATTTTCTCTTTGTCACTAAGACTTGTAATTTTTCCCATTAGATGATGGGTGTGGACCTATTCTTGTTGATTTTGAGGGGGGTTCTCTGTGCCTCCTGGATTTTGATGCTTGTTCCCTTTGCCATGTTAGGGAAATTCTCTATTATAATTTGCTCCAATATACCTTCTGCCCCTCTCCCTCTTTCTTCTTCTGGGATCCCAATTTTTCTAATATTGGTTCATCTTATGGTATCACTTATCTCTTGACTTCTCCCATTGTGGTCTAGTAGTTATCTGTCTCTCTTTTGCTCAGCTTATTTATTCTC
This sequence comes from Mustela putorius furo, assembly GCF_011764305.1. Lineage (NCBI taxonomy): Eukaryota > Metazoa > Chordata > Mammalia > Carnivora > Mustelidae > Mustela > Mustela putorius. The sequence continues at coordinate 38,939,113 of NW_025422005.1, read as the reverse complement.
TGTCATTTGGTCTTCTATATCACTGATTCTCTCTTCTGCCTCATTTACCCCAGCAGTAATAACCTCTGTTTTTTATTGCACCTCATTAATAGCTTTTTTGATTTCAGCTTGGTTAGATTTTAGTTCTTTTATTTCCCCAGAAGGAGATTTGTTTCCCCAGAAAGGGCTTCTCTAATATGCTCCATGCCTTTTTTTGAGCCCAGCTAGCACCTTGATAATCGTCATTCTGATCTCTAGTTCTGACATATTACCATTTTCCTAAATTTATCCTTTTAAAGTGCCTTTTTAATAAAATCGATTTCTTATTGTGGTTTTAATTTGCATTTCCTTAATTATTAGCACTTCTGAGCACCTTTTTAGCCATTTGAGCACCTTTACTAGCTATTTCTATATCTTCTTTGCTCAAATATCGTTTTAAATCTTCTGCCCGCTTTTAAATAGATTTGACTACTTATTGAGTTGAGATAATTCTTCCTATACTCTGGGTACAAATACATTATTAGGTATGTAATTTTCAGTTATTTTCTCTCAATATTATATTGGGTTCATCTCTTAATTTCCATAATATTACTGTTTGAAGTACAAAATTTTTGAATTTTGATAAAGTACAATTTACTCTTTCTTTTATAGATTGCTTTTTGTTGTCACATCTGAGGATTCTTTCCTAACCCAAGGTTATGTGCCCTCTAAGAGTTTTAAGTCTTAGATATAAGTGTTTGATCTAGTTTATGGTAACTTTTGTGTGTGATATTAGATAAGATCTAACTTTCTTTTTCTGAATGTAGGTATCCCTCTGGTCCAGCACCATTTGTCAAAAGACTGTATTTTCCCCCATTGAAATTTCTTGACACATTTGCTAAAAATCAGCTGACTTTACATGTGTGGTTTTATTTCTGAACTCTCAATATTTTTTATACATCTATATTACCATCCTATTCCTAATACACCTGTCTTGGTTAATGTAGCTTTAAGTTTTAAAGTTAAGTAGTATCAATTCCTAGAAGTTTTTTAATTGTTCTAGCTGTTCTAATTTCTTTTCATTTTCATGTAAATATTTGGATCAGCTTATTATTTTTAGCAAAAAGCCTTCAATGTTTTTGATAGTTATTATGTCATATCTGTAGATCAGTTTGGGGAAAATTGCCACCTTAATAATATTGAGCCTTTTAATCTGCAGACATCAAATATCTCCCCTCTTATTTAGAATGTATTTAATTCTCTCAGCAATGTTTGTTAAGATTCAGTGTATAATTCCTGCATTTCTTTCATTAAATTTATTTTTATTGTATTATTATTATTGAATAATATATATGATATATAATAATATGTGCAATTAACCAATCCATTTATTTTCCTTTATGTTACTGGCTAGAATATAATAGAAATGGTAGAAAAGGAAATCATTTCCTTGATCTGGATCCTAGGGAGAAAGATTGTTCTCTTTTACCATTAGTTGTGATGTGAGGTAGGAGGGTTTTTTGTTGTTGTTGTTGTTTTATTAAGAAATAATTGACATACGTCACTGTATAAGTTTAGGTATATGACTACAGTTTACACTGATATAAGGTATATAAGAAAGTTGTTAAGAAATATGGCTTCATTGTTGTTTTTGTTTGTGTTTTTATCTTTAGAGAGAAGGGTGGATGGGGGACAGGAGGAAAAGAGAGAATATCCCAAGCAAGCTCCACAATGAGCATGGAACCTGGCAAGGGGCTCAAACTCATGACTGTGAGATCATGATTTGAGCCAAAATCAAGAGTCATAGGATTTATTGACTGAGCCACCTAGACGTGTCAAGAAATAGGTCATTATAGGTGCCCTTTATCAGGTGGTAAAAATTTTCTTCTGTTCTTGATCTTGAGTATTTTTGTGACTATTTGGTGTTGTATTTGTTAAATGCATTTTTAGAAGTATCTATTTAGATAAACATGTGATTTTTTTTGTCTCTTATTCCGTTAATAAGTAGTATTACTATAATTTATTTTTAATTGGTGAAACTTGAATTTCTGGGATAAATCCCATTTAATCATGTATATAATTTTTTATAGAGTTAAATTGGTATAACATTATGTTTCAGGTATCCAAATGTATGATTTGACATCTGTCTACACTACAAAGTGATCACCGCTAAAAGGCTGATTGCCATCTATCTCCATACATTGACCTCTTCACCCTTTTCACCCACCCTTCAAATACCTTTCTTTATGATAACCATAAATCTGTTTTCTATATCTATGAGGTTTTTTGGTATTGTTTTACTTGTTCATTTGTTTTGTTTAGATTCCATGTATGAATGACACCATATGGTATTTGTCTATCTCCATCTGACTTACTTTACATTCCCATTGGATATTCTTTTTTGCTTTGTCAAAAATTAATTGACCATAAAATTAAGGTTCCACTTCTGGGTTTTCTGTTGTGTTCTGTAGATCTATGTGTCTGTTTTTGAGCCAGTACTGAACTGTCTTGATGGTTATAACTTTGTAATAGAGCTTGATTTCTGACATTGTGACACCACCAGCTTTGGTTTTCTTTTTCTTTTTCTTTCTTTCTTTTTTTTTTTCCAGAGATTATATTTATTTGAGAGAGGGAGAGAGATAGAGAGAGGGAGTACAAGCAAGGTGAGGGTCAAAGAGAGAAACAGACTCCCTAGTGAGGGGGGTATCTCAAACCCCTAGTGGGGCTTGATCCTGGAACTCTGTGTTCATGACCTGAACCAAAGGCAGACACCCAGCCAACTGAGTCACCCAGGTACCCATGTTTTTCTTTTTCAACATTTTTCTGGCTATTCTTTTCTGGTTCCATACAAATTTTAATATTAATTGTTCCAGCTCTGTGGAAAATGATGGTATTTTGATAGGGATTGTATTGAATATATAGATCTCTCTGGGTTGCATAGATATTTTAACAGTAGTAATTCTTCCAAATCATGAGCATGGGTTGTTTTTCCATTTCTGTGTCTTCCTCAATATCTTTCATAACCGTTCTGTAGTATTTAGAGTACAGATCCTTTACCTCTTTGGTTAGGTATCTTAGGGGTTTTGGTACAATTGAAAATGGGAACGATTCTTTGATTTCTCTTTCTTCTGTCTCATTGTTAGTGTATAGAAATGCAACTGATTTCTCTGCATTGATTTTATATCCTGTCACATTGCTGAATTCCTGTTTGATTTCTAGCAATTTTATGGTCAAGTCTTTTGGGTTTTCCATAAAAAGTATCATGCCCCACTCACAGCAATGGACATATCATCTAAGTAGAAGATCAGCAGGGAAAAATGGATTTTGAATGACACACTTGGCCACAGATTTATATAAAGTATTTCACAGATTTCACAGATATAGATAGAGTATTCCATCCTAAAGCAACAGAATATACACTCTTTTTTAACGAACAAGGAACATCCTCTAGAATTACATACACAGTCACAAATCGGGTCTGAACAAGTACAAAAGACTGGGATTGTTCCCTGTGTATTTTCAGACTACAGTGCTTTGAAATTGGAACTCAATCACAAGAGGAAATTTAGAAGGAACTCAAACACTTGGAGGGTAAAGAGCACTCTACTAAAGAATGGATGAGACAACCTGGAAATTAAATAAGAATTTAAAAAGTTTATTGAAACAAATGAACATGAAAAACAATAACAACAACAAACAACTGTTCAAAACCTTTGGGATATATCAAAGTTAATTCCAAGAAGGAAATAGATAGCAATACCAGCATTTCTCAGAAAATCATAAAAGTGTCTAATACATAAGCTAACTTTATACCTAAGGGTGCTAGAGAAAGAACAACAAATAAATCCTAAACTAAGAAGAAAGAAATAATAAAGATTAGAGCAGAAATCAATGTACTAGAAACCAAAGAAGACTAGAACAGATCAATGAAACTAGAACCTGGTTCCTTGAAAGAATAACTTTGATAAGCCCCTAGCCAGACTTATCAAAAAGAAAATAGAAAAGACCCAGATTAATAAAATTGTGAATGAAAAAGGAGAGATTATGACCAACACCAAGGAAATACAAACAACTTTAAGAACATAATATGAATAACTACATGCCAAAAATAATGGATCTTGAAGAAATGCATGCATTCCTGGACACTTATAAACTCCAAAAACTGAAACAGAAAGAAATAGAAAACCTGAACAGACCCATAGCCAGGAATGAAATTGAAGGAGTAATCAAAATCTCCTAACAAACAAGAGTCCAGGCCATATCGTTTCCATGGGAATTCTACCAAACATTTATTTATTTAATTTTAAAGATTTATTTATTTGTCAGAGAAAGAGAGAGAGAGAGTACAAGCAAGGGGAGTGGCAGGCAGAGGGAGAAGCAGGCTTCCTGCTAAGCAAAGAGCCTGATGCAGGACTTGATCCCAGTACCCTGGGATCATGACGTGAGCTAAAGGCAGATGCTCAGCTGACTGAGTCACCCAGCTGCCCTTCTACCAAACATTTAAAGAAGAACAAGCTGTTTCGAAAAAGTAGAAATGGAAGGAAAAGTTTCAAACTTATTTTATGAGGCCAGCATTACCTTGATCCCAAAACCAGACAAAGACTCAACCAAAAAGGAAAATTACAGGCCAATATCCCCAATGAACATGGATGCTATAATATTCACCAAGATAGTAGCCAGTAGGATCCAACAGTACAATAAAAGGATTATTCACCAAGATCACATAGGATTTATTCCTGGGCTGCAGGATGGTTCAACATTCACAAATCAGTCAACGTAATATGTCACATTAATAAAAGAAAGGACAAGAACAATACAGTCTTGTCAATTGGTGCAGAAAAAGAATTTCACAAAACACAGTCCTTTATGATTTGATTAAAACTCTCCACAGTGTAGTGATAGAGGAAACATACCTCAGTATCATAAAAGACATCTATGAAAGCTCACAGTGAGTATCATTCTGAGTGGGGTAAACTGAGAGTTTTTTCCGTAAGGTCAGGAACACAACAGGGATGCCCACTCTCACCAGTGTTGTTCAACATAGTACTATAATCCTAGCCTCAGTAATCAGACAACAAAAAGAAATGAAAGGCATTCAGATTGGCAAAGGAAAAGTCAAATTCACTCTTCATATATCAATCTTTTTATTTTCTGATTTTAATGATATTTTCTTAATGTAAAAAATGCCAATTGTAGAGAAATAAAAGCAGAATCAACCTCCCTTAATTTCTCCAACAGAGATAATTCCTGTGGACTTTTTAGTGTCTGTCTTTTTCTACTGTTCCTTCCTCCTTTCAATTCAATGGGCAGTTGATTAAAGAAATACTTCTCTTGTGTTGGAAAGTAGGCTTCTTTTCTTTTTTCTTTTTCTGTGTATATCTTTTTACATTGATGTTTTGAATTCTGCATATGATTTTTTCTAACTTTTTCATTAGAGATTGTATTCTGATTTTTCCTTTGTTGCTAAATATTCTTTGTGATCATTGTTTTGATAAGTATATTTACTTTGTGAATATGTCATTATTTATTTTTCTTGACGTTGAGCTTTCTATGCTTATTTCCAAATTTTGCTACCGTAAATATTATTGTAATGAAAATCTTGATCACTGAAGCTTGTCCTTATTTTGTCTTACCTCCTTGATAACCTCTTAGAATTGGAATTTATGGGTCAATTTTTAAATTGCTTTTAATGCATTTCTATATGCATTTAAAAATGTAATTTTCTCAATTTCAGTGTATGTAATATTCATAAGGACTACTTTAAATATTATAACGAGTATATTTTGTATTTCTGTCAGGGTCACGAGATGTATGAAAGAACATTCATCAACCCCTTACTATAGGGGTACTCTGCCAAGTAAGAATCAAAATAAGCATCTTATGGGATCCATTTGTCAGAAGATGCACAAAAATAAGAAATAATAGACTATTTCTTATTTAAGTAAAATAGATGTTCATTGCTACATAGGGTAATCTTGATTCTGTCAGCAAGTTTCAATTAATTTTAAATGGGAATCAGAATCTCACACTTAAGGCTGATATTGCCCAATTTGTCTCAGTAATAAACTGGCATTGTCATCATCATTCAAAAAGTGTAAATATAGGTATTTTTTTCTATTTTTATTCATTTATAAACTTGATTATATGAAATATAATTTCCATTTTTAAAATATTTACTGAGGTATAATTGACATATTTTTTGTATCATGTGTATGAATTAGTGGTTTAACATCTGTGTACATTGCAAAATGATCACTACAAGTCTGGTTAACATTTGTCACTTTACAAAGTGACACTTTCAAAATTTTCTTCCTAAATGGTTTTTTTTTTTTTCCATTCCCCCCTCCCCCCCCATTGTTTATGTTTCCTTTTAAGCATCTATATTTGGCTGGTAATTTGCACCTTAAACTTAACATGAACTTCTGATTTTCCTCCATGTCATCTCTGCACTAAGCTTTCTTCATATCAGTAAATGGCACAGCTTGGGATCACCTGTGCTTTGACCCTCGCCCTCATTTCATACTTTTAATCCTTCAGGAAGTTTGATTATAATTTATATAATGTATAATAATGTAATCTGTATATAATATTTAAATAATATATTCTGAATCTGACTATTTTCATCTTCTGCATTGCTTCAGTCATGGTTTTTGCCACATTTATCCCCAGCCTCATGTCAGTTTTCTAACTGTTCTCCCTGATTCTACTCTTACCCCTTTACAGACCATTCTTTATATAACATTTAAAATGACCTTTAAAAAACAAAAGAAAAAAATATATATAAAGAGAGTTGTATTTCCAGCCTACCAAGCTTCATTCCCCGTACAGCCAGAGTGAATTTCATACTCCTTGCCAGGAGCTATCAAGCTCTACCTATGTGGCCCTGTTTACTCCTTCAGCCTCATTTCCTTCATTAGACTCTTCATATACTCTGCTTTCACCACACTGGCCTTCTCTTTGTCTCTCAACATGCCATAGTTATTTCAATCTTAGAGTTTTGGCACTTGCTTATCTATTCTTTAGCTACTTGCTCTGTCTACTTCTTTTTTTTTTTTTTCAATTTTATTTGTTTATTTGACAGGGAGAGAGTGAGATCACAAATAGGCAGGGAGGCAGACAGAGAGGGGGGGCGGGGAAGCAGGCTCCCTGCTAAGCAGAGTGTGCAATGCGGGGCTCAATCCCAGGACCCTGAGATCATGACCTGAGCTGAAGGCAGAGGCTTAACCCACTGAGCCACCCAGGTGCCCGGCTCTGTCTACTTCTGTAGCCATATTTCTTATCATTTTAAACATTACTATTTCATCATTCACCTATTGCTATTTTCCAGGACATTTATACTATTCACAATTTTATGCCTTGCTCCAATTATTCATACTTCCTGAAATGCTCTGTTGCATTCCCATTCTTTTCTTAGATAATTATTATTCATCATTCAAGAGTCAGAAAAAAATAGAATCACTTAAGAAAAGGAAATTAAAGAAAGATAATGGAAAGATAAGAGAAGAATGATGACAATAACTACTGAGGCTTTACCTCCTTTAGGAAGACTTTTCCAAATCTTTCAGCCTGGGTTTCCCACTTGGTTTTCTGCCTCTTTATGACTGTATTTATCACATTGTGTTTTGGTTATTTTCACCTATGTCTGTCTTTTCTGCTAGTCTGTGAGATCCTTGCTGTTGGGGACTTGACTTTCATCTCTACAGTCCTAGAGTAAAGCACAGGACCTAGGGAAATACTGGTTTGAACTATTGCTAGTGACTCCATTTAGGGACAAATTGATTACTGAGCAAGTTTTGTTCTGAATAAAATTACCATTAACTCTACACACTGGGATTTAAAAGAGCAGTGTCAATACCATGAACATGGGAAAAGTTTACAGATGCCAAATGTTAGCAGGTTTAATTTAAAAGTTGTAAGGTATGTATCAATTTCATTTGTGGTATTTGTAGTGGTTTTTCCTTTTCTGTATGTAGTCAACATTTAGCTTTCCATTCAAAATGCATAGGAAGAAAATTAAATTTTAATTAAAAACATAGGAAGGTATTTGTAAATGAACACATCTCATTTAAAAATTAATTATGCACACAATCTTTTTTTTCTAATTAAAAGTGAAAAGTCTTATTATAGACTGTACTACTCTTTCTAAGATAGGTTAGGATATATTAGTAGGTTTTTTTTTTAGTATAAATCAGTTTATCCATTGTGTGTTTACTGCAATAAATTAGCTTATTATATCCATCTACTCACACTTCTAGTGAGGTGCTCAAGGGTGGGATGAGATAACTAGGGAAATGTTGGTGGGGAGTGTACTGAGAGAAAATCAACACAAAAATACTCTAGACCACCCTAGAGACTTGTGCTATGGACTTAACTGGACTTATGAAAATAGACTTAGCTCAATGTTATATGCCAGGCTAGGAATTAAAAAGGTATTTATTAATCAAAAGAAATTTAGCTGAATGAGTAAAATGATACTTAAATATCACTATACATTAAGTAATACTGCTCACTTGGGTACATAGAAGTCAGCAGAAAAATAAGGAAAACAAGATATTACAGTAAACTTGTTCAATTAAAATGTGCATTGACTTTTTAAAAGTATGTATCTATTTATTTTTATTTTCAGTTAGCCAGCATATAGTACATCATAAGTTTTTCTTGTAGTGTTCAGTAGTTCACTAGTTGCTTATTTACTTTAAATTCATTTTCATTAAATGAGAGATAAATTTCTAATTCCCTCATACTTTTATTTTTAAATATACTTTTTCTGAAACCCAATTTCTTTTGATTGCTGTATCATATCTGTCCTTTTCTTTTTTTTTAAAGATTTTATTTATTTATTTGACACGCAGAGATCACAAGTAGGCAGAAAGGCAGACAGAGAGAGAGGAGGAAGCAGGCTCCCTGCTGAGCAGAGAGCTTGATGCGGGGCTTGATCCCAGGACCCTGGGATCATGACCTGAGCCGAAGGCAGAGGCTTTAACCCACTGAGCCACCCAGGCGCCCCTGTCCTTTTCTTAATTGTAGCTTATACATTTAACAAATACTTATTGAACTCCTGCTATGTGCTAGGCTTTATGTTAAATTTTGGGATCTAGAGATGAACAGATGATCATTTTAATTAACAAATGATGATTATTCTGGCTAAAATTTAAGAAGTAGTGGTCTAGGTGGAAGAATCAATATACCCGCAATAACCATAACAAAATACTAAGTGCTGAAATAGTTGAATGAACAGATTCTAGGAGACACAGGGTTAGATATAATCACTCTTGCCTGGAGAGATAAGGGTAGTACTCACAGAGGAGTTGATGTTCTTGTTGGGCCTTGAAGAATAAACAGAATTTTTCCTGATGGAAGAGTAAGAAAAGGATGACTTAAACAGGGGGAGTAATATGCAAAGGCATGGAAGAAGATAAGATATATTTAAAGATTTGTTAACTGTAAAATAATACATAGATAGAGTTTATGGGGAAAGGAAGTAAAGGGAGATTAATCCAGGAAGGTAAATTTACACCAACTTGAGAAGGGCCATTAGTTGCATACATGTTGTTTGGGCATAAGTTGAAAGCATGTTTTTCTTTCTTGCAGTATTTCAGGTTAATCTATTTTTTTTAATATTTAGCTTGCTTCTGTTTTGTATTAGTTTTTCTTCCCTGTAGGCTCATAGCTCATGACACAGTTCAAACAAATTTCAAAATTTGCACTCAATTTTATAAAACTACACTTCCCAGAATTTCCCCCCAGTATGAGTCCTCCATTCCAAATAGCTGGTTTACTTGCTGTCTCCTCCCAATGTGCCTGTGTGCCTGCTGCCTTGCACACTGGAATGTTTTTTATCCTTTGTGTTCATCTTCCATTTCTCAAACCCTACTGCATCTTTTCCAGCCCAGGTCAGGTGGCTCCCTTTCTAACAAGCCTTCCTCGGCCACTCACAGCCTTTGTTCATTTTTATTTTGTTGAGTTCTACTGGAGGCTAACTTAAAGAAAGGAAAAGGCCAGAAAAATAAAAACTGTGAGCATTCTACATAAATATGGGGCTCCCAGAACTAGATCAAAGGTGCTTTGTTGTATAGGTCCTTCCTTGTGAAATCCAGGAGGAAAAATTCAAGAAGCAAAGCAGAGAGTGAAGGCTAAGGGAGTCAAAGGTGCATATTGCTAGATTGGAGGGAAAAGCCCCCCAATCATTTTTTATCAGTTTTGTAGGTGAAAAGCAATATTTTTATGCTTTAAAATTTTTTTTACATTTATTTAATTACTGGTGAACTTGAATATTTTTGTATATAAGTTTACATTTTCTTGGTGAATTCTCTGAATATGATTTTCTGTCATTTTGCTATGGATGGTAATTACCAGTTTGACTAGATATTTCCTATTCTGAAGAAAACTTGTTTTATAGTCACTGTGTGCAGTGCTTGATAAAAGCAAATGTTACTTATTTTTTTAGTTCTTAATTTTAATTCTAGTATAGTTAACCTCCAGTGTTATATTTAGCTTCAGATATACAGTATAATGATTCAACAATTTTATATCACTTAGTGCTCATGATGTTAAGTGTACTCTTATAAGTACAAAAGATAAAAAATTCAATTTCATGACCCTAAAACACAAAATACAAAACTTACACACATAAAACGTTCAGCTCCATGCTGCTATGACATATATGCCATTTCAAGAAACAGAATTCCTACTAACATACAGTATATGCACCAATGGGATTTGAACAATGTCTTGTTGAGACATGACCACAACCAACTATCCTATTATTTTGCTTAAGAACTAGTTAATTTTCCTTGTTATTTGCTGTTTGTATTCTATTTACAAACTGTGCTATAGCTTAAGGAGCTCAAACATTAGAAATATATTTAAGAATAGACCAGTGATGGGCCTCTGTGTGGCTCAGTGGGTTAAGCTTCTGCCTTCAGCTGGGGTCATGATCTTAGGGTCTTGGGGTCGAGCCTTGCATTGGGCTCTCAGTTCAGGCGGGAGCCTGCTTCTCCTTCTCTCTCTCTGCCTGCCTCTCTGTCTACTTGTGATCTCTCTCTCTGTCAAATAAATAAATAAAATATTTTTAAAAAATAATAGACCAATGATATAATGAAAATTAAGTAACTATTTTACAGGTTATAAATAATTAAAAATTGCTTATATTTACAAATAAGAATTTATTTATTTATGTAAATTTTTTATTATTTTTTCAGTGTTCCAAGATTCATTGTTTGTGCACCACACCCAGTGCTCCATGCAATATGTGTCCTCCTTAATAGCCACCACCAGACTTGCCCATCCCCCCACCCCCCTATACTCCAAAACCTGTTTCTTTCTCAGAGTCCACAATCTCTCGTGCTTTTTTTTTTTTTTTTTAATTTTTTATTTTTTATAAACATATATTTTTATCCCCAGGGGTACAGGTCTGTGAATCACCAGGTTTACACACTTCACAGCACTCACCAAATCACATACCCTCCCCAATGTCCATAATCCCACCCCCTTCTCCCAAACCCCCTCCCCCCGGCAACCCTCAGTTTGTTTTGTGAGATTAAGAGTCACTTATGGTTTGTCTCCCTCCCAATCCCATCTTGTTTCATTTATTCTTCTTCTACCCACTTAAGCCTCCATGTTGCATCACCACTTCCTCATATCAGGGAGATCATATGATAGTTGTCTTTCTCTGCTTGACTTATTTCGCTAAGCATGATACGCTCTAGTTCCATCCATGTTGTTGCAAATGGCAAGATTTCATTTCTTTTGATGGCTGCATAGTATTCCATTGTGTATATATACCACATCTTCTTGATCCATTCATCTGTTGATGGACATCTAGGTTCTTTCCATAGTTTGGCTATTGTGGACATTGCTGCTATAAACATTCGGGTGCATGTGTCCCTTTGGATCACTACATTTGTATCTTTAGGGTAAATACCCAATAGTGCAATTGCTGGGTCATAGGGCAGTTCTATTTTCAACATTTTGAGGAACCTCCATGCTGTTTTCCAGAGTGGCTGCACCAGCTTGCATTCCCACCAACAGTGTAGGAGGGTTCCCCTTTCTCCGCATCCTCGCCAGCATCTGTCATTTCCTGACTTGTTGATTTTAGCCATTCTGACTGGTGTGATGTGATATCTCATTGTGGTTTTGATTTGTATTTCCCTGATGCCGAGTGATATGGAGCACTTTTTCATGTGTCTGTTCGCCATCTGGATGTCTTCTTTGCAGAAATGTCTGTTCATGTCTTCTGCCCATTTCTTGATTGGATTATTTGTTCTTTGGGTGTTGAGTTTGCTAAGTTCTTTATAGATTCTGGACACTAGTCCTTTATCTGATATGTCGTTTGCAAATATCTTCTCCCATTCTGTCAGTTGTCTTTTGATTTTGTTAACTGTTTCCTTTGCTGTGCAAAAGCTTTTGATCTTGATGAAATCCCAGTAGTTCATTTTTTCCCTTGCTTCCCTTGCCTTTTGCGTTGTTCCTAGGAAGATGTTGCTGCGGCAGAGGTCGAAGAGGTTGCTGCCCGTGTTCTCCTCAAGGATTTTGATGGATTCCTTTCGTACATTGAGGTCCTTCATCCATTTTGAGTCTATTTTTGTGTGTGGTGTAAGGAAATGGTCCAATTTCATTTTTCTGCATGTGGCTGTCCAATTTTCCCAGCACCATTTATTGAAAAGGCTGTCTTTTTTCCATTGGACATTCTTTCCTGCTTTGTCGAAGATTAGTTGACCATAGATTTGAGGGTCTATTTCTGGGCTCTCTATTCTGTTCCATTGATCTATGTGTCTGTTTTTGTGCCAGTACCATGCTGTCTTGATGATGACAGCTTTGTAATAGAGCTTGAAGTCCGGAATTGTGATGCCACCAACGTTTGGCTTTCTTTTTCAATATCCCTTTGGCTATTCGAGGTCTTTTTCTGGTTCCATATAAATTTTAGAATTATTTGTTCCATTTCTTTGAAAAAGATGGATGGTACTTTGATAGGAATTGCATTAAATGTGTAGATTGCTTTAGGTAGCATAGACATTTTCACAATATTTATTCTTCCAATCCAGGAGCATGGAACATTTTTCCATTTCTTTGTGTCTTCCTCAATTTCTTTCATGAGTACTTTATAGTTTTCTGAGTATAGATTCTGTGTCTCTTTGGTTAGGTTTATTCCTAGGTATCTTATGGTTTTGGATGCAATTGTAAATGGGATTGACTCCTTAATATCTCTTTCTTCTGTCTTGCTGTTGGTGTAGAGAAATGCAACTGATTTCTGTGCATTGATTTTATATCCTGACACTTTACTGAATTCCTGTATAAGTTCTAGCAGTTTTGGAGTGGAGTCTTTTGGGTTTTCCACATATAGTATCATATCATCTGCGAAGAGTGATAATTTGACTTCTTCTTTGCCGATTTGGATGCCTTTAATTTCCTTTTGTTGTCTGATTGCTGAGGCTAGGACCTCTAGTACGATGTTGAATAGCAGTGGTGATAATGGACATCCCTGCCGTGTTCCTGACCTTAGCGGAAAAGCTTTCAGTTTTTCTCCATTGAGAATGATATTTGCGGTGGGTTTTTCATAGATGGCTTTGATGATATTGAGGTATGTGCCCTCTATCCCTACACTTTGAAGAGTTTTGATCAGGAAGGGATGTTGTACTTTGTCAAATGCTTTTTCAGCATCTATTGAGAGTATCATATGGTTCTTGTTCTTTCTTTTATTGATGTGTTGTATCACATTGACTGATTTGCGGATGTTGAACCAACCTTGCAGCCCTGGAATAAATCCCACTTGGTCGTGGTGAATAATCCTTTTAATTGCCCCTCAAAATCAATAAGAATAGGACCACACCCCGTCACCTAATAGTAAAATTTACAAGTCTCGTGCTTTGTCTCTGATTTACCCCAATTCACTTTTCATTGCCTTCTCCTAATGTCCTCCATGTTATTCCTTATGCTCCACAAGTAAGTGAGACCATATGATAATTGACTTTCTCTGCTTGACTTATTTCTCTCAGCATAATCTCCTCTAGTCCCATCCATGTTGATACAAAAGTGAGGTATTCATCCTTTCTGATGGCTGCATAATATTCCATTGTATATATGTACCATATGTTCTTTTTCCATTTATCTGTTGCAGGGCATCTTGGCTCTTTTCACAGTTTGGCAATTATACACATTGCTGCTATGAACATTGGAGTACATATGGACCTTCTTTTCACTACATCTGTATCTTTGGGATAACTACCAAGTACTGCAATTGCAGGGTCATAGTAGCTCTATTTTTAGTTTTTTGAGGAATCTCCACACTGTTTTGCAAAGTGGCTGCTCCAATTTTCATTCCCACAACAGTGCAAGAGGGTTTCCCTTTCTCCATATCCTCTCCAACTCTTGTTGTTTCCTGTCTGTTAATCTTTATTATTCTAACTGGTATAAGGTGGTCTCTCAATGAAGCCAGCATTACCTTGATCCCCAAACCAGGCAAAGACCCCATCAAAAAGAAGAATTTCAGACCAATTTCCCTGATGAATATCAATGCCAAGATTCTCAACAATATCCTAGCTAATAGGATCCAGCAGTACATTAAAAAGATTATCCACTATGACCAGGTGGGATGTATCCCTAGGATGGAAGAGTGGTTCAACATTTGCAAGTTAATAAATATGATAGAACAAATCAATAAGAGAAGAGGGTAGAACTACATGATCCTCTCAACTGATGCAGAAAAAGTATTTGACAAAATATAGTATCCGTTCCTCATTAAAACTCTTGAAAGTATAGGGATGGAGGAAACATTCTTCAGTTTCATAAAATCTATCTATGAAAAACCCACACTGAGTATCATTATCAATGGGGAAAAACTGAGAGCCTTCCCATTGAGATCAGGAACATGACAAGGATGTCCACTCTCGCTGCTGTTGTTCAACAAAGTACTGGAAGTCCTAGAAACAGCAATCAGACAACAAAAAGAAATAAAAGGTATTCAAATCAGCAAAGAAGTCAAAGTCTCTCTCTTTGCATGTGGAATGATACTTTATATGGAAAACCCAAAAGTCTCCACCCCCAATTACTTCAACTCATATAGCAATTCAGTAATGTGGCAGGATACAAAATCAATACACAGAAATCAGTTATTTCCTTATACACTAACAATAAAATTGTAGAAAGAGAAATTAGAGAATTGATTACATACACAATAGCACCCCAAACTGTAGGATACCTTTGAATAAACCTAACCAAAAAGGTAAAAGGTCTATGCTCTAGGAACTACAAAACACTTGTGAAGGAAATTGAAGAAGACACAAAAAGATGGAAAAGCATTCCATGCTCATGGATTGGAAGAATAAACATTGTTAAAATGTCTGTACTGCCTAGAGCAATCTATACTTTCAATGCCATCACAATCAAAATTCCACCAGGATTTTTCAAAGTGCTGGAACAAACAATCCTAAAGTTTGTATGGAACCAGAAAAGAACCCAAGTTGTTAAGAAAATGGTGAAAAAGAAAAAACTGGGGGCATCACATTGCCTGACTTCAAACTTTACTACAAAGCTGTGATCACCAAGAGAGATGAAACATAGACTTATGGAACAGAGTAGAGTCCAGATGTGAACCCTCAACTCTGTGGTCAACTAATCTTTGACAAAGCAGGAAAAAATTATCCAGTGGAAAACAGACCATCTTTTCAATAAGTGGTGCTGGGAAAATAGAACAGCTATGTATAGAAGAATGAAACTCGACCATTCTCCCACAACATATACAAAGATAAACTCAAAATGGATGAAAGACCTCAACATGAGGCAGGAATATATCAAAATCCTAGAGGAGAATATAGTGAGTAACCTCTTTGACATTGGCCTCAGCAACTTCTTTCAAGAGATATCTCCAAAGGCAAAGGAAATAAAAAATGAAAATGAACTTTTGGAACTTCATCAAGATTAAAAGCTTCTGCACAGCAAAGAAATCAGCCAACACAACAAAGGGGCAACCCACGGAATGGGAGAAGAAATTTGCAAATGACACCAGATAAAGGGCTGCTATCCAAGATCTATTAAGAACTCCTCAAACTCAACACCCCCAAAACAGGTAATCATCTCAAAAAATGGGCAGAAGACATGAACAGGCACTTCCCCAAAGAAGACATGTGAATGCCTAACAAACATGAAGAAATGTTCATCATCATTAGCCACCAGGGAAATTCAAATCACAAAAAGACTTTAAAAGTTGGCCACTGAAATGTGTTCTCTGAAACATTATTATATTGAAATGGATGAGAAGTTGATAGAAAAATCAGTAAATAGAATAATACCAAAAATGTCAATGGTAGACTGAAAGCTAGCACACAAATGTCATATAATCACTTGTAATTTATTTTGTAAATCTTTTGCTAGTTTGCTTGCTTTTTACTCTTAACATATTCCATTTTTGTTGTTGTTGTTGTTGACATTAAAATACTTTGTAATGACATTGGTCAATCTTTTCTTTTAAATTGCCTGATTTGCTGTTATAGTTAGGTTTCCCCCCACATAATTATGAGTGGCCTCCTGATTTTGTTCTAGTTTCTTTTTTTTAGACATTATATTCTTTAATATATTTGGAATTTATAATAATACACATAGAATCAAGTAGAGGCTTAACATATTTTTTCCTATCTGTTTCACCAGATGTGTTAGCCATTATTAACTAATCTGTCCTTTTCTCAAATGGTTTCAAATGCTATCTTTTCTTAGGTATGAAGTTCTTTTGTACACTTGGGTTCATTTATAGATTTTCAATTCTATTTTACTAAACTGTTTATTTGATATTGTTTCGTGTACTGTCATTTTATAAAAAGTGTCAATAATGAGAAAGGTAAGGTATCAAATGGTCTATTCTTAAAGTGATTTATTCCAAATTGCTTTATTTCATATGTTTATAGTCACTCCAAATCAATGTTTGGGAATAAAAACAATGACTATTCAATCAAGGTATGGCATTCAAGAAATTGTTAGAACTAATACAGGAATCTTAAATATCATAGGGTATAAAATCATCACACATAATTTAGTTGCATTTCTATACACTAACAATGAAGCAGCAGAAAGAGAAGTCAAAGATTCATTTCAATTTCCAATGGCAGCAAAACACATAAAATACCTAGGAATTAACCTAACCAAAGAGGTAAAACATCTGAACTTTGAAAACTATAGAACACTTATGAAAGAAATTGAGGAGGACACAAAATAATGGAGAAACATTCCAGTGCTCATGGATTAAGAGAACAAATATTGTTGAAACATCTATGATGCCCAAAGCAATCTACACATTCAATGTAGTACATGTCAAAATACCATCAGCATTTTTTATAGAGCTGGAAGAAACCTAAAATTTCTGTGGATCCAGAAAAGACTGTATAGTCAATGTAATGTTGAAGAAGAAAACCAAAGTTGGTGACATCACAATGCTGGACTTCAATCTATATTACAAAGCTGTAATCATCAAGAGAGTATGGTATTGGCACATAGATCAATGGAACAGAATAGAGAACTCAGGGAATATGGGAAGAGAAAGAGGGTGAAGTAGAAGACCTAAATTTCTTCTGGTCCCAGGAATTCAGCTAGGTAGTCATCAAACCATGCTGAGCACCTACAAACTACACAGGAGATTGAAGAAAAGAATAGCACCACTATTCTATGAACAGAAAAGCAACCACTTTCTGGAAGGTAGGACAAGTGGATAAAGGAATCTGAGGCAATATATGGGAAGATAGACCACAGGGGGAGGGGGCCTCCATCTACTGACAACTGATAGAGTAATGGAGTACAAAATCAGAACTTTTAGAAGTCGGCTCTGTGGAGGGATGTTGTTCCAGTGACTAAGCAGGGGGTGGAATCCTTGCTGGCACAGTGTGGTTTCAGGAACCCTGGGGTCACAGAATGACTAGCGGTGTCTGAGTATGGCAGAGCCCCCAGGTATTGGAGCAGGGAAGTCAGCTGCAAAGATGGGGCTCAGGAATGGGCTCTCATCTCTGCGTTGCCATAAACTGTGATCCATGACACAATTGGGCCAGTACATGTAAAGCAGGGATCCAAAGAGTGGATGATCCAGGAAGACAACCCCTCCCTCCCTGAGGAGGAGCAGGATTCTGCTAGGTTTGGAAACTCCAAATGGGGCCATTGCCAGAGATAGAATGTTTGGTCACAGGCCATGTGAGCACAGAGTGAGGATGGAGACCAGGGAGACAGGAGTGATTGACTGTTTTTTCTTAGGGCTCTCTGAAGAGGGGTACCTTGAGCTCTCTGCTCCACTGGGGCTGGATTTTGGGTTGCTGCCATTTTCATTCTCCTCCTCCAACACTGTATGGAAAGCTTTCCAGGAACAAAAGCTACTGAGAGCAAACCCAAGCAGATTACTTGGCCTGGCCCCTAGCAAGGGCGGTGCAATTCAGCCTCAGGCAAAGACATATGACAATCACCCATCATTAAGAAATGCAAAACTCCAGCACTAGGGGAATACAGCACATAGAATTCATGGCTTTTCCCCAATGATTTTTTTTTTAAATTTTATTTTAATTTTTCAGTGTGTCAAGATTCATTGTTTATGTACCACACCCAATGCTCCATGCAATACATACCCTCCTTAATATCCACCATCAGGCTCACCCATCTCCCAACACCTTTCCCCTCTAAAACCCTGTTTTATTCTCCGAGTCCAGAGTATCTCATCTCTCCTTCCAATTTCCCCCATTTCACTTTTTCTTTCCTTCTCCTAATGTGTCCTCCATGTTATTCCATATATTCCACAAGTAAGTGCAACTGTATGATAATTGACTTTCTCTGCTTTACTTATTTCACTCAGCATAATCTTCTCCAGTCCCATCCAAGCTGATTAGTCTTTCCAAGTTAAATTTTGTAAAATTTTCTTTACTTTTCCTTTTTCTAATTTTTACTGTTTCCTTTTTCCAATTTTAACCAATATCTTATCAATACCTTTATAAGTTGTTTTTTAATTTTCATTTTTATAGTCATATTCTCTCCCTTCATTGTATCTAACTTTATTTGTGTGTGTGTGTGTGTGTGTGTGTGTTTTTCTTAAAACTTTGGGGTACAATTTCTTCTAACAGACCAAAATACACCCTTATCTAATGTATGGCTTTGTCCTAGTCTTCCACCTGACCACATTCTCTCTCTTTCTCTTGTTCTCTTTTTAAAAAATTTATTCTTTCTTGATTTCAACATCTTTTCTTACCAATTGCTTTTTAAAAATGCTTTATAATTGTAATCTATACAGTCATTTTCCATCCCCTCATCATATATAGCTTTTCCTCCTTTAAAAATTTAGGAAGCAGTTTCTTCTAGCCTACCAATACATACCCAGAATCAAGTGTGTGGCTCTGTTTTATTCACCAGCCTGATCATATTTATTTTTCCTTTCTTTCCCTCCTAGTTTCAGGTCTCTCCTGATTTGTTTAGTGTATATTTTTCCGGGGTCATTGTTACCCTTTTAGCATTTTTGTTCTCTCATTCACCTATTCTCCAGAAAAAAAAGACAACGTGGAAAAACTCACCTTAGAAAAATGAACAAGAGATAGTTCTGATGGCTAGGGACCTAAGCAATATGGACTTTATAAAGTTTCAGAACTAGAGTTCAAAATGATGATTATAAAGATACTAGCTGGGTCTTGAAAAAAACATAGAAGATACTAGAGAATCCCCTTCTGGAGAAACAAAATCCATTTCTGGAGAAGTAAAGGAACTAACATCTAGCCAAGTTGAAATTTTTTAAAAAAGTATTAATGAGGTACAATAAAAAATGAAGGCTCTTGCTGTTGGGATAAATGAGGCAGAAGAGAGAATCAGTGACAAAGAAGACCAAATGATGGAGAATAAAGAAGTTGAAAAAAAGGGAGAAAAACAACTACTGCATCATGAGGGAAGAATTCAAGAGATACGTGATACCATAAAATGAAACAATATTAGAATAATTGGGATCCCAGAAGAAGAAGAAAGAGAAAGATAGACAGAAGGTATATTTGAGCAAATTTGAGCAGAGAATGTCCATAATTTGGGGTTGGAAACAGGCATCCAAATCCAGGAGGCGCAGAGAACCCCCCTCAATAAAAATAGGTCCCAAACCCATTCTCTAATAGTAAGACTTACAAGTCTCAGAGACAAAGAGAAAACTCTGAAAGCAGCTCGTGACAAGAGGTAGGTAGCCTACAATGGTAGAAATATTAGATTGGCAGAAAAACTATCCACAGAGACCTGGCAGGCCAGAAAGGACTACCATGATACATTCAGAGCACTAAACGAGAAAAATATGCAGCCAAGAATACTACATCTAACCAAGAATACTATACCCAGCTGTCCTTGAAAACAGAAGAAGAAATAAAAAGCTATCAGGACAAACAAAAACTGAAAGAATTTACAAACACAATCAAGCTTTACAGGAAATATTGAAAGGGGTTCTCTAAGCAAAGAGAGAACCTAAAAGTAACATAGACCAGAAAGGAACAGAGACAATATAGTGTAATAGTCAGCTTACAGGTAATACAATGACACAAAATTCATACTTTCAGTAGTTACCCAAAATGTAAATAGGCTAAATTCCCCAATCAAAAGCACAGGATATAAGAATAGAAAAAAAAATCAATATGCTGTCTGCAAGAGACTCATTTTAGCCCCTAAGACACCTCCTGATATAAAGTAAGGGGGTGGAAAATAAGTTACCATGCTAATGGACATCAAAATAAAACTGGGTGGCAATCTGTATATCATATAGATTAGATTTTAAACCAGAGATATAATAAGATGAGGAAGGGCACTATAACATACTTAAAGGGTCTGTCCAACAAGAAGATCTAATGTGGAAATAAGATCAAAAGATCAACATGGAAATAAAGGTTTTAAAGGACACACTGGATCAGATGGACATCACAGATATATTCAGAACATTTCATCCCAAAGCAACAGAATACACATTCTTCTCTAGTGCACATGGAACATTCTCCAGAACAGATTATATCCTGAGTCACAAATCAGGTCTGTACCTGCATGTTTTCAGACCACAATGCTTTGAAACTAGAACACAGCCACAAGAGGAAAGTTGGAAAGAATTCAGATATATGGAGGCTAAAGAGCATCCTACTAAGGAATGAATGGGTCAATCAGGAAATTAAAGAAGAAATGAAAAAAAAATTCATAGCGACAAATGAAAATGAAAACACAACTGTTCAAAATTTTGGGATGTAGCAAAGGTGGTCCTAAGAGGAAAGTATATAGCAATACAAACTTTTTTCAAGAAATAAGAAAGATTTCCAATACACATCCTAATGCTACACCTAAAGGAGTTTGAGAAAGAACAGAAAATAAAGCCTAAACCCAGCAGGAGAAAAATGATAAAGATCAGAGCAGAAATCAATGAGATAGAAACCAAAGCAACAGTAGAACAAATCAACAAAACTAGGAGCTGGTTCTTTGAAAGAATTAATAAGATTGATAAACCCATGATCAGACTTATCAAAAAGATAAAGGGAAAGTCCCAAAGTAATAAAATCAGGAATGGAAAATGAGAGATCACAACCAACACCAAGGAGATACAAACAATTATAAACACACATTATGAGCAACTATATGTCAGCAAATTTGACAATCTGGAAGAAATGGGTGCATTCCTAGAGATGGATAAACTATCAAAACTGAACCATGCAGAAATAGAAAACCTGAACAGAGCTGTAACTAGTAAGGAGATTGAAGCAGCCATCAAAAAATCTCCATTGTTGGTGGGAATTCAGGGTGGTGCAGCCACTCTAGAAAACAATATGAGGTTCCTCAAAAAGTTGAAAATAGAGCTACCTTATGATCCAAGAATTGCTCTCCTGGGTATTTACCCTAAAGATACAAATGTAGTGATCCAAAGGGCACGTGCACCTAAATATATATATCAGCAATATTTACAATAGCCAAACTATTGAAGAGCAGCCTATCTGTCCATCAACAGATGAGAGGACAAAGAAGATTTTTTAAAAAGAATGAAATCTTGCCATTTGCAACAACATGAATGGAACTAGAGGTTATGCTAGGCAAAATCAGTCAGAGAAAGACAAATATCATATAATTCCACTCATATGTGAAATTTAAGAAGCAAACAGATGAACATAGGGGAAGGGAAGGAAAAATAAAATAAGATAAAAATAGGGAGGCAAACCATAAGAGACTCGTAACCATAGAAAACAAACAGGGTTACTGGAGGAGAGGTGGGTGAGGCATGGAGTGAGGGGGCGATGGGTATTAAATCAATGCTCATTGATTTAATGAGCATTGGGTGTTATGTGCAACTGATGAATCACTAAATTCTACACCTGAAACTAATAATACTATTTTATATATATAATTTTTACCTGGGATCCTAGGCCAGGGCATTTTTCAAGTATAACTTTTCCATTATCCTGTTTGAAATACTGACTTATAATCCACCTCCTGAGCAATTAGGAATTATATCTGTATCATAATTCCTTTTACAACTTAAAGAATAATTTGGCCTATTTCTAAGTTCAGTAATATTTTGTACACTTACTCTTACCATTGTTTCCATGTGTAAAGATTTTTCTTAGTCTCCATTTAAATAACATTTAAACATCAACATTACTGTCAGCTTCATGATACGATCTGCTGGTTCTGTTTCCTGGAAGACTGAATGAAATAAGACCTTTGTACAGAGTAGGTGATATCTTGCCAAATTACTTGGAGATTTTCACGGTGGGAGTTCAGCTTCATAAACCCTTGCAAGATCCTCCTCTGCCTGGAAAAGTCTTCCTCTTCAAACGGGGCCTCTCATACCTGTTTGATCTGGGAGTAGTTCTCTGTTTGGGGAGGTTGTCCTTTTAATTAACTTACGCTACCATGCATACCCTTGACCTCCTCTGTCTAGGGACATCATCCTTTTGGGTCATGTGCTACTTGGAAAAACTTGACTGAAGACTTATTTTCTCTCAGGAGAAAAATCTCTGTCCTCCTTAATCACATATTGCTTAAAATTTCTCTCTTGTCTTCCTTAATCACATACTTGGGTTTGGGAGGGGCACATGCATAGCAGGTAGAAGGAAAGGCCACTCTCTCAATTTTCTGTATCAGCTGATTGATGCCATGGGAGCCTTGGAGTACATTGTTAAGATTGAAAATATTGTACCCTTTAATCTCTGGAAGAGTAGTTGCTGTAAATCTGTTTTAACTTATTCATGTCTTTTGGTTTTTTGAAAATTACTTTTCAGACTAATCAATTTACAGAATATATTAAGTTCTATGTATATTTTTTTCATTTAAAGATTTTATTTATTTATTTGACAGAGAGTGATTACAAGTAAGCAGAGAGGCAGGCAGAGAGAGAGAGGAGGAAGCAGGCTCCCTGCTGAGCAGAGAGCCCGATGCGGGACTCGATTCCAGGACCCTGAGATCATGACCTGAGCTGAAGGCAGCGGCTTAACCCACTGAGCCACCCAGGCGCACCTATTGAGTTCTATATTAAGGACATCATTATCTTAACCATACTGTGGCAGTTTGACGTCAATTTTGTGCCCATAAATAATTTATCTGCTGTGGGTTCTTCTCCCCACCCCCCCCAAAATAATGGTGTCTAAATCACAGGATGCTTGTAAGGACTTAATGAGTTAGTGAATACAAAGCAATAGAAAAATGATTTAGTCAGTGTTCAAGAAATGTTTATTACAGCTGCGCTTATACTTAGGAAGTTGATAGAACATTATAGAAAATATAGATATATAACATTATAGAAATATGATCCTCTTTAGATAATACAGATCCTACCCTTTGGTGAAATCCCTAAATCTGTAGATTTTGTGCTTTCCTAACTCTTTGCCTAGTGCACAGTGTGACTTCTTACTATACAGGGCTCTTGTTCAGGTTTGGTAGTTGTTAAAAACCATGCCAAAATTAGGATTTAGGAATATGTTCAAATCAGAGGTCACTGTACAACAGTCAGGAACCCAGCAAATATGCATCTGAAGGAATGCATGGTTGCTGAAGCAGGAAAGAGTGGGCCTACAAATCATTTAAGATCCTAGAGAAGTCTAATGCTATACCAGCCAGGCATGTAGAAAGTTGATAAGATGTTTAAGATAATGATAATCCTTAGGAATTGAAGTGAGTAGAAAAAAAGTAGCAGGAGAATAAATTGGAGATCCCAGCACTAAGAAAAACTTGGCTTTATAACCCAGAATCATAAAGTTTCCACATAGGAAGGGACCTTAACAGACATCAAATCTAGACTTTAAGGTAGTGTTAGAAGGTCCTTCTATTCTGGCCTTCTGAGAAAGGAACAGGGAAATGAGAACAAGAATAAATACAATGACACTGAAGACCACTGGGAAAGGATCATCATGTGAGTGGGGATAAAAAGTTTAGTCACCAAGATTAAGCATTCATTTTTGTAGTTTGCTTTTAAAATTGGTGATGGCATGGAGCATAGTAGTTTAAAGGTGCATGAAGTGTTCAAAGGGACGGAGACAGAAGGAGTAGTGGGAACCCAGGACCCAGACTGAAGAAGAGTAGGAATTTGGATCACCTGGCTGGATGTGTGTATGATAAGGAGGAGGTAGTACTGAGAACAGGGAGACGCAGAAGCCACTGACTTGAAAACATTTTTTCAAGCCAGGTTATGGTTCCTTGGTACTTTTTTGGACTTATACACAGACTAATTGTGGAGATAAGAGTTGAAACACTAGCATAACTGTTGTGGGATACCAGAAACTGTGGTATATGAAGAGAATATAATAAGTACATTCTTTAGGAATTATGAGAACTGTATCAAGAGGGCAGGAAAGCTGCAGTGGATTTTTCTGGAACTCATAATATGAAGAGAAACATAAGTCCAGTAACTATCCTACTCAATGGCTAGAGACTACCTCCATGCAGCATGAAAAGGGAATAGTGAAAGGAGCACAGGATTCAAGATGTTGGGCTGGAATATTAGAATATATGCATAGGTATTTTAGGATATTTTAAAATCATGCCTGTATCTCCTCTGATGCCTGTATTCTAAAACATCCTTTTGTAGGATGAGACAGTCATCATCAACAGCAGTGTGCTATCATAGGAAAACCACAGGCATTTAACTTACACATACCTGGATTAAAGATCTGCTTCAATCTATTGACAGATGTGTGGCTTTGATAAATTTTGTTTGGCAGAACCTCAGTTTCCTTATTTGTAAAGTTAGCATAACAATTACTACCTCAAAAAATTGTTGTGAGAATTAGAATGTGATGTGAATATGATATATATAAAACAGTGAGAACAACGCCTTGTACCAAGAAGGCATGTAGGTAATTATTATTTTTTAAGATTTTGGGGCACCAGGGTGGCTCAGTCATTAAGTGTCTGCCTTTGGCTCAGGCCATGGTCCCAGGATCCTGGCATCAATTCCCATATAGGCCTCTCTGCTCAGCGGGGAGACTGCTTCTCCTTCTCCCACTTCCCCTGCTTTTGTTCCCTCTCTTGCTGTCTCTGTCTGTTAAATAAATCAAATATTTTTCAAAAAATTATTTCCTTACTGATGGAGGCATAATACTCCATAGTGTATATGCACCACATCTTCCTTATCCATTCATCCATTGAAGGGCATCTTGGTTCTTTCCAAGTTTGGCGACCGTGGCCATTGCTGCTATAAAGATTGGGGTACAGATGGCCCTTCTTTTCACTACATCTGTATCTTTGGGGTAAATACCCAGGAGTGCAATTGCAGGGTCATAGTGAAGTTTTATTTTTAATTTCTTGAGGAATCTCCACACTGTTCTCCAAAGAGGCTGCACCAAATTGCATTCCCACCAACAGTGTAAGAGGGTTCCCCTTTCTCCACATCCTCTCCAACACATGTTGTTTCCTGTTTTGTTAATTTTGGCCATTCTAACTGGTGTAAGGTGATATCTCAATGTGGTTTTAACTTGAATCTCCCTGATGGCTAGTGATGATGAACATTTTTTCATGTGTCTGATAGCCATTTGTATGTCTTGGTTGGAGAAGTGTCTGTTCATATCTTCTGCCCATTTTTTGACGTTTGCCTGTTTTGTGTGTGAGTTTGTGTGAGTTTGAGGAGTTCTTTATAGATCCTGGATATCAACCTTTTATCTGTACTGTCATTTGCAAATATCTTCTCCCATTCCGTGGGTTGCCTCTTTGTTCTGTTGACTGTTTCCTTTGCTGTGCAGAAGCTTTTGATTTATGCTGAGTGAAATAAGTCAAGCAGAGAGAGTCAATTATCATATGGTCTCACTTATTTGTGGAACATAACAAATAGCATGGAGGACAAGGGGTGTTAGAGAGGAGAATGGAGTTGGGAGAAATTGGAAGGGGAGGTGAACCATGAGAGACTATGGATTCCAAAAAACAATCTGAGGGGTTTGAAGTGGAGGGGGAGGGGGTGGGAGTTTGGGGTACCGGGTCATGGGTATTATGGAGGGCACGGATTACATGGAGCACTGGGTGTGGTGAAAAAATAATGAATACTGTTTTTCTGAAAATAAATAAATTAATTTATTAAAAAAATTATGTCCTTATTTTTGAGAGAGAGAGAGAGTAAGAGAAGGGGCAGAGGAAGAGAATATCCAAGCAGAGTGGATAGTCCAATGTGAGGCTCCGTCCTAGGACCCATGAGATCAGGACCTGAGTGGAAACCAAGAGTCAAATGTTTAACCAACTGAGCTACCCAGATAGCCCAGGAATTATTAGTTCTTCAATTTACTTAAAGAAATAATAATTATTCTTTAATTTACTTAAAGAAATAATAATAATTATTTAAAGAAAGCTACACTCATTTTAGTTTTGTGACTGTCCCACAAAAGTCCTTAGGTTATTCTTACACTTCTTATCTCTAGGCTTTGGAATTTAAAAGGGTTGCTTGTAGTAGGGTTGGTTCCTTTTGTGACTAGGGAATGGAAACATAGAATGTCCAAATAAGTAGAGGCCCTAAAGATCACTTAGTAAAAACTTTTTGCTTTGCAGATGAAAAAACTTAAACCCAGAAAAAGCAAGTGACGAGTCACAAAACAAGGGAGCCAGACTTAAACACAGCCCAGGGCACTGATCTCAGCAGCCCACGGCCTCTGAGCAGTAACACTTGTAGATGCCGAGACCCTTTGTTTCTTATTCCAGTGGAGTTACTCTCCAGAGTCATAAAATTCCTCTCCCTTGATAACACAATTGAAAGACAAAAATCTTAGTCCAAATGTAGTAAAGAAGACTATGGGAATAGACGAGAGAATGCATATGAGGTGAGAAATTTGAAGTCATTGATTGCTCTGTGATGGATATTCAGCTAGATATTTACATGTATTATTTCATATATATTTTTAAAGATTTTTATTTATTTATTTGACAGACAAAGATCACAAGTAGGCAGAGAGGCTGGCAGAGAGAGAGAGGGGGAAGCAGGCTCCCACTGAGCTTAAGGCCTGACTCGGGGCTTCATGCCAGGACCCTGGGATCATGACCCGAGCTGAAGGCAGAGGCTTTAACCCATTGAGCCACCCAGGCACCCCTATTTCATATATTTTTATATTTTTTATATTATTACATATATTAATACGTATATTATTTCATTTAATTGTCAAAATTCAGCTATTTTTATTCCTCTATATTATAAATGAGACAGCTGTTGCACCAATATGTTGAGTAATTTGTCTAATCACTCCACTAGTATGAGGTAAATACAGGATGAGTCTGGGCAGTCTGACATGGGAGTTCACGTTTTTAATCATTTTATTATATATTATTCCTTTCAGGAAGATAGTAAATCTATAGAGTGATCAGCTTATCCAGGTTTGTCTGGGACTGTCTCAGATTTAGCATTGAAAAATCATTAGTCCCAGGAAGCCTCTCAAACCAAATGTCCCTTTATGCTATCCCATGTAAAACCATGTATTATCAAATATGACAGTACATGTCAGTGTTTTTCCAATGCTAATACACTGTATGACTTTAGGAGACTATTTCAGAGTGGTGGCGGTAGTATACTGAAATTAACACTTAATTGGAAGTCAGAAGATTGAGACTCTAAGGATTCTCTTGTACTTATTAGCTTTTAGCTAGGTATTTCACCCTCCTAAATCTGAATATTATATCTATAAAAGGAATATATTTTTAAAAAGCTATCTTAGAGATATTTCTCAAGTTTTAAATGAAAGCATCATCAAACTCTTTTTAACAGCAGCACCTGAAGCATATGTAAGGGAGAGTGATGACGATGATGACGACGATGACGACGACGATGACGATGATGATGATGATGATGATGATTTAGGTTTGGTAAAGTAAAATTCCTACTTAGAAATGTTCATTAGTTTTTGCTGTATATAGAATCAAGCAAGCATATTGAAATACTTATTGTTCTTTCAATAAATATTTGTTGAGCCCAACAATATTTATTGTTCTTTCTATAAATATTTGTTGAGCCCAGCTGTGCCAAATATCATAACACAAAGGGCCTTTGTGACCTGGCCCTGTCTTCCATTCCAGTCCCATCTCCTGCATCTTTCTCACCCTATGTTTCATCCATCTTAGTGGGTTTGCATTTCCCAAAGCATGCTATGCTCTTTTTCTGTTCTGTTCCTTTCAGTTGTTCCAGAAATACCAGTGTTCTTCAAGGCTTTTTCTCTCATCTCCACCTCTGCTGATGTTATGCACTCTGCTTTTATGTCCTCATATACACTCAGATTCAGCAAGATCCCAGATCTTTTATCTCTAGCCCTTAACTGTCTGCTGGGAATTATGTCCCTATTTATAACTGCCTACTACGCATGTATAGTTGGGCATTTCACATATACTTCAAACTCAACTGGTCTAAAACTGAACTCATTATTTCCTTACATTTGTTCCTTTTCTTTTGTACCATATCTCCTTCAGGATGCCATCTTCCCAGCTGTCATCCAGTATGGAAACATGAGACTTCAGATTCTTCCTTATTTCATCCCAATATCTAAATATTTATGAAGTCCACCAGATTATATTCTTCATTAGCTCCCAAAGACGTTTCCTATCGCCTAATCCCATTACTACAATTTCAGGCTTTCACCTTTTCTTAACTGGCTGACGTGGGTTTCTTCCCAGGTTTCCCATGTTTATGGTTTTCTCTTCTCTGTACTGCTTTCCACTCCAATTTTGCAGTCCATCTTGACACAAGCATTCTAAAATAACTTGATTTTTAAATTTTCAATCCATAATTCTTTAGTGACTGGACCATTCAAAATAAAGGTCAAATTTTGTAGCATCATATGCAAGGCTCTTTGTGACCTATAAGTTGTCTGCCTCTCTAAGTTCATCTCCTACCACTTATTCCCCCCTTTTTTTTTTTAAAGATTTTATTTATTTATTTGACAGACAGAGATTACAAGTGGTCAGAGAGGCAGGCAGAGAGAGAGGAGGAAGCAGGCTCTCGAGGAGCAGAGAGACCGATGCGGGGCTCGATCCCAGAACTCTGGGATCATGACCTGAGCTGAAGGCAGAGGCTTTAACCCACTGAGCCACCCAGGTGCCCCACTTACTCCCTTCTTTTTAGGCCTACACATATAAAGCTCCAACCATAGAGAACTACTTGTTGTTCCCTATCTAACAACTATAATATTTCTAACATCCTTATTTTGTACCTGCTCTTTCCGCTACTTGAAATATCATTTCTCCCTTACATTTCTCTTTGCCTAGCAATCTCATACTCATATTATAAATGTCATCACTCTAGGAATCTTTTCCTGACCAGCTAAATTTTTAAATGCCACCTAAACCTTTTATTCTCCCGTGCTGTAACTTTCATTACTTTTCTAACTCCGCTCATTCCATATTATAATTGCTTACTTACCTGTTTATCTCCCCTATAAGGCAATGAGCAATATGAGGGAAGGGATTATATCTTAGTCATCTAACTCTATCATTTAGCACAGTACCTGATGCATAGTAAGTGTTTTTAGAAGAGTATGTGAGTGAATGAATGAGCCAGGTTAAGTTATGCTAGAACTTTAGAAGCTGATATTGGTGTAGAGGAGGCAGTATGGAAGTAGTGTCTTTAGCTGAAGACACTAGACTAAACCATATAGATGTGTTCTACATTAATTACAATTCCTTGCTCGCAAGTGACAGGACCAAACTAGCTTGAGTTCTAGTTGTTTTTTTTTTTTTTAAGAAGTTAATTAAAAGATACAAAAGTGTTTCATATACCCCCAGGGTAACCATGTCTCATGAAGGATCTTGAATGTGTTCCTTAACTTGGGTGTCATTCTTCTCTGTTTTAAATCAGGCTTTCTCTGCTTCTTCCCTCTGATAGAATGTGATGACCCTATAAAACCCCATAATTCTCTCTGTTTTATAATCTTTCTGCATCATATTGGTTATCAAGCCCCGAAAATCATTATTCCTCTGTATCTCTAAAATAAATCATTTTGTATGGGGCTACATACCCAGAGACTAGCTGTCTCTCATGATTTTGATTTTCTACTGAAGAAAATATGGTTCGTTTAATTCAATCAATCAGCCATGACTTGGGATGAAGATTCACAGTGCAAACTTGCTGGTACAGGCACACTCCTTTTCATCAGGTGGCCAGAAGTCTAATTCTTGATAATGAAGAGCTGGAGGTACATCTCAGTATTTCCTCTGTGTTGAGTAAGTCAGGTGTAAAAGTATTTATAGGTTGAAGCAAAGCTATTTGCATATTTCATGGTTAGCAGTCTCTTCAGTTTGGCTCATGTTATATATTTTATTTGTATCATTCTAGATAGTAAGTGAGGCAGAGGGAACAGTGGCAAATGCCTTGAGGGAATGAGCTGACAAGAGTTATAAGAGTATAACCAATTTAATCAAATGGGATGGGGTTTAAAGCAGGACTTCACTCTCATAGGAATTCTTAGCTTAGGTAGAGGCAAGCTGGGCTCTGTGCTTCCTTCTCATGTTCCCCCTTTTTTGATGCCCAAACAGCAGGCTGTTGCAGGCCCGTTTATCATTTCTGCTGCATGGAAGAGAGAGAAGATATTAATTATAAGAAGAAAAGATACTCTAACACTCCCAGTTCTTCCACTTTAAGCTACTCTTTCTATCACCAGGACAGTCCTTAATCTGAGGTCCTATTTTGATCTGAGTCAGAGAATCTCTTTTCCTCAGAGATATGGTAAGTGAGGCGGCAAGTCATCTTTCTCAGGGGTGTGTGTGTGTGTGTGTGTGTGTGTGTGTGTGTGTGTTTAGTGATTCATGGCAGGCCCTAGACAGGTTCTCTATCTATTAAAAAGGAGATAATAGCTTAGTCTTTAAAGAGATTATAATCTTGTAGGAGAGACTTTCATAAACAAATACTTATAATGTAAAATGTCAAATGCTATAATAGGGCACATAGAAAATGACAGGAGATTGCCAAGATTGGAACAACTAATACTGTCTGGAGAGATTAGAGCATACTTCAGAAAAACAGTTGTGTTTGAGCTGGTTGAGAGGAATTTGACAAGTTTCCAAAGAAGGAAATTGCTCTTTTCTGACACGAAGCATAAAAGTGGGAAAGAGGATGTCAGCTCCTGGAAATAGTGAGTTATTCATGAGGTTGTGGAACCCATTGGTTAAGAACATAAACTCTGGAGTCAAGCTGCAAGGATTTGATACCAGCTTAACTACTTACTAGTTCTGTTCAGTTACTAACGTTTGGTGCTTCAATTTCCTCATCAAAATGGAGATGCTTATGAGAGTATCAATATCACAGGGTAGTTTTGAGGAAAAAATAAGATAGAACATGTAAAGCTTTAGAATAGTATTTGGCACATATCAACCAACCATTTTATCATGACTATGTGGCTGGTAATGCTGGTAATTGTGAGAGCTGAGACTGCAAGAAGAGGCAAGCTCAGATCATCAAGAGTTCTGTTCAAACCATGAAATTGGACTTTATCCTGAAGATATTGCAAAGCCTTTTTCAATAGGCAAGTGAAACATTCAGCTTAAAAAACACTTTTTTTTTAAAAGATTTTATTTATTTATTTGACAGAGAGAAATTACAAGTACACTGAGAGGCAGGCAGAGAGAGAAAGAAGGAAGCAGGCTCCCTGCTGAGCAGAGAGCCCGATGCGGGACTCGATCCCAGGACCCCGAGATCATGACCCGAGCCGAAGCCAGCAGCTTAATCCACTGAGCCACCCGGGCGCCCCTTAAAAAACACTTTTTAAAGGAAAATTATTCTAATTAAAAATTTCTATACTTAGCAAGAGACCATTTAATAAATAAGAATAACAGCACCAGAACCCAAGGCCTGAAAATGCTTTTTCCCCCTTAATCAATGGAACCAACATTTTTGGATCACTGTCTTTCTTGCCTTAAACTCTATGACTTGAATTTAAACCACTTATTTTTGGATACTGTTCAGGTTTGTTGACAGGAGATAGCTTTCTGATAGGTAGACACAGGCCTTAGTCAGATTATCCGATTCTGTCAGACAAGGCACTAGCCTTCTTTGATATCTCTTAGAAGAATGAATATAGCTTGGGAAGGACACCATAAGACAAAGGAGGAACATTCTTTCATCAGCTTTTTTAGAGCATCATTCTTAATTTCCACTTCTAGAAAACATTGTATAATGACCTGCACATAGCTGGCACTCAAGCAATATTTTATTCATTATAAATCTCTGGGAGATCGAATATTAGTGATATCCTACAATATAATCACTGTTTTGAGAGTAATAGCTACCAGGAATCAAGTGATCAAATACCAAATAGTGTGCTAGTTTCTTTTAATGGGTCAAATCAAAGTTTTGTCTGTTTAAAAATCCTTTACTTCCTACCATACTTAGAATATAACAGCTTATAAATCCTGCAGGATCTGGGCCCCACTCATCTCTTTAAAATCAGGTATCCTTTTCTACCTACCATATTCTAGGCATGATGCTTTTCTTTCAGTTCATCAAACTTACCAAGTTCATTACTGCCTGAAGGTTTCTGCACTGGCCAGTTCCTTTGCTTGGTAAGGTGCTCCGCTTTCTCTGCTCCTTCTTAATTACTGGATCTTAGTAAAGGTCATGTTTTTTGAAAATCTTCCTGATCACTCTAAAGCAGCTATGTATATAACCTAACCTAATGTATAACTATTATATCATTCTATTTTAACTCTCTATACAATACTTTTTATCAGATTTTAAAAATCTATGTATTTATTATTTATATCTTCCAATAGAATATAAATTCCAAGGAAGCAGGATCATGTCTCTCTCATTCACCACCATATTCTTAGCACACAAAATTGTCCCTGGCACATAGTTGGTATTCACTAAGTATCAACTAAGTGAATAAATCTATTCCTAACCGTAACCTTGCAAAGTAGATAACTATTCTCTTCATGTATATCTCTCGAAGGAATTGAATTGAATTTCCATTGGCTAGTTGACATTTTTGTAGCTATTTAATTCCTATTTACTATGTTTGGTTTTGCAAGTTTGCTTTATTTTTGAGCTGATTTTTTTTTTTCAGGTATCAACACGTTTTCATAGTCTCTCGAAAACCCCTAGGCTCTGTGCACAGTGAGTTTAGTACCCAGGGGATAAAAGAGCCCTGACAAGAGTGGGGAGTCAAGTATTACCAGGCAGGAGTAATGAATAGGTTGTCCTGGTCTCCTGGAGATGACTTAAATAAAGAGTGAGACATTAATAGATATATCAGGTCCATCTCTATTCAACACTGACCTAATATTACCAAGTGATTAGTAGATTATGCTTCGTTCATGTTCTTAGAAGCTGAGAAATACCTTACACTCCAGATGTATTTTTAAAATGCCACTGATGCTCCCACCTCTACTCTCTCCTATTCACCATCCTACCCCAACAACCACAGGGACTAGACTAAAAAGCAAACATAACAGGGACATCTGGGTGGCTCAGTTGGTTAGGTGTCTGCCTTCAGCTCAGGTCATGATCTCAGGGTCCTGGAGTTGAGTGCCACATCAGGCTCTCTGCTCAGTGGGGAGTCTGCTTCTTCCTCTGTGCTCTCCACCCGCTCTCAAATAAATAAATAAAATATTAAAAAACAAACAAAGCAAAAACAATCTAACTTCTGGAACTGTCTGGTCTTCAACAGTTTACATCTAACTCCGTACTCCCTCCATTTTTAGACTTTTAGTCTTTACCAAGCTCAGTTTCAAAATAGTAACACTTGGATCAGTGTATTTTTTTTGAACTCTTTAATGTGGTTTGGACCTGGAAAAACATTTTGAGGAAACCAGAGTTGCTGCTTACCACTTTGTGTTTTTAATGCATTCATAGTGATCTAGGAGAGTGTTTACCTTAGCTTTCAAAAGTGGATCCCGAAGCACAAAAGTAATTGATTGCACAGAGCTTCAGAGCCATTGGTGGTGAAAAAATGTTTTACCTATAAACTCAGGTATCAAGAAAAATTACTCCTTTGAACATCATTTAATAAGTAGAGTTAAATATATATATGTATGTGTGTTTGTGTGTGTATATATATGTACACACACACTCTAAAAGTGATGCTGATATAAATTAAGAACTTAAAACTGCTCTATATATTAAAACAAAACACTTTCAGATGTGCTGTATCGCTTAACCCTCAGTGCATTTATCATGTAGCCATGCTTATTTTTTGTATTTATTTTAAGGATCAGAAAACTGAGTTTTAAGGAACTCATCCAGGTCATAGGCATCATATAAATAGAGCCAGGAGTCAGGTTTGGTATTCTGAGAAACAATTATGATTTCTGAGGAACAGTATGCTATGGATATCACTGCCATTCTCTGGTTTTAAAATGGTGGAAAGTTATTAATGTAATATCAATTAATATGAAAATTGAAGTAATTTGGCATGTTCAGTGCAAACTTATTCCTAGTAGAGCAAATTGTGGTATAAACCTCTTTGCAAGAGAGATTGTTTATAGCCCTTCCGAGATCTGACTGCTTTTGAAGCATCTACTAGTACAAATCAATACAAATACTTTATATCTATGCCTTTAAGTGAGCCTCCAAATGATCTTTACTAAACGGTATTTGATTGACCTACATTTAGTTACTGCAAGTATTAGAAAGTAATACAATTACATTTATTTAAAAATATATTATGATTAATGCTTTTAATTAAATCAGAGACTCCCTTTAATCATGAGGATGACAAATAAAATTCATTATATTTTCACATACCTTCATAGTTTTTAAGGTACTTTTTCATTCATGATATCATAAGATTTTGAATAATGCCATGAAATAAATAAAGGAAATACTATTATCACTTCACAGATGAGAAAACCAAGGACTAGCAGGTTAAAAAAAAAATAGTTCAAAGTCACACAGGAAGGTGTGCAAGAATCAACTTGTTCACTGATATTGAGTGACATAAGTTAGCAATCTTTTCAAAGTCTTTGGAATTTTTTTGTTGTTGTTCGTTTTGCTTTGTTGTGTGTGTGTGTGTGTGTGTGATTGCAAACTCATGAAAGCAGGGAACACGTATTCTGGTTTGTAACCTCAGTGCCTAATATAGTTTGTGGTACACAGCAGTTGTTCATTAGATATTGTTTGAGTGAATGAACAGCTTGGGGTCATAGAGTCAGAGTCATGAGGAAGTCTGCTTGAAAAGTGTTGGATCTCGGAATTTTCTACAGTTAGGAAGGCTCTGGATTGTCAGATGCATCGGCCTCCAGATTGAATGCATATAAACTGACTCTGATACACAGCTTCCCTGAACATCCTTATATCATAGCACTTATCACTTTGTGTGCTAATTATCTGTTTATTTGTCTGGCTTCCCTTGCAAAATGTGAGTCTGTTGAGAGCAGATGTTCCATTGTACTCTAGTCTATAGCATTGAGCTTAGCATATGATAGACACCAAGTATCTGTAGAAGGAATGAATGAATGGATAAACAAATAATATGACTCAGTGTGAGAGAAATAGGTAAATTGCTGAGAAAGGAACAGAGTTTGTAACAAGCGACTATTAAAATAATTAAGTCTGATTCAACATTAGTTTGGTAAGAAATGTAGCAACAGTTTTCTATGGTATATTTGCCTTTTAAAATAGTCTGTATATGGGAGTGGCTCAGTCAGTTAAAGGTCTGCCTTGGGCTCAGGTCATGATCCCAAGGTCCTGGGATCTAGTCCTTTGCTTAGCAGGGAACCTGCTTCTCCCTCTGCCTACCACTACCCATGATTATGTGCTCGTGCTCTCTCTCTCTCTGACAAATACATAAATCTTTAAAATAAATGCTTCCAAAATCATTAAAATGTTATGTTGAATACTTCTAATAAATTTAAGTCTTCCTTTTTTTGGTAAAGGAATACTTTGTGCTTAAAGAAAAACTAAGTGTAGGCTCTCTATTAAATGTTAAGCTCTACTTGCCTCAATTTCATTATCTGCAAAATAGGAGTGGTAGTATCTCTTTTATTAAATGAGACAGTACTTATTAAAGCTCCTAGCATGGTGCCTGGCTTATAGTGGTAGGAGCTTTATAAATTTTTAGTGAATGAATGCATTAGAATGAATGATCTTCATTCTCCTTTGCCCTTATGCTTTTTTGATCCATTCTCTTGTCACTGAACTTTTGATCATTTCAGCAAAAACATGCATGAGGGAGAAAAAATAAGGCATTTTGGTGTCATCTGAAATATTGTTTTTTATATTGTTTTTAAATATAAATATTGTTTTTAAACAGATTTTAAATATTGTTTTAGGACAATGATATGATTACGAGGAGTAGTGCCCATTTTCATGCTGGTGATAGGCGTTTTTGTTTTCGTGTTTGGTTTTTTTTTTTTTGCCTTAATTTTCAAAGAGTTTTAAAATTCATATT
The DNA here is from genome assembly GCF_011764305.1 of Mustela putorius furo. Taxonomy (NCBI): domain Eukaryota; kingdom Metazoa; phylum Chordata; class Mammalia; order Carnivora; family Mustelidae; genus Mustela; species Mustela putorius. Next base: position 38,902,376 of record NW_025422005.1, on the reverse strand, counting down.
ATTTTCCCCTTTTGGAGGATGTTTTCCTTTGAGAACAGAATTTGGGTCTTGGTACGGTATATGTTAGTTCAATAGTCTTATTGTCCTTAATTTAGTCTTCGTTTCGTCACAGTCCAAATTGCCCTTCATGCAGAGCTGAGCTTGTAATACATACTTGAGGTGATGTGTAAATGCTTTCACTGGCTCAGCTCCCTTCCCCACCTAGCATACCTAGGTCACCTTCACAACATCAAGATTAGGTGTACATGTACCATCATAAATAATGCCTTATGCCAGAGTAATGTAAATGGAATCTGTTGAAATATGGCCTATTGTATTAAAATTTATGTTTCGATTATCATTTTTATTATATGAAACAAGCTTGAGCTTTATAAAGTCATTTAGAAAAGAGATCTGCATCACTGTTAGGAATGTCTATCTACTTGGCATCCATCCCTAGTGAAGTGAGAGTTATATGAACATTTCTAAGGGTATTTTTTTTTCCTCTCTAACTTGAAATTTCAAATTGGATTACTTAGCAAATTATTCTTTGAAATACCTCTAATAGTGTTATATGAAAGCCCTAGACACAGAGCTCCCTATGTCAGAAGAGAATAAAATGAAAATCCAGTCACATGTGCTTTCCTGTTTTATCTCCTCCAATGACTTCCTGTTCCCTACCTTATGTAAAGAAACAAGCTCCTTAGCTTGACAGGACCTTTAGTGTCTGTCCTTGATTACTTTCTTCCCCTCTCACTTTACCTTCTAGGTTCTAACCTCAATGTTTATCCAACAGTGATGCTTGTGGTTTTCCCTAATATGAAATGGTATTTTTCTCTACTCCCCCTCTCCCCCAAATTATTTCCTTTCTGGGGGAGATATCACTCCCTGTCTTTACCTAAATGCATTGCTTTAACACTTACTCATTTTAGGGTTCAGTTTAATTGTTACTTTTTTTGGATAATTTCCCTTGATCTTCAAGACTGATTAAGAAGTTCCTCTTCTTTCTCATAACATCTTGGACTTTCCTTTGCAATAACATATATGATCTGGTAGTATAATTCCATGTTTATTTGCATATCTTCCCCATTACACTGTGATATCCTTGCTCATTCCATTATCCCAGCATCAGGGCTATAGCTAGCTCCCAACAAACTTTTGTGTTAGTTAGAAAAACATACCGTTTCTTTTGGGCCAGTGTTAGCCATAATAGGGGATCCTTGTGTAATGCACACCCTGAATGTAGCAACTCTGCCCAGGTCCACCATAATATCTGGTGTGCAATAAATTCTCAATATGTGTTTGTTAAATGATGAATCTGTCAGTCAAAGACAGTAGCAGGAAAAGTTGAAATGCAATCGAAACTGGCAACAACACCTATAAATTAAGAAGAAAATGTAGATCACTCATCATAAGGCTGTTGAATTGAAATATCCTTAACAAAGGGAGAGTCTCTGGGACAAGTCTTAATATAAACGTAGGAAAAGTTGTAAAAGTGGAAGGTATTCACAATTAATCAGTAAATGTACAGGCTCCGAATTTACCTTAATTTCTGTTAGCCTATTTTACTGAAGATGTATCAGAGTCTTCTTCAAAGCTATAGATAATGTATCTCAAGAGCAGTGTAATAGCTTTTTATCCAAACTGATCAGCACAGGGAAACAGAATAGATAGCTACTTAAAAAGTGTGTAGAGGTGTAGAGTAAACCACAGCAAATTTGAGGGTTTCTTTCTTCTTTATTTTGTGTTTTGTTTGAAAATGTGAAAAGTACTATGATAGAATAGAAAATCGTATTGAAATAGAGAATAGAAACAGAGTTCAAACTCCAACTTCACTTTTCCTAGCATAGAGTCTTCAGCAGCCTTCATTAGTGCTGTCTGATATCTGGTCCTAACTCTCTCTCCTTCCTGGGTTCTTGGATGACTGTATGGATCAACTCTCTTGCAGTTGGTGGGGCTGTGAGACTAGTTCTGCTCAGTAGACAGAAGGGTATGTGACATGTGTCATATCCAGGCTGAGTTAAGGAAAAGCCCTAGTTTAACATGATAGCTCTTTCTTCACTGTTGGTAGAAAATGAGTTACCGGGGCGCCTGGGTGGCTCAGTGGGTTGGAGCCTCTGCCTTCGGCTCGGGTCATGATCCCAGGGTCCTGGGATCAAGTCCCGCATCGGGTTCTCTGCTCAGCGGGGAGCCTGCTTCCTCCTCTCTCTCTGCCTGCCTCTCTGCCTACTTGTGATCTCTGTCTGTCAAATAAATAAATTAAAAAAAAAAAAAGAAAATGAGTTGCCCATTGTAGGATAGCTGCCCTAAGACCTACAATGGATTTTATGTGAATAAGAAATAAAATTTCTGTGTTAAGACACTGAGATTTTGGGATGTTTATTCTTTAGCATTAGCCTGTTCTTTCCTGACAATGTGAATTTGGAAAAGTCTTTGACCCTGCATGAGCCTCAGCATTTTTTTTTCAAGATTTTATTTATTTGACAGACAGAGATCACAAGTAGGCAGAGAGAGAGGAGGAAGCAGGCTTCCCGCTGAGCAGAGAGCCCGATGCAGGGCTCTATTCCAGGACTCTGGGATCATGACCTGAGCTAAGAGCAGAGGCTTTAACCCACTGAGCCACCCAGCACTCCAAGTCTCAGCTTTTTAAATTGCAAAATCCTCACAGGATTGTTGTGAAAATCAAATAAGGTAATAGATAAGGAAAATTGTAGAGTATTATCAAAATGGAAGATATTTCTTAAGGCTCTTATATTTTGGTAGGAGAAACAGAATGTAATCAATGTTATCTTTTTTTTTTTTTAATTTCTTTTCAACGTAACAATATTCATTGTTTTTGCACCACACCCAGTGCTCCATGCAATCCGTGCCCTCCCTAATACCCACCACCTGGTTCCCCCATCCTCCCACCCCCTGCCCCTTCAAAACCCTCAGGTTTTTTTTCAGAGTCCATAGTCTCTTATGGTTCGCCTCCACTTCCAATTTCACTCAACTCCCTTCTCCACTCTGACTCCCCTTGTCCTTCATGTTATTTGTTATGCTCCACAAATAAGTGAAACCATGTGTTAATTGACTCTCTCTGCTTGACTTATTTCACTCAGCATAATCTTTTCCAATCCCGTCCATGTTGCTACAAAAGTTGGGTATTCATCCTTTCTGATGGAGGCATAATACTCCATAGTGTATATGGACCACATCTTCCTTATCCATTCGTCCGTTGAAGGGCGTCTTGGTTCTTTCCACAGTTTGGCGACCATGGCCATTGCTGCTATATTATCTTAACCAGACTCTCATATTTCCATGTTGATGTAATAGCTACCATTTGGTGAAGACATGCTATGCATTAGAACTTTACCTATACTTTGCTATTGAATTCTCCTCCTAAATTCTCTGATTAGGTGTTATTATCCCCACCTTATAGATAAGGAAACTGCAGTTTAGAAGGGTACAGCAAGTTATTTTTGGTCACAAAGTGATCAAATCAAGATACTAACTCTGGCCTGTCTGGTGCAAATATGTATTCCTCGGAGTTGAGCCCATTATTTTGTAGTTAAAAAGTTAGAGCCTTCTCTTTTACTAAGAGTATGTTTCCTTTACATAGTGTTTTAATCATTGCCAATGAAGAGCTGGTTCATGTTAACGAGTAATGTAATCTGTGCTCATGCAAGAGGAGAAGGCTAAATGCCAAATGATAGGTATATGGAAACTTGATCATTTGAACTAGATGAGCATAGTCTCTTCAAGCCATTGGGAAAAGCTTCTCTAAATGTATTCATTGACACTTGATCAAGGACCATCCCAATACATGTATTTCAGAAATAATAGAGAGAGCAAAACATGATTAATTTAGATTAATATGAGAAGAGTCTGAATGAAGGAGAAGTCTGGAATATTATGTAGAAAATTCAGTTTTCTACTAGCAAGAATACTAGTCTTGGACTTTGAAGACTTGGGTTCATTTTCCAATTTTGCCACACAGCAGAAGTTGTGGTATGAGTACTGTTTGTATGAGACTGAATAAGTCATTTATCTCCTTCAAGCTTCTCTTTTCCTATTTGTAAGATGGGAATTCTTAGCCCTGGCCAGCCTACATTACAAAATTGCTTGAAGGATAAGATAAAATGAGATAATGGGAGGGAAAGTGTTCGGAATCTTATAGAAGATGTTTTTACACATCCAACTTATGGAGGAGAGGAAAATAATAGTAACAATATTCTGGCTTTGTCACGTTTTAGTCCTGTGACCTAGGGTAAGATGATCTGCTCTGTGCAGATTATCTGGAGGGATAATAGAACAAGTCTTATTAATTTATTAAATAAATATTAAATAAGTTAATTTATGTAAAATGTTTAGAATGGTGCCTTTCAGTTAAGAATCATTTGAAGCTAACTGCCATTGTTATTAATAGTAGTGGTGGTAGTGATAGTGCCTGCTGAGTTTCACCTCTGAGCCAGGTATATTGTTAGGACTTTATTATTTAACTCTCAGGGCTACCCTATTAGGTATTAATATTCTGGTTTTGTATTTGAAAAAAGAGGCTCAAGATCTTATAGCTAACAAATACTGTGGCTATGATTTGAACCTAATTTTGCTTTACTGGGAAGCTCAGGCTCTTTCTTTTATACTAAACTTCCTCCTATACATTTTTTAAAATTTATTTTTTATTTATTTGCAGCATAACAGTATTCATTATTTTTGCACCACACACAGTGCTCCATGCAATCTGTGCCCTCCCTAATACCCACCACCTGGTACCCCGACCTCCCACCCCCCCGCCACTTCAAACCCCTCAGGTTGTTTTTCAGAGTCCATAGTATCTCATGGTTCACCTCCCCTTCCAATTTCCCCCAACTCCCTTCTCCTCTCTAACTCCCCATGTCCTCCATGCTATTTGTTATCCTCCACAAATAAGTGAAATCATATGATAATTGACTCTTTCTGCTTGACTTATTTCACTCAGCATAATCTCTTCCAGTCCCGTCCATGTTGCTACAAAAGTTAGGTATTCATCCTTTCTGATGGAGGCACAATACTCCATAGTGTGTATGGACCACATCTTCCTTATCCATTCGTCGGTTGAAGGGCATCTTGGTTCTTTCCACAGTTTGGCGACTGTGGCCATTGCTGCTATAAACATTGGGGTACAGATGGCCCTTCTTTTCACTACATCTGTATCTTTGGGGTAAATACCCAGTAGTGCAATTGAAAATTCCACCGGCATTCTTCAAAGAGCTGGAGCAAATAATCCAAAAATTTGTATGGAATCAGAAGAGACCCTGAATCGCTAAGGAAATGTTGAAAAACAAAAATGAAACCGGGGGCATCATGCTACCTGATTTCAAGCTTTACTACAAAGCTGTGATCGCCAAGACAGCATGGTACTGGCATAAAAACAGACACAAAGACCAGTGGAACAGAGTAGAGAGCCCAGATATGGACCCTCAACTCTATGGGCAAATAATCTTCGACAAAACAGGAAAAATATACAGTGGAAAAAGACAGTCTCTTCAATAAATGATGCTGGGAATACTGGGCAGCTATATGTAGAAGAATGAAACTCGACCACTCTCTTACACCATACACAAAGATAAACTCAAAATGGATAAAAGACATCAATGTGAGGCAGGAATCCAGCAGAATCCTAGAGGAGAACATAAGCAGTAACCTCTTCGATATCAGCACAGTAACTTCTTTCAAGATAATGTCTCCAAAAGCAAAGGAAAATTCCATTCTATTCATTACTAAACTGTATTTAAAAAAAAAAAAGAAACTCAGTTTATTATTATATTTTACATTTTGCCAATAAACATTTTCTGGAAATTTATTTTCTATGTTGTTACATAAGTATCTATATAATATTTTACTTCAGCTATCTGGCCCTTTACAAGAAAAGTTTGCCTATCTCTGTAGTAGATATCACACATAAATTAACTTTTTTTCCCTTAGTATATCCCTAGCAAAGATACATTACTCTCCTCATTTCAAGGTAAGGAAATAGAGAATCAAATGACCCAGTGTCAGATGATTCTGACATAGCAGAGGTGGGAATCTTTTAGGATTGGGTTTTGTTTGATGTTGATGCCTATGTTTTTGTGCTCTACTGTTGCCTTTTAAGGGATCTCAGTGGAACAGACCTATTAATTTCCTGAGTTTGGGCTTAGTGGCAATTATTTTCCTGTGTATAACTGCCTATAGGAGACTCAAATCCTGCTTTACCCACAATAGTTCTTCCATGCAGTGAAATGTAATGTCTTCTTTTCTCCTCCATACTCATACCCTATAATTTAGACCATTTTACAGATGAAGAAATTGAGGCTAGAGAGTTTCAGTGATTTCCTAAGGTCTCATATTTTCCCCCCATCGGAAATACCAGGAAAAGTGCTCTTCTAAGATTTGCTTCTGTTCCATGGGAACATTTCCTGATACTCCTCCAAAAATGAATATTTTTGATCCTTAGTTTCTTTATTTGCAAAATATAACTAATAATTTCTACCCTGTTTTGTCATTGTGGGGATCAAAGGAAAAATTTATATGAAAAGAATTTGGAAATCATTAAACCTTCTACTATTGTACATTCTTGTCATCTTTATCACCCTTGTTACTGTTATTTCTGGAAATCTTTATACTTCCTCACTGACCAAAATAATTGATTTCTTCTGAAATCAAAGATCCTACATATGGGGGCGCCTGGTTGGCTCAGTGGGTTAGGCCGCTGCCTTGGGCTCAGGTCATGATCTTCAGGGTCCTGGGATCGATCCCCACATCAGGCTCTCTGCTAGGCAGGGAGCCTGCTTCCTCCTCCTCTCTCTCTCTCTGCCGGCCTCTCTGCCTACTTGTGATCTCTGTCTGTCAAATAAATAAATAAAATCTTAAAAAAAAAAAGATAGTACATTATTGTGTGCTGCTCTACTTAGGAGTATAAAAATTAAAAAAAAAAAAGATCCTACATATGGATGAGAGATCTGTCCTAACATTTCATGCCTTAAGGTCTTCGGTGTTGAGATATCAGCACAGGATTTCTTGATGCTATATAAAATCTTATGTGACTACAGGTATTGAGCACTAATGCAATCCTGTAATTAGGTGTTATTGTGATAAGGGGTCTTTTACCCTCCACCCATTTGAAGATGTAAGTTGACTTCTGAGAATGTGCACATTGAGGAGAGAATAGGCCTCTAATTAAGTAAATAAATTTAATTCCTTGAAAATTATATTTTAATAAGATAATTCATACCTCAAAAATGACAATTAAAGTATATTGAAGTTGTACTAAAAACCTCAAAGCAAGGATATTCACCATGTTAATGATGAAGCCAGGAATAGAGTCAGAGACTAAAGCCATAGCTCAAATAACTGTATTGTGTCTCTTAGCACCAGGAGTTTAAACTTTGATTTCAGTGTGAACTTCTGTGGATTTTATTTTGTTATGATTTGGGTGAGGGTTACAAGGAAGTGAACTCCCTTAATTAAAATACACCCTAGCCTGTCCTATAAGAACTGAGATTAGGACTGAGTGAACTCTGGAGGGAAGGGCAGGGAGCAAGCCTAGACTGGAGGCCCTTTTCCTCAAGTTTCATCTTCACTTTTCCGATCTCTTCCTCTGATCCTTTCTGTCATTAGAATAATGTGGTTACTTCCCCATTTGACCCACAGTATGTATACAAACCCCTCTGTATGGGTCTTTAAAAAAGTAGGGGGGTCTGCAGTAGCCTAGCATTTTGAAATAAAATTTTACTTAATACAGGAGCAATTTAAGTAAAATAAAATGGGATTGATTTAAACAATATTTTTGTCAAAATGATTCAGAGATAAGCCCAAAATCATGAAACTAAAACCCATTGACTAAGATTTGGGAAACACACTGGTTTTTCCACAGGATCTTGTAAAATGGGGGCCCTTACATATGTTTGAGTTTTCTCTCACAGCATTCTCCTCTTGGCTCCAATAACCTTGGGCCTCTTACTTTTTCAGATTTCCATGCTGCCTTTGGACTTAAGGATTTTGTGCATGTTGCTTTCTCTACCTGAAAAGAATTCTTACCACCCCTACAGACATACCTTTTGTCTATTTTGTCCACTCAACTTTCTTATCTAAGGGAAATAGCATTTTCTGAAATAAACCTGGTACTAGTTCTAAATTATCCCACTGTTAAATGCATTCAAATTATTCTGCATTCTTTCTTAATACATCTTGTCATTTATATTTGTGTGATTATAGGATTATCTCTCTCTTCCTACTAAATTTTGCTCTACAAGGTCAAGGACCATGTTTTTGTCCTCCATATTGTACCCTAGTGCTTAACACTCCATAGTACACACTAGGAGGTCAGTAAATGTGTTAAATGAATCAATAGAAAGAAAACAATTACCAAAAAATGCTTAGACTACATGAAGGAGATTTATGGTCCCAAGAGAAATATACCATCCTTGCTAATATTATCTTCAATTTTTTTTTCCTTTAAAAAAAGAAAAATAATATTTATTTGAGAGAGTGAGCACATGCACATGCACACAAGCAATGGGAGGAGCAGAGGTGGAAGGAGAAGGACAAGCAGACTCTGCTGCGCATGGAGACCAGCTCTGGCTGGATCTCAGGACCCTGAGATCATGACCTGAGCCTAAACCTAAAGTCAGAGGTTCAACTGACTGAGCCACCAGTTACCCCTTCACTTAAGGAAAAAAATTATTATCAATATTTTTTTCAGAGTTATGTTTACTCATACCTGCTTGAATAAAATAAACTTCATATCTTGACAAAGTCACTGAGTAGGAGCAGTCTGTTTATTTGTGGTAGAAACTAAGAGGGAAACAGGCTATTACTGTGTTTTGGGGTTCATTACTTAGATTAACAGGGTCTCCCCAACATGCTAGATGATTCCCTAAATATCATAGCTAGACAGAGACAAGTATTCTATTCCATATTTCTAGGTCAGTATTCTGACTAGTGTAGATCAAACTAACTACTCTCGAGGTTCAGAAAGTAAAAACTGGTTATATAGCCCTAATAGTCTCCGTGACTTAACTGCCTTTCTGACCCAGAGTCACGACAACTTCATGTGCTCAGTTATGATCATTTCCTCCTTGCCCCTCTTCTTTGATTCAGTTCTAGGTCATAAAAATGTCTTTTGATTTTATGGTAACTTGTTTCTGATTTGTTCTTTTTATCTTTAATTTGTTTTGAGATGGCTTCCTTTGGTATTCCAAAGCTGAGATTACCATATCTGCCTCACTCCTTGAAATGTATCCCTCATTGATTTCTCCTCAATCTAACTAAAATTTTCCAAGCAAATCTCATTAAATAAGATTAGGATAATTGGAGGGATGTTTCTTTTACTGAGGATCTGGGGTTTGTATAGGATGCATGGGAAGAGGAAATGGTGAAAAACATTTTGCAAATAATGTTTGATCAGGATATCACCTTTTTAATTTATTATTATTACTATCATTATTATTATTACTTTTAGAGAAAGCAACTTGATCACACCTGTTAATGCATGCCAGTGACTAATGGAGACTTTTAGGAACTTTGTCCTTTTCTTGTCGTTATAGTTTCTTATCTGCCTCTAGGATCTACCTTGTCAATTGATCTTTCTCATTTTCCCCTTCCTAGTGACACCCAGATCTTCCTCTGTAAGAAATGTGAAGTAAGCTTGAATTCTACAGGCATAATAAACTGGTTTCCAGTCATGCCATTCACACTTAGAAGTTATATGTTCATCTCTCTTAGTGTGGTTATTTCTATAAAATGGTAATAATTACTAAATAAAATTTTTGTGAGCATTAAATATATGTATAGTGCTTAGGATAAAGTGTGGTACATAATAAGTGCTCCATAAATATGAATCTGCTCTTCTAAGTTTCTGTGTTCCTGAAGTTCTGCTCTGAACTTCCATAGTTTATTCATAGCTAATTGGTGGGACTCAGCTGATGAATGCCATGAGGGCTGTAGGTCTGATATAATAGCTCTACCTACCTTGGGAAGCTTCTAGAATTTAAGTCATTTATTAAAGTTAAGTCATTCATATAGTGATGGAGACTTGAAGTCTGACAATCCTGTCAATATAGTGACTAAACCTGCATGTGGTAAAATGAACACAAATGCAATGGCAAGAGAGTCTTTTAGTGAAATTCAGAGCTGTTTTGATTAGAAAGCAGTACTGCATATTGGAAAGAGCCCGAGCTTTGGCATCAGACAGATCTGGATTTTAATCCTGGCTCTGAGCACCTAGAAGGTGCTCAATAAATGGCAGCTGCTGTTGTTGTAGCAAATTTGCTTTCACAAGAGATTCGATTAACTTGACTAAGCCAGCCTTTTCTGGGAAGGTTTTACCAGTGTTTCATTAAACATTGGCTTCTGTCTAGCCCTTTGCATATATTTTCCATCTCCTGATTTTGAGTCATGAGAATTCCTTCTGGAAAAGGTAAATGACTGAAACTTGATATGTGTCCAGAACTAAGGTCAAATATGACATTTCAAAGCCAGTATAGCTTTTCTGGTTTCTTACGGTTTTTATGTTTGTTTGTTTGTTTGTTTGTTTTTTATAAGGAGAGAGAGAAAATGGCCAATTCAGAACTATCTCTCTTTGCTTGCACTTACTCTTCACACTATTTGGTAATTTAGTGTGGGTAAGCTGGAAGGGAGACCTAGACATTTTTCAGAGTTTTGGTTACAACTAGAATGGCTTTATCTTTGCAAAGGTCCTAAAAAATATCTGAAGCAGGAGGCATTTTTAAAACATTTAAAACCCATGTTACTATGTGCCTCTTTGAGAGTGTGTATAGAATAAGAACTAAGCACTGATTCAGTAACTGGGACTGCATTAGGCCCAGGGTTGAGTGCCTTAAGTGAGTTGTACATTCTAGCAGTCATTCATTCACCTGTCACTGAGCTTCTTGTGTGGAGTGCTGGAAATAGAGACATGGCATCTCTATTCAAGAAGCTCATAGTCTTGCTCATCAAACTCTACCTACCTCTGAGGTAGATATTTTCTTTTCTTTCTTTATAGCTAAGGTAAGCAGGGCTCAGAGAGGTAAAACTCATGCAAAATTATACACTACTATAGGTAGTGGGTAGTTAAGCTTCAGTTCCTTTTCTCTTTTCTCTAATCAGGTATTTGTTCTTACTGTGTTTTCTTTGTAGAACTGAACTTGAAGATATGTAAACAGTTATAGTACTCCTCCCTAGAATCCCTTCTTTCTTCTAAGAAATGCTCCTTTTCCCAATCTAGCCATGTGGTTTGTAAAGTAGCTGCCTAAAGCAGGATTGTTGATTCAAGCAGAATCAGAGTTATTCCCCCAAGGTTTTTCAGATAGGAACTAAGGAAATAAGGTGAAATCTTCAAGATAAATAATTTTGAAATTGTTGGCCTTGATGTTCTCTGACATGTGAAGTAGGTCCCTCTTCAAGTTAAAAATAAAAACAAACAACTCATTTAAAGGGGCTCATAGAGCTTTGAAAACAAAACCAGACAAAATGATACCAGAAAGAAAATTTATAGTTCCATTCCCCTTATAGATGTCGATACAAAAACCCAAAATAAATATCTGCAAACCAAATTTGTCAATGTACATAAAAATACAGCAGTGTATAGGTTAAATAATTAAAAGGGAATAGGATGTTTATATATCCTATACTGAATTTTTTATAAAATTCAAGAGTATTTTAATTACTGTTAATTTACTGCATTAACAGATTAAATAGTGAGGGGCGCCTGGGTGGCTCAGTGGGTTAAAGCCTCTGCCTTTAGCTTGGATCATGATGCCAGGGTCCTGGGATAGAGCCCCACATAGGGGCTCTCTGCTCAGCAGGGAGCCTGCTTCCCCTCCCCTCTCTCTGCCTGCCTCTCTGCCTACTTGTGATCTCTGTCAAATAAACAAATGAAATCTTTAAAAAATATAATCTTCAACAAAAGAGGAAAAAATATACAGTGGAAAAAAGATAGTCTCTTCAATAAATGGTGCTGGGAAAATTGGACAGCTATATGTAGAAGAATGAAACTCGACCATTCTCTTACACTGTACACAAAGATAAACTCAAAATGGATAAAAGACCTCAATGTGAGAGAGGAATACAGAAGAATCCTAGAGGAGAACATAGGCAGTAACCTCTTCGCTATCAACCACAGCAGCTTCTTTCAAGATATGTCTCCAAAGGCAAAGGAAACAAAAGTGAAAAGAAACTTTTGGGACTTCATCAAGATCAAAAGTTTCTTCTCAGCAAAGGAAACAGTCAAGAAAACAAAGAAGCAACCCACGGAAGATATCTGCAAATGATAGTACAGACAAAAGGTTGATATCAAGGATTGATAATGAACTCAAACTCAACACAGACAAAACAGATAATCATATCAAAAAATGGGCAGAAGATATGAACAGACACTGCTCCAATGAAGATATACAAATGGCTATCAGACACATGAAAAAATGTTCATCATCACTAGCCATCAGGGAGATTCAAATTAAAACCACATTGAGATACCACCTTATACCAGTTAGAATGGCCAAAATTAGCAAGACAGGAAACAACATGTCTTGGAGGGGTTGTGGAGAAAGGGGAACCCCCTTCCACTGTTGGTGGGAATGCAAGTTGGTGCAGCCACTTTGGAGAACAGTGTGGAGATTCCTCAAGAAATTAAAAATAGAGCTTCCCTATGACCCTGCCATTGCACTCCTGGGTATTTACCCCAAAGATACAGATGTCGTGAAATGAAGGGCCATCTGTACACCAATGTTTATAGCAGCAATGGCCACGGTCGCCAAACTGTGCAAAGAACCAAGACGCCCTTCAGCAGATGAATGGATAAAGAAGATGTGGTCCATATGCACTATGGAGTATTATGCCTCCATCATAAAGGATGAATACCCAACTTTGGTAACAACATGTATGGGACTGGAAGAGATTATACTGAGTGAAATAAGTCAAGCAGAGAGAGTCAATTATCATATGGTTTCACTTATTTGTGGTGCATAACAAATAACACGGAGGACCTGGGGAGATGGAGAGGAGAAGGGAGTTGGGGGAAATTGGAAGGGGATGTGAACCATGAGAGACTATGGACTCTGAAAAACAATCTGAGGGTCTTGAAGGGGCAGGGGGTGGAGGTTGGGGGAACAAAGTGGTGGGTAATAGGGAGGGTACCTATTGCATGGAGCACTGGGTGTGGTGCAAAAACAATGAATACTGTTATGCTGAAAAGAAATAAAAAAAAATCAAAAACAAAAAACAGATTAAAGTAGAAAACCTGTAAGACCATCTCAAAAGATGAGGAAAGTGTGATAAAATTTAATAACTATTTATGACTAAATATAGGAAAGTAGGAATTGAATGCAGTTTCTTTAAACTAGATATAATTATAATTATCTATTAAGTCCCCAAATTATTGTTGATTACTTAAACATTTTTCTTAAAATAAAAAGAACAAGAAAAAGATGCCTTCTGCCTATATGTCTATTCAATATTATAACTGAGGGTCTAACCAGTATGTATAAGAAGTAGCAGTGAGAAATAGAATTATTTCTGAAAAACAAAATTACTTATAATTTATACATGGTATGATTGTCTATGTAAAAAATCCAAGAGAAAATAAATAGAAAATCTGCAGATTGTAGAAGTAATAGGCTTTTTAGAATTCAGGCTGCTGAATTCTTGGCCAGTATACAGAAATTGTGCATTTTTAAAAGTACAAGAATGTATAGATGAAGGATATATAGCAACTGCAAAATGATAGGTATTTCAGGGATAAAAAGGCAAATGGTTTTCTGGGGAGAAATGATTCTAAGAGAAACTTTAATTTTTTTTTTAAAGATCTGTAGTTGGCAAAATATTAACATGAGTTATACCTGGGCATTTCAGTATACATAAATATTTCATATAAAAAATTTAAAAATTCAAATAAATGTAAGCTAATATTTCAGGTCTTCAAAAAATAACAATTTTTGGTTTGAGGTTTAGAGTTATTTAATTTAGATATTTTAGTCATAAACAAACAATCTAATTTTTGTGGTATTAGAAACTTCTAGTTAGTCCTGATGTCTTTGCTTTTATGTAATTGTTTAGATCTATCCTTTGATTACACAGTCAAAACTGTTTGGTAGTCAAAAGTGCTAGGATACACATCCTGCCTTTATCAGTTACTAACTGCCTGACCCTACTGGGACCTCTTTCTTTCTTTCTTTCTTTCTTTCTTTCTTTCTTTCATTTGTTCATTCATTCATTTATTCTCACCATAGCACATACCCTCCCCAAAGTCCATCATTCAATTACCCAATCCCTCCCACCCTCCCCCCACCCAGCAATCCTCAGTTTGTTTCCTAAGATTAATAATCTCTTATGGTTTGTCTCCCTCTCTGGTTTCTTTCTTCTTTTTTTTTTTAAAGTTTTTATTTTTATTTATCTGACAGAGATCACAAGTAGGCAGAAAGACAGGCAGAGAGAGAGGGGGAAGCAGGCTCCCTGCTGAGCAGAGTCCAATGCAGGGCTCAATCCCTGGACCCTGGTATCATGACCTGAGCCAAAGGCAGAGGCTTAACCTACTGAGCCACCCAGGCACCCGTCCCTCTCTGGTTTCATCTTGTTTAATTTTTCCCTACCTTCCCCTATGATCCTCTGTCTTATTTCTCAAATTCCCCTTATCAATGAGATCATATAATAATTAACTTTCTCTGATTGACTTATTTTGCTTAGAATAATACCCTCTAAATCCATCCACATCATTTGAAATGGCAAGATTTCATGTTTTCCTTGATGGCTGCATGATATTCCATTTTATATACATACTTATGTATGTATATAAAATCTCCCACATCCTTTGTCCATTTATCTGTTGATGTACATCTAGGTTCTTTCCATAGTTTGACTGTTGCAGATATTGCTGCTATAAACATTTGGGTGCATGTGAATGTGCCCTTGGATCACTACATTTATATCATTTATATCATTGGGGTAAATGCCCAGTAGTGCAATTGCTGGGTCATAGGTAGCTATGTTTTCAACTTTTGAGGAACTTCCATAGAGTTTTCCAGAGTGGCTGCACCAACTTGCATTACCACCAACAGTGTAGGAGGGTTCCCCTTTCTCTGCATCCTTGCCAACACCTGTCATTTCCTGCACTGGTTAATTTTAGCCTATCTGACTGGTGTAAGGTGGTATCTCACTGTGGTTTTGATTTGTATTTCCCTGATGCCGAGTGATGTTGAGCACTTTTTCATGTGTCTGTTGGCCATCTGGATGTCTTCTTTGCAGAAATGTCTATTCATGTCTTCTGTCCATTTCTTGATTGGATTATTTTTTCTTTGGGTGTTGTGTTTAACAAGTTATTTATAGATTTTTGATACTAACCCTTTATCTTATATGTCATTTGCAAATATCTTTTTGCATTCTGTCAACTGTCTTTTGGTTTTGTTGACTGTTTTCTTTGCTGTGTAAAAGCTTTTGATCTTGATGAAGTCCCAGTAGTTCATATTCTCCCTTGCTACCCTTGCCTTTTGTGGTGTTTCTAGGAAGAAGTTGCTGTGACTGAGATTGAAGAGGTTGCTGCCTGTGTTCTCGAGGATTCTAATGGAGTCCTGTCCCATATTGAAGTCTTTCATCCATTTTGAGTCTATTTTTGTGTTTGTTGTAAGGAAATGGTCTGGTTTTATTCTTCTGCATGTGGCTGTCCAATGTTCCCAGTACCATTTGTTGAAGAGACTGTCTTTTATCCACTGGACATTCTTTCCTGCTTTGTCAAAGATTAGTTGACTGTCAAATTGAGGGTCCGTTTCTGGGCTCTCTCTTCTGTTCCATTGATCTGTATGTCTATTTTTGTGCCAGTACCATACTGTCTTGATGATTACAGCTTTGTAATAGAGTTTGAAATTTGGAATTGTGATGCTACCATCTTTGGTTTTCTTTTTCAACATTCCTCTGAGTCTTCAGGATCTTTACTAGTTCCATATAAATTTTAGGATTATTTGTCCCATTTCCTTGAAAAAAGTTGATGATATTTTGATAGGGATTGCATTAAACATGTAGATTTCTTTAGGTAACATAGACATTTTCACAATATTTGTTCTTCTAATCCATGAGAATGGAATGTTTTTCCATTTCTTTAAACCTTCCTCAATTTCTTTCGTGAGTACTCTCTAGTTTTCTGAGTATAGATTCTTTGCCTCTTTGGTTAGGTTAACCATCTTATGGTTTTGGGTGCAATTATAAATGGGATTTACTCCTTAATTTCTCTTTCTTCTGTCTTGCTGTTGGTGTATAAAAATGTAACTCATTTCTGTGCATTGATTTTATATCCAGACACTTCACTGAATTCCTATATGAGTTCTAGCAGTTTTGGAATGGAGTCTTTGGGGTTTTCTACACAAAGTATCATATCATCTGCAAAGAGTGACAGTTTGACTTCTTTGCTGATTTGGATGCTTATACTTCTTTTTGTCATCTGATTGCTGACACTATGACTTCTAGTAATATTTTTAATAGCAGTGGTGATAGTGGACAGCCCTGCCATGTTCCTGACCTTAGGGGAAAATCTCTCAATTTTTCCCCTTGAGAATAATATTTCTAGTGTGTTTTTCATAGATGGTTTTGATGATATTGAGGTATGTGCCCTCAATCCCTATACTTTGTAGAGTTTTGATCAAGAAAGTTTGTTGTGCTTTGTCAAATGCTTTTTGAGAAACTATTGAGAGTGTCATATGTATCTTGTTCTTTCTTTTATTAATGTATTGTATTGCATTGATTTGCAGATGTTGAAGCAACCTTGCATCCCAGGAATAAATCCCCTTGGTTGTGGTGAATAATTCTTGGATTATATGTAATCCAACAGGATTATAGATCAAAATGCTAAAAGGGTAACAACAACCCCAGAATAATATACACTAAACAATTCAGAAGAGACCTTAAACTAGGGAGGAAAGAAAGGAAAAATAAATACAATCAGGCTGTTGTATAGAGCAGAGCCACAGACTTGATTTTGGGTGTATTTTGGTCTGTTAGAAGAAACTGTCTCCCATAATTTTAAATAAAGAATACATGTATAAAATATATATGTATTTATATATATATATTTATGTATATAAAAGAATACTTTTTATAATTTATATTTTTATGATTTATATATGTTTATAATTTATATTTTTAAATAAAGAATATATATAAAAATATATATTCATATATAAAAGAATATCTATGCATATATACATATATATTGGGTAACAGGATGATGGGTTGGAATATGACTGTGTAGATGAAAATTATAAAAAAACATTTTACAAAATGATAAGATAAAAAGTTCATTGAAAAAAAATAGAATGTGATCAGGTTGGAGATTAGAACAAAGCTATAAATTAGATTTAGGGTATATTTTGGTCTGTTGGAAGAAAACTATATCCCAAAATTTTAAAGAATGAAGAACTTAGATGTATAGAAAAAATAAGGTTAAATACAATGAAGGGATACAATATGAGTATAAAAATTAAAATTAAAAAAAAAGATTTTTAAAATGGCATTGATAAGACAAAATAGGTAAAATAGGTTAAAATAGGAAAAAGTAAACACTCAAAAATAGAAAAAGAAAAAAATAATGAAAATTAGAAAGATTTAACTTTGAACTACTCAGGAATCATCAGACAAAAACCATCAATTCTATGTGCTATATTCCCCTAGCATTGGTGCTTTGCAGTTTTCATTGATTAGTAACGTTGTTCTTGGCTGGATGTTCTTGCTGATCTTCTCAGGGAGGGGCCTGTTGCAGTGATTCTCAAATGTCTTTGGCCGAGGCAGATTTGCACAGTCCTTTCCAGGGGCCAGGGTAGTAATCTTCTCTGGCTTGCTCTCGGTAGCTTTTGTCCCCTGAAAACTTTCTGTATAGCTTTGGAGGACAATGAAAATGATGGCCTCCCAATCTCCAGCTCTGAGAGTAGGAGCTGAGAGCTCATGGCATCACTCCTCAGTGTGCCCTCAGAGAAAAGCAGTCAGTCACTTCTGTCTCCCTGGGCTCTGGCCGTGCTCTGTGCTTACCCAGCCTGTGACCAAGCATTTCTATCTCTGACACATGGCCTCATTTGGAGTCTCTAAACCCAGCAGATTTTTCTACCACACTTCTGCACCACTCTTCCTGGAGGATGAAGGAGGGGGTCTCCCTGGATCTGCCACTTGTGGGTTCCTTGCTGGAAGAGCAGTGGCCTGACAGTGCCTCAGATCACAGTTTAAGGTAACCTTGAGCTGAAAGCCCAGTTCTCAGCTACATCTCTGGAGCCAGCTTCCCCACTCTGGAGGCTCTGCCACACTCAGGCACCCCTAGTCTCTCTGTGACCCCACGAGTCCAGAGACTACACAGCCTCAGTGAGGGCTCCATACCCCCCTTAACCTCTGGAGTGACATCCCTCAGTGTAGCCAACTTCTGAAAGTTCTGATTTTGTGCTCTCCTGCTCTACTGCTTGCTGGGAGCTGGGCCCTTCCCCCACGGTCTATCTTTCCATATATTGCCTTGGATTCACTTCTCTGCATGTCCTACCTTCCAGAAAGTGGTCTCTTCTCTTCATAGAATTGCTTTTATGCTTCTTTTTGATCTCCTGTTGAGTTTGTAAGTGTTCAGAATGGTCTGAAAACTATCTAGCTGAATTCCTAGGACCAGACAAAATTTAGGTCTTTCTCCTCTGCCATCTTGCTTCTGGGACAGTTTTCTAAAAACAGGTTTTTCATTTGTAAAAACTAAGGTGATTGTGGCACCTCCCTTGTTTAGTTGTGCTGAAGATAAAATAAGATAATGCATGTATAACATTTGGTGTAATATCAGGAGCATTGTAAATACACTATAAATGTTAGCTTGTTGCTTAAACTTTTTGAAGTTCTGAAGGGTACTGTAAGATTTGAGTAAATAATCTGAGTAAAACTAATAGTATAATGCCTGGCATTAGTGCTTTTTAAATCATAATTCCACCTCCCCTTCTCTACCTTCCCCACTGCTTGCTTTTGAACACTTAATTAATTTTCTAAATTTTCCCAGGTACTGTGTTGAAGAATATCTTTGATCACATTTGACTTACAATTTTTCTAAACTTTATACTTATATGCAGGCAAAGACAGTGTTTCTTCACTGTTTTATCACACCTTGAATTATAACACCTATTGCTCACACACACACACACACAAAATATATCCATTTAAATTTTTCCCCTATTTCTTCACTTAGGACAAATACTTGGAGCTAGAATTTTTGCTAAGGGTGCCTGATTGTATATGGAACAAATGTACTTTTCTTCCTCCAGATTTCCACATGTTTACAACACATGAAGAAATGTTTATTTATCCAGGCTTTTTTTCAGAGATGGAGGCTGGCCATGAGATTTGTCTTCATCTAAAACTGAAGGTGATACTAAAATCAAAGGAGAGTGCATAACCATGAATGATATAGGTACCTGGGGCAACAAGCCAGAGGAAAAGGCCTAAATAGGTCCCCAATCTGAGGACAGGAAACACTGAAAACTGAATGAGGAGAGCCAAGTATCATTGGATCTTATAAGGAAAATGTAGTGGCTGGTTAAGGGAGTTTGATGGTTTGGGATTCATAAACTGGTATGGGCTTTCTCCCTATGTCTGACTTTTCCAAATTCTTTGTATCATGGCATAAGAGGCTCAAATGTATTTAAACCAGGTGATGGTGGGTACTATTTCTAAAGATAGGTGATCACTTTAATCTGTTGAATATTACTATTTTAAAAGAGCGAGCCATCTTGTGGTGCCTTTCTTAGATTACTTCTGAAAAATAAGTGAAGATTTTCTTTTTATTTCTTTCTGTAAAGGTAGTCAAGAGTGAATTGGGCACATACTTTCAAAGAGCATGTGAATCCTCCAATTTGCTATCTGATTTCAATGTGAATAATCAGGACTCTGGAGTCTAATTGGAGCAGTGTGAGAAGAGATGTTACTTCATATACTCCTTCCAAAGCAGTCATCAGACTACAGCAGCTATAATAGCAGGGCCTCCAATTGCTAATCAAATGAAAGGAATATTTTTCCCTTAGATTTAAATAAAGGGAATGTGTTTTGATGTACCAAATTTTGTGGTGTGATAAAAACAGAGCCAAGAGTTAGTGTGTTCTGTTTTCGTAACAGTCATGATTGACAAATCCTTTGAGAAAATCGATAAGCTAATGTTCATGTAATCCATACTAACCTGCAAGAGGTATCATGTGTAGTCACTAATTTATTTTTAAATGAGTGCATATACATTTTCCTAGAAAGGAATTAAGGAGTTTCTGACAATCTCAGTATTCCCACAGAAAGGTGTAATGATTTGTAAAGAAAGAGAATAAATTTTTTATAAAAATTTCCTATGCTTAAAAATAAAATAAATCTCCCTCATCCTATTATAGTTCATGGTATTAATGAATCATCCCTAATAAATTTGGGTAACTGTAGTTTTGTGCCCTTACTCATATTTTATTACTGACTTATTTATTTAAAAAGAAAAAAATGGAGGTATTATTGTATAATATGAAAAGCAAAGGGTTTTGGAGTTCAAGTCCTCCACTTCTTAGCTATGTGACCTTAGAAAATTATGCTGAGTGAAATAAGTCAAGCAGAGAGAGTAAATTATCATATGGTTTCACTTATTTGTGGAGCATAACAAATAGCATGGAGGACATGGGGAGAGAGGAGAAGGGAGTTGGGGGGAAATTGGAAGGGGAGGTGAACCATGGGAGACTATGGACTCTGAAAAGCAATCTGAGGGTTTTGAAGGGGCAAGGGGTGGGAGGTCGGGGTACCAGGTGTTGGGTATTATAGAGGGCACGGATTGCATGGAGCACTGGGTGTGGTGAAAAAATAATGAATACTGTTATGCTGAAAATAAAAAATTAAAAAAAAAAAGAAAATTTTAAATTAAACTCTCCGAGTTTTAGCTTTCTCATCTCTTAAATTGAGGTAAAAAAAAAAAAAATTACTGTTGCAAAGCTATGCTTTCTTAAATTTTGTGACCTAGGCACCTCAGTCTTATAAAAATTT
This sequence comes from Mustela putorius furo, assembly GCF_011764305.1. Lineage (NCBI taxonomy): Eukaryota > Metazoa > Chordata > Mammalia > Carnivora > Mustelidae > Mustela > Mustela putorius. Next base: position 38,881,403 of record NW_025422005.1, on the reverse strand, counting down.
GTTTTATTTAAATTCAGTTTTGTTAACATGTAGTATATTATTAGTTTTAGGTATAGAAGTTAAAGGTTCATCAGTTATGTATAACATTACATCAAGTGCCCTCCTTAATGCCCATCATCCAATTACCCCATCGCCCTTCACCCAACTGCCCTCCAGCAACCCTCAGTTTGTTCACTCATTAAGAGTCACTTATGATTTGCCTCCATCTCTGTTTTTATCTTATTTTATTTTTCCTTCCCTTCCCCTATGTTCATCTGTTGCTTCTTAAATTCCACATATGAGTGAAATCATATGGTATTTTTCGCATAATAACCTCTAGTTCCATTCGTGTCATTGCAAGGTTTCTTTTTTTTTTATGGCTAAGTAACATTTCATTATATGTTTGTGTATATGTGTGTGTGTATATATATATACATATATATGTATATTTATAAAAAAACATCTTTTTAAAAAAGATTTTATTAATTTATTTGAGGGAGAATGAGAGAGAGAGTATGAGAGGGGAGAGGGTCAGAGGGATTAGCAGACTGCCCACTGAGCAGGGAGCCTGATGCAGGACTCAATCCTTGGACTCCATGACATGAGCTGAAGGCAGTTGCTTAATCAAGTGAGACACTCAGGCACCACACCACATCTTCTTTATCCATTCATCTGTTGAAGGGCACCTGGGCTCTTTCCACAGTTTGGCTATTGTGGATATTTCTGCTATTAACATTGGTGTGCTTGTAGGCATCTCACTGTTAAAGAGACACTTTCAGGGTTGTGTATATAGAGAGTTGGTATATGAGAGTGAGTGTTTCATCAAATTTTGTGCTTTTGGCATCTCATTTGCCTCACCTTGGGCCTACACTACTGCCCTGTAATGGTAGGGCTGTTAAATATGTGATGGAGGAAGGGAGAAGTGGGGAGAAAATAGATGCTAAGTGAGGATAAAGGGGTATGTAGAAGCCATATCTCAGAAGGCCTCAAAAGCTATGTTAAGCAACTATCATATGATCTCCCAGATATGAGGAAGTGGCGATGCAACATGGGGGCTTAAGTAGGTAGGAGAAGAATAAATGAAACAAGATGGTATTGGGAGGGAGACAAACCATAAATGACTCTTAATCTCACAAAACAAACTGAGGGTTGTTGGGGCAAGAGGGGTTGAGAGAAGGAGGGTAGGGTTATGGACATTGGGGAGGGTATGTGCTTTGGTGAGGTGTAAACCTGGCAATTCACAGACCTGTACCACTGGGGATAAAAATATGTTTATAAAAATAAAAAATTAAAAAAAAAGCTATGTTAAGAAGTTCAAACTTTTATTCTTAGGGCAAATAATTAAAAAGAAAAAATTCTTGAAAACTCTTTAAGATGTTTCCACAGGAGAGAAATTTGTTTAGAATTTAATTTGATAAAGATCATTTTGTTGTTGGTGAGGAAAAAATGGAAGATCAAGATTCAGTGTGAACCAGTTAAGAGGTAAATTCAATCCCTCAGGAGAGAGATGATGATAGACAAGATTGGCATAAAGACAGTGGAATGGGGGGAAAATGGAAATGCTTGAGAGTTATTTACAAGGTAGAATCATTAGAATTTGGTTATGAATTAGATGTAGACAGTAGTTAAAAATCATGGAAAATGCCAACCAAGTTCTGAACTTGTACAACTGTGTACATTATGGTTTCATGTCCTGAGAATAGGGAATAGTAGAGGGAAAAAAACGGAAAAGAAGATTTTGATTTCAATTTGGACATGTAGAATTTTAAGTACCTGCAAAATATCAAGTAGAACTGTTTAGTAAATAGTTGATTATATTAGATAAGAATTTAAGAACATGGTCTACGCTAGAAATACGAAAGTGGGAACCAATCAGCCATGAATGATACTGCCTGGTAAGGGCATGCTGTTGAAAAGAGGGCCCAAAAAAGACCACCAGAGAATGCCAACATTTAAAGATCATGTATAGGATAAGAAGCTGGAAAAGTCTGAGAAAGTCTGTCCAGGAAAATAGGAAATCTCCACAGCCTCAAATAAGAAAACTTGGTCCTGACCTGCACAAAGCTCACAACTGTACCTCTTCCTGGAATGCATTATTCTGGGATCCATTCCCCATTACTTAGTTCATGGCTCTCTTTGTGAAATATGAAGCCTAATCTGTCTGAAATTCCTTTTCCTAACCTGCATCAATTCCTTGCCTTTTGCCTCAGTGCCTTTCTTCGTCTTTGCCCAAACCTTGTATATCTGGTGTTTGATCTTCTTCTGGTTCTTTGTCCTGGATTCTTTGTTACAATTTTGATTATACTTCTCCACCCCATCAGATTCTCCTACCAGGTTTGCCTTGACTCAAATCAGATAACCGTTTCACCAATTACAAGGCCCAGTATGGGTAGCATTTCATTATTATCACTGGAAAGCCATGCATAGCTAAGCATTAGCTTACTGTCATAGTCCCTTTGGCTAGTTGATTACAAACCTATCTAAATCAGGCTATCCCACTGAGCTCACTTGCTGGAAATAATTCCTTTTAGGCAAAATAGAATAGCAAATGCTTAATTTATATATGCAAGTTGTATTAAGTTCTATCCAAATTATAAAGTAGAGAGTATTAAATATTGAAGACCACCAACAATTCAAATATAAAGAGAAGATAGTATTTGTGTGTGTGTAATAGGTCATTATTTAATGAGCTTAAAAGACCTCCAGGAGGGCATCACAAATTCATACAATTTCCTTTTTTTGACTTGTATCTGGGTTGATGCAAATTACTGTAAAAAAGATAAACTTCTTGATCTGGACTTTTTCTCTGGGACCCTCTTATCTAGGAAGGTCAAGCTCTAAGAAAATCTGATAAGGATTTTTGGATAAGAAGCTGCTGATTTAACAAAACTACAATAATACCACCTCACATCTGTTAGAATTGCAAAAATTAACAACATAGGAAACAACAGATGTCTGCATGGAGGTGGAGAAAGGGGAACCTTCTTACACTGTTGGTGGGAATGCAAACTGGTGTAGCCACGCTGGAAAATAGTATGGAAGTTCCTCAAAAAATTAAAAACAGAATGACCTTATGACCCAGCCAATGCACTCCTAGGTATTTACCCAAATGATGTGAAAATATTGATTCGAAGGGACACATGTACCCCGATGTTTATAGCAGCATTATCAACAATAGCCAAATTATGGAAACAGCCAAGATCCATTGACTGATGAATGGATCAAGAAGTTGTGGTATATATATATATATATATATATATATATATATATATATATATATGGAATATTACTCAGCCATAAAAATAATGAAATATTGCCTTTTGCAACAATGTGGATGGGGCTAGAGAGCATAATGCTAAGCAAAATAAGTTGGCCTGAGAGAGACAAGTATCATATGATTTCACTTATATATGGAATTTAAGAAAAAAAATAGTTGAACATAGGGGAAAGAAAAAGGGGGGGGAATCATGATATAGACTCTTTAATTATAGAGAACAAACAGGGTTGCTGGAGGGCAGGTGAGGGGATTGGATTGAGTAACTGCTGGGGATTAAAGAGGGCACTTGCAGTGATGAGCACCAGTTGTTGTATGTAAGTGATTAATCATTAAATTCTACTAGTGAAACCAATACTACATTATATGTTAACTAATTGGAATTTAAGATTTTTTTTTTATTTATTTAGTTGACAGACAGAGATCACAAGTTGGCAGAGAGGCAGGCAGAGAGAGGAGGAAGCAGGCTCCCCGCTGAGCAGAGAGCCCAATGCGGGCCTCGATCCCAGGACCCTGAGATCATGACCTGAGCCGAAGGTAGAGGCTTTAGCCCACTGAGCCACCCAGGCACCCAACTAATTGGAATTTAAATAAAAGCTTGAAACAAATCAAATCAATTAAAAAATTTAAAAAAATACTTAGCTGAGGCCCAAAGTCACTTATATTGAATGTTTTCTTCTTTTGGTTGAAGTATAACTTGAATATGTAATATTTGAAAATGTTATTATATCAATATATTAAAGGAATAGTGGCATGTCAGAGGAAGAGGAAGAAGAAGGAGGAGAAGGGAGAAGAAGAAGAAGGGGGGAAGAAGAGGAGGAGGAGGAAGAAAAGAATCTGCTGATATAAGGAGTAACCCAGTCTGTCTTCAATACACAGTTGATTCTTCTTTTTGAAGAGATACAACTAAGAACAGTATAGTAACCTGAGCACTAAGACAGCTTGATTCCAGTTTCTGCTTTGGCTATAGTTCACTCTTTGAACTTGAGAAATTTGCTACCTCTCCTAGGGCTTTTGTTTTCCTGTTTATCAAAAGAAGGAGTTAAAAGAATGGACTAAGTTATTCTAAGATCCTAAATGAGAATATAGCATTTTTGGTTAAAAAAAAAAATATCTGCCTCAGAGATCTTGATCATAAGAGAGAGATAAATTTTGGGAAAGCCAGATATTTTTCTGAGCAGTTTTTTCCTAATCGTATGAATTAATGTTTTATAGAATCTGTCCATTTCAATGTTGGGCTGATCTGATGACTGTTAAGTTCTTCCTTACATTAAACTGAAACCTCTATAGTTTCTTCCCATTACTTCCTCATTTTGTCAGATGCACATACCTAATTTAAATCCCATCTTCATTACTTATTAGATTTGTGAGAGAAGGAATATCACTTCATTTTTTTGAGCTTCTGTTTCCTCATCTAATAATTGGATATTTTAGTTCCAATCTCCCATGATGCTATGATTAAAATGAGATAACACATATTGGCTTCTTGTCTGAGGCTCTGGATGAGAAAGACTTTGTAGAGGACTTGGTACTTGGCAAGAATTATGTAGGATGGATAGGAATTCTCTGAGAGGAGATTGCTTGGGCCTTTGGGACAGAGGAAATATAAAATAAACAAAAACATATAGCCATGAAAACAATGTGCAAAAAATTTCTAGTGGTCAGGTTTGGCTCTATCTGAATGCCTACTGCCAAGGGGAGAGAGTGGTAGATGATCCCAGACAAGTAAGCTACAGGTAAACTGTAAAAGGGCATGTACACCACATCATACTCTAAAATTACACTACTTCTAGAGGCTACTGAATTTAGAGAAAATGCTAAAGAGTGGATAGTTGAACCAGGATTTAAATTTAAGTCTTCTGAGACCATGTCTCATGACACAATAACTTTTTGGGCACAGTTTGGATTAAAAAATAATCATTTTTTAAAATTTTTATAGAATCCTAGTAAACAACTTGCTTCCTCCTGGCACTCTGGAATGAAATCCAAGAAGGACTCTGACCCAGTTCCTGAGGCTTTCCACTTGGCTTCCAGCAGGAGAGTGTTGTTCTGTCAGTGAAGCCAGTGTATTTCTTTGCTTTTGCTGAATCTATGTTTATAATAAAAGAAAATTTGGGAGAAAGAAAAGAATACCTATTTTTAAAATATACATGGCCATGAAGTATAGTAGAAAGAGTTCTGACTATTTGACAAACAACTTGGATTCGAATCCTAACTCTGCCATTTACTAGCTGTACAAATTATGGATGTCTTACTTTCTCCTGAGCATCAGTATGTTCATTAGTAAAATAGGAATTATGGCCCTTGCCATGCTTTTTTTTTTTTAATCATAATGAGGGAATTAGATGATTGTTAAAACCCGTTAGAAATCATAAAGTGATGTTTTATTCCTACTACTGTTAGGAAATCACCAACATGAGAGTATACTAGTACTAATCAGGATTGCTTTACAATATGTTGACTGGACTCAGGGTAAAATTATTAAGATCAGTAGTTTATCTTCAGTTGTTTGGATCTTTTCAGCCTGTCATTTTTTCTTTTGTTTCCCATCCTCTCACTTCTTTAGTTTGAAGAGACTGGTGCCCTATAGCTCTCTCTTCCCTTCCTTTCCTAGATGTTCCCAAGATAGGCTCTACTAGTACATCTTTGAGGCCAAGGTGTGAAGATCAGTAACAAGATCTGTCTTTCATACAGTTTCCTATTGGGACCTCATATTTAATTATAAAAGGGGAAAATATTATTTATTCATTAAAATGATTTATTCATTGCATAACTTGTTCTTTATCCATGGTGAAATAATTTGAGAGATTTAGTTTAAACTGAGAATTCAGTTTAGAGGAATTCAAAGATTCTTATTTCATTTATTGATATGTTTGTCATTTATTCTATCTCTCCCGTATGTATGTATGTATGTATTTTAAAGATTTTATTTATTTATTTGACAGAGATAAAGATTACAAGTAGACAGAGAGGCAGGCGGGGGGTGGGTGGGAAGCAGGCTCCCCACTGAGCAGAGAGCCTGATGTGGGGCTCAATCCCAGGACCCTGAGGATCCTGAGACCATGACCCCAGCTGAAGGCAGAGGCCCAACCCACTGAGCCAACCAGGCTCCCCTTGTATTTAGAAATATTTTGGGGGGCACCTGGGTGGCTCAGTGGATTAAAGCCTCTGCCTTTGGCTCAGGTCATGATTCTGGGGTCCTGGAATGGAGCCCCAAATCAGGCTCTCTGCTCAGCGGGGAACCTGCTTCCCTTTCTCTCTCTGACTGCCTCTCTGCCAACTTGTGATCTCTGTCTGTCAAATAAATAAATAAAATCTTTAAAAAAATATTTTTAACACCTACTATGTGCTAGACACTGTGTTAGGCAACATGTAAGCCAATAAGGACCTAATGGTTCCATTTAGATTGTCATGCATAAGGTTCATGCTGTTTTAAATGGCCTTAGTTTATTCTTTTTTTTTTAATTTTTTATTTTTTATAAACATATATTTTGTTTATTCTTAAACATAACTCCTAGAATGAAACAATTTGGTGTGAGGACAAGAATAAAAGAATAGATATAAGATAGTCTTAGTTCTCTTATGTCAGATGTTTTTTAATTCCTCCTATGTGACATTGGCAAGCTGCTTAACTTTCCTGACTTCTCTTGACTATAAAATGGGAGACACGTTATGGTACAATACATATTAAAACACGTGGCTCAGTTCTGGGTACATAGTAGGGGCTCCATGAAAGGTAGTTATGCTCTCTTCTTTCTTCCATCTTTTTCCTCTTCCACTTGAGTATATCCCTGCTGGTTCTGAAACCACAAAAAAAAAAAAAAAAAAAAAAAAAAGTCACTTGACTAGCAAGGTTGAAATATATCAGCCCCAGGAGCAGTTTTGCAGATGGTCTGAAACAGAACATTTGCTAAGGGTATTTGTTGTTCATTATAATTTCTCACACTCTTCTCAGTTTACAAAGCACATTTATACATATAATCTCATATAATCCTCTTACAACCATGTAAATTGAGATTAATTATCTGATCTTCTGGGTGAGGAAACTGAGGCTTGCAAAGATTTAGTGACTTTCCAGTCACATAATTGGAATCGGCTCTTGGTCTTTTAATAAGAAATCTTTTATTTATCTTGCTGTTTCACACCAAATTTGCATCTTAAAAATTTCCAGTTTGCACCCAGCTTTCCCATTTTCCTGGCTACAGGCCTGTCTTTAAGACTAGGGCACTGATACAACTTTTTTCTTATTTTTCCTTCACAGCATATGAAACTGATGCAATCCAGAATGTAGATTGAGAATCCCAGGGATTAGTCTGTGTAGAGAACAAAACTTATTTCAGATTCTCATCAATTCTTACTTAGATTATTGTAATAAGCCTCCTTCTTCCCTGTGACTCCTTAATGTTGACCTTTCATACCCCTAAGGACATTTTTTTTAATTAAATTAATTTATTTATTTTCAGAAAAACAGTATTCATTATTTCTTTACCACACCCAGTGCTCCATGCAATCTGTGCCCTCTATAATACCCACCACCTGGTACCCCAACCTCCCACCCCCCCGCCACTTTGAACCCCTCAGTTGTTTTTCAGAGTCCATAGTCTCTCATGATTCACCTCCCCTTCCAATTTACCCCAAACTCCCTTCTCCTCTCTAAGACCCCTTGGCTTAAGGACATTTTTTATACTGTAAAACTGAACTCTGTTCAAACCCTTTCTATGCTTAAGACAAAACAAAACAGCGTTTTCCCATTTGCAGAACTGAGATCTGAGCAACTTGGGCTGCATCAATGCTCCTTAGCTTCCATTGTGTCCTGATAAGCATCCTACCTTTCAGTAATACCTGTCTTGCCTTAAGAGCCCTTGTAGATATTTTTCTTCTAGAAATACTTTCCTTTTCATCTCTCTTGGTGAACTCTTTCTACCCCCCTTCAAAATCTGAGTTGGATTCGAAGACCCTCTATCAAATCTCCACAGGATTCTTCCCTATGCAGTGTCATAACTCTTCTTAGACTGTATGGTAATTGCCTTTTTTTTTTTTTTCATCTGTATGTCTTGAGTGCAGGGCCCTTTCCTTTATTCCTCTGTATTCCTATTGTTACCTCTAGTTCTTTACAGTTTTTCATCACTAAATATAATCATACATGTAGATTTTTTAGGTGTTTGTTATCAAGTGGAGTTGGTTCTTATCTATTCCTATTTTTCTGAGAATTTTTATGAATGTGATGTTGAATTTTGTCAAATAATCTTTCTGCATCAACATATATGATCATTAGCTATTTTTTCTTTAGTTTGTCAATATGGTGAATTATATTGGCGTTTTTTTAAATTTATTTTTTAAATTTTATTTATTTATTTAACAGACAGAGATCACAAGTAGGCAGAGAGGCAGGCAAAGAGAGAGGGGGAAGCAGGCTCCCTGCCAAGCAGAGAGTCCGATGTGGGGCTCAATCCTAGGGCCCTGAGATCATGACCTGAGCTGAAGGCAGAGGCTTTCACCCACTGAGCTACCCAGGCACCCCTTGTTTTTGTTTTTAAAGTAAAAGCAGAGTTTATTGAAAAAAAAATATATATATATATAGAGAGAGAGAGAGAGAGAGGTGGACAGAGCATCTGGGAGACTCAGAACTCAGAAAAGAAAGGAGTATGAGTCTTGTCTTTGCTTGGGATCTGAGGTTTTTATTGCCAGTTGTGGTCTGGTGCAGGTGTCCTCTTAGGCATCCAGGATTGGTCAGAAAAAAGACAGGGTACAGGTGTCCCTCCTAAGTCATTCATTCTTTGAAGCCAGGGATCTTGGCATCAAGGTGTTTGGAGTCAGTTGTCTTGGGAAACATTTGTGTGACATCCCCACCCAGTCATTCCTTTTATGTTACCTGTTATGCTAGAAGGCTCCAAAGATCTCACTATCTCGTTATCACTTATGAGTAACACAAATGCTATTTTCATTATAAAGCATGTGTAGAGTGGGGTGGGGAGTGCAGGTCCTGGCAAGAATAGAAGCTGGAAAAGGAGGAAAGTAAGGAAAAAAAAAAGAAAAAAGGTTTTTTTTTTTTTTTATTCCTGGTATCCCCTCAGGTTCCCTGTCTCATTCTCCCCTTGGAATTTCTGGCTTTTGAATATTGAATCAACCCTGACTAATTTCCACTTGGTTATGGTATACAAGTCTTTTTATATATTGCTGAATTTTTTTGTTACTATTTTGAGGGGTTTTGTGTCTATAATTATGGGTTTTAGGGTTTTTTTGTATTATGTTTGTTTTATTTTGATATCAGGTTAAAATAGTAGGTTTATAAAATGAATTGTGAAGTTTTTCCTCCTTTTCTATTTTTTGGAAGACATTATGTAGAATTGATGTTAATTCTTCTTTAAAGATTTGATAGAATAGTACCTGGGTGACTCATTCTGTTAAGCAGCCATCTCTTGGTTTCTGCTCGGGTCATGATCTCAGGGTCCTGATGGTGTAGTTTTGGAGTACAGGTGAGGTCTGGAGAGAGGTTTGGTGGGGTCAAGTCCAGAACCAACAACCAAGAAGAATTCTTGAGACATCTTTGGTACAAAATGGTGGTTTTATTAAAGCATGGGGACAGGACCCCCAAAGGGCAGAAGATCTGCCTATTATAGGGGTTTTTCAAATTATCTATTTCATGTTGTATAAGTTGTAGTAGTTGGTATTTTTCAAGGATCTATTTCATTAAAGGTGTCAAATTTTATGTTTATAGAGTTCTTTACAATATTCCCTATTTTCCTATTGATATTTAAATGGTCTGTAGTGGCATGCTCCTGTTTTCATTTCAGATACTAGTAATTTGTATCTTCTATTTCTTTGTCAATCATGGGAGAGGTTTATCAATTTTACTGATCTTTTCAAAGGACGAGCATTTTGTTTCATTGATATTTCTTTTTTAAAAATTATTTTATTTATTTATTTGAAAGACAGAGATCACAAGTAGGCAGAGAGGCAGGCAGAGAGAGAGGGGAAAGAGGCTCCATGCTGAGAAGAGTGCCTGATGTGGGGCTCAATCACAGGAACTTGGGATCATGATTCGAGCCAAAGGCAGGCGCTTTAACCCCTGAGCCACCCAGGCGCCCCATGTTTCATTGATTATTTTTTCTTTCAATGTCATTTAATTCTGCTATTATTTCCTTAACTGTGCTTACTTTGCTATTTTATTTTATATTACCTCTGCTTACTTTGATTTAAAAGTGTGCTTTTTTTTCTGGTTTCATGAGGCCAGAGCTTAAATTTTTGACTTGAAACTTTTCCTTTTTTTTATTTTTTTATTTTTTATAAACATATATTTTTATCACCAGGGGTACAGGTCTGTGAATCACTAGGTTTACACACTGCACAGCACTCACCAAAGCACATACCCTCCCCAATGTCCATAATCCCACCCCCTTTTCCCAAACCCCCTCCCCCCAGCAACCCTCAGTTTGTTTTGTGAGATTAAGAGTCACTTATGGTTTGTCTCCCTCCCAATTCCATCTTGTTTCATTGATTCTTCTTCTACCCACTTAAGCCCCCATGTTGCATCACCACTTCCTCATATCAGGGAGATCATATGATAGTTGTCTTTCTCTGCTTGACTTATTTCGCTAAGCATGATATGCTCTAGTTCCATCCACGTCGTCGCAAATGGCAAGATTTCATTTCTCTTGATGGCTGCATAGTATTCCATTGTGTATATATACCACATCTTCTTGATCCATTCATCTGTTGATGGACATCTAGGTTCTTTCCATAGTTTGGCTATTGTGGACATTGCTGCTATAAACATTCGGGTGCACATGCCCCTTTGGATCACTATGTTTGTATCTTTAGGGTAAATACGCAGTAGTGCAATGGCTGGGTCATAGGCAGTTCTATTTTCAACATTTTGAGGAACCTCCATGCTGTTTTCCAGAGTGGCTGCACCAGCTTGCATTCCCACCAACAGTGTAGGAGGGTTCCCCTTTCTCCGCATCCTCGCCAGCATCTGTCATTTCCTGAAATGTTGATTTTAGCCATTCTGACTGGTGTGAGGTGATATCTCATTGTGGTTTTGATTTGTATTTCCATGATGCCGAGTGATATGGAGCACTTTTTCAAGTGTCTGTTGGCCATCTGGATGTCTTCTTTGCAGAAATGTCTGTTCATGTCCTCTGCCCATTTCTTGATTGGATTATTTGTTCTTTGGGTGTTGAGTTTGCTAAGCTCTTTATAGATTTTGGACACTAGTCCTTTATCTGATATGTCGTTTGCAAATATCTTCTCCCATTCTTTCAGTTGTGTTTTGATTTTGTTAACTGTTTCCTTTGCTATGCAAAAGCTTTTGATCTTGATAAAATCCCAATACTTCATTTTTGCCCTTGCTTCCCTTGCCTTTGGCGTTGTTCCTAGGAAGATGTTGCTGCGGCTGAGGTCGAAGAGGTTGCTGCCTGTGTTCTCCTCAAGGATTTTGATGGATTCTTTCGCACATTGAGGTCCTTCATCCATTTTGAGTCTATTTATGTGTGTGGTGTAAGGAAATGGTCCAATTTCATTTTTCTGCATGTGGCTGTCCGATTTCCCAGCACCATTTATTGAAGAGGCTCTCTTTTTTCCATTGGACATTCTTTCCTGCTTTGTCAAAGATTAGTTGACTGTAGAGTTGAGTGTCTATTTCTGGGCTCTCTATTCTGTTCCATTGATCTATGTGTCTGTTTTGTGCTATTACCATGCTGGTTGATGATGACAGCTTTGTAATAGAGCTTGAAATACGGAATTGTGATGCCACCAACGTTGGCTTTCTTTTTCAATATCCCTTTGGCTATTCAAGGTCTTTTCTGGTTCCATATAAATTTTAGAATTATTTGTTCCATTTCTTTGAAAAAGATGGATGGTACTCTGATAGGAATTGCATTAAATGTGTAGATTGCTTTAGGTAGCATAGACATTTTCACAATATTTATTCTTCCAATCCAGGAGCATGGAACATTTTTCCATTTCTCCATGTCTTCCTCAATTACTTTCATGAGTTCTTTATAGTTTTCTGAGCATAGATTCTGTGCCTCTTTGGTTAGGTTTATTCCTAGGTAACTTATGGTTTTGGGTGCAATTGTAAATGGGATTGACTCCTTAATTTCTCTTTCTTCTGTCTAGTTGTTGGTGTAGAGAAATGCAACTGATTTCTGTGCATTTATTTTATATCCTGACACTTTACTGAATTCCTGTATAAGTTCTAGCAGTTTTGGAGTGGAGTCTTTTGGGTTTTCCACATATAGTATCATATCATCTGCGAAGAGTGATAATTTGACTTCTTCTTTGCCAATTTGGATGTCTTTAATTTCCTTTTGTTGTCTGATTGCTGAGGCTAGGACCTCTAGTACTATGTTGAATAGCAGTGGTGATAATGGACATCCCTGCTGTGTTCCTGACATTAGCGGAAAAGCTTTCAGTATTTCTCCATTGGGAATGATATTTGAGGTGGGTTTTTCACAGATGGCTTTGATGATATTGAGGTATGTGCCCTCTATCCCTACACTTTGAAGAGTTTTGATCAGGAAGGGATGTTGTACTTTGTCAAATGCTTTTTCAGCATCTATTGAGAGTATCATATGGTTCTTGTTCTTTCTTTTATTGATGTCTTGTATCACATTGAATGATTTGTGGATGTTGAACCAACCTTGCAGCCCTGGAATAAATCCCACTTGGTCGTGGTGAATAATCCTTTTAAGGTACTGTTGAATCCTATTGGCTAGTATTTTGTTGAGTATTTTCGCATCTGTGTTCATCAAGGATATTGGTCTATAGCTCTCTTTTTTGATGGGATCCTTGTCTGGTTTTGGGATCCAGGTGATGCTGGCCTCATAAAATGAGTTTGGAAGTTTTCCTTCCATTTCTATTTTTTGGAACAGTTTCAGGAGAATAGGAATTAGTTCTTCTTTAAATGTTTGGTAGAATTCCCCCAGGAAGCTGTCTGGCCCTGGGCTTTTGTTTGTTTGGAGATTTTTAATGACTGTTTCAATCTCCTTACTGGTTATGGGTCTGTTCAGGCGTTCCATTTCTTCCTGGTTCAGTTGTGGTAGTTTATATGTTTCTAGGAATGCATCCATTCCTCCAGATTGTCAAATTTATTGCCGTAGAGTTGCTCATAGTATGTTCTTAAAATAGTTTGTATTTCTTTGGTGTTAGTTGTGATCTCTCCTCTTTCATTCATGATTTTATTTATTTGGGTCCTTTCTCTTTTCTTTTTGATAAGTCGGGCCAGGGGTTTATCAATTTTATTAATTCTTTCAAAGAACCAGCTCCTAGTTTCGTTGATTTGTTCTATTGTTTTTTTGGTTTCTATTTCATTGACTTCTGCTCTGATCTTTATGATTTTTCTTCTCCTGCTGGGCTTAGGGATTCTTTCTTGTTCTTTCTCCAGCTCCTTTAGGTGTAGGGTTAGGTTGTGTACCTGAAACCTTTCTTGTTTCTTGAGAAAGGCTTATACCGCTATATATTTTCCTCTCAGGACTGCCTTTGTTGTGTCCCACAGATTTTGAACCGTTGTATTTTCATTATCATTTGTTTCCATGATTTTTTTCAATTCTCCTTTAATTTCCCGGTTGACCCATTCATTCTTTAGAAGGATGCTGTTTAGTCTCCATGTATTTGGGTTCTTTCAAAACTGCCTTTTGTGGTTGAGTTTTAGCTTCAGAGCATTGTGGTCTGAAAATATGCAGGGAATGATCCCAGTCTTTTGATAACGGTTGATTCTTGATTTAGGACCGAGGATGTGATCTATTCTGGAGAATGTTCCATGTGCACAAGAGAAGAATGTGTATTCTGTTGTTTTGGGATGAAAAGTTCTGAATATATCTGTGATGTCCATCTGGTCCAGTGTGTTGTTTAAGGCCTTTATTTCCTTGCTGATCTTTTGCTTGGATGATCTGTCCATTTCAGTGAGGGGAGTGTTAGTGTCCCTTACTATTATTGTATTATTGTTGATGTGTTTCTTTGATTTTGTTATTAATTGGTTTATATAGTTGGCTGCTCCCACGTTGGGGGCATAGATATTAAAATTGTTAGATCTTCTTATTGGACAGACCCTTTGAGTATGATATAGTGTCCTTCCTCATCTCTTATTATAGTCTTTGGCTTAAAATCTAATTGATCTGATATGAGGATTGCCACTCCTGCTTTCTTCTTATGTCCATTAGCATGGTAAATACTTTTCCACCCCATCACTTTAAATCTGGAGGTGTCTTCAGGCTTAAAATAGTTTCTTGGAGGCAACATATAGATGGGTTTGTTTTTTTATCCATTCTGATACCCTGTGTCTTTTGGCAGGGGCATTTAGCCCATTAACACTCAGGGTAACTATTGAGAGATATGAATTTAGTGCCATTGTATTGCCTGTAAGGTGACTGTTACTGTATATTTTCTCGTTCCTTTCTGATCTACCACTTGTAGGCTCTCTCTTTGCTTAGAGGACCCCTTTCAAGATTTCCTGTAGAGCTGGTTTGGTGTTTTCAAATTCTTTCAGTTTTTGTTTGTCCTGGAAGCTTTTAATCTCTCCTTCTATTTTCAATGATAGCCTAGCTGGATATAGTATTCTTGGCTGCATGTTTTTCTCGTTTAGTGCTCTGAAAATATCATGCCAGCTCTTTCTGGCCTGCCAGGTGTCTGTGGATAAGTCAGCTGCCAATCTAATATTTTTGTATGTTACAGAATTCTTTTCCCGGGCTGCTTTCAGGATTTTCTCTTTGTCACTGAGACTTGTGAATTTTACTATTAGGTGATGGGGTGTGGGCTTATTCTTATTGATTTTGAGGGGCGTTCTCTGAACTTCCTGAATTTTGATGCTCATTGCCTTTGCCATATTGGGGAAATTCTCCCCATTAATTCTCTCCAGTATACCTTCTGCTCCCCTCTCTCTTTCTTCTTCTTCCGGAATCACAATTATTCTAATGTTGTTTCGTCTTATGGTGTCACTTATCTCTCGAATTCTCCCCTTATGGTCCAGTAGCTGTTTGTCCCTCTTTTGCTAAGCTTCTTTATTCTATGTCATTTGGTCTTCTATATCACTAATTATTTCTTCTGCCTCATTTATCCTAGAGGTGAGAGCCTCCATATTTGATTGCACCTCATTAATAGCTTTTTTGATTTCAACTTGGTTAGATTTTAGTTCTTTTATTTCTCCAGAAAGGGCTTTTATATCTCCTGAGAGGGTTTCTCTCATATCTTCCATGCCTTTTTCGAGCCCAGCTAGAACCTTATGAATTGTGATTCTGAACTCTAGATCTGACATATTACCAATGTCTGTATTGATTAGGTCCCTAGCCTTTGGTACTGCTTCTTGTTCTTTTTTTTGTGGTGAATTTTCCCGTCTTGTCATTTTATCCAGATAAGAGTATATGAAGGAGCAAGTAAAATACTAAAAGGGTGGCAACAACCCCAGGAAAATATGCTTTAACCAAATCAGATGAGATCCCAAATCGCGAGGAGGGAGAAAGGGAATAAAAAGAGGTTCAAAAGGGGAGAAAGAAAAAAAAAAAAGAAAAAAAAAAGAAAAGATTTTTTTAAAAAAGAAAACGAATTAGAAAAATATAAAAAAGAAAATATATATATTAAATAAAGTGGTTAAAAAACGTTAAAAAAGAAAAGGGTAAAAGTTAAAAAAAAATTTACCAGAAGGTGAGGAAAAAAACAAAAAATGAAAAAGAAAAAAAATTAAATTAATTGCAAGATTAAAAAAAATCACTGGAGAAAGCCATGAGTTCTGTGCTTTGCTTTCTCCTCCTCTGGAATTCTGCTGCTCTCCTTGGTATTGAAACCGCACTCCTTGGTATGTGAACTTCGTCTTGGCTGGATTTCTTGTTGATCTTCTGGGGGAGGGGCCTGCTGTAGTGATTCTCAAGTGTCTTTTCCCCAGGCGGAATTGCACCGCCCTTACCAGGGACCGGGGTGAGTAATCCGCTTGGGTTTGCTTTCAGGAGCTTTTGTTCCCTGAGCGCTTTCTGTAGAGTTCCGGAGGACAGGAATACAAATGGCGGCCTCCTGGTCTCTGGCCCGGAGGAGCCGAGAGCCCGGGGCCCCACTCCTCAGTGCGCCCTCAGAGAACTGCCCCCAGTTACTCCCGTCTGCCTGACCTCCAACCGCACTCCGAGCTCACCGAGCCTGCGACCGGTTCAAGGTTACACAGAGCTGAGATCTTACTGTCAGCTCTGTCTCTGTAGTGGGCTTTCCTGTTCCAGTACCCGCAAGCTCTGCGACACTCAGACACCCCCGATCCTTCTGTGACCCTGCGGGACCTGAAGCCACGCTGACCCCGCGTGGGCTTCTCCCCGGTTTAGCCTCTGGAGCGATGTCCCTCTGCGGAACAGACTTTTAAAAGTCCTGATTTTGTGCGCCGTTGCTCTGCCGCTTGCCGGGAGCCGGCCCCTCCCCCCGGGGTCTATCTTCCCGTCATTTTGGATTCACTTCTCTGCCAGTCCTACCTTTCAGAAAGTGGTTGTTTTTCTATTTCCAGAATTGCTTTTCTTCTTCTCTTCAATCTGCCGATGGATTTGCAGGTGTTTGCAATTTTTAGATAAACTATCTAGCTGATCTCCTGGTAGCTGAAGTAGTCTCAGCCAGCTACTTCTCCGCCATCTTGACTCCTCCCCGAGACTTTTCCTTTTTAACAATATGTATATTTAGTGCTATAAAATTCCCTCTCGACATTGCATCAGCTATGTCTCACGAATTTTGATAAGGTCTATTTTAATTTTCATTTAGCTAAATGTATTTTTTAAAATTTCACTTGAAAATTCGTCTTTTTCCCATCGATTATTTATGTTTGTTGTTTAGTTTTAAGTGTTTGAAGATTGTCTTGTTATTTTCCTATTAATTATTTCTAGTGTATTTCCATTGTGGTAAAGGAACATTATCTATGATATCAATTCTTTTAAATTCAGTAAGGTTGGTTGTATAGGCCAGTAGATGATCTATCCTCATCTATGTCTGTAGCTGCTTGCAAAGAATATTTATTCTACTGTTATTGGGTAGAGTATTTTATAAATGCCATTTTAGATCCTGCTGGTTTCTGGCATTATTGAGTTCTTCTCTATCTATCCTGACTTTATAGTTGTTGTGCTATTGAAATATCTAACTTCAGTTGTGAATATACCAATTCTCTTTTCAGTTATATTCTTTCTTGTTCTATTATTTCTTACAGCTTTGCTTCACATATTTTGCAGCTGTGATATTTGGTGCATGAACATGTAAGATTGCTATAATTCTTGGTAGATTGACCCTTTAACATTACACGATAATGATAATGTTCTCTGTCTCTGGTCATTTCCTTGGCTCTGAAGGCTACTTTATCTGATATTAATACAGCCACACCTGATTTCTTTAATGTTTTCATGAAATACTTTTTATTTGCATCTCTTCTCTTTTAATCTACCCATATTATATTCAGAGTAAGTTTCTTAAAGACACTATATGGTTGGGACATGTTTTTTAACTCATTCTACCAATCTCTGTATTTTATTTGGTGTGTTTAGACCTTTTACATTAGTGGAATTATTGTCACATTAAAACTTAAATCCACGATTTTATTTCTTCTCTTTTTCTTATTTATATGCTTTTATTTATTCTTCCCACCTGGACATTTTATACATTCCATTTTGATTTATCTATACTCTTCTTGAATATATTTTTTGTGTAGATTTTTTAGTCATTGATAATTGCATATGCATAACATCACAGTCTATTGGTATCATTACTTTATAAATTTGAATTAAGAATAGAATACTTTTTTTCTTTTACACACTTTTCTATCCTCATCCACTTATAATTGTAATAAATATTTCCTCTACTTTGATTTAGAGTCAAAGTCAAGCAGTGTTATAATTTCTGCCTCAATCATTAAACATACTTTAAAAGATTGAAGTGGAGAAGGGACGTCTATATTTACTTATATTTTTGCTTATTTATTTTCCTCTTTCTTGATGTTCTAAGATCCCTTCTCTAATGTTTCCTTTCTATTCAGAGCACTTCCTTTAGCCATTTATTTCAGGTAAGCTTGCTGTCAACAAATTTTCTTAGTTTTTCCTTCACTTGAGAATGTCGGTTTTCCCTTCATTCCTGAAATATTTTTTTGTGAGGTATAGGATTCTGGGTTGACAGTTGTTTCCATTCTCATATAAAAATGTGCCATTTCCTTCTAGTTTTTCATAAGAATTCTGCAGATTCATATTATTTTCCCAGGTATATAATGTATTGTTAATATGTCACTGTTTTCAAGATTAGTTTCAGAAGTTTTATTATGAAACACCTTTTTGTTAATTTCTTTGAGTTTATAATATTGGGAGTTTGTTCAGTTTTTTGAAACTATAGGTTTATGTTGCCAAATTTGGGTTCAGCAATAATTTCAGCAATTATTTCCTTCAGTATTCTTTCACCTCTGCTGTATTTCTTATCTCCTTCTGGACTCTGATTACACAAATATTAGATATTTTGTTATAGTCCCGTATGTCCCAGAAGCAGTGTTCACTTTTTTGTTCCTAGTCTGTTTTCATTCCATTGTTTAGACTGAATAATGTCTAATGTTGTATATTCCAATTCACTGACCTTTTCCTCTGCCCTCTCTTTTCTTTTGTTTCATCCATCCAGTGAGTTTTTAGTTTTAGTTATTATGTTTTAAAATTTTGAATTTCATTTGATTCTTTCTATCCCCCTTTTTTAAAACTTATTTTTTATTTATTTTCAACATAACAGTATTCATTATTTTTCACCACACCCAGTGCTTCATGAAATCAATGCCCTCTATAATACCCACCACCTGGTACCCTGACCTCCCACCCCCCGCCCCTTCAAAGCCCTCAGATTGTTTTTCAGAGTCCATAGTCTCTCATGGTTCACCTCCCCTTCCAATTTCCCTCAACTCCCTTCTCCTCTCTATCTCCCCATGTCCTCCATGCTATTTGTTATGCTCCACAAATAAGTGAAACCATATGATAATTGACTCTCTCTGCTTGACTTATTTCACTCAGCATAATCTCTTCTAGTCCTGTTCATGTTGCTAAAAAGTTGGGTATTCATCCTTCCTGATGGAGGCATAATATTCCATAGTGTATATGTACCACGTCTTCCTTATCCATTCTTCCGTTGAGGGCATCTTGGTTCTTTCCAGAGTTTGGCGACCGTGGCCATTGCTGCTATAAACATTGAGGTACAGATGGCCCTTATTTTCATGACATCTGTATCTTTGGGGTAAATACCCAGGAGTGCAATGGCAGGGTCATAGGGAAGTTCTATTTTTAATTTCTTGGGGAATCTCCACACTGTTCTCCAAAGAGGCTGCACCAACTTGCATTCCCACCAACAGAGGAAGAGGGCTCCCCTTTCTCCACATCCTCTCCAACACATGTTGTTTCCTGTCTTGCTAATTTTGGCGATTCTAACTGGTGTAAGGTGATATCTCAATATGGTTTTAATTTGAATCTCCCTGAGGGCCAGTGATGATGAACATTTTTTCATGTGTCTGATAGCTATTTGTATGTCTTCATTGGAGAAGTGTCTGTTCATATCTTCTGCCCATTTTTTGATATGATTGAATGTTTTGTGTGTGTTGAGTTTGAGGAGTTCTTTATAGATCCTGGATATCAACCTTTTGTCTGTACTGTCATTTGCAAATATCTTCTCCCATTCCGTGGGTTGCCTCTTTGTTTTGTTGACTGTTTCCTTTGCTGTGCAGAAGCTTTTCATTTTTAAAAGTTCCTTTTCGCTTTTGTTTCCTTTGCCTTTGGAGACATACCTTGAAAGAAGTTGCTGTGGCTGATAGCAAAGAGGTTACTGCCTATGTTCTCCTCTAGGATTCTGCTGGATTCCTGTCTCACGTTGAGGTCTTTTATCCATTTTGAGTTTATCTTTGTGTACAGTGTAAGAGAATGGTCGAGTTTCATTCTTCTACATATAGCTGTCCAGTTTTCCCAGCACCATTTATTGAAGAGACTGTCTTTTTTCCACTGTATATTTTTTCCTCTTTTGTCGAAGATTAATTGACCTTAGAGTTGAGGGTCCAATCCGGGCTCTCTACTCTGTTCCCCTGGTCTATTTGTCTGTTTTTATGGCAGTACCATGCTGTCTTGGTGATCACAGCTTAGTAGTAAAGCTTGAAATCAGGTAACGTGATGCCCTCAGTTTTATTTTTGTTTTTCAACATTTCCTTACCGATTCAGGGTCTCTTCTGATTCCATACAAATTTTTGGATTATTTGCTCCAGCTCTTTGAAGAATTCCAGTGGAATTTTGATCGGAATGGCATTAAAAGTATAGATTGCTCTAGGCAGTATAGACATTTTAACAATGTTTATTCTTCTGATCCTAGAGCATGGAATGGTCTTCCATATTTTTGTGTCTTCTTCAATTTCGTTCATGAGTGTTCTGTAGTTCCTCAAGTACAGATCCTTTACCTCTTTGGTTAGGTTTATTCCCAGGTATCTTATGGTTCTTGGTGCTATAGTAAATGGAATCAATTCTCTAATTTCCCTTTCTGTATTTTTATTGTTAGTGTATAAGAAAGCCACCGATTTATGCACATTGACTTTTATCCTGCCACTTTGCTGAATTGCTGTATGAGTTCTAGTAGTTTAGGGGTGGAGTCTTTTGGGTTTTCCATATAAAGAATCATGTCATCTGCGAAGAGAGAGAGTTTGACTTCTTCATTGCCAATTTGGATACCTTTTATTTCTCTTTGTTGTCTGATTGCTGTTGCTAGGACTTCTAATACTATGTTGAACAGGAGTGGTGAAAGTGGGCATCCTTGTCTTGTTCCTGATCTCAACAGGAAGGCTGCAAGCTTTTTCCCATTTAGGATGATATTTGCTGTGGGTCTTTCATAGATAGATTTGATGAAGTTCCGGAATGTTCCCTCTATCCCTATACTTTGAAGCGTTTTAATCAGGAACAGATGCCGGATTTTTTCAAATGCTTTTTCTGCACCAATTGAGTGGACCATGTGGTTTTCTCTCTTCTCATATTAATTTGTTGTATCACATTGATTGAATTAGCCAACCTATAGCACATCATTAGTTTCAGATGTAGAGTTCAGTAATTCATCAGTTGCAAAAACACCTAGTGCTCATCACATCATGGGCCTTCCTTATCAGCCAGTTACCCCATCCACCCACCCACCTACCCTCCAGCAACCATCAGATTTTTCCTACAGTTAAGAGTCTCTCATGTTTTATCTCCCTCTCTGATTTCTTTCCACTCCATTTTTTCCTTTCATCTCCTATGATTCTCTGCACTGTTTCTTATATTACACATATGAGTGAAACCATATGATAATTGTCTTTCTCTGACTGACTTATTTCACTCAGCAAAATATCCTTCAGTTCCATCCATGTCAGTGCAAATGGTAAATTTTCATCCTTTCTGGTGGCTGAATAATATCCATTGTGTGTGTGTGTGTGTTTATATCTGTAGATATATATAATCTTTATCCATTCATCCATCAGTGGGCATCCTGGCTGTTTCCATAGTTTGGCATTGTGGACATTGTTGCTATAAACATTGGGGTGCAGGTAACCCCTTCAGATCACTGCATTTGTGTCTTTGGGGCAAATACCTAGTAGTGCAATTGCTAGTCATAGGGTGGCTCTATTTTTAGTTTCTTTATCTCCATTATGTTCCCCAGTGTTTGCTGTACCAGCTTGCATTCCCTCCAAGAGTGTAAGAGGGTCTCCCTGTCTCTACATCCTCACCAACATTTGTCATTTCCAGACTTGTTAATTTTAGCCATTATGAACAGTGGGAGGTGGTATCTCATTGTGGTTTTGATTTGTATTTCCTTGATGTCAAGTGATATTGAGCATTTTTTCATGTGTCTGTTGGTCATTTTTAAAGGATTTTATTTATTTATTGGACACAGAGACACACAAGCCGGGGGGTGGGGGTGGGAGAGGAGAAGCAGGCTCCCTGCTCAGGAGCCTGAGGCGGTGCTCCATTCCAGGACCCTGGGATCATGACCTGAGCCGAAAGCAGATGCTTAACAACCGAGCCACCCAGCCTCCCCTGTTTTCTCTTTATAGGATCATTTCTATGGTTTTCTCATTAAGCATCACATAGCCTTTTGGAGTAAGACACTTTTAATAGGTTAGGAATGTTGACCCTCACCAATTTTAGCAAATGCTGTTTTAGCATGTAGGGAGATTATTCTTGATATATTGTTGAAATAATCTCGGAATAACTTTTCTGTGCTGGCTTATTATGTAACGGTTTACAATATGCATCTATAAAGTCTTTATGCCCTTAATTTAGCAGTTGTACTTCTATACATGTAAAACTAAAATGGGAAACTTACTCTACCCTAACCTTTAAAAAAGTAAATTTTTGGAGTGCCTGATTGGATCATTCTATTGAGAGTCTTACTGTTCACTCAGGTCATGATTCCAGGGTGGTGAGATGGAGCCCAGCATCGGGATCTGCAGGGGCCTGGAGCCTGCTTAAGATTCTCTCCCTCCCTTTTCCCTTCGCATTCCCCCCCCCATTCTGTAGGCCTGTTTGGAGGGTTAAGATATGTAGAATGAGTTTACAATTCTGGCACATCATCAACATGCAGTAAATGCTGTCAGTGCTACAAAGCACCACATGTCCTGCAGTTTATTTACAGGAATATCCTATCCTGGTGTCACATCGGGCTGTCAGATATCTGAGGTCTGGATGGAGGCAGATTTTTCATTCAGGTAAAGGCATCTGAGAATGTCATACCAACTGTTCACCAACCACTAATTTCCTCTCTTCAGGATGGCCAATTAGGCCCTACTTTCAAGTCATCCAGAGGCCGCCTCTGTCCAAAGCCCATGGCTGTCCCCTCTGCACGTGTCTGGGGATGTTGGCCACTTGTATGTCTTCTTTGGAGAAATCTCTGTTTATGTCTTCTTCTCATTGCTTGATTGGATTATTTGGTTTTTGGATATTGAGTTTGAGAAGTTCTTTATAGATCTTTATAGATCTACCAGCCCTTTATCAGATACGTTGTTTGGAACTACCTTCTCCCATTCCACAGGTTGCCTTTCAGTTTTGTTGACTGTTTTCTTTGTTACACAGAAAATTTTTATCTTGGTGAAGACCAATAGTTCATTTTTGCTTTTTTTTCCTTTTCCTTTGGAGATGTGTCTAGCAAGATGTTGATGTAGCCGAGGTTGCTGTATGTATTTTCCTCAAGGATTTTGATGAATTCTTGTCTCATATTTAGGTCTTTCATCCATTTTGAGTTTATCTTTGGGTATGGTGTAAGAAAATGGTCCAGTTTCATTCTTCTACATGTGGCTGTCCAATTTTCCCAATACCATTTGTTGAAGAAACTGTCTTTTTCCCATTGTATATTCTTTGCTGCTTTGTCAAAGAATAGTTGATGAGAGAATCAAGGTTCCATTCTATGTTTTGTGCCTGTACCATACTGTCTTGATGATGCACTTTATAATATAACTTGAAGTCTGGCATTGTGGTTCGACCAATTCCACCAAATTTAGTTTTCTTTTTCAACATTTCTCTGGCTATTTGTGGTCTTTTTTGGTTCAATACAAATTTTAGGATGGTTTGTTCCAGCTCTGAAAAATGTGGATAGTAATTTAACAGGAATTGGATTGAATGTATAGATTGAATGTATAGATTGCTCCCATACCAGGGAATCCAGTAAAAGGAATGTATTACAGGAGACCTATCACTCTGGGTAGCATAGATATATTAACAGTGTTCATTTTTCCAAGCCATGAGCACAGAATGTTTTTCTATTTCTTTGTGTCTTCCTCAGTTTCTGAGAGCTTTTCTCCTAAGGTCAGGAACACAACAAGGATTTCCTCTCTCACCACTATTGTTCAACATAGTAATAGAAGTCCTAGCCTCAGCAATAAGACTACAAAAATAAATAAAAGGCATTCAGATTGGAAAAGAAGTTAAACTCTCCTCTTCTTGGGTGACATGATGCTTTATGTGGAAAACCCAAAAACTCTACCCCAAAATTCCTACACTCATACAGGAATTTAGCAATGTGGCAGGAAATAAAATCAATTCATAGAAAATAGTTTGCTTTCTATACACTACCAAGGACACAAAAGAAAGAGAAATTAAGGAATTGATCCCATTTAAAATTATAACCAAAACCACAAGATACGTAGGGATAAACCTAACCAAATAGGTAAAGAATCTGTACTTTAAAAACTGCAGAATATTTAATGATTCTTTGTATCTTCTATTTCTTTTCTGAAACTCAATTTTTTTTTGCTGGGATTCCATTTTCTAAATTTGTTTCAATCATGTTCATAATTGCTTGATGAAGCATTTTCATGATGGCTGCTTTAAAATATTTGTCAGATCTCTCATTTTCATGTTGGGATCTATTGATTGTCTTTTTTTTAAACTCCATTTGAAATATTTCTGACTCTTTTTTTAAAGATTTTATTTATTTATTTGACAGAGATGCAGGCAGAGAGAGGAGGAAGCAGGCTCCCTGCTGAGCAGAGAGCCCAATGTGGGGCTCGATCCCAAGACCCCAGAATCATGACCTGAGTTGAAGTCAGAGGCTTTAACTCACTGAGCCACCCAGGCACCCCTATTTGTGACTCTTTGTATGATCAGTAATTTTTGTTGAAACTTTGAAAATTTGGGTTTCATGTTATGAGACTCTGGATCATATTTAAAAAGTCTGTTCTGTCTGGTTTCCCAGACGGTGTTCTGGAAGGAGAAGGGGGATGTTGCTACCTTCTTACTGCCCAGTGCAAGCAGAAGTCCATGTTTACCACTTGGCCTCTGTTGTCAGCTGTAGCAGAAGCAAGAGGTCCTTGTTATTTTTGAGTGGGGGTCTGACTGTAGTGAAAGTCTATGATTCTCTACAAAACTACACTAACACCTCACCAGCTAAGAATAGGAGGTATTGTTCATTGTGCCAGAGGGACTAAAAGTTAAGGTATTCCTTAACTGAAACCACAGTGGTGGGGGAGTGCTAATTATTACCTAGCAGAGATAGGTAATAATTAGTTTCAGTTCCCTGTTCTACCTTCTCTGATGCCACACTGGCATTAGGGCTGGGCCACCTTGGTACAGACTGGAGAAGGGGGAAGTCTAGGCTCCTTACTCAAGCTTTGTTGACTCATGTGTGGTAGGGATACCTTTTTATTTATTTATATATTTTTCTGTAGTGTTTGGCTATAGTAGAAGATTTATTTACTAAGTTTTTTGTGTTTTTAGCCTGCCTCTTTCCTTTGTCCAGAAAGAAGAGATTGTTTTTTTAAGTTTCAGAGGTAGAATTTAGTGATTCATCAGTTGCATAAAACACCCAGTGCTCATTACTTCAAGTGCCCTCCTTAATGCCCATCACCAAATTACCCCAACCCCTCACCCATCCACCCACACCAGCAGCCATCAGTTTGTTTCCTAGAGTTAAGAGTCTCTTATGGTTTGCCTCTCTCATTTTTCATCTTATTTTATTTTTCCTTCCCTTCCTCTTTTGTTCACTTGTTTTGTTTCTTAAATTCCACAGATGAGTGAAATAATAAAGTATTTGTCTTTCTCTGACTGACTTATTTCACTTTTAGAGAGAAGGGATTTAGGGTTCTGGATTTTGTTTGCCTGCACCTGTTGGCATTTCAGGGTTTTGTTTTGTTTTTTTCTTTCTCCCATTCTGGTTCATATGAGGCAAAAAGAAACCCCACAGGGCTTACTACCATGTCATTCTTTGATTCCTCAGGTTCCTACTTGGCTTTCTGCTTCTCTCCTCACCTGAGAATCTTCTTATGTTTATTCTATGTATAGTTGTACTTAGCAAGAGAATTAGGGAAACATATACTCCATCTTCTTGGGAGTAGAAGTTTAGATTTATAAAAATGCTCCTGAATGTTTGAAGAGGAGCAAGACAGAAGGTAGATTAACTTTGAAAGAATGCTGGTGTTGTTATGGTTCTTATGGGAACAGATATCACTTAAGCATTAGGTAACTATTTTATTAAAAATTTGGATATAGCTCTAAGCTTCCTACATACCAAGGCAGAAGTAACATATTGACTTATATTTGTTCACTTTCTTTAAGAAAAAAAATGCAGATCTGTTTAATAGGAAAGACATTTTTCCTAGTCCTACATTCTCAGAGGGATTATTATGTATATTTTTTAAATAAGAAACTTTGTTTAAATTCATGGTTGGATATTTTTATGGTAGGATTTCACAAAATATTGAAATATTTCTCATAGGTGAACGTTTCTTTTACTGTCCATAGAAACTGAAGGCATAACCTACTTAGTTATGATACTTAGTTATGATACTTCTAATGGTAATTCAGCAGTTTAAATGAAAATTATGACAAAGGAGTTTGAAAGTACTGGTTTAATGGTAACTTAACCTTCCTGTGAATTTCATTTTTTACAACCTTTATTTGGTTTAGCAAGAAGCCTTAATTATTTGTAGTGCTTAGGAGTATTTTATGAGATGTCAGAAAGAGTTTGGTCATTTTTGGTATATGTGTATATTGTCCATGTGTATATGTATGTATGTATTCTGTAGTAAAATTAATAAACATTTTCATAATAGACTAGAGAAAATACAATGCCCCAAAGCTTTAAGCTCAAAGGTTATCTAGGTTGAACTAATCTCTTATTTGATTAGTAGGAAACTAATACCATAGGAGATAAAGTGACTTGACTAAGGTCTCATAATAACTAGCAGTAAAAATGGAACTAGGAAGCCCAATTTATCTGAATCCCAATAAAGTAGTCCCTATTAAAATAATCTAAACTTTCAGAATAATTCTGTTTTTATAAAGGTAAGATTATTCCTAGTTTTAAATATGTAATTTTAATTTTATAATCCCTTATTCTTATTAGCATACTATTTCTAGTATTCAGTTACTTTGCTTAAATTATCAGGGCCTTGGAAAACACAATTGGAAAGCACCAACTATCTCACCTAGAAGGCCCTCATAATATATAAACTCCATTCAGCTGTGAGCTCTTGTGGGAATGGATCATATCTCAATTATTTTAATTTTCAGCAGTCAACCTGGGGCCCAGTTGAAATTTGGTTGAATGAATGGATAAATGAAGTACAAATGAGTCATAGCACTATTGAATATTAGAATTTAAAAAGGCCTTAAAAATTATATAGTCCATATCTTAACTTTAAATGTGAGGAAACTCAGAACAAAAGACAGTATATGGCTTAATATCATAGAAACTAAAAATACAATATAGTTCTTTTTTTCTAACAATACATTTATAATACTTTCCATTGCCAAAAAAAAAAAAAAAAAAAAAAAAAAACCAAAAACCAAACAACAACAACAACAACAACAAAAAACCATAAAAAACCAAAAAACCCACAAACAAACCTTACCTTTTTCAGGTCATATTAAAATTTCATAATAGTCTTGCACTGCACAACTCCAGGGAGCACTGTTTATCTTATAGTTGATGTGAATGGTAACCTCACAATTGTTTAGCTGTAGACAGTGACTCAATACATGAAACTGATATTATTACTTCTACTTTACAGGTAAATAAATAGGCCTGCAGTGGAAGTATCTTATCCAAGATTATACAAATTATGTGTAGCAGCACTGGACCCCTCTTTTCTTATAATTTAGTATATTTTTTCTTATAATGCTCAAATCTGAAATATGTCATTTAATCCTTCATGTCTATCTCCATAACACATTCTCAACAACATTTAAAGCAGGCACCCCACCATGCAAACTGTTCATAGCTCTGTTACTGAATCTACCTATCCTAGTTTTCAATCCTCTCACCAGTTTTCCATTTCTAGCTTTGCCTTTTCTCTAAGGCTCACATTATAATCTTAACTACAATCTTGACTTGCCTTCAGTGTAGTTTTTCCTTCTACCTTTGGTTGCCTTCACAATTCAACCCCATTCCCTGTCACCTCTTATCTTAGCTTTTTTTTCATCCTAGCAGATGCCTTTAACTGTCATGATTGGCTATTGGCCATGATACTATTTTTCTTTCTAATGTAAAACTTAACAGGATTTCACCTATATATTCTCTTTTTCTGGATTTCCTTTTCAAGTCCTCCTTGAGAGTCATCTTGCCACCTAGAACAACTTTGTCTCTGCATGCGGTCTCTGGGTGATTCATCTCTGCCCGTCACAGAGGCGTGAATGCCAACACCTACACATGCAGGTGAATCTGCTCCAGTGATATATTTTAATTACAGATTTAGTCAGAAGTAATTAAGCCACTCTGTAACTGGGATGGGCACTGAGTTTTAAAAATTCATGTAGTTTCAGACATCCCATGTGTGGTTTGTGCCACCCTGGTTTGCAGAGTAAGAAGGAGCCCCTAGTGGAGTTAGATTAATTAATAGAAAGAGAATAAACTTAATGGAGCCAGAAAAGTGCAAAAAATGGTGCTTTCTCCCTTATATCTCATGCAGATGGAATGGCCATCCTGGGATTGCAGCAAGGGATGGCAATTGCATTTTAATTACAGGGCTGATGGTTTTGGTACTTCACCAGATGGAAGGGTCTTTTTTAGAGAAAGAGACCCACTCACTGCCTCTGTCGATTTGCCCTCTGATGGTGGTTAACAAAACCCGACAGGAGACAAAAGTGATGAGGTCGCATTCTGATCCCATGGATTTTATTCTGTTGCTTGACTTGTCAGTTCAGTCAGATCTTGAATCCTGTGGAAAAAGATGCAGCTCCTGCAGGCACTTTAACAAATGAAGGAGAAAGGATGAGATTGGAGAAAAGGAAAAATTCTTTTTCCCCTTCCTCTTCCTTTATCATTATTGTGGTTACTTTTCCCCCACAAAACACTTTCATTTCCATTATACCTCTTAACACTCATGAGAGTTTAGTAACAGAGGTATTATTATCCCCATTTTTTTTAATATAATTTTTTATTTTTTATAAACATGTATTTTTATCCCCAGTGGTACAGGTCTGTGAATCACCAGGTTTACACACTTCACAGCACTCACCAAAGCACGTACCCTCCCCAATGTCCATAATACCACCCCCTTCTCCCAAACCCCCTCCCCCCAGCAACCCTCAGTTTGTTTTGTGAGATTAAGAGTCACTTATGGTTTGTCTCCCTCCCAATCCCATCTTCCTTCATTTATTCTTCTCCTACCCACTTAAGCCCCCATGTTGCATCACCACTTCCTCATATCAGGGAGATCATATGATAGTTGTCTTTCTCCGCCTGACTTATTTCGCTAAGCATGATACGCTCTAGTTCCATCCATGTTGTCGCAAATGGCAAGATTTCATTTCTTTTGATGGCTGCATAGTATTCCATTGTGTATATATACCACATCTTCTTGATACATTCATCTGTTGATGGACATCTAGGTTCTTTCCATAGTTTGGCTATTGTGGACATTGCTGCTATAAACATTCGAGTACACGTGCCCCTTTGGATCACTACGTTTGTATCTTTAGGGTAAATACCCAATAGTGCAATTGCTGGGTCATAGGGCAGTTCTATTTTCAACATTTTGAGGAACCTCCATGCTGTTTTCCAGAGTGGTTGCACCAGCTTGCATTCCCACCAACAGTGTAGGAGGGTTCCCCTTTCTCCGCATCCTCGCCAGCATCTGTCATTTCCTGACTTGTTGATTTTAGCCATTCTGACTGGTGTGAGGTGATATCGCATTGTGGTTTTGATTTGTATTTCCCTGATGCCGAGTGATATGGAGCACTTTTTCATGTGTCTGTTGGCCATCTGGATGTCTTCTTTGCAGAAATGTCTGTTCATGTCCTCTGCCCATTTCTTGATTGGATTATTTGTTCTTTGGGTGTTGAGTTTGCTAAGCTCTTTATAGATTCTGGACACTAGTCCTTTATCTGATATGTCGTTTGCAAATATCTTCTCCCATTCTGTCAGTTGTCTTTTGATTTTGTTAACTGTTTCCTTTGCTGTGCAAAAGCTTTTGATCTTGATGAAATCCCAATAGTTAATTTTTGCCCTTGCTTCCCTTGCCTTTTGCGTTGTTCCTAGGAAGATGTTGCTGCGGCTGAGGTCGAAGAGGTTGCTGCCTGTGTTCTCCTCAAGGATTTTGATGGATTCTTTCGCACATTGAGGTCCTTCATCCATTTTGAGTCTATTTTCGTGTGTGGTGTAAGGAAATGGTCCAATTTCATTTTTCTGCATGTGGCTGTCCAATTTTCCCAGCACCATTTATTGAAGAGGCTGTCTTTTTTCCATTGGACATTCTTTCCTGCTTTGTCGAAGATTAGTTGACCATAGAGTTGAGAGTCTACTTCTGGGCTCTCTATTCTGTTCCATTGATCTATGGGTCTGTTTTAGTGCAATACCATGCTTTCTTGATGATGACAGCTTTGTAATAGAGCTTGAAGTCCGGGATTGTGATGCCACCAACGTTGGCTTTCTTTTTCAATATCCCTTTAGCTATTCGAGGTCTTTTCTGATTCCATATAAATTTTAGAATTATTTGTTCCATTTCTTTGAAAAAGATGGATGGTACTTTGATAGGAATTGCATTAAATGTGTAGATTGCTTTAGGTAGCATAGACATTTTCACAATATTTATTCTTCCAATCCAGGAGCATGGAACATTTTTCCATTTCTTTGTGTCTTCCTCAATTTCTTTCATGAGTACTTTATAGTTTTCTGAGTATAAATTCTGTGTCTCTTTGGTTAGGTTTATTCCTAGGTATCTTATGGTTTTGGGTGCAATTGTAAATGGGATTGACTCCTTAATTTCCCTTTGTTCTGTCTTGCTGTTGGTGTAGAGAAATGCAACTGATTTCTGTGCATTCATTTTATATCCTGACACTAAGCAAAGAGAGAGCCTACAAGTGGTAGATCAGAAAGGAACAGAGACCATATACAGTAACAGTCACCTTACAGGCAAAACAATGGCACTAAATTCATATCTCTCAATAGTTACCTTGAATGTTAATGGGCTAAATGCCCCTGTCAAAAGACACAGGGTTTCAGAATGGATAAAAAAACAAAATCCATCTATATGTTGCCTCCAAGAAACTCATTTTAAGCCCGAAGACACCTCCAGATTTAAAGTGAGGGGGTGGAAAAGAATTTACCATGCTAATGGACATCAGAAGAAAGCAGGAGTGGCAATCCTTATATCAGATCAATTAGATTTTAAGCCAAAGACTATAATAAGAGATGAGGAAGGACACTATATCATACTCAAAGGGTCTGTCCAACAAGAAGATTTAACAATTTTAAATATCTATGCCCCCAACGTGGGAGCAGCCAACTATATAAACCAATTAATAACAAAATCAAAGAAACACATCAACAATCATACAATAATAGTAGGGGACTTTAACACTCCCCTCACTGAAATGGACAGATCATCCAAGCAAAAGATCACCCCGAGCTACGAGCTTACTGTCGGCTCTGTCTCTGTAGCCGGCTTTCCCGTTCCAATACCCGCAAGCTCTGCGACACTCAGACACCCCCGATCCTTCTGTGACCCTGCGGGATCTGAGGCCACGCTGACCCCGCGTGGGCTTCGCCCCAGGTAGCCTCTGGAGCGATGTCCCTCAGCGGAACAGACTTTTAAAAGTCCTGATTTTGTGCGCGGTTGCTCCGCCGCTTGCCGGGAGCCGGCCCCTCCCCCTGGGGTCTATCTTCCCGTCGCTTTGGATTCACTTCTCCGCCGGTCCTACCTTTCAGAAAGTGGTTGTTTTTCTGTTTCCAGAATTGCTGTTCTTCTTCTCTTCGATCTCCGATGGATTTTCAGGTGTTTGCAATCTTTAGATAAGCTATCTAGCTGATCTCTGGCTAGCTGAAGTAGTCTCAGCCAGCTACTTCTCTGCCATCTTGACTCCTCCCCCTTATTATCCCCATTTTAATGAATGGAAAAATTGAGATAAGGACTAGTAAGCTTTTATACATTTAGTAGTGTTAATCAGTAAATTACTAGAATTAAAGCAAGATTAAAAGAGTTATCTTTTTCTCTGCCTACCCAAAAATATACTTATGGAACCAGAAGCCCTCCAACACTTCCATCTCATTTAATGGAAAAGGAAACTGAGGC
Source organism: Mustela putorius furo (assembly GCF_011764305.1). NCBI lineage: Eukaryota > Metazoa > Chordata > Mammalia > Carnivora > Mustelidae > Mustela > Mustela putorius. Next base: position 38,849,175 of record NW_025422005.1, on the reverse strand, counting down.
TCAAGTGGTATAATGGAGAGTGGCATGGGATAGTTTAAAGAGCATGGGCTTTGGAAAGTCCTGGTGAAGTTTTACTTCTATATTTATGTATTTGGAATTGTGGGGTAAGTCTACTCTCTGACCTTCACTTTCTGCATTTTTAAAGTACAAGATTAGGCTGAATAAAAAATACCTATCCAGCCTTGAATTATATGGTACCCAGAACTTGGATTTACTTATGCCTGGGTTAGGAGTCTTTTTCTGTACCTCTTGTGGGTGGTAGTGGCTCATTTTGGGGGAATCCAAATTTTTAAAAATGATTCTCAAGAAACTAGACTGGGAAAGATAAGCCCTGAATTAAACTTAATGGAAGCCAAATCCTTAAGAAATTTTTAGAATGCTATCACACAGGAAAACAGCCAAAACATTGGGAAGCCACTATTTACCCAGAAATTGCAATAATTCAGACATGTGAATTGGGGATTGCTATGAAAATTTCCTTCTCAGGCACAAAATACTAGTTCACCAAGTGCTTTGCCAAGCCCAGGAACAGTTCTGAAGCAGAGAGATGAATCATTGGGAATCATTTTGTCTCTTTTACCTTCTTTTCAATCATTTGATTCAGTGATGCTTGTCCCTCAGAATCTCCTTCGACTTTTTCTCCTTCAAAGAAGAATCATTTGTTATCTTCTCACTATAATTAGATGGTTTGAGGGGGATAAACATCAGACCTTCATAGCTGCCAGACCTTGATTTATAGGAAAATTATTTGTTCTAATTATACAGAATGATTCATAGCTTATGCAAATGTGTGATTTATTACCAGACCACCTCTTTTATAGGTAGGCTCCATTCTCTTTAGTTTTTAGTTCAGTGCTTCGTAGGAATGTCAAAACCATCTAGATCAGACTGCTGGATTACTTTTTTTTTTTAATTTTTAAATTTATTTTCAGCGTAACAGTATTCATTGTTTTTGCACCACACCCAGTGCTTCATGCAATACGTGCCCTCTCCAATACCCACCACCTGGTTCCCCCAACCTCCCATCCCCCCATCCCTTCAAACCCCTCAGATTGTTTTTCAGAGTCCATAGTCTCTCATGCTGGATTACTTTAATCATTCTCTTGACAGTCTAGAATAATAGTGGCATGTATTCAGTCATTGACAAAAAAGTCATCAAGCAATCTCTGTGGACAAAACACCAGGATACTGAAATATGGTAACATTTGCTTATATAGAGGACATGGGGGAAGGTCATATTCTATAACACTGTAACTTCCATTATCTCATGTAAGCTTCATGGTAGCCTTCTAAGGTAGGTAAAACAACTCTCATTCTGAAACTATTACAAATGAAGAGACAGCCCAAAGAGGGAAAGTGACCTACCCAAAGTCAGTTGGTATTAAAATTATAGGAATCCACCAGGAGTAATCCATAATTCTGAGTAATCAGTCAGCCGGGCATGCATTCACACATGCTTGTATGTGTGTGTGTGTCTGTGTGTGTTTATAGGTGTGGGGTTGGGCATGCTGTCAGCGCTGGGAATTATTGTTTTCTTATGTGAAAGGATAAAAAAGACATATTTTCTTAAAATGGCTCCACAGTTTATCAGCTTAGTCCTCCACTTAATTTAATTTCAGGCATGGAAAGCTGGTATTAAAATGTCAGTGCTCTTTGGGAGGGAGGCACGTCTTAGTCTGTTACTTCTTATTCATTCATTCATTTGTTCATTTAGCAAACCTTATTAGAAACCTTTCCAAAGCCTGGTCTTGGGGTAGAGGGTGGCAGTTGTGATTGTGATAAAAAAATAAAAGTAAAAGTTAGATATGGTCTCTCTCATCATGGAACCCACTTCCTGTCAATATTCCCATTTTACTAACATGTTTAACGTTCTATGTTCAAGCTATGAAGAATTTTACGTAGGAAAATGATGGTTTTTTTCATTCCTGCATTAGGGATCAGCTCCAGATCCTTCTCTTCTCTTCCTCTGCTGGTACATGCCTGTGTTATCTTATTAGATATTGAGGTGTTGTTGTTGTTGTTGTTTTTTAATATAGTTCTTTACCTCGGACTTTGATTTTTGTTTTTTTAACTTAATTTAATTTCCTCAATGTTCTAAGATTCATTGTTTATGCATCACACCCAGTGCTCCATGCAATACGTGCCCTCCTTAATACCCACCCAACCTCCAAACCTCCCCTCCAAAACCCTTGGTTTGTTTCTCAGAGTCCGCAATCTCTCAAGGTTCATCCCCCCATCTGATTTCCCCCAACTCACTTCTTCTCTCCTTTGCCCAATGTTCTCTGTGTTATTCCTTATGCTCCACAAACAGACAAATGGATAAAGAAGATATGGTACATATGTACAATGGAATATTATGCTTCCATCAGAAAAGATGAATACCCAACTTTTGTATCAATGTGGATGGGACTGGAGGAGATTATGCTGAGTGAAATAAGACATTGATATCTTTGATATTCTTTGATATCAGAGACATGAATTACATTTATGTATCTTCAGTGCCTGATACATAGTAAGTTCTCAGCAGATATCTGATCTGGGAACAAAAGATCATTCATTGTTAAAGTTGCATTTGGTTCTTTCTCTTAAAGTTTCCTCCATTCTGGTCCTTACTTAGTTCCTTTTTTTTCAAAGAAGTTATACTCATTTTTAGATCTTCTTCAATCCTCACATATCAAAATGTGTTTCTCTATTATATGTAATCTTTCCCCAGGTCCGTATTTGCACCCTGTGACTTCCTCAGAGCTAATAAATGAGTAGATTAATGTGAAAATGGTGTAACTCTGGACAAGTCACTTAGTTTCCCTGAGACTTAATTACTTTCTTTGGAAAGTAGTAAAAATCTCTACTTTTGGATTGTAATTATAACCAAAGAAGAGTATATAATATTGCCAACCACTTTTTCAAAATTCAGCTTAGATATAAGCTTCTACAGGAAGTTTTCTCTGACTTTTACCTTCCAGGCTATCTTAGTTGTCTTCTTAGTTTTTTTTAGAGTTCCATGGTTTCCCTCTGTTTTATACTGGAGCAACATTATATTTTCTGATTTAACTTGTCTTTCTCTTCTACTATACAGTGAATTTTTGGACAGTCTCTTATTAATCTTTGTATTCATGCATATTCATCCTCATTATGTTTACTAAGCATCTATTATATGTCAGCAACTGGGCCAGATGTTGTGAGTTTAGTGGTAAGACCCACACAGCCTCTGCCCTCAAGAAGTTGTAGTATTTAGCTTAGGTTCAGCTCAGAACAGGACTCACTGTTGGATGAATGAGTGAAAAATGAACATTAACACATCGTGTATGAAACTACCTGTTAACTGTAGAGTGCTGTAAGAATGTTAATTATTTATACTCTAAATAGGCTTAATTGAAATGAGGATCTAATACAATGTCCAGTATAATCTTCCCAACATTTTCTGTGCCTGTTGTCTTTAAACTGATATGTGGTTCTTTGCTTGCCTGTGATTTGCTAATTATCTAAGTATTAGGTTAAACAGACTCCCTTTCCTAGCTTAACTATTATTCCCCATCCCTTCTTCTGGTGTTTCTTTCTTTACTAGTGATTTTTGACCTGGGGATGAGAGAAAGCCTCAAAAGAAGCAATGAGAAGGCAATTTTTTTTTTAACTTTAAAATAAAGCCAGTTTTTTTCAAAGATCCACTAGTAAGAGAGAAAACTTCATGGGCACCCAGCTTTTGGGTCCCCAATTTTTGTTTAAAAGAGTGAACAGTGCTTTACATTTTTCAATTAATGGTTTTTAAAAAAAAGTAAGTTGATCATATAATTTATCTTCCAAAGCTTAAATTTTTGAGTGAAGTTATACTATTGACACTTATGCCAGGATAATATGCATAAACTAGAACTATCTCCATGTCAAACCATGATATGTTCTTCTTATTAATAGGGAGATAGCATAGTGTAAAACATGGGTCAAGGATTTGACCCCATGGGCCAATGTGGGGTCAATCCTGACTCTGAAATTTGCTATTATTATAACCAGGGACAATTTACTTGAAGTATCTATATCCATTTCTTCATCTGTAAAATGAAGCTACTAAGCCTGCCCCATGTTTATATGGCATTAATTGAAATAACACATAAAGCTGCCTAACAAAACCTGACACATATAGATGGTCAAAGAATATTACTTTCATTATTTTTAGTTCCCCTAATAGCAGCTCTGCCATTAATTCAATGTGTGACCTTGAATAACTTTCCCAACTTTCTTATCAGCCAAATGGCAGAATTGAAATAGATGATCACTCTATACTCCACTATTTTTTTTTTTCTGGATTTCTCAGAATAGCCCCATTTAAAACAAACTTGTTACCATAAACCTCCATATTGTCCTGGGAATCTTGATATCTATAGAATATATCATAGATATCCTTAACATGAAAAAGAGCCCCCAAATTGCCCAGCACACCATCAATCACATCTTTTAATTCAGAAATTATAATTTTCACATTATGAGGTCCTTCCCAGCTCTCAGTCACATTTTGTGCTCCTCTCTCAGAATCAATATAGCTAAAGCTGATTAACTCTTGCATTTCTAACCCTGTAACATCACAGAAATCGGGATATTCAGAAGAGACATGAAATAGTCATTAATGCTTTCAATCCAAGCTTTAAGCCATTTATTGAATGAAGAACAGTTGTGGTGGCTAATCCATTCTCCTCTGATGATCCTCTTCACCATATTAAATAAGCTAGATTCTTTAAACTGACCATTTCTAAGGATATGCTGGCAATTATTTAGTCACTGATGTTTCCTCTCTTGTTAGATGAACTGGCTTCCATTTCATTTGAGATTCAGTAACCTGGTTATCCACTCTCTTACCATCTTATCACCAAATCTTATTGATTCTACTTACTAAACATGTTGAAACTGTCCCCTTCCCTCATTCTCTCTTATTTATAGCTGTGTTTAGTTCAAATCAACAGTGTTAACACTTACTACATGCTATGTGCTAGGCACTCATTACATATTTTGTTAACATTATATTACATGCTATGTGTTAGGCAGTGAAGGTACAAAGACGAAAAAGTCTTTTAGAGCTAGAAATAGCTGTAGCATTCATCTAATCCAACTGTCTGATTATATAGACAGGGATGCTGAGATTCAGAAAGAGAAAGTGACTAATACAAGATCACACCGCTAGTAAGCTGCAGAGCTAGGGCTAGGACCTGGATTTTTTCACTTTCTCCTCTAAGAATCATTTCCCCTCTACCACTGCAAACTTAAAAATAACCACTCCCTTCACTGTATCACCATCATCATGTTTTAACATTTTGCATAGTACTTTGGAGTTTACAGGCCCATACCAGGCATCTAATTTGGTCTTTATAATGTTCTTGCAAGAGTTTATTATTAATCATAGTAACCCTGAATCTAAGAGAGTTTGTTTAACTTGTCTTGGTATAAGTTCTGAAACTTATACTCCAAATTCATTATTTATTTCCCATACTGCACTTCCTTCATTGACATAAGCAAGTGTTAGACTATGACTGACATGTGCTGAAGCATAGAGATGTTTTAGACATAAATCCTGCTTTTGGAGAGTACAATATAGACAGATCATAGACTGAAAGTTACAATGAATCTTGGAACACTACATCAAAAACTAATGGTGTTCTGTATGATGACCAACATAACACAATTAAAAAATGGCTAAAAAGAAAAGAAAAGAAAAAAAGTAATAGTCATGCTGGCTGTTGTGTAAGGGCTTCCTGGGACTGTTGTATCCTCTAATGGTTCTTGTTTATGACTCCTTAATATTTAAAACTGCAACAATAAAAGCTTTAAGTTAGTTATTTTTGATAAATGAACAAATTAGATTCCTGTCAAAGTTAAGTTATTTTGGAAAAATTAGAAGGTAAAATTATCCAGAGTCAGTGTCAGATTATAGCATATATGTAGCACAAAATTACAGTCAGTGAAGTCATTGTGGTCCAGATAGGGAAATGACTAATTCAAGTATTTACAACAGGAAACTGGGAGGAAAATGTTAAAAATAAATCCCCAAAATCATTTTAAATGTAAAAACTAACCTGGTGAGGTTTCAAGAAAATTCCTCTCTAAGATAAAAGGGGGGAATCCTTCACCTGAGTTTCACTAGGTATGCATCACTTCCTGGTGTTCATTGAGTTGAGATACAAATTAAAGACTAGGAAGATGAAGGTGTGAACAGAAAAGATGGATTGCTCACTTAAAAGAAAATTAGAACTTCATTATTTATATCACTATACTTTGAGTGATGTGTACTGAAAGAATGATTTGAAAATCAGCCAATATGCTCTGGTTGTCAAGTGGGGATGTAGTGTGAACAAATCAAAGTTCCTGCCTTCATTATCTAAGGATAATATTTTAAAGAACAGAAAACAAGATGAGGGATAGAAAATAAATGGTTAACTGTTTTGGATGAGATGATCTATAAAGGCTTTCCTGAGGAGATAATATACAAGCAGAGTCCTGACTGATGGAAAGAAGAGACTACAAGAAAGCTCTGAGGAAAGAGTGAATACAGAGAGTATGGCCAGTAAAGAGACCTTGGGAGATACAAGTTCATCATGTTCAAAAACAGTGAGACCAGTGTCTCACTGGTTACAATGAGGGCCTTCTATGTTACAGTAAGGAATGTAGATTTTTCTCTAAGCACATTTGGAAGCTACACATTATCTGATTTATAATGCACTGCAACTGGGGCATAAATAGAATAGGAAGAGCTATTTGGAGATGTCTCAGCATTTTATGAGAGAAAAGATAGTGACTAGAGGAGAAGTAGTGGAGATGGTAAGAAGTTGTTCAACTTGGATTATAAGTTTGGAATTGTGTTTAAGGGAGTCTAGTTGAGGTGCTAGAATTAGAATTGTAATGATTATGATCAAAGTTATTATTTAATATTCATAGTGCTATGTATTTTACAAAGTACTTTTCAAAATGGTGCTTCATTTTAACCTGTCAGGCAGATATTTTTACCCTAGTTTTATAGATGAACTAATCAAAGTTTAGATACATTTACATGATTTTTTAAAGGCCAGGCAAATAATAAATGGTAGAGTCTGAAAGACACACTCAGTTTGCTCATCTCTGGATTTTGTGCTCTTCTCTCTTCATGATATAAGGTAGGTACATGCATACATACATACATAAATACATGCAGAATGAGAGAAAGGGTAGTGGTTCAACATAGAAACTTTGGTATTAGGTTGCCTATGTGTGTGTTTTTTAAAAGATTTTATTTTTTTATTTGACAGAGAGAGATCACAAGTAGATGGAGAGGCAGGCAGAGAGAGAGCGAGAGAGGGAAGCAGGCTCTCTGCTGAGCAGAGAGCCTGATGCGGGACTCGATTCCAGGACCCTGAGATCATGACCTGAGCCGAAGGCAGCGGCTTAACCCACTGAGCCACCTAGGCGCCCCGCCTATGTTTTTTTAAGTAGGTGATATAGAAAAAGTTACAGAAACTCTTATTAAAGATGGAGTAATTGAAGGAGGGGCCCAAGATGGCAGTATAGAAGGATACTAAACTCACCTTCTCCCACAGATACACTAAATCTACAGCTACATATGGATCATTTCTCTCAGAAAAATCTGAAAACTAGAGACTTATGGAGGAGATGGCAGAGTAGGAGTATCTGAAGTCCATCTCATCCCAAGGATACAACTAGATAACATCCACATCAATATAAGTAACCCAGAAAATGACCTGAAGACTGGCAGAAGAGACTCCACAGCTAAATGTAGAGAAGAGGCCACATCAAGTGGGTAGGAAGAGTGGAGATGCAGTCCAGAGCTAAATGAGCCAAAAGGAGGAAGGGACACCACTGGCTCAGAGAGGGGAAAGAAATAGACCCTCACCCTAGGCACTCCAGGAACAGGGAAGACTACTCATAACATTTGGCTTTGAAAACAAGAGAGGAAGAATTTTGCAAGTTCTTACAGTCAGCTGGGCTTAATACCTGAAATTTTAAAAAATCAGAGAGCTTGGCTCTGCAGGAGTAAGGAAGGCAAGAGGGAACAGTCCTTGCCCTTAAGGAGATAACACAACAAACAGCTCAATGGAGCTATATCACAGAAGGAACAGTTTGCAAAACACCTGGAGTATTTGGAAAGATTTATTTACTAATCTCAGGGGTTCTGCTGGAGGAGCAGGGATCATTGGAAAACCTCCCCAGGAAGAAAGGAGCTAGCAGGCACCATTTTCCTTCCCTACTCCCCAGCATAGACACACAGACACCTACCTATGTGTATGATTACTGCACCAAAACTCCTTAAATAAATTACTAATGGTGTGCCCCACCCATATGTTCTCCTACAGACATGCCCCCTTAGCCAGACCTCTGCTGCAGACCTGTGCAAACCTTGCAAACACCTTGCACCAGATCCCTATGTTCTTACACTGAACTGTCCCCTCAAAATTGCCCTTGATTGGAGCCTTTACAAAGTGGTGCCACAACTCTGGTAGTGTCAGTCCCAGTAGGGGCCAGCATCACTTCAAAACGGCTCCTGCTCTGTGAAGAGGGGAAGATAACCATGCATACCAGTCTGACTGGAGACTCAGCAGTGGGCTTGGGGAGACACCTGATCTGACTTCAGACCATGCTCACCAATTAAAGCTTCTCAGGGAAAGCACAGGGAAAGTGTTCTGCAGTTACTGGTCTCTGGCAAATGCTGAGTATAACTCAACACAAAACCAGGGAGGCCTCAGACTGGCCCACTAATAACATAGAGACCAAACTCTGCCCACAATGGGTAAAGAGAGCTATTGTAGATGACTACACTGAAGGCAAACGTGGATCAGGCACAGTAATAGGGCACATGCACCACATGTAGTAGACACTCTTGAAGCACCGGTTCTGGTAAAAGGGAAACATTGCACAGCAGGGCACTATAAGACCTCTTCTTCATAAGGCTACTACTTTCAAGAGCAGGAGATATAGCTCACTTTCCCAGTACATAGAAACAGACACAGAGAATTGGACAAAATAAAGAGACAGAAGAATATGTCCCATATGAAAGAACAGGACAAAATCACAAGAGAACTGAACAAAATAGAGATAAGTAATATGCTTGATAAAGAATTTAATGTAACAGTCATAAAGATACTCTTTGGGCTTGAGACAAGAGTGGAGAACCTCAGTGAGAACCTTAACAAAGAGAAAACATAAAAAAAAAAATCCATTTATGGTTTGTCTCCCTCCCAATCCCATCTTGTTTCATTTATTCTTCTCCTACCCACTTAAGCCCCCATGTTGCATCACCACTTCTTCATATCAGGGAGATCATATGATAGTTGTCTTTCTCTGCTTGACTTATGGGGGTTGGGAGAAGGGGTGGGATTATGGACATTGGGGAGGGTATGTGCTTTGGTGAGTGCTGTGAAGTGTGTAAACCTGGTGATTCACAGACCTGTACCCCTGGGGATAAAAATATATGTTTATAAAAAATAAAATAATTAATTAAAAAAATAAATAAAATAAAATAAAATCGTAAAAAAAAAAAAAAAAAAAAAAAGATCCAGACTGAAGAACTTAATAACTGAGATTAATAATACATGAGATTGAATAAATAATAATTAGTGCAATCAGAAGAACAGATCAGCAACCCAGAGGACAAAGTAACAGAAAGCAATCAAGCTGAATAGAGAAAAAATAATAATAGAAAAATGAAAAATAGACATAGGTAACTAGGTGACACCATCAAGAACATTTCCATTATAGGGACTCTGAAGGAGAAGAGAGAGAAAAGGGGCAGAAGCTTTATTTGGAAAAAAAAAAAAAAAACAATAGCTAAGAACTTTCCAAATCTGGGGACAGTAACAAAAATCCAAATCCAGAAGGCAAAGAAAACCACCCCCCAATGTAACCAACCCAAGGAAGTTCATGCAAAGACATATAGTAGATAAGATGGTAAAAAGAGAGGATTTTAAAAACACGAAGAATAAAGAAAACTGATATATAATGGGAAACCGCATAAGAAGATTATTAGTTGATTTTTTTCCGCAGAATTTTTGCAGACCAGAAGACAGTGGCATGATATATCAAGGTGCTAAAAGAGACAAAACAAAACAAAACAAAAACAGCCAAGAATACTCTATCCAGCAAGGCTATCTTTCAGAACAGAAAGAGAGATAGTTTCCCAGACAGACAGAAGTTAAAGGAATTCATCACCACTAAATCAGCCCTACAAGAAATGGTACAGATGACTCTTGAAGTGGAAAGGAAAGACCATACATAGGAGTAAAAAAAGTAGGAAGCAGTAATGACAACAAGGATGGATGAATCAGTGATGTAGAAGATGAAATTATGGAATATAATAAAGCTGAGAGAGAGAGAAAGGTATTGGATCATGAATATAGACTTAGGGAACACAGTGACTCCTTTTCATGTAATAACATTTGTATTATAGGTTTCCAGAAGAAGAAAAGCTAGAAAAAGAGGCCGAAGCTTTATTTGAGCAAATTATACATGAAAACCTTTCCTGATCTAGGGAAGGAAACAGTCATCAAAATCCAAGAAGCGGAGAGGAGTCAAGATGGCGGAGAAGTAGCAAGCTGAGACTGCTTCAGCTAGCCGGAGATCAGCTAGATAGCTTATCTAAAGATTGCAAACACCTGAAAATCCATCGGCAGATCGAAGAGAAGAAGAACAGCAATTCTGGAAACAGAAAATCAACCACTTTCTGAAAGGTAGGACCGGCGGAGAAGTGAATCCAAAGCGACGGGAAGATAGACCCCGGGGGGAGGGGCCGGCTCCCGGCAAGCGGCGGAGCAACCGCGCACAAAATCAGGACTTTTAAAAGTCTGTTCCGCTGAGGGACATCGCTCCAGAGGCTAAACCGGGGCGAAGCCCACGCGGGGTCAGCGTGGCCTCAGGTCCCGCAGGGTCACAGAAGGATCGGGGGTGTCTGAGTGTCGCAGAGCTTGGGGGTATTGGAACGGGAAAGCCGGCTACAGAGACAGAGCTGACAGTAAGCTCGCAGCTCCGTGTTACCTTGAACCGGTCGCAGGCTCGGTGAGCTCGGAGCGCGGCCGGAGGTCAGGCAGACGGGAGTGACTGGGCGCTGTTCTCTGAGGGCGCACTGAGGAGTGGGGCCCTGGGCTCTCGGCTCCTCCGGGCCGGAGACCAGGAGGCCGCCATTTGTATTCCCGTCCTCTGGAACTCTACGGAAAGCGCTCAGGGAACAAAAGCTCCTGAAAGCAAACCCGAGCGGATTACTCACCCCGGCCCCGGGTAAGGGCGGTGTAATTCCGCCTGGGGCAAAGACACTTGAGAATCACTACAACAGGCCCCTCCCCCCAGAAGATCAACAAGAAATCCAGCCGAGACCAAGTTCACCTACCAAGGAGTGCGGTTTCAATACCAAGGAGAGCAGCAGAATTCCAGAGGAGGAGAAAGCCAAGCACGGAACTCATGGCTTTTTTCCTGTGATTTTTTTTTTTAGTCTTGCAGTTAATTTAATTTTTTTCTTTTTCATTTTTTTTTTTTCTTTTTTTTTTTTTTTCTCGCCTTCGGGTAAAATTTTTTTTTTTTTTAACTGTTACCTTTTTCTTTTTTAACGATTTTTTACTAGTTTATCTAATATATATATATATATATATATTTTTTTTTTTTTTTACATTTTTCTTAGGTGTTTTCTTTTTTTAAAATTCTTTTCTTTTCTTTTTTTTTTTTTTTTTTTTTCTTTTTTCTCTCTCTTCCTTTTTGAACCTCTTTTTATCCCCTTACTCCCCACTCACGATTTTGGATCTCTTCTAATTTGGTTAAAGCATATTTTCCTGGGGTTGTTGCCACCCTTTTAGTATTTTACTTGCCCCTTCATTTACTCTTATCTGGACAAAATGACAAGACGTAAAAATTCAACACAAAAAAAAGAACAAGAGGCAGTACCGAAGGCTAGGGACCTAATCAATACAGACATCGGTAATATGTCAGATCTAGAGTTCAGAATGACAATTCTCAAGGTTCTAGCCGGGCTCGAAAAAGGCATGGAAGATATTAGAGAAACCCTCTCGAGAGATATAAAAGCCCTTTCTGGAGAAATAAAAAGAACTAAAATCTAACCAAGTTGAAATCAAAAAAGCTATTAATGAGGTGCAATCAAAAATGGAGGCTCTCACTGCTAGGATAAATGAGGCAGAAGAAAGAATTAGTGATATAGAAGACCAAATGACAGAGAATAAAGAAGCTGAGCAAAAGAGGGACAAACAGCTACTGGACCACGAGGGGAGAATTCGAGAGATAAGTGACACCATAAGACGAAACAACATTAGAATAATTGGGATTCCAGAAGAAGAAGAAAGTGAGAGGGGAGCAGAAGGTATACTGGAGAGAATTATTGGGGAGAATTTCCCCAATATGGCAAAGGGAACGAGCATCAAAATTCAGGAGGTTCAGAGAATGCCCCTCAAAATCAATAAGAATAGGCCCACACCCCGTCACCTAATAGTAAAATTTACAAGTCTCAATGACAAAGAGAAAATCCTGAAAGCAGCCCGGGAAAAGAAGTCTGTAACATACAATGGTAAAAATATTAGATTGGCAGCTGACTTATCCACAGAGACCTGGCAGGCCAGAAAGAGCTGGCATGATATTTTCAGAGCACTAAATGAGAAAAACATGCAGCCAAGAATACTATATCCAGCTAGGCTATCATTGAAAATAGAAGGAGAGATTAAAAGCTTCCAGGACAAACAACAACTGAAAGAATTTGCAAATACCAAACCAGCTCTACAGGAAATCTTGAAAGGGGTCCTCTAAGCAAAGAGAGAGCCTACAAGTGGTAGATCAGAAAGGAACAGAGACCATATACAGTAACAGTCACCTTACAGGCAATACAATGGCACTAAATTCATATCTCTCAATAGTTACCCTGAATGTGAATGGGCTAAATGCCCCTGTCAAAAGACACAGGGTATCAGAATGGATAAAAAAAAAAAAAAACCCATCTATATGTTGCCTCCAAGAAACACATTTTAAGCCCGAAGACACCTCCAGATTTAAAGTGAGGGGGTGGAAAAGAATTTACCATGCTAATGGACATCAGAAGAAAGCAGGAGTGGCAATCCTTATATCAGATCAATTAGATTTTAAGCCAAAGACTATAATAAGAGATGAGGAAGGACACTATATCATACTCAAAGGGTCTGTCCAACAAGAAGATTTAACAATTTTAAATATCTATGCCCCCAATGTGGGAGCAGCCAACTATATAAACCAATAAATAACAAAATCAAAGAAACACATCAACAATAATACAATGATAGTAGGGGACTTTAACACTCCCCTCACTGAAATGGACAGGTCATCCAAGCAAAAGATCAGCAAGGATATAAAGGCCTTAAATGACACACTGGACCAGATGGACATCACAGATATATTCAGAATATTTCATCCCAAAGCAACAGAATACACATTCTTCTCTAGTGCACATGGAACATTCTCCAGAATAGATCACATCCTCGGTCCTAAATCAGGACTCAACCGGTATCAAAAGATTGGGATCATTCCCTGCATATTTTCAGACCACAATGCTCTAAAGCTAGAACTCAACCACAAAAGGAAGTTTGGAAAGAACCCAAATACATGGAGACTAAACAGTATCCTTCTAAAGAATGAATGGGTCAACCGGGAAATTAAAGAAGAACTGAAAAAAATCATGGAAACAAATGATAATGAAAACACAACGGTTCAAAATCTGTGGGACACAACAAAGGCAGTTCTGAGAGGAAAATATATAGCGGTACAAGCCTTTCTCAAGAAACAAGAAAGGTCTCAGGTACACAACCTAACCCTACACCTAAAGGAGCTGGAGAAAGAACAAGAAAGAAACCCTAAGCCCAGCAGGAGAAGAGAAATCATAAAGATCAGAGCAGAAATCAATGAAATAGAAACCAAAAAAACAATAGAACAAATCAACGAAACTAGGAGCTGGTTCTTTGAAAGAATTAATAAAATTGATAAACCCCTGGCCCGACTTATCAAAAAGAAAAGAGAAAGGACCCAAATAAATAAAATCATGAATGAAAGAGGAGAGATCACAACTAACACCAAAGAAATACAAACTATTATAAGAACATACTATGAGCAACTCTACGGCAATAAATTTGACAATCTGGAAGAAATGGATGCATTCCTAGAAACATATAAACTACCACAACTGAACCAGGAAGAAATAGAAAGCCTGAACAGACCCATAACCAGTAAGGAGATTGAAACAGTCATTAAAAATCTCCAAACAAACAAAAGCCCAGGGCCAGACGGCTTCCCGGGGGAATTCTACCAAACATTTAAAGAAGAACTAATTCCTATTCTCCTGAAACTGTTCCAAAAAATAGAAATGGAAGGAAAACTTCCAAACTCATTTTATGAGGCCAGCATCACCTTGATCCCAAAACCAGACAAGGATCCCACCAAAAAAGAGAGCTATAGACCGATATCCTTGATGAACACAGATGCGAAAATACTCAACAAAATACTAGCCAATAGGATTCAACAGTACATTTAAAAAGATTATTCACCACGACCAAGTGGGATTTATTCCAGGGCTGCAAGGTTGGTTCAACATCCGCAAATCAGTCAATGTGATACAACACATCAATAAAAGTAAGAACAAGAACCATATGATACTCTCAATAGATGCTGAAAAAGCATTTGACAAAGTACAACATCCCTTCCTGATCAAAACTCTTCAAAGTGTAGGGATAGAGGGCACATACCTCAATATCATCAAAGCCATCTATGAAAAACCCACCGCAAATATCATTCTCAATGGAGAAAAACTGAAAGCTTTTCCGCTAAGGTCAGGAACACGGCAGGGATGTCCATTATCACCACTGCTATTCAACATCGTACTAGAGGTCCTAGCCTCAGCAATCAGACAACAAAAGGAAATTAAAGGCATCCAAATCGGCAAAGAAGAAGTCAAATTATCACTCTTCGCAGATGATATGATACTATATGTGGAAAACCCAAAAGACTGCACTCCAAAACTGCTAGAACTTATACAGGAATTCAGTAAAGTGTCAGGATATAAAATCAATGCACAGAAATCAGTTGCATTTCTCTACACCAACAGCAAGACAGAAGAAAGAGATATTAAGGAGTCAATCCCATTTACAATTGCATCCAAAACCATAAGATACCTAGGAATAAACCTAACCAAAGAGACACAGAATCTATACTCAGAAAACTATAAAGTACTCATGAAAGAAACTGAGGAAGACACAAAGAAATGGAAAAATGTTCCATGCTCCTGGATTGGAAGAATAAATATTGTGAAAATGTCTATGCTACCTAAAGCAATCTACACATTTAATGCAATTCCTATCAAAGTACCATCCATCTTTTTCAAAGAAATGGAACAAATAATTCTAAAATTTATATGGAACCAGAAAAGACCTCGAATAGCCAAAGGGATATTGAAAAAGAAAGCCAACGTTGGTGGCATCACAATTCCGGACTTCAGGCTCTATTACAAAGCTGTCATCATCAAGACAGCATGGTACTGGCACAAAAACAGACACATAGATCAATGGAACAGAATAGAGAGCCCAGAAATAGACCCTCAAATCTATGGTCAACTAATCTTCGACAAAGCAGGAAAGAATGTCCAATGGAAAAAAGACAGCCTTTTCAATAAATGGTGCTGGGAAAATTGGACAGCCACATGCAGAAAAATGAAATTGGACCATTTCCTTACACCACACACAAAAATAGACTCAAAATGGATGAAGGACCTCAATGTACGAAAGGAATCCATCAAAATCCTTGAGGAGAACACGGGCAGCAACCTCTTCGACCTCTGCCGCAGCAACATCTTCCTAGGAACAACGCAAAAGGCAAGGGAAGCAAGGGCAAAAATGAACTATTGGGATTTCATCAAGATCAAAAGCTTTTGCACAGCAAAGGAAACAGTTAACAAAATCAAAAGACAACTGACAGAATGGGAGAAGATATTTGCAAACGACATATCAGATAAAGGACTAGTGTCCAGAATCTATAAAGAACTTAGCAAACTCAACACCCAAAGAACAAATAATCCAATCAAGAAATGGGCAGAAGACATGAACAGACATTTCTGCAAAGAAGACATCCAGATGGCCAACAGACACATGAAAAAGTGCTCCATATCACTCGGCATCAGGGAAATACAAATCAAAACCACAATGAGATATCACCTCACACCAGTCAGAATGGGTAAAATCAACAAGTCAGGAAATGACAGATGCTGGCGAGGATGCGGAGAAAGGGGAACCCTCCTACACTGTTGGTGGGAATGCAAGCTGGTGCAGCCACTCTGGAAAACAGCATGGAGGTTCCTCAAAATGTTGAAAAATAGAAACTGCCCTATGACCCAGCAATTGCACTATTGGGTATTTACCCCAAAGATACAAATGTAGTGATCCAAAGGGACACATGCACCCGAATGTTTATAGCAGCAATGTCCACAATAGCCAAACTATGGAAAGAACCTAGATGTCCATCAACAGATGAATGGATCAAGAAGATGTGGTATATATACACAATGGAATACTATGCAGCCATCAAAAGAAATGAAATCTTGCCATTTGCAACAACATGGATGGAACTAGAGCGTATCATGCTTAGCGAAATAAGTCAAGCAGAGAAAGACAACTATCATATGATCTCCCTGATATGAGGAAGTGGTGATGCAACATGGAGGCTTAAGTGGGTAGAAGAATAAATGAAACAAGATGGGATTGGGAGGGAGACAAACCATAAGTGACTCTTAATCTCACAACAAACTGAGGGTTGCCGGGGGGAGGGGGTTTGGGAGAAGGGGGTGGGATTATGGACATTGGGGAGGGTATGTGATTTGGTGAGTGCTGTGAAGTGTGTAAACCTGGTGATTCACAGACCTGTACCCCTGGGGATAAAAATATATGTTTATAAAAAAAAAAAAAATTAAAAAAAAAAAAAAAAAAAAAAAAAAAAAAAAAAAAAAATCCAAGAAGCACCGGGAGCTCTCATTAAATTCAAAATCCAGCCATTATCAAGACATATCATAGTTAAATTCACAAAATACACAGACACAAAGAATCCTGAAAGCAACAAGGGAAGCAAAACAAAACCAAAAATGTCCTTAACCTACAAGGGAAGACAGATCAGGTTTGCAGCAGATCTGTCTGCAGAAACTTGGAAGGCCAGAAGAAAATGACATGATATAGTCAAAGTGCTGAATGGGAGAAAAATGCAGCCAAGAATACTTTATCCCCAGGGTTGTCATTCAGAAAAGAAGGAGAGAGAGTTTCTCAGACAAACAAAAACTAAAGGAGTTCATGACAACTAAACCAGCCCTGCAAGAAATATTAAAAAGGACTATTTGAGTTGGGTGGGGAGGTGGTATCAAAAGCAACAAAGACTAGAAAGGGAAACACCAACTTTACAGGTAACACAATAGTACTAAGTTCATATATATCAATAATTGCTCTGAATGTAAATAGACTAAATGCTCCAATCAAAAAACATAGGGTATCTGAATGGATTAAAAAAAAAAAAGTCCCATCTGTATTCTGCCTATAAGAGTCTCATTTTAGACCTGAAGACATCTGCAGATTGAAATTGAGGAGATGGAGAATCATTTATCATGCTAATGGATGCCAAAAAAAAAAAAAAGGCACATTAGCATACTTACACTAGACAAAGAAAGTAACAAGAGATGAAGAGGGCATTATATCATAAGGGGTATGTCCATCAGGATGATCTAACACTTGCTAATATTTATTCCCCCAACTTGGGACACCAAATACATCAATTAATACAAATATAAAGAAACTTATTGATAATAATACAGTAATAGTAGGGGAATTTAACACCCCACATACAGTAATGGACACATCGCTTAAGCAGAATATCAATAAGAAAACAATGACTTTGAATGGCATAATGAACCAGATGGACTTCACAGATATATTCAGAACATCTCATCCTAAACCTGTGGAATACACATTCTTTCTGGGTGCATATGGTGCATTTTACTGAATAGATCACATGCTAGGTCCAAATCAGCCCTCAACAAGTACCAAAAAATTAAAATCATACCATGGATATTTTCAGATCACAACACTATAAAACTTGAAGTCAGACACACACACACACACACACACACACACACACACACATTTTTGGAAAGTCCACAAATACATGGAGGTTAAAGAACATCCTACTAAAGAATGAATGGATTAACTGGAAAGTTAAAGAAGAAATAAAAAAAATACATAGAAACAAATGAAAAAAAAAAAAAAGAAACAAATGAAAATGAAAACATGACAGTCCAAAACTTTTGGGATGCAGCAAAGGTGGTGCTAAGAGGTAAAGTATATTGCAATACAACACTACCTCAAGAAGCAAGAAAAGTCTTAAATACATGACTTAACCTTATACCTTAAGAAACTAGGAAGAGAACAGTCTCAAATAAGCAGAGAAGGGTAATAATAAATATTAGAGCAAAAATATATAGAAGCAACAAAAACTGTAGATCAATGAAACTAAGCTGGTTCTTTGAAAGAATTAATAAAATTGATAACCCCCTAGGCAGACTTATCAATAAGAAAAGAGAATTGATTCAAATAAATAAATTCCTGAATGAAAGAGAAGAGATCACTAACAACATCACAGACATACAAGAATTATAAGAGAGAATTATGAAAAATTATATACCATCAATCCTGGTCAATGTAGAAAAGAAAATGGCCAAATTCATAGAATCATAGAAACTACCAGAACTGAAACAGGAAGAAATAGGAAATTTGAACAGACCCATATCCAGCATGGATATTGAATCAGTAGTCAAAATCTCCGAACAAATAAAAGTCCAGGGCCAGATGGCTTCCCAGGGAAGAATTCCCAGGAAATTCTACCAGACACTTAAGAATTAATATGTATTCTTCTTAAACTGTTCTAAGAAATAGAAATGGAAGAAAAACTTCCAAACTCCTCTATGAGGCTAACATTACTTTGACTACAAAACTAGACAAAGACCCAACTAAAAGGGAGAATTACAGACCAAAAATCCCTGATGAATATGGATGCGAAAATTCTCAGTATGATACTGCTAGTGGAATCAAACAGTACTCTGAGCAAATTATTAATCATGATCAAGTAGGATTTATTCCTCAGCTACGAGGGTGGTTCAATGCTTACCAGTCAATCAGTGTGATACACCACATTTATAAAAGGAAGAATATGAACAATATGATTGTTTTAATAGATGCAGAAAAAGCATTTGACAAAATACAGCATCCATTTTTTATAAATATTTTATTTATTTATTTGACAGACAAAAATCACAAGTAGGCAGAGAAAGAGAGGAGGAAGCAGGCTCCCTGCTGAGAAGAGAGCCCAATATGGGGCTCAATCCCAGGACTCTGGGATCATGACCTGAGCCGAAGGCAGAGGTTTTAACCCACTGAGCCACCCAGGCCCCCTACAGTATCCATTCTTGATAAATCATTCAACGAAGTAGGTACAGAAAGAACATACTCAATATCATAAGAGCCATATATGAAAGACCCACAACTAACATCATCCTCAATGGGAAAAAACTGAGAGCTGTTTTTCTAAGGTCAGGAATAAGATAGGGATGTTCACTCTCACCATTACTATTTAATATAGTGCTGGAAGAGTAATCAGACAACAAAAAGAAATAAACAGCCTTCAGATGGGTAAGGAAGAAGTCAAACTGTTACTCTTAGCAGATGTCATAATACCTTATGTAGAATACCCAAAGGACTCCATGAAAAAATTATTAGAACTAATGAGAATTCAGCAAATTTATAGGATATAAAATCAACGTACATCTGTATCTTTGGGGTAAATACCCAGGAGTGCAATTGCAGGGTCATAGGGAAGCTCTATTTTTAATTTCTTGAGGAATCTCCACACTGTTCTCCAAAGAGGATGCACCAACTTGCATTCCCACCAACAGTGGAAGTGGGTTCCCCTTTCTCCACATCCTCTCCAACACATGTTGTTTCCTGTCTTGCTAATTTTGGCCACTCTAACTGGTATAAGATGGTATCTCAATGTGCTTTTAATTTGAATCTCTCTGATGGCTAGTGATGATGAACATTTTTTCATGTGTCTGATAGCCATTTGTATGTCTTCATTTGATAAGTGTCTGTTCATATTTTCTGCCCATTTTTTGATATGATTGTCTGTTTTGTGTGTGTTGAGTTTGAGGAGTTCTTTATAGATCCTGGATATTTACCTTTTGTCTGCACTGTCATTTGCAAATACTGGGCATTTACCCCAAAGATACAAATGTAGTGAAAAAAAGGGCCATCTGTACCCCAATGTTTATAGCAGCAATGGCCATGGTCGCCAAACTGTGGAAAGAGCCAAGATGCCCTTCAACGGACGAATGGATAAGGAAGATGTGGTCCATATACGCTATGGAGTATTATGCCTCCATCAGAAAGGATGAATACCTAACTTTTGTAGCAACATGGACGGGACTGGAAGAGATTATGCTGAGTGAAATAAGTCAAGCAGAGAGAGTCAATTATCATATGGTTTCATTCATTTGTGGCGCATAACCAATAGCATGGAGGACATGGGGAGTTAGAGAGGAGAAGGGAGTTGGGGGAAATTGGAAGGGGAGGTGAACCATGAGAGACTATAGACTCTGAAAAGCAATCTGAGGGTTTTTGAAGGGGTGGGGGGTGGGAGGTCGGGGTATTATAGAGGGCACGGATTGCATGGAGCACTGGGTGTGGTGCAAAAATAATGAATACTGTTATGGTAAAAATAAATAAAAAATAAATAAAAAAAATCAGCATACAGAAATCTGTTTCATTTCTCTACACCAATAATGAAGCATCAGAAAAAGAAATTAAGGAATTGATCCCATTTACTTTTTTAATTTATTTTTTTATTTTCAGGATAACAGTATGCTCCACAAATAAGTGAAACCATATGATAATTGACTCTCTCTGCTTGACTTATTCACTCAGCATAATCTCTTCCAATCCCGTCCATGTTTCTACAAAAGTTGGGTATTCATCCTTTCTGATGGAGGCATAATACTCCATAGTGTATATTGATCCCATTTATAATTATACCAAATACAATAAGATACCTAAAAATAAACCTAACCAAAGAGGTAGAAGATCTGTACTCTGAAAATTGTGGAACACTTATGAAAGAAATTGATGAAGACACAAAGAAATTGGAAAACCTTCCATTTTCATGGATTAGAACAGAAACATTATTGAAGTGTCTATACTACCCAAAACAATCTACATATTTAATGTAACCCCTATGAATATACCAACAGCATTTTTCACAGTGCTAAAACAAATAATCCTAAAGTTCGTATAGAACCACAAAAGACCCCAAAAAGCCAAAGAAATCCTGAAAAGGAAAACAAAACCGGGGACATCACCTCAAGCTATATTACAAAGCTGTAGTTATCATGACAGTATTGTACTGGCACCAAAACAGGCACATAGGTCAATGGAACAGAGTAGAAAACCCAGAAATGGACCCACTCTTGTATGGTCTACTAATTTTCAACTAAGCAGGAAAAAATAACCGACGGAAAAACCAGTCTTCAGCAAATTGTTTTGAGAAAACCGGATAGCAACATGCAGAAGGATGAGTCTGGATCACTTTCTTACACCATACACAAAGATAAATGCAAAATGGACGAAAGATCTAATTGTGAGGCAGGAATCCATCAAAATCCTAGATGAGAACACAGGCAACAACCTCTTTGACCTCTGTTGGAGCAATTTCTTACTAGACAGTTTGCCAGAGGCATGGGAAATAAAAGCAAAAATGAATTATTGACCTCTGTCAAGATAAAAGGCTTCTTGCACAGTGAAGGAAACAATTAACAAAACTGAAAGTCAGCCTGTGAAATGGGAGAAGATATTTGCAAATAAAATATTTGATAAAGGGTTAGTATCCAAAATCTATAAAAATGTTATTAGACTTGATACCCAGAAAACAAATAATCCAGTTAATAAGTGGTCAGAAGACATGAATAGACATTTTCCAAAGAAGACATCTAGATGGCTACCAGACACATGAAAAGATACTCCATATCACTCATTATCAGGGAAGTATAAATCGAAACCACAATGAGCTACCACTTCACACCTGTGAGAATGGATAGAATTAATAATACAGTAAACAACAGTTGTTGGCAAGGATTTGGAGGAAAGGGAGTCCTCTTACACTGTTGGTGGGAATGCAAACTGGTTCAGTCAATCTGGAAAACAACATGGAAGTTCCTCAAAAAGTTAAAAATAGAAATACCCCAGGATCCATAATTTGCACTATTAATTATTTACCCAAAGGATACAAAAATACCGATTTGAAGGGATATGTGCACCCTGATGTTTATAGCAGAGTTATCAACAATAATCAAACCATAGGAAGAGTCCATGTGTCTGTCGACTGATGAATGAAGATATGATATATATTTACAATGCAATATTACTCAACTAACAAAAAAACAACAACATCTTACCATTTGCAATGACACAGATGGATCTAGAGCGTATTATTCTAAGCAAAATCAGTCAGTCAGAGAATGAGAAATACCACATGATTTTACGCATATGTGAAATTTAAGAAAAAAAAACATGAACATAGGGAAAGAGAATAAAATGAAAGAGTGAGGGAAGCAAACCATGAGAGACTCTTATTGATGCAAACAGGGTTGATGGAGGGAGGTGGATGTGGGATAGGCTAAATGGGTGATGGGTATTAAGGAGAGTAATTGTAATGATTAGAATTATGAGTTACATGTAAGTGATGAATCACTAAATTTTATGTCTGAAATCAATATTGTTACACTGGTATGTTAAATAAGTAGAATTTTAATAAAAATTTGGAAAACAAAAGAAATTAACAAAGGAAAAAAGAAACCAAAACACAGACTCTTACATACAGACAACTAACTGATGGTTACCGGAAGGGAGTGGGTAGTGGGATGGGTCATACAGATGAAGAGGATTGAGAGTATACTTTTTATGAGTAATGCATAGAATGGATTAATCACTATATTTCTCCCTTGAAACTAATATAACATAGTATGTTAATGATCCTGGAATCAAAATTTTAAGAAATATGAAAAATTAAATGATGTGATTCTTTACAAAAAAATGATAAAATGAGCACATGGACCCAGGGAGGAGAGGCAGAGACATGGTCTCTTCAAAACCCTCACCCCCATTGCAGCAATACACTACAGGGAAATCTCACCATTCTGGCCTTTCTCCCAGAAGAGTGAGGGTTTGGTGCTCCAGGTAAAGCATCCCAACTCTCAGGATCTACACTAGAGATTCAATTCCCCAAAAACATCTGGCTTAGAAATATAAAGGGGCTGACATTCATGGGATCCAAAGTTCTATAGGAAAATGAGTTTCTCACTTGAAAAGGCTCACATGTGTCTTACTTACATCAGGATCCAGGATAAAAGCAACAATTTCGAAGTTCCTGGACTGTATATGAGGAATATCTATTAGCTGGTGTAGTGGCATCTGCTGGAGGGTGGGTGAGAGTTGGGGTACTCTCTAGAAATGGAGATACTAATGAACATGATTTGTGAACTCTCCATCTACTCTGCTAGCCTAAGTAAGTATACTTGGGCATGGTACCTTTAATCTGTCTAGTTGGGACAGGCAAGGGCACCTGCTTGCTATACTGTCCTACTACCTTACTGATGCTGAAGAGAATGAGAGGTTTCAAAGTGTGTAAGCTGGGGTTAGCAAGTAAAAGCCATCATGGCATTCTGCTCCCAGCTTGAAGCCAGTGCATGGGCATAGACAAGGCAATTTGCTGCTGCTTTCTTGAAGCCTGTTGGTACACAGTCAATATATTTTCCCTCTGCCCTTTTGAAGTCAGTTAGTATGTATGGTCTTCTATACTCTCAAGTTGTTTAGCTAAAACCAGTAGGCACACATAAACAATTCAGGGCACACAATATCCATATAGGGGATGCCTCTTGATTGCCTGGTCCAGTTGGTCAAGATGATTCATGTTCCTGAGCTACATGCAACAATTGGAAACACAGTTCATCGTATCACTCCCCCAGTGCACTACACAGACAATATATAAAGTACAACCCCAGTTTTCCTGTGTAAAAGGGTTATTTACTTAATCTGGAGATTCAGCGTGATGGACAGACACCAGGTGTCTCATACATTTATAGGCTGAGGTGATACTCCCAATGCAAGCAGGGAGACACTACCCTTATACACTCCCTTTGCCTCACTACAATTCAACAAGATCTCCCAGGCAAAAACTTATATCTTTGTATGGAGCCCTGATTTTTTGCAACTATTGCCAAGGAAATAGCTCAAGATCTTCAAATGTGGAGGCCAGAACATTTGGAACTCAAAGGGACTGTATAATTCCATACTTTACAAGCCCTTGTCTAATGGTCTGGCTTCCAATCATCCTGAAACAAGGTGCTAAGTGAAATTCCTTCTCTTGGCATATGTATAGGTCTGGATGGACACATAAGGAGAACATATCAATGGATACATAAGCTCCAATAAAACAATAGATACATGAGAAAAATAAATCAGGGTGTTTAGAAAATTACCAAGGTTTGAGACACAACCAAGAACAAGGAGAAGGGTGAATATGAAAGTTTTATCACCTACATAGGTCATACCTTCACAAGTGAAAGATTTAGCTGTTTTTCCTAATACACAGAAACAAGTTCACAGAGTCAAGGTAAGTGAAGAAACAGTGAAATATGTTTAAATGAGAGACAAGACAAAATCTCAGAAAAAGTTCTTACTGATAGAAGCGTAATCTTCCTGATAAAAAATGTATAATTATGGCTATAGAGATTCATAGTGAACTCAGGAAAAGAATTGAGAAATGCATTGAGAACTTTAACAAGAAGATATAAAATGTAAGAAAGTATCAAATCACAGAGTTGAAGAATACAATAATTGAACTGAAGTATACACTAGTGAGGTTCAGTAGCAGACTGGATGAAAGAGAACAGATCAGCAAGGTAGAAGAGAAAGCACTGGAGCCCACCTAAACAGAACAGCCAGAGGAAGGAGAAAAGGAAGAATTACAAGACTCATAGAACAACTTCAAATAGTATAAAATTTGCTGTATAGGGGTTTCAGAAGTAGAAGCAAAAAGGTCAGAAAACTTATTTGAAGAAATAGTGGTTAAAAGTTCTAACTTTAGGAAAGGAACAGACATCCAGGTTCAGGAAGCCTAGAGAGTTCAAAATAAAATGAATCCAAAGAGAGCCACACAAGAATACATTATAATTAAAATGTCAACAGTTAGAAAATCTTAAAAGCAGCAAGATAATATTAACTTATTATGTACAAGAAACTCCATAAGGCTTTTAGCAGATTTTTTCAACAGAAGACATATTTTTGCAAACCAGAAGGGATTGTGCAGACATATTCAAAGTGTTGAAGGGAAAAAAAATTCCAATAAAGAATATCTATGCTCCAAAGTTATCTTTCAGATTTGGAGAAAAAAATTTCCATAAGCAATAAAAATATATGTTTATAAAAAATAAAAAATTATATTAAAAAAATAAATAAAGCTAGATATGAAAAAAAATTTCTATAAGCAAAAGGGTTTGATTACTACTAAAATCACCTTATGATAATAAATATGAGAAATGTTAAAGAAATTTTATTAAGCTGAAAGATAGTGGCACTAATAAAGAACAAGAAAATAAAGAAAGGAAAAATCTCAGTGGAAAAGTTAATATAGTAAAGGGAATGACAGAATCACTTATAAAGCTAGTATAAAGGTTAAAAAACAAAAGTAGCAAAATTAACTAAAACCCCAATAACTAGTTAAGATCTTCATAAAATAGGGGCACCTGGGTAGCTCAATCAGTTAAACATCTAAGTTCAGCTCAGGTCATGATCCCGGGGTCCTGCGATCATGCCTGCATTGGACTCTTTGTTTGGTCGGGAGCCGCCTTCTCCCTATCCCTCTGCCTGCCACTCTACCTGCTTATACTCTCCCTTTCTCTCTCCCTCTCCTTCTCTCTCTCTCTCTCTCTGTCAAATAAATAAACAAGTTAAAAAATATACATTTAAAAAGGCAAGTAAAATGTGACATCAAAAAGAGCATTGTAGTGGGGGAAAGCACAGAGAGAAGAGTCCATGTTGTCTAATAGGTTGCCATTTAAAGCCAATGTTTCTTTATTGATTTTCTGTCTGGATGATCTATTATTTATATAAGTGTGCTGCTAAAACTCCCTACTATAATTGCATTTCTCTTAAATCCTCACTTTAGGTCTGTTGTTATTTGCTTTATATATGTTGGTGCTCCTATATTGAGTGCATATATATTCTAAATGTAGTATCTTCCATGCTCACTGGGGAGTCTGCTTTCCCTTTCTCTCCCTCTGACCCCTTCTCCCATGCACTCTCTCTCTAAAATAAGTCAATCTTTTTTTTTTTAAATGAAGAAAACTGGGAAATCTGTAAACATGGAAATTAAAGAACATGTTACTGAACAACAACTGAGTCATAGAGTAAATCAAGGAGAAATAAAATATTACCCAGAAATAAATGAAAACAGACATGCAACATAGGAAAATCTGTGGGATACAGAAAAAACAGTTCTAATAGGGAAGTTCATTGCAATACAGGCCTACATCAAGAAGAAAATAGACAAAAGAAAAACAATCTCAATATAACTTAACACCTAATAGAACCAGATAGAAAATGAAGCTCAAAGTTAGCAGAAGGAAGGAAATAATTAGGATGAGAGTGGAAATCAATGAAATAGAGGCCAAAAAGATAGTGGAAAGATTGGTATAACTGAGAATGGGTTCTTTCAAAAGATAAGGAAAATTGGCAAAATTTTAGCTATAGTAACCAAGAAAAAAAGAATGAGGGTTCCAATAAAATTGGAAATGAAAGAGAAGTTACAATTGATGAAAGAGAAGTTACAGACATGTAAAAGAGTACAATGAACAATCATATGCCAACAAACAGGATAATCTAGAAGAAACAGGTAAATTCATAGAAACATAAAATCTTCTGAGACCGAATCAGGAAGAAAAGAAAATCTGAGTTGAATGATTACTTATGGAGATTGAGTTAATAATCAAAACTTTCCAACAAACAAACATTCAGACAATTTTACTGGCAAATTCTACCAACATTTTAAAGATGATTTAATTTGAAAGAGTTATTTGTGAGATTGTAAAAAAAGAGAGAGAGAGAGAAAGACCTTTGTGCACTGTTGTGGGAATGATGGTGCAGTCACTATAGAAAACAGTATCTAGGTTCCTCAAAAAATGAAAAATAGGAAGAGGAGGTGAACCATGATAGACTATGGACTCTAAAAAACAACCTGAGGGTCTTGAAGGGGCCGGGGGTGGGAGTTTGGGGGAACAAGTTGGTGGGTATTAGGGAGGGTGCATATTGCATGGAGCACTGGGTGTGGTGCAAAAACAATGAATAATGTTATGCTGAAAGAAATTTTTAAAAATGAAAAATAGAACTACCATATGATCCAACAGTTCCAATCCTGGTTAACTATATGAAGGAAATGAAAACACTAATTCAAAAAGATAAATGCACCTCTATGTTTATTGTAGCATTATTTACAATAGCCTTAATATGGAAACAATACCCATGGCCATGGATGGATGTATGGATAAAGATTTATATATACAGCTATAACAAAAATGAAGTCCTTCCATGTGCCACAAAATGGATGTAAATTGAAGGTATTATGCTAAATGAAATGAGGTAAACAGAGAAAGGGAAATACCATATGATTTCAACTGGGAATCTAAAATACAAAACAAAGGAAATCAAACAATCCATGAATACAATGTAGCTCTCAGTTTAGTTAATTTGTATTAATAATGTTTGGAAGTTTTCAGTGTATGGGTTTTACAATTTTTTTTAGATTTATCCCTAAGGATTTTAAACTTTTATTGATTTGTAATATTTTTTAAAACTTTACTTTCCAATTATTCATTGCCAATTTATACAAATAAAATTGATTATTATACATCTTAAAAAAAAGAAAAAGTCAAAAAACCCAGACTCACAGACACAAAAAAGTTTGATGATAGCTACTAGGAAGGTTAATGGGAGGAGGTTAAGTGAGTAAAGGGGATCAAGAATTATAAACTTCTAGTTGTAAAATTAATAAGTCATGGGGTTGTAATGTACAGTAATAATTATATTGTTTTTATGTTGTTTAATGATAGCAGTTTATTGAGATGATCATTTCTCAATGCATATAAAGGTGAAATCACTGTATATCTGAAACTAATATTGTATGTGAATTATATTTCAATCAAAAATAGAATAAAAAATTATATTAAAAAATAGAATTTGAAATTTAAAAATAGGAATAGTGATATTTACTTTTGTAGAGCCTTGATTATGCCAGAAAATACCTTAGTTCATATCCTGAAACAGGGAAAACACTCAATAAATATTGACCAATGTGATTATATATGTTTTGTGTTGCATGATAGTAAAGTCTTCCTCCTTTATGTATGTCATAAGGACATAACTTGACTGGTAGTCAAGTTACTTTGACTCTGATAATATCGGGTACAGAGAACAGTTACATATTTCCACTGTATAGTTGCTTAAAGCCTCCCTAATATCTGGGACCATGTTCTACTTACTCCTATAACATCCATTTCCCTTTCCAACATCCAGCAAATACTGCACACATTACTTCTTTAGTTTAATGAATTAAATTCATTTGAAAAAACAATGCAAGAAATTAAATAGTAATTGAGGAACACAAGAAGCCTTCCCAATCCCAACCCAAATAATCTATTAGGAATAAAATTCCACTCTAGGATAACTGTACCAAAATTGGAAAGGAGTATATTCATGAAGCCCTTTCCATCAATTGGATAGACTGTTTTCTGTAATGCCCAGCCTCTGTATGGTTATCTCCAATTATAGGGAGATCCTGACTTCATAAGACAGGCTGTTCCACTTTTGGGTCTTTTAATGGTAAGGAGGTTGATTCCCAATATTGACTTGCAGTTAACCTCCCTTCTCCTCCAGATATATAGCAAACCTGGGAAACTGAATAGTAACGTGCAGTGGAGCAGCTTCTTCAGGAGAAGTTTGTTTTGTCTCTGTTTGCCATCTCAGTACTCTATTCCCTTTTCCCCCTTCAATATATGGAATATCATTGTATGGCCGGGTGGAATATTTTCTGCTGTCAGTCACTAGTTACTGTAGTCTTTCCTAAAAATTCCATCTCCTGAACTTCTCATTTCCAGAAGATGGAAGAAATTTTCCCTCTAAGATTCAGCTTATTATTCTCAAATGATTCTTCCATGCTCCTGCTTTGAATAGGAGTACTGGAATAAAGTAGACCCAAGTAATCCTGATGATCAGCAATGAGTATGGAAGACCCCAAAACTGGTCATTTTTAATTTAGAAAGCTCTGAAAGGAACTAAAGGCTGTGGCAGGAAATTTGGGTTCTCATCTAGCTCTGTCTTCAATTTTTTATATAACCTTGGAAAAAATCTTTGTTATTGGCCTCTCTCTGTGAAATGCACAGGATTAAATTTAATATTCATTATCTCTTCTCTGATTCTATGCACAAAGTTTGAAGAATTTTTTACATTTTTCATGCAGCCTCATTAATTAGATGTTCTTTATCTGATTGGGCACATTTGAAGAGGTTATAACTTTTTTATTGTTCATTTATGGTCAAACTCTGACATAAAAGAAAATGAGAAATTTTAGTGGCAACATATCATTAACTTTATTGCTCTCAAGTATTTTAAAGATTCTGTTTTATTTATTTTATTGTTTTCATTGCTGTTAGCTAATGTTGACTGGACAGGATAAGGTAGGGTCAGGTGAAAAGGGCTAAGGCTCTTATTTGGAATGATTTCTGGGAAGAATTCTTCTAGATGCCATAGAATATCATAACTTGGTATTTGGGCAGCTATATTAATTCTGCAGGATATGTCCTGCCTGGGAAAGAATCATCAAAGTGTATGTAAGGGGCATAATATTTACCAATTTCTTTTTTTAAAAATTTTTTATTTTTTATAAACATATATTTTTATCACCAGGGGTACAGGTCTGTGAATCGCTAGGTTTACACACTTCACAGCACTCACCAAAGCACATACCCTCCCCAATGTCCATAACCCCACCCCCCTTCTCCCAACCCCCCTCCCCACAGCAACCCTCAGTTTGTTTTGTGAGATTAAGAGTCACTTATGGTTTGTCTCCCACCCAATCCCATCTTCTTTCATTTATTCTTCTCCTACCCACTTAAGCCCCCATGTTGCATCACCACTTCCTCATATCAGGGAGGTCATATGATAGTTGTCTTTCTCTGCTTGACTTATTTCGCTAAGCACGATACGTTCTAGTTCCATCCAGTTGTCGCAAATGGCAAGATTTCATTTCTTTTGATGGCTGCATAGTATTCCATTGTGTATATATACCACATCTTCTTGATACATTCATCTGTTGATGGACATCTAGGTTCTTTCCATAGTTTGGCTATTGTGGACATTGCTGCTATAAACATTCGGGTGCACATGCCCCTTCGGATCACTACGTTTGTATCTTTAGGGTAAATACCCAGTAGTGCAATGGCTGGGTCATAGGGTAGTTCTATTTTCAACATTTTGAGGAACCTCCATGCTGTTTTCCAGAGTGGTTGCACCAGCTTGCATTCCCACCAACAGTGTAGGAGGGTTCCCCTTTCTCCGCATCCTCGCCAGCATCTGTCATTTCCTGAAATGTTGATTTTAGCCATTCTGACTGGTGTGAGGTGATATCTCATTGTGGTTTTGATTTGTATTTCCATGATGCCGAGTGATATGGAGCACTTTTTCAAGTGTCTGTTGGCCATCTGGATGTCTTCTTTGCAGAAATGTCTGTTCATGTCCTCTGCCCATTTCTTGATTGGATTATTTGTTCTTTGGGTGTTGAATTTCCTAAGTTCTTTATAGATTTTGGACACTAGTCCTTTATCTGATATGTCGTTTGCAAATATCTTCTCCCATTCTGTCAGTTGTCTTTTGATTTTGTTAACTGTTTCCTTTGCTGTGCAAAAGCTTTAGATCTTGATAAAATCCGAATAGTTCATTTTTGCCCTTGCTTCCCTTGCCTTTGGCGTTGTTCCTAGGAAGATGTTGCTGCGGCTGAGGTCGAAGAGGTTGCTGCCTGTGTTCTCCTCAAGGATTTTGATGGATTCTTTCGCACATTGA
Source organism: Mustela putorius furo (assembly GCF_011764305.1). NCBI lineage: Eukaryota > Metazoa > Chordata > Mammalia > Carnivora > Mustelidae > Mustela > Mustela putorius. The sequence continues at coordinate 38,817,958 of NW_025422005.1, read as the reverse complement.
GGTCTTCATCCATTTTGAGTCTATTTTCGTGTGTGGTGTAAGGAAATGGTCCAATTTCATTTTTCTGCATGTGGCTGTCCAATTTTCCCAGCACCATTTATTGAAGAGGCTGTCTTTTTTCCATTGGACATTCATTCCTGCTTTGTCAAAGATTAGTTGACCATAAAGTTGAGGGTCTATTTCTGGGCTCTCTATTCTGTTCCATTGATCTATGTGTCTGTTTTTGTGCCAGTACCGTGCTGTCTTAATGATGACAGCTTTGTAATAGAGCTTAAAGTCCAGAATTGTGATGCCACCAACTGTGGCTTTCTTTTTCAATATCCCTTTGGCATTCGAGGTCTTTTCTGTTTCCATATAAATTTTAGGATTATTTGTTCCATTTCTTTGAAAAGATGGATGGTACTTTGATAGGAATTTCATTAAATGTGCAGGTTGCTTTAGGTAGAATAGACATTTTCAAAATGTTTATTCTTCCAATGCAGGAGCATGGAACATTTTTCCATTTCTTTGTGTCTTCCTCAATTTCTTCATGAGTACTTTATAGTTCTCTGAGTATAGATTCTTAGCCTCTTTGGTTAGGTTTATTCCTAGGTATCTTATGGTTTGGGGTGCAATGTATATGGGATTGACTCCTTAATTTCTCTTTCTTCTGTCTTGTTGTTGGTGTAGAGAAATGCAACTGATTTCTGTGCATTGATTTTATATCCTGACACTTTACTGAATTCCTGTACAAGTTCTAGCAGTTTTGGAGTGGAGTCTTTTGGGTTTTCCACATATAGTATCATATCATCTGCGAAGAGTGATAATTTGACTTCTTCTTTGCCGATTTGGATGCCTTTAATTTCCTTTTGTTGTCTGATTGCTGAGGCTAGGACCTCTAGTACTATGTTGAATAGCAGTGGTGAAAATGGACATCCCTGCCATGTTCCTGACCTTAGTGGAAAAGCTTTCAGTTTTTCTCCATTGAGAATGATATTTGCGGTGGGTTTTTCATAGATGGCTTTGATGATATTGAGGTATGTGCCCTCTATCCCTACACTTTGAAGAGTTTTGATCAGGAAGGGATGCTGTACTTTGTCAAATGCTTTTTCAGCATCTATTGAGAGTATCATATGGTTCTTGTTCTTTTTTTTATTGATGTCTTGTATCATATTGCCTGATTTGCGGATGTTGAACAAACCTTGCAGCCGTGGAATAAATCCCACTTGGTCGTGGTGAATAATCCTTTTAAGGTACTGTTGAATCCTATTGGCTAGTATTTTGGTGAGAATTTTCGCATCTGTGTTCATCAAGGATATTGGTCTATAGCTCTCTTTTTTGATGGGATCCTTGTCTGGTTTTGGGATCCAGGTGATGCTGGTCTCATAAAATGAGTTTGGAAGTTTTCCTTCCATTTCTATTTTTTGGAACAGTTTCAGGAGAGTAGGAATTAGTTCTTCTTTAAACATTTGGTAGAATTCCCCCAGGAAGCCGTCTGGCCCTGGGCTTTTGTTTGTTTGGAGATTTTTAATGACTGTTTCAATCTCCTTACTGGTTATGGGTCTGGCTTTCTATTTCTTCCTGGTTCAGTTGTGGTAGTTTATATGTTTCTAGGAATGCATCCATTTCTTCCAGATTGTCAAATTTGTTGGTGTAGAGTTGCTCATAGTATATTCTTATAATAGTTTGTATTTCTTTGGTGTTAGTTGTGATCTCTCCTCTTTCATTCATGATTTTATTTATTTGGGTCCTTTCTCTTTTCTTTTTGATAAGTCTGGCCAGGGGTTTATCAATTTTATTAATTCTTTCAAAGAACCAGCTCCTAGTTTCGTTGATTTGCTCTATTGTTATTTTGGTTTCTATTTCATTGATTTCTGCTCTGATCTTTATGATTTCTCTTCTCCTGCTGGGTTTAGGATTTCTTTCTTGTTCTTTCTCCATCTCCTTTAGGTGAAGGGTTAGGTTGTGTACCTGAGACCTTTCTTGTTTCTTGAGAAAGGCTTGTACCGCCATCTATTTTCCTTTCAGACTGCCTTTGTTGTGTCCCACAGATTTTGAACCATTGTATTTTCATTATCATTTGTTTCCATGATTTTTTCAATTCTTCTTTAATTTCCTGGTTGACCCATTCATTCTTTAGAAGGATGCTGTTTAGTCTCCATGTATTTGGGTTCTTTCCAAACTTCCTCTTGTGGTTGAGTTCTAGCTTCAGAGCATTGTGGTCTGAACATATGCAGGGAATGATCCCAATCTTTTGATAACAGTTGATTCTTGATTTAGGACCGAGGATGTGATCTATTCTGGAGAATGTTCCATGTGCACTAGAGAAGAATGTGTATTCTGTTGCTTTGGGATGAAATGTTGTGAATTTATCTGTTATGTCCATCTAGTCCAGTCTATTGTTTAAGGCCTTTATTTCCTTGCTGATCTTTTGCTTGGATGATCTGTCCATTTCAGTGAGGGGAGTGTTAGTGTCCCCTACTATTATTGTTGATGTTTCTTTGATTTTGTTATTAATTGGTTTATATAGTTGGCTGCTCCCACGTTGTGGGCAAAGATATTTAAAATTGTTATATCTTCTTGTTGGACAGACCCTTTGAGTATGATATAGTGTCCTTCCTCATCTCTTATTATAGTCTTTGGCTTAAAATCTAATTGATCTGATATAAGGATTGCCACTCCTGCTTTCTTCTGATGTCCATTAGCATGGTAAATTCTTTTCCACCCCATCACTTTAAATCTGGAGGTGTCTTCAGGCTTAAAATTAGTTTCTTGGAGGCAACATATAGATGGGTTTTGTTTTTTTATCCATTCTGATAACCTGTGTCTTTTGATTGGGGCATTTAGCCCATTAACATTCAGGGTAACTATTGAGAGATATGAATTTAGTGCAATTGTATTGCCTGTAAGGTGACTATTACTGTATATTGTCTCTGTTCCTTTCTGATCTACTACTTGTAGGCTCTCTTTTTGCTTAGAGGACTCCTTTCAAGATTTCCTGTAGAGCTGGTTTGGTGTTTTCAAATTCTTTCAGTTTTTGTTTGTCCTGGAAGCTTTTAATCTCTCCTTCTATTTTCAATGATAGCCTAGCTGGATATAGTATTCTTAGCTGCATGTTTTTCTCGTTTAGTGCTCTGAAAATATCATGCCAGCTCTTTCTGGCCTGCCAGGTGTCTGTGGATAAGTCAGCTGCCAATCTAATATTTTTACCATTGTATGTTACACAATTCTTTTCCTGGGCTGCTTTCAGGATTTTCTCTTTGTCACTAAGACTTGTAAATTTTACTATTAGGTGACGGGGTGTGGGCCTATTCTTATTGATTTTGAGGGGCGTTCTCTGAACCTCCTGAATTTTGATGCTTGTTGCCTTTGCCATATTGGGGAAATTCTCCCCAATAATTCTCTCCAGTATATCTTCTGCTCCCCTCTCTCTTTCTTCTTCTGGAATCCCAATTATTCTAATTTTGTTCCGTCTTATGGTGTCACTTATCTCTCGAATTCTCCACTCATGGTCCAGTAGCTGTTTGACCCTCTTTTGCTCAGCTTCTTTATTCTCTGTCATTTGGTCTTCTATATCACTAATTATTTCTTCTGCCTCATTTATCCTAGCAGTGAGAGCCTCCATTTTTGATTGCACCTCATTAATAGCTTTTTGGATTTCAACTTGGTTAGATTTTAGTTCTTTTATTTCTCCAGAAAGGGCTTTTATATCTCCTGAGAGGGTTTCTCTAATATCTTCCATGCCTTTTTTGAGCCCGGGTAGAATCTTGAGAATTGTCATTCTGAACTCTAGTTCTGACATATTACCAATGTCTGTATTGATTAGGTCCCTAGCCTTTGGTACTGCCTCTTGTTCTTTTTTTTTTTTTTTTTTTTGTGAATTTTTCTGCCTTGTCATTTTTTCCAGGTAAGAGTATATGAAGGAGCAAGTAAAATACCAAAAGGGTGGAAACAACCCCAGGAAAATATGCTTTAACCAAATCAGAAGAGATCCCAAATCGTGAGGGGGGAGAAAGGGGATAAAAGAGGTTCAAAAATAAAGAAAGAAAACATAAAGAAAAGAAAAGAATTAAAAAAAGAAAAACAATAAAGATAAATATAAAAAAGAAAAAATATATATATTAGATAAACCAGTTAAAAACGTTAAAAAAGAAAAGGGTAAATGTTAAAAAAATATTTAGCAGAAGAAGAGAAGAAAAATGAAAAAGACAAAATTAAATTAACTGCAAGACTAAAAAAATCACATGGAGAAAGCCATGCGTTCTGTTTTTTGCTTTCTCCTCCTCTGGACTTCTGCTACTCTCCTTGGTATTGAAACCGCACTCTTTGGAAGGTGAACTTGGTCTTGGCTGGATTTCTTGTTGATCTTCTGGGGTAGGGTCCTGGTGTAGTGATTCTCAAGTGTCTTTGCCCCAGGTGGAATTGCACCACCCTTACCAGGGACCAGGCTGAGTAATCCGCTCGGGTTTGCTTTTAGGAGCTTTTGTTCCCTTAGCACTTTCCGTAGAGTTCCGGAGGACAGGAACACAAATGGCGGCCTCCTGGTCTCTTGCCCAGAGGAGCGGAGAGCCCGGGGCCCCACTCCTCAGTGCACCCTCAGAGAACTGCCCCCAGTTACTCCTGTCTGCCTGTTCTCCGGCCGGGCTCCGAGCTCACCGTGCCTGTGACCAGTTCAAGGTACCCCCGAGCTGTGAGCTTACTGTCGGCCCTGTCTCTGTAGCCGGTTTTCCCGTTCCAATACCTGCAAGCTCTGCGACACTCAGACACCCCCGATCCTTCTGTGACCCTGCGGGACCTGAGGCCACGCTGACCCCGCATGGGCTTTGCCCCGGTTTAGCCTCTGGAGCGATGTCCCTCTGCGGAACAGACTTTTAAAAGTCCTGATTTTGTGCTCCATTGCTCTGCCGCTTGCCGGGAGCTGGCCCCACCCCCAGGGTCTATCTTCCCATCACTTTGGATTCACATCTCCGCCAGTCCTACCTTTCAGAAAGTGGTTGTTTTTCTGTTTCCAGAATTGCTATTCTTCTTCTCTTCGATCTGCCAATGGATTTGCATGTGTTTGCAATCTTTAGCTAAGCTATCTAGCTGATCTCCTGGTAGCTGAAGTAGTCTCAGCCTGCTACTTCTCCGCCATCTTGACTCCTCCCGTCTCTTTACCAATTTCTTATTGGAATTTAATAGGTTTATTTTCTCATTGTTAATGGCTTAGGAAAGATATAACATTATTTATAAATGGTGTCTTCCTTCCCCCTTTTAAAAAAAATTCTTTTCAAAAAAATACAAATATAAAGCTAAAAAAAAAAAAAACACTGCTATAGTAATCAATTGATGTCTCTTAGTTATTTTTGTCTAAATTAAGCCATCATCACTACCTAGATTCTTTTTCTGCAAAAGATCAATAAATATTAAACATGTCAAAATAAAAGAAAATAAGCTTCCCTTATGAAAAAAAACTTTTCAGTGTTCCAGAATTCATTGTTTATGCACGACACCCACTGCTCCATGCAAGATGTGCCCTCCATAATACCCACCACCAGGCTCAACCATCCCCCCCCCCCAAACCCTCAGTTTATTTCTCAGAGTCCACAGTCTCTCATGGTTTGTTTCCCCCTCCAATTTCCCCCATCTCCCTTCTCCTCTCCATCTCCCCATGTCCTCCCTGTTATTCTTTATGTTTCACAAGTAAGCAAAACCATATGATAATTGGCTCTTTCTGCTTCACTTATTTCACTCAGAATAATCTCTTCCAGTCCCACCCATGTTGATACAAGAGTTGGGTATTTATCCTTTCTGATGGAGGCATAATACTCCATAGTATATATGGACCATATCTTCTTCCTTTTTTTTTTTATTAAATTGATTTATTTATTTTCAGAAAAACAGTATTCATTATTTTTTTCACCACACCCAGTGCTCCATGCAATCCATGCCCTCTATAACACCCACCACCTGGTACCCCAATCTCCCACCCTCCTGCCACTTCAAACACCTCAGATTGTTTTTCAGAGTCCATAGTCTCTCATGATTCACCACCCCTTCCAATTTACCCCAACCCCCTTCTCTCTAACTCCCCATGTCCTCCATGCTTTCTGTTATGCTCCACAAATAAGTGAAACCATATGATAATTGACTCTCTCTGCATGACTTATTTCACTCAGCATAATCTCTTCCAGTCCCGTCCATGTTGCTACAAAAGTGGGGTATTCATCCTTTTTGATGGTAGCATAATACTCCATAGTGTATATGGACCACATCTTCCTTATCCATTCATCCGTTGAAGGCCATCTTGGTTCTTTCCAGAGTTTGGCGACCGTGGCCATTGCTGCTATAAACATTGGTGTACAGATGGCCCTTCTTTTCACGACATCTGTATCTTTGGGGTAAATACCCAGGAGTGCAATGGCAGGGTCATAGGGAAGCTCTATTTTTAATTTCTTGAGGAATCTCCACACTGTTCTCCAAAGAGGCTACACCAACTTGCATTCCCACCAACAGTGGAAGAGGGTTCCCCTTTCTCCACATCCTCTCCAACATATGTTGTTTCCTGTCTTGCTAATTTTGGCCATTCTAACTGGTGTAAGGTGGTATCTCAATGTGGTTTTAATTTGAATCTCCCTGATGGCTAGTGATGATGAACATTTTTTCATGTGTCTGATAGCCATTTGTATGTCTTGTTTGGAGAAGTGTCTGTCCATATCTTCTGCCCATTTTTTGATATGATTGTCTGTTTCATGTGTGCTGAGTTTGAGGAGTTCATTATAGATCCTGGATATCAAGCTTTTGTCTCTACTGTCATTTGCAAATATCTTCTCCCATTCCGTGGGTCGCCTCTTTGTTTTGTTGACTGTTTCCTTTGCTGTGCAGAAGCTTTTCATTTTGATGAAGTCCCAAAAGTTCCTTTTCACTTTTGCTTCCTTTGCCTTTGGAGACATATCTTGAAAGAAGTTGCTGTGGCTGATATCGAAGAGATTACTGCCTATGTTCTCCTCTAGGATTCTGATGGATTCCTGTCTCACGTTGAGGTCTTTTATCCATTTTGAGTTTATCTTTGTGTATGGTGTAAAAGAATGGTCGAGTTTCATTCTTCTATATATAGCTGCCCGGTTTTCCCAGCACCATTTATTGAAGAGACTGTCTTTTTTCCACTGTATATTTTTTCCTGTGTTGTCGAAGATTAATTGACCATAGAGTTGAGGGTCCATATCTGGGCTCTCTACTCTGTTCCACTGGTCTATGTGTCTGTTTTTATGGCAGTACCATGCTGTCTTGGTGATCAGAGCTTAGTAGTAAAGCTTGAAATCAGGTAACGTGATGCCCCCAGTTTTATTTTTGTTTTTCAACATTTCCTTAGCGATTCGGGGTCTCTTCTGATTCCATACAAATTTCTGGATTATTTGCTCCAGCTCTTTGAAGAATACCGGTGGAATTTTGATCAGAATAGCCTTAAAAGTATAGATTGATCTAGGCAGTATAGACATTTTATAAACATTTTAACAATGTTTATTCTTCCAATCCAAGGGCATGGAATGGTCTTTTATCTTTTTGTGTCTTCTTCAATTTCTTTCATGAGTGTTCTGTTGCAGTAATATTTTTATGTGATCTTTTTTTTCTAATAATTTCTGTAAGTTTTCCTAATTTAGGTAGACTATATTTGGGCTTATATTTCAAATAGTCTTAAAACCTTATTTTGTCCAAGGTTCAAACTCAGATTTTCATTTTCTTGGGCTCCCACTGCAAAATTAAGTGCTTATCATGTCTTGTAATTCCATTCCTGGGTAATAGACTAAAGCACATACCACTAGCACTTGTCCAAAGTAAACATAAAGGGATGAAAATGTAATTTTTTTCCACATAGTCCCCATAATCTAGAGAATACAGATAATATTTTCTTTTGAGAGATAATTGGGAGATGGGAGTCACTTTAAAGTGGTGAAAACATGATTTTTTACTTAGTAAGAGTTTGTGTATTGGAAGGCTTCACTTCCTATAGATGATATCAGAAAACCAACCCATTTACTCCAAAGTACTGAGAAGTGGAAGACTGATAGCCTTCCCTAGAGGATATAATGCAAAAAAAAAAGAAAGCAGTGTAGATAGTCCTTTAACTCAGGCTCCACCCAGCCCCCATACTCTCATGAATATTTAGCTTGCTTATATTCTGATACCCCAGTTTCTGGGCTTTGGAAGAGAAACTGGGCTCCCAAAGCCCAGAAACTTTCTAACCATGGACTTCTATCTTGTACTGCCTCACCTAATGACTTTTAGGACTGAATTATTCAGGAAGAAAAGAGATGAAGAGTAGGGGTAATAGGTTCACCATACTTCTGTTATTTTTTTCCCCCTACATTAGGTTGGATTGAGAATTTCTTTTTCTGTTCCCATTGTGGAGCAGAAATTTCTATGTATAATTATTCAATTGCAACTTCAAATTTGTAACATTCATTCTTAACCATGTGTTTCTCTTAACAAGATTGGAAATTATCTAATGCCTTTTTCCTCTTCTTGTAAAAAGGCAGGAATCTTAGCTTGCCATAATAAACCATCCTCTGAACTACTCCCCCTTCCTTTCCTAAGAATTTTAGTTAAACATTTTTTTTTTAAATACATGACAAGGTTTTATTTTTACTGCTAAAAGACAGATATGCCACCATGTTTGACCCTTTTTTCTCTCTCACCTTTGTTCTTACAATCCCAGTACTTCTAACACTGGAAGGTCAGATCCAGGGTCACAGAGGAGTTCCTAAAGGACCAACCAAGAGGGTCCATGGCTTTGCATAGAATAGAAATCTGATATAAGCCAGCAGGAAGTGAGAGAAAGCTTATGGAAGATATAAAGAGAGTAGATACAGATAGTTCACTTTTACTATAAGAGGCATCACTGCATAGGGGGAATGAAATGATCCCTGGAACAAGATGCTCCAATCCCCATACCATATTTTTGGAAGAACTTTCCTTCTTACAGAGACTCTGGGGAAATATTGCTAAATTGAGGCAGCAAAGGTCTTTGAAGGTTTGTTGGGAATAGGGGGATGAGTAGAGGCAAAAACAAGAAAAACTGTCCTTTCATAGCTTTTGTCTCTTTCCTATTTTGCAAAAGTATGATTCTAAATTCCCCATTTATTGAATGTCATTCTTTTTTGGGGGGAAGTCACCCAAATGGGCATTTTGGTTGAGTAAAAGTAAATATGCACTTTTGACATTAGAGATCATGGCTGGGTTGAGAGAAATTGCTCTGTATGTAAATAATTTTAAGGGGAACTTTATAGAAAACAGGTGACAAAGATTTGCTCCCGGCCCCAATAACAAAATTAAGACACAAAGTTGACAAATGGCCATTTTATCCACCTCAAAAAGGATTCCCATCTCACTCTAGGACTATAGAAATGAAAGTGTATAGCATGGTCCTGAGCATAGAGTAGGCATTAATCAATGAAAATGGATTTCTTCCTACCAATTTATATAACTATCCCAACTCTACTGTTAGATTTTTGAATTTCTAAAGGATAGTGTCGGTTTCTTGGGATTTTTGCACTTCCCACAGATGCAGATTCAAGCAAATTTATTGAATACCTTTTATGTGCCTGTCACCATGTCAAGAATTTCCCTATATATTATTTCACCCAATTCTCATGACAAATAGGTGAAATATATTTTGTCACTCTGTATTTTAATGAGCAAACTTAGGCTTAGATATACCAAGTAACTGGTTCCCAATAAAACAGTGATAAAGCCAGGATTCAAATACAGCTCACTCAGTCCTTAGAATGATATTCTTCGCAGTGACATAATAGTAATACCCATATTATCTAACCAAGAGCTGTGGTCATTTTATGCTTTCATAGTGTTTGTGAAAGAGTAGAAATTGATCTTTCACTTAAAATAATAATTATTTATTAACATGCTATACCATTTTGTTTGAGCTTTAAAATTTTATGTAAATTTATATGGTGAGATTTTTATGATATAAAAACTAAAACCAGGTTAAATGTATGTATAATATGTTTCTATTTTTGTTTTAAAAATACTGTTAAAAATACAAAAGGGGGGCTCCTGGGTGTCTCAGTCAGTTAAGCATCTGACTCTTGATTTCAGCTCAGGTCATGATCTCAGGGTCATGAGACTGAGTCCCACATTAGGCTCTATGCTCAGCTCGAAGTCTCCTTGGTTCTCTCTCTTCCTCTCCTTTTGTTGCTCCCCCTGCCCTCTCTCTCTTTCTCAAATAAATAAATATTTATAAGTACATAAAAAGGAAAGGAATGTATAGGAAAAATATGGAGGAATAAGCATTTAAGTTTTAATAATTTTTGGTGCAAAGTAGAATTACCAGTGATATTTATATTTTTTCTGATATATATTTCCTCTTTTTTCCCCAAGCTTCTTTTTTGTAGTTATTAGTATAACAGATTTAAAGTTTAAAAACAATTAATGTAAAAAAAAATAACCACTTATCCATGGGATGCTCAAGATGCCATAAATTCTACGAATTGGTGGATCAGATCAGAATTGGTAGATCAGATCATATCAGATAAGATCTAGAATTGGTGGAGTAGAATATTGCAAAATGTACAATGATGTTATAGAAAATATTGTTTTTGTATGTCAGTGTTCTTTCCAATCACTTGACAAACTGGGACATTTCTAAAGAAAATATTGACATGATACCTAACATACATGACCTAATATGTTTTAAAGTCAGCACACCAGCATTTGTTTTTCTGCTGATACATTTGAAAGCATGTCAGAATCTGATTTTGATTAGCTAAAAGAGTGTGACACATCTAGATTATAAATGCAAATCCCAGTATGTATTTGATTTCATCTAATCAAGATGTTATTTTTAATTGCTGTGGAACAAGATGATCTTGTGCAAATGAGGCATTGAGTTAATAACAGTACTTTGTATTTACATAGAGATTTTCTATGAGCTCAACATATTCTTGAATTAAAAGAAGTTCCATGTTGGTGCAGTTACTTTGGAAAACTCTGGCAGGGTCTTTTAAAGCTGAACATATGTATACCTTGTGACCCAGAAATTATACTGCTAGTTTATCCTCAACAAAAATGTGTATGTGTGTTCACCAGAAGATATGTTCATAGCACTATTATAGTCCCAAGTCCCAAGGAAAGTATCCAAATACTCACTGACAGTAGAATGGATATGGAATAGATAGATGCATTATGTTATAATCACACAATGGAATATTATGCAACAATGAGAATGAATTATCTATACCTGCATGCAGCAATATGGATGAATCTCACAGACATTATGTTAAGTTACAAAAACCAACATAAAAGAGTACAAACTATATCATTGTATTTGTATGTTGTTCAAAAGCATACAAAACTAATCTATGCATTAGAAGTCAGGGCAGTGTTTACTTTTATATGGGTAGCAATGGGTAGGTAGCATAAGTGGGGATATATAAGGTGCTAGTAATATTGTGTTTTTGAATCTGAATGCTAGTTTCACAAATGTGCTCAGATTGAGTTATAAATTTATGATATATGTACTTTTCTTTATTCATATTAATTAATGCACCTTAAAAATAGATGTTTATTTGTATAGCTTTAGATATCTCCTAACTCTCCTCTTCTAGGTTTTGAAGTATTGTCAGTTGGAACCTAAAGTAACTGTCATGAATTTAATTCATTATTCAAAATTCTACATTGTATATCTTATTTTGGTGCATCATAGGGCATGCTGATACCAAACAAAACAAAACAAAGCACAAAACTAAAAATAAGGGGAGAAATTTCAGTCCCTTTACTCAAGGAATTAATATGAGTTGGTGAGAACAGATAAGTAATCAATTATGCATAATAGCACATAGAAATAAGTACAATAAGCAAAATAAAGGAATTTTGCTAAAATCAAACAGGAACACCCAAACTAGGCTGTGTGGGCTTCATGACCAGAGAAAGCTGCCTGGGACAAGAGATACATGAATTTTACCTAAAAGATGAGCAGTTAAACAGACAGAAACTAATAGGAAACATATTCCAAATGGAAGAGCTCCATTTGGGAAGTATCTGAGGAAAACAAGAGTATGGTCTCTTCAAGGAACTGCAGGATACTTTGTATGTCAGTAATATAGGTTGTGAGGAAGATGAGGAATTGCAGAGCATGAGGCTGTAGAATTGTGAAAGCGTTTTGAAGACAAAAATGAAGAGTTTGGACTTTTCTTGAAGCCTAAGGGGATATAGTAAGGATATATAGCAGAAGGATATATATAAAGAGGAATGACATGATAAGATTCATGCTCTTGGATGGGAAGAATAAACATTGTTAAAATGTCTATACTGCCTAGAGCAATCTATACTTTTAATGCCATTCCGATCAAAATTCCACCGGTATTCTTCAAAGAGCTGGAGCAAATAATCCTAACATTTGTATGGAATCAGAAGAGACCCCAAATCGCTAAGGAAATGTTGAAAAACAAAAATAAAACTGGGGGCATCATGTGACCTGATTTCAAGCTTTACTACTAAGCTCTGATCACCAAGACAGCATGGTACTGCCATAAAAACAGACACATAGACCAGTGGAACAGAGTAGAGAGCCCAGATATAGACCCTCAACTCTATGGTCAATTAATCTTTGACAAAACAGGAAAAAATATACAGTGGAATAAAGACAGTCTATTCAATAAATGATGCTGGGAAAACTGGGCAGCTATATGTAGAAGATTGAAACTCAACCATTCTCTTACAACGTACACAAAGATAAACTCAAAATGGATAAAAGACCTCAACGTGAGACAGGAATCCATCAGAATCCTAGAGGAGAACATAGGCAGTAATCTCTTCGATATCAGCCACAGCAACTTCTTTCAAGATATGTCTCCAAAGGCAAAGGAAACAAAAGTGAAAAGGAACTTTTCGAAATCAAAAGCTTCTGCACAGCAAAGGAAACAGTCAACAAAACAAAGAGGCGACCCACGGAATGGGAGAAGATATTTGCAAATGACAGTAGAGACAAAAGCTTGATATCCAGGATCTATAATGAACTCCTCAAACTCAACACACACAAAACAGACAATCATATCAAAAAATGGGCAGAAGATATGAACAGTTACTTCTCCAATGAAGACATACAAATGGCTATCAGACACATGAAAAAATGTTCATCATCACTAGCCATCAGGGAGATTCAAATTAAAACCACATTGAGACATCACCTTACACCAGTTAGAATGGCCAAATTAACAAGACAGGAAACAACATATGTTGGAGGGGATGTGGAGAAAGGGGAACCCTCTTCCACTGTTGGTGGGAATGCAAGTTGGTGTAGCCTCTTTGGAGAACAGTGTGGAGATTCCTCAAGAAATTAAAAATAGAGCTTCCCTATGACCCTGCCATTGCACTCCTGGGTATTTACCCCAAAGATACAGATGTCGTGAAAAGAAGGGCCATCTGTACACCAATGTTTATAGCAGCAATGGCCACGGTCGCCAAACTCTGGAAAGAACCAAGATGGCCTTCAACGGATGAATGGATAAGGAAGATGTGGTCCATATACACATTGGAGTATTATGCCTCCAACAGAAAGGATGAATACCCCACTTTTGTAGCAACATGGACGGGACTGGAAGAGATTATGCTGAGTGAAATAAGTCAAGCAGAGAGAGTCAATTATCATATGGTTTCACTTATTTGTGGAGCATAACAAATAGCATGGAGGACAAGGGGTGTTAGAGAGGAAAAGGGAGTTGGGGAAAATTGGAAGGGCAGGTGAACCATGAGAGACTATGGACTCTGCAAAACAATCTGAGGGGTTTGAAGTGGCGGGGGGTGGGAGGTCATGGTACCAGGTGGTGGGTATTATGGAGGGCACGGATTGCATGGAGCACTGGGTGTGGTACAAAAATAATGAATACTGTTATGCTGAAAATAAAAAAAAATAAATAAAAATAAAATGGGCAAAAGATCTGAATAATAATCACTTTGGCATTGGTAGGATAAATACGTTGTAATGAGTTAGGACTAATGGCAGGGAGGTCATTGAAGAATTAACTGAAGACATTATGAGAACCTGAGCTAAACTAGTCACTTTCCCCAAAACTCCCCTTATACATGTATTTGAACATGCAGCTGATTTTAAGATTTGGGGAAATAGGCTTACATTGTACCATAGATAATTTCACATACATAGATAGTTTCAAATTCAATATTAGACCTTCCTCTTCTTAGAATTCTTTAGTTGATAGCATTAGCACTACTCTACAGCATCCTCTGCCTTTTTCTGGGTGCCCAGAACCTAAGCCAGAACTATATCTGTTCTTAAGATCATTGCCAGAGATATCCTTAGTTCTGATAGAATCCAATTGAGGAAGATTTTTTTTTTAAAGATTTTTATTTGACAAGGAGAGGGAGACAAAGTGAGAGAGGAAACACAAGCAGGGGGAGTGGGAGAGGGAGAAGCACGCTTCCTGCTGAGTATGGAGCCCAATGTGTGGCCTGATCCCAGGACCCTGGGATCATGGCCTGAGCCAAAGACAGATGCTTAACGACTCAGCCACCCAGGTGCCCCTTGAGATAGATTTTTATACTGGATAATTATCTTCAGAGCTGCCAGGTCAACTGGTGTTTGTGATGCCCTAGATGTCAGAGAGAGAAAAACCAGCTCTGTAGGAAAGGTATGTCCATGATTGCTGAGCACAACAATAAAACGTTGATTGTTGTGGGATAGGAGGGAAAAAGAATGGCACCAAGAATAAATCCAGATTCATGCAAATGTACACTAGGAGTTTTTTACCATTTATAAGACTAGATATACTGGAAATGGAGTTTCATTATTCTGCCATATTGCTGACCTGGATAGCAGTGCAGGTGCTATCTTACTAATATTTAGTGTGAATCATGGTAACTCCCACAATGGCAAAAAATGGCAATTCAGGAATTTATGGTTATCCTTATTGATGCTCTAAACATTAAGAAAGCCATGAGTGTTGGAGCTGAGGCCTACTATATTCTGAAGAATGTCATTAAGGAGAAGTGAGGGAAAGAAGCTACCAATGTTAAGGTATGAAACAGTTTTCAACTAACATCTTAGATTAAAGGTCAGCTAATTATGGCCTGTGGGCTTAATCCAGCCTACCTCCTGACAATGTGGTTGGAACTAGCGGGTGTTATTCTAAGTGGAAATAGTCGATCAGAGAAAGACAATTATCATATGATCTCACTGATATGAGGAATTTGAGAAATGAGGGAAGGGAGGGGAAAATGAAATAAGATGAAACCAGAGAGGGAGACAAACCATAAGAGACTCTAATTTCAGGAAACAAACTGAGGATTGCTGGAGGAGAAAGGTGTTAGAGGGATGGGGTAGTTGGGTGATGGACATTGGGGAGGGTATATGCTATGGTGAGTGCTGTGAATTGTGTAAGACTGATGAATCACATACCTGTACCCCTGAAACAAATAATATATTATTTGTTAATTAAAAAAAATTGTCTATGGCTGATTTTGTGCTACAACGACAGAGTTGAATAGTTGTGACAGGGACTATATAACTTAAAAGTTGACAATACTTAGCATCTTGTCCTGTCAGGAAATTTTTGTCTACCTTTGCTTAAAGTCTAAAGAAATCCTAGAATTGCTAATGAGTACTATTAGAAAAGCTGGATGTAAGACATGAGGTTTTTTAGTAGGAATGGACTCTTGAGTGTTTCCAGTCTGGGACATGTGCTCTGGGATTTAACTCTCCAGCTAACCCCAGCACATACATCCCGGTACCTCATAAAGGTACCTCATAAAGGTACTTCATAAAGAACTGCTTAGTGATACAAAAATCTCTTTGACCAGAATGACTGGGAAATTTAGGGAAAAAAAATCACTGTTACTACAGATATCCAGGTGGCAGGAGATGATTTCATAGTGGACAGCCCAAAGCAAACTGTGATGCTGTGGATGAGGAATAATATAAGTGTTTCCTGCTCAAAGTCAACCAGTTTGGCTCCAAATCTCTTCAGCCAGGCTAATCCAAAGATGGGGGCACCATAGGTTTCCATTATTAAGAGGAAACTAAAAATGCTTTTACTGCTCACCTGGTGGTAAAGCTTTGTCCTATACATATAAAGATTGTTGCATCTTAACAATCTGAATCTGCTTCTTATAATTGAAAAGGTTCTGGACAGAGGATTCGGAAACTCCATAGCCATTTAAGCTTAAAGTAGGAGCCTCTCAGTCAGTTTAGGTTTATTGAGCAGGTTAGACCTCTTTTGCTATTCTAATCTGATAGCCCAAAACATCAGGCCAGTATTGTATAAGGACCTTTGGTCATTTTTTCTTCTTCCCTCAGTTATCTGTGGTATTCTCACTACTTTATTAGAAATGCTATATCAGAAGCCAACTTTAGCTATCTGGAATCTTTTTAGAATATCTAGCTTTTCAATCATGTGACTAGTTCAAAGTTTTTTATTTTTTCTTCCCCTTACTCGGCTATGAGTCTGTGGATTCATGTACTCACAGTGCTGGTACCTTGAGGTTCACAGGCAAGATACCCACAGTTTTTATGTGGTAAGAAAAAAAGTCAGTAGGTAGAAATAGTCCATTAGCGAGCTACTCTGCTACCAGTGACTTTTTTCACTTTCCGTGTTGTACCTCATGGTATTCCAGGTTTTCACCCTCTGCTGGTTTTTCACCCTCTTCTGGTCCTGTCCTCCCAGATTATATCTCCTTCTCAATTTCCAAATTCTCTCTCTTTTTGCAGTATGTTTAACTCTTTTCCGATTCTAGCCCACATCGCCTTTAAGGTCCAGGTTTGAGGTGCTCCGCAGAACCAAACATCTACTTAGGCTCATCCCTCTGTGTAGAATTTGGGAGTTGTAAATAGCAATCTCTTGTATATGTCAAGTACCAAATACAGTCAGTGTTCAATGCTTTTTTTTTTTTTAAGATTTTATTTATTTATTTGTCAGAGAGAGAGCAAGCGAGAGCAAGCACAGGCAGACAGAGTGGCAGGCAGAGTCAGAGGGAGAAGCAGGCTCCCTGTGGAACAAGGAGCCCGATGTGGGACTCAATCCCCGGACGCTGGGATCATGACCTGAGCTGAAGGCAGCTGCTTAACCAACTGAGCCATCCAGGCATCCCTGTTCAATGCTTTTTTCCCCCCTCTCTTCCCTTCTACTTGTTTTATTGTTGTTATATACTTTTTCTTCTTAGGTCAAAAAATAAATGCCTCATTACATCTGTTGATGTTTGTGTTCTCTTACTTTGGATTTAAGCTCATAAAAGGAAATACATGAATCCTTCTAGCCTTTACAATATAGCATATATAGAAAAGTCCTGTAATGACTGCTTTTTAGATTTGGAGTATGTTGCTAGAGAAAACTCAGGGTCATTTCATTCACTTTTGCAATATTGCTTCCTCCTCCAGTTAAGTAGTAGCCTGCTATAGCTTGGTATTTTCTTAGAGTATATAGTGGAAACTGGGAAACAGGTCACATAGTGCTTAAGGCCCAAGATTTGAAGATATTACTTACTGTAGATTTTGGTCAGATTGCTTAATCCTCCTGAACCTCAGTTTCCTCATCCATAAAATTAAGTACAAGTGCATACTTCATAGACTTCTTATGATGAACAAAGGAGAAAATGAAAATAAATTATGTTGTACCGGGACATGCACAGAATATGCCCTCTAAAAAATGGAGGCTATTGTTTTTACTATTAATATTACTGCCACACAATAATGATTTTTGGCTTGTATACTTATCAGAAAAATTGAAATTAAATGGAGCACACAATAAATGCCAGGAGGCAAATTGAGAAAGGGTTGGAAAAAGTCCCAAGTACATTTGGAGTGGTGTTCAATGACTCATTTTTTTTTCACTTTTTACTCTGCAAAATACAAAAATAAACAGAAATATGCAATGAATTTTATGTTCTCATAATTCAACTTTATCAATGATCAACTCAACCCACCATTTTTCATTTTTATTGCTACTCACTTCCTTCCAACCCTCTTTTACTGTATTATTTTAAAGCAAATCCCATATTAAATGATTTATTCCATAAATTCTTCAGTATATACTTCTGGAAGATAAGGACTTTAAAAATAACTATGTACTAAGTAAATCTTAGTTGACTTGAAGCTGGCAGTCCTGCGTAATCCATTCAAACTCCCTAGTGATATAGACACACAAACTGAGTCATGAGACCTCACCCATCAAGAATGGTAGCAAAGCTGTTTGATTGGGTGAAATAGAAGAAAGATAAAGGTTATATGTTGATTTCATGAATACCCCAAATCATGTCCATTAACATGTGTGGCAGAGGCAAGATGTGGTTGTTTTCAGGGGATGTCATGGTGTAATGGGAACAGGAATGTGCCTTTGCTCAGAAAAATCTGGGCTCCAAATCCTAATTCTACCACCCATGGCTTCAGCCAAATTACTTACTCCTAGTACTTCTGTATGCAATCGTTAAGTTTATCAAGTGCTTCTTTCATGACTGTTAGCTCATGTGTTCCTTATCATGTTGGGGGATGACTACTCTGAGTCTCAGTAAGGTTTAAGAACTTGCCAAGAGGCAAGAATAGACAATGGAAAAAAATATTGTCTCTTCAACGGGTTGGTGTTGGGAAAACTGAACAGCTACATGCAAAAGAATGAAATTGGAACACTTTCTTACAACATACACAAAAATAAACTCAAAATGGATTAAAGACCTAAATGTAAGACTTGAAACCATAAAATTCCTAGAAGAAGACATAGGCCGTAATGTCTCTGATTACCATTTGAAACATTTTCCTAGATAGGTCTCCTCCGGCGAGGGACACAAAAGAAAAATTAAACTATTGGGTCTACATCAAAATAAAAAGCATTTGACAATGAAGGAAACCACCAGCAAAACGAAATTCAACCTACTGAATGGTAGAAGATATTTGCAAGTGGTATATATACAATCAAGAATTAATACCCCAAATACATGAAGAACAACTCAACACCAAAACCAAATAATTCAATTTAAAAATGGGCAGAGGAGCTGAATAGACACGTTTCTAAAGAAGACATAGAGATGGCCAACAGACACATGAAGAATTCCTGGCATTAATAATCAGCAGGGAAATGCGAATTAAGCCACAATTTGACATCACTTTATAACTCTCAGGATGGCTGAAATAACAAACACAAGAAATAACAAATGGGAGTAAGGATACAGAGAAAAAGGATCCATTGTGCACTGTTGGTGGAAAGGCAAATTGGCACAGCCATTGTGAAAACAATATGGAAAACAATTTTTTTCCTCCAAAAATTAAAAAGAGAATTACTATATGATCTGATTTTTCAATACTGGCTATTTTCCCAAGGAGAATAAAAACACTAATTGGAAGATATTTGGACCCCTATATTTGTTGCAGCATTACTTATAATGCCAGGATATGAAAGCAACCCAAGCATCCATTGGCATAGGTATGGATAAAAAAGATATGGTATATATGTGTAATGGAGTACTACTCAGCCATAAAAAAGAATGAAATCTTACCAACTGCAACAACATGGATGTACCAGGAGAGTATAAATCTAAGTGAAATAAGTCAGTCAGAGAAAGACAAATACCATAAGACTTCACTCAGATATGAATTAAAGAAACAAAACAAATGAACAAACAAGGAAAAAGGAGACATACAAAAAATCAGACTTTTAAATACAGTGAACAAACTCTGTGGTTGCCAGAGGGGAGACAGTTGAGAGGATGGGTGAAGTAAATTAAAGGGGCTTAAGAGTACACTTATCTTGATGAGCATTGATAAATGTATAGAATTGTTGAATCGTTATATTGTAGACATGAAACTAATGTAACACTGTATGTTAATGACACCTGATTTAAAACAAAACAAAACAAACAAATAAACAAACACACACACACAAAAAAAATTCCCAAGGGTCACAGAAAACCTGTTTCTTTAGAGATGATAAGGGAACAGATGAGCTAACAGTTGTGAAAGAAGCTGGATTCAAGCCCAGTTCTATCTGACAAACTGCATCCTTTGTGCTATCTACCATGTTGCTCTGCCTAGGCTGACTTCAGCCCAGAATTACTCCCCCAACCCCCTTTACCCTGGTCTTTGGTTTGATAAGGCAGGGATCAGAGAAACTCTAGCTAAATTGGGTTGCTCACTGACAGAGGGTTCTTACATTGCAAGTGATGAGTGCATGTGAGCTGGGATGCATCCAAGTTTGTGGGGCCTTAAGCTTATTCAGTTTGGTGGGCTGCTTTAAGACCATATGACATTATAAATCTAACTTTATTATGAAAGCTACTGTTGAGCTAGAATAAAGAAAGCATCATAAATTACAAATTTCTTCAAAGCTGACAAGTTATATTTTAAATGCTACAGACATCATAAAATATTTTAAAATAGCATAATATTTTTATTAATTAACTTCCCAATATACTTGTATAATAATTTTCTCCCCATATTTTTGGCTGCATACTCTCTGATCTTTTCATGTTGACTGTGATTCTGTAACATCATTTTCTGAAGAATAGAAAGTTATTTTAGTCTTTCTTATAAAATGGTTGTTCAAATAATTTTTTTTATCTATTGATGGTTTTAAAAAAGTTTATTTCAGTGTCATGACTCATTATTAGTAATGTAAAATTTAGAATTACAATGAAATTTGGGTAAACCTCTTATCAAATTTTTTCATACATATATCTTAAAGTTTTAGAACATACCATGTTTTCCTGTGAAGTAATTAATCTTAAATTCTCTTTGATTATTGACATTTAATCCTATTATCTAGACCCATACCACATCCTTAAAATGGACCTGTGCAAGTAGGGGATTTTTATATCCCTGCTCCCCCCAGTGCCACACACCAAGCTTGAGTTTCATTAGCTTCAGGGTAAAGCTGACTGCAGGTTAGTTGGTTACTTATCTCCTCTTTTGCTTCCCCTATCATCAGACTTTCATTTCCTTATAAGGGCTTATACTCACTCACCTGGAAAGTAAACTCTACACTAACTCCCAGTACAGAATATTAATTTCCCTGACTTTGTCCCTCCCCCAAGAATGTTGAGAGCCCCTAATCTCCCCCTCAGTGACTGAATTAGGATCCAAGTGCTTTCTTGATGCCCCAAGTATCTAAAATAGGAGTACACATTGTAAACTTACAGGCTTTAAGGCACTGGCTACCCTAGTTACAGACAAAGAACCCTGAAGATGAGAATATTCTATAAGCATATATGGTCTTGCTGGAGCTGGGATCATTCATTTCCCTTACACTTTTTCTTTGTATAAATACAACATTTCAGATGTTCAATTAAAATAAGTACTCTTATTTTTAAGTCTTTGTCATGTGCTATAATTATTCACTGAGCTGTCTGGGATATTTCTCATGATTACTTTTCCTTACTTTCCCAGTGAAATTACTGGAAATTTTTGTTTTTTGTTAAATTTAATAGGACAAAGCAAAGTATTCTGGGTATGCCCATGGGAAGACTAATGTGGCTTTCTTAATGTCTACCTCCTGGTGAGGGCTATCTCTAAGAGAGGAAAGGGGGAAAATATCCAGGATTTATCATTCTTTAAGTGAAGAAATTGACCTTATTTAACTTTCTTTTTCTCATTAACTTTAGGACGACTCTAATATAGAGTTTGTATTTCATGAACTGCAAAACTGTTGAAAATAGGTTGGGAATATATCTTACACATCTTGTTTCCCCAAGAGTCTTTTAAAATGGCACTGTTCAAGTCATTGCTACCTAGAGTCCAAGTGTCTTAATCTGGGATTCATGCCCCCTAGCAGATCAAAGAGTGCTTTGGGGTGTGTATTTTATACAGGTCCCTCTCAGGGTACAGAACAGTCCAGAGAAAGTCAGAGAAAAGACCTGGGATACAAACGGCACTAACTAGTACCAGTATCTTATTAAAACATAATTTCTCATTGATATTAGGGATTTTGCCCATTTTATTCACTAATGAGCTGAAGAGCTTGGCTGTACTAGTAATACTGAATTATCTTTGAAATGAAGTACCTTAGTTGCCATAATTAGTTGGTGGGTATCTTTTCTATCAATTTGATTTCTAATGTGAAAATCATTGATCTTCAGTTAATTCATGGATACTTTGATCTGTCATCTTCTCATGCTTGACTTGAGAAACCTGGGCTTCAGGAAGCTCCAGATAATTTACCTTATATTCACTCATTTATTTGTCCTGCCCCAGGTAGATCCAAAATATTCTTCTCTTCTTTGTCCCATTAAACAAAAGAAAAACCAAAATTATTGGTAGTTTCCCTAGGGAACTAAGGAAAAGTAATTGTGAGAAGTACTCCAGGAAAAAATATTTATTTTCTGAGCACCCACTATCCATCAGCATCTTCCCTGAATGTTATAGAAACATAAATAAAACATAGCCACTGACTTCAAGAAGCTCATAGTCTAGAAAGCAAGAGGGACATTATTATTAATTTTTTTTATGTTAGTCAATATAAGCCACAACAAACAACCTCAAAACCTCAGTTGCTTAATATAAAAGTTTATTTCTCATATATTTATAATGTGGGTTAGTAGGAAAACTCACCTCCACAGTCAAGTGGGGACCCAGATGTGTGCATCTAACTGGCAGATGAGAGAAAAGAGAGATGGTAGAAGATTGGACTTACAAAAAGTGAAGATCTCTTCCATTCCTTTTGCTGGACTCAGTCCATAGTCCTTCCCAACTGTAGAGAAGGCTGAAAACTACAGTCTCACTGTGTGCCTGGGAGGGAAAGGAATTGGGTTTGGTGAGCACATAACATTACATTTGGTGTAGTAATAATATAGGGTCATTTGTGCTGTGACAAATATCAACACAATGATTATTAGAAGAAAAAAATACTTAACTTGGCCTGTGGTCTAGAGTTGGGAGTAGGAATCAGGAAATGGCTTCTTAGAGGATGTGACATTTAAACTGACTTTTAAAGGGTATGTAAGAGTTAGCTAGGTGAAGAGAAGAGTGGAGGTTGAAGTAGTGGTAGGACATGAGCAAAAGCAAGAAAGCATGAAATAGAAAGGTATACACTTTAGAGAACTTATGACTCAAAAGATTTATATCCAGATCTTGCATTTTGGTAGGAGACTTAAGACTTAATTATCATCCATTCTGAAGTTAGTAACTGTTCTGGATCACACTGATATATACTAATTCAGTTGTTCTGATAAAATATGTATTGCCCAATTTTTTAAATCAAAGAAATACTTTTTTTCAAACTAGTTGAAAGCCAGGCAGCCAGCATGACCTAGTTAAGAACTTTATTCAAAAAAGAACAAGTTGAAAAAGAACTTGGAAATGAATTCCTCTGAAAATCATATCTCCCTCTATTTATGAAGATACAAAAACCGTGTATCTTAAAGATGTGTAAAGAAGCACAATTTGGTGGCTTTTTTCTCCTCCAGTGTAATCAATAGCTAAACTTTCTATTGTAAAAACTCAGAGATGTTTTGTTATGGGTCCGCTGAAGAATAGTTTATATTAAAAATGATTGGATTAAGATATAATCATCTCTTGTACCTCCATCTATGTTGTTGCTCTTGGGGTAACAAAGTTTAAGGTTCTGGTGTGCCCTAGAGCTCTTGGATTTTATAAATGTCTATCTGTTGCTTAAGACTAAAATCTATCTGCATTAAGAATCTCTCTTGGGATGAAGTGAAGTTCTTGGCTCACATAGGGATTTCAAAACAGGAGTTACAGCACTGAAAGACACATTTCTTGGACCATTTTTAAATATGAGAAAAATGAATAGTACATCTAAATATGGAATCCATATCGATAGAACTGGAGGTGGGGTGGGCGTCAAAAAGTGCTTAGGGGAAAGGCAGGAGGGAAGTAAGTTAAAATAGGACCAATAGTGTTTATCTTGAAACTTGGCAGACAAATCTAAAATTTCATGGTTTTGTGGTTGGAAGATAGCAGAGAAAATCAAAAGATGGGAGAGTATCATGTTTCCAGGCAAGACCACAAACTGTAAACCAATACAGGTAGAATTAAATATGCTAAGGCATATAAAGCACTTAACACCATGCCCCGCACCTAATATGTGTTCAATAAACACTAGCTATTATTATTAATATTATTATCATCCATCATTATTATTAATGTTTTGCTGTATTGGACACTTAACTCAAAATATTCCCTCTTCCTACTCAAGCTATTTCTAGTTGTTTTTTCTCATGTAAATTTTTAAAATTCTTGAGAACAAACATTGAAAATATTTAAATTGATGCTATACATTTCTCAAAACTAGCTCTCTAAAGCCTATCCCTCCAACTCCCTCCAGACAAGGTTTTGTGCTTCTCTCATTCCATCACACATAACTTAAGCTTTCCCTTTTGAACATTTATTACAACACTGTACTTGACTAGAAGCTCCTTGAAGACAGAAAAAAAAAAAGGTTTTCATCCCTGTATTCCCAGAGAGACTACTATGTGCTTGGCACAGAGTAGATACCTGAATATTTGAGTGAATGGCCAGTAACTTACACTTTTCTTAGCCTTTCACATCCATTTTGTCCTCAGGTAAGCTCAGCCATTTGGGTTTTATTACAAATAAGACCACTAAGGCTTAGAAAAGTTTAAAGTTATTGCCCAAGGTGGGAAGTGATATAGTCAATATTCCAAACACCCTATTTGTCTATACCTTCCTAAGCTTTTCACCAAAACACATTACATTTTCTTGGCATTTATGATGAGAACAAACATTGCCTCAATACTGAGAGACCTGGGTTCTAACATTCTCTTCCCCTCTTATAGGGCACTGCTAATTATATGATGTCTTATTTTCTTTACCAGAAGCCTGAGAACTCCTTGAGGGCAGGAACAGCTTCTTATTTATCTTTTTATGCTAGCACATACCACCAGGAATGACATGCAGTAGGTTCTCACTATACATTTCTGTGACTGAATGCAATTATTCATGATAATAACAATAGCAACAATAATTGAATTCTATATAAATAAATAGAAAACACTTTAGCATCTGTTTTCTTCTTTTATCCCAACCCCACTATTTTTTTGTTTTTTTTTTCCTTAATTTAAAAAAATATATATTTGAGAGAGAGAGACTGTGGGTCTGTATGTATACGTGCGTGACTATGGGGAGAGGCAGATGGAAAGAATCTTCAAGCAATTAATGCTGAGAGCAGAGCCCAACACAGGCCTCCATCCCATCACCCATGAGATCATGACCCAAGTGATCATCACCTGAGCCAAAACCAAGAGTTGGACACTCAGCTGACTGAGTCGCCCAGAAACCCCTAACTCCAGTAGTTCAGATCTGACAAGCCTTGTTTGTTATCTTTATTTTATTTTTTTAAGATATTTATTTACTTATTTTTATTCATTTTATTTATTTATTTATTTAGACTTATTTTTTATTTATTTTCAGCATAACAGTATTCATTATTTTTGCACCACACCCAGTGCTCCATGCAATCCATGCCCTCTATAATACTCACCACCTGGTACCCCAACCTCCCACCCCCCCCCGCCCCTTCAAAACCCTCAGATTGTTTTTCAGAGTCCATAGTCTCTCATGGTTTACCTCCCCTTCCAATTTCCCCCAACTTCCTTCTCCTCTCTATCTCCCCATGTCCTCCATGCTTTCTGTTATGCTCCACAAATAAGTGAAACCATATGATAATTGACTTTCTCTGCTTGACTTATTTCACTCAGCATAATCTCTTCCAGTCCCGTCCATGTTGCTACAAAAGTTGGGTATTCATCCTTTCTGTTGGAGGCATAATACTCCATAGTGTATATGGAACACATCTTCCTTATCCATTCGTCGGTTGAAGGGCATCTTGGTTCTTTCTGGAGTTTGGCGACCGTGGCCATTGCTGCTATAAACATTGGGGTACAGATGGCCCTTCTTTTCACTACATCTGTATCTTTCGGGTAAATACCCAGGAGTGCAATGGCAGGGTCATAGGGAAGTTCTATTTTTAATTTTCTTGAGGAATCTCCACACTGTTCTCCAAAGAGGCTGCACCAACTTACATTCCCACCAACAATGAAAGAGGGTTCCCCTTTCTTCACATCCTCTCCAACACATGTTGTTTCCTGTCTTGCTAATTTTGACCATTCTAACTGGTGTAAGGCGGTATCTCAGTGTGGTTTTAATTCGAATCTCCAAGATGGCTAGTGATGATGAACATTTTTTCATGTGTCTGATAGCCATTTGTATGTCTTGATTGGAGAAGTGTCTGTTCATATCTTCTGTCCACTTTTTTGATATGATTTTCTGTTTTGTGTCTGTTGAGTTTGAGGAGTTCTTTATAGATCCTAGATATCAACCTTATGTCTGTACTGTCATTTACAAATATCTTCTCCCATTCTGTGGGTTGCCTCTTTGTTTTGTTGACTGTTTGCTTTGCTGTGCAGAAGCTTTTGATTTTGATGAAGTCCCAAAAGTTCCTTTTCGCTTTTGTTTCCTTTGCCTTTGGAGACATATCTTGAAAGAAGTTGCTGTGGCTGATATCGAAGAGGTTACTGCCTATGTTCTCCTCTAGGATTCTGATGGATTCCTGTCTCACATTGAGGTCTTTTATCCATTTTGAGTTTATCTTTGTGTATTGTGTAAGAGAATGGTCGAGTTTCATTCTTCTACATATAGCTGTCCAGTTTTCCCATTACCATTTATTGAAGAGACTGTCTTTTTTCCATTGTATATTATTTCCTGTTTTGTCAAAGATTAATTGACCATAGAGTTGAGGGTCCATATCTGGGCTCTCTACTCTGTTCCACTGGTCTGTGTCTGTTTTTATGCCAGTATCATGCTTTCTTGGTGATCACAGCTTTGTAGTAAAGCTTGAAATCAGGTAACATGATGCCCCAGCTTTATTTTTGTTTTTCAACATTTCCTTAGCGATTAGGGGTCTCTTCTGATTCCATACAAATTTTGGATTATTTGCTCCAGCTCTTTGAAGAATACAGATGGAATTTTGATTGGAATGGCATTAAAAGTATAGATTGCTCTAGGCAGTATAGACATTTTAACAATGTTTATTCTTCCAAATCAAGAGCATAGAATGGTCTATTTTTATTTATTATTTATTTTATTTATTTATTTTTATATATTTATATATTTATTTATTTATTTATATTTTATTCATTTATTTATTTGCACAAGCTGACAGAGTGGTAGACAGAGGAAGAGAGGAAGCAGGCTCTCCCCTGAGCAGAGAACTGGATACAGGGCCTGAGCCCAGGACCCTGGGATCATGACCTGAGCTGAAGGCACACACTTTAACAACTGAGACACTTAGGCACCCCTGTTATCTTTATTTTGGAGGTAGGCAAATTGAGTCTCAGAGGTTCTTAGCAAATGCCAAAGTTCATACTCTTGAGTTTGACCTGGGATGCCAACTCAGATTTGTCTTACTCCGCATATCATGACTTTTAATCATTATCAGGCTGTTTCAAATTCAGAGAGTATTTTATCTTTACTGAGAAAAACTAAGATGACCAAATATTTGATAAATACAAATAATACCAGTATTTCTGATAGAATTCCAGGTTATTTGGGCTGTCAGAAGTGCAGTTTCCTCTGGGTGTACCTTTATATTAGTGTTTCTGAAAACTTCATTGTGTATACAAGTAGTTGAGGACCTTGTTAAAATGCAGATTCTGGTTTGGTAAGTTTGCCACACAGCATGAGAATCTCCCTTTCTGTCTTTCTTTTTAATTTAATTTTATTTTTTCAGTGTTCCAAGGTTCACTGTTTATGCACCACACCCAGTGCTCCATGCAATATGTGCCCTCCTTAATACCCACCACCAGACTCACCCAACCCTCCAGCTCCCTCCCCTCCAAAACCCTGTTTGTTTCTCAGAGTCCACAATCTCTCATGGTTCATCTCCCCCTCTGATTTCCCCCAATTCACTTTCCCTTTCCTTCTCCTAATGTCCTCCATTTTATTCCTTATGCTCCACAAGTAAGTGAAAACATATAATAATTGACTTTATCTGCTTGACTTATTTTATTCAGCATAATCTCCTCCAGTCCCATCCATGTTGATATAAAAGTTGGGTATTCATACTTTCTGATGGAGGTGTAATATTCCATTATATATATGAACCATATCTTCTTTATCCATTCATCTGTTGAAGGGCATCTTGGCTCTTGTGGGAATGCAAGTTGGTGCAGCCACTTGGAAAACAGTGTGTATATTCCTCAAGAAATTAAAAACAGAACTACCCTATGACCCTGCAATTACATTACTGGTTATTTACCCCAGAGATACAGATGCAGTGCAAGGAAAAGCCATATGTACCCCCCAATGTTCATAGGAGCAATGGCCACAATCACCAAACTGAGAATCTCCATTTCTAATGAATTTGCTTGTGTTGTTGATGATCCCAGTCCAAAAACTACACTTGGAATAGCAAGGCTTTAGATAGGAAGGATTTATATTACCCATATGTGGGGCTTTTGTGATCTAACTCATTCTCAATATTCCCTACCCCACCCCTTGCCCTCGAAGAGAAGATTTACAGCAACAGTATTTTTCTGAGTAACCACTTGTATTTCACAGAGAATTACCACATAAACTTGTAGTCACTGGGCAGGGATTTGAACATGGAGGAAAAAAGACTTAATCCATTTAGTTTTTCATCTAGACAGACTGCATACTATGCTGTTGACCTCCCCCTGAAATATAAAACCTCCCAAAGGGACTGCTTGGAATTTCACTTGTTAGGTGCCTTGGGTCACAGAAGGGATCAGCAGGGATTCACAGAGCATCCTTTTTCATTTTGAGAACTAACAGAGCACTGGGAAAAGTCATGAAAAGAAGAGTCTGGGAGTCTGCCATTTCCTAGCTGAGCTACCTATGACAAGAATTCTCAGTTTCAGCATTTGCAACTATAAAATGGGAAGCATATTACCTCTCTTACAGAACTTGTCAGAATTACAGGTAATGCTATATCCCTTCTTTAAGATCATGAACTCTTTTTTTTAATTCAAGTATAATTAACATAGTGTTGTTCTACTTTCAGGTTTATAACATAATGATTAAACAATTATATACAATACACAGTGATAATGAACTTCTTGAAGGTAAAACCTGTGTTACACTTGACTTCTGCCAACAGAGCTCTGAATACAATGCTTTCTATATAACAGACCACCAGTTACTGATGGCCCAATAAAGAGACTATTTGGAGGAACACTGTAACATGTAAAACATTAGTGTGCTAATTTTCGGTATATTGCTTTAGTATTGCAAAGAAAAAATCCACTTATTCAATCAATTCCAAAGCTATACTCTGTCTACCTTCTATTACCTCTCAAGTTTATCTCCATCTTTACTATCCCTTTTGTAATCAAAACCATATCATCTCTCACTTGTGCTAGGCTCCTAACTTATCTTCCCTTATCTGCTGTTAACTTTAACAAATCCATTATCTATGATAAAGCCACAACAGTGTTTTAAAATTTTAAAAATTTGATAGGGTGG
The DNA here is from genome assembly GCF_011764305.1 of Mustela putorius furo. Taxonomy (NCBI): domain Eukaryota; kingdom Metazoa; phylum Chordata; class Mammalia; order Carnivora; family Mustelidae; genus Mustela; species Mustela putorius. The sequence continues at coordinate 38,788,533 of NW_025422005.1, read as the reverse complement.
CTCTGCTTTTTAAAGGCCTCAGTGCTTCCCATTACCCTTTGATCAAAGACAAAATGTAAATCTACCTCTAATCCAGTGGGTCATGAGGTCACAAACTAATTAATTTTGTCCTTTCTTATTCCATTTATGTCTCCACTGAGCTTTAGGGATAGTCAGAACATAATTTAGATACCACTGTCTTAGAGGATGAGTAAAAGTTGGTGGAGGAGAGGTGGTTCCAGAAGCTTGGAAGAGGGCATACCAAGTAGAAGAAACACAGTGTTAAGAAACAGACATATGAGAAATCTTTCTCTCCTGGTGGGAAGTACTGGTTTAGTTTATTTTGAGCATAGTGTGTTTAAGGGGTGGTGGCTATAAGTTAGGCTAGAGATGTAAGTAGAGTTCAGGTCGTAAAAGGTCTTGAATACCATGCTAAGGAGCTAGGACCATTTTTTTTTTTTTTTTACATACAGATAATGCCCCTGGATTATTTTAACTATAAAGGGAACATGGTCATATTGACACTTTTTGTGGTTTTTAAAAATATTTTATTTATTTATTTGACCGACAGAGATCACAAGTAGGCAGAGAGGCAGTCAGAGAGAGAGAGGGGAAAGCAGGCTCCCTGCTGAGCAGAGAGCCTGATGCGAGGCTCGATCCCAGGACCCTGGGACCATGACCTCAGCCTAAGGCAGAAGCTTTAACCTACTGAGCCACCCAGGTTCCCTGACACTTTTTTGTTTTGTTTGCTGGTTTTTGATCTAGGAGTTAGCATTGTGCATGGGCAACATAGAAAAAACATGTTCTCAAGAGAAGGCCATTGGAGCACTGTCAGAGGAGCTTGGCACTGATACATGGGAAGGAGGCAGTGTCATAAACCAGAAAGAAAGAGTTCAGTATTAGCAATGAGAGCCATCTGTGGTCTAGGGACTTAAACTAATTAAGGAACCAGCAAGGGAAGCAAGTACAGACAAGACAGAATGTTTAATGCAGGCTTCAGCCAAAACACATTGCTATCCAGCCAGCAATATGAAGACACTGTCCCTGTAGATATCCTTGAAAGTACCAGGAGCTCTTGCATGTTTGATGTAAGTTAGCAGTGTACTGACAGGTGGTTGAGCCATACATGGATGTTTGGGCAAGAAGTCAGAGTCAAGGTTTGAACTCCAGCTCCTTATGAGGAAAGTAGGTAAGAACAAGGCAAATCCATCATCACTGTGATAAACTCCAGGACTTCAGGTGAAGTCCTGGAGCAAAAATCCAGTATTGGGTTTAGAAATCCAATTATGGGCACTAGACAACACTTACAAGGAAAAAGCTATGAGTTTATAAGGCAATTTAGGAGCCTACGGGTGGTTGGAGCATATTACCAACATCAAAGGAAGAGATACCAAGAATGACTGAGACTTCTGATATATTAATTAACTTTTCTGAAGCCCAATGGCCTATAGAATGGGGATGATATCTATTTCACAAAATTATTGAAAGCATTAAATATGATGATGTGAAAGCTCCTACCACTGTGAGAAGACATAGTAGGTACTCATTATGTTAGTTTTCTTTTTGTGCTTTCTGCTCCAATTCAGAATTTGTCAAACAGCTGGGGTTAGCTCAGCCCCTCATAAGGAGGGATTTGGCTTGTATCAGAAAGAGTGAGAAGAAAGCAGAATTTTAGAAAATAAACTATGGAGCTACCTAAAAAGAATAAGTCTGGGGCGCCTGGGTGGCTCAGTGGGTTAAACTGCTGCCTTCGGCTCAGGTCATGATCTCAGGGTCCTGGGATCAAGTCCCGCATCGGGCTCTCTGCTCAGCAGGGAGCCTGCTTCCTCCTCTCTCTCTCTGCCTGCCTCTCTGCCTACTTGTGGTCTCTCTCTGTCAAATAAATAAATAAAATCTTAAAAAAAAAAAAAAAGAATAAGTCTGGAATCTTGCTAGACTAAACTAGGAAGTTGTTAATCCAAAGGAACTCTTGAAATGGCCTTTTCTGTGAATTTAGGTGGAATAAAGCAGAAAAGTTTCCTTTCTAGTATGGATCTTGTCATCCAGGGGGCACATTTAAGGTGCATCATTCCAATGACTTACAAAGTTACAAGGAGAAGAATGGGCTGCAATATAAGATTTAAAAATTTTATTCGCTTTCTTGTTTCCATCCTTAAGAAGTTCTTAGAAGAGATCCTACGCTGGTATATTTTATGCCATGTCATTTTATATATCTCCACTGTCTTAAAACTAAACTAGTTAGCCATCCTCCCTAAGCCTCCCTCATTTTTGCAATTTTTGCAAATGAACCTCCATTGATCCAACTTCTTCTCCCTTATATGAACACACTTTTGCATCAGTTGAAGTTTCTTTGCTTTTCTCATTAAGAACACCTTTCTGGCACAGCAAAGAGGCGCTTCACAGCAAACAGGCTCTGAATGTAGAGGTAGTTTTTTGATTGAGCCTTCTATTCTTCCATACCTTCCCCTCTTCCTGTGATCACTCGTTTTAGCTTAATGAACCATATGTTTAGCCTCTTAGCATAAAAAACCACCTGTTAACTTTTGATATGGAATTCCACAGTATTATTCTGCAGGCCATGGTGTGTCCTCAGATGCCTTACCTGGTCATGGCCTATATTACTTGTTTCTCTTGAGGCCTAAAGGGATAGACCCAAACTTTGGTTTATTGTCCGTTGAACAACATCTGCATCATCTATCTTCCATGGACATAGAACCCAATGGATGAAGGCATCAGGAGAGCAGATCACTGAGTCATAGAGCAGTGAGCTTTATATTTCTGACCCTTCTAGCCATTTCAGTTTCATTATTGCAACAATTATACTTTCTTTAATTTGTTCATAGTTTTCTTATATTTGTTTTCCCATTGCTGGAACTAGGTATGAGTTAGCAGCCTTATGAGTTAGCAGCCTTCTGAGCCCATACGATAAAAATTACAATAAGTAACATGCACATTACTTACTCTATGCCAGGCCTTGTGTTTTCTTGTATTGACTAATGTACGTACTATGTATGTATTAACTAAATTAATCTTTACAATAGCCTTAAAAAGCATTATAAGCCTCATATTTAATATGAAAAAAATTTGAGCTTAGAGATACTTGATAACTTCCCCAAGGTCCTGCAGTTGATAACCAGCAGAACTAAGACTGAGTCCTACTCCAGAGCCTGCACTCTTGAATATTATACTGTTAAATTTTTCTAAGGCTGTTTACAAAACATGTTTACATATGTCATCTGGTCTCCACAGCAACCCCATAATTATTCACATTATACAAATGAGGAAATAAAGGCTGCAAGATATGGAAAATATGCTGCAAATTACATAAGAAGTGGAGCTAGGATATGAACCAAGGTTACTGATTTTAAATTTAGAAATTTTCGAGAGGAGTCAAGATGGCGGAGAAGTAGCAGGCTGAGACTGCTTCAGCTAGCCGGAGATCAGCTAGATAGCTTATCTAAAGATTGCAAACACCTGAAAATCCATCGGCAGATCGAAGAGAAGAAGAACAGCAATTCTGGAAACAGAAAATCAGCCACTTTCTGAAAGGTAGGACCGGCGGAGAAGTGAATCCAAAGCGACGGGAAGATAGACCCCGGGGGGAGGGGCCGGCTCCCGGCAAGCGGCGGAGCAACCGCGCACAAAATCAGGACTTTTAAAAGTCTGTTCTGCTGAGGGACATCGCTCCAGAGGCTAAACCGGGGCGAAGCCCACGCGGGGTCAGCGTGGCCTCAGGTCCCGCAGGGTCACAGAAGGATCGGGGGTGTCTGAGTGTCGCAGAGCTTGCGGGTATTGGAACGGGAAAGCCGGCTACAGAGACAGAGCCGACAGTAATCTCGCAGCTCCGTGTTACCTTGAACCGGTCGCAGGCTCGGTGAGCTCGGAGCGCGGCCGGAGGTCAGGCAGACGGGAGTAACTGGGCGCTGTTCTCTGAGGGCGCACTGAGGAGTGGGGCCCTGGGCTCTCGGCTCCTCCGGGCCGGAGACCAGGAGGCCGCCATTTGTATTCCCGTCCTCTGGAACTCTACGGAAAGCGCTCAGGGAACAAAAGCTCCTGAAAGCAAACCCGAGCGGATTACTCACCCCGGCCCCTGGTAAGGGAAGTGCAATTCTGCCTGGGGCAAAGACACTTGAGAATCACTACAACAGGTCCCTCCCCCAGAAGAACAACAAGAAATCCAGCCGAGACCAAGTTCACCTACCAAGGAGTGCGGTTTCAATACCAAGGAGAGCAGCAGAATTCCAGAGGAGGAGAAAGCCAGGCACGGAACTCATGGCTTTTTTCCTGTGATTTTTTTTAGTCTTGCAGTTAATTTAATTTTTTCTTTTTCATTTTTTTTTTTCTACCGAAGAGTTGATGTTCTAAATTCAAGCATCTGGGAATAAATTTGTATCTGATTTAACTTACAGGTATGCACAGACCACATATGCATATGTGCATGTGTATGTGTTCACACATAGATATGCATATTTTTTTTATATTAACACACATCTAGATAAGGTATCTCTTGATACATTTTTAATTTGGTTAGTATATAAGCATAACACACTATGAAAACAATCAGTAAATCATTTTTATGCCCTTAACAAAGAATGTGTGTGTGTGTGTGTGTGTGTGTGTACATATATTCACATTTTACCTTATTAGAAAGTTGGTATTTTTGACATTGACTCTTGGAGTTTAAATCTAAGGATAATCCATTTTAACCAGATGGTGTATACTCCAAAGGCAAAGTTATACAGAATATTTCTCCATGAACTCCCTGGTTTTCCACATGTCCTCTAAATCCTTTATCTGAGAGATGTGGGGGTATTATTGTAGGTAGACACAGTTTTTGGCATCACCTAACCTGATTTTGAATCTTGATTTCTCTTCTGATGCGCAGCAAATTACTTTTACCTAACTTCTTTCTCTAAGAATCAGTATTTTAATCAGCTAAGAAGAAGTCATTTTATGAGCTTTAGGCTTTCCCTATTTAATTTCCTCTTCATATAGTTGTCAGAGTGTTAGTTCTAAAATACTGTCCAGCTCATGTCATTAACCTCCTTGAAATTCATCTACCACTCTCTCTTGTTTTAAGGATAAAGTTCAAACTCTTTAGCCTGAACCTTAAAGCTCTTAATAACTTTCTAGTTTTATCCCTCTTAAACTTCTGTCATCTTCCCTACATTTGAGTGGCACTTCAGCCCAAGTTTACCTAGTTATAACAGGTTAGCTTAGAACCCCGATTCTCTGACATGAAATTTAGTATTTTTTGTATTCTAATATCATCTCTAATGAACAAACCTCTAAAAGTAACTTACTGAGGCTGATTCCAGTTACTATATCCAGAGCATGGATGCTATCTGATCTTTTCTTATGCTAGAAAATAAAAAACAATCAGTTAATATTTATTTTTTAATCTCTCTGCTCAGTGCTGTGTAATCTAAGTAAGATATACTCCTTTCTTTAAGGAGTTCACAATGTGCTAGGAGAGATGAAGACAAATAGAATGAATTTTAAATCAGATAGAGTCTGTCCCTCTCTTCTGACATATGTAACATATATCTGAGGAAGGGAAAGAGATGGAGACATTGGGCTAGTGAGGAGGTAGGAGACAGCCCAAAGTTGGGAGTCAGGAGGCCTGGATTCTAATTCTGTCTCACTATGAACTTTCTACATATTCTCAGACAAATTATTTCCCTTCTGTAAGCCTCAATTTCTGCATTTAAAAAATGATGGGTTTGGAATAGCATTAGATGGTGCCTAAGACTCAAGTGAGCTCTAATATTATCATCATCCTTATAGTTAACTTGGAGTACTCTTCTGAAACAAAAATAACAGCTATCATTAGTTGAGTGTTTTCTGTGTACCAGTTATTGTTTTAAATACTTCACATGCACCTAATCTTCACAACAACACTATGAAGAACATATTATTTTCATCCTCATAACTCAAGTTAGGAAGCTGAAGTAGGGAGAGGTCAAGTAAGTGATTTGAACCTAGGGTCTTGTGTATGCAGAACTGATACTTTTCCCCACCTTTCTTTATGGCTTCTTAAAATGCTTGCTGTTATAGAAGGGGCACCCAAATCTCCAACGCCGTGGAGACTGGAACATTAATTTTGCCAAATCTCATGGTCATATTCATTTGACTTTATAAGTTATAAACAATCATACACACATCTTCAGTGCACACTTCCTGGTGAAAGTAGTGATTCTCGCTCTTGGAATCTGTGGTCATCACTCTTACTCTGGATAATGTCACTTTAAAAAATATTTAAGAAGACAATGTGTATGCTGATATTTTTAAAACACTTTACAAACAAGAGCACGGCCCACTTGCTAGTATTTTAGAAACTTGATTAACAATAGAGCCAAATAGCTCTTATCAAAATGAATAAATAAAATGAATAGGGCAATAAAATTTTTAATGTATTTCCCTTTATTTACCAACCCATAAACTTGATAATCGAAATGAACTCCTTCCTATTAATAAAGTATGATACTCTCTGGGTTTATATATATAAATATATGTCTTCATGCACAATATATAAGTGTATATATATATACATATATATATGTGTACACACATATACATAAATATACCCACACATTTAAATTTATGGCTTTGGAATAGAATGCATAGAATGTTTGGGGCTATTTATTCACTTTTTACCACTTACTCGGCTTTCTAAGATGTTTTCATATACATTGCAATTGGGTCATAAGACTTTTATGTTCCTTTCTAATAAAGATTCTGATTCTGTGGTCTTAATTTTATTTTGGAGGTCACAAGACCTCAACAGTGCAATGAATTAGACTGGGCATTATTATCCTTCTCATTTACATATGAAACATTTGGACCTCAAAGAAATAAAGTTTCCTGTTTCAGGCACCACAACTTGGAAACAGAAAAGCTGATTTCAAAATCAGCATTCCTTTTACTATACCATAGTGTCTCCCCTGCATTTTTCACGTATGATTTTATTTAAGCTTGGTATAGGTCCAGCAAACTAGACTCCTTGTGGTTACAGACAGGTTCAGAGATCGGCAGTGTAAGTGAATCTGAACTCCATTTGGCAAGATTTGAAGAAAGAGTAGCCAGATTATCTTGCAGGCAGAGAGGACATGATCAGGCCTGTCAGGAAGAGCTCCCAGCTTGGACTTCATTCTCAGGTCTAGGAAAAGGCATTGACTGTTTAGATCTAGCCTACTTTGTCCTTGCCAGGAGAGGCCCTTCTCATTCATATTTATATACAATTCATTCAAACTTATTTCTGTTGTGGTTTTCTTTGTTTGCATGATTATTTATTTAATGACTTCTTCACCCCACCACACAAATACACACACATGCACACGGACACACGCACACGTATACACTATAGACCACAAATGCTTTGAGGCTAAGTCTACATCTGTTTTTATTCATTATTGTTTCCCATTGCTAAGAGCAATGATTGGAATTTGGTAAACACTCAGTAAATATTTGTTAAATATAAAATCCATACAAATACCAAGTGTTCAGTATCTATTGAGTCCTAGTGCTAGGCTGTATTCTGGATACTCCTGTTTTTGCTTCTTGAACCTCACTGAATCATAATCACTCGATGAGCTAATTGGGAAGGCACTATCATGTTGTATGACTTCATGGCCAAAGTTTTGGCAGTTGCACATATTTACTGATTCTACTTCCTCACTTCCTATTTAATCTTCAACCTGTTGCACTTTATTGTCTGCCTCCACCAGTGTATTCAAATTGCCTGATAAACCCTGAAACGTCTTTTATAACCTCATCCCACATGACCGCCAGTATTTGCCATTGTTAGTCACTCTTCTCCCATCCCTTTTCTCTTATTTCCCCGGCAACATTCTATCTTGATTTTCCTCTCATATTCCGTATACTGCCCATTCTCCTTGTATTTCTTTGCTTTTGAGGACCCTTAGTGTTGGGATTTCCTAGGGTTTCATATTACCCTCATCATACAATTTCCCCACTCTTCTCATTCATACTTTTCAATTTTTATGACTTCAACTACCACCTACAAACTAATACCTATTGAATCTGTTATTTCATTCCTTGATAGTCTTATGAGGTTTAAGCTCTCATTTCCAAACATCTGCTGGGCACTAGAGAGGACAGGAAGGACATTTCTTACAGAGTGTTGTAAGAATAAAAGCAATAATGGTCAGAAAGCTGCTAGCATGTTTCAGTGTGAGTGTGAGTACTTAGAGACATTCATTTGATCTCACTAGTCCAAATTAATTTTGCAAAAAGAGAAAAAGAGCCTAGTATAAAACAGCTACATAATAAACATTTTTGAATGTATAAATGAGTGAATGAATGAAATAAAGGAATTGATGGGTCTAGAAAAACTTTCCACTCGGTTCTTTACGAATGTAATTTGCTATTGCAATAGCTAATAATGATATTAGAATGTCTGTTATTTCTTTACTTTCCAGTATCCCCATTGCCATTACCCATCCAGGCCTGCCATTACCCATCCAGGCCTCCATTACCCCTGTTTAGATTACTTTTCCCCCTCTAAACTGACATCCATATAATCAATAGCCAATATCTAAAAAGAAAATTTGGTTGTCGTCAGTGTCCAGCTCAAATTTTCCAATTACCCTACTTTCCTTCCTTCCTTCCTTCTTTCCTTCCTTCCTTCCTTTTCTTTCTAACTTTCTTTCTTTCTTTTCAGTATTTCTTTTTCATTATGATATATTAGTCACCATACAATACCTCATTAGTTTTTTTTTTTAAAGATTTTATTTATTTACCTGACAGAGAGAGATCACAAGTAGGCAGAGAGGCAGGCAGAGAGAGAGAGGAGGAAGCAGGCTCCCTGCTGAGCAGAGAGCCCAATGTGGGACTCGATCCCAGGACCCTGAGATCATGACCTGAGCCGAAGGCAGCAGCTCAACCCACTGAGCCACCCAGGCGCCCCTACCTCATTAGATTTTGATGTAGTGTTCCATGATTCATTATTTGCATAGAACAGTCAGTGCTCCATGCAATTCATGCCCTCCTTAATACCCATCACCAGGATAACCCATTCCCCAAACCCCTCCCCTCTAAAACCCTCAGTTTGTTTCTCAGAGTCCACATTCTTTTTTGTTCATCTCCCCCTCCAATTTCCTCCAATTCACTTTTCCTTTCCTGCTCCTAATGTCCTCCATGAAATTCGTTATGTTCCACAAATAAGTGAGACCATATAATAATTGACTTTCTCTGCTTGACTTATTTCACTTAGTGTAATCTCCAGTTTCATCCATGTTGATGCAAAAGCTGGGTATTCATCCTTCCTGATGGCTAAGTAATATTCCATTGTATATATGGACCAGATCTTCTTTATCGATTTGTCTGTTGAAGGGCATCTTGGCTCTTTCCACAGTCTGGCTATTATGGACATTGCTGCTATGAACATTAGGGTGCATATGGCCCTTCTTTTCACCACATCTGTATCATTGAGGTAAATACACAGTAGTGCAATTGCTGGGTCATAGAGTAGATCTATTTTTAAATCTTTGAGGAATCTCCACACTATTTTCTAAAGTGGATGCACCAACTTGCATTCCCACCACAGTGTAAGAGGGTTCCCTTTTCTCCACAACCCCTCCATCATTTGTTTTTATCTTTCCTGGTTAATTTTGGCCATTCTAACTGGTGTAAGTTGGTATCTCAGTGTGGTTTTTTTTCCAATTTTAAATCATTTTAATTACTTAAATTCTATATCGAATTATTATTTTTTATAAACATATAATATATTTTTATCCCTAGGGGTACAGGTCTGTGAATCACCAGGTTTAAATACCTCACAGCACTCACCATAGCACATACCCACCCCAATGTCCATAACCCCACCCCCCTTCTCCCAATCCCCGTCCCCCCAGCAACCCTCAGTTTGTTTGTGAGTTTAAGAGTCACTTATGGTTTGTCTCACTCCCAATCCCATCTTGTTTCATTTATTCTTCTCCTACCCCCTTAACCCCCCATGTTGCATCTCCACTTCCTCATATTAGGGAGATCATATGATAGTTGTCTTTCTCCAATTGACTTATTTCGCTAAGCATGATACCCTCTAGTTCCATCTACTTCGTCGCAAATGGCAAGATTTCATTTCTTTTGATGGCTGCATAGTATTCCATTGTGTATATTACCACCTCTTCTTTATCCATTCATCTGTTGATGGACATCTAAGTTCTTTCCATAGTTTGGCTATTGTAGGCATTGCTGTCCCTTCGGATCACTACGTTTGTGTCTTCAGGGTAAATACCCAGTAGAGCAATTGCTGGGTCATAGGGCAGTTCTATTTTCAACATTTTGAGGAACCTCCATGCTGTTTTCCAGAGTGGTTGCACCAGCTTGCATTCCCACCAACAGTGTAGGAGGGTTCCCCTTTCTCCACATCCTCGCCAGCATCTGTCATTTCCTGACTTGTTGATTTTAGCCATTCTGACGGGTGTGAGGTGATACCTCATTGTGGTTTTGATTTGTATTTCCCTGATGCTGAGTGATATGGAGGACTTTTTCAAGTGACTCTTGGCCATCTGGATGTCTTCTTTTCAGAAATGTCTGTTCATGTCTTCTGCCCATTTCTTTTTTTTTTTTTAAGATTTTATTTATTTATTTGACAGACAGAGATCACAAGTAGGCAGAGAGGCAGACATAGAGAGACGAGGAAGCAGGCTCCCTGCTGAGCAGAAAGCCCGATGCGGTGCTCGATCTCATGACCCAAACTGAAGTCAGAGGTTTACCCACTGAGCCACCCAGGCACCCCGCTTCTGCCCATTTCTTGATTGGAATATTTGATCTTTGGGTGTTGAGTTTGCTAAATTCTTTATAGACTTTGGACACTAGTCCTTTATCTGATATGTTGTTTGCAAATTACTTCTCTCATTCTGTCAGCTGTCTTTTGGTTTTGTTAACTGTTTCCTTTGCTGTGCAAAAGCTTTTGATCTTGATAAAATCCCAATAGTTCATTTTTGCCCTTGCTTCCCTTGCTTTTGGCAATGTTCCTAGGATGATGTTGCTGCCTGTGTTCTCCTCAAAGATTTTGATGGATTCCTTTCTCACCTTGAGGTCCTTCATCCATTTTTGAGTCTATTTTTGTGTGTGGTGTAAGGAAATGGTCCAATTTCATTTTTCTGCATGTGGTTGTCCAATTTTCCCAACACCATTTATTGAAGAGGCTGTCTTATTTCCATTGGACATTCTTTCCTGCTTTGTCAAAAATTAGTTGACCATAGAGTTGAGGGTCTATTTCTGGGCTTTCTATTCTGTTCCATTGATCTATGTACCTGTTTTTGTGCCAGTACCATGCTGTCTTGATGATGACAGCTTTGTAATAGAGCATGAAGTCTGGAATTGTGATGCCACCAACTTTGGCTTTATTTTTCAATATCCCTTTCGCTATTTGAGGTCTTTTCTGGTTCCATATAAATTTTAGGATTATTTGTTCCATTTCATTGAAAAAGATGGATGGTACTTTGATAGGAATTGCATTAAATGTGTAGATTGCTTTAGGTAACATAGACATTTTCACAATATTTATTCTTCCAATGCAGGAGCATGGAACATTTTTCCATTTCTTTGTGCCTTCCTCAATTTCTTTCATTAGTACATTATAGTTTTCTGAGTATATATTCTTAGCCTCTTTGGTTAGGTTTATTCCTAGGTATCTTATAGTTTTGGGTGCAACTGTAAATGGGATTGACTCCTTAATTTCTCTTTCTTCTGTCTTGTTGTTGGTGTAGAGAAATGCAACTGATTTCTGTGCATTTATTTTATATCCTGACACTTTACTGAATTCCTGTACAAGTTCTAGCAGTTTTGGAGTGGAGTCTTTTGGGTTTTCCACATATAGTATCATATCATCTGTGAAGAGTGAGAGTTTGACTTCTTCTTTGCCACTTTGGATGCCTTTAATTTCCTTTTGTTGTCTGATTGCTGAGGCTAGGACTTCTAGTACTATTGTTGAATAGCAGTGGTGATAATGGACATCCCTGCTGTGTTCCTGACCTTAGCGGAAAAGCGTTCAGTTTTTCTCCATTGAGAATGATATTTGCAGTGGGTTTTTCATAGATGACTTTGACAATATTGAGGTATGTGCCCTCTATCCCTACACTTTGAAGAGTTTTGATCAGGAATGGATGCTGTACTTTGTCAAATGCTTTTTCAGCATCTATTGAGAGTATCATATGGTTCTTGTTCTTTCTTTTATTAATGTGTTGTATCACATTGATTTGCAGATGTTGAACCAAACTTGCAGCCCTGGAATAAATCCCACTTGGTCGTGGTGAATAATCCTTTTAGTGTACTGTTGAATCCTATTGGCTAGTATTTTAGTGAGAATTTTCACATCTGTGTTCATCAAGGATATTGGTCTGTATTTTTCTTTTTTGATGGGATCCTTGTCTGGTGTTGGGATCAAGGTGATGATGGCCTCCTAAAATGAGTTTGGAAGTTTTCCTTCCATTTCTATTTTTGGGATAGTTTCAGGGGAATAGGAATTAGTTCTTCTTTAAATGTTGGTATAATTTCCCTGGGAAGCCGTCTGGCCCTGGGCTTTTGTTTGTTTGTAGATTTTTGATGACTGTTTCAATCTCCTTACTGGTTATGGGTCTGAACGTTCAGGCTCTATTTCTTCCTGGTTCAGTTGTGGTAGTTTATATGTCTCTAGGAATGAATCCATTTCTTTCAGATTGTCAAATTCGTTGGTGTATAGTTGCTCATAGCATGTTCTTATAATTGTCTGTATTTCTTTGGTGTCAGTTGTGATCTCTACTCTTTCATTCATGATTTTATTTATTTGGGTCCTTTCTATTTTCTTTTTGATAAGTCTGGCCAGGGGTTTATCAATTTTATTAATTCTTTCAAAGAACCAGCTCCTAGTTTCATTGGTTTGTTCTATTGTTTTTTTAGTTTCTATTTCATTGATTTCTGCTCTGATCTTTATGATTTCTCTTCTCCTGCTGGGCTTAGGGATTCTTTCTTGTTCTTTCTCCAGCTCCTTTAGGTGTAGGGTAAGGTTGTGTACCTGAGACCTTTCTTGTTTCTTGAGAAAGGCTTGTACCGCTATCTATTTTCCTCTCAGGACTGCCTTTGTTGTGTCCCACAGATTTTGAAGCATTGTATTTTCATTATCATTTGTTTCCATGATTTTTTTCAATTCTTCTTTAATTTCCCGGTTGACCCATTCATTCTTTAGAAGGATGCTGTTTAGTCTCCATGTATTTGGGTTCTTTCCAAATTTCCTCTTGTGATTGAGTTCTAGCTTCAGAGCATTGTGGTCCGAAAATATGCAGGGAATGATCCCAGTCTTTTCATACTGGTTGAGACCTGATTTAGGATCAAGGATGTGATATCTTCTGGAGAATCTTCCATGTGGACTAGAGAAGAATGTGTATTCTGTTGCTTTGGGATGGAATGGTCTGAATATATCTGTGATTTCCATTTGGTCCAGTGTGTTATTTAAGGCCTTTATTTCCTTGTTGATCTTTTGCTTGGGTGATCTGTCCATTTAAGTGAGGGGAGTGTGAAAGTCCCCTACTATTATTGTATTATTGTTGATGTATTTTTTTGATTTTGTTATTAATTGGTTTATATAGTTGGCTGCTCCCACATTAGGGGCATAGATATTTAAAATTGTTAGATCTTCTTGTTGGACAGATCCTTTGAGTATGATATAGTGTCTTCCTCATCTCTTATTATAGTCTTTAGCTTAAAATATAATTGATCTGATATAAGGATTGCCACTCCTGCTTTCTTCTGATGTCCATTAGCATGGTAAATTCTTTTCCACCCCCTCACTTTAAATCTGGAGGTGTCTTTGGATTTAAAATGAGTTTCTTGTAGGAAACATATAGATGGGTTTTGTTTTTATATCCATTCTGATACCCTGTGTCTTTTGATTGGGGCATTTAGCCCATTAACATTCAGGGTAACTATTGAGAGATATGAATTTAGTGCCATTGTATTGCCTATAAGGTGTCTGTTACTGTATATTGTCTCTGTTCCTTTCTTATCTACTACTTTTAGGCTCTCCCTTTGCTTAGTGGAAACCTTTCAATATTTCCTGTAGAGCTGGTTTGGTGTTTGCAAATTCGTTCAGTTTTTGTTTGTCCTTGAAGCTTTTTATCTCTCCTTCTATTTTCAATGATAGCCTAGCTGGATATAGTATTCTTGGCTGCATGTTTTTCTCATTTAGTGCTCTGAATATATCATGCCAGCTCTTTCTGGCCTGCCAGGTCTCTGTGGATAAGTCTGCTGCCAATCTAATATTTTTACCATTGTATGTTACAGACTTCTTTTTCCGGGCTGCTTTCAGGATTTTCTCTTTGTCACTAAGACTTGTAAATTTTGCTATTAGGTGACTGGGTGTGGACCTATTCTTATTGATTTTGAGGGGGGTTCTCTGCACCTCCTGTATTTTGGTGCTTGTTGCCTTTGCCATATTGGGGAAATTCTCTCCAATAATTCTCTCCAGTATACCTTCTGCTCCCCTCTCTCTTTCTTCTTCTTCTGGAATCCCAATTATTATAATGTTGTTTCGTCTTATGGTGTCACTTATCTCTTGAATTCTCCCCTCGTGGTCCAGTAGTTTTTTGTCCCTCTTTTGCTCAGTGTCTTTATTCTCTATCTTTTGTCTTCTATATCGCTAATTCTTTCTTCTGCCTCATTTATCCTAGCAGTGAAGCCTCCATTTTTTATTTCACCTCATTAATAGCTTTTTTAAATTTCAACTTGGTTAGATTTTAGTTCTTTTATTTCTCCAGAAAGGGCTTTTATATATCCTGAGAGGGTTTCTCTAATATCTTCCATGCCTTTTTTGAGCCCAGCTAGAACCTTGAGAATCGTCATTCTGAACTCTAGATCTGACATATTACCAATGTTTGTATTGATTAAGTCCCTAGCCTTCAGTACCGCCTCTTGTTCTTTTTTTGGGGGTGAATTTTTCTGCCTTGTCATTTTGTCCAGATAAGAGTATTTGAAGGAGCAAGTAAAATACTAAAAGGGTGGCAAAGACCCCAGGTAATTATGCTTTAACCAAATCAGAAGAGATCCCAAATCGTGGGGGGAAGAAAAGGAATAAAAAGTGGTTCAGAAAAAAAAATTAAAAAAAAAAGAAAATGAATAAAGAAAAAATATAAAAAAGAAATAATATATATATATAAGATAAACTAGTTAAAAAACGTTAAGAAAAGGGTACAAGTTAAAAAAAATTTAGCAGAAGAAGAAGAAAAAGAAATTGAAAAAGAAAAAAAATTAAATTAACTGCAAGACTAAAAAATCATGGGGAGAAAGCCTTGAGTTACGTGCTTTGCTTTCTCCTTCTCTAGCATTCTGCTGTTCTCCTTGGTATTGAAACTGCACTCCTTGGTAGGTGAACTTGGTCCTGGTGGTATTTTTTGTTGATCTTCTGGGGGACTGGCCTCTTGTAGTGATTCTCAAGTGTCTTTGCCCCAGGCAGAATGGCACCGCCCTCACGAGGTGCTGGGCTGAGTAATCAGCTCGGGTTTGCTCTCAGGAGCTTTTGTTCCCTGAATGCTTTCTGTAGAGTTCCGGAGGACAGGAATGAAAATGACAGCCTCCCAATCTCCAGCCAAGAGTTGCTGAGAGCTTGGGGCCCCACTCCTCAGTGCACCCTCAGAGAATAGCGCCCTATTACTCCCATCTCCATGACCTCCAGCTGCGCTCCGAGCTCACCGAGCCTGTGACTGGTACAAGGTAACCCTGAGCTGAGAGTTCACTCCTCTGCTTTGTCTCTGTAGCTGGCTTCCTTGTTCTAATACCGGCAAGCTCTGCAACACTCAGACACCCCCGATCCTTCTATGACCCTGCGGGACCTGAGGCCACCCTGACCCCGTGTAGGCTTCACTCCAGTTAAGACTCTGGAGTGATGTCCCTCAGCAGAACAGACTTTTATTTTATTTATTTATTTTTTTAATATATTTTTAAAAGATTTTATTTATTTATTTGAGAGACAGAGATCACAAGTAGGCAGAGAGGCATGCAGAGAGAGAGGAAGGGAAGCAGGCTCCCCACTGAGTGGAGAGCCCAACTTGGGGCTTGATCCCAGGACCCCGGGATCATGACCTGAGCCGAAGGCCAAGTCTCCAACCCACTGATCCACCCAGGTGCCCCTGGAACAGACTTTTAAAAGTCCTGATTTTGTGCTCCGTGTTCCACCACTTGCTGGGAGCCAGCCCCTCCCCCGCAGTCTATCTTCCCGTTGCTTTGGATTCACTTCTCTGCCAGTCCTACCTTACAGAAAGTGGTTGATTTTCTGTTTCTAGAATTGCTGTTCTTCTTCTCTTCGTCTCCCATTGGATTTGTAGGTCTTTGCAATCTTTAGATAAGCTATCTAACTGATCTCTTGCTACCTGAAGTAGTCTCAGCCTGCTATTTCTCCGCCATCCTGAGTCCTCCCTCGTTTTTTTTTTTTTCTTCTCATGATGATTTTAATGAACGCTGAGATACCCATTAATAACTTTGTGTGGTAGTCTGTAAGGATAGCCCCAGTACTATATTTCATCTCCCATGCTTTTCTGCAATGTGAACTTGCCATTCCCACATTACAGTTGGAATCTAATTCTACTTATCTTGGATCTGGGTTAAACATAGGGGCTCCTTGATAAACAGAATGCAGTGAAAGTGACATTCTTTTTTTTTTAATTTCTTTTCAGCATAGCAGTATTCATTGTTTTTGCACCACACACAGTGCTCCATGCAATACATGCCTTCCCCAAGATTGGCTACCCCAATCTCCCACTCCCCGCCCCTTCAAAACCCTCAGGTTTTTTTTTTTTTCAGAGTCCATAGTCTCTCATGGTTCACCTCCCCCTCCAATTTTCCTCAACTCCCTTCTCCTCTCAATCTCCCCATGTCCTCCATGTTATTTGTTATGCTCCACAAATTGGTGAAACCACATGATAATTGACTCTCTCTGTTTATATGAAACCATATGATAATTGACTGTCTCTGATAAGTGACTCTCTCTGGGACTTATTTCACTCAGCATAATATCTTCCAGTCCCATCCATGTTGCTACAAAAGTTGGGTATTCATCTTTTCTGGTGGATGCATAAAACTCCATGGTGTATATGGACCACATCTTCTTTATCCATTTGTCTGTTGAAGGGCATCTTGGTTCTTTCCACAGTTTGGCAACCGTGGCCATTGCTGCTATAAACATTGGGGTACAGATGGCCCTTCTTTTCACTATATCTGTATCTTTGGGGTACATATCCAGTAGTGCAATTGCAGGGTCATAGGGAAACTCTATTTTTAATTTCTTGAGGAATCTCCACACTGTTCTCTGAAGAAGAGGATGGTCAGTCCTAACTGGAGTCAAATCCTGGCTTTTCAACTTACTTGATAATATTATTTAACTCATAAAGTTGTTATAATGAATAGTGTATATACAATACATAACACAAACCTTGAAAAAGTGCTCCCCCACTTTACTTCGTATTTGGTCTGTGTCCCCTCAGATACATAGGCTAGAAGGGATTCCAAGACCTTATAATTATGCTGGTCAAAAGAATGGTTAGTTTTTTAAACTTATAGAAGGAAATATCTTGGGAAGAAAGCTAAGAACATATTGTCTTCAGAGTGAGCAGAATCCCAAAATAGGTTGCTACATACGGGTTTCTAGTCGTGCTTGGGAATGTAGCCGACTGAGCACAGCATAGCCCTATCCTGGGTCTCTGCCAGCTTTGCCCTCCTTCTGTGTGGGACAGGTGCATCTGTGCCTATGGTCCATATTTTGCATCTGTAAGGGATTCAAGCAGGCTTTGATGCAGTAAGAGTTAGACCTGCAAAGGGGTCTAAGTACCCCTGAACCAGTTTCCTGATCAGGAATCTAAACCTTTATCTGTAGAAAATTCTACAGAGCTGTTTACCTAGCTTCAGGAGGAATGTGCCCTCTGTTATGCATGTCTTCTTCTTGTCCCTACCTCTGTTCCTTGGATCTGACCCTTCTCATGTGATCTTGAATATATCAGACTGGGATGATCTTCAGTTGGGGAATTTGGAATGATATTTTTCTTCTTGTGCAAGAAGCTGAAACTGTATAAAAAAACCCTCTACTGTCATTCACTAAGAGAGAGTGGAATAGCATTTTTTATCTTTTACTTTGTTTTCTGGATAATTGTCATTAACCCTCAGAAGTAAACTTTAATGTCTTTTAGCAAATGAAGAAGCTGAGATATTAATAAACAGTGACTACATTAACTTAAGATAGACAGTGAGCATAATAACTTAAGTGGTAAAAAGCTAGTAAGCCCCCGAGCAAGATTGTAAATGTTGGCCTGATTAACCTGACTTATGCTTTACCATGTTATCTACACTAGCTGCATCATCTGTCTTCTTTACTTCTGAGATGAGCCTTCTTCAATATTTCTGGGTTATGTTTATACCCATATTCATAAGGAAGTATAAATTATAGACTCCCAGCCTCCATTACTAATTTATCCCTCCATTCTCCTCCCTAAAGGGGCCAGATAGTTTGGTTTCTGGTGAGAGCTATTTCCTGGGTTGTAGATGGCCACCTTATTACTGTGTTCTCACATGGCCTTTCCTCTGTGTGCATGCATGGAGAGAAAGAGTGAGGAAGCTCTCTGGTATCTCGTATAAAAAGACACTAATTTTATTGGATCAGGGTCTTACCCTTATGACCTCATTTTACCTTAATTGGGGACATGGAGGCTCCATTTCCAAATATATCCACAGTGGGAGTTAGGAATTCAACATGTGAATTGTGGAGGAGGACAGAGCACAAACATTCAGTCCATAACAAGAGGGCTATGGAATCAATCTGACAATCTCATTTCAGACATAGGGATAGTAAGGCAAGAAATTATCATTAAGTTTAGATACAAAGAATAAAAAGAAGTTATCCAGATAAACAGAAGGAGACAGGGGAGTGACCCAGATCTGTGGGAAGAGAGAAAGAAAGAATAACACTTTGGAAAGAATGAAGTTAGTATGTAGTTGTAGTTGTTACTTAGGATAGGGGTAGGAGGTGAGAGACAGAAATGGAAAGTGATGTATGGGGAGTGGAAAGGTAAGCAGACTTAAATCAAGCAGGGCCTTAAATCCTACTTTAAAGATCCTGTGTTATGTTTTAATGGCAGTGGGAAGGCACTGAAAGATTTTACTCAGGAATTGTCATGAGCAAGTTTTTGTTGTGGAAACAGAATTCTTTCTGCAGTGTGGAAAATAGATTGGAGAGGGAGAAATCTGAGGCTGAGATAATGATAAGAGGCTCTTAAAAGTAGCCAATGGCTATAAAAACTGGTTACCTAAAGCAGTGGAGATGGAGAGAAATTGACAGATTTTAAAAATTTATTTCAAGATAGAATTAATATTTCATGATTACACATGGGTATAAGAGAGAGGAAGGAGTCAAAGATTCTTCAAAATTTCTTAATTTAATTAATGGTGGCAGATTTATACTGCTTACTGAAAAGAGGGGGGCACAAAAGAGGAAGAGCATGTTTTTGTATCTGGGAGCATTTTGGACATATTGCATTCAAAGTATCCAAGGCAACCAAGGGGGTTGTCCATAAGGTAATTGAATATATTTCCTGAAACTCAGAGGAAGTATATTCTTTGGAGATTTATGTTTACAAGTATTTGTCACATTCATGGTAACTGAAACATAGGTATTTATGCCATCATCTGGTAAGAAAAGAGAGTCAGGTCCAAGTTATTTATAAGAAACATTTAGGAACACACAGAATAATAAAGAGTCTATGAAGGACATCAAAAAAGAACAGTTATAAGTAGAAGAATAAACTTAGGAAGTCAAGGGAAAAGAAAATGAACATTAGTATCATAGGGTGCTGGGAGGTCAAGTAAAGGCATGTAGAAAAATTCCATGAGTCAGCAAAAGAAGGTCTTTCGTGAACTTCAGAAAAGCAGTTTAAAAAGTGTGGCTGTTTGGGATCTAATGATAATGTAATGGGTTGAAGAACATGTGGGTACAAAGGAAGTAGAGATAGTAAACACACTCATTAAGAAGTTACTTTACACTTTATTTAAAAATCATCTGGAGGGTCAGTTGGCTGGCTTAGTTGGTAGAACATACTACTCTTGATCTCAATATTATACATTTGAGTTTCATGTTGGCTATTAGGGAGGGCACGTGTTGGGATGAGTGCTGGGTGTTATATGCAACTAATGAATTGTTGAACATTACAACAAAAATTTATGATGTATTATGTGCTGGCTAACTGAAAATAATTAAAAACAATAAAATTAAACCTTTAAAAATAAATAAAAATAAATTAAAAATAAAATAATCTGGAAGTTCTCATCAATTACACTTTTTGTAATCCTACCCTCCGTGTTGAATCTATCACTAAGCCAACTAAGCTTATCGTCAAAACATATCCCATTTTATCTATTTCTTCTTCTCTACTACCACTTTAATCCAATTCAATATTATTGTTTACTTGGACCATGGCAATATCTTCTATCTTACCCTTCTGTTTCCAGAGTAATCTTTTGAAAACATAAAGCATGTTGTTCTCCTGCTTAAAACCCAGTCAGGGTTTGTGCTTGTACTTATAATAAATTCCAAATATTGTACTCTGGGTTCCACATCTATCTGCAATCAAGCATCTGCATACTTCTTCAACTTCATCTTGTACCACTCTTTTCATTCCCACTCTGCTCTAGCCACACTATTTATTCCTTAAAAACTTTGTGTTTGTCTCTACTGTAACTTTTTGCAATAGCTGTTCTCAGTGCCTGGGATACTCTTTCTCCAGATCTTTATCTTGTTCCTTTATTCACATTTCACCCTAAATGCCCCCTCTTCAGTGATGAGTTTCCAAACCACACAATATAACAACCTCATATTTCCTACTCTTACTTTGAACAGTGTCTGTACACTCTTTTTAATATTTTTTGTTGGTTTTTGTTTGTTTGTTTTATTTCTTTTCAGCCCAACAGTATTCATTGTTTTTGCACTACACCCAGTGCTCCATGCAATCTGTCTCCTCTCTAATACCCATCACCTGGTGTTTGTTTGGTTTTATTTGTATTTTTTTCAATAGAAAATGAGCACTAGGTGTTGTATGTAAGTGATGAATCACTAAATTCTACTCCTGAAGCCACTATTACCCTATACGTTAACTAATGAGAATTTAAACAAAAACTTGAATCAAACAAACTAAAAAATGCCAAATAGAAAAGAAAAAAAACTTACCAGAAAAAATACTAATTGACCTTTGATAGCTTACTAAATACCAAAAACTGTGCAAAAAAAAAGAAAGAAAGAAAATAGAAATGAAAGTAAGTTTCATAAGTTCAGATGTCTTCCTATTCTATTCATTTTATTTCTACACCTAGCTCATATTTTGGCACATGGTGGGCCTCCAAATAAATTTTTGAGATGTACATGTGGATAGATGGATGACTGAAGTTTTTAAGGAGGTTGGGAGAGCTAGTGTTCTGGCTACAGAAAGGGTGTCAAAGAAAGCTAATTTGAAATTGTTGAGACATGAGCATATGAAAATGCTGCTGAGAAGGAACCAGTATAAAGGGAGAGGATCAAGTAAAATAAACACACAGGAGGATAATATGACTGTCATTGTTCATTTTTAACCAGTTTGTCATTTTAATGAACTGGTTTTTGAACTAAATACTTTTGATCCAATTCTATGTTATCAGTTTTACCTGTGCATTGTTGAAAGCTGGATAACTGTATTATCATGAGTTATTTTGTAATTAGAGAAGGCTCTGGCACAGTTAAGAAGAGTGTTGCCAGAAACCAGGTGTCTGACTTCTGTGGGTACTTGGCCTCTAATGGCCTCAGGAGGAAATGATTGGCAAGAGCTTCTTCCTCTCCTGCACCATTGTTTCTATCCCCTGGTCTCAATATGGTATGTTGGACAGATGGGAGACAACTGATGCAGAGAAAGACCCTTTCCTTTGTGGAGAGCAGCCTTCGAAAGCAGCCATTGCATACTGAGCTCTTGAGAAGACCAGAGCATGTCTGTTTAGAAGAAAAAAAAATTTTTTTTAGCATGGTTAACTGTGGTGCATTTAGATTATTTTACTTCTCCTGCTACTTGTCAAACAAATACACACACATGCAAACACACACACATTTATACACACCCCCCACCTTAGTTTCATTTTCTGGTTCTTAGAAGTACAGTATATATTAAGTAACACACTATAATTTCCTGTATGTATGGTTCCTTGGTTTTGTTATCTGTTTTTGCCTTTGAAAGAATAGGGAAAACACATTCTAAGATACATTGTGTTACCAATCATCCTCTTCTGTTTTCTTACCATTTTCCTTTCTGAGAGTTAAGTCTCCAAAAGATACAGGAAGATACGTGAAGTTTATGACTGGGAGAACAATATTCCCTTAAAAAGTTGTCCTAGTGCAGTAGAAAAGCAACTGTCTTGTTTTCTGATTCTTGGATAATTTGGTTAAAGTAGATGCTAGATCTCTAAGTCTGCTTTAAGTGGGAGAAAAATAGTGTTTTCCTACCTACTCCCAGTCACAAAGGTACATATGATGCTCTGCTTTATACGGGGTGGGGGGCACGGGCATTGTCACTTATACATACGTGTAGATACATAGATAGATAGACATATGTCCATCTATCTAATAATAATTTAGTATGATTTTAACAATACATTTTTATTAACAAATAATGTACTACTTGCCCAAGGGTACAGGTCTGTGAATCATCAGTCTACACATTCCATAGAACTCACCACAGCCCATACCCTACCCAATGTCCATAACACAGCCATCCTATCTGTACTACCCAACCCCCAGCAGCCCTCAGTTTGTTTCATGGGATTAAGAGTTTCTTAGGGTTTGTCTCCCTCCCAATCTCATCTTGTTTCACTTTTTTCCTTCCCTACCCCCCAAACCTCCACCCTGCCTCTCAAATTCCTCATATCAGAGAGATCATATGATGATTGTCTTTCTCTGATTGACTCATTTCTCTCAACATAATACCCTCTAGTTCCATCCACATCATTGCAAATGGAAAGATTTCATTTCTTTTGATGGCTCAATAGTATCCCATTGTATCTATACGCCACGTTCTTTTTATCCAGTCATCTCTTGATGGACATCTAGGTTCTCTCCATACTTTGGCTATTATGGATATTGCTATTATGGATACTATGGATATTATGGATATTGCTGCTATATACACTCAGGTGCACGTGCCCCTTCGGATCACTATATTTGTATCTTTAAGGGAAACACCCAGTAGTGCGATTAGTGGGTTATAGGATAGCTTTATTTTCAACTTTTTGAGGAACCTCCATACTGTTTTCCAGAGTGGCTGCACCAGCATGCATTCCCACCAGCAGTGTAGGAGGATTCCCCTTTCTCCGAATCCTCGCCAACACCTGTCATTTCCTGACTTGTTAATTTTAGCCATTCTGACTGGTGTGAGGTGGTATCTCCTTGTGGTTTTGATTTGTATTTCCCTGATGGCGAGTGATGTGGAGCACTTTTTCATGTGTCTGTTGGCCATCTGGATGTCTTCTTTGCAGAATGTCTGTTCCTGTCTTCTTCTCATTTCTTGATTGGATTATTTGTTCTTTAGGTGTTGAGTTTGACACCTTCTTTATAGAATTTGGATACTAGCCCTTTATGTGATATGTCATTTGCAAGTATCTTCTCCCATTCTGTTAGTTGTCTTTTGGTTTTGTTGACCGGTTCCTTTACTGTGCAAAAGCTTTTGATCTTGTTGAAGTCCCAGTTTTGAAGTTCATTTTTACCCTTGTTTCCCTTGCCTTTGGCAATGTTTCCAGGAAGAAGTTACTGTGGCTGAGGTTGAAGAGGTTGCTTCCTGTGTTCTCTTCAAGGATTTTGATGGAAATCTGTCTCACAGTGAGGTCTTTCATCCATTCTGAGTCCATTTCTGTGTGGTGTAAGGAAATGGTCCAGTGTCATTTTTCTGCATGTGACTGTCCAATTTTCCCAACACCATTTGCTGAAGAGACTGTCTTTTTTCCATTGGACAGTCCCTCCTGCAGATTGTCGCAGATTAGTTGACCATAGAGTTGAGGGTCCATTTCTAGGCTCTCTACTCTGTTCCATTGATCTATGTGTCTGTTTCTGTGCCAGTACCATACTGTCTTGATTACAAGCTTTGTAATAGAGCTTGAAGTCTAGAATTGTGATGCCACCAGCTTTGGTTTTCTTTTTCAACATTCCTCTGGCTATTCGGGGTCTTTACTGGTTCCATATAAATTTTAGGATTATTTCTTCCATTTCTTTAGAAAAGATTGATAGTATTTTGATAGGGATTGTGTAAATGTGTAGATAGCTTTAGGTAGCATAGACATTTTCACAATATTTGTTCTTCCAATCCATGAGCATGGAACGTTTTTCCATTTCTTTGTGTCTTCCTTAATTTCTTTCATGAGTATGTTTTAGTTTTCTGAATACAGACTCTTTGCCTCTTTGGTTAGGTTTATTCCTAGGTATCTTATATTTGATGTACAATTGTAAGTGGAATCGACTCTTTGATTTCTCTTTTTTCTGTCCTGCTGTTGGTGTATAGAGAGGCAACTGACTTCTGTGCATTGATTTATATTCTGACACTTCACTGAATTCCTGTATGAGTTCTAGCAGTTTTGGAGTGGAGTCTTTTAGGTTTTCCACATAAAGAATCATATCATCTGCAAAGAGTGAGAGTTTGATTTCTTTGCTGATTCAAATGTCTTTTATTTCTTTTTGTTGTCTGATTGCCAAGGCTAGGACTTCCAGTACTATGTTGAATAGCAGTGGTGATAGTGGACAGCCCTGCTGTGTCCCTGACCTTAGGGGAAAATCTCTCAGTTTTTCCCCCTTGAGAATGATATTTGTAGTGGGTTTTTCATAATGGTTTTGATGATACGGAGGTATGTACCCTCTATCCCTACACTTCGTAGAGTTTTGGTCAAAAAAGCATGCTTTACTTTTTCAAAGGCTTTTTCAGCAACTATGGTTCTTGTTCTTTCTTTTGTTAATGTATTGTATGACATGGATTGATTTGCAGATGTTGAAGCAATCTTGCAGCCCAGGAATAAATCCCCTTGGTCATGGTGAATAATCATTTTAATCTACCATTGGATCCTATTGGCTAGTATTTTGGTGAGAATTTTCTCATCTGTCTTTATTGAGGATATTGGTGCGTAATTCTCCTTTTTGATGGGGTCTTTGTCTGGTTTTGGGATCAAGGTAATGCTGGCCTCATAAAATGAGTTTGGAAGTTTTCCTTCCATTGCTGTTTTTTGGAACAGTTTCAGGAGACTAGGTGTGAATTCTTCTTTAAATGTTTGGTAGAATTCCCATGGGAAGCCCTCTGGCCCTGGGCTCTTGTTTGTTTGGAGATTTTTGATGACTGCTTCAATGTCCTTACTGGTTATGGGTCTGTTCAGGTTTTCTATTTATTCCTGTTTCAGTTTTGGTAGTTTATGTGTCTCCAGGAGTGCATCCATTTCTTCCGGTTGTCTAATTTGCTGGCGTATAGTTGCTCATAATATGTTCTTATAATTGTTTGCATTTCTTTGGTGTTTGTTGTGATCTCTCATTCATCATTCATGATTTTACTACATAGAGTAGTATCTTTTTGGTAAGTCTGGCCAGGGGTTTATCAATCTTACTAATTCTTTCAAAGAACCACCTCCTAGTTTCATTGATTTGTTCTTCTGTTCTTTTCGTTTCTATTTCATTGATTTGTACTCTGATCTTTATTTTTTCTCTTCTCCTTATGTCTTTAGGCTTTCTTTGCTGTTCTTTCTCCAGCTACATTAGGTGTAGGGTTAGCTTGTGTACTTGAGACCTTACTTGGTTCTTGAGAAAGGCTTGTGTTTCTATATACTTTCTACTCATGGACGGCCTGTGCTGTGTCCCAAGATTTTGAACAGTTGTGTTTTCATTTTCATTTGTTTCCATGATTTTTAAAAATTCTTCTTTAAGTTCCTGGTTGACCCATTCTTTCTTTAGTACGATGCTCTTTAGCCTGCGTGTATTTGAGTTCTTTCCACCTTTCCTCTAGTGATTGAGTTCTAGCTTCAGAGCATTGTGGTCTGAAAATATGCAGGGAATGATCCAGGTCTTTTAGTATTGATTGAGACCTGATTTGTGTCCCAGCATGTGATCTAGTTTCTCAAATGTGCCGTGTGCACTAGAGAAGAATGTGTATTATATTGATTTGGGATGGAATGTTCTGAATATATTTGTTATGTCCATCTGATCCAGTGTGTCCTTTAAGTGCTTTATTTCCTTGTTGATCTTTTGTTTTGATGATCTGTTCATTTCAGTGTGGTGGTTGTTAAAGTCCCCTGCAATTATTGTATTATTGTTGATGTGTTTCTTTGTTATTAATTCGTTTATATAATTATCTGCTCCCCTGTTAGGGGCACAGATATTTAAAATTGTTAGATCTTCTTGTTGGACAGATCCTTTAAGTGTTCTTCCTCCTGTCTTATTCAAGTCTTTGCTTAAAATCTAATATATCTGATATCAGGATTGCCACTGCAGCTTTCTTTTGATGTCCATTAGCATGGTAAATGGTTGTCCACCCCCTCACTTTAAATGTGGAGATGTCTTTGGGTCTAAAATTAGTTTCTTTTAGACAACAAAACAAGGTTTTTTTTTTTTTTTTTTTTTTTTTTTTTTGTTTTTTTTTTTTTTTTTTTTTTATCCATGCTGATACCCTATGTTTTTTTTTGGGAATGTAGCCCACTTATATTTAGGGTAACTATTGAAGGATATGAATTTAGTGCCATTGTATTGCCTGTAAGGTGATTGTTATTGTATATTGTCTCTGTTCCTTTCTGGTCAGGTTTTAGACCCTCTCTTTGCTTAGAGGACCCCTTTCAATATTTCCTGTAGGGCTGGTTTGGTGTTCGCAAATTCTTTTAATTTTTGCTTTTCCTGGAAGATTTTTATCTTTCCTTCTATTTTCATTGATAGCCTAATTGGATATAGTATTCTTGGCTGCATATTTTTCTCATTTGTGCTCTGAATATATCATGCCAGTGCTTTCTGTCCAGCCAGATCTCTGGATAAGTCTGCTGCCAATTAATATTTTTACCATTGTATGTTACAGACTTCTTGTCCTGTGTTGCTTTCAGGGTTTTCTCTTTGTCACTAAGACTTGTAAGTTTTACTGTTAGATGACAGAGTAGACTTATTTTTATGGATTTTGAGTGGGGTTCTCTGTGCCTCCTGGATTTTGATGCTTGTTCTCCTTGCAATGTTAGGGAAATTCTCTACTATAATTTGCTCTAATATACCTTCTGCCCCCCCTCTCTCTTTTGTATTCTTCTGGGATCCCAATTATTCTAACTTTGTTTCATGTTATGGTGTCTCTTATCTCTCAAATTTTCCCTTCATAGTCCAGTCGTTGTATGTGTCTCTTTTACTTGGCTTTTTTATTCTTAGTCATTTGGTATTCTATGTCACTAATTCTCACTTATGCCTCATTTATCCTAGCAAAAAGAGCCTCCATTTTTTATTGTACCTCATTAACAGCTTTTAGCAAAAATTTCAACTTGTTATAGTTCTTTTATTTCTCCAGAAAGAGTTTCTCTAGTATCTTCCATGCTTTTTTCAAGCCCAGCTAGCACCATGAGAATTGTCATTCTGAACTCTAGTTCTGACATATTACCAATGTCCATATTGGTTAGGTCCCCAGCTATTGGTACTGCTCTTACTCTTATTCTTTTCTTTTCTTTTATTTTTTTGTGGTGAGTTTTTCTGCCTTTCATTTTCTCCAAGTAAGAATACATGAATGAGAGAATAAAATACTAAAAGGGTGGCAGAGATCTGAGAAAATTGTATGCTAACCAAATCAGAAGAGATCTAAAACCCAGGGTATAGGGGAGATAAAAGAAATAAAAATATATATTATTTTATATACACATATAAATACATATATATATATAATTTTATTGTTTTTAATTTTTTTTTATATATGTTCATATACATATATAAATATATTAGACTGGTGAATAGAACAGAGCCACCTTCTTGATTTGGGTGTATTTTGGTCTCTTAGAGGAAACTACCTCCCACAATTCTAAAGAAAGAAAAACTTACATATACAAAAATAAGGGTAAACACGATGATGGGATTGAATATGACCCCAAAGATGAAAATTAAAAAAAAAAATTCTAAAAAGCAAATGATAATATAAGTTGGTTGGGAAAAAAAAATAGAGGAGAGTTGTGCTCAGGTTTGGGACTAGAACAAAGCCATGTGGTAGATTAGGGTATATTTTGATCTATTAGAAGAAATTGTATTCCAAAATGTTTTAGGGAAAAAAAAATCCATGGGGCACCTAGGTGGCTCAGTGGGTTAAGGCTCTGCCTTCAGCTCGGGTCATGATCTCAGGGTCCTGGGATTGAGCCCCACATTGGGCACTCTACTCAGCAGGAAGTCTGTTGCTCCCTCTCTCTCTTTCTGCCTGCCTCTCTATCTACTTAGATCTCTCTCTGTGTCAAATAAATAAATAAAATCTTTTTTAAAAAAATATATGTATACATGGGGTACCTGGGTGGCTCAGTGGGTTAAAGCCTCTGCCTTCAGCTCAGGTCATGGTTCCAGGGTCCTGGGATCAAGCCCCACATCAGGCTCTCTGCTCAGCAAGGAACCTGCTTCCTCCTCTCTCTCTGCCTGCCTCTCTGCCTACTTGTGATCGCTGACTGTCAAATAACTAAATAAAATCTTTAAAAATATATATTTATATATATACAAAAAATAAGGTTAAATACAATGAAGGGATAAAATATGACTATAACAATGAAGGTTTAAAACTTTTTTTTTTTTTAGAAAGGTATTGTTAAGATAAACTAGTTAAAAAACGTTAAAGGGGGAATGAGGAAAGGTTAATAAAATTGAATACAAAAAAATAAAATAAAATAAATTAACTTTGCAAGATTAAAGGATCATGGGGGAAAAGCCATGAATTCTATGTGTTGCTTTCCCCTAGCTCTGGAGTTCTGCTGTTCTCCTTGTGTATCGATCTTGGTCTTGGCTGGGTGTTCTTGCCAATCTTCTGTGGTAGGGGTCTGTTGCAGTGATTCTCAAATGTCTTTGCCTGAGGTGGAACTGCACAACCCTTGTCAGGAACCTGGCTAAATAATCTGCTTGGGCTCATTCTTTGAGGTTTTGTTCCCTGAAAACTTTCTGTACTGCTTTGGAGGACAGGAATGAAAATGGTGGTCTCCCACTCTCTGGCCCAGAGAAGCCGAGAGCTTGGGGCCCCACTCCTCAATGTGCCCTTAGATATAAGCTGTCAATTACTCCTGTCTCCCAAGTCTCCAGCCACACTCTGAGCTCTCCTGGCCTGTAACCAATAATTTCTATCTCTGATGCATTGCCCCATTTGGAGTCTCCAAATCCAGCAGATTCCTGCCATTCTGCTTCTCCCAGAGGAGGAAGGGGAGTCTCCCCAGATCTGCCACTTGTGGGGTCCCTGCTTAAAGAGCAGTGGCCTGACTGTGCCTTGGATTATGGTTTAAGGTAACCCTGATCTGAAAGCTCACTCTGGCTCTGTTTCTGTAATTGGTTTCCTTGCTCTGATACCTGGTGGCTCTGCCCCACTCAGACACCCCTGATCTTTCTGTGACTCCGCAGAACCTGAGACCATACTATCGCCTCAAGGGCCCCACCACTTAGCCTCTGGAGTGATGTCCCTCAGTGGAGCAGACTTCTAAAAGTTCTGATTTTGTGCTGCACTGCTCTGCTTCTTGCTGGGAGCTGGCCCCTCCCCCCGACTGTCTATTTTCCTGTCATTTTGGATTCACTTCTCTGCATGTCCTACCTTTCAGAAAATGGTAGGTTTTCTGTTCCTAGAATTGCTACTCTTCTTCTCTTCTATCACCTCTTGAGTTTGTAGGTGTTTAGAATGGTTTGATAACTATCTAGCTGAAATTGTGGGGTCTGATGTCATTTTAGTTTGGTACTCCTCCGCCCTCTTGCCTCCCCCCTTAACATTACTTTTAAGATAGGTTCCATACACTTTTTTTTTCTGTTCACTTCTTCCTTCTTTCCTGTTCTTTAATCTCTTTCTACTTATACTTCTCTCAATCTCATTCAGTCATTCTTTCATTCTTTCAAGAATTGCTGAATACCTAACATGTTCCAGGCATTAAACCAATTATTGGGAATATGATTATTTAACAAAAATAAGCCATTTTTTTTCCTTCAAGGTGAATTTGTACCTAAACAATTACATTCCAGTATATGTGCTCTAATCAAGGCCACCTATAGTACCATGGGAGCTCATTAAAGGTCACACATAGGGAGAGCTGAAGACGTAATAAGTGCTTAATTCATATTGATGACCTTTTAATGCATATGCATATTTCAGTGCAACCATATGAAAACAAATACCTTTTCCTCCACAGGAAATGGATTATGGTCATAGCAAGCCATTCCTCTGTAATAGCAAATGTGTTTTTATTATGGCATGACATACAGGGCTAGGTGTGTCAGGCATTTTTTTTTTTTTTTCATGTCACTCTAGAACAAGTGTTCCATTTGAAAAACAGGCAAGATGGATGATTTGGATTTTTCTTTTATGGTTTAATTAGTTTAATTCTTTTTGAAGCAAAGCATTAGATAGAGAGTCCAGAATAACAATTTATACCTGATTTTCTGTGCTATGGGTCCAGGGTCATTTGAGGGTTAAAAAGCAGATTTTATAGATATAAATGAAACCACTCATTGACTTAGCCCATCCTCCCTGCCAAGGCAAACTTATTACTGAAACAATTCACTTTATCTGGTGAATTTTAAGCAGTGCTGGAGCAGAGAGAAGGTAAGACTGACATATAGTGAATTTCTTGCACCAAATATATCTTTTCCAAGGAAATTTTCAATTTAAGAAACTTCTAATGCATCTTCAGGTTTTCTTTTTCTTTTTCTTTTTTTTGTTCTTTTTGAAAGAGATAGGATGTTTATATCTCATTTATGTTAAAATATTAACTACTCATCATGTGCCTGCAATATGAAGCAACAACAATAAGGAGTGGGAACAGGCTGACCCTACGGTCCTGTGTTTCTTAAAGAAGCTTGCCATTTAAAAAATTTTGTTTTGGCTCAGTGGGAAAGGAGGATTGTTGAACATGAATTTCAGATCCATCTCTTGCCTCTGACAGTTACTTCAAGAGCTCCAATCACATTAGAGCCTCTTCAGCTTGAGCCAAAATTTATAACATAAATACAACATTTTTCAAATCTTAATCAACTGAGAGGTCGTTCTCCTCAAAGTGCAGTTTTACTGCTGCCATCAGAAAATCAATGGGGAAGGGCTTCCTGCCCTTCCTGCCACAGCACCAGACACACTACTTTCTTCCTGCCACAGCACCAGACACAAAATGAAATGCTCCAGTAAGGTCTGCTTCATATTCAGCTGTAGCTCTTAGAGCATATTTTGTTTTAGTGCCAGTGGCACTTTTGATCCCCAATGTATAGGTCCTACCTAGGGGAAACAGTCCAGTCAGCAGTAGCATAATCAGATTTTAAAAAGAAGCTTTGATATTGTTCTTCTTTGTTTTAAAAAGCTATTATTTCTATTGTCTATAGAATAAAACCCCAATTCTTTGGTTTGGTATCAGAACTCTTCATATACCACCTAGTCAGCTTAACACTGCTTGGTGTAGAGGAGTAATTAAGAAATATTGTGAGTAGTCAAATAAATGAATCTATCCTTGGGCATCCACATCAAACTTTTCCCTGTAAAATATTATACCCTCAGGTCTTCAGGTCTTGATTCACACAGATCTTTGAACTTAGTGCCCCCTTTCTCTCTAATACCCTAAGAAAATATTCTTGTTCCTTTGACTGGCTCAGAAGTCACCTTTGTGAAAATTTTCTCTCTCCTGTTCCAAGCCAAGAAGGGATCTAGAAGTTTCTTTCTATGTGGTCCCACTGCACATTTCTATACCTCCATGATAGTCCTTGACATTATTTTCAGGCCAGGTACAGATGGGCCTGATTCTCTGTCTGATAGAATGTGAATTCTGTCAGAGGCAACACACTGTTTAATCAGCACTGAGGATTTTAAAATATATCAGTTAAATTAAACTGGCATTCTGTACAAGCCATATTTTCTGAGATATGAAGTCACAAGATTGGGAATGAGAAGTTTTCCACCCACCTGTATAATCTTGGTCTAGCTCTCTGGACCTCAATGTCTTACTCAGGTGATACAGTGGCCTAACTGATCTCTAAAATTTATTTTTACTTAATCATTATTATTATTATATTATAATATTTGTTATTGTAATATTATTATTTTATTTTTACTGTTACTACTACCCCAATTAGTCATGCTAGCAACAGCATTATTCAAGTCCCTACTATATGTTAAGCCCTACGAACTTAACTTACATATTGCATTTCATCTTCAAAAAAATCACATGAGTTAGATGTTTTACTTAATCATTATTATTATTATATTATAATATTTGTTATTGTAATATTATTATTTTATTTTTACTGTTACTACTACCCCAATTAATCATGCTAGCAACAGCATTATTCAAGTCCCTACTATATGTTAAGCCCTACGAACTTAACTTACATATTGCATTTCATCTTCAAAAAAATCACATGAGTTAGATGTTGTTACCTTCATTGCACAAAGATGAGAATTGATGCTCACAGGCTGAGAAACTAGTCACCCGGCTAGAATGTGACAGAAGTAGAATTTAATTCCAGTATTTTGAATTCTGGTTCCTAAAAGATGAACTTTTACTCATTATAACCATTACTATGAATGCAAGAAAAAAATGCATGTTTTACTAGAAATAAATATTTGATTATAATTAAAAATAATGTAACATCATAAAAGACATGGAAACCAGAGAACTCCAAGAAAAACAAAGAAGAGTAAATCACTCATAATTGTACTAACCAGAGAGAACCCATGTTAACATGCTTGTGAATTTCCTTTAAGTGTTTTTTTGATGCTTTTTATCTTCTTTATCTTATGTTACCTGTGTTTCAAGTATATTTATATATGTATATGTGTTTACACAGTTGATAACTGCATATTAGTTGAGGTATAAAACTGGCATGGTGGGGCAAAATGAGTGTGTAGAGGCTGTAATTCTTTTGTCCTTGTCTGGCCTGAGCCTCATAGTTTACCTGGACAAGGACTGCTCTTACCACAAATACATTTGAGGCATTTGGGCTCTGACTCACACCAACAAGTGTCTCCTCCACATGCCAGAATTAGATAACTTTAATTCATTGGAGATATTAGAGTTCTTGAAGGATGGCATAAAAACCATTTGGGAGAAGAAATGAATTTGAACAATTGACTGAATTTCATCTTTTGGGGGAAAAGCAAAACCATTCTTAGACTTTGGTGAAAACTCAAACCTTGAAAAAGATTCAGACTTTGAGATTACATTAACTGAATTGCAGTCCAGGATCTATTAATTTCTTACTCAGAAGCCTGAGATGTATATCAGTTTAGAAGCTTGATAAGGTCTAAGGAGAAACTGGAATCTGAGAAGGTTGAAGTCATTTGTTTTAATTTTCTTGCCTAAGAGATGATGGGCTGAGGACTAAGTCTTAATATGGCAAAGAAGTAAAGTAGATTCAGCATCTACTTTGGCCTCACACTGGTAGGTCTTGGCCATACATTCTATCATTTTACGCTCTCATTGACTCTGTAAGATGAAGGTGCTATCTCCTTTATAGAGAAGAGAGAACTGAGATAAAATAATCTGCTCAAGGTTGCAAGAATCTAGTAAGTAGCAGTGTCAGCACTTGAATCTTTATCTAAGTGTCTCCAATGTCTGTTCTTTTAGCAATGCTATAGATCTGAGGCTTCCATCATTCTTTTAGTAATGTCATAGTTCTGAGGCTTTCCAACTCCCAAAATAGATCTCTTTCTAGCTCTTGCAGACATTTTATGGAATAGGTCATTATGACTATAAGGGGATAGAAGTTTCATTAAAGGAATTGGAAATATCTAATTAATCATGTGGGAGGATCTAAGGAAGTGATGATTAAGAAGGGGCAGTTAGAGGATCAGAGAAGAATACACCAGCCCGTCAATCTGAGAAGCATAATGTCAAAGTGAGACAGCAGTGTGTGATCATGGAGAGATCTATGGAAAGCCATTGGCTCTACTGATGATGGGAGTCTGTAGCCAGACATCTTGTGGTTGGTTTGGGGTTTCTGGTTAGTATCTACTGATGATGGGAGTCTGTAGCCAGACATCTTGTGGTTGGTTTGGGGTTTCTGGTTAGTAAGGCCAGCAATAAGGGGAAAGAACTGAAATTAGAGCAGGGGAGAGGAAGGACAAGCTGTAATCCTCTAGAAACCTCTGTGTCTGATGTTACAACATCTGACTAAGCAAAGATCTATGGAGGCTAATGGCTGCTGCTTTATTTTCACCTTCAAAATCATGGGAAATTTCCTCATTTGACCAACTTTAAGCCAAAAACTACACAGGAAAAGTCATTCTGAAAAACAGAGTTCCCTGTTTAGCTGCATCTTCCACTGGGGCCATTTGGACAGTTTGAAGACTGGTATGCTCCAGAAGAAATCATGTCCAACTATCTATCCTAAAGCCAAATATCTATAGCAGAACTGTCCTATAGGACTTTCTGCAGTGGTAGAAATATTCCATATCTATGATGCTTAATACTGTAGCTATTAACCGCATGTGACTATTGAGTTCTTCAGTTGTGGCTAGTGTGTCTAAGGAACAAAATTTTAAATTTTATGTCTTATTCTTTGCATTGTTTTATTAGCCACATGCAGCTAGTGACTATTGTATGGGACAGGCAAATCTGTAGTGTCTGTCACTTCAGCACCTGGGCACACTGTAGCAGTAACAGATGTTGAGATCAAATTACATCTAGAACAACCAGTTCTCAGAACAGAGTTTATTCATAGTGTGTGCTTAGTAAAGGTTGAATGACCCTCCTAAGCTCATTTATTTTCCTCTGTATTCTTTTCTTCTAGTATTCTCTCTCTTTTTGAAAATTTTGAAAAATGTTCATTCCAGTATAGTTTACATATAGTGATATATTACTTTCAAGTGTACAATACAGTAATTCAACAACTCTAAATATTATTCAGTGTTCATCACACAAAAATGAACTGTTTATTCCTCATTAACTTTTTCATCCATCTCTGCACCTACCTCCCCTCTGATAACCACCAGTTTGTTCTCTGTAATTAAGAGTATGTTTTTGGTTTATTTATTTCTTTTTTTTTCCTTTGCTCACTCATTTTGATTCTTAAATTTCACATATGAGTGAAATCATATGGTATTTGTCTTTGATTGACTTAATTTGCTTAGCATGATACTCTCTCTCTCCATCCATGTTATTGCAAATGGGAAGATTTTGGCTGAATAATATTCCATTATGTGTCCATTCATCAATGGATAGTTGGGCTTCTTCCATAGTTTGGCTATTATGAATAATGCTGCTATAAACTTAGGAGTGCATGTATCCCTTTGAATTAGTGTTTTTGTATTCTTTGGTTAAATACCCAGTAGTGCAATTACTGGATCATAGGGTAGTTCTATTTTTAGATTTTGAAGGATCTCCATACTCTTTTCCACAGTGGTTGTGTCAGTTTGCATTCCCACTAACAGTGCATGAGAATTCCTGTTTCTCCACATCCTTACCAATGCCTGCTGTTCCTAGCATTTTTATTTTAGCCATTCTGACAGGTATGAGGTGATATCTCATTATAGTTTTGATTTGCCTATCCGTGATGATGAGGGAAGTTGAACATCTTTTCATGTGTGTTGGCCATTTGCATGTTTTCTTTGAAGAAATGTCTATTCATATCTTCTGCACATTTGTTAATTGGATTATTTGTGTTTTGGGGTATTGAGTTGTATAGGTTCTTTGTATATTTTGGAAACTAACCCTTTATCAGATATATCATTTGCAAATATCTTCTTCCATTAGGTAGGTGGCCTTTTCATTTTGTTGATTGCTTCCTTCACTGTAAGAAGTGTTTTGTTTTGGTTTGGTTTAGTTTTTTGAAAGTAGTTTCAATAGTTTATTTTGGCTTTTATTTATATCCCTTTCCTCAGGGGATATATCTAGAAAAATGTTGCTATATATCCAGAAAAATCAGCTATGGTTGATGTCAGGGAAATTACTGCCTGTGCTCTCTCCTAGGATTTTTATGGTTTACGTCTCCCATTAGGTCTTTAATCCATTTTGAGTTTATTTTTGTGTATAATGTAAGCAAATCGTCCACTTTCATTCTTTTGCATGTAGTTTTCCAGTGTTCCCAAAACCATTTGTGGGGGAGATTGTCTTTTTCCCATTGCATATGCTTTCCTCTTTTGTTGAAAATTAATTGACCATATAGTTGTAGCTTTATTTCTGCATTTTGTATTTGGTTCTATTGATCTATGTTGTCTGCTTTTGTGCCAGTACCATACTGCTTTGATTACTATGGCTTTGTAATCTACCTTGGAATCTGGAATTGTGATACCTCTGGTTTTGCTTTTCTTTTTTAGGATTGTTTTGGCAATTTGGAGTCTTTTGTGGTTCTATAATAATTTGAGGATTGTTTTAGTTCTGTGAAAAATGCTGTTGATATTTTGATAGGGATTGCATTAAATGTGTAGATTGCTTTAGGTAGTATAGGCATTTTGACAATGTTTGTTTTCAAACCTATGAGCATGGAATGTCTTTCCATTTCTTTTTCTTGTCTTTAATTTCTTTTATCAATGTTTTATAGTTTTCAGAGTATAGGTTTTTCACCTCTTTGGATAAGTTTATTCCTAGGTAGTTAATTATTTTTGGCACATTTGTAAATGAGATTGTTTTCTTAATTTCTCTTTCAGCTGCTTCATTATTAGTACATAGGAATGCAGCAGATTTCTGTATATTGATTTTGTGTTCTGCGAATTTGCTGAATTTGTGTATCAATTCTAGTAGTTTTTTTTGGTGGAGTCTTCTGGGTTTTTCTACATAGTGTATCATGTTGTCTTGAGTGGTGGAAATTTGACTTCTTTCTTGCCTATTTAGATGACTTTTATTTCTTTTTGTTGTCTTATTGCTGTAACTAGTACTTCCAGTACTGTATTAAATAAAAGTCATGAGGCTGGACATCCTTGTTTATTCCTGACCTTGGGGGAAACACTCTCGATTTTTCCCCATTGAGTATGATTGTTGCTGTGCATTTTTTTGCATATGGCCTTTATTATGTTGGGGTATGTTTCCTCTAAACCTACATTGTTGAGGGTTTTTATGATGAATGGATGTTGTACTTTGTCAAATTTTTTTTCCATCTATTGATGTGATGCAATGATTTGCAAATATTAAACCACTCTTGCATCCCTGGAATAAATCCTACTTGATTGTAGTGAATGATTTTTCTAATGTATTCTTGGATATGGTTTGCTATTATTTTGGTGAGGATTTTACATCTATGTTTATCAGAGATATTGGCCTGTAGTTCTCTTTTTTGTGGCATTACATACAAATATTAAATTATCTGGTTGTGTTATCAGGGTAATGCTGGCTTCATAGAATGAATTTAGAAATTTTCTTTCCATTTCTATTTTTTGAATAGTTTGAAAAGAATAGGTAATTACTCTTCTTTAAATATTTGAGGCCTTCTGCTCCTGGACTTTTGTTTGTTGGGAGTTGTTTGATTACTGATTCAATCTCATTGCTAGTAATTGGTCTGTTCAGATTTTCTATTTTTTAAAATTCAGTTTTGGTAGGTTATATGTTTTTAGAAATTTATACATTTCTTCTGTCCTGTACAATTTGTTGGCATATAATTTTTCATAATATACTCTTAAAATTGTTTGTATTTCTGTGCTATTAGTTGTTATTGCTCCTCCTTCATTTGCAATTTTGTTTAGTTGAGTGATCTCTCTCTCTCTCTCTCTCTCTCTCTTTTCTTTTGTTGGTGAGTCTGGCTAGAGAAGTTTATCAATTTTGTTGATCTTTTCAAATAATGAGCTCCTGATTTCACTGATCTGTTTTATTGTTTTTCACTTTCTATATCATTTATTTCTGCTCTAATGTTTATTATTTATTTTTCCTTCTTTCTGTTGGGTTTGAGTTTTATTTGTTCTTTTTCTAGATCCTTTAGGTGTAGGTTTAGGCTGTTTGTTTGAGATTGTTCTTGCTTCTTGAGGTAGACTTGTGTTGTTATAAAGTTCCCTCTTAGACTGCTTTTGCTGTATCTTGAAGATTTTGACTGCTCTATTTCCATTTACATTGTTTCCATATAATTTTTTATTTCTTCTTTGATTTCTTGGTTGACCCATTCATTTTCATTTCATTTTCATAGCATTATGGTCAGAAAAGATGCATGGTATGAGTTTAATCTTTTGAATTTGTTGAGACTTCCCTCGTGGCCTAATATGTCATCTGTTTTGGAGAACGTTCCATGAACACTTGAAAAGAATGTATATTTGGCTGTTTTAGAATAGAATGTTCCAAATATAATTCTTAACTCCATCTGGTCCAGTGTATCATTCAAAGCGACTCTTTCCTTGTTGATTTTCTGTCTGCATGATCTATCCATTTATATAAGTGGAGTATTAAAGTCCCCTACTATTACTGTGCTACCATAGATTGGTTTCTTTCTGTTTATTATTAGCTGTTGTATGTATTTGGGTGCTCCTATTTTGGGTGCATATATATTTACAATTGTTATATCTTCTTGTTGGATTGTGCCCTTTATTGTGCCCTTTATCTCTTGTTAAAGTATTTATTTTAAATTATCTATTGTCCCATATAAGGACTGGTATCCTGACTTTCTTTCTTTTGATATTCATTTGCATAACAGATGTTTTTCCATCTCCTCACTTTCAAAGTTCAGGTTCCTTTTGGTCCAAAATGAGTCTTGTAGGCAGCATATAGATGGGTCTTCTATTTTTATCCACTCTGTCACTCTATATATTTTAATTGGAGCATTTAATCCATTTACATTGAAATTACTTTTTGATAGGTATGTATCAATTGCCATTTTGTTGCTTTTTTTTTGTAATTTCCCTCTGATCCTTTCTTTTTTTGCTCTTTCATGGCTTTTTGTCTTTCTTTATTGATACACTTGGATTCCTTTCTTTTTATTCTTTGAATATCTATTACTGGTTTTTGATTTGTGGTTATAATCAAGTTAGTACATAACATCTTTACATATAGCCGACTATATTAGGTTGATGGTTGCTTAAGTTTGAACTCATTCTTTACTCCTCCCACCTTCCTTACTTTTTAGGAATATGGTGTCATATTTTACATTCTTTTATTTTGTGAATCCCTTGACTGATTTTACTACTTTTTGCTTCCAGTGTTTTATGCTCTCACTTATGGTCCATTCAGAGTCCCCATTATGATTTCTTGTAGGACTGCTTTAGTGGCAGTGAATTCCCTTAGCTTTTGTTAGTCTGGAAAACATTTTATTTCTCTTTCTATTTGGAATGATGGCCTTGGTGGGTAGAGTATTCTTGGCTACAGATTTTTCCCTTTCAGCACTTTGAATATATCATGCCACTTCCTCTGGCTTGCAGTGTTTCTGTTGAAAAAATCAGCTTATAGCTTTATGGAATTTCCCTTGTATGTAACTGTATTCTTTGCTGCTTCTACAATTCTTTCTTATCACTACTTTTTGTCATTTTAATGTCTTTGTTTCTTGGTGTGGACCTCTTTGGGTTGATTTTGTTGGATGATCTCTTTGCCTCTTGGGTCTGGATATGTGTTTCCTTCTTCAGATTCAGAAAGTTTTCAGCTATTATTTCTTTAAATAAATTTTCTGCACTTCTCTCTCTCTCTTCTTTTTCTGGAATCCCTGTAATGTCATGTTATTACACTTGATGGAGTCACTGAGTTCCCTAAGTCTATTCTCATTTTTCATATTTTTTTCTTTTATTTGCTCAACTTGATTACTTTCCAATACTTTCTTCTCCATGTTGCTAATTCATTCATCTGCTTTCTTTAGCCTGCTCTTTATTCCATTTGGTGTTTTTATAATTTTATTGATTGTGTTCTTCATCTGTGATTGCTTCTTTTTTTTTTCTCTTTTTAATGGTTTTCCAGATGTCCTCCACTCTTTTCTTGAGTCCAATAATATCTTTATAATCAATATTTTTAATTCTCTGTCAGTGATATTACTTATCTCCATTTTGATGAGGTCTGTTGCTGTAATTTTGTCCAGTTCTTTCATTTGGGCCATATTCCTCTGTTTTATCATTTTATCCAACACTCTTTGTGTTTGTGTATTAGGAAAGTCAACCAGGTATCCTGCTCTTGAAAGTAGTATATGGGGCTTGTAGTTTTAACAATGTGTTGGTCCTCTTTTACAGGTGATGAATAGCCAATGCAGTGACCTGCCAGCTTGGGTCATTCTGTAAAGGTTGCAAGGGTAGGGTTGCAGTACTGCAAGCTGTGCACACTGTTTCTTTTCCACAGGGAATGCACTGTCACTGTGGAGATCTGGCCAGCTGGGCTGCTCAGTAAAGATTGTGTGTATACTCAGGGGGTGTAGTTTTAACAAAGTGTATGAGTCTTCCAAAGGAGGTGGGTTGATACAGGGTTGGCAAATTTTGTGCCAGTCTACTGTGGTAGTGGATTGGCAGTGTTGGGACCAGAACTACTGTGCTGGCAAGAGCAGGGTATGGTGTCATCAAATTAGGTAGTGAATTCAGGTGCTGCTTGGTTCTTGCAGATGGCCTTGTGATTATGTTGGTAGGTAGTGGAAGGGAATAGCACCTGACAGAGCCTTGGTTCCCAGAGAAGTCCTTCATGGAACTCTGAGATTAGTAACTAATTCCCCCTCTCATATGCTCCACGTGTTTTTCAAACTCCTGCACCTATGTTGTATCTCCATGGAGTATTTGTTGTGCTATCTTTTAAGGGTGGAGACTTAGCTTCTTAATGCCCTAGCAGAACCCTTGATTTTTAAAGTCCTAGGTCTTAAGTCCTGCTTTCTGGTTGTAAGACCTCATGATATTCAAGCCCTCTGATTTTCAAAGTCAGACACTATGGAGATTTGTCTTTACTGTGCAGGTTCCCTAGTATTAAAGTCTGTTTCTTGGGGCGCCTGGGTGGCTCAGTGGGTTAAGCCACTGCCTTTGGCTCAGGTCATGATCTCAGGGTCCTGGGATCGAGTCCCGCATCGGGCTCTCTGCTCAGCGGAGAGCCTGCTTCCTCCTCTCTCTCTCTCTGCCCGCCTCTCTGCCTACTTGTGATCTCTGTCTGTCAAATAAATAAATAAAATCTTAAAAAAAAAAAAAAAGTCTGTTTCTTACCCCCACTCTACAGCATCCTTCCTCTCACACCCAGATCTATGGGATTTAGTTCCCCACTACTTCTCTGCTCTCCTTACCCTTCTTGATGGGGCCTCTTCTCTACATTTAGTTGTGGAGTTTGTTCTGCCAGCCTTGAAGGCATTTTCTGGGTTATTTGCACTGATGTGAGTGTTATCTAGTTGTATGTGTAGAATGAGGTGATTTTAGGGTCCTCCTACTCTGCCATCTTCTCCAGAAATTCTTCCAGTATTTTTTTCTTAATTAATGGTACCAGCATTTACCCATTTTCCCAAGTCCCCAATCCCAGAATTGTCATTAATTTCTCCCATCTCTGATCCCTACATTCAGTTACCAGATTATATTAATGTAATTTTCCAAACATCTCGCCAATCTGTCTCTCCTTTCTAACTGTATGCCATACTTATTCACTTTAGGCCATTGCTGTCTGTCTGGTTCACTGTGTTAAAATTCCAACAAGTTTATCTAACTCCAGTTTGATCCCTCTCAACCCACTCCCCATTTAATACCTGGCAAGATCTTTTTAAGGTTCAAATGTTATCAATGCTGCCTAAAACCTTTATACCTCTTCCCTGACTTCAGGGTAAAATACATTTTTTTTTCTTTTCAAACTTTATTTAATTTAGAGAGAGAGCAGGGGGAGACACAGATGGAGAAAGAGAATCCTGAAGCATACTGCTTACTGAGTGCAGAGCCTGATGCAGGGCTTGACTCCACAACTGAGATCATGACCTTAACCAAAATGAAGAGTTGGATGCTTAACTGACTGAGCCACCCAGGTACACCTAAAGTCCCAATTCTTATAATGGCTTGCAAGGTCATCTTCAGTCTTGTGTTGCCTCCCTCTCCAGTTTCATATCCTATAAGTCTCTCATTTGGA
The DNA here is from genome assembly GCF_011764305.1 of Mustela putorius furo. Taxonomy (NCBI): domain Eukaryota; kingdom Metazoa; phylum Chordata; class Mammalia; order Carnivora; family Mustelidae; genus Mustela; species Mustela putorius. The sequence continues at coordinate 38,746,416 of NW_025422005.1, read as the reverse complement.
CTATATGCTACAACTATGCCCAACTATTAACAGTTCATGAAGAGTACCAGGCTCCCTCTTACCTCTGTAAGTTGGTACTTTCCTCTTCAAGGAATTTGCCCCCTTCTTCCATCAGCACTTTTTTCTTCAGAACTACATCCTTCCCTACCACTATTTTTTTTGGGGGAAATTCTCGTTCAATTTTTAGGACTCAATTTACCTTATCTTTTCTTGGAGATTTATTCTAATACCACAGTCCATACTTGGAATACATAGTACATACTTTTCAATGCTTTACTGTACCTTTAGGCCTCTTTCTTTTTCATTCTTTATGAATTTCTTATGGGCAGAGATTGTTATATCCCAGGGGTAAAAGATCTAGCATATGGTTGTGGCATAAATGAATGGTCGGAGTTACTGTCATAGGCAATAAGCTGTCAAAGTAGTTGCAAGTGGAACAAAAGTCAGAATATAAAGGCATCATTGTAGAATAGTTGAATTTTAGGGATGGGATAGGTAGTTTATAAGCTATGGTAGAAAGGGAAATTAGAGAATCGATTCCATTTACTATAGCACCAAGAACCATAAGATACCTGGGAATAAACCTAACCAAAGAAGTAAAGGATCTGTACTCAAGGAACTACAGAATACTCAGAAAAGAAATTGGAGAAGACACAAAAAGATGGAAGACCATTCCATGCTCTTGGATTGGAAGAATAACCATTGTTAAAATGTCTATACTGCCTAGAGCAATCTATACTTTTAATGCCATTCTGATCAAAATTCCACCGGTATTCTTCAAAGAGCTGGAGCAAATAATCCTAAAATTTGTATGGAATCAGAAGAGACACCGAATCACTAAGGAAATGTTGAAAAACAAAAATAAAACTGGGGGCATCACGTTACCTGATTTCAAGCTTTACTACTAAGCTGTGATCACCAAGACAGCATGGTACTGGCATAAAAACAGACACAAAGACCAGTGGAACAGAGTAGAAAGCCCAAATATGGACCCTCAACTCTATGGTCAAACAATCTTCAACAAAGCAGGAAAATATATACAGTGGGAAAAAAAAACAGTCTCTTCAATAAATGGTGCTGGGAAAACTGGACAGCTATATGTAGAAGAATGAAACTTGACCATTCTCTTACACTGTACATAAAGATAAATTCGAAATGGATAAAAGGCCTCAAGGTGAGGCAGAAACCCATCAGAATCCTAGAGGAGAACATAGGTAGTAATCTCTTCGATACCAGCCACTGCAACTTCTTTCAAGATATGTTTCCAAAGGCAAAGGAAACAAAAGCAAAAATGAATTTTGGGACTTCATCTAGATCAAAAGCTTCTGCACAGCAAAGGAAACAGTCAAGAAAACGAAGAGGCAACCCACAGAATGGGAGAAGATATTTGCAAAAGACAGTACAAACAAAAGGTTGATATCCAGGATCTATAAAGAACTCCTCAAACTCAACACACACAAAACAGACAATCATATCAGAAAAGGGGCATTCTTCTCCAATGAAGACATACAAATGGCTATCAGACACATGAAAAAATGTTCATCATCACTAGCCATCAGGGAGATTCAAATTAAAACCACATTGAGATACCCCCTTACACCAGTTAGAATGGCCAAAATTAGCAAGACAGGAAACAACATGTGCTGGAGAGGATGTGGAGAAAGGGGAACCCACTTAAACTGTTGGTGCTAATGCAAGTTGGTGCAGCCACTTTGGAGAATAGTATGGAGATTCATCAAGAAATTAAAAATAGAGCTTCCCTATGACCCTTTGGTATTTACCCCAAAGATACAGATGTAGTGAAAAGAAGGGCCATCTGTACCCCAATGTTCATAGCAGCAATGGCCACGGTCACCAACCTGTGGAAAGAACCAAGATGCCCTTCAATGGACGAATGGATAAGGAAGATGTGGTCCATATACACTATGTAGTATTATACCTCCATCAGAAAAGATGAATGCGCAACTTTTGTATCAGTGTGGATCGGACTGGAAGAGATTATGCTGAGTGAAATAAGCAGAGAGAGTCAGTTATCATATGGTTTCACCTATTTGTGGAGGACATGGGGAGATGGAGAGGAGAAGGGAGTTGAGGGAAATTGGAAGAGGAGATGAACCATGAGAGACTATGGACTCTGTAAAACAACCTTACGGTTTTGAAGGGGCGGGGGGTGGGAGGTTGGGGGAGCCAGGTTGTGGGTATTATGGAGGGCACACATTGCATGGAGCACTGGGTGTGGTGCAAAAACAATGAATTCTGTTACGCTGAAAAGATTTTTAAAAAGTCAAAAAAATAGCAAGATTTCATTTCTTTTGATGGCTGCATAGTATTCCATTGTGTATATATACCACATCTTCTTGATCCATTCATCTGTTGATGGACATCTAGGTTCTTTCCATAGTTTGGCTATTGTGGACATTGCTGCTATAAACATTCGGGTGCATGTGTCCCTTTGGATCACTACATTTGTATCTTTAGGGTAAATACCCAATAGTGCAATTGCTGGGTCATAGGGCAGTTCTATTTTCAACATTTTGAGGAACCTCCATGCTGTTTTCCAGAGTGGCTGCACCAGCTTGCATTCCCACCAACAGTGTAGGAGGGTTCCCCTTTCTCCGCATCCTCGCCAGCATCTGTCATTACCTGACTTGTTGATTTTAGCCATTCTGACTGGTGTGAGGTGATATCTCATTGTGGTTTTGATTTGTATTTCCCTGATGCCGAGTGATATGGAGCACTTTTTCATGTGTCTGTTCGCCATCTGGATGTCTTCTTTGCAGAAATGTCTGTTCATGTCTTCTGCCCATTTCTTGATTGGATTATTTGTTCTTTGGGTGTTGAGTTTGCTAAGTTCTTTATAGATTCTGGACACTAGTCCTTTATCTGATATGTCGTTTGCAAATATCTTCTCCCATTCTGTCAGTTGTCTTTTGATTTTGTTAACTGTTTCCTTTGCTGTGCAAAAGCTTTTGATCTTGATGAAATCCCAGTAGTTCATTTTTTCCCTTGCTTCCCTTGCCTTTTGTGTTGTTCCTAGGAAGATGTTGCTGCGGCAGAGGTCGAAGAGGTTGCTGCCCGTGTTCTCCTCAAGGATTTTGATGGATTCCTTTCGTACATTGAGGTCCTTCATCCATTTTGAGTCTATTTTTGTGTGTGGTGTAAGGAAATGGTCCAATTTCATTTTTCTGCATGTGGCTGTCCAATTTTACCAGCACCATTTATTGAAAAGGCTGTCTTTTTTCCATTGGACATTCTTTCCTGCTTTGTCGAAGATTAGTTGACCATAGATTTGAGGGTCTATTTCTGGGCTCTCTATTCTGTTCCATTGATCTATGTGTCTGTTTTTGTGCCAGTACCATGCTGTCTTGATGATGACAGCTTTGTAGTAGAGCTTGAAGTCCGGAATTGTGATGCCACCAACGTTGGCTTTCTTTTTCAATATCCCTTTGGCTATTCGAGGTCTTTTCTGGTTCCATATAAATTTTAGAATTATTTGTTCCATTTCTTTGAAAAAGATGGATGGTACTTTGATAGGAATTGCATTAAATGTGTAGATTGCTTTAGGTAGCATAGACATTTTCACAATATTTATTCTTCCAATCCAGGAGCATGGAACATTTTTCCATTTCTTTGTGTCTTCCTCAATTTCTTTCATGAGTACTTTATAGTTTTCTGAGTATAGATTCTGTGTCTCTTTGGTTAGGTTTATTCCTAGGTATCTTATGGTTTTGGATGCAATTGTAAATGGGATTGACTCCTTAATATCTCTTTCTTCTGTCTTGTCTTGGTGTTGGTGTAGAGAAATGCAACTGATTTCTGTGCATTGATTTTATATCCTGACACTTTATTACTGAATTCCTGTATAAGTTCTAGCAGTTTTGGAGTGGAGTCTTTTGGGTTTTCCACATATAGTATCATATCATCTGCGAAGAGTGATAATTTGACTTCTTCTTTGCCAATTTGGATGCCTTTAATTTCCTTTTGTTGTCTGATTGCTGAGGCTAGGACCTCTAGTACTATGTTGAATAGCAGTGGTGATAATGGACATCCCTGCCGTGTTCCTGACCTTAGCGGAAAAGCTTTCAGTTTTTCTCCATTGAGAATGATATTTGCGGTGGGTTTTTCATAGATGGCTTTGATGATATTGAGGTATGTGCCCTCTATCCCTACACTTTGAAGAATTTTGATCAGGAAGGGATGTTGTACTTTGTCAAATGCTTTTTCAGCATCTATTGAGAGTATCATATGGTTCTTGTTCTTTCTTTTATTGATGTGTTGTATCACATTGACTGATTTGCGGATGTTGAACCAACCTTGCAGCCCTGGAATAAATCCCACTTGGTCGTGGTGAATAATCTTTTTAATGTACTGTTGAATCCTATTGGCTAGTATTTTGTTGAGTATTTTCGCATCTGTGTTCATCAAGGATATCGGTCTATAGCTCTCTTTTTTGGTGGGATCCTTGTCTGGTTTTGGGATCAAGGTGATGCTGGCCTCATAAAATGAGTTTGGAAGTTTTCCTTCCATTTCTATTTTTTGGAACAGTTTCAGGAGAATAGGAATTAGTTCTTCTTTAAATGTTTGGTAGAATTCCCCCAGGAAGCCGTCTGGCCCTGGGCTTTTGTTTGTTTGGAGATTTTTAATGACTGTTTCAATCTCCTTACTGGTTATGGGTCTGTTCAGGCTTTTCTATTTCTTCCTGGTTCAGTTGTGGTAGTTTATATGTTTCTAGGAATGCATCCATTTCTTCTTCCAGATTGTCAAATTTATTGGCGTAGAGTTGCTCATAGTATGTTCTTATAATAGTTTGTATTTCTTTGGTGTTAGTTGTGTGATCTCTCCTCTTTCATTCATGATTTTATTTATTTGGGTCCTTTCTCTTTTCTTTTTGATAAGTCGGGCCAGGGGTTTATCAATTTTATTAATTCTTTCAAAGAACCAGCTCCTAGTTTCGTTGATTTGTTCTATTTGTTTTTTTTGGTTTCTATTTCATTGATTTCTGCTCTGATCTTTATGATTTCTTCTCCTCTCCTGCTGGGCTTAGGGTTTCTTTCTTGTTCTTTCTCCAGCTCCTTTAGGTGTAGGGTTAGGTTGTGTACCTGAGACCTTTCTTGTTTCTTGAGAAAGGCTTGTACCGCTATCTATTTTCCTCTCAGGACTGCCTTTGTTGTGTCCCACAGATTTTGAACCGTTGTATTTTCATTATCATTTGTTTCCATGATTTTTTTTTTCAATTCTTCTTTAATTTCCCGGTTGACCCATTCATTCTTTAGAAGGATACTGTTTAGTCTCCATGTATTTGGGTTCGTTCCAAACTTCCCTTTTGTGGTTGAGTTCTAGCTTTAGAGCATTGTGGTCTGAAAATATGCAGGGAATGATCCCAATCTTTTGATACCGGTTGAGTCCTGATTTAGGACCGAGGATGTGATCTATTCTGGAGAATGTTCCATGTGCACTAGAGAAGAATGTGTATTCTGTTGCTTTGGGATGAAATATTCTGAATATATCTGTGATGTCCATCTGGTCCAGTGTGTCATTTAAGGCCTTTATTTCCTTGCTGATCTTTTGCTTGGATGACCTGTCCATTTCAGTGAGGGGAGTGTTAAAGTCCCCTACTATCATTGTATTATTGTTGATGTGTTTCTTTGATTTTGTTATTAATTGGTTTATATAGTTGGCTGCTCCCACATTGGGGGCATAGATATTTAAAAGTGTTAAATCTTCTTGTTGGACAGACCCTTTGAGTATGATATAGTGTCCTTCCTCATCTCTTATTATAGTCTTTGGCTTAAAATCTAATTGATCTGATATAAGGATTGCCACTCCTGCTTTCTTCTGATGTCCATTAGCATGGCAAATTCTTTTCCACCCCCTCACTTTAAATCTGGAGGTGTCTTCGGGCTTAAAATGTGTGTTCTTGGAGGCAACATATAGATGGGTTTTGTTTTTTTATCCATTCTGATACCCTGTGTCTTTTGACAGGGGCATTTAGCCCATTCACATTCAGGGTAACTATTGAGAGATATGAATTTAGTGCCATTGTATTGCCTGTAAGGTGACTGTTACTGTATATGGTCTCTGTTCCTTTCTGATCTACCACTTGTAGGCTCTCTCTTTGCTTAGAGGACCCCTTTCAATATTTCCTGTAGAGCTGGTTTGGTATTTGCAAATTCTTTCAGTTGTTGTTTGTCCTGGAAGCTTTTAATCTCTCCTTCTATTTTCAATGATAGCCTAGCTGGATATAGTATTCTTGGCTGCATGTTTTTCTCGTTTAGTGCTCTGAAAATATCATGCCAGCTCTTTCTGGCCTGCCAGGTCTCTGTGGATAAGTCAGCTGCCAATCTAATATTTTTACCATTGTATGTTACAGACTTCTTTTCCCGGGCTGCTTTCAGGATTTTCTCTTTGTCATTGAGACTTGTAAATTTTACTATTAGGTGACGGGGTGTGGGCCTATTCTTATTGATTTTGAGGGGCATTCTTGAACCTCCTGAATTTTGATGCTCGTTCCCTTTGCCATATTGAGGAAATTCTCCCCAATAATTCTCTCCAGTATACCTTCTGCTCCCCTCTCACTTTCTTCTTCTTCTGGAATCCCAATTATTCTAATGTTGTTTCGTCTTATGTTGTCACTTATCTCTCGAATTCTCCCCTCGTGGTCCAGTAGCTGTTTGTCCCTCTTTTGCTCAGCTTCTTTATTCTCTGTCATTTGGTCTTCTATATCACTAATTCTTTCTTCTGCCTCATTTATCCTAGCAGTTAGAGCCTCCATTTTTGATTGCACCTCATTAATAGCTTTTTTGATTTCACCTTGGTTAGATTTTAGTTCTTTTATTTCTCCAGAAAGGGCTTTTATATCTCTCGAGAGGGTTTCTCTAATATCTTCCATGCCTTTTTCGAGCCCGGCTAGAACCTTGAGAATTGTCATTCTGAACTCTAGATCTGACATATTACCGATGTCTGTATTGATTAGGTCCCTAGCCTTCGGTACTGCCTCTTGTTCTTTTTTTTTTGTTGAATTTTTACGTCTTGTCATTTTGTCCCAGATAAGAGTAAATGAAGGGGCAAGTAAAAAAAATACTAAAAGGGTGGCAACAACCCCAGGAAAATATGCTTTAACCAAAATTAGAAGAGATCAAATTAGAAGAGATCCAAAATCGTGAGTGGGGAGAAAGGGGATAAAAAGAGGTTCAAAAAGGAAGAAAGAAAGAAAAAAAAAAAAAAAAAAAAAAAAAAAAAAAAGAAAAGAAAGAAAAGAATTTTTAAAAAAAAAACACCTAAGAAAAAATGTAAAAATATATATATATATATTAGATAAACTAGTAAAAAATCGTTAAAAAAAGAAAAAGGTAACAGTTAAAAAAAAAAATTTACCCGAAGGCGAGAAAAAAAAAAAATGAAAAAGAAAAAAATTAAATTTAACTGCAAGACTAAAAAAAAAATCACAGGAAAAAGCCATGAGTTCCGTGCTTGGCTTTCTCCTCCTCTGGAATTCTGCTGCTCTCCTTGGTATTGAAACCGCACTCCTTGGTAGGTGAACTTGGTCTCGGCTGGATTTCTTGTTGATCTTCTGGGGGAGGGGCCTGGGGTAGTGATTCTCAAGTGTCTTTGCCCCAGGCGGAATTACACCGCCCTTACCCGGGGCCGGGGTGAGTAATCTGCTCGGGTTTGCTTGCAGGAGCTTTTGTTCCCTGAGCGCTTTCCGTAGAGTTCCAGAGGATGGGAATACAAATGGCGGCCTCCTGGTCTCCGGCCCGGAGGAGCCGAGAGCCCAGGGCCCCACTCCTCAGTGCGCCCTCAGAGAACAGCGCCCAGTTACTCCCGTCTGCCTGACCTCCGGCCGCGCTCCGAGCTCACTGAGCCTGCGTCTGGTTCAAGGTAACACGGAGCTGCGAGCTTACTGTCAGCTCTGTCTCTGTAGCCGGCTTTCCCGTTCCAATACCCGCAAGCTCTGCGACACTCAGACACCCCCGATCCTTCTGTGACCCTGCGGGACCTGAGGCCACGCTGACCCCGCGTGGGCTTCGCCCCGGTTTAGCCTCTGGAGTGATGTCCCTCAGCGGAACAGACTTTTAAAAGTCCTGATTTTGTGCACGGTTGCTCCGCCGCTTGCCAGGAGCCGGCCCCTCCCCCCGGGGTCTATCTTCCCGTCGCTTTGGATTCACTTCTCCGCCGGTCCTACCTTTCAGAAAGTGGTTGTTTTTCTGTTTCCAGAATTGCTGTTCTTCTTCTCTTCGATCTGCCGATGGATTTTCAGGTGTTTGCAATCTTTAGATAAGCTATCTAGCTGATCTCCGGCTAGCTGAAGCAGTCTCAGCTTGCTACTTCTCCGCCATCTTGACTCCTCCCTAAACATATATTTTTATCCCCAGGGGTACAGGTCTGTGAATCACCAGCTTTACACACTTCACAGCACTCACCAAAGCACATACCCTCCCTAATGTCCATAATCCCACCTCCTTCTCCCAAACCCCCTCCCCCCAGCAACCCTCAGTTTGTTTTGTGAGATTAAGAGTCACTTATGGTTTGTCTCCCTCCCAATCCCATCTTGTTTCATTTATTCTTCTCCTACCCACTTAAGCCCCCATGTTGCATCACCACGTCCTCATATCAGGGAGATCATATGATAGTTACTTTTCTCTGCCTGACTTATTTCGCTAAGCATGATACGCTCTAGTTCCATCCATGTTGTCACAAATGGCAAGATTTCATTTCTCTTGATGGCTGCATAGTATTCCATTGTGTATATATACCACATCTTCTTGATCCATTCATCTGTTGATGGACATCTAGGTTCTTTCCATAGTTTGGCTATTGTGGACATTGCTGCTATAAACATTCGGGAGCACGTGCCACTTTGGATCACTACGTTTGTATCTTTAGGGTAAATACCCAATAGTGCAATTGCTGGGTCGTAGGGCAGTTCTATTTTCAACATTTTGAGGAACCTCCATGCTGTTTTCCAGAGTGGCTGCACCAGCTTGCATTCCCACCAACAGTGTAGGAGGGTTCCCCTTTCTCCGCATCCTCGCCAGCATCTGTCATTTCCTGACTTGTTAATTTTAGCCATTCGGACTGGTGTGAGATGATATCGCATTGTGGTTTTGATTTGTACTTCCCTGATGCCGAGTGATATGGAGCACTTTTTCATGTGTCTGTTCGCCATCTGGATGTCTTCTTTGCAGAAATGTCTGTTCATGTCCTCTGCCCATTTCTTGATTGGATTATTTGTTCTTTGGGTGTTGAGTTTGCTAAGTTCTTTATAGATTCTGGACACTAGTCCTTTATCTGATATGTCGTTTGCAAATATCTTCTCCCATTCTGTCAGTTGTCTTTTGACTTTGTTAATTGTTTCCTTTGCTGTGCAAAAGCTTTTGATCCTGATGAAATCCCAATAGTTCATTTTTGCCCTTGCTTCCCTTGCCTTTGGCGTTGTTCCTAGGAAGATGTTGCTGCGGCTGAGGTCGAAGAGGTTGCTACCTGTGTTCTCCTCAAGGATTTTGATGGATTCCTTTCGCACACTGAGGACCTTCATCCATTTTGAGTCTATTTTTGTGTGTGGTGTAAGGAAATGGTCCAATTTAATTTTTCTGCATGTGGCTGTCAAATTTACCCAGCACCATTTATTGAAGAGGCTGTCTTTTTTCCATTGGACATTCTTTCCTGCTTTGACGAAGATTAGTTGACCATAGATTTGAGGGTCTATTTCTGGGCTCTCTATTCTGTTCCATTGATCTATGTGTCTGTTTTTGTGCCAGTACCATGCTGTCTTGATGATGACAGCTTTGTAATAGAGCTTGAAGTCCGGAATTGTGATGCCACCAACGTTGGCTTTCTTTTTCAATATCCCTTTGGCTATTCGAGGTCTTTTCTGGTTCCATATAACTTTTAGAATTATTTCTTCAATTTCTTTGAAAAAGATGGATGGTACTTTGATAGGAATTGCATTAAATGTGTAGATTGCTTTAGGTAGCATAGACATTTTCACAATATTTGTTCTTCCAATCCAGGAGCATGGAACATTTTTCCATTTCTTTGTGTCTTCCTCAATTTCTTTCATGAGTACTTTATAGTTTTCTGAGTGTAGATTCTGTGTCTCTTTGGTTAGGTTTATTCCTAGGTATCTTATGGTTTTGGATGCAATTGTAAATGGGATTGACTCCTTAATTTCTCTTTCTTCTATCTTGCTGTTGGTGTAGAGAAATGCAACTGATTTCTGTGCATTGATTTTATATCCTGACACTTTACTGAATTCCTGTATAAGTTCTAGCAGTTTTGGAGTTGAGTCTTTTGGGTTTTCCACATAGAGTATCATATCATCTGCGAAGAGTGATAATTTGACTTCTTCTTTGCCAATTTGGATGCCTTTAATTTCCTTTTGTTGTCTGATTGCTGAGGCTAGGACCTCTAGTACTACGTTGAATAGCAGTGGTGATAATGGACATCCCTGCCATGTTCCTGATCTTAGTGGAAAAGCTTTCAGTTTTTCTCCATTGAGAATGATATTTGCGGTGGGTTTTTCATAGATGGCTTTGATTATATTGAGGTATGTGCCCTCTATCCCTACACTTTGAAGAGTTTTGAACAGGAAGGGATGCTGTACTTTGTCAAATGCTTTTTCAGCATCTATTGAGAGTATCATATGGTTCTTGTTTTTTCTTTTATTGGTGTGTTGTATCACATTGACTGATTTGTGGATGTTGAACCAACCTTGCAGCCCTGGAATAAATCCCACTTGGTCGTGGTGAATAATCTTTTTAATGTACTGTTGAATCCTATTGGCTAGTATTTTGTTGAGTATTTTCGCATCTGTGTTCATCAAGGATATCGGTCTATAGCTCTCTTTTTTGGTGGGATCCTTGTCTGGTTTTGGGATCAAGGTGATGCTGGCCTCATAAAATGAGTTTGGAAGTTTTCCTTCCATTTCTATTTTTTGGAACAGTTTCAGGAGAATAGGAATTAGTTCTTTAAATGTTTGGTAGAATTCCCCCGGGAAGCCGTCTGGCCCTGGGCTATTGTTTGTTTGGAGATTTTTAATGACTGTTTCAGTCTCCTTACTTGTTATGGGTCTGTTCAGGCTTTCTATTTCTTCCTGGTTCAGTTGTGGTAGTTTATATGTTCCTAGGAATGCATCCATTTCTTCCAGATTGTCAAATTTGTTGGCGTAGAGTTGCTCATAGTATGTTCTTATAATAGTTTGTATTTCTTTGGTGTTAGTTGTGATCTCTCCTCTTTCATTCATGATTTTATTTATTTGGGTCCTTTCTCTTTTCTTTTTGATAAGTCGGGCCAGGGGTTTATCAATTTTATTAATTCTTTCAAAGAACCTGCTCCTAGTTTCGTTGATTTGTTCTATTGGTTTTTTTGGTTTCTATTTCATTGATTTCTGCTCTGATCTTTATGATTTCTCTTCTCCTGCTGGGTTTAGGGTTTCTTTCTTGTTCTTTCTCCAGCTCCTTTAGGTGTAGGGTAAGGTTGTGTACCTGAGACCTTTCTTGTTTCTTGAGAAAGGCTTGTACCGCTATATATTTTCCTCTCAGGACTGCCTTTGTTGTGTCCCACAGATTTAGAACCGTTGTATTTTCATTATCATTTGTTTCCATGATTTTTTTCAATTCTTTTTTAATTTCCCAGTTGACCCATTCATTCTTTAGAAGGATGTTGTTTAGTCTCCATGTATTTGGGTTCTTTTCAAACTTCCTTTTGTGGTTGAGTTCTAGCTTTAGAGCATTGTGGTCTGAAAATATGCAGGTAATGATCCCAATCTTTTGATACCGGTTGAGTCCTGATTTAGGACCGAGGATGTGATCTATTCTGGAGAATGTTCCATGTGCACTAGAGAAGAATGTGTATTCTGTTGCTTTGGGATGAAATGTTCTGAATATATCTGTGATGTCCATCTGGTCCCGTGTTTCCTTTAAGGCCTTTATTTTTTGCTGATCTTTTGCTTGGATAATCTGTCCATTTCAGTGAGGGGAGTGTTAAAGTCCCCTACTATCATTGTATTATTGTTGATGTGTTTCTTTGATTTTGTTATTAATTGGTTTATATAGTTGGCTGCTCCCACGTTGGGGGCATAGATATTTAAAATTGTTAGATCTTCTTTTTGGATAGACCCTTTGAGTATGATATAGTGTCCTTCCTCATCAATTATTATAGTCTTTGGCTTAAAATCTAATTGATCTGATATAAGGATTGCCACTCCTGCTTTCTTCTGATGTCCATTAGCATGGTAAATTCTTTTCCACCCCCTCACTTTAAATCTGGAGGTGTCTTCGGGCTTAAAATGAGTTTCTTGGAGGCAACATATAGATGGGTTTTGTTTTTTTATTCATTCTGATAGCCTGTGTCTTTTGACAGGGGCATTTATCCCATTAACATTCAGGGTAACTATTGAGAGATATGAATTTAGGGCCATTGTATTGCCTGTAAGGTGACTGTTACTGTATATGGTCTCTGTTCCTTTCTGATCTACCACTTGTAGGCTCTCTCTTTGCTTAGAGGACCCCTTTCAAGATTTCCTGTAGAGCTGGTTTGGTGTTTTCAAATTCTTTCAGTTTTTGTTTGTCCTGGAAGCTTTTAATCTCTCCTTCTATTTTCAATGATAGCCTAGCTGGATATAGTATTCTTGGCTGCATGTTTTTCTCGTTTAGTGCTCTGAGAATATCATGCCAGCTCTTTCTCGCCTGCCAGGTCTCTGTGGATAAGTCAGCTGCCAATCTAATATTTTTACCATTGTATGTAACAGACTTCTTTTCCCGGGCTGTTTTCAGGATTTTTCTTTGTCACTGAGACTTGTAAATTTTACTATTAGGTGATGGGGTGTGGGCCTATTCTTATTGATTTTGAGGGGCGTTCTCTGAGCCTCCTGAATTTTGATGCTCGTTCCCTTTTCCATATTGGGGAAATTCTCCCCTTTAATTCTCTCCAGTATACCTTCTGCTCCTCTCTCTCTTTCTTCTTCTTCTGGAATCCCAATTATTCTAATGTTTTTTCATCTTATGTTGTCACTTATCTCTCGAATTCTCACCTCATGGTCCAGTAGCTGTTTGTCCCTCTTTTGCTCAGCTTCTTTATTCTCTGTCATTTGGTCTTCTATTTCACTAATTCTTTCTTCTGCCTCATTTATCCTAGAGGTGAGAGCCTCCATTTTTGATTGCACCTCATTAATAGCTTTTTTGATTTCAACTTGGTTAGATTTTAGTTCTTTTATTTCTCCAGAAAGGGCTTTTATATCTCTCGAGAGGGTTTCTCTCATATCTTCCATGCCTTTTTCGAGCCCAGCTAGAACCTTGAGAATTGTCATTCTGAACTCTAGATCTGACATATTACCAATGTCTGTATTGATTAGTTCCCTAGCCTTCGGTACTGCCTCTTGTTCTTTTTTTGGTGTTGAATTTTTCCGTCTTGTCATTTTGTCCAGATAAGAGTATATGAAGGGGCAAGTAAAATACTAAAAGGGTGGCAACAACCCCAGGAAAATATGCTTTAACCAAATTAGAAGAGATCCAAAATCGTGAGGGGGAAGAAAGGGGTTAAAAAAAGGTTCAAAAAGGAAGAAAGAAAGAAAAAAAAAAGGAAAAAAAATTTAAAAAAAAGAAACCATGTAAGAAAAATATAAAAAAGAAAAAAATATATATATTAGATAAACTAGTAAAAAATCGTTAAAAAAGAAAAAGGTAACAGTTTAAAAAAAAATTTACCCAAAGGCGCGAAAAAAAAAACAAAAAATGAAAAAGAAAAAAATTAAATTAACTGCAAGACTAAAAAAAATCACAGGGAAAAAGCCATGAGTTCCGTGCTTGGCTGTCTCCTCCTCTGGAATTCTGCTGCTCTCCTTGGTATTGAAACCACACTCCTTGGTATGTGAATGTGGTCTCGCCTGGATTTCTTTTTGATCTTCTGGGGGAGGGGCTGTTGTAGTGATTCTCAAGTGTCGGCCCCAGGCGGAATTACCCAGGGCCGGGGGGAGTAATCCGCTTCGGTTTGCTTTCAGGAGCTTTTGTTCCCTGAGCGCTTTCTGGAGAGTTCTGGAGGACAGGAATACAAATGGCGGCCTCCTGGTCTCTGGCCAGGAGGAGCCGAGAGCCCAGGGCTGCACTCCTCAGTGCGCCCTCAGAGAACAGCGCCCAGTTACTCCCGTCTGCCTGACCTCCGGCCGCGCTCCGAGCTCACTGAGCCTGCGTCTGGTTCAAGGTAACACGGAGCTACGAGCTTACTGTCGGCTCTGTCTCTGTAGCTGGCTTTCCCGTTCCAATACCCGCAAGCTCTGCGACACTCAGACACCCCCGATCCTTCTGTGACCCTGCGGGACCTGAGGCCACACTGACCCCATGTGAGCTTTGCCCCGGGTAGTCTCTGGAGCGATGTCCCTCAGCGGAACAGACTTTTAAAAGTCCTGATTTTGTGCGCGGTTGCTCTGCCGCTTGTCGGGAGCCGGCCCCTCCCCCTGGGGTCTATCTATCTTCCCATCAATTTGGATTCACTTCTCCGCCGGTCCTACCTTTCAGAAAGTGGTTGTTTTTCTGTTTCCAGAATTGCTGTTCTTCTTCTCTTCGATCTGCTGATGTATTTTCAGGTGTTTGCAATCTTTAGATAAGCTATCTAGCTGATCTCCGGCTAGCTGAAGTATTCTCAGCCTGCTACTTCTCCGCCATCTTGACTCCTCCTCACCTCCAAAATTTTAAAGAAAGAAAAACTTACATATATCTGAAAATGATCATAAACATAGTGAAGTAATGGAATATGACTGTAGATGGAAATTTTAAAAAAGATTCTAAAAAAGGAATTGAGAGGATAAGTTGGTTGGGTTAAAAAAGAAAAAAAGAGGGTAGAATGTGATCAGGCTGGAGAGTAGAACAAAGCCATGAACTATATTTAGGGTATAATTTGACCTATTAGAAGAAATTGTATCCTAAAATTTTAAAGTAAAGAAAACCTATATGTACCCAAAAATAATGTTAAATACAATGAAGAGATAAAGTATGACTATAACAATGAAAGTTTAAAAAGATTTTTTAAAAAGGGTTTTGATAAGAAAAATGTTTTAAAAATGTCAAAATAGGAAATAGGAAAAGTTAAAAAAATAGAAAAAGAAAAAAGAAAATTATAAAAGTTTTACTTTGAGCGGCGCCTGGGTGGCTCAGTGGGTTAGGCCACTGCCTTAGCCTCAGGTCATGATCTCAGGGTCCTGGGATCGAGTCCCACGTCGGGCTCTCTGCTCAGCAGGGAGCCTGCTTCCCTCTCTCTCTCTCTCTGCCTGTTGCTCTGTCTACTTGTGATCTCTCTCTGTCAAATAAATAAATAAAATCTTTAAAAAAAAAAGTTTTACTTTGAAATACTAAATGATCATGGAAAAAAACCATGAATTCTAAATGTTGCTTTTCCCTAGCTCTGGAGTTCCATAGTTCTCTTTGATCAGTGAACTGTTTCTTGGCTGGATGTTCTTGCTGATCTGGGAGAGGAGCCTGTTGCAATGATTCTCAAATGTCTTTACCTGAAGTAGAATTGCACCCCTCTTTCCAAGGATCAGGCTAAGCAATTTGCATAGTTTTGCTCTTGATAGCTTTTGTTCCCCAAATGCTTTCCACACAGCTTTGGAGGATGGGAATAAAAATGGCAGCCTCCCAATCTTTGGCTCTAGAGGATCCAGGAGGTCAGGGCCCCAATCCTAGTGTACTCCCAGAGAAAAGTAGTCAATCCCTCCTCTCTCCCTGGTCTCTGGCCACACTCCAAGCTCCCCCTGCCTATGACCAACCATTTGTATCTCTGGTGCACAGCACTATTTGGAGTCTCCAAACCCAGCAGATTCCTGCCTCATGCTCCCATGCTGCTCATCCCAGAAGAGGAAGGAGAGGGTCTCTGGATCTGCCACTTGTGCAGTCCCTGCTGGAAAAGCAGTGGCCCAGGTATGACACGAATCATGGTTTAAGGTAATCCCTGAGCTGAGAGTGCACTCCTTGGCTCCATCTCTGTAGCTGGCTTCACCTGTCCAATACTTGTGAGCTCTGCCACACTGTGGCACCTATGGTCTTCTGTGACACTGCAGATCCTTAGATCACACTGTCCCCGTGAGGTCTTCAACTGGCCAGAAGCCAACCCCTGCCCTCACTCCTGCCCCCATGGTCTATCTTCCCATCACTTTGTATTCACTTCTCTGCACATCCTACCTTCCAGAAGGTGGTTGATTTTTTGTTCCTATAATTGCTGCTCTTCTTCTCTTCTATCTCCTATTGAGTTTTCCTGCAACTTTTAATAATTTAATTATTTTTATGCAGAACTTAAGAATATTTGCAGCTCATTTAAATTACTTTTATAATTAAGAAATTCTATTTTATTAGGTGGGCATAGTGGAGTAAGGGTGCCTACTACTGAATAGGAGGTTAATAAATGTTTGTCAAATAAATAATAGTTGAAACTGATTTATTCATATTCACATCTCCATTTACCTGTAATGATACTCATATATTTCAGTTAAGTGTTTTCATTAAAAAGGTAGGTCAGTATTAGTTATTTATTAGTTATTTAAATATCTTTAGAAAAACTTTAATAGAGAAATGTTTAATGACTTGGATAACAACTTTACTCAGTCAGCAAACCTTTATTGGTACTATATGCTAGACCTAATAACAAGCACCAGGAGTATAATGATGAAGTATATTTCCTGCTTTTGAGGAGCTTACATGCAGGGTATACAAAGTGAATACAAAGTGATGGGAAGATAGGCCATGTTCAAATGACACACTTCTTTTATTTCTCATACCTTCACTAGATTTTCTTGTTATCCTTCTCAGTGTGCTTCCTAAGGATCCATGATTTTTGGCTTCTACTTTTCCTATATTCCCTGCGTTAGTGGGAAAACATACTTTAGAGCCATAGTTCTGACTCTACCACTTTCTCTTAAATGAATTACTAATTCTCACTGATCTGCAGTTTCTTTTCCCATAAAATGAAGATTAAATAATAGTATCATCTATTATATTTATTTATAAGGTCTGTGAGCAAATTTATAAGGAAAGCGCTTTTACTTAGTATAGCTTTACAGGGAGTTTAAATTCCCATCTGATTGGATTGATAGCCTTAAGATGATAAGATCCTTATCACTAGAAATATTTATGCAGAGGTCAGAGAGGAGGTTTGTGTTAGGTGATGATGTATATATATCTCATTTTTTTGTATGACTCACATACAAAAGAAACCTGATTGCCTTTGTTCCAATCTGCCTTTTCTGGGATGTTCGTATAGCAATCATCCTGCAAGATAAAGACACTGTCTCCATCTGCAGCAGTGAATAGGTTTGATTACTATACATTAAAAAAGATTCAAATTCTCTTATCTCAGAGTTCCTCTCCTATACCACAACCTATTCTTTGTGCAAGGATCACCTGGTCCTCTTTGCACTGTCCCATTAAGAAGTAGGGCTCAGGGAACCAGGGCAAATGCTGACACTCTGGCTACTGATACTGCTGTGAGTTTTTTTTTTTTTAATTTTTTATTTTTTATAAACATATATTTTTATCCCCAGGGGTACAGGTCTGTGAATCACCAGCTTTACACACTTCACAGCACTCACCAAAGCACATACCCTCCCCAATGTCCATAATCCCACCCCCTTCTCCCCAACCCCCTCCCCCCAGCAACCCTCAGTTTGTTTTGTGAGATTAAGAGTCACTTATGGTTTGTCTCCCTCCCAATCCCATCTTGTTTCATTTATTCTTCTTCTACCCACTTAAGCCACCATGTTGCATCACCACTTCCTCATATCAGGGAGATCATATGATAGTTGTCTTTCTCTGCTTGACTTATTTCACTAAGCATGATACGCTCTAGTTCCATCCACGTCGTCGCAAATGGCAAGATTTCATTTCTCTTGATGGCTGCATAGTATTCCATTGTGTATATATACCACATCTTCTTGATCCATTCATCTGTTGATGGACATCTAGGTTCTTTCCATAGTTTGGCTATTGTAGACATTGCTGCTATAAACATTCGGGAGCACGTGCCACTTTGGATCACTACATTTGTATCTTTAGGGTAAATACCCAATAGTGCAATTGCTGGGTCATAGGGCAGTTCTATTTTCAACATTTTGAGGAACCTCCATGCTGTTTTCCAGAGTGGTTGCACCAGCTTGCATTCCCACCAACAGTGTAGGAGGGTTCCCCTTTCTCCGCATCCTCGCCAGCATCTGTCATTTCCTGACTTGTTAATTTTAGCCATTCTGATTGGTGTGAGGTGATATCTCATTGTGGTTTTGATTTGTATTTCCCTGATGCCGAGTGATATGGAGCACTTTTTCATGTGTCTGTTGGCCATCTGGATGTCTTCTTTGCAGAAATGTCTGTTCATGTCCTCTGCCCATTTCTTGATTGGATTATTTAATCTTTGGGTGTTGAGTTTGCTAAGTTCTTTATAGATTCTGGACACTAGTCCTTTATCTGATATGTCGTTTGCAAATATCTTCTCCCATTCTGTCAGTTGTCTTTTGATTTTGTGAACTGTTTCCTTTGCTGTGCAAAAGCTTTTGATCTTGATGAAATCCCAATAGTTCATTTTTTCCTTTGCTTCCCTTGCCTTTTGCGTTGTTCCTAGGAAGATGTTGCTGCGGCAGAGGTCGAAGAGGTTGCTGCCCGTGTTCTCCTCAAGGATTTTGATGGATTCCTTTCGTACATTGAGGTCCTTCATCCACTTTGAGTCTATTTTTGAGTGTGGTGTAAGGAAATGGTCCAATTTCATTTTTCTGCATGTGGCTGTCCAATTTTACCAGCACCATTTATTGAAGAGGCTGTCTTTTTTCCATTGGACATTCTTTCCTGCTTTGTCAAAGATTAGTTGACCATAGATTTGAGGGTCTATTTCTGGGCTCTCTATTCTGTTCCATTGATCTATGTGTCTGTTTTTGTGCCAGTACCATGCTGTCTTGATGATGACAGCTTTGTAATAGAGCTTGAAATCCGGAATTGTGATGCCATCAACGTTGGCTTTCTTTTTCAATATCCCTTTGGCATTCGAGGTCTTTTCTGGTTCCATATAAATTTTAGCATTATTTGTTCCATTTCTTTGAAAAAGATGGATGGTACTTTGATAGGAATTGCATTAAATGTGTAGATTGCTTTAGGTAGCATAGACATTTTCACAATATTTATTCTTCCAATCCAGGAGCATGGAACATTTTTCCATTTCTTTGTGTCTTTTTCAATTTCTTTCATGAGTACTTTATAGTTTTCTGAGTATAGATTCTGTGTCTCTTTGGTTAGGTTTATTCCTAGGTATCTTATGGTTTTGGATGCAATTGTAAATGGGATTGACTCCTTAATTTCTCTTTCTTCTGTCTTGCTGTTGGTGTAGAGAAATGCAACTGATTTCTGTGCATTGATTTTATATCCTGACACTTTACTGAATTCCTGTATAAGTTCTAGCAGTTTTGGAGTTGAGTCTTTTGGGTTTTCCACATAGAGTATCATATCATCTGCGAAGAGTGATAATTTGACTTCTTCTTTGCCGATTTGGATGCCTTTAATTTCCTTTTGTTGTCTGATTGCTGAGGCTAGGACCTCTAGTACGATGTTGAATAGCAGTGGTGATAATGGACATCCCTGCCGTGTTCCTGATCTTAGTGGAAAAGCTTTCAGTTTTTCTCCATTGAGAATGATATTTGCGGTGGGTTTTTCATAGATTGCTTTGATGATATTGAGGTATGTGCCCTCTATCCCTACACTTTGAAGAGTTTTGATCAGGAAAGGATGCTGTACTTTGTCAAATGCTTTTTCAGCATCTATTGAGAGTATCATATGGTTCTTGTTCTTTCTTTTATTGATGTGTTGTATCACATTGACTGATTTGCGGATGTTGAACCAACCTTGCAGCCCTGGAATAAATCCCACCTGGTCGTGGTGAATGATCTTTTTAATGTACTGTTGAATCCTATTGGCTAGTATTTTGTTGAGTATTTTCGCATCTGTGTTCATCAAGGATATCGGTCTATAGCTCTCTTTTTTGGTGGGATCCTTGTCTGGTTTTGGGATCAAGGTGATGCTGGCCTCATAAAATGAGTTTGGAAGTTTTCCTTCCATTTCTATTTTTTGGAACAGTTTCAGGAGAATAGGAATTAGTTCTTCTTTAAAAGTTTGGTAGAATTCCCCCGGGAAGCCGTCTGGCCCTGGGCTTTTGTTTGTTTGGAGTTTTTAAATGACTGTTTCAATCTCCTTACTGGTTATGTGTCTGTTCAGGCTTTCTATTTCTTCCTGGTTCAGTTGTGGTAGTTTATATGTTCCTAGGAATGCATCCATTTCTTCCAGATTGTCAAATTTGTTGGCGTAGAGTTGCTCATAGTATGTTCTTATAATAGTTTGTATTTCTTTGGTGTTAGTTGTGATCTCTCCTCTTTCATTCATGATTTTATTTATTTGGGTCCTTTCTCTTTTCTTTTTGATAAGTCGGGCCAGGGGCTTATCAATTTTATTAATTCTTTCAAAGAACCTGCTCCTAGTTTCGTTGATTTGTTCTATTGGTTTTTTGGTTTCTATTTCATTGATTTCTGCTCTGATCTTTATGATTTCTCTTCTCCTGCTGGGCTTAGGGTTTCTTCTATATGTTGCCTCCAAGAAACTCATTTTAAGCCCAAAGACACCTCCAGATTTAACGTGAGGGGGTGGAAAAGAATTTACCATGCTAATGGACATCAGAAGAAAGCAGGAGTGGCAATCCTTATATCAGATCAATTAGATTTTAAGCCAAAGACTATAATAAGAGATGAGGAAGGACACTATATCATACTCAAAGGGTCTGTTCAACAAGAAGATTTAACAATTTTAAATATCTATGCCCCTAACGTGGGAGCAGCCAACTATATAAACCAATTAATAACAAAATCAAAGAAACACATCAACAATAATACAATAATAGTAGGGGACTCTAACACTCCCCTCACTGAAATGGACAGGTCATCCAAGCAAAAGATCAGCAAGGAAATAAAGGCCTTAAACGACACACTGGACCAGATAGACATCACGGATATATTCAGAATATTTCATCCCAAAGCAACAGAATACACATTCTTCTCTAATGCACATGGAACATTCTCCAGAATAGATCACATCCTTGGTCCTAAATCAGGACTCAACCGGTATCAAAAGATTGGGATCATTCCCTGCATATTTTCAGACCACAATGCTCTAAAGCTAGAACTCAACCACAAAAGGAAGTTTGGAAAGAACCCAAATACATGGAGACTAAATAGTATCCTTCTAAAGAATGAATGGGTCAACCGGGAAATTAAAGAAGAATTGAAAAAAATCATGGAAACAAATGATAATGAAAATACAACGGTTCAAAATCTGTGGGACACAACAAAGGCAGTCCTGAGAGGAAAATATATAGTGGTACAAGCCTTTCTCAAGAAACAAGAAAGGTCTCAGGTACACAACCTAACCCTACACCTAAAGGAGCTGGAGAAAGAACAAGAAAGAAACCCTGCTGTGAGTTTTGTCTGTGATCCACTAGTCTTGTATCTTCTGCCAGTATCCATGAAACTATGGCAAGTTATTTTGTTAGGTTGCAATTAGTGTAAAAATATCAGACCCTTCACAGTTCTTAAAAATTTGAAGATGGCAGGGAATGATGTCTGAAGATTCCTCTGTACGTTGATATCCAAAAACACTATACTTAAAGCCAGATGGTCATAGTTGGTATGATTCTTTGCTTTGCCACTTACTAGCTGTGGGTTCTATGAGCAAGTTATTTAACATTTCTGAATCTAATTTTCTTATTGGTAATGTAAATATAATTATATCATCCTTACTGTGGTACTGGGAGAATTAATCGGCATAATAACTATTTGAATGCCACTAATGCAGAACCTAGAACACCCAACGTATTCTATGAATACAGAGTCAGATTATTACTGTTTTGATGTTTCTAGTCTTATGATTCTGTGTCAATCTCCATTCTAGCCCCAGCTCCCCTGTGATAGAAAGAGACAGGTATTAGTATGAGACTTAATTGTTTATATTTTCTTATCAATAGAAGTTTTCTTCTTCCTTTCCCATACCTATTCATGAAATAGTATCTTCTTTTCTTTTAAGAAAAGTTTAATTCAGGTAGATATTTATAAGATACCTTCTCTGACCCAAATGCCAATAATACAGACTTACTTTTTACTATAAATAAGCATTCATTAAACATTTATTGAATACTCACAATATGCCACACACCATCTTAATTGTTGGATATATAGCATAAACAACATAGGCAAGTTTCCCTCTTCCATTGAATTTATATTTTATCATAACAATTAAAAATGCAATTTGTTAAGTATATGGTAGTAGTACAAGTAAAGGTGTGGAAACAACTAACTCTGTAACCTAGCTCTGGGGATTCCTGGGGAGATATCTTCTGGACTGATCTTAAAGGGTGAAGGAAGATTATCCATGTCAGTCTCAGGTGGACATAGGTGGTTTATTCAAAAAGGTAATTGAAGAGAATTGTTAAAAGAGACTAGAAAAATGAGTAGAGATTTAAAAGAATCCTCAGGGATGGAGGAGTACCTGGGGACTGGTAAAAGTAAAGGCTGTACCCATCCCAAAGCCTGAAGGAAGCTGTTACTGGAATCTTGCAAAAACCAAAGGTAACAACTCTCTTGTGTGGCTGATGTGAGGGGAAGGTACAGAGTAAATATCCCAGCCTCTCTTTCCTCCCACCCTCCAATCTTCTATCAGTGCTCTCCATTGGCCTAATCCAATAGGATGAGGGAGGGCAAGGGATCTCACCTCATGTTGTCTGTAGAGGTCATCCCCCCAGCCTCCAAGGACACAAGCTGATTGAGAAGAGTAGAAAGTAGTTCAGGAAGGATAAACAAAATAACTCATATAGGAACAAAGGTATCCCAGGCAAAGGCATAGACATGTGAAATGGTGGGACAGGAGCACGTAGTAATGGTGTAACTTGAATTAGTCTACAGTAAGAAGCTGGCTGCAGAGGTAGGTGGGGTTAGGATGTGGAGGATTTTAAATGGCAGTCGAAGAGCTTAAACACTCACAATATACAGGGAGATGTAGCTAAAGGAGCAAAAGAAGTAACACAATTTGATTTGTGTCTTAGAAAGTTAGCTTTCCTGGGATGTGAGAGATGTTTTAGGGGGAGATACTTCTGTTCCTGTATGGTCTGAGGACGTAGGGAAGGAGAGAGGCAATGTCATTGCAAGTAAAATGGGTCAGACTGCCTGGGAAAGATAGGGAAGGCCTTGTGTAAAATAGCCTCTTTGTGGGGTATTCTTTCCTGTCCTTTCTTGAAATGTAAATGGAATCCTTTGTGAAGCAGAGCAGAGCTGGCCTTGAAGCTACCTTTCTCCTGATAATCACTTTCCTGGGAAGAAATGATGAATTGTGCTTAGTCCATATTCCTTCAAAGATTGCTTCTGTAACCTTCCCTTAACCACATTCCCAAGAGCAGCCTCTTTCATTAAGATGAGGCCATTTTCCTTCTTCAGTTTTGTTGGAAATGTCCAAAAAGGAAATACAGTTTTATTTCCTTCCTGTCCTAAGAGTCATTACATATTAATAGAATATCTACATGTAGATAAGCTCTGGGTTTCTTTGTCCTACAGGAAGGCATCAGAGGGCACCATGACTTTTAAAACAGTACACACACACACACACACACACACACATATATATTAGCCTTAAAAAAAAAAAATCACATCCTCAGAAATCACATCCCCTGAGAAGTTTTATTCATTCATCCAGTTGACAGACAGCAATGCCATAAGAAAGGATAAATGGCACTTTTGATAACTGAATATGCAGGACACAAGGAAGCATATTCAGGAACCATGGCAGAGAACACTTGGGACCTTCCCCCCATGGGCTACAACCCACTGGCAAGCTTCTTAAAGAAAGGTACCATATCTAAATCGTATCATATTCTCACATGCCCTAGCCAACAGCAGTAGCTCAAAAATTGTTTTGTGAATAAATAGTAGCTTTCTAGGTAGTAGAAATAGCCTATGTGAAGGTCCAGAGGCATGAGAGAGCATGGTTCATGTTAGAAAATGGAAATAGTTTGATAAGACTAAAGAAAAGAATGTTTGCTTGGGGAGGAAGAGAGACTAGTAAAAGATAAAGCAATAGAAGTAGTCAGAAATAGAGTTGACTTTGCCTTAAAATTCCTCTGAGAAGTTTGGACTTTTCCTTATAGTTATTGGGAGGCTATTGGATAAGTTTGAGTGTAGGTATGACATGGTTAGCTATATGATTTAGAAAGATCATTCTGGCTTTGTTGTAAAGAATGAAATAGGGTGAAGTTTAGGGAATAGATTAGTGAAATTGCCTGTTCTATGCCAGTGTCAGTGAGGATAGAATTAAGTGTATGGGTATAAACAATATTATAAGGCATGTAGTAGATGGAATTTGGTGGTGTTTAGAAATAAGTGTTGAAGAGCAAAGAAGGGTCAAAAGTGATTCCTACTTAACTAAATTTCTTGAAGGCAGAGACTATATTTGATTCACTCTTACATCCTTCACTATGGTTATAACGTCTCCTGTGCACTGGCAGAGTAGAGAATTGGAATGGTTACTGAGTGTTGATTGAAGAAGGGCTCTGGGAAGGGTATGGTGAGGGATAAGTCCAGAAGCATGTTTGAAGCAGGAGATGGATGGAGGTGGTACAGGTGAATGATAGGTTAGGGCCAAGTTAGAGTAAATTATGGAGAAAATGCAAAATGTTCTGGATTCCAATCAGTTCTCTTTATCTTAGAGTTTTGAACTGTCAGGTTCTGACCAGAGAAATCAGAAGAGTAGGATTTCTGATCCAGGAACAACACCTGACCTAACACTCATTGAATATTTGGTATTAAAAAAATGGAATTAATACATAAGTATAACCTAAAACTTCTTTGTAATGATGGGATATTGACTTACAGAAGAAGCTATTCATTTGACTCAGGCCTTCTACTATTCTTGGAAAATACTGAAACATATCAAAATTATTTTTAAAATGGATAATATAGCTAAAGTGATTAGCTATATCACCTGATATGGCTCATCACCTGATATCTATTGATATTACTTTATTATTTTGATTGAGAAATATATTTATAATAGAAATCAGAATGCGTACCTTCAGTTCAAAACATGATCTGAACAAAGAAAAGGTTTGGAGTTTTAACCCAATACTATATATAGGGCCACTTATGATCACTTATGATCGCATACTTGAACATCTCAGTTCAGCCTGTAAAAGACAAATGGTCCTGGCATCTTTTTGTCTCCCCTTAAAGGATTCCTGGGGCTATTTTCATTTTATGGTGTCTCACTCTAGACTTTGGAGTCAGACATAGCTGGATATCCATCCAGATCTAATACTCCTAGTCCTGGACCTTTGACTAATTATATATCTTTCCCAAATCTCAATTTCCTTTTCCATAAAATGAGGATAATAATATCTATATTATTGAGATGTTTGAGATAAATTAGATAATCTAAGCAAAGCACTTAATAAAGTTCAGGAATATAGTGCTTAACAAATTTCAGTTCTCCTCCTGCTTTTCGTTCTATTCAGAACTTCAACTGATTGAATAAGGCACATTCACATTATGGAGAGCAATCTGCAATCTGCTTCACCAATTTAAATGTTAATCTCATCCCAAAACACCCTCCAAGCTGACACATAAAATTAACTATCACAATTGGTAATGTGAACTATTCCCAGCTTTGCCTGAACTCTGAGGCTTTTTCTGCTCTCCTTTCCAGTGTTTTCTTTTTCCCCTACCCTTGGGTAGTTTGCACACACATGCATTGATCTGTACTCAACTGAAAATTTGAAAGGACCTTGTGATCTCTAGCAACTTTAGCCTACAAATACCCCCAAATTCATCTTCTTAATTCAGGTGGACCCCTAGGATCCACTTTGGTTTACCTATCTGTGGTATGGCCTGGAAATTCTCTTTGGATAGTAAATTGGGTAATCAAAGAGTCATCTTGTTTGTTTACTCTCTCTTAGGCATCACCATTTTGCTTTGTTTCAGGGTTTTGTTTTTTTTCCCCCTGTTTTGCAATATCTGAAAACTGTTTTATATGTTTTGCTCAGTTTTTCTTTTGTTTGTTTGTTTGTTTGTTTTAGATAGGGAAAGGGGAGGGGCAGAGTGAGAGGGAGAGAGAACCTTAAGCAGGCTTCATCCCCAGGGCAGAGCCCAATGTAGGACTTAATCTTACAACCCAGAGACTATGACCTGAGCCAAAATCAAAAGTTGGATGCTTAACCCATTGAGCCACCCAGGGGCCCCTGTTTTGCTCAGTTTTATAGTTGTTTAAGGCAGGAGGTTAAATCTATCACCTGTTACAAAGAGTAATAATCTTTTGTGCTGCTAATTCATGAAAGTTTGAATAAATATTACACTTTGATCTCAATTTTCTATATGTAGAATGGTAATTAAATCTAATACTAGCTGTAAAAATACCTAGTCAGTCCATAGACTCTTAGGGTAATTGAAAGGACCCACATGTTGCTGAGTTAGGGGTGGGCATAGGCACAGCCAGGAATGTATTCTGAGGCTTATTATGTTCTTCACTTTTAAAAAAGATTTCATTTATTTATTTGACAGAGAGACAGCAAGAGAGGGAACACAAGTGGAGGGAGTAGGAGACAGAGAACCAGGCTCCCGCTGAACAGGAAGCCCTATATGGGGTCGGATCTCGGGACCCTGGGGCCCTTAATGACTGAGCCACCCAGGTGCCCCTTATTATATTCTTCAGGAGAGCAGGCAGAGCACATCAGCTTGAAAGGAAGCCTAATTAAGTAGGCCTAAGTCCATGCTTTGTGGCCTCACAGACCTGAGTTTTGACAAGCTACTGAACCCTTAGTTTCATTTGGAAAAGTACCTTCCTCATAGAATTAATGGGAGGATAAAATGTTGAAATATGAATAAAGTTTTTTTATATATGAATACTTTTTAAAAAGGAGATTAATCTTACATGTTGTTGATGGGAATGTAAAATGGTGCAGCCACTGTGGGAAAGTTTCTTTATAAGTTTCTTAGTAAGTTAAACATAGAATTGCCATATGACACAATTCCACACCTAGGAATATACCTAAAAACTGAAAACAGATGTTCAAGAAAAATTTGTACGCAAATGTTCATAACAGCTTTTTTCACAATAGCCAAAATGTGGGAAAAAACGCAAATGTCCATCAATGGATGAATGTTTAAACAAAATGAAGTATATTCAGGGGTGTCTAGGTGGCTCACGTCATGATCCCAGGGCTCCTGGGATTGAACCCCACATCAATCTCTCTGCTTGGTGGGGAACTTGCTTCTCCTCTCCTTCTGTCCTGATCATGGTCTTGCTCTCTTTTTTTCTCTCTCTCTCTCAAATAAATAAAAAAAATTAAAAAATGAAGCATATCCATACAGTGGAATGTTATTCAGCCATAAACAGGAATGATAGGTGAACAGATTCTGCAGCATAAATGAACCTTGAAAACATGATAAGTTAAGGAATCCAGACACAAAAGACTATACATTATATGATTCCATTTATATGAATTGTCTCGAATAGGCAAATTCAAGAAACAAAAAACAGATTAATGTTTGCCATTAGGTGGGAGTAGAAGGGGAGTAGGGAGTGAGTGCTTAATTGATGTGGAGGCTACCTTTTAGGGTGATGGAAGTATTCTGAAACTAGATGCTAATGATGGTTATACAACTTTGTGAATATATTAAATATCATGGAATTGTAAAAATTAAAATGGTTGAAATGGTAAATTTTATGTTATGTGTAGTTTACCACAATGACACATTAAAGGAGGTTAATTAATAAAGATTATTATTTTTATCCTCTATCCTAAGAAATCATACTGTGGACTCATGTTCATATAGTCAATTAATTGAACAAGGCTTTGGCTTACCATGATGGTGGATCTTTGGAACATACTATGCTCTTGCCCAACCTTGGTTCTTTCAGCCACTGAAATCCACTGGATTTCTTTTATTAGTTATTAACCATCCTGTTCTGTGCTGGACTTGGGTGGCTCCCAATGGGCACCATGCCAAGTAGAAAAATTGCAAATGATCATACATGCCAAAGCCCAGGAGTCTGAGAGGTATAAATGTCTGTCTTAATACTTTACCTAGCTTGTCTCCCTCCTGCCATGCCCCTAGGATGTCAGCTTTCTCTCATAGCTTCCTGGCTCCTGTATGCTTTTCATTATAGTTCAGTCCATCTGCTCCAGCAAAAACTTTGGCTCAGCTGTAGCCAAAGAAGGACCTTTCCATGTCTAGAAAACCTTGACAAGACTCTATTATCTAGTAAATTTGAGGAATGGCAGGAAGAAGAAGGTCAGATTGAGCCTAGTTATGAATTATATAGGTGTTATTTTTTTTTAAAAGATTTTATTTATTTATTTGACAAAAAGAGATTACAAGTAGGCAGAGAGGCAGGCAGAGAGAGAGAGAGAGAGAGAGGAGGAAGCAGGCTCCCTGCCAAGCAGAGAGCCTGATGTTGGGCTCAATCCCAGGACCCTGGGATCACAACCCAAGCCAAAGGCAGAGGCTTTAACCCACTGAGCCACACAGGTGCCCCTAGGTCTGTTCTTTTAATGACATTTTAAGCATCATCTTTTCACAGGCATTTTGCCAGGCACAGTGGGGGATATAAACAGGGGTAAAAACCCTAACCACTCATTTACTCACCATTCACTTATCTATTCATCAATCAACTATTTATTGATCATCTATAGTTGCCTTTGGCCCTGGGGATATAGCAGTGGTATGGGATATAGCAGGAATGACATAATCTGTATTTTTAAAGAACTCAGAGGAGGAAGAGTTCATCTTTTCTAGAAGACAGAGGAAAAATTTCCTAGAGGCAATGATATTTGAGTTGAACATTGAAAGTTGAGTTTACTTATCATTACTGATAGAGAAGGGAGTGGGTGTGTAGGAGAGTCAGCATGGAAAACAGAGGGGACCTCGAATATTTGAAATCTCTTTCCTTCCAATTGCTAAAAATGCTTTCTCTTGATAATTTCATTTACTATCTCATTCAATTCTCTTTAACATCTTTGTGGGTTTTAGTCATCTCCATTCCATAGACAAAGCTTCAAAGAAGTTCAACAACTTGCTCATAGTTTTACTAGCTATTAAGTGACAGAGCTAGAATTCAACTCCAGATCTCCTTGAGGCCAAAGCCCATACTCTTTTTATTATATTGCTCTACTTTCCTAGAAAGCAAGCACACACTTATAATAATTGTGATAGTTATTATAAAGCATTCAAGTCTCCATGAATGTTCTCTTTTAGAGAGTAAGCAACCTAAAGACCTTGAGGCATGAAGGAGACTGTCTTGCAGGCTCTGCCTAGCTTTATACTTTGCCTGGTTTATGTGCAATCTCTAAATTATTCCCTTGGAGCTGGTATCTCTCCATTTTTATTAAATAAAAGAGACATTGTTTTACTCATCCACTCCCACTGCTCATCTTCTATGAATAGGATGTGGGCAGACAGAAAGAACTCAAATTTTTTTTAACATAAACCCATTCTGAACAGAACTCATTTGGAGTGTTAGTGCTCTGATCTTTCTGCTCTCACCACACCACCACCTTACTCACTTGATGGGATGAATATTGGAAGGGACAGGGGAAGTGTCTAAGAAAGAGAAGCTGCGACAATTTCTAAGTAAATATAATAAATCAGGAAGACTTTTCAAAGGAACTAAAAAGTGTTTTTTATGATGGTTATAACTCCTACACCCACTAAGACTCTCTCATGGTAGATAAAATTATTACTTGATCTGTCAAAATGGAGGGATGAATTTTTTTTCTTCCTTTATGCAAGCATTTTATTTTAAGCAGCCAATTCTATTGTTTCATGCCCTGTCTCTATATTGGTGAAAAAAAGAAAACAAAGATAATCAGTGTTTAAAACGTTGCATCGGAATTGTAATAGAGGGTAGTGGCATAAGACACTAGAAATCATAATTATCACCCACAGCAGTTTCTAGGAAAAACAAACATGTATTTGTATTTGAAGAGTTATTACTTGTGTTTCACAGGAGGCCTAAGTTACAATGAAAATGATAATGATTACTATAAATACAATAATTATAAATATACAGTTACCATTGTTTAAAAATTTACCCTGTGCCAGGTATTATAATATGTTCTTTTTAGATGTTATCTCATTGACTCCTTCAAATAGCACTATGCTGTGTATACTGTTGTTATGTTAATCATCATTACTATTATTTCCATAGTAGCAATGAGGCCCAGAGGTTTAAACTAATGTGCACAAATTCATATACTATTAAACAGCAGAGGCAGATTCCAAACTCAGTATTGTCCAACTTCCAAACTCATGCTGTTTCTTTAATGTCTCTGACCCATGGCTTTCTATCTCAGACATTCTATTAGAAAAAATAACCATTTATGTTTGTTTCATAGTTTACAGTTTTATAAGTACTTCAGGTCTACTCTCTCATTTGACTTACATAGAATCCACAGTATAATAATCACTAGCAATAATTCTTATCAGCCATATTAAAATAATAATAATGAAATAGGTAGCACTTATACTTATTTATAGATTTATAGAGTGTGCAGTGTGCCAGGTGCTTTGTTAACCAATTTACATGCATGAGTTTACAACTATCCAATATAATAGTTGCATGTAACAGTTAAGAAAGCATGGACTAGGTGTCAGGGTAATGGGTTGGAATCCTAACTTTATCAGTTAACCCCTATTTGAGCTTGGGTTAATGTCTTTGCCTTCTTTATTGGAAAATGGGTCAAAAATTGTACTGACCCGTGGTTTTGAATAATATATTAGATAACCTAAATTGATTAGCACATAGTAAGTACTCTATAAATGATAATTATTTCTGTTTTACAGATAAGAATATTGAAGATTAGAGAGATTATGGGGATTAGAGAGATTTGGCCCAAAATCTCAAGAGTAGTCAAGGGGTAAAGCTGGAGTTAGAATGCAGGTCTGCCTGGCTCACAATTTCTCCTCTTAACCCTACACCCTGCTTTTTTTTTTTTTTTTTGTTTTGTAATATTTTATTTTTTTATTTATTTATTTTTTTTAAATTTTTTATTTTTTATAAACATATATTTTTATCCCCAGGGGTACAGGTCTGTGAATCACCAGGTTTACACACTTCACAGCACTCACCAAAGCACATACCCTCCCCAATGTCCATAATCCCACCCCCTTCTCCCAAACCCCCTCCCCCCGGCAACCCTCAGTTTGTTTTGTGAGATTAAGAGTCACTTATGGTTTGTCTCCCTCCCAATCCCATCTTGTTTCATTTATTCTTCTTCTACCCACTTAAGCCTCCATGTTGCATCACCACTTCCTCATATCAGGGAGATCATATGATAGTTGTCTTTCTCTGCTTGACTTATTTCGCTAAGCATGATACGCTCTAGTTCCATCCATGTTGTTGCAAATGGCAAGATTTCATTTCTTTTGATGGCTGCATAGTATTCCATTGTGTATATATACCACGTCTTCTTGATCCATTGCAGCCACTCTGGAAAACAGCATGGAGGTTCCTCAAAATGTTGAAAATAGAACTGCCCTATGACCCAGCAATTGCACTATTGGGTATTTACCCTAAAGATACAAATGTAGTGATCCAAAGGGACACATGCACCCGAATGTTTATAGCAGCAATGTCCACAATAGCCAAACTATGGAAAGAACCTAGATGTACACCCTGCTTTTAACAGGCATTAAGTACACTCATTAAATGTGTTTTAAAATCTGAGCCCTTTTTAATGTGAACGGGCTCTCATTAATCAATCTGTTACACATTCTAAAAGCTCTGTTTCCTGTACAGACTCCCTACTCATACCTTTCTGCCTTTGCACAGCTTTCTCTGTCTGCAATAGTTTCTCTGTACTTGCCTAAGATATTTGTCATTCGAGATTCAATCTGAAGTATAGCCTCCCAAAAGGATTCCAGGTGGATTAGGGAGTCTATCTTTGCATATCTCTATGCCCCCCTCCACCTTCCCCCCAGGTTTGCCACAAGTGTTGTACTATAGTTACTTAAATTTTAATTTTCAGTGCACAGTTATGGGCTCTTTTAGGGCAAGGACCTTCATGTCGTATTCATCCTTATCTCCAGTACATAACAGAGTGCCTAGCACATGAGTGTTCAATATACTTATTTATTTAATGAATGAATGAATAAAAATAATTGTTCAGGAGGATTCTAGCCAACATTATAGAATATGTGATGACATTTTTCTTCTTTATATGAGACTACTGAGCAAGTAAGTATTTTAAAGACCTGGAAAAAATTAAGACCAAAGGTAAAGACAACTTCAAATATATTCACCCACCTACTCTGATAACTCCCCTCCTCTCACCATCCCCTCTGGCAATCTTCTAAATATAGATTATAGTAATTTAGTTTCAAACAACTCATTTTCAGCATCTGACATGTTCATTAACCCCAGGTAGGAGAATTGTTGTGGTGCATTAATTTTTCACCAGAGGAGACATTTGTCATCTGTGCAAGTATCATTAATGCTTGCTGCAAAGATGGAAATGACACACTGTCTCTGCCGATTGAAGAACACAGGAGAATTTTAAATAGTATCTCCTGGGCACTCTAAACCAGCCAAGACTGTGTACTTTTTGCACCCTCATTAGATAAGGCTCATGTGACATCATTAAGAACCTGCTTTATGAAGAGAGCAGAGTAATGTGTACCTCTGGGGAAATAAGGGTATGAATGCCATATTTAGTTATTATTTTTCTCTTACATATCTTGTTGCCATTTCTCTAACAAGTGGATCTAACAAGTCCTTGAATTTTGGTGTTTTCCAAGGTTTCTCTTTAACCTTCTATTTGTCTCACTTGCCATCTATATGCCTCTTTAGGCCATCACATGTCATCTATATGATAATGACTTTATTGCCCATCTTCAGCCAGGTTCTCTCTCCTGAACTCCAGACACTTATATGCAGCTGCAGACCATCTAGACAGATATACTAGAAAAAGTCCCATACACCTCAATTCCAACAGGCCCAAAATTTGGTTTATTATCGTCTATCTCCAGACCTTTTTGTCCTATAGTTGAATGTTGCAAGGACATTTACTCTTGTCTCAAAATTTCACCACAGGCTCTAAAAATGAGTTCATATGCAGTAGGTACAGTCAAAATCCTAACGAAAGGCTGCTAGATACATCTCTTCAGGACCTGCAAATGGTTCCTGAAATCCTCACTCTATCATCTATTTCCAGACTATATAAAAAGATGACTAGAAATTCAGAGCAGACTCATTGAAGTATTAAATTGTTGACTTAAAGAAGCATATATAGGTGGGGTAGATCCTAGAAGACCCCTAAAAGAAAGAGTGGGAATACCTGCACAAAGACAATTTTCTTATTCTTCGGCCTGAAGCTTGCTGACTTGCAGAAACTTTTCAACATGTCTTGGGTTATCATCAGAGTGTGGTTGGAATTCTTCAGAGAATTTTATATGTGTACCAGGGTTTGGAAACATATGGAAACATAGAGGCTGATGCTTACTTCTTACTTCAGAATTATGAGTTTTGGAAGCTGACTTGAGTAACTTGTGTAAGTAGGTGAGGAAATAGACACTGAGGCATCCCCAATTTCTGTTACTTTTGTGGAGACAAGAAATCATGAATTTCTCAGGCCAAGTGTATACACAATGGTGAAAAGCAGTCTAGCTTGAGGTTTTTTTTTTTAATTAAAATATAATGTGTTATTAGCCCCAGGGGTATAGGTCTCTGAATTGTCAGGTTTACACACTTCATGGCACTCACCATAGCACATACCTTCCCTAGTGTCCATAAATAACCCAACCACCCTATCCCTCCCTGCTGCCTACCCCGGCAACTCTCAGATTGTTTTGTGAGATTAAGAGTCTCTTATGGTTTTTCTCCCTCCCAATCCCATCTTGTTTCACTTTTTCCTTCCCTCCAAACCCCCCACTTTTTCCTCTCAAATTATTCGTGTCAGGGAGATCATATGATAACTGGCTTTCTCTGGTTGACTTATTTCACTTGGCATAATACCCTCTAGTTCCATTCACATCACTGCAAAAGGCAAATTTCATTTCTTTTGATGGCTGCATAGTATTCCATTGTATATTTATACCACATATTCTTTATCCATTCATCTGTTGATGGACATATAGATTCTTTCCATAGTTTGGCTACTGTGGACATTGCTGCTATAAACATTCTGGTGCGTGTGCCCTTTTGATTCACTACATATGTATGTTTAGGGTAAATAGCAAGTAGTGTGATTAATGGGTAATAGGGTAGCTCTATTTTCAACTTTTTGAGGAAACTCCATGCTGGTTTCCAGAGTGGTTGCAACAGCTTGCATTCCCACCAATGGTGTAGGAGGGTTGCCCTTTCTCCACATCCTTGCCAGAATCTGTCATTCCCTGACTTGTTAATTTTAGCCATTCTGACTGGTGTGAAGTAGTATCTCATTCTGGTTTTGATTTGTATTTCCCTGATGCCAAGTGATGTGGAGCACTTTTTCATGTGTCTTTCAGCCACCTGGATGTCTTTGAAGAAATGTCTGTTCCTGTCCTCTACCCATTTCTTAATTGTATTATTTGTTCTTTGGGTGTTGATTTTAACAAGTTCTTTGTAGATTTTGAATACTAGCCCTTTATGTGATATGTTATTTACAAGTATCTTCTCCTATTCTGTTAGATGTCTTTTGGTTTTATTGACTGTTTCCTTTACTGTGCAAAAGCTTTTGATCTTGATGAAGTCCCAATAGCTCATTTTTGCCCTTGCTTCCCTTGCTTTTGTCAATGTTTCCAGGAAGAAGTTGCTGTGGCTGAGGTCAAAGAGGTTGCTGCCTGTCTTCTTCTCAAGGATTTTGATGGATTCCATTTTCACATTGAGGTCCTTTATCCATTTTGAGTCTATTTTCATGTGTGGTGTCAGGAAAGGGTCCAGTTTCATTTTTCTGCATGTGGCTGTCCAATTTTCCCATCACCATTTGTTGAAGAGACTGTCTTTTTTTCCATTGGAATTCTTTCCTGCTTTGTCACAGATTAGTTGACCATAGACTTGAGGATCTATTTCTGGGCTCTCTATTCTGTTTTACTGATCTATGTGTCTGTATTTGTGCCAGTACCATACTGTCCTGATGATGACAGCTTTGTAATAGAGCTTGAAGTCTGGTATTGTGATAACACCAACTTTGGATTTCCTTTTCAATGATTCCTTTGGCTATTAAAGGTCTTTTCTGGTTCCATATAAATTTTAGGATTATTTGTTCATTTCTCTGAACAAAATTGATGGAATTTTGATAAGGATTGCATTAAATGTGTAGATAGCTTTAGGTAGCATAAACAGTTTCACAATATTTGTTCTTCCAATCCAGGAGCATGGAACATTTTTTCCATTTCTTTGTATCTTCCTTAATTTTTTCATGCGTACTTTATAGTTTTCTGAGTACAGATTCTTTGCCTCTTTGATTAGTTTTATTCCTAGGTATCTTATCATTTTGGATGCAATTGTAAATGGGATTGACTCTTTAATTTCTCTTTCTTCTCTCTTGTTATTGGTGTATAGAAATGCAACTGATATCTGAGCATTGATTTTATATCCTGACACTTTATTGAATTCCTATACAAGTTCTATCAGTTTTGGACTGGAGTCTTTTGGGTTTTCCATGTAAGGTATCAAATCATCTGCAAAGGGTGATAATTTAACTTCTTCTTTGCTGATTTAGATGACTTTAATTTTTTTGTTGTCTGATTGCTGAGGCTAGGACTTCTGGTACTATGTTGAATAGCAGTGGTGATAATGGACATCCCTGTTGTGTACCTGACCTTGGTGGAAAAGATCTCAGTTTTTCTCCATTGAGAATGATATTCACTGTGGGTTTTTCATAGATTGTTTTGATATTGAGTTATGTACCCTTTATCTCTACACATTGAAGAGTTTTGATCAGGAAGGGATGCTGTACTTTGTCAAATGCTTTTTCAGCAACTATTGAAAGTATCATATGGTTCTTGTCCTTTCTTTTATTAAACTATTGTGTCACATTGATCGATTTGCCAATGTTGAACCAACCTTGCAGGCCTGGAATAAATCCCCTTGGTCATGATGAATAAACCTTTAAATGTACTATTGGATCCTATTGGCTAGTATTTTGGTGAGAGTTTTCTCATCTGTCTTTATGGAGGATATTGGTGCGTAATTCTCTTTTTTGATAGGGTCTTTGTCTGGTTTTGGGATCAAGGTAATGCTGGCCTCATAAAATGAGTTTGGAAGTTTTCCTTCCATTGCTGTTTTTTGGAACAGTTTCAGGAGACTAGGTATGAATTCTTCTTTAAATGTTGGTAGAATTCCCATGGGAAGCCCTCTGGCCCTGAGCTCTTGTTTGTTTGGAGATTTTTGATGACTGCTTCAATGTCCTTACTGGTTATGGGTCTGTTCAGGTTTTCTATTTCTTCCTGGTTCAGTTTTGGTAGTTTATGTGTCTCCAGGAGTGCATCCATTTCTTCCAGACTGTCAAATTTGCTGGTATATAGTTGCTTATATATGTTCTTATAATTGTTTGTATTTCTTTGATGTTGGTTGTGATCTCTCTTCTTTCATTCATGATTTTATTACTTTGGGTCCTTTCTCTTTTCTTTTTGATAAGTTTGGCCAGGGATTTATCAATCTTACTAATTCTTCCAAAGAACCACCTCCTAGTTTCATTGATTTGTTCTTCTGTTCTTTTGGTTTCTATTGCATTGATTTCTGCACAGATCTTTTTGATTTTTCTTCTCTTCCTGGGTTTAGGCTTTCTTTGGTGTTCTTTCTCCAGCTCCTTTCAGTGCAGGATTAGGTTGTGTACATGACACTTTTCTTGTTTCTTGAGAAAGGGTTGTATTGCTATATACTTTCCTCTCAGGACTGCCTTTGCTGTGTCCCACAGATTTTGAATAGTTGTGTTTTCATTTTCATCTGTTTCCATGAATTTTTTCAATTCTTCTTTAATTTCCTGGTTGGCCCATTCATTCTTAAGTAGGATGCTCTTTAGCCTCCATGTATTTGGTTTCTTTCCAACTTCCCTCTTGTGACTGAGTTCTAGCTTCAGAGCATTATGGTCTGAATATGCAGGGAATGATCCCAATCTTTTGGTACCAGTTGAGACCTGATTTGTGGCCCAGGATGTGATCTCTTCTGGAGATTGTTCTATGTGCATTAGATAAGAATGTATATTCTGTTGCTTTGGGATGGAATGTTCTTAATATATCTGTGATGTCTATCTGGTCCAGTGTGTCATTTAAAGCCTTTATTTCCTTGTGATCTTTTACTTGGATGATCTGTCCAATTCAGTGAGGGGAGTGTTAAGTCCCCTACTATTATTGTATTATTGTCATTGTGTTTCTTTGCTTTTGTTATTAATTGGTTTATATAGTTGCCTGCTCCCATATTAGGGGCATAGATATTTAAAATCGTTAGATCTTATTTTTGGACAGACCCTTTGAGTATGTTTTAGTGTCCTTCCTCATTTCTTATTATAGTCTTTGGCTTAAAATCTAATTGATATGATATAAGGATTTCCACCCCAGCTCTCTTTTAATGTCCATTAGCATGGTAAATGGTTTTCTACCTCCACAATTTAAATCTAGAGGTGTCTTCCATCTCAAATGAGTTTCTTGTAGACAACATATTGATTTTTTTTTAATCCATTCTATACCCATGTCTTTTTATTGGGGCACGTAGCCCATTTACATTCAGGGTCACTATTGAAAGATACGAATTTTGTGTCATTGTATTGCCTGTAAGGTAACTGTTACTGTATATTGTCTCTATTTCTTTCTAGTCTACTACTTTTAGGTCCCTCTTTTCTAAGAGGACCCCTTTCAATATTTCCTTTAAGGCTAGTTTGGTGTTTACAAATTCTTTTAGTTTTTGTTTGTCTTAGGAGATTTGTATCTCTCTTTCTATTTTCAATGACAGCATAGCTGGATATAGTATTTTGGGCTGCATGTTTTTCTCATTTTGTGCTCTAAATATATCTGCCAGTCCTTAGTGGCCTTCCAGGTCTCTGTGGATACATCTGCTGCCAATCTAATATTTTTATCATTGTATGTTGCAGACTTCTTGTCCCAGGCTGCTTTCAGGATTTTCTCTTTGTCACTAAGACTTGTAAGTTTTATTATTAGATCACGAGGTGTGGACCTATTTTTATGAATTCTGAGGGGAGGATCTCTGCACCTCCTGGATTTTGATGCTTGTTTTTTTTTTTCTTTCCATATTAGGGAAATTCTCTACAGTAATTATCTCTAATATACCTTCTGACCCCTCTCTCTTTTTTCTTATTCTGGGTCCCAATTATTCTAATACTGTTTCATCTTATGGTAGCACTTATCTCTTGAATTCTCTCCTCGTGGTCCAGTAGTTGTTTCTCTCTCTTTTGCTCAGCTTCTTTATTTTCCATCGTTGGTCTTCTATATCACTAATTCTCCCTTCTCTCTTATTTAGCCTTCAGCTGGAGCCTCCACTTTTTATTGCACCTCATTAATAGCTTTTTTGATTTCAGCTTGGTTAGATTTTAGTTCTTTTATTTCTACAGACAAGGTTTCTCTTAAATCTTCCATGCCTCTTTCAAGCCCAGCTATCACCTTAAGAATCATCATTTTGAACTCTTTATCTGACATATTACC
The DNA here is from genome assembly GCF_011764305.1 of Mustela putorius furo. Taxonomy (NCBI): domain Eukaryota; kingdom Metazoa; phylum Chordata; class Mammalia; order Carnivora; family Mustelidae; genus Mustela; species Mustela putorius. The sequence goes on along the minus strand of NW_025422005.1, from coordinate 38,707,742 downwards.
AATGTCCATATTGATTAGGTCCCTAGCCTTTGGTACTGCCTCTTGCCCCTTTTTTTTGTGGTGAGTTTTTCCACCTTGTCATTTTATCCAGATAAGAATATAGGAACAAGAGAATAAAATACTACAAGGGTGGCAAAGACCCCAGAAAAACGTATGCTAACCTAATCAGAATAGACCCCAAATTGGGGGTAGAAGAAAGGGGGTAAAAATAAGTCTAAAAATATTTTTAAAAAATTAAAACAAAACAAAACTATATATATAAATATATATATATATATGTATCAGACTGGTGAATAGAACAGAGCTGCCCATTTGATTTTAGGTATATTTTGATCTGTTAGAGGAAACTTACTCCCAAAATTTTTAAGAAATAAAATATATATATATACATATATATATATATATATGCAAAAAAATAAGGGTAAACATGATGAAGGGATGGAATATGAATTTAAAGATGAAAATTAAAAAAATTCTAAAAACGGAATTGATAAGTTGTTTGGAAAAGGAAAGAAAAAGAAAGTGAAGTGAATTCGTTCAGGCTGGAGACTAGAACAAAGCCCTGTGCTAGATTTAGGGTATATTTTGATCTATTAGAAGAAATTGTATCCTAAAATTTTTAAGAAGAAAAAACGTTATATGTATACAAAAAATACTTAAGTATTGTTTTTCTTTCCCATAAAATGGTGAATGAGTATTTTTAAGAGGGTTATTTGGTATTTAAATGACTAAGCCTATTTGAAAGTTCCTTATAATCTACAAAAGATATTTTTAAAAGTGCTTTTTAAATTTTTTATTTTAAGAAGTCTCCATGACCAACATAGGGCTTGAACTTATGACACTGAGATCAAGAGATGCAGGCTCTACCAACTGAGCCACCAGGTGTGCCTAAAAAGTGTTTCTTAACTCTGAGTTTGGCTCTGTGATGGAGGAGTGGTAGATAAAGATAGAGAGCTCGTAAAAGTCAGGACTTTTATTGGCTCTCAAAGGGGCTTTGAAAATTAAAATCTTTTTAAAAATCATTAAATCAATTAACATGCTCATTTTAGAATAATGAGAAAATCCACTTGGAAGGTGAAGAAACCACCATTTAAATATAACCACAATAACTTGTGGTGGTTTCATTTGCTCCTGGTGTTTTTCTGTATATTTTCTTGCTTTCCTATTAATTTCTTTTTTTTTTAATATTTTGTTCATTTATTTGACAGAGACACACAGTGAAAGAGGGAACACAAGCAGGGGTAGTGGGGGAGGGAGAAGTAGGCTTCCTGATGAGCAGGGAGCCTGATGCAGGCCCGATTCCAGAACCCAGGGCTTGTGACTTGAGCCAAACACAGATGCTTAACAACTGAGCTATCCAGGTGCCCTCCCTTCTTCTGTGTTTATACTATATAGGGCATTGTTAATTGATCACATGTAATGGACATATGGCTGTTAGAATTGGAATGTGCCTAGTGAGCTGTCCTAAATAATGTTTGTAAATTGGTTGGTAGTTGGCCTATATTCACTTGTATATACATTGGCACCTACATGTTGCCTTTTAAAAAATTGTTATGGTCTTTGTGTAAATACCTAGTAGTGGGATTATTGGATCATGTGGTATTTCTATTTTAATAGATGAGGAACCTCTACACTGTTTTCCATAGTGGTTGCACCAATTGACATTCCCACCAACAGTGTGTGAGAGTTCCACATCCCTTGCCAACACTTGTTATTTCTTGTCTTTTTGATACTTGCCATTCCGGTGTAAGATGATATATCCTTATGAATTTGACTTGCATTTCCCTTGCTATTATTGATGTTGAACATCTTTTCATTAATTTGAAAAAATATATGTACACCAAACAAACTGGTGATTGTCAGAAGGGAGTAGATAAGAGGGTGGGAAAAACAGATAAAAAGAATTAAGAGGTACAAAACTCCAGTTATAAAATAAATAAATTACAGAGATGAAAAGTACAGTATAGGGAAGATAGTCATTAATATTGCAATGTTAATGGTGACAGATGTTGAGTACACTTATTGTGGTGAGCACTGAGTAATATATAGAATTGTCAAATCATTGTGTTGTCAACTTGAAACTAACATAACATTGTATGTCTATTATACTGCAATAAAAATAAAAGACCTAACCACAAAAGTAAATAAAAGGGATCATATTGAAAAAAAAATCCCTTTTGTAATAAAATTGCAATATAGTCTGCTTCTTTTGGAAATATCATGCTTAGAATTCTTAATTAAATTCACCAGCTTTGTTCATAATGATCACCATCATTTTCATCATCAATAATTACAGTGAATACAGAAAATTATGAAAAACTTCAGGAGAGAACTAATTAGTAGATATGCAGAATTAATTTGAATTATTCTATTCTAATCTGTTTTTTTGTTTGGTTATTTAATTCTTATGGCAGGTCTGTGAGGTTGTTTTACAGATAAGAAAACTGAGCCTTGAAGAAGTGGCGGGGGGTGGGAGGTTGGGGTACCAGGTGGTGGGTATTAGAGAGGGCACGGATTGCATGGAGCACTGGGTATGGTGAAAAAATAATGAATACTGTTATGCTGAAAATAAATAAAAAATAAATTTAAAAAATAGCTACTTCTTTTATGGCTGAAAAAAAAAGAAGTTATGTCTTTTCTAAAGTCATAAGCTCACTAATAACAGAATCTGTATTCTAAAACAGAGTTTTTGGACTCCAGAACCTATGTGGTTTTCTACTCTTCTAGAATCTTTGCAGTGTTTGAAAAAGTGATGATTATTCCAGACCAAGGCATTAGAAAAAGCTGTAGTTTTGGGAAAAAAGAAAAGCTTTTTTAAAAAATTTGAGTTTAATTAACATACAGTGTTATATTAGTTTTAGGCATAATGACTCAACAATTCTATACATTTCCCAGTGCTCATCAAGATGAATGTACTTTTTAAAAAAAAAATTTATTTATTTTTAAAATTTCTTTTCAGTGGTCCAGTATTCATTGTTTATGCATCACACCCAGTGCTCCATGCAATATGTGCCCTCCATAATACCTACCACCAGCCCCTCCACTCCCCGCCCCTCCAAAACGCTCAGATTGTTTTGCAGAGTCCATAGTCTCTCATGGTTCATCTCCCCCTCCAATTCCCCCTGGGGTTAATGTGCTTTTAATCCCCTTTCTCTATTTTACCCATCAGTCCCACCCACGTGGCATCCATCACTTTGTTCTCTATATTTAAGAGTTTGGGTTGTTGTTGGGTTTTTTTTTTTTTTTTTTTGGTCCTTTTTTTCTTTGTTCATTTGCTTTGTTTCTTAGATTCCACATATAAGTGAAACCATGTAGTACTTGTCTTTCTCTGAGTGACTTTTAGCTCTTAAGTACATCCATGTTGTTGTGGTTGGCAAGATTTCATTCTTTTTTATAGCTGATTAATATTCCTCTGTGTGTGTGTGTGTATGTGTGTGTGTGTGTGTGTGTTTATGTATCACATCTTCTTTACCATTTTATCCATTCATTTATCAATAGACATTTGGGTTGCTTCCATATCTTGACTATTAAAAATAGTGCTGCAATAAACATAGGGGTGTATATATCTTTGCAAATTAGTGTTATTTTCCTTGGGTAAATACTTAGTAGTAGAATAGCTGGATCCCATGGTAATTCTATTTTTAATTTTTTGAGGAAGCTTCATACTGTTTTCCATAGTAGCTGCACACCTTGATGAAAAGATCTATAGCTTAATATAAGTGTCTAATATTAGCTAGTTAGGTAGACAACCTCTAAGCCCATCTGCCTCACAAGGCATAGTGTACACTGGCATTTATCATTCTCTCTCAGGAAGCCATTAGCACACTGGGTAGGTACCAACTGTCTCTATCTTCTTGTGACTCCCTGATTTTAGCACTGAAAATCCCATGTTCCAGAAAACCTGTCAGTACTAGGCAAATTGGGATAGTTGATTACACTAATTATGCCAGTAATATATGACCGTGAGTAGATTGAGAACATGGAAGCCAGCACTTGTGAGTACATGGCCCTTGTTCAGGGTGAAGAAGGAGACTAACTGTCTTTAATTCAATAAGCTGGTCTAAGTAATGCCAGCACTGATCAATCCTGTGATCATATGGAGAGACAGTATCTACCTTGCTTACAAATTTTTGCCCCCAATGTTCTTAGTGCATGCAATGGAGACAGATTGGTCCCTGGAATAGAAGAGGCCACCTTTTGATTTGAGGGAAAGATGATTTAATTTCTGTGTCCCTAAAATCAAGCCCAGTTTCTGGAAAGTTTAGACCTTCAGTTTGTTTGCTTTGCTTTTGAGTTATTACCCTTTTAGAAACCATTTATTAATCTTGTATTATTACATGCCATGGGTTGCGTGAATAACTTTAACATACTTTTTAAATATCTAATTATCACCTTGGATATGTGAGGTAAGCAGTATTATTTTTGTTTTATAAATGAAGCAACTAAGGCTTGCCAGTAATCTCATAGCTAATAAATGGCAGAGCTGCTATTTGTATCTTAATCTTCTGACTCCAATCCAGTTTCCTTTGCCTTCTACTAAAATCCTACTTAGTAGCCACAATTACAGAAAACTACTTAATCTAATCCAAGTCATTCCACTCTAATTCAGTGTAATTGAACACATACTTATCAAAGCTGGTTTGTGCCTAGAGCTGCATTAGACACTGATGGACCAAAGTGTCTTATTTATGTCTGAACCTCTAGTTCTTAACATGTATACTCACACATAGTGCTCACTGAAGGCCTGTTGAAATGAATATAGAATTAATAAATCAAGGCCTTGTTCTCAAGGAACATCTTCTCTTGTGATGAAGACAGACATATGCAAACCTATAATATGACGAATATTCTCAAAAATGCTAAGCTGTATAAACTGTACTAGGCTTTGTAATCTTTTTTTCACTTATCAATAGATAATGAATATCTTTCTATTTCAGTAAGTGTTGATCTGTATCATGCAAAAAGTATTCTATTATTTTTCATTGTAAAAACATTTCATAACTTGCAAAATAAACTTTCTATGGTCAGACACAATTATCTCTTCCAGTTATAAGAAGTGGACATCCTTGTAACTAATTTTTTTTTTTTACCAGTTCTTATGTATAAGTGATATTTTAAAAAGAACTTATAGTAGCAACCAATGGTTCAAATGAACCATTTCATGGGAAAATGACTGCTTGTCAGTAAAGGTATTCAAGTAGAGGATGGTCATCACTGCTGGAATGTGAGAGGTTCTAGGTGTGGTGGCGAGGATTATAATGGGGGAAGATGGTGGGGAGAGAAGAGTCTGAGGAAATGGACATGGAACCTATAGGACATGTAGAATTTGGATAAGGGATAAAGTGGAACAAGTGTCCCGGTGACAAGTTAGATAACTGAGTATCATCCTGTATAATTGAGATGGGGGAAGTACCAAGATACGAGTTTGCATAGGTAAGCAGGACTTCACTGTGTGCCAAGGGGACCATTTCTCATTATTCCTTACAACACTCTAAAGTTATTATCCCCCTATATACTGAGGAGGAGACTGAATTATCTGCTGGTTCTATGACCATAGAGCAAATCCCTTATAGTTTGTGAACCTCAGTTTTCCCATCAGTCAAATGAAGATTATAATGCCGCTTTATGGAGTAGTTAAGAGGATAAATTCACAGAGGCTGGCATATAATAAACATTAAATAAAAGTTGAATATTCTGAATGTAATGCCGCATTTTTCTGATATATATGCTATTTCTCACATAATTAGATTAGGGCAACAGAGCCCATTCCAGGCCTCTCTCCCATCCTACTTTTAGGGTAGGACCCCTGGTATTTATAACTTCATCTGATTCTCCTAGGTACAGGGCCTGGGCCTGGGTTTAAAGTGCAGCAGCTCATCTTTAATGCTTGCAGTGACCAAGGAAATGGTCCCAACAAGCTACCATCATGGCTTACCATCAAGGAGCAGTCACAGTGTGAAGCTGTTGACTCTCAGCTGAGAAAAATGTGAGTGCATAGGCTGAGCATCTGCAGGAGAGCACAGAGAGGCAGGAGGGAGAGGTACTGCCTCTTGGGTAATGATTGGCACCCATTCTCCTTTATAACCCTTTTGTCTGGGTCTTGCCCTAACTCTTTTTGCCAATCACTTTATGTGCCATCTATACCCACTAGGAAAAAGTTGACATACCCTGTGTTTTGTAACTTAGGTCTTATGTACAGTCATCTTGACCTGGGACATGTGCCAGTAGTCAGCAGTCTCTACAACACTTCTTGGCCTTACTTGCTGTTCATTACTGCATTCCAGAGTCATTGATTCTTTGGAATAAGTCTCCTGGGCATAGGGCTTTGAGGTCAATCAAAGGAAGTTTATTGTCAAAGTTTGAGTTTGCAGTTATTTTCTTTAGGTAACTGCCAGATATCAAGAAAGCTCCCTTTGTTTAGATGGAAATAAGTCTTCCCAGGAAGGTATTTCCCACTTGGCCTGCATTCAGTACCATATCTCAGCAAACCTTCAGGATCAACATACTTCTTTCCCGTCTGTCAAGAGTGAAATGCTAATAGTGGGCCCCATCAATCCTGATGCTGCCTCCTTATTTTTTATAACCAAGGTCACTTTGCTTGCAGTTTACATTTGCCATGCAAATTGGAACAAAACCATAAAAGGAATTCTTGGTGTTTGTTGCTGTGCTGATAATGTCTTATTTTTCAACATTTTGAGCTATTGAGTAGGGAGTATTTGAAAAATGTAAGGTGATAGAAGAACCATTTGCTTTCCTGAAAATAACACTCGTCTGCTTTAGGGAACACATCTACAAATCAGCCTTGCTAACAGGTCAGTTGTTTTGGGGGCATCTAGTTTATTGGATTAATGCTGTTTTGTGATATATGGAAGTATGTGAGATATCTGTGTCTGTGGTTTATCAAAACATCTATTCAAGGCAGGAATTAGGAATCATATTTTCTCTTCCTTAGGAAAGGAAGCCATAATTAGTGGAGGAGAGATTTGAATGAAGCAATAGAAACGTCTTAGTTTTTTGAAACAGATTTAAGATGAGTTCCCTCTACTTCTAAGCATCTTGATTTTGGGGGGAGTATGGAAGGATCTTTATGGTTCATTCATAATGTTTGTTTTCATGTTCTCTTTTATAAAATCATAAAACTAGACTGAATTGTTTTACATTTCCAAAAGTTTAAGAACTATATCCAAGGTCTTAGTCCACTTGGTATACTATAACAAAGATTTGGTTGCTATAACCATAGACTGGGTCATTTAAACAAATAAAAAAACCCCAAACCCTTTTATTTCTTATAGTTCTAGAGGATGGGAAGCCTATCATCAAGGTACTGGCAAAGTTGGTGTCTGGTAAGGGCCTGCTTCCTAGTTCATAGACTGTTATCTTCTCTGTGTCCCTTACATGGTGGAAAGAGCAAGAGAACATTCTGGGATCTTTTTATAAGGCACTAATCCCATTCTTGAGGGCTCTACCCTCATGACCTTATTCACCTCTCAAGAGCCTTACCTCCCTAATATAATTTGGGAGTAAGAAATTCAACATAAGACATTCAACATAAGACATATAAACATTCAATCCATAAACACTCAGAGAGATCTGTTCTCCAGTGACTTTTTTTCTTCATTATGGTAAGAACTCTTTCCTCAAAGAGGACTGACTCTGTGACAAGAGGAGTGCTCAGGAGAACTATCTTTCAGATTGAATTCCCTGGGCAGGATTAGAAAGGGGAATTAGTCATCAGCTGATACCTGCTTCATCTGAAAATTATATGCTACATGCTCATTGGTTGTTTGCTGTCTGAGGAGGTAAACTTTTTGTAGAAAACTGAATTAAAATGAGGAGGACAACATGTAAAAATCTGTGTAAAGTGTGTTCGAAGTGAAGGAAAATAGCGAGTACAAAAGTCCTAAGGCAGAAACAAACTTGATGTTTGAAAAATAGCAAGAAGGCTGTTATGCTTTAGTGAATTGTTTGAGTCAGAGGCAGAATATGAAATCAGAGACATAGGTAGAAGTCATGTCATGTAGAACCTTGTAGGTTATACTGGGGAGTTGAAGTTTTAGTATGTATGTAGTGGAAAGTCAATGGGAAAGGGAATGAAATGATATGATATGCATTTTTAATTGATAGTAGAGCAATAAACATGAAATCAGGGAGAGCAGTTAGGATACTGCATTAGTCCAGATGGAAGATGATGGTGTCTTGGATCAGAGTTGTATTAGTGGAGATAAGGACTTGTTGGGAAAAGTCAGAAGAACTGCTGATGGATAAATATAATGGACAAGGGGAAAAGAGGAAATCAAGGACAGTGCCTTGCTTTTGACATCGGTAAGCATTTCCGTAAATTGTGGTTCCCTTTACTAACAATAATGAAGAAGAATAGAATTGGGAGGTGGAGATCCTGAGTTCAATCTTATACATGAAAAATTTAGGGTACTTATTAGACATCTAAGACAAAATATCAAATAAGTAGTTGGAGTAATTATCTGTAGCTCCAAGGGAAAGATAAGGCTTAAAATATGTATTAGGGAGTCATTAGCTTAGAGATTATATTTAAATTAAAGAGAATGGATGAGAACTCCAAGAAAGCAAGTGTAGAGAAGATGAGAGGGGTGAGAGAAGAACCCTCAGGGTTCTTCAGCATTAGAAGTCTGGAAGAGAGGAGGGAGCTAACGAATACAACTGACAAAGAGTGACCAGTGAGCTAAGAGGGAACATGAAGAGTATAATGACATGAAGCCAAGTGAAAAAAGTTTTCAAGAAAGGCAAAAATGATCAACTGTGTCAAATGCTTTTTAGAGATTGAATAAGATGAGGACTGCTCATTGATCACTGGGTCTCTTCCATCTTCCCTCTCCCAGGAGGCAGTCCTTCTCATACTGTGAGTCATGCATGGCACATTGTGTGTAATAATTGCATGTTCATTAATTATAATCATTATAATTTACATTTACCAACTTCTGGCCTCTCTTTGTGGAAGCCATTTCCAGCTTAAGAATGGACGATGTGGGGCGCCTGGGTGGCTCAGTGGGTTAAGCCGCTGCCTTCGGCTCAGGTCATGATCTCAGGGTCCTGGGATCGAGTCCCGCATCGGGCTCTCTGCTCAGCAGGGAGCCTGCTTCCTCCCCTCTCTCTCTCTGCCTGCCTCTCTGCCTACTTGTGATCTCTCTCTCTGTAAAATAAATAAATAAATAAATATCTTAAAAAAAAAAAAAAAAAAAAAAAAAAAAAAAAAAAAAAAAAAAAAAAAAAGAATGGACGATGTGTAGCAAGTTTATTCCTGCTCAGGAACCCATAAAAACCTGTTTGATTAAATGCCCTAATATGCCAGAGTTAGAAGGGCTTTTAGTCCCATACCCTCATTTTATTGATGAAGAACATAAGACTCTGACAGGGAAAGGGAACTGCTGAAGGATAAACAGTATTTTAGCTCCAAAGATGGAAGTAGAACTCAGACCTCACAGGCTAGGGATGTTTGTTGTTTGAGTTACCATCCTGTGCCACCTTTCCCATCATAATTCTTTTGGGTCTTGAAAAATTTTAGACCTTAAATTGGTCATGATTAAAGTGAAAACATCTTATGAAGATATAATACTTAGTTTGAATGCAAACTCTTCAGAAATGGAAACACAGTCACCTAGATGAGGGGAGGAGGATAAAGTTGGGTAAGGAGAATTGCAAGATCCTAAAGACAGACGCAGTGTTAAATAGAGAAGACCAGCGTGACCTGACTTTGAATCCCAACTCCCATCTTCCAGTACTGTGTGAACTCTGGTAAGTTTCTTGACTTTCTTCAACCTCATCTATAAAAATAGTGAAAATATATGGGTCCTACTAATGAGTTAGGAGGATTATGAGTAGCACATTTATAGTGCTCAGCTTTTGCTTGATGTGTGAAAGACATTCAGTACAAAATAGCTCTTTATTACTATTTTATCTGTCTTCATTTTTCTCCTTCTGGTGCTATGGGTGTCATTGCCAGCAGCCCTAGATCAAGCCACTATCTCCAGAGGCTGATTGTTCCTGTCCCTGGCTACTGCTGTTAGATCTGTGGCTTCCAGACCTCTGGCAGTCATGCCTCCTGGCAGACTAGAAATAAGGCTTTTAAAGCTGCCTGGAGCTGATACTCCATGCCTTGGGGCCTCTGTGCCAGTCAAGCAGTCCCCCTCAGGGGCAGTGACTGCTGAGACTATTTCTCCTCTTCCATAAGACTCATTCTAATGTTTCCTTTCTGCAAAGAAAATGCTTGAATTCATATGGCCAAATAACTCTAAGAGAGAGAAGCTTCATACAAAGTAGCAGTTTGATGTGGTGTCTTCAGCATGCCAGGCAATTTGTTAGTCCTCACACTTGGGAATTTGTTTTAGAAAGAGAGGCAGACATGGAAACAGATAACTACTTTGCAACTGAGTGAACTGACCACTCAGCAGAGGCACAAGCAGCAAACTATGGGGTGGGGAGTGGGGAAGGCAAGAATACTTCCCTAAATATATGTGGTTTCTGCCAGATCTTATAGGATAAGGGTGTGCCTGTGGATCAATAATTTGGGAAACTACATTTCATGCAAAAGTATGCAGGCAGTACTTACAGGGGCTATTTAGGGGAAAGGGAGTTGAGGATTAAAAAAGAGAGCAGGGGACAAAAGCCTTTTATTAAAGAAACCCAATGCTCTGCTTGGGAATTTGGGGTTGATTCATGATGGCTTATGATGTCACGATAGATACCACAGAGACTAGCAGTATAGAATACCTCATCAGACAGATGAGAAGACTGAATCTCAGATACAAGAAATAACTTGGCTAGAATCACATAGCAATTTAGTGGGAGAAACTGGGACAGGCACCAAAGTTTACTAATTCCTAGGCCAGTGACCTTTCTATCCATTACTTATGATTTCTGTGATTAAGAGGGAACAACTGTAGACTATCAAAAGGTAGCAAAGTTCTGAGACCTTTTTTCACTAGCTCTCAATGGAAATTTATAGGATTTTGATGAGAATAGACTGGGACCTCACTAATATCATGCCACTTTAAATAACTGGGATATAAATTTTCTATAGTTAAGCCTTAGAATATATTGTCAGTTTACTTATTATATAAAATTGTATCCATGGTTTTGTTCTTATATATTATTACAGTCTCCATATTTTGTTATTTTCCATATGAGTAGAAAACCTAGAATTTATAAAAGAGGTATGAAGTTAATAAGTAATTCTGCCCTGGGGTTTATCTTCTGGAGCTGAAAAGATCAGGAACAGACTTCTAGTAGAAGCTGAAGTTGCCGAAACAATGACTTAATGTCAAGTCAGGTTGGCTGACTTGATAGAAGTCCTTGTTCTAAGTTATTGTCTACCACCTCATTTAATTGTTCATTATAAAATTCAGCTGTTTGTGGGGCACCTGGGTGGCTCAGTTGGTTGGGTGTCAGACTCTTGATTTTTGGCTCAGGTCATGATCTCATCATTGTAAGATCAAGCCCTTATGTTGAGCTCCATGTTGGGCTCCATGATGGATCTGGAGCCTGCTTGAGATTCTCTGTCTTCCCATCTTCCCCTTCCCTCTGTCTCTGTCTCTCTTTCTCCCTTTCAAAGAAAAAAAAATGCAGGTGTTTGCAATACTTTCAGTAGCTCTGAACCAAAACAATCAGACAAACAAATAAACAAAACCACTGCCTCACCTTTTTCAATAATTCAATTAAATAAACATTTCATTTGATGGAGGCATAATATTAAAACAAAACAAAACCCAAACATTTCATTCATTTATCAACAAGTACTCATTTAAGGACAGTTATTTGCCAAGAACCATGTCTTATACTGGGGATACATTAGTAAATAAAAACAGGAATAATCCATATTTGTTTTAGTTTGTTAAGACTGCCATAATAAACTATCACATACTGAGTCACTTAAACAACAAAAAGAATTTATCTTATGGTTCTCAAGGCTAGAAGTCTGACACCATGCTGTAAGCAGGATTGATTTTTTTGAGTCCTCTTTCCTTGGCTTTTAGATGGTTATCTTCTCCCTGTCTTCACATGGTCTTTTATCTGTACACACACACACACACACACACACACACACACACACACACACATCTATATCCGAATCTTCTCTTCTCATAAATATACAAGTCATATTGGAGTGGGGCTCATCCATTTGACCTCATTTTATCCTAATTAACTCTTTAGGGGCCTTATCTCCACATAGAGCCATAACCTGAGGTATTGAGGATTAGGACTTTAACATATGAATTTTTGGGGAGACAACAATGCAGCCCATAATACTCTTTAATGAGCTCACAGTATAGTGGGACACAGAAATTTATCCAATAATTATACAAATAAGTTTAGGAATATGAACTCTTAAGTCCTATAATGAAAAGGTACATAGTGTCATAAATATATATAAGGAGGCATGTCTTCCTATATCTGGGAGGAAGGTACAGAAGAAGAGGCACATGAGAAGGTAATTATATGAGCTGAGATCTCAAGCATGGGTAGGAGGAGTTAATTAGGGAAGAGTGATGTGGGAAGGAGGAGAACAAAAGTTGGGGCAGGGGAGGGGAGAATCAGGTAGAGGAGAACCACTTGTCAAAAGTGCCATAATTCTGTGTATGTACTGAACACTGAAATAGATTTTGAATTCAACAATGTGTCTCATGGTCTGATAGCAGGCAGGTGCAAAAATAGATAATTTCAATAGAATATGATCAGAATTGTTATTAAGTTAATACTTATACACCACACAGATCTAAATTTATGGGAATTATAGATATGGGAGACACTAATTCTGCTGACTAGGGAGTGAGGCAGGAGGTCAAAACAATTTCCCAATAGCTTAAGTGTTCCACATTGTATTTAAGTCCTGATGCCAATTTGAGAAATCTAAATAAATGAAAAAGATATCAAGAAAGCATTGAGATCATTCCTTCAAAAATACTTTGCATCTAGGTGTGGCATGGAGCCAAAAGACCTAAATTTTAGTCCTAGCTCTGTATATTCTACTGTTCTCTCTCATGTGTCACACAGAAATAATGATTTGTGTCTCACCTACCTCATGTGTTGGAAGAGTGCTGTATGGATCAAACAGGGACCCAAAAGAACAGGAGAAAAATACAGGTAAAAGGAGATAATGAGATGGATTGACTGAAGTCAACAGTCATTCCCTCTCTGATCTTTTTTCCTGCTCTGCAAGGATTTCTGAGCTAAATGTGGAGCTAAGACTGAAGACATCTGGAGAATTAGACACTGATGCAAAGGCTCACTAAATTACATGCAGGGTCACATAGTAGGATGGACCAAGTGACATGAATGATACAAAGGTCAGTGTTTACAAAAAATTCTTGCTGATACATTGTTTATTATAGAGAAAAGCTACAAAGATTCCATGGCCAAGTAGGAAAACAATTTCTAGGTGATGTTCTTTTTTTATTTCCTTTTTTTTTTATGTTGTTTGGTAGGTGTTTATTTTCTAATCTAAGGAGGTAGAGAGCTAGAATACATGAATTTGACTTCCATTCCATTCTATACTATGTTAACATTACAACCTTAGTAACATCCCTCTTCCTCCCTCAGCTGTTGTGCATGGCTAGATGCCAGGGAATATACACTATCTCATTTAACTCTCTCGGCAATCCTATATGTGGAATATCCCCATATTATATATGAATAAACTAACCCTTGGAAAAATTGAATAACTATTTAAAGTTAGTCAGTAAATGTCAGATCTATGAGATCTATGAGATCTATGAGCTGAACTCAGATCTGAACTCCAAAGCTCAACCTGACTGAAGAAAATCAGGTAAAAGAAGTTGGAGTAGTGTATCTTCAAACCCTGTCCATCTTTAGAATCACTGAGTCTGTGCCTCAATTAAAAAAATGTTTTCAGGCCTGTCAGTAAGAGTAAGACAGCTAAAATCTTTACTGCCTTAGGGATTTTACCTTTGGTGTACTTCTACCCAGAAAACTCTTCCCTTGAAAGTAAGGCTCCTTCTTGTTATCCTGGTTTCAACTTAAATATTACTTCCTCTCTGAAGTCTTTCCTGAACACTCAACCCAAAGTAACTACCCAGTCACTCTGTTTTATATCATCTTGTTTTAATTTTTGCATAACACTTATTACTGTTATAATTTCTTGAATATGTTAAATTTTTGATTATTGTTTGTTTCCTCTCACTTGAATATATGTGCTTCATGAAGGCATTGCCTTGTTAGTCTTAATAAAATTGTATACCCAAAACCCAAAATAGGAGTACATGACACATGGTGGGTGCTCAATAAATATTCATTGAATTAGTGCATGAACAAAGTCCCTTATGTAATAGAATGAGGAAGTGCAGCCCAGAGAGGAGACTGGACTTGTTCAAGGTCAAGGAATATAAGCAGTTCTTATTGAGAAGAGCAATAATTTAGTTTCCATTCCTAATTCTGCCTCTAATTTGCTCTGTGACTTTAAATCAGTTCTAGTTCTCTAATAAAGTTTCAGCTAAGAATTGTTGAATGCCTTCTACATAACATGCATTATTCTTCTTTTGCTTATGTTTTATATAATCTTCCCACAAAATTTTGATGGTAGATAGTCAATAAAGAGTGCTAGTCTGACATTTGAGTAGCTTAACACATCACAGAGTGACACAAATCAGAAAGTTCCAATGGGTAGTTCCCTTTCAAGTGGTAACTCAAGGATCCAGGATCCTTCAATTTTAAGGTGTTGCCCTCTTCATCCTGTTGCCTTCAAGGTTACCAAAGAAGGGGAAAACATATATGATTTCATATGGTATTTTTTTTTAATTTTTTATTTTTTATAAACATATATTTTTATCCCCTGGGGTACAGGTCTGTGAATCACCAGGCTTACACACTTCACAGCACTCACCAAATCACATACCCTCCCCAATGTCCATAATCCCACCCCCTTCTCCCAAACCCCCTCCCCCCGGCAACCTCAGTTTGTTTTGTGAGATCAAGAGTCACTTATGGTTTGTCTCCCTCCCAAACCCATCTTGTTTCATTTATTCTTCTTCTACCCACTTAAGCCTCCATGTTGCATCACCACTTCCTCATATCAGGGAGATCATATGATAGTTGTCTTTCTCTGCTTGACTTATTTCGCTAAGCATGATACGCTCTAGTTCCATCCATGTTGTTGCAAATGGCAAGATTTCATTTCTTTTGATGGCTGCATAGTATTCCATTGTGTATATATACCACATCTTCTTGATCCATTCATCTGTTGATGGACATCTAGGTTCTTTCCATAGTTTGGCTATTGTGTGGAATTTTCTATGCCTGGGAATGGAAAACATTATTTCCATCCATATTCCTTTGGACAGTATCTCTCACATAGAACTGAACTGTTATTTATACTGGGATATATACTCTCTTACAGAAAGACAAAATGGTACTGGGCAACAACAAGCCAGTATCTACGATAGTATTGTCATCATTTTACAGGTGAAAAAAATGTTTCTTTGGTGACTTGGCTGAGATTTCATTGTAAGCAGAGGAGTAAGGATACATAACCAAGGAACCATGCCAGACTTGAGCCAATAATAGTATCCTTGCTCTATACCTTCATATATCACTGGTTTTCAAGGTTGTTTTGCTAGAGAACTCTTTCTTTCTATAAAAGGAGTTTTATAGAAAATTCCAGCATGTAAAAGAGATCAACACAAGTTTTGAAGCATAATAAATCCTAGGAAGATACTCTAGGAGAGCTTCTAAGGAGGTCCAGAGCCTAGTGTAGAAACCTTAGAATCAAGTTATCTTGATGGAATCTTTTAGCTGTGTCTCACATAATTCATCTGTTGATATCTTGATATTTCTAATGTGAATCCAAAGAATACATTATGATTGCATCTCAAAATTGAGTGCTTGTCATCAAAGATTTCTGCCTCAGGGCCCAGAAACAGCTGTGAAATTATAGCTGAAATCCTGGTGCTGCATGTACTGAGCCTTAAGAACACTTTACCCACTACAGACCATCCATGCAAAAAGTTATCTAATTATACAAAGCACATTCTGGAAAATTTCCCAGTGGAATAATAGATAAAGTAACCAAGAACTTTTTAATTTTTCAAAGTGTACTCTTCCTTATAATTTACTTAATATAGAAATTTAATATTTTGCAGTTTACTGAACAAATAACATTGAAAGTATTTTAGAGTTAGCCTGAGAGCTAGCTTTTGGTTGCCATTTTGACTTTATTATTTGATTATCCAGATGAAGGCCAGCAGTAACAATATGCTCTGCCTTTAGTGGTTCAGAGGGGTTATCTCTTGGCCATTATCAATTCTAAGTACAAGATTTAAATTCGAGGAGGAAATCACATAAGAGCAAATTTGCTGAATCTGCTCAAGTTAGTCCCTTGAGTAAGATGCTTGATTCTTTGGACCTGGCTTATTATGATTATTCCTTTCCAGAAAGTTCCTAACCTTACATGTTGACAAATTCTGTGTCACTTTATACATTAAAACAAACAAACAAAATATAAAGGCCCCCCCAAAATACTGAAGACCAAATATGTGCCAGACATCATGATGTATGCATATATGCCAAAGATGTTCAGACTGGCTGAGATCCCTTAACTCCTGCCCTTTAATCCTATGGCTTGCACCTCAACAAAGGTTCCCTTCATCAGCCTTAAGGCACTTCTCTAGGCACTGCCTCCTGAATACATTTACTGGAGCAAGTTCTAATCACCAGAACAGATACCTTCATTTTGGATCTGGACCTTAACATTTTAGTTAGTCAGTTAGTTCCTTGCTTCCTTGCTTCCTGATGCCACCTGTTCTGGTCCTAGACAATTACTATTCTTTGATGTAGGCTTACAACTAAGAGCCAGCCTCACTATTCTTCCTGGGTAGGCTCTGTAGAACCTAACCTGAGCCAAGTCTCTGAGTCTCCATTTGTCTTGGAAAGGATATGGGACAAAGATGTTGGGATGACTAAAGCATTCTCTACTCTTAAAATACAAGGTTATGAAAGATACTTAGAAGGTAGAATGACATAAATTGGAGATTGAATAGATTTTTGAAGATGAAGGAAAACTATATTTAGGAAGATGCTATGGTTATTCCAGGTTCCATTGTAAAGTTGGCATTTGAACTTGATCTTATTAAATAAAGTTTTAATATGCAGAGGTGTGATAAAAAGTGTGTTCTAGGTAGAAGGAATATCATGAGCAAAGGCTAAGAATTTATATATTCCAGATTTCTTTGAGGAGCAATGTCTGATTATTTACTGTTTTAGGCATCTTTAATTTACTTTTTAACAGGCAGAACAGTTTTTTTAATGTTTTTTTCCTTTTATTTCTCTCTTTCTTCTCTTAGATTTTTAAGGACAATAAGATAGATATCTTAGTTCTCATTGCAGAACTTTGGTCACCATTTTACTTGAGTAGCTAAACTTCAGTAATTCAGGCAATTTAACTAATTCAGACTGAACACCACACTGATAATTAACTTGTTCCTCTTCCTTCCTATCACCCACAGGAGCCTGCTGGATCATTAATGATACAATTAGAGGAAGAGTAATCCTGGTGCATTATTGGTCCTCAATAAATGTTAAATAATTGTTGAAATAGGACCTGGTGGATATTGGCACTTTGAAGTAGAAACAGAAGCTCACAAAGTGTGCCTTTGCTGAAAATCAGGTTTTGCAATTCAAAGAAGGCACAGATTATGCACCATTTCTCATCATTGAAATCCAAAGCATTTCTAGGAAAAGGTCTAATTAATAATTTACTTCTCCTAAATAAATGGAAGCCTATGTAGTGGGGAAACTGTTAGATATCATATACAGTGCTACAAGGAGTTCACTTTCCCTCCTGTTTGAAGAGCTGTAGCCACCTAGATGAGCAGGTGCAGGAAATAAGGATATGATGACCAGTGGATTACTAGACACACAAGTGTTTTACCTAGATCAACTCTGAGTCCTTGCCCAAAGTCCTCTAAGAGCCAGATCCCCATCTGTTAATTGAAAATCCTATCTGCCAATAATGAGGGCTAGCTTTGCCAAGCATTGATTGTGTGGTGTTAATGGCTTTGGGCAGAGCCTTGTGCTGCTTGCTGGCAGGGAGAATTCTGTTTGATTCTGAAGAGTCCAAAATTTATATTTTAAAACATATTTTATTTGACAGCCAGAATCTAATGAATCTGACTTCATCTGTCTGTCTGCAGATCTCTGCTTAAGAATATGAAACCTACAGTTAAATAGTTCCTCAGAATTTTATAAAACACTTTTCCTATCAACTCCCGCATTTAATCCTTACGACAACTAAAGGCAGAAGAGAACCTGATATGTGCAGGTGCTTTATGTGCTGTCTCATGTAATCTTGAATTCTGATTTTTAAATACTCATTTTACAGGTGAAGTTCCAAGGTATTGAGAAACAAAAGCACTAGCTTTATGTCTGCTTGAGCTGAGTAGGAAAAGCTAGTGGCAGAAATATTAATGTTGGCTTCAAGTGTATTATGATATCATTATTGAGGGCCATTTATCCTCAGCACCTACTTTATACCAAGGATTTTTTTCTACATGTTATTGAATCTCTAAGCCATCTTGTGCAGTAGATAGTACAATCCCCATTTTATAAGTTTTGTCATTCAGGTACTCAATTTTTTTTTTTTTTAATTACCTGCCAAAAACCAGGTACTGCTTTAGGCACATACACCTTCGAATAAGACAAACGTAGTTCCTCCTCTCATGAGCCTTACATTCTAATGTAGGAGGTAATCAACAAATGTAAATGTGTAATGCCTACTCAGTGCAGAGAGACTTAATTTCTACTTAGATTGGGTGATTATGGAAGGACTCATTAATGATGAAACATGTAAATTAAGACCCAAATATCAAGAAAGACCCAGTCTTAGGAAGATCTAAGGAATTATTATTGCAAGTAAAGAGAACACAAAGTAAATAAACACTAGAGGGAAACTAAGCTTTGTGCCTTTCAGAAAAACCAGCCCACAAAAAGGGTTGGGGAGTAGTGAATTATGGTGAAGAAAGGTCAGAATAGGTTGAATAGGTTGAAGAAAGGTTGGAATATTAAGGAAAGGCCAGATCTTATAGGCCTTTATAGGCCAACATAAAAAGTTAAGATTTTATTCTACATGTAGTACAAAGCCATCAGAGAGGGTAAAAACACTATTTACTTATTTTTACAAAGAAGTCACCATGGCTGGTACTTTGAAAAGGAATTTTATACAGAAAAGACTGAAAGACCAGTTAGGAGACCATTACAATGGTCCAGATAAGAGATGGTAATAGCATGGACAAGAGTAGTAGTAGAAATAGGAGTTAATAGATTTTGTATGTATTTTGAGGTTGTGTTAATATGACTTGTTTGGGTGTGATTTGAGAGAAAGTGAGGAATTCAAGACTGTTAGGCTTTTGAGTTGACCCACCAGGTGAATAAAGTGGCATTTACTGAAATGAAGAAGGCAGAAAGCAGAGCCAACTTTGAGAGTTCTGTTTTTGGCCACATTAACTTTGAGATGTCTCTTAGGCAATAAAATGTATATGTAAAGCAGACAATTATATATACATCTGGAAATCATAAGCCATATGTATTCAAATGTAACAGAAAAATTGGTAGAGGTGGTTTACTTGATAAATGCTCCAAGCCTTCGTTAGCATGCAACTGGAATTTACTATAGGTTGGGTATAAAACTAAGCTAAATAACAAAATCTGCCTGTGGTAGGGATTTTCTTTTGCCATACTTCACTAACATCCCCTGAATTCCACTTTGTCCTTAAACACATTGCTAGAGATGGAGTTATTTTAAACACTTCCTCTGGCTGTTAGGCTTGCTATATTGCCAAGGGGTTTGTGGGGAAGCCATGAACTTAATTTTTAAGGATAGTTACTTGTGGCCATGATGGTTCCACTTAATATAATGTTGAAGCATTATATTAATGCTTCAGATTCAGTGCATGGGGTTTATTTCTTATCTTTTTCAAATCTTAATTCAAAACTCTCTGCACCTGATTTCTCTTTTATCATGGAAGAATACTAACACTTGGGTTAACTGGGACATCCTATGTAGTGCTTAAAGTAATATCTCATTTAGTAAGCATGCATAATAATAATCAGTATGTATCTATGAATCCGTCTGATCAGATGTGTCATTCAAAGCTCTTGTTTCTTTGTTGATCTGCTTAGATGATCTGTCCATTTCTGTGAGTGGAGTTTTTAGGTCTCTTACTATTAATGTATTATTATCAAAATATTTCTTTATTTTGGTTATTAATTGGTTTTTATAATTGGCTTCTCCTATGTTGGGGACATAGATATTTACACTTGTTAGATATTCTTATTGGATAGACCCTTTAAGTATGATATAGTGTCCCTCTACATCTCTTAGTATGGTCTTTGGTTTAAAATCTAGTTTGTCTGATATGAGGATTTCTACCCCAGCTTGCTTCTTAGGTCCATTAGCATGGAAAATGGTTATCCATCCCCTCACTTTCAGTCTGGAGTTGTCTTTAGGTTCAAAACGAGTCTCTTGTGGACAGGATATGGATGGGTCCTGCTTTTTTATCCAATCCAAAACCCTGTGTCTTTTCATGGGAGCATTCAGCCCATTTACATTCAGAGTAACTATTGAAAGGTATGAAATCAGTGCCATTGTATTGCCTGTAAGGTCCCTGCTTCTGCAGATTTAATGTTTCTTTCTGGGATATATGACTCTTGGGGTTTCTCTTCACTTACAGAATCCCCTTTAATATTTCTTGCATGGCTGACTTGGTGGTCACATATTATTTCAGTTTCTGCCTGATCTGAAAGCTTTTTATTTCTCCATCCATTCTGAATGACAGCCTTGTCAGATAAAGTATTCTTGGCTGCATATTCTTTTCATTTAGTACTCTGAATATGTCTTTCCATCTCTTTCTGGTTTTCCAGGTTTCTGTGGACAGGTCTGATGTTATTCTGATGTTCCTCCCTCTGTACGTAAGAAATCTCTTCCCCCTGGCTGCTCTCATGGTATCTTCCTTGGTTCTAAGATTTGCCAGCTTCTTATGTCAGGATGTTGATCCATTTTTTATTGATTTTGGGAGGAGTCCTCTCTGCCTTTTAGACATGAATGCTTCTTTTCTTCCCCAGATTAGGGAAGTTCTCAGCTATGATTTGCTCATATATACCTTCTAGTCCTCTCTCTCACCTCCCTCAGGGATCCCAATAATTCTGACATTGGAACATTTCATGGCATCATTGATCTCTCTAAGTCTATTTTCATGGGCTACTAGCTGCCTATCCCTATTTTCCTCAGCTTCCTTACTTTCTATAAATTTATCTTCTAGATCTGATTCACTCTTCTGCCTCATTTACCTTGGCTGTTCAAGTATCCAGTTTAGAGTGAATCTCATTCATAGAATTTTTAAGTTCAGCCTGATTAGATCTTATTTCTGCCCTTAGAAATTCTATATTGCTGCCAATCCTTTTTTCTATATTGTGCTATATTGTTGCCAATCCTTTTTTCTATATTGTTCTATATTGTTGCCAATCCTTTTTTCAAGCCTAGCTATTGACTTCATGATTGCTATCCTGAATTCTGTCTCTGACATCTAGCTTATATCCATATCCATTATTTCTGTGGGACATTGTCTCTGGTTCTTTTCTTTGTTAAGAGTTCCTTAACAAGAGTTCCTTTGTTAAGAGTTCTCCTAGTCATTTTGTTGAGGGATGGTTGAGTGAATGAATAGAGTCCAAAATATCCACCACAACCCTAGCTAGATGTAACCTAACAAAATCCAGAGTGGTCTGATGCCACCATCAGGGAAAAAAAAAAGCCAAAATGAAACACAAGAAGGGAAGGGGAAATATAATCTCTCACTGTGGACAAAGCAGGGTGTTTCATTTGTTCCTGGGTGTATTTTGGTCTATGTGTTAGAGGACACTATGTCCCAAAATTACAAGGAAAGTAAAACCTGTATATATAAAAAGGTAAAACTGAATAGAGTGAAAAAAGTGCTAAAATAAAGCACATATCTATAATAAATATAGGTGTGTAAAAATACAAGTAAAAAAGTGGCTATGAAAAGTTGATATAGTGGACATCCAGTTGAAATGAGAAGGTAAAGAGAAAAATACAACAGAAGAAAAGCTTGAGGAAAAAAAAAAGAAAAGGAGAATTTATATCTGAAAAATAAACAAGTTGTAAGGCCACACCTAGAGCTCAATATACAGTTTTCCACTGGCATTGATATTTTACAGTCTTGTAGGAGCCATAGGATTGTCATACACCTGTTCTTCCAGCCTCTCTTCTGGGGAGGGGTTCTGCCATGCTATTTATCAGATAACCCTGTCTGAGTGGAGTTGCCCTAACCCTATAAGGGGGATGGTCTTCTGTGTGTCTTTTGGTTCCTCAGGGCTTTCCACACCTCTTTAGAGGATCAGAGAAAATATGGTTGCAGTCAAATATCTGGCCCAGAGCGGAAAAATCTCTCTTCCCTCTTTGATATACCCTCCAAGACAGTCTCTACTTAATCATGCACTGCCAAAAGCCATAGCCTCCCATGGTGTGCACCCACAGCAACTCTCTCAGAGTTAGTCTCAGGGGCCCAAGAGTGCCTCTGCTCTTTGTGATTCTACTGGCACTGCATTCTACTGCCAGTGGCTGTTTTATCATGGTCACATGGCACATGCACCTATTGCTCTGGAATCAGGTCTGGGTTCTGCTCTAAAGCCCTTTCCCATCCACTGTGCTCTGTGAATTTTTGCCTAGTCATGGGGTGCAAGTTCCAGATTTTTCAGGCTGTTTAAGGAAAGAGTGGTTATTGTCAGGCCCAGCTCATGGTTTATGGTGAGCTGAGCTGAGAGTCCCTTCCTGAGCTCGCTGACCATAACCTGCCTCCTGGCTCCAGCACTTGGGCCCTCCACCATTTCAGGAATCCCCTTTTGCTGTGTGAACCCATGTAACCTGAGACCACCATGCCCTACCTAGAATTCTGCCTTTTCATTTCTAGAGCCACTTTCAGAGAGGGATATCTCTTACTAGAGCAGATTTCTAATTTGCTTAAAAATTGGTTCCAATTTTGTGATCTGGTGTTATATCACTTTCTAGGAGTCACCTTATGGAGGCTTCTTCCCCTTTCTTTTTGTCTTCTGATTTCTCTCTATAGATTCATGACTCCACATGCTCTACCTTTCAAAAAACAGTGACTTTTATTCTTGTAGAGATCCAGATATATATTCTTACATCATAGGCTGATTTCATGGGTGTTCAAATGGTTTGATAGATATCCATCAAAATTCAGGGACCAGTTGAAATGGGGTCCCCTAGTCCTTCACCATTTTGCCTCAAAATCACAAAAATCAGTAATAATAATGATGAGAATAGTGATATTTTTTAGTCTCCTTTTGGGTTAAATCATTGAGTATGATACCCAGATTGGGGTTAATGAGTCAAAGGGTATGAATATTTTCAAGGGCATAAATAGTCAAAGAACCCTCCAAGTTTTTAATCTGAAAAAAGAGAAGATAAGTGAGTGGTAGCTTGATAGGGTAGAAAGAGGATTAGACTTGGAATCAGACAACTGGATTGAGTTCTGGTTTTACCTTTATTCCTCTTTACTTCTTTGCACCTCACTTTTTTTTATTTATATATTTGAGTGCAGTACTTGCCATGCCTACTTCCATGCCCAATACACAACCTTATGAATATGGAAGGAAAACAATGTGTGCAAAAGTACTTTGAAAAGTATAACAGCCTGTGCAAAATTTCAGGGGTGGTCATAATTATAACTATTACACAGGGATGCACAACCAGGAGATGATAGTGGTTTGACAGAATTAAACCTTGACTTTTTACCTGGTTCATCGGTGGGCACTGCATATGCTTGCACTCAGTCTGAGAGGCCTGAGGGAATCCAGGCTAAACTATTATTCTCTGGGCCAGATTTTATGATAGGTTTTCTTAAGTGAGCTCCAGCAAATTTAAACAGTGATGTTTACCAGCAGGGTTGAATTGACCATAGCCAAACTGTACTGTGAGATTTGGCCTCATTCCCAACTCTAATCTTGCCTGTGGTGTTCCTGGCCTTGAAAACCCAGTCTTTAATTTTGACTTTTTAATAGGGACTTTCCATGTGATGAAATATATTAAGCATAATCCTTGTTTCATATATGATGTCATTATTTATGTATGGTCATTTTATTTTTTCTTTGTTATTTAAAAAATACAATTAATACTCAAGAACCTATTGTCCAATGCAAAGAAAAGAACATTAAAAATAACTTAAATCTTTCTTTTGCTTCTCATTCCTATGCCTTATCTTCAGGATAATTACTATCCTGAATTTGATGTTTTAAAAATTGTTTTATCAAATACATATATTTGGTTAAACAACATATTCTTTAATTTTCATTGTTAATTAGAACTTCACAAAAAGGGTATAATATAGTAAGTGGTCTTCTGAGACTTGTTTTTTATATTTGATGGGTTTATTCATGTCACTGAGTTTTACTATACTTCATTTATTTTCACTATTATATATTGTACCATAGTGAGAATACAATATACCAGTATTCTGTTTAAAATCCATACACTAATATGCATTAGTGAAATGGATTGGTAATTTTCCTCTTTCCTACTTACTTTCTTGGTTTTGGCATCAGAATTATACAGGCTTTATGGAGTAGTGTGTCAGATGATAGTCTATCTTTTTCTGTTCTGAGGAGTTTGTTCCTTGAGAACTGATTAGAACTCATCTATAAAATAATGTGTACTGATGTTCTATTTAATGGAAGGGTTTTAATTCCCTCTTCAGTTTCTTAAATATTATTAATAGTTATTAATAATTATTATTAGTTAGTATATTATTATTCAGGCTTCCTATGTCTTTTTTAATCCACTTTTGGTAAGTTATATATTTTAAAGAGTTTGTCCACTTCATCAATCAGTGTTGTCAATCAGACGTTATCGTGTCACACTGAAAAATTCTCACCTGTAAGACTTTCCTTCTTATTGTATAAGTGGATATTTGCAAAAGAGCATTTAAATGTGCTCAAGAAAGGAGAGAGAGAAATAACCAACTAACCAATTAACTTTTCTCTCTTCTGCCTTCTCTTGTTATTGCTTATTATATACTAAACACATCTATCATTTAATTTATACCACACTCCTAAGCACAGATGTTATATTTTCCTGTTGACAGATGAAGAAGTCAGATCTCAGAGAGGATATGTAGCTAGGAAGTGTTCAATTGACTCTAAATCTTGGGCTCTTTTGTTATACCATATTCTTAATCTAATTTCCTGCCTTTTTGACTTCCAATGGTTCTCTAAGTTTAATGTGCACTAAAGTACACCTAAAGATGTCTGGTTAAAATAAAAATATTTTTAAAAAAGTATTTCTCGGCCTACCAGAAATATTTGGTTGTATTTAGTTGGTCTGTAGTAGGAGCTAGGAATCTGTATTTCAGAAAAGCATTCCAAGTAGTTTTGATACAATACTGGGTACATTTTGATGCCCTTCACACTGTAGTTTGAGGAACACTGAACTATTTTTTGAATCCCTTGAGTATGGGAATGGTGTCCTATTTATTTCATTTTTCTATGAGGAAGAACTCAACATTTTGCTGAAGAAATGAGTGAATAAATTAAATAATGGATTGATTTAGGTGTGTTGAGGTGTCAGACTTATTCTCTGTAATGGAAAAGAGCTACTTTGATGTAGTCACTAATCTCTATTGTTTATGTTTCCTCTTTGGACTTATTATTCTCTATAGGGTGAATTGCCTTCCTGCTTCCTATATACCAAACAGCTCTAAGAGAAAAAGTTTCCCTATCATTTTAAATATCTGTCACCATTCTATTTGTAAGAATATTATAAGTAGGCTGCTGGGGGGAAGGACACAAAAGTAGAAAGATGGCCAAATGGGACTTCCTAGGGACTTTTTTTGGCCAAGTGGAGCTATAACTTTAGGGTACAATCTTTGGGGGGAAAAGCCTGGCAACTCCATGTAGAGCCTCATAGCTTCAGTCACCGATACTTGGAGCTACAAGCTTAAAACCTCTACTCATCCTCTGCCCCTGAGTCAATCCTGATCATGCCAAGGGATCTGTCCTCTAACTCAACCCACCAACATATCGGTGGACTCTGAAATATGTTTTGTTGCCACAGATCTGGTATATAGTGATTTTGAGTTTCATGTTTAGTTTACCTGCCTACTGCCTCATCCTCTTCCTGGGATAAGAACTCAGTCTGTTTCAGTCTAAAAGGACTAGCTGAGGACTGTTATGTCCAGGTCCCTCTTTGTCTTTTATATTTGGGTCCATAGTGAAAGGAGGAACTTGATTCAATTTCTTTTGCTTCATTTCTATATTTTGCTAATTTCTATTCCAAAATACTACTTTATATTTGTAATAACATTCAGCAGTGTCTTACCTCTTGAAAGAGGAAGGCAAAATACCCTTGAATTTTCATTTTCTTAACTTTTCAGAGATCATAATATTGACCTGTCTTACAGAGAATTAGGATTAACTAATTAACATTGAATAGTGCTTTGGAAATGTTAAATACTATAGAAATGCTAAATAGCTTTATTAGACTTGGAGTCTAAAAGACCAATGAAACTCCAAACATTATTTAAATGCCTTTATATCATGGGTTTTTTTTTTTTTTTTTCCTCTCAGAAGAATCTTAAAGGAAGTTATGTAGCTACATTTTTGGTTCCAAATAGGAAATGTCACAATGAGTATAGATGTCCAATTTCATCACATTTCTGTCATTCCCTGTTTCTCCACTGGATCACACATTTATTCAACAAGCATTCCATGGTTGCCTCCTGTGTCAAGCACCAAGTAAGGCACTAAAGATACATGCTCTTTGACCTGTGAGAGAGATAGATACACATGTTCTTGAGTAAATATATATAAGACATACCCAGTAGTATTACAGAGATGCAGGTGTGAAGGAAGAAAATGATCACATTTCAACTCTCAGTGAACTTCTATGGTAGATGGGAAAGTCAGGAAGATTTAACATAGTTGGCATCATTGGGGTTGTGCTTAAAAGAAAAAATGAATTTTGATGGACAAGGGAAATAGCATGAGAAAAGTTCATGTGTGCCTATTTTTAGATAGGGGTGCTAGAGTTGAGAGAAGTTGCATAGCTGATCTGGTGGCTGCATATTAAGTTGACTCCTGAGACAGATTTGAGATCCAACCTCTTCCTCACTTCTATTCTGATGTTATTTGCATTGAACTATGTTTTTCCCTTTATAGTAAATGTAATTTACTAAGTGCCTATTTATCTTAATTTTTATTCTACTTATAATGGGAAATTAAGATCCTTAAGATTATCCAAGAGGAAAGGGCACTGCACACTGGAAAAGATAACATACACAAAGTGAAGATTCTTGGAATATAGATGTGGATAAGAGGAAGGAGTGGGACCAGATGAATGGCCATCCACTAGCCATGAAGTAAATTTGGAAGTAAAATTTGATAGCACATTGATTTAATAAGGGATTTGAATATTACAATAATGAAGTTTTTGCTCAGCCATAAGAAAGAATGAAATCTTGCCATTTGCAATAACATCTATGTAGCTGGAAAGTATAACATTAAGTGAGATAAGTCACAAAAAGACAAATACCATATGATTTCATTTCTTGTGGAATTTAAGAACCAAAATAAATAAGCAAAGAAAAAGAGACAAACCAAAAAACAGAATTGTAACTATAGAGAAAAATTGATGGTTACGACAGGAGATGTTGATGAGGGAATGGGTGAAATACATGAAGGGGATTAAGAGTATGTGTATGATAAGCAAAGGAATGTTTAGAATTGTTGAATCATATTATACACCTGAAATAATATAATAATGTATGGTAATATACTGGCATTAAAAGAAAAATTTTAAAAAAGAATAATGATCCAAGAGCATGGAATGGTCTTCCATCTTTTTGAATCTTCTTTGATTTCTGTCATGAGTGTTCTGTAGTTCCTCAAGTACAGAACCTTTATCTCTTTGATTAGGTTTATTCCCGGGTATCTTATGGTTTTTGGTGCTATAGTTAATGGAATCAATTCTCTAATTTCCCTTTCTGTGTTTTCATTGTTAGTGTATAAGAAACCAACTGATATCTGTACTTTGATTTTGTATCCTGCCACATTACTGAATTGCTGTATGAGTTCTAGTAGTTTGGGGGTGGAGTCTTTTGGGTTTTCCATATAAAGTATCATGTCATCTGTGAAGAGAGAGAGTTTGACATCTCCATTGCCAATTTGGATACCTACCTTTTATTTCTCTTTGTTGTCTGATTGCTGTTGCTAGGACTTCTAATACTATGTTGAACAAGAGAGGTGAAAGTAGGCATCCTTGTCATGTTCCTGATCTCAAGGGGAAGGCTGTGAGCTTTTTCCCATTGAGGATGATATTTGCTGTGGGTTTTTCATAGATATATTTTATGAAGTTCAGGAATGTTCCCTCTATCCCTATACTTCAAAGCATTTTAATCGGGAACAGATGTGATATCAGACAGAGCAATTTCTTTCAAGATATGTCTCCAAAGGCAAAGGAAACAAAAGTGAAAATGACCTTTTGGGACTTCATCAAGCTTCTGCACAGCAAAGGAAACAGTCAACAAAACAAAGAGGCAATCCACTGAGTGGGAGAAGATATTTGCAAATGATAGTACAGACAAAAGGCTGATATCCAGGATCTATAAAGAACTCCTCAAACCCAACACACAAAATACAGATAATCATGTCAAAAAATGGGCAGAAGACATGAACAGATGCTTCTCCAATGAAGACATACAAATGGATCTCAGACACATGAAAAAATGTTCATCATCACTAGCCATCAGGGAGATTCAAATTAAAACCACTTTGAGATACAAACTTACACCAGTTAGAATGGCCAAAATTAACAAGACAGGAAATAATGTGTGTTGGAGAGGATGTGGAGAAAGGGGAACCCTCTTATGCTGCTGGTGGGAATGCAAGTTGGTGCAGCCAATTTGGAGAACAGTTGGAGAACAGTGGGGAGATTCCTTAAGAAATTAAAAACAGAGATTCCCTATGACCCTGCAATTGCACTACTGGGCATTTACCCCAAAGATGCAGATTTAGTGAAAAGAAGGGCCATCTGTACCCCAATGTTTATAGCAGCAATGGCCATGGTCACCAAACTGTGGAAAAGACCAAGATGCCCTTCGGCGGATGGATGGATAAGGAAGATGTGGTCCATATACACTATGGACTATTATGCCTCCATCAGAAAGGATGAATACCTAACTTTTGTATCAACATGGATGGGACTGGAAGAGATTATGCTGAGTGAAATAAGTGAAGCAGAGAGAGTCAATTATCATATGGTTTTACTTATTTGTGGAACATAACAAATAACATGGAGGACATGGGGAGATGGAGAGGAGAAGGGAGTTGAGGGAAATTGGAGGGGGAGATGAATCACGAGAGACTATGGACTCTGAAAAACAATCTGAGGGTTTTGAAGTGGCGGGGGGTGGGAGTTTGGGGGAGCCACGTGGTGAGTATTGTGGAGGGCACATATTGCATGGAGCACTGGGTGTGGTGCATAAATAATGAATTCTGTTACACTGAAAAGAAATTAAATTAAAAAAAATAATAATGAAGTTTTTGTCATGTTGAGTGTGAGGTGAGGTAAAATGGCTAAGTAGAAATGACTAATGGATAGTTGAAGCTATAATTCTCATTGCTAATGAATAGATAGCATGATGAGCAAGGAAGCATGATAGCAAGGAGGTAATATCAAAGTCATGAAATGGAGATCTCTGAGGGATAGAGAGGACAAGAGTGAAAAATCAAGATCCACTCATGAAATATGTTATGGCAGGTTAGCTCAGTCTAGTTATTGGTTTATACATGGGAAAAACAGAGGCCTGGAAAGAAGAAAAACTTGCTCAAAATTATTCACTAATTCAGTGGAAGAATTGGAACCAGAGTCCATGTCTCTTCACTCCCAGTCCATAGCCCCGTTTCTTCCACTAATACTTATTTCAACAATTTAGGTGTTCTGCAACAGAGCACTGTAGCTGCTCAAGTGAAATTGAAATGTGAAATGGAAACCAACATCATGAACAGGAAGAGAGTATTGCCTTCCTTATTTTTAATCATTTTCTGCCCAGCAGTTTAGGTTCATCTTGGAAGACATGGCCTCTGGGAATCAGGGGACTGCAGATTCCCAGGTGATTTGACATGGGGTTATTTCTCTCTTTGGCTTCCCTTCCCTTAGGTTTTGTTGTTGTTTGCTTTATTGTTTGTTTTTGCTGATTTCCTTTCTTGAGGGACAGTGTGCTGAAGTATTGCTTGGGATATATGGTTCATTTTTCAAAACAGAAATGTCCCCTTTTTGTCAGCTGCTGAGGAACCCTGTCCTAAACATACTCATTACCTCCTCTGCTAGGAGGTCACTTTGACATACTTCCTAATTTATACTCCCCCACCCACAGCCACCCTCCCCCACTGATGACAGAGAAATTAAAATTCACTTTTAACCACTGTTTACTAATACCTGTCTACCCTGAATCAAGGTTCAACTTAACCTAAATGAAATTATTTCAGAAGCCAATGGTCAGTGATCAGTATAATTATACCAGTCTTACAAATAAGGGAATTGAGACATAAAGGGTAATGTGACATGATTATGATAGACAAAATAAGGACCTTCCAAAAATTCACATCCTACTTCCTTAGAACCTGTATGTTACCTTACATAGCAAAATGGACTTTGCCTATATAGTTAAGGATTTTGAAATGAGAAGATTGTGCTGTATTATTTCAGTGGGCCCAACATAATCATAAAGGCAAAAAAAAAAAAAAGCCCTTAAAAGAGGAAGTTTGAAAGGTTAGAGTCAGAGGATACATAATGATGGAAGCCGTGAGGTTAGAGATTGAAGATGCTATCCTCCTGGCTTTAAAGATGGAGGAAGAAGCCACAAGATACAGGTGACCTCTAGAAGCTGCAAAGAGAAGGAACAAATTCTCCCTGCAGCCTCCAGAATGTCACACTACCCACACTTTGAATTTAGAGCTTCTTACTTCTAAAAGTGTAAGATAACAAGTCTGCATTGTTTTAAGACAGTGGTAATTTGTTACAAAAGCCAAAGAAGCTGATATATTAAAGTTATTCAGCAGGTCATTTCTTCCAGGGATTTCCTTTTTTTTTGTTGTTGAAATTTAAACAACATACCCTAGTCTTGTGTAACTGAAATCTATCTTGCTTGGCTTTGTTGACTCCTTAGTCCTTTGTGATTCTGTTTCCTTCACTTTTGTGCACACGCTCCTTCATCTCTTCCTCCTCCTCTGATCATTCTGTCAGTTATGGGTTCCATCTCTTATTTACTGCCTACTAAATACAGTTCTCTTTCCTTTCCATTTCCTTGCTTCCCTTTTCTTTCCTCCTCTTCATACCACCCCCCAACATTTACCCCTCATAAGTTCCATTTTCACCTTTATACTACTGATTCCCAATGTTATCTCTCTCTAAACTTTAGACTGCCAAGTTGTATTTACTCTTGGAGAACTGAGAACTAAGGCAGAGAAAATTTTAAGCACAGCTATAGATAAAAGACCATTAATGTTCAAAAGTGCAATAGATATGACCTTTCAATAGAGATGATAAAAGTCAAAAGATGATAGATTGACATCTTTAAAGTCTTAAAAGAGGAAAAAAGGGGGGGGGAACACCAAACAACTAGAATTCTATTAGTAAGACTATCCTTCAAAGTGGAAGTGGACAGAATCTGAGAATATTCACTGTTTCTAGAACTGTACCACAGAACAGACTGATGGAAGTTCTTCAGGCTGAAAAAGAAAAATGATTCAAGATGTTTCTCCAGTTTGACTATGAAGTTCCTAAGTTGGTGTTCTTTCTACTTATCCTGCTTGAAATTTACTGAGTTTCATGAATTAGTGAATAAAAGTCTTTCATAAATTCTTTGAAATTGTCAGAAATGTGGGAAGAAATGCAAAGAAAAGGATAATTATGTGACAAAAAGGTATTAATTATTTAAAGTGATAATGATAAGTTCTTCTGGGTATTATAGGTGGAAGTAATTGTAGTACAAAAAGGAGAAGGGAATAAATGGATTAAATGATGATAAGATTCTTGTATTTTTCTTAGGAAACAGACACATGTAAAAATTAATGAGCTATGCACTTAAGTTGTTTATACTTTCCTGTATGTAACTTCAAAAAAAGGAGAAAAAAGTGAAGATGAAAAAGTGTTGATATATCAACAAAAAGTTATGGATGATTCCTTGAGATTATTTGTACATGGGATTCAATTTGACAACATTCCCCCTTTCTTCTCCTTACCCTCTTAACTTAAGGCCTATCTGACTTTCATTCAACAAATATTGAGATTCCAACTATATGCCACTCACTGTGATAGGCATTTGGTATCTAGAGATTAAGGCTAATGTTAGAAGTATTCAAAAATGAACAAATGATAGTGATTACTGAAGGTTTCTGAGTAAAGGAGAAGCGAATTAGAACTCTCATTTTGGTGGATGTAAAGATGGAGGGATAGGGTCAGTTGATATAATTTTCTTGATTGTGTATACGACCTAAGGTCACTCCTTTAGTGCTGCTTTTCTAGGATTTTCCTTAAAGAAATAAATTCATGATTTTCTAATTCCCTCTAGGTATGGACATTAAGGATGTCCTCTAGGCAACCTTGGTGCCAAGAGGAAAGGTATGGTTGGTATATTGTTTTTCTCTCTCTACCTCTAATAAGGTAAACAGAAGTGGCTCAGATTTGTCAGAATACCAGTTATGGGTCAGACTGCTGGAAAGAGTGTCAACTTTTGTAGGAGAGTGACTCAGGATGCCTTTAGAGTTCAGGTCACTGGACTCAATGCAGTACAGTGGGTGTGGGATCATAGTCAAGAGGTGAGGTGAGTTTTCTGTTTTTAAAGCAGCTTTGCAGTTATTTTTTCTTTTTCCTTCTGTTGTGATAGGTTAAGAAGATATTCTCTGATGATTAATGCTATTAAAGAGAAATTACTTCTAGAGTCTATTTGGGTTAATTTGTTTTCCTATACATTTCTCCCTCAAATTAGTAATACCTTGTAGTGTTTAGAATACACAGAAGTTCAGAATAAGAAAAACTGAATTATGAAATAAAGTCATTCATTCATTCAGTTAGCATTTACTGGGTGCTTAATCTTTGTTAGCATCTGTGTTAATTATTGGGGATATAAGTATAATTAATTGTAGTTTCAACTAACTTTACATTTATAGGCAAAGGCAGACAAAGAAAATAAAAATGAAATGACAAGTATGAAAATTCATTATGAGCTAAACACAAATGGGACACACAAAAAAGGAACTAATTAATTCTATCTGAGGAATCAGCGAAAGTTTCATTAATGGATG
Source organism: Mustela putorius furo (assembly GCF_011764305.1). Classification (NCBI taxonomy): domain Eukaryota; kingdom Metazoa; phylum Chordata; class Mammalia; order Carnivora; family Mustelidae; genus Mustela; species Mustela putorius. Next base: position 38,674,376 of record NW_025422005.1, on the reverse strand, counting down.
TCATTTTAATTGGATGTAGGGGAAGAAGTAGATGTTCCCCAGGCCTTATAGGCCATTCTACTAGAAGGAAACAGCAGGAACAAAGACATGAAAACTTAAAAATTTCCTATGGACAACTATAGGTAAACTGGAACACTGGAATTTATGTCAGGGAGTGGTAGGATTAAAGAATTAAGACTATGAAATGAGATGGAGGTCAATTGTCAAAGCCACTGAAAGTCATCATAATGGTGGATTATTTATAATGAGTTCTGAACCAACTAGGTCCCTGCCCCCACTCAAGGTTTTAAGCATTTACAAAACAGTTAATTGAATAAAGAGATATACACAACAAACTGCAATTAATTTAACATTAATTTAATTCAGTATAATTCAATTTTGTTTTTATTTTTTTATTTTAATTCCAGTATAGTTAACATACAGTGTTTTATTCATTTCAGGTGTATAATATAGTGATTCAATGGCTATATATATTGCTCAGTGCTTATCAAGATAAGTGTATTCTTAATCCCCTTCACTTATAACTCATTTTTGTAAATTTTATTGTGAGAAATTTAAAAGATATTGGAAAATACATTTCAAATACTAACATTTCAAATACTCTCATTTGCTCCCCAAATTAATAGACATTATTATTTTGTCATATTTGCTTCCAGGTTGTTTTTTCTTTAAGAAAGAGGGCATTACTTGGAGTTTCTGAGTGGCTCAGTTAGTTGAGCATATGCCTTTGGGTCAGGTTATGATTCCAGGGTCCTGGAATTGAGCCCTGAGTCAGTTTCCTTGCTCAGTGGGGAGTCTGCTTCTTCCTTTCCCTCTGCCCCTGCTTGTGCTCTCTTTCCCTCTCTCTCTCTCAAATAAATACATAAAACCTTAAAAAAAAAAAAAGACAAGAGGACATTACAATTTGTATTTGTTTTCTTAGGCTGCTGCAACAAATTACCACCAATTGGGTGACTCAGAACAACAAAATTTATTTTCTCATTGTTCTGGAAGCCAGAAGTATGAAATTAAGATGAAATCAAGGGCCATATTTGCTCGAGTCTCTAGGGGGAGAATTCTTCCTTGCCTCTTCCAGCTTCTGGTATCTCTAGGCATTCCTTGGCTTCTTTAGCTAGTGACTACATCATTTCAACCTCTGTCTTTGTCTTCACATAACTTCCTATTCTGTGTGAATATTTTCCTCTTCTGTTTCTAATAAAGATATGTGTTAGATTTAGGGTCCATTGGGTAATCCAAATGATTTCATCTCAGGAATGTTAACTTTTATCTGCAAAGACCCTTTTCCCAAAGGGTTTGGATGTGGACATAAATTCTGGAAGGTGGGCACACCATACAACCTACTACATAGCTATAACTGAAATTCCTTTTATTCAAAGAAAAAGTCTAGTTCTTATCCCCACTTATTAGAGGTAAAATGTTTCCTTTTTGTCTATTTTCATATTGTTCTACACCATTTATTTTCATCCATATAAAATCATCTAGTATTTTTTTATGTGTGTATAGTTTTAGATTTAAAAACATTATCCTGTCCAAATTATTCTGAAATTTGCCTTTTCATCTTAATGTTATATATCGTTAGAACTGTGTAGTTTGGAAATGAAAATTAGCTCTTCTCTAGTCTATTTCTCTTATTTATTTTTTATTAGTCAGGATAGACTAGGTCCCAGAAAATCTCAGTTATTTAACACATTAAATAAATTAAATATATATATATATATTTATATATAATAAATTAATAATATATATAAAAATTAATAAATTATATAATAAATATATATATATATTTACTACTGCTGCATAACCAGCTGTGTCAGTAGCATGGTCTTCTCTACAAATGAGCTCAGGGCTCAGGCAGAATTTTTCACTTGGCCACACACCATCTGAAAATCAAGACTTCCTCAGTTTCCACAGCAGAAGAAAAGAAAGTTGTAGGGTTTCACACAAGTAATTAAATGCTTCAGTACAGAAGTGTCATTTGACTCACCTAAATGCAAAGGAGGTATAGTCATATGTCCAGAAGAGAAGAACTGTGTATAATGAGCAAGAGAAATCCGAACACTTTCCCATTATGCCATCATATATATTTACTGCATTATATTAATTCTAGGGGAATCGATGGACATTAGGGTTTTCTATTTTTGACTTTATAAATGATGCTTCATTTGGCATTGGTATATGGTAACTTTTATCTATCTGTGACCATTTCTCCAAATCATATATCTAGAAATAGAATTGTTGGACCGTAGGTTACATCTATTATTTAGTAGGGACTACCATATTGTTTCCAAACTGGACTTTTTTTTTTTCAAGATTTATTTATTTATTTTAGAGGCAAGGGGGGTAAAAAGGGAGAGTGAGAATCTCCAGCAAACTCCCTGCTAAGTGTAGAGCCCAATGATAGGGCTCAATTCCAGGACCCTGAGATGATGACCGAAGCCAAAATCAATAGTCAGATGCTTAACCAACTGAGCCACTCAGGTGTACCTCCAAACTGGATTATTAGTTTACATTCTCACCAGCAGTATATGAAAATACCATTTCCTTACATTTTTACCATTTTAAAAAAAAATTCATCAGTTTGGTGGAAAAGACATCTTATTGTTACTTTGATTTACTGTTTCCTAATGGCTGGGTTTAACATCTAGATAGATAAATAGTGTTTTTTTCAATTTGATTTAACAGATATTTACTGAGTACTTACTATATAGCAGAAACTTTGCCAAGGGCAAGGGATATAACATTAATCTCCAATCTCAGGCAATAAAGCTGGTCCTAGGATATGCTGGAATACAGGAGGGATTGAGTAGGTTATGCAGATCCTGACAAATTCCAAGTGGATGTGACCTCACAGACAGAACTAATGAATAAGATTAGGCTATCATCTTAGGGTAGATGTTGTTTACCCTGAGGCACTCTCCTCCCCCAAAGCATCTTGTAGCCCCAGATGATAGGTATGTACTGGAGGGTGGGTGATGAGGTTTGTCTTTTAGAGTACTGGAATCACAGAAATCACTGAAATTACTGAAATCACTGTTTCACATCCTGTAGAAGTCTAAGTCTAAGATTCCTGGGCAATTTTCTTCAGGAAGACCTCATAGTTGCATGAGCACTTTTCTTGGGGAAGACCTCATATTTTCATGGTCACCTCTGTGTCTGGGTTCTTATTTGTGCATATGGCTTCTGTTCCACACTGCCTTGTTCTTTCTCTCTTTACATACCATGACAGATTCCTGGCTGGTTGCTAGTCATTCTGTTCACTTTTTTCCCCTTAGTTGTAAAACCCTTGATTTTATGGGTATACAACTTTCTGGAAAAAAACTGCATTCTCCCTACTCTCTTATGGCTAGAGAAACGTAAGCAGAGTGTGCATCTTTTGGGAAGCAAAAATCTTTTAAAGATGTGTCATACCATGTTTTATCTTTATTTTTACAGAAGGCTGGAATAAGAGCATATTGGCTGTAATTTGAGCTGCCATCTTAAAACCTGACGTAGCATGCTAAAAATGATGAGTGGCAAAATGGAAAACAAACAAACAAACAAACTAGGTTCTGATAATGATAGAGTCACCATACCAATTCTAAAGTACTTAATTCCAGAATTTTATATATGAGAGAAAAATAAACTATTGTGTTTAAGACAATGTAATTATTTTTCTGTTTCTTACAGTTATAGTCATCCCCAAAGAAAGAAGATACATACACATACATAATATATGAAACAAACACCATAATTTCTTTAAAATATTTGTTAAGTGTATCAGAATTAGTTGAGGTTGTAAATGTTGAACAAAGCATTTGCATTACAAAAATGAAAGCCAAGTAGCTTATCATCTTAAAATATTTTTTAATCATTCCTTCACAAGGTAATTTTTATTGGCCTCTTAACTGTGCATAATCATCCTTATCTGTACTTACAGCCATCTCTGTAGTTTTTTTCTGTGTACTTGGTGGACAACTCAAATTCTACTCATTTGCTGGAATCAAAAACTACAACTATTTTTATTGTGCTTGGGCTTTTGACATTTCAGGTTTTACCAAACCAAAATTTATTTATTTTCCCAAGCATGAAAGGAAATTTGATGCTAGCTTAATAGTATGATATGTGAAATTTTTATTCCACTATACTTTAATACTAATAGTAACTAACATTTATTGAGTACTCACTATGTGATAGGCATCAAGTTATATTCTTTGCATTTGCCTTTTACCTTTTTATTTATTTATTTTTAAAGGTTTTTTATTTTTTTAAGTAATCTTTACACCCCATGTGGGGCTAAAACTCACAACCCCAAGATCAAGAGTTGCATGGTCTACCAACTAGGCAGCCAGGCACCCCTCACTTTTTCATTTTAAAAACAACTGTATTCGTTGTGATCTCTCCCTTTTCATTCATAATTTTATGGATTTGGGCTTTCTCTCTTTTCTTTTGGATTAGTGTGGCCAATGGTTTATCGATCTTATTGATTAATGGGAAAGTGTTCAGATTTCTCTTGCTCATTATACACAGTTCTTCTTCTCTTCTGGACATATGACTATACCTCCTTTGCATTTAGGTGAGTCAAATGACACTTCTGTACTGAAGCATTTAATTACTTGTGTGAAACCCTACAACTTTCTTTTCTTCTGCTGTGGAAACTGAGGAAGTCTTGATTTTCAGATGGTGTGTGGCCAAGTGAAAAATTCTGCCTGAGCCCTGAGCTCATTTGTAGAGAAGACCATGCTACTGACACAGCTGGTTATGCAGCAGTAGTAAATATATATATATATATATATATATATATATTTAATTTATTATATATAAATATATATATATATTTAATTTATTTAATGTGTTAAATAACTGAGATTTTCTGGGACCTAGTCTATCCTGACTAATAAAAAATAAATAAGAGAAATAGACTAGAGAAGAGCTAATTTTCATTTCCAAAAACCAGCTTCTAGTTTCATTGATACGTTCTACTGTATCTCTGGTTTCTACCTCATTGATCTCAGCTCTAATCTTGATGATTTCCCTTCTTATGTGTGGAGTTGGTTTGATTTGTTGTTGATTCTCCAGTTCTTTAAGATGTAGAGACAGCTGCTGTGTTCTGGATTTTTCAATTTTTTTGAGGGAGGCTTGAATGGCTATGTATTTTCCCCTTAGGACTGTCTTTGCTGTATCCCATAGGTTTTGGACCGAAGTGTCTTCATTCTTATTGGTTTCCATGAATTGTTTCAGTTCTTCCTTGATTTCCTGGTTGATCCAAGCATTCTTAAGCAAGGTGGTCTTTAGCTTCCAGGTGTTTGAGTTCCTTCGAAACTTTTCCTGTGATTGAGCTCCAGTTTCAAAGCATTGTGATCTGAGAATATGCAGGGAATAATCTCAGTCTTTTGGTATTGGTTGAGTCCTGATTTGTGACCCAGTATGTGGTCTATTCTGGAGAAGGTTCCGTGTGCACTTGAGAAGAATGAGTATTCTGTTGTTTTAGGGTGGAATGTTCTGTATATATCTATGAGGTCCATCTGGTCCATCTGGTCCATCTGGTTCAATGATCCTGTTTCTTTATTGATTTTCTGCTTCAATGATCTGTCTGTTTCTGAGAGAGGCGTGTTAAGTTCTCCTACGAGTAGTGTATTCATATCAATATGACTCTTTATCTTGATTAACAGTTTTCTTAAGTAATTGGCTGCTCCCATATTGGGAGCATAGATATTTACAATTGTTAGATCATCTTGGTGGATAGTCCCTTTAAGGATTATGTAGTGTCCTTCTGTATTTCTGACTACAGTCTTTAGTTTAAAGTCTAATTTATCTGATATGAGAATCGCTACCCCAGCCGCCTTTTGAGGCCCATTGGCATGAAAGATGCTTCTCCATCCCTTCACTTTCAGTGTGGGTATATCTTTAGGTTCAAAATGGGTCTCTTGTAGACAACATATGGATGGGTCCTGTTGTTTTATCCAATCTGCAACCCTGTGCCGTTTTATGGGCGCATTTAGGCCATTGAGAGTGATTATTGATAGATACGTTTTTATTGACATCGTGTTACCTTTGAAGTATTTCTTTCTGTAGATTGTCTCTATATTTCTGTTAAGTGCTATTCTTAGGATTTTTCCTCTTTTATAGAACCCCCTTTAATATTTCCTGCATTGTCGGCTTGGTGGTTGCCTAGTCTTTTAAGCCTTGCCGGTCTTGAAAACTCTTTATCTCTCCATTTATTTTGAATGTCAGTCTTGCTGGATAAAGTATTCTTGGCTGCATGTTCTTCTCATTTAATGCCCTGAATATATCTTGCCAGCCTCTTCTGGCTTGCCAGGTCTCTGTGGACAGGTCTGACGTTATTCTGATGGGCTTCCCTCTGTAAGTAAGGAGCCTCTTTGCCCTGGCAGCTTTCAAGAGATTATACCTACAATTATAATTCCTCAATTTGACTATCAGGTGTCGTGATGTTTTTTTGGGGATGTATAATCTTGGGTGGAAACTGTTCAGCCTCTAGTACATGAATGCTGGTTCCATTCACGAGATTGGGAAAATTTTCATGAAGGACTTGTTCCACTATATCTTCTAGACTTCTTTCTTTTTCCTCCCCTTCAGGGATTCCAATAATTCTGACGTTGGAACGCTTCATGGCATCCTTTATTTCCCTGATTCTCTTTTCGTGGTTTCTAAGCTGTTTGTCCCAGGCTTCCTCCTGATCCTTTCTATCTGTTTGTCTTCCAGATCACTAATTCTATCTTCTGTCTCAGTTACCCTAGCTTTGAGAGAGTTTAGATTAGATTGGAACTCATTGAGAGCATTGTGAACCTCCTCTCTGGTAGCTTTAAGCTCTGCCCTAACATTGTGAACATCCTGTCTGGTCGCTTTCAGTTCGGCCCTAATCAATTCTGTTTGGTCATCCATGGCTTTCTCCAACCTAGCTATTGCCTGGATAATTGTTAGCCTGAATTCTCTTTCCGATGTTGATAGCCATTAGCTCTGTTGCAGAAGGTCCATCCTCTGTATTTTTCTTCTGTTGGGCATTCCTCCTCCTAGTCATTTTGGTGGGAGATGACTGAACAGATGTAGCTGGATGTATCAACTGTGGTGCTGTCAAGGTGTCACCCTGGAACACTTCTGAGCAATCAGGATTCCCCCCCAAACGAAAGACAAAAGAAAAGAAAAAGAAAAAAAAAAGAAAAGCAAAAAAAAAAAAAAAAGAGAGAGAGAGAGAGAGAAAGAGAGAGAGACAGGAAAGAAAGGGAAGATGAAAGAGAAGGTTCAGCCCAGATGGGCCCCAAGGTAATATTTATGAAGTAGACAAACAAAAAGACTGATACAAGTATATGACAAGAGAAAAAATATATATATATGCAAATAAAGGAAGAACCTTGTCAAAAAGAACCCCAAGTGTAAGATTTATATGACAAACACAAAAACACAGAAACACTGGTGTAAGAAGAAGATGGGAGAATGGTTATAAATTCTCAGTGTGTGCGAGGAAGGTTGTTTTGATTCTTCCTGGATGTATCTTGATATCTTTGTTAAAGGACTCAACTTTCCTAAGATAATGGGGATTAAAAATTGGTTTACCTATGGGGTAGTATTGTTTGGGGAAAGGGGATTACTTTGAAGTTTAACTCTATGTGAATATTAGAGGATAAAAATAAAAAGGAATAAACTAGACTAAATGAAACTAAAATTAAAAAAAAAGGAATTCAAAAAATAAAAATGCAAAAGAAAAACATAGGTGTATGTATCAAAAAGTTCAGGTTAGAAGGGTATTATGGAATTTGATGTACTGTACAGCTCGCTTTGATGGTAAATAGGTTAAAAAAATTACCTATGTGTAAAAAAAAAAAAAAATGAACCAGAATAGTGGGAACGAGTGAACAATAAAAGTTTTCCTATGAAGTAGTGGTTGTTCTCTTGTAGTCCTTTTTTTTTCCCTCTTTTTTTTTTTTTTTTTCTTTCTTGGTTTGTTTTCTGGGCGAGGGGCCTGCCACGTGGGTTTTCAGTCAATGATGTTTCCTGAGTTAAGTCCTCCCACCCCCCTCAAGGTGGTGGGCTCTGAGAAAACTGTTTTTTATTTATTTATTTTTTTTTTCAGGCTTTTGTTCTCTGGCAGTTTTTATGTTTGTTCACTTTTTTTTTTCCCTCTCACCTTGACTGCTTTTGATGGTTTTTGTAGTTTTAGAGGAAAACAAATTGCACCCTGACCTCCCTCTCAGAGAGAAGGCTCAGTCTGGTTGCAGAGCCCAAATAAGTTCCCCCTTTGCCGCTGGCAGAGCAGGTTCCGAGTCACGGTCCCTGGGGACACAGGATCTTTTGCTTGTACCCAAAACCACAGCAGCAGCGGCTGTCTGGGCAGCTCCAGGCTGCCAGAGAGGTTCCAAGCAGCGATCACACACTGAGATTTTCCCACTGGCTCGTGCTGGGAGTGCCTGGTCTTTCTGGGTCTAAGAGCACCCGGCTTTGCACGCACCTCTTTCAGGGGAGGCTGTGGGTTGAGCATAGGTCTCAGGCTCTGAGAACAGGGCACAGGTCTGAAAGCATGAGGCTGGGCCTTCATGCACCTCTCTGGGGGGAGAGTTTGGTGCACGCATCTTAGGTTCTGAAACAATGGTGCAGGTCAAAGAGCACCAGCTGGGCCTTTGTACCTCTCTCAAGGGAGGATGAGGGGCGTGCGCATCTCAGGCTCTGTAGCAGGGCTCGCATGTTCTGCCACCTGGCGTGGCTCCCATCCCCTCACAGGAGCCAGAACCCATGCATTTTCAGGCGCACTGGCGGCTTAGGGACCAAGACCTGGTTTCTCTGCTGCACTCTCTCTGGCTCAGCACCAGGGGAGGCTGTCCTGGGTCTGGAGACTTAAGCCACTGTCCCTAGCTGCCCCAATTCCCACTTTCCCCCCCACCACAATCCTTTGCTCTTTTGGAGTGCTTTCAACCAGACTTCAAGTTAATGCTGGTCCCCAGACCCAGGGCACTCTTGGATTGGGGTATTACTTTCCAACAGGTCGCCTCTGGTAGCTCCCTCCCCCTTTTGTTTATCTTCTGATATCAGTCCGCTGTTCCCACTCTGCTTTACCTGCCCACTGGTGTATTCTGCCCTGGTAGAGATCCAGACGTGTTTAATTCTGATCTCAGGCTGATCTCATGGGTGATCGGAGTTCTTTGGTAGGTAATCAGCTCACTTTAGGGTACAGGTTGAAACGGCGCCTCCTCCTACTTCCCTGCCATCTTGTCCCCATCTCCATTTTTATTGTAACTCATTAATAGCTTTTTTATTTCAACTTGTTAGATTTTAGTTCTTTTATTTTTCCAGAAATGGATTATCTAGTATCTTCCTATGCTTTTTTTGAGGACCAGCTAATATATTTATAATCGTCTTTCTGAACTCTAGTTCTGGCATCTTAATAATTGCGTTTTGATGAGGTCCCTAGCCATTGCTACTGCTTCTTGGTTTTGTTGTTGTTGTTTTTGTGGTGAGTTTTTCTGCCTTGTTATTTTGTTATGTAAGGATAGATGAATGACGGAACAAAATAGTAAAAGGCAGCAATGTCCCTAGAAAAAGATACACTAACCAAATCAGAATAGACCTGAAACTGGGGGGAGAAGAAAGGAGGAAAAGTTTATATATATCATATATATATATATATATATATATATACTAGACTTTAAAATTAATTTAATTAATAATATGATATTTCATTTATATGTGTGTATGTGCATATGTATGTATATATATATACATGACTGGTATATGTGCATATGTATGTGTATATATATATGACTGGTGAATATATATATATATATATATATATATATATATATATATGACTGGTGAATAGAACATAGCTATGCACTTGAATTTGGGTGTATTTTGGTCTTTTAGAAGAAAATACCTCCCAAAATTTTAATGAAAGATACACTTATATATATATACTAAAATAAGGTAAACATGATGAATGGATGGCATATGACCATAAAGATGAAAATTTAAAAAGATTCTAAAAAAGGAATTGATAATATAAGAAGTTGGTTGAAAAAGTAAAAAAAAAGAATGTGATCAGGTTTGAGACTTGAATAATGTTATGTGCTAGATTTAGGGTATATTTTAATCTATTGGAAGATATTGTTCCCCCAAATTTAAATATATATATATATATATATATATATATATATATATATATGTAAAGAGGAATGTTTAAATACAATGAAGGGATAAAATATGACTATAACAATGAAAATTTTAAAAAGATTTTAAAAACGTATTGATAAGATAAAATAGTTAAAAAACTTTAAAATGTGAATGAGGAAAATAAAATATAGAATCAGAAAAAAATAAAATTGAAAACGTTTAAGTTTGAAAGATTAAAGGACCATGGAGAAAAACAAAACAAAACATGAATTCTATGTGTTGCTTTCCCCTAGGTCTGGAGTTCTGCAGTTCTCCTTGATTGGTGGACCTGGTCTTGACTGGATGTTCTGGCTGATCTGGGGGGAGGGGCCTTTTGCAGTGATTCTCAGCTGTCTTTGCCTGAGACAGAATTGCACTGTCCTTGCTAGGGTCAGGCTAAGTAATCTCCTAGGTTCACTCTCGGTAGCTTTTGTTTCCTGAATGCTTTCTATTTGGCTTTGGAGAACAGATTGAAAATGGCAGCCTCCCTAACTCTGGCCCTAGAGAAACTGAGAGCTCAGAGTCCCAGTGCTTAGTGCAGCCTCAGAGAAAAGCAGTCAGTCCCTCCTGTCTCCCTAGTCTCTGGCTGCACCCCAAGCTCACCCTGCCTGTGACTGAGCTTTTCTATCTCTGTCGCATGGCCCCATTTGGATTCTCCAAACCGAGAAGATTCCTGTAGTGCACTTCCACACCACTCCTCATGGAGGAGGAAGGAGGCAGTTTCCCTAGATCTGCTACTTATGCAGTCTCTGCTGGATAAACAGTGGCCCAACTGTGCCTTGGATCATGGTCTAAGATAATCCCAAGATGAGAGCCCACTGCTTTGCTCCATCTCCCAGCTGACTTCCCTGCTGTGATACCTGGGGCTCTGCCACACTCAGACACCCCCAGTCTTTCTGTGTCCCTGAGTGTCCTGAGACCACACTGTCCTGCAAGGGCTCCACCACCACCACCACCACCACCACCACCACCACCCCCCGCTTAGCCTCTGGAGTGACATCTCTCACTGGAGCTGACTTTGAAAAGTTCTGATTTTGTGCTTTCTGCTCTCTCACATGCTTGGAGCCAGCCCCTCCCCCCATAGTCTATCTTCCTGTCACTTTGGATTCACTTCTCCACACATCCTACTTTCCAGAAAGTGGTTGATTTTCTGTTCCTAGAATTGCTGCTCTTCTTCTGTTCTATTTCCTGTTGAGTTTGTAGGTGTTCAGAATAGTTTGATAAATATCTAGCTGAATTCCTGGGACCTGGTGATATCTCGGTCTCCTATTTGTCTCCCATCCTGCTTTCTCTTGTCTTTTTGATAATAGCCATTCAGACAGGTGTGAACTATCTCATGGTGGTTTTGATTTGCATTTCCCTAATAATTAATGATGTTGAGCATATTTTCATTTTTTGTTGGCTGTCTGTATGTTTTCTTTGGAAAAATATATATTCAGATTATCTGCCCATTTTTAATCTTTTTTTATTGTTGAATTATGAGTTTGTTATATATTTTAGATATTAACCCCTTGACAGACATATGATTTGCAAATATCTTGTCCCTTTCAGTGGGTTGCCCTTTCATTTTGAAGATAGTTTGTTCATGATGCAGGACCTTTTTAGTTTGTTATAGTCCCATTTATTTACTTTTATTTTCATCTCCCTTGCTTGTGGAGTCAGATCCATAAAGATATCACTAAGACCAGTGTCTACATGGAAATCCTCATTAGAAGAATACATATGTAGTAATTATATTATTAGGTGAGGCTGACATCTTTAAAAAGTTAAATGTTATATTACTCTATATTAAGGGTGTTAGATTTTTGAGGTGGGTGTTTCAAATGTCTAATGTTAATTGTCACTGTGTAACTGAAGCAGTACACAGACTCTAACCTGCTTTTTTGTGTCTCCTTGAAATTGTTAGAGATTGTTTTCTTAATTTGCATTGAGACATTTATGTTTATAGAATCAGAAGCCATGACAGGTTAGCAGTTGTTTTATCATATAACTGTGGGGATGTCTAAGTCTATTTCCCATCTTCTCTCAGTTTTGGATATAGTTTCTCATTAGAGGTAAATGGGCTTTGGTCTTGTTGTTTAATTCTCAGATCTCTTTATAATGATGATGATATATTATTATTATTTATTGATCATTTATTATGGGACAAGCCCAATGTTAAATACTTAACATTCATTATTACATTTCTTCTTCAATATAACTGATATTTTGAGGGCACCTAGGTGGTTCAGATGGTTAAGCATCTGCCTTTGGCTCAGGTCATGATCCCAGAGTCCTGGGATCCAGCCCACGTGTGGCTCTCCACTCAGTGGGGAGTCTGCTTCTCACTCTCCTTCTGCCCCACTCTGACTCATGCTCTCTCTTTCTATGTAAATAAATAAAATCTTTAAAAAACTAACTAATATTTTCATTTTATGGTGGTGCAAACTGAGGTTAAGTAAGTATTTCAAGTATATAACCAAGATCTCAAGTCAGTATCTCAAGGTATAGCCAAGATGAGTCTAGAACCTTTCCTCTTAACCACTACACTATATTTTTTCTTATTAAAAGTTCAATGCATATTACTTGTAGAAATAATAGAGAATATAAGTAACCAAAATGAAGAAAACAAAAATTTCCTATAACCTAATTAAAAATGAATAAAATCATTGTTGTCGTAATTTTACTTTTTTTGTTTCTCTCTCCATATGTATAGAAAGAAACCAAAAAAAAGCAAAATTGTGTACATGTTTTCATCTTAAAAATTAGATATGAAACCATTTTGCAAACTTCCTTTATCTTCCACTTGGCAATACAGTCTGAATATTTTCCACACATTAACTACTTTCATATGATTCTTTGAAAGGAATCTCAGAAGATTATTATTTGGATGCATTGTAATTTACTGTATCAGTCCTTTATTGTTATTTAAGTTTTGCAATAAACAATGCTATAATAAATGATTTTTTGGTTTACTATGGTATTCATTAGGACACATTCTCATATATGGAATTGAAGTTATGTATACTTAAACCACTTTTAAGCCACATTAATTTTTTTTTTCCTTGAGGGAGAGAGCGAAAGCACACATTTTCAGGAAAGGGGCAGAGGGAGAAGGGCAGAGGAGAAGGGAGAGATACAATCTTAAATAGGCTCTATGCTTAGTGCAGAGATCAATGGTGCAGCTCCATCTCATAACCCTGAGATTGTGACCTGAGCCAAAATCAAAATAAAAAGTTCAATGCTTGACCAACTCAGCCACCCAGGCACCCTAAGCCATATTAATAAAATGCCCTCTAAATTCTGTCATTTAATATTCTATCCAACAGTTTACAAATATGACAGCCTCTGTGATTGCTTTCAAAACTAAGTAGTACCCTTTTGTTAATCATTTAGCTTTCTTGTTAGGTTAGACATTTTCGGTAAGACTGATGGCAGTTTATAGTTTTGTGTTACTTTTTATTTTTTTTTCTTTTGCAGTTCTCTGATTCGTGTCCTCCTTTCCTCCCCTCCCTCTCTCTCTCTCTGTATTTCTGTCTCCCTCTCTCCCTCTCACTTTCATAATGGTGATTTTTTTTCTTTTTTGTTGTGAGAGGTTTTTGTTTTTTAATTAATAAGCTTTTTTAAAAACCAGCTTAGGTTTATTTAAAATAAATTAGTAGGTAATACAGAGAGTTACAAGATGTCCTTTTGCCATCCTACCCCCCAGTTTCTCTAATTATAAAATATTTTAAATTGGTGTGGTATGTTTATTACAATTTGATAAGTCAGTATTGATAAAATTACTATTAACTAAAGCTTATAATTTACATTAGGGTTTTTTCTTTGGGTCCTATGGATTTTGACAAATGTAAAGTGGCATATACCCACCTATTACAGTTTCATTCAGAATAGTAGTTTTGCTGCCCTAAAAATCAACTGTGCTCCACCTACTCATCCCTCTCTCTTTCCTTTCTTCCAGCCCCCTAGCAACACTGATCTTTTAATCTGCATAGTTTTGCCTTTTTCAGAATGTCATATAATTGGAATCATACAGTAAGTAGCCCTTCCAGGTTGGCTTCATTTTCATAGTAATATGCATTTAGGTTTACCTGTCTTTGCATTATTTGGTAGCTCATTTCTTTTTATTGCAGAATAATATTCCATTGTATAGATTATCATAGTTCATCTATTCACCTACTGAAGACATAATTCAGAAATTATGAATAAAGCTCCTATAAATTACATGTGCAGATTTTGTGTAGGCATGAATTTTTAGTTCATTTGGATAAATACTAATGGCTGGTCGGTCATACAGCAAGAAACTGTCTTCCAAAGTCGCTGTACCACTTTTCACTCTCATCAGTAATGAATAAGAGTTTATGTTGCTTTACACCTCTGTTTGCCTGTGTTTTGAATTTTGGTCACTCAATAGGTGATATCTCATTATTCTTTTAATTTGCAACTTCCTAATGATGTATGATATCCACCATCATTTCATATGCTTATTTTGCCATATCTATCCTTTTTGGTGAGGCATCTTTCCAGATCTAGCCTGTTTTTTAATTGGGTTGTTTAAATGTTCATTGTGCATTTTAAATATCATGTTCATTTCTGATTACCATTTTTTGCAAATCCTTTCTTCCAGTTTGTGGCATCTTTTCATTTTCTCAAGTGAAATCTTTCTATACAAATTAAGTTTTTCTGTTTTATAGAATTGAATGTATTTCCCATTTTATTATTTACCTTTCAGATTTGTTTATACTATTTTTGATGGTCAGAAGTTTTGATTTTCAAATTGTCAAATCCATAATTTTTTCTTTGGGTCTTTGGTTCTTATTTCTTTTTCTTTTTCTTTTTTTTTTGTTTAAATCTTTAATTTTTTATTTTTTATAAACATATATTTTTATCCCCAGGGGTACAGGTCTGTGAATCACCAGGTTTACACACTTCACAGCACTCACCAAAGCACATACCCTCCCCAATGTCCATAATCCCACCCCCTTCTCCCAAACCCCCTCCCCCCGGCAACCCTCAGTTTGTTTTGTGAGATTAAGAGTCACTTATGGTTTGTCTCCCTCCCAATCCCATCTTGTTTCATTTATTCTTCTTCTACCCACTTAAGCCTCCATGTTGCATCACCACTTCCTCATATCAGGGAGATCATGTGATAGTTGTCTTTCTCTGCTTGACTTATTTCGCTAAGCATGATACGCTCTAGTTCCATCCATGTTGTTGCAAATGGCAAGATTTCATTTCTTTTGATGGCTGCATAGTATTCCATTGTGTATATATACCACATCTTCTTGATCCATTCATCTGTTGATGGACATCTAGGTTCTTTCCATAGTTAAATAGACCCTCAAATCTATGGTCAACTAATCTTCGACAAAGCAGGAAAGAATGTCCAATGGAAAAAAGACAGCCTTTTCAATAAATGGTGCTGGGAAAATTGGACAGCCACATGCAGAAAAATGAAATTGGACCATTTCCTTACACCACACACAAAAATAGACTCAAAATGGATGAAGGACCTCAATGTACGAAAGGAATCCATCAAAATCCTTGAGGAGAACACGGGCAGCAACCTCTTCGACCTCTGCCGCAGCAATATCTTCCTAGGAACAACGCAAAAGGCAAGGGAAGCAAGGGAAAAAATGAACTACTGGGATTTCATCAAGATCAAAAGCTTTTGCACAGCAAAGGAAACAGTTAACAAAATCAAAAGACAACTGACAGAATGGGAGAAGGTTCTTATTTCTTTATAGCGTAATAAAGAAAGAGTCTTTCCTTTTAAGAGTACCTAACTATTTGTTCATTTAAAAGGCTCTGTAAATCAGCTTGCTTTTCTTCCTCTTTCTCCTCTCCTCCTTGTCTTCCTCCTCCTCCTCATTCTACAATATTTTGTCTGTTTTGGTTAATAATGTTAGACATAGGGGCTTAACTTTAGTTCTTTCTCAGTGATTATATTTAGGCAGTCGTATACCATCATTTGTTTAAAAAACTATTAATTCTCTATGGAAAGTTTTTTTTTTTAATCATATTGGATAATTCTTTCACTATTTTAAATCACTGGAATTTAAGCTCTATTAGAATAGGAACGCTTTTGTTTCTCTGACTCCACAGAGCCTAGAATAGTTTTTGGCATACAGCAGACATTCAGTAAATTTCTGTTGGATAATAAATAAATGAATGAATGAGTCTTCAGAATTTTCTGTACTGTTATGTTTTATTGCTATTTCTGTATTGTTAGAATATTGTTTTAGTACTTGTAAGGTTGTAATATATTTTATTATTTTAACCTAAGGACCCCCCTTTTCTACTCTCTTTTTAAAGTGTTTTTGAATATTTAATGTGTTTTGGAAGATGATTTTTAGAATTATTCTCTCACAGTCTAAAATTATCTTTGCTATTTTCATTGAAACTGTGTTAAATCTATAGAATAATTTAAGCAGAGTTGACATACTAAAATACTAAACCTTTCCATATAGGAACAAGGTATGTTTCAGCTTTTTCTGTCCATACTTGAGTTTGGGGAACTTTATTTATGCAAGTTCTTCATTTTTAAAGTATATTTGGAGGTAGTTTCAGTTTTTATTGCTTTTGAGCAAAGGATTTTTTTCTATTTTGGAACTGGTTTTACTGATGTATGGGGAAGCTATTTACTGTTGTTGTAGGTTCCATGTATATTACAGGTTTTTATCAAGCTAGTAGTGTTTATGTGGACTGTAGGCATCATTCAGTGCCCTTGCATATCTCTGTATCCTTCATCTACTAGAGGCAATGAAAAGCATTGAAAAAAAAAAAGGACATAAGAAACATGAGATCTGAAGTAAAATCCTTCCCCTCACTTCTATGACATGGCAAATCATGTAATCATCTTTGAGCCTCAATTAACTAATATGCAGAGTGGTAATAACCTGCTGAGGACCTGAGAAAAATAATGGTCATAACATTTTTTTAATCAACTCTGACATTATGTTATAATACCAATAGCTATTTATTATTAATTTGGGGCTAAATAATCATCCTTATATGCTCACAAAAATCTTATAAAATAGATACTGTTATTATCCTAACTTTCACATGAAAAATGGAGGCTTAGGGAAGTCTTCAAAAGCAATGTAGTGTAGTGA
The DNA here is from genome assembly GCF_011764305.1 of Mustela putorius furo. NCBI lineage: Eukaryota > Metazoa > Chordata > Mammalia > Carnivora > Mustelidae > Mustela > Mustela putorius. Next base: position 38,657,148 of record NW_025422005.1, on the reverse strand, counting down.
TTAATGAATGAGAGCTTGGAGCCTGGCTGCCTGCTTTGCATTCTAACTCTCCAATTTACTCACTATATGAGTTTGGGCTTATTTATTTATATATTTGGACTTATTTTTTAACCTCTCTGAGCATCAGTTTTCTTATTCATAATATGGGGAATAATAATAATAATGTGTACTACAGAAGCAACTTTCTGGTTTTTTGAGGTGTTTAGAATAGACATAGAAAGTGATGAATTACTATATACATAAGAAGTGGTGAATAAATACAAGCCAAATTACCAACCTGCGCTTCCTCCTTTGAGGTCAGAAATTCTGTGAGAGTTATAAGAGTCTTGTGTTGCAAGATCACCCTAATGGCTTAAATGAATACCGGAGGATCTAAATCTCTCTTACTTAATCAAATTCTGCTTGTTTTTCAAAGTTTATTTTATGTAACCAGGTTGAAGGGAGGCTTATATGATTCCATTGATCATGACCACTATTTACACAGCATTTTCTGATCAGTTGCATCAAGGTCTGAGTAGTAACCCTGTATCTTTTAAATTCTTAGCTACCATATATAATGTTTTAGAAAATCCTATTGACTTTTCCACCAATACTGCCCAAGACTGAACCATTATTATCTCTCGCTTGGCTTATTGCAATAGACTCAAGATTCAGAATTCATCTTTCTGTTCCTACTTTTGCCTCACTGAAAAGTCTATTGGCTTTTGGTCTACTGTCTTTTGGTCTATTGCCAAAAGTAGCTAGGGCTATCCTTTTAAAACATAAGTCAGATTATGTCATGACTTTGCTCAAAACGTTCCAGTAACTTCCCACTTTACTTAGAAAAAAAGGATCTTAAAATAATTTAAAACAAACTACTTAATCTAGTCCCCTGTATCCTCTATGATCTCGTCTCTTTCTACCTTGTTCCTCACTCATTGTGTTCCTACTATATTGACCACTTAATTTTCCTTGAGTATTCAGGCCATTCTCTTATCTATCTGTTCCTTTTGTCTAGAATATTCTTTACTCAGATATATGTTTGGGAAACTCCTTTGCCTCATTTAAATTTTTGCTGTAAACCATCTTTCAAGTGAAGACTTTTTGACCTTTGTGTTTAATAAAGGGAACTTTATTACTCCCAACTTAAAAACACACTCATTTTGTGTGCCTTTCTCCACTTCTTTTTTTTTTTTCCATTTTTAAAAATTTATTTTCAGCATAACAGTATTCATTATTTTTGCACCACACCCAGTGCTCCATGCAATCCGTGCCCTCTATAATACCCACCACCTGGTTGGTACCTCAACCTCCCACCCCCCTGCCCCTTCAAAACCCTCAAATTGTTTTTCAGAGTCCACTTCTTTTTATAGCACTTAATGTTATAAGTCTATTTTGTTTACTGGTACAGTACATGGTATATATAGGTCCTTAACATTTAATATTGATTTTGATAGTGCATTTGTTAGCATTATAGAATAATTGGGTTTATTGGGTTTGGTAGTCACAATAAGCATTATCTAATACAACCTTCATGTTCTAGAAAAGTTTATGACCATGTAAATTTGTTTCTTTATTATTTGTATCTACTATTCCTGGAAAGAATGCAAGGTATTTACATTAAAAACAATTAAAAAAAGCAAAAAAAAAAAAACCCATAACGATGTAATAGAACCACTGAAACAAGAATAAAATAACCAGCAATAAGAAATGAAAGGAAGAATAAATGTAAAACTGAACGTTGCTTCTTAGTAAGCAAAGCTGAAAAGGGAGTAGATTGAAGTAGGTAGTTCTTGCTAAATCACAATCCATAGGGTAATCAGTATCAGAAGGATCAAAGGTGTTTATCTAATACAGATTCCTGCCCTGCTCTAGATACACCATATCAGCATATTTTGTCCTTGGGATGCACATGGGAGTCTGCATTTTTTTACAAGCTCCTCTGGTGATTTTTAGGCACAATGAAGTTTGTAACTTTATGAGGTACATGCACATGAGAAATTCTGAATAATACAACAAGTATTGCCAACAACAGTGAGAAAGGGTTGACCACAGCAATTAAATTGATTTTTGCAAATGAAGTAACTTGTCAAAGGTCACACAGAAATTTGAGCCTAGATCAGGACTTGTTTCCCACTATCCAGCCTTTTGTTTTTTTCTGCTATACCTAGTCATCACAGTATACTTTCCCATTCAGTTTACAATGATGATCAGATTGATTTGATTAATGTTTAACTACTAATAACAGCTCTTATGTACTCAGCCTATATAAAGTGGTCTCTTTCTCACATATATCTGAGATGTATAGCCTACATGCCAGTTCTCTGTTTGATGAAGATAAACTGTTTAAAGTGTGTCACATGGCCTAATACAGAGTGCTCAATGTAGTTCATGTCCCTTTGAATTTTTCCTGCCTCTTGTGTATTTTGGGCTAAACTCCAGCCTTTTTGCATCACTTGCTAATCCAAAAATACATTCTATAGATTCCTTCTACCTGCTTTTTCTCAGTGTTCTTCTTTTAAATTGTGCCAATCCCTTATTATCCTAGCTAATTATACACAAAATACAAATGTTAGAACTAAAAAAAAAAAAAAAGTTTCATTACCAGTCCTTTGCCTGATATAGAGAGAATACTGGACAAATAAGAAGAAATAGTCTTGAGAACTAGTCTTAGTTTTGTATTTGCCATGTGATCAATGATATATTTATTTTCTCTGGACCTTGATTCACCAGCTCTTAAAATGAAATCACTAAATAATCTTCTAGGGTCTTTTCCTGCTAGAAATCCTCAGAACATACCTTCTTTAGCAGTCTTTCTAGAACTCTCTGATGACTTTGTTATAGTGAAATTTATCAATTATTATGTAGACTTTAAAGAGTATCTGTATGTATTGACATTTTATGTATTTATTTTTATTTGAGTATACTGGACACACAAAGATGTGCATTTTAATCACCAAATACATGAAACAGTATTTCACATATATATTTGTGCCTAATCAATAGAAAATTTAGCTACATTGTTTCCACCCCTTTAAGTGACTTAAACATACTAAAATTAAAGGTAATATTAGTTGTATATATGTCCTCCTGCAAATATACAAGCACAAATGATGTGTCTCATCAAATAGAGTCTTTAATTCATTTTCTTGATTTACTTGGGAGTCTGTAGGAGGAATGAAAGTAAAATTGTATCTCCTGAAAAAGAATGGTTGGCTAGAGAAGCAAGTGTGCATCTCTAAAATATGATAGTAGTGCACATAGGAAGCTTTGGACATTGTTGGGCTATTGGGCTAGCACTTGTAGGCACTCACAGAATAATAAATTTGGTAACATAAATGCATTTATATGATTTATTGTTCCAGGCATTATATTTTCAGTATTCTAGTCTTCACATTAATGTTACTAGGTTGGGAACATTTATTGCTTTTATTTTGCAAATGAGGAAGCAGAGGCCAAACAGATTATTTATAATGAAGCCAAAATTCTGACCCAGGACTGTTTTGCTGCAAATATTATGTTATTTTACCTCACCAGATGATTTTGAAGTTTATCAAATAGACTAAATCTGTATCAGGGTGGGAGTGGTTAATGATAGAGACAGTGTATTCAGATAACCTTTGGAAAAATGACAAACTTGCTATATATCAAAATTCTCATTTGTCATAAGAGAACACATTACAAGATGGCCAGGTTCAAGAGTACATAAGAATCTCTTTCCAGAGAAATTCTTTCTTCCCAGCCTCATCTGGTACTGAATATTTGCATACTCCAAAATTAAGGACTTAGAACATACTCAAAGAGAATCTGGTCTCATTTGAGGCACACACATAGTAGAAAGAACAAAGACTCTGACTTAATTTTGCCCTCATTCAAGTGATGTAAATTTTCTTAGCCTCCACTTTCTCATCTGAAAAGTGGGACAAATAGTAAAGGATTATGTTGATGAAAATTGCCATAGTATTCCCATAGGCTGATCAGTCTTTGTGAGGTCTGATACATGTTCTCAAGGCAATGAAAACTGAAAGTTTAAATAAACAGTACCATAATACTAAGCTTTCAGATGAATAATACTGTATTTGAGATACCAATAATTTCTCTATCTCTTACACACCCTTTGTGAAGAACTTGCTATAGCCTAAAAGAGACAATCCTATGGACCACATGATCTCAACCCCCAAATAGACCAGGAATAGTTATCTGATACAAGTTGAAAACAGTCACATTTTCTTTTTCTGGAATTTTGGGAATTTGTTGGTTGACTATGAGAAACAGCTGGAAAGTCTGGTTGATTTGGGCCAAAGGACACCATTTTGTAAGGGCAGTGATGTCCACATGGAAGTAGTTGAGTATAAAAGCCTAATGAAGAGGGAGAAGAAAGAAATAAACACATCAGAAATGAGAGATTGTGAGATCATTCTTGTAATTAAATGAAGGAGAGTGTTATGTTCAATATTTATCCTTGGTTTCCTCCAAAAATAAAGTAAGTAGACATAGTGGAAAATAAAAATAAATAAATAGCATTTGAACCTTTGTCAAAAACAAAAGCAAAAACAAAAAAGTAAAATATTTCAGAGAGAGAGAGAGAGAGAGAGAATGAACAAAAGAAAGAAAGAGAAAGGGAAACTACCTGACTGTTTTCCAATAACCATGAAACCCATTTGCGGGTGGTGATGGTGGTGGTGCTGATACCCTTAACATCGTTAAGGTAAACCCCACTTGTCTGAGAGGAGCTTGAATGGATTTCTGATCTTTACAAACCAATAATCCCTAAGCTTTCATTAGAAAGGATAGTGTGTGTATCTTGGAAAGAGAAGCTCTTTGGTATTGTAAAGGCATTTTTTCTAGATTGCTTAGAGCCAGAAAGTCTGCAGCTAAAGGATCTTCTTTGCTCAGTAACTGAACAGATTCCTCCCTTGCTTTTTAAAGCCTCATGTAAATAAAATATTCATATGAAAGGTGCCTTGATCTATTTGGGCTGCTATAACAAAATATCATAGACTAAGTAGCTTATAAACAATGGAAATGTATTTCTTACAGCTCTGCAGTTTGGGAAGTTTAAAATGAAGACTCCAGCAGATTTGGTATCTGGAGAGGGCTCACTTCCACATAGAGGGCAATCTTTTCACTGTAACCTCACTTGGCATAAGGGGTCAAGAAAGCTTTTTGGACTTTCTGCTTATTTGCTTTCTTTCTTTCATTTATTATTTATTTCTATTTTTTGAAAGATTTTATTTATTTATTTGACAGAGAGAGACACAGCTAGAGAAGGAACAGAAGTAGGGGGAGTGAGAGAGGGAGAACCAGGTTTCCTGCCGAACAGGGATCCCAACCCTGGGGCTCAATCCCAGGACCCCAAGATCATGACGTGAGTGGAAGGCAGATGCTTAATGACCAAGCCACCCAGGTGCCCCTGGACCTCTTTTATAAAGGCACTAATCCCAAGGGCAGAGTCCTCAGGACCTCATAACCTCCCAAAGGCCCTGCCTCCTAATTTCATCACTTTTTTATAGCAATCAGTTTAATTTTCAAAAACAGAAATTTCTTCATGTCCTTTTCACTTGCAAAATACATTCTTTCCATTTTATTAGTCCCCAAATTCTTAACTCATTCCAGCAGCAACTTAAAAGTCTGAATTCAAAGTCTTATCTAAATATCATCTAAATCAGATATGTTAAGACTGAAGGTACAGTTCATCTGGAGGCAAATTCTCCTCCAGCTGTGAACTTGTAAAATCAAACAAATTATACGCTTCTAAAATTACAATGGTAAAACAGGTGTCAGATAGACATTCTCATTCCAAAAGGGAAAAATAGAAAGAAGAAAGGAGTAATAGGTCCCCAGAAAATCCAAAAGCTTAAGACTGAAGAATAATCTCTGATTCAAGGCTCTGCTCTTCAGGACCCTGGGCCAGAGTTCCTGCTACCTGGGAAAACTGAGGCAAGGTTTGGGTCCCCAAGGCTCTAGTGACTCTGTTACAATAGTGGTGGGTAGTCCTGCTGCCATGACTTTGCTGGGTGCAGCCCAAGCTGCAGCTCTCACAGTATGAAATTGCAAGGATACTAGCCTTTTAAGCTGGAATAATGTGCTCATGATGCTGCCAGTTTGGGGTTTTCAGGGCAGCTCATTCTCTACTGTTCCTCTACCTAATGTCCTAGTGGAGGTTCTCTGTGGTGGCCTTGCCCCTGTTTTGACTATCTCAAGGGGGTTCCTTCCTTCAAAATCTAGGTAGAAGTAGACCATGGGATCTTCTTGCTTTGCTGGGTGAAGCTCACTGCTGCACCACACTCCACTGGACTTGTACCTGGGGCAGTCAAGAAGAGTGGCACTAGAATGTGGAAAGTGGAGACCATTACATGAAGCTTGATGTGAGGCAGGTACAGTGACGGCCCCTTCTTTGAAATTAGGCCATTGCATTATGGGTTTGTGATGGAAAGGACAGCTCCAATGATCTCCAAAATGCCTGCAGGGTCAATTTTTTCATTGTTTTGGACACCTCCTGGCATCTGCTTAGATGGCTGATCCATACTAATCTCCTTATCAAATTTGACACACTCTTTTTTCTCCTCATAACAAGGTTTCTAGTTCCATTAAGTATGGATAGGTTGACTTTTGTAGCAACATGGATGGGACTGGAAGAGATTATGCTGAGTGAAATAAGTCAAGCAGAGAGAGTCAATTATCATATGGTTTCACTGATTTGTGGAGCATAACAAATAGCATGGAGGACATGGGGAGATAGGAGAAGGGAGTTGGGGGAAATTGGAAGGGGAGGTGAAACGAGAGACTATGGACTCTGAAAATCAATCTGAGGGTTTTGAAGGGGCGGGGGTGGGAGGTCGGGGTACCAGGTGGTGGGTATTATAGAGGGCACGGATTGCATGAAGCACTGGGTGTGGTGCAAAAATAATGAATACTGTTATGATGAAAATAAAAAATAAATTTAAAAAAATTTTGCGGAAGGAGGAGTCAAGATGGCGGAGAAGTAGCAGGCTGAGACTACTTCAGCTAGCAGGAGATCAGCTAGATAGCTTATCTAAAGATTGCAAACACCTACAAATCCATCGGCAGATCAAAGAGAAGAAGAACAGCAATTCTAGAAACAGAAAAACAACCACTTTCTGAAAGGTAGGACTGGCGGAGAAGTGAATCCAAAGCATCAGGAAGATAGACCCCAGGGGGAGGGGCCAGCTCCCGGTAAGTGGCAGAGCAATGGAGCACAAAATCAGGACTTTTAAAAGTCTGTTTCGCTGAGGGACATCACTCCAGAGGCTAAACCAGGGTGAGGCCCATGCGGGGTCAGCGTGGCCCCAGGTCCCACAGGGTCACAGAAGGATTGCGGGTGTCTGAGTGTCACAGAGCTTACAGGTATTAGAACGGGGAAGCCGGCTACAGAGACAGAGCCGACAGTGAGCTCACAACTCGGGGATACCTGCAACCAGTCACAGGCTGGGTGAGTTCAGAGTGCAGCCGGAGGTCAGGCAGACGGGAATTACTGGGCGCTGTTCTATGAGGGCGCACTGAGGAGAGGGGCCCCTGGCTCTCAGCTCCTCTGGGCTGGAGACCAGGAGGCCACCATTTGTATTCCTGTCCTCCCGAACTCTACGGAAAGCGCTCAGGGGACAAAAGCTCCTGAAGGCAAACCGGAGAGGATTACGCAGCCCGGCCCCTGGTAAGGGCGGAGCAATTCCTCCTGGGGCAAAGACACTTGAGATTCACTACAACAGGACCCAACCCAGAAGATCAACAAGAAAATGAGCCAAGACCAAGTTTACCTACCAAGGAGTGCAGTTTCAAAGCCAAGGAGAGCAACAGAATTCCAGAGGAGGGGAAAGCAAAGCATAGAACTCATGGCTTTCTCCCTATGTTCTTTAGTCTTGCAGTTAATTTAGTTTTTTTTTCTTTTTCATTTTTTTCTCTTCATCTGCTAATTTTTTTTTAACTTTGCCCTTTCTTCTTAAACGTTTTTAACTAGTTTAACTAATATATATATATATATATATATATTTCTTTTTTATACTTTTCTTTATTTGTTTTCCTTTTTTAATTCTTTTCTTTTTTTTCCATTTTTTTTAAATCTTTCTTTCTGAACCTCTTTTTATCCCCTTTCTCCCCCCTCACGATTTGGGATCTCTTCTGATTTAGTTAAAGCATATTTTCCTGGGGATGTTGCTACCCTTTTAGTATTGTACTTGCTCCTTGATATACTCTTATCTGGACAAAATGACAAGGCGGAAATATTCACCACAAAAAAAAGAACAAGAGGCAGTACTGAAGGCTAGGGACCTAATCAATACTGACATTGGTAATATGTCAGATCTAGAGTTCAGAATGACAATTCTCACGGTTCTAGCTGGGCTTGAAAAAGGCATGGAAGATATTAGAGAAACCCTCTCAGGATATATAAAAGCCCTTTCCGGAGAAATAAAAGAACTAAAATCTAACCAAGTTGAAATCAAAAAAGCTATTAATGAGGTGCAATCAAAAATGGAGGCTCTCACTGCTAGGATAAATGAGGCAGAAGAAAGAATTAGTGATATAGAAGACCAAATGACAGAGAATAAAGAAGCTGAGCAAAAGAGGGACAAACAGCTACTGGACCATGAAGGGAGAATTCGAGAGATAAGTGACACCATAAGATGAAGCAACATTAGAGTAATTGAGATTCCAGAAGAAGAAGAAAGAGAGAGGGGAGCAGAAGGTATACTGGAGAGAATTATTGGGGAGAATTTCCCCAATATGGCAAAAGGAACAAGCATCAAAAGTCAGGAGGTTCAGAGAATGCCCTTCAAAATCAATAAGAATAGGCCCACACCCCGTCACCTAATAGTAAAATTTGCAAGTCTCAGTGACAAAGAGAAAATCCTGAAAGCAGCTCGGGAAAAGAAGTCTCTAACATACAATGGTAAAAATATTAGGTTGGCAGCTGACTTATCCTCAGAGACGTGGCAGGCGAGAAAGAGCTGGCATGATATTTTCAGAGCACTAAACGAGAAAAGCATGCAGCCAAGAATACTATATCCAGCTAGGATATCATTGAAAATAGAAGGAGAGATTAAAAGCTTCCAGGACAAACAAAAACTGAAAGAATTTTCAAACACCAAACCAGCTCTACAGGAAATATTGAAAAGGGTCCTCTATGCAAAGAGAGAGCCTACAAGTGGTAGATCAGAAAGGAACAGAGACCATATACAGTAACAGTCAACTTAGAGGCAATACAATGGCCCTAAATTCATATCTCTCAATAGTTGCCCTGAATGTTAATGGGATAAATGCCCCAATCAAAAGACACAGGGTATCAGAATGGATAAAAAACAAAAACTATCTATATGTTGCCTACAAGAAACACATTTTAAGCCTGAAGACACCTCCAGATTTAAAGTGAAAGGGTGGATAAGAATTTACCATGCTAATGGACATCAAAACAAAGCTGGGGTGGCAATCCTTATATCAGATCAATTAGATTTTAAGCCAAAGACTAAAATAAGAGATGAGGAAGGACACTGTATCATACTCAAAGGGTCTGTCCAACAAGAAGATCTAACAATTTTAAATATCTATGCCACTAATGTGGGAGCAGCCAACTATATAAACCAATTAATAACAAAACCAAAGAAACACATCAACAATAATATAATAATAGTAGGGGACTTTAACACTCCCCTCACTGAAATGGACAGATCATCCAAGCAAAAGATCAACAAGGAAATAAAGGCCTTAAATGACACACTGGACCAGATGGACATCACAGATATATTCAGAACATTTCATCCCAAAGCAACAGAATACACATTCTTCTCTGGTGCACATGGAACATTCTCCAGAATAGATCACATCCTCAGTCCTAAATCAGGACTCAACCCGTATCAAAAGATTGGGCTCATTCCCTGCATATTTTCAGACCACAATGCTCTGAAGCTAGAATTCAACGACAAGAGGAAGTTTGGAAAGAACCGAAATACATTGCGACTAAACAGCATCCTTCTAAAGAATGAATGGGTCAGCCAAGAAATTAAAGAAGAATTGAAAAAAATCATGGAAACAAATGATAATGAAAATACAATGGTTCAAAATCTGTGGGACACAACAAAGGCAGTCCTGAGAGGAAAATAGATAGTGGTACAAGACTTTCTCAAGAAACAAGAAAGGTCTCATGTACACAACCTAACCCTACACGTAAAGGAGCTGGAGAAAGAACAAGAAAGAAACCCTAAGCCCAGCAGGAGAAGAGAAATAAAAAAGATCAGAGTAGAAATCAATGAAATAGAAACCAAAAAAACAATAGAACAAATCAATGAATCTAGGAGCTGGTTCTTTGAAAGAATTAATAAAATTGATAATCCCCTGGCCAGACTTATCAAAAAGAAAAGAGAAAGGACCCAAATAAATAAAATCATGAATGAAAGAGGAGAGATCACAACTAACACCAAAGAAATACAAACCATTATAAGAACATACTATGAGCAACTCTACGCCAACAAATTTGACAATCTGGGAGAAATGGATGCATTCCTAGAAACATATAAACTACCACAACTGAACCAGAAATAAATAGAAAGCCTGAACAGACCCACAACCAGCAAGGTGATTGAAACAGTCATTAAAAATCTCGAAACAAACAAAAGCCCAGGGCCAGACAGCTTCCCAGGGGAATTCTACCAAACATTTAAAGAAGAACTAATTCCTATTCTCCTGAAACTGTTCCAAAAAATAGAAATGGAAGGAAAACTTCCAAACTCATTTTACGAGGCCAGCATCACCTGGATCCCAAAACGAGACAAGGATCCCATCAAAAAAGAGAGCTCTAGACCAATATCCTTGATGAAAACAGATGCGAAAATTATCACTAAAATACTAGCCAATAGGATTCAACAGTACATTAAAAGGATTATTCATCAGGACCAAGTGGGATTTATTCCACGGCTGCAAGGTTGGTTCAACATCCGCAAATCAGTCAATGTGATACAACACATCAATAAAAGAAAGAACAAGAACCATATGATATTCTCAATAGATGCTGAAAAAGCATTTGACAAAGTACAGCATCACTTCCTGATCACAACTCTTCAAAGTGTAGGGATAGAGGGCACATACCTTAATATCATCAAAGCCATCTATGAAAAACCCACGGCAAATATCATTCTCAATGGAGAAAAACTGAAAGCTTTTCTGCTAAGGTCAGGAACATGGCAGGGATCTCCATTATCACCACTGCTATTCAACATAGTACTAGAGGTCCTAGCCTCAGCAATCAGACAACAAAAGGAAATTAAAGGCATCCAAACTGGCAAAGAAGAAGTCAAACTCTCACTCTTCGCAGATGATATGATATTATATGTGGAAAACCCAAAAGACTCCACTCCAAAACTGCTAGAACTTGTACAGGAATTCAGTAAAGTGTCAGGATATAAAGTTAATGCACAGAAATCAGTTGCATTTCTCTACACCAACAACAAGACAGAAGAAAGAGAAATTAAGTTGTCAATCCCATTTACAATTGCACCCAAAACTGTAAGATACCTAGGAATAAACCTAACCAAAGAGGCACAGAATCCATACTCAGAAAACTATAAAGTACTCATGAAAGAAATTGAGGAAGACACAAAAAATGGAAAAATGTTCCATGCTCCTGGATTGGAAGAATAAATATTGTGAAAATGTCTATGCTACCTAAAGCAATCTACACATTTAATGCAATTCCTATCAAAGTACCATCCATCTTTTTCAAAGAAATGGAACAAATAATCCTAAAATTTATATGGAACCAGAAAAGACCTCGAATAGCCAAAGGGATATTGAAAAAGAAAGCCAAAGTTGGTCGCATCACAATTCCGGACTTTAAGCTCTATTACAAAGTTGTCATCATCAAGACAGCATGGTACTGGCACAAAAACAGACACATAGATCAATGGAACAGATTAGAGAGCCCAGAAATAGACCGTCAACTCTATGGTCAACTAATCTTTGACAAAGCTGGAAAGAATGTCCATGAATATGTCCCATGGAAAAAAGACAGCCTTTTCAATAAATGGTGATGGCAAAATTGGACAGCCACATGCAGAAAAATGAAATTGGACCATTTCCTTACACCACACACAAAAATAGACTCAAAATGGTGAAGGACCTCAATGTGAGAAAGGAATCCATCAAAATCCTTGAGGAGAACACAGGTAGCAACCTCTTCGTCCTCAACAGCAGCAACATCTTCCTAGGAACATCGCCAAAGGCAAGGGAAACAAGGGCAAAAATGAACTATTGGGATTTTATCAAGATTAAAAGCTTTTGCACAGCAAAGGAAACAGTTAACAAAACCAAAAGACAACTGACAGAATGGGAGAAGTTATTTGCAAATGACATATCAGATAAAGGGCTAGTGTCCAATATCTATAAAGAACTTAGCAAACTCAACACCCAAAGAACAAATAATCCAATCAAGAAATGGGCAGAGGGGGGCGCCTGGGTGGCTCAGTGGGTTGGGCCGCTGCCTTCGGCTCGGGTCGTGATCTCGGGGTCCTGGGATCGAGTCCCACATCGGGCTCTCTGCTTGGCAGGGAGCCTGCTTCCTCCTCTCTCTCTCTGCCTGCCTCTGTGCCTCTATGCCTACTTGTGATCTCTGTCAAATGAATAAATAAAATCTTTAGAAAAAAAAAAAAAAAAAGAAATGGGCAGAGGATATGAACAGACATTTCTGCAAAGAAGACATCCAGATGGCCAACAGACACATGAAAAAGTGCTCCATATCACTTGGCATCATGGAAATACAAATCAAAACCACAATGAGATATCACCTCACACCAGTTAGAATGGCTAAAATTAACAAGTCAGGAAATGACAGATGCTGGTGAGGATGCGGAGAAAGGGGAACCCTCCTACCCTGTTGGTGGGAATGCAAGCTGGTGCAACCACTCTGGAAAACAGCATGGAGATTCCTCAAAATGTGTAAAATAGAACTGCCCTATGACCCAGCAATTGCACTACTGGGTATTTACCCTAAAGATACAAAGGTAGTGATCTGAAGGGGCACGTGCACCTGAATGTTTTTAGCAGCTATGTCCCCAATAGCCAAACTATGGAAAGAATCTAGATGTCCTTCAACAGATGAATGGGTAAAGAAGAGGTGGTGTATATATACACAATGGAATACTATGCAGCCATAAAAAAGAAATGAAATCTTGCCATTTGCGACGACGTGGATGGAACTAGAACGTATCATGCTTAGCTAAATAAGTCAAGCAGAGAAAGACAACTATCATATGATCTCCCTGATATGAGGAAGTGATGATGCAACATGGGGGGTTAAGGGGGTAGGAGAAGAATAAATGAAACAAGATGGGATTGGGAGGGAGACAAACCATAAGTGATTCTTAATCTTACAAAACAAACTGAGGGTTGCTGGGGGGAGGGGGGTTGGGAGAAGGGGGGTGGGGTTATGGACATTGGGGAGGGTATGTGCTTTTGTGAGTGCTGTGAAGTGTGTGAACCTGGCGATTCACAGACCTGTACCCCTGGGGATAAAAATATATGTTTACAAAAATTAAAAATTAAAAATTAAAAAAATATATATATATTTTGCACCTTGAAAAAAAATATGGATAGGTTGAGAATTTTCCAATTTTTTAAGGTCTGTTTCCGTTTTGATTAACAATTGCATTTTTAAATCATTTCTCTACTGCATTTTACTCTAAGTGGTTATAAGGAACTAAGTCACCCTTTCAACACTTTGCTTAGATATCTGATCAGCCAAATAACCGATTTCATTGTCTGCCAGTTTTGTCTTCAACAAAACAGTAGGATGTGAACACAATTCCGTAAAGTTCTTTGCCACTTTGCAATAAGGATTGCCTTCCTTCTGGTTTTCAGTAACATATTTGTCATTCCAGTCTGAGGTCTCATCAGAATGGCCTTTACTATCCATATTTCTCTCAACATTTTGCTCCTGAATAGTTAGATGTTCTCTGAGGAAACTGAGGTTTTCTCTATAGCTCTTCTCTCTCCTTCTGAGCCTTTAACACTACCTTCACAGCACTGCAGGCTTTTTCTAGTGTGCACTTCATAACTTCCAACCCCTACTCAGTACCCAGTTATAAAGCCACTTTTACAATTTTAAGTATTTATTATAGCAGCACCCAGTCTTGACACCAGTTTTATTTCTTAGTCCATTTATTTGTGCAACTATAACAAAAATACCATATCTTGGGTAGCTTATAAACAATAGGAACGTATTTCTCACAGCTGTGGAGGTTTGGAAATTCAAGATCCAGGCTCTAGCAGGTTTGAGGTCTGGTAAGGCCTGTTTCTTTATAGATGGCTATCTTCTCACTGTAACCTCACCTGGCAGATGTGATAAGGGAGTGATATGAGATAAGGGGAGATAAGATGTGATAAGGGTAAGGGAACTTTCTTGGGTCTCTTTTAAAAGGGCACTAATCCATCATCACCTCCCAAAGTCCCCACATCCTAATTTCTTCACCTGGGGGTTAAGAATTCCAGTGTAGGATGGGGGAGTGGGCAGATATATTCAGTCTATGGCATGAGAAATAGAAAGGCCTTTTAGTGACCTGGGTAAGGGGAACCAGAAAGATTAATTCTAACCCTAATTTGTTGTATGATAAGAATAATGAACTTCTGGTACTTTTCTGAGACCAGTAATGAAAATATCAACTATATAATAAGGTAGATGTTGATTATATTCTTATCTTCTTTAATGACATCATAAATGATTAACTGATTTCATTTTATGAAGCAGCTACAGACTACTTGGGTTCATATATTGGCTCTAATAAAAATATTTTTTTGTTATTTAACCTCTCTGGCCTCAGGTTTCCCAATCTAAATGACAATAGCAATGCCTATTTTATAGTGTTGTGAGGATTAATTTAGTTAATTTCTGTAAAGTGTTTAGAATACTGTTGGGACATAGAAGGTGCTCAGTAAAAGTCAGGGCAATTAGGAAAATTTAGTAAACTTACTAAAACATTAGAATCCATTGTTGAAAGATATCATAAGTAAACATTTTTAGTAATAATTAGGTCTGACATTTGTAAATTGATTTATATAGCATGAAAACTACTGTTATATGTACCACTTGTTTTAATTTTCATTTTCACAATAACCCTATGGATTAGTCATTGCCCATATTATTCAGATACTGAAAGTGAGGTTCGTTGAAGAGAAAAATAGTTATTTTGGAGTTATTTTGGACAGGTGACTGAACTGAAATATCTTTCATCCTACCTGGCATTTGCAGGCTATTGGATAAAATAAAGTGGTTCAGAGTGTGACCCAAATGACTTTTTTTTGTGGCTTCTGCTTATTTTCCAAGTCCCACCCACCTAACTACATTTTAGGCAGAGTTGGGTATTGATAACTGTCTATAAACAGGTAACCACTGGATCACTCCCCTGCACCTGCCTATCTTCTTCAGGCACCATCTCGAAGATTCCTCAAGTGATAAACTCCCACAGGTTTTCTAGCTAAGTAGCTCAGAATGGATGGGGTCCATGAGTATTCATCTGTATGGAATCTTAGATTGAATAATACAATGTACTTGTGTCTAATTTAAATCTTTAAGCTAAAAGTTTTCTCTTACTATCTTCTAGTTTGGTATTTATTTGGTTATTATCCTCTTTGGTAGAAATGTTGTGTTTACTTAAATAAGCTATGTTGTATAGCAGAAAGAATTATATATATTATTATAAATTATAATAAAAATAACTATCTTTATAGAGTTAAATGAGCTTGTATTAGGTCAGTTGAGCGTTTTCCATGTGTGAACTTCCTTAATCCTTACAATGTGTAGCAGGTATTATAAAGAGCATTTTATTGTGGGAAAAACTGACCCTCAGAAAGGCTGTGACACTCAAGATCTTTGAAAGACTGCATGTGTGTTCTCTTCACTGCCACTCTTTTCTCTTTGTATGACATTAGGTAAGTCACATCTCCATTTGGGAACCTCAGTTCCACTAACATAAAATAAGGGAATTAATAGTCTCTAAGTTCCCTTCTAACTCTAGCAGTTTCATACAGCTTATGTTGTAAAAACTACCTCCAAAATAGAAAATCTAGGTGTTTCAAAACTGTTAAGACATGTGTCAAAGTGATATTTTTAAAATATTTTAAAAAATGCATCTGAAAGATAGGAAAAAGCGTCATTGTTCATCAGTTTCTTGAGTTCTTTCTTTTATAGATGTCAATACAAAGTAAAATGCTATAATAATTATAGTGTAGATTTTCTCATAATTACTACTTTCACTGGCTTGTTCTACAAAGAAAGAGGGTAAGGGGTAGAAGAAAAGAGGAAGGTTCACCTTGCAGTGAGGAACTGACTGCCTGCTTTTCCTCTGGAGAGGAAATCAGCAGAGGGTCTAATTGTTCCATAGCCAGGAATAATTTGAGATCTAAAAGAAATAATGCTATGAGTTGAGAGTTATTGACTAGTGAACGTCCATTTTACAATGGATATTTATACATCTATGGACATTTCTTTTGTTAATAATTAGCTAAAAGTATCTGAGCACCTATTATGTACCACAAATAAACAAGGCATAGTCCTTGTCCTCAAGGAGCTCCCAGGAGGAGTGAGATAATATGTTGAATTGTGGCGTTAAAAAAGAATTACCCAGGCACAGAGTTCCAAGAAGGCATTTTAGCAGAGTATGTGGAACAGCATAGTGACCTATCATTTCCATGACTGAATTAGAGCACACAAATGGAAGAGATGTCTTAAGAGATGGGCAGGGGTGATCATATAGGGCACAAATTGTCATGTTAAAAAACTTTGGAATTTGTCATGAAGACAACAGGAGGCCAGTCAAGGGGTTTCAGAAGGAATGATAGAAAGTTGAAATTGTTTTGTGGAAAAAATCACATTGACCCCAATACTATGCTGAGGCTATTAATGGAGGCCTGTGGGTCTTCTGTTCAGGGAGCAGTTATAAAAAAGCATACCAACTTGTCTCCAGTTTCATTATCAAATTAGATTTTAAAAAATAATGACACAGAATAATGTCAGAACTGGAATTCAAACCCAGATTTACATGACTCTGAAGTCCCTGTGCTTTCCCCTTGGTACCTCTATAACTGCAATCTAGATCTGGAACCTGACCCCAAACTTTATTTCTAAGTACATAAAGAAATTACTAAAAAAGAGTGAGAATAATAATATTTACCTTCATTGTATGATAAAAAAAAATTGTCACCAAAAGCAGATAAAAACATCACAAAAGGGAAAACAAAACAAAAAAAATTTTCCTGGCTGGTCTTCATGGTGTTAAAGCCCCTATGTCAGGAAACTCATGAATAGTTTAGGATCACAGTGGTAGATTCTTGATTGTCATTTCCCAGGAAGTTTTGCCCTCTCCCTTTTCCCAGGATGATTTTCCAGGAAAGAAGGAGGGAGGAATGGCCAGGTATTGAAGAGATCCAAGGCCACTAGGGGGTAGAGCCAGCACCTGCTGCTGTTTAGGGAGTAGGAGGCAGCCCTGATTTAGCATGACTGCTGCTGAAGGTTCTTTGGAAGCTGGCCAGTTTGCATCCTTCCTGGGGTTGTTATTTTGCAATCTGTTTGCAAATAGAAGGAATGCTTCTGACTGGGGCATAGAATCCAGCAGAGATGATGATGGTAATAACTCTGCAGTGGCCAGGCACTGGTGCTATCAGGGAACCTGAAGTCAGGGCGGGTGGGGGGGGTGGGTCTGTTGCTTTGAATAACAGTTTCTCATCCTAATGGCCTTAGAGTGATGGGTGGGACTTTCAGCCCATTCTCCTCCTGGGCCAGCATCTGTTCCTTGGATTATAGGAAAGGCTGCCTATACTCCTCCAGAAATAAATACCTATTTGTTTGGTCTGAACAAACTTGTCTCTGGCCCAGGTCAACCTCTTCTGACAGAGTAAAAAAACAGGTAAAGATAGACAGGCCCTTGAAAGGAATTTATGCAAGTGTGAATTTTGTCAAGTCTGTATTTTACTGCTTGGAAAGGGCTGGCTTAGGGTACTAGGTTAGACTGGCAAATTCAAAGGCAGACGGTGCTGCCTACACAGCAGCCTCCTGGCCGGAAGTCGGGGGTGGATCCAGATGGGAATCATATGCCTGTGCCATGTGTGTTTGCATTGGAGGGGAAAGAATCTCATGGCTGACAACTTTCTTAGGCCTCCATGCAGAACTCACGGCATGAGTGAAGAAGCTGCTGGGGTGGTTCTCTGCCCTGAATTTTAGGAAATTGTAACAAGCACAGGACTTGGGTACTTGAACTGAACATGGCCTTTTCATCTCATTAGATAATAGACTAGGAAACCAAAAGCCAAAACAACTCTAAAAATCCACTTTTTCTTATTCCTGCACAGTCCATAAGGAGACTATTCAATCCCATAGTCTCATGCTTTTTCAGTTCCACTCTTCCTTTCCATTCCAGGACTCAGAAACAGTAAATGTTTGTTTGTTTGTTTGTTTTTAAGATTTTATTTATTTATTGGACAGAGAGAGCAAGCGAGCAAGCAGAAGCTGGAGTAATGGAAGGCAGGGGGAGAGGGGAAAGTAGGCTCCCCCTGCTTAGGGCTCAATCCTAGGACCCTGGAATCAAGACCTGAGCTGAAGGCAGACATTTAACCTACTAACCAACCCAGGCACCCTCAGATTCAGTGAATGTTTAAGCACCTACTAAAAGTTGGAAACCAAATGCTACAGGAAGGAGGAGGAGTTCTCTCCATCTTACAGATAAAGAAACTGAGAATGGTCACATAGCTACTAGATGACAGAATCAGGATTCTGTGTTTCATATCCTCTGTCCTCCTGTGCTTACCTTTTTCTTTTCTTTTCTTTTTTTTTTTTTTTGACAGAGAGAGATCACAAGTAGTTAGAGAGGCAGGCAGAGAGAGAGGGAGAAGCAGGCTCCCTGCCAAGCAGAGAGCCTGAAGTGGGGCTTGATCCCAGGAGCCTGAGAGCATTACCTGAGCCCAAGGCCACCCAGGCCCCAGGCAAACACTGTGCTTAGCTTTTGAGCTGCATCCTTTGCAACTTCCCCAACATACTCAGCAGTCTCAGCCATACTATACTTTTTAAAATTTCCTGATCTTTCCTTCTTTAACTGACATCCTTTGCCCAGACATTTCTGTTTGTGTGAAATTCTCTCCTCCTCCCTGGCTCCTCCCCATCCCATTTCCTGCCCTGTTTTGTTTGTTTGATAAATTATTTTCATTTTTCACATCTCAGCCTAGCTATCACTGACTTCGGGAAGCTTGTATGTGGCATATATATGAACGCAGTAAATGTTTAAATCTAAGTGAATAAAGCAAGCTTCTCTTGTCCAGATGTGACAGTAGAACAGAAACTACAGATCAAGTGAAAATGAGAACTATCAGAGAGTGAGAGTCAGGGTCTAGAGAAATTGAGTTGAAGAGATGAGCTGCCTTGAATTTTTATGGAATGCTTTTGGCCTTGTGCATAGGCAGGGAAGAAATCATTAAAAATGCTGACCAGCGTAGGAGGTTGGGGGAACCAGGTGGTGGGTATTAGAGAGGGCACAGATAGCATGGAGCACTGGGTGTGGTGCAAAAATAATGAATACTGTTATGCTGAAAATTAAAAAAAAAAAAATGCTGACCAGCTTGGATATCTGTGGTAACATATTGGGTCTTTTGTCCTTAAGACCAGATCTAATGTGGAATCCAATGTAGCACTTAGTTGATAGGTTCTATCATTTTCAGCAAAACCAACAATACATTTTTCTGGAGTCTTCATTGCATATGTGACATTGACTGAGGTTGCTGCTGACAGTGTTGATGCATAAGAACCTCTGCCTTAACTAAGTTCATCTCCCAAGGACTTACTCCTTCATTTTTTGGCAGCTAGGTGTCTATTTTTCCACTTTGATAAGCCTAGAGATTTCAATTCAATTTCTCTGAGGGTTTTATCCTCCTATCTACCCACTACAGGCAACTCACAGGGCCATGACCTTTTCCTGGGGAAGTTGTTATACAAGAATATTTTAAAATCGCTCAGTTACAGACTGTCAAAACTATTAAAAGCCTTAGAAGTCATTTAGACATATTCCTATCAATGAGAATGAGGTCACACAGAAAAGCAGTGGTTAAATAACTCAGGTACTGTGACTCTTTGTCTGGAACTTTCTCCATGGTCCCACAACCATGGTCATTAAATTTGATATGGGGAGACATGGTGGGGACCTACATTAGAGTTACCAAAAATATGACTATTTTTAGAGTCAGTCAGAATCGAGTCTGAATCTTGACTCCATCTCCACAAATTTGTGACCTCAGAAAAGTGACTTAATGTTTCCCTGTTTTCCCAACTGTATCATAGAGATATTGATATTAATATAGTTATTAGGAATAATGCTGGTGAGTGCAGACTGCCTAAAACTTAGTAGGCATTAGCTACTGTGTATTGCAGTAGATAGATTTTTTTTTTCCAGATAATTTGGCGAAATTGGGACAATTGAAACAATTTTGAGGGTCTTGGTTGGCAAATCATTCATCTTAAGAATGCACAGTTACTCTGGTTTCTTTCAGAAATTTGGAGTTGCCATTCTTTAGACAAAGATATGTTGTCAGAGAGATTCATTATTGCATGATGTTTGGGTTTGTTTACATAGCTCCACTGAGTCACTACTAGGACTCCAAGTTGCTGTGGAGGTTTGAAGACTTCCCAAGATTTCAGCAAACTATATATGTTTTCTATACGGCAGTCTTTGGGCCATTGAATGAACTGATAAAATTTACTTGAGATCTTCCACAACTACTGAGAAAGGAGTTCTGAGGGGTAGGGTGCACCATCTGAAAATACAAAGTGCCATACTTGTGCATTTTACATTGGAAAGTCATAGAAGTTAGTCATATGCAATCTTAACGTTAATATTTTCTGTGGTGATGGAAGTAGTCTGGACTTGGAATTGGGAGGCCTGGGCTTCAATTTCATTGTTTTATTTTATTTTATTTTATTTTATTTTATTTTATTTTATTTTTTTTACTGACTGACTTCTATGTTAAATAGGTTACTTCACTTAACTGTTTGGCTTGATTCTAGGATCCTTCCCTACATTGTACCATACCATATCGCTATTCCTATGTCCTTATTTTTTTTTTCTGTCTGAAATGTTTTACATCATCCTAATTCCTACCCTTTAGCTGGAAACCTCTTCTGTCTTTAAAGTGTTGGGTCAGGAATTACCTTCTTTAGAAAGACATCTCTGATATACCAGGATGGGATTAGTCCTATCCTATGATTTCACCAACTCCATTGCTTCACACTAATGGTCCTGGTCAAGTACATTATTGATAACTGTTTATATCTACCTACAGGTTAATACAATCACAAGTAAGGACAATTTCTTGTTTTCCCTTATCTACTCTAAGGCCTTTAAGGGTGGGGGGGTATATATTATTTTTTATTATCTTCTCAGTGCTTATACTTCACCATGCACAATCTCTAGCAGAAGTTGAATGAAGGATAAGATTTGAGTAGGTGGACAGGAGTAAATAAGGGATACCTAAGTTGTGACAATAAAGCTGGAATGAAATGTATGGAAACCATACATTTCTCTTTTTTTTGTTTTGTTTTGTTTTTTTCTCATTTTTTAAAAATTTAATTTCTTTTCAGTGTAACAGAATTCATTGTTTATGCAACACACCCAGTACTCCATGCAATATGTGCCTTCCAAAATACCTACCACCAGGCTCCCCCAACTTCCCACCCCTACCCCTTCAGAACCCTCAGATTGTTTTTCAGATTCATTATTTTATTGATGCATAGATTCTCTTATGCATTCATTCATTTTTTAACTTACTTAGCACAAAGATACAACAGGAACCTATCAAATGCTAGAATACAATTTAGAATAGAATTTTTTATTTTGAGGGAGGAGAGATTCAGACCATAAACATTCAACAATATAACATCATGATTGCTGTGAAAGACATACAGGTTGCCGAGAGAGCATAAAGGAGATACCTATGTGAGCTTGAGGGTTAAATAAAGCTTCTTGGAGGAAATGACACTTCAGCTGAGTCTCAGAACATGAGTAGGAGTGAACCCGGCTGACAGGAGGAGAAGCATTATAGAGCTATGTTTGGGGCTGTTGGTGAGCCAGATCTGGCAGAAATAGAGAGCTTAGTCTAGAGAAGCTGGGGACGTTAGATTGGAGAGATTGGCTTAGTGACTTGGGATTCAAAACCATATTTAGATATGCAAGAACACAATTAAACTGAAAATTGTGGAACTCTTGTAGGCGTGCCACAGCTGGGCGAAGGAATCATTTCGGCAAGATGTTAGCTGATGTTGTATTGGTCTGATCTTGTAGTAGTCCCTCACTTTTCTTTAAGGAAAAATTTAGAGGAAATATTTTCTTTAGGGAGAATGTTTTGTTTTAGAAAGAGAATTACCTCAGTTTAACTCCTCTGATGAGTTCCAGAAGTATAAGCTTAGAATGTAACACTAGTATACAGTTCCATTTGCTCAGGGGGATCCATGTGGATTTGTGTAGTTTCTGAATAATTTAGGTTGGTGGAACAAGAGCCTTCAAAAACCAAACTAAAGAAAATCCAAAAAACATCTGGGTAAATAAATGATGATGATAATTGGTAACTTTTAGATGTACTGTACTCTCCCCATGATATCAGGAGGTACGTATTATTAATGCCAGTTTTACACTCAAGGGGATAAAACCCAAAAACTTTAAATTATTTTCTCAGAATCATGCAGCTAATAAGTGACATAGCCGGAACGAGTACACAGTTTTTCACACTCTCAATTCTATGGTTTTTCTACTATGCCATAAATTGTATGTCTCAAATTTTTAGGAACTCTGCTGTTGGCATTTCTATTCCTTTGAAACTGTAGAGGGTAAAACATTCAGTTACATAATTTGACATTTAGATTTAACTTTCCTTCAGACCTGAAATATCATATTTTTTTTCTACCAATTTGACTTTGTAATATTTCAGTTTTAGTTTTGTGTTGGCCCCTGGTATAAAAATATGGTATTGTTCTCATTAAACCACTGGCTTACCTCTCACTACAGACATTTTCAAGAAAACTGCCAACCATTCAAAATAATTTATGGTCTTTTATATGTATTTCTTAGTTAGGCTGCTACTACTATTTTTAAATGTTCTCTATGTTATGTAGAGCTTATAGTGTTGTTTTTAGTGTTGATATACTATTGTTAAGGAGACATAGTAAGGTTTCTAATCAATTAGCAGAAGTTGACATTAGAATCACAGATTTTTAGAGTTAGAAGAGATTAACAACTATATATTCAGAATCTCTTCAGGGAGTTGTAATTAATGAGACACTTTTTGGAAACTTTTTTTTTTTTATTGAAGACTAGCATACATACAGTAAAATGCTCAGATTTCAAGTACATAGTTCAAAGAATATTTACAAGTAAACACAACCAGGGTAGCCACTATCCTGATCAAAATATGGAACATTGCCAGTTACCTAGAAGGCTCCCTCCCTTGTGTCTCCTTCCAGTCAATACCCCCAAATTCACTAACCTATCAACTCATATCAGTTTGCTTATTCTAGAACTTCCTATAAATGGAATAATACTATATTATACCCTTTTGAATATGTATCCTTTCATTCAACAATATGTTGACCTTTTTATTGTATGTAACAATTGCTTATTTTTTCTTATCGATGTATAATATTCTGTTATACCACAACCAGTTTGACTTGATGTGATAATGTCTGGTTTAGGACTTTTATATCTGTGTTCATGCAGGAGATTGGCCTATTAACTTCCTTTTTCTGTAATTTCCTTATCAGGTTTTGATATCAAGGTTATACTAGCCTCATAAAATGACTTGGAGGGAGTTCCCTCTTTTAACATTCTCTGAAATATTTTGTGTAAGAGCACCTAAAATTATTGAGTGAATTTACTCATGAAGCCATCTGGATATAGAATATTTTTAAAGAAATATTTTTTAATTATGTGTTTAATTTTTAAAATAAATATAGTACTTTTGTTTTTCTTAAAATATTTTCTCTCTATCCCCAGTAGAATGATAAACTATGCTCTATTGCAGTTCACTCTTCTAGAGTAAGCAGAGTGTATTTCTCTGACCTGTTGATGCTGGGCTTAGGCATATGACTTGCTTTAACAATGGAATATTAGAATATGTGACTCAAGCAGAGGCTTTAAATATATTTGAGGGGTTTTGTTTAGTGTCTTCTGTCATTTACTATGAAAACTTATTCTCAGGTAGGTGCTGGTCTCAGATTGAAGAAATAACATGGCAAACTAAGCCCAATCCAAAAGTTTGGAAGGTGACCCTATCTAATCTCAGCTAACCTAAACAGAGCTTTGTCTGAGTATAGAAAAGCTTTTGGCTTTGTTAATTTTTTTTCCCCTCTTTGTTTATTTTCTGTTTCATTCATTTTTCTCTTATGTCTACTGTATACTTCCTTCTACTTACTTTGTGTTGTACTTCTTTTTCTTTGTTTTTAATTCTTTAGCTTTACGAGATAAACCTTGATTTAAATCTTTGTTCTATGCCTATATATATGAATTTTAAGGCTACAATCTTCCCTCTAAGCACTACTTTAGCTGATTGCACAGGTTCTAAGATGTTGTATTTTTATTATTATTCATTTAGTAAAAGCAGTTTCACTTACTCTTTAAAAAAGTATTTTATTGTACATTTGTATGGAAAAATATGCAGATTACGAGTATCAAATTCAATGAACTCATACAGGTGAACACGTACATGTGGGCCTCTCTTTCTTCCCTTGAAATCAGTACATTTTCCATCCTGACTTCAAACACTGTATTAGTCTTGCTAGTATTTAAGTTTTATATAAACAGAATCATAACAGATTTTCTTTTAGATCTGTCTTATATGGTTTCTTATGCCCAATACTATGTTTCTGAGAATGGTGCATATTTGGCATGTAATTATTTTTATTACTGTGTAGTATAGTTTGTTATGCTACACTTTTCTTATCCATTCCTTTTTAGTGGGCATTTCTATTTTTTTTCTAGATTTTAGCCATTAAGAATATGGTGCTCTACACATTCTTGTACATATTTTTTGATGCACTTATAAGTGTAATTATGTTAGATATTTAATTAAAAGTGGAATTTCTGACTCATAATATTTGTGAATTCACTTTTATTAAATGCTATCAAACATGCTCTAGAGTGACTGTCTCACCAGCAGGGCATTAGCACCTGAAGTTGAAAATATTTTATTTTCATTATGGTATTTCTTTGGTACCCAAATATTTGGGGATTTTCTGGTTGTCTTTCTTTTATTGATTTTTAGCTTAGTCTCATTGTGATCAGAGAATATACTCTTTTTTTTTTTTCAGTGTAACAGTATTCATTATTTTTTCACCACACCCAGTGCTCCATGCAATCCGTGCCCTCTATACTACTCACCACCTGGTACCCCAACCTCCCACCCCCACCACCACTTCAAACCCCTCAGATTGTTTTTCCATAGTCTCTCATGGTTCACCTCCCCTTCCAATTTCCCCCAACTCCTTTCTCCTCTCTAACTCCCCATGTCCTCCATGCTATTTGTTATGCTCCACAAATAAGTGAAACCATATGATAATTGACTCTCTCTGCTTGACTGATTTCACTCAGCATAATCTCTTCCAGTCCCGTCCATATTGCTACAAAAGTTGGGTATTCATCTTTTCTGATGGAGGCATAATCCTCCATAGTGTATATGGAACACGTCTTCCTTATCCATTCGTCCGCTGAAGGGCATCTTGGTTCTTTCCACAGTTTGGTGACCATGGCCATTGCTGCTATAAACATTGGGGTAAAGATGGCCTTTCTTTTCACTACATCTGTATCTTTGGCGTAAATACCCAGGAGTGCAATTGCAGGGTCATAGGGAAGTTCTATTTTTAATTTCTTGAGGAATCTCCACACTGTTCTCCAAAGAGGCTGCACCAACTTGCATTCCCACCAACAGTGTAAGAGGGTTCCCCTTTCTCCACACATGTTGTTTCCTGTTGTTAATTTTGGCCATTCTAACTGGTGTAAGGTGATATCTCAATGTGGTTTTAATTTGAATCTCCCTGATGGCTAGTGATGATGAAAATTTTTTCATGTGTCTGATTGCCATTTGTAAGTCTTCATTGGAGAAGTGTCTGTCCATATCTTCTGCCCATTTTTGATATGATTGTCTGTTTTGTATGTGTTGAGTTTGAGGAGTTCATTTTATATCCTGGATATCAACCTCTTAAATGACAGTACAGACAGAGAATATACTCTTATGACTACAGTCCTTTGGAGTTTTTTGAAAGTTGCTTGTAGTATATCATGTGATCTGGTTTGTTAAATGTTCCTTGTACACTAGAATAAATAATGTATTTTGCATTTGGTGGATGTTATGTTTTATATACATCAATTATATCAAATTTGTTAATGAGTATTTTCATATTTTCTGTATCCTTACCAATACTTTTTTGTGTTTATTCTATTAGTTATTTAATGGTAAGTTAAATTTCCAACTACAACTGTGGATTTAATTCTCTTTTTACTTCCATAATTTTTGTGTGTGTGTTCTGAGGCTATGCTTTTAGGTGCATTTAATTTTAGGGTTGCTATGTATACCTACCTCTTTAGTTGTCCTTTTCATAAGTGTTAAATATGTCTCTTTATCTTTGGTTATATTTCCTGCCTTGAAGTCTAGTCTATTTGATATTAGTATGACTATATCAATTTTCTTTTTAGAACTTTTTATCTTTTTTACTATCACCCATTCTGTATTCTTGTATTTAAAATAACTTCTTATAAATAATGTATAGTCTTTGAAAATCCAATCTTAATAATCTTATTTTTAAACTATGGCATTTATTTTGTTTATCATGTAATTAATAACATATTGTAGTTTAGTCTATCATCTGACAGTTTGTTTTCTCTTTACCCATTTTATTCTTTGTTCATTTGTTTTTTCTTTTTTGATCTTAGATTCTTTTTTTACTAATCAAATGTTTATTATTATTGTTGTTATTGTTATTATTGTTGTTATTATTGATGTCTTTACAGCTCTACCCCAACTCTTCTCAGTAGCTTCACTGGAATTGTTTCTGTAGCTAAATATTGAATATAGTAAAGATCATATAAATATTATTTTACTATCTCCTCAATCATTCTCAGCTTCTGTTTAGATAATTCATTTGTCCTATCTTTTCTTTTTTTAAATTGAGATATAATCACCATATAATATTATATTAGTTTTGAGTCTAAGTTATAATAACTTGATAAATTTATATATTATGAAATTATTACCACAATAAATGTAGCTAACACTCATCATCACATAGAATTACAAAATGCGTGTGTGTGTGTGTGTGTGATGGGAACTTTTAAGATCTACTCTCTTAGAAACTTTCAAATACTCAATATGATATTGTTTGTTTGTTTTTTTAAGATTTTATTTATTTATTTGACAGATCACAAGTAGGCAGAGAGACAGGCAGAGAAAGAGAAGGAAGCAGGCTCCCTGCTGAGCAGAGAGCCTGATGTGGGGCTTGATCCCAGGACCCTGAGATCATGCATGACCTGAGCGGAAGGCAGAGGTCTTAACCCACTGAGCCACCCAGGCACCCCTTAATATGGTATTGTTAACTATAATCACCATGGTGTGCATTACATCCCCAGGACTTATTTATCTTATAACTGGAATTTTGTACTTATTATTATTAATTTTTAGCCTCTTATTTTATTTATTTATTATTATTTTAGTAGTTACCCTAGAAATTACATTATAGCTTGAATGAGTACTTCTAAAATCTTCAGTGTAATACAAGTTTTGCATAATATTTTAACTCCATTCCCCCCCTCTCTTTTGCTATTACTTTTCATATATTTTAAGTACATACATAAAATATATATACATTATATAATTGTATATATTTGTCTATATATGTATTATACTTATGTGCATATGTTATACATATATTATGTATATATACATATGCATGTGAATGTGTGTGTTTAAACCCTTAATATGTAGACTTAGCTCTGCATTTATCCTTTATAATACTCCATTTCTTCATACATTGACATATTTCCTCTAGGATTTTTCTTTTGTATGAAGAAGCTCCCTTTATTATTTCTTATAGTCTAGATCTTCAGACAGTGAATGTTTTCTTTCTTTCTGAAAATGTTCTTAATTTCTGAAGGATATCTTTGGCTATAGAAAGTGTAAGTAGTAAGTTTTATTTATTTATGTATTTACTTATTTTTTGTTCAACATTTGAAAGATGACTTTCCTTTGTCTTCAACTTCTGTTTTTAACTGAGAGGTCAAATCTGAATTTTATTGTTGGCTCTTTGAAGTTATATGTAATCTTTCTCCAGCTTCTTATAAGATTTTTTTCTTTGTCTTTGGTTTTTAGCAGTTGTATCATGATGTGTGTATGTCTGACTTTCTTTGCATTTATCCTGTTGGGGTGCATGGAACCACTTGAATCTGTGGCTTGATGTCTTTTATAAGTTTTGGAAAATTCTTGGTTATTATTTCTTCAAATATTGCCTTTGTTCATTTTTTTCTCATCTTTTTCTGGGCCACCGGTGACATAGATTTATATCTTTTTACCATATCTTGTGTGAGTCTTACCTCTTTGTGTATTTCCATCTCTTATTTCAGTATTTGACATGGATATTTTCTCCTGACAAATCTTCCATTTCACTGTTCCTTTCTTCTTCTGGGTCTCATGTATGATTAAAACCCATCTGTGAAGTTCTTAATTTCCATTATTAACTTCTTTTGATTTCTGGATTTCCACTTGTGTCTTTATCGATGTTCCAGTTCTCTGGTAAATTTTTCTATATTCTATTTTCTCAAAAATATTAGTTGATAACTATTTTAAAGTCTGTTGATATTTGTAAATTTGGATATGGTAATACCCTCCTTGCTGTGGTTTTGTTTTCTATGGTTTCAGTTAACCATGGTCAGTTGTATAGCAATCTGGAAGCAGATGATGCTCCTGACATAATACAGAAGATTAACAGTAGGCTAACACTACATCATAATACCTATGTTACTCATCTAACTTCATCTCATCACATAGACATTTTTCATCTCACGTCATCACAGGAAGGGTGAGTATAGTACAACAAGATATTTTGAGAAAGAGAGAGAGACAACATTCATATATCATTTTTTTATAATGTAGTGTTTTAATTGTTCTATTTTATGGTAGTTATTGTTAATTTCTTACTGTACCTAGTTTTAAATTCAACTTTATCATAGGTATGTATGTATAGGTAGGTATGTATATACTATACTAGTATAGTATATAGGGAGTTTGGTGCTGTCCACGGTTTCAGGCACCCACTGGAAGTCTTGGAACATATTTCCTGTGGATAAGGGGGGACTACTATAAACTCTGAGTCAAATCTCCTTCTTTTTTCTTTTTTTTTCTTTTCTTTCTTTTTTATCCCCCCTTTCCTTTTCTTTTCTTTTCTTTTCTTTCTTTCTTTCTTTCTTTCTTTCTTTCTTTCTTTCTCCTCTTCTCTCTCACTCTTTCTCTCATTTCTTTCTATTTCTTAATATGTCTGGTAAATCTGGTTGATGCAGGATATTGCATTTTAAAAAGTTGATGCTTGGGGCACCTGGGTGGCTCAGTGGGTTAAAGCCTTTGCCTTTGGCTCAGGTCATGATCCCAGGGTCCTGGGATTGAGCCCCGCATCGGGCTCTCTGCTCAGCAGGGAGCCTGCTTCTCTCTCTCTCTCTGCCTACTTGTCAAATAAATAAATAAATAAATAAATAAATAAATAAATAAATTTTAAAAATGAATAAAATGTTGATGCTTTTATTGATACTATTTTCTTCTGAAAGGATTCAGTTTTCTTCTGGCAGGCAGATAGCTTTTGGAAAGATTATTTCTATCCAGTCAAGGCTGAATTTCAGTTATATAAATTCAGGTATGTTTGGTTTGCCCTTACTCCAAGGGCATAGCCATTTTGGTATCTCAAATAGTGTGGAGTGTTTCCTAAGGCTTTCTTACTTGGTAGGCCCTGAACTCCAAACTGTTTCTCTGCAGTACTGTTATACTGTTAAAATCTTCATGTAGTACTTTAACCTCCTTGATGCTGCTTTTTACCTGGTTTATTAACAACTTTCCCTGTTTATGAGCAGCTTAAAATTTTGCAAGTAACTTGAAGGGAAATTACACACAGAATTTTGATCTTACTTTTCTATGATTCCTTTAATTCCCAACTGCCTTGGCAGCCCTGAAAGGGAGTCTGTATTTTACCAAGCTCATGTTCACCAAATTCAGCAAATGCTCTCTTAAAAAGCATTTAAAAGGTATTTTATATAGTAAGGCCAGTTAAGACACTTACAGTCTTACCATATCACTAGTGTTTTTACATAGCACATATTCTTTTTTTGATACACATCTCCCTAGGCCCTTTGATGGGAATTGGAAGAGTTTTTTACTTGAATTATGACAATGCAAAATAGAAAAAAAAGAAAAGCATAAGCTTTGGAGTTATAAAAAACCAGAGTTGGGTTCCAATTATCACATCTCCACAACACAAGCTATATCATCTTTGGAAAGTAGGTTAAAAAGTCTGACTTCATTTTTGACATTTGACTGCTAACACCTTTCAAGTCTCCCCAACTTCCCTTCGCCCCACGTCTAGACAAGCTTATAAGGAAGCACAGATGGACCATCCCTTAGCACTGGTAGGTATTTCAGCTCTCCCAAGCTCTAGCTGTGCACTTGAAACTCTTCACCCTACTCCTAGCCCCTAACCAGCATACAATTCCCAGAAAGCCTCCTTTTCTATTCTCTCAAGTTAATTTCAAACCAATCTGGGAGACTCTTCTGCCCTTGCCAATAATCCTCATTATGTGAATAATAAACCTTTTATTCACTAAGTCACTACTCAGTGATGTGGCATCATCATTCTCAGCATCCTAACCAAATCTGGGTGAGAGAGTCCATCCAATCTTTGAAAGATGAGCAAATAGAATTGCTTGATCTCTTTTTCTTCATATTGCTTTCCTATGCTATGAAATGAAAACTAAGATTTACCTGTAAGATTTTTTTTAAGTATTAGAAATAATGTAAAATACAAAAGTCCTAACCATTTCTTTGGAATTTAGTATTCTTCATATTATACAGACCATAGACTATTTTCCACTCTATCCCCTGGCCCTTTATTATTATTATTTTTTATAATTCTTATTACTACCTCATATTGCACTATACATTTATTTATTTGCTTGTGTGTGTACTTGTTCATCTATGTATTCCCAACACATAAAATAACTTGGGGCACATAGACAGAGACCAGTGAATAAATAAATAAAGAATAAAGTAATTAATCAATCAGATATGTATAGAGTCTAGATTTCCCTTTTTGTTCTTGTCCTCACTTAACTGTTTTACTTTTTCCAAACTCCACAGTCCATGAATCTGGACTTTACTCAGTTATCTCTATTTTTTTTAAGTGGACAAATAAAAGATCAGAGATAAGAATTAATCTTCTTAAGGTCAAATAAACCAGGAAGAGATGACACATCTGCTTTCTTCCAGGCCATTCCCACTGAAGCTCCTCCTTTGACCCACCCATAGATAAGCGTTCTCCTGTAGGGCTTTCTTTGTTTCCAAAATCCACTGAATTGTGTTCAATAAAGCAAACACTACTTTTTAGTAGAAGTTAACCTTTTCCTAATTGATTTTTCTCATTTTTCAACAGATTTGTAATTGTCAATTTACTTGCCAAGTTGAAAGCAGCACCTGGGTTTGTCATTCTAACCCTTGGAGTAATTTAACTCTACCTTGTAAGACAGGCCCCTATGCTTGTATTATTCTCTGTTGGCATTGTCTTTTCAATCAATCAGTCATGAAAAATTCATGCCCAAGTTAAAGCCCTAGTGAACCACTCTGAGAAAAATGTGATTATCTTTAAACAAAGGGGAGATCTAGGTGTTCTCTGAAATACATTGGAGAGAGCAGTCTTTAATAAAGAAACATTTTATCTGCTGTTTGCAATCCACAAGATACTCCTAGTTTTTCCATTTAAAATCGATCTCTTCCAATTCTAAGGTTTCCAAAATTGCTATAAGCTGAAGCTCCATGAATGCGGACACTAATAATTTGAAGTTTGTAAAAGCTCAACCTGAGCCATTTGTAAGTGATGAAAAATGTGTCAGGTAAACATATCAGGGTACTCATGTCAAAATAATTAGGATAATGTTGCATCAACTTTTCAAAACATGTTTATTTCATATTGCAAATTATAAAATATTTTGATTTATTGACTATTCCTTAATTGTAGAGAGTGACTGATTCCTCCCTCGAATGGACTAATTATAAACCCTGGCTCCGGGGCGCCTGGGTGGCTCAGTGGGTTAAGCCGCTGCCTTCGGCTCGGGTCATGATCTCAGGGTCCTGGGATCGAGTCCCGCATCAGGCTCTCTGCTCAGCAGGGAGCCTGCTTCTCTCTCTCTCTGCCTGCCTCTCTGCCTACTTGTGATCTCTGTCAAATAAATAAATAAAATTAAAAAAAAAAAACAACCCTGGCTCCTGAACCTTTGTTTTGGTTCGAGTCATGATACCTACCATAAAATGGACCATAGGCCTGGGTATGGCCCTGAGATTAGCTGGAGACTGAACATAGACCTTTATTTTATTAGTGACTCATAAGCAGTTTTCATTGGCCTCAGGGGAACTGGATGAGGGAATTTGCTTGGTTTATAACCCTATTGGCAAACAAATTCAAGTACCTGATCTGATATCAGCAAATGACTTTGTCTTTGTCCTAAAGAGCAATACCATAAAGCCATGCTGTAGAACATAGCATAATCCCCACAAGCTTTGGGAAAAAGGAAAGTTCTTTCTAAGCAAATTCTTTGTTCTCTCTCTCTCTCTCTCAATCTTTCTTAGAGTACTTCTTTACACTTTGCTATCCATCAAGAAAATTTATTTAAAAAATGTCTTAAGTAGCAAATTGAAAGCATGGATCTTTCTTGTATTGTCTTTTAATTTGAAACATGATTCTAAATAGAAGTAGAGGAGTTTTTTACTTCTTTTTTAACCCAGGTTGTCCAGAACTGAAAAGAGGGACACAGTATGGATTAATATATAGAACTCCAGCTTTTGAGTCAAGCAAATCTGATTTTGAATTCTTGTTTTACCACTTGTCAGCACTGTGACTTTGAGCAAATAATGTAATGTCTGTGGCAGCTCTAGTTTCCTTATCTATAAAATGGGAATTTAAAACCTTCCTCACATTGTTGTGATTATTAAATGAGATTTTGCAGGTAAAGTGCCAGTACATAGTAAGTATTTAGTAAAAATAGAACCATAGAAACCTTTATCTTGGATCTGAAATAACCCTCAGAAGAGCATTTACTTTAGCTATCTAGCTGAATATTGACACTTCTAATAGGTAAAGTATTACTCTGATTTTATGGATGGATCACCTGAGGTAAAATAACACACTAAAGTTTACAAAGATATTGAGTAGTGGAGGCAAGATTTGAACTCTGGTTTCTGCCTCCCAAGACTGTAATCTTGTTCAAAGTTAATCATTTTTTAGATAAGAGAAGGAAACTGCCATTGCCTTATTATGTATCCATGTTTTCACCTCCCATGAACTCAGACAATTTGTAAAATTCTCAGAGGTAGGAATTGATATTTTCCCCATTCCTTAAAGCTGAAGAGTAAAAATCTAGAGAAAAATTGGCCAAGAATATATATTAGTATGACCAAGTTTAAATGGTATTTTAAAATAATTGGACTTGATTTTAAAGGGAGAATGGACTTATATAAATAATATTGTAGATAATAAAAGTAAATAAATAAGCCAGTTTAATACCAGATAGTGTGATTATAAACTACAGTATGAAGTAAATGACCTTTTTAAAAAATACTCAATGTACGAAAGGAATCCATCAAAATCCTTGAGGAGAACACGGGCAGCAACCTCTTCGACCTCTGCCGCAGCAACATCTTCCTAGGAACAACGCAAAAGGCAAGGGAAGCAAGGGCAAAAATGAACTATTGGGATTTCATCAAGATCAAAAGCTTTTGCACAGCAAAGGAAACAGTTAACAAAATCAAAAGACAACTGACAGAATGGGAGAAGATATTTGCAAACGACATATCAGATAAAGGACTAGTGTCCAGAATCTATAAAGAACTTAGCAAACTCAACACCCAAAGAACAAATAATCCAATCAAGAAATGGGCAGAAGACATGAACAGACATTTCTGCAAAGAAGACATCCAGATGGCCAACAGACACATGAAAAAGTGCTCCATATCACTCGGCATCAGGGAAATACAAATCAAAACCACAATGAGATATCACCTCACACCAGTCAGAATGGCTAAAATCAACAAGTCAGGAAATGACAGATGCTGGCGAGGATGCGGAGAAAGGGGAACCCTCCTACACTGTTGGTGGGAATGCAAGCTGGTGCAGCCACTCTGGAAAACAGCATGGAGGTTCCTCAAAATGTTGAAAATAGAACTGCCCTATGACCCAGCAATTGCACTATTGGGTATTTACCCTAAAGATACAAATGTAGTGATCCAAAGGGACACATGCACCCGAATGTTTATAGCAGCAATGTCCACAATAGCCAAACTATGGAAAGAACCTAGATGTCCATCAACAGATGAATGGATCAAGAAGATGTGGTATATATACACAATGGAATACTATGC
The DNA here is from genome assembly GCF_011764305.1 of Mustela putorius furo. Classification (NCBI taxonomy): domain Eukaryota; kingdom Metazoa; phylum Chordata; class Mammalia; order Carnivora; family Mustelidae; genus Mustela; species Mustela putorius. The sequence goes on along the minus strand of NW_025422005.1, from coordinate 38,622,495 downwards.
AGCCATCAAAAGAAATGAAATCTTGCCATTTGCAACAACATGGATGGAACTAGAGCGTATCATGCTTAGCGAAATAAGTCAAGCAGAGAAAGACAACTATCATATGATCTCCCTGATATGAGGAAGTGGTGATGCAACATGGAGGCTTAAGTGGGTAGAAGAATAAATGAAACAAGATGGGATTGGGAGGGAGACAAACCATAAGTGACTCTTAATCTCACAACAAACTGAGGGTTGCCGGGGGGAGGGGGTTTGGGAGAAGGGGGTGGGATTATGGACATTGGGGAGGGTATGTGATTTGGTGAGTGCTGTGAAGTGTGTAAACCTGGTGATTCACAGACCTGTACCCCTGGGGATAAAAATATATGTTTATAAAAAATAAAAAATTAAAAAAAAAAAAAAAAATAAAAATAAAAAATACTTTCATTTTCATTCCTTTCTTAAAATTTTTTTCTCAGCTTTACTGAGATATAATTGACATGTAACATTGCTTAAATTTAAGATGTACAGTTGTTGCTTCAGTGTATATATTGCAAAATGTTTATCACTATAGTTTTAGCTAACACCTTTATCACATTGTATAATTACCATTCCTTGTTTGTGATGAGGACTTTTAATATCTATTCTAGCAACTTTCAACTATATAATATGGTATTATGAACTGCAGTCACCATGCTATTCATTAGATCCCCAGAACTTATTTATCATATAGCTGGAAGTTTATACTTTGACCAACCTTTCTCCTTTCCTTCCCATATCTCAGCCCTTTGTAAATACCATTCTCATCTCTTGCTTCTATGAGCTGAGCTTCTTTATATTCCACATGTAAGTGATTTCTTTCCTTTCTCTTTGATGTTTCCTTTCTTTGGCTCTCTTTTTTTGCTTTTCTGTTTTTTACCCCATAGTTTTGATCACTGAAGCATGACACAGTGTATTATTTGGCTATTGTTAAATTACAAAGCACTGCAAAATTCAGTGGTTTAAAACAATAAGCATTTATTACTACTCAATAGTCCATGGGTCACATGTGTGGTTCTTCTGTATTGGTGGTCAACTCTGGATCTGGTAGATAATCTGCTGAGTTTGGTTGGGTTCTCTCATATGTTTCCAAATCAGCTGGCTGTGGGCTGTTCTAGCTCCAGCTAGAACAAATGTTCTCTATTCATTGTGGTCTCTCATCCTCTGTAAGCCTACCCTGAACCTGATCAACTATTAGTGGTAGGATTTCAAGAGAGAATATGGAACCACACAAGACTTTTTGAGGTCTTGGCTCAGAACTGATATATTATCACTTCCACCAATTTCTATTGGCCAAAGCCAATTACAAGGTCAATACAGACTTAAGAAGCCCACCTTTTAATAGAACAAACAGCAAAATTAAAGTACAGAGATGGATACAGGGTAAAAAGATTGTGAAAAATTTTGCAGTCAATCTACCACATTTGTAAGAAAATAGACAAGCATTAAATATTTCATCAAAGAAAGGTTGTGCCAAAATGCCCTTCAACAGATGAATGGATAAGGAAGATGTGGTCCATATACACTATGGAGTATTATGCCTCCATCAGAAAGGATGAATACCCAACTTTTGTAGCAACATGGATGGGACTGGAAGAGATTATGCTGAGTGAAATAAGTCAAGCAGAGAGAGTCAATTATCATAGGTTTCACTTATTTGTGGAGCATAACAAATAGCATGGAGGACAAGGGGAGTTAGAGAGGAGAAGGGAGTTGAGGGAAATTGAAAGGGGAGGTGAACCATGAGAGACTATGGACTCTGAAAAACAATCTGAGGGGTTTGAAGGGGTAGGGGCTGGGAGGTTGGGGGAACCAGGTGGTGGGTATTGGAGAGGGCACAGATTGCATGGAGCACTGGGTGTGGTGCAAAAACAATGAGTACTGTTACGCTGAAAATAAATTTAAAAAAATTAAAAAAAAAAAGGAATGCATGAGAAATCCCGTTTCCTCCTCTTGCCTTTGATTCCATTTCTTCTCTCCATGTTACTAGATTTGTTTGTGAAATTACATAGAATTGTAATTCAATGCTGGCACTTAATCTTCTGTTTCTCTTGAGCCCTAAAATATAATTTACTTAGGTTTAAAAAAAAAAAGAAAGGTTGTGCCAACATTAAAGAAGGTAACTGAACATAATTTTAAAAAATAAATAAGATAACCCAAGATTGAAGTCATTCTCACACAAGCAAGTACATTATAATCTTAATACAGACCAGAAGTGGTTAGCCCTTTGGGGCACCCAGGGATGATAAATCCATCTCAGGGAGGTACTGAATGAATTAAACAAAAGGGGGAATTTTTTTTTTTTTTTACCCAAATATGGGAACCTCTTCTTTCCTGCATGAGAATTTCAGAGGCACTGAAAAAACACAAAAAAACCTTTGGCTTTTTCCTATGTCTGATGAGTAGTTCGTTTTAATAAAGCAAATGTGTGTATATACCCAATATCCCACCTGTCCTATTAACCTTATATTACCTCTGAGCAGGGGAAACACGGAGTGGGTAAATATAGGGATTCACTCTCTTGGCACATTATAGGTTGGCTTAGTATTGGGACCATCCAGACAGTTGGTGCTCTATTCATTCTTCCATTCTTTGCCATCATCTTGGGAGAGCAGAAAGTCAGTTTTGTATAGCTTTTTCTAAGACATAGATCTGAATCTTTCATGCCTACACTTAAAACTCTTCAATAGCCCCTTCATACTGTTTTCATAAAAGTTAAAATTTCTTAATTTCTTGCATATGTTTTAATGTCACAGTCTGATCTCTTACCCCACCAACCCCAGAATTTTTTTGCTCAAACCACAGGAAACATTTTATAATTCCACAAAACACTCAACCTTTATTCTCATCGCTTCCTCTGACTCTGGAATGCCTTCTGTGCTTTCCTTGCTGCCCAATCTGTATTCATCAATAAAGTTTCAGCTTTCTTTCCACTAGGCTGGTTACAGACACCACCTCAGCATTTTATTCATGTGTGTGTGTGTGTAATTTCCCTCAGTAGGTAGTTCCCTAAGGACAAAGGGCTGAGTTTTATTTATTCTTCTAATCCCAGCAAATAGCAGATAAAGAGTCCTATAACTTTATTAAATGAAATAATTAAATGAATATTTCTTGAATGAATGAGTGAAATTGAGAACAAAGCTCTTTGTAGGTAATCCTGTCAGATTAAGGAAGAGACACATTTTTTATCTGTATATTGTTGGATATTTATTCTGAGTTATGGGGAGAAGAAAGAGTCTCCCTGAAAGATTTTATTTTTCTTCTCATGTTGCTAATATCTTTGTTTGATATGCTAAACTTCCCTTGATGAGAATGTTTTGCTCAATACCCCTTCCACTTCTTTTGGCTGCCTTCTCAAGCTTACAGTGAGGAGGAAGAATTTTTTAATGTGCAACCAGTATGCCATTTCTTTATTACCTCTATCAGACTGCACTATCTGTGTGAAGATTTTGACAGTTTCCAGCTAATAAGACACAGGTGCAGCTGATTAACAAACTTTGTTGGTTCCTTGTGACTCCTCAACATCAGCTTATAATAGATAAGCATTCATTTTTCACGTAGTGATTATCTGTATGCCAGACTCCATGCTTTTTTTTTAAGATTTTATTTATTTATTTGACAGATAGAGATCACAAGTAGGCAGAGAGGCAGGCAGAGAGAGAGGGGGAAGCAGGCTCCCTGATGAGCAGAGAGCCCAATGTGGGGCTCGATCCCAGGACCTTGCGATCATGACCTGAGCCGAAGGCAGAGGCTTAACCCAGGTGGCCCTCCATGCTTTTGATAGATCAGATCCAGGACTTCCTGGCCGCCTTTCAGGAACTTGGGTGGTAACCTATACATTCTTTGTGGACAGGAGGATTAACTTAATCATATATATACCCCCCCACACATATATGTAGATGAATATACATGTATACATACATGTATGTACATATGTATATGCATGTACAGATACATACGCACATGTGCGTAGTATTTTATTGTTTCTCAATCATATTGTCTTGGCAATTATATTTAACTCCAACAACAACTCTTATCAGCTAGGTATGAGTTTCCTCTTTGTAAATGAGGCAGACAAGGCTCAGAAAGATAATAAAACATGGTCAAAGTTATATAGGGCCTAGTAGGTGTGGAACTCCAACATTTCTTTGCACAATGCTAGAAATCAGATTTGGCTCAGGGTAGAAAATACAAAAATAGGGAATATGAAGGAAAGTAGCTGACTGGTTGAAAAAATAAAGACCTATATTTTATTCCCAACTCAGTGCCATATTACCTATCTAACATTTGATATATTGTGACACCTCAACAAATTCAATGTAAACTCCTGTACAGTTCAACCCAAGTCACAATAACCTGGCTACATGAGGGCACATGGACTGGAACACAGGCATACTCCAAGCAGCTTTCTCCCATTGTGTTATATAACTCTGAATATTATCAGAATATGTTAGTAACAAGTGGTTGTCTCAAAAGAAATTACTGACATCACTCATATGTAAACTACTCATGCCTAACTTAAAAATCCCAATTCATTTTTAATTTAGATATAAATATAGTAGAATAAAACTAAGACAAATGATTCACAAAGGACTAACAAGAGAAGGAAAGCATAAAGAAAGATTTCATGGAATTTTTGTGAAATACAGCATTTTAAAAAAATGTGAGAAAGCATGAACAAAATGAATTTGAAAGAGGATAACCAATTAGAGACAAAAAAGTTCACAGGTGTGATGCCATAAAAAATAATAAAAGGAGAACATTAACTAGAGATTTGCCCTAATATAGTTGAAACATATCATAAAACTATAATTTTCAGAACAATGACTGTTTGTCACTAGAATAAACACACGAATCAGTGAAACAGAAATGGAAGTCCAGACATAAACCCAAGCATATGAAATTTTATTATACAAAAAAGAGACATTTGAAATTAAGAAGGAAAAGTAATAACTTATTCAGTAAGATGTTAGAAGAACTTGTTAACCATCTGGGGAAAAAATGTGATGCTTCCTTGTATTTTACACTACAATTTCTAATGAATTAAAGGTATTTAAAGTGTTTGAACTTTTAAATTTGGGAAATTTTCTACTACACATAAGATAATATAAAAAGACTCAAGGATCCACCAGTAAGATTAAGCAGATATAAATGTTTGTCATTCTTTAGATTTTGCTTTATTTTATTTATTTTGATAAATATAACATTATAGGTACAGTTAAACACCTATCTTTCCCCTCTTCCTTTCTCCCCAAAACAATAATAGGCATGAAATTAATGAGTATTATTTTCATGTATGATTTTGTACCTTTATATGCATATATTACATTAAAATATACTATTGTTTTGTGTTATAATTTTGCCTTTGTCACTAGACAGTTCTTGGCATTTATTTGTGTTGATGAATGTCACTCTAGTTCATTCATTCTTAAATGCTGAACAGTTGTCTGCTATATTAATGAACCACAATTTATCCATTATAATTCTGAGTTAAGTGGTTTTAGCTGTTTGTTTTGCTAATATTAATGAATATGCTACAGTGAATATCCTTGCCTGTATCTCCTTATGCAATGGGCAGAGAGGCAGGCAGAGAGAGAGGGGGGAAGCAGTCTCCCTGCTGAGCAGAGAGCCCGATGTGGTGCTCGATCCCAGAACCCTGGAATCATGACCTGAGCTGAAGGAAGAGACTTAATCCACTGAGCCACCCAGGCGCCCTATCCATTCATCTGTTAGTGGACATCTAGGTTCTTTCCATAGTTTGGCTATTGTGAACATTGTTGCTATAAACATTGCTATCATGCCCCTTCAGATCTCTGCATTTGTATCTTTAGGGTAAATACCCAGTAGTGCGAGTGTTGGGTCATAGAATAGCTCTATTTTCAACTGTTTTCCAGAGTGGCTGCACCAGCTTGCATTCCCACCAACAGTGTAGGAGGGTTCCCCTTTCTCCGCATTCTCATGAACATCTGTCGTTTCCTGATTTGTTAATTTTAGCCATTCTGACTGGTGTGAAGTGCTATCTTATTGTGGTTTTGATTTGTATTTCCTTAATGGTGTATTTCCTTAATGGTGAGCAATGTGTCTGTTGGCCATTGGATGTCTTCTTGCCAAAATGTCTGTTCCTGTCTTCTGCTCAATTCTTGATTGGATTATTTGTTCTTCAGGTGTTGTTTGATAAGTTCTTTATAGATTTTGAACACTAGTCCTTTATCTAATATGTCATTAGCAAATATCTTCTCCCATTCTGTCAGTTATCTTTTGGTTTTGTTAACTGTTTCCTTTTCTGTGCAAAAGCTTCTGATCTTGATGAAGTCCCAATAGTTCATTTTTGCCCTTGTTTCCCTTGCCAGTTACGATATTTCTAGGAAGAAATTCCTATGGCTCAGGTTGAAGAAGTTGCTGCCTGTGTTCTCCTCAAAGATTCTGATGGATTCCTGTGTCACATTGAGGTCCTTCATCCATTTTGAGTCTATTTTTGTGTTTTTTGTAAGGAAATGGTTCAGTTTCATTATTCTACATATGGTTGTCCAATATTCCCAATATTGTTGGGAAGAGACTGTATTTCTTTCATTGGACATTCTTTCCTTCTTTGTGAAAGATTAGTTGACCATAGAGTTGAGGGTCTGTTTCTGGGCTCTCTATTCTGTTCCAGTGATCTGTGTATCTGTTTTTGTGCTAATACCTTACTGCTTTGATTATTATAGCTTTGTAATAGAACTTGAAGTCTGGAATTGTGGTGCCACCAGCTTTGGTTATCGTTTTCAACATTCCTCTGGCTATTTGGAGTCTTTTCTGGTTCCATATAAATTTTTTAGGATTATTTGTTCCATTTCTTTGAAAAAGAAATGATGGTATTTTGATAGGAATTACATTAAATGTGTAGATGTCTTTAGGTAGCATATATACTTTCACAATATTTGTTCTTCCAATCCATGAGCATGGAATGTTTTTCCATTTCTTTGTGTCTTCCTTAATTTCTTTCATGAGTACATTTTAGTTTTCTGAGTACAGATTCTTTGCCTCTTTTGTTAGGTTTATTCCTAGGTATCTTATGGTTTTGGGTGTGATTGTAAATGGGATCAACTCCTTAATTTCTCTTTGTTGCATCTTTCTGTTGGTGTATAGAAATGCAACTGATTTCTGTGCATTGATTTTATATGCTGACACTTAACTGAATTCCTGTATGAGTTCTAGCAGTTTTGGAGTGGAGTCTTGGGTTTTCCACATAAAGTATCATATCATCTGCAAAGAGTGAGAGTTTGACTTCTTTGCCAATTCAGATGCCTTTAATTTCTTTTTGTTGTCTGTTTTCTGAGGCTAGGACTTCTAGTACTATATTGAATAGCAGTGATGATATAGTGGACAGCCCTGCCATGTTTCTGACCTTAGGGGAAAATCTCTCAGTTTTTTCCCATTGGGAATGATATTCTTAGTGAGTTTTTTGTAGATGACTTTTGTGATGTTGAGGTATGTACCCTCTACCCCTACACTGTGAGTTGTTTTGATCAAGAAAGGATACTGTAGGGGCACTTGGGTGGCTCAGTGGGTTAAAGCCTCTGCCTTCAGCTCAGGTCATGATCTCAGGGTCCTGGGTTCAAGCCCCATATTAGGCTCTCTGCTCCGCAAGCAAGGAGCCTGCTTCTCCATCTCTCTCTGCCTGCCTCTCTGCCTACTGATCTCTCTATCAAATAAATGAATAAAATCTTAAAAAAAAGAAAGGATACTGTACTTTGTCAAATGATTTTTCTGCATTTATTAAGAGTCTCATATGGTTCTTGTTCTTTCTTTTATTAATATATTGTATCACATTGATTGATTTGTGGATCTTGAACAAACCTTGCAGGCCTGGAATAAATCCCCTTGGTCATGATGAATAAACCTTTAAATATACCATTGGATGCTATTGACTAGTATTTCAGTGAGAATTTTCTCATCTGTCTTCATCAAAGATATTGGTCTGTAATTCTCCTTTTTGATAGGGTCTTTGTCTGGTTTTGGGATCAAGGTAATGCTGGCCTCATAAAATGAGTTTGGAAGTTTTCCTTCCATTGCTGTTTTTTGGAACAGTTTCAGGAGACTAGGTATTCATTCTTTAAATGTTTGGTAGCATTCCCATGGGAAGCCCTCTGGCCCTGGGCTCTTGTTTGTTTGGAGATTTTTGATGACTGCTTCAATGTCCTTACTGGTTATGGGTCTGTTCAGGTTTTCTATTTCATCCTGGTTCAGTTTTGGTAGTTTATATGTCTCTGAGAATACATCCATTTCTTCCAGATTGTCAAATTTGCTGGTGTATAGTTGCTCATAATATGTTCTTATAATTGTATTTCTTTGGTTTTGGTTGTGATCTCTCTTCTTTCATTCATGATTTTATTACTGTGGGTCCTTTCTCTTTTTTTTTAAGTCTGGTCAGGAGTTTATCATTCTTATTAATTCTTTCAAAGAACTAGCTCCTAGTTTTGTTGATTTGTTCTTATGTTCTTTTGGTTTCTATTTCATTGATTTCTGCTCCAATCTTTATTATTTCTCTTCTCCTGCTGGGTTTAGGCTTTCTTTCGTGTTCTTTCTCCTGATCCTTTCAGTGCAGTATTAGGTTGTAAATGTGAGACCTTTCTCATTTCTTGAGAAAGGGTTGTATTGCTATATACTTTCCTCTCATGACCCCCTTTGAACAGTTGTGCTTTTTTTATTTGTTACTGTAATTTTTTTTTAATTCTTTAAGTTCCTGGTTGACCCATTCATTCCTTAGTAGGATATTCTTTAGCCTCCATACATTTGAGTTCTTCTGAATTTTCTGCTTGTGATTGAGTTCTAGTTTCAAATCATTGTGGCTTGAAAATATGCAAAAAATGGTCCCAATCTTTTGGTAACAGGTGAGACCTGATTTGTGGCTCAGGATGTGATATAATCTGGAGAATATTCGATGTACACTAGAGAAGAATGTGTATTCTGTTGCTTTGGGATGGAAAGTTCTGAATATATCTGTGATGTCAATCTGTTCCAGTGTGTCCTTTAAAGCCTTTGTTTCCTTGTTGAACTTTTGCTTCAATGATCTGTCCATTTCAGTGAGGAGGGGGTGTTAAGTATAGTCCTCTAATACTATTGTTGATGTGATTCTTTGATTTTGTTATTAATTGGTTTATATAATTGGCTGCTCCCATGTTAGGGGCATAGATATTTAAAATTGTTAGATCTTCTTGTTAGATAGACCCTTTAAGTGTGATATAGTGTCCTTCCTCATCTGTTATTATAGTTTTTGGCTTAAAATCTAATTTATCTGATATAAGAATTGCCACCCCAGCTTTCTTTTGATGTCCATTAACATGATAAATTGTTTTCCACCCCCTCACTTTAAATCTGGAGGTGCCTTGGGTCTAAAATGAGTCTCTTGCAGAAAGCGTATCAATGGTTCTTGTTTTTTTCTATCCATTCTGATGCCCTGTGTCTTTTGATTGGGGGCATTTAGTGCATTTAAATTCAGTGTAAGTATTGAAGGATATGAATTTAGTGCCATTGTATTGCCTGTAAAGTGACTATTACTGTATATTGTCTGTTCCTTTCTGGTCTGTTACTTTTAGGCTCTCTCTTTGCTTAGAGGGCCTCTTTCAATATTTCCTGTAGTAGCATTGGTGTTTGCAAATTCTTTTTGGTTTAATTTGTCCTGGAAGCTTTTTATTTCTCCTTCTATATTCAGTGACAGCTGGATATAGTATTCTTGGCTGGATATAGTATTCTCAGCTGCATATTTTTCTTGTTTAGAGCTCTGAATATATCATGGTAATTCCTTCTGACCTGCCTGGTCTCTGTGAATAGTTCTGCTGCCAATCTAATATTTCTACCATTGTAGGTTACCTACCTCTTGTCCTGAACTGAATTCAGGATTTTCTTTTTGTCTCCAAGACTTGTAAGTTTTACTATTAGAGGATGGGATGTTGACCTATTTTTATTGATTTTGAGGGGGGTTCTCTGTGCCTCCTGGATTTTGATGTCTGTTTCCTTCTCCAAATTAGGGAAATTCTCTGCTCTAATTTGCTCTAATATACCTTCTTCCCCTTTCTCTCCTTCTTCTTCTTCTGGGATCCCTATTATTCTAATATTGTTTTGTTGTATGGTATCACTTACTCTTGAATTCTTCCCTTGTGATTCAGTACTTGTTTAATCTCTATTTTTCTCAGCTTCTTTATTCTCCATAATTTAGTCTTCTATATCACTGATTCTCTCTTCTACCTCATTTATCCTAGCAGCAAGAGCTTTCATTTTTTACTGCACCTCATTAATAGCTTTTTAAAGTTCAATTTGGTTAGATTTTAGTTCTTATATTTCTCCAGAAAGGTATTTTCTTATATCTTCCATGCTTTTTTCAAGCCCAGCTAGCACCTTGATAATCATCATTCTGAACTCCAGTTCTGACATCTTACTAATGTCCATATTGATGAGGTCCCTAGCCATTGGTACTGCCTCTTGTTCATTTTTTTTTTTTTAGGTGAGTTTTTCCACCTGTCATTTTATCCAGATGTATGAAAGAACAAAATAGCAAAAGGGTAGCAATAACCCCAGAAAAATATACACTAACCAAATCAAATCAAAAGAGACCTGAAACCTGGGGTGAAAGAAAGAAAAAACTATCATCAGGCTGGTGAATAGAACAGAGCCACACACTTGATTTTTGGTGTATTTTGGTCTCTTTGAAGAAATTGCCTCCCAAAATTTTAAAGAAAGAAAAATGTATACAAAAATAAGGGTAAGCATGATGAAGGGATGGAATATTACTGTAAAGATGAAAATAATATTCTGAAAGAGGATTTGAGAATATAAAAAGTTGGTCAAAAATAATTTAAAAAAAGAGGAAAGGATGTGATTATGCTATAAATGAGAACAAAGCCATGTGCTGGTAATTCCTTCTGACCTGCCTGGTCTCTGTGAATAGTTCTGCTGCCAATCTAATATTTCTACCATTGTAGGTTACCTACCTCTTGTCCTGAACTGAATTCAGGATTTTCTTTTTGTCTCCAAGACTTGTAAGTTTTACTATTAGAGGATGGGATGTTGACCTATTTTTATTGATTTTTATACCCTAAAAAAAAAACCTGGTTTTTTTTAGGGTATATTTTTATTCATTAGAAGAAATTGTATCCTAAAATTTTAAAGAAGAAAAAACCTATATGTATACAAGAATAAGGTTAAACATAATGAAGGAATAGAATATGCCTATAACAATGAAAATTTAAAGAGTTTTAAAAAGGAATCGATAAGATAAATTAGTTAAAAACCATTACAATGGAAAGAGAAAAAATTTTAAAAATAAAATAAGAACAAGATAAAATTTAAAAAAATTAATTTTGAAGGACTAAAGAACCATTGGGAAAAAGGCATGAATTCTATGTGCTGTATTCCCGTAGCTCTGGTTTTGCAGTTCTTATTGATCAGTGAACCTAGTCTTGGCTGGATATTCTTGTTGATCTTCTGGGGGAAGGGCCTGTTGCAGTGATTCTAAAATGTCTTTGCCTGAGGCAGAATTGCATCATCCTTGCCAGGGGCCAGACTAAGTAATCTGCTCAGTTTTGCTCTTGGTAGCTTTTGTTCCCTGAATGACTTTTTGCGTACAGCTTTGGAGGAGGAGAATGAAGATGGCAGCCTCCCAATCTCCAGCCTCGTAAGACCTGAGAGCTCAGGGCTCCACTCTTCAGTGCACCCTCAGAGAAAAGCAATCAATTACTCCCATATCCCTGGTCTCTGGCCATGCTCTGAGCTCCCCTCGCCTGTGACTGAGCATTTCTATCTCTGGCACATGGACCGGCTTGCAATCTCCATACCTAGCAGATTCCTGCAGCACACTCCCACACCACTACTCCTGGAGGAGGAAGGAGGGGCTGTCTCTGGATTTACCACTTGTGGGGTTTCTGCTTGAAGAGTGGTGGCCTGACTGCGCCTCAGATGAGTTTAAGGTAACCCTGAGCTGAGATCCCACTCCTTGGCTCCATATCTGTAGCTGGGTTCCCTGCTCTGATACCTGGGAGCTCTGCCACACTCAGACACCCCTGGTTTTTTTGTGACCCCATGGGTCCCAAGACCACATTGTCCCAGTGAGGGCTCCACCCCCTTGCTTAGCCTCTGAAGCCACATCCTTCAGTGGAGCCAACTTCTAAAAGGTCCCATTTTGTGTTCTGCTGCTCTACTGCTTGCCAAAAGCTGGTCCCTCCCCCCAAATTCTTTCTTCCCATGTATCGCCTAGGATTCACTTCTCCACACATCCTACCTTCCAGAAAATGGTCAGTTTTCTGTTCCTGGAATTGCTTCTCTTCTCTTCTATCTCTGGTTGATTTTGTAGGTATTGGGAATGGCTTTATAACTATCTAGCTGAACTCCTGGGACCTGATAATATTTAGGTCTTCTACTCCCCCTCCATCTTATTCCTGCCACAGGCCTATTTTCTATGGAATTGTTGTTCTTTCATGTTTTGATCTATAGGATTTCTTTATAGGTTAATCCTTTTTCATTATAACTGTTACATATATCTTCTTTAATCATTGGCTTCTTTTTTCATTTGTTTACTGTATATTTTGATATAACTTTTTTGTAAAGCAGTCATATATATTTGTATTTTCCTTCACAGCTTATGTATTTGGTGCTTTGTTTTAAAAAGGCTTCATATACCCTTAATCCATAAGGTAATTCCTGTATACTCATTTCTTAATCCATTTGGAATTTATTTTTTTATTTGGTATGAGGCAGGAATCCTAATGTGATGTGTTTTCCATATGGGTGACGCATTGGTCTAGCACCATTCATTACTAATACAATTATCCAATCCGATCAACAATGTAATCTCTGATGTATATACAGAACCTGTTTATAGGCTTTCTGTTGTGTTCCAGTTGGTCTATTTCTGTAGATCTTTACCAATGTAAGCCATACTGTTTTAATTTTCATAACATCATAGTAAGTTTTGTTATGTGATGAGGCTGTTTTTTGCCTTTTGTATTCCCAGAGAAATTTTTAATCTGTTTATGAACTTTCATGCACACACACACACACACACCCCTCTGCTGAGATTTCAGTGAATTACATTGCTTCTAATAATAAATTTTCAATTTTTTAATATGCTATAACTTATATATAAATATATATACTATACTATATATAATTTTATATATATGCTATATACACACATATATGTGTGTATACACACACACACACACACACACATTTATCTCGTTTATCCATTTGCCAGTTGATGGACAGGTGGGTTCTTTTTATAGTTTGGCTTTTGTTGATAATGTTTCTATAAGCTTCAGGGTGCATCCCTTTGAATCAGTACTTTTGTATCCTTTGTGTAAATACCTAGTAGTGTGATAGGGTAGTTCTATTTTTTAAGTTTTTGAGGAACCACCATACTGTTTTTCACCAGTTTGTATTCCCACCAACAACGTAAGAAGTTTTCCCTTTCTCCTCATCCTTGCCAACATCTATTGTTTCCTGTTATGCTAATTTTAGCCATTCTGACAGGTGTGAGATGATAGCTCATTGTAGTTTTGATTTTGGGTTTCCCTGATGATGAGTGACGTTGCATTTTTTCATGTGTCTGTTAGTCATCTGTATGTCTTCTTTGGAAAAATCTCTATTCAAGTCTTCTGCCCATTTCTTAACTAGATTATTTGGTTGGTGTTGAATTTGTAAGTTCTTTATAGATTTTAAATACTAACCCATGGAGTTTCACCCATTTTGAATTTATTTTTGTGTATGGTATAAGTAAGTGGCCCAGTTTCTTTCTTCTGCATTGCTTGTCCAGTTTTTCAAACACCATTTGTTTTCTCCTTGTGCTTATCCCTGTTCACTTCACTCTCTCTTGCCTTTCTCCACAGCCAGGGCTCCTTCCTCTCTACAGCAACAGTGATCTCTTTCTCTCCCATACTACATCTCTGCACTTCCTACCTTCCTGGAAGTGGCCTTTTCTCTTCTTCTTTCCCTCTCTCCCTCCAGTTGTGCAGTTTGTTTTTTCAGTCATCAGATTGATTTCCTGAGTACTCAGAAAGCTTTTGTAGTTGCCTAATTGTGTTTGAGGGTTGAGGCAAGCCCTGAGTCTTCTTACTACACCACCATCTTAGCTCCTTAGCATACTTTAAATCATCCCAAAGCTTCCCAGTTTTAAAATCCTCAAGGGAAGGTTTATGTGCATCCTCATTCATTCATCCCCATTCATCCGCAGGTAGTGATATGCTGAAGTCAGCTGGTGTCACCTCTCAATGGTTGATTGTCATATTTCCTGGAACTTGTGACTTCTGTTGAATACAACCAGCATTAAAAATAAATACCATGTTCACAATAGCATTATTCATAATAGCAAAGATGTGGAAGCAATCCAAATGTCCCTCATTAGATTATCAGATAAACAAAATGTGGTATACACATGCAATGGAATATTATTTAACTTTTATATTTAAATTACCTTTACATTACTGTGTAAATATCTCTACATTTAGATGTTACATTTTAGTCATTACCTGGGAAAGATGGTAAATGTGGATTTTTTCCTAATTTGTTTAAGAAACATATCATTTTATTTATTTATTTGTTTTTTTAAAGATTTTATTCATTTATTTGACAGAGAGAGATCACAAGTAAGCAGAAAGGCAGGCAGAGAGAGAGGAGGAAGCAGACTCCCTGCTGAGCAGAGAGCCCGACGTGGGACTCGATCCCAGGACCCTGAGATCATGACCTGAGCCTAAGGCAGCAGCTTAACCCACTGAGCCACCCAGGCGCCCTCATTTTATTTTTTAAATTTAATTTTTTCAGTGTTCCTAGGTTCATTGTTTATGCACCACATCCAGTTCTCCATGCAGTATATGCCCTCCTTAATATCCACCACCAGACTCACCTAACTCCCCACACCCCCTCCAAAACCCTCAGTTTGTTTCTTAGAGTCCAGTCTCTCATGATTTGTCTCCCCTCTTATTTCCCCCAATTCACTTTTCCTTTCCTTCTCCAAATGTCCTCCATGTTATGTCTTATTCTCCATAAGTGAAACCATATGAGAATTAACTCTCTCTGCTTGACTTATTTCACTCAAAAAAATTAAAAATAGGGCTACCCTATGACCCTGCAATTACACTGTAAGGTATTTACCCCAGATGTAGTAAAAAGAACAGCCATCTGTACCCCAATGTTCATAGGACTAATCCTATGAACAATCACCAAACTGTGGAAAGAGCTCAGATGCCTCTCAACAGATGAATGAATAAAGAAGAAGTGGTCCATATATACAATGGAATAATACTCAGCAATCAGAAAGGATGAATACCCAACTTTTGTATCAACATGGCTGGGACTGGAGGAGATTATGCTGCGTGAAATAAGTCAAGCAGAGAAATTTTTTAAATGAGTAAATTAATCAAATTCCAATTTTTATGATTACTGATATTTGGAATTATTTTTACTATATTATTTTGGGTTTTCCATGTACAATGCTTTTTCTTTGCGTTTTATCCTCCCATCCTGTCAAATCTTCTATTATATTTGTCATGTTTTCTTTATTATTTTTCTTCTTACTCATTCAGAATTTACAACTCCTGTTTCTATAATTATAGTGACTACTCTTAAACTGCCACATGTTTATTTAATGGTAATGTCTCAAGTTAGTTAATGTCCCTGTCCTCCTTTGGAACCATATAGAGAACTTATCATACTTTAACTCTGATTTTGCCTCCCTCCACTTCACCCCAGTTTCAAACACTTCTGTTATTGTTGATCAGTGTTTTGGTGCAAGCTTATTAGCACTTATCAAATTTATTATTTCATAATAATCATTTTATGCAGTCAATTCTTATTTAGATTTACCTGTTACTCTGCTCACTGTTGTTTCTTGCCACTATTACCTTTGGTGTTCAGTTTCTTTCTTTGACATTCATCCTTTAGTAAGTAGCTCCTTTACTGAGTGTCTGAAACTGCTATACTTCTTAGCTTTGTTTGTCTGAAAATTTATTTTACCTTCATTCTTAGGTGATAGTAATTACACTATTTTAGCTCTCTCACATTGCCAATGTTAAGTCTGCTTAAGTCTAATTTCTGTGTCTTTGTAGATAACTTATGTTTTCTCTGATTTGCTTTGAAAGCATGCCCTTTATATTTGTCTTGTGCAGTTTTGTTATGATTTGTGTATATCTAGATTTTTTTTAATCCTCCTTTGGATTGACTTGTGATTCTTGAATCTGAATAGCATTTTCTTTTGAGATTTTTGCCTCTCCCAGTTTCTCTTATCATTCTTTATAAACTCATATCTAATTTAAATTCTTATTTTTTCCTCAGTATCCTTTTGTCATATTTGTTAATTCACTATGTTGAATTTTGGAAATATCATCTGTTCTGCATTTTAACTTGTCTACTGAATTTTAAGATCAGTTAGTATAAAAAATGTATTTCTAGAAGCCCTCTTTAATTTTTTAGAGAATACTTCTGGTCTTTAATTTTTTATTGTGTTTTGTTTGTTTTCATCTGTTTGAAATGTTATTTTAATTTTTTAGTCATTTCAAAAATACTTTACTTATAGTTGACCAGACAGTTTTATGACTTGAAATTCTCTGTGGCCAAATTCATTATTTATTTTTTGGTTGAGTCTCACTTTTAGTGTGGATTATTTCCTTATATGTTTTATAAATATGCGTGAAAGCTTAACCTCACACAGGACCTCGTTTATGGAAATTCTGTGTTCTTGCGCTGCAAATGTGTGCATTTCAAGCAACATTTCACTGTTTTTCCTAGGGATATAGGGATATTTCCAGGGATATCTGCCTTTAACTAAAATTATTTTAAATATTTGACCTGGGTTCTTAAGTCCAACTTGTAGTATAGTTTCAAACCAAATGTAAAAATGTTCTGGCCCATTTCTTAAAATTACTTTTTCTACCCCAAGCCCAGAAATAGTTAGGTATGCTTCTTTGTCATTTCACACTGCTTGTGAGTGATTTCTTTCTAGAGCATAGTTCTATTAATACTATATCTTTTGAGAGTACTGGATTTATGGAGGTATCTCATTCCAAACTCCTGGCTCATGCAGATTTAAGGCCTCATTTGCTATCCTTGTATGGATATTAAAATGTAGGTTCTTAGATACCAAGACCAATAACCTGCTTTCTGTACCTCTGTATTTTTCTGGCATCTGTAGATTTCTATTTATTAGGAACTCATTAAGTAAAGAATGTTCCCAAACATACCTATGGTTTCTAGGACTTTCCAAAAGGTTATCTATGGCAGTATTGTCCAACTTTTTTCATGCCTAGGTATAGAGAAAATATTAATTCACACAGAGAAGATGATATTGTACAGAATATTAGGGTAACTGGGGAACATTTTTTGGATAACCATATGAAATTTGGTAAAAAAATTAACACATAATTTAAAAATAAACCCAAATTATAAAGAGGAAATCAAATGTTAAGTTTATTTAGACAAACCATGAGAGATTCTGGACTCTGGGAAACAAACTGAGGGTCACAGAAGGGAGAGGTGGTGGGGGGATGAGGTAGCCAGTTTGGGGGTATTTAGGAGGGCACGTGTCGTGATGACCACTGGGTGTTATATGCAACTAATGAATCGTTGAACACTACATCAAAAACTAGTGATGTAATAATATATGTTGGCTAACCAAACATAATAAATAAATAAATAAATAAATAAATAAATAAATAGAATTCAGTAAATAAAAAAAAAAAGAAAGAGAGAAAAGCAAAAGAATTTCTTTGGCTCCCATAAGATTAAAGTCATACTGACTTGTACATTAATAAAAATATAAGAAAAAGCCTAACTTTCTGGAATGTTCTTCCTCATCATGATGTGTAATTCTATATGTAAAACAAAACAAAATATATAACCCTGCCCCAAATGTTCCTTCCCTGGAGCACTCTTTTCTTTGTGAAGATTGTGTATTATCCCAGGCAGCTGTCATGACTTAGGTTTGAATAGAACTCTTTCCTTTCTCTCTAAAATGTTAAAAATCAATCAATCAATCTTCACATTTTTAATTGAAACTCTTCGTTTTGTGTCTGGGAACATATCATTTTTATATGAGACTTTTATTTCTGTAATAGATACATGCTATTCCTAATCAAGACTTTTCAGTGACAACCTCTTCAAAATCTTAATAGTCACCATCATCAATGAGAAACTGTTCACACAATAAAGTGATAAAAATTTAAAACTGTTCAAATATTTAAACTGTATGAAATAATATTTAAGTCATTCAACAGCTTTCCCTTACCTTTCACTCATAATTGCAATGTTGACATTTCATGTGAAAATTAAATGATTTTCACATATAATCAGACTTTTAATAAAATGTTTTTAGGTAATGAAATATTTTAAAATTGTTATGACCCTCTTGTTTATATCATGCACATGTCTATTTAGAATAGTCCCTGGGAGTATCTTGGATATCCTTAAGTGGGAAACCTATTCATGATTAGACAAAAGTATTGGATATATGCAAAGCCAGAGAATCAAGTCCACTGGCTAGCCAGCATGCAGGCTCATCATTATACCTCTGGCCACACTGGATTCTTCCATGGTTTACACCTAGAATGAAGTTTGCACTCCTTCATAGCAACATGAACTGCTGGTCAGAATAGACAGAGCTCTGTACCTCACATATGGTGGCTTGAGAGCTAGAATCCATCCCCAGCCTATCAGTGTGCTGCAGGTCACTATTTACAAAGCTCTGACCTAGAAAACCTTACTGCTAAAACAAGAAGCCTAGATTAAAATTTTAAATCTGAAGAAGAAAGAAAGAGAAATAAAAGGAAGAAAGGAAGGAGAATCAAAATTTCCCATTTTATTGAAGATAAGGAGGAATGTTTGATAAATATTGAGTACCTCTTATCAGGTAGGTACAATGTACTGGGTGATTAACTTAACCTCATAGATTTTTATAGAAGTTTGTTAGAATGCTGTTATCATAACAATTTTAAATATAAATAATCAATAGAAAAAATTATCTTGCCCAAGTTCACAGAACTAGTAGGGAACTGGGTTTCAGTCCAGATGTATCTGTCTAGAATGTCCATGATCTTGCTACTTATTAACTTAATGTAATCTCAATATTACTTGCCTCATCTATAAATAAGGGATAATAAATAGTCTATGTCTCAAAAAGTTCATTATCCTCAAAATAAATGAAATAATTCATCTGATATCAGAGTGTACGATTGAAATTGAGGCCCAACATCAGTAGTTTTTAAAAGTTACCAAGTGATTCTAATATCTTATGAGGTGATTCTAATATACAAAACACTGAAATATTGTGAACAAGTGCTTAACTCAGAATTTGGTACATAGAAAAGTACTTAGGAGTTGTTAGCTATTATAACTGTTGTTACCATTGCCTTATGGATGCCATTTCTTGTGATGTATTTGGGGTAAATAATAGATACTTAAGTGTAAAATACAGGGGGCCAACATTTCCTGCACTGCCTACTTCCACATATGTTTGATTCTCACAGCCACATTTGGCTTGCTCAATAGGCTGGAAAATTAAAAAAAAAAAAAAAGTTTGGGTGGAGAATGGCAAGAGATGTTGTTCTCTTTTCATGGAGTGTCATAGAGAAAGTATAGTTTTTATGAGTCTTTATTTCAATTTCTTCATGTCTAAAATTGGGCTAAAATAGATAACTTTTGTTTATGGATGGAACAGCTAAATAATATAGCATATTTAAAAGATCTGGGAAATCTTCCTGTGCAGAGGATAGTAGGATATTGATGATCAATGGATATTTCACTTTCTCATTTCTTTATTCCAGCTTCACAGATGAACAGTATTTCTATATTAGATTTCCCTTATACTTAGCATTAATCTAGATCCTAAAAGTGCAGCATGGCTTCCAGGTTCACTGGAAATGGATATGACATCTGGAAAATCTCAGAAGAGAAAAGGGAAATTAGCCCTGTAAAGTTCAAAGGCCATTTGTTACCTTGATATTGATTTTCTTAAGTCAGACAGTAGTCAAGACCCTGGGAGAAGTAATTGAACTGACAAGAGGCAGGTCCAGGTTATTAATAATTGAAGAGTCTTGGGCATTCTTTATGACTTAATTTAATGACAGAAGAGAGGTCTGCAACTGAAAATGCCCTGTGATGGGTGATTGGTAGCTGGGTCTCTGAGCAGAAAGGAAAACACGCTATACCTAAGAGCTAATTTCATAGAACAAAGCATTCTATGGTAGTCCCATATATGAAGACAGAGAAGATAGTTTTGATTTTCTCTTTTAAGAAAACAAAACTTTAAAGGCTTAAGAAATTGCCATTGTATTTATTTTTGTCCTTTACAAATCTGGCTTGGTTATAGTTATGGAATTTTGGAACTTTAGTGAATAACTCAAGGGTAGAGATCATGGACATTTTACTTATCTTTTTTATTCCCTAGATTTAAATGTCAACTCTCCATAGATTAATTGCATGACTTTGGACAAATTGATTAACTTCTCTGAGCTCATTTTCTACATCTGTAAAATGGAGAGGTTAATATTTTAGTTATAGAAAATACTTAATTTTAGTTATAGAAAAAATATTTAAACATTTATAAAAATGTATAAAATTCCTAGCACTTGATATTATATAATACATCACACAATAAATATTTCAATGCAATAATATGTGAATTTTGATGCTTCCTTCTCTTTCACTACCTATGGATAGAAAAACTAGCCTATGGTAACCTTTTGAAAGTTGCCCTATTTCTCTGACTATTCTTCCTGCCCTTGCTCTAGTCCTCATCTTCTCTCCTTTGGACTTAATTTCAATGGTCGTTGAGTATCTTTTATCCCCAATACTCTTCTCTTTCACCATCTCTCTTCTCCACTTGTAATAATAAATTCTTTACCAAATCAAAGGCTGATCTCTCTTTTTAAAATTTTTTAAATTACTTTTCAGTGTACTAGAATTCATTGTTTATACACCACACCCAGTGCTCCATGCAATACGTGCCCTCCACTACCAGGCTCCCCCAACCTCCCACCCCCCACCCCTTCAAAACCCTTGGATTGTTTTTCAGAGTCAATAGTCTCTCATGGTTAATCTCCCCCTCTAATTTCCCTCAACTCCCTTCTCCTCTCCATCTCCCCATGTCCTCCATGTTATTTGTTATGCTCCACAAGTAAGTGAAACCATAAGATACTTGACTCTCTGCTTGACTTATTTCACTCAGTGTAATCTCTTCCAGTCCCATCCATGTTGCTACAAAAGTTGGGTATTCATCCTTTCTGATGGAGGCATAATACTCCATAGTGTATATGGACCACATCTTCCTTATCCATTCATCCGTTGAAGGGCATCTTGGTTCCTTCCACAGTTTGCGACCATGGCCATTTCTGCTATGAACATTGGGGTACAGATGGCCCTTCTTTTCACTACATCTGTATCTTTGGGGGTAAATACCCAGTAGTCCAATTACAGGGTCATAGAGAAGCTCTATTTTTAATTTCTTAAGGAATCTCCACACTGTTCTCCAAAGTGGCTGCACCAACTTGCACTCCCACCAGCAGTGTAAGAGGGTTCCCCTTTCTCCACATCCTCTCCAACACACATTATTTCCTGTCCTGCTAACTTGTGTAAAGTGGTATCTCAATGTGGTTTTAATTTGAATCTCCCTGATGGCTAGTGATGATGAACATTTTTTCATGTGTCTGATAGCCATTTGTATGTCTTTATTGGAGAAGTGTCTGTTCATGTCTTCTGCCCATTTTTTTTGACATGACTATCTGTTTTGTGTATGTTGGGTTTGAGGAGTTCTTTATAGATCCTGGATATCAGCCTTTTATCTGTACTGTCATTTGCAAATATCTTCTCCCATTCCGTGGGTTGGCTCTTTGTTTTATTGACTGTTTCCTTTGCTGTGCAGAAGCTTTTGATCTTGATGAAGTCCCAAAAAGTTCATTTTTGCTTTTTTTTCCTTTAAGGCTGATCTCTTTTAACTCTAGTACCCTTCTGGAAAGATTTTAGTATCTAGAGCACTCCACTACCCCATTTTAAAGGTGAAACCTGGAGAGGGGAAGGGACTTATCCAAGAACATATGCTCCTACAAATTGATGCCAAGATTAGGGTTAAGCTCAGAACCCCTGGCCCTGAGCAGAGGATAACAAAAGGAAGTGCAAAAGGGGACATATATCCTCCAGGTCTAGTGAAAGGGTGCTGAACAGT
The DNA here is from genome assembly GCF_011764305.1 of Mustela putorius furo. Classification (NCBI taxonomy): domain Eukaryota; kingdom Metazoa; phylum Chordata; class Mammalia; order Carnivora; family Mustelidae; genus Mustela; species Mustela putorius. The sequence goes on along the minus strand of NW_025422005.1, from coordinate 38,600,300 downwards.
TACAGAACATTTGAATTTCAATTTTGCATTCAGTTATCTTTTTTGAACTTTAAATGCAACACTGTTACTCTAGTAATACTGTTACTCTTTTCCATATAAACTTTAGGTCAGCCTGGAGAAAGGGAGCAGTTAATAATAATAGTTAAAATTTATGTAACATTAACTATGTGCAAAGCATGGCTCCAAACACTATACATATATTACCTTACTTAATTATCATCAGTAATTCTAAGTACCCTAAGTACTTTATTATCCCCATTTTTCAAATGAAGAAACTGAGACATAGAAAGGTTTAGTAGCTTGGCAAGGTCACATGGCTTGAAAGTGGTAGAGTAGGTTCCAAAGTCTGTGCTCCTGACTACTATACTAAGATGGCACAAATACTTTGATATTCTGCAGGCACCATTTTTTTTCATTATATTGTTGGTAGCTATTTCATATGGCTTCTTCTAACCTTGCTTTATAATTTCCATTCCTGATTATCAAGAAGTGACAACTTGCAAAGCATAATCTTCTGATAAACTTTTCTCTTTTTTTCAGAGAGTCATTTTCAACATTGTTAACTTCAGTAAAACCAAGAGTCTATATAGAGATGGGATGGCCCCTATGGTGAAATCTACAAGCAGACCCAAATGGTAAGTGATCAGAATGGGGCCTCCTTCTGGTTGGGAATTTGATCCAGGTCTCAAAGTTTATTTGCTGAATGGCTAGGGTTTAGCCTCACTGGCACTGAGGGGAGTAAGTTGAGTTTCTTGATACCTATGGTTTGGGCTCTAGGTCTCAGGCTCTTTGAGAATGCTGTAATAAGGAACATGGTTCCTTATATGGAGTGACCAGCACTCCATTATTAGAGAAGGTATAGTCTGTTATTTGGTAAACTTCCTGCCTCTTATCATGGTATCTTTGGAAACATAACTGAAATTGATTCTATGTTGTTTTTATTTTTGTTTCTTAGACTGAGCATTGATGTTGTATAGAACATTGAGTGGGACATTGTATATATTTGTTGTATAATAACAAACAAATTTTTATGTAATATATTTTATGTAAAATAACAAAGAACATATTGTATAGAACATTGTATAGAACATGAGAACTAGGGTTTAGATTTCCCTTGCTTTGCTTGTTTTTTTTTTTTTTTTGTGGCATTTCTATATAGATGTTACATGCTTTGTGGATGTTAAAGTTATACTTGTTCATTGCTATAGCAAGGGTGAGGAGAGTTTGATAGGCTTATTTAAAATAGTATTAATTATGGGGGCACCTGGGTGGCTCAGTGGGTTAAAGTCTCTGCCTTTGGCTCAGGGCATGATCCCAGGGTCCTGGGATTGAGCCCCATGTCAGGCTCTCTGCTCATCAGGGAGCCTGCTTCCCTTCCTGTCTCTCTGCCTGCCTCTCTGCCTACTTGTGATCTCTGTCTGTCAAATAAATAAATAAAAATCTTTAAAAAATAAAATAAGTAAAATAAAATAGTATTAATTATGGTAGTGATGATGATGATGATGATGATGATAACTACTCTCACTTACTGAGATCCTATTCTTTCTACATATTTTACATTTCTGGCACTATTATCACAACAGTTTTGCAAGGGAGAGCTTACATATTCCTATATTACAGATTAAAAAATGGAGGCTAAGAGATGGTAGGTGTTTTCCCAATACCATAGATATTGAGAGGAGGAGCCTGTGGTATTGTTATTACCCCACAGTACCATCCAAACCGATCAATTTTTCATCCATCCATTCACTTATTCTTTCAACAAACATTGATTGAATGCACCAAAATTAGAGTTTTTAAAGACAGAAACAGTGTTATTAATCTATCACACTGTAGGTATTAATTAAATGCTTGTTGAACTAAACTGAATTCGTTATAAGAATTTACATGTAAAGTGCCTGGCACTTTCTAAGTGCTCAATAAATGTCATCTATTATTAATAGTATTATGTAAAACACTATACAAATGCAAGGAATTGTTAATATTATTCTAGCTTTGATCCATGTTCAAATTTTAATGCCTAGTGAGATTATCTCCAAGTGTCTATATTTATAGAAAACTAGCAATTCATAAATATTGAATTGTGCTTTTATCTATAAATGATACTTGGCAATTTTCTATAAATGCTGCGCTGAGAAGCTCAGGTTTGTAAAAGTGTACACATTGGATGATAATGAAAACGTTTTATTAAAAGATAAAAGTATCTTCCTGGTCTTGGTTTTTTGTTTTTGTTTTCTTGTTTTGCTGCATCAAGTCAACTATACTGCTATTCCTGGATCTCCTTTTGACGATGGGTTCTGGACAAGGGTTAGGCATTTGGCCTTTGTTTTGAGTTTCTGAACTCAGCCCAGTGGATAATAATATAGCACATATCTCTGCTAATAGGTATATGTGTAGATCTGTACTTCAAACCCTGCCAACAAAAGGACATAACTGTTGATCTAATCATGAGAGTCCTTGAAATAACATTGTACTTCTTTTATGAGGCTCTGTGTTGGAATCTTACACAGCAACAATAATCACCATCCCTTTTTCCCAACTATTCAATGCTTGAGTCTTCTCTTTTATTGTGCTTTTAAAAGTCTTAAGCTTTAATCATTTCATTTTGTTTTGTTTTATTTCTTACAGATTATCTTTGGGACCTTTCTGTCAGGGCTCTTGGCAAAATTTTAGAATATTAATGAGTCCTTGAATTTATATTATAATACCTGAGAATGAAGTTAGTACTCTTACCCAGTGTTGGCAGGCTCTTAGAAATAGCCATTTTCCAGTCATGGGGCTTTTCTAAATGTCTAAAAGAGCTTAAATATTAAGAATCAGTTTACTGTAGTTCATCAGGCTGGTAAGGTACAAGGTACCAGAGCAAATCAGGTTGTTGATAAGTCTCATCTTGCATCTTTTTGACTTGCTAACCCCAGAAATTGGATGAAAAGCTACTCACATGCCTTCATAGTCCCCCATTTTAAAACCAGACTGAGATACTGTTTACTTAGTAGGACTTTATTGGTCATCTTAATGTGTCACAGACTATTCTAGATATTGGGGATATAGTATGACAGAAAAGATCTGTCCTCAAAGGGAATTTTCTTTTTTAGAATTTTATCAACTGGCGGGACTGGAAGAGATTATGCTGAGTGAAATAAATCAAGCAGAGAGAGTCAATTTTCATATGGTTTCACTGATTTGTGGAGCATAACAAGTAGCATGGAGGACAAGGGGAGTTAGAGAGGAGAAGGAAGTTGAGGGAAATTGGAAGGGGAAGTGAACCATGAGAGACTATGGACTCTGAAAAACAATCTGAGGGTTTTGAAGGGGCGGGAGGTGGGAGATTGGGGGAGCCAGGTGGTGAGTATTGGAGAGGGCATAGCTTGCATGGAGCACTGGGTGTGGTGCAAAAAAAAAATGAATACTGTTACCCTGAAAAAAATTAAATTTTTAAAAAAAATTATTTAAAAAAAAAAAGAATTTTGTTAACTCATTTATACATGCCATAATTGTTCCACTCTGGTTTGCTGATGGTTTGTTCTGAGGATTGTTTCTGCCCCTTTGGTGTTTTCTGCTTAGGACTTTCTTCTCTTTCTTGTGTCAGTTACCTGTACCAGAACCTGTCTTCCAGTAGTCATTCTAAATGTTCTTAGGGCAACACAAAAATTGTACACGACCGTTTGGCTCTCAGATTATTAGATATTATTGGCCCTGAGGAGTTCATCATAATTTAGGATTCTAGAAAAGAGCCGGAGTCAAAACTGACAAAGACATTGTAGATTGAAGTATTAGAATATCTCCTCTAGTGTTTTCCTAGTTCTGGTTTTCCCCAAATCCAAGACAACCAAACAAAAGAAATTTCTGATACTTTTCTTATCTAGGGACTTCACTTCCTTTAATATTCTGAACAGGCCTTGGAAACAAACTTACCTCCTGACAAATACTAAAAATTCTAAATTTCCTGGGTGAAATATGTACCAGATTAGGAAAGACACTTTCACCTCTTCAAGGCGAAATAAGACATTCTTCTTCACCTCTGTTATAGGGACCCATAACTGATGGGCCAAGAAAGACCAAGTAAAAGTAAAAGATGACCAATAAAGTCCTACTAAATAAACAGTATCTCAGTCTGGTTTTTAAAAAGGGAGACTATGAGGTGCCTCGTTAGCACAGTAGGTAGCGCATCAGTCTCATAAAAAGGGGGACTATGAAGGCATGTGAGTAGCTTTGCATCCAAAGTCTAAGGTTAGCAAAGTCAAAAAGATTACCAAAACTACACTAAGGCCTGAAGGCAATCAACTAGTTGTAGAAAACAGATGAACAAAAGAAGCAGCTAAAAAGCCATTGAGCAAATATATGGCTACTCAAGATTGTTCTGCCTTGAGGAGATAAGGTCAGAATATCTAGCAACAAAATGGAGAAGCTGAAAAATTCAGAAACTTTCTGCTTATTTTAGCTCACTCTATTTTTATTTCCATATTAGACTTCTTAAGAAGTGTTGGTGGTTAAGGCTGAAGTTTATGCAACAGCAATTTATTATTTTTTTTAAATATTGTCCAAGGTTGAAGTTGCTTTGTGATAGGCATTGCAGGGAACTGACATTACAAGACAGCCAAAATCTATATTCTTACTCAAGCAGAAACTAAGGCTAGGATATTTGTACAAGCAGTAAGTGGTGGCATCCAGAGACTTCAGAACTCCCAAGTTTACATTTCCTTCCATGTTCTATGTGTGGGGAAGGTGGGAGAAGGAGACACAAATAAGCAAGAAGTTGCATACTGGTGTTTGGCCTTTGGCAGATCTGAAACAAGTTTTCTGATTGATTTGTCGATTTTGGAAGATTGAGGAGTTTAATCTAAATCTCAAAAGTGGCTTCCATTTAACATAATTTTATTGAGCATCTAACTTTATGGTAGGTCTTGGGGTGATAATATGAATAATCTGATCTACATTATTTCTTTAAAATTTTATTTTCAACAAGTTGAAATTAAACACAAACAGAAATAGGTACAAAATAAATTGCATTATGCTAAAAACCATTAGGGAATTACATAAAGTATGCTTTAGGATTAGAGAAAAGAAAGAAAATTATATGATTAAGACTGTGGATTGTAAAGGAGAACCTTTGGGTGCACTTGGTACTTCAGGTAGAACTCAAGGAAATGGGACATGAACAAAATTAAGGAAATGGAATTCCAGATGGAAGATACAACATGATGAACTATGACATTTCTTTTATATGCCTCAGTTTCCTTGCTGTAAAATGTAAAATAGCTTTTTCAGTTTTATAAGTAACACATGTGAAATGGATAACTTTAAAATGTTTCAAATAACTTAAAAATTTATTAATTTCCCTGACCATTTCTTTCCTTTTCCCCTTTCTCACTCAAGAATGATTGGGTGAGGCTTCTTTTCCTCCCTCCTTTTCTTCCTTTTTTTCCTCCTTCTCTCCTCCCTCCTTCTCCCTGTCAATAAATCTTTACAAGTAGTTACAGTAGATCAGGAATTATGCAAGGTATCAGAACAAAATAGTAGGAGGAGATATGATAACTGTTATCATAAGGCTCATAGTCTACTGGGCTAGGAATCAAACATCTAAGTATAGAAAAGTGTGATAACTATGACAACAGGGAGAGTTAAGCATGCTGTGGCATCTATTCGGCATTTAAGTCTTAACCTGCCCAAAGGATAGGAGACCTTCCCTAGGTGTGTTACTTATGCTGAGAACTAAAGGATAAATAGGTGATATCATAGTAAGCAGGGATATGTGTGAAGTAATAAAATGTATTTGAAGTCAAAGGGATGAGACAGAAAATTGCATTTTTAAAAATATTTTATTTATTTATTTGAAAGAGAGAGTGATATCACAAGTAGGCATAGAGGCAGGCAGAGAAAGGGGGGGAAGCAGGCTTCCTGCCAAGCAGAGAGCCCGATATGGGGCTCCATCCCAGGACCCCAAGATCATGACCTGAGCTGAAGGCAGATGTTTAACCCTTTGAGCCACCCCGGTGCCCCAGAACATTGCATTTTTAATGATAAAAGGCCAATATGATTGGAACATGAAATTCTAAAGAGAAGGTGACTAGAGAAATAGATAGGAGTGATATTGAGAGGATTTCTGTAAGCCAAAGTAAAGATCTGGACTTGATTCTGAAGGCACTGTAAAGAAAATGAAGAAATTAAGCAGGATATGATCAGAATGGCATTTTAGAAAGATCAGTCTTAATACTTAATAGAGAATATTTCAGAAGGAGGGCAGTTGTTTGGGGGTCTTTTGCAATACCTTAGGCTAAAGCTGATGATGGATTAAGTTGGTAACAGTAAGTCATGAAAACAAGTGGATGAATTTGAGGGTTAACAGAAGATTGAATCAATTTAACCTTTTTTTTTCTTTTTTGTCTTATGTATCTATTTTTAAAATTTTTTTAAATTTCTTTTCAGCGTAACAGTATCCATTGTTTTTGCACCACACCCAGTGCTCCATGCAATCCATGCTCTCTCTAATCCCACCACCTGGTTCCCCCCCAACATCCCATCCCCCGCCCCTTCAAAAGCCTCAGATTGGATGAATACCCAACTTTTGTAGCAACATGGATGGGACTGGAAGAGATTATGCTGAAAAACAATTTAATTTTTTGATTGAATAGATGTAGAGGATAAAAGAGAGATAAGAGTTTTAGATGATTCCTGGGTTTTCTGGCATATGCCACACAAGGGCTGGTGGTGTCATTTACTGAAAAAAAAGGGGGGGGTAATAAGAAGAAAGAGTTTTGGCAGATTTGGATGGAAAAGTATGATCTTGGACTTGGAAATATGCAGCTAGAAGAGCCTGAGAGATATCCAAATATAGATGTCAAGTAGGCTGTAGGGTGTATTGGTAAAAGACCCAAGAGAGGAATCTGGAGGTATAGACTCAGAGGCAACAGCCTGTACATGATAACCAGAATGGTGGGGTCAGATATGGTGTCTCAGGGAGATGTATAGACTCAAGAGGGAAGATTAGGACAGGGCTCTGAGAAATTCCTAGGTGTAAAAGTCTGGTAGGGGATGAGAAACTCACAAAAGAGGATAGGAGGAACTGGCCAGAAGGGTAGAAAGAAAGCTAAAATAGTATGGTGTCATGTAACCAAGAAGAGAGGTTTTTTCTAAAAAAGAGGGAGTGACTAACACTGCCAACTGCTACTGAAAGGTCAAACATAATTAAAGTAATAAAATGCCCAATGCTTGTAGAGATGTAGAGGTCATTAGAGACTTTATTGTGTGCCATTTTAGTGACATGGCAGTAGTTCCAGCCAGCTGTGTGAGATAATGAATGAGTTGGGGGGATGAAGAAAGTGTAAAGAAATGGAGATCATAAATATAGATGGTTCTTTCAAAAGTTTGGCTATGAAAATTCAAGAAAGAGATACAAGTCCAAGGGATAGACAACAAATTAACAGGCAGTTATAATAAATACCCTTTTGAATTAAGGGTAGTGATAGTTATGTGCAAATAGCATTGGTTCTATATTATCCTTAATGTAATGATAATCTTCAGGCTTGACCTTGTGAAATGAGAAACTAAACTTTGGATATTAAACATGCATTTTCTGAAATAATGGGGCTGTACCCTATTGTAACAAAAAATAACATTTTGTTTAAAAATTATGAATTAATAGATTCATATTTAAACACAAATAAGTCATACATTTAAAATTAAATTATATCCCTTGCCCCCCATATACCTGATCTTCCTGCTTTATTCTTCTGTATAACACTTATTACCACCATCTAGAAAACTATAATGTATTATTTATTTTGTTACCAGTCCCTCCATCTATTAGAAAGTAAGCCATGGGAATAGGGATTTTTATCATCTTTGTATTCATTTGTGTATCCTTAGCACCCCAAACTGTGCTTGGTATATAGGACACACTCAATAAATATTTGTTAAATAAATGAATTAATCCATTATCCTTTTGCTAAATCTAACAGTTTTTAAAATTTTACATATTATTTTTTAATTTTTTGTTTCCATGAGCACATTTTCACACAGTAGGAATCATACACACACACACACACACACATATATATATATGTATGTATATATACCATTTTATATTCTATTCATTTAACATGGTATCAAAACAATTTGTCCTATTTTTTAATATTGTTCATTATACCATAGTTGGAGAATTGTTTACTGCTTTTATATATCATAATTTACTCTATCATATCTTCATTGGTGAACATTGTTTTTTAATATAATATATTTTTTTAAAGTAGATAATATTAGATAGACAGATAGATGAAAGAGAGAGAGAGATTTGCCAAATTATTTTTTAGAAACAGTTCCTAAAAGAGAGATTGTAGGATTGATGACTATAAGCTTCTGCTATGCATGCTCTTGAAATATGTTGCACCAGTTTAAAATGCTACCCTTGGTCTGTCTCTTTATCAGTTTTACTGCAATCTGGACAACATTAAGAATTGTCATTGAAAAAAAATAGTTTAAGAGCTGTAAGATGATCCTTTTGTTGTTGTCTTGTTTTGTTGTTGTTCTCATTTGAGCTTGTGTCTTAAGAATATTGGCATTAGTATAGTCTTAAAACTGAGTTTCCAAAAATAAATATAATGGCATTAAAAAGAAAAGGTAAGATATTACAGACATTCTGGGAAAGGATGGAGTAGATGCACTCTTCCCTATTTCTCCCACTAAGTACGGCTAAAAACCATATATATTACTTTTGGAACAAACAGAAGACCGAAAGTAGAGAGAAGGGGAAGATTGACTAAGTTTCTCAGAACCTCACGAACTGATATAGTGGTGAGTTCCCTGCATTTCATTTTTGCTTCATATGTGCTAGAATGTTTACTTGAGGAGCCAGAAGCCTAGAAATGCCAATATGCATAGACAAAAACAAGTCCTCCAAAAAGTCTTCTTGCAAACTAAAGACCAAAAAAGAGGAGGGGGAGTTCAGCCCAGTAAGACAGAAAATTTTGAGATAGTAATTGCCCACTCTAGCCAAACACCAGGATAAAATTGCCCACATCCACCCTCCCCAACAAAGGAGAAGTGGGGAACCTAGATGTCCATCTTTGTTCCAACCCTCCACCAGGTGGGGTCAGAAAAGTAGGGAACTGGGAATTTCATTCCTGCTAGTCAGTAATGAATCCTTGCCTCTTCTCCATGATGTCAGACCACATGAGGAATCTGAAATTTTATCAGCCACTTGAAGTTGGGATTATTAGCAGAGTACAGGAGGTAGAGAAAAGAATAAATGAACCTGAGGATAGAACAATAGGAGAACTAGATCTAAACAATGAATTAATAAATAGGCTTAAAAAATAAAGAGCACCTCAGGGACCTGCAGGACCAAAAATCTAACATTCATGTCACTAGAATTCCAGAAGGAGAGGTGAAAAATTTGAAATGGCTGAAATCTCAAATTTGACAAAAGACATAAACCTACAGAGTCAAAAGAATGAGTGAACCCCAAACGGGAAAAAAAGTGAGGGAAATCTAGGCCATGAAACATCATGACCAAACTAAGGAAAGAAAGAATCTTAAAAGCAGCAAGAGAAAATAACACCTTATCTATATTGGAAAATAAGGTTGATCACAACAGATTTCACATCAGAAACTATAGAGGACAAAGGAAAGTGGCACAATGTCCTTCAATACTGAAACAAAAGAACTGTAAACTCAGAATTCGATATCCAGCAAAAATATCCTTCAAGAAATCAAGACATTTTGGTGAAGGAAAAGTTTCAACAAAATAAAAGAGTATTTTAAGACCTACCCTAAAAGAATGGGAAAAGGAAGTTCTTAAAAGAGAAAAGAAATGATAAAAGAATGTCTCTTGGAATGTCAAAAAGAAAAAAACAAAACAAAACAAAAAAAGAAAAACATAAAAAGTAAAAATATAGGTAAATAAAATAAACTACTTTTTCTCTATTTTCTAAATTATGCTTGATGTTGAAGCAATAATTATAACATTGATGCAGTTTTCAATATATGTAGAGGAAATATTTAACATAATCATATTATATGTGGAAAGGTAAAGGGACTTAAAAGGAGGTAGAATTTTTGCTCTTATCTCAAAGTGGTAAATTTCAACATCAATATACTGTGATAAGTTATGTATAATATAGAGTGGTAAGGGATAGTGGGGTGGGTGTGATCATAAGGGGTAGCATCTTAGAAATCTTTATGGTGATGAAATAGTTCTGTATCTTGATTGTGGTGTGATTACATATTATAAAATGGCATATAACTATTCACTCATGTACCAGTATAAATTTCCTGGGTTTGAAATTGTTCTTCAGTATTCATAACTATAGTTATATAAGATGCAGCCTTTGAGGGAACCCAGATGAAGGGTACACAAGACCTCTCTATACTATTTTTGCAAATGCATGAGAATCTATAATTATCTCAGAGGGGGCCAAGATGGTGGAGGAGTAGGAAACCCTATTTCAACTGGTCTCTGAATTGAGCTAGATATCTACCAGACCACTCTGAACATCCACGAAATCAGCCTGAGATGTAAGAAGAAACATCAGGACCAATACCAACAGAATATCTCCAGTGGTTCATTTAAAGGTATGTGTGTGTGTGGGGGGGAGATGTGATTCTGTAGGCAGATATTAGAAGATAAACAGAAGGGAGAGGGAGGTGCCATAAGCACTGGTGCCAGGAAGATGAAATAACACAGAGTGCCAAAATGTCCCACATTGGGGGCTTGGCACAGACTCACGAACCAGTAGTAGCAGGGAAAGGACTTTACTACATCCCCAGACTGAAACCTGGAGCTATAGAGGTACCCGTGCAAACTAGGGGGGGGCGGCTAGCTTTAAAAGCACAAAGGGCAGAGACATGCCTGGTCCTGGAAGTGAGGGTTAGGAGTGCTGCTGTGGGGTGCACAGCCCAGAACACTGTGGTTTTTAGCAGCACAGACAAAAACAGAGTCAGTGTGGCTTGAAGGGCTTACTGTAGAACAGACTATAATCTCCCTGTTCAGAGACAGAGGATTGGATATGGTCACTTCTGCTCTGACTCTCAGAAGTGATGCAGAAAGCAAACAGAGGAAGCTGCCAGAGAACAACAGCATCTCCAAAACCATTTTTCAGTGACCCTATCCCCCTGACGGGGCAGAGTAACTCTGCCCAAACAGGGTTGCCTGAGTAACAGTGCAGCAGGGCCCTGCCTCAGAAGACAGGCTGAAAGAACAAGAGGCTAAGAACCATAAGTTCCCTATAAAATAGATGCATCTTGCTTGGGTTGTCAAATAGTTTGGATAGTTTGAATTCTGTACAGTCCCTCAACCACCTCTCACCAGAATGACTAGGAGGAGGAACCAACAACAGAGGAAAAATTCAGAGACTGTGATACCTCCACCACAGAACTAATGGATGTGGATGTAAGCAGGATGTTGAAAATAGACTTCAGGGTAACAGTTATGCAAACAATAGCTAGGTTGGAGAAAACCATTAATGGCAATGTAGATTCTCTAAGAGCAAAAGTGAGAACTGATCTGGCAGAATTTAAAGATGCATCTATGAGATCCAATCTAATCTAGATACTCTTACAGCTAGGGTAAATGTGGCAGAAGAACAAATTACAGATCCTTTACCTCTTTGGTTAGGTTTATTCCCAGGTATCTTATGGTTGTTGGTGCTATAGTAAATGGGATTGATTCTCTAATTTCCCTTTCTATATTTTCATTGTTACTGTATAAGAAAGCCACTGATTTCTGCACATTGACTTTGTATCCTGCCATGTTGCTGAATTGCTGTATGAGTTCTAGGAGTTTGGGGGTGCAGTCTTTTGGGTTTTCCATATAAAGTATCATGTCATCTGTGAATAGAGAGAGTACTTGAGGAACTAGAGAACACTCATGAAAGAAATTGAAGAAGACACAAAAAGATGAAAGATCATTCCATGCTCTTGGATTGCAAGAATAAACATTGTTAAAATGTCTATACTGCCTAGAGCAATCTATACTTTTAATGCCATTCCAATCAAAATTCCACCGGTATTCTTCAAAGAGCTGGAGCAAATAATCCAAAAATTTGTATGGAATCAGAAGAGACCCTGAATCTCTAAGTAAATGTTGAAAAACAAAAATAAAACTGGGGGCATCACGTTACCTGATTTCAAGCTTTATTGCAAAGCTGTGATCACCAACTCAGCATGGTACTGGCATAAAAACAGACACATAGACCAGTGGAACAGAGTAGAGAGCCCAGATATGGACCCTCAGCTCTATGGTCAATTAATCTTCGGAAAACAGGAAAAAATATACAGTGTAAAAAAGACAGGCTCTTCAATAAATGGTGCTGGGAAAACTGGACAGATATATGTAGAAGAATGAAACTCAACCATTCTCTTACACCATACACAAAGATAAACTCAAAATGGATAAAAGACCTCAATGTGAGACAGGAATCCACCAGACCCTAGAGGAGAGCATAGGTAGTAATCTCTTCGATATCAGCCACAGCAACTTCTTTCAAGATATGTCTCCAAAGGCAAAGGAAACAAAAGTGAAAATAAACTTTTGGGACTTCATCAAAAAATCAAAAGCTTCTGCACAGTGAAGGAAACAGTAAAAAAAACAGTCAATCCACGGAATGGGAGAAGATATTTTCAAATGACAGTACAGATAAAAGGTTGATATCCAGGATCTATAATGAACTCCTCAAACTCAACACACACGAAATAGGCAAACATATAAAAAATGGGCAGAAGATATGAACAGACACTTCTCCAATCAAGACATACAAATGGCTATCAGACACATGAAAAATGTTCATCATCACTAGCCCTCAGGGAGATTCAAATTAAAACCACATTGAGATATCACCTTACACCAGTTAGAATGGCCAAATTAACAAAACAGGAAACAATATGTGTTGGAGGGGATGTGGAGAAAGGGGAACCTTCTTCCACTGTTGGGAATGCAAGTTGGTGCAGCCTCTTTGGAGAACAGTGTGGAGATTCCTTAAGAAATTAAAAATAGAACTTCCCTATGACCCTGCCATTGCACTACTGGATATTTACCCCAAAGATACAGATGTCGTGAAAAGAAGGGCCATCTGTACCCCAATGTTTATAGCAGCAATGGCCACAGTCGCCAAACTATGGAAAGAACCAAGATGCCCTTCAATGGACGAATGGATAAGGAAGATGTGGTCCATATACACTATGGAGTATTATGGCTCCATCAGGAAGGATGAATACCCCACTTTTGTAGCAACATGGACAGGACTGGAAGAGATTATGCTGAGTGAAATCAGTCAAGCAGAGAGAGTCAATTATCATATGGTTTCACTTATTTGTGGCGCATAACAAATAGCATGGAGGACAAGTGGTGTTAGAGAGGAAAATGGAGTTGGGGGAAATTGGAATGGGAGGTGAACCATGAGAGACTAAGGACTCTGAAAAACAGTATGAGGGGCTTGAAGTGGTGGGAGGGTGGGATGTTGGGGTACCAGGTGGTGGGTATTATAGAGGGCATGGATTGCATGGAGCACTGGGTGTGGTGAAAAAATAATGAATACTGCTATGCTGAAAATAAATAAATTAATTTAATAAAAAAAAAAAGAAGACCAAATTAGAGATCTAGAAGACAAACTGATAGAAAAGAAGGATCAGGAGGAGGAAGCCTAGAAAAACAGCATAGAATCCATGAAAACAAATTTGGAGAAATAAATGACACCATGAAATGTTCCATTGTCAGAATTTTTGGGATCCCTGAGGGGGTGGAGAGAGAGAGAGGACTAGAAGACATATTTGAGCAAATCCTAGCTGAGAACTTCCCTAATCTTGGGGAATGAAACAAGTATTCATGTCCTAGAGGCAGAGAGGATATGCCCCAAGGTTAAGGAGAGCACAGTGACCCCCGGACATGTAATAGTGGAACTCATGAATTTTAAAACCAGGGAAAATATTTTAAGGGCAGCTAGGGGGAAGTGATTCCTTACATACAGAAAGAGGAACATTGAATAATGTCTGACCTGTCCACAAAAACCTGGAAAGCCAGAAAGAGCTGGCAAGACATTTTCAGGGTACTAAATGAAAATAACATGTAGCCAAGAATACTTTATCCAGCAAGGCTGTCATTTAGAATGGATGGAGAGATAAAGAACTTCCATGACTGGTACAGACTGTAGGAATATGTGACCATTAAGCTGGCCCTGCAGGACATCTTAAGGGGGTTCTATAAAAGGAGAAAGACCCCAAGAGTGATACAGAGCAGAAATATACAGAGACAATCTATAGAATCAAGGACCTCACAGGTAACATCATGACAATAAAATCATATATTTCAATAATCACTCTCAATGTGAAGGGCTTAAGTGCTCCCATAAAACAGTATAGAGTTGCAGATTGGATAAAAAGATGGGACCCATCCATATGCTGTCTACAAGAGAATCATTTTTAACCTAAAGATAAATCCAGACTGAAAGCCAGGGAATGGAGAACCATCTTTCATGCCAACAGACTGCAAAAGAAAGCTGGGGTAGCAATTCTTATATCAGACAAATTAGATTTTAACCTAAAGACTGTAGTTAGAGATACAGAAGGACACTATATCATTCTTCAAGGGTCTATACAATGGTCTATCCAACAAGAAGATCTAATAGTTGTAAATATCTATGCCCCCAAAATGGGAGCAGCCAACTGCATAAGTCAATGTTTAATCAAGATAAAGAGACATATTGATAAGAATACATTAATTGTAGGGGACCTTAACACTCCACTCTCAACAATATACAGGTCATCCAAGCAGAAAATCAACAAAGAAATAAGAACTTGGATGATACACTAGACAAGATGGACCTCATAGATATATACAGAACACTTCACCCTGAAACAACAGAATACTCATTCTTCTCCAGTGCACATGAACTTTCTCCAGAATAGACCACACACTGGGTCACAAATCAGGTCTCAACCAATACAAAAAGACCAAAATTATTCCCTGCATATTTTCAGACCACAGTGATTTGAAAGTGGAACTCAATCACAGGGAAAGCATTTGGAAGAAATTAAAACACTTGGAAGCTAAAGACCATCTTGCTCAAAAATGTTTGGGTCAACCAGGAAATCAAAGAATGACTTAAACAATTCACAGAAACCAATGAAAAATCAGTCCAGAATCTATGGGATATGGCAAAGGTGGTCCTAAGGGGGAAGTACATACCCATTGAAGCCTCACTCAAAAAAATAGAAAAATCCTGAATAAACAAACTCTGTTTACACCTTAAAGAACTGGAGAATCAATAATAAATTAAGCCTATCCTGTGCACAATAAGGGAAAAAAATTAAGATTAGAGTAGAGATCAATGAATTAGAAACCAGAAATATGGTAGAACACATCTTCAAAACTAGAAGTTGATTCTTTGAAAGAATTAGTAAAATTGATAAACCATGGCTAGACTTATCCAGTAGAAAAGAAAAAGGACTCTAATTAATAAAATTATGAATGAAAGTGGGAAGACTAACACCAACAAAATAGAAACAATCATCAGAAATTATTATCAACAGCTATATGCAAATAAATTAAGTAACCTGGCATAAATGGGTGCATTCCTAAAAACCTATACACTTCCAAGACTGAAACAAGAAGAAATTGACAACCTGAATAGACCAATAAATAGTAATGATATTGAAGGAGGGACCAAAAACCTACTAAAAACAAGAGTCCAGGACCTGACGGATTCCCTGGGGAATTCTACCAAACATTCAAAGATGAAAAAATACCTATTCTCCTGGATCTGCTTAAAAAATTAGAAACAGAAGGAAAACTTTCAGACCCTTCTTATGAGGACAGCATTATCTTTATTCTAAAACCAGACAAAGACCCCATCATAAAGGAGACTTTCAGAATGTCCAATGGAAAAAAGACATTCAACAAATGGTGCTGGGAAAATTGGACAACCAAATGCAGAAAAATGAAACTGGACCGTTTCCTTACACCACTCACGAAAATAGACTCAAAATTGATGAAGGAACTCAATATGATAAAGAAATCCATCAAAATCCTTGAGGAGAACACAGGCAGCAACTTTTTTGACTTCAGCCACAGCAAATTCTTCCTAGGAACATCACCAAAGGCAAGGGAGGAAGCAAAGGCAAAAACGAATTATTGGGACTTCATCAAGATCCAAAGCTTTTGCATAGCAAAGGAAATAGTTAACAAAACCAAAAGACAACTGACAGAATGGGAGAAAATATTTTCAAACTACATATCAGATAAAGGGCTAGTATTCAAAATGTATAAAGAACTTATCAAACTCAACACCCAAAGAACAAATAATCCAATCAAGAAATGAGCAGAAGACATAAACAGACATTTCTGCAAAGAAGACATCCAGATGGCCAACAGACACATGAAAAAGTTCTCCACATCACTCAGCATCAGGGACATACAAATCAAAACCACAATGAGATACCAACTCACATCCATCAGAATGGCTAAAATTAACAAGTCAGGGAATGACAGATGCTGGTGAGGATGTGGAGAAAAGGGAACGCTCCTATGCTGTCGGTAGGAATGTAAGCTGGTGCAACCACTCTGGAAAACAGCATGGAGGATCCTCAAAAAGTTGAAAATAGAGCTACCCTATGACACAGGAATCATACTACTGAGTATTTACCCTAAAATACAAATGTAGTGATCCAAATATTTATGTCAGCAATGTCCACAATAGCCAAACTATGGAAAGAACCTAGGTATCCATCAACAGATAAATGGGTAAAGAAGATTACACACACACACACACTGGAATACTATGCAGCCATCAAAAGAAATGAAATCTTGCCATTTGCAAATGACATGGAAGGAACTAGAGGGTATCATGCTGAGCGAAATAAGCCAATCAGAGAAATACAGTTATCATATGATCTTCCTGATATGAGGAATTTGAGAGGCAAAGTGGTGGGTTTGGGGGTTGGAAAGGAATAAATGAAACAAGATGGGATTGGGAGGGAGACAAACCATAAGAGACTCTTAATCTCAAAAAATAAACAGGATTGCTGGGGGTAGGGTGGTAGAGAGAGGGTGGTTGGGTTATGGGCATTGGGGAAGGTATGTGCTATGGTGAGTGCTGGGAAGTGTGTAAACCTGGCGATTCACAGACCTGTACCCCTGTGGCTAATAATACATTATATGTTAATTAAAAAGTTAAAAAAAATTAAAAAGGAGACTTTCAGACCGGTATCCCTGATGAATACGAATGCCAAGATTCTCAACAAGATCCTAGCTAATAGGATCCAATAGTACATTAAACAGATTATCCAATGACCAGGTGGGATTTATCCCTGGGATGCAAGGGTGGTTCAACAGTCACAAATCAATCAATATGACAGAACTCATAAATAAGAGAAGAGACAAGAACAACATGGTCCTCTCAGTTGATGCAGAAAAAGCATTTGGCACAATACAGCATGATACTTTCCTGATTAAAAGTCTCCCAAGTATATGGGTAGAGGGAACATTCCTCGTCTTCATAAAATCTATCTATGAAGAACTCACAGAGAATATCAATCTTAATGGGGAAAAACTGACTACCTTCCTACTGAGATCAGGAATATGTCAAGGCTGTTCACTCCCACCGCTATTGTTCAACATAGTACTAGAAGTCCTTGCAACACCAATCAGACAACAAAAAGAAATAAAATCTATTAAAATTGTCAGAGAATAAGTCAAACTCTCTCTTTTTACAGATGACATGATATTTTATGTGGGAAACCCTAAAGACTCCACCTCTAAATTACTAGAACTCATACACCAATTTAGTAATGTGGCAGGATAAAAAATTAATAGCCAGAAATCAGTTGCTTTCTTATACACTAACAATGAAACTATAGTAAGAGAAATTAGGGAATCTATTCCATTTACAATAGTAGCAAACA
Source organism: Mustela putorius furo (assembly GCF_011764305.1). Classification (NCBI taxonomy): domain Eukaryota; kingdom Metazoa; phylum Chordata; class Mammalia; order Carnivora; family Mustelidae; genus Mustela; species Mustela putorius. Next base: position 38,582,411 of record NW_025422005.1, on the reverse strand, counting down.
CCTCTACGTTGGAATAAACCTAATCAAAGACATAAAAGATCTATACTCTAGAAATTATGGAACAGTCATGAAAGAAATTGAAGAAGACACAAAAAGATCAAAAAACATTGTATGCTCATGGAAGAATAAACATTGCTAAAATGTCTGTGCTGTCCAGAGCAATCCATACTTTCAACACCATTCTGATCAAAATAACAATGGAATTTTTCAAAATGCTGGAACAAACAATCCTAAAATTTGTATGGAACCAGAAAAGACCCTGAGTCACCAAGGAAATGTTGAAAAAGAAAAACAAAGCTAATGGCATCACATTACCTGGTTTCAAGCTATATTACAAAGTTATGATCACTAAGACATCATGGTATTGACAAAAATCAGACATAGGCCAATGGAACAAAATAGAGAGCCCAGATATGGACCCTCATCTCTATGGTCAAATAATCTTCGACAAAGCAGGAAAAAATATCTAATGGAAAAAAGAAATTATCTTCAATAAATGGTGCTGGGAAGTTGGACAGCTATATACAGAAAAATGAAACCCAACCATTCTCTTAGACTATACACAAAGATAAACTCAAAATGGATAAAAGTATTCAATGTGAGACAGGAACCCATCAAAATCCTAGAGGAGAACATAGGCAGTAACCCCTAAGACATTGGCCACAGCAACTTCTTTCAACACACATTTCCAAAAGCAAGGGAAACAAAAGTGAATATGAACTTTTGGGACTTCATCAAGAGAAAAATATTCTGCACAGCAAATGACACTGTCAACAAAACAAACAGGTGACCCATGGAATGGGAGAAGATATTTGAAAATGACACTACAAAGACTGGTATCCAAAATCTATAAAGAACTCCTCAAACTCAACACTCAGAAAACAATCACATCAAAAAATGGGCAGAAAACATGAACAGACACTTCTCCAACGAAGACATACAAATGGCTAACAGACACATGAAAAAATGTTCATCATCATTAGCCCTCAGGGAAATTCAAGTCAAAACCACATTGAGGTACCACCTTACACCAGTTAGAACGGCCAAAATTAACAGGACAGGAAACAAGTGTTGGAGAGGATGTGGAGAAAGGGGAACCTTCTTACACTTTTGGTGAGAATGTAAGTTGGTGCAGCCACTTTGGAAAACAGGGAAATTTCTTAAGAAAGTAAAAATAGAGCTAACCTATGACTCTGCAATTGCACTACTGTGTATTTACCCTAAAGATACAGGTTAGTGAAAAGAAGAACCATCTCTACCCCAATGTTCATAACAACAATGGCCACAATCACCAAATTGTGGAAAGAACCAGGATGCCCTTCAACAGATGAATAAAGAAGATATGGCCCATATATATAATGGAATATTATGCCTCCATTAGAAAGTATGAATGCCCTCCCTTTGTTTTTAGTCCAGGTAAAGGTGCTGAAATGTAACAGCTTGATGCAGGAAAAAAGCATTGACTTTGTGGTCAAACAGTCAAACCTGAATTCAAATCTTATCTCTTGCCTTTGGATGGCACCAGTAATAGCTTCCATTAATTACTCTCAAATAATACACTCCCTGTGCTACTGTGCTGTTTGACTTTTCTCTAGCTCTCATAGCAGACAGGCCAGGACATGAGTGAGTAATCCTGGTGTTTGTGTCATGTGATACTAACATCTCCGAAGAAAGGAGTCTTTGTGATTACCTAGTCCAAAGCTCTTGTTTTGCACAGGAAGAAACTAAAGGCCAGAGAAGTATTTTTCCAAAGAATCCAACTGTTCTCAGCAATTATATTTGAACTCAGTTTGTCCAGCTCTTTGCCCACAATATTAAACAGTCTGCAAAAGACTTTATTGTTACAAAAGAATTTTTATCACCTCTAGATGAGGAAAGTGAGACTTAGAAAATAGTCATGTAAATAGAATCTGTCCCAAATCTGTGATAGAACTGCAGCCATGCTTGCTCTGTTTCTCTCTCTCTATCTATCTATCTATCTTTTTCTCCTCCTTCATCATGATAAGTGTACTTTTAAATTCCTATCACCTATTTCACCCATTCTCCTACCCACATCCCCTGTGGTAACCATCAGTTTATTCTCGATAGTTGAGTTTTTCCCCCCTTTTTTTTTCTCTCTCTTTTCCTTTGCTCATTTGTTTTGTTTCTTAAACTCCACATGTGAGTGAAATCATATGGTATTTGTCTTTCTCTGAGTGATTTACTTCTCTTAGCATTATACTCTCTACCTCTACCCATGTTGTTGCAAATGGCAAGATTTCATTCTTTTTTATGGCTTAGTAATATTCTACTATATATCTCACATATCCTTTTTTTTAAATTTCTTTTCAGTGTAACTGTATTGATTGTTTTTGCACCACACCCAGTCCTCCATGCAATCCATGCCCTCTCCAATACGCACCATCTGATTCCCCCAACCTCCCAACCCCGCCCCTTCAAAACCCTCAGATTGTTTTTCAGAGTCCATAGTCTCTCATGGTTCACCTCCCCTTATAATTTCCCTCAACTCCCTTCTCCTCCCCATCTCCTCTTGTCCTCCATGCTATTTGTTATGCTTCACAAATAAGTGAAACCATATGATAATTGACTCTCTCTGCTTGACTGATTTCACTCAGCATAATCTCTTCCAGTCCCGTCCATGTTGCTACAAAAGTGGGGTATTCATCCTTTCTGATGGAGACATAATACTCCATAGTGTATATGGACCACATCTTCCTTATCCATTCATCCATTGAAGGACATCTTGGTTCTTTCCACAGTTTGGTGACCGTGGCTATTGCCGCTATAAACATTGAGGTACAGATGGCCCTTCTTTTCATGACATCTGTATCTTTGGGGTAAATACCCAGGAGTGCAATGGCAGGGTCATAGGGAAGCTCTATTTTTTACTTCTTGAGGAATCTCCACACTGTTTTCCAAAGTGGCTGCACCAACTTGCATTCCCACCAACAGTGTAAGAGGGTTCCCCTTTCTCCACATCCTCTCCAGCACATGTTGTTTCCTGTCTTGTTCTTTTAATCATCACCTTCTGTCTGGTTGAGGAAGTCTTAAACCTATTGTATCTCTTGACTTTCCTTTTCATATAGTCCAGCTCAGAACTTTAGTTCTATTCAGTCTAGTCCCTCTCTTGCTGGTCCATGTCCCCCATGTTCCCAGTCTTCTGGCACAGATCAGTGTATTTGAGAATGACTCAACTGTGTCATTGTCTGAGCTCCTACCATGTATCAGCCACCTTGCTTTTTTTGTATTCCAGAGGAATATGGCCCACACATTTATATACTGCACCTGTTCTTTCCACTAAGGATGTCTCACTCCCTTTCTCTACTTACAGAAATCCTTGCACCAATGTTTTGTTTGTTTATTTATACTTCACACTTTGCACATGCTCCTTTTTCCCCTTCCTTCTCCTGCCATTCTTAGATAATTCCCATATATGCATCAGTCCTCAACTGAGATGCCATTTATTTGGGTAAAACTTCATCACTGGAATCACTAAGGTGAAATTAAGCATTCCTGTAACCCAAGAGATTTCTTCTATCAGATACTGTTTCATATATTCATATGGATTGAACTTCCTTCCCATGTAAAATTGTAAGTTGATTAAGGTCATTACAAGTTTGTTTATTATGTCACAGTGTATGTGTATATATATATATATATATATATATATATATATATACATACATACATATACATACGTGTGTGTGTGTGTGTGTGTGTATGGGTAGACCAACTTTTGTATGAGTTTGACCATAAAATGTCTAATGGATTGAGAACATACAAGTTTTTTTTTTCTTCATCATGAACAAATGGGCAGGGCATGTCTTAGCCATATAGTCATTCAGGGACCCAGGCTAACTGTTATCTTCAGTGCTTAGCTTCTAGGGTTATCTGGGCATCATTTCCATTTGAGCCAGCTGGATAGGAAAGAGATAGAACATCTCATATGGTAGCTTCCAATTAGCAGTCCTAGAACTAGCTCATAATACTTTCAGTCAAATTCCGCTGACTAAATCCTAGGGTAATGGCTTAATCTAACTTTAAGATGTCTAGTTATATGTATAGGAAGGAGTAGAGAGCATGGATTTTTGCTAGGTAGCTGGCAGAGTCAGCTGTACTCCTACAAATAATTACCCAAATATTTATTAAATGATTGAATGAATGAGTTCATCCTTAATAGTACATATGACATACATTAAGACTTCTCTGATTTTACTAAGAAAATATCTGTGTTTACATCATTTTTTGGCACTCATTTTCCTTTACTTAAATTACATTTATTTGTACATACCTTGCCTACAACCAAAAATTAGATTCCTTGAGGGCAGTGTCTGGCATGTGAAACAGTGAGGTCTAATGAGGTCTGTATGATTTTGGAATCATATAGCCTCAATTTGAATCTAGGTCTGCCAGTGAGTACATATGTGATCTGGGATAATTTCCTTAGCCTTCTGAATCTCAGTTATTATTCATATTCATGGACTAGCTTATTTCTTTGGGCCTTTACTAACTTTTTTTGGTTATGAATCAATATCTTGAATTTCTTTTCAGTTAATGTTAACTGACAAAAATCACAATTAGTTCAGATTGGATTTATTTAGGACCATGTGTTTACCTTTTAGGCTAATTAAGTGGTTGGATGGGGAAGAGATACCATGAATTTCCAAGGATTGTGATTAATGAAGTTAAAATATGAGCTGACACTTAGCTGCTGCTCTACTGAATTTTGGGTTTCATATTCACTATTACAAAAGAAATAGAGATATGTCAAAATATTTCTTTTTAAGGATTTTCATGAAGTGTTCATTTTAATTAGGAGAAATTATAAATTATCTAAAAACTCAGCAGTAGAGATTGGTTAAATATATTAGGCATATTATAGAATGAAGTCATTGAAAATCATGTTGCAAAAGAATATTTTACATATGGATATATGTACTAAAATATGAATAGTGGTTTATCTGGATATTTTGGATATTGTGTTTCTTTTTGTAGTATCCATTTGTTATTTTCAAAATGTTAAAACATGAATAAAATTGCTTTTATTACTTAAAATTTATTTATAATTAACAAAAAAATATTACAATAGTTCCTCTGACTACCTCTAGGCCTTTTTTGTTGATTATATTCTTCTTGAGTCCAGGGTTTCCAGATTATCAATGTTGGGTAAGTCCTTGAATTGGAATTTATAATATTGTACCAGCTAATCTGAATCTGGTCATTTTATTTTAGTAACAGCTTTATTAAGATATGATTCATATGCCATACAGTTTATTTGTCTAGTATACAATTCAGCAGCTTTTGGTATATTTTGAGCTGTGTAACTATCATTGTGATCAATTTTGGAACATCTCATCACTCCCCCAAATAAGAACTTGTACCTATTAGCTGCCACTATTCTTTCACCAACTCTGCAGACCTAGGCTATACCTTTCATCTCTGCCTTCTGAAATTTTCACATAAACATAATTATACAATATGTGGTTTTTAAATTTTTTATTATGTTATGTCAGTCACCATACAGTACATCATTCTTTTTTGGTGTACTGTTCTATGATTCCTTGTTTTCATATAACACCCAGAGCTCCATGCAAAACATGCCCTGCCTAATACCCATTATTGGGCTAACACATCTCTCATCCTCCACCCTTCTAAAACCCTCAGTTTGTTTCCTGGGGCCCATAATCTTTCATGGTTCATGTCTCCCTCTGATTTCCCACCCTTCATGTTTCCCTTCCTTCACTTATTGTCCTTCATGCTGTCCCTTACATTCTACAAGTAAGTGAAACCATAGCATAATTGATTTTCTCTATTTGACTTGTTTCACCGAGTGTATCTCTCCAGTTCCATCCATGTTGAGGCAAAAGTTGGGTATTCATCTTTCTAATGACTGAGTAATACTCCACTGTATATATGGACCACAGCATTATCCATTTGTCTGATGAAGAGCATCTTGGCTCTTTCCACAGTCTGGCTATTGTGAACATTGCTACTAAGAACATTGGAGTGCACTTGGCTCTTATTTTCACTACATATGTATCTTTGGGGCAAATACCCATCTGGGCCATAGGGGAGCACTATTTTTGACCTTTTGAGGAACCTCCACGCTGCTTTCCAAAGTGGATGTAACAACTTGCATTCCCACTAACAGTGTAACAGGGTTTCCCCTTTCTCCACAAACTCTCCAACATTTGTTGTTTCTTGCCCTGACAAATTTTGCCATTCTAACTGGCATAAGGTGGTATCTCAATGTGGTTTTGATTTGAATTTCTCTGATGGCTAATGATGACGAACGTTTTTTTCATGTGTCTGTTAGCCATTTGTAGGTCTTCTTTTGAGAAGTGTCTGTTCATGTCTTCTGCCCATTTTTTACCTGATTATTTGTTTTCTGGGTGTTGAGTTTGTGAAGTTCTTTATAGATCTTGGATACCAGCCCTTTGCCTGTAGTGTCATTTGCAAATATCTTCTTCCATTCTGTGGGCTGCCTTTTTGTTTTGTTGACTGTTTCCTTTGTTGTGCAGAAACTTCTTATTTTGATGAAGTTCCCAAAGTTCATATTCACTTTTGTTTCTCTTACCTTTGGAGATATGATGAAGTAGTGATCAAAAACTTCCCAAAAAACAAGAGTACAGGACCTGATGGATTCCCTGAGGAATTCTATCAAGCATTTAAAGAAGAAATAATACCTATTATCCTGAAGCTATTTCAAAAAATAAAAACAGAAAGAAAACTTCCATACTCATTCTATGAGACCAGCATTACCTTGATCCCCAAACCAGGAAAAGACTTTACCAAAAAAGAAAATTTCAGACCAATATCCCTGATGAATACAGATTCCAAAATTCTCAAGAAGATGCTAGTTAATAGGATCCAATAGTACATTAAAAGTTTGAAGCGGCGGGGTGTGGGAGGTTGGGGGAACAAGGTGGTGGATATTAGAGAGGGCACGGATTGCATGGAGCACTGGGTGTGGTGCAAAAATAATAAATACTGTTATGCTGAAAATAAAAAAAAATAAATGGAATATGGGGGGGAGGATTATCCATCACAACCAGATGGGATTTATCCCTGGGATGCAAGGTGGCTCAACATTTGCAAATCAGTCCATGTGATAGAACACATTAATAAGAGGAGAGAGAAACATATGGTCCTCTCAATTGATGCAGAAAATGCATTTGACAAAATACAACATCATTTTCTGATTAAAACTCTTAAGAGTGTAACGATAGAGGGAACATTCCCCAATTTCATAAAACCATCTATGAAAATCCCACAGCAAATATCACTCTCAATGGGGAAAATGTGAGAGCCTTTCCCTTAAGATCAGGAACATAACAATGATGCCCACTCTCACCACTATTGTTCATCATAGTACTAGAAGTCCTAGCAACAGCAGACAGACACCAAAATAAATAAAAACTATTCAAATTAGCAAAGAAGTCAAACTCTCTTCAAAGATGACATGATACTTTATGTGGAAAACCCAAAAGACTTCACTCCCAAATTACTAGAACTCTTACAGCAATTCAGTAATTTGGCAACCAATGCACAGCAAGGACTCAAAGAGATTATGCTGAGTGAAGTAAGTCAATCAGAGAGAGTCAATTATCATATGGTTTCACTTATTTGTGGAACATAAAGAATAACATGGAGGACATGGGGAGCTGGAGAGGAGAAGGGAGTTGGGGAAAATTGGAGAGGGAGATGAACCATGAGAGACTGTGGGCTCTGAGGAACTAACTGAGAGTTCTGGATGGGAGGAGGGTGGCAGTTTGGGTGAGCCTGGTGGTGGGTGTTGTGGAGGGCACATATTTCATGGAGCACTGGGTGAGGTACATGAACTATGAATTATGGAACACTGAAAAGAAATTTAAAAAATAAATAAAATTTAAAAAAAAAGAAATCAGTTGCTTTCCTATACTTGAACAATGAAACCTTAGAAAGAGAAATTAGGGAATCAATTTCATTTACAATATCATCAAAAACTTGGAATAAACCTAACCAAAGAGGTGAAGGGTTTATACTCTGGAAACTATAGAACACTTATGAAGGAAATTGAAGAAGACACAAAAAGATTGAAAAAAACATTGTATGCTCATGGATCAGAAGAATAAACATTGTTAAAATGTTTATGCTGCCCAGAGCAATCTATACTTTCAACATCACCCTGATCAAAATAACAATGGCATTTTTCAAAGAGCTGGAACAATTAATCCTAAAATTTGTATGGAACCAGAACAGATACTGAATCAGAAATGTTGAAAAAGAAAATAAAAGCTGGCAGCATCACGATGCATGATTTCAAGCTATATTACAAAGCTGTGATCACCAAGACAGCATGGCACTGGCACAGAAACAGACACACAGACCAAGGGAATGGAATAGAGAGCCCAGATATGGGCTCTCAACTCTATGGCCAATTAATTTTTGACCAAGCAGGAAAAAAGATCCAATGGAAAAAAGACAGTCTCTTCAATTAATGGGGCTGGGAAAACTGGACAGCTATATGCAGAAGAATGAAACTCAACCATTCTCTTACACCATACACAAAGATAAACTCAAAATTGATAAAAGACCTCAATGTGACACAGGAATCCATCAAAATCCTAGAGGAGAACATAGTCAGTAACCTCTAAGACATTGGCCACAACAACTTATTTCAACACACATTTCCAAAAGCAAGGGAAACAAAAGTGAATATGAACTTTGGGAACTTCATCAAAATAAGAAGTTTCTGCACAACAAAGGAAACAGTCAACAAAACAAAAAGGCAGCCCACAGAATGGAAGAAGATATTTGCAAATGACACTACAGGCAAAGGGCTGGTATCCAAGATCTATAAAGAACTTCACAAACTCAACACCCAGAAAACAAATAATCAGGTAAAAAATGGGCAGAAGACATGAACAGACACTTCTCAAAAGAAGACCTACAAATGGCTAACAGACACATGAAAAAAACGTTCGTCATCATTAGCCATCAGAGAAACTCAAATCAAAACCACATTGAGATACCACCTTATGCCAGTTAGAATGGAAAAATTTGACAGGGCAAGAAACAACAAACATTGGAGAGTTTGTGGGGAAAAGGGAAACCCTGTTACACTGTTGGTGGGAATGCAAGTTGTTACAGCCACTTTGAAAAGCAGCGTGGAGGTTTCTCAAAAAGTCAAAAATAGAGCTCCCCTATGACCTAGCAGTATGTGCTCTTTTGTAATTGATGTCTGCCACTTAATATAATGCTGGGAAGATTCATCCATACTGTACTATGTACATTTTTTTAATGACTGAATAAGATTTTGGTATATAGAAATATTGTATTTTATTTAGTCATATGTTGTTGGATGAATATTTAGGTTATTTCCATGTTTTGGAAATTTTGGTATTATGAATAATACTTTTATGATTGTTTGTGTACAATATTTTGTGTAAACAATTTTTTTCATTTCTCTAGGATATATAACTTGAATGGAATTACTGTGTTTTATGGTAACTGTTTAGCTTTTTCAGAAATTGCCAGACTAGTAGTTTGGGGGTGGAGTCTTTTGGGTTTTCCATATAAAGAAACATGTCATCTGAAAAGAGAGAGAGTTTGACTTCTTCATTTCCAATTTGGATACCTTTTATTTCTCTTTGTGGTCTGATTGCTGTTGCTAGGACTTCTAATACTATGTTGAACAAGAGTGGTGAGACTGGGCATCCTTGTCATGTTCCTGATCTCAACGGGAAGGCTACAAACTTTTTCCCATTGAGGATGATATTTGCTGTGGGTCTTTCATAGAGAGATTTTATGAAGTTCAGGAATGTTCCTTCTATCCCTAAACTTTGAAGCGTTTTAATCAGGAACGGATACTGGATTTTGTCAATGCTTTTTCTGCATCAGTTGAAAGGACCATGTGGTTCTTCTCTCTTCTCTTATTGATTTATTCTATCACATTGATTGATTAGCGAAAGTTGAACCATCCTTGTAGCCTAGGGATGAATCCCACCTGGACATGGTAGATAATCTTTTTAATGTGCTGTTGGATCCTGTTTTCTAGGATCTTGTTGAGAATCTTGGCATCCATGTTCATCAGTAATATTGGTCTGAAATTCTCCTTTTTGGTGTGGTCTTTGCCTGTTTTGGGGATCAGGGTAATGCTGGTTTCATAGATAGAGTCTGGAAGTTTTCCTTCTGCTTCATTTTTTGGAAGCAGCTTTGGAGAATAGTTGTTATTTCTTCTTTGAAAGTTGGGTAGAATTCCCCAGGGAATCCATCAGGTCCTGGGCTCTTGTTTTTTGGGAGGTTTTTGATCACTGCTTCAATCTCGTTGCTAGATATCAGTCTATTCAGGTTGTCAATTTCTCCCTGGTTCCATTTTGGGAGTTTATAGTTTTTCAGGAATGCATCCATTTCATCTAGGTTGCTTAGCTATTGGCATATAACTGTTGATAATAATTTCTGATGATTGTTTCTACTTCCTGGTGTTAGGCGTGATCTCTCTCTTTTCATTCATAGTTTTATTAATTTGGGCTTTCTCTCTTTTCTTTTGGATTAGTGTGGCCAGTGGTTTATCGATCTTATTGATGCTTTCAAAAAACCAGCTTCTAGTTTCATTGATATGTTCTATTGTATCTCTAGTTTCTACCTCATTGATCTCTGCTCTAACCTTGATTATCTCCCTTCTTATGTGTGGAGTTGGTTTGATTTGTTGTTGATTCTCCAGTTCTTTAAGGTGTAGATAAGCTGGTATATTCTGGATTTTTCAATTTTTTTTTTGAGGGAGGCTTGGATGGCTATGTATTTCCCACTTAGAATCGCCTTATCTGTATCCCATAGGTTTATACAGCACTTCAGTAATGTGGCAGGATACATAGTCAATGTACAGAAATCAGTGGCTTTCTTATACACTAACAATGAAAATACTGAAAGGGAAGTTAGAGAATCGATTCCATTTACTATATCACCAAGAACGATAAAATACCTGGGAATAAACCTAACCAAAGAGGTAAAGGATCTGTATTCGAGGAACTCCAGAACACTCATGAAAGAAATTGAAGAAGACACAAAAGATGGAAGACCATTCCATGCTCCCGGATTGGAAGAATAAACATTGTTAAAATGTCTATACTGCCTAGAGCAATCTATACTTTTAATGCCATTTATTTTTCAAAGACCTGGAGCAAATGATCCTAAAATTTGTATGGAATCAGAAGAGACCCCGAATCACTAAGGAAATGTTTAAAAACAAAAATAAAAGTGGGGGCATCATGTTACCTGATTTCAAGCTTTACTGCAAAGCTGTGATCACCAAGACAGCATGGTACTGGCATAAAAACAGACACATAGACCAGTGGAACAGAGTAGAGAGCCCAAATATGGACCCTCAACTCTATGGGAAAATAATGTTTGACAAAACAGGAGAAAATATACAGTGGAAAAAAGACAGTCTCTTCAATAAATTGTGCTGGGGAAACTGGGCAGCTATATGTAGAAGAATGAAACTCGACCATTCTCTTACACCATACACAAAGATAAACTCAAAATGGATAAAAGACCTCAACATGAGACGGAATCCATCAGACTCCTAGAGGAGAACATAGGCAATAACCTCTCCGATATCAGCCACAGCAACTTCTTTCAATCAGAAGAGACCCCGAATCACTAAGGAAATGTTGAAAAACAAAAATAAAACTGGGGGCATCATGTTACCTGATTTCAAGCTTTATTACAAAGCTGTGATCACCAAGACAGCATGGTACTGGCATAAAAACAGACACACAGGGCGCCTGGGAGGCTCAGTGGGTTAAGCCGCTGCCTTCGGCTCAGGTCATGATCTCAGGGTCCTGGGATCGAGTCCCGCATCGGGCTCTCTGCTCGGCAGGGAGCCTGCTTCCCTCTCTCTCTCTGCATGCCTCTCTGTCTACTTGTGATTTCTCTTTGTCAAATAAATAAATAAAATCTTTAAAAAAAAAAAAGAAAAGAAAAAAAACCAGACACACAGACCAGTGGAACAGAGTAGAGAGCCCAGATATGGACCCTCAACTCTATGGTCAATTAATCTTCGACAAAACAGGAAAAAATATACAGTGGAAAAAGACAGTCTCTTCAATAAATGGTGCTGGGAAAACTGGGCAGCTATTTGTAGAAGAATGAAACTCAACCATTCTCTTATACCATACCCAAAGATAAACTCAAAATGGATAAAAGACCTCAATGTGAGACAGGAATCCATCAGAATCCTAGAGGAGAACATATGCAGTAATCTCTTTGATATCAGCCACAGCAACTTCTTTCAAGATATGTCTCCAAAGGCAAAGGAAACAAAAGCGAAAATATACTTTTGGGACTTCATCAAAATCAAAAGATTCTGCTCAGCAAAGGAAACAGTCAAAAAAACAGAGTCAACCCATGGAATGGGAGAAGATATTTGCAAATGACAGTACAGACAAAAGGTTGACATCCAGGATCTATAATGAACTCCTCAAACTCAACACACATAAAACAGACAATCATATCAAAAAATGGGCAGAAGATATGAACAGAAACTTCTCCAATGAAGACATACAAATGGGTATCAGACACCTGAAAAAATGTTCATTATCACTAGCCCTCAGGGAGATTCAAATTAAAACCACATTGAGATATTACCTTACACCAGTTAGAATGGCCAACATTAACAAGACAGGTAACAACATGTGTTGGAGGGGATGTGGAGAAAAGGGAACCCTGTTACACTGTTGGTGGGAATGAAATTGGTGCAGCCTCTCTGGAGAACAATGTGGAGATTCCTCAAGAAATTGAAAATAGAGCTTCCCTATGACCCTTCAATTGCACTACTGGGTATTTACCCCAAAGATACAGATGTAGTGAAAAGAAGGGCTATATGTGCCCCAATTTTTATAGCAGCAATGGCCATGGTCGCCAAATTGTAGAAAGAACCAAGATGCCCTTCAATGGACGAATGGATAAGGAAGATGTGGTCCATATACACTATGGAGTATTATGCCTCCATCAGAAAAGATGAATACCCAACTTTTGTGCTAAATGGACGGGACTGGAAGAGATTATGCTGAGTGAAATCAGTCAAGCAGAGAGAGTCAATTATCATATGGTTTCACTTTTGTGGAGCATAGCAAGTAACATGGAGGACATGGGGTGATGGAGAGGAGAAGAGAGTTGAGGGAAATTGGAAAGAGAGGTGAACCATGAGACTATGGACTCTGAAAAAAAAACCTGAGGTTTTGAAGGGGCGGGGCTAGGAGTTTGGGGGAACCAGGTGGTGGGTATTAGAGAGGGCATGGATTGTATGGAGCACTGGTTGTGGTACAAAAACAATGAATACTGTTATGCTGAAAAGAAATTAAAAAAAAAAAAAAAAAGAAATTGCCAGACTATTTTCTAAAGTCAGTGTGCAATTTTACATTCCCACTACCATTGTATGAAGTCAAGCTCTTTTTGATTTCTATTGTTTTGTTCTCCCATGTAGTATGTGTGTGTTGTATATGGTACATGTTGGTTTATGTGTAGATTTATGTTATGCATGGCATATGTGGTATGTAGTTTTGTGTGTATGTATGTATGTACATATATGTATTATTGGGTACATAATCCATGTGCTTGTGTGTGTGTGCAACTGCACATATGTATCTCTTTTGCATCAGATTCAGGCTAGTGATATTGTTGAGAAAATACATTTTCTGTCCTTCCCCGAGTAAGATTTCTGCTAGCCTGAGACAGATTTTGCTTGGTAGCAGCTTGCATCCAACCTCATAGCCTGGTACCCACCAATATGCAAATTGGCTGGTGAGCCCCAGGATTTCCAGGCTTTGGGAGAGTAGTATTTCCTGTCCCTTACAATAGGTGCCAGGCAAAATGGTATGGGATGGGGTCTAGTCATAGAATTCAGGCGGCCAGTCTTAAGGTAAGTATTAAACTTAATTATCATTAAGGGTTTTAAAGAAGACCAACTCTTTCCCCAGCATTGCTGCTTTGCTTCTTGATCTCTCTCTCTGGAACCAACTTCTAAAAAGTAGGTTCCACCACTTACTTTGTTAGGTGATTAAGCAATTTATATAACTTCTCTGAGATGCTGTTTCCTCAGATACAAAATGGAGCTACTAATGTCCACCTTACAATGCTGTTGTAAGAATTAAATCTATGTGACCCCCTCAAAATATTGTAACTATAAGAATTATTGGTTCAGTTTTCTTTTTTTTAAATAAAAATCCTATATCATCGCTAGCACTTAATGCTTTTCCATGAAAGTTTGCTTTTGTTGTCAAGTCTGTATTTTCAACACATCTCAGAAGTCTTTATTTGATATAAGAACTTAATAAGGATACTTGGATCATAAGCAGGATACTTAACTATTTTTTAGCTTTTAATCAGATATATCAGAAACAATAAAACGATTTAACTTGAACCCAGATGTAGTTTAACATAAAGGCATTAGGAAAAAAAAAACAAAAAAAGGAAAATCTCTACTCACAAAGTAGTGCATTACAAAGCCCTAGTCATTTAAAGAAGATATAACTGAAATAGAAGGGATTACCTCCCACTCACTCTAGTAAAAAGAAAAGGAACAATTAAAATGAATATATTAGGAATAATGTTATTTTTATTTCAATATTTCCATTATATTTTGTCCAATTACATGCTGAATAGAGTTCTCTAATGCAACTGAAACCCCAAGATAGAGTTTTTAAAAGAGTGAATCATGGAAGATTAGGGCATCTCTCTTTTGCTGTGTGGAAGATAGTTTTTTCTGACAAAAACAAGATTAAACATTAAATGCTAGGGGAGTGAATCAACAGTGATAAAGTCCCTTGAGACTCTACCCTTTATCAAACTTCTCTTTCCAAAGTGGATAATATAAAAAGATTCTTTAAATACTGCTTCTTGAGAGGGCATATGGGTGTGTGTAGAGAGGTGGTTGGGGAGGAAGGAGGAGAGAAAAAAATAGCATTTTTAAAATTCTTACTAGATATCATAGAATTTCAGAGTTTGAAGATACTTTAAGGATTGTTTGGTCCTAACCCTCAATGAACAGTGATAAAAACGAGGCTCAAAGAGGAGAAATTATTCTCCTGGAGACTTTTAGCAAGGTGGATGAACCATGCTGGAACTTGGGTCTCCCCTCTGGCCAGAGCCCAACTCCTAAACTGAGCAGGTAGCACAGATAGCTTCAGTCCCGTGACTGAAAGAGGTCTGCAGAAAGATGCAGGTGTAAAAACAGACCCTACCTGGTACCTTATATGGCTCGGGACAAGTTGTTTAATGTCTCTTTGCCTTAATTCCTACATCTATAAAACATAATTATGCCCAGCTTTTGGTGAAATTTGAGGATTATGTGAGAAAAGGTGGGTAAGTCACCCAGTGCACTACTGGCATCCTTTCCCCTACCCACTCCCTTTTAGCTTAGATTTTACCCTTTACCGTGGCCAAGCTTGGCTAGTTTTCCAGACCCTCTCATCCTATTCCCAGCCCTAGTCCTCTCTGTGCTAGTGCTGAATGCCAGGCCCGGGAAGTGCTGAGTGAACCTCACAGCTGGTTACTCACACTGTCCTGCTTAGCACATTTCTATTCCCATTACAACTCAAGTAGTCTCCAAAGGTCAGGATCCAAACACCAACAAGTCCTTCTCTGAATTTAATCAAGGAATTCAGATGCTTGTTCTGATTAGTGAAATTTTATAGATGGCTGATCCCCACTGACCATGTCATCAACCTGTTTCTAAGACTATTTCTGGAGCTAAACGCTTATTTGGAAATCTTCCTAAAACCTGAGTGGTTCTTACTTGGTTTGTTCCCAGTTGTCTCTTTAAAAAGAACCATGTGCGAGTGGTTTTTCTAGACCAGGTTGACAACTTTTTGAAAGTGGCTTATGCTAGTTCTTGTCTTTGTTTCTCTTGTTCTTTTCTGTTCCCCCCCACTTTTTTTTTTTTTTAAAAACAGACTTTATTTATTTATTTGAGAGAGAGAGAGACCATCAGCAGATGGAGGGGCAGAGGGAGAAGCAAACTCTCTGTCAAACTGGGAGCCTGATGCTGGGCCCAATCCCAGGACTCAGGGATCATGACCTGATCCAGACAGCTGCCTAATCAACTGAGCCACCCAGGCAGCTCTGTTTACCCTTACTAACTTATTCTGTGTGTTTATCAAAAATATAATGAAGGTAAAGATTTTGGCTAGATATTGTAGACATTGAATAACTCATAATACCTGTAATTTACAGTCTAACAGGAATCTATTTATAATACCTCTAGATAAGTGATATGTACAGGATGCTAGAGAAATAAACAGGAGGATGACCAATTCTGTTACTAGCTGTTAGGGAAAACTTTCCTGAGAGGGTAGCATTTAAGTTGAATCTTAAAGACATTGAAATTTGTGTGTTTAGCAAGCTGGGTAAATGAGTGGGCAAAAGGAAGGGTAGTGCAAAGGCATGGGAAAACATACTGTGTTTGGGAAATAATGAGCAATTTGGGCTGGCAGGAATACTGTGTGCTGGGAATGGGAAAGATGAGCAGAGCTTGAATCCTGTAATAGGTAATGAGGCTGGGAAATTAGGTTAGGAAGAGATTGCTGACTGAACTTCTTAAGGGGGAGACTATATTTTCTTCTTAGAGAGCCAGAAACACAGTAGATGCCCTGTGAATGTTGTTGAACTGGTCTGAGCCACCGCAACCTTTTTTCCTCAATTAGTGTAGTGACCTAGTGACTTCCTACTTTTACCCATATACCCCTATAGTTTATTCTCTACAGAGCCACTGGAGCAATCTTTTCAAAAACACAAGTCTGGTCATATGACACCTCTACTCATTTCATTTCCTTTTTTATTTTTTTAAAGATTTATTTATTTATTTATTTTTTATTTGAGAGAGAGGAGAGAGAGCGAGCATGAGGGGAGAGAGGTTAGCGGGAGAAGCAGACTCCCCACCGAGCAGGGTGTCGGATGTGGGACTAGATTTCGGGACTCCAGGACCATGACCCGAGCCGAAGGCATTCACTCAACCAACTGAGCCACCCAGGTGCCCAACTCATTTCATTTCTTATTACTTCCCCCCAACCCCCGCCACTCACAGTGATTTAGTTGTACTCCTCTCCTTGCTAGTCCTCAGACATGCCATACTTACTCTTGTCTTAGGGCTTTTGCAGTAGCTGTTCTTTTGCTTGGAAAGCTTCTACCTCATATATCCATATCGCGACTCCTTACCTCCTTCAAGGTGAAGAAATTTCTTGTGCTTGCTAAATGATGGCTGAAGGCCCTTGAATGGGTGCATAGCTACCTTTTAAAGAAGAGATCCTAGACAAGAAGGTGTCAGTGATACAGATTTATGCAATGTTATAGTATTTTCTGAATGTACACTATATCCAAATATATTTGAGCATCACAGTTTGCCTTAGGAAGTATAGCAAATAATATTTGTTTATAGATATGAAAATTGAGATTCATAAAAATAAAATGAAATTTAGGGTCACATAATGATTTCATCGCAGAGCCTGTATTAGGGATAGAGACAATAAAAAAAGTAATCAGACACATGGAATGGCAGAGAGTTGAGGATTTGATAAAATTCAAGATAGAATTTTCTGATTTCTCAGGTTTTTTTTTTAATAGGTTTCTCTAAAATGGTTCCTGCTTAGCTTTTCAGTTAGTTTTAAGAAACCCAACTTTTGTAGTAACATGGATGGGACTGGAAGAGATTATGCTGAGTGAAATAAGTCAAGCAGAGAGAGCCAATTATCATATGGTTTCACTTATTTGTGGAGCATAACAAATAGCATGGAGGACATGGGGAGTTAGAGAGGAGAAGGGAGTTGGGGGAAATTGGAAAGGGAGGTGAACCATGAGAGACTATGGACTCTGAAAAACAATCTGAGGGTTTTGAAGGGGTGGGGGGTGGGAAGTTGGGGTACCAGGTGGTGGGTATTATAGAGGGCACGGATTGCATGGAGCACTGGGTGTGGTACAAAAACAATGAATACTGTTATGCTGAAAATAAATTTAAAAAAATAAAAAAAAGAAACACTAATTCTTATTTTTAAGCATAATATTCTGGAATATAAAGTTCTGGGCAAAATCATGAAAGCCATGTGAATTTTTGTAGCATCCTTACTGTTCCAAACCACACTGGTCTTCTTTGGGCCTTTGTCCCTTGAACTCATCTCCTTCAAATCTGGCACTCTGGCTCTAACCAGAGCTTTTTAAAGTTTCATCACTCTCATCCACATTGCCTTGCTTACTCTCTACAATTATCACTAGCACCCATTGCTATCAGAATCAATGGGCAGATATCAAAGGGAAAGAGGAAGAATGGGAAGGCCTGGTCAATAACTGACATAAAATTTCCTAAAAATATTTTCCCTAAAAATTAAGGGGTGCTAATGGCCTAATTCAAGAGTATTCAACAAATGGCTGCTTAGATCCAGGTGGTAGGAAGAATTCAGAAATAGCTTCATGGGTGTGCAACCCATGCAATCACACAGGGCCCTGCACTTAAAAGGGTCCCATGCTTGGTTTAATGCTCTTGGTTTAAGCCTCTTGAAAGTCTTAATAATTTTTTAACAAGAGGCCTACATTTTCATTTTGCGCTGGTACTCAAAAACCATGTAGTTAGTCCTCTAAGAAGTCATTTCAAATTGTAGTTTGTGGTAATAAAAAGCTCTTGAGATTAAAAAAAAAAAAATAGAGCCAGAAAGAAACAAAGCAAAACAGCTGAGAAGGAACTAAAATTAAAGAAAGGCTGCTCTATATAAACTTATATGCTTGACAAAAGGTTTTCACATCATATATCTGTACGGGAAGCCTTAGAACATCCAATCGAGCAACAAGGAGAGATGATTACAGTTATTTGCACCCATAGAATATCTTCCTTCCTTTATATTCTCCTCTTCTTATGTATTTTCCTTTATTTCACTCTCTTAATATTTTGAAGTATTGAATAATCCTCCCACCCTCAAACTTTAAGACTCTAATAGTAAGACCTTTTTAGATGGTTCTCACTATTTTATAAAAATTTATTTTTCTGTGTCTTAGGTTCTTAGAGCCCAAATCTGAACTAGTTAAGTTGAAAAACAAATATCTAATATATTTAAAGATCGTTAGCAGCCAGATGTGACTTCTAGATCCTGACATTTTCCCTCACTTTTGGAAGGCTATCTACATAGATATGGGAGGTCCACTAATAGGTGAGACTTTTTAGCTATCTCAGTGTCTTTAACCACAGTTGTTTGAGAATATGGGTCTTCCCTCAAACAAGAACCTATAATGTCTTTACTCTAGACCTTTCCAGAAACTGTATCATCGACTCTCTGTCACTAACAAAATTAGTATTTTGTTAAATGATACTTTGAAATGGTTATTTGGAAAATGTGTAATCCATCCATCTCTCTATAAATTAGAAGAACTATTACCGAATCAAGATTTACTTTCAGGAAATCATGTATTTAGACCAGATTGTTTTGAACCTTTTTTTTTTTTTTTAAGATTTTATTTATTTACTTGACAGGCAGAGATTACAAGTAGGCTGAGAGGCAGGCAGAGAGAAAGGAGGAAGCAGGCTCCCTGCTGAGCAGGGAGCCCAATGCGGGGCTCGATCCCAGGACCCTGGGATCATGACCTGAGCCAAAGGCAAAGACTTTAACCCACTGAGCCACCCAGGCGCCCCTGAACTTTCTTTTTCTTTCTTTCTTTCTTTTTTTTTTTTTTTGCTATAAGTTAGCTTTCACTGTTTTAATGTTTTATCTGAGGACACCACAAAGAAACAACCTTACAAAAAATGTTAATGTGTTTTCTTGAAAAACTTTACCAAGATCATTGGCCGTATATGTCATTTATTTCATTTTATAAAGGCCCACATGAGCTCTTTTGGGGGAATATATTTTGCTTCCTTGGATGAGGTAAGGTGAGTTTTATACACAGAATATGTGAGCTTTTTTTTTTTTTTTTACTATGGCTGCCAGAAGGTGCAAAACTAAGTTCATGACTTAACAGTATTTCTTCTGTATGGACTCTTATGGTTTGTCCAATTGTGCTTCATTTTCACTGCCTCTAGCTTTGACCTTTTTTCCTAACCTTGATTTTTATATTGTGTTATTTTATTTTGCAATTTTATGGTCTTTATTTCCTTAGGTCACCTCAAATCCTTTATGAAATGAGGTAGTAAAGCATAAGATTATAGTGCATACATACAGACATATATAATATGTGTGTTATACCAAGGATTGCTTATATAACTCAAAGCCAAAGCCAAAGATTGAAAATTTTAGGCACTATACTGGCTAATAGGTCAAACAATATTTGCAGTTGACAGAGTGCTTCTTCCAATTACACTGCTTGGTAGGTAGAAATTGGTCTCTGATTTTCCATTAGGAAGAGCAGTCCTGGATCAGAGCTGGATGGTAAAAAAGCAAGTTACCCAGAACTCAAGATTAAGGAATTCTAGTCCTGATTCTTTCACTCACTTGCTCTGTATCATTGGGTTAAGTACCTTATCTGGGTCCAAGCTTCCAATATCTGTAAAAAAACTATTTTTCATATTAAGATGTGTGTGCTTTACAACAGTTTAATAAGAATTGTATTGATTTGTCAACTTTTCAGGAAAGAAAGGAAACAAACAGTATGCTGATTTTAAGACACAGTTCCATTTAAAAAAAGGCATAAAATGTGAGAAAATAGATTTCTAAATGATGAAGGTACTTTCTTCATGGGTTTCTTAGAAGATTATAAAGAAGATATTAAATAGAAATGTATATTGCAAATGATAAAATATAGGAAATGTTACACAAGAGAAGGGATTCATAGTGTTGATAACACATTATTCTCTTTTTCCAAGTTCTGCATTTTAATTTTACCTTTTGAAGAAATTTGATCTTCCCTTTTAAAGATGTATCTTACAGATGAATAAGCCACCTAAGGTGAATCAAATATAGAGTGCTACCTTGTAATTCCCTGTGAGCTTGTACTTTCCAGCAATCAGAAATGTTCAGTGAGGATTTGGGTGCCTCTGAAGGCTTGGAGCACTCTGTCATCTTGATAGGATGTTAAAGATAAGATCCCATCATCGCAGAAAGTTGGATGTGACCTTTATGCCCAGTTAAAATACTTAGATGTATTGCATGGAGCACTGCGTGTGGTGCATAAACAATGAATTCTGGAATGCTGAAAAGAAATTTAAAAAATTAAAAACTAAAAACAAACAAACAAAACAAAATTATTTAGATGTAATTACTCTTTTTGTTTTGGAACAAAAGTGTTTTTTTGATGCCAGGACAGGGTTCCTTTATGGTTTACAGCATAATGAAATTCTTTTATAACTGAATGCCCGGTGGGGAGAGATCTCTAAATGTTTTTCCAGACCCTTCCCCAAGTATACTTTAGCAGTTAACTTACTGAACATCTTGTTCCTGACTGAGAGCTTCTAGAGGCCAGAAAACGGGTATTTCTTATTTTTAAATTTTTTAAAATTTTTTCAGTGTTCCAAGATGCATTGTTTATGCAGCACACCCAGTGCTCCATGCAATATGTACCCTCCTTAATAGCCACCACGAGGCTCACTATACTCCCAACCCCCTACACACCAAAACCCTGTTTGTTTCTCAGAGTCCACAGGCTCTCATGGTTTGTCTCCCTCTCTGATTTCCCCCAACTCACTTCTCTTTTCTCCTCCTCCCAATGCCCCCGTGTTATTCCTTATGCTCTACAAGTAAGTGAAACCATATGATAATTGAGTCTCCAGTCACAATATCCCATTGTATATATGGACCATATCTTCTTTATCCATTTGTCTGTTGAAGGGCTTCTTGGCTCTTTCCACAGTTTGGTAACTGTGGCCATTGCTGCTATGAACATTGTGATATAGATGGCCCTTCTTTTCACTACATCAGTATCTTTGGGATAAATACCCAGTAGTGCAATTGAAGGGTCATAGGGTAGCTCTATTTTTAATTTCTTAAGGAATCTCCACACTGTTTTCCAAAGTGGCTATACCAAATTGCATTCCCACCAAGAGTGCAAGAAGCTTCCCCTTTCTCCACATCCTCTCCAACACTTGTTGTTTACTGTTTTGTTAATTTTGGCCATTCTAAATGGTGTAAGGTGGTATCTCAATGTGGTTTTGATTTGAATCTCCCTTATAGCTAATGATGAGCATTTTTTCGTGTGTCTGTTAGCCATTTGTATGTCTTCTTTGAAGAAGCGTCCTATGCTATTTGTTATGCTCCACAAACAAGTATTACGGAGGGCACAGATTGAATGGAGCACTGAGTGTGGTAGAAAAATAATGAATACTGTTTTTCTGAAAATAAATAATTTATAAAAAAAAAAAAGAGAAGTGTCCTTTCATGCCTTCTGCCTGTTTTGTGACATATTTCATTTTGTTTCGTTTTGTTTTGTTCCTGCCCCTTATATTATAGCTTAGACTGTGCAGAGAAAAGAAATCCTAATGTACTCTTATAATTAATTAAAAAAAAAAAAACATTGCAGTTTGTTTGTAATGGGTCAGGTTTGCCAGAACATGGTTTCCTTTAATTTAATCTTCACTGCAAAATAAACCTATGGTTTTGTAACATTTTTATTTAAAGGTGGAGAAGCAGAGTCTCTGAAAGGTGAACTGATTTGTTTGAGTTCACACAGCTTAGAATTAGAGGGTTTGAGATGAAATTTATATGGCTCCAAAAACCAGCCCTCTCTGAGGAGGACTGCAGAATATGAGGTAAGGGATTCCTAAGGTACCAGAGCCCCATATTTGCTGAAGATATGTTGACTCTATTCTGAGAAGAACTTCTAGATGTTGTGGTGGGCAATATGGTGGGGTAAAGAGAAGAAAAATAATATTTATTGAGCACATACTGCATGCTAAGAAGTGTATTAGCTCTGTCATAGATGTTCCCTAATTTAATTTTTTCTGTAATTCTCAGAGACACCTATTCTTAATTCTCTTTTACAGAAGGAGAATTTGAATCTCAAAGAGGTTAAGTAACTTACCCAAAGCAAGATAGCTGGCAAGTATCATAACTAGGATTCAAACCAAATGTTCATGATGACAAGGCCCAAACTCATTCCACTACCTAATTATGGAAAGGGACTGGAGAAATAGGGAAAGAATTTCACACAGGCAAAAGTGGTCAGCAAAGACAAGAGGGAACAAGGAAGCATCATTCGATTTTTGAGAGATTTATTTTGGTTTCTAAGTTCCAATTCATTTAAGTCCAAGAACAATGGGTTCAGGGCATTAAGATCAAAGCCTGTAGCTATTTGAGAATGTATCTGAGATACTGTAATCAAGTCACCTTACTGCAGCTTAATTTAAAAGAGAGCCAATAAACTTTAATAGCTGTATATGGGGCCAGATATTTATTACCCAGCCTTGCTTCATTGTGATCTAGTTAAGGCTTTTTCTGCCTGTCTGAAAAAGATATAAATAAATAAATAAATAAATAAATAAATAAATAAGACTTAAGTTGTTTTGAAACTACCCTTAGTTTATGAGACAGCACACAGGATTTCTATTTTTCCTCACCTAGACACACATGAACAAGTTACATAGGATCTCAAGGAAAAGCGAGGCAGTATTAGATTGGCTGATGGAAAGCAACCCAAATGTCTTGCTCAGCACTGTATCACAAGAGCATTTCTGAAATCTTTGACAACGAAGCTTTCCTGCTGATTGAATTACCCCAAAGAAAGTGATCAACAGGAAGTGTTAAACACATTGCCCAGAAATTAACTGCTTTGTCAGTGCAGTCGCTTCTACCAGCTCTGCTGGGAATAGTAAATATTTCATTTATTCAAGGACTCTGAGCATTTCCATGGGGTAATGGTAATGAGGTTTTCTTTTATGTTTGTATTGAATCTTTTGTCTATATTAATAATGTAGAAGTCATCTGTCCAGGCAATTCTTACATGGGGCGTATATTACCTTAAATATATTGCATCATATAATAGATCTTTTTCCCCCCACCATTTTCTCAGAAGCTCTCATGAGTATCATGGCTCAAGGTAAAGCTGTGGCAAAATCCAGAAGTTCTAAACTCTTTACTGAGGCTGATGTAACAAAGTCCTAACCATCTTAACTCATTGACCTTGACAAGAGGATAATTTAGGAGAATTTAAGCCATTCTAAGCTCATCAAGATGGAACAAAGGATTGAGTCCCCAGGGGTTGCTCTTAGGGATAGTGGCAAGAAGTGAAACTAGAAAACTCTTTGGAATCCATGCCATAGAGTAATTTTTGCCAGGCAGCCTGTCTTAGCTTTATTTTTGTTGGAGCTTTTTCAATAATACAGACTGAGATTTGTATACATGTTATGAAATCAGGGAAATGAGGTATCTCCCAGTAACTTAAGACAATGAAAAATAGATTTTCTGAAGTTAAACTTAAAACAACATTGGTTGGGTGGGGAGTGGGAGGTTGGGGTACCAGGTGGTGGGTATTACAGAGGGCATGGATTGTATGGAGAACTGGGTGTGGTGAAAAAATAATGAATACTGTTATGCTGAAAATAAATAAAAAATAAATTAAAAAATAAAAAAAAACATTGGTTGGGAAAGAGATATGCAAAATCATCTTTGAAAGTATCTTGACATCCATTAAGACTGATTGATACCAGGAGGTGGGTATTACAGATGGCACGGATTGCATGGAGCACTGGGTGTGGTGAAAAAATAATGAATACTGTTTTTCTGAAAATAAATAAATCAATTTAATAAAAAGAAAATAAAAATAAAAAAGAATGTGTTGACCCATTGTAGGTAATAATCCTGTGCATCATAGAAAAGGAAGTTGTGCAGTAGTTCTGGGTGAGCTTCTGACTTGGAGGCTCTGACCTGAGTGCTTCTGTGGTATAAATCTGTTTTAGGAGCCAGCCAGGGAGCTAATTGAGGGGGCCACTATAATATGAAGGTTCCAGTGAGGAAATTAAACTCATCTAATAAGTCATTTTGAATCACCACTTTGCGGCTGGTACTAGGGAGTGAGCTGACAGGGAGATGTTGTGAGGCAGTATAAAGATTATTTGACTAGCAAATATGACTTTGGATGAGAAGATCTTGGCTATCTGCCAGCCTACTCCCCTATCTAACTATGTAACTATGCACAAGTCACTTCACCTCTCTGATACTCCATTTTCTGATGACTTGCCAGTCTCACATTTTACCACTCTATGTCAAATTTTGCACTTTATCTTTCTAGATTTCCAGACTGCTTTTGTAAACACCATGTATTTTCCTATGCTGCCTCCCCTGCCCTAAGTTTATAGTACCACCTACATTCCCTCAGTTGCTCTCTACCACCTGGATTCTTGGTACCTTCCAGGGTTAAGTGTGTATTTGCCAATCTCTTGGTCAATGAACCTGTCTGCCCCTGCCAGCTACCTCTACAGCTATCAGCTTTGATTTCAGAAACCCGTAAGTGTTTCTGAGGTCCCAAAGTGGCTTGCACAAGTGAATTCTTAATTTCTCAGTCTTTCACTAGATAGCTGAAAGCATGTCATTTGAAGGAGAAAATACATGTAAATAGTATAGTTTCAGAGTCAGAACAGTCTCAGTAGAGAAATGATAGAAAGATATAGTTTGACATTCTTAATAACTACCATCATAAGTAATGATTGAATTCCTTTATAAGGCAGTTAACTCCCTGTCACTGAAAGTATTCAGTCAGAGAATGAGTGACTCCTGACCACAAAAAGAGGATTTTTGCCTTACTGGGAAGATCAGATTAGATGGTCTTTAGGGTCTACTTAACAGATGAGTAGGTTAGAAAGTGACAAATGACAGGACAGACAGAAGCAAAGAGTTTCAGAAAAGACCATCAATGTTGACACATGCAACTAAAGATTATTAGGCTTGCATTTGTTTATTAATGCATTCATTAATTTATTCACCTTTTATCAGATGTGTATTATGCTCCAGGCACAATGCTAAATACTAGGGATTCAGTCGCAGCCCCCCAAAAGAGCATAAGCCGGGGATAAAAGACATATATATAGACAAATGGATATAATACAATGTGCTCAATGATATAAAGGAAGGGCAAATTAAGTGTGGCATAGAGCAGAACTTAAAGGAAAGAGAAAACAACTTCATATATAGATTGGGGGTAGCTTCAGAGAGGAGTTAGATCTTAAAACATGAGAGACTTTAGCAGGATTAAAAATGGGAGCTGATCAGGGCAACTGGGTCAGTCAGTTATTAAGTGTCTGCCTTCAGCTTAGGTCATGATCACAGGATCCTGGGATTGAGCCTCGCATCAGGCTCCCTGCTCACTAGGGAGCCTGCTTCTCCCTCTCCCATTGCTCCTACTTGTGTCCTCTCTCTTGTTGTCTCTCTCTGTCAAATAAATAAAATCTTTTTTAAAAAATTGGAGCTGATCATCATGACCTTGTGAGGTTTAATTCATGAGTGTAAGGCTTGTTCAACATTCAAAAGTCAATCCATGTGATTCACAACAATGAACTAAAAAATAAAATACAATTATTTCAATCGAAAAAAAAAAAAATTGGAGCTGATCATGTATTTTTCCAGGCAAAATAACAGCTTTAGTGAAAGCATTGGGATGTGAAAGAGTAAAGTATATTTGAGAAAAACAGAGAAGGTAAATGGGGTGAATGAAGGGAAAGGCAAGCACTCAGGCTGAATGGGGAAGGCAAGTTTCTACAGAAAGGCTTTAAACACCAGACTGAATGTAATTTTTAGGTTATAAATAAGGTAGCTAGCACAGAATGGACACTAAGACATTGTAGTTGCCTCCCTCTCTAGTTCTTCCTTTCTTGTGCTTGGATATCTAGGTGCATTAGAGGAGGGAGCAAAGACTTTTCATCACTGTCCAAGGTCTGGCCAAGGTGCATGCCTACTTGACCTCCATATGAGAATTATTCATCCTGGCTATCTAGTTATCAACAGTGCAAAACCCTGTTAGGGAGGGGTATTATGTTAGAGGAGGTTACAAAGCTGGCACTCATTCTTAGTGAATTGGATAAATAGTCCCAGGGAAAACTACGAAGGTTATTGCAAGGAGGACCTAAATTCAGATGTGGCTGTGCACTCACTGTGTATACATTGACCAACAGTATCTGTCACACTAAGATGTGGATTCAAATGGACATTGTTGCTTTTGTGATTAATAAAATACAAATTCATGGGGGAACCCTCCTACACTGTTGGTGGGAATGCAAGCTGGTGCAACCACTCTGGAAAACAGCATGGAGGTTCCTCAAAAAGTTAAAAATAGAGCTACCCTATGACCCAGCAATTGCACTACTGTGTATTTACCCTAAACATACAAATCTTGGGATCTGAAGGGGCATGTACACCTGAATGTTTATAGCAGCAATGTCCACAATAGCCAAACTATGGAAAGAACCTAGATGTCCATCATTGGATAAATGGATAAAGATGTAGTATGTGTGTATATATACACACATACTACATACTATATATATATATATTCATTCCTTTTGATGGCTGCATAGTATTTCATTGTGTGTGTATATATATATATATATATATATATGGTATATATACCTATATATCTATATGCTATTAGGTATATATACCATATATATATATATATAGTGTATATATACCTATATATCTATATACAGCATATAGATATATAGGTATATATACTATATACTGTATATATATATACACACACATATAGTAATATACTATATATGTATATACTACATATATATACACACACACACATATATATATATATAGATATATATACTATATATATACAATGAAATACTATGCAGCCATCAAAAGAAATGAAATCTTGATTTTGCAATGATGTGGATGGAACTAGAGGGTATTATGCTGAGTGAAGTAAGTCAATCAGAGAAAGATAATTATCATATGATCTCCTTGATATGAAGAATTTGAGAGGCAATGTGGGCAGTTTGAGGGGTAGGGAAGGAAAAAAATGAAACAAGATGGGATTGGGAGGGAGACAAACCATAAGACACTCTTAATCTTACAAAACAAACTGAGGGTTGCTGGGGGAAGGGGGCTAGGGAGAGGGTGGTTGGGTTATGGACATTGGGGATGTTATGGCCCATGGTGAGTGCTGTGAAGTATGTAAACCTGGCGATTCACAGACATGTACCCCTGGGGCTAATAATACATTATATGTTAATAAAAAATATAAAAAAATAAAATAAAATACAAATTCAGTTGAAAACGTCACTGAATTAATTGTTATTATATAGTTCTTGAGCAAAAATACAAGATGTCCTTCAACGGACTAATGGATAAGGAAAATGTGTTCCATATACAATATGGAGTATTATGCCTCCTCAGAAAGGATGAATACCCAACTTTTGTAGCAACATGGACGGGACTGGAAGAGATTATGCTGAGTGAAATAAGTCAAGCAGAGAGAGTCAATTAACATATGGTTTCACTAATTTGTGGAGCATAACAAATAGCATGGAGGACATGGGGAGTTAGAGAGGAGAAAGGAGTTGGGGGAAATTGGAAGGGGAGGTGAACCATGAGAGACTATGGACTCTGAAAAACAATCTGAGGGGTTTGAAGTGGCGGGGGGGTGGGAGGTTGGAGTACCAGGTGGTGGGTATTATAGAGGGCACGGATTGCAGGGAGCACTGGGTGTGGTGAAAAAATAATGAATACTGTTATGCTGAAAATAAATAAGTTAATAAAAAAATACAAATACTATCATGTGACAGCTTGAGGAAAGTTTTTTTTTTTTAATTTTAGCTTTTTAGTGTTCCAAGATTCATTGATTATGCACACACCTTGTGCTCCATGCAATTCAAGAAAAGTTTTTTAAGATTTGAAAGTTTCTCATGTTTGTAAAAATCAGTAATAGTGACTCTTAATCTCACAAAACAAACTGAGGGTTGCTGGGGGGAGGGGGTTTGGGAGAAGGGGGTGGGATTATGGACATTGGGGAGGGTATGTGCTTTGGTGAGTGCTGTGAAGTGTGTAAACCTGGTGATTCACAGACCTGTACCCCTGGGAATAAAAATATATGTTTATAAAAAAAAATTAAAATAATCAGTAATAGTGGTTAACTGGGAAAGATATGTTCAAACCCTGATTTTCCCACTTAGCATTGCCCTTTCCATATTGTACTGTAATTTACTATTAGTGTGAGTTTCTCCACCACTCTGTACTTCTCAGAGTCTCAGATGATCAAATGTCTTTTTTTTTCTTTCAATCCTTTTTTAAAAATTTTTTATTTTTTATAAACATATTTTTATCCCCAGGGGTACAGGTCTGTGAACCGCCAGGTTTACACACTTCACAGCACTCACCAAAGCACATACCCTCCCAAATGTCCATAACCACACCCCCCTTCTCCCAACCCCCCTCCCCCTAGCAACCTTCAGTTTGTTTTATGAGATTAAGAGTCACTTATGGTTTGTCACCCTCCCAATCCCATCTTGTTTCATTGATTCCTCTCCTACCCACTTAAGCCCCCATGTTGCATCACCACTTATAAATATCAGGGAGATCATATGATAGTTGTCTTTCTCCGATTGAGTTATTTCACTAAGCATGATACGCTCTAGTTCCATCCACGTTGTCGCAAATGGCAAGATTTCATTTTTTTTGATGGCTGCTTGGTATTCCATTGTGTATATATACCACATCTTCTTTATCCATTCATCTGTTGATTGACATCTAGGTTCTTTCCATAGTTTGGCTATAGTGGACATTGCTGCTATAAACATTCAGGTGCACGTGCCTCTTTGGATCACTACGTTTGTATCTTTAGGGTAAATACCCAGTAGTGCAATTGCTGGGTCATAGGGCAGTTCTATTTTCAACATTTTGAGGAACCTCCATGCTGTTTTCCAGAGTGGTTGCACCAGCTTGCATTCCCACCAACAGTGTAGGAGGGTTCCCCTTTCTCCACATCCTCGCCAGCATCTGTCATTTCCTGACTTGTTGATTTTAGCCATTCTGACTGGTGTGAGGTGATATCTCATTGTGGTTTTGATTTGTAATTCCCTGATGCCGAGTGATATGGAGCACTTTTTCATGTGTCTGTTGGCCATCTGGATGTCTTCTTTGCAGAAATGTCTGTTCATGTCCTCTGCCCATTTCTTGATTGGATTATTTGTTCTTTGGGTGTTGAGTTTGCTAAGTTCTTTATAGATTTTGGACACTAGTCCTTTATCTGATGTGTCGTTTGCAAATATCTTCTCCCATTCTGTCAGTTGTATTTTGGTTTTGTTAACTGTTTCCTTTGCTGTGCAAAAGCTTTTGATCTTGATGAAATCCCAATAGTTCATTTTTGCCCTTGCTTCCCTTGCCTTTGGCGATGCTCCTAGGAAGATGTAGATGTGGCTGAGGTCGAAGAGGTTGCTGCCTGTGTTCTCCTCAAGGATTTTCATGGATTCCTTTCTCACATTGAGGTCCTTCATCCATTTTGAGTCTATTTTTGTATGTGGTGTAAGGAAATGGTCCAATTTCATTTTTCTGCATGTGGCTGTCCAATTTTCCCAACACCATTTATTGAAGAGGCTGTCTTTTTCCATTGGACATTATTTCCAGCTTTGTCAAAGATTAGTTGACCATAGAGTTGAGGGTCTATTTCTGGACTCTCTATTCTGTTCCATTGATCTATGTGTCTGTTTTTGTGGCAGTACCATGCTGTCTTGATGATGACAGCTTTGTAATAGAGCTTGAAGTCTAGAATTGTGATGCCACCAACTTTGGCTTTCTTTTTCAATATCCCTTTGGCTATTCGAGGTCTTTTCTGGTTCCATATACATTTTAGAATTATTTGTTCCATATCTTTGAAAAAGATGGATGGTACTTTGATAAGAATTGCATTAAATGTGTAGATTGCTTTAGGTAGCATAGACATTTTCACAATATTTATTCTTCCAATACAGGAGCATGGAACATTTTTCCATTTCTTTGTGTCTTCCTCAATTTCTTTCATGAGTAATTTATAGTTTTCTGAGTCTAGATTCTTAGCCTCTTTGGTTAGGTTTATTCCTAGGTATCTTATAGTATGGAGTGCAACTGTAAATGGGAATGACTCCTTAATTTCTCTTTCTTCTGTCTTGTTGTTGGTGTAGAGAAATGCAACTGATTTCTGTGCATTGATTTTATATCCTGACACTTTACTGAATTCCTGTACAAGGTCTAGCAGTTTTGGAGTGGAGTCTTTTGGGTTTTCCACATATAGTATCATATCATTTGCGAAGAGTGAGAGTTTGACTTCTTCTTTGCCAATTTAGATGCCTTTAATTTCCTTTTGTTGTCTGATTGCTGAGGATAGGACTTCTAGTACTATGTTGAATAGCAGTGGTGGCAATGGACATCCCTGCCATGTTCCTGACCATAGCAGAAAAGCTTTCAGTTTTTCTTCATTGAGAATGATATTTGTGGTGGGTTTTTCATAGATGGCTTTGATGATATTGAGGTATGTGCCCTCTATCCCTACACTTTGAAGAGTTTTGATCAGGAAGGGATGCTGTACTTTGTCAAATGCTTTTTCAGCATCTATTGAGAGTATCATATGGTTCTTGTTCTTTCTTTTATTGATGTGTTGTATCACATTGATTGATTTGCGGATGTTGAACCAATCTTGCAGCCCTGGAATAAATCCCACTTGGTCGTGGTGAATAATCCCTTTAAGGTACTGTTGAATCCTATTGGCTAGTATTTTGGTGAGAATTTTCACGTCTGTGTTCATCAAGGATATCGGTCTATAGTTCTCTTTTTTGCTGGGATCCTTGTCTGGTTTTTGGATCAAGATAATGCTGGCCTCATAAAATGAATTTGGAAGTTTTCCTTCCATTTCTATTTTTTGGAAAAGTTTCAGGAGAATAGGAATTAGTTCTTCTTTAAATGTTTGGTAGAATTCCCCTGGGAAGCCGTCTGGCCCTGGGCTGTTGTTTGTTTGGAGATTTTTAATGACTGTTTCAATCTCCTTAATGCTTATGGATCTGTTCAGGCTTTCTATTTCTTTCTGGTTCAGTTGTGGTAGTTTATATGTTTCTAGGAATGCATCCATTTCTTCCAGATTGTCAAATTTATTGGCGTAGAGTTGCTCATAGTATGTTCTTATAATAGTTTGTATTTCTTTGGTGTTAGTTGTGATCTCTCCTCTTTCATTCATGATTTTATTTATTTGGGTCCTTTCTCTTTTCTTTTTGATAAGTCTGGCCAGGAGTTTATCAATTTTATTAATTCTTTCAAAGAACCAGCTCCTAGTTTCGTTGATTTGTAATATTGTTTTTTTGGTTTCTATTTCATTGATTTCTGCTCTGATCTTTATGATTTCTCTTCTCCTGCTGGGCTTAGGGTTTCTTTCTTGTTCTTTCTTCAGCTCCTTTAGGTGTAGGGTTAGGTTGTTTACCTGAGACCTTTCTTGTTTCTTGAGAAAGGCTTGTACCGCTATCTATTTTCCTCTGAGGACTGCCTTGTTGTGTCCCACAGATTTTGAAGCGTTGTGTTTTCATTATCATTTGTTTCCATGATTTTTTTTTCAATTCTTCTTTAATTTCTCGGTTGACCCATTCATTCTTTAGAAGGATGCTGTTTAGTCTCCATGTATTTGGGTTCTTTCCAAACTTCCTCTTGTGGTTGAGTTCTAGCTTCAGAGCATTGTGGTCAGAAAATATGCAAGGAATGGTCCCAATCTTTTGATACCAGTTGAGTCCTGATTTAGGACTGAGGATGTGATCTATTCTGGAGAATGTTCCATGTGCACTAGAGAAGAATGTGTATTCTGTTGCTTTTGGATTAAATGTTCTGAATATATCTCATGTCCATCTGATCCAGTGTGTCATTTAAGGCCTTTATTTCCTTGTTGATCTTTTGCTTGGATGATCTGTCCATTTCAGTGAGGGGAGTGTTAAAGTTCCCTGCTATTATTGTGTTATTGTTGATGTGTTTCTTTGATTTTGTTATTAATTGGTTTATATAGTTGGCTGCTCCCACGTTGGGGGCATGGACATTTAAAATTGTTAGATCTTCTTTTTGGACAGACCCTTTGAGTATGATATAGTGTCCTTCCTCATCTCTTATTATAGTCTTTGGCTTAAATCTAATTGATCTGTTATAAGGATTGCACTCCTGCTTTCTTCTGATATCCATTAGCATGGTAAATTCTTTTCAACCCCCTCACTTTAAATCGGAGGTGGCTTCGGGCTTAAAATGAGTTTCTTGGAGGCAACATATAGATGGGTTTTGTTTTTCTATCCATTCTGATACCCTGTGTCTTTTGACAGGGGCATTTAGCCCATTAACATTCAGTTTAACTTTTGAGAGATATGAATTTAGTCCCATTTTATTGCCTGTAAGGTGACTGTTACTGTATATGGTCTCTGTTCCTTTCTGATCTACCACTTGTAGGCTCTCTCTTTGGTTAGAGGAACCCTTTCAATATTTCCTGTAGAGCTGGTTTGGTGTTTGCAAATTATTTCAGTGTTTGTTTGTCCAGGAAGCTTTTAATCTCTCCTTCTATTTTCAATGATAGCCTAGCTGGATATAGTATTCTTGGCTGCATGTTTTTCTCGTTTAGTGCTCTGAAAATATCATGCCAGCTCTTTCTGGCCTGCCAGGTCTCTGTGGATAAGTCAGCTGCCAATCTAATATTTTTACCATTGTATGTTGCAGACTTCTTTTCCCTAGCTGCTTTCAGGATTTTCTCTTTGTCACTGAGACTTGTAAATTTTACTATTAGGTGATGGGGTGTGAGCCTATTCTTATTGGTTTTGAGGGGCGTTCTCTGAACCTCCTGAATTTTGATGCTTGCTCCCTTTGCCATATTGAGGAAATTCTCCCCAATAATTCTCTCCAGTATACCTTCTGCTCCCCTCTCTCTTTCCTTTTCTTCTGGAATCCCAATTATTCTAATGTTGTTTCTTCTTATGGTGTCACTTATCTCTTGAATTCTCCCCTCGTGGTCCAGTAGCTGTTTGTCCCTCTTTTGCTCATTTGCTTTATTCTCTGTCATTTGGTCTTCTATATTACTAATTCTTTCTTCTGCCTCATTTATCCTAGCAGTGAGAGCCTCCATTTTTGATTGCACCTCATTAATAGCTTTTTAAATTTCAACTTGGTTAGATTTTAGTTCTTTTATTTCTCCAGAAAGGGCTTTTATATCTCCTGAGAGGGTTTCTCTAATATCTTCCATGCCTTTTTCAAGCCCAGCTAGAACCTTGAGAATTCTCATTCTGAACTCTAGATCTGACATACTACCAATGTCTGTATTGATTAGGTCCCTAGCCTTTGGTACTGCCTCTTGCTCTCTCTTTTTTTTTTTTTTTGTGGTTAATTTTTCTGCCTTGTCATTTTGTCCAGATAAGAGTATATGAAGGAGCAAGTAAAATACTAAAAGGGTGACAGCAATCCCATGAAAATATGCTTTAACCAAATCAGAAAGGATCCCAAATCGTGAGGGGGGAGAAAGGGGATAAAAAGAGGTTCAAAAAGAAGGAAAGAAAAAAAAAAGAATTAAAAAAAGAAAACGAATAAAGAAAAGTATAAAAAAGAAAAAATATATATATTAGATAAACTAGTTTAAATACGCTAAAAAAGAAAAGGGCAAAAGTTAAAAAAAATTTAACAGAAGAAGAGAAACAAAATGAAAAAGAATAAAATTAAATTAACTGCAATACTAAAATGCCACAGGGAGAAAGCCATGATTTCTGTGCTTGCTTTCTCCTCCTCTGGAATTCTGCTGCTCTGCTTGGTATTGAAACCGCACTCCTTGGTAGGTGAACTTGGTCTTGGCTGGATTTCTTAATCTTCTGGGGGATGGGCCTGGTGTAGTAATTCTCAAGTGTCTTTGCCCCAGGCGGAATTGCACCGCCCTTACCAGGGGCTGAGTAATCCATTCGGGTTTGCTTTCGGGAGCTTTTTTTCCCTGAGCACTTCCCGGATGACGGGAATACAAATGGCGGCCTCCTGGCCTCGGCCTGGAGGAGCCGAGAGCCCGGGGCCCCACTCCTCAGTGCGCCATCAGAGAACAGCACCCAGTAACTCCTGTCTGCCTGACCTCCGGCCGCGCTCCGATCTCATCGTGCCTGTGGCTGGTTCAAGGTAACACCGAGCTGTGAGCTTACTGTTGGCTCTGTCTCTGTAGCTGGCTTTCCCGTTCCAATACCCACAAGCTCTGCCACACTCAAACATCCCCGATCCTTCTGTGACCCTGCGGGGCCTGAGGCCATGCTGACCCCACGTGGACTTCGCCCCGGTTTAGCCTCTGGAGAGATGTCCCTCAGCAGAACAGACTTTTAAAAATCCTGATTTTGTGCTCCGTTGCTCTGCCACTTGCCGGGAGCCACCCCATCCCCCGAAGGTCTATCTTCCCGTCGCTTTGGATTCACTTCTCCGCCAGTCCTACCTTTCAGAAAGTGGTTGTTTTTCTGTTTCTGGAATTGCTGTTCTTCTTCTCTTGGATCTGCAGATGTATTTGTAGGTGTTTGCAATCTTTAGATAAGCTATCTAGCTGATCTCCTGCTAGCTGAAGTCGTCTCAGCCTGCTACTTCTCCGCCATCTTGACTCCTCCCCTGAGATGATCAAATGTTTTATTTCACCTTTATGTCTCTAGAATCTAGAACTGATGCTGGGAAAGTGAAATCAATACATGCCTGTAGACCTCACATGCTGTATACTGAATCCACTAGTCATATGGCCTTGGATACATTATGTAAGCTCCCTGAACCTTAGTTTCCTCAGAATAAATGAAAGCTAACACTACATTATGTTGAAGTGTTGTGAGAATAAGGAACAGTAATGTATGTTACAGGATCCAGTACAGAGTCTGACAAATTGCAGATGCTCAAAAATTCTTATTTTCCCTTTCTCCCTTCCTCAGCATTTGATTAAAGGTGCTCATGATTTTTTTAATCAAGCAAATTTACATATTTATATCTGTACTTTGAAATCACTATCAGGAGAGTGACGAATAAGAAGCTTGGGGTAGGGGGAGGGAGAGATTAGGAATAGTGAAAGGAGGAGATAATGGCAACAGGAAGGCAAGTTACAGAACTGCTTCAGTAGTATAGGTAAGAGGTTGTGAAGCTTGGACCAAAGCAGTAGAGATGAAGATGAAGAAGAGGACATAAAACCTAAAAAAATAATATTTTGGGCCTAGTGTTTCTGAGAAAAGTGCTTCATTGCAGTGGATTATTTTCCCTATGGTTTACATATAGGGATCATATTTTCTTTGGAGCTGTGCAAAGAGAGAGACCTCTCTGAAGAATTATGGAAGTTATTTCTTAAGTTAGATATGGAGACAGCTCCTGGGAAAGCGTGTAGAAACTGCATATTAGGAAGGATTGGAAACACAATGAAGTCTTGGGAACAAAGGGAAATGAGTCCTGAGAGAGTTTAGGGATACTGGCATGGCCTTGGCAGTTTATATACATCTGATGTATTTAGACAGAAAAGTACTGTCAACAAGAAAAAACGAGAGCCTGTTCACTTTATGGTTAATCTTTGGGGAATTAGTTCTCCCACTGCCCATGTAATAGATGCCCAGGACCTACCCCTAATAGTAAGAATCTGATATGTGAAGGAGGTATATTTGTAAACTATTAGAAAGGCTTATCCTGAATTGGGTACCCTTTCACTCAGCCCAGGCCTTGATAGTCCTCCTCTTGTTTTCTACTTCATTTCTCCATTTGAAAAGTGATTTTGAAAACTAACACACAAACTGACCAATTATGCAAACAAGGTAAAACTCCCACAGACCACATGAGGAATAGAACAGAGATTATTTCTGTCTGTCTAGTTAGAATTTGCATATGCTGGAATATTTCTGACAGGTTCCTTGTGGCTCTCCTAAGAGAAAAGTTCGTGAATCTACATTTAAGTAGAAAATGAGGGAAGTTCAGGTAGGAAAAAAAAAATGGAGCAAGGTTCTTTACTTTCTTAAATTTCTTTTTTTTTTAATTTCTTTTCAGTGTAACAGTATTCATTGTTTTTGCATCACACCCAGTGCTCCATGCAATACATGCCCTCCTCAATACCCACCACCTGGTTACTCCAACATCCCACCCCCCCACCCCTTCAAAACCCTCAGTTTTTTTTTTTCAAAGTCCATAGTCTCTCATGGTTCACCTCCCCTTCCAATTTCCCTCAACTCCCTTCTTCTCTCCATCTCCCCATGTCCTCCGTGTTGTTTGTTATGAATTTCTATTATACAGTTATGTGACACAAAATGGCAGTGAATGATGGTGCTTCTTGCTCATATCTTCAGATAAATGAGAAAAATGACTCCCCATTGTCTTGATAGGAAAGAGGCTATGAATTGTTTTTTTCCTAACCTTTAAAAATGTTTCAACAACAAATATATTGGATATTGTCTTTATCCCTTCTCTACTCCTTCAGTATCAAGGCTTTCAGGTCAAGATCCTATACTAACTTTTTCCCCCCCAAAACAGGAAGAAGTGGTGTCTGAAATTAGTCTTTTTTTTTTAAATTAGTCTTGCTGCTATAAACATAGTCCTCAATGTGTCTGGGCATGAGGATATGTGGGGAACGTCAGCAGTTTGCCTGGTCATGGAAAACTTTCTCCACTTGTTTCATTGTACAGCACTCTAATTTCCCATTAGGACTGGATCAAGTTAATGCTTAAAATGAATCCCAACTTGCTTTACTAGAATTTTGACACCAATCTCAAGACAGTCCCATCCTCTAGAGAGGCAAAATCTTCTCTTCGCACTTCCTTCAATGAACTGGTCTCCCAGAATCTTTACTGACGGCCTGATTTTTAGCTTTACATGCTACTGGGATCCCACATCCATGCCATTTGCTTGTCACATTGGGTCCCTGGGGCAAAAGTCTGCCTCAGTCATGCTGACCCAACTTGGCATCGTGCACTGGATGATAAACACGTAACTGCTCCCCAATCTCTTTTCCTCCTGCTCTTTTTTCCCTCTTACTCTCCACTGTCCAGCATCACCCAAATTCTTTGCCAAACATATTATGAGTCTTACCAGAGGCCAGTCACCTTGGACATATCCCTATCATCATTATTTCATACATTATATTATCTGTTTACATGTCTATCTCCCCAAATAGTCTTGAACTCTGAATACATAGTCTTATTTATTTCTGTGCTTTCATGAAATAATAGGACCTTAATACATGATTGTTAAACTGAGTTGAATGTAGAAGCTTTATTAAAAATGCTTGGTGTACAAAGTAAATGAAAACTAAGCTCTTGAGGGCTCATACCTAGGTTGGGGACATAGGAGCTATGTCCTGTGGTTGGCCGTATCAGATGATCAGAAGCTTTTGTGTCTGAACTGGAGAGAACACCTTAGGAAGCGGATTTAGAGCTCTGTGGATTACAGAAGACAGGAGACTTTCTAAGAAGGTATAGACACTGATCTTTCTAGATCTAAAACTTCTTAATTCACTCAAAGTTTCAAGGTGCTTGTTTCCAAAATAAATTTTAGAAAGACTTCTACTGGGGGTTTTGGAAAGTATCTTCCACCCACCCCTGACTTTGGATAAGAGAGAACTACTGAGTAATTCAGGGTTTTCTTAACACTTTCAGCTTTCCTGTCTGGGGGCAGGTGGCTTGTTTAAACATTTGGTTTTAGTTGGCAGCCAACAAGTTAACTAATCTCTATTCTAGTTGGCCAGTATAGTTTCTGGAAGGTTGAATGCCACAATTGGCAATACCAATGTTAAAATTTAACCACATCATCTGATATGGTGTAATAATACCCTCTTCAAAGGCCGCTAGTTTGTGAAGCTCTCGATATACCCCTGTGTTGTTGAATGGCAAAATCTAGAAGGTGACTTACATATTTAGTGCAGAGCTCAGGGTGTTAATTGTCACTCTGTCTTTCGTACATTGAGGGAAAAATTTCCTCTTCTTTGTGATCCCCAATGTAATTTTCATTGAGCTGCTTTGTGTCTATAATTCAATTATGAATGGAGAAAAGACCATGTCTTGGAAACAGACAGATTTGTGTCCATGTCCATGTGCAGACTACATCATTTACAAGTTGTGTGAATAGGGGAAGCCAATAAAACTTGCTGAATTTTAGTTTCAGCATCTGTAAGATGGGATCAAAATAGTTACTTTGCAAGTTTCTGGGGATGATTGAGTGACAAAATACACATAAAACTCCTAGCCCAGGGCCAGGCATATTAGTCATGTGGCAAATAGTAGTTGCCAGGATGAAGAAGATGATGATTATCTATAAAACTGGATAGTTCATAATAAAAATAATTAATTAAAAAAACTTGATAGTTCAAACCCACTTCACAGATATATACAGAACATTCCACCCTAAAACAACAGAATACTCATTCTTCTCAAGTGCACACAGAACCTTCTCAAGAATAGACCACATACTGGGTCACAAATCAGGACTCAACCAATACCAAAAGACTGAGATTATTCCCTGCATATTCTCAGATCACAATGCTTTGAAACTGGAGCTCAATCACAAGGAAAAGTTCAGAAGGAACTCAAACACCTGGTGGCTAAAGGCCACATTGCTTAAGAATGCTTGGATCAACCAGGAGATCAAAGAAGAACTGAAACTATTCATGGAAACCAATGAGAATGAAGACACTTCAGTCCAAAACTTATGGGATACAGCAAAGGCGGTCCTAAGGGGGAAATACATAGCCATCCAAGCCTCCCTCAAAAAAATTGAAAAATCCAGAACACACCAGCTGTCTCTACACCTTAAAGAACTGGAGAATCAACAACAAATCAAACCAACTCCACACATAAGAAGGGAAATCATCAAGATTAGAGCTGAGATCAATGAGGTAGAAACCAAAGATACAGTAGAATGTATCAATGAAACTAGAAGCTGGTTTTTTGAAAGAATCAATAAGATCAATAAGCCACTGGCCACAATAATCCAAAAGAAAAGAGAGAAAGCCCAAATTCACAAAATTATGAATAAAAAGGGAGAGATCACAACTAACACCAAGGAAATAGAAACAATCATCAGAAGTTATTATCAACAGTTATATGCCAATAAGCTTAGCAACCTTGATGAAATGGATCAAACCCATTTTAAATGGTTGTTGTGAGACAATAGCTTTGAAAATTGTAAAATGCTATGTAAACATAAGATATTATTTAAATTGCTATTGTGTTCATAGAGCAATCCCTACATACTTCTGTTATAAGAGTTATTATACTATATAGTAGTTCAGTTTTGACTTCTCTGATTCCCCACTACATTGACAGCTTCTTTCATGGGGTTCTTTCATGGGGTTGGGAGCTGTGTCACAGATGATCAGTAAATGTTTGGTAAGTAAAGAAGAAAGTTTTAATATTTCCCTTGACGTAAACAGCAATAACAGCAACTACTACTACTACTACTATTTATTTGTTTAATTTTTTCTAGTGACCCAGGACAATGCTAGGCATTTTCACATATATTTAATTTTCATAAAAACCTTGTGATATGAGCATTATTATCCCTACTTTACAGATAAAATAAGCATACGGTAGTGATCTTGTATGTACCCCTAGTTAATTTCCCTCATACACTTTTTACTTTTTTTTGCTTTTATCAAAAGTAAATTTCAGTCTATTCATTCTGTTAGTCCCCCAAGATTTGGGAATTGTGGGTTGGTTGTGAATGAATGAGAACTCTCTTTATAACTCAACTACATATTTCTATAATTGAAATATTTTCCCAAGACATAAGTGGAAAATAAAAGAGATATTTCAAAAAGAGTATGATCATCCTATGACAGCAGTAGAAGGGCAACTAATAAAAACAGTGGAATTTTAAAAGCAATTAGATAGATTAAATAGAATATTGCTATTTTTTGATCCCTGAGAGACAATCCGCCTTTGTGCATGGGATGCACTTGGGCCAAAAGAGGATACCGTTTGGAGACATATCTTGAAAGAAGGAAACAAAAGCGAAGATGAACTTTTGGGACTTCATCAAAATCAAAAGCTTCTGCATGGCAAAGGAAACAGTCAAGAAAACAGAGAGGCAACCCACGGAATGGGAGAAGATATTTGCAAATGACAGTAGAGACAAAAGCTTGATATCCAGGATCTATAAAGAACTCCTCAAACTCAACACACACAAAACAGATAATCATATCAAAAAGTGGGCTGAAGATATGAACAGACACTTCTCCAATGAAGACATACAAATGGCTATCAGACACATGAAAAAATGTTCATTATCACTACCCATCAGGGAGATTCAAATTAAAACCATATTGAGATATCACCTTACACCAGTTAGAATGGCCAAAATTAGCAAGACAGGAAACAACATTTGTTGGAGAGGATGTGGAGAAAGGGGAACCCTCTTACATTGTTGGTGGGAATGCAAGTTGGTGCAGCCTCTTTGGAGAACAATGTGGAGATTCCTCAAGAAATTAAAAATAGAACTTCCCTATGGCCCTGCCATTGCACTCCTGGGTATTTACCCCAAAGATACAGATGTCGTGAAAAGAAGGGCCATCTTTACCCCAATGTTTATAGCAGTATTGGCCACAGTTGCCAAACTATGGAAAGAATCAAGATGCCCTTCAGCGGATGAATGGATAAGGAAAATGTGGTCCATATACACTATGGAGTATTATGCCTCCATCAGAAAGGACGAATACCCAACTTTTGTAGCAACATGGGCGGGACTGAAAGAGATTATGCTGAGTGAAAAAAGTCAAGCAGAGAGAGTCAATTATCATATGGCTTCACTTATTTGTGGAACATAACAAAAAGCATGGAGGACATGGGGAGTTAGAGAGAAGGGGGTTGGGGTAAATTGGAAGGGAAGGTGAATCATGAGAGACTATGGACTCTGAAAAACAATCTGAGGGGTTTGAAGTGGCAGGGGGGTGGGAGGTCGGGGTACCAGGTGGTGGGTATTATAGAGGGCACGGATTGCATGTAGCACTGGGTGTGATGAAAAAATAATGATACTGTTATGCTGAAAATAAATAAATGAAAAAAATTCTCACATATAAAATGAAAAAAAAAAGAGGATACCGTTTGAGAGTGTACTTTGAAATGATAGCTTGAAGATTTATTTTCTAAAGAGGAAAGGGGAACCAAAATCTGGAAGGAAAAAAAAAAAAAGTTGCTACTTCCAGGGCCCTGTTAGAAACAAAAGAGTGTAAAATAGCATTTTCAGGATGATAAAGCAATACACTTCCAAATGATTTTAACAAAAGAAAGCTGGAGCAAAGGAAAGAGTAGAATTATAACCAGATAGGACTTGCAGCAGGGTTAGGTAGAGTCCATTATTTGTTTAGAGGATTTTCTGGGTCTGCTTTATGTTCAGTATTTGTGGAAGTTCATCCAAAGATATTTCATGAGGGAATGGGTAGCACTTATATTCATTAAGCCAGCATCAACAATATGACTTTTTGCCCATGATTTTGGAGGAGATTTAAAATGATTAATGCATCTTATAGTAGTTAGGAATGGAGGACTTTCTAAAACATCTTATCTTTATCTAATAAGGCCTCCTGAGGATACAAAAGCTTATTAAGGGATATAAAAATTTTTGAGGCAGTTTATTAAAAACACATTTACACCAATTTTCAAAATGTGCTGCTATTGTTTGTGGAAGCTATGAGATCAAAGCCTCTTTTGGAGTGTGTGTGGAAATGGGATACATAAAGTCCCCTGTTTAAAAAGGCAAGTGACACATGTTGCTCTGAGTGTAGCCGAATAGTCATAGGCTTTAAAATCAGTCTTGCAATCCAATGCTGGTGCAACTTAGTAGATTTAAGACCTGAGACAGATACTTCACTTTGTCCACACATAAATTAGGATAACAATATCTAATTCCTGCTTTTTTTCAAAGAGATTAAGTGAGATCATGTATACACAATGATGCTAAACCTGGGGGTCTGGGCATGATAAATACTTAATAAAAATTAGTTTAATCTAGGCAGCTAGCCAGCACAGTCTGAATAATGATCTGGGAAAAAAAAAAAAAAAGTTGTCTGGAAATCTGTGGATGAATGCGGTCTCTCTGCCACAGATCTGGCCCTCTGACCTATTTCTTTAATTTCCTTCTTGGACATAAGTATAGGTCATTCTTTGCTTAATAACTATTTATTGAGCACATCCTTTGCTTTAGGTTCTGAGGTACATTGGGAATGCCAAGTACTCTCATGAAGTTTATCCTTTTACATGGATTATTGCACCAGCCTTCTGGTTGATTTCCTTGCCTTCAATTTCTCTGCTTCAAATCTAGTCTCCATTTACTGTTTGTATGAGTTACCCAAAACACAAATCACATCATGTTGACCCCTTTCCAAAAACATGCCAGGTTTTTCTTCACCTGCGGAATTAAATTTCCTATTTGTAGACAGGACAGTCAAGGTCTTCATTAACTTTTCCCAGCTGACACCCATCGTCTTCCTCTCTAACCAGTTTTTATTTCACAATCCTCACTGGGTAGCAGGCTGCCCTTCCATGGTCATGCCCTGCATTGTCAGTAATCTTACCTCTCAAATTACTCGTTACAAGACTAGGCTAGGCTTTGCTGTTCCCTTAATATAAAATCCTTTATTAGTACTTCCATTATTAAAAATATTTTTCTGTATCAATAGAAATAGTGCTAAGGGACTGTAGAATGAGGGAGAAGAAGATCCTGCTCCATACTTCCCACACTGGATTTTGGTATCCACATCTTGGCTTTTTATTGTAAAC
Organism: Mustela putorius furo; assembly: GCF_011764305.1. Lineage (NCBI taxonomy): Eukaryota > Metazoa > Chordata > Mammalia > Carnivora > Mustelidae > Mustela > Mustela putorius. The sequence goes on along the minus strand of NW_025422005.1, from coordinate 38,538,805 downwards.
CTGCTGCTGACAGATGTCCAATGGAGAATGACTATTGGGAGTAGAAATATTTTCTTTAACCAAAACATGGCTCAAAAAAAAAAAATTAAATATGCACAGATAGAAAGTTACTATTTCATCCATATATTTCCTTTTTCTCCTTTACTTAAAAATATGATCTAAGTTTCATTTTAAACTCATTTACCTGATATGATCTAAGATTGAAATAATATGTTTAATTTCTTAACAAGGTCAGAAATATCTAAAGTTAATTTTATAATTATTTGTTTGAGTCATTTCAAATATTAAACTAATGGAACATTTTAATTTACTGGAATATATGTGTTGATAGTCCTGGATTAAATGGTTTCCAAGGTCCCAAGCAACTTTCCAAGGTTCCCATGGTTGAACTCACTGCTTTTGTTTTTCATATGTCCTGGCATTCCTCCTACTAGGACTGTCTGCTCAGTTGTTCTACCCAACACTGAATCACTCTTGGCTTCTGGTTATGAAGATTCTCTTCATCTGGTTTTCTTGGAAAATAGTTTCAGCGTTGGGAGGTTGTATTTGTGAATGTGTGTGCCTGCACACATGTGTGGGTCCAGCAAGAGCTGAGTTCTGACATATCATGAAAAAGTTTCTCTCATTAGAAGCCAAATCAGATATGACCCTGTTCTGCATTTCTTTGAAAACAATGATTTGAATTAATTTTATTTTTATGGCTAAAGTAAGTCTGTTCATTACTCATAAAACAAGTAGCGCTGTGGGACAAATGCACTGTGGTAAGGTAAGGAGAGAAAGGTCTCCAGCAATGATGCCAAATTCTTGGAAACCAACCTCCCCCAACATTTTAGGCAGCAATCAACATGCATCTTCTGAGACAGGCATTATGTGTCCACGAAAGGAGCAACTTGCCTTATAAAATCTGTCTTGAATTCCTCGAATATTCAGCTCTTCAGTTTCTGTTGTCTGAGAACTCCCTGCAAGGCTAGAGAAGATGGTGTGCATTTATGTGTGTGGTGGGGGATAGTGATAGTGGAGCAAGGCTGATGGGATAGGACTTCCCATCAGCCAAGGCAGATAGGTATCAGCCAAGGCAAACTGAGGAGGTGATGTCACCTACAAGGGTAATAAAAATCATCAGAATTATTATTGAAAAGAAATTATTAGTGAGCCATTATAGCTTAAGAGGGAAAGCATGGGTTTTAAAGTCAGAGAGAGGATCTCTTTTGAAACCTGGCTCCACCACTTTCTACTTGTATGATTTGAGGCAGATTGCAGAATTTCATCTAGGCAGTATCCTCATCTGCAGAAGAGATTTAACACCAAAATCAATTCATGTGTATAGGATAATCTAAAAATTAAACTGAATGTGTATGTGGGTATGGGTGTGTACACACACACTCAGAAAAAGCCATGGAGCAAACTAGATTAACAGTTAGAGCTGTTGTTACTGCAATTATAATGGTAGTAGAAGGAGAAGTAGGAGTTGAAGAGGGAAGGATAATATATAGTGAAAGAAAACATAAAGACCAAACATGGCCAAGTCAGTGGTGAAGAGAGTCAAGATTAGGAAAGGGCAAGAAGAAGCTTCATGAATGATGAGTATATGTGTAAAGAGGCTTATTTTGTGTTTTCTGGCTCTTGTTTGGCATAAACGCATGAACTTATTGGAGAACCATCCTGGCTTTTGATCTTTCTAAAAGGAGCATCATTCTGCCTTTTTTTTGTATTGTGTTTTATTAGTCACCATAAAATACATCATTAGTTTTTGATGCAGTGTTCCAAGATTCATTGTCTATGTACAATACCCAGTGCTCCATGAAATACATGCCCTCCTTAATACCGACCACCAGGCATATCCATATCCTCACTCCCTTCCCCTCTAAAGCCGGAGTCCACAGTCTTTCATGGTTCATCACCCCCTCTGATTACTGCCCCCTTCACTTTTCCTTTCCTTCTTCTAATATCTTTCATGTTATTCCTTATGTTACACAAGTAAGTGAAACCATATGATAATTGGCTTTATCTGCTTGACTTACTTCACTCAGCACAGACTGGAGGAGATCCTTCTGCCTTTTGAGCTACCTTTCCAGTTCTGTCTTTTTAGTCAATCAGTTTTGTTAAATCATTGGTTATACAGCATGGTTATACAGCAAGGTTATACACTCATAGACCACCTACTCTAACTGGGTCCAGCTAGAATTTTCCAACAACAATGTCGTCAGCCATACCTGTATATAGCTCACCCCTCCCCAGAGCTTCTTGAGATATATCCTTGTCTTTTTTGTTCGATTGGGCATCCTTGGATAATAATACCTCCAGAACCCAGGCTAGAATTTTCTTTTCTCTATGGAATAATGCACTGATCTTTAGGTCATCAGTTCTCCATGAACTGGGGAGAAAGTGAGAGGGCACAGTCCTTTAAGTTTGTTCCCTCACTTCCTATTCCACCTACCTGGTTCCTGCTTCTTTCCTTTCCTTTTCACCCAAAGTCTCATACTCAGAATGTTCTCTGTAAAATTTGAATGGGTGTAAAATTTTCACCCATTGATCATCATTCTCCTTGGGGGTTATTATTTTTGTAATTCTTTCTACTCTTTCCAGAATATATTGGGAATGTACCCATCCCCATCCTCATCATCTCTGCTGGATATTTTGTCACTGACATGTTTGCAGTGTGGGACCCAGAAATGGATGCCAGAGCCCTAAAGCCTAATCACTAGGGGAGGTGGAGCAGAACCTTCATTTTCTTCATTCTAGACACTCTATATTAATTCATCAAATGAATATGTATAAGGGAAGTCTCGGGGAAGGGAGGGGGTTGTGTTTGGGAAGGGCCAAAGCCTTAAATGCAGAAATAAAAAATAGACATGAAAAAAAAAAGAACAGTTAAGAAGAGTAGACAATAGAAGAAGTAATAATAGTTATGATAATAATTGTAATAGACCTTTTGTTCCTAAGGCTATTCCCTCTCACAGAGCCTTCCCAGTGGTCAGAATTTTCCTAAATCTCAGAACCAGTTGCTAGAATTCAATGTATTTACTCTGGTCTCCCTTAAGAGAGCAAGACCCAAGATACAGGAATAGAGTAGCTGGTTTTGAACTCCGGAACCTTCTCCTTCCCCAAAAAACACTTTGGTACCCCTCTGTCCAATGGATCTCAACTATTCCTTGACTATTTCTCTCAACCCACCTACTGAAGTAATTTGAACACTTCTTTGAACTGAGCCCATCTTCTCCTTTCTTTGGCTACTGCCAAAGATTTCTTCCTAAATCTTCCTTCTCATTCCCCTTGTCTCAGGCTGAAATGGCCTCTCCATTCTGCCAAATTAACTTTATTTTATTTATTTTAAATTTTTTTAAATTTATTTGACAGAGAGATCACAAGTAGGCAGAGAGGCAGGCAGAGAGAGGGGGGAAGCAGACTCTCTGCTCAGCAGAGAGACCAATGTGGGGCTCGATCCCAGGATCCTGAGACCATGACTTAAGCCAAAGGCAGAGGCTTAACCCACTGAGCCACCCAGGTGCCCCTAACTTTATTTTCCTAGTAGCTTTACCTCATAGTTAAAATAGAGCAAAGACTGGGAGAGAGCTGGGATTCTTACCTGAAGTTAAGGTATAAGGACTTGGAGGTTTGTGGAGATCCAGATAGTCAGTCATAACATCATCACAGCAATGAGTACGTCTGTGAAGGGATTTCCTATTTATGAGGTATTTTCCAAAATTTTGCTTATTTATAATTTTATGTTAATATTATGTGGTAGATTTATATGTAACATAAAATGTAATTTGTGAAAGGAAGCATTAAAGGGCTTTTAGGGTTACTGAGTATAAACCTTTTATTTTTCAGACAAGGAATCTAAGCCCACAGAGGAACTGTGACTCATCCAAGATAATACCACTAGGACAAGCTGGAATTGAGGCTTTTGCCAGGCTTTTGACTCCTAATCCAATAACCTTATATACAGGAATCCTACCTCAACTCCTACCCCACTTTTCTATTGAGATTGATCCTGGGGACAGAAGCGAGATAGAATATTTATACTTTACATACCTACGGTTTGTTTACCCATGCAATCAGAGGAAGTAGTACACTCAGTTTCTACAGAGTTGAAGTGTTTTCCAGAGTCTAGGAGGAACAAGACACTTAAGTGAGAATCAATAACAACTAAATATAGATGAATGGAGGTTGTTTAAGGGACACAAAGAACAAGGAAGACGAGGAGCAGCCTTATTTACAAAGGAAAAGTTCTATGATGCCTTCTTCTATGTCCTTGAAAAAGGAAATAGAAAACTTCTAAGGAGTCACTGTGGCATCAAATTAAATCCATGTAGGGAAGCAAGAAGAAATGAATTTTCAGGAGGCTATCAATCAAAGCCCTAGGTCTAAAAGGAGATATGAGGCACAGGAAAGATAGAGTTGATCTGCCCCATGGTTTATATCCCAGAAGCATGAGGCTCAGAGCACAGAACTACCAGTCCATACTGGTAGTAGTCTAGTACTTCTCTCTGAATAGTTATGCGCGGAAATAAGGAAAAAGTCATATGATGAAGCATCAGGAGATAAATGCTCTGCCACTCTAGCTGTGTGAATCAATCATTTTGCTTCTCTGAGTCTATGGTACCATTAGAAAAGCTATACAGATGGGAGTTCCAGTGGTGATGAGTGCCTGTATCTGAGTAGCACTCACAGCTCATCAAATACTGTGACATGTTCCCAGGTAACCGTGCAGCACATTCTGTGTCTGTCACTGGATGTAAGTGAGTAACTTAATTGTCCTTATCTATAAAACATGGAGTTTAGGGAGGATTAAATAAGAGAAAAATGTAAAGCATGTCATGTACTATGAAGTATAAAATATAAATGCTTATTGTTAGTATACTCTCATAATACCTTTTATTGTCACTTACATTATCTTGAGACAGTATCCAGAAAAGAGGGTCTTGACAATGTATGAGAGCAGATTCTGATTCACAAAGTCCTTGAATTTCCTGAAATTTTATCTGCAGTATTGAGTGTAAATACCAGCATTTCAGAGGAATCTGTGATTAAAAAAAAAAAAAAAAGTTGAGTATTTGATTTAACAGAGATTTGCAGCCTTTTATTCTGACCCAACCACCTAAAGGATATGATAACATATAGAGATCTAGAGATTCACCATAGCCTTGGAATTGGGGCAAATGAGCTTGGGAAAGGCTATAAGATGATAATCACTAGTGAAAAAAAGGTCATGTAATAATTGAAAAAGTCACCCCAAATCTTCAAATATGTCCCTCCTTTGGTGTCATATTTCTCCAAGCACTCATCCCTGGAAGTCACTGAAAACGTGTATTGATCTTGGTTCATCATTAATTTTTTAATTTAAATTTAATTTAATTAGCATATACTATATTATTAATTTCAGAGATACAGTTCAATAATTCATTGGTTGCATATAACACCCAGTGCTCATTACATCTTGTGCCCTCCTTAATGCCCATCACCCAATTGCTCCATCCTTTCACCCACTACCCCTTCAGCAACCTTCAATTTATTTTCTATAGTTAAGAGTCTCTTATGATTTGCTTCCCTCTCTGTTTTCATCTTACTTGTTCATCTTTAATTAGTTTCAGTCCACTGAATTCTTTTTTTTTATTTATTTCTTATTTATTTTCTTTTATTTATTTTTTATTTATTTTTGGCATAACAGTATTCATTATTTTTTCACCACACCCAGTGCTCCATGCAATCTGTGCCCTCTATAATACCCACCACCTGATACCCCAACCTCCCACCCACCCGCCAATTCAAACCCCTCAGATTGTTTTTCAGAGTCCATAGTCTCTCATGGTTCACCTCCCCTTCCAATTTCCCCCAACTCCCTTCTCCTCCCTAACTCCCCATGTCCTCCATGCTATTTGTTATGCTCCACAAATAAGTGAAACCATATGATAATTGACTCTCTCTGCTTGACTTATTTCACTCAGCATCATGTCTTCCAGTCCCGTCCATGTTGCTACAAAAGTTGGGTATTCATCCTTTCTGATGGAGGCATAATACTCCATAGTGTATATGGAACACATCTTCCTTATCCATTCCTCCATTGAAGGGCATCTTGGTTCTTTCTACAATTTGGCGACCATGGCCATTGCTGCTATAAACATTGGGGTACAGATGGCCCTTCTTTTCATGACATCTGTATCTTTGGGATAAATACCCAGGAGTGCAATTGCAGGTCATAGGGAAGTTCTATTTTTAATTTCTTGAGGAATCTCCACACTGTTCTCCAAAGAGGCTGCACCAACTTGCATTCCCACCAACAATGTAAGAGGGTTCCCCTTTCTCCACATCCCCTCCAACACATGTTGTTTCCTGTCTTGTTAATTTTGTCTTATTTTCAGCATAACAGTATTCATTGTTTTTCACCACACCCAGTGCTCCATGCAATCCGTGCCCTCTCTAATACCCACCACCTGGTACCCCAACCTCCTACCCACCCCCCCACCACTTCAAGCCCCTCAGATTGTTTTTCAGAGTCCATAGTCTCTTATGGTTCACTGAATTCTGCCTGTCATTCATACCTCTATACTGAATCTGCTTTTGCTAGGTTACAAAAGACCTCTTAACTGCCAAGCTACAAACCATAAGGGACATTTTTTATTTTTTTTTTTTGTTTCTGTAACAACTCTAGAGTTGGACACTTTTTGTCATTTCTCTCTCAACTTTTTTTTATTGTTTCATTTCATGACAACACATTCTTATAGCTTTTCTCCTATGCTTCCATCACTTCATTATTGCTGTCTTTTATAAATCCTTTTCCTCTAACTTCTCCTTAAATGTGGGTATTCCCTAAGTCCTTTTTCTTGACTTACTGTTCTCTTTACTCCACCCTGATCCTCGAATTCTATCACCTTTCATCATTTCAAATACCATTTATATGTGGTTTATTCTAGAGTCTATTTTTTTCTCACTAGATCTTCTCTTGAGCTCCAGGCCCATATATCTGAATTCCTATCAGGTGGTAATACTTTTGTATGCATTGCATGTTACCTTCAACATGTCTAAAACACAACTCAATAACTTGTTATAATGAGCACTGGATGTTATATGTGAGTGATGAAATCATTAAATTCTACTTCTGGGACTAATATTACACTATATATTATCTAACTAGAATTTAAATTAAAATTTGGAAGAAAAAAATAATCTTGACTTTACAAAAAACCCCAATGATTTTATGAAGTTTAAAATATATTTATAATAAAAATATGTGATAATAAGATAAAAAATTAACTTTATATGAGATCTGTTCTTCCTCTTTCAGTGTTCTCTGCCTTATTTTTTTCACCACTCTCCACACAAACAAACAAATGAAATGTGCCTTGAATTTCTCTTTTAGATTCACATCTGAATTATCAAGTCTGCCAGATTTCTCCCTAAGTATTTCTTAATCTATCTCATACTCTTTAATCATACTGCCATTAGACTAGGTCACTTATTATCTCTCATCTGGATGGTGACTGTCTACCTTTGCCCTCTGGTATCAAGTAGTCACATGTGCCCTCATATCGTGGCTATGGGACAAACATGGATGCAACTCTAAGGAGGGGCAGGGCAGCAGGCAGAGTGATAAATAATCATAGCAAAGAAAAGAAATGGGACTAAGACCAAGGCAAAGATTAATTACTTGACTGGAACACTGTATGAGTCAGTGTCTAGTATAGTTTCTAAAGGAAAGAGAGCACAGTCATGGTTAAATGTTAACCAAGGGATACTGGACTAGTCTAGAGATAAGTTTCAGGGGAAACTTAAAAATTCTGAAAGCCTGTCAAGGTGCCAGGAGACCGGTGTGAACAGAACTAGACTAGTGGGTAGAAATATAGGAAATAGATTTTGATCTCTTATGGGAAAAAATGGGAGCTGTGCAGTAATGAAGAAGGCTGTTTCAATAGGTGTTATGAGCTTTCTGTCACTAAAAATATAGGCACAGAATCTATACAGGGGTATTCTGTATTAAGGGGAAAACCAAATAAAATGCTTTTTTATGCCCCTTTCAGTGATCCTGAGGCTTTTTAGCAGCTGGAGAGATGCTTCCCACTCTCTTCCATTTTCATAGGTTCTCTTAGTTTGTGATTTTCAGATACTTTATATGGAGAAGAAAGGCAGAGAGACAAAAGTAGCCTGATAATACAGTGTTATGATTAAAAGTCTGAGCTTTGAAGTTAAACAACTGTGGTTCATCTTTAGATTCAGTCACTGTTAGCTCTTGCAATTTGTATAACTTCTCTGTGAATCCATTTACTCATCTGTAAAATGGCTATAATGGTAGTACCTTTAGTAATTGTGAAGATTAAATGAGACACTAGATGTTTAACAAAGTTCCTGGCATATGTTAAGCACTTATTAAATGTAGTAATGATGACAATGACTGTGCTAAAGTGAAAGAAGGGTGTAGAGGTGGAAGACAAACATGATGTTAATGATGTTGAGAGTAACATCCTAGATTTCTTTCATATGCTATTAAGTAAAGTTAATTTTACAAACCTGTAACAAGCACATCTGTGCAAGTTGGAATTCATCTTTAACTAAGTTGTTTGGCTTCCACCTCAGAAACAGGGGGATGGGCCCAATCTCTTATGATAGGAAAAGGCAAGCAGCCAAAGCTAATGGCCTAGAACTAGATTCATCCCCTGGGTTAGGATAGAAACAAAAGAAATGGTCAGATAACTAGAAAGAAAACCAGAAGAGACTACTTTTCCAACTGAGTTTTTGAAAAGCCAAAAAATGAAAAGCACAAACAAAACAAATAAACAAACAAACACACACACACACACACACACACACACACACACAAAAAAACTTTTAAGACATTTTTATTGAGACATAATTGATATATAATAAACCGCACACATTTAGAACTGAGCAATTGATAAGTTTGGATACAGTGTACACCCATGAAACCATCATGACAACTGAGACAGGGAATTTATCCCTCTTTCCACACCACTCCTCCCTGCCATCCCCAGTTCAGTCCCCAAGCAACCCTTGCCAGTTAACTTTTGAAAAGAGTATTTTAAAACAGAGACTGCTCCACCATCTGGAATGATGCAAATAAATAAAATAAAACAAGGACATTGAAGGAGCCTTGAAAAATAGGCTATCGGGTGAAGTGAATGAGAATAATTTCAGTGGTAGGAGCCTTTATGCTGGGGGTAAAATGCAAATGAAAGGTAAAGAAAGGGAGACTGCACTGTGGACTACTGAGAGGTTAGAATTTCTACAAGGAGGGATTTTGCAGGTGGGATGTTGCAAATGAAAGGTAATCCATAATTATTGAGTACCTACCATATATTATACCCTGTGGGGGAATACAAGAGAAACTAAGACTTAAAGCCTGGAGGAGTAGCTGACTAAGAATGTTCAAGAAACTTTATATTGAGCCATTAGCCTATTAGGGATCTAGTCAGAGCAAAAGGATGCTGGGGAGTGCAAGACAGAATCAGAAAGCTGTCTTCAAGCAGCAATGGGAGAGTTTGAGGATTCAGATCCAAAAGGGACAAAAAAGAAGTGCATACCACTGAGAAATACCAATTTCATGGGTGTTGAACTTCATGTAGCAATTCTGAGAAGGATCTTTTGTGGTTGGAGCTCAGGTAAACTCTTGATCAGAGGATGAACTTTAGATAGGGAACAGGACAGAGGCATAGTGGCAGGAGCAGTAGGTTTAGAGTCAGCTTCTCTGTGTGGTGTGATCACCTCACCAAATTACCATTTTTACATCTCTCTCTCTTTAATAACTTAGGGCAGGGGCTATTGTGAATATCAAATAAGAGAATGTTTGTGAAATTTTGTGTCCTCAGCTTTATTTCTGTGTATAGTTATAGTTATTAAGATGGTTGGCTAATGCTCAATTGCCCATTCATTCATTCAAAATATATTTAAATGGCCATGATATGCCAGCATTGAGAATACTAAACTGAAAAATACTTAGTTGCTGTATAATGTCGCTTTCCTTCATTACGAATTAAATACGCATCTTGATTGGAGAAATACAAGGGTGTGGTGGGAGTATCTAAAAGACAATGAATCATGGAACAGTACATCAAAAACTAATGATGTACTGTATGGTGACTACAACATAATTGAAAAAAAGAAAGAAAGAAAAGCCCAGCCTAGTCTATTAGGGAGTGAGACAGTGATTGAGAGAATGTAACTTCTTTGTATCTCGGTTGTTTAAGGTAGCAAACTCTTTGAGGGCAGGCAGTATTTGTGATCAATCTCTCTCTTTCATTCATTGTGCTCAACACATGGTATATACTTAACAATATTTGTTACACTGAGTTGAGCCAAGAATGTCAGAATATCCAATTTAAAACTCAGGATGGTTATTTCCAATCCAATTAAGAATGAAGCTTTTACTTTTACTTGAAATTAAAATCCAAAAGTGTCTGGAGTTCCAGGCTTATAAAGCCATATCACATTTCTAGTTCAGGTGACTCCCTTCCTCTCTTCTCAAGAACTCTTTTGTCTTATCCTGTTAATTACATGCCCTAAGTGATCAGATCCAGGGTTACCACTTGCAGCCTTTCATAGTTTGTTCTTCCCTATACAATTCTAAGATTGTGGAAATAGACAAGAATAGTGAGGGGAGGCTGGGAGAAGAATGGTAGCTACCCTATAATCATGTTTATTGTTTCATAATAGGTTTGTAGAAATTATGAATTCAGCTATTTTATTCATGTAACTTTTAATTATCCAGTATGGTGAAGGGTGATGCAAAATATTTCTCAACCCCACTAATTAATATGGGTATTGAATGACTGTTAATTAAGGACAAAGGTGACCAAAGGAAGACAATTCACCCTTGACTCTGATGAATGCAAAGTCAAAGCAATAGCTTATTTCTAAATTACCATCATTGATAAGAAGTCAAGCTCAGACCCAAGACTGGTTCCTCATGGAACCGTAATTTTCCTGTTTAGACAATAGAATAAAGGGCTCATCTGTGGGCTGAGGAACAAAACTCAGAGTTGCAGGGCCTGAGGAGACAGGGGAGCTATGGATTATTTTGTAAAACCTGCATTTCAATAGCCACTGTTTCACATGTCTCTTGTAACCCCTGCTTATTTTACATCTGTGCAGCTTCAGAACCAAGGGCAGGCCCAGCCTCAGTCATTATTGGTCTGGGGGAACCTACCTTCCTGATCCCTGATATACATGCCCACTTGCTTCTGACCACTCCTCCCCTCCAGGTTTGTGTAGTTCTATGAAGAATGCTGTGCTTGCTAGCAACCTGTTCCTATTGAAGCAAATTGTGTTTTCACATGTCATATGCCACAGCTAATATCTTTAGTATTTTGAGGAAAATAAAAGCAAAGAATGCATTGTTGTAACACAAGTGTCCTGTTGAAGAAAAGGTTGTATGTTTTAGAGGAAACAGTATGGGTTTTAGAGACACACAGTAGTTTTACCCCTTGATATTTTAGTGACCTTGGGCTTGAGACTTAGTTTCCTCATCAATAAAATTTGGATATAAAAACCCAACTTTTAAGGCTTTTGTGAAATGAAATAAGTTTAAAAAATGCAACGTTCCTAGCAAGTAAAGTATTATCAAGATCCTGCCTTGTGTACAACAGTGCTCTTTAGTTACAACAGTTGAACCTTACTACAAACCAGTAATGTAAGCAAATCAAGATTTATGTTCCCTTGTTCACTTATAAGGAAACTGATGACCAAATAAGATAAATACAAAAGAGGCCCAATAAAAAAATAGAACAAAATATAAATTTTAAAAAACAACAAAGAACAACAAAAGATCAGTAATCTTGGAGTCTCAGCTTCCTCATTTTAAAAATAGGCATACTATTGTCCACCTCTGGATTGTGGTAAGGATCAAATGAGCTAATGGACGTGACTGTGCTCTGTAAACTGTTAAATCTGATTATGGCTTGATATGTTATGTTGAAAACCTCTCCAAGATCAGGAAAACCAGAAGAGTTATATATTTATTCACTGTTTCATTCATTTATTCATTCACTTATTCATCCAATAACCATTATCAATTCTATCCTATGTGCCAGGAACATGGCATTCATAGTCTATAAGAAAAAGATGACATGCCTAGACAACTATAAGAGAAGGCAGATTACTTTAAGTAGCTTAGGAGCTGTGTGAAAATGTAGATTCTCTTTGATTGCTCATTTATCCAGTCTGGGGTTCTACCCTGCATTCTGTTCCATTTCATTCCATTCCATTCCTTTCTATCCCATCCCATACCTTGTTCAGATTTACACCACTCATCTAATTAATCACTTTCTATGTATACCCACTGCCTATGTGGTAGCAAGTACTTCGCTACATATATAGTCACTCTCCTGTGCCCTTATGGCAGACCCATTGCTAAGTGATCATGGTACTTCTTCCTACTAGATCTGGGTTCATTCTCAGAATCCTTCTCAACATAATGTTTCAAAAACAACTGCTGGGGCACCTGGGTGGCTCAGTGGGTTAAAGCCTCTGCCTTCAGCTCAGGTTGTGATCCCAGGGTCGTGGGATTGAGTCCCGCTTCAGGTTTTCTGCTCAGCAGGGAGCCTGCTTCCCTTCCTTTCTCTCTGCCTGCCTCTCTGCCTACTTGTGATATCTGTCTGTCAAATAAATAAATAAAATCTTTTTTAAAAAAAACAACAACAACTGCCAATTGATTAGAGTTGTCCCTAAAAGTTATATATCTGGGAATGGTATTCCCACTGGTTTTTTTTTAATTAATTTTTTATTTTTTATAAACATATATTTTTATCCCCAGGGGTACAGATGTGTGAATCGCCAGGTTTACACTGTGTTTTTTTGATCATTCCCTTGAGTATGAAGAGTCATGAAAACTTCGAACTTTCTAAATCAACAGGTGTTAGTATTTTTTGAATTAGAGAGTTAAAACTCACAGAGGTTAAGAGACTTGCTCAAAGTCACACATTCAATAAGTACAGGGACTGTGATTCAAATATCAGTATTTTGGTTCCAAATTCAGTTTTCTTACTGATACAACAGATTTTTTAAAAATTTTATGTTCCTCAGGATTGATGTGCTGCTCTGCTCAAATTCCATATTAAGGAATGACATATCCATCCACTTATTCCTTAACGTTTTTGCATTTGTCCTGCCAAAAACTATTCAGGTATTAGGAAGTAAAGAGGTTATTATTCAAAGGACATTTAATAATTACCTATATAATTAGACTATAACTTGTTTGAGGGCTGGGATTGTATTTTTGTTCACCATTGAATCCCAGGTCTTAGTTTAATCAATCAGTAAAGGCACTGTCTAGTGGGTGACAGCTAAGTAAACAGACTATGACAATAAAATATGCGGTTGCCTGGCATGGTCTGTAGCATTTTTTAGGTGGATAGTGTTTCAATTAGCACTAAATCCAGTGTGAGGGCCCCTTTCTCTAGTAGAGAAGGAAGTGGTTCTGAACTGCATCTGAAAATGGTCAAAGAATGTTACACACAAAATGAACAGTATGTGCAAGGATGGGGATATTTGTAAGAACACAACATATTTGAAAGAATATAAATAGATTAAGTGAGATGAGGCAGGTGTAAGCCACACAGTGAAGCCATACTGCAGCCCAACAAAGATTGTGACTTTGTTCTGAAGAATGTTTTGGATTTATTAAAGAGTTTTAAGCAAAGGAGTATCATGATGCAATTTGTCTTTTTCTTTTAGAAACAGCTTTCTGGAATTATAGTTAATTTTTTTTAATTTAAAAAATTTTAACACCAACTCAGCAAGTGGTCTTGAACATTTGACTTTCATAAATGTTTAACTTTTATTATTGCTAACACTGGAGCCAATAAATGGTTGTGTGTCTCTGCATATGTATATGCATAAAAAGCAATATTAGCAATAACATTTTCCTTAATTAATTTTCCCATGACTGAATTCCTATTTGAATATTCATTCTTACAACATTGCAGTATGTTGTGATGCACTTCAGTGAAATTAACTCAAAGAGCTCCTCTTTCCAATTTTAATATTCCTCTGGGTTTTCTATTCCCGAAAACTCATTAGTATCTGAGTGCAGTGCTGACGAGAAACAAGAGAGAGGCATATTGTGTGAATGTGAGTCAGAGAAAAGAGACAGCTGGCACGAGAATTTTCTAATAAAGCCCAAAAAGGCTGCTGTGTCTTAACAAAAAAGAAAAAAAGAAGAAAGAAAGAGAGAAAGGAAGAAAGAAAGACAGACAGAAAGAAAGAAAGAAAGAAAGCGAGCTTTGAGTATTCCCTTTGTACTAAAAGTTCTGAATCTTATTCACACCTTTCATGAATGTTGGCAAAAACCAAGTTGTTCTCACTGAAACCTTCTCATGGATCCATGCCAGAGAAGTGTTGGTATGTTTTCCAAGTTTTCTGATGGTGTTAGAATTTGTGTAAGGATTCACTTCAGTCATTTGTCCATGTAGATGACATAGTTTGAATCTCTAGAAAAAATTATTCTTAGCAATATAGCTTGACTGTTTTTCCTCTCCTCCTGCTTCAATCTATGTGATTTGGTCATTTAATTATGCTCCATGTTTTCCTACTTGCATGCTTTTACTTATGCCATTATTTCTTCCCCTAATGCTTTTCTTATTGTCTTTATATGTTGATATTCTAACCATTTTCCAAAGCTGAGCTGAAATGCTTTGCCCCACCAGGAGACATCCATAGCCTGACTGTAGATACCAATTTTCCTTCTTCTGGGAAATGGAATCACATTCTAAGTTCTTTGACAGTTGTTCATGTACACATCCTCCTATAATTATTACAGCTGTCATTTATTAAGCACCTGCCTTGTTCCAGATTTGGTATTGTTATCTATGTGGGATTGGTGTTATGATCATTTTATAGATATAGAAACTGAGGCTTAGGAATGTTCATTGAGTTACCCAAAGACCACAAAGCTGGGAATAAGCATGATTATACGACTAAAAGCTTATATTCTTTCCACCACACTGAACAGTTGTCCTGCTTTATTTGTACAGTGTCTTTCCCAAGACACAGGGAAAGGCATATTTTAGATTAGCCTTGAAATATGAATGGATTAGGAATTCTGAAGATAAAGGTTAGATGAAATTATCCCAGGTGGAGGGAAGTATGAATGTAGACATGAATAAATATGTATGTGTTGCAGGGATGCAGGGGCAGAGGGTGTTGGCCAACACTGGCTCATCAGGTTGGCGAATGCCAAGGCTTTAATGAAGGAGGGGTAAGGGAATAAGATTAAAAGGGCAACTGATGTCCAGGCTGTGACAGGCCATGGGTGTGGATCAGAATGACACTGTAGTTCTAAGGCCAGGAATGGAGAAGTCGAGGCCCCAGATGGAGACAGAAGTGCATGTAGAAAGCTTGTGATGTTGCAGGGGAAATGCAAGGGAATAGAGCTGTAGAGGCCACAGTTCATTTTTTTTTAAAGATTTTATTTATGTATTTGACAGACAGAGATCACAAGCAGGCAGAGAGACAGGCAGAGAGAGAGGAGGAAGCAGGCTCCCTGCTGAGCAGAGAGCCCAATGCGGGGCTCAATCCCAGGACCCTGAGATTATGACCTGAGCCGAATGCAGAGGCTTAACCCACTGAGCCACCCAGGTGCCCCCACAGTTCATTTTTAATCGACTAATCACTTGTCATTGCCTGGAGTTGAGACATAGAGCCAGACGAGGCTGACTTAATACTGATATTCCTGAACTGCTGTGGAAAGGACCCTTAAATCTTGCAAGAATAAGACTGAGTCAAGGAGCCCAGTTTTAAGGAGGGAAGAGATGTGAGGGCAGGGAACTAGGCAGGGCATTGCATAAGCCAAGTAAAATCAGTCCCTAAACTGGGTCATGAGGCAGGGAGGTGTGAGGGGGAAGTAGCAAGAACTTCCTTCGTGTTTTTAATGTGTTAAGACTGTTTTAGTTCAATGTGAGGCATGATCAGGAAGAACATATGTCCAAGTTTCTCTTGTTTTGAAGTGTTGATTGGTATAACTAAGAGAATGCTAAAATAGCTCTATAGACACATTGAAACATTTCTAAAGTAACATCATAGCCTATTCCAAGGGTGGCAAAGGGGAAAGAGGGTTTATTATATTCTTGTGACATGTTATTGCCCCTTTGGCACATCATTAACTTTGGACAAGCGGTACTACCTTCAGCCAGACTTTTAGGATTCCTCTTCAGCAGCCAAGAGACTAACACAAGAGCTGTGATGTTTTTCTTATAGCTGGCTTGTCTGTAGTGTCTGTGGCAAGGCATCTCTGCCATCTATGGCTATTTCCTCTGCCCTTTTTTGTAGAATCTATTACGTCAAGGGGAATTTCTACAGAGACAGAAACTTGGTCTGTCTTACTCAATGGCATATTCACGGAGCCTAGCATGTGAATATTTTTTTAATAAATAAACAGAACATAGCATAGACCAGGAAAATCTGGGTTTAGTTGCCAGTTCACATAATTATTAACTGGAGGACTCTAGACAAATCATGTAGAGTTCCTGAGTTTTAGTAAAATGAGAAAATAGTATCTGTTCTGTTTGACTCGCAGGGTTTTTGTGAGGATTAAATACATATGAAAACTGTTGGAGGAACATTGTAACTAGCAGAAGAAAAAGGGAAGAGACCCATCATTTTATTTTGTCAAAAGAAAAAGGGAAGAGACCCATCATTTTATTGTGTCTTGTACCAGGTGCTTTACCACGAACACTGTATTTCAATCTCGTGACAGTATTAAAGGACATTATCATCGTCTTCATCTTTTAAATGAGGACACTAAGGCTTTAGATGCTAAGGCCACACAGTTAGTAAGTGGCAAGCTGAAAGTGTCATAGCCTCTTCTGGCTGACTTCGCAAAACCCATGTTCTTATTCTCCATACCACACAAATGTGAGGTAATTTTATTGAAATACTGACATTTAAATAAAGCTTTTACAAAACCTACCATAGAAGGTCAGAAGTCATTCTTAAAGGACACAGAAATGGCCCCTGACTTTGTCTCAGAAGAGACATCTTTGCCCTAATTAGTATCATGGTTCCCAGCAACCTGAATATCATCACATTTTGGTACATGTCTGAGAGAACTGTGATGACAGTGCTTTTGCAAACACAGATATCATCTGTGGATGCTACTTTTCCTCTATTTTCTGTTCAGCTCTCCATTTAGTGACACATGTTCAGTGCTCTGAGTACAGATTCATTTTGCCCATGTAGACCATATTTGCTGGAACTCTATTTCTGCCCCCCTGCCTTGCATTATTCTTCCTACAATAGTTAGAAAAATCTTGAGTGATTTGAATGAGGGCAAACCTGTGCTAAGTGATGGGAGAGCACTGTGCTTGGAGAGAGGAAATGTTTATGGAGCCTCAGCATTGCCCTCACTTAGCCTGGGGTCCTTGGACTCTGAGAAACTCAAACTTGGCCTCTTCTTGGAACAGTGACAAGAGCAAATGATCAAAAGAAGTGTATCAGAGGACCACTTCTATACAGTTCTCTGTGTGAAACCTTGTACATGTTAGTTTTCTTCCCTCTTTTCTTTATTTCTGGTGTTTAGAGTAATTGCTAAGAATCAAAACATTTAGATTCTAGTCCCAGTCTTTGCACAAATCACTTCACCTTGCTGGATCTTACTTTGTCTGTCTGTAATGGAGTTCAGCTAGGTAGTCTATATTTTTAACCTTGGGATTTTGTATAGGCCCCAGGTCAAAAACCAAGGGTCTACCAAAGAGAGTAGGAAGTGCCATGATGGGGTGATGGAACTCTGAGATTTACTGAGCAGTAGGACTAACTCAGCAATGGAGGAGGTGGGTTGCTACAGAACAGAAGGCTAGGTCTCTTCCTTGGGATGTCAGTGTTTCAGCTACCTCTTGAAGAAATATAAGAACTATTTAAGCATGAAAAGGAACACTATATTTACCAGTTAAAGTTCAAAGATGAGAAAAAGCAATTAAGGTTCCGAAAACTATATGTTTTTCAATAAAAGTGGGATCTGTGTCTATTATATAGGCATGTATGTATATGTTATGAGTATGGAGAGAAGGGTAGGAAAGAGGAAGGGCAGCTTAAAGTACCGAGGAATTTGAACTTTATTCCATAGATAGTGGGGAGCTATGTAAGGGGAGAGGGCAACATGACTGGTTTTGACTATTAGAAATACACATTTGTGACTATAAGGAGAATGGATTTTGAGGGGCCAAACAGAGGCAGACAGATCAGCTAGGAGTTCTCAATATGTACATGGCGTATTTCTGAGCAGTGAAGAGAAAAACTAGCTTCAATAGTTATGACTATGTGCTGCCATGAAGAAGGAATAAAGAAACAGATCAGTGAAGTCAATATCAAAGACTCCCAGATAGAAGTAGAAGGAAGCAGAACCTTTTCTGATTCTCTAATTTCTGCGCAATTACAAAGAGGTCAATTTTACATACACACATATGCTAAGCAAAGTACAGTCTTGGGGCACCTTGGTGGCTCAGTGGGTTAAGTCGCTGCCTTTGGCTCAGGTCATGATCTCAGGGTTCTGGGATCGAGTCCCACATCGGGCTCTCTGCTCAGCAGGGACCCTGCTTCCCTCTCTCTCTCTCTCTCTCTCTGCCTGCCTCTGCCTACTTGTGATCTGTCTCTGTCAAATAAATAAATTAAATCTTTTTTTTTTTTTAAGTAGTCTCTTCCAGATCCCCTCTGAGATACAGATGGATTTCTAAATTTCTATGTAATCCTTAGGATTGAACATGGATATTAGTAAAACATCACCTTGTGGTTAGGAGACTTTCTGAGGCAAGAGAATCATTCTGTACATTTGATCAGGCTTAAGATCAGGAATTCAATGTTTTTCAGTAGAATAGATGATGAGATTATGTTTAGAAAGAGACTCAGTAATCTCTGCTTCCTTCATGGTTACTGCCATTTTGTCACTCATTAGCAGAATTATACTCATCATATCACTTTTATTCTTTTTTTTTAAGTTATTTTTTATTTTCAGCATAACAGTATTCATTATTTTTGCACCACACCCAGTGCTCCATGCAATCTGTGCCCTCTATAATACCCACCACCTGGTACTCCGACCTCCCACCCCCGCCTCTTCAAAACCCTCAGATTGTTTTTCAAATCACTTTTTTTCTTAACTATATCATTCAAACCCCAAACTGTGAAAAGTGCAACTGCAGCATTTCATTCCAAAAGTACTTACTGAGTATCTGTTATTTCTTAGGGGGCAGCCAGGTCTAGAGAAAAAAAAAAGGAGACTCAAATAAAATTATGTGAGGCATGTACGTGCCTAGCACAGTGCTGGGCATAAGGGCAACTCAGTTAGTAATGGTCTTCTAATTTATGCCCCTAGGATATAAGGATCAAGTGATGAATAAAGACTATCTTGTACCTGCTGGAATTTATAGCTTTATTTGAAAGATGAGACATAATAAGTAAAAATAATCTTTCTAATGCTTAACAGTTTACAGATCACCTTGGCATCCACTATTCCACGTCAAGCTTCTAATGTCAATTCAAATAACCAGGGAAAAGCACATTATTAGCCCCATTAAATAGAAGGGGAAATTGACAACCAAACAAGTTAAGAAATCAAGCAAGACCAGATTGTTATCAAGTGGCAAAGCAGGGCTTACCTGGCTCAAGCATTTACATTGTGATAGGTATAAGGTAATACCATTTAAACTAAATTCTAGCCTGTTAGCAGTAGGATTTATAGTTTATAATTTTACAGTAGAAACAAAGTGCTAAGGGAACCTTGAAAGAAAAGGATCCATTCTGCCTAGAACTCTGCAATTTAGTTTTCATCTCCTGCATGTTTTTAGGATTCATTTCTGAGCATGGTCATTGTTCACCTAGCCTTCTTCCCCTTCCTCACTTACTTAGACTCCAGTAATTCCCTAGGAACTGGTCTAATCTGTTGAGGGTCGTTGAACCATTCTTCTAGTCTCATGCCTGCTTAATGTAGCCTTCTGGATTTGGTAGCCTCCAGGCTACCTCAGAGAGCCACCTAATATTAAGAATCACTGCCTAGGTACTGCCTCAGCCTACTTTGTGATTTGAATTCCTGGATCCTCCCAGGGAAAGCCACAGCTTGTTTCTTCATTATTACTTATTTTTGTGCAATTCTCTCCCTGGCCTTCTTAGAAATCACACTGAACAAAACAGGCAAGACCAAATTCATTATGGCACCAATTCAGGGCCCTCAGTGGTCTGGAGTGTCCAACTGGCTTACCTTACATGTGGAAATACAGAGGGAAAAAAAAGAGAGAGAGAGAGAGAAAAAGAATGCAACTAAGCAGATTGTTATTTAGAAGAAGGGAGGAAAAGAGTACAAGATGGTAACCTGCAAAGTAGGCCCAACCTGAAAAGTGTGTCTTGAAAACTGCTTTAAATGCTTTATCTCATTCAACCTATGCTCTCTGAGTAGTATGAGTATTTTCATTTTGCAGTAGAGGTAACTGAGGGTCAGAGAGATATTTAGGCCTTGTACAAGTTCCTACAGCCAGGGAGTAGCAGGAAGTAGTCGAGGATCAATTAACTGGATTATATTGGAATGCCTCTGACCGAATGTACTATTCTTTTCCCTTACTCCAAAGTTATAATGGATGATCAAGTTCTAGATCACACAGTTCAGATGCTGGATGTTTGTTGGATCCCAGGTTGTGGTGTGTGTTGGGGACAATGTTGTATAAAGCATTTAGGTAAATTTTTCTGAAAAAAATCAAAAACAAAAACATTAAAGATGAATTTGAAGAGGCAAGAATGCAGGAGGACATCTGTGGGAACAGTGTTCAAGGCTGTGAAGGTGGGAATGAATTGGGCATAAGTGGAGGTGGTGTGGATTATGGACTCACAGGAGTGGAAAGTGTATTCTGAGGAAGAGGACATTTTTGTCTTGGGGGAAGGGCTATCAGCCTAAATATGCCTCTTGCTCCCCTGCCCCTAATAGCTGAGGGGACCAACCCTCTGTCAATGTGAGAAGATCCACTGAAAGCAGGAATTTGGCTCTACCCTGCGGACCATGCTGAGGAGAGCTTTTTCCAAGCCATATTTTAAAATTTGTGTTGAAAAACATCCCTAAATCCTCTAACAGAAGACAGATGTCTTCCTGAACAAATATCAGTTCTCACATAATTTGTTGTTTTTATTTCCCCAGAATTTGCCTATTGAATCTGACAACTTCCCATAATAATCCATTTTCAAGAATGAATTATGGAGTATATGTTCCATGTATGTGGTTCATGCTGCTGTTGGTTCATGGACTGTGTGGATGTAGGGTGCCTCTGTGCAGGGAACCAAGTTCTGTCTGTCTCCCTGATGCCACTCTCCTTGCCAAACTTCAGCACTTTCATCTGGGAAATCTGATCTCTGGGCCAGACTGCATGGGTTCTAACCTTGACTCTGCTGCTTCAGGCCCAGAGCCTGAAGTCCTAACTGCTTCATTGGCTTCCATCATAACTCATAACTATTTCATCTGCCTTTTTTCTAAGACAAAGATATTGCCTTATACTCCAATTTTGTCTGTTTCTCTGTGCACCAGATCTTCTTTTGATAGCCTACCTAAAACTGCCTTATTCCTGCCAGCCCTTCCTATAAACTTTAGTTTAGTATTTATAGACCCAATGGCTTCTCCTTGCTGGTATTGATCTCCCAATATTGCTCTTTCTGTTCTCTGCCTGCTAGGCAATGATTTTCTCATTCTTTCATCAGACTTTCACTGAGTATCTACTAGGTTGCAGACCTAATGTGGGGTGTTGGCAAAACCAAAACAAATTAAATTGACTACCATTTTCAAAGATGTCAGTTCCAATCAGGAGACAAAGATAGAAAAAATGTCACTGGCATACCTAACCATTTCTTTCTTTTATACCCATATATAATTCATCACTATGACCTCTTTATTTTGCCTCCAAAATATCTCTTGAGTGTGTATGTTCTTCAGTATATACATTGGCATTCTATAGTTCAATTACTATTATTTCTCACTGGGGTACTGCAGTAGCCTCCTTTGTGATCTCTTATATCTAGGTTGTGTCTACCTCCAAACTCAATATTGCAGCAAGACTGATCTTTGAAAAATGTAAGCATGCTTAAAATACTTTAATGGTTGCCCATCACTCTTAGTGTTATGAAAACAAAACTAAGAGCCCTCATATTTAAGAAAAGAATAGAAAGGAATTGCACCAGCATGAAATGACTGGCTAGTCTTTAAAGATAATTCTAGCTCTAACATAAAAGATTTGACTTCATCTGGATAGAACTATGCATCCTTGTTAGAATCTCTCACCATTTACCTACTAATTACTGACTGTTCTCCAGTTACCACAAGCAAATGTGTTTTTTTGAGATAAATCTTTCTCTTCATTTGTTTGTTTATTTTTTAAAAAATTTATGTATTTTTATGTTCAGTTAGTCACTGTATAGTACATCATTAGTTTTTGATGTAGTGTTCAATGATTCATTAGTTATATGTAATACCCAGTGCTCATCACAGCATATCCCCTCCTTAATAGCCATCACCTTGTTCCCCCCAACACCCTCCTCTCCTTTGAAGTCCTCAGTTTGTTTCCTATCTCTCATGGTTCATCTCCCTCTCTGATTTCTCCCTTTTTGGATTGCCCATCCATCCCCTGTGGTCCCCTCTGCTATTGCTTATGTTGCACATCTGAATGAAACCATATGATAATTGTTTTTGTCAGCTTCACTTAGCATGATCCCCTCCAGTTCCATCCATTCCATTGCAAATGGTGGGTATTCATTGTTTCTGTTGGCTGAATAATATTGCATTGTGTATATGTACCACATCTTTTATTTATTTATTTATTTATTTATTTATTATTAATGAATTTATTTTCAGAAAAACAGTATTCATTATTTTTTCACCACACCCAGTGCTCCATAAAATCCGTGCCCTCCATAATACCCACCACCTGGTACCCCAACCTCCCACACCTCCGCCACTTCAAATCCCCCAGATTGTTTTTCAGAGTCCATAGTCTCTCATAATTCACCTCCCCTTCCAATTTACCCCAACTCCCTTCTCCTCTCTAACACCACTTGTCCTCCTAGATATTTGTTGTGCTCCACAAATAAGTGAAACCATATGACAGTTGACTATCTCTGCTTGACTTATTTCACTCAGCATGATCTCTTCCAGTCCGGTCCATGTTGCTACAATAGGTGGGTATTCATCCTTTCTGATGGAGGCATAATACTCCATAGTGTATATGGACAACATCTTCCTTATCCATTCGTCCATTGAAGGGAATCTTGGCTCTTTCCATAGTTAGGCGACCGTGGCCATTGCTGCTATAAACATTGGGGTACAGATTGCCCTTCACTTCACGACATCTGCATCTTTGGGGTAAATACCCAGGAGTGCAATTGCAGGCTCATAGGGAAGTTCTCTTTTTAATTTCTTGAGGAATCTCCCCACTGTTCTCCAAAGAGGCTACACCAACTTGCATTCTCACCAACAGTGGAAGAGGTTTCCCCTTTCTCCACATCCTCTCCAACACATGTTGTTCCTGTTTTGTTAATTTTGGCCTTTCTAACTGGTGTAAGGTGATATCTCAATGTGGTTTTAATTTGAATATCCCTGAGGGCTAGTGATGATGAACAATTTTTCATGTGTCTGATAGCCATTTGTATGTCTTCATTGGAGAGGTGTCTGTTCATATCTTCTGCCCATTTTTTATATGTTTGCCTGTTTCGTGTGTGTTGAGTTTGAGGAGTTCATTATAGATCCTGGATATCAACCTTTTGTCTGTACTGTCATTTGCAAATATCTTCTCCCATTCCGTGGGTTGCCTCTTTGTTTTCTTGACTGTTTCATTGACTCTGCAGAAGCTTTTGATTTTGATGAAGTCCCAAAAGTTTATTTTCGTTTTTGTTTCCTTTGTCTTTGGAGACATATTTTGAAAGAAGTTGCTGTGGCTGATATCGAAGAGATTACTGCCTATGTTCTCCTCTAGGATTCTGATGGATTCCTGTCTCACGTTGAGGTCTTTTATCCATTTTGAGTTTATCTTTGTGTACGGTGTAAGAGAATGGTTGAGTTTCATTCTTCTACTTATAGCTGTCCAGTTTTCCCAGCACCATTTATTGAAGAGACTGTCTTTTTTCCACTGTATATTTTTTCCTGTTTTGTTGAAGATTAATTGACCATAGAGTTGAGGGTCCATATCTGGGCTCTCTACTCTGTTCCACTGGTCTATGGGTCTGTTTTTATGCCAGTACCATGCTGTCTTGGTGATCACAGCTTTGTAATAAAGCTTGAAATCAGGTAATGTGATGCCCCCCAGCTTTATTTTTGTTTTTAAACATTTCCTTAGTGATTCAGGGTCTCTTCTGATTCCATACAAATTTTAGGATTATTTGCTTCAGCTCCAGAATACTGATGGAATTTTGATTAGAATGGCATTAAAAGTATATATTGATCTATGTCGCTCTTGCCAGCAAGAACGACTCGGAGACTCACGTAGCCGCGAACCTTTTTTATGAATCGCTTTTTCTTCCTCCTCTTCTAACCCCGGGTGCATGCATTTTTATGCAGGCAGTGTTAACCAATCAGAGCATGATCACCAAACATAACCATACATGGCCATGCTGTGTTCTTGCAGTGCTCATGCACCTCCCGCATGAGTGGACCTAAATGAACAGCCAATCATATTCAGTCCCTTACAGCTCTTATTGTAGGCCTCCTGTACTGGATCCCGACACCTCCCCCTTTTTTATTTATTTATAATGGCTGAGATCGTGCCTGTCTTAGGTTGCCAATCCTCAGCACACATGCTTACCCATCATTGGGTACTCTCCCTGGTCGAAGAGCCCCTGTCTTAAGTTGCTATGGTGTGGGATCAGTCTTACCTGTCTTTGACTACCAATCTAGCATACTTAGCCATATCTGGGGGAGGTACCAGCTTCAAGAGCCATCATGGCTTGAACCATGAGGTGTTGTTGTCGTTGATTGCGACGGACACGGCCACACACCCAACGTAACATTAGTACGTTAGCTGTGATTAAGAGAACAGCCATGGCACCAAGTCCGGCCCACTGTTTGAGGAGCGAAACAGATTGCTGTAATATTTTTTTTCCACTCACTAACAGGTGCAATAGTTACTTTGGTAGAATTTATGGATATAGTTTGAGCCCGTAATTGCCTACTTAAATTTTGAAATTGACGGTTCCAGGTACCATTAAGCATTCTTCCCAATTGTCGAGACAGATTGGCCGCTACTGACAAGTTATTGTAAGCTACAGGAGTAACACAAAGTCCCGCCATATTATGTATACATCCTGTTGAGATTATAGATTCTAAGACATCTATTTGTTCCTGTACTAGATCAACTCTTTGATTTACAATAAGGATCCCTGCATGCAAATGTCCGTTAATTTGTTCTTGCATAGCCAATGCTTCAGCGACCATTCCTGTGACGTTGTTGAGTGCAGCTGTTGTCTGTACTGATGTTGTCAACGCTACTGCAGCAGCAGTGGCAGCGGTGGCAGATGCTGCAATAGCCGCAATGATGGCCGCTGTTATCCCAAAATCTCTTTTATGCCGTAGCAACACAGGCAAGTTATCAGAGTTCACTTGCACCGGCATAGGGATGTATGTCGGTATCTTGGCTATTACTGCCGAGTCTCCCACAGTGGCGTTCCAACATTCTGATAGCAGACAATTCTGGGACTCACAAGAGAGACTAGATGACTTGTTAATAGTAGAAGCATTAAAAACTATGAAGAGAAAGGGAGCTCTAACACAGACAGGCGTTGGTGAGTAACTTATGTGCTTAGCTGAGGTGCAATTGCAAGTAACATTTGTTTCAAATCGAGAGCCTACGTGATAGTTGTACGTACAGTTACACCATGTAGACCCATTAATAAAGTGAAGGCTTTGCAAGCCTGTACATGCCTGTGCAGCGATGCAGAGCAGCCACCTACCTACAAGGTGAGCTGACGCGCCTTGCGCCGGGTCTTGGTAGGTATAATTATAGCCAAAAAAGGTGGAGTTAGAGTAAGTGGGGATTTTAAGACTGAATGAGAATCCTGTTCCCACCCAAACTCCTGAGAGGCTACTATGGCAGCCACTCGTGCGGTGCAGCTTGCACAATTGCAGGCCTTGGTGCAGCAAGGTTTATACGGAGGAGGCCCCTCGTAAGGTGGCGCTGTTGGGGCTGGGCGCGTGGGCATAGGATCTAAGTCATTTACCACTTCCGTCTTTGTTTGTAACTGCGCCATAGCTCCTTCTTCTGCTTTTAATTTCAGCTGCGCCATAACTTTCCCCTGCATTTTGAGCTATGGGAACCTTGTTTATTAGCTCTTCCTCCTTTTTTGCAAGCTCCTTTTGCATCTTGCTCACCTTTTGGCTTTTGGGTGATTTCCCTCCTCTGCTCCTTTCATCATCGCTGGAGCTAGATCCCTCACTGTCTGAGTGTCCATTTGAGCTTTCACTCTCAGAGCTAGTGTCCTTCAAGTAGCCTTTACAAGATTCCTCTTTCACTTGTTCTAAGATCTCCCCTCCCAGTTGCACCGCCTGGCGTATGGGCTCTCATGGGGATTGCAAACAAACTTTCACTAAAGACCAAATGGCCAGGGTTCCTGGCGTAGTGCACGGATCGCGTCTAAGGTCTTCTCCTAAATGCTCCCACTGAGGGATGTTTAATATCCCTTCCTCCAAAAACCAGGGAGCCGTTTGTCCCACTTCTCTCAAAAACAAACGAGCTGTTTTATTTTTTAAAGGAGTACCAATTGCTTTAAGGATATCAGAAAGCAGCCCCAGCATTTTATATGTGGCCATCTCGTTTCCCATACCGGAAAGCTTTCTACGCTCGTCCTCGACTTGAGGAACTTTCCCTGTCACTAGACAGAAATAGGTGCACTCTTTACCTGATCCTCGCTGACTCCGTGTGTCTCTCACGATGAGATTCCCGGGTTTCGGCACCACTTGTCGCTCTTGCCAGCAAGAACGACTCGGAGGCTCGCGTAGTGGCGAACCTTTTTTATGAATCGCTTTTTCTTCCTCCTCTTCTAACCCCGGGTGCATGCGTTTTTATGCAGTCAGTGTTAACCAATCAGAGCATGATCACCAAACATAACCATACATGGCCATGCTGTGTTCATGCAGTGCTCATGCACATCCCGTGTGAGTGGACCTAAATGAACAGCCAATCATATTCAGTCCCTTACAGCTATTATAGTAGGCCTCCTGTACTGGCTCCCGACAGCTCTAGGCAGTATAGACATTTAAACAATGTTTATCATCAGAAGTTATTATTAGAAGTTATTAAAAGCTTAGCAACCTAGATGAAATGGATGCATTCCTGGAAAAATATAAACTACCAAAATTGAACCGGGAAGAAATCGACAACCTGAGTAGACAGATATCTAATAACGAGAATGAAGCAATGATCAAAAACCTCCCAAAAAACAAGAGCCCAGGACCTGACAGATTCCCTGGGGAATTCTACCAACCTTTCAAAGAAGAAATAACCCCTATTTTCCTGAAGCTGTTTCAAAAAATTGAAGCAGAAGTAAAATTTCCAGACTCTTTCTATGTAGCCAGCATTACCCTGATCCCCAAATCAAGCAAAGACCCTACCAAAAAGGAGAATTTCATACCAATATCACTGATGAATATGGATGCTAAGATTCTCAATAAGATCCTAGAAAACAGGATCCAACAGCACATTTAAAGATTATCCACCATAACCAGGTGGGATTCATCCCTGGGCTACAAGGATGGTTCAACATTTGCAAATCAATCAATGTGATACAACAAATTAATATGAGAAGAGGGAAGAACCACATGGTCCTCTCAATCGATGCAGAAAAAGCATTTGACAAAATCCAGCATCCGTTCCTGACTAAAATGCTTCAAAGTATAGGGATGGAGGGAACATTCCTGAACCTCATCAAATCTATCTATGAAGGACCCACAGCAAATATCATCCTCAATGGGAAAAAGCTTGCATCCTTCCCATTGAGATCAGGAACAAGACAAGGATGCCCACTTTCACCACTCTTGTTCAACATAGTATTAGAAGTCCTAGCAACAGCAATCAGACAACAAAGGGAAATAAAAGTTATCCAAATTGGTAATGAAGAAGTCAAACT
The DNA here is from genome assembly GCF_011764305.1 of Mustela putorius furo. NCBI lineage: Eukaryota > Metazoa > Chordata > Mammalia > Carnivora > Mustelidae > Mustela > Mustela putorius. Next base: position 38,510,728 of record NW_025422005.1, on the reverse strand, counting down.
CTCTCTCTTCGCAGATGACATGATTCTTTATAAGGAAAACCCAAAATACTCCACCCCCAAACTACTAGAACTCATACAGCAATTCAGCAACGTGGCAGGATACAAAGTCAATGTGCAGAAATCGGTGGCTTTCTTATACACTAACAATGAAAATACAGAAATGGAAATTAGCGAATCGATTCCATTTACTATAGCACCAAGAACCATAAAATACCTGGGAATAAACCTAACAAAAGAGGTAAAGGATCTGTACTTGAGGAACTACAGAACACTCATGAAAGAAATTGAAGAAGACACAAAAAGATGGAAGACCATTCCATGCTCTTGGATCGGAAGAATAAACATTGTTAAAATCACTTCTTTTTATTTTAATTTTGTTTTAATTTTTCAGTTTTCCAAGATTCATTGTTTATGCATCATACCCAGTGCTCCATGTAATACTTGCCCTCCTTAATAGCCACCACCAGGCTCACCCATCCCCCCACCCCATCCACTCCAAAACCCTCACTTTTTTCCTCAGAGTCCACAGTCTCTCATGCTTCAGCTCCCCCTCCAATTTACCACAATTCGCTTTTCCTTTCCCTCTCCTCTCCATGTCATTCCTTATGCTCCACAAGTAAGTAAAATCATATGATAATTGACGTTTCTCTACTTGACTTATTTCACTCAACATAATATCCTCCAATCTCATTCATGTTGGTACAAAAGTTGGGTATTCCTGCTCTCTGATGTCTGCTTAATATTCCATTGTATATATGGACCATGTCTTCTTCATCCATTCATCTGTTGAAGGCTCTTTCCATAGTTTGGCGACTGTGGCCATTGCTGCTATGAACATTGGGGTACAGATGGCCCTTCTTTTCACTACATCTGTATCTTTGGGGTAAATACCCAGTAGTGCAATGGCAGGGTCATAGGGTAGCTATTTTTTTTTAAATTTTTTTAGGAATCCCCACACTGCTTTCCACAGTGGCTGCACCAATTTGTATTCCCACCAACAGAGTAGGAGGATTCCCCTTTCTCCACATCCTCTCCAACACTTGTTGTTTCCTGTCCTGTTGATTTTGGCCATTCTAACTGATGTAAAGTGGTATCTCAATGTGGTTTTAATTTGAATTTCCCTGAAGGCTAGTGATGATGAACATTTTTTCATGTGTCTGTTAGGTATTTGTATGTCTTCTTTGGGGAAGTGTCTTTTCATGTCTCCTGCCCATTTTTTGACATGATTATCTGTTTTTTGGGTATTGGGTTTGAGGAGTTCTTTATAGATCTTGGATAGCAGCCCTTTGTCTGTAATGTCATGTGTGAATATCTTCTCCCCTTCTGTGTGTTGCCTCTTTGTTTTGTTGACTGTTTCCTTTGCTCTGTAGAAGCTTTTTATCTTGAGGAAGTCCCAAAAGTTCATTTTCACTTTTGTTTCCTTTGCCTTTGGACCAATATCTAGTAACAACATTGAAGCACTGATCAAAAACCTCCCAAAAAACAAGAGTCCAGGACTTGAAGGATTCCCTAGGGAATTCTACCAAACAATCAAAAAAGAAATAATGCTTATTCTCCTGAAGCTATTTCAAAAAATAGAAACAGAAGGAAAGCTTCCAGACTCTTTCTATGAAGCCAGCATTACCTTTATCCTCAAACCAGGCAAAAGCTCCCATAAAAAAAGAATTACAGACCAGTATCCCTGATGAATATGGATGCCAAGATTCTCAACAAGATCCTAGCTAAGAGGATCCAATAGCACATTAAAAATATTATCCAATTACCAGGTGGGATTTATCCCTGGGATGCAAGCATGGTTCAACATTTGCAAATCAGTCAATGTAATAGAAGAAATAAAAAAGAGATGAGAAAAGAACCACAAGGTCCTCTCAACTGATGCAGAAAAAACAATTTGACAAAATACAGGATTCTTTCCTGATTAAAACTTTTCAAAGTATAGGGATAGAGAGAATATTCCTTAACTTCATAAAATCTATCTATGAAAAACCCACAGCAAATATCATTCTCAGTGGGAAAAAGCTGAGAGCCTTCCTATTGAGATTAGGAACATGACAAGGATGCCCACTCTCACCATGTTGTTCAACATAGTACTAGAAGTCCTAGCAACATCAATCAGACAATGAAAAGAAATAAAAGGCATTCAAATTGGCAAAGAAGAAGTTAAACTCTCTCTGTTTGCAGATGACATGATACTTTATATGGAGAACCCAAAAGACTCCAACCCAAAATTACTAGAACTTATACAGCAATTCCGTAATGTGGCAGGATATAAAATCAATGCACAGAAATAAGTTGCTTTCTTATACACTAACAATGAAACCATAGAAAGGGAAATTAGAGAATCAATTCCATTTATTATAGCCCCAAGAACCATAAGATACCTTGGAGTAAAACTAACCGAAGAGGTAAAGGATCTGTACTCAAGGAACTACAGAACACTCATGAAAGAAATTGAAGAAGACACAAAAAGATGGAAAAGTATTCCATGCTCGTGGATCAGAAGATTAAATATAGTTTAAATGTCTATACTGCCCAGAGCAATATAGACTTTTTTTTAATTTATTTTTTATTTCTTTTCAGCATAACAGTATTCATTATTTTTGCACCACACCCAGTGCTCCATGTAATCCATGCCCTCTATAATACCCACCACCTGGTACCCTGACCTCCCACCCCCTGCCCCTTCAAAACCCTCAGATTGTTTTTAATTCACAATTTTTATGTATCAGAGCCTTATAACTGTCATATTCAGTTTGAGGGTCCTCATGTGAAACCCAGTGCAAGTCTGATCTGGGGCCAGAGTTCTGGAAAGGATATTTACTGTTTCAGGAAAATTGCTTTCTAGTTGACATTAATTCCTATCTTGTTTCCTAAGTTCCCACCATTTCAGTGATACCTGAATTTTCCCTGGCAAACTCAGGCTCTCTTTCCAAGTAACAGATATTATTACCTCCACACTCCTCAATAAGAAAATAGTCAATGCTATTAATGTCCTACTTCTCAATAAGAAATTGGCCCTTGCCATTTGATTTTCCCTTCAGGGGTTGATGAAATCAATAGCCTGGTCTTAATAGACCTCTGTAAAAGAGCAGATCCAGACAGAAGAGATGCCACTCTCTTCTGCCAAGCACAGAACATCATGCTAGACACTATAGGAAATCAGAAGAAACTGACCATACAGGTGTCAGAGTTACTATTTCAATCTAACTGATAAGTTCTGCTATTTTGAGCCTCGGTTTCCTCATCTGTAAGATAAGGATGGTCCTATCAGTCCTGTTAGTCCCACTGATTTGTGGAGGATCATCTGATATATAGCTATCAAAGTTCTTTAATAACTGAAAACGTGTTTTCACATCTTATTGCTCCTTTGTGATCATGACTATGATCTGATTGTTTAGAAGAGCATGTAATGTAAAACTGAATGTGAAGAAATCAGAGAGGGAGAAAAACCATATGAGGCTTTTGACTCCAGGAAACAAACTGAGGGTTATGGAAAGGGAGGTGGGTGGGGGGTGAGATAATTGGGTGATGGGAATTAAAGAGGGCATATGATATAATGAGCACTGGGTATTATATTTAACTAATGGATCATTAAACATATCAAAAACTAATGATATACTATACCTTGGCTAATTGAATTTAAATAAAATTTTAAAAGATCATGCAAGAATAGTTAGATGGTAATAAGACATTGTGGTCTGGCTAAACAAAAAACAGACAAAGCTAGCCACGCCCTTATCTGTGTCCATGCTCACTTGTTTTGTTTCTTAAATTCCATATATAAGTGAAATTATATGGTAATTGTCTTCCTCTGGCTGACTTATTTCACTTAGCATTATACTGTCCAGCTCCATCCACCCATGCCTTTGAAAACAGCAGTATTTCATTTTTTTATATTATGACTGAATAATATACCATTGTGTGTATATGTATGTATATGTATATATGTACATATGTATACACCCACACACACACATATAACACCTCTTTATCCATTCATCCATTAATGGAAACTTGGCCTGTTTTCATAGTTTGACTATTGTAAATAAGTCTGAAATAAACACAAGGATGCATGTATCCCTTTGAATTAGTGTTTTTATATTTTTGGGGAAATATTCCCTAGTGCAATTATTGGTGAATGGAGTGGTTCTGTTTTTAACTATTGGAGAGAACTCCATACTGTTTTTCATAGTGGGTGCACCAGTTTGCATTCCCACCAATGTTTCCTTTTTCTTCACATCCTCACCAACTCCTGCTTCTTAAGTTTTTGATTAACCATTCTGACTAGTGTGATATCTTACTGTGGTTTTGAATTGCATTTCCCTGATGATGAGTAATGTGTCTTTTGGCCATCTGTATATCTTCTTTGGAGAAATGTTTGTCAATGTCTTCTGCCAATATTTAATTGGATTATTTATTTTTGGAGTGTTAAGTTGTATAAGTTCTTTATATATTTTGGATAATAACCCTTTATCAGAGATGGCATTTGCAAATATCTTCTCCCATTTAGTAGGTTACCTTTTAGTGTTGTTGATTATTTCCTTTGCTGTGAAGAAGATTTTTCTTTTGATGTAGTCCCAATAGTGTATTTTTGCTTTTATTTCCCTTGCCTCAGGATATATACCTTGAAAACTATTGCTGGGGCTGATATCAGAGAAATTACTGCCTATGCTCTCTTATAGGATTCTTTCTATAGTTTTACTATTGTTGATAATGCTACTGTAAACATTGGGATATAGTATGCATTTGAATTAGGATTTTTGTTCTTGTTGGGTAAATACCTAATAGTGCAATTACTGGGTCATAGGGTACTTCCATTTTTAACTTTATTGGTGAATGTTTATATTATTTCCGCAGTGTGCACCAGTTTGCATTCCCATCAATAGTGTATAAGGGTTCCCCTTTTCTCCACATATTGTCAACACCTGTTGTTTCTTGTGTTGTTGTCTTTAGCCATTCTGAAAGCTTCTGCCCAGTGAAGGAAACAATCAAGAAAACTAATAAGCGACCTTCAGAGTAGGGTAAGATATTTTCAAATGACATAAATGATAAAGGATCAGTATGCAAAATAAATAAAGAACTTATAAATCTCAACACCCCCAAAACAAATAATCTAATTAAAAAATGAGTAGAGGAACCTTACACCAATTAGAATGGCAAAAGTTAGCAGGACAGGAAACAAGTGTTGGAGAGGATGTGGAGAAAGGGGAACCCTCTTATACTGTTGGTAAGAATACAAGTTAGTGCAGCCACCATGGAAAACAGTGTGGAGATTCCTCAAAAAATTAAAAATAAAACTACCCAATGACCCTGAAATTGCACTACTGTGTATTTACCCCAAAGATACAGATTTAGTGAAAAGAAGGACCATGTGTATCCCAATGATCATAGCAGCAATCACCACAGTTGCCAAACTGTGGAAAGAGTCAAGATGCCCTTCAAAGGAAGAATGGATAAAGAAGATGTGGTCCATATATACAATGGAATATTATGCCTCCATCAGAAAGGACGAATACTCAACTTTCATATCAACTTGGACGGGACTGGAGGAGATTATACTGAGTGAAATAAGTAAACATATAAAGTGAATTTCATATGGTTTCACTTGTGGACCATAACGAATAACATGGAGGATATTGGGAAAAGGAGAGGAGAAGGGAGTTGGGGTAAATCGGAGAGGGAGATGAAGCATGAGAAACTGTGGAATCTGAGAAACAAACTGAGGGTTTGAAGGGGAGGGGTGGGGGGTTGAGTGAGCTTGGTGGTGGATATTAAAGAGGGCACGTATTTCAAGAGGCACTGGGTGTGATTCATAAACAATGAAACTTGGAACACAGAAAAAATAAAATAAAGTTTTTTAAAAAGTGGGTAGAAGACATGAATAGGTATTTCTCCAAAGAAGACATACTGATGGCCAACAAATACATGAAAAGATGCTCAACATCTCTCATCATCAAGTAAATACAAATTATAACTATGATGAGATACAACCTCTCCTAATCAGAAAGGACTTAATATATTTTGAGTTTATTTTTGTTTATGGTGAAAAAAAAGTGGTCCAGTTTTATTCTTTTGCATGTAGATGTACATTTTTCCCAACACCATTTGTTGAAGAAACTGTCTTTTTCCCATTGTATATTCATTCCTTATTTGTGGAAGATTAATTGACCATATGATTGTAGGTTTATCTGGGTTTTTCTATTATGTTCCATTGATCTATGTGTCTATTTTTACACATACTGTTTTGATCACTAAGGTTTTTTTTTTAAGATTTTATTTATTTATTTGACAGAGAGAAATTACAAGTACACTGAGAGGCAGGCAGAGAGAGAGAGAGAGAGAAGGAAGCAGGCTCCCTGCTGAGCAGAGAGCCCGATGCGGGACTCGATCCCAGGACCCTGAGATCATGACCTGAGCCGAAGGCAGCGGCTTAACCCACGGAGCCACCCAGGCGCCCCACTAAGTTATTTATTTATTTATTTATTTATTTCCAGGGGAGCCTGGGTAGCTCAGTGGGTTAAAGCCTCTGCCTTTTTTTTTTTTAAATTTATTTATTTTCAGAAAAACAGTATTCATTATTTTTTCACCAAACCCAGTGCTCCATGCAATCCATGCCCTCTATAATACCCACTACCTGGGACCTCAACCTCCTACCCCCCCCACCACTTCAAACCCCCCATATTGTTTTTCAGAGTCCATAGTCTCTCGTGATTCACACCCCCCTTCCAATTTACCACAACCCCCTTCTCCTCTCTACATCCCTTGTCCTCCATGATATTTGTTAGGCTCCACAAATAAGTGAAACCATATGATAATTGACTCTCTCTGCTTGACTTATTTCACTCAGCATAATCTCTTCCAGTCCCGTCCATGTTGCTACAAAAGTTGGGTATTCATCCTTTCTGATGGAGGCATAATAGTCCATAGTGTATATGGACCACATATTCCTTATCTATTCGTCCGTTGAAGGGCATCTTGGTTCTTTCCACAGTTTGGCGACTGTGGCCATTGCTACTATAAACATTGGGTTACAGATCACCCTTCTTTTCATGACATCTGTATCTTTGGGGTAAATACCCAGTAGTGCAATGGCAGGGTCATAGGGAAGCTCTATTTTTTACTTCTTGAGGAATCTCTACACTGTTCTCCAAAGAGGCTACACCAACTTGCATTCCCACCAACAGTGCAAGAGGGTTCCCCTTTCTCCACATCCTCTCCAACACATATTGTATCATGTTTTGTTAATTTTGGCCATTCTAACTGGTGTAAGGTGATATCTCAATGTGGTTTTAATTTGAATCTCCCTGAGGGCTAATGGTGATGAACATTTTTTCATGTGTCTGATAGCCATTTGTATGTCTTGATTGGAGAAGTGTCTGTTCATATCTTCTGACTATTTTTTGATATGTTTGCCTGTTTCGTGTGTGTTGAGTTTGAGGAGTTCATTTTAGATTCTGGATATCAACCTTTTGTCTGTACTGTCATTTGCAAATATCTTCTCCCATTCCGTGGGTTGCCTCCTTGTTTTTTTGACTGTTTCCTTTGCTGTGCAGAAGCTTCTGATTTTGATGAAGTCCCAAAAGTTTATTTTCGTTTTTGTTTCCTTTGTCCTTGGAGACATATCTTGAAAGCAGTTGCTGTGGCTGATATCGAAGAGATTACTGCCTATCTTCTCCTCTAGGATTCTGATGGATTCCTGTCTCACGTTGAGGTCTCTTATCCATTTTGAGTTTATCTTTGTGTAGGGTGTAAGAGAAGGGTCGAGTTTCATTCTTCTACATATAGCTGTCCAGTTTTCCCAGCACCATTTATTGAAGAGACTGTCTCTTTTCCACTGTATATTTTTTCCTGTTTTGTCGAAGATTAATTGACCATAGAGTTGAGGGTCCATATCTGGGCTCTCTACTCTGTTCCACTGGTCTATGGGTCTGTTTTTATGACAGTACCATGCTGTCTTGGTGATCACAGCTTTGTAGTAAAGCTTGAAATCAGGTAACGTGATGCCCCCCATTTTATTTTTGTTTTTCAACATTTCCTTAGCGATTCAGGGGCTCTTCTGATTCCATACAAATTTTAGGATTATTTGCTCCAGCTCATTGAAGAATACCGGTGGAATTTTGATCGGAATGGCATTAAAAGTATATATTGCTCTAGGCAGTATAGACATTTTAACAATGTTTCCGATCCAAGAGCATGGAATGGTCTTCCATATTTTTGTGTCTTCTTCAATTCCTTCATGAGTGTTCTGTAGTTCCTCAAGTACAGATCCTTTACCTCCTTGGTTAGGTTTATTCCCAGGTATCTTATGGTTCTTGGTGCTATAGTAAATGGAATCGATTCTCTAATTTCCCTTTCTGTATTTTCATTGTTAGTGTATAAGAAAGCCACCGATTTCTGCACATTGACTTTGTATCCTGCCACGTTGCTGAATTGCTGTATGAGTTCTAGTAGTTTGGGGGTGGAGTCTTTTGGGTTTTCCTTATAAAGAATCATGTCATCTGCGAAGAGAGAGAGTTTGACTTCTTCATTACCAATTTGGATAACTTTTATTTCCCTTTGTTGTCTGATTGCTGTTGCTAGGACTTCTAATACTATGTTGAACAAGAGTGGTGAAAGTGGGCATCCTTGTCTTGTTCCTGATCTCAATGGGAAGGCTGCAAGCTTTTTCCCATTGAGGATGATATTTGCTGTGGGTCCTTCATAGATAGATTTGATGAGGTTCAGGAATGTTCCCTCCATCCCTATACTTTGAAGCATTTTAGTCAGGAACGGATGCTGGATTTTGTCAAATGCTTTTTCTGCATCGATTGAGAGGACCATGTGGTTCTTCCCTCTTCTCATATTAATTTGTTGTATCACATTGATTGATTTGCAAATGTTGAACCATCCTTGTAGCCCAGGGATAAACCCCATCTGATCATGGTGGATAATCTTTTTAATGTGCTGTTGGATCCTGTTTGCTAGGATCTTGTTGAGAATATTGGCATCCATATTCATCAGTGATATTGGTCTGAAATATTCCTTTTTGGTAGGGTCTTTGCTTGGTTTGGGGATCAGGGTAATGCTGGCTTCAAGAAACAGTTTGGAAGTTTTCCTTCTGCTTCAATGTATTGAAACAGCTTCAGGAGAATAGGTGTTATTTCTTCTTTGAAGGTATGGTAGAATTCCCCAGGGAATCTGTCAGGTCCTGGGCTCTTTTATTTTGGGAGGTTTTTGATCACTGCTTCAATCTCGTTATTAGATATTGGTCTATTCAGGTTGTCGATTTCTTCCTGGTTCAATTTTGGTAGTTTATATTTTTCCCGGAATGCATCCATTTCATCTAGGTTGCTAAGCTTATTAGCATATAACTGTTGATAATAACTTCTTCTGATTATTGTTTCTACTTCCTTGGTGTTAGTTGTGATCTCTCCCTTTTCATTCATAATTTTATGTATTTGGGCTTTCTCTCTTTTCTTTTGGATTAGTGTGGCCAATGGTTTATTGATTCTTTCAAATAGATTGAAAGTGGTTTATTGATTCTTTAAAAAATATGCTTCTAGTTTCATTGATACATTCTACTGTATCTCTGGTTTCTTCCTCATTGATCTCAGCTCTAATCTTGATGATTTCCCTTCTTATGTGAGGAGTTGGTTTGATTAGTGGTTGACTCTCCAGTTCTTTAAGGTGTTGAGACAGCTGGTGTGTTCTGTATTTTTCAATTTTTTTGAGGGAGGCTTGGATGGCTATGTATTTTCCCCTTAGGACCGCCTTTGCTGTATCCCATAGGTTTTGGACCAAAGTATCTTCATTCTCGTTGGTTTCCATGAATTGTTTCAGTTCTTCTCTGATCTCCTGGTTGATCCTAGCATTCTTAAGCAAGGTGGCCTTTAGCTTCCAAGTGTTTGAGTTCCTTTGGAACTTTTCCTTGTGACTGAGTTCCAGGTTCAAAGCATTGTGATCTGAGAGTAGGCAGGGAATAATCTCAGTCTTTTGGTATTGGTTGAGTCCTGATTTGGGACCCAGTATGTGGTTCTTGAGAAGGTTCTGTGTGCACTTGAGAAGAATGAGTATTCTGTTGTTTTAGGGTGGAATGTTCTGTATATATCTATGAGGTCCATCTGGTCCAATGTGTCATTCAATGATCTTGTTTCTTTATTGATTTTCTGCTTCGATGATCTGTCTAATTCTGAGAGAGGCGTGTTAAGATCTCCTATGATTAGTGTATTCATATCAATATGACTCTTTATCTTGATTAACAGTTTTCTTATAATTGGCTGCTCCCATATTGGGAACATAGATATTTACAATTGTTAGATCATCTTGGTGGATAGTCCCTTTAAGGATTATGTAGTGTCCTTCTGTATCTCTGACTACAGTCTTTAGTTTGAAGTCTAATTTATCTGATATGAGAATCGCTACCCCAGCCACCTTTTGAGGCCCATTGGCATGAAAGATGCTTCTCCATCCCTTCACTTTCAGTCTGTGTGTATCTTTAGGTTCAAAATGGGTCTCTTGTAGACAACATATGCATGGGTCCTGTCGTTTTATCCAATCTGCAACCCTGTGCCATTTTATGGGTGCATTTAGGGCATTCACATTGAGAGTGATTATCGATAGATACGTTTTTATTGACATCGAATTACCTTTGGAGTATTTCTTTCTGTAGACTGTCTCTATTTCTGTTCAATGCTATTCTTGGGATTTTTCCTCTTTTATAGAGCCCCCCCTTAATATTTCCTGCAGTGTCGGCTTGGTGGTTGCCTAGTCTTTTAAGCCTTGCTGGACTTGAGAACCCTTTATCTCTCCATTCATTTTGAATGTCAGTCTTTCTGGATAAAGTATTCTTGGCTGCATGTTCTTCTCATTTAGTGCCCTGAATATATCTTGCCAGCCTCTTCTGGCTTGCCAGGTCTCTGTGGACAGGTCTGACGTTATTCTGATGGGCTTCTCTCTGTTAGTAAGGAGCCTCTTTGCCCTGGCGGCTTTCAAGAGATTATACCTACAATTATAATTCCTCAATTTGACTATCAGGTGTCGTGATGTTTTTTTGGAATGTATAATCTTGGGTGGAGACCGTTCAGCCTCTAGTACATGAACGCTGGTACCTTTGGTGAGATTGGGAAAATTTTCCTAAAGGACTTGTTCCACTATATCTTCTAGACTTCTTTCTTTCTCCTCCCCTTCAGGGATTCCAATAATTCTGACGTTGGAACGCTTCATGGCATCATTTATTTCCCTGATTCTGTTTTCATGGTTCCTGAGCTATTTGTTCCAGGCTTCCTCCTGATCCTTTCTCTCTATCTGTTTGTCTTCCAGATCACTAATTCTATCTTCTGTCTCAGTTACCCTAGCTTTGAGAGAGTTTAGATTAGATTGGAACTCATTGAGAGCATTGTGAACCTCCTCCCTGGTAGCTTTAAGCTCTGCCCTAACATTGTGAACATCCTCTCTAGTCGCTTTCAGTTCGGCCCTAATCAATTCTGTTTGGTCATCCCTGGCTTTCTCCAACCTAGCTATTGCCTGGATAATTGTTAGCCCTAATTCTCTTTCCAACATATTGTTTATGTTTATGCTCTGTTGCAGAAGGCCCATCCTCTGTATTTTTCTTCTGTTGGGCATTCATCCTCCTAGTCATTTTGGTGGGAGATGACTGAACAGATGTAGCTGGATGTATCAACTGTGTTGCAGTCAAGGTGCACCCTGGAACACTTCTGAGCAATCAGGATTCCCCACCCATACGAGAGACAAAAGGAAAGAAAAAGAAAAGAAGAAAAAGAAAAAAAAAAGAGAGAGAGAGAAAGAGAGAGAGAGACAGGAAAGAAAGGGAAGATGAAAAAGAAGGTTCAGCCCAGATGGGCCGCAAGGTGATTTATGAAGTAGACAAACAAAAAGAGGTAAAAAGACTGATACAAGTATATGACAAGAGAAAAAAATATATATGCAAATAAAGAAAGAACCTCGTCAAAAATAACCACAAGTGTAAAATTTATATGCTATCAGGACAAACCCAAAAAACACAGAAACACTGGTGGAAGAAGATGGGAGAGTTCGTATAAATTCTCAGTGTGTGCGAGGAAGGTTGTTTTGATTCTTCCTGGATGTATCTTGATATCTTTGTTAAAGGACTCAACTTTCCTAAGATAAAGGGGATTAAAAATTGGTTTACCTATACGGGTAGTATTGATTGGGGAAAGGGGATTACTTTGAAGTTTAACTCTATGAATATTAGAGGATAAAAATAAAAAGGAATAAACTAGACTAAACTAAACTAAAATTTAAAAAAGGAATTCAAAAAATAAAAATGCAACAGAAAAACATAGGTGTATGTATCAAAAAGTTCAGGTTAGAAAGGTATTATGGAATTTGATGTACTGTACAACTCGCTGTGATGGTAAATAGGTTAAAAAAATTACCTATGTGTAAAAAAAAAAAAAAAAAGAAAGAACCAGAATAGTGGGAACGAGTGAACAATACAAGTTTTCCTATGAAGTAGTGGTTGTTCTCTTGTAGTCCTTTTTTTTTTTTCTTTCTTGGTTTGTTTTCTGGGGGAGGGGCCTGCCACGTGGGTTGTCAGTCAATGATGTTTCCTGAGTTAAGTCCTCCCGCCCCCCTCAAGGGGGTGGGCTCTGAGGAAACTGGTTTTTTTCAGGCTTTTGTTCTCTGGCGGTTTTTATGCTTGTTCACTTTTTTTTTCTCTCACCTTGACCACCTTTGATGGTTTTTGTAGTTTTAGAGGAAAACAAACCGCACCCTGATCTCCCTCTCAGAGAGAAGCCTCAGTCTGGGTGCAGAGCCTAAATAAGTTCCCCCTTGGCCTTGGCAGAGCAGGTTCCAAGTTGCAGACCCTGGGGGCACAGGATCTTTTGCTTGTACCCAAAGCCAAGGCAGTGGCAGCTGTCTGGGAGCTCCGACCACCAGAGAGGTTCCAAGCAGGGATCGCACACTGAGATTTTGCCTCTGGCCCGGGCTGGGAGTGCCCGGCTTGTGCGCATCTCTTTCAGACGTGGCTATGGATCTGACGCGCATCTCGGGCACTGAGAACAGGGCGCTGGTCCGTAAGCACCAGGCTGGACTTTTGCTCACCTCTGTCAGGGGAGAGTTTGGGGTGCGCGGCTTAGGCTTTGAAACAATGGCACAGGTCAAAGAGCGCTGACCGGGCCTTTGTAACTCAGGGGAGCATGAGGGACGTGCGCACGTATCTCAAGCTTTGTGGTAGGGGTCACACGTTCTGCGTGGCTCCCATCCCCTCACAGGAACTAGAACCCACGCATTCTCAGGTGCGCTGGCAGCTTAGGGAGCAAGAGCTGGTTTCTCCACCACACTCTCTCTGCCTCAGTGCCAGGGAGGCTGTTCTGGGACCGGGGACTTAAGCCCCTGTCCCTAGCCACCCTGATTCCCACAATTTGCCCCCTTGATCTTTTGCTATTTTGGAGTGCTTTCAACCAGTCTCCAAGTTAATGCTGGTCCCCAGACGCAAGGCACTCTCGCTCGTATTGGGGTATTACTTTCCAACCAGTCACCTCTGGTGGCTCCCTCCCCCTTTTGTTTATCTTCCTATATCAGTCCACCATTCCCATTCCCCTTTACCTGCCCACTGGCATCTTCTGCCCCTGTAGAGATCCAGACGTGTATAATTCTGATCTCAGGCTGATTTCATGGGTGATCGGAGTTCATTGGTAAGTAATCAGCTCACTTTGGGGTACAGTCTGAAAAGGCGCCTCCTCCTACTCCCCGCCATCTTGTCCCCCCCCCCCCCAAGCCTCTGCCTTTGGCGCAGGTCAGGATCCCAGGGTCCTGGGATTGAGCCCTGCATCGGGCTCTCTGCTCAGCAGGGAGCCTGCTTCATTCTCTTTCGCTGCCTGCCTCTTTGTCTATTTGCAATCTCTGTCAAATAAATAAATAAAATCTTTTTTAAAAATTTATTTTCAGTGTTCCAGAATTCATTGTTTATGCACCACATCCAGTGCTCCATGCAATACATGCCCTCCATAATACCCACCTCCAGGCTTACCCAACCGCTCAACCCTCCTTCCCTCCAAAATCCTCAGTTTGTTTCTCAGAGTCCACAGTCTCTCATGCTTCATCTCCCCCTCCAATTTCCCCCAACTCATTCTCTTCTCCATCTCCCCATGTCCTCCGTGTTATTTCTTATGCTCCACAAGTAAGCAAAACCATATGACAGCTTTTTAATATAACCTGAAGTCTGGAATTGTGATACCACCAAACATGCTAGAGTATTTTCAAGGAATAGGCAATTGTTACTATTTCTTGTCCTAGGGCCAGTCCAGTTCCTTATCAGACTTCTCTTTCTTTCTTTTTCTTTTTTTTTTTTTTAAAGATTTTATTTATTTATTTGACAGAGATCACAAGCAGGCAGAGAGGCAGGCAGAGAGAGGTGAGAAAGCAGGCTCCCCTCAGAGCAGAGAGCCTGACACAGGGCTCAATCCCAGGACCCTGGGATCATGACCTGAGCTGAAGGCAGAGGCTTTAACCCACTGAGCCACCCAGGCACCCCCAGACTTCTCTTTTATTGTCAAAGTTAAATGGGAACCTGCCATGATGCCATCTTTGTGCTTTGGCAACCCCATTCCAAATTTCCCCACATAAATTATAGGAGTGTGTGTGTGTGTGTGTGAGTGTGTCTGTGTATGTGTGTGTGGGTGTTCCTTAAAAAGAGAGAAGAGAGATCTCTAGAAGGTTAAGAGACTATCTTTGATAGTACTTAGGAGTACTACCAGGCTCTGAAGTACAAACCTATATTAGCTACAATTTTGTATAGGGCATTAAAGACGCATTGGTATAACAATTTATTAATTTATTCTGAAAAATGACTCTCACTAGAAGCAGATTACACTGGACCCATGTGCTGTAACAGCTGTGTATTATCCTGTGTCACCAAGCCAAATGAGAAGGCAAATCATTATTTCAACTTGCTTTGGTAATAATATAAGCAAGAGGAATTCATATGCTATTTTATAACTTGAGGGATTGTCCTTTCTCAGGGTAGCTATACAAATGGGACTGAAGTACTCTATATATACCTTTATTTTTTGTGGTGTGGTATGAATGCCAGTGCCTACTACTAAAAATGCAGATTCATGTGTTTCTGAAAGTGTGTGCTTGTGTTTGCGTGCATGTGTGTATAGATATATACATATGTCTAGGTTCCTTACAAGTTTTATTTGTGGAGATTTCACTTCTTTTCACCTATCTTACCACAACTTGAGAATGATCCTAATGCTCTGTGTATAGTTGGTACTCAACATTATGTCTGCTTACTAATAACTGGTCAACAAGATATATAGTTTCCAAGTATGGAGAATATGGCTTTTTCATTCCCATCATCATCATCATCATCAAACATTTATGGAATGAATCCTACTATGTGCCTAGAGAGGATGAAAAACCAAGTCTATAATTTTGTTTTACCGTTAATAATATTATGCCCTCCTAGGATGATTGTGTACATAATTGTACAAGTATGAAGAATGATCAAGAAGATATGACTCTTGTCCTTGTGAGGAATAAAACTATGCATAGCATCCATGACTTGTTGCTCATCACAATACTATCTACTCTAGTAGCATCTCATCCCTCCTTTAAGTAGCCCAAAGCACTTCCTATGTAGTCATTTATTTGGTATCTTAAAATCTCCATGAGTGAAGGTCTTTGACCTTTATCTGGAATTCAGGATAGCTGACTAACTTTTCAGTTCAATTTAACATTATTCCCTGTAGTTCTTGTCCTATTTTGGGATATCTTTAATCTCACTGTATATAACAAGTCAATCAAGTAAGGTTTTTCTGTACTGGTTTCAGTAATAGAACTACAGCATGTGAGAGCTGGAAAGCATCTTAGAGAACACTTTTTTTTTTTCCCAGTGTCCTATCGCCACTCCTGTTATTATTCCTGATTCTTTCAACATTCAGTATTTTAATGTCCTGGAATCACCATTCTTTCATATTCAGCCTCTTCAGAAATTCTAGTCATTGTTGTATCCTAGAACTTATCAGTTACTACATATTTTATTTATTCTGGCATTACATTTCTCTTTTGAGTGATGATAAAATGTGAAAAAAAACCTGTATCATCTCTTATCTTTTTGGTTAATCCCTTTCAAATCCCACATGTATAATTCTGTGACCCTCCCCATAAGAAGCTCATACCATTGTTCCTAATATCTTTTCAGTTCTGCTCTCACCCTCCTTGTATCTTTATTTTCTTCTTTGTCAACTTAGAATTCATGTTTTATCTTAATAATCGTTCCCCTGAATACACTTTCAACTACCTTGCCCCTTTTTTCCCTTGTCCAACTTCCTAGAAAAGCCCCAATTCTGGTCCAATCCAAATATATCAGAACAAATTTTTCCAATTATTCAAGAGCAGATGGATGTACCTGGAAAAAATAAAAACCCTGAAAATATGCTTTTTAAAATTTATCTTTAAATTACAGCCTCAGGTGAGCCCATACTACATCTGCCAAGTTTGACTATTTAATACTTCACGAGTTGAATCATGGAGTATTTGTCCTTTTTTGACTAATATATTTCATTTATCATAATGTCTCCATATTCATTCATGTTGTTACAAGTGGCAGGGTAATATCTTTATAAATATATCTTTTAAAGTTAAGTAATACTCATATACACACATACACACACTCAATATTGCTTTACTCAATCATCTGTTGATGGATACTTAGGTTTTTTCTATATCTTGGTAATATTGTGAATAATATTTCATTGAACATGGGAGTATAGAAATCTCTTCAGTATTTTGATTTCAGTTCTTTCAGATATATATTCAGAAGTGGGATGGTTGACTTATATGGTAAGTTTATTTTTATTATTATTTTTTTAAATTTTTAAATTTATTTTTTATTTATTTCCAGCATAACAGTATTCATTATTTTTGCACCACACCCAGTGCTCCATGCAATCCATGCCCTATATAATACCCACCACCTGGTACCCTGACCTCCCACCCCCAGCCCCTTCAAAACCCTCAGATTGTTTTTCAGAGTCCATAGTCTCTCATGGTTCCAATTTCCACAAATTAACATCTTAATTTAATGTTATTTTTTTCCCGTTCCAAGATTCATTGTTTATGCACTACATCCAGTGCTCCATGCAATATGTGCCCTCCTTAATACCCACCACAAGGCTCACCCATCTCCCCAACCCCTTCCCCTCCATAATATCAGTTTGTTTCTCAGAATCCACAGTCTCTCCTCTTTCATTTTCTCCTCCAATTTACCCCAATTCACTTTTCCTTTCCTTCTCCTAATGTCCTCCATGTTATTCCTTATGCTCCACAAGTAAATGAAACCGTATGATAATTGACTCTCTCTGCTTGACTTATTTCATTCAGCATAATCTCCTCCAGTCCCCTCCATGTTGATATAAAAGTTGGGTATTCATCCTTTCTGATGGAGGCATAATATTCCATTGTATATATGGACTACATCTTCTTTATCCATTCATATGTTGAAGGGCATCTTGACTCTTTCCACAGTTTGGCGACCATGGCGATTGATGCTATGATCATTGGGATACACATGGCCCTTCTTTTCACTACATCTGTATCTTTAGGGGTAAATATCCAGTAGTGCAATTGCAAGGTCATAGGGTAGTTCTATTCTTAATTTTTTGAGGAATCTCCACATTTTCCAAAGTGGCTGCACCAACTTGTATTCCCACCAACAGTATAAAAGGGTTTCCCTTTTCTCCACATCTTTTCCAACATTTGTTGTTTCCTGTCCTGTTAATTTTTGCCATTCTAACTGGTGTAAGCTGATAACTCAATGTGATTTTGATTTGAATTTCTCTGGTGGCTAATGATGATGAAGCTTTATTACAAAGCTTTGATCACCAAAACAGCATGGTACTGACATGAAAACAGACACATAGATCAATGGAACAGAGTAGAGAACCCAGAAATGGACCTTCAACTCTATGGTCAAATAATCTTCAACAAAGCAGGAAAAAGGATCCAATGGAAAAAAGACAGTCTCTTCAATTAATGGTGCTGGGAAAATTGGACAGCTATATACAGAAGAAAAAAATTCGACCATTTTCTTACACCATACACAAAGATAAACTCAAGATGGATGAAAGACCTCAATGTGAGACAGGAATCCATCAAAATCCTCAAAGAGAACATAGGCAGTAACCTCTTTGACATTGGCCACAGCAACTTCTTTCAACACACATCTCCAAAGGCAAGGGGCAAAATGTGAAAATGAACTTTTGGGATTTCATCAAGGTAAAAAGCTTCTGCACAGCAAAGAAATGGTCAACAAAACAAAGAGGCAACCCATGGAATGGGAGAAGATATTTGCAAGTGACACTATAGGCAAAGGGCTGGTATCCAAGATCTATAAAGAACTTCGCAAAATCAACACCCCAAAACCAAATAATCAAGTAAAAAAATGGGCAGAAGACATGAACACACACTTCTCAAAAGAAAACATACAAATGGCTAACAGACACATGAAAAAATGTTCATCTTCTGAGATGCTTTCTAATCAATAAAAGAAAGGCATTAATATCTACCCAATGAAATTATTTGTTGGATTGAATGAACAAATATAAACAAAATACCTACCCTTAAAATGGACACAATAGGCATCGAATGAAATGTTCTTTCTCTTTTTGCCTGAAGATTTATTTTTATTCTTCATATTTTAGAGGCCCTTGGGATATTATATCAGACTATTCTGTCCAAATACAGAGATACCTCTATCATACTTAAAATCCATACTCCTTGTTTACAATAATAATATTCAAGATGCTCACATTGATTTTCAAACCCTTCAACAATGAATTGGATGGTTTTTCAGATACTATCTTTTATTAACTTCTTCCCTGTATCCTGTGCTTCACTTATACTTAATATTCAGGGAACACATGGTATAAGGTCCTACCTCCAAACTTTTATGTATTTTGCTTGTCTCTGCTCACAGTGTCTTTTCCCAATATATCCCTTGTTAAAATTGTAGCCATTGTTCAAGTCCTGGTCAAATTAGTAAATTCCTAGACATCTCTTTCCTCAGTTCATTAGTCACTCTTTCTTCCTTCCTGTAAAATGTTACTGCTTCATAAGGTTTCCAGTCTGGCATAATCTTCTCAGGGAAACCTTCCTTGCCCCATGCCTGCCTTCCTTCCCCACTCTCAATTTCCACAAGGCACATATCTGACTCTTGTGCCATACTTCCTCCTGTCAAGCATTTACCATATTGAGGGTCATTGTATGTTCATGTGTCTGTTTCCCTCCTAGGTTGTAACTTTCTTGAAGGTAGGATCAATGCCTTATCCACAATCTGAATCCCCAAAACTTAATGTGGTTCATGGAATATAGTTGATACTCAATGTATTAATGAATGAAAAAAGTGTCTCTTTTCTAATCTGAATCTGAAAATTTGGAACTATATATGTTTTATTCATCCTCTATCATAGTGGCTGGAACATAGGGAAAAGATATTTCTTAGTTACTAAGATATGTCCTTTAGAATCTGACATCTTCAGTTCAAGTCCCAGATTTACTATTCACCAGCCATATGATTTGTATAAATTGTAATATAGAGATAATAGAGGTTATTGTTATGAGAATTAAATACAGTAATTCTTATATAAAACTTAACTAGTATCTGGCCCATAGGCTGTCAGTAGACAGTTGTTATTTTCATGATGCAGTTTGAAATTTGTTGCTCAGAAGATTTCTGAGCATTAACTATATATCAAGAGTATACTATGAAGTATAGAGATGTGTACCACATATTCTAAAACCATAAAGAATTCACAGTCAAGTGGTAGAACAATGGGTTAGTTCAAGTCTCCTGGTAAGAGATGCTGCAACATGATTGAAAATGTTAGTATTCTATTAGAGCAAATGCCTGTGAGAGAAAATGGGGAGAGAGCCAAAGAGGCTTGGAAGCCATTGAGATTGCAATGTGAGTGTGACTCCAAGCAAAGGAGGGAGGGAAGTTTGGGTAAAAAGTTCAGCAAGATCACTGGGGAACCCTTGAGCCAAAGTCACCTGTTAGAGGAGTCTCTTGTCTTCCAAGAATGGATTTTTCTTAGTATATACCTTTCATACTCAGACATTGGGTCTTTGGCCACAGCAATCTGTGAGAAATGTGGCTTTGGAGCAAATGCAACAATGGATTTTAACATACAGCAGCCAGAGTCCTGGGTCAGTTATGTTTCCCTGTAGTTGAAGGTTTACAAGGTACATTCTCATGGCTTCCATAGGAAAATGCATGAGTAATATATCATATACATATATCACATTATATACATGGGCTTTTTTCAGATTTGGGGATGGGCACAGAGGAAAAGTTGACCATCTCTCTGTAAAGTACACAGACATGCTGAAAAGAGAGACACTTCAAGGATGCAGAGCTAGCTTTGATCACAGCCATTGGCTATACTTATGGAATTGGATATAAGGAAGGAACAAGTCAGCTGAGGAAAGATGATGGTCAGTGGAATGACTAGCACATTGTAGCTCCTGCACTTCTAATAGTTAGAAACATATGTGAGTTCTGCTCCCACATCACTTATTTCCAGAGTTTATTTCTGGACATAGTCTTGCAGAAAAAAAAAAAAAAAAAAGTCTTTTTAAAATGTTCATCTGTTTCCACTCTAAACTCATTTAGAACTAGAGTGTTTTGGTTGGATCTCAAAATTGCTTGAAATATGGGCTGTGATCAAGCCTTGTACTGGAGTATGCTGATGACTCTAGGTGGTGTATAACCCACACAAATGGAAACAATATTCAAACCTCTTACCAGGTCCACCCACTGGAGGCACCAGAACAGTAATTCCAAAGATAACCTGGTTCCTACTCTTCAACATACTCTTGAAAGGGTCTGGGACTTTACAAAAACAGAAAAGCAATCAGGTGGGAAGAAATGATTCCAGATTTTGTATCATATATTATTACAAAAATAACCTCTAATGAAACACAGAGCCCCTTTGCAATATGATATTGACAGTCTTCCAATCAAGGGGTAGAGTCTATTTCTACATCCTTTCTGTTTAGACTGGCCTTATGACTTGCTTTGACCGGTAGAATAGACAGAAAAGACTCTCTGATTTTTTTTTAAATTTCTTTTCCGTGTAACAGAATTCATTGTTTATGCACCACACCCAGTGCTCCATGCAATACGTGCCCTCTGTAATACCCACCACCAGGCTCCCCCAACCTCCCAAACCCCTTCTGCTTCAAAACCCTCAGATTGTTTTTCAGAGTCCATAGTCTCTCCTGGTTCATCTCCTCCTCCAATTTCCTTCAACTCCCTTCTCTCTGATTTCTGAAGGTAGGCATTAAGAGCCCTTACCATTATGCATTGATGCTATTAGAATGTTTCTGTCATCGTGTGAAGAAGTCATCTAACCTGCTAGAGAACGAGAGACCACATAAAGAAAACCTGAGATGTCACTCCAGATGACAGTTACACCAAATGTGAGATATGTGAGTAAGACCATCTTAGATCAGCCCTACTTGGCCATTAGATGACTGAGAGTATTTAAAAAATCCTTGCGAGATTTGCAGAACTGCCCAGTAGACTCCAGCCCAAATTGCTTATGGACACAGTTGTGAGCAAATAAATGTTTATTGTTTTAAACCACTAAGTTTTGGAGTGATTTTTTATACAGTAATAGATAACTGCTGTTATAGAATTAACTGTTTAAGGTTTAGTATTGTTATATATCCAAAGATAATTTTTATGTGAAATATACTTACATGTGTGTTTATTCTTACAACAGCTTTTCAAAAATTGAAATCTCCTGTAATTATTTGTGATAGGACAAGCACAAAATATTCTTATGACAAATATTTTAAGTCTGGTGCTAAAATACCATTTTTATGCTTTATTATATGTTTTTAAATTTAATTTTAGTTTTTTCAGTGTTCCAAGATTCATTGTTTATGCACCATACCCAGTGCTCCATGCAATACATGCCCTCCTTAATACCCACCAGGTCCACCCACTGGAGGTGGGTATTAAATTAATTAATTAATTAATTAATTAATTAAATTTAATTAATTTAATATTAATTAAATATTTCTAAAATATTAAAAAGCTTGAGAAGGGATATTTTGATGGAAAGGGGTTGCAAATTTGGGTTCTAGTCATCTGAATATCCCACCTACCCTCTCTGAGCCTTAATTTTTTCATCTGCAGAACAAGAAACACAATTCCTAACTGTAAAGGCTTAGTGTAAGGACTGAGTGGCCAAAAAGTAGTAATGCACATGATGACTAGCACATAAACTCACTCAATAAATGTGAATTTAATCCCCCTATTCTCCCTTAGCCATACATATAGTGGGTGCTTATACATATATGTAGAATTTAGTTGAATCCTGCTCTCTGATTGATCTTACTTCAGATTTCTATCTCATTTGATAAGCTTACTAGCAGTAATTTACATATACACACATACTTTTTTTTTAACCTCCCAAACAAGGATTTTGGAAGATAAAGATAGACATATGTTTTCCTGAGTTTATTAGATGAATGTTGGGGGTAGAGAAGAAGAAAAGATATTATTTAAAAAGTATGTGACTATGGAACTAGAGGGTGCTATGCTAAGCAAAATAAGTCAGTCAGAGAAAGATATTATCGTGTGATCTCATGGATATGAGGAATTTGAGATACAAGACAGAGGATCACAGGGGACGGGAGGAAAAAAATGAAACAAGATGAAACTGGACAGGGAGACAAATAATAAGAGACTCATAATTTTGGAAACAAACTGAGGGTTTCTGGAGAGGAGAGGGATGGGAATGAGGGTGTGGCTGAGTAATGGACATTGGGGAGGGTATGTGCTATGGTAAGTGCTGTGAATTGTGTAACACTAATGAATGACAGACCTGTGCCCCTGAAACAAATAATACATTATATGTTAATAATAAAAGAAAAGTATGTGACCAGACAAATACATAATGGGTATGAGATTTTCTGTGGGGGTGATGAAATGTTTTAAAATTAGATAGCGGTAATGGTTGCAAAGCATTGTGAATATACTGAATCTTTCACTTTAAAATGGAGAAGTGATTTGGGGGAAATTGGAGTGAACTATTAAGAGACTGGACTCTGAGAAACAAACTGAGGGTTTTGTGGGGGAGGAGGGCGGGGGGTTGAGAGAGTCTGGTGGTGGGTATTAAGGAGAGCAGGTATGGCATGGATCATGCATCCATGCAGGATTATGCATCATGGTATGGTGCATAAACAATGACTCTTAGAACACTGAAAAAATAAAATTTTTAAAAATTCTTAATTTTTTTTGAAGATTTTATTTATTTACCTTAAAGACAAAGATCTCAAGTAGGCAGAGAGGCAGGCAGAGAGAGAGGAGGAAGCAGATTCCCCGCCGAGCAGAGAGCCCAATGCGGCGCTCGATCCCGGAACCCTGGAATCAGGACTTGAGCTGAAGACAGAGGCTCCAACCCACTGAGCCACCCAGGAACCCACAAAATTGTTAATTTAGTTATATGGACCTTACTTCAAGTAAAAATAAAGTATATGGCTGCATGACAAGGATAATCTGGGTTGGAACTGAAGCTGTGAAAAGTGAAATAGAGAAATGGAAGGCCGTTTAGGGAATAGAAAGGGAAGGGCATAATCAGTTCCACAAGGGATAATTCAGTTGTTGTATGGATCAAGGGGGCTATGGGACAGGATATAACAAACTATTTAGCTGGCCAGGCATTCTGTGAATTAGAGGGGAGAGTATATATTCTGCTGCACCTGGGTTGAGTTTCTTCCTACAAATATGACACTGACCATTGCTTTAGTAGTTTCACTAGTCTAGAATGCCACCTGGCTTCCCCAAAGCAAAATCTTACATGCTAGTACTGCTTTTTAATTTAGGAAGGAGGCAGTCTCCCAGACTAAAGTGAGGGAGAAGGGCAATTATATAGAGAAAGAGGTAGAATAAATGCACATAGGCATATTTCTGGCTGGCTACAGCTTTGCAGCAAACATATTTGGTATCTCAGTCTCTCTCCTCTTCCCTAAGTGAAAATGTTCCCTATTCAGCATCTTCCATACTTCAGCTTGTGATACACAGTCCCCCATGGCTGCTGGAGAACAAATTCCAAGGCAGCAGCAGCAGATGCATCCACAGATGAGTCACAGGGTACAGAATGAATCACTAATGAAGTAGGTGTTTTGCAAGCCAGCAGCATACCATGCCGGCCCACCTGTAGCCTCATGGGCTTGGGTAGGTAAGCCCAGTGTGAGTGTGTGGGCACCAGGCAGATCCCACAATGCCTTAAATCTCAACAACAGCAGTAAAGCCCTGGTTGTGTGAAGCCAAGAGTTGCATGATGCAGGAAGTGAGGCCAGACTCTGTTGGATTATTTCTATAATATAAAAATCTAGTGGTAACTTCCATGGGCCTGGCTGTATAAATAGGGAGATTACCAAGGCAATATGGCCACTACCATAAAGGTAGTGAAGGAGCTCAATAACCCTCATTCCAATAAAAATAAAACCCTTCTTCTGCATATTACAGGACTGTGATTGGTGCTAGGTAATTTTCATATGTAGTCATGAGAAGCATCAGGTAAAAAAGATGACCAAGCAAATCTGGGGAGGTGAATAACTTGGTTGGATGTTTTCATCTGGATTTTATCTCTAATTGCTATCTCCCAGATCATAGCAGTTTGGCATTATCATATAAACATTAAACATACCCTTACACCCTGTAATTCCACTTCTAGGTAAATATCCAAAGCAAACTTCTAAAAAAATTTTTATTTATGTTTTTAATTTCTTTTCAGTGTTCCAGAATTCATTGTTTATGCACCACACCCAGTGCTCCATGTAATATGTGCCCTCCACAATATCCACCACCAGGCCCTCCCAACCTCCACCTCCCTCCCCTCTAAAACCCTCAGTTTTTTTCTCAGAGTCCACAGTCTCTCATGGTTCATCTTTCCCCTCCTATTTCCCCCAACTCACTTCTCTCCTTCACCCAATGTCCTAAATTAATTTTAAAAATAAAGGAACATGGAGCACTGGGCGTGGTGTGTAAACAATGAATTCTGGAACACTGAAAAGAAATGTAAAAAAATTAAATAAAAATTGTGAAAAAATAAAGGAATAGAGTAAAATAAGGCCAGGCACAGAAAACATTGTCTCACAAAGTGTGTATTGTCACGATTTAATTCTATATACCCAACATTATCTCAAACACAATTCTCTTTCTTTCTTTCCTTTTTTTTTCTGGTTTTCTTCTCTTTTTTTCACATTTTTATTTATTTTTTTATTTTCTTTTCGGTGTTCCAGAATTCATTGTTTATGTAACACACCCAGTGCTTCATGCAATACATGCCCTCCATAATACCCACCACCAGGCTCACCCAACCTCCCACCCCCCGCCCCTCTAAAACCCTCAGATTGTTTTTCAGAGTCCATAGTCTCTCATGGTTCTTTTTTCTTTCTGCTCTATATCCAGTTGCATCACAACAAATTCCTAGAATACAGTGATTTATTTACCACCTTTGCACACAATGTTTCCTTGGTCTGCTATGTTCTTTCTATAGTTACTCCTCAAACTTTAGACCTCAGCCTAAGTAATAACCCTCCTTTGGGCAGGAGCAGTGGAAAATCTCTCAAGACTAAGATATGGGAAATTTCCAACTCTGTCTATTCTTGAGGCCATCCCTCAGGGAGTGATGATATGATGATGCTGTCATCGATCCAGCACAGGTTAGTTGATACCCTCAATCATGTGGTAGATAGAATAGAATTGTGGACATTACGATGAGCTTCCTTATAAAGGGTACATATTTTGTTAGATAGAAAACTGGAAATAAGAATGTTCAGACATATGAATAAAGTGTGAGCAAAAACACAAAACAGGAAAAGCATAAAATATAATTCAGGAAGAATGGGAGGTTTATTTTATGTCATGTAAGTATAGTAGTAGGAGCTAGAGGTTCTAAATCCAATATACTGATCGGGAGCTAATGTTTTAAAGGTCTTGAGCATCTTGTTAAGGAAGCTGCAATTTATATTGGTGACTGTGAAATTACTGAATGACTTTAGGCAGGAAGAATATCATCAAAGCTATTTTTAGGAAAGCTGTTTATTAAAATTGTATAGAAAAGATTGGCTGAGAAACATCTAGAGCCTCTATAAGGAGCCACAAAATATACATGGACTGTGGGTATCCAGAGCATTTTGGACACCAAGCCCTCCCAGAGGGCTATTAATGTGTTTCTGAAACAAGAAATGAAACTTGGTCCAAACTGGGGGGAAAAAAAAAAGTTATGAGGTCAAAAGCCATGAGATCAAAAGTCAGTCACAGCCAATCATCACCTTCTAAGGATGCTCAGTCTCTCTCTGAATGAATCTGTCTTTGAAAAATGTCTTCCATAAAGTAAACTCAAGTTTGTCTCCCTGTGCTTCCTCATTGAGTGGTTGATTCTTAACTCATATACTCTTCTTTGCTACTTCCAACTACTTTCTTCTTTCTGAATCTAGAAAGTCTTTTACTGTTCTATCCTTGCACCATGTCAATTTCTTCCCTCATGCCTCTAATCTTGTTAGTACCACTTCAGATATTTACTCTGTCTAAATTCTCTAAATATTGTCTACCCTACTGACTGATCTAATCCACACTGAACTCACTCTGTTAACACTTCTGGCTAGTACCTACCTGATGTACATGTCATTGACTGGAGTATTTCAATAATATATATTATACATTGTTCTACCTAGGAATTATTTTGAAGTATCTTACTTATTATTGTTTATGGAAGGCAGAAAGATTCTAGAGCTGGCATTAGACCCCTCACATTTGGGAGCCAAGCAACTTGCAGAGAACTTCTCAAGTTTCTCAAAATTTATAAAATCCCACTTAGTTGAATAATCAACTGTACAGTGGGGGAAATGAAACTTGTGGAGTGAGGTTGGGCATGGTGACTAGAAATAAATGCTATATAATATTCCAAAATTGAAGCAAACAGACATAATTTTGCATGGCCAGTCAGTAGGCAGCAGATGACAAAATGAATTCCAGGAAAGTTAAGTGACATTCTAGAGATTATATGAAGTGGCATATTGGGATTTGAATATAGGGAAAGGCAGTCCTAGGAAGATAAGATTACAAAGCAGGACATCAGAACCAGAGCTCTGGACACTTGGCCTCCCTCAGCACTTGGTCTACACCACTGTCACTTATCATTGTCTAAGATTATAGTTGTCTGTGTGTCTCATTGTCTCTTTGGGATAAAAAGTTCTCTGAAAGCAGGGTGTGGGCCTCATTCATTTTCTATCACAGCAGTAACAGGACACCATCCTTGTCTTGGTCCACTGGCTCATAATGGCTTTAATGAATTCCCTCTCAGCATGCTTGAGAGGTATGCTTCCATGTAATACTTGGTGCCCCAAAGCTGAGGCAGCAGAGCTGGTGATTTACCTATAAGTGTCCAGGGATTTCACCCCACTACTCTAACCTAAATTCTTTTCTTTTACCTTCATACTTTGTCCCTCTACCTGCATAGTTGCATTCTCACTACCATATCTAGGTACAATCAATATGTTGCTAGAACTATTTTCCAACTAATTTCATCCTCCTAAAATATATCCCTTGGTGCTGTCACACTTATATGACCTATAAAATTCACTATAAATCTATCACTCATATTTCAACATTCTACAAAAAGTGATTTTAACCTACTTTAATAGTCTTATTTCCATTATCTCCACAAACTAGACTGTATAGTAGTCTCTAAACATACATAAACCACATATCCCCAGCTTTCTCAGCTCTGTACTTTCGCTTAGGCTGGCCTATAGACCCAGAATGTTCTGTTATTTCCCTTTTATTGAAATCCTTTTTATTTTTTAAAGCCCATATTAAATGTTACCTTCTCCATTAAATCTTTTCCTGATTTTTTTTTAACATGGTAGATTCTTCCTTCTCTGGCCTCCTTTAAGGCTTTATTCATTTTTCAGGAAGTAGCCTACATTTTTAATTGAATCACGGTTATACTATGTGATTTTAATTTATTTATTCATTCATTTATTAACTCAACAGACAACATGAGTGTCTGCTTTATGGCCAGGCTTTTTACAAGTTGAACAAGTTTGAGAAGTCCTTGCTACTGAAAGGCTCATATTCCAGTGGAGGAAACAAGATATTCATAAATATGTACTAAGCCTATAATGTGTCAGCCCTGAAAATAGGTATGAACAGAATCCTATGGAAGCAAAGGGGAAGGAATCAAGAACTTTAATTAATAGGAAGTTCATGGTATCTAGTATAGATTAGGCAACATTTGAGCTGTGACCAAGGAATGAGTAAGAATTTGCCAAAATCAGAGAAGACCGGTGGCTCAGTAGATTTTTACAACATTACAATGTCAATAAGAGGTGAAAGTATATTATTCATCTCCTTATTTTCTTTCAGTCTGTCTTACACATAATTTATGCTCTAATAAATATTTGTTGAATGAGCAAATGGGTGAATATATGTAAGAATGTTTTCTCTAGGAGCTATCCTGATGAACCATACACTAAAATAGTTCAGAGAATTACCTGCTTGAATGCTTACTGTGAGAAGTCTAATCTGTTAGTTGCTGAGGAGCTCCATTAAACATGCAGACATGATAAAATATAACTATCCATAAGCATTTGTCTTTATTTGGGTTATCTCCTGAAGAAAAATCATAGGTATGGAATTCCTAGAAAGAAAGGTCTGAAAATTGTTACGTATTACTGAATTGCTTTCCAAAAAGGTATAACAAGCAAGAGAACAAAGCCATAGTTATTGATTGCCTATTATGTGTGATACATATCGATTTTTATATGTATCATCAAATTGAAATCTCACTACTATATTGATAACTATTTCTCTTTTACGGAGAATAAAATTGAAATTCAGACTATTTAAGAGACCTGCATTAGATCTCAGATAGTAAATGAAGGAGTCATGACTCAAATTCAAATAAAACATTTCAAGTACTGGAAGAAATAAAATAACATGAAAACACAGAGAGAAGAAAATCATAAGAGACTCAAGTATAGGAAACAAACTGAGGGTTGTTGGAGGGGAGATGGAAGGATGGGGTAATTTCAGTCTGTCTTACACATAATTTATGCTCTAATAAATATTTGGTGGGCATAATGGAGGGCACTTGAACTAGTGAGCACTGGGTATTGTATACAACTGATGAATCACTGCATTCTATCTTTGAAACTAATAATACAGTATTTGTTGATTAAATTGAATTTAAACAAAAAAAAAACTTTCAAGGTCCAAACTTTATCTAAATTCTATACACAATTCAAGGATAAGCTTATGACATTGGTTTGGCTGGAATGGTAATTCTGTCTGGGCATTCATGAAAGGCAAACTTGAAGGAAGCCCAGTTGAATGAAATTACAAATACTAAGTTGAGGGATTTATTTTTGTTCTCACAGGCGAGAATGGGTAAATATCACCCTTGATTCTTTGCAAATATGAAACATTCATTCATTTGTTCATTTATTCATGTAGCAAACATCTACTGAGTATGACTATAATGTCACATGACTCATATATACTCTGGAATTTATACATGCAAATATGTGATGTCCCTTTTAGGGCAACTCTAGAAATATGTGGCAAATGTTTTTGGAGAGGATATGAAATGCTGGGTAGAGTAATTTTCAAGGACATCATGAGAAAATTAGATATGTTTTAATAATAATAAATAATAATATTGATAATAATGCTGTGATACTCATTAATATAGTAACCAATGTTTATTTTTTCATACAATGTACTGACCATAATGCTAAGTGCTTAACATATATTACATATATTATCTCAATCTTCATAATCCTTTGAGAAATGTACCATTATTTCTTTTTTTTAATTTATTTTTTATTTATTTTCGGCATAACAGTATTCATTATTTTTTCACCACACCCAGTGCTCCATGCAATCCGTGCCCTCTATAATACCCACCACCTCCCACCCACCCACCAATTCAAACCCCCCAGATTGTTTTTTACCATTATTTCTATTACCCAGATGAGGAAAATGAAGTTCAAAAAATCTAAGATCAGAAGGGCTAGTAACTTGTTTACTAGATGAGAGATCTTACCTTCATTTTGCAAGTAGGAAAATGAGGCTCAGGGAGGCAAAAAATTGAAAAATTTCCAAAGCCACACAATTAGTAAGTAGTTTTCAAGTGGCTCCTTCCCATGAAGAAGAATCCTGGAAGGGATTAAGCACTCTGGTAAGGGAGCAATATCTTAGAATCTGTAACTTCCTTGTAGGCAGACCACAGTGTGGGGAACTAAAAGGGGAAATTAAGAGCTAGGTCTTGGGTGAGATATGGAATTGAAAAGCCAAGTAGAACAGCCAAAGGATTGCTGATCATAAAAGGCCAGGCAGAATAAGGTGCAGAGATGGTGTCTAGATATGAAACTTAACAGACCACTAATAGAAAGTCAGGAAGTGGTTATAATGGTGATGCTGGTCTCAGTTAAATGAGTAATTTTCAATCTTCAGTACACATACAGATCACTGGGGCATCTTATTAAAATGCAGATTCTTAGTAGTTTTGTGATGAAACCCAAGATACTGCATTTCCAACAGGTTCCAAGGTGATACCAATCCAGCTGGTTTATGAACCAACACTCTGAATATCAAGAAGCTAAAACATACTGAGTTTAGTACATATCAGGAACTCTTCTGTGAACTTATCATGTATTGATTCATTGAATTACCTCTCTTAATGACCCCATAAAGTAAGTAATATTTTTACCTTTTACCTTTCTTTTGAAAACAATGAAATGAAGAAGCACAAGAAAAGCTAAGTGTCCTGCCAAACAAAACAGGGATGGAATCAGGATTCCAATTTAGACAGTCTGACTCTAGAATCCTTTATGCCCATAACTATTATATGTTATTGTCATATGAGAACAAAAGTTAAAGACAAATTCTATAAAAATTTCAATGCCAATAAGAGGTGTACTGCAGGGACGTTTTACAAGTGTTGGGCATGCTGAAGAGAGAACAGTTAATGTCATTAACTCAACATAGAGCATGGAAGAAACAGAATTTGAACTTAAGAGTCTGGTTGTAAAATCCATTATCTTTTTTTAAAAGATAATTTTAAAATTATAATTTTAAAATTTAAAATTTTATTTTTAGCATGCTTTTCAGTATTTTACTGTTTTTTTAATTTTTTATTTGTTTTTTTTTAGTATTTAGTTATATTTTAGTATTTTTAATGTTATTTTTAGTATTTAGTAAATAAGTTTTTACTTAATCCCAGTTAACATATAGTATAATATTAGTTTCAGGAGTAGAATTTAGTGATTCATCACTTACATAAACACCCCATGCTTATCACAGGTGTCCTTCTTAATACCCATTACCCATTTAACCCATCACTCACCTACCTCCCTCCATCAACCCTCAGTTTGTTCTCTATAGTTAAGAGTCTTTTATGGTCTGCCTCCCTCTCTCTTTTTTCCCCCTTTCTCCTACATTCATCTGTTTTGCTTCTTAAATTCCACATATAAGTAAAGTCATACGGTATTTGTCTTTCTCTAACTAACTTATTTATATTAGCATAATACACTCTAGTTCCATCCATATTGTTGCAAATGGCAAGATTTCATTCTTTTTTATAGCTGACTAATATTCCATATATATGTATGGGTGTGTGTGTGTGTGTGTGTGTGTGTGTGTGTGTGTGTGGAGAGAGAGAGAGAGAGAGAGATGCATTATGGAAGGGGCCCAAATATCCATTGATATATATAGGTAAATATCTATATATATATCTATCTCACATATTTTTTAAAATGTTTTATTTATTTATTTGAGATAGAGAGATAGAGAGAGAGAGAGAGAGATCGCAAGTAAGGGGAGTGGGAGAGGGAGAAGTAAGTTCCCTGCCCAGCAAGGAGCCCAGTATGGAGCTTGGGCCAGGGACCCTGGCTGGGATCATGACCTGAGATAATACTACACGCACATGATAAACATTCAGGCATTTGATAAATACTGTTGAATCTTCATAGTTGGAAGCTGTTACGCCAGTTGAGGTTCTTATCACTGCACACCTAAATGACTCCACCAACTTCTGTGCTGGCTTCCAATCTTTACCTTCATGCTGCTGTTAAACTGCCTTTTCTGAAGAAATTCATGCTGCTGCTTCTGTGATTAATGACCACTTCTGATCTTTAAGATTTTTAAGGCCAAATCTTTAAGTTTGTATTAGTCTTCTTAGCATGCAAAGTGTTCCGTATACTGCCTCAACCGGTTTATTCAGCCGTGTTTCTAAACAAATCCTACTTTAATAAAACTGGTAATTTTTTAATTTATTTTTTATTTTTTATAAACATATAATGTATTTTTATCCCCAGGGGTACAGATCTGTGAGTCGCCAGGTTTACACACTTCACAGCACTCACCATAGCACATACCCTCCCCAATGTCCATAAAACCACCACCCTCTCCTAAACTGCCTCCCCCCAGCAACCCTCAGTTTGTTTTCTGAGATTAAGAATCACTTATGGGGGTGCCTGGGTGGCTCAGTGGGTTAAGCCGCTGTCTTCGGCTCAGGTCATGATCTCAGGGTCCTGGGATCGAGTCCCGAATCGGGCTCTCTGCTCAGCAGGGAGCCTGCTTCCTCCTCTCTCTCTCTCTCTGCCTGCCTCTTTGCCTACTTGTGATCTCAGTCTGTCAAATAAATAAATAAAAACCTTTAAAAAAAAAAAAAGAATCACTTATGGTTTGTCTCCCTCCCAATCCCATCTTGTTTTATTAATTCTTCTCCTACCCTCTTAACCCCCATGTTGCATCTCCACTTCCTCATATCAGGGAGATCATATGATAGTTGTCTTTCTCCGATTGAGTTATTCCCCTAAGCATGATACCCTCTAGTTCCATCCACTTCGTTGCAAATGGTAAGATTTCATTGTTTTTGATGGCTGCATGTATTCCATTGTGTATATATACCACATCTTCTTTATCCATCTGTTGATGGACATCTAGGTTCTTTCCATAGTTTGGCTATTGTAGACATTGCTTCTATAAACATTCGGGTGGACATGCCCCTTCATATCACTACGTTTGTATCTTTAGGGTAAATTCCCAGTAGTGCAATGGCTGGGTCATAGGGCAGTTCTATTTTCAACATTTTGAGGAACCTCCATGCTGTTTTCCAGAGTGGCTGCACCAGCTTGCATTCCCACCAACAGTGTAGGAGGGTTCCCCTTTCTCCGCATCCTCACCAGCATCTGTCATTTCCTGACTTGTTGATTTTAGCCATTCTGACTGCTGTGAGGTGATATCTCATTGTGGTTTTGATTTGTCTTTCCCTGATACCGAGTGATGTGGAGCACTTTTTCATGTGTCTGTTGGCCATCTGGATGTCCTCTTTGCAGAAATGTCTGTTCATGTTTTCTGCCCATTTCTTGATTGGACTATTTGTTCTTTGGGTGTTGAGTTTGCTAAGTACTTTATAGATATTGGACACTAGCCCTTTATCTGATATGTCGTTTGCAAATATCTTCTCTCATTCTGTCAGTTGTCTTTTGGTTTTGTTAACTGTTTTCTTTGCTGTGCAAAAGCTTTTGATCTTGATGAAATCCCAATAGTTCATTTTTGTCCTTGCTTCCCTTGCCTTTGGTGATGTTCCTAGGAAGATGTTGCTGTGGCTGAGGTCAAAGAGCTTGCTGCCTGTGTTCTCCGCAATGATTTTGATGGATTCCTTTCTCACATTGAGGTCCTTCATCCATTTCGAGTCTATTTTCATGTGTGGTATAAGGAAATGGTCCAATTTCATTTTTCTGCATGTGGCTGTCCAATTTTCCCAATACCATTTATTGAAGAGGCTGTCCTTTTTCCATTGGACATTCTTTCCTGCTTTGTCGAAGATTAGTTTACCATAGAGTTGAGGGTCTATTTCTGGGCTCTCTATTCAGTTCCATTGATCTATGTGTCGGTTTTTGTGCCAGTACCATGCTGTCTTGATGATGACAGCTTTGTAATAGAGCTTGAAGTCTGGAATTGTGATGCCACCAACTTTGGGTGGACATGCCCCTTCATATCATTACATTTGTATCTTTAGGGTAAATACCCAGTAGTGCAATGGCTGGGTCATAGGGTAGTTCTATTTTCAACATTTTTAGGAACCTCCATTTCTTTTTCAATATTCCAATGGCTATTCAAGGTCTTTTCTGGTTCCATATAAATTTTAGGGTCATTTGTTCCATTTCTTTGAAAAAAATGGATGGTATTTTGATAGGAGTTGCATTAAATATGTAGATTGCTTTAGGTAGCATAGACATTTTCATAATATTTGTTCTTCCAATCCAGGAGCATGGAACTTTTTTCCATTTCTTTGTGTCTTCCTCAATTTCTTTCATCAGTACATTATAGTTTTCTGAGTATAGATTCTTAGCCTCTTTGGTTAGGTTTATTCCTAGGTATCTTATAGTTTTGGTGCAACTGTAAATGGGATTGACTCCTTAATTTCTCTTTCTTCTGTCTTGTTGTTGGTGTAGAGAAATGCAACTGATTTCTGTGCATTGATTTTATATCCTCACACTTTACTGAATTCCTGTATAAGTTCTAGCAGTTTTGGAGTGGAGTCTTTTCAGTTTTCCACATATAGTATCATATCCTCTGCAAAGAGTGATAGTTTGACTTCTTCTTTGCTGATTTGGATGCCTTTAATTTCCTTTTGTGGTCTGATTGCTGAGGCTAGGACTTCTAGTACTATGTTGAATAGCAATGGAGATAATGGACATCCCTGCCTTATTCCTGACCTTAGTGGAAAACCTTTCAGTTTTTCTCCATTGAGAATGATATTTGTGGTGGGTTTTTCATAGATGGCTTTGATAATATTGAGGTATGTGCCCTCTATCCCTACACTTTGAAGAGTTTTGATCAGGAATGGATGCTGTACTTTGTCAAATACTTTTTCAGCATCTATTGAGAGTATCATATGGTTCTTGTTCTTTCTTTTATTAATGTGTTATATCACATTGATTGATTTGCGAATGTTGAACCAACCTTGCAGCCCTGGAATAAATCCCACTTGGTCATGGTGAATAATTACTATTAATAATAGTAATTATGTATATATATATATATATATATATATATCATAGTAATAGTAATAGTAGTAATAGTAATAATATATATAATAATAGTAATAATAGTAATAAAAATATTACTATTATTAATAGTAATAATACTATTGAATCCTATTGGCTAGTATTTTGGTGAGAATTTTTGCATCTGTGTTCTTCAAGTATATTGGTCTGTCGTTCTCTTTTTTGATGGGATCCTTGTCTGGTTTTGGGATCAAGGTGATGCTGGCCTCATAAAATGAGTTTGTAAGTTTCCCTTCCATTTCTATTTTTTGGAACAGTTTCAGGAGAATAGGAATTATTTCTTCTTTAAACGTTTGTTAGAATTGCCCTGGAAAGCCATCTGGCCCTGAGCTTTCGTTTGTTTGGAGAGTTTTGATGACTGTTTCAATCTTCTTTTTTTTTTTTTAAGATTTTATGTATTTATTTATTTGTCAGAGAGAGAGATAGAGAAAGCACAAGCAGGGAGAGGCAGAGAGAGAAGCAGGCTCCCTGCTGAGCAAGGAACCCCACATGGGACTTGATCCCAGGACCCTGGGATCGTGACCTGAGCTG
The DNA here is from genome assembly GCF_011764305.1 of Mustela putorius furo. Taxonomy (NCBI): domain Eukaryota; kingdom Metazoa; phylum Chordata; class Mammalia; order Carnivora; family Mustelidae; genus Mustela; species Mustela putorius. The sequence goes on along the minus strand of NW_025422005.1, from coordinate 38,475,067 downwards.
AAGGCAGTGCCTTAACCAACTGAGCCACCCAGGCATCCCAACTGTTTCAATCTTCTTACTGGTTATGGGTATGTTCAGATTTTCTATTTATTCCTGGTTCAGTTGTGGTAGTTTATATGTCTCTAGAAATGCATCCATTTCTTTCAGGTTGTCAAATTTGTTGGCGTAGAGTTGCTCGTAGTATGTTCTTATAATTGTTTGTATTTCTTTGGTGTTAGTTGTGATCTCTCCTCTTTCATTCATGATTTTATTTATTTTGGGTCCTTTCTCTTTTCTTTTTGATAAGTCTGGCCAGGGGTTTATCAATCTTACTAATTCTTTCAAAGAACCAGCTCCTAGTTTCATTGGTTTGTTCTTTTTTTTTTTTTTTTGGTTTCTATTTCATTGATTTCTGCTCTGATCCTTATGATATCTCTTCTCCTGCTGGGTACAGGGTTTCTTTCTTGTTCTTTCTCCAGCTCCTTTAGGTGTAGGGTTAGGTTGTGTACCTGAGACCTTGTTTCTTGAGAAAGGCTTGTACCGCTATATATTTTCCTTTCAGGACTGCCTTTGCTGTGTCCCACAGATTTTGAATCATTGTGTTTTCATTATCATTTGTTTCCATGAATTTTTTAAATTCTTCTTTAATTTCCTGGTTGACCCACTCATTCTTTACTTTCTCATCTCTTATTATAGTCTTTGGCTTAAAATCTAATTGATCGGATATAAGGATTGCCATTCCTGCATTCTTCTGGTGTCCATTAGCATGGTAAATTGTTTTCTACCCCCTCACTTTAAATCTGGAGGTGTCTTCGGGTCTGAAATGATTTTCTTGTAGGCAACATATAGATTTTTTTATTATTTATTTTTTATTTATTTTCAGCATAACAGTATTCATAATTTTTGCACCACACCCAGTGCTCCATGCAATCCATGCCCTCTATAATATCCACCACCTGGTACCCCAACCTCCCACCCCCCTGCCACTTCAAACCCCTCAGATTGTTTTTCAGAGTCCATAGTCTCTCATGGTTCACCTCCCCTTCCAATTTCCCTCAACTCCCTTCTCCTCTCTAACTCCCCATATCCTCCATGCTATTTGTTATGCTCCACAAATAAGTGAAACCATATGATAATTGACTGATTTCACTCAGCATAATATCTTCCAGTCCCATCCATGTTGCTACAAAAGTTGGGTATTCATCCTTTCTGATGGAGGCATAATACTCCATAGTGTATATGGACCACATCTTCCTTATCCATTCGTCCGTTGAAGGGCATCTTGTTTTTTTTATCCATTCTGATACCCTGTGTCTTTTGATTGGGGCATTTAGCCCATTAACATTTAGGGTAACTATTGAGAGATATGAATTTAGTGCCATTGTTTTGCCCATAAGGTGACTGTTACTGTATATTGTCTCTGTTCCTTTCTGATCTATTACTTTTAGGCTTTCTCTTTGCTTAGAGGACCACTTTCAATATTTCCTGTAGAGCTGGTTTGGTGTTTGCAAATTCTTTCAGTTTTTGTTTGTCCTGGAAGCTTTTTATCTCTCCTATTTTCAATGATAGCCTAGCTGGATATAGTATTCTTGGCTGCGTGTTTTTCTCATTTAGTGCTCATAATATATCATGCCAGTTCTTTCTGGCCTGCCAGGCGTCTGTGGATAAGCCTGCTGACAATCTAATATTTTTACCATTGTATGTTACAGACTTCTTGTCCCAGGCTATTTTCAGGATTTTCTCTTTGTCACTAAGACTTGTAAATTTTACTATTAGGTGATGGGGTGTGGACCTATTCTTGTTGATTTTGAGGGGGGTTCTCTGCGCTTCCTGGATTTTGATGCTTGTTCCCTTTGCCATATTAGGGAAATTCTCTACAATAATTCTCTCCAATATACCTTCTGCTCCCCTCTATCTTTCCTCTTCTTCTGAAATCCTAATTATTCTAATATTGTTTCATCTTATGGTGTCACTTATCTCTCGAATTTTTCCCTCATGGTCCAGTACCTGTTTGTCCCTCTTTTGCTGAGCTTCTTTATTCTCTGTCATTTGGTCTTCTATATCACTAATTCTTTCTTCTGCCTCATTTATCCTAGCAGTTAGAGCCTCCATTTTTTATTGCACCTCATTAATAGCTTTTTTTATTTCAACTTGGTTAGATTTTAGTTCTTTTATTTCTCCAGAAAGGGCTTTTATATCTCCTGAGAGGGTTTCTCTAATATCTTCTATGCCTTTTTTGAGCCCCACTAGAACCTTGAGAATCGTCATTCGGAACTCTAGATTGGACATATTAACAATGTCTTGGGTCCCTATTGCTTGGGTCCCTAGCCTTTGGTACTGCCTCTTGTTCTTTTTTTTTTGTGGTGAATTTTTCTGCCTTGTCATTTTTTCCAGATAAGAGTATATGAAGGAGCAAGTAAAATACTAAATGGGTGGCAAAGACCCCGGGAAAATATGCTTTAACCAAATCAGAAGAGATCCCAAATTGTGAGGGGGGGGGAAGGGAATGGAAAGAGGCTCAGAAAAAAAAAAGGAAACAATTGAAAAAAGAAAATGAATAAAGAAAAAATATAAAAAAGAAAATATATATATATATATTAGATAAACTAGTTAAAAATGTTAAAAAAGAAAACGGTAAAGGTTAAAAAAGAATTAGCAGAAGAAGAAAAAAATTGAAAAAAAATTAAATTAACTGCAAGATTAAAGAATCATGGGGAGAAAGCCATGAGTTCCGTGCTTTGCTTTCTCCTCCTCTGGAATTCTGCTGCTCTCCTTGGTATTGAAACCGCACTCCTTGGTAGGTGAACTTGGTCTTGGCTGGATTTCTTGTTGATCTTCTGAGGGAGGGGCCTGTTGTAGTGATTCTCAAGTGCCTTTGCCCCAGGCAGATTTGTAACACCCTTACCAGGGGCTGGACTGGCTAATCTGCTCGGGTTTGCTTTCAGGAGCTTTTTTACCCTGAATGCTTTCCATAGAGTTCCGGAGGAATGAAAATAGCGGCCTCCCAGTCTCTGGCCCAGAGGAGCAGAGAGATTCTCCTCAGTGCACCCTCAGAGAATAGCGCCCAATAACTCCCATCTCCCTGGCCTCTGGCCATGCTCTGAGCTCACTGAGCGGGTGACCAGTTCAAGGTAACTACGAGCTGAGAGCTCACTCCTCCACTCTGTCTCCATAGCCAGCTTCCCTGTTCTAATATCTGCAAGCTCTGCAACACTCAGCCACCCTCAATCCTTCTGTGAACCTGCAGAACCTGGGGCCACGCTGACCCTGTGTGGGCTTCACCCCAGTTTAGCCTCTGGAGCGATGTCCCTTGGCAGAACAGACTTTTAAAAGTCCAGATTTTGTGCTCTGTTGCTCTACTGCTTGCCGGGAGCCGGCCCCTCCCCCTGCGGTCTATCTTCCCATCGCTTTGGATTCACTTTTCCGCCAGTCCTACCTTTCAGAAAGTGGTTGATTTTCTGTTTCTAGAATCGCTGTTCTTCTTCTCTTAGATCTCCCATTGGATTTGTAGGTGTTTGCAATGTTTAGATAAGCTATCTAGATGATCTCCTGCTACCAGATGTAGCCTCAGCCTGCTACTTCTCCACCATCTTGACTCCTCCTATCTCACATATTTTTAATTCATTCATCTATCAATGGATATTTGGGGCCCTTCCATAATTTGTCTCTTTGGTTAGGTTTATTCCTAGGTATCTTATGGTTTTGGATGCAATTGTAAATGGGATTGACTCCTTAATATCTCTTTCTTCTGTCTTGCTGTTGGTGTAGAGAAATGCAACTGATTTCTGTGCATTGATTTTATATCCTGACACTTTACTGAATTCCTGTATAAGTTCTAGCAGTTTTGGAGTGGAGTCTTTTGGGTTTTCCACATATAGTATCATATCATCTGCGAAGAGTGATAATTTGACTTCTTCTTTGCCGATTTGGATGCCTTTAATTTCCTTTTGTGGTCTGATTGCTGAGGCTAGGACCTCTAGTATGATGTTGAATAGCAGTGGTGATAATGGACATCCCTGCCGTGTTCCTGACCTTAGCGGAAAAGCTTATAATAATCCAATCAAGAAATGGGCAGAGGACATGAACAGACATTTCTGCAAAGAAGACATCCAGATGGCGAACAGACACATGAAAAAGTGCTCCATATCACTCGGCATCAGGGAAATACCAATCAAAACCACAATGAGATATCACCTCACACCAGTCAGAATGGCTAAAATCAACAAGTCAGGAAATGACAGATGCTGGCGAGGATGCGGAGAAAGGGGAACCCTCCTACACTGTTGGTGGGAATGCAAGCTGGTGCAGCCACTCTGGAAAACAGCATGGAGGTTCCTCAAAATGTTGAAAATAGAACTGCCCTATGACCCAGCAATTGCACTATTGGGTATTTACCCTAAAGATACAAATGTAGTGATCCAAAGGGGCACATGCACCCGAATGTTTATAGCAGCAATGTCCACAATAGCCAAACTATGGAAAGAACCTAGATGTCCATCAACAGATGAATGGATCAAGAAGATGTGGTATATATACACAATGGAATACTATGCAGCCATCAAAAGAAATGAAATCTTGCCATTTGCAACAACATGGATGGAACTAGAGCATATCATGCTTAGCGAAATAAGTCAAGCAGAGAAAGACAACTATCATATGATCTCCCTGATATGAGGAAGTGGTGATGCAACATGGGGGCTTAAGTGGGTAGGAGAAGAATAAATGAAACAAGATGGGATTGGGAGGGAGACAAACCATAAGTGACTCTTAATCTCACAAAACAAACTGAGGGTTGCCGGGGGGAGGGGGTTTGGGAGAAGGGGGTGGGATTATGGACATTGGGGAGGGTATGTGATTTGGTGAGTTCTGTGAAGTGTGTAAACCTGGTGATTCAGACCTGTACCCCTGGGGATAAAAATATATGTTTATAAAAAATAAAAAATTAAAAAATAAATAAATAAATAAAAAATAAAAATGTCTAATGCTTTCTGCCCATTTATAAATTGGATTATTTGTTTTTTGGGTGTTGAGTTTTTAAATTCTTTATAGATTTTTAGATACTAACCCTTTATCAGATACATAACTTACAGATATCTTTCCCCAGTCTGAAGGTTGCCATTTAATTTTGTTGATTGTTTCCTTCACTGTTCAGAAGCTTTTTATCTTGATCAAGTCCCACTAGTTCATTTTTGCTTTTGTTTCCCTTGCCTCTGGAGACATGTCTGGGAAGCTTTTGCTGTGGCTGATGTCAAAGGGGTTGCTGACTGTGCTCTCCTTTAGGATTTTGATGGATTCCTGTCTCACATTTAAGTCTTTAATCCATTTTGAATTTATTTTTGTGTATCATCCTAGAAAGTGGCCCAAATTTGTTCTCCTGCATGTTGCTGTCCAGTTTTCCCACTACCATTTATTGAGGAGACTGTCTTTATCCATTGGATATTCTTTCTTACTTTGTCAAAAATTAGTTTACCATATTGTTGTGGGCCCATTTCTGGGTTTTCTTTTCTGTTCTATTGATCTACGTGTCTGTTTTTGTGCCATTACCATGCCGTCTTGATGACTGTAGCTTTGAATGTAGCTTGAAGTCCAGAATTGTGATGCTTCCAGCTTTGCATTTCTTGTTTAAGATTGCTTTGGTTATTCAGGGTCTTTTGTGGTTACATATAAATTTTAGGATTGTTTGTTGTACCTCTGTGAAAAATGCTGGTGGTATTTTGATAGGAACTGCATTGAATGTGTAGGTTGCTTTGGGTACTATAGACATTGTGACAATATTTGTTCTTCCAACCCATGAACATGGATAAGAGAGAGGACCCAAATAAGTAAAATCACAAATGAGAGAAGAGATAACACAACCAATACCACAGAAGTATAAACAATTATAAGAGAATATGAAAAACTATATACCAACAAACTGGGCAATCTGTAATAAATGGATGAATTCCTTGAAACATAAAGAATTGAGGGTTTTGGAGGGGAGGGGGCAGGGAGCAAGGTGAGCCTGGTATTAAGGAGGGCGCATATTGCATGGAGCATGGGTATTAAGGAGGGCACCACACTGTGTGGTGCATAAACAATGAATCTTGGAACACTGAAAAAATAAAATAAAAATTTTTAAAAACACATAAATTACTGAAATTGAAACAAATGAAATTACTGAAAATTTGAACAAATGAATAATCAGCAAAAAATTTCAATCAACAATAAAAAAAATCTCAAACAAACAGAACTCCAGGGCAGATGGCTTCCCAGGGGTATTCTACCAAACATCTAGGGAAGAGTTAATACCTATTATTCTCAAACTGTTCTAAAAAAATAGAAATTGAGAGAAAACTTCCAACCCTGTTTTATAAGGCCAGCATTATCTTGATTCCAAAATCCCACCAAAAGGACAAAGACCCCCACTAAAAGGAGATTTATTGACTAATATTCTTGAAGAACATAGATGCAAAAATTTACCAAAATATACTAGCTAATCAAATCCAACAGTATGTTAAAAGAATCATTCACCACAGTCAAGTGGGATTTATTCCTGGGCTACAAGTGTGGCTCAGTTTTCACAAATCAGTCAATGTGCTACAACACATTAATAAAAGAAAAGATAAGAACCATATGATCCTCTCAACAGAGGCAGAAAAAACATTTGACAAATTACATCATCCATTCTAAAAAAAAAAAAAAAAAAAAAAAAAAAAAAAAAACCTCAACAAAGTAGGCAAGGAGGAAACATACCTTAACATCAAAGGCCATGTGCAAAAGGACCATGGCTAATATCATCCTTAATGGGAAAATACTGAGGGCTTTTCCTTTGTGGTCAGGAACAAGATGGGAATATCGACTCTCACCATTGCAGTTTGACATAGTACTGGAAGTTCTGACCTCAGCAATCAATGAAAAAGAAATAAAAGGCATCCAAATTGGCAAGGAAGATGTCAAACTTTCACTATTCACAGATGACATGTTACTCTATGTGGGAAACCTGAAAGATTCCACCCCCAAATTGCTAAAACTGATGCATGAATTCAATAAAGTCCCAGGATACAAAATCAAAGTATAGAAATCTGTTGCATTTCTATACAACAATAATGTAGCATCAGAAAGAGAAATCAAGGAATAAATCCTATTACAATTGCACCAAAACCCATGAGCTACACAGGAATAAACCTAATCAAAGAGATAAAAGATCTGTACTCTGAAAACTATAGAACACTTATGAAAGAAACTAAAGATGATACAAAGAAATGGGAAAGTCAATTATCTCTTGGTGATGCCAGGAACAGACTTCATCTTATACTGACAAGGATCCACTGACTGTCTGCAGTATACCAGATACTAAGTGTACAATGATGAAAAAGACCAGAAATGGTCCTTGCTCTCATGAAATGTGTGTCATGGTGGGAGAAAAAAATATGTAATAGAGAATAATTATTGAGTGTTTGTGCTAGACACTGTTCTAAGCACTTTACATGTAATCATCATAACAACTCTATAAAATGGGTACTAGGACTGATGAGGAAAATCATCAGTCCTAGTCATCAGTCCATGAGGATAAGTAACTTCCCCAGGGTCACACCTGAATGGCAGAAATGGGAATTAAATCCAGGTGCTCTGATTCCAGACTCTGTGTTTATTACCACTATGCTCTGTAAATAATGTAAATAAATGAATAGAGTAAGAACGATGAATAAGACAAACAAGATGCTAACATAGAGAAGGATAGAAGACCTTCTTTACATAAAGTGGTTAGAAAATGCCTCCCTGAGGAATAGGACATTTTCCGTAAGACCTGAAAGATGAGAAGGAGCCTGACACACTGAAAGTGAGAACGGTATGGGCTGAGGAAACAGATTTTCAACATCCCTAGGATGGGAAAGAGCATAAAATGTTTGATTAATTGAAATAAACAGTATGGTAGCCTAGAGAACAATATGTGATTAAAAGAAAAAGTGCCATGAGATTAGCCTGGAGAGGTAGGCAGAACCCATATCATATGGAGCCTTGAAGACCGTGATAAAGAGGGTTAGATTTTATTCTAAGTATAACTGGAAGCCATGTAAAGTTTTAAGCAAGGACTTGACATGATTTAATTTATCTGAGAAAAGGGAACTCTGGTTGTTCGGTTGTTAGATGGATAATAGATCAGAGGGTTCATGACAAAAAGCAAAAAGATCATTTAGTAGTCTAGGAGAGAGACAGTAGTGGCTTGGATCAGATTGGTCAAGAGTTGAATAGAAATGATTTAATGGTAGAGTCAACTGATAATGAGGCTTGGAAGAACAATGAGGAAGAGGATATATAGGAAAGCTCTTACAGGGAGCCAGTGATCTGAGGTGGTTTGTTAGAAAACAGAGATGCCAGTCTGAGGCACTGGCTGAAGTTGGCCAATATGCCACCTGCTTTCTCCATGGGAAAAGCAGCTGCAACATGGGAGTGAGGGAGTAGCATACCGTTTCAAAACTGGTTCATTTACTACTTTGGTTTCCAAACAACTAACCATCAAATCAATTTTAATACTGTGGAATAAGGATGTTTCTAGTAGTTCTGTAGAGGGGCACATTAATCTGTGGATTTTTAAATTCTTATTGTGACTAGCTGAGATAGGCTAGGATGGAGAAGAAACATAAAACATCTCATATGACTATGATGTAACTTAAAAGTCTCATTTTTTGTGTCTCCATACCTCATCATATAATGTTGATCAAAAAGAATAGTTTGAAGCAAAGAGAAGTCAACAATTTACCACCACATCTAAAAAAAACATTTATCTAATTTCAATGGTGGTACCATGGAATTATCTAAAAACCCTTATTTAAAAACTCTTCTCCTTATACAACTCAACACCAAAACAACAACAACAACAACAACAACAAAACACATAAAAATGATTTGATTTAAAAATGGGCAGAGACTCTGAACAGGAATTTTTCCAAAGAAGACCTACATGAAAACAGACAACAGACATGAAAATATGCTCAATATCACCTATAACCAGGGAAATGCAAATTAAAATATCACTTTATAACTGTCAGAATGGCTAAAACCAAAACCATAGGAAATAACAAGTATTGGCAAGGATGTAGAGAAAAAGGAACCCTCTTGGACTGTTGGTGGGAATGCAAACTGGAACAACCAATGGGAAAACAATATGAAGGATCCTCAAGAAATTAAAAATAGAACAATCCTATGATCCAGCAATTGCACTGTAGGTATTTGCCCAAAGAAAATAAAAATACTAATTCAAAAAGATATATGCATCCCTATGTTTATTGTAGCACTATTTACAATAGCCAAAATATGGAAGGAACCCACATGCCCATCCATAGATGAATGGATAAAGATGATGCGCTATATATGTACAATGGAATATTACTTCACCATAAAATGAATTAAATCTTGCCAATTACAACATGGATGTACCTACATAGTATAATTCTAAGTGAAATAAGCCAGAGAAAGACATACCATATTATATTACTCATATGTGGAATTTAAGGAACAAACAAAGTGAAAAAAAGACAAAACAGACTCAGATACAGAGAAGAAACTGATGGTTGCTAGATGTAGAATGAGTGAATGAGCGGGTGGGGATAGGTGAAACAGATGAAGAGAGTTAAGGGTATACTTACCTTGGTAAGCACTGAGAAACGTATAGAATTGTTGAATCATTATATTTTATACCGGGAATTAATATAACATTGTATGCTAATTAAACTTGAATTTAAAAACAACAACAACAAAACACTTCTCCTTGAAGTCATCAGATTTGGGTTTAAAACTTTGCTTTGGGCAAGTCACTTTATCTAGCTGAGCCTCATTTTTCTCATCTGCAAATCAAGATCTAAAAGCCCTGTTGGGGTGCCTGGGTGGTTCAGTGGGTTAAAGCCTCTGCCTTCAGCTCGGGTGATGATCCCAGTGTTCTGGGATCAAGCCCTGCATCAGGATCTCTGTTCAGAGGGGAGCCTGCTACCTCCTCTCTCTCTGCCTGCCTCTCTGCTTACTTGTGATCTCTGTCTCTCAAATAAATAAATAAAATCTTTAAATAAATAAATAAATAATAAAAAAATAAAAGCCCTATTTACAAATGGTTGCAACAATAAAAAAACAGTTTATGTCAAATGTCTTCACATAGTGGACACTCATCAAATATTAGTGGTATTGAGAAAGAAACATTGCCCCTTAAATATGAAGTACTGAATCTGGTCCATCATAATCGCTGGGGCTTGGATTTTTCTGATTGTCTCACATATAAAAACACAAGGAAGCTAATATTCCAAAACTTAAGAAGGTTTCAATAAATTTTGGAAATTATTAATTACCCCTGACCTGAACTATATTCATTCAACAACCATTAACCTAAATGAAATCTATTCTTTTGTGTTTCAAAGGATTTTAGGCTGAATACTGAGAAATAGCCTTTAATTACCTTCTAATGATTATATTATATTGTTTGCACAAATATTTATGGTAGCCAGCCTTCAGGATGGCTAATGATCCACAACCTACACTCTTTTATAGTTCCCTCCCATATTATATCAGAGCTAGAATGTGTGATGAATAAAATATGACATTAGTGATGATGTATCACTTTGATTATAAAAGACAATGTGGCTTCTCTCAGTTTCTCTCTCTCTCCTCCCTCATTCTTTGCTTTGGATGAAACCAGCTACCATTTCATGAAAATTTCTATATAGAGGATCATGTGATAAGGAGCTGAAGCCTATAGCCAATAGTCATGAGAATGAGCTTTGGAAGTAGATCCTGTAGAACCAGCCAAATATTCAGATAACTGTAGCCTAGGCTAACAGCTTGACTGAAACTTTATGAGAAACCCTGAGCTAAAACAATCATGCTAATCCATTCCCAAATTCCTGACTCTCAGACTGTATGAGAGATGATGAATATTTGCTCTTATAAGTTACATTTTAGAATAATTTGTAACACAGCAAAATATAAGTAACATGCTATTTTGTTTCTCAAACATGAGAAAAATTGACATTTACATTCCATAGCTCTTTCTCAGAGCTTTTTTTTAAAAATTTATTTTTTATTTTCAGCATAAGAGTATTCATTATTTTTGCACCACACCCAGTGCTCCATGCAATCCGTGCCCTCTATAATATCCACCACCTGGTACCCCAACATCCCACCCCCCACCCCTTTAAAACTCTCAGATTGTATTTCAGGGTCCATAGTCTCTCATGGTTCACCTCCCCTTCCAATTTCCCCCAACTCGCTTCTCCTCTTTAACGCTCCATGTCCTCCATGCTATTTGTTATGTTCCACAAATAAGTGAAACCATATGATAATTGACTCTCTCTCCTTGACTGAACCACAGCAAATATCATCCTCAATGGGAAAAAGCTTGCAGCCTTCCCATTGAGATCAGGAACAAGACAAGGATGCCCACTCTCATCACTCTTGTTCAACATAGTATTAGAAGTCCTAGCAACAGCAATCAGAAAACAAAGAGAAATAAAAGGTATCCAAATTGGTAATGAAGAAGTCAAACTCTCTCTCTTCGCAGATGACATGATTCTTTATATAGAAAACCCAAAAGACTCCACCACCAAACTACTAGAACTCATACAGCAATTCAGCAACGTGGCTGGATACAAAGTCAATGTACAGAAATCAGTGGCTTTCTTATACACTAACAATGAAAATACAGAAAGGGAAATTAGAGAATTGATTCCATTTACTATAGCACCAAGAACCATAAGATACCTGGGAATAAACCTAAGCAAAGAGGTAAAGGATCTGTACTCGAGGAACTACAGAACACTCATGAAAGAAATTGAAGAAGACACAAAATGATGGAAGGCCATTCCATGCTCTTGGATCGGAAGAATAAACATTGTTAAAATGTCTATAATGCCTAGAGCAATCTATACTTTTAATGCCATTCCTATCAAAATTCCACTGGTATTCTTCAAAGAGCTGGAGCAAATAATCCAAAAATTTGTATGGAATCAGAAGAGAGCCCGAATCGCTAAGGAAATGTTGAAAAACAAAAATAAAACAGGGGGCATCATGTTACCTGGTTTCAAGCTTTACTACAAAGCTGTGATCACCAAGACAGCATGGTACTGGCATAAAAACAGACACATAGACCAGTGGAACAGAGTAGAGAGCCCAGATATGGACCCTCAACTCTATAGTCAATTAATCTTCGACAAAACAGGAAAAAATATCCAGTGTAAAAAGGACAGTCTCTTCAATAAATGGTGCTGGGAAAACTGGACAGCTATATGGAGAAGAATAAAACTCGACCCTTCATTACACCATACACAAAGATAAACTCAAAATGGATAAAAGACCTCAACGTGAGACAGGAACCCAGCAGAATCCGAGAGGAGAACATAGGCAGTAATCTTTTCGATATCAGCCACAGCAACTTCTTTCAAGATATGTTTCCAAAGGCAAAGGAAACAAAAGCGAAGATGAACTTTTGGGACTTCATCAAAATCAAAAGCTTCTGCACAGCCAAGGAAACAGTCAAGAAAACAAAGAAGCAACCCACGGAATGGGAGAAGATATTTGCAAATGACAGTAGAGACAAAAGCTTGATATCCAGGATCTATAAAGAATTCCTCAAACTCAACACACACAGACAATTATATCAAAAAATGGGCAGAAGAAAAAAAATGGGCAGAAGATATGGACAGACACTTCTCCAATCAATCATACAAATGGCTATCAGACACATGAAAAAATGTTCATCATCACTAGCCATTAGGAAGATTCAAATTAAAACTACATTAAGATATCACTTTACACCAGTTAGAATGGCCAAAATTAGCAAGACAGGAAACAACATGTGTTGGAGAGGATGTGGAGAAAGGGGAGCCCTCTTCCACTGTTGGTGGGAATGAAAGTTGTTGTAGCCTCTTTGGAGAACAATGTGGAGATTCCTCAAGAAATTAAAAATAGAACTTCCCGGGGCGCCTGGGTGGCTCAGTGGGTTAAGCTGCTGCCTTCGGCTCAGGTCATGATCTCAGGGTCCTGGGATCGAGTCCCGCATCGTGCTCTCTGCTCAGCGGGGAGCCTGCTTCCCTCTCTCTCTCTCTGCCTGCCTCTCCGACTACTTGTGATTTCTCTCTGTCAAATAAATAAATAAAATATTAAAAAAAAAATAGAACTTCCCTATGACCCTGCCATTGCACTACTGGGTAATTACCCCAAAGATACAGATGTAGTGAAAAGAAGGGCCATCTGTACCCCAATGTTTATAGCAGCAATGGCCATGGTCGCCAAACTGTGGAAAGAACCAAGATGCCCTTCAACGGATGAATGGATAAGGAAGATGTGGTCCATATACACTATGGAGTATTATGCCTCCATCAGAAAGGATGAATACCCAACTTTTGTAGCAACATGGACGGGACTGGAAGAGATTATGCTGAGTGAAATAAGTCAAGCAGAGAGAGTCAATTATCATATGGTTTCACTTTTTTTTAAAAATTTCTTGTGTTAATATCTGGGGTTGGAAATTTCTTGTCTGCTTTGTATTCTAGGTATGATTGTGGTCAGGATGAACCCAAACATCAGGATAGGGAGCTGTTACATTTATGTGTTGTTGAATAAAAGGAAATGTGGGATCTAGAAGTCCATACAAGGGTGGAATCAAAAGAGTGGTTTCAGATTGTTGAAGCTGCAGACACAGCAAAAGAGTCAGAAATGCAGTATAGATCCTGACACTTAGTAGGTACTCAGACATCAGTTGACCTAGCTCCTTCACACTTGAGTCAAGTCAACCCATCCATAACTAGATGGATCTGTCTCTTCAGCAAAGGACATGCTTCCAGATCCAGGCTGCAACAAGTTTGCCATATATTTATGTGTACCCAAAGGCTGTGAGAAGATTGGGGATGTGTGTGTGTGTGTATGTGTGTGTGCATGTGCATATATGTGTGCACATGAAAATGCCTAAGTGCATGAAGATATGCTTATATGTGTGTAAATCTACCAAAAATCAGATTTATTTCCTATTTTTCTTTTTAAATTCAGTCCAGCTACCATGTTGGGAACTGATCTACCCTGTCAAATGGAGAGTAATTTGCCATATGGCCATTATTATGCTGACCCAGAGCACATTCTCTTTCATCCTGGAGTTGTTATGACATATGGTGGAGACAGTACCCTCTATGGGTACAATTTAAGGAATAGTTGCTTAAGTGTTCAACTCTTGATTTTGGCTCAGGTCATGATCTCAGTGTCACTCGGTCAGGCTCTACACAGGGTAGGAGACTGCTTAAGATTCCCCCACTTCCTCCTCTCTTCCTTCCCCACCCCCACACTCTAAATAAATAAATAATAAAGATTAAAGGAGATACATACATAGATGTGAGATATATTAGCTAAAAGTACAGGTTTTTTTTCCCTTCTTTTGACAGGTTGTAAGTACTAATGCAGAAATCTCCTATGTATAAAATATAGTATCCACCATCCTGTAAAAAATGTGAAGAACAGTGCACTGTTGTAAGGAAAAGGGAATAGTTCTCTTTAGCATCAGGTGGGCAAGAGTATTTAAGTTCATGATTGGATGCTTTTGAGTTTTTGTGAAAACAAAATCTAGCAGTTATAATTAAGTATGCAGCATTTCGAATGGAAGCAGGCACTCTTCTTCAGTGTGAAGGCAATAAAACCTGGAAGAAAAAACAATCAATATGTTGGTTCAATTAAGTTTTCAGCTACAAATAACTAATTTCAATCCTCATGGTTTTTCTAGGGTCCAAAATATATTGCTTATTCTTTTTAAAATATTAATAGAGTCCTGAATTATTTATTGAACCAAGAAACACTGAAAACTCTTTTAACATGGAAGAGAATGGAAGGTTATTTCATGTCAGCACCATGGAAGATAATAATAAATCTTAAATGCAAATAATACCTCTGAGAATATAACCTGGTTGAAGGCCAAAGCACATGGTTTCTAGACTTTTTCTTCTGTGATACAGAAGTTGGAAAGCCAGTGAAAAAATGCTGTTCCGGATTTCTGATTCTTTTAGCGTTGGCAGTATCTTGTAGGCTGTTTAAGGTCATTCTAGAGTATTTTGATCTTTTATAATAGTATTTAATTTCATGTAATTAGAAGAACCTACTATAATAATGGCAATAACTATCAATTACTGAGCTTTTATTGTGTCCTAAGCACTATATTAAGGGCTTATTTATACAATATCTTATTTACATTCTTTACTCTTACGAAGTGGGTAGTGTTACTGTTCATATTTTACAGAAGAAGAAATAGAGGCCCAGACATGTTAAGTATTTTGAATTCCTAGCCTTTGGTTCCAGAGATCTTTTCATGATGGAACAACTTGCTGCTTTTCCCCATAGAGAGCTTTAATCTCTCCTGCCTCTATCATTCAAGAGCAAAATGTCTCTGCTTCTGTTGTACTCTGCCTGGCTTTGTAGACATTTTTTTATGTTGGTATTCTTCATGATTATAGTGAAAAGAGCATGATCTTTGAAATTAAACAGACCTGTGCTTGCTTTCCACATATTTTCCTTACTAGCAATGTTATCTTGGATTACTTAGTTCTCACAATAAATCTCTGAGGTAGGAACTATTATTGCTTCATTTTTATCTCCCAGGAATCTGGGGCTTAGAGAGATTAAGTATCTTGACCAAGATTTTACTGCAAGTATGTGGAGGAGATACATTGGAACCCAGGTCTGTCAAAAAACTCCAGTCCCATTCTTTTAGTATAACTTGCCTTATCATGATTGTAAATATTCAGAGTTGCAGTTTGGTGACTGTGGATCATTGAGAAGCTCCTTTATTTTGTAGATGAGGAAACCAAGGTCCAGAAGGAGAGCATGATTTATTAATAAACATGGGACAAAAACTATCTCCTGGTCCCATGTTTTTTCCACTGCTGCTTCTTACTTGCTTGGTGGTGTAATGGTATCATTGCAGAAGCCTGAGGATTTGATTGCTGTTAGATATTTAGGGTGAGGTTAATGCTCCACAGGTAGACTATGCTCAAGACATGTACTGATGGTATACACAAAGATGTTCACCTTATTTTTATTTTATACATATATATATATAATCAAATATTATATATATATCAATCAAATTTGATATATCAATTTGATATTTGATATATCAAATATATATATACATATATATGTGTGTATATATATATATATATATATATCCTGACCCTTTGAAAACTCACTACTCTCTATATAACTTTGATTTCAGTCAAATATATTAAGGAAGGAGAACTAAAATTTATGAGATCCTACTATATGTTTAATTTGATATATTAACCAATTCTTATAACAACCCTACTTTTTAGGTATTAATATTATTTCCATTTTACAGATGAGGAGATTGAGAAAAGTGAGGGTTAGATAGCCCTGGTTTCTGCTGTTTTCTAGAACTGACTAGTGGTTTGAAGTATTTGGAATGGCTCTGTTCCCTCTTTTGATAGAAAGTTTACTTACCCTGCTATATGGTGGTGTAGAGGAAACTACTGTGGAGTGATCCACATGGAGAAATTTTCTCTCTTCCTTTTGGTCTCATTGGAATGACTTTTATTTGCTTTGACCTTGGGTTTCTTTTCATCATTAAGAGGGTTATATTGTGTGTTTAAATACTGCATTATTAATAATATTTGCCCGAGTGCAGTGTTGTGATCAATTTTTCATGTGCATCATTCTTTATGCAGCACTAGTTGAATTTCAAGTAGAGACTTACCTTCACCTCTCCTCCCTCAGTGACTGTCTCCAAAAAGGAGTATGGCAGGCCTAAGACTCCTTATTCACAGGAGAAATCAGAAATGCTTTCCCAGGTCATCCCAAGATTCTTTGGTGATGAGGATAAGTGAGGCAGCTGTGGGAAAGCAGTATTTTCCCTAAGATGAACTTTATACCAAAGGATTCAGGGCTCAAAATCACAAACTTCTCACAATATTCTGTGACTCCTTTGTCTCATCTAAGTCTCCTCCACCCCTTCCCCACATCCTCTCTTTCATCTGTTCTACGTCAAGAAAATAATGATACTGTTATGCTGAAAATAAATAAATTTTTAAAAAATCTAAAAAAAAAAAAGAATTCATCAGGCATCTATAATATACCAGGCACTGTGCCAGGGGCTGGGGATGCAGACAGAAAAGAAGAAAAATTTCTACTTCTCATTGACCTTCCCATCCTGACTGGGAGGCAATCACATAGCAGTGTGATTGGCACTGTGATATAAAGAAGAACTTCTATTCTTTTTAGTTCAAAAGTAGGGACCATGGTTTTTATTTTCGTTTTTTGTTTCTGTCCTGTGTTATATTTACTTTATAATCTCCTGTGAGTGAAATTTTACTATCCTTTCCCAAGGTAGTTTCTTGTCATATAGTCAGATTATCACTAGCTCATCTCCTAGAACTCCAGGGAATATTAGAAATAGGGGACAGGTGTGCTCATCCCCCAAGTCTGATTAATAAATATAGTTAATGAAAATTGAATTAATTTGGTGATTTGTACATCACACTTTTCTACTTTCTGCTCCTCCTTCCATGCTGCTAAATGCCTTAAGAATACAGCCTTAAAAATGTTTGGGAAGCAGACCTAGGCAGGGCTTCCATCCCTACCTTAGAAGCACTCTGATGCTCTTGATGCAATCCTTGGGACTTTTTCCCCCTCTCTTCTGGTTAACTTGTCCTGGGGCGTGGAAGCTGATCAACTCAATGCACTAAGAATGGGGCTTTTTGAGAAGAGGGATTGGCCCTGGGCCCATCTAGCACATTGACTAACATAGAGTAGACTCTTAAAAGGTATTTGAAGAATGAAAAGAATGGAAGAAAACAAGAAGGAAACTAAGGGAAAAAATGGGGAAAGAAGAGAAGGGAAGTAAAGGAAGGTAATGTTCCTATTTCATCACCCATTCAGCCAATGAATCTTGGAACACTGTAAAAAAAAAAAATGATGTATTATATGTTTGCTTTTTGAATTTAAATAAAAATTGATTTTTTATTTTTTAATTTATTTTTTATTTATTTTCAGCATAACAGTATTCATTATTTTTGCACCACACCCAGTGCTCCATGTAATCCCTCCCCTCTATAATACTCACCACCTGGTACCCGACCTCCCACCCCCCACCCCTTCAAAACCCTCAGAATGTTTTTCACAGTCCATAGTCTCTCATGGTTACCTCCCTTTCCAATCTCCCTCAACTCCCTTCTCCTCTCTAACACCCCATGTCCTCCATGCTATTTGTTATGCTCCACAAATAAGTGAAACCATATGATAATTGACTCTCTCTGCTTGACTTATTTCACTCAGCATAATCTCTTCCAGTCCGGTCCATGTTGCTACAAAAGTTGGGTATTCATCTTTTCTGATGGAGGCATAATACTCCATAGTGTATATGGACCACATCTTCCTTATCCATTCATCCGTTGAAGGGCATCTTGGTTCTTTCCACAGTTTGGCGACCGTGGCCATTGCTGCTATAAACATTGGGGTACAGATAGCCCTTCTTTTCACTACATCTGTATCTTTGGGGTAATTACCCAGTAGTGCAATGGCAGGGTCATAGGGAAGTTCTATTTTTAATTTCTTGAGAAATCTCCATACTGTTCTCCAAAGAGGCTGCAACAACTTTCATTCCCACCAATAGTGTAAGAGGGCTCCCCTTTCTCCACATCCTCTCCAACACATGTTGTTTCCTGTCTTGCTAATTTTGGCCATTCTAACTGGTGTAAAGTGATATCTCAATGTAGTTTTTAATTTTCCTGACGGTTAGTGATGATGAACATTTTTTCAAGTGTCTTATAGCCATTTGTATGTCTTAATTGGAGAAGTGTCTGTCCATATCTTCTGCCCATTTTTTGATATGATTGTCTGTTTTGTGTGTGTTGAATTTGAGGAGTTCATTATAGATCCTGGATATCAAGCTTTTGTCTCTACTGTCATTTGCAAATATCTTCTCCCATTCCGTGGGTTGCTTCTTTGTTTTCTTGACTGTTTCCTTGGCTGTGCAGAAGCTTTTGATTTTGATGAAGTCCCAAAAGTTCATCTTCGCTTTTGTTTCCTTTGCCTTTGGAAACATATCTTGAAAGAAGTTGCTGTGGCTGATATCGAAAAGATTACTGCCTATGTTCTCCTCTCGGATTCTGCTGGGTTCCTGTCTCACGTTGAGGTCTTTTATCCATTTTGAGTTTATCTTTGTGTATGGTGTAATGAAGGGTCGAGTTTTATTCTTCTCCATATAGCTGTCCAGTTTTCCCAGCACCATTTATTGAAGAGACTGTCCTTTTTACACTGGATATTTTTTCCTGTTTTGTCGAAGATTAATTGACTATAGAGTTGAGGGTCCATATCTGGGCTCTCTACTCTGTTCCACTGGTCTATGTGTCTGTTTTTATGCCAGTACCATGCTGTCTTGGTGATCACAGCTTTGTAGTAAAGCTTGAAACCAGGTAACATGATGCCCCCTGTTTTATTTTTGTTTTTCAACATTTCCTTAGCGATTCGGGCTCTCTTCTGATTCCATACAAATTTTTGGATTATTTGCTCCAGCTCTTTGAAGAATACCAGTGGAATTTTGATAGGAATGGCATTAAAAGTATAGATTGCTCTAGGCATTATAGACATTTTAACAATGTTTATTCTTCCGATCCAAGAGCATGGAATGGCCTTCCATCATTTTGTGTCTTCTTCAATTTCTTTCATGAGTGTTCTGTAGTTCCTCGAGTACAGATCCTTTACCTCTTTGCTTAGGTTTATTCCCAGGTATCTTATGGTTCTTGGTGCTATAGTAAATGGAATCAATTCTCTAATTTCCCTTTCTGTATTTTCATTGTTAGTGTATAAGAAAGCCACTGATTTCTGTACATTGACTTTGTATCCAGCCACGTTGCTGAATTGCTGTATGAGTTCTAGTAGTTTGGTGGTGGAGTCTTTTGGGTTTTCTATATAAAGAATCATGTCATCTGCAAAGATAGAGAGTATGACTCTTCTTTGCCAGTTTGGATACCTTTTATTTCTCGTTTTTTTTTTTAATAAAAATAAATGAGTAAACTGGCAAAAAAGAAAAGAAGTTTTAGAAGCACTGGATTAAAAATAAATTAGCCAGATTTTTAAAAGAAATTTATTTATTTATTTGACAGAGAACAAAAGAGCAGAAGCAGAGGGCAAGGAAGAAGCAGACTCCCTGCTGAGCAAGGGGCCTGATGCAGGGTTGGGGGTGCTCGATCCCTAAGTTGAAGGCAGATGTTTAACCAACTTGAGCCACCCAGGTACCCCAAATTAGCCAGATTCTTTACAAGACTTTTTAAAAGATTGTTATATGCCAATACACATTGTAAATCTTTAGAGGGGACCATTGCATACAAGATGTTTAAGAAGTTTTTTGAATACAGACTCTCTCCCCACTTTCTTCCCAGAGTACCTTATGGAATTACATTCCTAGGAATTTTCTTGCCCAATACTACCCTAAAGAATTACCAGACCGTTTTTTCTATGTCCCTTTTAGAGGAGAGCAGTCAGTTCCAGATTCTCTGTTTACTTACTGAAGCACTGGGTAAACAAATTTTTTGTGTAGCTATCAATGGGAAATTAAGCCAAGTAACAACAATGATAAAACTTCCCTGAGCCTCCTAGCCTTTGTTCATATGTATATATTTTTTTTTAAAAAGGAATTTTTTTTTTCTTTTCAGCCATCTATTCATGTAACAAATATTTCTGAAAATCTATTTGCCACACACACAGTGCTAGGCTTTGCTGGAGTAGAGGACTGGGAAAGAAGGAGACAATCAAACTTTCAGTTACCTGTAGAATTATAAGAATCCGTAGTATAATGGGGAAGCTTGTTAGAAAAGCTTCACCCTAGAGGGGTCAGAAAAGAGGTAAGAATCTTGGAGAAAGTGAGACTTCTGATATAATTTCAAAGATAACTAGGATTTAACCAAACAAAGGTGAGTAGTTGAGGAAAAATTAGTCTGTAGGAAAGAGGGAACATTATGTGCAGAGAAGTAAGAGGAACATGTTGAAAGCAGTACAGTGAGCTAAAAAATAAAAGTGAAAATAGTACACACTCGCATGCTTATTGTAGCAGATTTAGAAAGTAGTGAAAAATACATATGTATCAGGAAACTCCTGATTTCTCCTCTTTAAGGCAGCTGTTAAAATTTTATCCTATTTCCCCTTAGCTGTTTTTTTTTCTGTTCATTTTTTCTTTTGCATAGTAAAGCTTAGAAAATATATATCACTTTTAATGACTAATTAGGATATATCTGTAGGTGAAACCTGTAGTGACCTTTCATTATAATGGGAGGATGATAATGCTCCTCAGATGTTTTCCTTGATTATTTCTCTGGTAGTAAGAGCCCATGGTTAAGTCACTAGCTAGGTGTATTTTATATCAACCTGTCCAAGGCCATTCCAAGGGTGTGCAAAACCCCAGGTAAATATTTTTTTTGTTGGGCCTCTCTCTGTATAAACAATTTGATCTAAAATTATTTTGCAAAATTCATGAACCCATGTGAGATCCATGAACCCATGTGAGATCCATGAATTTAGATGATTTAGAACAATGGGTAGAGAAGCAATGTGTTTAGTTATTGTTCAATCAGTGAATGTGAAATGTCCAGGTGCCACCTTGTCATATTCTTTATTACCAAATGTATGGTTCCTGGCTAATTTCATATTTACTATCTGGAGGGGGAAAAAAGGTAGCAACAGTGATATAACCCATGATGCATAGCTCTTTGGAACATGTTTGTATTAAAGCAATATAGATCTTGTCTCTGCAGTTTCCTAATACCATTTATTTAATGCTGGTTATATCATTTGTCCTGACACTTCATCATTCATAGTATGTTAAAGAAAAAAATTATTTGTGACACCTGTTAAGGGGCAATAAGGCTAACTTTATTCAGGGAGGCTACTGCAATAGGGTTTTGTAAATAGAGGAGAGAGATCAGTTCAACTCCAAATACAACAAGGAAGAGCTAGAATTTATAACCAAAATGTGAGGTAGGGTAGTAGTCAGTGGATGGAAAATTAGAAATCATTAAGAGGTATTTACATCTTTACTCTGATGTTTCAGAGTAAAGGGATTGTGGTTAAACCAACCAAACAGGGTTCCTTCTGAAAGAAGGCGAGGGTGATCAGACATCATCTGGGGAATGATGGAAGATGAAGAATCTGATCAGATATCTAGGATGGAGGATTCTGGCTAAAATTGGATAATGAAGAGACAAATATGAAACCTAAAATTCAGTACCTAATTGAGAAGAAAGTTCAGAGGAGCCTGAGTAGAATTTGGATAAGGAAAGAATCTTTGTCAGTGCTTCCACAAATCGAGTCATTTCTAATGACTCGATTGTTTTTGTGATGCCTTGTCGATGCTTAACATAAATATAGGACTCAGTGCAAATATGTAACTGTAAATGATACACTTATATTCTGATCATGTTTAATGTGCCTGTCATGTTAAATTCAGGATTATTTAGCATAAACATAGATCATGTATCTTCCAACCATGTCTTTTCTTGAACTCTTCAGTTTTAGTCCATGATCATTGCATCCTCAGACTGTTCTCTTTTTGATATTGACTGCTCAGTGTTAACTGTCTTCCAAACACACCATCAGCAGGGAAAATTGGCAAGGGACCCATATACTGAGAGATAAGTTCCATTCACATAATGAAAGCTTGTTGTCATATGGTGCACCTTAAGACATACCCAAGAGAGCACAATATTTGCGTATTGATTGATGACAATCAGAAGGATTTGTCAGAGATACATAGAGACCACTTTAAAAGACCACAGAAAAGATAGGCATAAGATAGATGCAACCACATCTAGAGAACATCCTAGCACTGCTTTTCAGAAGACACAGAAAGAGATGCCTACTACCATCCATGCTGTCTTAAGTTGCTGTAACATCAGAGATAGCACCATGGTTGGACCATAGATAAGCAAGAGCCAGTGTCTAGACTCACACACATAACTCAAGGCCAGAGTTTAGTGGTGGGCCACCAGTAGCCCAGAGCCCCTGATTATGTCCAACATGAGTGGGAGCCATCCCAAATCATCATGTTAGGACCATTCTGGTGACCCAGCCTTGCATGATCCTGTCAAAGAAATACCATACCAGCAAACAAACGTGATCTGCTCTTCTAGCCATCTTCCTGTACCTGAGTCAGAGAACAAAATGATAGCCATGAGTCTTGGAACTCCTCAGGTCATCTGGTTGTCTCTACATGAGGGCACAGAAGGCAGAGGTTTTGAGAGTACTGTGAAGATGAAAATGGGGGACTGG
Source organism: Mustela putorius furo (assembly GCF_011764305.1). Taxonomy (NCBI): domain Eukaryota; kingdom Metazoa; phylum Chordata; class Mammalia; order Carnivora; family Mustelidae; genus Mustela; species Mustela putorius. Next base: position 38,451,814 of record NW_025422005.1, on the reverse strand, counting down.
GATAACCTGCTCAGTTTTTACTACTATCCCTAGTTGATCTCAGGCACTGGAAGGGGGCTTAGACAATTTAAAGACAGGCATTTCTTGTGACTAGGGCCCATAGTAACCAGGATATTCTGTGTATAATGCACAGTCAGCTTGGGCCCTGGATGTGATACTTAGACAGTTTTCAAAAAGATAGTACAAAGTGTCAGACCAGAGACAGGGGTCTACTTAGTAGGATCAGAAGGCATTGCTGACACTGGCCCAGAAGTTTCAGTTCTCACTCAGTGACAGGTTCCAAAAAACTGACTCCTACCTCCCCACAGAAGTATATTCACATTAGGCAGGTTGTATGTTGAGTGGGAGGTGGAGTATATTAACTTCAGAGAAACATATGTAATTTCCATTGCCCTGAGAGAAAAGACATAGCCCTTTAACTGAAAATAGCTAAATCCTGAAAACCACTATGTAAACATCCCATGACATTCTCCTCACTTCACAAGGGACAGATAATTATAGTAATAGTGGCAGTAGTAACAATAGTAATGTGTAATACTTAAAGTTTATTGAATGCCTGCTATCATCCAGGAATTATGCTAAGTGCTTTATGCATATATTACCTTTAATTTTACTATAATGCTACAAAGTAGATATTTCTCCCTTTGAAGATAGGAAGAAACCAAGACTCAGAGACATGAGGTGATTTACCCAAGGTCATTCAGCTAATGAATGACAGACACAAAGCTAGGCCCACATAATTTTGTAACTCGGGTTCTTAGCATTTCATCATACTGCCTTTTCTAATTCAAGTTGCGAGTGCCCTCTGAGATAAAGAGAGAAAGATAGTCTTACTTGGGACACAGTGTCAGAGTGGCACATAGAGGGCCTACAGGATGTGAGACTCCTCCCTCTCAGTCTAAGACATGTCCAGAGTACTTTGTCACTCTTTCCTTTTCTCTGCCTGAACCTCTACCCCTTTTTCAAATTTGCAGGCTCTTTATTCTTTGCAAGTATACCACTGGATTTTTTTCCCCTAATTGCATTTGTATGTCAGCATTCCATTCCTTAGTGGGCTAAAATTAGTTTTCCTCCCTTTCTGTAATTAAACAAGCATGTGAAGCCTCCTAGCAAATGACCTTTAAGCTACTGACTGGCCTTGAAAATACAGCAGGTTTCGCTGGAAACCTGCTGGGGAGCAACTTTTCCTTTCTAGTGAGGTGTTGTGGAAATTCAGAGACCTGGGTGCTAGCCACTGTGTGACCCTGGTCAGGTTATCGCTTCTCTCTGGGCCTGGGTTTTCTAATGTATGAAATGGGGGTGAGGATAGTGAATTGGGAATAGAAAAGATCTAATGGCAACTTGCTAACTTGTTCTCTTTCTCAAACTGACATTTAGCAGCAACATCAAATTGAGCGTACACATATTTTTTTTTTGAGACAGAGAGAGCGAGTTAGCGAGGATGGGTGAGGGGCAGAGGGGGAGAGAGTCAGAATCCTAAGCAGGCTCCAACTCAACCTGGAGCCCAACATAGGCTCAATCTCAGGACCTTGAGATCGTGACATGAGCCAAAATCAAGAGTTGGTCATTTAATGGACTGAGCCACCCAGGTACCCCCTGTCTTTTTTTTTTTTTCCCTTTGGGGAGGAATATACACATCTTAGAATCCCCTCCTGTGTGAACACAGGACAGTGTGGTATAAGAGAAAGAGCATAGTATAGCATTTTGAGTCAGAGCTCTGAGTCAGAATCCTTCCTTTCTACTTCTACATGTATGACCTGAAGAAAGTCATTTAATGTCTCAGATGTTTGTGAACAAAAAAGCTCATCTCCTGCTCTACCTCTTATATCCCTTTCCTCACTGAGGCTGTTCCCTTGCCTGTGCTACTCCTCTGTCAGGTCCAACAAATGAGTTTTGTGCTGTCTTTAGGGCTCTAAGCTTGCTAAAGCTGATTAGTTATGACTTCCTCCAACCCCAGTCCACTTTCTACTGGCTCTGAAGTGCTGGGCTCCTCAGCTGCACATTGACACCAGTTGTGCCTTAGATTTAGAACTTTAGGTTGCTGGTAATGATGATGGACAAGGTGGCAGAATGGCAAAGGCTGCCTTCTAAAGCCCATTCATATGGCCACTTAGGGAGCCTAGTGTGGCCACTCAGGCCCCATTGTGCTCTCTAGAGGGGCTCTAGGGCACTTCCCAGTGTTCTATTCATAGGTTTATGGTGATGTTACCCACATACCAGGCATATCTGATGAAGTGGGACACTTACCACACCATCCCACCAATTCCTCACTTTCCTGGCCAGCCATCTGAAGTGGGGTTCTCTTGTCAGCCATTTGCTTCTCCTTTCCACAAACATTCATTTACTTTTTTACTCAGTCACTCATTAATCAAACACTCATCCATTTATTTAATTGAAAAAGCCACTGACAAAACAACAAATAGGTAGTTTTGTGATCCCTCACAATACTAGTTACTGTACTCAGATGATCTCCCTCACTGTGGTTAGGAGCATAGGCTCTGCAGTCAAATGCATGCATTCAAATCCCAAATCTTCTACTTATGTATGACCTAAGGCCAAATCCTTAGCCTTTCTGGACTTTGCCTTTTTCTTCTATAAAATAGGAACACAAATACTACCTACAGCATAACAGATGTTTATTGAATAAATTAGTTAATATATGAAAAATGCTCAAAACAAGGTATGACACATAGTAAATATTCAATAGACATTAGCTATTATTCCTAAGGCACACCATAATCTTGTGAATACTATTATTATACACATAATAGTATGTGGATGTATAAACTAAGGTGGATGTATAAACTAAGGCTGAGAAAAGTTAGAAAAATTTCCAAGTTTAAAATCTGATAAATGGTAGATTTATGATTCAAAACCAGGCATTGTTATTTATGATCTGTAACTTATGTAGCAGAAGCGTGGAGTGGGATAGCAGGGATAGTGGGGAGAGGATGATCTAAGATGAAAGTAAAAAAGAAGAAGAAGAAGAAGAAGATGATGACAGATGATGTCTCAGATATTTAAAGTTTATTGTTGGGGCACCTGGGTGGCTCAGTAGGTTAAAGCCTCTGCCTTCTGCTCAGGTCACGATCCCAGCGTTCTGGGATCGAGCCCCACATCGGGCTCTCTCCTCGGCAGGGAACCCGCATCCTCCACTCTTCAAGCTACTGACTGGCCTTGAAAATATAGCAGGTTTCCAGTGAAACCTGCTGGGGAGCAACTTTTCCTTTCTAGTGAGGTGTTATGGAAATTCAGAGACCTGGGTGCTAGCCACTGTGTGACCTTGGTCAGGTTATCGCCTCTCTCTGGGCCTGGGTTTTCTAATGTATGAACTGCCTCTCTGCCTACTTGTGATCTCTGTCTAAGTAAATAAATAAAATCTTTTAAAAAAAGTTTATTTTTTCCTGCCCTTACCTTCTAACTATACCCATGACTTTCTGAAACAACCCTTTTCAGACTATAACTTTCTAAAAGAATCCTTCCTTTAGCCAAGCCCCAGATTCCTCTTTCCTTTGCTGCTATTGTTTCCCTTACCTGGAATACCCTTTCTGGCTACTCCTAGATGAGCCTGGGTTGACCCCATTCTATCTTTTTTGACTTAGCTCCAACTACCCTTCTCTCACACCTCTGCTCAGCCATCAGATGCTCTCTCTGGGAAGTCCCAGAGAAGAAGTACCTAGCTCTGTCACCACCATCACTATCAACCCCACTGCCTTTGCTCTCAGTGTGATCTCAGCCTAGAATCCTCTCTGTCTCTCTATTAGTCTGCCTGTGAAAGCTCTGAGTCTTCCTTCAGGGCCTAACCTCAATGTCTTTTCCTCTGTGAAGTCTTCCAGGGCTCTGGGGGTAGAGTTAATCAGTCCATGCTCCATGCCTCTTCCTCCTGAACTTTCTCACAGCATTTATCATTGAGTTGTCATTGTCTGTTTCTAGGTCTTTTGCAGCTTAGTCCTAGAGGTTAAGGACTGTATCTCACTCATGTCAGGGTCTCTAACAACCTATATATAGGTGTGAGGGATCAGCAGGTACATATAGATGAGATAAGCTGAATGGAATTGCAGTGAAGTGAGCTGGGCTTTTGAGCATGAGTATGAGGTATAAATGAGAGATGATAAGTGTCTCTCACTTATGATGATAAGATGCTCATTAAACCCAATTCTTGATTCAGGCCACTTTTAAAGGCAAGCCTTTATACCTAAAATGACTGACTCCCCTCTCTCCTTTCCCTCCCTTCTTCTGCATCTTCCTCCCTTCCTTCTATCCTTCTGCCCTCCCTTCCTTCTAGAAATGATTATTTCTATTTAGTCTTCAGTGCTGGAATACTGAATACTCCTTACCCTGTATTAATTCCGCATTAACTTTCCTTAATAATGTACTCATGGAGCATCCAAAGACCTCTGCCTCCAAAGCCCTCTAACATAGCCCCTCAGACAATCCCCTTCTGTCTTTTGCAGAGTTATAGCATAGCTATGGTGTCCACTGGGAGTCATAATTACCCAGAAAAACACCGGCTCAAACCTTTTTCCCAATCTGCATGGATGCCAGGATAGGGTGAGTTGACAGTGTTCAGAACATTTTCATACCATTGCCTTATGCCATGATCAGTATTCCCAGGGAAAAGGCTTAAAGATATAATCTGTACCTTACAGGTAGAAAAACCAAGACTCAGAAAAATTGTGATATCCTATCTCTGTTTAAATCTACATAGGGGCCTGCTAAAATCCATTTCACCATATGACCTAGGTTTTTCACAGGCAGAACCATTTTCAATAGGATTAATACTATTTCACACTAGAGAATCAACTCAGTCTGAGTTTGGCAAAGGATATATGGAGATAAAGTGGTGAGAGAATTGCTGCTGAGAAAATGACATGTTTAGGATTGGCTCTCAAAGAGCAATAATTCCAGTAATTGCCAAATTCTGTATTTTTGTTTTTGTTTTTCCACTTTGTTCCCCATGCTTTAATGTATGTAGATGGTTAGAACTGACTCCTTCTTTTTACTGTTTTCCTTTTATGTGTAAGGTTTCTAGGTCAGACCTAAAGATACCCAATGAAACTTAGTTCATCTATCATGTTATCAAGTATTCCTTCAGCATCTGCTCCATGACAACACCTGTCTGGGCACTGAGAATATTAAAAAGCTTGACATATTTCTTGAACTCATGAAGCTTACAGTGATGCAGAGATAGACATAGTTGTACCAAATACAACTGGTACAGAGAAGATACAGTTGTACCAAATTCAAGACATAGTTGCATGTTATAGTGTGGAGATGAAGGAGCCTCTTTGAGATAGTGTATCAAGAAAGCCCTCCTAGCTATAAGAAAAGTTGGTTGAGATTTCAAAGATTCAGGAAGAGGTGTTAGTTGGGTATTCAGGAGCAGGGAAGGCATTCCCGGAAAGGCAGCAGCATGTGCCCAGAAGTAACAGTTTGATGTATTCCAGGTACAAGACATAAATTCAGTTTCACTTATTTTAAAACTAATGAATAGTCATGGTGAGAGATAAGGTTGGAGGTAGGAGTGGGATATATCAGGGACCATTTTTTTTTATTATTATCTTCAGTTAGCCAATGTAGAGTACATAATTAGTCCCTGATGCAGTATTCAGTGATTCGTTAGTTAAGTATTACATCAGGGGTCATTTTAATGGCTTGTCCTTAAGGCAACAGCTGGTCTCAGGAGGTAATGCATATCCTTGTCTATTAGAAATGGAGTGGAATTATCCCTTATAAAAGAACGGGAAGCCCTGGGTCGTGCTTCTTTTTCCATTCCTTGTAGGTTAGGCCAATTTCTAGTATCACATCTTCAAGCCTGTTTCATCACCTTTGAAATGGGCATAATATCTGACCTACCCATTCTATAAAGTTATCTTGAAAAGAAAATGAAGAAATGGGTATGAAATAATTTTTGAGTTACAAAAAATTATTATAATTATTTATATTATCTTTTTATTATTTTACTAAGCTTATATTCCCAGTAGACATTTTAATATCCCTCAGATAATAGAGCTAGTATGTGCAATAAAAAGTTTAATGATAACTTTCCCAGGATGTTATTTAGTATGATATTTTATGGCATAGAAATGGGAGAAACGAAAAGAAAAACATTATGCTTATTGAGCATTTATATGATAAGTGCTATGTTAGATTCTTTGCTTACACTTAAATCATTGTCTCAGTACCCCCATGAAGGCAAATATTATTCTTCTACTTTATAGATATGGAAACTAAGGCTCAAAGAGTTGTAATAACTTATTAAAAGTCACTAACTAGTGAGTGGCAGAACCAGGATTATAACCCAAGTATGCATTACTCCAAATCCTGCATTCTTCTCTATACATTGAGTTTTGGAGAAAGTGGAAAGTGAGGCAGGAAAACAGAAAATTTTTGCGTATGAGACTAAATATGGCTTATGTTTGAGAATGTGAAACCCTTTCCAGCTAGGAAAGAGGAGGTAGGTTTAGGAGAATTGAAAAATTCTGGCCAAAAAGAATTAAATGCCACGCACAACTGTGTTTTCCTCTTGACTTATAGGCATGAATGACTTTTTTTTAAGCCAATATTTATTTTTTTAATAATTTTTATGTTATGTTAGTCACCATACAGTACATCATTAGATTTTGACGTAGTGTTCCATGATTCATTATTTGTGTATAACACTCAGTGTTCCATGCAATATGTGCCCTCCTTAATACCCATCATGGTGCTCACCCATCCCCTAACCCCCTTCCCTTCTAAAACCCTCAGCTTGATTTCTAGAGTTTATAGTCTCTCATGGTTTATCTCCCCTTCCGATTTCCACCCCCTTTCATTTTTCCCTTTCTTTTCCTAATGTCCTCCATGCTATTCCTTACATTCCACAAATAAGTAAAACCATATGACAATTTTCTTTCTTGGTTTGACTTATTTCACTTAGCATAATTTCCTCCAGCTCCACCCATGTTGTTGCAAATGTTGGGTATTCATCCTCTCTGATGGCTGAGTAATGTTCCATTGTATATATGGACAACATCTTCTTTATCTATTCATCTGTTGAAGAGCATCTCAGCTCTTTCCACAGTTTGGCCATTGTGAATATTGCTGCTATGAACATTGGGGAGTATATGCCCCTTCTTTTCACTACATCTGAACACTTGCAAAGGAAATTGAAGAAGACACAAAAAGTTAGTAAAACATTCCATGCATCTCTATGCAAAAATCTTTATGCTGCTCAGAGCAATCTATACTTTCAATGCCATCCTGACCAAAATGGCAATGGCATTTTTCAAAGTCCTGGAACAAACAATCCTAAAATTTGTATGGAAACAGAAAAGACCCTAAATTGCCACAGAAATGTTGAAAAAGAAAAATCTGTGTCATCATGTTGCCTGATTTCAAGCTATATTACAAAGCTGTGATCACTAAGACAGCATGGCACCAACACAAAAACAGACACATAGACCAATGGAACAGAAGAGAGAGCCCAGATATGGACCCCTACCCCAAGACTATGGTCAAATAATCTTTGACAAAGCAGGGGGGGGAATCCAACGGAAAAAAAGACAGTATTTTCAATAAATGGTGCTGGGAAAATTGGACAGTTATATACAGAAGAATAAAACTCAACCTTTCTCTTACACCACACACAAAGATAAACTCAAAATGGATGAAAGATTTCAATGGGAAACAGAAATCCTTCATAATGCTAGAGGAAAACATAGGCAATAACCTTTTCGGCATTGGCTACAGCCACTTCTTTCAAAACATGTCTCCAAAGGTAAGGGAAACAAAAGTGAAAATGAACTTCTGGACCTCATAAAGATAAAAAACTTCATCTATACTGCTTAGAGCAATCTATACTTTCAATGCTATCCCTATCAAAATTCCACCCTCATTTTTCAAAGAACTGCAGCAAAAAGTCCTAAATTTGTATGGAACCAGAAGAGACCCCAAATTGCTAAGGAAATGTTGAAAAAGAAAAACAAAACCGTGGGCAACACATTGCCTGATTTCAAACATTATTACAAAGCTATGATCACCAGGACAGCATGGTACTGGCAGAAAGACAGATACATAGACCAGTGAAACAGAGTAGAGAGCCCAGATATAGACCCTCAACTCTGTGGTCAAATAATTGTTGACAAAGCAGGAAAAAAGATCCAATGAAAAAGACAGTCTCTTCAATGAATGGTGCTGGGAAAATTGAACATCTCTGTGTAGAAGAATGAAAATTGAACATTCTCTTGCACATACACAAAGATAAATTCACAATGGATAAAAGACCTCAACGTGAGGCAGGAATCTATCAAAAGCCTAGAGGAAAACATAGGCAGTAACCTCTTTGACACTGGCAAACTTTGACACAGCTACTTCTTTCAAGACATGTCTCCAAAGGCAAAGGAAACAAAAGTGAAAATGAACTTTTGGGACTTCATCAAGATCAAAATCTTCTGCACAGCAAAGGAAACAGTCAACAAAACAATCAGGCGACCCACAGAATGGGAGAAAATATTCGCAAATGACACTACAGACAAATGGGGTGATATCCAAGATCTATAAAGAACTCCTCAAACTCAACATTCAAAAAACAGATAATCACGTCAAAAAATGGGTGGAAGACATGAACAGACACTTCTCCAAAGAAGACATACAAATGGCTAACAGACACATGAAAAAAATGTTCATCATCATTAGCCATCAGGGAGATTCAATTGAAAACCACTTTGAGATACCACCTTACACCAGTTAGAATGACCAAAATTAACAGGACAGGAAACAACAAGTGCTGGACAGGATCTGGAGAAAGGGGAACCCTCTTACACTGTTGGTGGGAATGCAAGTTGATACAGTCACTTTGGAAAACTATGTGGAGATTCCTTAAGAAATTAAAAACAGAGTTACCCTAGGGCCCCACAATTGCATAATGGATATTTATCCCAATGATACTGATGTAGTGAAAAGAAGGGCCCTCTGTACCCCAGTGCTCATAGCAGCAATGGCCGCAGTCACCAAACTGTGGAAGGAGCCAAGAAGCCCTTCAAAAGATGAATGGATAAAGAAGATATGGCCCATATGTACAATGGAGTATTATGCCTCCATCAGAAAGGATGAATACCCAACTTTTGTATCAACATGGATGGGACTGGGGAAGATTATGCTGAGTGAAGCAAGTCAAGCAGAGAAAGTCAATTATCATATAGTTTCACTTACTTGTATAGCATAAGGAATAACATGGAGGACATTGGGAGAACAAAAGAATAAGTGAATTGGGGGAAATCCAAGGGGAAGATGAACCATGGGAGACTGTGGGCTCTGAGAAACAAACTGAAAGTTTGTGGGGAGGGGGGAGATGGTGGGGAGTTAGGTGAGCCTGGTGGTGGGTATTAAGGAGAGCATGTATGGCATGGAGCAGTGGGTGTGCTGCATAAACAATGAATCTTGGAACACTGAAAAAATAAAATAAAATTTTAAAAAAAGATAAAAACCTTCTCCACAGCAAAGGAAACAGTCAACAGAACAAAGAGGCAACTCATGGAATGGGAGAAGATATTTGAAAATGACACTACAGATAAAGGGCTGGTATCCAAGATCTATAAAGAACTTCTCAAAATCAACATCCAGAAAACAAATAATCAAGTCAAAAAATGGGCAGTGGATATGAACAGACACTTCTCCAAAAAAGACATATGAAAGGCTAACAGACACATGAAAAAATGTTCAACATCATTAGCTGCTAGGGAGACTCAAATCAAAACCTCATTGAGACACCAGCTTATATCAGAATGGTAAAAATATATTAGAATGGTAAAAACTGACAAGGCAAGAAATAATAAATGTTGGAAATGTCGTAGAGAAAGGGGAACCCTCTTACACTGTTGCTGGGAATGCAAGTTGGTACAGCTACCTTGGAAAACAGTGTGGAGGTTCCTGAAAACGTTAAAAATAGAGCTACCCTATGACCCAGAAATTGCCTACTGAGTATTTACCCCAAAGATACAGATGTAGTGAAAAGAAGGGCCATATGCACCCCAATGTTCATAGCAGTAATGTCCACAATAGCCAAACTGTGGAAGGAGTCAAGATGCCCTTCAACAGATGAATAGATAAAGAAGATGAAGAAGATGTGGTCCATATATACAATGGAACATTACTCAGCCATCAGAAAGGATGAATATCCAATATTTTCATCAACAAGGATGGAACTGGAGGAGATTATGCTAAGTGAAATAAGTCAAACAGAGAAAGTCAATTATCATATGGTTTCACTTACTTGTGACTGAATGTTACTGAATAGGGGAGATCTAAGTAAGGCTGTTTTGAGGGGAAGATTAGGCCAAATCTTCAAAAGAAAGCTTCAAAGAAAAGCAATGACATACCTCTATTGATTTTTACTGTTTGTTTAAAAAAGAAACTGTAGTTAAATAATACATTGTATTCTGCTTTTATCTTTTAAGATACCTAATTCCATGAGTGTATAGCCAGCAGAAAATTTAGTCTTTATAGGGTTGTATAGCTCTCAAATCATTAGAATCGTCCATTTTTATAGTCATCACGTTATATTTCTAAAGGAACTTCCACCTGAATTACTACCCTAGTTTCCTTCCAGTCCCTTTCCTGTAACTACTGAGTCCCATGCCTAAAATTTCTGTCAACCAGTATTATGTTCAACCATTAAAGCTCACCTCTTTCTTGAAGTTCCTACTTTGACTTAATGCAGATTTAGTTATTCCTTCTTCCTTTACGTCCAGTGGCTTCTCATTACAGTTAAAGTAACGTTCTAAATCTTTTTCATAGTCTGTAAGTCCCTGCATTGTTTAATATCTGCCCATCTCTCCAACTTCTTTTCTTTCCTTTTCATTTCTCATTAAGCTCCAGCCATGTTAGCCTTCTCTGCTTCTCAGATATTCCAGGCTTATCTCCTTTATCATAATTCTGGCAGGAATTTGAAGAATTTATTAAAGGGACAGTATCTAAATGTGTTGGCAGGATGTGGGGAAAACACAAGTTATAATGATGTAACTAAGGTAGTAATATTAGGACATGTTACTAGCCAAGCCTGAAGAGGCAAAGGGAGAAAATGGTTATCAGACCACAAAAAAGAGGATTCTGTTGAGAGAGTCACCTGACAGAAGCTGAGAAATATATGCTGAGAGACAGAATTAGCTTAAGGTGACTCCACAAGGGAGTAAACAGTCATACAATTCCTCTTCCCCATATCTTTCTGGAGCTCCCTTGTGTAAACCCAACCTGGAAGCTAAAATGCAAGGCAGTCCTTTATATTTGGTGGGTTGAACCAGTTGTCAAAATCTCTAATTCCATAAGGTTCAACTCAATATATACAGGTCAACCTTCTGAGTGAAGAGCAGGCTGAGAAGGTTGATAATACGTTTAAAGAAGCGAAGACAAGATGCCCAGCATAGCCTCTTTACCTAGAACACCCTTACCCTGATCTTCAAGTGACTTTATTGATGTTTCCCTCACTTCAAATGCCAGCTCTTTTACATAGGTCTTCCCTGACTACCCAATAAAAAGTAGTGTAACCCCAAACACTAGCTTCACTATTAAAGCAGTTTCATGGTTTATTCATATTTATTCACATGGTTTATTCATATAGTTTATCACCATCTTAACTTGTTATATTTTTCTTATTCAAATTGATTTTCTAAATCACTGACTAGAATGTCAGCTTTTATTGCATTATTATATTATTATTGTAGTATACTTGTTTATGTATCTTTCTTTGATGAACTTCTCTAGAATAGCAATATTATTTTATTCTTTTTAGCCCCCAGCATCTGGTAGGAGGCATAGTACATAGTGGAGTATTAAAATTTTGTTTGAGTAAAATAACAGTTCACCTTAAAACAGGCAGGAATTTGACACTGGATACAAGCTCTGAGACCTTCTATTTTGAGCTTAAGAAACTCTCATATTATTACCACACTGTTATGTACCTCTGTCTTGTCATCACAACTTGTGCAAGGATAAGCACCATGTCTTCTTCTCTTAGGTCCTCCAAAGCATTCTCAGATTCTCATTTAAAAACTATTGATACTTGGTTTAGACATATTTATAATTAGCTTTATTGGCTTTCTTCACATTCCACAGTAATAAGAAGGAGAACAGAGAAGATAAAGACTGCCATAACAAGGACATTAACAGCCATGTGAGCAATAGCTGGTAGTCTAACAACTTAAATTCAAGCTCCACAAGAGTGTGGACTTTTACTTTTATTACTTGTCTCCCAAGTATCTAGAAAAGTGTCTGGTATATGGTAATAATGAAAATAATGATGGTTAGAAATAATAGCATAGGGATATTAAATGGCAGATAACTAATGTATACCCTAGACTTCGATTTCAGAGCTCATGCTCAATTAATACTTGTTGAGTTAATAAATAAATAAAAGAATAAATGAATTAAGTGTGCTACTTCTCAGTCTGCAATTCATTTAATTTCATCATAGGATGGTACTTATACTTAATAATAAATGCAATTTAGGGGTACCTGAGTGGCTCAGTTGGTTAACCATCTGTCTTGAGCTCAGGTCATGATCCCAGGGTACTGGGATTGAGACCCACATCACTCTCCTTACTCAGCAGGGAGCCAGCTTCTCCTCTTTTTTTTTTTTTTTATAAACATATATTTTTATCCCCAGGGATAAAGGTCTGTGAATCACCAGGTTTACACACTTCACAGCACTCACCAAAGCACATACCCTCCCCAATGTCCATAATCCCACCCCCTTCTCCCAGACCCCCTCCCCCCAGCAACCCTCAGTTTGTTTTGTGAGATTAAGAGTCACTTATGGTTTGTCTCCCTCCCAATCCCATCTTGTTTCATTTATCCTTCTCCTACCCACTTAAGCCCCCATGTTGCATCACCACTTCCTCATATCAGGGAGATCATATGATAGTTGTCTTTCTCTGCTGGACTTATTTCGCTAAGCATGATACGCTCTAGTTCCATCCATGTTGTCGCAAATGGCAAGATTTCATTTCTTTTGATGGCTGCATAGTATTCCATTGTGTATATATACCACGTCTTCTTGATCCATTCATCTGTTGATGGACATCTAGGTTCTTTCCATAGTTTGGCTATTGTGGACATTGCTGCTATAAACATTCGGGTACACGTGCCCCTTTGGATCACTACGTTTGTACCTTTAGGGTAAATATCCAATAGTGCAATTGCTGGGTCATAGGGCAGTTCTATTTTCAACATTTTGAGGAACCTCCATGCTGTTTTCCAGAGTGGCTACACCAGCTTGCATTCCCACCAACAGTGTAGGAGGGTTCCCCTTTCTCCGCATCCTTGCCAGCATCTGTCATTTCCTGACTTTTAATTTTAGCCATTCTGACTGGTGTGAGGTGATATCTCATTGTGCTTTTGATTTGTATTTCCCTGATGCCGAGTGATATGGAGCACTTTTTCATGTGTCTGTTGGCCATTTGGATGTCTTCTTTGCAGAAATGTCTGTTCATGTCCTCTGCCCATTTCTTGATTGGATTATTTGTTCTTTGGGTGTTGAGTTTGCTAAGTTCTTTATAGATTCTGGACACTAGTCCTTTATCTGATATGTCCTTTGCAAATATCTTCTCCCATTCTGTCAGTTGTCTTTTGATTTTGTTACTGTTTCCTTTGCTGTGCAAAAGCTTTTGATCTTGATGAAATCCCAATAGTTCATTTTTGCCCTTGCTTCCCTTGCCTTTGGCGTTGTTCCTAGGAAGATGTTGCTGCGGCAGAGGTCGAAGAGGTTGCTGCCTGTGTTCTCCTCAAGGATTTTGATGGATTCCTTTCTCACATTGAGGTCCTTAATCCATTTTGAGTCTATTTTTGTATGTGGTGTAAGGAAATGGTCCAATTTCATTTTTCTGCATGTGGCTGTCCAATTTTCCCAACACCATTTATTGAAGAGGCTGTCTTTTTTCCATTGGACATTCTTTCCTGCTTTGTCGAAGATTAGTTGACTGTAGAGTTGAGGGTCTATTTATGGGCTCTCTATTCTGTTCCATTGATCTATGTGTCTGTTTTTGTGCCAATACCATGCTGTCTTGATGATGACAGCTTTGTAATAGAGCTTGAAGTCCAGAATTGTGATGCCACCAATGTTGGCTTTCTTTTTCAATATCCCTTTGGATATTCGAGGTCTTCTCTGGTTCCATATAAATTTTAGAATTATTTGTTCCATTTCTTTGTAAAAGATGGATGGTACTTTGATAGGAATTGCATTAAATGTGTAGATTGCTTTAGGTAGCATAGACATTTTCACAATATTTATTCTTCCAATCCAGGAGCATGGAACATTTTTCCATTTATTTGTGTCTTCCTCAATTTCTTTCATGAGTACTTTATAGTTTTCTGAATATAGATTCTGTGCCTCTTTGGTTAGGTTTATTCCTAGGTATCTTACAGTTTTGGGTGCAATTGTAAATGGGATTGACAACTTAATTGCTCTTTCTTCTGTCTTGCTGTTGGTGTAGAGAAATGCAACTGATTTCTGTGCATTGATTTTATATCCTGACACTTTACTGAATTCCTGTATAAGTTCTAGCAGTTTTGGAGTGGAGTCTTTTGGGTTTTCCACATATAGTATCATATCATCTGCGAAGAGTGATAATTTGACTTCTTCTTTGCCGATTTGGATGCCTTTAATTTCCTTTTGTTCTCTGATTGCTGAGGCTAGGACCTCTAGTACTATGTTGAATAGCAGTGGTGATAAAGGACATCCCTGCCGTGTTCCTGACCTTAGCGGAAAAGCTCTCAGTTTTTCTCCATTGAGAATGATATTTGCGGTGGGTTTTTCATAGATGGCTTTGATGATATTGAGGTATGTGCCCTCTATCCCTACACTTTGAAGAGTTTTGATCAGGAAGGGATGCTGTACTTTGTCAAATGCTTTTTCAGCATCTATTGAGAGTATCATATGGTTCTTGTTCTTTCTTTTATTGATGTGTTGTATCACATTGACTGATTTGCGGATGTTGAACCAACCTTGCAGCCCTGGAATAAATCCCACTTGGTCGTGGTGAATAATCCTTTTAAGGTACTGTTGAATCCTATTGGCTAGTATTTTGTTGAGTATTTTCGCATCTGTGTTCATCAAGGATATTGGTCTATAGCTCTCTTTTTTGATGGGATCCTTGTCTGGTTTTGGGATCCAGGTGATGCTGGCCTCATAAAATGAGTTTGGAAGTTTTCCTTCCATTTCTATTTTTTGGAACAGTTTCAGGAGAATAGGAATTAGTTCTTCTTTAAATGTTTGGTAGAATTCCCCCAGGAAGCCGTCTGGCCCTCGGCTTTTATTTGTTTGGCAATTTTTAATGACTGTTTCAATCTCCTTACTGGTTATGGGTCTGTTCAGGCTTTTATTTCTTCCTGGTTCAGTTGTGGTTGTTTATATGTTTCTAGGAATGCATCCATTTCTTCCAGATTGTCAAATTTATTGGCGTAGAGTTGCTCATAGTATGTTCTTATAATAGTTTGTATTTCTTTGGTGTTAGTTGTGATCTCTCCTCTTTCATTCATGATTTTATTTATTTTGGGTCCTTTCTCTTTTCTTTTTGATAAGTCTGGCCAGGGGTTTAACAATTTTATTAATTCTTTCAAAGAACCAGCTCCTAGTTTCGTTGATTTGTTCTATTGATTTTTTGGTTTCTATTTCATTGATTTCTGCTTTGATCTTTATGATTTCTCTTCTCCTGCTGGGCTTAGAGTTTCTTTCTTTTTCTTTCTCCAGCTCCTTTAGGTGTAGGGTTAGGTTGTGTACCTGGGACCTTTCTTGTTTCTTGAGAAAGGCTTGTACCGCTATATATTTTCCTCTCAGGACTGCCTTTGTTGTGTCCCACAGATTTTGAACCATTGTATTTTCATTATCATTTGTTTCCATGATTTTTTTCAATTCTTCTTTAATTTCCCGGTTGACCCATTCATTCTCTAGAAGAATGCTCTTTAGTCTCCATGTATTTGGGTTCTTTCCAAACTTCCTTTTGTGGTTGAGTTCTAGCTTTAGAGCATTGTGGTCTGAAAATATGCAGGGAATAATCCCAATCTTTTGATACCGGTTGAGTCCTGATTTAGGACCGAGGATGTGATCTATTCTGGAGAATATTCCATGTGCACTAGAGAAGAATGTGTATTCTGTTGCTTTGGGATGAAATGTTCTGAATATATCTGTGATGTCTATCTGGTCCAGTGTGTCGTTAAAGGCCTTTATTTCCTTGTTGATCTTTTGCTTGGATGATCTGTCCATTTCAGTGAGGGGAGTGTTAAAGTCCCCTACTATTATTGTATTATTGTTGATGTGTTTCTTTGATTTTGTTATTAATTGGTTTATATAGTTGGCTGCTCCCACGTTGGGGGCATAGATATTTAAAATTGTTAATACTTCTTGTTGGACAGACCCTTTGAGTATAATATAGTGTCCTTCCTCATCTCTTATTATAGTCTTTGGCTTAAAATCTAATTGATCTGATATAAGGATTGCCACTCCTGCTTTCTTCTGATGTCCATTAGCATGGTAAATTCTTTTTCACCCCCTCACTTTAAATCTGGAGGTGTCTTTAGGCTTAAAATGAGTTTCTTGGAGGCAACATATAGATGGGTTGTGTTTTTTTATTCATTTTGATACCCTGTGTCTTTTGACAGGGGCATTTAGCCCATTAACATTCAGGGTAACTATTGAGATATATGAATTTAGTGCCATTGTATTGCCTGTAAGGTGACTGTTACTGTATATGGTCTCTGTTCCTTTCTGATCCACTACTTTTAGGCTCTCTCTTTGCTTAGAGGACCCCTTTCAATATTTCCTGTAGAGCTGGTTTGGTGTTTGCAAATTATTTCAGTTTTTGTTTGTCCTGGAAGCTTTTAATCTCTCCTTGTATTTTCAATGATAGCCTAGCTGGATATAGTATTCTTGGCTGCATGTTTTTCGCGTTTAGTGCTCTGAAAATATCATGCCAGCTCTTTCTGGGCTGCCAGGTCTCTGTGGATAAGTCAGCTGCCAATCTAATATTTTTACCATTGTATGTTACAGACTTCTTTTCCCGGGCTGCTTTCAGGATTTTCTCTTTGTCACTGAGTCTTGTAAATTTTACTATTAGGTGATGGGGTGTGGGCCTATTCTTATTGATTTTGAGGGGCATTCTCTGAACCTCCTGAATTTTGATGCTCATTCTTTTTGCCATATTGGGGAAATTCTCCCCAATAATTCTTTCCAGTATACCTTCTGCTCCCCTCTCTCTTTCTTCTTCTTCTGGAATCCCAATTATTCTAATGTTGTTTTGTCTTATGGTGTCACTTATCTCTCAAATTCTCCCCTCGTGATCCAGTAGCTGTTTGTCCCTCTTTTGCTCAGCTTCTTTATTCTCTGTCATTTGGTCTTCTATATCACTAATTCTTTCTTCTGCCTCATTTATCCTAGCAGTGAGAGCCTCCATTTTTGATTGCACCTCATTAATAGCTTTTTTGATTTCAACTTGGTTAGATTTTAGTTCTTTTATTTTTCCAGAAAGGGCTTTTATATCTCTCGAGAGGGTTTCTCTAATATCTTCCATGCCTTTTTCGAACCCAGCTAGAACCTTGAGAATTGTCATTCTGAACTCTAGATCTGACATATTACCAATGTCTGTATTGATTAGGTCCCTAGCCTTTCGTACTCCCTCTTGTTCTTTTTTTTGTGTTGAATTTTCCGT
Organism: Mustela putorius furo; assembly: GCF_011764305.1. Taxonomy (NCBI): domain Eukaryota; kingdom Metazoa; phylum Chordata; class Mammalia; order Carnivora; family Mustelidae; genus Mustela; species Mustela putorius. The sequence goes on along the minus strand of NW_025422005.1, from coordinate 38,434,139 downwards.
CTTGTCATTTTGTCCAGATAAGAGTATATGAAGGAGCAAGGAAAATACTAAAAGGGTTGCAACAACCCCAGGAAAATATGCTCTAACCAAATTAGAAGAGATCCCAAATCGTGAGGGGGGAGAAAGGGGATAAAAAGAGGTTCAAAAAGGAAGGAAGAAAGAAAAAAAGAAAATAAAAGAATTTAAAAAAGAAAACAAATAAGAAAAATATAAAAAAGAAAATATATATATATATTAGATAAACTGGTTAAAAAACGTTAAAAAAGACAAAGGTAAAAGTTAAAAAAAAAAATTTTACCAGAAGGCGAGAGAAAAACAAAAATGAAAAAGAAAAAAATTAAATTAACTGCAAGACCAAAAAAAATCACAGGGAAAAAGTCATGAGTTTCGTGCTTTGAGTTCTCCTCCTCTGGAATTCTGCTGCTCTCCTTGGTATTGAAACCACACTCCTTGGTAGGTGAACTTGGTCTCGGCTGGATTTCTTGTTGATCTTCTGGGGGAGGGGCCTGTTGTCTTTGCCCCAGGCGGAATTACACCGCCCTTACCCAGGGGCCGGGGTGAGTAATCCGCTCAGGTTTGCTTTCAGGAGCTTTTGTTCCCTGAGCGCTTTCCGTAGAGTTCCGGAGGACGGGAATACAAATGGCGGCCTCTTGGTCTCCGGTCCGGAGGAGCCGAGAGCCCAGGGCCCCACTCCTCAGTGCGCCCTCAGAGAACAGCGCTCAGTTACTCCCGTCTGCCTGACCTCCGGCCGCGCTCCGATCTCACCGAGCCTGCGACCGGTTCAAGGTAACACCGAGCTGCGAGCTTACTGTCGGCTCTGTCTCTGTAGCCGGCTTTCCCGTTCCAATACCCGCAAGCTCTGCGACACTCAGACACCCCCGATCCTTCTGTGACCCTGCGGGACCTGAGGCCACGCTGACCCCGTGTGGGCTTCGCCCCCCCTGTTTAGCCTCTGGAGCGATGTCCCTCAGCGGAACAGACTTTTAAAAGTCCTGATTTTGTGTGCCGTTGCTCCGCCGCTTGCCATGAGCCGGCCCCTCCCCCCGGGGTCTATCTTCCCGTCGCTTTGGATTCACTTCTCCGCCGGTCCTGCCTTTCAGAAAGTGGTTGTTTTTCTGTTTCCAGAATTGCTGTTCTTCTTCTCTTTGATCTGCCGATGAATTTTCAGGTGTTTGCAATCTTTAGATAAGCTATCTAGCTGATCTCTGGCTAGCTTAAGTAGTCTCAGCCTGCTACTTCTCCGCCATCTTGACTCCTCCCCCCCCAGCTTCTCCTTCTGCTTGCAGCTCCCCCTGCTTGTGCTCTCTTTCTCTCCCTGAAAAATAAATAAAATCTTTTTAAAAAAGAATGTTGTAATAACTTTAGAAAAATAAAGACTAAATGCAATTTATTGTACTTTCCCAATGTTATAATTGAATGGAAGTGGAACAAATCTAATAATACCTTACCCTTTTTAGTACCAGTCAATGTTGTAAGCATTCCTGTTGTGTTTAAATATAACTCCATTAAAGCTATATTTCTCCATTGATTTTATATCTCAATAGTTAAAGCAGTCTCTTAACTCTCAGAAATGACACCCACCTTTAAAATCCCCAAGAAAGAGTACAAATATTTTGTCCTAATTTTACATGATGGCAATTTTCTCTTAGGCACAATCCCATTGCATTTATAGCACTTATCAGGGTTGTGCCAGTCACATGGTTCCAAAAACTGCCAAGGAAAGAAGACTAAACTTTAAGTGTAAAAATAAAAGAAAAGGGGGGGGGGAAGAGACCTGGATGCATGGCATATACCCTAACAGCACGTGCAGGTTCTATTTTGATTATACTGCATGCAGGTTGATGGGCATATCCAAGAAGCCCCTGTCTCTTGTAATTTAAGTATCACCAGCAGTTGGGTTTTGTCAAATACTTTGCCAGCTGGCTAGGTTCCTCACCAATCATTTCCCTGAAGACTTGACAGTTTTTCTAGACAGAGCATCTCCTTTTGGAAATCTATGCAAGTTAGAGGGCCATGTTCTTCTGTGTAGGACTACCCTGGTGCAGTGAGTACAGTTGTGTGTGCCCCATTTTAAGATGACTGTGTTGCTTTCCTTGGACAAGTCAGCTTGAGAGAAAAAAGGTGTGGAAATAGAGCTGAAGAAGCCAAAAATGGTTAGCCTGTGGATTTGCTAACTTGATGATACTGGGCAATTCTCCACATATGGGCACTCCAGGCCTAGGTTTCCCTATTTGGCTTGTGTACTTGCTAACTTAATCATTCTGGGCAGGTCTCCACATATGGGCACTCCAGGCCTAGGTTTCCTTATCTTTAATTTGTGCTTATGGTAGTGGTGTGAAAATCAAAGAAAAAGCTTATGAGAAAGTGTCATATCAATTATAAAGTTCTCCTTGGCATTGGTTTATTATTTAAGTAGTTTGTGAGGTCAAACATTCAGTCAAAAATGTAGTACGTTATAAAAAGTTAGTCTTAGAATCAGAAGGCCTGAGTGCAAATTATAGTTCCGCCACTTGAGAACTGGGTGAATTTATGCTATTCACTTAGTATTGTGAGCTTCAACTTTCTAAACTAAAAAATTAAAATTCATAACTTTATCCAGGAAACAGATACTGAAAAAAAATAGAAACAGATATTGATCTCCTGTTTTGTTCATGGATTTGATCATATGTGGAGATAGGAAAGTAGGTACTTATACCTTATGGAAAAATCAATAAAAAACAGACAGGGTCATAACTTAAAAGCAAGTATCTTTGCTCTGTAGAGAAATGGATCTATACCAGCCTGATGCATCATTGCCTATTTCATGATAGGATTTGAAGCAACAAACAATAAAAAAAAAAAAAAGAATGTTAAAAAGAATGTTAAACCAGTCCCTTGCCAAGACCCTTTTACCATGGTCTCATTTGGCCCTTATAAGAGTCCCAGCAGATAGGAAAAGCAGTACCATTGTTACCCTCAACATTCATCCACTCATCTGTTCATTTACGACATTTATCAAGAGTCAATTATTGTACATAAAGTAGTATACTTGCTGTCCAACTGTAAATATGTGTGGTTTTCTCACATGCTTTTTACTCACCAAAAATTGGAAAAAAGTTCTTATTGGATATCATCTGTGCAGCTGCACAGAGAGCAAGAGTTCTTTTGACTTGAAGGTGAGCAGCCTGGGATTTAAATTTCTGCTCTACCAGGATAGGCTGAGGAACGCTGGCCAAGTTTAAGAACCTGGCACACAGTAGGCACATAATAAATGTAAGAGAATGGGTGAATGAATGACTGATGCCACTTCACCTCTTTGAGCCTCAGTTTGCTCATCTGTAAATGGAAATAATAACTTCTGGACCCCAAAATGGTTGTCAGATTAGCATGAATTACTGCAGTTAAAAAGTGTTTCTATAGATGACAAACCAATAAATAATGGCTGTTTCTGAGCTCCATCTTTCTTTTACCCAGTGCAGATGACCATTTCCTCCCTGGAAATTACCTGCTCTGGTCTAGCTTGCTTGATTATATTTTGGAAACTTTTCCACTTGGCTAGATTACTCTGGTTGCTGTGTTGATAATAGACTATAGGGCTATTAGTAGGGCCATAAGTAAAGAAAACAATTATGAGGCTATTTCTATGACCTATGCAAGAAATGGTAGTGACTTGAATCAGAGTAATAGCAGTGGATTGTTTATGGGTATATTTTAAAAGTAAACACAATAGTATTTCTTAAAGGATTAGATGTGTAGTAAATGATAGAGAGGAGTCAAGGTTGATTTCAGGATTTTTTGCTCTGGTCACTAGAAGGATGGAGTTGCCATCAACTGAAATGAAGTAGATTTGTGGAGGTAAATCAGAAGTACAGTTGGGGCATATTAAATTTGAAGTGTTTATTAGACTACAACTGGAAATGTTAAGGAAGCTGACTATATACATCTGGGAAAAGAAAGGGAGCCTGGAGTTAGATATATAAATTTAGTCAACAGTTCACAGGCCAGGCCAGCAAAGTAGGATGAACACAGCCATTGTCTTTGACAACTAGGAGGTCACAGGTGATGTTTTCAGAGCCATTTCAGGATCGCAGTAGGGAAAGAAGTCAGAGTGCTTTGGAATAAAGCACTAAAGGAATAGTGCTAAAGGAATAGCACTAAAGGAATAAAGGAGCTTCAAAGAAGTAGCAATAGTAAATGTGGATTACTCTTTTTGAGTAGTGGTGGGAGGGCAAAGTTGGGCAGGAGTTGGTGGGAGAGAACTGTGACTTTTGGTGCACTGACCACTTATACTTCTTAACACACTTTTCTGCATTAGCTTTTTCAAAGTCTGTCTTCAACTGTCCCTTCCCTGGTTCTTTTCCCTCTGCATATTGCTCAAACTTTCTGCCTTCAGTATTCTTTCTTTGGGCTTTGTTCACCCACCTGGCAGAGAAAGCTATGAAAACTTAGCCTGCTTTCAAGAGTCTCCAAGATCTGGCTCTGGTATCTTAGTGTAAGTTTCTTCCTCCCATACTCTTTCCCATACAACCTAAAGCTGTTTCTACTCTGGATTTTTTTCTAGTCCCAGAACTTTTCACTTTTATGCTTCTATCCTTTTAAGCAAGATCTTTACTTTGCCCAGAAGCCCTACCTCTCTTTCTTCATATATGTAAATATTTCTTTTTTTTTAAGACTCTGCTCAAATATTCCCCTCCCTCACCTGTAGGAATTAGAATATGAACTCTTTTTTATAGTAATTATTACTTTCAAATTGTCCAAAAATGGCATAAATTATTTTGTTGGTGTTGATATAAATGTCCAAGATACTGGATGATCTTTTTTCTGAAGTTTTAAGATTCTGTGTGATTCTTTTATTATCAAGTTCTCTGAAAATACCCAATTCTGACATCAGCTGCCCACCCACTCACTATGTCGTTTAGCACATCACTTCCTATACTGGTACTCTGCAGCCTGTAGAGAGTTTTCACTCCACTGGCCTGAAGATGAAGAATCTGGAATTTAGTTTTCAGTTCATTAACATATCATGAGTTTAAGTATGAAATCATAAGTATTAACCTGAGTATCAATCACTTGATACAAAATGAGGATCACTTGTAGAAGAGGGTAATATAATCACATCCTTCTGAAAGCAGTGATTATGCAGACTATTTAAATGTCACCCCCTTTAGGGAGTTGCTGTGATCTTCCCACACCAGCATCCTCCACCTCAGTGTTTCAACATCATATTATATATACTTCTCTCATTGCATTTTTCACACAGCATCACTGAGTCTCTACCAGGTAGGTAACATCAGAAATGGTTTAGTGTCATGTTAGTATGATGGAGTTAAGATTTAGGCAGATCTCAGTTCAAACTTTTTTACTCTGCTATTTATTAGTTGTGTGACCTTGACTAAAATTATGTAATACCTTTCATCATTAGTATCATGATCTAGAAAATGGGGACTTTATTGGGAAAAAATAAATTGGTAAATACAAAACATCTGGCAGACTGCTAGATATGTATCAAGCTACTCAGTAAATATTTGTCAATCCAGTTTCATTGAATTGGCCCATTGCATAAAGCATTCTCTCTGCTTCTAATGCCACTGATTATTGAGGGGACACAATTAGACCATTTATTTAACTTTTATTAAATAAAAAGTGTTACGGTTTCAATCTTCTGTGAACCTCAGTAATGGACTGATTGTTTGAAGGACTAACATTGTTGTGTATTTAAATGGAACAAATTGAATTACACATAAACAGCAGTAGAAATTCCTGCAGAGTACAGTTTTTCAACATAAAACATTATCCCTGCCAGCCATATGTATAGACACAGCAAAGCTTCTGTATTTATACTTTTTTGATTAAAAACAAAATGATTAATTTCACAAATTAATTTATTGTATTCATCACAACAGCCAAATTAAAATTAAACAGTCTAACGCTTTAGGGAATCAAGACTGGCTTATTGAAAGGACTCTGTAATTTTGATACCATTTTCTTAGTAAGAGCCTAAAATTTGTTATTTTCTAGCAAGAAATCTTAAAGGATTTCACAACATCATCTTTCCTAGTGCATTATTTTCAGAGATTTCAAATTGGCCTCTGGTTACTTTCAGAGATCAAATTCTTTAATATAATCTCTGTCAACTCTGGGAGCAGCAATATGGAGCGGTATATAGGACAAGGTGTAGCTAGCTTGAAGGTTGGAAAGGTCTACATTTTATTTCTGGCCTTGGGAAAATTCCTTTAGAAAGTGGTCCTGTTTCATTCTTTTGCACGAAGCTATTCAGTTTTCCCAACACCATTTGTTGAAGAGACTGTCTTTTTCCCATTGGATATTCTTTTCTGTTTTTTGAAGCTTAATTCACCACATAATTGTGGATTTATTTCTGTTTTTATTTTTTTGTTCTATTAATATATGTGTCTATTCTTGTGCCAGTATTGTTTTGATAACTACAGCTTTGCAGTATAACTTGAAGTCTGGAATTGTGATTCCTCCAGCTTTGCTTTTCCAAGATTTCTTTGGCTATAGAGGATATTCTGTGGTTCCATACAGATTTTAGGTTTGCTTATTCTAGTTCTGAGAAAAATGCTGGTGGTATTTTGATATAGATTGCATTAAATGTATAGATTAATTTGGGTAGTATAGACATTTTAACAATTTCTTTCCCCTTCCAGTCCAGTAGTAGGGAGTGCCTTTCCATTTCTTTGTGTTATCTTGAATATTTTTCATCAGTGTTTTATAGTTTTCATGGTACAGGTCCTCCACCTCCTTGCCTAAGTTTATTCCTAAATACTTTATTTATTTTTGGTGTAGTTGTAAATAAGATTGTTTTCTTAATTTCACTTCTTGTTGCTTCATTATTAGTGTACAGGAGTACAACAGATTTCTGTACATTGATTTTGTATCCTGAATTCAATTTGTATTACTGAATTCATTTATCAGTTCTGGTAGTTTTTGTGGAGTCTCTTGGGTTTTCTATATATAGTATAATGTATATGCAAATAGTGAAAGTTTTACTTCTTGCTTATTGATTTGGATGTCTTTTATTTCTTTTCGTTGACTGATTGCTGTGGCTAGGACTTTTAGTACTGTGTTGAACAAAGATGGCAAGAGTGCACATCCTTGTCTTATTCCTGACCTTATGGGAAAGCTCTTAGTTTTTTGCCATTGAAGATGATGTTTACTGTGGGTTTTTCGTATATGGCCTTTATTATGTTGAGGTATGTGCCTTCTAAGCCTACTTTGTTAAGGGATTTATCATGAATGGCTATTGTACTTTGTCAAATGTTTTCTCTGCATTGGCTGAAATGATCATATGGTTTTCATTGTCTTATTAATATAATGTGTCACATTGATTGATTTGTGATTGTTGAACCACACTTGCATCCCAGGCATAAATCCCACTTGATCATGGCAAATGATTTTCTGTTATATTTTTTAATTCAGTTTACTAATATTTTGTTGAGGATTTTTGCATCTATGTTCATAGGAGATATTGGCCTATTTTTCTCCCTTTGTTGTTGTTGTTGTGTCTTTTAATCATTTTGGTTTCAGGGTAATGGTGACCTCAAAATGAATTTGGAAGTTCTTTGTCTTCTATTTTTTGGAATAGTTTGAGAAAAATAGGTATTCTCCTTTAAGTATTTGATAGAATTTATCTGTGAAGTCTTTGACTTCAACAAAAGTTTTAGACTTCTGTTTTTTGGGAGTATTTATTTTTTTATTACAGGTTCAGTCTCCTTGTGGATAATTGATCTATTAAAATTTTCTATTTCTTCCTGATAAAGCTTTGGGAAATTATGTGTTTCTAGGAATTTATCCATTTCTTCTAGGTTGTCCAATTTATTGGCATATATTTTTTCATAATATTCTCTTACAATCCTTTGTATTTCTGTTATGACAATGTTATTTCTTTTCTTTCATTTCTGATTTTATTTTGGGTGATCTCTCTCTCTCTTTTTGATGAGTTTGGCCAAAGGCTTATCAATTTTGTTGATCTTTTCAAAGAGCCAGATCCTGGCTTCATTGATCTCATCTATTGCTTTTTGTTTGCTTGTTTTTTATCTATGTATCTATCATCTATCTATCTATCTATCTATCTATCATCTTTTTGAGAGGGGGAGGAGGAGGAGCAGAGGGAGAAGGAGAGAATCCTAAGCAAGCTCCATACCCAGCACAGAGTCTGACCCAGATCTTGATCTCAGGACCCTGAGATCATGACCTGAGCCAAAATCAAAAGTCAGACACTAATAAAATAAAATAAAAATTTAATTTTTTAAAAATTCAGACACTTAACCTACTGAGCTGCTCAGATGCCATATGTCATTTATTTCTTTTTTTCTTTTTTAATTTTTTAAGTTTCTTTTCAGCGTAACAGTATTCACTGTTTTTGCACCACACCCAGTGCTCGGTGCAATCCGTGCCCTCTCTAATACCCACCACCTGGTTCCCCCAACCTCCCACCCCCCGCCCCTTCAAAACCCTCAGATTGTTTTTCAGAGTCCATAGTCTCTCATGTCATTTATTTCTGCTCTAATCTTTATCATTTGTTATTTCTGATAGACCATCCTGAGGTCTGTTTTAGCTCTGTACGGTGTCTCTGCCCTTCCTACCCTCTTAAATATGGCCTCTTCTCTCCATTTAGTTGTGCAGAGTTTGTTCTGCCAGTCTTTGGGTTGTTTTCTGGGTTATTTACACTTATGTGGGTATTATCTGTGGGACAAAGGGAGCTTACGTTCCTCCTCCTCGACCACCTTTACAGCCATCTGATTAGTTTTATACGAAGTCTTGAAATCAAGTAGTTTAAAGTTTCTAACCTTGTTTTTCTTTTTCAAAATAGTTGTGGCTAGTCCATCTTTTTTTCCATTGCCATATAAATTATAGAATCAGTTTATCAATTAGGGCTCCATTTTATCTGTAGGTATATTTTAGGAGAATTGATAGATTAACAATACTGAACTTTCCAATAGACAAACATACTATGTATCTTCATTTATTTACATCATCTTTAAGTAAGTTCAACATTTTTTTAGGTGCATTCATATATATTTACATATATTTTTAATTTATTTTCAGCATAACAGTATTCATTGTTTTTGCACCACACCCAGTGCTCCATGCAATCTGTGCCCTCTCCAATACCCACCACCTGGTTCCCCCAACCTCTTACCCCCTGCCCCTTCAAAACCCTCAGATTGTTTTTCAGAGTCCATAGTCTCTCATGGTTCACCTCCCCTTCTGAATTCCATGTTCTCTTAATTGGTGATAAAAGATTGTTGACGTTTACAACTATAATTGAGGTTTATTTTTCTTTCAGTTCTGTCAGATGTTACTTATTTCAGAGTACAATTTTATGATTGTTGACTTCTCAATGCAGTGATCCCTTGATCATTGTGAAATTCAACTTTATCCATATTGATGTTCTTTTTCTAAAGTTTGTTTTATACTAATACAATAAATTCTACATCTTTCTAATGATTACTGACTGCATGGTATATGTTTTTTCCATTTTTTAAAATTTTAAACTATTTATGCCTTTATATTTAAAGGGGATTTCTTGTAGATAGCATATACTTCAACCTTGATTTTTAAATTCAGGCTGGCAATCTCCTTTTAATTGGAATGTTTAGGCCATTTAAATATAATGTATTTATGAATTTGGCTGGATTTAAGTCTATCCTCTTGCTCTTTGTTTTCCATTTGTTCTATCTGTTCTCTGCATCCCTTTCCTTATTTCATTTGGATTAATTGGAGTATTTTAAAGGATTCTATTCAATATTCACTATTCACTTACTAGCCAGACCTCTTCATTCTACCTTTTTAGGGGATGCTCTAGCATTTACAATAAATATCTGTGACTTATCACAACCTATCTTCAAACAATATTATAATTGGGGGTGCCTGGGTGGGTCAGTTTGTTCAACTTCTGCCTTCTGATCATCCTAGGATCCTGGGATTGAAAGACCCACATGGGGCTCCCTGTTCAGCAGGGAGTCGGCTTCTCCTTCTCCTTCTGTCACTCACCCTTGCTCCTGTGCATGTGCACTCTCTCTCAAATAAGTAATAAAGTGTTTAAAAAAAACTTTAAATAAAAATATTACAATTGTTGGCATGTACTGAAATGTCCTTATAACAGTATTCTTATATTTTTCTTTCTGTCCTTTTGCTATTGTCATATATTTCATATTTATATGTATTATAAATCCCATAATACACTCCAATTATTTTTGTTTTAAACATCCAGCTCTTTGTTTTAAACCTCCAAATTCTCTTAGCTTTTGTTAGCTGAAAAGGTTTTCATTTTGCTTTAATTTTTAACAAAATTTGGGTCATTTTATTATGAAATGTATGATTGTGTTGCTTTTATTTTAAAACATACTTTGCTGTCCAATTTTCTCAGCACCATTTTTTGAAGAGACTGTCTTTTTTCCATTGTATATTTTGTCCTGCTTTATCAAAGATTATTTGACCATAAAGTTGAGGGTGCATATCTGGGCTGTCTACTCTGTTACACTGGTCTATGTGTCTGTTTTTATGCCATGCTGTCTTGGTGATCACAGCATTGAAGTAAGGCTGGAAATCAGGAAACATACCTGCACTTTTGTTTTACTTTTTCAACATTTCATTAGCAATTTGGGGTCTCTTCTGGTTCCATACAAATTTTAGGATTGTTTGCTTCAGCTCTTTGAAAAATGCTGGTCTAATTTTGATTGGACTGTCATTGAAAGTATAGATTGCTCTAGGCAGTATAGACATTTTAACAGTGTTTATTTTTCTGATCCATGAGCATGGAATGGTCTTCCATCTTTTTGTGTTTTCTTCAATTTCTTTCATGAGTGTTCTGTAGTTCCTTGAGTACAGATCCTTTATATCTTAGTTAGGTATATTTCCAGGTATCTTATGGTTCTTGGTGCTATAGTAAATGGAATCGATTATCTAATTTCCCTTTCTGTGTTTTCATTGTTAGTATATAAGAAAGCAACTAATTTCTGTACAATTGATTTTGTATCCTGCCACATTACAGTGGAAAAAAGACAGTCACTTCAATAAATAGTGCTGGGAAAATTGGACAGCTATGTGTAGAAGAATGAAACTTGACAATTCTCTTACACCATACACAAAGATAAACTCAAAATGGGTAAAAGACCTCAATGTGAGACAGGAATCCATCAGAATCCTAGAGGAGAACATAGGCAGTAACCTCTTCGACATCAGCCACAGCAACTTCTCTCTTTCTTTCTTTTTTTTTAAAATTAACATATAATGTATTATTAGGCCAAGCGGTACAGGTCTGTGAATCGCCAGGTTTACACTTAACAGCACTTACCATAGCGCATACCTTTCCCAATGTCCATAACCCAACCACCCTCTCCCTATCCCCCTCCCCCCTATTTTCATGTGTGGTGTAAGGAAATGGTCCAGTTTCATTTTTCTGCATGTGGCTGTCCAATTTTCCCAACACCATTTATTGAAGAGGCTGTCTTTTTTCCAGTGGACATTCTTTCCTGCTTTGTCGAAGATTAGTTGACCATAGAGTTGAGGGTCTATTTCTGGGTTCTCTATTCTGCTCCATTTATCTATGTGTCTGTTTTTTTGTGCCAGTATCATACTCTCTTGATGATGACAGCTTTGTAATAGAACTTGAAGTCTGGAATTGTTTGCCACCAACTTTAGCTTTCTTTTTCAACATTCCAATGGCTATTTGAGATCTTTTCTGGTTCCATATAAATTTTAGGATTATTTGTTCCATTTCTTTGAAAAAGATAGATGGTACTTTTATAGGAATTGCATTAAATATGTAGATTGCTTTAGGTAGCATAGACATTTTCACAATATTTGTTCTTCCAATCCATGAACATGGAACATTTTTTCATTTCTTTGTGTCTTCCTCAATTTCTTTCATGAGTACATTATAGTTTTCTGAATACAGATTCTTTGCCTCATTGGTTAGCTTTATTCCTAGGTATCTTATGGTTTTGGGTGCAATTGTAAATGGGATTGACTCCTTAATTTCTCTTTCTTCACTCTTGCTGTTGGTATATAGAAATGCAACTGATTTCTGTGCATTGATTTTATATCCTGACACTTCACTGAATCCATGTACAAGGTCTAGCATATTTGGAGTGGAATCTTTAGGTTTTCCACATAAAATATCATATTATCTGTAAAGAGTGATAGGTTGATTTTGTCTTTGCTGATTTGGATGCCTTTAATTTCTTTTCTTTTCTGATTGCTGAGGCTAGGACTTCTAATATTATGTTGAATAGCAGTGCTGATAATGGACATCCCTGCCATGTTCCTGACCTTAGCAGAAAAGTTCTCAGTTCTTCTCCATAGAGAATGATTTTTGCTGTGGGTTTTTCATAGATGGCATTGATGATATTGAGGTATGTACTCTCTATCCCTACACTTTGAAGAGTTTTGATCAAGAAAGGATGCTGTACTTTGTCAAATGCTTTTTCAGCATCTGTTGAGAGTATCATATCTTCTTGTTCTTTTATTAATGTATTGTGTCACATTGATTGATTTGTGGATGTTGAACCAACCTTGCAATCCCAGAATAAATCCCACTTGGTCATGGTGAATAATGCTTTTAATATACTGGCACATCCTATTGGCTAGTATTTTGGTGAGAACATTCCAATCTGTGTTCATCAAGGACATTGGTCTGTAATTCTCTTTTTTGATGAGGTCTTTGTCTGATTTTGGGACCAAGGTAATGCTGGCCTCATAAAATGAGGTTGGAATTTTTCCTTCTATTGCTACTTTTGGAACAGTTTCAGGAGAATAGGTATGAATTCTTCTTTAAATATTTGGTAGAATTCACCTGGGAAGCCGTCTGGCCCTGGGGTCTTGATTTTAAGGAGATTTTTGATGGCTGCATCAATCTCCTTATTGGTTATGGGTCTATTCAGGTTTTCTATTTCTTCCTGGTTCAGTTTTGGTAGTTTATATATATCTAGGAAGGCACCCACTTCTTCCAGATTGTCAAATTTGGCAGCATATAGTTGCTCATAGTATGTTCTTATAATTGTTTGTATTTCTTTAATGTTGGTTGTGATCTCTCCTCTTTCATTCATGATTTTATTTATTTGGGTCCTTTCTCTTCTTTTTCATAAGTCTGGTCAGGGGTTTATCAATCTTACTAATTCTCTCAAAGAACCAGCTCCTAATTTCATTGATTTGTTCTGCTGATTTTTTGGTTTCTATTTCATTGATTTCTGCTTAGATCATTATTATTTCTCTTCCTCTGCCAGGTTTAGGCTTTCTTTGGTGTTCTTTCTCCAGCTCCTTTAGGTGTAAGTTTAGGTTGTGTACTTGAGACCTTATTGTTTCTTGATAAAGTCTTGTATCACTATATATTTTCCTCATAGGACTGCCTTTGCTGTGTCCCACAGATTTTGAACAGTTGTGTTTTCATTATCATTTGTTTACATGAATTTTTTCAATTCTTCTTTAATTTCCTGGTTGACCCATTCATTCTTTAGTAGGGTGCTCTTTAGCCTCCATGTATCTGGTTTCTTTCCAACTTCCCTCTTGTGATTGAGTTCTAGCTTCAGAGCATTGTGGTCTGAAAATATGCAGGAAATGGGCCCAATCTTTTGGTACCAGTTGAGAACTGATCTGTGACCCAGGATGTGATCAATTCTGGCAATTGTTCCATGTACACTAGAGAAGAATGTGTATTCTGTTGCTTTGGGATGCAATGTTCTGAATATATCTGTGATGTCCATCTGCGCCAGTGTGTCATTTAAGGCCTTTGTTTCCTTGTTTATCTTTTGCTTGGATGATCTCTCCACTTCAGTGAAGGGGGTATTAAAATCCCCTACTATTATTGTATTATTGTTGATGGATTTCTTTGATTTTGTTATTAATTGGTTTATATAGTTGGCCACTCCCATGTTAGGTACATAGATATTTAAAATCGTTAGATCTTCTTCTTGGACAGACCCTTTGAGTGTGATATAGTGTCCTTCCTCGTCTCTTATTATAGTCTTTGGCTTAAAATCCAATTGATCTGATATAAGGATTGCCACCCCAGCTTTGTTTTGATGTCCATTAACATGGCAAATGGTTTTCCACCCCCTCACTTTAAATCTGGAGGGGTCTTTGGGTCTAAAATGAGTTTCTTGTAGACAGCATATTGATGAGCTTTGTTCTTTTATCTATTCTGATACCCTGTGTCTTTTGATTAGGGCATGTAGCCCATTTACATTCAGGGTAACTATTGAATGATATATATTTAGTGCCACTTTACTGCCTCTAAGGTGACTGTTACTGCATGCTGTCTCTGTTCCTTTCTGGTCTACTACTTTTAGGGTCTCTCTTTGCTTAGAGGACCCCTTTCAATATTTCCTATAGAGCTGGTTTGGTGATTGCAAATTCTTTCAGTTTTTGTTTGCCCTGGAACCTTTTTATCTCTCCTTCTATTTTCAATGTTAACCTAGCTGGATCTAGTATTCTTATTTGTATGTTTTTCTCATTTAGTGATCTGAATATATCCTGCCTGTTCTTTCTGGCCTGCCAGGTCTCTGTGGATAAGTCTGCTGCCAATCTAATATTTTTACCATTGTATGCTACAGACTTTTTCTCCCAGGCTGCTTTCAGTATTTTCTCCTTGTCACTAAGACTTGTTAGTTTTACTATTAGATGATGGGGTGTGGACCTATTTTTTATTGATTTTGAGGAGAATTCTCTGTGCCTCCTGGATTTTGATGTTTGTTTCCTTTGCCATATTAGGGCAATTCCATACAGTAATTTGTTCCAATATACCTTCTGCCCCCCCTCTCTTTCTTCTTCTTCTGGAATCCCAATTATTCTAATATTGTTTCATCTTATGGTATATTTTATTTCGCAAATTCTCCCCTTGTGGTCCAGTTGTTATTTGTCTCTCTTTTGCTCAGCTTCTTTATTCTCCATCATTTGGTCTTCTATATCACTAATTTTCTCTTCTGCCTCTTTTATCCTAGCAGTAAGAGCCTCCATTTTTTATTGCACCTCATTAATAGCTTTTTTGATTTCAGCTTGGTTAGATTTTAGTTCTCTTATTTCTCCAGAAAAAGGCTTTTTTTTTTTTTTTCCCTGGATAGTGTTTCTCTAATATCTTCCATGCCTTTTTGGAGCCCATCTAGCACCTTGAGAATCATCATTCTGAACTCTGGATCTGACATATTTCCAATATCTGTATTGATAACTTCCCTAGCATTTCATACTGTTTCTTGTTATTTTTTTCTCTGTTGAGTTTTTCTGCCTTGTAATTTTATCCAGATAAGAATATATGAAAGACAGAATAAAATACTAAAAGGGTAGCAAAGACACCAGAAAAATGTACACTAACGTAATCAGAAGAGACCCCCAAATTGGAGGGAGAAGAAAAGGGGTAAAAAGAAGCTAAATTATATACATATATATATACACATATATATGTATATATAGAGAGAGAGCAGAGGCACCCATTTGATTTTGGGTGTATTTTTGTCTCTTAGAAGAAACTACCTCCAAAAATTTTAAAGAAGGTAATATATATATATATATATATATATATATATATATATACACACACACACACACACACATAAATAAGGGTAAGCATAATGAAGGGATGGACTATAACTGTAAAGATAAAAATTTAAACAAAAAATTCTAAAAAAGGAATTGATAAGATAAGTTGGTTGGAACAAGAAAGAATAAGAAAGTGGAGAGAATTTGCTCAGGCTGGAGGCTAGAACAAAACCCTGTGCTAGGTTTAGGGTATATTTTGATCTATAAGAAGAAATTGTATCCCAATATTTTTCAGAAGAAAAAACTCTATACATATATAGAAAATAAAGTTAGATACCATGAAGGATAAAATATGACTATAATAATGAGGGTTTAAAAATATTTTTTAGAAAGGCATTAAGATAAACTAGTTAAAAAACATTAAAAGAGGAAAGAGGAAAAGTTAAAAAATTAGAATAAGAAAAAATAAAATTAAAAACTATTAATTAACTTTGCAGGACTGAAGAATCATGGGGAGAAAGCCATGAATTCTGTGCTTTGTTTTCCCCTCCTCTGGAACTCTGCTGTTCTTCTTGATCAGTGAGCTTGGTTTTCGGCTGGTTGTTTATGCTCCTCTTCGGGAGGAGGGCCTGTTGTAGTGATTCTCAAATTTCTTTGCCTGAGGTGGAATTGTAACCTGCTTGGGTTCGCTCTCAGGAGCTTTTGTTCCCTGAATGCTTTCCGTAGAGCTCTGGAAGATGGGAATGAAAATGCCAGCCTCCAATCTCCAGCCCAGTGGAGCTTGGGGCCTGACTCCTCAGTTCCCTCAAAGAGAAAAGCTATCAATACTCCCATCTTCCTGGTCTCTGGCTGTGCTCTGGGCTTTCCTGGCCTGAGATGGAGCATTTCTGTCTCTGGCACAAGCCCAGTTTGAAGTGTCCAAACCCAGCAGATTCCTGCCACTCCGTTCTTCAGTGAATGAAGGTGGATCTCCCCGGATCTGCCACTTGTGGGGTCCCTGCTCAGTGAGCAGTGGCCCAAATGTGCTGCAGATCACAGTTTAAGGTAACCTCAAAGTGAGAACCCACTCCTTCTCTCTATCTCTGCAGCCAGCTTCCCTACTCTGATATCTGCAAGCTCTGCTGCACTCAGACAAGATCAGACCCCTGATCCTTCTGTGACCCTGTGGGACCTGAGACCACAATGTCCCTGAGAGGGTCCCACCCCTGCTTAGCCTCTGGAGTGATGTCCCTCAGTGGAGCAGACTTTTAAAAGTTCAAATTTTGTGCTCTGTTGCTCCACTGCCAGGAGCCAGCACCTCCCTCTGTGGTCTATCTTCCTGTCACTTTGGATTTATTTCTCCGCATGTCTTACCTTTCAGAAAGTGGTCAATTTTCTGTTTCTAGAGTTGCTGCTCTTCTTCTATTCAATCTCCTGTTGGGTTTGTAGGTGTTCAGAATGGTTTGGTAACTATCTAGCTGAACTCCTGTGACCTGATGTCATCTCATTTGGCTACTCTTCCACCATTTTGAAGACTCCTTCTCCTGGAGACATGTTTTGAAAGATGTGGTTGTGGCCAATGTCGAAAAGGTTACTGCCTATGTTCTCCTCTAGCATTTTGAAGAATTTCTGTCTCACATTGAGGTCCTTCATCCATTTTGACTTTATCTTTATGTATGGTGTAAGAGAATGGTTGAGTTTCATTATTCTGTGTCTAGCTGTCCAATTTTCCCAGCACCATTAATTGAAGAGACTGTCTTTTTTCCATTGTATCTTTTCTCCTGCTTGGTCAAAGATTATTTGACCATAGAGTTGGGGGGTCCACATCTGGGCTCTCCCTTCTATTCCATTGATCTATGTGCCTCTATTTGTGCCAGTGCCAGGCTGTCTTGATGATCACAGCTTTGTAATATAACTTGAAATCAGGCAACATGATACCCCCAACTTTGCTTTTCTATTTTCTTTATTAAATTGATTTATTTATTTTCAGAAAAACAGTATTCATTATTTTTTCACCACACCCAGTGCTCCATGAAATCAGTGCCCTCTATAATACCCACCACCTGGTACCCCAACCTCCCACCCCCCTGCCACTTCAAACCCCTCAGATTGTTTTTCGGAGTCCATAGTCTCTCATGATTCACCTCCCCTTCCAATGTACGCCAACTCCCTTCTCTCTAACACCCCTTGTCCTCCATACTATTTTTTATGCTCCACAAATAAGTGAAACCAATTGATAATTGGCTCTCTCTCTGCTTGACTTATTTCACTCAGCATAATCTCTTCCAGTCCCGTCCATGTTGCTACAAAAGTTGGGTATTCATCCTTTCTGATGGAGGCATAATACTCCATAGTGTATATGGACCACATCTTCTTTATCCATTCATCCGTTGAAGGGCATCTTGGTTCGTTCCACAGTTTGGCGACAGTGGCCATTGCTGCTATAAACATTGGAGTACAGATGGCCCTTCATTTCACAACATCTGTATCGTTGGGGTAAATACCCAGGAGTGCAATGGCAGGGTCATAGGGAAGTTCTATTTTTAATTTCTTGAGGAACCTCCACACTGTTCTCCAAAGAGGCTGCACCAACTTGCATTCCCACCAACAGTGTAAGAGGGTTCCCCTTTCTCCACATCCTCTCCAACACATGTTGTTTCCTGTTTTTTTTTAATTGGGCCATTCTAACTGGTATAAGGTGATTTCTCAATGTGGTTTTGATTTGAATCTCCCTGAGAGCTAGTGATGATGAACATTTTTTCATGTGTCTGATAGCCATTTGTATGTCTTGATTGGAGAAGTGTCTGTCCATATCTTCTGCCCATTTTTTGATATATTTGCCTGTTTCATGTGTGCTGAGTTTGAGAAGTTCTTTATAGATCCTGGATATCAACCTTTGGTCTGTACTGTCATTTGCAAATATCTTCTCCCATTCCGTGGGTTGCCTCTTTGTTTTTTTGACTGTTTCCTTTGCTATGCAGAAGCTTTTGATTTTGATGAAGTCCCTAAAGTGTATTTTTGCTTTTGTTTCCTTTGCCTTTGGAGACATATCTTGAAAGAAGTTGCTGTGGCTGATATCGAAGAGATTACTGCCTATGTTCTCCTCTAGGAGTCTGATGGATCCCTGTCTCACGTTGAGGTCTTTTATCCATTTTGAGTTTATCTTTGTGTACAGTGTAAAAGAATGGTAGAGTTTCATTCTTCTACATATAGCTGTCCAGCTTTCCCAGCACCATTTATTGAAGAGACTGTCTTTTTCCCACTGTATATTTTTTCCTGTTTTGTCGAAGAAAATTGACCATAGACTTGAGGGTCCATATCTGGGCTCTCTACTCTGTTCCACTGGTCTATGTGTCTGTTTTTATGCCAGTACCATGCTGTCTTGTGATCACAGCTTTGTAGTAAAGCTTGAAAAGAGGTAACATGATGCCCCCTGTTTTATTTTTGTTTTTCAACATTTCCTTAGTGATTCGGGGTCTCTTCTGATTCCATACAAATTTTTGGATTATTTGCTCCAGCTCTTTGAAAAATACCGGTGGAATTTTGATCGGAATGGCATTAAAAGTATAGATTGCTCTAGGAAGTATAGACATTTTAACAATGTTTATTCTTCCAATCCAAGAGCATGGAATGGTCTTCCATCTTTTTGTATCTTCTTCAATTTCTTTTATGAGTGTTCTGTAGTTCCTCAAGTACAGATCCTTTACCTCGTTAGTTAGGTTTATTCCCAGATATTTTATGGTTTATGGTGCTATAGTAAATGGAATCGATTCTCTAATCTCCCTTCCATATCCATATCCATATCCATCAGTGATATTCGTCTGAAATTCTTTTTTTGGTGTGGTCTTTGCCTGGTTTGGAGATCAGGATAATGCTGGCTTCATAGAAGAGTCAGGAAGTTTTCCTTCTCCTTCAATTTTCTGAAACAGCTTCAGGAGAATAGGTGTTATTTCTTCTTTGAATGTTTGGTAGAATTCCCCAGGGAATCCGTCAGGTCCTAGGCTCTTGTTTTTTGGGAGGTTTTTGATCACTGATTCAATCTCGTTACTAGATATCGGTCTATTCAGGTTGTCGATTTCTTCCTGGTTCAATTTTGTTAGTTTATATTTTTCCAGGAATGCATCCATTTCATCTAGGTTGCTAAGCTTATTGGCTTATAACTGTTGATAATAACTTCTGATGATTGTTTCTACTTCCTTGGTGTTAGTTGTGATCTCTCCCTTTTCATTCATAATTTTATTAATTTGGGTTTTCTCTCTTTTCTTTTGGATTAGTGTGGCCAGTGGTTTATTGATTATTTCAAAAAACCAGTTTCTAGTTTCATTGATACGTTCTACTGTATCTCTGGTTTCTACCCCATTGATCTCAGCTCTAATCTTGATTATTTCCCTTCTTATGTGTGGAGTTAGTTAGATTTGTTGTTGATTCTCCAGTTCTTTAAGGTGTAGAGATAGCTGGTGTATTCTGGATTTTTCAATTTTTTTGAGGGAGGCATGGATGGCTATGTATTTCCCCCTTAGGACTGCCTTTGCTGTATCCCATATGTATCGGACTGATGTGTCTTCATTCTCATTGGTTTCCATGAATTGTTTCAGTTCTTCTGTGATCTCCTGGTTTATCCAAGCATTCTTTAACCCCCTGAGCCACCCAGGCACCCCTGATCCAAGCATTCTTAAGCAAGGTGGCCTTTAGCTTCCAGGTGCTTGAGTTCCTTCTGAACTTTTCCTTGTGATTGAGCTCCAGTTTCAAAGCATTGTGATCTGAGAATATGCAGGGAATAATCTCAGTCTTTTGGTATCAGTTGAGTCCTGATTTGGGACCCAGTATGTGGTCTATTCTGGAGAAGGTTCTGTGTGCACTTGAGAAGAATGAGTATTCTGTTTTTTTATGATGGAATGTTCTGTATATATCTATGAGGTCCATCTGGTCCAATGTGTCATTCAATGATCTTGTTCTTTATTGATTTTCTGCTTTGATGATCTGTCTATTTCTGAGAGAGGCGTGTTAAGATCTCCTACTATTAGTGTATTCATATCAATATGACTCTTTATCTTGAGTAACAGTTTTCTTAAGTAATTGGCTGCTCCCATATTGGGAGCATAGATATTTACAATTGTTAGATCATCTTGGTGGATAGTCCCTTTAAGGATTATGTAGTGTCCTTCTTTATCTCTGACTACAGTCTTTAGTTTAAAGTCTAATTTATCTGATATGAGAATCGTTACCCCAGCGTTCTTTTGAGGCCCATTGGCATGAAAGATGCTTCTCCATCCCTTCAATTTCAGTCTGGGTGTATCTTTAGGTTTAAAATGGGTCTCTTGTAGACAGCATATGGATGGGTCCTGTCATTTTATCCAGTCTTCAACCCTGTGCTGTTTTATGGGTGCATTTAGGCCATTCACATTGAGAGTGATTATTGATAGATACGTTTTTATTGACATCGAGTTACCTTTGAAGTCTTTCTTTCTGTAGACTGTCTCTATATTTCTGTTCAATGCTATTCTTAGGATTTTTCCTCTTTTATAGAACCCCCCCTTAATATTTCCTGCAGTGTCGGATTGGTGGTTGCATAGTCTTTTAAGCCTTGCCGGTCTTGGAAACTCTTTATCTCTCCATCTATTTTGAATGTCAGTCTTGCTGGATAAAGTATTCTTGGCTGCATGCCCTGAATATATCTTGCCAGCCTTTTCTGGCTTGCCAGGTCTCTGTGGACAGGTCTGACGTTATTCTGATGGGCTTCCCTCTGTAAGTAAGGAGCCTCTTTGTCCTAGCAGCTTTCAAGAGATTGTATCTACAATTATGATTTCCTCTTTGCCCTGGCGCCTTTCAAGAGATTATACCTACAATTATAATTCTTCAATTTGACTATCAGGTGTCGTGATGTTTTTTTGGAATGTATAATCTTGGGTGGAGACTGTTCAGCCTCTAGTACATGAACGCTGGTTCCATTGGCGAGATTGGAAAGGACTTGTTCCACTATATCTTCTAGACTTCTTTCTTTCTCCTCCCCTTCAGGGATTTCCAATAATTCTGACGTCGGAACTTTTCATGGCATCATTTATTTCCCTGATTCTATTTTCGTGGTTTCTAAGCTGTTTGTTCCAGGCTTCCTCCTGATCCTTTCTCTCTATCTGTTTGTCCTCCAGATCACTAATTTTACCTTCTGTCTCAGTTACCCTAGCTTTGAGAGAATGTAGATTAGATTGGAACTCATTGAGAGCATTGTGAACCTCAGCCCTGGTAGCTTTAAGCTCCACCCTAACATTGTGAACATCATCTCTCATTGCTTTCAGCTTGGCCCCAACCAATTCCATTTGGTCATCCATGGCTTTCCAACCTAGCTATTGCCTGGATAATTGTTAGCCTGAATTCTCTTTCTGACATATTGTCTATGTTGATAGCCGTTACCTCTGTTGCAGAAGGTCCATCCTCTGAATTTTTCTTCTGTTGGGCTTTCCTCCTCCTAGTCATTTTGGTGGGAGATGACTGAACAGATGTAGCTGGATGTATCAATTGTGGTGCAGTCAAGGTGCACCCTGGAACACTTCTGAGCAATCGAGATTCCCCACCCAAACGAGAGACAAAAGAAAAGAAAAAGGAAAAGGAGAAAAAAAAAAAGAAAAAAAAGAGAAAGAGAGAGAGGAAAGAAAGGGAAGATGAAAAAGAAGGTTCAGCCCAGATGGGCCCCAAGGTAATATTTATGAAGTAGACAAACAAAAACAGACAAACAGAAAGACTGATACAGGTATATGGCAAGAGAAAAAAAAATATATATGCAAATAAAGGAAGAACCTTATCAAAAAGAACCCCAAGTGTAAGATTTATATGCTATCAGGACAAACACAAAAACACAGAAACACTGGTGGAAGAAGAAGATGGGAGAGTGGTTATAAATTCTCAGTGTGTGTGAGGAAGTTTGTTTTGATTCTTCCTGGATGTATCTTGATATTTTTGTTAAAGGACTCAACTTTCCTAAGATAAAGGGGATTAAAAATTGATTTACCTATAGGCGTAGTATTGATTGGGGAAATGGGATTACTTTGAAGTTTAACTCTATATGAATATTAGGGGATAAAAATAAAAAGGAATAAACTAGACTAAACTAAACTAAAATTAAAAAAGAGGAATTCAAAAAATAAAAATGCAATAGAAAAACATAGGTGTATGTATCAAAAAGTTCAGGTTAGAAGGGTATTATGGAATTTGATGTACTGTACAGCTCACTGTGATGGTAAATCAGTTAAAAAATTACCTATGTGTAAAAAAAAAAAAAAGAACCAGAATAGTGGGAACGAGTGAAAAGTAAAAATTTTTCCTATGAAGTAGTGGTTTTTCTCTTGTAGTCCTTTTTTTTTCTCTTTATTTTCTCTCTCTCTCTCTCTCTCTCTCTCTTTCTCTCTTTTTTTTTTTTTCTTTCTTGGTTTGTTTTCTGGGGGAGGGGCCTGCCACGTGAATTGTCAGTCAATGATGTTTCCGGAGTTAAGTCCTCCTGCCTCCCTCAAGGGGGTGGGCTCTGAGGAAACTGGTTTTTTTTTTTCAGGCTTTTGTTCTCTGGCAGTTTTTATGTTTGTTCACTTTTTTTTTTCTCTCACCTTGACCGCTTTTGATGGTTTTTGTAGTTTTAGAGGAAAACAAACTGCACCCTGATCTCCCTCTCAGAGAGAAGCCTCAGTCTGGGTGCAGAGCCTAAACAAGTTCCCCCTTGGCTGCTGGCAGAGCAGGTTCCAAGTTGCAGACCCTGGGGATGCAGGATCTTTTGCTTGTACCCAAAGCCAAGGCAGTGGCAGCTGTCTGGGAGCTCCCGACTGCAATCCCACACTGAGATTTTCCTGCTGGCCCGGGCTGGGAGTGCCTGGTCTTGCTGGGTCTAAGAGTGCCTGGCTTGCACGCACCTCTTTCAGGGGCAGCTATGGGTCGCACGCGCGGGGTCGCGCGCGCGTCTCAGACACTGAGAAGGGGCACAGGCCCAAAAGCACCAGGCTGGGCTTTTGTGCACCTCTGTCAGGGGAGCTTGGGAAGTGTGGCTTAGGCTCTGAAACAATGGCGCGGGTCAAAGAGCGCTGGCTGGGCCTTTGTAACTCTCTCAGGGAAGCATGAGGGACGTGCGCGCGTATCTCAAGCTTTGTAGCAGGGCTCTCGCGTTCTGCCCACGGGCGTGGCTCCCATCCCCTCACAGGAGCCAGAACCCACATATTCTCTGGCCTACTGGCAGCTTAGGGACCAAGAGCTGGTTTCTCCGCCGCACTCTCTCTGCCTCAGCACCAGGGGAGGCTGTCCTGGGAATGGGGACTTAAGCCCCTGTCCCTAGCCGCCCCAATTCCCACAATTTCCCCCCTTGATCCTTTGCTCTTTTGGAGTGCTTTCAACCAGTCTCCAAGTTAATGCTGGTCCCCAGACGCAGGGCACTCTCGCTCTATTGGGGTATTACTTTCCAACCGGTCGCCTCTGGTGGCATTCTCCCCCTTTTGTTTATCTTCCTATATCAGTCGCCCTTCCCACTCTGCTTTACCTGCCCACTGGCTTCTTCTGCCCCTGTAGAGATCCAGACGTGTATAATTCTGATCTCAGGCTGATTTCATGGGTGAACAGAGTTCTTTGGTAGGTAATCAGCTCACTTTGTGGTACAGGCTGAAAAGGCACCTCCTCCTACTTCCTCCCCAGCTTGTCCCCCCTCAGCTTTGCTTTTCTTTATCAAAGTTCCTTGGCAATTAAGGGTCTTTCCTGGTTCCATACAAATTTTAGGATTGTTTGTTCCAGGGCTTCGAAAAATGCCATTGTTATTTTGATCTGGATGGCATTGAAAGTATAGATAGGTCTGGACAGCACAGAGATTTTAACAATGTTTATTCTTCCAATGCATGGGCATAGAATGTTTTTCCATCTTTTTGTGTCTTCTTCAGTTTCCTTCATAAGTGTTCTGTAGTTTCTAGGGTAAAGATCCTTTACCTCTTTTATTAGGTTCATTCCAAGTTATCGTAAGAATTTTGGTGCTCTTGTAAATAGAATCAATTCCATAATTTTTCTTTCTACAGTTACATTGTTAGTGTACAAGAAAACTACTGATTTCTGTTTTTTCTTTAAAGATTTATGTTTTGTTTTGTCTGGAAGTTGATGACTTGCTGCTCCTTTTGATTCTTTTGAAGATTGTTTTTGAAGTACTTTAGCAAAGATGTAGTGTGGCTTTACTATAGGAATAACTTAGCCCTGTTACTAAGGTCTGGCCCTTCTGAAGTATTTACTGAATGACTCAAAATATCAAAAAAGACTGTTCACTCTTGGAACATGAATAATTCCTAACCCCTCTGTGATCTCTAGAAATTGTTCAACTCATAGCTCTCCCTAGTTGCTCTTCTTCCACCTCTTTGAGTTTTACCCTTATATACACATTTGGAGACAGTGAAGACTCAAGAGCAACAGTATGCAAATTTCTGAAGCTCTTTTTTCTGAAAAGGTCTTCATTCTCAAAGACTATCCCTCATTACCTCCAAATCTCTGTACAATGATGTCTATCTTCTCAATTTAGCAACACCACTAAGTTATGCTTGGTATTCCTGCCCTTCTCCACAGCCCAAAATATACCTTCAGACAAATAGCCTAGTTGATTACAAGGCTCACCTCACTTTTTCTCATATTTCAGTTACTAGAGTCCTTCATTACATATTGTCCAATATTTGAAAACAATTTTTAATGTTTTGTTCAGTTTTCTTGTTGCTTAAGACAATAGGGTAAATCTGGCTCCTGTTACTAAACCATGCCTAGACGCATAACTCCAAGTCCTTTGCACAACTCCAAATGTGTCTTTGAATGTGATATATCTAAAGTAGTCTAAATCTATGATCTATGATGTCAGAATCTATACCGTGGCTTAATTTTAATTCAGTTTGTGAAGCATTAATAATCAATGACTATCTGCTAAATTCTTTTTTGGGTTCTGAGACATAAAGATAATATTAAGGAAATCCCTTTACTAGGGAGCTCTGTATAGTTAGAGAAGAGAGATGGGTAAGTGATCTTGAGCAAGCCATTTTACAGTATTTTTACAGAATTTTACAGTATTTTACAGCCATTTTACAGTATTTCAAGGGAGGCATCGTGGTATAATAAGAAATGGTGGACTGGATATTTCTGCCAATCCTCCAAGACCAATCTTGATTATCCTGTGCAGAATCGGCCAGAGCTATTATTTCAACCTACTTACTATTGTATAACCTTGGTAATCTTAATAGTTGTCTAAACTTGAGTTTTTCCATCATCATACAAATTTGTGGTCATCATACAAACTTGTGGTAGCTCCTAGAGTGATTACAAGGACTCAGTGTACATGAATAAAGTACCTTCCCTTCTAGTAGGTGCTCAGTTTAGTCCCCTTCTGTTTATGACTCTATGTTCTCATCCATATATTTGGATTAATCTCCTATGTATGTGTTAAGTTACAGGACTGTTGTGAAGATTAGGGATTATAAATTTAACAGCACCGTGAAGTCTGCAGGTCACTGGTGGGACTCTGCAGCCCTTGGCAATTTTCTTTATTTTCTAAGGAACATCCTGGGGAAGTAGGTAAAACATCATGCTTTCTATAAATGCCAGTGTGGCTGGCACAGTGGAATGATTTTGACTAATTCTACTGGTGGAATTTTGATCAGAATGACATTAAAAGTATAAATCACTCTAGGCAGCATAACATTTTAACAGTGTTTATTCTTCCAATTCAAGAGCATGGAATAGTCTTCCATCTTTTTGTGTCTTCTTCAATTTCTTTCATGAGTGTTCTGTAGTTCCTGGAGTACAGATCCTTTACCTCCTTGGTTAGGTTTATTCCCAGGTATCTTATGGTTCTTGGTGCTATAGTAAATGGAATCAATTCTCTAATTTCCATTTCTGTATTTTCATTGTTAGTGTATAAGAAAGCCTCTGATTTCAGCACATTGACTTTGTATCCTGCCACGTTGCTGAATTGCTGTATGAGTTCTAGTAGTTTGGGGGTGGAATCTTTTGGGTTTTCCTTATAAAGAATCATGTCATCTGCGAAGAGAGAGAGTTTGACTTCTTCATTACCAATTTGGATAACTTTTATTTCTCTTTGTTGTCTGATTGCTGTTGCTAGGACTTCTAATACTATGTTGAACAAGAGTGGTGAGAGTGGGCATCCTTGTCTTGTTCCTGATCTCAATGGGAAGGCTGCAAGCTTTTTCCCATTGAGGATGATTATTGCTGTGGGTCCTTCATAGATAGATTTGATGAGGTTCAGGAATGTTCCCTCCATCCCTATACTTTGAAGAATTTTAGTCAGGAACGGATGCTGGATTTTGTCAAATGCTTTTTCTGCATTGATTGAGAGGACCATGTGGTTGTTCTCTCATCTCATATTAATTTATTGTATCACATTGATTGATTTGCGAATGTTGAACCATCCTTGTAGCCCAGGGATGAATCCCACCTGGTCATGGTGGATAATCTTTTTAATGTGCTGTTAGATCCTGTTTGCTAGGATCTTGTTAAGAATCTTAGCATCCATATCCATCAGTGATATTGGTCTGAAATTCTTTTTGGTGTGGTCTTTGCCTGGTTTGGGGATCAGGGTAATGCTGGCTTCATAGAAAGAGTCTGGAAGTTTTCCTTCTGCTTCAATTTTTTGAAACAGCTTCAGGAGAATAGGTGTTATTTCTTCTTTGAATGTTTGGTAGAATTCCCCCAGGGAATCCATCAGGTCCTGGGCTCTTGTTATTGGGGAGGTTTTTGATGACTGCTTCAATCTCATTACTAGTTATCGGTCTATTCAGGTTGTCGATTTCTTCCTGGTTCAATTTTGGGAGTTTATAGTTTTCCAGGAATGCATCTATTTTGTCTAGGTTGCTTAGCTTATTGGCATATAACTGTTGATAATAACTTCTGATGATTGTTTCTACTTCCTTGGTGTTAGTTGTGATCTCTCCCTTTTCATTCATAATTTTATTAATTTGGACTTTCTCTCTTTTCTTTTGGATTAGTGTGGCCAATGGTTTATTGATCTTATGAATTCTTTCAAAAAACCAACCATAACAAAACTTTCACTGTTGGGAATTCTACCCAACAGTGATTGTTTTGTTATGATCTTTACAGTGCAATTAAGACCTACCTTGGCAACACACCAGTTATTTTTTTTCAAACAAATGGTATTTGCCATGGATTTTTGGGTGCTGTGGCATTAGGCTAAGCATAGGTGAGTCTTTTTAGAACATTACAGAAACTGTTTCTATTGGTCAGCACTGCATCTGTGTCCCCTTGGAGTACTTGAAAGCAGACATATTTACAAAATGGGGCTGGAATGTTGTGATTTCTCATGTATGTCTGATTTTTGTCCATGGTTCCTGTATCCTAGCTACTAAAACCCTTGGAATTTCCTATAATTAAGAGCTAAAATATGTCTTTTGTTGTGTTATTGAGGTAACTTTTGGAAAACTCCTAGGTAACTCAAGGATGAATACTGTTCTCCGCAGAAACAACCATGTGATTAGAGAGTTGAGGGGCTACAGATTGAATTTAATTGCCATGGCCAATGATTTAGTCAGTAAATGACTCTATGATGAAGCCTCCATAAAAATCCAACAGGACAGGTTTCAGAGAGCTTTCAGGTTAGTGAACACTTGAAGGTGTGGGGAGAGTGGCATTCCTGGAAATGGTACAGAAGCTCCCTGACCCTTCCCACATACTCTGTCTTTTGCATCTCTTCCTTCTAGCTATTCTGAATTCTATCCTTTAATAATAAGCCATTAATTTCGTAAGTAAAGTGTTTCTGAGTTCTATAAACCACTCTAGCAAATTAATCAAACCCAAAGAAGGGGTTGTGGGAAACTTTTATTTGAGGACAGTCAGTAGTACAGCTGGTCACCTGGATTTGTGACTGGTGTCTGAATCCCAAGAATAAGGTTGGGGCCCCTATCTATAGCTAGTTGGTCAGGAGTCCAGGTGAAAACCTGGGCTTGGGATTAGTGTCAAAATGAGATGGATAGACACATTCTTGGAGGACTGAGCCCCCAAACTGTGAAATCCAATGGTATCTCTGGGTAGTGTTCAAAATTGAATTTTAGGACATATTGTTGGTATCTGAGAATTGTTCATTAATGTGAGGAAACCACTCCCTCACCCACCATGTTGAAATTTCATGTGGAACTCAAAAGAGGATCTAATTTTTTTTTTTCTATGTAGGAATGAGGTGCTGTTTTCTAGTGACAGTTAACTAGAAAAAAATCATCCCTCCAAGACTAACATTGTCTAGGCTGAAAAGTACAGGAATTTTGAAGAAAGATGTATTTTGGATTTGGTCTCAAACTCTTACTGAGTATCTAGGTGACCTTGAGAAAGTCAACCATCCTCTCTGAGCCTATTTTTCTCATTTGGGAATGGAGATGATACTATACACGTCACAAGGTAATTGTGAGGGACAGATGAGTTAATGGATAGTAATTTGTAATATATAAAAGTCCAACAAGCTATTTTCTATTATTTTTATTTTTTTTCCTTTTTTATGTTCTCCTTTTTATACTCTTTTCTTTCCAATATGGAAGCTACTATATTTCATGTATTTAGATTGTCTACAGATTCAGGCTAATTATGTTCCATACTACACTTAATCTGTTTGATGAACACAGCTCTGGTTCTCCTTGGGAGACAGCCAGTTTAACAGAGAGAATGTGTGGGCTTTGAAGCCAATGATCTGTGCTTTATATCTCATTTCCACCACTTGTGGGCTGTATGACTATGGGCAAATTATTCAGATACTCTTAGTATCATTTCCTACTCTATAAATGGAGACATTAAACCCCACTTCTCAACATTATTATGAAGACTAAGTGATATGCATAATAAGTGTCTACACATGAAAAAGACCAAGTAAGTGTACTATTATTTCTGTTACCTAAATTCTCTAAACTAGGCCTTTCTCTTTGTTTTTCAAAAAATATACTAAAATATGCTATTTTCTGGCATGTATTGCGGTTGACTGACTAAATGCTCTTCTTTTCCCCATTTGGTAAGCTTTGATTTTCATTGGTCTATACGAAGCACCTTATGCATTCACACTGTGAAATGCTTCATTTTCAAATATGTCAGCATCCCCAAGTCACTCATTGACCCAACAAACCTTGGGCTCCTATTGACTGATTCATAGTTCAGAAAACTGCTAATAGCCATACCTCTGAGACAAGGCAGATACCCATTCTCTGATAATTTCTCAAATCCAGCTTGTCTTTTCTTTTGTACAACTCTTCTGCAAACTACAGAGTTGGAAGATGATCCCCTTCTGGGACTCTCAATCCAACTGCCCCATTTCACAGAAACTAAAGCTCGAGCAGCAGAGGAATAGTCAGCTCTCTTGGTTTCCTTATCAGTGTTATTTCCAAAATCTTTCAAAATCTTTCTATGACCTTTACAGTTAATCTTAACAACCATGTGTGATAAGAATGACAGTGCTATTATCACTATGTGGTACATGAGGAAACAAGTTTCAGAAGAGCAACTTGCTTAAGGTCACACAGCTATTAAGTGACAACTGGCTTTTTACCCTAGCTCCGATTTTCTCTATGAAGCTATGTCAGCCTGCAGCCATTCTCTAGCACCTAGACTCCTTGTAAAACTGTGCCATGGTCAAACTTGGCACATGTTTTATGCTTATATGGGCAGAGTTAGTTCCTCCAGCAGGGGCTAGTGGATAGTTGGGGAAGGCTCTAGCCAGGCAGAAGCTAGAAAAAAAAATTCCATGGAGAGTTCATTTATACCACTCATCTTAAAAATCTTTCTCTACCTAGTATCATCTGACCTCCATCCTTCTATTCTACATTGTACTACTGATTGTAGAGGACTCTTCATTGCAAACCAGAGTTAGGGGTGGGTCAAGGTAGTTTAACCCATTTTTTGACATGGGAAATCTATAGAATAAAGATACATTTTCAGTATTTATTTATATGTTTTCTTGTTGACTACTTATTACATTTCTTTCATTTGTCATAAATTATTTGGAATGGATTATAAAAATACAGAGCTTGTTATGTTCCAGCTGGCATGTCTGTATTCTCACCTTTATCTCCAGCATCTGTAAAAATGATCCAATTACATAGTCTTCTCTCAGTGCCCAGAAGGAACTAGGCTCTTTCCCATTTTAGAGACATTTCATACACTGTCCCTTCTGGCAAAATGAGAGGAGGGAAAAGAGAAAGTCAGGAGTAAAGTTAATACCTACATTTGTTGGGTTTGAGTAATAAACTTGACACTGAATTTCCTAGCAACCAAGGCAAGGAGAAATACTAGATCAGGTATATGGCTCATACTATCCATTATGAAACTCAGTTCTCTTTCCAAGGAAAAACAAAGCTCTTATTGACATTGAGACCCAGGGGAGAGGAAAAGGGTAAACAAATTTAAAGAATGTAGTTTACAGTGTGATAAACAGCTTTCTCAGACACTTCCTTAACAACAAAGGAAAAGTCTCATAGGGCTGTTCTTATAACATTCTCAATATAGTCCTTTGTTATCTGCCACATTGATAAAAGCAGTCCTATAAAAGACCAAAATCATGTTCTCTTGTCTTAATTCAAAGATAAATTTTAGAGTATCTCAAGGAGCAGATGGACTGTACTTTTTAGGCTGTTTCCCACGTATTCTTTTTCTCTTTCTCAACTGAACTTTTCATAATTTGAGTGGCAAGGAACTTAAGCTTGAGTATCTGACAATTAATTGACTAGTATAATTTACTGTCCATAAGTTTTCTAAATAATCAGTGGTCTGTGTAACCATTTTCCAAAAGAAAGTTCGTAAGAATCAGACTCCTCATATATAATTGGAGATAATTAATACTTTCATGTGGATATTGTAAAGATCAAGCAGTACCATATTTCTATAACAAGAGTGGGTGTAGTAATGTAGTGGTTAACAGAAATTGAGCCATTTCTAGAAGTCACATAGTGATAATTGCTTTAAATAATTTAGTTTAATCTTTATAACAAACTTTAAAAGATAAGTATTATTGTTTTTTCCATTGCTAAAAATTAAAAAAACTGAGGTATGGAAATTTAAGTAAGTTATCAAACATTACAAAGTTGATAAACGGGGGAATCAGGATTGAATTTCAGGTTGGTTGGGTTCCAGAGTTCTTAATCTTAACTACTATGCTATAATTAACCATATGTGGTGTTCAACAAATGGGTTAATAGTATTTTAATAGAGTTACAATCTAAATTGTTATAAATCAGTGTAAGATTAATGTGATTTGAGTATTTTTATTAGAAAGTGTCATATAGCCTGGAGCATTTTATTTGGTGTGACTTTCCACATTTCATCAAATTTAAGAAGCTGTCAACTATAAGATGCACCATTACTTTATGTACTACTAGGAAAGAAAAATGTTCCCAATTAAACTCTTGACACAATGGTTTCTTATTACATATAGTTTTTTATTTTATATTTACTAAAAAATCCCTTTTAGACTTATTTATACAGAGATTTTTATTATGGATCTCTCTTGTTTATAATAAAAAATATGCAAATAAAGTGTTAAGGTATTTGAAAACATTCAGGATCCAGCTATTCTGAATTACTTTTGACTCAGAGTTGTCAGTAACATTTTCATACACAGTAGCAACTTCTGTGTCTTTAAGAACATGATGATGTAGCCTTTCTTCAGTGTCTATTGTCATCTTGGGATTTTCTCCCAAGGCACTGACACATTAGCAAGTTTTGATGTATGTATTCAGGCAATGTCAGTGAGTCATGATACTATAAGATGTATCTGGATTTCAGAGATGTGAGATGGAAGGAAAATGTGTGTCTTAGAATTGACAGTGAATTTCATGTTGAGTAACAAGTGCTTTGCTTGGCTTAAATTTATAACTGTTTCAATGAAGATTTGCATCTGAGGTCTCATGCATTTTAGCCCAAGCACGGTAAATATCCACATATAGTTGTTGCCCAAATTGGAATAGACAATAGCTCTGGAATATGGGCTTCTGCCTTTTAAAAATATGCTTATCTGCTACAAGTTTTCAAGGTTATCTTCTAAAGCAGGTCTGTTATGGTAACATAATAGACTTTTTTCTTTCCTAAAACCAAACCATAGAATATTATAATACCATGTTTTCAGTAGAAGAATACAGAGAAAAGATATACATGCTAATTTTAGCTTTCATTGTATGACCCTAAACAAGTCCCCATCTCTAAAATTAGGAAAATTATCTTCACAACCTCTGAGAGCGTGTCTGCCTGAATAGGAT
The DNA here is from genome assembly GCF_011764305.1 of Mustela putorius furo. Taxonomy (NCBI): domain Eukaryota; kingdom Metazoa; phylum Chordata; class Mammalia; order Carnivora; family Mustelidae; genus Mustela; species Mustela putorius. The sequence goes on along the minus strand of NW_025422005.1, from coordinate 38,401,449 downwards.
TTATTCTTACATGCAAGTTGGTGCAGCCTCTTTGGAGAACAGTGTAGAGATTCCTCAAGAAATTAAAAATAGAATTTCCCCATGACCCTGCATTTGCACTACTGGGTATTTACCCCAAAGATACAGATGTAGTGAAAAGAAGGGCCATCTGTACCCCAATGTTTATAGCAGCAATGGCCACAGTCGCCAAACTGTGGAAAGAACCAAGATGTCCTTCAACGGACGAATGGATAAGGAAGATGTGGTCCATATACACTATGGAGTATTATGCCTCCATCAGAAAGGATGAATACCCAACTTTTGTAGCAACATGGATGGGACTGGAAGAGATTATGCTGAGTGAAATAAGTCAAGTAGAGAGAGTCAATTATCATATGGTTCCACTTATTTGTGGAGCATAACAAATTGCATGGAGGACATGGGGAGTTAGAGAGGAGAAGGGAGTTGGGGGAAATTGGAAGGGGAGGTGAATCATGAGAGACTATGGACTCTGAAAAACAATCTGAGGGTTTTGAAGGGGCGGGGGATAGGAGGTTGGGGTACCAGGTGGTGGGTATTATAGAGGGCACGGATTGCATGGAGCACTGGGTGTGGTGCAAAAATAATGAATACTGTTATGCTGAAAATAAAAAATAAATTAAAAAAAAAGAAGAGAGCTAACTTTTGTTGTAAACCAACTACATGCTTGCTATTTCATATGTATTATCTTGATTAATCTTCAAAATAACTATATTTATGTAGTTATATTCAAGAAAAAAAAAAGACTTTTTATTAACTAATTACATCAGGTATTGACTCCTAAGGGGAAAGAACTTGGCTTCTAAGCATGTGTTAATTCAAATCCCAGGCCCTCTACAATATATATGTTGCCTCTCTGAGTCCTTAAAACTTTAACTCAGCAAAATATAGTCAGAGCTAAGAAGTTGGCAGGATTGTGAAATCAGAAAACATTATATTATTTGAAATGTCAGAATCAAAGTTAGAGTGAATATTAATTTAGTTCCAAAACCTTCTCAAGAACTTACTCTTTGGTCATGTTTTTTTTTTTTTTAAAGATTTTATTTATTTATTTGACAGACAGAGATCATAAGTAGGCAGAGAGGCAGGCAGAGAGAGAGAGAGAAGCAGGCTTCCTGCGGAGCAGAGAGCCCGATGCAGGTCTTGATCCCAGGACCCTGAGATCATGACCCGAGCCGAAGGCAGCAGCCCAAACCACTGAGCCAGGCGCCCCACTCTTTGGTCATGTTAAATGCTGAGAGAAATCCCATCGGCTGTTCTTAGGAAGCACATGGTTTAGTTAATTATCTTTTAAAATATATTCTTTGCAGTCTTAGAATTTATTTGACATTATTTAACAGCTTTTTACTCACTCAACTTTATGGTGAGGATGAAGTATACTTAAGTAAATAAAATCATATGATTTCTTTCCCCATAGACATTGCAGACTAATAGAGACAGTATACTTATATAATTTAAAACTGTAATAAGCTATAATAACATATCAGTTTTGGTGTTAGAAAATAGCATGAAGGCCATACTTAAGATAATATGGGCAAAGGAGGCCCTTCTGAAAAGATGAAGCTTTAAGAATTAGAAGGACGGAAATGAAGAACACTATGGATTATGCTGAGTAGAAGGAAAAGAATGGTAGAAAACTTCTTGGGACAGATATAGAATTCAAGGAATTGAAAGAAGAAATGTAGTAGCAGATGAGGGTAAAGAGGGAGGTAGAGCTAAAATCAGATAGGTTTGGAAACCCACATTAGAACATTTGGATGTTGTTTGTAATGCAAAGGAAAGAAGACATTAAAGCCTTTTTAGTGGGGCAGAAAGTCAGGGGAGAGGGGTTAACATTCAGGCAAACTGATGTGTGTGTGTGTGTGTGTGTGTGTGTGTGTGTGTGTGTTTAATACTTTGGCTTCTGTGGAGAATAAAATTGAAGTAGGCTACAGACCAGGAAATAAGTAAGAAGGCTGTTGTAGAAGTGAGATAATAGTGGCTTGGGGTAGGATGGGTGGCAGTAGAGGTAAAAGAACTTAAGGATTTGACATATGTCCTAGAAATTAGATTACTGAAAAATTTACTATATCTGGGAATGAAGGGAGAGAGAGGAATTGATTGAGTTCAGGTTTCTGGCTGGGCAGATAGATGAATATTGTTGCCATTGACTGTATTGGGGAATTTTGAAAGGTGAGCGGTGTAGGTAGATAGATAGGGGAGTCAGCATATTTATTTTGAAAATGTCAAGTTTTAGGGTGCTCTGGGTAGCTCAGGGGGTTAAGCCTCTGCCTTTGGCTCAGGTCATGATCCCAGGGTCTGGGGATCGAAGCCTGCATCAGGTTTTCTGTTCAGCAGGGAGCCTGCTTCTTCTTCTCTCTCTGCCTGCCTTTCTGCCTACTTGTGATCTCTCTCTCTCTCTCTCTCTCTCTATATATATATATATATATATATATATATGTCAAATAAGTAAATAAATAAAATTGTAAAAAAGAAAATGTCAAGTTTTAGATACTTATGAAAACTCTACGGGAAGATATATAGTAGTCTTTTGGATGTACAAGGCTGGAGTCCAAGGAAGTTTGGGCTAGACACATACATTTGAGAGTTGTTAGCATATGGACTATATTTAATGTCTATATTTAGATAAGAAAGGTACTGGCCAGTGGAACAGAGTAGAGAGCCCAGGTATGGACCCTCAACTCTATGGTCAAATAATCTTCAACAAAACGGGAAAAAATATACAGTGGAAAAAAAGACAGTCTCTTCAATAAATGGTGCTGGGAAAACTGGGCAGCTATATGTAGAAGAATGAAACTTGACCATTCTCTTACACCATACACAAAGATAAAATCAAACTGGATAAAAGATCTCAACGTGAGACAGAAATCCATCAGAATCCTAGAGGAGAACATAGGCAGTAACCTCTTCGATATCAGCCACAGCAACTTCTTTCAAGATACATCTCCAAATGCAAAGGAAACAAAAGCAAAGATGAACTTTTGGGACTTCGTCAGGATCAAAAGCTTCTGCACAGCAAGGGAAATAGACAACAAAACAAAGAGGCAACCCACGGAATGGGAGAAGATATTTGCAAATGACAGTACAGACAAAAGGTTGATATCCAGGATCTATAATGAACTTCTCAAACTCAGCACACACAAAACAACCATATCAAAAAATGGGCAGAAGATATGAACAGACACTTCTCCAAAGAAGACATGCAAATGGCTATCAGACACATGAAAAGATTTTCATCATCACTAGCCATAAGGGATATTTAAATTAAAACCACATTGAGATATCACCTTACACCAGTTAGAATGGCCAAAATTAGCAAGACAGGAAATAACATGTGTTGGAGAGGATGTGGAATAAGGGGAACCCTCTTACACTGTTGGTGGGAATGCAAGTTAGTACAGCCACTTTGGAAAACAGTGTGGAGATTCCTCAAGAAATTAAAAATAGAGCTTCCCTATGACCCTGCCATTGCACTCCTGGGTATTTACCCCAAAGATACAGATGTCATGAAAAGAAGGGCCATCTGTACCCCAATGTTTATAGCATCAATGGCCATGGTCGCCAGACTGTGGAAAGAACCAAGATGCCCTTCAACGGACGAATGGATAAGGAAGATGTGGTCTATATACACTATGGAGTATTATGCCTCCATCAGAAAGGATGAATACCCAGCTTTTGTAGCAACATGGACGGGACTGGAAGAGATTTTGCTGAGTGAAATAAGTCAAGCAGAGAGAGTCAATTATCATATGGTTTCACTTATTTGTGGAGCATAACAAATAGCATGGAGGACATGGGGAGTTAGAGAGGAGAAGGGAGTTGGGGGAAATTAGAAGGGGAGGTGAACCATGAGAGACTATGGACTCTGAAACACAATCTGAGGGGTTTGAAGTGGCAGGGTGGGGTGGGAGGTTAGGATACCAGGTGGTGGATATTATAGAGGGCACGGATTGCATGGAGCACTGGGTGTGGTGCAAAAACAATGAATACTGCTATGCTGAAAAGAAATAAAAAAAAAATCTAAGGGAGAAATAAAAAGCATACCGCATGCTGGATTGATTTTCTCTAATGATCTGACCCATGCCCCTGTTTTGGGTGGGAAGTTATTATAGTCATAAACATTTGTAATTCTAAAAAAAAAAAAAAAGAGAGAGAGAAAAAAGCAATAAGGTGGTAAACTATCAAACTCTGGGGAATTTCCAAATTTAGAGGTTGGACAAAAGAGAAGAGACCTACGTAGAAATCAGAAAATAAGTGACCAGAAGTAGGAAGAAAGCCAAAAGTAGAATGCACTGAATAGTCATTAAAGAATAAGAGGGCAGGCAGGATCATAATTCAGAAGTTTTATCAAGAAGAGGAGTAGAGAAATAGGCAATAGCTGATGGTAATGGTGTGTTGAGTTATGGGTGCAGAGTTATTTGCTCATGATAATGATCCAGAGAGAGCTCAAGATTGATGATGGAGACACAGGAGATGATCAAAAGGGTGCAGTACTTGGGAAAGTGAATGGCATGGGATCCAAAAGACATGCTTAGGGCCTTTGCACCTCCATCCATGGTAATGGGTTGTTTCTAATTTTGTTTCTGGGAATATGAGAATGGTCCTCTCTTATGGTTTCTAAAATGGAAAACATTAGAGAAGATTATTCTTGAAGAATGGCAGTGAGGGAAAAAGAATAAGGGTTTTCAAGAGAAGGAAGAAAGTATGAACTAGTTTTTTTGTTTTTTTATTTGTGTGTTTGTTTTTTAATGAGAAAAACAAGAAACCTACTTAACCAGAATAACCTTGTAGAATTGTTGAGCAGTGGTAACAACTGCTTGAGAACCGAGACCATAAATTTAAAATGCAATCATTTCCCCTCAATACATTACATTATTTTCTCCAGTTATATGGGGCCTGTATGAGGTAGGTAGAAGAGTTTATTATGGGTATCGGTTTGCCACATGACAAAAACTAGATGTAGACAAGAGTATTGGAGGTGTTTATGAGGACATAATTATTAATGGTAGACATGGATGGTAAGAAAAAAACAGGAAGGAAGCTGACACTATGAAGTAGAAGGATTGAGTGATTGGACTTCAAAGAATTATTGTAAAGTAAATCCTCCGGCAAATTATCTTGAAAGTTGCAGTTGGAAAACATGATGTAGACATTTGAGATTGTAAGTATGGTATATAGAGTATATAGATCTGTGTATATTTAAGAAAAAGAGAAAGATGGTGGTGGTGGCAAGAGAACCTGAACTGGAGTGAAGGAAACTATTATAGATCCTTTTTATTCATTCAAAAAGTAGTTAAGGACTTACCATGAGCCAAACATTATTCTTTTTACTGAGAACACAGGACTGAGGTAAGAAGGCATGATGTTAAATGGTTCATCTGGGGACGCCTGGGTGGCTCAGTTGGTTAAACAGGTGCCTTCGGCTCAGGTCATGATCCCAGCGTCCTGGGATCGAGTCCCACATCGGGCTCCTTGCTCGGCAGGGAGCCTGCTTCTCCCTCTGCCTCTGCCTGCCATTCTGTCTGCCTGTGCTTACTCTCTCCCCCTCTCTCTCTGATAAATAAATAAAATCTTAAAAAAAATAAATGGTTCATCTGTATGAATATAGAAATCATATTCTATGGAGAGAAGGAAGTGAGGCAGAGATTAAGGCTGTTGATAGGTAAAGTAACTTTAGCAAATCTAGTGATTCACCAAAGTAAAAGCCATGGCATTATTGGCACCTAAGTAATAATATTAATAAAAACAATAAAATGAACAATGACAAATACAGTGAAAAAATGCTTAAGTACTATTTGTGCATCAAACACTGAACTGAGTATTAACATATATTAATTTAATTTACAAAATATTCACGAGATGGTTACTACTATTCTATTATTCAGAGTAAACCATGTTTGGGAGGAAGGAAAGGGGGAGAAGCCAGGGAGCTTCGGTTAGATTAAGGAGGTGGGAATGGAAAGGAGTGGTCAGGTGAGAACAGATGACAGAAAAGGTCTGGACTTATAGTAGTGACTTGTAGCAGTGAGATGATTTCTGATAGCCTTTCAGTTGAGGTGGGCAGTGGTCTGTAGTGCCAGATTCATCAGGTAGATAATGGCTTCAAGGGCATCTGATTCCTCCAAGAACAGGAGAGGCATAGCCAAAATGACTGGGGCCTCTCCTCCTCCATCAAGAAAAACAAAAGGTGATTTTGCTAAGGGGAAAAGAAAAGGTGAACTCTTAACCTGCCCCCCATCTCCTATTACCCTTAAAGCAGTTCTGCTTTTAATTGCTTAAGATTACAGAGCTTTATATAAGGATTTTGGAAACATAGGCTTTGTTTAAAAATTGTAATGGTGTTTTTGAAAAGCCTTGGTGTCGAGGATTATTTAACCTTAAGAATACTCAGTCCAATTCCTTCATTTCTCAGAGAGGCAATTAAGAGCCCTTAGAGGAGATGGGAATTACTCGAGGTCACACCGTCAGTTCATAGTAAAATCAGGCTATGTCTTCTGACTCCCAGTCTAGTGTTCTTTTCCACACCCATCTGATTCAGGTTTAAAGTCCTAACAAATTCTCCAGGATAAAGAGTGCAGTAAGCTTCTGATGGACTCTCACTCCTACTCTGTGTCTGACCTATCTCCTGCTGGCAGCCCACATCTAAGATTTTTAAAAATTCATGTTATGTTAATTACACCATAATCCCTGTCTCTGCTGACTCTATTCTATTAAGAAATAATGATTTATCAATAACCCTGAGTGTTCTCTCCTGACAGTGTGGAGAGGTGAAGACTTCAGCAAGCTTTGCTCATCCTGGCAGCAGTACTAGGCTCCATTCTTATAGAACTACTAGCAGAAAGTAGTTTCCCTGGTGGTTAGGAGACTCTAGATGGGGCTCTTTGTTATTTGCAATCAGCAGGAAAGCCATTGTGCTGTCATTAAACAGAGTTCTCTCACCTTTACCCATCTCCTTACCTGCTTTTCTGTTTTCTACTTTCATTCTTGTTTAAACTATACAGAAATTTCCTGTTATTAAAAATCCTAGAATAAAATTGTATCTATATTTTTGTTCACTGATAAATTCCAGACATCTGCAATAGTGGCCAACACATAATAGATGGTCAATAAATTGTTGTTGAATGAGTGGGTGCATGAACAAATAATTAAATGTATAAGATTGGATAAACCGATACTAAAACTCAGAAATCAGAGAAGTACCTGTGAAAGACCATCTGCTCCAACTTTCTCACTGTACACAGGGCTGAGAGTCAAGACCACTGGGTACCGTCTTGGAGTCAAGAGATGTAGCAGAGAGAGAAAAAACTGGCCAAGGTCACTTGTCCAAATAGGCTGTATAAATTAGATGTCAATAGTGTTATCCTGTTGTTTGAGATTCAAATGAAATTAGTTCAGAACTCTCACCTCATGTACAGTGGAAGCTCTCCACCCCTCTTAGCCTCTCTCAGAATTTTGTGTGGATTGGGGTGAATTTTAGTATCATGATTTGTTGCTGGCTCAAAGCTCTCTGAATTAGTTCAGTTTACGGTTCATTTTGCTATCATGTGTACAATGTCTTTATTGATCCAGACAAGGAACTCATTTCCTCTCTTGGATATACCTAAATTCTCTCTCGCGTGTGCACGCACACATACACACACACACACACACACACACACACTTTTATGTATATCCACAGGCACACACAAAGACATGCAAAAAAAAAAAACTAATATATAAAGTTTTTGTATGTGGATCAGATTTTCCTGAAGATTTAGGTAGATGAAATAAATTTATGTTATATCAATGTAAAAGAAAAAACCTTAATATTAGTTATGGCTGTTCTTAAAACACAGACATTTCTGTTAATTTGGGCTTCATCTTCCCCATGTCTTAATCCTTATATATCTACATATATCTTTTTTCTTTTTAATTTTTTCTTTTTTTTATTATCATATATTGCATTATTAGCCCCAGAGGTACAGGTCTTTGAATCACCAGGTTTACACACTTCACAGCACTCACCACAGCACATACCTTCCCCAGTGTCCATAACCCCACCACCCTCTCCCTAACCCCCCTATCCCTGGCAACCCTCAATTTGTTTTGTGAGATTAAGAGTCATATGGTTTGTCTCCCTCCCAATTATATCTATGTATATCTTAATCCATTCCTCCAACTTTCCTTTCCTTCTCTTTTTACCCCATCTTTAGATTTCTGTTCTTTAGATTTCTGTTTATCACTTATAAATTACAAGAATTCCATCTTTTGTTTTCTTGTCACCAGTTGAACCTCATGACCTGTGATTTTATTTTCTATCCCCAAGTAGTATATCATAGATATTTTCTAAAATAAGGCAGTTCCCTTCGCAAGATGTTCCTTTCAATGATGTTATTGGAAGATACTGAGGTATTTCATAGCATATATAGAAAAGTTGAAGAACAATTCCTTGGAAGAATTCCCAGGCATCACTTGGGGGAATCTCAGCAGTAAAATTCATGCCATGACTACTTAGGTATAAACATGAATATGATTCAATATCAACAAAACCAATCTTGCTTCTATATTTTCAGTTTCAAATTTCTCAGAAAGTGGCTGTTATTGTCCTGACCTATCATAGTTCAGTGAATTACGCTCACAGGTAGGATCATCTTGAATAGACAAGGCCATGTGCCCACCACTGGATATTGTAGCTATTTCCAGGGCATACAAAATCACTGGAGATTCAGTAGTCACCCCAAGCAGTAGCTTCCACACTGCTTCTCTTAGGACTAAACTTTGTGCTCATGTTTCTCATTCATTCAAAAGTGTCCACTAGAAATGTGCTCAAAAGTGGGTCTTGGGTGCCAAAATATAAAGAAAGTAAATAAAAATATGTGGGGAAGATGAACCATGAAAGACTGTGGACTCTGAGAAACTAACTGAGGGTTTTTGAGGGGATGGGGATGGGAGGTTGGGTGAGCCTGGTTTGGGGTATTATGGAGGGTATGTATTGCATAGAACACTTGGTGTGGTGCATAAACAATAAATTCTGGAACACTGAAAGGAAATTTAAAAAATAAAAATTTAAAAAATGTGTTCTAGGGGGCGCCTGGGTGGCTCAGTGGGTTAAGCTGCTGCCTTGGGCTCAGGTCATGATCTCAGGGTCCTGGGACCAAGTCCCACATTGGGCTCTCTGCTCAACAGGGAGCCTGCTTCCCTCTCTCTCTCTCTGCCTGCCTCTCTGCCTACATGTGATCTCTGTCTGTCAAATAAATAAATAAAATCTTTAAAAAAAATAAAATAAAAATAAAAAATGTGTTCTAGGAATCACTGACTGCTTTTGGTGATTGGACTGAGAAACATTTGTGAGGTTGTGTATGTGATTTGAGCAGGAAGGCAAAACCTTTTTAGTAAAGACTAGAGCATCCAAGAAAAAGCTAACTTAGGAATACCCATTAACCATTGTGGACATCTCAAGTATGTTGTATAGTTCTCTAGTCTTCCAGAACTGCTTTGAAAGCAATAAGCAAGTATTGAGGGCCCTCAGCAAAGAAAGAGACATTGATAATTGAACAACTCAATTTTGAACTGTACAATTCCACTTATATCCAGATTTGTGGATTTTTTTTAATAAATACAATATAGTACTATAAATGTGTTTTCTCTTCTGATTTTCTTAACATTGCTTTTCTCTAGCTTACTTTATTGTAAGACTGCAGGATATAACATTGCAGTTTAAAAATATGTGTTAGTTGGCTCTTTAAGTTATGGTAATGTAGTATAAAAATATGTGTTAATTGACTCTTTAAGTTATGGTAAGTCTGCTAATCAACAGTAAGTTATTAATAGTTAAGCTTTTGGGGGGCCATAACTTATATGTGAACCAAAGTGATCCTGAAAAAGAAAAACAAAACTGGAGGTATCACAATTCCAGACTTCAAGTTGTATTACAAAGCTGTAATAATCAAAACAGTATGGTATTGGCATAAAGATAGACACATAGATCAATAGAACAAAATAGAAAACCCAGAAGTAAACCTACAAGTTTATGGTCAATTAATCTTTACAAAGTGTGAAAGAATACACAATGGGAAAAAAGACAGTCTTTTCCACAAATGGTGGGGAAAACTGGACAGTTACATGCAAAACAATGAAAGTGGATCACTTTATTACACCATACACAAATAAACTCAAAATGGATTAAAGACCTAAATGTGAGACCTGAAACCATAAAAAAATGCTAGAAGAGAGCACAGGCAGTAATTTCTCTGTCACTGGCCATAGCAATGTTTTTCTAGGTATGTCTCCAAAGGCAAGGGAAATAAAAGCAAAAATAAACTACCAAGACTATACCAAAATAAAAAGCTTCTGCAGAGCAAAGGAAACAATCAACAAAACTGAAAGCCATCATACTGAATGGGAGAAGATACTTGCAAATAACAGCCAATAAAGGTTGTATCCAAAATATATAAAGAACTGATACAATTAAACATCCAAAAAATAAATAATTTAAAAATGGGCAGAAGAAAAGAACAGACAGTTCTCCAAAGAAAATATGCACATGGCCAATAGGCATGAAAAGATGCTCAACATAACTCATCATCAGGGAAATCCAAATTAAAGCTACAATAAAATATCATCTCATGCCAGTCAGAATGACTGAAATTAAAAAACACCAGAAACAAGTACTGACAGAGATGTAGAGAAAAAGGAACCACTGTATGCTGTTGGTGGGAATGCAAACTGGTACAACCACCATGGAAAACAGTATGGAAATTCTTCAAAATATGAAGAATAGAACTACCCTATGATCCAGTAATTGAACTACTAGGTATTTACCCCAAAATACAGAAACACTAATTCAAAGGCATACATGCACCCCTATTTTTATTGCAGCATTATTTATAATAGCTAAACTATGAAATCAGTCCAAGTGTCCATCAATAGATGAATGGATAAATAAGATGTGGTATATATACAAAGAGTGGACTATTATTCACCTATTAAAAGAATAAAATCTTGTCATTTGCCACAATGTGGATGGATCTAGAGAATGTAATGTGAAGTGAAATAAGCCAGTCAGAGAAAGACAAATACTGTGTGATTTCGCTCATATGTGGAACTTAAGAAACAAACAAACAAACACAGGAGAAAAAAGAGAGAGAGAAAACATAAACCAAGAAACAGAATCTTAAATATAGAGAACAAATTGATGGTTATCAGAGGGGAGGAAGTTGGGAGAATGGGTGAAATAGGTGAAGGGGATTAAGAGTCCACTTGTCTTGATAAGCACTGAATAATCTATAGAATTGTTGAATTACTATATTGTACACCTGGAAGTAATATAACTCTCTGTTAACTAAACATAAATTAAATAAAAAAACAATTTTAAAAAGTTACATGTGGATTTTTGATGGCCCAAGTAGCTGGTGCCCCAAAACCCACGTTGTTCAATGGTCAACTGTATTTTGAATCCATTGTTGCTAGGCAAATTAAACCCCTAGATGAGGGATATGTTTTCAAATTATATTCACCTCTTCTTACATAAAGGGTGATATTAGGCTCTCCCTACATTTTAAAGAGGTTTTTGTACTCACTTGTCCTTTCCACAAAATGAAGAGATAGTACATCTAATTTTGCTCTAAGAGTTATTAAAGAAACATGCCTGGGTGGCTAGTCAATTAAGCATCTGCGTTTGGCTTAGGTCATAATCCAAAGTCCTGGGATTGAGGCCTGCATCCGACTCCCTCCTAAGTGAGAAGGTTGCTTACCCTTTTCCCTCTGCCTGCCACTCCCCCTGTTTGTGCTCTCTCTCTCTCTCTCTCTGTCAAAGAAACAAATAAAATCTTTTTAAAAAGTTATTGAAGACTTTCATCCATTTTGAGTTTATATTTCTGTATGGTGAAAGAAAATGGTCAAGTTTCATTCTTCTATACATAGCTGTCCTTTTGCCAACACCATTTATTGAAGAGACTGTCTCTTTTTCCACTGTATATTTTTTCCTGTTTTGTCAAAATTTATTTGACCATAGAGTCAAGTGTCCATATCTGGGCACTCTATTATGTTCTATTGGTCTTTGTGTCTGCTTCTGTGCTAGTACTAGGCTGTTTTGGTGATCATAGCTTTGTAGTAAAGCTTGAAATCAGGCAATGCGATGCCCCCAGTTTTGTTTTTCTTTTTCAACATTTCCTTAGCAATTTGGGGTCTCTTCTGGATCCATGCAAATTTTAGGATAGTTTGTTCCAGCACTTTGAAAAATGCCAGTGGAATTTTGGTTGGGGTGGCATTGAAAGTATAGCTCAAGACAGAATAGATATTTTATTTATTTATTTTTTGTTGTTGTTGTTTAGCTTCTTTTTTAAATTTCTTTTTTATTTATTTTCAGCATAACATATTCATTATTTTTTCACCACACCCAGTGCTCCATGCAATCCGTGCCCTCTATAATACCCACCACCTGGTACTCCAACCTCCCACCCCAATGCCACTTCCAACCCCTAAGATTGTTTTTCAGAGTCCATAGTCTCTCATGATTCACCTCCCCTTCCAATTTCCCCCAATTCCCTCTCCTCTCTAACTCCCCATGTCCTCCATGCTATTTGTTATGCTCCACAAATAAGTGAAACCATATGATAATTGACTCTCTCTGCTTGACTTATTTCACTCAGCATAATCTCTACCAGTCCTGTCCATGTTGCTACAAAAGTTGGGTATTCATCCTTTCTGATGGAGGCACAATACTCCATAGTGAATATGGACCACATCTTCCTTATCCATTCTTCTATTGAAGGGCATCTTGGTTCTTTCCACAGTCTGGTGACCATGGCCATTGCTGCTATAAACATTGGGGTACAGATGGCCCTTCTTTTCACTACATCTGTATCTTTGGGGTCAATATCCAGTAGTACAATTGCAGGGTCATAGGGAAGCTCTATTTTTAATTTCTTGAGGAATCTCCACACTGTTCTCCAAAGAGGCTGCACCAACTTGCATTCCCACCAACAGTGTAAGAGGGTTCCCCTTTCTCTACATCCCCTCCAACACATGTTGTTCCCTGTCTTGTTAATTTTGGCCATTCTAACTGATATAAGATGATATCTCAATGTGGTTTTAATTTGAATCTCCCTGAGGGCTAGTGATGATGAACATTTTTTCATGTGTCTGATAGCCATTTGTATATCTTGATTGAAGAAGTTGTCTGTCCATATCATCTGCCCATTTTTTGATATGTTTGCCTGTTTCATGTGTGTTGAGTTTGAGGAGTTCATTATAGATCCTGGATATCAACCTTTTGTCTGTAATGTCATTTGCAAATATCTTCTCCCATTCCGTGGGTTGCCTCTTTGTTTTTTTGACTGTTTCCTTTGCTGTGCAGAAGCTTTTGATTTTGATGAAGTCCCAAAAGTTCATTTTCGCTTTTGTTTCCTTTGCCTTTGGAGACATATCTTGAAAGAATTTGCTGTGGCTGATATCGAAGAGATTACCGCCTATGTTCTCCTCTAGGATTCTGATGGATTCCTGTCTCACATTGAGATCTTTTATCTATTTTGAGCTTATCTTTGTGTACGGTGTAAGGAAATGGTCGAGTTTCATTCCTCTACATATAGCTGTCCAGTTTTCCCAGCACCATTTATTGAAGAGACTATCTTTTTTCCACTGTATATTTTTTTCCTATTTCATCGAAGATTGTTTGACCATAGAGTTGAGGGTCCATATCTGGGCTCTCTACTCTGTTCCACTTGTCTGTGTGTCTGATTTTATGCCAGTACCACGCTGTCTTGGTGATCACAGCTTTGTAATAAAGCATGAAATCAGGTAACGTGATGCCCCCCTTTTGGTGTTGGCAAAAGGACAGCTATGTATAGAAGAATGAAACAACAAAAATGTTGTTTTTCAACATTTCCTTAGCGATTCGGGATCTCTTCTGATTCCATACAAATTTTTGGATTATTTCCTCCAGCTCCTTGAAGAATACTGGTGGAATTTTGATTGGAATGGCATTAAAAGTATAGATTTCTCTAGGCAGTATAGACATTTTAACAATGTTTATTCTTCCGATCCAAGAGCATGGAATGGTCTTCCATCTTTTTGTGTCTTCTTCAATTTCTTTTATGAGTGTTCTGTAGTTCCTCGAGTACACATCCTTTAACTCTTTGGTTAGGTTTATTCCCAGGTATCTTATGGTTCTTGGTGCTATAGTAAATGGAATCGATTCTCTAATTTCCATTTCTGTATTTTCATTGTAGGTGTATAAGAAAGCCTCTGATTTCTGTACATTGATTTTGTATCCTGCCACGTTGCTGAATTGTTGTATGAGTTATAGTAGTTTGGTGGTGGAGTCTTTTGGGTTTTCCATATAAAGAATCATGTCATCTGCGAAGAGAGAGAGTTTGACTTCTTCATTGCCAATTTGGATACCTTTTATTTCTCTTTGCTGTCTGATTTCTGTTGCTAGGACTTCTAATACTATGTTGAACAAGAGTGGTGAGACTGGGCATCCTTGTCGTATTCCTGATCTCAACGGGAAGGCTGCAAGCTTTTTCCCATTGAGAATGGTATTTGCTGGGGGTCTTTCATAGATAGATTTTTTGAAGTTCAGGAATGTTCCCTCTATCCCTATACTTTGAAGCATTTAATCAGGAATGGATGCTGGATTTTGTCAAATGCTTTTTCTGCATCAATTGGGAGGACCATGTGGTTCTTCTCTCTTCTCATATTCATTTGTTGTATCACATTGATTGATTTGCGAGTGTTGAACCATCCTTGTAGCCCATGGATGAATCCCACCTGATCATGGTGGATAATCTTTTTAATGTGCTGTTGGATCCTGTTGGCTAGGATCTTGTTAAGAATCTTAGCATCCATATTCATCAGTGATATTGGTCTCAAATTATTTTTTTTTTTTTGGTGTGGTCTTTGCCTGGTTTGGGGATCAGGATAATGCTGGCTTCATAGAAAGAGTCTGGAAGTTTTCCTTCTGCTTCAATTTTTGAAACAGGAGAATAGGTGTTATTTCTTCTTTGAAAGTTTGGTAGAATTCCCCAGGGAATCTGTCAGGTCCTGGGCTCTTGTTTTTTGGGAGGTTTTTGATCACTGCTTCAATTTCGTTACTAGATATCATCTCAGATTGTCGATTTCTTCCTGATTCAATTTTGGGAGTTTATAGTTTTCAGGAATGCATCCATTTCATCTAGGTTTCTTAGCTTATTGACATATAACTGTTGATAATAACTTCTGATGATTGTTTCTACTTCCTTGGTGTTAGTTGTGATCTCTCCCTTTTCATTCATAATTTTATGAATTTGGGCTTTCTCTCTTTTCTTTTGGATTAGTGTGGCTAGTGGTTTATCAATCTTATTGATTTTTTCAAAAAACCAGCTTCTAGTTTCATTGATACGTTCTTCTGTATCTCTGGTTTCTACCCCCATTGATCTCAGCTCTAATCTTGATTATTTCCCTTCTTATGTGTGGAGTTGGTTTGATTTTTTGTTGATTCTCCAGTTCTTTAAGGTGTAGAGACAGCTGGTATATTCTGGATTTTTCAATTTTTTTGAGGGAGGCTTGGATGGCTATGTATTTCCTCCTTAGGACCGCCTTTGCTGTATCCCGTAGGTTTTGGGCTGAAGTCCTCATTCTCATTGGTTTCCATGAATTGTTTCAGTTCTTTGATCTCCTGGTTGATCCAAGCATCCTTAAGCAAGGTGGTCTTTAGCTTCCAGATGTTTGAGTTCCTTCGGAACTTTTCCTTGTGACTGAGCTCCGGGTTCAAAGCATTGTGATCTGAGAATATGCTGGGAATAATCTCAGTCTTTTGGTCTCGGTTGAGTTCTGATTTGTGACCCAATATGTGGTCTATTCTTGAGAAGGTTCTGTATGCACTTGAGAAGAATGAGTATTCTGTTGTTTTAGGGTGGAATGTTCTGTATATATCTATGAGGTCCATCTGGTCCAATGTATCATTCAATGCTCTTGTTTCTTTATTGATTTTCTGTGTTGATGATCTGCCTGTTTCTGAGAGAGGCATGTTAAGATCTCCTACTATTAGTGTATTCATATCACTATGGGTCTTTATCTTGATTAAAAGTTTTCTTATGTAATTGGCTGCTCCCATATTGGGGGCATTGATATTTACAATTGTTAGATCATCTTGGTGGATAGTCCCTTTAAGGATTATGTAGTGTCCTTCTGTATCTCTGACTACAGTCTTTAGTTTAAAATCTAATTTATCTGATATGAGAATCACTACCCCAGCCTTCTTTTGAGGCCTATTGGCATGAAAAATGCTTCTCCATCCCTTCACTTTCAGTCTGGGTGTATCTTTAGGTTCAAAATGGGTCTCTTGTAGACAACATATGGATGGGTCCTGTTGTTTTATCCAATCTGCAACCCTGTGCCATTTTATGGGTGCATTTAGCCCATTCACATTGAGAGTGATTATTGATAGATACATTTTCAATGACATTGTGTTACCTTTGAAATATTTCTTTTTGTAGATTGTCTCTATATTTCTCTTAAATGCTATTCTTTGGATTTTTCCTCTTTTATAGAACCCCCTTTAATATTTCCTGCAGTGTCAGCTTGGTGGTTGCATAGTCTTTTAAGCCTTGCCAGTCTTGGAAACTCTATCTCTCCATCCATTTTGAATGTCAGTCTTGCTGGATAAAGTATTCTTGGCTGCATGTTCTTCTCATTTTGCCCTGAATATATCTTGCCAGCCTTTTCTGGCTTGCCAGGTTTCTGTGGACAGGTCTGATGTTATTCTGATTGGCTTTCCTCTTTGTCCTAGTGGCTTTCAAGAGATTATACCTACAATTATGATTCCTGAATTTGACTATTAGGTGTCATGATGTTTTTTTGGAATGTATAATTTTGGGTGGAGACTGTTCAGCCTCTAGTACATGAATGTTGTTTCCATTGGCGAGATTGGGAAAATTTTCCTGAAGGACTTGTTCCACTTTATCTTCTAGACTTCTTTCTTTCTCCTCCCCTTCAGGGATTTCCAATAATTCTGACGTCGGAATGTTTCATGGCATCATTTATTTCCCTGATTCTGTTTTTGTGGTTTCTAAGCTGTTTGTTCCAGGCTTCCTCCTGATCCTTTCTCTCTATCTGTTTGTCCTCCAGATCACTAATTCTACCTTCTGTCTCAGTTACCCTAGCTTTGAGAGAATGCAGATTAGATTGGAACTCATTGAGAGCATTGTGAACCTCAGCCCTGGTAGCTTTAAGCTCCGCCCTAACATTGTGAACATCATCTCTCATCGATTTCAGCTTGGCCCTAATCAATTCTGTTTGGTCATCCATGGCTTTCTCCAGCCTAGCTATTGCCTGGATAATTGTTAGCCTGAATTCTCTTTCTGACATATTGTCTATGTTGATAGTTGTTAGCTCTGTTGCAGAATGTCCATCCTCTGTATTATTCTTCTGTTGGGCATTCCTCCTCCTAGTCATTTTGGCGAGAGATGACTGAACAGATATAGCTGGATGTATTGACCGTGGTGCAGTCAAGGTGCACCTGGAACGCTTCTGAGCAATCAGGATTCCCCACCCAAATGAGAGACAAAAGGAAAGAAAAAGGAAATAAAAGAGAGAGTCAGGAAAGAAAGGGAAGATGAAAGAGAAGGTTCAGCCCAAATGGGCCCCAAGGTAAGATTTATAAAGTAGACAAACAAAAACAGACAAACAAAAAGACTGATACAAGTATATGACAAGAGAAAAAAATATATATATATGCAAATAAAGGAAGAACCTTATCAAAAAGAACCCCAAGTGTAAGATTTATATACTATCAGGACAAACACCAAAACACAGTAACACTGGTGGAAGGAAAAGATGGGAGAGTGGTTGTAAATTCTCAGCGTGGGTAAGGAAGTTTCTTTTGATTATTCCTGGATATATCTTGATATCTTTGTTAAATGACTCAACTTTCCTAAGTTAAAGAGTAATTAAAAATTGGTTTTTCTATAGGGGTAGCATTGTTTGGGGAAAGGGGATTACCTTGAAGTTGTACTCTATATGAATATTAGAAAATAAAAAAAACTAGCTAAGCTAAACTAAAATTTAAAAAAAAAGAAATTCAAAAAATAGAAATGCAAAAGAAAAACATAGGTGTATGTATCAAAAAATTCAGGTTAGAATGTTATTATGGAATTTGATGTACTAGACAGCTCACTGTGATGGTAAATAGGTTAAAAAAATTATCAATATATAAAAAAAAAAAAGAACCAGAATAGTGGGAACGAGTAAAAAATAAAAATTTTCCTATGAAGTAGTGGTTGTTCTCTTGTAGTCCTTTTTTTTTCTTGGTTTGTTTTCTGGGGGAGGAGCCTGCCACGTGGGTTTTCAGTCAATGATGTTCCATGAGTTAAGTCCTCCTGCCCCCCTCAAGGGGGCGGGCTCTGAGGAAACCGGTTTTTTTTCAGGCTTTTGTTCTCTGGTGGTTTTTATGTTTGTTCACTGCCCCCCCCACACACACAGCTTTTGATGGTTTTTGTAGTTTTAGAGGAAAACAAACTGCACCCTGACCTCCCTCTCAGAGAGAAGCCTCAGTCTAGCTACAGAGTTCAAATAAGTTCCCCCTTGGCCGCAGGCAGAGCAGGTTCCAAGTCGTGGTCCCTGGGGATGCAGGATCTTTTGCTTGTACCCAAAGCCATGGCAGTGGCGGCTGTCTGGGCAGCTCCAGACCACCAGAGAGGTTCCAAGCAACAATCGCACACTGAGATTTTTTCAATTGCCCGGGCTGGGAGTGCCTGGTCATTCTGGGTCTAAGAGCGCCCGGCTTGCACACACCAATTTCAGGGGAGGCTGTGGGTCACATGAGGTCTCGTGCTCTGAGAGTGGGGCACAGGTCTGAAAGCACCAGGCTGGGCCTTCGCGCAACTCTCTGGGGGCAGAGTTTGGTGCACGCGTGTTAGGCTCTGAAACAATGGCGTGTATCAAAGGGCGCCGGCTGGGCCTTTGTACTTCTCTCAGGGGAGGATGTGGAGCATGCACATCTCAGGCTCTAAAGCAGGGCTCGTGCATTCTGCCATCTGGCATGGCTCCCATCCCCTCACAGGAGCCAGATCCCACACGTTCTCAGGCATGCTGGCAGCTTAGGGACAAAGACCTGGTTTCTCCCCTGCACTCTCTCTGGCTCAGCACCAGGGGAGGCTGTCCTGGGACCAGGGACTTAAGCCCCTGTCCCTAGCTGCCCCAATTCCCACAATTTCCCCCCCCCCCCCCGCAATCCTTTGCTCTTTTGGAGTGCTTTCAACCAGTCTCCAAGTTAATGCTGGTCCCCAGATGCAGGGCACTCTCAGATTGGGGTATTACTTTCCAACCAGTCGCCTCTGGTGGCCCCTCCCCTTTTTGTTTTTCTTCTGATGTCAGTCCATTTCCACTCCACTTTACCTGCCCACTGGCGTCTTCTGCCCATGTAGAGATCCAGATGTGTATAATTCTGATCTCAGGCTGATTTCATGGGTGATCCGTGTTCTTTGGTAGGTGATCAGCTCACTTTGGGGTACAGGTTGAAAAGGCGCCTCCTCCTTCTTCCCCGCCATCTTGTCCCTCCCCAGTATAGACATTTTAACAATGTTTATTCTTCCAATCCATACACAAAGATAAACTCAAAATGGATTAAATACCTCAACATGAGAAATTAAGCTATCAAAATCCTAGAGGAGAACATAGGCAGTAACCTCTTCAACATCGGCCACAACAACTTCTTTCAAGACATGTCTCCAAAGGCAAAGGAAATAAAAGTGAAAATGAACTTTTGGGATTTCATCAAGATCAAAAGCCTCTGCACAGCAAAGGAAACAGTCAACAAAACAAACAGGCAACCCACAGAATGGGAGAAAATATTCGCAACTGACACTACAGACAAAGGGGTGAGACCCGAGATTTATAAAGAACTCCTCAAACTCAACACTCAAAAAACAAGTCACATCAAAAAATGGGTGAAAGACATGAACAGACACTTCTCCAAAGAAGACATACAATTGGCTAAAAGACACATGAAAAAAATGTTCATCATTATTAGCAATCAGAGAAATTCAAATGAAAATCACATTGAGATACCACTTTACACCAGTTAGAATGGCCAAAATTAATAGGACAGGAAACAGCAAGTGCTGGACAGGATCTGGAGAAAGGGGAGTCCTCTTACACTGTTGGTGGGAATGCAAATTGATACAGTCACTTTGGAAATTCCAAAAGATTGGGATTCCTCCACACTCCAAAAGTGTGGAGATTCCTTAAGAAATTAAAAATAGAGTACCCTGCAATTGCACTACTGGGTATTTACCCCAAAGATACAGATGTAGTAAAAAGAAGGGCCGTTTTTACCCCATTGTTCATAGCAGCAATGGCCACAGTCACCAAACTGTGGAAGGAGCCAAGAAGCCCTTCAACAGATGAATGGATAAAGAAAATACAGTCCATATATACAAATGAAGTATTATCCCATCAGAAGAGATGAATACACAACTTTTGTATCAACATGGATGGGACTGGAGGAGATTATGCTGTATGTAATAAGTCAAGCAGAGAAAGTGAGTTATCATATGGTATCACTTACTTGTGGAGCTTAAGGAATAACATGGAGGACATTGGGAGAAGGAGAGGAGAAGTGAGTTGGGGGAAATCAGAGGGGGACACAAAGCATGAGAGATTGTAGACTCTGAGAAACAAACTGAGGGTTTTGGAGGGGAAGTAGGTAGGGGATTGGGTGAGCCTGGTGGTAGGTGTTAAGGAGGGCACATATTGCCTGGAGTACTGGCTGTGGTGCATAAACAGCGGATCTTGGAACACTGAAAAAAATAAAATTTAAATTTAAAATTAAAAAATAAATTAGTGAAGAGATGAAAAGAAAAAGAATGTAGTAGCAACAGAATTTTTAATCCAAATATGACCATTTATTGAGAATTTATTGTGTCAGGTATTGTGACGAGCATTTTTCATACATTTACATTTTTTATCATTTCTGTAATTCTGTGGATTAGGTACTCTTATAAAGCAAGTATCCTCGTTACTTCATTTTATAGATGAGAAAACTAGCACTCAGACAGACTCTAGAACTTTCAAAGATACATAGCTGCTGGTGGGCAGAGCCAGCATGCAGACATTAATCCACTGACTACAGCACTAACAGTCATTACCATTATGCTAGGATGCATAAGAGCAACATGGTCCTTTAAGCAACTAATTGCCAACATGTTCCTCTAACTCTGGGAGGGATTATTTTATGGAGTGAGTGGGGAAGAATTGGGAAACAGAACAGTCTGTGGTCCCTTTTATTATGTAGTCAATAGGAAAAATAATCTTAGCCATATTTAGAGGTGAATATTCAGTTATTTCAAAACAACAAAAACTGTACTTATTCCTGTAGGGAGTTCTGGAGTCCACTGAGGACCAGAGTGACCTACCATAGGAGAGGAGATTTTGAGTTCCCTGAGCTTACTTTCTATAATTTTGGGGGTTTGGGGTGAGTGCATGCAAAGCAATAGAAGTGCAACAAAAAGCTTTGGGACACAGACTAAGAAGACCTTGGTAGAATCCCAGGTCTGCCACTTGTACACTTGTAAGCTCTAAGCTCTATAATCTTGGTCAAGTTACTTAAATTTTATGATCCACTACTCTTTTTCAACTGTAAAGTGGAGACAAAGATCCAAAGAGTAAGAATCTATGAAATTAAGGGGCAAAGAGAACAGATATTTTAGTAGGCATCTTCTACACTCTGGTGCTTCTTTCCACCTTCCTGATCTATGAAATAAAATATAATTATTTTTAATATAATAAAATATAATATAAAATATATATTATAACATAAAATATAATATATGATATAAAATTTAACATAATTATATTAATCATTATGTAATTTACAATTATATAATAGCATTATATAATATTATATAATATATAATAACATAATAATTATATAATGTTATTATATAATAACTATACCTACTTCTCCATTTCATGTATGATGATGTTCATTTCTTGTAAATGTGAGTCATACCCTGCCCTCAGGGTGATCCAGTCTAATGTGGGATACAAAGGGATTACTAAATAATTTAAATGTGACTTAAAATGTCATAATTCAGATACGGGAGACAGGGAGACACAAAGTAATAAACTTGGAACTGTATTATGAGGACTTAGAAAATGGCTCCTAGAGCAGGAAGAATTAGAGCTTAACCTTGAAGGATGGGAAATATTTAGCAAATGAAAAAGAGGGAGAAGGTGCTTAACACAGAGTGTAGAAGGGATCAGGATGGCTAATTCCCTGAAGATGTTCCATTGCATGGCATGTTCATGGCACAGTGAGGAATCCCTAGTTGGTAAAGCATGCATCAGTGGAACAGTGAGGGCCTAGATTAGCCTGAGATCAGATTATTGAAGTATTGGAAAACCAAATTCAGACTTTATCTTTTAAATAATAGAGCGTCAACATAGTTTTGTTTTCAGTGTAAGGGAGTGTATAATTTGTATCATACATAGAGGAATGGTAGAGATTTGTGGCCTGAAGGTTAGAAGTCAGAAAAACATGGATTAAAAATAACATGTTTTACTGGGTAACCATTAGCAAATGGCTTAAGCTCTACCTAAATTTCTGAAGGCTTTGAAATGAAGTGTAGAATCTTATTCATAAAACAAATGGCAATTATTGATTTCACAAGTATTTGGGGGGAATCTCCTAAGTGAAGAGCCTTCTGCTAGGAAATGAATGGAGAGATGTTGAGTAGGGAGAGGGGAATAGAGAAGTGTTAGAATATTGGCTCTTTAAAGGCTATGTCAGTTTATTTTGGAGTTAACTTAAGAAAGCCTTTTTTGCATTTTGGGTTGTGGTTCTCCCAATCTGCATAGCTGGGGCAGGTGATTTCTGAGGTCTTCATTGCTTTAACATTGTTTTCACCTTTCAGAACTGCTTTCAGAACTGTTACCAAACCTTTTTGTGCAGATAGCCTATTGAAATTCTTTCAATCTTTCAGATGGTCTATTGAAAGTCTTTCAACTGTAGCATAATTCTTACTCTTAACCCTCTTACCTGCCTGGAAATGTTTGCAGTACAAGGCATGTATTATATCAAGAGTCCAAGGTTAAAAGAGGTCTTTCTCTGTTTTGCAAAAAAAAAAAAAAAAAAAAAAAAAAAAAAAAAAAAAAAGCATTACTATAAACAGGGAGACAGAAACCCTAAGCCTTCAGGAGTGGAGTACATTTCTGCATTCTCAGTCTGGGCCACTAAAGAGAGAAACTGTTGGATTAGCACTAAAAGGAGCTGAAAATGCTGAGGGCTATTGACTTTACTGTATAAGCAGGAAGTCAGCACCAGGAGGTTGTTTGTACATTCTTAAACTGAGCCATGTAGAGTCAGACATGAATATATCAGAACTGCTAACCACAGATGATCATGACAGAATAGGGTTCTGAATCATGAGTCAGAGGGCAAGATCCCAGGCCTGGAATGGATCTTAGAAAAATCTTTTCTTGTCATTTAGCACCTTGGTGGTAGGTTTATGGCTGCCATGGGAGAGAAGTAAGAATAAATAATAGAAACCTGTTTTAGTGGAAACAGCCTTAGAGTCAGAAGACTTGGATTCAAGCTCCAATACAGTCATGTACAAGTTGTATTTAGCTTTCAACAACTTTGCTAACATTTCTGAGCCTTGATTTTTTTTTCATTTATATAATGGGTGCTATAATAGCATTTACTCCATGGGGAGGGGGTTACAAAGCTTACTTTTCAAAGTGTATTCTTTAATTTATTCATTAAATTGATTCAACAAATGCCTAGTAAGATTCTGTTATATGTCAATAACTGTACTGGCATTAAAGATGCAATAGTGAACAAGACACACAAATTCTAAAACTGTAAAAATATAATACATAAGTCAAATATTAAATTTTTGGGGGATTCTCCCATTTATTTTTTTTTTTATTTCCTTTCAGTGTAACAATATTCATTGTTTTTTCACCACACCCAGTGCTCCATGCAATACACGCCCTCCCTAATACTAACCACCTGGTTCCCCCAACCTCCCACCCCCCACCCCTTCAAAACCCTCAGGTTGTTTTTCAGAGTCTATAGTGTCTCATGGTTCACCTCCCCTTCCAATTTCCCTCAACTCCATTCTCCTCTCCATCTCCCCATTTCCTCCATGTTATGCTCCACAAACAGTGGGTCTAGAAATTTTATTTGCAGTTCACAGACAAGTTTTAATATATTCCTTTCTTTAAAACCCCTCTGTCCTTCAAAGCCATCTATGAAAAGCTCACCGCAAATATCATTCTCAATGGAGAAAAACTGAGAGGTTTTCTGCTAAGGTCAGGAACACGGCAGGGATGTCCATTATCACTGCTATTCAACATAGTACTAGAAGTCCTAGCCTCAGCAATCAGACAACAAAAAAAATTAAAGGCATTCAAATCAGCAAAGAAGAAGTCAACCTATCACTCTTAGCCTATGATATGATTCTATACGTGGAAAACCCAAAGACTACACTCCAAATCTGCTAAAACTTGTATAGGAATTCAATAAATTGTCAGGATATAAAATCAATGCACAGAAATCAGTTGCATTTCTTTATTCCAATAACAAGACAGAAGAAAGAGAAATTAAGGAGTCAATCCCATTTACAATTGCACCCAAAACCATAAGATACCTAGGAATAAAACTAACCAAATAGGCAAAGAATCTATACTCAGAAAACTATGAAGTATTCATGAAAGAAATTGAGGAAGACACAAAGAAATGGAAAGATTTTCAATGCTCATGGATTGGAAGAACAAATATTGTGAAAATGTCTATGCTACATAGAGCAAGCTACACATTTAATGCAATCCCTATCAAAATACCATCCTTTTTTTTTTCAAAGAAATGAAACAAATAATCCTAAAATTTATATGGAGCCAGAAAAGACCTTGAATAGCCAAGGGAATATTGAAAAAGAAAGCCAAAGTTGGGTGCAATTGTAAATGAGATTGACTCCTATTCCCAATGCACTATTGGGACTTCATCAAGATCAAAGCTTTTGCAGAGCAAAAGAAACAGTTAACAAAACCAAAAGACAACTGACAGAATGGGAGAAGATATTTGCAAAAGATATATCAGATAAAGGGCTAGTATCCAAAATCTATAAAGAGCTTAGCAAACTCAACACCCAAAGAACAAATAATCCAATCAAGAAATGGGCAGAAGACATGAACTGACATTTCTGCAAGGAAGACATCCAGATGGCCAACAGACACATGAAAAAGTATTCCACATCACTTGGCATCAAGGAAATACAAAACAAAACCACAATGAGATATCACCTCATACCCATCAGAATGGCTAAAATTAACAAGTCAGAGAATGACAGATGCTGACAAGGATGCAGAGAAAAGGGAACCCTCCTACACTATTGGTGCGAATGCAAGCTGGTGCAACCACTCTGGAAAACAGCATGGAGGTTCCTCAAAAAGTTGAAAATAGAGCTATCTTATGACCCAGCAATTGCACTACTGGGTATTTACCCTGAAGGTACAAACAGTGATCTGAAGGGGCACATGCACCCGAATGTTATAGCAGCAATGTCTACAATAGCCAAACTCTGGAAAGAACCTAGATGTTCATCAACAGAAGAATGGATAAAGAAGATGTGGTATATATATACATATATATGAATACTATGCAGCCATCAAAAAAATGAAATCTTGCCATTTGTGATGATGTGATAAGTCAATTGGAGAAAGGCAATATTATATGATCTCCCTGATATGAGGAAGTGGAGATGCAACATGTGAGGTTTGAGGAGTAGGAAAAGAATAAGTGGAACAAGATGGGATCAGGAGGCAGACAAACCATAAGAGACTCTTAATGTCACAAAACAAATTGAGGGGGGTGGGAGGAGGGGGAGAGGGAGAGGGTAGTGATTTTATGGACATTGGGGAAGGTATGTACTATGGTGAGTGCTGTGAAGTGTGTAAACCTGGCCATTCACAGACCTGTACCCCTGGGGCTAATAATATATGTTTATAAAAAAATACAAAAAATTAAAAAAAAAATCTCTGTCTTCCTTAAGAGTTCAGTGCTATAGAAAGCTTGAAAAAAAATAAAAATAACAGTAACACTGGATTTTATTCCAAACCAGTAAACTTAATCCTATGCCATAACCAAACCATTATTTATGTATAAATTGCTCTTTATGTAAAATTATCTGGTTTTCAGATTCTGCTTCCCTCCCCTGCTTTCCTCCTCCCTTCAAAACCAATACCTAGTGGTACTGACCTCATGGCAAAAGGACACTGGAGTTTTGGATATATGAGGTGTTCTCTGGATCCTCCTTGATCTTGACTAATAAATGGCAGGTCTGTGTGGCTCCTCAGACAGAAGACCACTAGGGTGTACCAGCTTTTCTAAGGTCATCTACTGTAGTTAACTTTGACTGCTATAGCAATTACCATAGACTGGGTGTCCCAAAGCAAACTTTTTTTCCCCTTATAGTCTTGGAAGCTAGAACCCCAATATCAAGGCTCTGACTGGTTCAGTTTTTGGTGAGGACCTGCTTCCTGATCTTTCAAGAGGCCACCATTTCACTGTGAGTTCACATGTTGAAGAGAGAGATCATTTCTCTCATGTCTTCTCTTATAAGGGCACTAATACCATTCATGAGGTTTCTATCTTCATGCCTTGATTTTCTCACAAAGGCTCCACTTCCAAATATTATCACATTGAGGATTAGAGCTTCAGCATATTAATTTTGAGGGGGACACAATAATTCACTCCATAGTGAACAGCATCTGCTTATAATGCCTATTGTTGGTTTTCTTTGTAGTCCCTCTTCCTTTTTCTTTTAATTTATTACGCTTTGAAGTCCTCTCTGGAGGACACAGTCTTATATGGTCTTTCCTAGATGATTTGTCCTGCCATAAGGACCTCTCATTAGCAAACTCCCAGTCAGATTCTCAGTTAACTGCTGAGTCCTCTCATGGGGAAATATGGGATCTCCTAGTTCTTGTTCATATCCCACAGGAACCAAGTTGTTGTTATAAGGGTAGTCTAGAGGAAGTCTGTTTTATAAGTCCTAAGTTGAAAATAGAACACCCTTAAAGATGTTTATCTCACACTTTCCTAGATGTTTTCAAAATATCACACTCCAAATAGATACACATATAACTACTAAATTTCACATTGTCAGGAGTAGGATTTGAACTCAGGTCTCTGACTCCAAAACTTATACTTTTAGTCATTATCCTATACAGTAATTGCTCCTTTTCCATGTGATATACATAACAAGACTCCCAGTGGATGCCTGAGACTACAGACAGTACCAAACCCTGTAAATATTGTTTTCTCCTATACATATCTATGATAAATTTTAATGTACTAAGTTAGACACAGTAAGAAATTAACAACAATAACAAAATAGAACAGTCATTAAATATACTGTAATAAAAGCTAGGTGAATGAATAAAGAAGATGTGAGATCTCTCTCTTTATCATCTATCTATCTATCTATATGCCTATATCTAGAATATTACTCAGCCATCAAAAAAGAAAAAAAATCTCACCTATTACATCAACATGGATGGAACTGCAGGGTATTATGCTGAGCAAAATAATTCAATCAGAGAAAAACAATTATCATGTGGTTTCACTCATATGTGGAATTTAAGAAACAAAACAGGATCATAGGGGAAGGGAGAAAAAATAAAATAAGATGAAATCAGAGGGGGACACAACCCATAAGAGACTCTTAACTATAGGAAACAAACTGAGGGTTGCTGGAGGGAAGGTGGGTGGAAGGATGGGGTAATTGGGTGATGGGCATTAAGGAAGGCATGTGATGTAATGAGCACTGGGTGTTATATGCAACTGATGAATTACTGAATTCTACATCTGGAATTAATGATATACTATATGTTAACTAATAAAATTTAAGTAAAACAAATTTTAAAAAGTTATGTGAATGTGATCTCTTTCTCTCTCTCTCTCTCTCTCTCTCTCTCAAAATGCCTTATTGTACAGGCATACCTTGGCGATATTGCAGATTTAGTTTCAGACTACTGTAGTAAAGCATATATTTGTAGAGAGCCAAATGAATTTCTTGTTTCCCAGTGCATATTAAAGTTATGTTTACTGTAATCTGTTAAATGTGCAATAGCATTATGTTTAAAGAAAAACAATGTATATACCTTAATTTAAAAATATTTTATTGATAAAAATGCTAACCATCATCTGAATTTTCAGTGAATCATAGTCTTTGCTGGTAGAGGATCTTGGCTCCATGTTGATGGCTGCTGATTGATTGGGTAATGGTTGCTGAAGACTTGGGTGGTTTTGACAATTTCTTAAAACAAGACAACCAATCAAGTTTGCTGCTTGAAAGAAAGTGATTATTTTGTGAACTATTTCTCTGTAGAGTGCAATGTGGTTTGATAACATTTTACCCACAGTAGAACCTCTTTCAAAATTGAAGTCTATCTCAAACCCTACCACTGTTTTACCAACTAAGTTTATGAGGTACTCTTAATCCTTTGTTCTCATTTGAACTGTATTCACAGAATGTTCACCAGAAGTAGATTCCATCTCATTAAACCACTTTCATCCATGAGAAACAACTCATTCAACTCATTCAAATTTTATCATGAGATTGCAGCAACTCAGTCATATCTTCAGGCTCTACCTCTGGTTCTAGTTCTCTTGGTATTTCCACCACATCTCAGTTACTTACTCCACTGAAGTCTTAAGCCCCTCAAAGTCATCCATGAGGATTGAAATCAACTTCTTCCAAAATCCTGTGAACTTGGTATTTTGACCTCTTTCCATGAATCATGATTGTTCTCAGTGTCATAAAAAATGGTGAATCCTTTTTAAATTTTCAATTTACTTTGCCCAGACCCATCAGAGGAATCACTGCCTATGTCAGCATCACCTCATAAAATGGATTTCTTAAATAATAAGACTCAAAAATTGAAATTTCTGTTTGATCCATGGACTGCAGAATGAATGTTATGTTAGCAGTCATGGAAAACAATATTAATATCATTACACATCTCCATCAGAGCTCTTAGGTGACCAGATACATTATCAATAAGCAGTAGTGGTTTGAAAGAAGACTTTTTCTAAGCAGTAGATCTCAACAGTAAGCTTAAAATATTCAGTAAACCATGTCGTAAGCAGATATGCTGTCATCCAGAATTTGTTCCATTTATAGAGCACAGGAAAAGTGGATTTAGCAGAGTTTTTAAGGGCCCTAGGATTGTCAGAATGCTAGATGAACACTGGCTTCAACTTAAAGTCATGGGATGTATTAGCCTCTAACATGAAGGTCAGCTTATCCTTTGGAGATTTGATACCAGGCATTGACTTTTCTTCTCCAGCTATGAGTACTAGATGGCATCTTCCAATATAAGACCATTTTGTCTACATTGAAAATATGTTGTTTAGATTAGTCACCTTCATTAATTATTTTAGCTAGATCTTCTGGATAACTTGCTGCAGCTTCTATGTCAGCACTTGGTGCTTCATCTTATGCTTCTATGTCAAACTTCATGAACCAGTCTCTGGTACCTTCCAACTTTTCTTCTGAAGCTTCCTCACCTCTCTTAGCCTTCATAGAATTGAAGAGAATTTGGGCCTTGCTCTAGATTAGGCCTTGACTTGAGGGAATGTTGTGGCCACTTGATTTTAACAAGACCCCTAAAACTTTCTCCATGTCAGCATTAAGATATCCATAATAGCAATAAGGCAGTTTTACTTTCTTATCCAATGTATTTTCACTCAAGTAGCACTTTTAATTTCCTTCAAGAATCTTTCCTTTACATTCACAACTTAACTGTTTCATGAAAAAGGTCTAACATTTGGCCTGTCTTGGCTTTCAACATTCTTTCCTCACTAAATGTCATCAATTTTAGCCTTTGATTTAAAGGGGGAAGGACTTGAAACTTTTCCTCTCACTTGAACATTTAGAGTCCACTGTAGGGTTACTAACTGGTCTAATTTCAATATTGTTGTCTCAGGAAGTACGGAGGCCTGAAGAAAGAGAGATACAGAGGAAGTACTGGTCAGTTGATTTGTCAGAACACACACATTTATTAAGTTTGTTATCTTATATGGGCACATTCCAGGGCACCCCAAAACAAGTACAATAGTAACATCAAAGATCACAGATTGGGATGCCTGGGAGGCTCAGTCAATTAAGCATTTGCCTTCTGCTCAGGTCATGATCTCAGGGTCCTGGGGTTGAGTTCAACATCAAGCTCCCTGCTTCTCCCTCTGCAAGCTTGTGCTTGCTCTCTTGCTCTCTCTCTCTCTCTCTGACAAATAAGTAAATAAAATCTTTTTTAAAAAAACCACAGACCATCATAACAAATATAATAATGATGAAACATTTCAAGACTTATGATAATGTGACAGAGACACAAAATGACCAAATGCTGTTGGACTTTGAAAAAGTTCCCCTCAAAGTGTACCCATTTCCCAACATTGTGAATTCTGATTTTGCCCAATATATCCTGGACTGTTCCTGCTCACACTCTAGACTAACTGTGTGTGTGTGTGTGTGTGTGTGTGTGTGTGTGTGTATGTAAAAGACAGACAGCCTTGCTGTTCTGGTATCCAAGAAGCCAGAGCTATAGGCAGTCCTTTTCACAACTTTCTGCTCCTGGATCATGTTTTAGTGAAGTTAGCAGTCAGTTGGGCTTTAATCTTGAACAACCTCTATTCTTCTTATGTGTGCTTTTCTCTGACAGGTCCTGACACTAGGAACACAGGTTAAATCAGACCCACTTTTGTCCTGAAGATGTCACCATCTAGGGTGAGAGGCACATATTATATAAATAAATTATAGTAAGGAATGGTAAATAGAATGAAAGAGATACTTCCTGTCCTGAGGAACTTGGATGATAATGTTTTCCTAGCAGAGTCATTCTAATGATTAAATGAAGACACATCACACAATGCCTGGCACAGAGGAAACAGTTATTTATTAATCAAATAATTTTATTTTGCAGGTTAGGGGATTAAAGGCCTAAAACATTGAGTAACTTGTTTATAATCCCGTAGGTAGGTAATGACCCAGCTGAGACTAGAATTCAAGCCTCCATATTCACTCTCCATGACTTTTTGCCTCAGCATTTTGCCACCATGCATTTTGCCTCAGAAAGGGAAAGTGTGTTTGTGTGTGCGTGCGCCTGTGCACACACGTACACATGACCCACTTGCTAGTATTGCTTTCAGACCTAAATTTCTGGGAAACTGGCTGCCTCTGTCACAATTTAGGCACACTGTATATGTGGTTCCAGACTGTGTTTTGCAAGCTCCTTTGTTTTTTGCTAAAATGAGCCTAGCAGCTGGGCAGTATTTCTGTTCCCACATCCTATTCCCCCTTCACGCTTAGTGGGATGGCGCAGAAGCATCAGACCACAGCATTGACATTTATATGAAAAGAACCCATTGTGTCCTTTGTAAGGAATAGCACGTAGCTCTAAGCCATACTGCTTTCCCATTTGCCTTCCTCTGGGAGGCCCTGGCAAGAGCTTGGCCTGCCGGAGGGAGCTGCCCGAGTCCTCATGCCGGAAATTATATTCCATAATTAAAATCAATAGCAAAACAGACACACAGCAGAAAGGTCATAGAACACAACAGAAAACCATTGAATAGCATATTGCCAGGTATCAAAATAGATTTTTGAACTTTTGTTTAATCTGCAAATGCTGAAAGCTATCCATGGGGGAGAGGTAGTGTGCCCCAAGCACTTGCCTCCCCTAGGGAATGGTTTAGCTAAAGAAGCCTCCTGCTTAAATCCTTCAAAGTCCAGCTTCTTCAGTCCAGCAGTGCTCCTTTAAAGTCTCTTACCACCCTCATGTTATTAAGCCAGTGAACTCCTAGCCGTGGAGATCTGTGCACAGCCTTTGTCTTGAAACCCTACCTTAGCCTATCCAGTACTCCATCCCTTACATGCCTCTTGGAATCCCTGCTTTCTGAGTTATTGCTGTGACCACACCATTCTTTTACTCTATGATAACTGATGTTACTTTTCTGGCATTTTACTGTTCTTGAGTCATATCTATTCTCATATCTCATGCTGCTCCAGCCCTGATCTAAACCAGCTCAGTCTCTGGGACTTTTTTTTTACTGCAGCCTTGTGTTTTCCTTGTCCAGACAACCAGGGCTCAGACGTAACTCTATTTTCTCCCCTTTGTATGCATCCCTGATGAAACCTTCCTTCTCATTCAGATGTAACATACATATAATGGTCTTCTGTATGTGCCAGGCACAGAGCTTAGGGTATTCACATATGTTTAATTCTTACAGATTATACCTGACCCCATAGCCAGTCATTTTACAGATGATTTTAGAATGAAGTAACTTACTCTAGCAAGTCAATGAAGTAACTTAACTCTAGCAAGCCTGAATTCAAATCCATGTCTTCTGTCCCCCAGACCTAGCTTGCTCCACCACAACAGAGCTACTTTCCCCTTGCAGAAGCAATCATATAACTCCATTACAGCATACAACAGGCTGAATTTGTCAAACAGGTGAAATTATATGCCCATAGAGTTAGGAGATCCACAGTAGGAATGTGCCTAAACAACAGGCATGAAAGCCTTTTCTTCAAGCCTGAAAGAAGTATACCTTGTTAAATTTTTGCTTAAAGCCAAAGTCTTTCTCATTTTTAGACCCTAGACAAATACCTGTTGTCTTTGTGGTATTCATGGTGGCCTCCAGAGGGTCCATCCAGATGCATCAGTAAGTTGAACTTTTTTTTTTTAACTTTTTATTGAAATATAATATGCAAACATAGAAGTGCACATATCATAAGTATATGGCTTGATGAATTTTCAGTCCGAATATACCTATGTAACCAGCACCCTAATCAAGAAACAGAACATTACCAGAATTTTAGAAGCCCTTTGTGCTCTACTCCCCCAAGGATAACCATCATCCTGACTAAGTCCCACAATTTATCCAAGTATTGTTGATAGAATTTGGCTACTTTCTATTTCTGTATATTACAAACAGTATTTAGAACATTATTGTGTATGTACTTGGGTGCACATGTGCTTGTATTCTAGTGAGGATATAAGAGTAGAATTGGTCAGCCGTTGAGTATATGTTTTGTATTAGTTTCCTGTTGTTTCTGTAACAAATCACCACAAATTTAGTGACTTAAAGCAATATAAATTTATTCTCCTACATTTCTGGCAGTAAGAAGTCCACAATGAGTCTTTTGGGTTAAAATTCATATGTTAATAGGTCTGCTTCCTTCTGGAGTCTCCAGTGGGAAATCTGTCTCCTTGTCTTTTGTTTCTAGCTTTTAGAGCTACATTCCTTGCATTCTTTGGCTCAGGGCTCCTTCCTCCATTATCAAAGTCAACAGTACAGCACTTTCAAATCTTCCTTGCTTCTGTCTTTATATTGCCTTCTCTCTTATAAGAATCCTTCTGATTACATCAGGACCTCCCAGATATTAAGAATAATCTCCCCCTCTCAAGATCCCAACTTAATCATATCCATAAAGTCATTTTCGCAGGTAACATTTACAGGTTCCAGGGATTAGGATGTGGACATCCTTGGAGAGTCACACATTTTTCAGCCTACCTTACATATGTTCCACTTTATAAATATGGCTAGCACTACCAGGTGATACTCCTACTAGCAATATAAGAGAATTCTGGTTGTTCTACATCCTCATCAACTCTAGATCTATTCCTTCCTTTTCACTTTACCCAGCTTTTTTCCCCCCTGTATACCTCAAAACTGTCTAGAAAATCAAACTTTCTGTATACACAGTTATGCCCATAGCCTTCCTTTCCCTTTCTAAGCACAATAATTCTCCTCGTTGCTATTTCTGTTAGGAAAGAACATTTTAAAAAATGAGTTCTACCCTATAGCAAAATGGGATGCCTTATGAGGTGATAAACATTTTGTCACTAAAGGTATTCAGACATATGCTAGATGAACATTTGTAGGAAAACTATAAAGACAAACTCATTATTGAATAGAGGTGCTCTGTTAATAAGCCAGAGACTAGAAGCTGAAGGACTTAGGCTTTGGTTTTGAGTTTTCTATTTACCATGTAGCCATAAGCAACTTACTTAACTTCTGTAAACTTTATTTTCCTTATTTTTATACTGAAGGTATTACTACATGCATTTGCTATAATGATCAAATGCCACCTCCTCTGAGTTACGTGGTCACATAACCATTTCTGTAACATGAGCATATATATTTTTAAACATAGTTACCTATTACTTTTGCTATAGTACTGATAACATTGAACTATAATGACATACTACTTACTGCTTCTTATATGATTCTTCAAATTCTGCAAAAGCAGATTTTTATGACTCCACCCCAAAACTGCTAGAACTCATACAGGAATTCAGTTAAGTGTCAGATTATAAAATCAATGCACAGAAATCAGTTGCATTTCTTTACACCAACAAGACAGAAGAAAAAGAAATTAAGGAGTCAATCCCATTTTTCACCATAAGATACCTAGGAATAAATCTAATCAAAGAGGCAAAGAATCTGTACTCAGAAAACTATAGAATACACATGAAAGAAATTGAGGAAGACACAAAGAAATGGAAAAACGTTCCATGCTCATGGATTGGAAGAACAAATATTATGAAAATGTCTATGCTACATAGAGCAATCTACACATTTAATGCAATCCCTATCAAAATACCATCATTTTTTTCAAAGAAATGGAACAAATAACCCTAAAATATATATGGAAAATTTGGAAAGGTCCCCAAATAGCCAGATGAATGTTGAAAAGGGAAACCAAAGCTGATGGCATCACAATTCCAGACTTCAAGCCCTATTACAAAGCTGTAATCATCAAGACAGTATGGTACAGGCACAAATACAAACACATAGATCAATGGCACAGAATAGAGAACCCAACTCTCAACTCTATGGTCAACTAACCTTCACCAAAGCAGGAAAAAATGTCGAAGGGAAAAAAGAGAGCTCTCCAACAAATGGTGTTGGGAAAACTGGACAAACACAAGCAGAAGAATGAAACTGGACCATTTTCTTTTACTACACACAAAAATAGACACGGAATGGATGAAAGACCTCAGTGCAAAACAGGAATCCATCAAAATCCTTGAGAGAACATGGGAAGAAACCTCTTCTACCTCAGCCACAGCAACTTCTTCCTAGAAACATCACCAAATTCAAGGGAAGTGAGGGTAAAAAAGAACTGTTGGGACTTCATCAAATTCAAAGCTTTTGCATAGCAAAGGAAGCAGTCAACAAAACCAAAAGACAACTGACAGAATAGGAGAAGATATTTGCAAATGACATATTGGATAAAGGGCTAGTATCCAAAATCTCTAAAGAACTTATCAAACCCAACACCCAAAGAACAAATAATCCAATCAAGAAATGGGCAGAAAACACGAACAGACATTTCTGTGAAGAAGACATCCAAATGGCCAACAGACACATGAAAAAGTGTTCAACATTACTCGCCATCAGGGAAATACAAATCAAAACCACAGTGAGCTACTACCTCACACCAGTCAGAATGGCTAAAATTAACCAGTCAGGAAACAAGAGGAGTTGGCAAGGATGTAGAGAAAGGGAAACCCTCCTTCACTGTTGGTGGGAATGCAAGCTGGTGAAGCCACTCTGGAAAACAGTATGAAGATTCCTCAAAAAGTTGAAAATATAGCTACCCAGCAAAATATAGCTGACCCAGCAATCGCACTACTGGGTATTTACCCCAAAGATACAAATGCAGTGATCCAAAACATCCCAATGTTTATAGTAGCAATGTCCACAATAGCCAAACTATGGAAAGAGCCTAGATGTCCATCAACAAATAAATGGATAAAGAAGATGTGAGATATATATAGATAGATAGATAGATCTAGATAGATCTATCTATCTATATATAGATACATGATGCAGCCATCAAAAAAACTGAAATCTTGCCATTTGCAGTGACATGGGTGGAACTAAAGGGTATTATGATAAGGGAAATAAGTCAATCAGAGAGGGATAATTATCATATGATCTCACTGATTTGAGGAATTTGAGAGATAAGACAAAGGCTTATAAGGAAGGGAGGGAAAAATGAAACAAGATGAAACCAGAGAGGGAGAAAAACCTTAAAAGACTTAATCTCAGGAAACAAACTGAGGGTTGCTAGAGTGGAGGGGGCTGGGAGGGATGCGGTGGCAGGGTGATGGACACTGGGGAGGGTATGTGCTATGGTGAGTGCTATGAATTATATAAGACTGATCAATCACATACCTGTACCTCTGAAACAAATAATACATTATATGTTAATTTTTAAAAAGGCAGGTGTTTTAGGGGGTGTGTTTTCTAATGTAAATTCTGTTCTAAGCAGAATAAATTGTATATGGTAGATGTACAGCAAATATGTGAATCTTATTTCTGTCATAGCACTGGTCTAAGAATCTAGTATAATGCCGGCTAAGAACATTTAGAATTTCAGAACACTTCCAAGATGCATTGTGTTGTTCCTGTCATTAGTATCTTGTTGGTCCAAGCAGTAAGTCTCTGGGTCAGTCACTGAAGCCATTTGGAGACCCCTCATCAGGGAAGAATTCTGGGAGGGGAGTGACATCTGTCCCATCTGACTTTCTCTTTGAGGAACATGGGGTGTTCTCTGTAGGACACTATTTCTGCCTCTCTGAAGAGCAGCTCTAATTACTGGTGTTAATTAGTTGCAACTTAAGGTCCTCCGGGCAATTTGTGGAAGTGCAAATTGCATCTAGGCTCTCCAGGATTTGATGTCCTTTCCCTTGATGTTTCATACCATCTCTCTTCCCGTGAAATAAGAGCAGAAGAAGGAAAACATGCCTGAATGGGGCCAAAACCTAAAGGTCAGCTTTATAAAGGGCCTCCTTTGCCACTCTCCTCTTCAGAATAAACCTCAGGTGCCACTCACGTGGCTGCAAACATTTGGGCAATCAGAGGAATGATTTACTCCTACATTCCTTGGACAAATGTTTGAGAGTTTTGTCTGTACTAAGCTTTGTGCTGAGTGCTGATAATGCAGAGGTGAGCATATGTGGGCCCATGCCTCTAAGCTGCTCATAGTCTAGTGGGAAAGACAGATGTGAAAGTAGACAATTACAAGATAATCTGATGAGGAGGACAAAAAGAAAAACAATAAACAGAATTGATAACAACTACCATTTATTTCCAAGGTAATAGTCTAGATGCCCTACATCTGTTTTCTCTAATCTTTATAGTAGGGCATCATTATTTTTTCACCACACCCAGTGCTCCATGCAATCCGTGCCCTCTATAATACCCACCACCTGGTACACCGACCTCCCACCCCCCGCCCTTCAAAACCCTCAGATTGTTTTTCAGAGTCCAGAGTCTCTCATGGTTCACCTCCCCCTCCAATTTACCCCAAAGTTTGACTTTGAGCTGATCTCTTACCTTCTAAAACTGGAAAAATGATATTACCTATTATAATACTGTTGCCCCTAAATCCAGCCTCCTTTATTGCCAGCTTCCCTCAAGAAAGATTGTGCTTAGCATGGGGGCCCAATATCCTTCATGCATTAAAGTTTTCAGGTTTCCTATCTCTAGCTCCTAAGCCCCTGCCTTGAGTTTTAGAGAGCATTGGGCCTGGGGAGTGGTTTCTCCTTTATCGGAGGCATAAAATGAACAACCATCAAACGACAACAAACCTTTGGCCTTCTTTTCCTTTTCTGTGCTAAGACATAGAAATACATTTGGAGGATAGGGGTCTTTGGCATGACAGGTTCCTTTGTCTGAAGGAATAAAGAATGAAAGATCAGGGTCCAGAGGGGAGAAAGCAAAGGACTCCTTGCTTAGGGCTAGTTTCAGGCTCTGGGTCTGAGAGATGAAGGCAAAGCAGTTGTTTAGTGGCGAAAGAACAAGGATATCTGAAAGAAGTCCTTTTTAAGAATAAAAATGAACAGATGATGCTTTCTATTTCCTGAGCATTTTTAAGGTGCCAAGCACTCTCATATAATCCTTGCATATTTTATTTACCATAGTCTTCAAATAACTCTATGAGATACATACTATTTCACCCATTTTGTAGACAAAGAAACAGGCTCAGAGACTTTAAGACACATAGCAAAATCACACAGCTAGTTAACTGCAGAGCTGGGACTTTAATCCAAATCCCTCTAACTTAAAGGATTATGTTCTTTTCACATGGTATGCTCTTTCTATTCCTAAGGGATTAGTCATTCTAAATAAAATGATTTAAAGTTACTGAATATACTTGGAAGTATCCAAAGCACCATCCTTTTTGTTGTTTTAAATGAGTTGTTTGTTTTATATTCCTTTGAGTATGGAGGTAATCTGTAGTTAATGAATGAATTAAATAATTGATTAAACCCATTTTTCTATTAACATTATAACAGTACTTCCATTAATATGAAAATATAAATGTGTCTCAGAGAAGTTTCCTTTGACATTATAATGACTATATTAAAATTTCAAATATAATAATGAAATTCTAATTGTTTTAGAGAAACAATTAAAGTAGGCTATATATAAATGCTCTGAAAGAACTATGGGATGTGCACGAAGTACCAAAGAGTTTTCAGAGAAGTTGTTATTAAAAAAACCACATAATTTTCATTAAAGTGGGCTATAATTGCAAAATAATAATCATTTAAAGAGAATCTTTTGTTTGAAGTATTACAGTGAACAAAACAAGAATTGACAGGTTAAAACATACAATGTGGCAATTTAGACAAAGAAGTATAATCCAAATTCAGGTTTATTTATAGCCTTTCATGATCTTCTTTAAGTAGGCAATGTAAGATATATGCAGTGTGTCCCTCCTGATCTTCTCTCCACCCTTTTACCATATGATTTTACACCTCACCCCCAGGCCTGCCTGTGTAGATCACATTGACCTATATGTATTTCCAGTCTATCAGGGATACCACCAAAAGACAGAGGGAGGGAGAAATATAAAGTTGTGGTATGTATTTCTCCAGTTTCCTCCCTGAGGGGTGATATTGGATGGCCATGTCCCTTCTCACAGTTTTTGGAAAGGGGCCCTCTCAACACAGTCCCTCAGCTTCCAGGGTCTGGTAACCACTCCCTCCTCCCTTTCCCCTTCCTGCCTTAGGAGATAGCTAGCCTCTGGGTACTACACTATTCACCCAGGTTTTCCTATTCTGCTTCCCCTTTTGAAAATAGTCCTCCTTTAAATTCTCCTATGCATTAGCTAGTTTGAATGTGCCACCAAGTTTCCTGCTGTGACCCTGGGTATTAACCAAGTGGGGTTTTGTATACCTGTTTGCCTTGTTTTTGTTTCTGTTTTTGTTTGTTTTCACGAAATCATAAAGTTGTCTCAGTTCAGGTACTAAATTTTAAGCAAGTCCTATCATCTCTCTAGACTTCAATGATATCATCTTTAAATTTTGAATAAAAATTTCTAGATCCCAGGTTGCTATGAGGATTAAATAAAATAAATTGGGTAAAGCATTTAGCACAGTTATTGGCACATAGTAGATGCTCTGAAAATATTTGTTTCCTCTTCCTTTCTTTCCTGAATTGCTTAGCACTGTATTTGTTAAAGGAGAATATATGATTTGGGGGAATTGATAGAGCAGGCAACGTTTTGGTAGATGTGACAGTGAGTTTTTAGGCACCAGAGATATTTAAGCCCAGGCTGGGAGCTACTTGGAAAAAAATGCTAATTCTGGGAATTAAACTGGAAAGCTAGTCCAGATGAGTGGAGATTTCAATCCCTCCCTCATTATGCAACACCCAACTACACCATTTTTTAAATTAACGTGTAATGTATTATTTGTTTCGGGGGCACAGGTCTATGATTCAATCAGTCTTACACAATTCACAGCACTCACCATAGCACATACCCTCCCCAGTGTCCCATCACCCAGGCACCCTATACTTCTCACTCCCCACCCCTGCAACAAACCTCAGTTTGTTTTCTGAGATTGAGTCTCTTATAGTTGGTCTCCCTCTGTGGTTTCTCTTGCTTCATTTTTTCCTCCCTTTCCTAGAGGGTATTATGCTAAGTGAAATAAGTCAATCAGAGAAAGAAAATTAACATATGATCTCACTGATATGAGGAATTTGAGAAAAACCTCTACCATTTTTAAAAGGAATCAATTGCTGGGTAGGTTTCTACTGTAAGTACCCACATTGCAAAGGGTAAGATTTCAAATTGAGTCTGTTTCTGGGCCTACTCACCCATTCTCACCTGGACTCTCTACCATCCCTTGAAGAGAACATTAAAAATAGCCTTGTTAAGTGAAATAAGACAAATACTGCATGGTATCACTTGTTATATGTGGAATCTTTAAAACAAACAAACAAAAAAATGAACTCATGGGGTGCCTGGGTGGGTCAATTGGTTAAGTGTCTGAATTCAGCTAGGTCATGATCTCAGGGTTGTGGAATTGGGCCCCACAGCAGGGTATACACTCGGTATGGAGACTGCTTGGGATTCTCTCTCTCCCTTTCCCTTTGCCCCTCTCCCTACTTGTCTCCCTGTATTTAAAGATTTAAAAAAAAAAAAAAAAAAAACCTTCATAAAAACAGGAAATAGAAAAGTGTTTGCCAAAGAGAAGTTGATAAAACTTCTCTTCATATAAACTTCATATAAACTTCCAGTTCTGCGATGAGTAAGATCTGAGGATTTAATGTATAATATGATGACTATAGTTGATAATACTGTGTTGTATAATTGACATTTCCTAAGATAGTATGGAAATTAAATGTTCTTATTGAAAAAAAAAAGGAAGTAAATATGTGAGGTAGTAGATGTGTTAGTTAACATGGTCGTGGGAATCCTTTCACAA
This sequence comes from Mustela putorius furo, assembly GCF_011764305.1. Taxonomy (NCBI): domain Eukaryota; kingdom Metazoa; phylum Chordata; class Mammalia; order Carnivora; family Mustelidae; genus Mustela; species Mustela putorius. The sequence goes on along the minus strand of NW_025422005.1, from coordinate 38,360,676 downwards.
TATATACAAGTATCATATCATCACATTGTATACTTTATAATACAATTTTATTTATCAGTTATTCCTTAATAAAACTGGGGCAGGAGGAATAACCTTGCAACCTCGAGTCTGGCTAGCTCCAAACATATCTCACTTATCTACAAAACTATTCTTTGGTATTCATGCCCATTTTCATTTCACAATTTTTTTTCCACCAATTATGCCAGGCCTTTGTTGGACCCTAGAGAAATAGTATCTAGTCAGTAGATATTTATTGATCACTTGCTGGATGCTAGACCCTATCTTAAGACTTGGGGAGACAACATGAACAAAATGAAGTCTTTTCCCTGATGAAACTGTCAGTATAGTGGGGCAAAATACATAACAAAACAAATATATAGTATACTATCAAGTATTGATAAGTAACATAGAGAATAGTAAGTCAGGAAGAAGAAATAGAGAGTTGTAGAGGAGGAATATTTTAGATAATGTGAGCATTTGGGTAAAAATCTGAATGAAATAAGAGAGTGAGCCATATGAAGCTCTAAAGAAATATATTCCAGGCAAAAGGAGCAACATGGAATAAGGCCTGGAGATGAGAACATGTCAGAAGGCCAGTGTAACTGAGCAGAACTGAGCAAGTAGTAAGAATGAGATCTGAGAAATAGCTAGGAGTTGGATCAGAGGTAGAATTTGTAGGCGGTGTTAAGGACTTAGGGTTTTGTCCTAAATTTTCAATGGCTTTCAACAAAGGAAGTGATGTGAATCAAATTTATGTTTAAAATATCACTTGGCTACCAGCTAGAGAATAGACTAAAGGAGCCAGGGAAGGGAAAAGAGCAAGAGTGAAGGCAGGAACTCATCAAAGAAGTTGCTGTAGTCATCTGGGAGAAAGATGAGGAGGACCTCAGGCCAAGTGGCCCAGCAGAAAGAAAATGGTGCTTTAAGGATACTAGTAAGGAGGCACCTGTGGTGATCCAGAGAGAGCTGGTAGGGCTTGCGTCCTAGAGATGGAGTGCTGAAAAGTGATCAGTTTTAGGAGGTATGTCAAAAGAATGTACTTGCGGGGTGCTAGAGAAAGACAGGAGGCATGACTACCAGGTTTTTGGCCTCAATGACTGGTTAGTGCAATTGAAGAAAGAAAATCAAGAATTCTATTTCAAATGTGTTAGGTTTAAAATGTTCACTTGGTATCCAAGCAAAGATGTCTAGTAGGCATTTAAATACATGTCTGAAACTCGGGGGCAAGGTAAAGCAAGAGATAGAAAATTCAAGAGTTGCAGTTTCTAACTGAATTTTAAAGCCCCAGGATTGGATCAGAGTATAGAATCAGGACAGATTGCATTCTGGCCTTCAGGTTCCTCACAGAACCTGTTTCTCTACCCTACTATTCTGGGATGCTCTGGTGAGAAAAGACCATTTGCTTCTAGATTATCTGCTCAGGTTTGGAGTTATACACATCACAATTCTGATTCTAGCTCCACCTCTCATCAGCTATGTGACCTTGAGGAAATTACTTAACTCTTCAAACCTATTTTCTCATTCTTAAAAGGGACATGTTAATAATAATGAATGGAATATGACAGTCTTTGTAACATAGTAAGCCCTTAATAAATGTTAATTATTAATATTAAAATGATCATACTTATTATTGTTAATGTTAGAAACTCATTGTTGCCCACCCTCTTCTTCCTCCATTTGATCGTCTTTGGGAATGAATGAATTTGGAAGCAAAATGATTATTCTTTCAGCTCTTGACAATATTTCATATGATGCAAAGAACTGACATTATTTTTAGTAAATATTTATTTATATAGATTATGTCTTTATTGTCTTTAATGTTTTAAAGTCTTCCTTTTAAAGAAAAAAATTGACCTGGAAAGACAGTGGTTACTAAAGAGTGAATGACTTTTATTTTTTTTAAGATTTATTAATTTATTTTGAGAGAGAGAATCTCAAGCACACCCCTGCTGAGCACAGAGCCCTTTGCCTGTTGAATCCCAGAACCCTGAGATCATGATCTGAGCCAAAATAAAGAGCTGATGCTCAACAACCCAGACTCCTTCAAAGAATGAGTGATTTTTAAATAATGAGTTAGTAAGAAGCTATCATCCACGTGCTTGGCTAGTTTTCACTCTTGTTTTTCATATCTACTTGGAGGACTGAACACAGTAGTCTAAAGATGTATCTGGGTTTATATAGTAACTATGATTCAAAAAATGTTCATGTGAAGTAGTCTTGTAAATAGAATCAGATTTCAACTGAGAAATTATATATAAAAATCTTACACAGAATATATTATGTAGAGTATTCTTGATGTACTTTTGATGGTTTAAATCAGATCTGTTCAGGAGCATCAAACACAAGGATTAGCGATGGTGTTAGGCATTCAAAAATAAAATATTTTTGTGCAGAGGGAAAATTTTTTGTAGTCATTCATTTATTTGTAGTCAGTTTTTAAGTATCCCCTAAGTATCCCCTATGTGAGAAGTGCTGGGTGCACCAAAACAAATAACTACTAATAATAACTACTGTTCTCAAGCACTTTTTATTGAAGAGAGGAAGACACACGTGTGTGCATACACACATGTTCATTGAAGTGATGTAGATGTTATGGCACAAAGAAAAAAATCTCTAAACAATAGGGAACAGTGGATTCCTACACCTAACTAATTTAAAAATCAGGCATACTTTTGAATATAATTGAGTGTATTCCCTCTATCTTGAAGTTTCCCTATAATTGTTTCTGGCCAAGGAGAGTACTAATAGCCAGCGTGAAATAATGGTGTTTATTGACCAAGAGAAAAGAGGTGCCTGTCAGTGACTCTGAATGTGAAAAATGCTTGTTTCCTGCTATTGTCTGGAATGGCAAAAGTGAGGACCTGGAGCACTGTGGGAGGCTTTTAAATATTTAGTCTGTGCCAACCCACAACTGAGGTATTTGTGTGTTTAACTTGATAGAGAGATGAATTATATATGGGAATCTTTTCCTATCGCTTGCTCTACGTGTGTTGACAAACGTCCCATCATTCTCTAGGAAGCACATGCCACAGGGATTACTACAACGTTCTGCAGACAATTTACTTGTAGGATTTTTATCCCATATGCGGCTTTCTCTTCATCACAGCTGCCTTTTTATTTATTAAAACACAATCACTGAACAGGGAACTTTTCCAGACTTCCTTTTCTTAAAGTGGCATTTTAGAGCTTAGGTCGAATGCCTCCCTAGCGAATGTATAGTTATTGCCAAGATTTTGTCTCTTTGAAGTGTAAGGAAGCCCTTGGCCAACTCTGTTCAGTGGCCAACAATTCCAATGAAAATTTGGTTCTAATTAAAAGAGAAAATGTATCATCTTATTTAAAATTGAAAAAGTTCACAATTTTATGCCAGTTGTCAGTGCATTAGATTAGATCTGGTATATTTTTCCATGGATAATGTTCACCCTATCCACATGTTCCGTCTTGGCCACCTACACAGGTAAGTATATAGTTTTGTTGATTTCTCCATTTGCAAAAGAACATATTAGAGCTATCCTCCACTTAGTAGACTGTAAGAATGTAAGACTGCACTTTTAACTACCAGAGTGGACTATTTGTATTCCAGGAATTTGACACAAAGTGGAGCCTCAAATTCTTTGCTATCTTATTCTGAATAGAAATCTAGTTGCAAGTGACATAGCATTAATCGAAGCCTGCTTGAAGATAACACAGTTCATTAGTTCCCCTGTTCTAAATAATGAGTTAGTAAGATAGATAATCTGGACTGGACTGAAAGCTGGACTGCATTATATTTGTGCTTTATAGAGTTGCCTTTGTATAATCCCCTTTTGATATATTGCACTTGGCCTGCTTTTAAAGACCCCGTAAAATGATCTAATGAACTTTCTTAATGAATTTATTCTAAATATGGTAAGAGTACAGATGCATGCCATATGAAGGCATGAAAAAAAATTGTCAGGTTTCATAACCAGGAAAAATTGTGAGTAACTGGCTTATTTTTTCCCCCAAGCAACTGGATTTTTTTTTTTAATTTTATGAACTCTTAAGAATCATATCACTGTTTATGGTTCCTTTTTTGCTTCAGCTACTAGGAAGCTCAGTTAAAGCCTACTTTCAATGACTGCATAGGACTTTATGGTATGCATCTGTTTGTGGTATCATTACTTCAAGCTTTGTTTCATTTTCCTGCTTATGATACCTTGTTTTCATTTCCTCTTTTGTTTATTATTTATATTTTTATTATATACATCTCTATAATTCACTTCAAATTTGTTTTGGACCTAGGTCTACACACACACACACACACACACACACACACTCACAGAGCCATTTTTGGTCATCATGAGGTCAAAGGTCCAGGAAATTTACTGACTTGGCCCCTTTCTATCCAAGTGCATAGGTTTCTAAAACTATCTAAAGAGCATAGGTATTTCTTTTCAATTTTTCTAGATTTTTATGTAAAAGTAGATATATTGTCGCAGGTTTTTGTTGTTGTTGTTGTTGTTGTTGTTATTGTTTTTATCTGAGTACATATAGAGTTTAAGTATAGAGAAAATATCTGGCTATCTGAGGGCAAGATTTGGGATCTACTACTAGGTTTAACTTCTTTCCTCTCCACAATTTTCCCTCAAAGACATCCCTTCCAGAATGATACACCCCTATACAATTATACATATGTAGAAAATTCCTCAAATGACAAGGGTCTGAAGTAGCTTAAGAAAGATTGTAATCTACTCACCCCTTTCCACTGAATTGTTAAATTGTGGATTTGGGAATCAGATAGACCGGATTCACATTCTAGTTCTTCTGTTCAGGAGCAATATGATACTGACATACTACTAAATTCCTTTCTATCTCTCAAATATTTATCACTAAAAGGAAACAGTTCTTATATCCAAGATTGCTGTGGGTGTTAAATAAGGTAATTGGCTTAGCATGGACCCAGCACACCGAAAATGCCCATTACCTGGTGATAAGAATCTTGCATCAGTACCGCAGGGCACCCACTGAAGGCAGGGAACCTGCGTACTGATTCAAGGTTCTTATCATTGAGTTCATCTATTCAATTCAGCTATTGTGCCAGGAATTTCTAGACATTGAGGATATAAATATAGACACCTAGTGTCTGTCATCAAGGAGCTTATACTTTTGTGGCAGGAAAAAAAAAAAAAAACACTTCAGATGGCGATAAGCACTGTGAGGAAAATAAAACAGTGGGATGAGAGAGAATAACTGCAGTAAGTCTAATTTAAATTAAGTGGTTGGGGAAAAACTTTTTGTGGGGTGGCATCTGGGATGAGATATGAAAGATAAGAAGGAGTTGAGGGAAGAGCTTTCGAGAGAGGGAAGAGGAAACAAAAAGGCCCTGGGAAAGGGCTGAACTTAATGTATTTGTAGAACAGAAAGAAGGCCTGCAGGGTTGGAGCAGAAGAGGAAAGGACAACAGTACAAGATGAAGTAGGTGGGAGTCACATCATGATGATGAGTTTAGCTTCCTATTTTTTGGTGCAGTAGAAAGGCACTAGGAGTTTTTAAGCAGGCACATAAAAAAATTGGATATTACTTAAATATCTCTTCCTTTAAATGGTATGCAAAATCCAGATCTGTCTTGCTTTTCTCTTCACTTTGAAATTCCTTTATTGTCCCTTTATCTCTTGGTAACTTCTTATCCCTCCATTCACCACATCACACATTTTCTCTGCGCTCCAAATACATGTGCACACACCTCTGTCGCAGCTCTCAGAACACTCTTATGGTCAGGATGCCTGTATCTCTTGTAAGACTGAATTTCTCAGTGTAAGGGAACAGAGTAGTGTGTTATTTACCTTTAATTCTCTAATGCTTAGAAAAATGCTTATATGGAAAAGGTACTGAAAGGACACTTAGTTTTACATTATCTATGCAGATCTGCTTTGACTGAGTCAGGAAATTGAGAATTAAACAAATTTTGAAATTTGAGGTAGCCAGGTAGGGCATACTAACCTCAGAGGCAGGGCTGCAGTTCTCTTTTCTGCAGTTTGCATCTGTAGGCTATTCAGAAGCACTTTTGATCCGCTGAGGCTTTGCTGCTTCCAGTGACATGGACACTGGTACAGCTACATTCTGACTGATTTTCAAGTAAATAGAGTTGCAATTTCTGACCAAAACTAAGCCAGAAAAAGCTGCCATTCCTTTCACCCACTTTCCCATAAATATGTATATACAATGCTGGGAATCCATCTTGGGCAAGCTGGAAGCCCTAGGGTAGAACGGGACTCATTTTTGAGAAATATCACATTCTGTAAGGTCTCAGCCCAAAAGGACAGGAAACATTGCTGAATTTATTTTCCAAACCATTCCTGCCTCTGGGACTGATGCAAGCCATGCTCTCTAATAAATCTTCCTTTAAGAACTTTCTCCTTGCATTTGCCTCTTGATCTCATCACCTTTGTCTTCAGCTCATAGAACTTGTTTTTTCTATTCTTTTTTTCCCCCCTTTCTGCAATAACTTGTCAGCCTGCAGAACACTTTCTCAGTGTTACGCTTCAGGATGTAAAAGCCAGCTCGGGGAGAAAGGCCTGGCCTTTCTAACCACTCTACTGTCACAGCCCTCATCTTTCCACACTTACCACCACTTTCTCATGCTCTCCTAAAATTCCAGACCTAGTCTAGTCAAGACACCCCTAGAACTGTCTCAGAAAGGATTAGGCTGCCTGTGAAAGCTTTTGATAGGAAGCTGGCTGCTGTTCAGTAGTCCTGCCTGGAAAAGTTATCTACCCATTTGTTCTATTATAGCTAACACTTCTCCAAAGCCTGAGAGCTCTCTCCTTTGATGCCATCTTAGGCAAGGCAGAGGATGCAGATGCAAAGCAAGAAAGATTACTTGGAGAAAACAGAGTATATGTATGATATATTTAATTGATGATAATCCTCAGTCTGACATTCAGGCTCCATCCCATTCCCTACAGTTGGGTTCAGGTTTCTCTTCAGACTCCTCACCAGTGATTCCCACATAAAACCCATGTTTTAGCTATATAGCCCAGTTCCTTCGAGCACATCTTGTGCTTTCTCATCTCTGGTCCTTTTCATATATACTCCCTCCATCTAAGAAATCTTTCCACCAATTTGAATGATACCCCATTTTATACCATTGCCAAGATTCAGCCTGAAGCCATCCTCTTGAAGAATCCTTCTCTGAACACCCTGTCTCTCCTATGAAAGTCCACTATCTGTGTGATCTTAAACGACATCTTTCAGTGGACACACTGTATCTCCCCTACCACATTCTTATTTCTTATTCATCCCAAGAAGCATTTGAATGTCTGAGCTACCCCTATGTAGAGTTGAGATAGGCAGCTGTTTATATAGTGTGATTTGAGACTATCATATGATCTGAATTTTTTTTTACTGGTCTTTGTTTAATGCTTTGAAGACATCTTATAAAACTAATAACATAATGAATTTCTTGGAATCATAACCTTATAGTCTTTGGAATCCTTTAATGTCAATTCTGTAAAAACCCTTAGAAGATCAATTAGTTTCATCTTGTTTTGTTTGGTTTTTAATTTAATCTTCTTGTTTTTTAGTTGGAGAAATTGCTTTTCAGAGCAGCAAAGGAGTTGACAAAGACCACACATATAATTCAAAATTTCTTTATCAAGATTATTGTTCAACAACATAACTCTAATTATCTAGAAGGCAAATGTGGCTTATGTTGGTGCTGTTTTCATTGTCTCAAGTTAGATTGGTTATTTATAAATGTACAAGATACAGTTTCTTTAGTTACTAAGAATAGGAATTATTCTGTTTAGCTCAGACAAAAGAAATGCATTTGCAAGATATTGGGGATTTATAGAATCAATGGGAGTTGGAAAGAGACAGGGACTTAGGGTGAGCAAGAAGGGAAAAGCTCCAGCACAAGGCAGAGGAACCCACAAAAGTAGCTTTGGAGTGGAAAAGTCCGGTCAGGACATGAAGGAACTCCAAGCCTTTTATTATTTTTTATCTATTCAAAATACAGATTCTATGGAGGTCATTAACATAGACAGGGCTATGTGCTTTGATTATGGGACAGCAAGGCCTTTCCCTGTGGCTCTAACGAACTATAGACAATGATGAAGGAGTCATTTAAGTGTAGGAAGTAATTTGTTGTTAGGGCAAAGAAAGAGATGCTCAGCAGCCAAAATTTACTAATGCCAACTATGACAAGAATGCCTCATTGAAAGAAAGTTGAGTAAATAATTCTGATACCTCCCAACTATGGACCACTGGTGTATGTCAGGAGCTTTACATGTTTGTTCTTATTAGATCCCTTGGACAAATTTTCAAAAAAACTAATATCATTCCCATTCTGAAAATCAGAAAACTGAGGGTAAAAGAGGATAAGTCAATTGCCTAGCAAAACCTGAATTAAAACCAGATCTATTTATCTCTAAAGTCTATGTTCTCACTAATGCTCTAAGCTTTCATGCATGTGAAAGAGTTAATGCAATTACTGGAACGTGGTAGGTATTCTTTCCTGAAGGAGCATGACCAGTAGGGAGATGTTACTGGTACTTGCTGCTCTTTCTGCCTGCATTGCTTTCCCCCAGAAATTTGTTGGACTGACTCTTTCACTTTATTTAGCTGTCACCTCACCAGAAAGGCCTTTTTTGACAAAACAATATAACAAACATTACTGTCCTACTTTACTTTCTATTTCCTTATGCTACCTCATAGCACTGGTCATTCACACACACACACACACACACACACACACATTTGTCTATTTGCTCTCTCCTATAAAAATGGGAACTTTGTTTTATATGCTCGTTTACCCTCAGCATCAAGAACTCTGTCTGGAAACAATTATTTGATGAGTGGACAACACAAATGTAACTGGAAGAGTACTTCTCAGCTCTGTCTCTAACCTCCAGTATGGCTTTGGCTCGGTCATTCACCTCTCTAGGCCTCAGTTGTAAAATGTAGAGATCATATCAATGAATCATGGGACACTACATCAAAAACTAATGATGGACTGTATGATGAACTAATATAACAAAAATTTTTTAAATGAAAAGATCAGATCAGATTAAGCCTAACCTCCCCTTTGCCTTATTTCTTGCCATCTGAATGCTTGGTTTTTATATATTTGGTTGGTTTTTACATATTTGCTTAGTTTTTATATATTGTGCTTCCCTGGCTAGCTTTCTTTTTTAAAAAAAGCACTTTAGAAGAAACTAAAAAATATTTCAAAGACACTGGACTAGATAATCCTTAAAGTTATATCTTTTTTAAAAGTATATAGTCGTATCAGCATAAGGAGTTTATAGACCTCCCAGATAGATTACAAAGTCTTTCAAAGAATGATTATGCATTTCTTACTGCAAGAAAATAAAAAGTTCTTTGCCCCCTATGCTTCTGGTTCTTAAATTTAAGGAAGAGGACTTATGAAGTTCATTTACTTACTTCAATTACCAGAAGCTCTTTATTGCATCCATTTCATAATTTTAATTAACATAATAATCCTGAAAAGTAGGAAGTTATGGAATTCATGAATTCAGAATTTCTAAGATTAATAAGTGTACTGAAGTATGAAAGCTCTTTCACATAATTTTCTTAACTGTGAAGATCAGTGGTATAGAAAGGAATCTGTACTGTTCCCAGGCAGATGATGGATATTGAGAAATTGACTTAGACACTATCTTTCATGTGATGGAGACTAAAATATCAGAACTGATTCCTGTGAGTCAACATTTTAACCAGTTACTTTGTGAGGGCATGATCTAATGGAACATAGCTAGCGCCCACTTAAAAGCCAATGGCCTTTGAGTAGAGGGGATAACTGAGAACATATTTAAAATAAAAAGGTCTATCAAACAAGAAGATCTAACAATTATAAATAATGATGCCTCCAGCAGCCAATTATATAAACCAATTAATAACAAAATTAAAGAAACACATTGATAATAATACAGTAATAGGGGTCTTTAACACACCACTCACTGCAGTGGACAGATCATCTAAGCAAAAGATCAGCATGGAAACAAGGGCTTTGAATGACACACTGGGCCAGATGGACTTCACAGATACATTCAGAGATTTTATCCTAAAGCAGCAGAATACACATTTTTCTCAAGTGCACATGGAACATTCTCCAGAATAAATCACATAGTGGGTCACAAATCAGGTCTCAACTAGTACCAAAAGATTGGGATTATTCCCTGCATATTTTCAGAACACAGAGCTTTATTTTTCTTATTTTTAATTTTATTTTTAAATTTTTTTTATTTTTAATTTAATTTTTTATTTTTAATATTTTATTTATAATTTTAAATATTATTTTATTATTTTAATATTTTTATTTTCATTACTTTATTACTTTTAATACTTCTATAATTTTTAATATCAATATTGTATTTTTATTTATTTTATTTTTTTGATTGTGTTATGTTAGTCACCACTTTAAAACTTTAAAACTTGAACTCAATCATAAGAGAAAATCTGGAAGTAACACAAATTAGGAAATTAAAGAAAAAGTTTTACTAAGAAATTAAAGAAAAAATTTTAAAGTTCATGGAAATAAATGAAAATGAAAACACAACTCTTCAAAACCTTTGGGATCTAGCAAAGGCAGTCCTAAGAGTAAAGTATACAGCAGTACAAACCTTTCTGAATAAACAAGAAAAGACTGAAATACACAACCTAGCCTTATACCTACAGGAGCTGGAGAATGGACCTCAAATAAAGCCTATATCCAATAGGAGAAGAGAAATAAAGATTAGAACAGAAATCAATGAAATACAAACCAAAAGAACAGTAGAACAGATCAATGAAAGTAGGAGCTTGTTCTTTGAAAGAATAAGATTGATAACCCCCTAGCCTGACTTATCAAAAAGAAAAGAGAAAGGACCCAAATAAATAAAATCTACTAGTGGCTCTTCACTTCTTTTGGATCAGTTCTTACTCCACAACATGGCTTACAAAGCACCATATGATCTAGTCCCCTTATACCTTTTTGACCTCATCTTTTGCTAGTCCTTGACTTAAGCACTCTCCCATTCACTCACTCACTCATTCATTCATTCAATAGATTTTTTTATTTAGTACTAAACTTGAGTTAGCCATTAGGGCTTCATGATGAGTAGAGATATGGCATCACTCTAAGGGAATAGGGAAGAACAATGGTAAACTATAATAAAGTATGATGCATGTTATCATAGAGTAGTACAGGGATAACAGGGGCATAACTAGTGGTGGGGGAGAGAATAATTTCCAGAATTGAGACCAAAGGTAAGTAACTATAGGTATTGTGGGCTAAACATAGTTAGGCACTTGTTACTAGGCTCCTGTAGTTTGACAACTTCGCTCACCTATAGACTTAGTCCCAGCCAGGTAGGGCACTTGGTTCTATTCTGCAGATAGTCATAAGAGGCACTGGCAAGAAGTTGAAAATTCCTCAATTCCCAGGAATTTTTTTTGAATCATGACTGAGTCCTGACCTAACTCAGCCTTCTAGACAGGATGATGGATCTTTGCCTTCCCCTTTGACTCCTGTGTCAGTCTATATTCTTGACCTAGGACTTGTTCTGACCCTGCCATGTTGCTGAATCCATCCTTCCGGAGTCTTGGCAGCTATCACATGACCTCAGTAATTCTTCTGGCTTGCTTACAGAAGACTGTCTTTCTCTGTATTAGACTTTCCCAAGGTTCTGTCATATCTCAGTCTCTGTTTTTCAGTCAGTGCTTTGCCTCCTCAGCTCAAATCCCATACCTCTCAGCCTGCCACACCTTAAGCATCTATGGGTCATCAAGTCATTACTTCATTTACATGAAGCAGTAGCCTGGTGCTGCTCACTCATCTTCTGAAGACTGACATCCTAAGGGATATCTCCTCAGGATTTCCATTCTGTTCCCCATGTATCTGTTCCAGCCTTTCATTCCTGGTAGGGTAGATCTTACTCCTCATTCCCTTTGTCATAGTGGTAAAGAATAAATTTGGTGTCACCTGGCTTGAAACCTTGTATGTACCTCCTCTCTGGGAAGTAATCCTACTTTCCTCCTTCTCACTGATTCTGATCACATCATCATCCGCTTGAGACTGTAGTTGTACCTTTTGCCCGGAAAACTGGAAGCCGTTTGCTGTCTGTGCCTCTGCCCTCCCTTGGTTTTTCCTCAGCAGAGATATATATATACATAGATAGATAGATAGATAGATAGATAGATATGGATTATTCCCTCATGTCATTCAGTTTCTACTAAATGGTTACCTCTCTGACCACCCTAACTAAATTAACCCCCTCCATCACCCTCTATGACCTTTACCTTGCTTTATTTGTATTCATTACACGGATCATTACCTTACATTATATTATGTATTAATTTGTTTATCTGTCTTTCTCACTAGAATTTAAGTTTCACGAAAGTATGGAATTGCTTTTTTTTACTTCTGCTTCCTCAATATCTAGAAGAGTACAACATGAGAAGCTCTTAGGCAAAATTTATTGAATGAAAAAAGGAAGGAAAAAGTGAAAAAGAAGAAGACATCAAGGTGGCTTCTGAGGTTTCTGTCTTGTTCAGTTGAATGGATGGAGATGGTAGGGCTATTTACTGAGTTGGGAATACTTTCAGAAGGCCAGGTATGGAGGAGGTCAGGAGATCCATTTTGATCAGGTAGAATGTTAGGTAACTTTAAGACATTCAAGAACAACAAGTAGGTTGGCAGATGAGTAAGACCATATAAATTTATCATTCCAAATGAAACTAAAAGTAAAGTTTTGCATATTTTTTGAAATATTCACCAATTGCTTTATTACACTGGACTTACAAAATAATTATTTTAAAAAATCAAAATTTGTGGAACATCTGAGTGGCTCAGTTATTAAGTGTCTGCCTTTGGCTAAAATCATGATCCCAGTGTCCTGGGATCGAGCCCCAAATCCGGCTCCCTGCTTGGTGGGAAGCCTGCTTCTCTCTCACCCAATCCCCCTGCTTGTATTCCCTTGCTCACTGTGTCTCTCTCTGTCAAATAAATAATGTCATAAATAAATAAATAGATAGATAATCAAGATTTGTTTTGAGTAAAAGATAAAGTAGGGGCACCTGGTTGGCTCGGTTGGTTAACCAACTGCCTTTGGCTTGGGTCAAGATCCCAGAGTTCTGGGATCAAGCCTTGCATGGGGCTCCCTGCTTCTCAGGGAACCTGCTCCTCCCTCTCCCTCTGTCTGCCGCTCCCCCTGCTTGTGTGCTCTCTTTGTGTCAAGTAAATAAATAAAATCTTTTTAAAAAGAAATTAAAGTAAAATAAATATATATCCATATATATATTAAAGCAGAATTTTTGGAAAAAATTCTATTTATTTTCTTTAAACCAATTCAGTAACTTTCAGCACATGTGCTTCAACCAGTTTCTTAGCTACATGTGTATTTAATACTATGTCATTATTATATTTATGAAGAATATCTTTTTTATGATAAAGATTTATTATTTTTATTTTTGATAACATTGTCTGAGTCTTCTTCAGAATTGTATTTTGTGGTTAATAAGTTTGAAATCATTGACACATTCAAAGAATTCTTCTTTGTAGATCATAGTATCCTTAAAGAAAAGACATTATCTCTATAAGTGCTGAAGTAGTTGGTAAACTTAGAGCAAATTCTCCCAAACAAAGGATATTCTCCGTTGTAAACTTTTTAGTATTGAAATATGTAAACATTTCAGTCCAAATATTTTCATAGTTACTCTCTTGTTTACTCCCTCCAGAAACATTTTCTTGGATTAATATTTTTTATAAAACAACTTTTGTCAAATAAGATGCTTCTTGAGGGGCGCCTGGGTGGCTCAGTGGGTTAAGCTGCTGCCTTTGGCTCAGGTCATGATCTCAGGGTCCTGGGATCGAGTCCCACATCAGGCTCTCTGCTCAGCAGGGAGCCTGCTTCCTCCTCTCTCTCTGCCTGCCTCTCTGCCTACTTGTGATCTCTCTCTGTCAAATAAATAAATAAAATCTTAAAAAAAAAAAAGATGCTTCTTGACTCTTAAATTTCATCAAATACAGATGCTGCAAAATTGTAGGCCTTCTCAATTTCATACTACTCTGGCACAATATATTGTGTAAATTTCCAATTAAAAATAGGAGCTTCATCACAAAATTCTCCTCCTAAAGTAAGTTATCGCAAAGTATAATCATTGAATTTCAAAATTCAATCTTGTATTCCAGTTGTGCTTTCATCATTTAATTTATGCAGTTCCTCCCATGCTTTTGTAGAGATAAATGTCATGTCTTCTTGTTTGCAAGCTTTGTTTTCAGTAGTTGCAATTTGATAAAAGCTTTAAAAGCTGAAATACTTTGGTACTTCATTTGTTGAATATTTGATTAGAAATTTCCAGTTGATTTTGAACAAAATGCAACCTAATTTTTTTCCCATTTAGAGACCTCATTAACAAAATTTAAAGGTCTCATTAACAACAACAACAAAAAAGCAAAATCAATGTTGATTAACACACCAGCTTATTAAAGGCTCAAAATCTCTAAAATCCTATTGATGGCAGACAGTAAATAAAATAAGCATGGTCTGCCTCCATGAAAAAAAAAAAATTGTGTTTGTGGTTTACAATTAACTTCATAAAAATTGTATTGTTCACTTGCTTTGTGTAAATTTTGAGAACTATATTTCCTATTTTGAAGGTAGAAAATAGAAGCTTGTTTGGATACAATTATGATTTATTTAGATACCGCAAACCAAAATAAATTTCAACTCAATAGGTTTGTTGATTTAACAAGTATATGGCTTTGACTAAAATTCATATATTATTGTAGTGAAAAAATAAGTAATTTATCTTTAGTGCTCACTTTTTATTTTACTGAGTTAGCAAGAACATTACCACTAAGACAGTATTTTACCTTCAACAGAATGAATTTAGAAAAACTGTACTTTGATTCCATGAATTGGCTGAAAGTAATTATATTACACTGGAATTAAGATAATTATTTTCTATTTGAAATATCTGATGACACTGATTTAAAACTGCTGGTTTTAGTTCTGCTAATAGTGAAAAGACATTAATGGCTACCACTTTATATACAAGAAGACTTGGTATTAAAACTAATTGAAATTATTTTAGAAGAACAGTCATGTACTCTAAATAAAAGTGATACTACACATCACTCCGAAGTGTAGGTTTTCATTTATAGTACATGGACTGTTCTAAAATAATCTCAATCATTTTTCTTCTATGCTCCTGCTTTTATGTGTATAAATTATAGTCTTTGGGCACAAGTTTTCTTAAAATAACTGTTAAATCAAGTAGATGCTGACGTTTCTTCAGCAGATTTATGTTCTCTGGTTTTTATGTGGTCATGTTATCAGTACACCCCTACAGTGGATAATAAATACCAACAAACATCTTATACAAGTTACATGTTCATTACTAAATTTCATGAGAAATGAAAAGCTAGCACTTAACTTTCTTAAAACATGCACTTCCGTATTTTGGAGGCTCATTGCTGGTGAAAGGATTTATTGTGATTTTTTTTTTTTTAAGAGTAACCAAAAAATTCAGTAAATCATTTTAGATTTACACTACATGATGCCAAAAGCTATTAAACTATTCTCTATAAGAAGGAATGCTCAGTCTCTATTTCCCAAACATATTCCACATTCCCCTAACCTATAATTTTACACATGTCCTATCAGTCCACCCAGCTGGTGACCTGAAAGCTCCATTCATCTGGTTGCTGCATGGATGGTTGGCTGGTATAGCAAGCTGCCAGCAGGGGCACCACCTTTGAATATTTCTCCCACCACCATCTGTGGCATGAAAGTTAACTGCCTCCCTGTAACCATACAGACACAGGTAGTTTTATCAGACAGTATACCTCTTTAAAAGAGAGGTGTTGGAAAAAAAATAATCAAATAAATAAATAAATAAATAAAGAGAGGTGTTGGTTATATTGGGTATGGGAAGGGTCAAGAAAAGAAACAGGGTGTCGCTGCTTTTCTTCCTTAACCGTATGTTTAAATGGTTCTCTATCCCTTGTCACTTACTCCTTTGTCCCCTACCCCACATTTTCTGTCCCTTTCATACCCTAAGGACACTTGGTGTGAATTTGTAATTCATTATTCTGAACAAAGAGATAATATGATGCCAACTATCCATCCTACAGAGCATAGTGATTATCAGCTACCATTCCTCAGCAACTGTTACATATCAGGTACAAATTTCATCTCTAATCCTCAAAACAAATCCATGAGCTAGATATTATTTTCATCTTATAGATGTGGAAACCCAGAGCCAAAGCTACCTGACTGTTAAGTAATGGAAGTAGAATAGAGCCCAAGCCTGCATTCTTTCTGTTGCACTATGACTATATTTCTAAAAGGCATTCACAGCTGGAAGTGAACATAGTTCTCTGTTTAATCAAAACTCAGCTCTGGCTAACTTATTTATTCATTCATTCAAAATACTTATTGAGTGCCTTCTATACACTAGGCCCCATGCAAGCAGATTACAAGGAGATGCTAATTTAGGGATCTCACACCAGGAACCCTTATTGTATTTCTGCCCATGATGCAGTAACAAAGTAACCGATATAAAACTTCAGTGCCAGCATGAACCATTGAGCTGTAGCCCACCACCCCATCCCAAAGCACCCAGAACTTTGATATTGCCTCATACACCATCCTGTATCCCAGGAAATGATAGTTTTGAATGCAGAGTCCTTTACATTTAAGAGTCATAACAGCCATAAAAGGGATATAGGATACATTTTAGTATCCACATTTTATACTGAGGCACAAAGAGAGGAAGGGTCCTTCCCAAGAACTATAACAATCCTAGTATCTTGTCTAGTGTCTTCTTGCTTCCTCTCAGGCATCTTGAATAGAGAAGATAGAATACATGACTTAGGGCGCCTGGGTGGCTCAGTGGATTAAGCCGCTGCCTTCGGCTCAGGTCATGATCTCAGGGTCCTGGGATCGAGTCCCACATCGGGCTCTCTGCTCGGCAGGGAGCCTGTTTCCTCCTCTCTCTCTCTCTGCCTGCCTCTCTGCCTACTTGTGATCTCTCTCTGTCAAATAAATAAATAAAATCTTAAAAAAAAAAACAAAAAAAAAAAGAATACATGACTTAGAGTCTCTCCTTGCATGGAGAGCCTGTCCCTGGAATTTCTGGCTACATTACTGTCCTGCCAGCAGCCACGTGTAGATAGGAATATTGTTGCTGTCCATGACTAGGGGAAATAATCAGTCTCAGCTATTCCCCAGTTCTAAACCAGCCAAAGTAATTGGGTTTAATTTTAATTTTTTAATGGCTTGGAATTAATAGAAACAGCTGCTGCCACAGTGTGTGGGTGTCCTTCTCCAGAAGGCACAGACAAAAATAAATAAATAAATAAATAAAAACCCTACATATAAAATAAACTGCAAAAAATAAACAATAGAGTGTGTAGGACCAAAAGGTTAATTCAAGAATCGAGCAGTGTCTTTTTGTTATCAAAAATTCAGCTGGCAATCTGTAGCTCTGTCTCTCTCCTCCCACTACTAGTGCCCATCAGCCTCTGATAAGATGGTAATCTGATTAGACACTGGGTGTAAAAAATGTGTTGCCTGTAGCACTCCCTCACTTTCTCTTTCTCCCCATCCCTGTGACTCACCAAGAGATTAGCTGTGACAAAGTGTGGAGAGAGATATGAATAGATATGATGGTGACAGGAGCACCATTATAATTATTTGGGGGAAGATAGGTTTGGAATTAGGAGAGGGTCCTGTTTGCCTAGGAAGGGCGGATTTATAATGTGAGCATCCATGCCACCTGCTCCATTGGCTCAAGCCAGGTGGTTGTCTAGGTTATTCCAGCTAAAAGTAACTATAGGCCACATGTTAGCATGGATGACAGACCAGAGATTCAGCTGCTGTTAAGAAAGGAAGAGGGACAAAATCTTACTTAATTTCATATATACCTGGAAAAACTGGATGCCAGGTTGCTTTCCACCCCTGGGTCAATCAAGAAGGAAAATGAAGAGTATTTTTGCAATTGCAATTGTTGGCTGAGTTTCAATAAGCACAGCCTTGGTGTGGTGTGGAGAATATGTGTTTATCAGTTAGATAGTACATCAAATAGGTAGCTCATTATTAGTATTATATTATATATAGTATTATATTATTAGTATTGAATGACTTTGGTTTGCATACCTCCTTTAGAATTTACAATCTAAAAAAAATGATGATTATTTTCCTTTATGCTAATATGAAGAAAAAATGTTTCTGGTGTCTAGAAAGAATGTGGGATTGGGACTCATCTATCCATATCCATATTTTTCTGCTAGATTAAAGAGGAAATTAGTGCTCCTGTCATTCAGGGTTTTTGAGGAGGGCAGAGAATGCTGTTGCTAGAGAGCCCTGTGTATTCCATTAGGTCCTGAGTTTCTTCTCTTCCTCTGTGTTCTGCTAACCTCTAAAATGATGCACTGGGAATTTGACTGATAGTTTGAAGAGAAGGCAGAGAGGATGGTAAATGGGAAGGAATCATTCATTCATTCATTAAGTCATAAATTTACTCATTCATTCATTCATTCAACAAATATGCTTTGAGCTCCTCTTCAGGGCTAAGTGCTATGGATTTTGAGATGAATCAGAAATACAGTAGTATCTATATTAATTTAAATTAATTAATTTAAATTAGCATTTAAAGCAATTAGTTCATGGAGTTGCTGACAAAACTTTCAAAAAGGAAATGTCATTTGAGCCTGGGTATCACTCCTCTACATAGGGAAGTTCTATGTAGAAAAATATGGGAATGGTAATTGCAGAAAGAAGGAAAAGCATTTTAAAGGCATGAGATTTGTGAGAATCTAATATAATCAGGGCATAACTTGGCTTCACATGGAGAGAGTACAATATACATATATTGGTATGGCTGAAATTTTTTATTCTAGTTTTTTAATCCCTTAAAATTCATTCACAAATATATTCATTTACCCAATTCATAATCATTTTCAAGAACATCTATGCAAAGCCCTGCACAGATCCTGAAGAACTAGAGATGAATAATATATTATCCCTGCTCTAGAGGGCGGGGGGTTCAATCTAATGGTGGAGAAAGGTATATTTCAAATTGATATAATGAAAAAGAGGCCATAATGGAGAGGTGTACACAGTATGAAGTATGACTGTGAATGTGTTCAGTATGTACATGCATGTGTGTGTATGTGTGTGTGTTTTGCTCACTCACATGTGCATGCATGACTAGATCTGAGGATGTGAGTTATAGGGTCCCCTCACATATGTGGATGCCCTTTTCAGTTGTCAGTATGGAGCCAGGATGATAGTTTTTTCCAAGAACTGGATCAGCCTTTAGCTTCTAGGCCCTGAGAGCACATGCTCCAGGTCTTGAATCTCTGTATCTCTGGCAGGATCAAATGTTGAACTGTTTCCTTTATGAAGTCTTCTGGGGAGTCATGGACAAATTTATTCTTAAGAACAAGCATTCTTGACCCCATCTCATTTTCATCCTGTCATTGGGATAATAGGAATAGCCTCAGGAGATGGTTGTGAGGATTAAAAGACTTAATGCATCGTAATGTATTTAAATTATATACATGTTCAATGACATGTATACATATTAGGAATTATAACTGTAACAACTATTATCATATTTGTTGTATTGTTTTCACTGATACCTCAGACTAGCTGTATTAAATGGAATCAGAAACCTGCCTTGTCTCACCTAACATCAAGTATAAGAAGTTATTTTATGGGATCCCATAAAGCTTGCCATGTTACATGGGCCTTTCTACTTTTCCTTCACTTGAATGCTAAAGAGAGTCCATACTGAGCTAAAACTACCTTCTTATGATGTCTACCATTTTTCTTCAGAGATGAGTCTTCTTTTCATTCCATTATAACTTATTAAAATAAGCAAGTATTGTTAACTTCTATGTGCCATTTTAGTGAGAAAGAGAGGGAAAATGTGACATACTTCTTGTCTTCAAAGAGCCTACCCTTTCTTTGAAGACATCTCCATTTACTTTTGGTGTTCATTGTTAAGGGACATACCAAGTTATTAAATTTATTTTAATATATGTTAAAGTAAAGAAAAATTAATGAAAATTTAATGGTCAGAGGATTCAGAGGAGTATGTTAAAGGATAAACATTTACTTATACATTCTTTTGTCCATCATTTAACTAGTTCATTTAAAAATTATTTTGGCCTTGACAATCTACCTTATGCCACATCTATGAGTAGCAGTTCACCAAGTAGGTAAGATGGCAAGGAAGGCAGTCCAAATGGAAAAAAGATCGAACACGAAGAGATCCCATAGAGGTGTGAGAGGAATGGCATAAAATTGTGTTAGGGAGTTGTGAGTAGCTCAGTATGAATGACACAAAGTGTTCAAGGAGGAAGAACTGGCTAATGATACCAGATCACAGAGAGATCTCGGGAAGCCTTGTGGGCTAAACCAGAATATATAGATAGGGAGTGGTTTGAAGAGTCTTTAGCAAGAGAGTACTGTGAGAGCAGATTTTTCTGGAAGCAGAAATAAGGCTATGATCTGGATGGCAAGGGGGAAAAGGAGGGTGGCATATTACCATAGGGATTATGAGCAAAGACTTGGAGTCTAATGCAAGCTCTGTGGATTACTAACCCTGCCACTTCAGGGAATTTTTTTTTTTTAAACTTTCTGACCTTCAGTTTTCTTGTCTGTGTAAAGGAGATGTTAATAAACCCTGGCTCATGGGGTTATTGTGAAGTTCAAATGATAATGCATATGAAACATTTAACATGATGCCTAAGACATAGTAAAAATGTAATAAGCAAAATAAGAGAAAAACCAGAAGTGCATTACAAATGAGAGAGACATTTTTCCTACTTAGTCTCAGCTTTATTTTCCTCTCTTCTTTGTGTTACTTGAAAGTCTTCATGAAAATAAAAATAAGTAAATAAATAAATAAATAAATAATTCCTCATGAATTTGACCTACTGAGCTCTTCTCAAATAGATTTTTATTTATATTCTTAGCAGAGTCTAGAAAATCTAAGCCCTGAGCAGCATCTTGCCTTCCTTGAATGATTACCCCAGGGCCCATTACCTCCACTCTGTCTGCAAATCAGGTTAGGCATCTGAACCACTCAGGAGAGGAGCTGAGACAGCTGCAGGCATTAGATGAATTCTCTTGATATCACATAATCAAATTTGGTGGAGATGGCAGGCTCTCAGAGTCAAGTTGCTAAACTTAGCTAGAATAAGAGAAAAACTGGGGTGATTGAATTTGAAGCATGGACCCTGATCAGATGTACTAGTTACTGAGGAGTTGAGAGCATCAGCATCATAACCTGAGGGGCCTATCACTGTAGGAATCACTAGCATGTGAAGACATGTTCACCTTGTGCTCAGATCTGTGAGCCAGGGCCTGAAGCCAGTATCACAGACCATTGTTGAGAGACCTTCAGACCACTTTCAATTGGCATTCTTCTTGAATGTAAATCTGGAACACTGAGACTAAGTTATTCCACCAGCCTCACACTCCTACATTTTGAATCATATCACACATGTATACCATTACCTATTATTTCCATAGCCTCATCTGCACTGGTCTGATCTTGGTTTTCCACTGTTCCTTTCTCTATCCAGAACTTTCCCCCCTTTCCTCTGAAACTCTTTTAGTCCATTGCTTCCTTTACCTGTTCTCTTAATCAAAAATGCTTGGTGCATAATACTTAAACAATGAAGTAAGACCTGATATGGAGGTCATTATTCCCCCCATTACCCTCTGAAGAGCTTCTCATTCTCTTACTCCATGTACAGAAATATAAGGAGAAGATGACTTTTCGCTTAACTCCCCATGCACCTTCCAGGCCCTTATTTCTCTATCTCATCATGGGTAGCCCCAGCATTTCAAAACAGGAAAGGTAGCAATCTCTTTAGAAAGGAGGAGTGCCTAGGAGGGCTTGTCTTAAAGTTATATTTATATTACAAGAAGATTGTTGTTACCTGTGTATTTATTTGTGATGGCTGTGGGAGTAGGAGGCAAATGGATTCTGTTGATGGGCCCAAGGACATCCGTAGACAGCCTTTGATACTACCACTGACATTTATGTGCAAAGCCCTTTCCTTTTTTGTTTAGGCTCTTCTCTATACTGCTCTGCCCTCCTCAGCACGTTCAGGTTCTCAACCATTATCAGACTTTATGTCCCATCACTTCAACCACTTTTTTCTAATATAGTCAAATCTGTCTTGTTTTCTACACCTGTGTAGCTACTAACCTTCTGTCCTTCTGACCACTATCATTGATTCTATGGACTAACACAGTCATGATAGTTAACCTCTTTCACTAACTTGAAAGGTACCCCTTTCAAGGGGCTTTTATAAAGCCCCTTTCTGGTCTAGCTTCTGCCTTCCTCTTCAGACACATTTTCCTGTGATTTTCTTTCTCACTCTTTGTACTTCAGCCATGATGAATTCCTTTCAGTCCCAGCATTTTACTTGTTCTCTCTTGCCACCTGGATTTTACACACACACATATCTGGAATGCCAGAAGTTCATAATTTATCAAAAGGGATTATGGAGGAGTGTTCTAGGTACTGGATTTGGAATCAGAAACAAATTTGAGTCTCAGTTCTATCATTTTCTTGCTTGAGATTGTGAGTGAGTTCCTTGACTTTTATGAGTCTCCATGACCACATCTGCAAAGTAGGACAATACCTATCTTGACCAAATAGTTATGAGAATTAAATGAGGTACTGAATGAGCCCCAGAAACAACCAATACTGATATGACCACATATTGTGCATGTTCTGTTCATTCCTTCCTTTCTCTTTTCTCTCATTCTTCTCTCAATCCTTCTTTTCCTTTTTTCCGTCCTTAATTTTTTGTCTTCTTCCTCTCTCTGCTTTTCACTTAATGTTTGGGTGAGATTCACAAGATCCAGGGCTACAGGCAAGAAATTCAAGCAGATGTATGTACAGAATTAGTATCTTGGCAACCTCTTCTCTTTCACAGGAAGCCCATAGCCTTACTGCTCACCCAGGCTACTTAGGCAGCCTCAGAAAGACACCAAGGTAGAAGCAAGATTCTTCAACAAACTGCATGTTCTAATGCTCTGGGAGCTCTTAACAATTTTCTTTCAGTAACAGGCTACTGTACCTGGAGCCACCACCAATGTTTTTTCTCAACCTCATCACTTACACCCTCCTCCTCCCACTGTCCTCTACATCCTCCTGTGTCTCGTGCCTTCTCAGTTGAATGCCAAGCCCCTAAAGATGAGCCTTGCATCCTTCATCCACCCTGCCAGTAACCCTCAGAAAAATACCTGCCTCTAAGGAGCTTCCAAACTGATCCTAGTGAATAAGACTTAAGAAGACATCAATAAAGAAGCAAGAATTACTGAAAAATGTGGGAGCTGAATGGGCCTGGAATTGTTAGTGGATAACCATAGAAAAGACAGAGTTTGAGATGGGTTTTCTAAGATTAACAGGATTTTGAAGGCACAGAAATGAGAGACATTCATTGTAGGAAAACAATGTGAGTAATTTGGATGTCATACAGCATGAGAGAGTACAGTGACCCTATGGTGTGAATGAATGTAAAGAAGTTATGGGAATTATGACTGGAACATTTTGCCTTTTCTCATGTATATGTTTCAGAGTTCCTTATTAAAGAATGAGCGTGATGACTTAGCAAAATTGCCTACACAGTATATTTGAAGCAGTATTTCCCAAAGTGCTTCTGTGGAAAATTAGTGTCATGGAATGCTCTGTAGAAAAACAATAATAACAATTTAAAGAAATGCTGAATATTCTTTCCTCCCCCTTCAATATTTACAATGCATATTAGCTTATTTTAAGAAGGTCTGAATTAGCCTTATAGCACAAAAACCTGACTTCCCTAGGAAAAGTAGGCCTCCCCTATTTATTTCAGCATAATATCATAGTCTTTAGTTGTCCTCAAGAGTCTGTAACTGTGGGGTGCCTGGGTGGCTCAGTGGGTTAAGCTTCTGCTTTCAGCTTAGGTCATGATCTCAGGGTCCTGGGATTGGGCTCTCTGCTCAGCAGGGAGACTGCTTGTGATCTCTTTGTCAAATAAATAAACAATCTTTTTTTTAAAAAAATGGGCAGAAGACATGAACAGACACTTCTCCAATGAAACATACAAATGGCTATCAGACACATGAAAAAATGTTCATCATCACTAGCCCTCAGGGAGATTCAAATTAAAACCACATTGAGTTTGCTAAGTTCTTTATAGATTCTGGAGATACCACCTTACACCAGTTAGAATGTCCAAAATTAGCAAGACAGGAAACAACGTGTGTTGGAGAGGATGTGGAGAAAGGGGAACCCTCTTACACTGTTGGTGGGAATGCAAGTTGGTGCAGCCTTTTTGGAGAACAGTGTGAAGATTCCTTAAGAAATTAAAAATAAGGCTTCCCTATGTCCCTGCCATTGCACTACTGGGTATTTACCCCAAAGATACAGATGTAGTGAAAAGAAGGGCCATCTGTACCCCAATGTTTATAGCAGCAATGGCCACGGTCACCAAACTGTGGAAAGAACCAAGATGCCCTTCAATGGACAAATGGATAAGGAAGATGTGGTCCATATACACTATGGAGTATTATGCCTCCATCAGAAAGGATGAATACCCAACTTTTGTAGCAACATGGATGGGACTGGAAGAGATTATGCTGAGTGAAATAAGTCAAGCAGAGAGAGTCAATTATCATATGGTTTCACTTATTTGTGGAACATAACAAATAGCATGGAGGACATGGGGAGATGGAGAGGAGAAGGGAGTTGAGGGAAATTGGAAGGGGAGGTGAACCATGAGAGACTGTGGACTCTGAAAAACAATCTAAGGGTTTTGAAGGGGCAGGGGGTGGGAGGTTGGGGGAACCAGGTGGTGGGTATTAAGGAGGGCACGTATTGCATGGAGCACTGGGTGTGGTGCATAAACAATGA
The DNA here is from genome assembly GCF_011764305.1 of Mustela putorius furo. Classification (NCBI taxonomy): domain Eukaryota; kingdom Metazoa; phylum Chordata; class Mammalia; order Carnivora; family Mustelidae; genus Mustela; species Mustela putorius. The sequence continues at coordinate 38,335,785 of NW_025422005.1, read as the reverse complement.
ATTCTGTTATGCTGAAAAGAAATAAATTTTTTTAAAAGGGAAATTAATTTAAAATTTTTTTAAAAAGAATCTGTAACTATATTGTGTATTATTGTTAATATTTCATTGCCTGCTTCCCCACAAGAGTATAGATTCCGTGAGGACAAACGTGTTGCCTATCTTACTTACCATTATACCTCAAGAATCTAGTACAATGCCTAGGCATAGAATAAGTGCTCAAAATAAGAGTAAACAATGACTAAAATCTTTGTTTAACTTTGCATTGTCCAAACAGCTAATAAAGGATAGGGCTGGAATTTGAACAAAGTGCTGCCAAATCCTGGTCTCTTTTTGACCATAGATAGTATGATTGTTGTTCCCAGGTACCACATGGAGTTCTTGATGTTATAGTTTTTCTTTTTCTGTTTATTACCTTTTGAAGCTTAAATGATTATCTGATATGCCCACATTTTTTTGTTTGTATCTTCAGGCAAAGGCTGCCACCTAAAAATGTTTACTACTACCGGTGCCCGGACCATAGGAAGAATTACGTGATGTCCTTTGCATTTTGTTTTGACCGAGAAGAAGATATTTACCAGTTTGCTTACTGCTATCCATATACATACACGCGCTTTCAGCATTACCTTGACAACCTGCAAAAGAGAAACATGGATTACTTCTTTCGGGAGCAGCTGGGTCAGAGCGTGGTAAGGCCTACTCAGAAACAGGCAGCCTTGGGGTAGGAGCTTAGCAGTGGGTTTTAATAGAATGCAGACAATGGATATTGATGCTTTGTAGGTGCTCTACAACTTTTAAGAATGATTATTTTTACTGTGCCATTCTTTGCCTCTGTGGCCAACAGTAAGTCACAGAATAAGATATGAGACAGATGCTTGTTCTGAATTGAAGCTGACAAGACTTTCTAACAAGATACAAAAACTCTGGTGAGAAAACAAGGAGGCTCCTACCAGGTATCACAGGCATGTTAAAGGCATGAAAGCATTTTATGAGTGTGAGCCTCTGAGATAAAAAAAATTCATTAAAATATGTTTGTGTTTTAATGAATTCAGCTTGCCTTCAGTGCAGATTAACAAGTGGTGTGCAATTTGGCTATACTGCCCACGACATGTTCCATCATTGTCCTCCATCAGTTCCCAATCTTTCTTCCTTCCCAGGTTTAGTTCTCTGGGTCTGGAGATTTCAGTCTTACAGTCTGTATTAGTTTCCTATTGCTTGCATAACAAATTGCCATGAACTTGGTGACTTACCACAAACACAAATTTATTATTTTATAGTTCAGGAGAAGTCTGAAATTGGTCGCACTGGGCTAAAATCAAGGTATCAGCAGGTCTACATTCCTTTTGGAGGTTCCAGGAGAGAATTTATTTCCCTGTTCTTTCCAGCTTCTAGAGGCTATTTGCATTTCTTAGCTTGTAGTTCCCTTCCATCTTCAAAGCCAGCAATGGTTGGTCAAGTCTTTCTCATGATGCAGCACTCTGACACTGAATCTCCTGCCTCCCTCTTTTTTTTTTTTTTAATTGAATATTATTTTTTTTAATTTATTAATTTATTTTCAGCATAACAGCATTCATTGTTTTTGTACCACACCCAGTGCTCCATGCAATCTGTGCCCTCTATAATACCCACCACCTGGTTCCCCCAACCTCCCACCCCCCGCCCCTTCAAAACCTTCAGACTGTTTTTCAGAGTCCATAGTCTCTCATGGTTCACCTCCCCTTCCAATTTCCCCCAACTCCCTTCTCCTCTCTATCTCCCCATGTCCTCCATGCTATTTGTTATGCTCCACAAATAAGTGAAACCATATGATAATTGACTCTTTCTGCTTGACTTATTTATAAGGACCTTTGTGATTATGTTGGGCTCATCCAGATAATCCAGGATAATATCTCCATCTAAAGATCTTTAACTTAGTCACTTTGGTAAAGTCTCTTTTGTCATATAAAGTAACATATTCATAGTTTTCTGGGATTAGGACTTGCACATTTTGGGAAAGGTGTGCATTGTTCTGCCTACTATTGTTCTCTGTGGTCAATGATACATCAGTTACTTATAATGAATAAGCAGGTGATTAATTGTTTTTATGTTTCTCTCTTTAAGAATTGTGGGCTGTGCCCCTAAAATAGGCATATTGAATACTTTAAAGATCCTAAGTGAGGATACTGATGGAATTGGCAGAAAATACTAGACTCAAGGTTCTGATACATGTTGGTGGAAAATTGGAGGGAGTGAGTTCCACCTAGGAGGGAGCCCCACTTCTAAATAAAAGCTTTCAAGACAAGGCTGTTTAAAAGATGTAGAGTCTAGTCTAGCATACCCCAAAAGAGGAGAGAAATAAAGAAGGCTTGTGTATGGCTCAGGTACTGAGAGCCAAATCTGATCTTAAAAGCTAGTGGTCACAATGATGTTCTTGTAGTCTCAGATAGACAGAAGTATGCACTAAGATTTTGCAAAATATCTTCCCTTAACTCTGTCTTCCTAACAGTGGTTCTGGTGGGTGCATATGTATCTGGTACCTATATATTTCTAATTGAAAATTGGGACACATGGTGTATTAGTCAGCATGCTAGCAGGAAACAGATGGCAGCCTCACATTAGGATAATTCAAGGAGAGCTTAATAAATGGCCTATTTACAAGGTGTGGGCTGTGTGTAGGGAAACCACAGGATATAGTGCATTTCCCTGGGGCTAGTAACAGTTCAAAGGGTGTGAAGGGAAGGAATGGTTACCAGAACCCAATAGTAGAGAGCCATGTAGTGGGCATCCTTGAGTGGAACAGTGACCTTCAGTTGAGGAATAAAGTTAGCCTGAGATGACCCCACAGGGAGGGGGCTGAGAAAAATAAATGCATAGAACTCATTCTCTTACTTCCCTCTGATTTCCTAATAGGGTCCTTTTTGACCAACCCCACCAGAAGTCAGAAGACAAGAGAGCTCATTGATATAGTCCATACAGATAAGCAACCCTAGTCAGTGGAGAAAATAGAGAAAGACAGAGAGTGAATTGAGAGAGGCAAGTAGAACATATTAAATACATATTGATTGATCAATAATTTATTATTGGAAATAGAGAGATTATCTAAGATAAGACTGTCAGAGAAATTCTGAGATGAGTGTTCTCCAGACTTGTGAATTGTGATATGAGTTAAGATGGTGATAAGTTCATTCAATACTTGTGACTTCTAATTTTAAGGGCAGGATTTGTATATTTCATTCCTGTATCCCCGCAAGCCCCTTCTTAGATTTATGCCAGGCAGAATGTAGGCACATACTCAATGGCTATTAAATGGATTATTGAATGAATGGAAAAATGAATCCAGTGTGGATCCAGGATGGAATTTTACCATCATATCTGTGTTTTAGACAGAGGATGAAGAAGATATGGAGAGAAAGGAGAAGATACAGTTACATAGCACTTTCTCTTCTATTCATTTCATAGAACTCCTATCTACTATTCTCAAAGAAAGGATGAGACATGAAGTCTTTGTTCTGGGTGATCACATTTCCAGCTAAAAATTGGTATCCTATAGATACATAGGAAAACTGATATTGAATGACACCCTGATATCCCTGCCACAAGAAGCCTGAATTTTGTTTTCAGCTCTAATACCAAATTACTCATATGACCTTGAATGTTACTTACCCTTCCTGGGGACAAGTTTTTCTTCTATAAGATGAAAAAGTTGGACTTGAATGGTGTTTTCAAATTATTCTTTGAGGAACTCCTCTGGCGGGGGCGGGGGGGGGAGATAGAGAGAGAGAGAGAAGCAAGTTGAGACCCCTGTCTTCAGACTTTGTGAGGAGCACTGGGGGATATAAAACAAATCTTGGTGTTCTTCCAGAAATGTATTCTATACCTGAGGAAATAAGACATATTCAAACAGTAATATTTTAAAGCATATAATTAAGGATCTCATGAGTTGTTAGAGAGTTAATGGTCAGACAAACCATCAGGGAGAAGATAGGCTTTAAGCTGAGTCTTACAAGATGGGTAGAAATACTAAATAGAGTTGAGGAGAAGACAGCACAGACAGCAGGATACAGCCAGCCATTGCATGGTGACAATTGGTTAGAAGTCTGGTTTGGTTAGAATAGGGAATCTTCCTCCTAGAAGATTGGGATAATCTTCTAGATTGAAATATCGGGGCCAAATTCTAGAAATATTTAGTAGTCATATTAAGGAATTGGAGGGGGTACTTGTAGATGTGGGGTCAAGTACCTTATGCATATCATCTTGCTTATTTCTCACAAAAGTTGTATGGAGTAGGCAAAATTATCCCGTTTTGGGTGATAAATAATCTAAGGCTAAAGAATGAATTACTTGGGGTGCCTGGGTGGCTCAGTGGATTAAGCCGCTGCCTTCGGATCAGGTCATGATCTCTGGGTCCTGGGATTGAGTCCCACATCGGACTCTCTGCTCAGCGGGGAGCCTGCTTCCCTCTATCTCCCTCTCTGCCTGCCTCTCCGTCTCCTTGTGATCTCTCTCTCTGTCAAATAAATAAATAAAATATTTTTTTAAAAAAAGGATAAATTACTTACCTAGATTTATATGGCTAGTTCATGTCAGAGACAAAGTTTAAACCTATGGCTTCTAACACCACATCTTCGTGTTTTGATAGACCACTGACACTTTCTACATAGGACCAACTGAGAGCCTCAGTAGATCAAGAGATTACCTTATCCAAAACAGCATTTTAAGAAATTAAAATTAATGGAAGTACAGGGTATACCTGTGCTGGCCAAACTGTTTTAGGGAAACTCTATGGCTTGGACCTCAAAGCATGTGCCAGAGACTTTAAGGCATTCTGGCATACTTTTGCAGACAGGACAATTCTTCATTACCAGTGTATTTGGTATGGCTTGTGTCTGAAGACACAACTATAATTAGTTAATCCTTATTCCAATTTAGAGGGAGGATAATTATAAGTGGGAATGCTAAACATGCCAACTTCCAGATCTTAGGGAAAGTAGGCAGAAAGCAAGATTTTGAATAGTGCTGGAACTATTAATCACCATGTCCATAGCTACTATTGCTACAAACTATGTCATCCAAAATGGCATTTTATTTCATTATTCACTACTGGCCCCTTCTAACCTCACCAAACAAAATCCCTTTGAACATCCATCAATGCTGCAATCTGACATTTAAAATAAATATATTATGGGAAAATTTTTTGTTGTTCCTGTTATCTTAATTGTTCTTGTCTTTATTGAGGTATAATTAATATGCCATATAATTTATCCATTATAAGGTTACAGTTCTATGATTTTTAGTAAATTTACAGAGTTTTATACTATCACCACAATTGTTTTAGAACAGTTCCATCATCCCAAAAAGTTCTTTTGTTGATGTTCACTTCCACTCCCAACCCTAGAAACTACTGATCTTCTCTGACACTATAAAATTGCCATGTGAAAATTTCATGTAAATGAAATCATTTACATCCAGCATCTTTCACTTAGCATTATATTTTTGAGGTTTAGCCATTGTGTACCATGTATCAGTAGTTCATTTTTAGTGCTGAATAGTATTCTATTGAAAAGATACATACCACATTTTTTTTTTTTATTCTCTAGTTGGGGCTATTATGAATAATGATGTTATAAGCATTCATGTGCATACCTTTGAGTGGATATGTGATCTGCTTTCTTTTGGTAGATTTCTAGGAGTGGAATTATTGGGTCATATAGTAAGTTCCTGTTCAAATTTAAAAAAAGAAAAGCTGTGGGCACCTGGGTGGCTCAGTTGGTTGAGTGACTGCCTTTAGCTCAGGTCATGATCCTGGAGTCCCAGGATGGAGTCCCACATCTGGCTCCCTGCTCAGCAGGGAGTCTGCTTCTCCCGCTAACCTCTCTCCTCTCATTCTCTCTCTCTAAGAAGAAAAAAAAAAAAAAGCTGTCAAATTTTAAAAAAAGAAAAACATGTGTTCCATGTTAGTAATGCCATTTCCTAATAGAAATATAGGAGAGAGGGTTATAGCTTCTCCATGTTTTTGCTAACACTTGGAATTATCTATGTTTTTTATTCTAGCCATTTTAGTGGGTATGTAGTGGTATCTCATTGTGATTTTAAATGTGTTGCCCTAATGACTAGTTATGTTGGTTATCTCATCATGGGCTAATTTGTCGTTCACATAACTTCTTTAATAAAGTGTCAGTTTAAATCTTGCTCACTTAAAAATATTGGGTTATTTGTGTCCTTATAATGAGTTTTGAGAGTTCTTTATATATTCTTAATGCAAGATCTTTGTCTTTGTCTGATACATGCTTTGCAAATATTTACATCTAATCTATGCCTTATGCCTTATCTGTTTATTCTCTTCACCATATCTTTTGAAGAACAGATGTTTTAAACTTTGATGTTTTAAAATTTGAAGTCTTATGGATCATGCTTTGGATTCTTATCTAAGAACTCTTTGCTCAACTGGAGACCACAAAGATTTTCCCGCATGTTTCTTTAAAAAAATTTTATGATTTTGCTTATATCTCAGTCTGTGATTGATTTTGAATTATTTTTTATTTGTATGGCATGAGGTAAGGGTGTAGCTCATATTTTTTTTTCCTACATATATTCAATTGTTCTAGCACTGCTTGTAGAAAAGACTGACCTTTATTTGTGAATTATCTTGGTATCTTTCTCTTGTGCCTCTGCTCCATTTTTCTTTTTTTCTTTCTGATTTTTAAGTCTGGATTCCTAGGGAGTCAACCTTGTGTCTCCGTAGGTTAATGGTCAGCTATTACAGGGCTGAGTTTGTGGTCACCTACCCTGGGTCCATAAGGTTTCCTTCCTCTGCCAATGGATCTGTGTGTGGGAATGGGGCACACAGTCGAAGTTTGGGCAATTTTCAAATCTGCCCTGGCTTTTACTTTCCTTTCTGTATTGTGTTTACCATGAGCATTTGTGCAGCTTCAGGGTTGTTCAGGAGTGTGTGACTGGCTTGAGCCTTCTCAGGTCTCTACTGAGCTTGCACCCAGTCTCAGCCAGGCATGTGTTTGTCCCAGCTCTGCAAATGCAGGCCCTCCTTACTTGCCAACCTCTGTGATGATAGTTTCCATAAACAATACTTCCAGGTGTGGGCACTGCCCACTTTTCCAAATTGAGTCCCTTTGACTATGACAGAAAAACTTCTAGTCCTCCTTACTGCCCTGGCAGAACCCTGCATTCACCAAGCTTGGGGGAGATGGAACACCCACAGCATATCACAGATTCTCATTCTTATTATCCAAAGTTAGCAGTTTTTAAAGTGTGACAGTTTTGAGATTGTTGTATGTCTTTGGTCAATTTCCACAACACTTAAATGGTTGTGTCAGTTTTTTCCAGCTTTATATTTGTTTTCTGGAAATAGGATTTACCAATACACTCCAACATAGCCAGAAGTAGATTTTAATTGACAAATACTAGTTTTTCAATTGTATAACCCTTGTACTGTCAGACACAGTAAAATATGGTATTATTTTCATTCATCATTGGACTACTTAGATGAACACCTAACTCTGCATGCATGGTATGTGTGTGTGTGTATGTTTTGATAGGATTAGATAGAAAGCCACTCCTTTACTTAGGGATATTTGCCAAAAGGAAGTGTCTAACAAAGAAAATAATCTCATAATGTATTTTAGGGGATTACTAGAAAATCATTTATATGGGAAAACTACTGTTTAATTTCTGGCACTGGCTAGCTCTCTGACTTTGAGAAAAGCACTTCTCTTTAGGCTGCAGAAAGTCAGACCAGATTATTTCAAGTATCTTTTCCAATTACAACATAAATTATGGCTCAAACGTTCATGAGATCCTGATTGTGTGTTCTGAGTCAGAGATCAGCCTGCTATAATGTTGCCTCTTAATCTGTCCTTAATTTATAATACTGGTAGTTATTGAGTGCTTAGCATGTGCTAGGTCCAATGCTATGATCATCACACACATTATGTCACTGATTCCTCACAACAACCCTATTATGTGATTCATACTGTTATTGAATGCCTAACATTGAACCAGCATGGTCTAGGTTCTAGGGAAATAGCAGTGAAAACCAGGCAGAAATCCGTGTCTTCACAGGGCTGATATTCAAGTAGAAAGAGACAGACAATATTCTATAAATTAAATGAGGAAAGGGAATGAATTTTGGGGTGAAGGGTTCACTTAGAAGAATTTAATCTCTGGGATATATTAGTATTATCTTCTTCCATTTCCATTTTTAAAAACTGAGATACAATCAGATGATTAATTTGTCTATACCATAAAGTTGGAACTTGAAGCCAAAGCTTTACAGATTCCAAAAAATGGACTCCAAACCAGTACTGGATGGGGAAAAAAGTTTTTCACCTATATATTCATTTACTAAATTCATGCAAAGCCGTTCTTCAATACTACAGATACCTGATGAATACCTTCTACCTGTCAGGCTCTATACTGGGTGATGGAGACAGAAAGATGACTACCAAACACGCTTGTCCCTGAGAAGTATTCAGTGTGGGCAACACAGATGTAAAAACTAATAATGGCAGTGATGGTAGGAGACTTGATATAATAGAAGTAGTGGGCAGAGAAGGGGCACAAGGGAGGAAACAAAGCCTTATGTCAAAGGTATCTTGAACTGAGAATCAAAATATGGATAGAGAGGCTGAGACGCATGGTTAAGTCCTGACAGTTTTGTATGGTTCCAGATGACAAGAGCCCACAATAAGCCTAAGAAGAACAGAGGATTAGCAATGGAAAAAGAAGGAGAGGTAGGTGGAGGCGGGCCCAGGAGTGCCTTGAATACCAACCTAAAGAATTTGGATTTTATCCTGAGGACAGTGAGGAACCAAGCTGGAAGGATCATGATCATTGTGGCATTTAACTCTTCCATTTCCAGGCTGTACTTACTGGTGACAGCAGATCTCCCTGCCTTTCCAGCTGCCTTTTTTTCCTCCTATAGACAGAGATAACTGTTTGTCAAAAGTACCTAAAGGAAAATTACCACCACGACACCATGTATAAAAATGAAGGGCACCTGGATGGCTCAGCGGGCTAAGCCTCTGCCTTCATCTTGGGGTCCTGGGATCGAGCCCCACATCAGGCTCTCTGCTCTGCGGGGAGCCTGCTTCTCCCTCTCGTCTGCCTGCCTTTCTGCCTACTTGTGATCTCTCTCTCTCTCTGTCAAATAAATAAATAAAATATTTTTTAAAAAATTAAAAAATAAATAAAAATGAGAATGCCATAGAAATGCCTAAAAAGCTGGTCTTTCTGACCTTAATTAAGATCTCACACAATCTCTAGAGTTGGCGAAGACTATAGGGTTCACATTCAAATTTAGCAAATATATTAGGAACCTCTATGGGCAAGGACCCAAATTGTATAGACCAGTATCTTCTCTTAACATTCCAGAAATTCGACTTTTCAGCCTCTGCTCACATATTTTTTGAGGCAGCCTGAGCCCCGTTTCAAAGAGAAAAAAGTTCAGCATTCCCAGAAAGAGCACCTCCCTGTAACCTCTCTCCTTGACTCTAGCTCCACCCTCTGGGTCTACTTCAAAGCACATACTTGCTCCTATAGCCCCAGGACAGGTCTGCAAAGATAACAAGCCAGTGACCACACCCCCTCCTGAGTCCTCTACAGGCTAGTCCCTTTTTTCCTCCTCTGCCCCCATAATTGTACATTTCTGCAAATTCTGTGGTTTCTAAACTTTGTGCCTTCTTTGTTGTTCTCTGGACATAATCTATGTTGTTAACCTCCTTTATAAAATATCAGAACTGAATATAAAATTTTATAGGCAATATAAGCCTTCTACAGCAGAATAGGACTATTGCCTCTCTTGTTCTGAATGCTAGATCTCTAGAAATGTAACAAGGGTTTACATTAGCTTCTTTTAGCAGTGAAGTCTACCTGTAGTTGAATTTTGTTGCTGCTCCTTAAGTAAGGCGATTTTAATTCCTGATTTTTTAAAATAAACCTTAAATTTTTAAATATTTTAAAAAATATTTTATTTATTTATTTGACAGAGATCACAACTAGGCAGATAGACAGGCAAAGTTGGGGGGGGGGAAGCTGGCTTCCTGCTGAGCAGAGAGCCAGATCTGGGACTCGATCCCAGGAACCTAAGATCAAGACCTGAGCCAAAAGCAGAGGCTTAACCCACTGAGCCACCCAGGCACCCCTTTTTAAGTAATTTTAGATTTATAAAAAAACAAGTTGGCCATCTACAGGTGCCATCATGGCAGTCATTGCTAGTCACATGCTCCTGGTCTCCGGTCTCACCTTTGTGTTCCAGACACTCATGTCTATGAAAGTACTCATCCAGGTAGAAAATGAGCCTCTTCCTCCAACAAAAGGACAAAATATTTTTGGGCAACAAGTATGTCAGCTCCCTGGTCTGTTTTGTTATGCTCAGCATTTTGTCAGCATTAGTGGGAAACATGGGTTGTTCATAGACTTAACTCCAAAACTATGTTCAGGAATCCTTGGAATTGTGGTCCATGGTAACATTTTACAGCTTTATTGGGTAGTGTGAGAATGTTGAGGAAATAGGCCCTGAAAATGTGCAAAAAGAAGCCATATTTTTCTTCAACCAAGTTATCAAGGAGACAAATCAAGAGACGATGGCTTGTTCTGCTGCTACCCTCATCACACATCCCTTCCACATGATCACTCTGAGATTTGTGGTACAATTCACTGGCAGAGAATCCAAGTACTGTGGACTTTGTGACTCTGTTGTAACTATGTATCAGGAAGAGGGCATCCTAGGATTTTTGTGGGTCTTATTCTTCACCTCCAAGGTGACATAATTTCTTTGTGGCTCTGAAACTCACCAGCCTACCTTGACAGTACCTATGCACTGGACAGTGAGGTTTCCACCATGTATGAAATGAAGAGTTATTCTGGAGCTGTCATAGGATTTTTTTGCCAATGTTGACCTACCCCTTTGTGCTTATTTCTAATCTTATGGTTGTCAACAACTGTGGGCTTACTGGTGGATCCCCACCTTACTTCACAATATATACTTCTTGGATAGATTGCTGGTGCCTTCTACAAAAAGAGAGAAATATGGGCTGAGAAAATAATTTCTTTTTCCAGAAGGTCCCCTTTGGGAAGACTTATTGTTGTGACCTGAGGATGTTAATTTGAACATGTGGTGCAGGGATATTGACATTACTATAGTCCCAGATGCACAGAATTGTGGGAGAGGATGTTGATTTCTATATAGTTTGGCACACTTTTTAAATAATCATTTAATCTTAATAAAAGGGAAAAAAAATGAAAAGATAATATAAAATATAAATTGAAAAGATAACCTCACCCAGTTTCCTCTAATGTTACACAAATCATACACAACCATGGAGCATTTGTCAAAACAAATAAATTAACATTGATATACTATTAACTAAACTACAAAACTATATTCAGATATCCTCAGTTTTTCCACTGATATTCTTTTTCTGTCCCAGGATCTGATCCAGGATAATGCATTAGCCTATACTTTACAAGTATAATTGTGAACCCTTACAGTTGTCCTGCTATTGGTTTTAACCCTTCATTCTAGCTTGCTGTGATCATTTTGATTCTTGGATTCTCTTATCTGTATTATTAGTGTCTTCACTAAGATTTTTTTTTAAAGTATATATGTTTTAAGCATTAATAGAAATGTGTAAGTGTTTAAAAGGTTGAAACCTGAGACCAAGGATAGAGATCCATGCATATTACCAGAGACTACTCTGGAATGCCTGGATTGGCATTTTTAAAAATCAATTCTAGGGGCACCTGGGTGGCTCAGTGGGTTAAAGCCTCTGCCTTCGGCTCAGGTCATGATCCCAGGGTCCTGGGATCGAGCCCTGCATCGGGCTGTCTGCTCAGTGGGGAGCCTGCTTCCTCCTCTCTCTCTCTGCCTGCTTCTCTGCCTACTTGTGATCTCTGTCTGTCAAATTAATAAATAAATAAATCTTTAAAAAAAATCAATTCTATATCAGTCCTTGAGCTTGATTGTGCTACTAACTCCAGTTGCATAAGCTATCTAAGTGAAAAAGGTTTTATCTGCCTCCAGGTCAACTCAGTTAAATTCTATTTAGTTTTAGGAGCAAAGTGGGCAAGTATAATGAGATTGGAAGAGTTAAGATATGGAGCCTGGCAGCCTCTACAATAGTCCTTATGTGGACTTGTGAAGAAAAGCCAGGATCTCAGAAAGTAGCTAGAGGGAACCATGGACAGCCAAGTCAGAGGACAGAAGACAGTAACACAGAAAAGAAAGCAGAGAGGGCCAGCACCATTCTCATCAGCAGGGTAAGTTCAAAACAAAGTAGCTCCCTTCCATTCTTTCTATTCCTTCCCCATTGTTCTTTCTTCCCCTTTGAAGTAAAACATTACGGAATTGCAGCTGGCAACATGGCCAAACAAATGTATGAAAAATAATTACATCTTTTTGGCTGGGTTTTAAATTGAGTAATTGTTTGAAGTTAGTAATCTCAATTATCATTCCCCAATCCACCTCTCAGGAGAGTTCTTCGGACCCTCATCAGCACCAAACCTTGTCCTGATCAGACATTCTAAATTAAACAAGCTTAGTAGTTTTGGCTCCCTTCCAGCAGGCCACTTCACAAGTCACCACTCTCTTGGCATAGTTTTTGCTATTCCCTCCAAAAAGAGCCTCAGTTAATTGGAGGCAGATCCATCCTTCCAGCATCTGGTGAGGGACTTCTACCTTACCCGACTGCTACAGGTAACTTATCCATTCCAAACCTTATCCCTGAAAGAGGAAGGCCCTAAAGATAAGATGCTGGGAACTGGGGGCACCTGGGTGGCTCAGTTGTTAAGCATCTGCCTTCAGCTCAGGTCATGATCGCAGGGTCCTGGGATTGAGCCCCACATCAGGCTCCGTGCTCAGTGGAGAGCCTGCTTCTCCCTCTCCCTCTCCTGGTCCCCTTGCTTGTGCTCACTCTATCTCTTCTCTCACTGTTGCTCTCTATCAAATAAATAAATAAATAAATAAATAAATAAATAAAACCTTAATTAAAAAAAAAAAAAGATGCTGCGAATTGTGACCCTGAGTTCTCCACTGCTAGAACAAACTGGTGCATGCCTGATTTACTCATGCTGCAGTGAATGACACAGATTAACATACACCTGCTCCAGACATGAGTTTCCTAGTCCAGTGAACGTATCACCATTACTCCAGGTGCCTGTGCCAGAAACCTGTCCTATTTTACTTTTTATTCAGTCCTTGCATACACAGTTACCAAGTATGATTGATGCTATAACTTAATATCCTTAGAATCTATCCATTCTTCATCTCTGCTGCCAGTGCCCAAGTTCAAACTATCAGCATCTCTCAGGAAATCACAATAGCTTCTTTAGCCAACAGGTACAAGATGTAAGGTGAAAAGGCCTGTAGGCTCTCTCTCTATTCTGCTCACCTAAATATGTCAGCATTGTAGTGGCTCCCAGAAAGTTCCAGCCTTCCTCCTAACCTTGTGTTGTCCTCATGCCTCACTGATCCTCTGGTACCTGCCTAACCCAGAGACAGTAGACTTTTCACTGAAGCCTACTTAGGTAGCTTGGGAGATGACATCGTTTTTGCTAACAGATTGCAATTTTAGGCCATTCTTTCCTCTTCCTTTTATAAAAAGACGTTTTGAGCCTTATGACATCAGTCTATATTAACCCTGTACCATTCCTTGTTGCTGTCATCTGCTGTTGTCTTGGACAGTTCTCTCATCATGGCGAACTTTGGTCCATAATTGTCTTTTCCACTACTCCACTGCCACTGTGTTGAAAAATTTCAGTATCCATGAAAATGACCCACTGAACACCCTGTTCTCTCAGTGGGTTAAGATAAAATAACAAACTCTTAAATTGGTCTATAAGATCCTGCATAATCTGGCCTCTGCCTGCTTTTTCAGCCTGTCTCATTTATCCCTGTCATTTTGCTCTCTCTGTTCTACCCACACTGGCTTCCGTACAGTTCTTTCTATCAGACATGGATTGTCTCTCCTAACTTGTATACATACTGACCTATGTACCTGGAATCTTCCTTCCTGATGGCCCTTTGCCTCGCTACTTTCTATTCTGCTTTCAGGATCCAGGTTGAACATCACTTTCTCCTGGAATTCTTTCCTGATACACAATTCTCCATACTAGTTTGACAGCCTCTGTTACATGAGTCTATAATAAACTGTTTCCCCTTTAAAACACTTGTCACTCTTTTGATTACTCATCCTCTGTTTTTCTCTGTTTATAGGTATAGGGAATATTTTTATATTTAGGGTATGTATAAGAGTGGGGCAGGTGGAGAAGCCATGCTCTTACAGCCAGAATTCCTCCTGGTACCTCTTGGTGTGGTCATACTTTGTCACTTTCTCGGAAACTATATTTCCATTTTGTTAAATCAGAAGGTATATAACATTAGGACACAAGGTCATTTCTTTCCTGTGAGTCACAGGATGTCAAAGCCAACAAGAAACTTAATTTTCTGTAATTTAAAACCATGTTATCCATATCCCTAAGGTGGAATTTAGTCTGTGAACAATACCATAGATGCCATTGAGGAGGAGGGAAAAAGAGGGACTTCTGTGAAGTCAGGGCTTTGGCTTCTCTTATCCTCTCTGCCATGCATACCAGGCATGCCAGGCCCTATTCACTGGCCTTCCTCATAGACTTAGTTTTAAAAAAGGCCTCAATCAATGAATCATGGAATACCACATCAAAAACTAATGATGTACTATATAGTGACTAACAGAACATAATAAAAAAAAGAATAATAAAGGACTCAGCTGTTAATAGTGTTTGCAAATTTCTCTTCCTGCAGCTAGAAACACTGGTGCCCAGAGAGGGAAGGTAACTCTCCTGAGTCACCCAGTGAGTTAGTGGGACAGCGCTAACTGGAAGCCCAGCTGCTCACACCTCGATTGTCCACCACAGCCTACTGCCTCTCACTCCCAGATCTGTCTGCAAAGCTTGCTTATTTGTCTGTTCTTTCTGCAAACATTAACTAAGTATCTACAAGGGAGTGAAAATAAAATTAAATGCCTAAATCAGTAATGTGAGCTGTATGGTGCAGAATCCTAACTCTCCCACTCATTAACTGTGTAGCCTCAGGCAATAATTTAGCCTCTCTTTCCTCACAGATTAGTGTCCCCCCCGCCACCCCTCACTTCAAAAGATATCCATAGAAACTCCTTATTCAGTTATAGTTTTAAGTAGGAAGATCATCAGGACTAGAGACATATTGGGGTTTTTTAATTTTGGCTCTGCCACTTACATCTTTGGCATGTCAAATAACCTCTTAAAGCTTCATCTGCTAACTAGGCACTGTGATTTAGCTTTAGGTTATTGTCATGACAAGACACTTCTAGTGGATATTAGATAACAGATGTGAAAGTGCCTCCTGAGTTGTTTGTAAATATTTGGATATAATGCATTTGCAATACTGATTTCCCTTAACAGACTCTAAGCTCCCTGAAGGTATACAATTTGTCATATAAAAATGAGAACAGCTTACATTTAGAGTACTTACTCCATGTCAACTACAATTCTACCCGCTTTATTATAATTTAATCACCTTCAGCAACTTTATGAAACAGGTATTACTATTATGACAGTTTTGCTGATGAGGAAACAGGCATAGAGAGGTTAAGTAACTTTTTCAAGGGTATGCTGCTAGAAGAAACCAAGAAATAGGTTTTTGGCAGGGGTTGGGGGAAGGAACTATAGGAACATGGTAAAGACCCCTAAGAACTGTACAGGTGAGGTAATATTTTTGAGCTCCTTTCATCGATTAAGTCCTCCAAGATAGAGTTCAAATATTACCTCTCTTATACAAAAAGGAAAAGGGGTGAGGGGAAGAATAAAATCTGTCTGTTAACTAGTTCTGATGCTATCTCTTGGCCATTCTCAAAGGACAGACGTATCACAAAGATAGTGGCTGGAAACTGAGAAAGGCAGGCATAAGGGCTGACTTCTTATAGGCTCCTAGGGAAAAGCAAATACAATCAGCTGCAAGTCATTATTATCCATTTTCTAACAAAAATGTCCTGCGACAGGGGGACTTGATAACTGAACCAGACATCTTCCTAGAATCCTATTATTAGCATTTAAGGAGATTGTTTCAGTGTTAAAAAAAAAAAATCAAAGTTTCAAAAGTGTAGGATTTTAAGGCAACTTGCAACCTGATGTTAGCCTCAGAATTGATTCAGACTGTGCAAGCTTACCTTCAAGAAGTTCACCTTGTGTTACTTTTAGTGACTGTGCCAACCAGTAATGGCTTGGGAATAATATGACGGGACATGTTGTTCACAGGCCATGGAAGAGACAAAACACAGGGTCTGGAAAGAAGAGGTTTATGGCAGTTGGAATTGGAAAATCCAGGTGGGATTTGACTCATGGCCCCTGGCTAGAATCTGTGCTCCTTCCCAGAGCAAGCTGTTGAACTTCACAGGAAATCCTGTAGCCAGCAATGTGTCTGAAGTTGCAGTAACCTTCTCCTAGGCTCTGCTTGTCTCTGTAGGACTGTTAATGGATGTGGGGGAAGGAGGGATGCAAAAGGTCAGGTACTACCTTCCAGGACCTCCATGTGGTTCATCATTCTCCCAGTGAAGCTACTGCTGCTCTTTCTTTCACTCTAACACTGTACTGTTAACCTCTGGCTCCTCCTTTTCCTGCTTATTCCTTCCTTCCTTATTCTTTCTGTCATTGGCAAAAAAATAAAATAAAATAATAAATCAATCTTGAAATGTGGATGTATCTGTAAGAAGTAACACTATAAATTTCTTAGGAGAAAACATAGGAGTGTATCTTAGTGATCATGGGTTAGTCAATAATCGTTTCTTAGATATGACACCAAAAGCACAAACAGCGAAATACAAATTGAACGTTGTCAAAATTAAAAAATTTTATACTGAAAATTATACCATCAAGAAAGTGAGAAGACAAGCTACAGAATGTAAGAAAATACTTTCAAATCATATATCTGGTAAGAAACTTGTATCAAGAACATAGAAAGAGCTCCTACAATTCAATAAAAAGACAAAAAAGAAAACAAAGATTAAGAATGGGTACTGGATCTAAATAGACATTTCTCAAAGAAGATAAAAAATGGCAAATAAGCACATAAATGCATACTCAACATAAAAAAAAAAGATATTTAACATCTTTTGCCATTGGGAACTGCAAATTAAAATCTCAGTGACGTATTGCATCTCAACCTCTGGATAATAAAAGAAGGACAGGGGCACCTGGGTGGCTCAGTCAGTTTAGCATCTATGTTAGGCTCAGGTCATGATCCCAGGATCCTGGGATGCAGTCCCGCATTGGGCTCTCTGATCATCGGGGAGTCTGCTTCTCCCTATGCCCCTCCCCTTCCCCTCACCTCATGCGCTCACATGCTCTCTCTCTCTCTCTCTCTCTCAAAAACAAATAAAATCTTTAAAAAATAAATAAATAAAAGGAAGACAATAGCAAGTGTTGGAGATGATATGGAAAAACTGAGACCCTCATACATTACTGATAGGAATATAAAATGGTGCAGCTGCTTTGTAAAACATTTAGCAGTTCCTCAAAATGTTAAGCATAGAATTACCTTATGGCCCAGCAATTCCACTCCTAGGTATACATTCAAGAAAAAAAAAATGTGTGTTCACACAAAGTCCATGAAAAGGAATAAAGTACTGATGCCTGCTGTGACATGGGTTGTATTCCTCTTTGTGGCTGTAAGGTTGCTGGGTTCACAGTAAGTTCCCAATAATTTTTGTTGAATATATATATATATATATATATATATATATATATATATTCATATCTTTCTTAAAAGTGGAAACTATGGAAAGTGTTCAAGTTTCTTGTTTGTCTTCCCAAAGAGATATCATTTCAGAAAATGAAACATAAAAATCCCACCTTGTTTTCTCTATTGTACTTTCTACTGGATTAATTTATTACATGTATTCCTTTATTTTTTTCTAAATTATTTTACTTCATCCTCCAATATCACTTGATTCCTCTGGCTTACTTACCATAGTTTGGCATTAAAAGACAATTATTATTTGAGAAGAGAATAGAGGTATTCTCTCCAAATTGTATTTTATAGGAAGGCATTTTCCAGTATATTTCCTACATTAAAGTGGCTAATAATAAGATATTAATATGCATTACAGCTACTTGAATCAGCCTCCTCTTTTTCATTTGATAATATTCATACATATTTAAGAGTTTCTTAATTTTGTCTAACTAGGTCAGCAGAATATTACCCAATCTTGATACTATTTGTCCAGACTGCCATTTTATAGGAGTTGGGAGAGCAGACAGATGTTTGAGAGTTTCCATCTTTTTCTCCCATTCTCGATGCTTGTGCTACTGGTGTCTGAAGTCAGGAGAGTTTAGACCTACAAAGGCTCTGAAAGATTTGTCTTCTAACACCTTCCTTGCCCAGCTAAGGAAGTGAAGAAATCTGTAGTACCTAGGAGTATGACCTAGGTTTCCCGATTAGGAATCTCATATTGTTTACATTTCATCAAAAAGGACCACGTTTAGTCGTGTTATTTACCATTTTCTCCCCATACACCATGTGTCAGGCTCTGTTTTTCTCTCGCGTAATCATTTCACCTTCAGGACTAACAATAGGCTTCTTGCTGTTATTATTACCTTACCTAGGTGAAGAAACTAGGGCTCATCTCACATAGCTAGTAAGTGGTAGAAGCAGGATTTGTACCGAGGTCTGTCTGACTTCAAAATGCATCCCCCTATTCTGCATGAGTCCTTTCACTGACTAGTCTTTGTTATTTTGAGGACCTAATGAGATCATGGAGGTGCTGACATGGTGGTGAAGAAGGCTTTATCTTCTTGAGTCCCCAGGGTTCTTTCTCAGGATAAAGACGCTTCTTAGGGCTATGTTTTGCTTCCTTCTTGGCTTGCCTCATAGCCAAGCCTGCCTCCATCTTCTCTGTGACTGTGTGCCTACCCTTGTTCTTCTGGGCTTCCTGCCTTTAGCCTACTTGGGGAGGCTGATTCAGTCCTTCCAGCTTTTTCACATCTTTGCCCCACAAAACAAAGCCATATGTCCTTTTCTATTTCAAAGCTCTCTGTTACACCTGCAGGCAAAGAGTTGGGGAAGAAGGTAGCAGATGAACCTACAAGCAAAGATGAGACAACTTTCCAGATTTTCTTGGTGTTAGCTCTTACTCTGGGCTCTTGTTCCTCCACAGTTATCTCTGAGTGGGTGAAGCTCATTTGGCTGCCCTTCCTTCAGGCCCACCCTTCCTTAGGTCTAGGAAGACCTCCTCCAGGATCCTTCCTCTGTGCAGTCTGATGGGCCTAAATGTGTTCAAGAAGAATGATAGGTGTGTTTCCATCTCTGAGGTCTTCCTTAATAGTGGAGCCTCCCATATGTAATGGGGCCTCTGCCCTGTACAGCCTTGCTCTACCCAGGAGTGATCCTTCTGGCTATTTCCTCTCAAAACTCTTGAAGTCCAGCTTACACAGATGACCTGTTGGGGTGCCACAGAGATGGCTCCTGTCCTTGGATGGAAAATGTAGCTAAATTTCCATGGAGTCATGTATAGGCCATAGGGTTGGTAATTTTATGTATCTACATTTTCTTGAAGTCTCAAAAGTTCTGTGTCTATGAAGGGCATTTTTATTAATGGTATTGGTGATGAGGATAATGATAAAAAGAGCCACAGTAGTAACAGTAAGTATGTTACACTCTCACACGGAAAGAAAATGTAAAGGTTTTGGAGTCAGATCAGTGTTTGAATTTCAGCTTCACCACTAATTCATTACCAAATTAAGCAAATTATTTCATATTACACTACCTATTTCTTCATCTGCACATTTGGAATAATAACCCTTAATTGTCAAGGCATTTGTCAGGGGTAATATTAACCAAAGCTAACATTTATTGAGCACTTATATGTGCCACACACAGTGAAACCTAAGCTCTTGGAATATAAATAGCTTGTGTAATTCTCACAACACCTTTTGAGACCTATTACTCTGTCCATTTCATAGATTGGGAAGCTAAAGCACAGAGAGATTAATTAATTAGCTTAAAATCACACGGTTAGTAAATGGTAGAGTTAGGACTTGGCATCTAAACCTAAGCAATTTGTCTCAAAAGCCTGTTATTTAAAAAGATGAGGTTTATAAAGCAGTTTCCATATTGCCTGGCACAGATTCGTTTCTCAATTGGTAACTATAATTTAACAGCATATTGCATTTCTAAAGAAGTACACAAATGCAAAGTGTTTGTTTTTATATTTTTAAGACTTTGTCTCTTTCTCATCACTTAGTCAAGAATGCCTAAAAAGCTCTGTCTGCTAGAGAAGGGAGTGAATTTGGTTATTTACCTGGTTACTTTGATCAAGATAGACAACCACATTTGGCAATCCTGGCTCCCATTGGTTTATTTTAGGAAACCTAAATTATTCACTTGGAATGTCTATGTTGACCAGAGAAAAGAATGTCAGCATAGCTTCCCACTTGTGCTGACTGTGGGTCAGTCTGGTCTCATAGGAGAAGTAACTTTCCTTGAAATGAGCCCTCCTCACACAAATATCAGTATGGCAAGGCAATAGAGGTAAGAAGGGGGATATGTTATTATCCCCAAGGTATGTGCTTTTCTGAGACAACTAGAAAGCCTCACAAGTAAGTTTGACCTGGTCACTTTTTTGCTTAAACTCCTACATTGAGTTTTGAGGACAGACTTTGCCCTCATATGGCATATAACCAGTCTTTTATCCAAGGGCAGAGCTTTTTCACAACATCCAATGAGTGGCTTTCCAGACTTGGCAGATACCTCTTGAGGCATGGGGAGCTCACTATCTCCCACAGCAGTCTGTTCCAAACTGGGACAGCTCTTTTTTTTTTTTTTTTTTTAATTCTCCTGTCATGGAGCCAGTGAAGTAGTCATGGGTAGAGTTTTGAAGGTACATGATCAAGAGGCCTAGGAGGCACAGATAAAAAGTAGAATGGTAGGAAGAGTCTAAGTCTTTTTCTTTTCTTTCTGGTTGTCTTCGGATTGTCAATGTAGACGCTTTAGCAAAAAAGTGACAGATCAAACTTACTCAACATTAAGTATACTTGGGTTGCTGTGTAGCAGATGGATTAGAAGGCAGATAGCATTATTATGGAGTGTCCTAACAAGTAAGACAGTAGTAGAAAAGATGAAAAAGAGCTGATAATTCAAGAAATATCTAAGAGTTAAAATTCATTGAACCTGTGACTAAATCGAATGTTATAAGTGAGGGAGAGAGGAGTCTGGCTTGTTTGAGCTGGTGAATGGTAGAGCCACTGCACTAGGGAAAAGTGGATCCTGAGGAATATGTTATGTTCAGCCAGGATATTCCATACAGGTATGTTTGGCAAACTTTCATATATTTCTAATGTTGGTTCAGTCATGTCAGGAAGAACTCGTAAGCAAGTAGCTGGTACTTGAAGTTAGGTGGGTGATGCCTTACTTCTTCTCTTGTTCTCAGTCCACCACCACTATATGAGACCTAGAAGCATGTTCTAGTCTCTACAAGAGAGGGTAAGGATCTGAGGTAGGGCTTGCCAGGTTTAGGTTGAGACTGACCTTGCATTCCAAGAAAGGCATGCAGCCAGCTCTGACTCCAGTGATGTGTAAGGATCTAGGGCACACCTCAGGTGTGTGTCCTGGCCCACACCAACAAGATTCCACGTGTAGGAAAGACTAAAGCTGCTTCTGTACTTTGTGCTTTATCAGGATTGGCCTAGAAACTGAGCATAGCTAATTTCCCAGGTAGAGACTGCAGAATCAGAGTTGGGGCTGAGTCAGGCAGGGGCTAAGAACTTTTGCCTCTTGCCACTGGCCCATCTGGTAACTTCATCCTACATTACCTGCTTACCTGGTGCGCTCCTCATCTTGTCATGTAGGAAAGGACAGGCCTATGATATTGGTGGAGGAGATTGAAAGAATAAGTAGAACTAAGCAGGCAGAACTTCCTGGACATTGGCTTGTCAGAATCCCTAGTTCCTAAATCCTTACTTTTGGGGGACCCTTAAACACCTGTGGCCTGTGGTGACTAAAAGCATTATTTGCCATTTCTCCAGGATAATTTCTCAAATTGCTGCCCCACTTCCTCTCTAGAAGTTGTTGTGTATCTATCTGTTGTGCATCTGTTCTTTCAATTCATTCACTACATATGGTATTAAGCACTTACCACACCAATCACAATACTCTGAGGTAACAGTTGGGAGCATAATACATATGGTCTCTGCCCTTCTGGAGTCTAAAGTTTGGTAGAATGGTAGAGGGCCAGAGTGAATAACTGATGCTGGAGGGATCCATTAGGGCTTTTCTGGAGGCAGATAGAAGTGAGGTAGAGATGGATAGGGACTTTCACTGAAGTCCTTCATCCATTGAACACCTGATATAAACCAGGAGCTCTAAATGACTTACCACTTAAACTCCCAATTTTCTGTGAGGTAATGTTATCCTGTGTTAAAGATAGGAAACTGAGATTCAGAGAAATACTGATTTTTAATACTGTAAAGCTACTGACCACTGGTATAACTCAGGCTTGTCTAAGGCCAAGTGATGCTCCCACTGTGTCATACCACTCTTCTAAAAGTCATCCAAGAAACTCAAATTTATGAGCACTGGGCTGACTATCTACTATGGTCCTAAACCAACGGTTTGCAACCTGAGGTTTAAGGATGGGTTTAAAGACATGCTTGAATTCACCCAACACTAAATGCCAACAGTGGTATATATGTACATACATGTGTGCATTTTTTTTGGAAGAGGATTTGTAATTTCCACCAGATTTCCAAAGGTGGCTATGACCTAGTATAGATTAAGAATCACTACCTTATACCCCATTCTAGGCTTCTTCCTCTCTTCCTCTTATGTCCACCTGCAGGTGACTGTTTGTCATTGAACCCAGTGTAATATACTGGAAAGACCTTGGAACTGTCACATGGGAGTTCTTGACACCAGCCCCAGCCATGCCACTAACTCACAGTTAGTGGCCTTCTGCCAGTGTCTTCTTCATGCTGAGTCTCACCTGCTGGAACCCTGTGAGCCATGTGTGGGCTAAAAGGACAATGTTTCCCAGCTGGACTGCAAAGCACGTCGCAGGCGTCAGGCACTTGGCAGACTCCAAGTGGCAGTGTGCAGTGTGCAGAGTGACAGGCGCTAAGACTGGTGGTAGCAGCTGGGGAGGAAGATCCCTGCTGTCAGGGCTTACTGAGGGGCCTGCTTGCCCCATCCCCATAAAGCATGAATAATTCTATCAGATCATGAATCATTAGGTGGGCAGCCTTCAAGGTCACCTCCTCCAACCTTCCAGCCAATAGGAGTCAGAAGATAGGCCCCTTGGTGCTGAGTCCCTAACCTGTGTCTTTAATGTGAATATGGCCCCAGCTGGAATGTGCTTTCTCCCTCTTGCAGTGTCAAAATGCCTAGCTCTCAAGTGACTGAATCAGTACTAAATATTTAATGCACAAAGTCAGCCTTCCCAGGGCCTTTGATCTGAAACTTCTTAAAAACATCTTAAAAGCCCTTCAGAAACTGGTTAGTATTTCATTACAGTCACTTAAAATAGATTTATTTTATCAAAACATCCTGTCAGAAACCCTGAAGGCAGGATGACTAACCCCCAGTGATTCTGACAGGATTGCCTCCCCACATTAGGCGCCCAGAGTCTCTGGACAGCCCCACCCGCATGCTGAGAGGCGCAGCTGTCACCAGCATCCCCTGATGGCTCCAGAGCTGCAAGCAGAGGAGGTGGCCAGGCTTGTCAGAAGCCTTGGGAGGCTACATCAATAACACCCCCATGAAGGGAATGAACAGTTATTGAGAGTCTGCCAACAAGCCAGGCCCTTACCTGGGGTTCTCACTTGTTGAATCTGTGGAAACTTCACAACAGTTCTGTGAGGTCTTTCTCTTCTACCAATTAGGAAACTGAGCTTCAGAGGCATATATGACTTGCTCAAGGTCATAGAGTGGAATTAAGATAGCAACCCAAGTCTAGCTCAAAAGGCTATGCTTTGTTTTGTTTCGTTTATGCACTGAGATTGGACCTTTCACTGGGAACTCTCAGTTGTTTCTTTCTTTATAAAGAAAAAAATAAATGAAAATAGCATCTGATTAAATTATGTAACTACTACATGCTAACATAGAAAAGGATAAGGAAGAAATTAAAAGTCATCTGAAATCCTACCATCGAGATAGCTTCATAATCATCTCTTGAGTGTTGATTGTATTTACTAATTGATATTTTGCCACATTCTGATAGTTTCTTTATTAGCCACTCGATTCAGCTTTCTTAATCCCCTACCATTCCCTCAGCTTTAGATAGGGGAGCGATTGGAGGCTGGGACATATATGCCATAATCCTTTTTTCACTGCCAGCCCGAGGGGATGAAATCAATTCCCATAAAATTCCAACACAGTGAAGGGCTAAAATAGGCCCCAGAGTGGGGCAGGAGTTTCTGTCCTTCCCTAGCCACTGGCTAATTGGATGACCTAAGGAAAGCACTTTGGTGAAAGAAATAGTTCCTGCCCTCCTAGACTCACAGCTAGTGTGAAGATCAGTGAAATAATAAGGTAAAACTTCTTGTAAACTAGAAATTGTGCTATTGAAGGGAAGTAGTAGAAACAGAAACCTACTGTGAGAGGTAGGGTGTCTCCACACCTACACCTCACCTACACTGAGTAGGGTGACCATGCCCATCTCACTCTTTATGTCTATCAACTTAATGTAATTATTAATACTATTCATTTTTGCTCTCAAAAGTACTCCACCATGGGTGATAAGTTTGGAGACTACCTGAAGTATTGGTCATGTATGATTAGGTAGCTCCAAATAAGGACGCAGAGCAATCAGGGAGCTTCCCTGCAGGATGGGGCTGCATGTGGGCTGGCAGGGCAGCTAGAGCTTCAGAAGGCATGCAAGAAGGGGCATTTTGTTAGTGACTAACATGCAGGAATAGAAAATATGAGGAGGCTGGCCCTTCCTGGGGTGGGTGCATGGAATAGGTTGCTGGAAGAAAAGGCGTACAATGGAACCTGGCCCACCTTCCCATGCTCCTGGACAGGGCAGGTTTGGAGATAACATTTGGAGACATTTAGCACTGAGGAAATGTGAAGCTCTGTTCCAACCTCGCAATTATCCCTCTTGGATTATTTTAACAATACTATAAGTTTTCTCTCTGCTTCTGCTCTCACCTCTCTTCAGTCTATTTTCCATAAGCTTTCCATAGCTTTCTAGACTGAAATCTGATCTTCAGTTTTCCATTCAATTCTCAATTCTCCATTTATCTTGGTGGGTAAAAACTAAATGCCTTTACAGATTATGCAAAGTCCTTCATGATTGTGCCCCTGCCAGTGCACTCAGCTTCAATTTTCTTAATCCTTGACCTCTGACTTTATGATCCAGATATAATAATGTCTTACCTTTATTGGACATTTATAATGTCCCAGGCACTCTTCCAATTATTTTATACTTACTAACTCTTTTATTGCTAGCATTCTATGAGGTAGGTACTATTAGTAGCCCCAACATTTCACAAACAAGGAAACTGAGGCATGAGAGGATTAAGCTATTGAAGTGGTAAAGCTAGAATTGGAAGCCAAAGAAGTTTTTGTTCCAAAGCCTGTACTCTTAACCATAATATTATACAGACTACCTCTTGGTCCAAAATATTTATCTTGTACTTGCTATTTCTCCAGCCTGCAATGTCCTCTCCACCAGTCCACTCAGGAAATCACTGATCTAGGATTCAGGAAGCCATTTCAGTCAGTCTCCCAGTCAGTCTCCCAGAAAAAAATAGTTGGCAGTATTCCCTCCTCCTCCATTTTAAAATTATTTATTTAGGTAAGTTCAACCCTGTTTAGGCACATGAGGATAGGGAGGAAGGATGGGATAGCACAGAGTAAGGAAGACCACTTCCTCCAGCATCTTTTTTTACATTTGAGACAAGAATTTGAACACTTAATATTGTTTAAATCTTTTGGCCCAACAGTAAGGAAAATATAGAGAAGACAAAGAAGAGTTGAGAAGGTAATCATAGATGTCTTACTGGAATGTAGGGTTTAAAATAGATCTCAAACATTAATAGAATAACCAACTCTTGGAGTTATAAGGGACCTAGAGGCCATATTCTTCCAAACTAAGAAACTGAAGCCCAGAAAAACGGCAGGTCTGATTGCCCTAGCTCGCAGCTCAATGTTCTGCACTGCCTCCCAATATAAACAATTCAGGTATGCCTGAGTAGCTAGAAAGGGCAAGAACTTTCCAGACGGCATGGAGTTGGGGAGCAGCAAATAGAATACAGAAGAGGTAGACATAAGCAGAGTATATGGTATGGACAGTGAAGTGAGGAGACTCAGGAAAGCATCTTCTGTGGGAGAGATGGAGCCTATAACCTTTTTAAATTGGAGGGTTGTCTTGGTGTTGTGAAGCTGCCTCCCTTTCAACTTTGTAAAATAAAAGGCTCCTCAAAGCGTGTCAGTTCTCCCATTATTTTCCGGATCATCAAGACTCTCGGACTCTCAGTGCCCTTTAGAGAAGCTTCTGCCTCTGCTGCAACCATCTTCTCGTTAGAATTCCTGGACATTGCTCAACGTTGCTAAGTACACTGTAATGAACCCATGATGAGTAAAGAAGAGACTGAGCTTGCCGCAGTGACATTCTGTGGAGGTTTCCTAGACACCCCCAAGATACCACAAGCAAGTCATATCTTCACAGGTATTTCATACTCAAATATTCACCTTTTTTTGTCATATTAATTTTCTCCAACTCAGTTAAAGGGGTTCCTGAAATCCTCACTCCAGCAGTTTGCACTAGAACTAGGGACAAATTCTTGAGCTGAAAGAGCAGAGAGAATGGTGGAATTTGGGACTCAGGTCAGGAAAAGTTCCTGCCTATGGCACCAGCAACCATGGTACTTCTGTGGGAAAGTTCCTCTGGGAACAAGCCTATTCTCTAGAGCTATGGGTTTGGATTATCCATTACAAGTAAATTAGGATGATCCATATTTCTCTTCTAATGTTATGAGAACTACACACTCTTATGTTAAATACCTAGTATAGTGCATAGTGTATAGGAGACTTAGCAAATGCTCATTTTCTGCCTTATAGCATAATCTTCTCGTACATGTGCCTTATGGTCTATATCTCCTCCTTTCTTGTCTCTCTCTGATGTCTCCCCATGTCTTGACCTGGGTTCAAGTCTTGGCTCTGCCTATGCCCATTCCCATGTCTCCTAATAATCCCATAATAGTTTATTGAGACAGCAAAGTGAAAAGCACTGCTCATCAAACATCTTTTTTTTTTTAAGATTTTTATTTATTTATTTGACAGACAGAGATCACAAGTAAGCAGAGAGGCAGGCAGAGAGATCGGAGGAAGCAGGCTCCCTGCTGAGCAGAGAGCCCCACGTGGGACTCGATCGCAGGACCCTGAGATCATGACCCGAGCCGAAGGCAGCGGCTCAACCCACTGAGCCACCCAGGCGCCCCTGCTCATCAAACATCTTGCTCCAAACTCTTTCTGGTCTTATCTTCCTCTGTCCCACCAGGCATGCTATCCTCCATCTATCCCAAACTGCTCGTTGCACTTAAAGGACAATGTAAACTCCATGTGTATATTGCAGGCTTTTGTACAAATGGCCCATCTCCCCTTTCCTAAGAATTCCTATTCGTGCTTAAAGATCCAGATCCAATATCCCCATCACTTGAAGCCTTTGCTGACTGTTCTGGCAAAGTTAGGCCCTCTTTGTTCCCCTTGGTGTTTTCTGCATCCCTGTAATCCAGCACTTTATGCCCAATGTTATCTTTGCCCACTTCTTCCCTACTAGATTGTGAACTAATTTGGGGCAAGAGCTGGCTCCAATTCAACACTATATACCCAGTGTCCAGTCTGGGTCTGAGATAGGTAAGATGTTTCTTATAATTGTGTGGGATGACACATTAGGGACTATGACTCATTCATGGAGCATCTGCTCTGGGACAGCTTTATGAGAGATACTTTTTATGTTATTCCATTTCATTCAGTCCACTCAATCTAGTACTCTCTCCAGCACATCCCTCTCATATGCCCATTATATGGGCAATGCCACAGGGCACCCTCAGTCAAGACTTTATCTCTTAATTATCTATTTTCTGACTCCATTTCTTAGAATGTCATATACCCAATGCTACAAGCTTCTTGACAGTTGGATTTGTTCAACTTACATTGAGAGTGAAAAAAAAAAAAAAAATCCCAGACACAGGACAATAAGAGTTCTGCCAAGAAAGCTATCATTTTATATGAAGGGTCCCACATAAGGGTGTGGGTGCCATGCTGAGTGAGGGAGGTAGATTGAATGGAGGCCAGCCCCTGAGACACTAAGGAAAAAACATGTTAGTCTCCTGAGTTGGTGCCAATTAGCATACAATTTAAATGATGGCAAAAGGGACTCATTAGACTATTCAGACGCTTTGGAATTTCATCAAATGCAGTGAAAAGACAAAATCCCAGGGGGAAACTAGGGAAATGGATGTCTGCCCACATCTGGCTCCCAGAGCTTTGTAGGTAACCAGGTGATGGATCTTGTTTGGGCTATATTACTAATGGGAGTGATGGGCAGATTTTGAGCAGACAGGACTGAAGTGATTCTCAGTTATTATTTAAACAGAATTTAACAATAGTACTAGGTACTAAATATGATCCTGGCTTTCAGGAGAAGGAGAAATAGTTAAGGCATCAGTTGTATCTGCCTTTAAAGAAAACCTCCAGTCTAGTGTGGGAGGCAAGACTCATACATGAGTAACTATGATGACAGATGAGAAGGGCCATGGTGTGAAAGAGTCATTGGTATCGTGCTGTTGGAGTTCAGGGAGAGAGAGAGAGAAAGAGAGAGAGTCATTTTTACCTGAGGCAAAGAGTGGTTGGCAGATAAAGCTACATAAAAAGCTCCCAATACAGCACTTAATACATAGTAGGTAGTCAATAAATATGCATTCTCCTCTTTTCTTTTTCTAATTCTCGCCATATTAAATCTTCACATTTATTTTTAATGCTTCATTGATTCATTTATTGTGATTTTTATTCCCCTTTTTATATGCTATAAGACAAAGTATGTGCTTTTATGATAGGGAAGTAAGCAGTATGTAACCTTGCTTTAGTCCATGCTGGACATGGATCAAGGCTGAACAAAGAAGGCTGGTCCCTATGCAGCCAAGCCTTTGCTCACTTGGTCTGTGCATAAACTCAAAGCATCTTCCAGGCACCTACGCATGCACAATACAGAAGCCTATTTTTGCTTCTAAAATCCTGCTTTCTGACTGAAATGGGAGTTAAACTTTATATTTCCTTCAATGTTCAATACCAAATGGCTTATGAGTACCCTGGCAGAGTGGTTTCAAATAAGCATTTTAATGTAGAATAAAGGTCAGCGTGCTGGAATTTGAAACATTAATCCCTTTGCTCTTAAGGAAGACTGTACTTTAACAGAATAAATAACAGATTAAATAATAAGATTTCTTGAAATTCCAATGAGAAAAATTACACATTACATTGTTGAGAACTGAAACCAATGAGAGCTTAATGTTCTCTCTTTCAGTGTCCTATTTTAGGTTGCCAAGATTTAGAAGGTAAAGAGAAATTGTTCTTTTAGTTTTCTATTGTTTTGAAGGCAGAGAGAATGTTTGAGTCTTTGAAGGTTAAGGGATCAATTATATTGGAAAATAAGCCCTTAGTTTTATGGGTAGAACAAGTGCATCACCATAGCCTGGAGAACAGAAATTCCATGTTAATTATTTCAACTTTCAGTGAACATGGACCCAGAAAGGGACAGAGAAAACCAGCCATCAAAGTAGGCTAACAAACTCTGCCCAATGTAATCACCCCAGGTGATCATTCAAGGCTGAGATCAGATACTACCTCCTCCTAGAAGGTTCTTTGTAATTCTCAATCAGTGTTTATGACTTCTGCCATGACTTCTGTCACCATGTCTGTCTTTCCCTTGCTCTGTTCTGCATAAGTCTTGAATTCCTTATTTTTTTTTAAGATTTTATTCATTTATTTGAGAGAGAGCATGCAAGTGAGAGGGCAGCAGAGGGAGAGGGAGAAGCAGACTCCCCACTGAGTAGGTAGCCCGATGTGGGGCTTGATTCCAGGACCCTGAGATCATGACCTGAGCTGAAGACAGCCATTTAACCAACTGAGCCACCCAGGCACCCCGAGTTCTTGTTAATAAAAAGAAATACCATCAATTATGCTTCAGACATTATACTAAGCACCTTAAACACAATATCTATTATAATCTTTACTTTAACCTCATAGGGAAGAAGTGATTATCCCATTTCATAGATGAAGCAACAGAGAATTAAAGAGGCTAGACTATTAGCCCCAGGTTACAATAGTACCATACTATAGAGCCAAACTTCCAAACCAGGTGTGTGGAAGCTATATGGTGGGGGTTCTTATACCTAAAAAACCAGAGGTTTGGATTTATCCTGGGGGAAATGGAGAGTCATTGATGGCATTTAAGCAAGGGAGTGATTTTGTCAAACTTAAATTTAAGAACTTCTCTGGCAAGAGATACTGTTATGGGAAAATGAATGAGGAGACTGTTTACAGTGATTTTGGCTAGAGATGAGGGAATTATCCTAACAGTGAGTGTTGAGTGTTTAAAAGAGATATTCAGGAGTTAGAATTGAGAGGGCTTGGAATCAGTGGGTTTGGAAAGAGATTTGGGGTTAGAGTCAAGAACTGGTTTCTGATTTGGGAGCATGGGTATATTGTGATACCACCATGATGGGAAGCACAGCTCTCCACAAAGTTGGCTACTGAGAGGACCTTTCCACCAAAGAACCATCAAATAGAAGATTAGAATCATCTTGCCCAAATCCTGAGTATTCATAACCTCCTGTGGTTATATTCAGATGGTCCCATTTAATAGATGAGAACACAAAAGAATAAAATTAAGGAGCTTGCCTTAGTTCTTCCTTAGAATCTGATATACAATGAGGGCTAAATAACTACTTGTTAGTTAAGAGTTTCAAGTTGGTATTTGCTACTTTGAGCACCATGTTTGATTGCCTACAGTAACTTCTGACACTGACTCCTCTTTGGACTCTCTGAAGTAGATGAGAAAGGGAAAGAGAATACAAAAGACTGAGAACTGTAGGCCACTGAAGCTTCCTTGAGGAAAGCAGATTTGCTAGCTTTGGAAAGTGAAGCATAATATTTGAAAGAGAAAGCAAAATCCATAAGGAATACAGTTAATCCAATTTAGAATCTGAGCTTATTAATCAACTGATGTGTTCTAGATGATATAGTTGGTATGGGACAGTCTCAAACTCAAATCTGAGCTTTTGCCTCTCAGTCTTGTGTTCTTTTCACTTCTATGCCTGCCTTCTGTTACTCCTAAATTCCCTGCATCTCACACCAGCTGAAAAACTAATTGTGCTTCCAAGCTTCAAAACTGTTTTCCGTACTTAGTGGTATATACAGTAAAGATTTTATGCCAGTCCAGAAATAGGCAACATTATACTAAGCACATATAACCAAAATTTTCCATAATCTCGCCAAATATGCATTGGTTATAAACACCTGAAATATTTTGGAACTAAAAGAATATTTAAAGCTATCGAATCCAATCTAGTTCCTCTATAAAGGGAACAGCTAAAGTTTCAAATAGTTTAAATGACTTTCACTATGATAGTATGTACAAGGGCAGCATCTGAATTCAGGACTTTTTCTTACCCAAAGCAATAGAAAAGTGTAGACCACAATTAAGTTCCTCACTTTGCATTTATGAAAACTGAAAATTCACATACTTATTAATTCAGTAAAAAGCCATTTACTGAGTTTCCACTGAATGCTGGGGACTGGAGGTACAATAATGAATTGGAAAAATTGGATTCCTGTCTTCCTAGGAATCTCAGTCTAGCAGGGAAGATGGCATAACATACTTAATCACAATGGAATGACATGTGTGCCAATAGGCTATATAGAAGGGAAATCACCTGGTCAGGGAGGTCTCTTCAGGGAAGTGATTCTTCAACATAGCACAGTGCTTAATAACCTGGACTCCAGCCAGACTGCCTGGGTTGAAATCCTGCCACTTATTAGCTGTGTGACCTTGGGCAAGTTACATTACTTTCTTGGGTCTTAGTGTCCTCATCTATGAAATAGGAATAATAATAGTACCTACCTTCTAGAATTCTAAGGAGTATGAAATTAGTTAATATTTATAAGGCACTTAATATTTGGCAAATGATAAATGTGGTGTAAGGGATTTTTAAATGAAATAGAAAAGAAGCTGAGATCCAAAGGATGAGAAGAAGTTAGCTAAAGAAACAGGAAGACAGAGAAGTGTTCCTGACAGAGAATAATACTATGTACAAACTGAGGAAGGAGTGTCTGTTTCTAAGAACTGAAAGAAGCCAAGCATGGCTCAGGAAGAATGGGCCCTGCTCATGCTGAAAATGCAGGCATGCAGGGTCCAGATCAAGGGGGATTGAGAATCCTGTAGATCATATTAGACTTTGTCCCAAGGAAGTGGGAGTTCAGGGGAGGGTTTAAAGCATAGAATCTTGATCACAGTTGGACTTTTGGTAGTCTTTCAGGCTGCTTTGTGGGATATGGATTCAGTGGAGGTTGAATGGTGTACAGAGACCTAGGGAGAAAGAGAAAGTGAGTCAGGGTCAAGGCCAAGATAGGACTTAGGCTTCCTGCCTTTCAAACTGGAGCTTTTTCCACACTGCACAGCATTTTTCTAATGTGCTTTGATGGAAGCACATCATGCCAAATGCATTCTTTTCACTTCTGGACATTTGCAGTACTTACCCTTTGAGCTGCATCCCCTTCATTAAGTGAATGTCCTGTTCCCCTGACCAAGAATGTAATTACCGAAGGAGAGATCAGATTAAAATTGAGTTTCTGTAATGGGCCATTTGTTTGGAAGGGAGCCTGAAGGTATTTCTGAGGACTTTAATCAAAGGGGGAAAAAGCCAATAGAACTTCTGTGATGATGATGATTATTAGGGCAATTGAACTCCAGGCACAGCCGGCTTCTATATCAGTGAGTCATTGCTTGCTTTTCTGAGGCCCTTAATTGGATGAGATTTGTTTTCCTATGTAGTCTAGACTGTCAGGGATGGAAGGGACCTTAAAGGTCATCTAGTTCAACTTCACAACAAAGCCTGAGCTCTATCTATGGTATTTTCATCAGTAGGTCTTCTATTCCTTACTCACATACCCAAACTGATGGTGAACCCATTACCTTTAAAGACATCCTTCTCTGTGTTAGAACAACTCTGAAAGGATACTCCTATTTCTCTGGGAATGAACTCTATCGCTAGGTCCCAGTCATGTACCTGTCTTAGTCTGCTTCTGGAGCAATGTGGGGATTATCTGTCCATTCCTCCCCTCCCTCCCCCACCACTTCAGAAGAACCATGGAAAGATCTTCAGACAGCTGCATGTTCCCCCTTCAGCTTTCTCTTCTGCATTTGTCTTCTCAAGTGTGTGTCCCTATATCTTAGTTCATTGTGAACACAGGCTTCTATAACAAAGAAGCTTAATATAGTTTAGTGACTTAAGGAATTATGTTTATTCATCTTTCACAAATTGGTTCTTTTTTTAAAGATTTTCTTTATTCATTTGAGAGGGAAACAGAGATAGTGAGAGAGAGCACAAGTAGGAAGGAGAGGGAGAAGCAGGCTCCCCACTGAGCAGTGAGCCCAACAAGGGACTGGATCCCAAGAGCCTGGGATCATGACCTGAGCCAAAGGCTGAACCACTCAGGCGCCCCACACAAATTGGTTCTGAATTGAACAGTCTAGGTTGGTGGCCAGCTCTATTACCCACAGTTATTTAGGAACCAATGTTCCTTCCAATGCCCTAATTAACCTTCATCTAGGGCACTGCTGTCACCTGCAGAGTCAAGTCAGGCCCCCTCAGGTTCCAGTGAGTGGAAAGAGGAAAAAGAGGATAGAGAGATAAAGCACACCGCCTTAAGGCTTAGACACAGTGAGGCACATAGCACTTTCATTTGCATTCCATTGGTCAGAACTTTTTCACATGGCTAGACTTCACTGCAGTGAGAATATTTATAAGAAATGTGGTCTAATGATATGCCTAAGAAGATGCAGAGAAGATATTTAGGGAAACATCCACCAGCCCCCCGCCATACCGTGTAAGATCAGGTGCGCAGGTTGTAGTTTGGATTAGCCCCTCATTTCTGTTGCCAGTTTCACTCTCTTTGGCTCTTCCTAAGGCATGTTTCAGAAAATGAGGGTAGTAGCACAGAGTATTTGAATGCAGACATCCCCACCCTATTCTTATCAACTGAGCTCTTGAACTCATCTTTTAACTTCTCTAAATACCTATTTCTTCATTTATGAAATTGGGAGAAAAATGTCTACACCACAAGCTCTTGTGAATGTAGGAAGGAATAACCGAAGCAGTTGCACATTTTAAAATGCGGATAAACTTGAAATAGTTTTACTTGAATCTTCAAGCTCTTGGCTTTAAGCATTCTCTGACTATCCAACCTAAAGGATTTTTTCTCTCTTTGGATCACTCAAAGCACCCAAACTATCATTTCAAAGAGAAACCTACTCCCCAAAGATACAGATGTAGTGAAAAGAAGGGCCATCTGTACCCCAATCTTTATAGCAGCAATGGCCACAGTCGCCAAACTGTGGAAAGAACCAAGATACCCTTCAACGGACGAATGGATAAGGAAGATGTGGTCCATATACACTATGGAGTATTATGCCTCCATCATAAAGAATGAATACCCAACTTTTGTAGCAACATAGACGGGACTGGAGGAGATTATGCTGAGTGAAATAAGTCAAGCAGAGAGAGCCAATTATCATATGGTTTCACTTATTTGTGGAGCATAGCAGATAGCATGGAGGACATGGGGAGATAGAGAGGAGAAGGGAGTTGGGGGAAATTGGAAGGGGAGGTGAACCATGAGAGACTATGGACTCTGAAAAACAATCTGAGGGGTTTGAAGTGGAGGGGGGGTGGGAGGTTGGGGTACCAGGTGGTGGGTATTATGGAGGGCACGGATTGCATGGAGCACTGGGTGTGGTGCAAAAATAATGAATACTGTTATGCTGAAAATAAATAAAAAATAAATTAAAAAAAAAAGAGAGAAACCTACTATGAAGGGTTCTTAAGACAGAGTCTTTTGCTTTGCATTGATTTAAAATCTGAGGAAACAAATGGAAGATTTTGGAAGAGACCAGTATTATTTGAAGTAACAACGATTATGACGATGTCCATCATTGGTGGCAGTATCTATTTATTATGCAGTTGCTTTGCCAGGCTTTGTGCCAAGTGCTGTATGTATACTGTCTGATTGGATTATTATAATATGCCTGTGAAATAGATAATTAATCCCAAATTTATGAATGAGAAACCTCAGGCTCAGAGTGTTGAAGTATTTTGGTCAGGGTCTTAGAGCTGGCAAATGGTAGACCCAAGATCTATTTAAGACTAAATATTCTTCATCTTCAGTTAAGAAGATTTATCAACTTGTGGAGCCAGATCATTGCAATTCTGTTTGATTACTTGCTCACTCAGCAAACACAGTACTTTTTATATGCTAGCCACTGTTCCATTGCTCACTGGGCAATGGAGTCAACTTAGCTAATGAGGTCATCTTAGCTAATGACTTCATCTCATTCCTAACAGAGAAAACAATAGCCATATGATGAGGATTCAAAATTCCCCAACCTACTTGCATATGTATCCATACATTGACTTTACTTCTCTCAGACTGGAAACATACAGTTGCTCCAGTCTGAAATTAATCTCAGGTATTCTAGACCTTACCTGACCCCTATCGTTATTCCTTTTTTAATCCATATCTTAAATTTATCACTTTCTCGATTTTCCTATATGCAAGAAAATAAGTCATAATATTTTCTCTCTTTAGATAGGAAGAAAGAGAGAGAGAGAGAGAATGTTCAAGCACTCCTCCCTTGAGGAGGACATTTCCCTCTGACGACATCCCATTTCTTTACCCCACTATATAACAAACCTTCTCCAATGAATTATCTATACTCATTTTTCCCATTCCTGCACTGTGCGTCAGTCTTCTTAGCCCACTCGGGTTGAGCTTCTATCCCCAATGGTCCTCTGAAATGGCCTGTATCAAGATCATCCCAGACCATTATCCTACCAATTGGAATGGTCATTCTCTGTCTTCATGTCCGTAGGCCTCCCAGCAGCATTTCACACCACTAACTCATATATTCCTTCTTAAAGTACTTTCTTCTCTAGGACTTTAAGACACCACACTCCCTTGGTCCTCTTCCTCCTTCTCTTCTTAATTATCCTCTTTAATGGCCATTCTTTCTCAGAATCCTTTGAAGGCTCCTTCTCTATTATAGTTTGAATATTGAAGTACCCTTGCCTCTCTGCCTTCTTCTCTTCTTTTCTCTTCTCCAGCTATGCTGGTTCTCCAGGTAATCCAATCTGTTCCCATAGCTTTTTTATTTTTTTTATTGTGATTAGATTTTATTTTGTTTATTTATTTTTTATTGTGTTATGTTAGTCACTATATAGTACTTTGTTTTTGATGTAGTGTCCCACGATTCATTGTTTGCATATAACATTCAGTGCTCCATGCGATCCATGCCCTCCTTAATACCCATCACCAGGCTCACCCATGCCCCCACCCCCCTTCTCTCTAAAACCTTTGGGGTACATATGGCCCTTCTTTTCACTACATCTGTATCTTTGGGATAAATACCCAGTAGTGCAGTTGCTGGGTCATAGGGTAGCTCCATTTTCAACTTTTAGAGGAACATCAATACTGTTTTCTAAAGTGGCTATACCAACTTGCATTCCCACCAACAGTGTAAGAGAGTTCCCCTTTCTCCACAACCTCTCCAACATTTGTTGTTCCCTGTCTTGTTAATTTTTGCCATTCAAGTTGGTATAAGGTGATATCTCAATGTGATTTTGATTTTAATTTCCCTGATGGCTAATGATGTTGAACATTTTTTTCATGTATCTGTTACATATTCACATGTCTTCTTTGGAGAAATGTCTCTTCATGTCTCCTGCCCATTTTTTGACTTATTTGTTTTATGTGTGTTGAGTTTGAGAAGTTCTTTATAGATCCTGAATACTAGCCCTTTATCTGTTGTGTCACTTGCAAGTATCTTCTCCCATTCCAGGGTTTGCCTCTTTTGCTTTTATCTTGATAAAAGTTCTAAAAGTACATTTTCTCATTTGTTTCCCTTGCCTTTGGAGACATGTTTTGAAAGAAGTTGCTGTGGCCAATGTCGAAGAGGTAACTGCCTATGTTCTTCTCTAGAATTTTGATGGATTCCTGTCTCATATCGAGGTCTTTCACCCATTTTGAGTTTATCTTTGTGTATGGTATAAGAGAATGGTCGGGTTTCTTCTGTGTATAGCTGTCGAATTTTCCCACCACCCTTTACTGAAGAGATTTTTTTTTTTTGCCCCCCATTGGATCTTTTTCCCTGCTTTGTTGAATATTAGTTGACTATGGAGTTGAGGGTCCATATCTGGACTCTCCTTCCTGTTCCATCGATTTATGTGTCTGTTTTTGTGCCAGTGCCATGCAGTGATGATGTGCCATCAGTGCCATGCAGTGATCACAGCTTTGTAGTATAGCTTGAAATCAGGCAACATGATGGCCCCAGCTTTTTTTTTTTTTTTTTTCTTTTTCAACATGTCCTTGGTGATTCAGGGTCTCTTCAGGTTCCACACAAATTTTAGGATTATTTGTTCCAGCACTTTGAAAAATGCCATTGGTATTTAGATCAGGATGAAGTTGAAAGTATAGATTGCTCTGGGCAGCATAGACATTTTAACAATGTTTATTCTTCCGATCCATGAGCATGGTATATTTTTCCATCTTTTTGTGTCTTCTTTAATTTCTTTAATAAGTGTTCTGTAGTTTCTAGAGTTTGGATCCTTTACCTCTTTGGTTAGGTTTTTTTCAAGGTAGGTAAGGTTTTGGTGCTATTGTAAATGGAATCAATTCCCTAATTTTTCTTTCTACAGTTACATTATTAGTATATAGAAAAGCAACTGACTTCTGGGCATAGATTTTATATCTGGCCACATAACCTTAAGTGTGAGCTTTACATTAATGAATTCCATATCTACATTTTCAACTTTAACTTACCTAAACTCCAGACTAGTATAATCAAACTGCCTACACTGCATCTCTATCCAGATATCTAATATGTATGTTAAAACAAATATATTCAACTCTTTAACTCAAGTCTTTTCCATCATAGTATATGGCTCCAGGTAAAAATCTAGGGGCCATCAAAATTTATATCTTCCTTTTGCACCTCACATCCAGTCTATTAGTGAGTCTTGCCAGCTTCATCTCTACTAAATATCCTAACCCAATCACTTTCCTCCATTTCCTCTGCCATAATCCTAGTCCAAGTCACTATCACATCTTGCTTAGACTAGTGAAATAGTCCCTGAATGACCTCCTTTATTCTTGCCCTGTAGAGTCCACTCTCCACACAGCAGCGGGATCATTCATTCCCTGGTTAATACCTTTCAATGTTTTCTATTCTAACTAGAATAACATCTAAGGTTTTATCAGGATCAGTAAGGCCCTATAGGACCTGGCCTCTGCCTATTTTTCCTACCTGTTTCTCTTTACTCAGTCACTAAAATTGAGCTACTGTGACCTTCTTACACAAACACAGTAAGTTCATTCCTTTCTCCAAGACTTGGAACTCTTCCCATAGGGGAATTTCATCATTCATATCTTAGTCAAGGTCATCTCTGCAGGGAGAATTTTCTTGATCATTCTAGTTAAAATATACCATCTAGTCACTTTCACATGATGTCATTTAATTTCCTTCATGACCTGTTTCAGTAGCTGAATTTATCTTATTTAATTTTTGTATACTCAAGACTGTTTTCTCTTGCTGAAATGTAAACTCCTTGGAGGGAGAGATTTTGTTTTGTTCATTGCTATATCCCCAGCATTTAGAAAGCCCAGTTTCCTTAGTAAACACTTAACAAATATCTGCGATTGACCAATTGTATCTCTGCTCTCAAGGTCATTAGTGTAATGAGAGTGGCTGAAATGTAAACAGTGACCACATAGTATGATTTGTAGCAGAAAGAAGCCCAGGACTTGGAGGCCAGAAGAAGCACCAGGCCAAGCTAGTGACATCAGATGAGGTGAAAGTGGAACTAAAGCTTGAAGGGTAAGTTGGTTTTACCCAGGTGACGAGTAGAGGGAAAAGAGCATGAATAGAGTCATAGTAAGCCTATGTGGTGCATGTTTCATCAGAGTGAGAGTAATAGAGAAGAAGAAAGTGCATAGCAGCCATTATAGGAGAGGCCTAATATGGTAGGCTTAGTTTGAAATGTAGGTTTATTTGGAGAGCCATTGAAGCAGCCAAGTGAACAGCCACATGATTTTTTTAAATTTATTTTTTATTTATTTTCAGCATAACAGTATTCATTGTTTTTGCACCACACCCAGTGCTCCATGCAATCCGTGCCCTCTCTAATACCCACCACCTGGTTCCCCCAACCTCCCACCCCGCACCACCACTTCAAACCCCTCAGATTGTTTTACAGGGTCCATAATCTCTTAATTCAAATTATGTTTGAAAATTTATATATTTTTTAACTTTTTCTATTAAGACAAATTCCCCTTAGCTGCATGTGTCCTTTCCCCTGATAATACTACAGAACATGAATTATATAAATGTTGGAATTACAGATATGTGCCTGGCCTAATTATGCATGTGAAATCTACCCAATACTAAGAACTAATCTACTGAGAGCTTCTGTAGTAAATACAGCACTGTCTATTAATATCTTAATTAATATATACATATATATAAATTATATAAAAATGTCTTCAGCATCATAAATAAACCACATAATATAGTGTTTCTTGTATAAATAAGTGATTATGACTTGAGTATTGGACTTGAGAAAGTCATGCAGGTTCTTGAGGCAGTAACATCATCCTGGGCACTTACTAAACCATCAAATGTGGATCCTCATAAATAGCTGCATAAACAAGGTATTTGGCTTTTATATACCCTTGGTAATTTTAAATGGAGACAATTCCTCTAACAACATATGCACATGGACATACATGTGTTAATACATATAACTATAGCAAATACTTTGCTACATTATAAAATGTAACAGATACATATAAAAAGTGCTATAAGCATGATGCAGGGAGAGTTCTGCCTTGGAATATCCAGGAAGTTTTTGAAGAAGCAATATTTGAACTAGATTTTGAAAGGTGAGTAAGAATATACCAGATAGCAAGATAAGGGAATGTCATTTTAGGCAAATGTGGAAATGACACAAGCAAAGGTATAGAGGTGTGTGTGAAAGTACACGGGATGTTCTGGGAACTGAGTGAATGAATGTACACTGTGGATGGAAGACAGGAGAGGAATAGGTAGACACGAGTGTGGAAGGTTTTGTTAGGATCAGGACAGGAGGATCTTGAAGGACATGCCCGTACATTTAGACTTTATCCAATAGGCATTGTTGATATCCCAAAGGATTTGCAGAATCTGTGTCAAGAGATAGTGGAGACCAGAACCTTGCCTCTGCCTCTGCTTCTCCCCCACCCTGCCTCTGAATCTCTGCTCTCTGGCCTCTGCCCCCTCATCTGCCAAAGAGAGGGTTGGACCAGATGATCTCTAAAAGGTCCCTTCCACAGTTGTGAAATTTCTTAAGCTAAGTAAGTAGCCCCATCTGTTATGTTGCAGATGGAGGGCTAGTGAACAGAGTTAGGCTATCAACATGCTGAAAGGCAGAATCACTGCTCTCAAGCTAAATTTCCCCTGGGACACTCATTTCTGTGCTGACCTCTCAGGCCAGTAGAGCCAGCTGTAATAAGATACTGATGCTGGCAGGCCTCCTTCTTCCACCTGCCCAGTCCTATGCCTGGGGGTACCTCAGTGAAGACTTAATGAAAATCTTCTAAATTGAATTCCTCTCTCTCTTATCTCATATTTTATGGAAATAGCAATGGGCCCTCAGTCTTGACCAACAGGTTGGTAGCAAAGGTGGAACATTTGCCTATAAAGAAAGATTGCTCAAAGCAATCTTCCTGCTGTCTTAGGAGATACTTGTTTTGTCTTTCATGCTTTCATTTGTTATCAGCCTTATCCCATGGTATTTGAAATATTCTCTTCCAGAAGTGGGGAACCTTATATCCTTCCCATGCTGTTCACATAGGCATTATCAGCACATATACATAAAGGATCTTCCATATACCAGGCCTTGTATTAGATAATGAGGATAAGAAAGAAGCCAGACAAAATCCCTACCCACATGGAGCCCAGAATTTGGTGAAGGAGGAAGAAATATGCACAGATAGTTAGTCATCAGCTGTTAGTTACCACAATAGAGAAGATATTTACTTACCCAATCTAAATTTTATGGAATGAAGGAAAAATCTCCCTGTCCTCTAGTAACTCATAGATGAGTCTTTCACAATGATGAAGATGCACTCTATTTTAGGTATGTGTAGACAGTGTTCAGAAGATGTACAAATTTTACC
The DNA here is from genome assembly GCF_011764305.1 of Mustela putorius furo. Classification (NCBI taxonomy): domain Eukaryota; kingdom Metazoa; phylum Chordata; class Mammalia; order Carnivora; family Mustelidae; genus Mustela; species Mustela putorius. The sequence goes on along the minus strand of NW_025422005.1, from coordinate 38,294,300 downwards.
TCCTGTGACATAGATTTGATAGAGTAGGTCAGAAAAGTTTTCATGGTAAAAGTGGTATTTGAGTTAAATCTTGAAAAATAAATAAGCTTTTTATCAGACTGTCATAAGAGTTTTGTGGGAAGGGGTCAAGATGAGGAAAGGAAAGTAAGAACATTCTGGGTTGGAGTCTCAGCATAAGAAAACCTAGACATATGAAAAGTTTGGTGTATTCATGGAACCACATTTAGATCCCTGAATATGGCTGCATTTTTATCTTTTAAAATGGTTGTATTTTATCCTGCCACCTTATTAGACTCAGTTCTTCTAGCTTTTCTGTAGATTCTGTCAGAGGTGTGTGTGTGTGTGAATGACAGTTGTTTTACGGCCCAGAATGTGGTCTATCATGGTGAATGTTCTACATGCACTTCAGAAAAATATCTATTTTGCTGTTATGTATGAGTGGAATATTTAATAAATGCCAATTAGGTCAAGTTGGCTGATAGTGCTGTACAAGTCTTCTATATCCTTCCTGATTTTCTGTGTATGTATTCTATCAATTACTGAGAGAAAAGTATTGAAATCTATGACTGTTAATTGTGGGTTCATTCAACTGTATCAGCTTTTGCTTCCTGCATTTTGATGCTCTGGTATTAGATGCATAAACAATTAGCATTGTTAGGTCCTCTTAATGAGTTGACACTTATTTTTATGAAATTACCCTCTTTATTCCTGATAGTCTTTGCTCTGAAGTCTATTGTGTCTGATGTTAATATAGCCACTTCAGCTTTTCTTTCTTTATTAGTGTTAAAATGGTATGTCCTTTTTCTAAACTTTTACTTTTAATTTATATGTGTCTTTATGTTTAAACTGCATTCCTGACAGGTAGCATATAGTTGGATCTTGCTTTGTTATCCAATCTGGAACACTCTCCTTTTTTTTTTTTTTTAATTTTATTTATTTATATGTCAGAGAGAGAGAGAGAGAGACAAAACACGAGATGGGGGAGGGTTAGAGGGAGAAGCAAGCAGACTCCCCCCTGAGCAAGTAGCCAGATGCAGAACTCAATCCCGGAACTCTGGGATTATAACCTGAGCTGACAGCAGATACTTAACTGACTGAGCCACCCAGGTGCCCTCTGCTTTTTCAATTACAGTGATTAGACTGCTTACATTTAACATGATTATTTTTTAAGTTTTTAGTTAAACTCCAATTAGTTATTAAGTTATTAGTTATTAGTTTCAGGTGTACAGTTTAATGATTCAACACTTGCATAAATAAGTGGTGCTTATCACAAGCGCCTCCTTAATCCCCATCACCTATTTAACCCACCCCCCCACCCTGCTTACCTCCCCTTTGATACCATCAGTTTGTTCTCTATAGTTAAGAGTGTGTTTTTTGGTTTGTCTTGTTTTTTCCCCCTGTGATCATTTTTTTAGTTTCTTAAATTCCACAAATGAGTGACTACTCAACCATAAAAAAATAAAATCTTGCCATTTGCAACAACATGGATGGAGCTAGAGGGTATTATGCTAAGCAAAAAAAGTCAGTCAAAGAGAGACAACATATGATTTCACTTATATATGGAATTTAACACAATCATTGATTGAGTTAAGTTTAATCTATAATTTTTCTCTTTGTTTTGTGTTTGTCTCATCTGCTCTTTATTCCTTTTCTCTCTTTTTCTGCTTTCTTTTGCAGTATTTGTTGAGATTTCTTCCCCCCCACACCTTTTGTCTTCCTTTTTATCTGCTTTGTTGATTATTAACCCTAACTCAATTGTGCTATTTTTGTGGTTGATTTAGGGTTTGTAGTATGTATCTTTAACTATCACAGAATACCTACTTCATATATAGCATGAGAAATTTATAATAATGTATTTATAATAGTGTATTTATGCTTCTTTCCTTTCAGTCTTTGTGCTATTGATGACATACCTTTTACTTTTATATGTCTTATAAATCCCATACTACATTATTATTTTGTGTAAGCCGTCAATTATATTTTAGAGTTATTTAAGAAATCTAAAATATTTGTCTACATAAGTACCATTTTGATTCTCTCTCTCTCTCTCCTTTTTTTTTTGGTAGATAGATTTCCATCTGGTATCATTTTCCTTATACCTGAAGGACTTCCTTTAACATTTCTTAGAATGTGGGTCTGCTAGTAATGGATTCTTTAGCTTTTTATGTCTGAAAAACCTTAATTTTGCCATAGTTTGACAGATATTTTTGGTAGAGAAGAATTCTAACTTGAAAGGTTTTTTTTTCTTCTTTCAGTATTTCAAAGATGTTGATCTATCATCTTCTCACTTACATAGTTTCCAAGGAGAAAACTATTTTCGTCCTTCCTTTTGTTTCTCTGCACATAAGGTTTCTTCCTCTGGCAACTTTGAAGATTTTCTCTTCATCACTGGCTTTGACAAATTTTATTTTGATGTGCCTGATGTAGTTTTCATTATGTTTCTTTTACTTGGGGGCTTATTGAGTTTCTTGGATACTTATAGTTTATAGTTTCCATCAAATTTGGAAAAATTTACTTTAGACATATATTATTTTTATCCCTCATTTCAGGAGTCCCAATTTCTTTATATTAAGATTATTAAAGTTGCCCTCCAACTCACAGATGCTTTGTTATTTAGGAATTGGGATGGGGGAAGTTTTCTGTTTCTTTATTTTTGGATATTTTTATTGTCATGTCTTCAAATTCGCTAATCTTTTCATCTCCAGTGTCTAATTTGCCATTATTTCCAACTAATGCATTTTTAATCTCGGTTATTATAGTTTTTATTCATAGAAGTTCATCTTAGGTCTTTATCATTCATGTCCTTTCTTAACTTTCGGAACACATAGAATACAGTTATAATAACTATTTTAATCTCTTTTTCTGTTGATGTTAATATCTGTATCAGTTCTGGGCCCATTTTGATATGACTTCTTCCCTCAGAAAGAATTTCCCTGATTCTTCGCATTCCTATTATTTTTTACTAGATGTCAGACGTTTATTAGATGGCCTAATTTTAACTTGTAGGGTTAAATGTTTTAACCTATTGGGTTAAATGTCTGAATTCTTACAAATGTGCTTAAAGTTTCTTATAGGATGTGGTTTTTACTTTTTAAATTATGTTTAGTTATCTGACATAATTAATTTCTGATGTAGTGTTCAGCGATTCGTTAGTTGCATATAACACCCAGTGTTTGTCACAACACATGCCCTCCTTAATACCCATCAACTGATTACTCATTGCATCCACCCCCTCTCCCTTTGTAACCCTCAGTTTGTTACCCATAATCCAGTCTTTCATGGTTTATTGCCCTCTCTGATTTCTTTAGAAATAGTTTTGTCCTTTCTAGTCTTGCTTTTAAATTCATTAGGTGGTTTCAGAGTAGTGTTTGGCCTAGGGTTAATTATTCCCCACTACTGAGGCAAATCCTATGTGAGTATTCTACTCAAATTCCCTGTGAATTATGAGGTTTTCCAGTTTATCTGGTATGTATAGGCACTGTTCTTAGGCGTGTATCAGGCACTGTTCCATCTAACCCTCTCAGATGCTTCTTTCTCCAGTCTCAATTTTCTCACATACATGTACTGATCATTGTACTGCTGAATACTCAAGAAGAACCCTTAACAGATCTCCAGAGTTTTTCTCTTTTCAGCTCTGTCCTCTCTAGTTCTCTGACCTGCAAATTCTAGCTCTCTGACTTGCAAACTCTTAGTCTTTACAGACTATCAGCTTCATCTCCTTAATGGAGGGAGTTTGCCAGACTCTACTTGGGTTTCCCTCTCTGTGTCAGGTCCTGCAAATTCTTAAGGTATAAGCTGGATCAATCTTATGGCCCACCACATTAGTTTTCCATCTCATAACCATCTATCATGTCCTTTGTTTCCTGATGAACAATGTCTTAAAAGTCATTTTTTTTCATATATTTCATCTGGTTTTTGGCTGTTTCAGGTGTTAGGATAAATTCAATTCCCAATTATTCTATCTAAGCCAAAGGTATAAGTCTTCCCAAATTCCTTATTATGGCATAAGCACCTCCAGATACAGATTCTAGTTACACCTTTATCTTCATCTTCCTCTTCTCCCTTGTGCTCACTGTCCACTATAAAATACTGCAGATACCAGGCTGTAGCACTTTTCTATGTTCCCTATTCCCAAAAGGCCTTCTTCCCCATTTCCCATGTCCTCCTTCTGAATAACTTTTACTCACTGTCCCAGACACAGTTTAGGCATTACATACTCCTACTTGTTTTGCCTTCTGTCCCTAGACCAGGTTATGAACTTTGCATCTCTCTATCAGAATTGTTTCTCAATTGTCTCAATAATGTTTCATGGAAGTATAGATAGATGTTATAAGGTAGTAGAGATTAATGGGAAAATGTTTTTTAAGAAGTATTAAATAGTTTTTCATTTTATTTTTTAAAGATTTTATTTTTAAATAATCTCTACACCCAGTGTGGGGCTTGAACTCACAACCCTGAGATGAAGGGTCACAGGCTCTACTGATTGAGCCAGCCAGGCACCCCTACAGCTGTTTCATTTTGTTTTGGGTTTGTTTTTTTCTTCAAGTCTTTTCAGAACACTAATGTGCAATTTGAGTCTCCAAGAAGAGATGTGATAGGCAGATGAGAAAAATAAGTCTAAAAGAGATTTTATTTTTTAAGTAAAACAACTACAAAAAACAAACAACCATACTAGCCAAGGCCGTGTTGTAGAGTGAATAGGCTTGACTGTGCCTGAGAACTCCCCTATTCAGGTCTCTGTGGGAGTACAGAGCCCAGTGTAGCAGTAAAAGAGCAATATCCCTAGTCCTGGGCCTACTTCTAATTTATTATGTGAACTTGGACAAATTATTTTCCCATTCTAGACCTTAGTTTCCATCTTAGAAATTGTGGTAGAAGCTGGATTTGGTAAGGTTAGACTTGATCTTCAGCCTCTTAACCCTCTACTGCCAGCTGTGATTGCACCAACCTTACCTGAGCTCTTTCTTGGTGAATTCCTATAGCTTCCCAAAATTCATTTTTTCAATTATCATGTTGTTGTATGTCCTTCCTAAATAATTCAAGTAAAAGACTCTTGCCTCAGTTCTGAGAGTATCAGCTTTTCTTTTGGCATGCCTTGCACAAAACCAAACAAAATTTGTTTAGTTTTTCCTTACTGTGTTCTCCTGTTCTATAACTAGTCTTATATCAGAAACCTGGGGACCTTTCTAGGCTCCTCCTCTCTCTCACTCCTCATTTATATGGTTGTCAAGTTTGATTCTGGTTGCTTCTAGATATCTCTTTAATCAATCCCATTATTTCCTACCCCTGAAAATATAGATATTATTATTACCACTCCTTTTAGTATAGTTGAAATGATAAAAGCAAACTGGGGCATAAGAGATTAATTTGCTCAAGAATTTACAGCTAGTAAAAAAAATTTTTTTAAATAATAAAAAAAATAATTTACAGCTAGTAAATCCCTGAGATATGACCAGTACCTAAGTTCTAATATACTTGTTTTCTCAATTAACATTTCCTTGTTGAATGAATGAATGAATGAATTTGGAAATTAATGTTAATTTCTTACATTTCCATTATTTATTTACCTGACAGAAACTTTGGAGAAGTTTTCACCATAATTTTGCTTTGTTGAGTTGCATAATAATCTTGTTTAACTCTGAAAAATGAGCAAGGTCCAAGTGTCCCCTGTGGGATGCCTGAGCTGTCAGTGAGCTCTTACCAATATCTCTGAACATGCTGAGTATCTCCCCTAGAACCTCCTTGTCCTTGTTTCCCTTTGAATATCTACAGACCTGGAAGCAGCTGCCAAGATAGAACCTAACAGAACAGACCGTTCTCAACCTCTTCTCCTCATCCCTCTAGGAGGTGGCTGTTTCCACCATTTTTTACCCATAATTGAGACAACTTATCTAGATGACAACATAAGTAGAACTGTAGGGTTTTTTTTAAGTATTGGAATGTACAGTGCTTCTATGTGAATATGAAGGGAAAATTGTTATAAATTTTTATTGCATTGAAAGCAACTTCTATCTCAAGGATGTCATTTCTGATGAGTAACTTGATTTCAGAATGATGTCTGTACAACTTATCATGCTTATATTTAAAAAGAACTAGAAAAGCAAATTCATGTTTTTTATCCTGTCATTCTGTAAAGCCCAGTTTTAATTATTTAGCCAGACACCACAGCCCTGTCATTGGTCCCTACCCATCACTCCAATCTTATTCCCTACTGCTTGCCTTATACTTTACTCTTTAGTCATAGTGAACTACTTGCCAGAGCCTGGACATAACTTTCTACCTTCTTAATATGTCATTAATATGTTTCCGGAGGGTGCTTTACCACTTTTCTTACTTAGAATACTCTTTGCTATCTTTCAAAACCTTGGTTAGGTGTCCACTCTTCTCTAGAGTTTTCCTTGGCTCCCATGCCACCCCAAAATAGAGTTGACTGCTTTGCTGTGTACACACTTTATCATTGCTCTATCACTTTGTTTTCTATTTGTTTTATCTCGACTGTGTCTCCTCATGTGTTTCTAGGAAGTTATTAAGCTCAACACGTGCTTTGGGTTCAGGAAATCTTTGTAGTTAAACTCTGACCCAAACTCATATTGGTAGAGCTCTGCATTTCAGACTAGAAGGAGCCTTGGAAGCCATTTAAAGGCTTTGCTCCACTTACTACTGAGAAAACTAAGGCCAGGGAAAGGCAGTAATTTACCCAAGATCACATTGTACATTTGATGACATTTGTCCATTGTTAGGTAAGTCTTTATATTTGCAAAACTAGGGCATTCAACATTCATTTTTATAAGAATTGTTAGTGTTCTTTTTTTTTTTCATATTCTACTCTAACACAGTGGTTTGGGGCATATACTAGGGAGCCAGAAGTTCTAAATTTGAATTGCAGCCATACTACTCATTACTAAGAAACTAGTAGATAGTACATACTTTTTCTGTTTCTCACCTTTCTCCTCTAGATGATGAGGATAATGAAATAATTTATTTCATACTGTTATTGTGAGAAACGAGTTACACCCATAAAGTCCTTAAATAGGGAATAAAACACAGAATTCACTCAATAAATTTTCCTTACCATGCATAGAAGTAAGGAGGAGGAGGAAACGGGGTCAACCCAGATTTCTGATACAGAAAAATGATTGGGAAACATCAGAAGGAAACGAAGACCCTGGTCACATAACATTACAGATGTTCTTGATTGCATCCTAGTGTTGCTATGTCCATGGGTGAAGACAATAAAATTAATCGAAAGAATCTTGAGTAAGTTCTTGTTGTTGTTTTTCCTTGAATACTTATAGCCCTGTTAACAGGAGTAGGACAAATGAGTAGGCACAACAAGAGGTCAGACTTCATCTCCGCTTTCAGATAATCTTTCCAATATTCAGAGATGCCTAAATATGAAGCAGCCTGCCTAGGAAGATAGAAAGTCCCCATCACACTATGCATTCAAACAGAATGTTAGGAGCCACCTAGGGGCACAGATGTATCAAGTTCAAACATGAAGTAGATACATGAAGCACAGGGCTCTTAAGATCATTTTCAACTGCTTCAGTGTTTTTTAAAAATGTGTTTTATTTTACCATTCTAAAGTTCTAAGGCTTTGTGTTTCCTTAAATGTATGAGTCCATGATTCTATGATTATGTTGGGTTAACTGTCAATCCTATAGATTGTGTTTGGCATCAATCTGGCTATCCCTTTTATAACAGTATCTTTAGAACCTATTGGGAATTTTTCCTTTTAGGGTTTCAAGATATTTTAAAAAGTGATTTCTGGGAGAGGCACCCATTCTGGACCTTTACTAAATACTCTCATATATAGTTATTCTCCATGGCTATATTTTTAGCTCCTATAACCATTTAAGTTGAGCATAATTAGAGGAAAACAATGGCTAAAGCAAAAAAGCACCATCTCAGCATTTTATAAGGAATGGATGTGGCTGGAAGAAGCAGCTGTTCACTGCTGCACTTCTATTTAGAATCTACCTAGGGACAGCTCTGACAGAGCTGAGTTTGGTCTAGTTGAAGGAAGGAACAAAATAACTGCAATATATTTTTATCACCTTTGTGACTAATCATCTATAATATAAAGTTATGATATAGGTATATATTTCAAAGATAACACTACTATATACAAAATTTATTTTTTACAAAAATTATAAGAAAATTTTATTTTATTTTATTTCTTTTCAGTGTAACAGTATTTATTGTTTTTGTACCACACCCACCCACCACCTGGTACCCCAACCTCCCACCCACCCACCCCTTCAAAACCCTCAGATTGTTTTTCAGTGTCTAAAGTCTCTCATGGTTCACCTCCCCTTCCAATTTCCCTCAACCCCCTCTCCTCTCCATCTCTCCTTGTCCTCCATGCTATTTATTATGCTCCACAAATAAGTGAAACCGTATGATAATTGACTCTCTCTGCTTGACTTATTTCACTCAGCATAATCTCCTCCAGTCCCATCCATGCTGCTACAAAAGTTGAGTATTCATCCTTTCTGATGGAGGCATAATACTCCATGGTGTATATGGAACACATCTTCCTTATCCATTCATCCGTTGAAGGGCATCTTGGTTCTTTCCACAGTTTGGCAACCGTGGCCATTGCTGCTATAAAGATTGGGGTACAGATGGCCCTTCTTTTCACTACATCTGCATCTTTGGGGAAAATACCCATTAATGCAATTGCAGGATCATAGGGAAGCTCTATTTTTAAATTCTTAAGGAACCTCCACACTGTTCTCCAAAGAGGCTGCACCAACTTGCATTCCCACCAACAGTGGAAGAGGGCTCCCCTTTCTCCACATTCTCTCCAGCACATGCTGTTTCCTGTCTTGCTAATTTTGGCCATTCTAACTGGTGTAAGGTGATAGCTCAATGTGGTTTTAATTTGAATCTCCCTGAGGGCTAGTGATGATGAACATTTTTTCACGTGTCTGATAGCCATTTGTATGTCTTCATTGGAGAAGTGTCTGTTCATATCTTCTGCCTATTTTTTGATATGATTGTCTGTTTTGTGTGTGTTGAGTTTGAGGAGTTCTTTATAGATCCTGGATATCAACCTTTTGTCTGTACTGTCATTTGCAAATATCTTCTCCCATTCCATGGGTTGCCTCTTTGTTTTCTTGACTGTTTCCTTTGCTATGCAGAAGCTTTTGATTTTGATGAAGTCCCAAAAGTTTATTTTGGCTTTTGTTTCCTTTGCCTTTGGAGACATATCTTGAAAGAAGTTGCTGTGGCTGATATCGAAGAGATTACTGCCTATGTTCTCCTCTAGGATTCTGCTGGGTTCCTGTCTCACGTTGAAGTCTTTTATCCATTTTGAGTCTATCTTTTTATATGGTGTAAGAGAAGGGTCGAGTTTTATTCTTCTCCATATAGCTGTCCAGTTTTCCCAGAACCATTTATTGAAGAGACTGTGCTTTTTCAACTGTATATTTTTTCCTGTTTTGCGGAAGATTATTTGCCCATAGAGTTGAGGGTCCATATTTGGGCTCTCTACTCTGTTCCACTGGTCTATGTGTCTGTTTTTATGCCAGTACCATGCTGTCTTGGTGATCACAGCTTTGTAGTAAAGCTTGAAACCACGTAATGTGATGCCCCCAGTTTTATTTTTGTTTTTCAACATTTCCTTAGTGATTTGGGGTCTTTTCTGATTCCATACAAATTTTTGGATTATTTGCTCCAGCTCTTTGAAGAATACTGGTGGAATTTTGATCAGAATGGCATTAAAATTATAGATTGCTCTAGGCAGTATAGACATTTTAACAAGATATCACCTTAGGGAAAATCATATGATAATTGTCTTGCTTTGATTGACTTATTTCGCTCAGCATATTACCTTCTAGTTCCATCCACATCATTTCAAATGGCAAGGTTTCATTTCTTTTTTTTTTTTTTTTTTTTTTTTTTTTTTTATTTCCACTTGGGCTTTTATCTCTTCTTAGTTTGTTTCTATAAACATATATTTTTATCCCCAGGGGTACAGGTCTGTGAATCACCAGGTTTACACACTTCACAGCACTCACCAAAGCACATACCCTCCCCAATGTCCATAATCCCACCCCCTTCTCCCAAACCCCCTCCCCCCGGCAACCCTCAGTTTGTTTTGTGAGATTAAGAGTCACTTATGGTTTGTCTCCCTCCCAATCCCATCTTGTTTCATTTATTCTTCTTCTACCCACTTAAGCCTCCATGTTGCATCACCACTTCCTCATATCAGGGAGATCATATGATAGTTGTCTTTCTCTGCTTGACTTATTTCGCTAAGCATGATACGCTCTAGTTCCATCCATGTTGTTGCAAATGGCAAGATTTCATTTCTTTTGATGGCTGCATAGTATTCCATTGTGTATATATACCACATCTTCTTGATCCATTCATCTGTTGATGGACATCTAGGTTCTTTCCATAGTTTGGCTATTGTGGACATTGCTGCTATAAACATTCGGGTGCATGTGTCCCTTTGGATCACTACATTTGTATCTTTAGGGTAAATACCCAATAGTGCAATTGCTGGGTCATAGGGCAGTTCTATTTTCAACATTTTGAGGAACCTCCATGCTGTTTTCCCAGAGTGGCTGCACCAGCTTGCATTCCCACCAACAGTGTAGGAGGGTTCCCCTTTCTCCGCATCCTCGCCAGCATCTGTCATTTCCTGACTTGTTGATTTTAGCCATTCTGACTGGTGTGAGGTGATATCTCATTGTGGTTTTGATTTGTATTTCCCTGATGCCGAGTGATATGGAGCACTTTTTCATGTGTCTGTTCGCCATCTGGATGTCTTCTTTGCAGAAATGTCTGTTCATGTCTTCTGCCCATTTCTTGATGGGATTATTTGTTCTTTGGGTGTTGAGTTTGCTAAGTTCTTTATAGATTCTGGACACTAGTCCTTTATCTGATATGTCGTTTGCAAATATCTTCTCCCATTCTGTCAGTTGTCTTTTGATTTTGTTAACTGTTTCCTTTGCTGTGCAAAAGCTTTTGATCTTGATGAAATCCCAGTAGTTCATTTTTTCCCTTGCTTCCCTTGCCTTTTGCGTTGTTCCTAGGAAGATATTGCTGCGGCAGAGGTCGAAGAGGTTGCTGCCCGTGTTCTCCTCAAGGATTTTGATGGATTCCTTTCGTACATTGAGGTCCTTCATCCATTTTGAGTCTATTTTTGTGTGTGGTGTAAGGAAATGGTCCAATTTCATTTTTCTGCATGTGGCTGTCCAATTTTCCCAGCACCATTTATTGAAAAGGCTGTCTTTTTTCCATTGGACATTCTTTCCTGCTTTGTCGAAGATTAGTTGACCATAGATTTGAGGGTCTATTTCTGGGCTCTCTATTCTGTTCCATTGATCTATGTGTCTGTTTTTGTGCCAGTACCATGTTGTCTTGATGATGACAGCTTTGTAATAGAGCTTGAAGTCCGGAATTGTGATGCCACTAACGTTGGCTTTCTTTTTCAATATCCCTTTGGCTATTCGAGGTCTTTTCTGGTTCCATATAAATTTTAGAATTATTTGTTCCATTTCTTTGAAAAAGATGGATGTACTTTGATAGGAATTGCATTAAATGTGTAGATTGCTTTAGGTAGCATAGACATTTTCACAATATTTATTCTTCCAATCCAGGAGCATGGAACATTTTTCCATTTCTTTGTGTCTTCCTCAATTTCTTTCATGAGTACTTTATAGTTTTCTGAGTATAGATTCTGTGTCTCTTTGGTTAGGTTTATTCCTAGGTATCTTATGGTTTTGGATGCAATTGTAAATGGGATTGACTCCTTAATATCTCTTTCTTCTGTCTTGCTGTTGGTGTAGAGAAATGCAACTGATTTCTGTGCATTGATTTTATATCCTGACACTTTACTGAATTCCTGTATAAGTTCTAGCAGTTTTGGAGTGGAGTCTTTTGGGTTTTTCCACATATAGTATCATATCATCTGCGAAGAGTGATAATTTGACTTCTTCTTTGCCGATTTGGATGCCTTTAATTTCCTTTTGTTGTCTGATTGCTGAGGCTAGGACCTCTAGTACTATGTTGAATAGCAGTGGTGATAATGGACATCCCTGCCGTGTTCCTGACCTTAGCGGAAAGGCTTTCAGTTTTTCTCCATTGAGAATGATATTTGCGGTGGGTTTTTCATAGATGGCTTTGATGATATTGAGGTATGTGCCCTCTATCCCTACACTTTGAAGAGTTTTGATCAGGAAGGGATGTTGTACTTTGTCAAATGCTTTTTCAGCATCTATTGAGAGTATCATATGGTTCTTGTTCTTTCTTTTATTGATGTGTTGTATCACATTGACTGATTTGCGGATGTTGAACCAACCTTGCAGCCCTGGAATAAATCCCACTTGGTCGTGGTGAATAATCTTTTTAATGTACTGTTGAATCCTATTGGCTAGTATTTTGTTGAGTATTTTCGCATCTGTGTTCATCAAGGATATCGGTCTATAGCTCTCTTTTTTGGTGGGATCCTTGTCTGGTTTTGGGATCAAGGTGATGCTGGCCTCATAAAATGAGTTTGGAAGTTTTCCTTCCATTTCTATTTTTTGGAACAGTTTCAGGAGAATAGGAATTAGTTCTTCTTTAAATGTTTGGTAGAATTCCCCCGGGAAGCCGTCTGGCCCTGGGCTTTTGTTTGTTTGGAGATTTTTAATGACTGTTTCAATCTCCTTACTGGTTATGGGTCTGTTCAGGCTTTCTATTTCTTCCTGGTTCAGTTGTGGTAGTTTATATGTTTCTAGGAATGCATCCATTTCTTCCAGATTGTCAAATTTATTGCCGTAGAGTTGCTCATAGTATGTTCTTATAATAGTTTGTATTTCTTTGGTGTTAGTTGTGATCTCTCCTCTTTCATTCATGATTTTATTTATTTGGGTCCTTTCTCTTTTCTTTTTGATAAGTCGGGCCAGGGGTTTATCAATTTTATTAATTCTTTCAAAGAACCAGCTCCTAGTTTCGTTGATTTGTTCTATTGTTTTTTTGGTTTCTATTTCATTGATTTCTGCTCTGATCTTTATGATTTCTCTTCTCCTGCTGGGCTTAGGGTTTCTTTCTTGTTCTTTCTCCAGCTCCTTTAGGTGTAGGGTTAGGTTGTGTACCTGAGACCTTTCTTGTTTCTTGAGAAAGGCTTGTACCGCTATATATTTTCCTCTCAGGACTGCCTTTGTTGTGTCCCACAGATTTTGAACTGTTGTATTTTCATTATCATTTGTTTCCATGATTTTTTTCAATTCTTCTTTAATTTCCCGGTTGACCCATTCATTCTTTAGAAGGATACTGTTTAGTCTCCATGTATTTGGGTTCTTTCCAAACTTCCTTTTGTGGTTGAGTTCTAGCTTTAGAGCATTGTGGTCTGAAAATATGCAGGGAATGATCCCAATCTTTTGATACCGGTTGAGTCCTGATTTAGGACCGAGGATGTGATCTATTCTGGAGAATGTTCCATGTGCACTAGAGAAGAATGTGTATTCTGTTGCTTTGGGATGAAATATTCTGAATATATCTGTGATGTCCAACTGGTCCAGTGTGTCATTTAAGGCCTTTATTTCCTTGCTGATCTTTTGCTTGGATGACCTGTCCATTTCAGTGAGGGGAGTGTTAAAGTCCCCTACTATCATTGTATTATTGTTGATGTGTTTCTTTGATTTTGTTATTAATTGGTTTATATAGTTGGCTGCTCCCACATTGGGGGCATAGATATTTAAAAGTGTTAAATCTTCTTGTTGGACAGACCCTTTGAGTATGATATAGTGTCCTTCCTCATCTCTTATGATAGTCTTTGGCTTAAAATCTAATTGATCTGATATAAGGATTGCCACTCCTGCTTTCTTCTGATGTCCATTAGCATGGTAAATTCTTTTCCACCCCCTCACTTTAAATCTGGAGGTGTCTTCGGGCTTAAAATGTGTTTCTTGGAGGCAACATATAGATGGGTTTTGTTTTTTTATCCATTCTGATACCCTGTGTCTTTTGACAGGGGCATTTAGCCCATTCACATTCAGGGTAACTATTGAGAGATATGAATTTAGTGCCATTGTATTGCCTGTAAGGTGACTGTTACTGTATATGGTCTCTGTTCCTTTCTGATCTACCACTTGTAGGCTCTCTCTTTGCTTAGAGGACCCCTTTCAATATTTCCTGTAGAGCTGGTTTGGTATTTGCAAATTCTTTCAGTTGTTGTTTGTCCTGGAAGCTTTTAATCTCTCCTTCTATTTTCAATGATAGCCTAGCTGGATATAGTATTCTTGGCTGCATGTTTTTCTCGTTTAGTGCTCTGAAAATATCATGCCAGCTCTTTCTGGCCTGCCAGGTCTCTGTGGATAAGTCAGCTGCCAATCTAATATTTTTACCATTGTATGTTACAGACTTCTTTTCCCGCGCTGCTTTCAGGATTTTCTCTTTGTCATTGAGACTTGTAAATTTTACTATTAGGTGACGGGGTGTGGGCCTATTCTTATTGATTTTGAGGGGCATTCTCTGAACCTCCTGAATTTTGATGCTCGTTCCCTTTGCCATATTGGGGAAATTCTCCCCAATAATTCTCTCCAGTATACCTTCTGCTCCCCTCTCACTTTCTTCTTCTTCTGGAATCCCAATTATTCTAATGTTGTTTCGTCTTATGGTGTCACTTATCTCTCGAATTCTCCCCTCGTGGTCCAGTAGCTGTTTGTCCCTCTTTTGCTCAGCTTCTTTATTCTCTGTCATTTGGTCTTCTATATCACTAATTCTTTCTTCTGCCTCATTTATCCTAGCAGTTAGAGCCTCCATTTTTGATTGCACCTCATTAATAGCTTTTTTGATTTCACCTTGGTTAGATTTTAGTTCTTTTATTTCTCCAGAAAGGGCTTTTATATCTCTCGAGAGGGTTTCTCTAATATCTTCCATGCCTTTTTCGAGCCCGGCTAGAACCTTGAGAATTGTCATTCTGAACTCTAGATCTGACATATTACCGATGTCTGTATTGATTAGGTCCCTAGCCTTCGGTACTGCCTCTTGTTCTTTTTTTTGTGTTGAATTTTTACGTCTTGTCATTTTGTCCAGATAAGAGTAAATGAAGGGGCAAGTAAAATACTAAAAGGGTGGCAACAACCCCAGGAAAATATGCTTTAACCAAATTAGAAGAGATCCAAAATCGTGAGTGGGGAGAAAGGGGATAAAAAGAGGTTCAAAAAGGAAGAAAGAAAGAAAAAAACAAAAAGAAAAAAAAAAAAAAAAAAAAAAAAAAAAAAAAAAAAAAAAAAAAAAAAGAAAAGAAAAGAATTTTTTAAAAAAAGAAAACACCTAAGAAAAATGTAAAATATATATATATATATATTAGATAAACTAGTAAAAAATCGTTAAAAAAGAAAAAGGTAACAGTTAAAAAAAAAAATTTTACCCGAAGGCGAGAAAAAAAAAAAAGAAGAAAAAAAAAAAATGAAAAAGAAAAAATTAAATTAACTGCAAGACTAAAAAAAAATCACAGGAAAAAAGCCATGAGTTCCGTGCTTGGCTTTCTCCTCCTCTGGAATTCTGCTGCTCTCCTTGGTATTGAAACCGCACTCCTTGGTAGGTGAACTTGGTCTCGGCTGGATTTCTTGTTGATCTTCTGGGGGAGGGGCCTGTTGTAGTGATTCTCAAGTGTCTTTGCCCCAGGCGGAATTACACCGCCCTTACCCGGGGCCGGGGTGAGTAATCTGCTCGGGTTTGCTTTCAGGAGCTTTTGTTCCCTGAGCGCTTTCCGTAGAGTTCCGGAGGACGGGAATACAAATGGCGGCCTCCTGGTCTCCAGCCCGGAGGAGCCGAGAGCCCAGGGCCCCACTCCTCAGTGCGCCCTCAGAGAACAGCGCCCAGTTACTCCCGTCTGCCTGACCTCCGGCCGCGCTCCGAGCTCACCGAGCCTGCGACCGGTTCAAGGTAACACGGAGCTGCGAGCTTACTGTCAGCTCTGTCTCTGTAGCCGGCTTTCCCGTTCCAATACCCGCAAGCTCTGCGACACTCAGACACCCCCGATCCTTCTGTGACCCTGCGGGACCTGAGGCCACGCTGACCCCGCGTGGGCTTCGCCCCGGTTTAGCCTCTGGAGCGATGTCCCTCAGCGGAACAGACTTTTAAAAGTCCTGATTTTGTGCGCGGTTGCTCCGCCGCTTGCCGGGAGCCGGCCCCTCCCCCCGGGGTCTATCTTCCCGTCGCTTTGGATTCACTTCTCCGCCGGTCCTACCTTTCAGAAAGTGGTTGTTTTTCTGTTTCCAGAATTGCTGTTCTTCTTCTCTTCGATCTGCCGATGGATTTTCAGGTGTTTGCAATCTTTAGATAAGCTATCTAGCTGATCTCCGGCTAGCTGAAGCAGTCTCAGCTTGCTACTTCTCCGCCATCTTGACTCCTCCCAGGTTTCATTTCTTTTGATGGCTGCATAGTATATGCATTATATATATATATATATATATATATATATACCACATCTTCTTTATCCATTCATCTTTTGATGGACATCTAGGTTCTTTCCATAGTTTGGCTATTGTGGACATTGCTACTATAAACATTCAGGTGCACATGGCCCGTTGGAACACTAGATTTGTATCTTTAGGGTAAATATCCAGTAGTGCAATTCCTGGGTCATAGGGTAGCTCTATTTTCAACTTTTTGAGGAACCTCTATGCTGTTTTCAAGAGTGGTTGCACCAGCTTTCATTCCCACGAATATTGTAGGAGGGTTCACCTTTCACCACATCCTCACCAGCATCTGTCATTTCCTGACTTGTTAATTTTAGCCCTTCTGACTGGTATGAGGTGGTATCTCATTGTGGTTTTGATTTGTATTTCCCTGATGCTGAGTGATGTGGAACACTTTTTCATGTGTCTCCTGGCCATCTGGATGTCTTCTTTGCAGAAATGTCTGTTCCTGTCCTCTGCCCATTTCTTGATTGGATTATTTCTTCTTTGGGTATTGAGTTTGATAAGTTCTTTATAGATTTTGGATACTAGCCCTTTATCCAATATGTCATTCGCAAGTATCTTCTCCCATTCTGTCAGTTGTCTTTTGGTTTTGTTGACTGTTTCCTTTGCTGTGCAAAAGCTTTTGATCTTGATGAAGTCCCAATAGTTAATTTTGCCCTTGCTTCGCTTGCCTTTTGTGATGTTTCTAGGAAGAAGTTGCTGTGGCTGAGGTTGAAGAAGTTGCTCTCTGTATTCTCCTCAAGGATTTTGATGCATTCCTTTCTCACACTGAAGTCTTGCATCCATTTTGAGTCTATTTTTCTGTGTGGTGTAAGGAAATGGTCCAGTTTCATTTTTCTGCATGTGGCTGTCTAATTTTCCCAACATCATTTGTTGAAGAGACTGTCTTTTTTCCATTGGACATTTTTCCTGCTTTCTCAAAATTAGTTAACCATAGAGTTGAGAGTCTATTTCTGGGCTCTCTATTCTGTTCCATTGATCTATGTGTCTGTTTTTGTGCCAGTACCATATTGCCTTGATGATGACAGCTTTGTAATAGAGCTTGAAGTTCAGAATTGTGATGCCACTAACTTCGGCTTGCTTTTTCAACATTCCTCTGGCTGTTTGGGATCCTTCCTGGCTCCATATAAATTTTAAGATTATTTGTTCCATTTCTTTGAAAAAATTGATGGTATTTTGATAGGGATTGCATTAAACATGTAGATAGCTTTAGGTAGCAGAGACATTTTCATAATATTTGTTCTTCCAATCCATGATCATAGAATGTTTTTCTATTTCTTTATGTCTTCCTCAATTTCTTTCATGAGTACTTTATAGTTTTCTGAATAACTAATTCTTTGCCTCTTTGGTTAGGTTTATTCCTAGGTACCTTATGCTTTGGGGTACAATTGTAAATGGGATTGACTCCTTAATTTCTCTTTCTTCTCTCTTGTTGTTGGTATATAGAAATACAACTTATTTCTGTGCATTGATTTTATATCCTGACACTTTACTAAATTCGTGTACAAGGCCTAGCAGATTTGGAGTGGAGCCTTTTGGGTTTTCCACATAAAGTATCAGATCATCTGCAAAGAGTGAGAGTTTGACTTCTTCTTTGCCAATTTGGATGCCTTTAATTTCTTTTTGTTCTGATTGCTGAGGCTAGAACTTCCAGTACTGTGTTGAATAGCAGTGGTGATAGTGGACATCCCTGCTGTGTTCCTTACCTTAGCAGAAAAGCTCTCAGTTTTTCTCCATTGAAAATTATATTGGCTGTGGGTTTTTCATGGATGGCTTTTATGATATTGAGGTATGTACACTCTATCCCTACACTTTGAAGATTTTTGATCAGGAAAGAATGCTGTACATTGTCAAATGTTTTCTCAGCATCTATTGAAAGTATCATATGGTTCTTATTCTTCCTTTTATTAATGTATTGTATCACATTGATTTGCCTATTTTGAACCAACCTTGCAGCCCTGGAATAAATCCCACTTGGTTGTGGTGAATAATGCTTTTAATATACTGGTGGATCCTATTGGCTAGTATTTTGGTGAAAATATTCACATTGGTGTTCATCAAGGATATTTGTCTGCAATTCTCTTTTTTGACAGGGTCTTTTCTGGTTTTGGGATCAAGGTAATGCTGGCCTCATAAAATGAGTTTGGAAGTTTTCCTTCCATTGCTATTTTTTGGAACAGTTTCAGGAGACTAGGTATGAATTATTCTTTAAATGTTTGGTAAAATTCCCCTGGGAAGCTGTCTGGCCCTGGGCCCTTGTTTGTTGGGAGATTTTTGATGACTGCTTCAATCTCCTTACTGGTGATGGGTCTGTTCAGGTTTTCTATTTCTTCCTGGTTCAGTTTTGGTAGTTTATAGGTCTCTAGGAATGGATCTATTTCTTCCAGGTTGTCAAATCTGCTGTCATATAGTTGCTCATATGTGCTTATAATTGTTTATATTTCTTTGGTGTTAGTTATGATCTCTCCTCTTTCATTCATGATTTTATTTACTTGAGTCCTTTCTATTTTCTTTTTCATAAGTCTGGCCAGGGGGTTATCAATCTTACTAATTCTTTCAAAGAACCAGTTCCTAATTTCGTTGATTTGTTCAACTGTTTTTTGTTTTGTTTTGTTTCCTTTGGTTTCTAGTTCACTGCTTCTGAAATGGTCTTTATGATTTCTCTTCTACTGCTGGGTTTAGGCTTTCTTTGGTGTTTTTTATCCAACACCTTTAGGTGTAGGGTTAGGTTGTGTACCTGAGACCCTTCTTGTTTTTTGAGAGAGCCTTGTATCACTATATACTTTCCTCTCCGCACCGCCTTTACTGTGTCCCACAAATTTTGAACTTTTGTATTTTCATTATCATTTGTTTACATAAATTTTTTCAATTCTTCTTTAATTTCCTGTTTGACCCATTTATTCTTTAGTAGGATGCTCTTTAGCCTCCATGTATTTGGTTTCTTTCCAACTTCCCTCTTGTGATTGAGTTCTAGCTTCAGAGCATTGTGGTCTGAAAATATGCAGGAAATGACCCCAGTCTTTTGGTACCAGTTGAGACCTGATTTGTGACCCAGGGTGTGATCTATTCTGGCAAATGTTCCATGTGCACTAGAGAAGAATGTGTATTCTGTTTCTTTCAGATGGAATGTTCTGAATATATCTGTGATGTCCATCTGGTCCAATGTGTCATTTAAGGCCTTTATTTCCTTATTGATCTTTTGCTTGGATGATCTCTCCACTTCAGTAAAGGGGGGATGTTAAAGTACCCTACTATTATTGTATTATTGTTGATGTGTTTCTTTGATTTTGTTATTAATTGGTTTATATAGTTCACTGCTCCCATATTAGGGACATAGATATTTAAAACTGTTAGATCTTCTTGTTGGACAGACCCTTTGTGTGTGATATAGTGTCCTTCCTCATCTCTTATTATAGTCTTTAGCTTAAAATCTAATTGATCTGATATAAGGATTGCCACCCCAGCTTTCTTTTGATGTCCATTAGTATGGCAAATTGTTTTCCACCCCTTCACTTTAAATCTGGAGGTGTCTTCAGGTCTAAAATGAGTTTCTTAGAGGCAGCACATTGATGGGTTTTGTTTTGTTATCCATTCTGATACCCTGTGTCTTTTGATTGGGGCATGTAGCCCATTTACATTCAGGGTAACTATTGAATGATGTGTATTTAGTGCCATTTTACTGCCTCTAAGGTGACTGTTACTGCATATTGTCTCCGTTCCTTTCTGGTCTACTACTTTTAGGCTTACTCTATGCTTACAGGACTCCTTTCAGTATTTCCTATAAGGCTGGTTTTGTGTTTACAAATTCTTTTAGTTTTTGTTTGTCCTGGAAGCTTTTTATCTCTCTTTCTATTTTCAATGATAGCCTAGCTGGAGCTAGTATTCTTGTTTGCATGTTTTTCTCATTTAGTGCTCTGAATATATCATGCCAGTTTTTTCTGGCCTGCCAGTTCTCTGTGGATAAGTCTGCTGCTTATCTAATACTTTTACCATTGTATGTTACAGACATCTTGTCCCAGACTTCTTTCAGGGCTTTCTCTTTGTCACTAAGACTTGTAAGTTTTACTATTAGATGACAGGATGTGGACATATTTTTATTGATTTTAAGGGGAGTTCTCTGTCCTCCTGGATTTTGATGCTTGCTTCCTTTGCCATATTGGGGAAATTCTGTGCAATAATTCACTCCAACATACTTTCTGCTCCCCTCTCTCTTTCTTCTTCTTCTGGAATCCCAATTATTCTATTATTGTTTCATTATATAGTATCACTTATCCCTTGATGGTCCCCTCATGGTCCAGTAGTTGTTTGTCTCTCTCTTGCTCAGTTTCTTTATTCTCCATCATTTGGTCTTCTGTATCACTAATTCTCTCTTCTGCCTCATTTATCCTAGCTGTAGGAGCCTCCATTTTTTTATTGTACCTCATTAATAGCTTTTGTGATTTCAGCTTGCTAAGATTTTAATTCTTTTATTTCTCCAGAAAGGGACTTTATTTCTCCAGACAGTGTTTCTGTAATATCCTCCATGTCTTTTTCGAGCCCAGCTAGTTAACCCGAGAATCATCATTCTGAGCTCTAGATCTGACATCTTACCAATGCCCCTATTGGTTGGGTCCCTAGGCTTTGCTACTGCCTCTTGTTCTTCTTCTTCTTCTTCTTCTTCTTTTTTTTTTTTTTTTGGTGAGTTTTCCGCCTTGTCATTTTACCCAGATAAGAATATATGAACAAGAGAATAAAACACTACAAGGGTGGCAAAGACCCCAGAAAAATGTACTCTAATCAAATCAGAAGAGACCCCCAAATTGGCGGTAGAAGAAAGGGGGAAAAAAGAAGTTTTTAAATTTTTTTAAATTAAAAAAATTAAAAATATATATTATGTACAGAACAGAGCCACCCATTTGATTTTGGGCATATTTTGGTCTCTTAGAAGAAACTACCTCCCAAAATTTTAAAGAAATACTTTTTTTTAAATATTTTATTTATTTATTTGACAGACAAGTAGGCAGAGAAACAGAAGGAAGCAGGCTCCCTGCCGAGCAAAGAACCTGATATGGGGCTTGATCCCAGAACTCTGGGAGTCATGACCTGAGCTGAAGGCAGTGGCTTTAACTCACTGAGCCACCCAGATGCCCCAAGAAATACTTTTATATATATACAAAGATAAGGGTAAACACAATGAAGGGATGGAATATGACTATAAAGACTAATTTAAAAAAAAATTCTAAAAAAGGAATTGATAAGTTGGTTGGAAAAAGAAAGGGAAAAAATGGAGAAAATTTGCTCAGGCTGGAGACTAGAACAAAGCCCTGTACTAGATTTAGGGTATATTTGATCTATTAGAAGAAATTGTATCTCAACATTTTTTAGGAAAAAAACCCTTTATGTATACAAAAAATAAGGTTAGATACAATGAAGGATAAAATATGACTATAATAATGAAGGCTTAAAAAGATTTTTTAGATGGGGCATCTGGGTGACTCAGTGGGTTAAATCCTCTGCCTTTGGCTCAGGTCATGATCTCAGGGTCCTGGGATTGAACCCTGCATTGGGCTTTCTGCATAGCAGGGAGCCTTCTTCCCCCTCTGCCTGCCTCTCTGCCTACTTGTGATCTCTGTCTGTCAAATAAATAAAATATTTTTTAAAAAGGTTTTTAGAAAGGTATTGTTAAGATAAACTATTTTAAAAACATTAAAAATGAAAAGTTAAAAAAATTAGAATAAGAAAAAAATTTTTAAATTTAATTAAATTCACAAGACTAAAGAATCATGGGGAGAAAGCCATGAATTCCATTCTTTGCTTTCCCCTCCTCTGAAGTTCCGCTGTTCTCCTTGATCAGTGAGCTTGGTCTTGGCTGGATGTTCTTGCTAATCTTCTGGGTGAAGGGCCTGTTGCCATGATTCTCTAATGTCTTTGCTTGAGGCGGAATTGCCCCGCCCTTGCCAGGGGCCAGGCTAAGTAATCTTCTCGGATTTGCTCTTGGGAGCTTTTGTTCCCTGAACGCCTTCTGCTTTCTATAGAGCTCTGAAGGATGGGAATGAAAATGGTGGCCTCCCAATCTCTGGCCCAGTGGAGCCAAGAGCTCAGGGCCCTAGTCCTCAGTGCACCTTTGGAGAAAAACGGTCAGTCGCTCCCATCTCCCTGGTTTTCCGTTGCACTCTGAGCTCACCTAGCCTGTGCCTGAACATTTATGTCTCTGGCACAAGCCCAGTATGGAGTCTCCAAACCCAGCAGATTCCTGCTGTGCTGCTCTTCTGGCAGAGGAAGGTGGGTTTCCCCAGATCTGCCACTTGTGGTGTCCCTGCTTAAAGAGCAGTGACCTGACTGTGCCACAGATCACAGTTTAAGGTAACCCCAACTGAAAGCTCACTCCTCGGCTCCATCTCTGTACTCGGCTTCCCCACTCTGATACCTGTGAGCTCCGCTACACTCAGACACTCCTGATCCTTCTGTGACCCCGCGGGATCTGAGACCATACTGTCCCCACGAGGGCATCACCCCTGCTTAGCAATGTCCTTCAGTGGAGCAGACTTCTTAAAGTTTTGATTTTGTGCTCTGTTGCTCCACCGCTTGCCATGAGCCAGCCCCTCCTCCTGCAGTCTATCTTCCTGTCACTTTGGATTCACTTCTCTGCATGTCCTACCTTTCAGAAAGTGGTCAATTTTCATTTCTAGAATTGCTGATCTTCTCTTCAAGCTCCTGTTGGGTTTGTAGTTGTTTGGAATGGTTTGATAACTAGCTGAACTCCTGCGACCTGAAGTCATCTCAGTCTGCTGTTCCTCTGCCATCTTGACTCTTCTCCCATCATTTTTAATCACAGTCCCATTTGAATAATATGTAATCTAAAGGATAACGTTAAAGTAATGAACTTTATATAAAATATTAAGGGAAAGGAGGAGGGTGGAAGAAATAAATTCATGCACACACACACATACACCCATAACAAGCAGGGAGGAAGAGAAGTGTATTTGCTGTAGCACTCATTTTTCTAACTAGTCAAAAGTTATGATAATAGTTATGACTTCCTTTCTCAATTACCCTTCTGTTCCCCCTTTATTCTCAGCAAATTTCTCAGCTTTTTGTTGTTCTTTATTTGGTGCAGTGACTCAAATCTTTATTTCTGAAGGGTGTGTATTCTCAGTGAAACTTTATTGGGTGGTACTTTTCCATTAACATTTGTTATTGGACACAGAAGTACTAAAAGCCATCTTAGAGAATGCTCTGGGTTCCAGAATTATCCCTTCTTGCTCCCATTGTGTTGCAGCAACCCAAATCCTCCTTAGTAATTAGGATCAGTCACCCCAGCCAATATAGCAGCATAAATTGTTTTCCTTTTGGGTTAGTAGTATAAGGAACCCTAAATAGTCTGATGGTAGCCTTAGCTTTCACTTTAGCAGGACCATTATTGTGTTCCTTTAGAAAATAAGACCCCTAAACCAACAGAGCCCAAAGTTGTTGGGATGGTAAATGAAATTTCTGTGACTGGGTGATTTGGTGTAATACAAATATTCTGCCTGTGTGAGAAAAAACACCATATGTTGGCCATGGGTTCAAAACATACATGATATTGTATAAGAAAAAATTCCAAGGTATCTTATGGTTTTGGATGCAATTGTAAATGGGATTGACTCCTTAATATCTCTTTCTTCTGTCTTGCTGTTGGTGTAGAGAAATGCAACTGATTTCTGTGCATTGATTTTATATCCTGACACTTTACTGAATTCCTGTATAAGTTCTAGCAGTTTTGGAGTGGAGTCTTTTGGGTTTTCCACATATAGTATCATATCATCTGCGAAGAGTGATAATTTGACTTCTTCTTTGCCGATTTGGATGCCTTTAATTTCCTTTTGTTCTCTGATTGCTGAGGCTAGGACCTCTAGTACGATGTTGAATAGCAGTGGTGATAATGGACATCCCTGCCGTGTTCCTGACCTTAGCGGAAAAGCTTTCAGTTTTTCTCCATTGAGAATGATATTTGCGGTGGGTTTTTCATAGATGGCTTTGATGATATTGAGGTATGTGCCCTCTATCCCTACCATAAGATACCTAGGAATAAACCTAACCAAAGAGACACAGAATCTATACTCAGAAAACTATAAAGTACTCATGAAAGAAATTGAGGAAGACACAAAGAAATGGAAAAATGTTCCATGCTCCTGGATTGGAAGAATAAATATTGTGAAAATGTCTATGCTACCTAAAGCAATCTACACATTTAATGCAATTCCTATCAAAGTACCATCCATCTTTTTCAAAGAAATGGAACAAATAATTCTAAAATTTATATGGAACCAGAAAAGACCTCGAATAGCCAAAGGGATATTGAAAAAGAAAGCCAACGTTAGTGGCATCACAATTCC
Organism: Mustela putorius furo; assembly: GCF_011764305.1. Taxonomy (NCBI): domain Eukaryota; kingdom Metazoa; phylum Chordata; class Mammalia; order Carnivora; family Mustelidae; genus Mustela; species Mustela putorius. The sequence goes on along the minus strand of NW_025422005.1, from coordinate 38,269,519 downwards.
GGACTTCAAGCTCTATTACAAAGCTGTCATCATCAAGACAGCATGGTACTGGCACAAAAACAGACACATAGATCAATGGAACAGAATAGAGAGCCCAGAAATAGACCCTCAAATCTATGGTCAACTAATCTTCGACAAAGCAGGAAAGAATGTCCAATGGAAAAAAGACAGCCTTTTCAATAAATGGTGCTGGGAAAATTGGACAGCCACATGCAGAGAAATGAAATTGGACCATTTCCTTACACCACACACAAAAATAGACTCAAAATGGATGAAGGACCTCAATGTACGAAAGGAATCCATCAAAATCCTTGAGGAAAACACGGGCAGCAACCTCTTCGACCTCTGCCGCAGCAACATCTTCCTAGGAACAACGCAAAAGGCAAGGGAAGCAAGGGAAAAAATGAACTACTGGGATTTCATCAAGATCAAAAGCTTTTGCACAGCAAAGGAAACAGTTAACAAAATCAAAAGACAACTGACAGAATGGGAGAAGATATTTGCAAACGACATATCAGATAAAGGACTAGTGTCCAGAATCTATAAAGAACTTAGCAAACTCAACACCCAAAGAACAAATAATCCAATCAAGAAATGGGCAGAAGACATGAACAGACATTTCTGCAAAGAAGACATCCAGATGGCCAACAGACACATGAAAAAGTGCTCCATATCACTCGGCATCAGGGAAATACAAATCAAAACCACAATGAGATATCACCTCACACCAGTCAGAATGGCTAAAATCAACAAGTCAGGAAATGACAGATGCTGGCGAGGATGCGGAGAAAGGGGACCCTCCTACACTGTTGGTGGGAATGCAAGCTGGTGCAGCCACTCTGGAAGACAGCATGGAGGTTCCTCAAAATGTTGAAAATAGAACTGCCCTATGACCCAGCAATTGCACTATTGGGTATTTACCCTAAAGATACAAATGTAGTGATCCAAAGGGACACATGCACCCGAATGTTTATAGCAGCAATGTCCACAATAGCCAGACTATGGAAAGAACCTAGATGTCCATCAACAGATGAATGGATCAAGAAGATGTGGTATATATACACAATGGAATACTATGCAGCCATCAAAAGAAATGAAATCTTGCCATTTGCGACAACATGGATGGAACTAGAGCGTATCATGCTTAGCGAAATAAGTCAAGCAGAGAAAGACAACTATCATATGATCTCCCTGATATGAGGAAGTGGTGATGCAACATGGAGGCTTAAGTGGGTAGAAGAAGAATAAATGAAACAAGATGGGATTGGGAGGGAGACAAACCATAAGTGACTCTTAATCTCACAAAACAAACTGAGGGTTGCCGGGGGGAGGGGGTTTGGGAGAAGGGGGTGGGATTATGGACATTGGGGAGGGTATGTGATTTGGTGAGTGCTGTGAAGTGTGTAAACCTGGTGATTCACAGACCTGTACCCCTGGAGATAAAAATATATGTTTATAAAAAATAAAAAATTAAAAAAAAAAAAAAGAAAAAATTCCACATTTTCAGTTTACAAAGAGGAACTGGAACTGAATCTTTGTTAGTTCATTCCATATCCATCATGTCAACTGTTCTGGTAAATGAGGTATGTGTTAGAACCAGTAAGTACTATATGAATGAGCTTTTTATGGACGTGTTTTTGCAGCAAAATGAGTTCATTTTTTCAAATTAATGCTGTGTGGAATACCATAAGGTAAATAAGGAATTCTGTATATTCATGGATTGATGGTGCTGACAGAGGTATTGAATACAGTGAAGAAAAATTAAAATACATAATAAATGAATATTCTAGTGAGGACACATCACTGCCTTTTCATTATAGAAGGGGATCTAATATAATCAACTTGCCACCAGGTGACTAGCTAGGAGTGACTAGTGGGGAATCAGTGTTGGTCTCTACTACCAGCAAATTGGGTATTCTGAAAAAGTCCATGTTGTAAATCTTTGCACAGTCCCCATCTCTGTTGTCATGGCCTCTTTTTATATTGACTCACTGAGTAAGGCCTTGGACAAGAGATTTACTGACATCCAAAAAATATATTACCTTAACCTAATGGTTAAGAACCTCCTCTGCAGTGAGTATTCTTTGGTGAGCATTCATATAATCTTCATAGTCTTCCCATTCCAGTAATTCTACTTTCATAACTCTTGCCCAGATTCCCCTTGACAAAAATTTTCTAATCCTGATCATCTATCTAGCCAAACCATTTGGCTATAAATTGGTGAAGACCATCAGTTTAAACAAAGTGAGCAACCAAATATGTTACTTGAAGTTCTCACACTGAAAGGATTTTACTTTATTATTGTCTTCCAGGACACCCTGGATTAGGGACTGTAAACTGTAGCAGTCCACTTCTGATTGTTGCCAGCCTAACACACAAAATCATTTGTAAGCCAGACCAAAGTTTTGGGAACTTCCTTCCTATGAGGCCATAGTTGGATGGAAGAAGAGGAAGCAAAGCTGTAGGAAGAGATTCTATTACAAATTCAAACTACCTGTTCACAAAGTTGACTTGCACCTTCAGGACTTCTGGGTTTAGTGGTTGGTGGATTATAAATTCAAGCTTATGGATTGGTGGGTCAGATTACATATAATTCCTGATGAGCACCCCAGGCCCCATGATCACTTGATGTCCCAAGATCAAAGTTTAGTCTTCATCTTAGGCTTTATTTACTTTAGCTTACTACTCTGTGGTTGTTCTACTGGAGCTTGCCATTTGCCATAGTTATTTTGAATCTCTTGGATTGAAAGATCCCAATGCAGAGCACCTTTTACTATAGGCTGGTCCTACTGCAGAGCCTTCTCTTGCTGTGAGCTCCATTCAAAACTTGCAGCATTACAGGTTACTCAGTAAATGGACCAGTACTATACAGTCATATATGGTATATGTTACCTCCAAAATCCAAGGATGCCCATTCCTATCATTGTGCATATTTCTTAGAGGTAAATACTACAAAGAATAGCAATTTATTTTTCACTTGAAAGGGATATTTCAATATGCTCCAGACTCCTAGACACCTTGAAAATTTCACTGAAATAATAGGCTCCTAGTTTTTTATGAGGTTTATCTCTCACCTTCTGTCACACATGTGTCTTCTAAGCATCTATGGTACTACAAAATCTCTTCTCAAAATACTGCGGTTATACAACATATTGTGCAAGTGGGATGATCTGTAGGATGTCAAGATGATCAAGATATCCACAGACTAGATTAGGATAAAAAAAATAGGAGGGTCAAAATACCCCTGCAAATAGATAAGAAATATATGTGATAGTCCCTGTCAGGTAAAAACAAACTGCTTTTGGGTAGTCCTTGAAACTTATAAAGAGAAAGACATTTCCTAAATCAATAGCCTATACCAGGTGCTAGGAATAGTATTGATACCATCCAGTAACTGTATTACATCTGGAACAGCAGCTGTAATTGTAGTCACCACCTATTTAAATTTATAGTATTTTATAGTCATCCCCAAAGATTCATCCACTTATTCCATAGACCACATAAGTGAGTTAAATGAAAAAGTGCTAAGAATGTTTAATAGACACAGTTCTATTTGGGTTCATAAATCTCTCCCCTACCTTTTCAAAAGCTAAAATGTATGAGTATCTATCTAGTCCTTGTGACTGATGAAATACAAGATGTGGCATTTCCCATCAAAGGTGTTCGTATCTCCTCCTCAATTTTACAACATGAAGTTAAGTTGTGTACTCCTGCCAGACCGATTCTAAACGTGGCAACCATCAAAGCGTTTCTCATGCAAGAATAGTAAAAGCCCAACTGCTGCACTGAAACCCACTGCTGTGTTTGTACTGAGGCCATACTTTCAGCAAAGACTGAACTCAGTTGGGATATTAAGGCTGCCTTGTTCCTGGGTAATAAGAATTCCTCTGGCAGGAAGATTTGGCTCTTTGACTCTCTATTCACTTTATCTTTCCTTAGAACTCATTGAGTCTAAAACACTTTTATTCAAGTTCTCTTCCTTCTTTTCCTTCCTTCCCTTGCTCCTGCACTCCAGGTCCTGCCTTGAGTACCTGCATCACAGTCTGACAGCATTCCCAGCCTCCTACAGGTCCCTCCCCCATTATATCCTACAGGCATTTCCCCTACTAAAATTGTTGCTTGGCTATACTATTTTTTTTCTTTTTTTTTAATTAATTAATTTATTTTCAGAAAAACAGTATTCATTATTTTTTCACCACACCCAGTGCTCCATGCAATCCGTGCCCTCTATAATACCCAACACCTGGTACCCCAACCTCCCACCCACCCCCCGCCACTTCAAACCTCTCAGATTTTTTTTCAGAGTCCATAGTCTCTCATGATTCACCTCCCCTTCCAATTTCCCCAACTCCCTTCTCCTCTCTAACACCCCTTGTCCTCCATGCTATTTGTTATGCTCCACAAATAAGTGAAACCAAATGATAATTGACTCTCTCTGCTTGACTTATTTCACTCAGCATAATCTCTTCCAGTCCCGTCCATGTTGCTACAAAAGTTGGGTATTCATCCTTTCTGATGGAGGCATAATACTCCATATTGTATATGGAACACATCTTCCTTATCCATTCATCTGTTGAAGGGCATCTTGGTTCTTTCCACAGTTTGGCGACCGTGGCCATTGCTGCTATAAACATAGATGTGTTCAGTAGGGCAAAGGGTATTGGGCAGGGATTGGCCCTTCTTTTCACTACATCTGTATCTTTGGGGTAAATACCCAGGAGTGCAATGGCAGGGTCATAGGGAAGTTATATTTTTAATTTCTTGAGGAACCTCCACACTGTTCTCCAAAGAGGCTGCACCAACTTGCATTCCCACCAACAGTGGAAGAGGGTTCCCCTTTCTCCACATTCTCTCCAACACATGTTGTTTCCTGTCTTGCTAATTTTTGCCATTCTAACTGGTATAAGGTGATATCTCAATATGGTTTTAATTTGAATCTCCCTGAGGGCTAGTGATGATGAATATTTTTTCATGTGTCTGCTAGCCATTTGTATGTCTTGATTGGAGAAGTATCTGTTCATATCTTCTGCCCATTGTTTGATATGTTTGCCTGTTTCATGTGTGTTGAGTTTGAGGAGTTCATTATAGATCCTGGATATTCTTGACTGTTTCCTTTGCTGTGCAGAAGCTTTTGATTTTGATGAAGGAAACAGTCAAGAAAATTGCCTATACTATTTTGATGTCCCATTCTCAGAGCACCCGAACTAACACACACCCAGTCTGTGATATAGTAAGATGGGATCTCCTCTAAGATATGTTTATTCTCTGGAGCATATTGAATAAACAAACAAGCCTGCAAGAATTCAAAGCTACTAGATCTAGCAGGCAGAGCTAGTAGTTTATGTTTTTTGTGCTTGATGACCTTATTTTACAAATGAGTATAGCATTCCCTATAATGCAATATACCATTGCTAGTTGCCCTTGATTTCGATTCCATCTGATGTTATCAGGGATCCCTCGATGTTTTCTGGGAACTAAAATTATTGAATAGGTACACTTAGATGTGTTCAGTAGGGCAAAAGGTATTGGGCAGGGGTTGAAGGAAAAAGTACTTTGTCTGCCTCCAATAGCAATGCTGGTGAAGTAGAGGAGTGGCTTACAGCCCCTAAGTCTCAGAGATAGAGGTGTAGAGATGAAGTGGTTTTTCTACCTTCTTTTAGGTAGGACAATTTGTTCCATTTCTTAAAGCAAAGCATAAGGAGACCACTGACTGTTTTCTTTAACCCAGCTCTGACAGTTACTAGAGTTCATAGAAGTATCTCCCAGTTTCTGCTAGATTGATAGCCATTCTAATTGTGGATATTATAAGTTCTCATTACTTCTTTGTCTTTCCTGTATATACAGTGAAATGCATTGAATTTAAACATTGGATTCCTTGGGCTTTAATGTCTACACCTGTGTAACCATCCCAGTCAATACTTAGAATATATTCATCACTCCCAGAAAACCCCTGGATGGCTCTTTTCCAATCACTTTCTATCACTCAATAAGCAAATCTTGATTCTATCACCGAAGATTGGTTTTGTTTATTCTTGAACTTCGTATAAATAAAGTTCTGTAGTATAAACTCTTTCATATGTAATTTATGTCAGTCAACCATCCACATTGTTGAATGCATCAATAGTTTATTCTGTGTTCTTTTTTTCTCTGAATTATCATTCCTTAGGAAACTTGATAAGGGTCACAAGTTTAGCATTTAGTGAGTAATCTTGGGAAAGCCATGTAAACTTTTTAAGCTCCATTTCAGTTCTCTAAAGAATAGGAATAATATGGTCTATCTCTCAGGGTTGGGCATATACCTGCCAGAACTGTGTATGAGACATGGTAAGTGCTCATTATAGATAGCTATAATCATACAATCTCTATGCTCCTTTTACTCTAGAAATTACTGTGAGGAACTCTTTTATTTTTTCAGATGAAGACAGGGAGGCCTGATGCTTCTCTTCAGGAGTAACACTCAGGGCCTCTTGATGCCCGGCACTGTGCTTGTTCTACTACTACTCATGCACTTTGCAGAAAGGCTTTATTAGGCTACTCCAAATAGTATGCAACAGAAAAGTACTTTCTTTCTGAAGACTGTCAAAATACTCTTCCAACGAGAACCTAAATAAATAGTTTTCTGAAACCTTTCAGATTTTTTAATAAGTCAAAATATACTTTTCTGACAGTATAATTGCTTTTCATAGTGGGTCCTTAAATCTGCACTATAAAAGAATAATGCAACAGTAGATCATTTGTGAAAACTTAATGAAAACGGAGTAAGGGAACCTCAGAGTCACTAGACCTTGAAATTCACTTTCAGAAACTAATTTGCAGCAAATGCATGAGAAACATATTGAGACATGATAAACTTCCAGGCTGGTCCTGAGCAGGTGTGGAAGTTTATCTTGATTAACTCCTTTGTTTTAATTAATGCCAAAGAGCAAAGTGTGGGGATACAGCATTCTGTCAGCAGGAGCCATTTTGAAGGGAACCATCAGGTATTTCTATGTTCTGGATCATCTCAGTGAGACTGCCTTCTGTTGAGGATTGTGAGACCTTCTAAGACACCACAGTTGCTTCTCTCCTCTCTGGGGCTGATCTCATTAATAAAAACAATTAAGTCTCCTTATATGGAGCCAGGTCACTACAGTGGTTAAGTTCAAGTTATGGAGCTAGACTTCCTCCGTAGAATCTCCTCTATCACTGTGAAACTGTATGATCTTAAGCAAATAATTTAAACTTTCTGTGGTTCAGTTTCCCTCTCTGCAATATGGAGATAATAATAATCCTCAAAGACTTGTGTTGAAGATGAAATTAATTAATATAACTAATATACTTAGAATTTGCTTACCACATAATAAGTGCTCAATGAGTGTTAGGTGTTATTTATTATTTTATCCTCATCGTAATGCAGAAGTGAGCAAAGAGCCTTCCATTCATCTTACCACTGAACTATCATGACAATCTTATAAGATAGATACTATTATCTCCATCTTAGAGATAAGGATATGGAAATTCAGAGGGGTGTTAATGGACTGATGTGATGGAACAGATGAAAACAAACTTGTGACTTTGGTTTCACTTGAGAGCTGTCTAGAGTTTAGTTCATTCATAAAATAACTTGACAAAAACCTACAAGTTCCTGAAATGTTGTCTGTATTCAGAGACTTAGCAACCATTTGTTCCTGAGTCAAATCACCACTTTCTAAACACCTACAGTGACCCAAGGTCATTTGAGCTTTTCTCTTTTCCTTATTAACGACTCTCTCCTTAAAGCTCATTGCAGTCAGTGAGGAGGAGAAGGAGGTTGCCATTTCCTGACCTTGAAGCACGAGGGCCTGTTATTGAAATATTGAGGGTTTTTCTTTTATGCCTTGAATTGGGAGAAAAGAAATTCTGTCAGCCAGAAGATTCAGCAGCAATCCATGTACACTGACTTAAAATACCTTTAAGGACTTGGATGGAGTCAGGAATCCAAAGGTTCTTCATGCTACCAGAATTTTAATCTTGGTTGCCAAGACTCCTGGTATATGTAACCAGGAAAATGAGCCAAAATGAGTATGATGACAGCCACTTGTTCTGGAAAGTAAGATGCACCCAGGGTGTCAGTTCATTTGCTCATTTGATGTCAAGAAAACCTTCCAGGAGGTAAGACAGGGTAGAGATAATACCCAGGAAGTTATTTATCCTAGGTATGGAGGTTATTTTACCAGACGCATCCACAGTATGCCTTTAGTCTACTATATACTTCCCTTTTCTGAATTCTAACTTCTACGTCTCTAAAATGAGGGCTTTGGATCAGAACAATCACTTGCAAGCTTTTTTAGAGCGAAGGAACCCTTTTCTCAAATGAAATCTCCTGTATTATATAAAACTGAAACAAGAAAAACTCCCTAGGTTGAACTGGAGGGTGGCAGACCTCATTCCTTTTTGTCAGAAGAAAGTACCAGAATTATTTTAATTCATTATTGAAGTGTAGTTGATATACAATGTTATATTAGTTTCAAGTGTACAATATAGCAATTTGGAAATTTTATACATGACTTACCATGATAAGTATGATCACCATCTATTACATGCAATATAATTACAATGCAATTATTATATATATATATGTGTGTGTGTGTGTGTGTGTGTGTATGCATATATGTATGCATATATATATATATATATATATATATATAGTATTATTGACTATATTCCCTTTGCTGAACTTTTCATCTCTGTGATTTGTTTTATAACAGGAAATCTATACCTCTTAATCTCTTTAATCTAGTTCACTCATCCCTCACCCACATCCCCTCTGGCAACCACAAATTTGTTCTCTGTATTTACATTTGTTTGTTTGTTCATTTGTTTTGTTTTTTAGATTCCACATATAAATGAAATCATGTGGTAGTTGTCTTTCTCTCTCTACCCAAGTTATTTTTAAGTTTCAGTGGTTAATGTTTTTTGGTGGAATGGAGAAGTGAATAAGACAGACATGATATAGAGCCTGTCCCACAAGGAACAGGGCCCAGACTGGCCTTGGATTCTGATACTTATCTTAGACATCAGGTAACTAATTGCAAATGTCTGTTGCACTTACAGGGTAGGGAACCTTCCCTCCTCAACAAAGGAAGGGTATTTTTAACTAAGGACAGGAAGGAAGGAAGGAAAGAAGGGAAGGAGGGAGGGAAGGGAGGAAGGAAGAAAGAAAGAAAAGGAAAGAAGGAAAATTAATACTAATAGTTGAGCATTTTACCCTTTTCAAAGCAATTTTATGGATATTCATTAATTTAATCTTTACAATCTCTGTGAGACAGGTAGGAATATTTTTATTTCCACTGTAAAGATGAAGAGATTGAGGATTTGCAATGAGATTTGAGAGGAATAAGGTACCCAGTTAAATGACATGAAGAATTGGGGAATAGCCTTTGAAGAAAGAGGCTGCAAAGTATTTTCGGACAAGAAAGGACATTGAGGAAGCGTACCAGACAGAGAAACAGCATTAGAAAAAGTCCAGTGGACTGAATATTTATAAAGCAACTAGGAAATGAGTGTCCCCTGTGTGTTATAATACTAACCAGTGTGAACCAATTGCCTTATGAGTCCAAACATATGGAAAATTACTAATTTGGGGAATGAGAGAGTTTGAAAATAATTGGGCGGGGGGGGGGAAACTCTGGAGGGAGGAAGAGAAAGGCCACAAGTTGGGGTTGGTGTTTATTTAATTTTATGCTTCAAGATTCTATATTTTCTGGAAAACCAACAAGACACATGTTTGAATTTAACTTTTTAAATTGCAAAGTTAAGTACATGCTATTTTGGATTCTGAGTCCAAACATTTGCTTGGTATTTTCCACACATCTTTTCTGCTCCAATTGGAGCACATCAAAGTCCTGGTTTGTCTTGATGCTGGGCAGACTTTCTGCTGAATGCCGTCTGGTTTTCTTAAAATGCCACCCCAGAAAGATGGTATTGCAAGCTATGAAAAACAATGGAATTGACTTTGGGAGAAGGTGGTAGAAAACTTGAGGAGGCAGCAGATCTTTTTCTGCTATAGAGCCACTGTATGGCCTTGAACAAGTTCTTCCTCTCTAGGCCTCTGTTTCTCTAATTGTAGAATAAACAGTTTGGGCATTTGAGCAGTTGGGTAACACGGGGGAGGGGCAGTTAAGTAACGATATTCAAAATATGCCCTGATTTCTCATGTGCTCCATCATTACTGCTCTAGCTCAATTCCTAATCATTCTGTCATGAAGATACTCCTCTCCTAACAGTCCCTTCCTTCATTTATGCCACCCTGCAGTCTATACTCCATGCAGCAGACAGATTACGCCTTTTAAAATGAAAGTCAAATAATTTAATTTCCCTGTTTTCAGCCCTCCCATGCCATATATGGCTCATGCGATCTCACATGATCTGGCCCCTAAGTTCGTTTTTTTTGGTTTTTTTTGTTTTTTTTTTTTTTCCCTACCATTCTTCTTCCTCACTCTGTTCCAGTTCTCTGGCCTTTTGGCTATTCCTTGGACACCAAGGAACATTTCTTTCTTAGGGTTGTACCTGTTCCCTCTGATAGATTTCTGACCCCAGATTTTCACATATTTTATTCTCTCTTCATTTAGGTGTGTCAAAGAATAAAACAAAGACCACTAAACATGAAACAAAACAAAATAAAAATACACACAGAAACCAAGATACAAACAAACAAAAAACAAACAAATACACAACAAAGCTGAGTCAAGTGACTTGCCTGTCTAGGAACATATGCCACTTCCCTGAGTGTGAAGTGTAGTAGCTCTTTGAAATCAGTGGCTATGTGTTTTCCCTATCTGTGACTCCAGAGCACACAGAATAGCACTTTACCTATCATAAGTAATTTAGTCAACACCCTCAGGCTTGCCCTTGAACTAAGTTCCATACTTTCCATTCTGTACACATGACATGTTGTTTCATATATTTTTCCATTTTGTACATCTTATTCTTTCTCCTGCCTGCCATTGTCTTTCTATCCACTTCCTATTAGAAAATATCCACTCATGAATTACAATCACCTTAAAAAGAAAGGCATCTCCTTCAGGAAGCATCATCTTAGCCCCTTCATGCTAAATGTGTTCTTCCCTCGAGTTACCTCTGAATCTCAATACCTAGTACATCCTCTAGGGGAGTTCTTATCATGCATTCAGGCAGTGGTATGACTGTTTACTCAGTTATCTACTCTACTAGAGTAGGAGCCCAAAAAATAGAGGGTCATGTCATAATCATTGTTATATTTTTAACGATTGACACATTGTCATGTAATAAATATTTTTTGATTTGAGTTTTCTAGTAAACATAAATGAATGAACAAATAGTGATTGATGAATGAAGTTTGATGTTGAAGATGATATGGGGCCTTAGGGACAGAATTACAGCGATGGTCATAGTGATAGTAAGTACTCACACATCTTGGTGACTTCCCATCAACAGATAGAAAAGTTCAACAAGAGAGCATGAGGAATGTCTTAGATCTTAGAAACAGTGTTCAGTGAGTTTTCTACCACTACATTCCATTTATGAGAAAACTCTGACAATGAGGGTGTATGTGTGTGTGTTTCCTCAGTGCTAGAGTCATTTAAGGTACATTTTTTAAAAACCAAACACTACAAGATGGCTCCATTCTTAGGATGGCTCTTTTGTGGGACTTGTCAAAGTAAGCCTTACAGTTCTGACATGGTGAAGACCCTCACTTTTACTCACCATGTGACCTTTTTTGGACTCAGTTATGATAAACAGGGCATGGGAAAAATTTGTTAAAATTTTTCTGTCTGGTGTATAGCAGGGTAGTAAAATGCATGCTGTTGTCTCAGATGCCTTTGAACATTCAGCATCCAGGGATGAGTAATGATTACATCCTTCTTCTATTCCTAGCTGACTCTTGGTAGAAGGAAAAAAGTCTCTTTCAGCCTTGCCCAATGTCACTTATTACTGCCATTATAAATTGAAAACATTTTTCTGCCATAAAATTCCCTGTGATGAATTGTACCATAGGCATTAGCGTGTTTTGTTTTTTTTTTTTTCATCATTTTCTTCGTGATGAGCTGGCAAAATAAAGAGAATAAAACGGGTATATTCTTTTCTTTTGGAGAAATCCAATCTCCGCAAATGACCCCCTTAAGACTCTCAATGACTGTTTGTATGGATTCTGATCTTAAAAAATCACCCAACTTGGGGGCTCGGGTGTGTGTATTATCATGCAGTTAGTTTATTATTGAGCAATAGTCTGTCTGAAAGTGATTTTGAGGATGACTTCATTAGCAGAACCACAGAAGTCTCCTCCTAAGTGATTTGAACAAGGAAATTGAGAGGGAATTTAGGACTTTTATTTAAAACAATGCTATCTTGGGCCCTTTTTCCAATGCATCACACCTCGTTACCTGAGCAGAACACACTTGATTGCCCACATTCTGTCTTCTTTTTGAGTTAATCCCACATTTGGAATAGAAGAAAGCTTATGCTGATATCCATTCTTAATGCTAAGTGCCAGGATTGTGTAAGGTGCTTCTTATATCAAATCCTCAAAACAGTTTTCTAAGAAAATATTGTGCACATTTTATAGATGAGGAAAACAAAGGTCAGAGCTTTGAGCTTTTGTGAGTAACCTGTCTGAAATTATACAGATCATTTAAAATGAAGCCAGAATTTCAGCTCAAGCCTGTTTTTTCCCAAAAGCTGTGTTTTTTTCCTCCATAGTATGTTGCCTCCACATATGATGCAGTGGAATAGACTAAACGATCAAATGATGGAATAATGTTAATATTATTGATTGATTACTCTTTTGGATAATTAAATCTGACATGATATGTAGACTTTTCAAAATGTGTTCAAATGCAGGAAATTTAAGTTATCTTTCTTTACCCGACTGGAAGAAGCAGAAGGCCTCTGCTGATATTGCCTTTGTCTTCAGACTGCATCATCTTCATCCAGCAGAGTGAAGACAAAATAGTATCCAATTCTGTTTAGGATTGTCTTTTTACATATTTCTCTCCCCCACTAGACTATGAGCTCTTTGAGTGCAGGGATCTGGCTGGATTCATTTCTGCAGGCCTTCATTGGGTGTATACTTAATGGATAGATGAGTACGTGGATGGAAAAATGTCAGGTTGTGAGAGAGGGGCTTTGAGAACATCAGAATTTAAGGGATAAGTAAATTAGGAAAAATAAGTGCAGGAGAGTGAGACAGAGCAGTGTCACTGAAGCCAAAGGTAAAGGGAGTTTTCAGGAAAGAATGGTGAAAAGAGTCAAACACCAAAGTAGCATTAAAAAATAAAATGAAGGGGTGCCTGGGTGGCCAGTGGGTTAAAGCCTCTGCCTTCAGCTCAGGTCATGATCCCAGGGTCCTAGGATCGAGCCCCGCATAGGGCTCTATGCTCAGCGGGAAGCCTGCTTCCCCCTTCTCCTGCCTGCCTCTCAGCCTACTTGTGATCTCTGTCAAGTAAATAAAGGAAATCTTCAAAATAAAATAAAATGAAAATTTAGCATCAATAGAATCATTGTTTGGCTTGGTGAAAATGATTTTATGGAAGGTGGAAGTAGTACCCAGTTTAGGTTAAGGATTTGGCAGAGTGTAAGCAACCCTTTGATGGAATGTATGTGAAGTGAAGAGATGTTCTGTTTACTTAGAGAAGATGTAAAAGGGACGGTTTTGAGGACAAGCTGTGAGAGTTGATATATTTGTGAGTATATTGAATATATATTTTTATAGTTCATAGAAAAAGCAAAAAGCATGGGGAGAAGTAGAAAACATTAACTTTGACCCAGCCATAAAGCGTCTCACTGATAGCCTGGTATTCTGTACATATATAGGCTTCAAGCCACTAATGATGAGGATCCTGCCCATTGCCCATATGAGATGTGGTCTGAAAGTTAGCCAGATTCTTGTGCTTTGTACATCCTATAGAAAACATATAAGGCCTCTGGGCATTTCCGTAGCATACATCCTAAGGAAGTATAATTAAGATGTATATCCTTAAGCTTCAGCAAGATAAAGAATTCTCACAATACCAATAAAACAGGAGCCAGTGCTCTATTACTATTTTAGACTCTGACTACTTCTCTTATGATCAACAGAAGAATTAATAAAAATATCTTCAGAGGGTACATCCAAATATCTTTCTTTTGATCTGACCACATGAAAAGGCAGATGTGTGTCTGTGCACATGTGTGTGCTTATGTGTGAGTGTTTAGAATTCAATTGTCTGGCTAACCGTTTTAATTATTCACTCTTAAAAAAAAAAAAAGGTACTGTTCCAGCTTAGGTTTATAACCTCAAATTGTCAGGACTTGTGCGGTACTTTAATGAAGACTAGCAGCAAAAGTCGCCATGTTTGAGCAGACAGCTCACCAAATCAGACTGAAACCACTGCTACCAATACAGTGAAATTTGCCATCACAACTCCTCTCCCTTGATTCCTCTGCTCCTTCCAAGGACAAAGCCACATCAGACAAATCACCATTCTCTAAACATGCTTGGTAATTGCAGACCTCTGAGCCCTTTTTATGTATTTCCCTTTTTCTTGAAGTAGTACTCATCTTTTTAACATTTCAAACTTCTCTTCATCCTCCAAGGTCTAATGTAAATGAAGTCTTCTCTGACCCCCTGCCCAAAGAAGGGAGTTACTTTAACTCCAGCCCCATAACATGCCTGACATTTCCTAAACGTTACTTGGTCTTTACAGTGCTGGAGCCTGCTTTTCTGAGTTTGGAGTATCTTTTTGTCTGCCTTTCATCTCCACCTGTTCACATCTTAAAACCTGAGAACATAAAAGCTGAAACAACTCTTAGAGATCATAATTTTTCAGATGGGGAAATTGAGTCTCAGAGAAGGAAAGCAACTGGTAAGTTAGCAGGACTACCAAAACTAGACCACAGGCCTCAGGAAGAGTGGAAGGACAATGACTTTTGATTTAAAACAACCTGGGTTCAAACCCAGGCTCTACCATCAACAAACTATTTGATTTTTTCATCATCCTCGAGCATCAGTTGCCTTATTTTTTTAAAATTTTATAAAAGATAATATCTCGATGGTCGCTACAAATTTTATTAAAAATGCCTACTTTGATGCCTGGCACATGACAGATGTTTCTAGTTGTATGTACGTATATATTTTTACTTTAGATAGGCAATGTGATATAGTCACATAATAGTAAAAGGAACTTGCAATAGGCAAACTCAACTCCTGTTTCCTAGAGACCTTGGACAAGTAACTGAATTCTTATATAAAATGGAGCACTTAGGGTCTTTCTGTAGGGAAAAAAATATGTGAGGATGGGCAAAAATTTGCATAAAGTACCTGATGTCTGTACATCAGTGTATATCAGGCATTTGATAAAGGTCCCTTATATCATTGGCATTATTTCTACATCATGATCTCACTTAATACAGTAATTCTGCAGGATTCAAAGTGTAGATTTATTATGTTTATCGAGAGGTGTAACCAAGATTATGGGCTGGCAGCCATATTATGAAAGCTCTGAGCCTTATGACTGCTCAGAGTATGACATGCAGTCTTAGAAAAACCAAAGAATAGGCACTGCTCAGAAATCAGGCATGTGAGTGGGCCTCCATTCTCTGGGCAAACCAGGTGCCAGGACAGACTCAGGTATAGCAGCAGGATCCATGGGAACTTAAGAGCTGGTCTGACATATTGCTGTGTATAAAAAGTCACTTTATGTTTTCTTTAATTTATTAAAAAATGTAAATATCTTGCATTGTGATTCTGATAAAGATGTGATGTCCTCCCTCTCTAGCAATGTAGATTCCTGGGAGAGTACTCAGATTTTCAAAATATGTTGATTATTTTCAATATATCATTTTTGTCAAAAAAAAAAAAAAAGAGTTGGTCTGAAGGTATGAAAGTCCCGGGTATGAAGTCTTTCTTATCTACCTACTCCTAGATAGTGTCACTCTCTTATTTTTACCTTGCCCACACATGCCCTGGTTCCATCACAGGAACTGTACTTTTCCTATTCTTTCGTGTGTTCTAATTCTGTCCAATTTGATTGTGAACTGCTGGGGCCTTTTATGATTCACATCTGGAGTCTTGTTTACTAGCATACCCTCAGTGCTTAAACATAATATTTTGTTGACTGACTATTACTTCACACAGAGCCTGACACATAGTAAATATGCAGTGAGTTTTCAGTAAATGAATGAATGAATGAATCAAATGAAACAATATGTGTGAAAAGATTTTGTAAACTGTGAAATGCTGTTTGTAGGAGAGTGTTATCAACAGTGATCATTACTAAGTCGGCAAGCAGTAAGCTCCTTTGGACTTTAAAGCTGTTGTTCAGATCTCAACAGTTAGGCATTCAAGGCACAAAAAGGCCACATGGTAAGCCACAGAGGTACAGGCTGAGTCAGAAGGGATGCTATGAGGTCATTTATTTTCCTTTCTCTGAAAAGCTCTGGTAAAGATCCCATCTTTCATGCCACCTGAAACCCCTGTGGGAGTTCCCCAGGAACATCATGCAGAATACTGGGCCCGCCTGGGAGCCATTATCCTGTGTGAGATGACAGGTCTGGAAAAAACAACATGATTTGTACACATTCCCAGCTGTCATTGAAGCTGCTGCCTTAATGGATTAATTAGCTCTCTGTGTATTGGTGCGTGTATTGGTGGCTGGGCTGCTCTGCTACTCATAGGCTTCCATGGACAGTCAAAGAGGTGATGACCACAATAACAGAAAAAATAATAACAGCTGACATTCACTGAAAGCCTACACTATGCCAGATAATGTCCCAAGTAACTTGAATGGATTATTTTGTTCTCATAATAGCTTATAAGGTACATACTATCATTATCTCTATTCTGCAAAAGGAAACAGTGGCAAAATTAGAACTCAAGCCCAGGATGCTTAAATCCAAAGTCTGTGAGCCAAATCAATAAATCTTATCTGCAATATTAAAATGAAGAAACAGAGTCTCAGATGTTAAATGGCTTGCTCATAAGTGATTGAACCAGCCAAACCTAAGTCTGCCCCTGTGTAGTCTGTACCCCTCCAGTTCTGCCAAGTGCAGACCTTTGCAGAGAGAGTCAAACAGATCCATGCAGAGCTTGAGCAGCCCAGGTCCTGTATGACCTCTGGGAGCAAGGCAGGACTCCAGGCTCAAAAAGACTGGGTACTGGGGGAGGTCTAGCCACAAGAGCAAGGCAGAGCCCTAAGTTGTCACAGAAACACAATGATCAGCAGTAGGCTGACTTGGTACTGCTTCCCCCAAGTCACTGAACAAGTGCTGCTTCCTTTCTGCTTTCTCTCTCTGCACCCAACCTTTCCCCTTTCTAAATCGTTAAGAAAAAGAGTAAGTAAAGGCACAATTACCAAGTGCATATTATTTGAAAGCATTTCTAATGTGTAATTGTTGGTGATCTTCTAAACAATTCTAAAATACATAGTTCTATTTTTTTTATTTTAATGAAATTGAAGTTAACACCAGTAATATGCCCCAAATCACACAGCTGCTAAGTATCTGAGTTGTGATTTTTAAGCCATGTCTATGGTACATAGTAACACTCAGTAAATAATTATTAAAGTGAGTGAATGAAAAAAGAAAGGAAGAAAGGAATAACAAAGGTCAGGGATCTTTTAAGTATACCAGGTTGCTCTTTAGGATAGTTTAAGACTGTGGTCCTTGACAAGGGCTGCTCACTGGACTACTTCAAAAAGTGCAAAATTGCCTGCCTCTGCTTCACTGAATCAGAAGCTATGCTTCAGGCATTGTTATTATTATTTTTTTTAATGTCCCAGATTATTCTCATGTGTAGCCAGGGCTGAGAATCACTGATCTTTGGAAGGACTGGGATTTCTCCTTGTCAGACTGAGATGTGCAGAACTTTTAAGTGGCTGTCAAGTGGCTCCTGCTCTTAGGGGAAGTAGAATGTGTAGTAGTGACCTTGGCCTTTGGGTAAGGTTGGTGCCACTCAGACTGCTGGGGTTTTTTTTGTTTGTTTGTTTTTTGTTTTTGTTTTTGTTTTTGTTTTTGTCTCTTTTGTGAGCCTGGTGGAATGTAGCTTATTTGCCTGCCTTGTCCTCGGACTACTGTCACCTGCCTTGTCCTAGATTTGGCAGCATGAATTCCTTCCATCTTACTGATGGCAGCTAACCCAGTGCTGCCAGTAGCCTGTTGGGATGCTACCTAAGTTTCTTCTTTCTCAAACCTCTGGCCAAAAATCCCCAGCCCTGAACTCACTGCCTCCCAGCAATCCACTTCTATAAGCAAACAGCTCGCCCTTGCTCTCTTTTGTTTCCTCCCAGTATAACAGTCTTTATGTGTTTCTACCTCTTAGTCTTCTATCTGTGACAAAGAAGGATATTGTGAAAATCAATTCCTTGGGTCAAGGAGAAAGTATTGATTCAGCTAACAGTGCTGATGCTTCAAGTGAGTCAGAAGGTGAGGAAGATAAAAATGACTGACATTTCAGGGGCTTACTCTGACAATTGCATGATACATGCTTAAGAAATGAGCTCCCCAGAATCTTCCTTCCTGTCCAATTTTTGTGGCCTCTTGGGGCTGCCATTTTACCATCAATCCTACTTAACCTTGCCCTCCTCTGTGCTACCGTAGTGCTCTGGGCATTCCTCCAGAATGGCATATATTATAGTATTGCTATAATGCGTGCACGCGCGCGCACACACACGTACACACACAAACTAGATTGGATCTCCCTAAGGGCAGAGAATTACAAAGTATATTGTGTTATCTCTGTCCCAGCTTCCCAGATCAGATTCTGGGGCATAGACCTGGCATTATATATGGTTGAAGAGTAAATAAAACACTTCCCCAAATGTCTTCACAACTATTATTTTATACAGGACCCATGGCAACCTTAGAGGATAATATTCAGGAATTCATATCCACCTGTGGCAGAGGAAGCAGCTGATGGATTTTTACCCAGAACTGCTGACTCTATGTCAGAATATACTCTATGACAAATGTGTTCTGTGTCACCACGCTCTATGATGAAGTCATAACACCAGCAACTTTTAACACAATTGACCACTCACACCTTCTCAAATTGCATTCTTCCTTTGGCTTTAGGAAACTACTTTCTCTCAATTTTATTTCCAGGTCACCTTTTACTGATTCACTTTCATTTCCTTAGCCTCTAGACATTGAAGTATCCTGGAGTTGGGTCTTGGAAGTTCTCCTTTTCTCAGTTGGCATTACATACTTGATGATTTCATCTAGTTTTATGGCTTAAAACACCATATATCAGCCGATGACTCCTAAACTCTTTGTAATTTTTTTTTTATTTGAGTCTAGTTGACACAATGTTACATTCGTTTCAGGTATAACGTAGTGATTCAACATCTCTGTATATTGTGCTATGCTCAGCACAAGTATACCTACCATATGTCTCCCTACAACACTATTATAATATCATTGACTATGTTCTCTGGGCTGTGCCTTTTATTCCCATGACTTACTCATTCCATAACTGGAAGCCTGTACCTCCTACTCCCCTTCACCTATTTTGCCCTTCCTCCTCCTCCTTTCCTTCTGGCAACCATTGGTTTGTTCTCTGTATTTATGGGTCTGATTCTGATTTTTGTTTGATTGTTTGTTCATTTGTTTTGTTTCTTAAATTCCACATATGAGTGAAATCTTATGCTATTTTGATGACTCCTAAACTTATGTCTTTACTCAGATCTCTTGCCTAAACTCCTGAATCATACATCTGATAACTTGCTCAACATCTTGGCTTGGATATCTAGTAGCATATGAAGTTGTTGGTCTAAAACCTAGCTTATAATTTTTAATCTCCAAAATTACTTTTCCCATAATCTCGCCCATTCTTATAACTGGTAAGTCCATCCATCTCCTGTGACTCCTCTCGTTTTTTAAATCATCTTTGATTCCTCTTTCTTATCCAACAGCCTCTCCATCAGTGTACCTTATTGGATCTATGATAAAAATAGATACAGATTTCTGATCACCCTCATCATTTTTACCTCTATCTCCTTAGCCCAATTCACCATTATGGCTTCCCTGGATTCTTGAAATAACCTCCTAACTGGTAGTCCCTTTTCTGCTGTTGCCTCCCTGGCTCTTTTGTGTCTACACTTACTACACTTTATTCTGTCTACCCCTGGATCCATCATGATCCTCTGAAATTAAAGTCATATGGTCATAGTTCTTTGTTCAAAATCCCTCAATGGCTTCTCATCTCACTCAGAGGAACAAAAATGCAAAGTCTTTACAATGCTTTAGAAAGCCCTACATTATATGTCCTTTACCTATAGCTTTTCTGACCTCTTCTTTGCTGCTCTCTCTTTTGATCACCCTCTTTATCCACAGCATCTTCCTTGCACTCACCAAGCATACTGCTGCTTCAGGATGTAGGCCACTGCTAGTCTCTACCTACAATACCCTTCCCAGGGATTCTCACATTCACTCTTCTCTTCCTGCTCAAATGTCACCTTATCAGTAATTATTTCCCTGACCACCCTATATAAGATGGCAATTTCTCACATTAGCATTTCTTGCTCCCCTTTTTCTGTTTATATTTCTCCTTCTGACTTCCTGAATATTTTTTTATTGACTGTTTTCTGCACTAGAGCACAAGTTCTAGGAAAGCAGAACTTTGTTACTGCTTTGTTCATTGCTGCATTTCTATTGCCTAAAACATTGCCTGGCACATAAAAGGCTCTCTGATAACTGCTGAATTAATTAATTCAACAAATATTTATTGAGCATCTGCTATAAAAAGAGCTACCATTTTTTGAAGGTCACCCGTGATTCAGATAACTTCTGAAGTACTTCTCACATATCATTGTATGTATTTGTTAGAACAGACATGAAAAGTGGACATTAATACCTGCAATTTATAAAAGAGGATAATTAACATCAGGGAATGAAAATGGCTCGGTTAAGATTATGTAGAAAAATAGTGGCAAAGTAGGCTCTAGAATCCACATTTTCTCATCACTGCATCCCAGACCCTAAGCATGGGATAGATACTAGAATTGGGGGCAGAAATCCCTGCCCTCAAGATGCCTATAATCTAGTAGAAGAGGCAAACAGATAAACAGATGGGTAAAATATACGGTTGGTCAGTGATAGAAAAAGGCACAGGACATCATGGACATTCAAAGAGACCCTGAGGGGAGAGAAAATGGGCATAATTGAGAAAAAGGAAAGGTAAGAAAATGTTTCTAGAGATGTGTAGGGTCAGATATTGAAGGATGAATAGCAGTGACATAAAGAAATGGAGTAATGAGAAATTCTTGCTTGGTAAACTCTAAAATACCAGTAGTTTAACCCAATAAATGTTTATTTCCCATGGCTGCTTCCCATGGGAGAGCCTCATGGACATGCACAGAAACAAGGCTGGCCTGGAGTTTATTAGCACATGGTTGACAGTTGAATTCTGGACATGGGTGAGATTGGCTAGAATATCAGTAAATCCATGGATGCTTGCTATTACAAATGAATGAATAAGTGAGTGGATGAATGAATGAAGATATATTTGCTTTTTCCTACATCTCTTATTTTCTAGGCCTAGTTACTTAAGTATAAAAAATAGATATTAACCTTGGATCCCTATTTTATAGCAAAATAAATTCCAGGTGGATTAATATCTAAGTATAAAAAGTAAAACTTTAATACTTTTAAAAGAAAAAAAACAGGAGAATATCTTTTTTTTTTTTTTTCCTTGCAGGGAGGAGGATGGGGAGGGGGAGAGAGAGAGGGAGAGAGAGAAAATCTTAAGCGGGCTTCACACCCACTGTGGAGCCAGAGGCAAGGTTTGATCTCATGATCCTGAAATCATGACCTGAGCCAAAATCAAGAGTTGGATGCTCAACTGACCAAGCCACCCAGGTGCCCCAAAATGGAATTTCTTTATGAACTCAGAGTAGAGGCGCGTTTCTTAAAGAAAGCATAAAAAGCAAACCCCATAAAGGAAAAGATAAAATATTGATTGTGATAAATTAAAATTTCTAACAAGACTCCTCAAATAAAGTAAAAGTTCAAGCCACAAACTAGTAGAAAATATAACTGTCAAAGGATAATATATGTTATATACCCACACCAATGTATTTCAAAACCTACAACTCAACTGGGGGAAAAAAAACAGAAAAATGGAAAAATAATAAGGAGCAAGCAGTTCACAGAAACGAAGCTGCAGTGCCATTATGAAAGGTTGCTGATCTCACTGACCATCAGAGGGCTGTACATTAAAGCCACAATTCTATATCACTCAAGTTGACAAGTTAGAAAGGCTTTTAATAACAAGTATTGGTGAGGATATGCAGAGAGGGGAAAACATCTGCCACTGGTGGGAGGGGTGTAAGCTGATACAGCCACTTTGTAAAGTAGTGCGGCATTATTCAATAAGCTGAAGATGCTTATAGTTTACTAGTCACCCATTCCATTTCCAGAGAATGTCGTACTTAGGCACAAAATAGACAGATTTTTTTTTTAAATCACAGTATTATTCGAAAATTGGAAACCATGGGAGCATAGATACAGTTGGTTAAGTCATACATACAGCATACTACACAGAAGTTGAAATACATGAACTAGAGCTGTGACTATCAATACAGCTAAATTCCAAAAACACATTGTAGGAGAGTAAAGCCTGCAGTTTGACAGGTTTATATACAATTAAAAAGTATATAAAATAATGTTCTGTTTTGCTTATTACATATACACATATACATAATAATACCAAAAAAATAACCCTTGGGAATGACAAACACAAATTTTCAGAGGGGTGTTTATCTCTATTACAGAAGGGAAGATATTAGGTTAAAACATGGGAGCTTTGACTCATATTTGTAATGTTTTATTTCTTTAAAAATATGAAGAATATAGCAAAATGTTAGGAATTGGTAGAGTGGTGTGACATTCTTGGTACTTCTCTGAACATTCTCTTAGTCTTTTTACTGGTTGATGTATTTGAAATATTTAAAAATTAAATATTCAAAGGTTTAAATAAGGAAATTCATCTCATCTATAAAGCAGCAGTCTGAAGCAGAACATGGTAAGTGTCCTCCCATTGGCCCTTTGGGAATATTATTATTGTTGAACTTACCACGCAGTTACAGTTTGTTTGCCTCTCCGACTGCTATACTAGTCTAGAGAGTTCTTTGAGGGCAAGTGCCATATCTCTTTCTTTTCTGTATTTGCAGCCTAGAACAGTTAGTTGGGTATTAGTAAATATTTGCTGAATGATGAAGTGACTCAATCTGTCTGATTCCTAGGAATGTTTGCAAAGCTTTTTCCTCCCTTTCCCTGGCTTCTGCTTCTACCCTCTGAGCCTCTCAGCCCCTCCTCGGGACTCTCCTCTCCTTCTCCATAAGCAGCTGCAGTTATTTTAATTGGGAAAAAAAATGTAAAGAAAAATCTGAGGGTGCTTTTAAATATTTTGTAAGAACTTTTAAAATACAGTTGTTATCTGAAGCAAAGCAATTTTGTCTCTTGATATTAACACTAGAGTTTTGAATGCATTAGGATTTATGGCTTCTTTCTTTCCACAAAAAGTAGTTGGATCTCCTTGAGATGGAAGTAAATAGTTGGCACTGCTGTGTACTGGACAAATGCCACCAATGGCCAAGAATTCAATATATAAGGTGCAGCCCACCCTAAATCCAAAGTATAGTTCTGCCAGCATTGGCCAAGTTGTAGATTTTGTAAGGAATTGTGGGAATCTAGCTCTCAACAGGAAATCAAGATAGAGAACAGCTTGTGAAGAAAAGGGCAATCTAGTCAGATACAAGAGGGCCTAATGCCCGAAGCTGGTCCTTCTTGCTTTCTATCGCAAGGAACAAGGGAAGGTTGGCTCCAATTAAAGAGCCAGGGTCAGGGCAGATGTTTACCTATGAGACCTCAGTCTGGTGAGGCGGTAAGAATAGTTAATGACTAATGACTCCCAGCTATCATATATTTGCCGCATGATTTGCTGGATATTTTATACTTGTTATCTCACATTCCTCACAGTATTCTTTCCATTTCACTGATAAAGAATCAGATTCAAAGAGGTTAAAAGTTTTTCTGAAGGTCATGCAGTCAGAGGCAAAGCCAAAATTTAAATCTAGGACTGCCTCCTCCCTGGCTTTTAAATTATACCAAGTTCAGCCAACTGGCACACAAAGCTAAGAGATCGCCTGTGAAGAAGAGCTTGTGCAAGATAGGGAACACGGGGGCAGCGGGGCAGGTGGGAGGTGGAGCTTCTCACAGGTTGCTGGGCCCTGGCCTTCGCCTTTCATTAACCCATCTATTTCACTGCTGCTCCAGGAGTGACGTCAGGTGGAGACGGGTGGGATTTGGGTTCAAAGCCCAACTGCAACATTACCCACATGGTGTGACTACTTAGCAAAAATATTATAACAGTAGTTTAAAATGTCTAAGTTCATATCCCTTATAACCCATATATCTGTCAAGGGCCAGGGCAAAGGGAGAGCCCCAGAGGGGGCACTCATCCTGCTGAGGAGCTCTGGGAAGCCTAGAAGAAGAGGAAGGATGTGCACTAGGCTTGAAGTGTAAGTGGAGCTCTATACGAAGGCAGTGCAATACAGAGCAACACAGACCTGACTCTGAATCCCTGCTTTCATCTCTAATAACTATGTGCCCTTGTATGTGCCACTTAATTACTCTGAGCCCTATTTTTTTTTTTAACTACTAAAATGAAAGCAGTAATAGTAGTTATCACTTACTGAATCCTATATATGTTATCTGATGTAATCCTCACTAATCCCTTGAGGTCTGTGCTGGGTTTTTTTCTTAAAGATTTTATTTATTTAAGAGAGAGAGAGAGAGAGAAAGGTCAGGAAAAGAGGGAGAGGGAAAAGTAGACTCCCCCACGGAGCAGGGAGCCTCTGAGCCCCTCCTCCAGACTCTCATGGGGCTTAGATCCCATGACCCTGGGATCATGACCTGAACCAAAGGCAGGTGCATAACCGACTGAGCCACCCAGGATCCCCCCATCCATTCCTGCCAAGGTCAGTGCTATTTTTATCAAGATTCCTTTACCTTCCAGATCTGTGATGCACTAATCTCCAGGACAATGATTGTCACTATTTGAGAGTAATGTGATTTGGGAGGCAGGTGGGGCCAGAATGGGTGTCAGAGAAAAACAAAGCTGTTTATGGAATCAGAGGGCCACTGAGAGAAAACACAAGTTCACATGATACCCACAGGAATTCATGCCTCTGCCCAATCACCCAGAGTTTTAGAGCAGTGGCTTAGAACAAGAGCCATCTATTATAGCCACACTAGTAATAACCTCATGCTTTCATGCATCACTTTTCCATGTGGTATGTCATTTGATCTTGACAATCTTTTAGGCAATGTGGAAGAAACATAAAATGTGGCTGTGTGCTCTTAGGTAACTTCCCTCTCCGAGCCTCTGTACAGTGCCTGACCAAAATGTAATCCTATTCAATAAATGTTTAATGTAATAACATAAAATTCAGAGATGCTTTTGGAATCAAATTGGATAATATAAAGGCGAGTGTGTTATAAACTGTATTTCACTCATAAATAGTAAGTGTCAAATTGGCTTTCATTTGGGATTGTGGTTCATTTCTGGGCGGACCTAATCTAGGATAAGAGAACCTTGGTGAGGGAGCAGTTTTGCTAAGATCCTGATAGGCTTTCAGGTATGCTGGGAGTTCAAGGCTGGTCTTCAGTCCCAAAGGTCAGGAGAAGTGGTGGCACAGAAAAAGGATCAGAGTGCAAATTAAGAAACTGAGGCCTATGTCCATATGAATCTAAACTGGGACTGAATATAAATAGGGAAGCATGCTGCTTAGGGCAGCAAGACCAATTACTGATGATCCTTGGTCTGTCTTTTCATGTTTCTGCTCTCAGTCAAAAGCTCAGCAATTCATCTGAGGCTCAATTTTCAATTTACCTAATTTTATCAAGCTTCTCTACCTCTGGGCTAGGCTGGATTTAGGCAAATGCCAAGCACGTTGTTCCTGCTCTGAGCCAAGTCTCAGTCAGCAGCCTGTCTCTCTGGAAGGTGTCTGCAGCATGGACTAAATTTACGATTCCTCTCTGGGAGTCTTAAATAGTACATGGTGGCCTTTTCATCTACCCATACAGCATTATTAATACATCCTCAGAGTTTAGGATCAGATGGATAGAAATCTGTGAAACAGAAAGGAGAAAAGAGTCTTACCTCCACTGAGCGTCTGTCGGGTCCCAACACTGGGTTAGGTGTCCTCCATCCTCCGTGGGTGTTTGCCATATTCGTTGGTATCCCAACCCCTTTTGAATACTCTCCTTCACGAGTCCTTCCAACACACAGTACAAGTTGTAATAGTCACTTCCACAGCTAGGGCACATGACTGTGACATAGGCTCCACCCATCAAAAGCACCCCTCACAACACATCAATTCTTAGCTGGGCAACTGTGAGGCCTGGGCAGTAGAGGGAAACTTGAGTCCCTGGCCTGGCAATGTCCTCAGTGCTGGGGGCATAGTAGTTGTAATAAAGTTGAACTGGTGATGCAGAGGTGGCAGGAGTGCTAACTGGAGCATTCGGTTCTTAGCGGCAGAGGTGGCAGTTGTGATTTTTCTCATCAGACCACTTCTGTGGCATGGCTTTGGGCATGGAGCTTAGCCTTAAACCTGCTTTTCTGGACCTTCAAATCAATCTGTGACTTACTAAGCTTCCTTTAATAAATTCCTTTTATGATTAATCAATGAGTTAGTTCCTATTACTGGCAACTAAGAACGGATACCCATCCATTATCTCAGTTGCTCCCCACATATCCCAGTGAGAAGACATTCCTACCCCCATTTTCATGCATGAAAACAGTCTCAGTGGCTAAAAAACTCCCCCAAAGCTCCACAGCCAGGAATCTTTCTAATTCCAAAGCCCATCACCTTTTCTCTGCAGCACTCGCTCCCTTACCTTGGAGCTCTCTGCCTCAGTATCCCTTCTTCCTGTACTCAGAAGCTCTAGAACATCGGGCAGGTGGAAGAGAGGTCATGGGCAGGAGAGGTCATGGGCAAGAGAGGTCATCCCCTCTACATCTGCCTTGTTTTTCAAGAACATGAATGTTTATTCCCTTCATTTATCCACTTGCTCTTGCACTCTGATCCCAACCTCCTGTGAGGGAATGGGGAAGATTTTACTGACCACCTTATTTAACTTCTCCCTGCCCCTCCCACTTCATATCATTTCACTCTACTTTATTTCCTTTATATCTGACATCATCTGATATCGTCTTGCTCATTTCCTTGGTCAGTCGATGTTCCTCCACTTCCCACCAGAATGTTAGCTCCATAAAGGCAAACTTTCTTAGCCCAAGGATGTATCCTCATGCCCACTACAATGGCTGCCAAGTTAGTAAGAAATACCTGTTGAATGAATGAATAAGCAAACAAATGGATGAAATAAAATCGGAATCAGTTTTCAAGCTATGCAATAGAAAGAACTGGGGTTTGAAATTATGAAAAACCAGGTTCAAGTCTAAATTTCTGAATGTATTAATTGTGTGACTAGGAAAATTATGTAGTTTTTCTGACTTTTGTTTTATCATCTTTAAAATAGAGTTAAAAATTCTTCCCTCATAGTACCTTCACAGGGATGAATGCAATAAAGTGTTGCTCCTCAACACTTCACAGTAATTTCTCCTCCTCATTCAATAATTCTGGTCAAAACTACTGACCACAATGGAGATAAGTTGGTCTTTTCCATAAATGGCTAGGATAATAAAACACAGTAGCTTCCCCTTCAACTCTCTTCAACTCTCTTCCCATGTAGTTAGTATAGCTGCTTTTGCACAGAACCCTAAGAGTCTCACCAGAGAAGTTCTTCTTCCCAGCTACTGAGAGGTAATGGAGCACACAACAGTCCTCACTCTTGATGTTTTTGCTTAATATGCCAGTCCATACCGACCAGTCATTTCTCTGAAAATTCAGAGTCAAACATGAGAGAGCTGGATCTATTCTAAGGTCTGAAACTGATGTCTGTGTTACTTTGGTCTAGTTACTTCTCCTCTCATTTTTAAACCTGACATTTTTAAAATTTCTAAAATGGGGGCACCCGTGTGTCTCAGTTGTTAAGCGTCTGCCTTTGGCTCAGGTCATGATACCAAGGTCCTGGGATAGAGGCCAGCATTGGATTCCCTGCTGGGGGCCAGCCTGCTTCTCCCTCTTCCTCTGTCTGCTGCTCCCCCTGCTGTGCTCTCTCTCTCCCTGTCAAGTAAATAAATAAAATCTTTAAAAATAAATAAACAAATAAATCTCTAAAATGAGAGGTTTGGACCAGATAACCTGCTAAGTGTCTCCAAATCTTACATGATATGACTTTATCTACATATTTCTGTCCTGATTTTTGAAGCTCCTGATTTAAAAAAAAAAAAAAAAAGAAAAGAAAATCTGTTGAACAAATGTTATGTCATGGCTATAAGTACCAAGACATTATGAGATGGACTTTAAATTGAGAGTAGGAGGGCTGAGGTAGGACAGAGAAGGAGGGGGAGGATCCTCAACATAAGAGCAAAATAAAAGCAACAGCAAGATAAGACAGATTGTAGAATTGTGTCCAAAGCACAGGCCATGTGACATGACGTATGGTCTGTCCAGCAGACCAGAAAAGGGAGCTAAGAATCCCTGAGATGGGTCCCGATGAATTCTCGCTGATTTTACTCAGCTCACACTGGCTGCTCTTGAAGGCCCTAAAACTCCTCTCCTGCACTTATTTCCAGCATAGCATTCTGAAATCAGACCCTCAAACAGTATTCGTGCTGTAGCTATTTAGCCTGCAGAGCTCTGAAGATACAGCTAGGGATCAAATACGGTTTAACCCATAAGAAGTTTATAGTGCTTACAAATATTTACATTTGACTAGCTGGTGACCTTGGACAAGTTACTTAATCTCCCTGTGTCTCATTTTCTTCATGTATTAAAAGGGGGACAGCAAAGTTACTTATGTCTAAGGTTATTGCTAGAATTATGTATATAGCCAATAAGGCATTGATAAAATATGAGAATTCAGACTGTATTCATAAAATAAAACAACTTTTTTTTTTTTTTACTCCTCAGTACCTCAAACCTATTCTGGACGGGTAATCCTTCCCCTGCCCATTGAGGTAATGGAAAGTCCTCAATCATTCTAATTAACAAACACAACCTCAGTTCAGTAATTAAAAATGTCCAATCCCAAATACTAATCAAAACTCTGAGCTTGATAGAATGTCTTCTTCCCTCATACCTCCACTCTCCTCCCAACCCAGTCAAGGTGGAAATGAGAGAGGGAAGGAATGCAAAGGGAACAAAAAGAACTTCCTCGCCTGGTCCTGTCTCTCCTAAGCTGCTTCATGCTGTCTGTGCTTAGTAAATGTTTGCAGCAGATTCTCTCCAGTTGGTGCTTTAATGGGTTCTTTGGGTGATCCTCTGTTTGCAACCATCACTTGAGGAATGCATCCTTTTCCTCCACTGTCTATATCCCCCTGATTTCCTGTTTTTCTGGTGGCCTAACACGTGTGTGTGTGTGTGTGTGTGTGTGTGTGGCACAGAACTTGAAATGACATCAGACTGATTCTTTTCTGCTCTGTGCCCCACATCTGCTCAGAGTCCTGTGCCCTGGCAAGCAGGGGGATCATAGCCAATCTCAGGGCAGCTACTTCTTCACTTGCCAGTGTCTCTTGCTCACCAGATTTCTGAGGAAGGAGTGAGAATCCAGTGCACTGTGCCTCTCTCTCTGTTTGTGCAGAGATGAAGGACAGAGGACCTCCTCTGGGGCCATTGCATGTGGGACTCAAGGTCCCCCTCCTGAAACCCTCTCTTTAATTTTCGGCTGTCTTTTCTTTTTATACTTGAGTGAGTGAGGTGTTTCCAAGAGTCTCCCAGTTTTCAGATACATACTTGGAAATTCTGTATAAACTCTGATATTTCTTCAGGTATTCCAGAAAAGCATTTCTCATGTCCTGGTGCCTTCAATAAAATGCTCACATTAGCATCCTGAACCACAGAGTGAGCACTCAATATATGTCAGCATCTTTATTCCAGGCTCCCCTTTAATAAGCCCAAATAAGCATCCTTTTAATTTTCTTCTATTCTTTAATGCATGCATCTCTTCTTTCAATGACCAGGACTGCAACAGTGCCTCACATTTCTTTAGCTATCCTTTGTTGCCTACATACTAAGTGTCAAGGCCTGGTCATTGCACTAAAGGCCACATGAATAAAGAAGTGAAGACTGTCATTATGATTCCTCAGAAAATCATCATTGCTTCACCTTTGCTCTTTCCGACATACTGAATTCTCTGAAATCGGTGAATCAAAAAAATGCAAGAGAGTGAAAAATAGTTGAGGTAAACTTCAGAAAATGGTAGCCTGGAGATGGACAAAGTCTAAACGAGAGCAGGTGTTTATTGGGCCCATCCACAGGGAGGAGGGTGTGACAGAGTTCAGGGGACAGCAGAAACACTGGAGTTTTCGGAGGAAATCTGAAAGCAGCTGGCAAGTGGACAAATCCATGAAAGACAGCAAAGCTGTCTGCAGAGTTACCGAGCTCAAGTAGGGCGGTGGCGGCAGGCAGGCTGTCATGGGGACTCGGGACTTGGGGAAAGAAATGAATGCAGACTGGCAGGGAAGGCCAAGGAAGCAGGAGCAAAGGGAGGGCAGGAGGGCTCAATTTACAAACTGCTGACAAAGCACAAGGCAAATATGCAGAGAGCCTGGGCGCTAGGTCAGTACAGGGAGCTCTAGTCCTGTCTTTGACATTGCTTCGCTCTGTGCCTTAAAGAAGTCTTTTGCCCTCTCTAGGCTTCTCATTTCTGCATTTGTAAGTCAAAAGAGATGATCCAAAATATTCTCTAAGGACCTGTTTTCCAGCCTTTGTGAAAAATCATCCTGCTTTTGTGGGATGGTGCTAAGAAAGATATTTTGTATTTTAAACCTCCGTATGTTTTTAGGACGCTACTCACCTGGATTTAGCTGCTCTCCTTTTTTTAAAATTAAAAAAAAAGAAGAATGGACAGAAGGGAGAAAGGAAGGGTCTAAAGGGCAACCATTCATTCATACTTTAGGGTGAGATTGCTCTATCAGATTGTTTTCCTATCCTACCTTGTCTGAAATCAGTTCCATTGAAGGACTAAGCTGTCTGATTAGAGTGAGTATCCTAGAAAGCAATTTGGAATGTGCTGCACTTTGAAGAGTGGGAATGACTGTGGTGGATTAGTGCAGTGAGAAGCCTGGGACAGTATTCCTTTAGTCTTCCTTTTTACAAACCTGTTTTGAGCACTTAAAGCTCTAAGCATTCCGTTGAGTTTAGAGCAGGAGAATGGAAGTGGATGGAACAGCTGAAAAGCATTAGCCTCAGAAGCATTGTGGATTTTAATATAATGAAAGAGGAATAATTGCCCAAATGTGGGATTAAAGAGAAGGGTGAGTGCTGCCCTCCCCATTCTCTACCTCATCTTCATCTCTCCGTTCATTCATTCTGCAAATATTTATTGAGACCCTCCTATAATTTGGGTCAAATATACTACTGAGACCTTACGTGTAACTGCAGTGCTAGAGATAAAGTACAAGTAAGAAGTCCCTATCCCTTGTGGAGCCTTCATTCTAGCAGGTAGACCAACAGTAAGCCACTAAGCACACAGTGTGATGAAGAAGCTCAGGGTTCTAAGAAAACATACAGTGGGGAGACCTGAGCTACTCTGGAACATCAGGAGAGGCTCTTCTGAGGAAGTGACTTTTGAGCCGGACTCTGAAGAAGGAGGAAGAGCTAACAGGATGGGGGCAAGGAGGAGAGAAGTTGGCAAAGAAGATGCTGACAGAGAATGGATAAACATGCTCCAGGGAGAGGGAAAGGAACACGGCGTGACAGAGGGAAAAGGCCAGAGGGAGGCTGTGTTCCTAGGAAGAGCTGAGTCTCAGACTTGGAGATGTAGAAGCCGTTCCACATGCTTCAGTTGTGCATTGGGGACCCATCATTGGCCTGTTGCCTCCTCCTTTGTGTTCTTACTTGGCATCTGAAGAGACTGACTTTGCTGTCACCTCCCCCCTGTTGCCCTCCCCGATTGCCCCAGCCCTGGGGCTATGAAGTCCTTTTTGCTTTCCTCTGCTCCTCTTCCCCCCCAACCATCAGTTTGTAAATCCATAGTCTCCACGCAACTGTGAGTGCTTATGGACAGTGTGGGTGTCATTTATCTCTGTGTCGTCAATGCCTGGTGCAGAATCTGGCTCCAAGTGCTTGTGGAAGGAACCTAACACAGTGTGAGCATCTTTTCGACTACTGATACAAAGCTCAGTGGTGAAAGGCTCTCGGACTTTATCTTGTTCAGTCTCCTCATTTTCCTCGTGAAGAAACAGAGACACAGAGAATCAAAACATATCACTCACACTCTTGTACCTGATAAGTGGCAAAGCCAAATTCAACACCAGCCATCTCCATCCTAGTCCGTTGCTCTTTCTTCCACATCCTGGCTTGTTGATCATGCTATCACTAAGTTATGTAAACATCTCCTATAATTTGTGTGTACATACAATCAAGAGAAGATATGCTTATCTACTTATACATTACCCATATAGCACATGTTTACTGAATGCCTCCTAGGGGTCAGACCCGCTACCGTAGGCTAGGGATTCAGAGCTCAGGGGTGCAAAGTGTTCACCTCACAGTGTGATCAGTGCCTTTGGGACATGTGAGTACGCATGTCTAAAACAGACAATTTTAATGTCTGAGTAAAATGACATTTGAGACATGGGAGAATGAGAAGGGTGGATCTTGAGCTGAACATGGAGGACTCAATTTTAGTAGGGCAAAGAATGAAGGTGGTTAGAACAGCATGAACAGAGAGGTTCAAAGGGAGGTTATATTTTCATATATTCAGTGTGATGATAATTGTTGGCTAACATATATTGAGCACTTACTGTAAACCAGGCACTATTCTAAAGAATTTGTATATATTAACTTGTTTGAATTCTCACAATCTACATTTTCCAGGTGAGGAAACTTAGGCACACAGAGAGAAAGTGACTTCCCAAGATGACACAGATAATTATGGGTAGAGAAAGGATTTGAACCAGGCAGAACTAGCTCCAGAGCCCTTCTGCTCTTAAATTCTTTCTATTAACTCTTAGCATTGTCTCTTGACAGGAAGGGCCTGTGTGATACATGTTGGGAGCACTTGGCAATACAAAGTTGAGCCAGATTTGGAAACACAAAGTTGTTGGGGTTTTGCCCATTAGCTGAGTATTTACCAGGTACCAGAACAGGGCTGAGCTCTCTCAGACAATATCTAACTCTCACTTACTGCTCACAACCTATAAAGTAAGTAATATTCTCATTTGTGTGATGTGAATCTAAGGCCCATAGCAATTCTATAGCTGCATAAAGTATAATGAAGGAGTTTGTATACCTACCGCAGGCGTCTGGGCAAGTGCACCAGGAAATGGGCGTGCACAAAATCAATGGAGCTGGAATGTTCCCTGGGAGGTAGTATGGGCCCAGGATCTCAGTGCAGGGTAGGGTTGGGTTCAGATCCTACACTGTTACTTCCCAATAGTGTCTGTCATAAAGCCTCTCTGGGCCTCAGTTTTTTTAATCCATAAAAGCGAGACAACAAACCTTGTAATCTAAAGTGATTGTGGGAAGAACTAGAGGTGCACAGAAGTGGGATCGTAGCTCCCTGATTATTGTTACTAAACCCCTCAGCTTAAGGGGGTTATTAGTTTTACTATTGTCAATTTCCACCTCTCCAGTGAGCTGCAGAAGACTTTCCAGTTGGAGCTTGGACAACACAGCAGCGCCCCAGGTAGTCTGCCATTATCTCTCCACTCTCCAGGCAGGAAGGGATGGATTAAAGAGGGTCATCCTGATGTAGTAATCACACAGCCTCCATGATTGCCACCGTTCAGGTCACCTCCAGCTGAGATTGAAGGGCTGTGCCCCGGATTTGCCAAGCTTAGTCCTGGATATCCGTGGACACTTCATGCCATAGAAGAAGCAGTGATGACGCCAGCTGTTTGAAACCATATGGCATACTCTTCTGTAGCCGTTTTTCTAATTTATAAAAAGAAGTGTTTTCTGGACCAGCCTCATAGATGGAATCAGATTTTATGGTCCTAACTCAGAGATGCTTTCTGCTCCTCAGTGATGCAAAGAGTTAGACTTTAGTAGAAAGTGCATTAGGTAATGATTTATTGTAATGTGAGGCTTTATTCCCTTGTCCTACTCCCCCCGCCCAATATGGAACCTTCAGAGTTGTTTATCTTGGTATGAATCAGTTTCTGAATCTTCCCCAGGAATATGTTTGATGAACTAGCAGGGGAAAGAACAGGACAATGTGAGATCCCCTGGGGGCAGAGGATTAAGGATATTGCTAAAAAGACAGGCTATGGAAGGGGTACCATGAGAGAATAGAATGAAGCCGGGGGTGTGGGTTTACCTGAGGTTCTAAATCTGGCTCTATCAGATGTAGATAGAGCCTTCATCCCTTCTCTGAGCCTGCTTCCACATATGCAAAATTGTGGGGGTGGGTCAACTATATCATTTGTAAGAATTCTTCCTCTGACCACCTATGAAGCTGAAATAGACTCTGAAGACTTTACAATTTTACTTAAACCTTGCCCTGCTTGTACTTACCTATAGTATGTCTTGAAGTAGTATATGAGTGAGTCAGTGATGGAGAGAGAAGAAAAACTCTTCTCTAGCTTTTAAAATTAATTTATGTATTATTCTTTATCTCTGTGTGTGGTACTATTTATTATGTATTGATTTATTATTTATATTTTAATTTCAGTATAGTTAACTTACAGTGATATCACCTTGTGAACTTCATTCTGGGGAACCCAAAGCATAGAGAGCTGAATCCACTTGCAACTTTTGTAAAGCAAGCCATCCTTTTGTTTATCAGTCTTTGCATTCTTTTGTTTATTATTTTCCCCCCTTCCCCACCACATACACATTAGGATGTGAGATCTATGGAGCAGGAACCTCATCAGTCTTGTTTGCCTTTGATTCCCCAACATCTAACACAATTTTGTGAATGCAGTAGACAATCACCATGGGTTTGTTGACGTATAAGACAGGGCTCATAAAATCCCATGTTGTGTTTTCTCCATAAGCAGAGGAAATAATTAAAATAAAGAGGAAGAGGTGACACTTAGATAATTGGTTTAAAATAAAAAGATTTTAACATCCAAATAAAGTCCAGATCTCTAATAGGAATGTTCATAGCCAAGATCTTCTAATTACCAGGTATGCCAAGTATATAAAAATGCTTTATATATGTAATACCCCATCCTTACAAAAGCTGGGACAGTTTGTTAACAGTCTCCCCATTTTGCCCATATATAGACTGAGGTTGAAAGAGGTTAAGTAAATTGCTCAAGATTACACAGCAGTTAAAAGACGATGGAGCTAGAATTCAAGTCTGAGTTGAATATAAACCCTAATTTTTTATTGCCACTCTTCTAACTCTCTATCCACCTATCAAACTTCCATTTATTGAGTCTAGGGCTTTTTTCTACATTATGGGGATACAATGTTGAATTGGGACACAGCTTCCAGATTAAGAGGAAAACTTAGGAATGTAGAGAATATAGCTGACATTTGTTGAACATCTACTTATATACCAAACTCTCTTCTAGGTTCTTTGTTCAAATTATCTCATTTAACCCTCACAACAGTCCTTTAGGAGTTTTATTGCTGTTCTACTTAATCAATTAGGAACCTTGAAGATTTGAGACATTAAGTCACATGCCCAGGTTCACTCAGTTAACTGAGCTATGAATCCAGAACTCAATTCCAGACCAATCTGGCTCTAAAGCCATGTTCTTCCACCACACCAAAGCCTCCTACCATAACTAATTCAATATCTGGTTCTCAGAAGACCATTGAAGGAAGGGGAGTTTTTCTGTAATAGTGTTTCTCCATAGGCCTACATCTTTTGCTGAGGCATCTCCTCAATATTTCATGCCCCAATACAAAGACCTGATTTTCCCTGGGTGAAGTGCAAGGGATAGATCACCATTGAAGTTTATAATGGCAAATGTCAGGTTTCTGTATATGACTATGTCTGTGATTGCTAAGTTTAGAAACATTCCTTGTCAGTTTTGTTGAACAGTGATCTGCTTGTTTCTAGAGTTCCCAAGCAGAGATCTGTAGGCACAGGAGAAAAAGACATTGGAGAGTGGGTTGAAGTCAAACCCAGAGACAGGGGTCCTTCTGGTGACTCCCATTTCTCTCCTACGGAGCCCTGAACTTGTAGGATGCATATAGCTTGCTATTTGGGATCAGACAGATCCTATTTGAAATCCCCATTCTGCCATCTACTAGGTGTATGACTTTGGGCAAGTGACTTTGGACAGGATAAAACAAATTTTCACATTGTTATGAGGATAAAATGAGAAAATATGAACAAATCTAATGGCATGAGCTTCAGCATCCTATTAAAACAACTGAGGCCATAGGAACATTTATGCACTACATTTCTGTAGTCCAGTGCTCCTACCCATTCTAACAGGAAATCCAGTCTTTTACAATGTTCTTTTCCCTCAGATAGTTCGTGGAGTCCTTAAGGAATCTTACAAGTATTTGTACACTGCCCGTAGTTATCCTTGCCACCAGAGGAGCTGAGCTGGGACTTCATAGTCCCAGTCTAACCAGAAGCTGCTTGCTTCTAGGCTGGAACTGTATTCCTTTGGCTAGTGTGTTCATGATTACCTTTATCTCCAGAGCTGAACGCCTATAACTAGTGAAATGTCAATCCTGTATCCCAATGCCAGAAATTAGCTCACCAAAAATAAGGCTCCCTTGAAGTGCCTTCTTTGTTATGTTCATTTCAAGACTATCCCACAGCAAATACTTTGGTCTCCAAAGTGTTACTGAATTTAGTGATCCACCTCTTTTGATTCACATACACACAGAGGTCATACACTCAGGCTGTTGGAGTATCTGACATCAGTTGTATTAGGATCCACCAATGCCCTCTGATGTTCAGGGTCCATGGCTCCTTCATCCTGGTGAACTATTCCTTCTCTTATGGCAAGTTCTTTCTGAAGTCTTCAATTGGTCCTCTGCAGTAACTTCATCAGCCTCCCTCCTTGTTCCTCTTTCTGTGCCTCTCTTCTCCCCATGCCCCATATACTACCAGTTCCAGTTTATCAATATGTCTGTGTATTTGTCAGAATTTCTGAAGAAGGTTCAAATTTTACATTATGGTTTTGACTTTTTTCTACCTCAAAAGATCTATATAGCACTAACTACACTTATCCCTTCTTGCTTTCTAAGATGGAAAGGACAGTTGGATTCCAGACATGGAAGCTGACTTTCAGGGCAGAG
The DNA here is from genome assembly GCF_011764305.1 of Mustela putorius furo. Taxonomy (NCBI): domain Eukaryota; kingdom Metazoa; phylum Chordata; class Mammalia; order Carnivora; family Mustelidae; genus Mustela; species Mustela putorius. The sequence goes on along the minus strand of NW_025422005.1, from coordinate 38,232,260 downwards.
TGGGGCCCCTTCTTATCTACGTAAAGAGGAAGCAGTGAGCCTAGAAAGTACAGAAGCCACTTCACCTGATCTTGGTTCCATCATTAAGGCATTCTTTTGGGTCCAATACAGGAAGATGATTGAAGGGCAGACAGTGTTCAGCTCCCAGTAAGCTCCAAAGATCAAATCAACAACTAGCCTCATCTGTGTGGAGCCCCTGGCTTCCTCCCCCTCCTGGAGGCCTCATTCTTGAGCTTTTAATTTGTTTTCACAGCGGTTTGAACAAATTGAATTTGTTAATTAAAGTGGTAAAATGAAATGCTGAGCATTATTGACTAGATGCTAATGCCATTAACAGGACCGAAGGAGAGGGACCCAGGCTGTCAATCGCTGCACAAATCAGATCAGCAGAGGCCACGATACAGGCTGCACCTGAAGGCTGAAGGGACAGACCTGTTTATGTGTTATGTGATTTCGTCTTTATCAGTCAGGATCTGTAATTGCCAAGACATTCTTTTAGCAAATAGTTAACTCCTTTGTGCCAGGGCTTGTCTTATGTTCTGAGTATATTGATGAATCACCCAAACCCCCACCCTTGGTAATCTCAGGGACTGGTAAGGGAAAGACATAGGGATGTCACTCCAGCATAGCAGAGGGGTTTAAGAGTTCAGATTCTAGAGGCAAAAGGCCTTGATTTTAGATCCATACTCAGCCCCTGATAGGCAGGGTAAATGGCAACACCTACAGTTTCTCTTTCTGTAAAATGGGGATGATAATAATAGTACTACTGCAGAGGGGTTCCCTAAAGATGAAATGCAACAGTTCAGGTACAACACTCAACACAGTCTGTGGCACAGGACAAGTGTTCCATAACAGCCAGTATGTACTTACTAACACATGCTATTATGAACCTAAATAAAAACTTTATAAAGATTTATGGGAACACTAGAAAAGAAAGGAATTGGATCTCCCTTGTGGAGATTAAGGATTCTGAATTAGGACATTTGGAGTTTGTCATTCCGGGTGGAGAAGTATGAGAAAGGCTTCAGAGGTCCGAAGAGTACAGGCAGGGTTATGCACATCGGCAAAGGCCCAGTTTAGTTTGGAATGCTAGAAGTCTGTGGGGATAGCCAGAGGCTGGCTTTGAATGACACCCTTGCCTCACTCTCCCCTCAGCTCCCTTCCCAGCTGCTGGGTGCCCACCTGGAGTACTCCGCTCCACCCCTTCTCCTTGCTGACTCCTTTCACTCTCAGCTTAAATGTCACCTCCTCAGGGAAGCCTTTTCCTCCTAGCCATCCTAAAATAGGTCATCCAGTTTTCCCCCCTTATAATTACTTATTTTATCTGCTTATTTACTTAATATCTATCTCTCTTGCTAGGCTGTGACTCTGTCATGGCAGAGATGACATTCGTTTTTTCACCACTGGATAATCACTTTCCAGCTAACACCAGCTCTATCAAGTGGACTTGATGACTGAGGGATTTACCTAAAGAGAAATAAGGCATAGTGCTTTGGTTTGCATAAGATCCTGTCATTTTGGTCAATAACATGTACATATTGATGAATCATTTATGAATAGAAAGGGGAACCAATACTTGCTAAGCACCTACTATGAACCACACACCTTTAAGTGCATTATTTCTAATTCTTTCAATAATTTAAGGAGGTAGATATTATAGTCCCAATTTTAAGGATGAGGAACTTGAGATTCAGACAAGCTAGGTTACTTGCTCCAAAGGCACCATGCTAACAAGTGGCAGGACTACAGTTAAAACCCAGGGTGTGCTTGGTTCCCATACCAGTTCTCTGGAAAGCTTTAGGGTTGAGAAATGTCCCTAAGAGACTAAGAACCCAAAGTGGTGGGGGCTTTAGATGATTATAGCCATGATGGCCTGGACACCTGGGTTTTAGCCCCAGAGTCCTATGGTTAAATGTTTTCAGCAATTTCCTGCAGTTTTAGTCTGACAAGCCCACTTTGACCGTTGAAAATGTAAACTTCATAATTAGTTAACAATAAGATAAAATCTGATTTTATTCATTTATTTAATTTCCATTAAACTCATCAAAAATGATTTATTGATTATAAGAGAAAAAAAAAAACACTGTGAAATGTCAGATGTTTTCAGGCAATTTAACAGATGCTGGGCTCTGGGGTAGCTGTTAGTGAGTGTCTTAGAAAGATAGCATAGACTTGAAATCCATAATAAGAATCTGGGATCTGTAAATACCTTATTATTTAAAGGCATACCTCACAACAAGAGCACTAGTAACAAAGGAGGGAAAAATGTATGAATCTCACTGAGGAATAACTAAATCAAATCACTAAAGGCCTGAATTTATGATAGCTACCAAGCCATCAAGTGAAGTTGGGATTGATAGAAATAACTGTACAATAATAGTTAAAAATAATTCTCACTTATTCAGCTTAGTATTATCTTCTCTTCCAACTCCAAGGCTAATCTCAGTTCTGTTCTCCTGTTATGGTACCTTACAAAAAGATGACTTACCTCTCTGAGGTTAATATTCTCATCCGCGCATCCTGATGCCTTCTTTTCTGCAGACACCTCTAACAAAGAGTCCAGCCTCATGAGTGGAGATTTAGATTTAGGTCCTAGCTGTGCTACACTCACTTCAAAGTCTTAGGAATACCACATTCTTACTCTGGGCTTTGCTGCATCTGTCAAGGCAGGCTTTGCTTTGCTGCATATGCTTGCTAAGGCCTTTTCCAAGTGTGATATTTTGCGTTTTCAAGGGTACAGAGCCCTACTCAGATGTCAAAGATGGTAGGTTTCATGGTCATCATCAAGGGAGATTACCAACTACCCTTGTGATTCTGACTATTTCTGTGAGTGACTTTCCTAAGCTTTTCCATAAACTTGCTGAAGAGTCTTGGGAAAGTCATTGAACCTGAGACTGAGTTTCCTGATCCGTAGAAAGGAGTGATTTGGTGTACATAGCAGGGTTTCCTGAGAGTAGAAGACAAATGAAGGAAGATGTTCTTTGCAAACAAAATGTAAACTGCTTTTTCACTATTGTTTACAAATAAAAGACTCAGCTGATTCATTTGAACCCCTGTAGCTAAAAGGCTGGGAGTGGCTACTTCAATACCAGCGAGTGCTCTCCTTGAGGACGCAGAGTGGCTTCAGTGTTAGAACCACGCACCAGAGTGCAGCTCTTTCAAGCTCTGTGGGGCTGAGGAACCTGTAAGGGCCCCTTGAGCCTGCCACTCAGAAAGCACTCCTACCACAAACCTGCCTCCAGCTGGCTTTTCATGGCTCTTTTGGGCTCAGAGCAGATCTTGAGGAAGCTCAGCCAGGCCTGGGGACAGTCACAGTGGGTGACTTGCCAAAAGAGCAGACTGAGGACAGGAAGGATGAACAATTACAGAAAGGCAAATGTTCTCACTGTACCAAAAGAGGAGGTAGACTTCCTCTCCTTTTTATAAGACCGGAGAACTTGAGTTTAATCCTGTGTGTTGCGGTTTGAGGAATTACTGTGAATTGTTCCTCTGCTCTCCATCCAAAATCAGACCACCCAAGAGAGATACTCTGGAGTCAGGCAGATTACCACTTACAAAAGCTACTTTGGAGAACATGACTGAATTGTGTGATGACAAAATACCAAGGCCTCGAAATCTGTCCCCCTCTCTGGTCACAAGCAGCAGTAGGGTGGAGCACCAAGGGACAGAATTGTGAATAGATGCAGTGTGTAGGCAGGGGAATTATGGAAGGACAGGGAGCACAAGCTCAGGATGTCTCAGCTGCTCTTTTCTTCCACTGTCACCCTGGATAAATTACCGCTCCTCCCCTACAGAGACTCTGGGAAGGGAAGATGTTGGAGGAGGAGGGGAGCAGGGTGATGTTATTCTGATGGGGGCTTCCTCCATATTGAAACAAATCCACCACTAATGGAGAGACACTGGAGTGTCTTAGGCAGGGAAATGACAGTGAAATTTATGTTTCAGAAACAATAGGATATGAGTGGAAGATGGATTTGGAGCCAAAGTAAAATGGATTTGGGGATAATTTGGGGATAATGTCATAGCTTTATAACTGCTCAGCAGGATGTAACCAAAATTAATTAAATAACTCAATAATGTTGACCATTTGAATTATCAGAACTTAGTATATTCAACATCTTTGTTGAATGAATAAATGAACAACTGAAAATATGAAATGGAAGGTAAGGCACAAGGCTCAGTGATTTAGATAAGCACACCAAAGCAATCAGAAGAGGAACTGACAGTTGAGATCTCAAAAAGTCCTTGGAACCAGGAACTGAACAGACAAGATGAAATTATAGTTTTAGGAGTCTGGGAGAGAGAGGAGATTCAGAACTAAGGCAGTGGCCGTGGGAACGGATATGAAAGGAATAATCTAGAGGATTCTTTGTGGAGTCTAGTTGTGGGAATAAGGGTAACTATAAGTGTCTCAGAGGACTCTGAGGTTTCTGGCTTAAGGAACCAGGTGAGCAGTGATTCCCTACACGAGAGGAGGATCATTCCCATTTCATTCACCTATGTCTGAGGCGAACATATAATTTATCTTTCAAATTTGGCTTTGGAGAGTGAAAAGCAGTACCATTAATAACTGCACTAGAGATATCAGGTATGCATACTGGGACATGTGGCCATCCTACCTTGCAGCCCTGATCACCCCATGCCTGGATTCATTAATGCTTTCCCTTACTAAGTCCCTGGGATCCCCCACCCGGCATGGTGGCTGTGTCTCCTCAACCCACCCTCTACTCTATACTGAAAGCTTCATCTCTCAGCCAGCCCCTGAACACATACATTATTGAATCATTCAGCCTAGGGTCTCCAGGGACATGGAACCTATTCTCATTCCTTTACCATTAGATAAACATTAGGGGGAAAAAAAGAGAATTAAACCTTTCTGCAGCTCCCCAGGGGCATTTACCCAAATAGGTTACCTCGTCAAAACAGCATTTAACTAAATGGGTGAGCAACATCAACAAGGGAACCTGGGGAGAGAGGCAGGGGCTCATGCTGAGAGAGCAGCAAGGGGAACCAAGGAGCTGTAAATCAGCCTACAGGCCTAGGACCATAGAGGGCAGAGCTTAAACCAAAATAAGTCCTTCACCTCCCTCCCTCTGGATCCCCCTAAAGCAGGGCCAACAGCTCTCCTGGAGACAGGCTTAAGTGAAGGTGATTGAAACAAAATGGCAATAATAGTTAATATGTGTACTACTTTACAGTTTCCAAAGCACTTTTCCATCTGGCATTTCGTTTTCATCTTTAACAGAGGCAGAGAGGGAAACAGGGAAAGAACTATATGCCCATTTAATGACACTAGAAACTGAAGCTCAGAGATGTGAAGTAACTTGCCTGTGGTCACACAGAGCTGCCTCTTATTAACCCATAGGGCAAGTCATAGGAATGGGGTTCTACGGACTCAAGGAGACATGGGTGATGCTTTAGGGAAGAAACAGGAGATTTGTTCTGTGTGTTCCCAAAAGCAATAAAGTCTGATGGATAAAAGCTATAGTAAGCACATTCCAGCTTAATAAAACGACAAGGTCATTTGTCTATTAATGATATGGGCTATCTTATAAGGAGTGAGCTCCCTGTCCCTGGATAAGTTTAAGTGGAAGTTGGATGGCTTTTCTATTTTAGAAGGAATTCTCTACACTAAAAAGGAGGTTCAGCTAAATGACCTCTAAGGTTTTCTATTTTACAAGTATTTATTGAACATCTACCATGTGATAAATGCTATATATTTATATATGTACATACACATACATATATATGCATATACACATATATATAAACATATTTACAAATTAGAAATAAATATATATAATTATATAGTTATATAATTTTATGTATATATATAAATACACAATTATATATATTTATATATACACATACATATATATAATTTTCAGAACAATCATGGAAGGTAGAGGCTATGGTTAACTCTGTCTAATGGAAAGGACAACTGAGACTTGGGTGGTAACACTAGAAATTCTTGAATGCTAATTCAGCCCTTTCTTTATAGCAAATCATATATATCCTTTGTTTAACACAGCAAAGAGAAAAAGCAAGCCTTTTTCTGACATGTTAGATTACTAAGTATTGTTTTTTAAAGTTCTGTGTGTGTGTGTGTGTGTGTGTGCACGTTTATGGGTTTCTCTAGTCTGCAATTAAACACTTCTGTTTCTTTTCATTTGTTTGGTTGTTGCAGGGGGAGTTGGGGAGGGTGTAAAAAATTACCCTGAAGACTTTTATTTCCAGAAAAATACTCATTAAAGAGACTCACAGCAGAAAACAGAAGAAAGGTAACCTTTAAGTATCATTTCCTGCCACAACTAAGAAATCCTCACAGTTCTCCAAGGGTCATTCTGTGCCATGCTTGGCCTAGACTCTTCGAAATACTCTGAAACCAATTTATGAGATGCTTCATTTTTTAACTTGCACTTAGGCTAACTCCTATACACGGTTTCCCTGGCAACTGTGTAATTTCAGGAAACAATGCCTTTCTCCTGGGTCTCATTTCCAACAAGTACGCAACAAGAAAAATTTTTTGTCCTCATGACACTAAAAGAAGATCTGTAGTCTTTTGACAGCTGAAGAAATCTTCAGAAATATCATTCCCATTCTTACAAATTCAAGGAGTAACAGTACCTTTCCTTTTCCGGACATTTCCTTTCCATTAATTTAATATGACTCTGTTACATGGAAAATCAAACTTAGACTGAAGGAATACATTTTTTAAGTGTAAGAAGAGCTTCAGGAACATCTTTTTCTTCTGCAACCCTGTGGTCTGTGAAATTACCAGGATTTAATTGAACTTGCAAAGCTTTTCTTTTGCAGAAGACACATACACCATCCTGCACACCTATCTCTCATCTATGCCTGGGGTAACCAAGAAGCAATCAGACAGGAGAGAAGCAGGCAGGTTGGTTTTGCACTCGCAGGATTCCTGCTGCAGGCTGCCCTGGAGGGGAAGGAGAGACTTCCCTGAGCAGATGCAGCAAAACCCTAGAATCCCTTTAGGGAGTCGGAATGGAAACCTAGGCTTCCTTGGGACTCACTTCTTCCAGGAAGGGGTGGGCTGGTTTCACATGCAGAGAGAGAAACCCTAAAATGGGAAGCTCATGAGGACATTCACTCATTTAGTCAATCAGCCAACAGATGAGCAAATAAACAAACATGTGATGTAATATCAGATGCTGTGAAGAAAAATGCAGCAGGGTAAGAGACAGAGTAGGGTAGGGGTCATTTCAGGTAGGGGGAACAAAGAAAACTCTTTGAGTATGTAAACATTTAACATTTAAACATTTAAACATTCAGAGACCTGAATGAAATGAGGGAGTGAGAAGATACAGGGGGGGAAGAGTGTTTCTGTACATTTAGTATCTGGTTTTCACTGTACAATAGCCCTGTGAAGGAGAAATAATTATTCCCATTTTTATGGTTGAGGGAATCTGTCTGGCTCCCAAACCTGCCATGTTGCTGCCTATTGACTTTGTAAATCTCTAAACATGACACATTAAATGCCTTTGTGTTGGAGTTTTTGCTTAAGTTTTTGGGCAAACTGGTATCCAAGGTCATTTCTAGGTCATCACACATTGGTCTCTCTACATCACAATAGCATCTTCTGGTCCCTCTGCAAAAATTTAGAAAAATATTTGAGTAATACTCATTGTGATGAAAATATCCTCAGCCATTAAAAAATATATATATGGCTAATAGTATCTACAGTTTTTTTTAAGACTTAATTTATATTTAATTAGACTATGTATATAAAATACTTAAGCAAAGTAAGCCCTCTGCAAAGAATAGTTATTGTTATTATTGATGACCTAGATCTGCCACAAAATCACTGTGCAACCTTGAGTAAGTCCCTTAATCTCTGGCACGGTGCCTGGCCCATAGTAACATTTAATAAACAATGAATGAATGAATGAATGTGTAACCTCCACAGCTTTTAGTTTCTGTTTTGTAGAGTGAAGGACTTAGATTTGAAAGTGGTGATGACAAATATTTACAACATATACATATACAAGCCCTTTCACATGCATGATCCATTTTAATTGAGCATGACTACAATGTGGACATTTATACATTTATTATTTATTTATTTATACATTTATTCCTTATCTGACAGATGAGGAATTTGAGGTTCACAGATGACTGCCTGCCCACAGTTATAGACCAAATCTTAGTGCTATTATTCTTCATCCTAAAATAACTTTAAGCATGAATTATTTAGCTCATACTAAGATTTAATTTGCTAAAATGATTTTGGCTATCCAGATTGCTAGTGTTGTGGGCCAATCACATTGGAGTCAACTAAACCTGAGAGTTGGGGGACCTTATTAGCTTAATGGCAACAGATTTGACATTAAAAAAAAAAATCCTGTTTTATCTATGCCAGTGCAGTAGAGGGAGTACAGAGAGAAGAGGGTTGGAGCTGTCACTGGAAAGAAGTGGGAAATCTCCAGATGGCAGAGTATGCCAAGCAGAAGCCTGGTGTGTGAATTGAGAGGGAGCCTGAACTAAGCCCTTAATCCCTTACACATGTCTAGTCTTTTCAAGTTTACAAAGCTACTTCCTGTGTGTGATCATAGTTGGGCCCGAGTGTATCAAGCTAAGTAGAGATGGGCTAAAGAGGTTGATTTAGCTAAAGGGGCACTCCAGAGAGACCAGCCAGGCATCCAGGCCTACTGTCATGGGTCCTTGTTGGTTCTGTACCTCCAATTATAACTTAGTATATTTAAGTTAGAGGGGAGACAGTCCTGCCCTGTGATTTGGCACACTTTTGGTCACACGGCCCAGGAGGCCTCTGCATAGACCCAGGGGACCGAGGCCACATGCGCCAGGTCCTTTTCTTTAGGTGATCTGTGATAATAAAATCAGAGAAAAGTCCAAGATAACAACATTGGTGCTGATTATCAGGTTTGATTGAGATCAAAAAGGAAATGAGTCATAAGGCTAGAAGCCTGGAGGATCTCCAGGAAATTAGGATTCAGAAGTGGGTCAAGACAAGTGGTTCTAGGCAACCTGTAAAGGAGCAGTGGTGTGACAGTGTCATTTTTTAACATTGATGATTCATACAGTATGATAATGACTAAGTGCACATGATCTCTTCCTTCATGGAATTTACGTTAGGTCAAGAATTTGTTGAATATATAGTTGAAAACAATAAGAGGTATTTCAAATGCAAAGTCTTATCAGAGAGCATAATTGGCAGACCTGATATACTGATTTCCAAACACAAGGGTGACACCACTGAGGAAGTGACTTTTGAGCTGAGATGAGAAGGATAAATTGCTTAAACAAAGGGGACAGGAGGGACGTGGGTAGAGAAAATTGCTCCAGAAAAGAGAATGGCAGTAGCAAAGTCTAGAGAGCAGGAGGAACTGTGGTATGTTTTTGAACTGAAAAGATGCAAAAGTGTGGCTGAAGCAAAGATACTGAGAGAAAGATGAAGCTTGAGAGGTCCATGGAGCCAGACTATGCAGGGAGGCAGGACCTCTGAGGCCATGGGAAATCTTGTAATGTTTTATTTCTGAGCATTGAGAAACCATCGAATAAGGAAGTAAGGATCAGATATGAATTTTTAAAGAGTATCTCTGCCATGTTGAGAATGAATTGGAGGTAAGCTGAGCAATGCAGACTGAGAGACACACCAACTAGGAGAGGGCAGGGGAAGGATCCAGGTCTGGAGACGGTTGATAAGGCAGGTGGCAGAACTAATCTCAAAATTCCAGAGTTCAGAATGGAACTGTTGTAATTAAAACAACAACTAGGGGCTAGACCCTGGTCTCAGAGCAAAAACTGAAATGTCATATGGTAGAATCTATCAGAACCTATCAGAAGTGAAAGGACTTTTCAGGAAAATAAATAATTTATTTCAGCAATTTCACATACCAAACATGCAAGGTGCGTTTTCTCTCATATCTGTTATATCACTTAAATTTTCACAGCTACCATTTGAGGAAGAACTATTAACTGTTATCCAAGTTTTATAAGTGAGGAGACTGAGGTTCAGAGAAGTTAAGTGACTTGGCCAAGAGCCTCCAACTAGTAAGTAGAGCCAGAATTTGTGCCAAGACCACTGGATTCTAAGTCTAATGCTCCCCTACTTCACCACTCTCAAAAAAAAAAAAAAAAGAAAAAAAAAAAAAGAAAGAAAGAAAAGGCATCAAACTCAAGGAAAATAGTAAGCCTAAGGGAAAAAGAGACCTATGGAAACAGCTGATTCTGTAACATAGCAAAATTGCCATGGAACTCCAAACAGAACTTTATTAAATTTTTGTGCCAAGGGTCTAAATTGAGTCCCAGGTCCATCTGACCCAACCATCTCCTTCCAGGAATACATATTAAAATTGGGGTGAGAGCCCAGAACAGTCAGATTCTGTCTCAAGGTACCTGTGCCAAGATTCCAGTTGAAATTTTTAATTGATTTCAAACCCCTGTAAATGGGAATGCACCAATCTGAATATTGATTAAGCTTTCATACTTACTGCTGGAGCATTGCAGTTCTAATCCTGAGCTTCAGTGCTGGGACTGGCTCTTCCTTCTCACACTGTGCTGACTGGCCTCTCCAGCCATTGGGGGCTTCTTCCAGGCAATAATGCCAAGAGAATAGACAGGGGATAGCATTCTTGGTTCAGTTCCTAAATCACAGTCCAGTTGGATTTCATGGCTTTCAAATCATGATCAAACCTTGAAATGTGCATTTTTAAAAACTTTCTAAATAAATAAAATGCATACTTTTAGATATTATCACAACGTCCTACTATCTAGCATTCTGGCCCTCAACTGCAGGGTCACATCCTGAGTCACATAAGAAATCTACATTAGGGGGCGCCTGGGTGGCTCAGTGGTCTTGGCTCAGGTCATGATCTCAGGGTCCTGGGATGGAGTCCCACATTGGGCTCTCTGCTTTAGCAGGGAGCCTGTTCCCCCTCCCCAACCTGCCTCTCTGCCTACTTGTGATCTCTGTCTGTTAAATAAATAAATAAAACCTTTTAAAAAAAAAAGAAAGAAATCTACATTAGGCACTCTTAATGGTAAAAGGGCAAGCACAAAGGTATCTGAAAAGAGAGGGCAGGTTTCATGGAAACACCATGGACTTTGAGAAGGCAGATTTGGGCTTAAATCTTAGCATTGATCTTTGTAGCTCTAAGACACCAAGTTCACTCACTTGAGTTTGATTCTCCTGCTCCATTGTGAGTTTTAGGAAAGTGCCCATCATAGTATTTGACACATGTCAAGGGCCAGTTGGTCCCTTTTCCTTCTATCTGCTCAGCCAAAATATTCTCCTTCTCACTTTCTCACTCACAGGCTCTTAATGCCCACCCCTGCAATGTGCCTGTCATCCATACTCTTTCCTGGGGCTCCCGCCTCTCCACTGCACACACCCATAGTTTGTCTGGGAAGAAAAACCTGTCTTCTTGGAACGCCTGGGTGGCTCAATGGGTTAGAGCCTCTGCCTTCAGCTCAGGTCATGATCCCAGGGTCCTAGGATCGAGTCCTGCATCCGGCTCTCTGCTCGGCAGGGAGCCTGCTTCCTCCTCTCTCTCTGCCTACTTGTGATCTCTGTCTGTCAAATAAATAAATAAAATCTTTAAAAAAAGAAAGAAAGAAAGAAAGAAAGAACCTGTCTTCCAGCTTCCCTCTTCCTGGTGGTCTCTGCATATAAGCCATTGACCTGCCTCCATCTTATGATGGATTTCTGACCGTTCGTTGCTGGGGAGGAGCATGATGATACAAGAAAGAAGGAACAAAGGAACAAAGCAGATGATGAGGCAAAGGATCTGGAACCCCCGGATGTCTCTCAGCCATTGCCCCTCACTACTGTCCCCATCTTCGCTAATATTAACACAACGACGACGACTACTACTGTGACACTAGAGTGTTCCTACTGCTGCTACTGACCCTAATATCACTGCTGTGGTGGATGCTATTAACATTACTACTCTTCTGCCACCCCTATTTCTACTACTACTGCAGGAATTTCTCCCTAATGCTTACTGATGTATCAGCCCTAATCAGTAATAGTGCTTGCCTGGGCCCTATGTACAGGCCCAGTTTCCTAAGTGTCTTTCAAAATGCAATCTGACCCCTCCTCCTTGCTGGTGGGTGGATTTTAACCTACTACTTCTATCAAAGTACTTATTGTCATCATTGTCTCCATGTCCAGTTGCCCTATTGCCTCTTCCCTGGCCCCTACCAGCACAGTGCCTAATATAACATTGAGCTTTTGTAGAGCAGAAATCATGTCTGACTCACAGCTGAGGCTCCAGTGCTTTGTACAGTCTGTGACTTCCTGGATGCTGAATTAATGAACAAATGAACAAACAAACAAATAAATGTAGGCAATCAATGTTCACCAATAACTGATTGGGATGCTTGGGAAGGCACTGAGCTCCCCCCACCACAGATATTCCAGCAGAGCACCCAGGGTTCCTGGAGATAGTAAACTAGATAACCCTTTGATTGATCTTCCAAGTTTCAGATATTAAAATTCTTTGAGAAGCACAAGTGGATGCTGAACATTCTCTGACCTCTGCGTAGTAGATGCATTGTTTTTTAACTCCTTATGAAATGAAAAGAAGCTAGTTATGTTGATATGGATGTGAAGTTGTCAGGTCAGAGGTCTCCAGGCCTTAACAGGCCTCTAATCAACAGCATCTTTTAATGGAAAAGAGGACTGAGATGCAGGAGGCCTTGCTTATGGGTGGTGCTGCATGTTACAGGCCAAGCGGGCTAACTACCTCTGTCCTGAGGGCAGTTCCAGGCTCTTTTCATTCAAATTAGAACACATGGCAGCTGACTGTGATCTTCCAGAACCCAAACTGACTTCATCTTCTACCTTACCATATCTAGGTAGTAAAGCAACTCAGCTACCTAAAACAGGGCTAGCCGGTAAGGATTTGAAATCATTCCTGGTCATACAAAGTGGTCAGCCATCTTATATCTTAGTCTTGTCTCAGTCTCCCAAGGGCTTTGCTCTTCCTAATATGGTTGTCTTTGTAAGCAGGCTTCCAGCTCTGAGGGAACATTGTGATAGGACTAAAGCCTTCCTTCCTCTTTGAAAATCACAATTTTGGCAGCCCCATGCTGTTTGGTTTCTAATGGCACCCAAGTCTGCCTCCCTCATTCATCTAACCACAGGAGATCATTATCCAATGACAGAGCTCCATTCCACTATCATTATCTGGTAATAAGAATGCCTCCTTGAATGGAGGAAGGGAGAAATGGTGGTCGTGAGTGTGAGTAGAGACAGTGAAGCACCTGAAGACTTCAGAAAGAAACTGTGCAGTTACAGGTCCCCAGTAGATTTTGCCTTAATGGCATAATGGTATGTATAGACACACACGCACATATTTCTTTATATAATATCATATAATATATAATGATGTGTATACACACATATTTAATGCTATATACTATATAATCATGTATACATACATGTGTATATAGGTATATTCATATAAAGATAACAATTTCAAAGGGTTTTAAACATTTTATTATACAGCATCAGTTTCCTCTTCTGATAATAGCACCCTGATCCTGCTTGGGGGAATCACTCAAATATGTGGTTTGAGAAGGACAAGCACCCCTGGAGTCAGAGGTGAGCCATGTGACCTCCTCATGCATTAGTCAATCAGCATACTCCATCCTCCTCAGGCTGCAGAGTCACACTGCAGTTGGATATGTATATTAACTGTAATATATATGGTAATTGTTTAGTAAACACTACTGGCTTTATGTCTCCTGAATTCATCCTTTTTATTGCTCTTATAAAATCCCCAGTTTCAAATACAAAACAAATGGGAAAAAAAAAAAAACCCTCCAAATTAGTTTGCTTTAAATTGATCATACTCTGAGCGTATTCTAAGTGCTAAGGATTGTGATGCACACCAGCAATTAAGGCATGAGCAGCGCATGGTTCCCTGGTAAGTCTTCTGTCCACATAAGATCCTGTCTTTAAATCAGGGACTGAGGTAAGTTGCCAGCCCACTTCGAAGATTTGCAAGGCTCAGAGAAGAGAACAAATGGGGGCCTGCAAAGCATAACTCTAAATATTTATGTCATAAATCTAGGTAACAAATTGTTAAGATATATACCTATCCTCCTACCTTGACAAATACACCTTCCATAATGACAAAATAGAAAGATACTTGTAAAACTACAGCTGTTGTGTGATGAAAAGTTGACAAAATACTAGAGGTCTGAATTTAATTCCTATTTTACATCTTTGGATATTTTCTTGGTAGGGATATGGACCCACAATATTTGCATCAGTAAGGCTTGGGCCCCAAAACCAGTTTCTTTGAGCCAGATCTATAAGTATAATTGGAAGGCTGACTTCATTGATATTGCAGTTGTCCGATGCTCTTATGTTCACTGATAACTAGGAAAATAGGTCCTCTTAAGATCGGAAATGCTTGTGTTTAAAGAGAATTTTTTTCTGCGATAGTTGCGTTTTACATGCCCATAGATGTATACACATCAATGTACTATTGCAAAAATCTGGAGCTGGGCATTGTGGCCAAATGCAGGATTCATTAAATGCCAGTTGTAACAGACTGTAATGAAGTTAAAAGTAAATTGGACCAGAAGATGTATATTTAATCATGGATGCTGAGCACACAATACAGTGATATTAAAATATTCAACCATTAAAATCAGCTCAATGTTGGGGCTATACGGTCTAAATCTAAATGAAAACATTAAGTACGTGCCCAAACCTATATTATTCTTCTAATTCAAATAACATAAATCTTGAAGAGTTGAAATGTAAACAGTCAAGGTTATTTTTACAGTGCTGTGCACTTCTTCCAGATCCGTGGCTAGAGATTTGTCACAGAATCATTCTCAGCCTCTTCTTTAAACTTCTGGATTCTTCTGAAATGGTCAGAATAGTAGCTCTCCCAGACCCTTTGAGACCTTCTAGGCAGGTCAACCCCCACATTTCAGGCAAGCTCCCAGCTAGCTCTTAGAAAGTCCATGTGGCTCAGTGGAAAAAGTCCCAAATTTATAATCAGACCAGGGGTTTGAATTGTGCTTCAGCTATCTATGAGTTACAAGGCCTTGGAAAAGTTATTTAATTTCTCAGATCCTCAATTTGTTCATCCATAAAATGGAAAAGTTGTAAAGTCACCCTTTCTGTGCCAGGAGTATCCTGTACATACTTCTAATAATAATAACTGTTTTATACTTTTTGAATAAAAATTTGTCTGTTTAACTTCCGCTATATGTTCATTGTAGGAATTTTTATAAGTACAAAAAAATTATTCAGAGGAAAATATCACCTGTACCATTCCCAAAGATAACTGCTGTTACTATGTTAAAAATTTTCTTCCTAATTTTTTGCATATATGTAAATACAGTTGAGAACACACTATATCCACAATTTTCTATCATTTAGCATTGTACTGTGAACATTAGCACATTATTTGAAATTATTTCTTAATACTTTAAATGATTAAATAACATTCCTTTGAAATGATGTACCATACTTTATTAAAAATCTAGTGTTTATAGTCTAGATAGTTCTAAATTGCCATTACTTTAAATAACATGACAATGAATGATCACATTATTTTGTAGCTATGCTAGCATCACTCTCCAAAATCATGAGCAGCAATGACATTTTGTTCATTTCTCTAAGGCCAGTGTTCAGTATGATGCCTGAAATAAGGCAAGACCTCTAAAACTGTGTGCTAAATAGATGAGTAAGTGAATGAGGGTGCGAACACCAGTGAGTACCCTGTCTTCTATGTCACTGACTTTTCAGAACGGGCGGGGGGAGGTTCTCTAGCCAGACCAGACAGAGATGGGGTGGTGCTGGGGATGGGGGAATTCTTCTCCAAGGCAAATGGTTACCATCCTCCTCTCCCTTCCACCCCCTCCACATTTCTTCCTGAAACTCAAAGGTCAATGCGTCTTTTTTTTTTTTAATTTAATTTAATTTGTGTGTGTGTGTGTGTGTGTGTTCCAAAACTCAGTAGTTATGCACCACACCCCATGCTCCATGCAATACATATTTTTATTGAAATGCGATCTCTAAAGCCACTGTTGGCTTTATTCACATTTTGCCTTTGCCATAATCCACCTCACATTGTATGTCAAGTGGCAAAAGTCTTAATAAATAAAGTGTTGATGATCTAATTCAAATGAATCATACTGGAATACTGGCAAGGATAGGGACCAGAGGAAGCACCTTGGTTTTATCTGAGAAAAGCAGATGTTCTCACAGGCACTGAAGAAGCCTCCCTTAAACTAGGTTGGGATCAGCCCTTAAATTTCTTCCCTGAATATAATAATTTTAAGAATAAAGATAGTAATAGGTATCATTTCATGAGCTCTACATATATTGTCTTTTTTGATGCTTACAATAATGTATGAAGAAGAAAAAGTGTAATAGACCCACTTGACTTATAAGGAAATTGAGTCTCTGCAAGGTTAAATACCTTGAGTACAACAATTGAAATACCCGAAATTTGTGCTGCTGAATGGCTGTGTGGCTGTGGGGCCAGACAGATCTGGATTTGAATCCTGGCTCCACCACCACTTACAAGCTGTGTGACTATGGGAAAGCTGTTTAACCTCCTTGAGGCTCCATCTGCTCTTCTATAAAATAAAGATAATAATTGTACCTAATTCATAGGCTTATATAACACTTCGTATCTGGTATATAGCAAAAGCTCAATAGATGTTATTCTATTATTACTGCTTTTGTTGTGATTGTAATTATACTGTTAATATTCTTTGGTGATTACGATGGCAACGCTAAATTCTGGGCTGGTGCCGTGGGCACCCAAAACTGTATAAGACATACAGTACCTGGTCCCCGGGAGCTTCCAGTCTAACTTTGCCTACAACCATATAGCTAGTAAATAGTAAAGCTGGGATTTGAACCAGAGCTGTGGAATTTAAAAAATACCTTTCTGTTACCCACTACTTCCCTCTCTCATAGCATGTGTCCGATATTATTGTCATTAATAGTTTATGTCCGGCTTCCCCACAAAACCAAGTCCTTCAAGATGGGAATTCTTGTGACTCACGTGCCCCAAGTGCACACCACAAGCCCTGTCACAGAGTCATCCTGAGTACATTCACTGTTTTCAACCAAAGGCACTGTGTTGGGTCACTTTAGCCCCCGCTTCCCCCGACCCTGGTCAGGGCCATGATTCCAGTGTTTTTGTTCTTTTCTCTCTGTTTCATTCCTCCTCCCCCTCTCCCCATTACGATTTTGCAGTGAGTGATTCCCTCTGTCATCTCACTGTAAATTGATGACTCGGGCCTGCTGATGCACTGAGCCACATGGCTAATACATCAGCTAAATGGATGCCGAAAACACCACCTGCTCCTTCAGGCAAATGGCACTTTGGAAAATGGAATGTGTAATCAATAGAATTAAGCCTTAAGCAGAGCTCCATAGCCATGTCCCAGAGCAGCGCCTTGGCAGGCAAACAGTGGGAATTTTTTTTTCTTTTCTCAACCCTTTCAAAGCACATGGACTGGAGCTTGTTCAGCCAGCTCTGGCGCCACCATCAGAGTTGGCATAGTAGCCTCAGCATGCTGTTCCATGCCTCCCGGTTCTGCCTCAGTGTCTCAGTTACTTGGCCTTTAAGTCTTATCTCTGGGAAAT
Organism: Mustela putorius furo; assembly: GCF_011764305.1. NCBI lineage: Eukaryota > Metazoa > Chordata > Mammalia > Carnivora > Mustelidae > Mustela > Mustela putorius. The sequence continues at coordinate 38,214,643 of NW_025422005.1, read as the reverse complement.
TTGAAGGGGTAGTTTCCGATACACTTAGGGAAGCAGAGGCATCTGGGTACACCTTAAACAGCAAGAAGTCTGGAGTCAGGAAGGTCTGAGTGTGACCTGAGGCAAAGGCACTCAACCTTTCTGAACATCATCATCACTTTCCTGGTCCATGAAGCGGCAGTAATTATTCCTACCACACAGTGTTGTTTTGAAGCTTACATATGTGACTATCATATGTAAGGTGTTTTGTAAACTATAAAGCCACATACAAAAGGTAATCACTACTGTCATCATTATTCCAAGGTATGGATTATATTTCCCTTTAGAACCTACCTATCCAAGGAAGTGGATTTTCAGATGTGGCTGAGCACACTTTTGATGAGGTAGTCATTGGCTTGGCTTGGTTTTATTCTTTCCAGGATTGCGTCAAAAATTAGAAAATAGAATCCTGAAGCTAGAAGGGAAATAATGGATCACTGGTAGGACTGCAACCCTCACTCTTTACCCTTGTTACAGGTGAAGAAACCAAGGTCCAAAAGGGAGAGGAATTTGGCCAAAGTCACTGGGTGAATTAGTAGCTCAGAGAGGGATGGAGGCAGGTAGCCTTGTCTTGGTTCACGAATCCTTCCATGCAGTTGCCAGGTCAGGAAATGTTTAGGCAAGCATACTGTAGGAAGACAATGGCTTTCTTCCCATTGTGCTCATAGAACTCCTCCCCCTCACAATGACTTTTCCCAACACTCCTTCCTCCTAGGAAGCAGAACTTTCTCTTTCTGGCTGCAGGAATTACACATACCAAGCACACAGATGTAGGGGAGCCCCTTCGTCTCAGAATTATTACAATACTTGTCTTCATCATTTATTTGGCCTTTAATTTTATACAACCTGTTAAGATCTCTCGTGTTGCTCTCTGTGTTAACTAAATCCAGTGGTTCTCCACTGAAAGTGATTTTGCCCACTCCCAAGGATATTTATTTGTCAATGTCTGGAGACATTTTTGATTGTCCAGACTTGGGAGGGGCTGTTACCAGCACATAGTGGGTAAAGGCCGTGAATGTTGCTTAACATCCTGTGGTGCATAAAACAGTCCCCCACAATGAAGAATTTTCTTGTCCAAAATATCAGTAGAGCTAAGTTAAGAAACCCTAATCTAGCTCATTTGTAGGGTTCTGCCTTTCTCTCTTTGGCCAGTGCATCAGAGGTCTGTAAGCAATCTCTGGATCCGAATGATGTTTTGCTTTAATAACCTTAGTAGATTCAATATAATAAGATCTAAATAAACATTGCTTGGGTGGGGAAGAGATTGAGGGGTACATGAATTTGACAGTATGTATGAAGGAAAGAGCATTAGGTTATAACTCAGGAGACAGAAGTTTGGTCAAATCATGACCAGGAAGGTAAATGTTGGAGTTGGACTGTATTAGTGGCTTTCAAACTGTGCTCCATGGAATGTTAACAACATCTCACCCACTATACCTGGTTTATACTATACCTTTTTTAAAAAAGGTTATTTATTTATTTATTCGTTCATTTATTTGAGAGAGGGAGAGAAAGCATGAGGTGGGGGGTGTTGGGGGAAAGGGAGAAGCAGGCTCTCTGCTGAGCAGGGAGCCTGATCTGATAATGGGGCTTCATCCCAGGACCCTGGGATCATGACCTGGGCTAAAGGCAGATGCTTAACCATCTGAGACACCCAGGTGTGCCTATACTGTGACTTTTGAATGTAATTTCTTTTGTATGGAGAGTTCCACACATTAAAAAAAAAAAAAACTGTAAACCACTGAGAGTTCAACCTTAAAGATACTTTTAGACCAAAATCCCTCTGAAGACTCCTCAGAGAGAGACATACATAAAGGCTCTATTTCTTAACAGGCTCAAAGAATGCCGCTGTGACTACAGTTTATATTCTCTAGTCTTTGGTTGCAAACAGTGGCCTATTGGGCATCCTTCTAGTTTGGAGACTTCCCAGCTCCTTAATCTTTTTGTGCCTGTACAGCAAGAAGTGAGTCTTCAGGAATCTGAGTATTCAGGGAAAGAGTCTGGGGAGAATTCCTGCCCCTGTCACTAAGAGGGCCTGTGCCAGATATGAAGAGGATATGGCTGCTTGGCATCCTTAAACCCAAGAGTTTCTATAAGCTGGGACTAGACCCACGTAGGAGCTGGACTGCTTGAAACCTGATTTAGTGAGATGGTCTGGCAACCTCTGAAGGGGGTGCCTATCTCATCCAGCAGCAGGAGATCAGAGGAAATACAGCTGAGGGCACAGAGAAGAGCCAAGAAAGAAACTCAGAGAAGGACCGACTGTAGGAGAAAAGACAGCAAGAGTTTGATGTTTGTGATGAGTGACCGTGGTTGTTTCTTAGTGAGGAGATGTTCAATAAACATGTACTTGTAATTAATTATTAGAATTATCATTATCATCATCATTAACACATTGTTTAGGTTTGCAGAGGCGGGAGCAGAATCAAGGCGGGAGCTTAATATAATTGTCAGTGTCAGGTGAACTATTTCTGCTTCTGAATGCTACTTGGCACAGAAACACCTTTTACTCCAGTCACTCCCATTCCTGCATGGTTCACATAGGAAACTGACACCCAAAGACGGGCAGGGAGGTGGCCTCAGTCCCATCGCAAGCACTGTGGGAATGAGAATTCAGCTGTAACTAATGCCCAGGTGAAGAAGTGACATACCAAGCTGCCTCTTGGGAGGACAGTGTTTCCTTCATCTGAGGCACCCTGTCTGCAGAACAGAAAGGTCACTGACATCATCTCACCAATCTCAACATTATCCTAAGAGAGTGAGGGAAAAAAAACACATACAAACGAATGAACAAACAAATAAAGGAAGAAGCCATTCCTAGTTTCTGTATGAAGGAACCAGACTTTATTGGGGCATGGGGAAATAAGCCCCCCACCCCTGCAGCATGCCTGCTTAACTCTGGGCCCTGGCAGCATGACTAGCAATCCAATAAGGCAGTACCCCGGCTGCGCCATTAGCTCATTAGGTGGAGGCGAATGTCTGCATTGATCTGTTTATCTCTCAGACCCGGCTGCTGGAGAAAGGCCAGCTGTTTCCCTGAGAGCCACCTTTCCTCTTGACTCATCACAGAGCATCAGGGGAGTCTGCTCCTTTGTCCCTTTCAACCTCAAGGTCACTGAAGTGCAGAGCAGGAACTGGGCCATGGTGGTGCCTTCTGAGAGCTTTTTTTTTTTTTTTGGTTGAATCGTCTGAGAGCTTCAGACATTGCATCTCCTCCTATATCCTTTTAATTCTTCCCCAGAGAAAATCCCTCAGAAAACTGAACAATGCTGTGAGAAGTGCTTGGGTTTGCAAGTGGAAAATCTCAATTTGTACCAGACACTGCTATTTGAATACTAGCTGTATGACCTTGGAGAAGTCATTTCCCCTCCCTAAGCCCCAGTTTTCTCATTTGCAAAACAAGGCTAATAGCACATATATCATAAAACTGTTGTGAAGACTCACAGAGATAAATTTGCGAGAGGACAGGCCCAATGTCTAGACCGCGGTTAGACACATAAGAAACATCAGCAAATCTTACCTGACCTGCCATTTCTGAGATACAGTGGTCTTTTAGGAAAAAGGAATACTGTATCATTAGGGCTCACTCATGGTATGTTTTGTGAGATTGATATGTACAGATATGATTATACAAATAATGATGTTCATAGATGGCTCATTAAGAGTGGACAATATCAAGGATGTATGATCTTCCACCGTGGATTCAATTGTTTAATTTTTAATGGGTCTGCATATCTATTGTCTCCTACTTAGCATTATAGTTCTGAAAACTAAAATGCCTAAAAAGGTACAAGTTGATTGTATCTAATTCTTTTTTTTTTTTTTAATTTTATTTGAGAGAGAGAGAGAGATTGAGAAAATGCATGGGAAGATTGGCAGAGCGGGAAGCAGACTTCTTACAGACCAGAGAGCCTGATGTGGACTGAATCCCAGAACCCCAGCCAGGATCATGACCCGAGCCAAAGGCAGATGCTTAACGAACTGAGCCACCCAAGCGCCCCTGATTGTATTTAATTTTTTAAAAAACAGGAAATAGTTTGGGAAAACACCAAACATGTGACCTCTTAGAAATAATAATTGGGCCTGGGTTACACTTGTTAGTATTGGTAAACTACATTTTTTCAAACCACGGATGGTCCCTGACTTATGATGATTCCATTTGTGATTTTTTTCACTTTCCGATGCTGTGAAAGCAAAAGCATTAAGGAGAGACTGTATTTGAATTTTGAATTTTGATCTTTTCCTGGGTTAGTGATAAGTGGTACTATACTCTTGTGATGCTAGGCAGAAATAGCAAGCCACAGCTCGCAGGCAGGCACGTAATCACAAGGGTAAACAACCGATTCTGTACCCATAAGCCCATTATGTTTTTCACTTTCAGTACAGTATTCAGTAAATGAAATGAAGTATTCAGCACTTTATTATAAAATAGGCTTTGTGGTAGATGATTTTGCCCACTGTAGGCTAATGTAATTGTTCTGAACATGTTTAATGTAGGCTAGGCTAAGCGAAGATGTTTGGTGGGTTAGGTGTATTAAATGCATTTTCAACTTACAATATTTCTAGCTTACAATGGGTTTATCCAGACCCCACTGCGAATTAAGGAAAATCTGCATTACCACCACACGTTTTTATTTGGTTATGTGTTCCTAATATAACAAATATCCCACTTTTCACTTTCTAACATTTTACATCTCTTTATGTTACTGCATAATTCTTACTATAATATTATATTTCAACTATAAATATACTCATTGTAGAAGGTATATAAAAGTAGAAGAATTTAAATTAAATTGTTGCTACTTCCACAAACTGACATCACTATAAATGTGGTAATACATATCACTAGCTTTTTTCTTTATATTTTATTCATTCTTAATAAAATGAGTTTCACACTATATTTTCCTTTTCCAGTCAAAACTTATATCATGACCATTTCCCATATTATTAAATACTCATCAAAAGTATGATTTTAAGAATTACATTTCTTAGTATACATGTGAATAACAATATTTCCTCTTGCTTAACATTTCAGGAATGTTCACTAGTTTATTATTACAGTGTAATGAACACTCTTATAACACATGCTTGTATATCTGATTATTTTCTTGGAATAGCATTCATTCAGTCCTTATTAAAGGCATTAACAGTAATTTATTGATCACTTTTAAAGAAAATGGCCCCCTTCCAAGGGCTAGGTTTGCATGCTACTTTGTTAGAGTCTGGGATACCCCCTGGTGGAAGTTACTGAACATGGCCGAAATCTATCACACATGGCCTGAGAGAGAATCAGAGATTCTGGGCACACAACTTTCAGAATTTGGCATATGCAAAGAACTTGTCTCTAAACACACACACACACACACACACACACACACACCAAAGCTACAGTAGATTCAAATGGAATAACCAAGTGAAAAAAATCAAGGAAGCTCAGACCTAAAGTTGTTTTCAATTTGAAGCCAGCCCCAGGGCTGCCCTGCCTCCCTCCCAGCCCTCCCCCTTCTTGCAGCAGAGCGATCAGAGGCTGTTTCCTTTGTGGCTAGAGATGTCCTGGACTAGAGATCTGCCCATTAGGACACTAGATGGAGCCAGATGGGAGAGTTTATGCTCTGACTGCAGCAGAGTCATTTTCTCTGCACATTCCTTTTCAGAAACAGCTGCATGATATGACTGGTCTTGCAGAAAACCCAGTTCTTGGATATTCTTCTGTTGAGCTGCCCTCAATCAGTCATCAAACATTCACTGAGCCCTGGCCTTGGGTCAGCTCTCAGACAGAGCTGAGTCAAACACAGCCGCGTAATGGAAGACCTTCTGGGTCAGTGGGAGAGGCCGCAGATTAACAAACTGATGCCTCTTTACTTCCCTTTCCTCTTTCTGGTCTCCAGCAGCCAGGCCCCAAAACATCACTTGGCAACACACTATACTCCTGTCTCCTTGACTTTGTTCTCACAATTTCCTCTCTCTCATTTATTTCTTCTTGTCTGACTCTGACCTCTATCAGGCCCAGTCCAAGTGCCTCCTAGCCTGGGACACCTTTCCTGATTCTTCCTCTTTGATTCCTTTACTCCTTTAGCACAGCAGTTCTCTGACTTTTGTAAGCATCAGAATCACCTGGAGGATGGATCCTACTCTCAGCATTTCCAGTTTAGTAGAGCTAGGATGCAGTCTAAGAATTTGCATTTCTAACAAGTTCCCAAGTGATTCTGATTCTGCTGGCTCAGGGATCTCACCATGAGGACCACTTGCTTAGTGGTTTTGAGCACTAACAAATGCCGAGCAGTCTGCCACCTGTTCGTGATACCACAGTGACTTGAGACAGTCTCTGCCCCTGAGGTCAGCACAGGCTGGGCATGAGAGAGAATAAATAGGGCAACTGTTTGCTGTGCCAGAGAAGTGTGAGGAGTGCTCCAGAAGCCAAAAAGAAAAAGAAAAAAAAATGCAATTAACTGCCCCTGTGGAGGTGAGAGGACCAAAATCTCCCAAAGGGAGTGGCATTTGAAATGGCTTGGAAGGATGACTTGGACCTCACTAGGAACAGAAAAGGTCAACAGCATGTGCCAAAGCATAATGGTACAAAAAGCCATAGCATAGGGGCGCCTGGGTGGCTCAGTGGTTTAAGGCCTCTGCCTTCGGCTCAGATCATGATCCCAGGGTCCTAGGATCAAGCCCTGCATCTGGCTCTCTGCTCAGTGGGGAGCCTGCTTCCTTTCCTCTCTCTCTGCCTGCCTCTCTGCCTACTTGTTATCTGTCTGTCAAAAAGATAAATAAAATCTTTTAAAAAAACGAAAAAGCCATAGCATAGAGTGTGATGGATTTATAGAGTAGGGGACATGGGGAGAATGGGCAGTGTCCTCGGACATAAGGTGCCCTGTGGATATAAAGCTGAGAAGGGTCCAAATAAAGGTCTTGAATGCCAAGCTAAGGTTTGTTTTTTTGTTTTGTTTTGATTTTAATTTCATCCTCCAGATAATGAAGAAATATTAAAATACAAAAATAACATGGTAGAGCTTTCCGTGGGGAAAAATCAGCCTGACTGTAGTATAGACTTCGGACTGCCAGTGGCAAGACTGGGGGTCTGAGACCAACGGAGATGCTGTAGCAGTCACCTAGGTAGGAAATGATGAGGACCGGACTGAAGCATTGAGATGGGGAGGACATGACAGGCTGGGAGATCCGGTGGGCTCAGACTCAATCCTGCACATCTGCGGGAGAAACTCAAAGGTCTTTGGAACCATAGCTCAGCTTTGCCCTTCTTCCCACTCCTTCTCTGGCCTCCCCGCACCACCCCCCATCCTTGTTTTCTTGCCTGGTTCCTATAACGGGATTCTGCCCTATATGAGAGCACACACCTCCTGGATTTTTCTGCCTCCAATCCCATTTCCTCCTGGTTACAGTAGTCCTGCCTCTATCCTAAGCCTATGATTCTTGGTCAGATCTGTGTTCATCACTGCTTTGTCACACCAGTTTAACTGAGGGGTCTTAGGCCATTCAGTTTGACTACTTGATGTCTTTAGGTTTCTCATCTATCAAGTGGGAAAAACAGTACTGCCTGGCTGGCCCGTATCACTGTGTTCTTGTGGGGATCAAACCATTAACAGATGTGAGCAAGCTTTGATGTGTTACTATTGCCATGGAATCAGCAGCTACCTTTAGAAACCATTTCCATTGACTAGGAATGCCCATTTTGATAAAATTTGTCTTTTAATTTGAGCAGAATACTTTTATTTAACCTAAGGGAGCTCAGATTAGACAACCAGAAAGGTATTTGCAAAAGTAATTTTATAAATCAAGTCATAATTTAAAGCTTAAAGATGACATGGAAATTTAATTCAGTAAATATTTATTGACACCTGCTCTGTGCCAGGATTCTTAACACTTAGGATACATCAGTGAACAAAGTATATATTCTTCTGAACCTTATTGTTTACTGGAGGATACAGGCAATAAACCTAGTAAGTAAATTAAATAGAATGTTAGAAAACAGTAAATACTGTGGAAAAACATAAAAGAAGATAAAAGGGGATAGCTACCTGTTTTCTATTATTACCTAGATCATTATTAAAAGGGATCATATAAACATTTTTGTTACACTTTAATTTTGTTTATTTTCCAGTAATACATAATAATTAATGAGTACAAATTCATTGAATAAAACTTAGAAAGTTCAGGAAGGATAATAATAATAATAATAATAATAGTAATAATAAATCATCCCTAGACCCATCACCCAAAGACAGTCATCATTGTATTATGGTGTGTATTTTCTTCCAGAAATGAATTATATTATTTGCAGCTATGATCACCATATGTTCACTTCTTCATTCTTTTAACAAAGGTTTTTTTGTTTTTTGGTTTTTGGGGTTTTTTTAGTCATCTCATGTACTACAGTTTCCATAGGAGGCATATGGAACAATAGAAAGATACAGATTTTGGAGTCATTCTTTACTCTGCCCTTACCAGCTGCATGGCCTTAAATAAGTTATTCAACTTCTCTTGAGTCTCCATTCCTCTCTCTGTAAACTGGAGACTCTGATACCTTATGGTGTTGTCATGAAAACTAAGTAACTTCAATGAGATAGGGCCTAGACAATTCCTGGCACATAATCAGTACTTAATAAATGCTAATTTCCTTCTCTCGTTTTTTTTTTTTTTTCATTCATTCCACAAATACAATATGTATACAGCATCACACTAGGCCTGGAAGAAGACTTAGCACTGCTCTCTGGGAACTTAGCATCCAGCTGGATCAATTATCTTGAAAGGATCCAAAGAAAACCTCCCAAAGAAGATGACAATTAGGCTAAGACCTGAAGGGTAGATAGGAGTTAGTCAGACAAAGATTTGGAAAATTCCAAGTCAGTCCAAGATCCCAGAAACAGGAGAGTATTACCATACTGGATAAAGTCAAAGCAGTTCAAGATAGCCAAAGCAAAGTAGGGGAGTGACTAGAGCAGAAGCCGCAGGGACAGCAATTCAAGGCAACTCCTGAGAACAGTATGTCCCTGAAGGAATTTTGGCAAGGAAATAACATGGTCAGTCATTGCATCTTAGAAAGACACCCCTAACTTCAGTGTGGAGATTACTGGAGGCAGAGAGACCAGAGAGGAGTTGTCAGAGTAATCAGCATGAGCAACTATATGACTTTAATTGGGGTAATAGCTGTAGGAATGGGGAGGTGGACATGTTACGTTCTGTTCATGACCTGGAATTGATAGAATGTCAGTGAGCAAACTGAAGAGTGGGAGGAATCCAGAAAACACCCGGGTTTCTAGCCGTGGTAACTGGGGGGACGACGATGCTATACACTGAGCTGGAGAGGACTCACTGGGAGAAAATCAGGTTTTCATGAAAAACTGACCACCCCAGCTGAATGTGGATTTTGAGGAACCTGGAGGATCATCCTAGCTGTACCAGGTCATGTCCTCAGACCAGTTCATGCCCAGTTCTTCCTCTCAGACCATTCACCTTTCTTCCCTATTTGTTCATATGACCCAGAGAGGAATACTCTGTCAGACTGATCTAGAATGCCCTAGTAGAATTCATCTTGACTGAAAGGGGTCCAGAATCTGCCTGGGGAAATGGGGATTTTAGGACCAATGCAGAATTTATAGAAAGAGTTCATTAAAAAGTTAGCCTCATGAGCAATTAGGATACTTGTTTAATGAAGATCAGAGAATACACTGGGATTTGGGCATCATATTTCTCAAACCAATAACCCTGACATAGTCTAGGAATTTTTGCTGATTTGGCAGTTTACATGAAAGGTTTCATAGATATTTAAAATTTAAGCCGACAGTAGTTACACATTTAACAAATTTCCTTGAAGAAGAATAAGATTACATCCATTCATTCATTCTCCACGTATTTCCTTACTTGTATTGGGGCACTGTGCCAAGTTTAGGAACACTAAAATGAAATAGTCCCTGCCTAGGAAAGCTTCAGCTCTAGTGGGAAACAGTCAAGGAAATAGACAGTGACAAGAAAGTGAGAAAAATATTAGAATAGATGCCAAAAACAGGATGTAGAGGAAAGCACAGGTAAAATCCTTAAGGGTTCTTAAGGACATGGAGGTTCATGGAGGACTCCCTCACAGGGTTTCTCTCGGCTTTTAAAAAGAAACCTTCTTACTCTATATTTAATAAGATTTTTTTTCTTTTTTATCAAGAGGTTATTGTCAAATCTCTGAGTAATATTTTTGGGTTATTAAGGGATACCTGACAACCTTGGTGGTTATCAACAATGTTCTCTGATCCCTTAAAGCTGATAAACAGAGAAAATGACCCTCAGAACACTGTTTATCTGGGATGCCTGGGTGGCTCAATGGGTTAAAGCCTCTGCCTTCAGCTCAGGTCATGATCCCAGGGTCCTGGGATCAAGCCCCACATCAGGCTCTCTGCTCGGCAGGGAGCCTGCTCCCTCCTAGTCTTTATGCCTGCCTCTCTGCCTACTTGTGATCTCTGTCTGTCAAATAAATAAATAAAATATTAAAAAAAAAAAAAGAATACCGTTTATCTCTGGCACTGAGAGAAATCACACATTTTCTTGATATTTGGAATACTAATGTTCTCCTTATGAAAAGGAAAATCATTTAAAATTATGTAACGAAATAATTGCTGCCACCACCATATAAGCTTCTGTGTTCATGCAGAGCACGGGCTTCAAGAAGAGAAAAGTACCACATGCTTCTGTTTCATTGAGAAGAAGCAGTGTGGGGTACTGAATGGGATTTGGAGTCAGACAGACCTAGGTCTTGGGGACCTTGAGACAGTCACTTAACCTAGCTAAGACTGCATTCTTTCATTTGTAAAACATGAAATATAAAACACATCTCAGAGGATGGTCTTGGAAATTGAGATAATATTTGGAAATCTTAGTGTAATGCCCTAGATTTTTCCCATTTTATTGAGGTGTGATTGACAAATAAAAATTGTATATATTTATGTTATACAACTGGGATATCTTGATATGTGTACACATTGTGAAATAATTACCACAATCAAACTAATTAACATATCGATTATCTCACATAGTTGGTATTTTTTTGTCTTCCTCTTTCTCTGTGACAAGAACACTTAAGAACTATCTTTTAGCAGACTTCAAGTAAATAATAGTTATTACCTATAGCCACTATGCTAAACATTAGATCCTCAGAACTTATTCATCTTATAACTGAAAGTTTGTAACCTTTGATTAATATCTTCCCATCTCCCCTACCTCCCAGTGTCTGGCAACCACCATTCTACTCTCTGCCTTTATGACTTTGATTCAGTATTTTATCTTTCTGGCTTATTTCATTTAGCATAATGTCCTCCAATTCCATCTGTGTTGTTACAAAAGGCACATTTTTATTCTTTTTCAAGGATTAATAATACTCCATTGTAGATATACACCACATTTTCTTTACGCATTCACCTGTTGATGAACATTTAGATTGTTTCCATAGCTTAGCTGTTCTGAATTATGCTGCAGTGAACATGAGAGTACAGGTATCTTTTTGAAATACTTATTTAATTTCCTTTGGATTTTTTTAAAACTTTTATTTAAATTCCTGTTAACATTATAGTCTAATATTGGTTTCAGGTATACAATTTATTGATTCAACATTTACATACAACACCCACTGCTCATCACAATAAGTGCCCTTCTTAATCCCATCACCTATTTAACCCACCCCCCACCTCCTCTCTGATAACCATCAATTTGTTCTCTATAGTTAAGAGTGTTTCCTTTTTTGCTTCTCTTTATTTTCTATGATCATTTATTTTTTTTCTCAAATTCCACATATGAGTGAAATCTTATGGTATTTCTCTTTCTCTGACTGACTTAATTTTACTTAGCATAATACTCTCTGGCTCCATCCATGTTGTTGCAAATGGCAAAATTTCATTTTTTTATGGCCAAGTAATATTCCATTGTATATGTATATCACATCCTCTTTGTCCATTCATTAGTCAATGGACATTTGGGATATTTCCATAATTTTTACCCAGAAATGAGACTGCTTGATCATAAGCTAGTTCTATTTTTAATTTTTTAAAAAACCTCATAGTGACTGTGCCAATTTATATTCCAACAGTGCACAAGTGTTCCCCTTTCTCTATATCGTCATAGTGCTTGTTATTTTTTGTCTTTTTAAAAATAGCCAATCTAACAGATATGAGGTAATATCTCATTGTAGTCTTGATTTATATTTCCATGATGATTAGTGATGTTGAACATCTTTTCATATGCCTGTTAGCCATTTGTATTTCTTCTTTTGAGAAATGTCTATTCAGGTCCTTTGCCCATCTTTAATTCAAGTTATTTGTTTCTTTGCTATTGAGTTGCATGAATTCTTTATATATTTTGGGTATTGTCCACTTATCATATATGATTTGCAAGTATTTTTTCCCATTCCATAGGTTGCCTTTTTACTCTCTTGGTTGTTTTCTTTGCTATGCAGAAGCTTTTCAGTTTGATGCAATCCTAATAGTCTATTTTATGTTTTGTTGCCATGCTTTTTGTGACATATCCAAATATTTGTTTTCCAGACCAATGTCAAGAAGCATTTCCCTGGGGCGCCTGGGTGGCTCAGTGGGTTAAGCCACTGCCTTCGGCTCAGGTCATGATCTCAGGGTCCTGGGATCGAGTCCCACATCAGGCTCTCTGCTCAGCAGGGGGCCTGCTTCCCTTCCTCTCTCTCTGTGATCTCTTCCCTTCCTCTCTCCTACTGTGATCTCTCTCTGTCAAATAAATAAATAAAATCTTAAAAAAAAAAAAGAAGCATTTCCCTAATGTTTTCTTCTAGTAGCTTTACAGTTTCAGGTCCTATCTTTAATTCTCTAATCCATGATTTTTGTATATGGTATGAGATAAGGGTCCAGTTTCATTCTTCTTGCACATGTGCATATCCAGATTTCTTGAATCATTTATTGAAGAGAGTATTCTTTCCCTATTATATGATGTTGACACCTTTGTCAAAGATCAATTGACCCTAGATGTATGAGCTTGTTTTGGGGCTCTGCATTATGTTCCATTGGTCTAGGCTGGTACCATAGTGTTTTGCTTAGTGTATATTTTGAAATCAGGAAGGGCAAGGCCTTCAGCTTTAAGGTTCTTCTTACACAAAGTTACTTTAGCTAATCAGGGTCATTTATAACTCCATACAAATTCTAGGATTATTTTTTTTCTATTTCTATAAGAATGCCATTGGAATTTTCCAATAGAAGTATAAATAACATACAGTGTTATATTAGTTTCAGGTGTACAACATAATGTTTCAACAATTCTATACATTACTCAGTGCTCACCACGATAAGCATAGTCACCATCTGTCACCAAACAACATTATTACAATCTTGTTGGCTGTGTTCCCTATCCTGTACTTTTCATCTCCATGATTTACTTATTTTGTAACTTGAAGTTTGTACCTCTTAATCCTCTTTATTGATTTCACCCATATGCCCAGCCACCTCCCCTCTGGCAACCACAAGTTTGTACTCTGTATTTAAGAGTCCATCTTTTTTGTCTATTTGATTTGTTTTGTTTCCTAAATTCCACAAGTGAGTGAAATTGTATGGCATTTCTCTCGCTCTATCTGACTTATCTCACCTAGAATTATACCCTCTAGGTTCATCCCTGTTATTGCAAATGGCAAGCTCTCGTTCTTTTTTTATGGCCAAGTAATATTCCAAATTCCATGCCACATCTTCTTTATGCCACTGGAATTTGGATGCACATCGCTCTGACTCTGTAGATCACTTTGAATAGTATGGAAAATTTAATATTAATTCTTCCAATTCATGTATACAGTGTATCTTTTTGTTTATCTCTGTCTTCTTTGAGTTTCTTCATCAGTGTTTTACAATTTGAGTCTGTAAGCCTTTATTTCTTTGGTTAAGATTATTCTTATGTATGTTATTCTTTTTGTTGCTATTGTGAATGGAGTTGTTTTATTAATTTTCTCTTTGAGTAGTTCATTGTGTATAGAAACACAATTGATTTTTATATGTTAGTTTTGCATCCTCCAACTTTACTGAATTTGTTGACTAGTTCTAAAAGATTGGTTTGTTGAGTTTTTATGTGCCTAGTTTTTTCTAGATTTTTTAAAAGGGTACATGGCCATGAACTAATGCATAACATGCCACTTATGAACAAGTGTCTCTAACTTATACTCATCTTTTCTGACTTCAGTGTAATTCTGACTTGATGCCTTCACTTACTGCTTATAAAACATGGAAATTTCTAGGACTTTGCTACCATAAATAAGATGATAGGCCATGTATGTTAAATTGGAAACATTCCAGAAACCCAGAGATGCTTATTTGCTCTAGTCATTGATGAACTGCCATTTTCTGACACCAAATTTTTGCTTATTTGGGGATGTAAGATGCTAAACTTTCACCACTTTGATCCCTATAATTCCTAAACTGTATTTTCATAATATAATTTCCAAGGCATGGTGACTTATTTTTCTGAATGGAGAGACAGAGCATTATGGGCACAGATAAATATGCTGGGGTGAACATTATAACAGACAGTTTGAAATCCATTCAGTTTCATTCAACAGAGTCTTACAAAGCACTTGTTAGAAAAACATCCCCACCAGCATTTGAAACTTGGACATACCACGTGGTTTATATGTGTCATTATCCTCTATGAGCCTGTTTCCTTATTCCTTGATTGGGAATAATGTTACTGACCCCAAAGACTATAAATAAGATTACATTAAATAATAAAAAATAATGGTTCTCCACCCTGGCTGTGTCTTAGTATCACCTGGAAAGATTTGAAAACATATGACTTCCTCTAGAGTCTAACTTAACTGGTTTGGTGTGGGATCTGAGCTCCAACAATTTTTAAAGCTCCCCAGGTGATTGTAATGTGCACCCTAGGCTAAGAAGCACAGAGATATATGAAAGTTCCTGGCTTAGTACCGACATTTTCTGAGGAAGCCTGACCTCTTTCTCTTCCTTATGTGCCAGACTCTGTTGGGAACCAGGTATTCAAAGGTCAGACATACCCCTGTCCTCAAGTTGCTCCCAGGCTCATGGGAAACATAGACAAGGAAAGAAATCATTACTCTGCAGTATGATAGGTGCAATAAAAGAAATTTGGATGAAGAAGAAAATCCATGATGGAGAAATTACTGGTTGTCTCAGAGAATCTAGGGATCTGGTATCACAAGTCACTGGTGGTCAAATTTCTACCTAGACACATGACCTAGGCTCCAGGCTGGCTCCACACTAACCTACTGTGTGGCTTTTGGCAAACTTTCTCTCTTATTGCTTGACTCACCTCATTTATTGAACAATATCCATTTAAAAAGTGGTCCATCCCCCCCACCACCACCTCACAAGACTGCTGAAAGAATGAACAACAGAACACTTTATAAACATATCATTAATTACATGCATGCTCTGTGAGCAAGAACTACTACTTTCACATCAGCACCTAACACATGCTGAAATCTCTTCCATATTAAAGCAAAACAAAAATAACTTCTTCAACTCCATGTCTCTTGTAGGTTCTCTCTCGCACTCTCCCTATTTCCCTCTCCCTCTATGGTTCCCTCTCCATTCCACCTCATAGCCAAAATTCTTTGAAAGGATTTATTACACTTGCTATTTGCACTTCCTTGTTCCCCACCCATTTCTCAACCCTTCATAGTCTGGTTTCTCCTCCCCTTGGCCTGAAACTTCTCAGGCCAAGGTCATTAAGTGGTGATCTGGTTTTTATTATGACCAGACTAAAAACCATTCCCTTCTTTGGAAACGGTATTTTCCATGGGTTTCTGTGGCATAGCCTTCCGCTAGGTGCCCTTCTGTGTCTCTGGCCATACATTTCCAGTATCCTTTCTAGCCACTATACTGTTGAGATGTTAGAATTTGTCAGGTACCTCCCTAGACTGCCTTTCTTTTTTTTTTTTTTTAATTTAATTTTATTTTTTCAGTGTTCCAAGATTCATTGCTTATGCACCACACCCAGTACTCTATGCAATACATGCCCTCCTTAATACCCACCACCAGCCTCACCCATCCCCGCCTTCCAAAACCCTCAGTTCATTTCTCAAAGTCCACAATCTCTTGTGTTTCTTCTCCCCCTCCAATTTCCCCCAATTCACTTTTCCTTTCCTTCTCCTAATGTCCTCCATGTTATTCCTTATGCTCCACAAGTGAAACCATATGATAATTGATACTCTCTGCTTGATTTATTTCACTCAACATAATCTCCTCCAGACCTATCTATGTTGATACAAAAGTTAGGTATTCATCCTTTCTGATGGAGACATAATATTCCACTGTATATATGAACCATATCTTTATCCATTCATCTGTTGAAGGGCATCTTGGCTCTTTCCACAGTTTGGCTATTGTGGACATTGCTGCTATGAACATTGAGGTGCATATGGCCCTTCTTTTCACTGCATCTGTATCTTTAGGGCAAAAACCCAGTAGTGCAATTGCAGGGTCATCAGGTAGCTCTATTTTTTTTTATTTTTTATTTTTATAAACATATAATATATTTTTATCCCCAGGGGTACAGGTCTGTGAATCACCAGGTTTACACACTTCACAGCACTCACCAAAGCACATACCCTCCCCAATATCCATAACCCCTCCCCCCTTCTCCCAACCCCCCTCCCCCCAGCAACCCTCAGTTTGTTTTGTGAGATTAAGAGTCACTTATGTTTTGTCTCCCTCCCAATCCCATCTTGTTTCATTGATTCTTCTCCTACCCCTTTAAGCCCCCATGTTGCATTACCACTTCCTCATATCAGGGAGATCATATGATAGTTGTCTTTCTCCAATTGACTTATTTCGCTAAGCATGATATGCTCTAGTTCCATCCACATCACAAATGGCAAGATTTCATTTCTTTTGATGGCTGCATAGTATTCCATTTTGTATATATACCACCTCTTCTTTATCTATTTATCTGTTGATGGACATCTAGGTTCTTTCCATAGTTTGGCTATTGTGGACATTGCTGTATAAACATTCGGGGGCATGTGCCCCTTCGGATCACTACGTTTGTATCTTTAGGGCAAATACCCAGTAGTGCAATTGCTGGGTCATAGGGCAGTTCTATTTTACACATTTTGAGGAACCTCCATGCTGTTTTCCAGAGTGTAGGAGGATTCCCCTTTACCCGCATGCTTTCCAGCATCTGTCATTTCCTGACTTTTAATTTTAGCCATTCTGACTGGTGTGAGGTGATATCTCATTGTGGTTTTGATTTGTATTTCCCTGATGCCGAGTGATATGGAGCACATTTTCATGTGTCTGTTGGCCATCTGGATGTCTTCTTTGCAGAAATGCCTGTTCATGTCCTCTGCCCATTTCTTGATTGGATTATTTGTTCTTTGGGTGTTGAGTTTGCTAAGTTCTTTATAGATTCTGGACACTAGTCCTTTATCTGCTATGTCGTTTGCAAATATCTTCTCCCATTCTGTCAGTTGTCTTTTGGTTTTGTTAACTCTTTCCTTTGCTATGGAAAAGCTCTTGATCTTGATAAAATCCCAATAGTTCATTTTTGCCCTTGCTTCCCTTGCCTTTGGCGATGTTCCTAGGAAGATGTGGCTGAGGTCAAAGAGGTTGCTGCCTGTGTTCTCCTCAAGGATTTTGATGCATTCCTTTCTCACATTGAGGTCCTTCATCCATTTTGAGTCTATTTTCATGTGTGGTGTAAGGAAATGGTCCAATTTCATTTTTCTGCATGTGTCTGTCCAATTTTCCCAGCACCATTTATTGAAGAGGCTGTCTTTTTTCCATTGGACATTCTTTCCTGCTTTGTTGAAGATTAGTTGACCATAGAGTTGAGGGTCTATTTCTGGGCTTTCTATTCTGTTCCATTGATCTATGTGTCTGTTTTTGTGCCAGTACCATGCTGTCTTGATGATGACACCTTTGTAACAGAGCTTGAAGTCTGGAATTGTGATGCCACCAACTTTGGCTTTCTTTTTCAATATCCCTTTGGCTATTTAAGGTCTTTTCTGGTTCCATATAAATTTTAGGATTATTTGTTCCATTTCTTTGAAGAAGATGGATGGTACTTTGATAGGAATTGCATTAAATGTGTAGATTGCTTTAGGTAGCATAGACATTTTCACAATATTTATACTTCCCATCCAGGAGCATGGAACATTTTTCCATTTCTTTGTATATTCCTCAATTTCTTTCATGAGTACTTTATAGTTTTCTGAATATACATTCTTAGCCTCTTTGGTTAGGTTTATTCCTAGGTATCTTGTGGTTTGGGGTGCAATTGTAAATGGGATTGACTCCTTAAGTTCTCTTTCTTCTGTCTTGTTGTTGGTGTAGAGAAATGCAACTGATTTCTGTGCATTGATTTTATATCCTGACACTTTACTGAATTCCTGTACAAGTTCTAGCAGTTTTGGAGAGGAGTCTTTTGGGTTTTCCACATA
Source organism: Mustela putorius furo (assembly GCF_011764305.1). Lineage (NCBI taxonomy): Eukaryota > Metazoa > Chordata > Mammalia > Carnivora > Mustelidae > Mustela > Mustela putorius. The sequence goes on along the minus strand of NW_025422005.1, from coordinate 38,196,213 downwards.
TAATATCATATCATCTGCGAAGAGTGAGAGTTTGACTTCTTCTTTGCCAATTTGGATGCCTTTAATTTCCTTTTGTTGTCTGATTGCTGAGGCTAGGACTTCTAGTATTATGTTAAATAGCAGTGGTGATAATGGACATCTCTGCGGTGTTCCTGACCTTAGTGGAAAAGCTTTCAGTTTTTCTCCATTGAGAATGATATTTGCGGTGGGTTTTTCATAAATGGCTTTGATAATATTGAGGTATGTGCCCTCTATCCCTACACTTTGAAGAGTTTTGATCAGGAAGGGATGCTGTACTTTGTCAAATGCTTTTTCAGCATCTATTGAGAGTATCATATGGTTCTTGTTCTTTCTTTTATTGATGTATTGTATCACATTGATTGATTTGCGGATGTTGAACCAAACTTGCAGCCCTGGAATAAATCCCACTTGGGTGTGGTGATCAATCCTTATAATGTACTGTTGAATCCTATTGGCTAGTATTTTGGTGAGAATTTTCATATTTGTGTTCATCAAGGATATTGGTCTAGAGCTCTCTTTTTTGATGGTATCCTTGTCTGGTTTGGGGATCGAGGTGATGCTGGCCTCCTAAAATGAGTTTGGAAGTTTTCCTTCCATTTCTATTTTTTGGAACAGTTTCAGGAGAATAGGAATTAGTTCTTCTTTAAATGTTTGATAGAATTCCCTCTGCAAGCCATCTGGCCCTGGGCTTTCGTTTGTTTGGAGATTTTTAACCCGCCTGGCCACCCAGGCGCCCCTGTTTGTTTGGAGATTTTTAATGACGGTTTCAATATCCTTACTGGTTATGGGTCTGTTCAGGCTTTCTATGTCTTCCTGGTTCAGTTGTGGTATTTTATATGTTTCTAGGAATGCATCCATTTCTTCCAGATTGTCAAATTTGTTGGCGTAGAGTTGCTCATAGTATTTTCTTATAATTCTCTGTATTTCGTTGGTGTTGGTTGTAATCTCTCCTATTTCATTCATTATTTTATTTATTTGGGTCCTTTCTCTTTTCTTTTTGATAAGTCTGGCCAGGGGTTTATCAATTTTATTAATTCTTTCAAAGAACCAGCTCTTAGTTTCATGATTTGTTCTATTATTTTTTTGGTTTCTATTTCATTGATTTCTGCTCTGATCTTTATGATTTCTCTTCTCCTGCTGGGTTTAGGGTTTCTTTCTTGTTCTTTCTCCAGCTCCTTTAGGTGTAGGGTTAGGTTGTGTACTTGAGACCTTTCCTGTTTCTTGAGAAAGGCTTGTACCGCTATATATTTTCCTCTCAGGACTGCCATGTTGTGTCCCAAAGATTTTGAACTGTTGTGTTTTCATTATCATTTGTTTCCATGATTTTTTTCAATTCTTCTTTAGTTTCCTGGTTGACCCATTCACTCTTTAGAAAGATGCTGTTTTGTCTCCATGTATCTGGGTTCTTTCCAGATTTCCTCTTGTGGTTGAGTTCTAGCTTCAGAGCATTGTGGTCTGAAAATATGCAGGGTATGATCCCAATCTTTTGATATCAGTTGAGTCCTGATTTGGGACCGAGGATGTGATCTATTCTGGAGAATGTTCCATGTGTACTAGAGAAGAATGTGTATTCTGTTGCTTTGGGATGAAATGTTCCGAATATATCTGTGATGTCCATCTGGTCCAGTGTGTCATTTAAGGCCCTTATTTCCTTGTTGATCTTTTGCTTGGATGATCTCTCCATTTCAGTGAGGGGAATATTAAAGTCCCCTACTATTATTGTATTACTGTTGATGTGTTTCTTTGATTTTGTTATTAATTGGTTTATATAGTTGGCTGCTCCCACATTGTGGGCATACATATTTAAAACTGTTAGATCTTCTTGTTGGACAGACCCTTTGAGTATGATATAGTGTCCTTCCTCATCTCTTACTATAGTCTTTGGCTTAAAATCTAATTGATCTGATGTAAGGATTGCCATTTCTGCTTTCTTCTGATGTCCATTAGCATGGTAAATCCCTTTCCACCCCCTCACTTTAAATCTGGAGGTGTCTTTGGACTTAAAATGAGTTTCTTGTAGGCAACATATAGATGGGATTTGTTTTTTTATCCATTCTGATACCCTGTGTCTTTTGATTGGGGCATGTAGCCCATTAACATTCAGGGTAACTATTGAGAGATATGAATTTAGAGCCATTGTATTGCCTGTAAGGTGACTGTTACTGTATATTGTCTGTGTTCTTTTCTGATCTACCACTTGTAGGCTCTCGCTTTGCTTAGAGGACCCCTTTCAATATTTCCTGTAGAGCTGGTTTGGTGTTTGCAAATTCTTTCAGTTTTTGTTTGTCCTGGAAACTTTTAATCTCTCCTTCTATTTTCAATGATAGCCTAGCTGGATATAGTATTCTTGGCTGCATGTTTTTCTCATTTAGTGCTCTGAATATATCATGCCAGCTCTTTCTGGCCTGCCAGGCCTCTGTGGATAAGTCTGCTGCCTATCTAATATTTTTACCATTGTATGTTACAGACTTCTTTTCCCGGGCTGCTTGCAGGATTTTCTCTTCATCACTAAGACTTGTAAATTTTACTATTAGGTGACGGGGTGTAGGCCTATTCTTATTGATTTTTAGTGGTGTTCTCTGAACCTCCTGAATTTTGATGCTTGTTCCCTTTGCCATATTGGGGAAATTCTCCCCAATAATTCTCTCCAGTATACCTTCTGCTCCCCTCTCTCTTTCTTCTTCTTCTGGAATCCCAATTATTCTAAGGTTGTTTTGTCTTATGGTGTCACTTATCTCTCGAATTCTTCCCTTGTGGTCCAGTCGCTGTTTGTCCTTCTTTTGCTCAGCTTCTTTATTCCCTGTCATTTGGTCTTCTATATCAGTAATTCTTTCTTCTGCCTCATCTATCCTAGCAGTGAGAGCCTCCATTTTTTATTGCACCTCATTAATAGCTTTTTTTTATTTCAACTTGGTTAGATTTTAGTTCCTTTATTTCTCCAGAAAGGGCTTTTATATCTCCCAAGAGGGTTTCTCTATTATCTTCCATGCCTTTTTCGAGCCTGGCTAGAACCTTGAGAATTGTCATTCTGAACTCTAGATCTGACATATTACCAATGTCTGTATTGATTAGGTCCCTAGCCTTCGGTACTGCCTCTTGTTCTTTTTTTTTTTTGTGGTGAATTTTTCTGCCTTGTCATTTTGTCCAGCTAAGAGTATATGAAGGAGCAAGTAAAATACTAAAAGGGTGAATAAGGAAAATAAGCTTTAACCAAATCAGAAGAGATCCCAAATCATGAGGGGGGAGAAAGGGGATAAAAACTGGTTCAGAAAGAAAGAAAGAAAGAAAGAAAAGAAAAGAATTAAGAAAAGAAAATGAATAAAAAAGTATAAAAAGGAAATATATATATATTAGATAAACTAGTTAAAAACACTTTTAAAAAGAAAAGGGTAAAACTTTAAAAAATTTTAGCAGAAGAAGAGAAAAAAATGAAAAAGAAAAAAAATTTAATTAACTGCAAGACTAAAGAATCATAGGGAGAAAGCCATGAGTTCCGTGCTTTGCTTTCTCCTCCTCTGGAATTCTGCTGCTCTCCTTGGTATTGAAACCGCACTCTTTGGTACGTGAACTTGGTTTTAGCTGGATTTCTTGTTGATCTTCTGGGGGAGGGTCCTGGTGTAGTGATTCTCAAATGCCTTTGCCCCAGGCGAAACTGCACCGCCCTTACCAGGGGCCGGGCTGAGTAATCCGCTCCGGTTTGCTTTGGGAGCTTTTGTTCCCTGAGCACTTGTTCCCTGAGCACTTTCCGTAGAGTTCGGGAGGCGGGAATAAAATGGCGGCCTCCTGGTCTCTGGCCCGGAGGAACCAAGAGCCCAGGGCCCCACTCCTCAGTGGGCCCTCAGAGAACAGCGCCCAGTAACTCCTGTCTGCCTGATCTCCGGCCGTGCTCTGACCTCACCGAGCCTGTGACCAGTTCAAGGTAACCCCGAGCTGTGAGCTCCCTGTCGGCTCTGTCTCTGCAGCCAGCATCCCCGTTCTAATAACTGTAAGTTCTGCGACACTCAGACACCCCCGATCCTTCTGTGACCCTGCGGGACCTGAGGCCACAATGACCCCGCGTGGGCTTCACCCTGGTTTAGCCTCTGGAGCAATGACCCTTAGCGGAACAGACTTTTAAAAGTCCTGATTTTGTGCTCCGTTGCTCTGCCGCTTGCTGGGAGCCAGCCCCTCCCCCTGGGGTCTATCTTCCCGTCGCTTTGGATTCACTTCTCCGTCAGTCCTACCTTTCAGAAAGTGGTTGATTTTCTGTTTCTAGAATTGCTGTTCTTCTTCTCTTTGATCTGCCGATGGATTTGTAGGTGTTTACAATCTTTAGATAAGCTATCTAGCTGATCTCCTGCTATCTGAAGTAGTCTCAGCCTGCTACTTCTCCGCCATCTTGGGGGTAGCTCTATTTTTAATTTCTTAAGGAATCTTCACACTGATTTCCAAAGTGGCTGCACCAGCTAGCATTCCCACCTACAGTGTAAGAGGGTTCACTTTTCTCCACAACCTCTCCAACACTTGTTATTTCTTGCCTTGTCAGTTTTTACCGTTCTAACTAGTGTAAGGTGGTCTCTTGATGTGGTTTTTATTTGAATTTCCCTTGGAGAGAATTATTGTAGAGAACTTCCCTAATATGACAAAGGGAACAAGCATCAAAATCCAGGAGGCACAGAGAACTCCCCTCAAAATCAATAAGAATAGGCCTACACCCCGTCACCTACTAGTAAAATTTACAAGTCTTAGCAACAAAGAGAAAATCCTGAAAGCAGCCTGGGAAAAGACGTCTGCAACATACAATGGTAAAAATATTAGATTGGCATTGGATTTATCCACAGAGACCAGGCAGGCCAGAAAAAACTGGCATGATATATTCAGAGCACTAAATGAGAAAAACATGCAGCCAAGAATACTATATCCAGCTGGGCTATCATTGAAAATAGAAGGAGAAATAAAAAGCTTCCAGGGCAAATAAAAACTGAAAGAATTTGCAAACACCAAACCAGCTCTACAGGAAATATTGAAAGGGTCCTCTAAGCAGAGAGACCCTAAAAATAGTAGATCAGAAAGGAACAGAGACAATATACAGTAACAGTCACCTTACAGGCAATACAATGGCTCTAAATTCATATCTCTCAATAGTTACCCTGAATGTTAATGGGCTACATGCCCCAATCAAAAGACACAGGGTATCAGAATGGATAAAAAAACAAATCCCATCTATATGTTGCCTACAAGAAACTCATTTTAGACCTGAAGACACCTCCAGATTTAAAGTGAGGGGGTGGAAAGGGATTTACCATGCTAATGGACATCAGAAGAAAGCAGGAATGGCAATCCTTACATCAGATCAATTAGATTTTAAGCCAAAGACTATAATAAGAGATGAGGAAGGACACTATATCATACTCAAAGGGTCTGTCCAACAAGAAGATCTAACAATTTTAAAAATCTATGCCCCTAACATGAGGGAGACTATATATATATATATATATATATATATATATATATATATACCAATTAATAACAGAATCAAAGAAACACATCAACAATAATACAATAATAGTAGGGGACTTTAACACCCCCCTCACTGAAATGGAGAGATCATCCAAGCAAAAGATCAACAAGGAAATAAGGGCCTTAAATGACACACTGGACCAGATGGACACCACAGATATATTCAGAACATTCCATCTGAAAGCAACAGAATACACATTCTTCTCCAGTGCACATGGAACATTCTCCAGAATAGATCACATCCTGGGTCATAAATCAGGTCTCAACCAGTATCAAAAGATTGGGATCATTCCCCGCATATTTTCAGACCATGATGCTCTGAAGCTAGAACTCAATCACAAGAGGAAATCTGGAAAGAACCCAGATACATGGAGACTAAACAGCATCCTTCTAAAGAATGAATGGGTCAACCAGGAAATTAAAGAAGAATTGAAAAAATTCATGGAAACAAATTATAATGAAAACACAACAGTTCAGAATCTGTGGGACACAGCAAAGGCAGTCCTGGGAGGAAAATATATAGCGATACAAGCCTTTCTGAAGAATCAAGAAAGGTCTCAAATACACAACCTAACTCTACACCTAAAGGATCTGGAGAAAGAACAAAGAAACCCTAAACCCAGCAGAAGAGAAATCACAAAGATCAAATCAGAAATCAATGAGCTAGAAACAAACAAACAACAACAACAACAACAAAAAAAAAAAATAGAAAAAATCAATGAAACTAAGAGCTGGTTCTTTGAAGGAATTAATAAGATTGATTTGAATTTCCCTGATGGCTAATGATGATGAACATTTTTTCATGTGTCTATTAGCCATTTGTGTATGCCTTCTAGGAGAAGTGTCTGTTTATGTCTTCTACCCATTTTTTGACATGATTATCTGTTTTTTGGTTGTTGAGTTTGAGGAGTTCTTTATAGATCTTGTATATCAGTGCTTTGTAGTGTCATCTGAGAATATCTTCTCCTGGGGCACCTAGGTGGCTCAGTGGGTTAAAGCCTCTGCCTTCGGCTCAGGTCATGATCCCAGGGTCCTGGGATCGAGCCCCACATTGGGCTCTCTGCTCAGTGGGGAGCCTGCTTCCTCCTCTCTCTCTGTCTGCCTCTCTGCCCACTTGTGATTTGCCTGTCAAATAAATAAATAAAAATCTAAAAAAAAAAAAATTCTCCTATTCCATGGTCTGCCTCTTGTTTTGTTGACTGTTTCCTCTGCTTTGCAGAAGCTTTTGATCTTGCTGAAGTCCCAAAAGTTCATTTTTGCTTTTGTTTCCTTTGGAGGCATGTCTTGAAAGAAGTTGCAATGGCCGATGTCAAAGAGGTTACCATCTATGTTCTCCTCTAGAATTTTGGTAGATTCCTGCCTCATTTTGAGGTCTTTTATCCATTTCGAGTTTATCTTTGTGTATGGTGTAAGAGAATGGTCAGGTTTCATTCTTCCACACATGGCTGTCCATTTTTCCCAGCACCATTTATTGAAGAGACTGTCTTTTTTCCACTGGATATTTTTTCCTGCTTTGTTGAAGATTTTTTGACCATAAAGTTGTGAGCCCATATCTGGACTCTCTACTCTCTTTTCATTCTCTAAAGCCTTCCTGCATTATCTCATCCCCCTTGTGGCTTTAATTATCATCTCTCTGTAGCAGGATCCCCAATCTGTGCTTCCTCCTTGTCTTTCTCTGGAACTCCAACCCTTTCTATCCAACTTCCCTCTTATTATTTCCACTGTGATGTCCCACAGACTCATCAATTGTGTTTTAAAACATAACTCATTATCTTTCTTCAGATTCAAAAGTACCTCTTTTTTTTTTGTTTGAATCAACTCAGGAAATTCTGTGGTCACTTAAGTCCAGTTGCCAGAGCCAGAAACGTTTGAGTCATCTGTGACTCCTTTCACTCCTCCATCCTCAAAAGCAACAGGACTTAGTCACTGAGTTCTATTGATTTAAAAAATGTCCTCTTCCCCCTACTTCTCTAGTCTAAATGATCATGATATCACTCTTCTATTTAAACCTACCTGGTAACCTCCCATATTCTTAATTTAACTTGGCATATTAAGAATTAATATTAAGAATATTCCCATATTCTTATTTTAACTTGGCCTGCAAGGTCTTGCATTATCTAGTGTTCACCTGTCTCTTTAACTCATCGTACCCCTCTCAAGTTCTTCCTGTGGTATACAAAACTTTTTAGTTCCCTGAATACACCGTGCTTTCTCTCACCTCTGAGTCTTTGATTTGTTGGTCTACTTTTCCTTGCCCCTTTCACCCTGTCCAGGCTAACTCCCACATGCCCTTCAGAATTAAGTGGATATGCTATTTCCTCCATAGCATTTTCTCTGACTCCTTTGGTCTGAGTTTTTGTCCCTCCTGTTTATTCTAATAAATCCCTATGTCCACTCCCTTTATAGGCTGGTCAGTGATCACCTGCCTATTTATTTATCTCTACCACCTAACTTGATAACAAGGACTAGACTATGGTTTTGTTGTTCTTTGCTCTATTTCCAGTGGCTAGCATAGTTCTTGGTATGTAACAGATGGTTAATGTATGCTTGTCAAAAGAATGAGTATGTGATGAATAATGAATGAGTGGAAGTAAATAAGAAAAGGCCTTTGCCCTCAAGCAGCTCACAGTTTAGTGGAAATGAAAGATATAGATGCAATTATCTTTAACAAAGATGAATGGAATCAGTAGTAATTCAGGATGCAAAGTACTAAGAAAAGGGAAAGGAGAAATTTTTTTCAACTGGAAAAATTGGTGAAGCTATTTTAACGGAGACAGTGTTGGAGTAGCCTTTAATAAAATATTCACTATAATAATTCAAATGATAGTAGCTACTGTGTATGAATGCTTATAATGTGTGAGGCACTGTGGTAAAAACCTTCCATGTAATATCTTGTTTATTCCTTTCATTAACTTATAAATTGGTTCTTTTTATTTCCAATTTATAGACAAGGAAATCAAGAGGTTAAACATGTTAAGCAAGTTCACCGGGCCAGCTAGTGGAGGAGCTAGAACTCTCCTAGGCAGGAACTGTGTCCCATTCCTCTTTTAGTCTCAGTGCCTAGCACTGGGCATGGCATAAAGTAGGATCTCATCAACAGTAATCAAATAAGGTTAACAAGTTTGGAGAGCTAATGTACAGCATGGTGATGATGATAGATCATTATACTGTATCATATATTTGAATGTTGCTGAGAGAGTAGAACTAAACTGATCTCATAACAAAAAAAAAAAAGAAAGAAAGAAAGAAAGAAAAGAAATAGTTACTATGTGACAGGATGGAGGTGGTAGCTAAGGCTATGGTGATAATCACTTTGTAATATGTAAATGTATCAAATCAACACTTGCCTTCCTTAAACTTATACAATGTTGTGTGCCCATTATATCTCAAGCTAGGGGAAAAAGAAACAAAACAAGAAGTTACCAAATGAAACAATAGGAGAATAGAATTTTAAGAAGTTCAAAAGAAAGATGTATGACTTTGACAGGGTCAGAAACAGGCCATGCTCTTTTTTAAAGGACCTCACAAAAACCAAAGCAAAAAAATTAAAAAATTAAAGCCACAAGGGGGATGAGATCATGCAGGAAGGCTTTAGAGAATGAAAAGAGAGTAGAGAGTCCAGATATGGACTCACAACTCTATGGTCAAAAAATCTTCAACAAAGCAGGAAAAAATATCCAGTGGAAAAAAGACAGTCTCTTCAGAATCCTGTTTAATATTAACTAACAAAACTATAAGTATGTCTGTGCTGACTCAGCCTTCGGCTCCATTAGCAGCCCTGCCTCCTGGAAATGAATGAAGGAAACTCAAAGGCCTAGGAATGTTTTACTGATGTGGTATAGATTAGCTTTGGTAGTGAAGATTCGAAGGGATATAAATAACCTACAACAGAAAGAAGTGCCATATGGACAAGTGCATACTTTAATGACATGCAGCAATTATGACCACCTCCTCTCCTCCCCTGAATGCCAGTCCCTCAGGAGTGCCTCAACACTGAAGCCAGCGGCCAGGACACCCATGGGCAGTTTACTGATGGAAAAAAAGCCTGTCAGAACTGTCATTCTTTCTTTTGCTTCTGTCACCCCATGACTTGTTTGTGAAATTCCTAAATTTGGTTGTGAGCTGACTGTTTTGACAGTCCGTTTTAATGAATGTTTTTCTTAAGTTCTTGGGGGTCTGCATATTTTTTTCTGCATCTGGGCGATGTGGAAAGATTTCTTCTTTTTAGGAGCTAGGGAGCCTCAGAAAATGTCTCTCAGAATCTACCATACCACAGCTCTTCAGTGAGAACTGCAGAGCCCTACTGCTGAAAAAAATAACTTTCTTTCCTTCGAGGTTCAACTGAAAATGAACTTTAATTATTTTACTAAGATCATTTGAGAGAGATAAATAATAATGTTCAGCAAATCTCACTGAATTCTTGAACATTGTGGTTCCGTTGTATTTCACTTCAAACGAGAGCAGCCGTATTTACTGAGTACCTACCATCAGCTTTGTAAAGCTAGGGTTGCCTCATCTACGAAAAATCCAGAAAATTAAAGGCTTCTTGTCAGATGTTATAGGTCCCTGTTTAATGTGTCACACATTGAAGCAAAATTAAGATTAAGGAAATCTTTCTAATTGGGTCTATTCATTTCTTTTGGCCTATTCTAGGAATTAAAATTTGATAGCAGTGGTCAAATACGGGTGATCAAGTTCGGATCATTGTCACGACAGTGGGAGAGAGTCTCAAAATTAGGATGTATGGAAAAGTTAGAGGGCTTAATAATAATGAATACACCACATGTGTATTCATGTGTATACACCACAAGTGACCATATAGGAAGCCTCAACATAAACATCCCAAGGCATTCAGTAGAGTTCTAGTATGTTCTTTCAATTCTTTAAATTTGTGGAAACTTGTGGCCACATGTAGCTAAAGAATGGTATGTATTCCATATGTTCTGTATTTCTTTTATTCCTGCACTGCATATGTCTTGTCATCTCCTTCTCTTTCATGAGCTGACTGGTTTTTTCCCTTGCAAGTTTGTATTTAACTATCACTTTAATAATAGGTGTCTTAGTATTTGAGGAAAAATATTAGTCCCTGCTTAGATTCTTAATTGTATTCTTCAACAGTGGTATTCCTGAGGAGGGTTTGCATTTCTCCCAATATGCTCTGCAAAATGACCACTGCTTATGAATAATTTCAAGGGAAATGGCTTTTCCCTGTGTGTGTTTATGAGGCCTGCTGCTGTCGATCTCTAACCCGAGCATGCTACAACCAATGGCTTTAATTGTCTGCAGTGGCTGTGGAGGTGGAAGTGGGAGCGAAGTTTGCTTTTGATCCTTTCAATAGGAAAAATGGATTCCTTACTCAGTCCTGAGATGAAAACAGAAAGAACTGTCATCACCAAGATATGTCCTATTAACTACTGTATAACCACCCTCATGGGTGTATGCATTAAATTTCCCATGATCTCCAAATAGTCCAAACACTCCAATTATCATTCAATCTTTTTACCTTGTTTCAGGCATGCTCAAGGAGGCAAGGTATTTTGTTTATAGTCTAACATAGTTTAGAAGCAGCACATGTAAAGAAACTGAGAGGATTTGCAAGAGGCAGACACAGCTAGCAATATGACTGCATGAAAAAGCCAATGATCCTATATAAGCTAGCCAAACAAGCAAGACATAGTGATTTCAGAATAGATGCAAAAAATAGTTTTGCAAAAAATAATTACAGCTTTACAGGTTCATTTATGTTGTACCTTGCCTATATAGGAACATTAGAAAAGGTATGATATGATTTATGATGATTGCATTCAAAAGCTAAAATGAATAAGAAAGCTTTGAAGTTGCTGAATTGTCTACAGCTATGTAGAAAGACTAAGGCTCTGAGGGAGGGTAGGTTCTGTGGTAAGAGACAGTTTAATTCATAGCTCTTCTCTTCTCTAGCTGTGCAGTGGGAAAATTCCTTCACCTCTCTGATATTCAGCTTCCTTCTGTATAATGGAAAATGTATTTTAAATGCATAGGATGAAGTGAGAAGTAAATAAGATAACATAAATTTAGAGGCTTTAGCTCATTGCTTGGCACATCGCTAATGCTCAGTATACTAAAATACTCTTACTCCTGTAAACCTCTGGACAATTTGGAATACATGAGACATTTATGTACTTAAAAATTCCACTGCAGTAAAGCAGTAAGCTCCCTTATAGGGAATTTATTTTATTTTCAGGGAGATTCACCACTTGCCTATAAAATTAGAAACTTGGCATCAGAGAGCATGAAGAAGAGAAAAAGGAACACTGTATTGGTTGATTCTCCCTCCCTCCTGTAAATGGCAACTTTGCTCACTACTTTGGATGTCTGATCTCAAAGGGATTGCCAGCCCATGAATTGGCATGATGCTATGAGAGTGAGTTGAGCCACCGTGCAGGGATTGGTGTTTGGTCTAATCACAAACTATCAGCTGGGGCCTGGAGGAGTGAATCACAATTTGGCTGAAAGCTGTTCTCCTATAAGGTCAGGACAAGTCACTTTCTTCCCCAAAAGAACAGAGTTATAAGAACAGCAGCTCTTAGAAGGGTCTGTAAAAAACTGGAGGGAAGTCGGGGAAGCAATTTGGAAGTTTCAGAGAAAATTTTTAAAATTCAACTTTCTCTAACCTTGCCCTCTCAAGGTACAAATTACACACACACAAACACAAACACACACACACACGCACATGCACACGTGCACACACACACACACACACACACACGCACACATGCCCATATGCTGCTATTTTGATACTCCATACTTCTGCTTAAACAATTCCCTCTTTTTTCTCCTTTTCTTGCTCTGTTGAACTTAAATTTCAAAGATTCAGCACTGGTTTCAACTCTTGTGAAATCTCTTCCAGGATTCCTTAGGCTGGATTATGAGGCTCTCCTCTGGGTCCCCAGAACCCTGCATTTATCCCACTGCAACAGTATCCTGAGCTTCCCTGGATTTTAACTTTGTCTATATCTTAGCACTTATGTTGTGATTAGAACGTGAGAGATGCCCAATGAAGTTTATTTGAGCTGACTCAAAGAAGGGCCAGGGACTCCAAAAGGTTGTGCATGACAGTCATTTCAAGATGAAGACCTCCAGGCTGGAGAATGAAGAATTGTGTTGACAATAGCCTCCTTCTAGCTGGTGTCTATAAACCTTCAGAGTGCCTTACCAGCAGGCCATTTTTTTTCTCCCTTACTTGCTCCAGAATGAAACACAGTCTTATAGATTGCATCTATCTCCCTGCTTTGGGGGAAATACATGGTCCTTTGGAGCTTTACTTAAGACCCTCAAAAAAGTAAACAGAAATACTCATTTATTAAGCTCCATAGTATGCCAGCTGCATTATTTTATTCAAACCTTACCACATCTTAGTGTGATATTTTAGACCCCATTTTATAAATGAGAAAATAGAGATTCTAAGATTTTTCCTTAGAAACAGCTAAATACATGAGGTAGAGAAGTTCCCGGCAATCTCTAACTCTCTTGTTTTGTTTGTTTTGTTTTGCTTTTTCCATCTAAATCAGATTAGGAAAAGCAAAGTTTCATGGGAATGCAGACAGTGACTATTGATGGTAAAGCAATATTCCAGAGCTTACAAGGCACTTTCCACATCCAAGTCTACACTGAATCCATATGTGGTCCTAAGCGGCAGGCACTGTACCAATCAACCACATTGTTCAGCTAGGGAGGCAAGGTGCAAGAAGGTTAAGTGACCTCCCAAATGTCACACAATTCAGGTCATCTCACCTCAAGACCATGTCCCACAGCTCCAAAGACCTGAGTGACCATCACCATTGATGTAGACTCAGCTCAGATGTTCAGAGACAGTGAAGCAGTTTTTGTGGCCACAGAAGGAGACTTGTCTTCTTCAGTCATCTGGTGCAGAATGTACTTATTTACTTATTTATAGCTCACATAATTCCTCTACGGATTTAAAACGGTTTTATATTGTATTAAGCCACCTAATCACATAAGCCAATTAATCCAAATCATTTGATGTCTTTGTTTTCATGACAAGAAGTAACCAAATTGGATATATTTTTACCTCCCCTTACCTTCCTCACTGATCTGCTCTAGCTCACTACCGCTCCTGGCCCCCAGCCTCCACCTCCCGCCAGTCTTCTGGCAATGTCATAGCTAACCTCCCTCTGCTTCCCAATCTGTACCTCTGTATATGCTGTTCCATTTGTTTCTCCAAACTATGTATGAGCTCTTTGCAACTCTTACCTCCCTCGCCCCATTCCCTTCCCCTTGATCTAATCGTCCTTTCCATAGAACTGTTTTGTTCCTCTCTTTAAAAATGTATTGCCCCCTTTCTTCTAATAAAGCTAGATTTCATATGCTTTTCTCTCTGACAACCCCAGCTTGACAGGGGCTGGGGTTGTAGCTTTTATCTCTGCATCTTTCACAATGCTTAGCATGAGGCCTGGTACACAGTCATGATCAGTATATGATTTAGCTCTCACTAGGCTCAAAGAGCTTGATGTTCTAAGTAAAATCATGTGTTTTATTTGGTTTTATGGGTGAGCAGGAAGGTAAACTATTACTCAATATTGATACACCTAATATTCTCATGGTCCCTCCGATCCTTTAGGTTTTTAAATGTAATATCACTTCTCAGTGAGATCTTTCCTGGCTAGCCTATCCAAAACTTCAAGTTCATCTCCAAATACCCATATTTGCCTCTGCTATTTGATTTTTCTCCATGGCGCTTATCACTATTCCAATGTACTGCCTATTCTACTTGTTTCACTTACCACCTGTTTTTCTCCATTGAAAGTGTGCTCCATGAGGGCAGGAGTTTTGCCAGTTTTGTTTGCTCTTTTATCTCTGGTGCCTATAACAGTGTCGGACACATAGTAAATGGTCAAAAAGTACATTTTGAATGAATGAATAAATACCACCAGGTATTGTCATAAAATGAAAACTGAAGGGCCTTATCAGCAACCTTATCATTGCTGTTCTGGTATTGCCATGTCTGGTTTTGGGGTAGTATTTAGAATAATGGATCTCAGTATGGGTCATGTTCATCATCTAAGATAACACAGAGTGACTAGCTGGGCCTGGAATTTGCACACAGGCACTGGAGTCACTGCTTAGGCAAATTACTTAATTACTGAGTCATTCGGTGCCTTGGTTTTCCCATCTGTAAAAAAGAGATAATATTAATACCTACTGCAGAAGGTTACAGACAGGATAAAAATCCATGTAAAATGCTAAGAACAGGAAGTTCTCAATAAATTATAGCAGTTATTATTTCCTTCGTTCTAGAAATCATCTATATGAGATACACTGATTCCTCATCTCCTTCTTTATTGTGTATTATATCTGTGTTTTTTAGTTGCAGTCAAATTATTATTTACTCTCAATGATTTTTACATTGCTTTGGTTGGCTATGTTCTAAACGCATTGCAGTGAATTTGTTACCAAACATTGTTACAGTATTTACATTTCTAAATTTTTACCATAAGTGGTAAATGTAAAAATAGAAGGCCTGCAAACATAGAGATGGACTTCTTGGATACAGTGTGCTTTTTGCTTTCCTCTGTCGTAAGTGAGTTTCTTTGGTAAGGTAGCTGGTAGAGTGAAAGATGCTAAAGGTTGAGGACCCTTGAAAAAGACAGGGCTTTGCAGCAAATGAGTAACCCACAATTTATGATTCTACCTCATAAAGATCCCTTGTTAGTTGCCTCAGCTCATGATTGCCTATTCTCTTCTCAATCAGCCCTTTGGGTAGAATGAGGGTCTAATTCAATTAAGCCATTGGATTGTAATTATAATTTTGAAATAGAAAATCCTCCAGGGATGTGATCGTATTTATTATTGGACAGATTCATACACCTCACAGCTGCAGGCTGGCTACAGTTCTCCGTCTCGTGACGCTGAGAAGCATGATACGATAGAAGGAACAATGCAGGAATGTTAGGTTTCGTAATGGTTCTTATACTGAAGTTTTCCTATCTTGGTAAGCATACATTTCTTCTAGGGAAAATCAGAAATGGTCCTAGATTTTCGTAGATAATAACTACTAATGTTTATTTAGCCCTTCTTTCATGCCAAGCACTATTTTAAGAGTTGTACATTTATCAGGTTGATTAACCTTCACAATTACTTTATGAGGTAGGTTTTATTATGTCCCCATTTTATAGGTTAAAAAACAGAGGTGGGTGTTTAGTATATCCCCATTTTGCATATAAGCAAGAAGAGGCATAGAAAGTAATTTTCCCAAGTTTACACAAGCAGGAATTAGTTGAACAGGCAGATAGCTCCAAAACTCTATTTTCAACATTTATACCAAACTGCCTCCTGAAGATAAAGGTCATGCATCTCAGAGCTTCCTCACATAAACTATGAAACAAACATTTGACATGCTACTCGTGTCATGTTCCATCCTATTCAAGAAGCTGTAAAGACAAACTGCATTCTGAACAATGACTACCACACTTAGCCATGCATGTTCCAGCACTACCATAGCCATCTTCTTTGTAGAGAAGTTAAATTAATCAGTTCAGTGATAAGTGAGACTTTTTTCTTTTCAGTGCTGCCTATTTTCCTTCAGTCATCTCTCTTCTCTCCCCCATTGCCCACCACAGGTCTAACTCCATAGGTACTCAAGATAGCATGGGAGGAAGGAAGGAATTGTGGCACTAGGTGAGACATACATGAAAGGCATGCCTCTAGAGGTAGGACAAATGCTGAGCAACAGACCCAGCCCTGGGGAAACACCACCTGATTTTCAAAGCCTGTGAGAATTACCCATTAAGGGGAGCCATTAACTTGTGAGATGAAATAGGGAGATTCCACTGGATGAAGAGAACCCAGGGACTGTGACATCAGACCATGTCAGCAAGAAAACAGCTGATTAGCACCAGCATATTGCTTCAGAAAACAAAGCCCAGAGCCCAAAGCTGAGAAACCTACTATATACTATATACCTAGTAATACACTAGAAGCTGAGCAATACTCAGACTCCTGGAAGGTGGTCCAGGAGGAGCAAGTAAATCTCCAGACTTAGAGGGAAGATGAAAAGAGACCTCTAAGGAGGTATAAGGGAAAGGGCCTCAGAATAGGGACCAAAGTAGAGCTGCAGATAAATACCATCCATGGAAATATGTGCTCTGGTATAAGGAAGCATGAAATGCTAAAAAAAAAAAACAAAAAACAAAAAAAAAAAAAAAAAACCATTTAGGAGTAACCAAAACCAGGCAGGAGTTAAGTTAGATCAGAGGGGTGAGGTTATTCACAGACAAAGAGAAGGGATGTATTCAAGAAACTGTGAGAAATTCACTATATTGGGAGCCAGGCCCTGATAAGTGTTGGCAGGAGGGCAAGGTGACTGCAAAAGATGATAGGGACCAAGTCAGGGAAGGCCTCACAAGTGCCAAGCTGAGGATTTTGGACTTTATCCTGAGGGCAGTGGGGAGTTGTAAAAAGGTACTTAGCAGAAGAGTGAAATAGTCAGTACACCTTTTAGGAAGGTCTAGTCTCTAATGTGAAGGATCATATGGATGAGGCAAGTCTGGATATGGGGAGATTAAAGAAGCTGATGCACCAATGCAGGCAAATGATGATAAGGCCTGACCCAGGGAGGTGATAATGGGGAGTGGAGCGGGAGATAGAGGTGGGAGGGGAAATGAGATGATTCCCTGAAACCTGAATGCATCTCACTGAAAGGCATACATTGTGCTGTCCCTGAGTCCTCCCTCTCACTTGCCTCCCTCCAACCCATCGCCAGCCCTTTCTGGTTTAATTTCTAAATCCTTTAGATCCATCTACTTCTCGCCATCTCCACTGCTTTCATTCTCTGTTAAACTCTCACCATTTCTGGGACCCCTGGGTGGGTCAGTCATTTAAGCTACTGCTTTCAGCTCAGGTCATGATCCCGGGGTCCTGGGATCCAGTCCCACATCAGGCTTCTTGTTCAGCAGGGAGCCTGCTTCTCCCTCTGCCTGCTGCTCCCCCCACTTGTGCTCTCTCTCTGTCTCACAAATCAATAAATAAAATCTAAAATAAATTAATTAATTAACTAATAAAAATAAACTCTACCATTTCTCCTGGATTTTTATAACAGCCTCCTAACTAGTTGTTCACCCTAAGTCTACTTGTACTTTCTCCTCTTCCACCACCATATAGCCCCCATCCATTTTCCTCATTACAGCTAGCATTTTTGTTTGTTTTTTTATATTTTAAATTGTCTTAATGGAAGTATAATTGACACACAATAAACTGCACATATTTAAAGTGTACAATTTGAAACTGAGAGACACACCAAAAAAAAAAAAAAACACTTTTAACTACAGAGAACAAACAGATGGTTTCCAGAGGGGAGGTAGGTGGTGGGATGGGTGAAATAGATGAAGGGGATTTAGAGTAAAAACAACTTTTTAAATTAAAAAAACAAAGTGTACACTTCGATAAATTTTGGCATATGTATGCACCCTTGAAACCATCACCACATCAAGATAATGAGCAATTTACTACCCCCAAAAGTTCTCTCATATCCTAATCTCTTCTCACTCCTCCCCACTCCCACTCATCCCCAGATAGCCACTGATCTTGTTTCTGTCACTATAGTTAGCATTTTCTAGAGTTTTATAAACAGAATCATGCAGGATTTTTCTAGAATTTTATATAAATGGCACCACTGAGTTTGTGTGCTTTTTCTGTTAGACTTCTTTTACTCTACATAATTATTTTGAGCTTCAACCACACTGTTGTGTGTATCAGTGGTTCATTACTTTTTATTGCTGTGTATAATTCCATTGTATGGATATACCACAGTCTGTTTACCCACTCATCTTTGCTGGTATGCATCTGAATTGTTTCCAGGTTTTAGCAGTTACAGACGAAGCTACTTTGAATATTCATTTACAATTCTTTGTTAAGGGCTTATATTTTCATGTCTCTTGGAGAAGAGTTTTTTAAGAAACTGCCAGACTTTTTTCCAAAGTGTACCATTTTACATTCCTACCAGCCATGTATGAGATTCCCACTTCTCCCTTCCTCCCCAGTACTTGGTATGAAAAGTCTTTTTAATTTTAGTGATTCTAATAGACGTGTAGTAGTTTTAATCTGCATTTCTCTAATGATTAAATGATGCTTAGCATTATTCATGTGCTTGTTTGCCATACATTTATCTCCTTGGGTAAACTGTCTGGATCTTTTACACACTTTTTTTTATCAGGTTGCTTATTTTCTTATTATTGAATTTTTAGAGTTCTTTATACACAAAGCTGGATTCAAGCCGTTTATCAGACATGTATTTTTTAAAATTTTTTCTGAGATCTTGATTTGTCTTTTTTTTAATTTATTTTTTATTTTCAGCATAACAGTATTCATTATTTTTGCACCACACCCAGTGCTCCATGCAATCTGTGCCCTCTATAATACCCATCACCTGGTACCACGACCTCCCACACCTGCCACTTCAAAACCCTCAGATTGTTTTTCAGAGTCCATAGTCTCTCATGGTTCACCTCCCCTTCCAATTTCCCCCAACTCCCTTCTCCTCTCTAACTCCCCATGTCCTCCATGCTATTTGTTATGCTCCACACATAAGTGAAACCATATGATAATTGACTCTCTCTGCTTGACTGATTTCACTCAGCATCATCTCTTCCAGTCCCGTCCATGTTGCTACAAAAGTTGGGCATTCGTCCTTTCTGATGGAGGCATAATACTCCATAGTGTATCTGGACCACATCTTCCTTATTCATTCGTCCGTTGAAGGGCATCTTGGTTCTTTCCAGTTTGGCGACCATGGCCATTGCTGCTATAAACATGGGGTACAGATGGCCCTTCTTTTCACGACATCTGTATCTTTGGGGTAAATACCCAGGAGTGCAATGGCAGGGCCATAGGGAAGTTCTATTTTTAATTTCTTGAGGAATCTCCACACTGTTTTCCAAAGAGGCTGCACCAACCTGCATTCCCACCAATAGTGTAAGAGGGTTCCCCTTTCTCCACATCCTCTCCAACACATGTTGTTTCCTGTCTTGCTAATTTTGGCCATTCTAACTGGCATAAGGTGATATCTCAATGTAGTTTTAATTTGAATCTCCCTGATGGCTAGTGATGATGAACATTTTTTCATGTGTCTGATAGCCATTTGTATGTCTTGATTGGAGAAGTGTCTGTCCATATCTTCTGCCCATTTTTTGATATGATTGTCTGTTTTGTGTGTGTTGAGTTTGGGGAGGTCATTATAGATCCTGTATATCAACCTTTTGTCTGTACTGTCATTTGCAAATATCTTCTCCCATTCCGTGGGTTGCCTCTTTGTTCTCTTGACTGTTTCCTTAGCTGTGCAGAAGCTTTTGATTTTGATGAAGCAACATGGCAGGATACAAAGTCAATGTACAGAAATCAGTGGCTTTCTTATACACTAACAATGAAAATACAGAAAGGGAAATTAGAGAATTGATTCCATTTACTATAGCACCAAGAACCATAAGATACCTGGGAATAAACCTAACCAAAGAGGTAAAAGATCTGTACTCGAGGAACTACAGAACACTCATGAAACAAATTGAAGAAGACACAAAAAGATGGAAGACCATTCCATGCTCTTGGATCAGAAGAATAACATTGTTAAAATGTCCATACTACCTAGAGCAATCTATACTTTTAATGCTATTCTGATCAAAATTCCACCGGTATTCTTCAAAGAGCTGGAGCAAATAATCCTAAAATTTGTATGGAATCAGAAGAGAGCCCAAATCGCTAAGGAAATGTTGAAAAACAAAAATAAATCACGTTACCTGATTTTAAGCTTTACTACAAAGCTGTGATCACCAAGACAGCATGGTACTGTCATAAAAACAGACACATAGACCAGTGAAACAGAGTAGAGAGCCCAGATATGTACCCTCAACTCTATGGTCAATTAATCTTCGACAAAACAGGAAAAAATATACAGTGGAAAAAAGACAGTCTCTTCAGTAAATGGTGCTGGGAAAACTGGGCAGCTATATGTAGAAGAATGAAACTCGACCATTCTCTTACACCGTACACAAAGATAAACTCAAAATGGATAAAAGACCTCAACGTGAAACAGGAATCCATCAGAATCCTAGAGGAGAACATAGGCAGTAATCTCTTCGATATCAGCCACAGCAACTTCCTTCAAGATATGTCTCCAATGGCAAAGGAAACAAAAGCAAACATGATTTGTCTTTTAATTGTCTTAACAGTTCTTTCAATGAACAGAAGTCTTAAAATTTTGGGGTGCCTGGATGGCTCAGTTGATTAAGCAACTGCCTTCAGCTCAGATCATGATCCTGGAGTCCAGGATTGAGTCTCACATCAGACTCCCAGCTCTGTGGGGAGTCTGCTTCTTTCTCTGACCTTCTCCCTTCTCATGCTCTCTCGCACTACCTGTTTCTCTCAAATAAATAAATAAAATCTTTAAAAAAGAAGTTTTAAAATTTTGATCAGGTTCATTTTATCAGTTTACTCTTGCATGGATCATGCTTTTGGTATTATATCTAATAAGTCTTTGCCTAATCCAGGGTTACAAAGATTTCCTCCTGTGTTTTCTTTTAGAAATTTTAGAGTGGCATGTTTTACATTTAGGTCTATGAGCTATTTGGAGTTAATTTTCATATGTCATGTGAGGTATGAATCAAACTGCCTTTTTTTTCCCCACATGAACCACGAATTGTCCTAGCTCCATTTATTGAAAAGACTGTTTTTTTCTCCACTGAATTGCTTTCACACTTTTGTTGAAAATTAGTTGTCTGTGTATGTGTGAGTCTATTTCTAGACTATATTCTGTTTCATGGATCTGATTATCCCCAAACTATACTGTCTTAATTACCAAAGGTTTAGAGTAAGTCTTGAAATCAGGTAGTGCTTGTATTTTAACTTTGTACTTTTTCAGTTATTTTGGCTGTTCTAGGTCCTTTGTATATCCATATGAATTTCAGATTTAGTGTGTGATTTTTTTTTTTTATAACAAAGCCTGCTGGACCTCAGGGCTTTGGTTTTGTTGTTGTTGCTTTGTTTTGTTTTGGGGGGGGGTGTATTTTTTACAATACAAATCTAAGTATATCTTTTTCCTTTTACAGTCTTCAGTAGCTTTCCTTATGCTTAGACTAACTTGTTCCCAGATTATATGCCCTGGCCTAGAAGGCTCTGTGGGATCTAGATTTGCCTCTCCTCTGCAGTCTCCTATCTCTTGGTTCCCAACTCTGGAGCCAAAGCACTCTCATCTCCTCTAGCTTCATGGATATGGCCTTGTTCCCTCCCACTTCAGGCATACACAAGTGCTATCCTCTCTGATAGACACACCAGCCCCACTCTGCTCACATCCTTCTGCCTGCTTATGTCTCTTCCCAACAGAAGTCTTACCTGAGCCCATCCATGCCCCCAGTTACATTAGATCCTCCTGCTAAATATTTCTTAACTCCCAATATTTTTCTTTTATGATACTTACATATGTAATATGTAATTTTTAAAATATTTCTAGACTTTAAGTGCTATGAAGACAAAATCTGTGTGTTTGCCAGTCTTTTTACTCTACCTAGCAAAAAAACTTGGCACTTAGTAAGTGCTTAGTAAATATTTGTTAAATTAATGAATACGGTAGAATTTTTGGCATGCTCACCCTTTTGCTTCATATCAAAGTGGATCTGGGACTTAAGGCGGGCCTGAATTGATGGGCAAGGAGACCAGAAAAGATGAGGTTAAGCCAAGAGAGACTGGGTTGCCTGACCTTGCTCAGGGTTCAGCCAGCCACCCAGGATGGATCCAATATGGTGTCTTGATGAAATGATCTTTGAATGATACACTCATTTGCAACAGTTCATGCACAAACATTTCCACTAAATTTCTCTTTATTGCCTTAAAATGTGGCCTGGAGGAGAAGCTGAGAAGAAAAGAATGAAAGGAAAAAAAAGAAAACTATTAAATTGTGTTTGGGAATTTTAACTTCTTTTATTCAAGCAACTGCTTTGCATAACTGAAGCACTTCTTGCTTCATTGCATTTTTCACTAGTTTGAAATGAGGCAAGAGAAGTTGGCTAGCCCTCCAACCTAAGGCCTTGTGACCATGTTAGAAAATAAAATTGTATTCTGTCTGTACCTTTGGGGCTTGGCAGAGGCATCTCAGATATGAAGTATCCCTTGGTGGCAACCTGAGGTAGCTCCACCCTTGCTCTTCCTTTCCCATCCTGGGGAGCCCCCAGGAACCAAAGCCCAAAGGTAAAATCTCAGCTCTGAATTCTAGTTGTGTGGCCATAATCCATTGTCTTCACATCTCTGGGCTTCTCATGTCACATTTGTAAAATCAGGGTAAGAATTACCCCTTTCTCTACCTAATTTACAGCAGTGTTGTGAAACTTAACAAGATAATAATTAAGTTATATAGAACAGCTCTTATATGACAGGAACCATGCTGGTCACTTTACAGCTGTGAATTCTAATTATCACAATAGCCTTCTAATTCTAAGGTAGGTATTCGTTTTCTCATTTTTATATATCAGGAAACTGAAGCTAAGAGGAAATGAGTCAAGTGCCCCAAATTATGAAGGTTCCTGAATGCCAGGCTTAGTGCTTACAGTTTAAAGGATGATGTGGAAAGGGTTAAACAAAGGGTTCAACAACAAGGGTTATGACAAAGTTTATTCAGGTTTTAAAAAGATCTTGCCAACACCCAAGTGTAATGTGGTTTGGAGGGGAAAATGTGGGGTCCAGAAGAAGGTAAGGAGAGCTATAACAGGGTATATTACCATTTTCCAAGCATTTTTATCTCCTTTCAATTATCTGCATCCCACAAGAGCCCTGTGAAGTAGGTAGGAAGACATGATTATTGCCATTTCTGAATATGGAATCTGCAGTCTAAAAATAGTGTCAGTACTTTATTCCAATATCACACAGCTCACAGTAGCAAAGCTGAGTCCCAAACACAGAACTCTGGACTTCCAGTGCATGTTCTGTTATAGTATTCCTCAGCTGCTTACAGACAAGAAAACTGGTTGTACTGACACTGCCCATAGGACATCATTAGGTACCTGACCCTTTTCTCCCCCATCTGTAAAATTAAAGGGCCAGGATGTATGTGTTCCCTTGCTGTCTTGCATGCCATCTTTCTGATATTCTTGTCTCTCTTTGAGCCTCCCAGGGCATCTCCTGTCCCAGCTGGGTTGGGGGAAGAAGATGGGGAGAGATGAGCTCTAGTTGGCCAATAGATGAAGCTGGAGTGGGATGGCTTAGTTACAAAAGGTTAAAATCAACTTGCTTGATTGATTATGAATTTTAAGCAGTTTTTCTTCAGTGCAATCAGCAGCTCTCTCCCATCGTCATCGCTCATTAGGGAAAGATTTCCATTCCACTGGTGATTGAGATGTTTCCCAGCATTTGCATTTTGCATTCTATACACTAAACACCTTACTGTCAGAATTATGAGCTCTTTCTCTTACCTGGCCCCTGCGTCTCCTCCCCTGCCGGTCCTGAGTCCCTTGCTGGGATGGTGTAAAGTGACCCTAGAGCAGAGGGCAAAAAGGTCACAGCTGTATTGACCACTGGCTGGTTCATGCCTGATGGTCAGCCAGCCGGCTTCTGACAGGATGATAGAAGGGGCTGCCTCATGGTCTCCTTCTCTCCTCTTCTAATTGGCCTTTATGAATATTTAATGAAATCAAGATGGAATTCAATCAGAAGCTTTACCTGCTGCATTTCTGAGAGAAAGAAGAGGAAAAAGAAATTGAGGGATATTATTAGATTCATCTAGCCACAGGGCAGAAGCAGCATGCCCTGAAAACCCTCTGATACTCAGGTGCTCAGCAGCCTTTACTGCCCAGGTACTTCTGCTAAGTCCAAAGACACGAACCCTTTTTACCAATGAGAAGTTGCAGTTTTCATTGTGCCACGTAGGTAAAGGAATGTGTCTGGCAAGGGAAAGATAATGTGCTGAAGCACACGCTCGAGTTGGAAATGGGGTCTTAGAAAATCCTTTTAGCAAATACTCTCTCCCTGCCTAGTGGCAATCTCTTTGTTTTGCAAACAAGACACACTTTATTTTTTTCTGTTATTAAATTAATTCCTTGTTCATTGTAGAAAAATTGTAAATATTGAAAATCAAAAAGTAAAACTTGCCTATAATCCTACCACCCAGGGGTAATGAGGATTAATGTTTTTATATGTATTTATCCACTATTACCACTACAGGTACTCCTATAATCACTCAGTAAGTAATATCTTGTAAACTACCTTTCTTTTAATACACTCTGTATCACTAGATAGCAATCTATAATACCACATATCATGACCTAGTGTATTTTACAGTATAATGCATCTTAAGGTTTTTAACAGATTTCCAGTCGTTGGGTACTTCCATTCAGGGGCCCTGGATTCCAACCCATGTGTTTCAAGATATTAGCTGTGTATTCTTCGGAAACTTAACCTCTTTAGTCAGTTTTTCCATCTTGAAAGAAAGCCTATTCTGAAGACTACGTGAGAATGTATACAAGGCACCTGGTACAATGTCTGACATAAAGTAAATGTTCAGCTTATGGAGACTATTTATACTGTCATTATTCATAATGCTTTGATCAGTTTTCTTGTGGCTAAATCTTAACCCTTTCATTAGGCTAATTTCCTAAAGGCAGAATTACTCAGTCAAAAGGTTTGCACATTTTGAAGCTAACTAAAATTTCTTAAAGTTCCTGAAGTATTTCTTTCTCGGATTCCTGATTTTGGCTAATGTTTGGGGCTCTCATTTAGGCAGGTTTTCTTCCTCTCCTTGGTCCTAGGTTTCCTCATTATAAGGTGAAGTTTTGGATTGGGTACATTTGAGGCTGATGGATTCTGTCTTCTCCCTTCAGCTCCTCTGTCATGCTTCCCACTGGAACAGGCAGGTCTAAAGCCAGCTGAGCACCCCCAGCTGTCAGGCAGGTATGCATTGGTTTAGTGTAGGCTTCCTTTTTCACAAGAGTGCCCTCATAGTGTTAAATAGTGTCCAATAAACAAATCGACTGATGGCAGATGAGCTCCAGAACATTTTTCCTTTCTATCTATTAGTGCATATTCTGAAGGGGTATGTTTGGGTTAAATTATATCCCTCAAAAGATTTATCCTAGTACCTATGAATGTGACCTTATTTGGAAATAAGGTCTTCGCAACTATACTTAAGCTAAGCATTTAAATTGAACCAGTAGCCCACATCCTTCCAAACTGGTAGTAAATTGAATCTCTGTTATTACTGGGGTTTCCCACCCCTATATTTTGCTAAGATCCCAGGATCTCATGCAGTGCCAAAGTATCAGTAGCACTAGGGCTAGCCTCTCTGATTATTGGTCATTGATCCAGACCAGTTCACAGTGACACAACCATTTCCCAAGCCCTCATGGCCCTGTAGTGTTGTTTCCATGCACTTCTTGGGGCATAATGATCTTTGATGAGTCCATCAGACCATAAGTCCACAACCCACCAACCTGAGTACACCCTGAGATGCTGCTGTAGAGTACGGACAACAAACATACTGGCCCTCATCCTCCTCCCTGTTTAAGAAATAACCTTCCTCCCTTAACCCCAAAGCCATTCTCCCCTTCCCTCCTTTCCCTCTTAAGGATATCCATAGTCCACAGTCTGTTCAGCAGACCCTGGATTTCACACACACACACACACACACACACACACACACACGTGGGCCATGGTCTTGTGGCAAGCTCCCCATGTCAGGATCACTAGATCCAGAAGCGTTTCCCATCTCAGGTTCATGATATTCTTGGAACAGCCATCCTCCCTCCTGGTCCCAGTGCCAAGCTTGGTGGAAACTCCTCCCACCCCAGGATCCAGGGTAAATGATGTGAGAAAGAGATCCCTGTTACCATTGCCTTCCATGGAAGAATCAGCTGTGCTCTGAATCAGGAGGATTGGATATGAGTCCTTGCCCTGCATGTCCTGCCCCCACCCTCCACCTCTTTTATAAAATGAAGTTCAGCTCATTAACCTCAGAGGCCCAAATCCTATATGGATTTATGAAATATCCAGTCTGGCCCCTAAGTTTGACGCGTTTCATAACATCCCACTAACTTCCTTCTAGCGTCAGTGAGATGATCTGAAAGCCTTATAAGTCTCCTGGCTTGCACAGTCTCCCAGCTTATACACACTTCATTTTTCTTAGCTCTAATCCCAATATAGTTTCTAATATTGTCTAATAAGCTCTGGCCTATCTCTCTCACACAGTTTATTGCTATCAAGAAGAATTTTCTCTCCTATCTATACCCCTCCCTTCCACCATTTCCCTACCTTTTTTTTCTTTTTCCCTGCTGGCAATAATTATAAGTTGTGAAGCCCACAAAAAAGCGGATATGAAATAGACTATATATGATTAGAGATAATGTCACAGGCGTGCGTCCGAAACCTGCCGTCTGGCTAATGTGTGTTTTCCTCCCCATGACACTGAACACAGTCATTATGCCTTGGCAGGGGAAGGGCTTCAGTAATGGTGTGAAAAGCATTTAGATGTGAAGAATGTCTCTTTGTTCTATGGGGCTGTCCCAAGCACTACCTCCTTACTGTGAGGCTGAGGTTGATGGATCACATTTCTAAGATTCCTGATGGCATGAACTTTTCAAATTGACCTTCCTCTTTGGGCTCCTTGATTCATTGTGATTTGTTGTTGTTGTTTTTCAAAATTGGAGGGTTAACAGAATCAGCAAATAGAATAGGTACCCTGACCTGTTATGAGTATGGCCCTGAGGCTAAGGCCACTGACCCAGTCTTTTTCAAAGAAAGAGGCCAAACAGTGCTCGCTTAGGCAGCACATATACTTAAAAAAAAAAAAAGAAAGAGGCCAAACAACAGTGCAGACTGCCTCTGTTGTTATTTACAAAATGTAAATTCACTCATTCCACAAATATTTATTGAGCACCTACCATGTTCCAGGTATTGGAGATTAAGTAAGGAACAAAACACAAAACTCACAGCCGGTCTTCATGGAGTTTATGTTCTAAAAGGAAAAAGAATACATAAGCAAAATAAATAAGTAAAATATTAGTATATTAGGTGATGGGAAAGTCAGGTGATTATTTCTTGCCCAAACCATGACACCTCTAAAAATGAAAGCAAGAAACTACTAATAATTACCAAAGAAGTATAAACCAGGACAATGGTTACCCTAAAATGCTGTGGCAGAAAATAAAGCAACTAAGAGAAGTAAAGGGGATGGAGAAGCTTTGGACAGGGGATACAGAAAAAGAAGGAGATTGCAATTTTAAATAGGATAGTCAGGGACGACATCACTATGAAGGAAGTAAGGGAGCAATATGTGGCTATCTGGTCCATTAGAATGGACAAAGGCTGGTGTGTTCTAGGAGCCAAAGGGAAGCCAGTGACTAGCGTGGAATGACTGAGAGGAAAAGCAGTAGGAGATGATGTCATTGGGGTAATGGAGCATCAGATAATGTAGGGCCTTTAAAGGCATTATAAGGATTTTGGCTTTTACTATTATAAGATGGCAGTCATCTAAAGCTTTTGAGCTGACTTATATTATTTTACCATAACGACTCTAAATGATGTTTTGAAAATGTCATAAAAGGACAGTATGTAGCAAGATTGAAGCAGGAATACCAGTTGGGAGGCTAGTGCTGTAATCCTGGTGAATAATGATGGTGGCAGGAACCAGCTAGAGGTGCTAAGAAGTGGTCAGCATTTGGATATCCTGAAGACAAACTAACATGATTCGATCAAGGACTGAATATGGAGCATGGGAGAAAATATATTGTCAAAGATGTGTCCAAGATTCTTCACTTGAACATTGAGAAGAATGGAATTATGGCATTTCCCTAAGTGATAAGGGAGAGACTATGGGCATAACAGGTTTGGAGAAAGGAATTTGGGGTTTGGATTTAGAATGTTAAATTTGAGATGCCTGCTAAACATTCACATGGAGATGTTGAAGATACAGTTTTCTATGAGTCTGGAGCTTAAAGGAAAATTCAGAACTGAAGATACAAATTTTGGAATCTGTTAAATTGAGGGAGATCATTTAAGGAGTGAGTGTAGATTGAGAAAAGTGTTCCAAAGACTTGGCTCAATTCAAGGCTGAAAGTCTGGGAGAAGAAGAGGAACCCTCATAGGAGCTGCAGAGAGGAGTGGCCTGTGCACATGGAAGAGAAGTAGGAAAGTGTGCTCTCCAAGATATCAGGTAGAAACAAAGGGCACAGAGAGGAGGGGCCTAGCTGCTGCTGATCTATCAGGTTTCTTGGAGACTGAGAACAAACCACTGGACTTAACAAAGAGGTCATGGAGACTTTGACAAGAGTGTTTTTGATGGCTTGGTGGGGTGGCCTTAATGGAATGAGTTCAAGAAGAAAGGAGTAGGGCGCCTGGGTGGCTCAGTGGGTTACGCTGCTGCCTTCAGCTCAGGTCATGATCTCAGGGTCCTGGGATTGAGTCCCGCATCAGGCTCTCTGCTCAGCAGGGAGCCTGCTTCCTCCTCTCTCTCTCTCTGCCTGCCTCTCTGCCTATTTGTGATCTCTCTCTGTCAAATAAATAAATAAAATCTTTAAAAAAAAAAAAAAAGAAGAAGAAGAAAGGAGTAATGAGGAATCAGGGACAGTGATATAAACTACTATTTGAAAAAAAGGAGAAAAATGAAAGAGTAATGGAAAGGGGAAGTGGAACCAAGAGCTTTTCTGTTTTTGTTTTTTTTAAAGATCTATTTATTTATTTGAGAGAGAGAGAATCCCAAACAGACTCCCCACTGTGCAAGGAGGCCCATGGGGGGCTCAATCCCACAACCCAGGAGATCATGACCTGAGCTGAAATCGAGTCAGATAATTCACTGACTAAGCCACCCAGGCACTCTTTTTCTGTTTTTTTGTTTTTGTTGTTGCTTTTGTTTTTGTTTTTAACATTGAATTAACAACATGTTTTTATACCAGTGAGAATGATCTAGTAAGCTAGAAAAATTTTGTGCAGAAAGATAGGCAAAAATTTCTGGAGCGATATCCTTGTGTAGGTGAGAAGGAAAGGGAGGCTAGTAGCAGAAGTGAACAGGAGAGGGGATAGCCTTAGGGCTGGTGAAAGTTCCTCCATGATAACACAAGGGGAGAAAGAACATGTGAGCATTTGTGCAAGTACATGGGTGGCTACAGTGTGGGCTCTTATGTTCTTCAGTTACTCTTGCAGTAAAATAGTAAGCAAGATCATTGGTTTAGATTAAGTTTTGTCAGCATTTCAGGGTTGTCCCTGTTGGGACACATTGTTGGAACTTATAGTTTATTGATTCATTCATTTATCAAATATGCATCAGGGGCACCTGGGTGGCTCAGTGGGTTTAAGCCTCTGCCTTCAGCTCAGGTCATGATCTCAGGGTCCTGGGATCAAGTCCCACATCAGGCTTTCTGCTCAGCAGGGAGCCTGCTTCCCCCTCTCTCTCTGCCTGCTGCTCTGTCTACTTCTGATCTCTCTCTCTCTCTGTCAACTAAGTAAATAAAAGATCTTAAAAAAATATGTATTCACCAGCCACCTACTCTGTGCTGGGCTCTGTGCTTGAAGCTTACATGCTAGAAACAGACACACAAACATACACAAGCCAGTACAACATGCACTTGAATGGACTCACGCATAAGGAAGGGGAATAACTCACTTGGTTGAAGGAAGTTCAGCAATACTTCAGAGAAAAGATGAAAACTGAGTTATATCTACAGTGATAAGAATGGGTATTTTCCAGGTGGAGAAAGGAAAGAAACTCATTCTTGACCAAGTGAACACCATGAGCAAAGGCTTTTTGGGTGAAAAAAGAAAGCCTAGGTGTTTTGAGAACATGGCATCCTCTGTCAGAAAGATGACTTGCGACTGGAGAGACAGTTTGTGCCACTCTCTGAAAGACCTCATGTGCCAGGCTGAGGAGTTGGGACAGTCAAAGTGTGTAAAGATCTTAAGCAGGGATGTGCCTCTGACTGAAAAGAGTCTGAGCAAAGTGGGGCTCAAGTGGGCAGGCCATGGTATGGGACAAGTGGGGCAGCCTTCTTTGAGGGAGAAGACAGTGGAGTTTAGAGACAGAAGAACTCCCAGAGCAGGATGTGGAAGAGTCTGCCTTTGTCATCTGAGGAAAGACTTTTCTCCCTGGGTCTGGAAGTGGCTCCCCATTGACATGCAGAAAGCACTGCCCGCTTTAGTGCTTTTAATAAAAATGGAAAATATGGGTTTGTGTGATGCTTTTAATCATTTTGGAATTGTAAAGAGCTCTGGGCTTTGGGGGCCAGGACGGCCCTGGTGTGAACATAAATTAGCCTAACTGAGTAGCTTGTGCTGTTTATGGGCACTATTTGCTGTAAATTTGTTCTGATGCAAGAACTGTGCATCACCCACACAGCCCTCAACCTCAACATGCCTGCTCCTAAAAGGGTTGCTTTGGTTTGGCTCCAACGAGGAGGGTCATGTACTGCAAGATGAATGAGGAGGTCTTTAATTAATGGACTAGTCTGCTCTTTCATTTGCTCATGCATTCTGCAAACGAGGACTGATCACCTACTTTATGCTAGGCCCTGCCCTAGACATAGGGAACACAGAAAGGAGAGAAGCCCTTGAGGACCCCTACCTCAGATACTGGGAATTTCAACACAGAAAATCAGTGCCAGATGGGGCAGAGTGAAAGGAATGGTCACTTCCACCTGAAAGTTCAGGAAAAGCTTTCTAGATAAGGTATATGGTTCATCCCATAGCAAATGGGTAGCTCTGGGATGCTTACTTGGAATTCTTAAAAAACAGAGTAGGTCATCAGTAAGGGTTTGGACCGTGGTGTGAGGTGTAGACCAATGGCCAGATGCTGACTCTGCCTCCTTGCTAGCTATGTGATCTTCAGAGAGAACTCTAAGCTCTTTGAGCTTCAGTTTCCATCTATAAAAGAGAGTGTAACCACTTCATAATATTATATGAAGTTCAATACATATTCAGTCCATTATAGACTGTCTGTAGACATTAGTTCCCTCTCCCCTATCCTGTGCTTTCCTCTCCAGTGATGATAGGCAGCACTGAACCATTCTCACACTTTATAAACAGGTACATTCATGGCCAAGGACACACATTTGCAAGCTGTCTCTCTCTATCCCCAAACTCTTTAGTGGTTTTCAGTGGCCTCAAGAATGAAACGCAGACTGCTAAGTAGGACAGAGCAGACTCTGTGGTATGCCCTCGAGCCTTCCAGAACCATCTCCACACATCCCTCTTCATACTTCCAGTCATACTGGAATATCATCACCTCCTAGGTGCACACACGCTTTCCCTTCTCTGAGCCTTGGCTCATGAAGGAGCCTCTGTCTGGACCCCTAAGCCCTGTGTCACTTTTCTCCACCTAGAGAAAGCTCACCCACCCTATAAGAAATAGTCTTCCCCTCAAGAAACTCTCCAGGATTCCTCACTAGGACTTAACTGCTTTCATCTCTGGGATCCCACAGCATTCTTGTGACATCTCACATTTATCTACTGGCTTTGATGGGAGCTGTTGGTGCATAGGCTAATTTCTCTCACCATCCTGAAACCTCTCTGAATATTTTGGAACTGGGAAATGAGAATGAAGCTAAGGTGGTGGTGCCAGGAAGTCTCTGGCTGACTAGGATTCCTGAGGATGCTCCCAGAGAAGTGTGAGGCTAACAACAAGCTTTGGAGCATTGTTATTCGCTATTATCACACATGAACCCTTAAAGAGATACACAAAAGGGGAGCAATTGTTCTGAGTTAGGAAGCAGTAGAACTGGGCATTGAGGAACCTTTCTACCATGGCACACTGCCTCATCCAAAACCATTCATAAAGCAACAGTCCCTACCGTGTACACAGCAGGGCCAACTTCTGGGTGTGTGACTAGTATAGTAGCATAGGGCCTCATACTCAGAAGCACTTGGTATTTCATGCTTTGTGGTTGCTATCTTAAAATTCTAAGTAATTTTATATTTGAATTTGTGTTTTATAAGCAGAATCTGATGGGACAATAAAGCATGCTTCAGAGGCATGAAGCCTGGCCCATTCATAGTCCTGCTTCCTACCATTTCCATAATTTCTCAAGCCTGGTTCTTGGCCACCCTCTCCCCCACCTTCTAGAACCCTGGACCCCACCCAACCTTCCCCTTCCCAGGATGGCAGTGCCAGGGTATGTTCAGTAGATGGTTCAGCAGGATCAAGCCTCTTGCTCACCCTTATCCAGGTATCTAGCCTATCCTGGTGTGAAAGTTGCAATACCCTTAGGGACTGTCATCTGTAATTAATTGGGGAAGGTGGCCCATGGGAATGGGAAATGTTTTCCTCAGCCTCCCTGCCCCTAACTAGCAGCTACAGAGGTGGTGTGGAAGAGGGCAAGGGGATCCTAGCAGTCAGTGGGTCAGGTACATTTATGTACCCAGTCTCGGGGTGGAGCCCTTGGACACATATGATGGTCTATATTCACCCCACGAGTATCCCCATGCCCAAGGGATCAAAACCTTAAATAACAAATTAAAAATACAAGGATGCCTGAGTGGCTTAGTTAAGCATCTGCCTTCGGCTCAGGTCATGATCCCAAGGTCCCGCATCAGACTCCCTCCTTAGCGGGGAGTCTGTTTCTCCCTCTGCCTGCCTCTCCTCCTGCTTGTACACTCTTTCTTGCTCTCACTCACTCTCTTTCTACCAAACAAATAAATAAAATATTTTTTAAAATACAATAACAAATCTATAGAAAAGCAGCAGAAGAAAGGAAAAGGCTTTTTATATCTTAGTATCTTTAATGACATTTTAATACTGCTTTTCGAGTAAAGGGCTCTGTATTTTCATTTTGTGCTGAGCCCCACAATCTATGTAGCCAATCATGGTATTAGGCCCTGTGCTGGCCACCAGGGCTACAGATTTTAATCACATGACTATCACATCTGCCTTCAAGGTGGCTATTGAGTATAGAGTTTGGACTAGTTGAAGAAATTGGCAAACTTTTTCGATAAAGGACAATAGAGTCAGTATTTTAGGCTTTGCAGGCCAACCAATGTCTGTCACAGCTACTCAGCTCCACCTTTGTAGCAAAAAAGCAGTCGCAGACAGTGTGTAAACAAATGAGCGTATGACTGTGTTCCAATAAAACTTTATTTATGGACACTGAAATTTGAATTTCATACAAATTTCACACCACAGAATAATTTCCCTTTCATATATTTTCAGTCATTTAAAAACATATATACCATTTTTAGCTGCAGGCTGTGCAGAAATAGGCATCGGGCCAAATTTGGTCATTGGCCTGCAGTTTGCTGACCTTGAATGAGACAATCTCAAGGGCCGTCCTGCACTCACTCAGGTGAGCTTCAGAAAGCTGGGTCTTTACTCTCACTTTCTTTTCTTCTGTTGTTTTGTTTCTCCCTTTATCTCTCAATCTCCCTCAAGTTCTCCTTCTTACCCTTGCTTTCGTTCCCTCTCTCACTTTCACTCTCTCTACATATACACCCCCCACACACACACACACACCTGGTTTAAAAAGCCACTGATACATCCATCGCAGCCCAAGGAGCTCTTTCTTCTTCCAACTGGTATAAGTACTGGAGCCAATGCTCTTTCTCCCTAGGGTGCCAGCTGCTGAATTCTTGCTTGCTGGGTAATTACAAAGCCATTGAAGCGGAGACAAGAGGAGATCCAATGTAGTGCTCTACTTGCAGAGAAAAATATTGACACATTTAGGGACATAATGGGCAGATGAAGAAAAGCATGTCCTCTCTTCTCAACTCCATCTATATCCACAGACACATCTTTATAAATCTGTTTTTGAATAGGATACAAATACGATATTCAGAGATGCAGTGGACAATTGTCACCATCTGCCATCTGCCCACATACAGGAGCTGACTCAAGAAAGAAAAGGTTTGATTTAGAGAAATTGCAACACTTCATAAGAAGAATGCAAGTAATTTATTATATTTTCTTATTTGCCTACTGTGTGCTTATGGCTATAAGGCTGTTAGAAGCAGGGAAGTATGATATAATGAAAAAGAACACAGACTATGGAAACTGTGAACTTGGATTCAAATCCCTGGGCTAGAACTTGAGGTTTGCTGCCTAGAAAAATTAACTAAAGATTTTTGAGCTTTGGTTTCCTCATCAGTATAAGAAAGGTGATGCCTACATTTCAAGTTTTTTAATAAGAATTAGAGATTTGAGCTAAGAGAAATAAAGCACAAAGTACAGTACCTGGCACATGGTAGGCATTTGCTCAGTAGTAGCTGTTGAAGAGCTAGAGCTAGAAAAAGGCAAGTCCAGGAGTCAAGCCAGGATGTGACTGCGATGCTTGGTCCCCTGCAGAATGCTGCTACAGTAGGTGGTCAGGAGCTGGGCAGCCCTCTGGGGACATCAGCTGGGAAAACAAAGACTTAACCAACTACAAATAATGTCTTCCTCTTTGTTTATTGGTGATCAGACCTTTTTTAATTCCACCAGTCATCCAGTAAATACTGGACAAGACCATCTAGCAACCTAAAGTAGCTACAAAAAAGAACAGTTGAAAATCCCCTGACTTCTTAGCTCACCATCTGATAGCTCTATAGTCTCCTCTGATTCTCCTCATTCATCAGTTTATTCAAGTGTATTTATTGGTCATTGTGTTAATCTGTTTGGACTGCTATAACAAAATTACTGTAGACTGACTGGCTTATCAACAACAGAAATTTATCTCTCATAATTCTGGAAGCTGGAAGTCCAAGATCAAGGCACTAGAAAATTCAGTGTCTGGTGAGTGCCCACTTCCTGGTTCATAAATGTCCATCCTGTTATCACCTCACAAAGCAGAAGGGGTGACAGATCTCTCTGCGGTCTTTTTTATAAGGAGATTAATCCCATCAGTGAGGACAGATCCCAAATCACCTCCCAAAGGCCCCATATCCAAATACCAATCATATTGGGGACTAATTTTCAATATATGAATTTGGGAGGGACACAAACATTCAGTTTACAGCAAGCATCTACCCTGTGTCAAGCCTATGATCAAACGGGCTATAATGATGAATGAAACACAGTTTTTGCCTTTAAGTTGCTCACAGTTGAATGAGAAAAGAGAAAATTACAGGATAGCTAAAGTGCTATGGTAGAGAGAAGACAAATGCAGGAGAATGGCATCTAAACCAAAGGGTGGTGGGGGCAGGTCAGATAAGGCTTAATGATGGAAATATTACCTGTAAACTGTGATCTGAAAGAGAAGTGGGAAGTGACTAACCAAAGAAAGATGTGGCAGAAATTGCAGGCACAGAAAACAACATATAAGAGGAGATGGAGGGAGGAGAAAAGTGAGGTATAGGGGGACTAATGGTGATCAACCTGGCTGGATTCTGGACTATGAGGGGAGTGGTGGCAAGTATGGAGGCCACAGAGGCTGGTTGGGGCAGAGTGAACATGTTAGATAGGTTAGAGATTATTTCATCAATGGGAAATTTAAAAGAGAGAAGCAGCAGGTCATATTTGCATTTTTAAGCTTCTGCACAGTGAAGGAAATAGCCAAAAAAACAAAGAGGCATCCCACAGAATGGGGGAAGATATTTGCAAATGACACAACAAAGGGCTGGTATCCAATTTCTATAAAGAACTTCCCAAACTTAACACCCAAAAAACAGATAATCAAGTGAAAAAATGGGCAGAAGACATGAGTAGACACTTCTCCAAAGAAGACATACAGATGGCTAAAAGACCATGAAAACGTGTTCATCATCATTAGCCATCAGGAAAATTCAAATCAAAACCACACTGAGATACCACCTTACATCGGTTAGAATGGCAAAAATCAAAAAGGCAAGAAACAACAAATATTGGCTCAGTTGGTTGTGGAGAAAGGGGAATCCTATTACACTGTTGGTGGGAATGCAAATTGGTACTGTCACTTTGGAAAACAGTGTGGAGATTCCTCAAAAAGTTAAAAATAGAGCCACCCTATGTCCCTGCAATTGCACTACCGGGTATTTGCCCCAAAGACACAGATGTAGTGAAAAGAAGGGCCATATGCACCCCAACATTCATAGCAGCAATGTCCACAATAGCCAAAATGTGGAACAAGCCAAGATGCCCTTCAACAGATGAATGGATAAAGAAGATGTGGTCCATATACACAATGGAATATTACGTCTCCATCAGAAAGGATGAATACCCCCAATGCTTTCATCAACATGGATGGGACTGGAGGAGGTTATGCTAAGTGAAATAAGTCAAACAGAGAAAGGCAATTATCGTACGGTTCCATGTATTTGTAGGATATAAGGAATAGCATGGAGGACATTAGGAGAAGGAAGGGGAAAATGAAGGGGGCAGAAATCAGAGTGGGAGACAAACCCTGAGAGACTATGGACTCCAGGAAACAAACTGAGGGTTTTAGAAGGGAGGGGGTGGGGGTTGGGTGAGCCTGGTGATGGTGTTAAGGAGGGCATGGATTTCATGGAGCACTAGGTGTTATACACAAACAATGAATCATGGGACACTACATCAAAAACTAATGATGCACTTACTCTATGGTGACTAACATAACACAATAAAAAAAAAATTTAATTTAAAAAAGATTGGCATTTTTAAACTTTGACTCTGGTTACAAGGTAGAGAATGGGTTGAAGGAAGTAAAACTAAAATCAGGGAAACCAACCCACAACTATGATCATGAATAGATTCCTTTGCATTTCTGAACCTGTTTCTTCATCTATAAAATAGAACTATGAAACATACCTCATAATATTGCATGGCTTACGTGAGTCAATATAAACAAAATACTGGGTCAGGTAAGTGCTTATCTATGCCCCCTGTCCACCTGTTCCAAGGCTTAACAAAGAGCTCTGTATACAATAGGTGCTAAGCAAGGTGCACCTATTGCTATTGAGTGACTACTGTCCCCTGGGAGCATCAAAATGAGGAGGCCGATGAAATTTACAGACAGAGGATAGACTACTGCTCAGGGTTCTGAATACCTAAACCCTAACCTAAAATAAATCTTTCTCTCAAGTTCTTAGAAGGAAACAACCACAAAGAACAAGAGCCCTCCCCCTCTCTCCCCATGAAAAGCAAATTCCACAGAATAAAAAATAAAACACAGTGAAAAAAATACTTGAAACTGGTAAGCCCCAGTATGGAACCTCATCCTAAGTTCTGGGAGAGCTTGATGGCTAGGATGAGGCAAATCAAAATGGCTTCCCTTCCTTAAGACCTCATGGAGATCCTGCCTGGCTTCCTCTGAGGGTGAGAATACCTTTTCCCAAGAAGAAATGCCCTTGGAATATTCTCTCCTTTATAGAATCTTGGAAATGAGAAATATAGAGGTATCATGGGAAAAGCTCCCACTTCTTATACAATGGCCCAGTCAGTCTCCTTGATCTGCTGCACAGCTCCTCATGCTCAAAGAGAGATACCACCATTGATTCTTAGAAGTAGATTAAAGGAGAAAGGGAAGAAATCAGTGCATCCTTAAGTCTTGTGAGCCTATACTAACATTATCTGATGTGTATTTTAAAGTTTTACTGGGATCCATCTTTGCCTGGAAACTTTAAAAAGAGTCTTGTTGTTTTAGGGAAAGCAGTTTATTTGGTGCCAAATCAGGTCCAAGAGGGTATTTCCAGTGCCACCAAAGTTGATGAAACAAGAACCAGAGAGGTGGTTATGCCCTGAGAATTTAAAATGCAAACAGAGGGGCACCTGGGTGGCTCAGTTGGTTAAGTGTCTGCCTTCAGCTCAGGTCATGATCTCAGGATCCTGGGATTGAGCCCCACATTGGGCTCCCTGCTCAGCAGGGAGCCTGCTTCTCCCTCTCCCTCTTTTTCTGCCCCTCTCCCTGCTCATACATCTCTTGCTTGAGCTTTCCTTCTCGCATAAATAAATAAAATCTTTTTAAAAATAAAATAAAATTCAAACAAAGCTAAAACCTTAATGCTGAAGAGATGAATGCGAAAAATCAACTTTCACTGTAGGAAATACAAGGAATGAATAAGATAATGAAAAAGAATTCAAACCCACTGAATCATCTTTAAAAAAAAACAATTAAAATAACAGTCAGATCCCATATGATTATTATATTAACAAAAAATAATGTTTTCAAAGTTATAATCCCCCATGCTGGCAAAGCTATAGTAAAATCTTTATCTCACACACTATTCAAAGGAGCATAAATTAGAATGATCATACTGGAAAGCAATTTGGCAATAGGTATCAAGAGTAATAAAAAAGTACATACTTTCTGACCCAGTAATTCCACTCCGGGGTATTCATCCCAGAGAGATAATCTAATCCAAATGAAGGAAAAATTGTATGCAGGAAGAAGTTTATCATAATGTCATTTATAATAACAAAATAATAATAGCCTGAATGTCCTATATTTAAGTAAACTATGTACTTTCATTAAATAGAACATTATGAAGTTATTAAAGTAATGTTTAGAATGACTGTGTAATACTGCTGGAAAACTTCTTATGATCTATTGTAACCTAAAAATAGCAGAATACAGAAAGTAGAGACTTCAGCAAGAAGGTAGTATAGGAAGGTCCTGAACTCACCTCCTCCCATGGACACATCAAATCTACAGCTACCAGAAGTCCATTTCCCTCTGAAAAAGATTTAAGAAATGGATGAACTGCTTCTTCCCCCCCTCCAAAAAAAATGATAAAAAGATTACATTGGCATAGGTAGGAAAGGCAGAGACACAGACTGGTCAAGAACCCCACCCTCTGTGCACCAATAGGGAGGGATCTCAGGAGTCTAAGGTTTCTCTCTGAGGAGCAAGAGATTGGTGCCCTATATCAGGCATCCTAACCCCTGGGATCTGCACCAGAGAGACTAGCCCCGAAACATCTGGCTTAGAAAGCCAACATCCAAGGGACCCAAAGTGCTATAGAAAACTGAAATTCCCCCTTCTAAAGGCCTTATGTGCAATCTCCCTCACACCAAGCCAAAAAACAATAGTTTGAAAAGCACCTAGACTACATGTGAAGAAAATACATTTGCTAATCTAAAAGCATCTGCTGAAGGGGTAGGGGATAGTTGAAATTCCCCAGAGATGAAGGTGCTGGTGGATACATTTTGCACTCTCTACCTATCCTGCTAGCACAGATGGGTGAGCTTGGATGTAGCACCCTCCTGCTGTCTTGCTAAAGCAGGCAGGGGCAAGCAGTCACAGCATTGTCGTACTGTCTTGCTGAAGCTGGAGAGAGTGCAGCTGGTTACACTTTCCTGCTACCTGGCTAGGGCCAGCCAGCACAAATGGTCCTGGCATTCTCCTGTTCCCTAGCAAAAGTCAGGAAACATGGATAATTGTAGCACTCACCTGCTCCCTGGCTAGGGCTGGCAAGCACAAGTGGCTGCAGTGTTTTCCTGTTTCTAGCCTAAAGCCAGCAAGAGTGCAGACAAGGCACTGCTTTCCTGAAGCCCATGGGCACACACAGTCAAGACCTTTCCCCACTGCCTTTCTGAGCCCAGCAAGTATGCCCTGCCCCCAATACTCTTCTAGTTGCCTATCTAATGCCAGTGGGTGCACACAGTCCACACAGGGGATGTCCTTTTATTGCCTGACCCGGGAGGTCAAGAAGACTGGCATTTCTTTCTTTCTTTTTTTTTTTTTTAAGATTTTATTTATTTGACAGAGAGATCAGCAGGCAGAGAGGCAGAGAGAGAGGGAGAAGCAGGCTCCCCGCTGAGCAGAGAGCCCGATGCGGGGCTCTATCCCAGGACCCTGAGATCATGACCTGAGCTGAAGGCAGCGGCTTAACCCACTGAGCCACCCAGGCACCCCGAAGACTGGCATTTCTAAGCTCCACAAGAATGTAACAATCAAAAAGATGGTTCTTGGCAGGCTACCACCCCAGCGCACTGCACAGACAGCACACTGAAATGCAACCCCGGTCTTCCTGTGCAAAAGGCCTATTTATTTGTCCTGGAGCTTCAGCCCAAGGGATAGGCTTCAGGTTTCCCACACATCTAGAGGCTAAGGAGGCACTCCTGAGGAATGTAAGCAGGGAGATACAATTCCTGTGCACCAGATTGGCCTTGCTTCATCTTGAGGAAGATACTTTCAGAAAGGAAGGTGTATACTCATCTGGACCCCCAATTTTTGCAATGATGGCCCAGGAAACACCTCCTGATCTCCTGGTCTGGAGGCCAGCAGAGATAATGATTATGGGCCCTGAGGGGTATATATTCTATGGATCCTTGAATAGCATGGGTTTGGACCATGTGGGTCCACCTATAACTAAAGTTTTCTGTATAAGCAGTGCAATACTATACATGTATTTTCTCTTTTGTATGATTTCTTTTTAAAAATATTTTATTTATTTATTTGACATAGAGACAGTCAAAAGCAAAAGCAGGGGGAGAATCAGAGGAAGAGGGAGAAGCAAGCTCTCTGCTCACCAGGGAGGCTGATGTGGGACTCCATCCCAGGGTCCCAGGATCATGACCTGAGTCAAAGGCAGATGCCCAACCAACTGAGCAACCCAGGCACCCCTCTTTTGTATGATTTATTAATAATGTCTTCTTTTCTCTAGCTCACTTTATTGTGAGAATACAATATGTAACATATATAACATACAAAATGTGTGTTAACCATCTGTTTATGTTACCAGTAAGGCCTCTGGTCAACAGTAGACTATTAATACTTAAGTTTTTGCAGAATCAAAAGTTATACATGGATTTTTCAACTACATGGGGAGGTTGTTGCCCCTAACACTCATGTTGAAAGCTGATATAGCTACATTCATATCAGACAAAAGAGGCTTTAAAGCAAAGATTGTAATAAAAGACAAAGAGGGACACTACATGTAATAGTAGACAAAGGGGTCATTCTGGCAAGAAGATATAGCATTTATAAATATATATGCATTAAACATAGGAGTATCAGAAAATATAAGGCAAACAGTAACAGACCTAAAGGGAGAAATTGACAGCAGTACAACAATAGTAGGGAATAAATAAATCAGTAGATAGATTACACCGACAGAAAATGAATAAGGAAATCTAAGCCTTAAAAGACACAGTACACCAAATGGACTTAATACTCCATCTAAAATCAACAGAATACATGTTCTTCTCAAATGCACATGAAACATTCTTTAGGATAGGTCACATGTGAGTTCAAGAAGACTGAAATTATACTAAGCTACTTTTCTAAACATAGCAATAGGAAACTAGAAATAATTACAAGAAAACTGGATAAACTGCATTGAGATTAAATAACAGTTTACTGAACATCTACTAGGAGAAATCAAAAGTACCTAGAGACAAATGAAAACAGAAATACAACATACCAAAATTTGTGGGATGCAGCAAAAGTAGGTCTAAGAGGGAAATTCATAGCAATACAGGTCTACCTCCAGAAAAAAGAGAAATCTCAAACAATTTAATTTTTCACCTTTGGGACTAGAAAAGCAAGAATGAACAACATCCAAAGTTAGTAGAAGGAAGGAAATAATAAAGATCAGAATGAAAATAAATGAAATAGAGACTAAAAAGACAATAGAAAAGATCAGTGAAATTAAGAGTTGGTTCTTTGAAAAGGTAAACAAAATTGACAAACCATTAGATAGATTCACCAAGAAAAAAAGGAGGGCTCAAATAAAGAAAATCAGAAATGAAAGAGGAGAAGAAACAGTTGATACCACCAAAATATAAAGGATGATAAGAAGCTACTATAAATAGTCAAATACAAATAAATTGGACAACCTAGAAGAAATGAGTAAATTCCTAGAAACTGACAATCTCCTAAGACTTTTATTTGTTGGGAGGTTTTGGACTACTGGTTCAATTTAATTACTAGTAATAAGTCTGTTCAGATGTTCTATTTCTTTCTGAAACACAGTGGAAAATTACTCAGTCATAATAATGAAGTCTCACCATTTGCAAGAATATGGATGGACTTCAGGGTATTATGCAGGTGAAGTAAGTGAGACAGAGAAAGAAAAATAGTACGTGATTTAATTTATGTTGAATCTAAGAAACAAGACAGAATAAAACCCAGACTCATAGACAAAGAGAACAGATGGGTGGTTGCCAGAGAAGAAGGGTTGGGAGGGGTGATGTACAAAATGGGTGAAAGGGATGAAGAACTACAAAATTCCAGTTATAAAATAAATAAGTCATAGGGTTGTAATGTAAATTACATGGGGAATATAGTCAATAATATTGTGTTAACTTTTTATGATAACAAGACTTACTGTAGTGATTATTTCACAATGTACACAAATGTTAAATCTCTATTGTATACCTGAAACTAACATAATATAGTATGTCAATTACACCTCAGTTAAAAAAAATACAGAAAGTAGGAAAATCATATTTATGCCATAACTATGTCTTTGTTTTCTGTATGTAATTACTACCCTTACATTACAACACAGCTACTTAGACAAGGACAGAAAACAGCATGGAAAATATGGAAATGGTTGTTGAGACATTATGATTTTCGTGTATATTTTTCTCTTTATTTTGATATCATTAGTATTATTATTTAATACTACTATATACAATGGAAAGATTATTTTTAAGGACATGGACTTTATAGTCAGAAGCTCAGTTTAAATCTTAGCTCTGTCATGTACTCGCTATGAGACTAGGCAATTTACTTAACGTTTTTGAGTGTTGTTTTCCTAATCTCTAAACTAAGGGTTAAAAGACCAGCATTATGAGAGTGCTGGGAGGAAAAAAGAATAAACATTAAACAATACACCTGTTACATAGATGTTGATTTCTTAAGTTTTTCTGGAAAAGATTTATCAATTTAGAAAGATATACACATATGTACACACACATCAAAAAAAGTTGGAATAAAAACAGGTTAGGAAAAGTTAACAAGGGAACATAAGGGCAGTTTAATAAATGTCAATTCCCTCCACTTTCCCAATTCCTATCTCTTCAAAGTGTAGTGGGATTTAAGAATATTCTGTCTCCATTGTTCAGAAAGCAAAGATGAATGATGCTTGTTTTTCAAAAGCAAAAGAAAAGGAAAAAATGAAAAAGAGACATCTTCCTACCCCACTCTACTCCTAAACACAACACAACACAAGACAACACACACACATACTCACGCACACTCACACACCCTCTCAAAAAGACTTCAAGATGTGTCTGTGGAGTTCCAAGAAAATAACATTTTGGTCTTTTTTTGTGGTGAACACATTTGCTTTCCCCACGTAACAAAAGGTATCATTTTGCTTTTAATTATGGGTTGTTATTATGCATTGCTTTTATTTGGCAAAGATGTTTGTTTCAGGAAAATTAATTTAGACAGTTCCATTTTCAAATAGCAATACCTTCTGTCCCAGGCTTACAAAGAACAATTAGATCTGGATTCTTTCCCCACAATCAAGCTGGCAATTTGTTATGGAAAGTCGTGGTCAATCAGCATGGAGTGGAGCTTCCACAAGAGCCAGTCAAATGCAGAAAATAGACTTTTATGGCCTGGCATTTTTACTTCCTGCAGTATATATAACTCTGACATCGTGCAGAGGTATTACTCTGGCTGGGCAGGAATACAGATTAATGTTGCCTCACTTTCAGTGCCAGAGTTTTATTCTGAATGTCATGATATTTTTCACAGGAACTCCACAGTTTCATGCAATTCAGCAAACATGACTGAAGGCTCGCTCTGTGCCAAGTACAGTGGTAGGAGCTGGAGATGCGATCTGAATCACACAGCATCCTTGTCCACAAGAGCTCACAGCCGGATGACTCACAGATAATTGCAACCCACAGTGATAACGTCTGTGGCCAAGGGTAGTGCAAGGTGCTGAGGGGCCTTGAAGAGGCACCTAACCCAGCCTGGGAGAGGAGGAGGTGGGGGTAATGAAATAAGAGAAAAGCCATAAATAGAGAAAGAGGGGAAGGAAAGCTTTCCAAGCAAGGATTCTTGGAATTAAAAATAAAAGTCTTACCAGACTCTGTTCCATTTATCCAGAGGTTATGTGTCAAGCACTAGGCTAACTGAGTTA
Source organism: Mustela putorius furo (assembly GCF_011764305.1). Taxonomy (NCBI): domain Eukaryota; kingdom Metazoa; phylum Chordata; class Mammalia; order Carnivora; family Mustelidae; genus Mustela; species Mustela putorius. Next base: position 38,151,783 of record NW_025422005.1, on the reverse strand, counting down.
CTAAGTATGTGGGATGCTGAAACCATTTCAAAATATTATGCTGACTTGCCTGTGGTCATTTAGCCAGTATCTGGTAAAGACAGATTCAGAGAAGGCAAATCGTTGGTTCATACAGCAAGCAAATGGCAAAGCTAGATCCAGAACACCTAACTTCTGGCTCCCAGGTGTTTCTGATCCATTAGCTGATTCAGTCCTTACCACAGTTCTGTGTGGAGCTACTGTGAACTCCTTCGCAATCTTGCTAAATCTGAAGGAGAATGGGAACAAAAGGAACTTGTGGAACACTTCCTTCAGTGTGATAAGATCTTTTTAGAAGTCAGATCCTCTAAACTCTTCTATGTAAGTGGGGGAGAGTGACCTTGATACTCTCAAAAACCTGAAACTTTAGTATTTTATGGAGTCCTCTGTTTTATCTTAAAAAAAAAATATGATGTGGGTTTTATATTATATCCCATAATATGGTAATGTTTATTGTAATATAAAAATTCTGAATGAAATTATATTTTGGTTAAAGACTCTTCTTATCTCCCTTTTAGGGACATGGAAATGAGAGACGGGTTATGTAATCTGCTCAGGGGCTATACCACTCATGAGTGGCGTATGAGTGTATGAGCTAGGATTTGTATCCGTTATCTGTCTTTTGCTGTTTTTTTTTTTAAAGATTTTATTTATTTATTTTACAGACATCACAAGTAGGCAGAGGGACAGGCGGGAGGGGGGGAAGCAGGCTCCCTGCTGAGCAGAGAGCCCGATGTGGGGCTCGATCCCAGGACCGAGATCCTGACCTGAGCCGAAGGCAGAGGCTTAACCACTGACCCACCCAGGTGCCCCCTGTCTTTTGCTGTTATCCATGACACAGACCTGTGGCTTCTTATTCTGGCCCCAGGACTCTCACGACTACCACACTTCACCACTGTCTGTGCTCCATAGGCCTTCTTCAAAAAGCATCACAGGAGTCCAAATACAGCTCTGCTGGTTTGGCACTGCATGACCCACTAAGCCCCACAACACCCTTTCTAAGGACCCTAAGGAAAGATTTCCCTCACACCTCGGGTCAGGAAGGGTAGATTCTGTAATTCAACCATTTTATTTTGGGGTTTTTATTTGTTTGTTTTTGCTTTCCCCGTAGGACACTGGGTATTTTGTAACTGTGTTTTCCATTACACTAATGTTGTTTAAAAGCCGAGAGCCAAATTCATACCCCACCCTAGCAAGTGAACAGAGTATCTCAGGATATGAGTTGTGAGTTATGACCTCATACCTAGCACCAGCTAATTACTCCTGTCCTTGTCTTGTCTTTTTCTCAATGTCTTAAGTTACATGGTTTTTATTTTGTGGCTTTCTTTCATTGTAAGCTTCTTCAAATGCTTTTTTGGAATGATTGTGATATATTAAGTGACCAAAAATGAAAATAAACAAATAGTCGATGTTTCCAGGAGATACCCGATAGTCTCAAGAACTAAATGTCAAGCATAAACAGACTCATTAGCTCCCAGAGACAGAGGGGAGCCAGGGCCTCGTGGCCAGTCCGAATCCTGTTCTATTTTTTTCTTTAAAGTTAGCCCCACCTTCCCAATGAAAAGTAAAATAACTTTTATACTTTACGGGCCATTTCACTTACCACCTCTTGAAGGAGGTCCTCTTGATAACTCTTCAGTTAAAAACAGTTAAGCAAGTAAACAACGTGACTTTGAAACTCAGAATAAAGTCCTCAAAAATTCCTCCCCTATCCCTCACTCCCTCGCTTTCCTTAATTTTTTTTTTCTAGGCATCTGTGCTTTTCTAGGCACTGGACTATAGACATAGATCCCTTCATTTCATTCCATTGATGGAGGCATGCAGGCAAACAGTACAGAACAATGTGGCAGGTGACCTTAAAAGCTGCTCCCTTTCCCTCCAGTACTCAGTCTACTTTGCTTTGACATAAAGTAGTTGGGCTGGTGATTTCCAAGCCTCCTTGCTCTGATATCCCAGAGGCTGGGTTACGGGATAGCCTCACTCGTACTGCATCTCAGTGACCTTAAGGATGAAGAGTAATCACAAATTTAAAGTATAAATTGAGGGTCTTAAAGGCATATCTTTTAAACTCTGAAGTCTGATTCTGTAAAAGAAAGTTGTGGTTTGCTCAAAACCTATGAAGAAAGAGAATTTCTAACCACATAACTTGCTCTGGTAATAATCTAAAATGGTAAAGCTGCAACAGACTCCTCCAGGCCCTGTGAGAAGGCAGATATAGGGATAATAGAGGGATATGAAAAATGTGCTGCTCCTGACCTTGGAGGAGAAGACGGGGACAAGAGATGAAGAGAGGAGAAGTGGAGGTGGGGAGAAAAAACAGGCTAGTGTGTAAACAATTATAATGTGAGACACGATTAAATCAATACCTGAGTGCTCTGAGGTCCATGGGTGCCCTGGGCAGTAGGTGAGGGCAGGGGGGGGGGGCAAGCTGACAGCTATGTATACAACCTCTCCAGCCTTGAGCTGCACCATCACTGCAGGTGCCCACGCGGCATCATATCGCCAGGAGCAGGGAATAGGGAAGAAACAATCTGTCCTGGCAGGGAATCTTCCGAGTCATGACTGGAACAGCCTTCCTCTTGCTGTTCCTTAATGTGCAGCTCTTTCCTCCAGAACTGGGATGGTGAAGTCCTTTGCGCCAAGCCCCCCTCTAACTGTTTGGTGTTTCAGGATGAGACATGTGTCCTTTCTCTCGAGCGGGAGTGAGGGTTTCAGCTGTTTATCCCGCCCTCTTTACAAACCTGATCCACCCTTCCATATGCAATCTTTGAACACGTATTTAAGACACCATCCATTCTACCAGGAAGGCTGAACCCCATCCTTTCTGTCATGGAGTCTAGACTGTAATCAGAATGGCTAATCAAATACAATCATGGGTAAATAGGGACTCCTGGCTGGCTCAGTCAGTGGAGCGTGTGACTCTGGATCTCAGGGTTGAAGGTTCAAGCCCCACATTGGGTGTAGAGATTACCTTAAAAATAAAAATAAAAAAATCTTTGAAAAACACACATGTATATGTAGAATTTTGAACTGTGAACACAACAAAGAGGCAGTACAGAAGGTCAGTCACACGTTAGTCATCCCTTCTATCACTAGCCCTGTGTGCAGAGGCTGTTCCAGTTGTACAGCATCGCCCACCACACTCCTGCTGCTTCTCGGCCTACAAACTGGAAAATCAGCCAGGACGTTGTCCTCGTTTCTCACAACTAATGGCTCTCAGGACTAAGCGAGTATAGGCTTCAGAGGTCAACAGTTACCAGTTTGAATCTAGACTCTTCCACTTAGTAGCTGGGAGCTTGGGCAGATAATCTAACCCCTTGGCCCTCAGTTTCTTCATTTGTAAAAAGGGGTAACAGTGGCTGGCTCAGAAGGTGGTGAGCACTGGCATATAGTAGATGCTCAACAAATGGCTGCCACTCTGGCCGCCGCTGCTATCACTCCTGCTCCCAAAATGGCTTTGCAGTTTCCTGGGCTCCCCCATTTCTGCTTGCCCTGCCTTGTGCTGTCTGCCAGAGGCTGAACTAAAAGGCTCCTTTAAGCTGCCCTGGGGATGAAAGCCACTTGCATGCCTGACTTTTCCAATAACAGGAAGCTCCGAGAGCAGAAACCACTCAGTGAAATATATTGAAGCAATCTCCCGTGTGCAGCTCCAGCTTTTGTCTGCCACCCCACTCTACTTCTCGCTGAATTTAACTCTTGGTTGGGGGATTCGGTTTCTGCCTTGGGTGAGGCTTAATCTCGCTCCCTGAGTTAAAAGGCTAATGCACTTTTTATTATCCTGATGGGACAGGTACCGGAAGGGAGGCCACGGCTCAAGTTCCCCTAGAAGGTGAATGGGCATGAGGGATGCCCAGGGGTGTTATCCGGGCATTAGCCGGCGGGCCAGGTGAGACTTGAGGATATGTCGAACCCTCATTATAGTACCTTTCTTCCTGTTTTTCTTTGGAGCACTTACTATAATTGAGATCAACTCATCTTGTATGATTATTTGCTTAATATGTCTGTCTTTTCCATTTTACTATTAGCTATCTCTGAAAACAGAGACTGTCTCTCTCATGCCCTGTCCTGAAGAACATTAAGGGCACAGAGTAGATGCTCCGTTGATGTTTATTGAGTTAACTAACAGATAAATAAATGAAGGGTCCGAATGAATGCACGTGCTATCCGGGAAAGCCGTGTCGCACAGCCGTTGTGTAGCATGAGAAGGGGAAAGAGGGCATGTCAAGGACAGGAAGTGGTGCTGGGGGGCAGGGAAGACGGTGGTGAGCAGTATGGTCAGGCAAACAGAAGGCAGGCATCCCGCTTCCGTGGGGTGTGGACAGGAGCTCAGGGCCTTGAGACAGTAGTTTCCAAATTTCCATAATCCCGGCTCCTTTTCCTCAGAGGGGACTGGCTCTCCCCACCCCTTCCCCTGCCAGGCGAGAGTCGGTCTTCTGTATGTAGCACTGACCCACGTAATGAAGCCCACCTTTGCTGTCTGGAGTTTGGTTCTGAACATAATAGGTAACTTTTTGTTTGTTTTACAAATAAAAGTTAATATTAAAATATAAAAACTGCTTTTTCAAATAGCCCATAAAACCCATGGAGATTTTTCACACGCTCCTTGAATGCCAAGCTAACAAATCTACTCTTTATCAGAAATACAATGTGAATCATTAGATTATTCTAAGAAAGGAGAAATTTAATTTTAGAATGATCAATTCTGCAGCCAGTGAGGACGCTAGACTGGAATAAAAGAGATCAGAAGCAGCAAGTTTAGAGAGAGGCCAACAGCATGTGAAATACTTTTCTAGGGAGCTGGCTATGCCCAGTAGTGCAGGGAGGGGGTAGGAGAGCCCTAGATGCTTTGAAAATGACTACGGCTGGGGAGGGGAGCAACCGAACAGGGAAGTGAATTTGCAGGAACAGAAGGGCCTGAGCCCTGAATCCAAATGTGTGCCCATGCCCCTGTAACCCCTGTTCCTGGAGGGTGTTGATCTTCAGGTCTTCCCCAGGATGGCCGGCTTTTGGAGTGACAGGAGAATGCACAGGGATACTGGTGCACTTGTTTAAATCATCTCCAGTCTATGCCATGAAAGACTGACTTTTCCCCAAATAGCTACTCTGCATGAAACACAGAAAGCAAAACAGAACACATAATCAGCGACTATTCTCTTCTACCACGCAGAACCCCACACATCAAACCAGCCCCTGAGCTCCCAGAACACCACGTCCCTTTCTCATTCTGAGAAGTAATTGCAATGCAGTTCGTGACCAAAATGAAAAGTCCATTTTTAACCGTAGCCTCATAATTACCCATCCAGATGAAGAAAGCCAAAGTCTCTGTGGTCCAATCCCTAGGTCCCCAAGGCAGAAACAGGATTCTGAGAAAAATTATGGGACCAGTGTGTGTGTGTCTACCAGGAGAGAGGGGAACAAAACTAAAGACCTCTTCTGATGCCCAGCTGAGCAGGACCCTGTTTAGTTGTCTTTCTGGTAACAGATGAGCAGCTGGTCTTTACAGAGCATCATCTTTTGGTCAGACACTGGGCTAGTGCTTGAGGGAAGAGATGTAATGATGCCATAGCCCCTGCCCTCAGGGGAACAGGGAGCTCACAAAAGAGAGGACAAAGGAGTAAATAGGCCAGGGAAATGCAGTGTCTGATGGGGAAGGTCAGGGGCACAAGGACAAGATCCAGTCAGCCTTGGCAGGTCTAGACAGATTTTACTCAAGAGGTGGCATGCTAGTTGAGAGCTGGATAACAAGGAGGAATTAGCCAGACAAAGCAGGTTGGGTGCAGGATTATTGTTCCAAGAAGAGGGGGTTGTGCAAAGGCCTAGGAGGGAGAGCACAACAAATCTGGGGAACTAGAAGTGGTCTATCATGCTATCTCTGTCTCAGAACCTGAGAGAACAGGAGCTAGAAGGCAGGAACTGGATCGTGGAAGTTGTCCAATAACAGTTCAAAGGTTACACTACTTCATGTAGGAACCCTAATGAATTTTAAGATGCGCATTCTGGAAAGTTCACTCTAAGTGCAGCTGAAGTATGGACGAGGGGAAGGCCCAAGATTTGAAGGAGGGAAGCCAGTTAAGAGGCTGTTATGGAGCATAACAAATAGCATGGAGGACATGGGGAGTTAGAGAGGAGAAGGGAGTTGGGGGAAATTGGAAGGGGAGGTGAACCATGAGAGACTATGGACTCTAAAAAACAATCTGAGGGGTTTGAAGAGGCGGGGGGTGGGAGGTCGGGGTACCAGGTGGTGGGTATTAGAGAGGGCACAGATTGCATGGAGCACTGGGTGTGGTGAAAAAATAATGAGTACTGTTATGCTGAAAATAAATAAAAAATAAATTTAAAAAAAAAGAGAGAGACTGTTGTAAAAGAGTAGGTGCTGTATGGTGAGAAGCCCCAAGACTCAGCGTGAGGGGGCGCAGAGCCAGAGCGGCACTCCGAAATCCTGGCTTTCAGCCACTGTGCTCCCCACTCTGCCTGGTGTCTCCCTGCCCCCACGCCCATGTCCAGAGGGATTCTTTCTCTTTTTCTCAGTTTCTCCTCCCTGTTATGCTCCTGGAAGTTTATCTACACTCTTTTTATGCATGAGGTACCTAATTGCTGACTAGCTTAAGTAGCACACCTAGGATAACACTGCTCAGCGATGATAGAATCAGGATTCACACTTTGTCTCATTTTGAGTTGGACTCTTTCTACAAAATGCTTTCTGTAACTGCAGTGAGAGGGGCTCCAGATATGAAAAAAGAATACCTTCCTGGTTGGTTATTGCTGGGAAAAAGTGTCCCCGGTCCCCGGTATTCAGAGGACTTTGTCTACACCACAAGGCTGCAGTTGCTGGGCTTTTCAAACTGCCTCTTTGTAACAAAATAACCAAGTGATATTCTACTGATTATCTTGCTGATTGAGACCACCTTCCCTCAAAAAGGGACTAGAAAACAAAACCACAGTTTTAAGAGCAAACATATCTGTTATGACAAGAAATATACGTGATTTACACTCTCATACTTCAGAACAAAGACTCAGCCTGGGACAAAAAATATAATGTTGCATGAAATTAAAAATTACTTCATTTATTAGATATAAATAAGATCTCATTAAACTAAACACAAACAAGAAAGATTACAAGAAAGTACATCAAAATGCTAACTGGGTTTCTCTTTCAGTGGTGGGATTTCATTAATTTTTACTTTCTCGGTTTTCTGGAAATTTGGAAAATTATAAAAAATAAGCATGTGTTGTTTTCATAATTACAAAATTTTTAAAGATGGATTCTTGAACTTGAGACAACAGTCGTTTTCATTGAGAATAATTTAACCCATGAAATATCCAAAATTCCTAGGTAAGCTTTCTAATGGACCCACCTTTCAGTATTTCCCCACCTTGGGGCAGTTATCTGGAACCAGAGGTGCAGTGACATTGCCTTAACAAGACAGCTTCCACTGGATGCATGGGGGAATAAGGATAACTCGTGGAGCGAGTGTGCAGGCCAACAGCTCCTTGAGCGTGCACTCCAGATACTCTGCCATCCCTGGCGGGCACTAAATTCAGAAATTGTTCCCGTTGACCTTGGAACCCCCAACACCCATGGTCTTTATCCAGTCATGACTCAGCATTTACACATGGTGATTAAGCACAGAAATGGGTTTCTTCTGAAAGTCTGTAAGGAAACACTTTTACCAAGGAAAGCTGAATTCAGGGCTCATACACAGCTAAGAATCTATAGATCAACTCCTAAGAGACCTGGGTCTGGCTTAGTCACACTCCTCCAGGAGTCCCTAGAATACCATACAGGCGCAATAGGACACATTTCTGTCTGTGGAGGCCTGGAATTTCTTCACCTGAGAAGGAACATTCTCCCCTCACACCCCTCAAATCATACACACACACACACACACACACACACAGAGGCACACACTACTGCTACCACACATGTGATAGTCTTGCCTTCCTGAGACAGTAGCTTATGGTCAACTAGTGGTTCAGCTGGTCAGCTCTTAACCAGCAGGTCCTGTCAACCTACCAAAACTGCTGTCCAGCTAGCCAACCTCATCTCCTCCAGCTAACATTGCATGTTCTACCATCCAAGCGGTTAGATCCTATATCTTCTCCAGATGAAAGACCCTTAATCGTTCTCAGTTGGTAACCAATTATAATTTGGTAACTCTTTATATCCAGCATGGCCCCCTCCATGTATAACAGATTATACATTATGTACACACATCATGCACCTTAATTTTAAAAATGCCATACAGTTTTCATTGACAATCCCAAGTGATGATACTAGGCAGACTCTTTCATAATGAAAAATTTATCTTTCATTCTATTTTTTTTTTTATTTTTGAAGAACTTTGAGAGAATTATTTGGACATTCTAGTTTCTTAGGTAAAACTCGTTGCATGGTGATTCTTGAAGGTATCCTTCAAGAATTTTTCTTTTTCTTTTTTCATTCTTATTTGCACATACAACAGGCAGATTTTGCAGTCCTATCTTAAGAGCCACAGGTTAAACAATAGCCTACACTTATCTGCTTAGACCACTAGGTGGTGCACACATATGTGTGTGAACCATAGGTTAAATGGGCTTGTCACTAGGTTAGATTTAATTCATCACCACAGGAGCGGTACAAACAGTAGGAGCTGCTGGACTCCAGTAGAGACAGTGATTCTATGTGTGGGCTAAGAGAAGGAAGGGCTCCCACAGGAGGTGGATAGCCAGTGCTGGCTGTGGAGATGATAGGAACAAAATCGTAACGGTGAGAAAGCCTAAAGACGTGGCAGAGGGAAAGTCCTATAGAGGAAGTGGAATGGTTGCTTTCAATGCTGATGAATTCCTATTTAAGAGTAGCAGAGGGAATGACAGAATAGTTGAATCATTTGAACCAGATGACATCAAACATTCTTTCCAGACCTTTGTGCTGGAACTGGAGATAGAGAGATGAAATGACAGCCTTATCCTCAAGTAAGGACCTCATGAGGGAAACAGAAGAAACAGACAGTTGAAACAACGTGATACAAAAGGTTGGCTTTACAAGATGCATTCGAAGAACAAGTGTGGACTGTTCTGTTCAAAGGACAGATGGAGGTTAGGTTTGAAAGTTGACATGCAGAGAAAATGTCATGGATGTCTGGAGCAGTGAGGGGAGACCTCCAAGAAGACAGAAGGTCATGAAAAATTAGGCAGAGAGAATAGCATAAGCAAAGTCATTGGGGGTGGGGTGGTAAAAGGATAATGTGGATTCTAGGAATGCTTCATTGAATTTAGCAAATGCTTACAGAGGGCTACTATATGCCATGGACTGAATAATACATCTTCCAGGCGCTTATGATACTCTCCAACTAGTGAGGAAGACACACATGCACTGAAAATTGCAATGTCAAAGGAGAGCTGAAAATTTGGCCCCTTCTACATTCTGACTGTCCTTTGAGCCCCCAGTGTTCTGCCTACAGGGATTCACGGGAACACTTCACACCAGAAGAGGGAGCCCATAAGCACAATACCTGGTTGCATTTGACTCCCTTTCTCTGAAGATATTTCTCTCGCCCGCGTTTTACAGGTGCGAAGTTTGAGGCCAGAGATATGCAGTAAGTTATCCAAACTCCACAGAGAAGCCAAGAAAAAAAGCCCACATCTGTCTGCCTCCTGTCAAGTTTTCTTCTCTTTTTTCTCCACTGGAGCCTGGACACAGAGTCACCATTTAGAGATAGGTCTTAATTAGGAAATAGACTCTTCTCAGATAAATAAACTTCTTTCACCAACCACAGTCATCACAAAGTCAAGCTTATGGGAAAACAGAGGGACATATTGTATTCTTTCCTCATGCATGAGAGAAGTGCTGAGCCACACAGGTTGGCCTTGGCAAAGGCAGCTTGAGCCAATTGTGCTACTGGCCTGGTTCTGTGTTTGAGAGGGAAGACGGTCTGGCTCCAGCAGTCCTTCTAGCCCATGTGTGTGGGTGTGTGTTTCTTTTCAGAGCAAGGATGTGTGTTTACAGTGTAGGTCAGTGACATCTTGGAGTTGCATTGTTTGCTTGAAAATGTCAACTGGAATGAGTTAGAAGCTGGCAGGAAAACAGTGATGTTGATTGAGAAGTCCATGAGGTAATAGAGATCTGCTTTTAGTTTCATGAGAAGTCAGTGAAGTAAGAGGTCAAGATATCTTAAAGAGTTTTTGATAGGGACAGATCAAAGTTAAATAGAGGAGGAAGGAGACAATGAGGGTAAGAAGATTTGAGACCAGGTCTTATGAAGAAAGGACATAGGAACTGGGCATCTTTAGCCTGGAGAGAAGACACAGATCTGCAGATGTCCCAACCCTTGTGATGGGCTGAGGCAGCTAGAAACAGTGATGATGTCATAAGGAAGCCACATTTAATCCTGCATAAAGGACAGCTAACAAACTATCAAGAAGTAGTGAGTTCTCCATCAAGAAAAGGGGAGAAACAAGCAGTTCATACAACTGGTGGGGCCATTGTAGAGGGGATCCTGTTCTCATAGCAGATCAAATTCAATGACTTTTGAGTTCCAAGTATTCATGATTCTTTTTTTTCTTTAAGATTTATTTATTCAAAAGAGAGGAAGAGTGTGCACAAGTGCAGGGAGGCGCGGAGGGAGAAAGAGAGAATCTTAAACAGACTCCTGCTGAGCATGAAGCCCAATGAGTGGCTCCATCCCAGGACCCTGAGATCATGACCTGAGCTGAAATCAAGAGTCAGCCCCTGAAGTGCCTGAGTCACCCAGGCACCCCCAAGTATCCACAATTCTACGGAAAAGGAAAAAATAGCTCATATAGACCAAAGGCCACATGGACTATAGTAATAACAACAGCATCAATACTGTGTCTTTTTATTGAGCACCTATAAAGCTTCAGGCATCATCATAATTATTTAGGTGTATTGTATTTTGGGCTTTTAAGCCAGCATCAGAACTGACTGGATTCTAATACTGGCCCTGCCATTTAATGAAGATGTTCTCTTGAGCAGATAATTTTCCTCTCTGAACCTCATGCAATACCGACCCTGCAGGACTGCCAAAAGTATGAAAAGAAATAACACATCAAAGCACCTGGTACTGTGCCTGGTCTATATTTCTTGCTCAAAAAATGTCACTGCCGGGGCGCCTGGGTGGCTCAGTGGGTTAAGCCGCTGCCTTCGGCTCAGGTCATGATCTCAGGGTCCTGGGATCGAGTCCCGCATCGGGCTCTCTGCTCAGCAGGGAGCCTGCTTCCTCCTCTCTCCCTCTCTCTCTCTCTCTCTGCCTGCCTCTCTGCCTACTTGTGATCTCTCTCTGTCAAATAAACAAATTTAAAAAAATGTTACTGCCTTCCCATTTCTGCTTAGGCAAAATTTCAGGAAGCTGTTCTCCATTCTTAGAGAGAGGCAAGATAGTGCAGGAAATACTGATAAGGTGAAATATGGCAAAGGATCCATTAGAAGAAATATCAGATAATCATAAGCTCCTACAATATGTAGCCTAGAGCAGTGGTTCTCAAAGTGGAGTTTGTTGAACCTCTTTTTGAGAAAAAAAAAAAAACAGATTTCCAGAGCCATTTATAGAAATCCAAGTGTAGAAAAGAGAGAGAACTCATCTGGGGCTTAAGAAATCCTAACTTAAGTTTGTAGGAGAGTTGCTCACTGCCCTACCCCCAGGCTCTATATACTCTTATCCACCCTCAGGTTCCCATGACATCCAAGTCAGGACAGAGGCTCCCTAAAGGTAGGCTCTGATGTGGGGCAAGCCTGCTGAGATACTAATCTCCTCAGTCCTTGGGTTAGCCAAGGGCAGTTGCCTCCAAATCCAAGCAGCCTAATCCATATGGCCCAATGTACCAGACAGATATTTGCTGTGATTGTTATATGGTACAAAGAGATGAGGATTCAATTAGACAAAAATAATGGTTTGATCATCAGTAATTAAAGTTGTCATAATGTTGCTGAGCAAATTTAAAAAATAAACCAGCCCAGGAATATCTTGGTTAGAAGGGAATATATGGAGAGTGACGGTGACATAAGGACCCAAAGCGAAGGATTGCCAGGATACAAGACACTGAACCGGTATGGCCAGTGTGAACAAAGATTATCTGGTACAGAAGAATGAGCCAATGGCCTTTCCCTAAGTATAGTATAGGTTTGCCTGGAAGACCTCTAAAGCCTCTCACTTCTGACCATCCAAGGATAAACAGAAAGGCCATCCATTTTCTTCGTCTCTAGGGTTCAATGCCTCTGTGCAGAGTTTTGAGTGAGCACCCCATTCTCCACCATATACAATGCTCTATGTGTCTGCATGTCTATCCTGAGCTGCTAAGCACAGTTTGGCTCTGGCTCAATTCCGTGATCTCACAGTATGTTTTCTTTTGCAGCAACAGCGGCAGCTTGACCTCCTGACAATAACCAGCCCCGGTGAGTAGGTGCAGCCATTCTGCTTTGGCTTTTCCCTTATTTCCTAGAGCGATGCCTGGTGGCCTAAACAAACGCAATTCCTGCCCTCCTCCTTTGACTCCCTGGATGAACAGCAGAATTCTCGGTGCCATGAGTAATGCTTCTCCCTCCATCCTCTGCCCCTTGGGCAGTTGTTTGTTTTTGGTTTGTTTTTTTTGTTTTGCTTTTGTTTTGTTTTTTCCCCTCCTCCCTCCCAGCTTTGTGCTGCCTCTGCTTGACTCTGCAGATGCAGAGTCTCTGATGTTGTTCCATATTCCGGGACCAAGTTCTCCCCAGATCATTCAATAGACTCGAGTGTCAAGGAATTGTCCTGGTCTTATGAGAAAGAAGTTTTGAAATCATGGGAACAGGGAAACTGCCTGGCAGGGGGCATGGAATGGAGGAAGGATGGCTCATAAGGAGGGACTTGTCTGAGAAAGTGATCAGATTTGGTCTTCCGTGCTCAGGATTAGAATAACTCTTGTCTCTCCCTTTAGGGGAAAGTCAAGTTCCCCAACAAAGCTGTGGCCATGAGATTAAAAGGTCCTTTCTTCCCCCTAAGCAGGGCATCTGCCTAAAGAGTGGTTGAGTAGTTTAATCCTGCCTAAGAGGTATTTTATTTTGGTTTGGGAACTTGAGGCAAAACTGACCAAGGTTATTCTCTTTTGGGATCCAAGAGGATGATGATGCCAGCAGGGTTAGTGAGCATTCAAGAATGGGTGTGGTGGGTCCTATTCATCTGTTCAAAATATTTAACAGCCCTGGTGACCCCCTGCTGAGCGAAGCATTAACACTTTGGCTACTGGACTCTGGGGAGATGGGATCCTGGGGGAGGGGCAAGTGTGACAGAGTGGTCGCATGGCAGGGTTGGGGGCTCTAGGAGTGGCTAATTACTGATAAATATGGAGGCCATTTCGATATGCTGGCAACCAGTATGGCTGTTCCCTGTTATCTCTGTCTTTTACCAAGCTTGCCATGCTGTATCTGGGTGCCAGGTGGCTCACTTACAAAGAGATTGAAGAATTGCCCTGTTCAGGCACTATGTTAGCACAAACACTAGTTTTTCTGGTCTTAGTCACTGAGGTGTAAGATAGTGACTACAAATGTGAGTTGGATCTACCCAGTTCAGGTGACCCTACTATCCTTCTACCTTGTGGAGATTTTTGAACTTGGGACTTTAGAAGAACAGAGATGAAATAGTTTGAAAAATGTTTCATCTGTTCTATAGATGAGCTATGTTTAATATATATATATGATAAACATATGTAGAAATTCCAAATCATGGACTAACATAACTAGAGTGTTCCACACCTGTGACCTACCAGTCCCTCCCCACTAAGGTGTTGGTGAAGGATTATCTTTGTCCCGTCTCGTTTGATTTCTGTTCTTTGTAATTGTGTACTATTCTACTCCACACATGGTAACCCAAATTGCCTGCTTCCACATTTCAGTCTAATGGTCACATGGTCATACCCTGATGTATGAATTGGAGGGGATTCTCGATATGTCTTCAGACCCCGTTTACTGCAGTTCTTTTGTACTAGCTCTTTTTGTTCCTAATTGCTGCTGCATAAATTCAAGCAGAAAAATTGTGATTCTAAGTGTACTCCTTTTGAAGAGCTGTGGAACTGCAAAATGCTAAGCACTGCCAGAATTTGGAATGGTTCATAATTTTGCCTACTTTTGGATGGAAAAAAAAATACCTCCTGGGTCAAAGCTTCCCAAAAGGTGTGTTGTGAGTGGTGCACTGTTGTACTTCAAGTAGGCTACCTTTTGTGGTATCATGAGATACACACTTGTGAGATATTAATCCATTTACCTCTCAGGGATACAGGTAGGACCTGGACAGCTGGAGCTCCCGGAATGGTAGCCTCACTCCAGTTGCCAGACAAATATTCACTTGTGCCATGTATTACCATGGGCCGTGTATTACCATTTGTACCATCTATGCTGGAGAGTCTTCTATTTAAAAAAATTTATAAATCTAATTGAGACTTTTCTACACTCCTACCTGATTGCAACTTTCTCCCTTCACCATATAAGTAACCACTATAATTAATTCAGTATTTTTTCCATATCTATATATACCCCCCCCAAAAAATAGGTGTAATGTATTCTTTTAAAAATTCCTTTAATACTCTGGTTTCTCTTCAGATTGCATAAATCTTTCGCCTTTTCATAAAAATTCCTTTAAATAATGTCACACTGTAAATGACATTCCATGACTTTCCCCCTAATCATTATTATAGTGTAGAGTTTAATTCAGGTAGATTCATGTACCTCTGGTTTATTCATTTTAACTGCTATATAGTATTTCGCATATGATTATATCACTATATCTCCACCTTATTCATCATAATTTAGGCTATTTCCAGTTTTTTTTATAGATTTTATAATTGCCAACGATGCTACTAGGAGGATTTTGTGCCTGTCTGCTTGTGTATAAGAGCATATAGTTAGAGGAATTATTGATTATGTGCGTCTTCAAATTTACTATGTAATGCCAATTATTTTCTAAGTAGTTGAACAAATATATACTTCCAGCAGCAAAGTATAAGAGTTTCTACTTCCTTGAATCCCCAGTACTTGGAATTGTCAGACTTACAAAGTTTTACCTGTCATCATGATAAATGTGAAATGATATCCCATTGCTTTTATAATAATTTCCCTGATTGCTGATGGGGTTGAGTATCTTTTCATATGCTTATTGACCACTTTGGTTTCTTCTTTGGTGAATTGACTTTTCATATCCTTTTTCCATTTTCAATTGGGTTATCATTTCTTTTTATGGACTTATAGTTCTTTATTAGTCTGAATATCAATACTTTGTCACTTATATGCATTGCAAATATCTTCTTCCAGACTGTGGCTTGTGTGGGTGTTTTTTTTTTTTTTTAGTTAGTAATGTACTTCTACATGGAAGATTTTAAAAATTTTATTGGGGTTAAATTAATCAATCTCTTGCTTTATGAGCTTTGCTTTTGTGACTTTTTAAAGAAATCTTTCCCTACCTGGATATCATATTCTAATGTACTTATTTATAAGAATTGTCAAATTATGTGTCATATTTGGGTCTTTATCTCATTTAGTACTGATCTTTGTGTATAATATGACTTAGGGATTTAATTTTTTTGTTTACACATGGATAACCCCTTGTCTCAGCAAACTACAACAACTAGTACCGCCTTTCTCCCACTTATCGGCAATTACGTGTCTGTCATATAACAATTTTTCTATACACAGAATCGGTTTCTGAACTTTCTGTATTATTCCATTGGTCTACCACACTTATTATGCATTAACTCCATACTGTCTTATTTATAATAAATCTTAATTTTTTAAAAAGATTTTTTTATTTGACAAAAAGAGACACAGCAAGAGAGGGAACACATGCAGGGGGAATGGGAGAGGGAGAATCTGTCTTCCCTCCGTGAAGGGAACCCCATGTGGAGCTGGATCCCAGGACCCTGGGATCATGACCTGAGCCAAAGGCAGATGCTTAATGACTGAGCCACACAGGCAACCAATAAATCTTAATTTTAATATTATCCTTATAATTATAGGGAGATATCCTTCTACATTTCCCTTTTGTGGTAATCTTTTGGAAACAGTATCATCTGTTTATTTTTCAAAATAATATCTAAAAATCCATGTATTGTAACAGGTGAATTTATTCTATATATATTTATTAGAATTACTGGTATACTTGAATAAATACCTACCACCATATTTGTACTTTCTATCATTCACTTTCCTTGGTTTTTTTTCCTCTTGTCCTGCCTTTTTTTAGTATTAAATTTTGTATATTAGCTGCCTTCCCCCAACTCATCTACAGATTTGGATGCTTTTGATTTTATTTCTAACCTAAATGGGTTACCCTTTGGATATACATTTCATGATGTATTTTCTTACAAAATCTACAGCCTTTGACATAATTAGCCTTCATAAAAAGTAGAGTAAAAGATGGACTAGTTGAGGCACCTGGCTGGTTCAGTCAGTAGAACATGTGACTCTTGATGTTGGGGTCATGAGTTCAAGACCCACGTTGTGGGTAGAGATTAGTCAAATAAATAAATAAACTCTTAAAAAAAAAGAGATAGACTAGTTGTTGTATGGTGCTGAGAAAATGGGTTATCTATATATAAATATGTTTTAACCACCTATTGAACACTGCCCTGTCACCACCTAATTATTATTACTTAGACTTCTAAGTTAAACTTAAAAGTGAAAAACAATGAATTAGTAGTAGCACTGAGCTAATTACTTTTCCTACACAATTTATGATGTTTTGTGTTCTCCTGCTTATTATATCCCAAGATTTCCTGTGTTACCTTAAAGTGAATCCTTTAATAACTATTTTAGTGAGAGTCCATAGCAATCCTCTTAATCTATGTATGTCCTTATTCTGACTTTCTCTGGATTAATAGTTTGGCTAGGTATAAATTTTAGTTTAAGGAAGACTTTCCTTTGTACTTCGAAGATTTTTAAAATTGTTTTCTGACATACATAGTTGCTGATGAGAAGTCTCCCATTATTTGTTTTTTAAATATTTATTTATTTATTTATTTATTTATTTATTTATTTGACAGACAGAGATCACAAGTAGGCAGAGAGGCAGATAGAGAGAGAGAGAGGAGGAAGCAGGCTCCCCGCTGAGCAGAGAGCCCGGTGCTGGGCTCCATCTAGGACCCTGGGATCATGACTGGAGGATCCTGGGATCATGACCTGAGAATGCAAGGATCATGACCTGAACAGAAAGCAGAGGCTTTAACCCACTGAGCCACCCAGGTGCACCCTATTATTTCTTTTTGATAACATATATTTTCGATAGGTTTTGAGATTGTTTTTTTTTTAATCTTAACGTTCTGTTTTGGTGTTTTTTTTTTTCCACTTTGACATATGTAGGTATGAATTTGTTTCTATTTACCCTGCTTGGTACTCTGAATATATTTCTACCCGAGAATCTATGTCTTTCTTTAATTCTGGGAAATTGTTGGCAAATTTTCTCTTCAAATATTGCTTTCCCTTATTCTTTGGACTCTCTTCTTCAAGAACTTATATTACATGACTGTTAGATTCTCTGAGGCCTTCCATGGATCTTAACTGATTTCTCATAATTTTTTGTAATTTTTGTCTTAGTGTACTGATTCTGAGGTCCCTACAAGTAACTTGCATTTATACATTCACTTTTCAACCATGTCTAGTCTAGACTTTATTCCCTGTCTTTTTCAATATTTCAATGACTATATATTTTTAATTTCCAAGATTTCTAATTTTGTTCATATCCACCTGTTCTTGTTTTATTTCTGCCTATTCTGTTTCATGATTTCTTATTCTGTTTTAATGCCTTCATTTGTTTCTCTGAACATCCTCAATATGCTTATTTTAAAACCTCTGACTGTTCTATAAAATAAGTTTCATCTGGAGAGAATTCAAGTTATAATTTTTAATTTTGTTTAGTATCATTTTTAGCATTTAATTTCTTCATGCATTTTGAAATTTTAATTTATAAGATCACTTTGAAGAGGAAGCTTTCTGGTTTTCTCTTTCTTCATTCCCAATACCTACCCCCCACCAAAAAAATCCCTGCTGTGCTCACATCTCCCTGTATGATAGTTTTTGTTCTAACGCAACCCACATCTTCAGTATTGGACCTGGTAAATAGTGGGGATACATTGAACCCAGTGACAAAATGTTAGCAGAATAGTTTGGCATTGCTTCTGTTTTCTATGTCTATATTCCTCACCTATCTAGACCTACAATGCATAGGAGCTATCTGCCAGAAAGTTGTGCAGCAGCCACTTTTTCTGCCCAGGCTCCTTTCAAGACATGAAAGCCCCACCCTAGGACTCTGAGCAGAAGATCTTGTTTCTGATCCTCTTGTTCCAGAGTACTTTTAGTCTCTGTTATCTCATAGGAAGCAAACTTCAGCTGCTATTTCCTGCTTCTGTGTTCAGATCTCATCAAGCAAGTAGCCTTGGGAAAACTTACCTTTCACATTTCTGTACATTTCAACTTTGTGGCGATATCCCTCTGAGAGCAGAGCCCAAATATATATTTTCATTTCTTTGTTCATATGTCATCCACTATTACTATTGGATGGGAATGAACAGACTTATTGAAACATGAATTTGTTTAGCCATTTGACCCAAAATCCATCTATAGTTTCTTCTTTACTTTTTAGAAAGTTTATTCTATAATCTCTTCAGTAAAAGGGAGACAGTATGAAGAAACATTTTTCTCCTATCCAAGTAAAACCCCTAACTATCAGACTGAGAAGAGAGATTGTTGTTTTTGCACATGTATATACAAGTATATACATAAATTTAAAAAACAAAACTCAGATGATACCATGTAAACTGTTTCATTTGAATGTAGTGTGAACATTTCTCAATGTTATTAAATATTCTCTAAGAGGAAATTTCATATAGTTGAAAAATATTCTTCTGTAACTCTACTGTCATATATAAAATTGTACCCAATTATTTAATTATAAATAACACTTCAGTTAACATTCTTATATAAAGACCTTTGTATGCATGTCTAATTATTTCCTTAGGAAAAACATCTAGAGTGTGTGGCACCTAGAATGAGAATTACTGAGGAAAGTTGTACTTAGTTTACTAGTCATGACATTACACTGAAGTAACAATGACATCAAAATTGCAGAAGCTTCAAAAACAAAGTCTTATTTCTCACTTTTGGTACATGTGCCTCATGGATTGGAGTCAGCTTTGCTTTACATCCTCTTTACTCTAGCACCCAAACCAAGCATTCTCTGTTTGGAACATAACTGGGTGTTTTAGTTTGGGTTCCTAAGAAGAAGACCTTGAGACAAAGATTTCAGTGCAAGACATTTATTTGGGAGATAATCCCAGAGATCTTGAAAGGAAAGCCAGGATGCAATACAGGAAAAGAAGAAAGATTAAGCAAGCTACCACTAAAGGCAACTGGGACATAATCAAACTGGGGAACCCTGGAGGTCTATGTGGAAAATAAGCCTCAGAGGTGTTCCTCCAGAAGACACAGTGAGAGTGAGAATGTGTGTGTTAATTCCCTAACACTTCCAATCTGCTCAGAGTATGGACATAGCAGAGTCCAGTGGCCAAAGAAAGCTTTCAGGATAGAGTTGCAGGTGTTGGCAATTGGAAATTATTCAACAAGTGCACAAAGAAGTGCCAGGAGATTATGTGAGGCACAGCACCTGCCATTTGGGTCACCATGCCAGAGGGAGAAGGGAGAGATGGTGAGCCATGTACTTTCTCTTAAAAAAAAATTGGGGAAGGGTCACTTCTTCCCCCATTTCCTTAGTCAAAGCAAGTCATATGACCACTAACAAGTTCAACAGGGTGGAAAAGTAGACTCTTCCCATAGGGAAAGGGACTGCAGTGAGGGAAACTAGAATAATTGGCAATGATTCCATTTATTTATTTATTTATTTATTTATTTATTTATTTATTTGACAGAGAGAGAGAGAGAGATCACAAGTAGGCAGAAAGAGAAGGGAAGGGAAGCAGGCTCCCTGCTGAGCAGAGAGCCCGATGCGGGACTAGATCCCAGGACCCTGAGATCATGACCCGAGCCGAAGGCAGCGGCCCAACCCACTGAGCCACCCAGGTGCCCCGGCAATGATTCCTTAATCATACTTCCAGAAAGATTTTCACATTCCCATCATCAAGTTAAAAGTGCTGGTCATACCTTTAAAAAAAAATAATGTTTTTATTGAGATATAATTCACATACCATCAAATCTACCTTTTTAAATGCATCATTTAGTGGTTTTCAGTATGTTCACAGAGTTATATAACCATCATGACTAATTCAAGAAGATTATCAAAGATTATTAAAGAAACTCTGTTAATAGTCACTCCCTATTTCTGCCTTCCCCCATGCTCTGGAAATCACTAATCTACTTTCTGTCTTTCTGAATTTGCCTATTCTGGACATTTTATATAAATGTAATTGTACAATACATGGCCTTTCTTGACAGGATTATTCCACTTAGCATATTTTCAGATTTGTCCATATTGTAGCATGTGTCAGTATTTCATTCTTTTTTATTGCTGAATAATATTTCATTGTATGGATATACAATGATTTGTTTATCCATCTATTGGTAGGTATTTCATTTGTTTCCATTTTTTTGTCTATTATGAATAATGCTGCTATGGGCATTTGTGTATAAGTCTTTGTGTAGACATATGTTTTTAGTTCTCTTGGATATAAACCTTAGGAATAGAATTGTTGGGTCATACGGTAAATGTTAGGATATACATTTTGAGGAACTGCCAAATTGTTTTCCAAAATAGCTGTACCATTTCCATTCTTATCAGCAATGTAGGACACATCCAATTTTTCCACATCCTCTCTAACACTTGTTATTATCTGTCTCTTGATTATAATCATCCTAGTGGGGGTGAAATGGTATCTCATTGTAGTTTTTATTTCCATGTCCCTAATGACTAATGATGTTGAGCATATTTTCATGTGTTTTTTGGCCATTTACATATCTTCTTTGGAGAAATGTTTAGTCAAATTATTTTTCCTCACTCATTTTAATTAAGTTATATTTGTCTTTTTATTATTGAATTTTAAGAGTTTTAAAATATATATTCTGAATACGAGGTCTTTTTTCAGATGTTTGATTTGCAAATATTCTTCCTGTTCTGTGGGTTGTCTTTTCACCTACCTGATGTACTTTTTTTTTTCTTAAGATTTTATTTAATTGACAGAGAGAGACAGTGAGAGAGGGAACACAAGCAGGGGGAGTGGGAAAAGGAGAAACAGGCTTCCTGCTGAGCAGGGAGCTTGATGCAGGGCTTGATCCAGGACCCAGGATCATGACCTGAACTGAAGGCAGATGTATAACCAACTCAGCCACCCAGGTCCCCTGATGTTCTTTTGAATAACAAAAAAAAAAAAAAAAAAGTTTTTGTGATGTGTTGAAGTTCAATTTACCTTTTTTTTTCCCTTTTTGTTACTTAGATTTTGGTATATCTTAGAAAACATTACCTAACCCAAGGTCACAAAGTCGTGCTCTTGTAAAAGTTAATTTTTCATATGGTGTGAGGTAGGAGTCCAGCTTACCTCTTTTGCATGTGTTCAGTTTTTCAGTCACCATTTGTTGAAAAGACTGTTTTTCCCCTGCTGAATTATCTTAGTGCTCTTGTCAAATTGTCATAGCTCTTTGATGTATAGATTAAAAGGACAGCATTTAGGAAGTATCTAAATAGCCTCACTACTCGATGCCAAAGCTGTGTTAAGTGCCTTAATATATTTTTCGCATAATTTTCTCTACTATCCCATAAGACAGGTATCACTGTTTCTCTTTCACAGATGAAAAATAAAGATGCTGCATAATTATGTGAATTGCCCACCTGAACTGTTAACAAGTGGTGGAGTTAACAAGTGGTGGAGGTTCAAATCCATATCTGACTCTAAATCCTTTGCCTTTTCTGCTACTCCTACATATAAATATTACTTCACTTGTGGTATGGGCCCATGAAGTCTTCTTTCCCAGACAGTATTCAGGTTAGCCCACTTTGCTGGGGATAAGGAAAGTCTGGATTGTCAGTGATGCCAAGTCATTGGGGCTTTTCCACTAACTAGGCTGTGTCCTGAAGAGACAATTGATTTCCTAAAATTCCTAAAAAAAAATTTCGTAAAATTCCTTTTTAAAAAATCACTGCTAGATTTGTATCTGATTTGAAATATCCTAAGGTTGGTTTGGGTTTGGGGGCTTTTGTTTGTTTGTTTGTTTGTTTATCCCCTCTTAACCTTGTTAAAGCAATACCTATGCTGAATGGCAATAGCCTGGGGACGCTGACCTTTACATGACAACTTTGAACTTAGTCTCCAATTAAAGTCCTGCATGATGTAAACTCAAGCCCTCTGGAAAATAAAAGAACAAGAGAGGCCAAACTAGCCATTGTTAGGTGCCTCTGGCCATTTCTAGAGCCGACAGGAGGCCTCTGGAATCAGTCCAGAGTGGCCAGGACCAGGAATGAAGACAAGCCAGATGACTCCTGGCCTCACTTCAGAAGGCTAGTAACACAGTGGATATGCATAGGGCTGATGGTTCAAGAAATTGCATACATGCCATTAAAACAACTTTAAAGGATTTTTTAAAGAAGAAAAATAAATTACTCCTAGTCCTACATCCTTAGCACAATACAAAACCTAATTCTATTTATACATTTTCCCTTTCAGTTCTTGTCTATATGCAGAAACATATTTACATAATTGCAATCACAGTAAGTTTTTATATACATCTTTTTTCACTTAACATTATTTCATAAACAATCTTCATGTTGCTATGTAGTTTACATACTTACCATCTTTTTATAATAACTTTCTCTATTAAAAAATTGCACATGCCCATGGTGCAAATTTTGAAAAACAGAGAAGTTATAAAGATGAAAATCAGTTATCTCCCAGAGGCAATCACTGTTTAATATTTTAACACATTTACTTCTTTGCCTTTTTTTCTATGCATGTATAATTTTGTTTTACATAGTTGAGATCATGTAGAATATAAAATTTTATCCTGATTTTGCACTTAATATTACAAGAAAAATATTTCTCCATGCCAGTAATGTTGTATATTTAACTTAAACTCTAGTTTCTTGATGTTATGAATAATTTATAAGCCTTTGTGTATATATTTTTCTCTACATTTTAGGTTATTGTCTTAAGATATATTACTAGGGATTGAATTACTACATCCATGAGCATTTTATGAGCATTTTAAAGGCATACTTATTTTTAAAAGCTCTAGTATCGTCCGTCTTTTATATATAGTCTGGTTTATAAAAATCCACATCCTATTGTTGTGCATTCGTGTTATTTCCAGATGTTTTCTCTTACAAATAACTGTACCATAAAACTATTTGTGAAAAACCTTTTTACTTCTTTTATGTAAGTTTTATATCTGGACAGTCTAGAAGTAGAATTTATGGGCAAGAGAGCACTAATACATTTAAGGAATTATTTTGCCTTGTTACCAGCTAATTTTCCAGAAAGTTTGTATCAATTTACATTCTGAACTCCATTCTGCAATGTCCAAATCTCATGTCAACAAGGAAAAACAACAGCATTGGGTGCCACTCAGAAGATTTATTAAATTAAGTAAAACAATTTTAGAAACGTATAAAGAAACATATAAAGGCAAGGAGAAACATGTTTTGTTTATTCTCATGGTCCTTGAGATTGTCTCTCTGAGATTGTCCCTGAGTGGTGTGTTCCTAGGATCTTTGTCCTGGGAAGTCTATTACAGACACCATACCTCAGGACTAGGTGAGATGGTTGATGGTAAGGGAACAAAGATCCCATTTTGGAATATCCACATGGGTGGGCTGAGCTCTCGGGTGGGGAATTGGAGGTAGAGCACCCAAAGGTACCATAACTGATCAGTATGACAGAGGTCAGATCAGGAAGGAGTTGGTAAGATCTTGGACTGAATGTAGGTCCTAGGCCTAGACAAACTGTAATTCAGGGCATGCATGGCAAAATTAAGGCACAGGAACTATATAGGTAGGAGTCTTTAATCACAACCTAAGTAGCTGAAGTGAAAAATAGTCAATTAATTGGTTCATGTGAATAGATAATCCAGAAATAAGTCAGCCTTTCTAAGCATCTTGATATAGGGCTCATAGGATCCAATCTGTTTTTGTCCTTCTCTTAACTCTACTCGCTTGGTGTCGACTCCTTTCCCAGGCCACATGTGGTCTCAAGATGGCTGTAGAAGCTGCAAAATTTACATTCTCCCCAATTCTAGTCTAATTGGAAAAATCAAGAGACTCTCACCCAGAAGTCCCAGCAGAATCTCTATTGCTTCTCATTTTGTGATTATGTCATTATGAGCTGACTTTGAACAAGTACCTGTGCCCAGGGAAATCCATTGTGCTCATTGGCTGAGAGTTGAGATATAAGCATCATCCATGAAATTGGGAGATAAATTGGGCCCTGGTATTAACTTATGGCCCAAAATCAAATGAATTTTTGCAATGACTATCTCTATGGCTATATTAAATTAAATATGTGAATTATGAGATCTGAGCAACAGAGCCAGCATTGATCTGTTCTGCAGCAGACCTTCTATGGGAAGAGCTAGGCCCAGCTGAGGCTCTATGGGTAGAATCTCTGCACTGGGACAGGACTCATTACTAGGTGAATAATATGGACATTTTAGTAATATTAATTCTCTCAATACATGAACACAGGATCTTTCCATTTATTTGTGTCTTTTACAATTTCTTTTTTTTTAAGATTTTATTTATTTATGAGAGAGAGGAGAGAGAATGAATCGGGGGGAGGAGCAGAGGGAGAAGCAGGCTTTCTGCTGAGCAGGGAGTCTGATGCGGGACTCACAGACACTGGGATCATGGTCTGAGTCCAAGGCAGATACTTAACTGACCAAGCCACCCAGGCACCCCTCTTTTACAATTTCTCTCATCATTGTCTTAAAGGTTACAGTGTACAGATCCTTTACTTTAGCTATGTGTTTTATTAGCTTTGATATTATTGTAAATAGGATTGTTTAATTTATTTCTCTTGAAGATAGTTTGTTGTTGGTACATAGAAATGCAACTGATTTGTGTGTGTTTATTTGCTATTCTGTGACTTTACTGAATTTGTTTTTTTAATTTTTTTATTATGTTTTGCTAGTCACCACATGGTACATCATTCGTTTTTGATGTAGTGTTTCATGATTCATTGTTTGTGTATGAATTTATTTTTAGTTCTAACAGCATTATGGTGGAGCCTTTAGGGTTTTCTCTATATAAGATCATATTATCCACAAACAGAAACAGTTTTATTTCTTCCCTTCCAACTCAGATACCTTTTACATGTTTTCTGCTATTAAATGCTCTGAATAGGGCTTCCAATACTATATTGAATATTTGTGGTGAGAGTGGACACCCTTGACTTTTTCCTGATATTAAAGAAAAGCTATCAACTTTTCACTGTTGAATATGATATTACTTCTGCGTTTGTCACATATGACTTTGTTACGTTGAGGTATATATATTTTTTTAAAGATTTATTTATTTATTTTAGAGAGAGAGAGTACATGGGAGGGGGCAGAGGTAAAGGGAGAAGGAGAGAATCAGACTCCCCACTGAGTGCACCACCTGTGAGACAGTGGGGCTCTGTCTCACAACCCTGAGATCATGACCTGAGGGGAATACTTAAATGACTGAGCCACCCAGGTCCCCGAGGTATATCCTTTTTTATACCCAGTTTTTTTAGAGTTTCTGTCATGTAAGGATGTTGGATTTTGTTGTTGTTGTTGTTGTTGTTTTCTGTCTCTATTGAAAGGATCATGTGGTTTTATCCTTCTTTCTATTAATGAGGTATATTGTGTTTTTGTTCTGAGTATGTTGAACCATCCTTGCATTCCTGGGATAAATCCCACTTGATCATGGTGTATGGTCCTTTTAATGTGCTGTTGAATTCCATTTGCAGTATTCTGTTGAGAATTTTTACATTTATATTCATTAGGGATATTGGCCTGTAGTTCTCTTTTCATGTAGTCTCCTTCTCTGGCTTTGGTATCAGGTTAATGTTGGCCTCGTAAAATTAATTTGGTAATATTCCCTTCTCTTCAATTTTTTCCAAGAGTTTGAGATGAATTGGCATTTATTCTTCTTTAAGTGTTTGTAGAATTCACCAGTAAAGCAATCAGGTTGTGGCTTCTCTTCATTGGGAGGTTTTTGTTTCAATCTCCTTAGTCATTACCGGTCTGTTCAGATTTTTTATTTCTTTCCAACTCATTCCTGGTAAACTGTATGTTTCTAGGAATTTATCAGTTTCTTGTAGATTATCCAATTAATTTGCATATTGTTGTTCATAGTAAGAACAACTTAATCTGACTGAAATTAATAAAAGCAGATCTATGCTCTGTGTACTTTTTATTCATTTATTTTCCTATTTATTTATTGTATCTCTGCAGAACAGCAGGTATAGGTGAAAGAGCAAGGGATTTTATATTACATACATACATTATGTGTTCATATCTTACCTCTTCCTCCTCTTCCAGTTAAAGCTGACCTTAGGAAACTCTATTAGCTTTTTTGTGCCTTATTTCTATAAAAGAGTAGGATGTTAATAATACTTATTAGATTTTTTAAAAGATTAGATATGATATATATAAAAAGTAACTGGCATATATAAATGTATAAAAAGTAACTAGAGTAGTAAAGTGTATGGCCCATAGTAGATTTTAAATACACAGTTGTTATTCTGATTGAATTGCTTTGTGACAAATTGCCCAAACCTGCATTTTCAAATGACAATAAATATTTATTTTCTCACAATTCGTGTGGGTCAGGAATCTCCTAGAAGCTTAGCTGGATTGTTTTTGCACAGGGTCTCTCATGGAGTTTCAGTTAAGATGTCAGCCAAAGCTGTAGTTACCTGAAGACTGGAGGATCATCTTTCAAGAATGTCAAGTTGATGCTGCCTTTTGAAGCGAAGCCTCAGTTCCTTGCCACATAGACTTCTTTATAGGACTCTTCACAACATGGCAGCTGACTTCCTTCAGATTGCCTAACCTAAGAGAAAACAAGGTAGAATCTGCAATATCTCTTATGATATAGGCTAGGAAGTCATACCCTGTCATTCTATAATACCTATTAGTTACACAAGTTCGCCTATTTGCTGTGAGAGGCAACTATACAAGGACATGAATGCCCAGAAGTGAAAATCATTCAGGGGCCATCTTGGAGGCTGGCTACAAAAATGCTAATGGAGGTCTGCGTTGGTGGTATAGTGGTGAGCATAGCTGCCTTCCAAAAATGCTAATGGTGATGATGAAAATGACGATGATTATCAGCATTATATCTTTTGCTCCTTTCAGACCCATTTTCTTTTATGATTCCTTCAAAGATTCTTCCCTTAATGCCGAGATATATGAGTATTAGCCTGGCTTTTTGAGATTGGCAAAGGTTTCTGAAAAACATATTGAGACTTCTCTTGCTACTATTTCTTCCATAAATAAATAGCCTCATTTGTCCATCTGTGTCTTTCTATCCTAATATAGGCCTAAACTATAAGAACCTTTACATTAGTCGTGAAAGTGAGAAATATTTTTGGCCAATGGATTGAGACAAGCAAGATCTCTCATTTAATAAAAGAAGATTTTATGCCCCAATATCCAGTTCCCAGTTTATAACACTCCTTTGCACTCTAGTAAATGGGTATTGGGGTGCTACTGATTTGAGGGAAGGTGTGATCCAAGTACATGTACTTAAAATTCCCAGAGTAAGGACACAGTGGCAGGTCATAGAGGGTGGTACACCTCTTTCATGCTCTGGTCTAAATCATCAGCAATGAGAGTGATGAGAATAGGCTTAAGAAATGTGGGAGTTTGGTTTTAGCAAGATTTACTGACCTGCCATTACTAATGCCTACTCAGTACTATCGAGACAGAAAAATAATGAGTCTCTATGACTAAAAAAAGAGAGAGAAGAAGAAGAAGAAAGGAAGGAGGGAAGGAAAGAAGGAAAGAAAAATTAATTCTAAGTAGCAGGCAGCAGAAATTTTGAGATTAGATAGACCAGGATTCAAATCTTATCTCTACCATTTACTCTTTATATGATTTAGTACAAAATACAGTCTCAGAGCTTCAGGTCTCCAATTCCTAAAATGGGACTAATAATAATGACCCTATAAGGTTGTTGTGGATATTAGATTAGATAATGTATCTAGCATATATAAGAACCATGGAAAAGCTTGTGTTATTATGCGAAGTCCTACTTTGAGGCTGGTGGCCACAGATAACTGTTATTTTTTGCTCACTAACCTAGCTCTAGCCTAGTAGGTCATACTCTGAAATGCCAGTAGGATCTGTATTTAGCACTTGCAGTGATGTTCCCTCCCCTTCAGATGATGGCTGACTCATTGTCTTATAAACCTAATAAATTTCTCTAGAAACTGAAAAAATAAGGGGGGTTAGCCCAGCTGAGTTCCAATCTTGGATGGATAACCGAATGTTTTTCAGAGGTTTTTTGGGGTTTTTTGGTTTTTTGTTTGTTTGTTTGTTCGTTCATTTTTCCCGGTAAAAATTCTAAAGAAGACTGGTTTGTTGGAGAAGAGTTTTTAATAAGAGCAATGAAAGGAGAATTGGTGGTTTTAGCTGTTTTTAGGGGAAGCAAAACTTGTTTTTTCTTATATCAAATGTCATTAAATTAGTTTGTGAGGTGAACTCAGAGCCAACCTTAAGTGATGCATTGGGAAGCATTTCATATCTCTTGACTGTACTATCTTAGAGACCTAGGTCTGGTGACAGCTCTTTCCCATGTTCCGGACTGTGTCCACATCTTGTTCCCTAGAGTTAACCAACAGTGGCTGTCTCAAACACATTCCTATTGCTCTCACCAAGTCCCCTGCCCTGATTCTCTCTCTGCTTTTCTACTCCAAACCTCTGGATACATCTTTCCTTCCTCCCTAAAATTTCTGAGGAGGGACCACACCTAACCTTCCCTGGAGGGGATAACAGTAGCAACCATAACGACCACCACCATAACTGGCCTTAGTATAGCATGCTACAGTGTCAAAGTGATTTTGCATCCAATACTTTGTTTGAACAACAAAATAACCCTAAGAAGTAGGCATCTTTTTCTTAGAGATGATAGAATTTGCCTAAATACACAAAAGGTTGTAGTTTTAAAAGTCAGAGTTTGAACCCAGGTTTTCGGACTCAACATCCATTGGATTTCTGACTTCTCACTGGCTTCCTAATCACAGGCGCTGGTTCATCAGAGTTTGCAGAGGTAGTAAGAGAAGACTGAATGAGAGAAGGAGTATTAGGATAAGAAACAGTCATAGAGCCTGAAACAAAGGTATATATATGGGAAGCTAGGCAGAAAGATCTAAACAAAAGCAGACATGAAACCCCACTTGCTGTGGGTAAAAAGCTAATTTATTAATCCAACATGTCTCTTGGCCACTGTCCCTGCCCTTACCTGACCATGAATCCAGAACGGTCCTGGGATCTGGCAGGTGGCAAGGGGGATCAGTGGCCTCAATGGAAGGGAGGGCAGCTGAAGTGTCTGGGTGCTGAAACCGAAGAGGTCATCACTGCCTGCTGAGCTTAGAAATCCAACAGTAGGGTTCTCTGTAAAATCCTTCATTTGTTCATTTGTATGATCCCTGAAATACTTGTAACAAAGTTAGCCAAGATTTTATTTCATGTTTTAGCTGGTTAGTCCACTGAACTGTAGACCAGGGGCCACTGGGAGAGTGTTCTAGCTATAGGAGGGGGCTGTGGTGCCAAAAGGTAAATATCAAAAAGTGTTTCCAAGAATTATGCAGTGATTGAGCCACAAAAGAGGGTCCAGTGTGATTGTCAGTCCAGAATAGTGGGGTCAGTGAAGGTGAGGAATGGCAGGTAAACCTGGGAAAACAAATGAGGTGTAGACAGAACAGTTCCACTCAAAGCATTATCCACAGATGGGTGGCAGGGTATAAACTATGTGTCCACAATGAAATAAATATAGAAATGGAGAGAAAGCATTTAGAAACTTTAATAGCAATTTAACATTGCTGCAGCATCCGTGTTCACAACCAATGGATGTTTCCAAAATGTTAGTTTGTGATAAATCAGAAATAGGGAAGCACTGGTATAGGGGAACTTGGGAAACATCAGCCCCCAAGTTTGTACAAGTGGTTTCGGTTCATCAAAAATGATAAAGGTCATTTAAAAAAAATTTTATGTATTTATTTATTTTAGAGAGAGAGAGCACGTGAGTGGGGAAAAGAGCGGAAGGAGAGGGAGAGAATCCCATGCAGACTCTACACTGAGCACAGAGCCTGATGAGGAGTTCCATCCCATGACCCTGAGATCATGACCTGAACTGAAACCAAGAGTCAGATGCCTAACCAACTGAGCCACCCAGGTGCCCCAATAAAGGCCAGTTTTTAATCATAAGACCCACCACATAGTAAGAGCCTAGAAATGATTTAGAAATGAACTTAATAAGAAGGCTATTTTCCTCTTAGTTAGCTATCAGCCTGAGTGTAAGTCTTGTGAAGACTTCCCTTCCACCAGCCCAAGTCTGAAGCACTGCTCCCACCCACGTCATTGCTTTCCTTCAACATCTGGCTGCAGTGGGTGGGCTCAGCCTTTGCAGAAGCTAGGGTTCCCTCCCAGCTTCTGGAGCAAGCGAGCGAAGTGGTGTTTGGTAAAGTTTAAAGAACCCCATGTAGGGCGGTTGAAAAGCAATCTCCATTTCCTCTGAATAAGAAGAAAAAGAGGGAAACAAGACACCTCCCCCTTTCCTCTGCTTGCTCATTAGGATTCCAGGTTACAGCGGTGGTGCCTGGCCACTCTAATTGGATCTGTGCGCACACAGGTCTGTGCGGCTCCATTGAACGCTGACATTTCTAACTAACTGACCTTTTCAGGACCACTGGTACTCCCATAATGAGTGTGCAGCGGCATTGTGTGGACACAATACAGCAGACTTCACAGTACCCAAAGAATGCAGGATTGAAAACTATTCAGAATTCCCAATCTCGAGTTAGCAAAATGAGAAAATTGGGTCCCAACATTCATCAGCGTGTTATTGTGCAGGTATCGATTTCAATGCCCTTTTATTTCTTTCAGGAAAAAAATGTTATATTATAGAGGTCTAAATTAACTTTTGTTCTGTTATTTTTCCCCTGTACCTGTAAAAAGGTCAAATACATTCATAAGGCTGAGATAGATTTGCTGGATGGATATAAGCACTGAGATAGCAATCAACCTTCAAATAACCTTTAAGGAGACATGGACTCTTCCATGAACAATAATTGATGTACTCATTAAGGCCACGAAATTCTTTAGGACTCACCTAAAGGAGAACAGTTTATAGGCCAGTGGCAAAATATGTCATTTAGAACAATGAGATAATGGCCCAGATATTTGAAATTGTTGTGGTCCATTCGGTGTCACTGGGACAGGACGGGGACTTCAAAGGGAAACACACAAGATGGGGAAGGAGAGCAGTGGTTTTCATACCATTCGCCAAGGACAACATAGTCTGGGCCTAAACAGGAGAGGACATGATTTCTGCGTGTCTCCTGGGTCCACAGCAGAAAATTAGAATCTTTCTCTCCCTATAAATGCAGAGAGAGCATAATAGATGTATCTGGGCCACTTTCTTTCCTCTGAGAAGCAAAGTAAGGAGCAGGAAGTAGTTGCAAGTGGCAGATTTTCTGATGAGATAGTACCAGCAGAGTGTGGGGGGGGGGGGGGCGCTGTGTGGCCTGTCCTCCAGAGCCCCTCTGAAAATTACACACTTTTCCATTAATGTGTCTAATCCTGAAATCAGACCACCACATCTATAATCTGCCGGTGTTCACAAGCACAGCTTACATGCCAGGTTCTGTGCTTGGTACTGACGGGAATCTAAAAGACCATCTATTTTCATTACTATTGAATTTGATTCAATTCAAGCCAGTACTTCTTAAACATTTATTCCATGTCAATAATTAGGTATAAAGAGACAAATAGGACACAATCTCTATCCCTAAGGCACTTATAGTACAGAATTCCCTGTATTCACTTAGAAGATGAGAGAGGGAACTAATATTGAGGGTCTTGCACACATAGCATACTTTACTGTGCTAGGGGCTATGTATTATATCATTGTCTAACTCCTGATTACAGTTCTGTGATGGTAAATATTCTTACCCCATTGTGAAGAAGAAGCAGCTAAGGTTTAGACAGGTTGTGCGATTCACTCGGAATCATCCAGGTTGTGAGTGGCTAAGCATACTGGATGCAGTCTGGGCTTTTTTGCCTCCTTTCTTCGTGGAAGGGTCCTCTTTGACCTGATTTCATCTACTCACACTTGAGTGGAGCAGTTTCTTGTAGAGTAAGTCTTTTTACTGGTAACTTGCATGTGAAAAGCATAACTACTTTTTACAATTATGAGAAAAGCACGGCACCATAATTGAGGTGCTCGTTCAGTCTGGGTGATTCTTTAGGAATACTTGAAAGCAAGTGGGTATAGAGTATATTATCTATTTCGAGAGTTAAAAAAAAAAAAAAAGTACATAACGCACAGGCTGCCGTTCACTTATCACATATCCGTGACATTGCTAAATCATCATGCTCAGCTTCAATTCAGTTTCAAAATCTCTCTGTGCAGTACTCTACCCAGCCACTATCCGAACACTGAGATCTGCACGCAAGGTAAAACCTACTTGCTGTCCCAAAGGAGCTTGACTGCTTCATTTTGCGCATGAAGTAACATGGGCCCAGAATGGAGAAAGGACTTGCCTAAAGTCAGAAAGTGAGTGAGTGGCAGTTAAAGGAATTGCAGACCCCAGCACTTACAAGTGCTGGTAGAATATTAGCCTAAAAGCCTGACGACAGAGTGTCAAGGTCAGTAGGGAAGTAGGTAGGACTTAGTCCTTGCTTCCTCTGATCTGTACCCGCGGCTTGGGTCCTGCCACCCACCACCCATTTGACCTACACATTTACTGAGCATTTGCCATGTGCCAGCATTGGGGAGACTCGTAATAACCCAAATGTAGGGGGCCCTCCTTGTTAAGTACAAATTGCTATCTTCTATCACTTCTTAGTTGGAGATGGTGAAAAGTTTAGTCTAAGTAATATGTGCTGGGCCTGAGGTCCTCTGGTATCTCCCGGGCCGTGGGTCTCACACTGCTGATAACCAAAGTTTATATCCCTGAGGCCAATACCATATTGGTATTGGTACCATATTATTACCATTTAACAGATGAATAAATTGAGCCATAGAAAGGTCAAGTAACTTCCTCAAGGTTTCCCACCTAGTAGGTAACCAAGGTGATATCTGATCCCAGGTAGTTCAGCCCCAGACTCTACTCTTAACCACCAGGCTCTACTGTTTCTCATACAGATGTTCTTCACTGAAGAATCAGGGAACTTTCAAAAGGTTGTTGTAGGAGGAATAAAGGGTGCTGACCAGTTCATCTACTCCTGTGCATCGCAGAGGGTGGGAGTTGAAGAATTCCACACTCGGGCTTCCACAAGGAGGGTGATCAATTCCTCCTGGACTTCACTTCAGACTTTCTTACCTTCTCTGACCCCCACTCATGTGGGCACCTCTCCAATTCTCTCACACCCTATTCCTTCAAAACAAATCTGCTCTCCACTAGATTCCTTCTAGTATATCCAACTGTGCATTCCCTCAGGCTTCAGCCTTATGACCACTGCTATTCGTGTTTGCTCAGTCCTTCCAGGCTCTGACCTGGTCCCCAGGTTGATGAATAAAGGTACATGTAGGTCATTCCCTCCCAGGTAGAGTCGTGATAGCTATGAAATGTATGAACTAGGCATCCCTCACAACGACAAGCACTTTTCTCTGGAATGGTACAGCCTTATCCCCTGCCTGAGAAAGATTATTTATTTTATTAGCGTAGTTTTAGCCTTACTTTTTGGGACCAGTCCACTGCTCTCCCTGTTATTGTTCTGAGAAATACACCGGTTCTTCTACATCTTCTAGAGACCAGCCCCTAATTCAAGAAAAAAACACTAGGTAGCAAGGGTTATAGCTTTACTACCCAAGGAGAGTCTCATACAATAGTTCTCATGTGTTTATTTGCTAACTAAGAGATCATTTGTTCATTTGCTTTCGTCTAAGTCTCCCTCTGATAGGAACGTAGAGGGAAGAGGGCACAAATGGGGGAAGGGATCATAAAGTGCCATCTCAGCCTACCACACACACACGTGTCCGACATTCTCCTGCCTGCCTGCCCCAAGAAGAATGTGATCCGCATTAGGTACAAATGTGTAAATGCATATAAGATGATAAGGGTGACAATTGACTTGAATATAATGTACCGTACAAGTGAAGAGGCAACAGATCAACTCTTGGAAGGCAGGCAGAGAAAGCTTCAAGAGGAGGAAGTACCAACTGGGTCTTCAAGGATGCACAGAAGTTAACACAGGTGAAAACACGAGCAGAAGGGGTGAAGACAGGTTATTCAAAGAAAAGAGGACAGCAAAGGCATAGAGACACACTGGAAATGGCTGGAGTAAGGATGTTTATCAATCTTCATCTTTCCTGATATAAGGAATACGACTTTGAACATGAGAGATGTATACATTTCAAGAAAGAGAGAGTGATCACTGATGTCAAGTGAGATAAGATTTTAAAGGTGTCCATTGATTTAAGCCACCCAGAAGTCCCTGTGGAGAGGGGTCAGGGCTGGGGGTCAGGGCTGGGGGGTTAGGAATTAGAGGGAGAAGGGTTGGATATGAAATTGCATGTAGGTAAGAGAGAAGTCAGTGGAAAATGAAGAAGGAGAGAGTGCAAGTGTACTTTACTCTCATAAAGTTGGCTGGGAAAGAAAGGAAAGAGGAGACATAGGACTAAAGGATAGCTCTTTTAAGTGGAGGGGGGACTTGGACATGTGGATTAACTGGGGGATAGGATTTGGAGGTGGTGCTGAAGGAGAGGTTGGAGACCCTGCAGTGAGAAGGCATAAGGGTAGAGTGAGGGCCCTGAGAGACTGAAGCAGGTGGGAGCCAGAGAACAGGGTTCACCATAGGTGGGTGGACAACCTGAAGAAGGTCCTTACCTTACAATTAAGCTTCCTAATTTTTAAGTACGCAGTTCAACAGTGTTAAGTATATTCTCAATATTGTAAAACAGGTCCCCAGAACTTTTTCATCTTGTACATCTGAAATGCTACACCCATTAAAGAATAACTTCCTTTTCCTTCTCCCTGTAGGCTCTGGGAACTACCATTCTATTTTCTGTTTCTAAACTTGACTATTTTTGATACCTCACATAAGTGGAATCATATAGTATTTGTCTTTCTGTAAGTGGCTCATTTCACTTAACATAATATCCTCAAAGTTTATCCATGTTGTAAAATGTGACAGGGTTTCCTTGCTCAGAGGCTGAATAATATTCCATTTAATGTATACACTACGTTTTGTTTATCCTTTCATCCATCAACGGACATTTGAGTTGTTTCCACCTCTTCATACTTGTAAATAGTGCTTCTATGAACATGGGTGTGCAGCTATCTCTTCAAGACCTAGTTTTTTTGTTCTTTTGGATATATGCTCAGAAATGGTATTGTTAAATCATATGGTCATTTTATTTTTAATGTTTTGAGGAACCTCCATTCCATTTTGTTTTATGGTTCTGTTTTCTTCCCTCTGAAAGCTCTGGCAGAATACAATCCCACTTTTTCTTCTCTTTCTTATGTCCTTTGACAAATCAGATTTGTGGCTGCTCATAGTTTTCGGAGTGGGGGGGGGGTCAGTCATCCACGGGAAAACTTCAGCACCCACTGGAGAAGTGGGTCAACCATATAATAAGAAATCTGAATGAAAGTCCTAATCAATGCTAATTCTGTTAGTTTTCATTTCATTGATCATTCTGACTTTAATTTTTGAAAACGCTGCACCAAGGACAATGACTTCATGAGATCATCCTCAGTGAAATCCACTCTTCTATCTTTCCCCAGAAAAAAATGAAAGTCATTTCACAAGATGGGTTTGCAGGAATGATGGGAAATGGGGTGGTAGAGTGAGGGGAGTGTGGGCTGATAGGGAGACGGTTTGAGCTAGGAAATTGAAACCCTGAATGCAGGAAAAAGATGTAAATGCTGTTCCCCAGATTTTATAGCTCCCAGATGCCTCCTCTAATTGCATAGCTAACCCCGAGTTTATTAAGTTATTTTCCAGAGTCAAACTCATTTGTATACATGTCAGAATGTAAACTGAATTTTAAAAGTAAGGTCCTTGGATTAGAATTCAGGAATGATAAACAAACTCATTTAGAATGTAAGATTTGCATGTCATTTGCATGTGCCCAAATGCAATTACATGTGCTCTGTAAATATGCACTTCACATTTATTTGTCACGATAGAACAGTATGGAAGAAATTAATTGCCACAGATTTTTTTTAATATTTAAAGAAAAAAAATGATGGCTCTTAAAATAGACTCTGCTAGTGCATGATTCAATGTGCAGAAACTGGCAAGAAGAGATAAGGATCCGTCGAAAACCATAAATTTCCTCTGCAACATCTGTACTAGTTCAAATCGCATGGTTTATGAAGCCCCTTTTGCCTTCTCCATGGGTATTACCATGCCGTTCTGTAGATTTATCACTGGCCCAGTGCAAGGACAGTTTTACTAGCAAAGCTTTACAAGGGTAGGGAGGCTGCTTCCTCTTTGAAAGTTGAGGATTGAATTGAAATGATATAGCTGCTCTAGCTTTAGAAACTTCCAGACAAGGCAGTCATCCATGTACTTCTACAATGTCTACAATTTTCTCCTTCTCTCTCATCTTCTACATTTTGTAATGAGACGAACTGGGACAACCATGATAACTCCTCTTAGATTAAAAACAAATGAACACCTTCAAATTGAGAGGCCTCAGGTGCTGGGTGTTAATGCCAATATGAGAAATATTTTTATTTTATTTTATTTTATTCTTTAGATTAACACACAGCTAAGCTGGCTTTTAGGTGCACAGCTCCATGAAGTTTAACACAGTTATATATCTGTGTATCCACCACCATGATCAGTACACGGAGCAGTTCCATCACCCCTAAGGACTCCCTTGCGATGTCCCTTTGTAGCCACAGCCTTCCCCCAGCCCTGGCAAGCAGGGACCGCTGTAGTTGTGTCTCCTCTAAAATGTCATGAAAATGGAATCATACAACAGGTAACCTTTGGAGACTGGCTTCCTTCACTTAGCTTAATGCTTCTGTGGTTCCTCAAGGCTTTGTGTTTATCACGAGTTTGTTCCTTGCTGAGTGCTATTCAGTTGCACAGATGTACCACCGTGTGTTTACGCAGTCACCATCGAGGGATATTTGGGTTGTTTCCAGTTGGGACAATCATGAGTAGAGAGGCTATGAGCATTCATTTACAGGCTTTGTGGGAACCTAGTTTTCATTCCTCTGGGTAACTACAGGGTCATATGACAGGTTCTCATTCTGATTGGCAATCTACGAGGGTTCCCATTGCTCTGCATCCTCACCAGTCCTTGAAATCGTCAGTATTTTATTTTATTTTATTTTAAAGATTTTATTTATGTATTTGACACACAGAGATTACAAGTAGGCAGAGAGAGAGAGGAAGAAGCAGCCTCTCCACAGAACAGAGAGCCTGATGTGGGGCTCAATCCCAGGACCCTGGGATCATGACCTGGGCCGAAAGCAGAGGCTTTAACCCACTGAGCCACCCAGGTGCCCCTAAATCATCAGTATTTTTTAAAAAATAGCCAGTCTAATAAATCTGTAGTGATATCTTGTTATGGTCTTAGTTGACATTCCCTAATATCTAGGGAGGCGGAGCGAGGGAAGGCTTCTGATATACAGGTAATAGATGAACTCACTTCTCAGGCTCCTACACTGTGTTAGGTACCTTACATATACATTAACTCATTTAAACTTCACAGTCTTATAAAACAGCTATCAATTCTTCCACTGCAGGGGTTGAGGAAACCAAGGCTGGTGAGGATAACAGTGTTATCCTCTCAGGAAACAGTTCCAGAGTATACACTTTGCCAGGCACTGCAGCACACAAAGATGTCTCTGTCTTTGGCAGTCTTGTAGTTTAATAAGAAAGATGCAGAATATAAACAAAGAAGTGTTTTGTGTGAATAGGACACAAGAGTAGAAGAGTGAAGGGTGAGCCAGGGGAGGTAGGCTTTAACTGACCATGGTTCCAAAATATCCTAATGAAAACTAAGAAACCAAAGGTAACATGACCCTGGGGAGGAGTGGGACTCAGACTGACATAGAGCCATCTCCTCATCTATGAAGCTGGGAAGCCACAAAGCACACTCACCATCTGCCCGCCTCTTTCTCCTGGATCAGCAGAGAGCAGCCATCTGCCCTCAGCAGGGTTGGAGGCCATCTTCCTTTCCTGTTCCCTGCCCTGGGCCGGGAGGACGAGCAGTTGGCAAGGCAGGACTCTTATTCGAATACAAATACACAGAGGCCTAGAAGACCCCCTGCTATACACCAGCTTGGCACCTGTTAAGAGTTATATGTCCCAACTCAACTGAGCGCTGTCCACTCACCATATGCTGGGTGTCTCTTGGGAGCAGAGCTGTATGGTGCACCGGGAAAAGCACTGTATATGGAGTTCAAAGTTTTGAGTTCAGGTTCTGTTTCAGTTATTTCCCATCTCTGCTCTTTCCTGGGCCTCAGCCTGCCCACATACAAAGATAAAGAGGTTAAAACAATGTCCTTTAACCAACATCCAAATTTGTCACCCACTCCTGTCATTTCTACTCCCCTAATGTATCTTGAATTTACCCATTGCTTTTTGTCTCCACTATTTCTCTTTCAGCCACCAACCCCCACTCTCACCTGGACTACTCACTTCAGTAGTCTCCAACTTGGTCTGGCGGCTGGCTCATTTTAACTCTTGCCACTATATGGTCCAGTATCCACACATCAGCCAAAGTGACCTTCTAAGAACTAAAATCAGATCATTTCACCTTCCTGATGAAAACTCTTTAATCGCTTCCCATCACTTAGAATCCAAACTTTTTTTCTGTGCTGCATACCCACCTCCTCTCATATCACTCTATCTCATTTGTTGTGTCCAGCCCAAGCTGTTGTGCATTTCATTCTTAAGACAAATCAAACCTGGGATGTCCGTGTGGCTCAGGCATTTAAGTGTCTGCCTTCAGCTCAGGTCATGCATCCTAGAGTCCTAGGATCAAGTCTTACACTGGGCTTCTTGCTCAGCAGGGAGGCTGCTTCTCCCTGTGCCTGCTGTTCCCCCTTGTTTGTGCTTCTTTCTCCCTCTCCCTCTCTCTCTCTCTGTTTGTCAAATCAATAAGTAAAATCCTTTTTTAAAGATTTTACTTATTGATTTGACAAACAGAGAGAGATCACAAGTAGGCAGAGAGGCAGGCAGACAGAGAGGGGGAAGCAGGTTCCCTGCTGAGCAGAGAATCTGATATTCGGCTTGATCTCAGGACCCTGGGATCATGACCTGAGCTGAAGGCAGAGGCTTAACCCACTGAGCTACCCAGGTGCCCCAATAAGTAAAATCTTTAAAAATAAATAAATAAAAGACAAATCAAACCCTTTTCCATAACCAGCTTTCAAGGTTACTGCTCTTTTTATCCATGATGCCACCTTGCCAAGAATGTTTTCTGACTACTCTGTTAAAAACAGCCTTCTCTGTTTACTTGCTAACTCACCATCCTACAGTTTCCCTTCATAAAAACTTATTATTGACAGTAACTATTATTTTATTATATTTTATATATATTAAGCATTATTATATAATATTGTTATATATAATAGATTATTATGTATTTTATTATCCTCTAATCCCCTTAAGACCAGAAAGCTCACCTGGCACATAGTAGGGGTTTAATAAACATTTGTCAGATGAATACCTAAAGCACTGGCAGTTCTTTTCCTCTCTCCTGAGCTCATTCTACTCATCTCAATGAACTGGCATACCTCACAAGGTTGTTGTGTCAAATGAGACAAGGCATATTGAGACACTAAATGAAGTTAAGGAATTATTATGAGTATCATCATCATTATCATCAGCCAAGGCATTTCCCCATCTGACACTGATGTTTTTGTTATTGATTTTTTTTTTTGTCTCTAGGGGAAACTTCCAATGAGAGATTTTTTTTTTTCTTTTCTTTTGCACAGCAGACACCTGGCAATGTTTGGTTCATAGCCTGATACAAGGTGTCACAACTATTTATCTTCAAGCTACAAGCTTGGATATTATTCCAGCAAGTAAGTTTTCAGAAAGGATAGTCTTTGGCATTTGAGAGAGACCAGAAATGGATTAGAATCACAAAATTATTGAACTACGATTCATCAGCACCAGACAATCCCTGAAAGATTCCAGAATACTATGATTTGCAGATTCCTACCATTTCTTGAAGAAGGCTTGAGGGCTTCCCTGGTGGTTGAGGGGGATTCTGAGATCCAAAAAAAGGATTTGTGCAGGACTTACAGAAATTTTTAACAGAACAAAGATAGGTATCTGGGTCACCTATCCTTTATCCCAGCTCTTTCTCCTCTCCTAAAGATCTAAACGCATCTACTTTTTCCCACTGCCATCACCTTGGTCCAAACTGTCATGGTCTTTCATTTGAACTACAGTAGCCCCCTAAATGATCTCCCTGAACCGACTTGTCAAACAACACATATGATCATTTCAGTACCCCACTTTTTCCATCTCCATTGGCTTAAACCTTTCCACTGGCTTTCCAGAACTTTTGGTATAATCTCTCCAAGCTTGTCTCAGACCTCTCACCTTCTCCAACATTTTTTCTACACTGGCTTCTTCCAATTCCTAGAACCTACGTATCCCTTCTGATCACAAGACTTTTGAACACATTATGCCCTCTGCCTATGCTGTGCTTTTAGGTAATGGTCAGTCAAGCAGTCGGGGGCACAAGGAGCAGTACCAGGAAACAAAGTTTGTTATACTTACAGATCCTAGAGAGACAGAGTCGCCACAGGCCAAGAAGAGGTCATATGAGAGGCATTGCTAAGGGAGAGGGGTCACCCAAGTAGGTGGGAAATAGAGAGTGAAAACTATGGGCAAGTGTCTTTATTGGCACTAGGGGAGGAATATAAAAGAAAAGATGCTAGGGATTTCATTGTCACATTTGGATCTTACCAGGTTGTGGTCACGGGAGAATAAGAAACAGAAACTAATGACAAAGGCCACCCTTTCACACTGGTGCATCTGTTTACCTGGGTATGGTGCCTATAGCCTATTAGTGGGGGTGTTGAGACAGGAGGAAAATACAAAGTTTTAAAATTTACAATATAGCCTGGATCAGTGTTGACCCCATATTTCTTTATTGAAGGAACTTAAAAATAGCATCCTAGTTGGAAAGAGAATTCTGGGGTCTTGAAGCTGCATTTTTATATAGCAGCCAATTATTTTTACTAAGCTTGTATTTTATTTTGAGTTGTTTATTTGGAGATGATGAGGTCTTCATTAAGATCAGGGACCCCTAGACTACGCTGGTACAACCACTTTCCTGTGGTGTTCTTGCTGCCCCTTCACCCCAATACTACCCATACATCATTCATATCTCAGAACAAGTTTACTGACTCAGTTCCTTGAACCCTAATATTGGTCAGATTCCTTTCCTACATGCACTCATAGAACACTGCTCTTTCTTTCATAGTACGTATCTCAGAGTACAATTATACAGATATTTGTGTGATTATTTGAAGAACAGCTGTCTCTCCCAATAGCCTGTAAGTTCCACGAGGGCAGAGCCCATGTCCGCTTTTGCTAGCCATTAGATCTTAGCATCTGGCATCATCTCACCACTTGAAAGGTGCTTATCTATTGAA
Source organism: Mustela putorius furo (assembly GCF_011764305.1). NCBI lineage: Eukaryota > Metazoa > Chordata > Mammalia > Carnivora > Mustelidae > Mustela > Mustela putorius. Next base: position 38,110,047 of record NW_025422005.1, on the reverse strand, counting down.
TAATGGATAAATCTCAGCATTCTGCCTCTGATAGGTGTTCTAAAAGGAGCTTGGTTAGGGTAGATTGGCTCCATCATCCCAAACCTCACAGAGCAGAGTCACACTCTAACATTTTTTTAGTAAACTAGAACACTGTTCTGAAGCCCACATTTCTGAGAAATCCTTTTCAGAGTATTTGAGTATTTTACATTTGAGTATTTTACACCTTCATGATTCACCATTCACAGAGGAACCCTGGGGTCTGTGATAGGTGGCCACTTTTTTTTATCAGGATAAGGTATGTATTTGAAAACTCTGTCACATCAAAGCCTGATTATGAGAACATATGGCAAAGCTGATGAGCTAAGCGAGTGACCACCACACACCAGATCTAGAGAAAACTTAGTCACCTTGGAATCTGAATTTATAGCAACTTTCACCAAGCAAGGAATTGAGAACTTTATGAAAGTATTATTCAAGGATGACAAGGTTCAACAGTATTTTATTCACAACCCAAACTCCGGTTGAAAGTGAAAAGTTTCCTAAATCTCTGTGTTAGTGTACTCAGACTAGTTGGCTTGCACAGCAGACATTTATTTCTCACAGTTCTCGAGGCTGAGAAGACAAAGGTCACGGTGCCCACAAATTCAGTTCCTGACAAGGGCCTTATTCCTGAATTGCAGGTGACTGCCTTCTTTCTGTGTGTTCACCTGGCAGAGAGAAAGAGAGCCGCATTCCGGTTCTTCGTTCCACCTCTTATAATGGTATTAATCTAATCATGGAGGCCCCATGATCTCATCTATATCCCATTACTTTCGAAAGATCCCAAGATCCCACCTCCAAATACCATAACATTGAGGGTTCCAGCATAAAAATTTGGGGAAACAGACATTCAGTTCATAATATTCTGCCTCTGCCCTCCCTGCCACCTGGCCCAACTTCATGTCTTTCTATATGCAAAACATATTCATTCCATCTCAATAGGCCCAAAAGATTTAACTCATTCCAGCTCAACTATAACATCTAAAATCTCTTCTAAATATTCATCTAACTCAAATATGAGTGAAACTTAAGGTTTGATTTATCCTGAGGCAAAATTCCTCTCCAACAGTGAACTAATGAAACCAGACAAGTTATGTGCTTTCAAAATACAGTGATGAGACAGGCACAGGATAGACATTCTCATTGCAATGGGAGAAATTGGAAAGAAGAAAGAAGTGGCAGGTCCTAAGCAAGTCCAAAACTTAGCAAAGCAAACTCCATTAGATTTTAAGACCTGACAGTAACCCTCTTTGGTTCAGTGTAGTGCTTTCAGACCCACTGCGGTGACAATGTCATCTTCAGGGCAACCCCACTTTCTCGGTTCCATGGGCCCCAAATCCATGGCTCTCTATGAGGGCCCTGTACCCAGTTGGGAAGGGAAATCTTGGCCTGCCAAATCTGGAAAGGTCTCATCAACCTTTTAAACCAAGGAGGAACAGGCCTGTCCCCTAGCCCTGTGATGGGAATGGCAGCCTTGAGGATCTCTGGCTCTCCTTTAGTGTCATTCTTCCCTTTTCTTGAGGAATAGAGCACATTCACAGACAAATAACTCTATAGTTCCATCTTGTAGAACCCAAGAAGTCTGTCAGTCTTCCTTCATTCCATCCCACTTCCTCTATCTCCTTTTTGCCCCAGCTAGTAGTGTTTCTGCTGGTATAATCCCCATCTGTATTCCTGGCTTCTACCGAGTGATGCATCAAATTCATGAGTTCTACCCATGATCTCTTTATCAAGTGATGGTCTGGCCACATGCCTGGTATTCCCTTCCAAAAACACTTTCTTACTTTTTGGTAATGTGAACTGGCTGAGAATTTTCCAAATCTTTAATGGTTCTTTTTTGCTTAATAATCCCTCCTTCAATTCATCTCTTTCTTCTTATGTTTTACTATAAGCAATCAAGAGGAACCAGGCCATTCTTCTAATACTTTGCTTAGAAATCTCCTCAGCTAAGCATCTGAATCCATTGTGCACAAGTTCTGCCTCCCATAAAAGACTAGAATACAGTTCAGCCAAGTTATTTGCCACTTTATAACAGGATCACCTTTCTTCCATTTTCTAATATCTTCCTCATTTCTGTCTGAGACCTTACCAGAATCTCCTTTCAAGTTCATATTTCTAGTAGACACCCCAAAATTCTCTGTCTCCATCCATTACCAGTTCTAAAGCTGCCTTCACATTTTAAGGTATTCATTACACCAGTACCCCACTTCTCAGTACCAAAATATTTGTATTAGAAACAGAACTGACTGACTGAGAAAACGAGATACAGAACTGACTGATCGTGTGTGCGGGATGGAGGGTTGTGTATGTGTGTATATATATTGGTGTGCAAACACACAAAAGAGATAGTAAGCTGCTTCATATGATTATGGAGTCTGAGAGGGAAGTCCCAGGGTCTGCAGCCAGCAAGGTGAAGACTCAGGAAAGCCAATGGTATAGCACCAGTCAGAGTCAAAAGGCCTGAGAACTGGAAGAGCAGATGGTGTTAAGTCCCAGTCTGGGGAAAAACCAATGTTCTAGCTCAGCAGCCAGGCCTGGAGATAGAATATTTTCCCTTCTCTCAAACTTTCTGTTCTATTCAGGCCCTCAAAAAACTAGAGGATGTCTACCCTCATTGAAAAGGGCAATCTACTTTACTCAGTTTACCTATTCAAATGATAATCTCATCTAAATTATAATCTCATACAGAAAAATCCTTACAGACATACCCAGAAATAATGTTTAACCAAATATCTGGTCACCTCATGGCCCAATAAATTGACACATGAAATTAACTACCACAGTCTTACTCTTTTTATCTACAATAGTTTAAGGTCTTCTTTATGCCAGGCTCTGATGTAGGAAAAGGAGAGCATCTCAAAATGCTCACAATTTAGTAGGGGAAACTTGTTGGCAACAATATGAAGGAGAAGTAATTGATACGATTAAAACAGAACAAACATGGAAACCTGGGAAAGTTCTCTTACTACCTGAGATGGAGTCTGGGCTAGAGAATCCGTGCTGCAGATCCTTCAACTTACTAAAGCACCAAAATGTTTATTGTGTGACTGTGGGTCTATGAGTGCCTTCTAAAAACAGCAACCATCTCCTCATGTAAGAGCCAGTGAGCTAATGCAGCTCCAGGAGGAAAAAACCCAACATCTTCCAGAGTTCTCTTGAAGCCTTTTATAGTCTCTCCTCAACCACCTGCCATAGCAAGGGCTCAAGAGAGCAAAGATGTTAGTATCAGACATTCCTTGCTTCTTGGTCCTCCTGCTTCCTTTTAACTTTGTGCAGGCAGGTAATGCCTTAATTTCTCCGATGCACTTTTCTTCATTTATACTATGAATATAATAACTACCTTCAGGATTTTTCTCAATTAGGAATAATGATTCAATGGTCTACCTAACACATTGCCTACCATGTAGTAAATCTTCAGCAACTGTGAATACTTCTCTCATCTCTCCACTTGTTCCCACTCTGCATCCCTGTGTTATCATGTCTGACTGTTGTCAAAACAAGGATTTTCTTGTAGGAATGAGATAATCCTCACTCACCAAAAAAACTACTTTTTACTGCATGAGTTTATTCATTCAATGAGCTTCTCTTATATGCCTACTGGGTATAAAGGAATAGGTTTGAATGTAACTAAAAGCCGTACATAACTCGTGTCAAAATCTTGTTCAATCCCCAAATGCCTTTTCAAATCAATTTAGCTATTTCATATTAAATGCTACCATGTGCCAGGCACTGAGTTAGGGACTGTGATTTAGAAACAGATGAGACATTTTCCTTGTCTCAAAAATTTAAAAATCAGGCCTGTAAAAAATTAAATGCTACAGTAGAGGTATGTAAAAACTATAAAGGGGACTCCAGAAACATCCACCCTGACAAAGTAAAGAAAGGCTTGAGGGAAGAAGTAGTAGTTGAGCTGGGGTTCAGCAGAGAAGTAGGATTGATTTACCTTTGTGTAACTCTTGAGACTTTCTTTATACCAGTCATTTATGTGGCTCACTACCTCATGTCATGAAGATCTGTACTCAAATTTTACCCATAGACACTTTTGCTGAGCTCCAAACCCTTACCTTACCCTGCCTCATTTGAGCTCTTACCTCTTATCACTATCTGAAATTGTATATTCATTTGGTTTTTTGTCTGTCTGTCCCACAAGCTTGGGATTTATATGAAGGCAGGGATTTTTTTCCCTCACCTCATTCAATGGGAGTGCCTTGAACAATGCTCAATACACAGGAGGTGCTCAACAAATATTTGTTGCATGCATGAATGAAAAAAATGCTGTGATGAACATCCTTGTTTATCTATCTTTATACAATTATCTACAGTCAGATGCTCTATCCCTGAGCTATACCCCTGATCTTTATACAATTATCCAATATTTCCTTAGAATAAGTCCCGAAAAGCAAATTGCTGAGTGTCCAAGGTGTTCATGGGTTAGTGCAGTCATTGGCATACAGTGGCTATTTTATTAACATCTGCCAAATGACTGACATTGAGTATTTTTTTCTTGAATTCACCAAATTAATGATTCCACGTTTAAATTCTGCCAATATTTAATTGAACATCAAAACCATTTGCTCATTCATTTATTTATTTGTCAGATAATAACTGTGTTATAATGTAAAATCAGTTAGGAAATGATACCCTGACCTTGAGATACTCTCAGTCAAAGGAGAAAGACAGACAAGTTAACCAGTAGTTGGGAACGAGGCCTCCTTTTCTCTACAGTGGTCTTTTCTGGCTTCTGCCACTCATCACATGTGAAAGATTAAGCAATCTGCATGGCTTCCCTGAGCCTGTTTTCTCATCTGTAAAATGGAGAGAGTTGCAGTAACTGTTTCATTGGGCACAGGGGAGGAATCACATGTTAATGTGCCTAAAAGCTTAGTATCCTGCCTGGCACATAGCAAGAGTTCTGTAAATAGCAACAATATACTGTATGTCAACTATATACATTTTATAAAAATGACTGAGGCTCACAAAGGCTCAACTGTTTGTCTAAGGTAGTAGAGATGGAATTTGTATTCAGCTCCCCCAACTCCATGCCCTGGCACTCCCCGCATTATGAATCTGCCTGCACTGCACCATTTAGACCACTTTTCCTAGGGACATAACCTTCTCCTAGACTTTGAAATGTGGGGGCCAGGACTTGAGTTGGTTTCCTAGTTCTCCTGTTGCCCATCCAACCCCCGTCTCCCCATTCTCCTCCTGCCCTTTACACTATGCTGACAAACCCCCAATTGCAAACCCTCATTTAATAGTTTTAAGAAAAAAAAATGTCTTTTGATAATTAAGCTGGTGGAATTTAGAAATCAACAGAACAGTACATTTTCCCAGCAGAGCCAAGAAATTAATTAGGAGCAATTTGCTGTCAGAAACAATTTCCATAATTTTAAGTTAAAAAAAAGCAGAAAATCATTTTTGTGGGTGTTTATTTTTTTTTTCTTATGCTTTCCATTCTAAACTGAGTTAACTCCTGGAAAGACAAATCCTTCCAAATACCCTATTTTCTGTTCCTCAGACTCTTCCCTTGAGGGACATTCCAACCTCTCTCTGACAGGTTATATCCAAGGGTGGAGAGGAATTGTATGAGACAGAGCCCTTTGATCTCCTCTGCCACCCCCACAGAACAGAACTCATACTTTTTCAATGGAGTGATTATGAAATGTGCACATTTCTGTCCTATGAGTGTGGGTGAAGGAGGGAGAGATGTGATGCTTTGGGGAAAGAGTCTGAGAGGAGAGGAACAGAGGTCAGGATACAATGAATGGGCCACTAGGTAGACAAGCCTGCTCTGTAGAAAGGCATTAAGACACTGTGGCTAACAGCTAATAGACTCTAATTCTGGAGCCAAACTGCTTGGGATCACATCCAGACTCTGCCCCTTCCTATATCCATGTGATCTTGGGCAAGTTCTTTAATTTCTTTGTGAATCAGTTTCCTCATAAGGTAGTCATGATGGTTCACTGAGCTCTTATGTCAACATGAAGACCACAGTGCCTGGCATGTAACAGGTGCTTGGGACTGTTTGCTATGGGGATAAATGATGATGATGTTGATGGGTGGCAGGTACAAAAGTCCCTAAAGGGGAGTTCTGTTACGGAATCCATCTTAGACTTGGGTGTTCTGGTTCCAGATTCAGAGCTGACCAACACTAAAGAGTTTTCTATCTCCATAGCCTTTTGTTTCGTAAGGCATCATAGCAAAGAGCAGTGCTTATGAGATGTCTCTCTCTCTCTCTCTCTCTCTCTCACACATACACTCACACAAGTGTGACTGACAACAGTGAAAACACTAAGCTTTACAAATGGCTTACTTTTTTGTATCAGGCAGACCAAATTTAAGGTTACCCCTGCAGTTTTGTCATTTTTTAATTTTCTTAGCATTCAAATATGAAAGGAAAAGAAAAGAGTTGAGCTAGAAATAGAGCTGGAGAGTAGTTTGTAACTGGCAATTTGGAAGTACCTAAGGCATGCCCTGTCATTAGGGACCGTTACTACTGCATAGTTAATCAGTTCATAGTTCAAGCTAATTGTAACTTAATGTTATGCAACATTGCCATTTTTTTTTTAGTTTTCTCTGTATCTGAGTATATTAGTAAGTGTATAAACAAGAAAAAGAAACCACTCCAAATACTTAAAACAAAGAAGATTCAATGCATAGAATAGGTATCAGTTAAGAAGCCCAAGAAAGAATGGTGAAAAAGCTCAGAGGATAACAACAGCAGGGAGGTCTAGGGGGAACAGGTGGTATTGGAGCCCAGAAGATAGAGTTACCCAGCCAAAGCGAGAACCATGACCACATGTCCAGCAGAACCTGGAACCATGGAGACACAGCCACTTCTAGAGACACCTCCATGTGGATGGGAGGATGCCTGGTTTCTCTCTTCCACTGTCTGAGTCATCCTGGCTTTGAACATAACCTTCAACACTTACCAGCACTCCAACTTCCCTGCTGCTCCCCAGCCTCTCTGAAACTTGTGGTTCCACTTGTAAAGAGATCCCCCTCCATATGAGGTCTGTCTCATCCCTTAGCCTATGAAAATCTCTCAGCTGTTGTGAATCTGTGCAGCTAAGACTACCTCTTCCCTGCGGCTGCACCTAAGAGACCTTCCCAAATAGGAAAGTGTGGAGAACAACATACCTGTACATGACAGTTACTCAAGAGAGGATTATTAGCTCAGGTTGAAGTTGATAACTACAAGGGGCCATTATCAAGAGCCAGAAACTGGAGTCAGACAATCTGAAAGCCAGAAAGAGAGCAGAGTGGGCAGTGGCAGAGAACACAAAGACAAGAAACCAGAGCTTTCACTCCATCGGGCTTCAAGGCCTTTCTGCAGTGTGGGCGAGGAATGCTGGACTGTATTTAAAGACCTATATAGCCTGGTAAGCTGGGGAGAGCCAGGATTATAAGAGTCAATATCTACAAAGTGCATGACATGCTAGGTAACATACAGTACAAAATTAATTCCCTCTTTATTCCTCTTTCATTTGCTTCAACACAAACTTGCCAAGCACCTCAGCTATATGAAGACCAGTGCTAGGCAATAGGGATAGGGATACAGTAAAATGGAGGAGGGCATAGAAGCGACTTACTAAAATTCAAATATAGCAGACTTTCTACCAAGTAGAAGTACGATACAATAATATCTTTTGGAGGTAATAAAGGAAGAGAGATTAATTCCATATAAGAAATCAAAACAAGTTTCAGAGAAGAAATCGTATTTGACAAAGACCTTGAAGCACAAGCAAGTCTTGATTGGTAGAGAAGGGAAAGGGAGTGTTCAGGCAATGGGAACAGCATGTACAGAGGCCTGGAGGTGTGTGCTGGGTGTATTTGGGGACAGGTAAACAATCAGTGTGCCTAGACTTTGGGCCATGGGAAAGAGAGAGTATGAAAGTACGCAGTAGAAGGTGAATGTGGGGAAGACGTTGGAGCTGCATCCTTGAGGGCCTCCGATAGACCAGAAAACCTCAGCATTTGTGGAGTCTTTTAGGGTTTAGAAGGTTGGGTTCAAATAGACTATTTTCTGGCAGCAACTCAAGGAAACACTTAATTCAGAGAAGTAGGACAATGCTTGAGTTACAAATTATTCTTCTTCTGCCTAGGCCTTTATTCAGCCTATTAGCCAGAGACATTTATAACAGCCAAGTCCCTGGTCTCCTTTTGCTTGATGTCTTCTTTCTCCAGCTGTGGGGCTATTTCTAGAAATTTCTTAGCCCGTTCATCTAATCCTGGGACTCTGGAGTCTCACTGAATGTGGCTTATGTCTCTTACCACAGGCTTGCTTTGGTAGGGTTTGGGGTGGTGAACTGGGATTGGAGCCCAGATTTCTGCTTTGCTAATGTATGCTTGTGTTCCAGCCCGGAGTACCGGCTTCAGTACTTCACAGTGACGGCATGTGCCTTTGTCAGTGCTGTGCAATTCAGCAAACTTTCACATCCTTTATCAGGGTTCATTCTCCTACCAACTCTGAGAGAAGAGCTGCAATTTCCACCAATCCCATTTCCTGGAATATGAAGTTGAGGTGTCTGATTGGAGCAGAGGCTGTCCTGGAGCAAGTTAAGGACTTGGTTGTGCCGAGAAGGGTTAGCTAAGGAATGACGGGAACTCTCGTTATCTGGGACTCTGAGGAAGCAATTGTCCCTTAGGTTTGAATGCCATAAAAAGATCTAAGAAAGATTAAATTAAATTAAATTAAATTGCCCAAATTAAATTATGGACAGTGGTTGAAGAAGGAAGAAGGGCTTTGAGATCTAAAACAAAGACCCTAGGGGCACCTGGGTGGCTCAGTGGATTAAAGCCTCTGCCTTCGGCTCAGTTCACGATCCTCATCTCTCTCTGCCTGCCTCTCTGACTACTCATGATCACTGTCTGTCAAATAAATAAAATCTTTGAAAATAAATAAATAAAACAAAGACCCTAAACAGAAGAAAGGACCAAGCCACGGAGTCTAGAAGCAGGGAAGAAGCCTGTCCAGTCTCTCCCCTACTACGTGTGCCAGCACAGGGACTTCCCTGCTTTCATACCTTCAGTGTCTCCCTATCACCCACAGGAGACAGCTCGTTGTCCATTGCAGGGGTAGCAGGACATTGGAGAATTTGCAGTCTGGCCCAAAAGACTTTTACTTCTTTATCTCTAAGATATGGTCAGCTTGTCACCTGACACTTGCATAGATAATACATTTTGTCACATGTGTGCCTTTGCTCAGGGTTTCCTCTGCCAAAAATGTCCTCTCCCTTTGGTTCCTATTTGTTCATTTATTCATGCACTTCTTCCTTTAGTCAGTGAATAAAAGGCCTACCATGTGCTGGGCACTCCTCCAGCACCAAGAATACAATAGAGAAAATTGAAAAACACCTCTCCCTCTCTGGGCGAGGAGAAAAACATCCAACAATCACACAAGTATATGAGGCCAATCTATAATAAGAGGAAACAATATGCTGTAATAAGATAATCCACCAGGAGGTCCTGGATAGATTCCCTCATCAGGGAGGGCTTTTCTGAAGCAGGATATTTAAGCTGATGAGGAAGTCTCGGATGCTCCTTTGGTCAGTGCAGGGACCAAATCTTTTGTAAAGTTGATTTGAGAGTCAGGCTGGAGTACTGGAAGTCACAGCCCCAGTGAGAAGGCGGGTTGCACTAAAATGGGATCCTTCCTTCCCTCCTGGCCTCCGCAGCAATTCCCAAAATAGGAAGCAAACGGAATTGTTTTTGTGTTCGAAGCTGAAAGTATTTTTGTTTCCCTCCTCCCTCTGCGCTCCCCCTGCCAACGTGCTTCTCACCCGATCGCAGTATTTATGTTTAGAGTCATGAGGCGCCTCACATGCACATCTCTCATGTGCCAGACATGTGCTGGACACTTGACTGCGTCTTCATGTTAATTCCTGACAGCGGGGTGCTGAAGTTAGCGTGACAGTGCTCATTTTACAAATGAGGAAACTGAGGCTCAGAGAAGTTAAGCCAGTTGCCAGGTTGACACAGGTGGTGAGGGGCAGGGCTGAGATTCCAAGCCAGCCTGTCACACCCACTGGTCCAAGCCATGTCACACCACACACGCACATGGGCTTCCTCTCCACCCGCAGCCCCTCAAATGTGAAGACAGCAACCTGGCTGACCTCCGGGCTTCTCTTTTGTAGGCCAGGCTTTCCAGCCTTTCGCTTTTACTCCAAAGATGGCAAATCCAGAGCCTCCCCCACCAGTTGTTCCCTTCCCATGGCATTCCTGCTTCACTCCTTTGGGAGCAGTTCTGGGCATGTTGCTTCTTGAGGTAACTCAGCCTCATGGGAGACTCATCCCTCAGCCCCACTGACGTGCAGGTGAAGGCCAGTACCTCACCATAGCTAGTTGAGCCCTTGTGTGATTGGCCCTTGTCTGCTCCTCCAGTGTTCTATTTTACCATGTACACAGCCACCATCTCCTCTACCAACACCTAACCTCACCTCACCTGATACTTTACATCATGAGCTTCCTGGCATCTTCCATTCTCTCTCAACCCTACTCTTCCAGATGGGTCTATCCTGAAGTCTAGAACAGTCTTCAATTAACTAACTCCTATTTATATGGTAGGTTAAGTCATCCTAAGAGAAGTCTGCTCTGACTTTGTGGGCTCTGGTGAATGTTCTTCCATGCTCCACCCAGCCCCCATGTTTTCTGGGTCCCCTCTCTTGGCATGCTAGACTGTGATTCCCATTTTATATCTGACACCCTCATTGTGAGCCCTTAAATAGGTTTGACTTTCCTATCATTGTATCCCCAGCGCCTGACAGGTACTGGGTGTTCAGTAAAAATAGAAGGGCAGAAAGAAAAAAAAAAGGTAAGAGGGACAGAAGAGAGAGAAAGGAAGGGAAAGGCAGAGGGACAAAACAGACTCAAAGAAACATATGGGTCTTAGAGGGCTCACAATCTTTTTTTTTTTCTTTTTAAGATTTTATTTATTCATTTGACAGACAGAGATCACAAGTAGGCAGAGAGGCAGGCAGAGAGAGAGAGGAGGAAGCAGGCTCTCTGCCGAGCAGAGAGCCCAATGCGGGGCTCGATCCCAGGATCCCGGGATCATGACCTGAGCTGAAGGCAGAGGCTTTAACCCACTGAGCCACCCATGCGTCCCAGGGCTCACAATCTTGATGCATCTTGGGAGAACATAACTAACTACCCCCAGTGGCTGACATATGCACAGCTTTTCTGAGTGACCACATAGTCCCACCATCCCCTTTCTTTCATATATTCTTTGTAAAAAAAAAAAAAAATCAAAAAGCAGATAGTCCCATTCTATAGATGTCAAAATTAAGACCTAATGATGGTGTCTTGGTTCAGGGATGAAATAAACAGACCTGAAATTCAACTTACTCATTACTTATCCACTCATTCATTTATTCATGCATGCATTATATACACTCTGGTGCATCTTCTGTTGCTGGGCACTGAGATACAGAAGAATCAGACTTGATTCTTGACCTAGACAAAGTCCAAAGAAAGAAAAAGAGAAGTGAAGAAATGCAGTCATCATGCTTGGGGAGAAATGAGAGCAGGCGCTGCATGAACACCGAGGAGGGAGCAGGAAGCTCTACCTATAGTAGGAGGCTTTGGATCTGGGCATCAAGCAGCCAAGAAGGGGGAAGTGCTTTCTAAGCAGAGGCCTTGGAGAGTAGAAAAGGACAGAACCAGGAAAGGTGATTGGCAGTGAGTCCTTGGTCTTCCCTACCTGACCTTTGCCCTGGAGCCAGAGTCTAACCAACCTCTAGTGCATGTTGGTCTTCAGGTAGGGCAGGATTACTTAGCAGGACTGGTTGGTTAATTATTTGGCACTGTGTTCTAGCCTACTGAGCAGGGTTGGACATAACAGAGGCCACCAGAGGTGATAGACAGTGATGGGGAAGCAAAATTGTCTCTTGGGATTTGCCTCTGACTGTGCGTACTGAAAAACATACTGTCAGAAAGAAGAAAACCTTTGCTCTATTAATGGATAACCATGTAGTGAATAGTTATATGTGTTCAAAAACCAAGACTTTGTCCTTCTAGAATCTTGGAAAGTCTGATACCAGAAGAGCTTGTATAGGCAAAAAGGAATTGACACTGGTCGTGCTAACTCTGGAGCCAGTGAGGTAAGGCAGATTTCAAAAGACCAGTGTGATCACAGGCCTATTGCTACAAGTCTAATTATAAGAGTAGAACCAATACCAATAGATATATAGATCAATCCATTATCTATCATCTACCTATCTATCTGTCATTGGAGATATTTGTTATAAGGAACTGGCTCATGTGATTACGGAAACTGACAAGTGCCAAGATCTTCAGCTGGCAAGTGGTAGACCCAGGAGAGCCTATTGTGTAGTTCTATTCCAAAGGGAGGCAGGGCAGGCAGCCTCAAGACCAAAGAAGAACCAATGTCAGTTAAAGTCCAAAGGCAGGGAAAAATAATGTCCCAACTCAAAAGCAGTCAAGCAGGAAGAGTTTTCTCTTATTTGGGAGATGGGGGTGGGAGGAGTCAGGCTTTTGTTCTATTTAGACCTTCAAATGATTGGATAAGGCCCACCCACATTAGGGAAAACAGTCTGCTTTACTTGGTCTATTGATTTAAATGTTAAATTCATCCAAAAACATACTTTTCTTTTTTTCAATGTCAAACAAATGCAGGCAAGGGACTAGAAGATTTCTAAGACCTCTTAAAAGTCCAACATTCCCTTGGTTCACACTTCCGTATCTTTTACCAGAACTACTGCTATAGTCCCCATACTGGTCTCTCTACCTTCAATCTCCATCTCTATCCCCCACAAATCTATCCCCCATATCTGTTCCCAAGCTCATGCTGCAGTCAGAGAGACATTCTTAGCACACAGCTTGGACCAATTCCTGTCCCTGCTTAACTCTCTCAATAGCTCCTTACTGCCCTCAGGATAAACCCTCATCTCTCTGTCCCTTCTTAGAGAAGGGCTGCTTTGGACTGGCATTCAAGGCCCTTCAGAATCTGGCCTGAGGACCCCTTTCTAATTCTCTTTTCCTGTGCACCTAGCATTTTAGCCATAATGAAGTATCAGTTATTATTCCCCAAACGGGCTCTTTCACGTATCTTTTTCTGCTATCTTCTTTGTTTAGAATGCTCTGTCTCTGCTTCTCTGCCTCCTTATCCTTCAGAATCTATTTTGAACGTTACCACCTCCAGGAAGTCCTCACTGATCACTCAGACTGTTTTAGGAGCCTGTTGGGTACTCATCCAACCCTCCATATTAAGCTCTTTGACATAGTGGGAGAGCTGTCCTTTGCCTCGAAGGCAAAGACAAACATTTAGTAGTGGGGCCTGCCATATGGATTTGTCATACTTATGTCCTAACCAAAAGAAAATATATTTTTGTGATGGGAGTTGGCTTCCACACTGCAGGATGTAGACTGACTATAGGTGTAGGACTTTTGTGAAGTTGCCAGTAAGACTAACCATTCCTCTGCTTGCCTTTTCAAATGATTATTTAATTATAAAATTAATACATGTTCATTCAAGAAAAATGTAAGAAAAATAGGTGAAATGCTCAAAGACTATCACCATTGCCATACTAATATATTTCCTTCTGGGCTTTTTTTCTTAAGATTAACTTATTTATTGGAGAGAGGGGAAAAGGGAGGGGCTGAGGGAGAGGGAGAAAGAATTGCAAGCAGACTCTGGGCTGAGCATGGAGCCCCACATGGGACTCCAATTCATAACACTGAGATCATGACCTGAGCCAAAAGAAGAGTCAGATGCTTAACTGACTGAGCCATCCAGGCACCACACCAGGCTTTTTCTCTATGCATTTATTTAAGAAGATGTTGAACACCTACCTCATTTTGTTTCCTACCCTTTTTTAATACCACAATGTAAGAATTCTCCACTTTTAGTATGCATTTCTTCATTACCATTATTCTTAATGGCTGGATAATATTCCATCAAGTTAATGCATAATAGCTTATTTACCCCTTTCTATTGAACATTGAAGTTACTATTTTTTCACCATTATATATATAAAAAAAAAACTATGATAGGCATCTTTGTGCATAAAGCATTTCTCTGTGTTTAGAATTTATTCCTTGGGATCAGTGCCTGTGGTTGTTTTTATCTTGCGAAAATTGGGGCCTTGGTCTAGGGATCTGCCTGTATTTTCTCCCCGAACTCTTCCAGAACAAAAAAGCAAAAACTGACATCAGTGCCGAAAGAGTCACTTAGCCCTAGTGTTCAGTGTATGTCCCCTGATTAAGACAATGTGCCCTTTCTCAAATGTGACCATAAATATTTGCCTTCAGTGAAGTAGATGCCAAGGAGATAATATTGATTGCAAATTACAGCCCTTGTAATTAACCAATTTGCACAGCTGGAAGATGGAGCTGGTGAAATCATTTGCTTCTGAAGAAGGATGATATCCTTTCCAAATCTGTCTCTCAGATAGGAATCTGGCCTAATCTCTGGAACATTCCTGGTGTGGCTGCAGACTATCAGGTACTCAAAGAGTCGCTGAACTCTGGACAGAAAAGGAATGCCTTGGCCTTTTGCCTGCTATCCACCCCAAATGGGCCTATGTCTCCCAGGTGCCTCTGAAAACACATATAAACACACAGTGGAAAGAGGTATGGGCTGAGGTTAGCACCTGGATGCTGCCATCTCTGTATAAAAGGAGGCCCAAGCCATCCAAGCAGGACTTCTAGTCCTAGGACTACAGTGGGATCCTGGCTCTAGACAGGTGGGGGCAGCAGAGAGCCAGCCAGTTTGGTCAGCTGGGCTTGTAGCTGACCACAGCTGGTGGGAGGGTCCAAGCTGAGCAGTGTGGGAAAGGAAAGAACTTGATCCAGACACATGCATAAGTGGAATAGGGATCCAGGTGAATTAGAAATGAATCCTAATTATTACTAATAGACTCCCTTAGGCAGCATGCCTCAATTTACAAATAGGATGATGTTGAATCCGCTCCAAAATCATACTCATTTGATAAATGAAGAAACATGAAGTTCAGGAAATTAAATAACTTTCCCAAGTTCACACAGCCCTAAATGGCAAATCTGGGCAACAAACCAGGTCCTCTGGCCCTATGGAGTGACAGGAGTATTTTGAATTCTTTGTACCCACTATTTCTTTTGATTCTGGAAATTGTCAGGTCACCCAAATTCCCTTTTAAGTAGACAGGTTAAAGCCTCCAAAGCTCAACAGAGCCCTAACTCAGGTGACAAAGAATCCTTAGGGACAGGAATAGCAGCATCCAAAATGTCACGTACATGTTGAGGGCCAGGTGAGGGAGGGACGCTGGTCCCTGGCTCCCATGAAGCACTTGGGCAAATACCTTTCCAGCCTCAGTTTCTCTATCTGCCACTCAGCTCTTTCTCTGTGCTCAAACTATTCCCAAGTATTTGCAATTCCTACAATAGACCAAGTTCTCTGATTTTCAGGCTTTTGTATATGTTGGTCCCTCCTCCTTGAATGATTTCCTGCACACCTGCTGGTCTGGTTCATTCCTCTTCATCCTGACAACCTCTGTGGGCATTCCCTGAGCACACCTCTGTGCTCCTACAGCAGTTTGCCCAAACCTCCATCTTAGCATGTATCACAGTATATTACAATGTCTTTTTCCTTCATGAGACTGTGGGCTCTTTACTGACAGACCATATTCTGTTAATCTCTCTGTTGGGTACATAGTTGGTGTTCAGATATGTGTTGAGTGAGTGAACACCTGCATGAAAAAACATCTTCCATGGTGCAAAAGTCCAAGGGTGCCAGAGGTTTCATGCTTATTGATTATAGTGACCACCTCTCATAAACCACTAGGGAAATTGATTCCTAGACCTTGGGGTAACAGCCTAGCAAAGGTGGGACTACCTTGCCTTCTCTTCAGAAGCAGTTTCCTGCCTGTGTGGCCAAGAAGGTACTGAAAGCACTGTTGTTACACCTCAGTAACGGAGACACAATCCTTATCTCATTCCCACAAATGCCTGAAGGTGAAGCCCAGACCCCTCCACAGTTCTATTTGAGCTCCTTTTTAGATTGACTTGGCAGAGAGAAATCTGGTTGTTCCCCCACAAATGGATAGTCTTGGATTTGATTAAGGCACTTTAAATTTTCCCTACCCACCCAAAAAGCAACTGTTTCAAAGGTTGCCTCCATTACTTAACTTATGTCCAAACTCCCCCTACCCAGCATTGCTATCCTGATACAAGCATTTAACATAGCAAATTCCATAAATCAACAGAACTGACCCTTTCTTTCCCCCTTTCTCCCTCCCTCTCTCTCCCCATTCCTTCGTTCATCCTTCCCTCCCTCCCTCTCATTCTGTTTCTTGTTCTCTCTCTCTCTCTCTTTCTCTCTCTCCCTCCCCACCATATATACACACTACAGCTCTTCAATGAGTGGCTGAAACCTACCCATGTTTTGTTTAGTTTGAGCAGCTAATGCCAGGACAAAGGTAATGAAATATATTAATTATGTTAAAGATGTTTTAGAGAACCAGTATTTGCTTTCAGAAAGAGAGAGCATGTCTGATTCTGAGCAGAGATGATAGCAACAGGCAGATGATTAACAGCTAATAATATTAGTGTTGTAATTAGAATTGCCTGAACTCTTAACCTATCTGCTTCTCTGATTTCTAGGTCCCTACAGTGAGCAACAAGATGATTATTTTCTTTTTTTTTTTCCTGTTATTGATTTGCCTAGATGTTCAGAATATATTCTTTCTCAAATAAATATTATTAACTTCTCTCATCTATTGTTCACCTATTGTACGGCAGGCACGCTTTAGGTCCTGAGGATACAAGGAAGAACATAGCCACAGACTCCACCCTAGAGGAATTAAATAGATTTTATTCTATCAAAGCTCTTATCTGGTGGAGTTATTACTCTTATCTTTACAAATGAGGAAACTGAGGCTGAGGAGGATGAGGTGACTTGTTGAAAGCCACTCAGCTTGGGAGAGGCTAAGCACAGATTCAGAATTAATTCTGTCTGACTCCAGTTGATGTTCCTTCTAGTATGCCGCAGTGTTCTACCAATGACCATTATTGCTGTTACCTTAGTAGTTCACCCCCTTCTCCTCCCCACTGACTCTCTGCAACTCAGTTCACAGCTCTGTTCCAGAGTGGAGGAAAAAGAGAAGGAAGAACGTGATCGAACAAGAGGTCAAGTACTCTACCTCACTGTTTGGGGAATCACCATTATCATTTATGTGGTCTGCATCTTGAGTCCCAATACAAGAAGCAGACTAGCAGAGTGGGGGAAAAAAATCAAGCAGGTAGTTCTTAGATATCCACGCTAGTAAGTAAATGGCATCAAGGAAGTCTAGACTCTTGGCTGGGATTCAAGAGAAGAGCAAAGAGATTCTAAATCCCAAGGAGGAAGTTGGAAGGGAACTGGGGAGAATCAGCCTTTGGCTAAAACTAGTAGACAACAATGTTGCTGAGATAATATCATGATAGCATTTGACGAGGGGACTCAAAATACCCAGATCCAACCTCATCACAGCCAATTCTCCCTGAGGCAAATATATTCACAAGGAAGGAGAAGTAAGTTTTTATTACCTGAGACTTTGGCTCCGAATCTGAGTGCGGAACTCCCCTGAGCTGCACTGAACAAAAATGTGAGTTCTTTTATCCCAAGCTTGTGAGGTTCAAATTGTCTAGGGAAAAACAACAACAACAACAGCAAAAACTCCCAAGTCCTCTTCTATTTTCTTGAGTTCCCTGAGCCTTGGTTTCTAGAAAAAGCTGCCCTGTCTCCATCAGAGCCAGAGGGACAGGAGCAAAGAAGCCCACACCAGGAAGGATAGTAATTCTAGTGCTAGGACACACTTCTCCCAATTCTTCTCCGTGAAGGCTCCAAGGGAGGGAAATACATAAAGTCTGTAAAATAGACTTTATTCTTCATAGAGAATAAAGAAATAAAAAGGACCTTATTCTTAGCTAGAGTTCTGGGCCCAAACCCTAATGCAGGGAGCCCTGGAAACTAGATTGTGGATCTGGTAAAGAGTAAATGAAATAGTATATGAAGCTTCTACCATCAAACCTTGAAGGCTTCCTTTAAATGGTGCCAAGCTCTTTTTTGGGTCCTAGAATCTCTTTTCTCTTCTCTTGAACCCAGCCAGGAGTCCAGATCCTCTCAGTGCCATGTGCTGCTTGTTATTGTGGACATCCAACAACTATCCGCTCAGTCTCATCATCACTGAACTCTGCTTGTGGACTGAGGTGTTTTTGTTATTTTTATTTTATTTTGGTTTTCTGCCAGTTCATCTTCCAAGCCTGCTTGTGTCTCTCTATAACAATCCGACACTATCACTTCCTTATGTACTCAATTCCTTTTCTTCTTCAGCTGATATTACCTTCTTCTGGAAATGTTTCCTGCTGCACTCCTTCCTTTTCCTACCTGTACTCTGCATCCAGAGTTAGGTGCCTCCTCTGTGCTTCCACTACCCTTTGACTTCCCTCTGTCACAAAACTTACCACTCCATATTATTTTTGAGTTTACATGAATGTTTTCCCCCAACAAAATCCTTAGTGGCAGGGAATGTATATGATTCATTTTGTTTCCTCAGTTTCTGACCCAAAATCTGGCACAGAGCAGGGAGTGTTTGATGAATGAATAAGTTAAGAAATTATAAATTTGTCTTGTCCAGTGTAGTGTTATCAAGGAGGGAGGGAATACAAAGGAATGTGTGATCCAGACTCCTTATTGTGAATGGAGATGACCCTCCTAACCTATCTCTCCCTTCTATTCATCAAGCCCATGGCCATCAAAATTGCTGTTCATTCTAAAATCACACTCAACCACTTCCCCCATGGTTCCATGTGCATTTCCATTCCTGACTCCAGCTTTGTTGCTTCCTCTGGGCAACTCTTAGTCTTGGGAAATCCTACTTCTGTACTAACTCATGCCTTTGAAACATCTCTCCATTCTGAGGCCCTCAAAAGTCACTCCTCTCCTACAAGGTTCCAGCTACACTAGAGGACCCACACTTATTTTCTGACTGAGCTTCGGATAGTAACCTCTCACCACTTTCCCTGGCCACACTGCCCTCCCTTCCAGAAAGAATTTCCTCAGTTTCTGCCTGAGCTTCCAAGTTATCTCCCAGTTATCCAGCCCCTGCATAAGCCCCTGTATAAGCCTCTGTTGACGGACTCCTTGTCTTTAATTTCAGACCTTCTTGGCATCTGTCCTCAGGTGTCAGAAACAGCCATGCCCTCAACACTGCTGAGTCAACCCTTCTAGTAGAAGTCTCTAACATTAGATCCCACCCACGCCCCCCCCACCCCGTTTCACCTGACACAGCATAATGTACCCTTCTAAATAGGCCTCTAAATGGCACCGAAATGAAGAAAACTGAACCTCAGCCAGAGACCAGCGTGGTAAGGACAGAACAGAACCAAGAAGACACTATGTAAAAACAAGGGATCCCAGAGCAAAAACAGAGAAGAGCGGTATTTAAACAAAAGTAGAAGAAATTATGAATCTAGTTCTCAAAAGCAGGAAGAACTAGTCCAAGTTATCAATAAATGTAGAAAGGTAGAGTAAAGATCAGATCTCGTAGACATCGAATGCCAGATCAGAACGTTTTAATTTGATACAGTGGAAATAGAAAGCCATAGTAGATGCTTGAACAAAGTTGCCCAGGAACATGGAGAAGGCACAGACTGGAATTTAGGAGACCTGAATCTGAGGTTCTGGCTTTGTCACTAGAGGGCTGATGGCTATAGCCACATCTCTTCCACAACCTGTCCCAGAAGAATTATGTACCAGTGTTGAGTGGTCTCAGAAGTCCCTCTCAGCTCGTGGACTCCATAGCACAGACAGGTTTGACCTGAAGAACTTAAGCTTTCCTCCATCATGCAGTCCTCATTGCCCAGTTCCAGGCTGCTAATGATCAGGGGTCTAGAGGGTTACCTCTTATGTCTCATCTGTTCGAACACAGCTCAAGAGAGAGGAATGCTCCTGCCACATGTGCTCTTGTTTATTCTTGATGCTTTCCAGAGAGCCGAAGAGAAGAGGAAGGCAAGGAGGGCCTCCTTGCAGGATCAGTTACAAGTGTTATTGTCCTAACGCATATGTAGGGACTGGGCCCAGGCACAGCAGACAATCAGCATGGGGGAAAACTTGGGCCTTTTGCCAACTAGATCCTCCAAAGGTCAAATTAGCATCTTGGAATTTAAAAAGAGAAATAAATAAAATGAACTGAGCAAGCAGATCTGAACTGGTTGTGTCAGATGGGTGAATACAACAAGGCCATTTCTTGGCCATTTGTGTTAGTCATATAGGTTGGACCAGGCTGCTGGAACAGATAAACTCTAAAATTTCAGTAGCTCATCATAGTAAAGTTCATTCATTTGTCGAACACTAACAAATTTTGCAAACCTGAAATTTTGAATAAAATGAAAATGACTTCCATTTACTGAGTACCTATTTTATATTCAAGACTGTTCTATATACTTTATATAAATGATGGCCTTCTTACCCATGAAGAAATGGGAAACTCTGAGAGGTGACGTGTCTGAAGTCAGATAACTACCAAATGGCAGAATTGGGTACTGAAACCCATGACTACTTAGCTGCATGGCTTGTGCTCTTTTCCTGACTCCACACTGCCTCCCCAGCGGTCCTCTCCCTCGCCCACATCATTCAGACATATCTTCCAAGGGAGAGAATGAAGAAAGGAAATCATCTGGCAAATGACCTAAGGAACGTCTTCTCACAAAAATCATCTGCATTGTTCTTTCAGCTCGGCCACTGTTAAATGTGAAACTTACTACGCAGCCCTCCGTTGTGTGCTTGTCTCCCCAGAGCATAAGGATCTTAAGGCCTCAGAACCTGAGGGCCACGTGTCCCCAGCTGCTAACACTAAGCTTGGCACAGTGCCCAGAGAAGGTTTGTTCATTGGTTAAATGAATGAGTGAGTGAATTCATTCAATTTTTGACAGTTTCGAGGAGTCTTCAGATGAATGTTTGAAATCAGCTCATAAATCCCTAAGGAAAAAGCCCATGCTTTATTGCTTCTTATATTTCCTGCATTTGACATAATAACAGGAATAGATTAGCTCTTGCTACCACCCTCAATCACTGAAAAGTAGACCATATTCCTCAGGCGCCGAGTGTAAAGCTGTAGCAATAGGGGTGAAGTGGATTGGGGGCTATTTGTAGGGTTACAATGAGAGGACTTATTAACCATTAAGATGTCAGAGGTAAGGGAAGAAATACATAGAAAAGTGATAAGCATACCTGTCTTCAGAAATGACCTCAGACCCAGGAAGCTATTTGGATTATGAGCAGAGAGTATGGAACTGATGTTCGCCCAGACCACCTCAGCCTGTGGGCATCAATGGGGTCCCATTCATGGTAATCACCTGTGATTTGCTGCCCCTAACTGCTAATGCAGGCTTCCAGCTTCCGCAAAGTCTTCTTCAGTTATTTCTGGAAGTCTCCAGGTGGCATCACACATAAGCTCACAAAGGATGTGTTCTGCTTCTACATGCTATCTACCATGTTGCTTCTTTCCTGCTCAGACCCTCCCATGAGGCTCCCTGTTTCCTGCTTCCTGTAATTGAGAGCACTCCACCCTAGTCAGTCCCAACACCCACCAGGAGAAATCTGACAGCCCCACCGAAGGTATTTCCTGCTTACAATACCATACTTCCAGGACGAGAAATACTATAGCAACCAAAGCTGCAGTTTTTCAGTATAAAAATTGGGAAAAATGTTCCTTTCCCCAGCTCTACATTCATAGCTCTGTGGCCTTTTTAGAAATAGCTTCTACCTGCAACCCTCTCTCCCTGGGGCCCACATTGGTCCAAGGTCACATACCCTACTGCCACCCTCCTCTTTCCCTAAATTAGGGCTGGGACCTGTCCCTTTGTACTAATGTAGGCATGCAAGGATCTTCCTGTGATCAGACCTCTGCAAGAGTCTGCTCCAACCATCCTTCGCAATAGACTAAAACTGGAGCCCCCTCCTCTAAAGGATGAATAAAATGACCTCTGTTACTCTTTCTGAAATTGTATTGTCCAAATGCTAGTCTGGATATTTTTCTCCAGATGCTTTTGTTAAACACTTGCTGGGGTCCAAACATTATGAAAAGAGCTTTCTGCACAGGGCTTCATTTGGTCCCTACCCCAGCCCTGTGATCTAAGAGCTGTCACCCACTTCTTCAGGTCCAGGGAGGGAAAGCGCTGAACCCAGGCCAGCCAGCCAGAGTCTGGAACACTATCTCACTCCCTTTTGCCCTGAGTCCCTGGCCGCTGCCTCTCCTGGAGCCTGCATGGTCTGCTTTCTTGTCCTTCCTGATTGCCACCCACACCATTCTAGTTCTCGTTCTCCCTCTTCTTCTGTTTCACCCATCAAATTTGACATCCAGCACATCCTCCCAGCTGTGCTCTCAGTCACCTTGGACAAGAATCTGATTTCCTCTTTTCTCCCCTGGTTCATACAGGCTTAAGCCATCTTTCCCTAGCTTGCTCCAACTCTGGTCCTGCCTCAAGAGTAACATTTGCATCTGGCTTTCCATGGCCCTGAAAGTTAACTCTGATAGGCTTTTTAAATGCTGTGTGGCCTTCAGAAGTATCTTAAGGTCTCTGGGCCTCAGTTTAGTTGATTGAAGATCAGGGCTAATAATACCTGTCTTGGAGGCTTATTGTGGGAAGTAAGTATGACAAAATCTTTAACGTCCCCAGGAAGATGCCTGACAAGTAGTAAATGTAAGGTAAACAAAATGTCCCAAAACAACTGATATTTATTAAACGCTTAACACATGCTCCACTAAGTGCTTTATTGGGCTTATCTCATTTACTCCTCCCCTCAAACTTATGCAGTAGGTATAGTTATCATTCCAGTTTACAGATGTGGAAACTGATACCAGGATCAGACCTTGAAAGTGGCAGGTCTCAGAGGAGAAGCAGACCTTTATATTTAATGACTCACTGTCTTATACTGCTTGGCACAAAGCAGACCCTCTGAAGATGGGGTTGTTGGGCTGCTTTTGTTTTTGTTTTTGTTTTAATTATTTATTTATTTATATATTTGGGAGAGAGCACAGAGGGAGAGGGAGAAACAGACTTCCCACTGAGCAGGGAGCCTGATGCAGGGCTCAATCCCAGGATGCTGGGATTATGACCTGAGCGGAGGGCAGACATTTAACGGACTGAGCCATCCTCGGGAACCCCTGGGCTGCTCTTTTAATAAATAGCTAAATGAATACATTATCCTTCTCTCCCCTTTGTGCCATTGCCTGAGACACCCATTCTCTGCCCCAAGACTTCTCTACTGATTTTCTTAGCCTCCTCAGAGGAGGCTAAGATGTTAGTTTCTTCTACCCCCAGAAATGTACCATATTGCAGCCTTCCCTCAGTAGGACAAAACCCAGCCCTGACCAGCCCAGTCCCCAGCTGAGTTCCTTGGCCAAGAACAGTGCAGAGAGAGATCCTTTCACAACTGAGGCTTGCCAACAGAGCACTCCTGCTGAGCCAGGGCCTCTTGCCAAGCAACTTTCCCTGCCCCTCTGATATGCAGATGTGTGTAAGAATTCTGCACATCTGCATAGGGAGCATCCAAAAGCTGTGACTTGGCTGAAAAGAAGGAAAATGTGAGTGTCAACTCTGGAGGAATGGCTCCTCCAAAGGGGCCGCGCAGGGGAGGACAGCAGATCAGGGCTCAGAGCATTCATCACAGAGTCGAAGGAGGGTGGAGAAACAGCAGCACCCAGCCCAACTTGCACCTCTCATAGGAAGGCTGATGCACTTTCAGAAGCATGGGGAGCACTGGCTCATGCAAGTGATCCCCCTACAGATGTCCCCACCTTGTGAGCTCACACTCTACTTAATTTGTGTCACATTAGCCTCTCATAAGTAAGGAAAGAGAAACATGGCATCAGAGGCAGTGGTAAGAGCCCCGGAAGAGGACTCAGACACTTTTCCACCAAACATTCCTGCAACCAACATGTATGAAACACCGATGCTGAGCCTGGCCCAGGGGGACAGAGATGAATCGGACTCAGTCAGAACCCTCAAGAAGGTGCCACCATCCAAAGGGGCTGACAGGCAGGAAATGGGACAGTATAGAGGAAAAGTGCAGAAAGCTTCGTGGGGATGCCGGGTTGGTTAAGGTTAAAGAGGGCATGTCAGGGACCACTTCTGAGAAGAGATGATGTCTGAGTGCATCTTGAAGACATGTGACAACTGCCCAAGTGAGGAACTTACTCTGCATTGACACCATCAGGGCACTGCTGAGTAGATAGGTAGGTGCTCACACACCTGTGTACACACACCTTCTGACACAGTTTTCTTCTACAGTTTCCGGGTAACACTCTATGTCTCCTCTATACTCCAAGATCTTCCTTCCCTAGGGGTGTTTTCTGTTTCCTGAAAAGCTTTGGCAAAAGCTTCCTCAGAATCAACTACTTTGCCCATGTTACCTTAAAAGCTTTATTCTCTCTTACCAAGTGGCATGTGAAGCCGCAGAAAAAAGGAATTCAGCTCACCTTTACTCTTGATGTTCGGAGGCTAATCCCCATGGAGTCTTGTGCTGGTGACAAAGGAAAAGCAGGCTTCTGGCTGGAGGGAGTGAGGATTCAGCTCAAGGAAAGGCTGACTAGGTGAAAGAAATTGCCTTCAATCTCTGCAAGGAGTATCTGAGGGCAGAACAAGAATTAATGCAAGAACGGGAGAAGGCAGACTGCTCCACATGTGAGGCTATTTGTCCAAATCAGTGCTGTCCATGAGTGGGATTGACTGCTTTGAGAAGTAGTGAGCTCCCCATGCCTGCTAGTATAGGAGGGGACTAGATCACAGCTTATTGGCTGGGGAGGAGATTGTAGCAGAGCCTCAAACTCTAGGTGAGAGGTCACATCTTTTTGCCTTGCTCTACCATCTTCACCTGGGAATTGACTTAGCACAGAAGGGCTGCTTAAGTGCTAAGAGTACAGGGATTTGCATTTCCAAGGTTATGAAGAAAGATGTGTAGTAAGTATGTGTATAGGCATCCAAGATGTGAAAGATGTGATTATTTGCAGAACCTAATCTCATGCCTCCCTATCCTTGTTGAACTGAATATTGCAAAAATATTCTCATTCGTATTTGGAATGGTATGTTTCTAAGCAATCATCATTCTGAATACTCATTCCAGCCAGGAGACGACCTGAATATTGAATAGAATAAAAATGTATATATTAGATTACTTATTCAAATGCCTATCTGGCAGTTTGGATAGAATTAAGCAACAGTCCAATCTGGCTGTTGTTTTATGCATGGGATGTCAAAGCTAAACAGCCCTTAGAGAACATTCTCTCATTCTTTCTCTGCACACAGCCTCACCATCCTGCCTTGTTCACAGATGGGGAAATAGGCTGAGAGAGGGGAACATACAGCATGGAAATGAGAGACCTGGGACCAGTAGCTACCATTTAGTGACCAAGCAAGGTAATATTTTCCCCTTGGGACAAAGGAGGCAGCTGAGGCTCAGTGGGGTTAATCGGCCTGTACAGAGTCACACGGCTAGTCAGAGACAGAGTTGCTTACATCCCAGGCCACTGTCTTTTTGCATTACCTCACTGGGTCCCAAATATGGCCAGAGAAAGAGCATGTTCCTCCTTTCATGCGACCTACAGACTCTCGGCCAGGCTATAAAACCTTAGGAAGTGATGATGTTATCCCTGGTCTATAGTTGGGGAAATTTTGCTGAATATTTGGAAATACGTTTTCGGTCTCCCACAAACCAGGAGGTCTACCACACCACTGTTCTCCCCTGCATGCTTTGAAGGCTCGGTATGACACACAGGGCAAGAACGTGTTGTTCTGCAATTACAATCACAAAAAGCCATAACCCACATTTGCCTTTCAAAATGAACCCAAGTAATCCTCTTAAAGGAATACGCTCACTGTGAAGCTTGCACAGATATGTCACCCCTTGAAGACTTCCCTAGCTCTCCAGACCCCAGGCCCCAGGGCACTTTTCTCACAGTATTGTCACCGTCTGTGGGATGTTCTCCCTGACTAAACCATGAGTACTTGAAAGCCAGGAACCACCTGTGATTGTTTTCTGTATTTCCAGCATGGGGCCTGGTGCCCCACAGGTGTTTGGGAAGGTTTGCTGAGCAAATGGATGGATATTTGAGCAGTATCACTGCAGGATAAGAACTAGAGAGGAAGGGACTCTACCCTCCCCAACCAACCTAGAGTTCATTAATCTGTGGATAACAAAGAGACTCTGGCAAGCCCTCCAACTGAACATAGTATTTCCAGCCCCACTAACAGTGACTGAAACCGAGAAGCAAACCTCGGAGCTTCCTGGGGTTCTGCCAGTGTCAGGGAAGAAGAGAGCAGCATCTGAAGCACATGTTTCCACTCAAACTTGAATCTCACTTCATCTCACCAGACAGTTCTGGAATCACAGCTTCAGCATGCTCTCCCGTATCACCCCTGCCACCCTGCCCCTCGAGGTCCCCAGAGCTCCAGCCTCTGCAGGGAGCCTTCCTCAGTCAGGCAGCCCACCGGGATGTCTCCACACCAGCTCCTCTTTCTCATCTCAGCACCCTTCCTCTCCTGCTCCTCCAGTGCTTATGGTCAGTTTGTGGGTGGTGTGTGGGGAGAGACAGTGTGGTCAATGTACAGAACACACACTCTGGCTCAGAGGACGGGTCCAAATCTCAGCCAGACAAGTGAGTAACTGCAGGTCCTTGAGACATTTACTTAACTACTCTGAGGCAGTCAGATGGAGGGTAAAATTTCCTTCTCGGGGTTTTTGGGAGGTAACGCGGGGGGCCCTGGTATTGGAGGGCCTTCTCTGCAAAGTTAGGGACAATGTTTATCCTATGGATGATGGGGCACCACCACAGGTCTTCTTGTCTGCAAATCACATGGTCAAATCTGCCTTTTACAGAGAATAGTCTGACAATGGCACAGAGATTGGATTGGAGAAGAGGCACTAGAGAAGAGAAGCCAGGCAGGAGACCTTGGAGGGCTGGCTGGTCAGGGGTTGAAGGAAGCAAGTAGCAAGCGGAGCTAGGGGCAGGAAGCAAGTAGCAGGAGGAGCTAGGGGCAGAGGCGAGTGTGGAGTTGCAGATGATAATGGCCTAAACAAAGGAAGTGATAAGAGAGAACAAGAGGAGGTAATGTTTAGGGGCTCTGACTCTGGGCCAGGAATTATCCTTGCACTTGATAGGGATTATTTCATTGAATCTTGTTAGCAACCCAAGATTTTTACTCCTCATTTTACAGATGAGGAAACGGACATTAAGACATTAAGTAAATTGCCCAGGGTGGCATAGTAAATAAGAAAACTGGGATTCAAGTCCAGACAGTTTGATTCCAGAGCCCAAATGCTTACTCACTGGACTAGCTCACAATTCAGGTAGAGATTAGAGAGGAACCACTTAGAAGGTGAAACTGGCAGGACTTGAGAGATTGGCTGGAGTAAGAAAGAGGGTAGAGCATAGAATGACTCTCAGGGTTCTTTCCTAAGGTCCACAGCTCCTGCAAGGCAAAGCCAGGTTAACCCAACTTTATGTAATTCCGAAGCATTTTCTCTTTTCACAGCATCAGAACATTTCATCTGAGAGCTTGATATCCTTGGGATAGAAGGGATGTGGTAGAGATCGGTACTTTCCCCCAGATTTCACAATTCCTTTATTTAAACCCTTATACCATGACTAGCTTTCCTTAAGATGTTAAGGGTGTATATTTCTTATCAATTACAAAAAGTTGACAAGAAAATGCATTTGTTGGGACAGGATTAGAGAAATTTGCTTCTTTGGTGCCAAACCAAATGCAAAGGAAGATTCCAAGATTTGTGCCTTTCCCATGCCTCTCCCAAGACTCAACCTCTTTGCCAGGCTGGACACCGGGGAAGGTGCTAGGTAACAACCCCGGCTTGGGCATCTCACAAACAAGGTGTGAAATGGTCATGTAGGCAGGCATTCAAAGGACTACAGAAGGGGTTTGAAAGAAGAGGGAATGTGCCCTCCACATAGGAAGAGCTGCTATGTCTAGGTCTTGGCATGGGGCAGAAGCCAGGCCATGTGATCTTGGGCACATTCCTTAACTGAGCTTCCTTGTCCTCAGAATAGTCATCTAATCAATCCCATGGTGATCTACTTGTTCTTGTCGTATAATCAAGGACCTGGAATTCTGGATTGGGATGCAAGGTCTAGAGCCTCCGCTGTCCCCTGGGGTGGAACAGGTTAGGTATACAGACTGCAGAACTTGATCCTGAAGGTGAGATCCAGTACCTGAGTTGACATGAAAACGAAGGACAGGCAGAGTCGGACCTGAATCCGATGTGAAAGTGCTGGGTAGAGAGGCAAGTCCAGGTGCGAGGCGAGAAGGCACACTTGAGTCCAGTGGCCATGGGTTGCAGTGGAGGGTGGGGCTGGGGCCAGGGCCTGGAGATCATCTTGAGTGTTCCTGGAAGCTTGATGGGACATTCACAGTCACTTCCCTGGTGTGTGGAGGGCTTTGTTCAGAGTACTGAGCGGCCCTGGTACTAGAAGGAGAATGAAGTGACATGAAACATGTGGAGAACCTAGCAGCCGGGCCCCAAAGTTAACCCTCAGTGAAGGTTAATCACGAACTAGCTTTCCCTTTCCATCAGACTTCCATGTGCTGGGTCCTATGGTGGGCATGGAGAGGAGTGAGGAAAATGCAGGCCTTATCCTGCAGAGAAGCCCCGGCATCTGGAGACGCAGCCCCCCGAATAGCATGTCCCCACTGAAGGCCCTCAGTGGCATAATCGGGTGGTGGGTGGAGGGGAGGCAAGGTGTAGGACAGGGCGAGAGGACAGTAATCCAACTCAAGGGCTCCAGGAAGGTCCTCTGGAAGAAATAATGGCGAAGGTGGAGGTTGAAGGTTAAGAAACAGTTAACCAGGCAAATATTGGTGGAGAAAAACATTCTGGGGAGAGGCAGAGCTTCAACAGCAGTGTAAAACACCATGGTGTGCTCTGTAAAGTGGGATGTGAGGAGATGCCAGAGAGAATGCTGGCGGGGAAGCAGGGCTGTGCTGAATCTGGAGACTTAGGAACCTGGACTCCATCCTGAAGGTGATGGGAGGCTACTGAAAGGTTTCGAGCAAGAGAGTAACCTGGCCAGCTTTTTGTGCTCTAAATGGATTGTTCACAATGATGGGGGAGAGTATATTGGAGAGGGCTAGCTGGAGGCCAGGTGAAATCTTTGGTTTGATGTTTCTGAGTCAAAGGTCAGTTATGCTTTGGCGAAATTAATTAGAAGACTCAGAGATTACAACAAAGGCTGCTGTGTCTAAAGCTGGATGTGAAATGTTAACATCTGTACTCCTCTATACAATGAGCTCAAACCCCATTCCCTGTGTATAAAAGGTGATGTGAGGGGACATAATGCCTTTAAGGGCCCTTCCAGCTTGAATGCTTCAGGACTCAATAATTCTATTTCTCTTCTTCGGGTATGAAATGCATGTTTATGTCACCGACCCCCTAGCAGAACATAAGCTTTGGATTCTGCCTTCCTTGTGTCAGAGTGTGTCTGCCCTGAAAGCTTGCCATTACCTGTGTGCCTTACCTATTCTTGTGGAAGTTTCTGTATTTATCACATGGTTGGTAGTGTCGGGATCTGTGCCAAGATCAAGGCTCATCCTATGACTAACATCAGGACTCAGTATGTGACCAACAATTGCCACTCCATCTATGGTTTTAAGGCTAAGAAAATGGTCCAGTTGAGGTCTTTGAATTCAGGCCTTTGGGTTTATTACCATAGTGTCTACTCCACGTAGCCGACCTGCCAAACTGGGCAAAAGTGTTCTGGCATTCGAACCCTTTAGTTAGAAAGGGCACATGTATTCGAGGACTTCTGGTCCTGGGTGCCCGATTCTATATACCTAGAGGCTGGAAGAAAAACACATACTCCAGATCCCCCCAACCTTCACAGCTTCACTCTAAGACAACACTAATTTGCATATTGGAATTGCCTGGTTCATGACAGAGAGCTCCTTGAGAGAGGGAGATCCCCCTGACTCATCAGTCTGCATGAATTTCTTATCCCTGACCATTTTAATTGAGGAATGGCCTTGTTGCGGGTACTGTGGTCAGTAGCAGAGATACAGACATGAACTAGGTACACACAACCTGTGCCCTCATGCAGGTTCCTAATTCTCAAGTGGTAAGAACATAGGTGCTATGATGGGACAAAAGGAGTACAGGGTGCTCATGGAATAGAGAGTGAGGGTCTTAACCAAAGGTGGGATCAGAGAAAGTATTTTTGAGGAATAGATATTTAAGTTGAGGCCTGAAAAGTAACTAATAATTGACCAAAGGAAGGGTATCAGGGTGGGGGAAAGCTTGTGTAAAGACCTGGAAATAAAAGAAAGTCAGCCCACTGAAGGAACCACAGGAAGGCTAGTTTGAGCCTCCTGTGGATGTGTTCTATATGTTCCACTGCAGTGGTGGTCACATGAATCTACACATGTGATAAAATTCAGTATGGAACTGAATATCTAAATACACACACCCAGAGATGAGTGCATGTAAAAGTGGTGAAATATGCTTAAGGTGAGTGGATTATATCAATCTTAGTTTTCTGGGTGTGATATTGTACTACAGTATGCGAGATGTTACCCCTTGGGTAAACTGTGTGAGGAGCTCACGAGATCTCTCTGGATCATTTCTTACAACTGTATGTGACTCTACAATGACCTCAAAATGAAAAGTTAAGAAGAGGAAGGAGGAGAACCAGGTGGCAACCAATTTGGTTGCAGCAGAGAATGGAGGAATATGTAGCCTAAGCAGAGAGTTGGTAGAGCACAGACTATACAGGATTAAAATTGTGTGGTACTTTGTTTGGAGCTAGAGGAGAAGCCTCAGAAGGTTTTATTCAAGCAGTGGCAGCATCAGATTGGCATTTGGGCAAGATCACAATAGTTTGGAGAATGCATTGGGAAGGGGTAAGATTAAGAGCAGAGAAATAAAAATTAAACTAGAATACAGTGGAGGAGAGAGGACATGAGACAATTTGGGAGATATTTATGGGGTCAGAATCAGTAGGATTTGATGACTGAGAGGTGAGAAAACAGGAGGAATCAAGAAGCACTCAAGTTTGTAACCTGGTCGTGGTGGATGATCTTCCTTACTAAAATGCAGCATGTCTGAGAAGAAATGGGCTTGGGAGAAAGGTTTGAAGAGATAGGTTTGAATATTTGAGATGCCATTCAGTTCTCCAAGTGCAGGTGGCTAGTAAGCGCATGTGTTGGGAGCTCCAGAGAGAAGTCTGCACTAAGTCTGTGAGCATACAGAATAAGAAGGCCAGAATTCTGAGGGAGCCTTGACAGCTAAAATGTGGGTCAAAGAGGAGGAGCCTACCACATCGACTGAGAATTATTAAAGAGGTAGGAAGGAAATCAAGACTACTGAAGTCAAAGGGAGAAGATGTTTCTGGGAGAAGGCCAGGTCAACAGTGTGAATGCTGCTGAGACCAGATGAAGGAATGTGCCCTTGAACTCGGTAGGTCATTGGTTACTTTGGAGAGCTTCTAACCAGTAGAAGCATAGGCCAGGCTGCCGTGGGGCTGAGGAGTGAACGGGAGGTGAGTGAATGCTGAAAAGTGTAGACTGCACTTTCCTTCAGAAAGTTCTGCTTGTAAAGAGAAGGAAGTAACTAAAGGTGAGGCAGAGATGAGTGAAGGCTCTGAGGAGGCTATTGTCCTGCTTTGGGGTTGGGACAGACTTGAGCATATATAAGCACAGAGAGGAAGGGACCCTCCAAGAGGGAGAGGTTGCGGATCCAGGACAGAGCCTAGGGCCTGGCCTGGGGCAGGTGCTTGCTCTGTGAACACCCAAGTATTTTCAGAAGCAACACTTTCTGAAGGGGGCGAGTTCCTGTGGATACAGTCCCCGGGTTCTGTCGCACCCCACTAACTATTCTAAAAATGTTTCTGTACTTCCTCTTTCAGCAACAGCTGGGCCATTAAGAACTGCACAAAAACCACCTTTTCAAACTCCCTAAAGGAGGCTCAGTTTCAGGTCTGCGCCAAGGTGCTTCCTCTCTGAAGGGCCTGAGTGGCTGAACTGACCCTCCCACAGCAGCACCCAACACTGACTCCCAGCAGGAGGGCAGAGCCCCCCACACAGCAGCAAATAGAAAAGTTTCCACTGCGGCTTCTTGCCCACCACGTTCGGGGTACCACCCACTCAGGGAATCAGCAGGGCCGGGCAGAAGGCATACTCTCTGACTCAGGAGTTCTTATCCGCTCTGAAAAGGCAATATGGCTGACTAGATATCTCAAACAACGTGAAAGGGTGTGCCGAGAGGCAATCATCTCATTACCTTGAGTCTAAGCACCCCCTTCAATCTCAGCCATTCCCCCTGACTAACTGCCACTAACTTGGGCAAGGTGCTGTTCTTTCTTATTTATACAATGGATAGCAGTTCATGGGGGTGTTGTGAAGAAGAAAATGAGAGAACATAAATAAAAGAAGTAGGCATATGTTAGATTCTTAATAAGTCCACATTTTTTTTTTTTTTTTTTTTTTTTTGCCTTCTTGCCAGGAGCCAAAATTTCCTTTCTCCTAGCAAGTGGCCAAGTCTTGAGTCTAAGGGCCAAATCTGAAGAAAAGAGTGTCTCAGGAAGGAAGCACCTCAAGATGATACCATCTGTCCCTTGGGCAGGTTTCTGTTCTTTTGTTTTACAGATTCTGCTGCAGAAGAGTTTTGGATTTAATACATGAGACAAAAATGTAGACTAAATGAGAAGTCGAGGGTGGGGAGAGTTTGTGAGAGAAATGTTCTTCATGTTATAAAAAGGATCCTTTGCTTTATCACAAAGTTTCTTTAAATATGTGCTCCCCTGGTGCAATTAAGCATTTGTTTACAGATCATTAATTATCTGGCAGAGAGGCTTGGCTGGAAGGAATATGGCCGAGAGACACAGCTGGAGAGTTGGGAGCTCATGCCAAGTGAGAATCCATTAGAACCAGATATAGTAAAGCTCAGAAATCATGGTGTAAATCAGAGACGAAAAGGAAGTCAACTTCCAAGAGTGGAGTACACAGGCACTCCGAGACCTCTAGCTAGGCTGGAGGGGCAGGAGGTGGGCCATTCACCAAATCAGGGCAGGAAGGAGAACGGTCAGGAAGAGATCTGTGTAGGGAGAGAAAGGAGGGTCTAGTTCAATTCAGAACATTTTATGTAAGAGGTATCTGTGGGATATCAAGGTGGAGAAGAAAGTCTGGAAGGCAGATCGGTATCAGCACAGAGCTGCCACCGTGATTACATGTTTGTAGTAACCCCCCCCCCCATTCTAAACAGCTCACACTTTTCTGCCTCTGCACACACTGGGCTCTCTAGTACAAATGGTGTCCCCTCTCCCTAACCCCCTACCCCCTGAGCTTCTGGCCAATCCTTCAGGTACCAGTTCTCACTATCCTTTCCGAGAAGCCTTCCGTGTCTTCCTCAAGCAGACACAGGCTATCCATCTCCCAGCAAACTGCCTCCACTTCCACAGACCTCCATCAACCCTGAGCCTCACAAGAAGTCTTCCTGGTTTAATCAAAATTACATTATTGAATAAATGCACCATGCTCAGCTCAATGAACACAATCCGTGTCATTCCACTTCTGTTGTAATCACTGCATATGCTCCCTTGCATATCTCCCCAGGTGTATTAGTTTCCTAGGGCTGTTGAAAAAAAAAAAGTACCACAAACTGGGTGGCTTAAAACAACAGATACTTATTCCCTCATTCTTCTGAAGGCTGGAAGTCCAAAAGTGAGGTGTCAGCAGAGCCAAGCTCCCTCTTTCTTTGCCTCACCCTAGCTTCTGGTGGTGGCCATCTATCCTTGGCATTCCTTAGCTTACAGCTGCATCATCCCATCTCTGCGTCTGCAGGCATGTGGCCTTATCCCTATGCATCTCTGCCTTCACCGGACCTTGTTCTCTTCTTACAAGGTGATCAGTCATATTGAATCAGGGCCCGCCCTAATGGTCTCATATTAACTTGATTACACCCATAGACCCCCTATTTCCACAGATACTGCAGTTTGGGACGTTAGCATAGCTTTTGGAGGGACACAGTTCAATCCGTAGCACCCATGAAAAAATTATTTTCCGCAGGGGAAGGAACATTTCTTGTCTGTCTTTATCCCAATACTTGGCACAAGGTTTGGCACGGCGAAGGTGGCCTAGGAAATGTTTTTTGAGTGAGTGACTATAGACCTGTGCTTTGAAAATCAGATGTTTTTAATGTTTTGTATACACCAGTGTCCACTATGAACAAAGATCTGGGCTAAATACTTTCTGTTTGCTCTCTCATTTAATTGTACCAAATATCTTGAGGGGTGAATCTCCCAGCCTTACAGGTCAGGAAACCAAACTTTGAAGAAGTCAAATGACTTGCTCAGGTGTGTACAGCTAATGCGCTGTGCAGCTGGGATTTGAACTCAGGTTCATCTGATTTCAAAGCTCAGATCACTCCACTATGTTCTGCTGCCTTTTCTTTCACCCCGTTTTCAGTTAAGCCTCTTTGGGAGTCAACACTGCTTCAGCTATGCTCAGGGCAACCCCCCTAGAACAGGCTGGGATCATGCTTTGGATTGTGTGTTAGAGAATCCACAGCAGCTCTTGGTGGGGGTGTGGGAATAGAAGATAGTCAGAGGAGCACCATGGGAATGGCAGCAGGACTGGAGAGACACAGGTAAGGGGAGAGAGTTGGGAGGTTTCTATGGGAGGTCACTATGCCCTCCCCAACCAGGAGAGGCTTCTTCTTGATGCAAAACCTTGAACATGATGAGTTATGCTTCTCTAGGACTAGGTAAGCTGATGCTATGGGCACAGATAAGATCACCTTCCACTGAAGCCTATGCCCTGTAATCAAGAGAAAGCATGGGAATGTTAGGCAGAGGAAAGGCCCGCCAGGACCTGGGTTCCAGGAATGACTTGGTCAAAGACAAACTCTCGGGCTGTGGGTAATCATTGTCCTTCTGTCCTCAGTTTCATCATTTCTAGAATGAGAGCTTTGGTCTATAAGTTCTCTGAAGTCACTATTCTTGGTTTCCTGCTTCTATAGAATCTGTTTCCGTTTTATAACTCTATTTTAAGGTGTTTATTACATTGCCAAGAAAAGGAAAAAAAAAGAAAGAACCTTCAGGATGAAATTTCTCCATGCCAAGGAAAAAGATTTTTTTTTTCTCTTCCCTTTTTTGCATGCAAAGCTCTGCTCTGTTTCTTCTGTGTCTGTCTTTTCGTTCTGATAACCCTCACAAGTCTTCTCAGTGGCAACAAGAGCTCTCTGGTATGGCCCTTCCTTTTCTTAATACCAGAGATTAAGTATTTTCTCAAAAAGTTAAAGCCATGCCGACAGAGCTTATCTGGCCCCTATGCTGGCTTCTCCATTGTATGTTTTTGCTGTGACCCGTCCAAACAGAGTGATGGAAGAGAAAAGGGTGTAGAGGTCCAGATTTCTTAGCTAGGGGCAGTTTTACAGCCCCTTTGCCAAGTTTAAGCACAGTGATTTCATTTCCTACTCTCTTTTCTGCCTCTTGAAAGCGGGCAGCCCCTAAGTGAACATTTCCGGGCAGATTCTTTTTTCCATGGACATCAGGCTCCCCAGGTGGAAAAATGCACCTTGCTGTTTGTGCAGTTGAGGTCTGCCTCCACCTGGGGAGCAGTAAGAGTCGGGGGGATAGAGTTTTGAGCACTTCATCTTTAAAGGTCATAGGGGTAGAAATGGGTTGACTTGGGAAAAAGAATGTTCCTCTTGCCAAGAGTCCCTGTCCCATCTGTCTCCTAAGCTGATGAGTCTGACTGCCAGAGGACCAGAGTTCTTCCCCTGGTGACTTGGAGTTATTGGTAACTGTTTGCATATTCTAATGGAAAATTTTAATTTGTCAATTTAACGTATATGTCTTGTTCCCTAAGGAACTAGGGGATAGGATTTGGATTTTCCATCCAAGTACCCCTTATTCTACCCAAACCACGCACAGTTGGTGCTATCATATGTATCAGCTAGCAGAAAGAAGGATACAAACCCTCACATTCTGCATGGAGCTGGTGATGAAGACTGACATATCTATCAAATGGCAAGTTGTATATCAGGGACCATTGGAGGCAACAAAATAGCAGAGTGGGAAGTTCATACCAGATTTGAATCCAGGGTGTGATTTCGGCCCTCATTTTTCCTTTCTGAACCTCAGTTGATGTATCTATAGAAAGAGGATTAGAATTATTTTCCAAGGTTATTATGAGGATTGTAAGTGAAGCATGTAGCATTACTGGGGACAGCGTAGGGAGCTCAATAAAATTCAGTCCTTTTCTTTGGCTCTTCCTCTTTTTTACATATATGATCTTATTTGCTTCTTTCAACAGTCCTAATAGGTAAGTTTTGTTTCCCATTTTATAGATAAAGCTCTATCTGTCTAGTTCGCTATTGTATCCCACGTATTAAGTGAAGTTTCTGAATATAAGCCCTCAGCAAATAGTTCATTAGTAAATGAATGAATGAATGAATGAACAAAGGAATGAATGAATGAATGAATGAAGCAGTTTTACAGGAGTTAAGAATCTTGCCCAAATTTTCACAGCAAGTATCCCAGATGAGTTAAGACATAAGGCAGGGCATCACAGAAAAATTCATACAAGAAGACAAAAAAAGAACCCAGAAATGGGAACAGAAAGGCATAACATAATTCATCCTTTTTTATGATTGAGAACACTGTGTTTCACAATTCCAGAGTCGTGTTTTAAATATACAAAATCTGAACATAATTTTAAAAGCAGACAGTAAAACCCCAAGCTCAGCTTAAGTCCCAAAACTTCATAAAAGTACAGATCTCACTAAGGTCCCAGCTTTGAAAGAAGACATATTGCCCCAGCATGGGCCATGAAGGGATGGTGGATGCCACTCTGCGGTAATACTGCCCAGTCTTTGGAAGAGTGGGTATGTTTCTTGATCCAAAAATAGCTGGCTTCTGGGGATCCATTCATGTCAATATCCTGTGACCTCCTAAAAGGAAGAAGCAGTAGAGTCTGTCTCAGAAGAAGGGAATGAAAAGACAGCTCATAGTTTGGGGGACCTACTATGGACGAGGCATTGTGCCTGGCAGGCAGTTGCCATGCATAGTCTATTAGAGCCTGTGACAGCCTTATAAAATTCTGTTTGACAGTGGAAAAACTGGAGAGTCAGACATTTGCCCGAGGTCCCAAAGGACCTTGGTGATAGAATATTAATTGAACCCAAATCTGAGTTCCAAGCCTATGCACTTTTATTATTTATTATTTTATTATTGGGCCCAGCAGTGTGGCAGGACATGTCAGCAGGTAGAGGTGGGATCCTGTGTGACCTACTGTACCTAGCAGCTGAGTTAATTCTCTCCCTAACCATTTCATCTAGAGTCTCATAAGCCTCTGTGTGTCTTGCTCCTGTCCATTCCCTGTTTTAGATAAAATGTCTCTCCCTTAGTGGATTATCGTTCCTTCCTTGCTTCTTGCCATTTTTCCCCATGATAATAAGGGTATGCCTGATAATAAAAAAGAGAAGGTAGGGTTTTGATATTGTGTGCTCCAACTCACCTACCTCCAGCACACAAAGAACATGATAAAGAACTATCAACAGAAAATGTGTTGTTTATTGTATATATGAGCCATTTTTCCATAATATAAAAACTCAGAGGTCAATGACTTTTTTTTTCTGATTAGCATAATAGGTGACCTTATTGTGGTACTCAATAAAGAAACTGGTTTTGAGTAAATAAAGGAAATCCTTCTTTATACAATGGATTGAATCTAGTACACTCTCACCTACAGCAACATAGAATGAAAATATCACTGAAATCCAGGGTGCTTTTTGAGATATTGCCAGCTGGGGTCTCACCTGCACCAGACAAGGTGGTCTGGACATCCCTAGAAAATCAACAAGTGGTCCTTTGAGTATGGGTGCTCCATTATCTCCCCATGCTAGCTAAAAGGACACAGATCATCGTCACTGAGGCAAGAGTCAGACTCGGGGGAAACAGAATTGAAGTGGAAGTCTCTGGGGGGAGCTCTAGAGTCAAGCAGCCTGAGTCACAAATCCTGGCTCCACCGTTTACTTCTGTGTGACCTTGGACAAGTACTTATGCAACAAGTATTTGTTTAGGGTCTCCCATGGGCCAGGCTAGGTGCTAGGATACAAGAGTGAAGAAAACAGTGTCTCTTCTCTAGTGGAGTTTTTGGTCTACTACCAGAGACAGACAATAATAGAATAAATATGTATTACATACTTCACTAAACCCCATGAGGAAAAATATAAGGAACTGTGAAAATATGTAAAAGAGACCTGAGCTAGTCTGCGGAGAGCGATGGGAAGAACAAGTCAGGGAGGACTTTTCTGAGGAAGTGACATTTCAACTGAAAAATGACAGAATGAGTTAAACTGAAAAGCAAAACTACAGGTAGCTTCTAAAACCAATGGGTTCCTAACTGAAATCCATCATTGAGGCAGGTTACATTCTTCCAAGGTGAGCCAACTTCTTTGTTTCTTTTTCAAAACCAATTCAAATATTGTTCCCTTGTGATAATCTCTTCTATTCATAAACTTCTTTTGGTCTTTGACCATTGGGAATGTTTGCTTAGTGTTGCTTTTGCGGAGTATGTACCCCGGGTAAAACATCAGGATTCAGGTCA
This sequence comes from Mustela putorius furo, assembly GCF_011764305.1. Lineage (NCBI taxonomy): Eukaryota > Metazoa > Chordata > Mammalia > Carnivora > Mustelidae > Mustela > Mustela putorius. The sequence continues at coordinate 38,071,437 of NW_025422005.1, read as the reverse complement.
TCTGTGTGACCAGCTCCTGTGTGTGCCCCACATGAGGTCATAATGTAGCTGAGATCTAAGTGGTTGAACTTGACCATTATCTGCAATCTGAACATCAAGCCAAGATGCAAATTCCCAGGGCTTTCAATTGCTACAAATGCTTCTGCATTTTTCATTTTATGTAATGCATACACATTTTTATTTATTCTAAGAAAATACTTCACAAACTCAGTTTGAGAGAATGCATGGCTCCAAACAAAATCTCCTGGAAGTGTGCGCTGCAAGTTTGGGCAAGGCCCTGAGCCTCAGAGACTTGAAGGTGTGAGATCTGAGCTTCTGTGTTGGCCAACCATGCCCACAGGCTCTAGTGGAAAGGGCGTGCACTGGGATGGAAGCATGGTGGGGCACTCACTGGGTAATTACCAGCATTGTTCAACTCATTATATTCAATCTGATACAAGAAATGTTCATTGGGCACACGACTCTCAGAATGGAGATAAGAGCTCTCAGAATAAATAACAATAACACATGACAAAAACAACAACTATCGTTTATTGAGGACTCACTACTATGTGTCAGGCACTCTGCCAAATGCTTTGCATAGACATTTAAATTTACATATCTCATTTAATCCTCATAACAACCCTATGAAGCAGTATTAATATTCCCTTGGAGAAAATGAGGTTTGGAGAGATTCAGAAACGTGTCCATAACCACACAGTGAGGATAGGCTTTACTTTTTGGCCAGGCTTTGCATCCAGGGCCTACGACTATAATACCCTGACTTGTTTTCACACTGGTATATCGTTTTTCAGATGAAGAAATTATTATTCCTCAGAGAGGTTGCATAGACACTTCAGAGCCCTGTACATTTTCCCTGAAAATAATATCTACACCTTGTTGAGCAGTTTCTATGCGACTGGCATGTCACCTTAAAATTTTCCAACTCAGAAGTACTCAACCTTGTCCGATGTTAGAATAATCTGGGAATTTAAAAAAAATAAAATAAAAATTAAGTCCCTAACCCCCAACCAATTGAATCAAGATCTTGGGGGATTAGGAGCTGGAAACAGGTTATTTTTTTAAGTTTCCCAGATGATCCTGATGTACAGAGAGGGTGAAAAACTCTTGCCCCGATTCTCACAATACCTTCTGAGGATAGCCTCATTTTCCAGATAAGAAAACCGAGGCTCAGGGAAGGTGAACTGCCTTGCCCAAAGTCACAGCAAAGAGAGGGCAAAGGTGGGGATTTAACCCCTGGGCCGATTCCAAAGCCTCTTCTCCTTCGGCCCTCCACGCTGTCACCTACATGACAAATTGACATTCCCTCTAACTCTAGGCAGTGTTCACTGGCTTTTGTGTTTGTCCTCAGCAGCAACTCCTCTCTTTCCTTCCTTCCCCTTCTTTACGGCCACTCTCTTCCGCAGCCCCAAACCCACAACCAGATCCAGCCAGACTTCATGATCGGGAGTTCACGTGGATGCACTGGCTTGATGCCCCTGCTTTGGGGTAAGAGTTCCCAGCTGAAGATAATGCCTGCCATGGGCCTCCCAGCCAGTCCAGTTCTTTGACTCTACCCGAGAAGACAGTGGCCCTAGATGACAGCCCAGCAAATTACTTTTCTGGGGGTCAGGAGTGGGAATTTTAAAGCAGAGACTTTAAAAGTCAAATTAAATATCACAGGAAAAAAGAAAAGGCAAAATCATGAAAAAAATGTGGTCAATCATTAGTGGAGAGGTTGCAAAGACACGCTCCAATTGCTTTTAAAATTCACAGAACCCAGGTCTCCTTAAAATAGTTTTGCAAAGTACACTGAGAATTCCATGCAGTAATATGAAACATAAGGCCTGCTGCTGCCACTGAACATGCTTCAGTTGGCTAAACTGAAGGAGCTTGACTTAACCCAAGGCTCTGCAAAACGCAACAGGAAGGCACAATGGAGACGCAGTTGCAAAGCTGCCCCAGATGTGTACGCTTTCTGCTCCATTAAAATGACTTGGATGAAAGGCAAAGTACATTTGGCCCCAGAAAGAGGGAGTTGAGGAGGGGCAGGCACAGGACATCCAGCCTCATCAGAGGCCTTCCACTCCCCAGTCTTGCCTCCCCCCAATCCTTCCCCCACACTGCTTCTAAAGCAAACTGTCTTTAACGCAAATGGGACTGCAGCTCCCCACAGCTGATAGAGCCAAACTGCTTTGCTCCAAGTCTCCATTTTCCCAACTCTGTCATGGGGTTAATCATACCCCTTCAAGGGTGTGGTGTGAAATTAATTGAGATGTATATGCATGGTGCTTGGCATGGATGGGTTAGAGTAACCTTTGGAGAAAAAGTAGATACCACAATTTTCATCACCGAAACCAGGTGATGGAGAGATGGGTGAAGGAAGTGTGATGTCTGAGCAGAAGATAGTTAAGATCCTAAGGAGACAGGATCCCAAGTTTTCCATATTTGAACAACTGACATAAGACCTAGTGTGACAGCTACAAGGTGGAAGATTTTGCCTCCATGTCCATGGATCCACAGTCAGTAGTGTCCCAAAGTTAAGGGGTGGTAGTAAACTTCCTGGCATTAGAATTGTGTAAGAGGCACAGGGACAATCGTTAGAGTGGGGTAGTCGAGAGGGGATTCAGCTGTGATTTAGTTGAATCAGACATTTTAACCACCTGTTTAAATTTGAAATCTATACTTTTGATCTGCCTTTGCTTGCTCATCAACGGATCAGCCCCCGTCTTGGGTTTCTGCCATGTGTAAAGTCCCGGGCTACTGCCTCCAAGTCAAAGAGGTAGTTTGACTCCATTTTCGCCAGGGTAGAGGAAGTACTTAGTAGCTTCTCCATGGAACTGTGTTTATTTATTTATTTGAGAGAGATTGAAAGAAAGAGCATGAGACCGGGGAGGGGGGGGGGGATCAAAGGGAGAAGGAGACTCCCTGCTGAGCAGGGAGCCCAATGTGGAACTCTGGACTTGATCCCGGGACTCCATGATCATGACCTGAGCGGAAGGCAGTCTGAGCCTCCCAGGCACCCGTGTATGGAGCTGTGTTTAAAGACTGACTGTGCAGGTCACATGGGAAGCAGAAACACGGGATGTCTTTCTGTTGCCCTTAGGCTGTCCAGCGGTGTCTCCGTGAGCTTCCCGTACCTGTCGTTCCTCTCTGGGATCGGTGCACCTACATGCAAAATGTATTTGAGTCTGTTTATTCTGCTGGCACCCATGTCAATTTGTTCTTTTCTTCTTTCTGGGTTCTTGGGACATGCAACTACCTCCTTGTAAGAATTATTTATGGTGACTTTGATGGGGAATTTGCTTGAGCTGAGGATACAGTGACATTTAACATGTTCACAAATCTGTCGCAAAAGGAGCAGAGCCAGTCCCCACCCTTTGGTCACTGGGAATGAGAAAGAGTTGGATTCAGCTACAACTCAGAGAAAAGGGGGCAGATTTTCAGAAAAGCCATGCAGGAGGTTTGCTATTCACGCTCTGTGTCTTTAACATGTTTGTTTTATAAGCATAAATATGCCAGGAACCAGTGATGCTGAGGTTACTTAGATTTTGACCCCTCTCAAGGAGCTTACTCTAAGGAACAAAGAAAAAAGGTACTGGACAAAATAGGAGACAAGGACCGCCTGTGCTTGAGGAGGGCTAGTGGTTGGGGAAGGCTTCACAAAGCAGGTGACATTGGAGGTGGTCTTCAGGGGAAGCTGATGTCAGCATGTGCTCTAGGAGGAAGAACTTCGCAGAAAGAGGACAGAAGCATAAAGGCTTGGGATCTGATAGAGCATGCTACCTTGGGAAATGTCAAATAGTTTAATGCATCTGGCATGTACTATGTCCAGAAAGGTGGTAAGAAAGATGAGACTGATGGTGTACTTGGTGGTCACCTTCATTTAGATGGTAGAGGATATTGGCCATGGTACTAGAAATTATTTTGCAAACACAGTTGGAGCTACATGGACTTTCATTAAATATGGCCAACTCTGCATGAACCATCTTGTGAATTATCAGAAGTCTTGCTATACATTACTTCCCCTGGACAAACACAGGAATGTATTCTTAAGATAAAAACTCATTTAAGATTAGTCCAAAGAAATCATAATCACGAAGGTAAATCTTCTGGAACAACTCAGTGTGGCACCTCTTTTTTTCCCCAAGTGTGTGAGGCAATCAGACCAACAACTGCATCAGGAAACTCGTGGTCATATCTGGCTACAACCACATATATACCACGGGCTTAAGGGAACGTAATCTGACCTATGCATTTGGATCAGGGAGGTGTATGTTTATGGGGTTTGCCTGTATAACATTATTCCCGAATCACAATGAAAGAATTTGCGGGTTTTGGCTTATCTACCTCATCATTAGTGGAGCTGAACTGAAATGCGAGTACAGTGCTTTTTAAAAAATAATATGTAAGACCTTCTGATCATAAAGTAATAGTTATTGTGGAAAAATAGTTAAATATAAATATATGAATGCAAAACACAAATGAAAACAAAATCACTCACCACTATGAAATATTTTTGTGCATTTATCTTTTTCTTACAGCTTGAATTCAATGAAATGATTTTTTAAAAAAATATAACATTAATTAAGTCTGCCACCCCCAACAAATATTCCTCTATGAGAACACTTTTCTCACAATAATATAATTACTTACTTACACATTTTTAATACTCCTGGATGGGACTGCAAGGGTTTTGAGGAGAGGGAAGGTGTTACTCATTTAGTAACCTAATTTTGGCCCAGGTGTCCAAAACCAAGACTTCGTTTCTGATAACACTATCAAACACTGCTAGGAATCTAGGTGGTTTGTCCATTCTGTTCATCCCTCTGTGACTAGCGCCTAGCCAGAATCTGGCATATATATAGCGCTTACCCAAACAATATTTGGTTGCTTGAACATAAGAATGAATTACTGGATAGCTGGATGAATGAGGATTTCTATTTATTATTCTTCTCAACCCAAAATTTTAGTCCCTACCAGGTGCCAGGTCTGGGGCGGGGAATTGGGGATAAAAGTACCCAAATTTGGTATAAAAGCCCATCCTCTTGGAGGCATCCCTGTGAGAGTGCTGGCCCCCTCTGATGTGGAATGTGGTTCCTGTGAGCAGAGCCCAGTCAGCCCCTTTTTAGTTGTTCAGGTCTTGTCTGGGGCATCCAAGGGCCTCCACGCTCTCTTCTGCCTACTATCCTGCGGACAGCAAAGACTGGTATTCCACGGAGTTCCATTCCTGAACTCAAGGCATTCCAAAATGCCCAGCTAATCCTGGGGTTGCCTCCCTCAGAGTACACCTCCACTCCCTCCTTCTTTCCAACTGGTCCCAGCTCTAAGAAAGGCATGCGGTGGACGTGCCTCAGTGGAGAAAGACTACAGGGCAGAGGGGCGCCCCCTGCTCCCTCTGGCTGAGAGCTGCCCTCGACCAACCCTCCACCACCTCAGCCAGCTGGTCCAACTGGAAATCCCAGACAAGCCCCAGTTCTGGTCAGAACTAGTTTGGCAGCTTTGGGGAAACGTTTCTGGCTGACAGACCCTCCCCACAGCAGGAGTTGGCAGTTTTGCAAAAAAAGAAGAAAGAAGAAAGAAGAAGAAGTAGAAGAAAGAAAGAAGAAAAAGAAGAAAGAAGGGGAAAAGATACACGAACTAAAGGAGCTAAGAGGAGTGGCTGCAATTATTTGAAACACTCCAAAATTCTGCTTGCTTGCAAGTGCAAGTTTACACTTCGGGATCCCAACAAGATTGACCCCCTCCCAGGCCCTGCGTTCATTCTCCCACACTCTCTCCTCTCTTTTGCAATGCAGTTTTGTTGCGATTCAGTTTGTTTTGAGCGCGACTGTTGAAGCAATATAATACTCCCTGCACGCAGCGCGACTTTTGGTCAATGCATTTTTTTTTCCTTCTCCTGCAATGCTACTGTTATTATTATTATTATTATTATTATTATTATTGCAATTCAATCTCCCTGCCCTTTCCTCTCCCTACGCGAATCGCGCTCCGGCTGTGATTGCTCGGGTCTGACTTTGCGAGTGGCGGTGCGCTTCCAAACCCCCCTCACCCGCCCCCCGCCCCCTTCCCCCCCTCCCTCTCTTTTCCGCGCCCAGGCGAGAGCAGCCGATTGGCAGAGCGGTGCTTTCAGGAACAATAACAGTGGGGGGAGCCCGGGTCCCGGGGAGCCGCCCCCGCCCCCCGGCCCGGCCGCGCGGCTCGCGCCCCCCGCCGGGTCCCCACCTCCGCGCCCGCCCCGCGGGCTGACCGGCCCGACCGGGGCCCGCCCCCGGCGCCCACCATGTACGCCTTTGTGCGGTTCCTGGAGGACAACGTCTGCTACGCGCTGCCAGTGTCGTGCGTGCGCGACTTCAGCCCCCGCTCGCGGCTGGATTTTGACAACCAGAAGGTGTACGCCGTGTACCGGGGTCCGGAGGAGCTGGGCGCCGGGCCCGAGAGCCCCCCGCGCGCCTCCCGCGACTGGGGCGCGCTGCTGCTCCACAAGGCCCAGATCCTGGCGCTGGCAGGTGAGCAAGCGGGCCGGGAGGGACGGCGGGACCCGCGCGGGGGCAGGGACCCGGGGTAGAGGGGGTCGGGGGGAGCCTCTGCTCGCCCCGGCCTCCTCCGCCCGCCTCCTAGGCTTTTCTTTTGGGGATGGGGGGGGGTCTCAAAAAGGCCAGACCAGTTAAAAACACCGGATGGTCCCCTTTGTCTTCCCCGCCTCCCCGACACTCCCGCGCTGTCAGTATGTCTTCACCGCTCGGTATGTGTCTGTCGTCCTCTTTCTGTTTCTGTCTGTTCTCCTGGCCCCTTCACTTTTTCTTTTCTCTCCCCTCCTTTGCACTCTTATTTCTCTGCTTCTCACCTTCTCTTTGGTCCTTCCCCTCTCTGCTCCTTCCGTCTCAAGTTTCTCTGTCTCTCTTCCTTTAAGGCCCTTGGTGCCTCTTGGAACTGAGGAGGCAAGGTGGATATTGTCAGACTCTTGTAGGTGTGAGTCTCTCTTCACAGAGGGAAGCTGTGACATCCTTGTCCCATCCCGGTCACCATTGGACAGGATGGGGAGGCCTTGATCGCTGGGTGCTACTCTCTTCTGCCCCTTCCTGGCTAGGTGACAGAGGTGAAGAGGTAGTGGCACTCAGCATCCCTGAGCCTCCACACCCCTTTTGAATCTCCCAGAAGGCTCTCTGAGTGAGAGGGAAGTGAGGGCAAGGAAAGAATTGCTGGTCAGAATAAGACCAGACCTCCCATTCCTGCTTTCTCAGGGCCCTGACAGAGAGAGAAGGTAGGTGGTCTCAGCCCCATTTTGACAGATGAGGACACTGAGGTTCAGCTGGTGACAGGACAAGAAACCAGCCCTTTCAGCCTACTACGCCAAGTTCTTTCTGCTACATGAGACACCTTTTCCTTTGTAAAGTCAGTGGACCCTCTTTCCCAGCTAGCAGTAGGAGACTTAGGTACAGACAAGAGAGGAAGAAGTTAGTATCACTTCCGTTCTAGGGAGCAGCCTTTTAGCTGCTGCTGCGGGTGGGGGTACCCCGGAGTGGGCAGAGACAGCCAGCCTGCTCTCTGCTTGCAAGGGAAGACCAGGGTTAGGAGCTGAATGAAGATGGTGTCGTTTTAAGACCTTTCCCAATTCTTCCAGCTTTTTTTTTTTTTTTCTTTCTGACATTTGTCCTGAAAGATGAAGCCAGCATGTGATCGTATTTAAATGTGGCAGATAGAGAAACTGGCTTGAAACCGAGAAGTGACCTGCCTAGGGTCCCATGGCAAATGAGCAATGGATTAGAACTCTAGCCCATGACTCCTGTTCTTTTACAGCACCTCCTGTGGCCTCTGGAAGTCAGGTTTGCACTCGAGGAGTGGAAGAAGAACTAAAAACCCACCAGCACCCTGAGTACTTTTTGACAGACCGCACCCTTACCACCCCTCTGGCAAGCCCTAGGGTACAGTGGCGTAGACCCATTCACAACACCTGGTGACAGCTGGGTCCAGAAAAACAGAATGAGGAGAAGTATGTAGAAAAGGGAAGCCTGTGTAGCTGATTAGGTTTTATTTTGTTTGTTTGCTTGCTTTTAATTACCCAAGGGAAGGGACTGGGTGATTATTCCCTAAGAGTATAGGCCTGAGGAAGTTGTAACTAGGCTGTAACCTCAGCTTTGCTTGGGCTAGAAGAAAAGAAGGTATGCTTCTTGATGATTGTATTATACTCCTAGATCTGGAAGGGCCTCAGGAGAGGAGGAAGCCATGTATGTCAGAAGGAGTCAGTGGTATGTATGTGACTTGGTGTGTAATGGCTGTTTCCCACCATTAGAGATTGTCCATTCATTCATTTATTCATTCAGCAAACATGAACATGGCTTGGCTCTTCAAGCGCCGCAGAGAGGCTGCGAGGCAGTTGCGGTCCTCACTGACACTGATTTTAAAAAAAGAAGAAAGTTCTCATAAGTAAGACATGTAGTTCTTGGTCTGAGAACCATGAATCTTGAATCTATGGACTTTTCATCCTCCAAGTTGGAATGTTGATAAATCTCTAGGGTTATTAAAAACAACACAAAAAATCTAGGCAACATCTGGAAGTTGGCAGAGCAGATCCAGAGAAGAACCATGGCGCCAGTTTGAGCAAAGTGATTTGAAAAATGCTCTCCCCCACCTCCTCACTACTTTTTTGGGAGGAGACGGGGTGGGGGGTGGGGGCAGTGATGGGGGAACCAACTTGAGGTTGGCTAGACCACATTTCAAATTCCAATCAGCTGGTTAATTTTTAAATTGGCGCTGCTGCTCTGGCTGCAGATCTGGCTGGAAGGGCCAGGGTGGGTTTGGGGATTCATTTACCCTGAGAGAACTCTCCTATGTGTCTTAAAACTCCATCTTGACTTGAATGTGGTGGCTCTGAGAATTGCTGGCAGTCACTTCCTCTTAAAGAGCTGTCTTCTGGCATCTCCCAGCTATAAATACCACCATGTTGTGGCATCAGACGGGAGGAGGTGAGCTCTCCAGGGGGAGGTAGAGATGGCTTTGGGTTAGTGAATTAACCACGAGTTAGTTGATCTCTCTCTGGCACCAACAGCCTGGGTTCAAGGGGCAGTTTTTGGGCTACTTCATGGCTGTTGGTGCAAAGTTGGTACTTTACTGAGTATTGCCAGGCCAACCCAGAGCTGTCTTAAGTGGACCTCTTCTTGAATCCAGAAAATGTCAAAGCCAGCTGCTGTGAGACATGGTGGTTTATGCCATGGTTTCATGTGTGTCAGACCCCGTGGGACAGCCCTCTTCTCAACAAAGGGTGATTTCAGTCCAAGGGAAAAAGAAACAAACCCACCTTTATTGATAGTTTCACTATGAGCCTGTGCGTTGTCCCTGCTCATCCTCCCTGGAACCCTGTTGGTAGAGATTGCTGTTGATCTCTGAGGACACTGAGGCTCAGAGACTGACCTGCTAATAAATGGCAAAGCTAGCCTCAGAACACAGGCCGTGCTTGGCACTGCCCTTCCTAAAGTAGCTGATGTTCCTGTTAGCCACACAGCATGCATGCAAGAAATGACCATGAAGCTTGGGGCTCAAGGCAAGTTTTTGAGCCAGTGGACAGTTTTCATTTCTGAGTTCTCAAGCTCATTCTGCTCTTCCTCTTCCTGTCTTACCAGCATCCCTCCTACAGAGCGCACACACACTACCTTGCCCTCTCCTCCATGAGTTGTCATTGTCCTGAGGAAATCTCCAAGGAGCTCCCATCCTCCACAGGAGAACCACATATCTCAAGACTTGGTTGACCTTTGGTCTCTCCTTGCTCATTGTCCTTTATTTGCCACACAGGTTGTGAAAATGAGAGCTACACATGCGGAGAGCTTGCCATTATCTAACTGCAGTTTGGCCTGCTACTGGGGCTCTTGGTATTGAATTTGGTGGTTTCTACAGGACAAACACTGGCTCTCTAGGCTCAGAGTCTTACAATACCACATCATTCTGTCCAAGCACCTGTGCTCTGTTATTATTATTTGGGTGTGCTAAATTCCTTTTGTTCTCAAATACCCCCTTACTACTTCCTGTATGCCAGGCCCAATGCTGTAGTAAGCCAAGGCACCAGTGCACCAGGACATCGGAGGTGCTGGCTCTGAATGACAGCATGACCTGGAGCCACAGAGTTCACTTCTCAGGCCCTGCCGAATACAGGTTTTTGTCAGGGGCAGACTGATGAAGAAGAAATGGGCATTATCCTCAAGGAATATGTAGTCTTAGGACTTGACATGAGTGCTAACTAGAGGTAGAAGCCAGGCACTGGTGGGGAAGGGGCAAAGGTGGGGGCAGAGAAAGGGCCGATTCTAGGTGCCCTGTCCAGATTCTTCTTTAAGCCTTCCCTTTCCAGCTCCACTCCCACTGCCTGCATTCAGGCCTGTAGCAGCTTTTATTTGTCTAAACCAGTGCAAGGACCCTCTAATCGCTCACCCTGTCTCCAGCCTCTTTTCTAAGTTGCTGTCCAAATAATCTTCTAAAACACAGTCTTGGGTCAATTCGCCTCTCTCCTTAGAAACTTCTATAGCTCCCTGTTGCCTCTAAATTAAACGTCAGCTTCTCCGCCTGGCATTTGTAGTGGCCCCCGCCCCACACTACTTCTCCAGCTTCGCCCACTGTTCTCACTTTCCCTAGACCTGTGGTGTTTCATTCCCTCTTGAGAAAAGACCCGCACGCACTCTTTTGAACCAACCAAGATGGATTGTCTGACATGGGGCCCGTGCCCATGGCTTCCAGTGGGGAAGGCTAACATGTGACATGTTTGTGGTCCAGCGAGCTGAGGGCTATGATAGAGGAGGGGACAAAATATACTGGAATCCCCACCCACCCACCCCCGACCCCGCAAGCCTCAAGGGTGTTCCCTGCCCTACCCTCTGCCCCCAGAGGGGACACTCTCTCCTCAGAGCTCTCCCTTTACTCTGCTTATCCCTTGCTTATGGATCTTAGCATTTTGTGTTTTGCTTCAGTTAGTCATGAATGTGCGTATCTTCCTTAGCAGCCAGTGATCTCCTCCAGGACAGGGCCCTGCCTTCCTTGTCTCTGCATCTGCAGTGCCCAGCACATGGTCCACACCAGCCAGCCCGTGCCGAACTCATGAACTTTGGGAAGACAGGTGTATTTATTATGTTTGGGAAGCGGAAGTCGGGAAGGACAGGAACCTCTGTAGCAGCAACTTGTTTTTCAGAGCAGAAACCTGCAGTGGGATTTTGAGGTTTCATTCAGTGTTGTTCATCTGGAAAAAGTCAACATTCTTTATCACTGCCTTGACTAGAAAAACCCCACACTTGGGGGAAATAGCTTCCAAAGCCACGTTCTTCTTGCTTTGGTAATTTTAGCTCATTCAGGGCTCAGGTCCCAGCTTGGCATTGTCAGTCCAAATAGATCACTTGCTCCAGAAATGCTTTGGAACTTCTACAAAGTTAGCAACGAAGCAGGGGACTAGCCGATTTCATATGCAAAGATTGTTGCATGTCATCAGTGAGAGACTGCCAACAAAAGGATTTATTTTTTTTTAAAAAAGCGAGTGAAAACTTTTAATTTAGGTTTTGACATGTTCTGCTAATACACATTGGAGCAAAGATTGGAACTTGCCTGCTGTCATCTGTTGCAGATTCCACTGAAATGTTAACCATTGCAGGCTTAGTCTGATGTGATTTCGCTGTTCAAGAACCACATACTCCTTACAAAGAAATGGGACATGCTACAGAGTACTTCAGAGTTCTAGCTCACAGGATGAAAGAAAAAATTGCCCCAGGCAAGCTGAGGTCATACTCTTTTGTGTAATGTTCTGGTATGCAAGAACACACTAGTTTTTGTTTTTAAAAACACACCAGAAAAATAAATAAATAAATAAATAAAATAAAAGCACACCAGAAAAGTGGAGTTCATGTTTAGATCTTTGACTCCAGGATGAGTTTTCTTTCCACTTTGTCTACCTGCTTTGTGTTATAAGCTCCTTCAAGAGAAAGATGTGTGTACTCTTCATTTTAAAATGCTTACCAGAAGAGTGTACATGCCCTGAAGAGGTTTTCTCTGATTTATTTCATTTTTGTGGGTATTGAGTTCTGCGAGGTGGACAGACATATGCTGAAGGGAAATGCAGAGGAATGGGCATTGTTTTTTGCTTTCTAGCACTAATTTGTTAAATATTTATGAAGTACTCAGCAGGTTCCAGGTTCAGTGCTAGAAATCTCTGTATACTTTGTCTGCATCCCCATGAAGAGGGCTACTCATCTGACCTGGGAGAAGCAGGCTCTTCAGACAGTTATTGAGCAGGAACTATAGGTGCCAGGCAATGGGCTGCGTCTTCCCACATGCTGAGGGCTTGCGGAGAAGTGTGGGTCAGTTCATTCAGGAAGCGTGACGCCTAAAGTAAGGTGGCAGTGGTCATGATGGGTCTGAGATGGACTAAGAAAGGAGGATCCATGGAACTTGGCCAGTGCCTGGTTGTGGTGAGAATGATGTGGTGATCTGGCCTCTCCTCCCTCCATGGGGAGCACTAGAAGAGCAGTTGGTTGGAAGAGGAGGTGATGAGGTTAGCTTGAGACAGGTTGAATCTTAGGGGCCCATGGGACAGCTGGGGGGACGCTCCTGGAGAGCAGTCAGGCACGTGGTCAAGGTTCAGGACAGCACTCTGAAACTGGGCTGAAGATCCCAGTGTGGAAGTCATTGGCCACAGGACTGGTGAGGTCACAGCAGGAGAGGGTGCAGAGTAAAGAATGAGACAAGGCAGAACTGTTCAGAACATCAGCTTTTAAGGGCACAGCTGAAGAGGAAGAGCCCAAAAAAGGTAACTGGGAAGAAATGAACAGAGACGGATGGAGAGAGAATCGAGTGATAAGCAGGGCAGATGGGTGTCTTGAAAAATCAAGCTAAGAGAGAGGTCCTTGGATCCCAGATCTAGGCTTGTTTTTGTTTCTCTTAACTACATACAACTGCTTCTTCCTCTGAGCTTTTGGTTAGACATAGAATAGGGCAGCTAAATATATACGGAAGTGAAGAAAAGATTTGCATGGCATGATATTTTGGTAGTGTTCAGTGTCTGAGTTTTGCTCCCAGTGGAGGAAGGATCAGTCCTGTTCTTTGGGGTCCAGAAAGCAGAGTTGGATACAAAGAGTGGAATTCATAGGGATTGGTGGGAGCATCATGGTAATAGCAGAGAGAGCAGATGAACAATTGGAAGGAGTTCCAGCATCATGATGAGCTCATGATCACTGGAGGTGGTAAGCACATCAAGAATATTCTGGAATGAAATCCTGTCCTATGGGAGAATTTGGTTAGGTGACCTCTAGGTCAGTTCCTTAAATGTTAAGGCGGAAGTATTAGAGAACTGAAAGAAAATGGACTCTGAAGTCAGACAGTCTGGGTTCCAGTGGTAACTCTGCTACTTAGAAGTGAAGTGAGATTAATTCACATCTCTCAGTCTCCAGTGCTCATGTGTGATGTAGAGATGGTAATTCGCTGCTTGCCCACTGTGTTACTTAGCTAGGGAATACAGAAAAGTGTCTGGCACATAGTAGGTATTTGCTCAATAGAGGCAGCTGTTAAGGACTGTGGCAGCTAGGAGTTCCTGGGAAGAGAATAGCTTGGGTACCACCGTTTGTGGAAAGGAGTGATTTTAGAGGAACAAGCACATGGAAGAAGCAGACCAGTTTAAAATTTAACATGTGTGTTTTAAATCCTCCTGGGGCTTGGCTTCAGCATGAAAGGCTAGTGATCCTTTGTATGTTTTGCCCCTTTGTGACCCTGTGCTGGGGCCATTTCTTACCCCAGCAAATGAGCCAGCAGGATGAAGTTCCTGGTTTTGTTCGTGCCCCAGCCCTGTGCCAAGGCCAGTGAGGCAGCAGGAGTGAGAGCGAGGATACCTACTGAAACCCAGTTAGCAGTTTCTTCGCCTCCTTTTTTGAATGGTGTCAGGACATTTCTGGTAGTGTGCCCACCGGGAGGGATTAGGTCATCTACTCTTACTCTGCCCTGCACAGAAGAGAAAGAGACCTAGAATTCCGGATGACTGGCCCATGGTTATAGAGCTGAAGGACCGTAAGGTCTTCTCATCTAGTCCTTGTGTTTTACGGAGAAGAAAACCAAGAGGAAGAGGAGCTGACAGCCAGAGAGGCAGTTGCAGAGCCAGGCCTCGAACCAGTGTTGCCTGATTTCTTTCTGCTCTACCACATTAGGCACTCTTCTTTGTGTTGTCTTGACTGGATATAATCCTTGAAACTTGAGAATTTTGTCTGCCTTGGATTTTATAAAAACAAACACCATAGGCTAGAGAACACAACGTGCATGTCTTCTTGGTGGCATGTCTGTTTTTAATGCAAACATCATAAGACTTTATAGGATTTTTGTACATATGAAAAACTTCAAACTTGCATGTAGATATTTTTAAAACAAGACAAACCTTTGTACACATTTTATGTTTAGCTTCTCAGAATTTCATCCTGGCTAACAAACCCACACCACATTCAACTCTCTGCTATTGGATCCTTTCCATGATCCAGCATGATTTTATGCAAAATGGGAGTCAAGACAATCCCTTTCTCATTTTTCCTGTATACTACAGACTCTTCAGGACTTTTTTCACTTTTGAAGACGGACTTACTTCACATTTTCTGTCCACTTGCCTATTTTCTAAAACACTATTTGCTTATTACTCTGCCTCCATTAATGGAATGTTTCTCTCTCTCTCAGGTTAATAACAGATACCAGGTTCTTCAATATTTCGGAAGAGTAGCTTCTACCAGATTTTATGACTTTGAATCAGGACTCTGGGGATTATTTAGAGCTTGGGGGACTTGATAAGCTTGTAGTTCAGGAGTCTGCCATCTCTTCATACTGGTACAGTGCTCATCTCAGTTTGGGAATTTATCATGGCATTCTTTTGGGTGTAAGCAAGGTCTTAGGAGAAAGGCAGGCACTTTGGAAGTTATATTGACACACTCATCATTTTATATGTGCCTTTTAGTTCAGCTGAGGAAGTTTTAGCAACTTGGTCATTTTTCTGTTGTTCTTCCTATAGGATGATTACATGATAGGAACAGGGCCCAAGTGTCATGCAGACCTGATTTGAGATGCTATCTCTGCTATATAATAGTTTGATGTCTTTGGCAAGCCATCTCACTTCTTTGAGCCTCAATTTCTGCCTCAGTGGAGCCATGATGGGGATTAAGTGTATAGATGTCTGTAAAGAATTTGGCGTGGGCCCTGGCACATAGTAGGTGCTTACTCAGTATTTGTTGCATGGATGGATGCAATTAGCTGAAAAGGAGGAGGAAATAGTTGATGTCCAAATCCTTGGTGGGTTTTTTTTCACCTTAAAAATTAGAAAGTCAGAACAGTAAAGGTTGTCTCTTCAGAGGCTACATATTTGTTTATAGGAGAACTGATTATTTAATCTTCAGCTTGGAACAGTTTAAAAGCAGGTTGACTAGAGAGTTTTCCTTGTCCATCTGAGTCCACTGCTAGTTTCTTACATGGTTTCCTGGAATTCCAAGCCAGAAGCACACGCCAAAGCTACATTAAAATGCTACATGAAGTTATTTGCTGTCCTAGATGATCCACACCACTGTTCACCTTCATTAATGTGACCAGTCAAGAGTTATAGCTTCTTGCCACCCTGCGTTCAGTCTCCTCCTCACACCTCATCCGTCTTGCTTGCCAGTGCCACATTAATCTTCCCCAAACATCTCTCTTATCACGTCTCCATCTGTGGCAGGTACCTGCAGTGGTTCTCTTTGCTGGGGGATAAAAGCCGAGCACGGGACCCACAGGGACAGACTGAGAGCAGCTCTTCATTCAACACCTATGACAAGCAAGGCTCTGTGCTGGGTGTTTTACACACACCATCTTTTGGAAAACAGTTTATCATTTCCATGTTACGGATAATGAACCTGAGACCCAGACAGGTTAAGTAGCTTGCCCAAGTTCCCAAAGTTAGTATGCGTAAGAGCCAGAATTTCAAACAAGGACCACCTCATTCAAAGGACTGTGCTGCTTTTAGTAGATCTTGGACCTCCCTGTCCCAGCGATTTCTTTCCCATTGGATGATGACAGTGATTGTTCGTAAATCTTCTGTGGACTAGATGTAGATGTGAGGTATCACGTTCAATCAGGATTAGGGTCAGGAAGGCCTAGAGACTGGGGGTTTGCCCCACATGAGCCAGCCTCTCTCAGGAAGTCAAACCTTGCATTCTGGTTGGAGTCCTTAGCACATACTGGGTTGGAAGGGTCCAAAAGACAAGGGACACTTAGTATTGTGTTCAACTCAAAACAGAGCCCAGTGAATGTGCACTGCCTGAAGTAAAGGATGAACAGAGGCCCCGGGTCGTCTTGAGCCCTTATCCCTAGAGCACCAGTCAAGATGGAGACTAATGTGCGTTACCACAGAACCCAAAACTAGTTAGCTTTCAGGAGCCTCAAGATCCTCCCCAGCCAAGTATCCAGATCAGGAGGCATAGGATTGGAGGGACGATCTGCTTCTGCTCCTTTCTGGAACTCACTCTTGTCATTTCAGAACCTCCTGTACTGCTGAGTCTACCTTTTCAAGGAATTCATCTAAGCCCCAAGGCCCGGCTACAACCTGTTTCTGTTATGCCTGGTGATGGTCACTGCTTTCTGGGGACTTCCTGAGGACAGAGGCATCTGGAAGGAGAGTGGGAGTAAAGTGGTCTTCTGCTTTGATCTCTGGACTGGGGAATTTGGATGTTTTCATCCTTACCCATCCTTCATTCATTCAGCATTTATTCTGGTTCTGCCATGTTGCAGGCCTCTTTTTAGAGAGGATAAACATGGGCTTAGGAGGTAGAGAGACCTAGATCAAATTCTGGCTCTGCACCTTCCTATCTGGGTGGTTTGGGGCCTTTGAGTCTCATTTCTTTTTTAGTGGGGAAAAAAGTTGTGGCTAATACTATGTAATTGCAGGGTTGTTGTGAAGTGTAGTAATAAGCAAAGAGCCTTATGGTGGAACCTGATAGGTAGTAGACATTCTTCAAGTGGTAACCTGTTTTTTAGTTGAAGTATAGTAACATAAAATTCACTATTTTAACCATTTTAAAATATGTACAAATCAGTGGTTCTTAGTATATTCGCTGTGTTCTGTAACCATCTTCACTGTCCAATCATGGACAATCATCATGTTGTAGCATCTGCCACACTTCATTTATTTTTATGGCTGCATAATATTCCATTGCATGGCTAGACCACATTTTTTTTATCCATTCATCAACTGATAAGCAATTGAGTTGTTTCCACCTTTTACCTATCATGAAGAGTGTTCCTGTGATCATTCATGTACAAGTTTTTGTAGATATGTTTTCATCTCTCTTATGTGTATACCTAGAAGTGGAATGCTGGGTCATATGATAATTTTATATTTAACATTTTGAGGAATTGTCAACGGCTCCCCATTTTATATGCCCACCAGTAATGAATGAGGGTTCCGGTTTCTCTACATCCTCCCAACGTTTGTTGCATTTCTTCTCTGTCCCTTCTTTTTTTTTTTTACTATGGCCATCTTCTTGCAAAGTGGTATCTCATTATGTTTTTGATTTGCCTTTCCCTAATGACTGGTGATTGTGAGCATCTTTTCTTATGCTATTGGTGTAGCCTCATTTTTATTATTCTTGCATTAAACATTTTTGTTGGATGAGTCCCTATTGTATGGCCAGGCCTAGGATATGGGCCCAGTGCTGAGGTTACTCACACTCCATCCAGTGGGGAAGGTAGACCTCAAACCTGATGATTGCAACGTGGTAAGAAAAGAGGCTACAGAGAGGTATGTACGATGCATACGGAGGCCTTGGAGGAAGAAGGAGGAGAGAAATGGAGGTTGAGTGGAGTTTGTCAACAGACAGGAAAGATTGGGGACATTCCAGTTACATGGGAGAGCATGGAGCCTTGGGTATAGCTAGCTGGTGGGGGCGCGGCCTCCTGCTGTCAGGTAGGGAGTGGAGCACTGCAGGCAGACAGCAGGCAGGTCTCCACCTGAAAAAAGCAAGCCAACAGCAGGCTCTGAGCCAGCAGTAGGCTCTCCTGAGCTTTGCCATCCACCATATACACAGGGCTCTGTTGCTTTCAAGGTACATCTACTCACTATTTGATTCCCACTTGAGGTACATTCTATCTCCATTTCTACAGAAAAAGAAAAATGCCACTCATTGATATTGCAAGTTCGCCTGACTTCTTGCCCCACCAAATGGCAGGACTGGACTTGGACTTGTCTGACTCGTAGTTTTTTCCACACCTGTTTGCCGACCTCAGTTCCTCTTCCCTCGGCATTCAGGGTCATTTATTCTCTAAGCCCCAGTCACCTTTACTTCCTCCCTCACCTCTTTTTTTTGCCTGTAACTGAACCATGTTTTATAAGCATTCCAGTCTAAATAGTTTCCCAGCCTTCCTTTTTAAGTTTCTAGTCTTTGTCCCTTTGATGTGATCTGGATCCTTACCATCCTTATACGGCTGTCCTTTGATGAGCACTGACTGCCCACGTACCATTCACTCCCATCAAGTACTTAATAGAACTTGATACAGAAGTGGTCATCTTCCCAGCATCCTGGCAGAGTGATTGAGGCACAGATGAGGAAGCAGGATCAGAGATGTAAAGTAACTTACCCAAGATCACTCAGTAAGGAGTCTAGCTCAGATGCCACCTCCTCTCAGAAGCCTGCCGTGGTTGCACTGACCAAAGTGTTCTCCCTTGGCCCTGAGATCCTATAGCAGTTATTGCCCCCTTATGCAGACTCACCAGGTGAGATCTTGGCTTATCTTTTTCCTTGGTTTTTATCTTGTGCCCCCACAGTTGGGTGCTCAGGCTCCATGTTCTGGGCCCAGGCTAGAACCTGTAAGTATAAATAATCAGTAAATGTTATGCTGAGGCGTAAGAAGAAATGCTCTAGATGCTGGTTATCGGGTCTGGGTTCTCATACTCTTCGTGTTTTGACACTAACTTCTGTGACCTTGCGCAGTTAGTGAGTTCTGCAGAATGAGCACCCAGCCTGTGCTGCGCTCCCTGCAGCCCCCTGCATCGTTGAGTGGAAGGATGAGTGGACTTCACCATCTGGAGCCTCAGTCTCCTCACCTGTATTTTGAAAGTGTTGAAGGAGATGATCTGAGGATTGTTCTCAGTGCAAATATTAGCTCATTTTGTGCATTTGAATGATCGCCTCTCTCCAGCCACCTTGAACCTGAGCCCCACAGTAGCTCCACAGTTTCAGCTCAGGGAGGCAGAGCCTAGCTTGTCATTTCTAGTTTGGCATCTACATCTCAAACCTTTGCCCTTGAATTTGTCAAACTGACAACTGCTCGGGAGCTTTGCCCCAACACATTCAGAAGTCCTAACACCACCTTCTCATCCTCTGTATCTGTTTTTTCATATGTGAAAACACCCAGCTGCCCCGTTTGGGGATAACTTCATTTGAAGCACTTTCTTTAGTTTTTATATTTCAGCAGCTTTTTGACGTAGAGTCTACAATGATTTATAGGAGAAGGAAGTTGCTGCTCTGTGGAAAGATCACAGTCCCTGCTATTGTTCAGGCCTAGCTCATTGGCTGTGTTTTATAGGCATAAAAAGAACAAAAACAGGCCTTTCTTGTGAAAAACAGAACCTGAGGATTGTTCCTCCAGTTAGTGGGAAAGGCCGTTTTCACCTCTGACCAGGAGAGGGTTGTTAACAAAGACTAGTCATTTTTCCTGGGCAGGTCCCTTGCACTCTACACTCTTCTTAAGTCATTCCTTTATTATTTTTTTTTAAATTGTGTCTTTATTTACCATA
Organism: Mustela putorius furo; assembly: GCF_011764305.1. Taxonomy (NCBI): domain Eukaryota; kingdom Metazoa; phylum Chordata; class Mammalia; order Carnivora; family Mustelidae; genus Mustela; species Mustela putorius. The sequence continues at coordinate 38,051,705 of NW_025422005.1, read as the reverse complement.
TGTTTAAGGAAATAAAAATTATTCCGAGCATGTTGCTAGTGTCAGTCTTAATGTTGTGTTCGTTGAGAGCCTCGTGTGTACTTGGCACTGTTCGGTGAGTTAGGTGAATTATTGCTGCTGTCCCCCCAGCTTCATTACAGAGCACACACCTGAGCTCCGTGAGAGCCCTCACGCTTTCCTCCTCGGCCTGCCACACAGGAGCTGAGGTTCCCACTGAGCTCTCTCCAGCACCAACAGGCTTCCTTCCTATGACTCTTTGGGAAGATGTGGCATTTGACTAGATTCTAGAATAGTTGTGTGCTTATAAGCTGCCTTCTCAGCTTTACTAACAAGTTGTGAAGAGAGAAGCCTGGCTTGGGGGAAGTGTAAGAGAGTGTTTAACACACACACATATGCATGCACACACACACTCACACATAAAGACCCTCAGAGACTGTGTTTAACCAGCTACCTGGCCACGTGCCACATCCAGCATTGGGCAACATGCTCGAAAGTGCATTTGGGATAGAGCAGTGGGAACCTTTGAGGAATCAAAGACACAATAATTCCCAGAATCTCAGTTCAAGCCCAGAACACAAGACCCCACCCTATTTACCACAAGGGGCCAGCTCCAGGTTCAAGTTTCTACCTTTAGAACTCTGCTCTTTGAATTTTCCCTTTTGACATCTACAGCGAAAGACAGATCTGGGAGATAAACTTTGACATCTGTGCAGGAGGAAAAAAAATTCTCTTTTAGATTGTCTGAAGTTGGGCTCAGAGAATGAGAAAGTGAGAAGTCCTATCCCTTTGTATTTGTATAGCACCTTCCAGTTCGTAGTTCAAATTGGTGTATATGGTTATCACACGTAAGCACTGGGCGAGATGCCAGACTCCTGGCTCTTCCTCAGACTCCTGCCTTGGGCAGTCCCCTTCTTTCCTCTGGGTTTGAGTTCCCTCATCTGTGAAATGAGAGAGTTGGACCAGTTGGTCAGCAGGGCCCCTCAAACTCTGTCGTTCTGTGATTTGATTCCAGTAAAAAGGCAGTAAATGTTACCTGTTAACTCTTCTTCTGTCTGTCTTGACCTCAGCCTGTCCTGTGTCGGGACTGTGGGGAGGCCCTGCCTCCAGAAGAGCCGTCGTCCCTTTCATGCTTACTGGCACCTGAGATGGCAGAAAAACACCACATTTTCCTGAGAATTCACTTGGCTTGGAAGGATCTTGATTGTTGAGGGATCCACAGGCTAGTTTAGACCAAATAGCAATCTAACGGCCATTCCAGTTCCAAGATTCCATGAAAGGCTACCCTTTAAGGTATGCTTGACGCAACCCCTAAGCAAAATTACTGGACATGATTTCAGTGCTTTGTACAGTGGTGCTTACAGCGTATGCCTTTGACCCTAGAGCTTGACCTGCACTGCTGCTTTTAGGAGCCTTCTTGCAGGTGGGACAGGTCTTGGGTTTGTTTGCTTTTCCTTTTTAACTGGTCTGGCCTCAATCATTTGCTTGCACTTGAGGTTTTGGGTATTTTGAGCGTTTTGACTCATAATGAACCTTGTTCTCTTGATATGCATTTTAGAAGACAAATCTGATCTTGAAAACAGTGTGATGCAGAAGAAAATAAAAATCCCCAAACTTTCTCTCAATCATGTAGAAGAAGATGGGGAGGTTAAAGATTATGGGGATGAAGATTTACAGCTTAGACACATCAAGGTAACAAAATCTTTCCTTTTTTTTTTTCCTTTTTGGAAGTTCATGGGGACATTGTCAGAGTCTTGATAGCTAAAGAGTTCCCCTCTGGCCTCTTTGCCCCATAGAAATGTTTTCTGGGGATTTTTTTCAGGTTGGGCGAGTCTTGGGACAACCACTGTGCATCTGCCTTGCTGGCCAGCTTTCCAGGAGCCCTGAGTCATGCTGTGCCACCACGCTGCTCAACGGCCCCATCTAGGCAGTATTATCACTGCTGAGTATTTGGAACAGTGCCCTTTCCTCTGTGAACTATAGCTCTGAGCTCCAGGAATATTAAACAGTCATTCTCGAGCAGTAGTTCAGAGCCAGTCACTATCAGATCGCCCCAAACAGCTAAGGGTAGACTCGATAGGAAGCAGAATGTGCCAGGATTACACAAAGGAGTTTGTGGACCCTGGGTTGAAAGAAAACTTTTACATGAAGTTGTATTTCCTTTGATGTTCTTCCCAGTTGGTCTCCTCTAGCTTTCACTTGTAAACCCACTGAATATCTTGTTCAACAAACCAGACTTTTTTTTTCCTATAGAATGGGTACCCCAGAGGAAGGGAGGAGAAAGAAGGCTGCCTTCTTCATTGACCGTGGTCTGATATTGGACACAAGGCCAAGGATAGCCCCAGGGCACAGTCCCAAATATGCATCTGGGTTCAGGTGATGCATTCATTGCACCTGTGCTGTGGGCCTGGCCTTGTCCCTGGTCAAGGAGACTAGGCAGACGTGGTCACTGCCCTTGCTGGTCTCACAGTGTAATGATGCAGACAGTATCTCAAGTGATCAGTACAATTTTAGCGGATAAGTTCATTTAAACTAGCAGCAACTTATCCCGATGGATAAAATTATAGGATAGGATTTTTGTCATGTAACTCAATCTCAGCACCATGTTGTTTTTGTTTTGTTTTGTTTTGTTTTTTCATTAAACACCCAGAAATTTATCGAGAGGTTAAGGCAGGCTTGACCTGATGCAGTTAGTTTGTCTGGAATCCGCTGTCCTTAGTTGTCTGCAGCCTCCCAGAAGTGCCCCAGTCGGGAGAGCGCCTGGCCCTCCTGCCCTGAGTGAGGAATTCAGTTGGTCCTGTAACTCCCACTCCCCCACAATGGAAGCTTTGTCTACTTGAGCTGAAATTTCCTCAGGCAGCTGAAACCCCAGCCCCTAGATAGTCCTGGATAATTTTCTTCTCAATGAACTATGCTCTGTATATCCACTGTCTTGCTAAGCTTCATCTTGGCGAGAGTCCGAGGAGAGGCTGGCAGATGTGGGGGAGGCGGCCTCGTACTGGAAGCAGGGCTCTAGGTTCTGGATCTGCTCTGTCTGCAAGCTCTCCATGTGAGCCCAAGCGTGGTCCTTCCCCTCTAGGAGCCTCAGTGTCCTCACCTGGAAAATGAGGGAGTTAAACTGAAGGAACTTGCAGTTCCAGCATTCTTTGAACTTTGCAGTTAAGTAAACATTTATCAAGCCCCTGCCAAGTGCCAGTTCTGAGTAGGCAGTGGAGAAACAGAGAAAATAAGACACGGCTCCTGCCCTCGATTAGAACAGATTAGAGTTCTTAGCGTCCTTCCCAATGAAAGCATTCTTGAGGAAAATGTTACTGGTGGAATGCCCTTTGGTTTCTGTGTGCTGGGGGCGGGGGAGGTGGGTGTTTTGTTTTGTCTTGGGGTGTTTTGCCTTTTATGTTTCTGTTGTTGAAGAGATTTGAGTGTGGACTCCCCTGGGATGGTTTGGCCTGGCCTGATTTCTCACAGATTCTCCACCGATAAACATGGAACACCCCTGTGAGCAAGTCACGGCCTAGGCCCTGGGGGTGGGGTGGGGGCTGGAGTTGGTAAGGGTGGGCATGGTGGACTATGCTCCCCGGAGGCAGAGTCATAGAAGGGATAGAGCACCGGCCTGGGAAACCAGAGTCCCGGCTCTGTCACCAACCGACTGTGTGACCTTAGGCAAGACCCTTCCCCACCTCGAATCTCCGTTTCCCCGTTTGTAAAATGAAAGGCTTTGACTGAGTGTTTGCACAGGTTTCTCCAGGCACTGATGTTCTGTGGTTCTGTGATTCTAGGATTGTCTGGGGAAATATTGAGCCGCAGTCCAAGAAAGTCCCAGCTGCCCTTGCCTGAACTGATTCTCGTTGTCCTACACAGAGACCCGAGGGGCGGAAGCCGAGCGAAGCGGCGCATAAGAGCATTGAGGCCGTGGTGGCCCGGCTGGAGAAGCAGAACGGCCTGAGCCTGGGCCACAGCACGTGTCCGGAGGAGGTCTTCGTGGAGGCCTCGCCGGGCATGGAGGACATGGACAGTCTGGAGGATGCCGTCGTGCCCCGGGCTCTGTATGAGGAGCTGCTGCGCAACTACCAGCAGCAGCAGGAGGAGATGCGCCACCTCCAGCAGGAGCTGGAGCGGACTCGGAGGCAGCTGGTCCAGCAGGCCAAGAAGCTCAAGGAGTACGGGGCACTTGTGTCGGAAATGAAGGAGCTCCGGGACCTCAACCGGAGGCTCCAGGACGTGCTGCTCCTGAGGCTTGGCAGTGGTGAGTGCCCCGGCAGGCCACCTACCACTCCACACGGCGGGGGGCGGGGGGAGGCTTGGTGCAGCTCTTCTCCAGGGAGGGCATGAGGGACACGAGGGCCAAGTGCCCTCGAGGCTAGTGAAGGGCAGACACTTCGCTCAGCAGTCCCCCAAGGTAGAGCCGCCCCCCTCTGGCAGGGAGTCTGACAGGAGCTTCTGAGGGCAGTGGCCTCAGCTACCTGGAACCCGGTAGGGAACATGGAGAAGTGTGGCGCAGAGAACCGGGGCCACCACTCATTCCTGCACTCGTTCAGCAAGAGGCGGTCCCAAGGGTTGAAGGAAACCTCTCCAGGGCAGTTTCAGGAACGTGAAGAGAGCTACACATGGTCCTAAAAGAGTGTAGTTAAGTCAGAAAGTGATAAATACCATAAGGGGCATGAGGATAAAATGAGAGAGTTCAGAGTTTGGAGAGGTTGTTTGTAACTGAGGGAGACGTCAGGAAGGAGGTGGTCCTTGAAGCAGGCCTTGGAGGTTGGGGATATCTCAAGGCCGGAGAGGAGGCAGAGGGCAGCAGCCCCTGAGGGTGGGAGAGTGCCCTGAGCCTGCTGAGAAGAGATACTGCACGTGTGCTTTGAGGACAGGGGTCGAAGACCTTGAAAACCAGGCCAGCTGGAACGTTGGACTTGTTTGGGAAGGAATGAAAAACACTAAAGAGCTTTTGAGCAAGAGGCACATGACCTTAGGAGGATTAACATAAAGATGTAGAAAACTCCTTTGGTTTCCTCGTAGAAGAACTTAAGAGGCTCTTAATGCTGCAAGCGATATTAACAAACCAGGTTTTTGGGTTTTCTCATATAATGTGGTTTGGAAGCAGGAATCAGGAAATTTGAAAGGCAGCAGCCTGGACAGCAGGGGGAAATGACTGCCTCGCAGAGAGAACAAGAAAGAAACACTCTCAGAACACAAGACTCCAGAATTGTAAAAGATAGAGGCCAGTCACTATTGCGGAAACCAGTGTAACAAGGTTCACAGCCACCACATCCCCAGAGGACAATCGTTACTAAGCCTGTGCCAGTGGTTTTTTTGCTTAAAAATGGGAGCAATCTAGTCTAGAAACACACAAGTTCTATTCCCAAAGTTTGAATCAAATATAATTTTGCACTCAAGAAGGAAGGTTTCTGTTATCAGATAATAGATTTCTATGTAAAGCCTCATTTATTCTGCTTTGATGCTTAGGTAGATGTGCTCTTACCCTACCTCACTTATATTCATAGCTGTCTTTTATATCTTAGAGTGGGTCCCGGAGACAGTGTCTCAGTAGATCTTCAGAATGGCTCAGGTAGTCAGCTGAGAGGTTTTCCATGCCTTTGGCACAGAGAAGGAAACTGAGGATGGGACTTACCCAGAGCCACTGGGGAGGCAGATACAGAACTCACGTCAGACCAAGTCCCCTTATAATCTAGGCCGGTGGTTTCCCCACTTTCTGACTCGGCCTTGGTCTTGGCCCTTCTCCCAGGTCATAGCCTGTAGAGGTGTGAAGTGGCAGTAAAGGTCACATGTGGTAGGCAACCTGAAGAGTTATTAAAATTCAACCTCGAAATAAAAATCTTAAAAGGAAGCCCTAACTGCAAAATTTCACAGAAGCTATGTTGGTCTTGGAGTTGGGATGGGGGATAGGGAGAGAATTGAAATTTTCAGAAAGAAGAAGTGTTTCCTCGTCTTCAAATGAGTAATTTTTATTTTCACTGCACCTTGTATGCTACACCTTTTGTAAAATTCTTGTGGGGAAAAAGCATACTAACAGCAAAAACTCCCCACGCCATTGTCTCAACTCCTGGGGAAACTCCCTGCTTTGTATGATCATGAACTGGGCTTAAACTCCAGAAACCTGGACCAAACTCCTGGACCTCTGGGGCAATAAGACACTGCATTTTGCATCATTACGTGCCTCTTTAGTCATAAAAACAGACTAACTTGACCTCAGCCATAGTTTCAGTGTCTTGAACTTCCTAGGCTCTCCTACCCCACAGGCCTTGATTGCCATCATGAGGACCAGTGGTGGGCTCTTCCCTGCTCAGTCACCATTGTCTTCATAGTGGACGGGCTGAATGGAAGTCAGCTCAGGCTGCCAGTGTGTGTGGAGCACCCATGACTACGGGTAGGGGGCCGTGGGCATCCTAGAACACTACACTCACCATCCCTGACCTGTGAGAGCTTAAAGTCTGTTGATTAGCACTTGTTGATTGGAGAATCATAATGTGCCAAGTTCTAAGACAAGTCCATAAGAAAATAACAGAAGGGTTTCTACCCTGAGGGGAATTTGTATGTTTTCACAGACATAGTCTAGTCTTCGGAATCAGCCAAGCCTGGATTCAGCTTCCCTACTTCCCAACTCTGGCTTTGGGAACTTTCTTTCCTCCCCTTCTTCCTTGTTTCCTTTCCTCCTTCCCTCTGTTCTTCCACAGTTATTCACTGGTCTTCTGCTATGTGCTAGGCATTTTGCCTAGTGGTGAGAGGTTGATATGTTTAAGATATAGCCCTTGCCCTCTGCCCTTCAAGAGGTCAGAGTTCGATGAAGGAGATAGCCACTGACACAACTAGTGACCGCACAAGGCATAAATGTTACTAGAAGGACAAAAGCACGTGGGGCTGTGGGACTGCAGAAGAGGGGCATCCACCAAATTTGGGGGGACTGGAGAAGAAAGACTTCCTGAAGGAAATGACATCTAAGCTGGAACCTGAAGGGTGAATGTTTGTTACTCAGACCTGAGTGAGTACATGGGGAGAGTGAGGAGCGATTGAGGCAGAGAGCACCTCTCTGACCCTTGGTGTTCTCATCTGTCAAGTGGAAATAATAATACCCCTCTTAGCATGGTGCCTGGCATTCTGGTTGGTGCCCACTTAACTGTCAGCTTTTTTTTTTTTCACGCCATTTAGTGGCAGGGACCCAGTTTGGTTTTTAACTCTGTCCTCCTAACCATAATTGACTGTAAAGCCTTGGGTAGGTTAACTAACTTCCATGTCTGTCAGGGTCTTCTGTTATAGAAGGGTGATATGTATACATATACATACTATAACTTAGTCAGCCAACATTGACCAGATGCTTTCTGAGCTTAGGGGCCTGGAGAGACACAAAGAAGTCTAAGACACTGGAAGTTGAAGTTGGGGTGTGGGTAGTGATGGGGGTAAATATGTAAGCATGTAGTTGAAATGCAGTGTGATGAGTCCTGGAAGGGGGTGGGTGGCTAGCTTAGCCTTTGAAGGTGGAACTCTCTTAGTGAGTCTGGGAAGACACCCCCTGCTGTAATAGCTCCTCATCTGTGCACATCATCAAGACACTGCTAACATGGCAAAGAGCCAGCAAGTGACTAAGACCCTCTTTGTTTCTTGGCTTTATGTGTCCTCTGAGAGCACATGCTGAGCTGTACCATCCGTGGCCCCCTGGGCCTAACTCAGGCATTATTCTTAGAGGCCCTTCCTTGCATATTCCCCTATCCACCTTGCCTGGGGGTGCAGCTCAATGGCCTTTGTCCAGCTGGGGTGCTGGATCATCTACACCATAACAGGCAGATTCAGAGGCAAAAGAGGTCAATAGGTCACCAATGCTCAGTTTTAAAAAGAAGGCTCCCTCCCTGCCTGGAAGCATCATTGCTGACTCCCCCAGTCCTTGTGATCCTGCAGGTGGTGGATGAGAAGGGGCAGAGAGCAGGAGCCTGACCCCTTGAGCCCAATGGGGACCTCAGAGTGGTGAGCAGACCTTCTAGCCGCCAGGAGTTGTAACAGTGCTCCTGGTGGAGGTCAGGGGCTAACAGGCAAGAGGACAGCAGCAAGACAGGATGAGAAGATGTTTCCGAGACTTCCCTAGATGGCTCACTCCTTCATTTGTGCCCTTAATAATTCAGCTTTCATTCATTCCACAAATACACATAAGCGGGGTTTAACGGGAAAGATTCTCTAGAGCATGGAGTCCTGGAGAGGTGAAAGAGCTTACCCAGGAAATGGACTGGGGCTGCTAATGCGGAGACAAGCCCAGACAGCGTCACAAGCCCATTCCGGGGAGGTCTCCTGACACCTGGTCCCATGTGACTCTCTCTGGGCCCTCACCTGCACAGCCTTCTTTAACCTTTGGACTTCACTGCCACAGATGTGGAGGTGACTCCTGCCCCCACTCCCCACAGAAGACATCTCTGTGAAACAGAACTTTCCTTTCTGTGATGGGAGCATGGGAAACAAAGAGGGTCTTAGTCACTTGCTGAGGGGAAGGAGCCCCACTCTCCCCCTGAGCGTCTCTGCTCTCAGGCCCTCTGTGACAGCGTCAAACTTAAGTGAGGAAGCACATGTCAAGAATAAAGCCCTGTGGGCATAAAGCATATTATGTTTAATAAATGCCGATCTTTTTCCTCTTGTGCCCTCTTTGGCCCACCCTCTCCCAAGGAAGTAAATGCTGAGGACCCAGAAAGCATGCGGACAGTCCAACTGATATTTACCTGCGCATATGTTCATTATGTTGATTCATTCACCAATTACTACCGAGGACATCCTTTGTGCCAGGACTGCATTAGGTGCTCGGCATATAGAAACAAACAAGACGGTCCCGTTTTTAAACATTTACAAGTTAGAGCACTGGAGCCATGTTTATTGAACTGGGGCTCAGCAGACTCAGAGCTCCAGGGGCTTGAAGGGAGGCACACTGGAAAGCCAGTTGCAAGGGGAGCTGTGGTGTGCGAGAGAGACTCCATGGTCCCTCTTGCTTTCTCTTCGGCTACATTCCTTGTCCGTAGATGTCAAAGGCAAAAGCTTAGACATTGTTCTCAGTGTTAGCAGAAGTGCCTCTTAGATAGTTATATCCATTTTGGTGTGATTCAAGTGATTCTTTTTTTAGTCCAGCTAAAGCTGGACTTATTCCTCTGTGAGGAATAATGGAGTGGAAGACATAATCCCGGCCTTCAAGATACACAGTCCAGTGGGGAGCACAGACGTGCACACAGCACGACACCAGGGAGAACAAAACAAGGGTTATCATTGCAGGAGGAAGGAATATACTGGTTTTAGATTTGGGGTGTGCTTTGTCAGGGAATGGAGGCAGATGATGGATCCTGACCCAAAAGAGGGTGTAATGACATAATAATGAGCGTAATAATGGTAATTCACACATGCATGACACCACGGGTTTGAAAGCACCTTGACATTTTTATGTCCTCGAATTATTGCGATAGCCCTATTGTGAGGCCAGCTAAAGAGGATTATTCCCATTTGAGTGAGGAGAAGCAAAAACAAGAGCTCACATTCCCTGTTGGCCAGATCACAGGCTGGTTGAAAATTTGAAGGGGAAAGCCATTGTCTGTAAATCTGTCTTGGCTCTTTAGGGCTGGGTTTCTATCGCCTCTGGTCCCCTCTGGGCTCATGCCTTGTGTTCTGTCCAAGGTCCGTTAAAATACCAGCTTTGATCTTTAAAATCCTTTGCGGTTGGAGCTAGATTCTTTAAGCACAGGTCTCTGATGGTGCCTTTGAAAAGGCAGCTAATGTCAGCCAAGTGCTTCCTGCTGACTTTCCCCTATGCCGAGGCAGCCTGGGCTTTGGCAACAGATACTACTCGAATTTGAATCTCAGCTCTCTGGGTCAGTACCTGTGCAACTTCAAGTAAATGACTGAGCCCTTCACAGCCTCTATTTTCTCCTTGGTAAAATGGCTATCTTTAATGCCTACTCAGTGATTAAGGGCCTGCATGGGCCCGAGGTCAGAAGTACTGGGGTTTTGAACCCTGACTTTTCCGTGGTCTAATTTGTTACCTTGAGCAAGTTACTTAAATTTCTGGGCCTTAGTTACCTCCTCTGTAAAGTGGAATCAATGAGAGTACCAACCATTATAGTTCTTATGAGGAGTAAGTGAGCAGATGTATGAGAAGATCTCTGTCCGGGGGCTGGTACGTAGTAAGTGTGCAGTAGGTCCAGCATATGATGTAGGATCATTGGAGGATGTACATGGGATAATATTTGTGTAATGCTTGGCATATAGAGTCATTGTCCTGCCACAGAGCACAGGTAAGGTTGTTTTGGCATATCTAAATCTTTGGTCAACCCCCTAATGCCTCCTGGAGATTTTTGCTTCCTCTGGTAAGTCCTCAGAAATCATTCTTAAATGGGCCATTTTACAACTTTGCCTGGCCTCAAGCTCAAGTTCACTGGTCTGTAGTTTATAGAATTTTCCCTCCACCCACTGTTCCTGAACAGAATTCTCTTTTCCCATCCCCAGTCCTCAACCAGGAGTCCTCAACCACCACTCCTTTTGACCCCCTCAGTCCTTCAGCCGTCACTGTTTATGGCTCAGTTTCCTTCTTGCTGGGGCTCTCCCGGGGCACCTTCACCGCAGGATGCTTTTCCGTCTCCTACAGCCTCAGTTCATTTCATTCATGTGGAATCTGAACAGATCCATCCTCATGAAGCAACAGAGGGTTAAGATGAATGGATGGACTAAGTCTGGTTTGCCTGGTTCAGCGGGGCCCAGAGTCTGGCCACACCCTCTGTTACTGTTCCAGGCAGCTGAGTTTGGTTGGAGGTAATTCTTAGAGTTCTAGCATGCTAGTCCTGTGGGGAGCCCCAGAACTTACTTGGTGCAGCATCCACACGGGACAAGAAGCCTTTTGTAGCCTCCTTGCCGAGAGATCATCCTACCTCTTGTAACATCCCTCTAGAGACAGAAAGCTCACTCACTGCCTTCCAGTGCAGTCCATTCCGTTACTGGGTGGCTCTGACTGTAGGGAAATGGTTTTGTGCAGGAGCATTTGTCAGACTCTTCCTTTGTTCCAGGCCCTTACACTGGCCCGGGGAAATCAGGCAGCTAAGACCCTGGTGCTGCCTTAAAGAGTCCCGATGTCATTAGCCGACAGGTGCGAAACAGTGTGAGCTTTGCTATACTCCTGGGCTCCCAGAGTGTTGGGAGAGGATGCAGAGGAAGGCTCCTTAGGTGACTGGGCAGGGGTACTGAAGGTGGCTGGAGAAGGCCCGCACATGAGGAACTCGTTAGGTTTATCCAAATGAAGAGAAAGTGAACACGATCTCAGGCAGCAAGACAGCCTGAACAAAGATTTAGAGTTTGGAGAGAAGCTGGCTCTCTCGAGTAGTTTCTGGCTGGACTGCATGATGGAGAGCTAGCGAGGAGGAAGTACATGTCTGGTGGGGCGGACTCATGCTGTTCTGCACATTCCTGCCGTTTGGATGCTCTCTGGGCCCAGATGGTTGGGTGGGAAGGGAAGTGGAAGAACCACAGATGAAGAACCAGCCCAGTTTTGACTGCCCACCGGCTGGCAAAGTATAGGCTCAGAGCTGCTAGAGGTGAGATGAATCCCCGGGACACCCCTCCTTGCCACTGCCCCCTTGCCCCCTTGTGGAGTTCTTTAAGGATTCCCACTCCCCAAGGTCAGAGATGAGCTGAGAGTCCCACAGAGAAAGGATGACATGAGAAGCCTTTGAAATCTGAAACCTGCCCTTGGCTAGGAGGTGGAGAGCAGTGGAAGGAGGAAGGCTTTAGAATCCAACAGCCCAGAATCTGAGTCCTCACCACCTGTGAGACTTTTGGCACATTACCTCTCTGAGCCTCTACAGAGATGATAAGATCTGTTTTGCAGGACTTCCATGAGGATTAACTTCTTTTACTTTAACACATGTTTAATGACTGTTGTATGCCAGAGACATTGTACTGGGTGCTGGGGACCAAGGCTGCCCTTGGAGTTTCTCCACTGTAGCCAGGAGATGTGAAACAAATAATTACTTGACATCAAGGTGAAAAGTACTACAAAGATTGAAGAAAGAGCGAGAGATTTTGGTGTAGGGAGTAGAATAAAGAAGACATTCAGTAGGTATTGGTCACCTCAGAGAGGAGCAAATATGTCATTTGAAATGGGTGCTACAGCTCCTCAAAGTGGGGAAAATACCCTGACCCCCATGACTGGGGCCCTAGGCCCACTCCTGCCACTCCTTGCTGGGTTTCTGCCCCATGGAGACGGCTCACAGGTCCATTCCAGCTCTGCTGCCCTGTGGGTTTGACTCCTGAGGAGGGGACCCCGCTCTGGGGGCATCCAGCTAAGCAGCAGGAACTTGTCCAGTCTGGTACCTCAGGCAATACCGGCTTTTCCTGCCTCTGCCCAGCAAAGCCTGCCCCAGCCCTTGGTCACAGAAGGTGCTGGGAAAATGGGGAAGGAGCGGGAGAAGGACCCAAAGAACCGCTGCTTACTGTGACCCCATCCCCTACCTGACCATCCCTCCACCTTCCCCAGACCTCATCACATATCAGTGCTCCAGTCAGAGCCCACCTCTTCCCTGAAGCCTCCCAGGGTCACCAAGTTGGTGGTGACCCCTCCGTCCCCAGACCCTTTACAGATCATCGTGCTGCCCACTTTCTGGCTGGTCATGGAGCCTTGATTATGTGCCAAGTGCCTTCACTATTTGAGAGGCCTTCACTCCCAGTGAGCTCCTGCCCATCAGTCCTCCAAACCCCAGCACAGAAGTGTGTGGCTAGCCCTCTGAAGCCTTCCTAAGTCTCCTCCAGGTGGAGCATCCCCTCCTTTGCTTTTGTCCCCAAGTCTTTATCCTGACCCTTGATCTGTTGCCTGCCTTCTGTCACTGCTGGGCTGTCAACCATTCAGGGTCAATCTAGCCCAAGGCTAGTACTTCGTAGATGCTCAGGCAGATTCTCACTGAGAGAATGAGACCAGGTTTGTCCCGGCCCTCACTGGAGGCATAATGCAGCTAAGAAACAGAAGCACAGGGACAATAGCAGGTGAAAGCGGCTGATTGATGCCTTTTGAGAAACAGTGATGGGGTCCACAGAGGAGGGCCCACCTACCTACCTCTGGGCCATCTTCCCTGCCTCTTTCTAAGGCTCTTGTGTACCTCCTTTGTTGTTACCTAGCTATTCCTGGGCTCAGGTCTTTGTAAACAGAGTGGAATCCTCATTCTTCTACCCAATCCAGCCTGCCTCTGTGCACAGTAGCGGTTCTGAATGCATGTTAAGAATGTTGACTTGATTCACTTTGCATTTAGGAAGAAACTGGAATGACACCTGTAGCAGAGAAACTTCCTATTCACTGACAGGAGTGATACTAAAAGTACTAAATGAAATGATTTAGTACATTTTAAGAAAAATCTAATATTATTAGTCTTTCTGTTTCAGCAGAAATCAGAAATGGTATTTCGTGTTCAAACATAGACATGTATTTTGGGGACATAGATGACTTCTGAACCTCCTAGAGGTCACACAAGCATTAACGTTTTTTAGAAAGGTTTTCAGGAAGAACATCATTAGTCTAATGTAAGCCAGACAAAAACAGAGTGATATAATTTCATTTATTCGTTGGGCCAACAAACACTTATAAGCCCCTTACTCTGTGCCATGATTCCCATTTTATGGAAAGGGCCCCTGGGGCTTAAAGACTAAAATAAGTAACAGAACCTGTTCTTATACCAGGTTTTCAAACTAAAGCCAGTGCTTGTCTATCAAATCACAGCTATTTGTATGCAAAGTAATGGAGTTTCACATAAAAGCCTCCACTTCTGCAGAACTGGGACAACTGTGTTTTCTCCAGGGCCCCCAGTGCCTCACTGGGCCTAGATCTTGGGATGCCAGCAGGGACTGTGTGTTGAATGGGCTCCTGAATGACTGAATGAAAAGACAAGTACTACCTTTTATACTTTTTTAAAAGCTTCCTTTACCCAGCTGAGAGGTTTCTCTCCATGGAAGGTGTATTTTCCCCAAAATAAACCCGAAGTGGATGAAAAGGCTTTTTTTTTTTTAATTCCTACTCTTCCCACAACATGAAAAAAGTTCCTTTGTTGCCTAAAATATCTGCACCAGATCTTACAATGCTGTCTCTTCGTGCAAGTGCTTATTATTGTGGCTAATTTGGTCACATGTGTTTGAAGAGAACAATGCCTCAGAAATTTTTAAAAGCAAAACAGCAATCTGAGGCATTTGTTGTAATGAGATGTAAATTGCCAACATCGTTAGTAGTAGAGCCGACTAAAATTCGCAATGAAATCTTTTTCTCCCCTCCTTCTTAAATTAAAAGCACTAGAGGCTCTCCCCTCATCTCCCCAAAGAAATCGCATGCTATTTAGTCCTTTTCTTTTGGATTCTGTAATACTGAACACCCCGTTTTAAGGATCCAGTCGTCCTTTCATTCACCTGCCACTTCCTGAGCTGCTGTTTTGCGCCTGCCTCTGTGCTGGGCTCTTCCGAGGCATCACCAGCTTACGTGGTGGCTATGGGCAATCCCCACTTTGCAGGTAGGAAAAGCGGAGGCACAGAGAGGGAGATGCCTCGTCTAAGGTCATGAAGCTGTGATTCCGACTCAAGTCCCCTGAGAAGCCCTTCCCGAGGCATGCCTTCGGCTGGTCTGCCCTCCTGGCTGAGGCTGAGGAACCAGTGCTGAAGAAGCGAAGCAGCCTCTGGGTGTTAAATGGTGCTGAGGGAGAATGGTAGGAAACAGTTTTTCTTGAAAGCCAGAAGATCCCAATACTGTGATCCCCGAGGAGATCAGCACGAGCCCAGGGGGTTACGGGTGTGCCGTGGGGGTGCCAGGACCTGCTCTGTGTGCACCAAAGCCATGGTTTAGTGGTGGACTGACAGAGTAGCCAGGGATAACGTGTATGTGAGGGAGGGGCCATGCGGGGGAGCAGTGTCTCCTCAGTGCCCGTTCTGTGCCACGTTCTGGAGTGCTCATTTCTTATATATCGTCAACTCACTGAATCTTCAGTCTTGCCAGATCTCTGTTGTGGCTCCATCTTTCAGGTGAGTCAACAGGGTCAGAAAGGTTAAGTAATTATTCATGTGGAAATTACCTGTTGAAGGTAGAATGTGAACCAGGCACTCACTGCGCTGAGCCCTGGTCTCTGAAATAAAAAGACAGCCTCTGCCTGCCCTCAGGCCTCACAGTCTAGTGGGGGAGACAGACACAGAAACAGCTGAGTGCTGCTGATTATTGGGGGTGAGAGGCAGAGTTCCTCCACCTGAGGAAGCTTACGCCTCCCCCTAAACAGTTAAGCGGCAAATCCAGAATTTAAATTCCAGTCTCTGACTCCTAATCCTAAGCCAAGGCGTGGAGAGAATAATACCCCCCTTTTGAAGGGATAGAATAGCCTCATGGAGGAGGTGGCATTTGAGTCAGGCCTTGAGTGCCTGGTGGAGTTTGGCTAGGTGGGCATCTGTGGGGTAGAGTGGTCGGACAGCAGGATCGCCGCAAGCACAGACTGCGAAGCTGCTAAGGAAGGGTGTTTGTGGCGGGGAGAGGACCAGGCTGGCACTTTGGAGTGGAGTCTGACTTGGCGGGGGGAGGGAGCAGCAGGGGATGGGGCCCGAAAAGTGACTCTCAGCCCTCACTCCTAATGTCCCTTATATGTCCCTCTGTAGCCCTCCGAGTCATCTGTTCCAGCTGGCTCTTTCCGATCTGTTTGACAGCCTAATTTCTACTTCCGGGGCTGCCAGAAAGGTGACAGAAGTCTAAAGACAGCTCCCACCCACTTCCACCTGTACCCCCACGCTCCTCAACTCAGCAGCAGGGCTTTGTTTCGGGACCTTTGCCCCAGCCTGCCTAAATCCCCTCCTCCCCCACAGCTCTCTCCCCTCATGTCATGAAGGATTTATTGAGAACCTACAGTGTGCCAGGTGCTGTTCTGGGTGCCAAGACTGCAAAGAAAGTAAAATTTTGCCCCCAGAGAGCTTCACAGTCTAATGTGGACAACAGACAGATTGGCAGATGGTTGCAAACAGAATTTGCTGGAAATATTTATAAAACAGAGGCATCTCTCCCCCTTGCCCCCACCCAGTAGTGACCAGAGCAAGGACTTACAGAGGACATACTAAGCTCCATGGCAGAGAGATGTGGCTTTATGCAAGGAGGAGACAGTAGCACTTCCAAAGGCATGGCGGCTGGGACGACACAGCACCGGGGGTCCTGGGCAGAAGCAAGAAATGAGCACCAGGAGTAGAGAGGAGGCTGGCTGTTCTAGGCCTCAGGAAGGCTACAATGTATGACATCGTTTTGAGGGTAATTAGGAAGGAAGGTGCTAAGCAAGGAAGGACACGGTTTTAGGTCTTAAGTCAAGGAGATCTCTTTGGCAGCTGTGTTAGAGATGGACGGGAGAGAACCAGACTGAAGTCAGAGCTGAACTGGAGTCCTTCTCTTGTCCACCATCTTTTCATAGAAGGAAAAAGAGGCTTTAGAGAAAGACACAATCTTGCCAAAGATGATCTGTGAGCCAGTGGCTACGGGGACCTCTTCCTCTCAGCCCAGCCCTTTTTCCTGTTGCTGAATGTCAGAGCAGGAAGAGACCTCAGATGCCAACTGGGCCATGCCCTTTAGGGGAAACTGAAATAATTACCTCTTCCCACTTGAGTTTTATCTCAGAAATTCAACCTGAGATCTCACCCAGAGAGAGGAGAAACTTTGGCATCTGCTTCTGAAACTGTAAATTCTTCATTCATTGTTGTCATTCTTTTATTATTTAGCAAACATTCAGAGAATACCTACTAGGTGCCAGGGGCTGGGGACAAAGAGAAGAGCCCAGCTCTTGAATAGATGACCCAGCATTAGGAGCTGCCATCAGAACAATCATGATGTTGTCTGTCCTTCACTCTGCCACCTTCTGCATCTACAGTTCACTCCCCTGTGGCCCCGCAATTAAAACACAGCAGAACCAGGCACAGCACCGAAACTGACTGTTCCAAGATGAGCCATGCATTTCCATCAGCACGGTTCTGCTGCCCGGCCACGTTGCCTTCTGTTTTGTGCAGGGCTCACACTTACATCCTTGGAGACTGCCGAGATTCTGTCTTGCAGATGGCAGCTGCCAGCAACTCAGGAATGATAGTCTTGTTCTAGGAAGCCGTGTCATGAGGAATTTTAGTAACAAAATCACCAATACCGTCTCTACCACCAGCAAAAGTCTAGGATATAGCGATTGAACATAGCACTGCAACTAGCTCATTAGGGCTTTGATGTATAAAGAGCTCTGTACCAAGTGATGCACCTGGTTAGGATAAGGGAAGATTGGACCATGATATTCATCAGTTACTTAAGGTATAGGCATGGCCCAGGGGACCCGCGAGAGCAATAGCTAAAACCCTGAGCCTGAACAACCACTGAAAGGTTTGCCAGGGGAGCATTTCCAGCGTGCTGAGCTCTCCATTGGCCTTTGGAGTTGCTCTCCTGTAAAAGTTAATCAAGTCATTCAGCCTTATTTACTCATTTTCATCCTGTTTCTCTGCCCTTTGGTAATCAAGACACAATAGGTGATTTAAAAAATAGTCCATCATTTTTAAACGCTAATGGAGAAGAAAAAAATACTCCCCTTAGAAACCACCACCATTTATCCAGCTTCCTTTCACTGTTTAAACTGCACGTAATTTGTGTTGATTGCATTAAAATAAAAATCAGGGTAGCTGCTAGATCAGGCAATCAGAAGCTTAATCTGTATTGTATTTTAATTTCTTGGTTGAAATGCTTCTGTCTAGCTAGATACTAGGTCTTAGGGAGGGGGACGTCTTTGTATTTCTCCCCACTGCTTCCCTAACCTCCTTTCTTTGGCCGTGGCCCACTCCCATGGAGGCTGCAGAGGTGGGCTCTTCACAAATATGCAATTTGCATATTACAGTGATGCCCACCCTTCTCCACCCTGGTCTTAACAGGACCTCTCTTTTGAGCAGGCAGTTGAGTCCCCTGCATTTCCATTCAGACAATGACACCTTCAAAGACCACTTCTCATTTGTACTTAGAGTCTGGTTCATTCTTGTCTTCCAGTTTTCTTCCTTTTCCTTTGTGACGTTCATACCTCATATTATTTTCAAGCCTGGGTTTAAGTGTAGTCCAATGGACAAAATAAGCCAGCCTATTTATTTTGTGCCACTATGTGCTGATAGATGTGTAGTTAAAAATATTTGCCTTTTATTTTCCTTGGAGTTCTAGACAGATCTCTTTTCTTAACTGCCTAGGTCCCGCCATTGACTTGGAAAAAGTAAAGTCAGAATGTCTCGAGCCCGAGCCGGAGTTACGGAGCACTTTCAGTGAGGAAGCAAATACGTCGTCCTATTACCCTGCTCCTGCACCTGTCATGGACAAGTATATCCTAGACAATGGCAAGGTAGTGTTTCAAGCTCACTATCCGTTCCCTGCAAGTGTTTGTTAGCTAGAGTAACGATGGAGAGTATGGTGGGAGCTTCCAGCGCCACAGCTTGGCCAGTTGGCCTCCTGGCCCGGGCCTGAGTAACTATTTCCAGAATCGTGTTTTGTAACTCGTGGAGCTGTACTGGGACTTGTTCTTTTTCTCTTCCCCCTCCCCTTTTTCTTAAATACTGGGCCAAAGTAACTGTAAAAACTAAACTGACATTTTAAAATAGCTTAGTATTGAGGAAGATTTTAAAAAGCATAGTAGTTTGATGAAACTTGTCCTACCCACCTATAAAACCAGATACATAAAATTTATAAGGTGTACTAGATACAAAATCTCTGATTGACAGATAACTCAATGTGTGTCCATTCACCATTTACAAAGTATCTACGTGTTCTAAGCCCTCTGCTAGATGCTGAGGATAAGCTGGTAAATGAGACGTGCTCCTTGTCCCGAAGCTGTTTCCAAGCTGTATGTTCAGCAGTGGTCAGCCCACATATAACTCCTCAGATTTTCTTGTAAGATCCTCGGAAAAAATCTTGAAAGAAAACTTAAGCACTATTAGTAGTTACATTGGTACAGGGGTGAAAAATAATGGAATAGCCTTGGAAGGTCTTCAAGTCACATGATAGAGCAGCTGGGCAAGGGAGAGAACTGTTCTGACATCCTTCTAACCTCCAAATGGATTCATCTTGGAAGAAGTATATTGGAGCCCTTTGTTTAGGCACTAGTCAAATTCAGTTTTAGAGTTCTATTTCTGCCACCATGACATACATTACAGACATCACCTCTCATTCTTCCCCAAAGAATCATCTGTGTCAGTCTGTTTTTCTTGCCGCCTTGTGCTTCAAAAGGTCTCTGTTTATCCAGTATTGTTCCCCAGTGGGCTGATGAGAAAGAAAAGGTTGTTTTCTTTGGGTTCGTCCAGATACATCCCTGCAACTGGCCAGATTGAGGCAAAAAGCAAATATTGTCAGCTGAGGAAATGAAATGTGTTAGTCTTGAGGGCTGTCTTGGATAGGCTGTCATGCCCTCATCTCCCACTGAGCACTGCCTCCCCACACCCCACCCCTCACCTCCACCCCAGGAGGCAGAACTGGTGTGCTGGGTCGTTGGCCCCTCTCTCTTGACTTGCTCCAGCCCACAGGCTTTAAAAGTCTACTTTGCAGGGGACAGATGGCATGACAGGATGGATTTAGGCAGCCCAGAGCCTGAATGCCGAGTAGAGCTCTATCTCTGTGCTTTCTGTGTGACCTTGCTTGGATGGGTCCTTCCCTTTTCTGGGCCTCAGGGTCTCCATCTTCACGAGCTAGGATGGATCATTGCTCTCCGTAGGCCTTTAATGACTCCAACTGTGTAGCTAAGTTGGGTGAATCTTCCTCAGTTGGAGATAAAAGAAAGGACTGTTCTGTGTGTGTTGATTTCTTTTTAGTGATGACCACACTGTAGAGTGACTAGAGACCTTTTCTTAAGATAGCTTCCAAGAGAAATCTATTTCTCTCTTCCTTTGAAGACTAACGGATAGTTTCTGAGCATTATGGGGGCCGCTTTTGCAGAGGTATCATTTTTCCATTTCCAGAAAATGGGTCTCTCAAACCTCATTTAATGTTTTTACAGGAGTTGCACAATAAATCTTGAAATTGCCAATTTTGTTTTTTCATTAGCTATTGCTGACATGTTGCTGTAAAGCTAACCTGACTTTTGTTTGCAACTAATTGGTAGCTCAGCAGAGCAAATTTATGAAGAGAGAGGAGAGGAAGCAGACAGACTAGCAATGGATGGCAGCTTCTTTGAGCAGGGTTCCCTGTATCCTCATTGTTCTTGGCTCTGCTAGTGTTTCTGACCCTTTCTTTTCTCTGCCTGCATGAACAAAAGCCTTAATCTCTGCAAAGCCTAGAGCATTAGAATGGGATCCATTTCCTAGTAGGAAACTAGTTTTGTCCTATAAAACATTTTACAAAGCCATTTTTTGATCAAGTCCCATCCTAGCAGGCGCCGTATTTTTAATAGCCTCCCTTGACACATAAGGCTAACATTCTGGTCAAATAGCGAACTATATTTTATGTGAATAGGGCTTGCCACAAAAGTTACCTTGATTTTGATAAAGTTCATTGTTTTTGTTTTTGTTTTTTTTGTCTAAGATGTTTTATTTCAGAAACTCATTGAATCACAAAGCTGCAAAGACCATTAAAGTTTAAATCGTCTAATTTATACATGGCATAGATGGGGAAACACATCCAGAGAAGGGATTCCTCTGTAATTTTAGAATGGGTTAGAGACAGGCAGGTAGGAAGTGCAAGCCAGGTCTCCTGGTTCCTAGGCCAGTGTTTTTTCCAGTCTATTCTGCTGCATCTCTGAAAGCTGGGCCTCGCTTCAGGTGACCCTGGGCTTTGTTAACCCAAGGAGCCCTTGTCCCAGCACATACCTGTGATTGGTCTTACCCAGAGCCATTTCTTTCTGTGCTTTAAAGCTGGCCTTGTACTCAAGTGCACGTCAGAAAGTATTTTCTTCTCTAAGAAACAACAGCTCATCAGAACTGAAAGCCTGTGCCATTAAAACATATTAAATATGCCCATCAGTTTCTTACTGCTTTGTGTTCAGACTAGGGGACAGAAGGGGCAAAGCTTCACCCCGTCCCCATGGAGATGTACCGTGAAGGGCTGAATCAGATGGTGAAGCTCACAGTAGGCTAGAAATTCAGAGGGGATAGAACTTCGCTCTGCAGCAATTAAAGAGTGTTTCCTGGATCGGGGACCGGGGCTTGAAAGATAAGCAGGCTTAAGAAGACATAGGAGAAGGCATTCATTTCTGGACAGGGGAAAGGCCTGAGCGGAAACACTGCTGAGGGTGGGAGGGAGTTGGGGGGCGGAGAAGGCAAAGGGAATAACAGTTACTGCATGTGTGCCGTCCTCCTGACATCTGATTCACGTTGTGTCATATAAGCCTCAGAACAGCTCGATGAATTCTGTGGTGTTCTGCCTCTTCCCCACCTGAGGAAAGTGATGCTTAGAGAGAAAAAGTGGCTAGCCCAACATTCCCAGCTAGTAGATAGCAGGGTCAGGATTCACACCCGGGGCTGGAGCCTCCAGGGCCCGTCTTTGTGTTACCGCACACTAAAATTAGAAGGAGGAGAAGGAGTTTGAGAACATCATCGTGATGGCCATAGTAGGGGAATAAAGGCTAGGAGGTTGAATAGAAAGAGAATTCTAGAGGGCCTCTACAGCTGACTAAGGAGATTGGGTTGATGTGATAGTAAGTAGGGAGCCATTCAAGATTCTAGAGGGGTCACACAGAAACACAGTTGAAATTCTGGAAGTCAGGTAGTCAAAGAAGGAGAGCCGTGTTTTAGGGAAACTGATCCTGGCAGTGGTTATACGGGGGGTTGGAGGAAGCAGGGACTGGAGGCAGAAAGCCAACCCGTGGCTTCTTCTGGCTTCCCTATCTGCAGTAGTAACCTGTGGTGGGGGGCCGGCAAGGGAAGTGTCTGGGCCGGTACCGAGGAAAGCTGAAAAAGAAACCCAGTAGAATATCAATGCGAGAGATAGGCTATGTTTCCCCCACGTTGCCACCACGTTGTCATCACGTTGTCACCGCGGTGACAGTGGCAGCAGCAGGAAGGTCTGGGTAACAGGCTCTGCCATCATACAGATTTGGGTTTGAATCTTGATCCCAAAATTTACTGCTAGTATGTCTTAGGAAAGGTAATTTTGTCCTTCTGATCTGGATTCATGTCTGTAAAGTGGGATTAATAACCTCTAACCTGGGCGCCTGGGTAGCTCAGTGGGTTAAAGCCTCTGCCTTCGGCTCAGGTCATGATCTCAGGGTCCTGGGATCAAGCCCTGCATCGGGCTCTCTGCTCGGCAGGGAGCCTGCTTCCCCCTCTCCCTCTGCCTGCCTCTCTGCCTACTTGTGATCTGTCTCTGTCAAAGAAATAAATAAAATCTTTAAAACAAAAAAACAATAAAAACCTCTAACCTAAATCCATCTCTTAAGGTCATTATGAGGATTAAATAGAGGGTACAGTCCAGGTCCTCAAAAAATATTAGTGCCCCCCCCTTATCTAGTAGAACTTTGGCAAAATGACTGTCATTTCTCTTTTAAGAATAATAAATTAATAGATTATAGGAAAGAAAGGCCAAGGGTAGAAAAGAGCAGAGATCTTTGAAAAACGGAAGCTGTCTTCCTTCTCGAAGTTTTTCTGATTCTGAATTTAATTTAATTCAAATTCCTTCTTTTTCCCCTACATGAGGAAGCTTGTGAGGGTAGCTTCAGAGTGCTATCAAGGGAGGTGACTTGGGGCCCAGCTGGGAGCAGCAGGAAACTTGTCACCTGCATGCCTGAACTGGCACCCAGACTGCTCACCTGCAGTTCAGACTGAGGAGGAAAGGCCGGACTTGACCTCGGATCTGTATTGCCCAGGTGGCCCCAGGCAGCGCATCTCACTTCCAGGGCTGCTTGTCTTCCCGAGCGCTGTGAGCAGATTTGCAATCCTGAGGTCCGCGGCACAGGAAGGCCCGGTGGATCTGGTTATCTGATCGCAGGCCTGCAGAGATCCGAGTGATCGTGTGAGCAGAAGGAAGGCAAGGCAGAGGAGGCTGGCAGGATTGTTACTTACTGGCATTCGTGGGTGGGCTGTATTGCTGCGTTGTTTTGTTTTTGTTTTTGTTTTTTAATGATTGTAAAATGTCAGTAATTGGTGAAGGAGGAAGTGCTGCTGACCGACCTCTGTCTTTCTGTCTGTGTGTGCCCACCGTCTTTTCCAAGCCAGTCTTCAGTCGTCTTTGAACAGTGCTTCTTGCCAGTCTGCCATCAGTTTGGGGGTGTGTGTGCGGTCTCTCAGACCAGGACCTCTCCCGAGAGGTCTCCTGACCGCATGATGTGGTTGACCTACAGGTCTTGCTGCAGACAAGGACTTTTGGCAGAGCCTCTCATTACCCTTAGGAAGTACGCTCATTACCAGCTGCCTCCCCTCCTTCCCTACAGAGGCCGTTTCCACCCTCGATAGACTCGTTAGAAACACAACATAAATGGCAATGTCAAAGTCAAAACCCTATTTTTTTTTTAAACGATAACATCAGCAAATGAGGTTTGAGTTGTTTAAAGGAGCCAGAAAAGAGAAACACCTCTAGTTCATTGCTAGATAATTCTGAGTCCTTTACATTTAGTGACTCGGCTCTGAAACTTTGAGTGCTAACCTTGTAGGGAGCATTAGATTGTGTTTGTCCCATGCGCCGTTAGAGTCAGACTAAGGAGGCCATGGTTTGGTTTGATTTGGGAAAACCACACGTGTTCTGAGCCGGAAGGAACGCAAAGATGAAATCCCCCCTTCCCAGTTCCATTCACAAGAAGCTGAAGCCAGAGGTGGGAAAGGACCTGTGCAAACACACTCCAGCTGATGGCCAAGCAGGGCTGCTGGCTGCCCCCTCCAGTGGGCCATGGTCTTCAGACTTAGCTGTACACCTGAATTACTTAGGGAAATTTCAACGATCCTAGTCCCTAGGCCCCAGTCAGCATAATAAATCCAAATCCTGGGAATGGGGCCCAGGCACAGGCAATTTTTACAGCTCCAGAGGACCCCCGGCTGTGCCACAGTGGAGAAGCACTGTGCCGGGACAGCATGCTCACTCGAAAGGGAGAAAGGTCCTCCTGAGGTGCGACAGAGAGACAACTGTATACCTTCCTGAGATTCAGTCAGGTTCTCAGTGGCCTTGTTATAACTTGAGCAGAGCTTAGAATCCTCGCCCTGCAACTTAATAGTCGAGTGACTTTTGGCAACTGGCTTCACCTTTCTCAACCCAGTTTTTCCATCTGAAATGAAAATAGGGTCTCAATTCCTTCCTTCCAGGGTTGCCATGGAGATTTGAGATCGTAGATATAAAGCACTCAAATAAGGCCTGGTGCCTTATAGGTATTTAGTAAATAAGCATTATTTCCCTCAAACAAAGTTAATGTAGTATTTATGGAATGAGTCCTTGTAGTTGTGCAGCAATGTCTTTTAAAGGACAAGAAAAGTTTCCAACTGCCAGCCTGTCCGATGACACAGGTGCTTGTGTTCTTATCCCTTTCAGGTCCATCTGGGAAGCGGGATTTGGGTTGATGAGGAGAAATGGCACCAGCTACAAGTAACCCAAGGAGATTCCAAGTACACAAAGAACTTGGCAGTCATGATTTGGGGAACAGATGTTCTGAAGAACAGAAGCGTCACAGGAGTTGCCACAAAAAAAAAGAAAGATGCGGTCCCTAAGCCACCCCTCTCGCCTCACAAACTAAGCATTGTCAGAGGTAGGTCACTGCAGTACAAACGCAATGACTGAGATGTTGTTCTGTACTCTTGTCAGGAAGGTACCAGACACAGTTCAGGTCAGCAAACACTGAAGCCTCTCCATGCCAGGCCCCAGGCCATGTGTGGGACCTAAGAGAACAGGTATGGACCTTGTCCCTGGAGAGCTCACATTTCACAGGGAGATGAGCTGTGGTCACAAGTACGGTTCAGGTCGCTAGCGTGAGGGGGACTGATGATGTGTTGAGGGAGGTCTCGGGAGAGGAGCAGACCCCTAGCTAGAAAATCAGGAAAGGATTCCTGGGGAAGAGTCCCTGCCTTGGGCCTCAGAAGCAGTGCTCCTGACCACTAGCCTCTAAATGTCCAGCCGCCATGTTTCAATGAAGAAAGTAGACTCCACCAACATGCACATTTTGAGCAGGCCACATGCCAAGTTCTAGGGCAGATAGCAAATATGTCAGATCATTTCAGGTACTGGTGAAGGTGGTGAAGCATCACCTTATGTTACAGTAGGACAAAGAGGGCTGTGTAAGGTGTGGTGGTTGGAGCAGGCCTGCTTGAGGAGGATGGGGCCTGGAGGTAGACGAGGCAGCCCGGTGGAGGTCTGAGGTGTGGTACAACAGGTAGAATACACAGGTGCAAAGGCCAGCACGCTTAAGGGATGAGGAAGCTCCAGACACGCAGAGTCATAAGTGAGGGGATGGTGAGGTCAGGGAGGTGGCTGAGAGCAAGTCTTGAGGGCCGAGAAGGCCACATGAAACAACTGGAATCTGTGGAGTTCCAACAACACATGACTCCCAGGAGAAGGGTGGTGGGGTCTGCAGATCGTGGAGTGACCAAATGGGAGATCAGTTAGGACACTCCTGCTGTGGTCTCAGATAGAGATGATGGTGTCATGGACCTCAGTTATAGCAGTGGGAATGGGAAAAAATGGCCAGATGTCGGGTATGTTTTGGAAGTCAGGGTAGAGCAGGACTCAGCGAGATTCAGCAGGCTGAGGTTGGAGCCATAAGGTTCAAGCCCATGCCGCTGTGATCTGGTGTGAGGCTTGTTCTGCTCTAACACAGCTGCCCTTGCCTGGCTGACTCATGACTAATTGATATAGGCAGCCACTTATTTTCAGACAGGTTACCTTTAGTCTGCCTGTTGTCTGGAATGGTGGGTCCAGAGCTGGGAGGTTGCCATGAGAAACAGGCCTTCCCGGGGATGCAGTCCTGCCCTGCTAGATAGGTGACCGACCTCTGATTCTATTGTACTGGTTGGAAGGTGACTCAGCAGGTCCCAGATGTCTCCCAGTGACTGGCTGACCCACCATGGTCACGTTGTGGGTCTAAAATCGTCTGCCGCATGTCTGCCTTAGGCACGAGCCTGACCTTCTCTGACTCATCTTCATGTCCTTGTTGCCTGGCACAGGGCCTGGCACACAGTAGGAGCTCAGTAAATGCAGTTGGAACAAATGAAACACTGAGAGCAGCAAGCTGGTCCCCTGATTGACCCTTGGTGTGATTTCTTGTCAGTCACTTCCCCTCCGTGTCTGAATTTCCTCAGCTGAAAACTTCCCTCCTCAGACAACTAAAAGGATAGGATTATAGCTTGGAAAGAGTTATGTCCCAACTATGAAGAAAGTTACCATTCTTTGTTGACAAGTTTGCTGCCTCCATGGAGCTAGCGTGAGCCCGTGATGATCATGTCATTGAAGCTCACTGTCTTTCAGTGCTTCTCAGCTTGCGGGCTCTCTCCTGTCCACTCCTGGGGCAAGGTGACAGCAGGTCGAAACAGGAATCAGGTATCGAAAACCCGGGTTCGAGCCCCAGCTCTGCTTTGGTTTAGCTGTGAGCTTACCCTGGTTCGTACTATATTCTCTTTTCTTTCCCCCAGCCTAGTGTCGTTCCGGCATCGAGTGGATGCTTGGTGTCTCCCATCTGTAAGGATCGCCATCCTTGTTCTGGCTACCCAGTGGCCCACCTAGACATTTTGAATGTTCTTTAAACCCCACTCAGATGATGTCCTGTGCAGCTGATTGGGCCCCCAGAGCTATAGAACAATCTATAGGCGGCTCAGCTGTGTGGACAGCGGCCATCCCACACTCACAGACTTCTGCCCCACCTGCCACACCCCCCACCATGCCCCCCCAGGTTTTCCTCACTGAGCCATGCCCCTCATCCCCCCAACCAAGGAATTTTTAAACCTTCTCTGCTTTTCCTAACATGATAGTCCACATCTCACTCTTTCTCAAAAGATGGCCATGCCTCTTCCTTCATAGAGAAAAGGAAAGGAACTCCCACAGCCCTGAAGTGCAGACTTCACTGTAGACTTAACTGTACCCTCTGTTCTTCTGCCTCATGGCCCAAAAGAAGAGTTTCCTTCTCCTATTTGGGTCTGGCCTGTCTCTCCATCTGGATCCCAGCCCCGCTGCCTTCCTAAGTACCTCATTCTTCCAATTATGCTCCCGCGCTCCTGCTTCCTTCCCAGCATCATTTAAATAGACTTTGACTCTTCATTTCTCATGAAAACAAATAAAACACTCCCTAGAGGCCACTCCTACCACCTAGCTGCTGCCATGTCTCTCTTTTTCCTTTCGCCTCCAGATCTCTTGAAAGGGTTGTCTACACTCACTGCCTGTGTTCACTTGTAATGCCCCAGCTGCCTGCTGTCCACTCCCAGCCCTCGACTGCGTCTGTTCCTGCCTCGTTTCGCACACACTTCCTCCTTTCCAAGTCCAGGGCATGTGTTTCACCTCCTCCCCAGATTGTCTGACATGACCACTCCTTCCTTACAGCGAAACCCTCCCCCAAGCTCCATTTCCTCCTGCTTCCCTGGCTTCTCATCCCTCTCGTGGGCTCCTCTTCTGTTGCCCTGGCATCTGTCCCCACAGCGTCCTCTTTTGCCACCGGCTCCCAGCTGGTCTCACTTTGCGCTGTGTCCATGGCCCTCTGTGTGCTGATGGCCCGGGCTGAAATCCACACTACTTGTCCTGGTGCGCATCTGCTGACCTGGCCTCTGGGGACCTCTCTGTCCTCCGATTTCCCACCATGCTCCAACCACAGGGGCCTCTTTTCTCTTCCTTCACCACCTGCCCTGCACACCCTGCCTCCTTCTGGTTCTCCCGCGAGGCCTTCCCCAACAGCCCAGTCTTCAGGAACCTTTCTGCTGCTCTCCCTACATAAAGTCTGTGCGTAGCATTTCTTGTTTGTTCCTGCACTGGGTAATCGTCTTTCCCCCCTGCCCGGTGGAATAGAAGCTTTGTGAGCATCTGGTTCAGGGGAGACAGGTAGTGAGTGCTCATTTGCTGACTCAGTGGATGGTGCTCGCAGATCTCTCTTCGGCTCAGTCCACACTTCGGAGTTCCCGAGCCACATATCCAGGTGCCCACGGCCTTCTCCTCACCAATGCTCACGTGGATGCTCCTTCCCTTCTTGCTTCTTTCTCCTCCCTTCAGAGCCTTGGGTCCCTCCTGCTCCCCTGTCTTGGTGAAGGTCGCTGCCAGCCAGGGGCCCAGAAATGCGTCACGCTTGCCTCCTCCACATGCCTCGTTCTGTCTGTTCTGCCCCCAAATACATCTTAAACCACCCACTTCTCTCCCTGCCCCACCGCACCTTTCGTAGTCAGGCCATCATTCCCCCCCTACACAACTCCACAGCTTCCAGACTCCTGTCCCCATTATGTAACCAGAGTGATCGTTCAGAAACCAAACATGATCCTGTTTCCACCACCCCGTCACAGCCAGTCCACGGTGCCCATTATTAAAAGGTAAGCTTCTTAATGAGTCACGAAAGCACCTTTAGAACCTGGCCCCGGGTCAGCGCTCCAGCTTTATTTTTCAGCAGTCTACCCCTAGAGTTCTCGTGAACTATTGTACTCCCTGAACAAGCCTTGCACCCTTGTTGGGGAATTTGTAAATGCCATTCCTGGTGCCTAGACCACAGGTCATGTTCCCCAGCCTGCATCCGTGCCGCTTTGCCCGGCTGGCTGCCGCTAACCCCTCTCCCGGCCCCAGATATGCTTAGGAGACCCTTCCTTCGGGAAGCCTTCCCTCACCTCTCAGGGTGGGTGGACACTGCGGCTACATGCCTCAGAGCCCTTTGTGCCCTCCTCTATCCCCTTTTTACTGTATCTTGGCCTCCCAGAGACCTGCTCTACCCACAACCCCTTAGAGCCCAGAAACACTTGCCGTGCAAGTGAATGAGAAGGAAGAATGACCCAAGGCCACTCAGCTGGTTAGGTTGAGAGCCGGGTAGAACTAGGCTTTCAGACTTCCTTGTCTCCAGAGGTTTCTTGTGCTACCAGTGTTAGTTCTTTCTTTACTACAACCAGGCAGGCTTGAAGTCTGTCTCCTATTCCACCATACACTCACCATTTTTAGCCTGATTCTTTGAGCTCCTCCAGACTGCACTGGACTGGTTCTTCCCATGCAATCTCTTTGTGGATTGAGATTGCTTCCATTAATTTGGTGTTTACCACATTTAGTCTTGTTTGCCATATAAAAATGATAATCCCTGATGCTCACGAGGATTTTTTTCATCTCTTTGATTTTAAAGTCGTTCCATAAGGCAGCAGGATGGGTGAACACTGATACCGTTTTAGAATAAGGGAAGCAGGACGGCTGTGGGAGAGTCTTGCTTTAATAATCAACTCCAGAATGACAGTTAAACCTTATTAAGGTCAAATGACCTTTTGCAGAGTGTCTGAGCTTTCTAAATGAGCCACAGCATTGAGTTCTGGTTAATTTTTATAACTTTTTTAATAGGACACCTTAGCGCTGTTATAAACCTTGTTAATTAAGCAATAATCTCAAATGCTCCCTCGCAGAGGGAAACATTCCCGGCAAGTGCAGGTGATTAATATTTAGAGTCTAGCAAAGCCTTTTAATCAACCTGAGGGGCCGTGCAGTGCTCTTGCCCCCAGAACACGAGAGCAGTTGGGATTCTGGGGAGGACTCCTGTAAACCTTTCTCCATTCACCCCTTTTTCTTCCTGCCTCTTCTGTGACCCCTGCCAGGGCTCCGAGGGCCATCACATCCACCCTCCTTCTCTCTCCTCAGCCTCTTTCCCACCTTTCTGGCTTCCAGACAGCTAAAGAGGTAGCACTGGAAGAATCTTCTTTAATTATGGGGTTTGCCATCCTGTTTTCACAGATGGTAAACTTGAGACCCAGAGGGGTTGGTTCCCACTTAGAGGTTGCACAACAACTAGGGAAAGAGCCAGAATCGAACCCCTGAACTTCGAAGTGGTTCTCAGCACGAGTTGCCTCCCTCATTTGATTCAGGTTCCAGCAAAGTCGCTGTTAATGTCTGCTTCCTCCCAAGCCAGGGCTGGAGATGGAATGTCCGGGCCTTCCTGTCTGTGGGAGAGACACTGGTCACAGTTTTATTAGACTGCAGTCAGTGCTTTGAGAGAGTAAGCTAGCGGGAGCTCAGAGGCTGTCAGCAGAGTGGGGTCTCCCAGCTCAGTCTGGGATGTCCCCGGAAGGCTGAATCTGGAAGGATGAGTAAGGTTTTAGGGCACCAAAGGTTGGAGCCAGGCTAATCCGGGAAAAGATGATCACAGGCGCTGATTTGTGGGATAGCCTGGAGGGGGAGGGAATTGCAGGTGAACCCAGCAGAAGGCAGGACTGGAGCCAGACGGGGCCTCCTACCTTCTTGTCTCAGTCCCTGTGGAAAGTCCAAGACAAGATGAAGTGGAGATTAGTGGGCTCTGAGTGGTCAGGGAACAGTGGACGTCAACCGAAAGCTTTTAAAGTCTTTTCTTTGCAAACCCCTTCTCAGTGGGGGGGTGTGTGTGGCAGGGGGCCAGGGTCCCTGGACACAGAGAACGCCTCCAGCGCTTGCCCCAGCAGTGTGGATGGACCAGGAAGCAGGCTGGCCACATACCCAGGAAGGGCTTGGCACTGGGGGTGGCAGCCGCGGCCTGTGCCTGTACTCACCCCCTTTCTGCAGGCCTCTGCCTTCTCTCACACCAGTGGAGGGTCAGCATGGGGTAGGCCCTGCAATCCCTCGGAGCGTGACATGCTGCATCTCTAGTAGGACTGCCTGTTGTGGGCTGAGCTGGTAGACGAGATTTTGTTTATCTTCCATTGCCATTCTGTAAGAGTGGGTCGTGGTTCCTGTCTCAGAGGTCAGGAAGCGCAGATTCAAAGTAGTTAAAATTCTTGCCCATGATTATGTACCCCAGGGGCACATTCCCCATGCACGCCTCCAGTCCCCTCACATCCTCTGAGGTTTCCCTGGGAAAGCAGTCACTCATTCACTTCACATAAATTCGCTTAACCTTGCCCCTCCGCAGGCACTGTGGTAGGCCCTGGGAACGAGCAGTTGTGGTGCATAAGAGACTTATAACAGCCCCACGGAGGCGTAGCACTCCTTACGGTTTGAGGAAGGCTTGCAAAATGTTGACCTCCTATGTTCCATCACAGCCTGAAAAAAGATAACCTGTGGCTTGTCATCCTTGGTTATTAGGTGAGGAATCTAGGGCAGTGATTTGCCTCAGGTCCCCGGGCTAGGAAGTGGGCTGAAGTCAGGCTCGTCAGACCACGTCGGAGGCTTGCTCTCGGCTTCATCACACTGCAGATGTCAGACTCTGTAAGAGTGGCCATCCTCAGCCTCAGTACTAATGACCACGATGAGACGCCACTTCACACCCACCAGGCGGTCAGAACCTTAATAACCTCACAGTGTCAGGTGCTTTTGAGGATACAGGGCAACCCATGCTTGCATATGCTTCTGTTAGGGCCAGCACAACCGCTTTGGAAAGCAGTTCACCGGGTACCATCTAGCAAAGCTGAGCATGCACATGCCCTAGCATTGGGCAGCTCTGCACGGAGGCCGGTGCTGGGGATCCGCCTGCGCGTGCGCTCCACGAGACATGCGCCGGGGTGTTCGTGATTGCAGAACACTGGAAACCATCCAGGTCTCCACTGACCATAAAATGGATCAGCAAATGGTGGAGTAGTCCTTTCAAGAGCGTACTGCCCTCCAGGGAAAATGAATGAGCTGCAGCTGCCCACTTCCACTCGGGTAAATTATGAAATGTTGAGTGAAAAACAGAAAGTCAGAAAGATATTTGAGGTGTGGATACCCTTGTAAAACAGTTAGGAAACAGGGAAGAGTAAACAATATGTCATTTAGGAATGTATACACATGTGATAAGATGAGAAGAAAAGAACAAATCCAGAAGAGTGCTTCCCTCTGGGGAGGTTGGGCTTGGGAGGGGACCCCAGGGGACCAATGATGTCTTATTAAGCTGGGTGGTAGGCACACGGATGTTGTATCCTAATTTTTAAAGGATAAACTTACAGTTTCTATCTATTCTTTTCTAAGTACACTTGTGATGAAAATTTTAAAATACAGCTGTGCCAGACACGAGAATTGGTGTTTGGGAGGGATGTCAGGAGGCCCATTTTCTTTTTGCCCCCTTAAAAGATTGTACTCCAATCCACCATTAATCCTTGGCCGTCTTGTTTCTTTCCCCTGTCTAGAGTGTTTGTATGACAGAATAGCACAAGAAACTGTGGATGAAACTGAAATTGCACAGAGACTCTCCAAAGTCAACAAGTACATCTGTGAAAAAATCATGGATATCAATAAATCCTGTAAAAATGAAGAACGAAGGGAAGCAAAATACAATTTGCAATAAACTTTGGATTTTTCATAAAGCCTTATCGTTTTTCCTTGCGTGGCTTGTGATTTGCGGGCGATGGTGCTGTCCAGATCAGACCCAACCGTGCGTGGTGGGATGCGGGCAGGGAGCCAGCAGGTTTCCAGGGTCATCGACTTGCCCTGAACGTGGACTCCCCATTCCAAAGAAGTCAGACGGATTTGCTGAGACTCAGGCAGCAACATGGCGCCAGCGTCATTCTGGGGATGGGGAAAGTACTGTCTTTTCGGAGGGGGATAAAGTGTCTCTGAGTTGCCTATCACTTGACTGAGAATTTGAACTAATATTTTTACCATTCAAGGACTTCTATCTCTGTTCCTCTATTTTGTTCTATAATAAAGCCTCATTAATTCTTTGATGTAGACAATCATTATCCTCATTTATTTAAGGATATCAAGTGTACAGAGGAGGTGACCAGTGTCCTTTGAGGGGCGGAACATTCAGGCTGAAAGCAAGAAAATTCATAAGGGGTGTGGTTGCTGTCTGCAGATCCAAAGGGCTGTCTCGAAACCAAGTTACTTTCTCGTACTTCAAAGAACAGATCTAAGACCAGACGCCCTTTTCACTCAAGATGATCTGAGATCCAGCTTCCTTGATAAGTTGAATCCATCTCTGTAAAAGGGTATGGGGGGCGGTAATGTGAGAAGTGGTCCGACGTTACCTTCAGGAAGTAGGGGGCAATGTCACCCCGTGTCAGTTCGTTTATCCTTTTATATCTCAAATGATCTTTCAAGTTACATAATTTTTATCTCACTCAGCAACTGCTTCACTAAGGTGCCTGGTGCACAATCTGGCAAACCACATTCGATCTTCCTGTTGATTTGCACTTTCTGTAATGCCTGTGAAGTCAGCATGGTGTATTGGAAATGGCAAGGGTTTGGGGCTGAGCGCCTGGGTTCCAAGCCTGGCTTCCCTGCTTGCTTTGGGCTTAACCTAATCTCTTGAGTTTCCGTTTTCTGTTCCATAAAAAGGAGATGATATCTACCTTGCAGAGTTGCTATAAGAATTCTTTACGTATATATAAAGTGTTCAATAAATGTTGCCGATTATTATTTTCTTCATTTCTGGTTATTGGCTTTTAGGCATTGGTTGAAAAACTTGGGCCTCTGTTTTCTCTAATGCTTGATCCACCAGACCACTGAAGGTCTATAAGCCAAAGGTCACGGTCACTGGGTTAAGTAGGGGTGGTGGCTACATCTTTGAGGACTTTTATTTTGGTAAATAAAAGAATCCTTTGTAATGTGAAATATCGTATACTTGATAACAAAATGTGTAGATGTGAATTTCCTTTTATGGCATTTCCCCAACTTTCCACAAACTAGCAGTGTGATCTTGGGCTGGCTGCTTAACTTCTCAGAGTCCTTATCAATATAATGAGGAAAATAATGTCTACCTCACAGGCTGTATGGATAATTAAATAATAACAGATAATATATGTCAGGACTTTTGTAAGTGTTTAACACAGTTTAACTCGTTTCATGAGTAAAGTTTGTGACACTTGGTAGCAGTGTTTGATTAATTCATGCTATTAAAATGGGTTCATTTCAACGGCGTGGGCACGAGTAGTGCGGAATGCATGAGAGACTGGGGAAAAAGTATGCGTTATTCTTGAGCTCATCGCCTTTTCTCCCTAACCACAGCGGCGACCCAGACACCCAAAAGCTCTGTGCATTTCCCTTCCAAGACTATTACCATATGGTACCCACTTTATAGGTGCTTTTAGGTTGGTGGGGGAAATAGTCTTGGAAATACATTTTAAAACGTTATAAGAGATGTGAAAGTGCTTTGTGTAATGTATATTGCCTATAGTAGGGACAGACCAGGGTGGGAAAGATTCTGGGATCTGCGTTCAAATCCTGACTTTACCCCTTCTGGCAAGGTCTTTTGAGCTCTCTGGGGCTCATTTCTTTTAAAGTGGAGATAATGATCCCTAACTCAGGGCTGTTGTGAAGAGTACTCCAGGTAATATCTGGGAAAAGGGCTCTGGAAATCTCAAAGAACCACACAGATGTTAGTTACTTTTAGCTTAGAAGGCAGAATAAAGTCAAAAGTGGGTGTGACAAGGAAGGACATAGAACCAATTCTGATGGGAAATCAGGAGAGATTCATACCTTACTTAGACTGAAAGGGTTTTGAGCCCCTCTTGTGTACCCAGTGCCCTTTTACTATCATACAGGGGCAGGACCATCATTCCTGTACCTGCACAAGTGGAAGAAACAGGTTCAAAAAAAGTGGGGGGGGGTGCTAAATAGCATGTTGGCCAACGTCTCAGATTTGTCAGCAGTGAAGTCAGGTCAGAATCCAGGTCTGTGCACAAACCCCCTTGTCACCTCCTCCCTGAAAGGTGAGTGGGATGTTAAGGCCTGGCTGAGACTCTAGGACTGTAATTTCAGGGTATATTTAGAGAGACCCAACCTCCGTAACCAGTGGAAATCAGTCTCATTAATTGAAGCCACTGAAGGAACTATAGTACCATTTAAAAGGATTCACAATTTTATTACAGATACATAGACAAAACTCAAATCATTTGGTGTGGTAGAGAGTTTCCAAACATGTCCAATATTAAGAATTTTCTGAGGCTTAAATTACAGAATTCTGGGCTGTGGCTTAGTGAGCTCAAGTCAAGAAGTTTGAGATGGGGCTGGGACTGTGTATTTGAACACAAGCACCTCTCTTGAGCAGTATCAGTCCAGTAGAAGTCATTCAACGACCTGCTTTACTGGAGGAACAAGAGTGTTTCCTACATAAAAAGACGTGCTCCTTCTCCAGTACCTGAGGATGCCTGAAACAGAGTAAATTTCCTTTTGAGTAGCTGAGGCTCCACCCCCAAAACTTGTTCCGAGTCACTCTTTCCTGATCACGGAGTGCTGAGCCGTTGGACAAGATGCAGGTGACTTTCATTTTAGGCCCCAATGAGCATCCCCTCCCTTTCATACTTAGGTTCTTTCTTTTCGATTCCTGTGACAGGCCGGTGAGCTGTGGAGGACAGGACAGTCAGGTCTCAGTTGGCAGAGTCTGGATGGATGGAGTTTGGGTACTGTCTTCACAAGTCCTGGCAACAAGTTCTTGGTTACGGAAAGATGAAACGGAAAGATGTGGCTTGTTTTTATTTTCTGCCAAAGGAATGTGTGTGAGTGACCGTTCTGAGCCTGTGGACTTCTTGGGTGCATTTCAAATTATGATTTGCTTTTGTAGTTATAAAGAAATAAAAGCCACTTCATAGACATTTTTGGGAAAACGCTCCAAATTGGGCTACTATAAGCATTGCGATGTATCTCTTGTAGTCTCTTTTTCAAGGCCTGTGTATTTTGCATACCTGTGATCATAGCCTATTATCAGGTTTGCAGCCTTCCCTTTCCATTTATCATGTTTCCCTGCTGCTCCGTGAAATGTAACCGTCCATTGCAACATCCACCAAGTTGACGGACGTCAAGCTATAGTGGAGGAAGCCATCTGCTGGGCTGTGGGGCTAAGGTGGAGGGCTGCCAGCTCCTGAGGGAGGCCCGCTGCCCACACGGTCCAGGGCAGGAGGCAGGAAGAGCCTGAGTCTAGAGGTCCCCACATTCGAGTTCGTTTCCCGAGACTCACACCGACTGCCTCACCTGACCTGAGTTCCGTCCTCTTTCTGAATGCCAGCTTCTTCATTTGCAAAATGGAGGAAATAATGTCTCAGGACATTATTTAGAAGGACTGAGAATGTAATTAAAGCACCAGGCCGGAGTGGACAAAGGGCCACCAGGATGAGAGCTGACATTCTTCTCCTCTTCTCTCCCCACGACCATTTAAGTCCTCCCCCAAGTGCCCCGGTCCAGTCTCCAGCCTACTCTGACCTCTTACATGGTGACCTTGGCTTTCACACCTGCTTTTGGCCCTCCAGACAGCTTGTGCTTATCCCACAGCACTTGGTGCTCCTGGGCTTTTCCTTGTGCACAACAAGCAGGCCCCTCCCCGCCTTCCGGCTCCCCGCGCCAACCTTGACCCTAGCCCCACCACCCAGCTGCCCATTTGCCCTTCTTTGTCCTTTAGGTTATTTATAAACAAAACTCAGGGGAGGGTTTCTTGTGTGCACAGTTGTTTGTTTTGTTTTTTCCCTTTATATTTTCTATCATTTTCTTAAGGTCGTTTTACTGGAGTCAAAAGGAATGACGTTTTTTTTATCAGTCTTGATACATATAATGAGTGTGACCATGTTTTAAATTATTCTGCCGCCTTACTGGGTGAAAACTAGTACCTCATTATATTTTCTTTGATTATTTCTGAGATTGCACATTTCCCCAGAGTATGGTTTCTTGCTTTCAGAAAACAAAGCCTTAACTTGTGAGCATTTCCAACAGAATCTATTTCATTTTCATTTTCTGTGTTTAGTTTTCTCTGGACAAATGTGTTTACCTTGGGCATATAATTTTTACTTTTATATCTGTAAAGAGACATGTCAACAGATACTTTCATCCCCTCTTTTGAAGGAATTGATCAGTTTGTGCCAAACAGCTTCATAGGCTTGTGGAACTTCTGGGTCAAAAGTGCAGTTGGAGGGGCGCCTGGGTGGCTCAGTGGATTAAGCCACTGCCTTCGGCTCAGGTCATGATCTCAAGGTCCTGGGATCGAGCCCCGCATCGGGCTCTCTGCTCAGCGGGAGCCTGCTTCCCTCACTCTCTCTGCCTGCCTCTCTGCTTACTTGTGATGTCTCTCTCTGTCAAATAAATAAATAAATAAAAATCCTTAAAAAAAAAAAAAAAAAAAAAGTGCAGTTGGAGGTCCTCTATCCAGATCTCCTATCCACTACAAGCAAATGCCTTTCTAGACCATTCCTGAACTTCTCCAGGCATGGGAGTCATCTTCCTACCCAAGAGTTCATCCAGTTATTGCTGTCACCAAGATGTTCTGTTGAACTAAAAATCTACTTCCCTAGGACTTCTAAGGTCATTCACATTCTCTCTCTGAAGACACGAGAACACTTCTCCTCATAGCCCTTTTGCTGAGTTGAATGTGGCAATTTATGACTCTTCACCAACTAATAAGTAGTTCAAATTCCGTTTTACCATTTTCACATGAGGGAAGCTGTCCAGGAAAGAGTGGGGCTTCTGGACTTAGACAGCCCTATGTTCAAATTCTGACCACCACTGCCTCGTATGTGACCTTGAGCAAGTGCTTAACCTCTCTTAGCTTCAGTTTTCTCATTTTTAAAATGGGAACCTATTATCTACTCGCCAGATGTATGAAGGGCTACATAATAAGATAATGTGAGTAAAGCAGCAAGCCAATCAAAATCTCTCAAAATCCTAAGACTTTTTTTTTAAGATTTTATTTATTTATTTGACAGACAAAGATCACAAGCAGGCAGAGAGGCGGGCAGAGAGAGAGGAAGGGAAGCAGGTTCCCTGATGAGCAGGGAGCCTGATGCGGGACTCTATCCCAGGACCCTGGGATCATGACCTGAGCCGAAGACAGACGCTTAACCACCTGAACCATCCAGGCATCCCAATCCTAAGACTTCTGACCATCCTGCTTACTCTTCTATGATTGTGTCTCTAGAAGATAGGGTTCAAGACCAGACAGGCTCTTTAGGAAGGGTCTGAGTGGCACTAACTAGAGAAGGTTGTCACCTCTTCTGCTAACATATCTCTGTCAATGTGGCCTATGCCTGAACTAGCATCTCCTGTGATAGAATTGTCTCCAGTGGAGTGTATGGCCACCAGGCTTTCCCCTGCTTTTTCTCTTTCGCTAACACAGCCCTTGAGCTCACAGTGTTATAAAAGGAGCATGGGTCTTGGAGCCAGAGAAACTAACACAAAATTCAGATCCTGACTTCAGTCTTTGTTGGATTAGAGGAAATTGGTCCAGACTATAATGTCCCCACCTTGTCCTTTATGCAGTTGTTGTGGGGATCATACTGGCCTGCTACAAGGGCAGATCTATAGTCCCCGCCATCCCAGTTCCAGGCTTCAGAATAGTGCTCCTTTGTGTTCCCTTTTTCCTTTTAGCAGCTCTTTATATCACACACACACACACACACCCATTCAAGTGCCTGTGGGTTGTTTTTTTTTAAATTGTATCTATTTATTTGAGAGAGAGAAAGAGTATGAGCAGGGGTGGGGGGGTGCAGAGAGACAAACAGATTCCCCGCT
This sequence comes from Mustela putorius furo, assembly GCF_011764305.1. NCBI lineage: Eukaryota > Metazoa > Chordata > Mammalia > Carnivora > Mustelidae > Mustela > Mustela putorius. The sequence goes on along the minus strand of NW_025422005.1, from coordinate 38,013,271 downwards.
GAGCAGGGAGTTCAGACACGGGATTCCATCCCAGGATCCTGAGATCATAACCTGAGTCAAAGGCGATGCTTAACCAACTGAGCCACCCTGATACCCGTCAAATCTGTGTTCTTAGGTTATTTCTTAAAGGAAATACAGGACTTTGCATTTATCCCTCTTCCATGTCATCTGTTGGTTTCAGCCCAACATTCCAGCTGGTTGAGATCTTCTTTTCCATTTGTGTTTAAAATACAAAACAGAATTTGAGGAAAACCAAAGCCAAGAAAGAAAATCCAGCCATAATCCCAAGAACCAAGCCCAACTGCATGTCGATCCTGGGAGCCCCTCCTGTCTGTCCATGGGCAGCACCTCTTTGTTCCCAGTGACTGGCCAGTCTCCCATGATCCTGCCTTGCTCATCCAACATCATGTGGCCAACATTTCCTCCTCTGCTGCCCGATTTGCATAGCTACCATTTTAATGCCCTTCCCGGTATCGGGCTGTGATTACCTTCTTATCTCTTGTGTGTGTTTTGCTGTCTCTAGTGTCTTGCTATTAGAGATAATGCTGCCATGATCGCTTATGGTTGTTTGTTTCTTAAATTCCCAGGACTGAGCTAATTGGGTTAAAGGGCAAGGACATTTTGTAGTCCTTTCCATGTGTTGTATTGCTTTCCAAAAGGTTCAGCCGTGTCTCGAGCAGGGCAGACATGCATGTGTTTTGGGAATTTTTTTTTTTTAAAGATTTTATTTATTTATTTGACAGAGAGAAATCACAAGTAGGCAGAGAGGCAGGCAGAGAGAGAGAGAGAGGAGGAAGCAGGCTCCCTGCTGAGCAGAGAGCCCGATGCGGGACTCGATCCCAGGACCCTGAGATCATGACCTGAGCCGAAGGCAGCGGCTTAACCACTGAGCCACCCAGGCGCCCTGTTTTGGGAATTTTTAAAGAAGCATGGTAAATTAGCTTTCTATAGAGATGTACTTCTTCAACTCCTTTCTAGGCTAATCGTCTGGCATGCATTTGGGTATGTGAGATCCTTATAGGTTTCGATTCTATTATATGCCCTTTCTCCCAGTTTTGTGGTATGTATGTATGATCTTTTGTGTCCTAACCAAATTATCGAAAATAATGCTTAGTTCAGTGAAAAGAAAAGAGCCATGTGGTCCTCCACTAAAGACCCTCTTCTCATCACCAATCAGCCTTTTCTGAACTAGGTTATTCTAGTAGCTGGGATTCCTCCATCTGGTGAGATCACGTAACGGCTCTGAGATGTGGCATTTGAGCTTCCACCTGAAGGATGAGAATGGCTGTCAGCTGACCATTTGTCTGTCAGTCCATCCCTCCCTCTGTCCATTTTACATATGCTGTATGTCTAGCCTGTGCCCAGCACTCTGACAGGCACTGCTGCTCAGGTCTAAGCAGGGAGTCACACCTCAAGTGTGGCTCCAAAACCTGTGTTCTTTCCACTGTTCCAGAATGTACTGTTTTAGCCCCATCTGATCGGACAGTGAGGATATGGGCATTTATGTTTCATTAGAAAGGGGGGAGAGATTCCATATTCTGCCTCACCGTCTGTACCCAGAAGTTTCCTCCATCAGTGATTATGAAATTCATTCAGTCATTCGGCAAATAGTTATTGGGTGCCTACTGTGTGTCAGTCACTGGTCTAAATGTACAAAGGGCTTAAACTCTAGCAGAGGTGGAAAGGGATAGGGAGGAAGATGAACAGTAAATATAATAAATAAGAAAACTGCAGAAGGAAGTGAGTGCCCTGAGAAAAGGAAAAGCAGGGCGGAGTCAGGGAGACCGTGTGCAGTGAGGAGAAGGCTGGCCTCTCAGTGGGGTGCTAGGGGAGGCTCATCCAGACGGTGAAGGCTGAGCAGAGAGCCCAAGGTGCTGAGGTGGTCAGCACGGGGTGGGCAGCCCTGCAGGACCCTTACCGTGGGAGCTGGAGGGATCCCAGTGGTGGGAAGTGAGGGGCATTAAGTATGTCCTGTCTGCCTGGAGCCTCGGTTTGACTCATATGGGAGGAAGGGAGTGGGGGAGAGGAAGAAGGGTGGATTTTGCCTGATACTTGGAGACACTGTATGTAGCAACCAGCAGGATCCTAGCATAGAAGAAGCATTCTCATGAAGAAAATGTAACAGGAGGCTTCAGAAAAGATAGGCTCTCGAAGGAGGTGGTGGTGAAGAGTTCTCCCTCTGGATCCCTCCCTCTGATCTCTCCGGGAAGCTAGGGGTCCCTTGCCCTGGATGGAGGTGGGGGAGCTGGGAGCTGGGTAGTTCTAGGTTTGAATCCATGTCCCCTCTCCTGCTACATGAGTCCCATGGGTTCCTGAGCTTCTGTTTCTACATCAGAAAAACAAGAACGGTAATTCTCACTCTGTAGTATTGTTGGGAGGACAAAATGAAGAAGCACACTAGCTAGCTCCTGACAGAACTTGGGCCCTGGGGAGGCGCTCAGCTGCTGGTGCCCCAACGGCATGTGGAAGCAAAGGGATCCTTTCACTGATGCATCGTGTCATCAGACGTGGTGATGGCGACGCCGGGCATCCTGACTAGCTCTGAGACCTGGCAAGCTGTGTGTGTGTGTGTATGTGTGTGTGTGTGTGTGTGTGTGTGTGGTGTGTATCGGCCTCTTTTCTCCCCTGTGGTACAGCACCAAAAACACTGCCTCTGAGGGTTTGCTCTAGGATTTGGTGAAATCCCAAGTGAAAGTGTGTGAGCAGGAGCCTGGCCCTGGCTAAGTCCATGTCCTTTTGCTGGCGCAGCACCTTGGGTCCCTAGCAGGGCATGCACCTGTCGTCACCCTGGCAGGCCCGGCCCCCACCCTTTGCACAGTAAAGCTTGGAGAACCAGTTTTATCTAATGAAGGATTATATAGATGCTATAGATTATCAGCCTGTGTCTCAGCCCAGACGTTTCTAAAAAGAGAGCAAAATGGTCGGTGCCAGCATGGGGGGCCTGGGTCTAGTGGACTGGGTGCTCGTCAGATGAATGAATGAGAGAATAAATAAATGGCTTAATTTTTATTTTATTGGCGAATAATATAAAAGATGTTACTGCTTGTGATTCCTCATAGCAGTTCTCTGATACGTCTTTATTTCAAAGATAAGGAAACAGGCTATAAAGAAGAGTAATTTGAACTTCCCGAGTTACATAGTTAATGGATGGAACTTAAACCCAAGTGTCCCGAGGCAAGATCCAATGCTCCTTCCCCTCTACCAGGGGTTCTAAAACTTCAGTCCGCTTCAGAGTTTCCTGCAGGGCTTGTTGAAACCCAGACCACAGGTCCCGCCCCAGAGTTTCCGATTCAACAGGTCGGGTGTGAGGCTCAGGAATTTACATTTCCATCCAGATCTCAGGGTGACAGCCGCTTTGAGAATCACTGGTCTACACGAAGGCACTTTTCCACATTATAATTATGTTAAGTGGCATGTAATTACATCTTGGTGATTTCATACTAATGTGCCATGACCAGCAGGAGGTGTGGATCGAGGGCAGGAAGGATGGACGGAATGCCTGAGGCTCACAGCCAACTCAGCAGCCAAGTGCTTAGTGACTCTGGAGGTGAGTCTCACTGCTTTGGGACTCACTTTGCCATGTGGAAATGGGTTTCCCTCTGCCTTCCAGGGGTGGTGGTAGATTGGATGATGAGGTGGTAGATTAGAAGGGGGACTATTTCAAGGAATCAGTAGGGCAAAGCCTCCCTGTTTCAGTCATCTGCTGTGCCCGTTTCCAGGAGTCAGGGACAGGAAATAGAACAAAGAAAGAGCTAGACCCCCCCACATCCTCCCTCTGCACCAGTACCCTCCTGCCCCAAACAATAACCGGAATTATTGACAAGTACCTATATTGGGTTGTGGATTACCTGTCTCTGTTCTTGTACAAACTGTCATAGTTACATTTACCGTCCACTTTGGCCTCTTGGTTTCTGTTTTGTTCACTGATGTATTCTGAGTACCTGGCACATAGCATACACTCATTTAAAAAAATTTTTGAATAAATAAATGCAAAAGTCAAAGACTTAATAGGAGGCTGTTGCCCCAATCCAGACCGGAAGTGAAGCAAGGACCCCAAAGTTGGAGGAAGAGGAATGGAGCAGAGACAAACCCTGGAGTCTTGCAAATCAATCCCCGTGCGGGAGGGACAGGCCTGTCCCTTAGCTCCTGCCTAGGGGCAGACCATGGGTGTTCCTGATCAGAAACACCTGATCTGTGTTATGGGAGGAAGGAAGTAATAAATGTCCAGGGCCTGGACCACTCCCACACAGAGTCTTCTTTGGGAAGAATCTGGACAAGAGATCCTCCTCACCCCCTGGAATGGGCACCCGAAATTTATCCAGAAATTTTTAGTGACCCCAGGTTGCCAGCACTCACACTGGACACCCCCGGATGCATGGTAGCAGCCATCAGAGAAGCTCCTCAAGGAAAAAAATCGCCAGGGTGGCCTTCTCCAACTGTCCTTGGTTCTTTGCCATTAATTCCTCGGCAGTTCTCACTCAGGGCCATCTGCAGCCCTGTCCAGAACTCAGCAGAGATGGGATTGCCATGCTGGGAAAATTCCAGGGGCTTTCCGGTGTGAGTTGCACACCCAGCCCCAGGGCTGTGGGAATTGGCTCCTACTATGCCTGCCCCAACCCCGCCCTTATGTACACCTTTCCCTGGTTTTGGAGAATGGCAACTCCACTGAAAGGGTTTTCTGAAACCAAGGATGTGTCAGCCCTTTTTAAAATTGCCTTGTGCCTCTGCTAGTCTACCAGCCTGGATTGTCACTGTGCACCCGTCTTTCTTGCCGGACTGTGAACACTCAAAGGGGCCACGATGTGTTCCTCCTTGAGTCCCTGAGCCCAGCACAGGGCCGGGCACAGTTGCAGTCCTGGCCTCTGATGACCAAAGGCTGTGCCAAACGGGTAGTCCCTTCTGCCTGGAGGTTTAAGGCTTTGCAGGATCAAGAAAGCCCGTCATGAGAATGTCATGAGACCTCCCTGGCCTTGTGCCCCCAGGACAGGGCACCACCAAGTCAAGAAGGAAGGAAAAGATTTGGCAGTGGTGAAGTCTGAGGAGTCTGACCTCCCACTGCCTGGGGCTGCGTGAGGGCTCTACCACTCGCATCCGTGTGACCTTGAGTGAGTTCTTTAACTGGTGTGGGCCTTCGTTTCCTCCTCATAAAGTGGAGGTCTCAGGTTCCCACGAACAGCCAGAGTATCTGTAAAGCACTGAGAACTGCACCGGACACACAGTGCTGTGGAAATGCTCGTGGTCACTGTGAGCAGGGCCAGGAGGTGGGAGAGGGTGGAAGTTTCAAGGAATGGATATGAAGTTGGTGTTGGGAGAGGAGGCAGGAGAGGGGGGGTTGGGGTGAGACCTTAGAGGGCGTTGGCCCCAGGCTCAGTGCTGGCCTCTGAAGACGGCAGATAGCTGCTGAAAAATCAAGCCAGCATAGTGCGGTGGGTGGCCTGCGGAGAGAGGGGAACCCATGTTTTTGGAACAACCCAGGTGAGCGATGATGAGGAGCAGATGCCCACTGTCCTTCCTCCTTGAGTGTCAGCACTGCCAGGGGGGGGAACCCGGCTGCAAGCACCATTATGCAATGGCCCGGGTGGGAAGCACACCTGCTTCCAGAGCAGCCCCTCCTTCACGATCTGGAGCAAGGCCCGCCCTCCTCCTGGGTACTCAGCCCCTGTGAGCGGGAGATGAACTGTGTCTGGGGGTGGGAGGGGGCGACTGCAGGCCTGGATTTGACTCTTGTCAGGTCTTCCCCAAGCACTCACTCCCCTGATGCTGTGGAAACAGCATCCGTCCCTGTGGAGCCAGCATAGGTTGGAACCTTTCCTCTAGCACTTTTGAGTAACATGACCTTGGACAAGCTACTGAACCTTCTGGGTCCTCAGATTTATTAGCTCTGTAGAAAGAATACCGTGGGCACTGTCTTAGGGCTGTCGCCAGAAGTCCTGGGCACACGATATTCAGTAACATGCACCGCCTGGCCCTTGGCCTGACGAAGCAGGGAGCCAGGATGGCGTGCTCCGCCCATGCTTTGAGGCTGGCTCATTTATTTTTTTCTTGAATAAATGTGACGTGTAACATGGTGGGAGTTTAAGGTGTACGGTGTGTTACTCTGAAACACGTATACGTTACACTGTGATCGCCGATGTAGCAGTATTTATCGCTTTACTTAACAGTCCAGTATTATTGTCTGTATTCATTCTACTGAGCATTAGATCCAGGCTTCTTCACTACTGTTACAAGCCCGTTTCCTCGGTTACAGTGCCCGTGACCTTGAGTCCTCCTGCTCCCCCCACCCCCACCCCGCCCCTCCTCAAGTGAAGGAGCGGATTTAAGCCTCTGCCACATTCTTTCCCCAAACAGGGGCGAAGCCCCTGGCCCTGGATATGAAAAATGAGAGCCACTCACTACTGAGAAGCTATCATTGTGGGTAGAAGGAGGGAGGCCGTTAGTTCCTCTTTCCAATGGCTCTTTAAATTATTTTCATTTTGCTGACTTAGCACTTTTCTGAGCGGAAGGAGCTTTCATTCGGAGGCCATTTAAACAGATAGCCTCATTGGCTCCAATCTCTTGGGGGGGGGGATTTAACCCTTTGTAACCCACACTGGTGCTGCCTTCCTGCGGGAGGGGCCGTGAGGGAGTGGTAGGTAGCACATGAGGCTTTGCAGGGTGGGGCTGCCCTTCACTGAGCCAGGTGTAAAAACTGAGCACCACACCTACCTGGAGATTTCCAGCGTGGGCCCATTAAAGGCACAGAGGAAGTAGAGACTACGGTCAGATGTGAAGGTGGGTTGGGCTCTCCCAGTTTTTAAATTACAATCATAAGGTGGCTTCTTTTCTTTTTCTTTTTTTCTTTAAGACTGAGGTTTTGGTGTTTTGTGGGGGGAGTAGTCACTTTTTTTTTTTAATTTGACTTTTACTTAGTTAAGATACAGTGCAATATTGGTTTCTGGAGTAGAATTCAGTGATTCAGCGCTTACATACAACACCCAGTGCTTATCACAGGTGTCCTCCTTAATACCCATCACCCTTTAGCCCATCCCCCACCCACCTCCCTCCACCAAACTTCAGTTTGTTCTCTGTCTTCAAGAGTCCCTTATGGTTTGTTTTCCTCTCTCCTTTTTTCTCCTTTCCCCACATCCCATATGTCTATCTGTTTTCTTTCTTAAATTCCACATATGAGTGAGATCATATGGTATTTGTCTTTCTCTGATTAACTGATTTCACTTAGCATAATGCACTCTAGCTCCGTCCACATTATTGCAAATGGCAAGATTACATTCTTTTGCATGGCTGCTATATCCCACATTCTTTATCCTTTCATCTAAGACTGAGCTTTTGATCCAGACTTCCTTACGCAGAGTAAGAAGGGCAGCCAACAAGAGCACGTGAGGCCTCTCCCGCACCCTTCCCTGCCCAGGGCCAGGAGATCTTTCCATTAGCTTTGTTGAGCTCCTCCTTTCGGTCAGGATCCACACTGAAGACTTCACACTTTTAAAGCGTCACAACAAGAATTATTTCAGAATCAGCGTTACTGTCTTTATTTCTCCTGATGAGGACACCACAGCCCAGAGAGATTTCGAGAGGTTAGCTTTTTTGCACACTGTCACACAGCTAATAAGTGAAAGCTTCAGGATTCAAATCCAGGTTCTTCTGAGACCAAGCCCACTATTCTTTTCATCATGGCCTCAGTGCTTTCTAGTAGTCACACTGACCGCAAGCAGGCTGGGTGCCAGACCCTGACCTCTGGGACAGAGTTAGAGGAGTGCTCGTCTGCCACACACACCCCCACCCCACGTTGGGGTTAGGGGATGGCGATGTGCATTGTACGAGTTTCCCTTGTACAGCAGCGGGGATGGTAGAAAGACAGAAGCAAGAGCCCCACAGCAGGATAGTGCGCATACATGCTAGCACTGACTTTCTTCCTAGAGCAAAATACCATCAGCAAACAAAGAACCAGAGCTGCATGTATTCACATAAAGAAATCCCCAAAGCATGATGTGGTGTCAGAAAAGCAGGCGGTGGAAGGAAACTCAGGGCCTGAGTCGATGTATGTGAAGCCTTCCAACAGGAACACCACCACCGTTCAGGGACATGGAGCTGCACAGTCTGAGTGTGAGGACACAGGTGGAAAAGATGCCTGGGCTCTGGGGTCATCCTGCTCCGGGGAGGGATGGGCCAAGGTACAAAAGAGGTGTCTGCCATGTTGTCACTCTTTCACACAAAAATATAAAATGGGACCTGAAGAAAAAGAGCAGGAAGCAAAGGAGTTCTGATAGATCGTGCCTGGCAGGGTGGGGGTTCGGGGAGAGATGCGGGGGGGGGGGGTCTGCGCCAGGCACCTCCTCTTCGGTGTACCTGAACTGCAGACCTGGGCTGGGGTTCCAGTGTGTGGGTGCTGGCGTGAACCCCTCCCTCACAGACTCTTGGCAGGATTAAATGAGGGACCAGTTGGGAAAGCACTTTTTAAACTGTAAAATGTTGTAGGAATGTAAATGGATGCCCCCCCATGCCTGTGCTATTTTCTGGCCCATTTTCCTGGCTAGTTTGCCTCTTTCTTGAGGGCCAAGACAACTTTGAATCCGTCCCTTGACCCCAGTCTAAGCTCAGGAACTACTGCTGGCTCTGGGCCAGAACCCCAGATCACAGGCGCCGCCGTGAGTCCCTTCCGCCGCCTCTGCTCCCCAGGACTGTTTGCACTGAGGGGAGACAGATCGTTCCAGGCTTCCACATCTGTGGACACACAAGATCAATTGCTCAGTGCTGTGTCAGGCACTTAGAGGGAGAAAAGTCCAAAAGAAGCCTATCCGTGGGCCCTGTGGGTACCATGAACGCTGTCGTGGTAAGACACCCTTCCGGCCTCTCCCCTCCGGCCCCACACAAGGTTGTCTCCTGAGCTGCACATCCCCTCCACTGAGTCTCCACAAAGCCCTTGCTTGATCCTTCTATGGTCCTAAGGGAGGCTTGTCAGGATTCCCATGAGGGAAGATGAGGATACCAAGGCTGGAGCGGTCCTAATGAGCAGAGCCAGGATGCAAATCCGGGACTGGCGGATTCCCAAACCTATGCTGTTCTCCGTGGGCAGAGGTGTCTCCATGAACCGCAAAGGCAGAGCTGCCACCAGGGAATCTGTGGATGGCAACGAGATGCAAATCCCCCTCCTCGTGATTCGTGGACGGGTGACTCAGGCAGGGACTGGAGTGGGTAATCATGTTTCTGAGCAGACCAGAGTGGCTGCCACTCGGAGCTCCCTTTGTATTTTGCATATGCAGTCTCTAATTAGACTTAGCCTTAATTGCAAGATTTCCATACGCCCTGCAACTGCCATGCACTCTGTCTGGGTATAAACACGTCCATCAAGCGAGAAGCAAATTGTAGCTGTTGCCTTGGCCCTGTCATCCTGTTTGCTCGCTCTGCTATAGCTCCTCTGGGGATGTACTCAGCCTTCCCCTGTGAAAGTGCTCTGGGGCCCACATTTTAATCAAAAGCGTACCTGCCTCTAGGAAAAAGAATAGAGGCACTGCTCAAAAGTGATTAAATTTAATAACCAAAAGACCAGAAAAAGTCTGCTTTGCAATGCATAATTTCACCATATATTTATTTATTTCATCATGTGGCCACATTCTGTATGCTGTATGGGGACACTTTATTAAAAATGCCATTTATTTTAACAGCAGCAATAACGGGAAATGCACACCTTTTTTTGCCTCCCCACTGTGTTAAAGACATTTGTGGTTATTAAATTACTCTAGAGTAGAGGAGTGCCTGTCTCCAAATTTACTCTGAAGTATTTCAATAAAATGATCTCAAATGTTTATTCACTCAGCAAATACTCACCCAAAGCCATTCTGGGCCAGGTGCCTCCTGGCACGGGGAATAAGGAGGTAGAGCAGACAGAGTCCCTTCCAGAAGCTGGGCATGGGGTGGGGGGGAGGGGACAAAGGCACCCGAAGGCACAGAGCCAGGCCCCCGGGGCTATTGAAGCAGTGTTTGTTCAAGCTCCAAATGAATGAGTGAATGAATGGAGGAGGGGTTGGGTAGCTATGAAAAAAAGAAAATTCGATGCCTCGCAGTTGCAGAGCTGGGACTGAAGCTGTGTGGGGAATTGCAGGGGCACAAAGGAAGGACTGATTAGTTTTCCCTGAGTGCCCTAGAGGAGGTGATTCCTCAGCCCCTTTTCAGGTGAGAATGAATTTCAGGTGAGACTCTCAGGGCCTGAGGCCTAAGGCCATAACCCAAGCCCCAGCCCCGCCCTTGTCTGCACAGCTGCCCCCACTTCCTTCACTTCACCGACCCTGTCTCCGAGGGGAGCAAGGCTGGCTTCCCCGCCAGGCCCCGTGGAAGGAGATGGAAGGCCACTCCCCACCCGAGGAGGCGTGCTCCAGCCTTCTGCTGCGGCTCCCTTCCCAGCCCATCCTGATAGCTCCTTGAATGTCGTCCCGTCCCCGCCAGGAGCTACGAGGTATGTTTCATAAGCACAAGGACCAGAAGAGAGCCTAGCATATAATGGGGGCTCAAAAGCTGGGTAAACAGACAGGTGAGCCAACTGCATGAAGGACAGAAGCAGCTCGGTGTTTCCTCAGCACCTTGAGAGGTTCTCAGTGGGGTCTGGAGTGCAGAGTCCCAGTGGGACCTGCTGAGCGACCAGGCTGCGGGGTGGCGGGCCCCTGGACTAATGGGCTGGGCACTGCCCTGACGTGGGTGGCCACAGGGAAGGATGTTAAGCCTGGGAGGACATGGGCCGACGCGTGCTTCAGAAAGACCGCTGTGGTGGAATTGTAGACGATGAACAGGGGAGGGTGAGGACTGAGTGGGGGCGGACAGTCAGGAAGGAGGCTGGTCGAAATGGTGGAAATGTGGAGACCAGAGCAAAGCAGGAGTGGTGGGGATGAAGGAGTGAGGCAGGTTAAAAATGGAAATGTGTATTTGGGGTGAAGCCACTGTGACTTGCTGATGAGACGGAGAGAGGAGAAGAGTCAGACTCAGCGATGACCCCCCCCCCCGCCCCATTTCTGGTTTGGCTGAGCAGGTGGGCCGTGATGTCATTCACTGGGAGGGGACAGGGACTTATTCTCCCAAGGGGCATTGAGGCAGGGCTGAGGGGAAATACTTCTTCTAATCGGAATCTAATCGGCAGATCATGAATCACGCTGTTTGAAAGCAACATCCAAATATGGGTCTCATGTTTGGGGGGTGTCTGATGAGCCCCAGATAAGCAGTTGGCAGGATTGCCTTTTGAAGGTGAGACCGATGATGGCCTGTCTGGTGAGGGGCCACTCAGAATCTGCCCTTCTCTACTGACTGCTTACACCAAGTTGTACTGCTTTAGTCCCCGCCCCCTCTTCCCTTAAAAATAACTTTGAGGTAATGGAATGAGCATAGGATTTCCATTCTGAACAAGCAGGCATAAGTCTCCGCTCCATTACAAACCAGACTCGGACAGAGACATCTGGTCCCTTAACCTCAGCTTCATCAGCTGTAAAATGGGAACATGGATGCTGTCTTTCTTACGGTGTCACTGTGACACTAACTGTTGAAGGGATTGAGCAGTTTAGGAAACTGAAAAGGGCTGTTCAGGGGGAAGAAGCCAGGAAATGCCACAGATGAGTGGGAGATGGGGGCAGGGCCCGCAGAGGCAGGGTGTGGGGGAGCAGCTCTGTGCCTCCCCTCCTCCTCAGAACCTTGAGGCCAGTCAAGTGGCAGCTGATGCCACAGATTCCTAAAATGTGCCCTCCATCCAGGCTCTGCCAGAGCCTTCCACAGAAGGCTGAGCTCCCCGCCCACCGCCCCAGAGAATACCGTTGGGGCTCATTCCTTAGAAAACTGCCCTCAAAGAAGCTCACCATTTTGTGACACCATTTTGTGCTCACCCATTTTGTGACAGCCCCCTCCCGGGTCACCCACCTCTCCTCTCTGAGCACCCAGGGGGTCCTGTGCCGTCCCTATGCCGGCCCAGACCCCAATCCTTTCCGCTGTGAACAAACTCCCATTTATGTTCTCTGTCGGAGCCCTCCTGGCCCAGTACCTTATAGATCCCTCCCTGTCCTCCTGCCTGAACCTGGCTGTCCCTGGGGAAAGGAACCTTTCTCCTTTGGGTCAGCTCCTGGGTCACTCCTCACCTCAGGCGCTGTCTTTTCTAGGAACTTTCCTAAATGCTTTCCCTGGGCACGGTCCTCACTTCAGTTCTATTTGCTCCTCTGTCTTTCCCACTTGCCAGACCAAGGACTTCTCAAGGACGGCGACTATGTCTCCCTTTCCTGTGCCCCATGCATAGCACAGCATGGCCTCACTCAGCAAGGGCATCAGTCAGGGATGCCAAGCATCCTATCTGTGGAGAGTGGATAAGCAGCTGTGGTTTCTCCAGAGTGAGGGGACACTGTGCCCCGCAAGTGGCCCGCAGTCCTCGGGGGTGCCCAGAGACAGCTGGGCTGGGCTGCAGGAACCGCTCCCTGCGGGTTTTCCCAGGAAGCCTGTCTCCCCCGGGGCTGCCGGCCTGGTGTCTCTCACGTGCACTTCTGTTTTAACCCCATTCACGGGGGCCACAGCCACGTAATTGGATTGAGCAGACACTGACAAGGTCAATTTGACAATTTCATTAATCTTTTATTAAACACAGGCCCTGAGCTCCAGCCAGGCTCGTCTGCTTGCCAGCCCCAGAACGTGCCTGGCATATTCCTGTCTTGCGTGGCTCCTTCAGACCAGATGTGACTGTCCGGGTGATGCCAGTAGCTCCTGGGAGCTTCCTGGGACTGGGGGTGACGCTGAGCAGGTCCCTTAGCCACCCAGCCCAGCCCAGCAGGGGGAGGGAGTCAATAGGTGTAAAGCACTCGTAACAGACTCCGGCCTGTATTTAGAAATCTACGTTAGTATTATTACTAGTCCTATTACTATTACTGCTACTACTACTATTAACTCACAATACCTTCAGATGTAGGGATGAGGACCTCATTTTGTTAAGGAGGAAACTGAGTCCCCGCCAGGGCAAAAGTGTGCTCAGGGTCTTACCATGGGGACAAAGAACAACAAACAGTGGGACTGGAATGTTGGGAAAAGGCTGGGTTGTGAGAGCTGTCCTCTGCCTCCCAGGGCAGTTGGAGGATTGGAGGCGACGCTGGGGATGGTTTGGCCCTCACCGTGTGGGCAAATGCTCAGCACAGGTCTGTTGAACGAAAGCAGGAAGGAAGATGTATGGAAAGCTTACGCAAGCGGGAGCTACTTTAAAGTCACATGGAAAGGGGCACAGGGGAGAAGAGAGCTGGAGGACGTGAGCCTTTAGGACTCAGAGAGAAGCGGGGGACAGAAAGCACCAGCCAGGGGACAGCATAGGTGGAGGCTGAGCTGGAGCAAGAGTGCTGGGAGCAGAGTGAGGGGGCAGGGGACACGGTTCAGGAAGGTGAGGCAGAGGTCACATCCCAAAGGCCTTCGGAGAGAAAGGGTTCCGGCAAGGAGTCATGCCATCCAGTTTCTGTTGCAGAAAGTTTACTCTGGCTTCAGAGGGGAGGCCCAGAAAAGGATATACTTTAGACAGGGAGGTCATTGGGAGGCTGCTTCAGGAATCCAGGCAATAGGAAATAGGAACTCAGAAATTGTGGGGACACAAGGGCCAGGAGGGGCCGGAGAGAGGGGTCAGGCAGAGACAGCTGCCCAAGGCAAAGGCACACTTGCTTTGGAGCTGCGGGAGCCGGGGAGCAGGTGCCCTGCCAGGGCTAGGTGGTCAACCCCAGCACCTGCCCCCCAAGGGACAGCAAGGAGGGTGGTTCTTGCCTGGCTAAGTCAGTCCCCGTGCTTCTGGGCCTGTTAATTAGTGGTGACAGACAAGGCATAAAATGAAACCTTCCTGACATCCCCATGCCTTGTGCTTGTCTTCATAACTATAAACAGACAAGTTGTCTCCATCATGAAAAGTTAATAGCTTCATTGGGAAGGCCAAGGACTCCCATGTGGGAATGGACAGACTCTCCCAGAGGAATGAGAGGCCATCAAGAGCGCTTGGCTAGTTTGTTGGGATGCCACTGAAAGTCTGAATCAGTTGTACCTCCAATATGCAGCCTTTTCCTGGATCTCTGAACCTCAGGACCCTCCTTCTTTCCTGATCCCAGCTCTCCCACAAGTGCCCCAGGGTGCTGCCCAGACTGTGTCCCCTCCAGTCGATAGACTGTGATGCCAGCCATGGTGGCAGTGGAGCAGTGGGGGCAGACAGACAAACAAGGAGACACAGTGCCAGGAGTGAGGGGTGACCCACGAGGAGAGGTAGAAGACTGTGTGTAAGGAATTATTCATCCAAGAAGGCTTCCCGGAGGAGGTGAGGTTTGCCCTAGATCTTAAAGAATGCTCAGGGGCTTCTACCTCCGTAAGTAGGCCGGTGGGGTGATGAATTTGGAACATCTCTTGAAGAACTCCCTTGTGTCCTAATACCGGTCTTATATCTGGCTATAAAATCCCTACAGAGGTGGAAGACCCAATTTTGGATCTTCCCAGGGCAGGGCCTAGAGCACCAGATGTAAGGCATAAAGGCACATTCAGTGGGAAGGCTCCCCACAATGAAAGAGGAGAAAGAAAAAAAGGAGCAGGGATGGTGAGAGAATGAGTCGAGGTTCTCAGGAAGGATCCTTAAACCCGTCCAACCAGTCTGTCTCCTGCTGGGAAAGCTTCCGTGACTCCCCACTCCCCCAGGACAAAGACTTACCTCTTAGCTTAGCTGGCAGAGCTCTTTATATCTGGCCCACCAGGCTTCTCCCTACTGTTCATCTTCCTCCCAAATGCAACGTTGCACACCTTTGGCTTCTGTATTTCCTTGGACAGCCCCAGACAGCTGCCACCTTCTGGCCTTTGTCTCTCTGCTTCATCTTTCTGGAAGGTCTTTTCCATCCAGTGAACACTGGATGGAGAAATTTTCTCACTGGGGAGAAATTTTGAGGCCAGCGTCCTGCACCTCCCTCTTGTTCATGTCCCCACCCTCCAATGCAGGGAAGCTTCTTTCCCTCATTGTAACTTCTGTGGCTCACCAGAAGCTGTAGGGTGAAGGGGGAAATGTTCAGCCTCTCCAGTCAGATTGCCACTTGGGGGTAGGGGTAGTTTCGGACCCAGATGTACTACGAGTGAGCTGTGTGACCTTGGGAGAGTTATTTAATCTCTCTGTGCCTCCGGTTCCTCGTTTGTAAAATAGAATAATAGTAGGCTCTATTTCACAGGGTGGTTACAAGGATTAAATTTGTCAATTCTGCAAAGCTCTTAGAAGAATGCATGGCAGATGGCGAGCATTCACTGAAGGTTAGCTGCTGCAACTGGTGTTTTAACTTCAAATGTAATAAAGGGCAACGTAGAAAAATTGGGGGCGGGGAGCCCCAAATTAAAAAGATATCCTATCCCCATTCAAATAATTGTTAGATTAGTATATGCCTTTCTAGTTTTCTACTGAACGTGTTTTTTTGTTGTCTATCTGTTACATACACACCCACTAAATCCACACAAATACCACATCTTTCTTTGTAGATTGCTTTTCTCACTAAACAACATATAAAAATGCTTCAGTAAACAAGCAGTATTTTTATCTGTCTTTGCAGCCACGAAGGCTCGCTCAGAGCCTAGTATAGAATATGGAACTTTGTGGAAGGGAAGGAGAAGGGGGAACAAGATAGGCAGGCAGGCTCTGAGCTGTAGGTTTTGGCCGCTTCTGAGAGTCGGCGGCTGCTCGCACTGTCACCGAGTCCTTCCCTCACTTTAGTGATGGATCCTCAGCCCAGAGAAGGGAGGGGCTTCCCTGCTCACCCAACAGGTCAATAAGAGGGAGACTGAGGCCTGCTGGTCTTTTTCCTCAGGTGACAGGTGGCCACCCTTCCCTTCCCAGCACCCCGCCCCCCCACTTCCTCAGAGTCCTCCTGGCCTCCGGTCAAGTTCCCTCCCTATTCAAGACCTGATGTGTTGCCCTGTACCCCGGACAGGAACAGCCTTCTTACCCAGGCCCAGCCACACTTTGGGGCCTCCCCACGAGCCTGAGTTTGCAGGAAAGACTGGGTCTCAGGCAGGCAGGTTTAGGGAAGGGAGCAGATGGAGGTGGCCAGTGGGGAAAAGTCGCCAACACCAGAGAGATTTGTTTTCTGTATCCCCAGATGGTGGCAGGCTACCTCTCAAAGGCAGCGGTATTTTGGAAAATCATCTTCCTAAAAGAAGGGAACAGGATTTAGGCTCAGTCATTCTCATCTGTCCCTCACTTGGTGACCCAGACAATCTCCTGGAAATGAGCTTCTAAGTCTGGCCTCCCTTGGCCAGCAGACCTCAGTAGGCCCCACGGGTGGCAGAATAAAACGTCCCCTTGGTGAGTGCTGTGAAGTGTGTAAATCTGGCGATTCACAGACCTGTACCATTGGGGCTAATAATACATTATATGTTTATAAAAATTTTTTAAAATTAAAAAAAAATTTTTTAAAGATTTTAAAAAATTAAATTTTTTTTTTTTTTTTTTTTTTTTAAAAGCATCCCCTTGCAGGCGCCTGGATGGCTCAGTGGGTTAAGCCACTGCCTTCGGCTCAGGTCATGATCTCAGGGTCCTGGAATCGAGTCCCACATCAGGCTCTCTGCTCAGCCGGGAGCCTGCTTCCTCCTCTCTCTCTCTGCTTGCCTCTCTGCCTACCTGTGATCTCTCTCTGTCAAATTAAAAAAAAAAAAAAAAATCTTTAAAAAGCGTCCCCTTGGTAAGAGGGGGTTGTCTTCTGGGGCCCTCCCCACAAAGCCTCCCAAGCATTGCTCTCTGTGTCACTCCCTCGGTGCCCCTGGGACTCTGCAGATACTGTGCTGTCCTGGAGCTAGAGCTACCATGGCCTGTCGAGCCCCTTCTCCTCCTCTCCCTCAGAGTAGCCATTCCCTCTGCAGGACTCCTCAGGCCTGAGCTTACAGCCAGCCTCCATGCTGTGCCTCACAAAACCTTTGCACCCCTGGCACAACTTTAGTGGGGCCACTGTCCTACCCCTGGGTGGTTCTTCGCCCCATCACAGAAGAGGCACCTGGGTGGCCAAGCTGAGAGTGGTTCTATAGCAAATGCCTGGGTGTGGGCCTCAGGGTCAGGCCGATTTCCCACAAAGGCAAACTTCTAGCAGACATGTGTTCGTTAGCTGGAACCATAGAAAATCCTGTGTTGCCTTGGACAAATCCCTTCACCTTTCTCTGAGCCTCAGTTTCCACGCCTGAAAACTAGCAATGACCCTGCCCACACCACAAGGTTAAATGAGCAAACGTGTAGGAAACACTGAACACATAGAGAACGCTTGCCAGTGCTCTTTCTCTCCCCTGCCCCTTTCCTTTCCGGAAATATCACTCTCAACTCATAGAGTAGAATATTTCTAGAGGCCCAAAGTGACCCCAACTCAAAGTCAAACAACAGATCTCACCCCTGCTTGGACAAGTAAGGGTCTGAGGTCCTTGAACTCCAGCTGGGGTGTCTCCCTGCCAGACTCTGGTGTGGACCCCTCTGACCTGAGCCTCCTGCACTGGCCATTCCAATGGGCAGCTGCAGAGAATGCCCAGTCTCTGGCCTGTGGAGTCCAGGCCTCCACAAAGCTGGATTTAACGTGAGAAGCACACCAAGCACTGGGGAGTTTCTGCCAAGGAAGATTAGTCTTTGTCACCTGCTAGTGTATAATTTAAAAGGCTATTTCGGCAGAGCCCCGGGATGCCCACCAGCAGCCCCCAAAATGCCTTCTGGAAGATGACGCCCCTGGCGTGTGCTGATGGGCCCGAGCACGTGACCGAGTCTCAGCAGAGGTGCTCTCTCTCTGTCCCTTGGCAATGGCAGTCGGGCTCCTGTCAGCTGAGCTAGAGATCCTGCATCTGTCCGGGGCTGATTAAGTCCTTCTTGCTGGGCCAGAAGCTAAGCCTCTGGGCAAGGTCAGGGCTGGAAGGAGAGCCAGGGAGAAGGTGACTAGTCTCCCAGCTGGGGTACTCCACTCAAGGATGACTTCAGCAATGTGACCAGATGGCTTAAACTGTCCCCTCTCAGTGATTGTTCCAGATGGCTGAGGCTGACCCTCTGGAGCATGGCCACCTTGGATACGGTGCCCCTGGTGTTCCCTGCGGCTGCTGAGGGGAACTGTATTCAAGGAAGTATTCTGGACTCAGAGGTCGGAGACCTTTGATGCAGTCGCTTTGTTCATTCCTTGAGTCGTCCATCTGTTCACTGCTGCGTTCATTCATTTACCAAATACTTATGGACTTGCTATGATATTCCTGGCTGTTTTGAATGCTGGTATTTGAGAGTCCTCGTGGAGCTGGTATTCTAGCAGAGCGAGACAGACAGACAAAAAGGCAAGCCGATTTCTAATGGTAAAGATTAGTGGTTTGCAGGAAAGGAAAATGGGGTAGCAGACACATGGTGCAAGGATGCTGTTTAAGGAAGGTCTTCTCGAAGAGGACGGCATTTGAGCAGAGACCCAAATGGAGCCAGAAAGCCACCCCATGGGGCAGCTCGGAGACTGCCATTGCTTTACCCGACCTCGGGATCAGCCCATGCGGAGCCCCTGAGTCAGGGAGTGCTAAGGTGTCCTAGCAGAGGCATGAGGCCAAGGATACAGGACGTGATGTAGGAGAGAAGCAGTGGTAGGCAAGTGGACGTGATGAGATGGGCTGTGCAGTAGGGACCAGAGTTGTGGCTGCCTCAGGGCTCCAGAACTGGACCAGGGATGTGGGGAGTGGGGACACACAGGGGGTTGAGCCTTCGTCTGTGGAAGTTGAGCCAGATCTGGGAAAGGCTTCCCACTTCTGAGCTCTGAACTTCAAGAGGAAAAGAAACATGGAAGAGTGAGGTTTCTGGAAAGGGTTGTCAGGGAAGGGGTGAGGGTCCTGCTTGGAGGTTCTGTGGACCTGACCGGAAGCCCACATAGTGATCCCCTCCTCTTCACCACCTCCTCACAGGACTGGCACATGGTGCACACATCCGAGAGGGAGGGAATATGACCTGACCGCGTGCAGAAGAGGGGAGTGACAGCATTAGCCGGCTCTGGAAGGCTCTGTCCCAAGGGGCACGATAGCCACACTTACCTGAAGGCTGTTGTAAGCACAGGGCCCGTGGGTACACGGCAGCTGTGCCAGAGGCGGGAGCTGCAATGGTGAAGGGATTCCCACCAGCACCCGTGCGGATGGCAGAAACAGGCTCGTTTGCCTGGAGCAGGGCAGACCCAGATTTGCCCATCGGTGTAGCGCTCTCTGGGGAATAAAGTGCCTCTTGGGGGTCCCGAACTCATTCCACAACTACCCTGGATTACAGAGGAAGACAGATGCCTGTGAACACTGGCTTCACCTTTGCTTTCCCACCAGCCTAAGAGCTGCTGGCCCCCACTGGTGTTTCCTTGGGCCCCCTTGGTGGGGGTTTCCCTGCCGTGGCCTCTGCTGCCCGGCACAGTGTGTGGCGTGCCGAGCCCCAGGGTGCTATGGCACAAAGACTTGGGTTTCTGAACCAAAGGCGTTGAGATGGACTCCCACTTCCACATTCACAAGCCACGTGATCTCAGAGGTGTTCCTTCACCTCTCAGAACCTCGGTTCCCCCACCCGCAGCATGGGTACAATCCATGCCACGAGGCCCTTGTGAAGGCTTCAAAGAGAAGGCTGTGAATTGCCTGGCGCCGAACCTGGCACACAGAGGGTGTGCAGATATTGTTTTCTCGTCCTTCTGCTTTTCCACCACCTAGGATCAGTGGTACCAGAGCTGTAGACCAGAGCTGGCATCAGAAGGGACAACAGCATTTCTGTCTCTCAGTGGTGGGCACGAATGGAGGCTGACTTGGCAGAGAGCAACCTAAGTGCTCCCCCAACATTGGGAGGTTCCAGAGAGTGGCAGGGTGGGCATCCACCCTGGTCACCAGATGGGACCTGGAGACGTGTTGCCGTGACTGGCTGCGTCGGGTTCCAGGTTGGCCACTGGAATCTTGTATGCAGCTGGGGGTAGGCCTGGGAGCAGTTCTGACACCTGTGCCTCCCTGGTCCTGGAGACGTCTGCCCTGGGAGGGGTGGGCAGACTCCCTGCCTAGGAGGTCACCACGCTTTCTCACCCAGCTGAGCAGAGCAGAGAAGGACTGCATCCTCTGGCCAGCTGTCTCCTTTTAGCCGTGGTATTGGCTACTTTCCCTGCGTCGTGGCCTCAGTCCAGCTGCTCTCCAAGGGTGTAGAAACAAACGGCCCCTAGGAGAGTGGGAGAGGAGCCCCCAAGGGTGAGGACTTGGGGATGCGAGGCATGCCAGTGCTCCTGGCCATACAAGCCACATGTTCTGCCCTCAGGCTGCCTCCTGGGCTGCCCAAAAGTGCCTGAGGCCAGGCAGGGGAGCAGAGAACCAGCTGTAGGGCTTCCACAGAAAAGATCTGGGAGAAGTCACCAAGTCTCTCTGTGCTTCCATTTTCTCCTTTTTTTCCCAGCTGAAGTAAATGAACTCTCTGTCATTGCGAGACTCCGTTAAAAACAGTAACTGTGTGATTATTTTGTATGTGTACAGAAATTCAGAGCCAGTGAAGCTCTTTGATGGCATTTGATACTCAGGAGACTTTATTCAGATCATCTTGAATTCCCAGAGTACCCCCCGGGCAGATACTTTTATCCCTAGTTTTAGCTGAGGACACAGGCTCAGAGAAGTCCGTCAGCAGGCCTGAGGTCACGTGGCTGGTGAGTGGTGGAGTCAGGATTTGAGTCCAAGTCTACTTGGCTGAAATCTCATGATCTTCCTACTCACCCCCCTGGGAAAGTACTGCTCGATAAAAGCACAAAAGAATCATCAGGAAGGAAGCCAAGCCTGGGCCAACTTCTCCCTCTCTCTCCTTGCTGCCATGGAGCACCCACCCAGACTCTCTCGGATATGTTTATGAATCCATGATGGTGTGACAGGGGTCTGGGTGGCACCCAGTGCTGAGCAAAGGAAGTGAGATGTGGTCTGCCCCTTCCTTCCTTCCTTTCTTCCTTCCACACACGTCGCCCCAGACCCTACCATGTGTCTATGTTTGATTTCCATGTTGGATTCTGATCTGTTACATGAATGAGTCTGCTGTTCCTGAGCAGTAGGATGGGATAAATATGCAAATCTCTTTGTCTCTCTCATTTATTTTGTTGTAATGAGGTTTCTCTGGCATCATCATGTCCTCAGCAATAGACAAAAAAAAAAAAAAAAAAAAAAAAAAAATGCCACCTCCTTCCTCCAGATGTCATTTTAGAGACGTTATTCCTGTAATGTGAGGGACACAGTTGTTGGGTACTATGAAGATCCTGATATCCCGCTTGGTCCTGAGCTAGGAATAGAAGCCCCTCTGCTTTGAGAGTGAGTACGTGAGGTTGAGGGATATGTCAAGGCCCTGCAATCAGAGGGAGCTGGACCAGCGACCTGGTTTGATTGTGAAAGTCATTCAGTGAGGCTTTGTGGAGCCCTGTCCTGTGCCCAGCCCTGTGTGAGGTGCTGGAAATGCAAAAGAAATCTGAGACCCTCCCTTCAAGCAGTTTGCTATTTTCCTGAACTGAGTTTATAATCCAGGAAGGCTTCATGGAGGAGGGGATTCTTCCATCAGGCATATTACCCCACAGATATAGCCCCCGCCTCAGTGTGATTGCTCCCTAGAGTTTGAAAGGCCCTCGCCAAAGCAGCCACAAAGCCAAGTCTGCTGAGGATGTCTGTGAATTGTCAACCGCTAACGAACAAGTCAGGAAAATGAAATGTATATATTTCCTCCTCATCCTTAAGCCTTAATGCTTCTTTAGTCTGGAAGGTTCCATCCAGGTGTGTCCTGACTTTGGATATTCCAATCCATTTCTGTGACTCCCTTGAGAAGTACCTCTCATCTCTGAGAGGAGAGTTTCCTTGCTTTGGAAAATGGAGACAGCCATAAAAACGACATGCTTCTACAAACCACCCTTCCCTTATGAATATAATGGTAACTTGTGGTGGCCCAGTTCCAACAATATCACGGCCATTTTTCTGAGCCTGACGTTCATCACCCTCCACAGCTTCCCTCGACCTGACTTTATTTATTCAACAAATAGTTTCTAGGGACTATCTATGTGATGTGTACTGTTCTAGGGTGAGACAATGCCCCAAATTCCTATCCTGTGGAGCCTCTGCTCTAGTTGAGAAGATGGACCAAAAAAATAAGTAAACAAACATCTGATCTCATTTCAGGTCATGTTAAATGTTATGGAGCAAAGTGTAACTGGGTAAAGAAAATAGAGATCAAATTAATTCAGCAAAAAATTATTTATTTTAGAGAGAGACAGAACATGTGAGAGTGGGGTGGGGCGGGGGGGGCAGGGGCAGAATGAGAGAACATCCAAGCAAACTTCTTGCTGAGCACAGATCCCGAAGGGGCCTCGATCTCATGACCCTAAGATCACGACCTGAGCTGAAACCAAGAGTCGGATGCTTAACTGACTGAGTTACCCAGGCGCCCCTCAGCAAACACATCTTGAAGTCCCAAGTTTGTGCTGGGCCTTGTTCTGGGTCCTGGTATGGATGCCATCTGGCTGGCCTACTCTCCCACTGGCCCCTAAACTCTGTGCTGCCCACAAGATGTGCTCTTCCTCCCTTTCCCTCCACTTCCTTCCCCTCGCTGCCCTCGTATGCTCCCTCCTTCCATCTTCTTTTCTCCCCTTCTTTCCTTCCCAATTAACTCCCCAAACATATCTTGATATCCTATGTGCTGAGCATTAGGTCAGGAAATGGGAACTTTCACAGGCACCCTGAAATTGCCCTCAGTTTCCATGGCAATATTTATATTGCCTCAATCTCCATGGCAATATTTCTCCTCCCAATATCTGTAATTCTGAATTACATTTCCTACTGTACTACATTGACTATATCTTTTATATCTTGACTATGTTTTATATCTATTTGAAATAATGATGCTTACCTTTTTCCCAATTTTTACTGAGACTACCTATGCTATTTCAAATTGGCCCTCATTTTCAGATAGATATTCTTTAGCTAATGAGGAAGAGCCTTCCATTTTTAGTCCACTCATTTTTCAAAAAAAACTGTCATTGCCTGCTTTCATTTTTTTCAAATTACTATCAGTTCTCTGATTTGACCCATTTTGTTTCACTATTACACTTCATTAACTCATCTTAGCATTCCTGGTGTGAACCTTCTTGATCTTGCTACACTTGATTTACAGGTATTTAATTTATTTTATTTAGAATTTTGGCTTTTATAAGCACAAGAGAAATTTTTTTATAGCTTTGATATCAAGCTTGTTATCTCAATAGGATAGTTTCCTATCTTTTTATATGCTTTAGAAGAGATATTTATCTGAAGAACTGTCAAACCTCAAATATTTGAGGGGAAAGGCACATAAAACCATTTGGGCCAAGAGCCTTTTTATAATTTCTCATTTTCTTCTATGGTTACTCAGAACTTTTACTTCCTTTTTTTTTTTTTTAAGATTTTATTTATTTATTTGGCAGAGAGAGAAATCACAAGTAGACAGAGAGGCAGGCAGAGAGAGAGGGAGAAGCAGGCTCCCCACTGAGCAGAAAGCCTGATGTGGGGCTTGATCCCAGGACCCTGAGATCATGACCTGAACCAAAGGCAGAGGCTTAACCCACTGGAGCTACCCAGGCGCCCCACAACTTTTACTTCTAAAGTCAATATTGGTAATATACAAAAACTTGTCCCTCTTCTCTGGACAACCTTGTCTCTTGTAATTAAAAAAAAAAAAAAAAGTATCCACTCCATTGTTATTATGGCCCCTTTATTTTGTTGGTTTATGTTGGTCACTTTTTCTTAATTTTGTTTGTCAGAAGTTTGTCATCACACTTACTGCTTTTGTAAAAGGAAAAACTAGCTGTTGGGTTTCCTTATTAAACCTACTATTTTTCTGTTTGCTAATTTATTAATTTATAGCTTTATTACTTTTTTTCTACCAGCTTCCATAGGTTTCTTTTTGGTTCTTTTTCCAGATTATGTAGTTACAGTTTTATTTACTTTTCTTAGTATTTCCTATTTAATTAAGAATGCATTTGAGCATAAGAATTTCTCTCTGAGCATGGTTTTGGCAACATTCCATTAGTTCTATAAATTGTTTATTTTTATTTTTATTATTTTCTAAATATTTTGTAATTGTATATTTTTCTTTTTAGTCTATGACATAACATTTTTATAAAGGTGATTTTAATCTCCATGTGGCATTCACTTGCAGCTGTTTCTCTTGTTGGCACATTAATACCAACCTCTGGTTTTAGTAGTTAGAGAATGACATGGTTAGAGAATAAAAATTATATATATTTATACTATATTTGGAATTTACCAAATTATTCTGTTTGTAGAGTGAAAATAGTTGTTATATATCATTGACTCAACTTTATTATTTTATTCAAATCTTTATTTTTCTTTTAATATTTTTCTTTATATTTTTAACATTTAATACATCTAAAATAATATAGTTATGTGTACAAGCTATAAAGTGTAATTATCTAATGAACACTTGTGAACTCACCACCCAACTCAAGAATTAGAATGTTACCATTAACTCATATTTATCAGTGTCCTAGTACTTTGCTTATTCTCTGAGTTAACTATGATGATCAATTTTGTGTTTATCATTTCCTTGCTTTTTAAATACACCTTCTATTTATTTATTTTTATATATTTAATACTTTATTTTTTTAATTTAATTTTATTTTTTCTGTGTTCCAAGATTCATTGTTTATGCACCACACCCCGTGCTGCATGCCCTCCTTAATACCCACCACCAGGCTCTCCCAACCCTCCGTCCCCTCCCCTCCAAAACCCTCAGTGTGTTTCTCAGAGTCCACAGTCTCTCATGGTTTGTCCCCCGCTCTGATTTCTCCCAATTCACTTTTCCTTTCCTTCTCCTAATGTCCTCCATGTGAATACACCTTTTAAAATCACCTATGTATGAATGTCTGAAAATAGAAAAGGCATAATTAACTATCTTCCTCTATGCATACTATCTAGGCTCTTGCTCCAATTTCTGTCATTTTTTCCTTGAATTCCAAATATTTGTTGCTTTAAATATTTGGGTATTTTGTTGATTGCAATAAGTTCCTGACTGTTAAGTCTTTGAAACAGATTTTGCTTCTTATCAATTTAATGTGAAACCTCTTCCTTCTTCATGGTTCTTGCCTCAAATTCTGTTTTATTCTTAACATTGTCCCCTCCTCTTTCTCTTTAATTGAGTTTGCCTGAACTATTTGGGAAACTTAATTTTTAACTTTACTGTGTAATTTTGCGCGAGGTTCAGTAGATGGTAATGTTTAAGATATTGTGCTCTGAGACCAGATTGGGTTTAAATCCCAATTGGGCTGTGTCTCCTGATCGACCTGGGACAGGTTTCTCAGGGGTAACAGTATCCCTATCTCATGTGGTTGTGGCCTGGACGAGACGATGCTTGTGAAATGCTCAGCACCGTGCAATGCACATGGCAAGTATGCAGTAGATGTTAACTATTTTGATTAGATTTATCTCTTACAAGTTGCACCTAACTTAATGTTTGCATTTTAGCTTGAGAATTTTTGTCCTCCAATAGAAAAACTTAAACTGTTTATAATCATTTCCTATCTGGTGCATTTGACTTTAATCATCTGTCACCCACTTTTATACTTTCATATATATATATATATATTAGGTTTTTTAAATTTATTTATTTGACACAGAGAGGGAGAGATCACAAGTAAGCAGAGAGGCAGGTGGAGAGAGAGGGGGAAGCAGGCTCCCTGCTGAGCAGAGAGCCTGATGTGAGGCTCTATCCCAGGACGCTGAGATCATGACCTGAGCTGAAGGCAGAGGCTTAACCCACTGAGCCACCCAGGTGCCCCTATATATATATGTTTTGCTCTTGACAGTGTTTTTTCTCTCTCTCTTTTTGTTTTTTTGTAAACTATGTTTTCTTTGTTTATATCTTTTGTGTTAATTCAGAAGTTAAAAATCCTCTTTTAATTTTCTAATGCATGCCTTAAAATGTGTGACAGACACAGTTACCATCACA
Source organism: Mustela putorius furo (assembly GCF_011764305.1). Classification (NCBI taxonomy): domain Eukaryota; kingdom Metazoa; phylum Chordata; class Mammalia; order Carnivora; family Mustelidae; genus Mustela; species Mustela putorius. Next base: position 37,987,323 of record NW_025422005.1, on the reverse strand, counting down.
TTTCTCTGATTGTCAGTCAAGAACAAGGCAATCATTTTTACTTCTCTTTCTACAGCACAGAACCTCAGGTGCTGTTATTCCCCTTGCCATCTTCCCCAACACTCTATTCTCCTTTTCTAATGTCAAATGCTAAGCTTAGCTGTCAACCTGTTTTCCTTCCTATATGATATTTTCTTTATCCTTGAAGTGTATTTTGCCAAGATCTTGCTACTTATGGTTTTTCTTCTCATGCGCCTTGCCAAATCACAGATCTCTTTCAGGTTTTTGATTCAGGTTGATATTGTTTTGTTTTGCTTTTGTTCTGTTCTAGTTAATTAAATTTTTTCCCAATTGTGTTTTTGTCGCTTTTGTTTGTATTAAATGCTCCCTCCCTGAATATTGATAATTCCTAGAATCCATTCTTGTCTCCTGTATCTACCCCCTTCTTTCCCTTGCTTTCATCGTGGACACTTCCCTCCACATTCTCTGAGAGGTCCTCAAGTCATTCCTTATTAGGGACTCTGCTGCCTGCTGTATCAATTCTGGTCTTTTCTTGTTCTCAGGGGAACTTTAATTTGGTGTATTCTTTTGTGTTCCTTTGCCATATCATCCCAGTGCCTCCAACTCCTTCTGTGTCTCTGCCCTTACCTCACTGTACTTCCTGCTCTTCTTAGAATCCAGGTCCTCTCGCATCTATTGAAGGATTCCAAGCAGATGGCCTCAGAAATGGTCTTCATGTCTTTGCAAGCTTTCCTTCTCCAAATTTTCCGGGCAATGTTTTCTTTTCCTTTTGCTTTAGTCTCTCTTCAAAGATACCATCTTTTTGTTCCTTTAAAGGTCTTATCTTGTTCTGCTTTTTCATCTTCGAATACAGCCTGGTCTACCTAGGACCTGGCATTTGCAAACAGGAGGCCTCGGAGGGAAGCACTGTGGGCCCCTCACTGATTTATACCCGAAGTGCCAGTCCACTTGCTCTGCTCCAGTTTCTTTTCTGAGGTTTCACAATGGCGTGCATTTCCCAGCCTGAAGTTGGCTCTTCTCCAGGACAGCTTCTAGATTTTTCTGACTGCAGGATTAGATGCTTCTTGTACTTCCTCCTTGCACAGAGTTGAGCCTAAAAAAACCCCTCCTTGCCCAAGCAGGCAGTACTTCAGAGTGCTTCCTGTCCAGTCCCTGTTGACAAGGCTTCTCCTAAAGTGTCTGAGTATTCCTGGATGTTAGCCCTTCCTCTGCTTCCTGTCGTGCTGCATGCATAGGGCTGCTGCTTCTGAATGCACCTTGGAGGGGGTAGGATAGAAAAGGAACAAGAAGAGGGGAGGACTGTAAGGTCAGGCAGGGGGAGGGCAGGCAGGGTTCAGGTGCTGGCTGACTCAGAAGACAGGTCCTCTTACCTGGTGGACTCTTGTTTTCCTGTTCAGCACGTGCCTGATTTGGGAAAAGGATGTGCAGGAAATAAAGTCTTTTCCTTCAGTGTGGGGGAGGAGGATAGGCAGAGGATAGAGCCCTGAAATTACCCCACCCCCCAATTTTATGTAATTTATGATACTACTGCCAATTTTTATTTTGTGTATCTTCATGAGATTTTAGGACAGAAAGTGTCATATTAAGTATCATTAGTCTGCTCCCTTAATGATAGCTGAACATTTCAATGAGGGATCATTTTATATGCTTCATTCATTCATTCACTCATTCATTTATGTCTACTTCCTCCACTAGACTGAGAGTTCAGGAAACTGGATTTTCATCACTTTACTCCCACTTCAGTGCAGGAACTGGCACCTTATATGTGCCCAATAACTATTTGGCAAATGTATGACAACCCAGCACAAAACCAGGCAGAGTGCTGCACCTCACCATGAATCAGATTATATCCTGAAGTCTTAGTGCTCAGAATCATTATCAAGAGTACTACACATTCACCACCATGTTAAAACTTTCTGATATCTCTTACCTAATTTGATGCTAAAAGCTACCTGGAATTAGGCCAGAGAGATACTATTCTTCCCAGTTCAGAGATTGAAAAAAAACTGAGACCCAGAAGGAGGCAGAGACCTGCCCGTGATCACAGAGTCCCATGTGGTGCCATGAACCAGAGTGCCACATCCCTCCCCCTCAGAGGCCTGGGTTCTCCTCTGGAACAGCGGCTGCCTCCTAGGTCTGGTCACATGGATGGGAGAAAACAAGAGCAGTCTGAAAGGGCCCAAGGAGGCCTCCTGGAGGCCTGGAGCTGGACCTTGGAGATAAAGAGGGACAGTAGAGAGGAGTATCCTAAACAAGGGACAGCTGGAGCAAAGGCATGGGTGGGGTCAGAGGGTCATGGGGAGATGGGCCAAAGGCACTCCTGTGCTTGGGGGGTGAGCACGGATTGTAAAACCCTCCCAGAGTGTTCAGACTGTGCTTCCACTGAGATTCCTGACCTCACCTCCTATCTGATGCCGATGCCCTTCACTGGCATTGTATCCCCACTGGGGTCGGGGAGGAGGGAGAGAACAGAGAGAGTAGCGTCAGACAAACCTGAGTTTCTAGCCTGACTGCTTTGACAGCAAGGCCTGGCTGGGGCGGGTTACATCATCTCCCTGAGACTCAGTTTCCCCCCCCTTGAATAATGGGGTACTAGTAGTTGGACTTGCTGAGTTTTGTGCAGATTTGATAAGAAAACGGATGTAAATGATGGAGGCCTCTTAATTCCCTTCCTTTCCCTCCTGGCTCTTCGTTGGCAGCTGAGAGATGACGCCATGCTCTGTGCTCCCCAAGAAACTGGAACCAGAGCAGAGCGACATGCAGACAGGATGGCAGACTGACAAGGCCAGACCTGCCCTCCTCCCCATCAGGGTCGCATGCTGACTTCTCGGAGGGAGAGCTCATATTACACTCTTCTCCAAACACTGAGGCTAAATTCCTCCTAAGTGAAGGCCTGGGCAGCTAAGCCTCCACATATGGCGGACTCCCTTGTTTGCTGTCAGAACAAAGCCCTGTGCTCCATTCAAATGCCATGCATTTTAATAGTCTAAGCAGCCTTCTTGCTAACCATCCAGGAAGTACAAGGTGCATCCCGGATGGGGCACCGTCCGACGAAGTCTGGATGTGCTGGGTAACTTGCCTCTGCTGCAGAGAGTGCCCTTGAAATCTTGCCCCAAATCACTGGATTGGCGGGGGTGGGAGTGGAATGGCGGTGCTGAAATAGAAGGACTTGGTCAAAAAATGTGCGGGAACTTGATGGACTCCACTGCTGGTGAGACCGTGCTGGGCACTTCCTGATGGAGGCACAGGGAATTGATGGAGTAATGAGAGCCTCAGTTTGGGTCACCCCGGAGCAGACCCTAAGACAAGGATTTGAGTGCAAGAAAGTGTTTGGAAAGTGGAAACACCCAGGAGGGTGTGGAAAATAAGAGAGTAAAGGAAAGGGAGCTGATCGTGGACATGTTATTGAGGAGTTTACCTTTGTGGGCAGCTGAGGCTCAATCCTGCTGGGACTCTGGGAGATAGTGTAGAATAGGCAGAGGCAAGGGGGCCGGGGTGACTTACCCACTAATTTCCTTAGCTCCTGGTTGAAGGCAGCCAGATGGGAGAGGGAGGTAAACCTTCCTTGGCACCTCTGGCCAGCCGTCACTGGGACAGTGTGGGCTCCAATGGCCAGAGTGTGGCCTCAGGCTGAGGACAAACATACGTCAGCTGGATGTCAGGTGAGCTTGCCTTGCAGTGGCCTGGTGGCGTCTGCGCAGGACAGCCAGTAGCACCTACTGCAGAGAGAGACGCGTGACATAAACATGCAAGGGCTACTATTCAGACAATCACTATCTGAGTGCCTACCGTGTGCCAAGTACTTTATATTCTTACAAAACCTCTACGGGGCAGTTCTTACAGTTTCTGTTCTAGGGAGAACGAGACTGAGGTTCTAAGAGTACGTCTGCCATGCCTGGGCCACAGAGCATTAAGGAGCCACGCCAGCAGGCAAACACGTCTGCCTGCTCACAAAGCCTGGATCCTATGCAGGGCTCCTCCTAAGACGGGCTAGAAATGAAGGCAGAGCCCCACACTACCAGGACAGTCCACGAGGCTGCAGCGAGGGGGAGAAATTATGAGCATCTCCTGGAGTCCGGCCTAAGAGACAAAGGAGAGCCCTCAGATAGGCAGACACAGCTGCTGAAAGGGTGCCCGTGGCCGACCTCCCCACCTCCCGCCACCAGCGGCAGCTAGATGGGTGACGTGTCTCAGGTGGAGAGAAGCATTTCCAGCTTCTAGGACTCTTGAGGGCTTTGGGACCAGCTGGACCCATGTTCAGATACTGTTCTCCTTCCTATTGATTTACTCCCTGAACTTGAGCCAGCTACTTGGCTTCTCAAGCCCAAGCATTCTCAGCTAGAGAGTAGGGATCACCTTACCCTCTGTGGGCATCGTGCGGACGAGATGGCGCAGCACACAATGGTGCTGGTGCAGAGCCAGTAGGAGGAGGGACTTAGGGCCAGGAGCTCCCACTTGGTTCCAGGCTCCACCCTGACTTTATCTCTGCTCTTGGGCAAGGCTTGTCTCCTCTCTGAGCACCCTAGTTTCTCTGCTCATGAAATGGAGATCAGAGCCTCCACCTCACAAGCCCACGGGGCTGCATTAAGACGGACAGAACTAAAGTGCTGGAAGCATCACAGGGCTGTAGCCCTGCAGCCGAGCAGTGGAGGAGCTCAGTCTGGGGAGCAAAGGCTCTTACCAGTCTCAGCTTCCAACACACCATGTAGTCTTGGGCAGTTTCCTTTGTGGGTCCAAATGACGGGGCTGACCAAGGTGATCACTGAAGGCTCTGCGATCCCGGCCTTCTCCCCTAGCTGTCCCCAGTGGCCTCCCTCTCCCCATCTCCTGGTCACAGGCTTATGCTCTAATTGGTCCCTGTCTGTCTCTGTTGGCTCCAGCCTCCCAACTGCTTCCCTGTGCCCCAGGGATCTGCTCTTGCTCTTGGACTGACCCTAAGCCTAATAGCCATTCTCACTGCCTATGGCCCAGCTGAGGTCATCCGCAAACCAGGAACCGGCTTTGTGTGTGTGGAGGCAGAGTTCACGTGTTGCAGGTCCCCAGGGACTGGGATGCAGAGGAGGGAGGACAGGGACGAGGGCACAGGCTCTTCCAGCCTCTGTCCAGCCGTAGGATCTTTCTGTGACAGGGGTCATTCAGTAAATGCCTCAGAGCTTGGTCTGAAGTCAGGCTGAGGGCTTGGAGGCGTGACGAGGGTCAGGCTCAGTAAGCTGGACATTCCTTTTCTTTCCCTAATATTCAGCCATCCTGTCCAGCAGACTGGCAGGGGCTTAGCCCCTCACATCAGCCCAGGCACCAGGACACTTGCCCACCCCCAGCAAAGTGATAATGAGCTGCAGATCTAGAGGGCTTCCCACCATTGCTCATTCTGTTCCCTCATGGTGGGTGTGTCTGGGGGGACCAGAACGGGTGGGGCAGGTGAACAATTCCATGGGGTGATTTTACAGACACCAGAGACACTGCTAGGAACCCCACATACTCCCTCCATCTGTCTTGTCAATACTAACATTCTTCAGTCACAGATTAAGCCCCTTGGATTAGTTTTGGGAGCTGTGGAAAGAACTCTGGGCTCTGAGTAGGTGAGGAACCATGTCTCACCTTCGTCTCCTACCTGCAGCTGTATCACCACACTCCTCTGAGCCTCAGTTTTCCGGTAGGTAAAGTGGGGATGATCGTGTCCAATTTCCAGAATTGTTACCAAGATTAAAAGACACAGTACAGAAAGAGCTGGCACCAGACAGGGGCTCCAGAAACATGCCTTCCTTCCCAGTGGATGGGTAGGGAAAACAAGGTGGGTTTGGAGGACGCCTCCTCCACCAGGTGACAGCACCAGGCATTTGTTCCTCTGCTCACTCCTAACAAGGAGGCCGTTGAGCGATGTCTCAGATGAATCAGGTGATGAGCTCCCCAGCCCTGTGGGTTAGTGCGGCAGGGCGGGCAGCTTCCTGTCTGCTGGTGAACAGCACCTGAGTCCTCTATTGGCAGGATGTGACACCAACAGAGAGTGCCCTCAATTCCCCAGGGCACAGAGAGAAGTGGCAGCTCAGGCCCTGCCCACAGGCAGTCTGCAGTCTGGGAAGGGAGGCTGGAGTCCAGGCAGACAGGCCAGAGGAGGAGATGCACCCTGACCCAGGTGTGCACAGAGGCTTGGCAGCTCGGTGAGCTCACCCTCCTGCAGAGTCATCAGGGCCTTCCCAGAAAGACATCGGGGTCCCCTGGAGGCAATATGGTTTCCCAAGAGCTACCTGTGGTTCTGGGAGCTCAGAGCACAGCCCCCTCTCCCTCCCTGTCCATGGCCGACCAGGCTGCACACATGCAGCCCACAGCACACTAGGGTCTGTCGGCTCCCCGACTCTCTCACGTCCTCACCCCAAAGATGCCTGACCACCCAACAGACACCGAGTGAGGCCTCTCCCAGGAATAATTCCCATGCCCTCAGTCCCACCCCCACAGCCCTTAAATGTGCCACTGTGGCTCCTCCAGCTTGGAGACCACATGCCCTTTCGTAAAGGAAAAGACCCTGGGCAGGGAACCTAAGGACCCTGCAGCCACATTCCAGGCCATATCCCACCACTGTCCAGCTGTGACCTCGGACCCATTTCCCATTTTGTATGTTTCAGTTGACCCAGAAGGTCCTAAGGAAGCTCCCAGTTTTAGCATCTAATACCCATAGATTCTTCCTGATCCTCGAGCCCCCTTGGGAAGGTCACCAGCTTGATCCTGTGGAAGGAACATGTGGATCCTTCCAGGATGAAAGGAGGAGACAAAGGTATTAGTGCTCTGGAAGCTCTGTGTAGCCCCCGACAATGTGTACGTTGAACTCCTGGGAAGCCAGTGGAGGACAGTTCCCCCACTGTGTCCTCCACAGAGCCTCCACTAACACCTGGCTCTGTGAGGAGGACAGTGCACAGGAAGAGGGGAGAACATTTTCTAATATCTGCAGGTTGTCCAGGGCCTGGGTGGGCCAGAGAGGCAGGCTTCACACCAGACAAGGAGGCCATTCAGCCAAGGACATCCAAAGATGACCCCCAAGGGGCCCCTAGCTGGCTCAGTTGAACATGCGGCTCTTGATCTCGTGTGTTTGAGCTCCAAGTTGGGTGTAGAGATTACTTAAGGAGGTAGGTAGGTAGGTAGGTAGGTACCTAAGAAAGAAAGAAAGATGGAAAGGAGGGAGGGAGAACACCTAGAGTGGACAGCTTTGTTGGCAGTGATGGACGGCTGGCCACAGTCTAAGCCAGTCCTCCCAAAACCTGGCCGTGTGCAACAATAGCCATGTTTGGAAACTGAATTCTGAAGGTCTTCAAAGACCCTCAGGGATGTGGCTACAATTCCATATTTTTATAGATCAAGGTGCCTGACATGGGGTCCACCTGCTGAGTTTGGCTGCCCTTCCGAATCTCTCTCATTGGGCCTGTGCCGCTCCCCGAATCCAGCCTCTTTCCTGGCACCTGGACAAGCTGTTCTTCTAGGTCCCGAAGCCCCTTCTGTTCTGAAATACAAGTGGTTAAAGGGATGGGGGTGGGGAAAGGTGTAAGTCAGATGCATTTGAAGGAAAGCAGCTTTGAAGTCCTGAGGCCATTATGTTAATGGCATTACTCAATTTCTGGAAGCAATCCTGATTAAATATTCATTGGCTTTGATTATACTGAAATTAGGGCTAAAGCGTGAAGTCAAATTGAGGGGAGTAATGGCAGTGTAAATAATGCATGGCCTCTAAATTGAAAACACCAGCTTGTGCGGCCCCAGCCTCCCACCCCCCACCCTGCTTGTCACCGTGCCATTTGTTTAGAAGGTGATTAGTCCAACGAGGCCATCTCTGAGCAGCTGGGGACCCAGAATTGGAAGGACCGCAGCATCCTGCGTCTCTGGGAATGCAGGAGACTGGAAGCAGGCGCCTCACGCCGCAGGGGGTTTTCTCCAGCTCAGGGACCTTGAAGCTGGGGGGTGTGGTGAAGCCCCTTCGTGACATCGTCTTGGAATTCAGAATAACGGAATCTCCCCACGGCTGCTCTTCGACAGTGTAATCTTTGAACAGGAAAGAGGAAGGGGGCAGAGGAGAGGTGCAGCAGGGCGCTGGGTAGCATGACCAGGTTAGATGTGTTCCGATGAGGGAGGAGGAGAGACAGGTGAGCGGACTCTAAAACTGTGTTCTGCGCGCTCTTCAGAGGTATGTGCAAGAGGCCGCTGTGGGAACCCAAAGAAGGATTTTCGCTGGGCGGAGGGTGAGGTTGGTTATGGGAGGCAGGCTGGCTGGGGCCAGGGGAAGGCACTCAGGGAAGTTTCTAGGCACCTGGCCTGATGGCGTCTTCTCCTCCTCCTCCTCTGGTCCCTCAGCCAATGCCCGGCCCGGGGCCTGGCCCAGAGCAGAGGCTGATGATGTTGGCAGAATAGGTGGATGACTGAGCGTGGCACTGAGGAAGGAGGGGGCAACCGTCCCCGCTTCCTAGAGGAAAACCCCTCGGACACATAAAGAACCATCACAAGAGCCGGGTTCCCATCACCGTGACCACACTGACTTGCTGGGCGCTGGGCCAAGTATCTGTTTATTTTTCCAACAATCCTACATAGAAGATAGGGTGATAATCCCCAATTTATGATCAAGAAGAGCAACGCAAGTTCATTTGCACACACAGCTAGTCAAAGACAGTAAGTCACTCATGCACAGCTAGTAAGGAAAGCAGGACTCCAAACCCATGTTTATTTCTGAAGCCACTTTAGAAAACCTTCTCAGTGGTCCTGCACCTCCTGCAGTAGATATGCGCGTACAGGTTTGCGTACTCTCTCTCTCCTGCTCTCCCCATCCTTTTCTACTCCCACTCTTCCCTTCACTGCTCTAGGATCCCCGAGAGATGCTGGGCACACTCACTGGTGTGCCAACGTGAGGAGGAACAATGCATGTACCTCACTGTATAATGAATCCCCAGGACCCCCAAAACACTGCAGGTGTGAACTACTGCGCCCCAAATCACTGGCTACACTTTTTTTTTTTTTTTTAACTTAATTGTTGAATTACCTGGGGGTAAAACCCGTTCAGGGACAGAGCAGCTACCAAGGCAGAGCAGAAGAACTTGTGTGCTCAGGGACTGGGGCAGGCTGGCGAGGGCTCTGCGGGTCAGGGTGAGTTGGAAAGGAAGCAGGAGCCACGTTCTGGCAACCTTGATTGCCTCCCCACCCACCCACCTGCTGCCTGCAGGGGCTACCGGCACCCGGTGGGAGAGCCTCCTTCAGCAGGCTGCCTCTCACTCTCTCTGTCTGCAGAAAACCTGAAGTCGCAAGAGAAACCTGCACCTTTCAGTTTTCCCATGGACTTAGGAGGGGGTTTCCGTTTTGTGTTGTGGAGTCTGCGGCTGATCTGTAAGATGACAGAGAAATGGGTTTCACTGGACTTACGTCCTTGAGACTTCTCAAGGAAGGGGAGTGCAAAAGCCGTGGGGAGGAGAGCGCCACCTTGTGGCGAGACACAGGGTCAGGTCTAGGGAATTCTGTTCCTCTAGGTGCCCCAAGCCCTGAAGCCCTGAAGTCCGGAACGAGTGTGTAGAACTCCACATGCACACGTGCCATCACGGAATCTGCCACAGGGAAAGCAGGGTCTGTCACAGGGAAAGCAGGCTGGCCCGAGTCAACGACTCTGGGATGGATTTCCGATTCTTTCCACATCCTGTTGAACAAAATTAGCCGAGTTTCTTCTCTGTCGGGTGAAGGGTGAGCTTGACTAATCTCTTTCCCAAGCAAATGATTTTTAGACACACTCCTCTCCCCAGCAAATACTTCTTGGGCACTTAATCTATGACCAGCCAGGTCCTGGGCCACGGAGGGTCAGGCGGCTGGCTGGGGAGATGACATAAACAGCCGAGTTAGTGTTGGCGTTAGTGCCTTTGCAGGAACAAAGAGCTTGGAATAGGAAAAGAAACGAGTGCATAAGTGCTTCTGCTGAGTGGCATCAACAGTGTGAGCTCGGAAGCCACAGTCTTGGGTTGAATTCTGCATCTTCCTTTCACCAACGCCAAGATCAAGCACATGCTAATGAGACCTCTTACCCACTAGGATTGTTGAGAGGATGAACTGAGGTGATCCAGGGAAGAGCCTACCACAGCTCCTGACATACAGTAAATCCCAATCAGCCCCAGCTGTTACTGGGGAATGGCGGGCTTCCTATCCAGAGCACTGTAATTCCCTCCTGTCCCATTTCCCTGGGTGAGAAGACAGAGAAAGAGGAAGGAAAGAGAAAGAAAGCCTGAGGACGTGGTCACTAGCCCACAACATGCTGGGCACCGTACCATATGCCAGCTCATTTGGCTTCCTGAATCCCCCAAGAGGCAAGTAGGGTCACCTGCCCTGTTGAGCCCCCTGCGGCTAAAGCCAAGCTCTGCCCAAGCTCACGGTCCTCACAGGGGTAAAGCCAGGGCTTGAATCCAGTTCTGCCTGAATGGGGCTCAGGGTTGTACTTGTGTTTACAAACACAGTGTTTGTCCCCCTTCTGTTTCCTCGGGGGTGGCCAGCCCACGCTGCCTCTCCCAGGCTCCTTCCACCGCCTGAGCAGCTCTCTGTGTGGGTGACTCGACAGACAGCCTCGCAGAGCCTTTCCAGCTCCCCCAGCCGTACCTGCAGGGCCCAGTGGGAGGCTGAGATGGCAGCCTTCCAGCGCTCCCCAACACACCGCCCCCAGTCTGGGGCTGGAATCTGTCAGTGCCTCTTTGGAGCTCACAATTAACCGGACTCCTGGCTAGATTCTGTTTGTTTCCCTCTTCCCGAAATTACCATTCTTTGCCATTCGTTGCTGCTGTGATGTAACATCAGGAACTTGGGGAGGAGTCTGTCACCCTCTCCCTGTCCCCCTACCTCCTCTTTTCCTTCTTCCTCTTAGACCTTTAATGGGAGGAGGGAATAGTCTGATGACAAAAATCTTTAGAAACAACTTGTTTTACAACAAAATTTTAGGTTCTTCCTTCATAGAAATTCAAAGACGGGAGAAATTGGGGTGGAATCTTAAGACTAGGGTTGGAGAAAGTTCCCCAAGGGAGGAAACTCCCAGACTGGGCAGGGTGGGAGGCTCAGGCCTAGCAGAGGATGAGAGAGGGTAGGCAAGGGACATGGCAAGAGCATCGGCCTGATAGGGCCCAGGGAGGAGCCCCTTGCACTTGGCTTCTGGGCAGAGCTGGTGTCCTGGTGGGAGCAGGGGGGCTGGAGGTCAGGTTCCTGTGCAGCTCAACCCTGTAGCCATGGGTGGCCGTCTTTCTTTCAGGTCTACTTTGCAGGGCAGTATAAAGATATGCTTGCACAATGAGCAGGAGGGTGCTTGATACCCACTGAGGGCCATATGAGTTATAAGGTTGGTCATGCTGCTGGAAGGGGGTTGTGTAGAACAAGGGAGGAGACAACTCAGTGATTATCACCTTGAACGTGTACCTTGCATGACTCCCAACCCCAGCCAGGCCAGTGGCCTCCGGCAGCAGATGCTTCTCATTCTCAGTGCTCTACCTTTGCTTGTAACGTTGCTTCCAACCGTAAAGCCTGCTCCCTCCTGTCTGCCTTGCTGAATGCCCTCCCCTCCTCAAGGACTCCTCCCCCAGACCCTTCCCTGACGACCCGAATGCTCTGCTGTCCACTATGTAGCTGCTAGCCTGATGTGAGCACACACAAGGCCGTCCGACTGACCGGGATGTGTGCATGTTAGACACACAGCCTCATGGCAGGCTTCGTGCAGAAAGTCCTGCACATAGCTCATTAATACAATTTGTCCTATTGATTACATGTAGAAATTGTATTTTAGAGACTTGAGTAAAGTAAAATGTCATTCAAGTTAATTTCCCCTCCTGTACTTTTTTAACTATTAGAGAACTGAGACTCAAGTAGGGGACCCACACAGGCGGCGTGCGTTAAGTGTCCGTTGGTCAGTCGGAATCTGCCTTGAACCTCTTTCCTTATCTCCTACCTGCTGGGATGGGTTTCAGCACTTGAAAAGGCTCGAGTGGTACTTTGCGATGCATTGCCCGATGTGTTTTGTGTGCATAGAATGACTTCTTACAAGAGACCTGCCTTCCTTGTCTGAGTGACCCTTAGCCGGAGCCAGCCTGTCCCTGGGAATCAGTGTTCTCACCTGGAAAACGGGGCTGAACTCATTAGTCTCTAATGGTCCTTCCTTCTCAGACTTCTGGTGCCTTACCTGACCTTCCCCTGTTTTAATGTGAAAACTTGGGGAAGTCACCCCACCCTCCCGTGCCACCATTGTTGTATCTGGTACCTAAATGAACCGAGACCCTGCACACCCTCCACCCTCCCTTGAATCCACGTGATTCTGAGAATCAACAGAACACACGGACTAAGCTTGATCCCCTGGCTCCTCATTCTCAAGCCCAATGGAAGCAGCGTATGTGTTGGAGGATAGGGCCAGGATGGGATCTGACCTACCCCGTGCATTCAGCAAGCCTGTAGTCACTCATTTAGCAAATCCTTGCTGGGCACTGGGCCTGAGCTGCATGCCAGCCTCCATGGCGTGGACGGACAGACAGACCTGCTGCCCTCTGGTCCTTGAAATGCTAAGGGTGTGAAGGGGACACTCCACGTAACAGCAGAGCGTTCTAACCGTGCAGCCCACGTGGTGATAGAGGGAAGAGGGGTGGTTCAGGGCATTCCGGACCAGGTGTTGCCTCTCCTCCACAACGGGAGCCATTTTTACCAAAGAAAGGTCTGATCAGCCCTAACCCCGCTCAGATCACAGGCAGCCGCATCCCAACACACACAGTAGCTTAGGGATGAAGAAAAAACTTATTAACATGGTGTCATGAAGTCCCTTTATCAGGCAGAGATACCTGTTTCCCAGCTGCTGGGACTTCTACTGTCTTTTTTGTAAGGAGATTGCTCCGAGATTGTCCCAGTCCTAGTGCCTGAGAAATATTTATTAAAAAGAAAAGAAAGAAAGAATAGAAGAAGGAAGGGAGGGACAAATGGAGGGAGGGACAAAGGAAGGAATTTAGGATTTATTTAGGATTTAAATTAGAACATATGGGATTAAATTAGAACATTTAGGATTAAGGTGACCTAGAGGGTTCCCCAGATGTGACATCCCCCCCCCTCTGCCCTGTATTGCAATTGCCCTGGCCCAGTCCTTCTATCTATTGCCAGCTTCGCTCAGACAAGGACCCCATACCAAGCAGAGGATCCTGCCCTTATATCGTAGATCTCAGTGGGTCCCAGTTGTCCCCTGCCTGACGGGCAAGGCTGGGACTGAGGCTCAAACGCAGAACTTTCCCTTTGACCTTCTTCCCCATCATTCATGTCCCCTCTCTCCTCACAGATGGAGTAGAGTCTCCCTCCCTCTGTGTCTCCATCCCCTAACAATGGCAGAGTGATGCCTTTAACATCTCTTATTTGGATGGCTAATGCTCCTTGGATCAGACCATTCCCACCCAGGGCCTCTAGTCTCCCTGCAGGCCCAAAACAGAGATAACTTCCTTAATCCCAGAAATGCAATTTACCGCCTGAGCCCTTGAGGGTCCCAGCAGCCTCTCAGCACTGGTCAAGCCTCGCCTGCGGGGCACTGGAGGGAATGGAGTTGTCTTCTGCTGGGGGATCTAGGTTCCTGGAGACCACGGTTTCATTTCTCAGCTGGTAGAATCTGCTCTGATTACGTAGAGCGTCCTCCTCAGCAACAGACATTCAGCAATGAGTATCCGAACAGGTCAAAGAATGAAGCAGGACTGGCGCCGACCCTTGAAGCCAGTCGGGACCTGGCAAAGCGAGGGGATGTGCCCAGGGTGCTATGCAAAGCGTGGACACAGGATAGGGCTTCAGGGAAGCCGGGAGCGCTGGGATCAGGAAGGAGGGAAGGCCCCAGGACTCAGTGGGGGTGAGAGCGGAGAGAACAGCCAAAGTCCGTGTCCCAGGAGGACCAGCAAGGGAGGGGAGTGGGGCTCCTCATCCCCATCAGGGCCAAACACCTTGACTTCCGCGTGGTCCTTCAAGCCACCTGTGACTGCGCCAGCATGAGTGTTTGCCTGGCTTCTGTCCTTCCCTCTGCAAGCATCCGTTCAGCACCAGCTGTGTCCGGTCTGGAGGTTACAGCCGTGAATAAAATGGCGAAGCTGCCATCTTTAGAAATCCTGCATGCCAGTGGGGGAAAATAAACCCATAGACATGGAGGGGGGAGGAATGCTGCAGGGAAGAAGGCAGGGAAGGAAAGAGGTGCCAGGGAGAGCTGCTGTTCTGTGGAGGGGCTGCCCTGCGATGGGACAATGGAGCAGAGACCTCCAGGAAGCTTGCCAGCCATGCAGGAGGGCAGTGGCAGCAGCGGGGTCCTAATGAGGGGAACACAGGCTGATGGCCCCTGGCCATACCCCACAACTCAGTCACCAGACACTCTGTGAGCACAGATGTGACTGAAGCACTCATGCCCTTGTGTCACACGAGGATAATGAGGCTCAGAGAGGTGAAGAAGTAGACTCAAGGTCACACAGCTGCTTGTCAGCTCATCTGGGTCTCAAAGGCCAACTGGCAGGCTTTTCTGCTACAGCCTGACGATCCCCATCTGAGATCCCAGCCCTGCACCAGAGAATTTCATCTGCGTGGACGGCCTCTCCCCCTGCCCCCCCTGTATCATGGCTGGGGTGGTGGCAGCACAGGGCTGGGGCGTGCTGTGCAGACGGCTGGTCTGCTGACAGCAGAGCCCACCGGGGCCCTTTCTCCTCTATCTCTCCTCTCCACTGAGCCGCACAGCTCAGTCCCAGCCTGACCGTCTCTGGATGCGAGTTAAATGTTTATTTGAAGCCAATGGTTTGGCAGTTTCCCTGGCTTCCCTGATGCTCCCCGCCCCTCCCTTCACACTCTCCTCGGCCCTTCCAGTGGGTCTCTGTGCACCTTTGGTGCAGTTGCTCACCTTTTCCAAGTTGGCTTGCTTTTCTGCCCCTGCTACATCTGTCTGGGCATCTGTCTCCATCTCCCTGGAGGTCTCCTGACCTCTGTCTGCCCCTCACTTTACTCCTCCCTGGCCTGCCCCCCGTCCCTTCCATGTTGGCCCCTCCCCATGAGGTTCAACCACCTCCCCACCACCACCCCTGAGTATTGTCTAATGCTGCTGGCCTGACAGCCAAGCCTGGTGTGAGCATGCGCGCACACACACACACACACACACACCCAGGAGCCTGCCAACTTCAGGCACTGAGGGGCTGTCGTCCAACCTTCTGCATAGTCACTTAGCTTGGCCCTGAAACAGAGCCTCAGCACTGACCAGGCCCTCAGACGTGGCTGAGCTGGACCTCTTCGTTGTATGGCCGGATGCGGACACCGTAGCTCTGAGAGGAGAGATGACTCTATCAAGGTCAAATAAGCAATTGGTGGCAGAACTTGGTGTCTCTAGAGGCCATGCCCACCAGATGGTGCTTGCTACCAAGTCCCCACTCTGTGTCCAAGCTCCATGGGGTTATTTGTCTCCGAACAGTAAGTTCTAGAGTTTTCCACTTCCTGGCCTTTGGGAGAGATGGAGGATTAGCCCTCCTGCCCCCGGGAGGCCCCACAGCATTTTGTTCAGAGGAGGCTGGGAGATGATGGCATTTGGCATTATAGACCCCCAGAAAAAATTCCTGCAAGCAGGAATGTCCTGGAGAAAGGTCTTTCCCTCTCCATTCCTTTTAAAGTAGGAAGTCAGGGGCACCTGGGTGGCTCAGTGGGCTAAGCCTCTGCCTTCACCTCTGGTCATGATCTCAGGGTCCTGGGATCGAGCCCCGCATCGGGCTCTCTGCTCAGCAGGCAGCCTGCTTCCTCCCGCTCTCTCTGCCTGCCTCTCTGCCTACTTGTGATCTCTGTCTGTCAAATAAATAAATAAAATCTTAAAAAAAAAAAATAAAATAAAATAGGAAGTCAGACCCAAAGAACGAATCACCGTCACATTCAATAGTAAAACCAGCTCCTTCAGGTGTTCAGGGCTCCACAGCTCATAACAGAAACATGTGCCAAACCCTGGACATTTATTTTTTGCTTTACAATAAAAAAAAAAATAGTTTCCAATATGTAGAAATTTCACATAAAATTCAAAATCCCCAGCATCTCTTGAAAAATGATATGAAAGGGTCATGGAAGTCAGGGCCTAATCCCTACATGGCATTAACAGGCAGGTGCTGGGGAAGGGCTACCCCCTTGAGACAGGACACAGGCCTCGGACTCCACCACAGCCTGCCTGACACCCGTCTGCTCCATTCGTGTGGGAAATCATCCACCTCAAGTAGGCCTTTGCAGGGAGAACTCTTCACACGCAGTGTTTTCACATACACCACGGATGAGGGCAGGGCCAGGACCAGGCCCCCTGACTTCCTTGTCTTCTACCACACCGGGCTTCTACTCAGAGAACATTCAGAAAGAAGTCTAGGTTGATTCTGCCCCCACTAGGGTTCCCTAGAATGTAACGTTGAAGCAATCAAAGCAGTTCTCAGAGTCTCTCTTTTCCTTATTGTCCATTGATAAATTCCCCGTTTCTTTTCTGATAGATGTTTTGTTTTATAAGCAAAAAGAAATCTCTATTCTTGGGTTAACTCTGGCATTTGATGGCCTTTTGGGCCACCACCTTTAAGCTATTAGATAGGTGTCACTTTTTTACAATGGGAGGCTTCAGTGGTACTTGAGTTAGTGTTCTTGCCTGTTCCTTCCTCTGGGCCCAGTAGAGAGCCGAATAAGCAGGCTCCTTCCCTGAACTCTGCTTGATCCTCACATTATCAGTTACTTACGTTACAAACCACAGTTGACGGAAAGTTTAGTCTGATGTCCAAGTCAAAGGTTGGCCCTGGTATTAGCTGAGTCCAGGACCAGAACTCAGCCCGCAGCTATGGGCCAGAAAGTGCTCTGATTCTTTCTTTCCCTCTGTCTTCCTTTCCTCTTCTCTTCCTCCCCCTTTGGACCATTCACTAAAGTAAGCCTCCTGGCAGGTTTTCCCTTGACCACATGTGGGCCCTCACAGACTTTGCCCAGCAGCAGGAGCCAACCCCAGGAAGGTCTCTATGGAGGCCGGAATGTACTCTACAGTGATCCCCACAGGCTGGATACAACCCACGAGTCTTCAACTATTATTGTAATGGCAACCCTTTGTTAGGGAAGACGGTCTCCCCCATCCCTTGCTGATCACTTCCTGATCCCTTGCAGGGTGTGGAGACCGGGTCTCCAGAACTGCTCTCCTAATGGCGTAGGCGGCCGGACTCTGAATGCCTGCAGAGCCAGAGAAATGGTTTTTCTCTGGGCACATTTTCTGGGGGCATTATTAGAATGTCACATGACAACCAATGACTGCTGACTTACTTGGTTTTCAAAATGGTGCCTCAAAACCGGAAGGGTGTGTTGGGCCATCTCTCTCATTCACCCTCCCCCATGTAAAGTACATACATCCAGCATGGTTTTGGTAAATGAGCTGTTGACCGGAGACATAATTACAGAGCTAACACTCAGTGGCTCATCCGTAAGCTCTGACCTCATCCTGTGAGCAGTGGTTCAAGTCCTGACTGCTTCATGTTTTCACTTATTCAGAGAGCCGGACGACATGGAGCTGTGAAGCATCAAGGACAGCAGACCCAGCCTTCCCTCAGCCCCCTCTGGGAGGTCTCGCCTTGCACACATCCTTCGCTTGGATGAGTGTTGCAGGAGAGAGATTTTGTTTTTTTATTTTTTTGAATACTCTTCTTGTTATGCTGTTTGCATCACCCCAAATACTTGCCCTTGTCCTTGCTGTGAGTCAGCCTGGATGGTGGGGAGAAGCCAGGAGTCAACCGTGATTGAGAAGGAGGCCATACGTGGACTGGCAGGTGTTGGGCTCCCTGTCTGCCATGACCCCAGTTGAAGGCTGAGGGAACTGGTGGACGCCTGAAAGTATTCGCGTCTTCTGTCACAGCTGTCCCCATGCCTATTTCATAGGCAGGAACCTGAAGCTTAGCAACACGGCTACAGTATCACTGAAATGGCAGAGCTGGGACTTGGACCCACAGCCTCTGTATCTAAACCCACCACCCTTTCTACGGCTCTGTACTTCAGATCTCTGTTTAAAAGCATCTCTTGGAGAGGACAACATTGCTTTGCCTGGATGCAATGGTCCCTCCCGTCTGTAATGCTCTCTGTACTTTCTTGAACTTGTCCCGTACATTACCTTGCTGGGCTTCCCAGCAGCTCTGTTAAGTGAGGTACACAAAGGTTGGGAGGCCCGTTTCCTGTGTGATAAAATCGAGGTTCAGAGGGGTTACAGGCCAGGCCAACTTTGCACAGCTGCACGGGGAAGAGGAGATAACATGCGTCACACACTTAGTAAATGCCAGGCTTGTCATGCTTATGTTAGCTTCTCGGAGGTAGCCCATGTTACCAACCTGTGAGCCAACACAATTTTCCTCTTCCCCGGAGGAGAAAACTTCCCCAAATCAGGGTCCAAGAGCCAAGGGAAGGAGCCTACACCAAAGCCTAAGCCCTCTGTTGTCATTCCTCTGGCTACCACACAAATGGCAGACGGAGATCGGATCTCTGGTGCCGCTGGGCCTCTCCCCTGGGCTGGTGGATGGCCGTCTTCTCTCTGCCCTCCCGTGCTATTCCTTCTGGGCAGGGCTGTGTCCCCACCACCTCTTCCCATAAGGACACCGGGCTTTGGATTACATAAGACCTCATTTTGTCTTAAATTTCTCCTTGTGACTGTCTCCCAATACAGTCACATTCTTTTTTTTTTTTTTTTTAAGATTTTATTTATTTATTTGACAGAGAGAAATTACAAGTACACTGAGAGGCAGGCAGAGAGAGAGAGAGAAGGAAGCAGGCTCCCTGCCGAGCAGAGAGCCCGATGCGGGACTCGATCCCAGGACCCTGAGATCATGACCTGAGCCGAAGGCAGCAGCTTTACAGTCACATTCTGAGGTCCTGGGAGTTAGGACTTAACCATACAAATTCTGGACATAATTCAGCCCAGATACAGCCCTGTGGCTGGCATCTCTTCACCCCATTAACCCTATTTCTTGCAGACTTACATGAACAGGGAGGGAACTCACTCCCCAAGGCCCACTCGGAGGGGAGAGTCCCTCTTCCCAGACTGGGCCAACTGTTGTGAGAGTATCAGGAGCCCTGGCGGGAGCCTTGGAAATGGGGAGTAGAAATCTGAAAGATGCATTGTCAGCACAGGCTGATTCTGTCAAGGACTTGGAAGGTCACCCCTACCCCGGCCTCCCTAGCAGAGCTCCCGCAAGGAAGCCTGTGTCCTGATGTCCAGCACTGGGGAAGGCTCTGAAGCCTCGTGGGACTGGCTCCTTGGAGGGTCCTGGAACCA
Organism: Mustela putorius furo; assembly: GCF_011764305.1. Taxonomy (NCBI): domain Eukaryota; kingdom Metazoa; phylum Chordata; class Mammalia; order Carnivora; family Mustelidae; genus Mustela; species Mustela putorius. The sequence goes on along the minus strand of NW_025422005.1, from coordinate 37,968,053 downwards.
GATAGCGTCCCTGGGGAGTGGGGTTGGTGGAGGCCAAGGCTCTGTAGTGGCCGTTAGCCAGAAACTTGAGAACTGGAAGAGGGATTCTCAGCACCACTGGGGGCACTGGTTTGGAGGACAGCAGCCTTCTCATGCATACAAGGGCGAGACTTCACACCCTGCACATCTCCTAAGTGCCAGGCCCTGTCTACACACTTGACATGCTTCTTGCACTTCCACAGATGCAGTACAGCCCCGAGAGGCAGGGATCCCCATCCCCATCATACAGACGTGGAAATGGAAGCTCAGAGAAGGAATGTGACTTCTCCAAGGCCAGGCTGTATTCCAAAGGCTCCAATAAGGGAAGTGTTAGTGCTCCAGTTAATTTCTGAAACTGTCCAATCATAGGAAGCACCCAGGGCACTAGTTTAAAAAAAGATATAGATCCCCAGGCATTTTGCTGCAGATTCTAATTCAGTGAGTCTTGAGTAGGGGGGTCCAGGAAACCTGTCATTTTAACAAGGACATCGGGGGATTCTCACCCCTGCAAGTCTGGAAATCAGTAGTTTGAAGAGTATGACCCCATTCCTTACGTCCCCAAGCAGGAGAGGTGGCCACCTCCTGACAGACCTGAGTCCAGGGAGCACTGTCACCTTCTGCTCCAAGTCAGTTTCCTTTGTAACCTACTCAGCCCCTGTTGATTGCCCTGCCATTACCTGAGTGAGGTCTCTGTCCCTCACTGCTGTCTCCGCAACCACATTTCCCAGCTGCACTGCCAGGTCTCTGAGTGCAGTGGGAGCTCTCAGGGAAGGGGCGGGGGACAGAGGCCTCTGCTTCCCCACGAGGAGCCTCCCCTCTCCTTTCCCCCAGGTCCGCTGTGGTTACTGTCCCATCCCCTCTGGGTCAGAGTGGATGAGTGATTGTGCTGAGGGCTATCTTGTGTGTTCTTTTGTGCAAGGTCAGCTTCTAGTAATTATTGTTTGTTTGTTTTTCTAACCACTTGGGACTGCTCTTATCCATGGACCTAGATACCACAAGAAGCACAATACATCCCAGGAAAGAAAACAAACAAATGGACGCAGGCGCTCTCCTGAGCTGGGCTCCATCTGCGAGGTAGCGGCACCAACCTCACAGACCCCCTTACAGGCCGCCAAGCTGTGCTGCACGTTAATTAGAAATCCGGAGCCCTGGAACAAGGGAAATGACTTTGTGTTTCAATTTAATTTGTTCTCATTTTTTGACGGGGTCAAAGTTCACCTTCCCAGTTTGAATCTGAAAGCAAATTATAGCTGTGTCATTTTTATATTGATGTGTCCAGGCTAAAGATCTTTGGCAAGCGTTTCCTTCTGGGAATTGGTGAGGCTTATATTGTTTTCTCTCAATCCGTTTAGCCAACCTTGCCTGTAGCCTCATGGTGTGCCAGGAACAGTGACAGGGAATGGAAAGGGGGAGTGACATGGCTCAGGAGAGGTGGGGCATGTGGGAGGGTGGCCGTGGTGCCAGGGCTTGAGCGGGACACACCAGGGGACAGGGACAGAGAGATTCATAAGCTGGGCTCTGAAAGACTGTAGCAACCACGGCAGCTGCCTTCCCATGTGCCCCAATCCTGCCAGCACTGGGCTGCCACCTCTTTCCTCACGCCAGGCACTGGACTACATGGGACAAGGCCTCCGTGTTGAATCCTGCCGGAGCTCAGGGGTCACATCCTATCTGGCTACCTGTGTGGTCCAGAGCACAGGACTTAACCTCTCTGGTTCTCCGTCTCTCCTACTGTGAAGGGGGCGGGTAACAGGAGTTAGGGCAGGGTGGCTGTGAGCATTAAGGGAACCTGTCACACTAGTGAGGGCAGGGGTGTGGTGCCAGGGTGGGGAGCCACACAAGGTCAGGTTCCCCGCATTGTGCTCCTGCTTACCTTGAGCATGCCTGCAAAGCCCCCCCTCGCCCTGACACAGAAAATGTTAATGATGATGATTGCCACCCAGCGAGTGGTGTCAGAACTGGGATTTGAGCCCAGGCCTGTCTGACTCAAAGACCCTTGAGCTTAACCTCAGTCTATTGTCGTGACAACTAAAAGTGATCTGAAGTTCTGCCCTAAGCACAGGTCTTCTGATTCTCTCATGTTCTCTCCACTGGCTACAAAAATACTGCCCTGGAACCGGAACCCCTCCACTAAGACCTGACTGGATTGTCCAGCCTGTGCCAAGAGCTCCCTGGCTCTGGTCCCCCCGAACTTCCCTCTGTCCACACAGCCATCCCTCAAAATTCTCACTGTCAGCATCCATGTTCGCCTCCCCCACCGCGCTGTAAGCTCCCGAGAGCAGGGATTTGAAAGTGGAATTTGAACAAAAGTTGGGAAACCACCCCATGTTTGAATAGTTCTCAACTACAAAATTCCCCTTTACCAGCAGCAGGTGGGAAATGTAAGTGTGTTAATAAACCGCGGTGCTGGCAGTTTTAAAATATTAATGATTTCTAGAATTGAAAATGCAAATAGCTGTGTGGAACTCCTCCACTTGGCATTAAAGGGAAGGGCTTTGAAAGGACACTGTGGGGATGGGAGAAGATGGCCTTTCTAGGAGAGGAAAGACAAACAGACATTTACCACCTTGTTATTGCCCCATTAGCACCCTTAAAAAAGCAAGCCCGCCTTCTTCTTGGGAAGTCAGGTTTATCACCTGGGTGCTAATGAACTCAGGGCTTTCAAGCAAGCAGAGGGTGGCTGGTCCTGTTCACTTCAGCATTCACAAAGCACCTACTATGTGCCAGCGAGGACAGGGTACAAATTCTGCTATGCAAGACTTTCATTTGACTCTGAACCAGCGAGGGAAGACATACGGGAGGTCCCAGCCCAGTGCTGGGTCAGCTCCGCTCACAGCCGGGCTGTGCTTAGGGGTCTGGGCTTCACCCCAGCAAGAGAGCTAGCTTGGGGGAAGCTGTCTGCCTGTGACACTGGCTTTGCAAACTGGCACATGTGTGTCCAGGAGCACTTCTCAGATCCTCCACAAGTACCCATCTTTCTCTAACTCTGCAGATTACTGGAGTGTACGCTCCTCAGTCCCCAGGCCTCCCCAAAGAAAATGTGCTTTCTGTTTTTATAATGTTACCTGGTTCCTAGATGGTACATTTCCGGGGAGCAGCCCCGTGACCCCATCGTCTCCTCATCCCAAGGGCTCAGGGCTCACACACAAGTAGGCCCAAGATGTGTGAGTGGAAAGGAATGGGACTTTTCTGATGGGCGGCATGTCCCCCTCAGGCCTTTGAGTGAAGAGATGGGGGCTCCGGGCCTGTTTGGTCCTTAGTGAGAGCCCTGGCCCCTCTCACCAGCTGGGAGCAGGGACAAGTAGTATGGACGAGGGCAAGCCAGGGGGGAAGCTGGGTGACGTGCCCAAGGCAGCGGCATGAGTGCAGAGGTGGGGCCAGAGGGCAGGGTCTAAGGGATGGCTAGTCCGAGCTGCAGCCCCCCAGTTTAGTCCCCCCCCCCCACCATGGCACCTGCTACACTGAGCAGGCTCATACCTCCGGGCTGTCAGGTTGTCCTCGCCCTGGACGGACATAGGCTAGGCCTGTCACAAACCTGTCACAGCTCCTGAGGTGCGGCAGCTCACGGAGGCCTGCTTCCCTCACTGTGTTCTCAGTGTCAGGCAGTCAACAACCATGTCCTGGGAGGGCCCACTTCTCTTTATGTTGACTTTGCCAGTTCCCATGCTGTTTCACTCTGTGCTTATAGACTAGCTCTCAAAGGGTAAGCCTCTTTGTTCCGGAAATTGGGAGTAATCTCCCTGTCACCCTGGCGTCCCAAACAAACTCTCCTGAGCCCGGATGTGACCTTGAATGTGGGAATTCTGGATCTGGATTTGGGTCATTCTCAACCCTTCTGCTTCCTTCTGACTCTTGGTGTGGTCTGGGTGTGGGAGGTTATGAGGACAGGAAGCTCTGAATGAGTGAGGCACTGAGTCGTAGGGGAAAGAGCATGGGGTTCTGGAATCAGAGTGACCTGGGTCGGATCCTAGCACAGCCGCTCGCCACCTGTGGGGTCTGCAGGATGGGGATCAGAACACCTGCCCTCCAGGCGGTTGCTGGGAAGGAATGAGATTCGATAAGTAGCATGCCCCTGGTGCCTGCACAGATCAGATGTTCAACTACGGCAACTTCCCGTTTCCCTTCTCCTTCCCAGGAACCTGTTTCTGTATCCTGGCATGCATGTGTGGGGCCCTCCACATCCCCAGCTGCAAAGGTCTTAATCCTCCTCCTTCGTCCTTGGAAAAAAGCCTTTTCCCCTTCTCAGGCACACAGCCTCTGTGTCTGCCATAAATCCAAGCTGTCTGGTCTAAGCTAGCTTTAGGATTTCCCAGAGATGCCACACACCCCTCTGTTATCTTAGTCATCTTGTCCTGTTCCCAGGAAGGGACTGTGTCTGTGGGAAATGATATGCTTGATGTAGGCACGCTTCCTCGTCCACTCACTCACACACCCTCTCCTTGTGACGACCAATGTAGTCTGGTCAGGGCCATGCCAAGCCACCTCCTGGGTCCTCCAAACCCCCTGGATCACAGTATTTTAGAATGAGGAGCTGCGAGACGATCTGAGAGAGTGCAGGTGTAGTAAGATGGAGCCAGAGAGCAGAGGGCCTGGCTACCCTGGGTCGCATGCTGGACTAGGGCTTCTCACTGGCGACCACTCATTCGAAGAAGAATTTCCTTTGAGCTCTGTCCCCAGAAATGTGGCTGGGGCAGGGTGGGGGCATGGGAGTTGGGCATCATTATCTCTAAAAAGCTCTCCAGTTGGTTCTAATATGCAGCCAGGGTTGAGAACCAGAGAATAAAATGTGTTTCTTGCCAACATACCTGGAGAGAAGTATCAAATAACTACGAGCACCTCCCTCTGCAGGCCTGGAGCCCCGAATGGGTATCATTCATCACTACTTACTTTATTCAACAAACACAGACTGATAGGATTCACTGGGTACAGACACTACTGAGTGCTTTCCAAATTAGCAGCTCACTGACTCCTCAGGGTGCAACTACGAGATAGTCCACTATGATTCCCCATTTTATAGCCGAGAAGGCAGAGGGAGGCCCAGAGAGGTGAAGTGGCTTGCCCATGGTCACAGGTCCAGACGGTGGAGGGGTCCCTGCTGTCATGCCCCTGCTTGTGACCGTGATGCAAACTTGACCAGTTCTCAGGCCTCATGTGTCTGACAGCAACTTCAGTGCACCCCCCCACCTCTACCCCCCGCCCCCACCACCACCATGCCTTCCCAGACACAAGGGTCTGCCCCACAGTGGGCCTGTGGCTTCTGGAACCAGCAACACCAAAGGCCACCTTCATGGGGCCCTGTGATTGCCATCCCTCTCCTCACTTCCCTCTGTCACATGCTTCAAACCCAGGTCAGCTCCAGTCCCGGTGGCCCAGGGATAAACTGAGGCAGAGGTCCTATCAAGGGTCCAGGTTCATCCGAGAAGCCTTAGCCTAGGATAACACCACTCCCTAAACACCCTCTGGAAATCTATTCTTGTAAATGCAGTTTTTATCATTGATTTTACTCAAGATAGACTCTGTTCAGTCCAAGTCATAGAGCCATAAAGACAGTAGGGCTAGATCATTTCCTGACTCAGGTCAGCGGAGGCTTCTTTCTTTAGCAGGCTGCAGAAATACCAATTCTGGAAATAGAGGCATAAAGGTCGGCGCCCCCACACTGTGGACCGGGCAGACTGGGGCCACCAAGAGGCCTTCCTGCTCCAGTGGGCTGCCTGGCTAATGGGATATTGAAAACCTGCCCAGCTGGACACGAAAGCTTCTTTCACCAAGAACTTGGCCAATCCAGTTTTCAAGTAGCATGCCTAGGACTCGAGCAGTCAGAGCTTTAGCTCAGCTTTGTCAGCACCTGTTTTATTCTGTTGCACATGTGCCACGAGTCCAGTGGTGAGGCTGTGGTCCAGTGCACAGCGTGGAGAAGTTACCTGAGAACTGATCATGTGTTTCTGATCTAGTGTGTGAAAATCCAATTCTCTGTGAGACCTTGATCAAGTCACTTTCTCTCTTGGCTGTAAAATGAGGGAGATTAATGAGACCATACTCAGCTCTAATCATCTCTGTTCTCTGGTCTGCTGTGTGACATCAGGCAGCATCCTTAACTTCTCTGATGCTTAGGGTGGTGGAAACATCTTCACTGGAACGAAAAGGAATTTCCACAGGGAGAGTTGGTGCTCAGAGTAGCTTGATTGCTTGCTAATCCACTTACAGTGGTGTATGTTTTGAAATCCATTATCAAGGACCACAACATGCCAGGTGGCTTCCTGGCCGAGTTCATATCGTTTCGGTACAGCCTTTGGTTTCAGCCACGTTGATGCAGCCGCTCTGACACAGCCATTTTGATATGGGGACACTCTGACACAGCCAAAGAAACAAACCATTACACCTTCAGCCTTTTTAAAAAACATTGCCGGGCGCCTGAGTGGCTCAGTGGGTTGAGGCCTCTGCTTTCGGCTCGGCTCGGGTCATGATCCCAGGGTCTTGGGATCGAGCCCCGCATCGGGCTCTCTGCTCGGCGGGGAGCCTGCTTCCTCCTCTCTCTCTCTGCCTCTCTCTCTCTGCCTGCCTCTCTGCCTACTTGTGATCTCTGTCTGTCAAATAAATAAATCTTTAAAAAAAAACAAAAAACATTGCCAAGTAATGTGCCAAGGAGACATTGCGGGCTACCTCCCCTCACCCCTGAACTTACCCCTTCCCTAGGGAGACTTCTGGCGAGGGTGCTGAGGAGAGGGAGGGAGGCGAGAAACTGGGCTCGGTGGGCTCCCGGGCAAGGCTGGTCCCGAGGGGTGCAGGGGTGGTAAGGAAGGGGGAGCGAAGGAAAGTGCAGACCAAAGCTTTCTCGGGCATGGGTGGTGAGGGGGGCTGCTTCACCCAGTACCTGCTAATTTTCAGAAGCATTTTACATTTCGATGCAGTCATTTCACAACTTTTTACATTAAAAAAAAAAAAAACCCGTCAAAATGCCCTTCTCTATCTCAGGAAAAAGGGATGAATTCCAGGAAGAGTTGAACCTGGCAGGGCTTCTGCCCCCGAAGAGCTCAGTCACCAGAGAGGAAAGGCAGGGCCGAAAAGCATAGTACCATTATACAGATGCGCCATCGCTGTAACAGTGCAGGGGTGACGGGGGCCAAGAGCAGAGGCTGCCCTGCTGCCTGGCGCTGCCGAAGGCTTCCCGGGGCCAGCGGGCAACTGGGCCCAAGAAATATTTCTCGAATGATGAAGAATAGCAAACGTTTAGCTGAAGTCTTATCATGTGACAAGCACTATTACTGGTATTTTAATTTACCTTATCCAGTCCTCACGACTACCCCAAAACATGATGATTATCATTATTATTCCCCTTTCATGGATGAGGAGACTGAGGCACCCATACATGGACTGACCTGCCCAAGCCCACAGGGCTAGTGAGTGGCACAGCTATACAGAAGTGCCTCCCACCCCCTCGCGCTCCGTGGCTCCCCACGTCGCTGAGGGGGTGGAGGAGCTCCAGGGAGGCCGAAGGAGCACAGCTTTTATTGTTCACCCTACAGACACCTGTTCTGGTCTCGCCAGTCACCAGCTGTGTGACCTCAGATAATCTGCGGCCCTCAGCCACCACTTCAGTCTTCTTCCTATGGCCCTCTCCTTCCCCAGCACCCATCACTCAACACCTGTTCGCTGTATTTGTGGACTCCGCAAGTATGCAGTCGGTGTGTGTGTCTCCCTGGGCCCATGTTAGACCTGGGTCCGTGGCCATTAGCAAGAGTTCCTGCTGCCCTGGGGTAAGGAGCCAGCTTCTGGAAGCCAGGGGAGCCCCCCAGACAGGGTGGAGAAACTGAAAAGAGGAATGTGAGGAAGCATGGTAAGCAGGTGAGGGAGGGTGAGAAGTGGGGTTGGGGGTGGGCAGGGGGCAAGCAGGTCAGAGTCAGCAGCCCAGGTTGACTCCAGGGCATGGAATGTTGCTTCATGCCAAAGGGAAGAAGGGTTGGGGGTGGGGGGTGGTTCCTGTGCCTGAGAAGGGATTATAGGGCCAAGAAGGGGTGGGGAGGAGAGAGAACTGCTGTTGAGACAACACAGGTAGGGGACTGAGCTGGAGTGGCAACAGCTCTCTCCTCCTCCCCCTCGTAAGGGCCACAGTGCTTCCTAAACTGTGAAGTCATGGGTATGCGGGAGCTCCTCTATCATGATTAGTCTCATTATTACCCCCTCCCCATTCACCCTTCCTTGCCTCCCTTAGCAGTTGCCGTTTTATAGTCCATGTAACCATGACATGGGTGAGGCATGGGTTAGTTTGTTTTCTCAGGGCCCAGAACAATCTAACTTCTCCAGCTCCTCTGAAGATGTTGTGTTGAGGGGGGGAAAAAAATTACACTCTTTAATAGAAATACTTTTCCTTCATTAAATGAAATCTCCAAAGCCCAGTAGCATTTTCGGTGCTTATATAAAGATGCCAGTGGGGATTTGAGATTGAAAGTGGTATTTTTATACAAGTCAATGAAGATCTCAATAGGAAAAAGAGAACAGTCTTCAAATCTGAATTCCTTCAGCATTGGGCAAGACGGATCTTCAGCTCTGGGCATGGATCACATTACTCCTAGGAAATTCTCCTGAAGCTACTTTGAGCACTCATAAATATTGGTTCTCTATTTGAGGAAATTGTGGTAATATTGTCTCTCCAAGCCTGCAAACCATTCACCTTGAATTTCTCTTTGGACCTCAATTCTGATAACTTCGTACAAAAACTCAGGAATTTGTAGTTTGAGCCAGAAGTCCCCATGTACACACAAAATAACATCTTTCATCTGGTATAGCCCAGAACTCGCTTTTCCCTTTGGAGGTGTCAGAAGAAAGATGAGTCACAGGAGATAGAAAGGAGATAAAATTCCACCTGTGCATCTTGCTTGTTGGGCGGTCCCGGGCAATGTACTCAACCTCAGCTTTTTTGTCTGTGATAGGAGGAAAATAAGACAACTCTCCCTGGGTCTGGTGAGGTCTGGGTCATAATGTCTGAAACGTACCTGGCACCCAGAAACTGCTTCAACCCGTTCCTTTTTCACTGCCCCTCACCTGACTACTATTCGAAAATCTGCTAGAATCATCAGTGTTTGTTACAATTATCTATTGCTAAGTGATACCCACAACCCACACCCGCTTAGGGCTTCCAATGACAATGGTTTTGTTTTGCAAAGGATCTGCAGTCCCTCGGCTCCTTTCTGCTCTGTGCTATGTGGGTCTTCTGCTGAGCTGCCTCCAATAGCTATTTTTTTTTCTTATATTCCATATCTGGGAATACCCAACAGTTAATTGTACAGATGGAAAAACAGAGATGAGAGGGGGCACAGGAAGTGGTCTGCTTGGAGCTCTGTAGCAAGCCTAGGAAACCTCTTTTCTGAACGCCATCCCTGAGTGGAGTCCTACGAGAAGAGAAAAAACTGAAAGGCGCTCACTTTTGAGCTGGTGAGACCGCCAGGCGGCAATAGAACCACTAGCGGGATGGAATTTCTGTTCCTCAACAGCTGGTTGGTTTGGCTTCTCAGGACACAGCCTGTGGAGTCTGGTAAGCGTGGCTCTTCCCCCCCCCCCCTTCCCCTGAGCTCCTTCATGTAGGAGACCGAGAATTTCCCCCTCCTTGGCTAGCCTAGCGGCGAGGAGGCGCTCCACAAACGGCGTTAAAGGGAGTGTTAGCTCTCTGCTCTGCCTCCTAGCATCCCACTGCCTGCCCCTGGGAGCTCAGGGTGCCCGGAAAAGGAGCGGGCAGGCTGAACTCTCCCCTTTGCTGTGGAAAAATCCATTACCGACAAGTCGTTTGTCAAAGCCAGCTGTTTAGCTGTTTTAATTTACATATTTATCAAGTTTGATTAGAATGTATTGTCTTCGACTTTCATCCCAGCTTTCACCTCTTCTCGCCCTCTTTTCCTGGGGAAACTGTTTTTGTTGTCCTTGTTGCAAAAGGGCACAGCGTAATTCAATTTGCATTTGCTAATAAGCTGAAACTGAATCTGGTGAGGAATTTCTAGAGGCTGGGAGAGAGGAAAGGCAGAGCACGTGCTGGGGAAAACCTGGGCACTCGATTCTCGATTCTCGGTTCGTAAGCTCATTCAACCAAAAAGCTACCAGTACTCTACAACTATTTCCGGAGCATTTATTGAGTACCTTCTGGGTGTGATGTCCTGGGAATACAAATTGTGAAAAAGACAAAGTCATGGCTCTAGTGTTGCTAAGCGTCTAATGACCCGGATGTCTGCCTCTGTAAGACCAGGTAGTCAGACCAAGAGACCTCTAAGCGTCTGTAAGTTCCCGTTTTTTTTTTTTTTTTAAATGATTTTATTTATTTATTTGAGAGAGAGAGAGCAAGCACGAGAGGAGAGAGATCAGCAGGAGAAGCAGACTCCCTGCTGAGCAGGGAGTCCGATGTGGGACTTGATCCCAGGACTCCAGGATCATGACCTGAGCCGAAGGCAGTCGCTTAACCAACTGAGCCACCCAGGCGCCCCAGTTCCCGTTTTTTTAAACGTATGATTCTTCGGGGGGAGGGCAGCAGAGAGAGAGGGAGAGAGAATCTCAGGCCAACTTCCTATTGAGTGCAGAGCCAGATGGACATGGGGCTCCACGTGGGGCTCAATCTCATGACCCTGAGCTGACACCAAGAGTCGGATGCTTAACCGGCTGAGCCACCCAGGCGTCCCCTGTCATTTACCCATTTTTAGAACACGTACTACCCAACAGCTCATGTGCAGAGACCCAGTGCATTACCTCAGTGAATTCTTACAAGATCCCTTGTCAGTATCATCCTCATTTTGCAGAGGAGGAAATGAATGATCTTAGAGCTCAATGCCACGTGCACTAGGGCTTGGGTTTAACCCTCCTGTCTGACTCTAGCATTCAAGCTTACATTCAAACGGCAAAGCCAGGCTTGAGCTTTCTTCCCCATCCATCTTTGAGCTCCTGGTTGGCATGGGTGGCATCTGGTTCGTCTCCATGTCCTCAGGGTCCAGCCCCAAACTTGGCATTTGGTCAGTGTTAGAACGTGTGTATAGAACTGCGCTAAAAAGATCTTCAACTATCCTGGTTATTGGGCCTCAGGTGTGCCCTGTTCTCCTCAGCTGCTTCAGCTAAAGCCTGGCGTAGCAGATACTGCACACCAACCCACTCCCCTTCAGGACCAATTCCCTCACATCCCCTGAGTGCGAGTGGCCAACATCTTGCAGCTGATTTCCTTCCTGGAACTTGAACTCAGCCAAAGGAAGCTGCCTTACCTGAGGTTACACCCTTGCCCTACAGCTATCCAGTCAATGTAAGACACAGGGCCAGCCCTGCTGCCTCCTAGAACAACTGTGAAGAGCCCTTCTGGCCCAGGGCTCCCCGTGGGATTGATCGATGTCACCACAGAGATTGCCCCAATCCTGTGTAACTCCCACCTCTCACAAGTGTTCCTGAGAGCAGTTTCCAGTAAGTCTCCCACAGGATGTCTCAGAGTCCCCTTCCTGTTTCCCAGGAGACCCCACCTCAGCAGGAAGTCAGAGTGGGCAGGTCTGGTTCTGACCTTCTGGAGGCCCTTGGAGGGTGCTGGGACCAAGAGAGATGGTGGCAGGGAGAGCCTTCCTGCTATTAGCCTATTCCTGAAGGTTGCAAGGGTGCCTCTTCCCTGGCCTGGAGTGCCAGCCCAGGGAAAGGAGGCTCTCTAAACTTCCTAGCCCAGCAGCAGCCGCCTGAGCAGAGTGCTGCTACTCTGTCAAGGTGAATGTGATGGTGACAGCTGGCCCTCACACTCTGTATTTAGGCTCCTAGCTTTTCGGCTTTCCTTCACTCCCCTGGCAGGCATCCATAGGGCACTTTCCAGGCACCCACCTGGAGAGACATTGCTGAAGGCAGCCTGGTGTCCTGAGCGGAGGCTGCCTGGACATTGGAGTGCCGTACCCTGGATTCCAGACCTGGCTTGACCTGTCTCTAGCCCTGTAGGCTGGGGCAAACCTCTTGTCCTTTCTGGGCCTCTCCCTTCATCTTCACAGTCAGAATGTTCTACTCAGTGACCCCATAGACTCTGCAGTTCTGATGGCGTCTACGAGCCTCTTATGAGTCAGAGGCCTTCCTACTGCTTTTTAAAGCCAAAAGGGTGGTTTTTAATATGTTGTAAATGTAGGAGGTAAACCAGAGAGGCTTCTTTTCCCAAAGGCCTGAAATTCCAGAATTAATGCTTCCTTTCTCGTCAGGAACTCTTCCTTCTCTTGTTCCTTCTCATTGAGGGTAGAGACCTAGCCCTGGAGCACACCTGAGTCTACCACACCACTGTGAGAGTTTAGGCTGGGGAGAGCTGCACCTAGCTGAGGGAATGTGACCCAGAGGGCAGCTGGTCTAGGGAGTGGGAAGGACTGAAAATAAACCGCCCACATCATGTTTTCTCATGATGGCCCAGAGGCCCAGAAGAGCAGATACTGGCATTGGGCCGCACAGATCCAAGCTGTGGCTTCTGGCCCTGCCTGTGCAAGGCAGCAAATGATTTATGACCAGATCAGGGGTCCAGGTAAATTCTGTGAGGTCAGAGGGCAGGAGAGGGAAGGCTCCATGGTCTGGAGGGATCTAGGAAGGCTTTTTGGAGGAGTTGTGGAAAAGATAGAAAGTCTAGGAGATTAAAAGTTTACTTGAGAAGATAGTGACATGGCCAGTCTGAAGAAGGTGAAATATTCTTGTAGAGGCTTATAAAATATTCAAACCAGGGGCAATTTTGCCTCTAAGGAGATGTTGTACATTTGCTGATGTCTGAAGTTATTTTAGATTATCATACCTGGGGAGAGGAACGAATGCTCCTGGCATCTAGTGGGCACGGACGAGAGATCCACCATCCAGTGCACGGCACATGGTCCCATACGAACAGCCTGCTGGAAATATACGCAGTGCACAGAAACTCTATTCCTGTGGCTTTTCTCTCAATAAATGGGACACGGTATTACAGACAAAGACATAGGGCAGGGACTTAAAAGTCTCCTGCTTAAAGTTTACCTTGTGAGCTAGGGATTATTATTCTTATTTCATAGGGAACTGAGGCTCAGAATGTGTAAGTAATTTTCCAGAGGCCTCACAGACCATAATCTGTGGGGCCTGGAGAGGAGCCCTGGTCCCTCTGCCTGGAAAGCCAGCAGGCCTAGACCCCCCCTCAGGGGACAAAAGCAACACAGGGTCCAGTGTCTTTCTCAGTGTCCCTCATCCTCCCCTCCCCTCCTGTGGGATTCACCGTCAGTCAGCCTGGCTGAGTTGGCCCTGGTTGTCTTCACCCTTCATCAAGTCTCCTCTCTACCCAGATGCATTCACGGGTTCTCCAAGGAAGCTCTGTCGATGCCTCCCAGACCCCATTTTCTCATAAATGAATGCACAAAAATTCTGCTCCTTGAGCGTGTTCTCACTATCATTCCCAGCTCCTGTTCGCTCTTTGCCGTCAGTACCAACAGCAGAATGACAGCTGCACCTTACCTTCAGAGTGCCATATTTTATAGGGGAAAGTCAAAACTATTGTGCTGAGGAGATCAGATCTAGCACATTAACACCAGGCGTGGCCCAGAACAAGTCCACAAGCTCCGTCTCTCCCTCCTCGGAAGAGGCACATCTGAGCAGAGTCTGGAAGGCTGAGTAGGAGTAAGCCAGACAGATGAGATGGGGGTGGTCATTGCAAGCAGAGAGAAAAACGTGTACCCGAGCGTGGAGGTGTGGGAGAGCCTTCATGCTCACGACGCCGCCTGGAGGTGGCTGAGGCTGGGGCCTGGGGAAGGGCTAGAGCCGGGAGCCGCCACCAGGTACTAGACATGAGGGGAGTCACACCTGGGAGGCTAGACTTGCCAGAGGACAGTACAGAGGTGCTGAAAGGTTGCAGGCAGGGGCAGTGGTAGGCTCCCATTTGCACTCTAGAAGACGGCTTTGGTGGCTGGGTGGGGGGTGGACTGGCACAGATGGTGCCAGCACAGGGAGACCAGGGACGAGGCTGTTCTTGTCCCAAGCGGGCCCACAGGCAGGTGCCAGCAAACTGTGCTGGTACTGCTGCCAGGATGTCTTTTTCTCTAGCTTCATGGTAGTGTGGACCTGTTTGAGGCCTGGAGAGTATTTGAGAAAACAAGGCAGGCAACCCGTTTGGTTTAGAAACCAGTCAGAAGGTCTTTTCTTGCCTTAATAATGGCCTTCAGGGGTCATGAAGTCAAAAAAAAAAAAAAAAAATGACAAAGGCTTAGATCTGGAGGGAAAAAAATCCTTTTCCTGTTGCAACATTCCACGTTCTCCTTCCAGCTCTCCACCCCTTCCTCCTCCACAGAACAGCTCACACTCCCTAGGACAAGTTACTGGAAGAATTGCCGTCAGAGAAGGTAAGGGAAACCAAACGGACCACATGAACTGCTGGGAGACTTTTGTCCTCAGAGGGCCCAACCAGTGCTCTGTGGGGCCTCTCGGTATCTTCCAGCACCTACACCAGCCACAGGTCCATTGATGACTGACCTGATCCATTAAGGCTTTCCCTCCATGTTGACACTAGGGTTACGGCTCTGGTCTTACTCAGGCTGGGCATCCGTAGGTAAGATGCAAAGTTTCTTTGGCCGTCTCCAGGGGGATTAATTAATCTATTGCTGCCTGACGACTTCCTTTAGAATTCAGCATCTTAAAACAATGACTTCTCACCTCCCAGTTTCTTTGGGCCAGGAGGGGAGGGACGGTTCCCCTGGATGGCCCTGGCTCAGGAGGTTGGAGGATGGTGGCTGGGGCTGTGGTCATGTGGGACTGGTGGATACCCTTCCAAGCTTGCTCACATGGTTTTGGCTGGCCTCTGTTCCTGGGTACTTCAGTTCCTGACCAGACAGGTGAGGGCTCCCCAGGCTACCTGAGTGTTAAATCATGGCAGTCGGATTCCTCAGTGTGAGCGATGAAGGAGAGAGAGAGAGAGAGAGAGAGAGAGACAGCTCCCAAGATGGAAACCATCATCTTTTCATAGCCTAATCTCAAAAGAGTGACACCCCCACCAGTGTGCTCTTTGCTAGAGCAAGCCTGTCTGTCCAGCCCACACTGAAGGGAAAGGGTTTCATCTCCACCCCTCGAAGGGAAGAGATTCACAAAGAAGAATTTGTGGATGTATTTTTAAAACCACCCCATGAACCCTATTTACTCTCCAAGAGGTGTGAAGAGCATGTATTTGAGATTCCTAAGACCTGGGGTTTCATCCTGGCCCCTGCACACGCACCACTCATGCAGGTGGAGACGGGTTGTTCACCTTTCTAGATCTCAATTTCCACATCTATAAAATAGGGGTAGGCATAATAGATGTTTCATTGGGTCACTATGACAGTTAGCTAAGATGATAGATGTGAAGTGCCTGGCCCAGAGTAAGTACTGAATAAATACCACTTGGTTGCTCTCGTAACTGGTCACTGTTGTCATCCTCCTTCACAAGAAGCAGAGTAGCGTGGGGTTTAAGGACACCGGTGGGGTCAGACTACCTGGGTGGGGCCTCACGCTGCCTGTCCTGGGCTGGGAGAACTACAGTGAGTCATTTAGTGTCTCTCTGTCTCTCGGCCTTGGTTTTCTGTAAAATGAAGATAGTAGTAGGTAGCGCCTGCTACCCTATATGTGTTTGATAAATATTTTATAAGGAAATAGTGGATGATAGAGGCGTATAATGGCAAAAGGGTGTGTATGTGTGTTGGGATGCTACACAAAGTACACTTGGCTTCAAACACCTTAACTATCCAGTTTCTCATGAGTGTGCCCTCGTATGCTTGTGCATGTCCCCCTCAGTGAACTTCCAATTTCATCACTGCTTATGAGCTGCTCTTGGTTTCATTGTTCAGCTGCTTTCCACCCTGGCTTTGTTCAAGCATACTTCCTCCATCACCCCTCCTCCAAGAATATGTTTAATTGGCTTTGCACGAGTCTGGAGATGCGGTGACAGGGTGGTGGGTGGTGGTGGGGGGGGGAGGTGTCCCATGTCACACCACCTCAGAGCAGCTACATTACCTTAAATTGATTTTGCAAATGAAAGCTAAAAGCTAAGCAAAGGCGACCCATCCATTTTGCCTAAAGATGATTATAATGCTCTTTTACGGCCTCCTAAATGACAAAGCAATTTGTTACCTGCCTGCATCAACATTTGCTTATATTAGCACCCGAGATGCTTGATTTTTATTAGCCCCGTGTTATCATTTTATGAAGACGCAGGGGCTCAGTAAAATTAGTGTGCAAATAGAATGCCCATTTTGCATTTCTCTGTGGTCAGCAGAAACACTGTATGCAATTGAGTTGATACCAGGCCAGGGGAGACATCCATAAAGGTAGCTTTCACCGAGGGCCTCAGCAATGCTATTTATCATTTCTGGACGGCGGGGATAGATGGGGTCAGTGTTAGTGTTTTTTAAAAGGGCTTGGTGGCATTTCACTTTTTGTTTTGTAAGTGAAAAAACAATATAAATACAAAGGCAGTAGCTCAACTTCCACCAGCTAGAAGGGATGGAAACAAACTCTCTTATGCACATTATAGGTGGAAATGCAGGCATGGGATCTGACATTGTTGCTGGTCGATCCAGGAGGAGACGGGCTAGTGAGAGGGGTCCTGGCTGAGAGCCGGGTGACCTTGGGCATGTCCCTTCCTTTTGTGAACTCCAGTCCCTCTGCCTATAAAATGGGATTCGTACTGTCCACTTCACAGAGGTGTGTGAAGATTAAATAAGATAAGCCATGACCTACATGAGCATATTTTAATTTGATAGCCAATTCCCAAGCAGCTATTTCACACAGGGTCCTGGGAATGGTGTTAAAAATAACCATGAAAATCGCTGCTTCTCCCTGAAGGAGCTTGTATTCAGTCTAGGAAATATTCAGGTGTCTAACTCCTCTTTTAAACCATAAACTTTTGTCTCCCTTTGTTCCTAAAGGTGTCTAGCACAGAACTGAGCATAGGGTGAGTTCTCAAGAACATATTTTGGGGGGAAAAAAAAAAGAAATGAATATTGGCTCCATTGTATTTCGTGCTGCCTCTCGAGGCCTATTTTAGGGAAGCAGTAACCTTAGTACCAGTCACCCCAGTAGACGGAGCAAGTTCCAGGCCTTTAGAATCAGGCTTAATAAAGTTTATATATATATATATATATATATATATACACACATACATATATATATATGAGAATATATATATATGAGAATTGGGCTTAATAAAGTTTATATACATAAAATATATATATTATATATAAATATATATTTAAAATATTTAAATATTTAAATATTTAAATCTATTTATATTTAAGTATTTTAAATATATATTTATATTTTATATATTTTATATAAAATACATATATATATAAATTTTATATCTATATATAGAGATATATAGATATATGGTCCCTGACTTTGGTGCATCAACAGTTGAGATCATAAACCACATTCAAAATAACCTGTCCTAAGCAATTCAGAAGTAAAAAGCCTGGTAATTATTTCTGCCTCCACTCTCCCTCCAGATCATCCTCCAAAATAGAAGGTATTATTCTTTAACCCAGCTTCTCTCAGTGTTGATTTTTGACTTCCTTCTGATTGTGGTTCTGTTCTGGGTCGATCCGGCCTGCTTTGGCCAGGGACTAAGTACCCCCTTGCCCCTTTCTTCTGGAGATGTCACTCTTGGCCACCGCTTTTATCTAATAATCTCTTTGCACAATAGCTAAACTCTATTATATGAATGAGATTTCTGTAGAAGCAGAAAAAAGCTCAGGCTCTGATTTTGGACCATATTTTCCTATGTCTTTGTGTGTCTAGTGATTCTTATTGGGTGCTGGAGACTGTGAATTGTACATTGTCGAGCGTCTGGATTTTGTTATCTTTCCTTAAAGAGAGTTGCACTTTATATGACAAGCACTTGAGTTTCTTTTGTCCACTTCGATCGTTTCGTGATTTTAAAATGTTATTAGAATGAGTCTAGAGTAGTTTAGTCCCATCACTAAGACATGGCCCTTCCGGGCTCTCTCCTGAATGCCCTGAATGGTCAGTGAGGACTACCACTTTGGTGGTGGGAATTCCAATGACTCTTAGCCCTGTGTGAGCCAACACCTGCACAGTTCACAGTTCTCTGGTCATTTCCACACGGCATCGTGGAGTTCACCCTCTGCATACACATCTTGGGACCCCGCAAACACTTTTGAGGACTCCTTGACAGATTTCTGGGATTCTTCTTCCACAGAGCTCTGTCTACTCTGGAATGTACCACCTGCTTCAGACTCTCTGAAGCTAAATCTCAGTGAGATCTCCATGGTCTGCTCAGGATACCTCTCTCCATTCTTTGGTCAGGATTGGGCCTCCAGGCAAAGAGGCAAGGCAAACTTCATTTGTGCCCTTTTTTCCTTATATTAGTCTGGCACTGCCTCTTGTCTGAGAACAGTTGTTTTGTGTATGTGTCGATTATTTTGTTGCTTAAGTTGAAAAGGAAATCTGGTCCCTGTTACTTCATCAAGGCCAAACAGGGGCTTGAGTTCTCATTTCAGCTTGACCCACACCTATTAGCTGTGTGATTTTCGACAAGTTATGTAACCTCTCTGAGCATCAGTGTCTGCCTCTATAAAAGGAATATTAACTACACACGTTTCTATAGAACTATATGTATAGTATGTCCCTGACACACAAGGCACTAATTAAATGGCAGCTGCTACTGTGACTAAGAGAAATGGCTCATTTCTTTTCTCCATTATTTACTGAGTGTTTACTGTGTCCTAGGCAATATGTAAGCTTGTTTGATCACTAATACTCTCCACGTGTATAGATTAGCAAATCGAAACTCAGAAGGCATGCACAACTTGCCTAGGGGCACGATCAGTGGATCTGAGATTTGGCTTCACTCATGACATCTACAGATGATTGTAATATTGACATGATCAATTGCACCAATAGGAATGTAGTCTTTTAATATTGGGTAGTTGGGGACATAATTTAATTAGTCAGCAATAGCTGGGCCTTAATGATTCTAACCCATTGATTTAAGAAATGAATGTAAAGCACCCAGTCCATTCCCTGCCCCTCTCTCCCACATACCAACTCCCAGTCCCAGCTTTCCCTGCCCTCCTGAGCAACCGCCTTCCATTTTTTCTTACAGACAACCTTCGGGAAGGGGCAGAGCAGAAGGTAGTGTTCATCACGGGACGAGTGCACCCAGGGGAAACACCCTCTTCATTTGTGTGCCAAGGTGAGTTGCAAAATCTCGTGGGCATTCTGTGCCTCCCCCCAAACCCAACTAGGGCACCTTGATGGCCTCTGGGACAGTGTGGTCATATGCAGGGTCATTATCTCAGATGTGAATTCACATTGCTTCTAAAGAGGTTATACTTGATCTCCATTAGTATTTCTTTCAATAAATGTTTACTAACTACATGTATTAGTGGAAGAATGAACAGAGGGATGGATGGTTGAATGGTTGGTTGAATGGTTGGATGGTTGGATGGTTGGGTGGATAGATGGGCAGGGCTGAATGGAGTGCTGTCCTATGTGTCATGATGAGGATAAGCCATATGACATCACCTATACTCCCTAGCCTGGGTTTTCTTCTCTCCAGTGGTTTATCAAATTAAGAAATCTGGCCCCAGGCCAATGTGTATATGGGTAGGAGTGCAGGAACTGAGGCAATAAGGATTAGAAGCTATCTATTCACTCATTTATTCAATCATTCACTTAACAAACAACTTTTCAAATACCTACTATGAGCAAGAAAATATGCTTTGTATCAGACAACCAGAGGTAAATAAGATACAATTTTTCATCTCAAATATACCTCTTTATAATTGCGTTGTCATTTATTACTAAATATTTAGCCCACATAAAATATATGTTTAGTCAACTATGTATATGCATACATGCGTATATATATATACATATATATTCAATTAGTGAACAAAGAAATATATTCAATAAATAATACATAAATAACAATTTAATGAATGCCAGGGTACTCACCAGCTTCAGAAGAAGACTATTATCTATTCCTTCTCATTCCTTTGTCCTCCCTTCTCCCTTCCTCCTCCCACAGGTAGCTGGGAGTTTGTATTTTGTTGTCTTTCTCAATAGTTTGACTGTACATATAAGCATTCCTAAACCGTCTAGGGTTTTGTTTCACGTGTTTTCTTTTAGCTTTTTTATAAAGTTAACAAACAGTATCACTCTGTGTACCCTGGCCCTTGTTTTCACCCAATATCCGTGGTGGTGGGTGTGGCTGGAGTTCAATTCTTTTCACCAGGTACCCTGGCCCATGTCTGACAGGCGCCTCAACTTCCCTGCCTGTTCTCCTGGACAATTCATTTGTTTACAGCGTTTTTTCTTATGGACCGAGCTGATACAGACATCCTCATGTACATTGCTTTGTGCCTACGTGCAGATGCTTTTCCAGGGTGTATAACATGGAAGGTCACAGGTCTTGTGTGTCTTCAACCTTACTAGATTTCCGCAGGTTTTTCTCGAAGACCTTTACACTGGCACCAACAATGCCTGAGCGTTCCCACTCTCCCACATTCTCACCAATACACTTGCATTTTTACCTATCTAGTGCGTATATCATATATTAAATATGTGATACTATCTATGTGCCAAGCACGGTTCTAAGCACTTTACATATTTTATTTTATTTTTATTATTATTTTCATAAATATAATTTATTTTAATTATATTAATTTTTCTACATCATAGGAATTAATATTAACCGTATTCTTACATATAATTATGTAAGTTTGGAGAAGTTAAGTAATTGATCTCCTTTTAGTCCCAAAATGACCTTCAGGTCGAAGGGATTTAAAAAAAAAACAAACCCATAGAAATAATATGACTTGAGGGAGATTGCGGATTGTCATGGAAGTATCTGGCAATTTGCCATCAGAGAGTCTTAGGGTCAAACGTTGGCTCTGCCACATCCTAGCAGTGTGATTTCAGTTTCCTTCAACATAAAATAAATTAGGATATCAATACCTATTTGCAAAGGCTGCTATGAAGCTGCGGTAGGACACGTGCAAACACACACCCAGTCCCATGCCGGGCACTCAGCTGACAGAACGAGCGTCACC
The DNA here is from genome assembly GCF_011764305.1 of Mustela putorius furo. Classification (NCBI taxonomy): domain Eukaryota; kingdom Metazoa; phylum Chordata; class Mammalia; order Carnivora; family Mustelidae; genus Mustela; species Mustela putorius. Next base: position 37,947,015 of record NW_025422005.1, on the reverse strand, counting down.
CCCTTCCCCAGGGTGCTCTGAGATGCTGTAGGTAACCTATTTGTAAACTCTAAGGCACTATCGCAAATAGATGCGAGTCTTCTTTTCCTGTTTGCGTTCGTACAGCACTGTCATTAGACCTCACAGCTTCCCCACTTCTTTCAGACCAGGAGCCTGGGTTTGGGGCAGAGGGAGTGACTGCCCAAACCTGAGCCGCTCCAAAGAGCCTGGGTGTCTCAACTCCCCGCTGTCATCCCCGGCTCACTCCTTGGCCTTCTCACTTCCATCCTCTTTCCTCCCAGTATTGTCCTTGAAGTAACCTCTCCCAGGTCCCTCCTGGTTTTACCAACCCCTCTACTTGCAGCCATCTGTCAGTTCCTAAACTTGGCAGCAGACCTGTTCCCCCAGCTGATCGGATGCAACTATTTTGTCCTTGTTTGTAAAAAGACAGTAGCCTTACTGTCAAACCTTTCAGCTCTGGGAGTCCAAACTCCCAGGCCCACCTCCTCTGTGGGCAGCAGACAGAGGGCAGGGTCACCACCCCACATTACAGACAAGGCCTGAGACCTAGAGAAGTTGAGTTCAGCTCGGGGGCTTTCTCTGCTGAGCCTGCTTTTCCAAAAAGGAATCTGGATGGTACCGAGTTGATAGACTCTGTGCTGTCCCGCAGGCTTTCCATCAATGTTTACTCCTTGGCACAGCCTTTTAATGCCTTCCCTCTACCTTCCCAAGATAAACTCCAACTCCTTGCCGTGACATTCACAACCCTCCACCATCTGGCTCTTGCCAGGTTTCCTGGCCCAAGCCTCATTCTATCCCTGCCCCATACAACTTAACCCTGAACAGGCAACCTTCTTCCCACCACTGGGCCTTCGCATGTGCTGCTCCTCTGCCCACCCCCTGCCGCCGGGCAAACACTTCCTATCTCCCAACGTTTATATCAAGAACCCCACATGGGCTGCCATCCCATACCCTTCAGCCACTGCTTTGCGCCTGCCTTGTGGTGACTTGCTGGTCATCTTTATTACCCTGATTTGTTATGTATTTGATTTATATTTGTTTCTTCCCTTTAAACTGTGAGCTATGTGATGCCTAGGGCTTGATCTTTGAGTATCAGTTTCTACATCTGGAAAATGGGGATTATCTTGTTTACCCCATGGGGCAGCTATGGGGGACAATGGCTGCATTGGTTCTGGGATTCTAAATTGGAGCTCAGAGAAAGAAGACTTCAGGTCAGACAGCCAGTAGACAGCAGAGTGGGACTTTGAGTCTGGGTCTCCCAAGCCTGTACAGGCTCTCTTGCCCCACTCAGGGATGGGAAATGCTGGAAGGCCAGGCTTGGGAAGCCCTGGGCACCCCACAACAGTTGATGTGCACTTACAGATGAGAACGGGGAGGCTCAGGGAGGTGAAATAGCTTACCCAGGACCACATGGTGAATTCATGGCAGATGTGGCCTGGGCCGCATGTCTTCTTCCTTCCCTATCTCTGTACCTGTCCCTGGAGACACAATTTGCCCTTTCTTGAGGCAGCTTAAGACACCTTAAGGCACCGTCTCTCTGGGTCTCTCACCGCGCGGGAGATAGGCCAGACCACAGCCCCACAGAGCCCAGCTGGATCCCCCCCCCCCCAGCCTACCTTGTTCTGGGGAGGGCCTAGAAGGACGGTCGAGATGCCTCCAGCCCGGTTAATGCTGCTTTCACATTAACCGGCTCAGTGACCTTGAGCGGGGAACAGATATGTGGGGCCTGGACCTCCCCATCTGGCTGGGAGCACGGTCCTCACAGCCGAGCTGCTGACGCACCTGCTGCTGGGAGCAGAGGGAAACTACGTCATCCTAGAACTCGGAGGGGCGGCGATAAAGGCGGCAAGTCTCAGATTTCCTCAAGGCCCTGCTTGGCGGTTGGATGGGGGATTCTCAGTTACCCCTTGGCTGCCCCAAACCCCACTCATGGTGTATGGGAGGCCAAACTATCCCCACTTTCCAGCCAAGACAGGAAAGGTCCAAGGAGCTCGGGAGAGGCCCTACACAGCAGTGTGTAGAGCTAGCCGGCCTGACCCTGAACCCCAGCTCCTCCACGTAGGGCAGCATGACCTTGTGTAATCTCTCTGTGCCTCAGTTCCCTTATCTTGAAAAGGATATAACAGTGGGAAGCCTGCCTCATAGGGTCATTATAAAGATGAAATGAGTTTGTAGCCATAAAACATTTAGGACAGTGTCTGGAATACCCTTGGCCCTAAAGAAGTGTTACTGTGGAGCGCCTGGCAGGTGCCCAGTGTGGCTCCTCTGACCCCCACAAGGCGTGCAAACCCAGGTGTGTGGCTTCTGTGTCGTGTGCCCCAGCCCATCTCCTTCCTTGCTGTTTTCCTGAGAGAGCCGCTAGCGGAGCCCTCCTCAATTCTGCTCCAGGAAGACCAGATTGCAGGTCCAAGGTTTGGTCAGGTATCTGATTTCTGATCGAGTGAATGTTCTTTCACTGAAGCTTTCTGGGGTTGTTGGGACAACTCCAAAAAGTGCCAGTGGCAGAACACTTGTCCTCTGCAGACCCTTCGTAACTGAATCAGTTAAACCAGTAAATCAGTTAAACCAGTAAATTATGCTATCTAGTATGAGCAAGGCCTACCACCCCTTGGAGGACAGCGTGGGGAAGTGGGCAGAGCCAAGGTCTTGGACTTGGGCAGGCCCGAGTGTGAGTCCTACCACCTCCACCTCCCGGCCTAGACCTTCAGCAAGTTCCTAGCTCTCAGAGCCTCTGTTTCTTTACCTGCAAAATTGGGGCAGCAATATAGTCCTTGAGGGGCTACTGTGAGGGTTAAGTGAGCCTTGCTGCCATGTGCCACGGGCCCCCCCATGGCTCAGACAAGGAGATAGAGCTGACCATCCCTCAGGGAGCTCACTCCTTGGGGTTACCCTGGGGAGATAAGAGGAGGAGAGGGGAGATATACACACCTACACATTCCATGCACTCACAAACACTAGGACCAAGCACAACCTAATGTTTCCTAAGGTGAAGTGGTGACCTTTGCCCCTTCTCCCCTCCCCTCCCCCACTGTTTTCCTCCCACTCCTATCCCTCACCTATGCCGCCTCTTCTCCTCTCTCTCTATCCTTTACAGCCTGAGTAAACACCAGACCCACTAAGGGGTGTTCATGGGCTTTTCACTTCCCTCAACTTCTGTCTTTTCATCTGTGAAATGGGAAGCATTGGGGGTGGAAAGGTCAGAACCAAGACCAGGAACTTGAGGTTCTTCAGGGCCAGACTCCTTGTGATTCCATGATTTGAGGTTGTTGGACTCAGCTCAGGGCAGACAGGGGCCTGACGAGGGGAAGGTCTAGAGTGGCTGTTCTTATGTGACCCCCACTCTGGGTCCCACAGAGACCCCCAAGTGTCTTGCTTGAAGCCTGGGGCTCCTCCCATTGCAACAGATTGCCTCTTAGCAGAGGCAATAGCAATCTCACACAGAACTCTCTAGAGAGAAAATCCTGAAGACATATATGCAAACATTCTACAGATCCCATGCAAATCAACTTCTGACTCTTCCATATTGCCTTAATGGAAAGGGTATCACTGTGAAGCTAGTAAAACTGGATCTGAAACCCATTGAGGCCCCTGTGAGACATCAGCAAAGAAATGTCACCACTCTGACTTTGTTTTGATCCCTGTACATGGAGCCAATAGAATTACAGTTCAGCCCCGCTAAGGAGCATACAGTGCACATCCCCGGTCCATCTTTATTCCTTCATGTCACACATACCTGCTGCGGACATTCCCTGTGCCTGGTGCTGAGCTACATGCTGGCAAGAGAGTGGCCAAGAAGTAGACCCGTCCTTGCCTTCCTGGAGCTCACGGTCTGGCAGGAAGAAGGACTTGAACAGCAGATGCAAGCCCCAATCCTCAAACCTCCAGGGCCCAGGAAACGTAACTTTCCAGACTTTTCTGTAACTGAACTTATTTTCCATTTTGAAGCCCCATTCTTCCAGGGACCAGAAACTTAATCTCCGTCATTTGGGGATCAGCCTTCCCCAGGATTGTGTCATTTCAGTGAAGAGTGGTGATGCTCTTGGGGATGGTAGACAGGTGATGTCCTTCTCAGTGTCACCATCTATCCACACTGCTTCCCCTGCACCTGTTATATCCTCGCGACTTCCTGGACCTTGGTCATTGCAGGTCAGCCCCATATCAGACCCCATTTCCTGCCTGCAAGACTCTATATTCCCTGGCTCTCTGCTAAGCCTGCCCCCACCCTGCCCACCTTCAGGACACTGAGCCCAAACACCATTCCACACTGCAGTGGGGGATCCCAGGTCAGTCCCTGTCATTGGCAGTGGTCTCTCCTGTGCCCCTCATACCCTTCAGCTGGGCTGGCAAATCCCCGTTTACCTCTTCCCTTTCTCTCCCAACATCCTCTCGTCCCCACACCTTCAGCCAAACCAACCGGGAGCAAAGTCAGACAACACACACGCCCATTTCCTACACGCCAGACACTTTGCTTCTACTGACTCACAGATCCGCACAACAATCCCCAAGGTAGTTTTCTTCTTTCCTTCTATTTTTTTTAAAGATTTTATTTATTTATTTGACAGAAAGAGATCACAAGTAGGCAGAGAGGCAGGCAGAGAGAGAGGGATAGAGGAGGAAGCAAGCTCCCCGCGGAGCAGAGAGCCCGATGTGGGACTCGATCCCAGGACCCTGAGATCGTGACCTGCGCCGAAGGCAGAGGTTTAACCCACTGAGCCACCCAGGCGCCCCTTCTTCTTTCCTTCTTAACTGATGTGGAACTGAGTCTGTGAGATGTTAGGCCACACAGCTATTCAAACCCAGATAGCTTGAATAGGCTGTGCCTTTAATCATGGAGCTATGCCCTTGAATTGAAGAGCTCTTCCTTAGCCAACAGGCCTTCTTCCTCACCTTCTGGCTTTTGTGTGGGATCCCCCAGCCCAGAGCTCCTTCTCCTGGCACCCCTTCATTGGACTCACTGTACTCATCCTTTACATCTCCATTCTCCACAGCCCTTTCCTAGGTGATCCGAGTTCTCAGCGCTCCGAGTTCTCAGCGCTCCCCCAGATTCTCCCGCCTGAGCCTTTGCCCGTCACCGCAATGGGAGTTGCTTTCCCACCGTGCATGTGCTAGGGCAAGAACTCTTCTGTATCCTGCAATTCCAGGCTTATGGTGCAGACCTGGCCCTGTGAATGTTTATAGAAAGTGATTTTCAGTTCAGCTAACCCTATACTCTGTCAAAGCCAAATGAATGCCTGGGGCCAGTCTACCAATGGGCGTTAATAGGCACCTGCTGTGTACCCTGGCCTGAACCAAGTACACTGGGAGAAATAACAATGAATAGCTCATTGGGGTTGCCTGGTGAGGTTCATCACGACCAGGCTGAGGTCAGCCCAGGGCAGTGAGCTCTGTGACCTGGCTATAATTTCTGATCATCTACCACTTTTCCTTCCCCTCCCCCAGCCTCTCATGCCTCCAGTCTTCCCATTGTCCTGCTTTCTTCCACCTTCTTGATTAAATCAGTTCAAAGGCAAGGACCCAGCGAACTTGTTTACCAAAGGAACAGAGACTGATCTAAGGAGGTTGATTGTGTCTCCCTGCAGGAGGGAGATTATTCTCCTCACTTGATAGATGAGGACCCTTCAACTCTGGGGGAGAGGAATAAAGGGATGGAATCCCAGACTGCCAGTGTGGAATGTGTCCTTGGGAATTATCAATTTCTTTCTCCTAACTTTAAAGAGGAGAGTAGGCCGGAGTCTTTCTAAAGCTCACCCAGTAACGGAGGCGCAACTAGAACCCAGGTTCTCCGACAGCTGGTTTGCTGGCTTCTTCAACTCAGCATCCTTGCTCCCAAGTCATGTAGCTAGCAAACCTCACAGACCAGGACCCCCAGTTCCAAATTCCATTCAGCTTGTTCTATCCTCGTTGCCTCTCAATCCTCCATCTCAGTGAGTCGATTAAAGCGCATGACCGTTTCCAGGTGTTATGTCAGGCAGTTCAAGTACAGGTGTTCTAACCCCGACACATGGGTTAGATTCCAGATTGGGTATTATTACTCTTGTATCAAGCTGAGGAAACGAGGCCGAGAAAACTAGTAGCTTCTCCAGCTGATAACCAGTTAGGGTCCAAATGCATGTGCCCAGGTCCTTCTGCTTCCTCAGTCCATGGGAGGCTTTTGGTCTGTGGCCAGGGAGGTGGCATTTCCTCTCCACTCTTATGTTCTCCAGTATTTCTCCTCACACTACTCTCCACTTGCCACCCCCCACACACATTCACAAAAGACTCTCCTCCCACTTCTGATCATGCAGAATGATTCCTGTTGAACTGTATCTGACCTCCAGCCAAGACGAGTCTAAAACCTCTCCTCTCCTTGCCCTGCACTCACTATGGGAGAGGAAGCTCTGGATGGCTGCAGCTTCTGGCCTGGCTTTGTCTTCTCTCATCCTTTTATTAGCTGCCTAATTGGCAGCCCAATTAATCTGCTCATCTGTGAAGGAGGATGGATCACAATGAGCTACTCCATTTCCAGAAGCCATTCTCTGCCATCCTCTGAGGCAGCGTGTCCAGGCCCTGAGCGCAGGCTGGCTCCTTGATGGAGGGCTGCCCTGGGAGCCGGGGTCAATTAGTGGACAGATTAAGCAATTATTAGCCCCTAACAAGGGCACCTGGCATCATTAGCCTGCCTGTTTACTGGCAAACTGCAGCTTTAATATGAAGACCAACAAATAAATTAGGGCATCTGGTCTACTGCCGCGTTGGTCTAGAAGTAAATGATGTCCAACTGGCTTTCGGCGGCTGATGGATTCTGAGCCCTGGCCTGATGGAAAGCCTGAGATGTCCCTCACTGGTCACAGCAGTTTCGGGATGTGCTGTGGAGCCATTTATCATTCCAGGAGCTAAGTGCCTGCCTCTGGCCCATGGATGGTCGGTTCTTAGTTACCCTGCTGCTTCCTTCTGTCTGTCTGTCAAAACGTGCTTATCTTTCAGGGCCCAGCTCCAAAGCTTCTTTCTCCTTGATGCCTTTCCTTCTCTCTCCAGCAGGAAAGGTGTTCCCTTCTACACTCTGGGAAGCGTGTACACACTCCTGCCGTTTTCCAGCATTACAGTTATTTCATGGAATGCCAGGGCTCCGCTTCACCTCCTTTTCCCCAGGTCTCTGAAGAAGTTGAAATGTGGAGAAGGGAGGGAAGGGTAGGGTGAGAACTTGGGTTGTTTGTCCCCCCCGCCCCCTCATCAAGCTACACAGGCTATCACCAGAAGGAAGTCAATGAGGGCATTAACAGGCTCTGATTTGCACTTTAGGAGGATCCCTTTGGCTACTCTGATGAGGGCACGCCCCCAAAGTGGTCGCAGTCATTCAGGCCATATGTGGTGGTGGCCTAAAAAAGACAAGCAGCAGAGGGATGGAGATACAGGGCAGATCTGCCAGATACAAGGAAGAGACCTAGGGCCTGTCTGATTGTGGCAGGAGAGTCATGGAGAATTCACCTTTTCTAAATTTGATCACCTGGAGGCAAGCACTGGTGCAGGGAGAAGCAGCATGAACCAGGCCTGTGAACAGCGGGTTCTCAAACTGGGAAGAGGGGCAGAGTTGGGACATTGAAGAAACCTCTTTTTCCTCATGTAACTATAACCAAATTCCTCCTCCTCTCTGCCTTCTGGTGTAACCACCAGCAGTAGGAGGGTTTAGATCCCTGAGTCCCTGACCCTGTAATTGTCCAATCCAATGTCAACACTTAGACATTAGAGAGTAGCTCTTAATTCATTGTTTGGAGTTACCCTGCCTCTCCCCTATCTCTATCTGTCAAAATCCAGGACCTCCAAGGCACAACCCAAGTGCTTTTTTCTTAGACGCCCACATGATACTCTGCAGCAGGACACACACTCTTCCATCTGCCCGTGGGCTTCAACATTATGTCTTGAACTGTCCCTTAGAAACAGAAATATGGTTATAAAACTCACCATGCAACACCTAATCCATAGCCAGACACCCACCATGCTTGACAACATAAGCCAAAAATCACCTTTGGAGCTCTTACTGCTTCCAAGCTGAGGAAAATGTGCTCCTTCCTTCTTGAAACACTTTGAGGTTAACCCAGATTTCTTCTCTTTCCCTAGGGATCATTGACTTTCTTATAAGCCAGCACCCTATTGCCCGTGTCCTACGGGAGCACCTGGTCTTCAAGATTGCACCAATGCTCAACCCTGATGGAGTCTACCTGGGCAATTACAGGTGAGGAGCAGGGGAACAGCCCAGAAGCTGCTAGTCACAGAATGGTGGGATGGAAGCCAGAAGAAAAAGGCAATATGTTTTTGAGAAAATTTTCATATTACTCATGAATTCACTAGAGGAACTTTCACCCTGATTTTTGAGAATGTGACTTAATGAGCCTTGGATGTTTTATGCACAGCCACCTGAGGTAACCTGCTAGGATTTTCTGGTCCACTTGCTGGGCCAGGAGTCAGGAGAACTAGAACAAGTTTTGGCACCCACTTCCATGTAATTCACTTTCCGGTCTGATGCTCAGTTTCTCTTGCATAATGAAGGCAATGATCACATTCCTGATAGGGCACTGGTGAGGATCAAAAGAAATGGTGGGGACAAATGTGCTTGGCAGAATATCGTATGGGGGTGATAGGAATGACTGTTTTGATTGTGTTTCTTCTTAGAGGTCATTGATGAAGGAAAGTGGCATCCCAGGTCATCTGAGCAGCATTTCTCTCTGCTGTGGGCTTACAAGCCTGCCCCACATGCACTCATGCACTCAGATCTTGAACTCTCTTTCTCCTGGCTGAGCACCACAGTTTATAGCCCAAAATTTAACTGCCCAGTGAATCATCTGCCAATGGAACATTGAATCCTCTTGGATAGTGTGATTATTCTTATTTGACAGTTGAGGCAACTGAGTTGCCCAAAGTCACACAGCCTGTGAAACTGACTAGTTCTCTAATTTCACTGTGCACATTACACATCTTTAGAGTGGATTAGTCCCACACCTTGCAAACATTCAGCCTTGTAGCTTTTGCAGAAGAGACTCTATGTGACCTGGTGCCTATCTGTCCACATTCTGCCTCGCTTCCCACCCTCCATTCTTAGAACTATTGCTGCAGCCTCTCTAAGCAAAGCCTAGTTCCCTAGACATGTCCTGTTGGTTCCTGATCCTTACCTTCCTCAAGGCTGCCCTCTGCCCAGAACCTGCTATCCCTTCCTTATCTTACTAACTCTTGTTCAAACCACAGCTCATGTCTTTCCTTCTGGAAAGCATTCCCCAAACCCCCAAACAGAATTAGTTATTTCGTCCTCTAAGCACGCACAGGCCTGGTTATTGAACAAGAGTTATCCCATTGCAAGGACCCCGTTGACTTCAGGCCAGCGGAGAGCAGGGACTGAGCCTTTGTGGTCCTTGTGTCCATGGTGCCTGGCTGCAGGGATCAGCCCACAGTAGATGCTCAAGAACTATTTGATGGACATGAGTGAAGGAAAGGGATGACTTTACTGATAAAGAAACTAAAGCCTACACAGCTCAGATTAGAACCCAGATTTTTCAATACCCAGATAGATCCCTTTTAAACAGAGTTGGTTTACTGCTTTCCAAAAGCATGGCAACTGTGTCCAGCAGGGCTTCCCAATACCTCTGGGTATAAGTTAGAGAGAGCCCATGGGATGCATGATGCCTTAATTAAAGACAGTTTTGTTTCCTGTCTTAATTGGCTCAAGCAATGGTTCATTAGCACTGGCAGGTTTTATGGCTTGCTGCAGGCCTGAGAGCAATGCCTTTCCACCTTCCCTGGACAGAAGGCATTGTTAGCGGTAATGGTGGTGGAAAGACCATTTGATTTATGTTAACATTTCTGTTTAATTACAAGAGCAGCAGTGGTCAGAGGTCAATTTTGTCCACTCTATGCACTTATGTATGTCATCCTCTGCTGTACAGGGATGGTGAGATGGAAAGAGGTCTGTGACCTTGACCAAAATGTTTCCCCTCCTGGGCCTCTGATGGCCACTGGGATGGTGATGGGGAACTAGATGCTTTCTATAAGTCTTCAAGCTCCAGATTTTCTGATTGGGGGATTTCAGGGTAAAAGAGTGCCAACCCTCAAAAATGGTTCTCTATTAAAATCTAAACCCTCAATGTTTTCCTCATGAGAATATGTATTTCTCTCTATAAGAGCCGGAGCAAATCTCTAACCACAGGCATTAATCCTATTGCTAAAACAGCTCTGAGTTGCAACAAAGAGCCTATCAGTCATGACCATTCACTACTGAAGATTTGGAGAAGGTGAAAAGTAATAATATTCAGGATTGAGAGCTTCAAGGTGCCTTAGAGGGGCTCCAGGCCAGCCCTCATTGACTGTAGCAGTGTGGCCCAATCCTGGGGGCACTTGCCTACGCAATGTAGGGCAGAAGGGAGTTTGGTGTTTGAGTGAGTTTGGGAAACACAGAGCTAAGCAAAATTAACTGTGTTCTCTTACAAGATCTTTCAGTTCTGAATATGCCGATCAATAGCAATCTCAAGAGGGGAAAATGTACCCTGTGTTTCCCAAAGATGAACCAAGGAACCCTTTGGGGAACCCAAGGAACCCTGTACAGCTGGTTTCCCCCCTCTGCCTCCTCCCAGCCCCCAGTGGTATCAGAGGTTATTCAATTCATTTTGGGAAATACCATTTCAAGAATTCTGCTTGCCCACTCTGTGCCGCGTCAAGCTCTCCTACACTTATCTCATTTAATTCTCACACAAGTTCGCGAAGGAGGGTGTTCACCGAGATTTCTCTGCTAGCAAATAATGAAAATCTACCCAAATTAGCTTGAGTACTGAAGGAAAGGTGAGAGAGAGGAGCAAAGGAAGCAAGGAAGGGAGTTGGGGAGAGAGGGAAGGGTACTTGGCCGAATTCAGGGCAGTCAACAGCCCCAGACCTCAGAGGATCTCATCCCATTGCTGGAAACAGGTTGGATCACAGACCATCATGTCCCCCCCCTCCTGCCCTCTTTCCCTCCCAACATCCCTTCAGGATGTACAGTCTCTCAAGCCTCAGGAAAGTGAAATAAGCTGCCTTGGGTTGTGTGGGCTGTGAGGAGCAGGCAGGGAAGCAGGTCTGCCCCAGATATGCCAGACCTTGTGTGGAGAATGAGACACAGGCCTGCCCTCATGGCCAGGGATCTGATCTCTCTCCCACTCTCCCCCTCTCCCCCTCTCCCTTCTTCTCCGTTAAAAACACATGTACTCCAATCCAGGAAGGAACAGCAGGAGATTTCCCGGGTTTGATCATGCAGAACTTATATTTCACAGGACAAGTACCTATACTCTGGTATTTATAGTAAAATAGTATTTCAGCACGGCCGACGGCAGCTGTTGCAGCATGACAGATAATGCCCTTTCCATGGAAGGCAGCAGCGTTTGCCGACCAGACTATATGTGCCTGGACTATGGCCTCCGGGAGGAGTCGGAGGGGCCTCAGCTGGTGACAGCAAAGAGCACGTCCCCAGGAACCATCCCCAGTCATTAGATGACATCACAACGGACAGCAATGATGCCATGGTGTGAAATAATGACGTGAGGCCACTGGATACGCTGTCTCACTTAGGCCACTCCCCCAGAGCGGCCTTTTTTCAGCTCACTCTGAGGCTTAATACCAGCTCATAGGAAGGACTCTCTAGGCATCGGCCCCACCCTTTCCTAGCCCTTGCCCCAGTCGTCATCACGCGGGTACTCCTGTGACTATCTGTTTAAGGACAACCTCCTTCTCTATACAGCAGCCTGCGTGAAGTCAGGACTTTGTCCGCCTCTGTCCCCAAAGCTTGGCAGAGCACCCAGCACAGAATGGGCCCCTGACATGTATTTCCTAGGGGTATAAGTAGACTCAGCATCAGGGTTTAGTAACAGTGCCAGGGCATGGAGCTCCGGTCTCGGGGGCCGAGGAGCCCTGGCCGAGTGTCCCCTTTCCCAACCCTTTACTTGCCCCCACGCGGCCTCCTAAGCCCGCTTGTTTTGATCTTTGTGTGGCATGAATCTGGGTTTGCAGCCACACGTCTTTCCCGTACAAGACATTATCTTTTAAAGGCATTAAAAAAAAACCACATTTCATCTTTACAACAACTCTTTGAGAAAGGAGAGTCTGTTTTTATTATAGCTATTTGAACAGAGGGGAAACTGAGGCTATGAAGGTGAAGAGCCAGGTTTGAAGTCACATGGTGTATGCAGGGACTCTCCACATCCCCAGACAGGGCCTTTGCCCTACAGGCCAGGGGTGGACGGACGCAGAGAACGGAGCTCTAAGGATCCCCACCCTCCTGAGCCTTCTTGTTCTTGGGCGAGACACTCCTCTCCTCTGGCCTCCATTTCCCTCCTCCCCTCTTGGAAAAGCACTAGGAGGTGGAAGACATCTTCTGCCAGTTAGTAGTAGCACTGGGGAGAGGCACCATCAGAAATGGTCTGGCTAATACCATGCATGAACTTGCGGATTTTACTGTGTGAAATAAACCACTCACGAAAAGACAAATACTGCATGATTCCACTTATACAAAGTACTTAGAATAGTCAAAATCACAGAAAGTAGAATGGTGGTTACCAAGGGCTAAAGGGAAAGGGGAATGGGAAGTCAGGATTTTGTGGGTACAGAGTTTCAGGTGGACAAGATAAAAAGGGTTTTGGAGATGGACGGGGGGGTGATGATAGCAAGGCATTAGGAATGTACTTAATACCACTGAACTTCACATTTAGAAATGATTAAGACGGTAAATTGCACGTTTTGTGTATTTTACCACAATAAAAAAATAAGAAGAACGGTACCAGTACTGATGCCCTATGAGCATCTTTGGAGGGTTCTGGGTGGATCTGAGGCCTGGGTTCTCAAGGGACAAATTCTATAACTTCAGGTGTTAGAGAACCGAGAAGCTGCAAGGCAGCTCCCATTTGATCTTTACAACACGTCCTCTGGGAGTTGGGAGCGATGGGCTGAATCCGTCTACCATTGATTTGGTGTGTTGGCAGTCCCCGGTGTCCTGCATCCAAAGTGGCTGCGCACACACACTGTCCCTTCCGCTGCCACCATCCCATCACCCCCTCCAGGACCCTACCACGACTGATTCCTTCTGAGCATGTGCAATGCATGAGTTGCCTTGCATTTGAAAAACAGACTCTCCATCTCCATCTGACAATATGAAACTCTGTGTTGGGTTTGCATTTCTTAATTAGATGCTTGTCATTGTGTATCCCATAGAGCCACGTATAAGTAAACAGTCATAGACCTTTGAATAAATTTATTGGTTTTATTTATGTTTCTGGGCATAAAAATCTATAATTACCAGGTACAGCCTCAGTATAACTGGTATTTAATGACAATTACTTTTTGTTACCATAGAAATGAGTCCAAAGTAGTTACCCATAATTTCTCATTTCCCAAACCTCACACATGCTGAATTGCAATATTACCATAGTAATTGCCTATTAGTCATCATAAAATACGCAGTTACCCAAAAGATAGCAGGATGCTGTGAAATTTCTCATCTTCAGAAAACCTCAGTGTTTCTTGGGAGCATGGAGGTGGGGGAGAGCCCCAGACCCCTTGTGGTGGCGCAGAAATCATTCAGCTTCATAGCAAGGCCCCGCAGCCCCCGCGGTGGAAAGGCTCAGCCCTCCTGTCGGCAATCTCCTGGCCCTAGTGATCCTCACGTAGCCCAGGATGCTCTGGTGCAGTAAATCCAATTTAACGAAGGTTTATTGAGGGCCTGCTGAGTGTCAGACCTTGCACTGGGCCTTAGGGAAGCAGATGGAAATCAGAGGCAGCCTCTGCCAATAAGAAGCCCAGTGTTTGTATTACAGGGGTGTGTGAGTGATACCGCAGAGGCCTGGCTCATAGCACGCTAATGTCTAAGTGCCGACTAACTCTGCATTAGAGAGAGCATCTCCTTTAGCACTCCCAGCAGCCCAGGGGGTCCTAGAGTCCATCTTTCTCATACGAAACGCTTGTCTGTCCTAAAACTGAATAAACTAAAGAACACAGGAGAGAAATAATTAATCCCTGTATGAGGAACTACTGAAATCCCTAAGAAAATCTTGAATAACTTATGAGAAAAGTAAAGGACAGCTCAAGTTAATTCACAAGGAGATTTTTAAACAGTGGTCAAAAACTAGAGGAGAAAAAAATTCCACACGGTTGTACTGAGTGTAGTTGGTAGTCAATAACCTATCAGTTTCAGGTGGACATCACAGGGATTGGGCAGTTCTGCACAGTCCTCAGCACGCCGTGTAAGCACAGTCACTATCTGTCTGTATACGCCACTACAAATTATTAACTGTAGTCCTGACGCTATACTTTCCATCTCCAGGACTTATTTATTTTAGAACTGCAGTTTTGCTGCCCTCCCCAATCCCCTTCACCTGTTTTGCCCATCCCCTACCCCCGCAAGCACGTTTGGGCTCTATATTGATGAGTCCATTTCTATGGCTCTGTTTTAAATACAGAAGGAAGTGAAAGCAAAGAGGCAGCAAGAAACTTGCCAGGGTCCCCTGGCAGAAAGGGTCAGAGCAGGTTTATGAATCCAGGCAGGCCAACTGCAGCCTCCTACAGATTTCACCTCCTGCTACATGGTGTCCAGAAAGCAGGCTGTGCCTCCCTCTGACTGACAGTGATGTGTGTTGGGGGGGGGTGTTCTCAAAGGATGAAAGATACATAGGAATTCACCAGACACAGACAGTAAAAAAGATCAGCACAGCAAGATGTCATTAAGCACAGCAGAGGCTGATACTAGGCAAGGTATTTCCAACACACACACACACACACACACACGCACATGTACAGGCATCATAACTGGCTGACCTTGCCCACCCGAACATCCAAAGGAGGAAATATTTTAAACTTTCCAAAATGGGATAGAACATATAATTAGCTACATAAAATGTAAAATACATGTCAGCATTCTATTTGTTCTTTGACGGCATCAAAACCATGCACTTTCATCATGCTAGAAATGGAAACCAAAGGCCCATTGCAAGGACCACCTCACCAAGAGGTCTGCCAGCCCCTTCTCACCGTGCTGCTTCCACCCCCACCCCTGCCCCCCCCCCCACCACACACACACCATCAAGGCCTCTGTCCCAGCACTGTCAGCATTGGAGTAGGAGAGGAGCTGAGACTGCCAGTTCAGCACTCTATCCAGGGCCAGGATCCCTTCGGTATCCCGACTGATAGCCGGGCCCCCCCCCTTCTTGTCTACCTCCATGCCTGGGTGGCTCCCTCCCTTCTAAAGTATCACCAAACTACTAGCTCAAACTGCTAGAGAGGTTTGGGACTCAGGCTAAACTTGCCAGCCCAGCCCTTCTACTTCCCTCCCAAAGGATTATTCTGTTTTAGTCTATCTTCTACATGGTGGCCCTTCAGCTGTCTGAAAACTGTGTGTCCCCACATTTCCCTAGTCTCTACTCAAACCACTGCCAGCGCCTGTTCCCCCAGAACCTTGTACCTGCTCACATGCAACCTGAAATCCAGCTCCCTCCCTGTCCTTCCTGCTGTCTTCTGAACATACTCCAGATGTATGTCATCATCTGCCTTGGAGGCCTAGTGTCCAGGACTGATCAATTATGATGATGACAATGATGGCAACAATGGTGGGGATGCATAGCCAACAACCTCCAGGGCCCGCCGCCGTTCAAGGCATTCTGTATGTACTGTTCCATTTAATCCTCAGTACAACTCTATCATTATTCTCATTTTACAGATGAGGAAACTGAAGCATAGATAGATTAACGAAGTCCCTCAAGTTCATAGAGCTAACTAGTGGAACAAGGGTAGGAAAGGACCATCCCAAGCCCCATTCTGGGGGACACACTTCTGATACAGCCTGCATGCACATCGCTCCCCAACATTCTGGGGGCATCCCTCTCCCAATGCAGCCTGTATGCACATTGCTTCCTGACATGGAGCTCTCTTCAACATGTATCTCCCCACTTGCCTTTCTGCTACTTCCCAACTCCCCTGGCTTTTCCTAGAGCCTTGCTAGAAGCCTGTGGCATATAGATAGAGAGGGTGGGAATCACTGTCTTTGAACAAAGAAGAAACGGAGCCACAGAGAAGCTAAGAAACTTGCTCAAGGTCACACAGTGAGTGAGCCACACAGTTAGTCGAGACAAAGTACGAGCGACAACAGGGACCAGACAGAGCCTCACCTCCCAGAAACACTCTCCTGCCTTATGTAACCCGAGCAATGTTTCTAAGGAGGCTGAAAGGACATTGGGGCTGGCAGTGTAATCAGGTGTCTAACCCACAAGTGCACACCGCCAAAACCAATTATTCAAATGAGCTTCGCAGCCAGGTTCCACAGAAAAGGCCAGATGGCTAGATGTCTGTGGAGGCAGCCCCCCATCTCTGTCCCTGCGACCAGCTGAATAGCATTTCAAAGAGAGAGTTGATAGCAAGTTGATTTTAATAATTGATTCTACAGTGAACATAGGCCTCTGAGGAGACAGTAACCCCGAATGAGTGGCTGGGGAGTCTGGAGAACAAAACAATAGAATCAAGAACTTTTGTCATTTTTGGTCTTAGTTCCTAAACCACTGCTTGAAGAGTGTTAGTTCTCTGTGTAAAATCCTCCCATGGCTCCCTGTTGGCCACTGGCAAGAACCTGAACTGTGGAGCCTGGTGTCCAGGAGCTTCCTCCTCAGGTTCATCTCCCACAGCCCATCTTGCTCCTGCCCGAACACCCTCCCTCCGCTCCTCTCACCTACCTGGGCCCTTTGCAGGGCCCTAAACTGGCCCACCCTTGCTTACGCTTGTGCCTTTGCTGGCACTGCACTTCTGCTTCAGAAGCCTTTCAACTCAATCATTTCCTCTCCCTCTTCTTTATTTCTTTTCCTCACCACCCCCTTCTTTCCCTCAGGCCCTCACATAGCACCTACTTTGTACCGTGCCCTGGGGAACTGAGGTGGGTTTTGCCCTGTGCTTGGCCCCAGGAAGGTGTTGTGTGAGGTAAGCCTTGAGGGATGGGGCAGAGTTAGCCTGGGGAAGAAATCGGCAGCACGTTCTAAAACAGAGGAATAGTGTTAAATAACAACAGTGTTGATAATAATACAAACATTAATTGAATTTATGCATACCAGGCCCTGTTTTAAGTGTTTTTATGTATTATTTCCACTGAAGATGGAACTCATCATACACCCGCTCCCACTCCCCCCAGTTTAGGAGATAGAGGGATCAGAAAGACAGGGGTCAAAATACTAGTTTTATTCTTGATTAAAAGCAGGATTTGGGAGGCATGGCTTATCTCTGTGGCTAAAACTGGCCACCTTCTATGGCACCCCAAAGTTCAACTTTGCCACCAACCCCAGGCCAAGCAGGAAGTGAGCTGCTTCTCAGAAGGCACACCAGTGACAGAGAGAGGGCCAGCATGGAACCCTGCAGGGTTACAGGTCTCAGTGAGTCATGCATGGAGGGACTAGGCCAACAGAGGCCAACAGGCTCTTCCTCTTTTCTCAAGTTAATGAATCAGGTAAGTTTCAAGTTTCACCAGCAACTTCTGAGAAGAGGAAACAAAGGAATAGAGAGAGAGAGCCATTCTCTCACTGCTGGAGACTAGGAGTCCCTGTTGGAGTTGAAATGGGAGGTTCCTCCTAACAATCCCATGAACCTATGGCATAGTTTCTTATATTATCCTCATATTACATAAAGGAACCCGATGCACATAGAGTGGCTAAATACCTTGCCCAAGTTCCTAGAGATCCAGGAGTCAAAACCAGAGAGCTGCCCTAGAGCCCCAGTGCCTAGCCTCAGCCTTGCTGCCTGAGTCCTGAGTGCACAGAAAGCCTTGGGGAATAGCAAGTGGTCTAATGTGGCCATTGTGCATGGTCACAGCTACAGACCGCAGTGTAGGTTCACGCACTGCACAAGGCACCAGCTAAGAGGGCAGGTGGCAGCTGGCATGCAGCCCAGGCCTGATTGGCCTTGGGCCTTGGAGAAATTACATCAGCCCACAGGAGGGGGCACCTTCTTCCAATTAGTTCATAGGATGTAACATGTGTGAGCCTTGTGTGGTATACAGGTTAGGGACATGGCTAAAGAAGCTGGAGATATAAGTGGAGACCAGTTTGTGGAAGACGCTGACAGTCTTACCAAGACCAAACTCTAAGACCAGGTAACACATGTGTAGCCCTGATCTCAAACAAGGCAGTGTCTCCAACATTTTTCATGGCTGATCTCATTTAATCCTCAAAACAACCCTCTGAGGTGAGCAAGATCCACATTGCCTCGATGGGGGCTGAGGCCACACAGCCAAGATGTGGCCAAAGCCAGGATCTTATCCAGGCAGTGTGGCTCCAGGGTCCACACTGCCATCTAAGCTACTTTTGGGGCTTAGATAGGGTGGGCAGGGGTCTCTTCTGCTCCCAGAGCTTGTGAGGACCTGAAGAACTTTTCTTCTTTTTTTTGTTTCCTTTACCCTTTCTCATTTGAGAAGTTGAAATAGATGATTCCTAGACCCACGGGCCAGGGCATTCCTTTAGAAAATGTTCCCCCTTGGACTTTGTTAAATGGTTCTTTTTACTCCTTGTCAAGTGTTGTTATTGAGGGAAAATAATCTCTTGGTCCTGGAATGAACTTCCAATGCTATTCTTACATAGCTATGTGACCTTGGCCTCCATTTCCCTGTCATTGAGATATGGGAATTGGATTTTATGAAATCTTGGGTCCTTTCAGTTGGTGATTCTCAGAATTGTCCTAAGTCACCAGGGGGACATCCCACCCTTTCCACCAAGCCAGGTGTTGCTACCAAGCAGGAGACAGGGTAGAAGGAGACTAAAACCCTAGAGCACATGCTCTCCATGGAAAGGGAAAAGGCACTCCAACAAAGCTTCTCCTTGTCCTCTAGTAATAAGGACCCAGGAATTTCAAAGTTAAAGATGATCCCTTTTCCACATATGGTCTGAGTACTCCCTTCCCCCAGCCCCAACACCTTGCCAGAAATGCCACCATTCCAGGCTCCAAGATCTTGCTGACCCTTGGAGGTAGGAATTCCCACCTCATCCTAGCTCTGCTATGGACTTTGGGAATGTCCAGGGCCTCCTCCCATGTACAGCAGTTGGTATACTGCCCAAAGGCTCCTGGTTAAGGTGCCAGGCTGCCTGTAACTGCTCATAACCCCATGTCGAGCCAGAGCAATACTTCACCCACTCAGAAGGGGCACCTGTTTGTCAGCTTGGAGGGGGGGCACCTTTTGTCAATTTTCACAAAGGTACTCTACATGTTAGCCTCCAATTGAGATCCAGTTTCCCCGCTTTTTTTTTTTTTTAAAGATTTTATTCATTTATCTGAGAAAGAGAGAGAGAGAAATGAGAAGGGGAAGGGACAGAGGGACAAGCAGACTCCCCGCATAGAGGGGAGCCTGATTCAGGGCTTGATTCCAGGACCCTGAGACTATGACCTGAGCCAAAGTCAGATGCTTAATGGACCAAGCCACCCAGGTGCCCCTCAATTTCCCCATTTAAAAATTAAGGGTGTTACATACACCCCTCACCTCACATGAGTCCCCTCAATTGGACACTGACCTGACTCCCAGGACTGCTAAGAGAGAACAAAGTAATGGCTAAGAACATGGGCTTTAGACTCACAAACTGGATTCAAGTCTTGCCTCTCTCACTTGTCCTTGCTGGGCTACAGACAAATCACTTAAGCTTTCTGAGCCTCTATTCAGTCTCGTGGAGAGCTGACTGTGTGTCTAACAGAAGACACAATCGCAAATGAAATAGATTCAGTTTCTGCCCTCCTGGAGCTTTCAGATCTTTGAACAAAATACGTGAATTTGTCCAAGGTCACAAAACTACTCAGTGGTAAATCTGAGACTCAAACCCAAGTCCTTCTGACTTGGAACCCATGGTCTTACCTTTTTTTCTTTTTTAAGTTTTTACTTGTTTATTTCAGA
Organism: Mustela putorius furo; assembly: GCF_011764305.1. Lineage (NCBI taxonomy): Eukaryota > Metazoa > Chordata > Mammalia > Carnivora > Mustelidae > Mustela > Mustela putorius. The sequence goes on along the minus strand of NW_025422005.1, from coordinate 37,927,133 downwards.
GAGAAAGATAGAGAGAGAGAGAGCACGAGTGGGAGGGGCAGACGGAGAGTGAGAATCTCAAGCAGATTCCACACTGAGCATGGAGCCCGAAGCGGGGCTCAATCTCACAATTCTGAGATCATGACCTGAGTGGAAACCAAGACCTAGACACTCAGCCACCTGAGCCACCCAAATACCCCACTATCTTCTTATCCATTCTCCTCTTTGCCTTGATAGCCCAAGTGGCATCCTTTTTGTGATAGTCTAAGGGAGAATATGAGGGAAATGCTTTAAATATCCTGGGGTGGTGATGCGGAGCAGATGCGTTGTAATTATCCCTTATGTGTGGGACAGAGGACACTGCCTGCTATCCTCCACCACAGTAGATCCCTCCCCACCTGCTAAGCATTTTGCAGGAGCTATTGATGACAGACTGTCTGGCATTCTGACACTGGCCAATCAATAGAGCTAGAAGGTGCCTCAGGCCAAGGACAATTGAATCCCAACCTTTTAGTGGCATTAAATAAAGCAATATTTATTTTGCTTTTGGTGCAAATATACTTAATCCAATCTAGCTCATTGGTAATACTGAAAAACTGCTGTGTTTGAAAGACAATTGCATGCATGCCCCATATATCTCTGCCTGTCAATGCCACCCTTCCAGGAGTACACAGCCCCACAGGGCTCAGATGAGATTGATCTGGAGCCGCCAAGCTGTCTTTTTCTCTATCCTATAGAAGAGATGAAAAGGAAATCATAAAGAGGGGAATTAAAATCATTGCTCTCGTTCTAGCTGCCATTATTGCAAAAAGGGTGGGCACGATGCCCTTCACAAGATGGAGCTATTTACTTGCCATTTGAGCAATGTTCTCTAGAGCCACTGTATCTCTGCCATTAGGCAGAGGAGGAAGAGACCAGTAAAGAAAGAGCACACAGGAGTAGCTTGGGGTCTCTTTCACAGATGACACAGCATTGCCATGGCTTGGAGGGGGGAGACCTCAAAAAAAAATCACTGGAGATCATCCTAGCATTGATAAGGTCTTGGTTCAAATCTGATCTGTATCCTAGTAGTTGCCAAGTGATGCTCTAAAGTCAAATCTCTTTTGGATTTTATTTTGTCACTTATAAAATAAGGATATTTTTTCAAAAGACTTTATTTATTTGAGAGAGAGAGAGACATAGAGATCATGAGCAGGGGGGAGGGGCAGAGGGAGAAGCAGACTTCCCTCTGAGCAGGAACTTGTGGGATTTGGGACTTTATCCCAGGAAGCTGGGATCATGACCTGAGTGGAAGACAGACACTTAACTGACTGAGCCACCCAGGTACCCTAAAATGAAGATTAATAATACCTACCTTATTTGGTTATTGTGAAAGTGTCTAGCACATAACAGGTACTTAAATCTTTAAAAAAAAATGTCTTCAATAATTACCTAAACTTTGCACATCTTCAGGGTATTTGTTCATACACTTGTTCATTCACTCATTCATTCAGTAGATATAATGAATCTTCTCTACACCTGGGTCTGTAGTAGGTAAGTTGGAGTGGGCCTGGGCAGGATGACACAAACATAATCCCTGCCCCCATTGGTCTCACAGTTTGGAAGAAGAAACAAAAGATAGTCAAAAGTATCTTCAATTCAAGAGAATGAAAATACATATTATGTAGTTATATATAAATTTGACTTCCATAAAATTGGATTTTTCTAGAATGATCCTAATGTCAAACATTGTGTCTCATTGTTACCGTAAAGGGTTCCATCCATGTCAGAACATGGGTCCTGACTTCGAGCTCATGCAGAAATTTCATCTCAGAAATAAATAAAGAATAGAAGAAGTCCAAGGAGACAGAGACTCAGAGCAGAGACCCAGGATTTCACACTCAGTGACTCTAAACTGGCAATCATAGTATGAGAGCATGGCCTTTTCCTTGTCCATTCCTCTGCTTTTAGGCAGATGATTTGGGTCAACCACTAAAGAGAAAGTACATCATCCCTGTCCTCCTGGTGCTTCCAGCCTAGTTAGGGACACAAGCATAATACCACCAGTAGCCTGTTGGAAATATGTGTAACTTCCAACCATTCTCACTTTGCTGAACTTTGTATATGCCACACCCTCTGTCTGGAATGCTCTCTGAGGACTTGATTTTTGGCCAATGTGCATCCCTTCTTCAAGGTTCAGGGCAACTTGAAAACTCCAAGAGGGAAAAATTGGGTCCCATACAAATATCAAATGTTGAAAAAGGCATGCAATTAACATTAAGATATTGGTACCCCTTGACTATTTGGTGTTTCTTTTTAAAACTATCAATCCTTTCCCTAGAATATTTTGTTTTCTTGGTATTTTATCAGAAATGTGTGCTTATTCCAAGTCCTTAACTTTGGGGATAAAGCCCAATTTGTGATGCTTTATCATATAATGATATTATAACAGCCGTATTCATAATAGCCAAGATATGGAAGCAGCCCAATGTCCACTGATAGATGGATGTATAAAGAAGATGTGGTGTATATTTATACAATAGAATATTATTCAGCCATAAAAAAGAATGAATTCTTGCCATTTACAACAACATGAATGGAGTTAGAGAGTATAATGCCAAGAGAAGTCAGTCAAGAAAACAAATACTGTATGACCTCACTTATATGTAGAATTAAGAAACAAAACAAGCAAAGGGGAAAAAAGGAGAGAGACTAACCTAGGAATAGACTCTTATCTATAGAGAACAAGAGGGCAGGTGGGTTGGGGGGGATGGGTAAAATGGGTGATGGGAACGAAGGAGTGCACGTGTCGTGATGAGCACGGGTTGATGTACAGAATTGTTGAATCTCTATGATGTACACCTGAAACTAATATGTTAACTAACTGGAATTAAAATAAAAACTTAAAACATAAAAAATGAATAAATAAATGAATAAAAAGAATAAGAGAAGAAGAAGAAGAAGAGCACGGAGCCCCAGGAGGGGAAGTGACTGTTGCAAGATGATATAGACATTAGAGGTCTGTTCCCTGGCCCCTAGCTGGGCAGGGCTCCTGCATCTTTACTAAGGTTTTTCTTTAGTAAATACCCACCTACTGATAAACTGTTACAATTAGAAATGTTCTTTAAAAAATCAGCTCAAAAAGTACCCAGCACAGGTACTGCTCACTAAAGATTTTCACCAATGCTTTAGCTTCTGAAGAGCTCCAGGATTCTTTGAAGCTTAAGTGACCTTTGAGTCACCAGCTACACTATTTTCATCAACAGGCTGGATCAAGGTGTTGATCTTTCAGGATCTTTTGCCTATAATACCTTCTCTTAGGTTTTGAATCTCACTTTTTTGAATGAAAGAGGCTACCTGGAAGCAGCATGGCCAAATGGGAATACCAAGGGTTCTGGGAAAATTGACCTGGATTCTAGTCTGGGCCCTGTGGAGTACCAAGTAGGTGACCTTGAAGGAATGGCTTACCTTCTCTGGCTTTCAGTGCCAGAAAAATGGAATCCACCTATCTGCCTGGATGGTTGTAAGAACTCGATCATATGAGGTTGGAAAGTTCTTGGGAAAGAATGGAATGTTCATTCAACAACTAACTCCTCAAGGTCTACCATTGTCCAGACTCTTGTCAAGCATAAGAATACAAACCTGAATAAGACATCATCCTCACCCTCGAGGAATTCATGGTCCAGTGGGAAAGACAGACTCAGTAATTACTATGTCTTGTGCTGTAGCCACTCTGATGGGCTGGGTGGGAGATGGTGGAGAGCAATGGATGCCGTGGGAGCAGAGGAAAAGTACCTATCCCACATTTGCAAAGAGTAAGTCAGCAGGTCTTCCTGGAGGAGGTGATATTTAGATTTAGATGATTTCAACAATATGACAGTCTCCACCACTGCCAGTCATCACTGGCTGCCATTTATTTAATATTCATTCTGTTCTGAGGATTCTGCTGGGCCATTAGTAGTTCATGTTCACAATCTAGAAAGTCAAGGTTGTTTTCCTCATTATACCTATGATAAACCAGAAGACCAAAGGGGTTTTTTAAAAAGAAAATTTAAAAGGTCACCAATCAAAACTTAAACCTAACTGTGACTTCCAGAGCTCCTGCTCTTCACAACATAGCCTTATGGTTCTGTGTGACTCTGTGAGGCAAGGATGAGACTAGTGCGGGAAGTCACTGGGAAGACAAACTTCAGCTACAGAGAAGGAGGACTTTCCTAATGGAGCTGTCCAAGAATGAGATAAGCTGCCTGGGAAGGTGATGAGCATCAGGTCATAGAAGTATCATGGAGCAAGGCATTGCTTAGGGCATTCTTAATATTTACATATTGAAGGCAGAGGAGAAGTAGGTAAGCTAACCAATATCTTAAGGTTGCAGTCATTTGTGATTAAGTCCTGTTGTTAAAAATAACATTCCATTCCAAATTTTTAGATGCTGAGTGAAAGCTGGAAGAGCTCTGTGGGCATAGCACCCAGACCAATGGTTCCATCTGTTTGGTGCCCAGCCTCTGGGGTTTACTATAAATTAGGCTACAGAGCTATATAGTTAGGCATACTTTCTGTTAAAGAAACAAGGACTAACTCCAGCCACTTAAGCAAGAAGGGAATTTATAGGAAGGGCCACATTTGGAAAATAAACAATTAACAGAATAGCCCTGGAGGGCAGAAGATTGGCTGTTGGCAGCAATAATCTACCTCTGTTCCATGGTACCACGGCTGTACACCTGATTTCAGCTTTGTATCACCTAGTCCAAGTTTAAGTCATGGAAGGAAGTGACTGTTGCCACTGAGTCTGGTTTCCTGTTGCTGTGGCTGGCATATCACAAAGAAGGAGCATCTGGCCCATCTGTCTTTTGTGGTGGGAGAAAAGGCACCACCATAGTCTCCTCATCTGTCATGATGGAGGAGCAAACTCTCCCCGACCCTGTCCCCTCTAATCACAGGGTTAGATGTTAGGCATTCGCCAAAGAAAATGGGTAAATGCCTATTACACTAGGAGGGATCAGACAATGGTTATGAACTCAGATCTGCCTGACTCCCAGACTGGAGGAAAAGATAGACAGTTATCCCTGACCACTACTGTCTACTGCCCACCCCAGCCCACGGGCTGCAAACTTATTATTCTGTCACTCTGACAGGATGTAGCATAAAATGATAATAAAAAGTTCAATCAAACAACAACATAATATTTTAAAGTTGCTATTATGTACCAGAAACCATGTTAAATGAAGTTACATGTGTTTATCTCATTTAATCCTTACAACATTGTCCTGAATTATAAATGGATACAAGCCTGTGAGCATATCTTCTTTCTTCTGTTAGATTATGTTTCTTGAATTAATGCAGTCTGCTTGTGTACCAATCCTGACATCACCTCTTTAATCAAGCCATTTTTTATAACTTCCTTGTGCTTCAGTTTCCACATCTGCAAAATAGGGACACCCTCATATCATTAACTCAGGACCTTGGCCAGAGCTCAAGGTGATGTCAGTGGAGCTGATAAAAGGGTGTTGGGTTCTGAATATATTTTGAAGGTAGAGACAATGGGTTAGCTGTGGGTGTGAGACAGAGAAGAATATTAGGGACACCAGTGACTTCAGCCTGAGCACTTCTCTCTACTGCCCTGTAGAAGAGATGTCCATGGGTCTGTGATCTCAGGGCATGAACACTGAAGTCAGACTCCTCCACAGAAATATCTCAACCTCTCTGTGACTCAGCTTCATCTTATATAAAGTGGGAATTGTAAGAGTAGTGACTTTATAGGGTTGTTGAAAGCATTGATTGAATTAATATATGTAAAATGTTTAGAACTGTCTCTGGCAAATAATAATAATAATAATAAAAATAAATGCTAGGAAGGTGAGACAGGGACTAATCCTACTCCAAGCTGTATTTGTATTTATAAATGACAAGTTTGGCTTGTCCTGTTCATACTGACTCTGACTCTGGTTACTACCTAGGTGCTCTCTAATGGGGTTTGACCTGAACCGTCACTGGCTGGATCCTTCTCCGTGGGCCCACCCCACACTGCATGGAGTGAAACAACTCATCATCCAGATGTACAATGACCCAGTGAGTAACCAATCTCCTTCAGCACCTGCTGGTTTTAAGGCTTAATCTGGGAAAGAGCAGTGTTGTACTGGGAAATTCCAGTAGGAGCTCCAAATTAGGAGAACAGGGTCAAAACCAGGGTGAGTATGAGGGCTGCTGGTCTTGTCTTTAAGTTGGATAGACCCAAGTACCTTCCAGTACCCCTCACAAATATCAGGTTCAGTTGGGTTCAGGAGGTCTTCTGGGATAAAGAAAATATAGTGAAGCAGATTCACAGCGTTCTTTGGCTGTAAGCAAAAGATATCTAATTTCAATTAGTTTACACAAAATAGAGAATTTATTACAAGAGTACGAGTATATCTCACATAACTAAAGACTGTAGACTGGCCTCCTCCACCTGTAGGAGACATAGAGCCAAGTGTCACATCTGATGGCTTCCACCACTGGAGAGTGATCAACTCTCATTTTCTAGTTCTAGTTCCAAAAAGACTGTGACTGGCCCAGCCTGGGGAACCTGCCACCTCTGGGCAAGTCAACTCTGGCCCCAGAGGCAAGGATATGTAAGAATAGGACAACCACACAGGAACCACATGGTTGGACTTGGGGGCTGTGGTGGTCATGGTGAACTTGTTCCTAGAGAAAAGGGCCTGCTAGTCCAGAAAAAGGGGAATAGTGGGTGTCTATACTGAGTTTGTTCATAGGGGCAAAACTTTGTAAGAAACAGGAAAAGACACAGGGGTTTCATAGGTTAGAGAAAGGAAACAGACCACAAACATTCTATCCCCAAAGAGCTATCAGAGAGGACAGGACAGACATCTCGTGGGTGGAAGGAAAAAGAAGAGGTAAGGCCTATAGAGAAATAGAAAATTTTAACATTTCGTTCAGCCTAAAATGGAGTGGATGTAGGAGCTATAAGCTTTGCCTTACTGAAAGGGTTCACCTCAAAGCTAAATGACACTATCAAAGTGATGCATAGAGGAGATTCAATTGTTTGGAAGATACTGGAATGAGATAACATCTGATTCTCTTCTAACTTTGATGACTGTGATTTCATGGCCCCTTGACTGCCGTAGCCCTGATATTTTTTCTGATCTGGCTGATAGTAAATATTCAATAAACTATTGGTAGAATGGGATTGGATTGAACATGGCAAATTCTCTTATGCCAACTTCAATATGATTTATAGATAAAAAACAGTTATTCACAAAGAGGACAATGAGGCATGATTTTAAAAAAAGAAACAGGATAGGAGAAGTGATAGAGTGGGAGCCTCCGAAAAAAAGGGGTGTTTTAGATGAATCCCTGAGGTGAGAGCTGGGGGGGTAGGGCATGGAGGACGAACCAAAGGGAAGAGTTAGGTTTGCTAAAAAGAAGAGGTTTTAGCCTGCCATTGCTAACATCACTGAGAAGTCATTGATTCGCTCACAAACAACTGGGCACTCATCCGTGCTACAGAACACAGATCAGCCAAGACTGAGAGAGAAAGGGATTTAGACCCGTTTTGTGCCATGAATAGGGTGCTCATCAGCTGGTTGGATCTTAATAAGCACACTTAGAGCTTGTTGAGTAAGCTGTGTTCTTCCTGGTTCTTCCTTAAAGTCCACTCCTTTAAGACCGAAGCAAGGGCATGGAGCACCAACATGGGAGTCAAGCTGACCAGGGGAGTCATGGATCCCAACTCCCTCCATATCTTTTCTCTTCCCCACTCCCCATCTCCATGCCCAGGCTTTTACTCCAGTCTTGCCTACCTTCCTTCCACAAATACTTATTAAGTAGTTCCAAATACTAGGCATTGAGATTTTTTCTAGAAGTGAACAAAACTCTAACCCTTTCAATTTGTGGGGGAGTAGACATTAAATAAGTAAATACTGATAAATATAGATTTTAAAATTGTATATGGAATTATGGTGGCTGGGGTGGGGAAGCACACAAACTGTGACCTATGGGTAGGATGGTTTTAAGTTTTGGCTTGCCGGGGGCAGTTCCCGTTGATATCTGTTGTCCCAGAGTATTTATTAATAGTACCCCCTTTCACTCTTAGAAGTGTTCCAGTTTACATGATAAATTGTACTGTCACTCTACTTAAAAGCTATTAGAAAGCACCTAGCACAGTACCCGGCGTGTAGCACATCCTCAACAAACATTATCTGGATTGGATTCAAAGTCACATTTGACTGTAAGTGTCATTGTGTCCTGTTGTAGATACTGTCAGTACCCAAGGGCATCTGCCCTAATAACCTGAAATGCTTTCTCCTCCTGACCTCCGCTGTTGTGTACGTCACCACAATCACTCGGGCCAGAGCTGTGTGAACTGCCACGACAGCTTCTGGCCTCATTTCTAAATGCTCACAGCCTCACTCCTCCATCCCAGTGGCCTTCTGCTTGACAGAGTCAGCAAGCAGAGAATCAGCAGACACTTGCTGGTGGATGGGGACTATGTCGGGAGCATCGCCATTCCTCTCCAAACTCCTTCAGGTTCTATGCTGGTTTCTGGCAATCATCAGAGCCGCTGTCCACCCCTAAGAAGTTCCCAGCCTGGTGGGGACAGGCATTTACAGGCAGTTATCTCAAGTGCATTCATGGAGGAAGACACAGGGGCTGTGGGAGCCCATAGAAGGGAGGCCACACCTGAGCTGATGCATGAAAGATTCCCAGGGAAGGGAGGGCTTTCCAAGCAGAGGAGACATCTGTGCACCTGCCTTGAGAGGGAGACACCCTCAGGAGCGGGCCAAGTCATTCAGTGTGGCTGGCACTAGGGGCAAACAGCGGGACAAAGGGGGATATGATACAGGGTGCAATTGGGACTTTATTCTCATGGGAATGGGGAGCATGGAAGGATTTTAAGCTGGGAGGTGACAGGATCAGGTTTGCATTCCAGAAAGACTCCTCTGGTGCTTTTAAGGGGATGAACTTGGAGGATGCCAGGCTAGAGACTGGAGGCCAGTAGAGCCTGCTGCTGTAGGGCTGGAGAGGCATTATGGAGGGGTGTGGGCAGCTTAGTGACAGCTAATGGGATAGGAAGGAGGTTTGTATGATATCTATGGTTTGGCCTGGACAGCGGAGTAGATGTCGTCGCCCCTCCTGAGATGGGAACTCAGGAGGAGCAGTGCACCTGTGGACAAGCTTTAGACATGGTGACTTTGAAGTTGAGCAGAAGTGATATGTCCAGCCTGTATTGTGAGTCTCAGGCATGAGCCCTTCTATGTTCTCACCTGGCAACAGGAGCCAGCTGTCCTGCATTAATGATGGTATTTACTTCAAAGGCAGCTTTCCTAGACCTTTGCTCACTCAACTCTTACCCCCTCTCGGGACCTTGGAAACTAAATGGTGCCCTTGACCATGGAGTGTTTTACCCAGAGGACCACACTGGATCTTAGTTATAAAGTGGTTTAGTTATGAAGTGGTTTATGCCCCACTCCTGGGGCACTCCCTGTGGACAGCGTGGCCTTTGTTTACTAGTTGTGATGGATTGTCCCTAGGCAGGCTCTGGCTGATGGATCTGAGAGTCCCCAGTGCCCAGCAGGCACCTGGCTCTGAGCAGGTGCTCAGAGTAAATGCTAAGCAAATGATGAAGTAAACCAGAGCTTTTGTGAGGTGGTTTTAAAAAGATTTCCCTGATGAAAAGAAGCAACCAGACCACACACCTCTCCCCAGTCTCAGCTCTCCCTCAAAGTGTCCCAGACGCTAGTGCCACCATTGCTGTGCCCTCTTTTATTTCAGGCTCTGGTCTGTGGATATCAGCCCTCTCCCGGGTTCCCCTGCAGCCTGCTGAGATTGTCCTCAACTCTCAGGGACAGAGCCTGAGATGGCATCCCCCACTCTGGTTCCCCTGACACAGGTTTCTGGTCACCTTCACTCATGTGCTCCATTCCTGCCCTCAGTGCCCATCATGTTCCACCCACCATGGAGTTTAGCCTTCTCTGGCCTCTAGGAGCTCCCTCGGATCCCTGGATCCCTGCCTTCCCACCCTCCAAGCACGTTTTTTTCAGGAGCTGCTCTTAAACATTTCATTACCTCCAGTGGTGAAGACCAGGGAGCAGGTCCCAACTCTCCTCCACATCCAGCTTTCTCCCTCCCCTTCTGATATCAGGTCTGAGTATTCTACCTCTTCCCCAGGTAATTAGCCCCAGACGTGACAGCAGTTTCCAGGTGAGAGCTCACCCCCTAGCCATGGGAGTGTGGCTTTATCCTGGCACACATACCATAGAGTAACGACGGTGACTTCACATCACACCATCAGCCAGAGTCGCTCGCACGCAAGAGCACACACAGGGCCCTCCTCTCTCACCCAGGTGCAGTTGAAATCTTAAAAAGTGAAGCCCATTTACAGATGGGCTTCCTAGGACCACCCATCTGTAAGTCTTCTAGCACCCAACTATCTGCCTGAGAGGTGTACCTAGAGAACTATTTGGCGGAGATTTAAAAAGCAGGTGTTGCTTTAAGAGGCTCAGTTAATTGAATGAAGCACACATTTCTCAAAGTACCCATGCACAAGACCCTCGATTACCTTCGGAATTATAGAGATCAATGGGGCAGGATTTCAGGCTAGGAAGAATTCACAATCCAATGGGAAGGCCAGAACTTTATGAATTATTTTCAACCAGGGCAGCCAGGAAGGTTGCTAGAGTAGAGAACATGTAATGCTTTGGAAGTATGGGGCTAGGAGAAATGAATCCTGTGTGTGTGTGTGTGTGTGTGTGTGTGTGTGTGTGAGTGTGAGGGGATCTGAGGAAGTTTCCTCAAGGACATTGGGCGGGGCTTCTAGAAATGGGTAATAGTTCATCTGGAGGCTATGGTTTAGGGATGAGACAGGTTACAGGGAGAGAGGAGAGGGCATTCAGGAGAATGCTGAGCAGTGGGATGAAGAGGAGAGGCCTCAGCTGCTGGGGCTGGTGTGCAGGATTCATGAGAGGCAGCTATAAAATGGTGGCCCAAGAGGCAGATGTTAAGAAGCTCATGGGTGACTTTGAATATGGAGTCAAGGAATTTGGCTTCTTCCTATGGCCCAGTGCTCCCTTCTCATTAAAATCAAAGTCTTGGAGCACCTGGGTGGCTTAGTTGTTTAAGTGTCATGATCCTGGAGTTCTGCTCAGCGGGTAGCTTGCTTCTCCCTCTCCCTCTGCCCCTCTCATCCTCCGCTTGTGCTCTCTCTCTTTCTCTCTCTCAAATAAATGTAAATTAATTAATTAATTAATTAATTAATGAAAATAAAGGTTTTAAGCTCTCTTTAAATTGATTTTTATTTGAATTAAGTATCATGAAAAAATATCATGTTAAAAAAAAAAATCAAGGCCATGAAACAAAATGCCACTTGTTAGGAATATTCCAGTACACACCCTCTCTCCATCTTGAGAATCAGAGTCGTCAGTGGAGAGCCATCAAAAATGTTTGAGCAAGGGAGACAGAGATCTATGAATAGTATTTCCATCCACTCAGTCCCCCACTTTAGACACTCTAGAGTCATTCTAAAATTTAAATCCACCTGGGTCTCTATCCCCTGATTAAGACTTTTCTGTGACTCCCCATTACTTGTGGAATAAAGGCCAACGTTCCTGGCATGCCCTTCAAGGACATGCTCTTGGCATATCCAGCAAGTAGCAGAGAACATGGCACCACAGAGACTATTATGCTGAATGACATATGCTTTAGCAACTTGGGAAAGCGGCAGTGTGGAGAGTGGATCAAAGGAGATGAGACGAAGGGAAGGAAGAGAGGCCCGTCAGGTGCTTCTTGTGAAGTCCAGCCCAAGGACAATGAGATCCAAGCTGGAGAGCGGTGAGGGCAGTTGCTAAGGAGAATCCCCAGGAACTGAAGGCGGGAGGCAAATGGGTCCACTTCTGCCCTTTTCTGTGCCCCTCGTCTCTCAGAACTCAAGGGTTGCTTTTGTGAAAGACTTCTATGCTCCGGGGGGGGGGGGTGGATTCCCCCCTTTTTCTGGAAGAGAAAGACCTGTGTTGCTATAACAACTTGGCTGTAGCTCATAGACAGATCTGTTTCCTTAAATCATTTAAGGAAAATTAGCTGCCATAACAACACGGAGCAGTCTTTAAAATAGAGCAACACAGGGCTGAGGTTTTTTTTTTCCCCTTGCTTGCCTCCTGTGGTCCTCAAGAGAAGCTGCTCTCTTTCTGTCAAATAAATACGTTATAACACATCTGCATGGCAAACAGAGCAGTCGGTGACATGGTCATCTAACACAAAGAACCCACACACACTCACACTGCCCGGAAAACACACACACCCACACACACATGCACTGCATGGAGATATGCGGAAAAGGCTTCCATTTACATACATAAAAGAGAACTTATATACAGAAAAGCATAGATGTGGTACATACCAGATAGACAAGTGTCGAGTCATACATAATCACACAAAGAACTTATGCATGAACACACAGCCAGGCATGGGCTCCCCACCCAGTCAAAATGGCAGGAGGAGGCTCAGCAGATCTGCTCTTAGCATGGGCAGAGGTTTCGCTGGGTCACCAGCTCGGAAGGCCCTGAGATGGGAACTCCTCACTAGAAATCAAGCTGCATCTGTGTGTTCACACCTGACGGCCTGGAAACCTTGCTGGTGGGAGGGGTAAAGTCACCTTCGCAAGTATGGGGGGTAGAAGGTTGGGGGCACTTATGCACTTCGGGGCAAAGTAGGAGAGCAGGAGACCACAACTATGGCATTGGGGTGGGAAAATACTCCCCCTAGGCAGGATGCTTACCACCCCTGAGGAGGGGGCAGTGCCTCCGCAGTGAAAACTACATGCCTAGGGCCTTAGCACACTGTCTCTCTGAGGCCTAGGGAACTCAAGCATCTGGACTGTAGGTTCCCAAACTTTTGTTCCAACCCCATGTCTCTAGCAGTCTTACCCCAAAGGCCCCCTGGAGGGGACAGCTAAAGCTGTGAGCTTATCTTTGGGGCATCGAGAGGGACTGAGAACACTAGCCACCCCCCACCAGATTGGATGAACCCCTATTTTGCTTGGTGCTGCTAGGCAAGTCTCTACCCCTCTCTGCAACTTTCATTCTCCACACCCCTGCACACCCCAGTCTATACACTGTAGGGGTTGAAGGATGACTCCACAAGGCCCATTTGGCTCTAACGGTCTGCATCTCTGCATCATTTTGGAACTGGATATTGGCTGTGAATGCTCCACTGATGGGCAGGATTTCCACATCAAGGTCCAGAAGTCGGACTCCTGCCTCTGAAAGACAGCCTGGAGTGAATGCCTAGGGAGGGGCTTAGCACATGGCTGGTGTCCCGTGAACATCAATTTCCTAAGCCTCAGTCTGCTCTTCCGCCGGAAGGTAGGAATAAGCCCTTGACCTGCTAACCACATAGGTTGGAGAGAGACCCAATGTATTCACTTTATGTGAACATAAAGTGTGTATAAATGTGAAGAAGGACTATTGCCCAGGATAGGGTGAAGAGGAATGCCTGTGGAAATGGGCAGACTGTAGCCAGCTGCCGGAGGTTTTGTGAGGGGTAAGCTAAGTGCATTCACACCACAGCCATAGATCACACACTTTGTTCTCCTCAAATATTTTTCCATTCCTACCAACTTGGCCCAAGAAGTCAGTAAATAGCCACCAGGGGAAAGGTTCAGTGTGGAAGTAAAGACTGGAGGTAAATGTAATACTGTGCAGTGGGCTCTGAGAACACAGGGTGCTGCTGGTTCATGAAATTTTTATAGTTTTTCCTACAATAGTTTGGGATGGCTTTGAAACTTTAAGAAATTTTAAGAGAAATCATTACTTTCCTAAAGGGTAACTTCTCCCACCTGTGATAAAGGACATGGTTTTTCTAACTCTCTAGATTATAACTTTGACTCTGGCAGCGAGCCGGGTGGAGAGATGAATCTCTCACTTCAGAGCAATATTCCTGTCAAGCTGATTGTTTCCTTCAGTTTCTCTAACCATCTTTTCATCCTGAAAGACTCTAAATACCTCTCATCAACTAACTAGATGCATATTGTTTCAATGGCATGGAAGCCAGCAGAGCTTCCGGAAGCTTCCGTTTGAGTCAGGTCAATGAAACTCTGTGTCTATTTTTCCCTATCTGGCAACCGGAATGCCCATCCCATGGGATTTCTCTCAGGATAAGGTAATATGTATATATGTAGCCTCCAATCGTAGGTCTATGAGAAATGGAGCCACTGGTATTTTACGCATTTGGCTTCACTGACCCTACTCTTTCAAGCTCCCATACCCCACCACAGACTGGGATCCCACTGAGGTCTTAGATTTCACCTTAGTCATTTCTGATCCCTGACACCCTGTGTAGGACACAGGTCTTCCATGAATGTGCATTGGGTGAGAGAGAGGAAAGACAGGCAGGAAAGAAGAAATCCACTTACCAAGACCTAGAATTAACATTGGAACTGGGTTCTGAAGGAGGGATAGGAATTTGCTGAGTAAAGAGGAGGAAAAGTATTTCAAGTCAAGAGAGACGCTAAGCCCCTGGGGCAAATAATACATTATATGTTAATAAAAATAATTAATAATTTAAAAAGAGAGAGAGACACTAAGTCACTCTCCAAATCCTAGTTAATCTTTAGAAGCTACCTCCAGGCCTGCCTCCTCTAAGACTTCCTTGAACCCTTTGGCCCACAAAGCGTTTTGTTGCTTTGTTCTTCTAGATCAGACTTTGCTTCTTTCATCTAGTGGTTTATTCCATAAACACACGTGGAGTGTATTCTGTGGGCTTGGTGCCGCAGTAGAATCTCCTCAGGCATCCACTGGCTTCCAATTTTTCCAATTCAATCGAAAACCCCTTCAGAGCCAACAATCTGCCTTCACCTCCCTGCTTCCCTGGCCAGGGCTGGTCACTCACTGGTAGCTCAACGAGAATGTCTTAAGCATTGATTAAAATGCAGCCTCCCCAGAAGGGTGGCTGTTTGGATTTCTATAGGCATCCCCTAGCTTCAGTGCACCCCCAGTGAAAGCACAGAGCCTGTTGTGTTTTAGTGATAGTTTTCCTGCCTCCTTTAGATGGAGCTTCTCACGGACAGAAGCTCTTTTTCAGCTTCTACGTCCATTACCCGGCAGGGACCCGTGCTTAGTAGGCCGTTGATGAGTATTTGGGAACCCTTGTTAGCCACCTCAACAGACACGTTGTTTCCCAGCATGATAGCCCCAAAAGCAGCCCAGAGAAATCCACGGCGCCCTCACTTTCAAACCCCCACCCTTCTCTCTCACTGTTCTACATTTCCAGTGACTCATCTTCTTTCCTCCTTCTTTTGCCCCTGCTGATCCCTTGTCACTGAGAGCTCCCACATATGGATTTTTTTTCTCAAGCTCACAAATTCAGAAATTCTAGAATCTTAGGATCCAGCCATGTAGGATCTCCATCGCAAATCTACAAATTCTAAAATTCTCTTTACACACTCTCTGCTCCTGATGTCTGTTCAACTTACCCTCGTTCCTAAGTTAGACCAAGCTTACTTCCCCGTTTTCCCTATCCCATAGTCATCCAATTATCCAGCCTTAGTGAGCTAAAAAAAGGAGTCTCTGTTGGATAGTTCTGGAATAACCTCTTTTCACTTACCCAGTCAGTCCAGTATACCCCCAGGTCATCTCCTCCAAGAGCTTTTCCCATTACCATATCTATCCTATCCACTTTTCACCCCCACCCCCCCATCCCCTCACCCCCAACCTCCAACCCTGGCAAACCCCTCCCCTTCCAGGCCCATGGTTTGAGCTGGTTGGGATCAGCATACAGCCTGTGACCCCCTTAGGCTCTCAGCCTATCCAGCCTACAACAGAGTACAAGTCACATTTAGGGTGTGTCGTGTTCACTGTGTGGGGAACATCTCCGAGAGTTATTTTTGGCTGTTGCTGTTGGGAGTCTCTGGAGCCCAGGAAGAATTCATGCTGGTACATCAAATAGCATATTGCATTTCAGAAATTGGCCTTAGCCATGGGAAATCAAGTAAGCCAGATGCCTAATTAGCCCATTATTTACCATGGTGGAGAGAGCTGAATTCTGATGAAAGGGACCAGACTAATCACTGCTTCCACTGTTTAACCTTTCAACCAGAAATTGCCCCATCTTCCAGAAGTTCTAATGCCCACCTCGCAAGCCCTGTCCTGCTCCCAGGTGTCCGGCTGTGAGAAGTCTTATCATCCCCGACACAGCCTGACCTCCTGGCCAATGAGCCTTGATGTCCTCCCCCTCAGCAAGTCATGCCAGGTTTGCATTGCTCACTTTCACTGCAAGCTAGTCAAGTATATAGAAAAAAGAGTAACCTTCCTATAATTTTCAAAAGAAAAAAGATGTTCATTTATCCATTTTGTAAATATTTTCATAGCCCAAGCACTCTATATCAGAATAGAAAGGCAAATAACAGTCATTTCCCTCAAGGAACTGATGGTCCAGAAGAGAGCAGTGGTTTTCCAACTGTTTCCAGAAAAATTGCAAGAGGTCTGAGGACCCCCACCCATGGGGCTCCTCTCCATTTTAACCTGAGCAGTATAACTTTGTGATTTAAGAGCTCAGGCCCTGGCCCAGATTTAAATCTCATTTCAACACTCACTAGCTTTGCTATCTTGGGCAGGTCCCCTACCTTTCCAAGCATCTGCCTCGCCTTTGTAAGAGGTTGTTGTGAGGATTACCTGAACTGATTTCTGTGACTTGCTCAAGACACTTTGCAGGGCACATATATTCTCAAGAGATGTTAGTCTTTATCACTATAACAAATGCGTTTAAATAAAGGATTCCATGGCCAGAGAAAGTTTGCAAACCCCTGGTTTAGAGCTCCTGACTCTGCAAACCAATGATGGCAGGACAGGGTGGTAAGCCTTATGACAAGCAAGGAATCCAGATGCCATGTGGGGGAAGCAGGTCACCTCCACTGGGCTTGGGGTCAGGCAAGGCTTGCTGGGGAGGGTGACCTCTGACATGAGTTTTGAAGGAAGACTAGTAGTTGTTTGGACAGACTGGGGAAGAGTTAAAGGCAGAAGGAGCAGCGTGGGTGAGCATACATGTATCAGATGACTAGACTCTGAGAATTCTAAGGAATTTAGTGTGCTGGACTGAGGGGAGCATGTGGAAAAGGGGTGGAAAGTAAAGCTAAGTGGTCGGCAGAAGCCTGTCATAGAGCCCAGTGTGCTACCCCAGGAAGCTTGGACTTTAATCCTGAAATCCAGGGCACTCTTTATGAGAAACTAGAAAGGACATGGAATTTAAAAGGGAGAGAAAAAAAATGTTACTGTGACCTTCTGGGGTTTAAAATATATTGTTCTGTTTGTAGCTTTGAGCCAGCAATTGTGGTACTACAAAGCTAGTCTAAAATAATTTGAAGTGTGAATAAGGATTTATGCAAAAAAAAAAAAAAGTCCATATTACTTATAAATAGTGAAAAACCGAGAAAAAAAATCTAAATGCCAAACAGTGGGAAACAGTGGGAAACTGATTAAGTGAATCACGATACATTCATATAATGGATGTTTATGAAGAGTTTACAATATTGTAAAAATGCTTAGCTATAATTTTAAGTGAAAAGAAGCAGAAGACAAAGTTGCATATGTATTATATGTTAAGACGTATAACAACTAGGTTTAAAACATACACAAAAGAATGGATGTGAAGTAGAAGTTAACAGTGGTATTTCTGGGTACTTGGGTTGTTTCCTTCCTCTCCGCTTTTTTATATTTCCCAGCCATTTTCTACAAGTACATTTTAACTTCAAAATTGGGGGGGAGGGATTTATGGAAGGAGGAGGGGACCTGGTCACCCAGATATAAGGAAGGATCTCATTTTATAAAATAGAAGCGAACTCCTGAGACAGGTACTTAGTGCTGGGCCAATCCCTACGATTGGAGCCGGAGGCAATGAGCCCAGCCCACATTATAAAAAAACTGGGGTCAGCTGATGCCCATCATCTGTCTTCCGACCAGCCGTCCTTCTAGCTGTCCCCCCATGCAACCATCCATCCGCTGTACCTCTACTACCCTCTGCTCACTCTTATCCCAGAGGTGCCCACATCCAGGCTCCTAACACCCTGGGAAGTCTGCCAATTCCTTGCCCTCTAGGTAAGCATAAAGGGACCCCACTTCCCCAGAGCAAACCTCAAATCCTGCCTTCTCTTCGCACTGAGTTCTCTTTTTAGTCCATTATGTCCTTGACCTTTAAACGCTGCCCAGTCAGTGGGAAAGAGCAGGAGCAGACCTTTCCTCCTAGGGATTTAGAGCAAGGACCCTGCAGGCAGAAATTGCCTCCAGCCTCCAATTCTGGCTCAGTCTACCGCCTTACCTCTCTCAGACTCTGTGCCTGGAGCTGTGACCCAGGGTAGTAGTATCTCTTCACAGAGTGTGGTAAGGGTTGAAAATGACACTGCACTTGTATGGTATTTTCTAAGGCTGGTATATTATAAGTACTCGATAAGTGTCAGCATTTATTCTTATTAAAAGCTCAAATCTAGTAATGTACAATAGCTGATATTTCAGTGTTAACTTCAGAACATTATCGCCGTCTTTAAACTGTAATATTTACAAAATAGCTCTAGCTCTGGTTATTGAAATAGCCTTGCAAACAGGTCTTACAAGTGAGGAGGCCCTCGCCCTTATCCCTTAACGTGGCTTCTCTGACCACTCCCCAACTTCCATCTGTGAGTCTTTCTTCAGCGGAGCTGATACCTTTAATTGCCTGACAGTAAGCTCAGAGGATCCTGCCCTGGGAGCCTTTCTCTCTTCCGGCTTCCTCTATTTGTCTGTTCTAATCCATTCTGGGTGAATTTTACAGTTCAGCCTTCAGAGGGCAAGAGGGTTTCTGTCATTCCTAGGGTGTAGGTAGGTGCCCCTCTGTGTGTGTGTTTCCGGGGGCTGGGGAGACTCGCTATAATCCCTAAGGATGAGACAGCAAGGAGAGTTCTAAAGTGAGTAACAAGGAACATAATCTTCACGAACCCTCTCCTGGGCAATTCCAGGCCCCGAGTGTGGCTAGGAGCAGGTTTCACCCGCTGAGGCCCTGGACAAGGGCTCACTGAAAGATGAAGTTTGGATGCTGATTGGCGGCTAAATCCACTTAACAGAAACGGCCTCTCTCTGGCTGTGCCTACAGGGCCTGTCAAAGCCAAAGCTTTTCTTTAGATGCCTGGCGCGACCAGCACACACTCAGCAGTCAGAAAAGTTGGCTTACTCAGGCTCCCAGTTACAAATGAACAGTTTCTTTCCTGTTAGATTTTAGCTCCAGGCTGCGACCTTGAAAAATCCTCCACCTGCTAAGGCACATTCTTTAATAGACCTCTTTGCTATGTGACTGGATCTTCTGGAGTGGATGGGGCAGATGAAAACAGCTTTTCAGTACCCTGGGGTCGGGGTGGCAGTAAGAAAGGGGGAACTTGCTGATATTTATTGAGCATCTATTATGTGCTAGGCATTGCCTCATCAAATCCGTAGAACAGCCCTATGCAATGGGCGTCATTAT
This sequence comes from Mustela putorius furo, assembly GCF_011764305.1. Classification (NCBI taxonomy): domain Eukaryota; kingdom Metazoa; phylum Chordata; class Mammalia; order Carnivora; family Mustelidae; genus Mustela; species Mustela putorius. The sequence continues at coordinate 37,907,705 of NW_025422005.1, read as the reverse complement.
CCTTGTTTCTCAGGTGAGGAAAGTAAGGCTCAGTGTGAATGACACCGCCCACAACCGCCCACCCCAACCACAGTCTCCCCTGGTGCACACATTTATCACTCCACATCATGCTGATTGGTTTATGTGCTTGTTTTCTCTACTCAGCTGTGAACTCCTTGAAGGATAAAACTATATCTCTGTCACCTCTGCATTCTCTTGCCCAGGGCATAATACCTAACACATCAGTAAAATGTCAGTTGCAAGAAGGAACAAATGAAAAGCGGTTAGAACCCGCAAGGTCATTACAACTGGTGGAGGGGGTGGAGGAGGCAGTGGCAGAGCTGGAGCTGGAGCTCCCTGTGACCCAGGGCCCACTTCCACAGCAAAGCATAGGGTGAGTGGCTCCCTGGGGGCAAAGTAGCCAATAGGGAGTTCACCATTGCTCAGAGGGTCTCCGCTTTCATTTTTAAAAGGCATGTAAATAGGGAACCTAGAAGAGAGGAGTTCTATTGATTTAGCTTCTTCTTGAAAATGATGATACCTCTGAGTAGCAAATGTTCAGAATTATCACCATTGTCTTTAGATTCAGTTGACGTTGTAAATGGAATACCAGGTTTATGCCACTACTTTGGATACTGTGGCTTTCCCTTAACCACTGTAAAGAGAACTTGGTTTAGAAGTCCAGGGGTTGAACATACCAGGCAAATTGGGAGTTGGTTCTTGAATGGGGCTGGCTAATTCCAATGCACTCATTTTTAACCTTGAATTAGTAACTTCATTCTGGCTTCTGGGCTCTTAGAGAACCCTATTGGAGCCATAGAACCTTGAAGAGGTCCTCCAAACTAACCTTCCACAGAAAAAGAATGGAGGGAGAGAAGACATAAGCCCAGGGCTGATGGCATGCTCAAGGCTGCCCACTGAGACCGAACTGTAGAGCTGAGACTCAAACTCAGACACCTCTGATTTCTACTGGACTGGAGCACATGCACTGTCAGCCCTGGGGATGAGTCACTACTAGCACATGGATCTTGTCCTAATTATTTTCACTAATCTGTCACAGAGATGTATAGTTTCCAGAGCACAATCACATACAAGCGTTCGTTTGAAGCTTGCTGCAATGCTGTGAGGTAGGGATTATGTATTTTGTGTGGCAAATAGAGAAACTGAGGCCTACAGGTATTAAGTAATTTTCCCAAGAGTCAGGGCTTCATTTTCATTCTTCTGAGGGAGTCCAGATGCCGCCCCCTCTCAGTCCAGCCCACACAAATGGATGAATCGAAGGAAGGGGAGCAGGAGGAACAAGGCAGAGGGTTATGGCTCTTCTTTCTTTTTTCTCTTTAACAAAGAACCCATATTCAGTGTCCTCTCACACACCCTCCAAGTCTTCCCCAAATGTCTCTGAGGTAGGGTAGAGCCCGATGTGGGTGAGGCAGAGGGAACTCGGTGTCAAAGCCATGGCCAAGGCCAACTCAAGGCTAAAAGAGCAGAAGTATCAGGCTCAAGACCAGAACAAATCAAATCCTGAGGAACAAGGGGCCAGCCAGTGGGCTGGATGGGGAAGGCAGAGAAAGGACAGAGAGACAGCACAGGCATCCAGTAGGAAAGATGGCAGTTAAGACAAGAGATATCCATGTAGGAGGAAGAGAATAGCAGGAAGGAGATGGGACTGGCTGCTTAGAATGTCCTTTTGGGGAAGAAATGGATTTTTAAAAAAGTGATTAGATTCTAAAGGGCCTCAGAACACCAGGCTGAGATATTTGAGTTTTATCATTTGGGCCAAAGGGAACTATTGGAGATCTGTGGGCAGGGAACGGCAAGAAAGACCAGCATTAGCTCTAATACGCAATCGGCACCAGCGTTTAGACCTCAAAATGGTGACCCCTTTAATCTGACAGTCTGCTTTGGTATAATTTGTTAAAAATGACAAAATGTCTCATTTTGCTGCAGTTCATCTTGACCTTTCTTAATATTAGAAAGTTAATTTCAGAAGGGAAATAAATGTATTAGTGTTGTCACAGTCATAAAAAGATGAATTCTGTACTGTCAAGCTCTTTCTCGGAATGAATCCATCATGCTGTAAAATGGTTGCCTTCCAACCCCCAACATCTTCCCAGCTCCCTCCCTCTTTTCCTCCTCTCCTTCCCCCTCTTTCTTTCCTCCCTCCTCTCTTCCATCCCTCTCTCCTTCCCTCTGTCAGCACATCTACTATGATGTACTCTGGGGAGACAGAGATAAAAGACATGGTCCCTGCTCTAAGGCAAAACTCTAGTGGGAAGACAGAGAAGGAAACCACCCATCGGAGGTGTGTCTCAGTGCCAGGAGCCGAGAGAGCTGAGAGCTAAGGAGGTAAACAGAAGGGGGGCTATCCATCCTGCAGAGGGAACGCCTATTAAATTAGGAAACCATGCCCGTTAGTAGGACTTGGGTTGACTCTATGGTTAGGAGAAAAGACAGTAGGTAGGATTCTGAAGCGTTGGGTTCTGGCCGCATCTCTGAATTATCACAATTACTAGCAAATGAGCGCTTGGGCTGTGGTAAATATTCCACGTCCTTTTTTTTCACTTAACCTTCTCATCCTTATCACGAAGATCTTATTGTTCCCACTTGCTCAAAAGGGGAAAAATGAGGCTCAGAGAGATGAAATAATTTGGCCCACCTGGGTTGTAAATCTTGCACATAGAGGTGACTCCAAAATCCGAGTAGCTTGGCATGTACAATGCTTCATCTCCAGCTCGCTACAGAGAGTTCTCTTTTTATGATGTTACATGGTCTCCTGTTATTAACTTTACTATACCAATTATACTTACTACTTGAGTAACCTTGGAAAACCTAGTTCTTGCCTCTCTCTGGATCTTTGGTCCTCGGTAGTGCAATGAAGAGGTTGGACCAACTCTGACCCCCTCTGATTGTAAAGAATTCCTACAACCTGAAGGCACGTGTAACTCCATGCTTCTCAGAACTTCATGGGCAAGAAACACCTGGGTATCTTATCAAAATTCAGAATCTGATCAGAAGGTCCAGAGTGGCCTCTGAGAATCTGCATTTTTAATAAGCTGGCAGCTGATGCTGATGTTACTAGTTTAAGGACTCTGTTCTGAGGAGCAAGGACATAACCTATGGTAGGACCAAACTTTTGGGCCCAGGGTGGATCCACTGGGGTTGTGGGCTTAAGGTGACTGAAAGAAAAGCAAGTAATAAGAGCAATCTAACTCTGGTCTGGTCAGAAAAAGGAGTTCTGGATTTATTTATTTATTTTTTTACCTGGGCTGTTAACTGTCTTGGGTTTAAAACCAGTGATTCTCTTGAGAGATGAAAAGGAAGGAAAATTGAACTTTTAAAGTCTCGAAGAAATTTTTTCTACCGTAATCACGTCTGTTTTAATTCAACGTGTGGTCTGAAGTTTTCCCCACAGCTCAGAGCTCCCCTGGGGAGGTGGCTGTCTCTCTCCCTCCCCACACCCTGGTTTGGGTGGGGCTGCGGCTCCTTTCCCAAGACGCATCAGCACGGGCACACTTCCCTAAAGCCCTTCAGGGATCCGCTTTACCTACCGGGTTAAGGGCCTCAAGCTTTAAAGCTTTAGACTCATTTCTCTATGTTCCCTTGCATGAAACTTCTACTCTTACTTTAACTGCCTGTCCCTCCTTTACTAAAGGACACTCGGCTCACCAGCATTCGCACCTACCACCCGTGTTGCACCCGTGCTCGTCCCTGAGCCTTTGCCCCACACCTTCCACTCTTCGACCGACCGACTACCCCTCCTCTCTCTGCTCAGCTCTCAAGATACCATCTAGCATTCAGCTTTGTCCTCACGCAGCCACTCCCAGCATGCCTGCCGTCATTGTCACAGATGTAAGCGAGTGCTTATGTGTGCCCATAAGCTTTTTCTATCATTTAATTCTGAAAACAACCATGTGAAGTAAGAATCACCCCCATTTTATATATGAGCAGGGATTCCAACCCCGATCTGTAGAATTCTGAAGTCAGGATTTCTCCTCCCTGCCCTTTGCCTGTCTCCAAGACGTTATTTATGTTTCACATCCTCCTTTGGTTTAGAGCTACCTTTCTTTCTGATGAGAGGAGGATGAGGTAGAATGGCCTGAGAGATTGCTAGATGTTACAAGTCTGTGGGGGGAGGGGGGAGGCGGCTGCTAGAGGAAAGCAAGTTAAAGGACAAGGGGCACATTTGCCCACCTCTTTTCCATGAAAAACCACACAGTAGAGCCCTGAGCCCACCTCCGAATGCAAAGCACTTTCCCTGCATTATCTCAGAGTCTCAAGATTACCTTCTTTGGGCTACGTTTTGATGGATTCCTATGATTATCCTCAATACTACTGGGTCCCATTCAAGCCAGTTGGGACTAATGAGTTTGAGGCAATCAAATCATACGTAGCATGTCAGAGCCAGAAGGAAAATGAGAGATTCTCATTCAACCTCTTTATTTTACAAATGAGAAAACTGATGCCAAAAGGAAAATGACCTCCTCAAGGTCACACAGTGATTTGGTGGCATAGATTCACTTGAAGGCATTTACTGCATCTTTTTCCCTAGCATTTTCCCTAGCAAGTTCACATGGAACTTGAACTCAGTTACATCTGATTCCTCCTATTATATCCTTTGCTTCCTGAAGCCTCATTTTAATGATCAGAACTTCCTCATTTTAATCAGAAACTGGGGTCCAAAAAGGGTCCAGATGCCTGCAGGTGCACATGTCTCATAGTCAGTACCAATGGTTCTTTCTGGGGCAGAAGTGCTAGAAGGAAAGCTCTGACTCATCTCAGTCTCTTGGCCAAAAGAATGGGCCTCCACCACCAGTTTCTTCTCATCAGAAGGTGACCTTGGAAACCCGGACGTTGGATACCTGGTTTTTCCTCCTGTACTTCTCAACTTTTTCTCTAATTATTTCTCATCCTTTTAGTGCTTAAAGTGTTCACCTACACAGCCCTTACCCTCATGGCCTGAATTCATACTTATTGTACCATCGGAGGCACCTTTTGGCAAGGACCCATGCCGCATGCATCAGCTTTGCTGTGCTAACAACCCCAAGAGCCTGGTAGCTTATCACGGCGAAAACGTTCATCCCTGCTTGTGCTGCACACTAGCGCTCCCCAGCTCAGCCAGACTGTGCATGGTTCCACCTCGCTTCTCTTCTGGGACCCAGGCTGAAAGTGTTTCCCCATCTGGGTTAGGCCATTTTCATGGCAGAGGGCAGAAATACAGTCCCGTTCAAAGTGTCCACACGGGACGGGCGTATGTCATGGCTGTTCACATCCCATTAGCCAAAGCGTGCCCCAAGGCCAAGGCTGAGGTCAGTGAGGTGGGGATATACATATTCTCCTCTTGGATTCCCAGGCAAATGAATGATACCAGGAGACCCCTTGTTACAGGGAAGAGGGAAGAGTCAAGAGCAAGGATCTGATCCACCAAAATTACCTCATTGCCCAATCAGAATACGACTTCTGGGAAGTCACTTGCCCTTTTTGGACCCCAGTTTCTGATCATTAAAATGAGGAAGTTGGCTTCAGGAAGCAAAGGATATAATAGGAGGAATCAGATGTAACTGAGTTCAAGTTCCATGTGAACTGCAGACTGACTGTGCATGTGGGAAATTAATGGTCATTGTTTCTAAGTTGTAGGATTTTACAGGTGTCACTTTTATCTTCCAGTGGCGACAATGTTCAGACCTTGGCTTTGAGCTTCTGTAGGGGTGGATCCCCTTTGCCTTTCCTTCCTCACCTTCATCTGTATAACTCACTGGGTCCTGCACTTCCCATGTAGACCCTACTTCTCCAGGGAGCCTTCGGTGCCCCGGCCATCCCCAGGGGCCAGGTGCCCTTGCTCTGTGCTCTCCCTGCTCTTATGCCACCAGGCTCTGTCACTGCCCTCATCACCCTGCAGTGGAGTTGCCTGATTTCTGCTTCCGTCATGCCTGAGAGTGCAAACTCCTGCTGCAGAAACGGGCTGATTTCTCTCTTCCTGCCAGCACTCAGCACAGGGTTGGACACACTTAGGAGCTCCGTATCTGTTGAATGAATTTACGAATGTGATTCTGTTCTGTCCAAGCAAGCAGCTGAGTCCCACCTAGAGCAGCCCCCACCTGGGCCGGCAGCAGGCCCTCTGTGGGTGGAGCCAGCGGCCCTCCCCACAAGCGTTTGCAGCTTTCAATCCTCCCCAGCTCCCGCTGCCTCCCCCTGCTCACCCTCCCAGGGCCAAGAGAGCTCCCTGTTTCAGAGGCTAGCTGTTTATTTTTCTTTTCCCCCGTTGTGGAATGTTGCAGCACTTACACTTTAAAAATAAGGGGATTGATTTTTATCTTGAGTTTGTGTTTGCTTCTTTCTGACTAGGGAGTTTAAAAAAAGTCTTATTTCCTTTATATCAGTAGAGGTACATAAAGGCAAAGAGGCACACAAAATGCTCATCTACAGTACGGCCTGCTGATGAAGGGCATATGTTTTGCTGTCTTGCAGATTGGTTTTATATCCTTTCTTTTATTCAGCTGTGTGACCTTGGGCAAGTGAGGCCTCCTCTCTGAAACTTTATCTTTTAAATGAGGACAATGTGTAAAGCTCTGGCTTACATGAACATTAAAGGAATAATGCATTCTCATGAAATGATAAAGATTGCTGGGTTAAAATAAATAAATAAATAAATATACGTGTGTGTGTGTGTGTGTGTGTGTGTGTGTGTGTGTGTGTATAGATACATGCATATATATGTAAATATTTGTATTATCTCCATTTGTTCTCACCAAGGCTTGATATTATTATTATTATTATTATCCCCATTTAATGGGTGTGGAAACAAATGCATTAACCCCGTCACCCACAGACAATACTTGTCCCCAGAGTGTGCACTTAATCCTTCCAGCTCTCTACCCTCGGGGCAAGGTGGGCACTGGCAAGCCCCAGGTCCTTCCCTATGACCCTCCTCCCCTCCCTTGCTCTTCCTTGCTCTCTCTGCTCCCTGCCTGGAAGTCAGGCCGTCTGACAGGAGATTCCGTTCTCTCCCACCCTTCACTGAAGCTCACAGCCCTGGGCCTCCGCCAGGGAGCCTCAGGCCTGCTTCTAAGTCATTTGTCAGGCTGCCCGAGGGCCAGGCGCAGGTCAGTTTTTCACACACAGATATCAGGGCAGCTGACAGAGCTGAACAGGCTTGGCAATGGGTGTTCCCTGTGAACAGAATCTCAATGAAGGCCCTGGCCCAACCCCTAGCGGGTGTCTGGGGCCTGGGGGGCTGTGCGGGGGCTGCCCTGGCAGCCTGGAGGAGAGTCAGCTGCTGCCCCACTCCTCTGTCATGGGATTGTTTCCTGTTCTCCAGCACGTTGAGAGCTGTTTAGTTGCATCTGACGCCCCCTTTCTTCCAGATTTTGTGCACATGCGCGAGTGTGAGGGGGAAAGAGAAATTCCTCTTCTCCCAGAAGCTGGCTTTCTGGGGCAGGGAGGGAGTGTGGGGAGAGAAGGGAGAGGAAGGAAGAGAATTACAAGAACTCTGAATCCACTGGAAAATAAAAGTTGGAGGGAAATGAAGAAAACTGGGGAGAGAAAAGAAAGGATAGAGACTGGATCCCTTAGACCACCGAATCTGACACTTTCCCCGTAAACAGGCTTCATGACAGTCAAACTAAGCACAGTGGCTCTGGAGGAATGGAGGTGAGGAAACAAAGCAGCCTCTTAATGTTATTGAAACTCGATCTTTTATCTTCAAAACACATGCAACCAAAACCTAAACCTACAACACCAGCCTAATACAGGAGTCCATCACGTCCCCACAGGGAGGCAACCCCAAACCCCCTTCAGTCATCCTCCTCCCCAACCTCAGAGGTTCTGTGGGATGACCACGGTGCCTGCAAGCACGTGCCACCCAGTAGCCAGTGTGGGCTGGAGGGACTCAGCAAGCCCAGGCATGGGCGAGGCTGAGCACTGGGGATGCAGAGAGCAGGTGCACCTAGCCTCTACCCTCAGGCAGCTCACAGTCTGATGGGAGAGGCAGGTTATCAGCACATGCTCGCCAGGCATTTTTTCACATTACCCTTCATCCCAAAACCATCTCAGGGCAGCTATTATTAGGTTTAGTGCAGAGATGAGAAAACCAAAGCTGAGGAGGTCCATGACTTACCCTAAGTCCTGCAGCTCATAGGTAGGTGAACAGCATTTAAATCCACATCTCTTATTTCCAAGTTTGGGTTTGTCCCACTCCATTGTAGTAAAGAAGGGAGTGACCTAGGGACAAGCCAAACAGGGAGGGTGGTCAGAATGGCTCCCTAAGGGAAGCAACAGTAATGTTGAGTCTTAGAGGAAAAGCAGGGGCTGGTTGGGCATCTGCGGCAGGTGAGATCAGGGATAAGCTCGCAGTGATGAAAATGGCCTGGCGCTTCAAGTTCTTAGGGTTTGAAGAGGGTCCCATGATGAGAGTGAATAATGCAATAGAAAAGTGACATGACACAAGGCCAGAGAAGTGGGTAGGGTCAAGTCAGAAAGGCTCTTCACAGCAGGTCATTATCCTGAAGTATTTGGGAGAAGCGGTAGAGTTCTGCAGAGTGGAGACGTGCCAGGGTTGGATGTGTGCTCTCCAAACACAAGGAGAGCCTGAGTGGAAGGGGGAGATCCTAGAGGTGCTCTCCTCATCTATGTGTCCACCTCCGTTTGTCTCCATCATGTATCCATGCCTTGGTCTCCTCTGTCTAGTCTCTGCTTGCCTGGATCTCATTATCAGTCTCTACCTCTGTCTGAACTGCCTGTCTCTTTGAGCCCTTAGCCTCCCCACATAACCCTAAGCATGACAGCTCACCATTCTGAGACAAGGGTCCCTCATCAGTAAAATAAGGATCATAATGCCAGCCTCAAAAAGTTGGATTGGGGATTAAGGCTGATTCTGCCTGTGAAATCTTTTTATTTATTACAAAATACCATGAAAATATGAAGGATTATTGTTATCTGGCTATTTCTTTCTCAGGTGTTACATTTTGTTTTGCTGTTTGGGTTTTTGTTTTGTTTTTGAACCAACATTCCTCGCGTATCTAGTCTAGGCTGGGCACCAGGCTATATATCTGGCAAGAGGAGGAAGTTACAATAAATCAGAAACAATAGCATCCTTCTAGATGATCAGAGTGTAGTAGAAGCACACAAAAAGCTAAAAGAGAAGCCGTGGTTCCATGTTTGTAACTCGGTGCCTGTCTGTCTGGTTGCCTCTCTATCTACCCAAACATCCATCCCTCTGTCCATCTGTCTCTCTCTCTCTGGATGCCTGGTTGTGCTTAGATCTGTTTTCATGGACAGTCACTGATTCAGAACTGCCTGAGTCCCCTTGGCTCTCACATGTGACCCCTCCTGCACTCTGGACCTCCTTACACCATGCAGTGTTTGAGAGTCCTTGTCTACGGAGAGAGGAAAATGAACTGCAGAGTGAACACAGCTCTGGATGACTTGGACGTGTCTTCTTCTTTACCCACTAGTTTGACTTTTAGGACTTTCCTTAGGATTTGTGCTGGCCCCATAGAGATGGGACACTGCCACATTCCATATGTCAAGAAAGCTAGGTTGAAAGCCTTGAGGAACAGATTTCCTTGAATTTTACAGTTTTTCTGACTCATCCCCAGATAGTCCCCGGGCAGTTCCAAACATCCACATCCTCAGCAAAGACTGTAAAGAGTGCACGGTGACTTTGCCCTGTAAGCTCTTTGTCTCTGAAATATCCTTTAAGAAGCAGTGGTGTATCCTAGGGAGCAAGTCCTGTTCTGCTGCTTATAGGCTATGTGGCTACAATCAAGTTACTCAGTCACTCTGGGCCTCAAAGTCAGAATCAACAAGATGACGATAATATTTCCTATTAGGGTCATCCTAAGAATGTAGTGATACAATGTCCAGTGTGTTTAGCACAGAATCGGACTTTTTGTAAGCTCACCGAATTGGCTCAGAGTCAAGAGTCAGATTTATTTCTCCTTAGTATTGAAACATATTGTTGCTAACCTAAACACCCCCCTTTTTGTGATTTTGTTTGTGTGTATGTATTTGTGTGTATGAAATCAGCTGTGTTTGTAAGAGTGTTCTAAATTCCGAAGCACCCACTTATGACTGCTAAGATACTAGAATAGCGCCCCTTGGTGGAACTTTCTATGATGCTGGTCAAACATCCAGCATCGTCCATGAACAGTAGCCACCGGCCACAAGCTCTTGTGGTGTGGCTTGGACAACTGAGGAACTGTTTGTTGTTGTTGTTGTTTTAAGATTTACTTATTTATTTGTCAGAGAGCGAGAAAAAAAGAGCACAAGCAGGGGGAGCAGCAGGCCGAGGGAGAAGCAGGCTCCCTGCTGAGCAAGGAGCCCGATGTAGGACTCGATCCCAGAACCCTGGGATCACAACCCGAGCCAAAGGCAGACGCTTAATCAACCGGGAGCCATCCAAGCGTCCCAAGGAACTGTTAGTAAAGTTAATATAGATCTATTTAATTTCAGTAATCTCATGTGACTGTTGTGTTAGATAATGCAGTCCTGGAATATTGTTTGTAATATCACCTGGAGTAATTATTATGGGATGAAGAAAATTCAGTACCACCTACCCATTTCAGATACCTGGACACACACTAACCCATGTAACCCTCATCAACCCTGTGAGTGGAATGGTTGTCACCTCCTGCTTGCTGACAAGGAAACGGAGACTCAGAGAAGTGAAATGACTCCTTCAAGGTCACACAGCCAGTTCAGGGTTTGAGCCTAGAAATCTAATTCCCAAACTCTTCCCTTTCCATGACCTATGCTGGTGCTGCCGTGTAGCGATGTCTCCTGTCTTCCAACCTCAGCCGCACTCCCACTGCCTCGGGGAGGGGGGCACTCCAGGGCTGCACCTGGGGGCAATGGAGCCCTTTCAGGGGCTGTAAGACCACTTGATCTGGCCCTTCATTCTCTCTGCTCCAGAGACACTGGCTACCTCACTTTTCAGTGACCTCTTCCGGCATGTTCCTGCCCCGGGGTCTTCCCGCTGGCACTTACCCCCCCATCTCTCCCCAGGATGTATGTATATATTTCTCTTATTATAAATGGATCGCTGCAGCTGCAGGGTCTAGGGCAGATCTGGTTGCTAAGGGAGAGAAAGGGGTCTTGGAGTAGAAACTGGTCAGCTGGGTGGCAACATTGTAGTTCAGAACCACAAAAGTCAATGTCAAAAGCCAAGCCGCTGGACCTCCTTGCCCAGAGCCTCAGACAGTTAAGTGTCAGAGCTGGAATGACCTTTAGAATGTTCTTTCCATCCAGTGAAAGTCCTTGTTGGAAGAATGATAAAACTGAGGCACAGAAGCAATAAGGTAATTTTCGGAAGGTCGGCCAAGTTCCTAACAAGAGCTTCCATCTGCTGCTATGATCTTTTCTCCGCATTACAAGACCATCATAAAAATAGAGATTTTACCCTCACCAACCTTCTTGCCTCCATCTCAATCCTGCTTTCATTTTTAGAGACAGCCCCTGTTTTCTTAAAGGCCACCGAATCACCTAAAAGGCAGGGATTCAGTTCTCCCTAAACAAATCAATTTTTACAAAGAATGAGCAAATCTTCTCCCAGAAATCTGAGCATGGCCTCCAGAGAATACAGAAATTCATACAAGATGTCTTAGAAGAAGATAGAAAAATCTTTTTCCATTTTTTAGAGATGAAGGAAAAAAACACACACACAAAAGCCCAAACATAATTTTTCTGATGCCTGATAATATTCTTCTCTCATCTCTCATTTCCCCACAACCATTTTGTCTTAGGCTCCGGGAGCCTGTGGGAAGCTGCCGTGTGATTTTTATCTCTATGATTAAAGTGTTACACTTTATTGAGTTCTTTACATCAGCAGCAAAATCTGCAATGCAGGATTTTACATAACACCTCATTTTCTTCCCGCACCATTACTGTTATTAACCTGGTGGCAATAAACAGAAAATACAGCTCTTCTTATGATGTACTCTTTATTTTTGTTCCAATAGCAAGAAGGAACATAAAAAGGGAAGGAACCAGAGAGAACAGGGAAGAATTTTTTGCCCATTAAGTCTCTTTGATGTCTGACCTTCTCCCTCCGAGAAGTTCAAGGACAGTGATGGTCTCTGCTCAGGAATGTTTTTTTTCTCCACCGTTAACTCATCCATTTACTCACTCAGTAAGGATTTCTTCAACACCTACTATGTGCCAGGCACTGTGCTAGGGGTTGGAGGTATGAAGATTTTAGGTCTCGACCAGCACTTGGTCCAACTGGTGTAATAGAAATGCACTGAAATAATGAGGAAACCACGAGGTGAAATGCACGTGAAAGAGGGCACGGCCAAGCATACCCAGATGGGCTAAGGAAGTCTTTACAGAGGAAGGAAAGCTTGTACTGGGCCATGGAGAATGGCCAGGTAGAGCAAGGCCCCCGCGGCTATGGGAACAACATAAGGCAACCTTGGAAGGCACAGAAGAGCATGGCAAGGTTTGGAAGCTGTCAGTCTGGCGTGGTGAAGGCATTGCATGCCTGTTAGCAGACAGCAGGAAATGAGGCTGAAGATGGAGGCAGGTCATAGAGCATCTGATACTCCTATACTGAGATACCGGCCATACTTTTTGTGAATTCACCCTCTGGGCTCCCCTGAGAACCCAAAATTAGAGGATCAAGGCAGAATGAGATAGTGGAATAACTTGTACTGTGGACAGAAGATGTAGGTTTTGGGGCACCTGGGTGGCTCACTGGGTTAAAGCCTCTGCCTTCAGCTCAGGTCATGGTCCCAGGGTCCTGGGATCGAGCCCTGCGTCAGGCTCTCTGCTCATTGGGGAGCCTGCTTCCTCCTCTTTCTCTGCCTGCCTCTCTGCCTATTTGTGATCTCTGTCTGTCAAATAAATAAATAAAACCTTTAAAAAGAAGAAGAAGCTGTAGGTTTTATCCTTGGCTCTCTGACTTCCTCAGTGTAATTTCAAGCAGTGTATTCATCTGTAAAATGGGTATGCTGGGAACGAGACAGTGACTGTGAACAAGTCCTGTAATTTGTGTACTGTTTCATGTGTCAAAGGAAATGATCCACACAACAAAACTCTAGACCATTCAAGAACCAAAGAAGCCACAGACTAATTCTATGGGATTTTAGTAAATGCTTTTCATATGGATGTGGGTGAAGGAGGTTGCCCTGTTCTGGGCTTTGGCTTCAAACCAAGAGATAAAGCCTCCTTGTCTACACCTCCTTGTCCAGCCCTTGCTTGACTCTCAGACTGCCCCCTTCCTCCTCACTGCTTTCTGGCTGAGCGATGTGATCCATAATAAAATCTTCTGTTCGGAGGGAGTGAAAACCTCTAGCGGAGTAATGGCTTGAGAACATCCTTGCTCTCATCCCATTTAGGGCACCTGAGTATTTGAATGTGTGTATTTAGGTGTCTGAATTTTTTAAAAATTCTTGTTCTGATTTTATATCTTATAAAAATGCATAGTGCTTATCTTTATATTAACAAGGAGCTCCGTTTTTATAGGCAATGAATAGGTTACGTGGAAAAGTAGCCATGCTTAGGGAAAAATCAACTTGTTCCCATCAAAATGTTATGAGCCAAGTCCAGAGACGCTCCAATAGCATCTTCCTCTAACTGGGGACCAGTACCCAGGAGGCAAACATCCAATTCCCACTGAGAGGTTGATGGCAGCACCCATCCCAGGGGGTGGCCCCACCTTCTAGCCAGCACACGAGCCAGAAACCTGGGAATCTGTCTGAATTTAGGTCCCATATCCAGCACCATCGGTTTTATTCTATAATAGGTTTCAAACATGTACCTTCCTTCTTCTCTCCTTCCCTGCCCCTGATTTAATTGAGAACCTTATCATTTTTCAATCAGTTCCCACATGGACTATAATAAAAACATCCTAACTGTTCCACATGCCTCTGAGTCTTATAACCTCTAATTCCTCCTCATCAAAGCCTTCCAAAAAATCTTACTAAAATGTAATACAAACAGAATCATGTCATACTTTCGTAAAATACTTCTCTATGTTTTCTACTTTATATGAGAAGTCCTTAGTGGTTGACAAGGCCTTCCGTGATGAGTCCACAGAAGCCTTTTCAGCCCCCCTTTTCACACACTGCCCCCCCCCAGTAATACTCTCCAATCATGCCAAGCACCATATAGGTCCCTTAATGGGCTGGGTGGTTTGGGGTCCCATGGGTTTTTCTCACCCGGCTCCCTTTGTCTGAAGTATTTTTCTTCCTACCGGGGCCCCTTTCCTTATCATCCATTTGGTGAACACCTTCTTGTCTTTCACTATTTTGCTCAACAGCCACTTTCTCTGTGAAGCCTTTCCCGACTTACCCAGTAAATTGATGGCTCCTGCAGCTGTATCTTTGCCCAGTCTCCACATACATCTCTCAGAGCACCCGAATGACTGAGAGGAGAAAAGGGATGAAGAGAAAGAAGAAAGAAGAGTACAATGAGAGAGGGGGAGAGAAGGAAGGAGGAGAAGGGACGAAAGAACGGATATGGGGGCGCTGTTTGCTCCTTTGTCCTCTCCTCCCCCCACCCCCAGTCACCTACCCTGAACAAAGCAGCGAGGAACCACCTTCTCTTTCTCCAGGGTGTAGTACAGAATGGCAGCGAGTGTTGGCACCCCTGAACACTTCTTTGAAAAACACTTAATGCCTACTCTGCCACATGGGAAGACTGCTTTACCACAGGGAAATGGTCTTTTTGTAGGCTCTCGCCACAGGGCCCTACCAGGGAAAAGGACCAGGTACTCAGGTTCTGAAGGAGATACAGTGGGAAACTCTGCCAGAATCTGCCCTCAGAGGTCATAGGAAAGAGAGGGAGAGAAAAAAAAATTACCAGTGCAAAGCAGAAAGATGAGATGATTGAAAGGTAGAAGACTCTCAGGGCACAAGGGGCCATGAAAAGTCACCAAATCCATTCTCTAAACGGGGAAATTGAAGAGAGGGAAAGAAACTTCTCCAGGTCACAGAGCAGGTTAGTAGGAGAGCCAAAATGAGTTTCCTGGGAAGAACTAAGATTTACTGAGGACTTACCAAACCCCCAGCTCAGTGGTTAGACATATATTTCTCTCTCTGGATCAGCTAACAACCTCCTACAGGAGATGTCTCCAAGCATTCAGGCCACACATATTTATTGAGTTCCTGACATGTTCCTGGGGGTGCCCTAGTTTCATCAGCCTTTGATTTATAATGAAGCAACATTAACTTTTAATTATGAAATTAAAATGTCCCTTGGCTCTCACAAGCTTACATATTATATCTCCGTCCTCTTCTTAGTTTGTCTTTCTGCTCAGACTGGAGCTTTCTGCAGGGAGGTTTGGCTTTTCTATTTGTACCTGTGTCCACTCATGATGCAGGAGTGAGCACCGGGGTGACCCCCAAGGGCAAGGAGCAAGCAGAGCCTTTCAAAGTAGTGAGATGCAAGTTAGGATCGAGCTGAGGTCCTTTCCTGCTATGAGATCTTGAAAAGCCCATCTCTGAAATTCTTTTGAGAAACTAAGCTCCCGTTTACTTCAGTGAATTGTTAAGAGAATCGCATGAGCTAACTGGTATCAGAATGTTTTTTTTTTTTTTTAAGATTTTATTTATTTACTTGAGAGAGAGCACAGGCAGTGGGGAGGGGGCAGAGGCAGAGGGACAAGCAGACTCCTCTTCCAAGCAGGGAGCCTGGTGTGGGACTCGATCCCAGGACCCCAGGATCATGACCTGGCCTGAAGGCAGACACTTAACTGACTGACCCACCTAAGCACCCCCAATGTGAAAATGGTTTATAAACTCTACAGTTGTGAAAAATGATGGTTATTGTCAGTAGATGTCCTACTGAGTAAGGAAGAAGTTCACATTTGTGTAAATTGGGTCTCCAAGCTCTGCTCAACTCTGTGTTCCTCTAGCCCCTGTACCTCCCTTCAAATCTTCTGTTGTTTTAAAATGTCCATCTTCCTTGCAAAGTTTTGAGCTCAAGGAGATCCATCCCCATGGTGCCAAGTACAGCACCTCCATACAGCATCACTGTGTGACTGGAAAAAAATGTATTTGAAGTTTACAAACTGCCAGATGTTTTGTTAGGCACAAGAACCAGGTACTTCCTGACAATCCTGTGAGCTTGAGATTATTATTCCCATTTTTGAGTCAAGAAACTGAAGCTTCGAGAAGGAAAGTAACTTCTATAGGTCTTAAAATTCACCCATGGCTAAGCTGATACTTGAAGCCAAGTTTACTGAGCCCAAAGCCACCCTACTCCATGAGGACCCTTCTCCTGTCATCACTATCATTGTCATGGTCAACATTGGGTTCACTGGTCACTGCTATGGGGAACAGGAGACAGATTGGGAGTTCTTCTTTTGCCCTGGGAAGGTCTGTTATGAACCCAGACCTCCTGTGCTGAGCCCCTGGTCTCTCTCCCTTTTTAAGGGCAGAGCTGAAGAAGGAGGTAAAAGCAGGAGAAGGTTCTCTCCTACCAGGCCAGACCCAACTCCTCCTGGGTCATTAGGAGGAAATGCAGAAATGCCTTTATTTATGTACAGATCTTCCTTTTCACTTTTAAGGAGAAGAGGGTTAGAAGAGACAAATTGGAAGTAGGAAAATGTTTTTACTCCTCACCTTGCTGCCACTGGTGCTTTTTCCCTACACCCACGCATGACTCTCACAAATTTCCTTTGTCCTGAAGTTTATTCCACTGAGGCCAACGAGGCAAACAGATGCAGAGACTAGGAGGTTCTGAAGAGCTTAGAGATGAAGGGCTTAACCCTAGGTCAGAAAGACTTGGGTTTGAATCTCAGCCTTGCCATTTGCAATCTCTTGTTATCGTCCTCTGATTATAACAGTACTTAACTCATAGGATTGTTACTGGAATTATTACAAGCAGGAAGCACTCAGTAAATGTCAGTTGCTTTATTTTTTTATGTATTTTTTATTTTTTAAATTCAATTAATTTTGTATTTAAATTCAATTAGCCAACATATTATACATCATTAGTTTCAGATGTAGTGTTCAATAATTCATCAGTTGCTTACAACACCCAGTACTCATGATATCACAGGCCCTCCTTAATGTCCATCACTGAGTTACCCCATCCCCCCCCCCAACTCCTCTGCCCTCCAGCAACCCTCAGTTTGTTTCCTAGAGTTAAGAGTCTCTCGTGGTTTTTCTCCCTCTCTGATGACTTCCCATTCAGTTTTCTCTCCCTTCCCCTGTGATCCTCTGTGCTCTTTCTTATATTCCACATATGAGTGAAATCATTAATTGTTTTTCTCTGGTTGCCTTATTTCACTCAGCATAATGTCAGTTGCTTTTGATGAAGTCCTGGTCAAGATCATGGACCACAAAGCCAGACAGCTTGGGTTTTGCCACTTACCACTATGCAATGTGGGGATTCCTTTGCAAGTTACTTAAACCTCTCTGGTCATCAGTTTCCTCATTTGTAAATGATGTTTCCATCTGAGGGGGGTGTATGAATAAGGAGTGGCAGGTGGTAAGCACGAAGTTGTTACTACTGTGGTAGTAGCTCCATAGGACCTTGGGTGAAACTCCTTCCACCACACCCCTTCCTCTGCCCCTTTCTCTGAGTCCAGGATACCTGCTCCATTCATTTATGATCATTTAGTCACTCAGCAAGTTTCCCCTGAGTACCTGTGTGCTGGGCCCTATGATACACCCTCGGGATACAGAGGTGGAAAAAACAAGGTCCTAGACCTCACTGGCTTCATAAATGACTCCCTCCTTCTTCAAACTTTTTTTTTTTTTTTGGCGCTCGTTTTCATGAAATCTCAGTGTCTGTGTTTCGCCCTGCTCCCTGCCACTCTACAGTGTCTCTCACCATACCTCTACCTAAACCCCAAATCTCAGTGTCAGAGGGCTCCAGAGGCACCTCGGATGCCACCTTCGTGCCCCCAGGGAAGCCTGCTCCCCAGGACTCCAGGGACTGTGGGTAACTTCCTACCTGACATGACCTGGCTGGTGTCCGATAGTCACTGCAAGCTGCCGCAATCCTTCCCAGGTCCCGTTTCCTTAACAGCATCACGACTGGTCTCCACCCCAGTCTCCTCTGTCTAGGCACCACCGTCTTTCAGCTGCTCAAGTCACAAAGTCCGGATCTGTCTTTGACTCATTCTGCATACAGTCCATGCGCAGGTCCTACAAGGTTGTGGTCAAAATATTTCTCTAATTTGCCTTTCTCTTTTCATCACAGCCACCCTGCTCTGATTCAAGCCGCTGTGATCTCTAGGGGGACCTGTTCCAACAGCTTCCACTCATGCCCCTGAAATCCATTATCTCCACGACAGGCAAGGGAATCCTTTTACCACATTCCCTATTAAAAATGACTTTTCACTGTGCCTAGAAAAAGCTCCAAACTCGGGCCCCAGGCTGCAAGGCCCTGTGTGAGTTATACCCTATGAACCTCACCAGGCTCACCTTCCCATGTTTATCACAATCCCACCACAAACCTTCCCTCTGGTCTTTGAAAATGTCACACTCATCCTTGCTTCTGGGTCTTTATTTGCCCAGAATTCTCTTGCCGGCTTCATCGAACAGCTCGTTCTTATCATCCTTCCAGGCTCACCCGTCAGTGGCCTTTCCTGATCACACTATCTAAAGTAGACCCTGTCCCCATCCACTTGGTGATTCGCCATCGTGTCACCCCCTTAGCGCATTCCTAGCATGTATGACCATCTGGGGTCACCTGGCTTAGTTGCCATTCACCGTCTGTCATCCTCACCCACGGGTCAGCTCCTCAAAGGCAGGAGCCGCATCTGCTTGGGTCACCCCCCAGGGTCCTAGAAACAGTAAGTTCATAGCAAGTATGTGTCAAAAGAATGAATGAATAAACTGGATGATAAACACCTTAGCAGAAGGATATTTTTTAAAAATCTATGGTAGTCCAGAAGAGAGAGCCACTGTTCCTGAGAGAGTTCCAGGAAGGCTCTAGGACAAAGGGCCATTAGGCCTAGCAGCAGAGGATGAGCAAGCTGTTAGCAGACGGGGAGGGGGATGGGGAAGATAGGCATTTCCACCTTGCACGAATGGCAGGCAGGAAAAACGGAGGAGAAGGACACACGTGCTAGGGTAGCTGCGGGTGTCTGGAAGCTGCAAGCAGGTCCAGAGCACAAGGTGGAGGAAGGCAGGGGAAAAAGTGCCCACAGCCCACCCGCCCAGTTCCCTGGGCTGACTCTCTGGGTTTCCTGTGTGGTGGTTCCTCTTCTTGTCCCCACTGATTCCTCACATCCTTTGTGACCAGAAATTGTGTTCCGCCGTAACCAGGGCATTGCTGAGCCAGAGAAGCCATAACTGTGCCACTTCAGAGGACTAGATTATGCATGACAAAGACAATGACTTTTTTTCATTTGTTCTGTTGTTTTTAAAGAAAGCGTTCTCAGTTTTTCAGAAAAACTGTTCTTCCTGCCTTAGGACATGCACCCTGACTTCCATAAACGTCTACTTTAACTTTTTCTTTTTTCCTTTAGCTTCATATTTATTGTGCTTTCTTTTCTACTTTAACTTTAAAAAAAAAAAAAAAACAGGGAAAGAATTTAGTTGATAATAAAAAGATTAGATTTGGGGCTTTTTCTCCTGAGGCTCAAGGGGAGACAGCTTCCTGGGGACAGCTTCCCCTACATCTCAGCAGGAGAATTGTCTGGAAGTTTTCTAAAGCTCTTTGCTCCTTTCCTGAACCCCCACCAGTGCCCTTTGAGAGTTTGAGAGGCTAAGCCTGCTAGGATCCTTAGAGATCCTTGAGTCCCCAGACCTCCCAGTCCCTCAGCTCAGAGATGAAGGAACCCGCATAGACCTGGTAATCCTCAGACCAGGGCAATTGCCTTGCTAGACTGGAAGCCCCTGAGAGCACAGCAGGACACAGAGGGACTTGGGTCCCTGCCCTGGCACTTTCCATGGCACAAGGCTGTGCCAGCTACTGCTGCTCTCGGAGTTCCAGTCTGCTCCTCTGGAAGGAGGAAGGACAAAGCAGCTCGCCCTCCTCTCTTATGCTTATGCCTGCAGAAGCTCCAGCTTCTTTCTGCTCACCCAACCTGGACTAAGCCCCCTGCCCGGCCTGGGTCGCATCCCCCTTCTTTCTCTGGATTGAACCCATACTGAACACTGAAGAGCTGTCTGGATCCAAGGGAGTCAGCCCCAACTTGCAGCACCGAGCACAGATCTAAGGTGAAGCAGGGAAGCGGCTCCGAATGTAGGGGGATAAAAAACCCATTTCCTCCCTGGTGTCTAGGAGGAAGCAACTCCACACTAAATTATGTTGCAAATATGCCCTAAGGTAGTTTTAATTTTATTGGCGCTGATTTTAATTTACTCTTTAGGCCCCTGATAGCAGGATGAGCTGTCGGCTGCTGGCAAGGGGACAGCCCTTCATCACTTGGTTTTAATTAAGGTTCTTAAGTTTGGAAGGAAAGAACAGAGATGCTTTCCTTCCCTTCTCATCTCAGTCCGAACTTATAATGAAGGGCCCTGCATTAGCAACACACTCCTTGCCCTGACTGGCCATGGAAAGGGGCCTCATTTGACTGCTGGGGACAATTTAGGCTGCATCTATTCGTTCCTATCATTCACTGGTTGTTCCATCACTTTATTTCATGTTCATTCCTCTGCCAAAGCCTGAACGATAACCTACTGCACACCAAGCCTTGCTCTGTCCTATGGATTTAAAAAATCAATACTGTATGGTCCCTGCCCTGGAAGAACTCACATTTTAATGGGAGATAGGAATAAACAAAGTGTTTTTATGGCACGTGGTAAGTGCCATGAGACAGAGAGCTGTGTCTTGAATTATGAGAGCTCAGAGGAGGCTGTTACCTCATCTTGAGGAATAAAAGGCTATTTGAATTGTGATTTTTTAGTACTGTCAGATGAATAACATTAGCTGCTATAACAACCAATCCCCAAACTTCAGCAGCTTAGGATAGTAAAGTATTCATCCAGTTCGACCTGGGGCAAAAGGCTTGTTTTCCTCCCAGTGTGGACTCAGGGACATAGGCTTCTTCTGTCTTCCTTCTTATGATACATGTAGCTTCCATGCACAAGAGCAAGAGAGAATGTGGGTGATTGTGTATGAGGGTTATGGTCAGACCTGGAAGTGGCACGTATCACCACTGCTGACATCCCGTCAGACCTCAGCCAAGTTGCAAGGGAAAGGGGGTGATGTCTTCCACAGTCCAGGAAAAGGAGACTGTTGAGTACCCGCTCAGTTTCTGCCTTACATGTGAAGCTTGCATCAAAGTTAGCCAGATCGAGAGAAAACGTATTCCAGGCAGAGGAGATATTTATGGTGTGTGAATGTGGAGACAGAAGTCATGAGCGTAGCTGGTCCACGTACCATGGGTAGTTCTAGGTGGCTGGAGTGGTTGGTGTCAGACCAGGAGGGGCACCAGCCGAGACTGGATGGGGCAGGGACTGGACCATGTGGGGCCTTCCACAATATGTGAAGGGGCTTGCATTCTGTCCTGTGAACAGTAGAAAAATACAGAAAGGTTTCAACTAGGAAAGTGACATGATGATTTGTTTGCATTTAAAAAGATCGCTCTGGAGCAGCCAGGAAACTGGGGAAGAAGCTATTATAGCTGAGTAAGTAAAGATGATGGGACTTGGATCAGACACGTTCCCTGTCCTCAAAGAGCTTACAGATATACCCACAGACATGCTTATCACACAGATTAGATGCAGAGCAGCAAGTACTTTACCAAAGCCCAAGCAAGAATCCAAGAGTCACTTTAAAAAAAAAGGAAATTGAGACAGAGTGAAGAGTTGCTGCCTCTGTTCTCACAGACTAGGTTAGGCATCCTGACCTCCCTGATGTTCCTGATACGTGCCAAGTGCGCGTCATTGTTGCATTTACTTCTCCTTTCACCTGGAAAACTCTTCCAACTGATAGCCTCAAGACTAACTCTCCTCCTCTGTTCATGCTGCCAATTTTCCAGAAACCTCTGTTACTTTCGATTCCACTTCTTTACTTTATTTGCCTCCATGGCACTAATGCCTCCCGACATCTTGTGTTTATTAATTGATTTGTTTATTCCCTTTCTCTCCTCAGAGACTGTAAACTTTTGGAGCTCAGGAACTTTCTGTTGTATTCACTGCTCTATCCCCAGGACCCAGCACACTCCCTGGTGCATACCCAATGCCTAGAACACTGTCTGATACATCATAGGCACTAAGCGATTATTTGTTGAATAAGCAAATGAAAATCCAAGAAAACCAAATGATAAATTATTACAAATGATAATAGAATTAGTGAAGTATGGAGTACAAATTCAATATGTCAAGAACAAGAGCCTTTAGGGGTACCTGACTGGCTCAGTTGAAGGGGCATGCAACTCTTGATTTTGGGATCATGAGTTTGAGCCCTTGATGAGTATAGAGAATTCTAAAAAAATAAATAAACTTTACAAAAAAGAATAAGAACCTTTTTATTTAAAGAACTATTAGAAGAGTTCATGGAAGAAAGCATCACATTTACAGCAGCAAGTAAAAATGTAAGCTGCCTTGGCATCAAAAAGGATATTCATGATTTATATGAAAACAAAACCAAAAACTTTTTAAAAATGTCCTGCTTTACCCAAGAGAAAATTTTAATAAATGGAAAGTCAAAATATATTCTTGGATTGGAAGGCTCCAGTCACAAGAGTTGATTCGTCCTATGGTAATACGGAGTCTAAGATGATTATATTATTGAGACTATTGACAGGGTTAGGGGAAAAAGAAAATTAAACAAGCTAATCATAAAGATCATACAGAAAAATATGCAAGACAATACAGGAATATTTGGGAAAAGAACCATAATGAGGTGATAATAAGCCCTCCAAATATTAAAATGCATTATATAAAACACTGATTTGAAAAGATGCATTCACCCTTATTTTTAGGGCAACCTTGTTTACAATAGTCAACATATGAAAGCAGCCCGGGTGTCCATTGATAAATGAATGGAGAAAGATTGGTATAAATGTGTATCTGTGATGGAATATTACTCAGCCACAAAAAGGAATGAGATCTCGGTATTTGTGATAAATGTGGATAGATCCAGAGGGCATTATGCCAAGTGAAAGAAGTCAGAGACTAATACCCTATGATTTCCCTTTATACATGGAATCTAAAAAAACCAAACAAACAAAAAACCAGAAACAGACCTATAATTATAGAGAACAAACTGGTGATTGCCAGGGGCAGGGGATGAGCAAAATGAGGGTAGGGCAGTTGGAGGTACAGGCTTCTAGTTATAGAAGGAATAAGTCTATGAGGAGAAAAGGTGCAGCATAGGGAACCTAGTCAGTGGGATTGTAAGAGAGTTGCATGGTGACAGATGTTAACTACACTTAAAACTATAAAATGAAACAAGATACATTATAAACTTAACATAATTAAAACTGTGTGGTATTGACACATGACTAGATAAATGATTAGAACAGGATAAAAAGCACAGAAATAAACCCAAATACATACCAAAAATATGTATCGTAAAGATGACTTTTCAAGTCTGTGGGGAGAAAATGCACAATTTCATAAATAGTGTGGGACAGTAAAGTGCAGTCCTTACCTCACAACCTAGGTCCATGTAAATTAAATTTGAAATGGAATATTTAAGTATAAAAAAGTGAAACAATAAAATTAATAGATGAAATGATGAAAGAATTTGACTCAGAAACCACAAAAGGGAAGATTGATAAATCTGTATAAAAAATCAGCATTTAGAAATTGCTGAATGGAAAAAAGTAGAAAGTAGAAGTAAAGTGAAAAAAAATGACAAGCAGAGCAAAAATATTTTTGTACTAAACATAAAAACTAATACTCCAGCTTTCAAAGTGGGTAGATGAAATTAATAGACAATTCATAGAAAACAAAATGCAAATGGTTCTTAAATGTATGAAAAGCCTAAACTTAACCAAGCAATAAAAGAGAATTATACTAAGAGAAATTCAGATTAAAACTAATCTTAGGGGTGCCTGGATAGCTCAGTTGGTTAAGCATCTGACACTTAATATCAGCTCAGGTCTTGTTCTCAGGGCTGTGAGTTCAAGCCCCGTGTTGGGCTCCATACTTGGTGTGGAGCTTACTTTAAAAAAAAAAAAAAAAAAAACTATTCTTAGATATGCCTTTTCACCCTCCCACCAAATTGGCGGATATCAAAAAGTTTCGTTCCACCCATGTTGTCAAGTTAATTGCCGAAGAGACATTGTAATATTTTGCTAGGAGTATGAACTGATCCTTTTGGAGAGGTCAGTCTGTCAGTATTGATCAGAACTGCAATGCCCAGGGGACCCTGAAATTCTGCTTCTTGAAATTTATCCTACGTATAAGTATATATGTGTGAAATAGCATATATTCAGAATCAATCACTGAGACATTTTTGGTAACAGGAAAAGGTTGGAAATCACTTAAATGTCTGTCGAAAGGAGACTGGCTATACAGTTTATATATGGCTGTTAAAAAGAATGAAGTAACTGTTTCTGCACTGAAAAAAAATTACCTCCAAGACACGTTAGGAGAAAAAAAGCAGATCCGAAGAGCGTGTTCAGTGTGCCCCCATTTGTTTGTCCTGGGGACAGCAGGGTTGGGTAGGGGATGGATATTTACTTGTGTGTGAAGCATCCCTGGAAGGAAGCAGGAGAATCCGATAACATGAGTGGCCTCTGGAGAGTGAAACTAGGTGCCTAGAGATTGGAAGAAATGATAGAGGTTTCTCCCTATAAACCCTCCCATATCTTTTTGACTTTTGAACCACGTAGATCCATCAGTACAACTTGCTGGTTATTTAAAGTAAACTCACATTAGGTGCCAGGTGCCAGGTGTCAGGATAGGGCAGCGGAAGCCACTCCAGAATGTTACCAGAAGAACCAGGTTCTAATTCTTACTCCTTTGCTAAGTGGCTGGCCAGCCAGCTTCCAGCAAGCAGCACCCCGCGCCTCCCATCCCCACCCACAACTGCACAGCACCAAGCCTGGCAAGGTCAAAGCTGCTGGCTTCCAGCTTCGGCGTCCAGAGATTTAGAAACTGTAGTTTTCTTTTCCTTACACATTTCTTAAGTCATCTCTCTGCCTCCTCCTCTCCTCTGCAGCTCATCAAAAGCTCAGAGGAAAAGACAGACAATTGAAGAAAATAAAATTGCGAAGATGACTTTTATAGGGCTCCTGTTGAATCATTGTGTATTCCACCTCCAAAGCTGAAAATGATGAGTTTAATATCACACAGAGCAGTGCATCTTGTGTCTCTCCAAAGACAGCTTATGCTACCCAGAGAGTTGGGAGCTCGGCAAGACATAATTTTTCACTCCAACTCAGAGGCAAATGAAATGACAGTCATCAGGCCCACATTCTAGAAGCAACACAGTTTTCATTTGGTTTTAACTTCGTTTGAAAGTGTCCCAAGGAGGAAGAAGCCTTCTACACACAGTCTCTCTTCCTTTCCCAGAAATGAATGCTCGAAAGGGGATGGAAAGGTGACCAGGGTTTGCCTTGGCCACTTCTAGAGCTGACCCGTTGACGGTTGGAAGTTAACTGTGCCGGCGGTCAGGCGACCTGGGTTTCAGTCTCCGTTTTGCTAGGCTAGATAAGCCTCTCTCAAACTCAGAGCTTCTGTCTCTCTCAGAAAGGATTTTTAGGTATACATTGGGCTGATATATAAGAAAAGAAGGTCAGATTTGAGGAACATTGAAGATTTGGGAGCCAAAAAATTTCCCTGATTCTTGCCAGTCTGTTCTGGTGTCTGGGCAGTCTCTCTGGAGTCACTGGCCCAGTCAATCTGCATGCAGCTCCTAAGCCCCCTTTATGTCCAGCCACAGGCTCTTTACAGCCCTCTCCCTACCTTCAGGGAGCTCGTAGTTTGGAATTTGTGCAAATAATGCCATATCAGGTTAGGGAATCCCTTAAATATGTGTAAGTAGAGAGCAGAGAAAGTCAAAATCATCTTTACAGAGTACAAGGTATAAGGTGTACTATTTTTTCCATGCCCTGTTTATATATT
This sequence comes from Mustela putorius furo, assembly GCF_011764305.1. Taxonomy (NCBI): domain Eukaryota; kingdom Metazoa; phylum Chordata; class Mammalia; order Carnivora; family Mustelidae; genus Mustela; species Mustela putorius. The sequence goes on along the minus strand of NW_025422005.1, from coordinate 37,881,807 downwards.
ATTGGGGAGCAGGTATGGCTATATGAAATGAGGTTAAATAAAAGAATTAATATGTCACATGTAAAACTCCCAGAGTCGTGCTCGGCATGCATTAAAGTGTGCAATAAATGATAGTAATTATCGCTGCAATATTTGGTTCCCACCGTAACTCTCTGAGGTTGGAAGTAAAATGACCCATTTGCCAAATACGAAAGCTGAGACTCCTTGTAGGGCCATGATCTCCCCTAGACCCCCTCAGCTAGAAATGGCCCGGTTGGGCCCAAACGCTAAGCAGCCCCAATAGAAATACAATTGTGTCATCTGAAGGTACTTCTCATTAATCAGAAAAACAGAGTCGGTTAGTGCCTTTAGTCACAAATGTTATTAACTGCTCTGGGTAAGCAACATTCCCAATACAACCCACCAAAGCCCTCACCCCTTCAGAACTCTGAAGAGGGCTGCTAAAGGTAGTGCTCTCAGCCCCCGGGGGCAGATGGTGTTAGAAGTGAGGAGAAATTGGGGTTCACAAGTCTTAACCCTTCCAATTACATTGCAGAGGTGTGCTAAGTCTGACCCACAGGCGTAGCTCGGGAGGAAGTGTGTGTGTGTATGTTGCACACTGTGTTTAGCATCTGGTCCTTTAAGGCAAGCTCTGTGACCCCAGACTTCTCATTTGTCATCCTTTCTTTCAACAGAAAACAAGCCTGGAGTTTTATATTGACATCCACGCCCATTCCACCATGATGAACGGCTTCATGTATGGCAACATCTTTGAGGATGAGGAACGGTTCCAGAGGCAGGCCATTTTCCCCAAGCTCCTGTGCCAGAATGCCGAGGACTTCTCCTACGTAGGTCAAGAGTTCTTTCTCAGCTGCCCCCACCCAGCTCCCTCCCCTTCCTCTTCACTCAGCTCAGTGGGGTTTACTGTTCTCAGGATGCCAGCTCGGTGCCAGGCCCTGTGGGGGTGATAAAGACAGAGGTGAACAAGCAGTGCCTCACCAGTCAGTGGGGAGAGTCTTGGAAAAGGCAGCATCTGGTCTTTCTGAGGAGCTGGGATTTGTTTCAGTTGAGGTGACCCCCGCTTTCGTAAGATAAGGGACTCACCAAGTACCCACCACACCCTCCTCCTACCCCAAGGGGTCTGGGGTCTACTTTCTCCTCATCCGGCCCTTTTAGTAGGAGCCTCACTCCCTGCTGAAGGGGGACATGCGCCCGCCATGTTCTCCCTCCCTCCGTCCATGACCATTTGTGGGTGTTGATTTCTTCATCAATAATTTGTGGGCGGTCATGTTCTGCCCTGCCCACATCATAGCTTCCTGGGAGGACAGAGGCAGTAACAGGCAGCCGAGGACTCTGCAGACAGTGAAGACCTCAGCAGACCCCAGAGACTGGTTGTTACTCCCCACCTCACACGCGGAGGAAGACTCAGCAGCGAGAATAATTTGTAGCAAAAAGCAGTACTGGAAAACGGCAAGGAGAGAAGATAAGGAAGAGAATCAGCATGGGCTGTGGGGACATGGGAGAGAGTTTTTGTACATTTTCCTTTGTTTTGATACTGAAAGTCCAAGGCCTGTTATTTCCATGTGGCCAGAGGGGGGAGAGTCCCACAAAGGTCATAGCAATTTTTGAAGGTGATGAGCTGAAAACTTCCCTGCCCATTGCTCCAGGCCTGGACATTAGTGGAGATGATGAATTTCTCCACTGAATGAAGCAAGATACACTTTGAATCCCAGAAGTTTTGAATGCCAGGCCGGGAAAGGAACTGGCTCAGTCTCCTCTTTGTATTCAAGAGACACCTATGGCCCAGAGAAATTCAGTATGTGCAGCGAAGTGACTCAGCATTTGGTGGCAGAATCAAAGCAATTTGCATCTCTGGGGTAGAAAGAGCCATGCCTGTTTCTGCAGGAATCTACGGGATGGCCAGTCCCAGGCTTTTTGAAACTGCTGAATTTCAGACTGTGGTCTCCTGGGCCATATTCTCCAGGAGGCCTCAGAGACCCTCACAGGGTTGAGGCTTCCATGACAAACAAAAGGGGCACAGTCAAGGAGCTTTGTTTCTGGCCTTGCCTGTTGATGTTACTGTACTGCAGCCAACTTAAGAGCTCAAGGCCAGGGTTCTCATCCAGTCTCTGTCTCCCTTCTCTGATCCTCCGAACCTGACTCTAAAATAATTTCACTGTATGGACCTCAAGGGTCCTTTCAGATGTGACATTCTAATTTTCTGACCCCTTTCATTACCTCAGAATTCATACGCGCGCGCGCACACACACACACACACACACACGCTTCTCTTTGTTTAAACTTGTCTCTAAATATCTGCCTTGTTTTGCTATTTTCTTTCTCCCTCTTTTCCTTCTTCTCTTATACCCTGCTTCACAAGACACACATTCTCTTATTAAAATCACAGTCTCTTTATTTACTCGGAGCTCCACGGGTGACCACAGAATGCCCCGTTTAACCACAGATGAGTCACCCTCACAATTCTGTGAAAGAAATATTATTATCACCTCCATTTTATAGATGAAGAAACTGAGGCTAAGCCAAACAAGGCAAGTTGCCTAACATCTCCTGCATTTTTAAAAGATTTTATTTATTTATTTATTTAATTATTAGAGAGAGAGCAAGAGCACAAGCAGAGTGAGGGTCAAAGGGAGAAGCAGGCTCCCCACTGAGCAGGGAGCCCAATGTGGGACTTGATCCCAGGACTCTGGGATCATGACCTGAGCTGAAGGCAGATGCTCAATGACTGAGCCACCTGGGTGCCCCCATCTCGCACATTTTTGAACAGAGGCCATGAGATGCCAACCTGCTTGTTCCTGTCCTCTCTCTGTCCACCAGGATAGGTGAGGCCAATACCCTAGCGGAGGAACAGCCATGATCCCTACCCACTGGTGACGTTGGGTGGGAGTTCAGCTGCCCCTCGTGGAGGGGGAGTATGCAAAGGAGGGTTGGGATGTCTGGAGTCACTCGGTCCTCGGTTCATATCTGTGCTGTGTCCCTTGCATGTTCCATCTCTGTGAGCCTCGTTGTGTCTCACCCAGAGGGGCAAAGCGGCAACACCTCCATCAGGGGGTTAGTCTGAAGCATAAAGGAGATGCCATGTGGGAAACAACATTATAAAGTTGAAAGCACTGCCCAAATTTTAACTTTGATTATCATCACAGTATCAACGCTTCTTGTTCTCTGTTTGCTCTCCCTTGCTTCATCCATCCCCATTCAGATTCCCACAAATATTTGTTGCATGGCAGTCACTATCCAAAGTTGGATGCCTTCTTTTAGTTCTGTTTATTTCATCAGTCCCCATAAAAACCCTGTGATGTGTGATTAACATCCCACTTTTCAGAGGAGGAAGCCGAGACCCAGATGTGTTGTAAGACTTGCTTGAATGCCAGTAGCCAGCAGGGGCCCGGTCCTGATTCTCTCCTCCCTGCTTTGTCTTTCCCAGTCCAGCACATCCTTTAACCGGGATGCGGTGAAAGCAGGAACCGGACGTCGCTTCCTCGGGGGGCTTCTGGACCACACTTCCTATTGCTACACCCTGGAGGTCTCCTTCTATAGCTACATCATTGGAGGCACCACGGCCGCGGTGCCCTACACGGAGGAAGCCTGTATCCTTGGCAAGTCCTCGCCTCCCCCCCCCCCGCCCGGGGCCAGCCCGCCCCACCCGGGGCCAGCCCGCATCTAGCGGAGAGTATCCAGGTCTGGTGAGATTTAATGGGCAGATTGGGAATCTGGTCTCCAGCTCGGTGAGGGCTGACCCTCTGGGGTGAGGATGGAGGCTGTTCTGCTGATGGCATCTTTGGATTGTCCTGTTTGGCCCTTGACCTGCTAATGGACACCCCCTCCCCTTTCCACCTGCCTCTGCTATGGCCTTATACTGCTCCCGTCTCTGTCTCCCCTCCATGCCCTCATGACGGAGTGAGTCTTCTGCCATCTAAGATATGTGAGCACACAGTCTGGACGACCGTCCCTTGGGCTGCTGAGGAAGCCCTGAGTGGTCTTGACTCCTTCTAACCTCGAACATGTAAAACTATATTTTCTCTTTTCACCTCCAATCTGTTTACACTCTTGCCCTCTTTCTCTTCTCTCTGCTCACCAGTTTTCATTGTATCCATTTTCCTCTCCTTGTCCTCTCTCCTTCTAGCTCGAGTTTCTGTGGTTTTTTTCCTCCCTACTATGTTCCCTCCCTCTGTCTTCTTCTCTCTGCCCTCCTCTCCTCTCCTTCTCTTCCCATGCCTCTGTCCGCCCTGCCTTCCTTCCCATCCTTTGCACATCTTTCTTTCTAATTTGGCATTTCCTTCACCAAATTGTTTTTCCTCTTGACTTCATGACAACATTTTCTGAAAACCCCTATGCTTGTTATAATGAAATTGCAGGTTATTTCCAGCTTGTTGGACTTTCTGGGGACTACTTTCATCATTCTGGTTTCCTGGGTGTTGGTTTTAATATCAAGGTCACTGCATAAGGATTGTGACAGGTTGTGACAGTTTTTGTGTTCCTTTATCTTTTTGTTTTTGGACTGACCCATTTCTCCTCTCCTAACACTGAGTTTTCTTAGAAAAAGGGTTCTAGTTGACAGAGGAGAAAAGAAAGGGATAATATTAACTCTGTGTATATATATATATAAATCCTCTCTTCCCAAAGTGGAAGTGCTCCTTTTAGCCTTTTTCAACCTTGGGTGAGTGTTTCCAGAGTTTCCAGAGTTCCTGCCATACTCTGTGCAGGAAAATCTCCCTGGTTGGGGTATGGCTCCAGACTAGTCCACCCAGTCAGCAGCAGCCTGGTGGCTCTGGGGGATCCAGTTACCTTGCTGAGTCCATGGGAGGCAGGGCGATGGCGTCAGAAGGAAGGGTGAGCCAAGGATAGGTCAGGTGTTAGAATGGTGCTCCTGATCCTGCAGAACACTGGAAAGATCATGATAAGAACTGAGAGTCCCCCTCCTTCCAGTTGCCAAGCCTAAGATAGTCATCTTAAAATCTGCTTTAATATCTCAAGGCCAAGGGAGGAGGCTCTGTTCTGGGTAGAGGACCCTGGCCAATTGTATGTGCCTTGCTATTCCTCCCTGCCCCTCCCCCACCCCCACACTTGATGTGTAGCCATGACTTCTCCAGGACCTGCTAACTCCTATTATACACAGATAGGTGGCAGTTCACACTGCTCCTGCTTCACTCTCCCCGATCCTGCCTTTCTGAGCATGCGTGACAGAAGGGATCCCACAGATTTATTCGTAGTGAGCGGTAGGTCCCACCCAAGGAGACCTGCACTGAGTCTGTGGTTGATTTCTGATGCCAGAGGTGCTTTCGCAGCACCTCACATGCTTTTGTGTTGGAAGTAAATGCATTGATTTGTAGACTGCCCACCACCCCCGCTTGGCCCAGGCCCAGATTTCCCCCTCAACACCCAGTCCTCATTCATCAAAATAAACTGTCAGTACGTGCCAGGAATTCTATGAGGCACCTGGGGTAAAATACTCAACAACAAACCAAGGTCCCTGACTCCCAGAGCTTTCGGTCTACTCAGGGGGGCTGGAATGACAGTATGGTCTGGGAGGAAGTCCTTCAGACCGGGACTCGGGAGACCTGAACTGCCCCTCAGCAAGTCTTGTGACCTCCCCAAGGTGAGCCAGTCCCCTTCACAGAGGGACCTGAGCCATCGCTCTCCTAATCCCTGCTATGGAAATTAAATCGAGACCGTCACGAAAAATGGGGCATTGAGCAAAGAGCAAATTTTTCATGGAAACAAATCTGGGTTTGAATCCTGGCCTAGCCACTTGCCAGATGTGTCACCTTGGGCAACTTTTGTCATCTGACTGGGCCTCAGTGTCCTCCTCTATAACGGGAGGACATAGCACTAAACCTCACTGAGCTACAAGGAGTTAAAATGAAGTAATGTGTGTGAATCTGCATTGTCAGCTTTCAGTATTCAGTGACTGTCAGTTAAAACATCCAAAAGGCGTGGGCAACTGTGAATGTGGACCTGCATTCGTGTGAAGAAGGGGCTGTTAGAACAAGGGCCGTGGCCATGTCGGTGGGGTTCATGGGACAAAGGATCTCATAGAGTCACCACAACTGAGGGCCTTGGCCTTCCAACACCAAGTGGCTCACAGAGTGGGGTCTTAGGGTTCCCATGGCAGGGTTTGCACGTCTGCCCCCCAGAGTGGCCCTTCTCCCGTCAGGGCACATGGAGGACACATTAGTTATCCAGGGCATGCTGGGGGAGAGTAAGGCCAGGGAAGGGATGAGGGAGGAGGGAATCCTGAGGGATGTTACACTCCAGCCCACAGTAACATCCGCCTCTCCACCCACTAGAACATATGTATATGTCAGCTTAATTGTTCTCCCTGGAACTGCTAATGTTATTGGGGCTTGTTTTCCAACTTTCCTTCTCCACTCCATCAGGGAAATGCAGCAACTGACACAGTCATTGATGCTTCCCCTGCTATGTGACCTTGGGCTGCTTATCTCACCTCTCTGAGCCTATTTCCCCATTCATAAGGCTGAAAGTAGTGATAATACTCTGCAGGGTTCTTGCCAGAGTGAAATGATGCTGTGTGTCTCCAATCCACAGGCATTGCCTGGCACATGATAGGTACTTAACCGATAGATGTTCCTTCTGCCCCCACTTTTCTCACCCCCGTGCAGACTGCATAGCTTTCCTTTTATTGGATGAGTCTTTAACCTGATGATCTGCCTCTGGGGCAAACACTGATTCCACCACCATTACTGGGGAACCTGCCTTCTCTAGCTTCCGTGTCTGAGACTTCTACCTATCAGAGCCATGGTATCACGGGTGGACTTGATGTCTACTGTGGTCCCATCCGGCTCTGATAGTCTAAGATTTTTTTTCTGACTCTGAAATCTGAAATTTTATAATCCCATGCTTAGATAAATTTATGAAATCAAGAATCCATAATTCTGTTGTTTGGCGAGTCTAAAGATGGGGTGATTCCATGAGCATAAGCGTTCAGTCTAATCGGGAAAACCAATACAAAGGTGTCCTGGACAGCCAGTCAGGCAAAGCCCAGAACTACTTTCATTCTTTTAGTTAAGGGAGTCTTAACTCAGGGGCTTCTGCATGGACTTCAAGAAGAGCCTATGAACTGTCCATAGTTTATGCAAAACTGTGAATAAGGATGCATAGTTCATTTTTTAGAAGGAAAAATGCATGACTTTTAACAGAATCTAAAAAGGGGACATCTTCAGAGGCTTCTGCCCTGGCTGATGATGGTCTGCGTCCATGTATCTGATATAGGAGTCCTACGTGTCAGTTCTGCTTTGCATCGTTTTAGCTAAGGGCCTTAACCCAGTTAATTAACCACTCTGAACCTCAGTTTCTTCATCTGTAAAGTAAGGATAATGATTATTTGGTTCACAGGGTTGCTTTGAGCATTACATAGAAGAATGCAGATAAACCACTGGGCACACACTCAGTGCCATTAAACATCCCTCTCCTTTCCTTCCTGTGGTTTGTTGTTTTTGTTGTCATTGTGAAATGATAAATTCTGGAGAATTTTGGACCATTCTTGAGCAAACCCTATTTATAATTTACTAGCCTGCCAAGTAATAGATATGCTCTGTTCAAATGATTAAAAAAAGAAAGAAAGAAAAAAAATAAGAGAAAGTGAGAGAAAGGCTAAACTGGAATCATAAAATAACCCAGAGCTTCTCTGGCCTTTGCTTATGTTCTGGTTACAAGCTCCAGGAAATAGCTCTTCAACATAATGGATGAGGAAAACACTGGGAACAGAGACCTTGGATCCTGAGCAAACTGGTTTACACATAGACTTATAGTTGTGGGCATATTGAAATCAGAAAATGCTGGCTGTGAGAGAAGAGAATGGCTGGTGTGGCCCAGAAAAGATGCATAAATTTAGAATTCAGATAACTGGCTTGGTCTGAATGTATAGCCTACTATGTGCCTTGCACCGGGTTCTCTGAAATATGCATCAGACAGTGGAGATATCATTTATTTACTTGCTCATTGAACACAACTCATTAAATACTAGAAATAGATGGATAAGGCATGGGCCCTGCCTTTAAGGAGGAGATAGTTTGGAAGGAGGGAGAAAAGTAGAGACAGCAGCATCAGAGAGTCAATACTAGGGCAGAGGGGAATTCTGCCAGTCAGAGAAGCATATGGGAGTCAGGTAACCCTGCAGGAGTGGAAGGGAGGTGAGGGAAGAAAGGTTTCCCGGAAGAAGAGAAATTAAGTCTCAGACCTAGAGGATAAAAGGCACACAGGCAGGAGGAGGGGTTGGGGGGACAGCCTTCCTGGCAGATGTAGACATACAGGGGAGAACCTGGATGACAGAGAGAGGACACGTGCATCCAAAATACTGGAGGGTAGTTGGGGCTGTGCCCGAAGCAGCAGGTGATGAAAGAAACATAGGCAGAGTCAATGAAGAAGAGAAGGGGAAAGATTTGGGGACTCTGTAACAGGTCCATTGAACAAGCTGTGCCCACAGGGTGCAATTAGAAAGTATTTTTTGTCCCCCACTGACCCTACAGATAGATGGAGATAGATTACAGATCTAGATCTAGACATATAAAAGCTCTGGCAGGCCCCATGACTTTCTAATATCTCTCAGGAAATTAAAAGTTTTTTAATTAACTCTAGTCACCAAAGAGTCTCAGTTCAGCAATGACTATGTCTGGTCCAGTCAAAGCCATCATGGCTCTTCAAAGTAAAAACCCACCCCGTCCTCCAGCTCAGGCTTGTCTCAAGCTCAAGGGGACTTGTGTTTGCTCAGCTTGTCTTGCAGCACCCCTGCCCCCCAACTTGCTAACCCCAGATGTTCAGCCTTCCAAGGTTGAGCAGGATGAGGGAGAGGAGGAAAGGAGTGGGAAGGTCTTGGGTAACTAGTACTTTCTAGAGATGGCATGAGCAAGCCTTCATAAGCTTCTTCAGGCAAACCTTCGCTGGCCTTAGAGTGCCATGGATATTGGCAAGTCCGTCTGTTCAAGCCAGGTGTTTATTTCCTCAGTCCCTACTGATCTGGTGGTTCACCTCTTTGGATCACTGTACCCCTCCAGTAGCCCTCTTGTCTGAAGGGGAGCTAAAAGTTGCAGAACAGGCTTTCTGGTTTCTGGTCCTGCCTGATTGTTTCATACCTCACTTTGAAATGTAGTAGCTATAGACTTGGGATCTTGGCTAAAACCAAGAGGAAGACAGTTCATTTTAACAGCATGTCTCAGTATCTAACAGTTAGGATTGAGTATTTTTGGTGATTACTTGGGTGTGGGGTTAAAGGATGAAGTCAAGGAACATACCCCATCCTCTTGATTTGGAACAATGTGGCAGATGGTGGGACCAGTCACTTAAATTGGAGAAAAGGATTGGGGCAGGGATATTCTGAGCTGGAGGATGAATCAAGTGTAGGGGGCTCCTGTGGCATGCAAATGAAGAAGTTTAGGAGGCAGATGACTATATGAGCGATGATGACTATATGAGAGAGGTCTGGACTTTGGGCAGAGTCATAGTAGACTTTTCTACAAAGTACTATAAGGTCATAATGAAGGGAATGCACAGTCTTTCGCACTCCCTTGATGAGTTGGTGAAAAGAATGCTGAACGAAGATCCCCATTCCTGTATGGCCCTTTGCCCCTTGCCTCCCTCCTAAAGCTGTGTGACCTTAGTTAAGTCACTTCACCTCTCTGGCTACAGTCTGATACTAGGTAGAACTTCAGGGACTGCCAATGAATGAATGAATGAATGAATGAAGCAGAAGCAGGCCTCGCGAGTATCTGCTAGCTGGCTCCTAATAGGACAACGGATATGATCTGTGTTGCTCAGAGGAATCATCAGAATACATATATGTGTGTATTGGGGTTGTTGGAGGAGGTGTGGTAGGGGAGGCAGGTACTGCCTGGATTTTCTTTCTTGATAAGGAGGCTTCACCTTTTAGACAGAAGAATTAAGAAGCCATCAGGTCTGACCTGTTGGTTGGCATGTACAAATACCTAGGTACTTCCCAGTTCCTGATTGTCATGCCCAGGGTCAAGGCTTGGTTAAAATTCATAAGCAAAAAATGCTTCATTCAGAGGGCTTGGGGAACAGAAGTCTAAACTGGATGGAGGCCTGTGGCTTTCTTTTTCTCCTCCATGCAGTTATGCACTAGAATTTGATTTTTAAAACATGAGCCCTTACTGAATGGCTGAGTGAATGAATGACAGATAGTAAGTAGCAGTAGTAATGGTAAGAATAATAACATTGAGAAGTGCTTCTTGAGACAGGTCAGGATCCCTTCACTGGAGGACTGGCTCACCTCTAATTTACCATGTTGGTTTGGGAAGATCTGTTCCCCATTCTGGATTCAGATTTTCCTGTCTTCAGTTTAGATGAAATGATATGATTTCTAAATCTTTAGCTAGCTAGATGGATGGATAGATAGTTAGACACAGAAAGAATCATTTGATTTTCGGCCTTTGAAATAAGCACCCCCATTTTACAGTAGGGAAACTAAAGCCCAGGAAAGTCAAATAACAGGCCCAGGTTTATTCCCTCAATCCTGCCTGGTGTCCTTGTCTTCCTTTCTTCCCTGCTCTGCGGTTGGCCTAGATTCCCTCCATTTCCTGAAAGACAAAAGCCCTCTCCTGAACCCCACAGAGTTGGGGTGTAGCGGCCAGCCCTGTCCATCTGCTAGCCCCACTCTCCATAACCCTTACCCCTGGCCTTGACCCAGTTATAATCCCTGATCACCCAAATGCCACACAGACCCTTCATCTGTGGTGCCCAAGCTGGGCTGCCTTGCCCTTTACGAGCTCGACTTGGGCTCCGTTGCCTCCTACCTCCACACCAAAACAGGCCTCCTTTCCAGGCCGGGAAAACCAAAATGTCATTACCTTCCCCCAGCCTCCCTCATCCCCACAAATGAGGTTTCTAAGGGTTTTATCTGCTGTTGTCAAGTTTATAGCCATAATTCGAAATGCTGTTAATATTACTGACAGCAGAGAGCTACAAATTACAAAGTTGTAAAGTTTCTTTATGGTGATAACTGTCAGCCTTCACCAGCAGCACTGTGAGGCTCCATGGAAACCAAGTTGATGATAAAGAGAGTTGATATTGTTTCAGGATTATGGCTGTTAGCTGACGGTCAGGAAAAATCCTGGCTAGTTCTTCAGTAATTAGAACCTGTTTGTTTATATTCATGGTCATTTGCACACTTATGTGCACACTTACTTGTGTTCCCATCTTCTTGTTTTGCGGATGTGGGGAGAGCCACCAACATGGAAGAATTTTATCAAAGATCAGTTCAAACCCGTTGCAGACTTGCACCTAACTTTGACCAACTCGAAGGACAAAGAGAGGGACCGTGTGCCACACTGTGGGTGTTTAATAAATAATTGTTGAATGGCTGAATGCCTGGAATACTTGAAGGGCTTAGACAATATTAAGAATAAAGATGTTAAATAATTTCTGCCTTTAGTATAAAATAAAACAAAAGCAGCTTTAGAAGTCCTGATTCGGGGAAATCAGGTTTTCTGTGTAGTAAAATGGTCTAGGCATCTTAATTGACACTATTGAGCTCAATATTAGTCAACAAGGCATATGTAGCAATGGCCACATCCACCATACACTGTCCTGCTGAAATTGATGCTGACTGGTTGCATTAATGGAAGCAGGAGTCAGGAGCAAGGAGGTGCTGCCCTTTCTTTATCCTTCTGTGTCACTGACCGCTGGAGTCCCATGGTTGTTTCTGGCCCCTACTCTATGCAGGACATTGAGAAAATAGTATAAGCCCTCTGAAGCACTAAGATGGGAAAGGAAGAAAAAAACAGGTTGGCCAACTCTCCAGGTTTGCCTGGGACCTAGGGGTTTCCTGAGACAGGGGACTTCCAGTGCTGAAACCAGGATAGTTCTATGCAAACCAGTGTGGTCAGTCACCCTACCCAAAGCTATGACCTGTGAAGAACTTGTCAAGGAATTGGGGATATTTTCCTTTTGGAAGTCTTGATTTGGTCAAATTTCTTTTTTTTTTTCTTCTTCTTTTTTTTTTTTTTTTTTTTTTTTTAGATTTTATTTATTTATTTGACAGAGAGAAAGATCACAAGTAGGCAGAGAGGCAAGCAGAAAGCGGGGGAAGTAGGCTCCCTGCTGAGCAGAGACCCTGATGCGGGGCTCGATCCAAGGACCCTGATATCATGACCTGAGCCGAAGGCAGAGGCTTAACCCACTGAGCCACCCAGGCGCCCCGATTTGGTCAAATTTCTAAAGAGCTGTCATGGAGCAGAGAGAGTCAATCTGTTCTGTGTGGCCCTAGGGGTCAGAACAAGTGCCAGTGGGAGGCAGCTTCATTTGGAACCTCTATGTGGAAGAAGACAGGACCACGCTCACTGAGTGTCTCACAGAACCTGGCCTTGTTTATGGGGATGCAGACTCAAGTGGTCATGACCTCTGCCCAGAGAAGTTCCTGGTATGGTGAGGGAGACAGGCAGGAAAGTGACTACTAGAGCACAGTGCTATGACAGAGGAGGGACACAAGAAGTGGCTAGAAGGAGCATCAGACCCAGCCTTGGGGATGCCAAGGGTAGGAGTAAGTGCAGTGAGAAAGGTACCACACAAGAGCCTCGTGGGCCAGGAGAGTGCTGTGTGCAGGGTCTGGAGCACTGGGAGAGCTGCTTCCCTCCTCTGGATGAGTCCAGGCCTTGGGGTATGAGATAGTAGGGGTGAGAAGCATGGAGGCTAGAGAGGACTGTGAGAACCAGTTGGTGGTTTCAGGCAGAGTGTAATGGTGCATGGGGAAGATGGTGGCTTGGGGCAGCTGGGGATGGAGTGCAACCCAGAGCCTTGTCATCTCCCAACCCTTCAGGTACCACACTCAGCCTGCCTTGGTCCCTCTCTTCTTGTCTGGCTGTGCTCCCTGGGAACTGGCTCTGCAAGTGAGTCAGAGGATCCTCTTCTTCCTAATTCCCTGGGGAACCCAGAGTTCCAGCTTCCCAGATGACCCCATATGACCAGAAGTTTGGGGATATCTCCTGGTAGCATCGTTGTGTAATGGGCAGTGTTCCCAGGTGAGATTCATGATGTGTGGACTTTTGTTAATTAAAAAAAAAATTCTCGGGTTCCCAACAGATTGCCTGGAACATGGTAGACACTCTCTGTCACTGGCCTGCTGTGTGATCTTGAGCAAATCATTGGCTTTCCCTGATCCCACTTTCCCATTGGTGACATTAAGAGTTTGGACAGAGGGCTTCCATCCTCCAAATCTCATTTGAAGAGCCTATTGAACCTGAATCTAACTCATTTATTGAACATCTACTAAGTACTGAACACGGTCATCCCTAGGATTTTATCCAACCTCTGAGGGCATGGGCCATTCTCCGCAGGACCACCGTCCCTCCCTTTCTTCCGGAAAGCCCTGGAACCAGCACCTCAACTCTCACATCCCATGCAGCAGGCTACACTCCCAGCAAGACACACAGCCTGTCTGGGGTTTCTTATCCGTCAATATTTTCCTCAAGATGATAAATGTCCTGCCAATAAGAGGAGGCAGCTGCCAACTCTGTCTGAGACAAGGGCCTTTAGCTGGGGTTGTGGCCGTGCTTGGCTTGTTGATGTGTCTCAAGAGGCAGGAGTTGGCGTCGTGGCTGGGAGGATGAAAGACGGCACTCGCGCGGAGGAGAGTCAGGACCTGCTCTCACTCTAGGCAGATTTGCAGGGAGTCAATGGAGATGCAACAGAAGACAGAGAAGGCTTGGATTTCAGTTCAAAGCAAAATATATTTACGGTATCTACAGAGCTCCTACAGAATGCAAAGCCCTCCAGTGGACTATCAGGAAGTGAACACCACTTACCAGTATATAAGATACATTCAGAATCATCCTCTCGTTTGCTCCCCCACAACAACCCAGAGAGATGAGCATTATCATTTGTATTTTATAAACAAGGAAGGTGCATCTTGACCCCATGCCTACCCAAAGCCACAACCAGTCCCTGACTCCAGAAACCTGCAAAGTGAGAGTCAGATGGAGGAGACCTGTCAGGTGACACAGTCTGTAGGTAGTAGAGCAATGCCCTCCCAGGAGCTTGGGTTTGTGTCTTTTTTTTTTTTTTTTAAAGATTTTATTTATTTCCTTGACAGACGGAGATCACAAGTTGGCAGAGAGAAAGAGGAGGAAGCAGGCTCCCCGATGAGCAGGGAGCATCCTGGGATTATGACCTGAGCAGAAGGCAGAGGCTGTAACCCTCTGAGCCACCCAGGCGCCTGGATTTGTGTCTTTTGATAATCAAATCCAAATCTGATTGCCCCCCTAGAGGACACTTTCTTTAAAGAAACCAGTTGTCTGGCAGAGGAGCCAAGAGTAGCTGAGATGTAACAGATGCCATTGTTCAGTAATAGGATAAAAAGGGGCATGGTCTTTCAAGCCAGGCTGACCTGGGTACAGATCTTGGCTCTGTTATTTGCTAGTTGTGTGACCTTGGACAAGCGACCTTATCTCTCTGAGCCTCACTTTGCCCTTTTATAACAATGATGATTAGGAAACATACCTCATAGGGTTGTTCCAAGTAGATGGAAACATAAAAAAAAAATTCTCGGGTTCCCAACAGATTGCCTGGAACATGGTAGACACTCAATAAATGATAGCTTTATTATTACTATTACCAGTCAAGTACTGACTTGGGTGAGATCTAAGTAATAAGCTTCTGGGCCATCAGGAAAAGATGAAATTGGAGCAGACTGGAGGTTTGATGGAACCTCCCTTGAAGGGTTCTTAAGATTCTTAAGGGATTTCTAAGATTCTTAAACAGCAATCCTCTTAAAAGTGTTTGGAGTTCTCAGCTATCCCTTATGGAATCAGACTCCATTATCTGTGCTCATATGCATAATGCAAAACTTTCACCCAAACAAAGTCACTCATGATCAGGCAGGGCTCCATCTGTCATCAGGTTGGTGACTGGAGCCAAGACTCAGTCTGGGACAAAGCTAGGTCTTTGGTGATGCTGGTATTGAAGAGCTCTGTCATGGTAGAATGTTAGCACACTTGCGTTCTCATCATGGAATGTAAGAACTGGAAAGTACAGTGATTTCTTGTTTCATGTGATGACAGACCCCTGACATTCCATCTCTGTGCCTCAGTTTCCCATTCTTCTTGCTGTACCCACCTTGCGAATGGCTGTGTAGCTCAGCGGCATCATGTGCAAGGAATGGTTTTGAAGATTAGCCTGCCTGTACTCACAGAAGGGGTGATTCTGGGTGAGCGGGGCAGGGGCGGGGGGCCCTGGGTAGAAGCTGGAGGTATGTTGCTCTTCAGGACAGAAAGCTGGGGTAGGGTCAGGGCAGGAGGAAGGCAGGAAGCAGGTGCTGGGCTGGTGTAGAGACAGCCAAGGGAGACCCAAACCAATTCATGGCCTGTCTCGCGTCCACAGGGATGGGCGCAGGGACCTGGCTCCATCATAGAGGTGCTGGTAGCCTCCCAGCCTGAGTAAGAGACTGGCCTCTACTGGCTTTGCGCCTCTTGCTGTCTGCCTGGCAAGGCCCACCAGCTGCAGCTCTGCTGCTGTTGTCTGAGGTTCAAGTGCCCTCTCCTGGCCCCCAGGGTGCATGGCTGCCTGTGAGAGTCTAGCTTCCTCCATACAGATCAGGAGGCTGCCAAGTCCTTTGTCTGGGCTGGGATCTGAGCTCTGAGGGGGCCTGAGCCACCTTGGTGGGGCAGAGTGGGGAGGAGCACATCCCCTTCACTTCCCCCAGACTTCTCTCCCACATGGACAGCCCTCTTCCCCACCCATTTCTTTCTTCTTCCCTGTCTCTCATTCTCCTTTTTTACTATTTCTTTTGGTCTGACTCTCATAGTCATACATACACACAGACACATACGTGTCTCCAGTACGCCCTCCCCTCCCTCCCGCCCTTCCAGACTCCGCTCCGCTCCTTGCCACTTTTCCTTCTTCTCTCCCTCTCCTCCTTAGCTCCCTTCCTCTCTTACGGAAAACAGTGGCAAATAGTGGAAATGTTTTGCACCCAAAGCCGCCTCTGAGCTCAGCATTCTCCATTCATAGGATCTTCAGCAGGTGCTCAGTGCTCTGCTGGGTGCAGGGGCTGAGCCGGGGGCTGCCCAGGGTGGGCCTCAGAATGTCCTCCCCTTCTAGGCTGCTAGCCGCCCCATTTTGTGGGCCGGTCCTTCTGGCTCTTCCCACCCTTTCTTCTCCCGTCCTCCATCTGTCCTCTCTCCCTCCGCTTTCCCCTCTCCTCAGACCTCAGTTCAGATTCAGATTCAAGTGCCATTTGTTGAGCTTTTCAGAGAAGTGGAGACTTGACCTTCACCTTGAAGAAACTGTCTTTCAGGAATCCGTGTTTCTCCCTTCCACCTCCTCCACAGTGAGCAGAGTGTGGCTTCTTGACAAAGTGTGTGATCCGGGCATGTGAACCGAGCTAGGGACAACCAGAGGCTGTGAGAATGTCACGGGGAGTGTCTCTCTGCACAGTGCATCCTGTGGGGAAGGAGCCATCTCCTGAGGCCTCACATGACATCCTGGTGTATGTGTCCACAGGCTAGCTATTTCAATCTGCTTGCTCATTTATTTACCGTTTGTGCTAATTGCAACAAAGGTTGCAACTAATGCCACAATAGAGTACCACAAAGCATTTCCCAGCACTGAGCTCTTAAGGAAACATCTCATCCAGGGACCCATGTTGGGAGGAGTGACCTCCACCTGGCCTTTGAGCCTTCCTTCCCCACGCCAGCACCAGCACTATGACACTGCCCCTCACAGTGCCGCCTGATGAGAGCCAAGGGCCCAGTCCCCAAACATGCTCCAAGCCCACAACTGCCTGACGTCTAGCCAGCTGCTCCATTAACACGGGCTGCATCTCCCACACCATCCTCGGGGAACGTGGGGTCTCTCAACCTAGCTACGGGACAGCCCACCGGTCCAGACTCAGGCAAGTGCCGAGACTGTGGGTATTTGAGCTGCTGTGGTTTAGGGGTCAGGAGCCTACATGGCCTGCAATCAAATCCTCACTCTGGCATTTCTGAGCCCTGTGCAACTTCAGGCAAGTTCAGGCACCTCTCAGGGCCTCAGGCTCCTTATCTGGAGAAAAGAGATAATGGTACAGACGCCCCAGGGTTTGTGTGTGAGATTAAATGAGAAGGTATGTAAGTACTTGCCACCCTGACTGGCTCCTGCTAAGGGAGCTGTGATCACACATTACCATTCTGTGTGATCCCTTCATGGCGATCCGGTAGGTCGGGGGTCTGCTGAGTGGACGTACAAGCTACTCAGATGGAGGGTCTGCTGTCTGGATGGAGCATCACCCACACCATCCATAAACCCAGAAGACTAGTTTTAAAACAAAGGGAATTCTTCCTTTGAGTTCTTTCACAAGGCAACGGTGACTTTGGTCTGCCCCAAATCATTTGCAGTGAGGGCAGACTGGAAAATCCCAAGCTCACTTCCCTTTGGCTAAGCATTTCGGTGAGAATATCTGCAAGTGAGATTCTGGGAGTGGAAAGAGTGGAAAGCATGGGGAGCTACCTGAGTCTTGGAAAGTTAGAAAGCTCTCGAATGAAGGAAAATATCTACGGCTTGCCTGCCCTGTGGTAGACACCGTGCTAAGTGCTTTATTAGCTTATTGGATTCTCACAGCAACCTTATGAAGGAGCTACTCTTCCTGTCTTGCAAGTGAGAAAATGTTGGCTCAAGATATTAAGTCACCAGGGGTCACACAGCTTGGGCAGGGCAGAGCCAGACTCTGAACCCAAGCCGTGTCATCCCGCAGCACCTGTTCTGCCCTTGTGCTCTCAGCCAGACTCCAGAGAGATTTCACCTGCGCCATCCCACCGCACCCCAGCCCTCCCCAGCCCTCCAGCATGCTCTGCTCCTCGGGGGAGGCAGCCCACCACTAAGCCCGGGCAGAACTGACCCCTCTTTCCAGATACGCTGACTCATACCATCTCTCCTCTGGGCTGGCTCTCCACTGAGTGATGGAGAGTTTTCACTTGGCCTAAACTCCTGCATACCTTGGCGCCAGAGAGTAATTGTTGAGGGAAAGTTACTGGGCTCTGCTGAAAGTCATTTTTAGATTCCGGAGCAGGACAAGTAGGAACAATGACATCACATGTGCATGACTAATTCAAAGCACTTTAATCTTCAAAATGTCAAACTTTATGGTCAGTGGCTGTTCCACAGTGAGCGATGGCGCAGTGAATATTAACATACCAGAATGGCAGGGCTTCGAGATGGGGAGTCTTTGTAAGGGCAAACCATCTCCAAAGGGGGCCGCCAGGACTTGCAGGCCAGCTTAGAAGCAGAGTCGGCAGAAACACAATGACACTGTGAATGTCCACCGATGATTAATCTGTTCCAAGTAAATGTGCACATTAGCAGGGATCTCTACCACAACCCTGAAAGATAAGCATTGTGGTCCCCTTGGTGCAGGAAGCAGGGAGAGGACACTGAGGCTCGGAGTAATCAGGGGATTTTTGCAAGGTCATGTAATCAGCAAGGGCTTCTGCTGATTCCCAAACTCAGGTCTCTCAGCCTCCGAAGCCAGCTCTGTCTGCTGCTGCCACAGCAATTGTCTTTTGCCTTCATGGCTTTAAAGTGATTGGAACTCATCCATGTTGGGTCTGTCCATGATCTGAGACAAATCTGGAACAAGTAATATATATAACCTTCGGTCTGTGTCAAGAAACAAGGCCTTTGAAAAGTCCCATTGGGTTCTGGCCTACTGGAAATCAGGGGAGCCAGGCTGGAGTTCAGACTTCCAGACATTTCCTGTGTGATCCAGGGACTTCATTTTCCTTCTCTGGGCTTTCATTTTCTTATCTATAGTGTGCTAGAGGGATTCGTGGAAAAACAAATATTTACCAAGCACCCATTCTGTAGCAGGTCCTATGCTGGGCATTGGGGATCAAGTTGAATAGACATTGATTCGTCACTCAAGGGGACAGTTGAACTAAGGAATATATGATGTCCCTTCCTGTTAGACATTCTCTGAACTCACATTGCAACTATACGTACAGATGATGAGTCAAGGGTATTTGATCCTGTGTCTTAGGGTATTTGATCAGTGTGTCTTAGATCTACTGGAATCTAGACCCAAGGCTTTGAGCTATATCCCAGCAGGTCCAGGGTTAAAGCATGCACAGAGACCAGTGGGTCCAGGTAGAGAGGGTAGAGAGGCAAGTGAGCACACAGAAACCCAAGGGACCCAGACACTGGCCATTCATTTATCCAGTTATCTACTCATTTGTTTGACAAGGAGTTTCTGCACACTCCTTCTGTGTCAGGTACCATACTGGGTGGCTGGGGACACAGAACTGGATCAAGAGAGGCTCCTGCATTCCAAGGTACAATGTGATAGAAACGTTGATGTGCAGATGTTACAATTTATGAATCTTCTAGGCCAACTTCCAGAGACATGACGTGTCATGCTGTGTCAAGAGCTAGGAACATCTAGATCCTCAAGTGCTGGGAATGACAGTGGACGGAGTGTTCTTTCTTGCCGCACTCATGTTGGGTGACTTGCTTTGGTAAAGGTGACACTAACAAAACTGACTTGGGTGGTCTTCAACCTCCCTGTGAAGCTTAGCGTGATCCTGGCTATTGCAGCCATCCACCAGGAAAAGGTATGTCACAGGGACCCCCTGCCACCTCAGGCCAGCCCTAGAAGATCACTGGGGCCCCTCCTGCTGCCTGCAGCCAAGGCAGTCTGGAGCTCTACCTTCAGGTTGGGATGGCCAAGTTCATCCTAGATTAGTCAAATCAGCTACATGCATACCTGGGAGAGAAAGAAGGAAAAATAGATAAAATTATGAGGGAAGGGAGTGAGATAGGAGCTGCCCGGAGGATGGGGGCCTTGTTTTGTGTGCCCTGCTGAGGAGCCTAGTACTAGTCATACTGAGTGGTGATCAGATTTGCAGGATTCTCGCCCCACTGAGGGAGGTAGCAAGCACAAGACGCCCTAGAGCATGGGGGGCCAAATATGATCTCCCCGCTGAGTTTTCCATCAGGTCTACCATGAGGACCAGAGCATCTTCCGTGCTCCCAGCCAAGGAGGAAAGTGCATCACAGAGATTCCTACCCCCCGTGCATAGGTGGGTTGCTGCTATACCAAGGCACTGATACATCAGCCTGCACCAGCCTCTCAAGGCTAGAGGGGCCCAGGCTCTGGTGCCAGTGACCTCCAGCAGAAAGCAACCCCTCCCTTCTCCCTTCACTGTGCAAATGAATAGCCTCTTCTCTTTGAGTCACTGCAGGAAAGATCGAGAAGCACTGGCTGAGCATGAAGGGCCCAGTCTTCTAGCTGCTCTGCCTCCTTTAGGCCCCAAACATGTCTTCCCTCTCTCGGATGGTGAGCAGAGAGCAGAGAGCTAGTGTAGCACCCTTGCATCCATAATATACTGTCTGAGGATTTTTTATTACCTTGTCAAGACAAAGAGCAATGGACTGCATTTAAATTCAGGACTGAACCGACTGCAGCATCATGTCTGAATCCTTATAGCGGCCTCTGTTCTAGCTTGGAGAACTGCCCCAGACTAGGCTCTACTAGGGCAACGGTCCCCACCCATTCCACCTCCTTCCAGTGCTGGGCCTCCCATGTACTTAGATGGGAAAAGAAAGGATAGAGCATGGTATGGGCCCACACTGCTCTCAGAGCATAGGAATGTCTGAGTGTAGAGAGGGCTAGAGCAAGTGGGGATGCCTTCCTGGAGGTGGTGAGCCTTATGATAAGATTTAACAAGGTGCGGTAGCTCACAGTGTCCAGGGTTTTCACTTACACAGGGTCACAATGAATCATCACAACAATTCTCTGAAGGAGGAACAATTATCCCCATTTTATAGCTTTAAAAACAGAGGCTCTATGAGATCAGATAACTTGACAGAAATGCACAATGTGGTTGGAGAAGTCAGGGTTCTCCAGAGAAACAGAAGCAAGAGGATGTATATAGAGAGAGGGATTTATTTTAAGGAATTGGCTCACGTGCTTCTGGAGGCTGGTAAGTCCAAAATCTGCCGGGCAGACCAGCAGGCTGGGGACTGTACAGTTCACACCTGAAGGCTGCCCATTTCAGAACTCACTCTTGCTCGAGGGAAGTCAGTGTTCTGTCCTGGTCATGCCTTCAGTTGACTAGATGAAGCCCACCCACAATATGGAGAATAATCTGCTTTACTCAAAAGTTCACCAAGTTAAGTGGTAGTTTCTTTCAAAACATCCCTCACAGAAACATCTGGAGTAATGTTTGGCCACTTAAGCAGCCATAGTGTCCCAGCCAAGGTGACACATAAAATCAGTGGTCACAGTGGCAGAGCTTGGATTTGCCCCAGGTCTGTTGGCTATAGATCGTGACCCTAAAGACTTCACAGCACACCAAGGGAACTCTTCCGGGCTCTAAAAAAGAAGAATTCGAAGTGGTGGCATGTGGTCCCGTTTAAGAAATTTCTATTGAGGATCTTCATTGTATCTAGCTCTGTTAATACTGAGATTTAAAATGAAACAAAACCAAATAGCATCCACTCCCACAGTCTGCTGAAGGAACTTACACAGTCAGGTGGTGATGCAGAGAAGTCCTTCCGGGCAGTGGATCATCATGAATAAAGCAAGCCTCAGTGGTAGGACTGAGTACGGTAAGGAACTGGCCTGTCTGGAATGGCGAGTTCATACCACGGAAGCCCAGGAAACACAGCAGGCTGTGTTCTCTGGAGCCGGATAATAGCCATGAGTGCAATAGTACTACAG
Source organism: Mustela putorius furo (assembly GCF_011764305.1). Taxonomy (NCBI): domain Eukaryota; kingdom Metazoa; phylum Chordata; class Mammalia; order Carnivora; family Mustelidae; genus Mustela; species Mustela putorius. The sequence goes on along the minus strand of NW_025422005.1, from coordinate 37,860,149 downwards.
AGCCAGAGAAGGTCAAGAAAATAGCATGAGGAAATGATGGTATTAACAGGAGAAACAGATGGTGTATATAGGAGGAGATGGAGAAGGGGAGCCAGGTGCGCTTACCCTAGACCAGTGGGCCCTTCCCCTTAGTATGATTTTGGAAACGTTGCAGAGCCCATACTTCATTCCCCAATCAAGAGAGAAAGCTGCTGGTTAGCAGGGATCAAGTGTTTCTCCCACCTGCTGACTTCTCAGTGAAGGTGCAAAATTAAGAGACTTGATTAGGCAGCAGGCATTGCCTTGAGTATTTTCCCTAAAAAAACACATGAAGAGGATAGGACAGGATTACTGTTCTCGTTAGACTGATGAGGTCATCAAAAGTACCTGAAATGATCTGACCTCAGAGTCCAGGCAATCACTGTGGGACTCCACAGCCGGGGCCCTGAGCCGCTGAACTTTGCTGGGCTGTGGTGTTGGGAGGGGCCCTGGATATTCCAGCATCATGGGGAGAAGAGAGGAGTAAATGGAGAGGCAAAGAGGAAAAACAAAGAGTTGAGGAAACACGGGTCATTTTTGGAAGATTTCCACATCTTACCAAGGCTGGACTCAGGAACAGGTGCTGGAAACAGAGACATAACCATATCCGGAAAAACAGAATGCCAGCCAGAAGAGACCTCAGAAGAGACGGTGATCACTTGCCAGAACCCAGCCCGAGCTAGAAGCCCAGCTCCACTCACTGTCCAGACTGTTTCTGTTGGCACTGGGAGAGGAGTCATTTCTTACTGCTAGCAGTTCCCTCTGCTGGACTCATCCCTACAAGCAGGCCAGTCCTTCCCAGTTAACCCTCCATGCTAGGATGGAGTAAACCCAGGAGAGGGCAGAGATTTCCTGGTTTGCTCCCATCTGTAACCATTGTCTTACCTGGTGGGAGGCATCATCTGCTGTAATTAGGCTTCATTAAAATGCTGATTAATAACATCTTGCCTGGGCCAGGCAGATGCTGGGATTGGCCTCTTCAATGTAAACGTGAGTGTTCTTTGCAGCCATTTACACACAGTTAGCACCTCTGCAGGGCCCCGCAAGGGAAGGAGACCACAGGCTGTTCAAATGGCCTTGCACAAGGAAACCCAAGGCAAGGAGATGGCAAGAAATGGAAGTGGAGTCTGGGCGTGGAGGGTCAAGCAAGGCCAAACTAAGCTCCCAGTCTGGGTTACTGATGAAACCACACCAACTGGTGGCCCATGGCTGATTCCTTTCTGCAGATGGTGGCTTTGGCCAAGAGAATGTTTGCTGGCTGGGGAGTTGGCTGGTTGGTCGGTTGGTTGAGTGTTGAGTTTGCCATAAACCTATTGTTTTGCAGCTGTCACTGCACACATTTCTATGATGGGCCCACTCCTTGAAGACATATGAGTCTGTGACCCTTGTGTACCTGATAGGTAATAGATGAGGCAGTGAAAAGAAGAAATATATAGGCAGCGGGAGGGAGCAAACAAAGAGATAGAAAGGTACGGAGCGGGAGTGGGGATCAGGTAGTTATCACAGGCCCCAGAGAGGATGAGGTGGAGCCCAGAGGTAAAGGCAGTGTGAGTGTGTGGGTGTCCTCGTGTCATCTCCAGTGGTTGGAGTGTGAGTGTAGGGGGCTGAGAGAGGTGGGTCAGGTAGGGCTGCAGAGGAGAGGACAGGAGCCAGTGCCCAGAAGGAAGCCTTGAATACTGTGTTTAATGGGCTAGGGCTTGACCAAGAGAAAGTATGGAACCCATTAGAAAGGAGTTTAAGTCAGAGAAAAACAGTCTTACCTGTGTCTTAGAAATGTCACTCTGCCAAGTTGACGTGAACGGACTAGACAGCAGCAAGGAGAGACCAGAGGCTATGGGGATAATCTAGAAGCGTGACCGTAAGGCCCAAACCAGGGCAGAGGCAGTGCAGTAGGGAGGAGAAAAGACTCGAAAGTCAGTTCTGGGGGAACTCAGTAGGAGATCCACTGGTTTCCTTCCTTGAGAGAGACAGCCGTGTTCCCTGTTGGTCACAAGCCTGCTGTCCTGTCCATGGGGTTTCCGGGAGAAAGCACACAAATGGAGGAAAGCCGACCTCATACCCAACTGTCTAAAGAGAAACCAGGGCTCATGAAAAGCCAACATTCAGTGTGAGGGACATGAGAAGAGCTTGGCTGAGGTCTTCCTATCTCTCGTCCCTCGGGTCTCACCAGAGCAGCTGAACTTTGCCAGCTTTTAATTTCCTCTCGTAGGTCCGCTCAATCTTATAGACCAGAGTGCTAGGCTTCCCAGAGATCAGCCATGTTCCCAAAGCTACTGGTAGGCAGAAGTTTTTTGTCATATCTTTTCTATATTTAAAAGTTTATTTCTGTTTCTCTGTGCCTATATGATTGCTGTCTATAAGACATTTTCTTTGTCTCTCTCTCACACAGTGTCTGTCTCTTTTTGTCTCTGAGATTTTCTATGTCTTTGTGTGTTATTTCTCTCTGTGTCTCTCCCTCTCGGTGCTTCCATTTTTTCCTAGTTCATTTTCTCCCTCCTCCAATCTCCCCCTCCCCAGTTCTGCTTAGACAAATGACTCAGGGATGGGGCCAGTCTCTGCCCGGTGGCTAGGCTAATTGATGGCTGCTATGGAATTGCCTAAGCAAGGAACTCTTGTCATTAGCAAGTGATGGGTTGCCTTGGCCTACAACTAGGAAACCTTTGAAATCCTGCATCTAAATTGCCATTCTTTTGACTGCTGCTAGTGATGCTAATTAGCTGTGTTAATTGGATGTTTTGATATTTGAAGAGCAAAGCAATCCAATTCCTTCCTCCAGAAAGCCAAAATTATTAATGAACTTGGCAGCAGCCTTGGCTCTCTTTCCACAGTGGGCATGGCCAAAGATTTGGGGGCAGGGGAAGGGGTGTTTCTGAGGAAGTATCTTGCCTGTCCCTAGGGAGAGGGAGAGGCTGAGAAGCTGGCTATGGAGCTTCCCAGTGGTGAAATCACACAGTGGGACAGAAGGGTCTCACATCTTGAGACCAGAGACCAGCATAAGGAATTTGGCTCTACTCTGCCATTATCTGCCCTTTTTGAAATTTTGCATCCCAGTGCTGAGCATAGTGCCTGACACACAGTCATCATCTAACACATATGAGTCAGATTCAAATCCCAGTTCGACCATTTTCTGGTTTGATGATTTGAGCAAAAGTTACCTCACCCATAGATTTCGATATTCCCTCCTACTACATTTTAGTGGACAGTTCTGATCAATATAATTTTCTTCAAGTTGCTATATCTTCACTGATGCTTTATGATCCCATCACAGATGGTACCTGGTACCTCATCTGCCCAACCTGCCTCTGGATCTGGATTATAAAACAGAATGATTAAAGCTGAAGAAAAGATAGGTCCAGGCTTCTGTGGGAACACAGAGAGCAGATCAAGTAAACAACTAAATTCAGCCTTGAGGAATCTGGGAAGACTTCCCAAACAGGACAGATTTTTGCGCTGGGTTTACAAGGGTGATTAAGCATTCACCAAGAGGAGAAGAGGAAGACATTCCACAAGGGCCCAAAGGCCCAGAACTGTGGATGAACACCTCACTGCTCTGAAATAAGAGACCTAAGTGATCTCTTACAGCAGTTTTTAAGGGAGAAAACTATAATCAAGGGCAGGAACAGGAATCTAAGGAAGAAAAGCCTGGGTGTGGTAGCGTTGACTTGACAGCTCACTCACCACTGGAAGGAACATTCTTCAGGAAGCCAAGCCCACAGCCTACAATCTAGGTAACTGGCTCTTGGGATGTTTTCAAACACCACGAGAGACACCCCTGAGACAGATTGATCCTGTGTTCCAAAGACATAATACAAAGATTAATGAGTGATTACAGTATCTTAAAAGTGTTGATAGAACTAATGTAATCTGCCCCTTTAAAGGAGGGAAGGCTGAAGGGACAGAGGAAAATGGAAGGAAGGAAGGAAGGAAGGAAGGAAGGAAGGAAGGAAGGAAGATTTCTTAAAACCATAATATTTGGACTCGTTTCCAGTTTACAAATGTGATACTCCTTCTTCGCATACCTCATACTTACACAGACCATCAGAAATCTAGCAGGAAGAGATTTTTGGAAGAATAAAGGCACAAATGACAATGGAGCATTGGGAGTGACTGGCACTGGAATGTGCCAGGGCATGGGATCAGTACGGGGGAGAGGCTGGATAGGTGGGTGGGGGCCATATCACAAGAGGTTTTAGGTAAAGGAGATTGGCAATTTATCCTAAGGGCAACGAGGAGCCTTCTTCGTGTTTTAAAAACAAAGAGCTACACGATATAGAGATGTTATAACATCTCCTTTGATTTCCTTTTCATAATTCCTGCTAGACAGTGAGCTCTGAAAGGAGCTCATCATATGTGATTTTTATCTGCATCTCCAGGACAAGGAACACAGTAGGTATTCACAGTTGTTGACTGACTAAAAGGGGTAATGACTTGTTCCATGTCACTGTGAAAGTTGGTGGCAAAGGTGGGTTTGCCCCCAGGCCAGAGCTTCTGCAGGTATACTACTAAATCATACATCCCCAGGCACCAGGTCTCAGCTGACTGAGGGCTTTGGATTTGAGTGCATCCTGTGTGACATGATCTAAGGACAGGGTCAATTACCTCCCAATCTCTCTCTATAACACTAAATCCTTTCCCTCAGAAAGCCTGAGAGAATCTAGGCCCAGCCTTAGGAAACACTTTGGCCTCTGATATCCTCACAAGACCCACTGATGTCTTGACCCAGATGTTCTCTCCTAGGGAACCCTTTGCCATTATCAGATATTTAAGGATCCCCATGGCTCAAGGCCTGAGGGATAGAAAAATGAGTCAGTTGCAGTTGCTGCACTCAAGGACTGGTCTGAACCTGAACGTGTCAAGACACAGAACGGGGTAGATGCCTCTCAGTATCCACGGTGCCCCACATCCATGGGCTGGGGTCGATTCCATGATGGAGTGAAGGAATTGAGGAGACAGGGAAGAAAAGACACCCTCTATACCTTACATCACAGTAAGGAAGCTGCCGGTATCATCAAAGAAAGATCGAATTCAAAGGAGGAGAGAGTTGTTCCCAGGAACAACTTTCAGAAATTTCGTGAAGGATGTGGTAGAGTCTGGGCTAAGCCTTGAAGAATGACCAGACTAAGATGAAGGTGGGGAGAGAGCATGAGCAGAGGCACCGACTGTCAGTAATTATCTAACAAATGACCATGCGGTGCCTACTGTGTGCCATGTACCATGATGAGCAATAAGGATCCCAAGCAGACCACCCAGAATTTGCCATCCTGGAGAGGGAAGAGGCAGGAGGAAGTAGTGTGTGTGTGTGTGTGTGTGTGTGTTGGGGTAGATGGGAGGAGGGCAGTGGTATGGGATTAAGAGAAGGTCAGGAGGAGACTATCAAGTTTGTTAGGCCCAGTCCAGAACCATCAAGGATCTAACATTTCAGGTCATGTGAGGCCTTTATTCTCTACCTGCCATAAAAGGTGTTTGATGAGGAAGGGAAGAAAACTAGCACTCACAGAGCTTCTGCTATACACCAGTGAAAAGTGCTTCACATACAATATTCTTATTTAATCTTCTAAACCACTTTGTAGTAGGTCTGTGTAGCCTTGTTTTACAAATGAGGAGGCCAATTTTAAGCAACTGGTTGGCAGTAGAATCTTTGTGACTTCACAGTCCTTGATTTTTTATTATTACACCATGCTGACCAGACAGCATGCTCACTCTATACCTTCTCCTGTGCCCTGGTTGATAAGGGGGAGAGGGGGAGGGTGTGTGTGTGTGTATGTGTGCGTGTGTGAATATGCAGGAGCCGGCTCAGATATGCTTGCATACAGGTACCAACTGTGGGCTAAGAGAGATTCTGATTACTTCCGTCCAATTAATGCTCTGCTCATTCTTGCTGTCTCTTTGTGATTAGAATTAATTGCTGCTGATGACACTGTGTAGAAGGGAAAGGACGGTCATCAGCAGTTCCGCTTGGGGGATAAAAACATTGTAATGCAAAACAAAACTGGTTCCCCAGGACTTGAAATAGGAAATTCTCTCTGCTGGAGAAAGATTAGGTGTTCTGTGACCAAAATCAATATTCTGTGACCCTGTTCCGGCAGAAGGACAATCTGTTCCTATTCTGGTCAGCAGTACAGATAAAAGGAAATGAGGCAATATATTTATTTGGAAAATTGGTTGTGTAAAAAAAAAAAAAAATGACCGTGTGATTTTGCAAATCTCTTCCTCATCTGTAAAATTAAGAGGTCTGATGAGGTGAAAACTACAAGGTCTGGTGTTCGTCAAATTTTTTTGGTTGCCAGTGACAGAAAACCCAATTTGAACTGACTTAAGTAAAAAAGGGAATTAATTTGCTCTCAAAACTTTAAAGGAGTACTCGTTTTAAGCAGGCCTGGATCTAGAGACAGTGTCTTCAGGACTCAGTCTCCAGCTGCTCTGACAGACTCTCTTCCCCATGGAAACAAAATGGCTGCCAGCAGCTCCTGGGGGACATCAAGTCCTCTCAGAGTTAGAGGTGATTCCCTCTCTCACAGGTCCTAGAGTTGAGTCCCCTCGGACATATGCACACCTGACTAATCACTGGGGCAAAAGGCATCTAGTGCTCAGCTTGGCCAGGATTGGATTGACTCTAGATCCTCATGGTCAGTCTGGGCGGGGTTGGCCCCTTCTGAGCCTCAGGGACTAAGATGGGGGTTTCAATGTGGAAAAATGGGGTGTTGTTAAAGGGGAATAGATTAAAAGCAGAAAAACGAAGCAAGATAGATAACCGCTGTTTTACGCACCTGCTCAGAGGTTTTATGTTTCTCTAACCATAGAGTTCAGCCTAGAATATAGGAAGTTCAGCAAAGTTTAGGAAATACTTGGAGTCAGGAGATGCGGTTAAAGGCAAAAAAGAGGGTAAAGTATTTTTGAGCACCTCCTCTATGTGACAGTCCCTACTGGGTCCTTTCGTATTCATGATGTCATTCAGTCCTCACGATACTCTAGTTAGGAGCTGTTGTCATCCCCACTTCACAGATAAGGCAATTTAGGATTAGGGGGTGAACCGCTTGTCTAGGGTTTATTTATTCATTCATCTACTTGTTTTTCCCACAAACATGGTGGGAACATGGTGGAGTCATATTGGGCTGTGCGGAGCTGAGGATGGGGACGATGCAGGCTCTGCCTACAGGAAGCTCACTGTCTAGCTGGGAAGAGAGAGGCAAAGAGCAGTGGAGATCGTGGGTGTAATCGTCGGTCCCAGCCAGCTCTGGGCTGACACCCAGCTCTGCCCCCTGGCTCCCAGGCCCAGCTCCTTTTTGTCCCCTCCCAGCTCCAGTCTGGGGCTCCTTGCTCTGCCTAGATGGGACATTGTTTGGAGAGCCTTTGGCTCAAGAGGAGTGTGTGTCTCTGGAGGCCCAGGAGTATTCAGTTGGTTTCACCCTCTACCTATAACTAGCTAGTTGTGGGGGGATCACCTGCCTATGAGTAGAGGGACACTGTTTCCTCCACAAAACCTTTTCATCTCTGCATCGTTGCCTTTACATGGACTCCTTGGAAATATCTATCACACAGCGATAGAGCCTCCTTCTCCTCTTCGGCAGATGGCCCTTCTTCCAGGAACCCTCATTCTGGGCTTTTCCTGCCTTCCTAGGAGTGACAGAGGAAGAAAAAGCCACTTTACCTTTGGGAGTTTGTGATACTTGCTTTCAGTCTTCTTGTGCCAAGCCCCACAGTTCCACATTTCTCTTCCCACAGTCACTAGAAAGGAGCCTCCAATTCTCCTCCCAGTGAAGTCCTCAAACACCCAGAATTCCCTCCAAATTCCTACCATTAGCAGCAATATAGCATCTGAACACCAAATGTGCCTGCACACTGCTGGGCACGGGGAAATGAAGGTGAGCAAAGCAGACCCAGGTGTTACAATCACCAAACTTGGTGGTCTTGTAGAAAAGAAAATTATTTACCAAAAACCACATGGACACATAAAGTTCTAGACGTGAGAGGCTTAGGAAGGGGTGCCAGGGGCCCTGGGAGGTATAGGATGGCAGCCACTGACTTGTCCAGGAGGTCAAGGCTTTCTTGAAGAAGTGCAAGTTGGGCCGAGGGCTGACGAGTGAGGAGATGTTACCTGGAGGCAGTGAGGCCGAAGGTCTGTGACACCCTCTCAGACACAGACTCTGCCACAGGAGCATGAAGAGGCACGTAGCTGGGTTAGGAAGTCCTGTTCTCAAGGGATAAACAACAGTAGGGGTCACAGTGTGACTCGTTTGTCTTACTAAAATAAGGCAGGTTGGAATGAGACGTGGAACAGGCATGTTTTATATCCTGAACTGAGCAGATCCTGATGAGTGTTTGTCGGAGGGAGGGAGGCCATCAGGCAGACAGGCCTGCTGGCCCATCGGCGCTGTGGGAGAGTAAGAACAGAAAAGCCCCTAAGAGAACATATTCTGTCCTTTAAAAAAAAAGGATATATGTGTTAGTCTCATGGGGAGTTCAAGCCCGGCCTCTTACCCATCCTGTCAGGGGACTCACTTCAGCTTTGTCTGACAAGAAACTAAGATGTCCCCCAAAGACCAGGAGATGCAAGGAAATGCCAGTAACTAGACATTATGGTGGAGCCCCATTGCAGGAATCATAGGAATCACTTGGCAGAATGTGTAGCAAAATAAAATTAGACAACCCTCCTACTAAGGAGAGTGCCACAGAGGGATTCTAGGGAACAAAGACCTCCCTGGATTCTAGAAGCCATGTTCAGACTTCATATCCAGGATCACTGGTGACACCACCACCTGATTCCCCAAGAGAGGAAGGAACCTGGTGTGCTACCCTGGGTGCTTTTTCTAGTCTAGCCATCTCTGCCAGAACCCTACACTCAACCCCCAACTCACATCCATTTTATGTGACCAGTATTTCTAATTCGGTCTCTTCCTTCTAGCCCCATGGTTAGTGTCCTAGCTCAGGTCTGCCCCATCTTCTCTGTCTCCCCTCTTGGTCCCTCCCAAATCATCCTCTACCAGGGCCACAAGAATGATCACTATGAAGCCAAATCTAATATTCTCTCTCCCTCCCTTAAAACCTTGCCATGGCTCCTTATTACCTGCAACATAAAGTTCACATTCGTGATATCACACAAGGCACTCAGGACCTATCTTTGTGTATTTCTCTTGCTTCCTTCTTCATCTTCCTTCTTCATCTTCCAATCACAGCAAATGTCTTCTGTCTTAGAGGTGATCACCAGGCCTCAGCATGCTTGCACATGCCTCCATCTCTGGTCAGGGATCCCTTTCCGTGCATGCCATCATCCCCCTGTTGCCTGGGCAGCTCCTTCTCTTTTGTCAAGTCCCCCAGCTTCCAACCTCATTCTACCTGTGTTTGTTGATTGACTCCCTCCCCTACTGTGATGTACACTCTGTGAGCACCTACTCACCATTGGATCTCAACATCTAGAAAATTACCTGGCACATAGTACATTCTCAATTATTTGTTGGCTAAGTTACTTAATGCACATTCATTTCAAATCAAGGTCAACCACCCAGTTCAGTGCAGGGGTTACCTCCTCTAAGAAATCTTCTGGGGGTCCCTCCACTGTTAGATTTTACTTTCTGTGTCCCCGCTTCCCTTGCTTCCCCCTGCCATCTGTAGTTTTTGTCTACCTGCCTTCTGTAAGGGCTGCTCAGGACACAGACTAAATTCTCATTTCCAAATCCATAACATCTAGCCCACAGCCTTATACAGCAGAGAATAAATATTGAATAAATGAACGTGTTCATTTTAAGACAGTTAAGATAATAAATAATTATAACATGATAATAATTTCCACAAGCCTCAGGCCTTGTCATTGGACAGACTTAAGTTTTGAAGCTTAGCCTCCAACTGCTAGTTGAGTGATGTTAGACATGGCACATCCCCGAACCTCAGTTTACTAACCTGTAACATGGGAATAATAAAATCTACCTTGTTTGTGCACAATAAATAATAGCACAGTGCCTGGAAGATAGTAACTGATCCCAAGTTCCATCCCCTGAGTTTCAAGTTCAAGACAACAGTCAAAAAGAAAGTAACACAAGGGCAGAAAAGAAAATCATAAAATGTTAGAGCCAGTAGGGCCCTAAAGATTAGAATTTAAGGGATAGGATCATTTCTGTTTTGCTTAAGATGGAACAAAAATGTCCCCAAAGGAGAATTAAATGTAAAGAGGTAACCACGAATAAGGTATTATAATAGAGTTTCACTGTGTATAGCCATCCCTTGGTGAAACCCTGAAACAAGCTGAATTCCTCCTAATTATACAAGCAGGAAAAGTGAAGCCCAGGGGGGGTGGTGGGGGTGGGGGTGGTGATGAGTGACCTAGTCCAGGTCGTACAGCTATTTGGTAAAAGCTGACATTCAAACATGGGTCTCTGGACTCCCAGGATATTGCTTATTCCGTTAATCCATGTATGTGGTTCAGATTCCAGGCTGAATCAGAATCAGAATGGAGAATCAGAACGGAGACACAAGGAGCAAGGGAATGGGCTTCTTTTAAAGATCAGAGACTCCATATCCTGTTCCTTTAGTGGGCCTCTTAAATTCTAAGCTAGTTTCAATTATTACTCTGCTTTCTGGCCAAGTAACTTAGCCACTGAATGGCCCACCATTCCATTTGTAGTCACTTCCTAGGGTCCATCTTCACGGAGTGTCCTTTTGACCCAATGACTGGACTGGCACCAGCAGGATCTCTGAGGTCTCCGAGTTAATGCAGATGTACTTGTGACAGGGTCGACCTACCGTTCTTACATTCTGAGTCCGGGTAGTTGCACTCCCCAGCACCACCCAGTTCTCGCTAATGCCAGAAGAGTCACGGTTTAAAAAGTGAATGAGTCAGGAAATGAGAAGGCATATTATTACCTGAAGGGAATGATAAACTCAAGTATTTCCATCCAAATTTAGAGCAGAGATTCTTAACTTTCTGAAGGATGCAGATTTCTTTGAAAATTACACAAAATTGTGAATATTCTCCCCAGGAAATTTCACACACATATACATAATGCTTTTGCCTATGATGCCAGAGGGTCTAGGAAGCTGCTAGTTCCCCAGGTAAGAGCTCCAAATCTAGAAGCTCGCAAGACATCAGAGCTGAAAGGTTTCCAAACATCAGCAAGTCAGCCTTTCCCTGAATTTCACAACTGGAAAACTGACACCTAGAGCACCCTTGTCCCCCACACAAGGGCATGCAGCCCCCTAGAGACAGCTGAGGCCTGGAGCCAAGACCCATCAGAGCTCCTCCCCCTTAATACACCTCTCTTCCCCGGCCTCCCTGCCTGCTCCAAGACGCTGCCGCACAAATATTGACTTTGGTCTTTAGTCTTGTTTTTATTGTGCGTCAGTGGAAGCTTCTGAAAATACCCAGGCACATCTCAGAGAAATAGAGCCTCCTCTAGCACTGAGCCACATCCAAGCCCCACCAATCGCTGAGTGGGGCCCAGTTGGGCAAGCACAGCAGACTCGGTGGGCTGACTTCTAGAGCTGTGGTCAGCCATCAGTGGGGAAAGGGAGCCACTGCTAGGAAACTGCTAGTTCCCGGAGTGGAAGAGGAGGAGGAGTGGGGAGAATGCACAAAGCAAGCTGGAGTGTGGGAGGTTGGGGGTTGGAGATTAACATCCCTCCTGAGAGAGGAGTGGGTCTAAGATAGACAGGCTGTAAATGCCAGCTATCCAGGGCTAGGGGAGTGGGAGGCATCTCAGAGGTTGATGTGTGCAGGGGATAGAGGAAGGCCACTCTTCCTGCCCAAGTGATGGGGAAAAGGTTTAAGCAACCATCCTAGGAGGTCAGTACAGCTTGTGAGGACACATTCCTTTACCCTTCCCCGGTCTCCAAGGAGCACTCAGGGATGAGTTTACCCAGGTAGGGGAGCCGGCGCTCCTCCCAGTCAAGCCTTCGCCATACCTCTAAGGCTCCCATCCATTCCCATCACCCCCATTTCACCTGCTGCACGCCCACCAGATACCGCGCGTCCCTTAGACCAGTGGCTCTCACCCAGGGGTGATCTCCCACCACACACAACCCAGGGAATGTTTGGCAATGTCTGAGGACATTTTGGGTTGTCACAGTAGGGAGGGGGGTTTGGCTCCTATCTAAGGGGAAAAGCCAAGGATGCTGCCAAACAGCCTACAATGAACAAGGCAGCTCCTTCCCACGGTCCTCCAGCCCCAGACGTCGAGAGTGTCTGGACTGCGAGCAGTGTGAAGGCAGGACCATTCCCGTTTTGTTTACTCTATCCACCCAGTATAGTCTACATGCCTATTACACAGCCCAGCACAGAGGAGGTGCTTAATAAGTACCTGTTGAATAAATAACAAGTCATGAATGAATGAAAACCTGTCCAATCTGGTCTGAAGTTCAAAACCCCCCAAGGCCATCCTGTCCAGACTCAGGCACATTAGTCCTAAGGTCAGATCTCCATCTGTTCTAGCCCAGCCAGCTTCCAGCTTGATTTCTCTTCCAAATTCCCCATCGGAGTGATGGGTACTACCCCCATGCCTGAGAAGGCCTGCCCTGATCTGGGTGTCCGGAAAGGATATCCTCTTCCTAGGATGGAACAGAGAGAAAGTGAGGACTAGATCAGCACTAGAGATCATTTAGCTCACTGTCTAACCAATTTTATAAAGAATAAACCGAGGCACTCCGTATGGAAGGGACCTGCAAGACTTTATCCCTGAACATGCAGAAAATTTTAAAAAATAATTTCTTCTCTCTCACTCTCTCTCTCTCTCCCTCCCTCTCTCTCTCTCTCTCTCTCTCCCTGTCTCTCTGCTCCTCTTTTTCTCTCTCCCACCTTATCTTGTTTTTTGGTTCATTTTTTTTTCTTGCTGCTGTGATAGGCCTAACATGTGTTACATGGCTCTGGAAACAAATTTGAATGTGACCTACCCTTGTCCTCGAAGAGCTCATGCTTTGTTGGAAGTGACAGGTTCATAAATAACAATGATAATAGAGTTTCTACCTGCCAGCACTGTGCTAGGTGCTTTGGATACGTGACTTCTAATCAACCCAAGAGTCCTTCGAGGTAGGTAGCCTTACCCATTTCAGAGACAAGAAAACTAAGGCACGGAGAAGTTGAGTAGTTTGCCTGAAGTCACACAGCTAGACATGTAGGAGCCAATATTAAAAGTCATGCTTTTGGGACTTTAAATCCCACATTCTAAATAGATGCTCAGTGTGATCCAGTGTCAGGGGACAAAGCCTTGGCCGGCTTATGGAAGGCCATGAATGCCAGATATAAAAGTTTAGATCTTTCCCTATAGGTGACAGGGAATTGGCATAAAGTTTTAAGTGAGGAAGTGACAAGGTTAGCAGTTATGAGAACATCGCTCTCAGTGAAAATGATGGGAAACTGAAGTCAAGAAGACCAATTAGGCTGAAGCAATAGTTCAGCTAAGAGAAGGCTCTGAAGTAAAGGAGTAGTAGTGGGAGAGGAGGAATGGCAGTCCATGACACGTTTCGGAGATAAAACAAGCGGCATGTGGCCGGTGCAGGTATTTCCTGCCCTTAAGAGGTAGCAAATAATGTCAACTTAAAAAGACTGGAGTTGGACATGTCTGGGTCCAAATCGGGCAAATGCACTTGCTGCTTGTGCAGGAGGCACTGAGCATCAGGTGGGGTGGGGGCAGGGTTTGAGCACCCCACAAGATGTCTAGCACAGAGCCAGAACTGCACTCCTGGACACGCGGGAGTCTTTGTCCTCCACTCCTAGCCACCCAGAGAAGCTCTGCCTGGTTAGTGACACCGACACGTGTCCAGATGCTGACTCCTGGAACCCATCAGTGTCACCTTATGTGGAAACAAGGTCTCTGTAGATGTTATTGTTAAGGATCTCGAGGGAGGAGTTGATCTTGGATTCTGGGGGCAGGCCTGGCATGCAATCACAGGCATCCTTATAAGAGGGAGGCAGAGGTGCCTGGGTGGCTCAGCCAGTTAAGCATGCTAGTCTTGATCTCGACTCAGGTCTTGATCTCAGGGTTGTGAGTTCAAGGCTCATGATGGGTTCCACATGCACTGAGCTCCACACTGAGTGTGGAGCTTATTTAAAAAAAAAAAAAAAAAAGAGGGCAGCAGAGGGAGATTAAACACACACAGGAGGAGGAGGAAGGGTGGCCACGAAGCAGATCCTGGAGTGATGAGGTTATAGCCAAGGCTCATGGCAGCCACTAGAAGCTGGGAGAGGCCAGGAACAGCTTCTCCTCTGGGACCTCAACAGAGCATGTACGCTGTGAGCACCTTGTTTTTAGTCCAGTGAAATGGATTTCAGACTCATGGCCTCCAGAACTGCGAGAGAACAAATGTGTGGTGTTCATGATGACTTATTACAGTGGCCATAGGAACCAGGCCCAGAGCCCACCTTGGCTTCAGGCTTGGAGGATCAGAGCATCGCCCCCGCCATGTCTGTACGCACCTATCTCCCACCTCCGCTCACAAAATTCCTACCCTTCTGAGTTGCATCTCATGTGTTGGAGAGGAGGCCCCCCGCCCCACTGCCCATCAGCCTGTCTCTCCCTTCCTTCTCTGCCCTGCAGTCCTCTGCCTCTTGCTGGCTCTGCCTCTGTTTCTCTCTCCACTGCTCCTGTGCCACTCTCCTCTGATGCCTGCATTGCTCTGTTTCTGCTTGTCTCTTTCTGTCCCACTGGCTGCTTTCTCTTCCTCTCTCTCCCTCCTGGCTGTCTACCTCTCTCTCTCCGATTCTTTCTTTACCACGGGCTTCCTATTCTTCTGTCTCTGTTCCTCACCCCATTTCTCTCCACTTCTCAGCGCCTCTGATGATCTTCTTGATTTTTCTGCTCCATCCTGATGGGTTTCTCTTTGTATCTTCCCGGCTCTTTCCATCTCTTTCTCTTTTGGCCTCTGCTGCTGCCTGTCTGTCTGTCTCATCCTCCCTTCTGCTCTGTCTCTGTGTCCTACCCCTCCCCTCTCTCCCACATTCGCAGCCCCGCCCCCCTCTGGGGTGCCTCAGGACTCACCTGCGATTGGACAGGACTCTGCTGTGACCTCTACAACCCCCAATGCGGCCCTTCAGAGAAGGATCCGTCTGTTCAGTCATGCACCTACCTGTCCCACACGGTGGAGGTTGGGTGAGGGAGGCAGGGACCAAAGTTATTTCACTGTCACGTTGTTCTTCTCCCTTTACCTAGAGGCTCCTCGACAGGTCCCTCTTAACATTCCAGCAGCACTGTCAGCCTTGCCAAGGAGAAATCTACTTTTCCCTGGCCTGCCACTCTGCAGAATTAATCTTTCCCCTTTAATGATAATCATCTGTTGCTGGGAGGGGCAGGAGTATGAGAAGAGAAGGAATTCTAGGCGGAGGTTTTAAACAGGGAGAAAGTAGGAGTTCGTTTTCTTATTTGGAAGTCAGATGATAGCAGGGAAAGAGTTTCATGAGGACTGAGACCGTGTTTTTCTCGTTTTTTTTTTTCTCTGTTACTCTGCTTTTCTATTCCCTATGTCCCATCTCCTGGAATAGCATCTGGCATGCAAAAGACAATAAATATATGAATGAATGAATGAATGAGTCAACGAAGGAATGAATGAATAGGCTTCAATCCTCATATCAGTTCTTGCTGCACCTCGCAGAACAAGTCACTTCCAAGTTGTCATTTGCACAATAGGGCTGGTAATCAGAGCTGCCCACAGCACACAGCCACAAGGACAGAGAAGGGAAGTATGGGAGCTGGTGAGAGGGCCTGGACCTCAGCTCTCTTCAGGGCAGGCCAGGTGGGCTCGCTGGTGGTTCTGGAAGAGCTGCAGGAAGTGAGAAGTATAGAACTGGCTGCAGAGAGCCAGGGGCAAGGAGCAGGATGGGGAAGAGACAGGAGGATATGTGTGAGATGTGTTGCGTCTGGGAACCCTCAGGGAGGTAGAGAGAACCTTTCTCGGGAAGCTGCTATGTGCCAAGAAGGAGGTATATCTGACTCCCATCAGGAGGCTCACATCCCTGAGGTTAACTCTTATCTCTAGTAGTGGGGTTGGGTTGGATTTGGCAAGAGCCCAGTAATGAAATGGCTGGTCAGAGCTTGTGTCTCAGATGAGGAGGACCCTCACATTTGGTGCTGGCCAGCTCCTTCAGCTCCAGGCACGCTCAAACCCCACCTTTCCCACAAGGCCTCCTCTGACCACTCTGCTTAGTGCTACAGTATGCTCCTGTCCCCAGTGCTCCCCTACTCTGCTCTTTATGTTTTACTTCATAGCACTTACCACTTTCACTTTCTGGCATTCTCGAAAACTTACCAATGTGTTAGGTTGACAGTTTGTCTCCCGTAACTAGAACAGAAGCTCCACACCTACAAAGATCTTTGTGAGTTTTCTTCGCTCTGTATCCCAATTGCCTAAAACTACTGGGCACGTAGTAGGCTCTCAGTAAATATTTGTTGAATGAAAGAATGGGGAGGGGATTTTTCATAAGCCCATTGTATGGAACACACCATGTTAAGCTGGATAGGACTTGAAGGACTCTACTTTTTACCCACAGAGAAAGTAGTCTCAGAGAAGGGAAACTGCCAAGGTCACATGGCAAGCTATTGGCTGAAACCAGGTTGGTCTCTTGAATTCCCCCTGAATCGTGCTCATTCAATGCAACAGATCCTGGGCCCCAAGACCAGAGAATAGAGGGTCCTGCAGTCACTGCCACTCCCCAAGACACCTTGGGACACTCAAGAGTGGGTCTTCTCTGAGAGTGGGAACAAGAGGTGGAGAGCTTTGCTGAGTAGAACATACCATACAGTCAGCAAGACCTGTGGCATGAGTAATCCCAAAGGGCTGGTAGCTCAGAAACCATTTCCATGATCTGATTCTTTCCCTATGTCTGATTTAGGACCTAGATGCTTAATGTCTCATTGTCTTCTCCAACTCCAGATGAACTCCTAGTCTCTCCCCTCACCCTGTGTTGTGCCACCACCCCCAGACTTCTGCATTCCCGATCATGGCACCCCATGTGCCCAGCTGCTCAGGCTAAACATGCAGGAGGTTGCCCTTCATTCCTTTCTCTCCTCAGGCCCCACGGCTGACCTGCCAGTTCCTGCCCCAAGACATATCTTCCCATCTCTACTGCCTCTGTCCTGGTCCAGACCATCCCACCTCCCTCCTCCATCTCTCTCCGTGACCCCTGCAGTAGTCTCCTGGCCAATATGCCTGCTTTTACTCTTGCTTCCTTATTTTTAGTACAGCAATGACCTTTTAAAATGATAAACCAGACAGTCTCATTTTCCTGCTTAAAATTATTCAGCTGCTTTCCATTCACTTAGAAAATCCAGACTCCTTCAGATGACCCAGTATAAGGCTCCACATGATCTCACTCTTCCTCCATGCCAGCCACCTTTCCGACCCTCTCTCATACCCAAGGACTCTTCCCACAGCCCTTCCTTGGCTCTGCCTCTCCTCAGGGAGGCCTGCCCACGTGCCCTATCTGAAGCAGCACCCCCATCACCCTCTCTCACAGATCCTGTGCACTTTCATCCTACACTAGTTCAATTGCAATTATATATTCATGAAGGTTTTTATTGCTTTGTTCTATGTCTCCACTTCTAGACTTAAGAACTATTTTCTGGGTTAGTTTTTTTGTATCATCATCATCATCATCATCATCATCATCATCATCATCATTTTTACCACAGTATACCCTGAGCCTTCCAGAGAACTTAAACATAACAGATGATCAACAAATATATTTTCAGTGGACAAATACCACCATAGATAATCACATCAAATATTTTTTATTGCCTACAGCATAGAAGTTTAATGCCTTAAGTTGGCATTCAAAGCCTTCACTGATCAGTCTGCAGCCTACCTGTGCAGCCCCAACTTTCACGCTATCCTGAGGTGGCCTGGGCCCATGGGCCCTTCTCAATCTCATTTATGGCCCAGGGTCATATGTCCCCACCCCACTCCATGCTTCCACTGATGTCATCTCTCTCTTCCTCCCCTTTGTGATTGGTCCTTGACCTTCACATCTTTGTTATACATCCACTTCCATGAAGCCTTTTACAATTCCCCCAGTAGGAATTCAACCTCTGACACATCCACAGAGCTTAGAGTTTGCATGTATGATCGCACTCCAGAGAGGAGAAGCCATAGGCACAGTGGTAAAAGACACTCCGTTCCCAAGTTACCTCCATCACTTTCAAGCCACGGGGCTCCAGGTCATTTATGCAAGTTTTCCTCTTTACAGTTTCCTCTTCTGCAAAATACATGTGGAATTGTACTTTGCTTTTGCAGGGTTATGGTGGGGAATGGCAAGAGTAACTACACGGTGCTGTGCTTGGGGTAAGCTCAAAAATAAAGAGTTGCTTTTGTGAAGGTGACCAGTGCAGCAGCCTGTCGGTGACATAGTTGGGACATGCTAGCTTCCTCCTCTACGCTGTCAACTGTCCTTGTCTAATTTCTCTGTCTCTAACCCCAATCCCTGTCACTGTGCCTCCCAGTATACACATGGGAGGAGCCCAGGGAGTGTTTGAATGAATGAATGAATGAAGTGAGTAAATGAATGAATGAACAAGTGAGAGAGAATGAACAGCATGTGCCCAAACCTTCCTTACCTGTTGAAGTGTCCCAGGAAGTACTAGAACTCCTGACACCTGCCCTTTAATTCAAACAGCTCTGAGCAGAAGTGGCCAAATCAGTCTGGGTTTCACCCCATCCTGGACACGCTCCCCCGCTTCTCTGATTTGGGAGTTCTGATCCCCTCTGCTGTCTGTTCCTGCCCTCTGTGAGAAACAGATCAGTGAGCCCCATAAGAATATGCGGAAGATGACAGTTCCAGCTTATGGGACTTTCAGAGATTGGTGGAGGTGCCATGGGCTGGAGGGAGTCTCTCCTTCCTCGCGTCTCCACATAGTGGCCGGGCCTCCACCTGCGGCCCCTCTGTGGGCCCCTCGGGGCTTCCCCTTGGCAGGGCAGCCTCAGGGCAGCTGGACTGCTTTCATGGAGCTGCAGGACCCCAGCTGGAGTATTCTAGCAATCGAAGGGCAAAGTGACAACTTCTATGCTGACCTTGCCTCGGAATTCCCGCCAGGTCCTTCTGACCAGTTCTGCCATTCTTGTAGTTACAAGTGAGTCACAAGCCCACCCAGATTCAAGGGGAGGAGATATGGACCTCAGCTCCCAATAGAAGGGCGGTCAAGGTCATATCCTAGAATAACATGGGAGACATTTTTGGAAACTACAAGGTGCCATACATAAAACGTGGCAGGGCCAGGATTCCAAAACTTCTGCCATGCCTTTTGAGCCAGTCGAGGAGACCTGTCCTTTTCCGTGTGGCCCCGTCACTCTTACTGTGAGCACATACAGTGGTGATGCGGTTTCCCCGAGCTGACTGGAGCCTGGCTGGGTGAAAGCAGCAGACCAGGGTCGGCTGGGCAGAGAGGCGATGCCCAATGCCAGCCTGTGAACTTTTTAAGGAGGAGGACAGGGAAGGTCGGTCACATCCAGAGGAAGAAAGCAGGTGGCAGCTGGAGAGCACGGTGAGCCTGCAGCGCGTCTCGCTGTCATAAACAACTTGTCTCGTGTTTTTCCTTCTCCCACCAGGCACTGGCCTGGGATGACTCAGTCCTTGACAGAAAAGGTGCCTTCGTGTTGAGAAACAGCCCAGGGTGGTAGAACATTCACTGCTCTGGAGTCAGACGTTCCTGAGTCGGAGTCCCAGCTCTACCTTTGCGGGCCAGGCAGCCTGGGATAAGTTCCTCAGTCTCCCCAAGTCAAAAGGAGATTAAAATGCCTTCCTCACTGGATTGTTTGAAATGCATACAAAGTATACATGTGTATACAAATGTATACATTTGTGCATTTGTATACTTTATATATATTTGCATACAAATGTATACAAAGTAAAGCACCGGTGCCATGCCATGCCAGGAACATGGGAGATGCTCCACAGATGCTCATTTCCGTGTCCTGGGCCGTGTCCAGCCCCAGCTCAGGGCAGTCTTGAAGACAGTGGTAAGAACTTTTTTGACCATTCCACAAGCGCAAGTCCAGCTCTGTGACTCTGGATGGAGTGGTGGCTGAGACCTATCCCCTGATGTGACAATGAAACTGAGGTGTCTGGGGACAGAGAAGAAGAAGTCAGCCCCATAAGCCATGCTCAGGCAGGAAGCATGGCCTGGAAAGATGGGAGGGTGTGGGCAAAGGCCCAGAGGCAAAAGAGGTTCAGTTGCTGGAGTGTGAAGACCAAGGGCAGTGAAAAGGGGGACACCACAAGCACAAAACTAAGAAAACAAGCAGGGGCCCAGCGAGTAAGGACCTTGGAAATCCAGTTCCAAAATTTGAACTTTAAAGGCAACTGGGAGCCACTTGGGAGTTTTACTCAGTTGGATGCAGGGGTTAGCTCTGCATTTTATAGCATCCCTCTGACTGTTGTAGGAAATGGAGTCGAGGCAGGAAAGACTGTGGCAGGAAGACCCATTAGGAGGATGACAGTAATCCAGGGGACAGGTGATGTTGGCCTTTCCTAGAGGGACAACAGGGGAGTGATGTGGGCAAAGTCAAGAATGAGGAGGTTGCTCAACAGTGACAGTTCGGATGTTCAGAGCTGAGGGAGAGGAGAGAAGAAAGGCTTTCAATGAAGTCAGTTCAGAAGTCATGGAAGCATAGAAGCAGAGCACCCATCATAGCCCTGGGGAGAGGAGTATCATGGAAGGCTTTGCTAAAGGGATATCACCTAACTGGAGAATTGATGAGCAAAAATTAGCCAAGGGAGGTGGGAAGGCACTTCAAACAGAGAAGATAGCTCATGTGAAGGCCCAGAGATGTCAGCTATAATGCACAGAGCAAGTACTCTCTGTTGTTGAATAGATGACTGGTCTGCCAATTCGTACTAAAGTGCCAATGGTTGATACAGAACTGGCCCTTTCTCCTTCTCTGGGGAGTTCGTACTTTAACAGGTCAAGAATCCTTGCCCTAAGGATTCATGATTGGTAGATTTCAAGGTAGAACAGGGACACTGGTGAGAGGATTTTACCATTGTCCCCTCTGGGATTATCAAAATAGATGACTGTTCTCAAAGAGTCAAACAGACCCTAGTCTATACACAACAAAGGATCTCTTGACCTTGGGTCTTGCTTATCTGTTTCCACCCTGAGCTGCCTGAAGCCAGATTGTGGAAGCCCAGTGATTCCCAAAGGGACGCAGTGTATTCTAGAAGCTATGAACATAGCTTTGAGGTAAGAGTACCCGGACCCATAACCTGATTCCTCTCCTTCCTAGTCCTGTGACCCTGGGCAAATTATTTAGCTTCTCAGCACCTCAATTTGCTCATCTCTAAAATGAGGAAAATAATAGTATCTAACATTCTGTGAAAGTCAAAAAAGACAGGACCTACAAGAAGCTTAGAAGGATGAGTGGTGTCACTGTCTCTGTTCCTGCTGTTGTTATTACTGGCCCTCTTTTCATTCTGTCCCCATTTCCTTCCAAAGTTGCTCCTTGACACATGTGCTTGCAGATATGAAGCTGGGAAGGAACGTGGCAAGAACGTTTTTGGATTATTATCGGCTGAACCCGCTGGTCGAGAAAGTGGCAATTCCCATGCCGAGGCTTCGGTAAGTGACAGAGCAGAGCCGTATGGTTTGGGTCCTACTTAACTGGCTTTGTGTTCAGGGACAACTTCCATCGGCTTCTCTCTGGCCCTCAGTTTCCCATCTGTGGTGGGGGAAAGAAAATCCCTGTCCTGCCCGCCAGTGGATGGGGCAGAAGAGCTCAACAGCATGTTTTGTGACTATAAAGTATCATCACAGCATCAGACAGTACAGCAGCATCAGACAGTATCGCATTTCTGGGTCTCCCATGGGAGTCCATAGGGATGGGAGGTGCTGGGGACTGAGTGTCGTCAAGTTATTCTGGGTGTCTCCATATGCTACTTCATCTGGTAACTCATCCTCTAAGATTCCTACTTCATCCAGGCTCATAAGATTTCTGATTCCTCCCCAAGTGGGGACAATGGCACTTGCCTAGAAAGTTATCATGAGATGTGTGTTAAAGCACCCTGCACATTGTTAGGCATACATGTATCTGCAAAGGTAGGAGAGTCCCCTTCCCTCAAGATGTGAAGGTTCAGGGCTGGGGAGGACACAGCCCAGCCCTAAGAAATTTTACATCAGGTCTTCTGTTGGAATCAGCCTTTTGGGCCACTAAAGAGAAAAGGTCAGGGAATGAGTATCCTTTCAGAGGGCTAGAGCAGAGACCAAAGTGCTGTGCATTCCCATGCCTCCTGGAAGTAAGCCCGGTGAGCATTTGGACAGTGACTTCCAATGGCACCTAGAGTATGCTAGCCCTGCCCTAACTCTTGGCCTCATTGCCTACTCTCTAGTGATCCAGCCTCCCTAGAGGACGTAATGATGTCCAGCTTCCTTCTGCCAGACCATTCTTCCCATTGACCTTGCCCATGAACTTGCCCATGTGCTTTGCTGCCTCAGGGCTTTACACTAATGCACCTTCCTCCATACCCTGTTATTAACAAAGACACTATTAATCACTGTTACTTACTGAGCAAAGTACTTTTTGTACATGGTCTTATTTATTCCTCATAGATATTATTACACCCCCCCCATTACAAATGAGGTAAAGGAAGCTCTGAAAGGTGAAAAGAATTGCCTGTCAAAGATATTTTGACAGGGGCGCCTGGGTGGCTCAGTGGGTTAGGCCGCTGCCTTCGGCTCGGGTCATGATCTCAGGGTCCTGGGATCGAGTCCCGCATCGGGCTCTCTGCTCAGCAGGGAACCTGCTTCCCTCTCTCTCTCTCTGCCTGCCTCTCTGTCTACTTGTGATTTCTGTCAAATAAATTAAAAAAAAAAAAGATATTTTGACAGAGGCAGGATTTGATCCTAGGTTTATTTTATTCCGAAACGAGACTGAAGTCCAGCTAAGCTCCATCAGAAGCAGGAAGCAGGAAGCCTTTCTCGCTATCAGTCTGGTTTCAAATTCTGTCTCAGGCTCATGCTAACTTGGGACCTTGGGCAAGTTTATTGGCCTCTTGAAACTTTCTTTACTTACCTACAAAGTGGGCATAATAACTAAAACCTCTAAAGACTTTAAAGATTAGATACAAGCCGGGTATAGTGCCTGGCACTCAGTAGGTGCTCAATAACGTTTCCATCTCCTCTGGTTTCTGGGCTGCAATCCCAGATTTCCAACCAGCTCATTGTGGTCTGGGGCAAATCCCTGGACTTCTCTGATTGGGCTGGATGATCTCTCAGGACCTCTTTCCACCATGCTGTGAGGCCAAGTCTCCGCAGAGTCTGTGAAATAATATATTCTGACTCATCATGCGGGGTCTTTGTGCCCACCCTCCCCCATTCTGGGTGGATTAAAAACACCTTCAAGGAGGATCAGGTCAGCTTCTTCTCTGCTCCCAAGTGCCTAGACTGTACTGAGCATACATACCTGATTCCCTCCCTCCCTCCCTTCCTCCATTTAGGAAAACCAGCACTTCAAGCCAGGCCCCTAGAGGGAGGGAGGTGCTCCTGCTAGGCTGAGTAAGTGATTAGGACATGGCCTTGCCTTTGAGGAGTTCACCCCTGGAGAAGGGCTCAGTTCCTTCTTAGAAGTCATTCTTGGTTGGTTAAAGTTCTTAAAAATTTAAAGCTTTATAATGCTCAAAAGCATTCTTGGAATCTCATTTACAAGTTAATTTGGGGATTGTCTCTCTCAGGTCCTCTGTCAGCCTGAATAAAACTATCTTGAACCTTCAGACTTTTTCCTAGCTTGTTGGACTTCCAGTGAAATGGTGCAGACACTCAGGGAGACTAGCAATGGCGCAGGCCCCTCTTCCCAACACAGATGAAGAAGTCGAGGCCCAGGGAGCACACAGCACTGGTCACAGCCAGGACTAAGCCCAAGCGTGAATGAGCAGAGTTCCTCTAGATAGGCAGGAGGCGGGCCCCGGAAGCTGGGTGGAAAGGCTGCAGGGAGCTCTCAGGGCCCCCAGTGCTACTGTTCATGGGGCCTCATGGCCCTTCAGAGCCTCTTTAGAAAAGAGCTGGAGAGCTCATTCCTCAAAGTGCACAGCCTTGAGGACTTGAGATAAATGCACCCGCCCTTAAATTAAGAAAAACCAAACGAACTCCCCCTCCATCCCCACACCTCTGTCCCACCCAACTATGAATATCACTTAGCTCTCAGCTGGTCAGCAACTCTTGACAATTGAATTCTCAGGAGGATGCCAGGCTCTGATTCAGGACTTGAATACATCCCCTTTGTTTGTATTATTTTCCACCCAAGCATCAAATAACATAAGTGAAAGAGTAGTTCTGGTTTTAAAGGAAAATTACATGTTTTGACTCTAAATTAATCTTTGCTTTCTTTCATCTTTGTGGATAATTATAATTGTCAGTTTCCACTCAAGTGCTGGTGGGTACCAGCCTGCCCTTCGGAGAGGGTCCCTGGGGAGGGCCAGCAATGTGGGCCCAGGAACACAGGTTCAGGCACCTGGTGTTGATGTCCAAAGCTGAGACCCCACGCTTATCTAGACCACAGGGCTAAAGTTCAAAAGGTCCCATCAAGGTAGATGAAAATTAGGATAAATGAACAGGCGAGGTGAGCCTCTGTGAGGAAATCAAGGGTGAGCATGGAAGGTGGGCTGGTCTCTGAGTGTGAAGTGGGCTCAGGCTCAGCCATGGGCTGGGAGGGGGGGCTCCATGGTGGGGCTGGGATGTGTGTGGTGGAGGATGGGAATGATCATCTGCTCAACACACTGGAGCCCACCATGTGCCAGGCCATGCACTGGGTGCTGGGGGACATAGAGAGCCCCTGCCCATCGGGAGCCCAGAACACAGAGGAGAAAGGCATAAACACATGCAAAGACAACAAACAATACCAAACAATGTATGAAAGTGTTCAGCTACATATTAGATTGTACTCTTTCTCAAAAACCTTCCATGGCTGCCTATTACCTTCAGGGTAAGGTTCCAGCTCCTTTTCTTGGTATTCAGAGTTCTGGCCTACATCTTGAATGTCATTTCCCAGCACACCCCTTTGCCCGTGAGCACACTCTCCACCCCGTCTGCTTTCTACAGTTTTACACCTTATGCAGCAGACTGAGCAAGTCTATTTTCATGCCTCTATGCCTTTGTTCATTCTTTTTTTCTCTTCCTGAGATGTTCTCCCATTTTTGTCTTTAGATGGTGAGTTCCTACACGGAACTACATGATTTTCAAAGGCCGGTCTAAACATCACACCTCTCTGCTTCACTCTCTCTGTTCTCCATCTGAGATAGAGCTGCTTCCTCTCTGCTGGATTTCTAACTGCATTTTGCACACACCTGTGGCACTGTATGTCCCATAGAGTATTGTCAAGGCCTCTTTGCACAACCAGCCTCTCCACTAGACCAGTTGCTCCTTAAGAAGCTCTCTTGGGTCTCTCCTGGATCTTTAGTGCACAGTGCCTAGCAGGGAGTAAATCCGGAATAAGCCCCCAATTTATGAATTATAGAGTGATAGAACTAAGAATTCTTGACTTCAACCCCTTCATGTTTTCGAACAGAAAAGCAAGACACAACCAGAAATTCCCCTCCCACACCACCTGGCCAGCATTTGGCAGCCAGCAGGAGTATCCCAAGAAGGCTTCAGGGAGGAAGTGGCATTTGAGCTTGATTTTAAAAAACATGTAGAACTTAGCTGGATGAAACAGAAAAAGGACAGAGGAGCAATAGAGACAGTAGAGACAAGAACGAAAGTTCATTTCTATCCATCAGTCACTCCTCAAGCACCTACTCCATGCCAGGTGTGAATTTTGCTCAGGAATTACAGAGAAAAATCAAATGCGTTAAATCCACATTCTCATGAGAAAAACAAATAGACAAAAAACTACCTAGAAATGGTTTGCTGAGGGCAAGGTACAAAGTACTGGGGAGGTCTTGAGAAGGGAGAAGCTTATTTCCTGGGAAGTCTGCTTCTCAAGTGAGCCTGGAGAGGTGGAGGAAGGTATCATAGGAAGAGGAACAGAGCCCAGATGTATGGGATATTTGCCTTCTAGTGCATTCTCTCTCTTTGCCCCCATCTTTAGTTACAGAGGCTCTTTGCCAATCAGTCTACACATTCACATGCCCCCTGTCCACTGTATACCTTCTGCCACACCCCATCTACCTGGGGCTGCCCACTTGCACTTGTACCTGAGATCGCCTCTCTAGGGGAAGTATGCCTTCCTTTACCCCCATGAAAACATAGCCACCTGATTTCCCATGCTCCCTGTGGGTGTTAAGAACCACACCCCTCAGTGACATATGAATGGCACCCTTTGCAAAGCTCACCCCCAACCCCCATTTATGAGGGCCAATGAGGCAGGAAGGACACGGGCTCTTGTGTGCTCTAGGGTGTCTTTGGGTACCAAGGTCTAGATGTATCTCACCCATGCGAGACATCCTTGCTGTGTTAGTCAGGTCCCTCAGCAAGGTTGGTATTTCAGGCAGGGAGGCCTCTTGGTGGGGGAGATATGTTAAGGCTACGTGTCCCTTTTGTGTGCCGCCACCTGTTACGTCTTCACCTCATTCATGACTCATCAACAATGAAGGAAAATGGGTACTCCAAGGTCAGAGCATGATGGGTTACAGGAAGTTGTTTCTTTAGTCCTAATTCAAAAAGCCCAAGAGAGCTTCTGTATTTATGGTGTTTGCCACTTTCTATCATGCTTTGTAATTCTTTTTTATTTTGTGTAGTCATTGTGTGCAACTGTGTCCTCTACTAAATTGTAAGCAGCCTGTAAGCATCAATGTCTGACTCCTCTTTGTCATGTCCAGGGACCATAGGACCCCGCTAAACATCTAGCACCATGCCTTTGTAAGTCACAGCAGACAAGGGAGGACATTAAGGGCATTTACTCATATTATTTCATTTAACCTCACAACACCTCTGCAAGATTAGGATGTTTTATCTCCATTTTACAAATAAGGCCCAGAAAAGCTAAATAACTTTCCCAAGATCACACCCTTCATCATAGCCAATCTGGAAATTCAGGTGAGTTCTTTCTGGCTCTAAAACCTACTCTTCCCACTGCAAATGAATCTTGGTCCAACACATGAATGAATGGCACAACGTAATAAACGAACAAGGCCCTTTATGAGGGAAAATGCAAAAATGGACAAAACTTGGTCCCTGTCCACAAGGAGCTCATAGTGTAGTATGTGAGCCAGACAGACAGAGGACAATGATTGAAGAATAGTGTTAAGGGTGTGGCATTGGGTGCTAGGTGCTATGACTCAGAGACGAGCCAGACATACTTCCACCTTCCAAGGTCACCCAAGCTCATGGCAGAGACAGACCCCTGTGAAATGCCATACTTAGGCTATTCTGAGGAACGTAAGGGCAAGTCTGGAGCCCGCGATGGTTTTGAAGAGGATGGGGTCCCAAGCTCCTCCAGGATATGGATCTTCTGTGTGTCCATCCCCATCCCATTATGAACTGGAGAGGATGGATTAGAATCAAGGTGGAAATGTAGAAGAGTTGGAGCTGTAGTCAGTCAGGTTTTTTCCAGAAGCAGAATGATACAGAGTATCCATCCATCTACCAGTCATTCATTGAGCCATGATGCCTGCTTTGGACCAGGCTCTGGGCTGGGCTCCTGGGACACAGAGAAGAGGAAGCCGAGGCCACTGCTCCTGGACTGTTACAGTCCAGAGGGGGAGATACACATAACAGAAATGATTTCAATCTGGTGTATATATGTGCTGTCTTTCTTCTCTCTTTCTGTTATCCCTCCTTTGCAGGAAGGAAAAGCCCCCTCCTTACAAGCACCCACTCCTGCGGGGCCCAGCCAGCAACCACCCCAACGGCAAAGGGGACAAGAAGAGCTCCGTGAACCACAAAGACCCTTCAAACTCTTTTTAAGGACATGGAGTCCGGGGAGGTCTTGTGGAGACAGGAGCATGCATTTTCTGCTGGGGCATGAAATTAATCACCCTTCTCTAGTTTCCAAGATCAAGGGTACAGGATAATGAGTAAGCTAGTGAAAGAGAAGGAAAAAAGGAGAAACCTCACCATCAATTTTCCCTTTTACCAATGGAAAATCAATTGTGGGACTTCAGCTTAAGGCTCAGGAACAAAATAGGAGGCTCAAACCAAGCGAGTACAGATGCCATTTCCACAGCACAGAGGTCCTCACAGGAAGAGGACAAGCTACATGTCCCTTTCAAGAGGTTTGACACATCTCAGGTCAGTGTTTTTGGAGTCCCTTAACCTTCCAACGTTGTATAACTACCATAGGCAGTTGCCTTCTAGACTAGGTGATGGTTGTTCACTGTTCTAGAAATGCACCGTCCATACTTGCTGATCCAAAACAACATCAATGACGCCTGCAACCCAAAGACAAATGTGCTGTTGGGAACAATAGGACAGAATTTTTGAAATCACAGTGGTTTGAGGCACACTGTCACTGTGTCTCTGAGCTGCATGCATTCCTGCAATGACCTGGGTAGTTGAATTGAAGCTTTAGCTCCAAAGACAAAAGGTATTGGTCACTCATTCCAAGAGGTCCATTGTGGTTCAGATCTCCAGATCCTGGCGCCAGGGACCAAACCCTGAAGACATGGGTATGGATGCTCTGCGGTGGGGGAAGGCTGACTGCCAGGTGAGGAAGACGCAGAAGACAGGAGAATGCCACCCCGTCACCCTCCCCACTCCCACCTGCCGCCAAGCAGAGGGCTGGTAAAATAAAACCGCAGCAGTAGCAGTTCCCAAGGGGTTGGGGGAGCTAAATATTGTACATTTTTCTAAAGAGTAAAGTGCCTTTGTATGATGAATGGGTCCAGAGGAGTCTGCTCCCTTCCTGTCCGTGAAGCAGGCAGGCTGAGTCACCATGACAGCCTGCTAATTAAAATGACCTCCCGGAAATGAGGATTCGGAGATGGGGAGAGGGAGGGAGGCTCAGGGGAGATAGGGCCTTTCGTACAAAGCTCCAGTTAAGCCTTCTTTTGCACTGGGATGGGGAATTTTTGAAGTTTGCTGCAAAAATCGAGAGCAAAGCTCGTTCTCCCTTTGCTTATTGGTTTTCAGAAATAATAACAAAGAGCCATATGTTAGTTGGCTACAAATGTTGTGTTGTATATACAGCTTCTCCTCTGGGCTCTTGTTGCCCAGAGGAACACGAATAAAGTGGTTTATGCATCTCTTCTGTTCCTCTGAACATTCTTGGCACCCTTCCATTTAGGTCTTCCCCTCCCCCAGGAACAAACCAGCCAACCCAAATTTGGTGTGACTCGCACGTTGCTGTCAGGGACTCTGTCATCAGGGATAAGGAAGAACAGTCAAGACTTGACTTTCCAGCAGTTCCTGTGTCAGAGTCCTGGGGAGCTGAGCTGAGTGTAACCAGCTCAACATGAGCCAAGAGCCTGGCAAGTCTTTCAGAAATGATAGCATCTCTTGAGGCAGCACGGAGAGAGGCAGACTGCATAAGTCAGGCACAGTGACAGTCCAGGTCTAGCTTCCCTGGTCAGACCATTTCCATAATGTTGGGGCCATATTTAGGCCCCACTGTAAAAACTGCATTCATTAACTGGATCACAGGCCTCACAAGTCCTAGGTATGCTAGCAGCTTAAAACCAAGGACTGGGACCCAGGCACCTCTGGCTTCTTACTCTGCATTCAGACCCTGGTTCTGTCTTTTGATATCTGTGTGATCTTGGGCAAGTTATTCAATCTGTCTGAATTTCTGTTTCCTCCTGTAAGATGGTGATAGTAATACCTGCCTCATTGCAGTTGTGATGTGGGTCTGGGAAACGTCGGCAAGGGCGAGCAGTAAAAGTGAGCTCTGTTCTTTGGGATGTCATCAACACGGTGAGGTATCTGCAAAATCATTTACCATTGGAAATGGAGGAGGAGATGTGCTGTTTATCCCTGAGATGAAAGAGGAGAGGGAGTGGGGGTAGGAAAGTGAGATCACAATTTCTAAAAAGGTGGAAAGACCATCTTGGACATTCTTCTTGTCCCAAAGAAGCAAACCTGTGTTCTGTGTGGTCAAAGGTAAGAACCAAATCCAGGGGTGTAGTTTCAAGAAGATGGGTTGCAGCTCAAAAAAATGGGGAAAACTTTCTAGTGAATAGAGTTGCCAGCCATTGGATGGGTTTCCTGGGGAAAGAGTGAGCTCCCCATCACTAGATGTATGCAAACATTCAGAATGAACATCTGTCACAGAGGAAATGGGAGAGGTTCCTTCTCTGGGGGGATGCTGGATGCTCTGTGGCATCCTCTCCTGGTCAATAACTCTGGAAAGGAATGGCTTGAGGCAGGTGGTTACATGCCTGATGTCAGAGAATGGAGTTTACAGTATAAAAAGTATCATTTAATGCAAAACAAATGACATTAAATGTCTCTGAATTACAGCATATGGACCCTGCTAACATTTAGAATTCCTTAAGAGGGAAAAATGCGTAGCTATAAGGCAGACTGTAGGATATGTGTGCAATAGGACCACCCGCTTCTTTCCACTGACAGAGTAGAGAGGAAGGTGCTATCCAAGAGACCAGGGGTTGCCAGTGGATCTCCCTGGGACCTTGGCCTGCTCAGCAACTCCCTAGCTTTCTAAGACCCTTTCTACCTGTGGTCTCTATTTAGAGAGGAAAGATTTCAGCAATCTGGCAAGTCAACCAGTCAGAAGGTACTAGCCCACCCAGCCCCAGGTGGGGGTGCTCCAGACTCTCTTCTTGCCTACCCATCTTCTTGTCTGCCTCTACCACAAGTAGGTAGGGGGGCTACCAAGCCAGTATTCCAAGGAAAGTGAAATAACTCTGCCAAAAGGAAGAGTGGAGAGAGGAGAGACATGCCGGGCTTTCACTTGGCTCTCACACGTATCTCCATAAACAGTGCCACTTTTCTCTCCACGAGTCCAGATGCTCACAGACAAGACTAAGAGTCTAGTTGCCCTCAAAAGCTATGGTAGACAAGCTAGTAGCCACCCAGATTCTTTGTGCAGCAGCCTAAAGGAGAGGGGCGCCTGGGTGGCTCTATAGGAGATGCTCGGTTGAGCATCCGATTCTTGATTTTGGCTCAGGTCATGATCTCAGGATTGTAAGATTGAGCCCACATCGGGTTCTGTGCTAGATATGGCGCCTGCTTAAGATTCTCTCTCTCCCTCTCCCTACACAACCCTCCAACACACACACACACTCACACACACACACACACACACAGAAAGAAAAAAAAGAAGCCCACAGCAGAGGCTGAGTCACCTCCCTCTGATGACAATGCCTGCAGTAGCAGGGGACCTTTAGCTGGTAGCTTGCCCTATGATTCAGTGACATACCTGAGACCTGCCTAAGAGGATCCTGACTCATTTTCCTAAGTAGTAAGGGCAGCGCCAACCATGAAGTCTGGAGTGATTAACATTTGTTGGGCCTTAATTCATTCATCTGTCATGTATTCACGGGGCATTTTTTGTGTCCTAGGCATCATGCTAGACACATTTGCATCCACTGCCTTATCTGATACTCCCAACAGTCCTTCTAGGTATCATTTTCTATTTTGCCCAGGTAACAAAATTGAGACTCCTAAAAGTAAAATCCTTTGTTTGCATTCATCTGGCTAATGAGAATCTGGATTCAAACCAAGCTCCCTTTCCACCACTGTACACTGGACAGTGTCCATTGGTTTCTAGGGAAAATCAGGTCAAAAGAGAACAGGTATAAGCAGATTAAGAAGTGACCAATGGCATCACTTAGACATGGTGTGGAATGGGGAGAGAGGCAGGGAGCATGAAAGCTTCCAGGTTGGATGTGTGAGCAAGGACTTCAGGACTTTTTCACACCAGTAGCTGAAACCCTGTCTTCTTCCATCTTGCTCTCACACACCTGTCTGAGTTCCCGCTGGGCACTCCAACAGGATAGGGTTTGGGCAAGTAGTCCATTTATCACTCGACATGCAGAGGCTTCTATATCTCCCAGGGCTCCTGGAAGCTCAGCAAGGTAGTCATTGCAGGACCCATCCTGGCACCCTCTGGGTTACAGACCTCGTGCAGATAATCTAGTTCAGGTGCTGTTACTCTCTCATTCTGGAGTGTGTGAGCTGAGACCACAGTGTCCCCTGATTGTTGTTCAAAAGTCGTCCTCTGAGTCTTGCCTCCTAAGCATTTGAAGGGCGCCAGCTCAACCAGAAGGGCACCAGGGCAGACAGAATAGAGGAGACAATCTAACGTAATAAGAACAGTCTGGGCTTAAAAACTCAGACAAACTATAATGTGTATCCCAGCTCTTCCATCAACTCGCTGTATGGCTTTGGGCAAAAAATTTAACCTCTTTAAGCCTTGGAATTCTCCTCTGTAAAATGGGAATGAAAACCCACCTTCCATAGTTATTGTGAGGTTTAATAGAATAAAATCTATGTACAAGAGAGTGCCCATAGTTAATACCATATTGTGCAACCAGATGTTTGTTAAGACGGTAGATTTCATTTTAAGTTCTTATAGTGCAACAACAACAAAAAACAAACAAACAACAACAACAACAACAACAAAAGACAGCACCAACAAAGCATTTGGAGGTGATGGAGATGTCTATTACCTTGATTGTGGTCATTTCACAGGTGTTTGCATAGGTACAAACTCATCAAATCATATACGTTTAATGTGTGCAGTTTTTGTATATCAATTAAACCTCAATGAAAGCTGTCTAAAAACTATATCTACTGTATATATCTACAAAATACATGGCAGAGAGTGGAACTCTTCCCCCAAATCACCCCCATCCCTGTTCACTCCTCACGTGTTCACTAGGGTTGAAAATCCCTTTTCTTGGAGCCAAAGTTCCCTTTAGGCTCAGAAGAAGTACAGACGGGAGTATAAAGTTTTTCTGAGTAGAGGACAGGGGATTAGAGAAGTGTCCAGAAAGGTGACAGTCACACCCAGAGATCAATGTCAGGGCCAGGGACCTAGGTGTCATTTACCTCTGCGGCTTTAGCATGAACACAGATTGTTCAGCCAAGCCTGTGCTTGCTGAGTGTGGAATGAACAGATGTTGGGTGGGTGGGTGGGAGGTGATGGGAGAGACCTGACCCCACGATGGAGAGGAAAGAGGCTTTGTAAGTTGGGGTTCTGAACAGGGGAGAAGACGGTGTTGGACCCAACAGTCTCCGAGCCTGAATTGAGGCGGAATTGACAAGACTAAAAAGAGAAGCCGGTATAGGTTCTGGGAGATGTCTTGTTTTATTAAAATAACAAAGGAGTTTTCACAGGATTTCTAAGAGGGTCTCGGGGATGGACTCTGAAGTTCGAAGTGCTGTGCTGGCTGCAACAGTGCCTCCCAAACTCTCTCCCCTGTGTCAGCTCTTCCCACTCTCACCAGACTCCGGACATGTGCTGGACAGGGCTTACCTCCCCATCTGGCAGATGAAGAAACTGCGACCAGTGCCATCAAGTCTCTTGCCTGTAGTCCACAGCTGGGAAATAACTGGGACCGGGGATAGGCACAAACCCGCCTCTGACACACCCCACTACGCTTTGGCTCAACCCCAAACCTCAGGGCGAAGCCGTCTAGTTCAGAAAGTCATTCTTGTAACACCTCTTAGAGCTCCTTGATGCTCACAATTTGCTTGTCCCCAAAGACCTGGGATCTATTTTTGGCTGACGTTAGGTCAATCTTAAATCCCAATCCGCTTCTCTACCTGGCATCAGCTGTCTGGGTTAATATCTTCTTTTTCCACCTAGTTGCCTGGGCTAGAAGCCTTGTCACTGTGTTAACTCCCTTCTTTCCCTCACCCTGCACAGCCAGCCAGTACCCCAGGCCCATTGCTTCTGCCACCACAATGGGTGTGCCCACAAGTAGTATAATGGAGTGACTTTGGGGTCCCTAGATTCAGGATTCGATCTCAGCTCCACCACTGGCATTTTGGCCTTGTGAATCATTTGTAAAGCAGTTTACTTTCCTCCTTGTTAAAATGGAGACATGCTACTTCTGGCAGGACTGTGGTGCCTCTACTCTCCCTTCCTCTCCCCTTTCCATGCACTCCCGCCATCATGTCCTACCTGGATTGCTGTAACATCCCTCTCCACCCCGGCTCCAGAGGCTGGCCTGTTCATCACTGGCTCTCCCCCCAGGGGTGCTTACCAGATCTCTATAAAACATGACCCCACCTTTAGGGCACCTTTTCAGATCAAATGTCTGGGGTAAGCCGGGATGTCACCCCACTTTTGTATCTTTCATACTGCCCTTCTTATCAGTTGCTGCATCCTGATGGTTCTGCCCACTCAGCATCTCTCAGATCCATCCACCATCTCTACTCCCCTTAACTAAAGAAAATTCTTCTTATCTTTCAGGACTTAGCTGGGCTAGCCCAGCTCCATGGCATGCCCCCCCACCCCAGTCTCGATTTGTAATTAACTACTTCCTTTTCTTGTGACCCCCAGCACATATGTTTCTATTCATCCATTCCTCCACTCCCGCAGGGATTGGGTTTGACTGGTCTCCGTACCTCCTGTGACACCTACCGCACCTCTTGGAATGTCTGAGGTGCTCAGCAAGTGTCACGGAACACAACAAAGAATGGCTCAAATCCAGAACTCCATCCTGAACTTATCCTAAGAGGTGGGTCCTGATTCCAGGCTCCCCTTCCCAAAGCTCTGAGCTCTCAGAGATGTTCCACCGCTCAGGCTTCTCCCCTGGCTCCCCTTCCCGATAGAACGGACTTCCAACTCAGCACGAAGGGCGGCGTGGTCAGCTTGGCCTGGGACTTGGAGTCCCCGCTAGTCTCCGAGACCCCATTCTCTGTGGGGAGGTGGAGGAGATGGATTTACTTCATCTCTAGTCCCCTCTTGAAGGCCATTCTTTTTGGGAGCTCAAGGAATGAGGCCATTTTTCTTCTAACAAGGAGGAGCCTGGACATCACTGGACTGCAGGGCTGCCCTTCTTGCCATGTTCCCTCCCTCTACCCTTTTGTGGGCTGTCCTCAGACTAAAAAGACCATATACATTTCATTATATAAAATGTGGGTTTATAAAAAAGCCTCCGGGAGCTCCCTGCTCTGATTGTGTGCCTGTTATGGCCTCGTTTTGTCTCATGTGTCTGATGAGCCTGGCTCTAGCACCATCCGCAGCCAGAGGTCCCTGCCCACACTCGGGGCTGCAGTCTCTGCCTTCACAAGGGAGCAACCCTTGGGCTGAGAGCAGCAGGAGAGAGGTTTTTCCAGGAGGGCAGGCTGGGCTGGTCCAGAGGAGGCCTAGCGCCTCTGTTAACACACCCCGACCCTATTCCTGCACCTAAAGGTAGATACTGCTCAGTGGCTATATGGAGTTTTCCCACTGAATATCCCAAAGGTTTCCTCTGCCCCCAACCCAACCCACTTTCCACCCCGAGGATTCTAAGTGGAAAGTCAGAAGGATTTGAAGACAAGGCTGCTGGAAACCGCTTCCAGCTCTGATCCTGCCGGGCTCTGCGAAGTTGCATAAATCTCTTGCCCTGTCTTCAGTTATCCCAGAGCTTCACCCGCTTTCCGTTGCATACTCCTAGATACGGGGGCCTAATCCTTAACCAACCTGCTCTTATGTGTTGGGAGGATCCGGAGAGGATGAACGGAAATGGTCAGGATTCTGGAAAAATACTTGCCAGTATTTTCTCTCCTTCTTCTGGGAAGGGGAGAACTGTCATAAAGGCTACTACTTGGCCCATGACTTGCCTTTGACCAGGATCGTCCTGTCATTCATTCTTCCAACAAACTTGATTAAACATCTTACATTCTCTGGTCACTTCCCATTCCTCTCTGCAGCCCTGATTCCTACGTACCCTTCAAGACCTCTCCTCCAGGAAGTCTTCCCTGATCTTCCAATCCACCTAGACAGCTTTCCCTCTGAACTTCTACAGAACGATTGTTTAAAATCTCATTTGGCACTTAGCAATAGCTTCATATTTCACTTTTTTGTGTGCAGGAGCTCTGTCTTCCCAGCTCAACTTGGCATTGTTCTTGGGGTCTTACTCATTGCTCAGGTCCCAGGGCCCCACATGAGGCCAGGCAGAGAGTAACCCCTCACTGACAGTTTCTAGTATTGCTGCTGCTGCTGCTGAGAATGATGAGGATGCCTGCCCCGAGCAGAACATTTCTATAAGGGTGACCTCCCTCCAGAAGTTCATAAATAAGGGCCATCCCTGATACTTCCCCGGAAAAGTGGAGCAAACCTAGCTTACAGGCCCATAGAGGAAACTGTCGAACTTTAACGCTAAGAGCATCCATGGGAAAGAGGAAAAGAAAGGAGAGAAATGGGGAGAGAGACTGAAAGAGGTGAAAAAGAGAAGGTGATTATGTTGGATTTGAGTGTGTGTGTGTGTAGTATATTTGCACTGTTTCGTAGTTGTGAATGTGTGTGTGTGTGTGTGCACGTGCGTGCACGCTTTACTGAGTATAAGTGACATATCATTGCAGATTCTCAGCACGTTTTTACATCAACTCCAACTCAGAGGTCCTGGGTTAAGTTTCTGTTTGAAATTCTATCTAATCTCTCAGCATTTCATTCATATTCATGGGTTGCCCTTTCTGCCCAGCCTCCCTGGGACTGTGCCCAGCAGGATGTCAAGGCTACCTCTCCTTCCCAGTCCCAGTGAAGGCTGACGCAGATCCCAGCCAGGCCAGTCCCTGGGATGGAAAGTTTGCCAAGAGCCCCTTTCCTGACTCCTGTGGTGGGTGAACTCATGTTTAGGTCTATTTTCTGTATCTCAGCCTTGGGGTTCCTGTTTTTTTTCTCTTTCTCCTTCTTCAGTCCAGCCTCGAGGAAAGGTAAACACAGCAAACAACCCTGGCATGGTGTGGTGTGGTGTGGTGTTATGAAGGGAGAGGCTCCCATAGCCCCTCCCCCCGCCCCAGCACCTCTCCAGATTGCTCCCAGATTGCTGGATGCTGTGGCTCTGGAACGCTCATTTCTGTTCAATTTCGGAGAGCCTGCTCTAAGCTGAACTGAGTACTGGGCCGTGGTCAGAATGGAGGGTACACCCTTGTGAAATAAATACTTGATGGCTCTGGCCCGTAGAGCAGCTCCAGGGGGCTGGAGGCTTTGACTTTGTGGAGATGGAACACACAGGATGGGGACTTGCCCACGTTAAGCCTTGGTGATCACGCATGCCTGCATTCGTTCTTTAGTAAGTTTAACATTTATTCATTCATTCTTTTGTCCATTCATTCATTCACCCTTAGGCAATCCAAGTGGTTTGTCAGAATGAGGGTTAGCCCAGATGCCCGGATTCAAGCCCAAGTCACCTGCTGTCATCTTTCCCCTCCCAGCCTCATTCTGACCTGCAGAATGGAATTGAAGAACGATTGCTGTCCCTGATTCATCAGATTACTTTCAGGAACTTCAGGGGAAATGGCTGTAGTGGGGAGTAGGCATGAATAGCCTCTGTGTGCACCCATTCTACAAACATACCATACAGGAGGGGAAGAGGGCAAGGACGGGGACTTCAAAATGTTCCATCTGATAGAGATAGAACTGGAAGGAAAAACATCTAATCCCAGCCTACTAACACTGACACGCCTTTAGAAAAGTCGCTTTTTCTCTTTAAGCCTCAGTTTGCCCATCTATAACATGAGCCTATTGAAGTAGGTGTTCACTGAGGAGTTTTGCCATTTGGGGGTTCTGGGAACCCCCCCTCTAGTCCCATTGCCTACCCTGAAAGATGGTCTCATAGTGACCTTGAGAAGCATGTCAGGTTGCTAGACCCTAATGCTATAGACAGAATGTCTACATAGTATTTTTTTCATACTTGGTTCAGTGGCGTGGTGGTGATGCCAGCCCCCCAAAGATTCTCTCTGTCCTCAGACCTGATGCCGAACCAGACCCCTCTGGAGAGATGAGTACAGCGGGTGACACGGCGAATCTCATATACAGAAGGTGCAGTGCTGCGGACCTAATTAACATCACCGTGTAACAGACACATCATGGAGCATGCTTGAGCTGCCAGACAGGATAAATAAAACAATGCTTTATCTTAGGTCTTGGTTAACAGTGAGTAACTAATAGACTTGTGCATTATTTACTATGCTTCACTGCACAGACCCGCTGTGGCTGCCCGAGACCCCATGAGAAGGCACGCCCTGATTTCAGGGGTGTGCTTTATAGATTGTTTTGCTAAGCAGCTAGAGAACTGGGACCCTGACTGGGTGTTGTAATAGACTTGTGTAGCGAGGTGGGCACAAGAGTGTGTAGACCGTGGTATCTGACAGATCCACTTGAGATCAGCTGTGCCACCCTGTAACCTTGAGCCCCTCTGTGGACTTCGTTTTCTTCACTTATAGGATTAATTAATGCCTGGATCAAAGGAGGTTTATGAAGAATAAACGGCATGATGTGAACAAAGCCCCTGGCAAATGGAAGTGTCCCTTCAAGGGTAGCTATTATTGTTAGCCACATTCATGTTACTCTTATGCTCAGTCTTCACAAGGTAGTCAGTCAAGCGATCGTCCTGGCACCCATGCTTGGAGGCTATGATCCCTCATTATAAGTGGATGATGTGGTAACAGGGCCTTTCTCCATCAGCAGCAGGTGGTCATTTGTCCACTTCTAACAGTGTCCTCCTCCCCCCTCATTATATCAGCATTGATTCATCCATTCATTTGTTCATTTATAATGCCTGCCATGTTATCTTAGTTTGCGTTCCTCCAAAGGCAGAGGCTGGGACAAGCACCTGAGAGCAAGTAGTTTATTTGCTAGGAGATACGTGGAAGCAGAAGTAAAGGAAGAGGCCAAAGTGAGACAGAACAGGGAGAAAACCCAGTAGAGGGTGTACTAATAAGCTCATTACCAACTGTGGGGAAAAGGGGACTCAGTCCCTCTAGTGGCTTTCTCAGAAATTGTATAAAATCTCTCCCCAGAGTTCTCTCCCCAAAGGACAGGGAGACAGTTGAGGGTTGCCTTCCTGGGTGTAAATCTCCCTTCATTTCTGGGTTGCTTCTCTGCAAGGCTGATCTGAGGCAGCCAAGGTCCAGCCAGATCAAAGATGCTAGACAAGTACATGGAACTGTGAACTATGGCTGTGCTGAAATCAGGTGGGCTGAGGAGACATGGGGCAAGAAGCACAAGCATCTGCTACATGTAGGCATAGGAGAGCTGAGTGAGGCATGAGTGCTTTGTCTTTGCTATCTCATGTCTAGGAAGTTCAGTTCTGAGTTAAATCGGCATCCCAAGAATCAAGGACAGTGCCCACATGGAGTTGCACACCCAGTGAGTATTTGCTGAGTGGAAAGATAGAAGGATAGATGGATGGTCGGATGGACCTATGGATGGTTGATCAATATTTTCCTTTATAAGAATAATTTCTGCCTACAAATGTGTGGGGTAAAGTGAGGTTGTAGGAGGTTGGATGCAGATGGAGTTTGATATATGAAGGTGCTCAAGATGGGGCAAGGGCAGGTAAGGCAAGGAGTCCTCAGGAGAAATTAATCTAGAGCTGGGTCAAGTAAAGTGGGGCCAAACAAGTCTATGATGTTAGCCTATCCACAGAGTTGCCCCAATCTGGCCCTTCAGCCTGGAATCCACACCACAGATGGAAGCCAGAGACGGAGCTGAATGAAAATCGTGAAGAAAAATAGTCATCGGGGCACCTGGGTGGCTCAGTGGGTTAAAGCCTCTGCCTTCGGCTCAGGATCCTGGGATCCTGGGATCAAGCCCCGCATAGGGCTCTCTGCTCAGCGGGGAACATGCTTCTTCCTCTCTCTCTCTGCCTGCCTCTCTGCCTACTTGTGATCTCTGTCTGTCAAATTAATTAATTAATTAATTAAAAAAAAAAAGAAAAATAGTCTCAGAGCAGAATAAAAATGGAGAGATCCCAGGAAGACCCAGTAGCCTGAAGCTTTGACTCAAAGGATCTCAGATTTAAATACCTCTTAGGCCTTTGTGAAGCCTTGCCCTTACTAATTGTCCATGTTGCTATTGCATGAAAGCTGAATTTCCCGTTAGTACCTAGGGCCTTTGACCAGGAAAAAGGAAAACAAAAACAGAGTGTTTGAGATTTTATACATATTTTGGTTTTAGGCATCTTTATTTTTTTATTAGAGTTGAAATCTTGAAGTTAAAATCAATTTCTATAATTAACATTTCCTTTTTCCTGATAATATTGATTACTTAGAAAATTCTGAAATTTGAAAAATAGGAAAAAGCATGAAGAAAATAACTCACCACTACCAGGAGATAAATAACTTTTAATACATTTTAAACAAAATTGAGATAATTTTATATATACAGTTTTAGATATTTTCCCCCACTGATTTTTCTAGATGGATTGTGTCACATATAATTTTCATGTACAACTCTTCGTATTTTGAATATTCTTTGAAAACATTCATTTTTACCAATTATGTAATATTATACCATTCAGATAAAACCCAATTTATTAACCCAGTTTCTTCTAGTTGGACATTTTGGTTATTTCCCATTTTTCTCTTGTTCTAAATTTTGAACAGAACTATATAAAACCTTCCATAGGCATCACGTCCTTTAAATTTTCCTACAAGCCTGTGAGGTAGGTATGTAATATACAGATTCTCTTCTTACAGATTAGGAAACTGAGGGTTCCAGAGAAGTTCAGTGATCTGTCAATGGTCACTGTCTTGGTTCAGGTTCTCCAGAAACAGACCCTCAGGATTAAAGGTAAGGCTGTCAGTGCAAAGGATTTATTTAATAAGAGATCTCAAGGTAAAAGAAAGGAAATGGGAAAACAAGATGAGGAGGGCAAGCCAATGAAGTGTTTGTTATCAAGCAGGTTGCCACTGTGGACACCGAGAGCTTCATGGTGCTGGGAAAACTCAAGAAGCCAGTGTACTCATGTCTCCAAATTATCCCACACAAGGGATGAGGGAGCTGGTAATTTCACCAAATTCAGTTTTGGTTGAGATGGCTCCCAAGGAACCCTGTCACTTCTGAACTGCTGTCAGGGAAGGAGCAAAGCAGGCTCTGGGGGTCACAGAAATGCAGGTGCCATGGGTCACAAGGTAGGTGGTGTTCCCTGCAACAATGACGGAGAGGGGATCATGGTGGACCCTGAGCCTCTCAGGCCAGTCACACAGTTGTAACTGTCAGACTGGGATTGGAATGCAGGGTGCCTAATTCCAGAGCCCTTACCTTTAATGATTTGGCTTTGCAGAGAACAAAACCTTCCTGTGACCTTGGGCATGTCACTTCATCTCTCTGAGCTCCAGGATCTGATGGGGATAATGCTCTCAGCCATTTCTAACTCTAAGCACTGTCATGAGATGACAGCATGGATGTGTCAGCACTTTGATTACCCTCAAGGCCATTGTTGGGTCAGCATTGCTGACCATTCCCATAAGGTGGGTAGGAATCACATCAGGCAGACATTGAGGCTTTCCTGAGGACGGCTAGTGAAAAGAAATTAATAGAGAATGGGCTGCTTCCTTGAGTGTATTAGATTAACTAGATTAGATTAAATGCATAGTATGTAATGTACACGTGCCTCACTGTAGTACAATATAAGTCTCCGATGAACAGCAGAGTGTTCCATGGTTCCACCAAGAGGGAGACAAATACACAATTGCTCATCTCTTATGCAGTGACAGGCTCCAGGTCTGGATTCTCCCAGGAGGGAGTTTAATTGCTCCGTAAGCTTCAAACTCAAGGGCTCCTCATTGCTAAGCTCCTGACGAGCTGCATTAAAGCAAAAATGACAAAGATACCAGTTGACATATTTATTAAATATGTAGATCCCGAAGGAGCCAATGTGGGTTGCTCGTGCCAGGGAAGCTACGGATGCAAAGTCTAGTATTGCTACGGCCTTCCCACTTGACTGAACCTCACACTTAAGGGTAAGGTCAAGACAGACTGGAGATTTAAACTCTGGTCTGGCTGACTTCAAAATTCACGTTTATTCTAGAAGACCACCTGTATGTTCTTCTGTTGAAGAGGTTTTGCAGCTTTACCAACCACTGGAAAGCAAGTGTGAATGAGTTGCACAGAATCATTCCTACACAGCACTACCTATTACCAAGGTTTCCTCACCCTGCCCCAGCCTCGTCCAAGCTGGTATAAGCATTTATCTGGACTGTTTTTGATAGATTGGAACACAAATTCATATTTCAAAGATTTGGGTCTATCAAATCAGCATGTTTACTCCTAGGCACTAAGGCTGTAGTTCAAGTAGCTTTCACTGATGAATTATGGTGTCAGTGTCTCCAATGTCTATGACTACTAATTCCAGGAGATTCACATATGCTCTGAATCTTCCTAGCAACCCTGAGAGGAAGAGGAAGATACTACAGTCCCCATGTTGTAGAGTTAGAGACACAGAGTGACAAGACTAGGGCTAATAAGTTGTAGAAAGAGGATTCAAGCTCACTTCAGTCTGGCTTCAAAGTCCAAGCACTTTGCCAGCACACCATCTCCAGCTGTCTAGATGTTCCTCAGCCTCAACATGCAGCTTTAAAAACCCATGAATTGGGCCAACAATTCCAGACCCTCATCTCTAGCCTATCACCATCCCAGAAATTCACATTCATATAGTGAGGCAATGACCAGTCATCTTGGACCTTGAATTATTTGTTTAAAAAAAAAAGAATATTCGATTCCACATACTTTTTATTCTTGCCCCAAATTTCCTCCTCTTTTAATCTTTCCTATCCATGCAAAAGGCACTACTATCTGGTTGTTCAGACCAAAAAATGTTGTTATACCTGATGCTTCCCTTTTGCTACCTTATAATGATACCTAATACACTAATAGGCCTACAGAATACACCCTATCAGTCTGAACACCTCTCTCTGTCTCCATATGGCCATTTGAACAAGCCACGAACACTTCCAGCCTGAGTCAATGCAAAACCTTCCAAAGGATTCTGCTTTAGTTCCACTCCCCTACAGTCCATTCCCCACTCACAGCCAAAGCGCTCTTTTTCAAAAAATGTAAGTCGGGTTCCCTGACTGGTTCATTCAGTAGAGTCTCTGACTGTTGAGCTCAGGGTTGAATTCAAGCCTCATGTTGGGTATAGAGATTACTTTTTTGAAAAGTATTAAAAAAAACCTCTGCCACCGATTTTTTTGTGTTCCCCCAAATTTGTATGTTAAGATCTAATGTCCAAGGGGATGTAGTCAGGAGTTGGGGTTTTTAGCAGGTGCTTACCTCCTGAGGGTGGAGTGCTCATGAATGGGATTAGTGCCTTCTCAAAAAAAGACCCACAGAACTGCCTAGTCTCCTTCTATGTGTAAGCACACAACCAGAAGGCCCATCTATGAACTGAGAAGTCAGTTCTCACCAGACATTGAATCTGCTAACATCCTGATCTTGGACTTACCAGCCTCTAGAACTCTTAGATTTATTAATCTTTTGTTTATGGGTTACCCACTTTATGGCATTTTGTTATAGCAACCCAAACAGACTTGAGACATTATCATTTCCTTGCTGAAAGCCCTTCATTCCCCACCCCCCATTATGCTTAAATCAAAAAGTTTCAAATGGGGCCATTGAAACTTGTACATCTTAGCTTGGTACCCATGATACTACATGATGCAGCCCTTGAACCACCTCTCAAATTACACTCTCACTGCCTCTCACAACCCTTGTCCTCTAGCTTCAGCCACACTGGCCTACCTATTTCTCAAACATGCCATAGTCATTAGGATTTAGAGCTATCATGCTGTTCCCTCCCCTTGATGCTGCTTATACATCTTCTCCTCAGAGAGCCTTCCCTGAACACCTAACACCAACCAACCAACTGTGGCTGCCTGGTCTATTTCAGCATATGTATCTTACCAGGGTGTTCGGACTACTTGACATTTTCCGCTCTTCAGGTCTGTTTACTGTGATGTTACAAAAAGAAGTGGACTAATGTGACATTCCATGGATAGTCCAAACACTCAGGGCCCCTCCTGACTATACTATAACAGAGAATAAGAACATTAACGGAGCTCTGAGGCAAGACTGACTATGCACAGCTGTCATAAGGGAATGTACTTACTTCTGATATTTTTCTATGATGGGGATTAAAAGAATATATTTACTGGGCCAGTAGCCCATACCAAATGCCAGAGGCTGTTTTGGTGTGTTCTAGTAAACCCAACCAGTAAGACATCCTGCATAACTGCTATTAGGCTATCATTTGCTTACATTTATAGTTACCTACTATCTTCTACCACAATCACATCTTTTTGGTCAGGCCTCAGGATGGTGACTTAAATGGGACTATGATAAGGATCACTACTCCTTATCACTGTCTCCAATAAGTACTGATAAGGATCAGTACTAGAAGCAGTACTGCTTTACATGTATTATCTTGGTAGGGTCGGGTATAATTTTAGGGGCGGGAACATTCCCTTTCCCACCATACTGATTCTTGCTCCACAGATCATGAAATGAACACGAGATTTCTGTAGGCTCCTGAGTGTGTCCATCTCAATCATGTA
Organism: Mustela putorius furo; assembly: GCF_011764305.1. Lineage (NCBI taxonomy): Eukaryota > Metazoa > Chordata > Mammalia > Carnivora > Mustelidae > Mustela > Mustela putorius. The sequence continues at coordinate 37,815,849 of NW_025422005.1, read as the reverse complement.
CTTGGAAAATGACCACATTGGATCTACTATGAAATGGATAAGGGCTCGACTTATTCCCAGCTTCCCTAGGTCTCCACTCTAATAAGAAGCCATGCTGGTACTTGGGGTTTCCTGGAAACTTTTCAGTTCAGATCCTATATTTAGCAGCCCTTTAAAGAGCTCTCTGGCGTTCAGTACTCTGGAAAATGGCCATGGGTCCCTGTGGAGGAAGATTGGGGTAAACACTTTCTGTGGTGGTAGAGGGTCCTTCCTAAAGGGAACCTGGCTACAGCTTTCATCAGTGAGTTCTGGATCTGAGAACTGGCTGGAAACTGGGAGGAATCATGATTTTTCCTTCTGGCAGCAGACATCAGCCTTCAGCATATGTGCTTTCAACCTTTTTTGCTTAAGTCAAGAAAAACCCTTATTGTCTGCCCATTCACCTCAGTACTTTGCCACAGATCCCAGTGGGTCAGGACCATGTAGTCACCACTGCGGCTTTGGTGCCCATTATACAATGACATCTACCTTCTCTTTGAATACCCAAGTATCAAACCTGGTCTGTTATTCCAGAATGCTGTCATGCTCATTAATATTAGGGGAAGTTTGATAGCAGCACCCCCCAGTTTGTGGTGGTGCATATTAACCAGATGAATAATCTCTTTGTTTCCTAAACCTGGTCCTTTGAAAAGAATAAATAAAATTGATAAAGCTCTGGCTCGAATTATCAGAAAAAGAAAAAGTGAGAAGACACAAACCACCAACATCAGGACTGGAAAAGAGGGTAAGAGTACAGATCCTTGAAATAGTAAGGGACAATTAGGAAATACTATAAAATATTTTATGTCAATAAATATGACAAATTAGATGAAATCCAAAAATTTTATGAGAAACACAAACTACCAAAGCTTATGAAGAGAAAAATGGATCACCCAAATAGTTCTGTATTGTATTAAAGCAATTTATTTTATAGTTAAAAGCCTTGCCACACAAACACACATCCAGGCCAGGATGGTTTCACTGGTGAATTCTATCAAACATGTGAGGAAGAAATAACACCAGTTCCCCACCAACTCCTCTGGCAAGTAGAAGTTCATTCATGTGGTAATATTACCCTGATTTTAGAAAAACAAACAACACAAAGGTATCTAAGGAAAGAAGATTGCAGACCTATATGTCTTTTGAATACAGATATAAAATATCTTTAATAAGAAGTTAGCAAATCAAACACAGCACTGTATAAAAAGGATGAGACATTTTGATCAAGTCTGGTACATGCCTGGAATGCAAGCTTGGATTTTAACATTTGAAACCAGTATAATTCACTCTCTTAGTAGAATAAAAAAAGAAAATCTTATGATCCTCTTAATGGATGCAGAGAAAGAGCTGATAAAAATCCAGCCCTATTCATAGTTAAAACCAAAAAACAAACGCCTCTCTGCAAACTATTAGCAAACCTAATAAAAAGCATCTAGTGTGAATTTTTTTTTTCCCACCAAACAGGCCTAAAAACAATTCCCAACCCAGCAGCAATGAGCATCCCTGGTGCTTACATTGTGGTCTTAAAATACCATTTCTCAATAAAAGAAATCAGTCCTTTTCAGAGAAATGGCTGATCCTGGGGTGGAGGCAGGAAGTACACTAGATGAACCTGGAACATCCCATCATACCAGAGAGCAAAAATGCTATCAATACTGGTAAGATCTAATAAAAAGGACTCAGGAGTCAACTTATGAGGCTCACAATGGTTAAACAAGGGACAGCCAATAGGATAACAACCATAATGACTGGAAAACACCAGATATTTTTATGTACGTTTCTAGTTCATCAGAAAACAAAACAAAACTAGCCCACTTTTGTAGAATAATGGGAAACTTCATTAGCTTAGAAAAGTCATTATCTTGAAAACTAGTACATAGAGGAGAAAAATGAAAAATTTATCTCACCTTTTCTATGTGAACTGGAAAATGTGCTCACATCAAAATGAGAGAAAACTAGGGGTGCCTGGCTGGCTCAGTCATTGACTGAGTTTTACCACTGATTTATTATGTGTGATATGATTCAGCTATTTCCTGGTCTGGTATAGACTTAGTTTTTGCATTCCCTTTGTTCCCTTAAAATCCTTAACTACTGAGGTTTTTGCATTTCTCTGTAATTCCGATATCTTCAAGGAAGTTATGCCAAAAATGAGCCTAGAACAGAGCTTGTAGGGCAGAGATCACAGAAAATAGTGGGCAGCATAAAATGACTTCTCTTATGTCACAAAATCTATGTCTCATCTTTCTTTTCCTGGGGACCCCTAACTCTTTCTGCTTCACCTTGAGGGACTCTATAGATTTGCAGATATAACTGAATAGGTCTCTCAGATAACCAAGGGAACTATACTAAGAAATGCTATGCTTCATACCCATAACCTTGATGCTAAATAAACCTGTTTGCTTCTGCTAATATCTGCATAAACACGATCATCTGACTGCAAAATAATAAATCTTCTTTACAGCAAGGATCATCATACCCATTTAATAGATGAGGACTACGGTAGACATGGTTTGTTTAATTTCCATTCATTTCTCTTGTTTTCAGATGTGTAGCAGCCAGGCCAATGGATGTTTTACCCCCACTTTCAATTCTAGAGTGGGGTGTTGATTAGTCTAGGAAGGGCAAATTTCTTTCTGAGAGAGCCACTTAGTAAAAATTTTAGGCATTGCAGGCCATGAGATCTCTGGCCCAATTACTCAACCCTGTCGATATAGCATGAAAGCAGCTATAGACAATCCATACATGAATGAACATGGCCGTGTTCCAAAACAACATTAGCTACAAAATCATGTGGTATAGCGACTTGGTCTGTGGCCCATAGCTTGCTGACCCCTAACCTAGAGCAGCTTTTCTCAACTAGGTTCCTCATCTGAACTACCCAACACAGAAAATTATTTGAATGGCTATGCTCTCAAATTCTCCCAAGGATGCCAAAGATCTAGAGCAATGGTTCTAGCAATGGTTCCTGTGGTGCTCAATCCCGCTGCATTAGCTTTATCTGGGAAATTGATTGGATTGTAAAGTCTCAGGACCAATTCCTGAATCAGAAACGCTTGGAGTGGGGCTTAGGAATCGGCACTTTAACAAACCCTTCAGGAGATTCTGTATACTCACGTTTGAGAACCACTGCTCTAGAGTCTAGAATCTAGACTAATCAAGAGAAATTCTTCCCATTGCCACAGGGGATGTAGTTAAATTCAGTGGTATAGCTATTCTATAAATGGAATTGCCCTAATCACAGGGACTGCTTTGGAAGTGATCCAAGATGGGGAAATTTTTCAAAAGATTTAACAACCAGCATAGCAAGGACTCCAACAATCAGAACAGGTACCAGCCATGGCACCAGAACAGGGTTCTAAAGGCCCCCTCTTATGCCAGCCTCTAATCCTTTCCTTGCTGAATCACAGAGAAGTCTACAGAGTTCTGGGGGAAGAGCCAGAAAGACCAGGTAGGAAGCGAGAGAGGTTTATGGGCGAAGCAGTTATTGAAGAAGTAGATATTTACCAGCTGCATATGTGAAGAAGCAAATTTTGCCACTCAATTTGCATCTCTTTGGCATATTGATTATTTTTTGAGCCGGTTATTTTTAGGAAACTGTGAACACAGGAGAAGCTCTGAAAACCACGAAGTTAACCTTTTTGTAAGAGACATTTACATATACAAGGAAAATCTTTATTTGTAAAGTTGTCTCCCTCGCTGTACCAGGAGGAGGATGACTAAATCTAAAAACTATCATCAATGAAAGTGGCAGAGACTTAAATTTGCATAACAGCCTTATTCTTGTTTATTGCTATTGTTTTTTTGTTACCTCTCATAACTGACTCCCCACCCCTAACATCCTCCTTTACCTTTAGATATTTTGCAGAGTTACTCAGTTTTCCGGGGTCTCTCTCACATGCACAGGAGGTATACATGTTATTGAACTTTTGTTTGTTTTTCTACTGTTAATCTGTCTCATGTCAATTTAATTCTTAGACCAGCTAGAAGACTCTTGAAAGGTAGAGGAAAATTTTTCCTCCCCAACATATGGAAGTGTTTCACTGTTTTAACAACTGGTACAGTCGTACCTGTGCACACCAGCTGCAAAGCTGCCCTGGTTCAACTGCCACAAGCCTCAATAGTTCCCATCAGTGATTATAGAAACAACGGCCAGTCCCCTCACCCCCGCATGTGATAAGTATGTAATCCATAAAATATCAACCTAAAGGTGAAGCTAACCGAGGGAAGAGACACAGCTGAAAGAATCAAAGACAAATTGAGCTGAAACCCCAAAGGAGCCACTCAAACTCATCCTGCTTCTGAGTACTCCATTCACCTGATTTAGTTGGAGTTGAATTTTCTGGCTTTTGTATCTGAAACCATGAAAAGAGGCCAAGAGAGTATAATAAGGAAAATCTTCTGAGGAAAATGTTTCTGAGGGCCTGACTGAACTGCTGTCCTTTCTTCCTGAAGATTTGGATAAGGCAGACCCTCCCTTCTTCATCGGAGTGTCTGGTGGGGAACAGCTCAGACACCCTTTGCCCCAGTGCTTGTTTATTAGTGGAATGCATCTGATCAGAGAGGCCCGCCTGACAAGTTCATTACATATCAATTTAATTAGCTGATTTACATTTAATTTACATTTCAATTAATGTCTTTAGCAACAAAACGCTGCCTTAATAGGGTAATTGCCTGTTAGGCAATATGTAAAAGAATAAATAGTCGCATTCTGAGGAAGAATTCCCATTTTCAATTTTTTATTACCATAAATAACTGAAATAATTATTGCTCTTAAGGGCCACGTCCTCGTTTCCTTCTGGGCCTAATTATAAAGACTTAGTACCTCATTAAGCAAAATGGTTTTAGAGTCACAGAAAAACATTACTCGAATCGTGACTCATTAGTTTCGACAAAAGAGGTAAAACTGTGGTAGCGGGCACATTTGGGGGGGCTGGGGGATTTGACAGTTAATATAGGCAAGCTTTGTCCTCCCTAAGCCACATCATGATAGCAGAAGGTGTTTCTGTTCTGCACACCTGTTGGGATATTGATCTGAGGGATATACAAATAGCCTCTTTTAAGTATTTCTGGAGATGAGAAGCTCACTCGCTGAATCTTGAGGCAGACATTATAGACCTCTGGATTTTGAAAAAGTTCTCTCTTATGTTAAAATCTGCCACCCCCTTTGAACCAACTGTGGTAGGTGTCTGCCAGGGAAGATACTTTACCAGGGATATGGTTATTACAAAACCATAATTGTGCAATAAGAGAAACTGACCACACAGAATACATGGAATAGAAATGAGGTGGAAACCGTAGAAAGGAAATCAAATGATCTGAGAAATGGGGAGAATGAGACTCCGTATTTTGAGAGTTCACAAGGAAAAGCTGCCATACACCCAAAGGTCAATAGTAGGGGAGGGTCGAGGAAGGTTTGGGCCTGAAGAATCAGACACCAGTCACAGTGCAAATGGGCTTGCTTATTCCTTGAAAAGTGGCTGGGTGTTAGAGCTGAAAGGACAAATGCTAAGAATTGAAAACTCCAGGGCCAAAGTATGGGGTTCTTGAGGCTAGGTTGATCCTTCCTCAGAGATCCACCGCCATCATTGTTGTCAACTCCACAGCCGGCACGCGGCGTTTTTCTGTACTCTGTCAGGCTGTCCTCAACAGTGCCACCGTGTGGGAGAAAGATGGAACAGCAGGAGAGAAAGAGCCACCCTCTGCTCTGTCTCCATTGGACTGTGAAAGCCTAACACATGCGGTTTGAATTTGATCTGCAGTCAGAGGAATGAAGAAAGACTCAGGAAGGAAATACCGGACTTCCAGGAAATAACTCATCTAAGAGCTGAAGGAAGCGAGAATTTTTCTTATTATTTAATCGGGGAAAAAGTGACCATATTTGCACCCTAACATTTTGGAAGTTTTCATTCCAATTATATGATCCCTGGTGCTAGCTATCCCCCTCTCTCCCACTGGAACAACTTCGCTTCATGTCAGCCCTTTAGAAATTAAATGACAGGATTTAGGTCCCTTGGTCCCCCTTAGCTCACTCCTGAAGCTCATTTTCAAAATAAACACCTCTAAACACTCTTTTTTTCTTTTTTGGGAGGGGAGGGGATAGTTTTTCAGATCCATTGACACTTAGCCACTCTTGTCTAGAAGTTATCAGATTTATGCATGGCCTTTAAAAAGCAGATCCCAAAATATGCAGGCAAATTCCAGAACTGCTCAAAGCAAGGCAGGGTAAAGGAGGCTGTCAGAATGGGGTCCTCACCTCACCTCCCTTTCCCTTCCTGGTATTTATCTGGTAAGTTGTTAGCAGGGAGTCTCAGCCCTACCAGATCTAATGCTCTTTTTTAATTGCAAGTATTTTGCAACACTTCCTTTCCTATATGAAATTCAAAGAAGATATGACTTGCCTACATGCACAACTTTAAAAAAATATATATGTATATAATTCTATCTGTAAAATGAAGTAGAAATAAAAGAGAAGCAATGTATAATCGAATAATCTGTATTTCCATATGTAAATGTGCTGGTACATAAACAGATGCAATGAAGCAGCACATGCTTTCATCTCTTTATCAAATTACCTGACTGGAAGAACTGCAAATGCAAGCCGGCTCCGTCAGGTATGCTGAACTAGTGATTCAAGCACCACCGCTAGCTGAAAGCAATGTGCTTTTCTAAACTCTTGTATGACTCTTTTTAAATTTGTTTTTGTTTGTTTTTTCTTTTTGTACAACCCTTAGTAGAGTTCTGAACAAAATAAAACAGTCTTCTTTTTTATTTAAGAAAAGAAATTGCATCATTCTGGAAGAAAGGACTTGGAGTTTATGTGTGAAATGAAGTTAGGCTATAGACTCAGATATTTATGAATACATTTTCCAACCATGAGAATATGTGGAGGGATAGGATTTGGGGAGGCTGGACAATTCTTCGTTGTGCATGACTACCTGGCATTTCTGATTATTTTCCACTAAGTGCCAGGAGCACCCTCCAATTCTTGTGACACCCTTTTTTAAAAGACCCATGTATTTCTGAAACACCTACAGGGTGATACTGTCTTTAGAGACCAATGCAAATTTATGCCTCAATTTCCCTTCCTTCTCACCCCAATTATCTTTTGAACTAAGAATTCTGTCCTGAAGCCCAGCTCCCTGCCTTCCTCTTATTGGTGCCCAGTGGCCTAGGGATATAGGACTAGCCAGTTCCTATGTTTTCAGCTGTTCCTTACTGCATGGATTACCCAGGGCTCCCGTACAGACTAACATCACATTCTGAAGATCATGCAAACTGCTTTTCCTTGATTGTGAGTTTCTTTATGGATCACGAGAAGTTCCCGCTTGTCCACTTTGGAAACTGTGGCCTCCCATGCCCGTGTCTTACCCCTATTACCTCATACACACTATGTCTGTGCTCACTCCCAACTGCCAGCACCTGTGGGTCTTTACTTTCTTCCATTGACAGAACCCACTCCACCCACATGGAAAGACAGATTGGAATTAGCACTCAACCAATGGCTGATGGAATGGACAAAGACCTCAGATGGGATGGAATAACTCTAAGATGTAAATTTCACACTGGCCCCAAGGGATTAAATTTAACTCTCCCACAATAGTAATTTCTGGCCTTTTATTTGGCCTCCTTCTTTCTCTCGTAAATGTTTCTGGGATCATCACCTCAGTAAACCACTTTACTCAAGTAATTGAAGGTTCTGGGAAAACCCAAAATAAGTAATTCTGGGAGAACAGAACTTCCAGGAATCCTTTTTTGTATAAGATCTCCTGGGCCTGGGGCGCCTGGGTGGTTCAGTGGGTTAAAGCCTCTACCTTCGGCTCAGGTCATGATCCCAGGGTCGTGGGATCGAGCCCTGCATCGGGCTCTCTGTTCAGGGGGAGCCTACTTCCTCCTCTCTCTCTGTCTCCAGCTACTTGTGATCTCTGTCTGTGAAATAAAAAAAATCTTAAAAAACAAACAAGCAAAACTCCTAGGCCTCCTGGGGAGAGAGAGTGAGTGGAGTTTGACCCTGAGGTAAAGTGTATCTCACAGGATAGCCTCCAGGAGGATCCCCAGGTTTAAGGAACTCATCCTAAAGTAGGAGGCCTGTGAGTCCTGTCTTGGAATTTTTGTAGGTTTGTGGGTTGGCAAGGAGGACTCGCGTGTTTCCCTTGAGACCGGCTGCTACTGTTCAACTGCCTTCCACCTTAGCCCTGAAAAACATGAACTACGCTTCTCAAGAATGGATAAGAAAATCAGAAAGGGCATTTGCCTTTGGTAAGCTTTATAATAACTCTTCTCAGGAGGCTGCCAGACCCTATGAAGTCTGACTGAGAGCATGTTTTCCCCGGCTGGGGGATGCTCGTCAGAGGGAGAGCAGAGATGCCGGGCACTAGTAAAGAAACAGCTCTGAAGAACAACAGTAATGGCGGCCAAAGCCCATTCGTTTGCAGGGGTAGTAGCCCCAGCGACAGGCCCACAAAGAGGCGGAGTAGAGAGCACCTCATGTGGCATCCATAGCTGGGCAGCGTCAGTGGATCCTGAGGACTCTCTCAAGCTCCCAGCCCCGGTGGGGAAGGAAGGGACTGGGGCAGGCCCTGAAATCCCAGTGACTCTGCTGAGTGGGAGCTTGAGTCAGAGGCCTGAACTCCTGAGAACTACGCTCTCATTCATCAACAGGACAGGGGTACTATAATCTGAGGGAACAAGCGGCACATTTTGCTTTGGTCAGCACATTCCAAAGCTGCCCTGTAACTTCCAACTAGACAGGGGCTTTCTTTCCCTCTTTATAGTTTATTGGCAAAGTATCAAATGTTTTATAGGGCAAATGCCGCCATCCGCCCAGCTGTGCTCAGCGGTTACTGCCAGCGAGCATGCTTCAGTTGGGACTCACACTAGGGTAACTTCAGATTTAAAAGCTGCCTCTGAATGCATCTCTTCATGCCCTTTAAATGTTGCAAATCAAAGAGGCACACAGGGAAGCGCGGTGATTGGCAAACTTCCTGCCACAGTGATGAGAATGTAGTCCTTTGTGTGGCTAGAACGGCTAGGGGTGAAGCGGGGGAGGAACACAGGCAGCCTACCCAGGAGGCCAGACGTCCCAGCGGACACACGAAGCAAGGTTTCCGGGTGAGGTCAGGCTGGGGCACTGATGATACTTCACCAACAACCTGCGATATCAGGAATCTCCTTTTCGGGCAAGACTGCTCTGGCTTCTGCTCACCCCTCTTCCTTTCCCTCCCTTTCCTGTGTCTTCATTGAGTACCCAGTATAGGACAGACAGACAGCTTTATTGTGTGTTTGGGAGGCTTCAAGGCCCCTGATTTGCATGAGCCCTTCCCCTGGTACCACTGACCACCTGCTCACATGTTTTTGTAAATTGCACAAGGGAGAGTTTAATGGCTGTCTTCTAAGACCCTGGTCTCTTTCCACTCCAATTTCCCCTCCACTTCACTTGCCTTTACATATGGCAGCCATAGGCATCTTGGGCATGGCCCTAAAGGGAAGTTAAGTTGAAGCTGGGCTTACAAGGTCATGTTTACATGATTCACAGTCACGTCCTATGTAGAATTCCATTATTGCTAGCCATCTCCTCACATAGGAAAGGCTCCCAGGAACACTGCAACTGCCGTAGTAGGGACCCAGCCAGTGCCGTGACCCAGAGATACCAAGACCTCGCCAACCAAGACATCAGCCACACATCAGTGAGTGAGTCCTGTCAATAAAGAGAGTGTGCAGGATGAGTACTGCATCTGGGGAATGCAAATGCCCTGGGTTCTTACAGCAAGTAATAGAAGAAACTTGATGAAGTTTTCAAAAAAAAATTTAAAAAGCATCTGAGAATTCACCAAACATGACCCATGAGGAGTTGGGAAGCTAAAATCAACTTTGATGAATTCTGGAAAATAAAAACCCAATTTTGACCAATCATCCTGGGAGAAAGACTGACTTATCTTTCACAAAAATTGTTGTCCTAGGAAAAGGTAATCAAAGAGAAAATGTAGGAAGTACAAGAAGATTTATAGTGGTTATCTCAGGCAGTTAGTATAAAGTGATTTTTCTGGATTTTGAGATTTTTTTTACATTTTGATTTGTGATCTGTTCCATTTTAAATGTTCACTTTTGGACTTAATTTTCCATTAATAATTTTATAATCCTTTTTCTTAAAGAGCCCTCCCCAAATTATATAAGCTTCAGCTTCCACAAAACCCAGCACCACCAAGGCACAATGAGAGCTAGTGGGCATAGAATAACCAAGACCCGATCCTTGGCTTCAAGGGGGTTTCACAGGCCACTGGGCCAGCCCAATACATGAACTAACAGTCACATGGAAGTTAGGGGCTTTACCTTACTTCCCACCTCCAACTCAGGTTTTTTTCTTTTATTTATTATTATTATTATTTTTTCTTAATTCAGATATTTATAGGGGCGTACATACCTTGCTTCCTCTCATGGTACTTCCATGTCTTACTTCTCCCTCACATCTGAGGCATTTTCAGATTTCCCTCCTCCCCACATCCAAACCTTACAACTCACCCCACTTCTTTGTGCGATTCACAATTGCACTACACTGTCCTGCATCCGTCCTCTGGGTTTCCCTATTCAAACCTGTACAGAGGTCTGGAAACTCTTTCCAAACAAACAGCTCGAAACAAAAAAATTCCAGAAGAGGAATTAGGCCATCTGTGTCTGTTTCCTTTTTCTCTTTCCACATCTGACCAGCCCACTAAGCTATGTCCTCCTGTGCAACTTTGTCAAAATGATGAGGACATCGAGAACACATAGGGAAATTTAGAGGCAATCATGGGCTATGCAGAAAAGAGTTCCCTCCAATCCTCCATCCCTGGCTGGCATGTGCTTTTGGTGGGAGAAAGTAACTGGATGAAGAACAGGCCAGCTCTGTCCAAATTCCAAAGGCTTTTTCTGCCACAATGCTGGGTGGCAGGGATTCAATAAATACTCCATAAAGGGAGAAGAGAGAGGGATAGAAGGACATAGCAGCACTGATATTGCTTTATTTTATAAAAACCAGCTCCCCTTAAAATCAATCAATCAATCAATCAATCAATAAAATTTTAAAAATAAAAAGTTAAAAAAAAACCAGCTCCCCAAACCTTTCTGTGTCTTCATTTCAAAGGAATCTTCCACTTTTCAGTGTATGTGTTATTTGTCCTTCTGTCAGGCTCTAAGGAAGATGTGTTAGTCTATTTGTTCAAGGCCAATCCCTCCACCTATGCCTCCAGAGTCCCCTAGAACAGAGCTCCCATAATTCTCTTCCTGCTTCCAGGTTTCAGCCTCTAACTCTCTACTTCCTCTTTTTGCTCAGTCTATGACCATACTCAACCTTCCTCCATCCTTAAGATCATAGCCCCATCCCTTGTCCACCACCTTCTGGACCATAGCCCTGTGTAACTGCCATCTGCACACTTCTTTCTTCTGTACCTAGTGTCTCTCCTGCCTTGTCATTCACCCATTAACAGAAACTTACCTAACAAAGGTCACCGATGACTAGGTTCCAAATCCATTAAGTACTTCCCATACTTATCTTACCCAACTCACAACCACATGGGGAACTGATGGTCATTGTGGAAATTCTTCTCTTCGTTGGCTTCTGAGACATTAAACTCGGCCACTTGTTCTTGTGCCTATCCGTGTCTATCCCCTTCAGGGCTCTGGGAATGGAGGCTTTTGTACTCTACATTCTCTCTCTTCCCTTCAAGGACAATAAAGTCACCCCATCTCTAGGCAGACTCTCCCATTTACAATGCTCAGGTTACCATGCTGCAGCATAAGGGGACACTGTCCACTCCACAGTGTATCCCAGATGAGCAAAAGGGAATGCTGTGGGGAGTCTGAGCCATGTTGAAGCAGGACTGCCAGGGCTGAGAAAGCCTCAGGCCAAGGCTGAGGAAGCCAGAAGAGAAAAGAGGCCGTGGGGGACTGGAGAGGAGGGAGTAAATGTGTTCTAAGCAGCTCCAAACTGTTCAGTGGATCACTGAGTGGAATCTTTAAGGAGGTGGATTTTGTCCTGTTGTAAAAGAGAACTTCGTAAAATAGTCACAGTCATGGGACAGTGGGAAAGGAGCCTCATTAACATGCCCTGCTAGCCCATAGGCCATCTTCGTATGAATTAGGAAAAAACGTGCTTCTTTCTGGCCAGCAGCTGGCTGACAAACCCAGTCCTTGCTCACTACTTTGGGCAGGTGCCCTGGTGCAGAGGCTAACTCGCACTCTTATGCAGTAACTCCCTGTAAGGCAGTGAGCTTTTTGCCACTGGAAGCATTCAACCAAAGACTGGAGAATCTGTTTTGGTTCTGTAGGGAATGAACCTGCTTATAATTCTCTAACCTGGATTACCAAGATGTGCTAGAGTTAGAGAGGAGATGAAGGGAAGAAAGAAATGGAGTATGAGGAGGAGCGATGGAGAGGCAGAGCAAGGTGGAGTGGGGGAGAGATGAGAGAGAAGGGAGGTGGAGAGAGAAGAGAGCCAAGGAGGCTGATGATCTTAAGCTTGTGTCCACACATGCCCAAATCCAGCTGCATCTTTCCTGCGTTATGAGCAAATAATTTCTAGCCATGTCTGCCTCAAGATGTGAATCCCTATCCTATTGTTTTTTCGTGTCTTGTTTGCTGAGTCCCAAGTTTGTTTCAGGTGGTATCACGGTATGAGCCATAAGTCATCTATGCCAGTGGTTCTCGACCTGACTGCGCAGTGGAATCCCCACCTATAGGGTTAACATATATATTTAAATTTAAAATACATAATATAAATAATAAATATATATTTATACATATATTGTATGTGAAGATATATAATAGTATGTATGATGTATACATATATAATTGTATGTATGATAATCATAATATATTATATATGTGTGTGTATGTATGTGTGTGTGTGTATATATATATACATATATGTATATATATACACATACATGCATATACAGGTAATCAGAACCCTTGGGAATGAAGCCCAGATATCTGTATTTTTAAAACTTCCCCAGATGATTCTGGTTAGGATTGAGAACCACTGGTTCTCAGTTGTAAACATCCTTTTCCCATTTGTGAAATATTCTGCTTCTGGCCTCCCCTACAGCTATAGGAGATCATGGGACCTAGAAACTGAAGTATGTTGGGAGGCTTCTAGAAAGCTTTTATTTTTCTCTAAAAAGGGACAGGCATGACTTTCTAGTTTGTTGGTGCTGCCCTTTCTCCTTTTTCCTGGTGTGAATGTGGACAGCCAGTCTGAAGACAATCAGCTTCGCAAGGAAAAAAAAGCCCTAAAAACAGTGAAAGGACCTGGGCTTTCAAACCAGGTGAGCTTCAGCACTTCCCCCACCCAACATTCCCCTCTCCCAGACCCCCGGTCCTGACAATCTCTAGACTTCTGGGTATGAGAGATAATTAAATATCTTCATTTTTTAAGCCATCGGTAATTGACTTTTCTGTTATTTGCAAGTAAAAGCAATTTATCTGGCTATATGTTCTTATGATGAAAGCTATTATGATTTTTTATCCTCTTGAATAAAGAGAAGTATGTTCAGAGCTCATGCTAATGTTCAGAGTTCAGAAAGTGAGTGTTCTTAGAATGAAAATGTGCAATGGATGTGGGATCAATTTTTTTTTTTTTTTGGATAATCTGGCCATATAGAAAGACTATTCAGTTAAAGTTTTGTTTTTTTTTGTTTTTGTTTTTGTTTTAATTTTTTCAATTTATTTATTTTCAGAAAAACATTATTCATTATTTTATAAATAAATTTCATTCATTTTTCACCACACCCAGTGCTCCAGGCAATCCGTGCCCTCTATAATACCCACCACCTGGTACCCCAATCTCCCACACCCCCGCCACTTCAAACCCCTCATATTGTTTTTCAGAGTCCATAGTCTCTCATGATTCAATTTCCCTTCCATTTTACCCCAACTCCCTTCTCCTCTCTAACACCCCTTGTCCTCCATGATATTTGTTATGCTCCACAAATAAGTGAAACCTTATGATAATTGACTCTCTCTGCTTGACTTATTTCACTCAGCATAATCTCTTCCAGTCCCGTCCATGTTGCTACAAAAGTTGGGTATTCATCCTTTCTGATGGAGGCATAATACTCCATAGTGTATATGGACCACATCTTCCTTATCCATTCGTCCGTTGAAGGGCATCTTGGTTCTTTCCATAGTTTGGTAACCGTGGCCATTGCTGCTATAAACATTGGGGTACAGATGGCCCTTCTTTTCACGACATCTGCATCTTTGGGGTAAATACCCAGGAGTGCAATGGCAGGGTCATAGGGAAGTTCTGTTTTTAATTTCTTGAGGAATCTCCACACTGTTCTCCAAAGAGGCTGCACCAACTTGCATTCTCACCAACAGTGTAAGAGGGTTCCCCTTTCTCCACATCCTCTCCAACACATGTTGTTTCCTGTTTTGTTAATTTTGGCCATTCTAACTGGTGTAAGGTGATATCTCAATGTGGTTTTAATTTGAATCTCCCTGAGGGCTAATGATGATGAACATTTTTTCATGTGTCTGATGGCCATTTGTATGTCTTGATGGGAGAAGTGTCTGTTCATATTTTCTTCCCATTTTTTGATATGTTTGCCTGTTTCGTGTGTGTTGAGTTTGAGGAGTTCATCATAGATCATGGATATCAACCTTTTGTCTGTACTGTCATTTGCAAATATCTTCTCCCATTACGTGGGTATTCTTCAAAGAGCTGGAGCAAATAATCCTAAAATTTGTATGGAATCAGAAGAGACCCCGAATCGCTAAGGAAATGTTGAAAAACAAAAATAAAGCTGGGGGCATCACGTTACCTGATTTCAAGCTTTATTACAAAGCTGTGATCACCAAGACAGCATGGTACTGGCATAAAAACAGACATAGACCAGTGGAACAGAGTAGAGAGCCCAGATATGGACCCTCAACTCTATGGTCAATTAATCTTTGACAAAACAGGAAAAAATATACAGTGGAAAAAGGACAGTCTCTTCAATAAATGGTGCTGGGAAAACTGGACAGCTATATGGAGAAGAATAAAACTCGACCCTTCTCTTACACCGTACACAAAGATAAACTCAAAATGGATAAAAGACTTCAACGTGAGACAGGAACCCAGCAGAATCCTAGAGGAGAACATAGGCAGTAACCCCTTTGATATCAGCCACAGCAACTTCTTTCAAGATATGTCTCCAAAGGCAAAGGAAACAAAAGTGAAAATAAACTTTTGGGACTTCATCAAAATCAAAAGCTTCTGCACAGCAAAGGAAACAGTCAAAAAAACAAAGAGGCAACCCACGGAATGGGATCGATTTTTTTTTACTGATTTTACTAGGTTGCTTGCTGCCATAACAAAGTACCACAGACTTAGAAGCTTAAACCACAGCAACTTAGTTTCTTAAAGTTTTGGTGGCTGAAAGTCCAGGATCAGCAGTTGCTTTCTCTTGAGGCCCTCCCCTCTCTCCTTAGCTTATGTGTGGCTGTCTTTTCTCTGTGTGTGTTGTGTGTGTTTGTGTGTGTGTGTGTCCGAATCCCCTCTTTCTACAAGAACATCATTGGATTGATTAGGACTCACCCTAAAGAATTCATCTAACTTTAACGACCTCTTTAAAGATCCTGCTTCCACATACAGTCTCATTTTGAGGTACTGGGGGTTAAGACTTCAACAAATGAATCTTAGGGGGACACAATTCAGTTCATAATACTGGTAATGAAAATTTGGCCAAGAATAGGCTATTTTCACATCTATAAAGCCCTTTTCTTGCCATAGAAAGTAACATTCACAGTTCTGGGAATTGGGATTTAGACATCTTTAGGAGGTCGTTACTCAGTTTACCACAAGTACTCAGTGTTCCAGGTGCTTACAGCTTATGAGTTATGGATAGAAATCCGTGGTACCTACTACATCGGAATCCCATTCTTCCCACAACGACTGCATGGATCCAATACCACAAAAGGAACCCTCATTCAGAAATTCTTCCTTAGGACAGGTGTAGCTTATAGTCAAGACAATGCTACTGGCCTTCTGGGGGGCCTTGTGGTTGGATCCAGGCCCTTATTTTTCCTGAAATGGAGACCGTCCCCCAGGTCAGAGCAATGCCCCATTCCAGCAGGCTCAGTTTATAACTAGGGGTCAGAACTTTTACAGTATGTTCTCCTACTCCTTTTTCTTATTTTTCAAAAGCAAGCTGGCCTGTTACATTTCCATTTTCTTTAAGGCTGTTATACAAGAATTTGGAAATGACCCTCAATTGCTTATTTTTTTTCTCAAGCTTAACCAGAGGAATGGAAATCTAATTATTATTGACTGGCCTAGCATATCTTACATAGGGAGACAAGATTAATAAAACAAAACATTCTTCTGAGTATGTCTTATTCTGGTTGCATAGTATATTTCAAGCCCAAACGCTTTTCTAAGGAGTACAATTCTTTTAAGAAAATTCTACATAAGAAAATTCTTTTCCTTTAATTAAGGTATAGTTGACACAACATAAGAAAATTCTTATTACAGGATGGTTCCTGCTTGATCTTTTTACTCCAAACTATATCAGGAATTTTTATTTTTTTAATTGTTTTTAAATTTTCTTAGGATTAACTTTAAGTGTCTTTTATTCCTATCTGAAAAATTTAAAGTCATTTTAAAGTCTTGTTTTTCCTTGTTTCTCTTAAACTTAAATAAGCCCACAATCAGGTGTTAGAAGTTTAGAAATAGTTTTACTTTATAATATACAGGATCATCCTGAGAATCAATTTAAATGACAGAAACATGCTTTCAGGAACACACGTATCTTTTCAAATGCAAGATCATAATGCCATATTTTACATAACATCTATTCTATTAATATGACAATCACTCTTGTTACATTTATTTGGTTGTATTTTTTCTTAAACTGATGGCCATTTTGTTACTGATAATATTAAAATAATAAATAAGGAGAGGTAGCATTTTATAGGAGGAGAAGGGTGGGATTCAGTTCAAATTCCTGGGGTACCAGGTACTATCTGTGAAAGTATGGTCATGTTAATTTACTCTGCGATTGCTTCCTCATTTATTAAATGGGGATATATATACTTTTCTTGTAGAGGTGTTTAAGGTGTATACTAACCTATTTAAAGTTCCTTGTACAACAGCTGATATTAAATGAACTGTCAACTGAACAGTTACTATGGCTGTTATTATTGTTAATAGTGTTATGACTAATGAAGACACTGACTTTGTTGGAAATCAATTCCCTTATAGAGATTGAACATGGATGGAAGACAAAAGAGATCTTTTTTTTCTAAGTTTTTTTTTTTCTTATTTGACAGAGATCACAAGTAGGCAGAAAGGCAGGCAGAGAGAGAGGGAGGAAGGGAAGCAGGCTCCCCACTGAGCAGAGAGCCTGACGTGGGGCTCGATCCCAGGACCCTGGGATCATGACCTGAGCCGAAGGCAGAGGCTTTAATCCACTGAGCCACCCAGGCGTCCCAAGATCTTTTTATTTTTAATTTTTAAAAAAGATTTTATTTATTTATTTGACACACAGAGAGAGAGATCACAAGTAGGTGGAGAGGCAGGCAGAGAGAGAGAGAGAGGAAGGGAAGCAGGCTCCCCACTGAACAGAGCACCCTATGTGGGGCTCGATCCCAGGACCCTGGGATCATAACCTGAGCCAAAGGCAGAGGCTTTAACCCACTGAGCCACTCAGGTGCCCCAACAATAGAGATCTTTAAAAATTCCTCTAGCCTTCTGACCATTTGGCCAGGGAAAGTGGCCTCACTTTATAAATGCAAAGTAGATGTATAAAAGGGGGGAAAAAAAACCTCTAATTTATTCTCTCAAAGTAGTCATCCAATGAGGTAGGATTTCTGGGGAAGATTAAGAGCTTACAATTTTTATTGGACTTATTTCCCATAAAGTCTCATAAAGGATGAAAGGAGGGGAAGTGCAGAAGCGTACTATTTCTATTTTATCTGCAGCCTGTGATTATAAATCTTCCTGATACATCATTAATTATAGTGGTGCCATTCACAATTTGGGCTGCAATTCAGGCCCATTAGAAGTTTCAACCAAAATTTCATGGCTGGGGCTTAGTAATTGGCAACTGAGTTTTTGTATGAGGCTGAAAGTTGAAGGCTATGACAGAGGGGAACATCTTTAAACTAGTTGCTATAGACTGAATGTTTCTGTCCCCTCCAAATTAATATATTGAAATCCTAATACTAATCCCCAATGTGGTGTTACTTGTGGGTAGGACCCTGGAGAGGTAATTAGGTCATGAGGTTGGAGCCCTCATGAATACAAATAGTGCTCTTATAAAAGACCCCAACGAGCTTTCTCACTCTATTCCCCTGTGTGAGGATAAAACACTAAAAGGGCCATCTGCAACTCAGAAGAGGGTTCTCACCAGAGCTCAACTATGCTGCACCCTGATCTTGACTTCTAGCTTCCAGAACTGTGAGAAATAAATTTCTATTATTTATAAGTCACTATGGTGGCCATGGTGTTCTGTTAAATAGCCCACACTGACAAAGACATGTACTGTGCACAGAAAGCCTAGAAACCTATGAAGGGTTTGCCCAAAAGTTCAAGGCTGAGGGATGAACTTTATAAGCACAACGTGAGATCACCAGAGACTTGCCAGTTCGTGGCTGCTAAGGATTGGGAACAGAACAGAAGTGCTTAGGATCAGGCAGTACTGGGGGTACTGAACATTTCATAGTGGAGAGATCTTTTTAATACTTTGTATAATACTTCTGGAATCCAGCTAATACACCAGAAAGTCTGCACTCTAGCAAAAAGAACAATATCCTAGAGTTAGGCCTGCACTAGACCTGCCTGAACAAAGTCTACAACCAAGCCTGTTGTAGACAGAGTTTGGAAGAGACAGAGTTTGGAGTCCTACTTGGAGTCCTACTTGAGTCCTACTAAGTTAGATGGGCTTTAAGAACATCTTGGGTTTTCCACATATCTGCACTAGTGAAGTATATAACCAAGTCTGTATAAGTGCAAGGTAATCACCCCATACTTAAACTGCCTGCTTAAATAAGAATCAACACTCTTCAGAGAAAGAACAGAATCCAGGTTCTTACAACGTATTATTCAAAATATCCAGTGTTCAATAAGAAAAATCACTAGATATACAAAGAAACAGGAAAATGCAATGCATAGTTATGAAAACATTCAATTAGTAGAAGCAGAACTTGACATGGCACAGATGTCGGCTATAACATATATAGGCTTTAAGGCAGCTATTGTAAATATTTTCAAGAAATAAAGGATATCTTTGAGAGGTAAAGGAAAATAGGGTCCTAAGAGTAACAAATGGGAAATATCAGTAGTCATGTGAAAACTAAAGAAAAAGACCACATGGAAATTTTAGAACTGAATAATACATTAAGTGAAATAAAAAATTCACTGGATGGTGGGAGTGTAGACTGGCAGGGCATTCTGGACAGCAACTTGGAACTTTTTGGTCAAACGAAGACTGTTCATACTCCATGACTTAATTTCTATTCTGCTCATTATATACCATATGGAAAATTTATAAAACTTAAGCATGAATTGGGGAAGATATTTGTTAACACATATAATAGATGTAGGATTAGTAGTCAGGATATATAAAGAACTCCTATAAATCAGTGTAAGAGAGAGAGAGCAAGGGAGCATGACAGAAAGCAAGCAAGAGAAAAACAACCTAAAAAAATAGCAAGAGAACTAGTAGACGATTCATAAAAAGAAAGTGGCAAGACTAATAAAACCAGGAAAAGGTGCTGAATCTCAAGAATAATAATAATAAGAGACACAAGACAAATCCACAATGAGATACCTGGACTACACACACTCAAATATACAAACATTAAAAACCTAAACAATACCAAATGTTGGCGAGGATGTGGGAAAATAACTCTTATGCACTCCCAGCAGGAACAATAATTGGTTCAACTACTTTGGAAAATGGTATGGCATTACCAATTAAAATTTCTCATGTACAAAACCCAATACCCTGTTAATCTACTCCCACTGGAGCATGCGCACACTAGTAGACATGTACTAGAAAGTTCATAACATTGTTAGTAATAGCTAAAAATGGAAACAAGGCCAGTGACCATCAATAGTAATAATATTCACTATACTGGAGTACTATCCAAAAATAAAAAACTTCAGCTACACAGCATTGATACTGGGTGAATTCCACAATGTAGTAGTAAGAGAAGCAAGTCACAGAAAAATACAAGTGGTATAATTTCATTTATATAACATCAGCAACAGGAAGCAAAATTAAAAACATCTAGTTCAGAAATGTACACATAAGGGGTGTCTGGGTGGCTCAGCTGGTTAAGCATCTGACTCTTGATTTTGGCTCAGGTTATGATCTCTGGGTTGTGAGATCAAGCCCCATGTCTGGCTCCATGCTGGGCTGGAGCCTGCTTAAGATTCTTTCTCTCCCTTTGCCTTGACGCATACATTAATAGCAAAAGTATTTAGAAAAGTAAGGGGATTAGTAAAACAAAAGTCAGGGGGTGGGAGAGTGGTTTCTCCCAGGGCAAGGAAGGCAAGCAATGGTTGGGGCATTTCTAAGGTGCTAGTAATATTCTGTTTCTTAACCTGTGTACTAGTTGCACAGTTATTTGTTTTATTGTTTAAGATGATCATATTTTATACACTTTTCTATGTATAATGTATTTTACAATAAAAATGATTTTTAAAAAGACTGGATTGGACAATCTCTTAGATTCTTGTCATCTTTGATGGTTTATGGCCCAAGCCCTTTCCAAATGGATTTATTGTTGGCTCTGCATTGACAGTCAATTTAAGCAGTGTACATTGAGTACATGTGAATACTCAGTGAATGGGGAAGCTTGAAGGGAGAGGGGGACACACTAACAGAACCACAGAGTAGGAGACTAGGAAGAACGTGATCTGATTCACACCTCAGTTCTCAGGGAGGCCACAGATTTTACAGGAAAGGTCCTGAGTTCCAGTCCTGGTTCTACCTTCTTCTGGGCAAACCTCTAATCTCCCATTTCATCTCATGCTGGCTTTGTAAACTACTGTGAAATTCAAATAAATAATCAATAATAATTACTATTCTTTTACAGTTGAGGAAACTGAGGCTGCACTAGGACTCTACTAACCCAAGGTGCCATCGCCACCTTGGAACTCAGAGCTCCTGAGTCCAACTCCCTCACCTGGGCACTGCCCCACTACGCAAATGGTTAGCTATTCTCTCCTTTGTTTGGCTTTGAGCCCACGGTTTGATGTCACAGAAGAACTGCCCCGCCCCACCCCGCTCCTTCGGAAGCCACGCCTCCCCGCGTGGCACCGCCTCTGGCGTTCGCCGAGCCCCGCCCCCGGCCTCTAGCCTAGGAGTGGCGGCTCCCGCACCTCCCCGCCCTGCCTCTCTTCCGGCCCCGCCCCTCCTGGCTGCCATGACAACGAGTCCGCGCCCCGCGCACAGCTGCTGCTCGGGCGGGACCCAGGCTGGACCGCGGGCCCCGGCCTGGGGGCCAGAGCTGCCACCGCCGCCGCCACCTCGTCTCCTCCCCGTCCCCGCCCCGCCCCGCGTCTCCTCGTCTCACTCGGGCGCGCGGCCGGGGTCCCTCCCCGCCGCCCTACCCCGCGCGGATGCCGAAGGTGAAAGCGCTGCAATGCGCCCTGGCGCTGGAGATCCGCTCTGTGAGTACGGGTCGCGACCCCTCACCCCCCCGGCCTGGGTGTCGGCGAGCCTCCGGCATTTTCTCGGGGTCGCCTCCCTTATTCACCTCTTTGAACCCCGAGTCACCTCGAACCAACTTTACCCTCCGAATCATCCCTCGGGAGCCTGGTGGACCCGCGTCACCTCTGTCTCCTCCTACTTCAAAATCCTGAAGGCCCTCCCACTCCAGCCTCGCAGAGCTGTCCCACCGCCCCCCCCCCAACCCCCCGCCGCCCCTTCCTGCCCTCCCACCTCTGCTCTCCTCGCTCTATCCCAGCTTCCAGCTTGGGTTCCTTCAGATCATTTCCAGACCACTTCAGAAAGCCCCTCCTCTTCTGCCCCTAACTTTGCAGTGAATTGGGATGGAGGAGCTTCTCTTTAAATTCCTCTTCTCTGCTCCTGTTCTTTAAGAGTCCCGTTTCTCTCCGGTCGTCAAGGGAGACTTTTTCTTCCCAAATCACTGCAGGCAGATTCTTTCAGACAAATTTCCAAGCTTCTGATTGGTGAAGGAGCCTTTACTCTTTACTCTGTCTTCAATGTGGAATCCTCACACCCAGCAACCAAATTGTGTCAATATCGCACAGAGCACCTTGTCATCTCCCCCGGGGTCAGCCCCTCAGAAACCATTTCAGGTACCTGAATCCCTTATCTTTCTTGTCACTCCAAGAAAGGCACCAACTTTTACAGAGAAACTGCTCATTCTCTGAACTTGCTGGAGAGGACCAGTAACAGTCACTTTCCAAACTTGTTCAAGAGGATCCTGTCCCCAGACCTGCTGTGGAAATCCAGCTGAGGTCTTGAGCCCCCATGCCCTTCCTTAAGTGAGAGAGGTTGGACCTCTCCATGGCATGAGAAATTTGCATCCCTCTTAATCATTTCAGAAGACCCTTCCAATTGTTCTTAAACTCCCTCCTCTTCACTTTTTACAGACCCCTTTCATTCTCATCTTCAGACAAAGCTCCAGCCTCTCTCTTCTAGAGGAAATCCCCAGAGAACCTTTCCATAACCCCATTTCTTTTTTTTTTTTTTAAGATTTTGTTTATTTGTCCGAGAGAGAGCGCGTGCGAGAGAGCACAGGCAGAGTGGCGGGCAGAGGCAGAGGGAGAAGCAGGCTTCCTGCCAAGCAAGGAGCCCAATGTGGGACTTGACCCCAGGACGCTGGGAAGGCAGCCCCTTAACCAACTGAGCCACCCAGGTGTCCCTCCATACCCCCATTTTAGACATGCCAGCAGTTTGGAGCCAAAATTCCCCCATTCAAACCCCTTTCTCTCCTTCCACCTCTCCCAAGCCCTCTTATCTCTCAACTCTTTATCTCCCAGCAAAACTGGGGCAGGTATGTGTGTGCGAGGGTACTTCTGTATCCAACACCACACCTCTGAGCGCTGCCTCAAGAAGCTCTCCCTACTTCTTCCTGCCCATGGCTTCTTTCTCCACTTAACCCCACCTTGGCCATGCCCTGCTTTCCTGGCTGACCTTCCTCGCATTAGAATGAGGCCGCTGGGCGCACCTGGGTGGCCCAGTGGGTTAAGCCTCTGCCTTCAGCTTGGGTCATGATCTCCGGGTCCTGGGATGGTCCTGGCTGGGATGGAGCCCCGCATCAGGGCATCAGGCTCTCTGCTGAGTGGGGAGCCTACTTCCCCCTCTCTTTCTGTCTACTTGTGTGTCTCTCTGTCAAATAAATAAATAAAATCTTAAAAAAAAAAAAAAGAAAAAAGAAAAGAAAAAAAGAATGAGGCCGCTGTAACACAGTCCGTGTTACCTCCCTGGAGGTCACAAGATTGTTCTAGATCTTTTGTTAGGTCTTAAGGAAAGCAAGGCTGGGTAGGACAGATTGTGAGGCAGGGTGGAGGCGAAGAATGTTTCTGGCACTCTTGGTTTATCTCTAAAGCCACAGAGATTTTACTCTGCTCTGTAGCAAGGTACCGCGCTCATCCCACAGCTGCCAAAGATTAGCAACGTCTTTGTAAAGTTAAGATTCCTTTAGCCAACGAATACAGGAAGCTTCCTAAAGGGCTTGACCTGGAACAGTTAGTCAAACGCTTCCTCAGGCATGCCCTGCCTCACCAGACTTTGTTACTGACCGCTGCTTCCTCCCCTGTCAGCCAGTGGGGCTTAGCAGCCCAGTGGTGCAGCTGCTTCCCCTGCACTGCCAATAGAATCTTCCAGAGGAAGTACTTCGTTGTAACTGATTACTACCAGAAAGAGTTGCAGAAATACTTTTGATTTCAGTACCTTTCTTCCTCAGTGTTGATTGTACTGCAGAAAGTGACTTACTTTAGTACAATGGAGTTCTGTGTCCGTTGAAGCTGAAGAAATTATGTAGGTGCAAACATTGCTATTTAACTCTTTTCAACAAACACTTGAGTAAGAATTTTACAGTTCTCAGAATCTTAGCTGTCATTGAATTTAATTCCGTTTCACAGGTGAGGCTTAGCATGGCTAGTTAATTGTTTAGGGTTGCACAACTCTTTAGGGACAGCTCTGCAACAAGAAGCTAAGTTTTCGGACCAGCAGAAAGCCTGTTAAATGGCTCTGATGCTGAGAAGGAGCAAAAAAGACCCATTAGCAACCAGACAAGTTAAGCAAGCTTGATTAATTTGGCCTTGATTGAATAGATGAATTATATGACCATAGATACTCTTAGCATCTTCTTTTAAATTTTAGTGTTTTCTTTTCAATTTAATTTTTTATGTTTACATGGTATAAAAGTAAAAACCTACAAAATGATATACTCAGAGCGGTCACACATCCAGCTCTGTCTCCTCAAACTTATTTCCCATCCATACTCATCTGCTGTAGGGAAAGCTACTATGGACATTCATTCTTGTACAACTCTGTGTGTATTGCCTTTTGAAGATACCACGCTCAGATATAGAATATCCCATGTCATATTATTGCCTGAATTTTCCCTTTGTGGTAACATTTAATTTGTTCCTGATTCCTGTTAACTGGAAATTAGATGTTTAGTCTCTGTGTGCCTGTTGAAAGTGACACTCCAGGGGAACCTGGTTGGCTAAGTGGGTTAAAGCCTCTGCCTTCGGCTCAGGTCATGATCCCAGGGTCCTGGGATCGAGTCCCGCATCGGGCTCTCTGCTAGAGAGAGCACGCTTCCCTCACTCTCTCTCTGCCTGCCTCTCTGCATACTTGTGATCAGTCTCTCTGTCAAATAAATAAATAAATAATCTTAAAAAGAAAAAAAAGAAAGTGACACTCCATTCTCCTCCTCCCCCATTCCCTCCACGATTGTGTTTTGCTGTAGTCTTGTATTGGTAGTAATCTCATGTATAATACTGTGTAATATAGCAAGAACATAGTAAACATGAAAGGCTTTAGTGTATAACACAACATTTTGTGTTGCTCCACAGAGCCTTATGACTCCAGAGAAAATATATTGCTAGGAAGAAGGTGTGACTTTTCTCAATGAATCTTTGGAGAAAGATATAATAGGCCAAGTTACTTGTTTTTCAGGAGCAGCAAAAGAATTACATCTCCTATCACTTATGTTTTTAATAGTTGATACATCTTATCTGAGATATGAAAAAGTATTTTTGCTGTTTCTTCTCTCTTCTTTTTGTTAATAAGTCGTTCATTTTTCTTGAGATTATTTGGGAGAATGAAGAAAAAATCAGAAAGAGAATAATAAAGCCTAGTGCCTGGGCAGTGAAACCAGCCAATTTGCCTTATCTGAATAGTGTCAGTTTGAGGTTAGTTTAGATATATAATTCCTTGTTTTTCTTCTGTATACTCCCTTCACCTCTTTACCTCATCAAATTATTGATAACATTGGGGCAAACAAATCTGGGTCCTTTTTGATCCCTACTCGTTTGAATATTTGTGATCCTTCTCCAGCTTTCCCTGGAGTGATTTGTCTCACAATTGTGCTACAGTTCCCTTTGCACACCTTCCTGACCCATTTTTCTTCTTCCCTTCCTAGAGGTGAGGCAATCAATGTCTTGAATTTGGAGTGTATTATTTTCATTCTGGTTTTGTACATTTCCTGTATATTTGTGCATGTCTGTGTGCTACTGGTATTATTGATTTGTTTTAAAACTTTATGCAAGTGGTATTTTACTCTATGTATCCCGTACCTGTTTTTTCCAGTTCAGTTACCAAAATTTGTCAGTGTTGATTCTTGCAGATCAAGTCCATTTCCTTATTGCTATATAATACTATTTATTTTTATAATAGTGATTAATTTATATTCTTTTTTGATAGACCTTTAAATGCCAGTGAAATTTGTTGGGCTACCTTTTTTTACCTTAGTGTTTAGGGCTCCTGCTGGTGTTGTCTAGTATTCTGCGACTTGAATGTCCTATTGAATGTGTAGGTGAAAACCTTCGTACAATTATTAGAGGTTAAGAATCTGTTTTATGTATAAACACAAAATCTTTTTTTTTTTTTTCAAGGTGGTATAAAATACATTGGATTTTCTAGGAATACAATTATAGTGTAATTTGAGGAAAGAGTATACTTTGCTTTGTTTGAAAATCTGCTAAGAGTTTACTTTTTTGGAAAATTGTGGCACCAGTGGCAGCACTGTTTGCATTCGAGTTGCCAGTATGGGCACTTGTCATTCTGGTTTAGAAACTGTCCATTTTACATAGATTCCGTGTATAGGTTCAAATGCTGTATCTTCTAGCTTAGTCCTGCCATGGCATTTACATATAAAAATAGATCTTTTATTATAAATTATTTCTGGTTTTTTGTTTTGTTTTGTTTTTACTTAGGGCATTGGTTTAGTTTTTAGTCACATGTATAGTAAATTGCAAACTATCTGTTGTAAAGGAGGGACTACAGACCCAGTGCTCCAGGCACTAGATTTAGAAATGGAACTACTGAGGCTCAGGTGGTTGTGTTGCTTTCATAGGGCTACTATAGCGAATTTCTACAAACTTGATGTCTTAAGACAACAGAAATTTATTTCCTCGTACTTCTGGAGGGCAGAAGTCTGAAATACAAGTTCGGCAGGGCAACACTCCAGAAAGCTCTGGAGGTGGGTAGGGGATGAAGGGCTGGGAGCTGAGGGGTACGGAGTAGAGGGGTGGGCGGGGTGGGATTGGGATTCTTCCTTGTTCTTTCAGTTTCTGATGGCTCCGGGCATTTCTTGGTTTGTGGCTACATAACTTTAGTCTAATCCAAGAGGTTTCATTTTCTGTGAATAGCCAGTTTATATTCTTTGCCTTTAGGAATTCTAGTGTTTTTTGTTTGTTTGTTTGTTTGTTTTTGTTTTTCTTCTTGTTGACTATTTCTTAGCTACTAACCTATCAGTTATATGTAATATAAATTTCAACGATCTAGTTGAACTTTATTTTTTCACTTTGTTTTTGCTGTTTTCGCAAATACATTTTTCTTTCTTTTCTTTCTCACTGGGGAACAAATCAATGCTACTGATTTAAGTTAACTCTTTATAGAACTCTATATGCAGCAGGTATACTCACAAATCTGAAGTGTGTAATCACCACCTGGATCAATAATTAGAATATCAGCAACCCACATTGCACTCTTGTGTTCCATCCCTCCCAGCCACTCCTTTTGTGCCCTCCTCTCCCAAAGGTAACAGCTATCAGGACTTCTATCACAATATAATTTGAATTCTTGAAATCTTTTTCTCCACAGTATGAACTTTTTAATGTCTAGTTTTTAGTGAGAATTCAGCCCTGTCCTCTTGTAAAACAATAGTTCTTAATCATTCTGTTGTTTTTTTCTCCCTAGCTTTATTGAGCTATAATTGACGCATAATATTATATAAATTCGAGGTGTACAACAAGTTTATTTGTCCCTACTGTTGTAGGGACACCTGTGTGACTCAGTCACTTAAGTGTCTGCCTTCGGCTCAGGTCGTGATCCCAGATTCTGGGATGGAGTTCTGTGTCAGCCTCCTTGCTCAGCGGGAAGCCTGCTTCTCGCTCTGCCTTCACTGCCCCTGCTTGTGCGCGGACTCTCTCTCTCTCTGACAAACAAATAAATAAAATCTTAAAAAAAAAAAAATGTGTTTGATACATTTATAAATTGCAGAATGATCACTGCTATAGGATTAGCTAATTAGCTACTACTTTCATCCTGTCACATAGTTATCATTTAGTTTTTGTGGTGAGGACGTTTAAGATCTATTCTCTTGGCAATATCAAGTATATAAGACTGTACTCGCTATAATTACCATGTTGTACATCAGACCCCCAGACTTGTCAGTCTTACAACTAGAAGATTGTATCCTTTGACTAAAATTATCTCCCCATTTTCCCTATGTCTCCCAACCCCTGGTAACCACCACTCTACTCTGCTTCTCTGAGTTTATCTTTCTTAGATTCAGTATATATGTGGTGTCATACAATATTTGACTTTCTCTGGCTTCATTCGCATAGCATAATGCATTCGAGGCCCATCCAGTTTGTCTCAAATCAAAGAAGGATTTCCTGCTTCCTCATGGCTATAGATTATATATGTATAATCTCACATCTTCTCACATCTTTTTGCATTCAGGGACAGTTGGGCACTTAGGTCGTTTTCCATATCTTGGCTATCGTAATACTTCAATGAACATCAGAGTACAGACATCTCTATGAGATCCTTTTTAAAATTCCTTTGGCTATATACCCAGCAGTGGGATTGCTGGATCATATGGTAGTTCAAGTTCTAATTTTTTGAGGAGCTTCCATACTGTTTTCCACAGTTGCTGGACTCAGTTTACATTACCATCAGTAGTGCAGTAGGGTTCCCTTTCCTCCACACCCTTGCCAACACTTGGGATTTCTTGTCTTTTTGATAATAGCCATTATAAAATTTGTGAG
The DNA here is from genome assembly GCF_011764305.1 of Mustela putorius furo. NCBI lineage: Eukaryota > Metazoa > Chordata > Mammalia > Carnivora > Mustelidae > Mustela > Mustela putorius. Next base: position 37,787,387 of record NW_025422005.1, on the reverse strand, counting down.
GTGATACCTCACTGCGGTTTTGATTTGCATTTCTCTGATGACAGTATGTTGACTATATTTTCACGTACCTGGTAGCCATCTTTATGCCATTCCTGGAAAACTGCCTATGTTCCTTTGTATCCATTCTACTGTTGATGGACATTTTCCCAGTTTGGAGATATTAAAAATTGTATTCCTATGAATATTCTTTTTTTTTTTTAAGATTTTATTTATTTTGCAGAGAGAGGGAGAGCACAAGCAGGGGGAGCAGCAGGCAGAAGGAAAGGAAGAAGCAGGCTCCCGGCTGAGCAGGGAGCCAGACGTGGGCCTCAATCCCAGGACTCTGGCATCATGACCTGAGTCAAAGGCAGATGCTTAATCAACTGAGCCACCCAGGCGCCGTCCCCCCTCCATGAATATTCTTATATGTCTTTTCACACATTTTGAATTCAGCACATTGCTGAAATCTCACATTAGTTCCAGTCATTATTTGGATTTTCTATGTGGAAAATTATGTTGTTTATGGATAAAGACGGTTTGACTTTTCCTGATCAATGTTTTGTTTTGTTTTGTTTTCTTTCCTTTATTGTATGTCCTTGAGTAGAATTTCTGGTGTAAAGTTAAACAGTAGGAATAGGTTTGACTTTTCCTGATCAATGTTTTTTTGTTTTGTTTTGTTTTCTTTATTGTATGTCCTTGAGTAGAATTTCTGGTATAAAGTTAAACAGTAGGAATAATAGTAGATATACTTGTCTCTTTATTTTTATTTTAAGTTGTGCTTCTGAGGTTTTACCAGCATTATATTGAATCTTAACGAATTTGCTGACAGTGGATTATTTTTTGACTTAAAAAAAAAAAAACCGTGACAATTTCATATAATTCAGCCTAATGTAATATTGGCTCTAAGATTTTCACTTACTGAATTAAGAAAGTTCCCTTCTATTCTTCATTTTGGAAACATCCTGAGGCATTGAATTATACTGAATGCTTTTATTATGTAATATTGTTCCCATAGTCTTTGAAAGGACACATTTTGCGATGTTGCACTCTTTATATTCCTATGGTAAATTCTTTTTGTTAGAATGCATTATTTTTTATGTATTTGGATTGGCTTTTTTTTTATTTATGATCTTTCGTTTGTGTTCATACATGAGGTTTTGCTATCTGAGTCATACTTGTTTCATTAAGATTTCGATGTTTTTTTTTTGCCTTTTTTTGGTTAAGGATTTTATTTAACTGTCAGAGAGAAAGAAAGAGAGCATGCAAGCATGGGAAGCAGGAGACAGAAGTAGGCTCACTGCTGAGCAAGGAGCCAGGCTCAGGACTCGACTCTGGGATCATGACCTCAGCTGAAGGCAGACACTTAACCCACTGAGCTACCCAGGGTCCCTTGTTTTTTTTATTCTTAAAACATTTATTTTAAGATATTTTAGACATACAAAAATTATAAAGAGCAACATAATGAACACCCATGTGCCTACCTATCAGCTTAGGAAGTAAAACATTTTGGATGAAGGTGAAGCCTCCTGTATATCTCTCTAATAGAATCCTTTCTCCCTTCTGCCCTTTGACTACTCACTAATCTGAATTTTGTTTTATCATTTCTCTGCATTTCTTTTTTTTTTAATTTTAATTTTTTCAATTTATTTATTTATTTTCAGAAAAACAGTATTCATTATTTTTTCATTTCTTAATATTTTTCTTATATTACTGTCTGTCTTTAGGGCACTTGATTTGCTTCCAAGTGATGCTTAACTGACATCCCAAAAGGATTGATAATATTGTTTTAAAATTATTTGGTTCCAAATATTTTTATCATTTTTATTGTGATTTCTACTTTAGCTTATGAACTATTTAGGATTTAGTTTCATTTTCAAGATGCATAGGATTTATATATGTGTATATACTCCCCTGTCCCATACTATAGTTACCTACACATATACAAACATACTATCTTTTATTGTGGTGTTTTAATTTAATTGCATGGGGGTATTGAATGACATCTGCATGATACTATTTCCATTGAGATTTCTCTTGTGTCCTAATACTTATCCAATTATTGTGAATGTTCTCTATTTACTTGAAAATTACATATAACTTCATTTTTTGGATGTAGGTCTCTACAACCATTATCAAATGGAGTTTATTTTCTCCAAAATATCTTTAATTCCATATTAATCTTTTTGTCTGCCTGATCTACTAGGTTGTAATGGAGATATATTAAAATTTTCACTGTGTTTATGTATTTCACTTTATTCTTGATGTAATCTGGTGCACTGTGATCTGTAGAACTGGATTCATTTCTACTTACTCTGCTTTGTACTGGGTGTGTACTTTCCCTTTGGAAATTTGTAGGTTTCTTCAGTTCTAGGTAAATTCTTAGCTATTATGTCTTTGAATTTCATTTTTTCCCCTCCTGTTTTCTTTTTTCCTCTGACACTATTAGACATATATTGGAACTTTTATCTATTCTCCACATTTCTTAAGTGCTTTTTTTGTTGTAATTTTTACTTTTATATCTTGTTCTAGGGAATTCTTCAGGATTATATTATTAAATTATTAAGTTAAATTTTAAAAATCTCCTGTATTGAGGGGTATCTGGGTGACTCAGTTGGTTAAGAGTCCCAACTCTTGATTTCAGCTCTGGTCATGATCTCAGGGTCATGAGATCAAGCCTTGCATAAGACTCTGCACTGAGTATAGAATCTGCTTGAGATTCTCTCTCTCACAGCCCCTCGCCCCTGCTCCTGTGTGTGCACATGCTCTCTCTCTCTCTTTCTCAAAAACAAACAAACAAACAAACAAACAAAAAACCCAGGGACACTTACGTGGCTCAGTTGGTTAAGAATCTGCTTTTGGCCCAGGTCATGATTCCAGGGTCCTGGGATGGAGCCCCACATTGGACTCCCTGCTCAGTGTGGAGCCTACTTCTTCCTCTTCCTCTGCTCGTCCCCCACTGCTCACTTTGTCTCCTGCTTTCTCTTTCTCAAATAAATAAATAAAATCTTAAAAAAAAAACAAAACCCCAAACTCCTATATTGAGATTTTTGATTTCACTGACTACATATTCAAGGATTCTCATATAGTCTGTCTTCATATTTATTAATTTATCAATTTTTAATTTGTAATTTTTTTAAAGTAAACTTTACCCCCAATGTAGGGCTTGAACTCACACCCTGAGATCAGTAGAGTCATGCTCTACTGACTGAGATAGCCAGCTGTCCCTAGTCTCTCTTTTTAAATAACTGCCAAGTATTTTCCTTCTCTGTTTTAATTTTATAGTTTGGGGTTTTTTTTTTTTTTTTTTAATTCCTCCCCTCCCCCAGATGAAAAATCCTAACTACTTATTTTAAAATTGTTTTCAGATTGTATAAATTAATTTTCATTTGAACTGAAATTATCTCTGGATTGTCAACTCCATTGGGTTTTTTTTAGCTCTTGGAATTGCACTGAAATTATAGACCAGTTTTGGGAGAATTGATATTTTAACAATATTGAGTCTTTCAGTCCATGAACCTGGTGTATTTTTACATCTATCTGGACCTTCAGTTTCTTTCAGAAGTGTTTATTGTTTTCAGTAGACATGACTCACACGTAATCTGTTTAAATGTATTTGTAAGTACTACATACTTCAGGTTTTAATGCTATTGTAAATGGTATTTAAAATTTTTTTCATTTTATAAGTGTTATTGCTGGTATAGAGAAATAGCATTGATTTTTTGCATATTGAATTTATATCCTGTGACATCAGACCCTTTCCTTATTTCTAGTAGCATTTTTGTACAGTGTAGACTACAATTAGATTATCTACAAATATTCAGTTTTATTTCTTTTCAATCTGTATATATTCCCTTTTCTTGTCCTTTGTACTGGCCAGGACCTTTATAATAGTACATTGTTGAATACAAGTGTTGAGCATGGACATACTGACCTTTTTGGCTGATATTGGGGAAGCATCCAGTCTTTCAGCACTATGTATGATATCAAATTCAGGCTTTTTCATAGATATTCTTTATCAGTTGAAGAATTTTCTGCAGTCCTCTGTTTGTTAGAGCTTTTATCATGAATGGAGCTTACATGTGTCAAATGCCTTTTCTGCAGAGAAAGAATTAAAGGGAATTTCTAAGATTTAATGCTATAATACACCTTTTAGAAGTGATTTAATTATATCTAACACATTTCTATATATTGTCTTTTCATTTTCCTGCAGTCCAAGATATTTTTAAATTTGTTTTGTATTTTTTCTCTGACTCATATGCGTGATTTAGGAATACAGTGTTTAATTTCCAAATATTTAGGGTTTTTTCAGGTATTTTCCTGTTATTTATTTCTATTTAATTTAATGGGGCTAGAGAATATAGTCTGCATGATTTCAGTCCTTTTATGTTTGTTGAGAGTTCTATGGCTCACAGTATCATCTTTCTTGATAAATGTTTTCCTGTGCACTTAGAAAAAAAAGTATATCCTTCTGCTGTTGGATGGAGTATTACATAAATGTCAATTAGGTCAAATTATTTGAATGTTGTTTTCACATTTTCCATACTCTTAGTGATTTTTTGATTGCTTATTTTATCAGTTACTAAGAGGAAAGTTATGAAATTCAGTTTGTTTTCATGTACTTTGATAGTATCTTATTAATTGGTTATACATTTAATTTTCTTATATCTTCTTGATTTTTGAAATTTGAAACTTGAAATTTGACAAATCAAATTTTTAATCAATATGAAAGGCTTCACTTTAACTTGGGTAATCTTTCTCTTTCTGAAGTCTACTCTGTATCAGATTAAGACAGTCCCCTAGCTTTCTTACGATATTCATATATTCATATGATACACCCTCTATCATTTTGCTTTTATCCTGAATCTTTAATTTTAAAAAAATTAAGATATAATTCACATATATAAAATATACCCATTTAAAGTGTACAGTTCAGTTAATTTTTATATATTCATGAAGTTGTGAAACAATCACCACTGATTCCAGAGCATTTTCATCACCCTATAAAGAAATCCAATACCAGGGGTGCCTGGGTGGCTCAGTGGGTTAAAGCCTCTGCCTTCTGCTCAGGTCATGATCCCCAGAGTCCTGGGATTGAGCCCTGTAGCAGGCTCTCTGCTAAGCAGAGAGCCTGCTTCCTCCTCTCTCTCTGCCTGCCTCTGTGCCTACTTGTGATCTCTGTCTGTCAAATAAATAAATAAAAAATATTAAAAGAAAAAGAAAAAGAAAAAGCAAAGAAATCCCATACCTGTTAGCTGCCTTTCCTCTTCCCTCTTCCCGAGACCCTGGCTACCACTAATTGGATTTCTAGGTCTATGGATTTGCTTATTCTGGACATTTATATAAATGAAATCATATAATATGTGGCCTTTTGTGGTCTGGCTTCTTTCACTTAGCATGTTTATAAGATTTATTCATGTAGCATCTGTTGGTACTTTATTTTTTTTTATGGTCAGATAATATTCCATTGTATGGATATACCACATTTTGCTAATCCATTCTTCAGTTGGTGGACATTTGGATTGTATCTGTTTTTTGGCTATTACGAATAATGCTGCTTGTATGTATTAATACTCTTGCTTGTATGTATAATACTCTTGTATGAATTTTGGGGTTGCTGTATGTTTTTAGCATTCTCAGGTATATACCTAGGAATTGCTGAATCTTACAGTAACTATTTAGTTTTTTTGATGAACTGCCAAACTTTTTTCTACAGTGACTATGCCATTAATATGTTTCCAGTAGCAAAGTGTGAGGGTTCCCATTTTTTGGGATACTCCCAAACACTTGTTTTTGTCCATCTTCTTAATTATCCTAAGATCCTAGTGGATGTGAAGAGGTATCTCATTATGGTTTTGATTTATATTTCCCTAATGACTAGTGATTTTGAACATTTTCATGAATTTATTGGTCATTTACTTATCTTCCTTGAAGAAATAGCTATCTTTTTTTGCTTCATGGGTTCTGGAACTCTGTTAAGTGCACATATATTTTCTTAAAATGTATGTCATATGTGTTTTTAATTGTGTCATTATAAAATGTCCTTTGTTTCTAGTCAATTTTTGTTTTAATGTCTATTTTGTCTGATATGAGTATAACTACTGCAGCTCTTTTTTGGTTACTGCTTGCATAGTTAATTTTTTCCATGCTTTTACTGTCAACCCATTTGTGTCTTTGGAGCTGAAGTGTGTCTCTTATAGACAACATATAGTGGGATTATAGTTTTTATCCATTTTATGAAGCTCTGCCTTTGCTTGGAGTAGTTGGTCAGTTTACCTTTCATGTAATCACAGACAAGGTAGAATTTGCCTCTTTCATTTTTCTATTTATTTTCTGCATGTGATGTCTTTTTTTGTTTCTCTGTTTCTGCATTAGTGCCTTTTGTGTTAACTGTTTTCTAGTGTACCATTTAATGCCTTTGTTTCTATTATTATATTTTTTAGTTATTTTCTTAGTGGTGGTCGTCCTGGGGTTCACAGTTAACATCTTAGTTTATAACAATCTAGTATAGATTAATACCAAATTTAATTTGAATAGCACACAAAACTTTTGCTTCTATTTACTTCCATTCCCTCTCTTCTTAATGATTTTATTTTCATGCAAATACATCTTTATACACATAAGCCTCATCAACACAGTTTGATAATTGCTGCTTTATGTAATTTTATTTGAAATAAGGATGGAGAAATAAGAGAAAAAAATTATACTGTTGTTATATTTATTTGTGTTTTTTTTTCTTTTTTTTCATGTGGTTGGGAGTTGTCTAGTGTTCTTACATTTCAACTGAAGGATTCTCTTTAATATATCTTGTAGGGAAGTTGTGCTAATGATCTGTACTGTTCATCCAAGAATATCTTAATTTTCCTTCCTTTTTGAAGAGAATTTTTTGTTGAAATTGAATTCTTATTTGAAAAAGTTGAAGTACAATATGCAAATATTATGAAATTCTTTTAGCACTTTGAATAAGTCATCCCACTTCCTTCTAGCTTCATGTTTCTGAAGCAAAATCAGCTGTTAAACCTATTGAGGAATTTTTTGTACTTGCTGAATCACTTCCTCTTGTATGGCATTAAAGATTCTCTCTTCATCTTTGTCTTTTGAAAGTTTGATTATGATGGATGTGGTTTCTTTAAGGTTGTTGGGTGTGTATATTGCAATTCTTTAAATTATGGAAGTTTTTGTCCATTATTTCTTTGAATATTCTTTCTGGCCATTTCTCCTCTTATTCTGGGGCTCCTATTACATCTATGTTGTTGCACTTAATGGTATCCCACAGATCTCTGAGAATCTATTCATTTTTCTTTATTTTTTCTTCCTGTTCTTTAGGATGATAATCTCAGTTGATATATTTTCAGGTTCACTTATTCTTTCTTCTGCTAGCTTCTCTAGTGAATTTTTTTTTTTCATTTCTGTCATGTACTTTTCAACTCGAATTTCTATTTGGTTCTTTTAAAAAATGATTTCTGCTTATTGATATTCCTTCTTTGATGAGACATTGTTGCCATACTTTATTTTAGATATTTAGGCAAGGTTTCCTTTAGTTCTTTGTACATATTTATAATAGGTGATTTAAAGTCTCTGTTTAGTAAAGCCAACTTCTGGGCTTCCTCAGAGGTAGTTTCTATTGACTGCTTCTCCCCTGTGTGGATCATACTCTTGTTTCTTTGTATATAATATTTTTTGTGGAAAATTGAACATTTTAAATAATATAACATGGAACTCTGTAAATCAAACTCCCCCCTATTTCTCAGGGTTCATTGTTTGCTATTGCTTTTTTTTTTTGTTTAGTTACTCTCCTGAGTTAAAGTCTGTATTCTTTGTCAGACCACCAGAGTCTCTTCTTGGTTAACTTAATGACTTGCTAATGACTGGATTTATATATCCTTTAAATGTCTTCAACCAGTAAGTCTCCCAGTCTTTGCTAATGATCTCTGTGTGCTTGTTGGGCATGTTTTCTGAGCCCTACAGGGAGTTTACAACTCTGGCTTTGCCTTCATTTCCAACTATCCCAAAGCCTCAAGGTCAGTGAGAGGTGAGAGATTAGGGTTTCATCAGGTCATTTCTGGGCACATGCACAGCCCTGAAAATGTGCATGATCTTCTAAATTGCCAAGAATATATTTTACTTCTCAAAGACAGTACCCTACCCAGCCCTCACACGCCCATATACATGATTTTCCAGCTTTACCTTTTAAGCATTTTGATCAGGTTATGTTTTGCCTCTCTTGTGATCACTGCCTCAGGCATCTGTGGTGTTAAACAATTGCTACTGATTGTATTTGACAATTGCCCTGAGGAGAAAGGCTCTTTATATGAGTGAACTCCAGTTCAAGTCAAATAGAATCCCTGTGAATGAGGGCTTCCAGGGTACTGTCAGATCAAATAATGACAGTTTCCTAGGGATGGAGCTTTTGGGTAGCACTAAACCTGTTCTCCTCCAGTGTCTGTGGGACTGCTGGTTTTCATGGCTACTATAATTCTAAGGATTTTGGTCTTCAAGGCTTCAGAAGACCTGAGTAGAGGAGATTGGGAGTAGAATACATTAACATACCACAATATCACTGTTTTAACCAAAGTTCAGCTATTTTTCTCCAATAAATGCTCTTCAGATTGTTGCACATCTCTGGTTAGTTTTTAGAGCTGTAAAATGTTCATTTTGACAGTTGTTGGTAGTATTCCCTTTTGCTTTTATAGAGGGGCTGATTTTTAGAGGCATTTGATCTACCATTCTGAAAGTACCGTTTCATTTTTTTAAATACTTTTTAAATTTTTTAATAAACATATGATGTATTTTTATCCCCAGGGGTACAGGTCTATGAATTGCCAGGTTTACACACTTCACAGCACTCACCACAGCACACCCCCCACAATGTATATAACCCCACCACCCTCTCTCCCGACCCTCCTCCCCCCAGCAACTTTCAGTTTGTTTTGTGAGATTAAGAGTCTCCTATGGTTTGTCTCCCTCCCTATCCCATCTTGTTTCATTTATTCTTTTTCAACCCCGAAATCCTCCACATTGCATCTCCACTTCCTCATATCAGGGAGATCATATGATAGTTGTCTTTCTCTGATTGACTTATTTTGCTAAGCATAATACCCTCCAGTTCTATCCATGTTGTCACAAATGGCAAGATTTCATTTCTTTTGATGGCTGCATAGTATTCCATTGTATATATATATACCACATCTTCTTTATCCATTCATCTCTTGATGGACATTAGGTTCTTTTCATCGTTTGGCAATTGTGGACATTGCTGCTATAAACATTCGGGTGCACGTGTCCCTTCGGATCACTACGTTTGTATCTTTAGGGTAAATACTCAGTAGTGCAATTGCTGGGTCATAGGGTAGCTCTATTTTCAACTTTCTGAGGAACCTCTGTGCTGTTTTCCAGAGTGAAAGTACCTTTTCTATGTCTGTCTTTATCTTTAAAGGAATTTTCTTTGAAGACCACATATTATGTCTTGCCTTTTTATCTAATCTGAACAATTTCTATTTAATTAGAATGCTTAGAATATTTGTATTCATGTAATTATACATGTGGTTGTTTTATTTTCTATTTGTCCCATCTGATTTTCTTTACCCATCCTCCTTCCCTGATTTCTTTTTGGAAAGGTGCTCAGAGTTCTATTAAAGCATGGCAGAATTTGTAGAATTGTGGATGAGAAAAACTCATGCTTTCTTGCATATATTACACATTGGAAAGAGAGTCAGTAGTTTCTAGTAGGGTAATTAGAGCAGCTGTGCTACTTCATAGAAATAGAATATAAGTGACAAATTTGAACCAAGGATGTAATTTTAAATTTTTTACCAGCTACATTTTTAAAAGTTAAAAGAAGTAGATAAATTAGTTTTAATAATAATTTTATTTAGATTAATATATTCAAGGCCTTAGTTATTAATGAGATATTTTATGCTGATTTTATAATGAGTCTTCAAAATCTTTTTGAATACAAGTCTTCAAAATCTTTAAAATCCTTTATTTTACACTCAGTATTTATCTAAATTTTGGACTAGCCACAACTATAGGCATAAGTGGCTTTGAGATACCACATTGAGTACTGTGGAGTTAGAGGGATTCTAACAGATTTGATTTTAATGAGGCATAGTAAGAAATGAAGGTGATGGGGAACATGAAATTTGCTGAGGACATGGATTTTAATAGATTTTAATGATCAGTGGGGGAATATATTAGGACAGAAGTGGAAAACAATAAGAGGGAGATGGAGTCAAAATATCTGGCACAGAAAATAATCTTAGCTGCTATGTACAAAGAGACATGAAGTCTTAGTAATTTATTCAGTTCAGGAATGTGTTGAGATGACAAATGATAATGATTTTCAGTCTAACAATAGCTATAGCTAGTATTAGTTGAATGCTCTGTTAGGCACTTTTCTAAGCACTTTTGAATGTTTTGTATTCATTCATTTGCTGTGTCATTTTAAATAAGTGTATCATCTATACTTTTGGGGGGCTCTGTTGTTATCATATATAAAAAATATGAAGCTGTACTTGATAATCTCTAAGCTTCTCCTAAATACCAAAGTCTATGGTTTTGGATATATTGATGAGGAAAATAAAGTTTCTGTCCTCAGCAATTAATTTAAAAAGGTGAGATGTATCCACTAAATTAAAATGTGTGGAGATAATAACTGGGCCTTAAGAGAACTACAAAATGTTATGAGAATCTAAAATGTATTTACTTGAGTATAGTAGATTCGTGGTATATGTTTGGATTAGATGGAAATGAATAATGATAGCTGGTGAGTCAAGAGAAGTTTTGTGTAGGAGATGCAGTTGATTGATTGATTGATGTAAGCCTTGGGAAGTAGTGAGTGTAAATGAGGAGGAGGAGATGGAATGGAGTGTTGAATAATCATCCAGATAATGGGAGAATGTAATGTGTGTATTCAGAGGATAATAAAAAATACTTTGTATTATTGGGGAGCCATTGAGAAATATTACTATGTGGGTAAGTTGGATTCGAATCTTAGAGAGCCTTTAATATCCTACTAAGTGTGTGGTTGATCACTGCCAATGAAATATGGCAGGGACTGGGGAGACTGTGCCATGTAGTTTTTAGAAACCTTATATTTTGTGCCTATACTTTCTGTCAATGATGAGGCTAATTAAGTGCAATTTCATATTTAAAAATTTTCATTGGGCTAGAAACCTATAATCCACTGGCTTTGAAACTTTGTCATATTGCTTTTGATGAGGGTGTATATGGGCTGCTATTTAGAATGGTACAGGTCAGATTTGTGCTTTTTATTGCTAGTTTTTGTGTGTCCTCTAGGATAGAGCTGTGTTTCTGCTGAGTCTTAATCCTTTGTGATTAAATGATGCTGAGTAAGTTTATGTCAGCATTCAGCATAAAGTGGGTGCCTAAGGCTGACTGTTTAAAACTGTTAGTGTCTGTCCCAAGAGCCAGTACACAGAGCTTCAAATGTGGCACAAAGAACCAAATGGAAAATCATAGATTTCTCAGAGGGATGGAAGTTATAAAGGCATTTCATTTAACTCTGCAAACATGAGGATCTCTCTCTCCTTTTTTTATTTGAGCTTAATTTTATTAGCTTAGCAGACTAGTGGTTTTATGTAATGCCTTGTAAATTATTTTAGTAGGATAGTTCAGGGGATTCGTAAAGCAGTTACATCTCTCTATCTAATTTCATTCAGGTAACTTGTCCAGGAGTGGTGCTGAAAGACAAGGAGGACATCTATCTTAGCATCTGTGTGTTTGGCCAATACAAAAAGACACAATGTGTCCCAGCCAATTTTCCACTGGTCTTCAATGCCAGAATGGTGTTTGAAAAGGTGAGTTCAAATATCAGATCAAATATTTACACATAATCAGAGTACTTCCGAATTTTTAATGAAAACCCAGAACACAAATTATTGTTGCTGACTATATACTTTTGTTTATTCAAAAGGAGATTTGTAATTTAAATCTGAAAATAAATATTCATTATTTATGCATTGAATCAGTTGCCTCTTTTTTCAGGATGGATCAGTTTATTTCTAAAATTGTGTTAGTGGGCTTTATTTAAAATAGAGCACCTGAGTATTAAATAATTTTTATAAAAAAGGGAGAGGAGACATTAATAGGTATTTACAATGGTAAATGTGAATAGGTATTTACAATTTACAATGGCTATCTTGTGGTACTTCATTCTATGAGTTTCTTTTCTATTTTTCCCTGAAACTGCTGCTTCTGGTTATTACTAATCATATTCCTCACTTTTTTATTTCCTTCTTTCCTTCCTTCCTTCCTTCCTTCCTTCCTTCCTTCCTTCCTTTTCCTTTTCTTCGGCAAGGAGTTACCCATGTCTCCCTCTGCTTCATGCACTGTTCTATAGGTACTGGGTAAACAAGACAAACAGCCTCCTCTCTCAGAGCTTTCATTGTAATATGAGAAACAGAAAATAATCAAGTAAACACAGGAATAATGCAATTTTAGATAGTGGTAAGTGTCATGAAAGAAGTAAAGGGGGGCACCCGGGTGGCTCAGTGGTTAAGCCGCTGCCTTCGGCTCAGGTCATGATCTCAGGGTCGAGTCCGCATCGGGCTCTCTGCTCAGCAGGGAGCCTGCTTCCTCCTCTCTCTCTCTGCCTGCCTCTATGCCTACTTGTGATCTCTATCTGACAAATAAATAAATAAATAAAATCTTTTAAAAAAAATTCTCTTCCCCACTGTTTAAAAAAAAAAAAGTAAAGGGAAGGCAGGGGGACAGGGAGGGGCTGAGTGATTAGGGGGATTATCTAATTTAAAGGATAGAGAAGGCAGTAACATTTAAGCTGAACCTGAATTATGAGACAGTTATCAGTTATTCAAAGGTCTAGGGGAAAAGTATTCAAAGCAGAGGAATAGCAAATATAGAGGCATCTTGTTGGCAGTAAGTTTGATGAGTTGCAGGAGCACGAAGAAGGCCAGTATGACCACGGAAACAAGCAGGGGAGGAACTGGAGGTGAAGATCAAGCACGGATGAAGTTAGAGAGGGTGCGTCGGCTAGCCATAATATGTAATTGTCAAATCCTCCATAGTGATCATGGGAAGCAGAGATGAAGTGACAGTCTTCAATAATGTCAAAAGTTTCTTTGGGGGGCACCTGGGTGGCTCAGTGGGTTAAGCCGCTGCCTTCGGCTCAGGTCATGATCTCAGGGTCCTGGGATCGAGTCCCGCATCGGGCTCTCTGCTCAGCAGGGAGCCTGCTTCCCTCTCTCTCTCTCTGCCTGCCTCTCCGTCTACTTGTGATTTCTCTCTCTGTCAAATAAATAAGTAAAATCTTAAAAAAAAAAAAAAGTTTCTTTGGTTGGGAAAGGAGTATTTGGGGAATGAGAGGGAAAACACAGAGTGTTGTTTTTTTATGTGTATATTCCTCTCACTTCCTCCTCTCCACCTTGCCTCCCTCCCTGCTCTCCCTCTGTAGGTGTTCCCTGAAGCAGTTGACCCTGGAGATGTGGTTGCACAGCTTGAATGTAAGTCTTTAACTTTTAATTCCTGATTCTAGGACATTTTAGAATTATGCTTCTTAATCTTGGGTCAGGTAAAAGTTAAAAAGAGTCTACTAAGAATTTTAAAAATCTTGAGTTGATAATTTAAAACAATTTTTTTAAGATTTTATTTATTTATTTGCCAGAGAGAGAGAGAACGAGCAAGCACAGGCAGGCAGAGTGGCAGCAGAGGCAGAGGGAGAAGCAGGCTCCCCGCCGAGCAAGGAGCCCAATGTGGGACTCGATCCCAGGATGCTGGGATCATGACCTGAGCCAAAGGCAGCCGCTTAACCAACTGAGCCACCCAGGCGTCCCTTATTTTAAAACAATTTTTAAAAACATTTTTCAGAATAAGAATATACCTGGAAATAATGAAATATACATGTGCTGTACAGAGGCTGAGAGTTTTTGCTTTTTCTGTATTAGGTCTGTGGGTATCAAAAAGACTTACTTGAACCTTATATTGATTAAGATGATATGAAGTGTTTTTGATGTAAAGATAGAGATCCATGTTGGGTGGGGCTTTGCCCTGCAAACAAGCATATGTCTTTAACCCCAGTGTATTACAAATTAATAGAGTAAATAATAGAATATTGAAGTAATGGCAGCTTAAAATTATATATGATTTGCATTTTTTATTGCATCTAATATGTTGGTAAATTATTTGAAGTGACATTTTCAAGACTGTGAGTAATAGTAAATTACTCAAAGTACTAGGAATCAACTATAAAAAGATACAATTATTTTTGAGGGCAGCAATGCAAAGCTGTATATATATTTGGGAATAAGTTACTCAAGCTCAGGGTATGAAATGAAAAGCTCTGTTATCTATTCTTGTGATTAGAGAGGGATCTGAGATCACCGGTTTGGTCTAATAAATATCTGTGGTTCAAAACATCAACAATAATGGGCATCATCAATGTCACCTGTTTTTTCCCCCTGCACCCCACTGGGATTCCAGCCTTGTAGAAACATGGAACCCAGCACCTTGCTGGAATCTGGGCATATGGGGAGAAATAGGCCAGCTTACTGTCTTATCTTTGTGAATTATACAGTTTAATGATTCGTCTCCAGAGAACTCTTTATGGCCAGCGTCAATACCTTATTTATTTTTTTGTAGTTGTTCTAGTGCTTGATATTCTATCTTTCACCGTGGTGGATTAGGTAAGCAGCAGTTTGGTGTTAGTAGGTAAATGCCTTTTCTAAAATTAACATTAAATAAACGTTAATATTTCTTGTACATCTTCTTCAGTAACTGGGAAATTGTTTTGTGTATCTTAGAAAATAAGAATTCTGATATCTAAATATCTAAATATTATCTAATATCTAGTATTATCTCATCTAAATATGAGATAATTATTTCATTCTGAAATTCTTTTTTTCAAAACACAATTCTTTTTTTTACTATTTGTGTTTTTTTAAAAGATTGATTTATTTATTTGAGAGAGAGAAAGAGAAGGAGAGTGGGAGAGTGGGAGCAGGGGAAGGGATAGAGGGAGAGAATATTCAAGTAGGCTCTTACTGAGCTCAGGGCCCCATACAGGGCCCAGTCTCACAGACCATGAGATCAGGACCTGGACCAAAACCAAGAGTTGAATGCTTAACTGACTGAACTACACAGGTACCCCTTTTTTTCTATTTGATTTGAAATTTGGGGACTATAATAAGAGTACTTAGTGGTTATTATTGTGGTTATTATTATTTGGAAACGTTCTTGCCTTGCTTTTCCTGATTTAGTTTTTCTCTTAGGTCTCTTCCCATCTTACTGATTCTACTTTTTGGTATCTTTCTCAAACTCCTCTTTCTCTGCTCTGTCTTTAAATATTACTATTCCACTGGCGTTACTTCTCCGGTCTCTTTTTATGTATTTATTTTCTATTTTTCTTCTTGTATTCTGCTCTCCAAAGACTAGGCTTCATGTATTCTCCATCTTCTGAAGACTTACATGTCAGTCCTTATCTTTGACCTCTCTTGTGAGCTATGGCTCCCCTTTTTCTTTTACTTTTTTTCTCTTAAGTTTATAGTCTTTCATTGTCCACTAACCTTATTAATATGAAAAATTAAAAACATACTAAGAGTGGTGAGAATGGGACAATGAAGTCCAATATACCTATTGTCCAGTTTCAACAATTTTCAACACATTATCAGTTTTATTACATGTGCACTCTGCCACTTAAAGTAATTGTGGTTATCTTTAAAAGCACATCTTTACATCATTTTACCACAGGTATTCTAGCTACACATACACGCATACCACTATGCTGGTATCATGCAAGGAAATTAATTATTTCTTAATAATATCAAATATGTAGTCATTATGAAGATTTCCCCACTTGTCACCAAAACATCTTTTTACAGTTGGTTTGCTAAAATCAGAATCCAATCAAGGTATAGTTCATACTCTATGTATCA
Source organism: Mustela putorius furo (assembly GCF_011764305.1). Taxonomy (NCBI): domain Eukaryota; kingdom Metazoa; phylum Chordata; class Mammalia; order Carnivora; family Mustelidae; genus Mustela; species Mustela putorius. Next base: position 37,771,503 of record NW_025422005.1, on the reverse strand, counting down.
GTGTTTACCTCTTGAATCTTTTTCTCTGTATTTGTGCCCCTCACTTTTTTTTTTTAAGATTTTATTTTTAAGTAATCTGCATAGCCATCGTGGGGCTCAAACCTACAACCCCAACGTCAAGAGTCACACGCTCCACCGACTGAGCCAGCCAGGCACCCCTTTACTGCTGTGAATTTACTAGAAAAACCAAGTCCTTTAGAATATCCTTTAACTTAGATTGACTGATTGCTTCCTTAAAGGGCTGTTGAGTTGTTTATTACTGTATTATGTAAACTGATAATTAGATCTAGAGGTTTGATTAGATCTAGAGGTTTAATTTTTGGCAAGAATCCTTCAGAGTTGATTCTGTGTACTTGTTGTAAAATATCAAGTTGTATATGAGTCTGATGGTCTTAAGTTTAGTGATGTTAAAATTGATGATTTAGCTCCAGGCAGTACCAGCCTGATTCTTCCATTGCAAAGTTCCTCATCAGTCTTTCCTCAAGTAACTTTGAGATCTGTCTTTTAAGTAGGGATTACAAAGTGTGATTTTCCTAATATTGTCACCTTCTGTATTTATTAGCTGGAATTCCTCTGTAAAAGAAATCTTCTTTATTAGCAATTTGTTTACTCTGAAACATAGTTCTTCAAGAAAGCCAGAGTCATTCTTCTCTTCTTCCCTTATAGTAATAGCTTTAGTGAGGCATAATTTGCATATCACAAAATTCATCATTGTAATTGTACTTAAATGATTTCTAGAAAATTTATGCAGTTGTGAACCATCCTCACGATTCAATTTGTGATACTGCCATGACCCAAAAATTTCCCTAATGGTCATCTACCAGCATTCCTTATGGCCACTTCCCATCCCCAACAACCACAGATCTATTTTCCCTCTTTGCCTTTTCTAGAAATTTCATGTGTATAGATTCATATAATATATAGCCTATTGTGTCTGGCTTCTTTCACTTAAAATAATATTTTTGAGGGAGAAGGGGGTGGGATTATGGACACTGGGGAGGGTATGTGCTTTGGTGAGTGCTGTGAAGTGTATAAACCTGGTGATTCACAGACCTGTACCCCTGGGGATAAAAATATATGTTTATAAAAAATAAAAATTTAATAAATAAATAAATAAATAAAGTGGGTCTGTCCACTAAGCCATAAAAAAAAATAATAATATTTTTGAGATCTATCCATGTTGTTTTATGTATTAGTACTTCATTCCTCTTTATTGACAAGGTAGTATTCTATTGTATGAAATTTATTTCCCTTTCCAAAACTCCAAAACATTAGAGTGAAATTAAAGATCAGCTAAAAAAAGCAAATGAAATGACACAGCATGTTTATAGATCAGAGATAGTTCATGAAGGCAGTTCTTCTAAAAATTTTTTCTACATTTAACATTATTTCTATTTTATGGACATTTGGATGAGCATTGCATTATTTCTAGTTTTTGGCTCTTATGAACAGTATTGCTATGAATATATGGCTATAAGCTGGATTGTATAATGTTTAACTTTTTAAAAGATTTTATTTATTTATTTGCGAGAGAGAGTAAGACAGTGAGGAAGAGCATTAGGGAAGAGGAGGGGCAGAGGGAGGGGGAGTAGCAGGCTCCCTCCTGAGCCGGGATCCTAGGGCCATGACCTGAGCAGAAGGCAGACAATCAACTGAGCCACCCAGGCGCCCCTGTGTTTAACTTTTTTTTTTCTTTCCATTTTTTAAAAATTTAATTTCTTTTCAGTGTAACAGAATTCATTGTTTATGCACCACACCCAGTGCTCCATACAATACGTGCCCTCCGTAATACCCACCACCAGGCTCCCCCAACCTCCTACCCTCCACCCCTTCAAAACCCTCAGATTGTTTTTCAGAGCCCATAGTCTCTCATGGTTCATTTCCCCCTCCAATTTCCCTCAACTCCCTTCTCCTCTCCATCTCCCCATGTCCTCCGTGTTATTTCCTTTGCTCCACAAATAAGTGAAACCATATGATAATTAACTCTCTCTGCTTGATTTATTTCACTCAGCATAATCTCTTCCAGTCCCGTCCATGTTTCCATGTTGCTACAAAAGTTGGGTATTCATCCTTTCTGATGGAGGCATAATACTCCATAGTGTATATGGACCACATCTTCCTTATCCATTCATCCATTGAAGGACATCTTGGTTCTTCCCACAGTTTGGCGACTGTGGCCATTGTTGCTATAAACATTGGGGTACAGATGGCCCTTCTTTTCACTAAATTTGTATCTTTGGAGGTAAATACCCATAGTGCAATTACAGGGTCATAGGGAAGCTCTATTTTTAATTTTTTGAGGAATATCCACTCTGTTTTCCAAAGTGGCTGCACCAACTTGCACACCCACCAACAGTGTAAGAGGGTTTCCCTTTCTCACATCCTCTCCCACACACGTTGTTTCCTGTCTTGCTAATTTTGGCCATTCTAACTGGTGTTAGGTGGTATCTCAATGTGGTTTTAATTTGAATCTCCCTGATGGCTAGTGATGATGAACATTTTTTCATGTGTCTGATAGCCATTTGTACGTATTCATTGGAGAAGTGTCTGTTCATATCTTCTGCCCATTTTTTGATATGATTATCTGTTTTGTGTGTGTTGAGTTTGAGAAGTTCTTTATAGATCCTGGATATCAGCCTTTTGTCTGTACTGTCATTTGCAAATATCTTCTCCCATTCCGTGGGTTGCCTCTTTGTTCTGTTGACTGTTTCCTTTGCTGTGCAGAAGCTTTTGATCTTGATGCAGTCCCAAAAGTTCATTTTTGCTTTGGTTTCCTTTGCCTTTGGAGACATATCTTGAAAGAAGTTGCTGTGGCTGATATCGAAGAGGTTACTGCCTATGTTCTTCTCTAGGATTCTGATGGATTCCTGTCTCACATTGAGGTCTTTTATCCATTTAGAGTTTATCTTTGTGTACGGTGTAAGAGAATGCTCGAGTTTCATTCTTCTACATATAGCTGCCCAGTTTTCCCAGCACCATTTATTGAAGAGACTGTCTTTTTTCCACTGTATATTTTTTCCTGTTTTGTCGAAGATTATTTGACCATAGAGTTGAGCGTCCATATCTGGTCTCTCTACTCTGTTCCACTGGTCTATGTGTCTGTTTTTATGCCAGTACCATGCTGTCTTGGTGATCACAGCTTTGTAGTGAAGCTTGAAATCAGGTAACGTGGTGCCGCCAGCTTTATTTTTGCTTTTCAACATTTCCTTAGAAATTCGGGGTCTCTTCTGATTCCATACAAATTTTAGGATTATTTGCTCCAGCTCTTTGAAAAATACTGGTGGAATTTTGATTGGAATGGCATTAAAAGTATAGATTGCTCTAGGCAGTATAGACGTTTTAACAATGTTTATTCTTCTGATCCAAGAGCATGGAATGGTCTTCCATCCTTTTGTATCTTCTTCAGTTTCTTTCATGAGTGTTCTATAGTTCCTCGAGTACAGATCCTTTACCTCTTTGGTTAGGTTTATTCCCAGGTATCTTATGGTTCTTGGTGCTATAGTAAATGGAATCGATTCTCTAATTTTCCTTTCTGTATTTTCATTGTTAGTGTATAAGAAAGCCACTGATTTCTGTACATTGACTTTGTATCCTACCACGTTACTGAATTGCTGTATGAGTTTTAGTAGTTTGGGGGTGGAGTCTTTTGGGTTTTCCATATGAAGAATGATGTCATCTGCGAAGAGAGAGAGTTTGACTTCTTCATTGCCAGTCTGGATACCTGTTTAATTTGTATTCTCTTCTCTTAAGTTTCTTCTAGTTTCTTGGGCTCTGTCCTAGCTTTCTGGTTTCTTGGGCTCTGAACTCTGGGTGGTCAGTTTCTATAGTTCTTACAGGTTGCCAGACTACCGTCTTTGGGACTTACCTTAAACCTTTTGAATTCACCAACTACTAGAATGGGCTAGCATTTGCCCAGTTTCAGCTATTTTTCTCAAATTGACCTGTGCTTCCCAGTGAGCACCTGCTGGCTATTTTGGGGATCTCTTCCCAGGTCCTTTAGATTGCCCCTTACTTCCTTCTGCTTCCCTGAATAGATAGATGGTGATGTCCATGGGTTTTGTGACTGTGAGTGGTTTGTAGAGATATCTTATCACCTTACTTTTTTTTTTTTTTTTTTTAAGATTTTATTTATTTGTCAGAGAGAGCGAGCGGGAGCGAGCACAGGCAGACAGAGTGGAAGGCAGAGTCAGACGGAGAAGCAGGCTCCCTGCAGAGCAAGGAGCCCGATATGGGACTCGATCCCAGGACGCTGGGATCATGACCTGAGCCGAAGGCAGCTGCTTAACCAACTGAGCCACCCAGGCGTCCCACCTTACTTTTTTATAAATGTTGTCCATAGGTTTATGGTTTTGCTATGTAATTGCTGCGTCTGTTTTTATGAGGGGATTTGGGAAAACAAACTCTGGTGCTTCTGCTTTTATTTTCTGCTTTGTGTTTTTGTTTCTGCCTTTCATATTAGAGGATGTCATCAAATTATTGGCCATCTGTTCATATTTGAAGAGCAGAAGACTAGTATGCTTTTAGAAATTATATGCCAAAGATGCCTGGCACTACTAATTACTGAATCTGTTGGGGTTCCTCCTCGATGGAGATTGTCAGTATGGACTTTCAAGTTAAGATAATTTCTCTGGGTCATCTTATTGGAAAACTTAGGATTCGGCATCTTTTTATGTCTTTTCTCTTTAGCTGGTCATGTTCAGTAGAAAAATAAGTTATATCTTTCTCCTAGAGGCTATAAACTTGGCTACTACTGATTTTAGAACCTTGTGGAAGAACCAGCTGTGGTAAAGTATCAATATGTAGCCCAGACTCTTCATCTACCTGTTTTTAGATAGTACCCCTGCTATCAATGATATCTGCTGTTTCCATTCCAAGGACAACAATGAGCAGGACAAGGATGACTAATCTTCCCTCTTGCCTCATCTTCCCTCCCTCCCTTCCACCCTTTTCTCCCTGTCCCACCCTCTCCAAAAAATAAACTTCCAAACTTACCTGCTTGGATATGAGGAAAGACAGTTTCCTAGCAGTGTACACTGAAGGAAGGATCTGGGTTTTTGACTGCTTCTTAAACTTTCAGCTGCTCTGGCTTTTAGCCCCATTGATTCTGTCATTTCCAGAGGTACCTGGCACCACCAATTACTAAATCTGTTATTACTAAATCTGTTAGGAATTCCTGAGTATAACATGGATTGCTTCTAAGATTTCCTGTCTATTGGCTTAAGATCCTTTCTCCTGTTAACTCAGTTACCACTTCTGTTCAAATTGTTTCCTCTCAGGTTTTGCCATTGAGAGAGAGAGAAAGAGAGAGAGAGGAGTGTGTGTGTGTGTGTGTGTGTGTGTGTGTGTGTGTGTGTGTGTTTGTTTGATCTTTTGTTTTTTTATTGAGGGTTCAGAAGGGAACATAGCTAATGTGTATGTTTAACCTACCATGTTTAACTCAAGCATCTATTTATAGTTCTTTGAAATATTGCAGTGTGAGGGATGCCTGGGTGGCTCAGTTGATTAACCATCTGCCTTCAGCGCAGATCATGATCCCAGGGTCCTCAGATCAAGTCCCATGTTGGCCTCCTTGCTCAGTGGGGAGCCTGCTTCTCCCTCTGCCTGCTCTGTCTGCCACTCCCCCTGCTTATGGTCTCTCTAAAAAGTAAGTAAATAACATCTTAAAGAAAAAAAAAAAGGAAATTGCATTACAGTGTGTATACCTGTGTAATCAGAAGAAATAGAGCATTGCTAGAACTTATATCACCCTTAATCGCTATTTCCTCTCTATTTCACAAAAGAATTTCCATTTTAATGTCTAATATAATTTAGCTTTGTGTATTTTGGAACACTAAATAAATGGAGTCATACTGTGTGAATTCTTTTGTGCCTGACTTTGTTGCTCAGCATTTTGCTTGAGAAATTTATCTGTGGTGTTGTAACTAATCCATTCATCTTTACTGCTGTATAATATTTTATTACATGACTCTACTCCAATTTATTTATTCTGTTCTTTGTGGACATTGATGGGCATTTAGGTTACTAGTTTTTGCTAATATTTTAAAAGATTTTATTTACTTATTTGACAGAGAGAGAGATCACAAGTAGGCATAGAGGCAGGCAGAGAGAGAGGGGAAATCAGGCTCCCGATCAAGCGGAGAGCCCGATGGGGGGCTCTATCCCAGGACCCTGAGATCATGACCCAAGTGGAAGGCAGAGGCTTAACCCACTGAGCCACCCAGGTGCCCTGCTATTTTGAATAATGTTGCTGTGAGCATTTCTGATTACATGACTTGGTGCTCATGAGCATGCATTTCTATTTGGTGTATACATAGAAGTAGAATTGTAGTGTCTTAGGGTCAACATGAGCAGACATTGCCAAACAGTTTCAGTGTTGTTCTACCAGTATACACTCTGCCATGGATGAAAGTAGTTCTCCATGTCTTTCCCAACTCCTGGCATTGCTGGACTATTTCATTTTAGTTATTATAATGGGTGAATAATGGTTTTATTGGGCATTTATCTGAAGACAAATCAGGTAGACCAATTCTTTATTTATTTACCAATCTTTCTGGACACCTTTTTATAATATATGTGAAGTGTTTTATTCATTTCTGTATCAGATTTTCTTATTAATTTGTAGGAATGTTCTATATTTTCTAGTTACAAATCCTCTGTTAGTTTCCTGTAATGCAGTATCTTCTACTCTGTGGCTTGCATTTTTTATCTATTAGTTGTTCTTTTGATGCACAAATTACTTTTAAGATAGCCTAATTTAATAATGTAGTTTGAGTTATTAATTTTTTTTTATGCTTAGTGCTTTTTTTTTTTTTTTTGGTCATGTTTAAGAATTCTTTTTTTTGGGCGCCTGGGTGGCTCAGTGGGTTAAGCCGCTGCCTTCGGCTCAGGTCATGATCTCAGAGTCCTGGGATCGAGTCCCGCATCGGGCGCTCTGCTCAGCGGAGAGCCTGCTTCCCTCTCTCTCTCTCTCTGGCTGCCTCTCCGTCTACTTGTGATTTCTCTCTGTCAAATTAATAAATAAAATCTTAAAAAAAAAAAGAATTCTTTTTTTTTAAGATTTTATTTATTTATTTGACAGAAAGAGATCATGAGTAGGCAGAGGCAGGCAGAGAGAGAGAGAGGAGGAAACAGGCTCCCCGCTGAGCAGAAGGCTGGACGTGCAGGGCTCCATCCAAGGACCCTGGGATCATGACCCGAGCCGAAGGCAGAGGCTTTAACCCTCTGAGCCAGCCAGGCACCCCATGTTTAAGAATTCTTCATTTATTTACCAATCTTTCTGGATACCTTTTTATAATATGTGTGAAGTGTTTTGTTCATTTCTGTATCAGGTTTTCTTATTAATTTGTAGGAATGTTCTATATTTTCTAGTTACAAATCCTCTGTTAGTTACCTGTGATGCAGTATCTTCTACTCTGTGGCTTGCATTCTACTCTGTGGCCTACCCTATGTTATGAAGATGCTCTTCTATCTTCTGTCTTCTAATCTAAAAACCTTATACCTTTACTTTTTACATTTATATTTATACTTTACCTGGATTTCATTTTTATCTATGGTTTGAAGTAGGGATAAAATTTCATTTTTATTTTATATATGTGTGTGTAAAATGCTATTTGGCGAAAAAACTTTTCTTATTCTCATCACTCTATAATGTTACTTTATCATAAATTAAGTGCCTCCATATATGCAATTTTTTTTCTAGAGTCTCTGCCCTGTTTCATGGGTCTGTTTGTCCATTCTTGCGTATATACTATGCTTTCTTAATTACTGTAGTTTCAGTTTTGATATCTGGTAGTTTGAGTCCTCCAGGTTTATAATTTTTGAAAATTATCTTATCTATTTTTTTGTGTTGTGTCTAATGTACTAATTTTAACCCTGTGTACTCATCAGTGATTAGTGACATCTGTGTATATCAGTAATGACCATTCACCAAGACTTAGTGTTTCCATTGCCGAAAAAGGTTTCTGTGTGCCTCTACCAGTCAGTGCTCCCCTCAAAATAATCACTATTCTGACTTTTATCAACATTGATTATTTTTGTCTATTCTTGACCTTCATATAAATTAAATCATAGAATATATTTCTTTGATATGGCTCATATCTGTGTGAATCATCTGTGTTGTTTGTCTCAGTAAACCATTCTTTTTTATTTCCCTTTGGTATTCCACTGTATGACTATACTATAATTTATTCATTTTTCTATCAGGATTATTTTTAGTCTTGGATTTTGATGAATAAAGCTACTATGGGTATTTTTATAAATATTTTGGTAACCATATATATTCATTCTCTTGGTGTAGTCTTAGGAGTAGAATTTTTGGGTCATAGATTAGGTATATAATTAGTTTAGTTAATAATGCTTAACAGTTTCCCAAAAATAACTATAACTATTCCTAGTTGTTTGGTGTATTGGACATTGTATGTGAAAAATTGTAGAAAAAAATGGGGGCATGGCATCATGCTATCTTTCTCCAGATAACTTTTCTTTGCTTTTATTTGCCTGTTCTAGGCGACAAGTAACTGGCAATCCTTGATCATGTCAGTCTGATGTCACTAATTAAGGTCATTTGAAGCCAGGTTTCAGTCCTTGTCAAAACCAGGTTATTTCCAGTTCATCTTTGTTCCTGGGCCCTTTCAGGAGCTTAAGTATAAAAAATGTATGAAAACCTCTCCTTGTTGGTAAGCTCTACAGTCATATTTTGCTTCTAGGTCTGCAAGACCATCAAAATCTCAGCTGAATTTATCAAGTTCTTCATGTGGAATTAACAGATGCCCTTAGAGAGAAAAAAACTCCAATATCTGGTTCATCCTCCTGGATTTTTCTTCTTCTCCAGGATTTTGGCACTGTAATTCTTCACAGCCTTATTTGCTTCTCTGTGCTTTCAAGCAGATTTTTAAAAATAGTTTGACCAGATTTTTAAAAAATCTTCTTAGTAGGATGATTGGTCTGCTTTGTATAAATTGCCATTGTCAGAAGCAAAAATCTGTTCTCCATTAATATCCTTTCTACCTTCATCCTGTCTCTGTGTACTCTCCCATTTCTTTTTTCCTCCATTATGTCTGTTTATTCTAAGTGTATATTATTTGGCTGATACTGTGTGGTTAATTATTAGAGCTTTCTGTGATCATATTTTTTTTAAAGATTTTATTTATTTACTTGACAGTGAGACAGAGAGCACAAGCAGGCAGAATGGCAGGCAGAGGGAGAGGGAGAAGCCTTCTTCCCCCTGAGCAGGGAGCCTGATGCGGGACTCGATCCCAGGACCCTGATATTCCCATCTTAAGAAAATATATTCCCTGCCTTCATACTCACCCCCATCTAGCTACTGTCTGATTCTTTATTTTACTCCTCATTCAAAATACAGTTTCCTCATCTAACATTTGTATTGTAAGTCTCACTTTTTAGTTCCAGTAGGCTGTAAAGGAAAACAGTACAGACTTTGAAGACCATTAGAGCCAAGATCATGACCTGAGCCAAAGGCAGACATTTAATGACTGAGCCACCCAGGCGCCCCTGTAATCCATATTTTAATTTGATATACACATATTCATATTCCTACATGTTAGTTTTGTGGATGTACTTAGAATCATGTTTCAGGGTCTAAGATAAATCTCTTTGAATTTTAATTTTAATTGTACTTTGGGACAAGTGGCATTTTTACATTATTCATTCTTCCCATTTAGATATGCAATGTTTATTGACTTACTTAAATTTGTTTTCCTTCTGTCTATTACTAAGGTTTTGGGGGGATATATGTGTGCACACACGCACCTGTGTATGTATGTATATGTGTGTGTACTTGCCATATAGATCTTGTGTTTATTTTGACTGTTATATATTCTGTGGCTTTTGGGAATAAAGCTTTTACCCAATTTTCTTTTCTTTTTTTCCTTCCTTTTGTGTGTGCGCACACGTGTGTGTGTGTGTGTGTGTGTCTGATATACAGGGAGGTGACCAAAAAATATTTATCTCATTTCCAATCATTTTGCTGAACTTTCATATCGAGTCTGATGTCTTTTGTTCTATTTAAAATATTTATTCATGATTCATTTAAATATCTTTAAAAAATATTGTTAATTTGTATTGAAATTTGAGCACATGGCCTATAATACTACTACTTAGAATTTACTGATATTTTTTCCCTGGGCATCTAGGATAGAGATCAAATAAAAACATGGCATGGGTGCTAAAAAAGGTATGTTCTCTCTGTGTTGGCTACAACATTTGAAACTTTCTGTATCATATTTTACCTTATATATTTCATTAAGCCAGATATTACATCGAGGCTGACATACAGGAGATTCTTCATGAAGGGTCATAGCTAACATTTGCCTTCCTGGCTTTTATTCTAGCTGAGTTTGGTGTTGCTGATTGACCCTCATGACCTTCAGATTGGTACCAACATAAGTTGCTTCTCAGTGCTACCTTTTAGTCTTTTTACTTCTTGGAGAATTTCTTGTCTAATTTCTCTTATAGGATACTCCAAGCATTTAAACTTCAACATTCTTAAGATGAACAGATGACCCTACTTCCTACATTGCCAACCAAAATTGAGGTTATAGTAGTGATCTACCTTCCTTGTCCTAAGTCACCTACATTATTAGTCATTTTTATCTTATTTCTCCTGGTATTAGAGTTTTTCTGCTCAGTGTTTTTCTATCTGCTTGTCCCCTTACCTGTCTCCTTATGCCATCTCTAGTGTCTTGGTCACTAGATTCTTTTTTTAAACAGATTTATTTATCTGAGAGAAAGAGAGAGAGCACATGCATGCGAGCAGGGCTGCGGGCAGACAGAGTGAGAGAAACTCAAGCTGACTCCATACTGATTGCAGAGCCCAAGGCAGTGCTCAGTCTCACAACCCTGAGAGCACAACCTGAGTCAGAACCAAAAGTCAACGCTTAACTGACTGTGCCACCAAGCACCCCTCAGTCATTAAATATTTTTAATTCCTCCTGTATCTTCAACTTCTCTCTTTTTGTGAACGCTCACCCCATATAAACATGCTGTATATTCCCATCTTAAGAAAATATATTCCCTGCCTTCATACTCACCCCCATCTAGCTACTGTCTGATTCTTTATTTTACTCCTCATTCAAAATACAGTTTCCTCATCTAACATTTGTATTGTAAGTCTCACTTTTTAGTTCCAGTAGGCTGTAAAGGAAAACAGTACAGACTTTGAAGACCATTAGAGCCAAGATAAAATCTCAGCTCAGGAATTTAGGATCTTTGGAAACCTTAACCTTTAGGCTCTGTGTCTTATCTGAAGGGGAGCACTGACTTCTTAAGGTTGTTTTGAGGACTAGTGTGAAGCTCATAGAAACTTAGTTCTGGCAAACAAGATATTCTCTAGATGGTAGTAAATACTACTGTTATTTTGACTACCCTTATCCTTTTTTTAAAGGTATATTTTCTGGTTTGTAATCATGTTTTTCAAGTAGTTGAGGTTGCAGAATAAGTGACCTCAGGAAAATACAGTGTTGGTATGTATAGAAAATTAAGACAGCTTATCCCAGTCTTGTTAAATGTGTTTGATTCTAACAAAATTCATTTTATTTTCTAGAAGACAGGACTTTTCTTGGTGGTCAAGAATTAGAATTATTTTGAGTACAATAGATCAAGTTTCTTAAAAGCCTAGCTCTTATTTTAGCACCACGTTTAGCATTAATCCTTTTCTGTTTTTCCGCCTATTGGAAAAGGGATGAAAAACAGCATGGTGTAGTCATAGAATGTGCAATGTGATTCAAGGGATTATAGTAAAGTTCTCTTACACAAAAGTTGCTTATCCACTGACCTATCATAAGAACTGGAATTTTTTTCCAGCTTTTTGATTGCCTATGCAGACTCCGTAACTCCGAGAGAATATAGGGGATTCAGAAATAAATCAAATATAGGCCCATTTTAGTAAAAGAAGAATGAGACATATAAATAAATAAGCAGAATATTTGCATAAGTGGATTATGTACTGGATTGGAGGAGATTAGAGCTGTTGTATGAGGCAGTCACATGGAAGTTGATATTACTCAAAATTATGACAAAGTCCTGTGTTTGAAGGGACGATTTCCAATCGTCTTCAGTGAAAAGTGATAGGGACCAGAGGTTTAGAAATTGTAATAAGAAAGAAGATGAATGGTTGACAAAATCAGATGATAAAGACTAAAAGGAGATGACTAATTTCTTGGTAAGAGTCCTCCTGTAAAAACTTTTTTCCCCCCAGTTTTATTGGGAAATAATTGGCATACATCATTGTATCAGTTTAAGGTGTACAACATGATGGTTTGGCTTATGTATAATGTGAAACGATTACTATGTTGGGCTTATTTTATTTGTTTTATTTATTTTAGAGAGGGAGTGCGCACACCTGAGTGTGCACTGAGCTGAGTGTGTGGTTGGGAAGGGCAGAGACAGAGGGGAGAGAGGATCTTAAGCAGACTCTGTGCTTAGTGCAGAACCAATGGGGGGCTGGATCCCATGACCCTGAGATCATGACCTAATTGAAACCAAGAGTCAGCTGCTTAACAGAATGCACCACTCAGGCCCCCCTACCATGAGAGGTTTAGTTAGCATCCATTATATAGATACAATACAAAGAAAAGGACAGAAAATTTCTCTTGTGATGAGAACTCTTAGGATTGACTCTCTCAACAGTATTCCTGTATGTCATACAGCAGTGGTAATGGCAGTCATCATTTGTACATCACATCCCCAGTACTTACTTATATTTATAACTTGACCACCTTCTTCCATTTATCCTTCCCCCACCACCTGCCTCTGGTAACCACAAATATGATCTCTTTTTAGAGTTTGGTGGGGTTTTTTTCTTTTTGTTTCTAATTCCGTATAGAAATGAGATCATAGAGTATTTGTCTTTCTCTGTCTGACATATTTCATTTTGCGTAATGTTTTCAACATCTATCCGTGTCATTCCAAATGGTAGGATTTCTTCTTTTTTATGGATGAACAGTATTCCATTGTATAATTTCTTCAGATTTAGTGGAAAAGGCAGAAGAGAACTTTAACAAAACAGTATAATGGGAGTTTTCATGGCGATGCTTTTAGAGCACACACACAACTTTCTTTAATCAAAAATACTTTAAAAAACCTTTTTATTAAGAGAAAATTTAATAAATATACAAAAGTAAACAAAAGAGAAAAATAGACACCCCTGACTTATCACTCAGTTCAGTAGTTATCAACTCATGGCTAATGTTTTATATCTATCTCCCCCCTTCTTTTAGAATATTTTGAAGTAAATCACTTTTTTAAATTGCTTTTTTTTTTTAAAGATTTTGTTTATTTAAGATAAAGAGTGAGTAAGAGAGAGAGAGAGAGAGCATGAGTTGAGGGAGGACAGAGAGAGAGGGAGCAGCAGACTCTCCATTGAGCAGGGAGCCTGATATGGGGCTCGATCCCAGGACCCTGGCATCATGACCTGAACTGAAGGTAGATGCTTAAGTGACTGATCCACCCACATGCCCCTATACCCTTTTTTAGATCATCACTTTTTTTTTTTAGATTATTTTGAAGTAAATCTCAGACATCATATGACTTTATCTATAAATACCAATATCTAAAATGTAGGTTTTGGATAGATAGCCTGTTTGTTTGTTTGTTTGTTTGTTTTTGAGCTTCTTGCCATGTTTTGGTATCAAGGTTTTCCTGAGCTTATAAGACAAGTTGAGAAGTGTTCTTTCTTTTATGGCCCTTGAAAGAGTGTGTATAGGGGCACCTGGGTGGCTCAGTGGGTTAAAGCCTCTGCCTTTGGCTCGGGTCGTGATCCCAGGGTCCTGGGATCGAGCCCCACATCAGGCTGTCTGTTGGGTAGGGAGCCTGTTTCCCCGTCTCTCTCTCTGCCTGCCTCTCTGCCTACTTGTGATCTCTGTCTGTCAAATAAATAAATAAAATCTTTAAAAAAAAAAGAGTGTGTACATAATTGGCATATTTTCTAACTTAGAAGTTTGAAAGAATTCACCAGTGAAGTCACTGACTTAGTGTTTTGTTGTCGCCGTTGTTGTTGCTGTTGTTAGGTTTTAACTAACAAATTGTGTGTATCTCTACATATATATATATATATGTGTGTGTGTGTGTGTGTATGTGTATTTGCCCATATACATATGTGTATATGCATGTGTACATATATTAAAAACCATTTCATTTTTCTATATAGAAGTTTTAAGTTTTCTTTTGGTAGAAACTTGTTTGTTTTTTTTTTAATAAGGAAGATCATTTTGAAGTAAACGTCAAGATTGGATCAGATATGGGTATCTAAAATAAAGGAACAACTTTACCTCACACCAAAAAATACCAGTTTCTTACCATCATCAAATATCCACTCAGTTAACATTTCGCCAATTGTATTATAATTGTTCAGTCATTTTTGTTTGAATTATGATTCAGATCAGGTACCTTCAATACATTCAGTAGCATGGATGTATTCATAATGTCTTATTAGAATTTTTGAATATCTCTATCTCTTTTAATTCCTGATATTAGTAATTTGTGTCTTCTCTCTTTTCTCTTGACCAGTGTTACTATGTATTCATCAGCTAATGAATTGAATCTTTTATTATTTTGATCCTTTTCTTGGACGATTTCTCTCTTTTCTAGCGCAGCCAAGCCAGAAGGGTTTTTTTGTTTATTTTGTTTTGTTTTACTTTATATATTATATATTATGTCTTTGTAGTTATTTTTTATATATTATGCCTTTATTTGTATTTTTGTTTTCTATCTTTATATGTCCTTGTATTTTATGTGTGTGTCTTGCAAGCAGATTTGAAAATAGTTTTCTTTCTTTAAAAATACAATCTGAAAAAAATTTTAAATAAAAATAAAAATTCAATCTGTCTTTTAATTGGCTGATTTAGACTTTTTCTTACAATGTGTGATATAATTATAGAAACTGGAAACAGGCCATTAGTTATCAGGGGTTAGGGATGGGTTTGGGGAGGAAGGTGGGTGTGATTACAGATGTGATGCAGCCCTTCTGTATCTTGACTGTGGTGGTGAACACAAACCTACAGATCCAACAGAAGTATATAGACCTAAATATAGGCACACACTCACACAGAAATGAATACAAATAAAACTGGAGATATCTAAAAAAAACAGTGGATTGTATCAGTGTCACTGTGGTTGTGATATATTTTACTATAGTAGTCCCCCCTTATGTTGGGTTTTGCTTTCCATGGTTTCAGTTACCTACAGTCCAGTAGCACATGATCCTCCATCTGACCTGTTATTGTCAGAAGGTCAATAGTAACCTAACACTATCATTCACCTCACTTCAGTAATACCCTAACAATCATTCACCTCACTTCATCTTATCATAGTTATTTTATCATCTCACATCATCACAAGAAGAATGGTGAATACAGTACAATAAGATATTTTGAGAGAGGGAGAAAGATCACTTTCACATAATTATAGTATTTGTTATAATTTTTCTATTTTATTATTACTTATTGTTAATCTCTTACTATACCTAATTTATAAATTAAACTTTATTAAAGGTATGTATATACAGGAAAAAACATAGTAAATATAGGGATCAGGGCTGTCCATGATTACAGGCACCCACTGGGGATCTTGGAATATATCCCCCACAAATAAGAGGGGACCATCGTGTATTTTTGCATTGGGGGAGAATGGGTAAAAAGTATATGTAGTATTATTTCTGTCTTGCTTCTTACTGCATGTGAATCTTCATCTCAAAATAAAAAGTTTACATAAAAAATGTATTTACTGATATATTTTGGTTTAAATCTACCATAATATTTACTTTTTATTTGTTCTGATTATTGATTTTTATTGTTCTTCTTTTTTTCTTCTATTTTCTGCTCTTTTATTTCTACTCTTTCATTAATTTGGAAGTACATGTTCTTTACTATTTTGTTTTTTTCAGTGGTTACCATAGAGATTGAACAATGCATGCTTTACTTATCAAACCCTAATATATATATTTTTATATTTACCTTTTCTAGGAGTGGAGAAGCTTAAAGCTCCTTGACTTCATTTATGTCCCTTCTAGATTTTATGTGTTTTTTCTGTCCTGCATTTTAGATTAGTATGCAGTTAAACTACACAAAATATTATTGTTATCGTTATATCAGCATCATCTTTTCACTTTACCACTGTATTTTACCTTTTTGGTTGTTCTTTATTTCCTTTGTTTTTGAGCTTCTTTCTCAGTTTAATGCTTTTTTTCTGAAGAAAATTCTTTCACAGTTCCTTTCTCGGTGGTCTTTTGGTGATGGGTTATCTTTTTTTTTTTTTTTTAATTTGAAATGTCTTTATTTTTTCTTAATTTTTGAAGGGTAGTTTTGCTGAACTTGGAATTATTGCCTCCTAGCTCTTAGAACATACTGATTTCATTCCCTAAGTTTTTGTTGAAAAATCATCTGTCAATTTTATTGTTATTTTGTTAAAGGTATTCTGTCATTGTCCACTGGCTACTTTTAATATTCTCTTACGTCTTTTTTTCCTGTAGTTTTACTTTGATGTGCCCAACTCTGCATATATTTGTTTATGTATGTGTATGTATATTTTAAAATATATTCCACTCAGTGTTTGTATCTTGATATCTTTCTTAAAATAAATTCTCCGGCATTAACCTTTCAAATATTGCTTTTGTCCCTTTCTCTTCTTTCCTTTTACAAATCCAGTTACACATTGTCAGACCTCTTACTGTATCCATTTTTCCCCTTTTTTTATGTTCCCTATCCTTTTCGCTTTCTGTGTTTTACTCAAGGTACTTGTGTCTTCTAATTCTGTTGAGCTCTCCAGGGTCATTTATAATCTGATAAATATACCTGTTATGGGTTTTTTTGTTCTTTTTGTATTTTTCAGTTTAAAAATGTCCCCGTGGTTCTTTATAATAGTTTCTAGTTCTCAACTAACATTCTCAACCTTGCATTTTATTTTATTAAATGCATTAAGCATATTTTAAGACCCAGTCTGATAGCTAATTTTTCTGGATCTCTTGTTGACCTGTTTTTGTTGTCTGTTACTTTTCTTATTTTCTATCCCAGTTTTCATTTTTCCTGTATACTTGGTCAGTTTTCATTGATTGTCAGACTTCAAATGTAAACATTTTTGCAATAATTTAAAAGCTTAGATGATAGTATTTTCTTTTAGAAAAGATTTATGATTGGGATTTGGCAGATATCTAGGGGGCATTAACAATTCTGGACCACCTTTATTTGGACAGGATTTGGGATAATTCAAATTTAGCCCTTAGTTCCTAGTTGGCTGTCCTGGTTCATTTGGGTTGCTATAGTAAAATACCATAGACTAGGTGCCTTATAAACTATAAAAGTTTTTTTCTTACAGTTCTGGAGGCTGGGAAGTCTCAGATCAAGGTGACTGGTGTTTGGTGAGAGTTCCCTCTCTATTTGTAGATAGCCGTCTTCTCTCTGTATCCTCATTTGACAGAATTAGAAAGGAAGCTCTCTGGGGTTTCTTTTTAAAATCTCATTATAAGGATTTGCCCTACCTCTCAAAGGCCTCAACTCTAAAAGCACATTGAGGACTAGGATTTCAGTATATTAATTTTGGGGAGAATATAAGCATTCAGTATATAGTGTTGGCTATCTATTTTTGGTTTACTCTTTACCCTTGTAGTTTATCTTTTCAAGATCTAATCTTACAGCCTAGCCAGTTTGTTAGGCCATCATCTCTTACCAGCATACCTCCCCTCCTGCCTCTTTCCAAGGGCATGAAGGGCACGATACTCCAATTTTTCATCCTTTACTTCATGAATTTATCAAAAGCTATGTTCAGCTTCTCAGTCTCTAAGCTACCTCTATCGGGACTGTCAGATATCTAAAAAGAAAAGCAGCCTCAAATGCCTCAAATTATTTCTCTGTTTCCTTCTTCTATTGAGTTTCAGACATTGTGTTTTTACTACCTTTTTATGTCTCTCGTGCTTTCATTGTTTACCTTTTTAAGTTGATTTTTGCAAAAGGGTTATTTTTCAAACACCTGATCTCTCAGATTACCCTGCTATGTTCTGCTTAAAGCTTTTGAACTTTTAGTATAGTCTTTTATAGCATTACCTGTAGTGCCTTCATTGTACATGTGGCTTGTAGTTATAATTTATTTGTGTGTTTATTTCCTTTAATGTTTATATTTTCAATGCAATGTAAAGTTCTTGAGGAAAAGAGCCATATCAGGTTTTTTATTTTTTTTACTTATTCCAAATTATAACCTATAGAAACTATTTAATATGTCTTCATAAATAGGACACACTGGTATTGGGTCAAACGATTGAGACTTTCCTTGGATGATAATGGCAGAATTTAAAGAAAGAGATGATGCCTTTTTCATGGGTCCTGGAAGGGGAGACGAGACACAGTTCATCTTCATCTTTTATTCTTATTTTTATAAATGTATTATAAAATACTTCAGGTGTATTAAAAATACAAGGAGGTATATAATATATCCTGTTTTCCTCACAGCACTGCTTAAGAAATAAGACATAATTTATATTCATAAAGATATATAGAGAGCCCAGAAATAGACCCCCTCCAAAATATAATCAACTGACTTTGATAAAAGAGCAAAGGCAATACAGAGGAACAAAGATAGTTTTTGTTGCTACAACACTTAGGCATCCAAATGAGATAAAAGGAATCCAGATACAGACAAAATACCCTTAACAAAAATTAACTCAAAATGGATCATAGACCTAATTGTAAATGCAAAACCATAAAACTGTTAGAAGATAACATAGGAAGAAACCTAGATGACCTTGAGTACAACAATGCCCTTTTAGGGGCAACTCCAAAGATAACATCCATGAAAGAAATAATCGATATGCTGGATTTCATTTAAATTAAAAATTTCTACTCAGAGAAAGACAATATGAAGAGAATTAAAAGATAAACCACAAATTAGGAGAAAATGTTTATAAAATGTTGATAAAGGACATTTATCCAAAATATACAAAGAACTTTTAAAACTCAATAATAAAATAACAAGCAACATTATTTTTAAAAATGGGCCAAAGACCTTAAAAGATACTTCATCAAAGAAGAAGATGGCAAATAAAGCATATGAAAAGATGCTCCATACCATATGTCTCTGGGGAAATCCAAATTAAAACGAGATAACACCACATTACTAGAATGGTCAAAATCCAAAATACTGACAGCACCAAATGTTGATGAGGATATTGAACAACAAGAATTCTTCTTTTATATTCTTATATATTGTGGGTAGGAATTCATAATGGAACAGCAATTTGGAGACTCTCTGGTGACTTATTACAAAACTAAACATATTCTTAACATTTAAACCAGCAACTACCCTTTTGGTATTTACCCAAAGGAGTTAAAAACTTACGTCCACATAAAAACCTGAACAAGGGTGTTTAGAGCAGCAGTTTTAACTACCAAAACTTGGAAGCAACCAAGATGCCCATAGAAGGTGAATGGATTAATAAAATGTGGTACATCCAGACAATGAGTATTATTCAGCACTTATAAGAAATGAACTATCAAGCCATGAACAACATGAAGGACACTTAAATGCATGTTATTGAGTGAAAGAAGCCAATGTGAAAAACCTGAATACTGTGTGATTATAATATGACATTCCAGAAAAGGCAAAGCTATGGGAACAGTAAGAATATCAGTGGCTGCTCGTGGGAGCAAATTGGAGTGGAGGAGAGAGATGACCAGGCAAAGCATAGAGGAAAGCCAGGAAAGTGAAAATACTATGAATGATACTGTAATGGTGGAATATGTCATTATGCATTTATTTGTCTAAACCCAGAGAGTGAGCCCCAAGGTAAGCCATGGACTTTGGGTGACTATGATGTGCCTATGGTGGCTTATCCTTATTAAAAAAAAATGTGCCATTCCTGTGAGTGCTGTTGATGGTGGGGAGGGTCTGCCTTTGTGGGGACAGGGATATGTGGGAAATCTCTGTATTTTCCTCTCAATTTTGTTGTAAACCTGAAACTGCTCTAAAAAGATAGTATTAAAAGAAAAAAAAATCAGAAAAAAAGCCCAGAGAGATCAAAGGGATAATCTCTACTATTGATTAATAAAGCCCTAAGAGACAAAGCAACCAAAAAATATACATAGTATACTAAGATATAAACATACATAAACATAAACATGTGCTAAGATATATACATAAACAAACAAATAAATATATATATAAACAAATAAACATATAAACATATATAAGCATATATAAACAGCAATTACTTTGACTTTTAGATACTCTCATGATAAAGTAACTAATTTTTGTTTATTGTTAATTTGTTTAAGGAAATTTTTCTTTAAACTTTCAGATGATACAGCATTGTTTGAGTTGATTCAACTAGTTCCACCAGGTACTGTATTATATTTTGATAAGGTAATTGATATACAAACCCATGTCAAAGAATGCTTTTAAAAAATACATATTTTTCCCTTCTTCCCAAATTAAGAACAATGTTGAGTTTCTTATATTGGTCCACTGTGCACAAATACATAAATACATAAAGATTGACATAAATTGTGTTGGGCTATATTGTTTTAAGTTGAATAAATAATAATAAAGAGAAGTGGGAAATTGTATGCTATTCTCCTAGCATATTTTGTGCCATTCATAAAAACTGACTTTGCGTTTTTGTGATTTTCCTTAAACTATATTTTTTTGCTTATAAAGTAATTATCTTTGTTTTTGTGTGTTGAGTGTTACTGGGAATGGGGGGGGTGGAATAAAACCTTAACTATTTAGTAAATATTATAAATTTCCAGGGTAGGTAAAATTAAAATTGAGATATGGAGGATAGCTTGATTTCTGTTATTTACTTCTGTGATTTTTAGGAGAATTCTATCTTAAATAATTATTCTGTGTGAAAAATGGAGAGTTATGTGTTACTGAAATTTAATAACCTTAAAGATTTTGATTATTACATATATACCTAATTTGTGTAACCACAGATTCTAGAAAATACCTTCATTTTTTTTCCAACATGTAACCTAGTGCCTTATAAGGGCAATTAGAAAAGAATGGAAGATAGAAAAAATTTATGGAGCTGATCATTACATTTTAGATTTGTAAATGTTATAACAACTTGATATGTTTACAAGCACTTTTTTCCTCTGGAACACATAGGTACTCACAAAATTTACATGAATATCTCCCTTCTATAAAAAGGGGAGGGAGAAGTAGTAATATGTACTACATTTCTGAGTAAGGAATCCATTTAACATAACTTTCTTTTAATTTTTATTTCATAGAAAAAAAATAAGGCCCTGAAGCAGAAATTTCAGTAAGGCATCAGGCACTATAAATACTGTACTTGATGATTTTATTTCTAAATAGAATATTTTGTTATAATTTGAATCATAGGGTATCTTTCTTGTAGTGGGTGAAACACTGTCTACATATGATGAAAATACACGAGATTTCATGTTCCCGGGTCCAAACCAAATTTCTGGACACCATGATTCAAACCGCCAGGTTACCATGAGGAGGATTTCTGGCCTTCGAGTAAGTGCTTACAATTTTCTGAATCAATCTGTGATGTGGGATCATTGTCAAAAACCACCACATATGCTTTAATACCTGAAATGTGAAGAACTAATTCAGAGTTTAACTTGGTTCAAAACATAATTTTTTTATGAAATTATGATGTTATTTTAAACATACTGAAATCTGAACAAAACCCATGCATCTTTCATCCAAAATTGACAAGCATTAATTTGCCTTATATCCTTAAGATTTTTCTCCTCTTTTTCTGCCTCCCACCTCCCTACTTTCCAAGTCTGTCTCTTCTTTCTTCTTTATTGTTCTCGCAAAAGAAAGACCAATAAACATTTGAAAAGATGCTCAATTTCATTAGCATATAGGGAAATCCAAACTAAAACAACCTGATGATTTCATTCTTATAGCCATAGGGTTGGTAAAATTTAATAAAATCTGACAATATTAGAAGTGTGAAAAACTCTTACATGCTGCTATGCCATGTAAGTTGGAACCACCACAATTCAGAATTATCTAGTAAAGGCAAAGATTCTCATAGCCTCTTGCCTTATAGGTATGTAACATGAAAATGTATTCTCTCTGGTATACTAAGAGCCTTCCTAGGGATGTTCATTGGTAGCATTGTTCATAATAGTGAAAAATCAAAATGATTTAAATGCTCATTGGTAAGAGTTTGGATAGATTAATTGTTGTATGTTCATGTCATGGAAATATACATTTATATGCCTAAAAGTGAAAGCAGTGCTGTGACAGCCAACTCTACCATCCTTTCCCCCAACACCTTTCAACTTTCGTTGGGTGATTTAAAAATATATTTATCCCGGAAAATGTCTTCTGCTTAGAGAAACTGAAAGAAGACCCTGCTATTTCAAAGAAGAAGAATAGCAAAAGATGTCTAGGTTGAAATAATTTGGACAAACATTTTTTTACTACCTTTATAAAATGTTAAAGCTGTATGAGTAAGGAAAGTGGGGTGATCCATGAGCCAATATGGTGAATTAAATACTTTTCCCTTGGGTCTAGGTTTATGATATACTCTGTTCTGGGAAATAGGAATTTCAGCTTGCTAGCAGTGTTAAAGTTGACTAACTAGCAAATCTATGAAAATATACTTCCTTTGGGATATTATCAGTGTCTATTAGCCATCTTCTCTATTATAAAAATCTTCAAAGAGTGTTTCAGCAAATGTATGGAAGCTTGCAATGAAAAAAATATGATTTTAAAATTATGGTGTTTTGAAAGTAATTTAAAATGCTGTATTATACCAAATTGGCAATATAAACATCGAAGTATGGACCATTAATAAGTATCTTCTTCATTTTCTTTGGGTTACTTTTATATACATTCAGGTGTTGGATTACTAAGGCAAAAAATACACACACACACATAAATATATAAATTAAGACTTCTGGTAATGGTGGTTTGAAGAGGTTGTAATTCCTCTCTCCATAAAAAAACAGGTATAAAACTGGACAAAATTATCACAAAAAACAATCTCAGAACACCGGAAACTAACTGGCAATAACTACATTATACACCTGAAACTAATATTGTACTGTATGTTAACCAACTGGAACTATATTAAAAAAAAAAAAGTGTTTATGCTTAAATAATGGCTAAAGCTTTGGATAAAAATGGCGGCCGCATGGATCTTCTTGCCTGGGACAGCTCCCATACCCTGTGAGGCCAATGAGAATTGTAGCTTCACCAATCCTGGGGTTGGGCGGAAAAATCAGAAGCTCTGCTACCAGAGAGGTCAGAATCAATTTTGAAGGGTGAGACTCCCTTCAAAATTTGAGCTCCCCAAATCCTCTGCATTTCCTAAGTGATGGGGAGCAGTAAAGGTGTCTTTTGTTACGTTAATGAGGTGACTTTTGGAAAGCTTCTCCGTAACCTAAGGATGGGGGCTGGTTGCCAGGAGGAACAACCCTGGTATTAAAGGGTTAGGACTTTAAGACCCTTGAGGCTGGAGATTGCATTAAAATACCAATGGCCAGTGATTTAATCAATCTTGCCTACGTAATAAAGCCTCCATAAAAAACCAAAGGGCCTGGGTTTAGAGAGCTCTTAGGTTGCTGGACGCATGGAGGCAGCTCCTGGGAAAGTGGTTTCCCTGGGGAAGGCATTGCTCCATGTCCCTTCCCACATACTTTGCTCCATGAATCTCTTCCATCTGTCTGTTCATCTGTATCCTTTATCATATTCTTTTGTAGTAAATTGGTAAACAGTAAACAATTTCCTGAGTTGTGTGAGCCTCTTTAGCCAGTAAATTGAACTGGGGTGGCAGTCACGGGGACCTTCAAATTATACCCAATTTGTCAGGAACACAGGTAATAACCCAGACTTGTGATTGCATCTGAAGTGGGGTAGGCACAGTCTGGTGGGACTGATTCCTTAACCTCTGGGATCTAATGCTATTGCCAGGTAGCTGGTGTCAGAACTGAGTTAAATTATAGGACCCCTACCTGGTGTCACAGAGAATTGCTTGGTGCTATTGGAAAACCTACACATTGGAATTGGTGTCAGAATCGTAAGGACAGGCAGTGTGTCTTCACTGGATTTGGATGCAGGTGGTTGAAGAAACGCCATAGCTTTGATAGGCCAATGGCAGTTTCAACTAGAGGGAACAGCCAACTAGAGGGAGCAGCCCATCTGCCAAAAGTTCACAGAATTAAGGGAGCAATAGAAAGGCTGAGATAAGCTCTCCACCCATTCCTGGCTGACTCTGAAACAATGTACATGCCACGAGACCATGAGTGCCCAGCAAAAAATGAAATTCAGTAGAAATTACAGACCTGACTATCTTTGAATGTATTCCCCAAGCCACATACAGATGATCAACGAAGAGTGGAACGTTTATAGGTAGATTGGATGACCACCAAGCCATAGATTGGATGACCACCAAGCCATGTAGACAACAGGTGAGATTCCTAGAAAGAATGGAAGAATCAAAAGATATGGCACATGTAAACTGAAGAGCCAAATGGCAGATAAAAGTCCCGTCATATCAATTATTCTATTTAAATGTATAAAACACTCCCATCAGTAGTTTATTGTCCTGGCAGATGACAGTGCACCCTTCCTCAGAATTCTTGTGACATCTGTCTGAGTCTTGAACCCATTGCTGTGGCAAGGGGTTCTTCTGGGATTAAATCTTGGCACTCTCGCAGACTACTTGACTAAACTTGAGCAAAGCACTATCATATGAAGATCTCATAGGGCTGCTGGGTACATTAATGAAACGTAAATGGTTATAGCAGTACCTGGCATGGAGAACACTCTGAAGTATGAGTGACATGCTGATGGCTGTGGAGATGATTACAGCGCTGATGTTAATCCCCCTTAAGGCTGTGGACTCCATACAAACAGCATCTGTGGCTTTCTCATCTTTGAACTTAACTCTTAGCACAGTACTTTGCATGAAGTAGGTACTTAAATGCCACTTGATTGAATTGAATGAATGAATCACATCTTACAGACTTCATAGAGGAACTGACACTTGAGATGGAGTCTAATTAATTTTATGTGTCAACTTGGTTAGGTTATGGTGCCAAATGCTAGTCTAGATGTTACTGTGAAAGTATTGTGTAGATGTAATTAATATTTACAAGCAGTTGACTTTAAGTATAGGAGATTACTATTGACAATGTAGGTGGATCTCACCCAATTAGTTGAGGCCTAAAGAGCAAAAACTGAGGTTTCCTGAACAATAAGGAATTCTGCCTCAAAACTGTTATGTAGAAATACTTCCTGAGGGGCACCTGGGTGGCTCAGTCGGTTGGGCATCAGCTTTTGGCTCAGGTCATGATCCCAGGGTCCTGGGATTGAGCCCTGTGTGGGGCTTCCTGCTCAGGAAGGAGTCTGCTTCTCCCTCTCCCTCTTCTTCTATGCTTTCTCTCTCTGTCAAATAAATAAGTAAAATCTCAAAAACAAAAAGAAAGAAGTGGCGGGGGGGTGGGAGGTTGGGGTACCAGGTGGTGGGTATTATAGAGGGCACGGATTGCATGGAGCACTGGGTGTGGTGAAAAAATAATGAATACTGCTTTTCTGAAAATAAATAAATTGAAAAAAAAAACTATAAAAAAAGAAATTAAAAAAATTAAAAAAAATACTTCCTGAGTTTATAGCCTGCTAGCTTGCTTACAAATTTCACACTCAAGACTGCAATAACAACTTTTGTCTGATTTGCCAGCTTGTGGATTGCCCTATGGATTTTGGGCTTGCCACTCTCAAAATCACATGAACCAATTCCTTAAAATGAATCAATCTCTTCCCCCCATATATATACTATATACTAATATAGTATATTACATGTTAGTTATATATATGTTCTGTTTTCCTGGAGAACCCCAACTGATACATACTAGTTTTGAAAGCTCAGTGAAAATAATAGCTAAAACACTGAGTATTTGCTATGTGACCAGTGATATGTATGGGGAAGGGTAAAGTGATAAGTTGTAATCCAGGCTATGGTAGTTATAAAGTATGTCCACACATGATTTGTTACTTCTCTCTTCCAAAGGCAGAGCTAGTTCTCCAGACTATACTTAGTAACTATAACAGATAAAACGTGGTGAAGTGACAGTATTAGACTGGAGACCAGGTCATTAAATGCACTGTGGCTTCCTCCTTGCTCTCACTCCTTTATCAGTCACTTTGGGCTAAGCCAACTGCCATGTGTGAAGACACTCAAACACCTCTATAGAGAGGACAGAAGCTGGAAAGGCTTTGCTAGAATGTCTGTGAAATCTTGAAAGGTCTTGAAGAAATTCAGATGTGTGTTTGCAGGAAAATAAGGTAAATGTTATTGGAAATTAGGGATAAAAGGGTTCCTTGTTATGTAATAACAGAAAGTTTAGCCACACAATCACCTGCAGTAATGTGGGAAGGAAAGAAATATGAAATGGATGGTGTGTCTAAGACTTTGAGATAGAGAGTTAGAGGGTCTGCTTGGTTTTCTCTTGCTGCTTTATAGCAAAATATAAGAGGACATAGATAAGCAAAAGGAAAGGCTGTTCAGCAAAAATGAGTTGGAACTTACTGTTCCTAAAGATTCCCAGCCTTTCCTGATGGCAAATAATGCTAAAATTAATGAATGACTTCCGAAGAAAAATCATCCCAGGCACTTTTGGGAAATTGTGGTCTGACAGTGAAACCAAAGGTATAACTATAAAACCCTTCATTAAAATCTCAGAAAGATCCAAGATGTTATCTCAGAAAATAATTTAATCAAACATTGATTTTTTTTCAACGATGCTTAAGGGCAGTCTCAGCAGAAGCCAAGTGTAGAGAGGGTGTAGCTCATGTCTAATGGAATAAACTTTAGTAAGATTCATATGAGAACCAAAAATTTTTTTAAGAGCACTATATTGGTAGAAACACCACCAGCTTGGTCTGAAATGCAGAGAGATCTCACAAAACGAATAGGCCTTTGAACCCTCAAAATTCTGTTGACAGGACTCACACTCAGAACATTGTGCAGCTCCAAACATGGTCTACTTCTCCTTGAAAAGGAATAATAATGCAAAGATCAGGAGCAAGAGCCCAGAGGAGCCCAGAGGATAGTTATTTCTGGGCAGGAACAGGACCAAATTTCTAATCAAGGAACTTCTAACGTTCTCCTGGCTGTATTTTAGAATTTCTATGGGCCAGTGATTCCCATCTGACTCTTAATTTCTCCCTTTTGAACAAGAATATCTGGAGTAATTACCCTGCACTTGCCGCATGTGTGTGCTTTGGGTACATGTGGGGCAGATAATTTGTCTCTGTGGTTCATAAGTCTTCTAACTCTGAGGGAACTGTATTCTAGAAACTATCCTTAAAGAACCACATCGAAGGAAGCTGAATAAGGATTTGACTTAGATGCCAACATCCTGGATTTCAAGCTGAAGCTGTAAAAGGATGAGACATTTCTTCTTTTCTTTTCTTTTCTTTTCTTTTCTTTTCTTTGTAGAGCATGAGTTTGGTTGACACATGAAAGGAGTATAAGTAACATGTGGTCAGAGGGTGAACCATGGTGGTTTTAAAATATGTCCACAAAATTTTTGGTACTCCTGTGCTAAAAAGGAAATCTAACTCCTTTGTCCTTGAGTCTGGCCTATACTTCAGGACTCTAATAAATAGGATGTGATAGATGTGACAGTGTTAGATTTAGGAGACTAGGTCATAAAAACAGTTATGGCTTCCTCCTTGCTTTGCTTTGGGAGAACTAGCTGCCATGGCATGAGGTCACTTGAGAGGTTTGTGGGATAGAGGAGCTGAGTCCTCTTGCTAAAAGCTAGAAAAGAACTGAGGCCTCCAGCCAAGAGCTATCTGAAGAAGCCTTAGGAAGCAGATCTTCCTGCCCCAGGCAAACCTGCAGATGACAGCAACCAAAACAACATCTTGACTGTAATCTCATGAGAGATCTCAAGCCAGAACCACCCCATTCAGCCTCTGCCAGATTCCCGAACCATAGAAACCATCTGAGATAGTAAGTGTTTACTCTTGTTTTAAACTGCTAAGTAATATCCTGTTAGGCAACAGGGTAACTAGTAAGTGGGCATTATGGACTTCATTCGGAAAAGTTACATTTGCAGAATTACATTTAGTTAATTCTTAGGCAACATGTATTTACCTTTTCTATAATACGGTGGTTGGAACTCCCAAGTTAGTATGCTGGAGGCTGGGTCTGTAAAGGACAAATATCTGACTTCAGCTATGTTAGAATAAAGTAGCACTGGGCCTACACAGTATCTTTAATGCTTTGGTGAATATACAGCTGGTATGCTTCCAAATATCGAGGCAGGAGCTTCGTGACTCTTCCTTTGAATTTTACCATTTGTCTCCACTTATTTTAAAACAGTGTTCAAGCTGATGTTTGAAAGGTTGTGAGAAACAGAAGCCAGGTTCATTCATGGATCTGAGTGTAACCTATACATTATGGAAAAAAAATGTTGGAGGTATTGGTAGAGACTTCTTTCTCTTCTGTTTTTAGGAACTGCATATCTGGAAGCTGTAATTTTTTTTTAACATGAGGAGACTATCCAAAGTGTTTCTTCAGTATATAGTTAAGTTTGTCTTAATTTGTAAAAGTAAAAAGAACTCAAATCCACTAAGTGTTCTTATATATTTATGACTTTGATATTTTATCATAGTTTAAAATCTTAGAATAATTTGACAGGGAAGTTCTTGACAATGAAAAAATATAGTAATTTTTACATAAAGGTAATATAATCACTTCTATGGGAATCATCAGCAATGAAATGGTTTCTTGCCAAAATTTAGCATCACTGTATTGTCTTTATCTTTAATAAGGTCAAACTAACAAATGAAGCAGCTAAATCTTGACAGGTATCTGTTACTTCAGGTCATAATTTTATCACTAATAAATCTATTTTTTAAAAAATTGAAATATGTAATACCACCCTTTTTCCCCTCAGGGAATTGCTCCAAAGCTGGAATTTTCTACAACCTCAGTGATTACTGAATGTCTGATAAGTTCAAGGAAGTGCCGCACTCAGGTTGAACTCATTTATTTAAAGTATTTAATTGTTTAACTTATTTGTTCATATTTATGGGCATTGGGCAAGAATTATTCTTGTATTTTGGCTGTAACTCTTTTCACTTTGGGGGGTTATTCTTCAGTTTAAAGAAAACAACTATCAGAGGCATTTAGCAATTTGGTTGCATCTTACATGGGAGAGGAGAGAATTTGGTATACATGATAGAAGGCGCCATGATGTTATTGCTATTATTTTGTAACTCCATTGGCCTTTTTTTTTTTTTAACCAGCCTCCCAGAAAGGTGTTGAGATCAAAAAGTCCCATGGAGAACTAGATCGAGTTAAAGGTGGCTGCAGAAAGTTCAAAGGATACCTTTTAGCAAATGTGACCAGAGGTTCTCATGCAGGGATATTGGTGTTTAATGAGTATGGTTTCTTGAGTGTCTCTAATTCTTATATGACTCTTGCTCAATCTGATGGCCATACGGTGTAATCAGACCAAGGGAAGCTTGGACAGTCCAACCTAAGTACTTTCTCTGTTTGTATAAACTGCCTTTAGTAAACTGAGATATCTGGACCTAATATTTCATTCTTGTCTAACTTTTTCACTGAGTCACTAGGATCATCTTACTGCCTTGTCCATAGGTTAGCTAGTAATGTCTAGGCTTCACTCATATGCAGTTGCATTATGATTAGGTAACAATGACTAGGCTGTGATGAAGAGCCACTAACATATAAAGCCCAGAGGACCCAAACAAGACAGGACTGGACCTATGATGGAAAGAGTGCAGTATTAATTTACTGCATTCTCAGTTTCAGAGTACATTTGTTAAGGACAGTAACAGTGATGTAAGCTAAGAAAGGTAAAGCGCGATTATATAAAATTATCAAGGGGATCATTCTTATTTTGTTTAGCAAGATACATAGTGTGCCTGTTTGGCTATAGTTAATTATCTTTGAAATGCAAACTGAAATGCAGCTATTAGAGATCTAAATAACTATGCTTACCAAATGCAAAGATGTCACTGACCTGTTTTGAGTTATGCACTGTGTATATTTGTAAATTGTTAACAGTATTTTACCTGAACTCAGATAAAAATTTTTTCTTCTCCTTGGGGTATGTCCTTCTAGTGAGTGGATAGAAAAGTCTTTTTTTTTTTGGTATGAACTATGGCATATGCACAGAAAAGGACATGCCAAGTGTACAGCTTGGTTGAAAGTCTTTTGTAAATGTAAAATTGTGCCCTCATCAGTAGTCTCATTAGGCTTAGGAACTAACATTTTCCTCTGTAAACTTTTGGGAAGACTCATTTCTTTATTTAACTTGCTATTTCAGTATTTGTCATTTGTTCTTTACTGAACAGATGTAAGAAATTAGGATAGGTCTTAGAATCAGACAGTGTTTAAGCAAATATGCCTCAGAATCAGATGGATCTGGGTTCAATTTCCTCACAAGACTGCCATAAAGATTAAATTAGAGAATAGGTGATGTGTCTGGCACATAACATATAATTAATGAATTTGATGGCTGTTACTAAGATTTCTTTTAAAATGATAATTAGGAGACAAGACAATAGTTAAAATACAAGATAGAAAACATTATCTGGTAGGCACAACAAAGTATACACTTGCACATTAAAATTTTAAATATTAACAGCCAGAATTTTGATCTTATTTGACCTTATTTAAGAATGTGATAAATCTGCTTTTTAAAAAGTGAGTATTAGTTACAATTAAAATTTTAGTGACTACAAAGCCGCATTTTCAGGTTCAAAAATAAGAATGAGACAAGCCATTTTGGTTTTTAGAAGAAGAATGAGTAAAAGAGGCTATAAAAATATTTAAGTTTACAAATACTTATAAACTTTATTCCTTTTGGCATATTATTTTCAACTGTCACCAGTTGAATGGATTGAAAAAATTATATTTTTGTGATTTTTCTGAAATTAAACTAGTTTTAATTAAACTAGTTTTCTACTTACTTTTTTTACCTACTAAAGGTAGAATTTAGTATTAATTAGTTCAATATCAATAGTAGTTGTATTAATTTGTATGCTGCATCAGGTAGTTTTTGCTGTGTAAAAAGTGACACTAACTTAGTGGCTTAAAACAAACCATTTTTCACAGTTCTGTGGATTGGTTGGGTGATTCTTTTTGGTCTGAACTGACGAGGCCAGGGCTGAATGATCTAGGATGGCTTCATTCATATCTAGTAGTTGGCTGAGTTTTTGGTCTGGGAGGGACATTACATTTCTCATAATTTGCTTGATTTTAGCTGGGATGGTGGCTACAAGACTTTCATCATCTAGTAGGCTAATTTTGACTCATTCATATGGAAGCAGGGAGGTTTTCAAAAAAAGGAGTAAAAGACAATAGCACTTTTCAAGTCTCTCTTTGTATCCCAAGCTATTATCCTGTTGGCCAAAGGGAGCCATCTTGTTACCAGCATATAACAGCCACTATTTTAAGTTTTCCTGTGCAGTAACAGGATACATTAAGGATCTGGTTGAATTAGACAGCATGTATCTGTACTACATATGCCACAGTTTAGAACTTCCTCTATAGTATTCAACATTCAAAAGTTGTAATGAAGGAAGAAGATGGGGTTAGTTATTTTAGGTTTTGTATAATCAGAGGCAGGTAAGGAGGAACTTCACAGCAGTGCTGAAGTGGGTGCTATTGGGTTTATCTGGGTCTGGAGGTAAGAGATACTAAAAATATATGAAGGTCTGGGGGAAAAGAGGTCAGCCGGTAGCAGATTCAGTGAGAATAAAAGGAGTAGAATGAGGAAAAGTAGTTTTGGTCAGCAAGGGATTTTCAAAGTTTCAAATGCAATGGATCTGTGTAATGATGAAATCTAAGATAATGTGGAAAAAAGCAATGAAAGCTGAGAAATAGAAGTCCAAGTCCAAGGTCTTGGAAAGATTCACTGCTTGAACATTTATTACACCTCAGAAGTCCTTGTGTGTGCTAACGTTCCTGCTTCTGTGCCTCAGTGTGATGTCATAGAGATAGATGAAGTGTGATAAGGTAGGAAATTCTGAATTAACTTGTTGAAGTCATTGAGCAAGGTGGGAGAAGGACCGGGAGCATATCAACAGCTGTAGAGGAGAGATGAGGAAAAAATCTGATGCTGCAGGTTTGTATGAAATTCAAGGACTTATTTTCCAGTTAGGAAAATATATATTTTTCCTGTTTATCTTCTTTTTAAAAATATGTGACCCTCTTCCCTTCTATATCACATTTCTGTTTTAATATTTACTTAGAATACCCTTAATGAGTAGGGAAGGAGGGGTTGAGAAAATAGAGAAGGAGGTAGGAGTGATGGGTTTTTTTAAATGATTAAATAAAGTTAAGAAGACAAAGTTTCTCACCTGTCCATTTTCTCTAATATTAGAAATATTATAATTCTAGATAATGAATCAAGAGGTCTTATATTATTTACTTGTAATCCAAATTTTAAGGCACCCATAAGGCAGAGACTAAATAAAATGTTATCCTAATAACACACAAAAAAAATTTAGTAAGGTAACATTTACTTTTTAAAAATTTTTAGACTGCTAACCAGTTTTACTAGTAGAGTACTAGTCATTGAAGTTTAAATGTGTCTTTTACGTCTTTTTACTTTTATAAAAATATGGAACCAGAATTAAGATGATATGACTATTGGTCATTGAATTGTAAAGTTTTATTTTGGAAGAGATCTTAAAATTCTAATCACCTTATATAATCCAAATATATATTTCATGAAAATATGTATAAAGCTGTTTTTCAGATGTTCACATTGTATATATGTTTTTAATCATAGCAGTATAAATGAAACTAACTTTAATAGTTGTCTCCGGAAAGATTTCATAAGCAACAAATTAGTCATGTCTGTTTGTAACATTACTAAAGAGAGCCCTCTTGGGGCATCAGGTGTTTCAGTCAGTTAAGCCTCTGACTCTTGATTTCCTCTGGGATTATGATCTCAGGTGTGTGAGATTGAGCCCCACATTGAGCTCCATGCTCAGCATGAAGTCTTCTTAAGATTCCATCCATTTCCCACTTCCCTTCCCCAACATTCACACACACACTCCTAAAACAAACAAACCAACCAAAAAAAAAAAAAAATCCTCTTAAATTATATAACCAATTACTTTGGAAACTTAATTACAAATGATAAACCAATGTTTTTGTTAATTTTTTAGTACACTGAAAACTAATTTTTCTGACCTTGTTTCTTGGGTTTTTCAAGTGGTTAAATATTATGCTTTTATTTTCATAAGTACTTGTTAGACTTAAGAATACCATGGACTTTATTAACTACTAGACAAAGAGTAACTTAGCATAGATAAGAAAGACTAATCTAGTTGGGTTTGATAGATTGTATGTGCCTTAAATTAATTTTTGAAGTCTTTTTCTATGTGTAATTTATAGATATACAATTATCCCTACATATATCTTCTGCCCAAGTTAATTTTTATTTTTAATGTTTAGGATAAATTTATTTACCATACGGCTCCAGTTGAAAAATCACACGGCAGACTGCAGACCAGAACATCAAGATCACAAAAGAAAAAATCCAAGTCACCTGAGAGAAATAAATATTGCATAAATGCAAAAAACTACGAACAGCCTACCATTTCTTCAAAATCACACTCTCCATCTCCCTACACAAAAAGACGCATGTGTGAGCTATCTGAAGACACCAGGCGGCGGCTGGCCCATTTAAATCTGGGACCCTATGAATTCAAAAAAGAAACAGATAAACCTCCATTTGTGATTAGACATGTATGTGTTCTCTTAAACATTTCCATTTGAAACCAAGCTAATCTGTTCTTTCACTAAAATGTTATTCTGAAACTTATTTCAAAATCTGGCTTCTATTCAAAACTTTCTTTCCTGAACTGTTAGCCTAGCAATCTAAAACGTAAAATTAACTTAGAGTAAAAGAACATTCTTTTGTCAGTCTTTAAACCCGACAGAGATCAAGTTCCATTTGATCCTGTAAGTATTCATTTCCTTTCTTCTTCTACACTGGACAGTGTAATAACTCTACAAATTGAACTTAGATGTAATTGACATTAGTACTAAAATGGCAGAGTAGGGTTTTAAAAGAGGACCAGCTTTTCTTTATGAAAAGGAAGACTCCCCTTTTCTAGCCTTTTTAAAAATTATAATGGAGAGTTAAGTTTTCTTTGATATTATGTCCCTTGGATAAACCTTATATAATGGATCTTTGAAGCAAATCATTATTTGATGAGGATAGGAAGGCCTTTGAACGTGAAGAGAATAACTTAGGGTAGCAGAGTTCTAATCTTCCCAAACAGAAGACTGCTTTTGATATGGTTTAAGCTCAGAGCTTGTGTTCATGTCATAGTCAAGTAAACTTTGGGTAATCTTAAGGGTCTGTAATATTTCAGAATGTTTAATAAGGGACTTCCTTAGAATTCTCATAGTTTCTTGAATTTTTGTAAAGAATTTTTATCCTAAAAGCATTTCTTTAACAAAAGCTTGTAATAACAATAATGAATGTTAAGATTTAAGTGCCTACAGAAGTAAAACAACTTTTAGGGTTATCTATAAAGTTATTTCTGACTTTAATGTCTAATTCATTTTTTCTAAATTCTAATATGTAAATGTAAATGTAAAGATGCTTCTTGGGTAGTCTAATGGGGTTTTGAAAATATATCATCAGAAAGTTCAGATTTTTTGTGTGTGATATATTTTTCTTAATTTTAGATGTAATTATATTAAACAACATTTCACTCCATTTTTACATTTGACTATAAATCCTTTATGCTTTTAACCTTAGTAACAGATAATTTTCATTGTAAAAAGAAAACTTATAGTGGGTACTTTTAAATGATAATATTCTATTGAGATTATTGTGATTATGTTTGTCCTTTTTCTATAGAATTGGTTTATAGGTGCTGACCACATTTTTTTGTTGTTGTTTGGATGTATCCAGATAAGATTTGCTTGTTTCATGGCAGTTTCAGAAAAGCTTTCATTTTATGTCTGCTCATAGTTGTAAATTAAATTGAAACGAAAGGATATATTAAATTCTAATCTGAAGGAATAGTAGCATTTTGATTAAAATGCTTAGTGTAAAATAACCAGTAATAGTGGGAGTTAGCCACAAAAAAAATTGTTGAGGGAAATAATTGCTCTTCCAATGCTCATTAAATTACTGTTTTTCACACCAGTGTTCAAAGTGGAATAATCCTAATATTGCTGAGTGTAGGCTTTAATGTTTTCGTTGAAGAGATTTCCTTCACAGCTTTCCAATGAACAGAAAAAAAATGCATGCTTCTAAGGCTACAGTTAGAAAATTGCTTCCACTGGGGTGCCTGGGTGGCTCAGTCTGACTCTTGATTTCGGCTCAGGTAGTGATCTCAGGTTCATGAGATTGAGCCCCACATCAAGCTCTGGGCTTAGCGGGGAATCTGCTTGAGATTCTCTCCCTCTCCCTCTGCCCCTCCCCTTCTCTCTCTCTCTCTCCAATAAATAAATAAATCTTTACAAAAAAAGAAAGAAAGAAAGAAAGAAAATTGCTTACATTGAAAATCCTGGAAACAGGATTTTTCCAAGTGTATTTACATAGAGATATCTTTTCTTCCCCTGTAGCCATTCATAATTTCAAAAGCACTTAATAAATTGATAAACAGAATTTTAATTTCATGGGCTCTTGGGTGGCTCAGTTGATTAAGTGTCTGACTCTTGATTTTGACTCCGGTTGTGAGCTCAGGCTGGTGAGATAATTCCCACATCTCGCTCCGAGCTGGGCATGGAGTCTACTTAAGATTGTCTCTCTCCCTCTGCCCCTGCCTCCTCCTCTGTATGCGCCCTCTCTCTGTCTTTCTTTCTCCCTCCCTTCTCCCTCATCTCTCAAAAAATAATAATAATTTTACACATGCATATGTACAGAGTTAATACTTTTAGGAAAGACATTCTAGTTTTGCATACGTTGTGAGAAAAACAGTCTTAACCTAGTAAGGAGCAGTTTCAAGAAATCAACTAGCATGCTTCCAAACAAACTGGCACAACAATCCCAGAAAAGTTAAGCAGAATTACTTACTTTTTCCTTGATACAGAATAGGATCTTTTTTTTTTTTTTCTATTTGCAGTAAAATATAACATGAAATGTACCACTTCAGCTATCTTAAAGTGTATAATTTCAGTGGCAGTAAGTACATGTTTTGTAACTGTTGCTGAAGTCTAGTTCCTTTTTCTATAATCCTAAACAGGAACCCTGTACTCATTAAGCATTTACTCACCATTTCTCCCTTTCTTCAGCCCCTGGCAACCATTAATCTGCTTCCCATATGGATTTTTCTATTCTGCCTTTTCATCTAAGTGGAATTATATAATATGTAGACTTTTCTATCTGGGATTTTTCATTTAGCACACTGTTTTCGAGTTTCATTCATTTTATAACCTGTATGAGTACTTGGTTCTTTTTATGGTTGAATAATATTTCATTGTATGGATATATACCACATTTTGTTTATTCATTCATCTGTTGGTGGACATTGGGCTGTTTTCATCTTTTGGTTATATGAATAGTGCTTCCATGAACATTTATACACAAGTTTCCACTTGAGTACCTGTTTTCTTGCCTAATTTAATACCTAGGAGTGGAATTGCTGGGCCATGTGGTGTGTCTATGTTTAACTTGTTGAGGAATTGTCAAACTGTTTTCCACAGTGCCTGTCCTATTTTACCTTCTCTCCAGCCATGTAAGAGGGTTTCACTTTACCTGTAGTCTCACTAACACTTACTATTCTTTTTGTTTTCTTTTTATTATAGCCATCCTAGGGGGTGTGGATTGGTTTCTCATTGTGGATTTTTTTTTTCTCATGGTTTTGATTTGCATTTCCCTAATAAGTAATGATGTCAAACATCTTTTTATGTGCTGTTAGCCATTTGTATATTTTCTTTGGAGAAATGTCCATTCAAGTTCTTTGTCCTCTTTTAATTTTTTTTTTTTTTGTCTTTTGATATTTAGTTGCAAGTTTGCTTTAAATATTTAGGATTCTAAATCCTTATCAAGTATGATTTATAAATATTTTTTTCTCATTCTATGACTGATCTTTTCACTTTCCTTTTTTGAAAAATTTTAAAAAATTTTTAAAAATTGTGGTAAAATATACACAATATAAAATTTACCATTTTAGCCATTTTAGTGTATAGTTCAGTCGCAGTATGTACATTCACATCATAAAGTAGTATCTCTCACTACGATTTTAATTTGTACTTCCCTAATGATTAGTGATACTGAAAATTTTTCTTGTGCTTATTGGTCATTTGCATATCTTTTGGAGAAATATGTATTTAAGTTCTTTGCCTACTTTTGAGAAGTTTTTTTCAGGGTTGTAGAAGCTTCTTTATATATTCTGGATATTAATGCCTTATAGATAATTATTAGCAAATATATATTTTA
Source organism: Mustela putorius furo (assembly GCF_011764305.1). Lineage (NCBI taxonomy): Eukaryota > Metazoa > Chordata > Mammalia > Carnivora > Mustelidae > Mustela > Mustela putorius. The sequence continues at coordinate 37,734,112 of NW_025422005.1, read as the reverse complement.
TTAAATGGTTTGCTTTTCACTCTCTTAATAGTGTCCTTTAAGGGGTGGCTCAGTGGGTTAAGCCTCTGCCTTCAGCTCAGGTCATGATCTCAGGGTCCTGGGATCGAGTCCCACATCGGGCTCCCTGCCTGCTGCCCTACCTACTTGGGATCTCTCCCTCTCTGTCAAATAAATAATATCTTTTAAAAAATAGTATCCTTGGGGCGCCTGGGCTGCTCAGTGGGCTAAGCCTCTGCCTTCGGCTCAGGTCATGATCTCAGGGTCCTGGGATCGAGCCACACATCTGGCTCTCTGCTCAGTAGGGAGCCTGCTTCATCCTCTCTCTCTGCCTGCCTCTCTTTCTACTTGTGATCTCTCTCTCTCTCTGTGTCAAATAAATAAATAAAAATCTTTAAAAAAATAGTATTCTTTTATGGGTGAAGTTTTTAATGTTGATGAATAGAACTATCTTTTTTACACTTTATATCACTCTCTTTTCTTTTTCATTAGAAAACGTGCTTGACTACAATAATCTGTGAACTATAAAGCACTGAGCATGCTGGGCTCTGAACACAGCTGAGTAAAGACACTGTTTGAATTCAACATCTGTCTGAGTAGCAAATGGCTAAACTTGCTTTTTAAGTATGGCAAAATAGATTCCTCTTTTTGTAGCTTTATAATGGAAGGCCAAGTAGGCAATGGGGTAATGGACATTTCAACTATAAATTTGTTAATTTTAAAATAGACTCAAATTTATAATTAAAAATTTCTGGAGTTTAATTTCAATTTTATTTAAACATGAACAGCAAAATAGTCAACTAAGCTCTGGCTTTAGAACATGCTTGAATCACACAGGCATTATCCTGTTAACCTGATGACCACAGTCTATGTGCTTGAGTTGATTTTCTGGTGCCGTGAGACTAAGAGCATTTAGGTTCTTTTTGACTTTCAGTCCTTCTTCTTCTAGGTCGACCCCCCAAGTCCCAGGGCTGATGCTTTATTTGGATCTTCTGGCAGAGACTGTGAAAGAGATGGATGGTCCAGGATGCACAACGGTAAGTTAAAGGTTGTCTTTCTTCATTGCTTTAGTTGCCTTGGCTACAGCCAAGCCTTTCACTTGCATCAATGAACAGAAATAGATTCTTTGCTGTGTTTGTGGATAATAAGGCATACTGCTACTTTTTACAACTTGTGGGACACCCAGATAGGTACTGTCTAAAAATAATAGAATTTCTGTGCTGCTATAAACTTAGCTCCCTCTTTGAGATTCAAATTACATAGTAGCATATTAAAGACTGATAACCTCTTAGTGAAGGAAAAGAAAGACTTGATTTTACTTTGCTCAACAATTTCTAAGTTTATTTGACTATGGAACCATGTTCCTACCTTAACATATACTCCTTAGTTTGTGGAAAAGGCTTTGGGAAACACCATAGTAAAGAAGAGTTCAAGGTTATGGGTTTAGGAATACATTTACAGATATATTTAAGTACTTTGTCACTTTTAAATTGGGCATTTTTGAACAAATCATTTTAACAACTTTGATAGTCAGTATATTACAGAATGAAGATAACATGGTATATATGACCGTGTAAAATGCCTTAGCACACAGGCCTTAATATCCACTGTCATTATAATAATGCTTGCATTTCTGAAAAGATAATGTCCTTTAAGTTTAGTTTATAGGAATCTTTTTTTATCATAGGCCCCGGTTCTAAGGGTTAGAGAAGTTATTTCTTAAATTCAATCTGAAGATGACTTTTATGAAGAAGATGAAATAGTATTATGTAATTAGGGATATTTGAGTGTTAATATCTAGAATCATTCGTTGGTCAGTTCAGCAAGCCTTCCTGAGCAGCCTTTAAATTAATTCACTACACATTGATAAGGGCATAGAAGGAAGAGAGACAGTGAAAAAAACATGATCATAAGATGTCGTGAGTGTCCATCTCTCTTCATTTCTAAACTGTAGTGTAGAATCTTTTTTTTAAAATGGGGAAATGATATATTTTTCTCTGAGAACATCCAGAGTTTGTGCTCATTTATTTTCATGTTTTAGCATTAGCAGGAAGATAGATGTGGTAGTCAATAAGTCTTTAATAACCACCATAGAAGATTATATGAAATTAGGAACAGATGTTATACTGTTTCCCCTCTTGGAAGAAATGTATGGACATTGAACAAAAGGTTTAAGAACAAGAAAATAAAAAATAACTTCAATATAGATATTCCTTTGGAAGATGTTTTTGGAATGCACTGAAGCATCTGATTTCTCTTGATAATTATTAGGTACTTGCCAGTAGAACTGTTAGAGTTTCTAGTAACTTTTGATTGCCATAGTCAGCTACCTATGTAGAGGTACAATCAGAGAGGTTAATAGTGAGGTCAGCTTTTGTTTTTTAAACTTTTTATTTAGACATAATTTCAGATTTATAGAAAAGTTGAAACAGTGTAAAGAATCCCTATATACCTTTCAGAATCCACAAATACTATATTTGCTTTTCCCTCTTCCTCTCTGTCTCCTCCCCAGCACAACCCCGCCTCCATCTCTGTGTGTGTATATAAAGTTTTTTTTTTTGGTTTGGTTTTTTTTTTTTTTTTTAAGATTTTATTTATTTATTTGACAGAGAGAAATCACAAGTAGATGGAGAGGCAGGCAGAGAGAGAGAGGGAGGAGGAAGCAAGCTCCCCGCTGAGCAGAGAGCCTGATGCGGGACTCGATCCCAGGACTCTGAGATCATGACCTGAGCGGAAGGCAGTGGCTTAACCCACTGAGCCACCCAGGTGCCCTGGTTTGGTTTTTTTTGACAAGGACATTGCTATGGACAGAATTGTGTCCTCCAAAATGTTTATGTTGAAGCTCTAACCTGCAATGTGGTAGTATTTGGAAACTGGGCCTTTGGAAGATAAATAGGTTTAGTTAAGATTCGGAAGGTAGAGCTTTCATGATAGCATCAGGGCCCTTATAAGAAGAAAAACCAGAGATCTTGCTTTCTCTCTCTGCTTCATGAGGACACAAGCAGAAGGTAGCCATCTTCAAGCCAGAACTAGAGCTATCCCCAGAACCTGACTGCACTGGCACCTGGATTTCAGACCTCTAACCTCCAGAACTGTTGTATAAGCCCCTCCCCAGTCTATATGTTATTTTGTTATGGCAGCATGAGGAGACTAATGCAGATATTATGTGATATAATCATGAAAATCAGATAATTGACAATGATATGATAATAATAACTAATCTATAAACTTAACTCAGATTTTGTGCCTTGTCCTCATAATATCTTCATAGCAAAAGAAATTCCACATCATGCATGGGCTTCAGTTAACATGTCTCTTTAGTTTAGTTTTTTTTTTTTTTTTCAGTGAACACATTTCAGCAGTTTAACTTTATAACAATTAACAATAAACGTGTTACATTTTTTCAGTCAATGCCAGCATTTGGGGATTTTTTTCTCTTTCATTTTCATTTGATTTGATTTCTTTTCTGTGTTCCAGAATTCATTGTTTATGTACCACACCCAGTGCTCCATGCAGTATATGCCCTCCATAATACCCACCACCTTACCCCCCTACCACCCACCTTCCCTCCAAACCCTCGGTTTGTTTCTCAGAGTCCACAGTCTCTCATGGTTCGTCTCCCCCTCCAATTTCCCCCAACTCACTTCTCCTCTCTATCTCCCAATGTCCTCCATGTTATTCCTTATGCTCCACAAGTAAGTGAAACCATATGACACTCTCTGCTTGACATATTTCACTCAGCATAATCTCTTCCAGTCCTGTACATGTTGATACAAAAGTTGGGTATTCATCCTTTCTGATGGAGGCATAATACTCCATTGTATGCATGGACCATATCTTCTTTATCCATTCATCTGTTGAAGGGAATCTTGGTTCTTTCCACAGTTTGGCGACTGTGGTCATTGCTTCTATGAACATTGGGGTACAGATGGTCCTTCTTTTCACTACATCTGTGTCTTTGGGTTAAATACCCAATAGTGCAATTGCAGGGTCATAGGATAGCTCTATTTTTAATTTCTTGAGGAATCTCCACACTGTTTTCCAAAGTGGCTGCCCCAACTTGCATTCCCACCAGCATTGTAGGAGGGTTCCCCTTTCTCCACATCCTCTCCAACACTTGTTGTTTACTCTCTTTTTAATTTTGACCATTCTGACTGGTGTAAGGTGGTATCTCAATGTTGTTTTGATTTGAATCTCCCTGATGGCTAGTGATGATGAACATTTTTTCATGTGTCTATTAGCCGGTTGTATGTCTTTTTGGAGAAGTGTCTGTTCATGTCTTCTGCCCATTTTTTGACATGATTATCTGCCTTGTGTGTGTGTTGAGTTTGAGCAGTTCATAGACCTCGGATGGCAGCCCTTTGTCTATAGTGTCATTTGTGAATCTCTTCTCCCATTCCCTGGGTTACCTCTTTGTTTCGTTGACTGTTTCCTTTGCTGTACAGAAGGTTTTGATCTCGATGAAGTCCCAAAAGTTCATTTTTACTTTTGTTTCCTTTGCCTTTGGAGACATATCTTGAAAGAAGTTGCTGTGGCTCTCAAGATTACTGTCTATGTTCTTCTCTAGGATTCTGATGGATTCCTGCCTCACATTGAGGTCTTTTATCCATTTCGAGTTTATCTTTGTGTACAGTGTAAGAGAATGGTCGAGTTTCATTCTTCTACACATTGCTGTCCAATTTTTCCAGCACCATTTATTGAAGAGACTATCCTTTTTCCACTGTATGTTTTTTCCTACTTTGTCAAAGATTATTTGGCCATAGAGTTGAGGGTCCATATTTGGTCTCTCTACTCTGTTTCACTGGTCTATGTGTCTGTTTCTATGCCAGTACTATGCTGTCTCGGTGATCACAGCTTCATAGTAAAGCTTGAGATCCGGCAATGTGATGTCCCCAGTTTTGTTTTTCTTTTCCAACATTTCCTTAGCAATTCAGGTTCTCTTCTGGTTCCATACCAATTTATGATTGTATTTTCCAGCTCTTTGAAAAATGCCAGTGGAATTTTGGTTCAGGATGGCATTAAAAGTATAGATTGCTTTAGGCAGTATAGACATATTTTTTAAATTTATTTATTTTTTATTTCTTTTCAGCATAACAGTATTCATTGTTTTTGCACCACAATGTGTATTCTGATCCATGAGCATTGAATGGTCTTCCATCTTTTTGTGTTTTCTTCAATTTCTTTAATAAGTGTTCTTTAGTTCCTCAAGTTAAAGATAAAGGATTCGTACTTGAGGAACTGCAGAACACTTTAGATTTCTTTAAAATGGATCAGTTCCCTAATCTATCTTTGTGTTTGACACTGATGATTTTGAAGAGCATAGGCCAGTTAATTCGGTTGAATGTCCCTCAATTTGGGTTTGCTTGATTTTCCCTCATGATTTAATTTAGATTATTCATTTCCCCCCAGAATACAACAGATGTGATGTGTTACTCTCAGTGCAACATGTCAGAAAGCATGTGATACTTCTTTGTTACTGGTGATACTCATTTGCTCTTTAATTAAGATGGGGTCTGCTAGGTTTCTGCATCATAAAGGTGCTATCTCTTCCCTTTGTAATTAATGGGGAGATATTTTAAGACTATTATATCCTGTCACCTCGACTTTGACTCCTTTAGCATACATTGATGATTCTTGCTTAAAACAATTTATTGCTGTAAAGTTTGCCAAATAGTGATTTTTAAAATTCCCTTATTCTTTGTACATTTATTACTTGCCCTTCTACTGTAAAGAGTTTTTCCATCTCATTTCTCTACTTTAATGTCCCTATCATTTGACTGCCTTTTTTGTCTAGCCATTGGGTGGTTGTGCTTTAGGGTCTCAACAGCTATTAAAATGCATATGGGAATTTCTTATGATAGAGTGAATTTTCATTAGTGACTTTAATGGAAATTCTTAAACCTTTTCTTGCCAAATTATCCTACCTAAAAATTCAATTTTTATAGGATACCATTTCACCACCATTGACTATTTTAGTCATCATAATAATCGCATGAGGATGAATTTAACTATATTTGATCAGGAAAAATGACAGAGGCCTAGACAGGTTAAGTGGCTTGTTGGAGAGTTCCAGAACAGTCCTGGTTGGTCTGGGGTCCAGGGTTTCTTGCCCCAACTTCCTTCCTCCCACCACTCTTCCCACTTACTCTATTTCCACTTACATGTATTTTTTTTTTTTAAAGACAAGTTTTTCAAGCACGCTATCTTTATCTGGAATTTCCATAGTATATAATTCTAATTGTAATTTGTGCAGTCCTTTTGAAGAGATCCAGCATGTCTTGCGTTACAAGAATGTTTATAAGCTTTATCCGACCATTGGTATTTTTGAGGAGGAAATTGAGGGCATCATCCTGGCCCCTTTTTTATTTGCTTAGAATATGAAAAGATGTTAGATTCTGTCTCCTCTTTGAAGGAATCTTCTCTTATTCTCTTCATTTTGAAGATTCTTTTATGAGTTTCATTTCCACCTAAGATTGTAATCTTTTTATGAGCTTCAACTAACCTCTTTGTTTGGTGGTTATTGTTTGTAAAGTAAAATAAATTGGAAATTATATTCTGAAAGCTAGTATGTCATTACTGGAATAGAGGATAATAAATGGTAACATTTTACTATTCTGAGTAAAATAGCAAATAGTCATTTTATATGTATACTTACTAGCAAGATACCTTGTTTCAGCTTTTATTTAAATGTGTGCCTCATCTCACAGAGCAGTGGGCAGCTAAACTATCATTTTAGGTATCCCTTTTTTAGTTTCTTCATTTTCTATTATTAATTAAACATTTTTATCAACTTTAGTAAGCTGTAATTTATATATCATAAAATTCACCTATTCTGAGTACACAACTGAATGATTTTAAATAAATTTGCACAGTTATAAAATCTCCACAATCCATTCTAAGAATATTTTTATCATCCAAAGGAATTTTCTCATACCCATTTGCAATAAATCTATATTCTCACCTTGAGTCCCTGGGTTGTTTCCACTTTTGGCCATTATGAATGGTGCTACTTTGAGCATTTTCATTGGAGTCTTTGCATAGATACATGTCTTTATTTATTTATTTTTTGATACCTGGGAATGGAATTACCAGTTCATATGATAAATCTGTATTTAACTTTTTAAAAAATTGCCAGTTTTTTTCCAACATGGCTCTGACATTTTACATTCCCACCAACAATGTATGATGGTCTAGTTTCTCCACATCTTTGACAACACTTGTTATTATTGCCTTTTTTTAACCATTCTAGTGGATAGGCAGTCCTGTCTCACTTTAATTTACATCTTTAATTTAATTTACATTTAATTAATTAAATTTACATTTAATTAATTAATGAATGAAATTACATTTTAATTTAATTTAATTTACATCTTTAATTTAAACTTTAATTTACATTTGACTAAGGGAATTGAATGTTTTTTCATGTGCTTATTAGACATTAGTTTATCTTTTCATGATCATAATTCTTCAGCCACTGATAAGTTTGCTGTTTGCTAAACTTCACACAAAAATGGGGAAAGTCTGAGTCTTTTGCTGATGAGATTTCAGAAAGCAATAGAAATAAGAAAGATGAAAACATCAGAGGTCAGAGTAACCAGTTTCTGGTGAAGGTATCAAAAGTGATCAAGAGACAGAAAACACATGTTATATGTCTTTCCTTTTTAGAAGGTGGGATCCCCTAAGAGATATTAAACCCTGGTTTTATTTCATAAAGCTGAGCATCTTAGCTTTGCTTCCAGTTACAGGGACTGGCATATAACAAATACATGGCTGTGTGCTCCACGAAGATTCACAGGAGAGCAGAGGCCAACCTTAGGATGTTATGTGGGCATTAAAATAGTAATAGGATAATTGCTGATAAAGGACTCCAGGGGGAATACTCTTTGAAGTTTTGTAGGTACACACATTCATCAGTAGGGATGTTTTGCAATAGTAGTAGCACTCACTACCAGAATGGGGTTCAATTCCTTGAAACCATGAAAAAAAAGAAGATAACAGTACCCTTCCAGGTGGAATACTGTAGAGGTTGCCAGAATATGAATTGATTCATAGGGAACACATATTGGCTGTAATCATCAGAATGGAGCTCAAGAATTATTTTGATAGAAAGGATGAGCTAATACAGGGATGCTAAGTTTTAGATTAAAGTTTCTTAAGCCCTTCTTGGTTAAAGTCAGGACTGGCCCTTTAGGACTGAGTCATATTTGAGCCTGGTGGGTGAGGGTCCACTGTGGAGAGAGAAAGGATGCAAAGGCTCTAAGTTATCAGAATACTCCCAGCAGAAATGGTGACCTTTGTACAAAGTGGATCTTTGTTTCTATATTAGATGGTTGCTATGGAAATATTTTGATGACTGATTAACACATTTGTTTGTTTGTTTGTTTTTACAAGATTTTATTTATTTATTTGACACAGAGAGAGAGAGATCACAACTAGGCAGAAAGGCAGGCAGAGAGAGAGAAGGGGAAGCAGGCTCTCTGCCAAGCAGAGAGCCCGATGTGTGGGGCTCAATCCCAGGACCCTGGGATCATGACCTGAGCCAAAGGAAGAGGCTTTAACCCACTGAGCCACCCAGGCACCCCACCACATTTGTTTTTAACACATACAGTTAGTCACTACTTGATACCTGACTAATCTGATTATATATCACATCCATTTTGTTAACAAATCCAGAATGTGATGTCATTTTTGAGACTAAAGGCATTTTGATTCTCTTGTGTGAAATAATCAAAGACCTTAGTTCCATTACTTTTGGACAATAGAGGAGGTCAGCTTCCTGAAATGTAAAGCAGAAATACCTACTCATCTTATGTGTTCTACCAGTCTGCTCACGCTGCCACAGCAAAATACCATAGACAGGGGACTTAAACAGGGGATGTTTATTTTTCTCACAATTCTAGAGGCTAGGAAGCCCCAAATCGAGGTGCTAGCAAAGTAGGTTTCATTCTGAGATCTCCTCTCTTGAGTTGTAGAAAGCTGCCATCTCCCTGTATGCTCACATGACCTCATCTTTGTATACACAGCTTTAGAGAGAGAGGGAGAGTGTGTGAGCACATATTCATGTGCAAGCTGTCTGCTGTCTTTTCTTAGAAAGATGCTCTTTCCATCATGAGGGTCCTGCCTGCATGACCTCATCTAATCCTGATTACTACTCAAATGTCCCATCACTATGGGGGTTAGGACTTCAACATAGGAATTTTGGGAGGAGACCAACATTCAATTCATAACACCTATTCTATTTCATGAGGTTATTAGAGAACCAGGTAATAGCTAACATTTATTGAATGTGTTTTCTGCTGGCCTTGATTCTAAGTACTAATATTCATTGGTTACTTAACAATAATCAAGAATTTTATAGGCGCCTGGGTGGCTCAGTGGGTTAAAGCCTCTGCCTTCAGCTCAGGTCATGATCTCAGGGTCCTGGGATCAAGTCCCACATTGGGCTCTCTGCTCGGTGGGGAGCCTGCTTCCCTTTCTCTCTGCCTGCCTCTGACTATTTGTGATCTCTCTTTCTCTCTCTGTGTCAAATAAATAAATAAAATCTTTAAGAAAAAAAAAAGAATTTTAGATACTATTATTTATCTCCATTTTACAGATCAAGAAACACGAGGTTTAAAGAAGTAAAGTCAAAGGTGATCAAGGTCACAAACACATATATACATGCACAGTCTGAATTAGCTCTAATTTTTCTTCATATTTCTCTCTTTTTTTTTAATTTATTTTTTATTTATTTTCAGCATAACAGTATTCATTATTTTTGCACCACACCCAGTGCTCCATGCAATCTGTGCCCTCTATAATACCCACTACCTCCCACCCCCCGCCACTTCAAACCCCTCAGATTGTTCTTCCTACTTCTCTTAAGTGTGACCCATCCATTAATGCTCAGGTTAGCTTTCTCCTCCTTAGGAAGTTTTCTCTGATTGCCTTCAACCTTGAGAGATTAATCTCTGATATGACTTTTTAAAATAACATTAATTGCCTGTACCATTCTCGCTTAGCCTCTTCTTTTATGCTGCTGTTATTCAACTTTGTGTAACTTAACCAAGGTAAATTACAAGCATTTCACAAGCATGGGCCATGACTTTTATCTCCTTTATCTCCTGCTTTTAGAATACAGTTAGTGTGAGGTTAGTGGGTAATTATCAGTAAAGGTGATGAAGTGCAAGCCTCGGGAACCTCAGTTAACAGCTGGATCTCTAAAAATAAAAGAAAATTATAAATCTGTCTCTGTTAGGGTAGATTTATAAATGGTTTGTGGAAAGCAGAAGACATACTGGAGTTTTAATATACTGATAATTTTAATATTACATTAGCTGCCAGAAAGGATATATACCAAGTAGAGAAATTATTACCTTAATTTTCAAAGTTAGCACGTGTGGAGAATTAGGTTCATTATGTCCATATCATTCTTTTATTTCTGCTGCTGTGGCCAGCTATACATTATTAGACTTTATGGAAGAGAAGTTGAGCTGGGATCTATTTTTATTTTTAATTTTGAAAAGCACTTGAAGTAAGTTGAGTCTTACTGACTTAAAGCGTAAAGTTGGCCTTGTGTGCAAGACATTAATGTTTCAGCTAGTCACTGTAATGGTTCAAGACACTTGGTAAACAAATAGACTCAAAATGGATGAAGGACCTCAATGTGAGAAAGGAATCCATCAAAATCCTTGAGGAGAACACAGGCAGCAACCTCTTCGACCTCAGCTGCAGCAACATCTTCCTAGGAACATCGCCAAAGGCAAGGGAAACAAGGGCAAAAATGAACTATTGGGATTTTATCAAGATCAAAAGCTTTTGCACAGCAAAGGAAACAGTGAACAAAACCAAAAGACAACTGACAGAATGGGAGAAGATATTTGCAAACGACGTATCAGATAAAGGACTAGTGTCCAAAATCTATAAAGAACTTAGCAAACTCAACACCCAAAGAACAAATAATCCAATCAAGAAATGGGCAGAGGACATGAACAGACATTTCTGCAAAGACATCCAGATGGCCAACAGACACATGAAAAAGTGCTCCATATCACTCTGCATCAGGGAAATACAAATCAAAACCACAATGAGATATCACCTCACACCAGTCAGAATGGCTAAAATCAACAAGTCAGGAAATGACAGACGCTGGCGAGGATGCGGAGAAAGGGGAACTCTCCTACACTGTTGGTGGGAATGCCAGCTGGTGCAACCACTCTGGAAAACAGCATGGAGGTTCCTCAAAATGTTGAAAATGGAACTGCCCTATGACCCAGCAATCACACTACTGGGTATTGACTCTAAAGATAGAAATGTAGTGATCCGAAGGGGCACGTGCACCTGAATGTTTATAGCAGCAATGTCCACAATAGCCAAACTATGGAAAGAACCTAGATGTCCATCAACAGATGAATGGATAAAGAAGAGGTGGTATATATACACAATGGAATACTATGCAGCCATCAAAAGAAATGAAATCTTGCCATTTGCGACAACTGGATGGAACTAGAGCGTATCGTGCTTAGCAAAATAAGTCAAGCAGAGAAAGACAACTATTATATGATCTCCCTGATATGAGGAAGTAGTGATGCAACATGAGGGCTTAAGTGGGTAGGAGAAAAATAAATGAAACCAGATGGGATTGGGAGGGAGACAAACCATAAGTGACTCTTAATCTCACAAAACAAATTGAGGGTTGCTGAGGGGATGGGGGTTGGGAGAAGGGGGGTGGGGTTATGGACATTGGGGAGGGTATGTGCTTTGGTGAGTGCTGTGAAGTGTGTAAACCTGGCGATTCACACACCTGTACCCCTGGGGATAAAAATATATGTTTATAAAAAATTAAAATTAAAAAAAAAAGACACTTGGTAAACAAACAAGATCTTGTGCCTTAAAAGAAAGCTATTTAATTGACTGACTATTGACTATCCTAGGTCTCTCTATATATAATCATTTCTTTTTTTTTTTTAATAAGGTGGTTTGGTAAAATAAAATATAGAATGTTAGAATGCTTTTGACTAGAATGTGTAAGGAAGTGGAATTGCAAATTATGGTTCTGATTTGCTTGAATGTCAATATACAGAGATTATAATACTTAAGTGTTGACTTCTTTAAGTAATAAGGAAAACCCAAAACCCGCATCTGCAATATAGTGGTCTTTATCCCAGGAGAGAGTTAGAATAGTTTTATGATCCACTTTGTTAGAGATACTGTGCTAGGAACTTTCATAAGCGGTATAATTTAATCATTACTATGACTCTCCGAGGCAAAGTAGGCATTGTCTTCATACTTTTAAAATGAGGAATGAAACATGGATTACTTATATAACTTGACCAAAGTAATATATTTGATAATTGGTGGAATCAGAAATCGCATTTAGGCTTGTTTGACTTAGAACTTGAGACTAACGATGTTGATGATGAAGTTAGTTTATTTATTTTATTTATTTTATTGCCTCACATGTAATACTCGATATAGTATTTAAAACAATTTATGAAAGAAATACATGAGACAGATGAGGAATATGAGACTTAGAAAGGTTAAATAATAAGTTCAAGTTTATACAGGAGGTGCTAGTGACTGAACTGTATTATGGATGTATTTGTCACAAGGTCTGTACACTTGTGCTACCACACTCTAAAGCTGGTCCTCTTGCCATTATACTCACTTGACTGTAGTGTAGACTCCCAAGAATGGGAACACTTGCAGTTTGGCAATACCTATCAAATACATATATTCAAATTATATTTCATCATAAACTGGTTTATCTACTAAAGATTATCCATTCCATGTAGGTGAATTGATTTAACAACAAAAAAATTATTCTGGTCTATATTCTGATATCTCTAACTCCAATGAAAATAGTATTTGTGTAATCACCTAATTACTGAAGAATGGATACAGATTTTAGCTTACTGTGTATCATCTTTACTCATATGGCATTGTTGAAGGATTTTAAGATACTTTTGAATACTGCTGTATGAAATTATAATCATAGAAATCAAAGAAATTATAAACAAATAAACAGAAATTGTAGCAAAAATCAAAGATGAAACCAAATTTTCTTCTTTTTGATATGAAATATCTATAATTTAATTCTTTTGTACATCCTTTTTCAGATCATGCTCATCTTGGCTGCTACAGACCCAAGGATTATAAGGTATGTAAGTATAAATCACAGAATGATAATTGTCCTGGCTTTCACATAAAAGCCATAATGCACATAAATGTACATTTCTTATATATATGGTCAGAGATTATTGTAATCATTTAGTCAAGAAAATGGACAAACAATATTGTCATATCATAGAATATCATTATTTTGGCTACAATGTCAAGTGATAGAACAGACTTCTTATTGAATGTCTTTGTACAACAATTTGTGGCTTTTGATTATTCATTTAGGTTAATTACTTATTGAATGTGTTTGTGTATTTGTGTGTGAAAGAGAGACATAGACCAGAGAAATTGGTGGCTACTTTTAGTAATAACTTGCACAGTACTATTTCTCAACTTCATTCATAGACCATCCTTATAATTTTTAGAATATCTGCATGTAATTTGTGCTGTTTTCTTTAAATTCACTTTTTATTTACCTCACTACTATAAATGAAAAATCAGTATCTTGTGCTTTAAATGGATGATTGCTCAAAAGGATACAGTGAAAACAAAACAATGTTACAAAGTTCTGGCTAGATAAACAAAACAATGTTACAAAGTTCTGGCTAGGTTGTTTTCCAAAAGCTCTGAGGCATGCTCTCTATTTCTTAAAATGAGATAAGCAACGATAGAGAGGTGTAGGAAACATACCAATAGCTAACTGAAGGTTTCTGACTGAAAGAGAATTGAAAAGATAATATCTGTTTTCTTTTGTAATTCAGTGTTATTTAGTCTATGTCCATGTGCCATGTAAAATAATCCTGTATATCATCTAAAATCACTTTGGATACCATAATAAATTATGTGCCATACCACTAATAGTTTGTGTCCTCCATTTTGATAAGTATCATCTCAGAGTTTGTCTTTTCTGTTCCTAAGTGAAAGCTTTTTGATAAGGTGTGTCAGTGTATTTGAGAAAACAAAACAAAAACAAAATCATAGCTTTCCTTGTAATACCTTTGCTTATTTACTTGAAGACAATCTATTCTGTGTTTACTAGCACTGAACAGCATAGTTTGAGTACTTTGCCATGCTTTTGGGCATGATAAAGGAAGTATGGGACAGTTAAGGCAATGTATGACTGAGAACTCAAATCTAACAGAGTATCAGAATCATCTAGGTGGAACTTTTTAAAAAATTCATTCCAGGTACTAAATTGAAATTGTTGAGAAAGGAGACTGGAATTTTTAAATTTTTAACACATTTCCAGGTGATTCTGATGCAGCTCTCTTGCCATCTATCCAAGGATTGGCGTTTGAGAACCACTAGCATAGACTATGAGTATAGCATTGGTATTGGTGGAACTGTCTCTTGCATAGTGTGTGTATATGGCTGTGCCCTTGTTTAAGGCTGCTGCTGCAAGAGTGTGTGCTTGGCATAATTCACCTGTTGCAGATCTGTCCTATTATGTGGAATGTATTACACACACACACACATACAAGCACACTGGTGTGTGTAATATATATGCATGTGTACACACATAGGTCAAAAAGCATAATATTCCTTATCTTGCAGGGTAGCCACCCTCATTTGGTCTACCTAAAGGATAAGCCTGTCTTTGTACATTTCCCTCAAGTTATGCTTCATGATTTTTATAACCATGTATTTATTTTCATCTTTATTTGCATCTTTGTTTAAAATATGCTTGTTTTCCTAATCTCTAAGTTCCAGGGTGGTAGGGACCTTACTGATCTGCTTATTGATAATTGCTAGTACCTAGAATATTAGCTGATATATGGTGTGTATTCCTAATATATGTGTATTGAACAATTTTTTTTAAGATTTATTTAAGAGAGAGAGAAAGATAGAACAAGTGGGAGGGGCAGGGGAAAGGGAGAGAGAATCTCAGACAGACTGCCTTTAGTGTAGAGCCCAACTCCAGCATGACCTGAGCCAAAACCAAGAGTCATACGCTTAACCAACTGGGCCACCCAGGTGCCCTGAGTGGGTTGTTAAGAGAAAACAAGTAAACCAAATATATAAAAATACAGAATGGAGAGACAGGGATAAAGTTTATAAGCTACTAATCTTTATCTTATTAGAGTGACTGTAATCCAGCTCTATGTTGGCTGGTCCATTTAAAGATAAGTGTACAATCTTCTTTCCCACTTGAATTCTTTGAAAGAACTGAACTTTAATTGTCTCCCACTATCATTTCTGGATTCTTCACTTTTAGGGTTAGAGTGAAGTTGATCATTCATACTATCCTTGTTAAAGCAGTAGGTGGTAAGTAAACTCACAGGATTATTTTTATATTCAAGGGGTAGATTTTCATTGAAATGCATATATAGCATTGAAGACTGCTAGCTTCTCTATGGAAAGAATGAACGTTCTTATAGGCACATAGTAGCTGGCTAATAAATATTCAGGGAATAGAACACTAGGATTTCTACAAGTAAAAAAAAGTCATAAAGGTGGGAGTGCTTACAAAAAAATTTCTGGAAAAGGACTTTGCTTGAATCCTGTTCAGAAATATATTTTGCATAGACAAGAGAAAGAAAGCAATGTAAAAAAGTCTTAGGATTTATATATATATACAGGGTCCTGGGAGAAAAGAGAAAAGAGAAACAACTAGTTTCGTTTGAGTAGAGGGTAGTACTGAGGGATAAAGGCTTTTTAACATCCTTACTTTTCTATTTTTCTTACATCTTCTTATCTCTATATCTGCTGCCTCCCCTTTTAAGATTTGTAGCTGTTTGATCATTATCTATTCTTTTGACCAAACTCAACTCTCCTTACCTTGGAAGCCTTATAACCCAACTGTTCTCATAAATGCTTGTATTCTTTTCACTTCTTTTTTAAAAATTTTTTATTTTTTATAAACATATATTTTTATCCCCAGGGGTACAGGTGTGTGAATCGCCAGGTTTACACACTTCACAGCACTCACCAAAGCACATACCCTCCCCAATGTACATAACCCCATATTCTTTTCACTTCTACCATTACTCCCCTGAATCATTGACTTCTTCTCTCCAATGTAGTTCCAATATGCCTGTGTCGTAGGCATTCATTTAGTATATGGGTTCTCAGTGGAGATTGTACCACTCAGTAGAGTGTACCATCTCAGTGGAGATTGTCAAGGTGGCATTTAACAGGTACCATTATTAAAGTAATTTAGGGGAAGTACTCTTGATATTTAATAATAAGGGATGCTAGATATTCTGTAATAGTGGGACAATGCCAAACGGTGAGGAATTTTTATGTCCCACATGGTTTTTAGCTGTCTCACCAACCATAATGGAGGTGAAAAACATGTTCCTAGTTATTAGAACAATTCTAACTCTACATAAAACACAGGTACCTTTACATTGTTTTGAGATACATATTATAGGGATACAAGTATTTTATAAAGCTTATACCTTTGTTTTGTTAAAAATATGTGGTATAGTATTACACTGTGATGAAGTATAGGGCAGCTCATTTATTTTCCTGGTTTTCTTGTATGGAATGGCTTATGATCTTCTTACATTTTAAAACTCCAAACTATTTATGTAAGTGACTGTAAGCAAGAATAGTCATGCTTGAGCATTTATGTATTAAAGTACATATTTTAGGTCATGTTCCATTAATTTCTCTTTATACTACAGTTAAGACAATTTGTTGATTTTTGATACATTTCATTTCAAGATATAAATGAAGGCAATACAAAATATTTGTTTTTAAATGAGAACTGTCTTAGTTTGGGCTACCATAATATATATCATAGACTGGGTGATTTAAATAAGAGAAATTTATTTTATCACAATTCTGGAGGCTATGAAGTACAAGATCAGGGTGCCAGCCAGTTTGGTACCTGGTGACAGCTCTCTTCCTAGCTTGCAGACAGCTGCCTTTTCACCATGTCCTACATGGCAGAGAGACAGGAGTGCATGAGAGTGCAAGCTCTGGTATCTAAGAACAGTAACCCTTTCAGATTAGGACCTCACCCCAAAGACCTCATTTAACCTTAAATCCTTACTCCAAATGCAGTTAAGTGGGAGTTAGGACTTCAACATATGAATTTTCCAGAGACACAGTTTAGTCCATTGCAGGGACTTTGGGAGTGAAGGTTGAAAAAATCAACGATGCCATATGTAATCAGTGTATGAGTAAATGAATGGATATACATCTAATAACAGAGTATTTCTGAAAGGATTAATAGAACCCATTTTACCTGGGTCTTGATAAAGATATCCTTTCTAGCTTCAAATTTGCCTTCAGTGCTATTGATCATTTTGTTCTCTTGTTGATTCTGTAACACACAGTCCAACCTAAGTTCTACTTCTTCTCCTTCTCATTTTCCATACATAATGTCATATTCTACTTTGTCAGAGAACATATCAGTCAGTTGTGGATGGAATTATCCTCCATTATCTTCATCTCTACTTCAGTCTTTCCGTTAATTTCCACTTTCTTTTTTTCTTCTACTCTGCCTTCTTAATAACATTAACACCTTCTTTGCCTTTATTTATTTATTGGCTCCATCTCTTTTGACAACAAACATAATAATAAAAATCAAGTTAAATGTATATAATGGGTTCCAGTTTTAAAGCTTTTCATATGGATTATATCACTGGATTACATGTAGCCTTATAATTAAACAATAATTTTTATTCCCATCTTAAATGACAGAAAACAAATTCTACAGAGCTCCTGAAAAAGAGCATACCTCTCAGTCTGCATCGCCCTATCTTTATCATCCTCTCTTTCTCCTTCTTTTTACTGCTAGACATTCAAATGAACATTGCTTCCACTTCTTTATCCGTTACTTCTAAACTATTTGGGGAAAATGAATTTTATGAGAACTCTCAAGCCGGAAAGTTCTTATATTTCTTTGAAAGGGATAGGAAACCACCTTAGTGGAAGTGGAGAAGCAGACCTGGCTTTAGGCAAAGTTATGATATATGTGTGGAATATATGGTTGATTTCGAGTAGCCTTACATCACTCTTAGCATCCTCGAATGCCTAAGCATCGCTTTATTACACTGGGTGCCTCTTGGACTTAGAAGAATATGGATTTAATGTATCTTCCTAAACCCCTGAAAGTAAGTGTAATGTTTTGTTCATTTTATCCTCACTTGCTATCAGGCATATAGGTGTCTGGTGGACACTTACATATTGTTTGAATTTATGAATAAATATCACATCAAGGTCAGAGTTTTCTGCTTGGATTTTTTATTCCCTACCACTTAGTTGTTCCTGCTGCTCCTGAACTTACACACTGTTCCCATGGTGTCATCACTATCCTTCTCCAGGTCATGTCTGTATTTCTACTTCTGGATTTTTAACTCATTCAATGTAATGCTAGAAGTTCTGAAACTTTACTATTTCAGTGTCTTAATGAAATGTAAGTGTATTTGTCATTAACAACACAGTGCATCTGTTTCTTAAAAGCCTGGCTGTGACCTAAGTCACATCTTATATTCCATTGACAAGAACTGGTCACATATCTAGAAGCACAGGAGGAAGAGTGGCCAGCAAGTAGAAACCTGGTTAGGCCGCTGATCCCGTTCATCTTATACCAACCACATAAGAGGGAACACAAATTTTAGGGGACAGCTAACCGTTTCTGACAGTCTGCCCCCCTGGACACAAAATATCTCTGCATACCTTTCTTCCCTCACATAGAACATACTCATGTCCTCCTCAAGAAAGACCACTCAAAGTTCCATGCAGGGGCACCTGTGTGGCTCCGTTGGTTAAGCATCTGCCTTTGGCTCAAGTCATGATCCTGGAGTCCGGGGATCAAGTCCTGCATCTGGCTCCCTGCTCAGGAGGGAGTTCGTTTCTCCCTCTGACCTCTCCCCTGTCATGCTCTCTCCCCTTCTCACTCTCTCAAATAAATAAATAAAACCTTGGCCGGGGGGAGCTTCCATGCAATTACTTGAGTCTAGCTTGAAGGCCAGGATCTTTGGGTGATGGAGGGCCAGTCCATCAGACCTGCATTGGGTGACCTGTGAGTTGACATACTCTTTCCCCTCTCTCATATTCCCACCCTACCTGAACCCCATTTCTAATATACTCTGTTAGAGTAGGAACAGGATAGCTGAGAAAATGGGATACTTGGAAAAGGAAGAACTAGAAGGTAAAGAGCAATTGTCAGTCTGCAGCAATGCTGAATCCTGCCAGGCTTGCCATCCTGATAGCAGAAGGATTTCTTTGCATAGACATTGCTGAAATTATGATGCTTACAACAATAACTGTATGGTTAAAATTATAGTGTAAATACACGAAAACAACTTGAATCTAACTTGGAGGGGCTACAGACATAAAGGGAGGCAAACACAGGAGTCTGGCAATATTGGCCAGTGGGTTGCTTGCATACTTTGTGCCTCCGCCCCCTTGTTGTCTCCAATGGGAGACCTGACACATCCATAGTTCTAGGAAGATGGAAGGTATGGGAGCAATTTCTCCTAAAGGTATGTTTTCCCAAGGAGAAAACAAGAAAAAAAACCTAAAGACATTTTCATGATATTTTGACAAGTGACACAGGTCAGTTTTATAGTAAAAAAAGGATTGTGATGTGGCCTGTTCACCCATGGGCCTGACTGGAGGATGGATTTAGTAGCTTAATGTTTTGTTCATTTTCCCATGACCTTCCTCTTAAAGACTCACAAAAAGAAATGACAAAGATAGAGACATATAAGTATTGTTAATGAAAGACAGACTTCCACTGGGGATATGAGTTTTCAGACCTGATCACATAATGAAAAGATTACTAAAGGTTCTGCATTCCTTGAAGACAAAGCAAGCATTTGAGAAGTTGAGCAAAAGGAAGTCAGAGCCCAGCCTCAACACCAAGATTCACTCACCTCACTATGTGGTCAGAGAAACTCCCAGGAGGGAAGCTCGAGAAGTCTCAGAAAAATAAAGTTTCTATATTGAAGGTCTTCACTGTGGTAGCAAGGGTATATCTATTAATATCTTAATGGGCTTCTAGGATTGTCTACTGCCAAATCACCAGAAGTCCAGCACAATAACTGAATAGTCTGTTGATACCAAGCAAAACTGGGTTTGTGACATAATGCAGTAAGAGAAAGCCATCACCTTGACAGTTGGAGTAGTGTCTCTGAAAGGGGAGGGTTAAGGGCAGGTACTTATAGGGTTTTGGGGTCTGAACTCCAGTGTTTCAAGGTAGGGCTTTTACTGAGGGAATCTAATTGACAAAGTTTGTGATATAAAAGTTTAGGATTGGGGCACCTGGGTGGCTCAGTGGGTTAAGCCACTGCCTTCGGCTCAGGTCATGATCTCAGGGTCCTGGGATCCAGCCCCGTGTCAGGCTCTCTGCTCAGCAGGGAGCCTGCTTCCTCCTCTCTGCTGCCTCTCTGCCTGCTTATGATCTCTGTCTGTCAAATAAATAAATAAATAAAAATAAAAATAAAAAGTTTAGGATTAATGGACACAAAGATTGGGGTCTTAAAGCAAGTCTTGACAAGTGAACAGTTTATTTGATAAGGAAGGATTTGTCCATTTCAATGATCTGTCCTGAGAAGGGAATTGTTTGCCCAGATTAAGAATCTATTGTTTCGAGAAGGAAGTTGATTGATAATTGAGCAGACTGCTTTCAGGTAAATGACTTATGGGAATGTCCTGAAGCAAATGATGGTTATTTACTGGTTTGTAACATAATTTTTGGGGGCAAGAATTTCCTTAAATTCATGGTCAAGTCATGTTCAGGTAAGTGGGCCTCATTTCTCTGTTCTGATAGTTATACCATGTGAATGCAGGTGGTCTCAGTTCTCATGTGGCTCACTAAAGTTATAAATGCTTTGCCATCAGTGTGTTGCACATTTTTTGTTAGATCTATTCCTAGAAACCTTATAGTTTTGGTTCCTACTGTAAAGAATATTTTATGTAAAATTACTTTTTTGTGTATTTTATTGATATGTAGGTTTGAAGTTGATTTTTGTATAACATTCTTATCATAGTTATTCTTGAATTTTTTAATAGAAGAAACTGCAAATAATCATCTGCAAATAATGAATTTTATTTCTGCTATTGAAATTATTTCTCTGTCTTAACTGATTAGAATCTTCAATACGATGTTCAGTAAAAGCAGTAATAGTGGATGTGACAGAGACATTTATTGCTTATTTGTTATTCATGTCCTCTTCCATCCTTTCAAGCCCTCTTTCGGGTATATAGGGCCTACTCTCTCTGGGCTATGAAGGAAAATTACGTGGATCCCTTCCAGGGTGAAGCATAAATGAATGGGTATGAACTCTCTCTCATTGCAGTGATAATGAGGCCTCATGTTCTGGATCAGACAGCCATAAGTTGTTCAGAGTGCCTCATCAAAACAGTCCTTGGACAGTTTTGTGAAGTGTAATTTCTCTTGCTAACTTCTATTACTGTAAAGCACAGGGGGAAATGAACCTTTATTATGTTAAGCCACTGATTTTCAAACTTAATTTGCTACTGCAACATAGCCTAATACAGTGTGCCTTCTTGTCTTGATCCTGTCTTTGATAGGATCAAGTCTAAGGTTTCACACCTTTGAATGTTATTTGCAGTAGATTTTTGTTAAATATCCTTTAACAAGTTAACAAAGTTCTTTTTGAAATTCCCTGTTTGCAAAGAATGTTTTTTTGATTATAAATGGATGTTGAATATTATCAAACGCCTTTTTTGCAGCATCTATTGAGTTGAATAATAGATTTTCTAATACTAGCCTATCCTTGTATACTTTGAGTAAACCCAATCTGGTCACGTTATGTTATTTTTCTTTAATGTTACTAAATTTAATTTTTTAATATTTTATTTAACATTTTGTCCATAGATGGCTTCTAGTAAGGGTGCTCTGTAATTACCCTTCTGCTATCCATTAGTGATTTGGTAGCATTATTATGATTGCATCATAAAATTAATTGGAGATGTCTTTTTTCTTTGAGGACAGTTTGTTCCTGAGCTCTATATTTTGGGTTATTAGTAAATCAGATTGTGAGACCATCTTCTGTGAGACCTTCCTTTTAGGTATCCTGAGGGGCTTGGGCTCTGGGAGTTTTCCACTTGGGAGATCTGCCGTAGGTCTCTCGTATGTCACTGGCCTGAGACCCCCTTACTTGGTAGCTATTCTACTTTGCTTCAGTTTCCTCTGCTATGAAGTACAGAATATTAAAATATCTACCCCATAAGACTGTTGTGGGGATGAAACAAGTTATTTATATAAATGCATAGAACAGTGGTCTAAGATGGGACACACACACACACACATACACACACATACACACAAGGATTGATCTATTTAAGGAATGACTTATCACTTTCATTGCATTATTTTAGAATTTCTTCTGAATCCTCCAGTATAAAGGAAGTACATCTTACTAAAACCAAACCAGATAGTTGAGCGTAAGGATTTTTAAACTAGATAAGATAGGAATTGATTACTTACTTGAAATAGGATTCACTAAGGAATTTTCTTGGCAAAACTGAGAAACTGCTCTTAGTTACCAATATCTGTTTCTGTCTTCTTCTTCTTCTTCTTCTTTGCGGGGGGGGGGGGGATTTATTTATTTGGGAGGGAGCACAATCAGGGAGGGGAGCTGGTGGAGGAGAGAGAGGATCCCAAGTAGGCTCCCCACTGAGTGTGGAGCCTTATGTGGGGCTTGATCTCATTACCCTGAGATCATGACCTGAAACCAAAAGTTGGAGCCTAACTGACTATGCCACCAGGTGTCCCTCTTCTCTCTCTTTGGATGAGAACTGTACTTTCTTATCATCAAAGCAATACCTATACTGAACTTTTTTCCTGCACTCCTTATTCTCAACTACTTCCCAGCTAATTCCGTTAGAATTATTTTTATTTATTTCTTAAATTTTTATGCCCCACAACAAAGGAGAAGTTTTAGAGCATGTTGTTGACTACCAGGCACTAAGTAACTTTCAACAGATACTTGATGGATAAGTGAATTTCCTGTTTCCCATTATACTTAGTAGTTAATTCTTCCTTCTATTAATTGGATCTTGAAGTTCCTATAAATATAAAATGTTATGGGGCGTCTGGGTGACTCAGGTGGTTAAGCCTCTGCCTTCAGCTCAGGTCATGATCTCAGGGTCCTGGGATCGAGTTCCACATTGGGCTCCCTGCTCAGTGGAGAGCCTGCTTCTCCCTCTCCCTCTGCCTGTCACTCTTCCTACTTGTGCTCTCTCTCAGTCTATCAAATAAATAAATAAAATCTTTAAAAATATATATATATATATAAATGTTATAGCCATTAATATGATTTAACTTATCAGATTATCATGTAAACAACTTTACAGGAATCTCATTTCATGAATATAGTATAACCAGACCTTTAAATATCACAAGTTTAAAAAGTGTGTCATTTCCATCATTACATTTATGAAATTACAATTAATTTTATATATGAAGCTTTTCTATTTACAACAGTTTTAGATTGGGTCAAAAATACTAAATTTTTTATCTTGATACACTTTAACATTTTGAAATTGTTACATATTTGAGGTCTCGGCATTTAAAGGATAATTTCCATAAATGTAAAAAAAAAGAACTTTATACTGAAACATGAAGATTGCTATAAACAGAGGACATAAATATTATTCTGTCTCATGAGCTACACCCTCTGCTTTGTGTTTTCACTAGTCTTACCACATTTTTGTGGCAAACCTGGGAGATCATTTGCCTGGTTTATAGATAAGGAAAAACTTGGAGGGGAAATGACCTGCTCAGGCAGGGATTTGAACCCAAGTCTTTGGACTGTAAGCCACTGTTCTTGAAGAATCATCCAGGAAAGGAACTCTTCTGTAATGAGCCAAAAACATTAATATTCCATTCATTTGATTTCTGAAGTGAATAAGTGCCCTATGGAAAACTCATAAGAGCTATGGAAATGTTTCTTAAGCTAAGGTTTAAGACTGAAAGTTTGAAATGGATTCTTATCAAAGACTCCCCCCCTCATTATACATTTCAGTCCTCTGTTTAGATATAAAACATTACAGTACAAATATTTACTCTAATTCCACGCAAAGTCTACATCCTGGCGGTGATCCCATTGCACAGTTACTTGTTATAGACCTCTTTAGTTCTAATTTGCTTCCTCTTTGTTTTGTCAGTACTTGTTTGTTCATGTCTGCCGTCATGGATTGTAACTTCTTTGAGGTTTTGTCTGTGATATTTATTTTTATCAAAAATATATTGTGTATTTATCTGTGTCTTCTACCATGTTCAATACTTTTTACATAAAATATGCTTAATAAATGTTGAATAGTATTGAGTTATGGCGTGCACACACTCTCTCTCTCTCTCTCTCTCAAATATATAAGTAAAATCTTTAAAAAAAAAAGAAATTAACAAAGAGAACACAATCTCTCTAGCATAAGCCAAGGAGCTCATATTTGGATATAACTCTAGAAACAGTATTACAGCACTTTTTCTTTCTTTCCTGTCTCTCTTATATATACTCTTAACATTTGTTGACCATGGATCTCTTTGATTTTTTTTTTTTTTTGACATTCACTGTGCTTTTACTTCATCTCTGTGAACAGCTAACAGTGGAACAATTTTCGATTTTTTTATTCAGTCTACATCATATATTTCTTGATCAGTTATTTGGGACTGTAACTGAGCCATTTGAATTACATGCTATTTTGTTCTAGGATTGAAAGCTTGATTCAGCTCACTGCTGACTCATCATATGTTGCTATAATTCTGGAAAACAGTGAAAATTGTGGTAGTATTGAAGCAAAAGTTGTATTGGACTGGTAGTTCAATAATAAAGGACTTACATTTATTGTATAACTAATTCATATACCTAGGTATTCTATAAAATACTTTAAATTGTAGATGATCTATAAGATATATATATCTTATAGTAGCTATAAGATAGCTGTTATTAACCCTATTTTACATATGAGGGAAATGAGTCTGTGAAAGATTAGTTGGCTTTTCTAAAGATCAAATTGACCTCCTTTAAGGTCAGATATTTACCAAGTAATACTTCTAGGACATTGACTCATAAAGGCAGGGACTCTGTTGTGTTCAATGCCATTGTCCCAATACTTAAAATAGTGGCTGGAGGTTAGATGTTTATTAAATGAATGCAGTTCCCCTCTCTCATTCTCTCTCGAACTCAACTCCACAGATTATCACTCCCATCACTCCATCAGTGCTTCTCTTGCTGATGTTACTGATGATAACCTTCCAATTGCTAAAATACACAGGTCTATTTGTAGTCCTTTCTAATTTGATTTATCAGAGGTATTTAACTCAGTTACTCCTCTTACTTGAAATGCTTTCTGTCAACTGACAACACATTCTCCTGTTTCTTCTCCTTCTTCCCTGGTCACTCCTTAGTCTCATGTTTCCTTCTTACCTTCTCAGCCTCTCAGAGTATTCCTAGGACTCTGTCTTCAGATGTTTTCTTCTTTCTATTTATGCTCTCTTCCATGGTGATACCATGCAGTTCCCTGTATTTTTATTCTGGGCTCTTCTCCTGAATTCTACTCCTCTGTGTTGTGATTAATAAATTAATATGTGAAGCTCAACATGTCCAAAAGACAGACTCTTAACATCCTTCCATCCTTCCAGGTGGAAGGGTATAACTAAATCATACGAACTCAACTCTTCAGGTTGATTAGGCTGAAAGACTGGTGTTATCTTTGACATCCAGTCCATCAACAAATCCTGTTGGCTCTATCTTTCAAATGCCTTTTGAGTCTAATCACATTTCACCTCCATTATCACTCTGATACAGTCCAACATCCTTTTCCATATTTTATTGTAATCAATTCCAAGCTGATTTCCCTGCCTCTGCCCTTGGTACCTCTGTAGACAGTTCTTAACACAGTAGCCAGGGAGAACTCATTTAAAAAAAAAACAAAAACAAAAAACAGTCACAACATAGAAGCCTAAATCCTTTAAATCTACCTTTTTAACTTCACTGCCTATTATTTAGTTCAGTGTTGTTGGTTTCTTTGCTATTTCTAATATACCAGGCCATGCTCTCCACCCCACCTCACAGGGTCTTTAATTTTTTTTTTCCCTCATTTGGAATGATCTTCCTATAGATGTCCCCATGACTTGTCTTGTGTTCTTTACTAAGGTCTTCAGGCCTTTACTCCTTAGATCTTTACTAAGATATTCTCTTTCTCTGTGAGGTCCCCATTGATTATCCTATTTAAAATTGCAACTCCTTCCTTCTATACCCCTCCCACACCACCTATCAGCATTTCTTATCCCCTTCCCTGCTTTATTTTCTTCTCATGCTACTTACCATCCTTAGGCATACTATATATTTTACTTATTTACCTTGGTATGTGTGTGTTTTTAAAACTATATTCTTAGTGGAATGTAAATTTTATTAGAATCGAAGTTCCACATAGCAAGGGTAGGAATTAATTTTTCGGTCCTGACTTACTCATTTGTTCCCAGAACAAATGAATCAATGTATGAGTATTGGGGTGGAATTCTGTTCTGATTGACCTCATCGCTAAACTGGGCTATAATTAGTTTCTGTGTATTGTCCTTTGTTTTATATGTACACCCCTACCTTTAGCCCACTACTACTCAAAGGCCCTTGGAATTGATAAGGTTTTATAAATTTTAGACATGTAGAATGAACAATCCAGATATATTCAGTATTTACTCTTACAATGATAATGATGACTGCTACATTCTGAAATTTACCTTCAAGTACAGCTATGACATTATACTTTTTTTTTAACTCTTAAAAATGTTCTCAGGTTGTGTGTATGTATAATATTACCACATTTATTGTGTGTATACAAATATTTTTTAAACAGGTTATCAGGACACCCCATGGAAGAGACTTTGATGAGTCTTTGGAAAGGTGTGATGAGTACTTAAGCTCACGGTCATGTAGCAAGCCCCAGCATTCAGCAAGGACCTTACTCGTCCATTCAGCACCCTCAACGATGCCAAAGCATTCTCCCAGCCCTGTGTTAAATCGAGCTTCTCTCAGGGAAAGGTAAAGCTTAGTCTCTCTTTCTGTACTAATTTTTTTGAATAATCATCATTAGAAAAGACAAGACAGCAATTATGTATGTGAAATGATTATTCATACAAGTATAATTCGATCTTTTATTAAAGGGCTTAATTTTTGTTTAGAACATGACATAATACATATTATATGGTACTAGATACTCCTCCCCAACCCAGTCCTCTTGAAGTAAGTTTATTAATTATTGGCGAGTTTATTAATTAGAGTCACTTAAACCCTAATTAAATACTGTAATTCAGGGGCGCCTGGGTGGCTAAGTTGGTTAAGCGACTGACTTCGGCTCAGGTCATGATCTTGGAGTCCCAGGATCAAATACCACTTCGGGCTTCCTGCTTGGCAGGGAGTCTGCTTCTCCCTCTGACCTCTCCCCTCTCATGCTGTCTCTCTCCCTCTCTCTGTCTCTCAAATAAATAAATAAATAAAATCTTTAAATACTGTAATTCATGAAAGTGAAAAATAGTACACGTTGGTTTGTTTTCAAGAGACTCATAGGGATTTAACATATGAATATCGCTAATGCATAAAAATAGCATAGGTTATACTTTCCTTTTAGTGGTAATGATGATGCCATATATCGTTGGTATATGGTACCTGATTTCCTCAAACAACCCTCCCGCAACTCCCCAGGAAATCTTAACCATGTAAAGATTCCAGCCGTCCTTCTAAAAAACCTTGGGCAACCAAAGTTAG
Organism: Mustela putorius furo; assembly: GCF_011764305.1. Lineage (NCBI taxonomy): Eukaryota > Metazoa > Chordata > Mammalia > Carnivora > Mustelidae > Mustela > Mustela putorius. The sequence continues at coordinate 37,706,327 of NW_025422005.1, read as the reverse complement.
ACACTTGTTACAACTGAATGTGAAAGAAATAATTCCTCTTCATTGGTTTTTGTCATTGTTAAGTTCAAGTTGGAAATTCCTTGCCTCACTCACTAATAGTAATGTAGAAAACAGAGTTGTCATAAATTAAAAAAAAAAAAACTTTAGTTAAAAAATTTTATAGAAATTTGAACACCTAAGAGAAATGCTATCAACAAATGGAAATAAAATCTGTCTTTACAGATGGTATAAAAAAGCTAATGTAACACACTAAATTTGTACGGCTTATTACAACCGTCGGACATAATTGACAAAATTCAAACTAAATGTATAGTCTGTCAGAAAGTTCATCTCAAAACTGATGATCTGAGCAAGAGTGTATCAGTTTGGAAGCTGTATTAAAGCATCTCTATTCTGAAGAGATAGATTTGTCTGTTTTCTTTCTTTGCCCTATAAGCATTCAGATGGATGTATGGAGGTCTGCTGGAGACCCTAACCCTGAGATGGGGAATTTTGATTAATGTTGCTTCTAGGCCAATAGAATGCTGCCTGAGGTATCATGGAGTTCATAGATAGGACAGATAGATTAAAAGATGTATCTCTGTATTTACAGAGAGAGATACATATTTATGTTTCTGTAGGCTTTAAAGTTCAAGAGAGACTTTTGAAGAGAGATTTTCCTGCTGAAGTCTGGTAACTTGTGTCTCAGTTGTCAGGGGACTTTCTTTAATTTCCATGTCTGTTCAGATGTGCGGTCAGTGCTACTCTCTTTTTCTGTACTTTTAGAATTAAGCACTTGTGATTTTATTCATTAGGTTCTTTGCCACCTCTGTAGATTTTCAAGAAACTTTTTACTTGTATCTCCTTGGATATGTTTTTATAAACATTGTTTTATTCTTCTATTTTGCACAGTTCTCCAGTTGTCTACCACTGTAGTACAGTATGAATTTTAGTCCCATGTTATTTTATCCTTACCTGTAATTTTGTCCCAGCTCCTGAAGCCTGTCTTCCCAATTTGATAAAATTCTTCATTGAGGCTATACTCAAAGAGTCTTCACTGAGGTGAGCTAAAGTCAACTGTCCCTTTTTCACATTCCAGTGGAAGTGATGGCTTCTAGTAATGAGCGGCATTTGTACATTTATCATGATGGTTAGTAATAGATATAATTCTTTTCTAGAAGGAAATGAATAGCTCTAATCTTAAACATGACCATTTCACCTATCACTTGAGGAAGGTTAAGGTGCTTCTAAAATAAAAGAATATAATGACATTGTAGTTTTAAATTCATCTAAATAAGTTAATAAATTTATATTGGGGTATGCCTTAGGATGGATAAACCTTTCTACTTTAACTAAAGAAGAACACCTCTACTTTGAGAGTATGTTCCAAAAAATATTCAGATTTACTTATCAAAGAAATTAAAATGTCTATAGGACATATTACTAGGAAGAAAAACATTTCATCCTTTTTAGCACACACAGTACCACACCTTTAAATATAAGACGTTCTCTGATATGACTTTTTAGGTCACTGAGCAGTATACTTATAGGTTGTTTATAAAATCCAGTGGAATCAGTACACAATTTAAGCTGATGTAAATGTAGATTGTACGTCCCCAGCAAAATTAGGAGTGTGACAGAATATATAGCTATAGGAGATTATCTTGGTAATTATTCATTAAGATGAAATAAGTTTTCCTCTAAGATTACTGTAAAATGTTGACTCCTTAATCATGTATGTGAATATACAGACTTTCAAAAACTCTATTAGTGACTGTAAGCAAATGAACTTCTTTATTTATAGGGAAGGTGCTTTTTGCTTTAAGCCCATTTAAAAAAATATCTCCAATAGATTTAACACACATAAAATGGTTGCAATTTTTATTATAAGTGTTACATTTCAGAAACAGTGTTCTCCTCCAAGTATAAATATTAATATTATGGTTTATCATTTGTATTAGACTATAGAGTTATTACTAAAATCAGACTTAGAAATACTAGCAAATCTAATTAAAAAGAAGCTGATATTCCTTTTAATCATGCTTATGGTTTTGAATTTTGTAAATGAAGTTAAATATAGTTAGGTAGTCATTTCTTATACCACAGCACAGACTAGTGGATCCTTGAATAGTATCCTGAAGGGATCCTCTTGGAACTGCATATTTGGATCTCAGATTTTCAAAATGGGTTATGTATATAGCAAATGACAAAGTCAGACAATATATTTGTGTAGATGCAGTAACACTTCCTTTTACAAATGTAGGATATTAAAATTTAGATATAGTTGATCATCCATTATTGATAGCATTCTTTGAAACAGATCATATAAATCATTTTTCCTGCTTAATAGTTTATACTTTGTATAAACATATAAATTTATAACTTTGCAAGAACAAGCTGGGAGAAAAAAAGGCAAAGATGTAAGGCACTTAGCATTTTAGTACCCATTCCTTTTTAAAGGAATTATCAATAACGTTTGATATAGATGAATTATAATCAGGTGGACCTGGAGATATGAATATTCATTATTCCTTGTATAAGGTAAATATAAACTAGCTTAGTTAAACTAATGCCAGTTTTGAGTTTGGGAAGGACATTAGAAAGAAGAATGGTTGCATTATTTCTTCTGTAATTCCAAAACTCAGATTTTAATAAAAGCCACATTTTCCTTTCCTGTTTTTCAGTATTCACTTTATTTTTTTTTTTTAAATATTTTTTTTTTTTTTTTTTATTTGTCATAGAGAAGCGAGAGCAAGCACAGGCAGACAGAGTGGCAGGCAGAGGCAGAGGGAGAAGCAGGCTCCCTGCCAAGCAAGGAGCCCGATGTGGGACTCGATCCCAGGACGCTGGGATCATGACCTGAGCCAAAGGCAGCTGCTTAACCAACTGAGCCACCCAGGCGTCCCATCAGTATTCACTTTAAACACACACACACACACACACACACACACACACAGAGAAGAGACTAGGGGAGTGATATCTGTGCTAAGAGGGGATTATTCAATTTTTATGTTCCTCTGTATTATGAAAGAGTAAGAACATGTTTGGATTCTAAATATTTTCATCTATTTAAACATTTTGCTTCATTTCATAAAACTAGTTTTATTTTTCTGTATACAGAAAGGAATTTTTCCCACATAATTTAAGAAAGTGGGATTAAATTACTGGAAAATAAGAACTAATTTTAAAGACACTATACTTGGAATTATTGTTCTAATCTGAACATCTGTATCTTTATTTCTTGATAAATTCTGAAGACTTATGTAAGAAAGTAATTAAATGGTCAGATATATAGGTATGCTCTCCCTGATTCACACCAAACTTTATTAAGACTACTAATTACACATATTATGAAGACTCAATACTTCTGCAGAGAACCAGTGCCTGATTTTACATCTGCCTCTCATCCTTGGTCTCAATGAAGAAAATATGCCATTTTAATCTTTCTGTGTTATCACACAAGGATAAGGGGAAAATGACTTTCTGTGTCTGGCATTTGAAAAGATTTATTTTTCTCTCCCTCTGGCTACAAGTCACCTTTGTTTTTTATGCCCACAGATTCCATTCTGATTGGTGTTCACCTTCAAACTGCGATGAGATCCATGACCGGGTAAAAAATGTCTTGAAATCACATCAGGCTCATCAAAGACATTTATATGTTAGTTTCTAAAATTTTCTCTTGAAGGCCTTTTCTAATTGGGCAAGAAAACCAGTGAAGATGCTTAAAGCCTGTAATAGTTAATCACTGGAAAGAGAAGAAAAAAAGATACAACCTCCATTCGACGGAAGTCAGGGGTTTTGCTAAAGGCAACATCTCTAACTTCCTGCTTGACCTGAGTCATTATGTGAAATGTTTGACATCATCTGAACTCTAAACAATGTTACGAATAATTATCTCATAGTCAGTAAGTAGTGACTTTATGATAATTATTTCATAGCCTTCAAAGTGTGGAGACTTGTTTTGTGGCCTAGTATAAATTCCATTTCCCACAAATAGTTTTTATTCTAAATGGTAGAACAAGGGGACATGGGGTGAGATACAATTATTTTGAAGCAGTTTCTGAATTGATTTTTGTGTTAATTAAAAATTTAAAAGAGGAAAAGAGCAGATCAGGTTTACTGGGTTTAATACTAGAGAACATCAATATGAGAATATTTTCTGGGTAAGGCAAATAAACATTTATGAAGGACAGCTGGGGAATAATTACAGTGTATTCTTTTTGTGTTTGCTTTTTTTGTTTGTTTCATTCAGTAGTTTAAGAAACAATCATTTATCATGAGTGTCCTGTTGGGTACTAGGCTTGGTCCTAATGATGTGACTGGATTATGTGACATTCTATCATTTTGTACAGTTTTAAATTTCTATATGCATACTGTCTTTAAATTAAGCTTGTTTTCAAAGTACAGTATACATATGGAAAAGATACAAACCATAAGTAACAACTTTATGAATTGCAATAAAATCAGCACAGTCCTGTGTAAACCATCTACCAAGTCAAGAAAAAAAAAATATCAGCTCTGCAGAAACTTCTCCTCTTGTCTATCAGCTACTTTCACTCCAAAGATAAACCTTCTCCTAACTTTTAATAGCAAGATTAGTGTTGTGTGTTTTAATCTTTATATAAATGAAATCCTATGGTATCTACTTTTTTCTCTGACTTGTTTCACTTTGACTTCACAATTCAGACTTCTTTGTACTACAGACATTATATTTAACAATAGTTCTTCACTTTTGCTGCTATATGGTATTTTATTATATGAAAATACTACTGCTGACTTATTTATTCCTCTGTTGATGGATATTCAGGTTGTTTCTGGTTTGGGCTATTATAGACCTGCTATAAGCATTTTATGCATACTTTGGGTATCATTGTATTCTTCTTATTGGGGTATGTATGTATTCTTATTTGGGTGTCTATGTATTCTTCCCATTTGCAATTGCCCAGTCATAGGGTATGCTTTAGAAGCAGCTTTAGAAGGTGCTGTCAAAGAATTTTTCAAGTGATTTTAACAACCTGGGTGTGAGAGTTATACTTGCTTCACATCCTTACCATTACTTGATTGGTGTGTGTGTGTGTGTGTGTGTGTGTGCACGTGTACTTGTGCCTGTTTGTGTTTTCATTTTGCACTTTGGGTAAGTAAGAAGTAGTTTATCATATGATAGTTCCAGTTTGCTATTTCCTGATGACTAATGAGTATAATTCTTGGCCTTTGGCTATTCTCTTTTGTGAGTACTTGTTCAAGTCATTTACCAATTTTTGTACTGAATTGTCTCCTTTTGGTTTTTTTTGTTGAGTTCCATATAGACCCTTGACATGAATTTTTAATTATATCTTTTGTAATTGTCTTTTTTCACTCTGTGCCTTGCCTTTTTATTCTCTTAATGACGTCTTTGATGTAAAATTCTTAATCCTAATGAATTCAATTCATTATGGTTTATTGTTAACATTTTTAGAAATTTTGTGTACTTCAAGACTGTCTCCTGTATTTTCCTCTAAAGGCTTTCTTTCCCATTTAAATATATGATCTGATGAAAATTATTTTTTCTGTATCATGATAGAAAGGTATCAAGTTCCAACGAAGGTTTAAGCCTCAAGATTTCTTTCTAGTTATGTTAATTTTACATATTTGGAGCTATGTCATTGGTGGGATACAGATTTCAGACTGTGGTATGAACCTTTTATTATGAAGGTTCTTCATCTCTTCCTTTCTAGCAATATTCCTGTGTGACAGTATGTTTGATCTGATATTTATAGAGTTACAATGGCTTTCTTTTGGCTAGTCTTCCTTTTGGCTAGTCTTGGCATGGTATATATTTTTCCACTTTTTGTTTTTATCAATATATTTGAAGTGCATATCTTATGAGTAGCACAAGGTTTTTTTGAAGAATTAAAATCTTGAACTTCTATATAAATTGATGTGGCTTTGGTTTGGATTAGTATTTTTTATAACTTACTTACCTTTTTATTTATTTATTTTTAACTTTTCTGTTATTCGTTGCTCTACAGATTTCAACATGTGTTCATGACAAATTATTTTTTCATTGACCTCTCCCTTATAATGGGGCCCTAAATTATTTAACCCTTTTTAACCTGCCCCCTTTTTTGCACATTTTTGTCATGTATTTTAAGTCTACATATATAAAACACACAAGAAATTAATTTTATTTATATAGTAATGTTTATTCATATTAGCCCCTTATTTAGCCTTTCTATTATTCTTCTTTCTTTCCTGCAATTCCATGTTCCCATATGGATTCTACAGTCATTTTCCTTCTGCCTTTAATACTTCTTTTATGATATTCTCCTGGCTATCAATTCTGATTTTGTTTGAAAACATCTTGGTTTTAATTTTATGGGGGTTGATTTTATTTGATATAAATAAATGGTTGGTTGGTTGGTAGTTGGTTGGTTGGTAGTTATTTTCTTTGGTGTTTTAAAGAAGCTATTCCATTGTCTTCTCGCTTTTTTTGTATGTCTTAGAAAGTAAGCTATTTACACCTTTGAGGTAATATGGGGATTTTCCCCCTCTCTGTTGTATTTAAGATTTACTCCTCAACTTTGTGTCTAGTAATTTTACTATTATATACCTACATTTGGCATTCTTGGATTGATTCTATGTTAAGTTTTCAGAGCTTCCTAAATTTGTAGGTTGATATTTTCCATTAGTTTTGGAAAACCTGTAGCCATTCTTTCTTTAAAGCATTCTTATGCCCCATTGCCTGTTTTTCTGGAACTCCCAGTTATACTTACATTAGATGTTTAGACTTATAGAAGATTTTTTAGGGGCACCTGGGTGGCTCAGTGAGTTAAAGCCTCTGCCTTCAGCTCAGTTCATGATCCCAGGGTCCTGGAATCAAGCCCCATATCAGGTGCTCTGCTCAGCAGGGAGCCTGCTTCCTCCTCTCCCTCTGCCTGCTTCTGTGCCTACTTGTGATCTCTGTCTGTCATATAAATAAATAAGATCTTTTAAAAAAAAAGATTTTTTAGATTTTTAGACTCATATGTATCTTGTGCTTTTTTAAAGATACTTTTAATTATTTTTTCCCTCCCTAATTTGGATACTTTCGTTAGAAATGTCCTCTAATCTGCTAATCCTGTCTTGTGTTTATATTGATGTTAAAACTATTTGAAATTTTATGAAAGACATAACTTTTCAAGAATTTTTTGAAAGACATAAAGTACCAAAACTAACTCAAGAAGAAAATGATAATCTCAGCAGTTGTATATCTATTAAAGAAATTGAATTTGAAGTTAAGAATCTTACGTAAAAGAAAACACCAGACCCGGATGGTTTCTCTGGTGAATTCTACCAAATCTTTAAGAAGATTTCTGTCTTACCAGACAGAAAGTAAAAGGAAAACCTTTTATGAAATCAGTATTTTCCCTAATATCAGACTATGACATAAAAAGAAAAGAAAAATACAGACCAGAATCCCTAATGAACATATATGCAGAAATCTCAACAACACACTAGCAAATCAAATCCATCAGTTCATAAAAATGAAAGTATATCATAATCAAGTGGTCTCCTTCTAGAAATGCAATATAAGTTCATCTTACTGATGGGTTAAATAAGAAAAAACATATTTCTTCTGTATGTCATTTCAATAAGCACAGAACAAGTATCTAACAAAATCAAACTCTATTCTTGATAAACATTCTTTTTTTTTTTAAGATTTTATTTATTTATTTGACAGAGAGAAATCACAAGTAGACAGAGAGGCAGGCAGAGAGAGAGAGGAGGAAGCAGGCTCCCTGCCAGAGCAGAGAGCCCGATGCAGGACTCGATCCCAGGACCCTGAGATCATGACCTGAGCTGAAGGCAGCGGCTTAACCCACTGAGCCACCCAGGCGCCCCCTTGATAAACATTCTTAGTAAAATTCAGGTAGAAGGGAATGTTATCAATCTAATGAAGAGCGTCTTTGAAAACCTACAGCTAACACTTTATACTTAATGGTGAAAGAGTGAATATTTTCCCCTAAATTCAGAAACAAGGATGCCCTCTCTTAACATTCCTTTAACATCATACTGGGAGTTTTAGACAATGCAGGAAGATAAGAAAAAGAAATAAAAGGGATACAGATTGGAAAATAAGAAAAAAATACCTTATATTTGCAGAGGATATGATTTTGCAGAGAATTCCACAGGAGCTCCAGAAAGGCTGCCGGAACTAATAAGTGAGGCTAGCAAGGTCATAAAATATGAATAAAGTCAATTTTTTCCTATATATCTGAAATGAATAGTTGGAATTTTAGATTAGGAAATCCCAACCAGTTACAGTAGCACCTGATAATGAAGTCCTTAGGTATAATCCTAACAAAATATGTGCAGCATTTGCATTCTGAGAACTACAAAATGCTGTTGGAAGCAATCAAAGAAGATAGAACTAAATGAAAAACTACACCATGTTCACAGATTGGAGGACTCCATATGAAGATGGCAGTTTTCCCCAATCTGATCTCTAAAACCCTATCAAACTTTTTAATAGAAATTGACAAGCTGATTCTAAAATGTATATGGGAGGAACAAAGGAAATTGAAAAAACAAAAACAATCTGAAAATGAACAAAGTTGGAGGACCCTCTGCCTAATTTTAACACTTACTATAAAGCACAACAATGAAGACATTGTGTTGTTGACTAAACAGTAGACACATATGTCAAAGGAATAGAATAGATACCCCAGAGATAGACCCACATCAATACTGTCTACTGAGTTTTGACAAAAGTACAAAGTCAACTAAAGACTTTGCATTTGTTGTCTTTTCAATGCATGGTTCTGGAGTTTTAAAAATGCACATTTAAAAATAGATCATAGACCTAAAACATAGTAGAAAAATCTATTTATATTTGTAAATAACTTTTAAGATAGGACAGCAAACCCATGATCCATAAAAAAATTGATAAAGTGAACTTGATTAAAAATAAAAATTTTCGTTCTCTGAAAGATAATATTAAAAGAATAGAATGACAAGTCATAGTCTGGATGAAAATATTTTCAAATCACAAATATAATTAAGGATTTTTATCCAGAATTTAAAAAAAAATCCTTTTCAAACTCAGTTGCAAGAAAATAACCCAAATAAAAAGGGGCAATATATCTGAACAGACATTTCACCACATAAACATGAAAAGATGCACAATAATCATTATAGAAATGCAAATTAGGGGCGCCTGGGTGGCTCAGTGGGTTAAAGCCTCTGCCTTCAGCTCAGGTCATGATCCCAGCATCATGGGATCGAGCCACGCATCGGGCTCTCTGCTCTGCGGAGAGCCTGCTTCCTCCTCTCTCTGTCTGCCTCTCTGCCTGCTTGTGATCTCTCTCTGTCAAATAAATAAATAAAATCTTTAAAAAAATAAAAATAAAAAAAGAAATGCAAATTAAAACAGCAATGAGATATCACTGCTACCTATTAGAATTGTTAAACAGAAACAAAACCCCAAAAAAAACTTGTGTTAGTAAATGCTGTGAAGGATATGGAGCAATAGGAATTCTCATTCAGTGCTGGTGGGAAAGCCCAATGGTTATAGCCACACGACAGCTTGGCAGTTTTGTATAAGGTTAAATACACTTATCATAAAACCCAGCAATCCTGCTTTTAAGTATTTACCCAAATGAACTGAAAACTTATGTTCACAGAAAAACCTGTACATGAATGTTTATAGTAAGTATATTTTTAATTGCCCAAAATTAGATGCAACCAATATACTCTTCAAAGACAAATGAAGGTCAAACAATGGTATAGCCATTAAATGGACTATAACTCAGCAGTGAAAAGGAGTGAGCTATAAGGGGTACTGGGTGGCTGTCAGTTAAGTGTCCAACTCTTGATATTGGTTCAGGGCATGATCCTCAAGGTCATGGGATCAAACCCCGCATCAGGCTCTGTACTCAGTGAGGAATCTTTTTGATATTGTCTCTCTCCCTTTCTGCTTGTCCCTCCCCCCTCTCTAAAATAATACATCTTTTTTTTTAAATGTGGGCTTATAAATTCATACAACAACATGGTTAGTCTTAAATTCAGTTTGCTAAATGAAAGAAGTTAGAACTCCAAAGCTACATATTGTATGATTTTATTTATATGACATTGCTGAAATAGCAAAGTATAGGAGAGGCATGAGAAGTTGACTACAAAGAAACCAGGCTCACAGAGAGATTTTTAGGGTGTTGGAGCTGCTAGGTACTGAAGTTGTTAACATGTGACTTTTCTTTGAAAAACTGCCGGAAATGTACATCAGAGAGAGAGAACTTTACTGAATGAAAAATAAAAGAAAAAACATCAAGTGTGATGTTTGGGCTTCTGAGGATTTAATGCAGATTATACCAAATTATCTAAAAGTCCTAAAAATACAAGATATGGCTATAAATTAGCTTACCTAAATAACTTTGGAGTATAGGATTTTGGTTGATACTGTGAGGATAAAGACAAAAAGAACTATTTAATCACTATATTCTTTTGCAGGGATTTGCAAACATTTTATGCAACGAGCCAGAGAGTAATTTTTTTTTTAATATTTTATTTATTTATTTGACAGAGAGAGAGAGGGAACACAAGCAGGGAAGGAGGGGACAGGGAGAAGCAGGCTTCCCGCTGAGTGGGGAGCCCAATGTGAGGCTTGATTCCGGGACCCCAGGACCCTGGGACCCTGGGATCATGACCTGAGCTGAAGGCAGACGCTTAACAACTGAGCCACCTTGGTGCCCCAAGAGTAAATATTTATTGTGCCATAGGGTCCCTGTCATACTACTCAGCTCTGCTGTTATAGCAGTAAAGCAGACATATACAATAGGTAAACAGATTAGTATGTCTGTATTCCAAGTAAACTATATCCATATGCACTAAAATGTGAATTTCATGTTATTTTCATGAAACCTTTCCTCCCATCTTTTAAATGTAAAGATAAAAATTACTTTTACATATCAGACCTTACAAAAGGGCCAGAATTACCATGGGAGTTAAAGTTTGCCAACCCCTGCTCTAATAGCTAAGTGTGTTTCATACAGGGGTATGGATTAGCAATTCTAAGAATACTTTACATTTATATGAGAGTTGAACAAACAAGTAAAGAAGTCATAGATAAATACAACCAGGTTTTTCACTGTGAGAAAAGACATTTGACAAACAAGGTGAACCTATGATTTTAGTGTCTAAAGTAACAGTTTAATTCATGTTTATTTTAATATGCATACAGATAGATTGACTCAAATACAGATATGAGTGTATTTGGGTTAGTACACATCTGTATTTCCTACTTTTGTCCTCCAGAAGGGCCTAAAAGGAATGACAATCCAGTAACAATGAGCACACCCAGCTCCCAGATCTTGGTTTCTAAATACCTGTATTTAGTAAAAGTTGCCAGGACTCTTGGAGCAGTAGCTGATTCTGGGGCTGGGGAAGACAAAAAACAGATTAGGACAGAAGAACATCTTATAGCATGGAAAGTGAAGAATCACTTAAAAAAAAAAAAAAGGAAAGGGGAGTGAGGAGGACAGGGTTATATCAAAAGAATATAGGAGCCAATCTGAAGTCCCAATGGCCATTGCTGGAATAATTTGAGCAACAAATAGCAATATTTGGATTATAACCCAAAGAATAAAATAAAGTCCATGAGTACATATTGATATAAGTGAAACAATGAATGACTGAGGAGGAGAATGGACACATCTTCCTTATAGGAGATTTGTAAATAATAATTGTGGATATGGCCCCTTCCATGAGGTAGAGCTTAATTCTTCCTCCCTCCAGTGTGAGCTAGACTTAGTGATTTGTTTCTGTTGAAGAGAGCATAGAAAGGAGAAATTGTAACTTGAGAAATCTGGCAGACACCACCTTTACAAAGTGGTCAAGGTTTTTTTTTTTTTTAAGATGTTATTTATTTATTTGACAGAGAGAGATCACAAGTAGGCAGAGAGGCAGGCAGAGAGAGAGAGAGAGGAGGAAGCAGGCTCCCCGCTGAGCAGAGAACCCGATGCGGGACTCGATCCCAGGACCCTGAGATCATGACCTGAGCCGAAGGCAGTGGCCTAACCCACTGAGCCACCCAGGCGCCCCGAAAGTGGTCAAGGCTAACATCAGTAATGATAACTCATGCTGACATCCGGTGTTCCTTGATATCAGGCGATATGAAGGGCACTGCTCTGTGACATTGTTTCCTAGAGCCCATAACTCTAGTTAAACATGAAAAAATATCAGACAAAATCAAATTAAGAAGCTTTATACATAATACCTGACTGGTACTCTTCCAAACCGTCCAGGTCATGAGAGACAAGGAAGAACAGAAACTTGTCACAGTTTGGAGGAGACTGAGGAGAAATGATCCAAAAGCATCATGGTATCCTCTGTTGTATCCCGGAATAGAGGTGCATTACTGGAAAAACTAGTATACTCCAAGTATAATCTGCAATGTAGCTAATTACTGTACTAATATTGATTTCTTTGTTTTGCAAAAGGAACTGTGGCTATATAAGATGTTAATATTGAGAACATGGGTGAAGTTCCTGTATACAAGAACTCTTTTCTTTTTGCAACTGTTTTGTAAATCTAAATATTCAAAAATAAAAAGTTAAACTACTGTTGACCTTTAAACAATACAGAGTTCAGAGGATCCACAACCCCCTTGCACAGAAATCTGTGTATAACTTTTGACCCCCCAAAATTTAACTACTGATAGCCTACTGTTGGCCAGAAGTCTAACCAATAACATAAAACTGTCAATTAACACATTTGTGTATGTACTATATACTGTATTCTTACAATGAAATAAGCTAGAGAAAAGAAAATGTTATTAAAATCATAAGGAAGAGAAAATATTTTTATAGTACTGTAAAAAATCTGCATTATATGTAGATGGACCGCTCAGCTCAAACCCTTGTTCAGGTCAACCATTCTAAGTTCTTAATTTCAGCTCTTTGGGCTTTTAACCGAGAGCTGATATGATTATAGGCTCCTTTCCTCACATAGCGTACTATGTGTAATTCTTCTTAGGCAACACAGCAGAAAATTCCTTCTGCTTTTCAAATACTTTCTGCTTAGCTTTTTGTCCCTTCACCCTGCACTGATTCAGACATTCTGCAAGTATCTTAAGGGAACAGTTAGCTCAGTTTTGTACCCATAATGTCTCATTGGATTTTGACCTCTCAGGTTTTTAATTTTGTACATCTAGCATAGTGAGACTGCCAAAACCCTACTGATTTCTCTGTCTTCCAGCAGTGGACATGTGGTTGAACAAAGCATAGATTCCCAACATTTTATTCTATGCTGAACATACAAGACCTTTAATTCACCTATTATCTTACAAACCTTTAGGTTTCTTACAGACCTTTAATTTACCTATTCTCTCAGAAATTTGGCACCACTTGTACTACTGTTTAAGCAGCTTCTTTGTGCCTTTAAACAAAAACAAACTACACACAGGCACATGCACACACACACCAAACACATACATACATGAATGCGGTTGTCTTAAACTAGGCACTAATCCCAGTATCTTAAATTGGTTTACTCTAGGGGTAGCCTAAACACATTCTATTAAAATTAGTCATATTTTTCTGCCTATGTTAATTCATATATATTGAACATTCTCCTCCAAATATCTGCATGCTCTGTATCTGGCACTATGCACAGCACTGGAGATTTTTGCATGTAAGCAAATTTCCTGTCCACAGGAACTTTGATAATCCAATGATTATTTAATAAACCAGCAAATAAATATAAAAGAGTAAAAAAAAAACAGTGTGGCACAGTATATGATTAAATATAAGAATAGAAAGCATAAACAATTAAAGTCATTGTTTTTCCAGAGAAAAACAAATTGATTACATAGAAATAAGTGTTCATTAAATGTTGACTGCATCCCAGTCACTCTGTATATGTTACTCCATATTATCATTGCAATAATCATAAAGTAATTACTATTAAGGAGTACTATTTTAAAGATGAACTCAGAAAAGTTAAGTGGCTTGTATAAGGTCATATAGATATTTAAGATGATTGGAACAAAGATTTGAATCTAGATTAATACTTTTTTTCATTTCAGCATGTTTTTATTGAGGTTTTTTTTGTTTGCTTTTTTCATTTAAATTCAATTAGCCAATATATAATACATCATTAGTTTCAGATGTAGTGTTCAATAATTCATCAGTTGAATATAACACCCAGTGCTCATATACTCACATCACGTGCCCTTTTTACTCTCTGATCTTAACCACTAAGCTCTACAGAAATAAACACAAAAAGTACAATCTGATACACATAAGTTAGATAATATAAATTCCCAAACATAAACATGTGGAAACATGCAAACACAAGATCCATCAACAGAATACATGCTCAGAAACAGAAATAAATACTAACATTTAGAGAAGACATTGTTTTTTGCACACTCAAACACACTCTTTGGACACCGGTCAGATCAAAGTTCAGGTTGGTCCTCCTTGAAGGATGCTCATAGACAAAGACATATAATCTTAAATGTAAATACCAGGGTTTTAAAAATTTACCTTCTACTTCACAAAGAATTTTACAAACTAAAAAAAAGGGGGGGGTTATTTATTTATTTTTTACTTCACAAAGATTTTATTTAAATATCAACCTATTCTGGGACAGCAAAAAAGTCCTTTATGAATCATTAAACATTTGACTAATATGGAGGAGAATAAACCATAATTATGTTGAAAGTTTGATAATCATTAAACAATGAAGAAAACCTTCAAACAAGTTAATGAAAGTCAGTGATCAGGAAAGATTTAATTGAAAATAAAATCCCAAGTGAAAAGGGAGCAAATGATTTCCACTTTTATTCAAGAAAATGTAAGATCACTTCAATGAAAACCCCAGTCCTTTTGCTATTATGTCTAAATCCCAGACACTTGTGCCTCTGGCAGAAATAAGAGAAATAGAGGGAAACACAGACTATAGAATAGGCAGGGTAAATAGAAAACAGTAAATTTATACCGAACCATATCAGTTAGGTACATTAAATACAAACAGAATAAACATTATAATTGAACACAATGATTGTTATGTTGAGTAAAAAGTCAATATATGCTTATTTCAAAATACCTCTTAAATAGAAACAGAAAGGTTGAGTCATGTTTTGTCTTTCATCAGTAAGCACATAATGCCTGATTAGTTCATATTCTCTCTTTCTCACTGTCTTGCTGTATGTAGCAATTATTTTTTGCCTAGATGCTTTAAATAGAAGAAATAAGAATAAATGTGACTTAATCCTACCAGCCTATCCTGTACAGAAATGCATGTTTTTAGGTAAAACTCCTTGTGGAAATAATCCAGGTAAAGCAGAAGGTCCTTATTGAGCCAGATCATGGAAAACCAGGCTAAGATGTGTAGACTTTATCTTGTAATCCAGAAATCATGAATGCAGATGCTTTCAAGGTGATAAAATTAGAATATAACCCAAGTCCTCATTTTCTGTGGTAACAAAATGATCTCAGAACAAAAATAACAAACTACCATTGGAGATACAATCATTGAAGACAGTTAAAGAATTTTTTCTCATTTCTGTTTTTTCATAACTATACTCAGCTACCTTTTTAGAGCATATACCATTATAATATTCTATAGTATACACTCTACTTTACATTCTTCATTTAAAGCTCTACGTGTAAATAACTAATGTTTGCCATTTTATATCAGTGTCTTCTCCAATCATTGCAGTTGTCTGAAGCTCTTCCCTAGTAGATTCCTAAGGAGGCTCATGGGACAAATATTCCCTGAGTTGCACAAAGATGATATTTTGTCTGTAATCTTTGTACCTGAAAGTTACTTTGGCTGGATATAAAAATCCTTGGCTTATATTTTCTTTATTTTAAGTATGTTACTTGGTTTTGACCCAGAATGTTGCTGTCAAAATCTGTTTAAAATCCAACATTCTTCCCCTTATGAGTGACTTGCTCTTTTAGCTTGGAAATCCAATTGTGGTGTTTTTTCCCCCTTCCTTTTTGAAGTTTGCTAATAATACCAGAATGCATCATGTGTTGATTATTCTGGATTGACTTTTTTCACCAATGTATGTCATGTGTCCTTCATTATCTTATGAATATTGTATTTTTTTATTTCTTAATTAAATTTTTCTTTTTCAATTTAAATTTTATTTAGTTAACATAAAGTGCAATATTGATTTTTGGAGTAGAACTCAGTGATTCATCACTTAAACACTCAACATCCAGTGCTCATCACAAGTGCCCTCTTTAATTCCTATCACTCATCTACCTCCCTCTACCTCCCTCTACCAACCGTGTTTGTTCCCTATCATTAAGAATATCTTATGGTTGGTTTCTCTCTGTCCTTCCCACTCCCTTCCCATATGTTCATCTGTTTTCTTTCATAAATTTCAAATATAAGTGAGATCATATGGTATTTGTCTTTATCTGACTGACTGATTTCACTTAGCATAATACACTGTAGCTCCACCCATGTTGTTGCAAATGGCAAGATTTCATTCTTTTTGATGGATGAGAAATATGTATGTGTGTGTGTGTGTGTGTGTACACACACACACACACACACACACATATATTCTTCTTTATCCACATCTTCTTATCCATTCATCCATTGATGGACATTTGGACTCTTTCTGTAGTTTGGCTATTTGTGATAATGCTGCTATAATACATCAGGATGCATGTACATGTACTCCTGTGGATCTGTATTTTTATATCCTTTGCATAAATACCTAGTAGTGCAATTGCTGTATCATAGGGTGGTTCTATTTTTAACTTTTTGAAGAACATTCATACTGTTTTCCACATTGGCTGCACCTGTTCATATTCCAACAGTGTAAGAGGTCTCCTCTTCCTCCACATCCTCACCAACAACTGTTGTTTCTTTTGTTGTTAATTTTAGCCATTCAAACAAGTGTGGTGTGGTACCTCATTGTGGTTTGGATTTGTATTTCCTCATGGTGACTGATGTTGAGCATCTTTTCACACATCTGTTAGCCACCTGGATGTCTTCGTTGGAAAAGTGTCTATTCATGTCCCGTGCCCATTTCTTAACTGAATCATATTTTTTTTAATATTGAGTTTGAAAAGTTCTTTATAGATTTTGGATAATAACCCTGTATCAGGTATGTTGTTTGCAAATATCTTCTTCCATTTCATAGCCTGCCTTTTAGTTTTGTTGTTTGGTTCCTTTGCTGTGCAGAAGCTTTTTTTTTTTTTTTAGTTTATTTATTTATTTGACAGACAGAGATCACAAGTAGGCAGAGAGGTAGGCAGAGAGAGAGAGAGAGGAGGAAGCAGGCTCCCTGCTGAGCAGAGAGCCTGATGCAGGGCTCGATCCCAGGGCCCAGGATCATGACCTGAGCCAAAGGCAGAGGCTTTAACCCACTGAGCCACCCAGGCGCCCCTGTGAAGAAGCTTTTTATCTCGATGTTCATTTTTGCTTTTGTTTCCCCTACCTCTGGAAATGTGTTTAGGAAGAAGTTGCTACAGCTGAGTTCAAAGAGGTTTCTGTGTTCTCCTCTAGGATTTTGATGGATTCCTGTCTCACATTTAGGTCTTTCATCCATTTTGAATTTACTTTTGTGTGTGGTGTAAGAAAGTGGTCCAGTTTTATTCTTCTGCATGTTGCTGTCCAGTTTTCCCAATACCATTTGTTGAAGAGACTTTCTTCCATTGGATATTCTTTCCTGCTTTATTGAAGATTAGTTGACTATATAGTCCAGCTCCAATTCTGGGTTTTCAGTTCTGTTCAGTTGAACAATGTATCTCTTTTTTTTTTTTTAATATTTTATTTACTTATTTGACAGAGAGAGATCACAAGCAGGCAGAGAGGCAGGCAGAGGGAGAGGAGGAAGCAGGCTCCCCGATGAGCAGAGAGCCTGATGCGGGGCTCGATCCCAGGACTCTGAGATCATGACCTGAGGTGAAGGCAGCGGCTTTAACCCACTGAGCCACCCAGGCGCCCCAACAATGTATCTCTTTTTTGCCAGTACCATACTGTCTTAATGACTACAGCTGTATAATATAGCTTGAAATCCAGAATCATGATCCCCTCTAGGTTTATTTGTCTTTTTTAACTATTTGGGGTCTTTTGTGGTCCTATACAAATTTTAGGATTGATTATTCTAGCTCTGTGGAAAATGCTGGTATTTTGATAGGGATTGCATTTTTTGTATAGATTGCTTTGGGTAGTACAGACATTTTAACAATGTTTGTTTTTCTAGCCCATGAGCATGAAATGCTTTTCTGATTTTTTGTGTCCTCTTTAATTTAATTTAATTTAATATAAGTGTTCTGTAGTTTTGAGAGTACCTATTTTTACCTCTTTAGTTAGGTTTATTCATAGGAATCTCATTGTTTTTGGTGCAATAACAAGTGCAGTAAATTCTTGATTTCTTTTTCTGCTGCTTTATTATTGGTGTATAG
The DNA here is from genome assembly GCF_011764305.1 of Mustela putorius furo. Lineage (NCBI taxonomy): Eukaryota > Metazoa > Chordata > Mammalia > Carnivora > Mustelidae > Mustela > Mustela putorius. The sequence continues at coordinate 37,687,956 of NW_025422005.1, read as the reverse complement.
AAAGTCAACAGATCTCTGCACATTGATTTCATATCCTGCAACATCGCTGAATTCATGTATTATTTCTAGCAATGCTTTGGTGGAGTGTTTAAGATTTTCTACAGAGAGTATCATTTCTTCTGCCAATAATGAAAGTTTGACTTCTTCCTTGCTGATTTGGATATCTTTTATTTCTTTTCTTTCTGACTGTTGAGGCTAAGACTTCCAGTACCATGTTAAATAGTAATGGTGAGAGTGGACATTCTTGTCTGGTTCCTGACCATGGAGGAAAAGCTCTCAGATTTTCCCCACTGAGAATGGTATTAGCTGTGGGCCTTTTGTGTATGACTTTTATGATGTTGAGTTATGTTTCTTCTACACTTACTGTGTTGAGGGTTTTTTATCAAGAAGAGATGCTGTATGGAGGTTCCTCAAAAAGTTGAAAATAGAACTACCCTATGACCCAGCAATCACACTACTGGGTATTTACCCTAAAGATACAAACGTAGTTAACCCAAGGCTCACGTGCACCCCAATGTTTATAGCATCAATGTCTACAATAGCCAAACTATGGAAAAAACCAAGATGTCCATCAACAGATGAATGGATAAAGAAGATGTGGTATATATATATATACAATGGAATACTATGCAGCCATCAAAAGAAATGAAATCTTGCCATTTCCGATGACGTGGATGGAACTAGAGGGTATCAAGCTTAGTGAAATAAGTCAATCAGAGAAAGACAACTATCATATGATCTCCCTGATATGAGGAAGTGGAGATGCAACGTGAGGGGTTAGGGGGGTAGGAGAAGAAGAAATGAAACGAGGGGATTGGGAGGGAGACAAACCATAAGTGACTCTTAATCTCACAAAACAAACTGAAGGTTGCTGGGGGAAGGGTGGAGGAAGAGGGGTGGGGTTATGGACATTGGGGAGGGTATGTGCTATGGTGAGTGCTGTGAAGTGTGTAAACCTGGTGACTCACAGACCTGTACCCCTGGGGATAAAATACATTATATGTTTATAAAAAAATCTAAAAAAAAGAATAGATGCTGTATTTTATCAAATGCTTTTTCTACATTTATTGACAAGATCATATTTTTTTTCTTTTCTTTTATAAATGTGGTATATCACATTGATTGATTTATGAATATTGAACCAATCTTGCAGTCCAGGAATAAATCCCACTTGATTGTGGTGAATAACTTTTTAATGCACTGTTGAATTTGATTTGCTAGTATTTTACTGAGAATTTTTGCATCCATCTGCATCAGGGATATTGACCTATAATTCTCCTTTTTAAGTGGGTTCTTTGTGTGGTTTTGGAATCCAAGTAATGCTGGCCTCGTAGAATGACTTTGGAAGTTTTCCTATCATTTCTATTTTTTTGAACGTTTGAGAAGAATCGGTATAAATTCTTCTCTAAATGTTGTAGGGTTCCCTTGGGAAGCCATCTGGCCCAGGATTTTTGTTTGTTGGGAGATTTTTGGTTATTGATTCAATCTTTTTCTGATTATGGGTCTTTTCAAATTTGCTATATCTTCCTGTTTCAGTTTGGTAGTTTGTAAGTTTCTAGGAATTTGTCTGTTTCTTCCAGATTGCCCAGTTTGTTGGCATATAATTTTTCATAGTATTCTCTTACAATTGTTTGAATTTCTGTGGTATTGGTTGTGATCTCTCTTCTTTCCTTTGTGATTTTATCTATTTGGGCCCTTTCTCTTTTGGTAAGTCTGGCTAGGGGCTTATGAACTTTATTAATTCTTTTGAGGAACCAGCTCTTAGCATCATTGATCTGTCCTTCTGGGGGTTTTGTTTGTTTGTTTATTTCTGTATCATTTATTTCTGTTTTAATGTTTATTATTTCCCTCTTCTGCTGGCTTTAGGCTTTATTTGCAGTTCCTTTTCTAGCTCCATTAGGTGTAGTGTTAGGTTGTGTATTTGAGACTTTTCTTGCTTCTTGAGATAAGCCTGTATTGCAATATACTTCCCTCTTGGGAACTGCCTTTACTGCATCCCAAAGGTCTTGGACTATTATGTTTTTATTTGCTTCCATGTGTTTTTTTATTATTATTTTTTCTTTAATTTTTTGGTTAACCCATTCATTCTTTAATAGGATTTTCTTTAACCTCCATGTATTTGAGGTTTCTCCAAATTTTTTCTTGTGGTTCAAGTTTCATAGTGTTGTGGTCTGAAAGTATGCATGGTATGATCTTGATCTTTTCATACTTGTTGAGGGCTGATTTGTGACCCAGTATGTGATCTATTCTGGAGAATGTACCATGTGCACCCAAAAAGAATGTGTACTCTGCTCCTTTAAGATGAAATGCTCTGAATATATCTCTTAAGTCCATCTGATCCATTGTGTCATTCAAAGCCATTGTTTCCTTATTGGTTTTCTGTTTAGATTATCTGTCCATTGCTGTAAATGGGATGTTAAAGTCCTCTGCTTTTACTGTATTATTATTAATGAGTTTTCTTTATGTTTATTATTAATTGATTTATATATTTAGGTGCTCCAATTGTTAGATGTTCTTGATGGATAGATCCCTTAATTATGATAAAATGCCCTTCTTTATCTTCTACACTCTGCTTTATAATCCAGTTTGTCTGATATAAGTATGGCCATTCCAGCTTTCTTTTGATGTCCTTTAGCATGGGATTGAGCCCCACATTGGGCTCCCTGCTCGATGGGAAGCCTGCATCTCCCTCTCCCACTCTCCCTGCTTGTGTTCCTTCTCTCACTAACTTTCTGTCAAATAAAATCTTTAAAATAAAATAATAAAATAGTCTCTTGTAGACAGCATTTAGATGGATTTTTTTTTAATCCATTCTGATACCCTGTGTCTTTTGATTGGAGCATTTAGTCCATTTACATTAAGAGTAATTATTGAAAGGTATGAATTTAGTGTCATTGGGTTACCTGTAAAGTTGGTGTTTCTGGTGATGGTCTGTGCTCCTTTCTAGTCTTTGTTGCTTTTGGTCTTTTTTCACACTAAAAGAGTCCCCCGTAATATTTCTATAGGGATGGTTTAGTGATTATGATCTCTCTTCGTTTTTGTCTGAGAAACTCACTCTCTTTCCTATTCCGAATGATAGCCTTTCTGGATAAAGTATTCTTGGCTGCATACTTTTCCCTTTCAGCACATTGAATATATCCTGCCACCCTCTTCTGGCCTGCCAAGTTGCTGTGGATAGGTCTGCTGCAAACCTGATCTGTCTTCCCTTGTAGGTTAAGAACTTTTTTTCCCTTGCTGCTTTTAGGATCTTTAATTGCCTCTATATTTTGTGAATTTGACTGTGATATGCCTTGGCAATGGTCAGCTTTTATTGAGTTTAATGGAGGTATTCTGTGCTTCTTGGGTTTTGATGTCTGTATCCTTCCCAAGATTAGGGAAGTTTTCAGCTATAATTTGCTCAAATAAACCTTCTGCCCCTTTTCCTCTATTTTCATCTTCTGGGACTCCTATTATATGAATGTTTTTCCATTTTAATCAGTCTCTGAGTTCCCTAAATCTACCTTCATGATCCATTACCTTTGTTTTCCTCCTCTTTTTAGCTTCTTTATTTTCCATAATTTATCTTCTGTAGTACTGATTTGTTCCTTTGCTTTGTCCATCCTCATTTTTATGGCATCCATTTGGTTTGCACTTCAGTTATAGCATTTTTAATTTGTGGCTGAGTAGATTTTAGTTATTTATCTCTGTAGTAAGAGATTCTCTCCTGTCTATGTGCTTTTCAAGCCCAGTTAGATCCTTATACTTGCTGTTTTAAATTCTTTTAAATTTATATATTTTTAAACTCTTGGGGTAAAAGATGGCTACGAGTGATTTTTTTGCCTACTGCTATTTTCACCCCTGTGTAGTTTCTTCCCACAACATGGGAATAGGGCTGATCTGTGCAAACAACAGACTATGGAAGAAATAACAGTGTATGACTTCTGAGGCTAGATCAAAAAGACATTAAAGCTACTTTTCTTGTTCTCTCATAAGATCATTTACTCTTGGGAAGACAAATTGTCTGGCCATGAAGACATAGGTAACATATTTTCCATCTGTTTTGTGAGCATGACTTTTCTGGCATGCTTCCATTGAGGGCTTCTTATTTGGTCTCCCCCCCCCTTAAAACTTTTTATGGAATTTAACCCATTTATGATGATTACTTTATAAAATTATTTTTTTCTGAATTTTTAGAAAGGGACTTAGGATCTAGATTAATTTTTCTAAATGTGTAGTTTGAGAGCTCTTTTTTCTGTCTTCCTCATTTGTTCAAAAGTATGGCACCTTAGTTTCTGGTATTTCCTGGCTTTCTTTTTCTACCCAGTTCTTATATAGAAATTTTCTTTTTTTTGTTTTTACTTCCCTGTTCAATTTATATATGTTTTAAAGATTTTATTTATTTATTTGACAGACAGATCACAAATAGGCCGATAGGTGGGGCGGGGCGGCGGGGAGCAGGCTCCACACAGAGTGCAGAGCCTGACAGGCCTGATCCTAGGACCCCAGGTTCATGACTCGAGCTGAAGGCAGGGGCTTTAACCAACTGAGCCACCCAGGCTCCCCGAATTCTTTTTCCAGATGTTTACACTGAGTGAGGGTTTTATCTTGGAAGATGACTTTGGTATGTTAGTTTGAGTTAACAGTTTCCAGACTGCTCCAGCTTCTTCAGAATTTATTGTAAATCCTTTGTATTCATCACTAGGAGAGTGGGAAAACCTCTTCCGGTTTCAGTTTCTGAACTGACCCACCAAGCTTTTGAGTGAATACTTTTTTGTTACTTTGAACTTACTTTTTTTATCAGATGCTTCAACGTTTTCCTCTGATTCATCCTCCACAGATGGTGTTACCTTCTCGTGTACCTTCTGGGGGTTTATGAATGTCTCCTGATATTTTGGAGTTCATGGGAAATCTTGTCTGTTAATTTTCTTGCAGATGTTTCTAGATGCTATTCTAGATAATTTAAAAAATTTTTATTTCAGTATAATTACTCTAATCCTAAATTCTACAGCACAGTGACTTTTTAAAAAGTGAACCCATGGGTAAACAGCATCCAGGTCAGAGACATGACATTACTAACACCCAAGAAATGCCTCTGGTGCCTCTTTTCAGTCACTACACAACCTATCTTCTAATATCTAACAACATACAGATAAGTTTTATGTGTTTTTTAACATTTCATAAATGGAATCATGTATTCATCCTTTTGTATTTAGTTTCTTTTGCTGATCATTATGTTTGTGACATGCATGTGCTTCATTTTTATAATCATATAGTGGGAATCAGTAAGCTATAGTCCACAGACAAATTCCAGACTTTTAAATTTTAAATAAAGTTTTATTGGAACATGAATTAGACCCATTTGTTTATATATTATCTATGGCTATTCTCAAGTTACAACAGCAGAGATGAGCAATTGTGACAAAGAACAAATAACTTGCAAAGCTGAACATATACAGTATTTGGCCCTTCAAAGAATAGTTTGCCAACCTTTGCTTTATAGTATTCCAGTAAGAATAGCAAAATTTATCAGTTAATTCTTTTTATTTGGGGCTAATACTAATAGTAATGCTATCAATATTATTGTATTCTTTGATGAACATTATATGTATTCGTGTTGGATATATACCTAATATGGAATTGCTGGTCATAAGAAGGAATGTAGAATATACTGCTAAAAAGTTTTTTCAAAGTGTTCCAGTATCAGTGGTTTTCTCTCAGTTCTAGTTTTCTATAGCCTTGCTAACACACTGTATTTTCTGGGTTTTATTTCCCCATTATGGGTATTCCAGAGGCTTTGCATATTATGAAACTGTGTTATTGGATGCATACAGGTTTAAACTGTGGTGAGGTTTTTTTTCTGGTTAATTGACCTTTTTGTCATTGTGAAATGTCTTTACCTCTAGGAAAGCTTCTTGCCTTCAAATATAGTTTGTCTGATATTATAATAAGCATATCAACTTTCTTTTGGTTAATGTCAATTGGTACTTTTCATTCTTTTACTTTTACCCCTTATGTGTCCTTATAGTTAAGATGTGTGTCTTATATAGTTAAGTTTTGTATTATTGAGTACTTACTTTTATTTACTGCAATCACTTAATTACTGATATTCTGACGGATCTGTTCATGTTTGTTTTTTAAATCTCCTGTATGTCTCCTTTGACTAAGATATTTTTGTTCCCTCTCCTCCCTCTTTTAACTCATAGGGTATGCATTTGCTTATTATTCTTTTAATGTTGCCCCATAAAATACATGTCGTCTCTGTTATAATTTAAGACACTTCTTTTCTTTACCAGTTTTTTGATAATGCTAGAATTTTAGCATACTTATACTCCATTTAAACTCCTTTCTTTTTTTTATTATTATTTTTTAATATAATTTTTTATTTTTTATAAACATATATTTTTATCCCCAGGGAACTCCTTTCTTTTTAAAAGTTATTGTGATACATTTTATTTCTGCTTGTATTTTGGATTCCAATAATGCATTGATACTATTGTTTCATATAATAATATTTATTTGTATTGGCCTACATATTTTGTATAGTAATATTTATATTTGCCTACATATTCATCTCTTTTGATGCTTTTTAGTTTTTCTTTTCTTTTCATTTTAGATCATTTCCCATTTGCCTGAAAAATTTCCTTTAGTGTTTTTTTGTTTTTGTTTTTGTTTTGTCAAGGTCTGCTAAGGGTCTGCTATTTTTTTGTCACGGTCTGTTTTCATTTTTATTTACTTATTTTTATTACTTAGGTGTTTATTTATGTATCCATAAATCTATGAGAAAGTTTTCCTCACTGGATATAAATGTATATGTTGGCAGATGTTTTTCTTCCTGTACTTTAAGAATATCATTTTGTTATCTTATAACTTCCATTATTTTCTTGATAAGCCTATTGTCAGTCTTAACCCTTTCTGCTTATAATGTCTTTTATCTCTGGCTTCTTTTAGTATTTTCTCTTGTCATTAGTTTTAAAAGATTTGATTGTATATATTTTTTTAAAACATTTTATTTATTTATTTGACAGACAGAGATCACAAGTAGGCAGAGAGGCAGGTGGAGGTAGGGGACAGGCTCCCTGCCGAGCAGAGAGCCCAGTGCAGGGCTCAATTCTGAGACCAATGCAGGGCTCAATTCTGGGATCCTGAGATCATGACCTAGCTGAAGGCAGAGGCTTAACCCACTGAGCCACCCACACACCCCTGGTTTTATGTATTATCCCTGCCCAGAGTTTCTTGAATCTGTGAATTCATTACTTAATTTAGGGAATTCCAGCCCTTTATTTCTTTAAATATGCTATATTGACTATACCTTTATTCCTTCCTTCTTGGGTGTCCAATTTCAACTATTAGACCTTTTGATTATCTCCCATAGTTTCTTGCACTTCTTTCCATATTTATCTTTCTATTTTCTCTTTTATTAGCATTTCCTATGAACCTATATTCTACTTCACTGATCTGGTCTTCTACTGTTTCCAATACACTGTTAAACACATCTATTAAGTTCTTTACTTCTGGGGCACCTGGGTGGCTCAGTGGATTAAAGCCTCTGCCTTCGGCTTGGGTTGTGATCCAGAGTCCTGGGATCAAGCCCCACATCAGGTTCTCTGCTCAGCAGGGAGCCTGCTTCCCTTCCTCTCTCTCTGCCTGCCTCTCCGCCTACCTGTGATCTCTGTCAGATAAATAAATAAAATCTTTTTTTAAAAAAGTTCTTTACTTCTATTTAATATTTAGATTTAAAATGTCTCTTTGATTAATTCTTATAAATGCCAGTGTTTCTGGAAAACCTTAACCTTTGTTTATTTTGTCCAACTTTTCATCTGTTTTCTTGAAGATACTGATCATAGTTAAAGTGCTTATCTCCTAATTCTGATACATGGATTACACTTGTGATCTGCCTCTTTTGTCTTTTTCACTCTTACATGCTATCCTGACTATACTGTGCTGACTATAGCACTTATTTCATAATAAATTCTAGACATTATTTCTAAAAGAACTTTAGATCTTTCTAGATGATGAAAGGGTTCTCTTTTTCCTCTATTAGACAGGTTGCATCAGGGGGCTAACCTTGATTCAAAAGAGACCAGACTACTTTGAGGCTATATTGATGTTTTGGTAATCAACCTCTAGAGCTTTGAAGTCAGAGTTTTTCAGGTCTTTGTCTTCTCAGTACCAAGAAACTGAGGCAGTTTCTCTCCTACTTCTCAGAAAGTTTAGGTTTAGTTCCTTATATTTCCATACCAGGAACCTTCAGAAAATATTCATATATTTGAGTCCCTTCTCATCTCTGTTTTTATGATATCAGCTCTGCATAATCACCAAGATGTCTGCTGGTTTCTCTGTCTTCCAGTACAACTTCTATGACTAGTTCTAGCTGCTCCCAGAAGTGATCATACCCTGCTCCCAGTATAAATGTGATTTCAACCAGTCAAGTGTCAATTCACTACATTTCAAGGCTTTAAACTTTGACCTATTCTGTTACCAACATCTTTTTTCCTGACAGATGTTTGTCTTCTAACTATCATCTAATTATATGGATCTTTTGCTTTTCAGTCATTTATGGATTAGTTTGTTTTCCCCTTCCCCAAACTGGCATAATTCAAAATTTTGGCAAATATTGTGACAAGACACTTTCATGTGTTTGAGGTTCTTCCAGTTCTCAGTTTTATTTTTCGAGTGTGGTGTGATTCACAAAAAAAAAATTCTGCTGGGTACTCCATCCCCAGAAATAGCCTTTGCCTGAGCCAAGACCAGATTTTTTAGCCTAGCTTGTCCCAAATTGTCAAGTCTTTCCAGTTTAAAAACAGTTACAGGTCCTTAAGTGTCACTGCTATCTCCAGGGTTTTTGCCTCTTGTGTTTTGAGGGCCTCTTACTATAGATATTTATCTCTTATATAGGTCTTTATCTCGTAAGTACCATGAAATTGTAGGAACATTCAGAGACTTTTGGGTTAGCTCTATACCCTCTAGTCCCACACAGCTTCATAAATCAATAAATGTCATAACTGAGAAACTGGTTGTACATCTAAGGCCTCATAATACTCCAGTTACATTACTCTACTCTTTTACAACCATCAAAAACTTTGTTGGTTTTTCTGTGTCACAGCAATGACTCTTGTTCTAATAGAAGCTCTGGTTCTTAGCATCTAGCCCATGCTCACGATGTGCAAACACTTTGAGGAAAAGTGGCTGTGCAGATCATCAGTCCACCTTTGAAAGTTACTCTCCTCTGAAATGTTAGTATCACTACTGTTTTGGTTTTTGCACCTTTCTAATAGCTTAAAATATATAAATTTTTTTTTTTTCTGGCTTTTCTAGTTTTCAATAGGGGTATTGGTCTGCCATGAATTATTCCTTGTAACCCCAAAACAATTTCTGCATGTTTTTATGAGGGGATTTTTGCCTCTAAATACTATTTGTTTTTTATTACTACCACAACAAAGTACCACAAGTTTAGTAAATCAAATTGATTATCTTAAATTTCTGTACACCTAGCATGGATCTCATTAGGCTAAAATCAGTGTGTCAGCAGAGATGTTTTCTTTGTAGAGTTTCCAGGGAAGGATCAATTCCTTTGCCTTTTCCAGCTCCTAGTGACCACCCACATTCCTTGGCACATAGCCACTTTCCTCCAATTGCAAAGCCAGCAACACTGCATCTCCTTGACCTTTATTCTTTTTCAAAAAAAAAAAAAAAGATTATTTTTGAGAGAGAGAGTGCGTACATATTGGTGGGGGACAGAGGGAAAGAACCTTCAAGCAGACTCCTCACTGAGCAAGGAGCCCTATATGGGGCTTGATTTCATGATCCATGAAATCATGACCTGAGCTGAAACCAAGAATTGGATACTCAACCATCTAAACCACCTAGGTGCCCCTTGACCCTAATTCTTAGTCACATCTCCCTCTTTCTGACCATAGCCATGAAAGGCTATTTCTGCTTTTAAGAACTCATTTGATTAAATTGGGCCTAGATAGATAATCCAAGGTAATCCTCCCTTTTCAAGATCCTTAGCCTTAGTCAAATCTGCAAAATTCTCTACTGCTCTGTAAGGTAACATGTTCATTGGTTCTGAGAATTAAGGTATGGACATCTTTGGGTACCCTTATTCTGCCTACCATACACTGTCACTAACATCTTCCTAGAATTCCCTTCTCTGGCAGTTTAAAAAATTTTTTCATCGTTATTTCTTTTCAGCACTTAATTTTGTACACTTAGCTGTGATTTTCTCTTGTTTTTATATAGTTTGGCGTTTGCAGTTCTTCTCAAAAAGCAATGTCAGACTTGTTCCTTGTGTACCGTATATATGCCTCTTAAGGTCTTTTTATTTAACTCCTGGACATTTTCTGATGGATATGTTTTATATTATGAATATATTCAAATCTGTTGCATGCATGTTTGTTTTCTTAAGACACCATTTATGAATAAAAGTTCTTAATGTAGCCCAGTTTTCCTCTCTTTTTGTTTAGTGTTTTGGTTAGTCCTTTCTTATGTGCATATAAGACAACTTCAGCTAACCGTGATTCTGAAGATATTCTCCCATTAAAAAAGTCTTTTATCATGTTGCCCTTCACATTAGATCTACAGTGTATGTGGATTTGATTTGTATGTATAATGTGAGACTTGGATGAAGGTTTATTTTTTCCCCTATGTTTATGATCCATCATCTTTTTTTCAGGTGGCCATTTTTTCCCTTTCTCTGTTTACGTGGAAATAGTCCTGGATTCTTTTCTGTTCCATTGGGACTGTATATATATGAGTATCTTTCTGGATTTTCTTCTGTTTCATTGGCTTCTCTCATTTTGTAGTAACCTCATACTTTTTCATTTGCTGTAGGTTTATAATAACTCTTGACATCCAATGGCTACAGTTCTTCAGGTTTGTTCTTGCTTGCAAGTGATATGGCTATTCTTTGTTCTTTGAATTTCCATCTGCATTACAAAATCAGCTTGTCTGTTTTAAAAAGCATGATATGATTTTGACTGAGCTTACATTGAATCTGTGCTTTAACTAGGGGAGAACTGACATCTTACCAATATTGAGTCTTCCAATCCATGAATATGATCTCTTTTAAAATTAATTTAGAGATTTAATTTCTCCCAATTATGTCATAGTTATCATAGTTGCATTTCTTTCAGGAGACTTATTCATAGATGTTGGATATTTTAATGCTACTATCAGTTGTATATTTTGAAGTTGTATCTTCTTTTTGGTTTTGGTATAATGACTGTAATAGATTTTTGTGTAATGACCTTGTATCCAGTGACTTTACAGTCACATATTAATGTTAATATATGGTACTTCTTTCATGTTTATATGTATAATATAGTCTGTAAAGAATGACAGATTTATTTCTCCCTCTTTAGTCTTTAAGCCTTTTATTTCTTTTTCTTGCCTTACTGCACTGTGTAGGGTTTCCAAAGCAATATCAAATAGATGTTGTGAAAGAGGGTATCCTCTCTGGTTTGCCATCCAAAGAGGAAAGCTTTTTACAATTCAACATTAAGTATGATGTGTGCTATGCATTTTTTGTAGGCGTTCTTTGCCAGATTACAGACATTCCTTCTATTCTTTTTTTTTTCGTTGAGTTTTTTTAAATTTTTCATTATAAATATATGAATTTTTTGACATTGGGATGATTAAATGCTTTTTCTCTTTGTTTTAATGTGGTAAATTGCTTATTTGATTATTCAAATTTTAACCCATGCCTGCATGCTTGGAAAAAAAACTCCTGATCATAATTTATTTATACACACACACATACACACACATACACACACACACACACACTACTGGTTTTGATTTGGTAATATTTTACCTAGGATTTTTATATCTTAGTTAGTGATAGTGATGAGTCTATAAGTTTCCTTTCTTGTAATGTCTTCCTTAAGTTTTTGCTGGCCTCATAAAAATGATTAGGGAGTGGGGTCTGGATGGCTCAGTTAACCATCCCACTCTTGGTTTCGGCTCAAGTCATGCTTTCTTGGGTCATGTGGTGAAGCCCGGCGTCCAGTTCCCCACTTGGCAAGGAGCCTACTTGAAGACTGCTGCCCTTCCTGCCATTTGCTTGCTCGTACTCTCTCTCACTCTCAAATAGATAAATAAGTCTTCAAAAAATAATTTGAGCACTGAGCATTATACACAACTGATGAATTATTGAACTCTACATCTGAAAATAATGATGTACTATATTTTGGTTAATTAAATTTAAATTATAAAAAGTGATTTGGAAAATACTCCCAATCGTCCTCTGAAGAGTTTGTGTAATATGTATTTCTTAAATGTTTTAAATAAGCCCATCTTTGTAGGAGAATTTAAAATAAAGAATTTGCTGATTTTGTTTCACTGTAGCCAGATAACATACTTCATATTATTTTAGTCCTTTTAAATTTATTGAAACTCATTTTATGGTTTAGTGTATGGTCTCTGGTGAAGAATTTTTTTTTTAAGATTTTATTTGTTTATTTGACAGACAGAGATCACAAGTAGGCAGAGAGGCAGGCACGGGAGAGGGAGATGCAGGCTCCCCGCTGAGCAGAGAGCCTGACGGCGGGGCTCGATCCCAGGGCCCTGGGATCACGACCTGAGCCGAAGGCAAAGGCTTTAACCCACTGAGCCACCCAGGAGCCCCTCTGCTGAAGAATTTGTTGTATATACTTGAGAAGAATGTATATTCTGCTAGTCTAGAGTGTTCTGTAGATGTTAGATCTAGTTGATTCATAGTATAGTTCAAGTCTTCCATTTACTTGTTGATCTTCTGCCTTGATTGTTCTATCCATTGTTGGAAGTAAAGTACTGAAGTCTCTAACTTAATATATTGTAGGAGTTTTTCATTCTCATATTGTGTGAGTCAGGATTCTCCAAGGAAACAGAAGCAAAAGAACATGTGTATATGTATATGTGTGTGTGTTTATATACATAAACACATATATGGAGAGAGGGAAGTTTGAAGGAGTTGACTCATGCAATTGTGGAAGGTTGGTGAGACCAAAATCTGGTGAGGTAGGCTGGATACTCAGGGAAGAGTTGTAGTTCAAATCCAAAAGCAGTCTACTGGCAGCATTCCTTCTTCCTTGTGGGAGGTTAGCCTTTGGTCCCTTAAAGCCTTCAACTGACTGGATGAGGCCAGCCCACATTATGAAAGTCAAAGTCCATTCATGTAAATGTTAATCTCATCCATAAAAACCTCATGGAAATGTCCAGAATAATGTCCCACCAACATCTAGGCTGCATGGCTGAACCAAGTTGACATACATAATTAACCATCATGTACCTTTTCACAGCCTCCCTCTAGCAATTTGTCAAAGTTCCCATTTAAGTATTCTTTAATTGGTCTTCCCTTCAGACTTTATTATTCTTTATTACAATTATAAACCAGGTTATAGAATTAGAAAAACCTTGGGGTGCCTGGGTGGCTCAGTTGGTTACATGTCAAACTCTTGGTTTCAGCTTAGGTCATGATCTCACTGTCATGAGATAGAGCCCATAGAGGCTCCATACTCAGCGTGGAGTCTGCTTCAGATTCTCTCCTCCTCTCCCTCCCTGCTCACACACTCACTCTCTCTCAAATAAATAAATAAATTCAGTTCAAATCAATTCAAAGTTAGCCCTTCAACTTCTTATCCCTTTGTCTTTAAGCAGTTCTACCTAAGTTTTCTCTATGTTATGAATTAGGAAATTAAAGCCATTAAGGCTAACTGATTTGTCCAGGGTGATAATGCATATTAGAACTATTTGAATTCTTGTCCTTGTACACAATTCACTATAAATCATGTATTGAATTTGATAGTAATAAAATATACCTTATAGGTGTTTTAACTATGTATGAGAACTTCATTTCTTTGAGAATGACAGGTGTATATTTTATTTAAATACTCTATAATTAGTGAGATTGCTTGCTGCCTTTTAGTTCTAGTTATGTTTTAGACTAACCACCTTCGTCCCTAAATTTTTCAGTTTGCAAGCATGAGTAGAAAGCAGGGGTAGTCTAAGTAAGATGTCAATCACATGTATAAGGCATAGTGATCATTGATGAGAGGAATCTTAAAAGAACATTTAATTTAGTGCCAGTTTTAGGGAAGGAAAGCCCACAGCTTCTTTTAATAATGTTTACTTTATTAATGACTTTTGATGGAAGAAAAATGTTTCTTCGTGGAAATCTTGAGAAAGTTTCTTCTGAGCTATATTATTTAGGACTACCCTCATAAAAAAACAAGTAGATACTGGCTGAAAATAGATACAGCTGAAAGTTTGAGCCTAATTTTCATATAGGAGAGTAATCTAATGGCTTGGGATGGAGATTTTATTTCATTTGCATTCTAGGAGGCAGTATAATGTAAATCAAGTTAAATCTAAGTTTAAATTTCAGTTCTGCCACTTAATAATGCATGACTTTGGCCAAGTTATTTAATTTTTTGATTTTACTACCTCCTTTTTCATAAGGTTATCAAAGGCTTAAATGATACACAAGTAAAGAGAACCTAACACAGTCCTAGATACCTTACAGGAACTCAGCAAATATTGGTGTCATCTGTTTTTTCTGTATTTGTATGTTGGCAAATGGGAATGTTGACAAGGAATAAGACTGGAATCATTTCTCCTTGCCCTAGGGATGTGTTTCCTGGCACTAATGAGAATGATATATCTCTTCAAATGCTTGCTCTACTCATAGTTAATACCTTATAATAAAGTATGATTTTTTTTTACCTCTTTACTTTTATATAATTTGACCTTTAAAAGAAAGACTGTACCAGGACTCTTACAAGATATATGTATTTGTACTGAAAATATATTAAATGTCACAGAATATAGTCTTAAAATTTGAAGGGAATAACCATGAAGATCACCTGGTCCTTTGTGTTTCCTGGGGCAGAATTCCCTTCCATGAACTTCTTGAACTAGATGTGTATCAACACTATGCCAGAATAATTTCAGTAATTATTATCTTACTTCCTCTAAAGAACATCATTCTGATTTTAGAATGCTCTATTAATTAGAATGTTCTTCCCTATTTTTTCCTTTGTTCTCCTTATAATTCTGCCCTTGCTTCTTATTACCCATAGAGCTTCTCAGAATAAACAGCTATGGTTCCACAGGAACCATATCTTGGTCATTTTTTTTTTTATCTCATAGGATAGTAAGTACCCAATTCAATATAGGGATTTATTTAATGAATACTAAAAGTTCAGATTTTTTTAAGTACTTCTGTATTTTTTTATATATAAACTTTAAAATTTAGTCAACATTTTTTATTTCTCTTGGTCAAAAATTATTTTTTTCAACTGTATTGACAAAATTAAACAAGGAATATTGATTTATGCTTATGTATAATACCACTTATATAATTTAGAAATGAATGGCTTTTTCCAAGGAAAGAATTAAAAATTAAATATTATTTATATCTCTTTCATTCATTCCTTCTTGTAGCATAATCTGTTTCTGAAGATTGAAAACATATTACATTTTTTAAAATTTCTTACACTTTATTTTGTAGTGTCTTTTGTACTCATTACAGACATTAATGCTCTACTTCACTGATTCATCAGACTGTACAAAAATAACCAACATCCAGCTATATGATATTTAAGAATAAGATCTAAAACCTAATGATAAGGGAAAATGGAAAATAGAAAGGGAAATTTATGCCACCCAAACACTAAGAAAGCTATTTAGTTACAGTAACTGTAAATCAAAAAAAGGGGAAAAAAGCATTAATAGAAATAAATGGAATTATTTCATAATGATAAAGGGTTCATTCACCTAGAAGCTATAACAATTCTAGATATATATTCACATTTTCTGTGATTTTTTAAAATTTGCTCTATATTTTATTGCTTCCATTTTTTAAAATTTTATTTTTTCAGTGTTCCAAGATACATTGTTTATGCACGACACCGAGTGCTCCATGCAATCAATGCGTGCCCTCCTGAATACCCACCACCAGGCTCACCAAACCCCCTACCCCTCTCCCCTCCCAAACCCTCAGTTTGTTTCTCAGAGTCCACAGTCTCTCATGCTTTGTCTCCCTCTCCGATTTCCCCCAACTCCCTTCTCCTCTCCTCCTAATGTCCTCCATGTTATTTCTTATGCTCCACAAGTAAATTAAACCATATGATAATTGACTCCATTGCTTCCATTTTTTTAATTGAATGCTCTCTTCCCAATTTCATGCCATCAGCAAATTTTTTAGAAACATTTTTCTTCATTATCTTTATTCAGCTGATTTCTCACATAAAGTAAATGACTCCCTTATTAATACTAATCTTTATAGCAATTGATTTGTGATTACTGGCTTCTTTTGTTATCCATTTGCCTTTATGTCTGTTCCTATCTGACTGAGGGATAACAAGGATGTTGGCTAATTGTCGTGAAAGATATTTGATACTAAATTATATGTAATTACCATACATAAGAACATAGTTGCAGTGGATGATATAGTTTACAATCTATTTCTTTAGAATTCTATAGCTATGGATTTTGATACCAACTACCTTGCCCTTCATTTTTGCTTCTTTGCTTCTTTGGCTTATTGTTGCGTTTTGGCTTATGAATAATAGGTACATGTTTGAATGCTTACATTTGCATAAGTTTTCCAGGTACTTATTCTTCAGAGTGTAGGAACAGTCTTTCAGGAGTCACATAACAATGTGTAAGATATTACTATG
The DNA here is from genome assembly GCF_011764305.1 of Mustela putorius furo. Lineage (NCBI taxonomy): Eukaryota > Metazoa > Chordata > Mammalia > Carnivora > Mustelidae > Mustela > Mustela putorius. Next base: position 37,671,316 of record NW_025422005.1, on the reverse strand, counting down.
TATCTTACTACATATCTTGACACAGTATCAATTCTTGTTCATTTATTGATGCAGGAAAACATCTACCAGGTATCTAGTCTTTGATAAGCCTTATTAACAAAATATAATAAAACTATATTTTATTGAGCAGAATCATGAATCATGAATTCTCACCTACTCTTTTTCTCTTTCCTAAGAAATCCATGCATTTAATTCATTTCTTATAATGGGGAGAGGGAGAGCATTTCCCAAAGAAACAGAGGCATCATTTTAATTATAAAATGAATTAATGGAAATCTTTAAACTTTTCAGGATGAGAGAGATCCAGAGAAAGAAGATGAACTGGAACTGAAAAGAGGTCTTTTATACAGAGACTCTGCCTATGACAGTGACCCAGAGTATAGGTATGAGCTGGATTAATGCAGTGTGTTGAGATCTTTCTCACAGGTGGCATAAATATAACCTTTTTAATCTGCCTGGATTTGTGGGAAATTTAGACTCAAATTGATAATTATTTATTAGTAAGTTTTATTTTTAACTATATAAAATCCTATTAAAATACTTTAATGATTTCATTACTGCAACTTTTCAGTGAAAACAAATATAGTCAATTAAGGGTGATTCTGTCCATTTTACTTAAGATTTTTAGGGTATTTGACTGGCCTGCAAGCCCACATATCCAGGGTTTATTTTCAGGTATATTTATTCTCATTCAAACAACAGTTGCCATAATTTTGGACCATGAGTGAACTTGTTTTTAATAACACAAGAAAAACTGTTCTTCTAGCCTAACATTTCAGAAATGTTAGTAATAACAAAATTTTTGCAAGATTATGCTAGAAAATGTCATGAAGATTTGTAAAAGCTCTGTGTCAGTTGCCACAGAATGTGATATTAAAAGCTGAGTGTAAATTGTGCGTTTAAGTAACTGAAGGTTCTCTGCATCCTTTGGTGTTACACCACTGATTACCACATGGCTTCCACCTTCTGAGTTTCCTGAAAAACAAGTATAAGAAAAAAAAAGTTCCAGATAATGGAATATATCTTATTGCTAACTTGAGTTTTGGACTGAAGTTTCTGATCTTTACCCTGATAAGTTAGTACTTCTCTTGCCCCTTACACAGAGTATAAATGTGAACTCCTTTCCCAAAGCTACTGCTTCCCAACCAACAGACAACCTGGGCCTCCCATCAAGGGAGTAGCATATTACAGGTGAGTTTGAAGAAGCAATCCAAACAGGAAAAAGGAGATCCAAGAAAGTTCACACCTCAAGAAAGAAGACTTTTTTACCTTTTATTATTATTATTTACTTAAAGCTCTAGTCTCCAGATTGCTACTATATGGATTAGCCTCTCAATTTTAATTCTTAATCTATATAATTGATTCTAATTTGGGTAAGAATGGATAGGGTTGGTAAAGGAAAGTGTCTGATTTGCATACTTTTCATATGAATAATAATTACCTGGGCTGCCTCTTAAAAATATAGAGTTCTCCTTTCTACTCCCTTAGATTCTAAATCTTTACATAGAGGGGTGAGACCTAGAAAGCTGCATTTTAAGAAATATCATGGATGCTCCTAATGCAGCTAGTGTAAGGACCACATTTTGAAAAGCACTGGTCTGTATTTAAAGTTTGCTGTAAACCTGAGTATTGGTTCTTTTTCCAGTTCACCAAGCAGTGTTACTGGCTAAGCTTTTGATTACCTGAGACTGTTTTGGTACCCCTCAGGTAAGAGTTAAGCAGAGTATCAAAAAGTTCTGCTTACACATTTTTTTGAGATTCTTTATATTCCTTGTCACTTATCTTATATACACATTTATTTTTTTAAAGATTTTTTACTTATTTATTTAACAGAGAGAGATCACAAGTAGGCAGAGAGGCAGGCAGAGAGAGAGAAGGGGAGGCAGGCTCCTCACTGAGCCAAGAGCCCAATGTGGGACTCGATCCCAGGACCCTGGGATCATGACCTGAGCCAAAGTTAGAGGCTTAACCCACTGAGCCACCAGGGTGCCCCCTTATATACACATTTAGACTGATTGAACCGAGTGGTCAGAACTTCAAGACCTCTTTTATAAGAATATATTTTATATTAGCTCCAGAAGCTATTGAAATGATCAGGATATTATTTTAGTTTTATCCCTAAGACATATTAAATATTCTGCCAAGGAATGACTCTCATTCTACTTTCCATCTCAAAGATGAGAGAACGTGCACTCGAAGTCATCACCCACTGGCTTGCCTTACAGCTTCCATCAGCAGACAACAAGAGGAGATTTGGGGTCTTGGCTTATATCACCCCTCTGCAGACACAAATTAACACAGAGGTCCTGAGGAAGTCTGCATGGACCCCTGGAATGGCTGAGTGAGGAGCTCAACAAATCCTCTTCCCCAAAGCAACAACTAGACAGAAGTGTCAGAAACAATAATTTTAAGACTCTAAAAATTGAAAAGCATATAACAAATTGAGAAGCACTTATCAAGAAAATCTACTGAACCTCAGTAAGGGCAGTAGGAATCTGTGGCACTTTGCCCAGAACTCCTGGTTCCCAGCTCCTTGGGGCAGTCCTGCTGAGAGAGCTGCAGCGTGGCTGCCAGAAGAGACTGGCTATATGGAGCAGAGCATGGGAAATCCCGTGTGCACGGAGATTAATAGAAACAACAATGACCCCACTGGCAAGCTGTAAGAGAAGGCTGAGATCTAACTACTTGTTGGTACAGATAAAGATCCAGGGACCAGGTAGCCAGCGTTGGTTTTGATAAAGTTGTACTTACTCTAGTAGTCTGGAACATTATGTGGGTGTGTTAAGGGTGTAAATAAGTCCAGAAGAAACTGGAGAGGCCCTTAGGGAGCCGCTAGTCCATGGCTGAATGTGAGGCCTTGTGAAGGCACAAAGTAATATCCAGGGAAGGCTTGCAAAACAGATACACTTTGAATCTATATTCCAAGTCACACATAGATAGATCCATTGGCAAAAGATGGAACAAGCCTTTCTGACCAATTAGCTAGTCACCAACCTATGTTAACGCAGGGGCAGCCCCTAAGAGTACAAGCTTCAAAGTAGAAAGAATCATTTTTTTAAAAAAAGAAAAGGAACAAGAGACATCAGAAACTATACAGGGCAAGGGAAACAGACTTCAGGCATTAGTCCAGGCAGGATACTAAATGAATAATCAAAAACAAAACCCTGGTAAGGTCAAAATCCAGAGTTGTTACAGTTTTTATCTAAAGTATCGTTTTCAATAAAAAATTGTGAAACACACAAGAAGAATGAATTACTATAAACTGTCTTTGAGAAGGCCTGGATATTGGATTTAGCAACTGTGTTCAAAGAACTAAAGGCGATCCTGTTTAATGAATTAAAGGCATATATAATGGGAGTGACTCTTCAAATAGAGAATATCGATAAAGAGATAAAAATTATTTCTTTCATGTCTTGCTTCAAAATTATGCCTAGGACTCCATGCTTGATCTTGTGATCTACATGTGCACTGTGGCTATCATCCATGGAGCAGAGCAGAGAGGCCGTGCTTTCTGTAGGAGGAGCAGAATGGGAAATTGGAGTACCTGTTACTGTACACGGCAGCCTGTGCATGCTAGCTGTCCTAGGTCTTCTGACATCTTTGAGTATAAAATTCATTTGGAAGAAATCTCTTTTATCAAGGAGTTGTTAAGTAATCTTACTTAAAGTGCTTTGGGGTTTGGAGCCAGAGTTTGGGAAGAACTTTCTACCTGTGCTGACCTCCCTCTCTCTTATGTGCTACCTATATTTAAGGAAATTTTAGACCTTCATGGTGGTAGCCTTGCCAGTGCCCTGGGTCCTAGTGTGCTTTTTAGTACCCGCTCTGTATAGTTCAGATTTCTTCAGTTTTCAGGGTGTTTAAATTTCTCCATATTGTCGTGTACTTCTGGCATAACTGTCTTACTTGAACCTTGTTCCTAATTAAAGACCAGGCATGAGTGATCCTTCATATAGATGGGAGTTGGTCACAAAAAGAGAGAAGTAAGGATAAAAATAATTTTAAGTTCATCATTAAAATGTGAATTGGCCTGTTATGACTATTGTCTGAAATTTTTAATCATATTCTTTTATGGAACTAGCTAGTGATATAAACTGTTTTCTATTTACTTATGCATATTTTTCAGGTTATTAAGAGTAGAAATATGTTCGATATAATGTTTTAATTGTGAAATTATTTGTAACTGAGTAATTTAAATTTTGACTCTATTTATTTTTTTTATCTTTATAGATTCCAGTATAGTTAATATACAGTGTTATCTTAGTTTCAGGTGTACAATATAGTGATTCAGTAATTCTGTGCTTCAGCTGGTGCTCATCACAAGTGCATTCCATCATTCCCATCACCTATTTCACCTATCCCCCACCCCCCTCCCCTTCCATACCCAGCAGCTGAGTATTTTTGAATAACACAGGCTTGACTCTAGTTTTCATCTCTTCTCTATTGGTCACTATTTGATTAATCAGATGAATCTACTAAGATATAATAACAGCCAAAAGGCTGCCTTTAATATTTAACAAATAGAAGAAAAAATCTAAATATTATACGGACTTAAAATCTCTTAAATAACTAAGAATAAACCTTCATTTTTAAGTGAGATAAATGTTATTTGATTCTATTTTGAATTCACTGGATCTTGTGGTATTAACTCAAGTATCTTAAAATCCTTTTTCATTAAATACTTAAGGTTGAACTTTTCTTTTTAAATAAATTTTGTCTAGGGGCACCTGTGTGGCTCAGTGGGTTAAAGCCTCTGCCTTCAGCTCAGGTCATGATCCCAGGGTCCTGGGATTAAACCCCACATCAGGCTTTCTGCTCAGCAGGGAGCCTGCTTCCTCCTTTCTCTCTGCCTGCCTTTCTGCCTACTTGTGATCACTGTCTGTCAAATAAATAAATACAATCTTTAAAAAAAAAGTTTAAATTTTGTCTAAAAGGTATATTGATATTCAGAAATATTGGGGGTGCTGCATATTTTTGTGATTTTTCAAAGTGTCAAGATTGTAGCTTAGGAGTCTAGAAAACTCTCTGATGATTAAGACAGGGCAATGTTGTATTCATTTTTTAAAACAAAAATATGACCTTGGTAATTAGACTTAATATTGATGCCAGGACATGTCCAATGTTCCAACTTGTTGCCTGCTTAAAAAATACTACTGAGCAACCAGAATGGTTTTAGGACTACCAAATCTTGGCAGACTGATTTAATTCTTTAAATAGATCATGAGAAAGTAATACATTAAATACAACTTTCGGTAAGAATTGTGATTTTATGACATTCTCATGAACAACTAGGCAGTTATGGTCTGAACTAATGTTAGGTGGACTGCGGGCTGGATGATGACATGGAAGAGACTATTACAGCAATCCCGAGTTAGATTCAAGAGGCATAATAAGCAGTCGTTCATGATGATACGCTTGAACTGTAGTTGTCTGAGCTCTAGTGATAACTGCCATTAGGAATAAAAAATGCATTTATTATTTTATGTAACCAGGACAAAACAGGAAAACCCTCCTGAAGTATCACAGCTGTGCTCTTCATTAAACCAGTTTTATGGGTAGTTCTCTTTACTCCAAGTATGGGAGGGAAGTCAGAATAATAAAAATAAATGAGATGGTCTTTATGGGTTTACCCTGAATTCATGAAACTGGATGGAGGACTTAAAATATCAGTTTAAAATACTATTTTTTTGTGTTTAAATAAAGATCTCTTGCCCCCTATATACATATTACTAAAAATAATGCTTGAGACTGGAGATTTTGGAGTAATCTTGATTCAGTCACCCACTCAGTAGAAATCCCTTCTGTGTCCTCCCATTGTAGGCTCATTATTCACTCCAAGATAAAATTATTTGACTTCTAACAGTTAAATCTTAATTTATTCTTACCTCTTCAGATGTACCTGGTATTTTATGAATCTCCAAACTGTCTCATGCCTTGATTCTCTTACAATACAGTGCCCGGAATAACTTCTGTCTTCTTGTTTATGAAATGAACACCTACTTATTCTCTAGGACTAAGGTCAGGTTTTTCCCTCTTGTGAGACCCTTTCATGACCTCAATAGACTGTTAGGCATTTTCTCCCTTATCCTGCCACTTCCTCTCATGTATTTCATTTGAATTGGCAACATTTTTCTCACAGTAACTATTCTATCATGTGTCTGTCTTGTCTTCTGTTAAATGTGAGCTCTTCTTGAAGGCACAGATATGTTACTTATCTTTGTTTTTGACAGTCCATCAAAGTCTTTGACATGTAATAGTTCAATTTCAAAAAATTGTTCCATTATTAAAACTATGTTCTTTATTAATAATGATCAGTTACATTGCTAAAATTCCATCATTTAAGTAAACTTATATTTTGATTGTGGTATTTAATAACATGTCTAGATAAGGAATCAAGAAAGGAATTAAAAACATTGAAAGCTCTTAGACTTTGTTGTCAGTGGCTCATTTCTACACATTCTTAGTCATAGAAGAGGGGGGAAAAAGACCTATAAGTAACCAGTGTTCAGTAAATTTCTCTGAATGTACTTCTTTTACAGTTTACTATATAGATTCTGCTAATGATAAAAGAAGATAAATGGCAAGATGCAATTTTTCCCCTAAACTTTTTTGTTCCTATAGAAAACAAAGTCTCAGGGGACCTGGGTGGCTCAGTCAGTTAAGTGGCTGCCTTCGGCTCAGGCCATGATCCCAGAGTCCTGGGATGGAGCCCCATGTCGGGCTCCCTGCTCAGCGAAGAGCCTGCTTCTCCCTCTCCCTCTGCCTGGTGCTCTGCCTACTTGTGTTCTCTCTCTATCCCTCTGTCAAATAAATAAATAAAATCTTAAAAAAGAAAAAAGAAAAGAAAATAGAAAAGTGTCTAATTCAGTGCTTTCTAATGATAGTTCCTAGACCAGTGACATCAGCATTACCCTGGTATTTGGTATCTTTAAAAATACAAAATACTTTTCAGATTTTAATAAACTGTAATATATCCTCTTCCTGTTACATATTCTAAACCCCAAGACTTTTGAGTACTTCCATTCCTACTTTTCATCCATTCATCCATCCATACATCCACCCACCTATATGTCCATCCATTCCAATGCCTCTAAACATACATCACATCCTTAAAAATATTCCATATTTTGTGAATCAAAGTTTTGCTTGATAGGAACCTTTGTTGGGTATTATGGGAAAGATCTTATTCTTTTATTATATAAACATCTTTAATCATATTGACTCTTAAATCACAATTTTGAAATATAGAATGTCATCTTTGAAGTCACTTTCAGCTCTGATTTTTTTTTTTTAGTACAAATGGCCAGTAGCCAATTTTATAATCCTCATGGCCTTTTAATTATTTCTTTCAATTAATAGTTTGGGGATAGCATATCCATCTTCCCTTCTGACCTTCTTTTCAATGAGTATTGAGGTATTTTGAGATATTTTGTCTGAAGACTATGTATAGAGTAGTATATGCTTGGCCTTCATTTGGCATAGGAAACCCTGATGTAATTAACATCAGGGTTTCAAGTGAGTTCATTCTTTTCGAAGCAAAAAATTAGTAATGTCCTTTGTCTCCTAGTTCATGCTAAACTTTCCAAAGACCTTTCTCTTCTTTGCATATATGCTAGGCCTTATCAACACCTAGGAATTGAAGCTGTGCAGTTCTTGGATATTATCCTGGTCTGTTCTTTTTTCTCTTTTTCTCTTAATAGCATTATCATAATTAAATACAGGGCTCCCTACTTAAGTAGCAAGAGTAAATTAAAACAAAATGTACCACATTAATAAAATACTATCCCCATTTTGAAAGTAACCGTTTGATAGTATGTAGTACTGATGCAGTATTTTGTAGAATATAGTAGGAATTCACTAAAAGGCTTTGAATTAATGAATGCTGAAGATACTCTTGGTAAAATAGAGGACTATAATTTTTAAAAGCCTATTACTATAATAAAGCTTTTTAGAGTCACTTACACATATTAAACTTACTAATATATTCAGTAATGAAAATCAGAATTGACTCAATATGTTCACAGTTCATTAGAGATTTAATGCTTTCATGTCTGGAAGTAAATATCTTTTTTAGGATTATGGTACTGCATCTATCTGTGGACCATATTAGGATCTGTTCTGTGTTCACATCTCTGTTTTGAAATTCAGACTTCCAGGCCAAACTAATTCCTAAATTCTCTCCAGAGAATTACAATATTCTTTATTAAATTGAAGAACTTTGCAATTTTAAATAGCAATAAACTCACTGCCAAATTTTACAAGCTCTAAAAGCATCAGGATGTATATTTTGGCCACTTTAGCTCTTCTTTACAGAACCTTATCAGGTTTACATTTGCTTCTAAAAAGCTTTCTGAATTTTATTTATTCATTGCAAGCCACGGAGGTGATACTTTACGGCAGCTTTGAGACATGAAAAAAAAAAATGTATTGTCTAATGGAACCAAAGCAGTAACAAATCTATGCCAGGTAACATTAATTATAGTAATTGATGATAGAGGTGGTAATTTGGTTTACAATCTCAGAAAAAATCTACACAATGTTATTTAAGGTTAGCGGCTATGCTGCTACTTTACCTCTCTGAGTGTGGGATAGAGGTGTATGTTAGAAATTCAGACTTCTGTTCAGTAGTTTATCATAGTAGAACTAGCCTGGCAACTAAACAAAATGTAGAATTCAAAAAAGAACATTGTTAGCTGGCCATCAGCATGTAATAAAGTCAATGATTGTGGAAAAAGAGATAAGGACAAACCTGTGTTTTGTGAAATTTTAATTAGTTCATGACTTATTGCAAAACAATACAACAAATAAAAACAACCAACCAAGCAAAACACAACACTGTGGGATTCCTAAAGTAGTATGAGGGAACACAGGCAAATGCCTGGGCTGGTAGATATGGTTGCAGAGGCAAAAAAGATGTAGAAATGTTTCTGTTAATACATTTGTGGGTGTATGATTCCCCTATCATTTGATTCATACGGCAAAAAAAAAAAAAAAAAAAAAATGACAATAGGAGTGAAGCTTGGTGAAAAAATATCTATGAAATCAGAAATTATATTCAGTGGCTAGACTATTTCTTCAGCAAAGCTAATGAAAGAAATGTAACTATATCAAAGCAAGAACACTAAGACTTAGCTAAGCCCCTTTGAATAATTTTAAATATTATACTGACATAATTAGAAATTGTCTTAGTTATCCCTCCTTAACTGAATGGACAAGATAGAAGTAATGATAGTCATGTTTTAAAACACCTTTGTTATCCCAGAGACTCTATCATTTTCAAAATTTTCCAGTGTGAAAGAGGCAGCACCCAAGTGTGAAGAAAGTATGATAGGATCTAGTAAATCTAACTAAAAAATATGAGGTAAAATTTCATTTTAGCAAGGCCTACAGGGGTAGAGAGACCTATTGTCATGGTTCACAGAAGTGAATTTTTAAAAACATATCACATATATTACTTGTAAAAGGGGAATATATTTAAGGTTTGTGCATCCTAAGTAATAATAATAGTGATAATATGATAAATGAATACCCCTTTACTCACCATTCAGCTTCATAGAACATTAGCCATACCTCTAAAGCCACCTTATGCTCCTAGCCAATTTCATCTCTTTCCATAGAGATAGCTATTGTTACAGCTTTTCCATTGTTTTTTCTTTGTGGTTATACCACACATGAATCTATCCTTCAGCAATAAGTTGTTTAATTTTCCTTGTTTTTCAGTTTCACCTACATTGATGCATGTGGCTATAGATCATTAATTTTCCCTGCTGCATATTATATCATTATAGGCACATACCATTTTATCCATATCTGATCTAATGTAGATGGATATTTAGGTAGCTTCCAGTCCTTAGCTTTTTTACAGAGTGTTATTATGAACATGTCTGTACATGTCTCCTGGTACACAAGTGCGAGAATTTTACTTCGTTACCCGGGAATGGGATTACTGGCTTGAAACTGCTTATCCAACCTTATTGGGTCATGCCGAACTCTTCCAAAATGAGTGTCTAAATGTTCTCATGACTTTACGTCCTCATGGACCACCATGTCAGGCTCCAAGAATGATAACCCAAACTACTCCATGCCTTTTTTCATGGTGTCTTTTATTGTGTTCAGGTGTTAGATTGACTTCAGGTCAAATAGCAAAGTCTTCTTATAGATACACAGCCCTGAGAGTTCCTGTTTCACAATTGACAATAGAGGTAACATCATTGGACTGAGAAGTAAAGGAAGAAATTGTTTGTTGGATGTGAGATTCCAAATGCATGAATAAAATATATGTGGCATTTAATAAACAGAACATACAGTTTTATAGGGTACAAACTTCATAATCTCTATCATGCCTGAGAGTCTTATCTATAACAAGTAATTAATTTCTTGAAGTCAATTATTTATTTAAAAAAAACCTCAGTCCTTGAAAAAGTCAACATTTTGTTTCTGGCAAATATGTTAAGCCCAGAACTTAATATTTATGATAGTAAACTTGTAACTTTGGTATGTTTTTAAAAGTACTATCAAACTTTCAAAAGGAGTTGCCTTTTCTTATTACCATTATAATTAACTTAGTCCTGGTCTATTTCATAGCTTCCTATCTATTCTCTCTTTTTTCTTCAAGACCCTCAAAACTGGATCCCTATCACTTCAAATACACTTTTTGGCCTTGTTTTCCATTTTCTAGAAGTTGTTCATATTCAGGCTAATTTCCTGCTCCTCCTTGAGGACAATAGCAGTGTGCCATAGTGGAAGGGGCCTTAAGACCACAGATGTGGTATCTCTTTCTGTTCTGCCAGTCACTAGTTGGGTGGCCATAGGCAAGTCCCTTGACTGAGCTTCAGTTTCCACAGCTACCAACTTCAGAGTGTCCTCAGATTTTTAGGTAAATATGGAGTACCTAGTTGTTTAGTGCCTTGTGGTTAATAATGTCTATGTGCAGAGTAAGCACTATACTATACATTTTACACATATTATCTTTGATTTTTTTAAAAGATTTTATTTATTTATTTGACAGAGAGAGAGATAGCAAGAGAGGAAACACAAGCAGGGGGAGTGGGAGAGGGAGAAGTAGTCTTCCCGCTGAGTGGACAGCCCGATGCAGGGCTCTATCCCAGGACCCTGGGATCATGACCTGAGCCAAAGGCCGCTGCTTAACCGATTGAGCCACCCAGGTGCCCCTTGTCTTTGATTTTTAAACAACACTGAAGAAAATACAGTAAAGGAAGCTGAGACTTGGGATGACTAAATAAATTGCCCCAGGGTCCATAGCTTATAAGAGCTGTTACCCGGTTTCAGGTCTGCCTAACTGGGGAAGCCGGAAGCTCTCAAGACTGGCCTTCCCACAGCGTCTGCACCCTGCTTTCACCACATCACACGCATCTCCCTTCTCGGCATTCTTCGTAACTCTCTCAGGCACAATTTTCACTTTAGTGTTTTGTAATAGTTTCATACAAGTAGGGTCACTCTTTGAAGGCACAGACCTCATTGTCTTTCATTTCTTGCAGCCCAGAGTATCACACCCTCATAAAGTACTCAGTAAATATTTGAATTATATAATACTACCTCTCATTGAGTTTCACCAGTTTTAATATTTTATATCCTTTTTTATAGCTCACTTCAGCGGCCACGTGGCACTCTCCATTTGGATGATGGTGAATACTGGTCTAACAGGGCAGCCTCTTATAAAGGGAAATCCCACCGACCCATCTTTGAGAACAGCATGGACAAGATATACAGGAACTTGTACAAAAAGGCCTGTAGTTCTGTTTCTCATACACAGGAAAGCTTCTGAGACCATCCATGATAAACTGTATGGGTGTCTGTGTCAACTTCTCAATGAAAACGTTTGATGTGATCAATATCTGTATTCTTTTTTTTTAAACAGGTGGTTCTGAATAGTTAGATGTGAATAAGTTTATTGCTTCAAATGGTCAATTATCACAGGCAGTCCTTTTATTTTTAATCACAGAAGAGAGTGCTCTGTTCTAAAAGTCAAAGCTCTGCACCGTAATCACAGCTTCCAATCTGATTATGAGAAGAATGTTCTGCCACATATAGCTCATATCTCCATCTACAAATCCCAGAATAGATTCTCTCTAGAAATGGTCTGCCTTAATCACCTTGTGATTTTCTTTTCATCTGCTTGATTGGTTATCTTGTCTAAGATTAATATGGACTCCTTTTTCTTGGTAATAAGCAAAAAAGATATACTGTACAGAAATTAGTTTCCTAAGTTTAAAACCCGTATTTTACTAGTATTTCCTACTTAGTTCTCCTCCCCAAAAAAGGCTCCTTATACTTCTTAGCTAATAAGAAATAGGGTTTTTTTTAAGTTTATATAATCATTCACTTCCTCTTCTTTAAAAGAACTAAGTTACCTGAAATACGGTCAGCTAGAAATAGCAGTGGCCATGTGTGACCCAAAATGTGAATAACTGATTTTTAAAAATAGAGTTCTTTGCATGATTTTCTTTTAAGGTCCTATCTCTTGGTGCAACCAGATTCAGAAAATAGCTTTTGTTAGCACGTAGAAACTCAGAAAGAATAAAGGGATTATATTGTATTTTAAAACTCTTTAGAGTTTTCATAGGTACCAAGTGACCCAGGAAAGTAGTATCTTTACCTAAAGGACACTTTAAACCATAAAGGGGAGTAAAATATTATACAGAATGCTTTGTACTGGAAAATCCGGTAGTTGATAAAATTAGCTCCTCTCTACCTGCCTTATCCACCCCTGTGAGGCCAGTGAGTCTTTGAAGATATGAAGAAATCGGTCACCTCGTATTTATCAGAGTAAGTGGAGGGAAAGTAGAGAATAGAAAATAAGTAAACTTGGCTGACAAGCTCGAAGAGTTGACTATACAGTACTGTTCTCTCACTGACTCTAACTATGGTTGGTTTTACAGTTATGATTTAAAAAAGAAAAAACTTGAACTCCATTTAAGTTGAAATTAACATGTAAACTTGAGTGATTTGTTTTGTATTAGGAGAAAATATATAATATTTGTTATATAATAATAGGATTTTTAAACTTCATGTTTAGAGTGTTCTGACATGGCAATCAGTGATGTATGGGAAAGTATGCCAGAGAAAGGGGCCAGGAGGCCTAGGCTTTATTCCATCCTGCCATTCTCCTGCTGAGTCTCTTTAATTCTCTTGGCCCAACTCTCCTCAGCTATCAAATGAAGAGAATGAAGCGGATCAGCATTTCTTGAATTGCTTTCCATGGACTTCTAGTCTAAGAGATGGCTGTAGGCATGTAGATACAGGTGTTTCATTAGTCATATAAGCTGAGGAGACTCTCTACACTAGATTCACACTCCCCAACTTAAAGAGTCATAGGTAGGAAGGCAGGAGTGAAAGGCAGTGCTATCGATACTGGAACAGCCGTTCCAGACAGAGCTGTCCAGGCAAACTAGCAAGTATGGCTGATAGACTAAACACTGGCCTGTTGGAGGCACTAAAATATCCTGGCATAACCCTCTCTCATTCTAGCATTTGGTCTGGAGTCTGACACATAATTAGTTCTCATTAAATATTTTTTGAATTAGCCCAGAATTTCCTAAGTGAGCATGTAGCAGTATTTGTCATTATGGTGATCCTTCCCCACCCATCCCACCCCCTCAGCTCCCCACACTCCCTTTCAATTATGCCGTCCTCAGGTCCATGTAGACACTGTCAGGGAAGTAGTACACCACACAATCACAGAGTTACCCCTGGCTGTAAGTTGTAGGATGGCGTTTTGTACAATGAGCTTTTGAAGGTCAGCAATGACTAATCCTTTTTTTTTTTTAAACAAAAAATACCATCAGTGAAACTTAATATGTTTTGATTTTGTTTTTGTTTTACATGTGGAAACAAATGAAAAACTCTTCCATTTAAAAGGTCCTGCTTGGTGAAAAGAACAAATACGAACTTCAAAGAAAATTTCACTTTCATAGAAAATCTCCCAAGTGAATAACTGCATCAAAAGTTACCTATTACACCTATTTCTGCCATCGGCTATAGAAAGACCACAAAAAATTAGGTCTCAAAGGGGAACTTGAGAATATGATATTCTGAAAGGTATTCTCCTGTGGATTACATTTGATTTCTCTCTGAAGGATCAGATGAAGAAAATTTCCAGATATATCTAGTGTCTTAGCTAAGTATCTATTTCTATTTCCTGGGGGAAGGAGTGGTCTTTGTTGCTCTCCCTATTACTATGAATTCTTATGTTAAATTATTGTTAAGGAGTAAAACCTTTAAATACTAATAGTTGTCTTTTCTCATTGTAAGAAGCAGAAAGATGCATTATTTCCTTAGCCTTTTAAAAATATTTCTTATAATCTAGTAATAGTCATTGGATTTAATATGAAAGATAAATTGATCTTACTTCTTCCTTTTAAGGTATTTTTGTCCTTTAAAAAAAAAAAAAAAAAAGCCCTGGGAATTTCAGGAAGAAAGATGTCAATTCAACTTAGAAAAAAGATTTGTGATTTGACAGAGTGAAGTCTTCATGGTCCCACTATTAGCTATACAATCTTGTTCAAGTCATTTATCCTTCTTGGAGCTAAGTTTTCTTATCTATAAGGTGATGAAGGGGTTAATTTAGAAGAGGCTTTTAATGTTCCAATATTGCTGTAATTGTGTAATTGATTAACATGGAAGATAAATAAGTTCTAGGCTGCAGAGTTGTATTGTAACTTCAAAGATTAATCCCCTGATTAAAAATCTGGAGCAGATAGAGTATCCTTCTTGTGTTCATTTTCCAATAGTAGCTTTATTGAGATATAACTCATATACTGTAAGGTTTACCCTTTAAAAGTATACATCTGCATGGTTTTTAGTATATTCATAGAGTTGTGTGGCTATAACCACTAGCTAATTATAAAATTTTTGATGACTCCAGAAAGAAATCCTGAACCCATCAGCAATCACTCTCCATTCCCTTCTGCCCTCCCCTCCTGGCAACCAGTAATCTGCTTTCTGTCTCTGTGCCTGTTCTGGCATTTCATATAAATGGACTCATATGTGACCTTTTGTGTAGCATAATGTTTTTCATAGTTCATCTGGGTTGTAGTGCACATCAGTACTTTATTCCTTTGGTGATTAAGTAACAGTCTTAATGTGGGTGCACAACCCTCAGTTGATGAGCATTTATATTATTCCCACTATGGGGATATTATGAAGAGCACTGGGGCATGAAATTTGTGCATGAGTTTTTGTGAGAACATATCTTTTCATTTCTCTCAAGTGTAAACGTAGAAGTGGAATTGCTGAGTCATACGGAAACACCGTGTTTGACATTTTGAGGAACAGCCCAACTGTGTTCCAAAGGGACTCCACTATTTTACAATTTTTGTGTTTTCCTAATTTTACCTTAGGATCTTGGGCTCGTTACACATTTAAGCATCATCCACCCATTCATCACATGTTTACTGAGCACTATGTTAGTTGTAGAGTGTATCAGTTTTTACACATACAAGTGTGTGCATACCTGCACGTGTGAAGAGTCTGCTGAAAAAACATTGTATTCCAACATTTATAGTGGTTGGTAACCTCTACAATGGAAGACTACAGGAATGGGGATATAATACAAGAATGGGGACACAAGGCATTCTAGCTTGAAACAGAACTTGCAAAAGCATAAAAATGGGGGAGAGCATGGTTGTTCAGGAAACTCCACGTGCTGTCACGTGACCTTTGGGAAGATGGGTTGAGCACAATAAAAGAAGGGCAAAGAGAATGATAGGCCTGGAACAGCACTGGAAGAGGTGACCTTTGAGCTGGACATTGGAAGATGGGAATGATTTTTGAGGAAAGGAAACCAAGATGGAATAAACTAAATATTGATCAGGTTTTATTATGAGGGGAGAAGTGGGATAGAAGGAAATATTTAGTAATCAGTTAAAAATTAAAGATCTAGAACTTAGGAGAATTCAGAAGTAGAGAATGGATTTTGAAATCAGATAAAATAATGAAGTGAGAGAAAAACAAATGAAAGCTGTCTGCCTTTCTTGTCCTAATTGGTACAGGACTATTATAGGTGCCCTGACGGAAGGAACCTCAAGCAATTGCATGTTTTGCTTATTGTGGAGGCTCTGGTGGCTAGCATGTTAGAGGGCCACTCTTTTAGAAATTAGGAATAATAATGGAATTATATTTTTATTATAATTAGGGAAATAGCTAGAAATTCATGTACAAAATGAAGAGGTAAAAGAGGAAACCCAATTTTTTGTTATGAGTTATTATATTATTTATCTCTGAGTGATGCATTTAGTTGGGTAATATAAAATTTCTTAGACAACCAGAACTGGTGAATATTCATCCGTTCAAAAATATTATCAAAGGTCTTCTCTGCTCTAGGCAATCTGCACAGCACTGACTCAGCATCCAAAGATCAAAAACGTAGTTTTTGACCTGAGTCATGGGGGGAGACTGACATTAATTTACTTTTTATATTGAGAGAAGTACTGTAATCAATGATAGAAATGCTATAAAGATGAAAAGGAAGTCCTAGTTAATTCTTAAAGGTGTCATATACTTTAGGAATTAGTAACTAATGATAATTGAAATTAGCTGGTATTCTACTAGATGGTCTGGATAGTATAGGCCTTAGAAAATCACTAGGACTTTTATTAAAGTAGGAAGGAAATAACCCAACACAGAACAGATATGAGCATATATACTGCTACACTTACCTTGTTCTTTATGGGTTAATATTAAGTCCTTATTCTCTTTACTAAAAATAACTCTACTTTTGAGGGGGAAAATGTGTGTTGCGTATAAGAGATTCAAGAAAGTACATTTTGCTATATTTCTATAGATCACCTCCACAAAAGTACTGAACATGAATTAGTAAAATAAATCAGGACTCTTGAACTCAGGGAGCTCATTTTGACTATTGATGGAGGATCAGACAAGCAATGCTAATATAGTGTCCAAGGATTTCCTTATTTTTAGTCTTATGCTTTATGTAGGCTTCTCTAGTTCAGGAGTATTTCCTCAACTTTGTGTTTCCAGCACCACAATCTGAGCATACCTTTATTATAGCACTTAAACTGAATTACAAATGCCTTTCTTGTGTGCCTTTTTCTATTGGTCTAGGGCCCTGTTTACTTTTGTATCTGTGGCACAGAGTAGTTGTACAAGGTTTGTTGAATGACTGCATGAAAGAAAAAATACATAAAGGGCCACTAAAAATGATACAAAGCCCAGCTACCTGGACAGAAGGAATAAGAAGACCTGATAGGACTTGCTTTCAGCTAGTTTATCCACACCAGTAGCCAAAAGAGAAAACAAAGAAAGAAAAATCCTAGTTGAACCATGGTCCTCAAGAAGAAAGAAATGGTTCATCAGTTGAGTTAGTGTTTATGTAGTGCAATCTATTTTTCAAAAAAGTAATCTCAAATTAAGAAAAAATAAATTATATGATGGCCTTTTTGTTTGGCTGTTACTTGACTAAGCAACTGAAATGTACAGCATTCAGGTGCCAAGGGCCAGGTCCTACTCAGCTGCTGCAAGGGGTGATAAGTAAAGAGTTAGGCAGTGGACCAAGCAAGCAATTGCCTGCAATTGTTTCCAGCGCCTTCTATTCCAATGGAGTTTAATTAAATCCCTTCTATGAAATGCAAATTACATGGTTCCCAAGAAGAGCCTTAAATGTTCTTTCCCAATGTCTATGTTTTATCATTCACGCAGAGGCAAATGTTTGACTGAACGATTGAATAATTTTCCATCTTCCAGCCTTCAGATGTAACTAAGGTACTCAATGTAGAAACTGTGGCTCTCTAGATTAAGAGTTGGTATATTAAGGGATGCCTGGGTGGCTCAGTTGGTTGGACGACTGCCTTCGGCTCAGGTCATGATCCCGGAGTCCCGGGATCGAGTCCCGCATCGGGCTCCCAGCTCCATGGGGAGTCTGCTTCACTCTCTGACCTTCTCCTTGCTCATGCTCTCTCTCACTGTTTCTCTATCAAATAAATAAATAAAATCTTTAAATTAAAAAAAAAAGAGTTGGTATATTAAGGCATTTAAATGAATATTTAAGCAAAACTGTCTCAATGAAATAGTTTTTTTAAGCTAATATCTTGAACCTTAGTATGTTGCATTCAAGTTATGCTAAATCAAGTAAATGAACCTGATGGAAGAGAATGCATTCTGCTCTAATTTGTACTATATCAATGTTTGCAGTATATTGGGGGGGCAGTTATAAAGGTAATTTTTTGGTTTTTTAAATTCTCATCCTCATCTAAGCATCATCTTTAAAATTCTTAAAACAAGGGAATTAAAGTCATACTTACGTAAGGACACCATCTGTACTTGATGATATACATACGTTATATTATTTGATCTTCCCAACAGCCCTGTGAGCTAGGGTAGGTATAAGTAATCTCAGTTTTAAAGACCAGATAACCAAGGATCAAACTGCTATGATTGGCTAGTGATAAATACAGTCAGTATATGGTAAAGCTCAGATTTGAAGGTAAACCCAATTCTTCCTCTCAACAAGTAAGTGGTTACAAAAACTCAGCTTGTTACAGTTAACATTTTTAAATGGTGGGGCTAGTTCTTCAGAGAACTGCTATAGATTACGACCCCAATTTAATTAACATTAATGTAGTAAAACCTTGGGCAAATTTCCAACATCCAAACACTAATAATGAATAGAGATCATTTCATAAACTAAGGTAGAAGTTGGTGGAAGTATATGAAGGGAACATCACTGAAGATTTATTTTAACCTGAAATTTCATGGTAACCAGAAATGATGTGTGGGATAGTTCCAGGTAAAAAGACAATGTGCTTTCTGTGGAGCACTAGTTACCCTCTTTGAGTAACTACACATTCAAGCGTCACTAACATTTCTCTTTTTAAAAAAAACAGCTTTATTGATGTATAATTGGTATACAAAGAACTGTATCTATTTAATATGTAGAGTTTGATAAGTTTGGACCTATGCAAACACCTATGATACTGTCAACACAATCAAGGTAATAGTCATGTTCAACACATTCCAGTTTCCTTGTGTCCCTTTCTTTATGTATTAAATATAGACACCATGCCATACAGTAGTTCTCTAGAACTTACTCATCTTCGAGAACTAAAACTTTGTTATTACTAACAAAGATGTTATCAGATATCTGGTTTGCCAATATTTTCTCCCATTCTATAGGTTGTCTTTTTCATTCTGTTGATTGTTTCCTTTCCCATGCAGACAACTTTTTAATTTGATATGGTTCCATTTGTCTATTTTTACTTTTGTTTCCTTTGCTTTTGGTGTCTTACCTAAGAAATCATTGCCAAGATCAATGTCAAGAAGGTTTTTCCCTGTTTTCTATTAGGAATTTTATAGTTTCAGGTCTTAGGTTTAAATCTTTGATCCACCTTTTTTGTATGTGTGGTATAAGGTTGGAACTTCCTTCATTTCTGCATATGGATGCTCAGTTTTCTCAGCACCACTTACTGAAGAAACTGTCCTTTCCCATTGTGTGTTCTTGGCAGGAGGGTGCCAAGAACAGTTGACTATATATGTGTTGCTTTATGTCTGGACTCTGTCTCATTGCTATACTCTTTCTTTATATCAGTGTCATACTATTTTAATTACTGTAGTTTTGTAATTCAGTTTGAAATCAGGAAGTATGATGCCTCCAGCTTCTTTGTTCTTTCCTAGATCACTTCAGCTATTCTGGGTCTAAAGGTTCCGTATGAATTTTATGATTGTTATGTTATTCTATTTCTGTTTAAAAAAAAAAAAGTGCCATTAAGATTTTCATGGGCATAGAGATAAATTTGTAAATCACTTTAACAAGTCACATGGTAGCCAAATAAATATACACACGCACACACACACACACAACATACAGAAGATACACAAAATAAAAAGAGGAATAAAGCATATCCCTACCAAAAATCAATAAAACACAAAGGAAGACAACAGAGGAATAAAGGAACAAAAGAACTACAATATGGAAAACAATGTCAAAGTAAGGCCGTTCCTATCAGTAATTACCTTAAATGTAAATGGATTAAACTCTTCAATCAAAAGACATAGAGTGGCTGTATGGATAATACGAACCCAACTATATGCTATCTACAAGAGACCCGCTTTATATTTCTTTATATTTAAGGACACACACAGGCTAAAAGTGAAGGAATGGAAAAATGGTATTCCAAGCAAATACTAAATAAAATAGAGTATAGTGGCTCTATTAATATCAGAAAAAAAATGGGCTTAAAGTTAAAAACTGTCATGAGCATCACTGTATTTCTGTTGCATTAGTTTAAAGATGTTTAGTGTATGATATAATTCAGAAATAAGGTGAGAGGAAACCTTTAATGTCTTTGAACATGTAATAGAATTGAGAATAAGTGTATTCTATTGGAGACTTTTAACAATGAAACACGTTATTCACTAGAGTTTTTGTGTGTTTTTTAGTAAAATTAGTGATCAAAGGAAGAAACAAAGGAAGAATTTACATATATATATATAGCTTTTCAGAAAGTCCTTCCAAGAGACTGACAGCAACATTGCATAGTAGAAAAAATACTTCCTCCACAACTTTTCTGAACCTCATTTTTTTTTCTACCTGTGAAATAATAAATACTGCCCTACATTATTCAGAGAAGTGTTAGAATTAAATAGGAAAAATAAGCGTGGACATTCTTTGGCATATATGAAGTGCTATCATAATTGCTTTTTGAAAATGATCTGGGAAAATGAATTTGCAATTTCAAAAATATTCCATCTAGCACAATAGCAATGCTATTGGTTTTAAAGTTGAACAAACCTCAGATTTCTTTCTCTGATTTTGTAACCTCTGTGTTACTTAACCTCTCTGAACTTGTATTCTCACTTGTAAAATGGAAGATATTTTCATAGAGTTATGACATTTATTTAAAAAAAAAAAACATTTTTTTAAGTAATCTCCATGCCTAAGTGGGGCTCAAAATCACAACCCCCAGATCAAGTCGCATGCTCTACTGACTGAGCCAGTCATGTGCCCCCAGTTGTTATGACAATTTAAAGAGTTAATTCATGTAGAGCACCTCATACAATGCATGGTGATCAATAAAGGTAACTGTAATAAATGAAATTCCAAACCAATATAAAAGTAGTATTTTGAAAAATCTTAATCTGATTGGAGAGCAAAAAGTGGAATATGAGCTATGAGAATAAATGTAAAAATATTCAAAATTATTTTAAGAAATGAAACCGCATAACTCAGATTTTTGGTATAACTTTCAGATTTGCTAGTTATTTAATTTAGTAGGTTGTACAGCATATGGAAAGAGCCACATATACCTGGGTTTGAATTCTGTACTGTGGTGCTATCTGGACATATTGAACCTTATTTTTATCATTAATAAAATGGGAATGATACCTATCTGGGATGGCTATTATGAAGAATACATTGGGTAAATGATGCAAATATTGTAGGTAAATGATGCAAAGTGACTAGCATTGTACTTGACAAAATGCTTAAAATGATTTAGTTCCCTTTCCCTGTCATTAGTTTCGTCATTGTATGCAGAAATCCACCCAAGCGTACACAGTTGCCTTAGCATCATTATTTCTATTTTTTAAAAATCCTGTTAACCTTGTATACACGTGTGCCTTTTGGTAAAGGTTTTATGTAGCTTTTACAAGTGAAACTAAACACATGACCTCAGTCTCTGATAATATTGCCCACTTCCACTCTGTATATGGCTTCTCTTACTTGTGAAGATATTATTTTTGAAATAAAAATAAATTTAGTTTGAGTGTATGTCCTATAAAACCAGTTTTGATCCTAGGACGTTTATTTTGTCCTTTATTTGTTTTAGATTTAGCACAGATCTGTTTTATAAATTAACCACATATATATTTTTTGACTTGGGGGTTGTTAGAGGTAGAATTTAGAGTAAGTTACCCTAATTCAACAGAAGTAGCAAGATGATGCGAGCTTTTGAATTAGGAAGTATTTTCAAGTGTTTGTGTGGGGAAAATGAAAAAAAGGTACATTTGACTTCAGTAAATTTTTATCTACCAATTTTCTGTAGCTCTTGAAAATTATAATGAATGTGATTGAGCAATTACCTTTTTGAGAAGACACATTTAGATGCCGGTCAGAGAGGTGTATGTATGCACACACACACATGCACACATACACTATCTTAAGAAACCAATCTTAGGTTTACCAGGTAAATTCTAAAAAATCTTTAATTACAAAGGTTTCCTTTAGAGATCTCAACCCAAGATAAAAACAAAGTAAAATTTTAAATATATTTAAATATTTTTGGAAATTGCTGGCTAATGACGCTATTGATCTTACTGGCTGTGAATTACTCACTGTCCAGAAAAATAGTCTAGTGGTTAGATACACAGGCTCTGGAATCCCACTGCTAGATTTCCTTTCCACTTCCATTACCTAATACTGTCTTACCTTAGAAAAATGAACAGATTTCTTTACATCTTAGTTTTTTCATCTGTAAATGAAGATAACATTACCAGTCTCATGGGGTCACTATGAAGATTAAATGCGTTAACAAATATAAAGGGCTTGAAACATGCCTAGCACCTCGTCAGGCCTCTGGAAATGATATTTACTATGATGATGATGTAGCTAACTGTGGGACTCATCTGAAATATGCTTTCTGAAACATTACTTAGTAGAGCTTCCTTCTCCCTGTTTTTAAGAATATGCTGCTATTAAAAAGTTATATTGAAATCTACCACTGGACAAGGACATGTTAAAAATATTTCACATTTTCCTAAAGGATAGAAAAAATATGCTATCCTGTTCTTTGTGGCCCGGCAGTTGTTCACATATGATATATTCCTAAAACTGTGCTGCATAAAGAATGTGTTTTGGCATAGAAACTGCATAATTTGGAGGAGTTTTTGTTGATAATCTTAAACAAAAACAGTCAAACTCATTTCAGTTCCACTGGAAACCTTCGGGGCCAGCGGGGGGCGGGGTGGCAGGGGGGTTGTTTTTGCCAAATGAGAGAAAAGATGCCAGCTTTTGAATTAGGAAGTATTTTCAAGTGTTTGTGTGGGGAAAATGAAAAAAAGGAACATTTGACTTCAGTAAATTTTTATCTACCAAACATTCAAAGCCTTGGAAAACTATTTTCACTAAACGTTTACGATAAATAATGGCTTGTATTTTATATAGCCTGTTATGATTTTCACATATTTTTATAGAAATTATAACTCCCCATAACACCTTTATGAATTAGGTAGGGCTGGGATGATAACGTCCATTTCTGACAAATGAGAAGACTCAGGTTTGGGTTAAGCATCTCTTGTAGTCCACAGTGGGAGTGTAAGTGGCTGAATTAGGATTTAAACCCAGATATTAATATTTTCTCATAAATATCCTATAGAACTTTTTCCAATATTGTTTGGTTTTCCTTAGGTATTGGATTTAATATCAGACTTTAAGAGATAATATTTGATTCATTTGTATTTTTGGAGGAGGCTTATTGTCCCTCATTCAGATTTGTTTATATGTTTGTGAATATCTACAAATACGTGCTTTTCCTGCTCCCTAATCTGCTCCTACCCATCGGCCAATTCATCTGCTTATTAACAGACCTCTGTTACCTTGAACAGCAAAGGAAATTAAATTACTCAACTTGAAACTGTTAACAGCTCTACTAAAAAGTTCTGTGGGATTTAAAGAATTCAGTGGTCTACTTACTACAAATAATTAGAAATTATCATAATTTGGAAATAACTTTTTCTTAGGTATAGGATTCAGGAGTAGAATATCAGAGACATACCTAATATTCATCTCAACAGTGGAATATGGATGAAAATATAGCATCCAGGTCAAAAGCTGGAGAAACATTTTTTTTTCTTACAATTTCATTTATTTATTTGTCAGAGAGAGAGAGAGGATGTGAGCACACAAGCAGGGGGAGCAGCAGCCAGAAGGAGAAGCAGGCTTCCCTTGAAGCAGATGGCCCCATGCGGGGCTCCATCCCAGTACCTGGGATCATGACCTGAACAGAAGGTAGACGCTTAACTCACTGAGCCACCCAGGAGTCCCGCTGGTGAAACTTTTGGTTATGTTCCAGTTCAGTGGTTCCAAATCCTGACTGATCAGAATCATGTTAAATTTAGTTTCCTCATCTCAGTCTTTGGAGAGCATGATGCAGTAAATATAACCATTTTTATGAGTCTCTTTCAGTGATTGTGATGTTTGCCCCAGTTGGAGGGTCTAGCACCTATTCACATCTTCCTCTGCAGTAAGGAGCATGTAGGACTTATCTTGTGATTTAAATTTCTCCTCCTTTTTTTTTTTTTTTGAAGATTTTTAAGTAATCTTTACACCCAACATGGGGCTCAAACTTACAACCCCGAGATCAAGAGTTGCATGCTCTACCCACTGAGCCAACCAAGCACCGCCCCCCTCCTCCTCTTAAAATGTTTTCATTTTGCTAACCTCTTCAGCATCTGAATTTTTTTTTTTTATTTTAAGCACAAAACATTTTGAGCTCCAAGAAGTGATAAAGGCTGGCTCTTGATTCGCATATGAATTATATACCTTTTGGGTTATCCATGGCTAACAAAAATCAGATTTTTTTTCTCCCTTCCTCTAAAGAGTTTGCAAGGTCATTCATTTATCTATGTACTCATTAGCAAAAACACTGGACACCTACTGTGAACTAGTTATTGTAAGTGGCACTGGGCAAATATAAGTAAGATACTTCTTGACCTCTCACAAACATAAATACGGTGTGTTCTAAAATGCTAATGTAAGGGCCTATTTAGCCAGAGCAGCCCCACCTCAGTTGAACAGCCATTTTGTTGTTTATGCAGTAAAACTTACATTGACCCTGCCCCCCTCCCCCAGAGTAACTTATTTAAAAGCAAGTCCGGGAAACCAGTCCCAGGTAACAAAACCCAAATACAAGGGTGGGTCAGGTCAGGTAGAGATAACAGCCCGAAGGCAGGGATGAGTCTGGTCAGGTGGAGATATCCAATCAGTAAAGCGTGCATAGCTACTCTCCCTAGCTACCAAGGAGTGCAGGCCCTGCCTTTTGGGTGCCAGTTCTCACCAAAGTGATAGGCTAGTTCAAATGTCTACTACAGAGTAAATTGTAATTCAGTTGGTCACTTATGTGTGACCTAGCATGACTGTGCAGCTTTCTCTGTGTGTTACAATCTCATTGGCCACCTGTGTGTGGCCAGGTCGAACCACATGGCCTTTGCTCTATAAAAGTTAGTCTGTGAGGCAGGGAGGGGTCGCCGTCTCTGTAAGAGATGCGGCCCCGGCCAGTGGGTTTGATTCTGGATGCTTGGCGCCAAATAAAGCTTTGCTTGACCTTCACTTTATATCAGCCTCGCTCCTTTAATCACGGATGCATTATTGGGGGACCCAACATTGGGGACCCAACAGTTAAGTATAGTGGAAATATACAATATAAATGGATGAAAGAGATGTTTGGGTGGATGCTTTAGGAGCATGAAAGAGGAAGCAATTAATGAGTAAAGGAAGACATTACAAAGCAAAACCTTTTATCTCAGTCTTAATGGATGATTTGATTGGAAGGGGAAAGGCAGGGAGGGCCTCAGAACTCTCAGGGACATGAAAAAAGCACAGCATATTCTGGGGCCTGCAGGAGGTTTAGAATAGTCAAGGTGTAAAGGTCCATGGTAAAACTGGGGCCCAAGATGAGGATGAGATGTAGATGGAAATTACATCAAGGCCCTTCTTCACATGCTTTACTATAGATTGTGAATTGTGTCCTCGTACCCTGAAAGATTGTTAGGTGCTCAAATAATGCCATTTCCCTCTCCTAGTATTATTAAGCAGATGTAGCGGACATCCCAAAGGTCACAAGTCAGGCTTTTGTAGTCTGTTTTTCTGGCTATTTTTCTTCTTTTAGCTTATTTATTGCACTTGCACGGTAAACACTATAGATGAGCGAAGAAAAAAAAATCTCATTCTCAAACATTTCCACTGAATTTTCAGTCTACTTCAGCAGATGGTATAAATACTTGAAAAGATCACAGTAAGAGATATCACAAAGGATTCTATAATTGCTGAAGAGTCCGTGAATAGTAGGAGTTCAAAAGACGGAGGAACCGGTGCCCTTGATCTGAAAAGGCTTCCTGAACACAGAGGGACGTGAGTTCACACTGAGGGGTGGGTCAGATTGGAAGAGGTAGGAAAGGAGAAGCGTCTTTAAAAGGGAAAATACTGAGCAGCAGCAGAAAGGTGTGAAAATGAGGGTTAACCACTGTGTGTGAGGGCAGCATTTGGTCACTTGGCTGGAGCTAGAGTTTTGTGCAGGGAGAACATCAGTAAATACTGACAATAAATAAATGTGTCTTCCACATGAAATGAAGCCTTCAGAAAACCTAGTGAGAAAGTCTGTTGCTGAATTTACTTTTGGTCCATCTTAAAGATCTCACATAAAACTCTTCAGCTGAACTTTAAAAAATAAATATTTTGTAATAGAAGAGCATTTTCTGGCTCTTTCAAGACACTCTCAGATCCTAAAGTCATTGCCAGAGATTTTTCAGCTTAAACTCATGCTGTTTAAATGCATTCGAAAGAGATTTAGATAGCCTTTAATGTTTGATTTAGATTTTTTTTTTCAAGAAAAAAAAATAGAAAAGTCTAACCATCGACCTTGTGTACACAGAGAGCATAATTGTCACATCTTCAATCTGTTCGATGCCTGCATGTGGTTCATTGTTTGCGTATAGCCAGTGAACTTTAGGGATAATTCCTTCTTGTCTCCAACAAGGATGAAACTATCCCGATAAGGGCCACCATTGCTAAGGCATCAGAGATTAATATAAAAACATTTTCTGATAAACTTAGAATCGCTGTTATTTTATATCCATATTCTAGGTGGATATTTCAGCTTTAACTGGACTTACCAAACATTGCTTTCTGATTTTAAAAAAAGCAATACTTTATAAAAATTAGAAAATTTATAGAAGTACTTGCTCACATAAAAGTAAAAACTTGGAATAACTTGGTAATATTTTTGTATGTTTTATTGTGATAGTCAATATGCAATTGCTACAAAGCTGCTTTTTATAAATACTGTATCTTA
Organism: Mustela putorius furo; assembly: GCF_011764305.1. Taxonomy (NCBI): domain Eukaryota; kingdom Metazoa; phylum Chordata; class Mammalia; order Carnivora; family Mustelidae; genus Mustela; species Mustela putorius. Next base: position 37,644,281 of record NW_025422005.1, on the reverse strand, counting down.
CTACTTCAATGTTAATATGTACACTTGAATTTTTCTAAAATGATGCATAATTGCATTTTTAATGATTATCTAACATTGCATTGGTATACTCCAGAGCAACTTAACCATTCCTTTATGGTTTGACGTGTAGGTGTGTATGTGTCTGTTACACACTTCAACTGAGGAGAAACGTGTTTGCACCGAAAGCAGGTTATATGATCTACTTATGCAACATGCAAGCAGAAAATAGATGACAGAAGGGTTGTTCTTCCTTCTTTGTTTGTTTGTACCAGAACACTCTATTATTTACATACATTTTAGCCTCTGTGCCATTTTCAGAAGCTTTATTTGTCTCACTTACTTTTTGGTTTGGGTAAGGCTGAAATAGAAAATCCATCTGTGAAGCATATTGTATATTCACATTGAAGGCTAAAAATCCATTTTTAATTAAAACTTTATTCAGCTCTATGGTTCACTTTGTCCTGTTTTTATTATGAAACACTTCAGTCTTCTTCCTAAAACACATATGTCTTGTACATTTCAAGATGTTCCTTGTTGCTCATGCGGAACTAGCTCCTTTATGCTGTCAGCTCACTGCCATATGTTCCGGCTGTTCATTTTGCTTCCTTTCTGGCATTTGTGTAGGCAACATCTTGTATGTAATACAAGTTAGTTTCATTCCCTTCGCTTTTATAAAACTTGTTAGAAGGTAAAATAGCAAACTGGAAACACTGAATGATTCTCTGGCTTGTTAGATTACACATGAGTATAAAGGATGTAGCCTCTCTTAAGTTCTTAATGTTTATAAGATATGAAGAGAAAATATGTCCAGTGAGACCAAAGTCTTGCCAGATGTGAATAATTATGATTAAGATATAATTGATGCTACTTGGCAAGGGCACATATTATATAAATTGCAGTTCTTTATATTGATTATTAAACCAAATGTGAAGATTGGAGGGGAAAGGAAGCATAAAAATCAGATTATCCCTTTTATTTTCAGCAACACACCATCAGGTTCTCATCTGAAAATATCTTTGTAGGATTGTCCACACCATGTAAATGATCTTTAAGGTGGGAGGGGCAGAGAGAGAGAGAGAGATGGGGAGAGAGAGAATCTTAAGCAGACTACACCCAGCACAGAGCCTGACACGGGGCTTGGTCTCATGACCCTGAGCTCATGACCTGAGCCAAAACCAAGAGTTGGAGACAACCAACCAAGCCACCCAAGTGCCCCTCCATGTAAATGATTTTTAAGATAAATTGGGTTGTACTTCAAGTTAAGTATATTGAGATGAACTAATTTAAAAAGTAGTGATGTTTGAGTTAAATCTGAATTAGAAAAGGCAATGATATCTGATGGTATTATAATAAAGATTATAATAAAGAAAATTCTGTAAGGATGGGCTTTACATTCTCTATTATATAAAGTCCCTGAATAGTATAACCTCAGCTACTTGAACCCTAATGAGTTCTGAATATTTGAATTTCTCAAAGAATTCCATTATACTTCCATTAAAATATTTGTTCTTTTAACTATTGACTGCAGCATCTAAATTTATCACATATTTCCTAACCTCCTTGAACTAGACATTCTAATGCATTCTTGATGATTTTGGCTCACCAACATGAACAGCAGGTGCTGTGTCAGCCCGCACAGGCACAGGGCTGCTGAGGTGGAGGGGAGCCTTTGTGCCCGAAGTCACTGCCTCTGTGTGATTACGGTTCTTTGTTTTATTTTTAGCACTGATGCTACTTTGATGTCTGTCCTGTCCTTGCTGACAATTGGCACATCTCATTATCTCAGAATTTCTTCTTCCTCTTCAAATTTTCTGTTTCTGGCATAGAGCAAACTTGGGGACCAGGTCACCAGTGTAGAATGATCCCATAAAACAATAACAGAAGTGTCCTGTCAGCTACCTCTTATGTATTGATGTTACGTCATCAGCTCTAATAATGTTTGCCTCCAGTTCCATCCATCTGGATGAACTTACTGTGTCCAAAGACTTTAGCTGTCAGTGTAAATGTTAATCTGTTTCTCCAAATTTGGAGATAAATTACTTTGGCCTAATGTTCTAACTTCATAGAAATTTTAACATGAGAGAAGCACAGGTGCATTTCGACTACCCTGAGTAGTCGAAATATGATAACTTAGTATATCATACACCTTTACCTTACATTGATTATAATACATATTTTTTTTTATTTATCATCTTGCACAACCTAGTATGTAAGACTTATCATTATCCCAGTACAGACATCATGGCATATTTAATTTAAGCTCCTGGTGGTTTCCCTCTGAAATGGAAACCCTTCTTCCATCATAGCACAAATGAAAGAGCTAAGATATAAGGTTTTATGTATTCTGTGCAGCCATTTTGAAATGGGCTAATAAATTTTTATTCCATCAGTAACATTTGAACTTAGCATTCTGAGTCATGTCCTACAGATTTACATATTTGATAAGCACTTTGCTGTCACTGAACTAAGAGAAACACACATCCAGCACTCAACTTTAGTGGGACACTAGGTGCCAAGGAAAGCAGATACAGGGATAAATGAAGTTCCATTCCTACTTTTGAGGAACTTCAAGTCCTAAGGAGAATGAGACAATGAGGTAGGTTAAACTTCAATGTGGAAAATGCGATAATAAATAAAAACAAATCCAGTTGTGAGCTCTAGAAGCTGATGGGAGAGGAAAACAAAAAAAAGAGTTGAGGGCTGGTGGGCAAGTAAAGGGGCAGGAGAAAAATTCTTTCTCCCTGATTCAAATTAAAACCACATTGAGATACCACCTTACACCAGTTACAATGGCCAAAATTAGCAAGACAGGAAACGTGTGTTGGAGAGGATGTGGAGAAAGGGGAACCCTCTTATGCTGTTGGTGGGAATGCAAGTTGGTGCAGCCACTTTGGAGAACAGTGTGGACATTCCTCAAGAAATTAAAAATAGAGCTTCCCTATGACCCTGCAATTGCACTACTGGGTATTTACCCCAAAGATACAGATGTAGTGAAAAGAAGGGCCAACTGTACCCCAATGTTTATAGCTGCAATGGCCACAGTTGCCAAACTGTGGAAAGAACCAAGATGCCCTTCAACAGACGAATATTCATTCGGAAGGAAGGCAGGAAGATGTGGTTCATATACACTATGGAGTATTATGCCTCTAACAGAAGGGATGTATACCGAACTTTTGTATCAACATGGATGGGACTGGAAGAGATTATGCTGAGTGAAATAAGTCAAGCAGAGAGAGTCAATTATCGTACGGTTTCACTTATTTGTGGAGCATAACAAATAACATGGAGGACATGGGGAGATGGAGAGGAGAAGGGAGTTGAAGGAAATTGGAAGGGGAGGTGAACCATGAGAGACTATGGACTCTGAAAAACTGAGGGTTTTGAAGGGGCAGGGGTGGGAGGTTGGGGGAACCAGGTGGTGGGTATTAGAGAGGACACGGATTGCATGAAGCACTGGGTATGGTGCAAAAACAATGAATACTGTTACGCTGAAAAAAATAATTTAAAATAATTTAAAAAAAAAAATCCTTCCTCCCTGTCTCCAGGACCAGGAGAAATACCTGTGCCCAACCCACTTGTAAGGAAGACCAGACATGTATTTATTAACATTTTGAATGCTGTTACTCTTCTATCTCGGAAAAACAAAATATCTAGGTACAGAGTACTGTGAAGACAAAGAATCTGATCAATTCTGCTAAAAGAAGAAAGGAAGGAAAAGTTGAGACATTTGAGCCTTAAAGGAAGCATGGATGTTAAGTGGGCAGAGAAGAGCAGCAGGGTAGCTAGCTCAGGCAGAGAGAACAGCCAGGACAAGGAGGACCACACCATAACAGAGACTACCCAGCCTGCCGCTACGAGCTCTCGTGTCTTCTAGCAGAGGAGGAAGTGCGGGGCAGTGTGCTAAGAGCCCCGGCTTAGTCAAGTCAGCCTGCTTCCTGTCCTGCTGGAATCATGCACCGATGGTGTGAGTTGGTGACAAGGGGCCAAATAATTTCTTTGCCTCCATTTTCTCATCCCAGAAAGAGAAAAAGTAATGTCTGGCCCAGGGTTTCATGTTGCCCAACTGTAGGAGGGAGGCACCCTTCACACTGCACACCGAGGTCCTACCTATCTCAGGCAGGTCGGGAGGGTTCAACAAGGGAATACAGATGAAGACTTAACATAGTGGCAGGCACTACGTGCTCAGTAAACATGAGCTATTGTTCAGCGGTCTGCTGCAATTTTAAGGAATGAATCTCTTTGGAGTCCTTTTTATTTATAAAGGTTTATGCATCCCTATCCTTTTTAAGACATCTGTGTGTTCCGAGATTTATTTGAGTACAATGCAAGATGCCCTTTGCCTAATACTCTGGGCTTCAACCAAAAGCAAAACAGAACAAAAAATTAAATCCCTCTAAGAGGCTTTGAATGATCAATCTTTTGTCCCCAGTCTTGGTTCATTTGATTCATGCCAATGTATAGAAGTGTCAAATATATTTATTTTTATTAATGAAACCTGTCTTCTGTGACCATCCAGCATTTCCTCTGGGAACTTTTTCTGGTATAATTTTGTGACCCTGAAGTTTAAAGATGTTTGTTTTATCTTTTCCTTTTATATCCAAAAGCAAGTCTGTTTGGAATGGATTAGTTGGATAGAACATCTGACTCAGAAAATGGGACAGCCATGAATTTGCCTGAAGATTCAGAAACATGGCTAGGGGACAGTGATTATTACCAGACTTCAAATGTCAGCAAACTCTTCAGGGTTGCAGGAGAGAGAAAACAAAACACACAAGGTTTAATGGCTTTTGCTATGGGGGGCAGCCAGGATGAAATTATTTGCTGAACACATGAGTCTTTTTGTTACTTGTCCAACTGGATTAATTGAAGCCTGTTAACACTCTGTCTTGTAAAACAGAACATAGCCCTTAGCTACTCACCAGTCCACATAGAGAAGGCAGAGGTTATCGTCTGTCTTCAGAGATCAAGTCAGCAAAGTTTGTGAATGTAGCAAGAACCATGACTAGGTAAAGTCAAAGGAGTTTGGTCAGAGGCTCCTGGGTGGTTCAGCTGAGGCACCCGACTCTTGGTTTCTTCGGCTCAGGTCACGATCCCAGGGTTGTGAGAATGAGAACAGCCCTGCCCTGCGCTCTGTGCTCCGTGGGAAGTCTGCTTGAAGATTCTCTCCCTCTGCCCCTCCCCCACTCGTTTTTCCTCTCTTATTTTTCTCTCTTTAAAATAAATATATAAATCTTATAAAAGAAAAAAAGCTTAATTAGTCACAATTTGGAATCAGACTCTGAGCCTGGGGTTCAGAGGGCAAGATGTTCATTAGGGAATGCCCTGGGTCCACACCAGCGGAAGGAAGGACACAGGACCGGGTGTAGGGAGAGGTTGACCTGAGATGTGGGCCTGGTCGCAGCCTTGGCCAACCCCAGGGGGCTATTGAGCTAAAATGACCCATCAGACTTGTCTCACATGACGCTGAAATGACAATGCCTTTATACTTACTAGTCAGTGGATGTGAGCTGCTCCCAGAAGGGTGGGACCCCTGACAAGGTGGGTCTGAAATGGGGCAGTTCCTTGTCAGTTTCCGTGAAGTGGGCCTCCCCACAAAACTGCCAGTAGTTGGCGCATGTCCTTCCTGTCCTCGCCTCGCCCCAGCTCCAAATTCTATTGTCACACGTGTGTAATCCAAACCAGTTCCAGAAGCCTCCCCGGACAGAGAGAAGCCCCACCCTCTCCCTTTCCCAGTTGACCCCAATGAAATAAAGCCTCAAGTGACTCACTATCCAAAAATTACTTAACTTCTGGGCAGCAACCCCCCCCACCCCCAACACAAAAATACAGATTCAGTACTAGCTCTGTGAGGTAGGTGGTGTTTTTCCCAAGCAGGATTTATAAGGACCTTTTACAGCCCTGATCTTCCCAGGCCCCAGACCCACAGACACAACAGTATGCTCAGACCTGAACTCATCATTTTACTGGATTTGCTTTTAGCGTATATCCATCCATTCACCAATCCTTATTTTTATTGTGTAAATATATATAACAACATTTATAATTGTAACCATGTGTAACTATATAATTCAGTGGCATTAAACACATTCACAATGCTGGGTACCCATCCCCACCATCTATACCCCGAAGTTTTTCATCGTCCTCAACATAAACTCCATCTCCATTAAACAATATTCTTTCCTTCCCTCTTCTCCCTGCCCCTTGGGAACCTCTATTCTACTCTGTGTCTCTCTGAATCTGCCTATACTAGGCATCTCATATGTGTGAAATCATACATTTGTCCTCATGTGACTGGCTTATTTCGCTAAGCATAACGTTCTCAAGGTCCATCCATGTTGTAGTAAATATCACAATTTCATACCTTTTTATGTTACATGGTATTCCATTGTGTGTGTATGCATTTTGCTTATCCATTCATCTCCCGGGGGACCCTTCCTTATTTCTTCCCTTTCTTGCAGTGATACCCCAACAATCTCGTACACAGCCATCCCTTAGCAGCCTCTGACCCTTTAATTTCTTCTCTTTCTCTTGTGTTAACAATTTTCCTAAACAAACAATAAGGTGCTCCCTGGATATGTACTCGCTGCCCTTCCGCCCCCTCCCTGACCCTATCCCATTCTTGGCTCCATCATGGCGCTCCATTTACAGTGGCCTTCCGTGGCCTTAGCATTGCCTCTACCTGTCTCTCCAACCTGGTCTGCTCTATACTCCTTCACGTCTGATGCTTCGGCCACACCAAGCACCTCACTCTTCCCCAAACATGCCACGCCCTAGGACCAACTTGTCTTGCTTGTTTCTTCTGCCTGGAATATAATGCATTCCAACTTGTTTCTTCTGCCTGGAATATAATGCATTCCATTTTTCTGCACAGAAATCTCTACTCACCATTCAAAATCCAAATTAAATGTCGTATCTGTGAGCATACCTCCCCAACTCTGCCAGGTAATTTGTTTCTCTCTCCTCCATTTCCCCAGAGTATTTTGTTCCTTCCTCTACTTTCAGTTCTTATTGCAGTGCACTGCAATACCTTACTTGTCCGCCTTTTCTTTATTAGATTGACTTCTGCTTGGACTGCCAATTTTTTGCACGTCTATTCTGTGTGCCTGGAAGCTAGCACCATCCACAAAGACTGCTGCCTATGTGAGCAGGGCAGTGGGGTGATATCTGAAGGCCGAGTCCCGTGTCTGGTCTAGAACCACCTGCATTACTGAGTGATGGGGCTAGGCCATCTCATGGCCCCTCTGAGTTTGTTTCTTCATTTGTAAATAATTCAACATCCTAGAGTGTTACTGAGAGCTGCATGAAGTGATTGATGTGGAATTATTTTTATAAAACAATTGTGAGTGGTCTAAAATGGCCAGTTTCTTTAGTCTTCATGTACTTCTCCTTCCAGATTAATCTGCCCTTCTACAGGTCATTCCCAGTTTTGTGAATTATTCTTTTAAGAATAAGTCACCAGGGGCGGCTCAGTGGGTGGCTCAGTGGGTTGGGCCGCTGCCTTCGGCTCGGGTCATGATGCCAGGGTCCTGGGATCGAGTCCCGCATCAGGCTCTCTGCTCAGCCGGGAGCCTGCTTCCCCCTCTCTCTCTCTGCCTGCCTCTCTGCCTGCTTGTGATCTTTCTCTCTCTGTCAAATAAATAAATAAAATCTTAAAAAATACTTTATAAGGATAAGTCACCAATAGTGGGGATGTAATTTGGAGTAAATGATTCATTTGAGTTATCGTCACAGGGCTGGGTTTGTTTGTGTACATGGTTGGAAATGCAGAGATGCACAGTTTAGGCAGTAAAAGAAAGAACTTTCTAATGGTCCATATAGTCCAATGGTGGCTTCCAGCTCTGAAGTTAGGGAGTTCTCCATCACTGGAGGCATACAAGCAGAGCCTGGGGAGCTTTACTTATCAACGAGGCCAATCAGAGAATGTATGACCTGGCCCGAGGGGCAAAAGAGAGCTGAGCTGGCTGACCTGAGGGTCCTTCTCTTTTAAATTTACACACAAACCACTCTGAGAGATGGATGAGGCTTTTGCATTTTATTCAGGGGATAAGGTAAAATGGAGGAGGCTTTCTTTCCTCTTTAAATGAAAGTTGTGCATTTTATGTAAGACCACTGTAACAAATCTGACATTTCTACAGTGTGAGTCTGAGCTAAAGCTGAGATTTGATTTTGAAATATGAAAGTAAACTGTTACTAGCTCAATTTAAGTCTCTAGGATTTATATTCATATATATAACCTTTAAAGTTCTCCCAACTTTTCACCCTGGAGAAAAAGAAGAAATTACAGTTATCTTACTTAGGGCCGGAGGTTGAGAGACACACTAGTTGTAGGTTAATGGAAAACTGACCCTGTTTTGCCTGGGCTCCCAGCAGCTTCCACCACCTTCCAACTGATGTGAACTCTCACACCCAGGGACATAGTTACGAGCCTCACATATTAAATTGAGTGCTTTTGTAGTCCAAGCTCGATTACAAATCACGTTTTGAAATGTTTCTTCATGGTATTTTTAAGAGCACGATTGGTTTTTAAACATCAGCCTTTCACAGTCCAAAGCAACTTCTTAATGTCGTTATTGCTCATGGCAAACCATTTCAATTCTCCAGAAACTATCTTCCAGGGTTTCTCTCTTTGCGCTGTTTCCACCCAGCGTGTCGGTGTGTGGCTTGCTTTCCTTGTACACCAACTCCACCACTGCCCACTGCCCCCCCAACCTGCCCCAGAGCTGGGATTGAGTCAAAAGCATGCCATGCTGGCATTAGAAGACTCCTAGATCCCATCTCCGCTAATTCCTATCTCTGCAGCCCCTGCCCCACTCTCATTAAGAATGAAGAAACTGAGGTATGGTGGGACCCAGGGGTGCTCACAAAGCAAGTAGTAGCAAAATCAAGCTCGGTCACACGGACCTCAGAGTCTCAAAAGACTGAGTTTGGTTTGCCAGAAGTAGCACATAAAAGCAGGTACAAGTAGTCTATTTGTCGGGGGATCCCAAGAGGCCACAGGCACGTGAGGAAATGTGACAGTGTTTCCTCATTAGGGAAGGTGGCTGTTTAGGATGCAGTCATGGACAGGTTAGCACCGTGGGCAGCCAGGGCTCAAGTCCCTGAGAAACTTTGCAGAAGGTTCACAGCAAGCACCGCCCCCCACCGGCCCCGGTACAGCGCTGAAGGGCTTTCCACAGGAAGTCACCCAGCAAGCAGCGCTGGTGCTGGCCTGGGAGACACGAGTGGGGCTGGGGCAGCTGCTGCATCAGGGCTCAGATGCAGAATCCGCATTGGTCTCTGGCCAATGAATCTCAGAGCTCTCTGCCTTCGAGCCAAGAGGCTGGAAAGAAACATGATTTGTAAAGGGAGATTAAATGTGCAAGGTCCATATTTGCAAATGAGCAGTGTCCCTATTCTGTGGGAACGTGCCGTGCACTTTTTGCACCTTGCCGCCTTGGTTCATGCCATCCCTCCTGCTTGTGACTTGTCCTAGAAAACTCCTACTCATCTTCCAAAGTCCAGCTCCATCATGAACTTTTCTGCTATGGCCTTTCCTGATTCCTCAGGAAAAATTAACCACTCCCCTGCTTTGCTCTGACAGCGCATTGTGCTGGCTCTGAAATAACAGACGACGTAGTGTCAAGCATCCTGTGCGCCCATCTCAGCTCTACTAGTAGCAATAATAGCTAATGTTTACTGAGTTTAATTATGACTTTATGTGCCAGTCACTGTTAAGAATACTTTATGTAGATACTTATACTTATGTATCCCTTCAATGTCTCTACTATGAAGTAGCTGCAGTTAACATCTCCAATTTGTAGAAGGGAGTCAGAGAGGTTAAGCAGCTTTCCTGGGATCATGTTAGCTAGGGGCAGAGCCAGAAGGTTCCAGAATGTCAGGCTACCAAGTCCCTGCTCTTAACCACTCTGCCGAACAGCCTCTCTTTGGCTGCAGTAGAGATGGAGCGCCAAGGACTGAACCCTGACGGTACTGCTGGCAGTTTTCATAGGGTGTCCTGCGAGGCTAGGAAACTTTGTAGAGAATCTGACAGGGATAGGCAACACAAGACTTACATTTAACAAAGATCATTCTTGCTGTGGTGGTAGGGTGAATTGGAAGAGGAGAGCTTGAAGACAGAGATGGGTGACGGTGGAGAAGCTGGTGCAGCGATCCGGGAAAGAAGTAACGAAGTTCCAGGCTTAGCATGAGCTAGTCCCTGTTTACCTCCCCCGCCACTCCCCAACGCAGCGGGGCTACCTCCGGTGTTTGTGCAGGTGGTGCCCTGCACACGTGATCTGGCCAGGGGGGCAGGTAGGGGCGGAAATGCAGCCGCCTGTGAGCCCTGGCGAGGGGTCACACACACCAAGAAGGAAAGGCACTTTTTGCTCACTTGTGCAAAGAAGCCAGGTGGGCCAGTGGGGACCTTACCAGTGCAGACATTTTAAACTACTTTTTGTTTCCTGATTATGTCATGGTTTTCCCCCACCTCTGTGTTTTGAACATTTGGTTTCTTCTGCGGAGGATGCTCTTTCTGTCATTAATGTATTCTTTCACTTGATGGTGACTTGGTGGGGAGCTTACAATTTACAAGGTAGGATGAATATCTGTGGAATCATTCTACAAATAGATCTGTCTGACATTTTCTTCAAAGATGAAGTCAGGGGACCATGAGACTCTAGGCTGGGTGCTGAGGGCTTCGCTGTTCTGGAAGGCAGCTGGCCGTAGTAAGGTCGTCGCTGGGAATTAGGGCTTCCCTTAGGATGTGCAGAATTTTTACACCAAGGTGAGCCAACTAGGCAAAGAGGGTAGAGAAGGAGAGTGGCCACTTTTGTCAAGGAGCATGCTCACGCATCTGTGGGCCAGAGGACAGAGGTCTGGACCCAGACAGGCTCACATCGCAAAGAGAGGGGACACTGCGGAGGAGGCCCTGCAGGACGACGGAGTCTGTAGAGGGGAGGGAGGGAGCACCACAGTGCAGACAGCAGGAGCTTAGAGACTCAGAGGCCTGTGGGGAACCCTCAGAGGCTGCTGGAAGCTTTCAAAACAGAGATGTTCGATACTTAATTTCAAATTGTGCCTCTGAGGTTTCCTTCCCCAAACCTTCAGTACGTTTGGCGGCACACAAATGCTTCTACGGAATGGTTTTGGGGAAAATGATGGGGGAAAGCTGAGTTCCCAGTAAAGGTCAGTGGGGAACAGCAAGGAAAAGCATGGCCAGGTGAGGTGACAACAATGAGGTCAAAGGTCAGAGGTCACGGAAATGTGGAGGCAGCACCAATAGGAGGTGTTCATAGAATCAGCTGTGTTTCAGCCTCAAAGGGCTAGAATTTTATGTGTAGCCAAGTGTGGTGAGTGACTAGTATAATGATCAGAGACAGCGCTGAGGAGGCTCAGATGAGAATAGGGGCAGCCTAGACACGAGAGAGAAAGGAAGGGACCTTCTCGCTGTGTCCTTGGTAATGGGACAGGACTGGGTTCTCTTCTGGACATCTGAGGCGTGGTGTGTACAGTCCAGCTGAAGGAGGCTCCTCCCCACGGGCTGGCTCCCCAGGTCGCAACCCAGCCAGCCACCATGCAAACCTTCCAGGACCTTAGAGTATTACTAAGTCACCATTTACTGGCACTTTCACTTTCTGGGTACAAAGTCACTTGGAATGTGGTCCTTGGCTCTCGGTCCTTGCCCCTTGGACTATCCTGCTTAGTTGGGGAGAGCAACATCACAGGACAGTGATTGGTATGTGACAGAGGCAGGCCCAGAGGAGGTGGGAGTGGGAGAGGGAGACTGGCCTAGTTGTGGATGTCAGACAGCTCCGGTCATGGTATTTTCCAGGCTGGGTGGATGCCTGGCAGGCAGAGGGAGAGAGGGGCATGGGCCCAGGGCAGTGACTCGCAGGCTGTCCATGCAGCCTTTCTGCATGGCTACTTCTTCACAAGTTCTGTCTTTCCAACTGGACTTCAAATGCCTTAAGGCCATGGAGACTGCAGGGTTTGGAAGTGATGGTGGGAAGGGGCAGAATTTGAGTGGCACCAAGGAGAGTCCCCCCCAGAGCTCCCTGCCCAAACATCATCTGTCACCACGCTTCCATTCCATCCTGGCCCCTCATTCCCTGGGGTGTGTCAGGGGAAGTAAAGGACCTCGTGGGTAGGTGCCTGCTGGAAATAGATGTCTAGGGGTTGGGAACTAGGGAAGAAGGGGACAACGTGGGGAGGGAAGGGATGCCAGTGAGCAAAGATGCACTTGGACTTTTGCAACGTTCTTGCAACCCCATTTCTTATGCCTTCCACTTGTTTAAGCCTCAACACACAGGGACAGTAAAAGCTCCTGAAAGGAAGCACCCAGGGGGTGGGAACAGTGTTTCTGAGGTAGAAACATAGGTAGTAAAATGGACAAAGAGCTGGAGTCAGAAGACCCAGTGTGAGTCCTGCTGTGTGGCCCTGAGCAAACCCAGAGCCCTCTCTGGTCTCCCATTCTCCACATGGCCTCTCCACGTGGCCGGTGTGCAGCCTGGGACAGGGGCTTCTGCTGGCTCGGCCTCCATGGTCCCCGGTTTCCACAGCAAGACAGACTGGCCAGGCTCCGGTCCAGTTTACTCGGTCTCCACTGAAGCCAGGTCTACGGAGTCAGGCAAAATAGCCCCAGAGGAAGATGTTGAGGGCCAGGAGCAGGATGGCATTGACGTTGCAGACGGTTCTCCAGAGCGGCTCCTCGGCGATGCTGGTCAGCTCCCGCTGGCGCGCAGCCATCTCCTCGGGGCTCCGTGCAGGCTCGGGGCTGCCGGCCAGCCCACAGAACCAGTCCCACAGCACCCTGCCCCACCGCCTGCACCGGGCTGGGGACCACAGCCGGGGGAACAAGGGAAGCAGAAGGGGAGGTGAGGCCAGGTGGCAGCCAGGGAGAGAGAAGGGGCAGGGGAGGGGGAACTGGTGAGACACAGAAAGGGGGCGCACAGAAAGAGGGGCAGGTGGTACTGGGGCCTTGCTGGGAACCTACAGACTGGGCGCCCAGCTGAGACTGGGACAGAGCTCTGACCCCAGCGTCCAGTCCTCCAGCAGAGCTTCTCAGTGATGCAAGTAGGGGGATGCGGTGAGGATAATGGGGTTCATCCCAATTCAGAGCATGAGGATGGAGTGGGACATGATCTCTTCCAGGACAGCTGGGAGCCACGTTCCCACTCCGGGCTGGCCTACCTGAGGTCCTGTGCTAACCACCCACCGGCTCCTCTGAGCCGCAGCTTCTCTCTCACTTAGGTTAACTGCGATGCTCAGGTCTTCTCCAGATTGCTTTGGGCATCAGATGAGAATGCACATTTGCTAGCATTTCGAAAAGTGAGCCTTGCTGGAGTAGCAGGGAGAGGTTCAGCTGACTACGGTTCCAAACACGCGTGAGACAGCTGGTGTGGATCTGACTCCCCAGCACCCAGATGGGGCTGCTTTGAGGTGAAAGGGTAGCTCAGTTCTTTAAAAACTAAGTTTAAAGGAAGTAATAAAGTAAGTATTTTTAAAGTTTTTTTTTTGCATTAGCAGATGCATATTAAAATTAATATTTCATCGAGGTCAGACAGAACCCACTGGAAATGCTTTATGATCTTAATGACCTTGGAACTTGGTACCTGGTAAGCTCAGTGTGACTACAGCGTCTCTGGTCCCACCAAGAGACCACCTGGTTTCGCTCCCACCTTGTATCCAGGAGGACACAGGCTCAGAGAAAGGAGGGGACCTGCTTAAGGCGGCACTAAGCAACACCAGGCGTGTGGCATTCCAACGGTACTGGGTTGTAGCATTTTACAAGCCCATTCGAGAACTCTCTTCTGACTCTCAGGGCCGCCCTCAGAGGCCGGTGATGCACAGGGCATCGCGCCAGCTCCGAGGCTCAGAAGTCACAAGGCGGTTGTTGGTGAGCCATGACCTCGTACATGTGAGTGTGTGTACACTTCTTTCTGACCTATTCTGCTGTCCTTAATATTTTTTTTCATCTTTCTTTTTCTAGGACACAAAACTACACTGCCATGTTGCTGTTTAACTCAAGGACAACAAAGATGAGGCTTCTTCTGCCTGTGGACCTTTTGAGAGGGGGATTCCAGGGGTTGCCTTCTAGGAGTGGGAAATGCCTCCTTCATCTTTTGGGGGAGCAAGCCCCCCACACGGGGCTGGCATTTCTCTGCTTCTCCAGCAACAGGTTCTGCGCTGGGCCACAGGGACCGCCAGGGAAAGCCGTGATGATGGCGTCTGTCTGTCTCGTGCCGGGGTACCACCGGGACAGTGCAAGTGGTGCCCTTCCTCCTTCTGCTAAAGCTACCTTCCCAGCTTCTTCCATCCCTCTCTTCTCTTGGATCCACCTCCTAGAAGGGCCTCTGCTTCCTCCCTGCCATACACTTTATAGGAACCTAGACCAGGTTCTTGCCTTGATGCGGGGAGAAACGCTTTTGAGACCCATCTGGTGTACGGACCACAAAATGTGAAAAAGAGACAAGAGGTTACATTGTGCAAAGCAAAACACACTGAAACTAATGGGACAACTGATTAGACAGGGGCCAGGGGTGTTGACTTTGAGCATTGGTGGGGCTTTCTGAAGTCAGCCCATACGGGTTTTGCCCTTGGAAGTTTGTAAAGGGTTACATTCTCCATTAAGCATAGGTTTTTAGAGTGGACCGCAGGCGTTTAATTGTCGCAGCTTGGGCAAGAAGATGAGAGTGTTGGCTCTTAGTGTGATGCTGGAGCTTATGATGTCATTGACTCCAGGCCCCTGGCTGCTTCTCTAGCAGGGCCTTAAGCAAAGGGGAGGGAGTCAAGACAGGGGGACAATTTCTCAGGCCTAGGGGAGCGCAGGGCCCCCCCGAACCTGGCAAAGACGAGGGACCTGAATGGCGTGCTGCTGCTGGAAGTTCAGCTCTACCAGCTGGCACTTTGATGATGTCACCTATGCTCTCAGCTAAACACGACTTATTAGAAGTACCCAGAGGCTGGGAATGGGACTAAGACACTGTGGAGGCCCAGAAGGAGCCCCACCCAATCCAACAGGAGAAGGCTGCTGACCAAGGCACCCCAACTCCACCCACATGCTGGAGTTCCCTCTAACTGAGGCAGGAAGTAAATTTAGGACTTAAATATCATTAAATTATTAATTCCTGAAGGCAAGAGAAATTGATTTGAGGCTTTGCTTGCCACCTGATTTAACTTTTTTGACTGTAATTTTTCCTTAGGAAATTTATAATTTAGGAGATCTCTATAAGGTCATTATATCAGACTATTCTAATGTGGCTATTTAATCACATGGTGGGAAGGTTACAGTTGTGTTGTGTCTAAAGCAGTAACATTAAGTCTTATGCCAATTTTCAACTTCAGACACTGTGTGGCCTTGGAGTACATCTCACTAAGGGACTATTCGAACACATTTAAGGACCTCTAGGAGGCCAAAAGTATATGGCCATCAGCAGCTCGAGGACGATACCCATAGGAATGGTTGTTGATCTAGAGGAACCTTGTGAAGAGGGACAGACCAATACGGACCCAGGGTTGCCATGTGTCTGGGTGCCTCAGGCAGAATGGTTAAGCCCCGAGGGAAGTAAGTTTCTTTGATGTGCCTCATGTTTCCTTCCATCTGGAGGGAACTCAGTTAGTGTAACACCCTTTGATTTCTCTGCCCTTAGACTCATTCAGCCCAGGGGAGGTGAGGGGACTTCCCTGCTGGTAGATTTGGGAAGCATGAAGGGGGCACACTTGGCTGTGTCCCTCCCTTCTCCTCCTTGTCAACGCAGGGCCCACAGGGGTAGGAGGCTGATGGGAACCTCTGTCTGACACTGGGCTTCACCATAAGGAAATGCACCTCCCCATGGATATAAACAAAATCTTTCTACTTATATATATACTTAAATATAAAATATTTCTACTTATATATAATCTACTTTCTACTTATATTTATACTTATACTAATTATATAATTATCTACTTATATTCTACTTTCTACTTATAAACAAAATCTTTCTACTTCTATATACTTATAAGTATATATATACTTCTATTTTGACTCCTGCCTTGTTTGTCTTGTTTCTCTAATAGTTTGGTAGCCATGTGGGAAGGGAGGAACAGTCATTTTCTTTTTTTGGCATCCGAGATCTCATCCCCAAAGGAGGGTCTCTGGGGCCCCATGACACGGCATCCCCATGACCCCTGTGTGATGTGTGCCCCCAGCGTGGCCCCAGCCTACCTCCATGCTGGTCCCGGCCCTGGCTGGAGCTCTCTGTCCCTCCATCTCCTGGAGGGCTCACCCCAGTTGGCATCTCCAATGTCCCCAGCGTGCCCTCTGGGGCTTCTTTCTCCAGCTCAGGGTGAGGACCGTTCCGTGTCCACCATGTCAGGCGAGCAAGCTGGAGGGAAAGAAAATACTGCTTGACTCAGCGGAGCGTGAGGAACAGGCACAGGGCTGAGTCAGGAGGCCTGGCTCTCAGCCCGAATGCCCTTTCCTTTGAACAGCTGCGCCCCTCTGAGCACCTGCTCTAGGCTCCCCACTCATAGACTGGGACGAGAGAAGCTGGACAGAGAGGCAGGCGCCCCATGACAGAATGCTTCCAAGATCAGGTTGTGGAGTTGATACTCTTAAAAAGAAACTCATAGGCGATGGAGAGTCCCTGCAGACTTTAGACAAAGAGACGAGACTCTGAGCTGCGAGATTTAGAAAGCTCTCTTGGGGTGAACTGAGGGATCCAGGCTGGAGGCTGCTAGAACAGCAGAATACAAAATACAGAGCATTGGGGGCAGTGTTCGGGCAAGGAAGCAGTGAACATGGCTCTCAGGTTCCTGCCTTGGCCCATCAGCTGGGGCACGGGAAGAGCTCGGAGACTTTGCCTACAGAATGCCTGCGGGGCCTGCTGCTACAGAACAGAGATTGTCCGGGTAAGGAGCAGCAAGCCTGCATTCCCTGTACAGCCCTGGTGGCTTTCTCTCTTCTCCCTTTTTGGTGGCACAGCAGAAAACCCAACAAGTTCTCTAGCTGGTATGGGTTGGGCCCAACCAGAACTATCTGAGCTCTGTACTATCTCCTTTCCAAAAAGCTCTTTTCCTGGCCCAGCAGCTCTTGGTTACAGATTGGACCAACTGTCCCTCCCCTGTCGCTGAATTCGTACAGACATGTCCAGCACACCGGGGGAGCGGCTGTCCTCTAGGACCCTTTCCTCCAGCGCCCAGCTATGTGTCTGTACGGTCTCAGGAGAGCCCAGGCTGCTTCTCCACTTGTAAGGACCTCTCAGTAAGCGTGGCTTCATACTTCCACGGTGTGCCATTAGCAGTGTATGGGCGGTGCCTCTTTAAAGCTGGATTTGGGTTTGAATCTTGGGCAAGAGCGAGAGAATGGAGTTTCATCTTCCTGTAGAGCATATAAACCAGCTCAGGGACAGTGTGAGTGAAAAGGGTTAGAGGCCATAGGTGGGTCCCTAAGGGACACCATGAGGAAGGCTTCAGAAGAGCGAGCAGAGGGTTGGAGGGGAGTGTGTCACGGACATGAGCAGGACGTGGTGTGTGGTGGCTAGTTCTCCTCGGAACTCACTGGCGACGAAGATGCGGATATGATCATTCATTTCTAGCATCAAGGGGGCTTGGTGAGCGCAGGGTCTGTGGGGAGGTGGGACACCAGCCGGACTGGATGAGGAGACAGGAGGTGGGAAGTGGAGGCTGCCAGTGACCACCCTGCAAAGTCCGCTGTTGGGGAGCAGAGTGGGAGGGAGGAATGGGGCTGGGGAGGGGATTTCAAGTGAGAGATTCTTCCGTGTGGGAGTGAGGCAGTAGGCAATGGAGAAGCTGAAGAAAGCAGTGGGGAGAAAGCACTTCTGGAATGAGCCACCAGAAAAACTGGCCTGTCTGGACTCCTTTGTCTGTAGGAATTAGTGATGTCAAGGGTATAAAGTCATTTTGCAAACTCTCCAGCACTGTACAGGTAATGCCTTCCTCCTGAAGTTCTGGGACTAGCTTCTGGCACCAGTTCTGTTATTCACTGAATTCTATAATCCTCCCCCATTCATATGGTAAAGTCCTAACCCCCAATACACCAGAATGTGACTGCTTGTGGTGATAAGGCCTTTAAAGTGGTAATTATGGTTAAATGAGGACATCAGAGTGACCCCAATCCAATAGGGCTGGTATCCTTATAAGAAGAGGGGATTGGAACACAGACACACAGGGGAAGGGACAGGGTGAGGACACGGAGGCAAAGGCAGACGTCTGCAAGCCAAGGAGGGGGGCCTCAGAGGAAAGAACTCTGCCAACACCTTGATCTTAGACTTCTTGCTTCCAGAACTGTGAGAAAATAAACTTTGGTTGTTGAAGCCACACAGATGGCAGTGTTGTGTCATGGCTCCGCCCATGAGGTAAAGATGAAAGGTTTCAAAAGACTGAGGACTGGGAAATCTGTCAGCACAGGAGAGTGGGGTGCTGGCCCTGGGCTCTGGGAGACTCTATGTCTTTTCTTACCTACCTGTTCCTTCACTGACCAATGAATCCCTACTCCTTCTTCTAGGGCCAGCTCAAAGTGACCTTGCCGGGGAGCCCTCTGCCATCCCCCAGGGGTGACCGCCCCTCCTATGCTGGGCGCCTTCCCACATTTTCTCCTGGTGGGATAACTGTCGGCGTTGGTGTCTGTCCTGGACAGTCGGCAGGGACAATTCGTCTTTGTAACCCCAACACAGTGCCTGGCACACAGGACAAGTTCACTGAGTAATTTTCCAATTGAGTAAATTACTTTTCACCTGGGATTGAATAATCCAGTGAGCTCCTCTCCCAAGAACGTGTGTATGGCCACAGAGGAGTCAAGCCACTGGAATGAAGCTCGGTGCTAGAATCCCAGGGCCCAGGGGGGGGGAAGGGACAGCATTTCGAGGGGCCCCAGTCCCAGCACTCTACTTGCCTTTTCCTCAGGGATGGGGCTGGTACAGAGGCTGACAGCGACGATGACGATGGCAGTGAGCCCACAGAGCAGGAGGGCAAAGTAGAGGTAGTGGATGTCCTTCAGCACGGCCGGCCTCCGGTCCACCTCCCCACAGGCTGGCGCTGGGTAGGAGAACTCCAGGATCATGCGCACAAGCCCCACAGCCAGGCCGAACATGAGGCCCCAGAAGGCTCCCTGTGGAGAGAGGGCAGACATGGGGGCGGGGGCCCTGGCAAGCTCAGGTCTGTTACACCGTTTGCGGGCCCACCTCGGTGAGCTCCCCTGTAATGCTGAGCCTTTGCTGAACTTAAAAGCAGGCAGAGTGGTGCCCTGGGCAGGACATAGTCTCCAAAGTCAGCCAGACGAGGATTTGGATCGTGGCTCCATTCCAGAATGACTGAACAGGTGAGACAGCCTCACTGGCTTAGAGTTTTCTCATGCGCAATGATAGAAGAAATTAGTATATAGTAAGTATAGATGCTTGCTATTCAGCTAGAATGGGATATGCTTTTGTAATAAGTAGGGAAAACCAGGTATCCCATCCTGATTTTCTGTCACAATAAATAATCAGAATAGAGCTCTTCTTTTTTACCAAGAAAGAAAGAAAGAAACAACAACAAAAACAAAAACAAAAAAGAAAGAAAGAGGAAAGAAAGAAAATCTCCTTCTTTGTTTATAACACCACTTGAACCAAACCTACACCTTTCCCCACATGTGAGGGTCAGAAGGCTCATATTTTAAAAATGAGGTGCCGATCCTGACAGCAAAAATTCTGGAACAAACAGAAACACCCAGAATTCAGCCAAGACCTGCTGTGCACCTGGTTATCAGCAGGGAGGTTAAAGTTCCGGAAACGATAAACATGTGGCCTGGGTACCTGTCCTCCCCCCAAGGAGAGGAGCTTCTGGGTGTCCTGTGGCTCATGTGGAACCGTGTCCGTGACATCCTTTAGCCCCCAAAGCACAGCCCACACAATCGGGCCCCTCTTTTTCTCTGCTTTCCTGGGGAGTAACCAAGGCAACCGTCCCGGCCCCTCTAGCTCCTCCCAGCCCATCAACCTGCAGCAGCTTCATCAGCGATGCACCTGCAGGGTCATTTGTGGCTGGTGTTTGCCCACATACAGAACCTTATGGGGTTAGAGAGGGAACAGACCCCAGAGAGCCTCCCATTTGTCCCGGCCTTTCGCACACACTCTTCCACGTGTCGGAAACATTTTTCTCCTCCCCATTCATTCTTCAGTCTAGGCTCAGATGTCCTTCATCCAGGAAGTCTTCCCTGGCCCCTTCCCAGGCATCCCCTAGGTTAGGTGCTCCCAACCTCCACTCTCACAGCAGCCACTAGACCTTATGGTTATTCGCTATTGAATCATCTTTCCTCTCACCTGGCCCAGAGATGGTGGACCTTCATGAAACTTATAAACCATCGCATCTAGAAGCCTCCATAATAGGATCAATGAAGGCTTATCGAGTGAATGAGTGAATCAAAACCCTACACTGTGGATGGGGAGATGGAAGCCTGAAGGAGGCAGCTGGTATGCCTATTATGTCCCAAAGAGACCCCAGGCTATGGACAGCCCGGACCTCCCAGCCCTCTGGTGTGCAGGGAGAGACAGGGGCCCTGCTGCACTCACAGGCTCTGTGACCCTCTTGCAGAAAATGGCCAACAGGAAGAGGGCGGTGATAGGCGGGGCCAGGTAGCTGGTGACAGACTGGATGTAGTCGAAGAGCTGCCCGCTGTTGGAGCTCTGAATGATGGGGATCCAGAGGATGCTGATGACAACCAGGAACACCACGAACACTCTGCAGAGAGGGCACAGGGCTAGAATTTCCCTTCTTTGGGCTCCTTTAGCTCTAACCCGCCACTCCATTACACTGGCACTTATCTCAGAGCGGGGACTCCACCTTCTCCTCCTGACTTCACCTCAACTGATCCTGGTTCAGGCCCAAGTACCCTAAAGCACTGTCTGAACAATTTTGCATGCACGAGTTGAAAATTTTGCTTGGGTGCAATAATGCCATTGGCCAGGAGATGGCGCACGAACCCTACAGATGGATGAAATAAAAGGCATGAGACCGCCTCAGTAGAAGGAAGGGAGCATCTTTGGAAATGTCTCTGAGTACCTGTTCTTTCATCTCCCTTCCCTCCCACATTTCCCGCCTCAGGCCCCACTGGAGCCCCTCCCCTCGCAGATCCTTAAATGTTCAGGCCCTACACACAGCACCCCCTTAGGCAGCTGTAGACCAGAGCCATCCTGATGGAAGGAACAGTGAGTGCAAAGGCACAGAGATGGAAGAGGGTAAATTATTGAAAGTCAAGTATCATCTTCCAAACGGAAAAAATAAACGTGTTCATCCAGAAACCTGAGTCACGGAGCCTTAAGTTATGAAGCAAAGAGTCCGGAAAGTGCCCCTTAGCCCCGTGTAAACTACTAGCCTAGGGAGGAAAAGAAAACAAGCCACCAAATGATACTTTGAAAAGCACAACATCGAAACCAACGAGATGAAGTTCAAGTTCTCCTGCTTGTTGTTCAAGGCTCTGTGTCCACTGGAGACAGCCATCCTGTCAACTTCCTGGCTGCTGCAGCCCATGCTGCATTACCTGTGCTACTGCTACCATGCTCAGCCCTCAGCACAGTCAGACCAGTACACATCGCCCCGGTGTCCCCAGCACAAGGTTTGATGCAAGGGGAATGCTCAGGGTGAGTCTGATGGAGTAAATTTAACACGCTTTCCGTTTTCCTGGGATAATGGCCAGAGCTATTCTAGAGCTCCTGGGGGTAAGCTGCTTGCTAACTACCCCCGACCCCCTACAGTTCACCTTCCCTTTCTTAAATGCTTTGTCAGCTTCTCTCACTTACTCAGTCATCAGAGAAAGAGAAAATTGAACAGACAGGGAAGAGTTTTTTTCTCCTTATTCTGGAAGTGGAGGAATGTCCAGAGCTGGGGAGGGACTTACGTGAGGTCATGCGGGAAGCCGGAGCTAGAACCAGGTCCTACAACTGCCAGTGCCGGGGCCCAGACCCGGCCGTGCCCCTGCCCCCGCCCTCCAGGGCAGCCCAGGGCAGGGAGGCGAGGGGAGAGGGGTCCTGCCTGCAGGAAGGGGTGCTCCAGAAGAGGGGCCAACGCACCTGCCCACCACCATCAGCTCCTGCTCGGTGGCCTTCCTTCGGAGGCGCAGCCACACGTCAATGGCAAACAAGGTGCTGCTGCTGTTGAAGATGGAGGTGAGTGAGCTCATGAGGGCAGCCAGGATCACGGCGATCATCAGGCCCCGCAGACCTGGGGAGAAGCGAGGTCTCCGTGGGCAACCGGCCGGTGAGGGCCAGCTCTGCCGGGGGCCACGGAGCCTACAGTATCCAGAAGAGCCGGGGGTTTGGGGTGGTGATGGCTTGCAGGAGGTTCCCATCTGGGCGGGTAAGGAATCCAAGAGCCATGGAGGCCGGCTTCTGGGTAAGCACTGCCTCTGTCTTGCTCTGCGGCCTTGAGCAAGTAATCTGCACCCAACCTCCTCAGCTGCATCACCGAGAGTAGTGGGACTGGGTGACCCTGCTGCTTTGACTCCTTGGTCTGGGTTTCAGAGTTTGTAGACACTGGGTTACTGGCCCCTGCTGGGGAGGAGGGTGCCTGTTAAGAATGGAGTGTTTTGGGGGTGTCTGGGTGTCTCAGTCATTGAGCACCCGCCTTCAGCTCAGGTTGTGATCCCAGGGTCCTGGGATAGAGCCCCGCATCCAGCTCCCTGCTTGGCGGGAAGCCTGTTTCTCCCTCTCCCACTCCCCTCTGCTGATGTGTCCTCACTCACTGTGTCTCTCTCTGTCAAATAAATAAATAAAATCTTTTTTAAAAATCTTAAAAAAGAAAAAAGAATGGAGTGTTTTCTGTCTGTGTGCCTTTTCATGGACACAGTGGTGTCGGGTTAAGGCCCTGGCCTGGGAGACAGAAGGCCTGGATTTGTTTCCTGGTTCTGCAAGTAACTAGCTGTGTGATCTTTGAATGAGTTCCTTCCTTTCTGGACCTATTCTCCCCCTGTTTGCAGGAGAGGGTAGAACCCACTGATCTCTGCGGTCTTTATCAAGCTTCTAGAAACAAGTCGTCTATCTAGGGAGACCACTTTCCATCAGCCCAACCTCGGCCCTCTTTCCTCTCAGTCCAAACGTTGAACCACCTCCTAGAGGTCTCCCTGAAAGAGTTAAGGCGTTCCAAACAAACCGAGGCCAGCACCTTCTTCTGGGGTCTTCTGTTGCTTCCTTTGGTAGCAAACTCCAATCTCCACAGGAGACACTCAGTTATCCTAGACCCCTCCTCTGCTGCCCTCCCAAGCCCCCTCCCTCGATCAGCCTCCCTGTGGATGGCCAGTCCCAGCCAGGCCCCCCACCATCTCTGCTGTTTCTTTGATTCATTTCTTTTTCTACAGGAGAGAGGGGAGAGCTCAGCTCGAACACTTCCCTTATAAACCTGGCTTTTACCTATACCCCTACTCTCAATATCATCGTGAGCCCAGGACCTGGGAGCCCTCTCTGGATCCCTCTGTCTCTCTCATCCCTTAAATGTAATCAGCCACCAAATCCTGCCACCTGTACCTTACAAAGATCTTTAAATCCCTTCTGTCCACCCCAAAACCACTGACCTGGCCCAGGCCATCAGCACCCTCAGCTGGGCCACCGCAAACCCGTTAACCTTCCCTCTGCCTCCCCGAAGCTAAGCTGTCCCTTAGACTGCTCCTTCTGAAGATCGAATCCCCTCATGTGCTCTGGCCTAAAACCCAGAGGAAAGGCTCTGCTCCACAGTGAGGGGCACGACCTCCTCTCCACCCCTGCGGCCCATTCCCCCTGCAGGTAAGCCCCATGAGGCCGCTTCAGACGTCCTGCTCTCTGGTCAGCCCTCAGCCTCAGCACATGCAGTCCCTCGTTCCCCGTGACATTTCCCACCTGCATCTGGCTTTGTCTGCTTAAAATGTTCCTCAGTATTCAGCTCCATTTCCTCTCCTCTGGGAAACCTCTGAGGTTCCCCCAGGCTGGGTCAGGTGCCTCCTTAGGGATCCCTCAGCCACACTGTGTCCCCACACTGGTGACGCAGCATTGTATCCTCAGTGAGCCCAGGTGTCCTGAGGATGGCATAAACCCCAAGCACAGGGGGGGGTCTTTCATCCCTGCATCTCCAGAATTAGACCCAGACTGGGTGTGTAGACGCTCGTGAAAACTCTGTGTGTGTGTGTGTGTGTGTTGGGGAAGGAGGTGTGGAGGTGAGGTTTTATCCCCTATTCCCATCCATATCCATCCTTAAAGCCCCTCCTGGGCAGCAGGGATTGGAGGAAGCCGGGGGATGGGCGTGAATTCAGGGCGACGTGGGGGAGGCAGGACTCACCGACGGGCATGAGGGCTATGACCAGCTTAGGGTAGGCGATGTTGGAGCAGCCCACTCGGGCCCCGCAGATTCTTTGGCAAACGTCAGGGTCTACACAGCCCACCTCATCTATAGAAGACGTGATGGCCATTAGAGCCCAATATTTGCTTTCCAATGGGAAGAAACTACAGGAAACCTTTTCCTGCTGACTCTGGAGAGAACTAGCATCTCTTGTAGGAGCGAGAGGGTCAAGGGGCAGGCCGATGTCTGGGTACCACAATCTAGCCATCTCCAGGAAATCTCTTGACCACATACTACCCTGCAAAGCCTGACAGACTCCTATGGGTTTGAGGCCTTATATCTCGCTTAAAAGGCAAAAATCCTTAGAAGGCACCAAGAATGCCTTCATAGGTCTTTCCCTTATAAAGGGAAAGTAGGATTTTAAGATGACATTCAGATACAAATGTCTTCTTCTGAAACATTTACTGTATGTTTGGCCCACAAAGCCTGACACACGATGTATTCTTAATAGAAGTAACAGGTGGGCTCCCCCACCCTCCACCCCACCCTACCCCCAGTGCAACACCGTCCAGCTCCTACCTGGGTACAGGGCCCGGCTGATCATGCCAGGCATGACAATGAAGAACATGGGCAGGATCTTCAGATAACCCCCCAGCACAGAGCCCCCCTTGGCATGGGACAGATTCTTAGCAGAGAGAGACCTCTGCACGATGACCTGAAAAGGGAGGAGCAGTGGCAGGCTGCTCAGCTTGGTGGGGCTCAGCTCAGCCACACGTGAGCCCTGAGGTGGTCCGGGAACAAGGCCCGACCCTCTCTGCTTCTAGATGCATGGTTTTCCCACAGGGAACCACCCGTATGATGGGCTGGGCCAAGCCTGGCTGGGGCATCACCTGGTCCGTGCACCAGCACCACGTGGCCAGCACCGTAAGCCCGAAAATGAGGCCAGGCCAAGGGATGTCCCCATTCACAGGGTCCCGGAGCATGTGGAAGGCGTCAGACCGGGGGAGATGGCAGGTGGTATTGGGGACTGTGGCATTAGGGATGGCCTGTCTATACCGCTGCTCCAGGCCTGGGTACCAGCCTACCTCCTGAAAGCCTGTGGAGAGAGACCACAGGAAGTGACACGGCCCTGAGACCCCGCTGGGCCTGTCCCATGCCCCTACCCTAGCTTCTAGTCCCATGTGGGGCCCTGGGGCTTGGAACTAGTATAGGATTTGGGAATCGGGGAGGGACATGGGGCTCAGACCCTTAGTTGGTGTAGCGAGAACTTTGCTCATTTGGAACCCAGTGGGGGGGGGGTGGAATAAGGCTCTGTGCTCTGGAAAGTTCCAATCAAACCACGGAGGTGAAAGTCCAAGACAGATCAGTAAGAAGTTTCTACATGATTGGCAGGGGTGGGGGTGGGGGTGGGGAATATATTCAAGTCTCTACCTTACCCAGAAACATGAGGACCAGGGCGCCCCCCACCATGATCACCGTCTGCAAGGCATCTGTGTAGATCACGGCCGTGAGGCCCCCTGTGGACCCAAGGAGAGGGCTCATCAGTGGACACCAACAGGGGGTTCCTCTCTGGGTGCCTACCCTGTGCTTGGCCACACTGAGAAGCCCTCTTAGCAGGTGGATTCTCTCTGTCTGCCTTCCCCCCACTGGCTGGTCCTAGCCACAAGCACTCTGGTCTAGCTCTCTCTCTCCCCAGCAGGTCCTGAGTGTGGCCACTGTGCCTCAGTTAGTTCTTGTTGTTAATATCCTAGGGCTATTCCTCTGCTGTGCTGGGAATTTCCACCTACCCCAACTCCACTGAAATTCCCCAGCTTTGCAGGCTGACTTAGCCACGAGCTGGGGTCCCAAGTGCCCAGACCTGGGGGAGACAGGGGAAAGCGGGCTGGTGGCTTTGTCCAGAGCAGGTCCTGATGACCCCAGTCCCGATAACAATCCCCTAGTCGCACCCCTGCTCACTGCTACATCCCTAGGCATCCCTCTCCACCTCCTTCTGTCTCTTGGTCTCTACTCCTGATGCCACGCCCCAGTGCAACCTGTCCTCGGCCCTACCAGCAATGGTGTAGACGGCTGTCACCACCAGCAGCATCACCGTGGAGAGGTAAAGGTTCCAGCCTAAGGCCATCTGGATGAAGAGAGCTCCAGAGAAGATGTCAGTCTGCAGAGAGCCAGGACCCAGGAGTCCAGGTCACTTGAGGCCCTTGCTGTGGCCACCAGGGTATGTCCCCTCCTGCTCAGCGATACCAAGTGCTGGCAGCCCTCATCCCATGATGAGGGTGAGCCTAGAGTGCTGTGCTGAGGACGGGCTTGACCTTGCAGACACTGAGGGGCCATAGGGAGTGTCGAGCAGAGGAGCCCCACATCCAACTTTGGAACCGGGAACAATGTCATCTGGGGCGCTGATGGGAGAGTCTTTGCCCAGAAGGCAGGGGTGAAGGAATAAAGTGAAGACAAAGGAGGTGAAGCGGGGAGCAGGGGTCGGAGAAGAGAGAGCGGGTCCCCAGAGGCTCGCCGCCTGCTCCCTAGCAGAGCAGAGGCAGCAGAGGCAGCTCCGGCACCCACGGACATGCAGGGGCAGGAGCCCGGTGCAGAGGACCGCACTTCCAGACACGCCTCGTGTTCAGGTTTATTAGAGGACTGTGGAGCGCCCTCTGCCGGAGTGGCCTTGGGCTCATTTTCAAGCTCGGTCCCTGTCAGTCAGTGCCTGCTTGCTGACCCCCTGCACAGCTCTTTAATGAGCCCATCCCAGGTCTACAACAGGGCAAGGTGCAAGGACCCCTGGACTGGGGCACAGGACCCAAACTTCAGTTCCAGTCCCACAGCTACATTCTGTGTGGATGTGGGCAAGCCATCTGCCTTAAGTGTGTTTTCTGAGTGCAGGTCAAGGAAGGAAGAATAAGGACCTTTGTTACTGTAAGATTCTAGGTAATCAATGCATGGTGCTAAATGGAGAATCACTTAACGGAAAGATAAATGAATCAATGAGCTCTAGATGATGGAGTCTTTGAATAGAGGGACTGTCATTTACACAACAGACATTTCTTATTCATCTGTGATCACTGCTGAGCGGGGGCTTGCATTGAAGGTACGTGGTTTCATCCCTTCTTCCTCCCTTCCTTCTACCAATCTATTAGCTGTCCATCCATCCATCCATCCATCCATCCATCCATCCATCCATCTATCCATTCCCTACACCCAACAATAAGCCATGACACAAACTCAGCATTTTCGGGCGGCTGCATAGCTCAGTCAGTTAAGCATCTACCTTCAGCTCAGGTCTTGATCCCAGGGTCTCGGGATGGAGCCCCCGCATCAGGGTCCCTGCTCAGCAGGGAGTCTGCTTCTCCTTCTCCCCCTGCCCCTACCCCTGCTCTTGTGCACATGCTCTCTCTCTCTCAAATAAATAAACTCTTAAAAAATAAACTCAGCATTTTAAAGAAGAAGGTGGCCACACTGGAGTGGGTACTCACAGAAATCTTGGTGAAGATGTAGAGGATAAGAGACAGGACAGACATGTACACCTGGATCCTGTGGCCGCCAAACCGCTTCTTCAGGTACTGCGGCATCGTGACCGCCCCGGCGGCGATGTACACAGGGACGAAGATCCAGCCCAGGGCCAGAAGCAGCCAGGTTGCCTTGGAGAGTGGGGAGAAGTAGGTCTCTACATCCTAGATGCAGAGAGAGGGGCAGCCCCTACCCTAGGGGGAGAACTGAGCCAGGGAACAAGGGACTGGGACCTAATCTTGGTGCTGTGTGGTCTGATGAGTCCCTCTTCCTTCTCCAGGCCTTGATTTCCTCATCTATAAAATGGGTTCTTGATTTACCATGCAGCCTCCCCCAGCACCTCCAAGGTTTCTCTCAACACTAAAGACTGGGATGGGGGTCAGGGAAGCTTCAGACCTCCATTTCCCCCTGAGAAGCCTCCAGGTCAACTTCCTTACATTCCATTCAAAGCCGCCCACAGCAAGACCTCCAGCGGCTCCTGTCCCAGCCAGGCCAATGAACAAGCCACTGCCCACGTTGCTGGACATCAGAGAGGCTCCAATCTGCAAGGCACAAGTGGGGTCAAGGTTCAGGGTCAGTTTTAACCCAAATCAGTCTGGAGCCAGGACCACAGGCCTCAGGAACTGTGGACAGAGCAGGAGCTGGGCTCAGGAAATCTGAGATCAGAGGAAGGAGAGGACATGAGGGAGCACAGAGGAGGAGGGATGGACCTGACATTCACTGGGTACCTATGTATGCAGGCACTGCGCGAGGCATTTAATATGCAGCAATACACTTGATCTTCATGAACATTTCAAGGGATGGGCATTAATCTTTTCAATTTACAGAAGAAGGAAATAATGTTGGGAAAAACAAAGCCACTGGCCTCAGGCCACCCAGTGAGTGAGTGGCCAAGTGGGAAAGAAGGAAAGCCTTGGGAAGCAGGGTCACGTAGGGAGGACAAGGCTCTGCACTGGGCTGTCCATCTGGGGGCCTCCAGAGATGAGGATGTTGAGGGGAAGGAGGAGGTCCCCTCGAGAGGGATTGGAAAGGCCCCCCCGTGACCCCAGTGCCTCCAGGCTCCAGGGCAAGGCCAGGCAGAGGGAGAAGCCAAAGGGCTGACCACAGGCTGAGCCAGCCTCTGAGTTGAGGTCATGTTTCTCTAGGAGGCAGCCAAATACTCAGGCCTTAGAGACACTGACATAAGGACCATAATGGTTAGTACAGTTAGTACGTAAGCAGCATCGCCAAGTGTCGGGCAATGTTCTAAGTTTCTTATGCAGTCCTCACCATAACTCTGGGCCGGATATCCTGTTACATCCCCAGCTGACTGAGGGGGGAACTCAGGCACTGATAAATGACTTGCCGGAGCTCCAGAACCAGTGAGTGATGAACCTTTGAACCCTGGCTCCGGTAACCAGACTGACTCCAGTAATGACTGCACAATTATTGCTGAGCTCCTAATAAGCACTCATTACTATCACCTTTTATTATTGGATGGGATCCTTCGTTGGGCAGGGGGAGGGTCAGAGGGAGGGGCTCTGGAGCCTGGGCAGAGACCAGCCCTTGGGGACAGGCCCCCAGGGCCAGAGGTGTAGACTCTGCTCTGGGCTTGTCCTCTGTGTCAGCCTAATAAAATCACTTCCTCCTGCAAATCCTGACTCTACACTTATAAAATGTGGGGACTCACCTGTTCCCACTGCCTGTTTTAGAGGTTGCTGGGCGGTAGAAAGCGAAAACAAAGGAAAGGTACTGAGGCCTTCAGAGATCAGACCGCAGACAGCATAAAGGCATAGAGATTACAACCGGTTTGACGTTGCTCATTGCCTCAGGCACCTCTGCCGCCACACACTCGGGTGATCCTGGGGATGCTGGTGGGGCCGGCGCTGGAGCACCTAGCCAGGGCACAGAGCACTGGGCCTTAAGGCCCTGAGGCTGCTCTAGGAGCAGGGAGCTGCCTTGAACCCACTCAGCACAGGCTCCTAGCTCACGACTCAAGGAGACATCGGTCATCAGGGTTGGAAGGGGGACCAGATGGGCCCCCTGGGACCAGGGATGCTGCTGCTCCTGCTCTTGGCTTCCCAGCCACACACTCTCTTTGGGGTACAGGATGGGGGGTGAGGCACGTCTCAGGACTGTCACAGACTCCCGTAAGCTCCAGGGTTGTAAATGGGACGGAGATACCCCAAGCAGGGCTGGCTCTGCTCAGGCTGAAGCCTGCTCCCAGGGCAGGAGGCCCAGCTCCACACCACACACACAGCCGTGCCCCACAGAGACGGCCCATCTCCACACTCCACTGGTCTCGGGAGCACCCTCCTCGTGTCCAGAGGCATGGGGTTTCCTCACACCTACAGTGAGACACAGAGTTTCACATGGAGCAGGAAGATCTGCTCTCTGCAGGACCGGATGAGCACCCAGGCCAGCCCCTGGTCACTCCCCCAAATGGATCAGAGAGGTGCCCTGTCCTGCTTCTCGTCCCTGCTAGTGACTCATCTCCAGGGCTGTGATAGGGGGTGGGGCTGGGGATCCAGCAGAGAGGAATGGCCTCCAAGGGGCTTGCTTTCTTTTGTCGAGGGGATGGCAGGCACCACCGGGGACCCAGTTACTCTCCCTGTGAGCTGCCAGGCCCTCCGTCCCCTGCTGTCCTGGGGACTCTCACGCTGAACACACGAGATCTCCCTGACCCGAACTCCTCCTGTCCCAGATACCCGAACCTTCCAGAGAGCTCTGTCAGAATCCTGGGCTTCCTCTCCTCTTTAGTGAGTCTGTCACCTGTGCAGGTGGAGAAAGTGGGAAGAGCCAGCATGGGGTGTAGGGATGGCTGGTGGTGTGTAAGTGCATGCACACGGGCGTGTGTGAGCCGGGTGTGTCTGCGCGTGTACACAGCCGCAGCGCCCTGGGTGCTGACTCTCCTACCATTCGATTTCCAGGCAGGGCGTACCTCCCTCCGTGCTGTTTCAGGAAGAGGAAGTCAGTTTTGCGGACTAAGAGAAACAAGTGAGGCAGGCGGATAGGGGAGGCTGGGGTTGGCAAAGTCGTCAGGATCAGTTCCCTGAGGTTGCTGGGGATGGACGTCTGTGGTCCTCCTCACTGCTCCACGGTACTAAGCAGATACGTCTCCTTCCCATCTCCCGTGGCTGAGGCCAGAGGCTTCCCGGAGATACTCACAGCCCCCCTGCTTCCCTCCTGTTTTCTGTGAGTCTGTCTGTCCAGCTAACGTGAGCTTCTCCAAGACAGGAACGTTCTAGGTTATTTCTTTTGGAGGGCGCTCACCCAAGGTGTGTGTTAACAAGATCGTTCTGGTGGGGGGGGTGACTTGGGGCCATAGAGAAGGAGCCCAGAGTGCCAGGAACCCCACTCATGGGGCTGAGACATTAGCAAAAGAAGACAAGACGAAGATCCAATGGTGGGAGGGGCAGGGAGGAAGATTGACTCACCGGCCACCAGCTCATGGACCTCCCTGCCAGGAAATAGCCACCAATTGTGCCTCGGCTCGCGCGAATGGATGACTGGAAAGGAAGGGGAGAGAGCTGAGGGTTTCTGGAGCTCAGAAACCTGTCCCTGGGCTCAGGCACTGGGGGACCACGAGACCCAGATGGGCAGTTTCACTGGTTTTACTCTACCTGCCTTTGGGAGGGGCACCACCTCTCTCTGGGCCTCACCGTTCATCCTCCAGGGCTGGTGTGAAGAGCCAAGGGGTCAACAGAGGTTAAAGCCTTGGCGAGCAGCACCGTGTTGGGCAAGCGTGCAAGATTCTGGTTATTGCCACCTTAGCCCTCCTTCTGTCCAAACTCCGGTTCAGGAAGTGATTTATACCTGATCTCCTTTCTGCAGGACTCCCACACTGGGGCTAGGATGGCAGAAAGCCCCACAGGCCCAAGCAGAGAGGGGCCCCATTTGGGGCTTCTCTGCCCTGGCCTGAAGTGGGACCACACTGTAGGAGCCCGGCCAGTCTCCTCATCTGAAGAACAAGAGGAGAGTGGATGTGAGTGAGTTCCTCTGGAGCCTCAGGGGCTGGGAGCGTGGATGGCAGGCATGGAAGCAGAAACCTGACTTTATTAAGATGCTAAAAGCTCGGGATGCCTGGGTGGTGCAGTTGGTTAAGCGTTTGCCTTGGGCTCAAGTCATGATCCCAGGGTCTTGGGATTGAGCCCCACATCGGGTTCCTCACTCCGTAGGGAGCCTACTTCTCCCTCTGCCTCTGCTGCTCCCCTGCTTGTGCTCTTTCTGTCTCTTTCTGACAAATAAACAAATAAAATTAAAAAAAAAAATGCTGAAGCCAGCAGGTCTCTGATTGGGTCTAGAGGTGGGAGACATACCTGAAGAAGAGGAAAGGAAAAGAGAAAAGGGGCTTCTTTGCCCCAAGGAAGCATCCCTAGTCACTAGGGAGTGTTGGGAGAGGGGAGGGGCTGGTTCTTGTGAAGCCTTTGCTTGAACTTCACCTGCCACCTGTCACCTCCGGCCCTCGGGCAGGCCAGATGAGCAGAAGGAATTCTTCTCACACGTGAGGAAACTGAGGCCGGAGTCAGGGAGCAACTTGCCCAAGGTCACTGAGGAGTTGGTGCCTTTCCTGCCAGGAGTCGGTGACCAGCCTTTTGCCCATTTCTTCCTCACATCAGCCTTGGGAGGAGGGACTGTTCACCCCGCTGTACAGCTGAGGGAACTGGGGCCCAGAGAGAGTGTGTGACCCAGCCTCAGTAAGTGACTGCCTGGGACTCCCATCACCATCTGCCACCCAGCAGCATCTGAGGGGGCTGGCCCATCTCCCGAAGGGGCCGTGGTGACACCTGCCATGTCTTGCTCCTTGCCATGCCGGGCACTGGGCCAGGTGCCTAAATGTGTCATGTTACTCAGGGCCATGACCCCTCTGTGGAATAGTCTTTATCGTTCTCACTGTCCACATGAGAAAAGGGGGATCACAGAGCATTCGCATGTTCCCAGGGCTCCGGGGCTCTGTCAGCTGGGATCTGAAATCAGGGCTCCCTCCTCTCAGAGCCTGGCCCCCGCTCCAGGGCTAAGGCTCTGGTGGACAGTGGAGAGCAGAAGGACCTTCGGAGTCACCTGGCTCCCTTCCCATGAGCACCCAAACCCAGCTCCATTAGAAAGCGCCATTCCTTGCCAAGACACCCACCGCTGGAGGGGGGTGGGTAGGCCAAGAGTGGAGCGATCACAGAGCTGGCAATCCTGGCATGGGAAGGAGGGCAGGAGTGGGGATGGGGGATGGGTGGGGCCAAAAGCCGCAGATGCACAGAGACAGGGAGTTGGGGGATGGGGGTCCTTGCCTGGTCTGCCTCTGCTTGCTATGTGCCCTCAGGCATGTCACATCCCTCTCTGTGCCACAGTCTGCCCATCTATAAAAGAAGGGACTGGAGAGAAGGATTTCGGAAGGATTTCTGCATCTTATACCTGTGCCTCCCTAATCCACCTTCCTTCTGCCCACCCTGCCCCAGCTTCACCCCCAGCCAGAGAAGGGAGCTGTCTCTGCCTCCCCTGTCA
Organism: Mustela putorius furo; assembly: GCF_011764305.1. Taxonomy (NCBI): domain Eukaryota; kingdom Metazoa; phylum Chordata; class Mammalia; order Carnivora; family Mustelidae; genus Mustela; species Mustela putorius. Next base: position 37,611,053 of record NW_025422005.1, on the reverse strand, counting down.
GCCTCCAGCCTCCAGGACTACTCACCCAGACCCCCACACCAATGACAAAGATGAAGTAGACAACCAGGACCCCGATGTCGTAGGCGTGCAGGCTGACTCCGGAGCCTAGCGCTGAGCGTGGAGCTGTCACAGTCCTGACCCCATTTCCTGACGCTCCAGTCCCCATTGTTGCCAGCTCCATGCTTCTCTGTTAGAGTCACTCACCGCCGGTTGGACTTTGAGGCGCTCCTGGCTTCGTCTCTTCCTTTAATGATTAAACAACCCCAAGTGCCATTAGTTGCTAAGAAAGCTCTGAGCCCCAGTGGCACGGAAAGTCCTGCTCCCCTTTCCTCCTAACTGCCACCCCATCCTCTGTGGGACTCTCTCCCTTGCCCTGCCCCCAGTACACACACACACACACACACACACACGTACACACACATGCACACTCCCACCCTTGAGAGCAGCAGGAGGAGGAAGAGGAGGAGGAGAGGAGGAGAATCCTGGAATTCTGGAGCTGGGAGGGACCTCCGAAGTCGAGCAGTTCAAACTCCTGTTTATGTGGAGGGGAAACTGAGGCCCAGAGAGGCTAATGGTCACACAGGGAAGTAAGGTGGAGCTGGGACTAGAGTCCAGATTTCTTAGTAGTGAGTTCAATGCAATTTTCCTCATTCCCAGAAGGAAGACCAGGGAAACAGGCCTGTGACCCTTGCCTCTACCATGTCACGTACTGCTACTTCCACTCCCCCACCCCCGCCAGCTGTCATTTTTCTTTTTATTTTCTAGTGTAGGAAACTGAGGCCCAGGAAGAGACATTGTTCATTCCAAGTCACACTGTGGGCCCGAATTCACCCCTGCTGGGTGCTAGGACAAGTGGATTGTCCTGGAAAAGACAGACAGCTCACTGTGCCCAGAAGTCCTGCTACCCAGGACCCAGGCGGCCTGCTTTCCCATCGCAGCAGCACATCTCACTGAACTGCAGAGTGACCATGGACAGACCGCCCTGACCACCCCCCAGGCCCATGTTCACAGACACCCCACGCTGAGCACCTTCCCCTCTCATTTTACCTAACCCGAAGCCGGCAGCCTGGGCCTGCAGCAGCATCTCCTCTGATGCATCTGAGACCCATCAGTGAGCCAGCCGGCCATCTGAGCAGCCCAGAGTCCAGAGAGTGCCAGCAAGGGAGCGAGAGAAGTGCTGAAACCTTGAGGATAGATATGTGAAGCTTGTAATACAAAGCCCAAGCTTTGACCTGTCAGTGAGCCCCAGACATCACCCCCCTCCCCAGCGCCTGTCTAGTTTTGCTCTATGTTATTTGTGTCCCAGCTCAGGACAAATTAAAAACAACAACTTAAGGGCACGAGAGGCAAGGCCATGCAGGGCGGCGCGGGAGCCCGGGCAGACGGCCGCACAGCGCATGCGCATCCTCACGACCCGCTAACATACGAAGGATGACGAGGAAAGACAGGCCAAACTGGAGCGAACAAACCGACAAGTTAGGTTCCATCCACGCTCGGCCAAGGGCGTTCCCACACAGCAGCTGAGGGTCTGCGTGCACCGAGAAGCACCGAGGAAAGATCACCGTGTGGCCATTACGGATTTCCATTTAGTCAGCATGGATCAGGGAATCCAGACAGGAAGAGTTGCTTCCAAAATGGGTTAACAGTGTAGACAGGTGTTGGCATTCAAGGATGAGGCCTCACATATGCAGGAAATCCTCTCCGAGAGGTCCCGAGACGGAGGATGTGGTCTCGCTGTGGCTCTCGCTGGAGCGACGCACCTGCGCTGCACCTGGCTCGGGGGCGGGGACACCTCCCAGGCTGGCGGGAAGACAGCGGCTCATGCAGGACCGTGCCTGCGGCACAAGGCATGCCAAGATTTGCCCACCTGCTTCCTTCTAGCTGAGGGGCTTATGGAAGGAGCAACAGAGTCCGGTCAGGAGGGCTCCAGGGAGGGCCCTCTCATGGAGTGCCACAGAGGGGCAGCAGACCGGGGAGATGGAGAGACTCAGGTCTGGCTGACAATAGCCCCTTCCCCCCACCCCAGGAATGCAGAGTAGCCCACCTTGGAAGGGGGACCTACAGGAAGAGCGGTTAATTTTAGATGAAGTTAGGGTGTATAACATATGGTGTGGGACGTTATAATTCCTAAGTAGTATCTGCAGTAAGACTGTGTTCTTCGAGTTACAGTGGCCCTGGGCATGGCTATGGCTTCCTGGTCAGGGGGACATGCTTGCAACTGGTCTAGGGGGGACAGAAGAACCATACTTGAGAAAGCTGCTTTTCCTACATCCTCTTTATTCCATGTGTAGTTCTCAGTAAGTAGAAGCCCAGGAGCTTGACTTCCGGTGTTCAGGGCCTGTGTCTCCCTTAGGCTTCAGGCTGTGCCATCATTGAAGAATCTGGAAAGCAGTGTTCTTGGAATTCTGGGGCCAGTGACTCCCTCCAGACTTACAGCCTTGTCTTGGAAGGTCATCACCCAAAATGCAGTCCCTTTGGACAAACTGTTCCCTCCCTATCCTCCCGAGGCTGTGTTTGGCCTGCCCTTCCCCACCCTCCTGATGGCTGCTCACATCCAGCCATGTCCAGGGCCCAGGGCCTGTGGCCTCTCTACCCTCCAGCTCCTCCCCGGTAGGCTGTGCACAGCCGCCACAGGGTCCAGGTTGTCCCCTCAGCAGTCTCCTCATGTGAGGCTCCTCCTCCCCTCGTGCCCTCAGAGTTTGGGTCAGAATCCTTGCACTTCTTAGGTGCTGCGTGTCTGGAAGGGCCACATTCCCCATTTGCCCCCACCTCCAGGTGGGGCAGGTGCCCCCACATCTGTGCTATGTCCTCCTCCACCATGCCTTCCCAGAAGACTCCTCTCCCCTAGCCTGGGGAAGGTCCCCCTCCCTCCCATTTATCTCACTGATGTGGACTTAATAGGTATGAGCCCTTTCAGGGACCTGGGTGCCTCATTCCTGTTCCTGTCCCTGGGAACGGACTCAAGTCAGCACTTAAAGAGTGGAGGACATTTCTGATAGATTGTGCTGGGGAGAGAAGGGCAGGGAGGCACAGCAGGAGCAGACAGGGCCCCTAGGCAGAGGGAGGCAGGAACACCATGGAGAAGTTGTACGCAGGTGTGGTGTGTTCAGGGAATGGCTTGTGGAAGGGACAGGGGCTGCAGCTTAGGGTCTGGAGGGAGAATGTGGAGGCAAGGAGGTATGGGAAGAAGGGGGTGGTGAGACATATTCTAGAAAATCCCTCTGGGAGAACACAGGCAGCAACCTCTTCAACCTCAGCTGCAGCAACTTCTTCCTAGAAACATTGCCAAAAGTAAGAGAAGCAAGGGCAAAATGAACTATTGGGAATTCATCAAGATAAAAAACCTTTTGCACAGCAAAGGAAACAACAAAACCAAAAGAAAACAGCCAGAATGGGAGAAGATATTTGTAAATGACATATCAGATAAAGGGCTAGTATCCAAAATCTATACAGAACTTATCAAACTCAACACCCAAAGAACAAATAATCCAATCAGGAAATGGGCAGAAGACATGAACAGACATTTCTGCAAAGAAGACATCCAGATGGCCAACAGACACATGAGAAAGTGCTCAACTCCACTCAGCATCAGGGAAATACAAATCAAAACCACGGTGAGATACCACCTCACATCAGTCAGAATGGCTAAAATTAACAAGTCAGGAAATGACAGATGCTGGTGAGGATGCGGAGAAAGGGGAACCCTCCTACACTGTTGGTGGGAATGCAAGCTGGTGCAACCACTCTGGAAAACAGCATGGAGTTTCCTCAAAAAGTTGAAAATAGAGCAATTACACTACTGGATATTTACCCCAAAGATACAAATGTAGTGATCTGAAGGGGCACCTGCACCCCAATGTTTATAGCAGCAATGTCCACAATAGCCAAACTATGGAAAGAGCCTAGATGTTCATTGACAGATGAATGGATAAAGAAGATGTGGTAGATATCTACAATGGAATACTATGCAGCCATCAAAAAATGAAGTCTCACCCATTTGCAACAGTGTGAATGGAACTAGAGGGTATTATGCTAAGCGAAATAAGTCAATCAGAGAAAGACAATTATCATATGATCTCCCTGATATGAAGAATTTGAGAAACAAGACAGAGGATCACAGGGGAAGGGAGGAAAAAATGAAACCAGACAAAATCAGAGAAGGAGACCAACCATAAGAGACTCTTAATCTCGGGAAACAAACTGAGGGTTGCTGGAAGGGCGGGGGCATGGGAGGGAAGGGAGGGCTGGGGATGGACACTGGGGAAGGTATGTGCTATGGTGAGTGCTGTGAATTGGGTAAGACTGATGAATCACAGACCTGTACCCCTGGAACAAATAATACATTATATGTTAATTAAAAAAAAAAAAAAGCAAAGAAAATCTCTCTGGGGGCTAGGATGATGTAGATGAGGGAGCTGGCAGAACAAATTAATGAGACTGGAGCCTAGTGGAAAGGATAGAGAGGAGAGAGTCCTGGCTATTCTTACTGAGCTGGAAGTGTGTCTATCTTTGCAGCTTCCTCTCTCACCGTGTCCCTTTCCTTGACTGTCGTGTCAGGGCCAGGACACTCCATGGCGGGCGCCCCGCCCCTCGATGGTCCTTCCCTTTGACTCCCAGTGCCTGTAAGCCCTCACTCCCTCTGCAGAGCCACGAGTGAGCCACCTTGGATTGTTCCATTCCTGAAAGGACCCACGCTGTAGCGAGGGTGGGTAGGGCAAGAAGCCCTTGGCTAAGGGAATGAGGCACTAATGGCAAGATCTTGAGCATGAGGCATGAAATGCTGATGATACGAAGTAGGCTGGGGCCCCCTGAAGCCACAGTGGGATCGGTGTTTTCCATGGGGAAGGAAACCACCTATCATGCTGCTGCCTGGGTATCTGCCTCTCCTCAGGCACTCCAGCCCCAGGCCAACCCCAGGCAGGCTCTGTTGTAGCTCTGGCTGGCCTCGCCCTCCCTTCTTGCAAGTTCTTCTGGAAAAACCACTCGAAGCCAACCTTCCTGCTATGAACTTCCCCTTCCAGAACAATGAGGGGTAAGGACTACATTTGCCAGCACATGCCAGAAGTTTTGGGTAGGTCACAGCCCACGTATGATCGAAATTGTGATGCTTGCTATGGGAGCTGCCTTCATAATTCCCATTTTGTTAGGCGAGGAGAAGAGCTCATTGGTGATATCCTGTAGTTATGACTTATTTGGATTTTGAATTTAGTTTTGGTTTCCTCTAACAGCTGGTCTATATTTTCTCCTAATCCTATGTCTCTAGGGAGAGAACAGAGAAGGTGGATGGGTCTATAGAAGGGGAGAAATCAGCTCCGCTCGGCTTCCTCTCATGGGACCTCTGAGCAGGGCACAGAGATGGCTGGACTGGGGTCTGGATCTGGCTCCTCTCCTGTCATGCTTCCCTTAGCCACCCTTCCTTCGCTGGCCACCTCTGTTCTACCCCCACCACTTTGCTTTATCTCTCAGCTCCTGTGGCCAATGATTCCCACTCCCCTGCCAGGGACCCATCATCTGATCAACTGAAACCCAAATGCAATTCCACTGGACTGATCTCTGAGCACAGCGCGCTAGACTTCATCAGGGCTGTGCCATCACACAATTCCGGGGGCACCTTCCCCCAAGAATGCATCAGTGGTGCCCTGGCACCATGGAAGGCAGTGGCTGTCCTCTCTGCAGGAGGGAGAGAGGTAAGTAGGGCCCGGGAGGCCTGCAGAGGCCTTGGCTTTTTCATGGCTCCGCCCCACCCCCCACCCCCCCCAGCCACTGAAAGGCCAAGGCTTCTGGAGGGCTCCCAAGTCAGGATTGCACAGTGGGGAAGGGGGGAGGCCCCAGGTGGGCAGGCTTGATGCTAAATTCCAAAAAGAAAGGATTGTTAAATAGAAGAAAGGAGGAAGAAAGACAGTGACAGAGCCCCAGTGTTGGGGACAAGAGATGAAAGAAAAAGAAGAGGGTTACAAGTTCCAGACATTACAGATGCAACACTGTCAGACCCACTGACCCCTACCTGTGCTGCCCGGCCTGGACAGAACCTCCTGGGTTCGGCTGTCAGCCTCAGGATCCCTGTCCTCAGCAGCTGTGGCCAGGCTCCCAGAGCTCAGGTTGTGGTGGGTGAGCCCTGGCTCGTCCCGCAGGTGCAGGCATGGGGAGGGCCCCAAACCTCCCTGCAGCCCACCGGGCCGGTTCTGAGGAATTGCACTTGTCCTGGCTCTGTGACGTTGTTTTGGGGTAAAGAGAATTTATTCTGTGCTCAGGGCTCTCCAGGACCCCAGGGTCAGACCAGGAAGACCACAGCTCGGAGTTGGCTGCCGAGTCTGCGGAGACAGCCCTCCCACACCCAGGCAGACAGGTTTCCCTGGGCAGACAGGTTTCCCGAGGCATTGATTGGAGCTTGGGAGAAGGTCTGGGGTTGGGTCACAGCTCATGCACAGGTGTGATTGGCACGTGCACACACAGCTGAGCCACAGGGGTGACCGGCACGTGCACACACACACAGCTCGTGCACTGGTGTGACTGGCATGTACGCTCTGAGGCACAGGTGTGACTGGCACATGCACACACACACATACACACACACACAGCTCATGGACAGGTGTGACTGGCATGTGTACACACACATAGCTCATGTACAGGCATAACTGGCACATGCACACAGAGCTGAGCCACAGGGGTGACCGGCACATGCGCACACACATACAGCTCGTGCACAGGTGTGACCGGCATGTGCGCACACACATGTGCATGTGTACATACACTTAACCAGCAGCTTGTCTAAGAAATGCTGTGAAGTCGTCCTGAATACACAGACTCTCAAGTCAGATGAGTGCAAGTTCATTTAGGCTCCTACGTGCGCCAGCTGGGGGATGGAGGCAAAGCCCTTCACCTTTTTCTGTCCCCTTTTCTCTTCTCTAAAATGGTGATAGTAACTATCTCAAGAGTCTTTGGAAGAATGAATTAACACAGTGGATTTGAAATTGTCTTATCAGTGGCCAAGTCCAGTGTCTGTGGGAGGCCTGGCTGTTAGCTGAGCCCCCATGGGGGTTTCGGCCTCCGTCATGAGCCCCTGTGGCCAGACTGCGATGGCTGACTGGTGGGTCGGAGAGTCACAGATGGGGTAGGAATTCGAGCCCTGGGTCTGCTGCTCACTAGCTACACTGTGATGGAAGAGTTATTTAACCCACAAAGTACAAAATTTTGCATCTGTAAAATGAGGTAAAAACGCACTGGAAAAATAGAGAAGTGGGAAAATGAAATAGATGACATGTATGTAATGAGATGCTGAACTCGGGGCTGCCAGACTATTTCTGTCTTGGGTTTGGCTGCGGTCCAAAGGGTGAGAATGCTCTAACAGGTGCCTGACCCCGCCCACACACACCTAAATGTGAGACAGAACTCCTAGGGAGCCTTGCCGAGGTGGCCTTGGCAGTGGCAGAGCTCAGCGTGTCTGTGGCCCCGCCACCACCCCTCAGCAACAACACTGCGTCCACCCTGAAGTCCACGGGCCCCAGCTGCTCCCGGCCAGAGGCTGAGAATGGCTGGCACCGTGCATGTCCTTTCCTGCAGGAAGCGTGGCTCATCTAATGGGCATCTCTGGCTGGAGGATTCTTCCCAGCCAAGGAGAAATCTTTTTAAAGCTCCCTAGAATCTCCCTGTCCTTCCCTCTTCCCTCCCAGTTACCCCCTGCTTCCTCCCTTTTGTCCTCTAGTTGCTTCCCCCAGCTAATCTCTCGCCTGTCTGATGTGGTCTCTGTGACAGCTTCCCGAAGGGACTGTGTGTGCACCATCCCTCTCTTGAATTCTGGGTTATATGAGACCCCACTATAACTCCTATTAGTTGTGTTATAACTGCTTGTCTGTTTCCCCTGTTAGGGGCGAATTCCTGGAAGGCAAAGGTTTGTTGGATTCATTTCTGTCCCTAGGGTATAGCCCAGGGCCTGGTACACCTTGGATTACTGTTACATTTTCATCAAATAAATGAATGAATACATATGGCATTCGTTTCCTCCTTTCCTCTGAAAGCTCTTTATAAAGTATAAAACTCAAAACCATGCAAACTAATACATATCAGCTGGGACTAAGTTTGTATATAATACATACCCAAGTTAAGAGTAGCTTAAACATGGGGCGCCTGGGTGGCTCAGGGGGTTAAAGCCTCTGCCTTTGGCTCAGATCATGATCCCAGGACCCTGGGATTGAGCCCCACATTGGGCTCTCTGCTCAGCAGGGAGCCTGCCTCCTCCTCTCTCTCTGCCTGCCTCTCTGCCTACTTGTGATCTCTGCCTGTCAAATAAATAAATAAAATCTTTAAAAAATAAAAAGAGTAGATTAAACAAGAAAGATTTTTTTTTTTCCACACAAAAGTCTGGAAGTAGAGTGAACAAGACTGGTAAGGTTAGTTCACAACTTCTTAAGAGAACTGAACTCCTTTTATCTTGTTGCCCTACCATCTTCCATCTCATTGTTAAAAATGGCTGCTCCCACTCCAGCCATTGCCTTGATATTCCAGTGTACATGTCCTGAAAATTACACACAACATTTCCACTGATTTCCCGTTGCCCAGAACTCAGTCATGCAGTCCCATCTAGGCTTCAGGAAAGGATGGGAAATGCTGTTAAGATTTTGGGTGGGGGCGCCTGGGTGGCTCAGTGGGTTAAGCCGCTGCCTTCGGCTCAGGTCATGATCTCAGGGTCCTGGGATCGAGTCCCATATCGGGCTCTCTGCTCAGCCTGCTTCCTTCTCTCTCTCTCTGCCTGCCTCTCTGCCTACTTGTGATCTCTCTCTCTGTCAAATAAATAAATGAAATCTTTAAAAAAAAAAAAAAAAAAAGATTTTGGGTGGCCTGTGCCCCGGCAAGAATCTGTTTTTTACTCATTAACAGAGAAGAATGGATGCTGGGGGATCCTAGGAGACCCACCCTTTATAGTCCAAACAGCACACCATTGTCTTATTATCACTGTCCACTAGCTCTGATTTAAAATGTGTACCCAAGCTGAAAAGTTATACATTTGGAATGATTGGATTATTATATATTTTTTTAATTTCACACAATGCTAGCCACAAATTTTTCATTTTCTAATTTCTATATAATACACAAAGAAATGAAGATAACGTTATTGCATATAGATCCATAAGAGCCGGGACTCTGACACACTGGTTCAGAAACCCTCCCTATGGAAAGGAGACGCTCACGAGTAAAGCCTAAATGGTTCTGCCCTATTAAATGTGCTTACTCTGAAGTATCATTTTCAGAAGTTACCACATCAAATAAGGAATAGAGGCATCGTCCTCACTTCATAGTGGGAGGAAGGAAGGCCCTGAGAAGTCAGCATGTTTCCCAGGACCACAGGACCTTGGGCAGAGTTTACAGGAGGACAGAGATGGACACCCAAGACCACCAGCTACAAGATCGGTGCTCTGTCCTTTTTGTCACCCTGCCCCAGGGCTTCTTGGAAAGGGTGATGGTTGTGCTCTTTCCTCCCAAGCCCCCCAAGAAGGTGTGCGTTCAGTCGCCACTGGGGAGGAGGCTGGTGAGCACTAAGCTGAGAGGCACAAGACACACCATCCTGGGTTTATTGAAGACTCGAGTGTTCCTGTTGGGACAGAAGATGGGGCTGGAGGACTTGCACTGAGCTCCACACTGCCTGCAAAGGACACAGGGGCTCGTATTGGGTGTAGTGATGCAGCACAGCAGCTCTGAGATCAGGAAATGTTTGTTCTCTTTTCATGGAAGGCAAGTTTTGACCCTCAACTTTCTGGTGAGAAAACGGAGGCTCAGAGAGTTCCAGCCACTGGTCCGCCCAGAGGCAGGGGCAGGGCAGAGTAAGAGTTGAGCACGAGTCTCCCCCGCGGCTCAGCCTCTGTGGAACGCCCCCTCCCTTTCTCCCTCCCCAGGCCACTCCACTGCTCTGACCCCTGGCTGCCGCTCCCTGCCCACCAGACCGGACCAGGATCACTACCTAGATTATTCTGCAGCTAGAAGCCTGATAGCCTGTGAGGGCCTGTTGGAATCAGGTCCCATCGACTGGAGAGAGGAAATCTCACCGAGAGAGAGACTTGCCCCTTGTCAGGCTCGCAGTGCCTACTCGGCTGGACTCCATTGTCTGTCCTTTCCCTTCCCTGCAGGAATTATGTGAGGACGTTTCCTCATTTCTGTAGGCCTCCTGGCTCTCCTGCATCCCGAGGTGGCAAATGTGATGGGCAGATACGGCCTTTGTTGCCTGCAGCAGATAGGGTCTACTCTAGCTCACTGACCTCAGCAAACCTAGTAGGGTTTAAGGAGAATCATCCTGGGATGGCTATCCAGCTAGTCGCTGGCTCTGGTGGGGCACTGATCCATAGTGATCAATAAATGGTCAATCAGTAAGACACCAGTCAATCATCAATTCATTTGTACTTATCAGCATTCACAGCTCCTATGGCATATCACTGTGCTTGGCCTGTGACTGGAGAAAATAAAGTGGAGAACGACCCTTCCTTTAAGGAGACTGAGCTGGAGAGCTTAGAGGTAGCAAGAGAGAAAGGAATAGGGGATGAGAAGTAAGACAAGCATAGGGCCGAAGGACACAAGCTTATTAACTGTGTGACCCTAGGCATGTGGCCTCACTTCTTGTAGGCTCCATCTTCTGAGACCCAGCTTGGCTGGTGTGAATGCGAAAGGAGAGGGTACAAAACCCTTTGCCAGTAGTTTGCGCTGTCTTGGTGATAGCTGGCAAACGCAGGTTGAAGGCGCACAACTATAGCTATTTACAGTCCTATCGGAATTCAGAGAAGGGAGAGAGTCATATGTGGATTCTCTTCAAAGGCCCTGGCTTGCAGAGTAGGTCCTTCTGACACCTGTGGGTCTACCGCCCCAGAAAGGTTTCCCTTTTCAGAACATGCAGTACAAGAGATGGCCACTGGGAGGAGGAAGAGGACAAAGTTTGGCATCTTCCATCTGGCTGTCCCCCTAGCTGTGGAACCACTAGGTGACTGCCCTTTCCTCCACTAGGTGACTGCACTCCCCCACCTTTCACCTTGTATTTGAAACTAAACTTCCACGTACCATATCTGTTGATAGATGGGGACTCACTAGGTTTTTCGTGTTGCAGTAAGATGTCAAAAGTTCCCAAAGACATTCCTGGCATGTGGGAGCCCGTGTGTCAGAAAAATATCTTGATTCCATTTTCTCTACCCTCCATCTTGCTCCAATACTTTTCCCCAGTTGTCTGTGTCACTCTCCCAATAGATCTCTGGAAATACGCAAATATCTGCAATTTTCTGTATTTCTCTGAACTTTTGGAAACTTTCTCTGGAATGCTGTCACTATTTCTCTGAAATATTCAGAAGCTTCTTGAAATGCTGTGACTTTCTGTAAATCTCTGGATTTCTCTACTCTTCAAAACCACATATGCTCTCTGAGTCTCAGTGACTCTCAGTCCATCTGTCTACCACAGCTCATTATCATCTCACAAACGTTGTTGGGCAAAAAATTAAAAAAAAAAGAGGGGGGCTACTTGTGACAAACGTTTCCCACTCACCAGCTTCGGGAAGCGCTTGCCTCCTAGCTCAGAGCTACACCTTTCTTGCTTGGGGGGAAGGTGGAGATCAGATGACTTCCCAGCAGGGAAGAGCCAGAGGAAAGGACCAGGCATTTGGAGTCCATCCAAAGAGTCTCGATTCCCGGGTCCTCATCGTACTCTTTGTGTGACCTTGGGACAAGTTGCTTCTGCCTCTCCATCTCTCTCCTAATCCTGTGAAAACAATCCTGCAAGGTTGCTGTAAGAAGTAGAGAGAGTAAGAGGTAGTCAGGTGTAAATGCCTGGTGAATGCCCACTGCTTTCAGTAAGAGTTCAGAGGATGGAGAGGATTGCCGGTGTGTTTCCTAAACCCTTGGCAGGGAGGGGCAGTGTTCAGAGTCCGCCGCATTTCAGAAATCGCTTCGTAAGCCTGTGATATTGCCTTCTCTGCAGATTCCGTGAGACTGTGGACCTGCAAGAGTTACTTTTTTTTCCCCCAGCTTTGAGGTATAATTGTTAAATAAACTTGTTAATACATTGAAAACATAGGATGTGATGATTTCATATACATTTACACTGTGAAATGAACCCACAATCAGGTTAATTAACACATCTGTCACTTCACATAATTACCTTTTGTTGTTGTTGTTGAGAATGCTAATATCTATTCTCTTAGCAAATTTCAAGTATACCAGGCAGTATTAGTGACTACTGTCACCAAGCTGTGTGTCACACACTCAGAACTCATTTATTCTGTAACTCTAAGTTTGTACCTTTAGCAAACAGATCTCTCTTCCTCTATCCGCGAGCTCCTGGCAACCACCGTTCTATTCTGTTTTCGTGAGTTTGACATTTTTTGGTTCCACATACAAGTGACACCATAGAAGTATTTGTCATTCTCTGTCTGGTTATTACACTTAGCAAAATGCCCTTTGGTTCATCCTTGTCACAATACCAAGATTTCCTTCTATTTTTAAGGCTGAATAATATTCCCATGTATATTTTTATATATTTATATGGGGATATATACTTATATATTATGTAATATATAATGTTGATACAATATAGTATTATTAATATCATACTAATATTTATATAATATATAATAATACATAAATCACTTTGGATGGTATGGGCATTTTAACAATAGTAATTCTTCCAGTCCCTAAACACAGTGTATCTTCCCATTTGTTTTTCAGTTCCTTTCATCAATGTTTTATAATTTTCTTTGTATGTATTTTCACCTCCTTGGTTAAATTTATGCCTATATTTTATTCTTTTTGGTACTGTTGTAAATGGGGATCATTTTCATAGTTTATTTTTCAGATAGTTTGTTTTAATGTATAGAAATATGGCTAATGTTTATATGTTGATTTTGTATCCTGAAACTTGACTGAATTTGATTAAATTAAATTAAATTAAATTGAATTGATTAAATTAAATTTGATTAAACTTGATTAAATTTAAGATTTTTTAAAGATTTTATTTATTTATTTGACAGAGAGAGATCACAAGTAGGCAGAGAGGCAGACAGAGAGAGAGGGGGAAGCAGGCTCCTCGCTGAGCAGAGAACCCGATATGGGACTCGATCCCAGGACCCGAAGATCATGACCTGAGCCGAAGGCAGAGGCTTAACCCACTGAGCCACCCAGGCGCACCTTGCCTATTAATTTTAAGAGTTTTTTGGTAGAAGCTTTAAGGTTTTCTTTAGATAAGATCATGTCATTTGCAGAGACATTTTACTTCTTCCTCTCTGATTTGGATATCTTTTATTTTTTTTCCCCTAGTTGCTTTGGCTAGGGCTTCCAGTGCTGTACGAATAGGCATGGTTGGAATGGATACCTGTGTTTTGCTCCTGATCTTAGGAGGAAAAATCTTGCAGCTTTTCACCATCAAGTATAATGTTAGCTATGGGCTAAGCTCAACGTCTTTACTACGTGGAGATGCATTTCACTTATACCTAATTTGTTAAGGTACTTTCTGTTTATATCTAATTTCTTTCTTTCCATTTACATCTAATTTCTGAATAATTTTAAAAAATATTTTTTTTATTTATTTGACACAGAGAGAGAGCACAAGCAGGTGGGGCAGCAACAGAGGGAGAGGGAGAAGCAGACTTCCCACTGAGCAGAGAGCCCAACCTGGGGCTCTGGGATCATGATCTGAGCTGAAGGCAGATGCTTAACTGACTAAGCCACCCAGGTGCCCCTGAAATTTTTAATCACAAGAGAGTGTTGACGTATATTCCATCTATACTTAATTTGTTTAACTTTTTTTTAATCACGAAAAGATGTTGACTTTGTCAAATGCTTTTCCTACATTTATTGAGATGATCATATGGTTTTAATTCTTTATTTTATAAAATGGGCATCACATCTATTGATTTGTGTAGGTTGGTCCATACTCACATCCCACGCATAAATCCCACTTGATCATGGTGTATTGTCCTCTTACTGTGCTGTGTGGTTTTGTCCGCTAGTACTCGGCTGTAGATTTTTACATTTGCATTCATCAGGAATACTGGCCTACAGTCTTCTGTTCCTGTAGTGGTCTGTCCGACTTTGGTATCAGGGTAATGAAGGCCTCACAGAATGCTTTTGGAAGTATTCCCTCCTCTCGAGTTTCTTGGGAAGAGTTTGAGAAGAATCGGTATTGATTTTTTACATATATTTGGTAGAACTCACCATTTGGTCCCAGAGTTCTTCTTTGGGAGATTTTTGATTGTCGATGCAAAGTCCTTATTTATTATTGATTTGCTCATATGTTCTATTTCCCTGATTCAGTCTCTGTGAGTTGTATGTTTCTAGGAATTTACCCATTTCTTTGTGGTTTATCTAATTTTTTGGGGGTATACTTGTCCATGTAATCACATGTATTTCTGTTTTATCAGGATGCAAAGTTGCCTCTTTCATGACTGATTTAATTTACTTGAGTCTTCTCGTTTTTTTCTCAGTCTAGCTACAGTTTTGTTAGTTTTGTTCATCTTTTCAAAAAACTGACACTTAGTTTTGTTGATTTTTTCTATTATCTTTCTAATGTCCATTTCATTTATTTTCAGCCTGCTTTTTGTTATTTCCTTTCTTCTAACAACTTTGTGCTTGCTTTGGTTTTCTTTTTCTATTTACTTGAGGCGAAACTTAAGGTTGTTTATTTGAGATCTTTCTTTTTTTCTTAATGCAAGCATTTATTGCTATGAATTGCTTGCTTTGAACATGCAGTATCAAGATTTAGAAACCAGGTGAGGCAAGAGAGCAGATTTCAGCCTCATCCTCTGGGGCTCACTTTAGCGAGAAAGAGTAAAGCATTTGTTTTGTTGACTGTTTCCTTTGCTCCTCAGTAGCTTTTGATCTCGATGAAGTCCCAAAAGTTCATTTTCGCTTTAGTTTCCTTTGCCATTGGAGACATGTCTTGAAAGAAGTTGCTGTGTCCAATGTCGAAGAAGAAAAGGCAGCCCATGGAATGAGAGAAGATATTTGCAAAAGACGCTACAAAGGGCTGATATCCAAGATCTATAAAGGACTCCTCAAACTGGACTCAAAAAATGGATAATCATGTCAAAAAATGGGTGGAGGACATGAACAGACACTTCTCCAAAGAAGACATACAAATGGCTAACAGACACATGAAAAAATGTTCATCATCATTAGCCATCAGGGAGATTCAAATCAAAACCACACTGAGATACCACCTTACACCAGTTCAAACAGCCAAAATTAACAAGACAGTAAACAGCAAGTGTTGGAGAGGATGTGGAGAAAGATGAACCCTCTTGCACTGTTGATGGGAATGCAAATTGGTGCAGCCACTTTGGAAAACAGTGTGGAGATTCCTCAAAAAATTAAAAATAGAGTTACCTTATGACCTTGCAATTGCATTATTGGGTATTTACCCCAAAGATACAGATGTAGAGAAAAGAAGGGCCATCTGTACCCCAATGTTCATGACCACAGTCGCCAAACTGTGGAAAGATGCCCTTCAACAGGTGAATGGATAAAGAAGATATGGTCTATGTTTACAATGGAGTATTATGCCTCCATCAGAAAGGATGAATACCCAACTTTTGTATCAATGTGGACAGGACTGGAGGAGATTATGCTGAGTGAAATAAGTCAAGCAGAGAGAGTCAATTATCATATGGTTTCACTTACTTGTGGAGCATAAGGAATAATATGGAGGACATTAGGAGAAGGAGAGGAGAAGGGATTTGGGGGAAATTGGAGGGGGAGATGAACCATGAGAGACTGTGGACTCTGAGAAACGAATTGAGGGTTTTGGAGGGGAGCGGGGTGGGGGATTGGGTGAGCCTGGTGGTGGGTATTAAGGAGGGCACATATTTCATGGAGCACTGGGTGTGATGCATAAACAATGAATCTTGGAACATTGAAAAAACTAAAGTTTTTTAAAAAAGAGTAAAGCATTTGGAGACACTTTAGACACTACCTTGGTAGACCCCATCTGCCTACAGTATTCAGCGTTGGGTAGAGACTGCTTGGGCAGCTGGAAATCTGAGCTGTTATGGGACAGTATGTCTATGTTTAGCTTTGAGGCTGGTGTGGTCCAGTAGAACTTCCACTGTGATGGAAATATTCTAAGCCTATGCTGTTCAGGATAGTAGCCTTTGACCACATGTATCTATTGAGCACTTGAAATGTGCAATTGAGGAACAAAAATTTTAATTAAATTAATTTAAATATAAATAGCTACATATCTTTTAAGTGTCTTGAGATCACTTCCTCAGGATCCAGCATTCATGAATTCAGGGTCATGGGTCCCCAGGGGCATTACCAAGGAAACCTGGAGAAGATTCCCCTCTGTTCTTACCCTTAGAACTGTGGTGACCTCTTCACGGGTGTTATGGTCTTTAAACAAACAGTGGTATTGATCAAAAACACTGATGTGAATTTCGAGGATCATTTTGCCTTCTCCCAGGCTGTCCTTCAGGAAAACAGTGCAATTCATATAATAGTGAACACTTTTTCCAGAAAGTTCTCTCTTCTCCTACAAGTAAACCAGTTGGGATTGTGATCCTGAGATCTGCCCACTTCCACATCTTCTGCTCGCTGTGGTGGGGAAGCTGGCAGTGGCTCTCCACCTGTAGGCTTACTGTGACCACTTAGAAAATTCCGGAGTTGCCCACAGTGAGCTGCTCTGCACAGGAAGTCAGAGACCACAGATCTAGTCTGAAGGCCACAGAAGAACGCTTCACCTAGATCCCTCTGCACTGGTCCCATTGGCCTTCTTGCTCATGCTTGATGCCAAAGTCCTTCCTGACTTTGGAACTTTGATCTTTGACAGCAGTATTATTCCCTTCAGACCCTCCCACCGTTACAGTCTCCTCCTTCTCTCTCAGGTCCAAGCTTAAATGTCAACTCCGTGGACTTCAACTTCTCTTGACCATCCCATTCAACATTTCCCCAGATCATGCCTAAACTATGTTCATAACACATATCACTACCTGATATTTTTAATTCCTGTCTTTATTTTCTCTCATGGTCCACTAATATGTGAGCCATGTCATAGCAGCATCTCTGTCTTATTCCCTCTTTAAAATTCTCCTTATTTCCTCAGAGCATAAAACATTGCCAGAACATAGTACACATTCTGTAAATATTTAACAAAGGAGTGGAGGATACTACCGTTGTTCGGAGGTGGGATGTGGACCACTGAGCTGAACAGCGGTGCCTTGTCAGACATACCGGTTGCTTTTCTCAGTGTCTGTGTTTGGCAGATTAAATATGGCCACAGCTTTTTTGATGCTCCTTCCAAAAACAGAAGGAACGCCCTCTCCTCTTAAAACTCTCTGCTCTGTGATTGCTTTGCTCAATAGAATATGGCAAAAGATGGGCTGCAAACTTTTCTGGGCCCATTTTAAGGAGTGAGCAACTTTCATCTGTCAGCTCTTTGGTTTTGTTGCTGTTGTTGTTGGTGGTGGTGGTGGTCATGGGTTTTTGTTTTTGTTTTGTTTTTTTGTTTTTGTTTTTGATAACATTCTTACCGGAAGCCCTGAACTGCCATATTGGAAGTCTGACTGCCTTGAGACCACCATGGCAGAAAAGCCATGTATTGACAGGCTAGTTGACAGTCCCGGCTGACTCCGGTCTTTTAACTTACTCTCCCAAAGCATGAGAAATGTGAACGAAGCCACCTTGGGCCCTTTGGGCCATCCCACTAGCTGAAGACACCAAAGGACCTCAGTCTTTGTCACATGGAAAGAAGAATTGCCCCATGAGCATTGATAAGAATTCCTGGCCCAAAGCTGTGGGATATAATAGAATGGTGGTCATTTTAAATCACTAACATAGGGATAATTTGTTCTGAAGCTGTAAATAACTATGACCCATGCCTCCCAGACTCTTAGTTTTTGCTCCTTTCATCAACGCCACATTCATTCCTGATGCTGCCAAGAATGTTGATGCTTCCCACCATAAGGAACCTGAATTATTAGACTTAAAGCCCGCTGTGCTAAGGAAAATTCGTGGATGGTTCAAGCTCACAACAACTCCTTTATCTGAGATCCTCCTAGACTTATAATTCATTTCGTCACATAAACGATTGTGGTTTGCTCTTAAGCATAAGGGATATATTCATTATGATTTGCCACTGAGAATATGAGATTCCCAAGGGGAGATGTCGGACATTTATCTCTCTCTTCTCCAGGACCCGTTGTGGCAGTGCTGTGGCACGGAGCTGAGGCTAAGAAAGATACAGTAATTGAAATAACATTTCTTACTCATAAGTTGTTTTAACACACATTTCTATCCTCACAAATAGAACAGAGGATAGACTGAAGATTGGCAATGAGAATGCTTTCTCATTTCCTTCAGTGTCACTTACCTCCATTCTTTTTCTGAAAAAGATTGATTGATTGATTGATTGATTGATTTGAAAGAGAGAGAGAAAATGTGACTGGGGGAGGGGCAGAGAGAGAGAATCTTTAAGCAGACTCCTAGCTGAGCACTGAGCCCAACCATGTGGGGCTCAATTCCATGACTTGTGGGATCAAGATCTAAGCCAAAATCAAGCTTTACCGACTGAGCCACCCAGGCACTCCCCCATTATTTTTCTTTATAGATGTGACACATATGACAAAGAAATAGATATCTGTACCTGAAGTGAATACTATAATCTGTAAAAGAAGAATGGCCACAAAGTATCCAGATACAGAGGACAGTGGGGGCTCCATCGACCTCAAAAGAGAAGTCTTAATCGGGGCACCAGGCAGCAAGAATCACTGTAACACGGTGGGAATGGGGAGACAATTTAGAAATCCTGCCTTTTGAGAGAAGTCCCTTTGATGTGTCACCAAATGACTTAGTCAAATCACAGGTGTCAGACCCACTGAGATTATCTCTTTTCCTCTTTCTTTCCTGTGCTTTTACTATGGCCCACGACCTTCCTCAGATGCCTATTCCCAAGGGCAGCTGCGGTGGACAAGCATAAAAGGTGTACAGAGCCCAGCTCTGCCCATTCCCATGCTCACTTGGCCCCATCTGCCATTGGCCTAGGCCACTTGCCAGATGGAGAGCCTGGTTGCTGCCTCTGATGTGTCTCATTTCCTAATGGGAACACCTGTGTGCCTTCTCCTTGGAGGGGGCAGAAAGGCCAGCTGTGGTCAAACCTCCATAACCGTGCTGTTACAGTCAGGGTCTGACCTGCCTGGATCCATGACCTTGGGGTTCCACTCACTATTTGCTCGTTCAAATGTTATGCCACATCATGGAGGCAGCATCTAGATTCCCCTGGGGCTCCCCGGAGGGCCTGGGTAAAAGGACTCCAATGCAAAGGTGTGTTAAAATCTTGTGAGATAACCATGGCTCAATCAAATATAGGAAATAGGAAGAAGCAAACATATAAAGGCCTCTCCTTTTCTGATTTCCCCTTCACTTTTGCTGCCTATAATTGCTGCCTCCCCTCTAATCAACTGTTACTAATTAGTTTTGGCATAGGCTTTCTTTCTAGGTATCCTAGACAGAGAAAAAAAGATACTGCTAAGATATGGAACATATATTAGCCCGCTGGACTGAGGAACACATACATATTTGGTTACATATACTCAATAGTTAAGCTAGGTCTGGTTCATGAAGGACCTCAAGCATGCCAATAAATAGAACATTAGATTCTACTGGCTAGAAAAAAATGGAATGCTTAAATGCAAAATATATATGGTATAATCTACGGTGAAGTTTCTGTTTTATAATCCAAGACTATCAAATAAGGTGTTTAAAAAAGAGAAAAGTTATAGGTTCGATGTCTCTTGCAATGGTCTAATCTATGCATTGGAAAGAGAGTGGAGTTGGAGAGACCATAACAGATGAAAGCAATACCACAGGGGGTTGGGGGAGATATTTGCAAAGCTTCACCTGATGAAGGACTTATCCTGAATGCATGTATTGTACATTTTAATTATGCAAATTATTTGAAGGCAGATAAGCCAAAAGAAAAATAGGTCCGGGACCTGAACAGTTTCAGCATAAAAAATATCCAAAGATCAGTAAAGACAAGAGAAGGGGCAGAGCATCCCTCAGAATGACAAAGTGCATATAGACGCCACAAGGCAATGTCACCATTCCCACCATATGGGTACAGGGAAGCAGGCTGGCGAGACCAGGGGCTGATGAAGATGTGGTGTGATGTGGTGTGAAGGATAGTCCCGTGCTCGTGGACAGTGACCGGGAAATAGGTAGTGATATTTGAGAGCACGTGAGTATCTTCTTCCTGAGTTAAAAAGAATCATAGCCTACGACCCAGCAATTCTACTCCTGAGCATGTGACCAACAGAAATATATGTACATACGCACAAGAGATATGGATAAACTTCACGACATCCTTAGTGGCAACAACTAAACCGGGAGCCATAGGAACATCCTAATGATAATGATAATAATAATGACACATAGAACCCCAAATAATATCAACAGCCATCCAACAGTTGCACAAACATAATGTTAATAATTGATCTTTTTAAGATTTTTATTCCTTTATTTGAGAGAGAGAGCATGAGCAGGGATGAAGGGGTACAAGTGGCCGAGGGAGAGGGAGAAGCAGACTCTCCCACGGAGCAGGGAGCCCAGTGCCGGGCTCGATCCCAGGACCCTGGGACTATGACCTGAGCCAAAGGCAGCCGCTGAAATGACTGGACCACCCAGGTGCCCCAATAGTTGATTTTTCATAAATCAATTTGTTAAAATCTCTTATCTTTTACAATTATTTAGCTGCATGTTCTTTCAGGTTTTTACACAGAAAATTATATTTTTCTGAATGATGCCTACTTTGTTTTTCCTTTTCTTACAAAGTCTCTTACATTTCTGCCAGCAACAGAGTTAGCACACACAGCTTTTCAAAACCACCATTTATTCATAACAGCCACAAGAATATGAAGTCCTCAGGTATAAAGGTAACAAAAATGAAAAACTTACATTCAAGAAGTTATGAGAGTTCCACTCTTGCCCCCACTATAGACTCCACAGATGAATGGACAGCTTCAGCAAATCCCAATCAAAATCCTAGCGAACTATTTTGTGGATATTGATAGACTGATTCTAAGGTTTACCTAGCAAGTCAAAGGACAAAACTGCCAACACCATACTTTTTTTTTTTAAGAGTTTATTTATTTGACAGAGAGAGACACCGCGACAGAGAACACAAGCAGAGCGGGTAGGAGAGGGAGAAGCAGGCTTCCCACTGAACAGGGAGCCCAATGCAGGGCTCTATCCCAGGACCCTGGGATCATGACCTGAGCCAAAAGCAGGCGCTTAATGACTGAGCCACCCAGGTGCCCCTGCCAGCACCATACTTAAGAGCAAGTCAGAGGATTAACATGACGTGACTTCAAGACTTACTATAAAGCAACAGTAATTAGGACCACAGAGTATTTTTTTAAGACCACATAGCTTAGTGAAAGTACAGATTCATAGAGATAAATACATCAACTGAAAAGAATAGAGAGCCCAGAAACAGTCTCATACAAATAATCGAGTGATCATTGACAGGGAAGTAAAAGCAATTCAATGGCAGGAAGGATAAATTTTTTTAAAAAACGGTGTTTGAACAATTGGATGGCCATGTGCCAAATATATATATATATATATATATATATATATATATATATACAAACACACAGACACACATACACACATCCCCAAACCAAAATAGACAAACAAAAACCTACACACTGAACTTATACTGTTTACAAAATTAACTCATAGTGGATCATAGCCACTAATGGAAGATGCAATACTATACAACTTCCAGAAGAGGAAAATAGGAGAAAACTCTATGTGACCTTGAGTTTAGCAATGAGTGTTTAGATACTATGCCAAAAGCATGATCTGTGAAAGAAAATTTGACAAATTGGAATTCATTGAAATTTAAAACGTCTTCTTTGCAAGAGATGCTGATAAGAGAATGAATGGCAAGTCACAGAATGGGAGAAAAACACATATCTGATAAAAGACTTGTATCTACATATTAAAATTAAAAATAGAAAACAGCCACCCAATCAAAAAAATAGGCAAAAGTTCTGGCCCCGCCATTAAAGTCTGGCACCAAACATGCCCATGAAAAAATGCTTATTTGCTATGAAGAGCTTACAGATTGGAACAATAATGAGACGCCATTACTCACCTATGAGAATGGCTGACAGATCCCAAAAGGAAAACATCCCAAACTGGTGAGGATGCGGGTTGGGGTGGGGGAGCAGTGGTGGTCGGGGATGCTCTTTCATTGCTCGTGGGAACACCAGAGGGCGCAACCCCTTTGGAAGACAGGTGGTTTCTTACAAACCTAGGTGGTGCGGTCTTAACCACACACTTAAACGGCACTCCTAGATGTTTACCTTATTCATCTAAAAATTTATGTCTACATAAAAACCTGCACATACATGTTTGTGGCAGCTTTATTCGTAATTGCCAAGAACGGGAGTTCCTGAAACATTTTTCAGTAGGTGAACAGATAAACAAACGGTGGTCCACCCATGAAATGGAATATGATTCCGTGACAAAAGGAATTGAACCAACAAGTGGTGGAAGACATGAAAAGACCCGAAATGTATATTGTTAAGTGAAAGAAATGGCTCTGAAAAGGCTGCTGTCTGATGTTAATTATACGACATTCTAGAAACGGCAAAACTAAATTGACAGTAAAGCAATCAGTGGCCACTGAAAGTTCAGGGGAGAGAGAAGAGGGATGTGTAATGGAAGCACAGGGGACTTTTCGGGGAGTACGACTATTCTGTATGACACTTCAGTGGCAGATCCATGCCATTATGCTTTTGACGAAACCCATAGAACTTTGTAACACAAATAAACTCTAATGTATGCAAATCTGAAAAAAGTTATGAGGTCAGATAATCCAAGGAAGGACTGTGAAGTGTGACGGGGGAATCTAAGTGTGTCACAAATGTATGAAACAAGGGGATGGGTGGGACAGAGGTGACCTGAGTAACTTTGCAAATGAATGAGCCCCAATGCAAAAGGAACTATGTAAGCACGGGGCTGTCATTGATAAAATCGTTTCCTGGTGGGGGAAATTCTGAATCACTTCTCTCTGAGTGTACTGTGTGTACTACTGAGTGTACCACCAACAATTAAATAGATGGGCTCAGTGGGTTAAGGCCTCTGCCTTCGGCTCAGGTCATGATCCCAGGGTCCTGGGATCGAGCCCCGCATTGGGCTTTCTGCTCAGCAGGGAGCCTACTTCCCCCACTCTCTTTGCTTGACTTTCTGCCTACTTGTGATCTCTCTGTCAAATAAATGAAAATATTTATAAAATATTTATATATATATTATAAATATATTTAAAATATATATATATTATATATATATAATATATATATATATATGCCACAATGAGATACTACCACCACAAACATAGTAAAATGGTTAAAATTGAAAAAATTGACCAGGCCACTTTTTGGCCAGAAAGTGGAGGATCCCTATACCACTGATGGAAAATGTGAACTTTGGAAAAGAAGAGAAAATAGCCAGAAATTACCTAAAACTTTACATAAATGGAATGATACAATATGCACTCTTCTTTGGTTTGGCTTATTTCACTCAGCAGGATTATTCTGAGATCTGTCCATGGTGTTTGTGGATCAATAGTTTATTCCTTTTATTACCAAGTAATGGACCATTGGATGTGTGGCCCTCAGCTTCTCTAGCCACCTGTTGATACACATTTGGGGTACTTCCACTTATTTTCACCTTATTTTGTTCTTCTATATTTTCTTGACTCTTTTATTCCAATTTCCTATTAAATTTTCTATGACCCCAATTTTAGACTTACAGTAATTTGTTCTGATTCTTTCATCGTGATTGGCATGTTGTCTTTTTAATGTTACTGGAGGTGGAGAGCAAATCGGTTTTTGTGCATTTGTTTGTGTTGTTGGATTTTATTCTATTCTCTAAATTATCCATTTCTTTCCGTTTTCTGCCTTTTCCTCTTAGTCTTTCTTCACATTGTAGACTTTCCTCAGGTATCTTGTAACTGTTTCTCCAACGTACATTTCGGTCTGAAGAGAAAGGCAGGCAGAGTGAGAGCTCTGTTGGTTGAGTGGGACTCACTGATATACCTTCACTGAATACCATGGAACCAGGCCTTTTCCGCAGCACCTCTCTCCCAGAAAACACCGTGACATGGAGGGCCTTACCTAGGTAGACAATCACTACATTTGTCATCCTAGACTTCCACATATGGTGTGTTTAATATATTTTCAAAGGAATATCTGTTTTATTTCTTTGTTTGTGATCTCTTTTGGAGGTTGGCTTTGGCCAAGGAATAAATACTGACTAATGGCCATTCTGTGCATGGAGGTAGAGGTGCAAGCTGACGATTACACAAAGTTTCAGCTCATCTCCCTGTTTTCTTCTCCACTTTTCATTCCTATTCGTTGTCATGCATAGTGTATCAAGCCTTTCTAGCATCTTACCAGAAGGGTCTACTGCCATTAGCTGTAGCATCCTTGGAATGAAGAATGCTGATGCAGACCTGGTTCTTTCTCCTTGGTCAGGCTTCAGCTCCAATGGCACCCCAGCAAAGTCTACCATGACCACCTTAGCCGAACAAACGCAGCTCTAATCGCTCCCTCTTCTGGCCCCGACGTTTTCATCCTTGTTGCATGTGTCAGATGGGGTCTTTTTGTTTATTACTTATTTCCCCTATTTACTAAAATGTAAGGAACTTTGTCTTTTTGGTAGCTCTGTCCTCCTGCCTCTACCAATACCCATAACATGAGAGGTGCTCAGATATTTATGGGATAAAGGCGTAGCCACGGACACTACTAGGCAGGTGGGGAGAGGGGGAGATGCTTCCATTCCAGCTTTAAGTTCAGGTGGCCCAGGCTGAGCCCTGTTTCCACACTTTCCTCGTCCCAGATCAAAGGCCCTCACTGCTTCCCATGGTTGGAGAGAGTCAAGGATGACTGACGCCCCCCCTCCCATTCCTGCACAACTAGCTTCTTTGTTACACCTCTTTGGTGCTTTTCAGATTCACTATTTTTCACAGCCTCTTCAAACACAGTGCTTTTGGTTGTGATCGTGACCCTGCCTTATCTTCATCCTGTCTGCCTCTCTGTGTAGAATAGGTAAGAGCAAACAACAGGTAATAAATGTGGAATTGAAGAAGACAAAAGTCCTCTGCTTGTCACTTGAGACAAAACATGCACTTTGCCCCAGAGCGTGGCTAAGCCAGGGTCTTGTCCCCTCATAGGACCCATGGTCCAAGGCCTGCCCGTCTACAGGAATCCAGCGGGGATGGGAGTGACACTGCATCTGAAACAGAAGGACCATGTTGAGGGAATTCATGTCATCAACCTCAGATAGGTAGGACTTAGGATGCCAGGCTATTTGACATCAAACCTTTTTAGGCCGAGAGGACTAAAATCTAAGACAAAATGTGTGTGCCTTCTGGTATTTTATTAACCATAAGTGGATGCCCTGCTGTAGAGGAACACAGTGCTGGACACCAAGCTGGACAGACATTGGACAGAGCCACCGGCTGAGTTCCTTTGAAACCTAAACTGTAAAAGCGGTGAAGGTTCACGAGTGCCATCTAGAGGTAAAACTAGTATTGCAGGCTTTCTGAAGGCTGCTCTGATAGAAGGGGTCACAGAAATTTGCTCTGAGACCCCTAACCCTTTCACAGCTTGGTGGCCACCACCATTATAGGCAATGAGGAAAGGAAACAAGATATTTTCACATGTTGGGTCAAAATCCGCCTCCACGGCAGGCCTGACCACAGCACACCACGGAACCTCCTCCTTCATGGTTCCTACTATTTTTTCTTTACCACTCTATTCAGTCCCACAGCAGAGCATTTTCTATCTTTAACAGTATTTTTAACACGTTTTGTGTGTGGCAGATTGTGCTTACCAATGGGACTATCAGCTCCTTCACGACAAGTCAGTCCCTGGGCTGGAAGGGACATGGTGCCGCCCCTGCTGTCCTTGGCAGGAACACTCAGTACATCTTTACCTCTTTCCCGCCTTTGTGAAGACAGGATTCCCTGCAAGAGTGGATCCCATCATCTCTGGGACGATTAACATTTGCAGGCAGGTCCCCATTCGGTGCCAATCATCAGTTTGATTGTCGGGAAGATGGGCCATCCAATCCTAGCTCTGCCACTTGTAGAACCTCGGGCAAATTACTTCTCTGAGATTTGATCTCATAGTTTGTGAAGTGGAATGATAATACCCACCTCCTGGTCTTCAGGTTCGGATTAGCAATAGTATTGATTATTTATACACGATCTAGCACAATTTCTGAAACCAAGAAGGTGCTAAGAAAATATTAGCATTTACTATCATTCCAATAATAAGAATTCTAACTAGGAGAGTAACTGAGCTACTTTGAAAGATCCTTGAGGGTTAGATTATGTACACATGTATGATAGACTGCCAAGTGAGACAGAACTTCACTTTTTTTTTTTTTTTTTCAAGAAAAGCTGCCAGTGGCTTCTATCTGACAAACACTGAAAACTTTATCACCTTGAAATGGATCTTTGGTTTTTCTCTGAACACTCCAGTGGCACCTCTTAGCTCTTGCAAACAAAAGCCCACAAAGTACACACTGAGATATGGAATAGGTATAATAGGGTTCTTTGACAATTGCAAACATTGTCCTTTGCAAAATCTCCTAAAATGTAGCTGCTTCAGAGACAGGGGCTAAATTTGCACAGAGCTAAGGCATCCCCAGGAAGCCAAAAAGCTTAAAGCCAGTCTCTTCCCTTCTGAGAACCAACAAGGTCACAATCACTCTGATAGTTTGAGTGCCCTTGGAAGCCTCACCTAACCCTTTGTACTATGTGAGGTTATTGGAAAAGTCGAGGAAGGTAGCCTTAGGGGTAGATAGGCCTTGAACAATGAAATGAGAACTAAAAGCTGTATAACCTTCTTCTTCTTCTTTTTTTTAATGCCTCCCACTGGTGAAGGAGGTCATTCCAGCTCTGTATCTGGAATAGGGTAGCACTCAGTCAATGGTAGTCCTTGTTACTGGTATTATGGTTCCACGTAGTTTCTCGATAATCCAAGCCAAGGCTCATGTCATCTGGCAGCAGCCTCATCTGGGCCCCATTAGCAACCTCTCTCGGATGCTGGCTCGGTGGCTGGGCCAGAGCGCAAGGATGGAGGGAGAGACCTCAGGGCAGCAGAGGCAGAGTTGGGCCGCCAGACGCAGACACGGCTTGGAATTCCACATCTTCTCTGCATCCTTCTCTCTTTGGGTTCACGGTTTTCCCTAGCAGGGAGACATGCGAGAAATGCCCCCAAATAATGCTTGCCCTTCAGACATTTCTGAAAAGAACAACTTACTCTTCGTCGTGTGCCTAAGCCTAACTGTGCAACCTGCAGATTGCTTTTCCGTGTCCTTTTTGCTCACCAGCGTAATGTTTCCTGAACGGTTCAGCACAGGATGCGGGGAGGACAAAAAAGGGTGGGGGATGAAGTCATGGCTCTCTTGGATGTGACGAAGTCCAGAGGCCTGGGTCCATCTCTTGAGCCACGTTGCACTTTCTTTCCCCAGGGACTTCCTGTGTTTGCGAATAATGTGCTTTTAGACACTAGAACCCCACAGTGGTAACCCGGAGGAAAACTGGCAAGCCCAAGGTAAACTGCCATTACTAATTTGCATCTCAACAGTGCAGCTTTCTTTGTAATGCACACTTAATTACATGAGAGGCCTGGGGAATAAATCATATTTCCACTGCCGATTGTTGGGATTACCTTATGGATACAAGCTTCGAGATCCATCTTAAGGTTTATTGGTGACAAATATCAGCCCATTGTCCTAATGGCGAAATAACATCATCTACTACCACAGGATACAAATTCAATTTAGGGAAATTTGTTGAAAACAATCCCTGAGTCACAGGGCGATGGGAGCTGGAGGGAACGGGAAAATAACCCAGACCTTCCTCAGCCTTGGCGGCATCATATGGGAGAGATTTCAAAACCAGCACCGCGCAGGCCGTATGAAGCAGGAGTCTCCAGGGACAGGGCCCCGTTAGCAGGATGTTTTAAAACTTCCCCGGTGATTAATAAGCACAGCCTAGAATGAACACCACGAATACCACTGATATAAATCAGCCCCACATTTGGGCCGGCGGAGGCTTCGAGGCCCCGCAGAGGAAGGTGGTGTGTGCAGGGCTCCCGGGGCCCCTGGGGCCCCTGGGGTGACCAGGGTGACGGGGACAGCTGCCTCTGGAGCCCTGTGCTCTGCCAGAGGTGTTCCTCCCACCCCTGACTGCCAGGGCTTCCCCTCCTCTTTGCTCTGGTTCCCTCTTCCCCGCTTGCGCTCCTCTGCTTCTGGATCAGTTTCACTCGGTGATTGACCAGACTTGTATGCAGTGTCTACTGTGTGCTCCAGAACCCCATTCCTGTGACGTCCGCCAAACCTTGTCCACTGCGGAGATTTTTCTCAGCGTCCCTGAGAAGCATGGACTCCCTCGAACAGTGGCTCCTGACCACTGCGACCACCAGAGGGAGCCCAGGGCCACCACCCTCCCTGGTGCAGACCATGGGAAGCAGGGGAGGGCGCCCAGAGGGCAAGAGGCAGGCCCTCCAGACAGGGGGTGAGGGCTTCAGGAAATGACCTCTGATGACCTTCAGGTGTGAGGTGCTGCTTTCCGCCTTGAAGAAGGGTAGCTGGACTGGAGCAGCCTTCACAGCCGTGTGTGTCCTGGAGACTTCGTGGCCCATGGCGCCCCTCAGACCAGACACAGGAGGTTGCGTGAGGATCAGATGGGACCACTGTGTAAGGGTGCCCAGCAAATTGTGGATTCCATCTTCTGATGTCCCTGCCTTCTCCCACTTCTCCCTTTCACCCTCAACTGCGGGACACTGAACGTTTGTGTTTGAGCTTCTCATCTCCTGTGTGATGGGATTAGGAGGTAGGGTTTGGGGAGGCCATGGGATCAGGGGGTGAGGCTCTCCTGAGTGGGATTAGTGCCCTCATCAAAGAAACACCAGAGAAATGCCTTCCCCCATTAGCAGTGTGGGGACCCAGCGAGAAGAGGTGGGGTCCACGAACCAGGAAGGGGGTTCTCACCACACATGACATCTGCTGATGCCACGATCTTGGAACTTCCAGACTCCAGAACTGCGAGAAATACATTTCTGTTGTTTATAAGCTAGCCAGTCTGTGACATTTTGTTATAGCATCCAGAAAGGACTAAGACACCATCATCTTCTCTCCTTTTCCTGAAAGCCTAAGTCACAGAGAATCCCCATCTCACAGTGGCTTAGAATTCATTTTGTGTCCTCTCCTGAAGGACTGTCCTATAAACTGTAAACTTTCCATCCTCTAATTATCAGCTGAACAAGGCCTCGGATGGTCCCGTTTGTCACCAATCCTTCCAGCAGATAATGCCTCAGTCAGGGGATCTATGACGTCACAGCTCTGCCCTCCCCACCCCTCCCAGGCTGCCCAGCCCCACTGACGAGTGGTCCTCTGCTTCCGGTCTCTATTGAACACTCCCAGCTTTGGAACTCACGGCCTCACAAGGCAGTCATGTCAGAATAGCAGCCCCTGTTTTAAGCTAAAGCTTGGCTCTCCACCAAAGCTTCTGCACTGGGCGCTTCAGGGATCTGGAGTCAGAAGTACAGTCCCAAGAATCTTCTTCAGACTTTAACCAACAAATCTCTCCCTCACCAATCGGGTCAAATCTCCCCATTTTGGATTGCCGGTTCAGTGTGCTCTGACCAGGGCTGACGGCCTGAATACCACACTATACCCTTCTCACTGGCGGCCAGCCACCAATCTGAGAGCAGCTGTGGTCAGCCGACTACTTCCGGTTCACCTGGTAGCCGCCTCGGGGTCTCAGCTCACTCTCTTGCATCTGAACAATGGAGCAAGAGTGAGGTCCCGAAGACCAGATGTTCATAGTTTGGGATTTGAACGTGACACTGGGCCAGTTCCTCCAGGCCCTTCTCCCTGGTCTCCTTTCCTTCTCCCTGTTCCTTATCTTTCTTCCTATACATAGATTGGTGTCTGTCTTTTAACCCACACCCACAGAACTCAGCTCTGTCCCTCTCAAAAACCTCAATCTCTGCTCTGAGATCCTTTTCTGGGCAAATACAAACCAGTTCCCAAATGAAAATATCTGCTCACTCTCAGCCTGGCGCTACCAGAGCTGGTCCCGACCAGCCAGAGTGACTTTTTCCTCCCAGGGTTGTAAATGTGAACATGCCTTTCCTGTGGACGCAGGAGCCCTTCTCCTTTCTCCCTTGCTCCCAACACACACACACACACACACACACACACACACACACACCCTGCTTTTCCACCTAGCTGCAGAGAGCTGAAAATCTCTTTAAGCAGGGGACTGTGCCTGTTGCGTCCATGTAGCCCCAGAAAGTGCCTGCCGCCCAGTATGCTCGCAATAAGTTAGAGCTGGATTGAAGATAGGCACTGGGAAGCCAGGCCAAGCAGCCACTCACAGCAGCACTGAGAAAAATGAGTCTTGTCTGGATTGTCTGCTGATTCCATCGTGCATCCAACACTCAAAATGTAAGGTTTTAAACTGCAAAAATATTTGTGAGACCCTCCTCCTTTCCTTTCCCACACAGCTCAGGCTCTATCTTGGGAGTCCAGAGATGGAGATGTGCCCCTTAGTTCTCAGCAGCAGCCTCTCAGATGCAATTGTCCAGGGGGTTTCGAACTCCTTCTTGGCCTACCTGTGTGACCTAAGAAACCTGGGAAGCTGGGGAACCCCATCATCAGACATGTTTGCCAGCCAGGCCTGCAGCTTCATGCCCTGCTGAAGGGCCCAGGAAGACCCTCCATGCCCAGGAAGTCATGGGAGAGGCTAAACCTAGCCTCAAGAAATGGGGATTATGGTCAGAAAACCTGAGAGGCTTCAGGACCCTCTGAAGGACATTCATTCATCCCTTCACTCATTCCTTCCTTCACTCGTTCATTCCGAGGAAGGGGCATTACGTAACATTGTCAAAACAAAGGTTCTAATATGAGATGCAACTGGCTTTAAATCTCAGCATTGCCACTAAAATCCTATGTCAGCTCAAGGTAGCCACATGAGCCCCTCACACACTCAACTGTGAATCTGAGGATAAGGATATCCTTGTTTCAGAGGTTGTTGCCAAAGGCCAAAGTGTGCATGCCAATGACTTCCATGAGTGATTTTATCCTCATGGAAGCCTGGTAAGGGAGATACCGTTCTCCTCATTTATAGATAAGGAAGCTGAAGCACTAGGAAGGGAAGGTGATCTTCCAAGTTCACACAGTTTGTCACGGGCAATGTGGGACTCAGCACGCAGTTCTGTTGGCCTGCTTGGAATGTGTGGGGTCTCCCAGCATCTGAGTGTCCACCTCAGGACTCACCATGGCCCAGAAAACCCAGCCTCGATGCCCTCAGATTGTGTAATAGCTTTCTTCCCCGGAGTCTGTGCAGCACCGAAAACAGACTTGTCCCTGCCCCTGCCCCTGCTCCTTGCTGGTCTGGAGGTCAGAGTCCCACAGTCTGCCAGCAGCACGTACATCAATGAAGGCCACTGTGCCCCCCGTCTGGGGTGGGTAGAAGGGGCTGACTCCCAGCTAAAGCTCTCCTCAGCTTCAAGAAATCACTTCTCCAGCTCTCCCTGCCTCCGAAAGACCCCTGTTCCTGGGCTGCGTGAGGGGAGAGGCCTAGTGCTCAGAGCAGGGGCCAATCCGTCTCTGCCTCTGGGGACAGAGACTCTCACCCCAGCATGAGCTCAGCAGGCCACTTTCAAGGGGTCCTGGCCCACCTCACCTTTACTTTCTGTCTCTTGCATCTCAGGATAGGAGGGCTCTTTGGTTCCACAGTGCTCTTGTCCCCTTATCTCAAGGACTAACTTCCTCATCCCAAGCCCCTTGTCTTGGACCAGTCACCTCAATGTCATGAACAAAAAGTAGATTCATAGGACTCTAACGGGTGGTGAGAGCAGAACAGCTACCTTAGATGGTTGTCTAAAATGATCCTGTGCAAGAGATTTTGATTTGGAGGAGCCTGAGGGGAAGCCCGGGAAACTGCAGTTTTCATTGTGGAGACTCCTGATACCCGCCCTGGAGAGCACACTGCTTGAATGCCCCTGACTCGGGGTCCCAGGGCAGGACACCAGCCATTAAAACTCAGCCAGGACCTCCGAGGTGAAGCTGACAAAATGCAGGCTTCCACGTCCAACAAGCCCCGTTTGCGTCCCAGCGTCCCAGCCCAGCGCTTGCTGGCTGTGCACTGTGGGTCTAATGACTTAACATCTGGAGCTTCCATCCCTCTGTCCCTGGGTCCCTCATGCCTATTTTTAGAGTTATCATGAGGATTAAGTGAGGCATTAGGTGTCAACTGAATGGCCCAGAGCATGTGAAATCAGATTTCCTCCAGTCTCTGTTTGTACCTCAACCAGGGGGATCTCACTCCTGTGTCCTGGCTTAGTGTTTGCTGGAATAGATTGAGAATGTCTGGGGATCTCTCTCTCTCCCCCCAGTAGTCTGTGGGCTCTGTGAGCACACGGGCTGTGATTCAACCCTCTTTCGATGTCCAGGACCTAGTGCAGAGCCTTGCACACAGGAGGGTCTCTGGGAGGTAGAAGCTAGTAAAGTTGAGAGAAGCCCTTCAGTGTGTTCTTCTACCCTGGGCCTTCAGTCAGTTCATGCAAGAAGAACAGAACCTACCAACATTTCTTTTACTTTATTTTGGGGGGGGGGTGGGTGCAGCAGAGGTAGAGGGAGACAGAGAATCTCAAGCAGACTTCATGCCCAGGCTGAGCCTGATGTGGGGCTTGATCTCACAACCCTGAGATCCTGACCCGAGCTGAAATCAAGAGTAGGAGGCTTAACTGACTGAGCCGCCCAGGCGCCCCTCCCCAGCATGTACTGACTAACCACTAGGTGCCCCGTGTGCTAGGGGCTTGGTACACCTCACTCCTGATCCTTATGAAATCCTCGAGGGTATGGATGACTAACCCTGATCCACTCCGTCTTTTTTTTTTTTTTTTTAAACTTAGGAGGTGACTGTGGTTTGGAAAGATAAGGCATCTCATCCAAAGTCACATAGCTAGAGGACTCCAGAGCCAGGACTAGACTTTACATCCATCTAAGCCCAAAGTTTCTGCCCTTCTCAGAGCAATAGCCTCCCCTCCACAATCAAGAATCAACCCCTTTGCCTACAGCTGTCTTCCCATCTCCAAGCGTCATGGAGGTCATGGTGAAAGAAACAGAATCCAAGCGAACCCTGGGACCTCAGCGTACCCTAATGCCCATCTCATACGTACCCATCCAAAATCATCGGCAGACTGAAACCATAAAATCACAGCCTTATTTAGTGTGTCTCCAAGGCCAGCTCGGAGGCAGCTTCATAACTCTTGGCCAGGAATATTATTTCAAATAACTCATGCGGACAGCTGTGTAACCAAGAGGAGAGATAGATGGGTCCCGGAATGCCCCTTTGCTGTAGATCATAGCCCCCCACTCCCATACCCTCCCCCAAGCTGCCTGGACAGAAAGGGTCAATGATTCATTATGCTAAGATAAACAGAGTTAATTTTCTTCCTGGATAAAACTAATTACAACTGTGTTTGTTTTGGTAGGACACGGAATTACTGTCCCCGGTGACAAATCTTCCTAATTGAAAAGAGTGTTTATTTTAAAGGGGTGGGGGTTGGGGTCACTAAGCAACAGTTAGCTAGTGTTTTCCCCATTTTTCATTTGGAGAGGGACAGTGATTAGGTGTTGGCCTCAAAAGAACATGCAAAATCTCTTTCTCTGGGTCCCTCTCCCTCAGGCCTGCCGAGAGCATCAGCAACAGCGTATGTGTTAGACGGGGGCCAGGGGCGGGGAACGATGTTTAGCAGTGAGGAGGAAGTTTCCTAGAATTCACATACTGTGGTTGATTAGCTCTTGGTGGTGGGCAAAAGGAGGCTGGCACCCTCTTTGGCAACCCAGCAAGGAGAGTTACGAATCTCGCCCCCGGCCAACATCATAAACTATGAGAACAGGCGACCAAACTCAAATAAATTCTTGTAGCATTGTGCTAGGTCAGATTTGGTACTAAGGCACTGGAGAAAAGAGAGAAAAAGCGTCCCTGTGCTCAAAGAGTCCATGACGAAGAGGTGGTGGGTGGGGAAGGGGGGGAGCCGCCTTCCTGCAGAAGGACCGTGGGAGTGAAGGGGGGGCACGTGCAGGGTACATTTGGAGAGCCGTGAACAAACCACAGGCTGTGCTGGGAAGGTGAACTGAGGCCCGTGATTGCGGATGAGGCTGGAAAGATGGCTGGTCTTTGGACCATGACAGGTCATACTATGTTGCCAGGGCTGTCCTGAGAAAGTGCCACAAACCAAGTGGCTAAGACGAGATGATGTCATCTCACAGTCCGGAATCAAGGTGTTGGCAGAGCCAGGCTCCCTACCTTTTCCTACTTCCCCTGGCGCCAGGCATTCCTTGGCTCAGATGTGTAATGCCAGACTCTGATTCCTTCTTTAGGTACCCTCCTCCCTCTGTGTTTGCGTCCATGCCCACACTCCCCCTTTTTATAAGGACACCAGTCATATTGGATGAAGGGCCCACTCTCCTCTAGGATGACTTCATCTTAACTAATTACATCTCCACAATGTCATTCCCAAATAAGGTCCTATTTGGAGGTGCAGGGGTGAGAGCTTCAACTTTTTGGAGGACACAACTCAACTCATAACAGAGTTACAGAAGGCACCGTCAAGAGCATGAAGTTTCCTCTGCAAGCAGAGGGGTGACCCCAAATGGCTGTAAGTGATGGGGTGGTTTTCTTTCTTGGGTGGTTTCTTTTGTTCAAGATGTCTCTGGATCCAGCATGAAGGACGGACTGTGAGCAGTTCAAAGCTTGGAAGCCCCATTAGGTCAAAGTGGTTGCAATAACCCAAGTGAGTCTTGACCACACCAGAAGTTTGACAGTAGCAGGAAAGGGTCAGGGTAGGGCTAGTTAGAGCTCTAGGAGTCTCTGATTTGAACAGTGTCACTAATGGGGTTGTCAGAGGAGTAGGGTTGTCAGAGGAGGGGTCCAGAGCTATCCCCAGGTTTCTGGCCAAGGAACTGAGCTCAAAGAGGAAAAGCTGGCTGGCAGGGAGAGGCATTGTTTGGGACAAGTGGCATTTGAGTGGTCTGGTCAGAGATGTTCAAGAGGCCGTGGATCCGAGGGTCTAAAATTCACAGAGGTGCTTCCCCCGAGAGATGCGGGTTTAGAAGCCATAAAAACGTAGATGCTCATGGAAGCCAGGAAATGGATGACACAGCAGGAAGCCCATATAGTGTAGGAAGAGCAGAGGGTCCAAGAAAGAAGCCTGGTGAACTTGCCTTGTAAGGGGTTAAAAGAGGAGGAGCTTCCGACTGGCTCAAGAAAGCACCGTCCCCTGGGTGGGTGCAAAGATCAGCCACGGTCTGATTTCTCAGCCTTCCCAGCCCCAAACCTACCTAGCCTCATACCACTACCGAGCACACAGCCATGCTAACGGTGTGCCTGCCCCTTTGCTGGACACTTAGCACGCTCACGGGATGTGTGTGTGCTTGCGTGTGTGCGCGTGGGTCTGTGGACTCTCTTCCCCCGGACTCCGCCCCCTCCTGGAGGGCATTACAGATCAAGTCCTCTTGGGTCTCTCACAGCTGCCCTGAAAAGAATTTTACACAAACCAAGAGCTTATGGCTAAATATGTCATTAATTGTACGCAGGTAAATCTCCATCAAACACTCATTTGGTACCTATTGTGGGTCAAGTTCTCTAACAGTGACCTAATACAGGGCCCCAAATAAAACAGGTACTCGCTAAATGCTGACAGGAGGAAAGCAGGAAGAACAGTGGGAGGGGGCCACCAGCTACATCAGGAATATTTAAAATAGTAACAGGGGCGCCTGTGTGGCTCGGTCAGTTAAGTGTACAACTCTTGATTTCAGCTCAGGTCATAATCTCAGGGTTGTGGGATTGAGCCCTGTGTCTGGCTCTGTGCTCAGCATGGAGTCAGCCTGTCTCTCTCCCTCTGCTCCTCCCCCTGCTGGTGTCACTCTCTAAACAAACAAACAAACAAACAAGTAAATAAACAAGTAAGTAAATAAAATGTTTGAAAAATAAAATAGGAAGAGTAGAGGCTCCCTGGAAGGCTGCAGGCTTTGAGAGGGAGGACAGCTAGATCTTAACCCACCTCACAGTGAGTGAGACAGCTTCCAAGCCCCATTTACTCTGCCGTAACGTGGGGAGTTCAGGCTGTTGATTTTCCGGGGGTTCTTGGCCTCCAGCTGGAGTCTAGCTTGAGAGTGTTGACGTCAGAGTGGGTAGAGTTTTCTACAATGACTAGTAATGCCTGCGCTTTCCCACGCAAACGTTACTGCTATCTCACAGAGGATGAAACTGAGGCCCAGAGAAGCTCGAACTGCCCAAAGGGCTCTGAGAAGAGGGCAGCACCCAAGAAGGAGGTAGAGGGAGCCGGGACCATGGCAGAAGGGAACGTGTTGCCGTATGATTCAGGACATGGCCTCTGGAAACCTCTGCCGCCAGGGTGTGAACTCTGATTTGGGCACAAACAAGTCCACACGTTTGTGAATTATTTGGGACTTGGAGTTGTACTAAAAGCAGCTAAAGTCATAGACTCAGGGGTGGGTCCTTCCTGTAGCCCCTCAGAAAGTGTTCTAAGATTCCTGGATGAGTGAGGCAATGACAGTGCCTTGGCCATGATGAGCTGGGTGGGCGGGACCCGGGACGATGGCTGTGTCCTCCCTGGCCTTAGTCTCCTTATTGGTGCTTCAACAGGGAGCCCCAGGGTCCTTACCAAATCCCACCGGACCCGCTGTGAAGTCTCTTACCCTCTGAGCACCAGGAGTACAGAAGGGTGGCCTGTCCCACCCGTGGACGCACTCCATGCTTGCGAGCAGCTGCCCTTCTCTGGAATTCGCTGAAGCAGTGGCTTCCAGAGGGAGGTTCCTGCCACAAGCTGAATCATGCTTACCTTCGGAGGTTTCAGAAAATGCCATGTACCCAGGGCCTCACGCCAAACCCAAAGCATCGGAGTATCGGGGAGGGGCCTAGGCATCTGAGTGGTTTAAATATCTGCAAAGGGATTCCAGGGCCACCTGCAGGATGGGCTGTGGGCCTGCCTCACCTGCCTTTCAGACGTAGCACCTGCCACCTGGGGAGCACAGCAGGTACCACAGGGACCTGACCGGTCATGAGACACATTGCAGACGGTGGGACAAGACTCAAGATTTCTCACATGGGTAGCTGGCCATCGGACAGAACTGTGCTTGACTGCTTGCCCTGATAACCTCCAGCCATGTATCCAGGGACGTACCTCAAAAAACGGCCCAGAATTCAGTGTCAAATGTGGGTTTTCTCCAGAATAGCAAAAAATGTTCCTCCTCTTTCTCCTGTGAATAGGGAAAGTGACGTGACTAAGTAAAGATATGTTTGTTGGGGCGGTGATGGGGATGGGTAATGAGGGAGGAGGCAGTGAAGATGCGGAGAAAAAAAGAAACGCACGTATTTGGATTCATTCAGACTTATTTTTCAGTAGCAGAAGGGAGCTACCAAGTAATAGAGGGTAGGCGATGATATGGCCAACTCATGATAGAGTAGGCCATGTACCAGATACTGATCGAGGGCTTTATGTTAACACATGGTTCCTCACAACAGCCCCGTGAAACAGCTACTATTACTGCTATGGCCTGACGTCTGTGTCCTCCCAAAATCCATACTTGGAAATACTAAATCCCAAAGGCAATGGTATTAGTAAGTGGGGCCTTTGGGAAGTGATCGATCGGGTCATAAGGATGGAGCCCTCATAAATGACATTGGTGCTCTTATAAAGGACGCTCCAGAGAGAGCCCCAGAGCCTCCTGTCACATGTGGATACAGCAAGAAGTCTGCCACCCAGAAGGGGGTCCTCACGCGGCAGTGCTGGCGCCCTGGTCTCAGACTTCCAGCCTCCAGAACTGTGAGCAATGCATTCCTGTTCTTTATAGGCCATCGGGCCTGTGGTATTACATTAGAGAAGCCCGAACAGACCAAGACCGTTGCTGTCCCCATTTTACATAAGGAAGGAAAACACCGACAGGTTAAGTGGCTTGTCCAAGGCCACCCACCAGTTTGATGCCTCTCCCTTGGACATGGTTCCGTGAGCCTGGATCAATATTGCACCCTTGGATGATTTATGTTTTCCCATAATGCCTCTCTCTTCTTCCACCTCCATCCAGCAGGTAAGCTGTCCTGGTTGCACCAGGAGATGGGTTGACGGAAAATAGCGTGGGGAAATGGAAGAGACCCTGAACATAGGCAAAATGTTTGGAAAACATCATGAATAGAGCAGTGAAGTGAAGTAGAATGGGTTTTCCCGTAGACTGGAGTGACGCGTGGAATTGCTACCATCAGTATTTCAGATCCAAAATTTCTAGGTGCTGTATTTAGGCAAGTTAGTTGTGCCTCAGTGTACCTCCTCTGCAAAGAGATCCTCTTTCTGTTACTGTAGAATTAGTTTGTATTTTCTGGAGTTTTATTTAAATCGAATCATCTAGTATCCATCTAGTGTCTCTCACTCAGCATCAGCACACTGAGATTCATCTATGAGACTGACCGTATCACTATAGTTCATTCTTTTTTACTGCCGAGCAGCTTTCCACTACATGTGTATGCAGCAATTTCTGTATCCATTTACCAGCTGATGGACTTGGAGGTTGTTTCTAGCTTTTAGCTATTGCAAAGAAACCTGTGATGTCCATCTGTGTCCAAGTCTTTGTACGGACATAAACTTTCATCTATCTTCAGTGGAATGGTTAGATTTCACAGTAGCTGTACATCTTAAGAAACTACCAAATTGTTTTTCTGAAGTAGTTCTGCCATTCTATGCTCCCACCAGCAGTGTGTGAGAATTCCCTTTTCTCCATGTTCTTGCCAACCTTCAGCATGGTCGGTCTTTCCATAGATGTGTTGTAGTATCATACCGCGGTTTTCAAATCGCTAATGATGATTGCCTTCCCGTGTCTCTTTACCGTCTATCTATCTTCTTGGGTGAAATGTCTCTTCAAATACCTCGTCCATTTTTTATTGGGTTGCTTGTTTTCTTTATTGAGTCCTAGAGTTCTTTATAGATTTTGGATTTCAGTCTTTATCAAATATATGCTCTGCAAATACTTTTACCCAGTTTGTTGCTGGTCTTTTCACTCCCTTAAGAGTTTTCTTTTGAGGTGCAGAAATGTTAAGTTTTGAAAAAGTCAGATTTATCAGGATTTTTTGTTTTATGAGTTGTACTTTGATGTTGAATCTAAAAAACTTTGGGGCTAAGGGACCCATTCACTATCTTCACCATGGTGACGGTTTCATGCGTGTGAGTATTCTTATGTCAACACTTGTGAAACTGTACCCTTCAGGTATGTGCAGTCGGTCAGTTATACGGCAATAAAGCTGTTGAAGAAGCAGCAGCAAGTCTTTTGAGTTCATGTGTACCCTCAAATTCCAGGCAGAAGGGAAGCTCCTCCTTGACCTTGAGCTCTGCTGCTCTCTAACAGCACGTCTGGGATGACCCTCCATATTCAAGCCATCCTGGCATTGAACCAGGGATGAACCTCCAGCCCCCTCTTCCCATAGACATTCCCAGTCTCCAGGGGTCTCTCTTGGAAACTCCTCTCTCAATTAAATGAAGTTAGGGGAGAAGCAGAGTGGAGGGAGTATTCATTCTATGAATGTTGCACTTCCCACGATGGTTATGGCAAATTTCCCCCTCTCTTTTGACCTATCTTCTTGTGCAAACTTGAGGGATGGGGTGCTTCAAAGGGTAGGGGCGGCTGTGGGCCCAGAAAGCTTCAGGCTGCATATTGAGCTAAGTCAACAAGTCTTTAATGACATCTCTCTTGGGGGAACTAAGATCTGGGTCAGCCAGATCTTGAAGTCAGCAGAGTTTTGTCCCCGGCTCTCCTCCCACATTCTTCTTCCCTCTTTCACTCCTCCTTCCAGCTTTCAGCGTTGCTGAGGAGGGAGAATAGACAGCTCTTTTATGTCTGATGTTTTTCCACTATGTATTCTTTGTAACACATAATTATTTAGCTTTCCAAAAAACAATTTAAATATTCAAATCATGCACATGTCATGGCAATGCCAACAGGTTTTAATGATGCCTGCAGTGCGCTGAGTCCTGTTCCCGAGGTTCTGAGATGAAGAATGAAGAAACATTTTTGTAAGGATCCCATAAGAAACTCTAGTTCATGTTCTCTGTGAACCCTGTCTTGAATCGATCCTTTACTCTCCATGCTCACAGACTGACCTCTCAATTCTCACCTGACCTGAAATGCTCCGCCTCTTCTTGGAGACTCTTCAGCAGGCTCTGCATGGATGTCTGAGACCCTGGCTCCCAGCCAGCCTGGGGTGAAAGTGAAACTTGACAAATCTGCCAGAGAGCATTCTTCTGGGCTTCCAAATTTGCCCAAATGGACCACATCAATTATGACAGAGACTTTCTTCTGAAGAAGTGAGTCTATGAGCCTGTTTATTTATGACAACCTCCTGAGGACTTTGCTCTGCCAACTGGGCTCCCCAGGAGGGGAGATGGTCATTAAGCTACCCACGTCTGCTGTGCCCTTACTTTATAAACAAGATCCCATTCTTCATGTGGGTACTGATGCCACGAAGGTACTGATGCCACGAAAGTGGTCAGTTTCGTGAGGGTAGGGGGGACTGGGAGATGGAAATACAAGGGGCAGATAAACTCACCTTAAACCCTATAGCTAAAAGGAAAGTCACCTGGATCAATTCATAACAAAGACACGAAGGCCCAGAGAGAGACTATGTCCAAGAATATGCAAAAAAGGGAGTGGGACTGAAATGGGGAATCAAAT
Organism: Mustela putorius furo; assembly: GCF_011764305.1. Classification (NCBI taxonomy): domain Eukaryota; kingdom Metazoa; phylum Chordata; class Mammalia; order Carnivora; family Mustelidae; genus Mustela; species Mustela putorius. The sequence goes on along the minus strand of NW_025422005.1, from coordinate 37,570,259 downwards.
GTCCCACCTCCCAGTCAAGGTTTTATCCCATAGTCATTTTCATTTTCAAAGGACATTTCTTAGAAACTAGGAGATTTCTTAGGATTCTGCTATTGGTAACCCTGGATATTGAAACTTCTTGCAAGCTCCCTCCTTCTCCTGTCCTGGAGAACTGAGTTTTGTGATCAGGATGATTTTCTGGAATGGGGTACATCCAGAACTTGCTTCTGCGTGGAGGAAGAAAGGGCCATTTCTCAGAATGTAGGCAAAGATAGAGCAGGAGGAACCCTCATGATAAGCTCCATGAGGTTGATTTTATTACCTCCATGTTGTGGGTCAGCAACCAGAGGACCAAAGAGTTAAGGCAGCTTGCCCTTGTCAGCATTTGAACCCACAGCTGATTCAATCTGAAGGATTTCAGAGATTAAAGAGACTGTAGATAGAGACTAAAATAGTACCTTTACTTATTAGAATTGGAGACAAATGTACCTTTTGGGCAGATACTGGATAGATGCTCAGCAAACTTGATTCCTCTTCCTCCAGGCCATCAGCTAGACTGTACCTCTCAACCTCACTCACTTCTCAGTGTCACCAGATGACCTAGTTCTAGCCATTGGACTGTGGGCAGAGAGGTAATTCACTTTCACACAAGCCTGTAAACTCTTACCATATATAATTCTCTGTTCTCCCTCTCCTTCATCTTTTGGTTGAATGCCCCAGAAGGCCCTAGAACATACTTTTTCATCCTCAACACTACCGGCATTTTGGGCCAAATAATTCTTGTGGGGGCTGTCCTGCTCATTGTAGGATATTTAGACACACCACTGGTCTCTACCTACTAGAAGCCAACAGCATCCTACTCCCCAGGGTGACAACCAATATGTCCTCAAATACTTCCTAATGTCCCTTGAGGGGCAAAATCATCCCTGCTTGAGAACCACTGGTCTAGAAGATGCCCAAGGCACACAGTGGAAGGAATTTGGGTCCAAAATATCTACACAGAGCAGAGCACCCTTCCCACATTTGTCAATAACATGCAAGAAATTAACTTTTACTTTATAGAGCCATTGCTATTTGGAGCTGTTTGTTCAAAAGTTAGCTCACCCTGGCTGAAACAGTGCTGCCAAATGACTCCTATAAAGAGACAGACTTACCCTATTAGGCAGAACAGCACTAGCCCAGGGACCACCCTGGCCTACAAGGACCAGGCCCACGAGGGACTTCATTCAGTTTCTGTAGGCAGAACACTTTCAAGGTAAGGAAAATAGTGGGGCTGGCTGAGCTCTGCATGAGCCCTGAACAAATTTCTATGGAAGCTTCTGCCCAAGTTCACCCATCAGTAAGTTACTTCTCATCCACAGGGGTAGAGAAATCTGACATGTACTTGGTGGGAGAGTCTTCTTCTTGGAAACCCCTTATTCATGAAACTAAGGGGCTCTGCTCCAGAAAACTCCAGACCCTACTGCCTTTTCCCTATATCAGAAGATCTAGTAGTACAGAAAATGGCCTGTGTTTGGCTCAGCACTAAATATGGCTTATGAGGGGCACCCAGGTGGTTTAGTCCTTAATTGTCTGCCTTTGGCTCAGGTCATGATCCCAGCCAGGGTCCTGGGATCGAATCTGGAATCAGGCTCTTTGCTCAGTGGGAAGTCTGCTTCTCCCTCTTCCACTCCTCCTGCTTGTGTTCCCTCTCTCGGTCTCTCTATCTCTCTCTCTGTCAAATAAATAAATAAAATATTTTTTTAAAAAAAACATGGTCTATGTTCTAATTTTCTCACTAGTGCTTTATCTTATTTTACTATTGCAGTCAAGGCTCAATTTTTGGCCAAGGTCAAGGGTTGGTCTGAGGTCTCATTTTGTGACCAAGGTCTAGGTTCAGCCCACCAAGGACAGGACTTGGTCTGTGACAGAAAGACAGAATGAGCCATAGAAGGTTAAAAACCCACAGCCTTGCCCTGGATTCAGCGGTGAATTTTATCTACAGCCCCACCATAAGAGCCATGTCCTTTCTTCATTGTTCTTTATATTCCCCATTTACTAACTGCTTCCCATAAAGCTGTCAAAGGAGTGAAATGAGCAACCTCAGTTCAGGAGACCCGTGGAAGGGAAATAATTGGCTGCAAGTGAAAAAAATTCATGTCCACAAATTCATGTCCAGATCTGATCTGTCAAGAACTGATTGTTCCAGACTGGACAGATCACTTTCCTTCTGGAGACCTCTTTACTTACATAAAGTAAGAACACCGGGCATCTCTCTTACTTGTAATGTTCACTGCACTGAGCAGCACTAGCTGGAGATCTTGTTTCTACATCTACTCTTAATGGTAACCATGTGCTGCTGCTTCTTCCTTGCTTGTGTCACCAGGCCTAGCTTAGGCCCTGGAGGTCATGATACTCAACAAATGGTGCACTGGCCTCCAATACGTCCTCCTTAGCCCAGACTCTCCCCAAAGCGCCAATCTATTCTGCTACGGAAGGGACCAAATCGGATGTGTTCTTAGGCCCCTTCAAACTATGCCAAGCTAGAATTCTAGGATTCTAAGACTCTAATATTCTATATCTTTAATATTCTAGATTCTAGTCTATATAGCTGAGAGCCTAAAATTCTAGACTCCTTGGAGTTTTAAATTCTAAAGCCACAAGAGCCTCGCATTCTGAGTATAACTTGAATTTCTCCAGGAAATAAATGAAGTTGCACAATAGGAAGAACTCAGAGTTGCACTGGTTCCTGCCCCCCTGGGCCACAGATTCCTAACAGTATCTCCTGTGCCCTCTTTGTGAACACATGTGGTCTACTAGAAGGCAGGACTTTTGGGGCCTCTCACTGGGCCTTTAGTCAATGGAAATATAAAGAACAACCAAGAAAGGACATGGATTGCCCTGCCCCACTCTCCTGCCAGGTCTGCCTGATTACTACTGGACATCTCTGGGTCAGCCCCCACTCCTCTCTCTCTCTCTCTCTCTCTCTCTCTGTGTGTCTCTCTCTTTATCATACACACACACACCAATTAGCTAGACATGTCCAACGTTGTCTAAACCTCAGTGGTAGACAGAGGCCCAGACTCAAACTGAGCTCCTAAGCTCTTAATATTCTTACCATTCAGTATTTTATATACTTAAATACCTCAATACTTTGTATTTTAATACTTCCAGGTAGCTTAGAATCTCACAATCCTCACAATTTTACAGCCTCCATATTCTTGGATTTTAATAGACTAAGATTTAAAATTGCTTAGATTCCGGAATACTGATTGGAAGATAGTGGAAGATGCTAGAGTATCTCATACTTTTTCTTGGAGGCTCTGGGACGAAGGGGGGCAGGGAGGCCTTAGCCAGTTCTGAGCGCGGCTGTGGGAGGGAGTCATGGGGCCCCGGGGGAGAGCACAAGCATAGACAAAGTGTCATACACCTGGGATGGAAGGAAGAGCCATCAAGCTTCTTCCTAGAATGCCCAGAGTCACACCCTAGAGGGCTTCCCAGGCCCTTGGCAGGCAGTGAGAAGCAATTTCATGGCCTCCAATCAAATGTGTTATTTAATTTACAAGTAACTATAAATAGCCAAATAAAACTGCGAGTTTATGTCCACAAGCAGGCCCCAGAGTTACTAGAGCTGCTCATGGCTGTACATTTGGGAAACTCTTCTCCCAGGGAGGAAGGCACCCCCTTCCACCCCCCCACCACCCTGGCCTCCTGCAGGCCTGGTCCTAACCCCAAGTCTCCCAGGGTCGGGAATTCTGGAGGTCTGATCCCTCCCAGCTTGGCTGCAGACCCCTCTGGCTGTGGAGAGGGCTGGGGGCGCGGGGGAGGCTTTGGAGCAGTGGAAGTGATTTAGGCATGTGTCAGGAAACTGGGGCCCGGCCCAAATCTCAGATTTCATAAGAAGCCCAGGGGGCTGGCAGAAATTCTTGGCCCAACACATCCCAGAGCCAGGGGCACCATCTGTGGCCAGAAGCAGCAAAGTCCCTGCGTGGAGGAAACTGAGGGCAGAAAGAGAATTTTCTTGGCGGTGGCCAGGCCAGGCCTTCAGTAGAAATGACTCCAACAATATACCGTCCGATGCTGTGGAGAAGTTCTGATGAATGCTTTAATCAACCAGTCAGCTGGCTTTACTAAGCACCTACTAAGTGCCAGTCAACATGGGGAATAGGAGAGTCTCTTGTTCTCCAAGCCTCACAAAGGCCAGTGCCTCAAGGTAAAGCCCCACTGCTTCGCCTGGCCTTCAAGTCTTGGGCCACCTGCCTTGTCACTTTCCAACCTCCCATCTGGCCCTGTACGTTCGAAGCCCCACTGGTTCCCCCCATAACCCACTCAGCCTTGATCACTGATTCCCCTGCTGGCGTGTCTTCTCCTGCTCCTGGAGCTTAGGCCCGGCTCCCAGTTCTCCTGTCTGAAACCTGCTATCTCTGCATTCTCAGGTTGCACTTCTCCAGAGTATTTATTTATTTTTTTTAAAGGATTTTTATTTTATTTAGTTGACAGAGATCACAAATAGGCAGAGAGGCAGGCAGAGAGAGGAAGGAGGGAGCAGGCTTCCCGCTGAGCGGAGAGCCCGATGCGGGGCTCGATCCCAGGATCCTGGGATCATGACCTGAGCGGAAGGCAGAGGCTTTAACCCACGGAGCCACCCAGGCGCCCCTCTCCGGAGTATTTAAAGCTCACTCTTCTAAGGTTTCCTTCAAATGTCAGTCTCCCCACTGGACCGCACCTTTACTCGTATCTGTGTCCCCAGCCCTGAGCTGGGGGCCTGGAATGATACTTATTCAGGATATTTGCTGACATGGCCGAGCGGGCAGTGGGGTCAAAGTGCGTCTGAATAAAGAGGAAGGATCTGTGCAGATTCGGTGAAAGCCACATGTTATCTTTAGACAGCAGGGAAAGCGAGACAGACACGGGGGCAGGTGGTGCCAGGTTTTCATGCCGGCAGGATGTCTGGGCGTTTATGGCTGGCTCCTCCCTTGGCTAAGGCCCTGGCTCTAAACAGATGACTTAACCCCATTGTCCTCCTCTGTAAAATGGGAGCATTTGTGAGGACTAAGTGAGTTAAACATATACACTACTTAGGACAGTGCCTAGCACATGGTAAGCATCCCCCAAATACCAAGTTTTGTAGCAGTCCTGGTGACAGTAGGAAGACACGTGGAGGAAGGCTCCGCGTCATTGTCTGGGCGTGAGCAAAACCAAAAGACCCGCCAGCCAGGTCGAAACAGGCAATGGGTTGGCTTCTAGGGGAAGTTGAAGCTTCCCCACCTCCACCAATAAGAGTCTGTCCTGAGCTCCCCACCCCCACCCCTTGAACAAAGGTCAAGGGCACGGCTGAGCCGGAGTGAGGGTGGAGCTCTCTGTGCTGAAGATGTGGCAGGCTGTCTTTCCCGTGACGTGGTCTGTTTGGGATTTAATTTCTTGTCCATCCCAGCCCTGAGCCTCTCTCTCTCTCAATGTGAGCAGAAATGCTTTCTCTCTTAGCTCCTCCTTTTCTTTTCTTTTCTTTTTTTTTTCCTTTTTAAAGATTTTATTTATTTAATTGACAGACAGAGATCACAAGCAGGCAGAGAGGCAGGCAGAGAGAGAGAGAGAAGGAAGCAGGCTCCCCGCCGAGCAGAGAGCCCGATGCGGGGCTCGATTCCAGGACCCTGAGATCATGACCCGAGCCGAAAGCAGAGGCTTTAACCCACTGAGCCACCCAGGCACCCCAGCTCCTCCTTTTCTTAAGCTTGCCTTTTCCTTGCTTCTCTACTTCTCACTTCTCTTCTACTTTCTGAAGCTGACTAGCACATAGTGAACCACAAAGAACCCCAGCTGGGGACTCAGAAGGCCTGGCCTGGGGGCCAGCCCCAGCTTCGTCCAGAACTTCTGGCCAGTCCTGGGCAAGTCTCTTCTCCTCTCTCAGCCCAGCGGCTTCTCAACAGCAAAAACATCAAGCTGCATGCAGTTCTGAACTCCTTTTGTTCTACACAACCGTATGTCTCCGTGGCAACATCTTCTTGTATGAAAAATGCTTTGTACCCACAGGGATCGTACAGAGAACTTGGTTTTCTTTATCATCGGGCAACATTCTGAGCACAGAGACACAGGTAACATGTCGGGCATTATAGCAGGTGCTGTGGATCATGAGTGACCAAACCAGAGGAAGTCCTTGCCTGCAAAGGGCTCACATTATAATGGGTCTAGAGAAAGATCCGATAGTAAACTCACTACCTCCCAATCGTGGACCATGGAAGAAAGGAGAGAATCCTGTGTGCTGGACACTTCCTACTTGGGTTCAGGTCATTTTGGTTGGTCCTCACAATCACTTTGTGAACTAGGTATTATCATTCCCCCTTTAAAGGAAAGGGACACAAGACTAAGAGACATTCAGTAGCTTTTGGTCAACGTCTCCCAACGACAAACACCACCTTGCTGAGTGTCCTCTCCACACGAACACGCCCCTCAGTTGGTCCTGCTCCTGAACTCTGAGGCCGGTGCACACCAGGAGAGTGAACCCCAGGGTCCCACTGCCTAGGACTGGTGCCCAAGAAGGTCGTCCAGCCTGGCTTGGGCTTCTTGGGGTGTCCAGGCTTCGGACCCCAGCCACTCACTCTCTGGTCTACTCCCTCAGCTGGAAGAGCTGTGAGATTTGCAGCCATGTTCTGCCCTCCTGGCTCATAAGCCTATAAAGTAGCAAGCAGCCTCAAAGGTAGAAAAAAACAGGGGACAGAACTCAAAAGTAAACACTGATGAAGATTAAAAATGACCAGTGAGTCTTGGGGATTTATGTCTCATAAAGTGAGATGGCCAAGGAGGCCAGACAGGGAGCAGACAGCCCTGACGCCTCTGCCTTGCGGATAATTTATTCCAGAAAGTAGAGGCCTCTTGTGCGACTCACACAGGCCAGGGTGGTTCTCTGGGTCCTCCCAGTCCACTGTCTGCGGGGCCCGCCTGTCAGGCTGAGTCAGTTTTGTTTTCACAGACCGAACCCACACGTTTGATACTTTTTCATTCCTTTTCACGTCTATGATGTTGTCTGCGGTTCATCTCACATCCCCGGTGAGGCTGACAGGATGGGGACCTTTATCCCCATCGGTCAGATGAGCAAATTGAAGCTGACAGAGGATGACTCATCCAGGGTCTTCCAGGGGCTCAGGACTCCGAACCGAGTCATTGTTGGTTGATGTGAGGGCTCCCATTGGATACACATTTCCTTTCCTTCAAATCCTCCTTCCCCAACGTCTCATCCACTCTCACATAAACTGGCTCAGCCAACAAATTAATTGAAAGAACCTCTGTTGAGTAATAATCTGTGGCAAACACAGGGATGAGCAAGTTAAAAAGAGACACTAAAAACAGCTTAGAACTTTTAAAATATGTGGTGTTAGTGGTAATAAAGGTCATGTTAATGAGTTATGACTCCAAAGTCATAGTCAGAAAGCAAAAATAAATAATAAAATTAATAAATAAGCAAAACAAAAGCTTTGGAGAGAAGTCGGGAAGAAGGACTCGATGTCGGATGAAGCACAGGAGAGCCTATCTGCCAGCATCTTCCAAGGCAATTGCCGAGGCATCAGAGAGGCTTTTGTCCTGGATGACTTCCCATCAGATGAGTTTGTGGGTACGAATGTGTTTCAAGATAAAAAGTAGCTGACAGTGACCCTGGACTTGATGCGAATGGCCTCGCTCACATTCTTGCCATCCCGATGATGGGCTAGCAAGCATTGTGCCGGCCCCCATCTGCTGCAGAGGCAAAGACTCAGTTTTTGAGGTACAGTGAAAAGAACACAGGTTTGGGGATCTGATCAACCCGGTTTTCAATTCTAACTAGCTGTAGAGTTTCTCAGCCTCTCTGAACCTGTTTTCTCCACCACTATATGGAGATAGCGATATCTATTTCAAAGTTTTGTTTAAAAAAAAAAAAGTGGAAAGAGAATCTTAAAATTTAACCACGTTAGTTCGGCCTTCATGTGAGGCCCCAAGATAATGGATAACACATCCCCAAGTGAAACGCAAGACCACCGCGCGAGGGCTGCCAAAGGTGGTGTTGAAAACTGCTTTTGTGGTTCTTTGCTGACCACCCACCTCTAGCATGTTAAAAGAAAAAAAAAAAAAAAAAAGAGGTGGGAGAGTTCAAGAACGGAACCAGGGATTAGATAGGAGATTTCTGGAAAGAGCTGTAAGTACCTTGAGCAAGTTTGTCTACTCTTTCCCTTAACTTCGGCCTGGGAAAAGTGGTTTCCATGGGGGTAGTTCGAGAGTTCGTGTTTTCCTATCATCAGGGAAGACAGTGGATTGGACTCGGACTCCCACTGCTAAGTGTAAAGAGCAAAGGCTGGCTGACCAGCTATTCTAACAGCAGAAGTCACGGGAGCTGGCTCTCCTGGGGCCATCCACCTTCTCAGAGTGCATCAAGCAGAGGACACAAAGCTGTTTCTCTGAACCCAATCTGGACTACATGAGAGGGAGAAAGTCCAGATCATTCTAGATCTTGTCAGAGGGCCCTGTAGAGAGAGGAGACACCTAAGCAGAAAGAGGCTGATGGTGTTGGCAGAGGCCGAGGGGCTGGCAAGGAGTCATAATCAGCCAGCTGGAACAGAAATGCATTTACCCACATCAAGGCATCAACTGTATGGGGGAGGGGATGGATTTTCTCCAAAGAACCCACAAAAATGCCTCATGAGAAAACAAGCAAGGTTAAATGCCTGCCAGGCCCAGAGAGTATTGACCCTGATTTTTCAAGTCTGTAGTAGTTGAGTAAGAGCTTTCCTGTGCCCCTTCCCTTCTCTCCCTCCCTCTATCCCTGACAACGGACAGGTCAAAATCTGCAATGGTTACCAAGATGAAGAAGAAGTGATGTTCCAGGTAGAACAAGAAAAAAGACACTGACCTCATTCTCACTGCAGGAGATTGGCCAGCCGCAGTTCCAGGTCCAAATGGGTGGTGAGAAAAGCACTTCCTTTCAATGAAATTTGAAGTCAGTTACTGAGCAGAAATGATGTTTTGTGAGTTAAAATAAATGGGAAACTTCTTATTACCCAAGAGAAAACAGAAGAGCAATGGATCTCATTCAAGTTTTCATCAAAAGGGGTGGATGAGAGTTAGCCCTGCAGGAGGGCTAGTGAAAGTCATTTCTTCGGTATACCCCATGAGTATCACCTGTTCAAGGTCATACCTACAGGACATGACATATTGCATCCCTTGCACACAGCTAGACTTGAGTACATCTGGATTTGCTTCCACCATTTCTTTAGGCCTGGTTGATCAGGACAATGGGCAATGTTAATCAGCTAAGGTATCTTTAGCCAGCTACTGTGTATCTGACCTGTGTTTCCTATCTGACCCAGAAGCAGGAATAGGAAGAGAAGGTCCAGTCTTAAACCTTAGAGATATCCCTTAAACCCCTTAGGGATATCCAGATGGGATGACAGAGACCCAGAGAGGGGCAAGTGTTTTCCAAATCCATTGTAAAACTAGATGTGGAACCTGGTTCTGTTTCTTTCTTCTTTTATACCTGTACCATTCAGACAGCCTCCTCCTAGAAATCTAAGACAGAGTGGAGTAAAGTGCAAGGTTGGATAATCTGATGGTTTCTACCATTTATGGAGTGCCTACTATGTATCAGGTCCCTTATGAATGTTAATCCTGATTCTTACAATAACCCACCAAGGTAGGAGCATCAGTAGAGATGAGAAAACTGAGGTCCCTGAGGTTAAGTGACTTGTCCATAGTCACATGGTCATTAAGGAGCGGAATTGGAATTCAAATAAGTCAGTTAGTGGTTTTATTATACAACCTTACTGCCTCTTTTGAAGGCTGCTGGAATCAGAAAAGAGAAGGATCATCAGATCTATGATCAGACTGGGTCCTCAGAGCCCTAATCGGGGCCCAAGCCATCCCACAGTGACATCTTTATGGAAAAGAACCAGTCCAGACTGACCAGAAATTCATCAACCATCCCAAAGCCAAGACCATTGGCATAGGTTTACACTTTACCAGTTCTTTCCAAGAAACAAAAAATAATGCAAATTTTAAAAAATTCATTAAGCAGGGGTCCCTGGATGGCAAAGTTCGTTGGACACCTGACTCTTGGTTTTGGCTTGTGTCTGGTCTCAGGGTTGCGGGATTGAGCCCTGCAGTGGGCTCCATACTTGGCGTGCAGAGTCTGTTTGGGCTTCTTTCTCCCTCTCTGCTCCTCCCTCTCATGCTCTCTCTCTCTCTCTCCCCCTCTTTCAAATAAATAAATAAATAAATCTTTTTAAAAAAATCATAAAGCGGTGTGAATAATTTTTTAATTAGTTGGCAAATCATGTGCCTGAGGGTGATTCATCCTCTGAAGTGGATATTAACTTTATTAACATTTATTTCTTTTGAAAGTTAAGTTGGTTCTTTGTGAAGGTGGGTGCGTGAGAGTGTGGTAAGTTTCATTTCATTTGCCAGGAATCTTGGCTGAGGTTTACAGAGAAAGTTACTTTCAGATTTTTCTTCTGACGGTGAACTTGGCCTCCCTCACTCCCTGGTGAAACCCAACTCTTTGGAGGCGGAAACAGGGAATAAAAAATTAAAAAAATAAAAAAAAATTAAAGAAATAAATTAGAGGGGGAAACAACTGCAGAATAAATAATCCTCTTAAAAGAGTCACTGGCAGACACAATGGAGAGGGTCCCAGACAGGGGCAGTGTGGTTCTGGTTGGGGGAGTCACGTACTTGTTGATTTTCTGACCTTACACAGATGGCCTACCCTCTCCCAGTCTTTTGTCTCCCTGGCTGTGACAAGGCGAGATAATCCCTGCTCTGAGGCCCCACTCGGGTTCGGGTGGGATATCATCTAATAAAGTGATCTGACTTTTCAAAGCACAGTCCACACTGAAAGCTATGGAGATCCCTGACACCTTGACTAAGGTCCTCGGGGATCTATCCCTGGAGCCAACCTGACATCAACAAGGGAAGCTTCAGGGTGGAAAAGGGTCTCTCTGAGCTGAATTCCAGAAAGGGCCCCTGAAGAAGAGCTATGGTGTGGGAATGTGGGTGGGAGTGAATGTGCTGTATGTGTCTAACACAGGTCAGCCTGCACCGGCGCCCCTGAGTGTGTACCTCTGATGGCTTGTATACACATGGGCGAATGTGAATTCCTGAAACAGTATTGGGGCAGATGGGAATATCTATTCATTCTGTAGGTGAGTTTTGAGGATTCAATAGGTGCTCTGTTCTAAGTACTGGGAATTCAAGTGAGAAACAAGATACACTAATTTCTGCATGGGGCCAAGAATATGTATTAACAAGTTTGAGTCTTTATGTATATGAGGGAGTATTCATGAGTATGTGAGGATGTGTGTGTGAACACACATATCCGTGTATATGAGGAAGTATGCATTTGTGTGAGTCTGCTTATGAGTGGGAGTCTGTGTTTGTATGTGTGTGTGTGTGTGGTGGGAAAGAGAGAAAGAATTCTTGGCCACCCTAGAGGGTATCAAATTTTGTTAAAACACCAGAAGGCTTGAAAGGCCCTGTGATATCATCTCATCCATTCCTTGACGTCTAAGATAGAGAATCTGAGGCCCAGAGAAAGGAAGCAGTGTGTAGAAGGTCAGCCAGCAGCAAAACAAGGACCAGAATACACATCTGCTAACTCTGAGCGCAAGGGTCTTCCCCACTGAAGATGTGTGAAAACGCAAATGTAATTTAATCGAAGGGCTGTAGGGAAGAACCTGGGGGACTGAGCAGAAACATAGACCGGGCAGAGTATGGAGGGGAGGGATGGGTAAGGAGGCAGGTGTACCTGTCCATGTGTGGGGGATGAGGCCTGCTTTAGGGAGAAGCGAAGAAAGGAGAGAACAGACAGGAGGCTTGTGGCCTGGAATCAGTGGCCTTTGCACCCATTAGGATGTGGAGGGTAGGTTTTCATTCTTTGGATGGTTTTCATGATGAGACAGTTTCCCTTGAACCTGGAAACTGGCAGGAACCTGGGAGTTCATACAAGCATCTCATTAAAACCTCCCAACAGCCCCATGAAGTGGGCTTTTTTTGTCCATGCTGACGATGACACAGCTGTGGCTCAGAATGGGGAGGTCACCGAAGAGTGAAATAGAGAACTCCCCTTGTTTTCCTGAGCCTGGTGTCCGGTTTATCTGTCCTAAGACTCTCTGGCTCTGTCACTCTTTCTAGATATTTCCTTCCCTTACCTCTATTCCCATTTCCTTAAATTGCTGACTGAAGTCAGGACACCAGAATCTGACTTCCAAACTGCCAAACTTTCCTGAGACTCCCACTGCCAGCCCCTCTGGAGGCCCTTGGTGAAGATCAGAACAGCCAGAACCTGAACACCCCACCCCCTCCTGAACTGGGAGTGCCCAAACTGGTCACTCTGATGGCTTGGGGCTATGCCAACTCCAACACTATCTTTGCCTTCCTCACCAGCTTGGTTGCCAAGACCCCAACGTGCCTTTGCTCAAGCTGATCCAATTTACCACACTGGAGCTGATTTCTCCTGACTTTCTGTTCTGAGTCTAACCTCACTCCACCCTAATCCCTGAAACTAATCCCTGGCCCCACTTGAGAATGAAAATAGCCTTCTCTCCCAAGTGCACGGACATCGAGACACCACAGGTACTTCCTTCCTGACCAGAAATGCCGTCAGAGAACCCAGTAAGGGCCTGGTCTGCTGCTCTCATCAAGGTCCCCCCACCATCCCCTCCAAAAACATAGTTGGAGAAAACACACCCAAGAAAGTTGTCCGGAAGTAACCAGTCGTCCAAATTATTTACTGTGCCCTGGAAAATAGCCAGCTAGAGGCTGGTCATGCAGACGCTGGGAAAATATTTATGTGGGTCCCGATGGATGTTTGGCCAGTGAAGACTGCCCACTGTCGTCTTTCTTTCTGCTGATAAGGCAAAGCTACACATGTCAGACGGCTCTTAGCAGGGCCTGGCGGCAGGGGTCTGGCATTGGATCCAAGTGAGGTTAATGCCTATACCCAAAGGACTTGCTCTCAGTCCTTTCTCTGCCACCAACTAGTTCATACCTTCCCTGGGCCTCAGCTTCTCCATGTGTAACATCATGGAGTAAACCAGATGACTCTAATGTCTCTGGGATCCCACAAGATTGCGACTCAGGAAGAATCAGATCTATTTTCCAGATCTGCCATCATGATGCCATTGGCTCATCACAGAGCTATTTTTCTTGGCATCCTGGAAACGTTCCTGAAATTCCAACATCCAAGAATTTCTCTTTCCACTGATCCAGTTTCTGCAACCATGTGGGAGAACTCCATCTGGAGGAGGAAGATCTGAGCTTAAAATAAAAGAGTAAAATGGAAGAGGGGAAATTGAGTTCAAGCGGTGTTTATCATGCATCCAATATTGGCAAAGCTTGATGCTGGGCCCATGAGGACAGAGATGCGCCCCCCCAGGTCCTGGTCTTTAAGTGAAGAGCTCACTATAGGGCAGTGGTGAGGGTGGCCCACAGACTCTTCTTTTCCCCAAATGGACCCTCATGTTTCTTCCTTCCCATAAACTTCAGTAGCTCTGCCTGCAACCCTCCCCTGCTGTGCAAGTCTGTCCTTGTCCATGTTCATCATGGGCTCATTGCTTCAAGAAGTTTCAACCTCCCCGACTCCCCTCTACCTTGTGGACAACCTGACTTCATGGGCCCTTCTCTATTTCAGAGTCTACAGCTACTCCCTTCAAAGATCTACTTGAGGTAACAAGATCATGGATATAGATGCAGGACAAAGGTTCAAGAGCCCCCAGGGTTTTTTAAACGCTGTCTCAACTCAGGGATTCTTGTGACTTCTCTGAGACACTTGATTACATCTTAGGGCCTCCTGCATACGTCAGTTTCCCTGGAATAGAAACTCAAGAGTAAAGGAGTGAAGAGCTCAGATGTGCCAAGCCAAGGGGGTGTCGAAGGTCAGTTTTCTGTGTGTGGGAGTCAGTTGATGGGTGGGGAGAAGCAGGACAGGAAGCTAAGGAGGGGACAGTTGTACCACTTGAAGAGCCTCAGGTGCAAGAAAAGGGGATCCTGACTTTGTATTTCAGGCCCCAGGGATATAACAGTTTTCAAGCAGAGAAGCAAACTGTTGTCATTGAAGATGACTCTGGGGACAAAGAATCCATCCCAGGTACAGGAGCTCCTAACGTCATCAACAATGATAATGGCCGCTTACACGTGATTATCATCTCTATAAATCTCAAAACAAAACTTCCAAGCAAACTGATTTATTCCTAACATCAGTCCTGTGAGTTAGCTGGCCTCATTCCACGTTCACAGAAGAGGAAAGCAAGGCCCAATGTCACACAGACCTGTCCCCTCTGGGTCCAGGGCTGTTCATCACAATGCACATCTCCGGACACTCTGTCAGTGGTGAGCGTCTACACTGACCTTGGTTTTCTGCCCCAGGTGGGGGGTCTGGACTGGCTGCTTTCCGTGTTACCCAGCTTTAAGACTGGAAAATGCTGTGGCCCAGAGGCAGGCCGGCTGTCTCGTGGGGCTGCCGAGCTGAGCCGTGGGTGGTCAGGAATGTTTCAGGACTTCCTGGGACCAGTGTTCCAGGTCGGAGTGTCTGGATTAATGATCCGTCTCCAGGCAGAGCCAGCCGAGGCTCCGACGCCAGGCACAAGGCATCGATTAGACTTTGCACTTGGAGCTTGCTTTCATCTGGGGCTCTCCGGGTGGGCTGGGCCTAATAATTAACATTCTCTGAGCCCCACAACATGACTGTGCTGGAGAGAAAGGGTCTCTGAGCAGGTCCCCATCCGTGGTGGGAGTGGAGCATGGAGCACCTCCTCCCACTCCCCCCAAAACGCCTAGGCGTGGCTGCTTGGCAGGGGACCACGTCTTCTAGCTAACACTTCAATACTACCTGAAGTTTGTACAGTAAGTGGCTTTGGCATCTTTGGGCTTCACTACATACCTATGGCAAGTCACCACGTAGGGAAGTAGGACTAGGACCATGCACATAGAGAAATTGAGGCCCAGAGAAGGACACGGGATGGCCCAAGGGCAGAGGGATCAGGTTGAAAATTCAACCCTTCCACCAGCAGTGCTTGGTACATACAGATGTTCAGATGCACTGGCATCTTCCCAGTGCAGGAGCCTGTCTCTTGCAGGGCTGTTTAGAGCTTCCTTGTACTTTGAGGTGACGGAAGGTAAGGGTGTGATAGGATTTTCTATTTTATAGGAGGAATCATTACAAAGGTGCTCTGTCACTCACTCATGCGTTGGTTTCGCCAGGACTTATTATATCCCTAAGATGTTTCAGCCTCTGTGTCAGGTGCTAAGGATAGCAGAAAATAGTCCGACACTTATAGCCTAGGGAAGGAGGGGTGGTGGAGAGTGTGGCAGGGGAGCTTATAGCCTAGGGTAGGGACACAGTGGAGAGTGTGGCATGGAGAGGTAGATATGCAAACTCTAAGTCCAGTGAGCTGCCATGGTGCTTTACTAGTAAATCTATTGGAGAGTATAGAGCATTTTGGCTCCCAGTTCCCAGGGAGGGCACAATCGGGTCTTTCCCAAACAGTGAAGCATCCGCAATAGTGGGATGTGATCAAAAAAGGCTTCAGAAGGAAAAAACCTCCCAAAATGGAAACTTAAAAGAGGCTAGATGTTCATCAGGCAAATGGGGGGGGGGGGGTAGAAAGAGGGCATTGGGTGGGCTCATCCCAAGGAAAAGGAAAGAACTGACCCAGGCAAAGAGAGACAGAGAGGCATGGAGTCCCTTAGTCACTGAGAGCAATGGAGTTGGCCAAAGAGTAGGCTTTGAGGAAGAGATCGTGGGAGGTGAGGTTGGAGAGATACATGAGGAACCCATCAGAAAGGCCTCCTGAGCCAACGAGAGGGCCTGAACTTTATCCTGAATGATTCAAGTAAGGAGGCAGTGTGGTTAGAACTGCATTTTTGAAGGCTCCTCCTGCTGCAGTGTTGAAACTGTGCTGAAGGGAAGAGAGATTAAAGCAGACACATCTGGGAGGCAGAAGAGATGGTGGCCTGCTTTTATTGGTTCGTGGCCACTGAGGACACCAGAGACCTTTGTCTGGTCTGGAAAAGCCTACGTCCAGAGAATTTTCCTACACACAAAAAAAGGACTCCCCTTGATTGTCAGCTTATATCCAAATTCATAACTGTGGACCCATTCCAGGCTCCTCTGGTCTGAAAAGAAACCACAGCATTCTTCCCTCACTTCCTATTGTGTTCCCCATCCCACTTTACCCATTCTGCAGGTACATGTCTTCCCACAGCGGGTTCCCCACAGCCTCACCGCGGCCACCGGCACACAGTGGCAAGGCTCCAAACCTTCACATCCTCCGTTTCAAGCCTTAGATGATTCTGCCTTCTCTGGCCATTCCCATTCATTCAACATAAGGTCTGGGTTAATTGAGCATCTGTATGTACCCGGCACTACTAGGCTCCATGGAGGGGGCCTCTGCTCTTCCTTACACGGGGTCCCTGTGGTTAAATCCAGACTCCTTAGCCCAGCATTTTAGGGCCTTCTTAGGCTGACTCCGGCCAGCCTTCATGGCCTCATGTTTCCCCTCGCTCCTCCCACACCTTGCATTTGCCACACTGACCGCCCCTTGATGTTCCTTAAGTACCCGCTATTATTTTTTTCCAAATACACATATATTCCAAATATATATATGTGTATATGTGTATATATTAAAATGTATTATTAAAATGCTGATCTCCACTCAGTCTAACTGAAGTAACACCAAAGATGGAAAGTAGAAAGTAGAAATATGTCCCCTACCTTGAAAATCCCATTCTCCAGAGATGAACACTATTAATATTTGGGTAAATATTCCCCCAGATTCTTTAAAAAACTTACACGTCCTAGCATACCACCTTTTGCACTCTCTCCTGCCCTGTTCCCTTGTCTGAGAAGTTCTCTATGGTCCCACCGGAGAAGTAGGGGCCCAAGGCTTACAACAAACACAGCACTTGCCATCCTATATTGAAATCATCTGTTCGCATGGTGTGACTCCATCAGACTATAATCCGAGACGACATCTATGAGCATGGAGTTGTGACTGTCTTGTTCTCTGCTGTATTCACAATTCCTTGCGCGTAGTAGGCCCTCAGTAAGAATCTGTAGACTGCATGGTGGGTGGATGGATGGATGGACGGGCAGGTGGACAGTTGGAAGGACAGGTGAATTGATGACAGGTGGGAACCCCTATGACATGCTCTGCAGAATTAGGGGGAAGGATTGGCACTGAATAATGAAAAGGACCCCATCTGGGGGTTAAGAACTTGGATTCTGGCTCTAGCCCCGCCTTCTCCCACTATGTAGCTTTACAGAAGTTCCTGCCTTCTCTTAAGCTTCAATTTCCCTACCTGGACCTGAATAGCGGAGCTGGGTAGCTCCCCAGAACCCTTCCCAACGGATGCTCCAGAATGCTCAGCTGGCCCTGGCCCAGCACTATTTCACACCTCCGTAATTACCCACCTGCATGCCTTTATTATAGAAATTGGAGTGGGGGCGGGGCTCATTAAATAAAGGGCAAAAGGAAATTGCTGGCTTGCCGAAATGACATTGTTGGCGTTAACTAGATTAACTTCTGAAATGAAAAGCCCACAAAAGCAAAACCAAAACAGAGAAGGAGCCATGGCTTCCGCTGGGGGCTCCATGGTTCCCTGCTTCAGGCTGCCTGCCCCCCAGCCCAGGTCTCGCGATCCAGCCTTCCTGGTGAGGTCACGGGAGCCCCTTTCCTTGGTTCACACAGACTCCATCTCAGGGATGTCAGGAAAATGGCGCCAGCCACTGAGCCCCAGGGCGGGACTTCGGTAACTCCTCTCAGGAGTTCTGTCTGTAGGAGTCAGGAGGGCAACTAGACCCCCGGCAGAGCATGAAAGCCAGTATAGGGAAGCCACTGGCAGAGGGGTCTGTAGTCAAAGGATCAGAGAAGCAATACGGGAGCTGAGGGGTACCCCAGGGAGAAGACACCAAGACAAGAAAGAGGAGGGCATCTTCAGACAATCGAGGGCAGCCCCGCATGGCTGGAGCAGTGAGGGAACATGGCTGTTCCATTTAGCGATCTCCTCTGGTCACAATGAGACTTCTCATGATGATGGGGGAGCAGGCCCTAGAGGCTGGGCAGGTGACAGATGTACGAAGCGCCCATACCCAGTCGGGGACGCCAACATTCGAGAGCACCCGGTAGGCAGCGCTGTGGGAAGCTGCTGCTGACCCCCGCACTGGTTCCAACGGGCGCTAAGACGAAAACAGAAAAAGAAAACAGAGACAAGAGGGTCCGATGGACCGGGACCGAGGCACTTTCTTGGCTCACAAAATTTACAGTCTCAGGAGAGGCAGGCAGACCCAGGGAGAGGAGGCAGGTGACCCCAGCCCTGCCTCCAGGGGAAGGAAAAGAGGATCCCTGATGCCTGGCTAACGCTCCAGTCTCAGAGGGAGACAGCCAGTTCTTGTAAACATCCCAGAGCACCCAAGAAAAGTCCTCTCCTCGGATAAGCCTGAAGTCCTCTCTACCTCCCTGCAGAGGGCAGCTGAAGCGAGTTCCAGCAGGGAGAAAGTGGGGCAGCAACACTACCTGGTGTGTGCTTCCTCCAAATCAAGTACTTTCCATGTACTCCCTCTTTCATCCTCTAAGGAGCCTAGAGAGAGGAGTTTCTCTCTCTACTCATTCGACAAAGAAACTGAGGCCCACCCCAGCTCTCACAACTAGTGATTATCGGAGCTAGACTTTGCACTGAGGTCGCTCCAAATCTTGGAGCTCTCTCCCCATGTGTCTCTGTTCTCCAGACCCTATCTTTGCCCCTAAGAAGCTTATTGCCCGGTTTTGCTGGGAATCCGGTGACATCCCACTAGTTTTTCCCTCTGAGCTGCTGGGCATCAGGATAGTCAAATCAATAGTCCAACGATTATTTGAAACATGATTTGTTTTCCTAGCCGCCACCCCCAACGGGGGAGGGCATTTGTGCCATCCTATTTCCAAGGAGTGACATCTAATGACAGAATTCCAGGCACAGGACACAAGAGAGTCTTCCAGGCAGGAAGCCATCCCAGCACCTTTCGAACCTCATCCAGCTGCACAGCAGCCCACTTCTGGATCTGGAGGCTACCAGCACTCTCCTGGTCAGTCCTGGTCAGGATCACCTGAGGCCAGACTAGGTCACCGGGTATTAATCATTGCCAAAAGGGAAGTTAAACTGCAAGCCAGTTCATTAAAGATTAAGCTTCATCTCCGTAGCCCTGAGGGAAAGGGGGTTTGGGGGGAGAGCGAGGTCCTGTTGTAGGAGATCACCTCCCATGAAAGCCTTCTGAGTGAGCCTGTGGTGAGGAGCTGGGAAGCCTGGGTTCTAGTCTAGTTCTGCCCTCTGCTTGCTGCGGGACCTTGGGCACAGCACTTCCCCATTCTGAGCTCCCATTTCTTCCTTCAATACACAAGGAAAATTCTGTAGGTTTCCTTGTGATGCTCTAGTTGTTGCCTTAAGAATCGTTTATCCGGGACGCCTGGGTGGCTCAGTTGGTTAAGCAGCTGCCTTCGGCTCAGGTCGTGATCCCAGTGTCCTGGGATCGAGTCCCACATCGGGCTCCTTGCTCAGCAGGGAGCCTGCTTCTCCCTCTGCCTCTGCTGCCACTCTATCTGCCTGTGCTCGCTCTCTCCCCCTCTCTCTCTCTAATAAATAAATAAAATCTTAAAAAAAAAAAAGAATCGTTTATCCATGCTTGTTTTTTCTCAGTCTATGTTTGCTCTGTACCTTCAGGTTGTCCAGTGCAAGTTCACTTACTGTTCACAATATTTGTGGCCATGGAAAGCTGGCAGAAATCACAACTCCACCAAGACCCGGAGTGCAGGGACTCCCATCTCTCTTCCTTGCTCCCACACTAGCCAGATTGCATCTCTGGCCCCGGAACATGCCCCCTTTGCTCTCTGGGAACTGGCCCAAGCTGTATCTGAAGGAAGCTCCTCTGAGCCCACTGCTCTACAAGAATAGAAATTCCCCATTTGGCTGATTTCTGGTACTTTCCTTTGGATCATCTCATCTCAATCGGATCACACAGGTCCTTCACAGACCTTGACCTATACCAAAGCAATTCTACAATATAAAATGAGCAGTCAGAGAACAGAGACCTAATCATTTTGTACTCTCTACAAAGCACAGTGCCGGTCAAGGGGCTCCAGCACTGACCATGAAAGGAAATGGCACCGTACGTGTCCTGCTATGAAGCCAGAAATTTCTACGAAGGTGGGACACCTGAAAACTACTGCGGCAAATAAAGACAGGCTCTAAAATAGGAGGGTAATAAGATGAGGAAGGCTGTTGGAATGGGCCCCTATTTCTCTCCCCTGCTGGTTCGCCAAGTTCCTTTTAAAACGAGACAGAGCACTTTTCTGCCTGTAGATGGCAGCACTGGTCCCCTTCACGCCACAAGGGGGACCAGGATTTCACTAGAGAACAAGTGCTCCGAAGTTCAGAGTAGTGCAAAACAAGGACAAAACAAGAGGAAACAGCTTCAGAACAAATATCCTTGCACACTGAGAAGTGAGCACCTCTGGTGAATTCTCAGAATTTCCAAAACCTCACTTAACTTGTAAAATAGCCCCTTCACGATCTAACTGGACACCACAGATCACCAATAACTTTCTAGGGCACTTTTGCAGAGGGCAGAACCCTGGGTGGGAGGACAGCGGCCGGCCAGCGGAGGGCCACAAATTGCCCCCTCTGCCAGTTCCGCGTCGGCCTGGAGTGGCTCAGCTCTGGGGCTGCTTTCCCCGGACATTCCCCAAACTCCTACGTGTCCAGGGCTCATTACCTGCCGGGCAGGGCACTGCCAGTTACTGTTGCAGTAGGAACTCCTACCACCCTACTTTGCAGAGGGGAGACGGCGGATCCAAGAGGTTGCCTACCCAGAATATTCAACCTCCACCCCCTTGTACAGACGGAAGGGAGTCGAAGATCGGCGTTTGGTGTCACGTGGCAGATGGCAGACAGGTAGGTGAGGACACAAGGCGCACCTTGCAGCGAGCCACTTACAGAAGCTGCATGACGATCGGGCCACTGACGAATACCCCACCCTCTGAGAAGTCCTGGAGAGGGAGTCAGGATGGCCCCTCGAATCTGATGCCAGTTCTGCTCTCTGCGAGCTGTGTGGCCTCAGGTCAGTCCCTTCACTTTTCAGAGCATCTGTACCCTTCCCCAAGCTGATGGCAAGGATCCAATGAGATAGTGGCAAGAAAAAAAAAAAGGCTTTTAAAAATATAAAAGCCCTCTTGGAGGTATTATTATTAATTATTATTATCATCCTCCTCCTCATCCTTCATGGTTATTAATGACCTGTTACCTGCTAGGGATCTGTCATCCAGGAATGTGGATAAGCCCTCCTTGAATCTGTTTATATTCCCAGTCAGCAGCACCTCTCTGGCTCTTCACCCCCAACCCCCAGCCCAGGAAGCTGCAGGCAGACTCCTCTGCCAGGGGGGGCCTGGATTTGAATGGCCTGTCTCTGTCTCTTTTGTGGGGTCCCTGGCAGCCGATGGAATTCAGCGCAACAGAGCCTGGCTTCCTCCCCTGAACGCCATCTGTTCGCTCAGGTCTGTCAGGCATCTCAGGAGGAAGCAGAGGAAGGTATAGGTCTTGCCTTCTCAACCATCCTCCTCAAGCCCAGAAGCCCTGAGCAGGACCCTTTTTAAGTGCCTTGCTAGGGCTGAGAAAACAGGATCCAGACCCCAAAGCCCAGAGACCATCCAAGGACCAGGGTGCCACTTGCCCTCAAAGCCCATTTTCCTATGCACACCAGAGGCAAACTGTGGGACTCCTTTCTCAAAGACAATGCACAACCCAAAAACCTAAAGCAAGCCCAGCCAACTTTGGTGCCTATTCTGGAATGAGCTCTGCAGATTCCAAGCTGAATCAGACGTGGTGTGGTCCTACCCGCAAGTGCACAGTCTGATAGTGATGCTGAGGCATAAACCATCATCTCACAAGGCAGGTTTGCTGAAGCCTTGACTAGAGGATTCTAGAACAGCAAAAGTCCAGGGGCAGGCCCAGCTAGCTTTGCCTGGGACAATCAGGATAGGCTTAAAAAAACAAGGGTCTTTGAGTTAGGTGCTAAGGGGTGGATAGGAATTTGCCTGATAAAGAAGGCAGTGAGCAAAAGGGGAGAATTTCTAGAGCAGGGAAAGTACAAACATGGGAACGGAGATGAGCTGGTCGGGGGACAGAGGAGTCCACCTAGGTGAGAACTGCGCAGGTCTGCATGTCACCAAGCCTGACAGATGCCCTTATTTCCTGATGTTGAGGGAAAAAAGTCCTGCTGACAATTAAAGTTTGGGACCCATAGGAAAACAAACTGCCTGACTCCCCTTAAGGGAAGGCCTCTGGATTTCTCAGTTTGTGAAGAACCCGGAAGAGCCTAGGCACCAATATATTCCCAGGCACAGGCCAGCATTGACTCTGTACTAACTGGGTCTTAGAACGTCTCAGCTGAGAAGGGCTTTCCAGACACGTGCTCCCTCCTTCCCTTAATACCCCTTTGCTGCTGGTAGGAAAACTGGAGAAAGAAGCCCCTTCCTCAAGAGTCGGGGGTGGGATGCGAGAGGAACCCAGGCCTCCTGCCCCTCCTCTCCTCTCTGCTCCCATAATGGGGTAGAGCTCACCCAATCCAGCTGGAGGAAAGCTCCAGACAAATTCAAGGTGATTGTAACAGTAGCATTTGCAGGCAAATTATACTCCATGAGCTAATTAGGAAGGGATTGGGGCCCTTAGCCTTAATTAATATCTAGTCCCTAACAACTTAATCCTGGGTGAGATCATAGTAGGGATTGCCCCTGAATGCCGAAATTCTTTCCTTCAACAAATCACCTATATAAATACATATATTTTAATAGCAGCAATTATAAAGTTCTCTGCCAACTTATGGGGCTGTTTAACATTCCTGGATCGAGGCCACCGTTTTTTTTTTTTTTTTCTCCCGGTCTCCTCCCTCCCCACAACCAAAGCCTAATGAATAGTAACGCTTTTGTGGCTCGGGCTTTCCGTTTCACCAGTATCTCCTACCCAGTGGGTCTTCGCAGGGAGTTAATAAGCAGTCTGGGAGGACTGCCTGAGGAGGTCCCGAACCTAATGGTTAACTGCAAAGCCTAATCAGTATCTGCTTCCCACCCAGAGGCCCCCACAGCTACACGGTCCTGGTCCCTCCAGTAATGGATGGAAAATCAGCGATTTCCTGACAGTTAGCAACCAATTTTCCACCAATTAGAAGAGAGATGGTGGTCTCTGGAGGCAGCTGGATGGCGGCGTTGCACAGAACTGGAAGGAAGAGAGATGATCCTCGAAGCACCAGGTAACCCAACCCTGGAACCAGAGCCCTCAGCCTCCCAGGTCAGCTGTGGCTCGTGTCCCGTGGGAGGCAGCTGCGGGGGGGCCAGAGTCAGGGAGCTCTTCTCACTCCATGCGCGATCCTCCTGCACCCCTCCTGGGCCAGCCGACTTGGGCTTCTCCGGCTGGATCTCCCCTCCGTGCCCAGGATGGTGGAGAAGTTCCTCCAAGGCAATGGGTGTGGAGGCTTAATGACAGCAAACCCTCTGGAGTTGGACACTTGGGCCTCCAAATCCTGGATCTGTCCCTTTTCAGTTGGGTGTGACCTTGGACAAAAATTCTAAATTTTCGGGGCCTCCATTTCCTCCTTTGTAAGATGAGGCTGGTCTGAGCACCTACCTGATAGGATCTGAGGACTAAAGGGAAAAAATGTGGATAAAATGCTTTACCTCGCACACCAGGGTGCTCAGCACATAGCTGCTAGTATTATCATGATTTTCCTAAGGAACGATGCTATTACTAATCTACGGGAATAACAAATGTGTGCCAGGCATTGAGCTCAGCCCCGTGAGGACCACCACACTACATCTTTGGATGGGAGTTCGCTGGCCCTCCCCCTCCTCACCCCAGCCCCCCCCCCCCCCCAGGGAAGCGCTGCAGTCCTCTCCTCTCTAGGCTGGTCTCTCATCCCTCCACCACCACCAACTCCCCCCCCACCCACCCCCGCAATACCCAGAGCCAATGTAGTCTTTCCAAAGGATGGATTTGACAGCGTTCATGTCACTAGCCGCATTTTACAGCTCGGGTTCCCTCCCAGGCCTCACCTTTTCCTCCCTCAGCACTCCGGCCCCCGCTCCTTAGGGTCCTAAAACAGAACAGCTCCACAGGCCTTCAGCATCCACCACTGCCAAAGTGTGGGCGAGGACTCCGTGGCAGGAACAGCAAGCTCTTGTACACGGTAGGCGCACAGGACATGCTGCTCTCCTCTGCTCCAGGGCCACAGCTCAGGGACAAAAGGAGGTGAGTAAAGACCTTGCTGACAAGCTTTTGAGTCATGAAAGAGAGACAGAGTTGCCCTCCATCATTTCAGCACTTATTAGATGGGATTGTACTCTCAATTCTTGGACAACTGGCCATTCCCCTCTCGGAATTGTAGCCGAATCAGAAATCAGCCATAGTACCCCCCTCAAGGAGCTCAGTGCTGGGGCAGGGGAGAGGCAGTGATTGTTTCATGAGCATCCCCGGGCTCTGGGCTCTTGCTAGGAAGCTCTCGTGGACTGTCTTGCCTAGCACCTGGCGTCGGGCACGCATGTACCATATCATACAGACGGAGACCCTTCTGGAAGTGAAAGGGGGCACCCTCGCCAGCAGCCGAGGTTGATGGGCACAATTTAAGGCCGTCACAGGCTCGCTGGCACAGAGGGATGGCCTGTCTCAAAGGCACGTGTCCTTAATTCAGGAATGAGGTAAGGAGGCTTCAAGAGGTTAAGGACTGTGCCCACATTTACATCGCTCTCAAGAGCAGGGATTCGAACCAGGCCCTCAGCTCCTATCACATGCACAGATAATGAGATTCAAGGTGACACAGAGTGTTTCCTAAGTGAGGAAGGGAGACATGGGTCTAGGCTTTAGCTGAACAGGGAAGAGGGGCTTCGGCAGGGGAAGGGCTGCCGGCCAGGAGAGGACTAGAGCTGGAGGCGGGTGGGCATTCCGAAGCAGATGGGGAAAGACGTGCGGGAGGGAACGTGGGATGAGCGAACAGGTGCAGGCAGAGAGGGAGGGAGGTGTTTGGAAAGGAGTATGGAGCTGGAGTTGAAGCTGGGGTGGGGAAGCAGGAGCTACGTTAGGGTTGTGCCCACAGACCCTGGTGAGGATGATCACGGAGGGGGGAGAATGTTAGGAAGGAAGAAATAATGGGGAAGGAGGAATGGCGCCTTGGCCTCAGCCCCTGCCTCCTTCGCACACCAGCTGCCCCCTCCTCACTCATGGGACATGTTTGCCCCGAAGCCTACTATGTGCTTCCAAACAAACCTTCCACCCACCTGCCTCTTCCAAAGCAGGCTTGAAAGCCCCGTACCTCAAGTCCTCATCAAGGGAGGAAAGGAGCTGCAGAGTTTCTTGCTGTCATGCCTTGCTTGGACTGCTGTCCTCTAAGCTCTCCAGATTTGGGCAGGATGGGGGTGGTGACCAGGTCATGGTCACTGGGCAGCGCTGGGGTTCAAACAGCATCCTCTTCTCTCAGGCTTCGCTTTCCTCGGATTCTCAGAGTCCATCCCTGCTTTCTATCACTGCCAGTCTTGCCCAGCTGAGCCTCTGGCTCTCCTTCCATAGAACCCAGCCGCCCTGAGGCTGCTTTCCAGAAGTTCCTATGGGAGGAGGTAGGTGTTATAGTCCAGAGCTGCTGATTTGGCAACTCAAAGGGTCCCTGGATGTCGAACTCTGGAATTGAGAGGGAGCTTTCTCATCTCCATACTGGGAGTGACTCCAGATGCTGCTTCTGACCCACGGACTCAGGTCTGGGCAGGTGAGGGTCTTGCCTGTGGAGAAGAAGGCCCACACCCAAAAGGGCCAGGCTTGGAGAGCACCCAGGGGTGTCTCTGCCTCCGGCACCTCCTTCAGCCACCCAGCCCACTCAGCCCGGTGTCCAGCTCTCCTCAAGCCTCCCAGACCCGTGCCCCATGGTCTGCCCAGCCCCATCCACTCAGTTCCTAGCTCAAAGCTTGCCGCAGGGTGGTGACCCTGCTCCCCAGCCCCAAGCTCTTTGTCACAGGGGTCATTCTACCAAATCTGATCCTGTACCTCCGTAGCTTTCCATCACCAACAAGAGAAACTTCTGAGCATCTTCGCAGAGAGCCCGCAGGGGCCCTCCAGATCCAGGCCCCACCCGCCACCCTCCAGTCCCCCACTGTCACCCATGAACCTTCATCCCACCACTTATTCATTCATCAGATACGTGTCCAAGGCCTTCTTCATGCTAAGCCCTGGGCTAGCAGCTAAATCACCCCTCAAACAAGTCACACACCCAACTCCAACCTGTGTGTGTTGGGAGTGAGGGCTCCAGGGGAGTTCCCCACAGCCCCAAACAATTCTCCAAAGCTGGCAGGGGGGTGGGGGCAGGGCTACAGCTCAACTTAATTCTGACCCAATGGACCCGGAAGCAGCATCCAATTCCACAGTTTAAGGGCTCAATCCCACAAGACTGCCTCCATTTCAGAGGCCGGTCCCAAGTTCAGATTGTTTCTGTCCTTCTGACTGACCCGCCAATGATCAGAGGCTCCCAGCCCCCCATCCTTGGATTGAACTGATGCACTCGAGTGGCTCGCGAAACTCAGGAGGGCCATTTACTCACCAGATTACTGGTTTATTACAAAGGATATTAAAGGCTACAAACCAACAGCCAGATGATGGCATATGTAGGGCGAGGTCTAGAACAGAGGAGCCCCTGTCCTCACGGACTTTGGGGCATAGCACGGTGGCACGAGGAAGAGCTCTGCTTCCCCAGCCTGGAAGCTCTCGGGAACCTACATTTGGGGTTTTTTTATGGAGGATTCATTCCATAGGAAGGATCGATTAATGATTCGCTGTTGGCAGTTGATTCGATCCGCCCCCCTCCTCCCCCCTGGAAATCAAGGGGTGGAACTGAAAGGTCCAACTCTCTCTTCTCTGTTGGTTCCGGGGGGGAGGGGGAAGCAGCCCCCCACCTTATTGCAGTCCAAAAGTCAGCTCCTTAACATGAAGTGGGGTGTGGTAGGAAGGGGCTTGTTACGAATAACAAGACACCCATTCACTCTGATGGCTCTGAAGGGATTTCAGGAACTAAGGACGGGAGACCAAATGTTATGATAAAAGATGTTCCCGGTGCTCTTATCATCCAGGAAATTCCAAGGGTTTTGAGAGCTGTGGATGAAGACCAAAATTGCAAGAGGAGTATCTTTTGGCCATCTGAAGGACCGGATACAGACTTCCTCCGGATCACAATATCGCGTTCCCCGTTCCCCAACACTACACATTGCTGAGGCCTCCCCTCCTGGTCTCTCCTGTCTGCCGTGCCCTGATCCTCCAGCACCCGGACCCGGAGGCCCCATCCCGTCCTCCTCCGGGCTCCTGCGGCGGCTTATCACTGTCTGTTGGGATGGTTCCTGGATTCAGCTGGAGCTCCCTGAGGAGGGGGGTCAATTTTGAGTCAGTCCTGTGCCTCTCACGGCGAAAGAAACTTGTCTCCCTTCCCAGTTCCTATTTTCTAGGGCCTATATTTTTTATGATTTCTTCTCCTACGCCACCGCCCCCTTGCCTGCTGCTAGGCCTTATGATGCCTGTGCGTGCCTTGGGAAAAAATGCTGCTTCTTCTAGCGAGACGCAGCTGCACGCCAGGGTGCCTGTCTTGTGAGCGGAGGACCAGCCGGATCTTGGCCCCAGCTTGCCCCTTGGCCAGGCACCATGGTCCACAGCACACCCATAATGTCCTGTGCATTGTTCCCAACCCCCACCAAGATGCGGGTGGGTGTGTTCAGGAGAAATACCTTCAGCTCAGTCACACTAGCATCAAAAGCTCACGGGCGGGCTCTCCGCCAGCGGACTGCTTCCCCTAAAAAGAAATGAGAGTGGGAAAACTGACACAGTCATGGGAATTGGGACTGGTCTGGAGGTGGAAGGCACATGAGTCAGGGACTTTCCAGTCCTAGCGGTCACTTCAGTGATGCTGGTCATGGACAGGGCTGGGCTGGTCTCCCTTCCCGACCTCTGCACATCTGCACACAGAAGGGCACACGCACACACCCGTGCTCACTGCTGTAATCATTCATGGAAATGGGCTCCAGGAGATGAGCCTCAGAGAAGCTTGCCTGCCAGAGAGAGTGTGGTCTTCGACCAATACTCAACGGTGACAGAAGTCCCACTGGACCCTACCGTGGTCAGAGGCACCAGGGGTTCCCTCGGGGACTTTCGTTGCTCAGACCAAGGCAGCATATCCATGCCATGATGGAAAGCCTGGGTCTGGGAGAAAGCAGCGCGGAGAAGAGCAGGCGCTGGGTAGACCTGGATGTCCCCACCTTGCCCAAGCTCTCCGGGCTTTCATGGGATGAGGGAGCAGATACACTCTGGGGGCCCACCTGGGGCCAGACCTGTATTCAGCATGAACTTCCCTGGGCACCTGGGAGCCTCAGTTGGTTAAGAGTTGACCTTGGCTCAGGTCATGATCCGAGGGTCCTGGGATCGAGTCCAGCATTGGCTCCCTGCTCAGTGGGGCATCTGCTTCTCCCTCTCCCCGCCGCTCGTGCTCTCTCCCTCTCGCTCACTCGCTTTCTCTCTCAAATAAATACATAAAATCTTAAAAAAAAAAAAAAACCCAAAAAACAAACAAAAAAACAAACAACTTCCCAGGAGCCAAATTTCAGAGGTAGGAAGGAGACCCACCCTCCTGGGGGTATGGGAGCAAAGGCTAGACAGCCAGCTGTGGGCTGACCTTTAAGACCTTAAGATGTGAGTATTATCTTGTTTCATAGTTCAGAATGCTGTGAATCAGACTCTACATTGCTAATTAGTATATGATTCCAGTACTACCTTAAGGCATTTTTCCCCAGTCACGTGAGTGATTTTTTATTATGAGTGAGATTTTATTATTCCCTAAGTCTAGAACCTGAGAAACTTAGCTTTGTGAAATTACCTATGAGACAGCCATTTGTGTGGATTTTTCTTAAAGGTGTGTTAAGCACATGCTTTGTACTTAGGCACTAGGAATAGTATCTTATTGAAGTCTCACAATGTTCCTACAAATTCTGTGCTATTATTATCCTATATTTTAGACCAGGAAACTGAGGCACAAGAGGTTAAGGGACCTTCCCAGCCTCACACACGTAGTCTATAGTGGTTCTACCATTGAAACTGAGAGTCCCTATTCTTAGCCACCGTCTCAGGCTGCCTTTTGTAAGGCATTCCTTTTGTAAAAAGAATATACGCAGGAGGACAGAAGTGCCTGGGCCGGCCGAGCCGAGTTACGGGTCCTTCTGAGATGGCTGCTCAGCCTGACTCCAGTGGCCCATCTGAGTCCCGCCCTGGGGCTAGGTCCTCCCCACCTTTCCAAGGAGTGTTCCCTCCATGATCTCAGGTCTTGAATTCCCCAGGCAAAGCCAGCCACATTCTTCGGGCTGGGGTCCAAGTTTATTTAAGAAGAGGAAAATGTTATTATGGAAATTACAACAGCTTTACAAAACAGAGCGTCCCTGTATCAATCCAGGACCACAAGAATGCTCATCAACTTAATAGCTTCCTGTTGGGAGTCTTTCAAGCTCCGCCCGAAGCTGGCAGGCAGCGGGGCCCAGGAGGGAGTCCGTCCAAGCGTCCAAGCCGCTGGGTGACGCTGCCCGCAGGAGGAGTGGCAGAGCCCACGGAGGGGACCCACAGAGGACGCCTCCCTGTCTCCCTGTCTCCTCGCGCAACCCCGAGCAAGACATCAGCTTTAGTTTGCCCCTTCTCAGAACCGGAGCCGTGGTGTTGGTGTTGGTGGTGTGGTGGTGATGGTGTGTGCACGTGAGCGTGGACGTGTGTGTGTGCATGCGTGTGTGTGTGTGTGTGTGGTACCTGTATGTGTGTCTGCTGGCGAGGAGCAGGGAGGAGAAGGCTGGGGCTCCTCCTCCTCCCGCCCACCCCATTCCATCACCTCAGCCCAACTCAAGTAGGAACACGGTTGCGGATCCTGTCCTCAGACCTTCTCCCCAGACACAGTGTGATGGTCTGGATCTCGGCTCCTGGTAAGGGGAGGGCTTTAAGAAAGGGACTGCTTTCTTTACCTCCTAAGGGTAAGGAAGGAGAAAGCTAGGCCTTAACTCTTCTTTTTACACGTGTGTGTGTGTGTGTGTGTGTGTGTTTTAAGGAAGAAAAGAAAACCATTAAAGTCAAATTCCTGGGGCTGGGAGCAGCCAGGAGTCTGGCGCGTGTCTCCTCCTGGATAATTATCTGGCATTTAGCACCCCTCTTCCCAGCACTTGTAATTAGCAGGGAAATTAAGGTGCTGTCATCCTACCTCCCAGTTTCTCTCTGCTATGCCCAGAGGCCTGGGCAGAGGCCCTGAGCAGGGAGGAGAGCATCAGCATGGCAAGGACAACTGCAATTAGACAGCGGGAAGGACTCTCAGCTGAGAAGGGCCACTACGCAGGACAGCAGTGTGTGTGTGTGTGGGGGGGGTCCCCTGGGGAGCACTTGACCTCCAGCCACAGACATCTCTCTTGTCTCCAAATTCCTGGACCACGTGCACGCTGGAGCACGCCTCTCTCCGTGGGAGTTGTCCTGGCTTGGATGAGCAGACTGTGCTCCAGTGGGGGCTCATTCACCAAAATGCTCACAGAGAGAGGCTTCTTCGGGGCCCGCCTCTATGCTGAACTCTGAGCGTAGAGCCAGAACCCCCCCCAGAACTGGAAGTGCTCCCCAGGGAAGAGGCAAGGCATCTGGCGAGTACAAACATAGCACAGGGTTGAAAGTGACAAGAGCTGAGGGAGAAGGGACCAGCTACATAATTTGGAAGGACCTAGTGAAAAATGAAAATTATTGGGGCACCTGGGTGGCTCAGGTTAAGCACCTGCCATCAGCTCAGGTCATGATCCCGGGGCCAGGGAGCGATTAAGTCTGCTTCTCCCTCTGCTTCTCTCCTTCCCTCTACTTGTGCACGTGTGCTCTCTCTGACAAATAAATAAAATCTTTAAAAAAATGAAAATCTTTGAAATTATAATTTAAAACCAGCACCAGCAGAGAATTAAACCAAGTGTTGTTGGGGGGGGGGGGGCTTGGTGCTGCACCGGCTGCACTCCCTGTGCCGGGAGTGGCAGTGGAGGTCTTGCCAAGTGAAGAAAAACTCTCCGAGGAAGCAGCCTTTGAATTGGTCTGGTTCAAGGTCAGTATTGCTTAATATAATCAGTTTTGCTTATCTGGCCAGTTTTCTCATCCTCTAGGACCCCACTCTGCCCCCTCCTCCAGGAAGCCTTTCCTACTAACCCTCTGAGACTTCCCCACCCCATCCAAGCCTCCACTTCTCCAGACCACCTAGTTCATTCCATTACAGATGACCTGTTCATGAATCTGCCTCTCCCACCAGCATGGATTCCCTAAGGACAAGGTCTGCACCTTATTCCCATCTGCCTCCTCAGTGTGCTGTGGGAGGCCTGGACACACACGACAGGTGCCCAACGGTGATTGATTGAACAAAAGACTGAATGAATGAGCACACCCAGAGGGAGCAGCTCCGGCAAAGGCCTCCTTTGACTGCACTGCGGGAACATGAGGGTGAATCCTTACTGGCCAGGCTGAAGAGTTAAACTGGGATTCGATCAGGAAGGCCCTATGTGACGTCAAGGTCAGGGTGCTCTCTAGGAAGCTCCGAGCTCTTACAGAGTGGTCTGGCTGCTTTGCTTTGGATGATGTGGGGTGGGAGTGTGGAGGAGCAAGAAACTTGGCAGACAGCGCCGTCAGAAAGCTGTAACCATGATCCATGCAAAAGGTTAGGGTGTCCGGGACCCAACAACAGCCATGGAAATGGAGAGAGAGTGGAAGAGCTGGTGGGGAGCTTTGAAGCCCCAGCCACCCTGGTGGCAGCAACATCAGGTCACCAGCCAGCAATTCCAATTATTCGTGGAAATCAGTCTCCATCCATAGAGGCTCAGATAATACTCGTGCCCAATAATGGATGGGGAGCTTAGAGAGAGGAGATAAGAGGGGCCCACAGCACGCCGTGAGCAGGTGGGGCTTTGCAGGCAGGGGAGGAGTCATCGGAGGTTATCAAAACATCCCTCAAATAGCAAAGGCTCCAAGGCTGTCTGCCCAGTGGTGAGCATGGAGGGGCACAGCGGCTCACCCCGTGCTTGGGAGACCCAGGCCTAGTGACCCTTGGACGTTTCCTCAGCAGCAGGGGTCAACAGAATAGTCCTGCTGACCTGAGATTCATACTGGAGGTCCGGTGCCTTCTGCTGAGAGGTGGGGAGCAAAAAGGAAGGGTGTGGAGCAGGTGAGGTCCCCTCTGAGGGCCCTTTGTTCCCTGATTTTGGGCAATACCAAGTCTATGAGTCACCACAGGGGCATTTCGTCTGTAGGATGAAGAAATGAAGGGTCTGTTCTCCAGCACTGGACAGGTGGGTGGGGGACAGAGGGGCGTTACCAACTTGTTCTGAGCTAGGCCAGGAAGGCTGTGTGTGTGGCTGCCTCAAATCCTTCTACACACGCCGGGAAGGGACCCACTGAGCATCCCCCCTTCTGAGATAGGAGTGGGAATGCAGGTGAGCTCGAGCTTTGTCCTGGGAAGAGAAAGAGAGAAAGAGACACTGGGGCTTCCCAGAGTAGGGAGGGACCAGGAGGGAGAAGCTGTGACAACCAGATGAGCCATCAGAGGGGGAATGCAAGAGAACTGTAAAAATCAATAACTTGGGGGCGCCTGGGTGGCTCAGTCATGAAGCATCTGCCTTTGGCTCAGGTCATGATCCTAGGGTCTTGGGATCGAGCCCCACATTGGGGTCCCTGCTCAGCGGGAAGCCCATTTCTCCCTCTCCTGCTCCCCCTACTTGTGCTGTCTGGTTCTCTCTCTCTCTCTCAAATAAATAATCTTAAAATCTTAAAAAACAATCAATAACTGGTACTTACACGGCACTGACCACTGTGCCAAGCACTGTCTTAGGAGCTTCCTCAGAACTGACCTGTGCCGTCCTCACAACCGTCATTTTATAGAAGAGGAAACCAAGACTCAGAGCAGAAGTAAACTTTCCCAAAGTCACAGAAGCTGGAGCAGGGTATGCAAACCTGGAAAGCCCAGCTCTATTTTATCACTACCTTGAAATGACGGCCCACTGACAAAGGGCTTGCTACGTACCAGACGCCAACATCCCTTGGCCCCTAGGAGAGGTTAGCATCCCTGTCCTACAGAAGAAAAAGCTGAGGCTCCAAGAGGTGATCGTTTACACTCCCATTTTGGGAAAGTGGCTGAGTGGGGACCTGAATCCATACCTGTCTCAGGTCTCCCAACCTCTAGGTTTTATCGATCAGGGGTTGTGCGGGTGGACTCTTAGAAAGCAAGGGATGGGGCATCTCCAGGGAGGGCAGGATGACCCAAGGGGCCCAACCCTCCCACGTTCCCCAGACAGTGGGGTGGAGGCAGTGGGAGGTTGGCCTGAGAGGCCCCATCTGCCGACACTCAGGGCTGGGAGGAGATAGCACCTTTTATCTCGCAGAGAGTTCAAGAGTTTACTCCCACCCCAGGCAGTGGGGAGGCTGATGCCCATTCTTGGAGGGCGTCCAATGACAGGACAGATGGGGAACACTTCCTTCCCTCTCCTCCAACACTCAATGCCCTCTACGCCCCACCAACATCAGAGGCCAGCACTCAGAAAGATGCTGGGTCCAGTGGAAAGTCTCCAGCTCTGAGCACGGGGCTGGGGACGGGGAAGTGGCCTGTGGCAAGAACACAGGTCTAGAGCAAGGCACATTGGTGGTGTGGGGGTAGCCCTGGTTCCACCACCTTCTGACCGTGCGACATCAGTCATGATGCCCCCCCCCCCCCGAGGCTCAGTTTCCTCTTCTGAAAAGCTGAATGATCATTCCTATGTTGAGGGCTTGATTCAGGGTAAAACAGAACGATCATGAATTTTGGTCCCCTGGCTCACAGCCTGGCCCACAGCTGGGGCTCTAAAACGACCCCTTTCTAATATTACCACATGAATTTGACTTCGCCAGTGAAATAAAGTCCAGTCCAATGTCCCAAAGACAGAGAGAATGATCTCACCCTCTCCTCAGGATTCTTCTGAGCTCCCCATGCCCTACAGGGGTGGGTACACCCTCAGCTTGGCATTCAGGGCTCCCTGGATCTGCTGGCAACCTGTCTCCAGGCTTCCTTTGCCACCTCCAGCCCTCTCCAGGTGACTCATTCTTCCTGAACAAAGCAGGCCCTATCTTTGTCTCCCAGCACATCCTTCAAGGCCCAGATCACCTGGTGTCTCCTCTCTGAAGCCGCCCCCAGATCCCTGCAGGAGGATGAATCACAACTCTGTGCTCCCACAGTTCTGAGCTCATTCCACTCTGTGTCGTGTGTATCTGGCCCGCATCTGCCCACCCCCACCCCCCAGCAGACTCTGAGCTCCTGTAGGGCAACAGAGGGGATCCCTATCTTCTTGTAAAATGCCTGACACAGAGTTTGTTCTCAGTAAATGCTATTTAGTTGAGTCATTAACTAATCAAATAGAATATTCTAGATTCAGAGATCTCCAAGCTAGCAGAGACTTAAAGGTCACCCAGTCCGGATGCCTCATGTTCTAGATGAAGAGGCAGGGGCATGGGGGAGGGGTTGCATGTGGGCTGCGGAAGGACAGGCCTGAGGTCACGATGCAAGAGAAGGGAGGAGGCTTGAGAATGTGGTTCTCCACAGCACAATGAAGGCAAGGGTTGTTAGTTTGTTCACAGCTGGATAGACAAAGACCTTCAGTGGCTCCTGTTGCCCTCTGGATAACGGTCAAATACATTTTTCTTACTCCCTAAGTCATTTCTAATGTGGTCCCAGCCAAGCTCTCTACCCTTACTTCCAGATGCTTCACACTCAGTGTATACTGTGCTACTCCAGGACCTGGGGCAGGTCCTTCTCTTGCTTCCAGTCCTGCTCTGTTCTTCTCTGTGGCTGGAACACGGGCTCCTTTGCACGGGACACTCTCTGCTCCTTTGCCTGCAAAATCCTATATCCTCTCTACACTTACAAAATGCAAAATCCCAATCCTCTCTACACTTACACCAAAATCCTTCTAGTGTAAGTGTAGAGAGCACCTCCTCTGAAAAGGCCCCTTTGTCCCCTCTACTTTCGCCCCCAGTGATCCCCTCTGCGTCATGAGCCTGCAACTCTCTGTCTACATGTCTCTCTCCAGAGACTGACAGTCTTGTTCCCCCAGTAACCAGCCCAAAGGAATAATGTATGAATGAGTGAGTGAATGAATGAATGAAGCATAGGGAGTTGAATGCTGGACCTCAGGCAGATGCTATTGATCTCAAATTAACTCCAGGACCTGTGGCAGGGGAAAGGCACTGAGCTGAGAGAGGGGAGAAGGAAGGGTGGGCTTTCGGCTAACCAGCAGAGATGGGGCTGGGAGAATGTTCGCAGCGGAGGGAATGGAGTTCCCCAGAACCCAGGGAAACAATGTCCACTTTATTGACTTGCGCCTTCTTTCTTTTTCTTTGGTCCAGTGACCTTTATTATTCATGGCAAACCTCTGAATCACTGAGGGAGCGTCTGGGACAAAGCAAGTCCTGGAAACAACCAGTCAGCCCTGCAGCCCTAATGAGCCTTCACTGCCCTGTGTTCCCGTCCTCGGGCTCCGTACGCTGGACTAGAAGGGCACCTGGGCTTCGTGAAGGGGGAGGAGAGCTATGGTGGAAGGCACAGAATATGGAAAGACCTGGAGGCCAGAGGGAGTGTAACTCCTTCGGGTGACACTAGAGACTTTGGGGAGAGGCAGAGAGGAGCCCAAATGAGGAGCGGGAGCTGTGGTCGAAGACCTGGATTGCCGGGCTAAGGGCCTCAGGCATTTAGCAGGAGTTCAGTCCCTCCACCCCACATGCTCGGCATTCTCCCTAACCAGTCCTCGCCCAGACAGCTTACAGCCTGCAGGGGGTCGGGGTGGGGGACACTCGAGTTCAGTGTGAACAAAGGCCTGACAGCGGGGACCACAGCAGGGGCTCTAACCCCACACATCAGTCTGGAAAGACTTTCCTGGCAGTGGGTACTGAGCTGGAATTTGGACAGCAGATAGAACCGCCTTTTCTTCCTTTCTCTCTTTCTCTTTCTGTTCCCTTCTTCCATCCTGTCTCTTTTTTTCCTCCCTCTCTCCCTCTTTCCTTCCTTTCTTCTTCCCTTCCTTCCCCGACCCATTCCCTTTCTTTCTTTATCCCAGTTTCCAAAGGTTTTATTGGCAAATAGATTATAGAAAAGAAAAGTTGATCCTACAGCTTCCAAGCCCATGGAATGAAGAGCTGTGTCAGGGGACACGCCAAGTGGTGCCAGAGGGGACTGCTGCTCTGTCCCTCCGTTATTCATAGATCTTGCGAAAAGCGCAGGACTTGGAGTCACCAGTTCTTTGGGTGTAAGCTGTAGGCTCATTTTTTATCTGCACTTTTTCCTGAATCACCTCTAGGAATGATGTTCTTCCAAAACAAATGCAGAAGTCCCCGTGAACGGCATCCAGCTTAGATCCCCCTGGGTTGGTATCCCAGGCATCTGTCTGAGCACAGGCAGCCCTTCCCAGATCACGACCACAACTGGCCCAACATTCATGTATGTCTCTAGCCCCAGACACAGTGGGCAGTCTTTCAGGGCTGCTTCAGGTGTTTTCGGAGGCCTAAGAAACTTTGGGGCCACAGGGCAGAATCCTTCTGTTCCAAGTGCTTGATGACCTCACCCAGCAGGCTATACTGCAGGCCCTCTGGCTTGGTGGCAATGGACGTATTCTTGAAATTGGCCATGGCCCTAGAGGCTTGCTGGGGAGGGTGGTGGGTGCACCGCCAGGCCAGAGCCAAAGGCTATTTCTTCCTTGTTCTCTGCTATGCCTCAGGGCCCAGCACAAAGCTTGACATGTGGTAGTTGCTCGTGATATGTTTGCTAATAAGTAAAGAGATCTTGGGAGACCTTAGATGGCAAAATTTGGAGACTATTTGGGCCAATCTCAATGAGAGTCAGAGAGAGCCATCCTTTCCCAAATCTTCCCATGGAATCTGCTCAGCAGGAGGAAGACAGACAGAAGTGGGCTCCGTACCCTAGTCCCATCCCCAGAGCAGAGATTTCCTCCCTGACACCAGACAGCACAGAGACACAGACAGATGCTCCCTATTCTCCCCCTCGCCCCCCGCCATACAGGGGTCCAGCGGCCTGCGCTCTGCCATCCTGGCTCTTCCTAGGCTGGGGAGGCCAGGCCCTGCCTGGCTGGGCCACAACAGCAGGATCTGAAAGCCGGCTCCACTTTCTCAACAAGGCAGAGGAGGGTCTGGGGTGCTCCTTCCCCCTCTACTGCAGCCAGACGGAGCCCCAACTGGGCTTGGTGCCAGAGAGATAAGAAGATCCAGTCATTCTCAACTTGCCACAAACTTGACACTCAGTTCCAATTGCAGAAAAAACAAATCACCTTCCACTCTTGAGACACCAGAAAACCACAGTGGCTCAGCAATCAGGACCCTAAAAGAGCACTCATCTGACCTCCCTGCCCTGGGCTCTGCACCCATTATGCAAGTGGGGAAACTGAGGCACAGAGACAGGCAGGGAACTGACTGGTCTCACACTAAAAGTCAGTAAGAGAGCTGAGGCTGAAAACTCAGGTCTCCTGCTTACTGGCTTCATACACTTTCCAACCCCTACATTGAATAAATACCTAAGAATTCATATCCATACCGGCAAGGAGCTTTTGCTCCTTGTATATCTCCTAATATCTCTTGTATCTCACTCTGCTAGCATACCTCCTATGACATGGAGCTCAGCACCTCTGAGCAATTTAGATAGCACTCGATGTTAGAAAGGACTTCTATACCCATAGTCTGAACCTGACTCACTACCCTCTCGGACCTTGTCTGAGAACTCACAGGGCCTGGAGAGATTAACATGGAAGGAAAAAAATAGAAAATGCTTTCTTACTTGGAATTCTCTGGGAGAGAAGAAAGCAGACTAGCAACGCTCTTCCTGCAAGAAAAGCCTTGGCTTCGGGCAGGAAGGTGTTGGGCGTGGGGGGGTACCTTTTAGACCCTGTTTTCCAGAAGACTGGAGAGGGGCACAGGTCAGGAGCTCAGAGTTTGGATGGTGGGGATTTAGTTCTATGGGGCAACTTGTAGTAAAAGTGAGCAAACCTGGTAATCCTCCCCTGGGACACCCCCAAATCATTGCTAAGGTGACAAAATGTTGCAAAATTCCCAAGGCAATTACATTTTCCTAGAAAAGGGAGAAGACAAAGTTTTGTGTGGGGGACTGATGTTTAGACATGGTTCGCCCTCCCATGAGGAGGGACAGAGAAGCCTGACAAGCAACTGTGAGACAGCTGAACCGGCTGAGGTTAGACGAAGCTCTCTCCAATCTTTTAGAAGCATGGGAATTCCAAGGAGCAGATGGATAACGTACAAGGATTATCTGTGTCACTCATTCATCTCTTTATTCCTCCATTTGAAGGGTATTTAATGACTGCTCCCAATGTGCCTTAGGCCCCAGAGAGGCTATTATGAACAGACCCAGACCCACCTTGGATGCTCTGCCCTATATTTGTGGTTAGTATCTCTTGTATGGGGGTCCCACCTCCCCACAGAGTT
This sequence comes from Mustela putorius furo, assembly GCF_011764305.1. Taxonomy (NCBI): domain Eukaryota; kingdom Metazoa; phylum Chordata; class Mammalia; order Carnivora; family Mustelidae; genus Mustela; species Mustela putorius. The sequence goes on along the minus strand of NW_025422005.1, from coordinate 37,531,748 downwards.
TGCTGGAGCCTTTATCTGCCTCGTCTCCATCACACACCCTTCGCGCGCTAAGCCCGTAGTGATCTATTAGAGGCTCGGTGGGGGAGCAGGGTTTTATCAGCTACATTTGCTGCTCAGTCACTGAATCGGGTAAACACAGCAGTGGCTCAGTTGTCACGTGCTTCCCAGTCCCTGGTGCTGACTTAGGCAGACCCGGAGGCGCTGATAAACTTGAGGTCATCAACTCTCTCCCTCAGCCTCCAGACCAGGCTAAAACCTGGGCATGGTCAATGCGAGGGCATAGGAAAGAGGAAGAACAGATGTCTGGGGGGCAGGAGACCTGGGTTGGAGCTGGATTCTGCCACTGGCCCGCTGTATGGTTAGCAACCGTTGGAAGTTCCATGGATAGCAACTGGAAAGCCCTCTTTCTCCTTGATCCTCTCAACAACCCATGAGTTAGGCATGAGGGAGTCTATTATCCCCATTTTACAGAGGAGGACACTGAGGCTCTGAGAAGTCAAGTGGCTTGCCCAAGGTCACAGAGCTGGTGAGTGGTGGCTCCAGAGTGTGAGGCCAGATCCTCTGGTCCCAGAGGCCTCCTTCTCTCCACTGCAGCAGCCTCTGTTGTGCCCCACTGACAGGAGCACCAGAGCTGAGCAGGCTCATGAATTAGTGGCCCGAGCCTCCCAGCTCCCTCTGCCCCCACGATGACCTGCTGGCTCTTCTGTCCCCAGCACCACCAGCCCGGGACCAAGGGGAGAGCAAGGAGAGGGACTGAAGCTGGAAGGGTGAATACTGGGGCTAGTGCTCCCTAATCCCCCATACCAGAGTCTCAGCTGCTGTCTGGTCTGCCTGAGAAACAGGCTCCCGCCCAAAGTCGGCCCCCTGACAATCTGTCCATCATTCCCCTGGGTGAGCCCCTTCCCAGGCTCCCGTGGCCTCCAGGCCTGCTGCGACCCAAGCAAATGGGCCACATGTAGCTGGGCTCTGACAGGGAAGAGAGGCAGCCCCTTGGAGGCCAACAACAGATGGATCCATGTCTGAGGAACTGGCCAGATCTGCTTCCTGCATTTTGGACAGATTCTCTGAGGCCTTTGTCCCAACCCCAAATTCTTCAAGCTCCTTTCCAAAGCTTTCTGGGTTTCACTGGGTTTAGGAGCTGTGACGTCTTGTCAGGTGAGTCTCCCTCCCCCAGCCTTCATCCTCACCTCAGCATGAATCAGGAGCTCATGGCCTCACCTCCGGGGCTGGGCTCCTTGGCTGGACATAGGCGGCCACCACACATCGTGCCTGTCACATCCTGTTGGCCCCCAAGCACCTGAAACCAGGAAGAGAGGAGGAAGGGAGTGAGACCCAAGCTGACAGGGTCGGGTCAGGCTGACAAGGCAAATCCATTGAGGAGGGTGGCTTTCCAAGCACAGGCTGCCCAGTTGAGCAGGGAGACCATGGTGCTGGGCCTCTGAATAACAAGACGGTCCCTCATGCTGCTTCTGTGGCAGACCTGTGCTGGGGCCTGGATATGGTCCCGCTACCGAAAGGTTTTTCTAGACCGGTGGAGACAATGGTTCAGTAAACAAATAATAAAGAACTGGTGATACTGAGGGGCTGAGGGGAGCCCAGGGTAGACAGAAGGCCTAAGGAGAGGCAAATTCTTTTTTTGGAAAGAGCTGGGACCCTGACCTCGGAGCTAAATTCCGGTGGCATCCCGCCATTGTTCATGGACTTCTCAAAGTCCCACTGCCCTATCTGTAACTGGGGTGACATTATTACCCATCCTACAGCCTTGTCCCAAGGACTGGGCAGTAAAGTGCTTCATAGGATGATGGCTTCTGGGGGGCCCGAATGGTCTTCTGAAAGAGGCAGTGCTTGGAGGACAAATGGAAGCTGTCCCACTAGTTGGTCAGGAAGCAGGAGGGTGTCCGACCACTACGGAACATCAGCTGAGGACACTTGAGAGCAGGTACAGGCAATACATCCCCAGAAGCCCTCCCTGGGCCCACTCTCCTTGTGGTGTTGTCCTTGTCTGTCCGCACCTGCTCTGAGGCTGTGAGTTGTTGGAGGGCCCGGGCCCACTTCACTCACTCCGGCATCCGCAGCATTTGCTGCTAATGGCACTCAGAATACATACCAGAATAATCCATGAGTGGCTCTGCAAAGCAAAAAAAAAAAAAAAAAAAAAAAACAAGAGAAAAGTGACAGCAGGAGAAGAGCTGGAAGGGAACCGACAAGTTTAGGGCCCCCCCTCTACCTTCATATGCCAGGCACTAGGCTGGTTACTTACGTGTACGGGCAGGTTAGTACCCCCCAAGACTGCCGTGTATATTATTTCTTCATTGACAGATAAGGAGATGGAGGCTCACAGAGGCCCCGAGACTTGCTAGAGATAAGGCAGCTGAAAAGCCGCCCCACAAAACTCAAGGTCCCATTCATGGATCTGCCAGGCCCTTTTCAGCATGCTGGGCTCCTTCCAGTTGGCCTAAGGAAATTTGGTCAGAGCCTCCAGACCCAGAGAGCAGCCTCACCCCACCCGTGCTCTACCCTCACCCCAGCTGTGCAAACAGACTCCAGCTGGGACATTCTAAGAAGGGTGAGGAGGAGGGTCTGGCAGGTCTGACAGGTCAGGGTGAGCTGGGCTTTCCTGAGAAGAACTCCCAACCCAAGGTAGCCTAGAATACATGCTTCTGCAGGCTTGCTCAGGATGGGGGCTGAGAGCCTGGCCGGCTGCCTCCAGATGCTGTGATCTCAGCTGGCAGGACAACTCTAAAAATCACTCCAGAGCAATAGGACGCCTCCCTGGTCAGCCCTGCATGGCCTGGACTCTGTGCAAATTCACAGGTCTTGAAGCAAGCCCCAGGTGTTTGTGATATCAGAGGTCACATGCCTCCCACTACCACCACCCCCCCACCACCACCACCACCACTGGGAGCCATGCAAGGGACAGAAGGCACGGAAACCCTGCTGGCTTGCTCCCCCTGCCTGCCCAGCCCTTTCTCTTTATCCTCTTTGCTCCAGAGTCTTACCTTCCAAGCGCTCGTTTCATTCACCCCTTCTCTCCCTCCAAGGCCCACGCAAGGCTAGAGGTTGTTATCCTAAGGGTCCTGTCACCAGTTCTGTAGAAATCCTTGGCAGAGAGTGCGGGCTAAAGGAAAGACCTCCCTGAAAAGAACACAGCACAGGATGCTCCCTGTCTGGCACCACGTTCAGGGTCAGAGCTTTCCCACCTGCCATTGCAGAGGACAAGTTCCTGGGTTGAGTGATTTTGTTTCTGAAGGACCAGATAATCCACTTGCAGGAGGACTTGGGGATGAAGATTGATTCGTTCACACTAAGACAGACACAGGTGGCACCGATGCCCTCCGGTGACAGGCACATGGGCTTCCCACGCGCACTTGGCTCTCGGGCCCACACGGTCTTGTGCGAGCCACCCAGAGAGCTGGGGATGCACCCTGCCCCAGGGCTGACAGCGGCAGAAAGGCAAGCAGAACCTGATCCCCAGATCCCTGCCACACCTCCCCAGAGGCTGCCTGCAAGCTCTCCCTTTTCAGATCAGGCCGCTAGGAGTCTGGAAAGCAGTGTCTGCAGGAGGGAACCTCCCAGCCCAAAAAAGCCACACCCCACCCCTCCCCGGGGTGAGGTGCCTGGAGGCAGCCAAGCCACAGGGGACGCTGGAATGCATGAAGATTTTATCAACCCTCCACAGACATTTGATGTTCCCCTACCGTGTGCGAGACCCTCAGGATGGGAGATGGGGTGGCAGAGGGACCCCAGAGTCCGGCGTCAGAAAGCCTGGGCCTTGCCATTTCTTACTCCCATCATGCTAAATTTCAAGTGCGAACATCATTCGCTCACCAAGAGTGTGTCGGCCGTGTTCACAGGAGTTGTTCGATCTCACCCACTTCTCTATGTGAGAGATGTGAGAACAGGGATCCAGCAAACACGCCGTCGGTCCGCAGTGCACACGGCGGCCCCCACTGGCTCACATGTAGAGCAGATTCAGAGCAGTACCCATCTCACAGGGTTGTTGGGAGGATGAATTGACCCATGGAAAATTCTTAGAACAGTCCCCGGCACCAAGTAAGCAGTCAGTAGGTCCTTGTCATAAATTCTGTTCGCTGGAACAGCAGAACCTCAATTTACCTAACTCAAATCTCACCCCCCACACACTGTCAATCTGCTCTTGTTTCTCATTTTGTTGGTTTATACACACCTCCAACAACCAGCCCCTGGATGTCAGTCAAACAGGGGGGTCACTGGGGAGTATGAGCAGCTTGAGGAGTGCTCTTCAAAGCCCCCCAAAACTGGCCCAATCTTCCTTCCTAGCCTCATGGTCTGCTCCTCTGCCTTCATGCTGAACAATAACTACTTCCCTGAGCTGACCCCAGGTTCTACTCCTTCTAGGCCTTTGTTCAGACTTCAGACTTTCCATCTCTGTTTCTACGGGTATGGAGTTCCAAGAATGGTTGGTATCCAGGGATCCTTCTGCTGATGTAAATCTCAAGATCCATGTGAGATAAGAGAGATCCACTGACTTTAAAGTCAGAGCTATGGCACCAAATCCCAGCTCTGCCACTTTGTCTGTGTGGCCTTGAATGAGTTACTTACCCTCCCTGAACCAAGTTCAAGTTTTCAATTCATACACACAAAAACTACAAAAAGAGATACAGTTTTCTCAATTTTTAATTTTTTCCATAGCTTTTCATGAGCTTGTATGAACACTATCTTAACCATACTGAAATCCAATTTAAGGAGGCATGAATTTAACACCAACCAAGATACTTGATCATTTTGAATTTGGTCTCAAGGTGTCTCATGACATGCTCAGAGCATCTCAGACCCCAAAGGAGTGACACCTGAACTGCACTGAGAATTCTGCTCGATCTTGTCTTTGGCGTGTAGCCACAACCCCGCCCCCCAATCTTTCAATGCCCATTCCCAAGTTGAATGACCCCTGTGATGTCACAGCCTGCGTATTGTGAGCTCCTTGGCGATGGAGGCTGGGTCTGATTCACTCCACAGGGTCCAAGGAATCGTTCAATAAATCCTTGAATGGACCATTGTCCATTCCTGCCATCCATCCTTCCAGCCATGCAATCATCCACTCGTCAAGTGGGTCTTTTAGGACTTGGTCTTATGTAGGGAACTCCCCCTTCAAAGGTGAGAGCCTCTGCCTTCTGTGTCCTCTTACATTCTTCCCTCTCTTGCGATCCTTCCAGCCAGGTCTGTCGCTCTCATGGGATCCTCTGCCTTCCGGATTTCGATCTCCAGTATAACTTCTTTCATTCCCACCCAAGCAGGGCCTCACACCTTCATGCAGGTGGAAGCTGGGGCTGGCACCTGGGAAGGAATAATGCCTGGCAGTCCACAGCTGGAGGCCTTTAAGGACATCTGGATGGACCATCAGTTGCTCTCTCAGCCTTTCAAGCCCCAGGGGGGCCAAATCTGAGCCTAGGCAGATAAGGAAGCTAGATTGTCATGTGCACATTTGGTGTGTGTGTTGCAGGGTGGGGGGAAGGTCGGGGGAGGGCCAGATCTCACTTAGCCCAGAAAGCCCTTCTTATCTACAAGTCCTTTGAAGTGGGGGAGGTCCCAGGGACTGGAGGCCAGAGAGGAGCCTATTCTCCACACCCAAGTCCCCATCATTCCTCCACTGCAGAGGCTGGGCCTTGTCCTGGAGTAATTCTGGGCCCTCAGAAGTTCACAAGTCCTTCACTCACTCAGCAAGCACTTCTGAGCTAGTGAGTGCCAGGCCCTGTGCTCACTGCTGAGGAGACTAAGAAGAATCAGACCCACATGCTTATTTGCAACTACAAATGCTCTCAAATTGCCCCTCACCCAAGAAGGGATGCAGACATGGAAATCGAGACAGGGCCCAGGAGGGCTTACAATCTTCAGTCCTGCTCTGGAATTTGGTGCCTCATTTGATGCCCCCACACCCCCTAAAATGGTGCCTCATTTGATGCCCCCACATCCCCTAAAATGTCCAAACAAGCAGCAGGGCTTCAAGATACTGTTCACAGACCCCTCGAGATGATGGAAACCATTCTCCCTTCCTTCTTCCCTTCCCGCACCCCAGCAGCCTGCTAGAACACGGGACCCTCTGGTCGGCGCATTATCTCTGAGAGCCTCCCTTGGAGCTGAAACAACGTACCCCAGGTGTTCTGCCCTCTTCCTAACTCTGCCGCCTGCAAGATCACTGCCAGAGCCCCTCAGGCTGCACCTGCCCCCAGGGCAACCCTGAAAAGAACTGGGGGCAATGACTGGTTTCCACAAAGCTTTCCTGAAGGCGTTTTGCTGCAGAAAGACCGCTCTAGCAGCCGTGAGCAGGAAGCATGTGCCCAGACCCCAGGACCTCAGGAAAACCAGGTGATACATGACTCACCTGAGTCAGGCAGCAGCCAGCTTGGGACCAACCAGAAGGCCACTGGACAGAGACTCAGTGGGGAGTCCTGCTGAGCTTGGGAGAGAAGCGACTGCCTTAGAGAGTTGGCTCCATGGCACATCCTGGCTAATGAGGGAGTCTTAATCTCTCTCTTCTGGCTAGCATGGGAGATAAGACCAGCAAAACCGAGAAAACAGAGAACAGGAGCAGCTTTGAGCTCCCAGCCCCCAGCCCCATCCCCGCCCTGGCCAGATGTGCACCCCTTCCTTGTCTCTCCCTTCCTAAACATGTATTCTGAAGTTGCTAGGGTCCCTGCCTTGGTAGCTGGAGGACAAGGGTGGCACCTGGGTCATCTCTGTTCCATCCCAGCCCCGCCCCTCCCCATGCCTAGCTGAGTACCTGCACATGGCAATGTCCCAGGAAACGTATACTGAGTAAAACGGACCCTGGTTTATGCTGGTTGTAACTGGTGCAGACAGAAACTGTGTGTCTGAGGAATAAGGGTCAGCCAACTTTAGGGTCAGGAGACCCAAGCCTAAGCCCTGGCTCTGCCATTGACTTACTTTGCTCGAGAGTAACCTTGAGCAGGTCTTTTGTTTTTCCATGGGACTCACTTTCTCCCTTCTAGGAGAACAACACAAGACAATTCTGAGGGTTCCTAAGCCATAAAACGCCCCCCAATGGTCCAGGGCACCCCCTCTCCATATTTATTTCACACATGTTATGTCCCCTATCAGGGACATTTGAGAAGACCACCATCTCCTTTCTCCCAGTTCACCTCCATTCCCCTCACCCCCAACAAGTTATTTCCTGGGAACCAAAGGAGGAATGTGTCCAACTGTAAGCTTGGCCAAATCAAGCCAAGTCACCTTTGCTATTTAAAACCTCTCTCTCTGCAGAAACAGTCTGTTGAAGCTGGGAGGAGAAGCAAATCCCTCCTCATTTAGGAGTCCACTTTGCGGTGGCTCTAAATTCCCGGGGATTAAGAGACCTCCAGCACCAGCTTCCCACTGCCCTTTTCTCTAAATTCTCCCCTGAGGCCACTAGGTTGATTGGAATGTTCAGCCCACCCCCTCGGTGGCCAGGCAGGATAAGCTCTCTCTCTGGGGACACTCTGCTGGCTGTCGTGTTTCCCAGAACTAATCCACGTTGACAATCTCTGGCCCAGGCATTTCTAAGAGGCCTGAGTGGTGCAGTACAGAAGTCCCGGGTCCTCCAGGGATCAGGAGTAGCCGGGAATGAAGGGGGCCAATGCTAGAGCCAACAGGATGGACGGTGGGGTCTGGTGCTGTGAGCTCTTGTGTCCCCAGCATAGTCAAGCCACAGCAGACCCTCAGGAGAATGTGTCCTGTACCCGCATTGTACAGACAAAAAACCGAGGCCCCCAGAAGGCATGGCACTTACCCAAAGTCACGCCATCTGTTCCTGGGGTGTGTGTGGGAGGCGACACAGATCCAGGTCTCAGTTCTTCATTTATCCTACAACCTTCTGTTTTGTTTTGTTTTTAAACTATCTCCCAAGCTCCAAGGCTCCCACTTGGGATGCTGAGATAAATGTGTATTCATTTAACAAACATATATAGAAAACTGGCTACAGGCCAGCCATGGTTCCAAGCACTTTATCAATATGATCTCATTGAATCCTCCCTGGAAGTAGCTTTTATTATCTCCCATTTACAAAGAGAAAGGCTGGAAGTCCAGGAGATGAAGGAACTGTTTTCACGGTCACACAGCTAATGGGACAAATCTAGGTTTGAACCCAGGTCTGTCCTGTACTCCTTCCTCCACTTTGGGTTGCTATTTTGGAAGCAAGAGAAGCTTAATCTGGATACAGGATGGTGTCGTCTGACCCGGATGCAGGCCACAGGCCAGAGGTCAGACAGGCAAGCTCTGAGGGCGTCAGGGAGGCAGCCCAACAACAGGCCTGCCCCAGCCGCCTCCCCCCTGACCAGTGTGGCCCTGACACCCACCTCCAGGGAACTCTGGCTGCTTTGTCTTCAACCTGAATTGTGCACCCTGCCCCCCAGCCCCCAGGTCATGGTTCGTGGCAGCAGCCCAGCCATCACCTGTACAGGCCCCTGCCAGTCAGGTGTGCGCCTCAGCCATTCAGTCCGGGCTGCTGCTGTCGGGGTAGGGACTCCTGAGGATGGAAGAATGGAAGGCCTTGCCAGCCCCAGAGGTAACATGCACCAGCTGCTGCCGCAGCCCCCCGCCGCTTCTGCAAGATCACGCCAAGGGCAGCCTGCAGGTCATACGTCTAGACAGTCAGACTGAGAACAGGGCTCGGCATCTTGGTAGAAGTTTCCTGAATTCCTTTCACCTTCGGGAGTGGAAACTGAGCTAACCAGGAATTGGTTCTAATTATAGGGAAATAAGGAGAATTGAACAAGAGCTCCTCAAGGTTGAAGTCTTCTGGAGGGTTTCTCCAGCAGTCTCCCTTTGTTCATCTGTCCAGCGAGAAACCCCAGAGCACGGCGTCTGGGCCAGCTCCTGGCGGGAATTGGGCACAGACAGGGTTAGACTGGGGCCCTGCCCAGCAGGAGTGCCCATCTAGTGCAGCAGTAGCCAGGGAGCCAAGGAGCCCAGCCCACGACGGCATGGGTGCCATCAACAAGGAGGCTGGGGGGTGGAGGACGCCTGAGGGGCACAGGTGCACAGCCTGGAGGTCAGCACATGCTCCTGAGCAGAGTGGAGGTGGAGGTCCTCTTCCCCCACCTTCTTCCCACACTGCAGGGCCCAGCTGAAACTCTACCTCTTCCTCCTGACTTCTTCAGGACACGCTGATGGTCGCTCACCGCTTATTCCTTCAACGGACATCGACCAAGAAGAGACCGGTGAGCGTACTCATGGAGTTAACGGCTGCTCCTTTCTGCCATGAATCTTGGCACACATGTCCCCCAGCACACCATCTCAAGGGGCCTGTGCGTGTGTGGGTTTTCTTGCTCTGAAGCATTTCTTAAGTCTCTTCAAGCAGTAGTCAAGTATGATTGGGAACCTCGTCTCTGGAATCCAGCATTCACATTTGAATCTGGAATCTGTCCCTGTGTAATCTTAAGCAAGCTGCTTAGCCTCTTAGAGTGTCAGTTCCATTTGTCAACTTGGTACAACGATAGTTACTTGAGAAGGCTGTGTGGGTTAAATAAAGCAATCCATGTTAATTGCTGAGCCTAGCGCCTGGCTTGTTCGTGTTGTTATGAACAAGGACAGTCTCTACTGCTAATCCCAATGGCCCACGGGGTGTCAGACGGTCCCTGCACGGAGTATTTTATAAATGTCTGGTACTTGATTACCCTTTGGCAGGAAATGGGGGATAGATATGTGTGGTCTTTTTAAAAAAACATTTTCCTGTGGTGGTAAGATACACATAACCCAAAATTCGCTATCTTAACCATTTTTAAGGGCACAATTCCATAGCATTAAGCACATTCGTGCTGTTGCACAACCATCCCCGCTATCCATCTCCAGAACGTTCTCATCTTCCCAAACAGAAACTCTGCACCCGCTAAACAATACCTCCTCTCTTTCCTTCCCCCCCAGCATGTGGTGACCGCCATTCTAGTTTAGGTCTTTATAAATTTGCCTGGTCTAGAGATCTCAGACAGGTGCAATCACACACAATTTGTCCTTTTGTGTCTGACTTACTCCACTTAGTGTTTTCAGGGTTCATTGTGTGGTAGGACATGTCCGAATCACGTTCCTTTTTAGGGCTGAATAACATCCCATTGTCTAGACAGATCACATTTCCTTTATCCATCCCGCTGTTGATGGCTGCGTTGTTGTCTCTACTATGGCCATGGAAGGCAATAGCGCATCTAAGAGTTGCTCAGTGTATGTTTATTTTGGGGCTCCTGTGAGTAATACTGCAATGAGCATTGGAGTCATTGAGTGTTTGAGTCCCTGCTTTCAGTTCTTTTGAGGGTATTCTGACAGGTGGACCTGACGGATCACAGAGAAGTTCTAATTTGGTTTTCTTGAGGAACCGCCATGCTGTTTTCCCCAGGGACAGCACCATTTTACATTTCCACCAGCCAGGTCATACGGCCTTAAAGTAGGAGTTGAGAGGGTGTGATAGACTCCCAGGATGGCTGACACCCTCTCGGGGAGACTTGTCCCAATGCAAGAGAAACTGAGTAGTGACAAAAGGGGATGAGCCCAGAGGGGGTGCTGAGGGCCAGGAGAGGACTAAAGCAACACCAAGAAGAAAGGGTGTAAGAGCCCAGAGCTTGGGGCCCTGCAAGAAAGCCCAGAGCTGGGGAGGCTGCTGTGTGTGTTCACCGTGCAGCCTGGGGCAGAGTGGGTAGCTCCAGAGTCAGCGTGAAGTCCACTTGGGGAGATTAGATCCATCTCGAAGTCAGGAAGACTTTCAGAGAGCCTGAGCTTTCCAGCAATGTGAGTGGGGAGCTCTGTGTCATGGGAGGTGTGCAAGGAGCCACTGGTGTCATTTGAACGGAATGCTAAAGGGCTTTGGAGCTTGGACTGGATAGCCACAGTGATCCAGAAGAGCGGTGTGTTTTGAAACTCTGTCATTCAAGGATGCTGTGTTCTTTGAATCCAGTGGCTAGATTCCACTGAGCCCATTTGCAGGCAATGACTCTATAACTTGCTATTCTCACACATCCGGGCAATTTCTGCCAGCTTCTCTGAGAATCTCTATTGGCACAAACATCGCTCTGCCCCAGCAGGGGTGAACTTCATTTCCATTTGCCATGATATCAGGTGACACCGGACGTTCCTGTGGCTCTTGTCTACCTTTATGATTGCAAGTTATACTGTGTGCGTGCAGAGGAAGGCTGCAGGGATTGGAATGGGAAATAGTGCAAAGGCGAGTGAGGAAAAGGGGTCTCTCGTCTGGCCTGCAAGGACCTCCAGAGTCAGCTTCTCTCCCCCACTCTAGGCATTCTCTCTCTTGCATGCTTCTCTCTTTCCAACCACTCAACTTATGCTCCTGGCCAGGCCTACCTCCTGGGATGCCAACTCTCTTTCTCTCCACCTACACAAACCCTACCATCTTTTTATGGCTTATCCAGGTTTCCCTTTCCATAAGGAGTTCGCAAAGATCTCCTTCTCCCATAGGCTTTGCATGATGGGGCACCGTTTAAGGCAGTCGTTCATAGATGTTTATTACTGAAACCCCACTCGAAGCCTGGACTGTTCTCTACACTGGGGACATGTCCATAAAAAGAGGTGACATCTTTGCTATCATTGAGCTTATATTGCAGCTGGAGACATGGAAACAAATACATAAAATCATTTGATACAGTCATGATTGCTGCAGACACAATGAAACTGGGAGTCTTCTTTAGATAGAGCAGTCAGGGAAGACCTCTCCAAGAAGAGATAATTGAGCCACAACCTGAATTTTGAGGATCTGGTGGGGTAGGGAGCCCCCTGGGACACACAAAGGCAGCGATCCCTGAGTAAGCTTGGTCCTTTCAAGAAAAAAGAAAAAAGCCACTGTGGCTGGAACATGAAGAATGAGGCAGAATGGATAATGTGACAATAGAGAAAGAGGCAGGGGAGATGTTATAAGCCATGGTAAGTTTTGCAATGAGAAGCCATCTGAGGGTTTTAAGCACAGAAGTGATCTGATCTGATTTATGACATACAGAAGAACATCACCCTGGCTGTTGTATACAGAACGCTTCAAAGAAGGAAGAGATCCGAAGCAGGGAGACAATTAGAAGCCTGCAAGAGCAAACCAGGCAAGAGATGGCTTGGACCAGTGCAGTAGCAGTGCAGATGGTGAGGGGTCAGTTTGGAGATCTATTTTGAAGGTATATCTTCCTGGGGATTGGGAGAAGGAAGACCTGGCAGAGAAGGTGACACTTCCCTGGGTTGTTGGGTTGTAGAGAAGGATGAGGAGTCTTCCAGAGAAAGAGAAAGAGAGAAAGAGAAAGAGAAAAGAACATTCCAGAAAGGCTTTTTTGTTTGTTTTTTGTTTTGTTTTGTTTTAAGATTCAGAGGCAAAAAAGTGGATGGTGCTTTTGGCACAATGGCCATGATTGGCATGGACTGATGAGTTTGCAGATGTAACAAGTGAGAAGTAGGTCAGAGAGCACAGAGGAGCATTATGGGAAGGGCTTTGTCTCTATTATGGCAACAGGGAGACCCTAAAGGTGCTAGCACATCTAAGAGTTGCTTAGTGTATGCTTATCGAAGGACCGCCCATAGGAGCCCCAGGATTATCAAAGTGTGGAAAATACTTTTATGGGTATTTTATGGGACCCTGTATGGACCCTGTATGGGTATTTTATGGGACCCTGTAGAAACAGACTGATGTGTAACAACTGGAGATTCTCCTCTCCCCATGCAATAGGAAACTTGCTGCCCAGGTTGAACTCTAATCTGGAACACAGTTGGCATATGAACTCTTTGAGCATCCAGCTCCCTGGGGGACAGCATCTGGCCAGGGATCCCAACCAGACTTCACTGTCTTTATATACCTCACCAGGCCATGCCCAGCCTTATTCACAGATAGAACAAACTCGGTCCCGTGTACCTGTTGTATTTCTACCAGCCAATACAAATAGAAGCTTCTGGACACTATTCTTCATGGCCATTTATCACTCACTCTTGCAAGATTTTTGAGAGGTACTAATATGTTCACTCTTGCCATGGCTCGGTCTCTAATAAGCTGTTTGACTCTAGGTGAACACTTTACTCTGGGCCTTAGTTTCCCCATCTGGAAAGTGAGAAGATTAGACTTAGTGACCAAAGGTGTTTGCCAGCTCTGGAACCCTCTGACGAGTTTACTTGGTTCCTTTTCTGCTCAGAACCCATCTGTGTGTCTGCTCGTCATGCAAGGGAACAGTGTTTGGATGGAGCCAGGCCCATGACCATTCTTGGACCCCAAGGCCAAGAGGCCCAGCTGGATTCCGCTGAAGGGAAAAGCAGAATCCTGTGAGGGTCTGGTGTGCCCTGCTTTCTGGAAAGTGCTTGCAAGCCTGAATTTCCAGCCCATATGCTGGAGCAAGCCATCCTCCCTTTGAAACCTAAGAAAGGCCGCAGGCGCGGCCATTCACCTGTCACATGGTTTTCATAATTTCCCTGGCACCTTGGCTAGTCATTGAAGCGGGTTTCGGGGGGCGGTGGGGCAAGCCCCAGGTCTGACAAGGACGTGCGGACTGCAACTCATTTGGAGGAAGAAAATTGGAGCCGAGATCTTACAGAGCACGCCCCTGGGAGAGTCCGGCCACAGGGGTGCGCTCATGAATATTCGGGGTCCTGCTGAAGTCTAGCTAGCTGGGTCACAGCGTAGCACGGGTTAAACAGATGACACCTGGGAGAGTCGAGTCAGCCAGGACCTGTGAGCCCGGCCCAGGGTAGCATGAGGAATGGCGAGGAAGAGTGGAGTTGGAAGGTGCAGAGCTCAGGACCGGTGGGGGGATGCCATGCTTGCGACATGTCTGTACAATCTCAAAAATTGTATGTCACCCCTTCTCTCGACAGAGATTATTACTATGTGTGCTGTGCTGGCTGCTAAGGGCCGAGTGTGGGACTCAGAAGCAGTCCTTTCCTTCCAGGAAACACGGGTGCCCAGAAGAGGAGTGTTGTAATTCCCACTGAGGACACTCAAGGGGAGGTAAGCGTGGTCTCATGAGATGACCAGGGAGGCTCTCTGGAGGTGGGGACGAGCCACACTAGGAAATCCACCAAGAGAAATCCACGGCTCTGTGGCACCAGTGGAGAGAGCTTGGACTTTGGACCAGATGGGCTTGGTTTCAAGCTGACTCTCTGAGCTTCTGTATTATCATGAGTGAAATGAGAAATAAAATTCTAGCTTAGAGTTGAAGTGAGTTGGTTAAATGAAATGAGCCTGGTTCGAAATAGGGTCTCTGGACATGGTTGATCATGGGGCCCCCGGCAGGGGTGATGAAGAGTTTGGGGGCAGAATATCTGCTGGGCTGCTTCCTCCTCAGCCTAGACTGGGCTTGTCCCTGCCCACCCCTGAGGCCAGGGTTGCGTAGGTGGGGTGTGACCCGGCACCCTACGTCCTGGGGGCCTAGGTTTGACCTGAGCTTCCTGAGGGCCTTGCTACAGCAGGCTTCTGTGAGCCCAGTGAATTTCCACAAGCCAGGAGGGCCCCCACTCTGAGGCTCATACCTCGGGAACTTGAGATGTTGGCCAAGTTCAAGCCGTGGGAGGGGAAGGCAAGTGCTGCGTCGGCTAGATTTGGTGGGGAAATGGGCCTCCAGGGTGGAAAAGGAAAATAAAAGAGTCCTGCCGTAGCTTGCTTGCAGAAAGGTAGTTCTCAAAGCCTCCCCCACAACCTCCTCCCTTGCCCCAGGCCTTTGCTGGAGAACATGTTTCAGAATCTAACAAAGACCCTCTTCCTCCAGGAAGCCTGCTTGGATGGTCTGGTCACTTATGACCTCTCATGCCTCTAACCCTGTGTGTTTGAGTGTGGCTTCACGCTCATATGCAGCACACTCAGATTGTAAGCTTGCAACAGGAAAACCAATAGGGATAGAAGAAAATACACATTTACTGAGCCCCTACTGTGTACCTCACTTGGGCTGGAGTGCCTCTCCTATATCACCTCACTTAAGCCTTTTAAGAGTACCCAGAGGAAGGACCACTTTCTCTATTTTCACAGAGGAAGAGATAAAGGTTCCAAGGGGAATGAGCTCCAGAATTGAAACCCAGGTCTGCTGGAATCTGAAGCTCAGCCAGCTCCTTTGTATAGAAGCCAGATCCTCTTTGGAAAAAGTATACATTCTGTGGTGAAATTAGTTTGGGAAATGATGTTTGTTAAGCATCCCTCCTGAATCTCCACAGCAGCATATTCAAGGCTCTGAGAAGTTCTGCAGAAAACTTACTTTGCTTAGCTCAGCACTCCCTGAATCACATTATAACTGCTAACAGCCTCTACAGCCCCTGGGCACACACTCTGGGGTACCCTATCTATCTATAAGGCAAAGATGGCTAACGTGGGAGTGCTCAGAAACAAGCTCTCTGAGGAACTTTAGGGGAGCTGTGAAGGCTGAAGAGGACATGAATGACAGGAGGTTAGAGGAAGGGCGCAGGAAGTTGGAGGGAGCCCCATGAGGGGTCTGGACAGGATGGCAAACTGCCCCAGCTGAGACCCAGCATCCTAAGGACCTGAACTGTACTTTGACCACAGAAGTCTGTCTATAAAGCCACCAAGCACAGTGACTCGAGTCACACTACGGGGCACTGCAGGCAGGCCCTAGCTGAAGGAGTCTGTCTCAGTTGCCTGAGGAAACGCGAAACACAGCATGACATTAAAGTCGTTAGACTTCAGTTGGGAAGACTCTTTAGAAGATTCTGACCAGTTCCCCACAAGCCACAGGCATATTCCAGTGCCCTGCTTTGCTCAGTTCCCTGGTTCCCTCACTGAAGTGTCCTCCCCTCTGCACAGCTCCATCTCAACATCCACCACACAGCACATCCGTCAGGACTTGGAGGACTCCACACTGTCTGCTCTTTCTGGAAGTGGGGAGTCCCACTCCATTTCCCCTCCCGAAGGAACCCACCTGGAGGGCGATACGCTGTCAGGCCACCGCAGTGTGACAAACGCTGTTGTGTCCCAGCGTTGACAGCCCAGATGGGAGACTTCTGGAAACTGTCAGATGAGGCAGGTGAAGGAAAGGGGTGATGGCACATTTATAGCCGGGAGTGTAATCAAAATCTTCGAGTAACATCTCACACTTGTTGTCTAAAGCGATGTCTCTTGAAATGGGTCCCCGAACCAACAGCAACACTGCCACCCGGGAATGAGTTTTCTTGTAGGCAACCCCTCCCAGAACAACTGAGTCAGAATCCTGGGGCGGAGCCCCCCAGAGAGTGTTAATAGGGCCTCCCGGTGATTCTGCAATCATTCCCGTCCCAGTAACTGCTCCTCAGGAGGAACAATGTTCTCCCCATTACAGAAGGTGGCCCAGAGAGGACACTTGCTCCATCCTAAGACACACAAGCGATGGGCTGCAGAGCTGAGGCCGTCCGAGTTTCCCCTCAGTGGGGCGGAGAGCTGTGTGCCCACCGTCCTGAGCGAGCTGTTCATTCGCCTCGGCCCCAGAGAAAGCCTTAATTGGCTCATTAATAGCTGTGATTAGAGAGAATGGGGAAGCCTTTATCTTTGAAGTCCCCGGGCTCCGCTAGAAGCCCTTGTGCGGAGCTTGCTGTGGCTAATTAAAGCTGAGCTGTGTTTCCTGTCAAGGGCCCAGAGTGTTAATGGCTTCAAGCGAGAAAAATTAAGCTTCCATTTCCATTCAGGGGTAATGGATAGAAGCAGCCGAATGGAGATGAGAAGAGGCCTTTTAGAGGGGTAGGGCCCCCGGGCTGGAGGCAAAGCTCTAGATCTCTTCTGCAGTATGAGACCAAAGAGGTCCGGCTGGCTCTGGGGGGCTCTGGTGGGGGGGTGGTCTCAGATTCCCACAGAGGCAAGCCTCGGCCTGGCATCAATCATTCTTAGTGTTTTCTGATGTTTGACCATTTCAGCTTCTTGGCCTCTGATTGCACCTGCTCAGGTGTGGGAATTGAAAGAGGTGAGGTGACAGTCCTTGTTGGTCTCAGGATTCTCATGGGTGGCAAAGGTTCTGGTCCCCTAAGTCATCTTCACTGCAGGTTCCTAGTGCTCTCACTACTACTACTAATTTCTTGGTCCCCTGCCCTCCGAGCCCTCACTCGATGACAAGTAAGTGGTTTTACATGATTGTGCAGAATGCTCTCAACGGTTTAACAGAAAATGCTCGAGACATGGGGTACGTTAGTTTTGACTTGCGCAAGGGAACCTGTGTCTCAGCAAAGGATCAGACCTGGCTGCAACCAAATCAAAACCCCTTGTTTTACACCATGGGTATAACCAAACCTTCCTGACCCTTGAACTTCCTTTCTCAGCCAGGTCATTTCAAGCCAAAAGTGCTATCAATTTCAAAGCTGAACGAGTGCCCATGCTCACCCCTCTCCAGTTTGAAGGGTCTAGAGAGCAGTCTGGGGCGTCCCTGCTCGCCCAGGGCCCAGGCTGAGTGAACAGTCAATGAATGAATGAATGGCCATTCTGAGGGAGGGAGAATGTTCTATTTCTTTGGCTAGAATTCATCTCTTGCTCCTGGCATCTCCCCAGGGCTTGTACCTTTCTCAAGCCGTTCAGCACAACATTGATTACTGTCGCCATTCTGTTCCTCCTCCTGGAGGTGGTAAGCAGGTCCAGGGCAGGGACAAGATCTGCCTTGCCTCTTTATCCCCCACTCTGCACCCAGGAAACAGCGCCCAAGAGACCTAAGGAAGGGTTTACCGAAAGAAGAAGGATCAAGAGAACGAAAACTTGAATCCAGCAGAATTGCCTCAGAAATGGTCCTTGTCTGGCAGTGAAAGGGTTAACCTATACGGGTGCAACTTCTCTTTCTAACCCAGGCTCCCTCCCCAGGCTGAGCTAACTGGACTGAGCCTAGAAAATGGGGCTGGGGTCTGGCCAACGTGGAAGTCCTGGCAGGATGGAGGGGATAGGACCAAGGTACCACTGTCACCTACAACTCCTTCACACAGAAAGAGGGGGAGTGTCCCCAGCTTCCTGACCTGGTCAGCAGCTCCCCACTCACCTAGGTATGCTAGGTTCCTCAAGGTCTGTATGCCCTTGGCCTGGCCCTGGAGGTCGGCAGGGTAGAGAGGAAAAAACACAGAAAAACCCTGGCTCCTTCAAGGACAATCGTGCCCACCTCCACGTGTCCCCCTGGCCTCTCCACTGTGTGAAATGAGGCAGTAATAACGATGCCACTTCCGGAGTGCAGTTGAGATCTGGAACACATTGGCCAATGAGATGGGCAGCGCGAATGGTGAGGAGACGCTGTTTGGTGGCCCTTGTCCACAGTGGCTCCCAGAAAGCCTGAAAGTGTTGCTGTGGGTAGGGAGGAAAACAGACCAAATCGTGCTCTCCTCCTTCCTCACCTGGCTTTCTTCCTCTTCTTGCAGCCAATGGAACCACTCGGTGCTCCAAAGAGAGAGGGCTCTACCCCTGGGCAAGGTGCTGCCAGACTTCCTCCGTGAGTCGGCCTCCCCCACACCATGCCCCCGGCTGGTGGACCCAGGACCACGCAGCAGGTCAGCCATCTCCACAGCCAACATTCAGAGGAGGGATCAACCCTGTGGAAAAGGTGGGGACATAGAGACCAGGGAGATGCAAAAAAGCCATGTGCCCCAAGTTGGTCTCAAATGTCTCATCTGCTCAAGATTTGAACCTCAGGACTTTCTGAGTCTGCGTTTTGCCTTTCCAGAACCACAGACCTCCCTTCCCTCTCCCTCTCTGCACTTGTTCCGCTTCCTACCCTACCTACCCCCCAGGTGCTATTCAGTGACAGTCTGCTCAGTCACATGCCCACCTCCTCCACACATCCTTAAGCTGGGACAGCCAATTCTGTGATAGCTGGAATCAGGATGCTAGCAAGAATTACAGTCTGCCACCTGTTGGAAAGAAGCACATGAGGGGGGTCTCCCCCTCTAGACTGAGACCATTGGGGCAACCAAACCTATATTCTATTCATCTCCATGCTCCTCTATACTACCCAGCCACACAGCCTTGTTCCAAGTGCTGTGCCAAAGAGGAACACAAAGAAGATGATTCTACTCAAGGTCCTTTCTCCGGGCCCGTTTCTTCACAAGATGGTGGGACTAAATCAAAGGTTTAAAAAGGCCAGGGGATAAGCTCTACACAACCTGCCTGTCCTGACTGCCTCTCTGACCTCACCTCCTATATTTTAGCAGCACTGGCCTTATTTTCCCCTCAAGACGTCAGTCAGCTCTGCCACAGGACCTTTGCACCTGCTGTTTTTACTTCTGGGAATGGTCTTCCCCCAGGCTTCCCCAGGGCTCTCTCCTCCACTCCCTCAGGTCATCCATTCCCTGACCATGCTGTACAAACTGTGCCATTCCCCTCCCTCAGAATTCTGTCTCCCAATTCTGCTCTATTTTTCTCTGACACATGTATTGGCATCTTACATTTTCGAGCAATCTTAGGCTGTTAGCTAGCTACCTCAGCATTACCTAGGGAGCTGGTTTAAAAGATTCCTGGCCCCCACCATGCCAGCTAAATCAGGATCGCAGGGGTAGGGACTGGTTATTTGTATCTTATGAAAGCTCTCGGGTGTCTCTGAGGCACAGACAGGGTTTAGGAACTGCTGTAAAATATCACTGGAACAAACTTAGGTCCCCCCCAAAGATGAGTCATCGTAGAAGTCCAAGCCTGAGCCTCACTAGACCCTTTTCCCCACCCCTCACTCCTTATCCCCTCTAACCACACAGAACCAACTGTTTTGTCCTCTGAGCAGAGCGCCCCTTTCGTCTCTCTGTTCGGCTTTTACTCCCCTCTTCCCTCTCCTCTGCTGTCCTCTCCTGTACTTCCAACTCACTCTCCAAGACCCTGCTGATGCCATCTCCTCTGGGAACCCCGTTTGCCTCCTGGACCACCTCCCACCACATCCGAGTCCGTAACTTCTGCGTCTGTACCCAGAGGACCTTGTACAAATCTTTGATAGAGGATTGATGTCAATTTTTCAGATGCTTGTCCTTCTCCATAGATCATGACTCTGGATAAGGCGATGATTCCATGTGGTTCATCGATACTCCCAGGCCCCGCATGGTACTTGGCGCTTGGCTAGAGCTTCATCAGCGCCGAGGGTGGAATGAACGTCATGAGGCACGCATGGGTGGGTGCGTACGTGCGTGCTTGGCAAGATCAGAGGTTTTAAGTTTGTAATTTGTTTTCAAACTGACCCAACATTTTCTGGTGACCTCAGTCCAGCTGACCATTGTTTGCAGCTCAAGTCTGCTTTTAGGACAGACCCTGGCAGGCAACCCCTTCCCTGCCTTGCTGCAAGTGACCCAGCTTCCCCAGGAAGCTGCCCCTGCTAGAGCACCTTGCTCTGTGGCCGGGACCATCCAAGCCTTCTGCTATCAAGGTTCCAGAGAGCAAAGCAGCCCCTGGGAGATCTTTTGTTCATGGGGAGGACCTTCTCTTGCCCCTCCAAAGTCAGATGACAGATGCCCCATAGGCTAAAATGGGATTTATCCCTGATGGTGCTCCAAGCAGAGAGGATAAACAGCATCCCCCCCACCCAAAGCACCAGGACCGCTCTGTGATTGGCATGAACTCTCAGAGATCTTTGGGGACAGCCTCTTAGTCCCGCGGATGCATGGTTGGATGAGAGGTTCTGCACGATCCAGACACTTGCTAGGGTCCCAGGGCCACCACGGGACTCAACCCCTCTCAGTGAGAGGTTCTTCCCCTGCCATCCACCTCTCACCCCTTCCCTGCTGGAGAATGGCTGGACTTCCTCTTAATGAGAGCCGTGATTTATGTTGGCTGGGCCCAATTAACGCCAAGCTCTCTCGGGCCGCCAAGTGCCCCGCCGGCCAGCAGCTGAGGCCTGTCTGGCAGGACATATTTGGATGATGAAGCCATGCTGCGTGCTAAACTCGGCGCAGGAAAGAGCAGTTCGACTTGGATGCCCACCAAAGGCTGCCAGGCTTGGCTCCTGTCCACGCGTTGGGCAACAAGGCTGTCTGGCAGGGGATAAGGGCAGTGCTTCCCTGGCGGGAGGGGTGAGCTGGCCTGGGAGAGCACTGCTCCCAGGCAACATGCCTTCCCTGGGGCTTGGCGGAGCCCAGCAAGTAGAGGCCAGGGGCGGGGGACCCTGAGATGGGAGCCAGGGAATCTGTACTCAGACCCAGCCCCTCTAGTAACTCCTTCTTGGTGACCCTGGGCTCACTGTTTATCTTCCTCTCTGTGCCTCAACTTCTCCCCAGTACGGTGGAAAGGAATTCCTTGCCTGTCTCAGGAAGCACATGAGGGACATAGAGAGATAGCAAAGCTAGTGCCCAACTCTTCCTGCCTTGGTTTCCTCATCCATAAAATGGGACAAGCCTTGCACCTGCCTCACAGAACTTGCCGGTGGGAGGATTTGAACTCAGCGCCAGGGAGCAAGGGTCCCATTGGTCATGATCTACCTCTCCTGTAATTACTGTTGCCCCTACACTGTCGCCATTTCATCTACGATTCTCACTTTTCTAACATGTGTTCTTCACCTGGGTTAGTGTGAAAATCAAATTTGGAAGCGGAGGTCCTAAAGTTGCTTGTGTAAGCCTGTACAACTAAGAGTAGGTAAATTGGGGTTCTGAATTTAGGTCTGTCCGACCTCAAGTTCATGTTCCAGCTACAGTGCCGGGATCCACTTACCAACCATTGGCTTTCAGACCCTGCAATTAGTGGTGGGTGGGTGTGGGGCTTAGAGCTTGGCTGGAGTGATCAGGTAGGTGTGCCCACAGACAGACCACCCCCCGCCCCAGATCAGTCCTGCTGTGTGGATGGCAGCCCAAGCTGGAGGAGAGAAGACTAAGACAGAAAGCGAGGACCAGCGTGAGCTCCCAGGGAGAGATGTGCAGGCCCGCGGAGACAGCCCCAGCCCCTGGCCTGGTCCTGGCTGCCTGTGTGCTGCCCAGGGCCACTCATCCCCCTTCTAAGACTGCCCTAAGTCATCCCTGCTGTACAGAGTCGAAGCTCAGACTGGGATTAAACAAAAATAAATGGATTTTAATCTCCGTTCTGTCACTGACTCTCTACAATACTTTGGGCAAGTGCTTTTAATGGGAGGACCTCAGTGTCCCCTCTGGGAAATGGAAAGGCCTTGCAAACTGATTGGTGTGAGTTCCCATCTCACAAAAGGATTTTTTGCGCCTCTAAACCTGTGGGCAGTGGAGGAGCTGGCTCTTCTTAATTCTGCGCTTCGTTCTGTTTCTTCAACATATCTTTAAAAAACAAAGCAAACAGTCTCCCTTTCAACAATTCATGTCTCTGGGACACGGACCTGGGGATAAAGAACTCAAGTGCATGGCCAAGGAGCCCAGATACATCTGCAGCAATTCATTTCGACTTGGAGGAGGGCAGCCCAAGACTCCAGCCGGGTGCAGGGAGCACGAGCGCCTGCAGCTCCCAGAGAAATCCTCTCGCTCCAGTGGATGTCGCAGAGCTCAGAGGGACTTGAGAGACGTGTGGGTCTTTCGGAAGAATAGTAATCCATCGGCGGGGGAAGTTATGGGTTGCTGGGTCCCAATCTGGCCTAGATAAATAAAAAGTTGCCCATAAAATGCCTTAAGGGTCTGTCCTAAGCCTGTCACCATCCGCACTATCCTCTTTCCTTTGAGGGGCTAGGACCCAGGTCTCTTGGTTTACTCCAGTTTCACCACACTCTCCCCCCACCCATAGGTGTCCCGTAGATGCTCCTTCCGTGATGCTCGGGCCTTGCGGTCAGGGCCCCAAGGAGACTCTGTAAAGTCAGGATTCTCCAGAGCCACTGCTGTTCTGAGTCGGTGGCAGGTGTCCACTTTGGCTAAACTCACGTCCTCTGCAGCCCACGGATTCCAGGAAGGATGGTCAGCTCAGATGGGATTCATCCCAGCCACACAGCCTCTGGGTGTGAGATTGTGGTGGAATGCACAAACATTCAGAACGGGGACATCAAGAGACACGCTCATCCAATCAACTTATAAATGAATACATGTCTGTTTATTAACCAGCAGATGGTGTCTTTCCAATCTCCCAACTGCTGGGCGTGGGGCGCTCAGAGGAGCTGAGACAGAAGGAGGTGGTATGCAAGAATGGAATGAACACTAGGTTACGAAAAAGCTAGTCACTGGATGGGAAGAAAAGGTCAGAGACAGAAAACAAATTTAACCCTTGGTATTATCATAAAGAATTAAAACATGAAGATTTCCTAATTCCATAAAAATTTCCTACTTTCCTAAACCAAATTTCACATTAACCACAGTCTCATCAGATAAGACTTATTATGCTCACTTTATAAATGGGGAAACTGAGGCAATGTGCAATAGAGTGACTTGCTCCAGTATTTTGTTAACAAAATCCTTAAAAGCCAATATGCTTTTGAGATCACAGAAGATCATCAATTTGACATTTTTTCCAGTTTTATTCCAGAGGGAAGATGATGTAGAAATAATTCTAAAAGATTGATTTTGAATCATTAAACTTCCACTCAAAGTGTCTTCAAAGGAGATTAAAAACCTTTGCCATTTAAAACTAAACCTATGTCATCAAGATCAAAAGCTTTTGCACAGCAAAGGAAACAGTTAACAAAATCAAAAGACAACTGACAGAATGCGAGAAGATATTTGCAAACGACATATCAGATAAAGGACTAGTGTCCAAAATCTATAAAGAACTTAGCAAACTCAACACCCAAAGAACAAATAATCCAATCAAGAAATGGGCAGAGGACATGAACAGACATTTCTGCAAAGAAGACATCCAGATGGCCAACAGACACATGAAAAAGTGCTCTACATCACTCGGCATCAGGGAAATACAAATCAAAACCACAATGAGATATCACCTCACACCAGTCAGAATGGCTAAAATCAACAAGTCAGGAAATGACAGATGCTGGCGAGGATGCGGAGAAAGGGGAACCCTCCTACACTGTTGGTGGGAATGCAAGCTGGTGCAACCACTCTGGAAAACAGCATGGAGGTTCCTCAAAATGTTGAAAATAGAACTGCCCTATGACCCAGCCATTGCACTACTGGGTATTTACCCTAAAGATACAAACGTAGTGATCCGAAGGGGCACGTGCACCCGAATGTTTATAGCAGCAATGTCCACAATAGCCAAACTATGGAAAGAACCTAGATGTCCATCAGCAGATGAATGGATAAAGAAGATGTGGTATATATACACGATGGAATACTATGCAGCCATCAAAAGAAATGAAATCTTGCCATTTGCAACAACATGGATGGAACTAGAGCGTATCATGATTAGTGAAATAAGTCAAGCAGAGAAAGACAACTATCATATGATCTCCCTGATATGAGGAAGTGGTGATGCAACATGGGGGCTTAAGTGGGTAGGAGAAGAATCAATGAAACAAGATGGGATTGGGAGGGAGACAAACCATAAGTGACTCTTAATCTCACAAAACAAACTGAGGGTTGCTGGGGGGAGGGGGCTTGGGAGAAGGGGGTGGGATTATGGACATTGGGGAGGGTATGTGCTTTGGTGAGTGCTGTGAAGTGTGTAAACCTGGCGATTCACAGATCTGTACCCCTGGGGATAAAAATATATGTTTATAAAAAATAAAAAATTAAAATAAAAGAGATCTTTAAAAAAAAATAAAACTAAACCTATGGCCATTTTCCTCTGAAAATTGTCCTCTCTCTAATTTACTTTAAATGGCTCAGACCCCAGGTTCTATTCTTAGTCCTCCTCTTTTGTTATTTTATGCACTCTTTCTAAGTTGTCTCATTCACATGGCAGCTTTCCCGAGCTATCTCTCAATTGTCCATTTCTACCATAGAGTCTTCTCTCAAGATTCATACCTGAACGTTCTGTGGGCATTTGGCCTGACTATTGTGACATCTTAAAACCAGACATGGCAGTTTCCCTTCCCCAGGTAATACTGTGCTTTCTTTCACACTCAACCAGGGAAGGAAGGAAGGAAGGAAGGAAGGAAGGAAGGAAGGAGAGAGGGAGGGAGAAGAGAAGGAACAAAGGAAAATGGATGGTGCTAGAAGAGTCCTGAAAGTTTGTCTAGTTCAGCCCTTTGTTCTAAAGATGAACAAACTGGCTAGATAGAATCAGATCTGAGACTGGAAATCCTGGTTTCCTGACATCTGGTCAGGATCTCTGTAAGAGCAGAGATGCCGAGCACTGCAGAATGACGTAGGGAAGGCAAAGGGCCAGGGTGGAAGGCTGGGCCTTTGCTTTAGCAAATCTCTTTGCTTTAGCAACTCTTCACAATGTGTGGTCTTATTCATCTATTTACATGTGTCATGTCTGTCTTTGCAGTGTCAGCTCCATGAGACCAGAGCCTGTGTCATGACCACTACCACATCCTACATCCCTAGCACCCAACACAGGGCCTGCAGATAGAAAGCACTCATTAAATATGGACACGATTCATAGTAATAACAACATAGAAAGTATCTATGAATTACAACAAAAATACTATGGAGAAAGAGCATATAAAAGACTACTATATAAAAAGAATATAATACTAATATAAAACATAGAGGATTGGGGTGCCTGGGTAACTCAGTAGGTTAAAGCCTCTGCCTTCAGCTCGGGTCATGATCTCAGGGTCCTGGGATGGAGCCCCGCATTGTGGTCTCTGCTCAGCAGGGAGCCTGCTTCCTCCTTTCTCTCTGCCTGCCTCTCTGCCTACTGTGATCTCTGTCTGTCAAATAAATAAATAAAATCCTTAAAAAAAACAAACAAACCTAGAAGATGATCTGAATTCATTGAGAGACATTCATGTTCACGGACAGGCTGACTTAATATTAAAGATGTGACCCGGGGGTGCCTGGGTGCCTAGTGTGTTAAGCAACCCGACTGTTGATACCAGCTCAGGTCATGATCTCAGAGTCGTGGGATCAAGCCCTGCGCTGGGCTTCATGCTCACCAGGGAGTCTGCTTGGGAGTCTTTCCTTTGGCCCTCTTCCCCTGCTCATGCTCAGTCTCTCTCTCTTTCTCTCTCAAATAAATAGAAACCTTTAAAAAGATAAAATAATAAATAAAAAATATTTCTTATCAATAAATGGCACCATGGAGAAAATAAATCAATAACAGGATAGAAGATATTTACAATGTTTAAAACTGACAAAAGATTAACATTTAGGGACACCAGAGTGGCTCATTTGGTTAAGTGGCTGCCCTCGAATCAGGTCATAATCTTATGGGTCTTGGGATTGAGCCCTGAGTCAGGCTCCCAGCTCAGTGGAGAGTCTGTTTCTCCTTCTGCCTCTCCCCCTTCACACTCTCTCTGTCTCTCTCTTTCAAATAAATCTTTTTTAAAAGATTAACATTTAGAAGATACAGGAAATTCCTGCAAATGAACAAGAAAAAGAGAAAACTCAAAGGATATATATGAAATATTCAGAAATGGAACCTCCCCCCAAAACAAAAAAATATAGGGAGAGCTGCTTATAAGCATTAGTAATCAGAGAGATTTAAGCTAAACTATAATGACATATCATTTTCTATAATTTACACCAATAAAAAGAATAGAAGCCTGGATGGTGGCAAGATTCGCAGATACGGGATTCCCTAAATCCCTTAGGCGGGCAGGGTATGAAGAGGTAGAGCCATTCTGGAGGACATTCCCTATCATATAGTCAAATTAACTGTATGCACATTTTATAATTCAGCTATTGAGCTCCTGAGTATGCATCCTCCCCAAACTTCATGCAGGTTTACAAAAGAATATGTATAAAGATGTTCATGGCAACATTATCTGTGGAGTCAGGGAGTTGGAGGCAACTTGAAAGACCATCAGTCAGAGTGAACAGGTATAATGTATGGGGTAGCACCATTGTGTATTACGTAGCAGTCAGAAGAAATAGAAATTGGTTGTAGAGTGTACTCTTTGGGGCCCAAAAGCAAAAAAAAGGAATCAGATTAATAACCCAGTACCATTTATATGCATTAAAAATACATGCATAAAAAAGAGCAACGTTTATTTTTTTTTTAATTTTTAATTTTTTATAAACATGTATTTTTATCCCCAGGGGTACAGGTTCGTGAATCACCAGGTCCACACACCCCACAGCACTCACCAAAGCACACACCCACCCCCAATGTCCATAATTCCACCCCCCTTCTCCCAAGCCCCCTCCCCCCAGCAACCCTCAGTTTGTTTTGTGAGATTAAGAGTCACTTATGGTTTGTCTCCCTCCCAATTCCATCTTGTTTCATTGATTCTTCTCCTACCCACTTAAGCCCCCATGTTGCATCACCACTTCCTCATATCAGGGAGATCATATGATAGTTGTCTTTCTCTGCTTGACTTATTTCACTAATCATGATACGCTCTAGTTCCATCCATGTTGTTGCAAATGGCAAGATTTCATTTCTTTTGATGGCTGCATAGTATTCCATCGTGTATATATACCACATCTTCTTTATCCATTCATCTGCTGATGGACATCTAGGTTCTTTCCATAGTTTGGCTATTGTGGACATTGCTGCTATAAACATTCGGGTGCACGTGCCCCTTCGGATCACTACGTTTGTATCTTTAGGGTAAATACCCAGTAGTGCAATGGCTGGGTCATAGGGCAGTTCTATTTTCAACATTTTGAGGAACCTCCATGCTGTTTTCCAGAGTGGTTGCACCAGCTTGCATTCCCACCAACAGTGTAGGAGGGTTCCCCTTTCTCCGCATCCTCGCCAGCATCTGTCATTTCCTGACTTGTTGATTTTAGCCATTCTGACTGGTGTGAGGTGATATCTCATTGTGGTTTTGATTTGTATTTCCCTGATGCCGAGTGATGTAGAGCACTTTTTCATGTGTCTGTTGGCCATCTGGATGTCTTCTTTGCAGAAATGTCTGTTCATGTCCTCTGCCCATTTCTTGATTGGATTATTTGTTCTTTGGGTGTTGAGTTTGCTAAGTTCTTTATAGATTTTGGACACTAGTCCTTTATCTGATATGTCGTTTGCAAATATCTTCTCGCATTCTGTCAGTTGTCTTTTGATTTTGTTAACTGTTTCCTTTGCTGTGCAAAAGCTTTTGATCTTGATGAAATCCCAATAGTTCATTTTTTCCCTTGCTTCCCTTGCCTTTGGCGATGTTCCTAGGAAGATAGCAACGTTTATTTTTAAGAACATATACAAATGAAAAATACACATTAAATTACCAATAACAAGAATGAGGACGGAATATCATTACAGATCCATATGGTCATCTCACTAGATATATCAAAAAAAAAGGTAAGGTTGTGGGAAATAAAAGCAATATACAAAATTCAGTTGTATTTTATATATGTGCAAAGCACAGTCATAAATTGAAAATTTTAAATTGTTTTTAATACTTTATTTACTTGTCAGAAAGAGAGTGAGAGAGTGAGCAAGCACAAGCAGAGGGAGCAGCAGGCAGAGGGAGAGGGAGAAGCAGGCTCCCTGCTGAGCAGGGAGCCAGATGCAGGACTTAATCCCAGGACCCAGGGATCATGACCTGAGCTGAAGGGAGATGCTTAACCAACTGAGCTCCCAGGTGTCCCCATAAATTGAAAATTTTAAAATGCTATGTATAACAGTATTAAAAATTATGAAATACTTAGGGAAAATTATTATAAAAGATATACATGTTATACATGCTGAAAATCACAAAATATTGCCAGGGGAAGTTAAAGAAAATCTAAAAAAAGATAAGCCATGCTTATGAAACATAAGATTAAAAATGTAAATTCTCCCCTGATTGATCTGGAGATTCATTGCAGTCTCAGTCAGAAACTCAGCAGGATTTTGTGCAAAAATTGACAAACTGATTCTAAAATCTGTATGAAAATGCAAATGACTTAAGGTAGCCAAAGAAATTTGAAAATGAAGAACAAAGTTTGAAGACCTACACTGCCTAGCTGTTTAGCTAATTTTAAAGCTATAATAATAAAGGCAGTGTGGTGTTGCTGTAAATATATATATCAGTGGAGCAAAATAGTCCAAATATAGGCCCACACATCAGCAACAAATGATTTTTTATTAAGGTGCAAAGGCAATGCAGTACAGAAAGGATAATCTTTTTAACACATGAGACTGGGATGATAGTCATTTCCAAAGAAGAAGGAGGAGGAGGAGGAAGAGGAGGAAGAAAAGGGAGGAGGAGGAGCTCTTGATCCCTACCTCACACTTCATACAAAATTCAACTGAAAATGGATTACTGAACCTAATTGTAAAACCTAAAACTATAAAACTTCTGGGAGAAAGCCAAGGAAAGAAAACCTTAGTGACCATGAGTCAGACCAAGATCTTTAAAATAAGGCACAAAAAGCACGAGTTATTAAAGAAACAAAAAACCTGGATTTCTTAGAAGTTAAAAAAATTTGCTCTTCAGAAGGCATTCTTCAGAAAACGAAAATACAAGCCATGTCCTGGGAGAAAACATGAATCTGCAAAACTCTTGTTTGACAAAAGATTTGTGAACACAATATTGAGGAAGTTATCACAAGTCAGGAAAAAGTCAAACAGCCCAGTAGTCCATGTGCCAAAACTTCGAACAAAGGATTCACTCACTAAGAATGTCAAAGAAGTACAAGAAAGAGGCAACATCATTAGTCACTGGAGAAGTGCACATTAAAACCACAATGAGAGACCACTTCACACCAACAAGGATGACTATAATCACAAAAATGGGACAGGTCAAGTGTTGGTGAGGGGTTGGAACAAATGGCATTCTCCCACCTCTTACATCTTGTTAAATGCCTGACACAGTGGAAGTGCCCCCAATATGTTATCAATTAGCCGTAGCAGCCATTAGGAATATGAACGATGCACAAAGTTAAATGAAAAGCACAGACACATGCTCTACCCTCATGAGGCTTCTGTCTAGCCATATTCTCTCCCTCTAGATGTGACAGTCCTTTGAATTCACTGTCTTAATAATTCACTGTCTGAAGAACTGTTTTCCTAGTCCTGCTCTAATTAATGTTTTAGGTTATGGCTGGAAACAGTGATTACTTCAGCTGTGGGATGTCTGGAAGTCTGGAGGAAAAAGGCTCTAGAACGGTGAAGAAATGGTTGGCACTGATTCGGCTAGACCTCTAGCATGAGCTGCTGATTTGAGAGGAGAAGAAAGAAGTAGGACTGCTAGACAGTCTGGACAGATTAAGGGAAAAGCTCTGAGGCAGAAAATTCAGCTAAGCGGGGGCACTTCTGCCACTTGGAAGGCTGACTGGATTCAAAGGGTCATTGCTTCTCGACGGAGGCAGCTGTGGTATATTGAAAGAGCAAGTCTACAATCAGAACAGCTTAGCAGCTGGAAGATTCTGGACAAATCATTTAATCTCTCTTAGCCTCCAATCCCTGGGCACATAGATGACAGATGTACAACTTAGTAAATCAATGAATGAGACAACTGCAGAATGTTGGAACCAGCATGGGTTCTAGGAACAAGGAATCTTTTTTAATTATTTTTAATTTAAAGTCAATCAGCCAAGGTATAGTACATCCTTAGTTTTTGATACAATGTTCAATGATTCATTAGTGGAGCTTAACACCCAGTGCTCATCATACCATGTGCCCTCTTTAATGCCCATCACCACACAAGGAATCTTTAAAATGGTGATCAAGAGAGTAGACACAGGCAAAACCTTTTACATAAGGAAGGGAAGAAAGAACAATGAGTCACTCTGTGTCTCAAGGTCACTCTGTGACCTTGTCTCTGTGAATCTATGAATAGTGACCTTGTCTCTGTGAATCTATGACGAAGACAGTGGAGAAGACTTGCTCCATGGGATCCCGAGGGAGGGAACCAGCCCCTTGTGGATATAAGGTATGCTGATGCACACCTCAGACAGGTGGAGGAAGACTCGATTTACAGATGTTTCTAAATTTTAAGAGTTGCTTTAAAGAGGAGTTGGCTACCTCAGAAGGAAGTGAGTTTCCTGTCGCTAAATGTCGTAAGTAGCCTCTGGGTAGGATTAATGAGAAGACGTAGCATGCATAACAGATGAGAAGGAGAGAATCCAACCCGAATTCTAAATTGAGAAAAATGGAGTTTCGAATTTGGATATGACGAGTTTAGAGGGAAAGCAGGGCATGCAAGTAGAGGAGGGAACGTCTGGAACTGGGGGTACACCTGGAACGCCATCATGAAAATGTCGAGAACTAAAGAAAGTCAACAGACTCCCCATTACTGGTTTGGGTAAGTAAAGGCCAAGTGATTCTAAATATTTGCAGAAGTGTGCTGGTGGGCATCCCCCAAGCCACTGCCAGCTTGCACCGTGCCTGGTGGAGTCAAACACAGAGGCAGGTCCTCGCCTCCGGCTGGATAGCACTGCCCGCTCACGTCCTCAGCAGAGCGCCCTTGTGCGCGGTGTACCCTGTCCCACTACTCGATGTGGGGGCTCTGGAGACCCCCGTGCCATGGACACTCAAGACTTCTTCAGAAGGTGTCCATGTTGCAGATGACTCGTGCTCTTTTATAACTATTTTTTAAAATTTTATTTATTTATGATAGAGAGAGATAGTGAGAGAGGGAACACCAGTGTGGGGAAGCTAGAGAGGGAGAAGCAGACTCCCTGCTGAGCAGGGGGCCTGATACGGGGCTCGATCCCAGGATAATGGAATCATGACCTGAATTGAAGGCAGAGGCTTAACCACCTGAGCCACCCAGGTGCCCCTATAACTATTTATTTACTTGAGAGAGAGAGAGAGCGCGAGAGCGCATTTGCAGAGGGGAGAGGGAGGAGAAGCCGAGGGAGAGGGAGTGAGAAGTTCTTAAACAAGCTCCATGCCCGGCTGAGAGCCTGACCCAGGGCTCCTTCTCACGACCCTGAGATCATGACCTGAGCCGCCGGCAAGAATTAGACGCGCAGCCAAGTGAGCCACCCAGGTGCCCCTTATAACTTTTTCAGAAGAGCGCCACAGTGTTTATCCTAGGACAGGACGTACCTTAGAGCCCTCTTCTTATCAGTATTATTAATAATAATCATAAAAGTAATATTCCCAGCTTCGACCGTACACCAAGTGCTCTCACGTCCATCAGCTTGATCCCCACAACAAAGCTGCGAGCCCCGCCTTGCTGTTGTTTTCGCTCCACAGATGAGGACAAGGAGATCTGGAGAGGAAGCTGGGAAGTTGTGAAGCTTTTTCTTATACAGCTTGTGTTTGGCAGTTACAAGCTCTTAGTCACTATAGAAATGCATACACTGGGGCGCCTGGGTGGCTCAGCGGGTTGAAGCCTCTGCCTTCAGCTCAGGTCCTGATCCTAGGACCTGGGATGGAGCCCCGAGCCCCACATTGGGCTCTCTGCTCAGCAGGGAGCCTGCTTCCTCCTCTCTCTCTGCCTGCCTCTCTGCCTACTTGTGATTTCTGTCAAATAAATAAATAAATAAATCTTTAAAAAAAAAAAAAAGAAAAAGAAAAGAAATGCATACATTAACTTGCATAAATTGCATGGGTCCTGCAAGTGCCCAGATAAAAGGAGGAAGCTGAAAGACCCACATCACCCCTAGATGATGGTTGAACCACCAATTACCTCCCCTTAACCCTTTATACTTCATTTAGCTCTGCTTGAGTCCATCTGGACAACCACTGTACTTGCTCTCTCCTGCCTCAGCCTGGCCCTCTCATTCTGGTGAATCCCAAATTTTGGCCCCTTTGGATAGCCTCCTGTTCTTAACTCCTTCCTATGAAGACACGCCGCACGAATGGTTCTACTCTGAATGACTGCATCCTCGGACAGGTCATGGGGGCTCCCTTCTTTGAAACTGTCATATGCTAGCTGCCTTCCCTCAATAGCAGCTGAAATGTCCCACCAAAGATTAGCCTGTCCACTGCCTTTGGATCTCAAGTGTATTGCGCTCTCTCTCGTGCCTCTCGAGGCTGTCTCCGGTAGAGCCCTCTCTCCCTGGAATCCCAAGTTCCTTCCCTCTGCTCATCCTTCCTATCAGCATATAAGCACCCTGTATGATCCATGTTCTAAAAGGTCTCTCCATTGCCCCCATGTTCTTATGCCACTCCATTACTTTTAAGCCTTTTCCCCCACAGCCTGAGAAGGGTTGCCTGAACTGGCTGTTTCTGCTTCCTCTCCTCCCTCTGTTCTCAAGCTGTGGAGTTTTTGTCCCTAGCAATCCACTGAAATGCCTCCCGGCGACCTCCCTACGGTCAAATCTAATGGTCACTTCCCTGGTTTCTTTCACTGGGTATCCTGCCTTCTTGCCTTCTGGTGTTCTTCTACTTCTGTTGCTTGGGGGTGGAGGCTCCTCTCTCAAACTGGAAATGAGTAGGTCCTCTGGTGTTAGCCGCAGGCTTTCTCTGTCTTCTCTGTCTTTCAGGTGGGCCCTTTGCTTTAAATAGCTTTAAACAGCATCCCTGGGCAATGGAACCCAACCTTCCAGTCTGGACCACTCTGCTGAGCCCCGCGCTCACATGTAGGCTGCTTCCCTAGCACCTCCAGGACCCCAGTGGGCAGCTCATACTTAACATGACCTAAAACTGGATTTTTGTCACCCCCCCCACCCCCACTCACTCCCTCAGCCTTCCCCTCTCAGTAAATGCAGCCAGTCCCTCAGGACAAAAATCTCAGTGTTTCTTTGATTCCTCTGGCCCCTTCATCCCCATGGCCTACCTGCCATCTGGCTCTAACTGTATGATCCAAATCTGCTCACTTTCCTGGTTCTCCTACAACCTCCTCACCCCAAGCACTGCCCTAAAGCCCTTAGTGGGCTCCTGAGGCCCACGCTACAGTCTGATCCATCTTCTAAAAATGCCAATCAGGTCATGTTACTCCTCTTTAAAACCCTCCTCTAGCTTCTCAGCAAAGCTGGAATTCCTTTGACCCACATCTCTTTGTGATCTCTTAGGATTTTCTCCCTTGTGTCCGATGCATCCAGCTTTGCTGGATTTCTGTCTTGTCCCAAACACACCAAAGGTGGCTTTCTTCTTTCGGGGCTTTGCCCTCCACTGGGAATGCTCTTTCCACAGATCTTTTCCTGGCAAACTCTTCCTGGTTCACCGGACACTCTATGACTTCCATTGTCTCCACTGGTAATGGTTACCACTCTATTATTTGTCTTCCTTAACTAGGAAGTAAGGTCTGTGGGAGCAAAAACTCTACCTATGTGGTTGCCCAGTTCTTTAGCACCAGGCACGGAGTAGACTCACCACACACATGCGATGCATGAAGGAACGAATGATTCCTCTCATGCCCTTTCAGGAGTCACCATCGCTACCACATGCCAGGCACAAAAGTAGGCACCTGCTGAGTGTGAGCTCCGTCAGGCACATGGCAGGCTCTGGAGCCACACTGCCTTGTTTCAGATCCTGGCTCCACTCATGACCGGCTGTGTGACTCTGGGCAGGTTTGGGGACCTCAGTTTCCTCATCTGTAAAATAAGGATAATAATAGTCTCTTCCTCATCAATTTACTACAAACGAGTAAGAGGTAACACATTTAAATAAAGTGATAAGAACAGTGTTGGGTACACAGGACATTGTCAGTAAAAGTTTGTGAAGATGAGAACCTCCAGGGGCACCTGGGTGGCTCAGGGGATTAAGCCTCTGCCTTTGGCTCAGGTCATGATTTCAGGGTCCTGGGATCGAGCCCCTCAGTGGGTTCTCTGCTCAGCAGGGAGCCTACTTCCCCTCTACCCCTTACCCCCCACCTGCCTCTCTGCCTACTTGTGCTCTCTCTCTGTCAAATAAATTAAAAAAAAAAAAAGATGAGAACCTCTAAACAGCCACGCTGTAAGACAGGATTCCTCAATCTCAGTATGACTGGTATTCTGTGGGGGGAGAGTTCCTTGTTGTGGGAACTGTCCCACTCACGGTAGGATGCTTAACAGCACCCAGGATTTCTACCCATCAGAGGCCAGCAGCACCTTCCCAGTTATGATAACCAAAAATGTCTTTAGATATTGCTGAGCGTTTCCATGAGGGCAGAAAGAGCAAAACCATTTTCTGTAGGGCTTATACTTTTACTCCTATAGACAAATATGAAATTGGAAGTTCTCTGAGTTTAAATAAGTTGCCCAAAGTCTTACTACAACCTCCGTAGATGCAGGCGTCACCAGCACTCTCACCCCAAGAATTGCCCTAGTGCCCTAGTGCCTTTGTATCCTTAGGGATACAAAGCAAAGGAGCCAGAATTCATACTCCTGTCTTTCTGGTCCCACAGCACATGGTCTTTTCTCCACGGCTTACCCTGTTGGAGGCCCGAGCCCCCCTTCCCTCCCCCCAGCCGGCTCACACACTCACAGATCCGTGCTAATTACATAGCAATGTAAAACGTTATATGTGGTTTGTTATTTTATATCCAGGAACATGGCCTATAGCCTTCATTACATAAAGCAGCTGTGTGTATACTCGGGGTCTAAGTGCTACTTAGTGGTCAGCTCGATAGGGTATTTTGTTTCAGGCATCACATTTCTTTTTCCCCTTTCCATACTTCTTCTGAATCCTAAAAGGAGGGATGGAGCCTGGCACAGCTTGGCTAGAGTGAAGGCACAAGTCTCCTAAAGGACAATTGTCCCATGTCCTAATGAGGTGAGAGACAGTCCAGGATGTGCTGTATGCGGTGTGAAGTGTCCCCCAGTGATTGTGCGCGCGCGCGTGTGTGTGAGTGTGTGTGTGTGTGATCAGAAGCCACACCCAATCAGCTCATGCTACCCATGCTACCTTTCCACCTGTGTCAGAAAGGAAGCAAGTGGTTTCATAGAAAGAACTAGACCGTCCAGGCCTCTAATCATCAACTGTGACTTGAATATGCCATGTATCCCCTCTGAGACTCTGTTTCCTAATCTTTAAAATGGGGTAAAAATATCTGTCTCACAGTGTTGCCGAGACCCGTTAGATAAAAGGTCCTGCACAGAACTGGTCTACGACAACCCCTAGCTGCTTGCCCGCCTGCACCTGCAGATCGCCTCCTGCCACCAACTGTGCCACCCAAAACCGCCCTCCAGTCCACCTTCTTCTCCAGCCTGGATGTCCTATTCCCAGCCCCACAGCCGTCCCTGAGCTTTCTCTTTCCATCTGTTGAAATGCTACCTTTCCTTCATTGCCTAAGTCAAATCTCCACTACTCCTAGATGATGTCCTTGACATTCCAATTCTCTCTGATGTCTCCTGACTCTCACAATACTACAGCACTCACTTGGCACTTAAATACATTGCAACTAGATGCCTGAGTATTTCCATCTTGTTTCAAAACTGCAAGTAGCCAGAGGTCCGGACCATACTCCTTCATGCCTAGTACACTATATGGTACATGTGGGGATGCAATAAGCATTTGTGAATTAAGTCAGTGCAGAGCACTGGTGTGTCACTGATGCCTGCACACATCTCACCTAGAACCTGACATGGAGTCACTCTCAATTCCACCTGCAATTCATGCAGGGCAAGCTGGGAAGAATATATCCTCTGAATGGTAAGACCAAGGGCTTCCCACATTCATGCATGGCCCTTCCTGCTGCAGTCTTATTTCCAACCTTCCTTAGTGTTTCTGAAATGCTAAGTCTCCCTCGTCATCATTCACAGATTCCCAAATATGTCAGACCCTTAAACTCCCATACCTCTGCACATGCTCTTTCTACTGTCTGAAATAACCTTCTCCTCCTCATCCTCCCCCTCCAAATCTCACTCAACCTTGAAGATCAACTTTATTTTTATTTATTTATTTGCTATTATCCATTATTTATTTGTCATTATTTGTTATTTATTTATTTATATATCTTTATAAATATTTGATATATTTATATATAAATATATAATTAAATACATTTATATATATATAAATATATATATATATATATATTTGGTTTTCATTTATCTTACCTTCTTACAAAGAACTTTGCTGATTTCCTCTCTCTGAAGTCTGACTTTCTCAACAAAAGTTGCTCCCCTAACATATACTCACACCCCATGTGTCTCCTAAATCACATGATTTGTATCTCTTGTCTCCCTCCCTGGATGGCAAGTTCTGTGAGGACAACATGTGGGCTGATTCCTTCCTGTTCTCCACACCTCCACTGAGCTGGACCACAGGTGGGCTTTCTTTCTTTTTTTTTTTTTTTAATTATTCTTTTTAAGTTGTTTTTGTTTTGCTTTGCTGTTTGTTTGTTTGTTTGTTTGTTTTACGAGGCTATCTTGTGTAGTGACTCCAATCCATGCCCTGCAATCCTGTGTCTATTTCCGCACTTCCATGAGGGAATGCCCTTTTCTGAATCATCTCAGTATCTGATATTTTCTAGTTCTTTCCATCCCTCTAGACTGTCTTCAGCACTGTTGATGCTGCAGGGTCCTGGAATCTGCTCTTCTTCCCCCACCCTCCCTGCCCCCAAAGCAGTCCTGTCTTTCAGTCATCAGCAGTTAACTTCCGGACAAGGAAGGCTGGGCTGGAGAAGCCAGAGCTCGGGTGAGTGAGAGATGGGCACATCTGGAATAGGGGCTGAACTAGAAGTCAGGCCCGGCGGGGCCCATCTGAAAACACCAGTGGGGCCAGCAACCCAAGCAATGGCCAGCCAAGAGGGCAGCCATCGGGCCCAGAGCAAAGTACCTCCTTTGGGTCAGCTGAACAGGGAGCCCCTCGTTTCCTTCCCTGAGGGATGCCCTTTGGCAGGACCCGGGGCTCCTGGATCTGTTTAAGAGGCAGATTTTGTTGGTTTAGTTACGCTACAAGGCTTCTGTGTCTGCCCGGGCTGTTACAGCCTACAGATTCCTGGTACCCATCTGATTGAACAACTTCATTAAATTGCAATAAAAGGAAAGTGGGCCGGATGTGCACTGGAGAGGAGGCAGGTGGCTGAGTCCGGCGCCTGCTTCCTGAGCCCAGTGCCTTTCCCATCCTGCCTACAGGCCCCAGGGCAGGCAGTGGTCATGGCGTTCTGAACTCTAGTGTTGGACACAGAAGATTCTTAAGGGCTATTTTCTCCATGAGCCTGCTCATACCAGTGGCAGGGCAACCGAGGTCCAGTGAGGCCAGCCGAACTCTCTGAAGTTTCTCAGGGAGGCATTAGCAGAAGCAACAGTGAATCTCCAGGATTTTAGGACTGCTCATTGGGACTTATCTCACTCCACCAAGTGGGAGGAAAAAATTGTTAGAAAACACTAAGACCCTTGTTCTTGAGGAGCACCCTTTCCTGGAGGCCCAAACTTGTTTGTCCCTTGTTTTTTGGTAACAGCTTTATGGAAATATAATTCATATACCGTACAATTCGTTCATTTAAAGTGTATAATTCAACCGTTTGTAGTATGTCCACAGCGTTTTGCTAACTTCACCATAATTAATTCTCGACGATTTTCATTACTCCCCAAAGCAACCCAGTACTTTTCACCCCAGGTCCCTCAAGTTCCCTGTTCCTCCTAATCCTACTAATCTACTTGCTGCCTCTATTATTCTCTGCCTCTGGACCTTTTATACGAGTAAATCATATTATTTTTGCCTTTTTGTGACTGGTTTCCTTTATTCTGTGTAACATTTTCAAAACTGATCTGCACAGAAGTGTGTATCAGTACTTCATTTCTTTTTCTGGACAAATATTCCAGCATGAGAATATATCACATTTTGTATGTCCACTCATCTATAGATGGACATTTGGGTTGTTTGTCCTGTCTAGTTATCTTCAACAATACTACTACTTTGTGTGGATGAATGTTTTTAACTTTCTTTCCAGCTAGGAGTGGAAAAACCTGTTCATTCTTGCATCTTATTAACAATATCCATAACAATGCTGGTGGAGATCCAAAGTATTGTGCACAGATTGACTTAGAAAAATAGGGCAGGAGGGGCCCCTGGGTGGCTCAGTCAGTTAAGCATCCATCTCTTGATTTCGGCTCAAGTCATGATCTCAGAGTTGTGAGACTGAGTCCTGCATCAGACTCTGCACTGAGTGTGGAACCTGCTTAAGGTTCTCTCTCTCCGCCCCTCCCCAGCTCAATCTCTCAAAAAAAAAAAAAAAAAATATATATATATATATTATTTATATATATATTTATTATATATATATATATATATATTTATATTTATAAGGAAGCTGGATGGAGAAAGTGAGGCACAGAGAGGTTAACTCTTCTGACTCTGGTCACACAGCCATAAGATAGGGCCATGAAGGAAGAAGTCATAGCTGGTACTCATAACAATTAGCCAATGAAACTTTTATAATTTTAGGGGAAAAAGACTTGGAACATTTTAAAAATCACACACACACTCACAGGCCTCATTGCTTTAATTATATGGGTCCATTTTTAACTTGATCAGGTCCTTTGTTACCCTCTGTCTGCCTTGTGTCTTCTAACTCCCCATGTCACCCTCCCTCTCAGTGGAATGAACTCCTCCCCCCACCTCTCAACTGTTTTACCTCATCCTTACCAAAAGCAGTGGGAGCTCTGGAGCCTCGGGGAACAGGGATTCTTTAAAGGACTTCTCTTTTGTCACAGCTGCAGTTCTCAGAGCTCTGTGTGTGGGACACATGGAGCCACACTATTCTCTCACAGCATCCGGGCACTCTGGCCTGCTCTGCATCTGTCGCCAGATGTGTGCTCGCTGAGAATGAGGTGGGTCTGGATACCTAGTTGTTTGAACCATATGAAATTGCCAACATTAGTTATTTCGGATCTATAAAAACAACAATCTCATGTGGTTCAACCTGCAAGTCTCTGGTATCCCTGTCCTTCTCTTCCGTGTTCTGGTCCCCAGCGTGGCTGGAAGACACAACTTCAGGTCCTGCCACTGGCCTTCTGTTCCAAGGTCCCTCCCAGGAGTCTTCACTGAGCCTCCAAGCTATGTTAGGAGACCTTCCTCTCTGTTTGTAATCTGCAGTGCTTTTGTCTGTTCTGGTACTCATTGCCTGATTTTAACTGCCTCTTTGCATAACTGTCCCTTCCTTTCTCTCTAGGCTATGGGCTCCTGACAATTCTACCTAATCCCATACTTAGTCTCTTTTGTCAGCATAGGAGGAATTAGTGAAGTCTCATTTAATAGCACTAAGCAAGGGTGCCTGTGACTCAGTTTCCCCACTTGCTGAAAATGGCCCAGAAGCCTGTGCCCTGCCCTTTGGTTTTCTCTAAGCTTCATTCCCTTCTCAGGAAGAGAAGGTTGGTTTTAAGGGCTCTCTCAATTCCTGTGGTGTAAGGTTTGGGAGTATGAATCTTCCCTGTTCCCTGGCCATTTACAGGGATCCTGGGCAGGTCCAAGGAAGTTAATGAGACAAGACTGTTTAAATGGAAGGTGCCAAGGAGTTGTGAGGAAGACTACTTTGTTGTTTTGTTTTAATTCAGCTAGAGTTTGCAGAGCACCTACTAAGCACATGCCAGTGTTAGCCAGGAGCAGTGTGATACAAAGTTGTAATTACCAGTTTCCCTGGTTTCCCTTTGAGCGCTGCCTTCCCCCCCAGTCTGGGAGTGCCTGCCCACTCCTGCTTCTATCGCTGTTAACTCCCACCAGGACCTGCGCATCAAATGCTTAGGGGATGCTGGTTCGCATCCCCGAATTCATCACCCAACCCTGTCCACGGAAAAGCCCACTGAAGTTGGCTGAGCGGAGCCTCGGCCCGGGCGCCCCCTGGTGGCCGCGAACGGAAGCTACGGCTGGCGGGGAGCGGGCCAGGGGAAGGGGGAGCGATGGGGGAGGAGGAGGCACGGGCAGGGGAGGAGAGGAAAAAGTTGCGCTGGGAAGTTTGGAAAGTGGGGAAGTGGCTGCTGCGGGCTTCGCCTCCCTCCGCGCGTGTGTGAGGGAGCGAGCGAGGGAGCGAGAGAAGAGCGAGCGAGCGCCTGCCATGCCCATCAGACCCCGCCTCGCTGCGCCCGGGCGCGGAGCTCGCCCCGACTCCCTGCGGCCCGGCCCGGCCCCGCGCGGCCCGGCGCGGCCCCGGCCCCCCGCCCCCCGCGCCGGGTCCTCCCCTCCCCCCGCCCCGGCGGCCCCAGCCCCCCGCCCGGCCCGGCTCCGCGCCGCTCTCCCGCCCTCCTCCCTCCCTCCCTCCCGGCCGCGGAGCAGCATGGCGGAGCCCGGGCAGCGGCCGCGCGGCCGCCCGCCGCCCCTCTGAGCCCGGCTCTGGGGCAGCCGGGCGCCCCAGACCCGACCCCCGCCCCGCCGCGCCCGCCGCCGCACTTGTCCCACCGCGCGCCCCCTGGAGCGCCGCGCACCCCTGGGACCCTTGCGCGCCCGGCTCCCCGCGTAACACGGGACCCCGCGCGCCCTGGGAGCCCGGTACCGCCCCGGGACCCCGTGCGTCCCTGGACCGCGACGCAGCTCCGGGACGTCGGCGCGCTCTGGGACCCGCGCGCTCTCAGAACCCCGGACTCGGCCAACCCGGCTGCGCGCCTGGGGAGGGGCCCCGCCTCAGAGGGTCCCCCTCTTCCAGCAGACGGAGCCCCGCCCCAGAGGGACCCCCAGGTCCGGCAGGGACACCCAGCCCCGCCCCAGAGGGCTCCCAGCATCCCGTCGCTGGAGCCCCGCGTCCCGGAGGAACCTCCGTGCCCAGCTGGGGGCTCCTCGCCCCGCCGAGGGGGCGCCGCCCAGGAGGGTCCCCGCGCCCCGCGGGCCCCGGCAGGATGCACGCCGCCCTGGCGGGGCCGCTGCTCGCCGCCCTCCTCGCCACCGCCCGCGCCCGCCCGCAGCCCCCGGACGGAGGACAGTGCCGGCCGCCCGGATCGGTGAGCGAGCGCCTGCCCAGCCACTCTCCCGGCTGCCCAGCCACTCCAACCCGTGGGGACGAGGGCTGGGGGGTCCTGCCTTCCGCACCCACCTCAGCCCACCCGCTCCATCTCCGCTCTCCG
This sequence comes from Mustela putorius furo, assembly GCF_011764305.1. Lineage (NCBI taxonomy): Eukaryota > Metazoa > Chordata > Mammalia > Carnivora > Mustelidae > Mustela > Mustela putorius. The sequence goes on along the minus strand of NW_025422005.1, from coordinate 37,490,159 downwards.
GGCGCTGCCTCGGGCGCCCTTCCCCGGCTCCTGCCGCCCGGGGTCCAGCTCCGCGCCGGGAGCCGAGATGGGGCGCTCCCTCTCCAGCTCCTTCTCCACACGCTGACGCTCTCGGGCTCTCCTCGACTTTCGCTCCTGGTCCTGCTTGGACGTTTCCTCCCTCTACCCCTTTGACTCGCTTCTTTCTCACTTTATCCTGTCTTTACCCTTCTGCTTGCTCTCTGCCCACTTCTGACCCTGTTTCTACCATCCCTTGTCCTTCTCTGTTCTGACTTCCATCAGACCTTTCCTCTCCAATTTCCACTCTGTCCCTCTCACAGGCTTCCCTCTCCCCCGTTCCTCCCACTCTAACCTAAGGCAAACTTTCTCCCTGGTGCTGGTTCCCATCGCTATCTCCCTCTCCAGCCCAGGGCCCAGCACCCAGTCTCCCAACTGCCCCCATTTCACTAAAAGGAGGAAGATTCCAGAGGAGAAGAAAAGGAAGTGCCAGGGCATGCTGGCCTAATATCTCCTTGGGAGCTGAGTAATTACTGGTTCTTCTAAATTTTCCTTCTCAACTACAGAATCCCTTGATTTCTCTCAGTCTCCCTCCCTCCAGGTGTAAATTGATGCATTGAAAATAACACTTATTTGGAGGCCAGGGAACAGGAAAAGCCTTTGTAGGGTCCTCGCTCACTGCTGGGTTAGCAGGGAGTTAGTTGACCTTGGGCAAGGTGCACCTCCAGCGTCCTGATTTTTGCAGGAACTGGGAGGTCAGTGGCCAGCTGGGAGCTCCGGGCAAGTCTAGCTCCTGTATGCTAGGATTCACGATTTTTAGTTGTTAGTAAAATAAGGTAATGATCTCCCACCCACCTTGTCACACAGTTTTCATTTGTGCTGGAATCAGGCAGAAACATTTTATAGGTTGACCTCGGGCTGCAGGTTGTCAGTAGCCCATCCAGGGGCTTTTCTGGTTGGAAAATGACTTTGCCTGGGAGAAATGATAGTCTCTTTCTCGTGCGCTTTAAGTCCTGGTCCAGTGCTAGATCTGGAGAAAGGACCTCTGTGTCCATGCCCCTCCTCACCCCCACAAACACTTCTCAGAGCTTCAGATCTTAGAAGATGACAGAGTTGGAGTTGAGGCCAGGTATAGCGTTTTAGGGAGGAGTTCGAAGCCCCAGAGTATGTACATTTCTTGGGACTAAGTCCGAGTATTTAGCCTGCAGCTTTTAAAGTGCTTTCTCATCTGTGGTGGAGCCAAGCAGCATACACTCCAGGCCTTCCCTCCGACTAGAACGCCGGATCCGCCCTGGTGAATGGGAAGTAGCTGTTTAAATAGGTGTGCTATTTTTAATAGGTGTTCTGCTTTCAAAGTGCTCTTGGCATTTATCTTCTAATGGCTGGATTTAAAAGTTATATGACTTCCTCCCTTCTTGCCAGAGCAGGACTCTTGGTCCCCCTCTCCCTCACCCTCCACACGCAACACCACCGGGGAAGGTTTGGCTTGGCCGGGCACGAATGTTCTCAGGTGCTGCAGCGGTCCTTGGCCCTCACAGGGAAAGCTAATCGGAAGGAGAGCTTCCTTTGGTGCGTGCCTCCTCTGTGCCTGGCGCTGCGCTCAGGGCTCACTAACGGGTGTTTTCTCTTGTCACCGTCCCCTGAGGTGCTGCTTTCACCCCCATTTCACAGATGGGGAAACCGAGTCTGTGGGAAGTGGAACAGTGTGCTTAAGATCATGCAGCTGAGACAGGACAAAGGTGGCATTTGAATGTGGGTCTTCCTGCTTCCGAAGTCCTTGCTCTTGCCCTGAGCCCTCGTGGGCCTCTGCCTCCCAACCCACCCCTACCCACGTCTCCCTAGGCTACCCCAGGTTTCCTGCACTGCCTGCAGCCTCACTGCCTGCCTTCTCTCCCACTGCAGCAGAGGGAGCTGAACTCCTTCCTGTGGACGATCCGGCGTGACCCCCCGGCGTACCTTTTTGGCACCATCCACGTGCCCTACACGCGCGTGTGGGACTTCATCCCGGACAACTCCAAGGCAGCCTTTCAGGCCAGCGCTCGCGTCTACTTTGAGCTGGACCTGACCGACCCCTATACCATCTCGGCGCTGGCCAGCTGCCAGCTGCTCCCGCACGGTGAGAACCTGCAGGACGTGCTGCCGCGGGAGCTCTACTGGCGCCTGAAGCGCCACCTGGACTACGTGAAGCTGATGATGCCCTCGTGGATGACGCCAGCGCAGCGGGGCAAGGGGCTCTATGCCGACTACCTGTTCAACGCCATCGCGGGCAACTGGGAGCGCAAGAGACCTGTGTGGGTGATGCTCATGGTCAACTCGCTCACGGAGACGGACGTGCGCTCCCGCGGCGTGCCTGTGCTGGATCTCTACCTGGCCCAGCAGGCCGAGAGGATGAAGAAGAGCACCGGGGCCGTGGAGCGGGTGGAGGAGCAGTGCCACCCTCTTAATGGGCTCAACTTCTCCCAGGTAGGCTCTTGGCTGAACCGGGCAGCCCTGCTGTCTTTCTCTCTGATAGCCTTCCTCCTTCAGGCGCCTTCCTATGGGAGAGGCTCTTTCCTATGGGAGAGGCTCTTTCGGGTGGGGAGTCACCTCTCCGGCGCCTTGAGTGGTGGGTCGGGGGCAAGCTGGTATGTGCTAGAATTTGGGCTAAGAGTTGGGGTGTCTGCTTCTATCTCAACGTGCTACCTGTTGGGTTAGGCACTCCCCACTTGCTGTGCTTGCCTGAGCGGAAAGAATTTTCCTGGGAGCATCAGAGTGAGGAAAACAAAAAGAGCAAAGCTGCAGGTTTGTGTCCAGCTTCACCGAGGCCCCCGGGGTCTCAGGAGCAGGAGGCTGTCCTGAGGCGGTTCCGTGAGCCTGCCTGGGCAGCAGCGTGTATGGACAGAGGGTGCACAGAGGGAGTCGTGGTTCCTGCAACTTTGGGGGCAGGGGATGTGTCGTGGACCCAGTGCCCCATGACTCTGGCTGACTGTTGAGGATTAAGCACTGCTGAGTTGCGCACCCCGTCCACCAGCCTGGGCCTGCTCTTGCCTGGCTCTAGGCGACCCTCGGACTGCCTCCCTGGGCCTGGAGAAAGTCAACAAGGAGAGTTTTGGGGTTAATAATTTCAGAGCAGTGTGTTCACTTAAAGGTTGACAGTTCTGGTTTCTGGACCTCAAGAGTAGGGGCAGTGGGGGAAGGGAAGAGCTTTGGAGGTTTAAAGTCTCCAGCTGTCAGAGACCTGATCCAGCAAAATGTCATTAAAAGCCCCATCTCCGTGGGCAGAGGTCACTTGTAACTCACTGGCCCCAAACTCAGCTCGGAGACCCTGGGAACAATGAGTTCACATCTGTGCCTGGAGGACAGCCTGTCAATCTGGAGACAGGGGCTCCACATCAGGGCTGGTGGCTCCGGCAAGGAGGGGCAAAAACAGGGCTTGGGCCAAGGAGCCGGGTGGGGTGCAGCCCCCAAGGCATGCTTCTCCGTTCAGGAGGCAGCCTCGTAAGTTGGCCAGGCTAGAAACTACCACTGGGACCAGACCTGCTTGCCGCTCCCAGGATGTGGCAGACTCTTCCCCAGGGAAACAGTGGCAGAAACCGATCCCCCTTTGGAGATCTTCTGGCCTTTGTTTTTCCAGGGGAAATGCAATATTGTCCCCGGGGAGGTAAGAAGCCAGATTGATTTGCCGGCCAAATGAAAGGCCGGTTTGTCGGTTCTCCTGCTGGCTCTCCCATAATTGTGGAGTCCTTACCCAGAGGGCCCCAGTGGCAGGAATATTGGGGCAGTTAGTCACGCCCCGCAGGGTTCTGACTACGCCTGACTCCTTCTCCACGGGGGAAAATCCTGTGCATTCTCTGGCCCGGGCCCTGAAGCCTCTGCACATAGCGGCTTTCTCCCTCTGAAGTGACTTTTCTCTTGCCAGCCTCGGGAGCTGATATTATCTGTGTCGGGCTCCACAGTGCTCACCGCCCATCTCATTTTGGAGGCAGGTTTGTGGGAGGCCTCTCTGTTCAGAGACCTCACGTCTGGCCTCGATATCTTTTTTAGGCCGGGGAGGTGGGGCATCTGAGATCCCTGTCCGTACCCTCTTTGTACCAACCACAGAGGAATCGGAGGAGAGCTAGAGGGAGCCTAGAGAGCCCTCTGGTGCGAGAGCCCCTGGCTTTAATCTGTCTCTCTTAAAACAACAAAACTATCTTTCTTCGGTGTCTGGAAACGCTGCTGTTCAACCAAATGACGGCTTTGGTAGGTTGAAAACATTTGCTGGCAAGTGTGTGAAGTTACGTTTTAGGAAAAGTTCCCGAGAGCCATTTATCGGCCAGCAAGGAGCCCGCTGACAGTCTCCAAAGCCCATGTTTGAAGATCAAACGGACTCAAATCTCTGGTTTCAAAAATGCGCCCACCCCATCCACCAGCCTGGGCGCGCTGTTAAAATTGTTCTTGGGTCGAGCTCCTCAAGAGGGATGTAGGAAGCAAGCCCGGAACAAAAGAAAGCAGGACTCCTCTTGGTTCCCTAATCTGCACACCCTTCACCACCTGCCAGAGTGTCCGAGCCCCGCCAATTTGTCCTGTTATCATTTTGGAGCGAGGTGCTGAAATCTCTCCTCCATCCCCGTGGGCAGCTGCGGGCTGACTGGGAAGGGAGGGATTCCAGGGCTTGGGCGGATGGCCGTGTTAAGGGTCCTCAACCCCAAAGTCAGAAACGAGCAGCCTTCTCCGTAAAATTGTATGTGCGCGTGCACAGTTTGATATGAACATCTGTGATGCATTATTGTACCAAAATATCTGTTAAGTGCATCAGATTTTTATTTTTTCTTTCCTCTCAGCATTACTGTTATTGCAAAATATTTGGTGCGGGGAAACAATGAGAGAGGAAGGCGGGAAAAAGGAACCTTTAAAGAGAGAGACTTTTTGTTAAGAGCTAGGGTTTTAGTTTGAGTTTTAGTATTTCTCAAATTTTTATATTTTCTTCTAGGCAGAAATCGCGCATGTTTCCTTTGCTAAGAGGAGAAAGAAAGCGTACATTTTAGGATTCCATGGGGAGGAGGAGCCCCTGAAAACGTGTCTGGTCTCTGATTTCAATCTAAACTGAGAGGGCTGGGCCCAGCATGAACGTGGGTTTGCAGTGTGACCTTGGGCAAGTCAGTTCCCCTCTCTTGGCCTGGTTTTTCCTGCCTGTGAGATGAGATGCCAGGATTAGGTCATTATTGAAGCCCCTTCCAGGCCTGACATTCCACGGGACAGTTGGACTCCATTCCACCTGCCAGGCCCCCTGCACGCAGGAAGCAGCTTTTCAATTTTGGTGGATGCTGGCTCAGGTGAGCACTCAGAAAGTCTGGACTACTTGCCCAAGGTCACGTGGCTGATGAGGAACAGAGCCAGTCTAGCTGGCCCTAAAAGAAGCCTTCCCGCTTCCTGCTGCCCTGTGCCCACTCTGTATTTCCTGTCCTTCTCCGATTCTTCCTGCAGTCCTTCCTGCTGTTTCTTTCTCCCCTTTAGGGCTCAAGAGCCTAACATTTTACTTCTTGGAGCACTTCTACTTAGAGAGAAAGTATTTTGTTTGGCTATGGGGCTGGAGTGATGATGGTGAAGACCCTGCTGTGTTAGACAGCTCACACAGCAGCTGAGAGACAGCAGACTTGCTTCTGGGTTTCAGTCCCTGCTCTGGCTCTAAAGCCAATGACTCAGGTATAACTTGGTGTTGCCGTCTGTCAAATGGGGCAGGGGTGACCGGCCTTCCACAATCGAGGGGGTTTTGTGAGGCAATGGGAAGACACTGCTTGTGTGTAAAATGACTACTTCGATGTAGGTCCTGTGCTTGGGAAACAGTTAGGGCAGGGCTCCAGGACAGGGGAAGAGGAAGGTGCCAGGGGACGCCTCATCTCTGCCCTGTAACACCTTCTCCATCAGCCATATCCACGCCCCTCCTTTATAGAGCAGAGCAACACTGGAGTGGGGTGGTGGCAGCCCCTGCCCACGGGGACCTGAGGATGCCTGAGCCTTGAGTCCCGATCTTGTGACAATCTTGGGACCTGCAGATTTCAATCAGCTCTGTCGGCTGCCTCCCGAGACTGGCACTGGCTGCCACTAACTAGCAGGGCTAATCAGGGGATGTCCTTCTCCCTCTAGGGGGCCTCAGTCCTCCCCCACCCGGAACAGTGGACACACTGGATGAGAATGCCTCTAAGTCCGTACTTCTCCAGGACTCCGCCATTCTGTACTTGGCTGTGTTGTAACAGACATGTGGACGTTACCCACCCGATGTGTATAAAGCCTGAGCCCTCAGGCATAGTGGCCAAGGGTGTCCAGAAAGTTTGTAAAATTCTTCAACCCCCTCACTAGAGAGATAGAAACCATGAAACCATCATTGATTGAGCTCTGCCTCCACACAGGGCCCTGCGTTACACTTCATAAGTACACATTCTCTGGTGCTCATGGAGATGTGACAAGTCATATCATCATGTCTCTTTGACAGACAATAAATGGGGGCAGTGTTCACACAGCCAGGCTGGGGGACTCAGCATTCCAACTCAGGTGTGTCTGATGCTAGAGCCCAAGCTTTTCGGACATCTGAAAGATGAGTTCATTTTTGTTTTTAGTAGTCAGATGACACTACCTGGTGATGTGTGCGTGCGTGTGTGTGTGTGTGTGTGTGTGTGTGTGTTGGAGTTGGGGGGAGATAATCATTTTTTGCCAAAAATTAAATAAAATATGATAGAGATCATTGAAATGGGCCAAAATTGATTTTCTCCTTGGCTTATAAATTGGATCTGAAGGTGATTCTAAAATAGAAGTTCCCAAAGACATTCTGCGCATGAGCTGCTTTCTTGGAAGGAGTCCCTAGCTTTCCAAGGGACCACTGTGAATCTGTGCCCCTAACACTGGCTAAGTCAGCACGGTTGAACAAAGAAGAGTCTCCCTATAGTCAGAGTGCCTGTACTTATACCCTGAGGGGCCAGCACATGTTATTAGGTGCTCAACAAATACTTGGGGAATGAAAGAATGAATGAATGAATGGTCAGACACCATGCGATGACCATGCTTCCTTTCTGCCATCCTGCACTAAGGGATGAGTGAATGGAGAATGAATGGAGACTGCATAAGCCACAGTGGGGAACCTCCTCCTTGAACTTGAATAGCTCCACGCGTTCCTACGGGGACACAAAATGTCGACATCATCAAGTGGGTAGTGCACCTACAAAGCAGGCTCTAGCCCTCACCTCATTCCTCCCTTGCCTATGACTTTGGGCTAGTCCTTTCCCCTCTCTGGGCCTCAGTTGCTCCCTCTGTCCCTCGAGGGGTTGGCTGGATAATTTCCAGGGTCAGCCCCATTCTGACTTCTCCGGCACTCGTCTCTGGCCCCCACATCTTAAAGGCCCCGGGGCCACCCTGAGGTTTTGAGCCTGGGCGGGGCTGATAGTCTAATCTTCGGCAGGCCACTGCTGATACCTAATTATCTGGAAGCCTGTTGGTTCCGGTGGGTGATCCTGCTGCCTCCCGCTGCCAGTCTGTGGAGCAGAGAGCCCAGCCTGCCGTGGCACAGCCCCTGGACACCTGCCCAGCCTCGGAGCCTCTCCTTCCCTGGGGCTCCTTTCCCTCACTGGCTTCCTCACTCACTCAGCCCGAGTGCCTTCCTGTGCTGGGCGGTGCAGGGCTGGGGGCAGACCTGGGAATGGCCTAGTCTTTAGCTGCAGAGAGTTCACTGTCGAGCCAGGGAGAGTGGGGATCATTAGTCCCATTTTAAAGCCGTAGCAACTGAGGCATACAGCAACTGTATATTAGTCTCTCTTGCGTCCTGGTTCTCCACACCTCGCAAGGAGACTCTGTTCTTCCTTTCTCTTCCTATTGTATGTGCCCATATTTCAGAACATGTCTCTCATTTCCCATCCTGCAGGAGTGGCCATTCTCAAGTCCTCCCACCCTCCCTGAGCCTCCACAGCAACCACAGCAGGCAATGACCCTGGTCCCTCGAGCCTGCAGCGCTGGTCCCTACTCAGGGCCTCCTATCAGATCTCTGTGCCCTTCCAGGAATGAAGGGAACAGACACCTCCCCGAGGCTCCCAGGTCATGCTGAGTTCTCTTCTCCCCAGAGGTCACCCAGGGGGTGCGAGCCCCTCAATCAGAGTTGGATCAGAACAAGCTGGCCTAGTAACACCAGATCCTAGACCGAGAGACAAGGACCCTCCAGCCTCACCTTTGCCCGGTGCTTCTGCAGCCCGCCCCATCTGCTGTCTCCTACTGGAGCTCTGTGCTTAGGAGTTGTTCAGCCAATGTGTGTCACATGGTATGGAAGTCCCTCTGGGGACCCCCTAGCACTGACCCCTGGCATGCGTAATCCCAGGTTCTTTGTGTGCATGGAGAGCGGTTTGCTGAGAATCCCTGCTGGCTCGGCAGGCTCTGTCCGCTCTCCTTGACCTGGGTAACTCACACTTGAACATAGAATATATTTTCCCAACATGTGGCAGGAGGAAAACAAACTCAGGAGCAGACACACAGGATGGCTTAGGTACCACCATCAAAGGAGAGCGAGGCCAGAAAGCCAGAGGTGACCAAGATGTCATGAAATAGTCTAGTCTTGGGATCAGAAGCTCACAGCGTGAAGTCTTCCACACTTGCATACTCTCTGAATCATACGCCAGGACCCGGCGGCTCGGGGAATCTAAGAATGGTGAAATCTTAGAACATGAGGCTCAGAGGCATTTTTTGACTCGAAGAATCTTCACATCATGAAATCCTAGCCGCTGAGCTTTGAAGAATTTTCAGCTCATAGACACAGACTTCTAAAATCTTAAGAGTTGGAAGGGACCAGTCCTCAAGAATTCCAAGAAGCCCCATCGGCAAACACATTGATCTCCTTCCCACAACCCGCCAACCCGATCCTGGGCCACAGGGAGAAAGCGTGAGCGGGGAAGCACTCTGTGACGGAGATAAAAATGGGAATGTGCCTTTGTTAATAGTTCCCATTTGGACATCTCTTAAAGCCAGGAAGAGGTCGCCTGGTAATGCAGCTTTCCAAGAGAGGAAGCTGAAGAATGCGAGGACAGCCATGGCCTGGCAGCGTTCTTCCCCCCTTGAGTTTGCTTCTAAGTAATATCCACTTCACTCCCTTTTATCCCCCATCACTGGCTCTCTGTCCGCCTACTTAATCCACAGGCAGCTGGTGGCCCAGCCTTCAGTTGTGCTCAGCGGCTGCCAAGCTGTCTCGCCTAGCAGCTCCTTGAGATCACAGGCTTTTAAATCTACGCAGTATATCCGCTGGAACACAAAACTGTTGCCCCAAGCTTGGAAACACTGTTGCTTTGCTGAGCCCCCTCCCTCTCCAGGAATTTCCTCCCTTTCTCTTCTAATTCTGAATCTTGTGCGATTTCCAAGGCTCCGCTCAAAGCTGTGCCTCCTCCAAGAAGTCCTCCTGGAATGCTCCTAAATCTAATCTACTCTGGAAGACTCAGGCCAAAGCTTTCCCTGGTGACCCAGTCACGTACGTTCTGTGTTCTTTCCCTCTGTGGAACTTCTTCTTATGACATTTTATGATATTCTCTCCACACATATTTTACTTTGTAAGTATTACCGAGACAGTCTTTTCTTTCCTAATAGACCGTGATTCAACATCTAGCACCAGCTAAGCTCACAATTGATTACAAAATTAGACAGAATGTGCTCCTGTTCTAAAGTTGGGGCTTTGCGGTGTATTCTGTGGTTGGGGTGTTGGCAGCCCTGGATGCTAAGAAAGGGCCGCCTCTTGGCCTCTGTATTCACCGAAAGTCCTCAGACTTCCTACCTGAGACAGCAGAAGAGTTCAGTCCCATTGCTGGCCCATTTGTTCAGCACTTTGTGACATCCGTGAGCGCTACTGGATTTCTCTCTCTCTCCATCCTAGAACACTTTCTCTTCCTCATCTGTTACTTGCAAACAAAGGGCTCTTTTTCCCCTCCTCTTTACTATCCATAGCACACTTGAGCCTCTCCAGGCTCACTACTGTCCCACTTTATTTTCCGTTTAAAATGTTTTATTTTATCCCTTACTGGCTACTTGGATTTTGGGCCCCCGTGATGCTGACCTCTTCTAGTTCTGGCTCCCTCCCTCTCTGTCACACAGTCCTTGGTCATGCCTCCATGCACAGGTTTCTGCTGTTCCTTCTACCTGACAGCCCTTTCCAGTATTTATTGTTCGGCTGACTCGGACTCCTCTGAAGTGGTTAGGATTCCTAAGGGCAATCATTTTTAAAGCCTGGACTCTTCCAATGCCCCTTTATAGCCAGACTTTAATCCGTGGTCGCTGGATTGTATGCTGTGGGCAGACGCCACCTAATGCTAACTCAGCAGTTTGTGTTTAGATGCTATGATGTAATTGATTTTCAGCACTGTGGGACTTTTTCATTTATTTATTTATGTCTTTTTAAAATTGAGGTATAATTAACATAACATTCAGGTATACAGTGTACTGATTCAATATTTGTATATATTGCAAAAAAGCATTGTGTCTTTGGAGGATCGATGGGTGTCTCAGTCTGCGGACTGCTAGAATAACAAAATCCCATAGACCGAGTGGCTCAAACAACAGAAATTTACTTTGCTGGAGGCTGGAAGTCTGAGACTGGGGTGGGAGAGGTGGACAGAGCAAGAGAGAGTGGGAGAGAGAGAGCGAGAGAGATGAGTTGAGTTGAAAGTGGGAAAGAGCTAGCATTCTGATGTCTCTTCTTATAAGGGCACTAAGCCTGTCACAAGGTCCCCACCTTCATGACCTCTTCTAAACTGAATTATGTCATAAACTCTCCGTCTCCTAATACCATCATTGTGGGGGCTTGGGCTCCAACATATGAATTAGGGTGAGGAAGACACATTCAGACTCTATCAGTGGGTGAGTTGTACCGGGACCCCCCCGAATGCCTGAGTGCCCCTGAAACAAGCCAAGTCACAGGCCAGGCCCATGCAACCCAGAGCCCTGTGCCACCTTTGGGTGACAGCCTGGGATGACAGGACAGGTGCAGTGGCACCTGCTGGTGGGGTCTGTCCGTCCCCTGACTCGGTAAGGTGGGAGATTTGGGATCAGCATCTGACCACTTCCTCCCTCCCCTACAGGCAGGGCAAGTAGCTCCCCTGCCCTGAGTCCTGAGACCTTGTTTGTCACCTTTTATTCTTGGGGTTCACTCTTCCCATCGGGTCAGGAAGAGCAGGAGGAAGTGTTAAGATTTGCTTCTCATTGGCTCTTAAATCTTTTGTGCAAAGCGTCCTCCCTGCCTCCCTCATTCAGAGGAACATCCTGGTCTGCACTCTACCTTTAAAAATAAGACTTAGTCTTTATTTACATAGCAAGGGCACGGACTCCGCTCAGAACCCCCACTTCTGCAAAGCCTTGGCTGGGGACAGCCCCAGGCTCCTTCAGTGTCCAGGATCACCGAATTCCTTGGGAAACTGTGAGTTTCAGTAACCTTGGGAGTGTCAGTAACCTTGGACTAGGTATATGACATTTCTGTGCCTCTGTCTTCTCCTCAGTCACCTTCATCCTGCCCTTGGAGGAATTTCTTGCTTAGTGTAAAGCACTATAGTACAGTACCAGATGCAAAACTCCCACTCAGGGAACACTAGCTCACACTTTTACTGTTGGATTTTTAAATTAGCACGAGAAGTGCTTTGTAGCTCTCACTTTGTGCCAGACGTTGGGATAAGTGCTGGACATCCAGACGTGATCAAGAGCGATGTTGCTTTTCCCGGGAGCTGCTTCCTTTTGGAGTGGGGAGGAGGTTGAGGGAGGTCGCCGCCTGTAACCTGGTGTTGGGGGAACACTGTCCTGGGAAGATCTGGGAAGGCTTCCCGGAGGAAGCCTAGATGAGGTCGAGATCTTAAAGCGTAATAAAAGTTAGCAGGCCGGTGCTGCGGGATGCTAGGCCCGGGAGACTGGCGGTGCCTACACCGGACGCTGGGGCGGGACCCGCCGTCCTGCTGCGTGGGCTGCGGCCAGGAGAGGCCGAAGGAAACCGCCGGCTTGGGGTCTGCCTTCCGCGGCCGCAGCCTGCCGCCCCTTGGGACCGACCGCAGGATGGAGCCCGGCGGTCTGGGAGCTGGGTCCGCTTTGCCCCGGCCGCGCGGCCAGCTCTCTGGCCCCGCGAGCTCCAGTGCAGGTTTCTTTAGAAGTGCGGCGGGCGGGAGGGGCCGCGGCGGGTGGCACGAGCCGCACCCTGGGGCGAGCCGCGCCCGCCGGGGCCAGCCCAGCCCGGGAAGCCGCAGGGCAAAGTTAAAAGGCGAGGCTTTTTTCCCCTTCCGCTTCTTCTGTTTCAAGGACTTACCTGCTTCCTCCCTATTAAGGTTATTTAAAGTTTCCTGGCCGGTATTACCTCCTGGGGACTTAATGCGCCTTCTAGGCCATTCGTCATTCAAGTCCCGGTCCCATTTTAAAGCCCTTTGAAAAGGAAGATGCGGGCAGAGAAAGCCTTTTGGAAATCTCCCTGGCTCAGCCTTGGTTCACAGGGTTTCCATTTCTTGAACCGCTCAGCCTTGAGTCTGAGAGGAGACAGAAGTGTACTTGGCAGAGGTAATTCCAATCATTTGCATCCCGCTTTGCAATTTTCAGTCTTGGACTGGCTTTACCACTCTTCCTCCCCTCCCCCACGAGGACACCTACTAGGGCCTACCTCAGTTTCCTGCCCCTCCTTCCGTTTTTTTCAACTCCCAATGCTTCACTCCCACAGCCTCCCCAGCTGGGTGGCTGGAAGCATCTGTTGGATTATGAGACATTTTCCAACACCAGACCCGCTAGTGGGGCTGCCGTTCCTCTGGAAGAGCTCTGGGCTGGTCGTGGGAAGGGTAAACTGAGACACTGCTGGACCTCAGTGGTAATAATTCTTGGTCATTGTACTTGACCTTGACTGGGATGTTAAGTTGACCCAGCATGACAAAAGCCCCATGCCTAGGCCTGCTGGTAGTCTGGCAGGTGGTTTTCTATTATTCTGCTCCCATCCGTGTAGTTTTGCCAAGAGGGTGGTGAGAAAGGAATGCAGTGTTCTTGGTGGAGATCTTGCAGGTTGAAGGGGCTCTGGGACCCTGGAGATGGGGGTGGCAAAAAGTCGTGAGGGGAAGCAAGTGGACTGTTAGTCAGAATTGCCAGGTTGGGAACATGCAGAGGGCAGGCAGAGAAGTGTTTCCATCCTTCCCTCTGTTAACTTGATTCTGCCTTTTCCTATCCAGCCCCCAAGAGAGCCATTGTTGCTTAGTGCCTGTCCCGTGCTAGGTCCCTGGTGTGTCACAGTAAATTCCTATAACAGTCCTGAAAGGCAGCTATTATTTTCAGCGTTTTGAGGAAATTGAGGCTAAGTACTTTGTGCAAAATGGTGGAGCCAGGATTTGTGCTTAGATCTTCTGCTACATTCGTAGAGAGACCGGACTGGAGTCGGAATTCCCACTACACCACTCTGGCTGGAGGGCTGGGGTATGTTTTCACATCTGACAAAACGGGGTTCGCGTAGTATTTCCCCCCTGGTGTGTCGTGAAGAGTAAATGAGGTAATGCCTACAAAACCACCTCGCCCGAGCGCCTGGCACGCAGCTCGAGGTGCTGAATGCTAACCCTGCTGGTTGAAGTCGTGGTCCTTGTAATGACTGTAATTGGCTCATGTTCACACAGTCTTGAGGTGAAACCCAGCCCGCAAGGAAGATGGTCCTTGATCCCCTAGGCTCTCAAGCCCTGAGCATCACCCAGAGCAGGGATGCGTATGCTTAGCTGACCTGATTGGAACCGTGGGGCCTGACCACCCAGAGCGTGATCCTTTTTTGCTGACCATCTGTGGTGTATAATGTCCAACTGCATCCTTCCTGGTTTGGCTTCCCTGTGATTTCCCACTGCTCCCTGGAGTAAGGACACACTAGACAGAGCGATTGAAAAATGTAGGCTGGAGACCCAGGCTCGGAGCCCAGCTCTGTCACGGTATCGATCATGACCTGGGCAGATTCCCTATCTAAGGGTCCTTTCCCTCCACTGCAGAGTTCAGTTGAATGTTAACAGCAACAACTCCAAGTAGTGGGGAGAATTGAGGGATAAAGCCTGGGAAGGACTTGATTAACCCCTGAGCCACTCTGTGCTTTCAGTCTTTCTTGGTGTGCAGGTATTTTTCCTCTTCTCTTTCTCCCAGAGAGAAACACAGGTTTCTCCTGCGATCCCACAGCGGGGGGGGGGGGGGGGGGGGGTGTCCTATGGTGCAAAGCAAAGAAGCAATCGTCCAATCGTCGTTAATTTATATGGAAAAACTTGTGAGCATGCCCAGACCCAGAAAATAACTTCTCAAGCTTTCCTGATACTTAGCACACGTCTTGCTAACCGGTGCACACCCAAGATAAGGCACAGGTACTCCCAGGCACCTCCCGGAGCTGTGGCGGCTTGGCGCTGACATGCTGAGTGCGGTTCCCTGGGAGGAGTGCGGCGGGGTGGGCCTCTCGGTCTGCTGCTCTCAGTGCTCTCGGCCCCTCTCTGATGGCTCGCTACCAAACAAATACTGCGTGCTACTTCCCCTTCTTGCCCCTTTTCCTAAAGGAATCCTCTTCAGATTTCTTCCGGTTGGTGGAAACAGGTAGTAATGTAGGTCTTCTGTAAAAGAGAAGTGGCGTAAAGCGAATTTTCCCGGAGCAAGGGATACCTGTACCCTGTTAATGCGTTGCTAATGGGTTTAGCTACTGCAAAACTGTTCGTCCATTCATCCCTGCCTTCACTGTTTGTTGGACAAGCGCTAGTGGGAGTGACGCTGTGCCAAGCGCAGGTCCACGCTTTGGGGTTTGGCGATGACTGTGGGGGCTGGAGTGGAGGCCGTGGTTGAGGAGACTGGAGGGGAGAGGTGGCTCCCTACAGGGGCACTGGGGCTGGGCCTGAGGCTGTCACCTGCGCTGCTCCACCTCGTCCTCACTGCTGTGTCTCAGGCAGCTGTGGTTTCTCAGCCCCATTTTGAAGGGGACAAGACTGAGCCATAGATGGATTAATGCGTTTACCCAGGGGGACACAGCCAGTGGATGGAGGATCTAGAATTTAAACCAGAAGACTGACAGCAGAGCCTGGACTTCCAATTTTCAGGCATCCGCTGAAAGGAACTGGAGTCTGGGGAGGGCGGGGAGAGGGTACACTTCTTCCAGACCAGGGGTATAAGAGGTTGGGAGGGGCAGGGAGTTGAGACTTCTGAGGTTCCTGCCTGAGGAAGGCTGCAGCTCTGGTTAGAAGAGGGGGAGCAGGGCCGTTGGCCAGGACCTGGGGGAGGAACGAGGCTCTGCTGAGGACCGAGGGCAGAAGCTGGCCATGGCTGATGAGGGGATGGCAAGGCAGGCTGAGGGCCCAGACGAAGTGAAGGTTTGCAGTTGTAACATTGCTGCTCTGCCCAGCTCTCTAGTGTGGGTGCGGGAGCAGGAAATGGGACAGAGGGCCACCCCCAACCCCTGGGCCTACAGAGTCCCTGTTATGTGTGTCAGGAGATGGACAGAATAGCAGCTCCTACCTGTGTGTCCTTGGTGAGCGCTGAGCCTGAGCCTCCACCCCCATGGCGGCTGGGCCTCTGTGGGGGCTCAGGAATTCTGGAAGTTCTACAGATGCTACCAAGGTGGAGGGGACTGTGTCCTTGCTGTCCAGGAACTGTCTTTGCTGGTGAAGATGTTCCATTGGTAGATGGTAGACGACCCCTCCTCATCAGTACCTGGCTTGGCTTTAGTATAATGCCACCTGTACTTGGAAGTAGAGGACAGATGGTGTTCCCAGGGTCAGGAGGGACAGCGTGTATGGGGCTGGCACTGGTGATACTGATCCCATAAGAGGAACTGTCCTTAGTCACATGTGGAGAATGTTTGCAGGGGCCATGGGAGACCAGGGGATTGGCCAGAGAAGCTCATGGGCCACACCGTGGAGCCTTCACCAACCCGTTAAGAAGTTTGGGCTTGATCCGGAGTGTGTTGGGGGGTCACTGTCCCCCACGCCGGTACTTTGCAATTCATTCACTCATCAGACCCAGGCCTGCCTGGAAATTCTCAAGCCCCTTGGCTTGAAGGAAGGAGGTGACATAGGAGGGTCTTTCCTCTCATTGGATCCAGGATGTTCTCACTGCTGAGCCAAAGGAGGACTCTCAGCTTCTGGAATAGGAAGGAACTTGGGGGTGTTTTCTTTCTCTCAGAGCTAGATCCTACAAGTGTCTGGCAGCTGAATGAGACCAGCTGTAGTTCTGTATCACAGGGTCTTTTGTGGGGGAATCGGAGTCCCTGACCCCCATTTCTAAAGTAGTTACTGTGGGACAACAGGGCCCTGCATTTCATGCGACCCTTTTGATGGCTGACTTGGGGGATTCCACCTGTTCAGAATGGGAGTGGCGAGAGGCAGAGGCAGGTGGTTCCTGAATGTTCCTCAAGCCGAAGTGGGGGTCAGAGGGCTCTGCGGTCTATAAATCGTATTTAAATAGTGAGAGCACTGGGTTGGGAGTCCAGCAGTGTGACGGGGGAAGCTCCCTCCCCTCGCAGACAGCCGTTAGCGGCCGTTAGCGGGTGTGAGTGAGCTCCCATAGACCATAAACCACACCCCTGCTGCCGCAGAGCCACTTTCTAAACTGGCTCTGACCTCACTGGGAAAGGGCATTTTTTATTTTATTGTCTTTTATATGTTTATGCAGACTGAAGTTCTTTGAGGGCAGGAGCCTCCTCTGACGAATCTGGGTTTGCCAAGGGCCTGGCTCCCAGTATCACGTAGGGATGCTGGGTGTCGCTGTAAAATTACCAGCTCTATCACACATCATCGCCTGAGTATCCGGGAGGAAAACAGAAAGTCCCTAACCGCACCCCACATTGTTCCCAGATTTCCAGATGTTTGGTTGCAGGAGGCGAAACATCTAGGCAGCGGCCTGCGTTTCCCACTGTGGCACCCAGGCGTTTGGCTCTGCGTGGCCGTGGCCCCTGAGCGCCCTCACACTCTGGCTGTCTCTGTGGGGCTGTGGTTTTGCACTGATCCCCCAGTCCCGCGGGGGCCCTCGGGGCTTCCCCTGGGCCACCCCGTGGGTGGGAGCCGCTTCTCCTGGGGTCGGAGGGATCTTCCCAGCCCCGCTACCCCTCCATCCTCACACTTCCGTGTTTTTTTTCCAGGGCCCAGAACAGAGCTTCTGTTTGCTGGTCATTCCGTGATCCTCACACAATATAAATGAAAGCTGCTAAAACCCATAAATTCAAACCATGTGTGGGCACTGGGGAAGAGCGGGAGTGGCGGGGTGGCAGACGCCTGCCGTGTGAGGGGCCGTCGGCTCTGATGGCCCCCAAGCTGATTTGTATATGAGTGAAGTAAATATCCACAGTGGTAAACAGCCTTGGGTCTCTCATCATCGCGGAGATTTGAAGGCACTTAATAGGAACACACACTCTCCGCCTCTTATAAACAAAGTAAGAGTCTCTGTGTGTGCTGACCTCAATTCGGCATTTTTATCTTTGGGAGAGCGAGCCAGTCATTCTCGTTGGGAGACCACAGGCGGTCTGGGCCGCTGGGTTGAGTTCTTCATTCTGGTTTTGGCAGTTGCTCTGGCACTTCTGCTTTTCAAGAGCCACCTTTTCATCTCTCTTTGGCCTTAGAGCAAATGGGATGGGTGGCCATTCTCACTCCTGTACAGTGAGGGACGTGAGCCCAGAGATATACATTGACTTGCCCAAGACCACACAGCAGATCTGCGCTGAGCCGGGACATCCCCCTTCTCGCCTGCTTTAGAATGCTCTAGCTCTCCAGCCTTCTTTCTGTGAGTGAGACTTCTGTTCTCTCTGACTTAGAATCCCGGAGACTTCTTCGCCAATTCCTCCATCACATCCTCTCTTTTCCAGGGTCTGCTGGAGGAGTCTGGTTTTCCTCTGGGTATCTCCTTCCTCTGCTTTTCTGTGCAGGCCCTTGTTGCATTCAGGAAAGAGCCCAGGGAAGAGACCAGACAGTCATGGGTTTGGGGTTCTGGTCTCTGCCTATCAACTGTGTGGCTTCCATTAAGTACCTGCCTTCTCTGAGCCCCTCAGTTTTCACATATGTAAAATGGGGATTGGAATACCTGCCTTCTTAGGATGGCCGTGGGAGTTGAATGGAGCTCCCCTGTGTGAGAGTGCCCAGCCTTCTGAGTGATGGGGACTCCCTTCACCCCTCTTTCCTTCAACTGTGGACGCTTCCAAGTTGGCTCCTCATTGCGCCTTAAAAATGGATTAATCCTTACAATTGCATGGAACTAAATACACCACGCACATGTACACAGCGCGTATGTGTCAAACTGGGGTAATCTGACTCACGTCGGTGCCTTGTGACCATGTCAATTTCCTGGTTTTGATATTGTACTGTGGTGACATTGTAAAATGTCACCGTGGGGGTAAATTGGGTGAAGGGTACTCCTTCTGGCAGCTGCATGTGAATCTCTAATTATCTCAAAATAAAAATAAGTTTAATTAAAAAATGAATTAACCTGCCCCACACCCTCATTCCCGTCCTCATTCTTCCCTGCCCGCTGCATGCCAGGTACTGCTCTTGGTGCCAGGCATGGATCAGTAAACACAGAAGGAAAAAAAATCCCTGCCCCCACCTCCCTCAGGCCTTTGCTCAAATGAGGTCTCCCATGGCCACCTATTAAAAATTTCAAATCACTCCCTCAAACTCCCTCTCCTTCCCTGTCTTTTTCCTCCAATGGCACCTGTCACCAATTGACATTCCATGTGTTTTACTTACTTATTTTCCTTTTGCCCTTCACCCGATCATTGGAATGTCGATCCTATGAGAGTGGAAATCTCTGTCTGTATGACTTGTATCCTTAGCACCTAGAACGTGCCTGGCACCTAGTAGCTGGTCAGCTAGCTAATGTTTGGTGAATGGCTGAGAGTGATGGACAAGGGGTTCAGGGGTGGGGTGAGTGCTGAAGGAAAGCACAGAGCAGGGAGAGAGGACCAGTGAGATGGTGGAGGAGGCATCATCTATTCTATTTAGTGTGGACTTTCAACAGACCTGGCAGACCTCCCTGTTGTAGGATGGGTAGAGTCCTGGTGTCTTAGGTTGTGCTCCATCTTTAAAGATCTCTTCCTTTTAGCCATTCACCAGATGTTTCTTTGAGCCGTTACTGTGTGCAGGACCCTCTAGAGCAGGTAGAAAAGGACCTTGCCCGGGGAAGCTTACAGGTAGGTGGGAGAGATGGGACAGGACTGCAAACAGCCCGTGAAAAGGAAGAAGGAAGCCAAGTGTGAGAGCTAGGGGAGGGTGGAGGGAGGGCTTACTGTAACCCAGGCATTTCAGGAAGGAGGAGGTGTTGATTCCTGGCCTTCAAAGTCTGGGAGGATTTCAAAGTTTTCTCTGGTCCAGCTGGGCTCAGCTTAGCAACTTCCTCTTCCATGGCTCTCCTGGGGGAATGCCACAGCCCTCATCAGACCGCTCCCTGCAGGTGGACCTGGACACCCTGGCTCTGCTTATGCTATGATCCTGGCCCAGCATGCCTTCCCTCCTTCATCCTGTCTATGTAAATCCTGTCTCTTCTTCCAGAGCTAGCCTGGCCCTTCCTGCAGGAAGGCCTTCTTGATTTCCCCAGCTCCCACACTTTGTCCTTGCTGAACATCTGTGCCATTTGTAGTCTGTACCATACAATTTGACCCTTTGGGAGAGAGTGTCGTGTTGGGCCATCTTCACTGTTGGTGGCACATGAACCCCCAGCTCGGTTAGGAGCTCATTGCTAAGCCGGAATTGTGCTTGCGGCTGATTGACTTAAGAACAGTGGGAAAATGTGATTCATCCTCTGAGAGGGCAGGATTTGTTATTTTTTTCATTGACCCCAACTTGCCTCATTTTGAACACTGCAAGTTCAGCGAGGGGAGGGCTGATGTCTCAGGATATGCGCTTGATAAAGCAACGCTACGCACACAGTAGCACTGACCACTTACTAGACTTCAGGAGTTCCTCTCTTTTCTGACATCATTGCTGAAGTCTGGGCTCAGGGAATTCTTACAGTCACCTAACAAGTGTTTTTTTAAATAAAATTTTTAAAATTTTAGAGCAGTTTTGGATTTGCAGAATTATCGAGAAAATAGTACCCAGTTCGCCCTCTTACTGAGATCTAACATTAATATGGTGCGTTTCTTTAAAAAAAATATATGGTACATTTCTCCTGATGAGTGCACCAATACTGATGCTTTCTTATGAACTAAAGTCCGGACTTCATGCAGATTTCCTCAGTGTTTCCCTAAGGTCCATTTTCTGTTCCAGGATCCCATCCAGGATACCATATTGTTTACTGTCATCTTGGCTTTGACTTCTCTCGGCTATGAGAATTTCTCAGACTTCCCCTGTTTTTGATGACCTTGATATTGAGTATTAACCAGATATGTGTCCCTCAATTGGGACTTGTTTGGGTGTTTTCTTATTATTGGATGCTATGCATTCAAGGGAGGAAGACCAGAGATATCATATCAAGGGCACACACTATGAACCTGGCTCATCACTGTTGATACTGATCTTGACCACCTGGCTCAGCAGTGTTTGTCTGATTTCTCCACTATGAAGTTACTCTTCCCTCCCCGCCCCCATCTTTCCATACTGTACATGCTGGAAAGCAGTCACTATAAGCATCCCATGCCTAAGGAGGGGGGAGTTTTGCTCCCCCTCCAGTTGATGTGTTTTGAATGGTTGCTATGTGATGGGTACTCTCACAGATGCTGAAAATAAAGTGGTGAAGGTGACAAAAAAGGTTCTTGTCCTACACGGAATTTTTGAGTGAGGATTTAATAATGAATAAATAAGTAAGTAAATTCAGAGTGTGATAAGGATATAAAGAACAGCAACAACAAAAAAGGCAATCAGTTAGGGAGAGACCACAGTGCAGGGGCAGAGGCAGGAAGCTGGAGTGGGGCAGCTGCTTTGTTTGCTTAGGCTCTGGGGAGAAGGTGCCTTTCTAGCTGAATCTCGAGGGTAAGGAAAAGCTAGCCGTGTACACCTGGGGCAAGCCCGTTTGGGGCAGAAGGAACAGCAGATGCCACGGCCCTGGGGTTCATTGAAGGAACAGATAGAATGTTGTGACCAGAGCACTTTGTGCACAGGACGGCATCAGCAGGTGGAGCAGAGAGGAGGTGGAGTGAGACCTTCCAATTCCAGGAAGGTGTTTGGATTTCCTTCCAACAACTGAAGCCATTGGTTTGAAGCAGGGGCGATCCTAATGGGCTCTCCTGGGAGCCAGAGCAGAGGAAGCTGGGGGACCGTGTGGGTGTGGCGGAGGAATAATGGTGGCTTGGACCTGCTGGGAACAGGGGAAGGTGGGTTTGGCTCACTTTTGAAGGTGGAACTTGCAAGGCATCTGGTGAGCTGCTGGTGGAGAGGAAAAACACTGGCAGAGGCTTGCACATGTGGATCCATGCTAGTGCCCAGACTGCAGTTAGGGGAGACTGGGGAAGGAGCGCTTTTCAGTGGTGAAAGTTTAGATCCTGCGAATTCATCAGAGAAACTCCACTCTGAGACTCTCTGGAGGGACCAGGGTAGGAGCACCTTCAGGCTATATCCTGCACTTGCAAGGACCCACGCAGTAGTCTGTTGATTCAGACATTGCCCTTCTCAGAATTTACACTGTTGAATTAGGAGATGCCGATGCTGGACGGCCACGGCAGGCAGTCTGGGTGCAGATCGAGGACCAGTTCCCGAGGGTCCTGGCTACCAGGCCCTGTGTTGGATGCCCTCGTGCCTCTCCCAACACCCAGCCTCCAGGAGTCTAGCTTTTCCTGTCCCAGCTGCTGCCGAGTAAGCCTGGGTTGGCTGGTGTTGACTTACCTCTGCAGGAAAGGCAGTCAGTGAGTGTTTGATCAACACCAGCTGCCATGCAATGCTGTCTTGGTGTGGGCCACGGTCCCTGTGTGGGTGAGCAGGTAAGACATAAACGTAGTAAGGGGACAGAATGTGGGTGAAGAGGACAGAACCAGACATGTACAGTTGGCTCTCAGAGAGAATGCATGTGTCCCCAGTATACCTGGAGTCATCAGGGAGGACTCCCTGGAAGAGGTGGAAACAGAGCTGTGAATTTGAAGGGCACCTGCTGGGCCATGTGGTCAAGGTTTCTGTTAAGGAATTGGAGGAAGAAAGGGTTGGAAAAGTCAAATTATGGCCTATCCCCCAGAACAGGGGCCATGAGGTACCACTAAAGCACACCCTCTAAAAAGGCAATATGCTACATCCTCAACTGTAACACTGAATCACTTCGGGAGGTCTCACCTTAGGGTGGGGTTGGAGGGGTGGTGGGGATGCAAAGAAAAGTCCAGATTGCTCTCATTAATTGCATTTTTCTTTCTGGCATGGGGTGGGGGCTTTGGTGGAAATATCAGTCTTTGAGGCTGTTTCTAGGAAATTGCGAGAGACTGACCTAGGAGGTTCCTGAGCCTTGGGCACCAGGAGGCTCCGGTCACCTGTGGTGGGCATGGTGCTGGGCTGGGCACTGTAGGAATGCAGGAAGAAGCCACCTGTCTTCCCACTGGGAGGTAGTGTGTATGAGGGCAGGGAGCTATGGCCAAGTAGGCCTACCTAGCCCACGGGGAATCTTAGCAAATTCTCATTGGTTGGAGGACCACATGGTAATTGTTTCAAGGATTTAGATCAGTGAGTGATCGCTTTCTGCAGGATTCACTAGCCGGGGCTTATGGGAGAAGTGGTCTTCTGTGTAGAAGTGGCGTTCTGTGTTCTCCATTCTAACTGCACCCAAGGCCACCTGTGTCCCACTGTTTTCTTGTGTATTGCCAGGTTTCTTCTGCCTACTTTGTGGATAGGAGAGCTGGTATTGAGAGGGTGAGGAGCCTCATTCATAGCACCAGGGGAGCAGGGAGATAACTGATTGATTCCCCGTCTGACTCAGGGGCTGGCATGGTATTCCTACACATGGTAGGTTCTCAGTGCCCAAGTACTGCATGAGTGCAGTATTGGGAGAGGAAACTGTATTGGAGGTCCTCAGAAAGTCGGGTATATAGCCCTGACCCAAACTCAGGCCTTCAATTTCCAAAGCCCGATCTCTTACCGCCTGTCCGGTTTCATTAGGCAGCAGTGGGGTGTTAACTTAGCTTACTGCTGGAAAAAATGTTCACTCCTTGGGCTCCAGTGATGGAGGGTTTGGCCTTGTGACTTGCTTTGGCTTCATGTTGGGGAGAGTGTACTCACTGGTTCCTGGACTTTGGGCTCCGTCATGTAGACGTGCTCTGGCCAAGGGGATGTTCATAGATGTGAGGCGAGCACCCTCTCATGCCTCTGCCATCGTGCAGCTTTTGCCCCTCGGGGCTGGGGCCCAGAGTGAACACAGCAGCCCTGAGCCTCGGCCTTGATGGAGGGTCAAGCCCCAGCTTGAACCCAGCCATGCTCATCCTGATCAGCTGGCTCCCTACTGATCCACAGTGAAAGTACGTGCTTATTGACTTAAGCTGCAAAACCTTGGGGATGGTTTGTTACACAGTGGTAGTGGGTTGGTGCTGATGAGAAGGGCATCTCAGGCAGGGGCTGGCCCCAGGTCAGGGAAAGAAGGACTGGTGGACCAGGGAGGAGGCTAGAGGTAGAGGGGTCAGCTCAGTGTCAGGAGGTCTTCAGGATCAGTGTAAGGAATTTAAGCATTTCTCAGTAGGCAGTGGGAGGTGCTGAAAGTTGCTGAGTGCAGAGAGGAGACTCAGACCAGCTGTAGAAGGGTAATTCGAAAATAAGCGCAAAAGTGTTCAAATGGAGAGAAAAGGAGACCCAGGTCAATGGGCCTGTTGGAGTGATGCTCTTCTTTGCTGCTGCTATATGCCAGAGCCTAGTACTGTGCCCCTTATGTAGTAAGGACTGAATAAATATTTGTGGAGGGAAGAGATGTGTAATAAAATTGCCCAGGGGTTGGATAATGAGAACTTAAGACAGTAGAGGCCTCTGATAATTCAACCATGGACCCAGTCATTTGTTCACCAGTATTTGTTGAGGTCTTCAAGAGGATAAGTAGTTGAACTTGGGTCAAGACTGGACAGAATCTGAGGAGAGGCCTGTAGGAGCCTTCCCTGTATGTGTTGCAAAAAGGATCTGGCCAACCGGGAAGAAGGGATGGAATGGGGTGTGGGAACAGTGGGGAAAGTGGAGTCAGGCATGGTGAAGGCGTAGCCTCAAGGGCAGGCCTGTGCCCCTATCTTGGTCATGAGGACACAGTGGGGTGGATGACATCACTGCTGGCTTGCCTGGAACCTGGCAACTTTCGTTGCTTGTCCCGCTGAAATCCACGGCTGATTCTGCAGAGACCAGGTTTGTGAATTCTGATTACATTTGGTTTTTGCTTCAAATGAGATCTGATCTCTTCAGGCTTTATGACCACGCCTTTGTTCATTTATCTACCTGGGCCTGGCCCTAGGCTAGGTGCGGGGTAGAGGAGATGGCTGGAGGAAGTCCCTTCCTTAGAGGCTGGCATAGATCAGTCACTCACCGATCCCTACGGTATGACTTACACAAATAGATCCTCCTGGTCTATTTTCTTTTCTGTGAAATGGGTGCTGGGAGGCCTGGGTTCAAATCCCAAGTCTGTGCCTGGCTGGCTCTGTGACCTTGAGCAGGTCACTGTTGGACTGAGCCTCTGAAAGGTGGTGTAGTTCCATTCTTGCAAGGTGTTCCATTCTTGCTACGTGTGACAGGCTGAGCAGGAGTGTCAGCATACTAGAAAGTGCCCAAGGCGGGTTGAGGGGAAGACAAGCCCGTTGTGCTGCCTGCTGCACCCTGCCTTGGAGAGCAGATGTACCCAGGACCCCATATTTGCACCCACCCCAGGTAGGGAGTTGTCAGCCCCCCACCTGTGGATTGGCTGGGGAAAGAAAAACTAACAAGCAAACAAAACCTCCAGGCTTCAGTGATAATAGTGGAGGTCAGGAATGGTAAGCAGAGCCCATTTCCTATGTTAATGAGGAATTAATGGTGCACACTGCCTGATATCTTAGGGTCTGCATGATTCTGAGGCTCCATGGCCCTGGGACACAGGGCTGTGATGTGTTAATGACACCAGGGGAAAAACTGCAGATAGGACCTCTGCCAGGGGCTTGCCAGGGCCCTTGTCTTTCTTTTGACCACTCCCAGTGGCTTAGCCATCCATTCAGTTTAGCGGTCATTCAACATGTGATTACTGATGTGTCTGCTGTCTATCAGGGAGCGCCCTGGGTGCTGAAATTGCCCCTCCAAAACAAAACAGTGTTCAGGGCCCTTGCGCATCTTACATTCTAGTGGGAACAGATAGGCAGCCAAGAGTAAACATAGTGAGTGAATAAAATAGTGGACGGGAAGGTAAGGTACACTATGAAGATGGAAGAACGCTGAAGCACCCCTATCATGACCCCCAGCCATGGTCTCGGCCAGTGTACTTAGAGCAGCAGGTGACCCTGCGGGGTGGGTGGCAGGAGGGCTTCTGCCCCTGGGGCTCGTACCTGCGGGGAACCACAGAGATGATTCCAAGGGATGTTGTCGAGGAGTGTGTGTATGTGTGTGGGTGTGGGTGTGTGGGTGTGCGTGCGGGCGCGCGCGCGCGCACACACCCACACCCACACACCCACACACACACAGAGTGTGGTTCTGTTCCTGAGCCCAAGAAGGATGACTTTGGGCTAAACATTGTTTGGCATTAGTTGTACTTCCCTAGCTGCCCAGGTAACTAAGTTCTTGTTGCTTCCCTGCCACTCATGCCCAAGTCCTGGGCTTCTGATAGCTGGCTTGAGGGTTTGGGGACTCCAGTGATGGAGGGATGGAAACCACAATTATTGTCATGGGAGCATCCTGCAGTTTACCCCTCTGAGCCCTCTAGGAAAATGGTCTACTGAGCAAATTAGAATTTAAAATAAATATTCATGAGGACAGGTGCATCTGGGTCATGAACATGGAGTTATCACAAGGCAGGGATGTTCTTTGTTTTGAATCAAATATTAACATGTTAATTTCAACAGTTCTTATCTCTCAGAGAGCAGGGAATGGAAGTGTCGGAACTAGGCAGTACTTTCCTGCCTCTTCCCAGTTACCATGGGAATCAGCCAACCAGGGCGGGGACCGTGCATGTGGTCATGAGGATCACTGGTCCTTGAAGACCACACTGCACACTGAGATAACACACCATGCCACCAACATCAGTTCAGAGTGAGCTCTCCCACCCAAAATGAGTTATCTAGATAATAAAATCGTAACCCTTAGATAGCACGATGTTAGCTGACATATTCACTGTGGATGGGAAGCTTTCAAAAGTATGTTTGTCACATACAAGAGCAGATTCTTCAGCTAGAGACTCGGGGTCCTCTCCAGTGGCTCTGCCTGTCACCTGATGGGGGGCATAGAGAAGATGAGCCCAGGCTGCTGTCTTTCCCTAGATTCTCCCGGTCTTGCTGACCATTTCTTTTTCTTTCTTTTTTTTTTTTTTTTTA
Organism: Mustela putorius furo; assembly: GCF_011764305.1. Taxonomy (NCBI): domain Eukaryota; kingdom Metazoa; phylum Chordata; class Mammalia; order Carnivora; family Mustelidae; genus Mustela; species Mustela putorius. The sequence continues at coordinate 37,463,821 of NW_025422005.1, read as the reverse complement.
AAGATTTTATTTGACAGAGAGAGAGAGATCACAAGTAGGCAGAGAGGCAGGCAGAGAGAGAAAGGAGGAAGCAGGCTTCCCGCCGAGCAGAGAGCCTGATGCGGGGCTCGATCCCAGGACTCTGGGATCATGACCTGAGCTGAAGGCAGAGGCTTAACCCACTGAGCCACCCAGGCGCCCCATTGCTAACCATTTCTCCACCTGCCCTGTCAGAGTCAAGCCATATATTTTGACTTTTTACTGGATTCACCCTCCTTTCAGCTTACTGGCTGCTTTTAATCTTTTGTGAATGAGGAAGCTGGAGAATCAGATTTATTAAACATGAGTCCAAAGCTAAACTACATCATTTCAGAGGAGACTACTGAAGCATCCTCCTAGGAGTGAAGTGCATGAATGTGGTGTGGCACCAATTTTGTTGTTCGAACAGGCACTCCGGACATGGGAAGTTATTAGATAGGGGACTTCCGGGGACACAAAGTATCACCGTGTGTTGTGTGTGCACGCGCGTGCGTGCGGGGAGTTGGGGGGAGGGTTGTAATTAGCCAATTTGGTTTCTGTAGGGCCCTCTCCTAGCACAAGGATCCAGTGTGTTCTTCATGGCCCTGATTAGTAGGTCAAAGCTTCCAGGAGGCTGATTTCAGCTCAGTAGGGAAGAATCTGCTAAGAGAGAAATCTGGTCTTAGAACGACTACCTTGGGGGGCCAGGAGTTCCTACTGCCAGAGCTGTTCTAACAAAGGCCAGGTTACTCCTCTGAGCACGTGGTTGAAGAGATTTAAACATCTGTCAAGTGACTGACCTGGTTTTTAAATTTTGAAAATTTTGTCAGCATTGTTGAAGTATAATCAGTGTGTACTAAACGGTCTGTATTTGAAGGGGTAGCCTGAATGGTTTTTAAAATCTGTGTTTGGGGCGCCTGGGTGGCTCAGTGGGTTAAGCCGCTGCCTTCGGCTCAGGTCATGATCTCGGGGTCCCGGGATCGAGTCCCACATCAGGCTCTCTGCTCAGCAGGGAGCCTGCTTCCTCCTCTCTCTCTCTCTCTGCCTGCCTCTCTGTCTACTTGTGATCTCTGTCTGTCAAATAAATAAATAAAATCTTTAAAAAAATAATAATAAAAAAAATAAAATCTGTGTTTAAGGGGTGCCGGGGTGGCTCAGTCCATTGAGCGTCTAACTTTTGATTTTGGCTCAGGTCATGATCTCAGGCTTGTGAGATCAAGCCCTGTGTCGGGCTCCGTGCTGGGCAGGGAGTCTGCTTAAGATTCTCTCTCTCTCTCTTGCCCCTGCCTTGCGGCCTGCCTCTCCCCCACCATCCCTTTAGAAAAATAAAGAAAGAAAAAAGGAAATCTCTTCTTAAGATTGGGCAAGGCTAAGTTATCCAGATGTAAGTCAGCATAATTGTTCGGGTTAGCCACCTTTGTGGACGAATGTTTATGTCCTCCCTAAGTTTGTATATTGAATTCTCAGTCCCCAGTGTGATGGTATTTGGAGAATCGCCTTCGGGTGGTAAGACGGTTTAGATGAGGTCATGAAGGTAGAGCCCTCATGATGGGATTAGTGCCCTTGTAAGTGGAGAGAGCAGAGCTCTCTCTCTCTCTCTCTCTCTCTTCTCTCTCTCCCCCTATCTCTCCCTCCCCCTCCCTGAGACGTGAGGCCACGCACGACATGGCCAGCACGTGGCCATCTGCAAGCCAGAGCCCAACCATGCCTGCACACTGATCTCGAACCTCTAGCCTCTAGAACTGTGAGAAAACATACTTCTGTTGTTTTGGCCACCCATCTATGGTTTCAGCAGCCCGAGCTCAGACAGTGCCTTCTTCCCAGGTGGGGTCCCTTTACTGAGCTTTCGGTCATGTGTCCACCAGGCAGTCTGGGAGGCTCTACCTTTTATCATTCTCACCGAAAGCTGAGGGTAGATATGCTTCTCTCCGGCTCCTGAGGGGAGACCTTCGTCTTAAACAACTAAAAAACGGATGACATTTCATCTGCTGTCAGGTGAGAGCTTGGCAAGTCAGGTGCCTAGCTGTATGGCCATCGAGGCCGACCAGCCTGGGCCGCTGCCTTCTAGAAGGCTCTGGTGTGTATGTGTATGTTGGGGAGCAGCTGCCTGGCTTCTCATGGCCTGGCCACAGCTTCCAGATGTCCCAAGGCACAGCTTTGCCACCTCCCTGCTGTTCGTGGCTGACTCAAACCTTCAGACCCTGCACTGTTGTTCAAAAGGATTTACTAGGCCTCTCTGTAAAGCATGCCAAACAGTTCAAGTGACATGATTGCTTCATGTGGCTGTGATGCTGAGCGTGGCTTGGACTTTTTGTTTCTGTTCATTCCCCGCTTTGTAAATAGTGAGGAGTGTCTGCCTGTAGAACCGTCTTCTTGGTGGGCTAGGGAGGGTAGAGAGAAGGGAATTCTTCCTTCCCTGCTCTGTTCTTCATGGTTCAGGGACTCCCCCAAGTCCCCATATCCTTTTTGGAGTACTGCAGCTCTCTATGTGACCTCAAAGGCCCAGGTTTGGCAGTTAGGGATGGGAGGGGCTCCCACTGACCCTAGCCAGCCCCGGATCTCATCGGGTCAAGAAGGCAGGTGGAACAGCATTTCCCCAGGTACTGAGGTAGAAAGATGGTGTGAAATCACATTTAGAGATTGGGTAACTTTGCTAGAGGACCAGCTGAAACAGACCCCCTTCAAGGTCAGTTTCTTTCTTGGGTTGGGGAGGGGCCAAGGCTGGGGCGGCCGTGGGAGGGAGGGGGCGGTCAGATGTCAGATGTCATCCAGGTGAACCAAGGGCCATCTCGCTGGCCTTCCCTCTGCTCTGACATCTTCCACAGGAGTTTACTAGAATCTCTGGCCCCAAAGGGGATTTTGTTTGTGAGGAGGGGGATGCTTAAGTGAAAGTCTGGATCTGTAATCTGGTTCTGGACCCTGCCAGACATTCCCATCACTTTGGAATGTGGCAATGCAGACCCCAAGTTCTCAGGAAAGTCAGACTCGGGCCCTCCTTGGCACCTTTTACACTCTTCCATCTGACAGGGCCATCTCGCCACCCCAGGGACGTGAAACCACAACATGGACTTGACGATTGAGCTGAACCTATTTGATCAAGTCGTGGAAGAAAAATCAAAGGCTGTTGAGGAGGCATCATGGGCAGGGCGTCAAGTCCCTGAATACATTTCTAAACAAAAAACACTCTTCCTTTGAAGACCAGCTCAGTGGGCTCAGTGCCCTGCATGGCGGGAGAGGTGCTAGAGTCAGGTAGAGCCCCTGGGGTGAGGGGAAGTGGTGTCCACTTGTGGAAGGGGCGGGGCCTCCTGGAGGTGGGGATAGGGTGGCCAGTGTTGGGGTCCGTGGTCCTCCTGCTGCCATAGGGGAGAGTCTGCAGGACGTGAACAGCCCCAGCCTGGGCCCCGCCTTCCGCAGCCGTGTAGAGGATTCTAGTTGAAATCCCAAGGCTGTTTGGCATGAAACAGACTAAAGAGATAGTATATTTATCGGAAGCAAAATGGCAAAGATAACGCCGGTGGCAAGTGATCCCCCTTCAGATGCATTGACGTCCGTGGCTCCAACGGTTACCTCTTGCCTGAGCAGAAGCCTGCACTGGCATTTTGACAGAATCACTGGGGCCGGGGATGCAGTGTGTTTGGTAGGGGAAGTATTTCAAAACATGGCCCTCCAACAGCTCATGGGTGGGAAGGTCTTTGCTCAGTAAAAAGTTTAGACACTGTGTTTCCAGCATTTCGGAATTCTTAATGAAGGTTGTGTCCTTCCCTCAACAACACTGTGGGTGATCTCTGCCAAATCTTCCCACCCTAAAATTGCAGAGCGGCCCAAGCTTCAGGTCTGGAAAATGCCTAGCCCACCCCCGGGAAGCGCTGCCGTGCCTTGGGCGCCCCCTGCGCGTGCTTAGGTAGTGACACTCTGTGTCCTTTTCATCTCGGCTTTTTCATCTCTGCTAATTTCCAAATTGGCTCGTTAAATCTATACATTCCAGACACTTGGGCCAACATTCCAGGGAACCTTTCCACGGACACTCAGAGCAGGAGTACTTTTCAGTGGGATCTGTTTAAGCAGAGGGAATGTGGGGGGAAAAAAAGAAAAGAAGAAAAGAAAAGGAAAGAAAAGAAAAGAAAAGAAAAGAAAAAATCTCCAGAACCAGTGCTCAATCTTCATCTTGCACAGGGAACCTGGGAGGGCAACCTTGCCTTTACCCAGGCCTGTGTCTCTCTCAGGTTCTCTCTTGTCCCATTGGCTTCTCGCGGGGTCTCGGTCTGCCCAGCTTTGGGTCCAGCCCTAGTTCACTTCCTCATGTGGTCGCTGAACTCCCATTGTAGACTGCAGATGACACATTGTTAACAAGCAACCCGGCCAGAGTGAATCAGTCCGGGCACCTCCCGGGTTTCTCTTCTGCCTAGTGCTGTTGGGGCACAAACGTGAACGTGCGTTTGAAACCTGAGCGCAGTGGCCACGGGAGGCGTCAGTCTTGCTGCCTGATGGGTACGTAACACACACATGTGAGCGGGGCACCGGGGAATTTTAGCAGGAAGGAACAACCGCGCAAGAACTGGAAGCAAATAAATAAATAACCCAAGTGTTCAAAGGCCGTTTATCAGCTCAGTTTATCTCCACTGCTCAGTGCCAACTTTTTTTTTCTCAACTTACCTTTTCCCTTCCTCTGACCTTCAGAATTCTTCCCACATTGGAGACTGATTGAAGTTCCTCTGGCCCTTCGTGCCCTTGCTTAAAGCAACGCCTGGTTCTTTTTTCTCTGAAGTGCTTTGGTGGGGAGATCATCTTCCTTTCCCCCAGGAGGCAGCTCCAGGCTGTGGGGAGGCCAGAGAGATGGGTTCTGGCTCCCAGCATCCTGGTCTGTTTATCGCATGTCACCTGGGGCAGGGGGCAGTATGAGACATCCAGGTCTTGCCTGCTGTCTGTCACTGTCTACAACAGGCACATTTTGAACACTTAGTGGGTGCCAGGCCTCTGTAAGGTGGTCTCTGCTCTCGGGAGCCCGTTAACCCCTGCTTGGGAGAGCGCCCATCATATAAATGCAGACACATGTTTCAGTCCGTGTATGTTCACTGCCCGGGATGGACACAGCCAGGACCCAGCAGTGGCCGGCATATAATCAATACTTAATGAATGAATAGATACCGGAATTCCAAAAGTTCAGTTCCAAGGCCAAGGAAAGCAGCCGCCAGGCTTGCCTTGTTACACAGGGAAAAAGGCGCCCACCTGCGTGGTGTGTCTTTGTGCGCCAGAAATAGATACCCGCTCATTGGAGCGCGTGCAGCCCTCCGGGTGGGAGCCCTTGAGCAGGAGTCCGACAGCATCGGTGTGTGCAGTGGCCCTGCTGGGTGGGATGGCGTGTGGGGAGAAACCGAGGGGTCAGGAGCACACGCTGACGCCGAGAGCTTAGGTTCGCGGGCTGATATCACCACGTGGTACCAGAGTTTCTGTCTGTAAAACGGAGGCAAATCAGTACCTACTTTAAAGAGTTGCTGTGTAGCCTAAATGAATCAGTATGTATAAAGCGTTCAGAACAGGGTGCCTGGTACAGAGTAAGTACTAATGAACTATTAGCTCTTTTTCATGTCATTATTATGAGGAGAAAAACAGGGGTCAGGATCTGAGGGTCCGGGGAAGCTGTTGGACAGCTCAGTTTCTGGAAAGGTGAAGGGGTGGGAGGAGGGGGAGCTGTAGTTAGAGACAGATTGTTCAGTGGGCTGTTGTCAGTTTGTGAGTTGAGTTGCTAAGGCTGTAGATCTCTATAGCTCTCAGGTCTTATCTGATGGGGGGTGGGTTCTGCAGTGTTAGAGGCAGAAGGTCATAGGTGAAATCAGGTGGCCAGCAGCCTCCTCCTAGTTCTGGTTCTGAGCAGCAAATACCTACCTCCCAGCACACACACACACACACACACACACACCCCTCACAAAATTGCAGGGAGTGTAACAAACGGTACCCAGGAAACTGGCAAGATCCGGCAGGATGGGCAGTCTGGAGCCAGCCAGGTAGGCCAGGATCCCGTGATTTGTCTGAGTGCCCACTAAGGAAAAGAGGCAGAAACCTGGTACAGGTTGCCCAGTGATCCTGGCAGGCACAACTGAAATCAGGGGTGTGGCAGCCAGACCACATGCTCTGCTCCTGGCATTGCTGACCGGTGGACTCCAGGCCTGGCCTGAGGATCGTGACAACAGAGTTCACGACACCCACCACCAAACAGGAGGCAGGTGAAGAGGAGGCCTGGAGACATCAGAGGCTAATGAGCTGAAACAGAAGGCCGTCAGCTGAGATGACTCTGGGGACGGTCAGGACTTGCATGACTAGGGCCGAGGTATTCTGGGCAGAGGTAGCCAGTCCAATGAGGATGGAAGTGGGATAAAGTGCGATGAGATCCAGAAATATGAATAAAGTCGTGCACCTGGGGAAGAAGCGTGGGATTAGACCTAGGTGTCAAGGCTGGGGGCGAGGGGTCTTTGGAAGCCAAGCTAGCAAGGAAGGGCCAGTGGGCGTGGTTTGAGCAGACTTCTGGTGAGGCCGAAGGTGGCCCAGAGTCTTTACTGTACAGGAGACACCGGGCCCGGGAAGGAGAGGCAGGGTTCTGTAAGGGTGGTGGAAGGAGCAAGAGCTCGGGGCTAGGGGATGATGAGAGGCAGCTGGAGCAGTTTGTGAAGGGCAAAGGTCGAGGTGGACACAGAGGAAGAGCGAGAAAAGGAGAGAAGAGAGAAAGGTTGTGAAGGAGGAAGCGCTTCCTTCAGTCAGGGGCTGATGAGATACTGAAGACATGTGGGGTGTGTGTGTCGGGGGGTGTTCAGGAGGCGAGGCTCCTGTGGGTAGAAATGAATTCCCCTTCCCTCCTGTAGGACTCGAGGCCAGTGTGGAGGGCCCCAACGGACAGACGGCAGGGCAGAGTGGCCCCTGGGAGCTGGAGATAAAGATTCGGGAGTCACTGGGGCAGTGCTGCGAAGCCATGGACTGGGAGGAGAAGAGGCACAGAGAGAAGGGGAGGAGATAATGACAGAAGTGGGGACAGTGGCCATCCTCTGCCTCCATGGCCAAGCAGAGGGAGAGGAGAGGCTGCAGCCCCGGGAGGCCGAGTGCCCGTGGCCGTGCAGCTCCTGCCGTGCCCTGCCTGGACAGCTTCTGCAGCTTTGCCCAGGCTGGTGCCTCTGCTGAAATCCCTGCTTCCTGACACACACATGCACACGCATGCCCAAGTGTGTACATGTGTGCTCACGTGCATAGTGCCACGGAACCCATGGGGCAGACAGGCACAGCGCTTGGTGCTCAGCTAGTTTTTGGATCGTGGCCCCGAGCAGGGAACTAGGACATGTACAGGCCTGGGAAAGCCCTTGTGGGGTGCTCAGCTGTGGCCTTTGAGCCTGCAACCTATGGAAGGTGGAGGGATGCACCCTGTGGTTGCAGCTGCCCGAACCACTCATTTCCAGCTGCCCTTATACCGACTGTCTGCCTCTCCCCTCGCCTGCCCTTTTCCCTGGCATCTGTTGTTTCTGCAGTCTTTTGAAGCTGTGACCCAATTCCTGTAGCGTGAGGCACAGAGGAGGCCCTCTGAAAATGCTTCTTTCAATGCATCGTGGCCTCCTGTGAAGTGAGAGGTGTAGGGGAAGGGAGAACTGAGGAAGAGTGGAGCTCAGGGTGTCTGCTTCTCTGAAGTCTTTGGAACATGCACAAGGGAGGCTGAGCCATTGACTGGAAAGCACACAGGAGTGAGGGGCAGGAGTCCTGGGCTGGGGTTTAGCCCCTACCCAGCCACCAAGCCCAGGTTAGGTAAGAGAAGCAGCAGCTCACATTTTCTAAGTATCTTCTGAAGTCAAGCATGAAGCTTGCCACTTTCAGCAAACAGCATTGTATTTCATTAATCCACAGAGCAACCTGATTCATACACTGATTCATTATCTTTATCTTACTTAAGAACATTGGGTGACATTCCAAGAGATGAGGTGACTCGTTCAAGGTCCCAGAGCTGGCAGGTCACAGGTTACCTGATGGTGAGTTTTTTATTTGCCACCAAGACTGATTTCCACCGAAGTACAGAGCTACATTGGCATCTGATGCCTGGCCATTCCGTAGCCCCGTGAGCCACTGGAAGTGGAAGAGGTTTTCTCCTGTTGGAGAAGAGGCAAGAGCGAGCCTTTGGGAAGGTATGAAGCAGGAGGGAGTCCTGTGTCCTGTTGAGCCCTGCGATTCTAAGAGCAAAGGACCATGTGACTGGAATACACAGTGGTTAGGGCCAAGCTCTGTCTTGGATGCCTGGAAACATTTGACATGATGTCATGAAAAGCTATGAAAGTGTCTCTCCAAAGCTCCAAGGAAGGAATTAGGCTTTTGCACGTACGTATGTGTTCAATTTTCAGCTGTCCTGATTTCTCTCAAAAAAGCCGCTGGTTATTCCTCGGAGCTGGTCCAGGTCCCTCCGTGCTTCATCTGCACTGGGACAGGCCTGCATGCCGGCCTCCTCTCGGCCCATTTTCCTGGGCTCTTGGCGCCGGCAGCTATGGCGTTTTTCAATCACGCACTGTTAGGAGCTAAGAAAATTAAAACACAGCAAGCATTCCCCAACCCTGAGTGATAGCAGGGGGTTGCTGAGTGGACTGAGCTGTAAGCTGGGGTGGGGTGGAGGGTGGGTGGGTACATGCACCAGGCGGAGTCTCTCTTCTGTCACAGCAGAATGAGGCTGTCAGAGGAGACCCTGGCTTTCCTCATGGGATCGTAACAGGAAAGGGACAGAAGAGAAAGACGGGGCCTGACCTTGGGGAGGTCACCGTGTCCCCAGACAGGAGCCAGGGCATGTGGGAGAGCAGTTATATAAGCATAGCTGTAATTGGTCGTACTCATTAGGAGCTTGCAGATACCGAGAGTGGATGAGGGCACGGGTTCGGGAGCCCTGGGATGGCTCAGCTCTCTGCACAGAGCATCCCGCCTGTGAGGGGCTCACCCTGTAGTGGGAGAGACAGGCATGCACATGTGAGTCTGGGGGTGGGCAGCAGCTGTGATCTAAGGCCTTTAGTGTTGGGTGGAAGTCTAGAGGAGGAGGAGTTTAAATCACAGAGAAGAAGAGAGAGAGTGTGACAGATACAGGGACTAGCGGCCAGTGGCTGTTACCAGTGGGAAGCAGCATAATGGGCTCCTTCTGGGAGCTGGGGGCTGAGTGTAGGCCTGCTTGCCTTCTGCCCCCTACCTAGGGGCGGCCAGAGGTCTTTGCCCAGGGTCTCAGTGGAGCCCAGCTGTCAGGATGAGCAGCGAAGGCTCTAAGGAGGGCTAGAGGGGTGGTGGCAGGGGTGAGCTGGGAGGCTACCCGGAGGAGGAGATATAACCATCTGGAACTTCAGTGAAGGAGATGGTTTGGACAAGGAGGAAGGAAAGTAGGGCAGGAGCCCTGTGAGAGCATAGAACCAGGAGCCCAATGAGAATGTGACTTGGGGGTGGGGTGTGACTGAGTGGTGCTTCACAGTGGCACGTGGCACAATGTCTAGCACCTTCGTTGAGTCTGTAGCTCATTCTCAGCAGGGCCATAAATGCCAGGGATTCCTCCCTCGGTCAAGGGAAGGCTCCTGCAGTAGGCGTGTTGCTCTCTGGGCAGGTCATTGAGGACGGTGTCAAGATGAGTTCGAGTCAAGATGTCAGAAGACCTGGCTCCGATGGCCTCAGGCGTGTGCCTGACCACCCTGTGCTTCAATCCAGTGAGCTGGAAAACTAGGATATGGGGGGAGCCCTGGCATTCTGTGATTATCTTGCCTCATAACCTTGAGTGAGGCACATCTCTTCTGGGACTCAGCTGCTTACTTAGTCAAGTAGGGGCAACGAGGCACCTGTCAGCTCCCTGAGCCTTTGGGAGGCTGGAGGGTGCGGCAGTCACTCCAGAGCACACCTCCAGACAAACGTGAGGGCTTGGGAGACGCTGGGACCTTTTCTGACTTGGTGCCCACCAGGAACTGCCAGCCTGCTCTCCAGAGCCAGGTCCTGGCTCTTCCTCTGATCCACTTCCCCACCTTTTCCTCTCCTGTCCCCTTGCATCTATGGACCACCCGGCCAGCTCCACCCCACATCTGGAGGACCTTCCTTGGGCCGCTGGGCCAGGGCCTGCTGCCCTCCGCAGACGCACCCACGCGCCCGGCGGTGGCACAGCCAGCAGACCCCCCTGGCACGCAGGCCTTCTCGCCCTGGGAGGATGGCGTCCAGTCTGCTCTGGGCCCAGGGTCCTGGCTCCAGCGCTCTGAGCCTACTGAGGTTTATTTATTTATCATTTATTTGGGGTGAAATGGGAGAGAATCAGATCCAATGGGCTGTTTTAGAAGCAGTTGGTGAAAAGAAAGGCATGTCTGTTTCTCCTGAAAGAATCCCCTGCATTGTGGCCGTGGCCCCTTGGTTGGGTTTCAGCAGACAATGCCCTCCTTTCTCCCTGTGCCCGACGGCTCGCCCCCGCCTGCCCGCCTGCCTGTCTGCCCTCGGTCCAGTGGGCCTGCCACTGCCCGCTTGACTTGGCTGCTGGGAAGGAAATGCCTGAGGCCCTGACTGATCGGGCCCGTTTAGCCTGGCGTACCAGGCCCGGCAGGTCTCATGGGGCCACCGCAACCCCGTGACCCCCCAGGCCACCCTATGTGGAGCCCTCGTCCACAGACTAGTGTCGAGCGCCCGCCCTGTGCCAGGCACTGTGCCTGCAGAGGTGCAGCCCTTCCCCTCCTACAGTGAGGCTGACATCCAGGCCTCATCCCGGCTGCCTCCCGTCACTGCCAGCTGAGTTCTCATGGCCATACTGCAAGTAGACACATGGAGATGCTAAGGCGGTGGGTGACTCGCCCCACTCACACGGTGGGGTGTCGGTGGCTGAGATGTGGGGCTGTGTCTTTTCACCACTTTGGGGAGAGGCAAAGATCAGTGGGTCAGGAGGAGCTGAGTGACCTCAGTGTGCCCTGTCTGCCTGTCTGTGCTCTCTCTTCCCACCCACCTTGTAACCTGGCCAGAGCCACTCGCTTTGCCCAGAAGAGAACCAAAGTCTCGCTTGGCCTCTGCGTGTTCCCTGTGGGCCTCTTCAGCTTCACAGATACTTCCACTTTGCTTTCCCCTCTCTGGTCTTATTCCAGTTTTGCTGTTTCTTCTTCAGCTCCCCAAACTCATTTCTGTCTCAGGGCCTTTGCACTTACAGCTCATCTGCTTGGAACGTTCTTCTCCAGTGTTGGTGTAGCTGGCCCTTGACAGATGGGGGAGGGGTGTCATTCAGTTTAAATGGTTTCCTGTCACCCATACTCCTCAACTTCTTACCTTTCTCTCCCTTTATTTATATCGTTTGTCACTTTCTGAAACCATAGTGGTATTTCTATCTCCCCTGCTAGGAGGTAAGCTCTTGGCCTAGTCCATTCTAGGAGCTTGGTTAATATATATATATATGATTAGAATGAATGAACGACATCTGAAATGTTACACCTTCATTTTCAGGGACTTTTTATCAGAATATTTATTGTTTTCTTTGGTAAGTTTCTGGGAACTTGAGGACATAGATCTGAAGAGCCATGGCCTAGACAGGTATAGTGACAGTGTGGACCAGTCAGGAGAGGCCCTCAGAGTCATGAAGGAAGTTATGTGGCCAGGCTTCAGGGTCAAACAAACTTAACTGTGGGACCTTGTACAATTTACTTAGCTCTCTGTGCTTCTGTTTTCTCACTTGTAAAATGGGAATAATAATGGTCTTGCCCTCAAAGATTGTTTTGAGAAGTAAATGACTTAATAAATAAAAAGTAGTTAGAATAATGCTTGGCCCACGATAATCTTAGTATTATCTATAATTACTGCTGTTATTTATTAGCTAATTTTATTAGCAGTAGGAGTACAGTTATTATTCCAAGTCAGCTCCAACATGTATAGACCCTGAGCCCTTATGTTAGTCATGAGGATGTATGGAAAAAATACACATCATGTGCTCAGTGAGTTTGTGGGAGCTGAAGACTGATGGACAGAAGAGAGAGACTCTGGGAGTGGGCAGAGGAAGGGATTTACGGCCAGGGAAATGGGGAGTGTGTGTATAACCAAGAGAAAGGAACATCTTAGAAGTTTGAGGGAGGAATACAGAGATTAAAGTACCGCAAAGGGGTGGGGGGAGGGGGAAAGAGCATCTTATTCTGCCACTTGGGAGGTCTTGGAACCTTCTGGAAGGGCGAGGAGTTTGTATTTCCCTTCACAACAAGCCAAATGCCCAGAAAAGGATTGGGGGCAAGGTCTTCGAATTGGGTTTCTTCTCCGTCATTCTCCTGAAAATCCAGATATGGTCCTGAGTTTTAAATCCAAGGAGTGCAGAGAGGTAGGGCGGTCTATGCACTTGGGGTCTAAATCTGAAGGCTGTCCTGTACACTCTGTCTCCTTGCCCTCTGGTCAAGGGCATTGGGAAGTGAAACATTAATGGCCCGAGAGAAGCCATTAATTGAATTTTCCCCCAGGTGCTCCATGTGGTACAGACTGGCTGGGGAGAGTTTTAGACAATTAATTTTGGACTCAACCCTTTTTACCTTTTAGGATACCTTTTGCTTAGGGGTCTTTTGTTCCCATCTGCTCCCCCTCAAGGACATCCTCAGCACGCCCTCATCCAGAGAATGCCCCGAGGATAACAGCCCCTTGGCCCCAAGATGCCAAGAGCCCGTCCCCACCATTTCGTAGTGTTTGACCCCAAAATTGCAGAGACCGTGTCAGCAGCATTTCAGGACTCTCAGCCTCAAGACTACAGGGACCGTGGTTCTCAAATTGTGAAGTTCGGTTGCCACGGTTTTTAGAGCCCGTGTTGCGAAGCCCCGCAGCCTCCCGAGGTACTTTCCTGACCTCTGACCCATGCTATCTGCTCTGCTCTCACCCTTGCTTTTCTGCCTGAGGAGTCCTGGACTAGGAATTAGGACTGGCCCTGGGACTTCTTTCTGGTGGGTTGAACGAATGAAGCTCCACCAAACCGTCTACCTGGCTGAGCGTTGGTGTCCTCACCTAGAAAATACCAGGCGACGGGACTTCAGAGGGTGCTTGGGGAGGATCGGGATGATAAAGTGCTGGGGAGGAAAGTGCTTTGCAGATGTGAGCTATTCCTGTTTCAGTGCCTGTCAGCCCTGCTCAGCGTCAACATCGTGACACTGGAAAATCCAGCTACGTGCCCTGCTTGTCTTGGCTTTCATTCGCTCCGTGGGCCGTGTCCGCCCTTTGCTGTTTACCCAGATTTTTAACTCAATCCACTCCTCGGCATCTCCAGCCCTCTCGTCTGGTTTCACTGTTTCCAGGCTTTCCTGTGCACGTTCCAGGGGTGCCTGAGTCACGATCAGTCCCTCCTCTGCTTTCGCCCTCTGTGTTCATGCCTGTGTTATAGCACGCCACAAAGCTGCTTTGTATACGGGTCATATATGTATGTGTTAATTATGTTATTATGCTGATTACCTCCTGCCTCCATCACTTGTGGGTCTTTGGTGTCTGATAGCCTTGACTGACCTTGGGCCAGGTCCCCGGTCTTTCTGAATGTCAATTTCCTGACTGTGAACCTGGGGAAAGTAACACATACTTCATAGAGCGTGGCCATTAGCAGTGAACAGAATACTAGCCTTGCAGCATGTAAAGAAGCTCGCGTCACTTAGTAGGTGCTCATAAATACTAGGAGAAGTGGCAAAGTGGGAAGACCCTAAGGTCTGAAGCTAGGCTCAAGCCGCAACTGTGCCCCGTTAGAGTTGTGTGACATTAGGCAGGCTCCTTAACTCTCCCACACCTCAGCTTTCTCATCCTTAAAATCCTTAAACTGGCGTAACAGGGACCGCAGCAAAGTTTAGTGCGAATGTGAGTCAAATGCGTGGAAAAGAGCGGGTATTTAGTAAACGGCACCTGTTAGGGCCCTGCTTCACCTCCTTATGGGAGAAACCTAGTCTTATTCATCTTTGCGTGCCCCATGTTGTGTATGCTTGTTGTGCATAGCACTGCATAGTCTCTGAAATTAATTGAATTAGCAGAACTAATAACTCAGATGGAAGAGACCGCAAAGGGGAAAGAAAGGAGCCTCTAAGGCTTTGAGAGAACAGAGGAGGGAACTCGTGCCAGCTCGCTTCCCGGCTTTATGAGACCAGTGTCGCCCTGGTACCAAAACCAGATGAGGACATTACAAGAAAAAAAAAACCATAGACCAGTATTCCTCAGGTCATGAGTGTGGATCAAAATTCTCCTCCAAATATTAGCCAGTGAGGTCCAGGGATATATAATAAAAGGCTAATGTATCAGAATAGAAAGGAGGTTATCCTGGGAAGGCAAGGCCGACATAATGTTCAATAGTCAACCAGTGTTAACTTACCATCTCGATAGACGAAAGAAGAAAACCCATATGATAATCTCAGTAGATGCAAAAAAAGGCTTTGATGGAACTCAATCTGTTTATGACAAAAACTCTCAGTAAACCAGGATAAGAAGGAACTTACTTGATCTCATAAAGGACATCTATAAAAACCCTGTGGTTAATATCAAATATCATGGTGAAAATGGAATATTTTACCTACGATTAGGAACAAGGCAAATCACGTATCCGATAAAGGACTTATAGGCAGGATATATAAAGAACTCTCAAAAGGCAGTAAGAAAGTAAAGATGATCTTTTAAAAAATGAGCAAAATACCTTAACACTTCTCAAAATAAGACACAAGAGTGACAGATAAGCACGTGAAACAATGCTCAGCATCTTTAGGGAGTTGGCAAATGCAAATTAGATCTGCAGCGAGGGACTCCGCCGTACTTATTAGCATGGCTCTGATGAAAACCGACAGTACCAAGTGTTGGCGTGTTTGCGGAGCCGCTACCGTTCTCTTGCGTTACCGCTGGGAATGCAAAGTGGTCTGGCCACTGTCGAGACAGTTTTGGAGTTTCTTATAAAGTTAAACATACACTCGCCACCCCCAGAAGTCCCACTTCTAGGTGTTTATCCCAGTGAAACCAAAAGCTGCGTTCACATGGAAACTGTACGCAGATGTCTGTAGGGGTTTTATCTGTAATAAGCCCACACTGGAAAAACCCAGATGTCCCTCAGCAGGGGCATGGGTACGCACACTGCGGCGGGCCCATCTGATGGGATCCTGCTCAGTGATGGGACGGGAAAGCTACGGAGGCAGACGGCACTGTGGATGGATCGTCAGCGGCGTTATGCGAAGTGAAGGAAGCCGAGTGCCGGCTGTATGCTGTGTGGTTCATTTCTATGGCATCCGGGGAAAGGAACAACTAGAGAGACCGAAAACAGTAACAGCTGTTGGGGGGTGGCAATGGGCTGACTGCCGAGGGACACGGGCGAATTCTGTGGGGTGTTGGAACAGTTTTAGATCTCAATTTGGGTGGTTATATGACTGCACGTGATTAGCAAAACTCAGAACTAGACCCTAAAAGGGTGCATTTTACTGCGTGTCAAATATGTCTTCATAGGGAAAAGAAAAGAAAAAAAGCTCCAAGAGCAGGTTAGTAAAGTTGGAAGGCCTTTAGAGAAGGGAAGTGGTTTACAGGAGGTTTCTTCCTCGCCCTGGAAGATGGCAACGACTTCCCTGTTGCCTTCCCTGCCCTCCCGCCTTCCTGCCCCAGAGCGTCAAAAAGAAATGCTCCCCACTGCCTGAGCTGTGAGATCTGAATCTATCCCACGGCTCCCTAGACCCTCCGCCCTCTGCTCCCTGCCCGCCTGGCTTCCAGGCCCCTCCTCATTCAAGGAACACAAGTGCTTTGCATTTGGTCCCCAGATCAGACTCATTCCCAGGTCAGTGCCTTTGGGGGCTGTTCCCTTTTCTGAGAATTGCAGCCCTCTTTCTTCTATCTTCTCCACCTCCAGGTCTCCCTGCGATGCTCCCTCCTAGGGAGCCCTGGGACAGAGCTGCATCCCCTTCCTGCTCACTGTTCCCGGGTCAGTCTCCTTGTCACAGCTCTGACAGGTAGCCACCGCCTTGCGCCGCTCACATCGCCCTTGGTGGGGGAGGGGAAAGCCTGTCGCCATGGAGTGCTGAGAAAGGCTTGTCCTCCGGGCCTCCGGCTGCCATGCCTTGGAGATCTGACCCTCCGAACCGAGGCTGTGCTCCTCCCCAGCAACCCCGGCCCCCGGAGCACAGCGTCTGTGCTGGGACCTCACGATGCCAGCCTAACCCACTCTGCGTGCTGTCTCTGTTGGGCCAGCTGAGACTTCCTCCAAGGGGCTTTGGTCTGCTGCTCTTCCTTCGGTCCTCCTTGCCCCCTCCATCCTCTCTCTTCACCATGAACAGCCTTTCCACGGCTTCCATGAAGACGCTGCTCTGCCCCGCTCTCCCTTGATCTTTTGCAAGCGTCACTCCCAGTGAGTCGCTCACACATCTGCCTCTGTCTTGGCTCCTGCTTCCGGAAGGACTTCTCATTGTTCATTCCATCCCTTGTTGGTCTTTACTTCTTCTACCGCTGGCTCTTCATTCATTCATTCACTCAACAATGACTTTTCCAGGCCCGCCATTTTGCTGTGCCCAAACAGCTCAGTGCCAAGGTCACTCTCTCCCCAGAGCACCCAGCTGGATCCCCCTTATCTGCCTTTGCCTCCTCCAGCACAACCACACACAGGAATTCCATGTCCCATGGCCTCTCTATTCCTGGACTCATACATCCCTGGGTCTTGAAATGCTATCTCTTACCCCCTAAGTAGCTTCCTCCTTCCAGGCCTTCCATGAATGAGTCCCAGGCAGTGGTACCAAGCCTCAGGGACTGCTCAGGACAGCTCACAGCATATGTCAAGGGTGCAGAAATCACTGGTTGGTGTCTGAGTGACTCTCACATGACTGTTGCCTGGGTTGACCAGAAGAGGTAATGCGTGTAAAACAGCAAGCATGCGGCCTGGCAGGCAGTGGGTTCACGGTAAATGCCTACGGCTGATTTCCAGTAAATTACGCTCGATGTCATATCTCACAAGTTCGAGCTGATGTTTCCTTCTATTGTATTCTGTGGTTTGTTTTTTCCCTGATACATCTTTTACACTTGGGAAAGAGAGAGCTGGTGAAAGCTTCTTACTCAGTTCTTTCCTGAGACACAGGACACAAACGCACATGCCTCGGGCAGTGCCAGTCCATAGTCTGCACTGGGCAGATGGTGGCAGTCTCTAGTCAGGGGACCGAAGGCCTGGCTCTGCTGGTGGCTCATCCTTTTGTGGGCCTCAGTGTCACCTGCCGCCGGTAGGAGAGAATCAGACTGATTCTCACAAGACTTATGGGACTCGGGTTCCGCAGTAAAGTCCAGAACCAATAGAAATGAGCTTGGGTTTGCTTTTTGCTTTGAAATTACTTGGGCTCTTTTTCCACTCCCACCTGGTTTGTCCATGAGGGCTGAGAATTCATCTCAATAAACACTTTATAATTTGGTATTAGTTACATTTTATAATTTACCTGTGAGGGGAACAGGGTGTCTTTCACTTGCATTTGATGTTTCTGGCCAAAAGTGGGGGAAGCAAATCAGTGTTGATCAAATGTTAGCTGTGTGCCAGTGTCCTCGTGTAGGGAATTTGTGTGCATGTTCTTGCTGAACCTTCAGAACCCCTTTCTGGGGAAGCTGATGTTATCCTTGGGTATTTGACTGGGAAACCAAGACTCAGAGAGTGGAAGGAGCTTTCCTAATGGCTCGGAATGACCAAATGATTGAATTTTGAGCCCACGGCTCCCTTGCTCCAAAGCCTCTGCTCTTCTTTTGAGGTTAAGGGCTCTTGCCTTCATGCTTTCAATAAAAGAAAACAAAAGCCCAACAGGTAACTCTAAACTATCCTGAAATGACAACTCTGCAAGTACTTGGGGACAGAAAGTAAGCATGTGCCCTTAAGGAGCCGAGTTTAAATCCCAAGTCTGTCCTTACTGGCCTTCTGGTCTTGGACAAGTTCATCAACTTCTTCTGCTTCCATCTCTTCATCTGTGAAATGGGTACAATACTAGTAACTGTTTCTGAGGTTGTTGTAAATCGTTTCTAAGTTAGTATGCATAGAGAGCTTATAGTCCTGCCTGTCTGGTACCTGGTAAATGTCCCAGAAGTTTGGGGGATTATTATCGATGTTATTATTCTTGTTGTTGTGGCCATCATGATCTAAGCCTGGGACTTGGATGGTTTCCGCAGGCTCTTCTGTTCTGGAGGGCGCTAGGTGGGTGGCGAGGGATGTCCTTCTGGGGGCTGTCATTGCAGCTGTCAGGCCACGGTCCCACCCATTTGACTCATGGAGAGGGACGGCATGGCGCCTGAGCCCTGCTTGGCCAGGGTGACCAGAGTTTCCTGGAATAACGCTTAATGATTGCTGGAGCAGGACCCTGACAATGTATAAACACCCCAGCTGTGGAGACACTGTCTTCTCTGCTCTGGCCCCATCACCCCGCCCTACTCCTCCCAGCCCCTGCCTTGCTCTGTCTTAAGTGCTCAAGTGCTCTGGGCTGATGAGCCCAGGAACCGCCCTGCTGCTTCTCCAGGGAAGCAAGACGGTGGGAGACAGGAGCAGGAATGACATACCTGGGACTCTTGGCATCCCCGGTGAGTCAGGGCAAAGGGGGCTAGAAGTTCTCTAGCACCGGGTGTGAGTGATCAGGCGAAACCAGGTCTCCAAGTCATCACTGAGAGTGCTATCCTATTGATTAATGTTTGTTGAACACTTACATACACTGGGCATTGTTCTAAGAACTTCACAAGTGCACATTCATTTAATCCTCACACTAAAACCCAGGGGGTAAGTGCTGTGATTATCCCGAGTTTGTAGATGAGGAAACTGGAGCACACAGAGAGGTGGAGTAACCTGCCCAGGGGTACACAGGTGGTGTGCCATCCAAGCCACCGGGCTGCAGAGCTGCCGCACTGAGAGAGGAAGGCAAGTTCATTGGCCCCTCTCAGGCTTGTTTCCTCCTCCAGGCAGCCCCAACACGTAGGTGAGGACTATTAGCTGGGTCTATAAAGGGGAGGACCAAAGCTGTGAAATGACATGGCCAGGTTCACACAGATAGTCTGTAGCCAGATTAAATCAGAACTCAGGTTTCCTGGCTCTTTGTTCAGTTTTCCCAGCATCCGGCTCTGTGTGTGTGTGCGCGCGCGCACATATTTTGTGTGCTCATAAGCACACATGTGTCTGAGTGTGTGTGCAGGTGTGTGCATGCAGGAGAAAGTCGGGTGAGCTGGGGGAGGATAATGAGACACCTGAAGACAGAAGCTCAGAGATTCTAACCCAGGGAAGCATCCCGGCTCTACCCCCGAGGCGCTGGGACCTTGGCTGGGTCCCTTCTGGTCTCCCCTGTCTCTGAGTTAGGACAAGCGATCGGCGAGGAGGGTCTCTGGCACTCTCTGCTGCTGAGGGGCTGTGGGGCACAGGGAGGGGTTGGGCCCGGGGAGGTGCCCCAAGAACAAGATGTTTGGGACTGAATCAGACAGCCGGCAGTGGGTGAGTGTGGGCAGGGAGTGTCCTTCATACGCCCCGACTGCTCTTCTGGGCTGGGGTCCAGGAATAGCTGTGGTGAGAACTACATTTTTAAAGTGGGTCTTAATGTTTTTCACTGCTGGAAAATATGCCATTATGGGCATTTTTCCCCTGCAAATTCCTGGACTGCCATGCCCCCCAAGCTCCCCTCCCACACTGCTCACTTTCTTTTCTCTCTGACTGAAGCCTGTCTATTTTTATTCCCGCCCGCCGCCTCTGTCCCTTGATTGCACACAGAAGAGCCGACTCGGGTCTCATCACCATCTGTGTCAGGAACATGTGACTCGGTGCATGGCTGGGCAGCGAGGTCCCGCCCAGGAGGCCAGGCTGGCTGATGGGAGCAGGGCACAGACACCGGACCTGGCACTGCCACTCTTCAGTTCCCAAGAGGGATGCGTTGTGACTGCCACCAAGGCTGAGAGTGGTGACATGGTGGTTGACATGTGGCCTCTGCATCAGATAGCTATGCTCTAGCTCAGTGCTTTCTGAGGCCTGCAAACCTGGGCAGGCTCTTCTAGCATTCTGTGCCTCAGTTTCCCCATGTATGAAAATCGAGGTAATATTAGTCCATAGTAGCTCGCAATATATGCCATCGTCCTTTTATTGGTTTTGGGGTACTCACGGTCTGACGAGGGGGGGGAAGGGTAACCACCTGGTATCCGGGAGACGAGGGCAACAGCATCTTGCTGCATTGGAGTCCTGTAGAGGGCTGGGTACCAGCGAGCATCTTTCATTACCCCTGGGGGCTCAGGAGATAATTTCCAAGCTTGGTCCTTGAAGAGTCAGCATTGACAGGACAGAGAAGATGCCTCAGGGTGTTGCAAACAGAGAAGCAGAGAGTGTGAGCCGATTCAGCCCTGGAGAGCTCAGGGTGCCCAGGGCCAAGGAGAAGCCTGAGGCTGTTGGGGTGAAGGGGCATCAGGGATGGGGTGGGACCTCAGGCTGAAAAATGAGGTTGGGGCCAGACGGAGATGGGCCTTTGGGGTGGTGCTTTTCCTGGGGACTCTGAGGCCCTGCAGGGTTTTTAACTTTGCTTGGCTCTCGGAAGGACCATTCTGGGTGCAGGGTGGAAGACGGACCAGAGAGAAGCAGCAGGATGCAGGAAAGTCAGGGAGGAGGCTGTGGAAAGATGCAGAAGAGGGGTCCTGAAGTCCTGGGCTGGAACAGGCCCGGGTACATAACATGTTCTGAGTACAAGCCGCCGTGAGACGCGGGGAGGAGGAGACAGACCTAGCGGTGTGGCCCTGAGTCCGTTGGTTGTCCTCTGGGGACTTCAGTTTTTCCATCTGTGACAGTGGCATTGAAATAGTCTTGTGATTAATATCAGTGCTGGACTCCTGACCCACTTCTCACTAGCTGGGTGATTCTGAGGGAGTTACTTAACCTCTCAATGCCACTGCAATTTTTAGCCTTAAAAGGGGTTGACAGTAATCTGTGTCTGAAAGGCTTGTTAAAGGGATGAAAAAGAGATCCAGACAGAGCACAGTGCCTGGCACGTAGCAAGCCTACACAACCGTTCTTATTGCTGTTATTTATTGAGGGCTTATTTATTATTATTACTACCACTATTTTTTAAAATACTTTCTTACCGGGCCCCTGGGTGGCTCAGTCAGTTAACTGTCTGTCTTCGGCTCAGGTCATGATCTCAGGATCCTGGGATCGAGCCCCACGACAAGCTCCCTGCTCAGTGGGGAGCCTGCTTCTCCCTCTCCCTCTGTTCCTCCCTCCCACTCATGCCTCCTCCCAACAAATAAATAAACAAAATCTTAAAAAAAATTAAAATAAAAGCTTTTCTTACCATTCCGTGATCATGCAGTATTTATGTACATTCCCCTAGGAGCTGGCCCTGTCCATCCTTACCTCCTTGTCTCCCGTGCCCTAGGCTGCTCCCTGAGAGCCTTCCCTTTGTTGTCATATTGGCTTTTATTGTGTTTCAACTCCCCAAACTTTGAAAACTCTCTGCCATCAATCCTACCTTCCCACTCCAAATCCTGTTGAAAGTGGAACTGATGAATTAAAAGTAATGAGAGAATCTTGGCGGGTACGGGGGTGGGGTGGGGGTGGGGCTTTAGGAATTCAAGGCTCTTACAGTGTGATGTCTTTCCCTAAGCTGTTTCCTCCTCTTGATGTGCTGTGTGTGTGTGTGTGTGTGTGTGTGTGTGTGCGTGTGTCTGTCTGTCTCTTTCTCTCTCACACATGCACACACGTTCCAATGCACACACTCTCACTTTTCTATCTGTGGGATTGAGAACCTGTCAAAGTTAACCCCTTATCCCACTTCTTCCCAGAAGTGTGTGCACAGTCCCCACCCCACACTTCAGAAGTGCCATTGGCTTCATGCTTGAGTTGAACGGAAGCCAACCTAAGTCTGTTACCTTTACGGTTGGGCATGCTGGATCCCACTGAAAGGATGGTGGTAGCCCCTTCACTCCCTTCCCCAATTCCACTCCCCGAGAGCAGGATTCATGTGGGATTTCCCCAGGCTGTCAGTAAGGGAAAGTCACAGGACACACTGTTTCTCAAGGCAGGAGGGAAAACTGTCTTTTCCCAATGGTTCCAGAAAGAATGCGCACCAGAGCATGTGTGTTTGTGCACTCCTGTACCTCCCACCTGCCAATTATGCTCAGCCCAAGGTTCAAGACAGAAGGGACCATAGTTTTCAGACAAACAGATGGGGAGGAGAAAAGGTTAATGGACTGTTCCAGAGAGGGCTGGTGTTGGGACTAGAAGAGCTTGGAGGTTTTGTGATTCTTTAATTCTGAGCTCTCTCTTCTTTCTCCCTTGCTCCTCTCTACTCCGACCTCCACCTGCTCTGCCCTCTCTGTACACCTGTAGCCTGAACCCCGTCGTAGGCACAGCACCTCGAAGAAAGAAGAAGCCCATGAGTGGGCTGTGTGTCCTCTTTTGTTTGGCTTCTGGTCTTTTCCAGTCTTGAGTTCCCTTTTGCCTCACCTAATTTCCCTCCAGCTCCACTCTGTGGGCCTGTGCCTGGGGCTTAGTGGCTACGATATGTAATTTAGGTCCCGTTTGCGGCTGGCGAAAGATATAATGAGTGGTAGAGCTGGAGAATGGTAATCTTGTTGGAGACCGCTGTGGGATTGGGGTGGGATTGGGGGTTCCCGTTTCCTCTTGGAAGGGGAAGTCTTGACAGATGTGTGCCCTCCCCCCCCCCCCAGCCCACCACAGCCCCTCACCACGTCTGTGCTGGTTGTTTCCTCTCCCTGATGTCTAGGTTTGGGATGTTGCCCTCTGTCGTCAACTGCAGATGGTAAGAGCTTCGTTTGAGGGCAGTTGGCACCAGCAAAGCCGGAGGCAGGATGATCAGCCTTGAGAGGAGTTGCCTCTGGGTACACACCGCCCTAGTCTCCATGAACCCTGCTCCCTCGTTGGGGATCTCAGTACTTCCACGTGCTGTGGGAAGCTTGTTTTTAAAAATTCTGTCCATGTTAGAAAAATGAAAGTGTAGGGCCCTGCCTCTAACGCCCTCTGAATTCCTTCCCTCTTCTGTGCCTGTTTCTTGGTCTATAGTGAAGATGATCCCTGTGTATGGGCCAATATGTTGGAGGTGGTCTCCATGCACATATTCCTTACAGCATTACGATAGGTACTAGTACCGTCCCCATTCTA
The DNA here is from genome assembly GCF_011764305.1 of Mustela putorius furo. Classification (NCBI taxonomy): domain Eukaryota; kingdom Metazoa; phylum Chordata; class Mammalia; order Carnivora; family Mustelidae; genus Mustela; species Mustela putorius. The sequence continues at coordinate 37,440,768 of NW_025422005.1, read as the reverse complement.
CAGATGAGAGAATTGAGGCACTGAGTGGTTAACTTGGCAATATCACTCAGCTCATAAATGGGAGAAGCAGAATCCCTGTGATAACGAGGGAGTGTGGTGGATTTTTTCAAGCTCCCCTCTGGGGACCTAATTTTTCCATGTTCTGATTTTTTTCACACTCCTTTTCTTTTGTCTGTGTGCTGTCCTGCAGTAACTGGAGACACACTTTCATGTAAGGTCTACCTATTCTTTTATAGCCGGCTCTTCCATGAGCCCCCAGTAACTTCTCCAGTCCTAGTAAAAGTCCTCATTGGCATCTGGGTCCCCACATGCCCGTCTGTCCTTCCTCTCACACCTGCCAGGTCCTCCGTTCTTCTTTCCTCTTGTTTTCCCACTTCAGTGCACTGAGAGCTCATAGCTGAGAAAGGGGCAGGATCTTGGCCATCTCTCTGGCTCCCTCTGCCCCAGTGTAGGACTGGTATTGGGGTAGACTATTGTTTGATCCACACTCTTTGTGAGTCTGTAAGTGATGAAGCATCTAGTTCATGATCTCAGCCCCAGGGCAGCCAGTCTTCTCTCTGATCTTGGTCTGCAAGAGCATCACACCCTCTGCCTGCAGCTGAGTCTGTCACTAGGAACGGCTTTCTCTTCCCTGATGTCACCAGAGGTAGAGGGAGAGATCTCATAATTCCTGAGCCCCTGGGCGGGGAGCGGGGGAGACCATCCTGCGTGGTTTCCCATATGTTCTCCTGGTTATTCCTCCTAACAACCCTGCAAAGCAGCAGCTCTTAGCCCCATGTTTGCATTGGAGACTCCGTGAAGGGAAGTCCCTGGTCTGGGATTACACAGCTAACAGAGTGGCAGAATAGAATTTGAGCAAAGAGCCGCCTGCCTCTAATGTCAATGTTCTTTTCCTCTGTGGCTTTATGTCCCAAATCTGAAATTACAGTACATGGTGGGACCTTCGGGGTGCCTCTTCTGGGCATAAGAGATCATTTAGGACATAACGGTTTAGATGCTTCCATATTGGGATTGCTAGGCCATCCCAGTGACATAAGTGGCTGTGGGAGAGGGTATTTGAAATTAGGACTAACCCAGAAAACACTGGTCTTTCAGTCCCTGCAGAGATGTGGCATTTTTCTCTGCAGTCACATCTTGCTTGCTCTTGAAGCACGTGCCCCCTGCTTTTTCAAGTGTATTTAAATATGCTGCCAGTAATAGACGACCGCCCTCATTGTCTGCCCGCTCTGTACAGCACGTCATTCGTCCATGAAGTGCATCAGTGGTCAGGTCCTGAGCACCCACCTTTTGTGAGGTAGGACCTGCCCCTCTCCCCCGCCTGCCCACAGGAATCCTCTTCTCTCGAGGTGCCGTGCAGTGCCGAGGTGTGCCAGCAGCTGCCCTGAGCTTGACGTCTCGTGTGTGAATCTTCAGAATTCCCATCTAATGCCATTGTTAGACAGTTCCTTGATCTTAGATGAGTCACTTAACACCGCTGAGCTTTTGCTCCCTCTATCAAGTGTGGGTAAGGCCCGTCTCTCTCGCACAGGGATGGGGTGAGGCATAGACAAGATAATGTACATCGTGCACATAGCAAAGGCTCTGGCAAGAAGCAGAGAGGGCTTGTAGGGAGCAGAGGGTCACTGACTACCTGCTGTGGGGTCCGGGGAGGCCTGTGGCAGGAGGTGACAGCAAAACTACCTCCTGGAGAGGGCGGGGGAGCGGGGCAGGAAGAGGGAAAAGGGCATTGGCAGGCTTGGCCTGCGTTCTCCAGGGTTCTCCAGGGGCCCAGTTCCCTAGGAGCTGTATCTTCTGCTGCTTCTGCCTCAGACTCTGCGTTCTGTTTTGAGAGGGGATCAGGCTCCTCTGAGTCCCACCTCAAAGTCTCTCCAGTGGGCAGGAGATGCCTGCTGGGGATGCTTACTGGAACTCCAGGCCACCAGAATCCTCCTCTGAGTCCTATGTCTGGCTCCGAACATCCCCCACCCCCACCCACCTTGGAAATGTGGCCGATGACGAAACGGAGACATCAGTCCCGTTTGTGGCTCCATCAACTTTGGAAGCAGATCATGGGAATTTTCTGAATCTGGGCCCCCAGCCAGAAGGCATTTATAATCAGACATGGAGCAATCATTAGAGCAGAAACAATAAATTACAACAGCACCAGAGAACTCCCCAAAGCTGCTCACGCGAGCGGGAATCCAAGGAGCAGGAGGCAGGAGGAGCAGGAGGCAGCCGGGGGCCCTCCCACCCTCGGTCTGTGACCCCAGACCGCTGTGGCCAGAGGGCTGCAGCAGAGCCGCCTGGCTCGTGTGCGCTGCAGGGACCGCTGGAGGGGGCAGGGGAGTGGGGAGGGGTCTTCCACTGAAGCTTCCTCAGGGTCAGGCCATGGAGAGGGTGTGAGGTCAGCCTGCTTAGCTGGGAATCAGACCTGCCATGCGGTTTGCAAGCAGTGGGGCTGTGGCACGTCACTGCCTCTCTGCAAGACTTGGTTTCCTCATCTGTGAAGTGAGAATAACAGTATTTCCCATCTTCCGGGTTGGCTGTGAAGATGAACCTGTTTAACAGAGGGCAAGGCCTGGCACATACCAAGTGCTTCACCATGGCAGTTCTGCCCAGCCCCTGCCTTCTGCCCTCTGCCTGTGCTGTGCCATCCATGACCATTTTAATTAAAACTCAGCTGCATCCTTTTCTCAGCTGCCCCAGTGCCACACACAGACGTTGAGTGTTTGCTGTACACAACGGCACAGGTACTGAACATTCGCACCATCTGGCTGCCCCCAGGTCCATCTGCTCTGTGGGAAAACCTTGGGCGTTTAGAGTCGTTGGCGTGGACCCTGGGGTCACAAAGATATTGAAGCCGTGCTGTCCCTCAAGGAGCTCTCAGTCTGCCAAGAGAGAGGGGCAAGCAGTGTGAGCAATGCCCGGATGCTAGGCCCAGAGGCAGGGCACCGAGAAAAGCCTAAAGGGAGTTGGGAGAAGGTTCTCTGGAGGGAGAGCACCTGAGCTGATAAAGGAGGTAAGGTGGAGAATGACATTCCAGGTAACGTAGCCGAGGGGATGGCAAAGTTGTTCAGAAAGTTGTTCAAATCTGAACAACAAACGTGTGAGACCTCCAGTAGCTCATGACTTCGCAAAGCATGGAGTGCCAAGTGTGACTGACAGGTGACGGGCCACCTCTAGGAGGGTCCTATTTGGCGAGGAGGCTGGAGACAGGGCTCAACACTCCTGGTCTAACTGCCCCACTCCTCCTTCCCCCGCTGGTGCTGAACCACAGAGCTCAGATCCAAAGAGGTTTGTCGTATGATCCAGGCCTGAATGGCTAGAACCATCCATCCTCTGAGCGAGTCACTTGGCAGCCGGCAGCATGTGTTATCCTTCCAACAACCCACATGAGGATGAGGAAGCAGTGAGTTGCCCAAAGTCGGCCTGCCAACGGGAGTCCTTGCTTTGGTGCTGGTACCCCTGCAGTTTTCTCCTACGGAAATCATGGAGATCCTCATCTGTCCCGATTATATTGCACCCCAGCTTTGTAAGCTTTCTGTGGCATCTTCGATTCACGCTTAGGATGAAATGCAAAGCCTTCTCCGTGCTCTGTACGGCCTCCTGCGATCCGACCCTGCTGGATCTCACCACATTTCCCACCTCTGTTCGCCTGCCTTCTGCCCTCCAGCCTCTGTGGCGGAGGCTCTATGGCTGCTTTGCTCTTCCTGGAAAGAAAGAGCCAGCTGATCTCCTTCCCAGTCCGGGACCCTTGTGCTTACTGTCCCCTGCCTGGCATTTTCTTTCCCTAGATCATTCCATGGCTGGCTTCCTCCTTTGTTAAGACCTCTAATCAAATATTACATTTCCAGAGAGGCACACCCTTGGAAAGTAACACCCCTTTCTCTCTCTATCCCTTTACTCTGCTTTCTTTTCTCTGCTGATGTTTGTCTTTGCTTGACCATTGGGCTCTCTATTGCCGTATAGCAAACCATCCTAGACTTAGTGGCTCAATAGTCCTTTTATTATGCTCTTAATCTGTAGGTCAGCAGGGCGAGGGTGGGGGCAAGAAGCACCTTAGGCTATTGTACTCCAAGTACCATCCTTCGAGGTCACCCAGGGGTGTTCAGCAGGCAGCAAGGCTGGCTGGGGAATTTGGGGAGGCCCACTCCAGAAGGCAGGCGTGGTGGAAGAGTGGGTTGAGCTGGGGCGCTCACCTGTTCCACCGAGTCTCAGGGGCTCTCTGCGTGGTGTCTCCTGGGCTGGCTCTGGACTCCAGGAGCGAGCCTTCTAGCAGACAGGAGGTGGAGCTGCCAGTGTTCTGGAGCCCCGGGCTGGGAAACAGAGCAGTGCCTCCGCTGAGTCTCAGAGTAGCAGAGTAGCCCCAGAACCCGCCAAGATTCCAGGAGAGGGGCTGGAGACCTCACATGCTTGTGGGGAGGCATGGCAAAGACTTTGTGGCCACCCCCTCAGTTCGCAGAGTCTGTTTGCTCTTCTGTGTCCCGCGGAATTCGTCAGAATGCGGGCTTCGTGAAGACTGAGACCTTTCTCCTTTACCTTCTGCCTTATCCGTCACCTTTAAAACAGCGCCTGGCATGTAGGAGGGATCAGAGCAGCTGACGAATGAATAAAGAACGAATGCATGTGTAGGTTTTGTTTTATTATTTGAAAATATCTAGATGATTTTTCTTCCTTGGCTTTTTTTGTGTGGAGTCTCAGAGTGTTCTAGAGTAGGGAGAACTTTAGAAAACCTCCATCTCAGCCCCCTGAAGGAATGGCCAGACCTTCCTCTTCCTCCACACCTCCTGCCCAGCCACACCTACCTTATGTTTCCTACCCTCGGACAGGCCTGCTGCCAAGACCCTGGGGCTGTGGTCTTGGGGGACACCAGAGTCCATAGATGTGGGCTCTGGTCCCAGCTCTGCTTACAAACTTCTGGGGGACCCTGGGTCAGTCCTTTTTCCTCTCTGGGCCTCACTTTTCTTATCTATAAAGTGAAAGACTTGGTGTTCTGACCCCTTAGGGCTCTGAAGATACCAGCCCCTAAGTGGGGGGGACAGAAAACATGTGTGGGACTGGAAGCCTGAAAATGTTTTTGGGGGGGATAAGTGATTCTGGGAGGGGGACCAAGGGACAGATAAATGTTAGTCTGCCTCTGTATGCTCCCAGTCTACAGGCAGAGATTTGTGTGTGTCTGCTGTCACACAGCTGGTTTCGAGTCTCCTCCACCAACAGCCCCTGAGGAAGCAGAGTGGGGACGAGGAGGGTGGACCAAGCAGGCCTGGTTACCGTGCCTCTCTTCTCTCTCCCAGCCCCCAAACTGCCAGGGGCTGGCTCGCTTGCTCGCTTTCTTTCTTTCTTTCTTCCTTTCTATCTGCGTCAGGGTGTGGAGCCAGGGAGCCGCTGGAGTCAGCCAGGAGCCAGGCCCTGATCCAAAGGGATCAAGGTGCAGATACCCAGAAAAATCCCACTGCCCCTCAGGAAGGGGCCGCGCACTTTGCTCCTGCCTGCCCTAATCTCTGGGGCTCAAACATTGTCAGAGCCAACAGTTCCCTCATAAATCACCCAGCCTCCTGGTCTTTCTCTTCTTGGGTGTCTTCTACCAGATACCAAAAGGCATTCAGAAAATTGAACACTAACTTCAGCTGACTGTGGCTCAGGGGCCACCTTCGGGGAGGCAGGAGGGGGAGGTCTCAGTGATTTGGAGGGACCTAGAAGGGTCTGCAGTTCAGCCTCTACTCCACACCTGAGCACCTACCTGGCCGGGTTCTAGGGAACCACGGACGAGGGACAGTCTGTCCCATGAGCACTGCAGTGTCAGAGAATCCATGCATATATAGACGGATGGAGCTGGGGGCAGTGGGGAGTGAAGTCTATGCAATAACCAGCTGTTTTCATTCTGGGGTTGGTGCAGGGGATCCTGGGAGAGGGCTGTTGGCTCAAGGAAGCTGGAGGACGAGAAACCTACAGGTAAAAAGCAGCAGGAAGAATGTACAGGTAGAGGAAACAATATATGCAAAATCCCAGGGGCAAAAAAATGAGTGTCAGGGAAGATTCCCTGGAAAAGAAAGGACCCAGGCTGAGTCTGAAAGGGAGGCCTGGGGAGAGGGCATTCCAGCCAGAAGGATCAAAGTGGGCGAGGGTGCAGGTGTGTGAAATACACAAGGCTGTGTGTGTGTGTGTATGTGTGTGTGTGTGTGTACGGGGAGTGGAGTGGGACAAGGACAGAAAGAGCATGCTGTTTGGGGTTGGCAAGCCAATGGCAAAGGCAGCTGGCTGGACAGGGAGCCCTGGAGGGGAGGAGACAGGTGAGTGACTGGTGATGGTGTGTAGATGGGGCCCAGCCCCGGTTGTTCAAGGTGCCCAGAGTGCCATCGTTAGAGCATTGTCACAGGAGCCTAACCCTGGCCAGCCAGCCTCTGCGAGTGCCCCTCTGTGGCAGCCCCTGGGCCAGGTCCTGGGCACTGAAAGCTGAAGGCCGGCCCCTGGGAGTGCAGTCCAGTGAGATTAGGGCAGCTTTACGGAGAGGGTGACACTGGCATCTTCAGTGGGATTTGAGAGGACAGGAGGGAGACCGGACCTTCACGTCCCTTTGGCAGCATGGCCCTAGGGTCTGCCCGGGGCTGGGGTCTGGGCTGATGAGCTGAGCCAGTGGGAAGGGGTCCTGGCTCTGAGCTTAGAGATCGGGGGGCGGGGGGATCCTGAGACGCACCCAGGCAAGGACAGTGCTCTTCTCGAAAGGGTAGGATGAGGGGCTCGCACTGGGCAGGGGTCAGATGGGGGGCTTGGAAATAGCTGGGATTCAAGCAAACAGTGAGGAGACCCGGGTGAGTTAAGGGAGACACCTGGGACTCAGAGCGTAAGGAGAGTCACCCTGTCAGGTCAGTAGCTGAGAGCCAGGACCTCTCAAAAACTTGCAATCCCAGTACCTCGCTTGCCTTATCCTCGTCCAGCCCTACAGGAAGAAATTCCGGTCTTAACCAAAACACAGCTGGAGATGTCGAGGTTGGGGAGGAATTTGATGAAGCGGAAAGAGCATTCTTGGCAAAGGGAACAGCATATGCAAGGGCTTTGAGGCAACAGGGGCCCGCCCACAGAGAACTACAGGTCATCTCATCTAGCCAGGGAGGTTCAAAATGTGAGGCTGACAGGTAGACGGGGGCTTGTAAGTTCTATTAGAGCACTTACGGTTTTATTGGGAGCATCAGTCTGAAGGGGGGATAGGTATGGACTTCCTGGAGTCGATGATGTTTGGGCTGGGCCCTGAAGGGTGTGTAGAATCCAGGCACATGAAAATGGGGAAGCAAGAATGGCCAAGCTCAGCGTAAGGGCCCAAGGGCCTGGGTGGTCACACAAGCAGCATGGGGACAGTGGGTGCCATGTGCCAGGCACTGCTTGTGAACGAGGAGGCACCTGTTCGTGCATTGGCTTCCTGCTAGAGGATTTGGCCGGGAAGTTTTCAGAGTGGTCTAAGGTGATCTAAACTTGAAATGGAAGGCCATCTTTAGCTTTACCAGCCTCGCTGGCCCTGCCTCATCTTTCCCCTCGTCTCAGTCCAGTGAGTGTGCCTGTTTTGTTGAAGTAGAGCGAAAAAGCTGTGTAGTGTTCTCACAGACTCGCACACGGGGGTCACGAGGTATGGAATTCGGAGGCAGTGGAGTGTAGGAAGGACATGACCATGACCTCTAGGCGTGAGGCACTCCCCATGCCAGGCACCTGATACATCATCTCATTTTAATCCTCACCATAATCATAGAAGGTAGCTGTTGGACCCATTTGACAGATGGCAAAGGTAAAGCACAGAGAGCTGAGCTTTCTCCCTGGTCCCAGGGCGTACTGTGGCAGAGTCAGGGTTTGAAGCCAACCTGCCTGTAATCCTCCCTTTGCACCACATGGCCGCTATGGTCCATGTCCACCAGTTATTAACTGTGTGCCCTGCAAGTGACTCAGCCCCACTGAGCCTCAGTTTCTTGACCCGGAACAGGAGTGTTGGCCTCCATGGACTAGAAGAAGGCATTGCAAACTTTACTGTGCTGATGAAGTGCTTGGCGGTCTTGTTCAAATGCACGTTCTAATTCAGAAGGGCTGGGAGGGGGCCCAGGGGTCAGCACTTCTGGCAAATCTCTCAGGTGGTGCTGATGCCTCTGGTCCATGGACCGCACTGGGAGCACCAGGGCTGCTGGGTCATCGCTCAAGTTCTCACCTTTCCACGGAGACTGACTCTTGCTCAGGAGAGGAGTGGAGGCACTTCTCAATCCAGGATCATTCAAAACACCTCTTTCCATTTCATTCAGCTTCCAGGAAGAGGTCAGGGCGAGGAGGCTGTCTCTCCCCTTCTAGAAGAACCAGAGGCTCTGAGGGTACAGGGCTTGCCCACTCCCAGCAGTGCCTGGCCAGTGTTCTTTCCTGTACTCCCCAAGTGTCTCTGGGAGGCAGGGCATTCTCCCTTGGGCAACCTCTTCTTCTTGGGCTCTGAGGGTCCACATCTTCACCAGGCATCTCCCATTCTGGATGGTCCCACAATTCCCTAGCGGGGTGGTCCATTCTAGCCAAGCAGCGGCGTCCTCTGTGGCTGCTGGGGTGTCAGCCTGCTCCTTTCCTGCAGCCCATGTGGCATGAGGGTGGTAGGGGCTCCCTGGAGGGAGGAGCCCAGGAGGAGGAGTTGGCTTACAGCTGGCAAGCCTGTCGTCTTGCCCACAGCCGCGCTGTGAGGCACTGCCACGCTCATGATCTCAGGATAGCTTTAGGCTTGCGTACCTGGAAGGAAGAAGGCATTGGAAGAGTGAATGTTTGCGGATGGATTTACAGGCCTCGTATTTACCTGCATTGTCAGGGAGACGGGGCTGCAGGACTGAGTCACCCTGAGTGGGAAGGCCGCACCTGGCGCCTCTGGTGGGCTGAGCCCACGTGCACGGGGCCTCCTCAGGCCCACTCAGTGTCTGCCCTTGCCTGAGCTCGTGCTGCCCCCCCACCCCCGCCACCATGCTCCATCTTGGTCCTTCTAGGGCCTCCAAGGCCCTTCCACGGGGCTTTCCCACCCACCTCCATCTTTCCTTTCTGTGACCTGGCCTGCAGCCAACAGTCTAGCACGTGCCTAACACAGCACCTTGTGTAGATACATGGACAGCAAGGATTTGTTTGTGGGTAGATTTTGGAACCTTAGAACTAGCCATTACCCTCCAACTGCATTTCACCGCTCGGTATACAGTCAGCACTTAGAAAAGGCTGTTGGCACGGCCTCTCAGAAGGAGGGGGGGGCTGGAGGAGGGAGGGAACGGGACTGAACGCTTTGCACCAGCCTGCAGGGTGGCGTACCCCCAGAGAAGTCACCTTGGCTTCGTTCCTTTGTAAAAATGTTTGGAAGCTGTACCCCACCCAGCGCCCTCCCAGTCTCCCCAATCCCTCTGTACACAGGGCCCTTGGGTGGCAGCGGCTGTGCCTCCTGGCTGGAATAGAACCTACCACCCACCTCTGAGCATAGCCGGTAGCCTCTTAGCACAGTGCCAGGGTCTGGGGCAGTCTGGGGGGTCTGCCAGGGGAAAGGTGACTGAAGGACAGGCTGGCCTATCCTGCTGCCTGGACCAGCAGTCCTGCTAAGCAGGAGAGCTCTGGTAGATCAAGCAGGGTAGAGGCATGAGAATGCCTCCTGGGAGCCAGAGCCCCCAGGTGGCCCTTGCTCCTTTCCAGAGGTGGAAACACCTCTTCCCTGCAGGGTGGAATTGCGGAGGGAAAGCAGACGCATTGTTGGCGCCCGCTGCCATGTGGTGTGGGGTGGTACACCCCCGGGGGGCATCCCAGGCCTTTTTCTTTGTGACATGGTGAGCAGCTGATAGGGCAGAGACTCGCCTTCCCCTTTGACCCCCCAATAGTGCACCCTGCTGGCGGGCTTGTAGACTTTGGGGACGCATGCTTCTCCTCCCCATAAAAAAGAATACGCCCATCAGATAACTTGATCCAAAAGCTAAACAAAATAAGGCCACAGTGGCTTAGCACATGCTTGCATGCAGTAAGTACTCAAAGAAATATTCACTCTATCTCTTGCACCCCCAGAAAAGACTTTACTCTGTAGAATAAATCGAATGACTCCAAGGTTTTCTGTGTCCCCGAGATCTCATCGAAACCAAAGCAAGCCATGAGGCCCCAGATTCCTCTGTGCGACGTACAGTGGAGGGGAGAGCAGTCATAATCTCTCTGGGATGCATTCAGGGAGGGTGAGACGGCAGAGTCCGTACGAACTAGAACCTGGTATGTTCTCAGCTGTCCCCACGTGTTAGCTGCTGCGGCGACCGGTTCTCGAATCTCATGAAGGGAAATGTTAACCAGGATTACTCTGCATATAAAATACAACCGCACTTCTTTCAAGGCCCTTTCCCATGTTCTTTCCCATCCCTTTTCCAATTTAATTTCCCGATGGTTTTTCAGTTCTGTTCTGTTTGAAAAGGAGAGAAGACTCCTTGAGGCAGGGCTGGAGTGCTCCAGTCCTGTCCTCACGCGCTATGAGGAGGCCAGGGGATGGGATGGGTGGGGGGGCGGTGAGGGAAAGTGAAAGGAAGGAATTAGAGGTAGGACTAGTAACAACTAGAATCACGAGAGGTTTCTGGCCTATTTTACGATGTAGAGAAGCTGAAATTTCTGGACTGGGTTTCAGAGGCGTGGTCTGTGTGCTGGAAACATCGGGAGAAGGTACAGTTACTTGCTGGCTGCATGACTTCTTGGGAATCAGAGAATCAAAGTCACTTGGGGTCACAACCTGACGCTTGACTGTGGCCCCAAAATGAGCTGAGTCCTACACTGGCAGTCCCAGCTGCGGTCCTCAGTCACCCTGGGCCCATGGCTGACACAGGGTAAGGATGGTCCCCTGCACCCTTCCCACCGCCAGGAAGGGGAGCACCGGTCTGGTCCTTGCCACCACCCAGGAGAACCCCCTCTTGTTGAAAGAAGCAGCTGGGTAAGCAGAGCAGGGGAAGGAGGTCCTGAGTTTATGTATTCCACACGTGGTCACTTCTGTTCCTCTTTCTGGCTAAGTGCAGGCAGAATTACTCTTTGGAAATGCCACACCATTCATCCAGCAGCTCATGTCAGGCTTCAAGAGCACTTACTTCGGCTGGGGGTCAAGTAGGAGAAGGTGGGGACTAGGTAGAGGATAGAAGGTCTGGGGGCTCTGTCCTGGTGGAGGGGGTCATCTTTTACCAGTGGATGGTACCCGATTGCTATCTTTCTTGTTCTCAGAGAAAGTGGGGTTTGGCTTGAGCTCCTAAGCGGACCGTGTCCCAGGGCAGGAGTCCGCATTCTGATTAATGGATGTTAGCTGCAGTGAAGAGCCTCTCGGCTCACAGAGCACTGCTATGTGGTCTTTTACTTTGGTCCCACATCACAGTCACTGTGGGGAGTGAGTAGACAGGGCAAACATCACTGAGACCCCTTTCACCTGTGGGAGCCCAGCCAGAGCTACAGGGGAGGCCACCGTGTACTCAGTGACACATTCATAATCTCACCTTGGATCCTCAGACCCCAGGCTCTGCAGCTGCCCCTCTGAGTGGGAGTCTGAGGACCAAGTAGAGCTCAGAAGATTCTAGACCATAAATTCCAGGCACCATTTGCATTAGTCGGGTTTCTCTAGAGAAACAGAACCCTCTTGGTATTTCTCTAGAAACAGAACCCACAAGGTTCTTTCTCTCTGGGGAAACACATACACACGTATGTCTATAGAGAGTAAGGGAGAGAGATCTATTTTAAGGACTTGGCTCGCATGAATGTGGAAGTGCCAGTCCAAAATCTATAGCTTAGGCTGGCAGCTGGAGAGCCAGGGAAGAGTTGCATTTTGAATCTGAAGGCAATCTTCTGGGAGAATTCCTTCTCCATCCAGGGAGGTCAGTCTTTTTTTTCCTATTAAGGCCTTCAACTGATTGGACACGGCCCACCCACATTATGGAGGGTAATCTGCTTTATTCAAAGTCTACTAATTTAAAGGTTTATGTCTTCTAAAAATACCTTCACAGAAATAAAATAATGTTTGACCAAATATCTAGGTACCCAACCAAAATTAATACACAAAGTTTACCAGCTTACCATCTCACATCTGAAGAGCCAGTAATAATGGAAAAAACTTTCTCAGCCATCCTTCCCCATGATAGTCTAACAGCTTTGTGGAATAGTTGCGAATGGCAAGGATTAATCAGTTCATCCTGTAAATACACTACACTGAATCCTGACTTTGCACCAGGAACTGGGTTAGGCTCATCAAGTCACCCCCCAGTTCTTTCCCTCTTGAGAATCCAGTGGAAAAGACAGACACTGAATGATAATTACCTGAATCTGTCCTATTTAGTGTCCAGGGTGAGTCGTCCCACAGAGCACAAGTAGGACAAGGTGTGTGAGGATGACTGGCATGGGACCTGGCCTAGAGTCAGTGTTGATTGGGGCTTCTCTGAGGTGGTAACGTTCAAGCTGAGCCCTGAAAGGACAAGCAAGTAGGTCAGGGGAAGGTGGAAGAGGAGAGGGTTTGGGGTCAAGGGGCCATGCATGTGAAGGTAGGGAAGGATTTGGCACATTTGAGACTTGGAGGGAAGCTGGCAGTGTCCAAAGGTTGTGCACTGTGCAAGTAAGGGAGAACCCTGTCTGAGGCTGGAGAGGAAGGCAGAGCATCCACCCCCAAGCTTTCTAGGCCCATTCAGGATCTTTAACTGTAGCCTAAAGGCGTAAGAGCTCCTGCAAGCTTTGAGGCAAGGGAGTCACATGAGCAGATTTCTCTTTTGGGCAAGTTGCCATCAGTGGACTGCAGAGAGTGGACGGGAAGGAAGCAGAGATGTGGGAACCTTAGGAGGTTATTGCAGATTTCCAGTAGGGAGACCGTGGGGGGACTTGAGCTGTGGAAGTGCCACAGGGTTGGATAGCAAAGAAAACATTTGAGGAGCATCTCGGAGGCAGAACCAACAGAACCCCATGGTTGTCTGGACCTGGAAGATGAGGACAAGGGAGGAATGAAAAATGTATGCAGCTGCCTCCCATTAATAAAGTAGGGCACTGAGAGGCCCAGAGAGACGCAGCATTTTTACCCGAGTTTACCCCGCCAGTGATGTGGGAAGCTGGGATGCAGTCCCCACCTGCTGAACCACACCTCTGGCACATTTCTGCCTGGTGGTCTTTAATTCAGCTGGTTCTGCATGGTGCTAATACAGCTAAAGCTTAGACTCCAGGTAGTGGTCCGTCTTGTCCATTCTGAGTGCTTGACCACCAGCTCCATCCCTACAGCCAAGGCCTGAATGATTGCTGCCCGAGTTCCAACCAGGCCCTGACCTTGGCCACCCACCCAGTCCTGCTCTTGGCCTCCGGTGACATCCCGCCCATGGCCTCATGGTTCCGCCAGCCTTCACCTGGGTAGCGAGTGGCGCCTCTGTGCCCGGTGCTAGGCTAGGCACTGAGGCCCAGCTGTCCAGGCGATTGAGGAGAGGGTATAGTGCTGTGGGGTGCTGGGGGCCTGTAGCAGCACAGGCAGCAGAAAGGCTGTGGCTTTGCAGATGGATGACCCCACCTCTGCCCACCATTCTGCTGTGTAGCCATGGACAGCTTACCTGGCTTCTCTGAGCATGTTTTCTTACTGCCAGCCGGGGAATCCCAGGATGTATGTTTTCGTTGAGGTATGGCTTAGAGAATTTTTTTGTACAGAATCTAGCATAGATTTGTTACTCCATAAATATCAGCCTGTTAACTTTTCTTTGCACTCGTTAATTGAACAGCTACTATGTGCCTGGATGTGGGGGCCTTTACTGGGTTCTGGGGGTAAGAGATAACAACCAGAGCCTCCTGGCCTTGTCAGAATTTCTAGCACACTCCCATGCACGGAGACCTGCTTTGCAAATAAAAGGAGCCCAGGAGGGTTTCAGAGACAGTGGCTTCTCCTGAGCCCTACACCATCCATTTTTGGGGAGCATCTTTGCAACATACAACAAAAATCCAGGTCGTTTTAAAATGGAGTGGAGATGCTGATGCAGAGTGGGTGGAGAGAGGCATCAGTCTGGGCCTCTGGAGGGGGACAGTGACTCTGTTTCCTGTCTTGTGACGAATGCTGGGCACACCACAGTCTGGACACTCCTTGGAAGCCTGGGGGTTGCAGGGGAGAGTCAGGAAGGGCAGAGAAAGCTTCTGTTCAACCTGCTGGATGCACTGAGGACCTGCCTTCCAATACTGCCGGCCCCGTGGCATGTGGCATCTTCAGAGGTCATCAGCTGCAGCCCAGAAACACCTCCCCTTCTGGAAGTGCTACATAGGTCAACCTATGGAAATTCACAGGTCAACCTGACACAGCCATTGGTTCACCCTGACCCAGCATACCTGGGGAGTCTTGAGTCAGGGAGAGATACCCACTGGGGGAGATGTTTCACAAGCCCAGATGAAATGCCGCTGTCCAGCTGGAGAGATGCTGGGTGAATGCGGCCGGCGGGGCGTGGTGCGGTGTTCAGAGCATGCCCACCTTGAAGGCAGGGATTGGTTCCTCTGATAGAATGGGTAGTCGCCATAGTCAGGGTGTTGGGGTTGTGCAGTGGAAGGAACCCTGTACTTGGAGTCCAAGAGTTTGGATCGAGGTTCCGGATGCATTTCTGACACTGTGAGATTGGGAAAGTCCCCCATCTCCCACCCCATCTCCCACCCCAACCCCCACCCAGCTGGGCCCTCAGAACATCAGAGAGACCAGTGATGCCTAAGAGGTCCCCCAGGCCTCCCACCATGTTATTCATTTGTTTAGTCATTCGTTCCAAAGCACCTGGTACACACAGCCCTGTGCTCAGACACCTGGACAGGGACAGGCACCCTTGGGAGCTGGGCACAGGGCATGGTGTGTGGCTACCATTCTGTTCTCTCTGCTTCGACTATGGGAGTCTTAGTTACCTCTGGAAACCAGACTCAAGAAGACCACAGGTTACCCTCTTCAGAGCCTTCCTAAGGAATGCTTTTCAGCTTCCCAAGTAGCTTCCAAAGAGGCGGCAGGCAGGCGGGTGGGGAAGCTCCTGGAGCAGTCACCCCCCTTGCCCTCCGACCACCTTCCATAGGCAGCCCTCTTTTCGGATGAAAATATTTGGACTCAGAAGCACAGGGTCTAGACCCTGCATTGTTCTGAGGACAAGGGAGGCCAAGTGTTTTACCCTGTAGCACTCTTGCCCTCTGATTTGCTGGCAGTTAGTTCTGGGGGCCCCCAGAGAACTAGGGTAGGCTTGCTAGACCTGTCTGGTCTGGTCCAGTCCTCTCCTTTTACAGATAGGGAGACTAAGGCCCATGGAGAGGTATGGATCTCCCCCAGGTCACCTGGCAGGCACCCGCTGAGCCGACCAGCAGTTTAGCTGCTTTCTCCAGCTTCCCGGGGAGGGATTTAAGGACACACCCATGGCCTCGGCTTCCTGCAGGAGGATGGCGGCCTCAGGAAGCCCACAGGAAAAGTCACCGTTTGGCTTACCAGATGTTTTTGGAGCTCCCTATGGCAGAGAGATTTCTGTGTCTTTGGAGAGCTCACTACGGGAAGGCCAAGCGCATGCCAGTCACTCATTCTCTCAGGCAGCAAGCCACGCACTCCTTCATTCACCCTTTCATTCTCTTGTCTGTCTCTTTATTTGCCTCAGTTTTTCACTCGCTCCTTTAATTGTTGATTCACTGGCCCATTTACTTGTCTATGGATCCATTCATTTAACAAGCCATTGCACAGCACTGAGCCCATGCTCACTGGGGAGACCGATCATGACGGTGGGCAGCCTGGAGGCCGGCACGGGCTCAGGGCGAGTGGGCTGGAAGGAGACCCGCAGCGGGGGTGGTAGCCAAGCTGACCTCTGAGGCTGAGCAGGAGTTCTGCTGGTGAGAGAGGAGGAAGGACCGTCCCTTGGCTCCTAATGAGGTTCTCAGGAGCCGCTGGACCTGCACTGCTCAACTCCCTCTGCCCCTCAGCCTGGGCAGCAGGAAGCACAGTGCGAGCTGCAGCCCAGCCCCAGCTCCTGGAGCTGTCCACCTCTGGCCTTGACTCCGTGGCTGTGGTCACTGGTTTTCCCCAGGCTGTGTGGGGGTGCAGGAGGTGGCGAGCCTGGCTGGGTGCGAACGGCTTCGTCTTCTTTCTTTCCAGCTACATCTTGGCTTGCGGCCAGCCTTCCAGATGATTATCTGGGGTACATATTTCCACGTGGCCTCCTCTACTACTGCTCGTCTGCCTCAGAGGAAAGGAAGGAAGGGAGAGTGGGAGGGAGGATTAGTAAAGTCAACAGAAAATGTCTTTATCTGGTATGATAGCCGTGAAGGCCATGGTGTTTGGATTCAGACCTGGATTCAGATTCTGCTCCTCCGCTCACCAGCTATAAGACCGTGGATGGCTCTCTCTGAACTTGTTTCCCTCTCTAAATGGGACTAATAGCATCTAACTGGCAGATCGATTGCATTGTTTAATGCCCATTCAGACACACCGTAGGTTCCCAAAATAGGGTGGCAAAAGCATTACTATGCGTCTACTTGCTGCCCGGCTGTGTAGCCCTTCCAGTGTGTTGGACCACCTGCGACATGTGGGGCTCCACACAGATGAAGCAGTCACAGCCCAGCTGTGAGACCGACAGGTTCTGCCCTCCTTATGCATCTTGCTAGAGCCTGGGTCTGAGGTCCACTCAGGGCACTCTGAGGAGCCATGGAGGGCTCTGGAAAGAAGGCAACATCCTAACCAGGCCTTGAAAGCCAAATACTTAGGCTTTTCTCTGAGTCCACATAGCATCTTGCAGGGGAGTGTTTGGGATGGGTCCTCTGTGAGGGACCCCTGACCCTGTGGCTTCTGGATGCAGCCTACCACCCCCCCTCGGCTCTGCCCTGCAGGAGCTCTGGGTTGCCGGGTGATCTTGGTCAAATTTCTGAGCTTCTTGGAGTCTGTTTCATCCTCTGTAAATGGGAAAATAATACCCCCTTCATAAAACAGTTATAAGCGCAAACATTAAAGTGTGTCAGTGCATCAACCAGTGCCTGAGACATAGTAGGAGCTTTCAAGATGTGACTGGTCGTCTTATCACAGTTGCAGTAGGGGTGGGGGGGCTAGGGGGAAGGAGGCTTGGAAAAGGGGATAGAGAGAAGACAAAAGGGAAGTGGGCTTGACTAGGGCTGAAGGGAGAGTGTTAAAGGCAGAGGCCAAGCCTGCCCTACTGCCCCCTTCCTCTTCCAGCTTTGAGCCAACTATCTCCCCCGCACTCTCTTCTCCAGCCCCATGCAATTTCTTGCCACCCCCCCCCCACCAAGTTCTGTTCCACTTCTGTTCCCTCAGCTCTTGCTCCTCCCCCATGTGTCAGATGTTACAGTCTCTTTCCACCTGGACCTTGGCCTTCAGGACTCTGAAGGTGCCCCCTCCTTCTGAAAGCCCTCCTGGAGGGACCCTGTCCCTAGTAGTGAACCCCTCCCTCCCTGCACGCCCCCTCCTTGCCCCTCTTTCACAAGTGTAAGTGACGACCTTCTGTGTGTTTGCTTCGCTGTCCCCTCCCTATATATAGACGGTGAGCGCCTGGAGGCTGAGGGCCTGCAGGGGACTCAGCTTTGGGTCCCGAGCTTTTGCAGGTTGAATGAACGAATGAGCAAACGCAATGACGGCGGCGAGGGGGAGGCTGGAGCAGGCGAGGCTTCGTTCAGGGCCTGTTCTCAGCAGTTTTCCTCCCCCCCCCCCCGTTGCTTCCTGAGCTCCCCCCACAAACCTATAGCCGCTCTGCTCCCGAGGGACTGGGGAGGGGCCGGGGTGCTGGCCGCCCTGCGCCAGGGATGCCACGTTTGTCTTCAGGGCTGTCTGCGGCCTCCTCAGCAACACCAGGTCCTTGCAGACCTGCAGAAACAACTTTCCCCTCTCACCCAGCAGACCCCCCCCCCCAAAACAAACACAGCCGCTGCCAGAGAGCCACAAGGGCTCACAATGAGAAACAGGTGTCTCCCAGAGACCTATCAGCCCTGGCTGTGCAGCAGCTTGGGGTCACCGCCTGGGGGCAGGGGAGGGGTGTGGGCATGGCAGCGCTCACCCACTCAGCCGGAGGGCCCAGCACGGGGTGCAGCAGCCCCCTCCCTCCCACCCTGGTCACAGGAGGCTGTGACTAACAGGAACATCCTCTCCCAGCCCAGAGGAGCCAGGGCACACGGGTTCCAGCTGGGCCCTTGCTGGGTACAGTGCGGGGGGTATAGCTAGACCTGGACAAAGGCCTGGCCCTCATGCCCACCCACTGTCTCAGACTTCTGCTTCACCCCAGGGAGTCAAAGAGCACGAGTGTCCTTATCACCTGGCTTTAATCCCCTCTTACCCCTTATAAGCTCCGTGAGCCCCAGCAGCTGCTTTTGCCTCTTGGAGTCTTACTTTACCCACCCGTGAAATGGGTCTATAACGACACCCTCCACCGGTGGTGGGCCGGGACTCAGGGTGGTAGCTTACACATGCATGTGTCTAAATGACCCCAGCGCAGGGCCTGGGCTGTAATATAGGTTTATTAAAAGTCAGCCCCCATGTCTCTGGCCCGGGATCCATCACTAAGGGACTGTCTGAAATTGGGCAAGGCGTTTTCACCTGTCCCGGGCCTTTAAGAAGAATCTGTAAGCTCCATCCGTCCCCTGACCTCCTGAGGCCCAGTCCCAGGGATCTGTGTCCCCCACGTGGGTCCGCCCACCTGTTGCACCTCCCAGCTTCTGTGTGATGTTCCTCTGCCTGGAATGCCTTTCCCCAGTTGTCTCACTCCTTTCAGTCACAAGACATGCTTCCTGAGCGCTTACTATGCACGAGGCATTGTTCTGAGCTCTGGGAATACATAGGTGAAACAGCCTTATCTTCTCCTGCTCCCAGGAGTCCCTGTTCCCCGCCACGTCTGCCTTGTGCCACTTATTTCACCGTACTGAGGTGGGCTGTTCATACATCTGTCCTCCCCGTGACTAAGCTCCTGGAGGGCAGGAACCACATCTAACCAGGTCTTGACCCACAGCACCAGGCACAGAAGGTGGATTCACTGCGGAACCCCAGTATCCTTCTGGGATCCGAGTGGGCTTGGGGCCCAGTCAGAGCCTTCGGGCTGAACAAGTGAAGGGGGCCTGGCAAGCTCGGCTCCCCTGTGGCTCCTGCCGGAAGGGTAACTCCATCTCAGTCCCCACCCCCACCAACCCCCGTGGCCAGTTTCAGATTCTGCTGGCTCAGCCCCCTCAGTGGTGCCAGTGCACCCAGCGCTTTCCATCTGCGGAGGGGGCCGAGGGGTCCAGACACCCTGGAAGGTTTGGCCGTGGCGGGAGAGAGGCCGGTGGGTGCTGGAGTGGTCTTCTGTGTTTGTATTGGAAGCAGGCTCCTTGCATGCCAGCGCTCGCCCCTGATTTCAATTATCCAATTGCACACTGCTGCTAAAATTGCCCGTGGGCAAATGAGCTGGCTCCAGGCCCCTTCCTTCATTAATTCCGACAGTCCGTCATGTTGCGCCCACGGAGGCCCGCTCTCCTCCCGCGGCCAGCTCAGTGGACTCTGTCCAGGTCACCGGGACGGGAACCTGAGAGAAGGAGCTGAGGGGAGGAAATGTCCCAAGAAAAACACTGGTGATGGGGAGGGGCTTCGGGTTAGAGCCTTCCCTCCTCCTGACGCCCTGGGGTCTGCATCACGTATTCTTGGATTCTGGTTCTCGGAGAGCTGGGCCAGGAGTCATTTTGCCAAGGTGACTGGGAAAGGCACTTGTGAAAGGCATCTGTGACAGTTGGCCCAGCCGTGAAGATGAAATGAGGGACACTTTGCCTATGTGAGCACACAGCAGGTTCTTTCCTCTCCTTTCCCAGTTCCTTTATTTACTTGCTTATTGCTCTTCTGGTCTTTCAATCAGAAAGGAGTCTGCTCTTCTGAAGTCAGGTGATGGGGCAGCAGGACAGGCAGGAGGGGAGGGAGCAGAGAAGTGGGAATCTGGGACTATGCCAGACGCCTTGATAGGGGCACATGGTCACCAGCTGCCCACCACCTGACATGTTCCCATCCTGCCTCTGTTCTGGGACCTCAGGAGACAAAAACAGACACGTATCATGTCATTGGTGAAAGTCAAGTAGGGAAGGGTAGACCCCTGATCTAAGGAGGAAGGGCAGAGTAGATGCTAGGTAAGCTACCCGCTGCTCTGCCAGAGCCCAGGGTTCTTACTGGGTGTCTCTGTCTACCATCTAAAGTGGTGTCATGTAGGTCACTCCCAAGTGTCCCTCTTTTGGTGGGACAGTCACTGGAAACCATCTTGGCTATTGCAGCTGGAGAAAAGGCTGTGCCCTCCTCATCACTTGTGGGTGCTCAGGAGAGAGTGGGTCTGTGTCTGGAGGAGGTGGTGGGAATGGAGCAGAGGAGCCCCAGGGGCGGAGGGAGCAGGGGCAGCATGGAGAAGAGACATGGGGAGGACTGAACCGCTTTCCCTGAAAGACTGCAGGGCTGGCCTGGTGCAGAGGGAAAGAGGGGCTCCCAGAAGAGGCCGCTGGACCTGGTGGGGAAGAACTGAAGATCACAGCCAAGAGCTGCCAGCCCCTCTGGGATCAGTCAGCTCCTTCACGGTGGGCAGCAGCCCGGCCTCTGCTGGGACAGCTGGGTTAGGGATGCTGCCTGGTCAGCTGTGCTCTTCCCAGCTTTGTGGCCCCAGACAGGTCATCTCCCTCTGAGTCTTGGTCCTCTCTGCTGCCCTGTGGGGAGAGTACTGACTAGGGAGTATTACAGGCAAGACCTCCCCACCTCCCCCAGACACCCATGCCTGGAAGGAGGTATTTCCCCTGTCACACAGGCCTGGGCACAGAGGGACTGCCTTGGAGGCCGTCGGTCCAAGGGACAGGATGAGGCCAAGTGTCCCATCTCCCCAGCCTTGCACTGCCCTGTCAACCCTCCCAGTACCTGGTAAATAGTACCCCCTCCCCCCCGGTGAGTTGGAACTCCAGGGCTCCAGGAAATGTTGTTACAAATTGTTTTTCCACCAGAGCACATACTGGATTTTCCATGGCACCTCCAGCACATTTTCGGGAAATCCCAGGTGGTGGGGATGGGGGCTGAGACCCTCCAGAAAGGCCAAGGCCCCAGCGAACCAAAAGACGGCTGGGTTTTATTTAATCATAAGTGCATATATGTCTCAACCTTTGAATACTGGAAAGGAAAGGGAAAAGGGAAAAAAAAAAAAAAAGCCCGGCAAACCAAAAAAACACACACATCGCTTTGCTGTGGAGGGTAATTACTCTGAATTCAGTTAAACCAACTTGCTCTAGCTAACTAGATTAGTTTACATCTTGTGGTAGAAAAAGAAATACAAATTACTTAGATTGCAATAAACCATGTTTTTCTAACTAAATAGATTAGTTTATATCTTGTGGCAAGAAACAAGAAGGAGAACGGCTCAGAAATGCCTGTCGCTCGCTCCTGGCCGCTCACTCATGCAAAGAAGCATGTTTTCTGCGTGACCTCTAGCCCCGGAGCCCTGTGCCTGCCTCCGCCCCCGCCTCCGAGACATACAAAGAATTGAGACTGGGGAAAAGAAAACAAAGCCACCTCCAGTCCGGTCACGGTGATGAGGGGACCTGACTATGTTCTGGTGTCGCCCTGTCCACCCAGATGGCAGTTGCTTCGGTGAACGTGGGCTTGCTGACTGCCCACTACGTGCGGGCCAGAGGGCGAGGCACTGGGGAACAGGCCAGCTCCGTGCTGTGAGACCCACGTAGCCAAGCTTGGCTCATTCTGTTGCTCTGCCGTCTCCGTTTTAAAATTCTTAAGAATTGAGGAACATGGGGTTCCATGCTCGTGCTCTGCACTGGGCCCCGTAGATCATGCCCTGGGTCCCGGAGGAGAGACAAGGGATAGAGGAGGCCAGAGCCTGCCCTCCCAGAAGCGCGTAGCCTTGTAGGAGACATGTCGTGTGTGGTTAGTATTTGTCAAAAACTTTGCCTATACAGAATTGACAGTGCATTGTCTTAAGTGATTCCAGAAATGTCAATGATTTGACAGGTCTCCGGCCTTTTCTCCCCAGTAAGAACAGAAGACACTTGTTCCTACATGTCTCTGTCTTTCTCTTCTAAGATTGCCTAGGAGAGTCAAGTGTAATGGGTACCAGCAGTTTCTAAGGAGACTTGTCGAGCTATGTGGCTCTCCCAGGGCTGTCTGAGGACTTCTCCAAGGGTCGCTGCATGGAGAAAATTCATTCTAATCATCAGAACGCAGCCCATGTGTTACACCCCATTAAGGTGTCCCCTATGATGACTTACTGTGTCGTTTCAATGAGTTTATAAAGGGTGGAGTGGCTTTAGGGGATGCAGCTCAGTCTTCTCCCACAGAAAAGTCCTAGCTGGGTGGTGCCTGCCCCGAGAAGGGCACAGCCTCTTACTTCTCTGCCGAATGAGGCACCGCTTTCTCTCCAGGAGGGCTGGCCACTACTGCGCGGGTGCTCCAGGCCTGGGCAAGGATAGGGGCTGATGTGGACTTGGACCCCTCAGTGCTGTCACATCCCATCAGCCACAACTGGGAACCCTGACCATGGCACCGCAGGGGAGGTGGGGACTGGGCTCTCTTCTGGGCCACCGCGTGCTGTGTGAGGTATAGGCAAGTACGCGTGTCTCCGTTGTTTGAACGAGGCTGTAGGCTCAGGGGAACAATGACTTGGCCCAGGTTGTGCAGCCCGCAGGTCTGGGCGTTTTCACGCTGGTTTACTGCTTCAGGGGTGTGGGCTCCTGGAAGCAGTCTCATCTCCTGGACTCCAGGGAGGCTGGGAGAGGGTACGTCACCCCTGGATGGTTCCACTGCAAGACCCTGTAACTGAGGGTTATAGACTCATTCTTGTACCCACTGAGGGATGAGATACTCACTACTTCACCTTGCCATCCTAGAACCTTGTTGGCTCTTAATTACTGCCATTTCAGTTCAGCAAATAATAACCAGATGGTCCTGGACAAACAGAACTATGGGGCTGATTGGCGGGGCCCCTAATCTGGCCTGGGGCATCAGGAAAGGCCTCCTAAGGACGTCACCCTTTGGGAAGTCAGTGTTGAAGGATGAATTTGAGTTATTTCCTAGCCCTGCGACTTTGGGCAGGTTATTTAACCTCTCCAGACCTCACTTTTCTCATCTGAAAAATGGACATAGTAAAGTCTCTACTTCATACAGCTAAAGTGAGAACTCTAACATCTCTGTAGGTATTTCGTAGATGTCTGTTGTTGGTGAGAGCACACCCCACAGAAGATCTGGCAGGGAAAAAGGTGAAATGAGGAACAGAGCGCAGGCCACTCATGAAGCTAGATAGGAAGATAGGGAGTGGGGGCAGCAGGAGACAAGGAGAAGGGTTAGGAAGCTCTCCCCTCTCATCAGCCCCTCTATGCAGGCCTCGATCCGAGTCTTGTAACTGGGTCTGCTCCCCCTGCCCAGATGGGGAAACTGACAGCCTTGTGTGTGGCTGAGTTGGTTCCTTGTGAGCTCAGGCTGGGGCCAAGGCCAGAGAGGCTTACCGGTGAGCTTGGCACATGGGACAGAGGGAGAAAGGGACAGAGGAGGTAGGTAGAGCCTGGAAATGGGAGAGCAGGAGAGGCCAGGAAGGAGAGAGTAGGAGCCAGGAAAGACTGAGCCCTCAGCTTTTGTAACGGGACAGCAACAAGTAGAGGTAGGTTATATGAGCCCCATTTGCAGATGAAGAAACTGAGGCTCGGGACTTTGTGACTGACTTAGTTCACCTAGTTAGTGATCTGATTGCAAAGCTTTCTCTCTCTCATTTTCTTCTCTTAAAGAGAAAAAGCCTCAAAAAAAAAAAAAAAAAGAAAGAAAGAAAAAGCCTCACACGGACTGGTATGTATTATTATAGAGTATGTAATCTTTATAAAAGGCATAGACAAAAATTATAAAATTCCACCATCTGGTGGGATAACCGCCGTTAACATTTGATGACTATCCGTCCTGACATTTCCCCCATCAATGTCTCTCTCAATATACATGCATGGAGAGGAATAGGTATTTATGAAAATGGGACCATTGCTATGCACACTGTCCTTTATTCTGCTCACCGTATATCACAAACATCTTCCCACCGCAGTGAAAACATACCCATGCTATCGTTTCTAGTGGTTACAGAACACATTTAGAACATCAGAATTTCCATGGGCACACAGGAGAGAACACAGCAAGATGATTTTTTCATGAGAAAGGAAAAGAAATCCAGAAACTTTGGAGTAAAAAGGCCAAAACGAACCAGCCTTTCTTTCCTTCTCCCGCACACACCCAAGTACCATTCACCTGAGTTTACCTAGGGGTTGGCCCTAAGCCATCCTGCCTCCACTGAATCTTTCGATCACCTAACTTTATGACTAGAAGGAACAGAAAGCACATTTCTTTAAATCATTTTTCCCTTTCCCCTTCCCATAGAAGGGAAGAAGGTCAAACAAAACATTGTGAAGGTTTTCCTGCCAACTCGCTTTCTGGAATCAGGACTCTTTCCTCTGCATTTCTCCCGGTGTCCAGGTGCCTGGGCTCCTCGTCCTTCAGGTGGATAACCGAGAGTAAGCATGGATGCACCTTGGGCACTAGCTTCTCCCTCCATGACGTGGCGTGGTAGAAAAAGCACCAGACCCAAAAATCAGACAAATGAGGTTCAAATCCTGGCTTTCCCCCATATTTCCAGCATGACCTCAAGCCCTGGATCGTGCCTAAGCCTCAGTTTCCTAGTTATTAAGTGGAAGGGATGCAGGGAATGTGAATGGTGGTTGGTGGGGGTATATGGCCCAGAAGAGAATGGTACTCAACCAATCATTTTTGAAACTCTGTGAGTTTCTACTCTGAGAGAATTTTCTTTAAGAGGTGGGCCCACCTGTTTCTTGGTTAAATATCCCCTTTATTCAGTAACTGAAGAGAGCTCAGAAGTCAGAATCCAGTGACCAAAAGACTCCTTTGTAAAAAGCCGTGTTCGTGGCCCAGTCCAATGAATGAATGAATCCCCCATCGTGAAAGAAATTGTTTCCGATATGCATGAGAATGTATTGGCCAAAGCAGCTTGGGCCT
This sequence comes from Mustela putorius furo, assembly GCF_011764305.1. Classification (NCBI taxonomy): domain Eukaryota; kingdom Metazoa; phylum Chordata; class Mammalia; order Carnivora; family Mustelidae; genus Mustela; species Mustela putorius. The sequence goes on along the minus strand of NW_025422005.1, from coordinate 37,415,822 downwards.
GCTGCCCCAGCTGCCGGAGGTGATGGCACCGCTGCCTGAATTGCCACACTCTTGCCCTTGGAACCTGTGTGCAATTGGAGCCAGACTCCTCCCAGCAGCAGCGGCCAGGACTCACATGGGCTGCTTGGCACATGTCAGCAGGAGGCCTCCAAGCGAACTGCGAAGGACAGGCCCCAATTGTCTGCAGAAGGGGCTGGAACTGGGCAAGAACTGTGTGTTCCTCGGGCACATCGTGCCTGTTGCCACAGGGCACCGACAGCACAGGGGAGTGGCCCCTCCTCCAAGCTCTTGGTTACCCTCAAGAGCCAGTCCAAGGGACCTGTGTTTTCTTTGCTGCGTTATTAAGCTGTCTTTTGCTTTTAAGATTCCCAGACCTGTCATAATACAGACCATCGTAGCCAGGATGCTGGGCCCCCGTTCCTTTGAACTTCAGGGACGGCGCGGAGAAATCCCGCTTTCCCTGCAGGGCGGTTGACAGCCGGCTGACAGTCCCCAGCCAGGCTGCTCCCACGAGGGGTTCAGCGATGCGGGTCCAGGTGTGGGCAGTCGGTCTTGTCCCCGTGGGGAGGCTGATGGAGCCCTGCCACCTTCACAGGCTACTGGGGGAGCATAGAGCTATGAGCAGGGGAGGAAGGGCAAAAGTAAGATGGCAATCAGAACTCCTGGGTTCTTGGAAGGTCTCAGCCCATCACAAAGGGCTTGGAGCTCGGCACCCCGGGGAGCCTGGCTGAATCCAGCTCTACTGCATCCTCGCTGCTGACCTTCAGCACGTTCCTTCTTTTCACCGAGTTTTGGGAAAATAAGGGTATCCTCACAGGGTTTGCTGTCAAGATGACATGATCACGTGTTTCCTCGATGGGGAGCCCCGTGCCCCGTCTGTGGCTCGCAGCACATCGGGGGCGCTGTTACTGTTCATTGCACTGGGCACATGCAGGGCTGGCAGCCAGGAAACCTGGCTCTTGATCCCAGCTCTGCCGCAGGCCTGTGGTGTGACTTCAGGCAGGTGTGTGCCCCTCTCTGAGTGGTCCTTAACTTGCTTCTCAGCCCGGAAATGGAGAGATGGCAGCAGTGCTGTGAAGGCCTCCAAGCCTGGGGGTAAGGCCTGGGTCTAAGAGTGGCAGGTACAAGGGATAGGGGTCAGTAAGATTCCAGGTAGGATCAGTAGACAGGTCTTGCCCAAAATTAAAGCCTCTGCTTTGGTACCTCTTCTCTTTCCCTCTGAAACTGGGTTAGTGTTGTGAACACGTAAGGAGACTGCTCCTAAGTGTGTGTGCTATGTGCCCCCCCGCCACCCGAACACATGCCAGAGAGACCAGGGCCTGGGCAGGCAGTGGACAAGGCACAAGATACAGTGGAGGGAGGGGAGAGGGGGAGAGGGACATGCAGAGAAAGAAGCAGAGAAAGGTGAGCGTTTATACGGAACCTCAGAGCTGGAGGCATGCGGGGTCAGCCCTAAAGAATGTTAAAGGACATATTTCCCATCTGACGTGGAAGGGCAGCCAGAGGAGGCCAGGGCCGTGGGTGGCTAGGGGAGCTGTGTCGATGCTGGGTGCTAATTTATTTCCGATGTCTGGGGTGGGGAGGTGGCAGTGCTGACTCTCCAGAGAACTCCGGCCAGAAGCAGGCCCGTGGAGTGCTGAGTTGGAGGGAATCTTCAGACCCCTCTCTTCTCAGACATCTGGCTAGCACCTCCTTCCCTGTCCCCCGCTGCCAAGGGCCTGGCCAGGCCTGCTTCTCTGGGAAATTGGTTCTCCTTGCTCCTCCCACCGAAGTTTTCCCCAGGACTTGGAACCTTGGAGAAAACCAAGGAATGGCGTTTGAACTTGGCAACCGTTTATGGAGAACCTAGTACCCTCCAAGCATGAGCTGAGCGCTTATACATGTGTTGCCTCTCTTAATATGATCTTTCAGGCACCTCTTGCCTCGGGAATGTCTGATCGGCACTTTCTATTTCTCCTTAGGTCCCCAGTTTTTTGTGCCCCTTCTCCCCTCGACCTTGACCGTGAGCATCTCCAGGGCAGGCTCAGCCTTTGAGCTGAGTGTCTCCAAGACCCAGGCTCCAGCTTCAGCATGTTGACTTGATTCTGTTGAATGAAATCTAGGGATGCCCGGGAGGCTCAGTCAGTTATGCATCTGACACTTGGTTTCAGCTCAGGTCATGATATCAGGGTTGTGAAATCGAGCCTTACATCTTCTGGGCTCAGAATCTGCTTGAGATTCTTTTCCCTTCCCTCTCCTTCCCCCAACACCTCTGTCCTCACCCTCTTGCTCTTTTTCTTCCTAAAATAAATGAATAAATAAAATCTTAAACGAATTAAATTGAATTAATCTGCAGGAGGTTTACTGAATTCAGTTTCTTTGATTTGGAGCATTAGGAGTCAGCTTTGTTGGGAGAGAGGAGTGGAGGAGATTATATTTTGAAGCAGAGTATATAACATATGGAGGGCCATGCTGACCTCGAGGGGAAGGCGGCATTCACGGTGGGGTCCCTGACACGGAGGGAAGTGCAATGAGGAGCAATCTGGGGTATTCTTGGCAGAGCGGAGGGAAGGGATGTGTGGTAGGAGGGAAGGGATGTGTGGTAGGAGGGAGCCCTTCCCTGGGCTGGGGCTGGGCTTGGCTTTCTGGGACGTTCCTCCCTCGTGTGTCAGGCTAGGCTGGAGGACTGAGGGGACTGCGTGGTCTCCTCCTAGGGAGCACATGGTCACACTAGGCAGAGGGAGAGTCTCGGACCCCGGGCACTTGGTTAGATCACCTTTCATAGGACAGCAGTTTCTGGTTCCACGGCCATAACGCCATTTCCTGCGGGGATTGGAGATTTGCTCCAGTAAGAGTTTTCCTGGGAAAGGACTCACAGGATAGATGTCTTCATCCAGAGAATAAAGTTTGGGCTCCTCTGCCTGGTGTCCCCAAATATGGACCCTGCTGACCAGTCTACCATCCCTGTCTCCTGCCTCCTTCCCTCCCTCTTGCTGCTTCCTCCACACCCATGCTTCCCCTATCCTCGCCTTTGGTCACCCTGTTTTCATCTCTTTTAATGGCCTCCCTGATCCTGACTCATTACCACATCCTTCCCATCCATCCTTAAGGTCAAGCTCAGATCCCTCCTCCTCCAGGAAGCCTTCCCTCATCTCCTTGTTGCAAACATCAGCCTCCCGTCAGTACTCTGTTTCGGCTTCTCTGTATGCCTCATGCTATTTTATGTTCAAGTTAGGTTTTGAGGGAAGGTACTCATCATTCTCCTTCCCCCAGAGTGAACTCTTGAGGAGCTCTGAGGCCCTGAGGGCATGCTCAGGGACTGCAGGTACAGGAGAGCCACTAACTCAAGGAGGCAGACAGATCCCATAACCTGGCCTGGTGCAGCCTCTGGCACAGCAGGGGTTAATCAGGGGTACATGTGATCAATAAATATTTACTGGGTGTTAAGTGTTTAGCCTAATGCAGGATTTAACAGCCATTCTCATTTATGGTAATGGGAGGCATGTGCGACCCTGGGGGTTTGGGAAGGGAGTTCCCTCCATCTGCCTTCAGACCAGTTTCAGACCCCCACCCCCGTCAGACTCCAACTGCCCTGTGGAGGTGGAGTTTCAGCTTCTAATTCTTGGGTTCTCAAGTCCTGACTCCACCCCAGGCAGGCCCCAACCCTCACAGAATTCTCACCTTATTTCTGTGCCTGGCTCTGTACAGGGCACTGGGGACACCGAGGTGAGACAGACACAGCTCCCTCCCACAAGGAGCCCCTCATTTCTTGTCTCTGCCCTGAGAAATAATGCCAGTCCTTTTCCTTCCACTGCAGTTCACAGCTGAGTCAGAAGACTTTGGGATCACTGGAGAGGAAGAGAGGCACAGCTGGATTTCTGGGGAAGGACGGGGCATGGGGGTGTGTAGAGGCCCCAGGTGTGGGTGTGCAGCAGCCCAGGTGTAGGTGTGCAGAATCCCCGGGTGTATGTGTGCAGGGGCCCCAGGTGTAGGTGTGTAGCAGCCCCATGTGTAGGTGTGCAGAATCCCGGGTGTAGGTGTGCAGGGGCCCCAGGTGTAGGTGTGCAGAACCCTCAGGTGATTTGATGCACACCCTCAGAGCATACCGTCCAACAGACATCACAGGGCTAGAAAACAGAGACTGACCACTGGGCAGGAATGGAGTAGGGGCTGGACTGGAAGAAGCCTGGGGGCTGTGGGAGACAGGGAGGGGCATCTCTAAGATGTGAGAGGGAGGCTTCTCTCAGGAGGTAATCTCCAGCTACATTGTGAAACCAGCCCAAGAGGCGGGAAATGACATTTGAGGCAAAGGGAATGCTATATACCAAGGCCCAGAGACATGAAAAAAATCTGGCATGTGGAAGAACATAAGGCGTTTGTGACTAGATCTGGGCTTTCCATGGTGTAGCCACGAGCCACATGTACTATTTAAATTTAAATGGGTTAAAATTTAATTGGTTAAGATTAAACAGAATTAAAATTCAATTCCTCAGTCACCCTAGCCACATTTCAAGGGCATAAAAGCCCCGTGTGGCTAGTGGCCCAGCTGTATTTCAGAATTTCCATCACCCAAGGAGCCTGGAGTGTCCAGCACTGACCCAGGGTACAGAGTGGCTGGGGGTCATCAGGGAAGAGCCATTAGGGTCCTTGGGATCAGACTGCAAAGGGTCTTGAGTGATGTGTGGACTCTGGGTCCCCTTCCTGTTGGGGGGAGGGTGTCGGCTCTTCCCTGGACCTCCACTGATTCCAACAGGGAGGCTTCTCATTTATTCCCGAATTGCTTTATGAACTCCTATTCTGTATCCCACCTCCCTGGTTACAAAAGAGGTGTGTACTGAGAACCTGGCCTCTGGAGAGGGCTCAGAGCCTTCCCCAGTAATGTCAAGGCTGCGAGGTTACAAGGGTCCTGTGAGAAAGCAGCAAGCGCAGCCCCTGTGCATCACCCTGCCCGGCCAGTACATTCTCTGTGAAGCCTGAGCAGGGCCAGTATCAGACGACGCAGCCCGTGGAGGCTCGAAGTCGTGCAGTCATTCATGAAAAACAAATACCGGGCGGCCATGGTGACTGGCGGAATGCAGGCTGTGTTGGGGCAGTGGGAGGGGTGGAGGCCAGCAGGACGAGGGGGCTTAGCATGGGAGAGGGGCTGACTCTTCTTGGGCTGCCCTCTGCCTACTTGCCTAGGGGTCAGTTTCTCCTTCTTCCATGCCCAGTTCCAGGGTCACCCCCTCCACGATACCTCCCCTGGTTGGGTCAAGGAGCCTTCCAGATTTCACAGGACACTAGTCCCGCAGACTGCAGCTCTGTCCAGCTCCGTAACTAGACCTGGGTTCCATAAGGGCCAGACGTGACTTGTTAACTGTGCTCTTCCCTGGCCTGGTCCGTGTTTCCCCTCTCTTCCCCATGTGCCTCCGCTGTTATCCCTCTGCATCCAACTACCTGTTTGTATCTCCGTCTCCACCGTTAGACTGTCAACTCCCTGAACACAGGGGCTGTGTTGTTCAGCTCCCACGTACCCGAATGAATGAGTGAAGGCGGGAGGATGGAGGCTGTTCCGTCCACCCTGCCTGGAGGCAGAGGACTTGTGGGTGGATAGAACAAGGAAGGGGTCCGGAAGAGTTGTGGGATATGAAGGAAGGCCGAACAGGGGGCACAGCCCCGGGTCCCCACTGCCAAGCCACAGGATCTTCTACTCTGCAGTGTGACCTGAACGGACTCCCCCCGGGAGGGGACACTCTGTCTTGCTTCTCCTGGGCTCCCTCCTCCCTGGCTGATTGACTGCTGCAGAGAAGATAATGGCAGATCCCTTTATTCACTGGGCCGGCCTCTAGGCAGAAGGGTTTGCTCCAAGTGCCACTTGGTGACTCGTGCAAATTGTTCCTGACAGCCCCACAGAAGGCCAGGCCATCTGCCTCGCCCTTTCGCCAGGCAGAAAGGCCTGGAAGGAGAGAATATTAGGTTTCCACTTCAGTCAATACTTTGATGTTCAAAGCTGTTTAATATTCATTAAACCAGTCCTTCAGTTGTAATTGCGGTCATTACCCTCCCTTTTATGATCGTCTGTAAATGTTATGGGACAGACGGGCACAGCTATCCTAATGATGGAGGGTTTTGATGATGGATAAAAGGTTGAATAGGACCCCCCCCCTTCAGTCTGTCTCCTCACTCTTTGGTGCTCGCTCCCACCCCTTTCTGCATCTTTCGCTCTTAAAAGATGGTGTTTGGGCTGAGGGAGCAGGATGGCTCCAGCGGGGTCATGGTTAGTTAATTTTAGAGACAGACCGGCGGTCCTGCAGTCTTGGACTGAACCTAAACTCCCCTGCACACCTGGGCCCAGCCTCAGGTCAGGCCCTGAGCGCTGACCCCAGCCCCAGTCTTGGCCTTGACCCTCGCCACGTTCTGAGCATCGAGAGAGGGAAACTAGGTGATCAGAAACAGGTTTGGACCTTGGAGATGTGGGTGCTTTTGCAGAGGGGTGGGGCCTCCTATGGGGACATTCCCAGGCTTCGGAATGCCAGGCTCTGCCACTTTCTGGCTGCATGGTTTGGACAGCGGCTGCGCCCCTGCAGCATTCAAGTAGAGTCATTGGGAAGACCCCGCTCACCAGCAGGTGTGCAGCCCAGCTCAGCCAATGCCCCTTCTCGGTGCTCCCACCAGCCGCTTGAATTCTCACGAGAGCAGGCTGGTCCTCTGCTAGGAGCCCTAAGCCTGCTGGGAGGGGGACACTGTGGGCTACCTTCTCCTGCCTCCCTACTCTTCGGTTCCAACAGTCCCTTCAGGCACCCTCTTGTGAGCTTCCCAGGGCCATAGGTTGCAACCTCTGGCAAGCAGCCCCCAAGACAGGTTTGTGTGCCCAGTGTTTATTAAGTAGGCCCTTGGGATCCACAGCTCTGTCTGGAAAAGGGGTCGGAGAGGAAGCAAATCAGGTGGAGGAAATGCAGGTCTGCGCCCAGCTCCGGGTCTTCACGTCCAGCACGGTCACATCACGTAAGTCCCAACAAGCAAGAGAGAGCTTGCCAGTGGATAAGCAGATTAATCAGAGCTCTCCCCTGCAGCAGCAAAAGGATAAACGTAGGTGGGGAAGGCAGTGAAGACCTCCTCAATGAATGAATGAGTGAACAAGCAATTAAAGAAATCTGCAGCTGAGTAGAATGGATCTCCAGTCCCTTATGTGTCTCAGAATTCAGTATTCTTTGGGTTTTAGATATGCATATCCATCGCTCTTTAACACCGCACTGGGGCCAGGAACAGTGCCCATAATCACTTCAATCGTTGGGCTGCAAAACATGATATTTACAAGAAGTGGGCTAGACAAGACTCTATATAGCCTTGTGTAGGCTCAGATCAGGTTATCAAAGACCAGTGGTTCTTCAGAGCTTTTTGGATTCTGAAACTGCCAATAAGGGAGTGAGGGCCAAGGTTCTTTCTGGCTTTATAAATTCCCTTAAGGCTGTGGAGCTTCTACCAGACTCTGACTGCGCTGCCCATGCCCCCCTGACTGCCTTCAGTGCCCGAGCTGGGCCTCAGCTCCCTGGGTCCCTCCTCCTGCCGTGTGTTTCTTTCTCTGCTCCAGAGCCACACTGAGGTCAGTAAGATGGGAGGCTCAGATCGGGTCTAATCACCCATCTTAGCATTCTAATAGTACCTGCTAAGTGAGAGGTTAGAGAGTTCTAGCAGGAGGGAGAGCCCAAGCAGCCTGGACACAGGAATTGCAGCGGCCACATCCTGGGACGGGGGAGGTTGTGCCTGTTTTTCCCGACTGTTAGGGCTGGGGTGGTGGTGGGGGTTCCAGCACTGTCATAGCCCCGACTGACAAACTGCCTCTTCCACACCCCCTCTAGTCCATTTGTCCGAGCTAGGGGCTGCGTGCTTTTCTACAGCGGTACTTTCTTTCCCTCATGGGCTCATTCATTCATTCAACAAACGATGTTCTAAGCATGTACTGTGCACCAACATGACTCGTATGGTTGTTTGTGGTATGATTATTCCGTGAGTTGGGCAGTATGGACACTGAAGGAAAACCCTTTTAGGATAAGAATAAATACCAGTGTTTTTTTTTTTTTTTTTCTCGTATCAGATCAATATCCAAACTTGTGTTTGTGTAGGATGTTGTGGTTTGCAAGGCATTTTTTTCAAGTGTTATTTAATCCTTCCCCACAACCCTGTGAAGCAGATCGGGCAGGTGTTGTCTGTGGGAAAAGCAGTGGATACAGGATACAATATAGTGGGCCCACCTTGCCTAGAAGAAGAAGAGTGATTTCTTCCTCAGGTGCAATTTGCTATTTACCAAAACTTGCATCAAAAACCTTCTGTCTCAGGGCACCTGGCTGGCTTAGTCATTAAGTGTCTCCCTGCAGCTCAGGATTCTCCCAGGGTCCTGGAAAGGAGCCCTGCATCAGGCTACCTGTTCTGTGGGAAGCCTGCTTCTCCCTCCCCAACTCCCCCTGCTTATGTTCCCTCTCTCATGCTTGCACACACACACACACACACACTCTCTCTCTCTCTCTCTCTTTCTCTGTCAAATAAATAAATAAAATCTTAAAAAAACAAAAAAAACCTTTCTGTCTCCACAGCCTCCCTCTGGGGGCCTTCCACCTTGGGAAGAGTCTATTCTCTGGACACACTTTGGAGTCTCCCTGCTTCCTGGCTTGGTGAGCTCCCCATCATCCACCAAGGGCTGTCCTGCAGGTTCCTTCTCTATGACGGTTTAAGAAATAGCTGTCCAGTGGCCTACAAGGTCCAAAATGTGCAACTGGCCCAGCTCTCTGTCCTGCTCTCTGATCATTACTCTCCTCAGCCCCACCTCACCCTCCAGCCGCTCTGGCTTCCTTGCACTCTCTGGCTGCAGGGCATTTGCACTGGCTGATCCCCAGGCCTCGAATGTGTTACCCTCACAAAGGGGCATGGCCAACTCCCCCGTCTCTCAAATGTCACCCTAAAGAGTACTGTATTTACACTGCAGCCTTAGTGCTCCAATCCCCTGCTCCTGCTCACTTCCCCCCTTTTTCCACAGTACCTCCCCCAGCCACCACCCAAATGGGGTACACATGATTGACTTGTTATGTCCTTTGTTTACTGTCTGTCTCCCCCCCCCCCCCGCCGACACAATAGACTATAAGATCCAGGAGAGCAGGGATTTGGGTCTGTTGTATGCTGACAATCCCACCCTCTAGAACAGTGTCTGGCACACAGTACTGGCTCAGTATGTAGTGGTGGAATTAATCTTGGATACCTTCTCCGATGCCTGAGAAACTTTACTGGGTGTCTTCTTCCTCTGTCTGTGATTTTATGTATGTGTGCCTATATAAAATAATCATTTATATTGATTTTTATATATATATTTAAATTTTCTCTTCAGCCTTTGTAATTATGAGCTCCAGGCTGGGAGCTCTGGGAGGGAGATGAGTTCCATGTCTCAGCTTATGTAAAAATCCTGCTATGCGGCAGAGCCTAAGGAAAGAAAACCAGTGTGGAGTGCCGTCCGCGTGCGTCACTGTTACTGGCACTCTCTTGTTTAACCATGAGGACAAATCTTTTGAATTCATCGCCATGATCCCTACCTTTCAGCTGGGGAAACTGATGGCAAGGAAGGTGGAATTTCTTGCCCAAGAAGACACAGTACTGGGCACCAGACTCAGAACCCAGGTCTATCTGAATCTAGAACCACAGGGTCCAGGCTGCGGGGACAGCCCCTGAGAGAGGGCTAGCCCAGCCCATGCCCCGGACACAGCCAGGCCGGCTAGCCCAGGCTGCCCAAGCTGTCCTGATCCCTGCAGACCCCACTGTGGGCCGTGGTGCCCACTCTTGTTATGGCATCCTCAGGAAGCAGGTGCTGGGATCTGAGACCTCTTCCACCCGCACCTCCCTGCTGGGGTCCCTGCTTGCATCCCAGGGGGTGCTGAGGCGGTGTAGACCATGACATTAGGAAGCGGGCGAGAACAGTGTTGGCCTCCCCCATCCATGGGAGAGGGCCATCCTGCCTGCTGAAGTCTCACAGCCCATTCTGTGCCTCCCCAAACCCGCCCTCCTGTCTGTAACCCCAGAGCCCCGAGCTCCCCATCCTTGCTTTCCTCTGGGCCCTAGGCCAAGCCTTCACCGGCTTCTCTCTGCCAGCCTGTGAATGTCCCTTTGTGCAGCAGCCCTGACGCAAGGTCTTTCCTGGGGAGGTGTTATTTTAATATATTAAGGGCAGTCATTTTATTTCATAAAGATAGCTTGTTTGGAGGGGCTGGCGGTGGCCCGGAAGAGGTGGCACTTGACAGTTGCAGGGACAGCCTGTGGTTCGGGGCTGGAGATCACCGTGTGTGCCTCTGTAACCTTGTGTTCGGCTCTGGGGCGAGTCCTGGTGCCTGGGGTCCAAGTACTGGGTAGCTTTTCCCTCCCAGTGATGGTGAACATGGGCAAGCCCAAGGGAAAGGCAAACACTGGTACAATGAGGCAGAGCTGGAAGGTGGGGGGAGCACAGGCTCTTTCCAGCTCTGTCCCTGACGCACCTCCCTCCCCACAGAGGGCCCTGAGGATGTCTCTGCCCTCTGGGTCCCCATCAGGAGTGAGGATGACCCTAGGGCCACTGTCATGGCAAGAGACTTTTACCCCAGCCTCCCCAGGGAGTTATGCTGAAAATAAATGAGGAGTGAACACCACTCTGGGCCCTGCAGCCAGGCTGGGGTGATGGACGGGGTGACAAAGTCTGAGCAAGGTTGGTTCCAGGACACCTCTGGTTTGCTGCCGAGCAAAACACCTGGCCCTTGAGGCCATGAGACATAGAAGCAGCCTAACCAGCTCCTCTCCTCAACAAGGAGCCTTTCTCTGGCTGTGGTGGGAGGAGGCAGTGGGGTCCAGGGCCTGGCAGTCCCAAGGCACCCCCTGCCAGGCAGCGGGGTTGTTGAACTTGGAAATATGCATGCTTCCTTCTGCTCAGCAGAGCAATCCACAGCTCACTGCAGCGCTCACACAGGGTGGCCAGGCATGGCCTGTGCCATACGGGAACTTCAGCAAGAAGCGGTTGTCAGGCTGGGACCCTGAGCTGGGGGTGGGGGAGTGGACCGCATGAGACCCTCCGCTCTCCCTGAGCTTATCCTCTGTGCGTGGGTGTAGGGCTCAGGCTGTGATGAGGACTGACTCCTGAAACCCATTGTCCCTTCGCTGGGAATTCCCTGGAGAGTGTTGAGTCCACATCCTTGAGGTGGGACAGGGGCTACTGGAGCTGATTGTGTCCAAAGGGACCTTTGAGTACCTGTCAGCCCCTTGAAGACGTACTTGTAGGTGTCTGTTCAGAACAGACCGTTTAGTGGCTCTACCCTTCCCCAGTCACAGTTCTTCACCATTCAGCCACCGTTCCTGAGATCACATCCCACCTGGCTGCTTGAGTCATTATCTCGGGGTCTGTTTGGGGGGCTTGCGGGGAAGCCAAAGGAATGCAGACTAGACCTCCGTCGACATGGCTCACATGGTCTCCTCTTAGCGGGTCCCGAGAAAAACCTGTCCACCGACTAGAAAGATGTGCTTCTTTTTCTAACTCACCACATCCCTCCTGCCCGTCCTGGAGAAGCTGGCTGAGGTGGTGGCTGGCATGCCTTAGTGCTCCCTCTGCATGCCCGCAGTGCTCCTTGGTCTTATGTCACCCGCAAAGGCAGCAGGACACTGTAGTTCAGATATTCCCAGTGCCCCCTCCCCCCAGCCTTATTCCCAGAGGAGGGAACTTCCCGCATCCCACAGGCACTGTGCTGTGTTGGTAGAGCCCGGGGGTCCCAGCTTCCCGTGACAGGGAGCGGCCCTTCACCCTGGTGTTGTCAGTTATGTCAAATGCTACTAATAATAAGAGCTGCTAACACGCGTGAGGCTCTTTGTAGCTCGTGAGAAAGTGCTTCCCACACATTTCGGTTCGTCTTTACAGCAGCCCCGAGAGACTGTGTTACAGATGCTGAAATTCAGACTCGGAGGTACGAAGTGACCCAGGCAGGAACACGCAGTTGGCAGATGGTAGGGCTGGATCTGGAACCGGGCCCTCTGACCCCAGCGTCCTGTTATGCAGTAATAGGCCTCTGGTCCAGATGGCCTTTGAAGTATACACAGGCTGTCCCATTTAGGGTGGATGTGAATGGGAAGGATCATTCTTATCACTGTTACTGGCTAGCCCTCCGCTCCTTGAGGCAGGATGAGCAAGGATCATCATTGCTCCCATTTTTCAGATGGGCCCATTGAGTCCCAAAGAGGGGAAGTCACTCCCAATGGCTCACACTGAATGCATGGTGGAGGTGGGACTCAAGGTCAAGATCCTGGCTGGAGCCCTGCCTCCTCTGCTGGAGATGTGACAGAGACCCCTCTGTCCTGCCCCTCTGTGGTCCCATGAGTCCTGGCATTTGTAGAGATCGGTCAGATGCTCAGAAAAATCCTTGGAGCAAAACTGTAAGAACCAGCCAGCCTCTTCCCCAAACTCCTTGACCTCAAGGCTTTTCCCGGCGCATTTTGTGCCTAGAGCTCCTCCCCGGCCTGTGAAGTTTGCCAGGTGATGTGGCTTCATCCTGTCCCAGGGACTGTGTGGAAGGACAAGTGACATGCTCTTCATGGAATCCACTAATTGTGCTCAAGATTCATTCTGCGCCTGCTGCCAGGACCACCCCAGAGATCACAGAACCACAAGTCCTCACGCTGCCAGGACGCAGCCCCCTCGGCTCACAGATGGGAAAAATAAGGCCGAGCCGCAGCCCGAGGGCCCAGGCTGCCGGCCCTCCACCATTCTGCTGTGCCACGACCAGCACGGGACCTCCCCGGGCTAGGGGAGGAATGGAGGCGGGGGTGGGAGCCCGGGAACGGCAAGGTAGGCTGCAGTCCCAGGCATTTCCGATGTCCCAGCTGCCCACTGCCGTGCTTTGCCGAGTCGGAGAAAGGGAATATAGAGGGAAAACGGGAAAGCTAGGCTGCTGGTAGTGAATGGGCCCACGGCACTGGCCACTGGGGCTCTGCACTTGCTGTCCCTTCTGCCTGGAAGCCTCGTTCCGCCGACAGTCTTCCTGACCACTGTGTTTCCAGAGGCTTGAGCCCGTCACCTCCTGTTCCCTTGTCCCACTCTATTCTTAGTGGCACTCGTTGCTTCCGGTTATCACATAGCTCAGAGCTGATGGGCTTGTTGTCTGTCCTGGGACATAAGCGCTGTGAGGATGGGGGAGATCTGTCGCATTCCATGCTCAAGAATGGCCAGCACGGGAGCACGTCCTGTGTGGCAGGTGCTGTTCAAAGAACTTCATCTGACTGATTTCGTTTAATTCTCTTAAACCAGTGGGGTATGGACCAATAGGGCTCCATTATGCAGATACGGAAACTGAGGGCCAGAGAAGTTATATAACTTGTCCCAGATCATAGGTCTAAGGGTGAGAAGCAGGATGTGACTCCAGCAGCTTGACCTTCCATTCTAGAATCTCTAGTGTTCTTGCTGTGTGTGTCCACATAGCTTCACCCTGTAGTGCTTGTCGCTGTATCCCCCGCACATAACACGGTGCCCCACACGTACTGAGGACTCACTAGTATTATGTGAACTCTCGAAGACAAGAAAGAGTAGGAGCGAGTGAATGGTTAGTGAATATAGGCCCACAATATAAGCAGGTTCAAGGAAAAGCATAATTAATTCTCAGAGAGTGGGTCCACAGCATGTTATTTGGGATGGGTGGGGTCTGAGAGACCTGTCCTCAACTATGAAGACAGTGCCGTGCCCGGAGGATCATGGTCTCTCTGAAATCCCTTTCTGGAACCCATCACGCGAGCCAGGATCCTGGGTCAATCCTCCCCTCATCTAAGAACTCCCCCTGCTCAAGGATCCAGGCCATTTACACACTGCTGGGCCCCCGCCCTGTCACAGGGGACTTTCTCATAGCTTTTCCCCTTTTCTTTCCCTGGGACAACCCTGGAAGGGAGCAACAGGCCATTTATTCAACAACTACGTAGTCGGTGGCTTCTTGGCCTAGCGTACGTGGTGATGGATGAAACCTGGGCGCACCCCTTGGGGACCTTATAGTCAGGCTGACAACACACAATCAGGCAATTCAAGCAGGCAAGATGTGGTAGGAGCAGGGGGTGCAAGGGAACCTACGCCCGTCTGGGGGGCTCCCTGGAGGGAGCATATGACCCAGGCTTTCCTGAGTAGCCGACAACCAGGAAAGTCATGTCAGTGTGGCTGTTACCTGTCCAGCGTCATGCGTCTGGGAAGCGATGGAGTGAGGGTGTCCCCTCCAGGCTGACTGCCATATGCTGGGAGGCAAAGACGCTGGTAAAGGCCTCTGTCCCCGGTAAAACCAGGAGCTGGGATGAGGAGGACGACCCCGAGAAACAATCCAGACGTTTGAAAATCGTATATATAATCAACTGAATCAAGTTGCGAAACAAAATGAGAAGGAGGGCAGTAAGTGTATCCACTCGGCTTGGTAACGCTGGGGGGTGAGGCGGGCCCACTGGCTGCGGAGCCATCTGGCCTGAGGCCACCGACGCCATCCCACACGGGGGGTCTGCGGCCCCCTTCCTCCACTGACCTCCCGGGGCCTTCTGCCATCGGCACATTTTATGTGAGTCCACAGTGAGCGTAAATCAGTCCCCAGCACTTTACCTCTTTTCCCTTTCCTATTCCTCTAGATGCCCTCATAAAATTTTAAAAGCTTTGCAGGTCAGACTGCACTTCCCAGGGTCCTAAAATGGGAGACCCTGTTCCCACAGAGGTTCCCCCGCGAAGGACCCGGCAGCCTGCCTTCCCCTCCCCAAGGGCTTCTTTCTTCCTCCCCAGCCAGGCCTCCTCCTGCTGTTAGCACCTCCCGGCGGCCCTCCTTTCGCACTGATAAATCTTGCGGCCCTTACCCTCCTCAGCCTATCTGCACCCAGCGGGGTCTGCGCTTCTGTCTTCAGCCCAAACTTCCCCTTCATACGAGCTCCTTGGACTCATAACCTGCCTGTCGGATAGACTCTCCCCTGGGTGGCGTGCACACACCCCTCAGACTTAGTTCTCTCTGCCACCACATCCCACAAGCTCCTCCCCTCAGCAGGGGCGGCTCCCTCCATCCTCCTGGTTGTTCAGGCTGGAAGTCCTAGGGTCCTCTCGAATGCTCCCTTTCTGTCTTGTCCTGCACCTACAGTCGACCAGCACTGTCACATTCTGAATATGTCCAGGACTCCCCTGCTTCTCACTACCTCTCCCGCTTCGTGCTGGGGCTCAAGCCTCCACCACGATCCAGGTAGGATGTCGTCTCCTAAATGTCCCCTCCTGTTGCCCTTCGCCCAGCCTTAGAGTCTCCACTTCACACAGCAGCCAGAATAACCCATCCAAACATTGCATGTGGCCATCTCCCGCTTCTTTGTTCAAAACTTTCCATGGCCTCCCAATTTGACTCTGCACTTGATCTTAGCCGAAAGGCGGAGAAACAATCCAGTTTGACTCCAAAAAGAGACCATAACCTCCCTGTGGCCTGAGAGCTTCTGCCTTATCTGACCCCCACTATCTCATCTCCTAGTACTGACCTCCTCCCTCCATCTCTCTACCCACACTGGTCCCTCTCGTCCTTGAACACGCAAAGCATATTCCTGCCTCGGGATGTTTACACGTGCCTTTCCCTCTGTCCAGATCCCTTTTTCCTCAGCTGGTCCCATGACTTCCACCTCATTTAACCCAAGCTTCTGTTCAAAGGTCACCTGCTCCGAGAAGTCCTTCCTACCTATATAGCAGCCCCCATTATGGTCTGATCTCTACACCCTGCCTTACAGAATAACGCTAGTATAGTGTAATATAGAAGAACCCTAGTACCTTTTACTACCGAACATGTTTATCTTCGGTTCTTCCACCAAAGTGTCAACTCCAAGAGAGCTGGGACTTGGTTTTGTTTTGCTGCTCCCTATGTGACCAGCTCCCCAGCATGGTCCCTGGCACGTGTTCATAGTTAACGCTCCTATAGCATCACTGTGTGCGTGGAGAACTATTCTAAATACTTGTGATAATAATTAATTTAAAGCTCATAACGAATCTCTACTCTAGGTACTATTATTATCCCCACTTTGCAGTTGAAGAAACTGAGGCAGAGAGTGAGAAGCTTGCCCTCTGTCCTACAGAGCCAGGCCTTAGGGTCAGGCCTGGGACTAAGCAGTGGCTTCTAACCACTACGCCCTATGCCTCTGACCCAGAAATATCTGTTGGATGAAAGAAATCCGCCCACGGAGCATCTGTTGTGTACCAGACTCTGAGAATATTGAGGGCAGCCATGGAAGTGTCCCTAGGTAGACACCCACTTCCTGGAACAAAGATTGTGAGGTTCTTGGCAGACTGTAGCCTTTTAAAGCTGGCTATAGCCATTTTGTTCTCCGGGGCCCCCAGCAGGGAATATTGTTTCCCCAGTGATAGTGACGGAACAGATCCGAGAGTGTTAACGGACACTCCCTTCACCTGCTTGCACTGTGTTGTTGACCCCGGGGAGGGCCACGACCATGTGGGGTGTCCTGGGAGAGCAGGCTGTGAGGGGCCGGGTCACAGAAAGGAGGTCAGCGGGACTCATGCCCAGGTGACCATCCGTCACCTCCTCTGCTACCAGCCTATCACGGGTTCCACTCCTACTGTAATGACCACCTCCACGACCACAGCTATCACCCTCGCGCCGTGCTAGCCGGCACCGCCACCCACAGCTGCCCTGCCCGCTGCCACCACCAGTTCTGGGGCTCTCACTGCCCTGACACCTTCTTATCCCCCATGCTCCCCCACCCAGCCCACCAGCTGCGGTGTTGCCCTGACTTCTGACTCTGTCCCCCAACCCTGCAGCAGTTACTCCGGCCGCTAGGAGTCCCAGCGTCTGATGTTATCGTGACCACCTGCCACTGGCAGCTGGCTGTCGCTGAGGGTCACGATGGCAGTCCTGCGGCTCACCGGCAGACTGGCGCTGCGAAGGTGGTGGCGGCTTGGTGAGGTGGGCCGGGCGTCTGGTCCTGACGAGGAGACTCCAGCAGAGCCGGGCAGCGGCTCAGACAGTGTCGCCCAGAGAGTAAAAGGCTCAGACAGCAGTAAGAGGGAACCGGTGAATTTACAGAGGGCCTCTTCCGGAGCAGACCCTGCGCTGGGCACGTGGGGAACTTTTAGCCCATTTAATAACTTTAAGACATGAACGTCGTCTCCCCATTTCTTGAGGCTCAGAGGGTAAGGGTGATGGTGGAGGTTGCCCGGCTGGTCGGTGGCAAGGCACTGCCTGACTCAAGAGTCCGCGCTTCTGGGGTCGGGGATAGTGCGTCCACGTGGAAGCATCTCTGGTCCAGGATTCCGGAGACTTTGCTGGTCTTCCTCCCACCTAATCCTTATCACCAATTCTCAGCGGCTGTGGACATTTGACCTTGGGGCGAAGCCTCTCTGGGTCTTAGGGTCAGACTTGGGAGCAGCGTCGAGTTCCACCGTCCGGAATCCGTCACATGGCCTTGCCCACCTTCGAGGGAGGCTGGAGAGGCAGTCTAGCTGGGTGCCAGGGAGAAGAGGACAGGGGTCAGGAGGACAGGTGGTCGTCTCTGCCACACCCAGTTCTGAGGTGGTCAAGAGCAATTTCGTTAAAGAAGTGCGATTGTGGAGGGGACCAGGGGACCAGGGCCAGCTTCTCCCCCAGGCAGCACCCAGCCCTGGTGGGACAGCCACTCCAAAGGGTGCAGTGCCTGCAGATGAGAACTGGGCCGTCAGCCCCACAGTGGGGGCTTCCAGGCGGAAGGGCGCCTTGCTCTCAGCTGTCCGAGGAGGGAGTCCTACAGCGCTCTCTCTGGAGAGAGCCCAGAATCCAGACGATCCTCCCCAAGGGTTTTAAGCCTCCTTTGCCACTAGAAGGGGCCTTCCATACCCGTCAGACTAAAGATTTTAACCCGAGATTTAAAAGGACCAGAGATCAAAAGCAGATGCTCCTGGAAGACACTTCGGCCTGCCTAGCCGTCTGGGGACATGGCTACGGAGGAGAAGACAATTCATCACGGAACCCTGCAAGCCCCATTCAATAATAAACAGATGTATTATGGGGGAAAAGAAAGGGATGGGTGTCAGCCCCTTGATTCATTTGTCTCCCTCTCAAAATCACCTCCATCCTGGGCTCCGGAGGGCAGGCGCGGGGGCTTTGAAGCGGAGACATCATGTCAGGGAAATGGAAACATTTCACGTTGTAAATCCTCAGGGTTGTCAGAGAAATCCTAATGAGAGAGGAAGCTGCCGGGGGTGGTGGGGAGCACCCAGGACTGGTTTGAGGGGAGGGGCCTAAAGGCAATTCTGGGAGACAGGAACCTGGCCCCTTCTCTCCTGACTGATCCTTTCAGCGCCATTCTCCAACCTTGAGAAAAAGCAGATCCATGTCCCCAGGGTGTCCCCGCCTTCAGGGTTACCACTGGGACCCAGTGCCCTTGGCAAGATCTACATGCTATGCTCAGGTTATGGCAGTTTTATTGGCTTTATCATATAATCCGTGCCCACCCGCCCCAGGCTTTCACAACTTTCACTTATGGTGAAGAATCCAAAAACACTTTGACAAGTCATAGATTTAAGTGTGATGACCTCCCAAGAGGTGTTGTCTCTATTTACGGGAAACTGAGTCATGACTCCCAAGCACCCCCCCTCCCACTCAGAGCCAGAACACCCTTGCCGACTGAGAGAGCTGGTAAAATGTCAAGGTTAAGATCTAGGGCCCTGGGGTCCATTAGTCTTGTGTGTGGAATCCCAGTGATACGACTTAGAGCTATGTGACCTGGGGAAAGCCACTTACCTTCTCTGAGCCTCAGTTTCCATATTGCAAAATGGCAATAGGAGTAAGAGGAATGGCTGCCCACCCCTAATGCTGGGAGTTAATATGAGTAATAATGTGCTTGGCCTGTTCAGCAAACCATTCCCATCATTTCTTCCAGATCTGCCCCCAAGGTAGACCCACTCTAGGGTACAGATTATTAGCCCACTTTACCTTTTATGAAACTGAAGCTTAGAGAAGGGAAAAACTTACCCATGTTCACAGAGGGAGCTAGAAGCCAGCCCTTCCAACCACCACTCGGGGCTTCTCCTCCCTACCCCACTCCCACTTCCGTGGTCTCAGAACTTGACCAGGTATGATGGATGATGGCCTTCAAGTGCAAGTGCAGAAGGCTGGAGGTGGGGGACGGATTAGGAGTCTGTTAAGGATGTAGAGACCCAGACCAAGGCAGTGGCCTTGGGGAATGTAGAGGAGAAGAAACAATCTGAACAACTATTTAGAAGGTAAAATCCCCACTCAACCATTTCTGGCTAATTCACCACAATTTGTCTCTGGCCCCGAGCACATGGCCTGGCAGTGAGTAAGCAAATAATACATTTTCTTTTAATTGTTGTTGAAATGGGAGAGTGAATGAATGGGTGAATGAATGAATGAATGGATGGGTGGATAATTCAAAGAGGCAGAGGGAGGACTCACAGATGCTTTCCAGGTGTCTGGCTTGGCGTAGTCACTGAAATAGGGAGCACAGGGAAAAAGAACAAAATTTGAAGAATGATTTACAATAGAATCAGATTAACTTTTAAACTCCTTTTGTGTGCAAGGTCCAGAGGCTATAAATTCAATCCTGTCCAATCAAGCGGACTTGCCCTAACACCACTAGGTCTCCAGCATGAGGAGAGGTGGAGAAGGACAAGAAGCAAACTGTCCATTGTCCCCATTCTTGTGGGATGCCCAGGACTTCAGGGGTTAAGTGGATCCATGGTGCAGAGCAGTGCTCATGCCTCTGTGGTGGGCAGACAGCAAGTGGAGCTTAGTGGAGGGGAGCTCGCTGGAGGTTGGTCAGTCAACAAGGGCTTCCTGGAGGAGGCAGGACTCCAACTGCTGGGTTGAATGATGAACTGAATTTGGGGGAGGCTGGAGCACATGAGGGCAAAGGTCTGGACCTGAGGATGGGTTCTGGGCATGAAAGAAGTCCTTTGTATTCATCCCAGCATCTCTGACATCCAGGAGAGTACTTGGCATTGAGCAGGCAATAATGAACTTCAAAGTTTCTTTAATTCACTCCTATATTCTTGACCAGTAGCAACAAAACAGTGATTCTCTACGGCCATATGCCTGAAAGTTGAAGGCATTCCAGACCCATAAATATTATTTCCAAAACCAACTGATGCATGAAACTAGACTTTGATTAAATATTACAACCAGCATTTGGTAATGGAGCATGAGACTGTCATTTATCAGCAAGAAATGTGGACATAATAATTCATTAAGCCCCTTTGAGCTCTCTCTGAACTGAGCACTTGGGACAGAGGGGTCCTGGAGAGGTTATGTTTTGTTTTGGCTGTTTGTGGGACTCATTTCCAAACTGCTCCTGAAAACTGTTAGCTTCCCAGGAGACCCCAGGCTGCCATCCTCTGAGTGTCCCGGCGACTGAGCCACATGGTGGGCCTCTATTCTTCATCACAGATTCCCAGCCTTCCCCCTTCAAGCCAATGATTTGGGGGTAGAGTGCATGTGGAAGCTTCCCCAGCTGCATTAAACCCCTGTCCCCTCCTGCAGTCAGAGGACCTTTTCTTAGAAGGACTCATTGTCCATTCAGTAGTGCTTCATAGTTACTAAGTGGTCACTGCTATAATGGGCACTGGGGAGACTATAGAGAACAAAAGAAACACAGTCCCTGCCTGCAACAGATCTACTGCTCAAAAGGGGTCTGCAAGTCAGTAGACAGTACACAGTGATCCAAAAAGGAAGAGTAGAAGGCACCAAGATGTCACCTAGCCTGGGATGGGAGTCAGGGAGGGCTTCCTGGAGGAGGTGAATGCTAATCTGAGTCCCAAAGGATGTGTGGGAGCTGGTTAAGTGATGGGGACAGAGAAGAGTGTTTTCGGTGCAGGGAATAGGACATGACGTCTCTGGAGTTGAGGGAAAACATGGCACCTTTGAATGACTGAAAAAAAATTTAGTAGAGTGAAGCAAGAGCCAAGACTGAAGAGATGAGCTGGGCCTACTTCCATGAAATGCTTGAACCTTAATCTGTTTGGGGGTTTGACTGGCTGGGGAGGTCAGGGTCCTGCTGTGATTAGGTTTGTGGCTGAAGAAGATGACCCTGGCTGCTGTGTGGAGAGTGGGCAGTAAGGACTGGACTGGCCACCATCAGCATATTGGCGTGAACTGGATGCCTTCCCCACCATGACTCTGGGGACCACCAGCAGGTGCATGGGCTGTGGGAGCTTACAGTCAGGATAGCTAAGGCTTGCTTCTGGAACTCTGAGTAGCTTCAAACCATAAAAGCTGGTTTCCGACCCATACTGTGTGACTCACAAATCAGCCGCGGGCCTCAGAGCGGCTACTGTGTAGAAAGAACATGGAGAGAGAGGGGCACCTTGGGTGGCCCAGTTAAGCTTCTGCCTTCAGCTCAGGTCATGATCCTGGGGTCTGGAGACTAAGCCCCCACATCAGGCTCTGTGTTCAGTGGGGAGCCTGCTTCTCCCTCTGCCTCTGCTCTTCCACCTCACCATGCTGTCTTTCTCTCTCTCTCAAATAAATAAAATCTTTAAAAAAAAAAAAAAAAAGAACATGGAGAGAAAATGAGAACAGGCCAATTTCTTACTGTTTTTAAAGTCTCCACCTGGAAGTGACACACATTCTTTCTATTCACATTTCATTGTCCAAAGCAATGGCCACTTCCGTTTTCAAAGAGGCTAGGGAAGTGCCACCATCCTCAGGAAGCCTGGAGAACCAGACTATTCATGGATGGCCCTAACGACAAATCCTGTATGGCTGTCTCATTACATAACCACCACAAGCATTGGTCTGCCGCTTTTAGAGTTTATTTCCATGTACCTGCTTACGTTCCACCCTCCCACCAGGCCTGAGGCGCAGGCACAGTCCTCCCTTCTGAGCCAGGCTCGATGTCCGAAAACCGCCACAGAGAAAGAATTACTGTTTCAGAGATGTCCGAGCTTCTGGGAACGATGGGCCGAGTGTGGACCTCCCAAATGCTTTGTGCCTGCTTGTTACTTTTCCTAAAATGAGCAATAAAAGCAGCTTGCTAAATAAAGAGAAAGCTGATGGCGTTGACGCAGCTCAGTGAGACACCGCGGAGAGCGAGCCATGGGTTTGCACGGGTCCCCCCCGTGGAGGTGGTGGGGGCATCCACCTCCCTGTAGTTGGAACAGAAGGACTGTGAATGTGTTTTGCTCTGGTGTGGATGCTGCTTGTGCCCTGGGGCCTTTTATATTTTCTGGGTCTAGTTAACCAACCAGATGTCCTGATTTTGTGACGCAGCTGAGGGCTTCAAGCGCCCGGTCCCTCCAGGTCTTCAGAGGTGGCCCCAAGCCACCTCGCTGTTCGGCTCCCAGGCCACGGGCCATGCTGCTTCTACCACGGAGTCTCCTCCACTCCATCTCGTTCTCTCAGGTTCCCTGTCCTCCTTCCTAGTCCCTAGTGACGTCTCCATCTTGTTGCCCGTAGGTCTGAGCATCTGTGGAATTAAAGTTCTTTCAGATGACTGAAAATGAGCAGGAACATGGAGGGTACAGTTCTCACGGTTTGAGCACCGAGCCCCAGCTGGGGTGACACCCCAACTCTGCTGCCTGCCTGGTGGGCGTGGCCTCTCACCAGGTAGTTGACATCCCTGACCCTCCGTGGGGTCCTCCACGGCCTGGGGCACGGAGACAGAGCAGGGAGGCATGCAGTGAGTCTTGGGCGAGGAGAGGCATTGAAGGCACGTGACTTTTTTTTTTTTTTTAAGATTTTATTTATTTATTTGACGGAGATCACAGGGAGGCAGAAAGGGAGGCGGGGGAGGGGGGGGAAGCAGGCTCCCCACTGAACAGAGAGCCTAATGTGGGACTCGATCCCAGGACCCTGGGATCATGACCTGAGCTGAAGGCAGAGGTTTTAACCCACTGAGCCACCCAGGCGCCCCACGTGTCGTGGGTGATGGTTGGCACACGTCAGCCTGAATGGACACATGCCCACTTCGGGAGGGTGAGTTGCCCTAGGTCATTCTGTGAGCACGAGGTCCAGCATCTTTTTCTCTAAGACTCTCCTCCCAATCCCCGGGTCCCTGACTTCCTCTAGGGAACCTTCTGCCTGACCCGGGCCTGATAGCTCCCTCCGCTTCGGCACTCCCATCCCAGTGCCTCCTTCTTCACTCCCACTTTCCTCACTCCTGGAAAGAGAGATTTTCCCGCACCTACCCACTTACGGCTGTTTCCTCCCAACCGGATAGGGGGTCTGCCTCTCCACTGTCCTGACACTCTCAGTACTTTAGTGCTCGCGGAGTTTGTCCCTGGTGAAACCGCACTGGGCCCCTCATGTCGGTGTCCCTGTGTTACACACACGCAGACGCCCTGTGTGCCCTGTTCAAGCCTGAACCAAACACCGGACAGGCCTGCACTTTGAAAGCTCGGCTCCTGTGCTAGGTGGCGGGGAGGGCTCGCTGAGGACAGATGCCCCCCACCACCACTAGCCCCCTTTGCAGGGGTCCAGGCTGGAGCTGGTGAGCTGGGAGCCAGAGCAGATGCCACAAGGTAAAGACAGGCAACAGGTGGAGACTGACTCGGGGGGCAGGGCCTGGGAAGACTGGATGGCAGAATTGGGGCAACAGGCTCTGCAGGCGCCCCAGCACACATGTGCGATCACCACGGTGATGTTCCTGTGCAGCGGCAGCCGCAGGAGGTGGGGGGTGGGTGCGCGGCGGGACGTGCTTGTGCCTTTGGAACCTGGTGTTTGCTGGTGTTTACACAGGGAGTGGAATTAATTAAATGCCGCAGGGCCTCCTTGGTCGCTGAAAATAACCCAGCCAGGCCCCCAGCAGCGTGCCGCCTGCCTGCCTGCTTGCTGCGGTGGGGCGGCGGCGGGCTTCCTCCCGGCCTCCCAGGGCAGGAGGCACACGGCTCCCACGACGGGGATTAGTGTGGTCGCCACTCTCTCCCCGCAGGCAGCGTGTCAGAGCCAGATGTTCTCGGAGCCGGGTCGGCTCCCCACTTGCAGATGCACAGCGCAGGAGAAGAGCTTGGGTCCATCAGGACATATAGTTAGACAAGGGCATGTGGGGCCTCCGTGGCACAGCTTGGCTACATACAAATAAGCCTGGCCCGGGTGCCATGCAGGACCTGGATGCATGGCCACACACCCAGACTCACAGGGACACGCTCGGATAGGCTTTCAGACACGGTGCCTCAATCTGCTCCTGGATCTGTCTTCTGCAGGAAGTGTGACCTCAGATTTCTTTTCCTTCCCTTCCCATTTGCCTTGTCTAGCCCATCACCCACCTCCACGTGCCCTTTCTTTCTGATGTCATCATAGGGGGTGGGGCTAGGTGGGAAAGAGAATAGATAACACTTGTTGAACGACTTGTTTCTTTCTTTGCTTCCTTTCTTTTCTTTGTTTAAGTGGACTCCATGCCCAGTGTGGAGTGCAATGCAGGGCTTGAACTCAAGACCCTGAGATCAAGACCTGAGCTGAGATCAACAGTCAGATGCTTGACCGACTGAGCCAGCCAGGCACCCCACTCCTTCTTCCCTTTTAACTGAAATATCATTGATAAATAAAATTATGTAAGTTTAAGGTATAACTTGTTGGTTGATGTATTTATATATTGCAATATGATTATTACCTTAGCTTAACAATTCAGATCTAGTCTCGCAGTGCCTTTGAGCTATAATCGCTATGCTGCGGACCTCTTTGTCTACTAGTTCCAAGTTTGTAACCTTAAACAACATTTCTCCAATTCCCCTTCCTCTCCCCTCTCACCCCTGATGATGATCATTCTACTCTCTGATTTCTATGAGTTTGGCTTTTTAAAAGATTTTACCTATAAGGAATGTCATACAGTATTTGTATTTCTCTGTCTGACTTCTCTCTCTTATATTTGTGTCTTAACCTTCTTCTGCCTTTGTTTCCTTGGCTGGAAAGTGGGATGACAGTAGTCCCTGTCTCTTGGTGTCATTATGAAAATACAAATGAGAAAGTGGTCATGATATTTTTAGCAGAGTTCTTGGTGCTGAGAACTCTGAACATTAGCTGATATTAACCTCTCTTAATGTCCTCACCAGGCATGAACTCACCTGAGAAAACGGGACATTCAGATATATTCAGATACACAAAGACACACATGGACCAAATGACACGGGGGAACGCACAGAGACCACAGATGCATACGCATCGGGGCTCACAAACAAACCTGTGCAGACCTCGCACACACGGCCCCTTCTCCCACTACCACCATCACCGAGCCAAGCTGATTGCAGGCATATGACCAGACCGTGTGCAGCTGAGGCAAACCAGAGGCATTCTTGGCCAAGGAGGCACATACTGTGCGGTGTGGTTTCTAGCCACTAAAACACACAGATTCTTCTGTAGGACAGGGACCTAACAAGCCAAGAACCACTCTCCCCACCCTAAAATTAATGACCCTCCGTGCCCTGCCTTTGCCTCCCTCTCCCCACTGTTGTACCCTTATACTGCTCCAAAAGGTCCCCAAAACAATGCTGCTTGAGTTCTAAATGATTGAGAAATGAAAGGAGATGATGGCAGATGAAGGCCCAGTGCAGTTGGGGCTCATAACATATTACAAGAGGGGAAGAGGCCGTCTGACTGGATCCCAGAATGGGCAGGCTTAACAACGCAATTCCAGACAGTGCTGGGAAAGGACAGGCACCCCACATGGAAAGGTCTGTCCAGGTAAGACTTGGGGCCTTGAGGGCAGAGAACATGCCACATGTTGGTCCCCCCTCTGCCCCGCGCCATCACCTTCCAGCCCTCCCTGAAGTCAAAACAGATGTTGCTCCCTGCCCTGTCTTCCCGTGGCCCCAGTTCTGACCACGTAGCAGTGATTTATGCAGAGTCACAACATGACCTCAACGTAGCCACTGAAAACAACACCGATTATTTCCCAATCCCTGTGTAATTATTGTTTTCCAATTTAAAAAGTACAAATAAGAACCTGCAGGTCAGGGGTGCCTGGCTGGCTCAGCTGGCAGAGCAAACGCCTCTCGATTTGGAGATTGGAAGTTTGAGCCCCACCCTGGGTGTAGAGATTCCTTGAAAACAATAAACTTAAAAAAATAAATAAAAACAAACCAATGAAGAAAAACCTTCATCCGAGAGGAATTTTGTCATGGAGAGATTGGTTGATGGATTTCTTCATTTCTTCAAGGAGCTCCCTGTCTCTAGAGAGTTCAGGGAGGGGAATGGGGAGAGACAGCTGATGAAAAGTAGACACATTCACATCGGAAATGGGAGGTAGAAAGTGCAGCTGGGTGTTAGCCTGTGGGGGTGGCCTACCCCTGGTTCTCTACCCACATCCCGGTCATGCTGTACCACCCCATGCCACGCCCCCTTCTAGACCTTGGGGTTGGCCCCCCGCTCTGCCGCCTCTGGACCTTGTTGGGCTCCTTGAGAAGAAGAGTTCTAGATAGTGCTTGGATTGGCCATCTCTCTTTAAATCTATTTACAAAATATACACTTAATTGGAGAAATAGGAAAGTGCAAATATAAATTTCTCGCATTTTTTTTTTATCATAATCCTTATTCTGCACCTCATGGTCATCCCTGGTCGATGCTTGTTAGACTTTTGTTTTTGTTTCATTTGTAAATAATGGGATAAACAATTAGGAAACTACCACTGAATCCAAGAACAAAATATTACTGGTAACTCACATCTACCCATGTTATTCCGTTCTGTCGTGGCTCCTGGCATCCCAGAGATGACTCTGTCTTAAATTTTGTTATTTCTCACTCATTTAATTTCTAAAAATACATCTGGATCATCTAGTTGCTATTTATTGTTTGAATCTGTGTTTAAACTCCCTCACAAAGGGAACGATGCTGTGCATGTGTTTCTCAGACTTGCTTTTATATTCAGCGATGTGACCCTGATTTCTGTCCCATCACTGCCCACGTCCCGCCTTCTTCCTAGCTCCGGGGACGCTGCATCACGGACCGTGTGATAATGATCGTCTCCTTCTATCCCACTCGCTTCGCACACTTCACAGACATGTTCCCAGCAGCGGTATGATATTTTATTTATGGAAGGCTATATCTTTTTATCACTTCCCTGTTAACTGACTTCTGGATTACCTATAATTTCTGCATGCCTTCCAGGCCTTTCTCCTAGAGGCCCTTGTGAGCTGCCAAAGTGCTGGTTCAGAAACTGTGCACATTTTTAAGGGTTATGAGAGGGATGGCAAAATAACATCCAGAAAATTTCTATGAATCCCTGATTCCCCAAGGATTGCCCACTCAGAGCATCATCATTTATTAGAAATGGGGAGGGGGGAACAGGTGGGCAGACGATACATGCATCTCTCTCTTTCAAAGGGCCCACGGCCGTTGGCACTCAAAACTGGATGTGCCTTGAGCATGGAGTGTAGACCCAGGGACCGCCGCCCCCTGCCCTGCCACCTTCACCCTCCCTCGGCCTCTTTGGCCTTCTGTGAGTTCTTGCAGCACGCTGAGCTCAGTCCCCACCAATGGCCTTCCCAGGGGGTCTCCTCCACTAGGAGTCCCACCCCGCCATCGCCACACTGCTGGGAGCTGAGTTCTTCTGGTCCTTTGCTTGAAATCCACCACCCAGGAGTACTTTTCAGATGTCTGATTCAGCGCCTTTTGCCCGTGCCAATATTACTGTCTGTCTCTGATTAGATCCGTTTGTGATACTCAGCACAATTTGTAACCCGTATTTATTTATCTCCCTCCCCCACCTGCCTGTAATCTTAATGTGAACAGAGGCCATGTGTGATTCATCCACTACTACATCCACTTGGTTCCTGGCGCACAGTTAGAACTCAGTGCACACTTGTTAGGGGAGGAATGATCAATGGAGGGATGAATGGATGGGTAACCTAGCATGTAGCGCCGTGCGGGACACCGCGAGTCAGTGTCGGTCTGGGGTGTTTCCGGGGAGCTGGACCCCAGTGTCCTGCTGCATGAACCTGTAGCCCCATCTCCAGAAGGTTTGAATGCCAGAGACACAGGGCTTTCTCCACCCTTGTCCCACCTCACACGCCGCTTCTGTGCACTTAACCCGTCTCCCACACAGAGACCCCTTGAGCCGTTGACTGCGTGCTCCAGGAATGGGGTGGGCTGGCCAAGCCAGAGTCTGTGCCCTGACCAAGAGTCAGGAATAGTTCTGGTTCCTAGGTCGCCTGGGCTGGGGTTACCCTCGCTGGATCTCTGCCCTGTGCTCTCAGACTCATGGCAATTCTCATGTTGCAGGGTTCTGCGTTAGGGTTCACGAGGCTCCCTGTGAGTCATTTTATTGGCTTTTTCCAGCAGCTCTAAGTTCTCAGGGCTGTTCTGCTCAGTGGTCAGGGCTGTTCTACCCAGTTGAGGCAGCTGGCTTCAAGGTTACACAGCTACTAAGTGACAAAACCAGGCTTGTCCAAACACAGACTCTTCATTACTGTTACAGTGGGAGTAGTAGAGTGGATGGACTCCGTTCCTGCTGACCTCTCGGAGGTGGGGGTCCCTACTGGGCTGAGAGGACACCATTTCCTTGCCGTGTGCCCTCAGTCTTGGTTCTCGGTTGTCTTGGATTTGATGTGTGACGTTATTCTTTCACACGTTCATTTCCTCACTATATACTGAGTGCCTGTGCGGTGCAGAGCAGGGGAGGCCACCGGGCAACACCGATGTGAGTGGGCATGAGTATGTAGAGAGGCCAACACCACAGCCGGAGCTGCTCTGGTTTGTGACTGGGTTCTGATCTCAGCAGGGGAGCAAGAGCAGAACTGTCAGGGGCTTGGGATATTGAGGGATTGGAGTGACCTCCCCAGGGACAGAATCTGTCACCTTATTCTTAGCTAAAGGTTGGTGGGTTGGTGGCATCTAAGCGGTAAGCTTTAGGCTTTAAGGGTAACATATTCAGAGTGGTGTGTGTGTGTATGCGCGCGCGCGTGCGTGTCAGAGAGAAAGACAGAGAAGTGGGGGGAGTATTAAACGCTTTCTGCCCTCATCGTAATAGCGAAATATCAGGCTTGCCGTAGACTTGGGAAGAAGTCTCAGCAGAGTGCTAACGTGCCTTTAACAACATGGAGCAGAGTGTGTTTCCTATCGGGGGGAGAAGGGGGCTGACCTCCTTTTAACACCTAAGGCTCAGCACCCCCCAGAGACACATTCCCAGCTTCTCAGTCTGCACCCATGAGCCCACAACACTGACCTTCGCTGGGCGTGCAGAGCCCTGGATGACGGCACTAAATCCGGCTCCAAAACCCCATCAGGACTTGAAAGCCACTGTGTGCCGCTGTGGGTAGCACGGCTCCTGGGTTCAGAAGCAGGGAGTGAGGAGTCCAGATGAACCACTGCTCCCCTCGGGACCTCAGTCTTATCTCCACAATGGAAGAGTGAGGAAGATTAAGCCATTTTCTCTCCAGGGTCCCTTCCAGCTTCGGTTTTTAATAGCCAGCGATGTCCGTGTTGCCATGACCTCTCAATACCCCAGGTGTATAACTTGCCTTTTATTCTTTCTACAATAAACTCTAATGAGCTCTGTTTGCTCTGTGGGGGAGAAGAGAGGTTAGGGACAGCACTTTTATTCCCATTTTGTGGTGGGGAAAACTGAGGTTCTGCCCTAGACCAAGAGGCTCCTTGAATAGCAGCAGGGCTTGGTGCAGGGCCTCCCACCCATCCCTGGGCTCCACGCTCTGGCAAGCTGCTTGAATGACAATCTAAAGCATCCAGAAGGCAAGCACCAGCTGTGAGAATCCGTGGTTTTGTCTCACCCCAGCCCAGTGTTAAACCTGCGTGAGGTTGCTTATTCAAGCGCATACCAATTTGTGAATGGTCTATCCCCTTCCACCACGGGGGACTGCTGGTAAATTCCTTTTGTCTTTTAAAGTCCAACCGGCAAGTCTGCTTCCTCTGACCTCCTTTGGCTCAATGAATTGCCCCCTCATTACCTACTTTGCCCATCGGGCATCCAGCCCCTGCCCCACCCCACCCCCCAATCCCAGGGCACTAGACCCTGCTGTCTACGCCAGTTCCCCGTTTTCCAAGTTGTGGACACGCCCCTGACCTCCGCTGGGCCGGCAGTCTTCTTTCTCCGTGACGTGACGAGGTCACAGCCTGGCTGTGACCCTCTCTGCTCTGAGTCCCGAGACAGGAAGTTTTCCCGTCACTTTCCCCTTGGCATTAGCATCCTCTCGTCGCCCGTGTTCTAATGTAGAAACTCAGTGCTTTATCTTAAGAAGGAAAAAAAAAAGAAAAGACAAACTTGATATAGAGTCAAAATGGGGCTCAGGCACGCTGCTGGATTTCTGCCCCTTGCAGGTCTGACCTAGTGACAGCCTGCCAAGCAGCCTTTTAGTCCCCGGGGCATCGTAGCTGGTTGGTGTGGCATTTGCCAGGCCACACTGGGCCTTGGAGGCCTGATATGGTTTGAAATGTGTTCAGACCTTTGTAATTTTCTGCTTCTAGTGGGAAATCGGTTGTATGGTCTAGACAGGAAAATCTGGGGGTATAGACACGTCTGGAAGATGACGCTATGTTCTGAATCACAGCCAGCACTCCACTTCCCTCGTCCTGGCCCTGGGACTATGCTATTGCCCCGTAGCATAGTCCCCTCTCCCCAGCCATGTGCTCATGGCTACCCCTACCCCTTTTGTCTATGAAGGGCATGTGCTTGGAGCTCTCCAGACAATGAGCCAGAAATGGAGGAATCCAACAGTAAATCTGTTGAAGAGTAGCAAACCAAGACCGAGTGGCTGGTAGCAACATGGCAGGTGCTTTGGGAAAGCCCTTTAGTTGCATTTGGGCAAACCACATACCTTCCTCTTCCCTATCCTGGGTGCTGCGCTCAAACACAGAAGGCATTGTGGTGCGGCAGGTGCAGGAGCCCCAAGGACTCCCCATGTCCGGGCTGGATGTCTCAGACCCCCAATCCTGCAACCCCCCCACCCCGACCTTCTTTGCTCCAGTATTCAAGCTTCTCAAGGGTTTGTCTGTGCCCTGAGTGAGTCAGCCTCTCCTCAAACCTCGTCTTTTCCTTTGCGATAAAGACAGTGGCTTCTAAGGATCTGTTTTCATGGGACCTCTGTGACACAATGAAGAGGCAGAGGCACCAAGAGGTCAAGTAACTTGCTAATCACCAACCAGTAAGTGAATCTGGGCAGGCAGCTTGCCTACTGAGTCAGATATTAACACTAGGCCGAATGGCTTTAAGAATCATCTTAGCAGAGCCTTCAGTCCTCTGACTCTCTCCCTTTCCTTATCCCTTCACCTTACCCTCTTTACAACTCCCTCCTCCCCTCACCCCAGCCTTACTGACTCCCACCACCACCATTTCTGCTCAGCTGCCTCCTGGAGCCCATATAGGGAGCAGAAGCCAGTACCTGCACTGGGAATCAGGATCCTTGGAATTCTAGCTCTGGCTGTCCCTGTTCCTACTGGGGCCTTGGAGCCTGTCATATCTCTTCAACCATCCATTCCTTCCTGCATTATTCTTTCCAAATATCCCTGGGTGGCAGGGATGGTGGCAGACAGTGGGGTTTTTGAGTCCAGTGCAGCAGCCTGGTCAAGGTCGTCTAAAACACTAACAGCCTGAGTCACGTCCTGGAAGGGGAGTGGAAAGCCATCCAAGAGACCAGACACAGGTCCAGAGCGGCTGAAGCCAGATGGCACACAGCGAAATCGACACGAGCCTATGGAGGCAGGGTTCCCCCAGAGGCTATGGGAACCACAGTGCTGTGACTCCCTGTGGGTTATTCTGTCCTGGTGGTGGGGATAACATCAGGGTGCACTGGGCTTACACACCTGGGTGTCACAAGTATAACTCGAGGCTGAACACAGAGCTGCTTTGCTTCCCAGGAGCCCACAGTCCCATGGGTCACACGCGTAGACACTTGTCCCCCACAAGGGGCAGATGAGGAATGATTCATATGCCAGATATCCCTGAAAGCATAGCCGTGCACGGAGGCATAGGCACCTGTGGGCACCCTCGTCCCTCCTCCACCTCAGAGAGGCCCCTGATCACTACAGACACCATTTTGCCTTTGAACCAAGATCCAGACCTGAGAGCTAATGACTTCCAGGGGGCTAGGAGGAAGGGAATGAACAAGGAAAAGAAGGAGCACAGAGTGGAGGTCTGAGGCCCCTGGACCCTCGTGCAGGCCCTGCCATTCACCTGCTTGGGTCTTTGGGGAGCTACCACGTCTGTGGACCTCATTTTTCCTCCTCTGTGAAGCAGCGAGCAAAGGGACAGGACCGGCCCCTTCTGACCCATCTTCCCACCAGCCTGGCCTTCTCCCCTCCCAGCGTCTGAGCAGCCTGTGTGAGTCGGGTGAAAGGCCTTCAGCGGCAAGAGGCCAGCAGCCTCATTCTCTTCCCTTGTCACACCAAGGTGAGGCGGGGGGTGGGGAGTGCTCTTTCCCCTTCTTTTTTGTAAACAACAATGCAATTTTCTTGAAGGTGAATGTATTTCCTTGCTGACTCTAAGCCATCTTGCCTGTTATCAGATTTCAAATCCCATCCAGGTCTGGTCCTGGTTAGAGCAGGCAGAGTGCATAGGGGAGGGCCTGGGAGGGACCCTTCTGGTGGACAGGTTTGTGGCGGGGGCTCCCTGGGTCCTTCAGAGTTCACCACTCCTGCCCCCTGTCTGGCTTCAGCTCTAGTAACTCTGCCCCTTGCTACTGGGCATCCTTGAGCCAGCGGCTGTGCCTCAGGTCACTCAACTGTACGATGAAAATGTGAGCACCTGCCTGGTCCCCTGCTGGTGAGGATTAAGAGCTAGCACATGTAAAGCACAGAGAATCTTGTCCAGCCTTGGAGAGCGACGTACAGAGCATGTGAGTGTGGCTCTCACGGGCACTGTGGTTCTGGCGGGAGGGTGCTTTAATCCTAAGGGACTTCTCCATGCTGGCCTGGCCCTGGGCTAGTCAGGGCCTACCCCACTTCCACCTGCGCCCTCCCTGCCTCCACGCCCTGCTTGTCTCAGCTGCCCGGAAATCCCGACGCCTCCGAGAAGATCCAGTTCAGGCTGACCCATCCTCTCTGCTCCACGGGGTGGACAGGCTGACCACGCCCTGAGAGAGCTTCCTGCTGCACTCAGAGCCCGCTTGGTGTCTGTCGTGCCGTCTGGGCTCTCCTCCTTGGTCTCTGTGTCTCTGACATAAGCACAAGGCCTAGGGCAGGGGGTGCAAGCAACGTTAGTGTGTGCTGGGAGTCAGGAGGGGGACATGCACACTAGAGGTCCCCATGCACGGTTGTGGTGAACAGGGTAGAGGGACAGGTAGGAGTGGGTGCCCAGGAATTTTTCATATTGAGCATGGGGAAGGTGGAGGTGGGAAACAGAGGCAGATGGCAGGGTAAGGTCGTGGCACTTGATTGCTTATGAAAGCGCTTCCAAGGTGTAAATGAGATGCCGGTGCAGAACTCCCTTTCGCGTGCCTGAATCACCCCACAGCTTCTGTCCCCGCCCATCAGGCTGCTATCACAAGCTACCACAGACCCGGGGAAGCTTACAGACAACAGAAATGACTTCTCACAGCTCTGGGGCAGGCCATTGAAGATCGCCTGCTGATTCCATGAAGGGTGAGGGCCTGCTTTCTGGTTCTTAGCACGGCTGCCTTCTGGCCTTGTCCTCAAGCAGTGGAAGGGACAGGGATACTCCCTGGAGTCTCTTTTATAAGGACACTAACCCCATTCATGAGAGTTCTACCTCCAAATACCATCACACTGGGGGTTCGTTTTTAACGTTTGTATCTGGGGGAGGGATGCAAACATTCCATCTCTACAGTTTCTGTCTTCTGATAGGACCCTGACTCATAGACCAGGGCCTCCTGTATCCTACTGGTCTGATGGGCTGGAGCTAAAGAAAACCACCCCCTCACCGGCCCTGCTCTCCTTCCCTAGAACAGCCTCTGGGACCCAGCTCTGGTTACCTCTGTGGCCTTCAAGTGCTCTGGTTTGCCTTGACTTCTCAAACCGTATGTGACGGGGAAGGGAATGGATGCCATGTGTTTCTGATTCAGCTCCCTCGTGTTCAAAGGCAATGTGATTCTGAGCTATATCTGATGGCCTTTGAACCTTTGAAATATGTTCTTCAAGCCTTCTTTTCCTGCGCTCTCTGCCTTCTCTTTTACAAAGAGGAAGCAGCCATGTCCAAGAATTGGTCAACTTGACAGACTTGGCAGAACTGTCCCCACTGCCCCTTATGGGGACACTGACCCTGGGAGGCTGTGGAGCCCCAGGATGAAGACCAGTGTGAACCAACACAGCGTAGGTCCCACTTGCAGACGATGGTGGCAGGCCTCTGCTTACATGGAGGAACACACCTGTTGTGGCAGACTGTCCTAGGAGTTAGGACATCTTCACTCTCCAGCGCATGACAGGCCAATGGCTCAGAATCAAAAAATATTTTTTTTGTTATTTTATGTTCAACAAGTCTTGAGAGTTTTCCCTGTCTTTCCCCTGCTTATCCTAGCAGTAGCTGCCCATTTATTTAATAAACATTTACCAAGAATCAACTACATTCTAGGCAATGGAAACATGAATATGTATAAAACAGCTCCCATCTTTTAGAAATGGACACTGTAAGAGACGATTCCATGGTGTGGGACTGTTTGGGGTAAATGCAGATAGAAGATGGACTGAGCTTGCTTGGGGGAAGGAGAGAAGGAGGGAAGACGAAGGGGGATCCATTGGGAAATCTTGCAAGAGGCATCAAGCTTTCCCCTGGCTACTGTGGGATGCTCACGGGCAGAGTCTAGAGGGAGGTCCCAGGAAGTTAGGATGGTTGGAGTTAGGAGTTCCCGGGTTACCCTCAAGTAAAGAAGGACATCTTGATTTTTATAAAAATGACCAGGGATGACTGCCCATCTGGGGAAGGTGAGGCCTCACGGTTCAAAATCCCCATCTGCTTCGAGGATGATCACAGCTGAGCGGAATGATGGCCCCCGACTTGGGCATGCTTTCGAGTTTACATTCCATGATCTCAGTTCCCTTTCCCTCTGTTCTTCCTGCCTTCATTCAGAAATGTATCTGAGCACTAGCCTCATGTCAGGTGCTATGCAACCCTGGGAAGGGGAATGAGCAAGGTCAACAGGCTTTGGCTTCGTAAAGTGTCAGGTTCAGGAATTCATGTTGTTTTAAGCTGAAGAGTGACACTATCCCTCTCAATACCAAATGCCAAGAGGGCTTGGGGACTGCTGGGTTTCTCTACATTGACATTTTGCATAAAATGGTTCCAGTCCCCATTTCATATTAGGAAGGAATTCCAGAGCAAGGAATAGGGAGATGGGTTTTTTTTGCCAGTTCACCTCCTACCCCCTTCCGATAAAAACATTTCCTCTTCCTGCCCTTGGGATACTAATGGTAGTCCAAACCCCATCGAAGATCTCCAAAATTGGGGCCTCCCAAGTATTTTGCCCCGATAAAGCATCACTTTCAATGGTTCATCTCCAAAAGTTTTGTTATTGATTCCAGCCACATTTTGCAACACTCTTGTTGGTTTTTCTAATTCAAAAACAGAACATTTCACGTTGGCTCTTTTTTATTTGAACCCATTTCTTATTGTTTCCCACATATTTCCAGTGAATGAAGAGATTTGTTAGTGCATCTTTTTTTGGGGGGGGGTGGTTCGTGGAGGACAAAAGTTAAACATCCTGTTCTGACGACAGAGAAATGTGAAGGTTTCTGGAATCCATTAAAACCCAAAATGTCACAGGAAAGTTATTCCGCAGTCTGCAGAAACACAATTTTACACTTCTGATGTCCGTTGAGCATGTTTGCCTGTCCTTGGAAAGGATCACCATTTTCTTTCTTCACTCCCTCTGTTCTTCCCTCCTTCCTTCCAGAAAAATGGAAAGAAGCCAATGTATCTCACGCTAAGTACTTCACAAACATTATCTTATTTAATCCCCCCAGCAGCCCCTTCTGCAGCTCAGACAAGCTGATGAACTTGACCCAGGTCACCCAACCAGGAAGCTCCAGAGGCAACCTTCACCTTGTTGCACCCTCATCTCCCTGCTCCCTCTCTCTGGACCCCTTGTAGAGTCACACCGGGATACTCCACCGTGTGCCTCGCCCCCCCCACCCCCAGCTCGATAGGAAAAGATGTCGGTGCGGAAGCCTGCACAGGGGTGCGAGCCAGAAAAGGACTGACATGTTCGCCCTCCCTCTCGGCACAAGGCCACGTTTCCCCATTTGTCAGCGGATGTGCCACTGCAGACGTTACAGCCAAGAATGATTTCAGAGCATCTGGGTCCACAGTCCAGGGCAGTTCTGCAAATGCAGTTGTCATTACACATTTTACTTCCTCGCCGGAGACGGGCAGGTGGCTCTGACGTCTGACTGTATAGCCGAGTGTGAGGAGAGCTCTCACCAGCTGGCACGGCGTGGATTGGCTGTGACAGGGCCTGAGAAGGAGGGTCTAGCTGGCTGCAGCTTTGCAGTCAGATCTGGGTCTTTGAAATCCACTAATAGCCTGTGCCTGGACGCTGAGGCCCCCTGGGCCTTCCAGCCTGCCTTCATTTGGGCGCTTGTTAGAAAGTCAGGGACTAACAGGCCTGGACGGGAAGGGTGGGGTGGAGAGGGGTCCACTGAATTGCATCACAGACACAGCCAAGTTCTAAAGTGTAGGAGGAACACAGCCAAGGGGCCTCCTGGCTTCTCCTTCACCCTCGTCCCAGCACGTGCTTTGGGAATTTTCCAGGACTCTCCTGGACTTGGAAGGGTTTGGAAGGTCTTCTGCTGGTGATAGCAGGGTTGGCAAACAGGGGGGCCTGTCCTGGCTGGGCACCCCACCATTTTGGAAGCCTCAAAGGAACTGAGCTGACGTCCTTCTTGCAGAGCATGGCCGCTGTCCTTGAGAAGCAGGCGGGATGGGCTCTCTCTTTTGCCTCATAGGAGCCATTAAGGAGGTTGGGTGTGGAGAGACAGTCAAGGCTCCCAAAGCCAAATTATATCTCTTGAGCCTTCTCTGATTCCCTAGGGATTCAAGGCCCCCTTTGGGGACTTTCACAGAAATTTGTTCTCTCTGCTCCTGACGATGACGAGATGGCTGGCCTACACCCACCCCCAGGGTCTGTGCCTTCTAGGCAATGGAGCACTGATGTTAGAAACTAGTTTTGAAGAGCACAGCTCTTTCTCTGAGGTTTTTTATGTCAAGGCTGACCTTTTACCACACTGGTGGTTCCCAAGCACATGGATAAGGCTCACCATCTGTTTGCACACAGAGCTGGGCTCAGGGTCCAGGCAAATGAGTTTCTTGACCTGCGATGATGATTAGCCATCATTGTAGTAATAATACATATGGTGCCAGGCCCTTTCCAGAAGAGGAAACTGAAGGACAGGGGAATGAGGAAACCTGCCTAGGGGACAGGTCGCAATGGAAAGTTGAGACTTAGCCTTAGCCCACGGGATTTCACATCTGCTGTACGCAGAGCAGAGCCTTTCCCACCCCACCCCACCCCCAAAACCCCTGCCTCTCTCTCTGGTCTACATGTTAAACTGAGAGCATTGGTCTGGCTAGAGGTGCCACTGCTGTTCGTGGGCAGCAACAGGAGCCCAGGGAGCAAGGCCGGAAACCAGTTGGCCCAGATTCACTCCTTTGCAAAGGAGAAAAGGAGGCTCAGAGAGAGGCTGGGAACTAAAGCTGCCTGAAGACCAGTGCCTCCTCTTCTGAATTTCCACAACAGCATGTCGTGGACTCTGTGAGACACTGCCCATGCCAGGAAGTTGACTTCTTTTCTGTCAAGGTGAACCAAAGTGTAAAAAAAAATCCCACCAAACCGTGAGAGCTTCGGTGAAACTCTGTCATGAGTGTCGATGAGCTGAGTCAACAAAGTCAGCCCCTGACCGGCCGTCTACCGGTGTTGGGTGGAAGGTCAGTAGCTATCAGCTTGCACTGCAAGGAAGCCAGCCTTTAGGTCAGTCTATAGAAAGAGAGTGGCAGTGGCAGGCCAGGCAGTGGAGGGAACCAGCAAGGAGGAAGCTGGACCTTTTCCCCACTCTTGGTTTCCTGGTCCCCGCTGCAAGCCTCGGGGATGCCCACTTGGCGAGGAGGCCTGGGATGGAGTGTGATGCTGAGGGCAGGAGTGTTGCTCACTAGAGGTGAAAAGGGAGTAGATGGCTAGACTGTAGAATCCCTGCACCCTCCTTCCCACCAGCAGTCAGGCCTTCCTACAGATCCAGCCTGTACCCCATGATCTAAGAGCAGTGGAGGCCAAGGCCAGGCAGCCAGCCTGAGATGGGATGCCTGGGGCAGAGGGCAGTCAGAGCCTTGCACACCCAGGCTGGGGTTCAAGAATGGCTATTTGACAGGGAAGGGAAGACCTGGAGGCTGCTGGGGAAACCGAGGCTCACGTGTTTGCCCAGTCCTGTGCACTATAAGGTGTTTTCTATCCCTGACTTCTGCCAACTCAATGCCAGTAGCATACCCTCCTCCATTTATGATAACTAAAAACACCCCCAGACATGGCTGAATGTCACCTGGGTAGGGGAGCACAGCATTGTCCCCAGGTTGAGAACTTCTGCTGTAGATAATCAAAGAATTTTAGCCTAGAAGGGAATGTTGAGGTCCCCTTGGCCAGACCAGCTAGAGTCCTGGTTCTGCCAGAACCAGCAAACATCTCCAGGCCTGGTCTTCTTGTAGCACAGGAGGGTCGAAAGAGATGCTCACAAGGCTAACATTCCGTTGGTCGATGACCACCGCATTTCACTAAAAGATCTTGGGGCTCAGAAGGGAGAAGGAGCCTGCTGTCAGTCAGCGGTCCAGGACGGAGCTCTTCTCTGTGTCACCGTGACCAAGATCCGGCCGCTGGCACAGTGTCCCACACAAACTCAAACCCCCGGCTAGCCTGTGCAGCGTTGTGTCTGGGTGCCCAGCGCTGTGCCTGGAGGCGCTAGTTGGCCAGAGGGAGGAGCAGACAGTGCTGTTCCAGCAGGTTCCATTCACGTGGGTCTCCAGGCTGGCTTCATGGGACGGGAAGCTTGTGCAGCTGTGCTGGTCTGGAGGGACATGTGGGTCTCAGCAGAAAAGAATTCTTGGAGAAAGGAGACTTAAGCTGAACCTTTGGGAAATGGGGGGGGGGGCGGTGGGCATTAAGGAGAGGAAAAGACCAAGAACAAAGGCGCGAAGCAGCAATCTGAGTGCACTCAGATCACCCCGCATTTAGCCTTCTAGTGGATGGCAGCCGCCACACACCAAGGACCAGGGCCTGTCTTGCTCAGCGTCACGGCCCTAGCATCGGGCCCATGCTCCCGGGGGTGCAGTCCTCGTAGGCAGATCACGTCTTCATTTCCCACGCTGCCTGCTGTGTTGCCCTCCCTGAGCTGCAGTCACCCTGTGGGCTGGGTCATCGCGAGGAGCTGCCCGGCGTGGGGAGTGAGCGTTACCACCCAAGTGGCAAGCGCCCAGGCAGTTAGCGGGCAGGGGCTGGAAGGTGCGGAGGACTTCCCCCTCAAGGGGACAGCTGGGCTGAGTCTTGTCGCATCTGCGGGGTTGGAGATAGTGGGGAGTGTGCCACTCTCAGCCAGGTGGTGTGATCCCTGCTTCTCCCACCAACGTGGGCAGCAGGTAAGGCAGGCCCCTGCCGGGGTGATGGCTGCGTGCCTGCTGGTGCACGCAGAAGCCTCCTGTGACCCCAGGGCCAGGCCAGAAAGGGGCCGCTGCAGAAGGACTTCTGAATTCCAAGGCCAGAGCTTTACAAGTCAAAACCAAGACAGGTAGTGCCTCAGGGTACATGAGCCTGTTATCAGGCACAGTTGCTGGGAAGAGGTATCAAGGGCAGGTAGGAGGTAGAACTGAGCTCTGGGGCTGCTGCGGGAGGCAGGACCTGGGGTCTGCCTGGGGTTCACGTGAGTCAGCTGGGCCAAAAGGGCCCCTGGTTAGCCACATGCATTTCTCAGCCACGTGTGGCTGGCGCTGGGTAACCACGGACCACAGCCCTGGCAGTGGGCTGGGCTTCCAGAGGTGGGAGGGCCTGGCCAGAGGGGAAGGAGCGGGCAGGAGGAGGTGAAGGAGGACGATGGGTCCACAAAGCTGGGGTCTGCTGGAACGAAGTGCAGTGGCAGCCTCGGGACAGGCGGCCCCGTGTCTCCAGAAAATGGGGCGCTCCCAACAGGAGCCCCTTGTGCTCTTCACCAAGCTGAGCGGAGGCCGATGCCCGCTTGGTGGCAACGACTGCCTCCTCACAGGCTGCAGGAACCACGTGTGAGTAGATGTGTGTTAGGGAGGCTAGCTTGAGCTGCCTCTGGTTCAGAGAGCAGCCAAGGCCACTGCCCTGACTGAGCCACCATGGTCCCCGCACCCAGTCAAGAGCTCCCCTCCCTACTGGGCCCACGCACCCCTCCGCCCCACACCAGGCCAGCCCCCCGAGGCCCTTCCTGGGGCTGTGTGCTGGCCCAGCCTCTCCGGAGGGCAAAGGCAGGCCCTTCCTGCCGGGCCAGCTTCCAGAAGAGTCTACGGCACTGGCTGTCCACCAGTTCAGGATGAGGCAGAGGGAAGACATCAAGGGTTTCAGAGGCAGGGCAGTTCCGTTTGGGGATCTCTGCGTGCACGAGCTCTTGCCTCCAGCGGTCACTTTCCTCCGCTCTCGGGCTAGCCTGCGTTGTCTGACCCTGGGGATAATAAATCTAGCTTTGCAGGCTATTCGGAGTATTAAATGAGATATAAAGTGGTGGGCGGAGTGCCTCGCACACAGAAAACCATTAGCGGTAGTTACCATTTCTGCAGCTTTCACTGTGTGGCAGGACCCATGCTGAGAGAACTTGGGGACAGGGAGCCAGCCACTCGGGACGGGGCAGGATCCCAGAAGGGTTCTCTCCCTCCCTCCTTCATTCGTGCTTGGAGGCCTTCCCTGCACACAGCCAGTGCCAGGCGGGTCCTGGACCACTGACGTGGGTCTGACCTGGTGTCCCAGGAGGTCACTGAAAGGGAAGACGGGTGAGTAGTCAGGCCTCGGGCAGAGTGCCAGGAGGAATTTGGAGGCTACCAAGAGCTTGTACGGAGAAGGGGTCCTTAAGCTTTCCCGACGAGGGGTTGACGGCCCTGCGCATAGAAAGCGGAGTTGGAGGATTCCAGATGGGTACAAGCGTGCTTCTGGCCATGAGCCACCTGCCTGAGCCGGACACCGGAGGAGTCTACAGGCGGAGAAGACGAGCAGTCAGGCAACACCCTGTGGGAGCAGCTTCGGGAAGGAGGCAGGCTCGGGGCACAAACAGGTCACAGATGAGGGAGCCCCTACTAAGGGCCCGGGTCTGAGAGGAGAGGCTACTTCACGTGGCTTGCACCAAGATCAATCCCCTAGCTGCAGAAGGTGCCTTTCTGATGGTCCAGTCCAAGCCCAAAAGCCACCGATAAAAAGGCAGTACTGCCAGCCGGCTGTCGAAACTTTGCCAGAATGTCCCAAACTCTCCTGTTCAGGCGCCCACTCCCGTCTGGGAGAACGCTGAGGGACAGCCCCTCCCGAACAGCAATAGCCAAGAGCCTCTGGTTCTTTCCACTTTTCCTTCTCCTTTCCAGGCTCCCGGCGCCCCGCCCTCTCCATGCCTGCGGGGGCCCAGGCCTCATCATTTATCAAGATAAAATCCATCAAAGTCTCTGGGAAGGAGGAGGATAAAATGAGTTTGTGGGGGTAATAAATCTCCTTTACCATAGGTGGTGAGCAAGGAATTCACCCCAGACTGTGCTCTTGAAAAACGGGAGGGTGCGTGCGGACAGTGTGCGCCCAGGCATGGGGGGGTGTGTGTGGGGGCTGTGAGGCGGTCGCCCCGAACCAGAACATTGCGGCCCGGCCAGGAAGACCCTGGGCCTGCTCCAAACTGCCTTCCCGCGATCAAGGGAGATGGTTCTGGAAGCCCGAACTTCCTCTAAACCCGAGAACTAGTTGCACTCGTCCAGTTAGGACGTCAACATTCATGCTCAACACTTCATTTTCTTGTGCATTCATCACTATTATTTCCCGAGCGAGCACCTACTGGGAGCTAAGCACCCAGCTTTTATCGGTGGCAGAGTGGGGAGCCTGGGTCCACAGGGAGCATGGTGGGGGGCGGAGGGGGGGGGCAGAAAGATCAGAGAAGCAGGGATGGGGAGCACTGCACAGCCCCCGCAGAGTGGACTGCTGGGTCCATGCGGAGCATGGGCAGGGGTCCTACAGATCCTCTCTCTGTCCCCAGCAGAGGATGCCTCAGCCCCTGCTTACAAGAGAAGGAGACATCAGTCTGCCTTAGCACCGCTCACCCAGGCGGACCAGCATTTCAGGGGCCTTTCTGTGTGAGCCCAGCCTTGTGCTCAGAGAGTGGCTTGTCCATCCTCCAGGGAAAGTGGCTTCTTTTCCCTCATCTCTCTTCTTCTTCTGTTTAGTGGAAACAGCACAGGCAGGGGGCTGGGGAGATGTCCATCCAGTGAAGCGGTAAAGTGTCCTATATTCGTGGGGTGGAGCACACGGA
Source organism: Mustela putorius furo (assembly GCF_011764305.1). Taxonomy (NCBI): domain Eukaryota; kingdom Metazoa; phylum Chordata; class Mammalia; order Carnivora; family Mustelidae; genus Mustela; species Mustela putorius. The sequence goes on along the minus strand of NW_025422005.1, from coordinate 37,373,511 downwards.
ACACGCAGATTGAATGACCTGCATGTGTCCACATGGGTCGATCTCACACAACATTGGGCTCACGAGGCAAATCGTAGAACAATATACACAGTGTTCTACCGCTGATGCAAACTGAGAAACAGAACAATATTCCATATTGTGTATATACACATATGCTTGTAACAAAAGAATAAAAATGCAGACAAAAAGGGTACAGCCCAACCTCAGAAGGGATCGCCTCTGGAGGGGAAGAGAGGTGAGTGGGGCAAGAGAGGAGGGGACAAGGGGACTTCTGATGCTACAATTTTTTTTAAAATTTTTTTTTTAATTACTTGTTTATTTGACAGACAGAGATCACAATTAGGCAGAAAGGCAGGCAGAGAGAGAGGGGGAAGCAGGCTCCCTGCTGAGCAGAGAGCCCGATGCGATGCGGGGCTCGATCCCAGGACCCTGAGCTGAAGGCAGAGGCTTAATCCACTGAGCCACCTAGGCACCCCCTGATGCTACAATTTTATTTCTTTTTAAAAAATAGGTAATACAAATACAGTAGAAGATCAAGTGTGTTAAATTTCAGTGGTACATACATAGGTATTTGTTAGATTTCTGTTTTGTTTTGTTTTGTTTTTTCTGTTGGCTTGAAATATTTCATTTTCAATAAAGATGTTTAAACAAAACCCAGACAGTCTGACTGGAAGACCCACACGAACAACATGTCTGAGGGCCTCTGAGTTCCAGCCGTCTGCAAGGTGCCCTTTTGAACCTTTTTTTAAGAAGCGAATCTTCCCACAATTCCAAAACAGGGCTTAGTACCCTCATATCGCAAATGAGGAAACTGGCCCAGAGGTTGCAAACAACTTGCCCAATGTCACACAGCTCTTTGGTGGAAAATCTGAGCTTTAGACTCCAGAGCCCATAACCCCAGGCCATGCTCTCTCCTTTACTTAGACCACCTACACAAGCTGCCTCTCTTCCTGAAATATTACTGACTCAAACACCCAACAAAATGAAAACCACCAGCTCAGGCATCAGAAGTTAGAGTCTGACCTTGAATCTTGCATCTGCAACCAACTTGCTGTGACCTTTGGTGAGCTCCTCCCCTCCCCCAAGCTTTCCCCACCCTCAGGGCAAATGGCAAAGTGGTACGGCCTTCCCTCTGGGCCTCACGTGCCCTTGTCACATCATACTTTCTAACCTGCTTATGGTGCATAACACTCGGCCGAGACCCTCACTGTCACACCATACAGGACTGTGGCTTTTTCCAGGGGATTAGCAAAGCGAATCAATTTCATTGCTGGATGGAACATCTCTGCTCCGCTCATATCTTGATATGCGTGTGTGCTCAAAGGAAGGCACTCTTAGTTTACACTCCCAAGGCCTGATCCCCAGTATTTTTCCTTCCCTGATCAGAATGGAACTAAACTGTCTGCAGTGGAGAGACCAGAAGGGGACAGGAGTGGTGAAAGTCTCGGGGGAGACTGAGAGCAGGCGAGGCATCCAGAAACCTCCCTGTGGCCCCTTCCTATTCTCTGGACTGTTGTGTGACCCGTCCTGCCAGTTCTGGGGTTATAGGCATTGTGCTGAGGATTTGAAATACATTTTCCTACTGTCACACTCAAGAGCCCACCTCTGTTTTACAGAGGCTGGGAAATTTAAGGGACTGGCCACAAATAACGTGGCTCGTAAGTGGGAGAGTTGAAAATCATGCCTTACTGACCCCAAAAAGCTCTCTTCATAATCCTCACATCATATTATCGTGGAGGTGGGGGGGGCAGGGAGTGCACCGGTTCCCAGTGAGGCCAAGCTCATGAAGGTCTCTGTCAGCCCTCCGAGTTGCTAGGTGTGGTCCTGCAGGTGTGGGAGCCATGGCAGGGCAGAAGTGTGATCCTCTCTGTGGTTTAGGAAGTGGGCTGCTGTCGCAGCCTGGCAGGAAGTTGCTACGGAATCCAAGCAGGAGAAGCTTGGGTGAGTCTAGGGCCAATCACAATTGAAAAGATAGGCTTTCAGGCTATTTGGAGCTTAATAAATATTGGATGGATGGATGGATGGATGGATGGATGGATGGATGGATGGGCGGGGGTTTCTGAAAGAAGAGAAAAGGAATCAAAGATGACTCCCCAAATAGCCCATATTAATTAGCATGGCCTGCAAGCAGGCCCTAAGCTAGGCACCCTGACATCCTTTAAGACTCCTTCTTGCATGACTTCCCTGGTTTTAAACTATGAGGAAAAGTAAGAGGTAAGACACTATAGGAAATCCCTCTGGAGTTATCCCCAACCCTGGGGCTCGAGTCTAGTGACCACCCTCCCGTGGGGACCCGTGGGGCCCAGGGTGCATTGGAAGGAGATGCTGGGCAGTGGGAGGCAGGGCTGTCCAAACACAGATGCCGCTGGAGGTGGGGCACAATATATACCAGCAAATATTGACCCTGCCCCTTTGCCCAAACCAGGCCCCTCCAGACAATGCCAGGGCGCATCGATGGCTCTGGGCCCTAGGCTGCGGGCCGAGGAATGCGGACTGCACAGCAATCTGTGTACTCATCCCCCGGAGCTTGACATTCCCCGGCTCGACCACCCTCTGTGAGTGGCCCTGGGACCAAGTACCAGCCAAGCCCCCCATTCGGGGTGTTTGTACAGAGGCTGCTCTGCTTAGCCAACACTCATTAGAAAAGGCTTTTCTCTCCTAGGCGTGTTTCCAGGGTTGGGGGAGGGAGAGCCTTTCTACCCACTGCCCTTTACCTGCCTGACTTGGTTCTGGCTGCCTTTGGGAGGAGCTCTTAAATGTCACAGAGAACATGAGAACCCAGCAGGCCTCTGGAGAGGTATCCGTCACCATCACCCTCATTTTAGAGGTGACCAAGAAAAATACACTGGGAGTCGCTCTGTTTGGAGGCAAGGTCTTTGTTAAGAGCTTTCTTTCTTTTTTCTTTTTTTAAAATTATTTTTTATTATGTTATGTTAGAAAAGGAAATGTTGAAAAAGAAAAGCAAAGCTGGGGCCATCATATTAAGAGCTTTTGAGTCAGACCCCCAGAAAAGTGATGTTGGACAAGTTACTCTACCTCACCATCGCCCCCACACCTACCCCACCCCCACCCTACTTCATGGTAGAGACAATAGCAGTGCTACGTCCTCTAAGACTGAGAGACCTAACAGTGCCTGGCACACAGTGGTGCCCAAGAAGCAGAAACAGGTTGACTCAGTGGGAGTTAGGGGCTGTTACGGTGTGCTGGAGAATTCGCTGGTTCTACCCTGAGCTGCAGTTCCTGGAGAGTTCGGGCTGCCCTGTCCAGCAGTGGTGGCTGCAGGGATGGTTCCGATCCTTAACACTGAGTGGACACATCAGGCCTGTTTCTGGCTCTCTCTAGCTCGCATCATTCAAAGGGGATCGTGAAAATGGATCCCACAATAGTGGGTGGGGAGGAGAGGGGAAACCTAAACTCTATTCCATTCATGGTCAGTTCAGTTACTTTGGCTTGGAATTCCAGTCTTCAACAGCAACAAAGGTGACCTGAAAGTCCTTATGAGTGGGGCTCTTCAGGTCTCCCTAAGCAACTCTGCCCTGATCACTTTCCTCCCTCCTCTGTGCTAGGCCACAGTCTGGGTCTGGCTCTAGTTCCAGAGCCCCTGAGATTTCTTGGGAGCTCAGCCGTGCCAGGGGCCACCACTGCGGCTTGTGGGTATTTGGGTTTGGGGTTATTTTTTGGACAGTTTCCTTCTGTTTTGCTTTCTCAGCTCAGCCCTTAGCAAAGACCTCTGAAATGGCTCTTGACATCTTCCCCTGCTTTGATTTGTGTTGTCGTCTAAAGACGCCTTTGTTATTTCAAGGACCTACTATGTGAATCATGTTGAGTAAATGCGCAGATTCTGGAGCCACAAGGCATGGGTTCGGATTCCACCTCTGGCACATTTATTGGAGTTCTCTTGGGACAATCACATGACTTTTCAGCTTCTTCATCAATAAAATGGAAATGCTACCAGCAAGGTCAGTGGAAGGATTTAGAAGTGATGCAGGGGGAGTAATCTGCTCATGTCTAGTACGTAGTAAGTCAACGACTGTGAGATGCACACGTACACACTCATCTCATTTCATTTTCATCATGGCCTTGTGGAGTTGGGATCATCACTCCCATAATAGTTGGGGATACTGAGTTTCATCACCTGAACTCACTTACCTGGCAGGTGACTGAGAGGGACCTGAAGAGAAACCTCCATTTCTAGAAAACTATCTGATATTCCTTCAGCTCAAGTGTAACTCAAAAGAAGACCTAGATTTCTTGCTGAGCATAATGTAACAACTCCCTCTCTCTCTCTCCTCCTCCTCCTCCCTGTCTTGCTCCCCCCCACCCCAATCTATGACTCAATTCTGCAAACCCTGAGTGAAGGATCTGAATATAATTACATTGTTTGGAGACCTGCACCCACAAGTTGGGGAAGTGGACTTGGCAGAGGGAGCACAGTGGGCTGGGATACTTGGGAATGATGTAGGACACGTGCCTCAGAATCATCCACCTGTGAGTCAGGGGAGGTGAGGTATTAATACTCCTGTTCTTGTCCACAGTTGGTCTGGAGGGCAGTACTCATCCCCAGCCCCAGCCTGCTCAGGCCAGAGTGGGATCGCATGGTTTGAGAAGGCCTCAGGCGAAAAAATGCAGGTGGTGGCCGTTGAAAGTTGGCTGGCAGTGTTTGAGGGAGGGGATATGGGTGGAGCAGGGGTGGTACGGAGGAAGTATCCTGGACATCCGTCTGTCACTGCGGACACAATTCCGGACTGTGGTCGTCTGTTTCCTACTCTCCTCTCTGGCTCTGTAGGGCAGGTCTCATTTGTCACAACACGGGGCTCATAGATACATTGAATGGACGATTCTAGATTCTTAGACTGTTTCTCTTTCAGGGCAGAGAGAAGCCTTTGGGTCAGTTTGGCCCACCTTCCATATGCTTTGCGGGTTCTTTCCTCAACCTCTAGCGGCAACCTCCCTACTTCTTTTGGCAAACGCAGCACTGCCAGGGACAGCCTGCCCCCTCTTGAGGCATCTCAGACTGTGAGAAATGACCTCGTCACCGTCATCTGCGTCCACTGATTCTGTGTCCAGGCTTGTCCCTACCTCAGGTGACAGGGCCTAGGCCGGCCTTTGGGAGAAGTCTGCAGCATCCTCTGGGGGCCTGTGGCTGGTGGAGGACTCCCTCGGAAGCCACACTGCTTATACTATCGCCTCATGACACAATTGTCTATGTCCAGCTGCCTCCTTGCTAAGGGTGGGAAATAGATTTTCTTCTGTATAAATAAGTAGCTCAAAGACCCAAGGAGGGGGAATTTGATCTGGGGTGAATGCCTTAGTTTTGCAATTCTCCTGGGGGTCTGTGGGCCAGCGCTGGCTGGGTCTGCAGCTTCTGAAAGGAACAGGCCTGTGAAACCATAGGTTGTGCCAAATGTCCCATCAGGGGATTCTGCTTTTGGCTACAGGGGTTGGGGACCGAGCAAGAAAGTGGTTGTGTAACCCCGGGTGCTGATCGCAGCTGTACCAAAGGCAAAAGCACTTGGTGGGGGCCAAGTTTGCCTTCAGAGGCTGGCACACCCTGTGCTCCCTCCCCTCCTCCTGCTCCCCGAGCAGCCCCATCCATCCCCTCACCCAGCAAATCACCCTTGGAAGCTTGCACGTGATTCAACAAGACAGCACAGACTCACAACACCCCCGCCACCTGCCAGACCCGGGGCCCGGCGATGGAGATACCAAGGCAAAGATGCAATTCCTGTCGTCTCAGAATTCTGGCTCTCCAGGGCTTTGAGAGGTGCCTGCTTGTCAGGAGGGAAGAATCAGAACCAGGAATGAGACACTTGGATTCAAGTCTCGTCTTGGTAAATCTCGGGCAAACCACTGTCTCAGTCAGCTCAGGCTGCAGTAACAAGTATCACTGACAGTGCCGGGGGGGGCAGGGGATTTTGGCAACACACATTCATTCTGCACAGTTCTGGAGGCTGGGAGTCTGAGGACAGGGAGCCAGCAGGGCTGGCCTCCTCCAGGGCATCTCTCATAGCTCACTGATGGCTGCCCTCTTGCTCCCTCCGGGCTGAAGGCCCATGGCCTGTGTCTCCTAATCTCTTCGTGCGAGGACACCATTCAGACTGCCCTAGAGGCCTCCTTTCAGTTTTATTACTCCTTTCAAGCTCTGTCTCCAAATACAGTCGCATCCTGAGGTATGGGGTTAGAGCTTCAGTGTATGAAGTTGAAGAGTTGGTGGTGCAGTGGCCCATAGCAGTCACGTCACCCAGCTGCTGTGCTCCTCAAATTTCTTATCGGTCGCCCGGCCAGAAGGCTGCCATGGAGCCCAGATCAGGGCTCCCGCCAAACCTGGAACCGCCACCCAGGTGTGCAGGGTTGCTAACTCCGGCCCCTTCGGGACCAAGGCAGTTGGGGCATTTCAGGAAGCTGTGGCCATAGGGGAGATATCTGGGGGCATGTGTCTGTCTCAGAAGACAGACAAGCTCTCCATTCCCTTTTCTCCTGGGGAACATGGCCAAGAAGGGCCAAGAGCTAGGCCCGTGGGCCAGGTTGTGCCTGGTGTGATTTATCCTCGTTCTCTGCTGCAGAGGGGCTGTGGGCCACTGGAATCACGCTGTTGCGGGGGAAGGGGTTGTGCAGGTGGCCTGGGCTTACTTTCCCTGCCCCTCGAGGTCACTCTGCCTGCATTCCAGGAATACTTGTGGGCCCTCAGTTTCCTCATTTGTGTCATGGGCAAGGAGAGGGTTTAACCTAGAGCATTTCTGAGTTGTGCAAGTCCGGGGACTGAGCGCCGCCTGGAACAAAGGCAAAACCGCGGGCCAGGAGCCAGCTTTACTTTCAGGGGCCAAGCTTGGCTGACTGGGCTCTGGTATTATGACCGTGACTCTAGATTCTCGGATTCTCTAAGGGCCTGTGACCAGGGTCCAGTCCTGCCCACTTGGAACAGCCTGAGCTTTGACCCTGGTCACAGCCTGAGTACGGGCCCTGGTTAGAGGCGGAATCCTGAGCCCAGTCACAGGCGGAGCCCTGCCCTGGTCACAGAGCAGAATGTGGAATGTGGATGGCCTCAGGCATGCTACCCCCATCACAGGAATCACACCTAAAATCTGGGGTCCTATGTGGATCCCCTTCTCTTCAGCACTCCATACCCCATGAAGGGACTGATTCATTTAACATTTTGGGTTGGGGCCCTTGTCAAAGAAAAGAGAGCCCCCACCCTCCGTGCCCCACTGTGTTTGATCTGAAGGCTGGGGGCCTGGAGCAAGGCGGGGAAGCAGCACTGAAGCCTGGAGAGATAGGCCGTGGGGAAGATTTTCTCCCAAGCTCCAGGGCCCTCAGGTAGCTGGAATTTATGGTGTCAGCCCCGCCCCATGTCATTAATAAAGAAAAATTAGCCCTCTCTGGGTGAGGGCATTTTTCACTGGAGTCTGAGGGCTGTAATGAGGCGCTATCAAAGCCCCAACGTGCCATATGAATTTTATATGCCCTGTTTCCTACAAGTTCTGAACAGCTCGGCCGATTTATAAGGTAATGATTTTTCCATCCATAATTTCTTTCATATGATTTTTGTAATGTAGATATTTCCCCCTCCTGGCTGGGCTGTGCACAGCGTGGTCGAGTAGATTAAGGCAAGGCAGGGAGGGAGAGCTTTCTTCTGGAGCCCAGACCAGTGTGCAAGGGCCACCCAGAGCCGCAGTGGGTGTGAGGGAATTCCACATTCTGTCCCGCTTTGGGAGCTGACTCCCAGCAGTCACCTTGGGCAAGTGACTTCCTCCCCCTGGGCCTTCGGTTCCCCATCTTTCCAGTGAGAGGGCACTATTTAGATCAATCTACAGAATAATGTCCAGAACAATTCCCTTCACAGCAACCCACACTTACTCTGTGCCTAAGTACGCTCTGTTGGGCACTGTGCTGGGCATGACAGGCGTGAGGACGAATTAAATACAGGATGTCCTCCATGAGTTGCTGTATGAAAGAGGTTGCATGTTTTGAGAACATAGACGTGACCAGTCCTTTCAGGGGGCAGCCAGGAAGGCTTCATGGGGGAGGTGCTTACAAAGAGCACCATGAAGGAGAAATCATTTTACCTGGCCAGGAAGGACCTGTTTCCGACTTTGTCAGTTGAGGTGGTGTCCCCTTCAACCCCATCTGGGGCCTTGGCAGTGGGCCCAGCTTCCCTGAGTGCAAGACCACCTTCAAGGTCCCCCAAGACACTCCAGAGGAGCTGGCTCCAGGAAAAGCCCTTTCCTCTCTCCCTTCCAAGGCCAACGTCTCCTCTCCAGATGCTCCAGTGGGGAGCGGGTGGGAGCAGAAACACCTGGGAGGAGCCTCTGCAGACTCATAAATCTGCCCCTCTCTAGCCTTTGATGTGGACACTCCTATCTCCCTAGGATCACTGCCCGGGGAGGTAGCTATTGAACCGAGGGTCAGAGGGCACCCAGCCCTCATTTTTGAGTGAGCGTGTGCTTTAACCTCACCTGGCCTGCATTATGTTAAGCCAGAACATCTTACAAGATGTGACTCACTCCTGGTCTAGGCGGGCATGGCAGCCCCACACGGTCAACCACGTAGCCGCAGCTCAGCAGTGGTCTGAGCTGTTGAAAACACGGGGAGTCCTCCAGACGCCTGGCCTGTAGGACTTCATGCGCCCGCAATGGAATTATCTTCTTTTGTTCCCTGCATTAACCAAATGTGCGGGTGTCCCTGAGACCCAGCCCCAATATAGGTCACGAGCCTCCCTCCCCGTCTCGCTCATCTCCTAGCCACCTCTAGAGGTAGGGGTGGTTGCCAGTGCTTTTCCCAGGAACGGAGACCAGGCACGGAGCAGTTGCCTGCCTGGCTGTGGACGGGGGAGGGGGGACAGTTTGGAGAAATGGTATCAGAACCCGGGCCTTCCGATTCCTACAAAGGCACGCATCCTTTCTGCTGGGCCAGCTCCATCTCACCGCCCAGGTGCAAGCCCAGCACCCACTCCCCCCACCCATCCCCAGCATGTGAGCTGGACTCGAGGCACTTGGGCAAACGTCAGCAAACCCAGGGGAGAGCGGGATGGAAATGATGATGGTGCAGCTTTTGGCATGCCTCTCTCCCACTTCTCAGAAGTTGGTACGTTTGCCTTGGAAAGAAAAGCCACTTCAACTTTCCTGTAATAAAGTTTTCTAATTAACTGGAGGGGGAAGCACGCTGAATGTATTAACCACATCTTAGCTATATGTTGGTTCTTTTTTTTTTTTTTTTTTTTAAGCCCTTGCATCGAGAGGTTTTAGGAGTCTTTGCACAACAGCTGTTAAAAGTATTGCCAGAAAGCCAGACATGGGACATTCGTAGTGCCTGGTCTGTCACCCAAAACCCCCTTTGCAAATGCATAAGGACAAAGGCACCCCTCCATCCCTGATGTGCCCAGAATGCAGGTCAGCCTGGGAAGAGGGAGGCCCAACTGTGTGAGTCTGGGAGGAAGGTCAGCATCCACTAAGCACCTACTAAGCATCCACTAATTACCAAGCACTAAGCACTAAGTCAGGCATGATTCTGGGGACTTGAAGTTCAATAGAACATGTTCATTTCCCTGGAGAAGCCCACAGTTTCATGGGAGCTATGCACATTAAGAGGAAATTCCTCAGATTATAAAAATATATTCCTCACTACAAAAGAAAATAACAATTTCTCAGCAGGCACACCACCCCAAGCCATATATAAGTATTCAAGAGTATACTCATATACTCTGTATCCTAAACCCCTAAAGACAGACTTTAAACTCCCACTCAGACAATGAATTGGCTGCATGACTCCTGGAAGAAGATAGTACTTTGTTCTTAGTATTATTATTATTGATTATTTTCGTTGCTATTAGTAGTAGGCCCTAGAGTCAGACTTCCTTGATCCATATCTCAGCTCCACCATTTACTAGCTGGGTGATCATGGGCAAGTTACTTTACTTCTCTGTGCATCAGCCTCCCAATAGGAAAAAGGAGGACAATAGAGCCTTTATTGTGGATCATTTAGCAGAGATCATGCCTATAAAAGGTTTAATCCAGTGCCAGATGCTTGATAAGAACAAAACAATCGCCCACTGCCATTGTTGCTCCCCTAATATTAAAGAAGAGAAGTTGTGAATTAGGGAAGTAAACTATGTGAGGCTAAGTTTAGACCAGAGACTGAAATCCTGACTAAGGTGCCAGACTGCTGTCAGCCACCAGCACACTGACGGACTGGGCACTTCCTCTGACCCACAGTGGAAATGCCATCGTGGTGGGAAGAGAGCCTTGCTTGTAGGAGAAAGGGGCAGGCCAAGGTGCTGGAACACAGTGGGCAAAGCTGGTTGGAAGCATGCACCTGGGCAGTGCCTGGAGGTGGACGGATGGGGACCGAGCTGCTGAGCAGATGCCTGTGCAAGATGGGTCCTCATCCGCGCCTCTGCCTAGCTTATAAGGTGCCCCCTTATGAGAGATCTGACCCCCGCGGGAAAGATCTGAGCAGGTGCACTTCATGCGTACTCAAAGAGCTGAAATTCTTGCACTCTGTGGTCTCAGAATGCTGAAGGTCTTTGATCCTGAGTGTTTGAGTCAAGGGGTCTAAGCTGCTATGAGTGTCCCAGTGTAGAATACAGTTAAGCCTCTGGACCTTCGCACATGCTGCTTCTACCACCTGGAATTCCTTTATCCTCAAATCCTGCCTGTTGAAATCTCATCCTTATAGGCCTTGTAGGAACAGATGTTCCAGAACCCATCATGCCCTCCTCGGGGATCACATTGCAGGAGGCTTCAGTCTCTTAGGAAGTACTTAGTTCATCCTGCCACAGCCTCGGAACAGACTTTCCACCCATCTTTTCTGTCTGCCTGGAGGGCAGGGACAAACCTCAGCACGCCGGGGTTCTAAGCGCTCAGCATGGGGCCAGGCCCAGTGGATGTTTGTCCTGCTGACGTGGATTTGAGTTGGAAGGTTGGGCAGTGTCTGGGCAGTGGGAGAAACATGTCACAATGGTGTGAGCAGAGGACACAAAAGATGAACTTCTCCCACCTCCCGCCCGGGCCACCAGCCAGCCCTGGACAGGTCCCAGGTCCTGTGGCCCTTGTCTAAGACAAGAGACACCCTCCCACCTCACCCCTGGGCGGACGTAGGCATGCACAACTCCTGTGGGCTCTGGGAGAAAGAGGCCCATTCAAAGGGGAGCCTATAAAACCTCTTAGTTCACACTCAGAGACTTAGATCACCCTTAAAAGTGTGGTCAGCACGGTGTTACTGCTCGGCAGCTGCAGGGGACGGTGACATGATTTACCTGCATCATTAACTGTTCGCTGCACCCAAACTCTAAGCAAACACAGTGCACTTGGCTGAAATGACCTGCTTCCGAGCTCCTGCTTTTCCTGGAGGGGTTCAAAGGCATTCCAGGAGTGAGGGCTGAGGTCGGCTTCTATCGGGATTTTCTTCCACAGCTTATGGGCCTGGGGCTGGGAGCCCGTCAGAGGGATTCAACAACCCTGGCCATTCCATTTCCAGAAAGACCCATTCTGAGTTAGTGTCTCAGGGGCAGATGGTCAATGATCTTGTGCTGGGTTCCCTCTGCTTTTCAGGTCCCGCACATACCTCTTCTGTCATCTCCTGTGAGACCATCTTATTTTCAGGGGCTTCTGATGAAGCTGTTAATTTCTTCTCAGAAAAAGTTTGCGAGAATTTACGGCCCCCCTTTCTCTGCCTCCTGACTGCCAGTCCTTCACAACGGCCCAGATGGCTTCTCCTCTTGTCCCTAGCCCTAAGCACCAGGAACTGAGGGGCTCCATCCTCAAACGTCTCCCTCCTCCCTCATGTTCCGAGTCATCTCCCGGATGTCTCTCTCCACCCTGGACTTCCCTCCTGAATCCCAGACCAGCAGGTTTGGTCCTATCCTGACATCGTCTGCTTGTCTAGCGGGCGCCTCAAAATGAGCAAACCCAGAACCAGACTCAGAGTCTTCCCTACCCCTGAACTTGCTCCTCCCATATTCCTCCCGGACTCAGGCAATAGAGCCTCCATCCAGCAGGTGCTCCGGTCCTGGCAAGTAGCCTCCCGCCCCGTTCCTCCTTCCCCCACAAGCTCTTGTCCCACAAGCTCTACCTCCATGTCAGATCCAGAGCTTCGCTGTCCTCCTCCACCTGCCTGGCCCCAAACCTGCCACCACGCCCCGCCATCGCTGAGGTGGCCTCACTCCCGGGCTCCCGCCTTCTGCCTTTGTCCCTTTGCATGCCATGCTCCACACAGCAGCCAGAGTCAGCTTCTCGACGGCAAGTCAGGTCTCACCAGCCCCGGCTTAAAGCCCTCTGTGACCTTCTCCTCACTCTGAGGGAAAGCCAGCATCTTCGTGATGGCCTGAGATCCTGGGTCACTCCGCATCCCCACCCCATTAGCATGCTGAGCTCATCTGGTACCTTCTCCTCCCTCACCCCCTTCGTGCCACAAAGCTGCTCTGGCCTCCTTGCCATTCTCCAGCCACGCCAGCTGTGCTCCTGCCTCATGCTGGAGACTGGCTCTGCCTCCAGTGTTCTCCAGGAACCCCCATGGCTGCTCTCCAACTGGTCTGTGCTCAGTCCGCTCCTTTGTGTTCCCTAACCACACTAAATAAAATAATACCCCTCCTGCACCCTCCTGATCTCCCTTACCCTGCCTCGTGTTTCTCCATAGTGGTTATCGCCACCCAGCATGCAAATACGTTTACTTGTCAAGTCCTGTCTCTTCCACTAGAACGTAATCTCAACATGTCGAAGAGTTTGTTTTGTTCGCTGCTGTATCCTTGGAATCTAAAACCATTTCTGAATGGAGCAGACACATGCGTATGAATGAATCATCCAGTTAACCATTGGGTAAGGGTTGTAGAGGCAGAAAAGGGAGCTCAGAAGAGTAAACCAGTCGGGTGGATGCAACTAGCACATGGCCGTGGCGGGAGCTCAGTCCAACTCGGTTGCCATGTCCCGTCACAGAAAGTGCTTTTTCTTTCCTAGGGTTGGGTCTTCTGAACCATGTCACTTGGAAGCTTTACCAAGGCCTGCTGCTGGGGGAGGAAGGGAAGACATCAGTAGGACCAGCCCTCTCCCTCTGGGAGGTCCCAGCCCTGACAGGGGGACGGCAGAGTGAGAAATCGAAGCAGGAGGTTGGAGATGCTTTGTGGAGGGCGGGTCCCTCAGCCCCGCGATGTGTGATGCCCTGAGACAGAGCTTCTTGAGAACTGAGCCAAATCATGACCCCAAGCCCTCAGGTGGTCACACAAGGTCAGGAATAAGCAGAACTCTTTCCTCTCATCCCAGTATGCCCATTGCATCTAGAGGGAAAAGGTTTGGAAAGGGAATCTAGTATCAAAAAGCTGCTTTGTTCCAGGTGCTTTCTAGAAGCTTTGTGTTTAAATTTTCACAACCCACTTGGTTACCAAGATCACAAGGCAGAAGAGAAATGGGGCAGGCCGTGCAGGGTCTGTCCAGGAAGACCAGCTCAGCTCGGGCCCTTGGCTCTGGGGAACCTCTTCCCTCCCCACACTGAGGTCGTGGCCTCTGACCTGTGCCTCCCGTGGCCCCTCTGTCCACTTTTCCCTCTGAGCTGTGCACTCCTCTGGACAGGGTGCTCAGAGGCAGCTCCAGCTGCCTTCCACCTGTGTGCGGCACTGGGCAAGCCGCAGGCAGTCCGAGAGACAGAGACGGAGGGAATGAATGAGCGTGTGGAGACTCGGCGGCTTGTGTGACTCGGGCAAATTACCCACTGGGTAGGTGACTGTTCCAGGACTCAGCCCGGGAATCACTGCAGTGTCCCTTCGCACAGGGGCCTGGTCCTGTTGCTACAGCATCTGGCTTGTGCACGTTGGGCTGGGCCTGCCTTAGGAGTGGAGACAGGTAGAGCAGACCACTGTGGGAGTCCAGCAAGAGAGCCCCCACAGCCCTCCTGTCAAACCCAATAGGGTCGTTCTATTATCATGGGGGACTGGCAGCCCAGGGTCCATCAGGCCTAGGAAGGCTTTCTGAATTTGGGAGGATGGGATGGGGAGGTGCTCTGTAACCACAGAGCTAGAGGAAGAACCCCATCCTTAACACTGGAAGGCTGGTCTTTTCTCTGCTTCCTAATCGCAGAGAAATGTCATTGAGCCCTAAGTTGATTCCTCCTCCCTGGGCCCTGATTCAGGCAGAAGCTCAGGACTGCCAACAGGGAGTTTGGAGCTCGTAACTCAACTGTGGGCAGGGCCTGGGGGGCCTGATTCCAATTAAAGATGTCAAATGTATTTATGGATTATGCAATCAACAGGTATGCTGCAGCCTCGATGGCTGACCAGGCCACCCTGGAGATAGGCCTGTAATTAATTAATCCCAGTGGGCCTGCCAAATTCTGTTTCAAACATGACAGCTCCGGGGGATTTGGGGGACCAAGTCTGGGGCCTGCTTTAGACCCTGCCTTGCTTCAGGGAGGGCTGAGGAGCTGGGCTACAGCGTATGTCTGAGCAGAGGGAAAAAAGAAAAATGTGAGACTCGGGGGATCTGGGTTTGAATCACGGCTCTACCACTTACTGGCTTGACTGATGTGACCTCGAACCCATTACTGAAACTCTCAGAGCCTAGTCTCTGCTTCTGAAAAAGGGCAGCCCCGATGTGAGCATGCTTACCTTTCTCACTTCCAACATTGTCGCGCCCATAGATGGACAAAGCAACCACTCATCATAGGGAATAATTGCTATGGACAGCCCATGCCCATCCTAAAATGTCTCTGAGCCTTACTTTACTCATCTGTGAAGTGGACTTGCCACCCAGCCCTCTGGTGTCTCTCTGGTCCTTGGAGCTCTTCCCAGCTGACAGAGAATCAAACAAGATTCTCAGCAGACGTGGGCTCTGGTCTGGTTTTCCGCGGCACACCAGGCCCAGAACTGAATGTAAGGAGGTAAGTCCCTCTAGGAACTCACAGTCCATGGGGGGCGGGGAGATGCCCACAGCTACCAGGATTTATAGGAACGGGTGGCCATGATGCAACGAGCATCTCCCCGCTGCGCTGCCCGCTGCCCACGGTCGGCTTGGCACCCTCACCCTCACCGGACAGACGGGCCTCCGCCAGCAGCCTGCCGTCTCAGACACGTCAATGGTGTGGCAGATGGCAAGCACAGGGTCCTCCACCTCCACTCCATACCACATCGTGTGGCTGGCCATTGTCATAATGGCGACGGGGGTATGGCCACTGCTGGTGTGGCCAGGTCACCAAGTGCTTCATGTAGGAGCTGGGCCTGTTCCAGAGCTGTTGGGTTTACTCCTTAGTTCTTCTCTCTTCCCTTCCGCTCTGAGGTGTGACTGGCATCTGATGAAACTCCCTCCGTGTGCAGGCCGGAGCGTGGATTTTAGGGATTCGGTGAGCAGGTGGATGGGCCGGGCCAGGCGGAGGACAGTGAGGTGAGAGGCAGGGGAAAGCACTGTGGGTTTGGGGTAGAGAAGGCCTTGTTATCCGGGGATACGTAGGAGGCCCGCTTGGCCTGACGAGGAGACCGGTTAGGTGAGTGAGTGCAGGTGTGCACCTGTGTTGGTGTGGACATGTGTTATGTGTGTGTGTGTGAATGCATGAGTGGGACTGTGTGGTGGGGAACAAGGGGGCACGACTAAAGGAGAAGCCGGACGCCTAGCACGTGAAGTAGAGGATGGCCCAGAGGAGGCCCTGACCCCGTGAGTCCCCTACAGCCCCCGCACTAGGTCATGGTTGTGTCTGCAGAGCCTGTGCATTAGGCAGTGGGCTCTTGCTCAGGAATGGAGTGGGTCGTGGGCTGGTGGGCTCTTGGGGAGCACCTACTACATCGTGTAGCACGTCCTCTCGTGAGAATGCTTTGCAGTCGTGATCCTCCTTAAATCCCGCTCTGCGGGCCCAAAGCCCAGGGTGGCCTATTCACGGTTTGTGCTTTTGGCCAGCACCCCTGCCACAGGAGAGAGAATTGAGGGCCGACAGAAGCTGGCCAGGCCGCAGGCTATGTGCACATCCAGCTCTAGCCCCTGGTTTGTTACCCATTTCCTCTTGGGAGTACTTGTGGGTCAACCTTGACCCTCTGCTGGAGGACCTTAGTCCTGTCTCTTTCCCGTTCCCATGGCCAGGGCCCTGGTGCACTAGATCTGTTGCCTGGCTCTTCGTTAGCCCCTTGTCCTCCCAGGCCCAGTAGCCATCCCGTCACCACTCCAGCTGACAACCCATCCCTGCCCGCACCCACAGCTCACCGTCTACCCTGCACCCCTTTAACAGTGCTGCCAGAGGTGCCTGGGGAAGCTCAGCCAGTTAAGCATCTGCCTTCAGCTTGGGTCATCATCCCAGCATCCTGGGATCAAGCCCCACATTGGGCTCCCTGCTCAGCAGGAAGCCTGTTTCTTTTTCTCCCTCTGACCACCCCTGGCCCTGTCCTGCCCTGCTCCTGCTCTCTCTCATTATCTCTGTCACTGTCTCTGTCTCTCTCTCTCTCAAATAAATAAAATCTTTTAAAAAAATAATGCCACCAAAGGGATTTCATCTTCCCCAGGGGATGGCTTGGGGATGACTCTCTAAACCTATCAGTTGTAACGGACCCTGACTTTCTAAAGCATTGCTCAACAGCCCTGTGCTACGGGAGGAGAGGACACGGGAGATCCAGAGACGTGAATGAAATCCCCAAGGACACCCAGTGAGCTGCAGGCACTCAGCACCCCCAGAGAGCCAGCAAGAACCCCAGAGATGATCTGTGGCCCCGTTGCTTCAACCCCCTCCAGAGATAAGATGCTCACCCTTTCTTGGAGAGCCCATCCTAATGCTGGATGCTTCCCTCAGGGGCCCCAGCCTTCCGCATCCATGCCCCATCATCCAAGCAAGACAACTGACACTCTCTCTGCTAGAACCTCTCCAGAACTTCTAGGCAGATTGCCCTGGCTCCAAATCCAGCCATGGACGTCTGAGAAGCAAAGCCTGTGTCCCCAGCAGGGTGGGGAGGGATTACAGTGGCCAAGTCTGACTGCAAACAAATTGCACCCTCTCCTTCTCTCCCATGCTGCTTTCCCCTGGTGTCACTTTCACTGAAGCTGATTGTTTTCCTGAAATTCCTGTAATTCAACCCCACATTATGACTTAGCCCTAAGTTAAGCAAAGGCCCGGGCTCTGGACCCTCCTGGGCAAATGTTCCACCTTAAGGGGCAAAGTGCGTTCTGGTTAAGAACGTGACATCTCCCCTTAGACTGCTTGAATGCTAGTCCTGGCTCCACTCTCATTCTGTGCCTTTAGCACATTTAATCTCTCTCTGCCTCGGTTTCCTCATGGGATCAAGTAGGGGCTGGAATAGTACGTGGTTTGTATTGAGCAATGTGGTTCTTACTTCCCTGCTCATGGCCCTGCTTTGAGTCTTGGGAAGTAATCACCCTCTGGATTATTTTCAGTCATCACCCTTAGACCTTTCAGAGGAACACTTAAGCCATGGAAGATCTGTTCCCCAGAAGCCCAGTTAGCTTCTCTCCAGGCTCTGCAGAGGCCTGATGGTCCGGGTGATACATTCACCTTGGAAATGGGTCCAAGGCTCTAGGCTTGGCTTCAGTCATGAAGAGGTTCTTGGGAATTTGTGCAAGAGCAGTGACAGGGAAGGAAGACACAGTGGTCTGGGCAGGACAGGAGAGTGGACACCTTTTGGAAGATTGACTGTGAAGGTAGGTGGTGCAGGGTTGAAGGAGGCTGTGGTGGTCCCTTTAAGAGATTTTTAAATGGGCCTGCTCACCCTTGAATCCCAAACATCTTTCAGGGCCAGGAACCCATTCTTAGCAAGATGTCCTAATGTGGGAAAAACGCAAATCAGCCCCGTCTTGGTGCTGAGGTTATGACATTTCCTGCTAAGGAGTCTGCTGTCCTGCCAAGCCTGGCCATGGCCTCCCAGAGCCCAGTAGGGGACAGAGATGGATCCCACCATCAACTTTCTAATTCCAGCCCTGGCCTCCTGAGCCCCAGGCCTCTCCCCTGTGGTGTGAGCTTTCACAGGATCATAGCCTTCCATGGGATGAAAAAGACATAGCAAACTTCAGTTGAGTTTAACAAACACTCCATCTAGTGGACAGCTACACTATACTAGGCCCCAGGGACCCAGAGATGATTAAAGGGACATCCAGGCCCTTGGGTATAATCGCCAGAATAATCACCAGCATTTATCAGATACTTACTGTATGTCAGGCACTCTGCTGAATAGGGAAAATACATATGGCTCCGTTTAATTCCATATAGACTGTTATTTTCCCACTGTACAGAAGAAGAAGTTGAGGCTCCGAGAAGCTGAATAATTTGCCCAAGGTCACACACATAAGAAGGCTGAGGAGCAAGATTCACAACCAGGCTTCCAGTGTGGCCTCTGTTCCCTTCAACATGCATTTGACAATATACAGACATTTGACTGATGGGGAAATGAAGACACAAAATGGGAAGTAGCTTGCCTAAGGTCATGTAGGGATGAAATGACCACTCTGTCATATGAACCCAGGTCTGGGACTACTTGCATTTGAGTTATTTTCTCAGTTATTTCACTGGGGATTATAATTAACATCTTAATTTATAACAGTCTAGTTCAGATTAATTCCAATTTATCTTAACAGCATATAACACTTTGTTTCTATATAGCTTCTTTCCTTTCTCTCCTTCCTTTTTGCTATTTTTGCCTTAAAAATTGTATCTTTAGGTATTATAAATCCCATCAATATGGATTTATAATTGTCACTTTATGAAGCTGCCTTTTAAATCAGCTAGTAGAAAAAAGAGTTGCAAACAAAAAGCAACCATTTATACTGTCTTACATTTACCTATCAAGTTACCTTTACTGTTTTTCTTGATTTCTTCATTCAGGTTACTGTCCAATGTCCTTTTGATTCAGGCTGAAAGACTGCCTTCAGTATTTCCTGTAAGCAAGCTCAGCTGACAAAATATGCTCTTAGTTTTTGATTAGCTGAGGAGGGCTTAATCTCTTCATTTTTTGGTAGGATAGTTTTGCTGGATATGGAATTCTTCATTGACATTCCTTTTTTTTTTTTTTTTTTTTTTTTTTAGTACATTGATATGTCAGCCAACTGCCTTCTGGCTTCCATCATTTCTGATGAGAAATCAGCTATTAATCTTATTAAGAAACATGATGAGTCATTTCTCACTGCCTTTAAGGCTTTCTCTTTAACTTTGGTTTTTAACAGCTTGATTAGGATATATCTATGTGTATAATCTCTTTGACTTGATCCTACTTAGAATTCATTGAGCTTCTTGGATGTATAGATTAACAATTTCCATCAAATTTGGGAAGTTTTCACCTATTCTTTAATGTTTGTTTTGCCTCTTTCTCTGTCTCCTCTCCATCTGGAACTCCCATTATCCATATGTTGATACACTCGATGGTGTCTTCAAGTCTCCGTTCACATGTCTTTATTCTTTTTTCTTTTTGTTCCTCATACTGTCTAATCTCAGTTGACCTATCTTTGAGTTCGCAGATGCTTTCTTCTCCCTGCTTGGATCTACTGTTGAGCCATTCTAGTGAATTTTTCATTTCATTTATTATACCTTTCAACTGTGTAAGATGTGATTGTTCCTTTTTTCTTAATAATTTCAGCCTATTAATAGTCTGTATTTAGTGAGACATCATTTCCATACTTTAGTTCTTTAGACATGACCTCTTTAATTCTTTGGACATATTTAAAGTCTTTGTCGAATAAGTACAACTTCTGCGCTCCCTTAGAGACACTTTCTACTGATTGCTTATTTCCCTGTTTATGGCAGTAGTTTCTTGTTTCCATGCATGGCTTATAATTTTTTGTTGAAAACTGGGCATTTAAAATAATATAATATGACAACTCTGGAAATCAGATTCTCCTGCCTCTTCAGGGCATGTTGTTGCTATTCGTTAATATTTCTCTTTGCTTAGTGACTTTTCTAAAGCAATTTAGTAAAGGGCATATTCTTTATCATGCGTGGCCACTGAACTTTCTTCTCAGTTACATTAATGGTCAGCTAATGAGCTCTTGTTTGCCCTGTTATCCACTGCCCCAGACTGCTTTGATGGTGAACTATTGCCTCTGATTGTTTTCAACAAATCTGTTACACAAGTCTGTTAGCACTAGGCAAGCTCCAAGGACAGCTCAAATACAGACAGACAGCACTGGAGTGGGATTTTCCAGGTAATCACCAGGCAGGTTAAGGGGTAGATTCTCTAGGAATGAGGCTCTAAAGGAGTTCTGACATGATTTTGCACCCTCCAGTGGCTTCCAGGCTGCTGATCTTCACTGTGATTGCAGGTGCTGCTTTTCCAGGCTACCCTGGAGGAGTGTAGGGTATGAGAATCAGACAAGTTAAAATGCCACAAAATTTTCTACTTTTACTGAAATTCAGCTGGTTTTTTTGAATAAATACTCCCTGGATTGCTGCAAGACTTTGACTAACTTCCAGAGTTCAAAAAAAAAGGTTGATTCTAACTAGTTTTTCCCAGTGTTCTTATTGCTTTTTTGGAAAAGAGAACTTTTTGGAGGTCCTTACTTCACCACATTGCTCAGGGATGTCCAAATCCTTGCACTTTTGCCTGGAGGCAGGATACATGGGCAAGAAAGGGAAAGTTGGGTGTAGGAGAACACAGAAGGTGATATCATGAAGGTTTACTAAAAGCCAAAAGACATGGTTATAATAATAAGGGTCATAGGTTTCCTAGGGAGGGAATGATCAAGATAGATTGAGGTATAGGTCAATGTTCCTGGAGCAGGTGAGATCCTGGGTTGCCATGACTGCCAAGAGGGAAGGTGCCTTCACTCATCCCGGCACCTTCTACCACTTAACAATCTCTCATGCAAGTGGTCATTCACTGGACCTCTGACTAGACTCTTTTTATTCGAACTCCACCAAATGCCACTGCTCCAACTGGGAGACTTGTTTTTAGTTTTAAAATTTCAACCTCTCTTCTAGGCTGCACCTTTTGACCTACTCAGCCAGGTGGGATCTGAGCCTTTACCTTAAAACCTAGCACCGTCTTCTCCTCACGGCTGATGTGTCCTTTCCCCTGCTGACCTGAACTCAGGACCAGGTAAATCTGGTCTCGGATCAGGACTCGCCATGTCCGAACCTCTCTGCCACCAACTCCCACAGTGCCTAGAATTCCACCATCATCACTAAATTGTTGCCTTGTCCAGTCATCTGTATTTAATAAATTCTGATTTCCTGAAATGCAAGTTCCAAGGGGTTACTAGCCTGGAAGTCACACCTGGTGGATTCTGCCACTTACCATATGTATGCCCTAAGAATACGATTTATAAGTTCCTAATTTCTAGACCTGTAAAGTGAGGGGGAAGGTCTATAAGAAGCCTTTGAAACTCAGGACCCAAGACTGTGACAGCTGGGTGCGGGTCATTTTTTCAAGGAGTCACAGTCTTCCCAGCTTTGCAAAGCAGGCTTTGATGGCTCTCTGGGCTCCCAGGAGCTCAAGTGCCTCCTTCTGTCCCCTACAAATAACCACATAGTGCCTGTCTGAAGCTGCATCTCCCCAGCCACACTGACTATAACAAGGGCGAGAACCTCCCAGATTCATATCCACGTCCCCAGCACCCAGCACCAGGGCTTCAATATAGCAGGTCTCACGAAACGCTGGTCTCCACTATAAAGTCCTTGGAACTTGCTAGAGTTTCCTGATGGTCTCACCACAACCTGTTAACACGCCGGCTTAATATATGTGCAGAAGATGATGAGAGGGAGAGAGGGAAGGAAGGATTTATAGCCCTTTAAAAAAGCTTACAAATGTTTTCACACTTCTTAGTCATTCACTAACAAATATTTATTAAGTATTGTGCCTATAAAAGCACCCCGCAAAGAGGATTGCTGTTGTTATCCCCATTTTGCAGGATAGGAAACCAAGGTTCTGAGAGATGATGGGCCTCCTCTGGGATCACAGTATATGTTAGTCTGACTGGTCCCAAGACCTGGGGTTCCCCATTGCTGCTCCCACCTTCCACCTCCAGCGAGCCTGACTCACTCCACCCCAGGACAGGTGGACACTGATGATCCTAAAACGTGAGTTTCAGAGGGCACGAGGGCCTAGAACAGCACCTGACGCATAGTAGGTGTTCAAACAATATTGGGCCAATGGGAGGAAGGAATCTTCTAAAATGCAGGTAAAGGATGAGTGATGCCAGCCTCCAGAGAGGCCTGGCATGAGGAGAAAGAACCACGGGTCCTCAAGACCTCAGGGAGCCAGGCATGTTGCCAACTCTGCTCACTTCATCCCACAGCAGCTCTGTGGGGTGGGAACGACCGCAAGATCCACAGGGCAGGAAGCGACTGGCCCGGTCACCCAGCCAGCGGCACGGCCAGCTAAGGATCAAACTCAGGTCTGCACAGTGCTGGAGTCAGGTTCTCTCCATCCCCCAGCAGGCTGACTGTTGAAGCTGGAAATATTCTGAGGGCCACCTAATCTAGTCTCCTCGATTTATAGAGAGAGGGGAGCGATTGCCCCGACACAGCAGTCCAGCCGCCGAGCTGCCATTCTTGGCACTCAGAAGTTGCCCCGAGCACACACTCTGTGAGCCTGAAACCCGCAGCCAGCTCCCTGGGAGATGACAAACGTCTCCAGAACCCAGAGGTGAGCACACACACCCAGCTCCACACAAAGACGGTCCGTGCTGCGCCTGCCACAGCCAAGGAGCCCCAGGCTCCTCTGAGTGTATTTTAAATCCATTCTGACTCCCCAGAAAGTCTGTTTTTGTTATTCACACTGACCTTTTAAACTCCACGCAGTCCTGCATTTTTCCCGAGGCCTCGGTAGGACCTATTAATAATTCTGCTCTCCCACCAAGGCTCTGGGCTACAGCCTGCTCTCTCCTGTGCTGTAAAAGCCAGTCTCCCCCCCCCCCACAACTGCTGGCGAGTTCGCCCTCCTCTGCAGACAGGAGAGGGGAAAACCCAGCTCCCCGCACCCCTGCCCTGCGGAGAGGAGGTCACACGTGCGGCTGCCGCCTCTGCTCTTCAAAGGTGAGGACAGGTGGTCTGGCCTCCACCAAGGACAGGATCAGGGCACTCGATGGCAGGGGGAATGTGGCTGAGTCGGCCCCCTGCCTCCAGCCGCTTTCTCCGCTCTCTGAGCAAACATCTCTGCAAATAAATCTTTTCTTTCTGCCTTTCTCTCTCTGCTGGGTCACTGCTTCAATTTCATTAAAGACTCTGGAAACATTCTTCAGGCTCGGCCGAGATATATAATACGGAGAACAGAGATTTGCTTCATAACCCACAAACTATTAAAAATATTAGTGTCCCCCAGAGAGTCTCTCTTAAAGATTCCTTCTCCCTCTCTGCCTCCCTCTCTCCCTGGCGCACGGTGCCAACAATAATGCAGGCGGGCTGGTCTGAGCCGTTTCCTTGAAAGAAAATAAAGAAGAGATAAGGCCTTGGAGAAACCTCTCTTTGTGCCTGAATAATATCCGTCATCCTATATGTCCAGCTAGAGCTTTGTACTCGTCAAAGCCCCTTTCACCACCGTTATCTTGTCTGATCCTCAAAGACACACAAAGTGGGGTTGTGTCCTTTATGTTAGGGGGGGAAACTGAGGCTCTAGAGGGGGGAGGTGATTTTGCTTTGAGGCAGAGCTGGGTCTAGAACCCAGCTTCTTCTGGTTCCCAGCCTGGAGGGGTTTTCTCATTCCAGGGAGTGTGTGAGGCTGCTTCATTTCTCAGTAGCAAAGCCTCTGTCTCGTGTATGAAACCACAGAGCTCCCTCCGGCCTGACTATCTACCCGGCATCTCGTATTTGATGTTAATACAGGTGTGTTCATCTTGACAGGCATGCTGAGGGCATCCTCTGGGCCAGGCTGGCCCTTGGGGCTGAGAACAAGGCCAAGAGTGAATGAAGGGGCCACACTGCTGCTCTCTGGGAGGCCCCATCCAGTGAGAAGGCCATCCGAGGGCAGGGTAGTGAGACCCCAGAAGGACCAGTCAGAGGTCCCCGAGCACAAGAGGCAGAGCCTGGATCAGGCAGGAGAAGGCCTCAGGAGTGACGCTCTGCTGGGATTTCCTAGGATGGACAGAAGTCAGACAGAGGAGTTGGAAGAGAGAAGCAAGTTCAAGGCCCAGAGGCCAGAGATGTTTCGGAAGAGCAATGGAGGCATAATCAGCAGCCATCAAAGATTAGCAGGGAGAAGCCAGGGGCCCTGAAACTTGGTGACAACTTGGCTTTGTTCCTAAGAATGATGGGGTGCAGCGAAGGACATTTTGTTGTCCGTGGTTTTTTCAGGGGTATCTTAAGGGCCATGTGTGAATTTATCCGTGGAATGTTCACTGAAAGTGCCGGGTACTTGTGTTCTGACTTGGATCTCAGTCAGAGATTCTGATGGAGAATGGAGCAAAGGGGACAGGGACAAGGGCCAGAGGGCCAGAGAGACAGCCTGGACAGGGGAGTGGGAGCAAAAGAGTGGGGGCAAAAGAAGAGTAGGTTGAGGAGTTGGGGGGGTGCGGCTTAGGGATTCAGGGCGGAGGGTAACCGCGATACAGAGTCCAACCTGACCCCAGGATCAGGGCAGCTACCCCTCCAGGTGGATTTGGGTTAAGAGCCCTGTGTGACTGCTGAGGAAACTGAGTCCTAGAGGAGTGACATGCTAGTTTCCCCTGCAAGTCACTGTGGGGCAAGAGCAGAGCCTCAGCTCCCCAGCCCTCAAGCAGCAGCTCCCGAGTTCCTCTGGCCCCTCCTACCCCCATCTGGACCCTTCCCCCGGGAGGGCTTGAGTGACTTCAGGGCTTTTACAGGAAAAGCCAGAGGCTTCTCCTCCAGGCCAAATAGGGCCCTCTGGGCAGCCTCTGAGGTCTGAGAAGCCAACACATTCCTTGGGTCTTGCCCTGTGGGATATTTAAAATTAGCTTCTTACAAGAATTTGAGAAGCCAAGTCCAGCCCCTCCTGATGTCCAAGCATAAGAGACAAGGCTGGAACCGGACTTCTCTGGGTAATCTTGAACTGGTCATTCGCCTCTCTAGGCCTCAGAGATGACCCTCCCTGTCCCCATTAGGCAACAGATGAGAGCATCATCTTGTGACCACAGCCCCCACCACCGCTGTTGTCCTGTCCATAGCGTGTCACCCAGCCAGACACACAGGAGGCCCACACAGGACGGAGGCAGCCTGTTGTAGCCAAGGAACTGATAACAAAGGTCTGGCCCTGCCTCTGCTACCTGCTCACAGGGAGACTACTCTTGGCTGCACGAGTCATGTGAACAGCTGCAACT
Source organism: Mustela putorius furo (assembly GCF_011764305.1). Taxonomy (NCBI): domain Eukaryota; kingdom Metazoa; phylum Chordata; class Mammalia; order Carnivora; family Mustelidae; genus Mustela; species Mustela putorius. The sequence goes on along the minus strand of NW_025422005.1, from coordinate 37,348,345 downwards.
CCCAGATCTTTTAAGGACCCCACTTGCCAAGATACGGGTTCTTGATGTCTCGACTCACTTTGTCATTGGGTTAAAGTCAGCCCATCCAGACTAGGAAAGACAGCAGGGCACTTCTGGGAGAGGCCTGGGTTGGAGAGCTCTGTGCCACATCCTGGCTAGGAGCCTCTTAGAAAGAGGCCCCAGTGGAGGGGGCTTGCTCCTCTGGCCTGGGCAAGATTGTCCGCAGAATGGGGCCCTTTGCTGAGTGTTCTTTCTTTATTATTTCTTCTGTGAACCAAAGCTATATATATGTCCTCTCAAAGGCTTCAGAAGCTGCTGGCCTAGCGGCTTCAGTGCCCTTTCCACTCCCAGTAAGCCCTGGTACAGCAGAAGAGGGAGGGAGAGGCCAGGAGGGACAGTGACTCATCACTCCCCATCACACCTTCCTGTACTCCCCCTCCTTCGATGTGGGGGGCCAAATTGCAGATTAAGAGGGATTTTCACTTCAGGGGCTGTTGATGAGAAAGGAGGGACATTTGGAAGACTCTAGAATCCTTGGAATTAGCCATCAAGGGGAAAGCCCCCAGGGTGGTGGAGCCTAGAGGGTGGGAACTGAGCCTTGGAGGGGAAGGAGGGAACATCTTTTGCTGGAGCACCTGCTGTGCATGGCCTTGTGCTGAGTTGCAAGCCTGTGAGGAAGGGAACATGAAGAAATTGAGGCATGGCCTGGGCTCCCTGCTTTGAGGTCAAAGTGCCTGTCTGACCCTGCTGGGACTCTCACCTCCTTAAGCCGCAGTATCCCAACTCTCTTGGCCAATCCTTGCCGTGGCATATTTGACGTGGCTGTGCCACCCCGGGGGTAATGCCCCAGCACGAGTAAACCATGTAGTCATATCCTTCCTATTAAAGAAGCAGGGGGGCCTCACTGGGGGCCAAAGTCCTGGTGGTTGTCCCCCTGCTGGGGCCTCGGCTCCCATTCTGAGCCGGGATAAGTGGCTGTTGTGATGATTTTTCCCTAAGAGGGCCCTTCTCGATATCCTCTCTGTTTTCGCCAGGCTCTGAGAGGCCTTGAGCTTCCACAACAGGACCAGTCAGGGGCCTCAGGAATCAGAGGAGAGGGAGCTGCCTCTTTCAGGCTCTGGATGCTCCAGGAGCTTGCTCGGCCGTCTCTGCCCTGATGCATCTTAGCAATTGAAGGGCCGCACGTGCAAGGCAGAGGTCAAGACACTCACCACAGGCCATGTAGACAGACAAGGTGACGCAGGCATTCAAATGCAGAGGGTCTGTCTCTAATGTGCCTCTTGGTTTGAGAACTCAAGCAGCCCGCCTGCTCTTCACGTTTCCGGAGTCCTGCGCTAGTGGGCTGGGGAGGTCCCTGCCTGCCTCCTCCATCACGTGCCTCCCGATTCTCAGAGGCCTGAGTCCGGCTTTGGGGAGACTGCTGGGATAGGTGGTGTTAAAGCGGGCAGGGAGGCCTGGGCGGCACCCTGGGCAGCCCTGGCAAGGGCCCTCGTCCTCCCCATCCTGCAGACACACACCCACCCACCTGTCAGGTGTGGCGTGGAGCTTGGACCCATTGACAGAGCAGGATGCTGAGGCCCCACACTTTCCCCTTGCTCGCAAAGGGACCACCATCATGTGAGGTCACTACAGAAGGGACTCCAGGACCCTCCCTACCTACTCCCTGAACTCCATCTTGTATGGAATGTCTTCCCGGAAGCATCCCATCACCCAGGACAGTGCCTCTCAACTCTGAACATCATGGCGCCTTCTAACTCAACAGGAACATCTCAGACCTTCTTTTACCTATTCGAAGGAGATGTGTATTTTGAAATTATATATGTAAAATACATGAGTATGAATTCAACATATTTTATAGTAAATGAGTTATGTATCATGAGTTCAACTGCACCCAAAAGCAATGGCAAAATTACAAATGTCCGTTCATCTAGGAAGACAAATATTGCTCCTTCACCCACAGTTAAGTCTGCAGACCCGGCTCCCGTCCACCCTTCTGCCCTGACCCATGGGGGTCCACCACAGGCCACATCAAGCCAGTTGGGCTGTTTGACTTTCAGGATACACACGACCTTCCCCTCAACCCTCAGCAAGCCAGATACCCCCCCCCCCAACACACTAAGAATCGCTGCTGGTGGGTCACCGAGTATTTACGGAACAGCCAGTACCTTCGAGGCACAGAGCGTTCATTGATAAGCACACTCTCTCTTCTGTCCTCTCTTCTGCTGGAGCTTTCTATGTCTCCCCATCGGACAGACAAGGAATCGGCGACCCAGCAGGGGTGGAGATTTGCCCAGTGCCACATAGAAAGTCAGCAGTGGAGGCCGAATGTGAACCTGGCTCTGACTCACAGCCCCAGACCCCACCTGCTGTCACAGCCTCTGAGGGTCGGCTTCGTCTGAAGGGGTGGCGCTCCATCCTGGGAACTCGGCAGCTCCTTGCTGCTTGGTGCCTACCTGGAGGGTCCCCCCGAGCCCACAGGAAGGCTTCGCACAGGGCTGAGGGGATAGGTGCCTCCCTCGAGGAGAGTGGCGATCCCTGCAATGAGAGACTGGCTGCTCAGTCCAGGTGGGCATCCGTCAGGTGGAGGAGAACGGGAGGGGCTTCCAGGCAAAGGGCATAGCTCGGGCAAAAGTGTGGTGGTGTGAAAGAGAATGTCATCTGGGGGACTCGTGAGTAGTCAGTTGACTTTTCTGAACCATAATCGGGGAGAGCAGGAGAGGGATCTAAAGAAAAGGGTAAAGAGGCAGTGGGGAGACACAGTAGGCTTTGGAGCAAAGCACTGTGGTCAATTTTGCTGTAGGAAGTTCATTCCCAAGGTAGGCCCTGTGATAGACTTTGGCTTTCTTCCTCTGAGCCTCACTTTCTGCTCTTCTTAGATGTCTACTTTAACAATGAATGAGAACTGAGATTAGGAAGCGCTTTGGAAACCACCAGTAGGGTCAGCCTTTATTCCCGCCCATGTGCCTGCCCCATCCACAGCCCACTCTAACCGGAGGGAAGAGCCGGGCCCCGGGACTCCCTCCCAAGGGTGATGGTCATTGCTAGAGCCCCTGAAATCCCATGTGCAAGTGGCTTCCCAGCAGGCATTTGGAACGGGAAATCTCAGGCTGCGGCTGGGCTTGGCTGCGGCCTTGTGAAAACCTGGAGGGTAGGCCTGCGTGGGCCCCTACAGCCTTGACACCGTGCTCCGGGGCAGAGCTGCCGCTCCCCGGGCTGAGCTCCAGGCCTCTCTCCCACTGGCCCGCTGTCAGGCTGCTGCCAGGCCTCCTCTCCCCTCCCAGGGCTATAGCCCCCTACTCCGTCCGCATCTGCAGACACACACTGCCCTTCTGCAGAGCCAGGCCTGCCTCCTGAGGAGCTGCCCCAAAGCCCTGGGCCTTGGCGAGCTCCCCCAGCTCCCCGTCACCAGGGCTCTGCAAGCAGAGGCAGAGAGACCAGGAGGAGCCCGCCTTCGCTGCCTCGCCCCTCCCTGCCAAAGCCTCCAGCCTCAGGCAGTGACCCTGGCGTGACCTTGCTGGGGCAGCAAGGCCCTCATTCTCACTTGGAAGTGAAGTCAGAGGTTGGGATTTTCAGTGCCTTTGCTCCAAGAATGTGCTGACGCTACACCAGCATGACGGGCTGTGTGCCGTGGGCTTCCGCCATGCACCCCTGCATCCCGAACTTCTGCTTCCCCGGCTGGGAAAACCGCTGTGTCCCAGGGGACGCACAAGCAACAGCCGGACTTACGTCACACCCATGGCTTGGCCAGGCCAACCATGTCTGTCATCTGACTCCCTCAAAGTCTCTCCAGCGTCATGACGCCTCAGTCACTGTTCCCTCAGAGAGGAGGAGGCCAGCGCAGGGGTGAGGGGTCTTCAAGGATCCCCAGGAGGGCTGGGGCCCTGCCCCAGGCTCTGAATTCACAGCTGTCCCCAGGCCCTGTGCCCTAGGCGCTGACTTAACCAGACTGTCTGCTGAGACGCTGACCGCACAGTCCCCTGGGGACATCATCAGGGGTTCTTGTCTGCCACCAGACACCCCTGATTCCTCACATGGCCTGACACCAGCTTCGGGAAATGAGGCCTGCTCCAGGGCAACCCAGGGCAGGGTGGCATTGGTTCCAGGACCCAAGGGTGGCGCCCAGAGTGGTGCTCTCTCTGGGCCTAAGCCTTCTCCAGCAAGACCACCTGGATGGGGGCGGGTAAGTGTCGCTCGCAGGCGTGTTCTTGTCATGGACTTTTTGACCCTCCGGGGCTGGAACAGAACTGTGAAGTCATCTTGGGGAAGGGTCTTGCCACAAACAGTGGTCACTGCGCTGTGTGCCCCTCCACACCTCCGTGCCTCAACTTTCTCATCTTTAAAATGGTGGCAATACCGGCAGGTACCTCTGGGGGAGTTAAGGGGATCAGAAGAGTTAAAAAAAATGAGATTATAGTGTGTATGTTATCTCTGGCTCTTAGAGCAACCTTGCGAAAAAACGGTCCCTGTCCTGTGGATGAGGAAATGCCCTGGCGAGAGATCAGGGGACCAACCCAAGTCGCTGCATGAGTGGGTTTCGAGTCCACAGCCAAGTTTAGGTCTGCACCCCCCTCCCTGCCTGTGCCTGGGTGGCTCGGTGGGGCTATACTGAAACCTGCCTCTGGGAGCCCAAGAGAGCTGATGCGGGCCCTGCTCTTCCCGCCAGAACCTCAGAATGGGCAGCAGCCTGGTTTCTGGGATTCAGAGAGAGAGGGGTGGGTTCCCCCCAACCCAGTGAGCCTGCTGTGTGGGGGAGAAAGAGAGCCCAGAGCAACTCGTAGTAGATGGTTGTGCCTAGTGGTGTGCAGGATCCCCACTATGGGGGAGAGATTGTGTGAGACTCTGTGTGTGTGTGATGGGAAGGGCCATGTATGTGTGTATGAAACTACGCATGTGACTTCGTGTGTGTGACAGTGTGTGTGACCATAACCACGTGTGTGACCATATGCGCATACACAGCCTGCATCTGTCCAGGTGTTGTCCGTACATGAGACGGTACAGGATATCAGTGATGTGACCTGGAATAGAACGTGCATGTGTGTGTGCATCTGCGTGCGAAGGTCACATCACCCCAGGGCTTGGGACTGGATGGGAGCTTCGTTACACTTTCTGGTGGGCTGCGAGCCAATCAGCGGGGCAGCATTGATCCAGACAGTGGTGGATGCTGTGTGACCTTGGGCAGGCCTCTACCCCTATCTGAGCTTTGTCTGTCAAGGGAGTTGGACCCGGCGGTATGTAAGCCCGTCTCCCTGGGCACCAGCACCTTGCTGTGGAAAAGGTGGAGGCTCAGGGTCACTGGACTTGTGCAGAAGGACTTGGAAATGGTCATGGGTCATGGACATGCCACCAGGCACATCCAGTCATTCCTGTGAGATAGTTACTGAGTAGATTTCCTGTGCTGGGGCTGGAGCGACATTAGTGAATACAACACATATCCCAGCCCGTAGGGAGTACCTTACCTTCTAGTGGGAGGAAATGTAATAAATCAGCAACTAGCATCGTGTGCTGGAAGGTGGTGAATGGAGATAAGGACAGCAGAGTTGAATGGGCATAGCAGCGCCTGGCCGGGGTGGGTAGAATTTGAAATCAGCATGGACCTCATTGAGAAAGCAAGGCTTCATGCAGAAGGTGTTAGCACAGGTGTTCCCTGCTGTGCACTCCCTTGGCTCTCTCCTGGGAGAGTATATCCAGGGTCTCTGGTCTGTTTCTTGGAGGACAGCAGCTCTGTCTGCTTCCCCCTCTGCTTCCTCAAAACCCAGCCACCACTTGGCCTACAATGCGGCTAGGAACCCTTGATCTGAATGACTGATGCAGGGTCTAGAGCAGCAGCCTTGAACTTGGGATCAGAGGGCCTTGTCACCCTCATTCCCCGGGAGGGGGAATCCTTCCCGGCACCCCCCCCTCGGGGGGGAATGCCAGCCCCTCTGGCCCTGGCGTGCACGACATACCCGGGGGGGACAGACCTCACTGTGTTGATTGCCCAGCACGGCGTCCACACTAGGCCCAGAACTCCCTCTGCTGCCAAATTCCAGGGCTGGAAATAATGAGGCAAATTGTCCCTCACCGCTGATTGACTTTCAAGTCGCTCTGCTAAACTGGGTGCTCTTGAAGTTTTAGCAAGTCTCCCGAGGACCCCAGGCAGCTTCAGTTTCAGCCTTGTAAAGAACCGTTAAGATCCAATCAAAATAAATAAAATCAGATCCAGGAAAGCTATGTGTTTGTGACTGCAGACGAAACACTCAGGATATTCATGCTGAAGCCCAGCACCCCGCTTTTCGCAGGGATTCCTTACACCAGACTGGCGCGGCCCCGTGATCTCAGCAGCATGTGCTCTCCGAGGCCTGGGGCCCTTGTGAGCCTCTTGCCCCAGTGTGATGGGAGAGGGGAGTGCAAGGCTGCAGTGCAGACGGTGGGACTCACAGGATAGTCCCACAGGCCGGGCTGCCTGGCAGCTCGGGGGACTCTGGCCCTGAACGCCTGCAGTGGCATAAACATCAGGGAAGCAGTGGCCTCGAAACCTGTGGCATAACCACAGAATCAGAAATTCCCAATTGTAGGATGCCAAGTCATCGAGTGGGAGTGACGCCCCATGGACTAGCAGGTCCTCAGGCGTCGGAACTACAGAGAGGCAAGTCGGGGGAATTAAATCCCAACTCGGAGAATCCCCATGTAGCCCAAAGGGACCTCCTTCTGAATGCTCTCAGCCCACCCCACCTTGCTCTTCTGGACACCCTGGGAAGCAAATAATGGCACCGGCGTATTCTCCCCTTTCCTCCCCCTGCTGGGGGGGCTGCTTCCTGCTCAGCCAACCACCCCCTCACTGGCTCCACATACATCCCCCCAACCCCAGCCTTAATGACACCCTCTATTCGATACTTCAGCTGGAATTTTTTGATCAAACCCTGGAAAGAAAAATCCGGTGCAATGCCAGGAAGCCCGTCTCCACTCCTCAAGTTCAGGGAAATTTGCAGGGGAGCCACTGAGGCCTTCCCGCAGGGAGATGCGTGTGCCCCGGAAGTCAGTGTGAGCAGCACCCTCCTGCACGGAGGAAAAGCTGGTCCCCAGCAGGAGAGGAAATCACTCAGGGTCACTCCAGGGAAGAGGTCAGAGGTGGCTTTGGAAGTCAGGCCCCGGTCCCCACTCCCACTCTCGGGCCACCTGATCCTTCCAAGGGCTGTATTCATCCTTGACTAGGTGGCGGCCTGTTTCCAGTCACCAGGCTGCACCCGGTCCGAGCCAGGGGCTCAGATGGGGCCTGCCTCCGTCCTGCCGGTGCCAGGCCGTGCTTGCAGGCAGGCCGGCCCAGGGCCGAGCTTGTCCAGCCCAGGCTGCGCTGCCCCCCACGCTTGGCGTGCTGAAAGGCCCCCTTGTGCGGCCGCCGAGCCTCCCTGCCGCAGCGCACAGCCCTGTTCTCTTACCTCATAAACGGCTAATTTGTTACATATTTTCTGACGCTGTAAATGGGAGAACAAAGACCTTTTCTCTCTCATATTTTCATTCAATTATGTTTGTGGGGGAACCTGATCCCCTTCAAAGGGGGGCCGGGGAGCTGAGGGAAGCCTCCCAGGCTTGCTGACCTCCCGGGCCTGCTCCCGGGCCCAGACCCCCGGGACCAGCTGCCTGCTGCTCCACGGGGAAGGAGGTGAGGGGCCCCCTTGGTGTCCCGTGAAGGGACTAGACCCTCATCTTCAGCACCGATGCCGGTCTCAGGAGCAGGCTGGTGTCTCCAGCAGGAGACGAAGCTTCAAGGAGGCAGGCATTAGGGCTCTAGAAGGACGGCCCTCTCCACATTCGTGGTCTGGGATGGCCCAGGCCTGCAGGTGAGGGATGAACTCCCGGCTACCGTAACAGCCCCTCTCTCTGTACCTGTGGCATGTTCCGCATGTCCCGCATATTGGTTCTTCCTAATTCTGGAACCAGGGAGCAAGGAAGATGTGGCCCCTGGGGGCTCCTGGAGGGCTGGCTGCCCAAGGGTATCTTTCTGACACCCCAGCGTCTCTGTCTTTCCCTCCCTTTTGTGGGTAACTTGAGAGTGGCAAGTCCCAGAGTAGGTCCCAGAGGTTTTAGGAGGAAAAAAGTAGATCTGTTTCCCTTCATCCTGTCTACACAGCAGTGGGCTGCAGACCAGATTGTGGCTAAAATGGCCAAACTGTCTTGATTTGTCTACTGCTTCCTTGCTGTGTGATCTCAGGCAAGTCATGGAGCCACTCTGTGCCTCCTTTACCTCATCTGTAAAATTAGGATTAAAATTCTAAGTACTTCACAGGGTTGTTGGGGGCTTCAGTGAAATAATATTTGAGAAGAGTTTTGTGCAGTGTCTGGCATGGAACAAATGACTAGCCTGTGATAGTAAAATTGTTATTGGGATAAGCAGACATTAAACAAATGATTACATCCATAGATGAAGGAAGAATACAGGGTAGGAAAGCTGCGTGGGGCTCCCTGAGCTGATTGGGGCATCATGGAAGTTTTCAGAAAGTAATGAAGGCTTGAACCATTATCTGAAATATAAGGAGGAATTAATGAAGCAAAAGAAAGGGTGATGAAAAGGGCATGCTTGGCAGAAGGACCTGTATGTGCAAAGGCCCTGAAGTGGGAAAGAAATAGCATATTCCAAAAAATCAGTAAAGGCAACATGTTGACAACACAGAGCAAAGAGGACAGGAAGTGAGATGAATCAAAGGAACACGCATGGCCTCCGCCAAGCAGAGCTAAAAGTCCTGGTTGAAGAAGTCAGTTGTTATTCCTAGAGCAGAGCAGAGCCATGAAGTATTTAAGCCTGGGAGTGCTATGGTCTCATTTATGTTTTTATGGTTTTTTGTGTTTTGTTTTGTTTTTAAGTTTGCACCCACACACACCATCACTTTTCCCTGTTAGGCCGAGGACCAGTGGGTCCAGCATCAGGTCAGGGATGCTCAAGGTATAGTAGTATGCAGCCCACATCCTTGTCCTCAAGGCCCAGGATCACCCCGAGCAGCACTCTCCAACAGCAAGGAGAAATAACAGTAAAAGGGAATGTGTAGAGAGAGAAGACACACCCATGTCAGGGCCAGGTCTAAACCTGGACCATGGAGAATGATTGATGGAACTGCTTGGTATCAGGAAGCGGGGAGTAGAAATCATGCTGCTCTCAGTGTTCCCAAAGACTGCTGTCCAGCTCCTGGCCCAGAGGGGATGTCTGTTACATGTGCAAATGTCAGTCTGTGGTTAGGCCTCTTCATGGCATGGATAATGCACAGGGAAGACTTTACACCCTGTCCTGAATCTGTCTTCTATCCATCCATCATCAATCAATCAATCAATCAATCATCTACCTTCTATGTACCTATCTTTATCTCCACCTGCAACGCTCTCCTTCGCACATGTGTACACACACATTCTTATACAACCCCTGTTCACTTAGACACCCCAAGACAGAAAGAAACTCTGGACTGCTGCTCCCCTTTCCAAGTTCACGAAAGAAGAAGGCAGACACAGGCTGCAGCTGAAAAGAGGCCTCCTTGGAGAAGGTGTGCTTACAGGCAGGGCCGGACAGACACGTGGGTGTGCCTGAGTGAGGACCAACAAGGAGTCCTGCCCTCCATATGGTGGGGCCCAGGGGGCAGTTCCGGGAGGGGCAGTGGAGTGTGGAATTGGGCCTGGGACCCCATGAGAAGGCTGCCAGCAGAGAGCTAGGGAAGAGGCTGGAACACTTCTCCTTCTGACCACAGTGAATCCTAGAGGCAGACTGGCCCAGCGCTCGTGGGGGTCTTTCTCTGTTCCCACAGGCCCATAATCCACCTGCCCTCCCAGGTCAGAGGGGCGTAGAAGGAAACTTGGGGAGCACTGAGTGCTTCCTGTCTGCAGAGTAAGCAGCCCTTGGCTCCCCCAGAATGTGTCTGCCTTCTCTGTATTCTTTTCCCAAGACCCAAGGCTCAGGTTTCAATTTCTCATTCTTTTGCCTCAGGTCTAAAAACATTTTCCTTTTCTGCGAAGGGGGGAAAGCAAGGAGTGGGGGGCAGAGGAGACCTGAGCTGCCCGAGTAAAACAGACACATGCCTCACTCCTGCCTTAGTCTGCGTCCCCTACTTGCTGTGTGACCTTGGGCACCTTCCTGCCCTCTCTGGGCTTCAACATCCCCTCCATAGAGTGAAGAGCCTCTGCAAGATCCAAGACCCCTCCCTCACCTGACCTTTTCAACTTTCCCATCCTGCTGCCGGGATGTGTCACCTTTGAACAGGTGAAAGATGGGAGACATGGGGACGCATTTTACTTTTTGTCCATGAGGCCAAGTTTTGTGTCGCTGTCTCCTTTGATGTACACTACCAAGAGGGTCCATCCCCCAGGGCTGTCAAGGCCATCAGCCCCACGCCAGCTCCTGAAGAAACCCCTGCCATCAGTCTACTTTCTTTCCTGCCATTCTTAACCAGCACCTTCTCTGTCCAGCTGCTCCCCTGAATGAGGCTCAAGCCTTCCTGAAGTGGAGGAGGGCTGGTCCCCAAAATTCGGAGCAGGGAGGGGGGCAGCAGTGGGCAAGGAAAGACACTCAGAGCCCTGAGTTGGAGGGTTCTAAACCATCTAAACCAGGAAGGAACTGGAATCTGAGCCCACATTTACTTCCTCCATGCACCCCCGGAACCCCAGGGCCAGGTGGGGACTCCTCACCTCTCCTGGCCCAGAGAGGGCCACGACTGTCTCCTGCCTGCAATTCATGCTTCTCCTATCCTTTCTCCACGAAGCAGCTCCACGAAGCAGCTTCTAAGTGGAAAGCCTGGCTAGTCACTCCCTGTTTGATCACTTCTGGGCCTTCTTGCCTTTCCTTGGGTGAAGCCTGAGCTCCACATTCCTCCTCTGCACCCACTCCAGCTCATGGGGTCATCCGCACATTTCTCCCAAGTGGCCAGCTTCCCCGGGCCTTTGCATGGACATCAACACCACCTGGAGTTCCTTTTCTTTCTCTTCCACATGACAAAGGCACACTCCCACAGACATGCCATAGACACCACTGCAGATCGGATTGCCTCCTCCGAATCCCGGATGTGGTCCTCCCCCGGCAGGATGAGTCCCTCCTGCTGCAGCTCCCTCCACCCCAAGTTCATCCTCATGCCCAGTTTTCACACGGTGTGTTAACATCTTGTTGCAAGGCTTCCTTGGGCACCTCCTTCCTTGCTCCACTCCGCCTCTGACCTTGAGCTCTTTGACAATAGAAATGGTACTGATTTGGTTCTATGGCCTCAGTAGCTGACGCAGAGCCTGGCAGTAATCCACACTGGAGGAGTGAATGAGAACCCAGTCCACACGTGCAGGCTTCTGCTTCTTCTCAGAACAGCCCTGCTGCTGCTTAGGGGAACAGAAGTGTCTTAAAATGCCCTAAGGAAGGATGATAATGTTTGCAATGTTTTTAGGGGGCTAGTTCACTAGCCAGGGAGGACAAATCCTATTCTCCCCACTTACAGATGGGTGAACTAAGGCTCAGAAAGGGGAAAGGCCTGTCCCACCTTCTCGTAGCAAGGTATCACCAGAAAAGCCAGAGTAGGAACTTCATGTGGCCTGCACAGAGCAGGACCGACATTTGAACCCGGGCCAGAGCCCTGCCCTTCCTGCTGCTAGACACACTACTCCATCCCTGAAGCAGTTGGTAGCCTGTGGTGTAGCCGACAAGCCATTTCACTCATCAGCAGGGAGCGCTCCCAGGGCCAGCCCTCGCCTCTGGTCCCATTCTGGTGCCGTCCTCCCTGGCGGCTGCCGGGAACCCAGAGCGGAGGTCCTCACGCTGCTGGAGGGCCTATGAGACCAACCCCCTCCTACCGCCTGTACATCAGTAATTGCCATGTGGTCAGACCAGAAGGAATTAGACAAGCCCTCAAGGAATTTCATACTGATTTTGCAAATGAAAATGGAGCTTTGCCTTTTGAAGTCTAGGCAGCTGTGTCAGCAGGCAGGTCTGAGACAGCAGGGACAAGGAAAGCTACAGCTTTCGACCTGTGGATCAGCCGCTTCATAGTAATGATGATGGTGGCGGCCGCCGTGGTCACCGCTAACTGACCGCCTGCCGTGCACACCGTTGTCCCTGTGTGGGGGTCAGTCTGCGCCTCTGGGGTCCCCACTGTGTCAGCCTCACAGCTGATGATCCTGCCGAGAAAGGCCAAAGGGCCGAGTCCTCCAGCCGGTGGAGTGTAGAGCTCATGGGCTGACATGGAAGGCCCTCCACCCCGGCCCCTCTCCGGGCCTAACTCTGGACACAGGCACTTTAAGAACAGCATGCACTTCCAGGCCCCTTGACCTTGAATGCGCTTCCCTCCCAGTGCCTGCACAGCCCAGCCTGAAGCTACTTCCTTCACCAATACCCAGGCTGCCTCACAGACGCCCCTCCCAAAGGCCCCATTTTTTCCTTTTATCATGAACTTAGCACCCTGTCTTAGAACTGCCTGTTTGTCCATCTCCTCCACTGCCTGAATGTTCCTCAGCTTTATGCATGAGACTAGTTTGGCCTAGATGATTCTCTGGGTCTTTCTGATCCATTTTGCTCTTTTTTCTCCACCTGCAGTGTTTATTCAATTTAGGAGATCAGATGTGGTGACTGGGGAGGAAAGACGTTTCATGGCAGAGCATGGACCGTGGGGCAGGGGGGGACTGGGTGCGCTCAGCCCGGCAGAGCTGAGACACTTGTCCCATCTACCTGCCGATGGGGGAGCATGGAGGTCACTTACTTTCCTAAGCTTGATTTCCCTGCAGGTAAAAGGGGGTGGCTCCCCGGGACCTCACACAGCTCTTGGGAAGAATAAACAAGCTTCCATATGCAAAGTGCCTAGAACCATAGACTGTTTAAATCGTGTGGTGGTGGGGTAGCACTGTCCTAAAGTGTTAGGCTCACAGAACCTGACTCCCAGAGCGGAGAGGTGCCCCCACACTCTCGTGTTTCAGAGGGGACCCCAGGGGACCTGGAGAGTGTGTCCTGGAATTGATCTGGGTCAGAGCCAGCAGCACCAGAATCTGGGTCTCCAGCCTGTCTCGGGCTTACCTGTGCCTCAAACTGAAAGCCAGAGGACCCCTTTGCCCTCCAACAGGACAGACCCCATGTCAGCTCCCTTCCTGGAGACCCCCAAGAAAGGACAGGCCCTTCCCCCATACCCAGCCTATCAGCCTCCCTACCAAGCAGAACACTAATCTCCTCGTGTGGGTGGCTCCGGATTTATGAGCATTTCCTGGCATGACTTGAAGGACAGAAGAGGAACGCTGGGATCTTTAAGGGTGGTCTTTGGGTGGAGAAGCTAGGCGTTCGGAGAAAAGAAGGGAAGAAAGCTAGGGTGACTCAGCCTCCGCTGCCTGCCCAGGAAAGCACAGAGGGCTCGCCCAGCCCACACTGCAGTGCGGAGGGAGGATGTGGCCGGCACCACCGGGGCCCGGCCGGCCGGTGGGCGTTCACGGAGCCGGACGGGCGGCACTGGAAGCCAAGTCCAAGGTTCTTTGGGTTGTGGCTGGGGTTTGGGATGGGGATGGCGAGGGGAAGCGAGGAGCTGCTCACTTGCTCCCCCTTCAGGAGGAAGACAAAGCTGCCTTCATCTTCCCTCTGATCTTACTTACTCCTGTCCCCCTGGATTCCAGATCAGAAGGGTTACCACAGCATTCCTCTGCTCAGACTGCAGGCCTTCCTGTCTCACTCAGGGGGAGCCAAAGGCTTTCAAGGCCCACAGGCCTTAAGGGATGTGTTCCTCTCTGCCCACCTCGCCCTACCTCCATCTATGTTCTGGAAATCCCCTTTCCTCTCCAATGGACCCTCTGTTCTCCCTTCTCAGAGCCCAGAGCTGCTGGGACATTGCCTGGCCTCCTTTGTCCTGATGTCAGTGGGGAGCACTGGCAGGAGGGGAAGAGAGCTGGGACAGTTCATGCCCCCTCCTTCCTCTCTGTCCTGCTAGGTCAGGGAGGGGTAGCTGTGCCGTCCCCTGACGTTCAGGTCCATCACCGCTCCCCCCTTTCTCCTTAAGGCTTGGGGCAGGAAAGCTTCCACCACTGCTACTCCTCAGTGCCCCACCACCCCGGTCTGCACCTCTGTCGATGTTCCGTCGTTCAAAGTACTTGAGTTACCCTTGCAGTTGAACTTACTTCCTTGGAACTCGCTTCATGGACCGTGCACCATCGGTTTTCCGTTAGGTCCTGCCTGAGATAGACCTCACGACCTGTTCCCCCTCGCTCACTCCTCTCCAGTCACACTGGCCTCCTTCCTGCCTGTCACACCCAGCAGGCCTGCCTCTGCCCCAGGGCCTTTACACTTGCTGCCTCTGCCCCATACCAGCCTTCTCTCTGTGTCCACAGAACCACCTCCCTCAGCTCCTTCTCCTTCAGATCTGCAACGTCACTTCTCTCGTACCTTTACTGGGCATTATCCCCAAAATTTCAGCCCCACGCACACACACACACACACACACACACACACACACCCCTCCTGTGCTCCTTGCCTTGTTTCCTTCTCAGGCACTATCACTCTCTAACATACATCTTTTGCTCATTTTGTTTTTATTGTCACCTTCGTCCCACTAGAGAGAATGTTGTGTTTACTGCTATACCTCCAGAGCCTAGAAGAGCATCTGATCATTTCTCAGTACATACTTCCTTGATGCATGTGTGAATTGGTCTTCTGCGTGGGTGGGTAAACCAGGGCCCAGGGAAGGCAAATGACTTGCCTAGACTCAGACAGACATGAGATCTCTGGTCCTCCCTGCCAAGCCAGAGCCAGTGCCTGGCTCCAGGAAACCTTGTGTTTATTTGGATGCCTGCTGCTCGGTAGCCCAGTGTCCGGAGACAGGATTCTGTACCGGGGGCTCCGGGGACTCAGAATACTGAGCAGGAAGCAGGGAAGTTGTCGGCACTGCTTTGGTGCTGTCAGTGGGGCGAGGAGAATAAACAAATAAACCTCAGCCAGACCCCGGTGGGCTCTATCCTTTGAGGAACGCTCTCCCGGGCTGGAGAAACCTTCCCATGGGCGGATCAGCCCTGCGCGCCAACCCCAGGCACTGACAGACTGATGGAGGCCCAAGGCCCCCAAGACTCAGCTTTCCTCCTGGCTCTGGGCTCGGGACGGTACTGGGTCTGGGTAGGGACCTACTGGGGTTCTGGAATGACTAACTTGCTCCACTTTTTATTCATTCACTCTACACGTATTTCTGAAGCATTTACTATGTGTCAGGCTCTGTGCTGTCTGCTGCAGAAACAGCTGTGACCAAGTCAGGCGATTTGCCTGCCCTTGGCACATCCGCAGGGGGCAAGGAGGACAAGCATGAAACAGTCGTGAAGCTGGGGGAGGGCAAAGCGTCCGAGCAGTGCTGGGTGCTCCGGGAACTTGCCCAGCCCCTGGCGCAGGGAGGCCTTCTGAGGAAGGAGCCCTATAGCCAAGTGGCAGGCAGGCGTGAACCGATGGGTGGAAGGGTGGTTTCAGGCAGAACAGAGCAAGGGGGCGGCCCTGAGGCAGGGGAGAACGCGGCACGACAAATGAGAATCTCTCAGGCCAGGGCAGAGAGCCATAGCACAGGAAAGCCCTCCGGGAGGCGGGCTACCTTGGCAATCATGACCTCTCTCCCCTCCTCGTGTCAGCTCTGACCAGGCTCGTGGCTAATGTTCTAGCACCCCTCCTTCTTCTCAGCTGACCCCCACTCAGACACTGGGCCTCCCACACTGGTCTCTGTTTGTCTCTTCATGTCTGTTCTTCCTACCATCGACTGAGTGGCGGTAGCTCGGCAGGTGAGGCCCAGGGGTAGCCGAAAGAACTCAGCACCTGTCAGCTGGATCTGAATTGGAATCCCAGTTCCAGTCCATCAACTTGAGACCCTGTGCAGGAGACCTCACCATCCTCAAGGCCTGTTTCCTCAAATGTCAGGGGAAAATAACAATCCGTTCCCTGAAAAGATGGTAATAGGGGATGGTTTCCTAGCATCCTTACAATGGCCCATGGAGCATGGCCTTCTAACCAGTTCTGGCATCTCCCATCACTGTCCTCCTTTCTTTACTCAGCTCCCGCCACCCTGGCCTCTGCTGCTTCTCACAGTTGCACAGGGCCTTTGCACCTACTATCTCCCTTACCTTATCAACCCCTGCCCCCTTTCCTGCTTTGGTTTCTCCCTGTAACACATACTGTATTTTTCAGGGTTTTCCAGGGCAATAGTACCCCAAGTTGGATGGATAGATGGATGGGTGGGTGGATGGATGAATGGGGTGGATAGATTTCTTTTAAGGAATTGGCTTACACATTGTGGAGGCTGGCAAGCCCAAAGTCTATAGGGTAGACTGGCAGGCTGGAGACCCAGTCCAGGTTTAGTCCAAAGACAGTGTGTGGGCAGAATTCTCTTCAACAAAAGAGGTTGGCCTCTTTCTATGAAGGCCTTCCACTTATTGGATGAGACCCACCCTCATCTAATTATTCTGGAACCTAATCTGCTTTTTTCAAAGTCTATTGATTTACATGTCAGTCACCTCTAAAAAGTCTCCTCACAGAAACATCTAGAATAATCTTTGACTATCTGGGTACCATGGCCTAGTCAAGTTGACAAATAAAATTAACCATCGTAAGTGCATCCTTTGTTAACTTGGCACTCACAAGCATCCCTTTAAACCATACTTCATTTCCAAATAAAGAAAAATAACATGGGGCACCTGGGTGGCTCAGTGGATTGGGCCTTTGCCTTTGGCTGAGGTCATGATCTCAGGGTCCTGGGATCGAGCCCCGCATCAGGCTCTCTGCTCCGAGGGGAGCCTGCTTCCCCCTCTCTCTCTGCCTGCCTCTCTGCCTACTAGTGATTTCTCTATCAAATAAATACATAAAATCTTAAAAAAAAAAAAAAAAAGATAATAACGGGTCCTAATTCCACCTAACATGATACAGCCATCCTGCGTGCAACCAGAATGGGCTTCCCAGGATGAGGAGTCAAAGCCTTTGGGTAATGCTTACTCTTCTCCTTGAAACATTGTAACTTAAATATGACGATATAAAGTTAAGAATACTTAAATACTACAATGCAAAGTCAGTATGTCTTATGCTACATGCCTGGGGCAGAAAAAAAGAAAAAGGAGACAGAAGAAAATATTTTATACACATACAAAGATTCGTGAAATAAGGAAGAAACACTCTTGAACTTTTGCTTTTGATTCTGTCTTTTGCTTCTGTCGCTGGTCCTGTGCTCATAGCTGCTATTTATAGCTTCCTCTGCTCCCACCACACTCCTTTCATCCCTTTACCTTTTGCAGGCACCTCAGCTGCTTGTGGTTCACAGCGGGTGGGGTGACCCAGACCTTCATTACCGAAGGATCCGGACCATTAGGAGTCCTGCCTGGATGGCGTTGTTGCGGTTTCGCATGACGTCGGTTAATCGCAGGGTGTGGTGATACCAGGAGGCGCCCTGAGGGATCTCGTGTGTGCCAGACAGGCTCTTCTCTCCCTCCCTGTGGGGCAGCCGTCCATTTCCCCTGCTGGTCAGGATCAGTCACGCCGGCCAGCACAGTGACGCCCGTCTTTACCTGTTGATTCGGAGGCTTGATGAGCTCAAAGTGGCCGGAGGCAGTCTCGGGCCCCAGTTCAATGGAGTCATTGTTGTATGCATCTGACGGGCCAGACACTAATACTTTACTGATCACTTTGTTTATTCTCTGTTTGCCCCAACAGGTAAGCTCAATGAGAGCAGGATTGGGGTCTGTTCTGTCGCTAACTAAATCCCCAGCATCTAGAACATGTCTGGCACATGGCAGGTGCTCAGTAAGCGTTGCTGAGGGGCTTGGGGCCTGTGCTGTGACTTCCCTGTGCTTTGGGGTGAGAGGTACTCATCATCCACCTCAGAGCCCAGAGCCCCAGCCTGAGAGCCAGGCCTGTCCCAAGGAGCCCTGGGTTGCAGCATGTCCTCTGGCAGAGGGCGTCTCGCTGTCTGTCCTCACACTGATGGTGCTGGGCCAGCAAGTGAACACAAGGCTTAGGTGTTCACTGTCTCAGCCCATTCAGGACTGTTTACTAGACTAATCTGGAACAATAAACCTGTCCCCACCCTCCTGGCGCCTGCCTCACTCCATCCTAGGCCTGTGTTTGAAAACGTGTTTAAATTCCGGGCCTACACTCAGCAGACAGCACGGGCCAGCCCCAGTAAGGGGGGCAGCCCTGGGATGCTCAGGTCCTCCCGGTGGCTGGGCCTCCACACGTGGTCATCCAGGGGGAGCAAAGTGGCTCTAGCCTCTACCCAGTGTTTGTTATTCCATGTCAAAGCTTTATCATAAACATTATCCTAGAGTGGGCCACAGCGGCTTTGGCGAGGAGGGTTTGTTATTCTAAAGTGGCCGGGGGCACAAAGCATGGAGGCCCAGGAGGCTGTGAGCTGCGCCAGGCTTGGAAATTCAGGGTGAGTGGGAGGGAGGCAGAAATCAGGGCGAGGGTCTTCTGTGCC
This sequence comes from Mustela putorius furo, assembly GCF_011764305.1. Taxonomy (NCBI): domain Eukaryota; kingdom Metazoa; phylum Chordata; class Mammalia; order Carnivora; family Mustelidae; genus Mustela; species Mustela putorius. The sequence continues at coordinate 37,329,953 of NW_025422005.1, read as the reverse complement.
TGTGCATGGGGCTTCAGGGGCCCCACTTACCACCCTCTACTGTCACGGTCAGTTGGGATATCTGCCTCTGAAATGAGCTCCATAGAGGTGGAGACCATGCCCAATTCATCCACCAGCCCCAGATCCCTGCAGAGAATCCACAAAAAGTAACTGTTCGTTGAATGAATGAAGAAGTGCCACTTCCCTGTATCTGTCGGAAGCACCAAGAATGCTCATGAAGAAGCACATACTCTCTTGAAGTTCCAGTCATAGGAACCTGTTCTGGAGCCAGACAGATATCATTCAAAGCCCAGCTCTACCCCATGCAAGCCATGTGGCCTTGGGTCCCTCTGCTTCTTTGGTTTCCCGTCTGTGAATCAGGACATGCACTTTGCTAGCTGTCCCCTAGGGAGAGCAGAGGGAGGCCCCAGTGGGCAGTGGGCTGATAGGAGAATGGAGTCAAGGGCTGACCTGCCCAAGCCCAAGTGCATGTCCCATCCCTCTCCAGTTCTGTCACCTTGGTGAGTACCGTCTTTGCTCTAGGGTTGGGGTTTTTTAATCTATTAATTGGAGCTAATACTAGACTTAACTTAAAGATGCTGTAAACTTTAAACAAATTAATATGAGCTTAGAAGATACCTGACCCAGAGTAAGTGCTCCATAAACATGAGAACCCTAGTAATGAACCCATGAGGACCTCTTCATGAGTTGCAAAGGATGGTTAGGAGGTGGGAGGTGGGGGGGAAGAGCATATAATTTGATCACAGTCAGGTCTCAGGCAGTCAACAGTCCACCTCCCAAAATAGTTCCCAAACCTCTGCTCTCCAGCCATGACCACTGAACAAAGAGGCAGGCTCCCTGCCCTTACCAAGCTCTCAGTCTACACAGGCAGGGAATGGGGACTCACCTGAGATGGACACTTTATGGGATAAGTGCCAAGACTGGGGAAGGAGGTGGGGAGGGTCTGTGGAAAGCACCAAACATTGCCTGGGGGTCGTGGGAGTCCAGAATGATCAGTGTGAGTTTCTGTCCAAGCCCCACCACACTGGGAATGTCTCTTAAATGATCTGCTCTCAGTTTTCTGTAACACGCTAATAATAAATACTCTGTTGCTATTGTGAGCTGTTTCACAAGGCTGCAAAAGGAAGACAGGTGTGGTAACGTATGTGGGATGAACTTGGGCCATGCCAGTGAACATCCTGAAATCCATCCCCAATCTGTGGCACCACAAAGGGTCCTGGCCTGGGCGTCATGCTTGGCTTTGAGTCTGCTCTGCCCCTAGCTTCCCTGTGTGGGCTTGGGTGAACTCTCTCTTGACCACTTCGGGCCCCTGTCTCCTTTCTTCTTCTCTATGATGGGCACAGGATGAGATTGTGGTTCTCAAACTGGGTTCCGGGAGACCCATGGGTTCCACGAAAAAGCCAGGGGAGCCTCTGTTGCAGGAGGGCATTGAGCCTCTAGGACTTCAGGCTCTAGTTGTCTCCTCACATCAATTGGGAAAAGTTCCACTTTTATCTGCTCCACATAGTGAGTTCCAAGTAAGTTTCCTTTGGAAAACAGTAACAATAGAAAAGGATTCTATGGCCAAAAAAAAAAGGTTTAAAAAACCGCTGGAGCGGATGACCTACACAGGCCCTTCCAGCTCCAATCTGGGAAGGTTCAAGTCTATTTTCTTCCAAGTTTTATTTACCAAGCATTCCTCCAGCTCTCACTCCACGCCAGGACTGTTCTTAGCACCCTATAGACGGTAGCGTGCTTAACTCGTTGGAACACATCCACACTGCACGAAAACCACAGGACTGTGGAAGTGACTCCATGGGTCTAGGGAGGCCCAGGGAAGCCATTTCCCCTCCAGTCACGGCTTCTGGGCACCTGCATGGATGACCTCACCGCAGGCAGGTGTGCCCTGGGGTGGGGTGTGGTCGCAGGAGCCCGTGGATCCCAGCCTCGCAGGGAAGTGGAGCCTTCTAGCCTGACGTGGATGCCTTCATGCGAGGCCTTCCACACCTGTTAGGTGTGGAAGGAAGTGCCTGTTGCCTTAGTGACGTGCACAGCAACATCGATGGGTCCCAGCCACCAGGCTGCCATTGACACCCTGCACTAGGTGGCTGCAGATTGAATGTCAGGGCACTCACCAGAGCCTGGGGAAGGCCCGGAAGTGGGGTCTCCCCAGCCAGCTCATGACGGGGAGCAACCTGGGCCGCTGCACGCCAGCGCTCTCCGGCTCTCCGCCTGCCAGAATCAGAAGCGGGAGGGGGCAGGCAGAGGGGATCTCTCCAGCATGCTTGGCCCTGTTGCCCACATCAGTACGTTGTGTACCTTATTACATGAGCTTTTCTGGTCAGATTGTGTGTTCTGGAAGGAGATGGCTGATGTCCCTGGTGGGAGCTCCTGCTCCATGGTAGCAGCAGCCCCCAACTGCAGACAGAGCGCCAAAGTCCCAGATCTCGTCTGAGGGGCTTACTGAGTAACCTTAAAAATAGGAAGCTACAGACCACAGCAGGGGGCACTAGGTGGCACTAAGGTGCTAGGGAAAGGATGGAGTGACATCTTCTCGTTAACCGGCCCTGTGCTGAGAGCTGCAGACACAAAACAAGTAGGGCGTAAGTCCTGTCTTCAAGAAGCTCAGAGCCTAGTGGGAGAGCCAGGGAGCTGAACGACAGGCATCACCTCATGTTCGCGCCGGGTTGGGGGACAGAAGCATGGCGGATCGCTTGTCCATCGTCGCAGCGGGCTGAGCAGCTCTGGCACTGGGCGTCTGCTCAGGTGTCCGGACCCAGTGGCAGGCGGGCCCTGCTGGGCTCAGCTGGCCCTACTCCTCGCGTTGTCTCGGAGCCGGCTATCTGTCAGCTGGACTGAAATGGCCTCAGTGGGCTCTGCCTATTCCTCAGTGGGCTGGCATGGGCTGCTGTCAGAGCTGTGGAGCTGCAAGAGACAGCAGCAGCCACTGATGCTTTCCAGGCCTCTGTATGTCCTGGTTGCTTATATCCAGAGTCCAGTGTCACAATGTCAGAATGGGAGGGAGCCAGAGAGCTCCGTGGCCAAGGGCATGAATATGCAGACAGGTTAAGGTCTGGAGCCACTGTTGTGTCCATCTGCCACGCAAGGAGACTGCAGGGGGCCTCCGGGAGGTGCCTGACTCAGCCCCCAGGCGGTCAGAGACGCTTTCCTGAGAAGACAGTTGAGCAGAGCCTGGAACGCCAAGTCTAGATTTGCAAGTGGAGAGCAGAGGCAGGAGACTGTTGTGCACAGAGAACAGCACATAAGACGCCATGAGACACGAGAGTGCTGAGTAGCTGGGTGTTTGGAAACACGTGGGCTGAGTAGGAAGCAAGGTCCTCGACCACAGCAGGGTCCGGGTCACTGCCTGGCAGGCTCTGCTGAGAAGCTAGGCCTTTACTCTGAGGGCAGGAGGCCCCTGTGAAAGTTTTGAAGGGAAAAAAAAAAAAGAGGGTGGGGGAGAGACAATCAAATTTGTGCTTTCAAAAAGTGACTGTGGCAGATGACTATGGGATGGGGGGAGGGGGACAGATTGCACGGGGCCCAGCGGGAGATGCTGGGGACTGAACTGGTGAGAAGACAGGCCGGGGACCATGGTCCGAGGTGGCAAACAGATAATGGGCAAACAGCATGCTCGAGGCCTGAGGACTGGAGGACCAGCTGGGACTGGGCTACAGCAAGAACAGACAGCTTGAGTCGACCTCCAGGCCTTCTGCCCAGGAACTGCAGCAGCTTTTCCCTGCACCTGTGCTAAAGAACCCAGATCGTGGTTACATTCCTCCCCTTTTTGGCCAGAGGGGTCTGGGATACATCGTCACATGAAGGTAGTTCCAGTCCCTTCCTTAGTTTCCCCATCTAAAATGGGACATTTGAGATCATCTCTTGGAGCCTTCTTGGGCAGGCTGTGTTCCATCAGAGCGTGGTCCTCATGGCAGAAGCAGTCAGACCCCTTAATGTCGTTCCTAGGAAGCCTGTGAAAATTACACATCCTGGGCTCCCCCTCAGAGATGCCAGTTCCAGGCATGAGGACTGGGCAGCGGATATCTTTGTCTGGTGCTCTGCGTGATTCTGACGCCAGGCCAGTCTAGCTAGACCGCAGCTGTGTCCCCAGGGCTCCGTATAGCGGCCCAGAGCTCAAGGAGCTTCAGTGCCAGCATGGGTCAGATTCAGAGAAGCCTGGCTCCTTGGGCCTTTGCCTGGAGTGGGGATGACTTCTGGAAGAAGTGGCCGTTAGGTGGGTCCCTGACATCTAAGTGGGTTTCCTGTTTGTTTTGCTCATGTGTTTGTCTTGCGTTGTTTGCCCGCCTTTGATTCCCCATTAGTCTGTGCTCATTCTAGAACTTTCCTAAGCACAAGAATAAGAAAAATCTAGTTGAAAGACAAACTCACCCATCATCCCTAACCCCAGACACAGCGAGGTTCTCATTTTGCCCCATCAGTAGGTAAGATGCTGACAGCCAGAGCAGAAGCTGGGACCTGTGTGGGCAAAGGGCTGGGGATGAGAACAGGCTGAACATGTCCAGAGGCCCAGGGAAGAGTTTAGGCTGCACCTGGCCCGTGCCAGGCCCCACCCACCTTCCCTATTTCAGGGCCTGTTGCCCCAAAGTCCAAAGCAAGGAGGGCTGGGCCTGGAGGTGTCGGGGCCCCTGGCCTGTTTTAGAATGACAGCCCTTATTCTTTTGTCTTTCTTCTGTGCAGGTGCTGTTTGCCCTGAACCAGACTCTGCTGCAGCATGAGAGTGTGCGGGCGGGGAGCCTGCAGGCGCCCTATACCACAGAGGACCTCATCAAACACTACAACTGTGGAGATCTCAATGCTGTCATCTTCAACCACGACACATCCCAGGTGACGCTCCCCTCCTCCCACCCAGATAGCCTTTAGGTCCCCAGTTCCGAAGGCCTGGCCCATATGAATCCATTTAGCATGTATTAGATACCTACTGTGTGCCAGGTGCAGGCAATTGTCTCTCTGCCATGAATAACAGGACCGTTGGGTGGGTATTCCATTTTACAGATGGGGACACTGAGGCTCAAAGAAGCAAAGAGACTTGCCCAAGCCCACACGCCCCTTAACTGTCGAGTTTGCAAGTTACCAAGTGCAGCGCTCAAGTCTGGCTTGTGCGGTAGGAGATTAGCCTGGTAAGAGTGGGGAAGCCTCTGAGAAGTTCATTTCAGCATCCAGTGAAATTAGAGGCCGGGGGAAGCAAGTTTACTGTGAGCACTTGGGCTGGAGTCCAGCTGAAGGTGTTCTGCCTTGAGTCAAGTCCTAGAGGAGAGATTACCTACAAGGGGGGGCCGAGTGTGAGAAGCACCCCGCGAGGCTGAGCACGACTTCACCAGGTATCCACACCGCCCTCAGGACTCGAGGCCTTCTGTGTCCTGCCCTCTGCTGACCGTGTCCCAGCCCAGGCGCCCCAGCCTGTAGACCTTGTTCCACGGACCAGTGCCCCATACCACCTGCCCGCTGAGGCCCCTGAGCCTCTGTTCAGGCTCCTCCTTCTTCCTTTCCTCCTGCTGGGCCATGGTCCATTGTTACTTCCTCCAAGAAGCCCTCCCTGACCCCTGGATGGGGTTAGCAATTCTCCCGGGCCCCTCGAGAACCTCTGTGCCTTCTGTCCTGGTGCTTGCTTAACCACTCTTTCAAGAGCAGTTCCTTGCTAGAGACAGTGCAGTAACTCCCCCATTTTTCTCCGTGTAAAAGCCAGAGTCTCGGTAATGACCTGTGTGGGCCCCAGGGCTTCCCCCACCCCCACCCCATGCCCTCGGCTCTCCCCTTCCACACCGCTCAAGCTCTGTGTGCCTTCGGGCTGTTCCGTGGGCGCCCCTTGCCATCCTACACATTTCCCTTTCCCCAAGTGTCACCCTGGCTCATCCCCCCCATCTTAACTCAGACGCCATCATCTCAGGAAGGTGGGCCCCAACTCCCTGATCTAGAATTGCCGCCTGGTCCCCGCGCCCACGCTCTCAGCCTCTTTACTATGCTCCACTCCCCCTCCAAGGTCTTTGTTGTCTTCTCACCAACTTACATATTTTGATTCACTGATAAGTGATTATTTATTGTTTGTCTCCCCACTCCAGTGTAAGCTCCCTGAGGCCAGGGATTTGCATCTGTTTGGTCCACCAGTATATTCTCCTTCACTAGGCCAGTGCCTGGCACAGGGCAGGACTCAGCAAATAGCTGCTGAATGAATGAATGAAATCGTTTATAAATACCAGGCCCAGTGCTATGAAAAGGGATATGGGGCAGTAGGGGACAGGGCAGCCAGAGAGAGCCACCCTCGTAGGGCGGGCAGGAGAGAAGAGGACATTCCATATGACTCCCAAGCGTGACCCTTGCTCCAAGGGAGGGTAGAGGGCGCTCCTGGAGCCTGCGGCAGGAGTAAGAGTTTAGATGGACTCCGGGTAAGAAGGAAGGATGCCTGCAAGGTGGGAGGTCAGGGAAGAACCTAACTTGGCCACGGGGAGGAGGTAGAGGAATGTTTCAACAGAGGCAAGACAGAGCAGGAGCAGGGGTGTGAGTTTAGGCTGGAAGTGTAGCGGGGGACCGGGCCAAGAGGTTCTGTGTGCGCACGCCACCCTCTAGAGCCAGAGCTCCCTGAAGCAAGGGTGTGCCACGCTTCCCTTGTCCCAAGGCCCAGTGCAGGGGCTGGCGCAGAGTGAGTGCCAGCGAACGGCTGTCCGGGAGAGCAATGGTGGGTGTGTGTCATGCCCCGTGCAGTGGAGACAGTGAAAGGAAGGTTGCAGGGAGCCTGCAGAGGAGGCTCAGGACTCTGGGAGCTCTGATTCCGACCTTCGTGTCCAAGAGCCCTGTGCCAGAGCCCCGCCCTGTGTCATTTGCCGGGAGGGAGGCTGGCGAGTTCCGTGGCTGCGGGGACCTGGTCAGCACTCGGGGTGGCCTGAGCATGAAGTAGCTGGGCTGGGGGCAAGGGTGAGGGCGACAGGGCCCCGCTGCAGCTGACAAGGAGCTGAGAGAGGGAAGAGTGGGGTGACCTCAGGAGATAGCAAGCTCAGATTTACTTTGAGCCTGTGTCCAGAACCACTGATCTGTCTCTGACAGGTGAACTGCGTTGGGGGTCCCCTGGCAGTGCCTGTCCTTGAAGCAGGACAGGGGGTGTCGTTGGACTGGTCACTCGGGTTAGCATAGCAAACTGGGCGGCCCTCCCCTGGATCCCTGGGTACACAGGCAGAGTCTAGCCCCCAAGGGAGGGACTAGGCAGCCCTGCCCCCAGACACACAAAAGCCTAGAGTTGAAGCAGCCAGGCTAAATCCAGAGCCACGTGCTGATGGAAAAGGGGTCCGGGTGACATGGGGCTGCCTCTGTTGCGGGAGGCCCCAAAAGCTGTGGGGAGCTGAGGACACACAGTCTGTAGGGGGCCAGTCACCGCCTGTAGGTAGGGAGGAAGTGGTGTTGGAGCTAGGCTTGAGAATGGAGTCTACCAGGCAGGGATGAAGGGCGGGGCTGGCTGCCTGACTGGGTCGGCGGGGGCGGGGGGGGGGTGAGTGGAGGGTCCTGAGGAACCATCTGTAGAGCAGGGGGCAGATCGTAGGGGACAGGGGGTGAAAATGCCTGCTGAGGGGCAGAAGCCCTGTAGTTCAAGTGGGAGAGGGATGTGGTCAGAAAGATGCCGCTGGCCACCGTGCAGAGGATGGTCCAATGGTCTCTAGAGGCTGGGGCAGGACAGGGGCAGGGCCCGGGGTGGGGGACAGGCGCTGGCTGCATCTCAGTCTTGATCTCCCTTGCCTCCCCACCCCATCTCACTTCCGGAAACGGCTCATGCCCCAACCACCCACAGCTCCCAGGTCATTTGCACCATCGATGCTCCACAACCACAGAGTGAAGCAAAGGAAGCCTGTCTGGGCCCCCAGCCTGTGTTAGGTGGCGAGCAGCCGTATACTCATCACTTTGGAGAGTGAAAGGTCAAATACAATTAAGGGTCAGAATAATTACCAGGCATGGGGAATCTACCTTAGCCATGAAACCGGATCATCCTGGACCAAGCCGGACACGCGGTTATCCAGGAGGTGCCTCTTCCCCGCGCCCACACCCCTCTCAAAGCATGGATCCCACGGTGACTCCCTCGCTGGGCAGTGAGCCTCTTCCAGGGAAACAGATCCCATCTGAGGGTGCTCTGGGACCCCTAGCCTGACACATGGCTAGACCCATGGAAGTTCATGGAAGGTGTCTGTTGGATGGATGGACTGAAGAGAAGGGATGAGGCCCTTGAGGTCAGTGACGTCAGTAGACCCGAGCACTTGACCACCCACCTGACCCTGTCCTGGTTGTGGACCAGGGGAGCCTAAACTGGAGTCCCTCCCCACGGCCCCACCCCAGCCCTGCCTGGCCTGTCCATCTTATTCTCCCACCTTGGACTCGTGACTCTAGGAGACCCCAGGGACCTGACATGTCCTTTTCAAAATTCTATGGTGTATCCTGCACTTAAACGTGTCACGGGAGATTTAAGGCTCCTGACAAGTCTAATGACATCATTAATTTGTTTCCCTCCCAGCCCGGGCATAAACCCAAGTCCCATCCTTGGCATGGAGCCAGGGCCCATCAGCATGAAACATGCAGAGAATGTCAGCCAGCTGCCGGGCAGTCCCAGAAACCCCAGTGGCTAGCCTGACTCCGTCATGGCTTTGACATTGAACTTTCTGGTTCTTGTCCTTGTGCAATTTTTTTTAGCTCCCTAAGGAATGAATGGAGATTCATCTTTTCACAAATGCATATTCATGGTCAGGAAGCAGAGGAGGAAGAGCCTCTGCCGGGACCCTTGGCAGAAGGGAAGGAAAGCAGGATGCTTCCTTCGTGGCTCTCTGATGATTCTGAAGGCTTCTATTTGTCATCTCTATCTCTACCCCCTGCCCAAGGCCACCCTTCACTCTAGCCTCTGCCATCATAGGGGGAAAAATGATGAAGCCAGCTCCATCCCACAGGCTCATTGTACAAAGCTGACATTCAGTCAAGACTTTCTTTGTGCTCTGCACTATGCTAATAAGCACTTTCCAAAACTGAGCTTATTTAATTCCTACAACAACATAGATTACTCCCATGTTACCAATTTGGACACGGAGTCTCAGACAGCACAAGTAACTTGCTAGTTCTAGAGAGGCAACCCAACTGGTAAGCGGTGAAAGAACGATCCTATCCCAAGTTACCCTGGCTGTCTGATGCCAGGACCTGCCTTCATCACCACCTACTGCCTCTCGGCTCGTTCCTTTGGGCATTCATTCACTGATGGAACAAATGTTTATTTTCTGGTACAACATCATCCCACATTCTCTCCCATACCTGAGGAACAGAAAGGGCCCTGCTTCCGGAAATAACTCTTCTGAGCCACAACTCCTCCCCCATTCAGGAGCCTTTCCTAGATCTGCGTCACATCCAAATGTGGCCTGCTTTGTCAAGGCTGCCAGTCATCCCTTCCATTATTGGTGGAAGGGGTAAGAAGAGTTCATTTATCCATTTGCCCAGCACCAACTCTGACAGGGTACCAATATCTGAATGAGTACTGGCAGGGCTGCTGCATACAGCTGTGCAGGTTGTGCATTGAGTAAGTTTAGGTTTCATCAGTCGTATCATGGCCTTGTCTTCCCAGAACAGTGAATCAGGCCCTTATGGCAGAGAAGCCCCTCGCCTCCCACTCTGGGAAGCACCCTGGTGCTTGGCCAGTAGATATCAGAGACAGATGTCCAGGCCCAATCCAAATCCCTGAAGCTTCAGCCTCTGCTGACATCTCCATTTTCCTCAGAAGGAGTGTTGACAACTTGTCAGTGGCTCTAAAAGCCATGTGGCCGGGCCTCATGACCCTTGGGACCTAATCCCTACAGGTCTTTAGTCTCGTCATGCCAGACTATCCACCTAGCTAGCCCGTCAGGCAGCGAGGCCTTGTGTTCTGTGCATCAGCCTGAGTTGATGAAGAGAGAAATGGAAGAGGAGACACCAGATGGAAGACATCCTGTGCACTAGAGCTTGGAAGGTGGAATGACAGTGAAGGGTTATGGGGAAATAGAGAGGATGTTCTGACTCATGCCTCATCTCTTCCATGGCCTGTGGCTTCTTCTCAGACCCCACCTACCACTGGAGGCCACAGTGCTGGGACACCTGGACCTGACCTCTAAGACAGGAAGACAAAATGCTGGGAATGGAGGAATCTAGGAGGAGGCAACACAGTGAGGAGAGACAGCATGACTTTATGTTCAAGGTTCCAGAAATGTTTCTGGGCACCTACTGTGTATCGGGCACTGTCCCTAGACTCAAAGAGCTCTCTGCCTAGTTCAGTTACATGTCAGTGACACTTGCCCCCGGCCACAGAACTGGGTATGGACAGTGGGTGCAGAGCTGATAAATGTGGACAGTTCCAAGCCTGGTTGTGGAATAAACCATCATTATGGGAGGCAGCTGTGGTCCTGGATTTGACATTTTGAAGAAGGGATGGAGGGATTTGGTTCTGCCCTGGGAATTCGTGGAGCTGGAGATGGAGAGATGGTGGTGGCCAACCAGGGCTCAGACACTGGGGAAAACGGAGGCTGCAACCTCTCCTGTCATCTCTGTGGGCCGGGCTAAACCTAGCCCATGATAGCACCCACCATCTCACCTAATCCCCATCTTACGCATGAGGAAACTAGAACTCAGAAGAGTTAAGTAACTTGGCCAAAGTCACACAGCGTCAGAACCAGGCCTGAATCCAGGTCAGCCCAATCCTGTACCCTGTGGCCTTTCTGCTACACCGGGCAGCTCAGTTGACCTCCCCACCTACCCACTGGCCCGAATTCCTTGCACGCCAGGCTGGGTGCTGAAGGGAGGACAGTGAAGGAGCCAAAAGTCATCTGGCCTCCTGGGCCTCTGCATGCTGGAAGCGGAGGGTCACCAAGGCAGAGAGAAACACAGGAGTCCTACCTCCTTGTGCTGCCACCTCACCAACTGTGTGACTTTGCACACATCTCTGGATCTTTCCACTCTCACTTTCTTCATTTGTATAGTCCATTCCAGGGCCCATTTAAGAAACATAAGTGCCCCGCTCTGCCGGGCTGTTTGCCTCTGCCGTGCCCCAGGAGTACTGAGGGCACCTCTGTCTTGCCTTTGCAGCTGCCCAGCTTCATCAACACCACCCTCCCGCCGCACGAGCAGGTGACAGCCCAGGAGATCGACAGCTACTTCCGCCACGAGCTCATCTATAAGAGGAACGAGCGGATGGGAAAGAGGGTCATGGCGCTTCTGCAGGAGAATGAAGATAAGATCTGCTTCTTCGCCTTCGGAGCAGGTGTGGGCCCGAGTCGGGGAGGAATGATTTGCAGAGTCTGTAAGGGCTGGGAGATGTTGTAGACTGTTTCCTGACCTCTCCTTCCTGAGGGAAAGTGTGGAAGTTCAGAATGGAGCAGGAGAAGCCACATAGCCCACTACTCCTGTGTCTAGCCAAGGGTTCTTCTGTAATAGGCCTCGTGGGCAAGAAGGGTGACCCTGCCAGGGCCAGGACAGCTTCTGGGGCCCCTTCGTGTCCCAGGAGACCATGCTGAGAGCCCATCCTGCAGAGCCAGGGCCAAGCCTGGGAGCGCCACGGGGCCCAATGGAGAGAGGCGGGCCCCAGCACCCCATGGCCCGGCTCCACGGCCTGGTCCAGCCCCCTCTGGCTTGTGAGACCTTGACACAATACCATCAAGGGCACAAGCCCCTCTTCTATGAGTGGGCAGTGATAGCAATGACTATGTGATGAACTAAAAATCTCTATCCTGTGGAAGAGTTACAAAGATTAGTGGTAATGTTTCAATAACCTAGTAGCAAGAACTCAGAACGGCAGCTGGCTTCACCGTCACCACCAGCATTAGGACAGGTAATAGACCCTTCATCATCCCACCATGGGCCATGAGCTTGATGCTTCTCCTGGGAGCTCTGGCCTCTCTGTGCAAAGGGAAGTACAAGGCTTGCTGCTCCCCCGACCCCGTCTCCCCTTCCCTTCTCTCCCTCAATCCTTCCTTGCTTGTGGCTCTCTCCAGTGATGACAGCAATGTCTATGATGGGGCCAGTGGATGGCATTTGCCTCCTTTATCAGTCAGCTTTGGCTCCAGAGCCACAGGATAGAAATGTCTGTCTTGCTTACATGGTCGCAAACCGCCTCCTGCTATGTGACAGTGAAGGGGGTGGCACCATGTCTGGAGGGAGGGGGTGGTGGGCCCTCATGGCTGCTGCCTCTCCGCCCTGCCCTCCTCCCCTGGCCCCTGGCCTGTGCTGCACCTGCCCGCTCCAGCCATGCGTCCCTGTAGCCCGGGTCGGTCCCAATTCTGCCATGGGAGGTCTGCCTCCCCGGCCCCACCATTCAACTCGGTACACATCAAGGGGAGAGCCAGGGTCCTCTGACTGTGCCTGTGCTCCCTCTCTGTGGTCCTCAGCATGGGGGAGTCTTGTGGGACAGCGTCTGTGAGGCACACCTGCAACTGGACAGAACCAGTCCCCGCTCACGGTGGAGCACGACCATGACCTGTGGTGGCCTGTAGCTGGTCCCTTCCCCTTTGACAGCCTTAGTGAACTCATCTGAACAGAAGGATTCAAAAGCACAGGGGCCACTGGTGATTCCAAGAGCTATCTGAACAGTTTTCAGAGAAGAGAGGGGTTCCTGTAAGGGGTGTCTAAAGAAGCCAGCAGGAGAAAGACCTTGACTGACCATGTGGAGAGGGGAAGGCTACCCTCTAGGTGCAGGATACCTACTGGGGACCTGGCATGAGCCAGGACAGCTTTGGGGATTGGGAGGGGAGTAAGTGCACCCCAACACACCCTGTCACCATCCAGCTGCCCTCTAGTCCTCTCTCTGTGGGCATATAGGCTGTGCTCCTGCCCGGAATGGTCCTCCACTGACTAAAAAGGGGAGCCATTCTGAGCCCAGTCAGCCTTGTGGCTTCTCTCTAGGCATAGGAAGGGCCCCCTGGTGAGCCTGATCCCTGAGGGAGGCCAGTTAGAGATCCAGCATTCCACATGGCCCACCCGAGTGGTAGGACCTCATGCCCCAGCTGTCCCACGGCCTAAGACCAGACCTACCCAGGGTCTGAGCCTGGCCCTTTCCTGTGAGTGAGGGAACAGAGGGCTTGGAGATAAAAATCACAGCAATGCGGGCAGTCTTGGGCACTGGCCTGCTTCTGAAACCCAAGTCCACAGAGACACAAATGTGCCCTCAAGCACTCGGCCAGCACACAGCCACCATGCCCATTTCCAGTTTGTTCCCCATTTCTTCAAACCAGCTGGCCCCTGGAGGGTCCTGTGGACAGGCCACCAAAAAGACTCACATCCATCCACTCTTTCCATCCCCATCGCACTATCCTGGGCCAAGCCTCCATCAGCTCCAGGCTCCTGGCTCCAGCTCCGCCTTCGCCGCCTCCAGGCTGCTCCCTGCATAGCAGAGCCAGCAGCTGCTGCTGGCTTTGGCTCCCATCCCGCCTCGAGCTCCTGGAGAGCTCCCACCACGTGATCTCTCTGGGGTTTCAGTAGCATATAACAGGTCTCAAGCTTGATGAGCGTGTAAAAGAATGAATGAGGGAAGGAATGAACACCTGAATGAACGTTGACCAGATCCTTCCCTCCTGGTCTGATCTGGGCCCGGTGGACATGAGAGCCGTAAAGTCAGGCTCTCAGAGGCCTGCTGTCCAAGGATAAGCCCAGAACCATGTGCAGATCTTGCTGGCAGCTGCCCCCTGGAGGCTCAGCCCGTCCTGAGACAATGGTCTGAGAATTTGAAGGCTGGAGGCAGCCTCCAAGCTCAAGACTGCCCTCCTTGTCAGAGCCCCAGAGTGACGGAGGCCCTTCAGGCCAAGATCTGGGTGAACCTCACAACAAGTCAGGGAGAGAGCCAGGACTGGACGCCGGGCCCAGGAGCTATGCTCCAGGAGCTCTGTTCTCATGTGCAGTCAGGGAGCCCGCTGTACAGACCTGTATTGGCATGGAACATGACCCCACATAATCCGTAGCAAGGAAGGTCCACACCCACCTCACTGCCTTCTTATGGCCATAACTCCCAAGCCCCACACCCTAGGGCAAGGCTGACTGCCGCAAAGGCCGGGCCCCAGTGCTCAGGCAGCATGCCACCTGCAGATGGCCGGCAGACACAGCCCGTCCGCTCTACATGCTCCTGTCTGGGCACCTCTGCGGTCCCATCTCAGGCCTTCCTCAGCCCACTTCTGCTCCAGAATCCCCTCCTGGAAGCCCCCAGGCGCAGACTGGGGTCTCCAGAGCAGATGGCGGTCAGCCACCCCCTCTCCCTTCTGCTCCAGAGACATTCGGTACAAAGAGTAAGAGGTTTGGTGTGGGGAGGCTTGGGGGTCAAGGGGGTCTCTACCATTGTAGACACCAGGAAAGCCATTTCCTCTCTAAGTGCCTCAGTCTCTCGAGTGCAAAATGGGGATAATACACCTGCCTCATCAGACTGTGCTAAATATGTTCACTTTAGATCATAGGGTTAACATTCTCTATAGCCGTTTGGGGGAGGGGGTCTTTATAATAAAAAATTCTACTGTGCGCCAGCCCCCTGCAGGCTCTGACGTTATATTACCTTTGTGATCACAATAACACCATGAGATGGGCCTTACCATACTCATTTTGCAAATGAAAACTAAGTCCTAGAGAGGAAGAATGGCTTCCTCCAGGCCATGCACGCAGACCTTCAACTTGAACCCTGGCTTCTAGGGTCCCAGTCCCAGCCGTTTCAGAAATGTGGACGGTTTCGTAGGAAGGGTATCCTTGTATCTGGCCCACTCCACAGAAGAGTGGTCTCCTTGGTGTCGGTGATGTTTCTGTAGCAAGGTACCATCTGACCTCTTGGAGAGGTTATTCAGTGGCAACTGGGGTGTGAACGTGTGTGACAATTCTGACCAGGCCTGGGTGACATCTAGGGGCCCAGACGGAAGCCCTGCCTCTCCAGGAGGTGTCTGTGGTCAGTGTGGAAACCCAGATGTTCTAGAATGACCTAAGCCACTGCCATGGGGAGGAATGCCAGCCCAGGGGGAGAGAAGGCCTGATTCTCGACTATCAGGCTCAAGGTCAAGCTGAACCTGCTGGGCCCCCACAGATCTCATGCAGGTTCTTAGATTTCTTGGGTTTCTTCTACTCTGTAAATAACTTTGAAAAAATAGGTACTAGGTGGTAAGTTTTTATTAACTATATTTATTCAATTTACAGGCTTAGGTGGTAAGTTTTTATTAACTATATTTATTCAATTTACAAGCTTATCTAATCTAAAATGATCTTCTTTCTACCATGTTGGAAGTTGAACATCTTTTGCTTTAAAAAACAAAACAAAACAAAATGTGGGTGATACAAGGCAAAGGGAGCTCTCAGAGCCTTTACTTGGCAAAAGAAAAAGCTGGTAACTATATTGTTCCCCTACACACCCTGCTTTTCTTACAGTGGGACAGAATGGAGCATGTCTGAAACATGATGTAAAGAATGCCATAGGAGCGTTGAGGCTGCTCAGTGAGGAAAATTACTAACCCGGGCTTCTGAGATGGCAGGAAGGGTAGAATCAGAGCTCAGGTAGAGGGTCTGGCCCTGGGTAGAGAAGGGCATTTCCTCACCTGTAACTGAAGGAGGGAGGAGGCCAGCAGATGGGTGATTTGCTAGTCAAATCACCTGATGGCTTTCTAATCAGAGCTCCTCTCTAGAGAGGGTAAAGGCATCTGCAGAGAAAGAGGCAGCAAGTGAAAGGTTCTGGGTTTAAAGAGAGAGCATTGGGCCTAAATGCAAGTGAGACTGGCTATAAGGAGTGGCATGGACAGGAAGTTAAACAGACCAAATCGCCCAGAATCAAGTTCATTCCCTTTAGTCACACGGTACCTCCTGGGCCCCGGGCCCCAGAGGGAGAGGGAGGTCTCAGTCCCAAGCAATAAAAGATTACAGTGTTGTCAATAGCGCCAGGGAACTGGGCCTTCTCGAGATCTGTTAATTTATCAGCTAATCCTAGAACCTGGAATGGATTGAGTAACTTAGGAGCTGGCAGAGCTGGGGTGGAGCTACAGACCAGACTCAAAGGTGGACCAGATAATAATCACTAGAGCCCGCTCATCTCAAACTTTGGAGCCAGTGCTTACCGTACATTCCAGAGCCCTGAAGCTATGATCTGAATATGGTTCTACCTGCTGGCCTTCCGAAGCCCTCTGACACCCCACATCCTCTCATCCCAGCCTTCTCACGTTCTAGTTGAGTTTGCCTCCGTCACTCCTGGATTCATGGGAGGGTTTTGGAGCTAAGAGCTTCCAGCCCATGGAGAGCCCTCCCTGAGGGCTGCGGCCACCTGCCCCCATGAGCAGCGGAAGTCCCCTCGGCAGAAAGCGTGCTCAGGCAGGCGGTGTGAGCGGCAGAGACTTTGGTGCTGCAGCTGCTGCCCGAGTGCCTGCCTGCCCGGCCCCCGCCAGCCTCTCTCTCTCTCCCCAGCCCAAGCGCCACAAGCCCACACTCAGCAGCACCCTGAGGGGCCGGAACACAGAAGCCGAGTGGTGGTGTAGGCCCCAGCGTGAGAGCAGGGCTGGAAGCCCAGCGTCCCGGAACACCCGTCATATCTTTCTTTGTAAATAACAGCAGCCGCAGCTCCCTAAAAGGGGCACTGTCCTGACTGAAGGACATTCATAGGACCTTTATGTCCTCCATTCCCCTTGGAGGGAGACAGGATGGTATTTATTATTCCATTGGGCAGACAGGTAAACCGAGATACAGATGGGAAGTGAAAGACACAGACCTGGAGTGAACTGATGGTCACGCTGATAGGCCATTCCTATCGATGGCCAGTCCCCGCTCTGCCCAGAAAAGATCCAGCTGCCGCTTGGCTGTCTGTGCTGCAGACTGTGCCCCTCTCCTCTCCTGCCTGGCCTTTCCACCAACTCCTCTCTAGGCTCCCACAGCCCTGTAGGATTTCCTTATCACAGCCTGGCTTGTGCCGAGCTCCTTTGTCATCTCCCAGTCTAGGAGGGAAGGTAAGACAGAGAAGGCTTCCCAGAGGAGGTAAGAACCAGTTAAAATTTTCCTGAGGCTGGTCCAGCTGTATCATCCCCACAGTCCTCAGGACAATATCCACAGCTGCCTCCCTCCCGCCGGGGTTCTCCACTCGGCAGCCTCAGGAACAGAGCTCATGGCTGAGCACAGAAGAACAGCCATGTCCCCCTGGAGGGCTCTCCTTCACCTTGGAAATGAGGGACGCTGCAAACAGGCAGCACACACCCAGCCGTTTTCTCCTCACGCAGGGGCACGCCCATGGCCTGCCACACTCCCCACGCTGGAACATGAGGCCACAGCATCCGGAAGTGTTTCAGAATTTCCAATGGCTCTTCAAAGGGCGCTGCTCCCCACCACGCTCACATCTGGCAGCTGGCACGCCTGCTCCGGGCTGTGATCCTTGGCCAGAGTCGCCCTTCCTGTTTCAGCCCAGAGCAGCCAGCCAGCCAGAGGAACATCCATCTGCTAGCTCGTCCCTCACGGGAGCCACCTCTGCCCTCTGGGATGGGGGAGAGGAAGGAATGGAGGACGCATGCCCCAGGCTGGATCTGTCAGGGAGCCGGGATTCATGGAACATTGGCCACGGGCTCGGCACTCTTGCGGGACCGCATAGGGAAGGCAGAAGAAGAAAGCAACCTCGTTAAGAGCACGGGCTTTGGAGCCAGACTGCCTGACCTAGAAGCTTCTCCTTAGAGGAAGTGGCCTGGGCAGACCAGGTGCTTCACTTCCTGACATCAGATTTCTCCTCCCGAAAATGAGCCTGAGAGTCAGGGGTCTGGTCCTTGGACTGCTCAGTGCCTGGGGCAGTGCCGTCTCTGGATAAATGGAAGCCCTCGGTATTATTAATGCTTCTGAGTCCTGGATCCTCAGAGCCCATAGTCCCCCAAGGATAGGACTCCCCTGACCCAGGAGAGAGCAGGGCCATCCAGGGAGAAGGAGGAGGCAGAGGAGGCAGCCATCTCCATCCTCCAAGGACTCAGATGAACACTGCGCAGAGACCCCTAAAGCCGGCTCAGCTCCAGTCAGCGGTGAGGCTCAGGAGCAGGTTGGCCAGCAGGGAGCTCTCCTGGGTCCCGGCTGCTACCTTGGCCACAGGAGTCCCAGACTGGGCACCACCCCCTGCAGCCACAGAACCCCTCACAGGCTCTGTCTCCGGGGCTCTCCCCCAGGGCCTCACCGTGACCTCAAACCGCTCTGCACAGTGTTTGCTTGGGTCTAGAGTGGTGTCAGACCCCAGGAGGAAAGGCCGCCTTGTCTGACCCATCTCAGGACCCCCAGGGCCTGGCACGTGCCTGACATGTAGGAGGTCCCTGAAAGGGCTTGTGGCTCCAGGCCCTCGGGGTAAAAACCTCCAGCACTTCTGCCCTCACGGATAGGGTGGGGTGCATGGAGGAGACTTCCTCACGTCTAAACAGGGTTAATTGAAAGACGATCTGCTCCAAAGAGAATGAAAAAGCTCAAACCCTGGGGATTTTAGAAGAACCAAGAGGATTGGAGTGGAGGGATGGGCCTGGTGGGGGATGGGGGGCGTGCTTCTACAAGGACAGACACAACTGGGGGAGGTCGTGAATGGGACGCCAAACCGGGCGATTGTCAGACAGGTGTCATAGGCCCAGAAGCAGCTTCAGCCCTAGAGGGGGGCTACGTTGTGCCCAGGGAGCCCCTGCCTCAGCAGCTGCCCCCAGAAGTGCCCTTTAAACAGACGTACTCCAAGTCATGAACGGGCTCAGGCCAACCCCCAGTTCTGCCGCCTTCTCTCTGTGTGATGCTGGGCAAGTTCTGCTGGCCTCAGAAACATCACAATGAGGTCAAATGACACTATAATTCAAAGTGTCCAGTTCTGCCTGAGCTCTGGAGAGACGGGAGGTGGGGTTGTTTTTCTTGGTATCCATCCTCCCATTATTTAACAGCAGAGCTAAGCTGACCAGCTGAAGGCGCAGGGCTCTTTGTTTCTGATGCCCTGGGTTCTGGCAGCTTCCAGAGAAGAGCAGATGATAAAGGGGGCAGAATCGGGTTCCACCTGGATTTGCCCAGCTCCCCAGAGGGTGTCTGAACCCCCTCTGAGCAGGCCTGACAAGCACTCAGTGACTCTCTACTTACATACCTCCAGGGAGGGGGCCCTCACTCCCACACAGAGCTGGACAGTTGTGTGAGAGAGTGTTTTTTGGGCCCTGCTGAAACCTGGCCCCCTTAGTCTTGTGCTGCCATGATCCAGAATCCCATAGCTTGCCCCACTTTCCTGACCCTCACTGTGCCCCACCTCCCCTTTCACTTCACATTCCAACAACCTGGAACCCTGGGTGGTGGGCTGCACAGCCATGCTCTTCTTCCGTTTGTGCCCACAGAAGTGCTAAATCCCATCGTGAAGGCCCTTCCTTCAGCCCCATAGCCCCTGGTGGGGCTCTCCCTGCCACATAAGGCTGTGCATGCCTGTCCCCCGAGCCCCGCCCTGGACTCAATCTCCTCTGGGGTGGGGACCATGTGTCTCAGCTCCAGGACAAGACTGGATGCAGGGGACACATCATCTCAGTCCTTCCTGAGCTAAAAACGCCCCCGCCCTGCCCTGGCTGGCCCAGCAGGAGAAAGGAAACCCAATTCTGCCAGTTTCCCAGGCAGACCTTCCTTGGAAGATCGGAAGCCCCATGATACCCCCAGTTGTCCGTCCATCCCCAGGGCCCTCCATCCAGCCCTTCTGTCACACTTCCTCGGGAAAGCAAACACCTCCGTCACTTGGCATCCGGCTGGCTAATCCTGGCAGTTGGATTAGCATTTGAAAGTTTCCCTTGCATTAATTTCAGACAGAACATAAATATGAGCTTGGGATCCCTCTTCCAGGAGGAGAAAACTGGAAACCCAGCATGCTCACTGGAGAGAAAACATGTGTGCTGGCC
Source organism: Mustela putorius furo (assembly GCF_011764305.1). Taxonomy (NCBI): domain Eukaryota; kingdom Metazoa; phylum Chordata; class Mammalia; order Carnivora; family Mustelidae; genus Mustela; species Mustela putorius. The sequence continues at coordinate 37,310,121 of NW_025422005.1, read as the reverse complement.
GAGGGGAGCCTGTGTTACTTTGGAGCCATTGTGGGAACATCTGGTTCTCCCCCTCTGCACGGCCCCCCCAACACTATCTTGAAATTACCCTGTTAATTGGCCCGTTCTTCTTGCTGAGCTTTTCTCTCCAATCTGGTGAACTCTGAAAGGACACACATTGCTGACAGTTCCCGGCCCCCCAAATGCGAACTCGGAATCCTTCGCAGACACTAAGACCTCAGAGCAAATGTACTAGAACGTGCAGCGAACTAGGACATAGCTGGATAAGAAGTCAGAGCTTGGCATTTTACCAGTTGTGTGATCTAGGGCAAGTCCTTTCCTCTCTCTGAGCTCTAGTTTCCACATCTCTAAGCGGTGGGGTACCTCAGAAGGTTGCCACAAGGCTGAAATGGAAAGGATGTTCGAGAAGCACCCAGGAGAGTCACCAAGTAGGAGTTTGTGCTTAGGTTATCCAGTGATGGACTCCTAGAGCTGGGAAGACCCAGGAGACCATGGAAGGCAACAGAGGCACAGAGAGGGGAAGGAAACTGCCTGAGGTCACGCAGCCCGTTAGCTGCGGAGCCAGGTTTTCTGTCCTAACCGCACAACAGGGTTTTTTGCTCTGCTCTACCATGCCTTCCCATGTCGGGAGGCTACCGGGCTGGAGCCAGCTGAGGGGTAGAGACTAGATCCAGCCTCCGTTCCGTTTGCTGAGCCTGGTGCCCTGGCACAGGCCTGCTTATACCTGGAAGAAGGGGAGTCTTTTCTCTGCACTAAAATATGATGGGGCTGTGCCCTCTGGGAGCAGGACGCCTTCCCTGTTTCTATATGAATGTCCTCTAAGTGGTACTCTGACTTGTGGGTTCCAGGAGACAATCACCAAATGAGCCCCACCATTTGTAAGACCTATGATCCTTCTGCCCCACAACCATGTATGTCCCCTCTTGGCTACAGGGGTCCCTCCTCCAGGAAGCTTTCCGTGATATCCTCGGTAGATGAGTCTCTCCACCGCCGTGCTCTGTGTTTTCATTTCTGGGTTCTTTTTCTCTTCTCTCTTTTCCTCGCTATCTCTGTCTCTTTATATCTCTGCCCTGTTTTTGTCTTTTTCTATCTCTTGCTTTCCATTTCAGTGTCTATCCTTTTCTCTCTCTCTCCCTCCCACTGTCTCTAAGTCTCTTACAGCCTGTCTCCCAGCCCCTCTCTCCCTCTCATCTGTCTGTCTTCTCTCTGTTTCCTTGTGTCCTGGCACTCTCTCCCTCTCCCGGGAGACACTCCTGGGAGTGTCTCTTTTCTCTCTCAGCCCCTCTGTTGTCTCCTCTCCCCTAGTCTCTGTCTCTGTCGCTCTGTCGCTCTGCGTGCCCCACCCCTCACTGTCCCGCCTCCCTTCCCTCCTCTCCTCGTCCACGAAGCCTCAGCAGATGAAATGGAACCGACCTTCCTGCAGAGAGCTGGCCAGGAAACAGCTGTCAGTGCTGGAAGGAACAGCTGAGCAGTGGCCAGGAGACCCCAGGAGCCTGGGCAAGCCCGCAGGCTAAGCCCCAACATTGGGGCCCCTTTGGAAACTTTCCACACCTTCCCTGCAGGTTTCGGGATGGGTGTGGTGATGTTTTCGGGATTTGTGACCTTGGAGGCAAGCCTAGGCCCTGTCTGCCAGCCTCCAGGGACAGCACGCACCAAGCCCTGACTCGGGCTGGTGTGAGCTCCTGGGATTGGTGGAATCTGCGGAAGCATCACCAAGAGGCGGGGCAGGGGCTACAAGGGAGGGGGATCTGTGAGTTCAGGTCTCCTGGGGATAAGATGAGATCAGGGCAAGCATATGGAGTAACGGGTTTTGTCATTCATTCATTCAACAAACATTCATGAAGCCACCACTGTATGCCAGACTTGGGCTTAGCCCTGAGGCCAAGGATGAATCAGACATGGCTCCTGCCCTCGAAAAACTCAGTCTCCCCTCAAATGGCTTGTTGAGAATGCATTCTGACGGGCATCTCTGGGGGTGGGGTGGGTGGGAAGATCATTCCGGCTGCAGAGAGAGAGCAAGGAAGGCCATTCTGCAGTGACTCAGGCACAAGCTGATGGGGACCTGAGCTAAGCTGGTCAAGCATGGATAGGAGAGAGAAATCAGAGGGCCTCTGGTCACTCATTGGATGAGGAGGGCGAGGAAAAGTCAAGCCAGAGCCCATCTGAGTTGGATAACAGAGCTCAGTTGAGACACATCCCAGGAGGGGAGGGTGAGCTAGGTTTTGTAGGCTGCAGAGGCTGTCAGGTACAGACGTCCGGTAGGCTGTGGGACAGACAGGTCTGGGCGAGGACAGTAGTTCCAGAGTGGTCCACACTGCATGGTGATTGACACCATCATGTGGAAGATTTGTCCACAGATTGTGGGGAAGCAGAAGGCTATGGACACGATTCCTGGGGCCCCCACATTTACTGGACAGGAGAAGGGGGACACGGGGCAGTGAGAGGGCTACAAAGAGAAGCAGGACAGCACCATGTCGTGGGGTCCTATGAAGCCAAGCCTAGGGAGGGAAGGGCTGGGCCGCACTGGGAGCACAGGCTCAGGAATGGGTGGCTGGTGTGTGTTATCCTAGGGCAGGGGTTCACAGGGAGGGCGCCCCCTGGAGCTGTGCAGGAGCTGCCTCTTGTAGGGGGCAGGCAACGGGAGACTCTGGTCTCTTTGCCTTGCAGGGAAGGAAGTGAAGGCAGGCGTGGCTTAGAGAAGTAAAGATGGGATTTGCAAAAATCATTGCTGATGGCTTCCAACTAGTTTCTCAAAGTATCTGGAGTCTTCTGTTCAGGCAGTGTCTGAAGCTGCTGAGGCTGAGGACATGGATGGGGCACTGATTGGACCCCGAAATGCTGTCAGGCAGCTCTCGGGATCCAGCTGGAGCTCTGTACGGCTTGGGCCCTTCCGAGCACCACCTCCCCAGCATCAGGAATGCTCCTCTTGGAGTGGGTAGCACAGCTTGGTAAATATTCACCACGGCTCCTATGCAGCTGGAGGCAGCCTGCTCTCCCTGGTTGCTCTTGAAATCCTCTGGGCGGACCACTGCTGGGCCTGGAGGCCCTCGCCTTTAAAGGGTCTCCATGGAGGCATGGAAGGAATGGCCTTTGCTGCCGGGAGTAAATTCCAAGAACTGCTGGCAGGGAGCTCCTACAACCCGTTTGCCAAAGGCCACCATGCCCAGACTCCCTTCTAGCTCCGTCACACTCGGGGACCAGGCAAGAGTGGGCAGGACTCTGTGCCCCCCCCCCCCCCCCCGCCGAAGGACTAGCTTAGCTCATCACTCAAGAGTGCACGCTGGGCTTCTCCAAAGAACGGTCACTCCTCCTGCCTCATCAGGATCTCACCAGCCCCCGAAGGGATGCATGCCCATTTGACACTCAGGAAAACGGGCTAAGGGCAAGGAAGCTACTTGGCTCAGGAGACGCATAGCCATGGCAGGAGATTGGGTCTCTGTCCTTAACAGGACTGGGTGAAGCCCAGGGTCCTGGGAGGGTCTGCTCATGCCTGTGTTGTCTGCGTGTCTTCTACACTCAGCTTCTTGAATGAACCTCAGTTATCCCCAACCTTCCACGTGCTGTTTCCCCGTCTGGAACCCTCCCCCCCCCCCCCATGCCCAACTCTCGTCCTCACCTGGCTAATTCTTATCCCACCCTTCAGCTCTCACTGCCTCCTCCAGGAAGTCTTCCCTGACTTGAGGTTGTGCTTCCCTCAGCATAGTACTTAGCCCCAATCAAAAGACCTTGATTCTGAGACCAAGTGCCTGGAACAGGCCCCTGTCTCTTCACCACTGACTAGCACTAGAGATCCACTGGATCAGTATGTGTCAGATTAATGAAATGAATCAGTAAAGAAAGGGGGGGAGGGGGAATACATTTTGGTCGGGTTCTCCAGGGTCAAACAGAAGCTTTCCCCAGAGAGTCTGAGAGCCAGGGGAGCCCATGGATCCCTCCCTTGTACAGAGACATTAAGAGCTTTTGCGCATAATGGATTTGCCTGAGGTCTCAGAGCGGGTGAGGCAGGTCCTGGACTAGACGCCAGGTCTCTCATTCCCAGACCAGTGGTCTCTCGCAGTGATCCCAAGGTGGATTTCAGGGACAGGGGTGGGCCAGCGCAAGAGAGCAGAAGCTGGCCCAGAGGTGTGCAGGGTGGCAGCGGAGGGGGTAGGCTCCACCCTCCGTCCACTGCTCTGCAGTCCCCGCCTCACCCCCTCTGTGCCGGAGTCTCTCTGGTCCCGCCCAGCTTGTCCACTGTCTGCTCTCTTCAGACCTCCCCAGGGCTGTCAGCGCGCTGACCTTCCGGCTTCCCACCTGTCACCACCTGTCACAGGCGATTAGACTAATGGCACAGGGATTTCCCCCCAGGTTCTGGGCTGAATGGGGAGCTGAGGAGAACGAGCCGCCCATGGGAGTGGGGCCGCAGGGCAGGCACACGGGCTAGGAAGCCACAAGGGGTCACTGCCACTCTGCCCACATCTAACAGGTGGGGAGATTGAAGCCCAGGGAGGACGAGGGGCTGGCCAGGGTGCTGACTCCCATCACTTAGCCTTCTGAGGACCCTTCCTCACTGGAACCTGGGAGAACCTTGGCTGTTGCCAGACTTCATGCCCGTGTCCTGCTGAAGGAGACCATTTTCTGGGCTCATCTGGGGCTGGGGCTCTCTGCATTCTGAACCACCAGCAACAGGGCTGGCCTCAGAGCAAGTGCACCATAAACGTTTGTTGAATGAATGCTTAATGGGTTGGGGTGAGGATACCAGCACCCCCCCACCAGCAGGAGCCACCTCGGCAGTGTTCGGCTCCCGCTTTAGACCCCTTCTGTGCCCCTGCTGCTGTCTGCTGGACCTGCAGCCGTTGCAACCATGCGTTGCTCTCTCCTTCCCCAGAATCTGACACCTGGTGAGTTTTCTGGGGCCATTCAGGGCCTGGATTGTAATGTGTGGTTCACAGAGGCTGGATAGAAGGTGAACGAATGAATCCACGAAGGTCTTTACCCTGTGGAGCGTTGTGGAGAGACAGACATGAACACAGAGAACCCACTCCAGTGCTAAGGAATGGGCCCTCAAACTGCTGGTGGAACTCACGAAGAAGAGCCACAGACCTGCTGAGGGCCGGAGGGCTTCTTGGAGGAGGTTTTCTCCAAGCTGGGCCTTGCATGACCCCTTTCCGCTGCTCATTTCTGTTGCTTGTCTTACATGGGCTGAATTCACTTTACTTTTCTGGTATAAAACTGTGTGGCGGCCACAGCTGGCGCCTGGGTCCTGTGCACGGAGACTGTGTTGCAGGTCATTACCATCTGAGTCTGGGGTCAGCCTCAGAGTACGAGGCACAACGAGGCCACTTGAAACACTTGTGACCTTTGCCACAACGCCAACCACTGTTCCAGCTGTCCTCCCACTAGGCCAGCAGGGAATGCTACCATCATTCCCTTTACAGAGGGGAGCCCACGGAAACTGGGGCCTGGGGACATATGACGGGTGAGCTGCAGAGCCAGGATTTGGACCCATGCCAAGGTGGCACCGGGACAACATCCAGACACACTGTACCATCTTGGGTATAGCTGGTCCCTGGCCTAAGGGGTCCCCAGTGGCTGGTGACTTGGCATGTGGCTGAGTCCACTCTGACTCTTGTGTTCTAGGTCATTTCCTGGGAAACAACACAGTCATCGACGTCCTTCGGCAGGCAGGGCTGGAAGTGGAGCACACACCGGCAGGGCAGACCATCCACAGGTGAGAAACTCAGGCATCTGCAGGGTACGGGCCTGGCAGGCCTGCTGCTGCCACCACGAAGCCCGCCGGAGCCTGTGGAGCATGGCTGGGCTGCACCCTGTCCTCCTGCTCGGCTTGCGGGGCAAGTTGTGAAAAAGCCTCGTAGGGACCCGCTGTGACCAGGCAGCCAGGAGTGCAGGGGCTGGGCTGGAGGTGAAGGGACTGGGAAGGAAGCTGCCATGCTATCTTGGCAGCCTGGGAGGTGAGGTTGGGGACAGGGCAGTAGGAATGGGAGGAACGTTAGATCCTGAGAGATGCTCAAGATTTAGAGCCGGGTTGGGGTGGGGTGGGGAGAAGGACTCTGTAGGATACCTGGGGTGCTGCCTCGAGAACCAGGGGATGCCCAGCCCCACCCACACCTGTTCCTCACCTTCCTCTGACCACACCTCTTGGCTGCGCCCCCCTACCCGTGACTTTCCCATCAGGACATACCTTCTCCACTCAAATAGCCATCACTGGGCATCTGAGGGGTTCCTGTCCCTACCCTAGGTGGGGGTCCTCTGGTCCCACTTGTGGTCCACAGTGCCAGGGCAGGCATGATAGGGTGTCCGCCCACACTGGGCAGCTCTGGGGGAGGCAATGACAGCATCCTCAAACTTGGGGATTCCCTTCAGCCTGTGCCCCAACCGTATTGCCGGAACCTTCCTCACTAGACAACAAAGGCGACCACAGTGCAGTTTCAGCCCCTGTCTCTGACGTGACATGAGCCAGGGTCAGAAAGAAGCTTGAACAATCATAGCGAACATTTATCGATGGTTCACTGTACACTAGGCTCTCAGCGTTTCTAGCTCATTCAATCCTCTCAAAAGCTCAATGAGTTAGAAACTAGAGTATCCCCACCTTAAAAGTGAGGAATTGGAGGCCCAGAGAGGTGAAGTCACTTGCAGAGGGAGACACAGCTCATGGTAATGGCAGTCTGGCTCTAGACCCTCCCTAAACTCCTAACCACTCCCTGTCCCCTCTCTGGGGACTGGAGGTGGGATTGGAGGCAGGGGTGCTCAGGAATGACTGAGGCTTTGCTCCTTGCTCTGCAGAAATGAGGCTTGGACCCCTAGCCCCCCAGAGCTTTGAGCCTCTGGTCCCCTAGCTCTGGGCCAATGCTCACCGCTGTCTCCATGGCACTTCTAGAGGACCTTAAAAACTCCCTCGTATTGGACTCCTTCCTCCTCTGATCACCTGAGTCAAGCTCATGACACTGTTCTTCCTGAACATTTGAGTGCAGCACAAAGCAGTCTGCCCTGGGCCAGCGCAGGGGTGTGCTCGAGGAGCGAGGGACCCAAGGCAGCCTCGGGGACAAGGCATTCCGCACGCTCCCCTTCACAGCCCCAAGGACTTCATCCGAGGCTCATTGTGTCTGTCCAGGCCAGGCAGGGTGGGCAGACAGGCTGGGGAGGCTGCCTCTGCTCCTATTCATTTCAGAGCCCAGGCATTAGAGGAAGCCCCCCCCACTCCCCGCCTCTCCCGGCCGCCTGCCTGGCCCTGCTCCGAGAGCTCTCAGGCTGAGCCTCCAGCACACGCTGAAATCCTGCGGGAGGGGTGAGGGGCCGGGATGCTGAGGAGGCCCCAACAATAAAAGCCATCATCGGCCACAGGTGCTTCCTGGATCCATCTTTTTGTCCGCCTGTTTTGAATTATCTCCCTAGCAGCTGCAGCATCTCCTGAACCCTGGGAATCTGGGCTTGCCGTGGGGGCTGGGGACGGACAGGCTGAGCCGATGGCCTTCTCTCCTTCAAGGAGGGAGAGGCCCTTCACCCCATCTTGCATGCGGGACTGGAGGAGGAGGACAGGCTGTGTGCCGCCTCGGGTGTCACTGGACCTTTATAGTTCCCCACGCCACGTCCAGCCTTCTGCCAAGACCTGATGTCCTCCAGAGGAAGTCCATTAGGGCCCCAGAGAGGAACGAATAAAAGGGAGAGGAGCAGACGATGTTCCCAGGCTGAGAGACCTGTGTAGGTAGCGCTGGATGGGATGTGAATTCCACGACCACACGCCTAATCAGTGTTTCAGTGCTCACTACAGCCAAGTCCCTTTGCCGGCAGGCCAGGTGTAAAGAAATGCTTGTTATGGGTCGGGCACTGTGTTAGGACCTCAGCTCATTCATCCATGCGACAAGCTTAGGAAGTAAGTGGGAATAGGACTACTCCCATCTCGCGGCTCCCTGCTGCTCCTCAGCCACTTCCCTGCAGAAGCACGGGCTGTGGCATCCCCATTTCGCAGAGCAGGAGAACGAGGCACAGCGCGGTTAGTCACTGGCCCCAAGACCCTCAGCCAGAGTTTGTGGAATGAAAGACCCCGACGAAGGTCAGATATACCCCCCAGTGACCTGCCCACGGCTCACCCCTCCCCTCCCAAGAGTCTGGGCTCAAACATCACCAGCCAGTGGCCAGACCCCCCTGCATGCCAAGCGCCCTCCACCTCCGTGCTCCCTCTCCGGCCCCCCTCAGGGGCTCTCACCATCTGCCGTCCTCACTGTCCATCTTCCGCTTCGACGTGCGAGCTTAGAATGGACAGGAACCCAGTTTGGACTGTTCTTGCCCAATCCCTAAAAGAGTGCCCGGCATCTGGAGTCCCTCAATGAAAAGAGTCAGAGCTCCATTTCCCAACACCAGATACTCTCGCTGGGTGCAGCAGGGGCACGGAGCTTCTTCTCCTGTGGTGACAGCCTTCCCACTGGGTGCCATTGCCTGTTACGCATGAGCGACATAGTCCCACACGTGCACCTCACATGCTCTTGCCCGTTTCCAGCCCCGCCGCCCGGAGCCCTGAGCCCCCACCCGAGAGGACCTCAGCGAGTCCGGCCCCAGTCACCCCTGCCACCGCCGTCCCTGCAGCGCCCTCGGCAACCCCCACGGTCCCGCCTGAGGAGGAGGACCCGGCCCTGTCCCCACACCTCCTGCTCCCCGACAGCCTCAGCCAGCTGGAGGAGTTTGGGCGGCAGAAGAAGTGGCACAAGAGGCAGAACAAGCAGCAGAGGCCACGGCAGTTCAATGACCTGTGGGTTCGCCTCGAGGACAGGTGAGCAGGGACGGGGCGGGCCGTCCGGGGCTGGCCACCTCTCCTGCCGGCCTCACACACACACACACCCCTGCCCCAGGGCCACAGCCCCTCTCCTCCCTGGGTGCTGCTGAGAGGAAGTGGGCCAGGTGGGCACTTGAGCGGAAACTTCTGGGGAGAGCTTGACACTTCCCGACCCCTGTTCACAAAGCCTCCTACAGTTCATCCGGCAGGGCTTACAGAGCATGCTTATATCTGATTTTTCATTTTTAGTCTCAAAATGAGAGCAAGTACCCTTTTTTCCATTTTAAAGATGAGGAAACAGAAACCTAAGGTGCATTGGCCAAAAGTCTGCTTTGCCTTTAGCTTCCCTGGATGCAGCTAGGATGCAAAACAGGCTCTGTTTGTCCCACGGGCCAGATGGTGACACTAGGAGAGAACAACACAGCCTGGCTCCATGGAAAGGTTGCGAGCTCCCTGTCCCCGGAAGATCTGAGTGGCCAGCACCCGGTCAGGGAGGGAGCAGAGGGTCCCACTCTGCAAGAAAGAGATGGCAGGGGCTGCCACTGCCCTTATGGCTGTGGGCTCCATCTCGGGAGAGGATGGCATTCATGGTGCATGGCCGTGAGCATGGGCAGGTGCAGAGATCATCCTACTGTGCTAGTAGTACCTGCCTGTCCCCTGCCTGCGTGTCCCTGCTGCCCCGTGCCACCCTCCCAGCCTGTCTGTCATCGCAGCTCCTGCTGAAAGCAGGATGCCACCTCCCAACTTCTGCCTGCAGGCTCAAAACAGTCTCCCTAGCTTCCGCGTTGGGGTGGGAGTCTGTGTGTGTGTGGTGAACAGTGTCACCAGACACCACGCGGGTTGCCCCAGGGAGTGACTGTGAGTGAAGGTCAGAGTCCTATCCACTGCGGTAACCAACCCTGGCCCTTGTGCCCCAGCAGTGGGCCCTTGGAGACTCGGAGTCTCCCTTGAGCCCTAAAGACCATCATCTGGGATTTCCCCTGCACCCCAAGAAAGAGTCATCCGGGGTACCTGCAAACAAACCTATGTCCAGGCCCCTGTAGCCCTCCTAATCTGACCCTGCACTGCACAGGCCTGGGGAGCTGGATGCTGTGTCTGCCCTCGGGCTGAAGTTGCACTCGGGAGACTTCTCCACAGCTTTGGGGAACGTGGACCTAGTTCTGCATTTACAGGCTGGGGGAAAAGGGGTCTGTCCAGGGTCACACAAGCCATCAGGGACTGCCTCCAGCCCTGTCAACTTCATGGTCCTCCTGCAGCCAGGTGTCTGAGTCCATGACCAACGGATGACACAGTCCAGTCTGCTCTTCTAAAGTCTGAGAGGTGTGCTATTCTACAAAGACTTCCAGCAACTAGGAGTGGAGCCCACTATTCCTTTGGGCTTTGGTTTCAGAGCATCTGACTTGGGTTACTGAGAAATGTGCGGCACCCCGGCCAGCCTGCCCGCCCCCCACCCCCGCCCCGCCAGGGACAGAGGCACCGCTGTAGCTCTATTAGCTGTGACATATTTGGCTCACATGCCCTGCGTGGGCCGCCCCCTCCGACCTGGGAGCAGCTGTCAGAGGGCCTCTTCCTCAGTGCGGGGCAGGGCCTGCCGCCTGCCAGGAGGTTCGGGGCCGGTGGAGGCACAGGCGGCCCACAGATAGCTCCCATCGGGAGGGGGACTCGGGGCCCTCATCAGCCTGCTGGGGCCATCAAGAGACCCAGTCCGGGGTGGGCCTGGCCCATGAGGTGATGGGGGCCGGCTGTCAGCTCCAGCAGCGGACCCCCGACTCTAACCACTTCTGAAAGGTAAATTTCAGCAAACGGCTCCAAACGGTTTCCTTTTCACAACACGTAGCTCTGAAACACAGAGCCTGGTTTCAGGAGAAGAAAATAGCTTTTCTTTGGCAAGAGGGAACCCTTTCTCCAAACTAACAGGTAAATTGTGGTTGAAGAGCTTTCTTCCATCTGGTGGGACTGGAGAGGGAAGTTTCCATGGATGGGCACCCTGTTTGGGTTCTCGATGCTTCTCAAGGAAACAGGCCTGGAGTTCCTTGAGAGGCCTAGGTGGGGCACCCTTCTGTCACTCCCAGGGGACTCACCCCACCTGCCCAGGGTTTCCAAATTTCCACTCCTCTGAGAGGGAACAAAGGCAAGCTCTCCCAAGGGGGAACCTGAGGCACCTCTAACAAAATCATTATCCTTGGAGCTATAACTCTATCCCAGGTTTTCTCATTTTTCTTCCCCCACATCCATCCCCTCTCCCACACTCCCCCCCGCCCCCCAAAACCACCCCCTGCCCAAGCACACTGCCCCCAGCAGCCTGAGATTCTTTGGTGCTCCCTGCCATGGCCAGGCCAGCTTCCTCCTGCACAGCCTGGACGCAGAGCCTGTGGCCTCCCCTCCGGCCTGGAGCTGCCGCTCCTGCGGGCCTTGTCCTTGCCAGGCTGCATGCTGCCCCTCAGCGGGCTGTGCCCGGCCCTCCTCCTGCCTTCGTTCTTGCTTTTCTCTCTGCCAGGGGTGGGCACGAGGGGACATTGGCAGAGCTCCAACGGCAGACTCGTGCCCCGGGTCCTGCCAGGACTCTGGGAAGTAAGCTTTGTTTCTGAAACAAGGAGACCGAGGCCCAGCAAAGTCAGGTAACGTGTCCAAGACCACACAGCGAGTGGGCTGTGAAGTCAGAGCTCACACCCAGGTCTGCCTGACGCTAAAGGTCATATTTGCCCATGGCCATGCAAATGCCCCTCCCGCACTCGCCTGGCAAGCATCTCCTCCGTCCACACTGGCTGTGTCCCTTCTCTCCTCCCCGACATCCCGCAGCCCCTGAAGGCGCCCCCCGTCTCAGCACAGTCACCCGGGCTGCAGTCCCTCACTGGGGTTGAAAGGCCTTGGGGGCCCTGGGCACCAGGTCCAGGTTGGACTTCTCCGGCGGCCAGGGGCCTCATGGGGGGTTTGTGGACCCTCCTCTCGGCCCTCATTCCCTGAGACGGAAACACTGTGGAGGGGGTTTAGAGAAGCAGCAGCCCTTGGCAGGGTGATTTAGGAGGACCCCTGGAAAGGGCCAGACTTGTGTCCGCAGACGGCTGTGAAGTGGTGGTACAGAACTCTCAGGGAGCCGCCACATCGGAGGGCCAGGAGGGTGGCGGCCGGGCAGGGCGCATTCCCATGCTGGCTGTGTGCGATATGGGGTTCGTGACAATCCTCAGTCTCTCCTTCTGTGCAGGTAGGGCCTTGACCGTCTCCAAAGGTCAGGCCAGTTCTGCTGCTCTCCCCCTCCACAGCTGTGCTATGTGCATGCGATGAGGGTAGAGGGTTGGATAAACAAGGCGGCAGAGTGCGGGGCCGTCAAAACAAACAGTCATGAGGAGGCAGGTGCAGGCAAGACAGCTCCTTCTAAGTGCTGGGCGTGGCTGGAAGCAAGGCACAGGTAGGCCTCAATGTGGACAGACCCAGAGGGCTTGTGAGTGTACCATACTGGACACACACACACACACACGTATCATTGTCCTTCTGGGCCTCAGTTTCCCTGAGGTTTGAGCAGGTGCCCAGGGCCCCCTCGAAGGGGAGAAGACACTGTTCCACCTCCTAGGCCCCTGAGAGAGCCGTGCCCACCTCAGCCTGACCTGCCCATCCTGCCCCAGGCTCCCCAGCTCCAATTTCTCCCAGCAAAGCCAGATCTTCTCCTGGGACGGTCCTGCATGGTCGACGTCTTTGTGTGAGGCCAGAATGCTGTGAGATCGCAGGTAGAAGATACCCCGTGAGAAACGGGAAACAGGATCTCCATGAACAACAGCACAGACAAATGGGAGCAGAATGGGCTTCAGAGCCCAGCCCTTCCTGGGGCTTGCTTTGAGGGTTAGAAAGCAAACAACAGGATGCTATGAAGTGGTAAGCTGGCGCCAGGCCACCTGTGATGCTCAGTGGCCGTGGTCTCCAGCACTGCGGGTGGTACTCTCGGGCTGGCCTCAGATGCCACTCTTCCCGCCCCAGCAGGAGCTGCTCTGGGGCCCTGAGCTTGGCTTCTGCTACAAGCCTTTAGTGAGCCTCTGGGTGGGTTCTGCTCCTGCCGCTTAGCAGGATCACACTGGGCACACGCCGGTTACCCAGCCCCACGTTGGTAGGCACAAGATCAGGTGGGGACAAGAGCAGGAGAAGTCTCAGGTCATGGCCAGCTCCCAACACGGTGTGGCTGAAGAAGCCCTGGAGCCCCGCAGTGCTCCTGTGCCTGCGAAGGAATCAGACAGCCGGGGCCACAGGGTGGATGAGGCCATTCCTTGCAGAGAAGGCCGTGAAGCCAAAGGCATGGAGGTGGGCACAGGCCTTGGACATCAGGGCATCGAGCTGCAGGGATACCTGTTGCCATAGATCTCCACCGGCCTCTGACCTGCTTGGCTCGAAGAGGCAGAGGCCAGACGATACTGACAGCAGGGTCTCCTCCAGCCGGACCACATCAAGGGCTGTACCCGCGGGCAGCAGGACTACCAGTCACCTGGACCCCAAGCCCCCTCTCTACTCTGTGTCCCTGGAAGCCTCCGAGAAGGTCGCCCGGGGCATAGCCAGTAGCCCTTTGCATTGGGAGGAAAGTCACCACCTGCGGAGACCCCCAGCACCCAGTCTCAGATGCTCTTGGAGACCCTCTAGGTGCAGGGGTCCAGGAAGCCCCCTGGAGGGGCCTCCGTGGGCAGACAGCTGACACTGTCTCGAGCAGCAGCCCTCCTCTGTGCTTTACACCTCGAGCTTCTGCCTAAGCTCTCTCTTCTGGCTTCTACTACTAGAAAACATTTTTAAAATGCATGGGTCTGTTCCTGCTCCTTCATTGCACACATAGGGAAACAGACCTAGATGACAGGACTTTCCCCAAGTCACACAGCAGACGGGGACATATGGCATTCTTGAACAGGGCTTCAGCATTCCATCCAAGCAGTGGGGCCCTTCCCCATGCGAGGGGCCCAGTCGGCTCGGAGCAGACTTAGCTCGTTGGTGCCAGCCGTCTGCGGAGCCTGGGCGCCCTCAGTGTTTGGTTTGGCTTCGAGGCCCCTTTGCCATGAGACAGTTTTCCCCTGCATGGGCCTAGGAGCTTGGAGTGGGGGGGAGGGGGTCTGAATTAGGAGACTGAGCTTTGTGAGCAGAGTGGGCTGGGGAGGTGGGGGTATTTGGAGGGGCTTTCCGCCCCCCACCCCATTTCCCTGGGACTCCTTCCAAGCAATAAAACCCCCCGCTCAGGCTCCAAGGGGGAGTGTGCATCTTTGCTTTTCAAAGTGTGAAAGCAAATGCCTTTGGGCGCCTTGCGAGACATAATTTTCCTAACTCCTACTTATCTTCCTTCTGATGGCGGGGCTGGCTGCATCCCGCCGCCTGGGCCCCCGCTCCGGGCACTGCAGGTGGCACAAAGCCTCTCTTCTTGAGGCCGGGCCTCCTAGCCTCCTGGCTGCTCAGGCTGAAAGCACAGGGCAGCCCCTGGGAAGGGACCGTCGTGGACCCTTTGTGTAGCGTGTGGAGCTTTTCTCATTAGAAGAGAAAGGGAGAGAAGGGGCTCAGGTAGTGGCATGGGCTCAGGCATGACCTTCCCGGGGCCAGCCCTCCCTCCACACACGGGTTTTCCAGGTCTCAGCAGGAAGCAGCACGCCGACCCATGTGCCCTCCACTGGGTGCTCCTCCATATCCCGATCCCCTGCAGGCTGTCCCGTCAACCTGGAAATGGGGATAATGAGGTGACACGGGTACAGCATCGCAGTGTCTATGGGCTCCTAGGAAGCGCTTCGTAAACGGAGAAAGCTGCTCATGAGGACTGACACACACGAACATACGATGCTAAAGAGCCGAGCCGTGTCATGTGTCCAGCGTGCCGGGCACTGCTCGGGGCCCTTCCCAAGCGGGAGCCCATCCAAGCACCTCTGTAGATAGGTACCTGTGTGCGACACGGCAGCAACAGTGAGATCCATGCGAGGTATTGTGGGGACGTTGAACCAGGCCTTCATAGGTGGGTGGGACAAGGCAGCAGGACAGTCAGGGTGACTGGACACGGTGGCACATGCTGGCAGAGGCAGGATAGGTGAGGTCGGCTGGTCCCCAACTGTGTGAGAGGTCTTGGTGTCCTGCCGGCGGATACAGGGTGAGCCATCCTCTGCCAAGCACTGTGGGTCATCGCGGGCAGTCAGAGCCACCTGGTCTGCCTGCTTCTGTTCCACAGGCACACTCCCTCCTCTCCTGCTAGCTATTCTCGAAGTTTCTAAAGACAGCACAGCACAGTTCATGACCACTGTAGACGCCAGGTGGAGAAGAACTTCATGTGAGGGTGCGGCAGGTTCTCATGGCTGGAGCACAACCAGGAGTAGAGAATGAGGGACAGGCCAGGAGCGAGGACCTTCTTGACTGAGGACATCTGAACACCTTCTTCCTGAGCAGAGGCCCTAGCCTGCTTGGAGGCAGGGGCATGCATGGTGACCCCAGGCTGAGCCAGGGGTGTCTGGCACATGGAAGTGCAGGTCAAGGTAGAGCGGGGGACGATCTGAGGGCCCAGCGAGTGAACAGCCTCCTGGGGAGGGGCAGTAAGCCCTGGAAAACAGGGCCTCGTCCCACACGGAGGAGGCTACCCACACCACAGACTCCCAGGGAGGGGCAAGTTTCCTGCCCGTGCCTCAGCTGCTAGCAAGCACCTTCTGTGTGCCTGGTTCAGATCCCAGCCTCCTTGTGAGTCCTGGGGCAAGTTTACTTAACCTGTTGGTACCTCAGTTTCTTCCTAAGTAAAATGGGGATAAGAGTCAGATCTGCCTTATAGCGTGGCCATAAGGATTAGGGGTTGATGTGTACTAGGTGCTGGCTCAGAGCTGCCACGGGCTGGGTTAAGTACTTCTCTGGCCACTAGGGACACCCTCAGTCACATGCAAGGTAGACTGTCTTCAGGCTGACTGCTGTGTCACCTCTTCAGGAGGCCTTCCTGGCCCTGCCCTGGACAGGGGCCCATCTGTGTGCCCCCTACCCAGTTTCCCCTCCCGCCTTTGCACGTCTGCTGTGATGGGACTTGTCAGATCCTCTATCGCATCTCCATCTGCCTCCCCTACCCAGGGCTCCACGAGAGCAGGTGGGGTCCAGCGCCCCTGAACTCCAACTCTCTTTTCATCCTGAAGCCTTCTACCCCTGTGGCCTCTCTGGGTTATACCTCTGACCTTGTCTACCCTTGTCCTCTCTCTTCCTCTGTCCCTGGCTCTCTCTTTGTTGATGAGGTGCTATCTTTCTCTTTCCAGAGCTTGAGCCATTCACCCACCCCACCTGGCCCCTGTCCTACCCTGCACTTCCCCATGTCACTGGGCGCTGACCTCAGCCAGCAGGCTCATTCTGTACTCAATCTCCTTATTTCTCTATCTCTCCCTCCTTCATGCTCCCTTTCATAGGTTTTCTTGAGCCAATAATCTCACCCATTCCCTCCAGAACTGGATTCTATTTTTATGAGTTCATGAAGGATCACAGCTTTCCCTCAACTTCCCTAGGCTTATGTAGAGGGCGGCTGACCCAGGCTCCTGCCCAGGCCGTGCTTTCTCCTGGGACCCAGTGCCATTTAGCCTCTCTGATCCCTGGCCCTCTCGTCTAGGGAAGGGGGGTGAAGAGACCCACTGTGAAGGTTGGTTTTGAGGCCGGAGAGACCTTCAGTAACTGGTAGATGTTATTAGAAGGGCAAAAGATGGTGGGGTTGTCTGTGTGGTTGATTTCCTGTCTATTTCGGGCTGGGCAGGGACAGTGGCAGGAGAGCGCCTGCGCACACAGGCCTGGAGGCTGACTCCCCCCAGCATGACCCCAGACCCAGCCCCTCTGTGGCACTTCAGTTCTTTCTTCCCTGGGATCTGTATCGAGTGGTCATGCTTGGGGCCTTCAGCTTCAGGAGCTCACTTTCCCTGTCCAGCCAGCCCCATCTCCTCCATTTTATAAGAAAGTAGATTCCCTAAAGTCGCCTCTGAACCCCAGGCCAGAGCCCAGGATGAGGCTACTGAGTGGTCGTTCCGGGGTTCTCCTGCTTTCTCTCTCCCTCCAGCACGGCCGCCTCACCGCCCCCGCCACCCCTGCAGCCCACACACAGCCCTGGGACCGCGGGGCCAGCCTTGCAGCTCTCAGAGCGGCTTCAGCAGCGGGAAGAGCCGGGCCCCACCAGCAGCTCAGCGCCCTGCCGCCCCCAGCCCACCCTGGGCCTCCTCCCCGCCATTGTGGCCTGCGTTGCAGCCCCTCTCCTGTGGCACCGCCTTGGGCCCTCCTGACCTTGGGCACCAGTACAGAGAAGCCAGAGAAACCACAGGAGGGTGTGTGGCCACCCCCCCCCAACTGCCCCTGCCACCACCTCGGGGGTGCCTGACACCTCACGGGCAGTCCAGACGGGATCCGTTAGAACACTAGAGCTTTATTGTACCCGAGTTACATCTTCTTTTTTGTAGAAGGATCTTAATTTCCCATAGTGCTATGGGGCTCTTTTGTAAAATATGTGTCCATATTAAAAAAGAAAAATGTATTTATTCTTACCGATAAAACTATTTTTATGTGGCCTGTGTTAACCCTTTAAGTAGCCCCAGCACCAACCCAGGAGGTGAACCCAGGCTGCCAGGAGTTCTGCAATCTCAGGCAGACCATGGCCTTGAACTGGCTTGCTCCTAGGCCCGCAGAAGCCTCCGCTGTCTGGGTTTGGCTTCTCCCACCATGGGGACCTCAGAGAGAGGGGCAGGCAGACAGGCTTATTAGCTTTTGAAGCTGGATCTGGGAGCCAGAGATGTGAACGCTGACGACTTCCCTTCCGTGGCTGCATCCTAGGGTGGGAAGGTACTTTAGGAAAGAATGCTGCTATTTTTGAAAACCCTGAGTGTCTGTGAAATGGCCTTCCAGAGCTCTCGGTAAGTGTTTGGACCAAAGCACGGGGGTGAGGGAGGGATGGTGGTGCCAAGAGGGGCCATCCCCCAGCCCTCTGTGACAAATGGTTAAGTTGAGATCCAAAGAGAGGAAGGTGGTTGCCCAAGGTCATGCAGCAAGTGAGAGAGCCCAGGTGTGAGTCCAGACTCCTCTGTTCTGGTTTCATTAGTCTTCTTTGAGCCTGGCTTGTAGAAGAGCCTGTTGAAGTCACGCCAAACTGAGTAAGCTGGGTCGAAGGCAGGTGTGGGCACAGAAGGGCCATTTTAGGGACAGAGGCTCTAGGAGTCGCACAGTAATAATAATCCTAATATAAGCTACCCTTTGTCCCGAGCCTGCAGCACGGCAGGCATTTTGCACACTCACTTTGTCACTGATTCTCATGCCAGTTCTATGAGATGTGATTGTCCCCATTTCACAGATGAGGAAACTGAGCCCCCCCAAATGGATAAACTGACTTGCCCAAGGTCACCTGGCTGGGACATGACCCCAGATCAGTATGATTCTGAAGCAATGCTCGTCCCCTGGACCGTATTTTGCCATGTTCTTTCTGCACAGGGAAGCTCCAAGGAAAGGAGATCGCCCCCAGATGGGCCAGCACAAGCCCCTTGTCCCAGCCCAAGAGACCCCTTGGCCACAGTCACTCATGTTAGCCCCTCTGAACGAGGGGCTCTGGCAACAGCCTGTGCACAAGCTTGTGTCCCATGCCCCAACTTGTCTTATCTTGGAGCTAGTGAGAGGCTTTCCTACCAAATCAGAGGCTGGCAGGTGGGAGAATCTGGGCGGGCAGGCAGGCAGTTGAGACTTAGGGAGACTGACCTCATTCCTCTGCCTCCAGCTTGGTAGCTGAGAAAGCAAAGGACCTAGGTTGCCTTCCTCCTTGCCCTAAATCCTCATTGGACTGGAGGCTCACCAGTTACAGAGTTCTGGAACCCAAGAGCAGAAAGGGCCCCTCGTTTGACAGATAAGAACATTAAGAGTAATCATGAAGCCCAGAGAGGGGAGACACTTCCCCAAGACTGCACAGCTGGGCGGGTCTGCTGACTCCCAGCCCAGTGCTCCACAGCATCACCACATCATGGACTTCCCTGGAAGACCTGGCATTGGCTGATTAGACCCAATGCCGTTGTACCCATTTCAACCATTTTATTGCTAAACTATCATGATACAAGCCGTATAAAAATACTTTACATATAGCAAAAATAAACTACATTAAACTGGAGATTAAAAACATTTTGCATAGGAATGTGATGTATTCAAACTTCTTTAACAGTCGAGATTTCTAAAAAACCTAAGCCTTCCAGCACCGCCTGTTGCAGAGAATTCTGTTTGTCGGAGAACTAACAGAGCACTGTCAACATTTTCTCCCCTCTGAGGGCTGTAGAGGCAATGGGGGTAAGGAAGTTTCTTCGACAAGATGCTCTGGAGGCTAAGTTTGTCCCAACCCCAGCCTCTGTCTGCTTACACGGCCGCCATGCTGAAAACACCTCTCTACAGGGAACGGCTTCGTATCCAGTGCACCCAACCCCCTGAGCTAGGAAGCTCGCAGGTGTTTGGTCCGCTAACAGGTGCATCAAGGCGAATGGTCAGTGTTCCCAGCACCCCATCTCCTTTTCAGGGTGACTTGCTCAGGGACCATCTCCAAGGGAGATTAGGATGTGCTGGGTACCTGCCAGGGTTATCTCTCCAAAAGCTGAGTGCAGGAAGGTTTATCCCAGCTCGTCAAGAATGTCACAACCCCCAGGCCTCTTGTAAATGTGAGCAGCTGTCTTCCTTTTGAGACAAAATTTGGGGCAGCTCTGGATGACTAGAGGTCCCATGAGCATCTTGGCCAGCAGTGAGCTTCTTTTCATCTTGGCACCGGATAGGCATGTTTGAGCTTGAGACCTGGCAGGAGCCCTGAGATCTGCTTCAGAGGGTCCAGCCAGCCCCATGGGCATCACGTTGTAAACTGAACTTGACCCCATGCCCTCAACTGGCTGGAGTCCATTTATCTTTGGCCTCGAACTGGCTGGAGTCCATTTATCTTTGGCAGAGCTGTGATTTCCTATTTCTGAGCGGGAAGGGGCTTCGCTGACTTCCAGTGCAGGCTCAGAAGGCCTGTCAGACATCAAACAGACGGTGCGGAGCACTTGGCCAATGAAATAAGTGTCAAGGAATTGGAAGCACGCAGGCCAGATCTCCCTCAGTTCAGGGCAGAGTGTGGCATGAGATGCACTCAGACGAAGCTTGAGGTGAATTAAAGAGGAAGGCTTTGGGTGAACAGTCCACGTACCCGACTGCGTGCCCAGATCTGTGCCGGGCACGAGGCCAAAGAGGTAAACCAACGAGCCGTGGGCTGCCGAGCATGTGCGGTGCCAGGCCTCATATGTGCACCTTTCCTGGCCCGGAGGAACCCATTGTCATCGACATGAAATAAGCAACCCAGTCGTAGGTTCCTAGAAGGAACTTTAGAGGTTGTCCTACCCAGGCCCCTGACCACAGACAGATTCAGCCCTCGTCTTCCCCAGATCTGTCCTCTGGAGAGCTTGGGAAATTCCAGACGTTCCCTCCAGCAAGCGCTCAAGTGTTTAAAGAAAGATGGATGGCGGCAGATGGGTGGGCTGGCTGGTTAGGTAGGCCTGCGCCGACGGGACAGCCAGAGCCAATGTTGATCAGACGTCTGCAGCCTGAGCTCATGGATCCCAGCAGCCCACCCACTGGCCAGGCTGGGAAACGAACCGAGCTTATGTCCCAGAAGACCTGAGGCACGTCTGGGGAAATCTGTGCGGCTGGGTCACTGAATTCTCTCATCCCAAGCCAGGGAACCACCATACCGTCCGTAGCTACTTAAACATTTTGGATGATGTATCCACCACGGCTGACATTTTTCCCAGCATATTCTATGTGCCTGACCTCATAAAAAGTCCCTGTTGCTCCGAGAGCCCCATGTCCTTTTCTTACGGCTTTCATGGTTGACCTTCATGTGGTGGAGAAGATGGAAGGACTAAGAGCCAGCAGGCTAAGTGACCTGCCCGAGGTCAGAGGTGGCCCTTGGTCCCCCATCTCAGGAAAACTGACCGAATGGCCCACGGGCATTCTGGAAGCTGCCAGCATGACCACATCTTCCTAGTCTGTTCTGACACACCAGTAGCAGAGTGAAGGCAGGGAGAATGGAGATGTTAGGTTGCAGGGAGCTGCAAAGGGCCACCACGGGCCCCTCCAGCTGAGATGCAAAGATCCAGAGTGGATGAAGCACGGGAACTTGCACCGGCTGGCAAATTTGCCTTTGTGCCAAATCACCACGAGCTGATTATTCTCATACGAAATACTCCGCCATCTATTGCCATGCCCTAGCTATGTCGGGGCAAGCCTTGGGGCTCAGGATCCCTAGTTCCACCTTCCCAGTCTCTAGCCTGGTGCCCTCGTCACAATGGATCCCAAAGAACGGTCCTCCACCAAAAGGAACATTTATGAAAACCACATGAAGGACACAAAAGGCTCCACTGGGAACTGCAGCTCTGATGGTGTCCCGAGTGGCAAGAACGAACCAGGGCTGGGGATGTTCCAGTGACTGTGGAGTAAGAGCAAGAGTCCTCGGCCTGGCCTTCCACACCCTCCATGATCAGGCCCTGCTGACTTTGCCAGCCACATCACCCATCTCTCCTACTCTGTGCCCAGCCAGACTAAATCCTATTTGTCATTTCTCGAATAGATAGCATGTGTCACACGTGCTACTCCCTGGGCCTGGAAACTCCCTTCTCTTTCCACAAGTCCTCATTTTTGAGGATTGACTCAGATAGCACTTCCTCCAGGAAGCCCCTGTGATTCTTTTTTGCTTTTTTAGCATCTATCCTAACACTCACTGATAAGTGTGGAGACTGTAATTGCGTATCTGCTCTCCTAAGGGACCACGAGCTCCTTAATGGCAGGGGTCACATAAATTCATCTTTGGATCCTCATCTGACACAAAGATGGCCCTCACAGACGTGTAGGGAGGGAAGGAGGAAGGAAGGAATGCAGAGAGGAAAGGAGAGACAAAGACCTCAGCTCTGGCAATGGAATTATGTCTACAAAGCCAAAGCTGTCCCCTGCAGGTGGTGAGTTTGCTGTCAGCAGAGGTGTGAGCAGAGCAGTAGGCCCGTCGGCTGGAGATGTGGTATGAGAACTAAAGTTTTGGCAAGGGACTGGTGTGGGTGACATCGAGGGTCCATTTTGGCTCTGTAATACTCAGGTTCTTTGAACATTGTTATTTTTCCAAAAATTCATCTAAGCAGCCAAAAATATCACCCGGGCTGGCCATCTAAACCAGTAGGGTTCAGGAATCCATCCAGCCTCACACCCCCGTTCTTCAAGAGCCCAGCCAGGCCTGATGTAAATTGGCAGGTTTACCTACTACCCTGAGGCAGGGGGACTTCTAGGTGGTGGGTGGAGGGCTGGACTGGAACCCAAGGCCCCTGACCCCCAGCCTGGAGCTCCTTCCCTCCCTGCCCCCGACTATGGGGTACCGAAGAGAGGGGTCATGAGGACTGATCAACCCCCTACCTGGTCCTTTCCTGGGAGTGTGGGCACAGCCTTAGATCTCCCCATCCTTTCTCCAAATATTGGCTCTTCCTCTCCAGAGGTACTCTGGACACTCTTTCACCTTGCTGGGTGACCTTGGGCAAGTCCCTGCTCCGTTCTGAGCCTCCATTTCCTCATCTGTTAAATGGAGACCTTGTTTCCCACCCGGGCCATTCTGGGGGCTGGAGGAATGCTGTGTGCCATCTCAGGGCTCCATGACGGTGAGGCAGCACCCCTCCTCGGACTCCATGCTCGGCTTTCCTCCCTGGCCCTGAAGACTGCCCTGGGGTCAGGAGCACGTGGCAGGCAAGGCACTGTGATGGAGTGGCATGCCTTCAGGTTTGCTCCCTCCCAGACCTGCTGCAGGGAAAGTGGGCTTTGCACGGGAACTGAGTCTAAGACAGTTCCAGGGAGGCTCTGAGACATCTTGGGCCCCGTGGGCTGGGGCAGCAGAGGCAGCTGGAACTCCTGCCCCACTCCTGGGCTTCAGAGAGATTCCAGAATGTCCCCCAGCTGACTCTCATTATGTGACACAGCTTCAGATCATAATGTATTTGAAAGATATTGGTGATATTGTCCTTCTAACCACCTCTTCCCTTCACCTCTGTGAATTATCATGAAGAGTCCTTTAAGAATATAGAAGACAAAGAAAGATGCTATTAATGTTATTTTGCCAAAAATATTTTTGTAGCATAATATATTAATAAAAGACATTATGAATTCAGTGGGACAGCGTCTTCATGTGCTGATGGCTCCCTCTCCCTTCTCCAGGGAACACTGGGGGAAATCACTTTGCTGGGAGGTCCAAGGCCGGATGCAGTGGTATGGAGGAACTGGAACGGGCCCATTTTCCATGCAAAAATTTGGGCAGATTTGGGAGGCAGAGACTTAGGCAGGAGTCCAGTGACTGGAGAGGCCTCACATCAAGTGGGATCCAGACATCCCTGGCCAGCCAGAATGAGCTAGAATCTGGGGTTCACCCTCACGGCTTCCTTTCTCTCCCTCACTCACCAAGACCAGCCAATTCCTCCACTCCTCCCCCAACAATTGCTGCACCCCAAGCCAGCCCTCCTCACCCTCCTCTGAACCATGGCCACCTGCAGCTGTGCCCCTCAGTCCTCACCCCTTCCCATCCCCACGGCCAAAGCAAGAACCATAAACCACCAAAATGACCACGTATCACTTCTGTGTTTAAATCTCACCAATACATCCCCACTAATCCCAGCACAAAGGTCAAGGTCACACAAAACTCTCCGCAACCTGGCCCCTTCCAACCAAGAAATATCTCCAGGCCCAGAGCTATCAGCCTCTTTCACATCATGGAGCCTGCCCAGACCTCTGTCCCACCCACCGGACTCCAAATGGGAGTGCAGGAAGAGGCCTGGCCTGCCCCCTACCCCGCACCACCACAATGGTCTGTGGGGCGGACATCCGTGGTCTGAGACCTCCCCCTGGGGCCTGTGAGCCCTGTGTTCTCTGTCCCTCACACACGTGCTGTTTTCAAGCAAAGAAGCTCCTGTCATTAACCTTTCCAGAAGCTCAGTGAGAGAGTGAGCCCTTGTCCTTCCTTGGGAGACACAGTCTTCAGTTGAAGTGCTCCCTGGAGAAGAAGCTGTGGCCGGGAACAGCAGCTCTGACACAATGGATTGGGTGACTGAGGGGACAACCGGGAGGTAGGTGTTTGTACCTAGGACACTCAAGTGTCTGCAATTCCTAACCTGGGAGCCCCGGCCCTCTCTCCTTTCCAGACAGACCCAGTCCCTGGCTCTGAGCTAGCTCCCCAACAGTGCTTTACTGGAGAGAAACCGGAGGCCCTGTCTGATACATGATCATGAGGTTCCAACTCTCTGTAGGGCTGCCCTGGACAGGAGGTTTCTCTGTGCCCTGGACAGGAGGCTTCTCAGCTCAGAGCTGAGCCCACAGGGAAAGAGTTTCCAGCTCCCAGGAGCTGCCCCTAGAGGCCCATACAGCCCATCCCCGGACCCCACCCAGAACCAGGTGACACTGCTGGGGAGGTAGTAAGTTCTCTGACATGGGAGGTGTGCGATGACGTAACTCAGTTAGCGGAGACCCCCACCACAGGTTAGAGGCTGGCCAACAGGCCACCTCGAGCCTCCCTCTGCCTCTGTCTTTGTTGCTCTCTCATACCTCTGTGCCTGTACTCCTCCTCTGTCTTTCTGTTCTTTGATGCCCCACTTCCCACCCCTGAACATTCGCAGCCCTGAACATCCCACCACCCAACCTTACAGAAACACCCTCTGCCAGTGTGCCTCTCCCCCTCTCTGGACCTCGGGGTCCTTATTTGCATGACAGGAGAAGCGGCTTGTGTTCCCTAATTCCCTCTGAAGAGGAGCAACATCTTTGGAAGGCTGCCACCCTGGGAGCCTGAGGTAAGGAGAGCCACCTGCTCCCTCCTCACAGGAGGTGGGAAGAAGATAGTCCTTATGATCAGGGGAGGAGTTTTGTCATTTTGTTCCTGAAAGTCCAGGCCAGAGAAAGAAGGAATCAAGAGAAGGAAGGAAGAGAGGTGAGGAGCTAGAGAGGTGGCAGGGCACTGAGGGAGGTGGGAACAAGTCCTCCTCTGTGGAGAGAAAACCTGCGGATGATGGTCATTTTCCTGGCTGCTGTGCGGACCCAACTCCGCCCGCTTTGCCCATCTCCAGTAACTTCCCCACTGCTGGTGAAGATCCGGGACAGGGAGAAGCCCAGCTGGGGCTGATGCTCATGGCCAAGTTGACCCGATATGAAGCAGATGAGGCAAGGTCAACAACAGGGAGCTGGAAGCCAAGAAGAGAGAGAGTACACGCGCACACGCACACGCACACGCACACACACCACACACACACACACGCACACAGAGCAGGGGGAACCCCCCCCCCAGGGAATCCATGAACCCCTCCCCCCCCAGGAAGCCTTGGACCTCAGTCTCACAGCTGAAGGCTGGGACCATCCTAATCAGGCATGCTGGACCAGAAGTGCTTGGGCAGCATCTGGGTCCCAGGCAGGCCTGCCAGGCTGAAGCAGCCATGGGCCGTGGGGTACAGGGGCTCCGGGGCTCCCTGAGCCTGCCGGAAGAGGCTGGCCCCCACACCACTAGCTTCCAGAGCTGCCGCCGCTGGGAGAAGACCCTGACCGGCTGCCCGGGGCCTGACCCGGCACTGTGACAGCACCGGAAAAAGAGATTCGTTTCAGAAAAATAGTCCTAAAACCCTACAACATGTCAGTTCCGGACTGACAAAACAGTTCTTGTGTTTTCTTTTTTCATATTTTCCATTTCTTCCTCCCCAACCAGTCACAAGAATGATAATATTTCTGACCTGGAGACACAAGCCACTAGGCCAGCACTGGAAGGACAGTTCTTAGCTCTCCCCCACCCCTGTCTCCCCTGGAAGGGGCCGAGCGTGGTGGTGACAAAAAGTAGGGGAAGGGGTGCAGGAGAAGCCAGGGAAAGAACAACACACAGAATGATGGAGTGGGGATCCAGAGAAGGGGCCGGGGTTGGGGGTGCACGGAGCGAGAGCCAGACAGATGGTGCTGGAGAGAGATAACGGGGAAAGGAAGGAGCATTCGGAGAGAAGGCCGAGGCAGAGGGTCAAGCCCAGTTCCCCCGGAGAGAGAACACAGCAGGGTCTCCAAAGAACGTGGGGCCTGGATGGGGTGGGTGGGAGGCCAGTTGGATGGGCCTCTAGGGCAGCCCCGGGAGCAAGCAGTCTACTCCCTCCCAGGGAAACCTGAAAACACGAATGGCTTCCAGGGCCTGCCTGGCTCCCCAGACTCAGGAGAATAGCCTCTCGCTCTTCATTCCTGGTCCCTCTCTGCACAAAGGTGGTGCAGGCTTGGCCAGGGCCGTGCGCTGGTCATCAGGGGTCTGGGGCCTGGCCCCAGGCATTGCCCTCCCTTCCCTCAGAGTCTTTCCCCTCATCTCTTTAGTGCGGTTAATAAAAATATTTCTGGCACAGCTTGCAATGGGGTTTCAGTGAGATAGTGCAGGCAAAAATGCTTTGCAAAACAAGGCCCCACACTGAGGTTGGCTGTTACTGCCACCCCTGCAGGCAGCGGGGACCAAGACTCAAAAAGTTGGGGGCCTGCAGACCCTTCGCCATGGAGGGGAGCAGGGTTCCAGGTGGCCAATGGGGACTATATGGCCAGAGCAGTGAGCAAGGGCAAGGCTGGACCACCGCTGTGCTCATCTAGAAATTGGTACAGTACCCGGGAGACAACGGGAGCCACCGAGTCAGCTGTGTGATGCTGAGCAGGTGACTGGAGTTCTCCGTCATGCAGTCACCTTAGGATTAAATGAGCTAACTCAGGCAGGGCGCTGAGGGGCACGTCTGCAACACGGAAGTCAGAGCAGCCCAGCATCATAATACCCGGTAGTTCGGTGACGTGGCAAATGAGCCTGGCTGCTCTGTGAAGTGTCAGGGGTCGGTGGGTCCTGGACAAGGGCAAGATAAGAAGAGCAGGAGGGAGGCTGACTCTTGGGAGCTGATTTTCACGCTGCAGTCTGTGCCCAAGACAGGTCCTGGGTCTGAGTTCTTGGGGCGGGGAGGGGTCTGGGGGCTGGGGGAGGGGCGAGTGGAGGAGACATACCTGCTGTCACAGGGATCTAAACAGTGCATCCTTGGGGGCCCAGCTGACTTTGGACCTAGAGGATGCAGGGAAGTTTGCAGCAGGAGGCTGGGCTCAGGTGTGGGGGACTGTCACACACTGGCTGAGGCACCGGACTTTGCCCTTTCAAAGTCCCTTTGGCAGCAGGGAGCCCTGGCAGCTTTAGAACAAAGTGGCATGAAGTACTGTAAAAGCCAGGTACACTGGACCCAATCTCTTCGCCCCACCGAGTCTCAGTTTTCCCATCAGCGAAATGGGAGAGACAACCCTGATCCCACAGAGTTACCGTGAGGAGCTAGTATATATCAGCACAAGAAGGGATGTTATAAAATATTTGTAATAACATGGGACATTGGACCTGAAAGTGTTAAGAGAACCTGCTGTGTATTTCTTTTAACTGTGAAAAGTGGAAAGTCCTGAGACACTGTCCTGGGTCCTGGTACCAGTATTAGCTCCTCTGCACCTGAAGTCCTTTTACCTTATTTTCTACTCTGGCCATTTTCTGCATGATTTTCCAAAAAAAAAAAAACAAAAATAGCCCCTTTTGAGGATTAGGGATGGTGAGCGAAGCATCGCAAAGAGCAATAGGCCTGGGCCCAAGACTCTCTGGCTACTTACTGGTCGCCTGTGGTTGGGCATGTCACCTAACCCTCATTCTCACTTGTCTCCTCTGGGAAATGGGAATGGAAGTAAGTTACTTGGTAGCTTGTCATGGTGACTGAGACCACGGGCCAGAAGAGCTTTGTCTCTGCAAAGCCAACATCAGTGCACATTTTTACAGTTGTTGAAAGAAGAAAGGAGCCTGTGCCCAGCATGTCCACACAATCTTCACTCGGGGCCCCCAAGTGGTGGAAGCGGAAGATTCTGGCTAATTTAAGCCCCAAAGTGGGTTCCTGTTCTGCTCTGCCATAGACTCCATCGTCACATGAGGCCAATGACACCCCCTTGCTGAAGTTCAATTTTCCCACTTGAAAAAAGCAGAACGTGGAGCAGACGATCTTTAAAGAATCTTCTGTCTCTCACAGGCTGGAACGTTGAAAACTGCCTCCAACCACCGACCTCTTAACTCCGTTCCCAGGCTTTGAAACACCCGCTCAGAAATGCTGGTTTGAGCCACATGCTAAGGCTCAGAGCCTTGTGGCTGTTGTTCACAGCTTGTAGCCCAGCGGCCTGACTTGTAAGAGGTCCCTGACTTCTCCAGGGTGGCAGGAGCTCCAGCTCCATGGTGATCAAATCCAAAATGCACAGTAAGGGCTTCCAAGTCCAAGTTTTGCTACAGACTCCTGGCCTCCCTCAGCCCCACATCCTTAAGACCACCCCCCTGTGGCACCTGGTGGCTCAGCCGGTTAAGCAGCTAGCTGCCTTTGGCTCAGGTCATGACCCCAGGGTCCTAGGATCGAGTCCCCTGTTGGGCTCCCTGCTCACGGTGGGGGTCTGCTTCTTCCTCTCCCTTCCCCTCACCCATCCTTGCTTTCTCTCTCTCAAATAAATAGATAAAATCTTTTAAAAAAACAAAAACACACCTCCTAGCTAATAGTCTCCGTCCTGCCCCAGAAGCCTCATCTGCCTCTCGAAACACATTCAAGCAGAGCAGCCATGGCAGTGTGAGATGTAGGCAGGGTGTGTGAGAAGGAGTCCCCAGGGAGGATTTTCCCAGAGAGAAGACTACAGACCACTGAGGCCATGTACATGTCAGGGAAGGAGGGCGTGGGGATGTGCTGGAGGGCGCGTCTGGGCCAGGTGAAGGCCATCAGCTAGGAGGTAGTCTTAGAGGACCTGGGACTGAGGAAAGTCAGGGGCCTGGAGCACTATTTGGAAGTCCTTACTGTGAATTTTGGATTTGATCAACAACTGTCAGTAAAAGTCTTTTCTTCCAGAAGATGGAAAAAATTTTGTCTCTCTGGGATACTGAGGCTCGCGAGGAATGCAGGGCGTGTAGCTGGGCCAGAGAATTCAGGAGGCATAGAGGGCTGAGCCAACTCTCACAGCGGGCTTGGGCCCAGCAGCCAGGGCAGGAAAGAGAAACAAGCAGAGGCCGCTGGACCCAGAGCAGGCACGAAGCCCCCGCAGAAGGCGCTCTGCACATCCTCGTGTAGCCTCCCCCTTCAGGGGCTGTCTGCAGGACACACAGGGAGCCAGCTCAGACCCATGTTGGAAGTTCCTCCAGGGAACTCCT
Source organism: Mustela putorius furo (assembly GCF_011764305.1). NCBI lineage: Eukaryota > Metazoa > Chordata > Mammalia > Carnivora > Mustelidae > Mustela > Mustela putorius. Next base: position 37,281,166 of record NW_025422005.1, on the reverse strand, counting down.
CGTCCACCACCTCTTCAAGCACTCCCAGTCCCAAGCTTCCCAGGGATGCCGGCCAACCCGAAGAGGTGCTTTCCCTGCCATGCTTTATGCCGTGCTTTATGCTCCTTGAAGCCGCTCCCTCCTTCTCAGAGACAGCTGCCCAGCCCGCTGCTCTGGCTCCCAAAGAGCACTTCCCTTTCAGCTTTTGAATTTCAAAGCAGACCTGACTGCAAACAGATGGATGGGGTCATAAAAATCCCCCAAGCAAAGAGGTTCATGGTCGTAAAAGAGAGGCTCCTTTGGAAGAATGAGTCCCAGCACCCATGCTGGTTCTCACTGCTCTCGGCACCCACATCCTCACTGCGGCTAACACAACAAACATGCTGTCTTCACCTTCACCTATCCACATTCCATCTGGCTTTCAAGGCTCAGCACCAGTCAGGGATCTCCCAGGTAACCTTCTATATCCTCCCCTCCCAGACCCTTACCTTCCCAGCCACCAGCCACCAGACTGCTCTTGCCTTTGAGCTCCTAGGGTACTCCTCCCTGGACACCTTCACCTACTATCTACATCTTGGCCTTGCTAGCAGGATTTCTTTTTTCCCTTTTTTTTCAAACATATCTTATCTGTAAATAGATTTGAGGCCTAAGATCAGAAAACACCTTACCTTTCATGACTAAACCAGCATTGAACCCGAGATTGATGCTGAATCCATGCTAACTGGGTGCTTTTCATGAAAAGTCAACTGTATATAGCTTAAATAATAGTAGACAGAACAGGGGCGCCTGGGTGGCTCAGTGGGTTAAAGCCTCTGCTTTCGGCTCAGGTCATGATCCCAGGGTCCTGGGATCAAGCCCCACATTGGGCTCTCTACTCCAAGGAGAGCCTGCTTCCTCCTCTTTCACCCTGCCTGCCTCTCTTGTCTACTTGTAATCTCTGTCTGTCAAATAAATAAATAAAATCTTAAAAAAAAAAAAAAGGAGACAACACAGATGGAGACTGTATTATCTATAAGCAGCTGCTGTGGGGACTTGCTACTGTGCAACACAGGAAGTGTCATTCTACCAAGCAGTGGGGGATCCATTTCCAGGGTGCACTCCAAGCAGGAAGTGACTTCACTCAAAGAGATGGCCTATTATGTCCAGAGTGAAGAAGAGCCATTGGCAGAGGGAACAAAGACAGGACAAAGAGCAAGGAGGTCCAGGAGGTGAAATGAGTGGTGGAACTCACACAGGCTTTGGGACCAGGTAAGCCTGAGTTGAATCCCGATTTACCAACTATTTGACCCTGTGCAAGTGCCTCAAAAACTCTGAGCCTCAGTTCTATTACCTGCTAGTGGGGATGGTAATAAGACCTACCTGTGGGATCGTTGTGGGGTGTGGATAAGACAACGGTGCCCAAGATTGGCTAAGTGTTACCAAAGAGAGCCCCACAGGCCAGGCAAATGGTGGGAGGAAGCCATGTCTGGATTAGCAAGAAAAACTGACATCTGGTCTAGTGGGAGGAAGTAAAGACACCTCAGAAATTCACAGATTTTCACATTTTTCCCATGTATTAAGGGATCGCTGTGTGCCACCTGACCTGTAGAGCACATTTCAATCTTCACACTGTCCTAGAGAATGAGGATCATTGTCCCTGCTTTACAGATGAGGAAACAGTTTCCAAGAGGTTAGGGTATTTGCCTGTGGTCACCTAACCAATGTCGAACTCCAGAACCTGCAACTTAATTGCCCCCCACTGCGCTGGAGATAAAAGTTGCACAATGGAGACTAAGGAACTAAAGCATAACCCAATATTGCTTAGAACTTTTCCTGGCATCCATGATCATAGCTAAGGTCCCAGAGATAAAGACAGTGTGCCCCAGTTTGGAAGAAGGAATCGAGACCACTCCTACAAGACTCTTGAAGGGATAGAAAACACCCATTACACCACCCCTCCCCAGTCAACCAGCATATGGGTAGGGCTGAGGCCAGAGGACACTCAGGGTTGTGGGGATCAAAACAGTGAGGAGCAGATTAGCAGAGCAGGAGCTATGGGGGAGATGGGACATGCCAGCCAGAGAGGGTTTTGCCCACAGCAGAGAGGAGCCCAGGATCCCTGAAGAAATCCACCTATATGTCCCCAACCAGAGAAAGAGCCAACATTTGGACATCTGTCACCCAGAGGGCAGCAAGGCCCTCTTTTTCTTCATTTCAGCATCCTGCCCAGCCTGGTGGGGGCCGTTAGCAGCCTCCAGGGAGGCAAAGAGGGGACAGAGCTGACTCTGAGCTGAGCTGGAGGCAGGGGTGGGGTGGCGGGGTGGGGACCAACATTTTGAATTCTGTGAGAAAGGTAGATTGATTTTGACCAGATGAGAGTTTTTAATCCCGGAAAAAAAGAACCTTCTAATCCTAGATAGTGGTGAGAAAGCTATCAGATCCACACAGGACATGGCCCAGGGATGGGGAAGCAACCATATAAATAGTTGAAGGGAGTGGTTGGAGGAAAGAAACTCAAGTGGTTCTCCCTTTGTACCCACGGAGTCCACCAGTCAGAAACCAGGCCCTCGGAGTTGGCCCGGTAAGCAGCATCTGGAAGGACGAAGTAAACCATCACGGAGTCTGCTCTCAACCGCCCTGGTAAGTGTTCTTATGTGATCCTCTGTAAAGGGGCACAAGGGACCCACCTCAGAAGGCGATATGCTGCCTAAGAGCCCGTAAATGCAATGGTAAGTGTGCTACCCCATAGCAGCGTGTATAACTTTCATTCCAGGGTATGATTCAAACTCTCTCAAAATGAAAGCTCAAGTTATAGATTAAAAAAAAAAAAATCTGGATATTTTGTTGTGAGGATACATCCAAATGGGTAGATCATTAAAATACAGATTCTAGAGTCCAAGAGAACCAAGGCATCATCAAGAGTCACCACCATATCACAAAATGTTGGCTCAAGGGACTCTCCACATGAGACCCTTGGAAATGGCTTCTCTTTGACTTCAAATGAGATCTTGATTCACAGCTGTGGCACTCAAACTCCTGTCTCACGTGGAAAAGGCCAGTATCAACTGTGGACAACCACCCTAGTGGGGCCTTCAGATTCTGGGCCTTCCTGTGCAGGGTGCTGGGGGTCACTGTCTCCCACACTTCGCTGTCAGGGACCCTGAGAAGTCAGGGCCACCAGCCCTGTTTTGTAGACATGGACACTGAGGTTTGGAAAGATTAGGGACCTTAGGGACCTTTTCCGGGACCTCACAGCTTGGAAGTAGCTTCAAGAATGAGAAGGCCCATTAGACTCTAAATCTGTGCTTTTCCAACTACTCTAAGTCAGAGTCTGGTCCAGCCTCAGCCCCCAGCTTTTGGACCATCAAACTCTCTCATGTCCCCATCTCACTCACTCTTGGCCCCTGGTCTGACTCCATATTTCAGAGAACTGTGCCTAGACTGCCAGGAAGAAGCCTCCTTCTCCTATGACCCCCATCACACTATGCCACGTGCCCCTCATGTCATTCTGACCTCTGGGATCACATTCTCCTAGGTAGCCAGCTATTTTCTTTAATGGCTCCTTCTGCTAGAGACCGCTTCTTTGTCCACACTCACTCCCTTGGTGACCTCAGTCAGTCCCACAGCTCCAAATAATCTGTGATGGGTTCCCAAGATACAACCAGCCCCACCTCTGCTATGACATCCAGCTAATACAACCTCTGCACTTGGGTGTCAGAAAGCATCTCCAAGTCACCACATTCAAAACTGAACTTGTGCTTTCTGCCACTAATCCGCTCCTCCCTCCGCATCCCAACTTAGTGTGAGGTGCCACCATTCCCTTGGTCCCTCAGAGCAGACACTGTGGAGGTGATTCGTGATTGTTCTTCCCCTCACCCCCTATATCCTTTCCATCCTGTTACTTCTACCATTAGAATCTATGCAGAAAAGGACCCCTCTCACCCGCATTACTTCCCTGGGCTGAGCCACCCTCATCTCTCCAACTGACTCCCCTGTTGCTGCCAACCTGTCTACACCCCACAAGGTCACATGACCCTTTTCAATGTAAATTAGATCATGGCAGTCCCCAGCCCTGAATCCTCAGTGCTTTCTCAGCAGACTCAAGGAAATCACCATTGCTTACCCAAGCCAAGCAGGCTCTCTCTGATCCAGGTCCTGTCTGGCATCACTTCCAGCCCTCTTCATGCTTACTCCAAGCCAACTTTCCTGTTCCTCCTCATTCCTTGAACCATGGTAACACTTTCAAATGTTAGGACTTGGTGCTTGCTGTTCTTTCAGCCCAGAATGTTCTTCCCCCAGGTCTTTGTTGACTTCCTCTCACCCCCTTCTCCTCCCTGCTCACATGCCACCTTCTCAGAGAAGTCCTGCCCACCCAGGTCATCTGTAGGAAGCATTGCCCTAGGGCTCTCTCTACCCATTGTCCTGTGTTCATTTTCTTCATACAGCTACTCACCACCTGGCATTCTACTGTCCACTGTGTCCAGTTCCTCTAGAACTAGAACTAGAGCCGCCACGGCTCACACCTTCTCTGCACACTCCCTGCCCCATCTCCACTGTCTGACTCAGAGCTCACGCACTCAAAACAAATTTGTGGTGTGATTGTTGAAAAGTTTTGTTTGTGGTGAAATTAGGGTTACATAATTTAACAAGAGGTATATAATTATAGGCAAATTGGAGGTCTGACCCCAGACCTCAAATCAGGGACTGATCTATTGGCCAGATCTCAGATGCATGCTCATGTCTGTTCCTGGCAAACCCTGAGGACCCGTAGATGAATGCACGCTCCTGGGGCTATGACTAGAGTCTGAAGCGAACAGCTTGCTTTCTGGCCCTGTGTGAATGGCCCACCAGTTAACAGCATGATTTCTTTCTCTCTCCCTCCCTCCCTTCCTTCCTTCCTTCCTTCCTTCCTTCCTTCCTTCCTTCCTTCCTTCTTTTTCTTTCTTTCTAAGATTTATTTATTTATTTGAGGAGGGAGGGGCAGAGGGAGAAGGAGAGAAAGAGAATCTGGAGCAGACTCCACACTGAGCAGGGAGCCCAACATGGGGCTTGATCCCAGGATGATGAGATCATGACCTGAGCTGAAAACAAGAGCCAAATGTCCAACCAACTGAGCCACCCAGTTGCTCCTACAGTAGGGTTTCTTAACCAGCGGCTATCACCCCACCCTTGCACTGTTAAGGACACAGTTCTGAGTTACAGTGACAGGAACCACCACTGAAACAGTAACAGTGGCCCGTGAACATGGATAATGATTGAGTTCACCTCTAGGCTCAGCCCTGTGCTGTGTAATTAAGGATGCTATGATTAGTGAGTCAAACCCAGGCCCCACCTACAAGGGATTCACAGTCCAGTGGGGTGCAAGTAAATATGTTGAGGGTGGCAATTTCCAGATGGGAAAACTGAGGCCCAGAGAGGGAAACTTCATGCAAGTTAGTGACAGGGTCAGAGAAACACACCTTAGTAAGGGGGGGTGAAAGGGGACTGGAGTTGGGGGAGAGGCCCTCCATTTATTGTACCAGGCTCTGGGTTTTGTGCTTCATTTGGAAGGCCTCATTCTAGTCTTCCCATACCCCTATATCAGATGTGTTATTATCCTCTGTTGCAGATGGGAAAATTAAGTCCCGGAGGGAAGGCAGAGGAAGCCCATGGGCTCCACTCAGGAATTATGGAACTCAGCTCCTCAAAAGGCCAAGGGATGATTCAAAGTAAGAAGAAAAGAGACAGGGCCACAGGGGAGGTGGGGGAGGGAAGGGATGACAGGCAGCAAAAGTAGACTTGCCCTGTGTCAGTCATTTGGCCTGAGTCTGACTCAGGGAAGAGGGAACTTCTCACCTCGGCCTCCTCATCTTAGTTATTAGGGCCCAGGACAGACCCACATCTATGTCCCGCATGGTCTGGGGATACAAAGAAGGAGGCCTGCAAACCCTGAGGAGGCTACTAGCAAAAAGAACCCCTCAGAGTTTCCAAAGCACCCAAGAGGGACCGCACTCAGCTTGGGGAAACAGAGTAGAATTAAGGAAGGCTTCATGGAGAAGGCATTGTAGGAGTGAAGTCATGAAGAAGAACATTTCCAAAAGACAAAGTCACACAGTTGAGCAGATAGGAAAGTAAAATTTCAGTCAGTCTCATCAGGACACAGGACACCCACCACCTACCACCCATCCTTGTGTCTCTGTCAGCCCTGGTCCCTGAATAGTCTTCTCATCCTTACTATTCTTTCCCACTGCTGTGGCCATCACTCACAAGGAAAGACCTTTGCCTCCTACTTTGCTAAGGCCTTTGGTTGGAAATTCCTCAATCTTCTGCCCTGCCCCAATCCCAATACACCAGCCAGACTGACTGCTTCTACATCATCCATCCCGGTCTCCGCTAATGGGGGATCTGCCCCTTCCTTTTCAAGGGGCCCTACCCTCTCATCATCCAAATATCAGTTGACCCTCTCTCCTTCATCTTCAGACTCTACGTCTTCTTTGGCTCCTTCCTTCAGAATAAAACGAGACTCAAATGCCTTCCACCCTACTAGGCCAGTCCTTCAAGCCATCAAGGAATAAATAAATAAAACAACTTGAACCCAAGATTGAAAACTTTAGCAAGCATCTTCTGAGTTCTCTGAAAAGCATCTGTGCCTTCAAAGTCGATTATGATTTCATTTCAAATTTACTCTCAGGTTGAATATGAAAAGTCACTACTCATATATATATTTTTTAAAGATTTTATTTATTTGACAGACAGAGATCACAAGTAGGCAGAGAGGCAGGCAGAGAGAGAGGAGGAAGCAGGCTCGCCACTGAGCAGAGAGCCTAACACGGGGCTCGATCCCAGGACCCTGAGATCACGACCCGAGCTGAAGGCAGAGGCTTTAACCCACTGAGCCACCCAGGTGCCCCCACTACTCGTATATTTTAATAAAATTTGTCATTTGAGCTACCCCGTGGAAGGCACCATCAACACTAGGAGGCAGACCCATGGTGGTAAGGTGTTCTCAGAGAATGAGCACTTTGCAGAGGCCTGGACCCAGGCCCCCCTCCTCCACCTGCCCCTGCTCACACAGCTGTGTATTTGTCCAGCAGATTCAACCCTCACCAAAACCTCATGTTCAGCTGAAAATTGCTCAAAGCATGTTTTAACATGTTTTCATAGACACCATCATTCTACATTGAGCAAAACAAAACAAATAAAAAAGAAAAATGGTGAAATCATTAACATCCATGTTTTTGTACAACTCAAGGGTAAAGAGTCAAGTTAACCTCATTCATTAAATCAATTGTTTGTCTTCAAGCTCATTAAATGTGTTGTTGGATGGTGTCATTCAGTAAAGGCGCCTTACCAGCTTGGATGTCTCTCGTGATCATGAATTAGATCTTGTCATTGGTACATTGTATAGACTCGGCCAGTGTTATATTGTGTTTTTTTTGTTGTTGTTGTTGTTGACTTCATCTTTCAAGTATAGTCTAAGGCTGTCTATTAAAGAAGCATTTAGAAAATTTGTATTTGCCTCTTTGATTTAGATATGAATTTTAGAAATTAGAATTTAGTTTAAAAATGATCTTGAGTTATATTGATCCCACACCCACTAAACTGTGAGCTTCAGGATACTGAGATAGTGTCTGACTTATCTCTTCCATTCAAGTCAGCACTTAGGGCAGGATCCAGTCCTACATATCAGTCAGTAACTCTCTTAATTATACTGCATAACAAACTGCCCAAAATCTAGCGGTTTAAAATAATGGGCATTTATTCCTCTGCTCATGAGACTGCAGGTCAGCTTTGACTTGGCTCTGGGTTCAGCTGGGTAGACGTTCTCTGGCTGAAGGTCCTCCAGGTGAGCTGCAGGCTTCAAGGTTAGGTTCAGGTCTGGTCTGTGCGTGTTCACTCTGGGGCAGTCTGAAGGTGCAGCAGCTTTCTAGACCTGTTCTTCTCATGACAGTCAAGAGAAGCCAAGTTCCTGCAAGTATTTTGCTGTCATATTCACCAACTTGCCGTTTGCTGAATCAAGTCACATAGACAAATCCATTGTCAGTGTGAAGAAGTGTGTTCCCCTCACTGCAAAAGGACATGGCATCAAAAAGAATTGACACGAATATCCCTCAAACTCTTCCCAAAAATAGAAGAGGAAGGAACACTTCCAAACCCATTCTCTAAGGCCATGATTGCTCTGATACCAAAGCCAAAGACCCTGAAAGAGAAAAAAATTATAGACCGATATCCCTGATGAATACTGATCCAAAAACCCACAACAAAATAACAGCAAATGAAATTCAATAGAACATTTAAAGAATTAAATAGCATAACCAAGTGGGATTTACTTCTGAAATGTAAGGATGACTCAACATGTGAAAATTAATTAATAAAATATACCACATTAACAGAATGAAGGAAAAAAGCCTACATGATTATTTCAACTGATGGTAGAAAAAAAATCATTCAGCAAAATTCAACACCCTTTTGTAATAGAAACACTCAACATATAGAAAACCCTAAAGGCTCCACCAAAAAATTGTTAGAACAAATAAAAAAACCAATTACTAATTAAATAAATTAATTAATTAAAGTAAAATTATAAAATACAAAATCAATATACAGAAATCAATGCATGCCTATACACTAATAATGAACTATCAGAAAGAGAAATTAAGAAAACAATCCCAGAGCACCTGGGTGGCTCAGTTGGTTAAGCCACTGCCTTCAGCTCAGGTCATGATCCTGGAGTCCCTGGATCGAGCCCCACATCGGGCTCTCAGCTCCATGGGGAGTCTGCTTCTCCCTCTGACCTTCTCCTCCCCGATGCTCTTTCTCACTCTCTTTCTCAAAGAAATAAATAAAATCTTTAAAAAGAAAACAATCCCATTTACAATTGCATCAAAAAGAATAAAATACCTAGGAATAATTTTAAGAATAAAATACCTAGGAATAATTTTAACCAAGGAGATAAAAGATCTACACACTAAAATATAAGATATATAAGATATATAAAATATAAGACATGGATGAAAGAAATTGAATAAGACACAAATAAATAGAAAAGTATTCCATGCTCATGGATTGGAAGAATTAGTAGTGTTAAAATGTCCACAACATCCAAAGCAATTTACGGATTCGATGCAATCCCTATCAAAACCCCAATATTGTTTTTCACAGAAATAGAACAAACAACCCTAAAGTTTGTATGGAACCATGGAAGATCCCAAACAGCCAACATAACCTTGAGAAAGAACAAAGCAGGAAGCATCACGCATCCTGATTTCAAATTGCATTATGAAGCTGTAGTAATCAAAACAGCATGATATTGGCATAAAAAGGGACACAGTAGAACAGAATAGAGAGCCCAGAAATAAAGGCACACATATATGGTCAACTAACTTACGATGAAGGAGCCAAGAATACACAACAAAGAAAGGATAGTCTCTTCAATAAATGGTGTTGGGAAGACTAGACAGCTAAATGCAAAAGATGGAATTGGACCACCATCTAACACCATACTCAAAAATCAACTCAAAATGGATTAAAGACTTAAACATAAGACCTGGAACCATAAAACTCCTAGAATAAAACACAGGAGATAAGCTCCTTGGCATTGATCTTGGCAATAATTTTTTTTTTTTTATATTTAACAGCCAAAAGCAAAGGCCATAAAACCAAAACAAACGAATGGGACTACATCAAACTAAATCTTCTGTCTAGCAAAGGAAGCCATTAACAAAACAAAAAGGCAATGTATGAAAAAATATTTGCAAGATATATTTCTGATAAAGGGGTAATATCTAAAATATATAGGGGCGGGGTGCCTGGGTGGGTCAGTGGGTTAAGCCTCTGCCTTCGGCTCAGTTCATGGTCTCAGGGTCCTGGGATGGAGCCCCACATCGGGCTCTCTGCTCAGCAGAGAGCCTGCTTCCCTTCCTCTCTGCCTGCTGCTCTGCCTACTTGTGATCTCTCTCTCTCTCTCTCTCTCTGTTAAATAAATAAATAAATAATAAAATAAAATACATAGGGACACTGGGTGACTCAGTCTGTCGGACATCCAAATTTTGATTACAGCTTGGATGGTGATCTCGGGGTCATAGAATCAAGCCTCATGTCTTGCTCTGTGCTGGGTTTAGAGCGTGCTTAAGAGTCTCTCTCCCTCTGCTCCTCACCCCTCACTAAAAAAAAAATTTTTAGTTAAAAAAAAAAGTGTTGGGATGCCTGGTGGCTCAGTCGGTTAAGCCACTGCCTTCAGCTCAGGTCATGATCCCAGGGTTCTGGGATCGAGTTCCGCATCGGCCTCCTTGGTCAGTGGGGAGCCTGCTTCTCTCTTTGCCTCTGGCTGCCACTTTGCCTGCTTGTGCTCTCTCTCTCTCTCTCTGACAAATAAATAAATAAAATCTTTTTTAAAAAAGTGTTAAGTTAAAAAGGAAGAAAAATATATGTAAAGAACTCGTACAATTCAATTTAATGTCAGCAAAAACAATAACTACAAAAAAACAATCCCATTTAAAAATGGACAGAGAATCCAACTAGACATTTTTCCAAAGAACTCATACAAATAGCTAACAGGTACATGAAAATGTACATCAACATCATTCAGCATCAGGAAAATGTAAACTGCAATGAGATACCACTTCACACCTGACAATGGCTATTATCAAAAAGACAAGAAATGACAAATGTTGGAGAGAATGTGGAGAAAAGGAACCTTCGTGAACTGGAGCAGACACTGTGCAAAACAGTCCGGAGTTTCCTCAAAAAAATTAAAAATAGAACTACCATGTGATCCAGCAACTTTTTTTTTTGTTTTTTTTTTTTTTTATCCGAAGGAAATGAAATCACTGTCTTTAAAAGATATCTGCACCCTGGGTTTATTGCAGCATTATTTACAAGAACCAAGACATGGGAACAACCTAAGTGTCCATCAGCGGATAAACAGATAAAGAAAATGTGGTGTATGTATGTATATTTCAGCCATTAAAAGGAAGGCAATCCTGCCTTTTAACAACATGGACGGACCCAGAGGGCATTATGCTAAGTGAGATCACTCAGACAGAGAAAGAGAAACACTGTATGATATCATTTATATGTGAAATCTTAAAAAAAAAAAAAAAAAGACCTGAGATCATAAGTACAGAGAACACATCAGTGTTGCCAGAGTAGGGAGCAGGGGGCATGCAAAATGGAAAAACAACCACTCAACAAACTAGGAAGAGAAGGAAAGTGCCTCATCAAAACAAAGACCATATACAGAACACGCATAGCTAACATTGCACTCAGTGAGAGACTGAACGCTTTTCCTCTAAGATCAGGCATAAGATAAGGATGTCCAGTTTTGGCATTCCTATTCAACATAGTACTAAAAGTCCTAGCTAGAGCCATTAAGCAAAATAATAAATAAAATAAAATAAGATAAAATAAAATAAAATAAAATAAAAGGCATCCAAACTAGAAAGGAAGAAGTAAAATTATCTCTGATTATGGACAACATGAAATTCTCTGTAGAAAATCTTAAAGATTACACCACCCTTCATACTCACACACACCCCGCCCATGTATGCTCCACATGAAAATAGGAGGTGAGCAGAACATCTCGCTCCTCAGGCAGGTAGAGCTCAACAAGAGAGAGAAGGTGGCAGGGTCACACTTGGTCCCTGCAGTCTCACTGATAAGTTCTTTTCCTTCCTTAGAGGGGACGCAGAAAAAGAGGAAGCTTCTCATCTTGACAAGCGTGGGAGTGCCTATTCCATCAGCCAAGGTAGAAGCACCAGGAAGAGAGAACGGTTGTCCCTACAGATATGTCCAAAACCAAGTTCATGACCTTCTTCCCCAAACCTGGTCATCTTCAAGGATTCACTGTCTCAGTGATGGCGGCAATTTCCTTCCAAGGGCCAACACCAGGAGTCTAGCGGTAGGAATGGCTCATGTTCCCTGCTGACCATGTTCTGCCCGCTTGAGCCTTCAGTGTTTGGGACTTGCACGTTTCTGTGGCACTCCCTAGCTGAAACAACTCTGCTGGTTCCTGCAGAGCCTCCCAGCCAGCCTCCCTGGGTCCTCACAGCCACTCAGGCCCCTTCCACACTTGAACCTGAGAGATCTCTAGAAACAACTGTGAGCAAGTCGCCTACCCTGCATTATACCCTTCAGCCCCTTTTCATGCTCTAAGGATAAAGACCAAAATCTCTGTTGTGCATAAGGTGCCGTATGGCCTGGGCCCATCCTCTCTCCAGCCTCCTTGCCCACACCCTCCGCTACTGTCTCCCTCTCCCTGATTCTCCTCTCAGTCCCTCAAATATACCATCTCCTCCGACCACAAGCCTGTGCACGCGTCTTCTCTGCCCAGAAATTCCCTCCCTCTCCTTTCTTCCCTTGTTCAGTCTTGGCCACCTTCAATATCTGGTACCTTCCCCTGGGCAGTCACTGCTCGTGGTCCTCCTCTCCCTGCAAACCAGGTCACTTGTTCCATCACGGGCCTTCTTAAGTCCTTGTACCTTTCCTCGGGGCCCAAGGCGCCCATGCCACTATTTACTCACATGTGGCCTGATTAATGTTGGTCACTCTCACTTTTCATATACAACAGGACCTTGGGCTCAGCCTCAGTTTATCCCCAGACCAGGCAGAGGTTGAGTGTGGGTCCGTGCCTATTGCACAAATGAATGAGTTCTCAGCTATCTGGACCAAGCACAGGCTGGGGCATCTCTTTCCCAGTTCTCTCCTTCTATTATTGTTCTCCCTCTTTCTCTCTCTCTCTCTATCTCCCCAACTCCGTCCACCCCCCTGTCCCCCACTCTCCTTCCCTCCACTGCACTATCCCTCCTCCCTCTTTGCTTCTCGGACTTCCTTTCTCCCTTCTGGAGTCCTGACAGCTTTGCCAAAATTTCTCAGCCCAAAACTTTTGCAGCTACAGCGCCACCTAGAGTCCATCTCTGAGATGGACCAACCCTAGAGCAGTTGACCGCTGTCCAGCCCAACCCAGCCCAGCTCTCCCCTTTGTTCTGGCACATCTCTACGTCCTCAGCCCTTGTCTTCCTGGCTTTGAGACCTCACCATCTCTGCAACCCTCTAAGTGTATAGTGGAGACTTTAAAACAGACAACTACAGCATACAGAGAGGGCCATAAATGTGGGTCAAGGTGGGATCGTCCTCTAACATTTGGTCCTGCTGTCTTTCCCCCTCCTCTTTCTAGCTCTGTGGCTCACAATTCAACATTAGCTGTAATAACAGTTAATACTACAATACATCAAATAGTCCATGAGTAATAACAGCATTTAAGAACCCATGCAGGGCTCCTCTTCAAGAGGAACTTACAGAGCTACTAAGAAAACAGCATGGACGGAAGCAAATCTTCTGCTTAGTCTTAGCCCCAGTTGCTCTATCTCTAAAACCACAGGTTTCACTCTGGAAGTTTGCACCAAGTGCCTTTCAAACTGTTTCAGTCATTCCATCATGTGTACAGAGATTTATGCATAGGATTCTTGGTCAAGATTGCACATAATGGCAAATGCGTAGAAACAAACTTCCTGCTCAACAACAGAAAACTGTTTAAGTAAGGTAGGGCACATCCTGTTTGAATAGTACACAGCCACCAAAAATAACGCAAACCAATGCTTTATCATAACGTGGGGACACACCTGTAAGCTATTGTGGGGTAGAAAACAGGTTAAATAGGAGTTATTATTTCAATCATACAAAATAAAATTTTAAGTGGGGAGAGATTACAAGACTCAAAGATCCTTTTTTTCCTTTTGTCTGTTTCCTTAAATATTTGTAAAGAGTTTTGTTTTTATTTACAATGAACTATTAGAATTAACCCCCAATTACCAAAATAATCTAAGAGAAAAAAATTTAAAAATTAGGAATACCTGGATAAAAGCTCGAATAGTCTACGAGACTCTTCATCAGAGACTGGAGAATCTCTAGACTATCTCATCTCCACAGAGAGTTCTGAGATCTTCTGAGACCCACCTGATTTAAGGTCAAGAAACATGAGTCAGTCTGTCCATTGGCATGGGCTCAGCCAACATCTCCTGAGCGTTTAGCAGCTGGGAACATATGTGGTAGGTTGAATCTTTGTGGCAGGGACCATCTCAGCCACCATGCCTGCCACAGGTCTATTGAGAAGAGCAAGGTAGACACAGGAGACAACATCCAAATAAATTCTAAATGGAGCAAAGATTTAAATATAAAAACTAAAAGTACTATAAGAAGCATAGAAAGAAAATAATGTTCTAGTCTCATGGCAGGTGATGGCCTAATTATGATAAAACTGAGAAGCCACAACGAAGGAAACTGAGTAATTTGACTCTACAAAAATACAAATTTTATTCATGGCAAGAACACTCAATAGAAATATCAATAGAATTTGGGGGGTGGGTGCAGAATTATACACACTCTAAAATTCATATGGGAAAGTAAGCATGCAAAATCATTCATAATATAATGAAGGATAAATAATGGGCATGAGAAAAATAGTTTCAACTCATATCACAGGCAAAAGTACATTCCCTTTAAAATCTAAGTGTGGAAAAACAATTAAAGAAATTAACACTCCACCCTACTCTCCAAAATGAGCAAAGGATATAAAACAAATAATTGAGAGAAAAAGAAATATAAATAGCTCTTAAACATATGGAAAGATGCTCCAAATTGTAATAAAAGACTTTCTAAGATCCTTTATCTCGCCTACCAGATGGATCATGATGATATACTCTGTTGGCAAGGATACAAACCCAGAAGCCAACGGCTCCCATGGAAAACTGGTTTGACTCCCTTGGGTGGCACTTTGGCGATGTCGAAGTCCACAGGCTGGTGCCCTGGGTCTCCACCTCTCTGAGGTGATGCTGCAGATCCAATTAGATGTGATGCATGCACAGAAACTGTTAAATGTAGCATCATTTGTAACAGAGAATTAGAAACTAAGTGTTCATCAACAGCTGATATGGCTAAACACACTCTGGGAAAAGAATAAGAGTATTTTTATAAGGTGCTGCAGTATCCTCTGCAAGATGCACTGTTAGGGGGGAAAAGTGAGGTGCAGAACATGTATAGTGTGCTCTCATTCATGTCTTCTTAAAGGGATGGATGAAGACCATATATGCACACTTATTTGCAAATGCATAAAATATACATTTTTATGAAAAGGGAAAGGGGTATAAGAGATTGATCCCCTGGATCCTGGGGAAGCGGGAGGCGGGTGGGAGGGAGACTTTTCACTGTACATCCTTTGTCATTCTGAAGTTGAGTCCCAAGAATGCATTACATTTTTTAAATCTATGTATGATTTTTGGGGGAAAGGATATCCATTTATTTTGGAAATGTGCTAGAACTGGCCATTTATTAACATCTTACAAATCAAGCCCTCTCCAGTTCCTAGTGGGGAGAAACTTTGGAACAGCTGCTTAGCAGATATTTGATCATGTAAATTGACACATGGAATGGTGGGGAGTGCTGTATTCCTGTAGATTTCGTCCTTTTAAAGAAACAAAAAGGCGGATGCCTGGGGGGCTCAGTCAGAGAAGCTTCCAACTTTTGATTTCAGCTCAGGTCATCATCTCTTTTCTGATCTCAGGGTCGTGAGGTGGAACCCTGCGTTGGGATGGGCAGAGTCTGATTGGGGTTGTCTCTCCCTCTCCCTTTGCCCCATCCCTGCCCACCCCCCTCTCCATCTCTTCTAAAAAAAAAATAAAAATAAAGAATAAATTAAATTTTTAGAAAAAAGGAAAAGTGGTAAATATTTCTTTGCTCTTTAGGAGTTAGACTTCCTTGTGCTTTATGTATGTGTGCAATTTTTTATTAGTACACCTGATGATCTAAGCCAGGAACCTAAAAAGATGCCCAAGCATGGTACTTGAAGGGTCTCTGGTAACAACTAACTGGGCCAGACTGGACAGAGCTCACAATGAAGCCAATTCTGGATGTCTTCCATGGTCCACTTAAGCTACATGATCTGGACTCTGGGAATGTGTCAATTCATATTCAGTTGTTGTTTTCTGGTGTAATAATCATTGGGGCACTTAGAACAAGGCCCCATTTTTGTGAATAAGGGTCAGGAAGTAACATTCCTGTTGCCCACCCTCCAGGCAGCTGTGGATCCTGATACTGTCAAGAGCGAACGCTCAAGAGCGAACGCTCCCTGGGAATGACAGGAAACCCCTTCTCATCAGTCCTTCTGGAGGTTGGTCTGAAATTCTAATGGAGATATCTTCTGTGGATTCCTGACAAGGGACGGGGGTGGGGGGTGTCCCCTATAGGGACAGGCTGGGAGGGAGCAGAAAATGCTCTGAGAGAGATCTTAGAGTGGAGGTAGGTGTTAGGGCTCTGGAGGAAGCCACAAGCAGTATAGATGGTATATTTTCTAGTAAAAGCCCCTCCCTTGTTCCTGAACCTTCCAATCAAAAGACCTAAACTATGTTGGCTCCTCTGGAGAAATTAAGGGGAGGCTGGAACAGCGTGGTAGAGGAGAGTGCAGTGTCTGCCACCTCCCAAGGCCAAGAGCACATCCCAGAAGAGCACTGTGGGTCTGAAGCATGACTACCTCCAGTCCCTATGTGGGAGCATCACATAAGACCCAATCAGAAAAGCTAGAGTCACAGCACCAAGACTGTGTCTTCCCATTGAGTGCCCACAGCAGCACTCTCCAGGAAAAGAATCAGTGTGTTTCAGAGGACAGGTGGTTCTATGTCCTGGAGGAAAAAAGAAAAATACAGATGAATACAGATGGATATGGGGCATCCAGCTGTTCCCAGAAAACAAGAGTAGCTTACAAGATATCAGTGTATTAAGGGGGGGGCAGTTTAGAGCACCTTCCACTGGCAAAGTTCTGATCATCTAATATCAAAAGGAAGGAAGACAAGGAGGAGGGGAAGAAAAACATATGGTTTATTAGAACAAAGTAAGTTAGTGAAAGGGTACAAATTTGTGACACTTAAAAAAAAAAGTAAATACAAAGCATGCAAAAAGGTGGTTGTCATTAAACGATAAGTGTAAAAGGTCAAGGTAAATTCCTTTTTATTATGTAACTGAATAGAGAGGGCCTTCCGTTGGGTGTCCCATGGTGATGGAGCAGGTGGATGTCTCAGAGAGAAGAAAATTCACGCAGCCCCAATCTCTCATCTCCAATCAAATCCCTAGATGACTCACTAATTGTAAGATAATAGAAGGTTTCTAGAAGTAATGCTCCTGGATCAGAGCCACATGTCACAATGTCAAGACAACAGGTTATATAACACTGACCAGGTAAAATTGGCAATGTATAAAATTTGGGGGGAGATACCCCCAGCGCCAATAAAACTAACAATAGTGTGAAAGTCCTGCACCTACAAATTTTACTGATGTAACAATGTGAGATTAAGCAAAACAAACACACGAACAAATAAAAAACTCAGTCTGTTGATCAGCAGCTTTTGTTCAATGACCTTGAGAGAGACAATCACATCCCATGCCCAACCAAGAACCACATGATTATAACCCAGATCTTAATGTGAGTCACTCTAACTTTTCTTTTCAATTTGGAAAGTTCTTGTGACCCGAGCTGAGTATCTAAAAAAAAAAAAAAAAAAAAAAATCCAAAAAAACTAAGAAGGTATAAAGTTAAGTATAAAAGTCATGAAGAAATAACCTAAACACCAAATAGATGCTCCCAGGATAAGTGTAAATGTCAACATAGTCTTGAATTTTAATGATTCTGTTTTGTGTATGTTTTACTTGTTTTTTTCATGACTTTGGAGGATTCAAAGCACATTATAATATTTATACTTAAAGTTTATGCAAAACGGTATGTTTATTTAAACTTACATATAACGTTTAAATAACTGAGAAAACTGTTTTAACATCTTATTATTAGATGTTACGAATTTAGTAATATACTTCAAAATATTTTTAAATACCAGTATTAGAGGGTCTTTCTCTGCAAACTCAAACACCCCTTGGTCACCGATTTGGTTTCCTATTGCTATGTACAAATTGTCCCCAAACTCTTATTGACTTAAACTGACAATTATTTTGTTACATCTCTTTGATTTCATGGGTCAGGAGTGTAGGCAGGGCCTGGCAGGGCCAGTCTTCTACTCCACAGAGTGTCAACCGAGCCACTTAGTTTTTGTCTGGTGCCTCAGCTGGGACAGAGGATCCAAGATACATTCACTTGGATGCCCAGTATTTTAGTAGGCATGGCTGGAGATCTGGCTTGGCTAGACTCCTTCATGAAGTCCCAGGGTCTCCTTACATGACCTCTCCAACAGGCTAGTCGAATTTACCACAGGGCAGGGCAAGACTCCCCAAGACAAAAGTGGAACCCATCTGTTTCTCTAAAGGCGGGGGGGGGGAGGGGCACGGGAACAGCATCCCTCTTTCCTCTTGGTCAAAGCAGTCATAGCCTAAGCCACATGGCCACATCGAAGAAGAGGGAATGCAAATGCCATTTCTTCAAAGAAGTAGGACCAAAGAACCTGTAGCTATTTAGAATCTGCCTTGACCACTAAATATCCAGGAGGCTGTGAAACAGCTGGGGGAGTCGAGAGAATGACTTGTTGTTTGATGGAGAAGGGTTCTGGTATCACGTGATGGACAGGATGGTAATGATAGTTAACCTTGTGTCTTCACGGAACATTCGCTCTGTGCCAGGCAATGTTAAAAGCATTTTACTTTTGTGTGTGTGTGGCAGCGGGGGGGGGGGGCATGTTGGTTATGGAATCTTTGCAGCGACACTACAAAGAAGCTTCTGTTATCATCCTCACTTTATGGATTTACAGGTTGAGTAACTTGACCAAGATCATTCTGCTCACAGTGAGGCTAAGATTCGAGCTCAGCCCACAGCCTACCTGCAAAAGAACCAGAAGACAGGGAAACCTGAAGAGGTCGATAGATGTAGGTGAGAAGGAGGTTTTTCACCCCCGAAAGGGGCTGGAAGGTGTTCTGAGCACAATGGGAGGGGTCTCAGCTGCGCACCACCCACATTTGTGTGGGATAAAAGAGGGGACAGTGAAGCCCAGGACACCAGTGAGGAGACCCGTTCCCTGTCCTAGGTATGAAATAATGAGGCCTGAATGAGGCTGAGACTTAGGGAAATGGTGGCGGGGTGATGAGGGAGGAAGGTGGGCAGGTGACCTTTTGCTTACAAGGGAAAGAGTGGAGACAGGAACCGCCTCCTGCCAGGAGTCCCCACAGTCACAGACAGAGCCTGCAACACGTGCTTTCTGGAAGATGGTGACAGATTCCTGATAGAGGGGCAGCAGGGCCCAACCCTGGGCTCTAATCTGCTTGGATGGGCCACGGAGACAGTTGGGGGTGCGTGGGGGAGAGAGGAGACAGCCTTCCTTCTAGCAAGGAGGTTCAGGAGAAAGATCAGGGCATCCCCCGAGAGCGGCTCATGGGAGCCTGGGCTGCGCAGACCCAACCAAGACAGCCTAAGGATAGAGCTGAATTCTGGGTAGCCAGGCCTAGAAGAAGACCTGTTTTCTTGATCAGCTTGGAGCCAGGGAAGCTAAGCATGACTGGAGAGAGCAGGGTGAGGCCACCTCCGGGAGGAATGGCGTTTTCGAGTGCAGCCGAACTGCCTCTCGCCTTCCGGGCTTGGGTATCCACAGAACCCTTCTGACCTCCGTTCTTCAAATGGCCACTGTGGTCATTTAAGGCCCAACCCCAGAGCAATGTGACACAGTGATTAAAAGCAAAGGCTTTGAAATCAGAAAGATCTTAGTCTAAGTCACCTCCAGAACTGAATAGCTGTATGACTTTGGGTAAACCAGTCAACCTCTCTGAGCCTTGGTTTGCTCATATATCCACCTCAGAAAATGATGGTGAGGATTAGTGTGATCACGTGCATCACATACACAGCACAGTGTCCAGTATATACCAACTACCTAGCAATCGGCAGCACGCACGCACACATACACACACACA
The DNA here is from genome assembly GCF_011764305.1 of Mustela putorius furo. Lineage (NCBI taxonomy): Eukaryota > Metazoa > Chordata > Mammalia > Carnivora > Mustelidae > Mustela > Mustela putorius. The sequence goes on along the minus strand of NW_025422005.1, from coordinate 37,261,342 downwards.
CACACACACACACGCGCGCGCGCGCGCGCGCGCGCGCGCGCACATCCCTCTTTTGCTTTCACTCCTTCGTGACCCACCCTGGCCTCTCCCCTTGACGCATCTAGCCACGAAATGGCATCCCCGGTGACATTTATGTTTCTCAGCATCTGCGCACTCCTCCCCAAAGGGAAGTTAATCAGCACATTATCAGGGATGAAGGTTTGTGCTCCCCTATCCTCGCGATGGGGCACAGGCTTCTTTCCACTGGTTGGGTGCTCGTGGGAGCACAATGAAGGCTGATCAGGCTAAATGGCCACTTTATGGCTTCTCTTTGAACAGGCCTTAGATGATTACCTTTTATGAGGCTTACACTTTAGACTTAGGATGTAAAACAGAAGCCTGGGTTAAGAGGCAAATAATGGGATATTTTATGTGCTTTCTGGAGCAAAAGTCCACAGCTTTATTGCAGTGCTATAAAAGAACATGATTGGGAAAGCCTTGATTGAGAAACCCGAGGTGAAAAGAATGCTGGGTCAGGAGATAGGAAGCTCACACTTCCCACCCTGTCCTGCCCAACCAGCCAGCAGCCTGCCCTCCCCAAGTAACCCCCCCACCACCATACGAAAGTCCCTCCCATTCCTCACCCTGCACAGTTCCCCAGTCTGCAAGTCTAAGACGCCCTCTTCCCAGGATTTCATGATTCCAACATCTTAAGATTCTCTAATTCTAAGATCCTAATACCCTACAATTCTATGACACTAAGACTATGAAATCTTAAACTATCTTAAGACTCTGCGGACATGGAGCCCAGAGACCTGGGGTTCGCATTTTCACCCACTGATGACCATAGTGTGATTTTAGACAAACTGTTTAACAGAAATCTCAGTTTTCTCACCCATATAATGGGGACACGACTGTTGCCATGTGATGATGTCGTGGAGAGGATTACAAGAAGGAGCCTCTACCAAGAACTTACTGCAATTCTGGCGCAGAGAAACCTCTCTGGGAGTTGTTAGTACTGTTCTAAAATTCCATGCACACAATACTCAAGAATTTAAAATTCTCCAGCCCTAAGAGCATACCATCTTGTGATTTTAAATCTGTGACTCTTCTGAGGTTGAACGTGAGTCTAAATTCCCAGGAAGGAGGGCTCTTCCAGCCCCCATTCTAGGAGCAGGGATGTAGGCCTCGCTGTGGCCACCAGATGGCGGGCTCGGGTTACTGGTCCCTGGGTAAACCTGCTCAGCCAAAGCTCGGAGGTGGCACCAGTCCCTAAGCCTTCTTTGGGGCTCTCACTTAAAAATTCCTTTCTCTGATGGGAACAGAGTGAAAGGAGGGAGGAAAAATTGCAATTACGATGTTTTTCTTATCAGTCCGAAGATCAAAAGTGCAAGAATGCAAGGGGACCTGAGCAAGGAGGTGGGTTTTTGTCCAAAGAGCTTAATAAGATGCCATACGAGCGCTTAATGGCAGCAGGCTGGAAAGGTGTGACGGTAGCCGGGGAGCCATACCCCACCGCGGCCACATGTTCCCAGTTTCTGGGCTGTCTGCGAGCCCTGTGGTCTTCAGTGCTTGGTCCGAGAGGGCAAGGATTATTATTGCCACGTTGACAGGAGACAAAGCAGAGAATCTAAGGAGTCAAGCATTTGTCTCAGATTCATCCGTGGTGAGGCCAGGATACAGGTGAACCTTCCAGAGGTGCTGGTCCGTAAGCTGAAACAGGCACGGGAGGAAGGAAACGGGCGAAGCAGACACCTCACTACCTCGGACGAGCCCAGCCACTGGGCAAATGCCCCTGCGAGTCAGTTCTGTGCTGGGCACTGCCTCGCACTGGCTCCATTGTGATCCTTTCGACAACCCTTGCGGGGGGAAGCGTTTAAAAGTGCCAACACTAAGGGCTCAGAAAGGTGAAAGGACCCGCCCAAATTTATAGAGAGAGCCGGGAGTCAACCTGAGGGATTCCCAGGTCAGACCCCCTGCTTCTCTTTCTACCCCAGGCGCTGCCCAGAGGTTCCAGCGTCCGAGACGCCGGCCCTGGGCGACCTTGGGCGAGGCCCCTCCTCAGACCCAGGGCAGTTGGACAGCAAGGACGAGGCCTTGGCAGTCCGGATGCGGGCCCCGGGTTCCGGGAGGCCAGCGGGGGCTCCCCTGCGCCCCGGGCGGGCGCCACGGCCAATATTGACTTTGGTAAACACCATTTTGCACGGAGCGCGGGCTGAGGGCGGGGGGCGCCCTGACCCGGGGGGCGGAGGCAGCGGCTCCGCATTTAGACGAGGCCATTAGCCGCGATCGATGGCTGCGCCGCGCGCTCCGGCCGCCGGGCGCTCCCAAATGAAGGTTAAGTTTGCTCTGCGCCCCGGCGCGGCCGGCCATGCGCCCGCATAATGGCCCGGGCCCCGCCGGCCCCACGCGCCCAGGTTAAGCGGGAGGCCGAGGAACCCCCGCACTGGCCGGCGGGAGGCGGGGAGGGCAGGCCGGCTGTGCGGGGTGGTTGGGCCCCAGGTGAGGCGCGCTGGCGGCTTACCGTGGGACCCTCTGAGGGCTTCCTTGCGCTCCCAGAGGTTGCAGAGTGTCTCTGTGCCAGGCCTTTGCTCCCCAGGAACCCCTTTGAATATGTGATCTGCTTGCGGGGTGCCAGAGTGGTGTGCACCCTCAAGGTTCCCCCCTGTCCCTGCTGCCCCTGGACCACTGGAGCTCCGTGCAGCTCTGGTTCTGCCCCTGCCCTGTCCACCTGGGACACCATCCTTGCCCCTCAGCCCCAGGCTCATCTTAGAAACAAGTGGGACAGGGAGAGCCTTGATCTGGCCCCGCAGGGATGTGTTCACACTGGCTTTGTGGCTGTGTGCATGGACTCGGTGTGGCTGCCCAGGTGTGCCCGGGACAGGTGCCCAGCAGTAGGTCGGAGTAAATCTGGACAGTTCCCTGCTGGAAATCCCCTGGGGCTCTGCAGCTTCCCCTGGGACACACCTGGTCCCTCCTCTCCTCATCTGTCACCCCCACCTTCACAGTGAGGCTGGTGGTCAGAGAGCATATTTAATGAATGCCTGAAAGTGCCCTGGGCGGCATGATGAATCACATTTATCCTCACACCTATTCTTTTCTCTACTTTTTACAAATGAGGAAACTGAGGCATAGAGAGGGGAAGCCACCTGCCCAGAACCTCCAAGTCAGCATGTGGAGGACTGAGACTCAAACCATACTCTCCCCCAAGGCACCCTGCTGCTGCTGGCCCTCTGGGGACAGGTGACCTAAAAGGCCAGCTCCACAGCAGGTAGGGGGTGAAGGGAAAGTTGTGTGAACCCACCAGGGTGGTGAGGTCCAGTCTGTTGATCTCTTTCCAGCTCCTGTTTTATCTCCCACCTTGCCGCTGAGCGCAGAGGCTCTGAGAGGGAAAGGCAGTTCCGCAAATGAGCATCAGAGCGGGGACTAAACCCGAGAGAGGCTGGGGCATGGGCGCTGGCTGCCTGTGGTGTGTGTCCTACTGGAGGGGGCTCTGGTTCCAGATGGCAGCCGAACCAGTGAGTATGACAGGGTCATGTGTGGGGACGGGGTGGGAGGGGAAAGAGACCCAGTCTCCCCACTGGGAAATGTGTAACCTGTTCTCCCTGGACAAGACTCGTGGCGCGGTCCCTCAGCAGAACACCAAGCCACATGGACTGCTGGGCGCTGAGCAGAAAGGTGATGCGGTGGGTCCGGGGGGTTTGCTGAGGTGGGCATTAGGGCATGTGGCACACGTGGCTGACCCTCCATGAACGATCAGCCTGCCCCAAATACCAGCTTTGTCCAGAAGGACCTGACCAGAGCTTCTGAGGAGTCAGGGAAGCAGGTGGCCTTCAAAGAAGGGGAATGGCCTCCTTTCTTCCCCCACTCACTCCAACACCCCAGCCCAGCCGCCACTATCTTGATTAGATAAGATCTAAGAGCCCCAGGCCTCTCCCCATGGTACCTCCGCCCTGGTAAATGAATGACCAATGTGTGAACCTGCAGGGAAGGGGCTTGGCCCTGAGCTCCATCCAGCACCGCAAGGCCGTGCCCCACAGAGGAGGGCCCACCACACCCAAAATCAGAGCTCTGGGAGCTGAGAGTTCACCACCAACGCTCTCATCTCATCATGATCCTTTGCTCTTCTCCCATCAGGGCCCAGAGAAGCAGAGTGACTTGCCCACTCACAAGCTTGAGTCCATGGATCCAGAACCGGGGTTCCTGATTCTCGGCCCCGGGTCTCTGTCCAGCATACCTGCCCTTGCACCAACACGCCTGACTTACCAACCAGCATCTTCCTGAGCATGGCTTAGACGGTCAGTCCCAGCTCTGCCCTCATCACTTGGCTTCGTGACCCTAAAGGAACAATTTCCCTCTCTGGGCCTCAGTTTACCCAACTGTAAAACAAAAGTGTTAAGCCGGTTACCTGAGATAAAAATCAAGGCACATCACCAGCAGTGCATACCTCTCTGGGAGGCCAAATTCCCCATCCGTCCCTGCCACTGCCCTTTTAACCAGATGTGACATTCTCTGTCCTAAAGTGAACTTGGAGGTGTCTGGGTGAGTGCCAGCAGTCGTGCAGGAGTGAGGAGTGGAAGGGGAGGTCTACTGGGGAAGGGATCCCCCATGTGCCGTGGGAACAGGGGTAGAAGCCCCTTGGACTCTGAGTCCGCACATCTCCCAGAGCCTCAAAATCATTCTGCTCTCTCCTGAGGTTTCTGTAAATGGGCCTTGACACCCCCCACCTCTTTCCCACCAGCACCATGCTGCTTATCAGTTTGGAATCTTAGGATGAAGAACAACCCATCCCCTGAGTAATTTAAAGTCCAGAGAGCTCTTGACCCAACCCAGTAAGCCAGTGGGAAGGCCTAGTGTGTCCACTCCCTGAGCTCAAAGGGGTCAGTTACAGATGCAGGGCTGTACCCAGAGGCCGTGAGCACCTCCCTGATCATCTCAGCCTCAGCCTGCACCCACGGTCACCACCCCCAAACCAGACCAGATCCTGGGGGCCTGCCCTGGCAGGTCCTGGCCCACAGCCTGGGCTGGGCTGGGCACTGTGGGCAGGACAGGGGTGAACCACACAAGGCCCTTCCACAGAGGAACCAGCAGTCTAATAGGGGAGAGAACATGACCAAAAAGAAAGGCGACATCACTAAGGAAATGGTTCTTTAAAAAACAAACAAACAGGAGCGCCTGGGTGGCTCAGTGGTTAAGCCGCTGCCTTCGGCTCAGGTCATGATCTCAGGGTCCTGGGATCGAGTCCCGCATCGGGCTCTCTGCTCAGCAGGGAGCCTGCTTCCTCCTCTCTCTCTCTCTCTGCCTGCCTCTCTGCCTACTTGTGATTTCTCTCTGTCAAATAAATAAATAAAATCTTTAAATAAATTAAATAAATAAATAAGTAAAAAACAAACAAACAAAAAAAAACTTATTTATTTATTTGTCAGAAAGAGAGAGAGAGAAAGCACAAATGCAGGCAGAGAGGCAGGCAGAGGTGGAGAGAGAGGCAGGCTCCCTGCTGAGCAAGGAGCCTGATGCGGGACTCAATCCCAGGACCCTGGGGTCATGACCTGAGCCGAAGGCAACAGCTTAACCCACTGAGCCACCCAGACATCCCTAAGGAAATAGTTCTTATGCTAGGTGCTGGGGACAGGCACAGGGGCGAGCGACCTACACGATCGCGTGTCATGGCGGAACAATGTTTTTACTCTAATATGTGATTACACATGGATAAGCGCAACCAAGGAAAAGCTCAGGGGACAATGAGCGCACTTAACAGGCCAAGGCAATGTTCTCTGAAGGTGGGGGACGCTTCCCTGAGGAGGGCCCAGCAGAGATGATATCTGTCGGAACCTGGGAACTCACCCCACAGGGGCCGGCTGTGACGGAAGCAGCATTCTCAGCAGGAGAATCACACATTCGGAGGCTCTTGGGTGGGAGGCAGTCTGGACCATTCGGATAACTAGAAAGGAGTCACTGTGGTCGGTGCAGAGGGCCCATGGGGCCCACAGTGAAAGATAAACCTGGAGAAGTCAGCAGATCCCTGGGCGCCCTGGGAAGGAACTAAATCTTATCCCGAAAGCAATAGCAAGCCACAGGTCAAACAACAGAACGGGCTGTGTTTTTAAAGAAGCCCGTTGGCGACAGTGTTGGGGATGGATGGTGCTGTGAACAACAGCAGAGAGGGCGCCAGTGAGGAGGCTGTTGTCTCAAGAAGGCGGAGGGCTGCGGGAGGCGATGTGGGTGCACAGTGGCTCGACAGGCTTTGGTGATGGGTAGGCTGGGGACATGTCAGGCTGACTGTCCTGGGGATGCGCCGTGGGCTGGCTGCTGATGCCAGGCACAGAGATGGAGCCTTGTAACGGGATTCTGTTCGGGCCTCATCTGCGTTTTCAGGTCCCTTCAAGACCCTTAAGTGAAGAGGTCAAGTAGGCAGTAAGGCACATGGTTTCTTAGCCGAGCGAGAGAGACATGTCCTTATCAGACAAATGGCCGCTGAAGCCAAGGGCATGGTGAAGTCTTGCGGGAAAAGGGGGTTGAGCACAATAAGAAGCAGGATAAAGGTAAAGGCCCAAGAGAAGAGGATGAGGCAGCAAAAGACCCAGGAGAAGGCAGTCAGATCAACCAAGCCTGGCCCCAAAGAGCGGACAGGCAATTCTGCCGACCTTCTACGAACCCCTCAGCAGTCCGAGATCCATCGCCTTCCTCCCAGCACGCCCGCCACTTCCATCGCCTTCCTCCCAGCACGCCCGCCACTTCCAAGCACAGCCCAGGTGTCATCTCCACGAGAGAGCATCCCTAACCCCTCCTTCCCAGAGCCCACAGGGCAGGAACAGGTGCTGGAGAGATTGCCGCTCAGCCTCCTCTGTGAGACACGGGCAGACAGCTCTCCAAATGCCTGTCTCCTCTGTCATCAGACCGAATGATAACGACTGTGCAGGGTTGTATTTCCTGTGACAATCCAATGACAAAATGCATATAAAACCTGTGGCTTGTAATAAGCCCTCCCTAAACAGAAGCCACCATGTTAGCTCTTGCCGTGTTGTACGGACATCACCTCTTTTTGTCTGTTACTCCTGACCTGCCGGAGAGCTCTATTACCTGACGGGGTTTGATCCATGCCAGCATGACCAGTGCCTGGCCTGGGACCCGGCATACAGGAAGGCTTCACTGAAAAAAGAGTGAAGGGGCAGAAGAGTTTGGTGGGAGCGAGAGAGTTCAGGGTAGACTTCCTGGAGGAGGGGGTCTGGAGCCAGGTTCAGGAGGTCCCCAGAGCCCCCTCCTAAGGCAGTGGAGTGGAGATACAAGGGGAAGAGAGAAGGATATGGTGGGGCATAAATTTTCCCAGCTGAGGGCTCTGAGAACCACATCTCACTCCAGCCACAACCTCCAAACCATGTAACCTCTTTGACCTTCAGGCAGCTGCCAACCCTGTTATTCTCCAGCTGAGCTGGACACAAAGCGAAACTCAAGTCCCTCCCTAGAGGCATCCCCACGAACCCCAGGCTGGACCCCACACCTGGGTTTATTTGTGTGGGATTAGCTGAATCTCGAAGTTGAGGCCTCCCAGCACTGGGCCTGCCTGGGCTGAGCAGAGCGGGTGGCCTCCTCTTCCATCCTGGGTGGGGGAGGGGGGTCACACCCTGGGCAGAACTTGGACTCCAGAGCTGGGCTGGAGTCCTGCTGCCCACTACACACAAAGGGCAAGTCTGAGAAACTGGGGAGTTTCTTCACCTCTCTGGGCCTCAGTTTATCTGCAGTCAGTGGTGGGGGGGCTACCAGGTAAATCACTGAGGGAGCAAGTTCTTACACAGTTAAAGTACAAAGGTCAAAGTAGGCCCAGAGGAAGGACACACACAGAGACTCACACGGTAAGCACAGCATGGCTGATGGTTTCCTCCTCTTTGACTTAGGATGGAACCGTGGCTTCGAGAGAGCCCACCCAAGAATGTACGTCAGCAGAGCCAGGGTTCAAACGAAGGGCCATCTGACCCTCAGGCCCACAGTGTCAGGTGGCAAAGGGGCACGGCAGTTCTCGGAGGAGGGCATCCCAACTTCTCGACTTGCTGCTACCCCTGTTTCATTTTTTTTTAATAATTTTTTTTTATTATGCTAGTCACCATACAGTATACCATTAGTTTCTGATGTAGTGTTCCATGATTGATTGTTTGCATATAACACCCAGTGCTTCAAGCAATTCATGCCCTCCTTAATATCCATCACCAGGCTTACCTATCCTCCCACCCCTCCCCTCTAAAGCCCTTAGTTTGACTCCCCGAGTCCATAGTCTCTCATGGTTCGTCTCTCCCTCTGCTCCCCCTACCACTTCGTTTTTCCCTTCCTTCTCTGAATGTCCTCTACATTATTCCTTAGGATCCCCAAGTAAGTGAAACCATCTGATAATCGACTCTCTCTGCTTGACTTACTTTAGTCAGCATAATCTCCTCCATGAGTTCCATCCATGTTCACACAAAAGTTGGGTATTCACGCTTTCCGATGGCTACATAACGTTCCGTTGTATATATGGACCACATCTTCTTTATCCATTCATCTGTTGAAGGGCATCTCAGCTCTTTTCACAGTTTGGCTATTGTGGACATTGCTGCTAAGAACATTGGGGTGCATATGGCCCTTCTTTTCACTACAGCTGTATCTTTGGGATAAATGTAGTGCAACTGCTGGGTCATAGAGTAGCTCTATTTGTAATGTTTTGAGGAAACTCCATGCTGTTTTCCAGAGTGGCTGCATCAGATTGCATTCCCACCAACGGTGTAGGAGGGTTCCCCTTTCTCCATAACCTCTCCAACTTTTGTTGTTTCCTGTCTTGTGAACTTGCCACTACCCCTGTTTCTAGCAAGTGCGAAGCTTGTGGCCTCCGGAAGGTCTGGCCACTCTCTCTGTCCCCCACTGGAAGTCCAGAGGGTTCTATGACTCATGGGCTAAACCCAGACCTCATTCTGGAGCATCCAGCCCAGGCCTGGCTGGGGTGTATTGAGTGAAAAAATGGATGAGTTTCCAACTCTTTCTAGAGTATCTATGAGAGAGAAAGAGTGAGATAAGCAAGTAAAAGTAAATGGGAAGACTGGGGGAAGTAAATTTAAATGATTCCTCTCTATTATCTGTTATCTATCTTTCCCTGTTCCAACACTGATAGGCCACCTGCCATGGCCCAGGCCTATGTGGGCTCTGTAGACACAAGGATGATGATATTTCAGGTGAATTTAGTGCTACCATGTGACTAGCACTGGCCTAAGCATTTTTCCATGGGTTTTCTCACTTACTATAACAACGCTAAATAGAAATTATTATTATCATTCCTATTTTACAAATCAGGAAACAGAAATTAAGTACCTTAGTCAGAGTAGCTTAGAAAGAGGTAGCGACCAGGTTTTTATCCGGGTACTCAAATTTCAGAGCTGGGCGGCGGGGGATGGGGGTTGTTCTCTGCCCCATCTAGCTCACTGGCCAATTGAACAAGTAAGACAGAAGACGGAAAAAAAGTATGGTAGCATGGAGTCTGGCACAGAGAAAGTACTTCCTCAATGTGATTATTATGACACGAATTTTGTTGTTGAAGTATTACCACAAAAACAATAATTTTGTTATCAGCACATCCTCTCTTTCTCTTGGTGTCTAATGAAAGAAAAAAGAAGAAAAGAAAGAAAGAGAGGAAGGGAGGGAGGGAAGAAGAGAAGGAAGGAAGGGAAAAGGAAAGAAGGAAGGAAGAGAGAGGAGAGAGGGAGAAAAGAAGGTCCTGTAGAAGGTAGCGAAGGCAGCCTGAATTTGACTAAGGAGAGAACTGAGGCCAAGGAGGGGGTGGGAACCCCAACCCTTCCAGTCCACCTAAACTAGAAGCTTTGTGTTGGTGAATGTGTAACACCAGCTTCAGACAGGGTAAGAGCCCCAGGGGCAGCCTCTGCCAATTTCGGCAGAGTAAAGACTCATGTTGGACTTGGAGCTCCCAAAGTGAGGTCACTGAAGAGTGGAGCTGGACAGAGATCATTACACGGGCTCTGGAGTGCAAACCACTTCCAGCACCCTGGCTGGAGCCCGGTTTCTGCAAGGAGCCTGGAGACGGCGGGGATGGGGGTAAGACAGTTGGCTGGAGGTGGGGGACAGAGGACAGAAGCCAGGTGGGGCCTGAATGCGGAGCCTGGAGATGCTGCAGGGTCCTTCCTCCCCATGTGCTCAGGTCATCACAGCACTTCTGACGCCCAGCTGGGCATGGGCATCAGTCCTCCTATCCTTCTCCAGAGCAAAAGCGCTCGTTCTAAATGCTCTCCAGTCACTTGTAAAGTTCAGACTTGGTGGGGCAGGGTGGGAAATGGTTTCCATTAACCTTGATGATCACAAGAGGCAGCGCAATGAGCACGGTTCTGCTGGCTTCGCAGCCCCTGAGGCAAGAGAGCCTCGGCTGGGCTCAGCTATTTCCCACCCTTGCCCCATCCAGACAGGTGGGCCAGGCGGGGCATCTCATGAGTACTGAATGGAGTTGCTTATCTGTTGAACCCTGGGTCCTTTTCTCTGCATATCCTTCCTCCTGTGGCCTCCCAGTGCTTCCAGTTAACTACTCCGAGGCCCAAATAGGAACCCAGGCAGAGCTGGTGGTCTCTGTAGAGGACCTTCCCCATCAGAGTGCCCGAAACTCCAGACTGGCTCTTCTTCTCCATTAAGCTGATGGTCTTGTATTTTAATTGTCCTACTGCTAGTGATGGTGGTACAAAATAACAGTTCACACATACACAAAAATAATAATAAAATATTTTAAAATAACAGCTTTGCTGACTCTAATATTTATGAACAGATTGCTCATGTGAGTTTATTGCTATCCCAAACAAATAAAAAAGAGTTAGATCCTACTATGTGCCAGGCATGGAATGTGTATTATACTTAATCCTCCTAGCAAACTGACCAAGAAAGTCATTATCTTTATGTTTGACTGATGAGTAAAGTTCTGCCTAGAAGGGTCTCAAATAACTTGGCTAAAGTCACCTGGCCAGTAGGTGACTGAACCAGAATGGGAACCAGGTGTATTTGTGTCCAATATTCTATTCTCCAATTCTACAATAATTAATTCTTCAGCTTGATGAGGAAAAGAGTCATGATAATTCTGAAAGAGTAGATGTAAGAGGAGCGTGTTTGTTTTCTTTTGCTATGTAACAAATTCCCACAAACTGTAGACCGGAAATCCAAATGGACTCATCTGGGTCCTCTGGTCAAGACCTCACAAGGTCAAAATCAAGGTGTCAGCTGGCTGGGTTCTTGTGGGGAGGCTCTGGAAGAATGTACTTCCAGGTTGTTGGCAAAATCTTGATCCTTGCAGGTATGGCCCAACATGTCCATCTCCTTGCTGACTTCAGCTCCTAAAGTCAAACACATTCGTTTTCACACGGTCTCCCCCATTTGTGAAGCCAGCAGCTGCAAGGCAAGTTCTCAGGCTCCTGTTCCCTCTAACATGTGCTCCTGTTGCATTTCTCTGACTAGTCCTGCCCTCAGCTGGAAAAAGCTCACTGCTTTTCACGGCTCATGTCATTTCAGTGGGGCCACCCAGATAATCCAGGGTAACTGCCCCATCTTAAGGTTGACTGCACCATAGAACATAGAGTGATCACAGGAGTCATTTTTCATCATATTCCCAATTTCAGGATTAGGCTTCCTTTGGGAAGCCATTTTAGAAATTCTGCCTACTACAATGGGTAGGCTTTGTAGAGGTGGAGGTTCTAAGGGCCCTCTCCAGGAAAGCAGGACTGGGATGGAGAGAGGCTTCCCCAGAGGCCTGAACGCACAGAAAGTACTGTGGGAGCACTGGGTGGCCAAAAGGAATGGACACAGACAAGGAGGTGTGTTCGATGGGGGGAGAAATAGGCAAGAGAGACAGAATAGAAATGCTAAGAGAGAATGCAGCCTTATATCTGTAGGGAAGTTCCAGTTCGCTCTGCTCCCTCGTGGTGGCTCCCAAAAAGATATTCAGTAAATATATGTGGAGGTAGAGGGCTATGTTGCCCAGTTGCCATGGAATGGGTTAAGTTGAGAGTCATTGAATAGGTAAGATTAGGACCAGGAAGGACTGAGTTGGGATGAATTTGATGGGATCACACAGATTGAGTTGGAAATAAATGACCTGTTTAGATTAAAAAGAGTTAGCATAGGCTGACTAGGATAGGTTGCCTGTTGTCTAGATGGGCTGAGGTGGAAAGAAGTGTGGGGGGGTGTATATTAGTAAAGGCTGGGTTCAGCCAGGCTCTACTTATCAGGGTCAGGCCAGACTGAACAGGCTTGGTTGAGTTGGAATGGTTTGGGGATGGACTGGCTTGGGCAGGTTAGGTTAGGTTAGGTTGCACAGACAGAATCCACTCTGGATAGTTTAAGCGGAAATAAATGTATGAATGGGTTTTTAATGGTTTACAGAAATCCTTGAAGAGCTACAGAAACAGATTCTAGGCTGCATCTTTGGGACCATCTCCCAAAGCCATGCTGTAGAACTGGACCACCAAGGCAGCTGCTCCTTTTCGAGGCCATCAGGAAGCCATCTGCCAAGTCGGGAAGCCACCCGTTGAGCTTCTGGCTCCAGAAACATGCTCCTCTGTATGTCCAAACCAGCGAAATGCACACCTCAGGATGAAAGCATAGACAGGGTCTGTCTTCAGGGGGAAAAAAATGTGATGAAAAGAAATTATTTGGGAAGATAACAGCAAAAGTGAGAAAATGTTGACAATCATTGAAGCTGGATGATAGGGATATAGGGATATAGGGCACACCGTACTGTTTGCATATGTTATTTTTGCAAATACTGTTTTGAATGGATATTTCATTTCCTGCCTTTCTGCCCATTTGCTTCACTTCCGAATGAATTGCTTTGCATGGGTGCATGCCGGTTGGTAAGCCCTCATCACCTCCAGTCCTCTAAGCATAGGGCAGTCCGGGAAATGTAGATTTTAGCTCTGCAGCTTCTGTGAGACTGAAGGGTGCATTAGAAGGAGAGAGGAACCCAGGCTGGACGAGCCAGTCTGCAGTATCTACCACCACTGAGCTGGGCAGGGAAGGGTTGGAATGAGTGGATTGGAAGAGGTTGGCCGGGGTTGGGTAGAAGGGTTGGACTGGGCTGAGTTGGAAGGTTTGGAATGTGTGTGGTGGAGCCAGACTGAGCTGGGTTGGGCGGTGTGGACAGGGGTTGGACGAAGATGGGTGATTTGCCCTGAGAGCCACTATGGTGCAGAAGCTCAGATACTGGCGCCAGGCTCTTCGCATCCAGCAAAGTGCGAGGCTTCCCAAAGCCAGAGATAGGGAAGGAACACTCGGAGGATAACAGTTTGCTCAGGAGCTCCTCTGTCCATGCCTCTCATTGGGCTTTCTCTGCATCTGGTCATGGAGTGTTTCCCCAGTTCAGCTCCACGTCCTCTGCCCTCCTTAAAATGAAACCTGTTTGCGCAAGAGCTCGAGAAACACATTCTCAGCAGAGAAACTTGAAGGGTGTGTTGTCTCCAGGCAAAACCAAACCCGAAGTCAGTGTATCAGAGACATGTGGTTTCCTCCCTTCATTCATTTCTGGTGGGAGGGGTTGTGGGTTTTATGGAATTCGGGACCAGTTCCGGAGTCCCACAGGTGCTATATTTACCGAGCCAAAGAAAACAGGTGCTGGCGAGCACACATGTTTACACACACCCAGAGTAATGCACATGAGCATGGGGCTTTCCAGTTTGCAACCCATTTTCAGTTTATATATATTCTCTCAGAATTGCACTGGGAGGCAGAAGTCATTATGTAATACCGGAAATGGAGATGTTCATGCTCAGAGAAGCCAAGTGGTTTGCTCAAAGACCCACAGCAGAGCTAGAATTCATGATTTTTTTTGGTGTACATGAACTCTGTCTCCCAAACTAGAATCCAGCCTCCATGAGGTTTGCAAATTTGCCCTCCTTGTTCATGGTTGTAACCTCGGAAACTAGAACAATCTTAGCACACAGTAGGTACTCAATATACATTTACTAAATAAATGAGACAAGAAACCCAACCCTCAGAAACTATGTTCATCCCACAATGACACACACACTCACACATGTGCACACACACACACACAGCTCCTGTGACACAGGCCCCTTGTTCTTCAAAGTCTTATCCTGTCTTTGCTCCCTGGAGTGGCCTGGATGAGGTCATGGACTCATGTGCCTTCTGACCCACAGGCTCAGTGTCAAGAGAAGAGAGACCTCTAGATTCAGACTTCCAAGCATGCCTGGCATCATACCGGCATGATGGGTACACGACAGATGTCAACCCGCTTTGTCACCTGCCTTCACTTCCACTCTCTTTTGAAGGACAGAGCAAAGGAGACCCCAGGCAATTCCATCTGGAAATCGGGCTTGCCCTTCCAAGAGAGGACAGGACGGGGTCTGAGACTATGTCTCAGCTCAGGTCCACCAGTCTGCAACTCTTCCTGCTCACCCCAGTCCTGCAAACAGCGCCCCTTTCAGTTTGTACAGGTAGCCCTGTGATGGAGGTTTCATTGTCCCCATTTTGCACATAAGGAAACTGAGACTCTTAAAGAAGAAGTAATTAAATTTTGCAAATCACATGGCTGCAGAGCACAAAGCCTGGATCAAAATCTAAGTCTGTGCGACTCTGTGGTTCATGGGTCTTAGTGACAGTAACCTCCAGACCATCCCCCAAAGGGGCACATCTCTCTTTTATTTCTGGGTTCTGGGAAGGGCAGGGACCCTGTCCCCTCTTCCCTGTATTCTGCCTCTGCTCTCAGCCTGGGTCAGCATAGGGTGGGGAGCGGGGGAGACATTTCTTACCACCTCCAACTGGTATTGACGGATGGAGTGACTATTGTAAATGCTACGGTGTTGTGTAATCAGTAGGAAAATGTGACTCTGTCCCAAGAGATGCCAATGGCATTTTGGAGAAAATCCTATCCTTGATTTTCTGGGCCTATTCAGTTGAAATGTCTGGGTGACAGGGACAGGCTGGGGGTTCTGATATGCAGGACCTGGGCAGGCGCTTGCTGCTCCAGCCCCTGCCTAGGAAAGTACACTGCACTGCACACAGGCTGGGGTGTGTGTGATTCTGGGTGTTCGTGCACATGGGAGCAGGACAGCATGAGGCTGGCGCTCTCGAGTCATGCTGGGGAACAGATCTCAACTCTGTCACTTAGTCCATCCTCATTTCCTCTACTGTAAAATGGAGAGGGGGAAAATGCCCAGCACGTTAATCCTCCAGGAGAGCAAGGCGAGAAGGTGCAGCTAGCACCTAGCACAAGCCTGGACCATGACTGATGCTCTGTAACTACCTGTTGAGTGAACACATGAATGAATGAACCAGTGAACAAGGGGATGCACGTACTGCACGGAGGCAGGAGCATGAGGCAACAGAAGGAGGACAGCACTTCTAGTCAGGAGACCCAGATTGGAGCCGTGTGTCACTTACTAGCTGAGTGACCTTGGGCAAGTCACTTAACCTCTCTGAGCTTCAGTTAATAATAGCAGTAATCTCTGCCTCTCGGGTTGTTGTGAGGATTCGGTCAGAGTGTGTGCTGGAACTGCTCTGTCAGTGGCAGGGCACTGTGCAAATGTTAGTTCTAATTATTCTCCACAATTATGACTGCTCCGCGGAAGGGCAAGTGTGTATGCCAGAGTAGAGAAGGGCTGTGCGTGAGGGTGGGCCTGTGACCAGGCTGTGTGTGCATGTGTATTGTGTGTGGATGTGTTTGGAGAACTGGGGCCATTAGAAAAACCATCATCCCTCTAAGTTGTTCTTTCTTTTGCTAAATTCAACCTGCCAGGCTGACATCGGAAGCAGGAATTAGTGGGAAGTCTGGGGGGACGGGATTAGTGGCTGAACTTTCTATTCCTGGAGACCCTCTTTTCTCAGGAGGTCAAAGCAATTTCCATATATTATCCTGCTGGCAGCTTGGGAAGGTCAGGGAAACGGCAAACACGTGACGTGAGTTCCTCAGATGGAGAAACCAAGGCAGGCAGGGCGGCGGCGGAGCTGACTCCTGCCCTGCTCCTGTTGGAGCCACCATCTAAAGGACTCTGCAGCCACCCAGGCCTGCCCCCAGCCACACCCACTGGCAACACTACATTCATGTACATTCATATGAGTGCTTATTGTAGTCCCCCTTCCTCCCATCAAGGGGTGGGGTGGGGGGAGCGGATGATTACAGCGGGGCCCAAGTCCCTGCCATGTTACACACAGCCATCAGAGGGTCATACTCTATCTCAATCTCCACCTTTCTGCCTCGGGCCAGCTGTTGCCTTAACTCCCCTCTAGCAGCCCTTCAAGTTCAGTGCACCTCTTCCAGGAAGCCTGCCTGATTGCCCCAGCTGGCAGATGGAGAACTTATTCTTCTTTGAGCTACTGGAGTGAAGGGACCCAGAGAAGGGGCTTGAAGGCCCAGTTACATTGCAGGAAATGCTCTCTGAAACTGATCAGAATCAGAGTGACCCAGATAGATGTGCTATAAATGCGGAGCTGGTAAGAACTTTCAGGGATTAGGGGTTAAGGGATAATTCTCAAAGTTTGGTCCACAGACCAGCAGCATCAGCATCATCCAGGAACTTTTTAGAAATGTCAATTCTGCTTGCAATCAGAAACCCCAGAAGGAGGGGCAACAACTTCAGCTGACTCTGACTCTAGAAGTCTGGGAACCACTAGGCTCAGGCTGCCCTACCCCCCTGCACTTGGGACTCAGGCGCTGGCCCTCCCAGCCAGGGCTCAGGAAACCTCACCTTCACCAAACGGGTTTTGGTTCACCTTAAGGAGGGCTCCTGCCCCAGATCCACAGTCTGGCACAGATGGAGGGGCTTACAGCTTTCTTTTCTGTTCTCATCACTCTGCCCTGGTATGTCTCCCGTCCTCAGCCCTTCCACTGTGTCCCCACTAGGTGCCCCAGAGACCCTGCCTCCCTCTTGAGTCTTACCTCTATAGACCAACGACCCTACCCGCTCCCTCCTCCTTTCTTCATTTTCTCCTCAAGACCTGGACCTCACAGCCGCAGCCTCCTTGCCCCTGGGTCTCTGGAGCCCCCTGTTTGGCCCCAGGGAAATGGCTTGTGTCTCAGGGCTTGTATGTCCCCACCTATAATGAGGAGGTGGCCTCCCATGATAGGCCCAAGGACCTGGATATGGTCACTGGGTTTCAGGGCTGTGGACATAGGCAACCAGCTGCTGCTCTTAAGTCCCAGTAGTAGCCAGCCCCCTGAGATGGCAGGCTCATACTGACCCCAGGAGGGGTACAGTCCTCTGACCCTTTTCCCCTCCCAGTCACCGCAACTGCCTCCTTCCCTGATGAAGGTGCAGACACAGGTCACTCCACTCCATTCTCTGTACACCCCCCAGCCCTAGTAAGCCCCCTCTCCCCCAACAATCTTGAAAGGTGCCATTACCCCTGTTTTTTAGATTCATAACTGAGGCCCAGAGAGTTTCTGTGGTTTGCTTGAGATCCCACAGCCCTCATGAGACTGAAGTTCGAATACATGTCTGACTCCAAGTCCTTTTTCTCAGCCTCGGAGATACCACGAAGTCCACCAGCGCCGTGGAGGTGGGTCCAGTCTGTGTGCCGCTGACTCCAGTACTGGCCAGTGAGTGGCCTTGGGTCTGCCTTGGTTGCCCCATCTGTATACTGGGAATAACAATTCCTGCCCTGCCAGCCTCCCTGGGCTTCTATAAAGAACAAGAGAGGTGGAAAGGCAGGGAAAACCATGACGTCCCAACTCTGGGACCTGGTATGCATCCTGCCTTACAGTTTAATGAGTATGGTAGAGGAAGCGTGTCACTCTAGCACCTCGTGTCACCTGCAGCTCATCAACCATGTCCTGCACAAGGGCAAACTGAAGGGGAAGAATCAGATGCCCCGAGTCCAGAGTCCCGCAAGATGCCCGGGGCCGGCCTGTCCAGGTACGGGGTGCGCCTCCGGCCATGAGCGCAAGGAGGCGCCATGGGCCCACCGCGAGCCCGGGCCGCGGGACCGCAGACAGCGACAACTGTTCAGGATCTGCACACCGGCTCGCAGCTCCCCAGCTTCGCAGAGAGCCAGAGGTGCCTGGGGTTCCAGAGGCGCCCAGGAGCGGAGCAGGAGAATGAGCAGAGGCTGAACTTTAAATGTGAAGTCCAGAAAACCAGATGCCTGTCCCCGCTGTGTGACCTCTAATGAAACATTTGGCCTCTCTGAGCTGCATCTATAAATATAGAAATATAATTCCCTCCCCCTCAGCCACTGCAACACAGTCGGCCAAAGGCTCCTAAAGCTACGAAATGAGATCGCTGATTCAGGCTAGCAGGGCAAACTAGCCCCATTCATACAGGAGGAATTCGTGCCTTTCTGGGTCCCCCTGGACTGAGCATCTGAAGCCCTCAGTCAAAGCGGGCCTGTTGCCGCATTCCCGTTTCGTGGACGCGCAAACGAAGGCTCAGGGAAGTCAGTCTTTCGGAGGTGGTGTGGCTCATCCGGGTAGGGTCTCCCGACGCCAGCACCAGACTCTGTCCCTTTCTCGTCCAGCAGGCACTCCCTGGGAGCACTGTGCTCGGGTGACAGAGTATCGACAGCCGCCTCGGATCTTCCACAGAGAGGGATGCTCTGAAGGAGGCCGCGACGATAAGAGAAGCCCAAGGGTCCAAATGCTCCGACCCACCACGCCCGGGACGGCTCGGCCAAGGCCAATGGGAGTTGCGACCCAGTTCTGGTCCTGGCTTCTAATCCGCGATGACCCTCCGGCCGCGGGCTTCCCGGACCCCTCCCGCCCGTGTGTGTGTGCTCGCGGCCCGCGTAAGGCAGAGGGCTCAGCGGGCTCCCGGGCCCGGGCTCTCCGCCTGTGCGCCCTTCCGCAGGCTCAGCCCGAGCTCCGCGGGCCAAGCCCTTCTGCTGGGGCGGGATCGCGGGGCTCAGCCCGGGGGAGGTGGCCCGCCCCGCTGCACTCCCGAGCCCTTCGCTGCGGCTGTTTGCGCACGTGTAATTAGCTCTTATTATCCAGGCTTTCGGTTCGCGGGCTCCGGGCCTGAGAGCCGCTGCCGCGGGGAACTCCGCCGTGGATTCACTGACCCTCCGCAGGGGCCCCTCGGCCCGGGCCGGGGGACAGCTGTATCCGAATCCTCGGTCCCTTGCGTCGGGCGCCCGTGTGCGCCCCTGTGTGTCCCAGTGTCTACGAGACCACCACGTGCCGACACATGAGCGTCTTTGTGTGTCCAAGGCTGTGTCTACACCCGCACGCTGGAGGACGAGGCTGGGGGAGGTGCGCTGGAACCCCGCGCAGATGCGGAGAGGAGGCGTAGGGGGATGGGGAGACGAGATGATTCTCAGCTGCGAAGGAAAGAAGAGCTCGCGGTCGCGCTTTCTCCCGCTGCATAAGCATGAGCCCGGAGGGGCAGCGGCACGACCGAAAATTCCTCCATTCCCCTGGACTTTTGCTGTGACAGCCCAGCTGAGGTGTCGCTGACCGAGCTCACTTCCCTGGGCCCAGCAGCCGTTTAGACCTGCCGCCACTTCTCGTCTGAGCGGTCCCCGGGCACTCTTCTTTACAGGTGGTAGAGCCAGGGCCCAGAGCGCTTAGGGCACTCGCTCTAGGCAGTGGGCAGGCCCGGGGCATCACTCTTCACTTGCTGGGCTGGGCAACAGGTTTGCGGGGACCCGGGGCTGGCTTAACGCCCCTGACTCCCGGGTTCTCTTCTCTCAGATATAGGATCCCTAGCCCTCGGTGACCCGGGTCCTGCGTACCGGGTCCTGAGTACCCAGGCTGCCACCCAGCGCGTTCCTCTGTCTCTCTCCGGGTGGCCAGTTCGGCCTTTTCTACGTTGAAGGGAATCAGAGAGCTCAGCCCCACCTTAGTTGTCCTCTGGGGTCTCCCCCTCCCCCGGCAGGATTTCTCAGCACACGCGCCCTGACTCTAGGGCCTTGTGTCCCTCTCTTTCCTTTCCAGGGTTCCGTGTGTGCCTGGGTCCCGGCCTCTAGTGAGTCCCTCTCCCAGTCTCTCTTGCTTTCTGACCCAGTTTACTCGTTCCCCCGTGTCTCGCTGTCCCTTTGTCTCTGTCTCTGCCTCTCATCGGATCTCGGCCTGTAAAACACACAATCCACCCCCCCCCCCCCGCCCCCCACAAAGGAACACACACCGGCAGAATCCGCCTTTTCAATAAAAAACGACAACTGGGAAACAGAGTGAATTAAAAAGCATTAACTTAAAAACAATCCATGTGTCTGCAAATGCGTTCCAAATGGCAGTCCTTGGGGGGGGAATAGAAGGGGGGGGTGGGAGGAGGGGGAGTGTCGGCCACATGTTCTGGAGCCCCAGACAGAAAGCGTAGGGGGCTCAGGGCCTAGTGGTAGACCCCTCCCACTAGCCACCTGGGACGGCAGGGTCTGCGGGAAGGGGGCTTCATCTATGCTCTCACCCTCAAGGACCCCCACCTGGTTCCCTAGACCTTCCTTGCAGTTCTGGCATCTGCTGGTGGCTCCTACCCCCAGTGCCTCCAAACCTCCCTAGGCTGACCCCAGCTCTCCCTTTGTACCAGCCCACCTCATACCCATGGGCGGATTCCTCCCTCATCATCCCACCCCCAGTCTTCAACCCCGTACTCCCCGTCTTGCCCTGCCCACCCTTATTCTGCCCTCCTGCCCTGAGACCACCCAGCAACCCTGGCTCAGTAGAAGTGGTTAGAACAAAGCTTTCCTTGGCCTGAAGAGACTCCCCTGGGAGCCGCCGAAGAAAGGGCGCTCCAGTCCCGGTACCTGCAATTGATCTATCACCCCGGAAGCTAATCCAAGTTTGTCTCTAAAGACCCTCCTCTCCCAGAGGTAGAAGTAGGATGCTGTGCTTTGAAACCCCTCATCAAGTAAGGCCACTCCCCTTCCCATGGAAGTATGTCCTGCTGCCACCCTGTCCACTCTATAGACAACCTTCTTTTACTCCTTTTCCCTGGGAAGTGGAAGGATTGGAGTCCATCAATCAGGACATAATTAGAGAAGATGGGACTGGGCGGGGTGCCCAGATTCTACTGCTTTCTCAGTGTCTTCTCAACTGAGAAGGAAACTCTGACCATAAACCAGATGGGAGGAAGATCTGGATTCTTAGTCTTGCTCAGCTAATGATAATGACAAATGATAGAACAGTAATCCTAATAACAGAGCAATGATAATGACAAATGATAGAACAGTAATCCTAATAACAGAGCAAACACTTATGGAGCTCCTGCTGTGTGCTCTCCATACATTAGCTCAAAGAAATCACTAAAAGCTCTATGACTTTGAGCAACAGGATGCCCTTCCTGGGCCTCAGTTTCCCTATCTGTAGCAGGAAGGGGTAGGACCTTCCAGTTTAGGTAGTGAGTCTGAAACATCTGTGATTGATCCAAAATCTGGACAAGGTGTGTTTGTTGTCACCATTCCTATCTGTTTAATGAAAATACAAGGAAGTCAGCCAAGAAAAAGCTGGCTCCCAGTTAGTCCATGTTCTCGGAAAAACAAATTAAAAACAAAAAAGTCATCACTTTAAAAAATCCTAGAGTTCTCGCCCAAATTATTCTTCCTCCTAATAGTCAACGGTGAGCTGTTCAATTCTACTTTTATTTTTAATGATAAAATGGTTCTGGGCTCCTTATACAAGGGAGACTTTCCCAACTCTCTTGACAACCACCGTATCAGAAACCTTACGGATGGTTTACCAGATCTGGAGGAGCCCAATATGAGGCTGGACACTGGTGACTCTAACAGAACAATTCTGATTTGCATGTGATTTCTGAATCTGGTATCAGATATCTGGTATCTCATCTGATCTAGCCTCGTCATACCTGATCCTGATCTGAGACCGTGACTGAGAATCAGGCTGGGTTCTGAGAATCCTTTTTGACCGTTTCTCTGTCTCTATCCTGCCTGTTGCCCTCACTCTCCGTGTGCTCTTACACACTTGTTCCAGGGAGGCTGTGAAGGTGCTTTGAAGCATGCATGTAAGTCTAGGTGTGTGTGTATGCACATGTATGTGCAGGCGTGTGTTTTTCATGTGGGCCCATGGGTACAGGTCTCAGGGGATCTGATGGATACTTGGTGAGTGGATGTGCCGAATGAGGGCCTCTACCACTCTGTTTACATATGTGGGTCTCCGAGGGTGGGGGCCCATGAATCTGGGCAAATTTGTGTGCCTGAGACTTTGTGTTTTGTTTATGTAAGAGGGGAGATACGTGTGCAGACAAGTCCTGTGTGCTGGCCCTAACATACCTGTCATTTTCCCCACAAAGAGGGCAGAAGTTTCTATGGAGAAGCCGCTCAGTCCAGGCCCCCGAAATGCCAGTTGGGCAGCCTCCAGGCTCCAGAGCTAGCAGCCAGAGCTCCTCTCCCGGTTGGGGAAGAGGAACAACAGAATTTGAGCATAAACACAGATCTCTGTGCTGAGCATTCTAATTCAGCAAGTCAAGTAGAAAGCCCAGGCAGCCACCTGGTAATTAGCCACCCTGGGGAAAAAATTGCCTGCATTGGAGTGGATAATGTGTTTGCCTGTTTCCGTGGGATCCTTGACCACCTGAATGCCCCCCACCTCCCTCCTATCCTCTCCCATGGGTCTGTCTCCCTGCACTGCCAGCTCAGAAAGACGGTGCAGCATTTCGCTCTAATACATCGGCTTTTTCAAACAGGCCAATTGCTAAGCAAATGTCATTTGGGCAGAAGCTCGGAAGGCTATAAATGAGATAAATGATCCATTTGAATAGATGAAGATGGGTCCCAAGCTGAATGAAGATGAGCTAATAAAGTCCCCCACAACATCAAGGACAGGTTCCACATCCCCTAGCCAGGGAAACTGCTCTCAGAGGCCGGTGCTCCTCTGCAGTGTAGAACACAGCCCACAGTACATACAGCTGAGGAGTGAGGCTTACCAGATGCCCCATCCCAGAAAGCCTCAGAGCCCCTCTACCCAGGTCCCTTCAGCAGCTGCCATGGGCTGGGGGGAGCAGGAGCCCTGCCAGGGTGGCCTGAGGGACACCTGCCTACTGTGGTTGGAGTCATGCCCTCCCCTCACTCATACACACATATGTATACCCACGTTGCTCATGGATACACCCACTCTTGCAGCCTGAGCCCATGACTCTAACCCGTGCTTGGCTCTCAGCTCTCATGTACACATTAGGTCTGCCATGCATTTAAAAGGATCAGCGTACACCAAATGGACAGTAAACGTTTTTTAAAAATTGTATTTATTTATTTGACACTCAGAGATCACAAGTAGGCAGAGAGGCAGGCAGAGAGAGAGGGGGAAGCAGGCTCCCCACTGAGCAGAGAGCCCGATGCAGGACTCGATCCCAGGACCCTGAGATCATGACCTGAGCCGAAGGCAGAGGCTTAACCCACTGAGCCACCCAGGCGCCCCTGGACAGTTAACTTTTAATTAGATCTTGTGGAACACCTATGCATCAGAATGGGGAAAGACTATCTATAACAGATTCATGGGAGTCCAAAGTAAGCCTCTCCTGATCCTGGCCTTGGCAGGCATTTCTAAGACATGTATATTAATCTCTAAGGGGGCTGGAACATGTAGCCTCAAGAGAGGTCATTGAGCAAACATGACTAAGATGGAGGGCAAAAGATGGAGTGATAGCATCAGCACTCCTACACATACGTTGAAGCCCTAACTTCCAATGTGATGGTTTTAGGAGGTGGAATCTTTGAGAAGTAATTAGGTTTAGATGAGTCGTGAGGGTGGGTCCTCTGAATGGAATTAGTGTCCTTATAAGAAAAGGAAGAGAGACCAGAGCGCTTCCTCTTTCTCTGCCCTGTGAAGACACAGTGAGAAGGTGGCCTTGTGCAAGCTAAGAAAAGGGCCCTTACCAGGGACCAAATCCTTGACCTTGGATTTCTCAGCCTTCAGAACTACGAGAAAATAAAAGTCTACTGTTTGTTACCCAGTCTGTGGTATTTTGTCATGGCAGCCAAGCAGACCAGTACAGAAAAGAACCAGGAATTATACTTGCACACAATTGCAGATATCGATTCACATATGAATACCGATTATTGCTTTACTCGTAGAAAGTAATGCCATGTGTGCCCTTCCCACCATTACGGCTGCTTATCACTGTGCCGAGTGTTTTACAGACTTTACCCTATTCTCAAGATAGCCCCAAGACGGACCATCTATTGGCTCCATTTTCTCCAAAGGATTAACTCTTGAATAACATGCTTGGAGTTGGTTGCACAACCACTAAATGACAGAGTCAGGATTTGAACCCAGGTCTCTTAACTGCAGTGTGATGCTCTGTAGGGAGGATAGTGATCCCGGCCCTCAAAGCTGGGGGGAGCACTCCTGCTGTGCCCGTGAGACCAAAGCTTCCATTCCCCAGGGCCACCTGACTTGTTCAGCCTTGCACCTTATAACCCAATTACCATAATTGGTACAGCTGTCTCCCAGAGCTGCAGATCCACAGGCATCCCTGAAGCCATTGAAGAATTGGCTTGTAACTTTTGTTCAAAAGAATGACCATGATACAGTAATAACCTAAGTTGATTTTCATGTATCAACTCAGCTAAAGAACAAGGTTTTGCTCCAGTGTCGGCATTTTCTGAAATACAAGATGATTTTATTCTCAACACAAAGTCATTTTTTGTATTATTCCAGCTACATGTTTTGAATTAATAGTGAGACCATTTAATGGTGCACTTGGACGTGATCTCTAGCTGCAGCACCCCCACCCACACCCACACCCAGACTCCTGCATGTCCAGCTCAACGGAGCCCCACCTCTCCTGGGCTCCCCTTTCCCTCCCTCCTGAAGCCCCTCGTGCCTGCCCAGAGCTGTCCTGAGGATATCCCGGAGTCTTCATCAAGCTTGAGCGGCAGAAGGGCCTACAGACATGTCCCATCCTTCCAGCTCTGGACCCGTACCCTGGCTGGCTTCCTCGGAAGAAAAATGAAGGTCTTCCTGACAGGCAAGCATAAATATTTTCTTTCCCAGCCTGGCTCAGATGGGGATATTTGCTGTTAATAAAGTGGCAGCTGGCTATCTGGGAGTGTCTGAACGTGGCCTTCCCTGGCAGGGAGCGTGACATCCATCTCTGTCGGCACCCCGTCAGAAGACAAGACTCTGCTGGCCCGCTTCCTCTGGAATGTGCCTCAGATGGCAGAAAGCGGGCAGGGAGCACTCGCGTCACGCCGGCCTCAGCTTCTATCTTTCTCTTGAAGGGCTGGGAGGTGCAGCCGGGGTTTGCTGCTCTTGGCAAGCACGTCTATCAGGAGTGTGGCCATCAGGTACCCAGCAAGGCTCTTTGTTTAAGCCCCACAGCAAGCAGTGCAACTTTATTTATGGGGACAGGAGGGGCTGTGCTGGAGCAGACCGGGTCTCCCCGCTTTGAAAGGTGCTCAAACCAGAAAGGGCAACACGACGTAATGGGAAATCGTGCTTTTCTTTGCAGCATGTGGCCTGGAAATGGAGCTGCGAGGCCCGGAAAGGTTCTGAAATAACATTTCGGGCTGGAGTTCTCCCTGCCCCCACCTGGAAATAGGTGTTGGGATGGAAAACAGGGCACCTCTCCTCACCACTCATCACCAGCCAGAGCTGTTTGAAATGAAAACAAAAAATTCTTCTTTAAAAGAAAATGTGTTTTCCAAAGTGCTATGAATTCTCTTCTAAACTTCCAAGTCCACGAAGACCGTGTGGAGGCCCGATTCACGGCTTGGAGCTAGGGAAACTGTTCTGGGAATGAAGACGGCTCTTGGGGTTAGGCATCATCAGCCCCCAGGTTACTGGGGTCGCTCTGTGGCAAGATAAACACTTGATGAGTGCTAGACCTGAAGGTGATAAAAAGATACTAAGATTTCAGGTCAAATCTTGGCTGCAGATTACCTTGGGAGAGTTATTCAACCTTCCTGTGTTTAGTTTTCCTATATGTAAGATGGGGACAAGAACACAGATTTCACAGTGCCCACTGTAGCACGTGACTGCTCATCAGGGCTGGGCAATGTGTTGGATTTTGCTGAAGGAGCTCACAGAGGTTCCCTACAGCCTGCAGCATAAGGCAGAGCTCCTCAGTTTTGCAGTTAATACCTTTTGGGATCTGACCCAACCAATTCTCCCACCCATGCCGCCAAGTCTGAGCTCCCCATGGTTTCTCAGTTCATGACACACTGCTGCCATTCCTATGTGCTGGTCCATGCTGTTCCACACACTGCTACACCATGCAACTGCCCACTCCCGCCTCATTGTACCTTCCACCTGGATGCCCATGTCTTCAGAGATGACAGTAACTACCAGTTACTGCGTGCCATGGATCTGATGCTTCTCCTATACTGTCTTAGATCTTTAGTTCACGAGGTCAGGAAAGACAGAGTCAGGAGAAAGAAAAGAGGGGACCAGTAAAGAGTTTCCAGAAAGGGCATCCTATGGTCATATATATCATAGAGGAAAGATCACGTTGGGCCAGAGAGGCAGCTAGGGGTCAGGAGGAGGCTGGGGTCAGGGAGGAGGCTGAGGGATCAGGAAAGAGGCTGAGAAGAGAGGACAGTGGCTGTGACTTTTCGAAGGAGAGGTGGGGCTGGAGCCGGGCCTCTGCTTCACTTACCCATCCAGTACCTATTTTATGGGCAGGCTCTACCCCTGTGGCTGGGATCCAGTTGTGAACAAAGCAGTGCAAAATCCCTGCGCTCCTTCAGGAGAAACAGATACCAAACAAAATAACTAAGGAAAACATACAGTGCATTAGATCAGGACGAGTGCTATAAAGAAAATCCGAAGGAAGGGAGAGGGATACAGAAGGAAGAAGCCAGAGATAAAATTACAGGTCCATGGTGGGCAGCAAGATGGCATCTGCCAGCAGGTCGTTCAGGTAGTCAAGCCACATACTCCATTAATAAGATTCCCTGACAGAAGAGACAATCCTAAACCTAATGTATCAGAAGTTTTGAGATCAGCTGGACTACCATCTCACTCTTCTTCAATTTCACAGCATTCTAAAGGAAGTAAATCACCAGATTTGCTGATGCATCAGGGTCCACCAGATACTGCAGAAATAATAAAAACATTACCTCAGAAATACAGAAGGAAACTTGTATCTCAAGAAGAAATTGAATTTATCCAACGTGGAGGTCCGGAATAATCACTGACAGTGTGGCTGCTATTTGTCATCAGACAAAAAAATAGTCTTTACAATAAAGACTGTCCAAAAATCCAAAATGGCACATGAGAAATTATATAGCAAACAACTTGAATACTCTGCAAAAAGAAAAAAAATGAAATATAAAAAATTTAGATGGACAGTTGTATCTTCTAATATATGTATCTTGGTCAGCTTCTGCAAAAGCTTACCTAATTGTTTATATGCTTATTAAAGTATACATTTTTAAATGTTAAAAAAAAAAATTACAGGTCCAGTGGCCACAGAAGGTCTTAGGGTAACTTTTAAGAAGAGGCCCCAAGGAATTGAGAGGGGGCTGGTCTGCCAATGCCTGGGAATACATCCCTGGCAGAGGGTTGGCAGAGAGACAGGGGAGCCCAAAGCCTCCCAGCTGAGGCTGTGGGCATGCCCCAGGAACAGGGAGGAAGCCAGGGGGTTGGAGGGGGGCTCAAGACGAAGAGGATGAGGCAAGGTGAAAGAGATGAAAAAAGGCCTTGACTTAAGGAGCAAAGACTCCTTAAGGCCGTTGGAGTCAGCACCCTAAGGGTGTGCCTTGGGCAGACCCCTCCTGGAGCCTGATTCTCACCGCAGAGGGTACATGTGGTGCTGGGCGTCACTGTGAAAGCCTTGAGGTTCATTCCTCGCACTGTGGAAAATCAGACCCTGAAAGCCCTGAGATTCTACATGCTAAGTTCTGCAGCCTTTTCCAAGGTAGACTTTCCATTCTGGAGGTGCTGAGACAGTGCCGATGGCGCTGACCTCGGGGTGCAGAGGGCCTGGCTACGGGCGAGGAGCTGACTTGGGGCAACCCTGGCCTCTAGGCCTCGGGGCCATAAACACTAGGTCACGTGGCACGGATTCTTGTCCTGGTGAGATTAACCTTCATCCTTCATTCCTTCATTTATGCTCCTCGATATTCATTTACACATTCATGCCCTCCCTTATTCTGTTAGCAATCTCCTGTCTTCACTCATTCCACACACACTCACTTACTTACTTATTAATTTTCCTCTCCCATGGCATTTTATCCCAAGAGTAACTAAATAAGTGCTAGACCGGGGAGCTTTCTGTAAGGCTGACTTCTCAGCTAAAAGGTAAGGGCACGAGGGCAGAGAAAGCATGTCTCGTTCATGGCTTACATCAGCGCTTGGCCCCCGGCCTGGCCCATGATAGGTACTCTGTAAATGGCTACCCGTACCCCTTCATTCACGGCCCACCCATTCACGCCTTCATGTGTTATCAAACCTCTGCTGGGGCCAAAATCTCAGCCTGGCACATTTTAGGAGAGGGATAAGAAAAAAGAAAATAGAGAGAGAAGAGTTTACCTGAGCTCATCACCCATCCATTCATTTATTCATTCTTCAGGAAACATTTACTGATATTACTCAGGTTCAAAGTCTTTGCCAGAAATTCCTTCACTGAGGAGGATCAAGGGAAGGCTGAGGTTGGGCCAGAGCTGGATCTCAAAGAACAGGTAAAATTCCAGGAATGGCAGGGAGGAGGTGTAGTCAGGGAGAGGCAATGGAATCAACAGAGACTTTGAGAAACTTCCCAGCTTGGCGTGTTCTGGTGGCAAATGGTGCTTTGCCTGGTAGGATGCTAGGGGCTGCGTGCTATCAGGAGAGCTTAGAGCAAATCACGGAGGGCTTTCATTGCCAGGTAGAGGGTTTGCTGTGCTCCAGGGGACACTGACTTGGGCCTTTTCCAAATGCGGGGGAAGGGCAAGGAAGCACCAAAGATCTCAAGTCCGTTGTTCCTGGTGCGGTGGGAGGCCCCATTTGCCCTAAGAGGAGACAAAAGCCTTCAAAAGATGCCTAAGGTTCCCCAACAGGACACACCAATGCAACAGGCTCTTACAAAGCCCTGCGATAACCTTAATGCAAATGAACTGAGGTATGTGGCCCACATTTCTCTCCCCTCGTACACGAGAAGGTGGAAAGCAGGAGAGTATTTAGGGGCAGAGAGCTAGGTGTCTGGACCCATCAGAACCTCCTGGGGTCCTCTCGGGAGCAGTGGGGGTTTCCATGGAAGCGTGGGGCCTGGGCCACAAGGGCCCTTAAGCTCATTAGGGAGCCTGTCTTAGCGCTAAATGACATAGTGTCAACTGTGTGGGTGCCACAGTACCAGCCAGCAGGTGTGGACAAAGGGTGCTCAGCCTCTAACCCTGCTGCTTCTCTAGTCTTCTGGGCCCTGCTGGGGCCCCCGCAGAGCTCCTGGCCTCCTTTTGGCCCCCTAACCAACAGAATTTACTCCCGGATTTAGGTTTCCCGGGGACCTGAGTTCATCCAGCTGGGCAGGAAGGAGAGTAAACATGAAACAATGACAAAACCATTGGGATAACTTAAATGCTTATTCTCTCCCACATCAATGCATTCAGCTCACAAAGCACCTTCGTGATCCTGATCTCATTGGATCCTCGTAAGAAGCTGAGGGGATGGGTGGGTGAGGAGGGTTATAATGCCCATTTTAAAAATGAGAGAACTGAAGCCTAGGGAAGTAAAGTGATCTTTCCCGAAGTCACGCCTCCGTTGATGTGTTCTGCTTCAAATCTCTGAACCAGTAAGAGCACGACATCCTGGCTTCGTGAAGATGGTGCATGTCCTCAACGTGAATGGCGCTAAGTGATTTCTGTGGTTGCCATGTGGCTTTGGAGGAAACTGTGTGCTTTCCTCCTACTTTCTTATGACCTGTGCATTACAAGCTGAGACAACAATCTGTGGTGGAGTCAGGGCTCAGCAGTGTGGGGATCAAGGCTCAGTATGTGACTAGGATCTGGTTCAGCTGAGCCAAGAACCTGGGTCTAGTCATCCCGACCTTAGTCCAGTGTCATTGCCACCTTACCTGCCCAGATCTGACCTGGGATCCTCCCATCTGGGGAGGCAGCCTCTGCATCTGGTGTCAGAAGGTGTGAAAAAGGATCCCCTAGCCCCCTGTCATGTCCTCCTCTCCACCCTGGGGGTCTCCTCCGCTTCCACATCTTGTAACTTTGGAATTGACAAGGCGTGCCAACTGTCAAGGCCCTGGGACAATTACACACCTGCTCCCACCTTAGGAAAGCACCCTCCCTATCCCAGTGTTCACCAGTGGCCTAGAAGGGGAGGCAGAGGCACACGATGGGATCTCTTGGGTGCTATGAAAAACTGTAAGAGGAAAATCACTGAGAAGGTGACAGAAGGGAGAAATCAAAGACAAGCTGCATTCTGGAAAGGAACGGGGGAGAGTTCCTGGTCAACCTGATGATCGTATTCTGAAACTCTGGCTTCTGAAGGACTCCAGTCTGACTCCAACCATTCATCAGAGCTCAGTCTGGTGTGAGAAACTTTATGGCATTTGCTTGCTTTATTGGCTCCTCGGAAGAGGATACGAGGCCTAAGCAGCTCTCTGGAGACAGGACCCCTCAAGGGAAAGCTAAGATTCATGGTTTCCGGAAACTCTCAAGGTTACTCAAGGCCGGGCAGAGCGCCCTCTCCTCTGCTGCCAGTTATGAGAGAAGGAGGACCTAGAGGTAAAGAAAACTGCAGCACTATGGTGGGAACCATTCCCCACAATGCCTTCTCTTCTGTCACCTCCCAAGGTCTCAGGATGCTGTGACCCCGGGGATCTCCTCCTTCACGGAGAGGAGGACCTGAGTCTGGGGGAACTGGTGGGCCAGCCCAGGTCCTAGAGAACCAGTGTCAGAGGAGGAGCTCAGACCTAGCTAGCCCCAGCTGGGGCCTGGCTCCCTGAGCTGTTACTGCTAGAGTGACTTTGAAGCCCAGTCAAGAAATACTTGAGTCATTCTGACCAAAAAAAACAATAAGGCCCTGGCCTCAAGGCACCTTTGTGTCACCCCATGCAGGTCTGAGAAAATAGTGACCTAGCCAGGCTCAGCGAGGTGGCCGGAGTAGCCCCCTCCACCAGCATGTGGCCAGACCAAGGGTGCTTGCCCTTTCCGGGAAACCCCCCACCCCACCCTCCTGTGGACACTGGCCCAGGCCAAGTGGCTCTGGACACAAATGTTTCGTTGACAACCCTCCTTCACAGGCATAAGAGGCTGGTTCCCGACACGGCCTTCCAGTCTTCCATGGCCCCTGTGCACAGGGTAAATTTTATTTCTGGGCTTAATTAGGGGACATGCCATAAATATTCATGCAGCAAAATGAGCCCTGCTCATAAGTGCAGCTGCTTCCCGCTTGGGGGAAATTAACATTGTTTCCCAGCCCGTGAGTAATGAGGCTCCCCTGCTGGAGAGAGGAGCCTTTTCAACAGCCTCTCCAGGACCGAAAGAGAGAGGCACAGTCGGAGGCACCCCCGCCCCGGGGAGCCACCCTGGCCATCCCAGGCCCCTCGGCCTCTCCAAAGCAGGGCAGAGCGAGACTCTCCCAACAATCGGCCAGGAAGGGAGCCCTC
Organism: Mustela putorius furo; assembly: GCF_011764305.1. Taxonomy (NCBI): domain Eukaryota; kingdom Metazoa; phylum Chordata; class Mammalia; order Carnivora; family Mustelidae; genus Mustela; species Mustela putorius. The sequence goes on along the minus strand of NW_025422005.1, from coordinate 37,229,921 downwards.
ACCGGGGCGCTGGGCTGAGCAGAAGATGTGTGCTCTGTGTCTGGAGAACAGTCGTCCGTAAATTACAGCCCTTGGGCCAAATCCACCTGCCACTTGTTTTGGAGAATAAACTTTTACTGAAACACAGCCGCTCCCATTCATTTAGTGACTGGCTACAACAGCAGGGATGGGTAGCCTTGACAGAGACCTTACGGCTGCCAAGTCTAAGATAGTGACTGGCCCTTTACAGAGGAAGTTTGCCCACTCCTTCTCTAGAACCTTCTCATCCTGAACATTTATTATTATTAAAGAAGCCCACATAATAGTGAATTCTCTGGGTTTCTGGGAACATGGAGTGGCTTTAGAATCTTATGGTCTTAGAATCTCAGGTGCACAGACTGTGGGACCGGAGTCTAGCCTCCGCTCACCCACTTCCTCAGCTGTGACTGTGGCCAGGCCACTTACCTTTCCCTCTCTTCACGTTCCTTCATCTATAGATTGTGGGTGATGACAGTACCTGTCGCAGAGGGTTCTTACAAAGATTAAGCAAGTGAGGGGTGCCTGGGTGGCTCAGTTGGTTAAGTGTCTGACTTTGGCTCAGGTCATGATCTCAAGGTCCTGGGATCAAGCCCCGTGTCAGACTCCTTGGGCTCTTTGCTTGGGAGGGAGCCTGCTTCTCTCTCTCCTGCCCGCTCATTCCCTCGCCCACACTCATGCGTGCTCTCTCTCTCTCTCTCTTTCTTCCTCTCAAATAAATAATAATCTTAAAAAGAAAAAAGTGAGTACTTGTAAAGCCCCTAAGAAAGTATTTGACACAGGGGAAACATTATGTAAATGTTCAATCTCCTATACTTTCAGAATCCTCAAAGTATAGGATCTTAAAACCCCTACAAACCTCGACCTGTCTGATCTTAGCCTCTTAGCTGGGCCAGGGAAACCCACAAGTTTCTGACTGTGCTAAGTGCTTTACATGCACTGTCTTATTTACTCTCCAAAACAACTCTTTGAAGTAGGAATTAACTGCCTATTTACATATGAGGAAACTGGGATTTTACAAAGTTTAGGAGACTAACCCAAGGTCACACAGGGGTAAACTGTAAAGCCGGAACTGAAGTCCAGGTGTGCCTGACTCCAAAGCCTGTCTCAGGTAGTCCCACCTCTCACCCCGTGCCACAGTCCCCCTTCTGTACCGTCCCAGGGCCTCCCGGCTGCTGCAGGACCCCACCATGACAGGGAGCTTGCTTCCCCTGGACACAGCCGGCTCTCTTGCTGGAGCCCATACTGGGATCTGCTCTTACATTTGTCCACTTCTTGGTCCTAGGTCTGTCTCCTCCCAGCTCTGAAAAGCCTAGGTGGGGAAAAGAGGCACTTCTGGGGCTATCTCCCAACTTGCTGGGAGCCAGCAGTAGTCTGGGCCTCAGGCATTTGCAACAAACTAGACCTGGGTAAAAAGACTAAGCTCCAGAGCTTTGCACAGAGCACTCCTCCAGGAAGCCCCCCTTGGTGTCAAGAGACAATAAGGACTTCCCTTTCTACCCACCCCCCCCCCCCCCCCAGCAATCCTGCCTGAACCATTCCACTCGATAAGCTCAGGCCCAAGTGTGAGATTGGTTTTAGTATCCCCTGGGCTCTCTGATCCTTATACTCTGCTTTCTTCTACAGGGTTTTGAGACCTAACCCCTCCTAGAGTTCCACGGCACGGTGACGCCCACCAAGGTGCTGGCATCACACTCATTCTCATAGCATTCTCCACCAACAAGGGCACTGCCGTTCCCATTGACAAAGCAGTGTCCCCTGAGACCCAGAGGGGAGGGTGAAGGGGAAGAAAGAAACCACTGCGGGAGAGCCCCTGGGAGCCAGGCAGTGCGCTAACCCTCTGCCTCATGGAGTCTGGGAGTCGGGAACCCCACTTTAAAGAGGAGGGAATGGAGGCTGTTAGAGGAGCTCAGACTTGCTTTAGGTTCCAGGGATAGGAAGAGAAGGAAGGACGCATTGATGAAGCGTCTACTGGGTGCTAGGTACGTTCACATACACGCCTTATTTCCCCATCAGACACACACAAAGTCAATCTCAAAGGGAGGTATTTTTCCTCCTGTTTTCCAGATGTGCAAGGCGATGCTCAGAGAGCAGAGGCGGCTTCTTCCAGCAGGCACGACGGGGCTGGAAGCAGACCGCGCTGGCTAGGAGAGAGCCCTTCGCCCACCCCTGCCGTCCTCCCAGGGCTCAGCACGCATCCTTTCGGGGAGTGGAAAAGGAAACACTGGGCCCTTTTACAGGGTTTCCGTGTGCATGACGGGGAGCCCCTAAGGATGGCCGGCCTGCCACGGATGGGAGGAACAGTTTATTTTCTCTGCGTGCCTCTCTGGAGCCTTTCAAAGGTGTGAAGTTCCGTGGCCTGCAAAGGCTGACTCTGCCGGTTGCCCCAAGCGGGCCCTGCCCAGGCCCCAGCCCCCGCAGGCCCCGGCCTCTTCATGTGCCGTGCCTGGGCCCTCACTCGCTGAAAGGCTAGAGAGTGACGGGCCAGAAACCTGACTCCCGTGTTTATTCACCAAACACAGAGCCGGCCCTCTGGGCCCTCCTCCGCCATCCAGACCCTCCCGCTACCTCTGGGGAAGAGGGGTTTCCAACCCACTCTTAGGCTCCGCAAAACTGGCACACTCTCCTCCAGAGACCAGCCACCAGGAGGAGCATCCAAGCTGGCGCTGCAGCAAGAGAGAGTCTGGGCAGACACAAGGAAGAACTTTCTGCCCCTGAGGGAACGTTCGGCTCAGAGAAGGAAGGGGAATCTCATAAAGTACTATGCTCTCTCGGTAAGGACTCCGGGCAAGTCTGAGTTTCCGTTCCTCACCCCTACAATGAGACTGCATGATTCCCAAGCCCCACTCCCTACCAGTCGTAATAATGTTATAATTGGAGCTTCCCAGCGAGAGTCAAGAGCAGGAGCCCTGCCTCTATCCCAGCTCCACCGGCAACTGACTATGGGAACCTGGGCAGACTTACTTTGCTGTTCTGGGCCTCAGCTTCCCCATCTTTAAAATGGGCAAGTATTTGATACTAATGAAAGTAGTTATGGATTAATGAACACAAAATACATTCTGATAAGTTCTACCATAAAGCGCTCTTCGAGGGTGAAGTAGATGTGTTATTTCTACCGTTCCTGCCTTCTTGCTTCCTCCTTCTGTCTTCTCCTTCCTCAAGCTTCCTTTGACCCTTCCTCCTTTCTTTCTTTCCTTCCCCTAAAAGGGCAAGTTAGCATGCCCCTTTCTCTACCTCGCCAGTTAACTGAGAAATGTTGTTGACAAACTGAGAGGTTTTTGTTTTGTTTGAATTTTGTTTTAAAGAACTTAATTGTTTTAAGAATTTTGTTTTAAAGAACAGGGGCCATTAGGAAGATAGGGGGCCCACAGGGAAATACCTGTGAAGCGTCTAAATCCCCTCTCGCAGACTTCTCAAAGGGTCTGGAATATTCCCCCTGCTAGAGAGTGTCTGGCTGGGCCTCTGTGAGGGGAGGGCAGTGAGAAATTCCGGTCACAAGGTTGCTGGCCTGGACCAAAGGCCTATTCCTCCATGAGTCTACCTCCAGAGCTATGGAATCATGCACCGCTCAGCGCTCATGCAGAGCGGGCAGTCACATTCATGAGCTGCGGGTTGTTTCCTTATATAATGACTAAGGAGGTCGCACGGCTACTTGTTAAAAACTGAACTGATATCGTTGCTGCTCTTCTGCCACTCCCGCTGCCGCCACCACCATTTTTATAGCTGAAAGAACTGTTTTGGTTGGACTGACCTATTGTTTGTCTACATGGACCCATTGCTGGAGAAACGGACTGGCTGTTTGTCTGTAGTGACCAGCTGTGGGACCGAGGGAGTCGGCTGGGGGCTATCCTGACAGGATACTTCAGCTAAATAAACCGGGCTAGAGCCTGCGGTTAAACGGGGCCCTTACCAACCCACCCCCAGCCCCCGTCAACCTTATCGCCAATACTGGGCTCTCCAGAAATTCCATCTCAAATGTTCCAGCCACGAACCCCACCCCATCCACCATGGCAACATGTGCAGTAGTGTCATAGGTCAAAACTCGGGCTTCCCATCGAGGAAGGAGAAAGCCCAACGGAGGACCTTACAAACCTCCCAGCCGCCTGTCCCCCTCAGCCTTGTGGGGCAGCCCTGCCTGGCCGGCTATCAGTCCCGTCCCTAGTGGGAGTTAGGGGCTCACTGCACCCCCAGCACAGCCCCCTCACTTGCCTCTTTAACTCACTTCCTTTCATCGCGGACCGGCCCACGGACTTTCAATGGGGCCATGGCAAGAGAGTCCTCATCCCCTCGGGCCCCATTCACCCTGCCCACCCCCTCCTTGGCCTTTCAGACTCCCAGTGAAAGGGACTTGGCCACAAATTGGAGACTTGCCATTGTCCCCTTTGTAAAGGCTCTCCATTTCCCTCAGCCCCACCCCTCCCATCACTGGGATCAGCAGGGGTGGCCCCAGAGGGGTGGCCGGTATCACAGAGCGTCACACAGTCAACAGTCTTGCTTAGAATCAGGGCTGGGGCCTCTGAAACTTGGACTGTGCTTTGGACCAGGAAGGAAGACAAGATCTAGATTTGTCCCTGCTTCCCTCCCCTCCCTAGGTGACAAGTGGGGACACAAAGAGTCACACAGTGGGACCCGTGACACCCGGTTTTGCCATCCCATTAGCTCCTTTCCACTGTTTCTTTTAGTACCGAGAAGGCAACGGCGTTTGTCGTTTTGTGTTAATCCAATATGCCGCACCATTGAAAATGTGTATAAAAGCTTCAATCAGTAGTTGAGGAAGTTTGGGGTCGTGGTTTTGTTGTTTAGCATCTGAAATCAAAAGCTAGAGCCATGAAAACAGCAATTCTTGGTTGAACTACTTCAAAAATAAATAGAAACACTGGCCTGACGAATTTGAAATTCAACTCACAAAAAGGAAACAGAGCCAAATTGTTTTTTCCTGTTTCTAATATTTTTACTCCCACGTTTAGATTATTTAATCCAACTTCCTATCTGTAGGTGGGCCTGCTGTGGCCCAGAGAGGAGGTCTACTTGCCTAGAGGCACACAGCATCACGGGCAGGGCTGGGCCAAGCACCTGGGGTGGACCACACTCTGCCACTCAGGCAGGCGTTTCATTTTTGGAAAAATCTCCGCTCCATCGAAATGGTGTTCCTACAACTAGCCGGGTGCTACGATTTGGTTTTGGGGAGCTCTGCAGCTTCTAAACTAAATTGGCTTTTAAGGAAAGACTTGAAATTGGTGAAAGAGGTTATTTACAAAGTTTGGTCTACGGGGCAAATTGCAAGATCTCTTAGCCTTTCTAACTTCAGCAACTCCCTCCCTAAGGAGTTCCAGGGAGCTGTGGGTGAACACCGGACTGGGAGATTCTGAGTATAAGCTGAGCCAGAGAAAAGATCTTTTGAAGAAGGAAGCCTCACATTTAAGTGACCACTGCATAGACTCTGTCTTTATAATGCTTAAATAAAAAGTAGGAGGTTTTATATTTAAGCTGTTGATCTCTGGCTAGTCCTTTTACAGAGTTTTGCGAGGAACTCACTAGGAAACGAACGTTTTCCAAAGGAAGAGGGTGACTCTGAAGCTGGCTGTTTGGCTTTTTTGTTTATTCCTTCACGTTGTAACAGAATCTTCAGTGTTACCATCCACCCCCTTGCTCTGTGTATACTGTCTCCCCACGCCCCGGCCCCAGGATTTACGGCTGGGGAAGAGCCTCTGCATCTCTCCGAACCCCAACAAGGACATGATAACATCATCAACTCATCACTGAGCCATCCTCCTCAAGCGGCTTCTATCCCCCCCACCCCAAGTGTGATAACCATCAGAGGCTGGTAATTCCCAGCCAATTATCTAATCCACATGTTGTCCGGATTGTGTAAACCCCAGCCCGGGAGGATCATAAAATAAATAAGCATGAAATGGTGTATAGTTTCCAATCTCCTCTCACCCGATAGGCCAGGCTGCCCAGTCCCTGCCTCGACTACTTGTCCTTCCAGAGGAAAAACGCAGCTTAGGTTCAAATCTGGACCTGTTTGCTGCTGTTTCTGAGAGAGAGGCCATAGACACACATGCCAGAGACACAGGCCTGCCCTGTCCTCTTCCTATGCCTCAAATGGGCCAAATCTTCGTTTCACAAACACCTATTCGTTCCAATAGTCTTGTCCGGCAAGGCACCAGAATGGGGAGTTAAGACTCTGCATGGTTTGCAGAAAGAAAAACAGAACAGTCCCTCAAAAAGCAAAGGGTGGTAGGAATTTATAGTGATGAGAGAGAGAGAGGCAGAAAAGGAGATTCTAGGCTCTAGGAAATGTACAGAATGATCAAATCAGATTGTGTTGTCTGGACATAAACACGGGGATGTCAAGGGGCTGTGTCAAGGGGTGTGTGTGTGTGTGTGTGTGTGTGTGTGCGTGCGGTGTGTAGGGTTAGGTAAAGATTTGGACTGGGCCAGGAGTAGGGCCAAATGACCTCTAAATCCCTTTCTGCCTCTGAAATTCTTCAAGGTTGTATCTAAAAGCCTATAATTCCCAAATTCTATAATTCATAGATCCTATACTTCTCTAACAAAACAGACACTCTTTGATTCAAATGTTATGTGATTCTAAGAGTCTATAATCCAATGAGCCTGTAATTATAAACTGCTATGATTATAGAAGTCTATGATTCCTTAATTCTACCGCTCCATGATGCTAATATTGTGTGATTCTAAGATTGTATCATCCAACGTTTCCTTAATTTAATATTCTAACATTCCACCATTCTTGAGTTCTGTGATTCTAAGAGACCACAATTCTGGTTTTCTATAAATTTTTCTACATTTCTAATGTTGTACAATTCTAGAATTCTGATTTCCTAGTTCTGAAAGTCCATAATTCTAATGTTCTATGCTACTAAGACCCTAAGGCTTTCCTGTGATTCTATAAATCATTTTTTCAAGAATTCTAATAATCTATAATTCTGATATTTTTGGTTGCCAGGATCTTACAACACAAAGATAGTTTTATTCCAGGTTCTGTATTGAAAATTCTATCATCCTAAGATTCTAGTCTCCGTGGTTTTTAACATCGTCTGTTCTCCTAATTCCAACACTTGGCTTATTTTAGGATTTCGTTATTGCAAATAAAAAGTCACTTCGGTTTCAAAGTACAGGAATTAAGCTGTAGCAGGCAAAGAATCGAGTAGCTCCCACAGCCATCCCCCGAATCAGGCAGTTAGCCTGTCCCAGGGCCGCCCAGCTTTCCTCCTTGGGGGGAATGAGACGTGAAAGTGTCTGGTTTGTGCTGCCTGGGCTCCAGAGCTGCGGGCAGACAAAGGCGTGGGGAGGTGGGGGGCCCGGGGCCCAGGGTCAGGCCGAGGAGTTAGCCCCCACGCCTCCTGGAGGCCCCTCCTCAACCACCAGGTTTCCAAACATCTGCCAGCATTTGGGTCCCGATTGCTGTCCTTTAAAAGTATCCCTCTCCCTTTCTTGTTCCCCATCAAGGGCTCCCATGACAATCATTTCAAGCAGCTAATGAGTTTCAGATGGCCTTCAGGAGCGCAGGACGGATGGAAGCTGGGGGGTAAGTGTTCTTAGGCCGAGTTTCGTGGGCAGGGGGGGAGGGGCGGGGGCGGGGGTCAGAAAGAAAAATCTTTTGTAGCTGAAGTGCTATGGGCCCCCGGGCCAGGCCTGGAGTCAGAACCTGGAAGGGAGCCTGTGGACAATCCACCATGCTCTCTACCTCCTCACTCACTGTTTCAAACTTGGATGCAGTAAAGACCCAGGAGCATTATATGAAAGCATCGAGCCCTTCCTAAGGCCAAGAAGTCATCACTCACCTGCTGATAGAAGCATCTTTGCAAGAGACCGAAATAATCCTTGTCAGAATCTACATCTTCTGTAACTGTCGCTGTCCAGGAAAATGGGAGAAAAGCCCTGGGGCTCGCTGTGGTGCCATCTGACTCCGGCCGGTGCCGCACTGCCTGACCCCAAACGGGGCTGGCTGTGCCGCATGCTGACCCGGGGACCCCCAGCACTGTGCCAGGACGGCTCAGCCAGCCTGCAGCTCCTTCCCAGCACCACTCCCTCCCTTTGGAGCACTCGTGTGCCTGCAGTTGGCCTGGGACCCCTGGGGGACCCACTATGACCTCAAGGGGAGTTTGGGAGACCAGAGGCACAGGAGGGGTTGCCCACGCTCTTATTTCCGTGGCGTTCGGAGAGCCCGGGAGGCAGCCGGTGCCCAGAACCTGGCCAGGATTACACAGTGGGTTCTGTGGCGTTCTCCCTCCCGGCTGTTGGGGGACTTCCGCTGCTTTTAAGGTCTAATTTCGGGATCCACTTAAGTGAGCAGAACATTGAGAAAGGCACAGCAGTGCATTTCAGAAGAACTCACACTGCGCAGCCCACCGAGGCCATTTGTGTCCAGGAATTTTGGGGGACAACTCTGCCACAGGATGTGTACGGTCTCAGGTTGGGAGGGGGTCTCTCCTGGCAAGGGAGAGCAAACCTTATAATTAAGGAACTTTGCCGTTTCCTTGAAGACATCCACAGCAACCACCGCGTCCTCCCCGTTGCCTAAACAGGACAAATCCCGGGTTAAGCAGTTCCTGGTGGTCCGCTCTCACACATGTGCAGAGGGAGGGAAAAAACCCCGCCTGGAAGCTGGCCTCCCTGCTTCCCAGCAGCAGCCGCCTCCCTCGCCCCGCCTCGCCCCCCCCCCTCGCAATTAGGGGTAATCTTTTGTTGCCTGGAAAGTGTAAAAATCGCTGGCTTTTCTTTTTGCATGCATAATATCATTTCCCCTCCAAGTGCGTTATTTGGTTTGGGAATTACATCTATTTACAAGAGTAGATGTTGCACAAAGGTTGTGTTTATGTGGAAAATTATATCGGTGACACGGGCTGATTGGCATGTGGAGGCTGGGAGAGCAGGCCGAAGAGGCCTTCTCATCAGCTTGGAATAACAAAATGATTGTATTTTCAGCAAAGCTAATTGATCACATACCTCGCTGGGCTATCTGTTTACTCAAAGGCCGGCCAGGCCCTGGGAAGGTGGAGAAGAGAGAGCCCCGGGGCAGTGGTCACCGCCAGACCCAGCCAGCCTTCCAAGGTGCTGAGGTGCGGGGCCAAGACGAGGGCATGGGACAGGTCATGGGGTCATGCGGTCGGACGGAGAGGTGGGCTGACCCTCCTCGGGAAACCAGGCCCGGGACCTGAAGCTGGCGGACTGTGCCCTTCCCCCAGGACCCCGGAAGTCAGCATGAGATGCAGAAGGTGACGAAGGGCAAGTTAGAGTAGGATCGGGGCCACTGCAAAGAAAAAATGAGCTCATTCCCTTCCTCTCTTCCGTTTGGGAAGCTGACCCAAGAAGGGCTTTTCAGTTGGTGCTGAGCTGGCTGTGCAGGGCCTCTTGGGAGTGAAAGCTCTGGAAACCTGGCTGAGAAGGTCTGCCTTGACTGAGGGGGCTCTGTGGCTTTTCAGGGCTGTCTTTGCCCACTCTGGGGAGCTCTCCATCAGGGCCTGAGCTGCGGGGCTAAATGGGAGAGACAGCTTGCAGGAGTTTGGGGATGTGGCCGAGGACTGCATTCAGCTTCCAAACCCACCAGCGGGGAACCTGAGCCCAACGCTCTCTGACACCCTCCCAGAACAAAGACCCTGCTTCTGGCCTTTGGGGAAGGAGGTGCTTATCCATAGGCTTGTGACCAGCCTTTCTGGGCCCAGGGGACGAATCAGTGTGTGAAAGGCCTCCTAAAGAGAGATTAACTTCCCCAAACTGACCCGAAGAGGCCAGGCCTCCGGGCCACTCTTCAGTCACCTCAGAAAGCACAGGGCTGGAATTCCATTTCCTCCCTAGCGTTACAGCTCCAGTTGTGTGGGGGAAGAGAACAGAAGAGTTGGATACAGTTAAGCAAGAGCTTGTATTGAAAATGACCAATTACTCTAAAAACGACTTGCTGAGAATTAGTCAGGGAACTGATTAATTCACCACTCACTTTGTGAACACAAAGTACCTTTGAAAACCACCCTTTAAAAATAATCTGTCATCCCCGCATATTAGGACGATGGCTGGTTATTTCACAAACTTCCAGTTGGAGTCAGTCAAGTTACTAGTCGATCCTTTACACACGACTAGGCACAAGCCCCAGCCCCTGGTTTGACGCGTTCCAACTGTGGTCTGCTCTCCTTGTTACTAATCAGTCTCGTATTTAGTTAACATTTCCTAAAACAAGGATCAAGAAATCTTTGGGAACCATCAATAAGGAGGAATCCAAAATTCCTGAATGACCACTGAACCCAACAGCATTGTTTTATAAATGGGTAGAGGGAAGGCCGGCTTATTCCAGCCTCTGCGGATCCCAGCTGGGGATAGAGTAACCAGGTTTGTGGATGAGTTGGGGGTCCTTGGATCGGGTGATACTGCAAAAACTCCAGGTACTTTTTCTCCAAGCTCAGCCATGAGGTTTTCCCCTTCTATCGAGGGATGAGCTCCGCAAGCCCTGATTTAGAAATCTATTCCCAGTGGCACTGTGTATGCATGTCTGATTATCTGTCCACCGTTGCATTTCAAAACCTCCAGCCCTTCCGAAAAGACAAGCAGCTTATTAATGTGGCGCTCTTGGAATTGTTTTTTAATTGGAAACATTTTGCAGTGAAAGAACATTAATAAAACCTGAATCCAAATCAAACTTCTCTGTGTATGTTATTTTTACTCCACAGTCAAATGCTTTTATTAGATTTAAAACTTTCATTGTGCTTTTTATCTCTGGCTGTATAATGTTCTATAATAAAAAAAAAAAAAAACCAATGACTTCGAAGTCTGGCAAAATAATATACTTTCTTGGATGTCTCTGTGTGTTGCCAATTAGCTTTGCTGTGAATGCAGGCCTCCATCCATCACCCGCCTCTGGGTGGCTGTAAGGGAGACCTAATTTGTTTCAGATGCCCGGTGCTCTCTGAGCCATTCACCAGCGCCTCCAACCTGCTGAGGAGCGGCTAGGCCAAAAAAAGAGATGAATGACAAGAAAAACCCGAGACAAGCCACAGGGACCCCTTATCAGAACGGGGCCCGGCTCTGCCCACCCCATGGGAGAATCTCAGCCTCCGTGTCTCCCTCCCAGTCTCTCCGCCTCACATCCCCCCACACCCCCTCATCCAATTCTTCTCCCCTTGCGTGACCCAGAAGACCCAAAGCTCACAGGCTGTGAGGCCTTGAGTAGAGAGAATGTAAGGCTTATCCTTTTCCTCTAGCTTCCCAGGGCTGGCCGCTGGCCGTTCCCCTCCCGGCCCATTCCCACCCCCTCCCACCTACTCCTTTTACAAGCCCGACTTTTAAACCTCCAGTTCCCTAGGAATTTTATGAATGCTCGACACAAGCCAAAATAAACTCGTAAAGAAAAAGTTTCTAAAGAAGGTCATAGACCCGTACAGCAAGTGCTAAGCGGCAAATACAAAAGTTCTTCGGGTGGCTGGGGCTGAGGTCTGGGTGGCGGAAGGTTGGGGTCAGTGGAAGGAAAGGCAGGGAAGGAGGAATAAAGGAATGAAGACTTCTTTTTCTCTACTGAATAGAGAAAAGAGGAATCTCTAAATCCCAGACCCATTGACTCATTATTTAAAGGAAAGAAAGAAAGAGTAAGCCAGCCCTACTATAGTTTGACTCTTCATTTTAGTGAAGCTCTAGACCGGGTAGGTGAGAGATTTGTCCTAGTCACACAGCAAGCTGGTCTATCCAGTCCTGAAGCTAGGTGCTCTGCTCGAAGTCTAGAGACTTCCCTCTCAGTGTGACTGATGCGCTGAAAGAAGGAAATGAAGGGTCTTCAGGGTCATGGAATGTTGTAACTCTCTGGAACAGTGCTGCCCACTAGAGTAGACCCTCAGCACACAGAGATGGTCCATCAAAAATTCAGTCTCCCAGCAATGTCTCAAGGGCCACCATATGGGTGAGCCCCACCATATGGGCCACCATATGGGTGAGCCCCCATATAGAACATATCCATCATTGTACAAAGTTCTATTGGACAGCAATGCTTGGAGGGTCCAAATCTTTGGCCTTTGAAGACATAATTGTGGTCATGGTGCTAGATGGTTCCTTCCTCTGAGCTTTCATAGGCCCTAGAACTCCTACTGCCACCCGTCATGACCCATGCACCTTGGGGGCTGGGGCCCCATCTCTCTTCTCTTTTCACCCCCATGATGACCAGCACAAGAGAGATTCTCAAAGAAGATTTAGTCTCAAAGCTTAGGGTTGGAAAGGGAGCTCAACTAAACCACTCCCAGGGCAAGAATCTGCCCCAGAGCCTGCCAGAGGGTGGTCCTAGCCACCCACTGTCTGCACATTTCTAGGCCTAGAGACCTTACTGTCTCCCTAGGCAGCCCTAGCCCATTTCTGAAGAGCTAGAATAATGAGAATATACTTTCTAAAATCTAGCTGAAATTTCCCCACTTACATCCTTGACCTTGGCTCTGCCCTCTGTGGTCTCATAATACTGATTTTGCTTTTCCTTCTATATAAATACTCTTCTAATAGCTAAATGTGGTCCAGTCACTTCCTCTTCCTTTTCAAACATGGAACTCACCACTGAACATCTAATTCTAGATGTGGACTGATCGTAGAAAATAACCAATGCCGTTCACCCTTAACCTAAAGACTATTCTTCTGTGAATGCCACACATACTTCCAACTACTACATTACTCTAAAGACTCATACTGGGTTTGGGGTGTGAAGACCACCTAGGCCATATGAATGGTCCCATGGCTAACGGGATAGACAGGTTAGAAACTGTCCCAGTGCTGAATAGGTTAAATAAGGCCCCTGCCAATATGGCTTTTTGACCTGGGCAAGCAGGGCCCCTGCTCCTGTCCCACTCTCCAGGCAGGCCTACACTTTGGATTACCTTTCTCAAATGTTTCTAGGTCCATTTCCAATACCTGCTATTGCTCAGGGTGGTAGTATCATATAGGTGAGATTCCCTGAGACCAGACTGAGACTCACATACGCTCTAGTCCATTCCTCCCCTTCGGGGCTCTTTCCTACCATCTACTTCATGCACGGGGTTGACTAGATGCCCCAAGAGCTCCAGGATTCACTTCTGTGGGTTTGTCTGGGGGCTCTGGTCCTGTTAGAACAGCATGGCAAATGGATAACTTCCATTAGCAGCATGGTACTTCTTTCGCAGGGTCTCCAGAATGGTGCTGACATACTTATTTTAGATGATTCAATTGTTTGTATAGATGGGGCCTGGAGCTCCCAGAAGCAGCATTTGCAATCCAAGGGGAGAGGCAATCTACTCTAAACTTTATGAGAGAAGAAGCCCTGGGTGAGCCCAGAAGAAAGAGCCTGGAGGGCTTCCCAGGGGCAGTGTTATCAAAGCTTGGTCTAAAGAATGAGCCGGGAAAGAGAGAAAAGGGAGAATTCCAGGCTGAGAAAAGTGTGTGTAAAGGGCTCTGAGCACAGTGCAGCCTGACAGTGTAAGCTGGACAGATTGCTGAACTTTTTTGAACTCCAGTTTAATTATAAATCTAAGAGAACAGTTTGCACCTCATAGGGATAAGCCTTCATTCAGTCACTCAAAGAATATTCTGAGAACCATGAAGACAGACCCTGTGAGGTGCCAGGAACGTCCAAAAGAGTAAGGCAAGCTCCTCCTAAGCTTGACCCATGCACGATGGCAGTATGGCCGAGAGGTCCCAACCTCCCTGGCGCCCCACGAGGGGGCTCGTTAACTCCAGCCTTCCTGCCCCTTAAGCTCAATCTTAAAGGAAGCTTAATAAGACTTGTCAGGGTGGAGAAGATGGAAGGAGCGCTCTAAGCTGGGGGAACAGTATGTGCGAAGGCCCAGACGTCTGAGCAAGACTGAGATCATTGGGGCTCCGGAAACAGCTCCATATCCAGTGGTCGGTATGACACATGTCCACTGTGGCTAGAATTTGAGACCAGAGCCTGAAAAGCCTTGAATGTCCTTTGCCGTGTGAGTAAGACGGAGCTCTGGAGGATTTTAAGCCTGGAAGTCATCTGATCAGATTTGCAGTTTGTTGCGTTTCTCTGGAGGCCGGTGTGGTGGCTGGGCTGTTGGGTGAGAGGCTGGGGGCTGGGAAGGCAAGGAGGAGGCTGGTGGGATGTCCGGCTCAGAGTTGAGGCTGTCACCAAGGGGCATGGAGGAGGGGCCTGGCCAGACTGAAGGCTCACATAGGAGGCTGATTCAAGGAAAGTTTAATCGTCGGTGGATGTGTGTGGTAGGGGACAGGCGGAGCCAAGAATGACTCAGGTACGTGGCGTGTTTGTCCTCCAGCAATTATGGCAATGTTAGCTCGCATTTATTACTCCTTCCTTATGTGCTAGGCAACATGCTAGGCATTTTACACACACGATCTCATTTAATCCTCCCAGCAATTTTGTGAGGCAGCTACCATTTATCCCCCATTTTATGAATGAGGAAACTGGCTCAGAAAGGTTAGGTAACTTGCCTAAAGTCACACAGCAGACCCAGGGCTGGCATTCTGGGCAGCCCTCAGGGGCTCTATTCTTCTAACCCTCCTGCTTTTCTGTCAGGCTCAAGCTCTGGGCTCCTGCCAGGCCATCCACACCCGGTCTGACCACCCAGGCACTCAGGCACGGAATATTGCCTTGTCTGCCTCTCCCTCAAGGCTTTCCTACACAAGAACAGGGGATGTGCAACTGAAGAGACCCATACTCAGCCATCGTCCCCCCACAGCACGCTTGCTGAGCCCCACCCCAGGCCAGGCCCTGTGCCTGGAATGCAGACGGGATAGACTTGGCCCCTGCAAAGTGCGCTCAGCCGGGGACAGGATGGGGACAGGATGGGAGGCCAGTGCCTGCAGACTCCTACCTGACCACTCTGTCTAAAAGCGCACTCTGCCTATCTCTGCCTCTATCTCAGCCCCTTTCTGCTTGTTCATAGCCTTCATCAGAGGTGAATCATTTTATACTTCTGTTTGTGCTGTCTTCCCCATTAGAGGGAATTTCCCTGTTATGGGCTCAATTGTGTGCCCTCGAAAATCATAGGTTGACATCCTGACCCCTTGTACCTTTGAATGTGACTATATTTGGAGATGGAATCTCTTCAAAGGGATAATTAAGTTGATGAGGTTACTGGGATGAGCCCTAATCCAAAATGCCTAGTGTCCTTATGGGAAGAGGTGATGGGGACACAGACCTGCCCAGAGGGGAGACCATGTGAGGCCAGAGAGAGGACGGCCATCCACAAGCCAGGATGAGAAGCCTCAGAGAAAACCAGTCCGGGCCACACCTTGATTTCAGACTTCCCACCCACCAGAATTGTGAGAAAACAGATTTCTTTTGTTTAAGCCTCTGTCTGTCTCTGGTACTACGTTCTGGCAGCCTGGTCCGCCGAAGGTCCTACCTGAAGGACACTGCCCCGTTCTCCAGGCCTAGCATCGTGCCTTGCCCGTAACTAGGCGATCAGTAAATATTTGTTGATGAAGTGTGAATATGAGTGTGTGTGTGTTTGCGTTACGCTTACACACCGCCACGCATGTAAGGATCTGTAGGCACACATGTCAGTGTAGAGATGAACTCAAGTGTGTCTGCATGTGTGCCCTTTGACCTCTGCATCTGTGACCCGGTGTGCATATGTGTTTACGGGTGTCTTTGCCTGCAAGAAAGCAGACTGAATGGCACACACTCACGTGTTTGTGAACAGAGGTGTGGTGGGTGTGGGAACATGGCTAAGTGTAGAGGGTGCTGTGCGCACCTCTGAGAGCCTCCCGCCCTCCTGGCCACATCCGTATGCACACAGGAATATGAGTGTTTGAACTGCGTCCTTGCGTCTGTGTGGATCCTAGCCCAGGAGTCTGGGGGTCTGAGTGTGCCCTTGCATTCACATGTGTCTGTCCTACACCATGGCTGGAACAGTGGCGGTCTCCGTTCTGGCCTCGTGCTGGGGAGGGATCTTCGCAGCTCCCAGGAAGAGCTTCCCAAAGGAGACTGAGGAGGTGGGGAGCTTCCCATCCAGACCCAGCTCTGAGAAGCAGTGGAGGGGAAAGGCTGAGCTCCCCTTGGATGCCATCACAGTCCCTACTTTCCCAGAATGGGTTACTTCACCACCTTGCTAGACTGCCTTCCCCAGTCTCCCTGACCCCACACCACTGACCCCATACAGACTGCTCAGTTCGGCCATTAGACTGTGCTTACGGGCCATATCTCCCTCCTCCGGTGACTGGTGCCCAGTCCCCTGCACCTTACTTTCTCTTTTGGAACTCAGATGCCAATGAGGACATCAGGTGTTGTGCTAAGACAATTAAGATGTTTTCTTCCTCCCTCCGAGGTTCCTTCTTCCTCGGGGGGGTACAGCTCCACACTCACTGCCCCAAGGGAGGTGTATGGCAGGGCAGAAAATGCCCAGCCAGCAAGTGTCCCCTCTTCTTCTTTTCCCAAGAGAAACAGTGCTGGGCAGAGAAGCTGAGACAGAGAAATGACACCGACTGACCTGGAAGCCCCAGCAAGGGGCAAGGAGCTGGACTTCTCAGACCTAGGCTGTGCAGGGTCACAGAACCCAAGCTAGAACACCCCCAAGCGGAGAGGACAAGGATGGCCCTGGTGAGCCTATGCTGTGGAAGGCAGGGCGGCCACCCAGAGCCCCCAGGGGCCGTGTGGCAGGGGCAAGGGACAGGTCTAACGCAGCTGACTGACAATCAGAGCAGCTCATCCTGGCCACGTTTCCTACCAGCTCAGTGAGGAGGGGACTCAAGCACTCAGTTCCTGTTGAGGCCACACAGGAAGTGGCTCTGTCGTGCACACCTGGACCATGGACTAGTTCACACCCAGTGTTCACACCCACAGTCGGCCTTGGCGGGAGCTCACCTCATCTTAGGGGCAGGTCTAAGAGGTAAGTACTGTGATGGGTCCCTTTGTAACGACAAAGAACCCGAGCTACAGAGCAGCTTGTGTGGCCCACCATGGCTCTGTAGCTGAGGTAGGGTTCTAGTCCACCCTGATCACTATACCAAGTCCCAGAATCTTCCCAACTAGCGCCCCCTAGCCCCCCCCCAGTCCATTCCATATACTCCAGATGTAAATGCAAATCTCCATGCCACCCTTCCTGTACGTACCTTCCTCCAAGGGAAGCTCACAGACCACTTCCTCCAGGAAGCCTTCCCTAACTGCTTTCCTCCCACCCATAAGGGGTCCTTAGATTTCCCTGGATTTTTCTTTAGGTTTCCCCAGTTCCCACAGGTAGTTTCCATACGGTTCTATCACTTCTTACCTTGGGAATGTTAATCCTAAGACTGTGAGCTTCTTTGACACATGAGATTAACCCTGTGACCGCTGAACACCTAGCACAGAATAGAGACTTGGTACATATTTGGTGAATGAATGAATGACGTCACTCGTCACTCAGGCCCAAGCTAACTCCCTTCTCCTTCAGGAATCTCCTCTGACCATGAAGAGTGGGTGGCAGGGGATCAGAATTGGGCTCTTAAGTCATGCCTACTCAATTCTGTCCCTAAGGTACTGTGGCAGTCATCCCCTTGTGCGAAGCTTAATGCCTCTTTCCCTGAAACGGAGCTAATTTGAGAACAAAGTGGTGCTGGTGACAAGCACACGAGACAAACCCAGAGCTTGCTCCTGTCCCTGCGCCTGGCCTACCCAAACTGTCTCTGCCCGAGGCTACTGGCCTGGCCTCCGGGGCCCCTGGAGCTTCACCCAGACCCAGGCCTCCCAGGCTCCTGTCTTGGCACCAACTCCAGCTACACCAGCCGCTGACTTGGCCCTGCAGGAGAACCTCAACTTGGGGGCCGCGGGGCCCCACGGGGGAGGTCAGGCTGGCAATTTATGGCGTGTGGAACCAGCTCCCTCCCAACACATGATCTGTCAAGGCCGTGTTTTCCTTGGAAAGTTGCTCCTGCGTGGAACCCTCTTCCCGGCAAGCAGCTCTCCCTCAGGTGCTCCCAGAGTTCATGGGCAGGCAAGGGGGAGGGGAGGGGGCCCGAGGCCTCCTGGGAAGGGGCCGTCTCCATCAGAAATAACAAATGCATTTCCTCCGTTCGGGGCCTCAGCCTGAGCACATTCCAGCGGGCAGGGCCGTGCAGGTGCCGAGGGGCAACGGAGCTCCTGGGCGCTGGGAGGGAGGCCTCTCCTGGCTCTCCTCTGATTCTGCCCACCAGAGACTGGGACAAAAGGGGATGAAGAACACATTTAAGAGCAAAGACATGGTGGGGTGGAGAGTCTCAGAGATAGTACAAGACAGCAAGAGAGACAGTGAAGAAAAGGGGCAAGCAGAGGGCAGCCAAGGCCTTGGTGCGGGGATGGGGATGGTGGAGAGGCAGGAACTTGGGAGAGAGAACAAGAGGGAGTGAGCTGGACTGACAAGAAGCAGGAAGATGATCAGTGAGAGGCGAGAAGAGGCCAGGGGAGAGAGAGGAGCAGATCCATGGAGTAGATCAGGAAAGGAGAGACGGCTAGGGCCAGGACGGCCCAGCCAGGCAGTGGGAGAAGCACAGCCCTGGGACTCCAAACAAAGGGCATGGTTTGGTTCCACATTGATTTAGAACAAATCCCCGGGCCTGTCACACAAACCTGTCTACTCACTGCCTTCCCAGACAGCTCTGGTCCTTGGACCTCTGGCTGGGGCGTGGGAGCACAGGTCAGTGGGGCCCCCAGAGGACAAGGGGCCACATGGAAAGCCTAGGGTGGAGGGGACTGGGTCTGGGACTGGCGGAGAAAGGAACAACCACCATGAAGTGGTGGTTGTCGGTCGAGGGACAGTGAGGAGACGCCATCAGGCATTCTATTCTGGCTGGGCCGAAGAGGAGGAGGCATGGATCCCCAAATTCTTGGAACCAAAGGCCACTGTAGTTTTCATAGGATCAGACTCCATTTGAAAGTCAGGCTTTCAAAGAGCCTCCATCTAGGGAGCCCTCACTGAATGCCAAGGTCCTCTTCCTGCTGCTGGGGACACCGCAGCAGACAGGAGACAGAAATCTTACCTCCACGGAGCTTACTCTCTAGCGGGAGGACAAAGACAACAGACAAAACAATGGCATGGGTTGATGGTCTGTGAGGCAGAACCATGTGCTGTGAATAACCACAGAGCCAGGAAGGAGGGAAGGAGCGAGGGGCTGGTGATTTGGACTGGGGTGCCCAGCCAAGACCCAGGGGCAGGCCCTGAATGAGCGAGCTAGGAGAATGTCTAGAGGAAAGAGGTGGGAGCGTCCGTGGGGCAGCAAGCAGGATGGTGGGGCCCAGGCGACGGCGGCGGTGGGGAGGGAGGTACAGGGGTGAGGCTGGGTGGGAGGAGGAGTGAGGTCGACTCCCAGTGGGATGGGGGAGTAGTGGAGGGTTTGAGCAGAGGAATGACATGAAATGTCTTAGCTCATTGAAGAGGCGACAGTCTTCCCCAGTCTCAGTAAGAGCCAGGGATGGCTGGAACCCGGGCAGTAACAGGAAGGTGGAGGAAAGTGGTCAGGGTCTGGACCCCTGCAGGCAGAGCCAACAGGGTGAGCAGAAAAATTGCATGGGGGTGGGGGGTTAGAAGGGAAGATCAGAGTCACAACCTCCCTGCAAGACCTCTTGTCTCTGCTCTCACCTCCTGGGCCAGAGATCTCCCAGGCCAGAGATCTCACTCCCCTGCCCAGGCGCCCACTCTTCTTGGGACAGCCCTGCTAGAGAGCAAATGCTTCCTCTGGGCAGTGCTCAGACCTGCCGTCCAAGAAGGCTCATGGGTGGGTTTCAGTAGGTATGCAGATGGGACGGCAGTGGCAGAGAGCCCCAGAGATTCCCTGTAGACCATCCAGAGAGGAGCTGAGCCAGTGCAAGGGAGACTGACCCCGCCTGGCATCAGATCGCTACTGACTCCTGGTCCCCGTCCCATCTTCAGGGTGCGGCCTCCTGTGCCAGAATGTCCTATTTCCCTGAAGTATTGGCCGCATGGACAGAAGGGAACACAGGTGATAGTTAAAAGAATTCAGTGGGTTACAAGAGCTCATGTGGGTAAAGACTGCCACCGAGCTAGTAGTCAATAAATGTTGTTTGTCACCATTATTACTATTATTATTGATTTTGCCATTATCACCAGGGATAAAGTCAGACAGATCCAGACCCAAGTTGTTTCCTTGGGCAAAGTACTTCTCTGAGTCTCAGAGTGTACACAAAGAACAGGGCGAAACAAAACTTCCCTCATATTGTTGTGACTAAATGTGATATGGGGCCCCTGTGTGGCTCAGTCAATTAAGCGTTCAACTCTTGGTTTCAGCTCAGGTCATGAGCTCAGGGTTGTGAGATCAAGCCACACATCTGGCTCTGCACTCAGTGCAGTCTGCTAGGGATTCTCTTTTCCCCTCTCCCTCGGCCCTCCCCTCTCTAAAACAAATAAATAAATTTTTGGAAATAAATGAGATAACGTATGTACAGAATTTGGTGCAGCACCCGACACAGAGGAAGTACAATGATTGGTGCTCAAGTGGTATGTTGGAATCAGCTCATACCATTTTGTGAGCTGATTAAGTTTTCAGGAATTATATGATTCGGTTATTGAAAACAGCTGCCAATAAGAGTTAAATATTTTGGGGGTGCTTGGGTGGCTCAGTCAGTTAAGCATCTGCATTTGGCTCAGGTCATGATCCCTGGGATCAAGGCCCACATAGAACTCCCTGCTCAGCGCAAAGTCTGCCCCCCCTCTGCCCTTACCCCTGCTTGTGCATGCTCTCCTTCTCAAATAAACAAATAAAATTTTTTTTAAAAAGAATTAAAATATTTTTCTATCAAAGTATATAAACATGCAATTAAAGAAATTAAATTTAAAAATTATAATACTCAAAGCCCACCATTTCCTAATTATTTGCATTTTACTATGATTATCTGTTCTCCTGAGGTTATTTACATCTACTGTTTCTGCATGGTGGAAATACTACATAGTGGCGTGCTATTGTGTATCCCTTCCCAATTCCGTGTTGAGCGATGTCATCTTGGTAGCTTAGAATCAGCCAGGATGGGAATATTTATACCTCAGAAATTGGCAAAGCTACAAATCAGCACTTGATTTATTATTTTCTTGATTAGCTAGATTTTAAAAAGCGATGGAGAAAATAGTCATAATGCAAATCAAACTAAAAAACTGTCATACTATAACACACCAAACAATGAGGAAATACTCTTCCAAAACACAAAGACTACTGACAAATAGGAAAAGAACCTGTTCACATCATTGATGAAAGAGTGAATTTCCAACATACATCATTCTTATTTTACTTTCATCTTACTTGTTAATATAAGCAAAATGATCAACTAACATCTATTTCAGAACCATGCTCTTTTATCAGTTCAACCATAGGTTGACTACAAATATGAAATCAAAAAGCATCCTGTATGAATTAATTGGCTATATGGAGTTAATAAAAAAAGTTTTATATTTTGTTATTATTTCTAAATTGTGTGCTATACATTCTCTATATCTGTAAAATTTATTTTATATACACATACAATTTTGGGAGATGGTCACATTTATCAAGCACATCGCTGTGGTCATCGTTATTTTATCACTATTGCTATTATTTATAATTCAATATGGTTTCTGGTATTGGCAGACCAGTTAATTCAGACCAAACTCTCCTGATAAGAACAACTAGAAAAGCCAAACAATAATAATAAAACACATCTGTTTGAAGGCATTGGCAAACCAACAAGGCAGTGAAGAGTTATGGGAACAAACCGAACGAAGAAGGAAATTCAGACACCTGTGTTTAGCATTTGAGGTGGTTTTTCCCCTGAATGTATCTGCTGATTCCAATAGAGGCAGTTGAGAGGCTGAGACACGGAACAGAGCTTTCAAGAGACTCATGAAACTAAGGGGACAAAACTGGGAGCCCAGGGTCTGCCAAGAAGGCTTTTGGTTGAGACCCTAATGGGCTGCACCCCAGGAGAAAGGGATAACAGAAAATATATTCCACTAATAGGGAAGATAGCCCAGCTCTAAATGATCTTAATCTCTGACTAGATAACTAAGATTCAGAAGTCCCAGTGCCATAGCCATAAACACCTGCAGGAGCCAAATGTATCTCCTCTGGTCGAAGACACTATGAGCCCAGCATACAACTTATCTCTACAATTTTGTACATAAAATGTTCAGAACACAATCCAAAATAACCAGGCACATGAGACTATGTGATTTAAGAGAAATGAAGCAATAGAAATAGACCCACAGGAAAGCCAGAGAAGTTAATTAATTGGATATGAACTTTAACATAACCATGCTGAATGTGTTCAAGGAATGGTAAAACAAGGTGGAGAATGGCAACGGAGAAAATAAAGCAATGAAAAAGAATTAATTGGAAATTCCAGAACTGAAAATGAAATCTCTGAAATTAGAAACTTAGTGGGTCCATTTAATGGCCTGTTAGATCTAGCTGAAGATGAATGAATGCACTAGAAGGTAGGTTCAAAGAAAATAGTCAGAATGACATACAGAGAGACAGCAAGATGTAAAATAACAAAAGAATATAAGACGGGCCTATAATTAGTGTCCCAGATAGAGAAAAGAGAGAGTATGCGACAGAAGCAAGCCACAGACTCAATAAACTTTGCAGAACCAAAGCAGGATTAATTCAAAGTAAACTATACCATGTTACAGTTAAGCTGCTGAAAAGCAAAACAAGCAGAAAAATCTTAAAAACAACCAGATAAAAAAGACGCATCACCACCAAAGGAGCAGTAATTGGATTAATAGTTTACTTCTCACTTGAAGCGGTGGAAATCACAAGACAAGGAAGTGATAACAGCAAACAGCTGAAAGAAAATAATGTGATCTAGAATTCAACCCCAGTGCATATTGTCTTCCAAAATGAAGGCAAAATAAAGGTATTTTTTAGATGATTTTTTTAAATGAGAGAACTTATCACTGGCAAACCTGAACTACAAGAAATATTAAGGGAAATCTTGAAAGAAAATGATCCCAGGTGGACGCTTGGATAGGCAGGAAGAAATGAAGAACAACAAAAAGACTGAATATATGGGTAAATACATAGGAATATGGACAGTACAAAATGATAACAGTAACATTTCGTGTGGTTTAGAAATACAGGTCATTAAGACACATGAAAACAATAGCATTAAATTTGAGAAAGGGTAAATGCAATTAAAGTGCTCTAAGATTCTCTTTTCAAGAAGAAATAAAAGTAAAAATGTAAAGACTATATAATGTTTGATAGTTTGCAGCATATTTTTAAAACTCTATGTAGATCACTTAAAAGAGAGTAAAAGAAGTTAAAATAACCAAAATTTTTTGGAGACAAATTATATAATAAAGATGCTCAATAAATCCAGAAAAAAAAACAAGAGAAGATGGAAGAAAAAGGAACACAGAACAGGCAGGACAAATAGCAAACTAATGGTAAGATGTAGATTTAAACCCAAATATTTTAGTAGTCACATCAAAATATAAATGACCTAATGGATTCTAATTAATAGATTTAAAAATTGCCAGCCTATACTGAAAATGAATCCAACCATATGTTGCTTTTAAGGAATATGCCTAGGGGCGCCTGGGTGGAACAGTGGGTTAAGCTGCTGCCTTCGGTTCAGGTCATGGTCACAGGGTCCTGGGATCAAGTCCCGCGTCCGGCTCTCTGCTCAGCAGGTAGCCTGCTTCCCTCTCTCTCTCTCTCTGCCTGCCTCTCTGCCTACTTGTGATCTCTCTCTGTCAAATAAATAAATAAAATCTTTAAAAGAAAAAAAAGAAAAAATATGCCTAAAATACAATTTTACAGAAAGATTGAAAACAAAAGGATAGAAAAAGTTATAATATACAAACTGATTTTTTTAAAAGCCGGTGTAGCCGTATTAATATCAGACCATGCAGACTTTAAGATAAAGTTTCACCCAGGTTGATAGATATAAGATTCATAATCTAAAATTCTATTTTATTTCTGGGGTACCTGGGTGGCTCAGTCAGTTAAGTGTCCAACTCTCAATTTCAGCTACATCATGACGTTGGGGTTACGTGTGAGACTGAACTCCATGCCGGCTCTACCCTGGACATGGAGCCTGCTCAAGAATCTCTCTCTCTGGGGGGCGGGGAGAGGGTGGTGGGGTTATGGACATTGGGGAGGGTATGTGATATGGTGAGTGCTGTGAAGTGTGTAAACCTGGCGACAGGTTCACAGACCTATACCCCAGGGGCTAATAATACATTATATGTTTATAAAAAATTAAAAAAAAAAGAATCTATCTCTCCCAAAAATAAGAAAAAAATAACATTCCATTTTATTTCTGTACATTTACACCAAACAATTTAAAGATGGCAACTATAACAGCACTAAAAAAAATCTAAGTATCTAAGAATAAAAACAACATGTGCAATCTACATCAAAAACTATCAAACGTTATTGAGCGAAATTAAAGAGGCATTGAAGAAATGGAGGGAGAGTCCACATTCATAGATTTAAAGACTCAGTATTTCAATGATGTCAGTTCTCTTCCACTTGATCTATAGATTCAATGCAATTTCGATCCAAATCCCAGTGATAGGCTTATGATAACTGACAGGCTGATTCTAAAATTTATATAGAAATGCAAGAAGCCAAAAATAACCAAGAGACTCCTGAAAGAAAGGAGATGGGAAATCTTACTCTACTACTAGCTATAAAATCTTACCATAAAGCTCTAGCAAGATACACTAATTAAAGCAAGTTTGTACTGGCTACAAGGATAGCTTAGTAGATTGATGGGGAAAAAAGATCAGACATAAACTCATGCTTTAATGAGTGTTTGATTAAAGGCAAAAATGGCACCCCAGAGCATTGGACAAAGAAGAGACATTTTCATAGATAGGACTCAGTCAAATGTTTACAATATGGCAAGAAATTAAAACTAATCTCTTCTTCACACCATATGAAATCAATTCAAAATGAATTTTAGATTTAAAGTGAAACAGAGAACTATAACATTCTTAGAATACAACATAGAACATACCCCATGAATGAGGACTAGGGAAAGATTTCTTAAACAGGATACAAAAGCACTATTCATAAGGAAAATCCCAGCCCAGTGCTGGGCAAGAGAGTTACCAAGATAAACAACATAGTCCCTGTCCTCAAGGAGTTTTGCCTAAAGGGGAAGTGAGTGAAAAAGAATAGATGTGGCAGTATTTAGAAGATTTCCAACACCTACGAAGGGGACCTTTGTTGGTACAAGACGGAGAGCGTGGGTTGGCATCAGGCAGACTTGGTGCGTGGCTGGCTCTACTATGTCCTAGCTGAGACCTTGGGAAAGTCACTTAAACTCTCTATCCTCAGATTCTTTGTCAGTAAGATGGGAAATCTGCCAAAGGTTCCTTTAAGAACTGAATATGATGACATATGTTAATGTCTGACGTACGCGGGGTACTGCACAGGACCTAGCTCCCTCCCTTTCCCACCCAAGGAACAGATTTCTAGTGTTGATTTGTGCTGGGCTTTGAGAAATGAGGGGCTATCCCCAAATAAGATCCACCTTGTGGGACCTCCCCTCACCCCCACCTTCTCTCATCCCCACCCAGACCCCAGCACCAGGCTGGGCACCCAGGTGGTCTTTAGATCTTCATTAAAAGCTTGTTGATTTAGTAAAGCACCCCGTTCAACAGATGTGATGTGTCTCAGAGCAGAGGATAGCCCTAATTCAAGATTAATTCAGCTGTGTCACTTAAAAACAAACAAACCACAACCCCCTCCCCAAATCCCTTCTTCTTTTAGTTCATAAAAGAGATAAATGTGAAGCAGCGAGTGTTGGGCTGGACTATGGTAAGATACGTCCCAGATTTGGCTCTGGGCTCCGTCACTCACCAACTCTGTGACATGAAGTCAGTTCCCACTTGTCTTCCGAATTTCAGTATCCTACATACGATGGGGCTTTCTGTTCTTCCTCAAACACGTATGGTTAAAATTATGTACACATAAACCCTTTAAGAAATGCAAAATACCGTATGAATGCCAGCCATTATTTTGATAGCAAAAACATTTATTGTCAAATAAAAAACATTTATTGTCAAAAACTTTCCATTGTCAAACATAATCCTTACAGTCCCAGGAAGTAGTTATAATTATTGACTCCCATAGCTCAGGGAAGGAACTGAAGCTTAGCATGGGTACACAGCATAGAGCCAAGGTCACTCAGCTAAGAAAGTTTGGGGTTAAGACACAAGCAAAGTTAGTCCTACTACCCTATGCTGCCTCTGGCCCCAGCCCCTTGGCACATGCATTCTCTGAGAGGGAGGCACGCATGACAGCAAGACCCACATGGACCGAAGTACAGGACGCATAGAAGGTTGCAAGTATGTTGCAAAAAAGAGAGAGGAGAGTGGGATGAGGAGGACGGTATGAGGAGTGGACGGGGAGTGGAGGACCATTTGAAACAGGGTGGTCAGGGCAGGTCTCACTGAGAAGGTGACATTTGAGCAAGGGCTCAAAAGAGGTGAGGAACTGAACCAGTGGGAGCCAATGAAAAAGCCAGACGAGAGTGGGCATTCGGACGGGTTCTGCGAGCATCCTGGACTGGATGGCACGGGTGCATGCAGATGACCTCCCGCAGCCTCAGCGTTGGAGGGGTGCCTAGGAGACCTAGCATCCATCCCCACCCACGTTCCTGCAGGAGGCTGAGGGCAGAGGGACAGCGAGGTAGTGGCCGGCGCGACAATTCATTGGCCCGGGGCTCACTAGCTGGCCATCTCGTGAGCGACAGTCCGAGTCATCCCACATTAGCAGGGCTGAGCAGCTTTGTCGTCACGCACGCCTCTCTGTCCGGCACTGCCTGAAGGTGACCGTGGTCGCGGCAGCGGGCCCCAGCCATATGGGAGGACGAGCGCAGGACTGCATGGCTGGAGAGGTTTCTCCCACTTCCCCACCCAAAATGAAGATCGCTGTTAGCTGATCTTCATACCACAATTTCCAAATCACAGGGGACTGCTCCAACAAACTAGCATTTCCGCTGTGGCTTCATGGGCATTTGCTGAGAATAGCCACAGATCCAACAGTGGCTTCTCGCTCCAGATAATTCAGCCCAAGAGGGTGCCTTAATCCAAAGCAGGCCCCCCTAGCCAGCACCTTTGTCTCGGGTCCTGAGAGGCCCCAGTCACCCCGGCTTCTCCCCAGCTCCAGGGGCCTCTGGAGCTGCAAGGTAAGTGAATGAAGGCTTAGCAGAGTCTATTGAGAAGACATTCTGAAGCCAGAGAAAAGCAGACTCATTTGCATTCATTTCCATGTAATGAAACAAACATTTACTGATTATCCTCCCACAGGTCAGGTCCTGTGTTTCACTGCAAAGTGGCAATAAATAAGACAAGGTCCTCACTTGTGGAAGATGACAGAAATGACCACCAATTCTTCTCATCCCTGCATGCCTACATCTTTGTTAGGTCACTTTGCAGCTCTACCAATCCAGGAACGGAGTCCGTTTCTCCAGCCCTTGACTCTGGGTTGCCCCCCGCTGCCCCCCACCCCCCAATCTGCTTTGGCCAAGGGAACATGAGTACATGAGACTTGACCACACCTAGCTTGAAAAGCATGTGGACATGGAGCCCCGCCCTCTTTCTGCTCTTGGAACCTGCACCCGCCCTGTATGAAGCAGCTCAGGCTGGCCTGCTGGCTGATGAAGATCCTGTCGCTTCATTACTCCATCCAACTCCCCGCCACCCACAGACGACTGACCCCAGCAGCAGAACCGCTCAGATGAGCCCAGACCAAACTGCAGACTCACAGAATTCTGAGGTAGGTAAATGGTTGTTGTTTAAGGCACCAAGCTCCAAATGGGTTCTCTATCTCGGAAGCCAGGCCGGTAAGTCAGTCACTGGGACTCGGTGGAGGACAGCAGAGGGGCATGAAGATGGCCAGCCGTCCTCACCTAAAGGAAACAGGCTCTGCAGCTCCTTCCAACAGCTGCCACTCACGATTGTGCACCGAACTGTTGTAGACAGTTTTAAAGAGAAGACAAACATAAAGATATTTAGCAAGATCCCCCAGTATTTAAATGTTGACAATGTAATCATCTTTCACACCCTGTAAGTCAAAAATCTGCAGGCCTAATCTAGTCAGCAGACATCAGCTTCTAGTTTGATGGAAGAAAGGGAAAACAGAAAGGGATTATAGGTGTGAAATGCACAGATCTACTTCTATGCAGATTTTTTTCATGAATACAGTACTACAAATGTGTTCTCTCTTCCTTATGATTTTCTTAATAACATTTTTCTCCAACTTATTTTATTGTAAGAATACAGCATATAATGTATATAACATACAAAATACATGTTAATCTATGCTTGATGCGATCAGTAAGACTTTCAGTCAACAGCAGGTTATTAGTGGTATTAGGTTGGGGGGGGCGTCAAAGTGATATGCAGCGTTTTTACCATGGGGGGGTCAGCACCCCCAGCCCCTGTGTTGTTCAGGGCCAACTATACTTTAAACAAAACACCGATTATGATAAGAATAATAATAGTAGTAATAATAATAGTTTTTAAAGAGGGAGTTAAGTGCAGAGAAGGTTAGGCATGGGGGCCACAGAAGGCCAGGAGGGGCACCTAGCAGCCAGGGGAGGTGAGAGGGCTCCTGATGGCAGGTGACACCGGGCTTGGGTCTGGAAGAAGGAAGACTAGTAAACCAGGTCACAAGGGAAGAAAGATATTCCCACAGAGGGAATAGCCTTCATCAGGGCTGGTGTGGGAGGGCTGACACCCTGTGGGAGGGCTTCCTTGGGCCAGAAGGAGAAGGAGCAGTCAGAGTGGCCCGAAAGGAGGCTAGAAGGGTGGGGGGCATCGGTGAACGTTCAGACTTTACTGCCTAAGGAGGCGACGACGTGGTGAGGTCTTTCAGGGAGCAGCCTGGGGAATCAGATGCCTGTCTTCCCCAGGCCAACTCTTGTTGAGTCACTTCCCTCTTTTAATAATGGCAGAACCTAGCGTCAACTTGTTAAAGCATGGACAGCATTTATCCATGAAAAGCCATTGAAGGTATAGGCTGTTTCATGCTTTTTTAGTTAAATGTTCCTCCCCCCTCCCTTTTTTTTTTAAAGCAAATATGTTCATTGTAGAAAATTGCTAAAACACAGAAAATATGAAAAAGAACATTTTAAAATTCCCCACAGTCTCACCCCTCAGGAACAACCATGATGGTCACTTTTTTTTTTTTTTAAGATTTTATTTATTTAATTGAGAGAGAGAGAGTGCTAGAGAGGGAACACAAGCAGGGGGAGGGGGAGAGGAAGAAGTAGGCCTCCCGCTGAGCAGGGAGCCCGAAATGGGGCTCCATCCCAGAACCCAGGGATCATGACCTGAGCTGAAGACAGACGCTTAACTACTGAGCCACCCAGGCGTCCCAAGTGATGGCCCGGTCTCCCTATCCTGTGAAGTATGGTTTGCTAGCCTGTGGTCTGTTTCCACAAAGTTGAAATCATTCCCAATATACAATTTTGTATTTTTTTCACTTAATGTCATACCCTAAGAATTTTTCCCATGTCATTAAGAATTCTTCAAAATATAATTTTTATGAACTATTATGGAAATAATATGCGTGTGTGGGATGTCTTCATTAGGCATGTAGAGAATCATGCCAGTACTGGCGGTTATTTACATTTATTTAGCAGTTAGTATGTTCCAGGAGTTTCCACATATCAACTTCTTTCATTCTCACACCCTTGAAGGTAGGGGTCAGATGTACCACCCAGGGGGTGGGATCTGTCCAGATGTGCTCTCCTCCCCTCTTCTCCCTGCCCCAGGCCTCAGTGCGCTGATGGGTATAGATGCCTGCACCTGTTTCTTCACCCTCTGCCATCTGGCTGGGTCCTGCTAATGGGAGGCGTGGCAGGAGATCCATTTCTATCCGCTGGGGTCCCTTGGTTTTGGGGCTGGGACAGGTTGGCCGCCTCTTACTTCTCCAGAGTCACAGCTCCTGTCAGAAGCCTTCTCCCCATACCCGGCTCTCCAGCTTGGGCTAACCAAGCCCTCCGCTTGGCCCTGTGGGCCCTGAGGTGCTGGAGCTCCCTGCAGGTACCAGTGCTGGGGTGCTGCCCCCTAAGGGCTGCCTGCCTGATCATGAAAGTCCTTTTGTTGACCTTTCGTCAACAAAACCTGACCCAGGTCAGCCATGCCATCTGTCTCCCGCTGCTGCAGCATGTCCACAGCCAAAAATGCACCTGCCCTGATAATGAGTAGCTCCAACAGTTATACAATGAAAATTAAACTCCCGGGTTCACTGCCCAAATATGACCACCCTCAAAAGTATACTTTTTTGTTTAAAAAATAGTAAGAATAGCTGACACATAGAGTGTTTTAAAGATGAAGAAAGTGGGGGCGCCTGGGAGGCTTGGCTGGTCAAACCACCAACTTCTGACTTCAGCTCAGGTCGTGATCTCAGGGTCCTGGGATGGAGCCTGCTCGAGATTTTCTCTTTCTGTCTCCCTCTGTCCCTCCCTACTGTACTCCCCCCTCTCACTCTCTCTTTCAAATAAATAAATTACATCTTAAAAAAAAAAAATTAAAAAAACTGAAGCACAGAGAGGTTAAGTGATTCACCCATGTCACACAGCTTAAAAGTGGCAGAGCTGGGAACTGAGCTCAAATAATCTGGATACTGAATTTATACTTTGAAACACTATACACACCACCTCTCCCAGAAGTCTCTATTAATATCTATATCTTTATCTCAAACTCTCTGTTGCTCTTACACAAATTGAAACACGTTATATGTACTAATTGTGACTATTTACTTAGTAATATAGTTTATAGATCTTCCTGTATATCTTGTTCTTTTTTCCCACTTAACATACCTTTATATGTCTCCTTATGCACAACTAAGCTCTACCTCATTCTTTAGTCCTCTCCTGATTTGCATTTCAATTGGTTTCAGGTTTTTTTGTTATTACAGACAAGGCCACAATAAATAACCTCCTGCAAATATCTATGCATATCAGTATGGGCATACCTAGGGATTGGATTCCTAGAAGTACAATTTCTAGGCCAAAGGTAGGCACATTTTTTTTAATTTGCACGAAGATTTTTAAATTCTGTTTTTGCCCAATTGTCATCGATGATGGGTCTCTCAATGGTATCTTTAAGCCTATTTTACTTGGTTGTGTTTTATCAAATTTTTTACTTTTTAAATTTTCATAGTTAAAAATAGTATATTTTAATCTTCACTGTTTATGAAAACAATGAGAGGGGTTGACATCTTTTCGGTTAAAAACCTATTTTATTGAGCCTTACTATGCTGTAATTTATTTAGCCCATCCTTCAAAATTCTCTTTTAAAAATAACAGTGTGATGCCCACCTTTGCACATAACTGTCTGTCTGTATCACCTTGTAGTTTCTGGGAAATATTTCTTAAGGTAGAATTACTGAGTCAGAGGGCACGGGCTTTTTTGGACTCTTGATGTATACTGAAAATTATCACCAAAACAATGATATTGCCCTCCTCACAAAGACGTTTGAGAGAGGTTCCCCGACCCACCTCACCAGCACTTTTATAATTTTTAAACAAGTGCCTATAAATAAGGAAAATGGGATTTCAATTTAATTTCCATTCCCTTGATTTCTAATGAGCCAGATTAAACATTTTTTTCATATTCTTGGCCATTAACATTTCTGTGACTGTGAGTTCTTTTTAATCCATGTTTCTACTTTTAGTGTTTCTCTTACGGCAGGTGAACACCAAACGTTTTTAGGTAGGTCAGATCAGCACATCAGTTAAATCCCTACTACACAGACAGTGTGGAGCTAGGTGTTTGAGAGCCATAAATGAGATGCAATAATTATTCTTACAGATCTTGTGATTTCGCCGGGCAGAAAAGCCCATACACAGAGAAAGCAATTAGAGAGCAAACCAGACAGTCTGTAATCAAGTGCTAAATGGGCAGCTCAGATGCTACGTGCCGTGAGAGCTCAAAGAGGAGAGAGAAGAGCCTCGCCAGCGTGGTCAGGGAAAGCTTCTCGGAGGAGGAGCCCCACACAGGAGCTATATGTTTAAAATGTGACACGACATAGTGACACACACGTCTCTCCTCCAGCAGGAAG
Organism: Mustela putorius furo; assembly: GCF_011764305.1. Lineage (NCBI taxonomy): Eukaryota > Metazoa > Chordata > Mammalia > Carnivora > Mustelidae > Mustela > Mustela putorius. The sequence continues at coordinate 37,197,932 of NW_025422005.1, read as the reverse complement.
GATGTCACCTCAGTGGCTCTCCCAACACTTCTGCGGGAAATCAGTCTTCTGCAGATAAACTGGTTGACTGCTGCCAGGGCTCCACCAGGCCAACAGTGGTTGGCCAGTCTCATCGTTGCCATGGTAACCACAGCGACAACAACTGACATTTATTGGGCTCTGACCATGTGCCAGACACCCCGTGCTAAGTGCTTTCTATTTATAATCTCATTTAAGTTCCTGGCGAGCCTATGAAGTAGGTACTATTGTTACCTCTTTTACAGATGTGGAAAGTGGGGTTAAATAAGTCACTCAAGGCATCAGGGAAAGTGTTGATGAGCTTGGTCTCTGACCTCTGTTTGTCAGCCTCCAAGAAGTATCTTCTACGCCCAGGCTTGCTGCAACAGTGGGGGCCCAGCCAAGCCTTCTCTCCTGCCTCCACTCAGAGCTGGAGGTTCCCTTGGCATGACTGACAGAAAGACTTCAGGGGAACAGGTCAGAGTCTAAAAGTTCAGTGAAGACTCCCTAAGCACATGCTAGGTGCAAGGTGAGGCATGACTTTCCCTATGGTACCGGGAATGGCCCAGGAGTAGACCAGGACAAGGCTATGATGGAGATTCAGGCTGCCAGGGAGGAGCACGAGGAGCACGGACAGCAGAGGGGGTCCCCAAACTCAAGAAGGCAGTTGAGTCAGACCTGAGAAATGGAGGGGGTCCCCGGGGAAAAGGAGGGGTGGAAGGAGTGGAAGAGAAAATAGCTGAGCTCAGAGCCAAGGTGGAATGTGGTGTGGGCGTGAGGGCGGGGTGGACACGATCACAGTGAGTCCCTTCATCACGGTGCTGACCACACCATGTGGTCATCCACTGCTGACCCATCTGTTCTCCCCAGTGAGCCACGTATGTCCCCAGGGCAGCAACTACACGCGACCGTCCCCCGCGAGCCCACAATGACAGGAAGCCTAGCCTGTATTGTACGGGCAAGACATGTCCAGGAAGGAAGGATCTGATAGCAAAATCTCCATCAGGGAGGACTAAGCACTCAAGATTTCACCACGTGAGGCAACACCCCAGGGTGGGGACTCCTGTGCAACCAGACCGTGCACCCGCTGATGACAGCGGCCAGTTCCCTTCTCCTTCCTGTCCTCCAACACCAAGTTGCCAAGAGCAAGCCTGTGACCAACAGAATAATAACCACTACTATTAGTACAAGAAATACATAAAGAAATACATAAAAGAAATAGATAAAATACATGGAAGGCACAACTCTAAGTGCTTTGCAGAAATCTTTCACTGAACCCTCCAAAAACTCCCATTATACTCATTTACAGATTGGAAAACTGAGGTACAGAAAGGTGAAGTAACTTACCCAAGGTCACTTGGGAGACAGTACAGAACAGGACTTCGGAGCAAAGGCAAGGGGATTCGACCAGACCAGGTTCAAATCCTAGCTGTGTCACTTAGCCTCTCTGGGACGGTTATTTATATTCTCTGGCCTCAAGTTCTCCCATATGTGAAGGAATAATAGTAACAATTTTGCAGTTCTGTGGTGAGGAGCAAGTGATATAAATGGAAAGCACCTGGCTCCGTGCTTGGCACACAGCAGGGACTCAGAAACCAGCAGCCATCATTTTTGCCCAGAAGTCCCGAAAGTTCTTGTTCCAGTGAAGTCAGGACACGGGTTGCCCACATGGTCCCCCCTGGTCCCCTTCCCCTCAGACACAACCTCTTCTCCCACACACGAGCCACTCGCAGGAAAACGTGTGAGTCAGACCCCCGGTCCACTTGGGCCTGCTGTTCCCTAGTCAGCAAACTTCTTCCATACGGAGCAATCTTTTCCACTGCTCCCAGCTGCCAGCAGAGGCCGGCATTAGAGAGCGTCTTGGCTCCCATTGGAAGAAAAACAAACTTTGCAGAAAAATAAACACTTTTTTTTAAAAAGTCCTGTGGTTTTGCATTCAAGACCTAATAGTTTTTCCTTTCTTTTTTTTTTTTTTTTTTTTTTTTTTTTCCCAGATACCACAAATCTTCTGCTGGAGGGAGAAAAAAGAAAAAGTGACTAAGAAGAGACTTCTAGATTGTTTGTTCATGCAAACACACACCAAGATGGCCGCATTCAAGGACGAAGGTCCAGCCTCTGTGCTACCATGGGGGCACCTTCAGGCAGCAGCCTCTGGAGACTAGACACTTCTCTTCCCCACTCTCTGAGCTGTCCCTTCTGCTTACTTCCAGGCTCTGGAAGGGAGCGTCTGAGTGATTTTTCTCACCCACTCCAGTTACTTCAGTGCTGAATTGGGCAGGCACAGGCATAAATGTCAGGGGGGCTCAGACAGAGGCTCTCGTGTGATAGGCCTATGACATTTAAACTCCCAAATACAGTTGCCTCCCAAAGTGAGGCTGGCTGGCCAGAGGCCATTCTGTTCCAGGGACAAGTCTAAAATAGGAAACTGTTTCTTAGAGAAACACAAAATCACTGCCTTTGAAAACAGCCTCCACTCTGCCCCTCCATCCCTCAGCAGGGCAGGGACAAGAAAGCTGGAGTGGCCTGAGCAGTGGTCGAAAACTCTGGGTGAGCCATGCCCCTCAGACAGGCACAGGTTTCCTCATCCCAAGTCTCTGGCAGTGCCAACCCCTGCCAGGCAGCAAGGGAGGCTGGCAGGTGTGGTGATGGAGAGACACAACAGGTAAAGTACCTTCTACAGGAATCAACACACAGTAGGTGCTCTGTTCATCTCTGTTCCCTTAGATCCAGAGCTCCTGAACCTGCCCCGTGGCTCTGGAAGTTCTGGAAACGCCCAGAGGGGTACACGATATTTTAAGTGCACACTCTCACTGGTGAGGGCATTCACTGAAATCCCAATGGTCAAAGACCCCAAGAGGCTAACAACCACTGGCTTTCTTTTTTTTAAGATTTTATTTATTTATTTGAGAGAGAGTTGGAGAGAGCACAAGCAGGAGGAGAGGGAGAAGGAGAGGGAGAAGCAGACTCCCTGCTGAGCAGGGAGCCCGATATGGGGGTTTCCAGGGGTTGGATCCCAGGATCTGGAGATCATGACTTGAGCAAAAGGCAGACACTTAACTATCTGAGCCACCGAACCACTGTTTTTTTAATTTAACTTTACAACTGAGAATTGAACTTTCTGAAGGCAAGGACCCATCTCATTCATCTTGGTATCATACAGCACAGGAAAGGCCCAGCATGTTAGACATTCCATGGCATGAATGAATGAATGAATGAATGAATGACAAATGGCTTATTCCTTCAAAGAATTCAGCACCCAGTAGAGGAAACATAGAAAAAAGAAGCATAATACAAGGCAGAAAATGATACGGGACAAAAGTAATGGCAAAGTGAGGGGCGGCAGGAGCTTTGTGCAGACACACATTTCTATGGCCAGGCCAGGGAGCTGGGCTGGACCACGGAGTTGGGGGGCAGTAGATAGAAGGTGGAGAGGGCTGGGAAGTCATGTCAGGAAACATGGTAAAAGAAAGAATCACAAACTTTATAGACACATGGACATTTTTTTAACTGCGGTTTTGCATTCGGGGCCTAATGGTTTTTCCTTTCTCTTCCCATACAAGCTGTCCAGTTTGGCGAGAGGAAAGGATCCGTTGGAGGCAGGGGTGGGAAAGAGGTTTGGAAAGAGAGGTTGGGTCACATCCTGGGGGGCCCTGAATGCCAATCTGCAGTCTTGAAGCAGCATAGCACCTTAGCACAGGGATGAGGGGGAGAAGGGACTGCGGCCCCCATCCGGCGAGGAGCTGCTGCAGGGCTCCTGGGGAGGGAGGCTACTCCCCCCATCCCCACCCGGTGCCATGCCCATGGAGGAAGCTGACAAACGCTAGGGCGGGAAGGGGAGCCGAGCAGCTGGCAAGGAAGTCCATTCGCATGGAGGATAGTGACGAAGAAGCTGTCCTCCGAGAATCCTCTGACCCTCCCCAGCCTGACTTATTGCCATTTTTTTAGATTCACATAACAGTACATCTTAAAAGACTAAATTAAACTCAGTTATAAGAATAGAGAGAGAGAAAAAATTAAACGCACTTATCAAAATATATAAAGAGAGGGGAAAAAGGATTAGCAAGACTGAAATTGCATGAAGTGTTGCTTTCTGCCTCGTCTTGTTGGTGTCCAGTGATTGCCTCCTGAGTCCAGGTCCCTCCGAGACTGAGCACCCTCACTTTGCGGCCCCAGGACCTTGGTTCGTGAAGACCCTCCCTGGCTCCCACTCAACAACGCCTTTCGTGGAGCAGCCTTTCCTTGCCAGGGACTTTTCGGAAGGCCTGCAGCCACCGGTTCCCATCCAGATAAACACGGCGGTAGGGTACAGACCATCGGGCCCGGGTTTCTCCGCGAAGCTCACCGACCCGCTGGAGACCCCCATCCCCACCCCCACCCCCGGCGCCCATCGCTCATCTCCGGCCTGCTCTGTGCAGGCGAAGCCCTGTGAGTCCAGGTTAGCTCATTTACCGCTCCCAGAACCCCCTAGGGAGATGCCCCCGGAAGCCTCACCTACAGATCATGACGCGAAAGCACTGGCCTTGGTCAGTGAGCAGGGAACCCAGCGTGTCCGCCCTGGGGTCACTGGGCCCAGCCCTTTCCTTCACACACACGGATGCAGGGCTTCGTGGGTAGGATTAAGGACTCTCAGAATTTCGGGAGAAAAGGTAAAGTGTGTTCTGTCCATGCTGGCTCTAGTCCCGTGCATACATGTTTTGTTTTGTTTTGTTTTTCAGATGCGGGAGGGATTGTTGAGTATGAGGCGCTTTGGGAGGACAGGTAGGCAGCAAGTCTCTGTGATCCGTCTGCTCCCGATACCCCAAAGCTGCTTGAAGGGACTGGACCTGATTGCACTGTCTGCCTCCATGGGCCAGTCTGAAGAATGGGCTTCCATAGTGGGAATCAGCAGAGGCCCGCAGACCCACGATGAGAACTAAATCCAACAAGTCTCAACGAGAAGCACCGGCGATCTGCCTCTTTGAGGCAAATAAGATCTTCCTCCAAGAAAGGAGCCACGGGTCTTTCAAGGACTAAAAAAGGAACTTGATTTTTAATGCAATCAAGAGACACAATACTGGGTATGCCTGGGTGGCTCAGTTGGTTAAGCAGCTGCCTTCGGCTCAGGTCATGATCCTAGCGTCCTGGGATCAAGTCCCACATCGGGCTCCTTGCTCCACAGGGAGCCTGCTTCTCCCTCTGACTCTGCCTTCCACTGTGTCTGCCTTTGCTCGCTCTCGCTCGCTCTCTCTCTGACAAATAAATAAAAATCTAAAAAAAAAAAAAAAAAGAGACACAATACTGGAGAAGACCTAGAAACTGGGAGACGTGGGTTTCAGTGCTGGTTTTGCCACTCCTAGACCTAGGACTGCAGAAGAGTCTACGTGCCGAGCTTCCGCTGGCCCCTTGGGTCCAGGGGATAGTCCTTACTTTGCGTCCATGACTTTGCTCCTTTGTTGTGTTCTTCCAGGTTTCGCATCAGTTGAACGTCTACTTATTCCTCAAAGCCTGGTGGAAGTGCCCTCCCAGCAGCCCCACAGGTGGAATTCGTCTCTTTTCCACTTGGTACATGGAGCACCCCTTTCTCTCTCTCACGATTTCACTACCTTGTATTTTACATATTCATTTAATCATTTCAGAAAGTGTGAATTTATTTGACATTATCTCCTGAGCATCTACTCCAAGCCAAGGGTTGGGCTAGAATGCTGGGAATGTAATGAATAAGAGATTGTTATGGGCTGAATTGTGTCCCCCAGAAAAGAAAAGCCGGAGGCCTCACCCCCAGAGCCTCAGAATATGACCTTATTTGGAAACAGAGTCACTGCAGATGAAATTAGTTAAGATGAGGTCATGGTGGAGTAGGGTGGGCCCCTAATCTGATATGACTGGTGTCCTTACAAGAAGAGGAGAAGAAACACAGAGATGCGGACACACAGGAAGAACACCATGGAACAGCAGACGCCGAGACTGGAGACAGGCTGCCAAGAGCCATGAATGCCTACAACTACCATAAGCTGAAAGAGGCAAGGAAAGGTTTTCTCCTAGAAGCCTCAGAGAGAGTATGGCCCTGCCAACATTTTGATTTCAGACTTCCCAACCATAGAAGAAATTTCTGTTGTTTCAAGCCACCCAGTTTGTGGTACTTTGTTATGGCTTCCCTAAGAAGCTAATACAGAAATTTTCCCCACTTTCAAGGAACGATACGTAAATAGATAATTATAAAAGAGCATGGGAATGCTATAATAAGAAGAAGTCCTCTGTGCCAACACAGAGAACATGGCAAGTAACTCAGTCTTGGAAGAGGATCAAGATAGGGTTCCCAGAGCAGGCCCAATTAGAGCTGGGTTTTGAAGGATGAGTAGGAGTTTTCTAAGAGAAGGAGCACCCTAGGCAGAAGGAATCGCAGAACCATGTGTGTACCCTCTCAGTCTCTCCTACTGGATTGTGCTTCCTGGTGGCCTTAGCACAAGGTTCTGCCTTTCACAGATGTTTAACATCTATTTCTTAGACTTGCAGAAACACTGTACTCTGGACAAGAAGAGAGGAACAGACGACAGAGTGTGGGTGGCTGCCACCTAGAGACAGGGAAAACTGAACTAGTCTGACTCCCTAAATAGAGAGCAGATGGAGGGCAGCAGCAGGGGCGAGAGAAATGAGGCAACCCAAACAGGGCTGGCTTTAAGAAGAAAAAAAAAGAAAGAAAAGAAAGAAGAAAGAAAGAAAGAAAGAAAGAAAGAAAGAAAGAAAGAAAGAAAGAAAGAAAGAAAGAAAGAAAGAAAAAAGCGTTATTCTCTAGGGCTCCAGCTCAGCTGGGAAGGAAAGCAATTTATGGCCAAAGGAAGTAGGCTGACAGTAAACAAAAATACAGTGACCCCTGAGTTCCCACTGGACAGAAGATAGATGGTGCTGTCGTAAAAATGAGATTAATTTTAATAAGGGCTTTCACCAAGCAGCAGACCCCGGTGGCCAGAGGCCTGTCAGAGGGCCGATGACAGGCAGCATCGCTGATGAATGAGGCTGACCCCAGCGAGCTGAAGACATGGGGAACAATCGGAAGCTGGGGACTGGCCCCCGTCTGGGGATTGGGCAGCTGCTGTTTCTGCTCATTCTTTGTCTTAATGGTTGCTGACCCGGAACTGGATGCCCATGGTCTGAATCTCTGAACTGTGGCTCATCCCTTGCTGAGACCACAATCCCCTGTTTCCTCATCTTGATGTGGCACTGGGCTTGCATACCTCCAGTAATGATAAGCTCACCACCTAGAAAGCTATGGGACAGTGTACCAGATAGGCTCACTCAGGAAATGCCCACAAATGTTTGCCATAGAACAATCCTCAAAGACTATGATCGGTCTTGATTCAGCAGAGTTCAATTTAACAAACACTATTGGAGAGTTCATTATGCAGCAAAAGTATGAGACAAGAGATGTTCAGGAATGAGTTCCTGCCTCCAAGACCTTTTGGAAGGGAAAACAGACTGTGCCTCTGACCCTGACCACAGAGTGGTGGGCCCTGACCCTGGCTCTTGACTGAGCCCTCATCCACTTATAGACTCAGCCATAATCTTGGATAGGTAAGTAAGCCCTGAACCTAGTTATAGATTAAGCCTTAGGCCCAACTCAGACTGGGTTACCTGCAGGCTGAATCCTAATTCTTTTAGAGCATGGGGTCCAATCCTGGCCACTACTGGGCTCTGACTCTGGCCCCTGGCCCCAAACACAGGTGCCTATTATGGAATGAAGGAGATGGCAAATAAGGAGATACAAATGGGCCCTCATCACGTGAAAAATGTTCAAATCCTTGATGCTGGAGGCAGACATCTTTCAGACACAGAACTGTGTGAGCTATAGCCTCTGCCTTTGGAAGCATGCATAGACACTCCCCCAACATGCTGTCATAGCCCTTGTCTGTCCTGCCCCAGGACTCAGTTACCGTGTCACTGTATGTGTTCACAAACACTCACACCACCACCACCACCACCACTGGCCTCTGCTCTCCCCTGATTTGCTTGTGGCCAGGCTGCTTTAATCAAACCTTCCCTTTGGCCTCACTTCTGAGTACCTACTGGGTGCTGGGTCCTGGCCTGGTCAGAGGAACCCATGGACCAATGGCCTGGCCCGGCCCAGACACCAGCAAATATCCTGTTAGGTCTTTAATTATTTACTTAATCAACAAACCAGTGAGAGAGATCACATTGCAGAGAAATGGTGCCCCATGGGGTTTATGAGGTGAACACCTGCCAACAGAATAAAACCAGCCCTCACGTCTTTCGAGCACTCAAACCCCCTGGCATCAGACAGCCCGATTTGTTGTCAGCCATTTCCCCGATCATGTATCAATAGGTGTCACACAATCAAGTCCTGGCTCCCAAGAGAGTGTTTGAAAAGTCAAAGATGTTTGTCTAATGCAAACCGATGTCATGTCAGGAATTAGTTTGACTAATAGGCCTTTAATTAGATCCTTGTGAGGTCTGGGTCCCAAGCAGAGGCTTCCCAAGTTTTCGTTTAGAAGATAAACTATCCCTTCCCCCAGATTGTCACCATAAATCTCCTTTCCAGCACACACTCAGAATGGCACAGCAAGGCATAGATTCATTTCTCCTGCCAACTTGGAGAGTCTTGTGCCTAACCACCCAAGGGACAAGGGCCTGGGAGCTTCCTGCAGGCCGGACCCCCTCACCAGAGAAGCCAGGGGAGATGCCTGGCCCATGCCATCTGCTCTGGCTGGGGACCAGAGCTTCTCACCAGGGCCAGAGAGGCATTTTTCCAAGCAGCAACAGGAAATGTTCATTTTGTCAACCTGAATAACCCTTGTGAGGCCAATTCCAGGGCACAACAGAACAGAGAAATACAATTTGATCACCATCCAGGGCATTTCTCTCAGGGGAAGGAACATGGAAATCAAGAGAAGCCTGCAGAATGAGGTCATCATGCCACCCGGGCAGGCAGGAGGGATCTCACACAAAATAACGTATGTGGCCTACCAGCCACCGAGCAGGTGCCTCATTCATGACAATGTGGCGATTCACACAGAATCCTGCCTCTGCCTTGAACTTAACTCAAGAAAATCTTTGAGCACCCTAGGTCAGCTCCACTGCAAGGGCATCCCCCGGCCCGGTGCCAGCCAGCCTCTGACTAGTTACCAGTTTGAGTTTACAGATATTGAAAGAAAATAACTAGAAATGTTTACAAGTAGTTGGCATTGGTGTAACAACTTTTATTATATTTCCCAAAAGGATTACTGATCAGCAAAAGATTGCAAATAAAAAACAATGCCTCAACACAAATCGTTTGAGATGAGGAGGCATGGAAGCTTCTGAGATGGGTCTTACTATTATACCATTTTATACATGAGAAGGTAAGGCTTAGGGTGATTAATGTGCCCAAGTCCTCCCATCCAAGTGGTCTAGCTGGTCTTCCAACCCAGGTCCTAAAGGTCTGTTACTTACAGTCATTGTAACCCGGGGGCCAAGGGAGTTACATCTCTGACCTCCATGTGTGGCTAATAAGAAAAGGTCCACAGTTATCAGAGACAAAATCATGGGCATCTTGTCTCACCTCTGCAATCAATTCACCCAGTGAGTCATTTCCTCTTTGGGGGTCTCAGTTTCTCCATATGCACAATGAAGGAGGTGGCAAGTTATACTGAAGGCCCCTTCCTGCTTTGACCTCCTGAATGTGATCATAGACTCCTTCAACAAAAAGGGACCTTTGAAGTCACATGACCAGCCTCCCTTCCAAAGCAGTCTGGGATTCCTGTAACCCCTTATAGGCTCTCTGCGTGTGGCCATGATTAAATGGCTCTAATTTTCAGGCTAGCATCTTGCTTCCAAGGGCTTCTCCACGAATGGTGGACAGAGTCTCTTTGTTGTCCTCTAGATGGCAACCTGATCACTCTTGCCCTGGGGGGTGGGGGGTTACTCCTCAGAGCCAGGCCTGGTCTTCACTCCTAGATTTCAGTCTCAAGCCTAAGCAAATCCCACCTGGCCAAGGCATAGTTCTCCTCTGCTGCAGAGAAGGAGAGGACAACCTAGAAGCCACTTGTACTTTTTCCCTGGAGAAAGCAATGAAACTCCCTTTTGCCTTCAAACACTCAGGGATCCCATCCCTTGAGGGGTTAGAGACCCCAAAAGCTGCCATCTCCTTTCACAAGAGTCCTGGGGAGTACCTAGGGCTTTCCCAGGGCCCTGGGCTGGCAGGAGATGGACACAGGTTGTATGATATGGTGCGGGTGTGATGTACAGCCATACATGCTGACTTCCACTGCACTCTGTCGAGGACGCAGACCTGCCTAAGAAAGCTGACCCCAAAGACACAGCCCTACAGCCCTCATCTAAGTAGAGGAAATGAGCAGCAAAGGAACTGGCCCGGCTCTGTTGCATGCCACCCCCTCTACCTCCCACCCCAGAATACTGACTCTTCTCAGCTCTACCTGCCATAGTTGATTAGAAAGTGGGAAGCTCCATCTCTGTCAATGCTGAATGAAGTGATCAATGACAAATTCAGGGGCTCCTGAAACTGGGAAATACACAGAAACCCAGAGTCAGGGAATCATGCGGCAAACATTTCTTGAATGTGTACGGGGGCTGGGATAAACCCTGGAGACTTACAAGTACAGGGCCATCTAGAGTCAGAGAATCCTACAAATGGAGGGTGATAGACTCCTAAGGTATTAGAATCCTTAAAAGTATCCAGTAATAGAATCCACAGCATTAGAGAAATGAAATCTAGAATCACAGTCCTGCACGAAGGGTCCACAGAAGCAATAGGAGTTGTCGGAGGTCTCCACATTTTATGCTCTGGGGCCACCAACCAGCCCAGCCCTGTGGCAGGCAGCCGAGTTCAAAGGAAACATATTCCCACCATAGTACCAGGGCAGGGGGCAACCAGCACTTGCCAAGGAGAGGACATCGGCCTGAAGACTGAGAATGGAGACAAATGACAGAAGCTCTGGTGAGGCGCGCGGCAACCTCTGAAATACAGACCGGGACAGAAGGACTCCTGATAGGATAAGGCGAGGCCACAGCTGGAAGCAGAGCTTCTGGGCGAGCCTCACTTCCTACTAATGGAGGAGTTCCTGGCCATGGGTGAATCCGAAGCAGGTGGGCCCATTGCTGGCCAGCTCTGATGACAGCTGGCTTGGATGAAGCTGAAATCGACTTTCCCACTCTGCCCACGGCCAAGTGCTTCACTCATGGAAGAGGATTCCTGATTCTTCCTCCCACACTGGTGAGGCCACTCTTGACAGGGTCAGGTATATCACAAAGGCAGGGAGGCTGGAGGCATAGGGCATGTTCCCAGGAGGTAGACATCTCAGGTGTCAAGGACATGGATGACCACTGAGAGAGAGAGAGAGAAAGTGAATGAAGAGAGAGAAGAGAGGGAGAGATGATGCTAGAATGTGACATTAGGGTCAAATGACAGAGGTCCTTGTGGGTCGGGGCCGGACTCTGCACATGTCTGCCGCATCTCTGCACAGCGTGGCCCGCGGCCCAGCCAGAAACCAGCAGGGATTGCTGATCGCATGGTCCCCCACAGGGCGCTGGCCAGGACCTCTGGTTCTCCCCATAGTGGATACATGGGATGCCCTTTCTCTGCCCCTGGGTGACTCAAAGAGGCCCTGGAGGAGCCATGTGGTGGGCTCAAGGTGTAATGTGCAGGCTTAAGTGTCTCTAAAACAACTAGTAAAAACCCTGACAAAATCCAAACCAGATGCCCCCGGGCGCGCAGGGTTGAGAGCTGTCAGCACCTCTGCATTTTCACCTGCTCATGTGGGTTGCACCTGTAGGCGGCAAGAACTCAGGACAGCTCCAGGCTGCCCCCCAAGCTCAGCCCCACTGAACTGCCAGTGTGGAGGTACTGACAGGCTGAAGGAGTAAGGCAGCAGACCTCTCTTGGGCCAGTCCCCCTGCTCTAGTGATTCTCCCCTTTCTCCCATTTCCCATTACAGGCCCTTGGGATTGTTAATACCCAAACTATACCCCTTAGCTGTGAGAAGTCGTGCAGGTTGCCTCTGCTCTCTGTTTCCCTATAAGCAACATGGACACATTAATAATGACCTCCAAGTTTGCTGGAGAGTTCACTCTGCTGGACAAATATTTACTAGACATTTATTGTAGGTCAACCATTGGGCTAGGTACTTGGAATACAGAGATGAACAAAACTGACATTACCTTTGACTTTATAGAGATTCGAGGCAGACAGGCAAAAGAAACCTTCAGACAAGTAAATAAAAGCAACTTAGTTGGTTAATGCTTTGAAAAGGATACACTTTGGGAGAAGGTGGGGAAGGAGTCCTCTCTGAAGAAGTAATAGTTAAGCTGAGACCTAAATATTGAGTAGGAATAAACCAGAGGAAGAGCTTGGGGTAGAGTGCAAAAGAATAGCATGTGCCAGGGCCCTGAGGCAGGGAATGCTTAACTCATTTCCTCCTTATGAGCAGAGAGAGCAGGTGACATCATGAGATTTTAGTCTGGTGACAATGAAAGGCCCCCAGAGTGTTTTCAACAGGGCCTCCACTCAATTCTCTACTTACAGCTTTCAAAGATGACTTTAGTGTGGAGCTGAGATCATGGGTGGAACTTCCTCACTGCTGGCCTGCAAGAATGTCCAGGATCTAAGGCTCCAGAAGTGAAGGGATGGGCCATGGCCAATAAGTGCCAGGGACCAGGATATATGCAGCTCCTTCCCTGGCCCTGGGCTGCCTCTAACAACTATAGTGAGGCAAGGATGCTACCATCCTTGCCCTCATTTGATTTTTCCAACCCTTGAGGGAGAGGGGCACACAGGATGTGGATCCTTAGCTCAAAAAACCGAGACCCAGATAGGTAAGTGGGTTTACCACGAGTCATGCAGGAAGTTAGTGACTTGACTTCAAGTCATAAAGACTTAAGGCTAGGTCAGGCTGTTCCCAAGAACCAGCACACTCTGCAGAGACTCCTGCCCCACCAGCATGGACAGCCTCAACAGTGGAGGTAAAATATTTCGGGGAAGGAGGACTTTAGAGGCTAAGCCCGCACCACACACGAACAGGTATGAGGCCCAAGGTGCCAAGCAGAAGGTGCCAGACAGAAGATCTGGGAGTGATGTGAAATGAAATGGGATGGTCTATCTGGGACACCAAGCCAATGACTGACCACCATGCAAACAATGGTGAGGATAACCTCGACCACCCCTTCCTGGTCCCAGGCCCTCTCTCGGGGCCACATGCTCCGCACATCTGCTCCCTTGGCCCCAGAACTACCTGACAGAGTTTAAAGGCAGCAGCTCTGCCCTGAGTCTGAGCAACTCCTGGCACCATTGCCAAGTCTTGCGGCCATCACGTCCAGGACAGACCCCCACCTCTCCCCCTGCTCAGTGGGGCTGGGGCAGCTCAGAGTCCCCAGGGGCAGGGACCCTTTGTTGCACTCCTATCTCCCAGGCTGAACTCACTGTTGGTGCAGCCCAGACTCAGCACTGTAAACAGCTATGTGGCACTGAGGACTGCTCCCCTCCATCATCTTGGGGCTGCCCCTCCTTCGAGGCATCCTCCCCATCCTCCAAAGCTCAGAGCAGGCATCCAGTCCTCCAGGAAAGCTCCTCTGATCTCAGGATGAGGGAGGAGCTTCTCTCCCCTGGGCTCCTGCAGCCCCTGTTCTTCCCTTCCTTTCCCTGGTGGACCATGAGCCTCTTGAGGGCAAGGTCTGTGCCTTCCTTGTTCTGTTTCCCAGAATCCAGAGCACAGTAAGTCAGTAAATGTCTATCATTTCTTTCTTTCTGGGAAGAGTGTTGGGCAAAGGGTCTTGGAGCATGAAACATCAGAATTTTCATAGCGGTTGTTTCAATCCTCCAGGGTCTCCTAGAATGAAGTCCCCTCTGACTAGCATGGCCTGTCAAGGATCACTGCCACCCTTCTCCCACTAGGACTGCAGCCCAGACCATGACAGACCATGCACCCCCCCACCCCCAGACCCACATGTTTCCAGCCTCCTTCTCCACTCTTCCTTCTCTCCCTCTTGGCTAGTGGCGTCAGGGGAGTGCAGGTTGAACGTCATGACCTTCTCCAGGTGCCTCAGTGGGTGACATAGTCACTCTACCCCTCACCAATAAAACAGCCTGCTACTGAGTAGGCCCTTGCAAAAAGCCGATTTCCCTTTTCCTGCCTTCTCTCTCTTCATACATTGTTTCTTCCCTCCAAAGCCTGAAGCTTCTCCGTCCCTCACAAGAAGCCTTCCCTGACCTCGTGGCGCTCCCGTCTTTGGGGAGCCTGAAGACTCAGTGGCCTCAGGCTCGCTGTCCTGGGAAGCAGCAGGGCAGGACAGAACCACCCCGAAGCCCGGACAAAGGTGAAATCCAACAGTTGCAAGAGGTTATTTTTGGACCTGACACAAATGCTCAATGAAGAGCCCTCAGCCTTCCAAGCCATCTTTGCTTTGCGCTCTCAGGCCCAAAACTAACATTTTCATAATAATTTTCCAGTATCAAAGTGATAGTTTTGATTCAAGACAGCTGAAGCTTGCACAACGGCGCGGCGGCCTCTCCCGCCCTCGAGCCAAACATGTGCCTCTGTCTCTATTTTAACACCTTTGATAATCATCGAAAAATGCACCGGCCCAAGCAGTTTTCTCGGCTTTCTGACCGGGGCGGCCGCCCCTGGAAAGGGGGCGGGGGTGGGGGGTGGGGGGGGCAGCCTGTTTTCCAGCCGCCTGACTCGCAGCTCCTGCTCCCCCACTCGGCGCTCCTGGCTCCCCGCTCGGCGCTCGGCTAGTGCTGTCTGAGGAAGGCGCTGGCCTTTCCAGGCCCATTAAACAGGGGGGGGAGCCCAAGAAATACAGTAACACAATCTCATGGAAAACTGATATAATCTTTTCAAAACTATAAAGATCGCTCACCCGAAGGAACATCTGCATGGAAAAAGAAAAGGGTTTTAAACAAACTGGAAAGGGGTCGGGTAACTTGTAAAGGCCGGAGTGTCAGGAGACTGCTGGCTCGTCCCGGGCCCGCTGTCACTCTGCGGGGGGAAGGCCATCCTCGGAGGAGCCAGTTCCCTCACCGAGAGCTCCCGCCATCTGGAATTCATTGCAGGAGGGAACACTGGTGTTTGGAAAAAGAACCTCGGCCTTAACAATCGTCGTTCCTTAAAATATTAATATGGTCAAGTTCCAGATGGAGAATCCGAGGACAGGAGGGACAGGCCAGGGACCCAGGGCCGCGGTCCTGGTCCACTCCACTGCCCTCCTCCTTGGAAGCCCTGACCACCTCCTCACAGAAACAGGCTCAGGTCAGATTCTAGGCTCTTCCACTAGCCAGCCTTCCACCGCCCCAGACAAGAAACTGCTGCTAAGCAGTTATCTGCGAAGACTCTTCGGGTTCTTAGTTACCCTCTGAGTTCAGGGGCCCAGAAGAGGCTGAAGCTTGTGTCTTAAAGTCCCTGCTGGAGGCCCAACTGCCCGAGCGCCCACATTCCCCAGAGGACTCCAGGGCCCCGTTGGCGGTAACAGTCTGCAAAGGCAGCATCTTCCTTACCCAGGAGATCTGATGAGAGATGAGCTCACACA
Source organism: Mustela putorius furo (assembly GCF_011764305.1). Taxonomy (NCBI): domain Eukaryota; kingdom Metazoa; phylum Chordata; class Mammalia; order Carnivora; family Mustelidae; genus Mustela; species Mustela putorius. Next base: position 37,182,425 of record NW_025422005.1, on the reverse strand, counting down.
CCCGAGACACGTAGGCTCAAGATACAGCCAGCATGGGCAAGACCCAAGTGCATGACTCAGGCTGTTCAACCACCCAAGATCTGAGATGGAAGAGGTTCTTGTGGGCCCGGGCACAGGGTTTTAGAATAACAGCATCTGAAGATATGCATGGAGAGGTCTGAATGCTGACCTTGTCGCCGCCCTTGGACATATTGATTTTCTGAAAAGTCAAAGGCAGCCTACAGGCCCAGGGAGACCAGAGGTGACTGAAACCCACGTAGGCCCCTGAACACCCAGGGCCTGTGAGCCACGGGACAGCAGAGAGGCCCTCCACCCTGGACAAGAATTGCCTCTGGGCAGGAGTCCCTGTCCCAAAGCGCTGGGCCAATCAAAAAGTTCTGCCCTCTGGGGTATGCGGTGCCTCTGTCCCTCCTCTGTTGTCTGCCCCGGAACTCTCCAGGGGCCCCTGCCTTTCTTCCTCAGAGCTCTGAGGGAGCTGAACAAGCTCTCCGGTGATGGCCTCAGTTACCATCTCTGTGCTTCTGACCCACAATTCTTGACTCCAGCCTCTCTCTGTGTCTCTCCTGAGTGGAGACCCACAGATTCAACTACCTACCAAACACTCCCTCCTTGAGATCTCGCAGCCTCTGAGCCCCAGCAAATCTCAACCAGAACTCTTCATCCCCCTGAGATGATCCCTCCTCAGTGTCCCCACCTCAGGGAAGGCATTGCCATCTGCCAGGTCCCTCATCCTGGAATGGGAGAGTCATCCCTGATATCTCTCTTGCTTTCTTCTCCCAATTCCCAAGCCCCGAAGACCTGTCCGTTCTTCCTCCCACAGATTTCTCAAAGCCATTCCAATCTTTCCACCCCTACTCTCAGGCCTCACCATTTCATGCCTGGGTCACTGCCACCTGTTCTGGACTCATGTCCAGATCTCCCACCAGGCAGCTAGGGCCATCTTTCTAAAACACAAATCTTACGTGGTTTCTCTCTGCTCAAAAATATCCTTTAAATAATCATCCATAGGAAATAGTCCCATTCTGTCACTGTACTAGTCCAGATTTGTTAAGTTATGCTGCAGTAACTAACATCTCAGAAATCTCATAAGCTTAAAATATCAGTATTTCCCACTCACGCTGAGACATTGAGGGTTGACAGTGGGCTCTACTCATTGTAAGGTCCCCAGGCTCTCAGGGTCCCTGGCTATTAGAGCAGCTGCCATCTTGAGAGTTGTCAGCCACTGTGATGGAAGGAAAGAATGCCGTGGAAGGTTTCACACTGTAATTAAAATGCTGGAGCCTGGAAGTGGCACATGCCACTTCCTTTCACAACTCAATTGCCAGAACTAGTTGTATGAAACCATCCAACCACAGGGTGGCCAGTAAAGGTAGCCCTCCCACGTACTCAGAAGGGGAGAGCCAGAAATAGTTGATAATACCATAGTCATACACTTCTTTCAGTGCCCAAATGCCCATGCTTTCTCTTACTTCTGTGTCTTTCCAAAAGCTGCTCCTTCAACCTGGAACCCTCATCCTCACACCTAAGTTAACTAATTACCACCCATCCTAGGATCTCAACTTAGACATCACACGCCTATACTGAACTCCCCATCATGGTATGGGCCTCTCCTCTGGACTCTCAAGGCTTTGTTCATTCATACTCTATTACAATTACATTTACTGTCTTCTCTTTCTTGGGCTGTGAGTTCTATGAAAACAGAGGCTTGAATACTGTGTTTATCACTGTATCCCCCGTGCCTGCTCAAGTGCCCACATGGAAGGGTAAGCAGAATTGTTGAATGAATGAATGAATAAGAGAAACAGCAAGATCCCAGAGCTATTCGGAGTGGCAGAGAGCCAGAAGGCTTCAGGAATAAAGCCAACAGTACCTCCTGAGGAGTTCCAAAGGCCGGCATCCATGGGCTCGTGGAGCAGAAGGAAAGAAGGTCTCTGATAGTGCCCACATGAAGAAGGACGGGCCCCATGGAGAACGACAACCTACAGCTCAGTCCCCCAGCCATCCTCAGTCAGTCACAGAGTCCATGGGAAGCCTCCCCTCCCCCAACAGCCAAGGGTGAGGAGGGGGTGGAGCGCAGGCCAGGGTCCAGATGAGAGAAGTAGAGTGCCCACATAAAACCTGAGCCAGGGCTGCCCTCCAACTTTCCTGACCCTCTTCACCCCTCCTCTCATCCCCTCCAGACTCCTTCACCTGCTCTGGGGCTGCTAATAGCAGAAACCGTTTGTTTATTTTATTTTGGAAAGCCTTGGGTGCACTCCAAGAGTAAAGATGTGTGTCTCTCCTGCTTCCCAGCAGTAAGTTCGGTACTTGGCACATAGTAGTAGCTCAATAAATATTCAAATCTGACTCTGATCCACTTCCTACTCTCCAAGCCCTCAGAAGAGCTCAGCCTGCCTGAGGGCTCAGTGGTAACCACTGTCTCTCTGGTTATCAAGGCATTGGCCTCCGTTGCCTCTCCCCCCTCCCATCTCCCCACTTCTGATCCTGACATTCCTGGGAGTAGATAGGGATGTGTAGACTGAGTGCCCAGACTTGACTCAAGCTCCATGTATCTCAGCCAGGACTCTCTGTCATGGGAAGCTCCTGGGCCAGCCTCCAGGGCATCCCCTCTGAGGCCTCAAAGGCCCCCAAAAAACAAAAACAAACAAAAAATACCAACATCTATTCAGTGTAAGTAATATCATGGTTTCCAAGCTGAGCGCTCCAGGGACAGGGTCCAAGTACTTTATGGGACCTACTGTGGACTCTACTCAACACCCAAGGGCCTAGGAGTCCACAATCCTGACCATTCTCCTCCCCTCACCCCACCCCCCAATGATCCTATCAGTCACCAAGACCTTTCTGGTCTACCTCCTAAATGTCTCTGGAATCCATCCAGGCGCCTGAATCACCTCTAGCTCACTTCTCTGGCCCCAGCCTACTCTTTACACCGCAGCTAGAGTCATCTTCCTAAAGCCCCATAGAGCTTAGATCTTGCTCCTCCTTAAAACCTTCTCCTCTGGAGTTAGGGATAAGGCCTACAAGATTCTCCATGCTCTGCCCCTAGCTTACCTGCCCTCTGCCCCCAGCCTCATCTCTTGCTACCTCTGCCCTCATACTCTCCACCTTTCAGCTTAGCACATGCTGTTCCTTCTACCTGGAACTCTTCTCTCCTAGAAAATATCTACCCATTTCAAAGATTTTTACTCAATTCTCACCTCCTCTAGGAGGCTTTGCCTGAATGCCTGCCCCCCCCCCCGAGAGTCAGATACACCCTCCTTTCTGTTCCCACAGTCTCCAGGGTTCTTTCTATTATAGTGCCTATTACCATGTCCTATTTTCCTTCCTTCATTCACTAGTACCTAGTATCTAGTCCCCTAGAAATATCTATTGAAGAAGGATGAGAAGGAAGAGGAAGTGTCCAGCTGGTACAGAGTTGAGCAGGACAGAGAGGAAGACTGGAGGAAGTGGGAAGAATCTGACTACTGAGTGAGCTGAGTGGGCTCCCTGGAAGAGGAGTGACTGGTGGAGAGCCCAGAATGGCAAGAAACATTCAGTTATGGGGAGAATAGGGGCTGGGCCAATTTCTGATAGGAGAATGGGGTGGCCTGGGAGCTGATACAAAGCCCCCAATACTAAGCTAATGAGTTTAGACTCTATTCTGAGGTCAACTACAAAAGGATTTCAAGTAGATGATAAGGAAATGCTTATGATTAAACCGGGATTCGATCTGAGTGTTTGAAGGGTCTCCCTGGCCACGACATGGTGGGCAGAGACCAGTTAAGAGGCTGCCCCAAGCTCTGTGGAGAATGAGGATGGCCTGCAGGGAGGCCAGATGGACTGAATGAGATCAAGGAATGGGTCTGAGGCCTACCCGGCAGGGCGAACTGACAGGACTTGGGCACTGACTGAGGCAGAAAGGGAGAATAGAGTTGAGGAGGCCTCTCCATTTCCCCATCTGGATGACCAGTACCTGCTGAAGACGATTTGTTTTTCTCTGGACACATTGGACATTGAAACTTCAGGTAGGACAGAGGAGGGGAAGGTGGCCCTTAAGCAGTTAACATAGTAGGGCAAGAGTACATAGTAGGAGTGCAGATAAGGTCAGCTGACTTCCATGGAGGTGCTGGGTCTCATCATAAAAGAGCAGATGTGTTCCCCACTCCTACGGCTCAGGATGGGCCTGCAGGCCACATCGGGGTGGGAGGACCAGCCTCAGCAAAGGCCTGGAGGTGAGCACCCCCAGAGTATGTAGGATCAGGTAGACAACATCCAGCAACAGAGCAGACAAGCTGCCCTCTAGAGGACCCAGGCTTCATCTGACGGAACAATGGGTGTGTTCCTAATTTGTCCCCCAAGAAAAGGGCTCTGGTGGTGCTGGCAGACAGAGAGAAGGTCGGAGTTGGTATTCTGGTGCCCAGAAGTCAGAGAGTGGCCTATCCACAGAGTCCAGGCAGCTATACAAGGAAGCCAGAGAAGACCAGAGCATGCCAGCTGCAAGAGGCAGTCCACTCAGCTAGCCCCAAAGGCCAGGAATTCCACACAGGAGAGGAGGGCTGGGAGATCTCCAAGTCCAAGGCTGATACACAGTAGGATCTCAATCAGTGTCTCAGATCAGACAGACCATTCTCTGTGCCATGAGTTCCAGACTCCCAGGATCCAGGATGAAGGGAAGCAGAGACACCCTCTGGGCTGCGAGTTCGCCCCATGCTCACCCCCCACCCTCAGCTCCAGGCTGGTGGAATGCACCACACTCCCCAGGGCCCTCTGTGCCTCCTCCTCCTTCCTGGCTTTTGTTCATGGCTCTTCCTTCCTCTTGAAACTCACTCATTCTCCCCTACCCCTTTATCCAGCTTAGATGTCACCTCCTCTAGGAAGTCCTTCCTGATACCACCAGGCTAGAGTCATCTCTGTGCCCTCACAGCCCACTCCAGCCCCTGGAAATCACTGTAAAGATCACCCAACAATGTGTCCCTTTTCACTGCATCCTGGCCCCTTGCCTGCTGAACTCCAGCCTTGGGCTCTTCAGTGTGTTCTTCCCCCACCGCCGGGCCATCACAGCCACCCTTCCTTTGCCCAGAAGGCCCCCTCTTCTGACTCCACTTGGGCAGCACGAGCCAGGCTCAAGACAAAGCTTCCATCCTTGCAGGCCATTCTTGACCATCATTTTGACCACCCTGGGCCGGGGGCCACTGTTAGAATTTCCCTTAGCCCCTCAGCCAGTGCCACCGTGCTTCCTATCATTCCTGTTGCTCTGTGTGGCCAGGAGGCACAGCGGTCACCTGGAGCCAGAACACCCCATTCACATCCCAGCCCTGCCCCTCCCCAGCTCTGTGTCCTAGGGACAGTTCCTTGGCCTCTCTGCACCTCACTTCTCCCGTCAGCAAAGTGGGATGATCAAATGACCTCCTGCACTGAGCTGAGGTGATGCTCAACTCTGTCATGGACACACGGCCCTGTGGCCATCCTTGGGGCTGTTCATGAAGAGCCTGGGTCTCCCCTCCCTCGTGTTTATGGCAGGACTGAACCCCCACTACCTCCGAAGCCCAGCACAGCCAGGCAGCTGCATTGGCTTGTGATGTAGGAGCTCAGTTAAATGTGCCACTTCCAGGAGGAAGCCTTAGGAGACACTGTGGAATTTGTCACATCCCTTGGTCCTGCCTGTCCCTCATCCCAGGTGCCTGAGCGAGAGCCGGGTGCTATCTCCTGCTGACCCATAGTGAACATATGCTATGAAGGAGAAATAAGCCTGGGTCGTTTCAGTCATCTGAGAGTTGGGGATGCCTGTTTCCGCAGCATACCTCTCCCCTCCTGACTGACGGGAGCATTTAGGGCGGGGCTTGGCCGAGAGTACAGGCTGTAGCCAAGAGTAAAGGTTACCTGTTATCACGGCCTTTCCACACCTGCGGGCTAGAGACCAAGAGTGAAGCCTGCTCTCTTGTGCTCCCTGCAGTGGCCCCAGCTCCTGGCACAGTGCTTAGCAGGTAACAGTTGCTCAATAAAATATGTGTTGATGGTTAGGCAGGGGACCTGGCCAATCACGCACATCCACCCCACCCACCTGACCGGTTCCCAGTAGTGGGTGACTCGGACCCGGCTGAGCTAAGAATCACCCCTCTGCGTTGCCATAATTCCCAATGGCATCGTTTCTTTTGAACAGCCCCCAGAGTTCTTCCATCCTAGCAACGTCTGTCAGTGTGATGGAATAATCTGGTCTCGCCAAGGCTGTGGTCTGGCCCATCCACTGTGGCTCCCTTGTGGATATACTTCCTGGCCTGGCATGGTGGGCGGCCCTTCCCCTGGCAATTATTTGCCAAGCGGTTCCAGGTGGTTTCATTTCACTCAGCAAATCCAAACCACCCAGGGTCTGAGAAAATTCTAGATTCTGATAAAAGGACTATGTCTCATCTCAATCCAGTAAACATCATCCCAGGAGGCACCAGTCGCTGTTTGCCCACCTCTGCTGATGGGGACCTCACTGCCTGAAGAGTTTTAGCTCCACAGCTCTTCCCAATATATGGCTGCCCTCTGTGTGTCTGTACAAGATATTAATAGTTGTTCCTTTAGCAAGATCGTAGAAGACCTCAAAAGTATCTCCAGAAGGATGGCCACTCATGGAAACGTTGACTGGCATTTAAGTTCCAGCCCTGACACGAATTTTGTGTGATCCTAGGTGAATCCCTTCACTTCTCAGGGCCTTAGTTACCCCCATGTCCTCGCAGTAGGGAAGTGGTACTCAGTAATCTCTAAAGGCCCTCCTGGCTCTATTAACCACCCACTTCTTAGTATGAATGAGTACCTTGGCTTAGAGGCAGCAGTGATTAGGTCTCCAAATGGACTGGCTGTGGGTGGCAGTTGAAGAAACAGAAACCAACTCTGGCTAACTCAAGGAGAGTTGAAGAAGGAGGAAGAGTAGCTGAAGGAGGAGGAGGAGAGAGGGGGAGGAGGGTTTATAGGAAGCTTTTGAGTGAACCAGAGAATTAAGGGGAAGACTTGAGCACCATGCTCACAAAATGAGCAGAAGCCAAGGGAAAGCAAAAAGGCAGAACCACAGATAAGTTCATTCCCCCAAAACAGCCTGTTTAGGGAGGTCTGTCTCTTCCTGCCAGGGTAAAGCTTATGCTGTCTTTTTATTTTCTCTTCTCTTGATTTTTGAGACTCTACTCCCTCCAATTCTCCCACCATCCTCTTCATTGGCCACTTCTTTCTCTGACTTCCAAATAGATTCAGTTCCCTGAGGTTCTGTCCTCAGCTCTGACCCAGCTGCTGGCTGAACTGGGTTCACAGCTAGAGCCGAGGGCCATCTCCATGATAGCCAATCCTCTCTCCTGGGCCCTCCCTTCTGCTTCCTGCTCTTAACCAAGTGGCTTCCACTTTCCAAGCTGGGTCTTTTCATCACTAAACTGAGGACTGAACTGTGCCCTGAGCTGGTGAAATTTAGGGAGTGCTAGGACAGAAGTACTCAGGACAACAAATTTGCAACCAGCTTTGTGCTCCCCGCTGGGGTGTGGAGTGAGAGTGGGGCACCCCTCTCCTCTGTTCCTGGCCTCTCCTCCTTACTGGTGCCATTTCTTTAACAGCTGGGCTGCAGAGCTGACTTCTGTGGCCCGGCCCCTGACAATTGAAGGGGGCCACCACTGAGTGGGTAGGTGTGGCGGGGGGGATTGTCTCGCTGTTCAAGTCCCCTTTGCATTTGAGCTAAGAGCCCCTTCAGGATGGCAGCTGTGGCTGGGGTGAGACACCCCAAGTCTGGACAACACTCTCCCTCTCCACCTGTGGCTCTTCGTTGAAGGCCTCTTGTGCCATCATGAGGCTAAGTGGATGTTTTCCTGGCCGGGGAGGGGGGCAAAGGAGCAGGGCCTTTTCGGTAGCTTTCAAAGAGCCTCTGGCTTTATTACCGCCCGTCGTCTCCCCTTCCCCTTCTCATCCTGGAGAGCCCACCCTCCTCCCCATCAGGGGGAAATTATACCAGGTTCTAAGAGGGGGTTGAAGGGAAAGCGTCCCCTCTATTCATCCGGGCGGCTGAACGGGCCTCTTGAGCACCCATTGTGCCCATCCTGCCGCCTCTGCCTCAATTGAGATCAGGTGGTCTGGTATGACCCCCTCCCCCTGGCCTGGGACAGGAAAGGGCTCAGGCAATGGGCCGGCCCACAGACTTCTCTGTCCATCCTCTCAGGGGGCTTTTGTTGAATAAAATAGCACCCGCCACTGGGCCACTTTAAACCAAGGCCAGGCACTTGAATGTGAAAATGGGGCCCAGGCGCTGAGAGTGCAGGGACAATGGCTGCCCTCAATTAGCTCACTGAGGTGCCCCAAATGGACTTGAGGAGGGGCGCAAGCACAGCCCATTCATGCATATTTATCACAAGCTGCTGCACATCGGTGTGCACTGTTCCCATGGCAGCGCTGGGGACGGGCGGAGGGGCGAGGGGCTCACCAGGCCCTGCAGGGACTGTGGTTCAGGGACGCTCTGGGCTGTCCCCAGAAGATTGGAAACGACCCCCCATGCCATGTCCCCCTGCCTTTACCTGACCCTGAGACTCTCGAGCCAGCCTAACGCAGAAATCCTAGAAAACAAGACAAAAGGGGCTTCGAAAGGTACAGAGCACACCCACTTGACAGGTGGAGAAGTTAAGGCTCAGAAATGATTTTTTTTTTCCTTTTTCCAGTTTACATCTAGGATGAGAGGAGGTCAGCAGCAAGAAAAGTATGTATGTATGCATATATTTATAATAAAAGGATTTAACGAATGTCTACTAGGTGCCAGGATCTGTGCTTGGTATGTTCAACTGTCCCAGCAATGCTATGAGATAAATGTTGTATTATCCTCACTTAAGAAGACTGAAGCCCAGGAGACAGCAGGGAATTTTTCCAATATTACATCGTGGGTACGGGTCCCAGAGCTGGGCTACTCACCGTGGCGTGGCTGTCATTCTCCATAGCCTAGGGCCTGGCCACTGCAAAGACAGTAAAGCAGGAGGAGGCTGTAAGTCGGTCATCAGCTGCTGTGTGCCAGGCACTGCATGAGACGTCAAATTCCCTACTTGGTCATGAACAATACCATGTGAGAGCTCCACGTAACATATGGGGAGACTGAGGTCCAGAGAGACAAAGGGGCCTGCCCGCAGGCCACACAGCTATCAAGCAGCAGGCCTAGGATGGAAGCCGGGCATGGAGGGATGGCCATCCCCAGCTTGCTCTAGGCCACTCATTTCCTTCTTTTCAGGAGCTTCTGGAACAGGAAGGCAATTTGGCTTCCAGATGCTGCTGAGCTACGGAGAATCTCACCCATGTAGGAGGGGCTGCGGCCGGGCCTCCGCTCACAGGGGCTTCCTGAGAACCCATCTGGCAGCAGCTACTCCTTATGGCTCCTAGGCTCTGAAGTTCTCTCAGGAGTCTAGCTCTTCCAAAGAACTGCAAGCCTCAGCTGAGATGCAGGCATGTAGATAAGGTGGGCAGAGCTGTGTCCTCCACCTGGCAGGCGGCTGCAGCAGTGAGGCCCCGGGTCCCCTCCCAATCTGGGCCATCCTTCTCCCAGAGAGAAACTCCCAGTGTGCTGACCTTGTTCATCATGGGCCCATCCCCCTTGTCCCCGGGCAAGCATCCCAACCACCATATCTTGGCTCAGGCTCTTTCTTCTGCTTGGATTGTGACTTGAGTTGCAACGAGTTGGGGAGAGTAGGAGAGTGTGATTGTTAGTCTGGTTTGGTTGGATCATGTCTGTTGGGTTTGATCTGTGGCATGGGAGCTGAGCTGAGTTCCATGCCATTGAGTTTAGCTGAGTTGAGCTAAAGTCATTTGGGCTGAGCGGAACGAGAATGAATTAAACAAGCAGGGCGGCGAAGCCTCAAGTTAGTAACCTTCAAGGAAACCCCAACTCTGGAAAACTGGGATTCCAGGAATCAGGAGTCCGCCAAAAGCAGAGAGGGTGCTCTTTCCGTTAGGTCCCTCATTTGCTGTGGGACTTGACTCCCCCTTGAGCTGGAAAGTGGATGGAGGCCTGCGGAGCTGTCTCATTATTTTTTATCAGCTCCTTTCAAAGTCAGAGGAGCAATGATTATGATGTCTGGGAGAAGTCAAAAATCCTCAAACACTGACTCTTGAGAGTGGGGATTCCCTGGAGTCCAAAACCTGCAGCAAATAGCAGGAGAGACTCACAAATCATCTCTCTGTTCCCCCATCGTCCCCAAAGCCAGGACCCCTCCATGGGTCCCCTGAAGGGGCCTATCAGCCTCTGCTCAGAGACAGGATGCCCACCACCTCAAGGGACCACAGTGTCATCTAGTGGTAAAGAATTCTGAGTCGGGCTTGCTCACTGGCTCCTTGGCAGCAACGTGGAACTAATAACTTTCCCTCTCTGAGATTTCTGGGAGGATGGGGTTTTGTGGACGTGAATGAGACAAAATGCATGGGCCACTTAACCTAACACCTGGCGTTCAATGACATCTTCGTCAAAGGCGCTTTCTGTCGCCATCACTAATCCTATTGCCCCTGACTCTTACTATTACCATTGACAATACTGATGATTGTCTAGCTGCCTATCAGAAAACGCTCTGCACTTCTGAGCCGGACGCCCTCACCCACACTGAGCCCCCAGCCTGATTCCCTCACCTCTTCCTTTCCTGACACAGTTTCTTCCCCACTGCACTCAGCTGCCGGTCACAGCTGACTCCTTTTGCTCAGGGACTGGCCCTCCTCCTGGCTTGGACATCGCTTTGTGGGCTGACCTGGGACACGTCCCTTCTCTTCTGAACCTATTAAGTGGAGGATCAGGCTAAATTCCCTGGAGACAGCCCCAGCTCACACACCCCAGTTATGCATCTGAGACTCACTTTCCTCTCTCTTCCCTCCAGTCCCCTGGGCAGGAGTCTGCATGGCCCCCGTTTTTCTGGTCAGTCCCGAGCACCTCCTCTGACAAGGATTTACACCAAGGCTCCCAGGAAAAGGCGTCAGACCCAGCCACTACGTCCACACCCAGAGCCTAGTGCTAAAGGCCTGACTTAACATCACTGTTCACTTCCCAAGAGCCGGCTGGCCCCAGGCAGGTAAAAACTCCCCAAGGACCACCAAGCAAATGGAAGGCGCAAATCCAGGCCTCCCATCTTCTAGTCCAAACCTCCTCTCTCTGTCAGCAGTCCGTCTGTCCAGGGCATCAGCTGCGTACCAAGAACTGCTCGGCACTGAGAATATCAGGGTGAGAGGAACTCAGCCCATGCCATTGAGGAATTTCAAGAAAGTTCCTAGAAAGAGAGTCATTCATTCATTCATTCAACAAACATACGAGTGCCTGCTTCACCCAGGTCAAAAGACCAGCTCAGACCCGAAGCCCAGCTCCCACTCCTCCCATGGCCTGGCCCCTGTGGTGGGGACAAGGCCTGGTGGTTTGGCAGGCCACCCACGGCCTCCCAAAGGGACTGGCGGGCATGAGCTCATGTCTGCAGAGCCCCGCGGCTCTCAGAGCAGCCTCTGAGCACAAGGCCTCCTTGTGATTCCGAGAGAGATGCGGCGGGGGCTGCTGGGCCCACGAAGCCCTGGGCACTGTGGGGCTGTCAGCAGACACTCCCGAGGCCCAGGGTGCTGGGCTTTGATATGGCATTAATGCGCTAATATCTTAATCCAGCCGCCCCCCGCCAGCTGCCTGGCCACACAGCAGGGCCCTGGGGAATGGGGTTTCCAAATTACATTATTGAATGTTTACCTAGTGAGCTGGCCAACGAGTGTTTAACACCAGCTGAGGGGAGCACACGTGCGCGGGACAGCCCCACACCCTCTGCCCTCACGCATACCACACACACTCGCACTCCCACCTCCTGGGGCTCAGAGACACGTGCGTTCAGAGGTGCGCGGACAGCGTGGTCCTCGGCTGCACGGGGGAATACACACGCGGGCACCCGGCGCCTCACAGACGACAAGCATACCACACACCGGCCCGTGCCCCGCACACATACACACTCATCCCCTGTGCGTTCATGTACCCCTCGGGGGCTGCCACCAGGACGCCTGCTTTCCCTCCCCTCACACAGTCACCCAGCAGGAGAGTCCTGGGTGGTGGCAGGAAGCTGTCCCTGACTATGCTTGCCAGGCCTCTCTAGGCTCCTGGGACCTCGTTTCCAAGTTCAGACAGACACCAAACAGTTCTTGATGACCAAGCTGTTGGTACGGCTGGTCCTGCCCCCAGGGAATGCAGGGCAGACGTCAGGCCTGGCCCTGTCCTGGTATGGGGACCCTTCTCCACACCCCTCCCCCATCACCCTTTTCCCCGCTAAGCCCTCTCTCTACCTGCCTCATCCTTCTCACATGACATCCTCCAGTCCAAGTTATTCGTGCTTCACGTGACCTCACTGCCCTTCTTCTGGAAGTTATCCCTGCTCCAGCCAGCAGAAGGAAGACCCCCTTTCATGCGTGGGTCCCCACACTGGGAACTCGACTGATGGCTCCCAGCAGGAACTGCCTTGGCGTGAGGATGGGAGCAAGGCCCGCTTCACGGGGCTGCGGCGAGAAGTAAGCATTCATGCAGGGCTGGCGTACAGAAGTCACTCCACTAAGTATTACCAGCATTATCAGCATTATCAGGGGATGACGATGGTGGTGATGGTTGCAATAGTGGCGGCTGTGACTCCCAACGCCTGGGTTCCGTCTCTTCAAGAGGCCGACCTGACATCCCCCTCCAGCCCTCAGTTGGAACTCAGTGTTGGTTGAGAAAATGACCAAGAAGCCCACTCTCTGCCCTTACATTTCCATGACCAAAGAATGGATTGTTCTAGAAATACCCAATTGAGAGGCAAATGCGAAAAATTCACTGAACTCCGTAGAAGTCCCTAGATCCCCCAATCCTGGCTCTGCCACAACACTCTGTGGCCCCAGATGGTTCCATTCTTCTTGCTGCGACTCAGTTTCCTCATCTGTCAAATAAAAAGTTTGCATGGCAAGGTTTCCAAATTCCTTCCAGCTCTGAAGTTCTAGAATTCTAAGGATTAGGCACAACCTCACCACTAGGGCAGACATCAAGTGGGGAAGCAGGGCATGTCAGCAGAAGTGGCCAGCTTCAGCCACTGGGACCTTCAGGACCTTCAGGACCACCTGGGAAGGAAGAGGAGATGGAAGAAGGGAGGAGGGAAGGCACAGCATGGTGAGAACGGCAGCAGGGGCTCAGAGGCTGCCTCCCTCGTGCACTTATCGGGCATCAGTGACCGCACCAGATAGAATGGAGGATTGGCCCAGGGGGCACCATGGATCCATAAAGCCAAAGGAGTGGATAGAGGCTGGTCTACCCACAGCCCTGCAGACTAGACTGAGCAATTGTGGTTTTATCTTACAGGCCCACGTGTTCCAAACTTGCCTGATCTTCAAAATCAGAATGTGGCAATTGCTAGCAATACAGATTCTTGGATCCCTACCTCAGGCCCTCATTTGCAAGGGACTGGGGATCTGTACTTATGTTAGGTGCTCTTGGTGAGTCTGACAAATCCAGCAAGTTTGGGAAATACAATGGGATGAGAATCCAACTCACTGAACAGTACAGCAGGTGGGAGAGACGCGTCCAAATGTGCATCGCTACAGGCCATGGGCTCTGGAGTTCTGACTCCTCCACTTTGTAGCACTGGCCTTGGGAAAGTGACTTGGCCTTTCTTCTCTTCCCACCTGTAAAATGGGAATGATCCAGCACTTACCTTAATGGTTGATCATGTACCTTAAATGAGCTCCCAAGAGCTTTACCAGGATCAGGAATGGGGAGGCTGTTTCAGAAAACATGAGCAAATATGCCACCCAAGAGATTTGAGGGAAGCAAGGCAGCCACAACAGAGGAGCCATCTGTGAGTGGAGGCCTGGGCCACAGTGGGCTGGGAAGGAGATAACTGGTGAGTGGAAGCATCTGCTTCCACTGGCTTCCAGAGACTCCTTTGGGCCATGTGGGTTTCATTCATTCACTCATTCATTCATCCAACAATACTTACTGCATACCTGCCATGATGCTAGGTGCTGGGAGTACGAATAGGAATGAGAAAGACCACACTATGTGTCTCCTTGCAGAGCTGACATTCTAGAGGGAAAGGTTAAATATGGACAAGTAACGGAAATAATTCCAAGTCATAACAAATGGCATGAAGGAAACCAACAAGGGGGTGATCAGAGAAGACCTTTCTGATGGGATGACATTGATGAGAAGGGAGAGGGGATAACCTGGGGAAGTATGAGAGACCACTATTCTAAGCAGAGGGCAGAGCATGTGCAAAGATGCTGAGGAGGAAAATCCCACTTGGTATCCCTGCAGGAACATAACAATCTGGCCCGCATGGTGAGTGAAGGGCAAAGTGGCCCAGATGAAGTTGGAGAGGTTGACAGAGGCAAGGTCACATAGGCCCTTGCAGGCCATGACCAGAAATCTGGATTTTATTTAAGTGCAATTGAAGGGTTTTAAGCTGAAGAATGATGTGATTTGATTTATATCCTAAGAAAATCCCTCCAACAGCTGTACGGAGAATGGATTATAGGTGGGGTAAGAGGGGAAGCAGGGAGACCTACTAGAAGGTATTAATCCACTAGGGTGGCAGCAGAAGAAGAGACACGTGCACAAACTCAGAAGGTATTCTGGTGCAGGACTGATGGGACTTAACAGAAAGACTGGATGTGGGACAGAAGAGCAAAGGGACAGGGAGGGATCAGGGAGCACGCCCAGGTTTCTGGCTTTCAAACTCGGGCATTGAGGGTGCCACTTACAGAGTTGGGGAAAGTTGAAGGGCTCTGTTGTTATCAACTGCACAGTACATACAAGATTCTCCAGGACCTAGAGACCTAAGCAAGCCTGATGCTGAAGCTCTGAGTTGTTGCCTTTCCCACCATAGGCCTGGGGCTTTCCAGCCTCCCTGCCCAAAGCTAATCTCAGGAAAGAATAAGATAGTCATCACCTGCCACTTTCTTGCAGGAATTCTGCAGCCCCCCCTCCCCCACCCCCTGCTATCCCCTGGCCAGGCCTTGTCCCCAGGGAACTGATATATAGCTAGTGTTTAAAAACATGCAGGGGCACCTGGGTGGCTCAGTCAGTCAAGCATCTGCCTTCAGCTCCGGTCATGAATCCAGGGTCCTGGGATCGAGCCCCACATCGGGCTCTCTGCTCAGCTGGGAGCCTGCTTCCTTCCTCTCTGCCTGCCTCTCTGCTACTTGTGCTCTTTCTCTGTCAAATAAATAAATAAAATCTTAAAAAAATTGGATTCTACCTGGTTTTTGACTGGATTATTTTTTCTCTGAGTGTTGAGTTTGATAAGTTCTTCACAGATTTCAGATACTAGCCCTTTATCTGATAAGACATTTGCCAATATCTTCTCCCATTCAGTCCATTATCTTTTGGTTTCTGTCAGCTGTTTCCTTTGCTGTGCACAAGCTGTTTATCTTGATGAAGTCCCAGTAGTTCATTTTTGCCTTTATTTCCTTTTCCTCTGGAGACGTGTCTAGCAAGAACTTGCTGTGGCTGAGGTCACAGGGATTGCTGGCTGTGTTTTCCTCTAGGATTTTGATGGTTTCCTCTCTCACATTTAGGTCTTTCATTCATTTTGAGTTTATTTTTGTGTGTGGTGTAAGGAAATGGTCCAGTTTCATTCTTCTGCATGTGGCTGTCTGATTTTCCCAGTACCATTTGTTGAAGAGACTGTCTTTTTTCCATGGGACATTCTTTCCTGCTTTGTTGAAGATTATTTGACCATAGAGTTGAGGGTCCAGATTGCAACGACATGCATGGAACTAGAGGGTACTATGCTAAGCAAAATTAGTCAACCAGGGAAAGACAATTATGATATGATTTCACTCATTTGTAGAATTCAAGCAATAACATGGAGGCTCATAGGGAAAGGGAGGGCAAAAGAAAATCCGATGGAATCAGAGAGGAAGATAAACCATAGGAGACTCTTCACTCTAGGAAACAAACTGAGGATTGCTGGGTGGGGGTGAGGGTGGGGGCCTGGGGTAACTGGGTGACGGGCATTAAGGAGGACACAAGATGTAAGAGCACTGGGTGTTATGTAAGACTGATGAATCACTGAACTCTGCCTCTGAAACTAGTAATACACTACATGTTAATTAACGAATTTAAATTAAACAAACTAACAAAAAATAATATGGGTTCTAGAGCCAGAACACAGAACCTGTGTTCAAATCCCAGCTCTGTCACTTCCGGGCTGTGTGACTCTCCCCCGTGTCCAACCCCAGTAAGTTATTTACCTTCTTTTCCTCATAAAATGTAGGATGATAATAGTGCCTATTTCATGGGGTTGATACGCGGACCAAACGAGTGTAATGCTTCCCTTGGAAGTGCTTAGAAAAGTGCTCTGGTACTGAGTGGGTGTCAGGAGACGTTAGCAGCTGCTGTGACGTCAACGTCATGGCTACTGGCCACCTTCATTTGTTAGGGATCCAGGGGTCATCCCCGCCAGAGCTGCCCTTTGCAATTCTGGGCTCCAGATCTCCGTCTTCCAATTGGCAGTGGCACAGCTGTGCACGGTTGCCCTGCGATGGTGTAGGTGATCTCTGTCCTGCCTGCTTCCTAGGTTTGGAGCAAGGGCTCAGTGAGAGGGTGGGCAGATATGAGGCCACACACGGAGATGGAATGTGCCTGTTGATTCAGCACCTTCCCAGCTGGGTAAGTCAGCCACTGTCCTGAATGATGAATCCACGGGACAGGACCGCAGGGTGATACCCGCTCAGAGCTCCACGATGGGCTCAGGTCAGGCTCACTCTTGGTTGAGGCTCTCCCAGGGTCCAGGACCAAGCTTGATTGTCCCTCAGAAATAATGACTCCAGATGCTTCCATTTCTCCATGAGACTTTCACAGGGTGCCATGACACCCCATAATCTCCTCTAACTCTCACAGCCACAGAGGAGGTCAGGGAGCAGCCTCCCAGGTGGGGGGATGGGACCTCTGAGGGTGGAGGTGCTCCCTGCTGGCCTGAAGTGCTCTCCCCTACCAGCATCCTCCACTCCCTGCCACTCCGTCCTGCCCCTGCCCTGCCCCCACAGGGCTCTCTTTCCCAAACTCTGTTTTGTCTGGATCTCCCCCCACCCGGCTTTCTCCTTGACTTCCTCCACGTCTCCTCTTTTTCTCCTTAAGAATCTCCTCAGAGACGCTCCTGAGACGGCAGGTCTGGAATTCCAGCCACGCCAACCTCCTCAGGAGATGCCCGTTCTGACCCAGTCTGTCCCAGAAGAGCCTGCTTGCGTGGTGCCCCCTCCCCACAGCTCTCCACAACTGGGCCCTTGCTGGTGTTCATGTCTCAAGGGTTTACCAGGCTCCAGACAATTCCAGTTTAGCTCTTGGAAGAGAAAGTCAGAGGAGAAATGGAAAAAGAGAAACAATTTCCCTGCCCCCAGCCACACATTTTTATAACCTGCTCCAAACTCCTCAGCTATAAATGACTTAATTTTGACTGTTTTACAAGCAACTTGACTTTAAAATGGATGGGAGGAGAAGGGATGTGAAGGAGTCTCGAGAGAGACTGACCGAATCCCAAGAAGCAACACAGCGCACGCAGACCGCAGGCCCGGCCCCGCCCGCCTCTGCCTCCCCCCGACGCCTGGCGGGCCCCAGGCCCCAAGAGGTAGAGCCTGGGGTGGGCAGAGTCCACGCTGGGAGTCAGAAGACCTAAACCCCGGTCCTAAATCTGCCTTTTTTTGGATCTCAGTTTCTCCATCTATTAAATGGAGGTTTGGACCAGATGACCTCTAAGGACTTGTCCTGCCCTAGGGGACATGGTGTCTGGGAGGACTAGGACCCAGAGGCCACAGGGGAATAAAGTGCATGCTGAGCACTGGGGGCTATAAAACACCCAGAGAAAGATTGCATTGGCCTCTGGCCGGACTGAGGCCTCCAGGGAGGGAAGATGGCAAATCAGCCACCACTCCCGGGATTCACCCCTCAGTGGTTCTCCACCGCCATTAGGCATCCTAAGCGCAAACTCTGCTGTAGGCCTGAGGCCCCTCTCCAGCACCTCTGTCCCATACCCCCAACCCCCGTGTGGCCCTAAAAAACCAAAGTGCTCCGTTCATTTGCACGAACTTCTCCTCTGCAGTCTCCTTCACAGGGGCACCTTGGCCTGAATACCAACCCCCTTTCGTCTCCCCTCTGGTGAACCCTCCCTCCCTTCTCAGGGCCCATTCAGGGAGTGCTCCCATGGGAAGCACTCAGGGTCACCAGACCGGAAGCCACGGCCCTGCACTCACCTGGCAGTGCGTGGCCCAGGTGGGAGGAGGAAGCCTGCCCGTTATCACACACGGACGGACGGACGGGGACCTACTGGGAGAGGGAGCAAGGGAGTCAGAAAGGGAGATCAAGAGGGGGCTGGAGAAGGCCGGACACTGCCATGACACCCTCCTTTCGCAGACGTCTGAGCAGAGTAACCTTCCCCAGCAGGCTGGAGTACCAGATACACCAGCTAGCTCCAAAGCCCACCTTCTCTGTCCTCCCAGGCAGGATGAAAAACAAAGGTGGGAACCACAGTCTCAGAGTTCAGGGATGTTCCAGCAAAAAGCGCTCTCTCTTTAAGCCAAGTGGACCCATGTTGGTTGACAGGGAGGAAGAGAGGTGACCCCATTGCACAGATGGAGACAGGGAGGCCCAGGGAAGCAAGGCCACTTGCCCCTGATCACACCGCGCTTGAGGGCAAAGGGTGGCATTTTGAGGAGGAGGAATGCTTTAAAATAATATAGGCATCTAAAAATAGTGCGTGGCTTGGCCTGGCTGACTCAAAGGGGTCAGGTTTTATGGCTGCCCCCATCTGCTTTTCTGGGCTGGTGCAGCCCAGCCTGCTCTGGTTATAGTTTTTCCATGAGCTCGGCTCGAATTTCCCTGTCCCAGTGGTGAGCCCACGGGTCAGTGCCTAATTTTCCAACGTTTATCTTTCCCATTTACAATTTCCCCATGTAAACAACCAACTCCTTCGGTCCCCTGTGTTTCAGACTCCAGACCTAGAATTAGGGGTAACCAGGCACGCAGCGCTCCCACACTGCTCAGAGAGCCCCAGAGCCATTTGCGAGGGCTGCATCCGTCGAGATGGAGCCTGACATGCGCTGCCCACTGCCCCATGCCCACCGAGAAGGACCACCACTGTGCCCCATTGGTTCCCCACCTCTCCATTGCTCCCACAGCTCCAGGGGCAGTGGCCTCGGTCCCTCGTCCAGTCACTGCTCTGCAGGCCAGAGGTAAGTTTGAGGCCCCGTGCTAAGGACGCAAATGTGCGTTTGGTGTCCTCAGCGCCTTCACAGTGCCCACAGCCTAGAAGGAGGAGACAGAGAGGTGTGGCAGCTCTCTCCACACAGAAGGGACAATGGGCATGTGGGGAAGGTACAGGCTTTGCAGGGCTATGTGAACTTGGAAGCCCCAGGGGAGATGTCTTCCCTGCAACTTGTGTGTGAGGGCCTGGGGTTCCCCAGAGCAGTCTGGGCTGGTGTGTCCCTGGCTGTCTCCACCCTGCCCACAAGAAGGATGCTGGTGGCACCCTCCAGCTCTACATCCCATCCCTTCTTGGACCTGTTCCCATTTGTACCCTGTGTGATTGTCCATCTCCCCAGAAAGCCCACCACAGG
Source organism: Mustela putorius furo (assembly GCF_011764305.1). NCBI lineage: Eukaryota > Metazoa > Chordata > Mammalia > Carnivora > Mustelidae > Mustela > Mustela putorius. The sequence continues at coordinate 37,162,877 of NW_025422005.1, read as the reverse complement.
GTCTGCACAAAGCAGAGGATGACAGGTGCGCCACATGGATCAGGTTGAATGGAAAGCCCAGTTACGTCCCTCTAGCCAGTTCACCGCCATCTTCAGAAAGACAAAGGAGTAGAGAGAGAAACGGTCCCCAGAGCTGTGGGTTTGGCTCACGCCTGTGAAAATGAGTGTGGACCTGGCAGATAAGAGGCCAGGGCTCACCCCAGGACCTTTGCTATAGCTGCTGCCTCTTCTTCAAATGTTTCTTCCTGGGAATACCACTGCGTGGTTGGCTTTTATCTTTGCAAATGCCTCCCCTTCCTACCAAAATAGCCACTCCCAACCTATTGGAGGAGCTCTCCTGCTGTCTTCTTGAAGGGCTTGCTGTCTGTCTCTGCCCACAGCCCCCAGCCAGCAACAACCCCATCTGTCTTGTTCTCCACTCTGACTTCCTGCAGGCAGGTGTTCCCAGCACCTACAACAGGCCAGGCCTGGGCAGGTGTTGAGTGACCGAATGGATAAATGAAGGAAGCAGCTCACACCTTCTTGCATGAGAATTAAATACAGTATGGTAAAGAAACCACCACAATCCACAGCTCTCTGCCAGGCATCCACGTGCGGATAACACATGTTATAGCCACAGAGAAACAAGGGCTCAGGAGTCAGAAACATTTATTAGTGACCTGACTTCAGAGGATTTTTTAAATCTTTCTGAACCTCAATTTCCTTATCTGAAAAATGGGAATAATACCACTTCCCTCCCTGAAATAGCATGAGGGCTTGACATCCGTCCATCACGGTGACAGCACCTTGCAGGCAACTGGTGGGCTCCCTCGATTGTGTCTGGCATTATCTTTGCTGTTACCCAGTGCCTCTCCAGTCCCTGGCCTTGCCACCCAAGCCCGGTGATCTCTGGCCTTCTGGTCTCGCCCCTGTCATAATGGCTCAAGGTGTGTCGCTTTCAAGTCAGAAAGGAGCAGGACCAAGCCCTCCCTCACCATGTACAGCTTCCTGACCTTGGACTTCTCAGGGCTCTGACCTCTTTCCTTGGAAATGCTGCTCACAGTAGGCCTCACCCCCTAGAGGTGGTGCAACCACCAAATGCAGTGAAGTCGGGAAGATGCCTCCCACCGTGACTGGCACATTGCAGGTGTTTGAAAAGTGATCACTGTTGTCGTCTGTCCATTTGTACCTGCACATGCACACGCTCACACACGTGCACATACACGTGGACACACACAGGCCTGCACATGAAAGGCTCTTCTCTGGGCTGGGTCGGAGAGCTACTGATTTGAACTCTAGGGATGGAATCAATTAGAATTATTTTAAAAACCTCATCTGTTTTTATTTAACAGAAAGCTTCTGTTCAATGAAATGCTGCATTAGTCAATGAAAAATCAAAGGCCCCAGATTTGGGGCTCAGCTGTCCATGAAGGCTGAGCAGAGGCCCCGAGATCCCAAGGACCTCCCAGGTCCAGCTCCCATTTACCTGGGTGTATCTCCCTAGAGCTGCCACATCCTCGGTGAGTTCCAAGAGGAGATGCTTGTCTGACCCAGGAGGCGGGGGCGGAGGGCTCTGTCTGCTGACCCTGAGCCCCGTCCTGCTGAGCACTGGGTGTCCCTACCCGGGGATACAATTACCCGTATCTGCGTTTGCTCCCCTGATCCCTGCCCATATGAGGACAAGGGCTGTCTGATTACACCCATGACTCCAGTGCCCAACCTGAGGTCTGGCACCGAAAAGGCACCAGAGGCGATTTTTATGGGAAAAACAGGGAGCAACGATTGAATAAATGAACAAACGATTGAGTTGCGATAATAATAATAATTACAACTGATTTTTACCCTGCCACTCCCCATGTGCCCACAGGCCATTCTGAATGCTTTTCATATCTCGACTCATTGAGGCTTCAGAACAATACCCTGAGGCAGCACTATTTAGCTTCACATTATAAGTGAGAAACCAAGGTACAGGAAGATTAGAAAGTGGAGTAACTAGTATTCCAACCCAGGGACTGGAAGCCCAAGGCCAGCACTCAGGACCATAACTAAGAGTTACTCATTCATTCATTCATTCATTCATTCATCTGACATTCACCAACATCTTTACTCTGCCCAGCCCTGGGCAGGGCTCTAGAAATGCACTGATGGATTGCACTTGCTTCTCACAGGAAGGTCCCGGTCCAGGGGAGGAATCACAGACACAGAAATGAGCGATCACTGTGGGGCAGGGGCATGGGTGAGGGAGCAATTTCACTATATCTACGGCAACACATATACATACCCACCATGAACACACACACCTCCCCCATACACATGTGAGCACGCACACACCCATGGGGCTCAAGGGTCGGGACGTGGAAATTTGTGGACTACTGATAATGACTTCTAACGGAATCCAGGTCTGGCTCCCCGGAGCACAATCCCTTCTAACTGAGGTTGGTGCCCTGAGCCCTGAGGCTGCTTCCCTTGCTGCCATTCCATTCCATGAAAATAGTTCCATCCCTACCTACCAAGGAAGTTGGTCCTAGCCTCAAAGGAGTAGTTCAGTGTGGGGAGCCCGGCTGGCTGTGCCTGCAGTTAGGGTCAGCGGTCACGCCATGGGCCAAGTTCCGTAGCCCACGGGGTGATGATGGCTGGAATGCAGGGGACACAGGCTCTGATGAAGAAGGGATTTTCCAGGGAGCTCGTGGGCTTAAGCATTGACCACCCAGAAGGAGAACTTGGAAACAAGACCAGATGAGCGGCTGCCCAGAGAGTGTCGGCAGCCTGAAGATGGGGACCAGGCCAGATTCCTTCTTGAGGGTCTTCCTGGAGCAGTCTCTGGGCTGCTGCAGCAAGATTCCACAGCAGCCTTCTCCCCTGGACTCTGCACTCTCTTTCAGATAACAATTCTTCTTCTTCTTTTTTTTTTTTTTTAAGATTTTATTTATTTATTTGACAGACAGAGATCACAAGTAGGCAGAGAGGCAGGCAGAGAGAGTGGGGGAAGCAGGCTCCTGCTGAGCAGAGACTCTGATGTAGGGCTCGATCCCAGAACCCTGAGATCATGACCTGAGCCGAAGGCAGAGGCTTAACCCACTGAGCCACCCAGGCACCCCATCAGATAACAATTCTAATGTTATTCCCTTCCCTGTGACTGCAGCAGGAAGCATTCTGGAATATTAGCAGAAGAGCTACTTGGGCAGTCAGATGTCTCTGGGTTCGAGGCTTGACTGCATCAACATGGATCCCAACACTCACTAAATTTCCTTGCCAAGTAATTTACCTCTCAGAGCCTCATGGTCGTCTTCCATGGAGTGGAGTCAGGAAATGCCCACCTTGTAGAGTTAGCGTGAAGATTACACAACACAGACTTCCAAACTCTGAAGGGAAACCAACACCCTTCCCTGCTTCTGTTCTACCTCCTGCCTCACCGGTGAGCGGCTGTCCCTGCATCATGGGAGGTAACGTGTTTATTCTCCACGTATGATTCTGCGCCCTCAACAGGGATGCAACGTTTTTCATCGAGGAGCCTTTGACCTTATCCCAAAAGGCTGCTCTTCACTATCTTGTGAGTAGAGATGCTGCTGATGGGGCAGGTGAGATGAACAGTGGGGATGTCTATGACAGCAGGGCTGGGAGCACTCCCATGGCCCCGAGATCCTTGATCATCTGTCCCCAGGTTTGGGACCCACTCCACCCCTACTGATGACTCTCTTCCGAGAGAGAGTCTGGGGGAAGCCTCATCCCTCATGAAACTCCAGGGATTCTCCGGCTAAAACTTGCCGGTGCTGACACTGTATTGGGGACCATTTAGGAATCTGTGGTTTTCCGTGGGAATGCAGAGACATGCAGTCAGAATTGGAGGTGCCCAGCAGGCCGAAGGATGCAATTAGATTCGGAAAATGAAATAAGGCAACAAAGGCTGACAAGTAAGTTCCTCCAGAAGACGACATCGACGTGTGCTTGACTGGGAGTGAGCGAGAGCAGGTGCTCTGGGGGTCCGGCCCAAGTGAGCTGGCAGACAGATGCCGAGACAGCGACCTCCTCAGCACCTCGCTATGTCCCTGCCCTTCTCTCTCGCCCCATCTTTCTTTCTTTGCCAGTCCCCTTCACCACGTTCCCTCCTTCTCCTCCTCTGTCCCAGGGCTCAGCCACTGACCGGCCTGACACCATGGGGAAGACCCCTTCCCTCTCAGGTCCTGCTTTCTCCTTTTGTAAATAGAACACACACGCACACGCGCACACACACACACCTCTGAAGAATAAATAGCTTACTGTTAATTCTATTAACATTCACACTACCCCAACCTTTCAGAAGCCCCCAACAAAGGCAAAGTGCAAGAGGCCACATCATGGGATGGTCTATTGAACTATCATCACTGATCCCATTTAATTCATGTTTGCTGTGTGTGAGATCTGTGCTCAGCGCTCCACAGGCATTAGCTCATACAATTAAGAAGCCATCAATTGTTCTTATCAAAAAAAAAAAAAAAAGTGTGGGTGGGGGAGGAGGACGTTTTGTGGGTACTACACAGAGTTTGGCATTACATTCTTTGTAAGTTAATTCCCAGATATTTAATAGTTCTTGCTGCTATTGTAAAAAAAAAAACAAAACAAAACAAAAAAGGTGTCTTATAGCCTCTTGTATTTTCTAGTTAGTTATCATTGTTGTTAGGGAACCCTTAATCTTTTACAATCATAAAATATGTCTGACATCAGAAGGTGTAGCGAATGAGAACACCAACATTCGCATACCCAGCAGCCAGCCTGGAAATAAAACAACACGCATACATTTGAAGACCCCTGAGCATCTCTCCCAATCGCATTCCTTCCCCTCCCGTGAGAGGTCATCCTCTCTGATATGACATATTCTTTCCACTCATGTCTTTACGAATGCTCTTACACTCTCGTTATACCCCTTCACGTATTATATACAGTTCATTACGAGCGTAAACACTATCCAGTCATTTTGCCTGCTCCTAAATGTCACACGGATGTAATCATGCTATTTATCCTTTTGCAATTTGCTTTTTTGGGTTTTTTTGTTTGTTTGTTTGGTTGGTTGGTTTGTGTTTTTTCTGGGTTTGGGGGGGCTTTTTTTAAAAGATTTTATTTATTTATTTGTCAGAGACAGAGGGAAAGAGAGCGAGCGAGCACAGGCAGACAAAGAGGCAGGCAGAGGCAGAGGGAGAAGCAGGCTCCCTGTCGAGCAAGGAGCCCGATGTGGGACTCGATCCCAGGACCCTGGGATGATGACCTGAGCCGAAGGCAGTTGCTTAACCAACTGAGCCACCCAGGTGTCCCTGGGAGGGCTTTTTTGTTTTTGTTTTGTTTTTGCTGCTGTTGTTGTTCAGTACTGTGCTCGTGAGATTTACCCACGTAGATGGACGGAGCTCTGCTTCTTTCGTTTTCACTGTTCCGTAGAGTGTTCGCAATGTAATCACCGCCTGCTCATCAGTTCTACTCTAGAACATTTCAATTGCATCTAATTATTTTAACTCTTTCAGTTTTGCCGGGAACGTTCCTATGCGTGTCTCCTTGTGTGGGGATTTCATATATACACAAAATGCGTGGGGGGGAGATGTGTCTCTCAGGAATCACCCATTTGATCTTCAGGAGCAATTCACATTCTCATCTGCAAAGCTCGGGACTGACATTGCTCCACATAGTTTAAATTGTCAGGCTGTCCCATGTCTGCAAATGCGCTATGTGCCTACTACAACCACAGTGATTTTACTTGACTTCACACTGGTTAGCAGTACATGGAGCCAAGTTGCAAACATCTCTTGGCTACTAGATTTTTCTCTTCTGCCAGTTGCTTCTTCCTATATCTTCTTCCTACACCTTGATTTTTCTGTGGAGTCCTTTGTATCACCTAATTGATTTGCTGGTCTTTTTATATATTCTGGATACAAAACACTTTTTGGTTATGTGTTGCAAATTTCCTCTCTCGGCCTGTGACTTCTCTTTTTTACTTTGTTTATAGTAGCTTTTGATGCACATAAATGTTTACATTTTAACGGAGTCAAATTTATCCATCTTTTTCCAGGCTTGTTTCTGGTTTTTTGTGAATTGTTTAAGAAATCCTTTCATGCCCTGAGGGTATAAAGATACTCTTCTACATTTTCTTCCAAAACTGTGAAGTTTTTGTTTGCCATATTTTTCTATATTGGTTCTAAAATTAGTTTTTGTGCAGAGTAAACGTTAGCAGTCCAATTTTACTTTTTCCAACTAAATAACACTATTCCCAGCCCAAATGATTGAATTGTCTACCATTTTCCCCACTGGTTTGGAATACTGCCTCCATGGTGTTAAAAGTTTCCACATACGTAGGAATCTCTTTTCTAGTATCTCTGTTCTGATCCATTGTTCTGCTATCTAAGCCAAGTATGATATCTTTCCACTTGTGATATTTTCATAAATTGCATTAACTTGACAGGTAACACATTGATATAGGACAAAATAAAAAGGTATCAAATGAAAAGTACCGCCCCCATCTGTCCTTGTTCCACTTCTAAACAGACAAACACATGTTTTCAATACCTGAGCAAATATAAATACATATCTTTCCTCTATCTTTTACACAAATGGTAATGCACCATAAATGCTCGGTTTTTCACCTAACCTAGGTCCAGGAGATCTTTTCGGTCAGTGATGGAGAACCCCCTTGTTCTTCCGTAGAGTTTTATGATCTTCCTTTGTGTGGAAATAATTCGTATACCATAGTTTTCATAAAGCCATTTCTCTATCAATGGACACTTAGTTTGCTTCTAATTTTGGCTATTACAAAGAATTCTGATATGTTATCCTTTATGTACACACTAGGTTTTGGAGTAGATTCTTCGAATGGAATTGCTGGGTTAGAAAACATGATGGTTAATTGTCTATGGCAACTTAACTGGGCTAAGGGATGCCCAGATAGCCGGTAAAACATCATTTCTGGGTGTGTCTTGAGCGTGTTTCTGGGAGAGATTTGCATTGATTCAGTGGACTGAATAAGGAAAACCTCCCTCAGTTGATTATGTGCAAGTGAATCCAATCCAATCCACTGGGTCCAAATAGGACACAAAGGGGAAGAGAGGGCAGATTTCCTCTCTCTCTTCTTGAGCGGACACGGCCATCTTTTCCTCCCTTGGACGTCGGTTCTTGGGCCTGCAGACTTGGACTGAATTACACCACTAGCTGTCCCAGTTCTCCAACTTACAAAAGGCAGATTGTAGGACTTCCTGGTCTCCAGAACCACACGAGCCAATTTCTATAATAAACCTCCTCTTGGACCTAGGCTTCTGTCCGTCTATCTATATCCCATTGGTTCTGTTTCTCTGGAGAGTCCTAATACGGAAAATACATACACTTGTAATTTGAATCAATTTTTGCCGCATGGTCTTCCCTGGAGACTATACCAATTTACATTCTGCAGGCATTGTTTCCTTGCCTTGCCAATGGAGCATGTTTTCAAACTCTGGGATATTTTTTATCATTCTGACAGGAAAAAAAAAATATATGCTATCTTGGTGCAGTTCTAATCTGCATTTCTGTTATTATGAGTGAGCTAGAACCTTTTTTTGTGACCGACTTGTCCATATCCTTTGACTATTTTTCTATAGAGCATTTATTCTTTATCTCACTGATTTCAAGGACTACTTTATAACTTAGAGAAACTAACCTTTTGATGAAAAATGAGCATCAAGTATTATTTCTCACGTAGTTATCTTTTTATTAAAGATTTTATTTTAAGTAATCTCCACACCCAACATGGAGCTTGAATGCACAGCCCCAAGATCAAGGGTCTCTCGCTCTACTGACTGAGGCAGTCAGGGGCCTCTCATGGAGTTCTCTTTTGACTTTATATCTTGACACACAAAGATTTCCTTGATGCAGTTTAATTTTTTTTCTCTAATGTCTTGTCTTACTTTGTCATAGTTTGAAGGATCTTCCCTCAGTCAAGGTTATCAAAGAATTCTCTCATGTTTTCTTCTAGCATATTTGTGACATTATTTTTCCTTTTAAATCTTTAATCCATTTGGAATTCACCCTTATGTGTGGTGCAAGAACTGAACCTATCTTTATCCTTTTTCCACATGGTCAACCAGTGAGCCCAACCACATTTATTGAATAGTTAATCATTTCCCCCACTGATTTTAGAGGCTGGTTTTTTGTACTAAACTCTCATATGTGTATTCTCTTCTATTTCTGGACTTCCTATTATGGTGGATTGGCCCATCTTGCTATTCATGCATTGGTTCCTCACTGTTGGAATTATTGAAACTTTTAATATGTTTTAATATCTGGTAGAGCTAGTCCCCTGATATTACTCCCCATTTCAGAGTTTGCCTGAATGTTTTGTTGCTTTACTTTTTTCACATGAACTTTAGAATCAGCTCGTCTGGTATTTTATTGGGATGGCATTAAGTTTCAAAATTAACTTAGGGAGAATTGACATTTTACGATGTTGAGTCTTCCTAGCCAAAAACATGGTCTTCTCATTTACTCAGGTCTTCCTTGTGTGCTCAGAAGTGTCGCAATGTTGTCTTTGCACAGGTCCTGCTGCCACGTGTGAATTTCACTGCAAAGTAGTTTACTTTGCTGTTGTCCTTGCCCTTGGAAATGGACCTTTTCTTTCATTATCTCTTCTGAGCAGTCATATTTATGCATGAAAGTAATTGATTCTTTTTTTTTAAGATTTTATTTATTTATCAGAGAGAGAGAGAGTCTGAGCAGGGGGAAGGGCAGAGAGAGTAGAAGGCTCCCTGCTGAGCAAAGAGCCGGATATGGGACTCCAAGTGTATCATCAGGATCCTGGGATCATGATCTGAGCTGAAGGCATATGCTTAACCAACTGAGCCACCCAGGCGCCCCAAAAGTAATTGATTCTTGGTCATCAACTTTACCTACCCATATTGCCAGATCCTTACTGTTGGTGATGGTTCTTCAGTGGGTTCTTTAGGTTTTGCAAGAACAAGATCATCTGCAAATAGTAGCAATTTTATGTCCATTTTCCCAGCTTTTATACCTCGAATTATTTTCTTTTGTCCTATTGCATCATATGTTGGAATTGGGGCCTTGGGGAATCCCAACAAGTAATACCTCACTTTCCCCAAATTCTGAACCCAGGGGGAGTAACACAGATGGAGGCCAAAATATCACTTTTATGCTGATAAAGTTTAGGTGTTAGAAAATGGGGCTTCTCTCTGACTTATCCACTCACTCACAAGCAGCCCAGCCTGAGAGCACGGCTAGCTTATACCATGGGCTTGGACATCTAATGCTTTCATCAGAATTAGTTTTCTAAATATTCCAGCAATTTTAGTTTTCGTCTCCTCTTTGACCCAAGGCTTTTGTTATTATTGTTTGTTTTGATTTTGAGATAGAGAGATTCTTCTATTTTCTGAGTCTAATATCAAATTGCTACTTTAGACTTATTGTAACCAGAGAATTTTGTCCAAACTATTTTTACATTTTGAAATTTTTTAATGTTTTCTTTGAGGCCTAAATTATTATTCATGAATATTTTATGGGCAATTGAATAAAATAGGTGGATTATCTGCTTTTAGAATTTAGATTTTAAAATGACATTTAGTCAGGGTGCCTGGGTGGCTCAGGGGATTAAGCATCTGCCTTTGGCTCAAGTCATGGTCTCAGGGTCCTTGGATCAAGCCCTGCACTGAGCTCCCTACTCAGCGGGAGTCTGATTCTCCCTCTCTCTCTCTGCTCTCCAACCCCATTCATTCTCTCTCTTTCTCTCAAATAAATAAAAAAGGCTTCTTAAAAAGTAAAATAAAATAAAATGACATTTAGTCTTCTCTATCCTTAACTATTTCTTATCCACTTGCTTTATCATGTACTAAGATCACTGAATTAAGTCCATTGTTATTAGTGTATTTATGATTTATTTTACTTCATATCGCCTAAAGTTTCAGTCTTACGAATGTTGATGCTGTGTTATATTGTGCAGAGATAAGTATTTTTAACCGATATGAACGTTTCCTGGTATTCACACACTTACGTAGTCCTGACCCACGTTATGTCAGGGATGGTCTCTACAACAGCTTGAATATGGAAGGAGTGATGATACATATCACTTCTGAGAATAGGTTGAACGAGATAACCATCACTTTTATCTCTGGTGCGCTCTCTCTCTCTCTGTCTCCTTCTCTCTCTATCCTGCCCCCTGCCCTGTCATTTCCTATGGGGGAAGCCAGCTGCCATATTTTGAGAAGGCCCTCATGGTGAGTGAGGTCCTGAAGCTTCCTGCCAACAGCCAAGTGAGTGAGCTTGGAAGTGAATCCGCCAGTCCCCACAAAGCCCTCAGCTGCCTGCAGCCCTGGGCCAACAGCTTAACTGCAACTTGGTGAGCTACCCAGAGCCAGAGCCAGCCAGCTAAGCCGCTCCAGATTTCCTGATCCTCAGCAACTCAATGTGCTAATAAATGTTTATTGTTTTACACTAGTAAGTTTTAGGAGAATTTGATATGCAGCAGCCAATAACTAATACATATGTTAATTACAAATTGCAATCTTTATATGGTAATGTGTCTGTCTCTGACTCATTGAATGCTTTTGGCGTCTGGAGCCAAATTAGCTTTTTTGTCTGGTCATGTGTACTTTCTTGGTGTCTACATTTGACTGATACATCTTTGCCAAAACTTTTATTTTTAGCCTATCTCAATGGCTTTGTTTTAGGGGTATCTCTTTTAGGTGGCATAGAACTTCTTGTCTTTGGGATCCAGTCTGAAAATCGTTTTCTTTCAACAAGTGACTTCAGCTTATTTGCATTTATTGATAGAACTGATACATTTGGACTCGGTTTGCGCACATTTTTCAATACTGAAGTTATTTGCAAGTTCTTTACTATGTGATCTCTTTGCTGTGTGTGTGTGTGTGTGTGTGTGTGTGTCTGTGTCTGAAGTTATTCTAATAGCTAGAAAAAATTATTTTTGTTTTAGTGATTACATTCATAATTATAACTTGAGAGAACTCCTTTAGTTCTTTATTTTTTTAGACAGTATTTGTTAGTTTCCTCCCACAGACAATGATAAAATTAGTGCATTTCTTTTTTCCCTTTTCTCTTCCTCTCCTTCATCTTTCAATTTCTATCCGTAACATTACCCTTTTGGAATACACCTGTATACTGTTAAAGACACATACACTTTAATTACTTGATTTGTCAGCTTCAAAATAATATGCTTTTGCTCTCAGTTGTAAAGATGAAGCACAGCAAATACTCTACCTCCAACCTTCTTACTCCCATCCCTCCCCTGCCCCATTTATATTAGTTGTTCCATTTCTATTTCTTTGGAGATTAATTGATTTTCTGTTATTCAACCCAATCGTCACGGTTTTCACTTTTACGGTTTTTTTGCTGTAGTTTCACTAATTCGTTGTTGATCAATCGTCCTGAAATCAGGCACGTCAAAATTGCTGGTCTAAGAAGACTTGAAAATCAAAGGACTACTAATTGAAGGGCAGTTGGGATGGACATATAAGTCCTCCGGTCTCATTTTCTTCCCTGGAGAGTCTTGTAAATGCTACTCCACTGTCTAAAAACATTAAAAGTTAGTCTAAATGAGTCTGAGTCTATTCTGATCCTTTTTCCTCTTATCTGCAACCCAAATTTCCCTAGGTTAACCAAAAACTCCTTTCTTTGTCTTTGAAGTAGAATATACGTCCTAGGCTATGTCTTGGAATTACCATTCTAGTGAAATATGGTCAAGTGTACTTCATTTCATGACAAGCTTTTTGAATCCAAACTTTCAGTATTTATTTGGTGCTATTCCTTTGGTATCTGCTTCAGGGACTCCAAAAGTACATAAGTTGGATCTTCTACTTTCTATATTAAACATCTTTTCTCAAATCCTTCTTTTAAAACATGTGTATTTCTGGTTTTTGTTTGCTTGCTTGCTTGCTCTTCTCCTGTTTATTCTCTAAGTCACTTACTGTGGTTTTTTTTTTTTTTTCAATGTCCCTTCTTTTTTGTACTCTGAGCTTTCTTCACTTCTAGATGACTCTTTCTCTTCACTCCTTTCTTGAATTTTGCCAGCTCATGTATTATATCCTCTGGTGATCTTATCCCTTCTTCCCTGCGTTCTTTTATCTTTGCTTTGTTGTCTTACTTCATAGATAAAATGTTTTCATGAGGATTTTTTTAATTCGTGGTAAAATGTTTCCCATTTTTATTGGCTCTGTAGCAACTTTTCTCTCTTTTGCCCTTCAATAAACTTTTCTGAATATTTCTCTCTTTCTTTCCTATAGTGTCTTTGTATTGATGCTTTGTTAGATCCTTGCTATTACTCCTGATAATAGCACTAAAGGTCCTCATTAGCACTAAATGAATTGGGTTCAATTTTCCTGGACACAGAGATGCTTTGGGCAGGAAAAGAAAGGGGATAGTAAGAGAAAATCCCAGGGTGGCTGGTTTTCACAAGAAGAAACTCTCTTCTGCTGCCACAGAAATAAATCGCTTCCAAAAAGGGGTTCACCCTTAGGAATCTTTCTATAGCCCTGGCTCCTCAGCTTCTCTCAACCAAATCAGATCCAGGAAGGCTCTCCCTTTAGCCCACTCATTACACCTGTTTTTAAAAACAAGTGATACAGTTTGTACTTCTCTACATATACCCCTTACCTTTTGGAAAAATATTTTTGCTTGGCTATCACATCAAAGAAATCTTTCTCTGAGCTTCTTTCTCTTCATTTCCTCCTATTTGTTTTCATCCTAATCTCAGCTTCTTTGGACAGTTCTTACACATATTTGGGAGTCTTGGATAATACCTGTCCTCAAGTTTTGCCAAAAATAGAGTTTATTTTTTCACTCCTTTTGTTGCCTTTGGATGATTTCTAGGAGAAAGAGAAAAATGTTGATTTACACAACCATATCTATTCCAGATGTACACAATGTCTTAATTACTAAAGTTTTAAAATAAGTCTTGCTTTTTTGCTAGGGCAAATTTAACCACCCTATTCTTTTTCTTCAATTGCTTCTTAACTGTTCTAAACCTTAACTCTTCCATATAAATTTTAGAATGCATTTCTAAAATTGTATACACACACACACACACAACACACAAAGACACATACATAATGTTGAGATGTTGGCTTTAATCCAGTAACTGTACTATTAATTTAGAGAAAACTGACATCTTCATGGTATTTTCATATGATATGTCTCTCATTTACTTGGATCTTCTTTAATACCTTAAAATAAAATTGTGGGTTTGGGTTTTTTTTTTTTTTTAATATTTGGTCCTTCTAATCATCTTATTTTTTTTTTTTACTGAAGTATCATTGACATATAACATTATATCAGCTTCAGGTGTACGACATGATGATTTGGTATTTTCATATTCAGCAAAATGATCACCACAGTAAGCCTAGTTAACGTCCAACACCTCACAGTTAACAAAAAAATTGCTTTGTGATGAAAACTTTTATAACCTACTCTCTTAACAACTTTTAAATATATAATACACTATTATTAACTGTAATCACCATGCTGTATATCCCCATATTTATTTTATTTTATAACTGGAAGTTTGTTTCTTTTGACCCCTTTCACTCATTTCACCCACCCACAACCCCCCACCTCTGTCAACCACTAATCTATTCTCTAGATCGATGAGTTTGTTTTTGTTTTTGTTTTAGATTCCACGTATAAGAGAGGTCATATGGCATTTGTCTTTCCCTGACTTACTTCATTTAGCATAATACTCTCAAGGTCCATCCATATTGTCACAAATGACAAGATTTTACTTTTTTTATGGCTGAATATATTCCATATTTATATGTGTGTGTGTTATTGTTGTTGTTGTTGTGTATATATTAGCTGTTCCCACATCTCTCAATTTATTTGGATTTTCTTTAATACCTTCAAATAAAGACACCACACATCTGGGACTTACTAGGTCAGAATTTCTGGGGATGGGGCACAGCAGTCTATTCTAAGAAGCCCTCCAGTCGATATGCACTCAAGTTTGAGAACTGTTCTGTACTCTCTCCTTTATCCTCATTTTCTGAAAGAAGAAATTGAGGCTTAAAAAAAAAAAAGATTCAGGAACTTGTCCAGGTTTTTTTTTTGTTTTTAAGATTTTATTTATTTATTGGGGTGGGGTGCAGAGGGAAAGGGAGAGAAACAGTCTCAAGCAGACTCCATGAGGAGTGCAGAGCCTGCCTCAGGGCTCAATCTGCTGACCCTGAAATCATGACGTGAGCGGAGATCAAAAGTCGGGATGCTCAACAGACTGAGGCTCCCATGTGCCCCAGCACTTGCCCAGGCTGTAAAGCTAGGAAATAACAGAAACAACGTTCTAGTACAGGTATCACGGACCCTGCTCGCCTATCTGTGATGTTAAATTCCTTGGCCTAAAGGTAAGCCATGGAAGCTGGCTCCTCCCGCTCACGGAGGGTCTTCATGCCTCAATGGTGGCCGGGTAAGGCCAGCTTCTGGCATGTGACTACACTCTAAGACAAGCAAGGAACTCTAATGTCAGGGAGTTGCAAGTGCTGAGGGCTAGGTGGGGAACATGCCAAGGAGAGAAATGTGCCCACGACAGTCCCTATCAGCCGCCCTCAGCACTGTCTTCCCTGGGGCTCCTCTCCCTGGCAGATCCCCTGCTCCTGCCCCCCAGGATGGAGCTACCTGAGTATGTATGTGGCGGTTCTGGCTCCCTCTCTGTCCCCAGCACCAAGTTCAGGGCTTGGCACCAAGAAAGTTCTCTGTGAAGCTGTGTGGTGACCCACTTCTGGCTGGACGGCTACAGAAGACATCATGGAAGGCCCTGCAGACCTTAAGTGGCATAAAGATGTGGACAAGCGGGAGGTCATGGGTAGGGTGTTCCTGGTGAAGGTTACAGGCTGAGGAAAGGCACAGCAGTGTGAGAACTTAGAGTTTGTGGTTTTAGCTTCCGTCAAGTTCTTGGGAGTCATATAAGAACCTGAACTCTAGATATGACAGCCAGTTGGGGAGGCCTGGAATGCCAACAGGGACATCTGGGGTTTGTTTTATAGGGACCCAGGGGCCACGAAAGGCATTAGGACAGGAGAGTGGCAGGGTCAAATGGAGTCTTGAGCTGATGAGGGATGGAGCAGCAACTTCCACATCCCAAAGCCCGCTCTGTATCAAGCCCAGGGCCTGCCACTTGCCCCCAGCCCAGCTCATTTCATGGCCCAGTCTCAGGGTGCCTGGTTCCAGAGAGCACAGCTAGGACACAGTGGAGCGGAGTTTGCATCCAAGGCTGTCTGACTGGAGAGCCCAGGTTCTGGCCCCGCACCCCGACCCCATTCCTGTCTGGGCAGCCTCCAGGGGTTGAGTTTGAGATCATGGGGAGGCCAAGGTTCCCTGACTTCTGCCGGGAGTAAGAAAGCAGCCCTGGAACCCAGCCCCTCATGGAGACTTCCATGCTGTGAATCTGGGGAGCGGAGGTTGGAAGCCAGGGACGGAAGTGCCCAAGAGACAAGGTCTGAAGCTCAGAAGAAGAGAGCCAGACCAAGAGCTCAAGCCTATCCCCAGGGCCCTTGGCATGTCTTCGGGGGCAGGCGTCCTATTGTCCTGACGTAGGCGCTGAGTCCTGGGCTTCAAGAGCCACTCTTCCCCTGGCCAGAAGGGCCACCTCCCTGCATGGACAGGCGCGGAGAGGGTCATGTGCAGACAGCGGAAAGTGTGGGATTAGGAGAACGGGCATCCCACCATCCAGAGGATTCGGGAAACTCAATGGGATGAAGCAGCAGTCCGGGAGGGGTGGGGGACTGAGAGCCCTAGAGCCGGGTCACACGAGGCAGCCGCAGAGAGGGCCAGGAGAGCGCTTGGAGGTACACCGCCTTCGTCGCCGCGCGCCCCACGCGGTCCAGCCGGGCGGCAAACTGGAAACAGCTGCGGAGGTTTTGGGTTTCCGCCCGGCCCCCACCCCCCCCTCCGGCCCACCCGAGCAGTTCCCCCTTAATCCCGCTCTCTCGGGAAGCCGCGCTGTGAAAATCCCCCGCCCTGCCTGCGGAGGTCAGCCCGGGCGGCGGCGGGGCCGGAGGAGCGTGGGGATCCCGACGCGGGGTGGCCGCGGGATGCGGGACGCGGGATGCGGGACGCGGGACACGGCTCTTGGGTTCTGCTGAAGGCGTCGCCGCCCGCCCGCCCTCCCGCCTCGGACCCCCGCGTCCTCCCCCTGTAAGCTGGGCTGATCCTGCCTACCCCGCAGGAGAGCTGGTGTGAGGGTTTCACGGAGGGTACTGGAGACCCTCCCTGGCATCGGCAGGTGCTCCCGGGACTCACACAGGTCGCATCATTGCCACGTCCGCCCACAGGGGGCGCCTTTTCCTACTTCTCACAAAGAAACCCTGTGGGGTTAGCAGGGGCCCTGCCTCCCCTTCTTCACTCTCCCAGAGACTAGAGTTGAGGTGTGTCCCAGCCCAATGCCCTGGAGCACTGACCCAGTGGCCTTGCCCCCAGACGACATGAGTCATCACCCCAGCTCATCAGATACTTCCTGAGGCGCCACTATGTGCCTGTCCCGTGCTGGATCCTGCTCAGAGCCAGCCCTCAGGAGCCAAGAGATGGGATTCTGCTCAGCTGGATCACAGGGCTTTGTCAATGGAGCCTGGAGATCAGATAGGCCTCACTGTCCCTTCTGAGCTTAAGATGAGAGAGCATGCAGGCTGATCCAGCCATCATCCAGAGAGGGCAAGTGGCTTACTCCAGGTCACACAGCAGGTCCGGAACAGAGCTCAGCCTCTGGGTCACACTTCTAGCCCTCCAGTCAAGATTTGGTTTTGTTTGGTTTTGAGCACTGGGCTGTCTCCTCCATTCCAAAAGGCAAATTGGGATTTAAGGCTCTGGCCTAGCCGACAGGGAGGGTTACTGCCAGCTCCAAAAGTCACTCAGTTGGCAAGGGTTTCCTGAGCCGCCTTTGCCCCAGCCCTGGGCCTGGAGTCACCGTGGGGGGCAGGGAGGCCGACCCCCAAAGCAGTGCTGTGGACCAGGTGAGCATGAGTCCAGGAGGGAGGGCCTCTGAGGGTCTTTGGTAGCCCTGAGCCCCTGACCCCTGGAAGGACTTCTGGGCTGGGAGATGGGCCCTCACCCCCAGCCCTCAAGCCCTGCCATCCACATCTAGGGAGTCTGCAGGAAACTGCTGGACAGAGAGAATGAGGCATCCGTTCTCCCTGACCCCTTCCCCCAACCTCTACATGGCTCCCGGGTGTGCACACACAACACAGACTCTCACATGCCCTGCGTGCGTGACACACGCATGTTCACATTCACCTCAGTCTCTCACACACACAGGAGCTCACACAGACACAATCACTGCTGTGCAGAGGTGGCCTCCCACAGCCTCACACTCATCTACACTCGGTTCCACACGGGTCCTCTTGTCACTCTTACACACCCTCTTGGCTGTCGGGCTTTCACACACACACGGAGCATCCTGGGTGCCCACGGCCAGCATGGTGAATGTTGACCTTGATGCCTCTGACAGCACTGGGACTCCTAGCAGCACATGGGGCCGGGGCCTGGCCTTGCCTGGCCTTCTCCATCCCCCAGTGGCCGGCCCTTGCCGGCACAGCTCTGGGTGGGACTGGTCACAGCAGAGGGCATAGTTGGGCGGCAGGGTCCCAGGCCAGATGCTGGCCTGCTGCTTTATGGCTCCCAAAATACAAGCTCACTGTTCTCTCACAGACTGAAGACTGCTAATGTTCTTACAGAGGCCCCCGCGGTCCCCCCATCCTGCCCTACCGGGCATCCTGCCTGTCAGCCACCCACTTAACACGGGAGAGAACTCACCCTCACGCCTCCCCTGACCCCTGCCTCAGACGCACACCTGCCCGTCCAGCATCCCGCATGCCAGAGGGGTCTTCCTACAGCCCACTCTGAGCCTGTCACCCCCTGGGCCACACAGCAGCACACCTGCTGGACTCAGCAAAGCCCAGACTCCCTACCTTGGCATTCCGGGTCCCCCCACGCCTGACTCAACCTCCTCCTCCAACCTCAGGTGACACGGGCCCCTCCCCCATTTCCCTCTCTCTCTTTCTTTCTCTTTCTCTCTCTCTCACACACACACTTTCAGAAGCAGGGTCACCGTGACCCCAGGTTTGGGGGTCCTGGCTTGCATAGCTCCTGGGGTGTTCTCCCCCAGGCTCGTCAGAGGAAGTGGCACACAGAACAGAGGCTGGCCTCAGTTTCTCCATCGGAACACTGGCGAGAGCCTACCTTCTAGAGCGGGTATCAGGGTGTAGAGATGGCCTCTTGGAAACTGTAAAGTGTTGTACACACGGAGGTAAAATTCACTGTTACTAGGAGCTGCTAGCAAGAACTTGTCCCTTGGACAGTGTCTCTCCCACATGAGCCCTGGGCCAGGGTGAGGGCTGCTGGTGAGACGCGGTTCTGCTGTCCCTCACGACCTAGCTGCAGGCTCTCCTTTACTGTCTCTGGTCCTCAGTTTCCTAAACTGGAGAGAAGCAGGATGGGCCTGGACAATCTGTACTGTTCCTTCCACCCTTTACCTTCCTGGCATCCCAGGACCCTTGTGGTAGAGGAGGGGAGGAAAATGAGTCACAAGAGCTCCCAGCGTTCCCTCCTCACTTCGCAATGGAGGCCACCCTTCACGCCCCATGCTTCCTGCAGCCTGGGGGTTAGGCACGGAGCTGGGAGCAAATGCATCAGCAGGCGGGCGGGCCCAGCAGGCTCTGGGAGCGAGTCAGGAAAGCTGAAGGTGTGCCTCCTTTTCAAAGATCGTAAGAAACAAGAAAGTTAGATCTCAAGGTAGCTGAGCATCTCCCTTAGGAGAGAGACCTGAGTGCAGGCTGGAGGCTTTTTGTAGAAGGCAAGCTCTCTGGTACCCAGGATGAGGGTCAAAGAAAAACCAGCCAGGCAATCCTCCAGTTTAGAGTCCTTTCCAGTTAAAACTGGGAGGAACTGCTGGGCCATCTTATTTTGTCCTCTCTTTTTTTCATGTGAAACTGCAGATGACTAGAGACGTTATGTGGCTTCCCTGAAGTCACACAGCAGTGTTCAGGACAGTGCCACAAGTCCTAACTCCCAGAGCTGAATTTCTCTACTGCATCCCTTGCCTGGCCCATCCCCAGGCCCCCACTTGAAGCTCCTAGGGTAGGGTTAGGCCTGTGCCTTCCAGGGCCCAGCACAGGCACGCGTGCGCACACACACACACACACACAATTCTGGTGGCCTGGTGACTGCCTCCAGCACAGGACAGGGGCCGGGCTCCCTGCTCACCAGACGATAAACCTTGGAGCCACAGAGCAGGCTCCACAACCTTGCCACACTATCCCCTAAGGCATTTCCACTTGATTTTGCTTTTATCTAAATATGTTCCTGTGCCTTATCTCACAGGAAACTTATTAGCCCTCTCCCAGGAGGCCAGGAGGCCCAAGAGACGAGCTGAGCTTCCCCGGGCTGTTATTGCCCGGCGGTGAGGGCCCCATGGGAAGGAAGGAGGCAATAACCTTAGGCTTCCCACAAGCACCCAGCTCCCTCCTCACCACCTCCTCCTTTCCCCAAGCGGGCCCCACAGCACTCCTTCCCCCAAGAGAGGCTAATCAGAAAGGGCTGTCTCCATCTGGCTAGAGACCCGCAACCTTCCCAGACCGATGGCTTCCTTGGTGTTATCGTGGCACCTGGGGTTTTTAAGCAGTGATTTTTCTCCATCTTGGCCCTGACCAGCAGTCAAGGTCCCCTAACTCGGAGCAGACAAGGGACTGCCAACACACATGCATCTGCATTTAAGAAGTAATACAGAAAGCTTACATACATGACTTCACCTTTTTAACGTTTTTCTTGCAAAGGAACAGGGACTCACACCAAGTGAACATGTAGTGGAATGAACCATTATTAGGGGAACACGTTTGCAACCATACCACGATCAGGAGCTAGAGCAGGGCCGCCCCTCTCCACCCACCCTCCCAGGCCAGCCAGGTGCCTTTTGTCCCTGTCACCACCTTCTCCCTTCGCCAAAAGTAACCACCACCCTCACTTTTCTAACAGTCACTCTCTTGGTTTGCCTTGTGATTTTTTTATCCTCCAGAGCACATCTCCAGACACTGTCATGTAATCCTGCCTGTTGTCTACACCCGAGGTGTCCTTTAAGTTTTTCCTAATCCCCAGCTGTCCCCCTCTCTCCCTTACATTTCCTGCTGTGTCTTGGGAAGAAGCCTGGCTCTCCGACCTGTAGATTTCCACAGTCTGGCTTACTGATCGCACATGCACAGTGCCATTCACCATGGGGGTCTGGCCTCTGTTTTTCCTTCAAATGGGCAGCTGGATCCAGAGCGTAGATCAGGCTCAGGCCCAGACTCCCCAGGCAAGATGATGGGTGGAACTGTGCTATTTCATCAGAAGCTCAGATTGTCTGACTGTGTCTCTTTCCGGGATGGTTATCACCTATTGAAATTCAATGTCAAGATCCTTTTGTTCCTCAAGTATTACGAAATGACAGGTAATATCAGCCTTTGTCTCTCTCTCTCTTTTTTTTTATCATTCATTCATTAGTTGGAACATTTATTATGACCAATTCTTGATGCCTTAATTTACATCATTCAAGGTCGTGGGTTTAAGTCCTGGGAGGACATCGCCTTCTCAGGGCTGGGCAGGGGCAATCATGGGGACATGATTAATCTCGATGTCTTTTAACAGCTGAGGATATGAGTCCTGGAATTACCTCTAAGGTGAAGTCCACTCCAGTTACAGCCCCCAGAACGAGAAACCACGTGGTAACCTCCCTACTAGTTGGCCATTTAGCCCCTGCTTGCAGACCTCAGGGATCAGGATACTCACTACTTTACATCCTTGGGAAAATTCGACTGTGAGAAGGTCCTTCTTCTTGCTTGACGAGTGCCTCCTCACCTCTCCCTCTGGGCCGTACAGGGCAGGTTGTGCTCCCTCCACCAGGAAACGGCCCTCCAAAGACTCCTCCCCCAGGAAGTCTTCCAGCTGCTCCTCTCCCTCCTCTTCTGGCTATAATTTCACATAAAATCCATCGCTGCAGAGCTGTGATTGATGTCTGCTCAAAATTCCAAAGCCGGCTTATCTGTAATTTTCAAAAGGCAGACGATCATTTGGAGGTGATCGGGTCCAACGTCAAACACTAATGCTTGGACTCCCAGGCCAGTCTCACCGCAGCCCGCCGACCGCAGCAAAGGCGAGCCTATGGGCGGGCCTTCCACTCTGTAACCCCCTCCACCTCCAAGAAGCCACATTTCACAGACACCCAGATGTAAGACAGCGGAGATGAATGGGGCAGCCAAAACGCCCTCTTCTCCCGGCACTTGGCAGAACCAGACAACATGAATCAAAAATAAAATCAACACAACACAAAAAATGTGGGTCAAATTGTAATTGAAAGTTGTCTTTGAAAGGGAGGTCTTGAAGCCATCATCTTTCCTTCTCCTCTTGAAACCCCCAATATCCCCCTTGGTTAATGACATCATCTTCCACCCAGACTCTCCAACGCATAACCTGACTCATCCCCAAAGCTTCCCTTGCCCTCAGCCTCCACATTCAATTACTCACCAAACCCAGCCGTTAGGCCTCAGGAACATCTTTGCAAACACAATCTCCACTTTTGTACTTGCTTTGCGCTAGCTGTCCCGCCAACCCAGAAGATACTACCCACCACCCAACATCTCTGCTAACACAAGCATCCCAGCCTTTAGAGCTTAGTCCACAGGCTACCATCCCAAGCAGCTATCTTGCATCCTAACCCCCCTCCAAAAGCAACCTTCTTTCCAGTAGACTCTTGGGGCTGGACATACGGAATAGATGAGTGAGTTCACTAATTCCATAAACATTTATGAATTCTGCCCCCCCAGACACTATGCTAGGCACTGAGGATCTAGTAATAAAAGCTATAGACAAAGTCCCCATTTATTGGGACACCTGGGGGTTGGGGTGCTGAGAGAGTTAAGCAGCTGACTCTTGGTTTTGGCTCAGGTCACGATCTTGAGGTTGCAGGATCGAGCCCCACGTCAGACTCTGTGCCCAGTGCAGAATCTGCTTCAGATTCTTTCTCCCTCTGCCCCTCTACATGGACATAATCTCTCTCTCTGAAATGAATAAATAAAATCTTTTTTAAAAAAATATCCATTTACTATAGTCAGCAGAGTCATAAATGCATAAAACAAGTAAGTCCATCAGACAGTATATTTTGAAGGTGCTGTGGAGAAAAGTAAAGAGAAAAGGGGGGATTGAGGGGCTGCTTTCCAAATGTGCCATTGAGAAAGAGACTTAAAGGAGGGGAGGAAGAGGCCATGCAGATCTCTGGACAAATGGATGAAAGAAGAAATGAACGCATGAGCAGATAACTACATATAGTAAAGATGAATGAGGGAATCACTGAATGAATGAATGAATGAATAGATAAGCAAAAGAAGAGGTAGGAATCGTGTCTAGTTTATTTGTTATAATGAATTGAAGGGAAGCGAAGTGAAATGAATTGGTCAAACTACACTGGCTGGAAATAAAACACCAGCTATTTCTTTGACTTTCAGGAGCCCATTTGGGCCTTGAAACTGTGCCTAATAAACTTGGGAAGTGGCTCCAAGAAGCTTTCTTCTCTTTAGAGGCCTCCTGGGGCTCAGCGGGCTGCATTCAACTCGTTCTAGCGCAGAGGCTCAGGCAGGCTGGTGGCATGAATGGAGAGTGTCTCCTTGGAGGGGAGCATAGGGAAAGGCTACAGAGTCACACCCAAGTCTTGCTGGTCTCGGTGCTCCTCTGTCCCAAACTCCCAGTCCCTCCTTCTGGGAATGGGGAGGTATCCCTGTGTCCCTGTTCCAGGCAGCCATGCTCTGGAATGGACCAAGCCTCAGGAAAGGGAAGGTGCTGCATTCATTCCTTCTTCAGTCCTAAAAGGAGATACAACAAGGCAGTCCCCACTGGCTGGAAGGACCATTACGTAGGCTATACAGAGTCTGGAGGGAATTCTAAAGATTCTGCCTCTACTCATTTCTGCCCAGGTCAGAGTGTTGTCCGGAAAGACGTAGAGGGCAGGCTGGAGACACCACAGGGAGGCCAGAGCTTCAGGGGAGGGCAGCAGGGCTATGGGACCACAGAGCAGGGACAGGAGCCCCTGGGATCTCAACCCGAAGCAGCCCCACCCTCTGGAGGACAGTTTCTGAGGGGCAGGAGAGCATGGAGCTTAGGACTGGGGGCTTGGAAGTCAGACAAACGCAAGTTCAAAGCCAAGCTTTATGGCTTCAGGCGAGCTATTTAACCTTTCTGAGTTTTAGCGTTCTCTAAAATGGGTATAATAATGGTGCTTACTAAGGGATCAAATGAGACCATGCTTATAAAGCTCTGAGTGTAATGCTGGCACAGAGTAAACACTGGGTGGATGATTGTAATCATCACTGGCAACAAAACACGACACATTACTGATAATACTGATATTCTAACATATAACCATATCCTGTATATATAATAATGTTAAGTTAAGTTAACCCCTCTCCAGTGACTAGCTTTGTAGGGAGGGAGTTCTCCCCCACCAAAAGTATGTCAAAAGAGGCTTGGACAAGTTCTGCCATACCAAGAGAGGGTTCTTAGAAGGAGACAAAGTTGGTCCCCATTCACACTTAGACCTTTTCTTGATCTATTGTTCAGGGTCTCTGACTCATGGCACATCTACCCTTATTGGAGTCTTGGAAATATACATATTAGTTATCTATTTATCTATTCATTTATCTGTCCATTCATTCATGCGTGTGCTGCTGCATTCAGTGCCAAGGACAGAGCAAACACAAACACCTCCTTCCTGGGGTTTACATTCTAGAACGGTGGCTCTCAGAGTCTACATGCATCACTCAAGAAGAACAATTGGAATAGGTACCCAAGAAAATAATGAAGTTGGACCCTTATCCCATGTGCCATATAAACAATTAACTCAAACTGGCTGGCAGACTTACATGTAAGGGTCAAAACTAAAAACATAGGGTAGAAAACACAGAGTACATCTTCCTGACCTTGCACCTAGCAAAAGATTCTCAGATCTGACACAAAAGCAACAAAAGAAAAAAGGGATTAGTTGGACTCCCTCAAAATTAAAAACTTCTGCGTTTCAAAAGACAGCGTCAATAAAGTGAAAGAATATCCCACAGAATGGGAAAAAATATTTGTAAATCACACATTGGATAAGGTAAAAATATCTAGAACACATAAAGAACCTTTGAAACTTAGAAATTGAAAAAAAAAACCTAATTTTCAAATGAGTTAAGGATCTGAAAAGACATTCCTCCAAATAAGATATAACAAATGCTAGCAAGCACATAAAAAAATCTTCAAGGTCATTCATCCTCAAGGAAATGCACACCGAAACCAAATTGCGATATGGCTCCACACCCACCAGGATGCCTGTGCTCAAAAAGTCAGACACTAACAGGTGTCAGCAAGGACACAGAGCCACCAGGACCCTCACGTGCTGCAGGTGCAAATCTAAAACCATGCAGTCCCTGCGAAAAGCAGTCCAGCATTTCTTCAAAAATTTAAACACAGGGTTACCCTGTGACCCAACAATTCTGCTCCTAGGTAAACACTCAAGAAAAATGAAAATATATATCCACCCAAAAACTTGAACATAAATGTTCATAGCAACATCACATAGAATATACATCAGCCAATAAATAAACAGAACGTGCCACATGGATTCTAATCAATAGTCTGCTACCCCAGTGTAGTGAACTATCATTCAGCTACAAAAAGCACTGACGTAATGATACAAACTCCAGCATGGGTGAACCTTGAAAACTTCATGCTCAGTGAGAGAAGCCAGGCACAAAACACCACATGTTGCGCTGTTCCATATGAAAAGTCCAGAATAAGCCGTTGAAAGAGATAGGAAGTAGATTCATGCTTGTTTAGGACTGAGGGGATGGACGGGCAGGGAAAGATGACAGGACGAGGGCACAGGGCTTCTCTCTTTGAGGATGAAGTGTTCTAAAATTGACTGTGGTGATGGTTACACCACCCTGTGAGTATCCTAAAAACCATTGAATTGTATATTACACATAGGTGAATTATTGGGTGTGGGCATTATGTCGCAATAAAGTTGTTACCAAAAAAGAATCACCCAGGATGCATTTGGAAACATCACTGCCAGAGCCGCAGGTCCCTGCTGCCTGGGTGGGGGGTCCGTGTCAGTAGTTTTAAAGCCCCTCAGGCAGTTCCCGTATGTAGCCAACGTTGAGAACCACTGGTCTAGGGGAGCCAATACCTCCCATTTCTCAAAAGTCTGCCAGCCACCTTACCTCCACTGTCTCCTGCCATCTTTACAGCAGCCCTCTCGCATAGACGATACAGGTACACAGTCTTTTATCCGTAATTCTGAAATCCAAGAAGCTCTGAGAAAGGGGAGCCTTTCCATCAATTTGCAGAAATTCATGTCACCTCAAAAAAACCCTAACTGAACCTACGCAAGGCTACTTACGGTCTCTCCTAATCGGTCGGAATATGACTACTCATACATTGCCCCACAGAAATCATCACGTGTTTGTTTCCAGGCTGCTCCCCTGACCCCACCGCAGGGGCTCTAGAAAGCAGAGCATACATCTTACTTTCTAAAGATCTGAACCATTCTGACTTCCAAACCACCTCAGGCCCCAAGCGTGTCAGATAATGGACTACGGACCTACATGTGTTTCCATTTACAGAAAGAGGAAACTGAGGCTGAAAGGTAAAAGAGCCTGCCTGAAGTCCCAGAGAAGACTCTTGCCTTAGTTCCTTCCCTGTAATCAGGAACACCCTCCGGGCCTGGGGTGCAGCCTTCCCTGCCATCCTCGCCGGCCCAGGGCACGCAGTAGCTCCCATGTACCCATGTACCCCATGCCCCATGCCACTCGGAGCCCATCGTCCGACGCAGGCCATCTCCTGGCAGTCTCTCACACACACGGGAGAGGCCTGCCCTGCCTGAGCAAGAGTTGGAACCGGAGCCGGCTTTGTGATTTGCTCTGCCAGCCACCCTCCCAGCTGCAAACGGAAAATCCAAGAAGGTGGTCTGCTTTTCTGGCAGATGTCAGCCCCAGCCGGCCGAGATGGTGCGGCTCAGCAGGGAAAGGCCTGCTGCAAAGTCTGGCAGGGCGACCGTGGCTAGGCTGGAAACACATTTTGGTGGAATTAGCAGAGGGGAAGACTGCTCATTCTGCAATACCGAGACTGCTACAAAATAGCTTGTCTGCAAGAAACGACAAAAAAGGTGACAGATTGAGGGCCGCCCCCTCACTCCTCCCACCCACCAGTGGCATTTGTTAACATAACTAATGGCCATAATAAAAACTACTATGTAATGAGCACCCCACCGCCCCCACTGTGGGCCAGGGGTTGAACTCAGCCCTTTTCAGGCATTGACATGCCCTGGGGTGTGAAATACTATTGTCCCATTTTTCAGAACCAAAACCAAGTCTCCAAGAGATAGTGTGAATAACCTGAGGTTACAAAGCAAGAACACAGCTGAGCAGGACCACACCCACTTGTCCTGTGTCTGAAGATCAGCCTTTTTCCCCCACTCACACATGGAGGGCCATTTTGGCCAAAGGCTATATAAAGAAGCTGAACCATGTGTTTCCCCAAGACAGAGTTACTCAGGGAGAGAGGTAGGGCAGCTTTAATTCAGTTTGCTTCCTTCCCCCCACCCAAGACCATATATACCTCTGCAACTTTTCTCTCAGTTAGCTTCAGAGATGAGTTACCTAGCCCATTTCACAGATAAGGAGACTGAGGCCTGCAGAGAGGAAGCAGTTGCACCAGGCCACAAACCCAGGTTTTTCCTCTTCCCTGTGTGATGCCTCTATGTGACTCTCAGCTCCATGCCAGTTTCCTGAAGCTCCAAAGAAGGGAGAAGCCTACACAGGAAGAACCATGGTCCCTTTTCTTTGATGGACCGAAAGACAGTCTAAGACTGTAGGAGTCCCAGGAAGGCATTGATGCACAAGCATCTGCCATTCACTCACTCATTCAAGGAGCCTGGACACGCCCCTTTCTGAGCTCCAGCTGAGCACTAGGGACACAGTGAGGGAATGTCTCTGACTTCTGGGAGCTCAGAATCTAGGAGAACAACCTGCAAACCCACCATTCCAACACAACACAGTACAAACTGCAGTAGGGTCCTCTAATGCAAAAGCCCCCACCCCAGACTTCCCTTCCTAGAAGCCAGGGAAGGCTTCTCAGAGGAGGAAGCTTTGCCCCTGAGAGCTGATGCATGGGTAGACTTCAGTCAGGCGTCCGGAGAAAGGCTGCCCAGGCTGAGAGCACTGCATATGCTCTGGTCCAGAGATAGGAAAGACAGCGGGGTCCTTTAAGCAGGTTGGGGGACTGAGGCATAGATCAGAATTCCACCAAGCTCTGGGGACCAGCTCCTCTCCCCAGATAGCCATGGAGAGCCATGGCCAGAAGGACCCCCCAGGATGGCCAGGGTTTGAGAGTGGCTGTTACTCTCGGGGTACCAACAGCCTAAGCGATTGGCCGCACCAAGGAGAAGACTCTACCCTGAGCTCCAAAGTCCGGGCAGCCCCTGTGGCTTTGGCCCAGCCAGTGACAAAGCCTCTTGGTCATTAATGGCAGCGTGTGCTAATGTTTGATGAATCGCCCAACAGTTGCGTTAGCTAATAACTCCCCGAACAAAACCGGAGAGTTCATCTGTTTTTATAAGACGCCCAAGAGCATCCTGGGAACAGGCACGGTGGTCGTGAATAAAAGAGAAACATTCATTTATGGTAATTGGTTTCAGCTCCTCACTTGGCTGCTTGTCCTGACCTAAATGTATCCAGTTGTTCCCTTTGCCTGGCTCTGGTTTGGGGGTCACTCCTAATGGTTTAATTCAACAAAAAATGTCTGCCATTTCCTGTAACCTCTGTCTTTTTTCACCCTCCTCCCAAACGGTTTTCTTGCAAGCAGCATCTCTGCAAGGCCCTCCCGGAGCTGTTTCCTTCTCAGGGAACAAAGTCAAGATTGTTGACAGAGAAAAAAGGTCTTAACTCCAGGCCAAGAAAAGAAGGTTGGGGGAGGGATAAATGAAGGTAATAATCATTTGTTTGTCTTTTACCCGGACTTCACAAAGCAGGTTTTGTCCGAAGCCGGTGGTCAGGGACTCTGACACAGAACATGGCCCTGGTGACCAGGGGCAATTTATGGGAGGGAACGAACACAAATCCTCATTCATGGAGCCGGGCTGGCCGCGGAGGAAGGGACAGGGGAGGGGCATTCACGCAGGGCCACTGGGCCCTACCTCGGTCCCTCCCGCGGGTCTGAGGCTGTGGAGGGCTGGGGAGAGGCCCGCTGGGTGCTGTGAGTCTTGGCCAAACTTCAAAACCCCGGTGTGGCCCTAGGTCTCCTCCGGAGGGCCTTTCTTCCCCAGTCAGGAGCAGAGATGAGCTCCCAGCAGGAGCCCAGGGAGGCTGTGAGCGTGCTGGGCCTCAGGGCCCCGGTGGGCTCCCCAACCTCAGGTGGGTCTGGGGTCGCCGCTGGCCTTTGGGCCCCAGGACGAGGGGAGGGTGGGTGGGGGCAGGGCTGGAGAGATCTGGAATACATTGCGCCGTCAGCGGGGACAGCTTGTAAACTTTGTTGGGTTGCATCTGGTAGAAAGGCGTTGTATAAATATTAGATCATTATCGGCGTATTGTGTTTCCCGCTTGGGCGGAGGAGGGGCTGGTGGGCCCCAGATGCCTTTCGTCAAGAAGACGAGGATGGCTTCGAGGAGTCTTCAGAACGTCACTGCTTGCCAACCGGTGGCCTTCAGGGTCAGGGCTCAGAACCCAGGGAGGACAGAGGGGACTGCCAGCACAGGAGCCCAGGCTCTCCAAGGGGACGACTCTGGGCACCAGGCTGAAGGGGAACAGGAGCCTGACCGGGTGCAAGGGGGGCAGGTTGGAACAGACAAGGCCAGCTGGTAGGGAGGCAGGGGCCGCTTTGTCACTGTGACAACCTGTCTCTCTGGTTGGGTCCCTTTCTCCATCTGAATGGCCATGAGGGGCCCTGATTTTATGACATTTAGGAATACCTGCCCAGTGCCACCTTATACCAGGCACAGGGGGCACTGAAGTGGACACAGCCCCACAGTGGAAAACTCAGTTCTCGGTTGTAGAGCTCCATTCTGATTACCCAGAACCTGGAGGGGCACGACATCCCAGCATCCCCACAGCCTGACCTGAGGGAGCATGTCCAAGGCAAGTGCAGGCAGCAGTCGGCGGGAAGCAGGGTCTGAACGGCACCCCCACAACATTAAATCCTTGTCACACCATCTTCTTCATCATCATCATCATCATCAAAACCCTGGCCATCCTGGGGGGGTCCTTTTGGCCACGGCTCTCCCTGGCTATCTGGGGAGAGGAGCTGGTCCCCAGAGCTTGGTGGAATTCTGATCTATGCCTCAGACTCCCCCAACCTGCCTAGGGAACCCTGCTGTCTTTCCCACCTCCGGACCAGAGCACATGCAGTGCTTTCGGCCTGGGCAGCCTTTCTGCCGAGACGCCTGACGTAAGTCTACCCATGCATCAGCTCTCAGCGGCAAGGCTTCCTCCTCTGAGAAGCCTTCCCTGGCTCCTGCTGGCAGTCTGGGACAGGTGTGTGTGTGGGGTGGGGGGGTTCTGCATTAGAGGACCCTACTGCAGTTTGTACTGTGTTGTGTTGGAATGGTGGGTTTGCAGGTAGTTCTCCTAGATTCTGAGCTTCCGGAAGTCAGAGACGTCCCCTCACTGTGTCCCTAGTGCCCAGCTGGAGCTCAGAAAAGGGGCGTGTCCAGGCGCTTTGAATGAGTAAAGGAATGAATGTCATCCTCATCATCACGGTGGCTACCGTTTGTTATACATTCTCAATATGAAGCAGAACACTTGATTTTCACTGCATATCCATGAGGTTGACTCTGTGGGTGCCCATTTCACAGTAGAGAAAACTAAGGCCCGGGTTCATACAGCTAGGAAGGCATTCAGACCCACATTTGTGTTCCCCAATCTGAAGAGGAGTTTCTGTCAGCAGGCATCACCAAGGGCAAGGGAGCCAGAGAAGGGGCCCGTGCCGCCTGTGGCTCAGGGAGACTTCTAGAAGAGGTCCCTTTGAGCTAAGACCTGCAGGATGAGAACTTGACAAGGAGGCCCACTGAAGACAGACATGATTCCCCGCCCTCTCCTCGAAGGCAGGCTGACTTCCACCTGCACCTTTGGAGAACAGGCTCTGCCGTCGTGTCATCTGGACCTCAGCCTACCCTCTCCTCCATAGAACTGCTGGAAGGGAATTGGACTTCATGGTTTCCCATGGTCTGTGGATGATGTCATCTTGTCCCAACACCTCTCTGCCAAGCTGGAGTGCCAGGCGTTGGCATCTCCATTTTACAGGTGGGAAACTGAGACCCCAGGAGCTTACATGCCTAGAAAAGGAGGCCCAGGTGCAGTGAGGACGGAACCCTGGGCACTGAGGGGACAGTGAAGGTACTGAGGCTGTCTATTCTAGAGCCCTGCAGAAGAGCCAGGGGCACAGGTCTGCCTCAGATCTGGACAAAGCATATCCACAGGAGAGGGAACAGGTGAAGTATAGCCTCACTAGACAGATGACTCTGCAGGTCAGAGTCATCTGACCTGTTCAGCAGCATCTAGTCTAAGCTATAGATTATTTCCCGGCCAGGTGTTGTCAGATTCTGTCTTGAATACCTCCAGTGACAGAAAGCTCACTACCTGTTAGTGCAGCTCATTCCGTACTTGTACTGTTCTGATTTTAGCTCATTGGAAGGAAGCATTTTCTATTAAGAAGCAACAGAGAACATCTAGAAGAGGCTGGGAGCCACAGGAAGTCATTGGAAGCTGTGAACTCTGCAGAGAGAACTTGTGCTTATCCCAAACATCCAAAGACTGTCATGGAATCAATCCTCCCAGAGTGCCCTCCCTTTTGCAGTGACAACAGACATATACACAGCACTTGACAGTTTACATTTGTTTAAATGCGTCCTCCTAACCACCTTGCCAGATGGCCAGGGCAGGAATTATCCCGCAGCTGAGGCAAGAGGAACAGCAGGAGTCCAGAGAAGGTGCGGGCCTGCTCTGCCCATACTGCTCAGACAGGAGGAGGCTGCAGCTGGGCCTGACCCTTGATCTTCCCTGCCAGGCGCTACTGCCACGGTGGTGCCTGTCCGTCACTGCCAAGCCACCCACGGAGGGGGCCTGCTACAAAGAACTCTCCGGGCCACTTCCAAATTTGGGATGGGGCGCCCTGGAGCCCCTAGGAATTCCAGGCTATGCTATTTTTAGGCTGATCAGCTGTTCCACCTCTGCTCCCCTACCCCAGGCCCCCCAAGCAGATTTCCCAAGCAATCAAATCCATGTGTCGCCAGTTCCGGCCCTGGAGCTCTGTGAGGTGTGCGCTGGATCCGTCGGTGCCACCGAAGGATCCATGCCCTGCCCAGACTGGACAGTCCTGCCTCTCCTAATGGTCCAGAGCCCAGAATCCCCTGCCTTCCTCTGTCTTGGGGCCAGGCTCTGGATACCCTCAAAGCCCCACTGTACCTCCCAGAAATCTTCAGAAACTACCCTATTAGACAGAGCAGCTGACTGAAGACCAGAGAGAGGTCTCATGGTGCCCTGCTGCCCTGATCCAAGTTTGCCCATGCCCTATAAGGCCCATCTAATTGCTTCCTGTCTGAGCCAGGCTGGGTAGAGCCACTGATGGCCTGGTTCCAAGAGAGTAACATGGTCTCAGACCACCCTGGGATCAAATCCCTGCTTGGCCACTTGTGGTCAGAAAACCTTGAGTCAGGGTGTCTGGCTCCTGGAGCCTATTTCCCTCATCTCTAAGATGTGGATGATAACAGGACCTTGTCCACAATGTGGCTGTGAGGTTTCAATGACAGGCTGTGTAGAGAAGGCTGACACAGTATACAGCAAGAAGCTGGCCCCCTGGACATTTTTAGCTGTTATTGCTTCCTGATGATAGTAGAGTTATTACAAAAAGGGGAGAGAAATAGCAAGTTTGCTTCTATAGTTTAGCAGGGGAGGGATATCTGCATATCCTCATGGCCCTCATGTCCATGAGGACATGGACTCTTGTCCAGACCCCTGCTCCTCGGCGGAGCAGTCCTCGGGGACTCAGGCTGTGCCAGCTCCCCCACAGGCATGACACCCCAACCTGGTGGAGCTACCCGCCCTGGTTCAATGAGGGCAGGGACCGTGGCCCCCACTGAACCCCCAGTCCCATGGGGTGGGTCATTCAGCAGACACTAGACTTCTAGAAGGACACAGAGAATTTAAAAGATCATGGCTTTGTCATATGACAGGCCTGCTATGCCATTTTCTACCTGTGGGACTCCCAGCAGGACCTTCAGTCTGAGACTCTGTCTCCTTATCTGTAACATGGGCATGAGAATACCAACAGACAGAATCTCAAAGTTATTCCAGATGTCAAGGGTAAAGAGAACAGATGTGAGGCTCTTCATAACCAGTGAAGGATCTGCAAGCCAGGAGGTAGACCCAGTGACTTTTAGGACCACACCACCTCCACAAGGAAATGGGAACGTGGAGATGAGAGGGCTCCTCCAAGGTCACCCAGAGAATCATCAACAGAGGGCCCAAAAACTACATCCCAGACTCAACCCTTTACACGTGCAATGAGCAGAAGCTATAAAAAATGCAAAAAAAAAAAAAAAAAAAAGAGAGAGAGAGAGAGAGAGACTACCAGAGGCTTCTCCCTTGTCCAGAAAGGCCAGTCAGGGAGACCCCACCCCCAGAGTCCCCAGGACGGCACCCACACCGCCAGCACCCACTTCCTGCAGCCAGCGCACACACGCCGTGCCAATGTGTTAGGGCTTATGCATGGTCCCCGCCATGGGAACCAGCCACCTCCCTTCGCCTGCCGCCCCTAATTCTTCCAATGTGGCTGAGAGCTAGCAAGGCTCCGAGGAGGGAGGGGGGTGGAGTGGCAGGAGCGAGACCACCTCTGCTGACGGCTCATTTACAGCCCGTGCATCAAGGGCACTTTCCCTGCAGCGACTGGCCCCTGGGAGTAGAGAAGCTGGGGGGCCCCCGCTCTCAGCTTCCAATGACACGTTGCAGGCACCAGGGGAGTGCCTGGTGCCCCGTCACTCGGAGTGGCCCCAGGGACTGCCAGAGCTGGCCAGAACCAGGAAAGAATGGGCTAGCCCCGCCAGCCAGAGGAGGCCTTGTGGCTCTGGAGCAGGCTTGAGTCAGAAAATAAGAAACTGCCCATGCTCCCCATCCCCACCCAGCCCCCGTGTCTGGCCAGTGCACCCAGCAGGCCTTGGTAGCACAGGGTTAGCTGGGCTGGCTGGGCAGCTCGGGGGAGGGCAAGATGGACAGGGAGAGCAGTGGTTCAGAGCCAGCTGGCCACGTGGCAGGTCTCATGGGCAGATCCTGAACGAGTGAGAACAGGTAGGTTACCAGCTGGCACAAGAAGCTCAGGCCTCTGGTCCAAGGTTCCCGTCAGTTTGCTGTGGAACCCTGTGTCAGATCTCTCTGGATCTCTGAAGAGTGGACGACAATATCTCTCGTAGGAGAAAAGACTATAATTCCAAAGAGAAAAAGCTACCAGAGGCAACTGTTAGCCATGCAGAGGCCCAGCCTCCTTACCTGGTTCAAACTATCCCAGAAAGCTGAGGATGAATTAGGAGTCAGATTGGGATGGAGGTCAATGCTGCAAACTCAGAGAACATTCGCTGAGGTCCAGGGCTGGATGATGTTGAGGGCGCTGTCATAGACCAGCTGCAGTCCTCACCCTTCAGGACCTCCCTTTCTGGTTAAGGACTCATTAGGACAAAAGGCAGACTGCTGAGTGTGATACTGGAAAGCCAGACATTGTCTGGGAAGAAATAGGGCTGGGTAGGCAGTTTCCACAAAGGAAGGTGGGAAATCACCCGGAGGTCATCAAGCCAGGCCGTGAATGGTGTGGTCCTTCACTTGGTGTGCATGGCGCACAGCAGGGACACCGAGGACGGACGAATGGATGGATGGATGGGCGGATGGGTGGATGGATGGATGGACGGATGGATGGGAGGATACACGGGTGGAATATGGAAGGAAAGACGGGAAGGAGGAAAGAAGGAAAGAGAGGAGGGAGGAAGGAAGGGAAAATGAGATGATCCGATGCGTAGGCAGATGTGAGAACAAAGAAACATTTCATTGAATTAATTCTTACAAGATGTCTGCCGAGTAAAAGGATGGAAAGGCAGCCTCCTTCCCCAAATTACTAATAAGAACACCTGATGTGGAGAGTGGAAAAGTGATTTACATAAGGTGACACAGTAAATTAGTGACAAATCCAGGACCAGAATTCAAGGCTCCTCCTGACTCCTACCCAGGACTTTCTCCATTTCGTCTTGCCCACGTAGTCTGTTCTCCTACTCCCTCCAACCTCCACATAAATACTTGTGGAAAGAAGGAAGAAAAGGCAAAGACAGGGAGGGAGTGGGGAGGCAGTCGTGATTTTGTAGTAAGGGTCCTGAGCTCTGGTCCTAGGTCTTGCATATGCCATTGGCCTGGGTTGGCCTTTTTCTCCATCAGTACAACGGGCTGTGAAAGCCTCCTAGATCGCAGGCAGGAGAAGTGCTGTGAGAAGCAGAAGCCCCTACAGATGAGGGGAGGGAGGACAGTCACTTTTGTCAGGGCTCCTCACAGACTGGGTGATGTCCCCTGGCTTCCAGACAGAAGTGAGTCCCACAGTCAGGTTAGAAGACCCAGCCCAATTATTCTCCCTGCAGGACCCTGCACCGGCATGGGGTTGGGAAACTGGGGGCAGGAGACTGAGGGACAGGGAGATTTCAGACGTCGGCCAGGGACTGACACTGGACTGTGTTCCATGGGGAGGGCAGGGGACAGTGTGGAGCAGACGATGCCAGCTCTTGGCTGCCCGGGTCAGCCGATGGGGCAGAGCAGGAAAAGGCCTCCCCCATTCCTAGGTGACTTCTACACTCATTCACTCACTCATCCACTCACTCACTCGTTTCCTGAGGAAAGAGAAGTGAGTGTCCAGAGACTGAGCAGGTACCATGAGCCGGTCTGGCAGTAGATGTTGAACAAAGGCTTTCCCACCCAATTCTGACCACGTGACCGTGCCCAGGAGTCGGCGACGATGGCTAGCACCTCTGGCAAGGAGATGCTCTGGCCTCCGAGTCCAGAATCTCAGCTTCCGGTTGCCATTATGGAGACTGGTCCTTTTCTGTCTCACCGGGTCTCCGTTCCTTCCCCTACAGAGTGAAAAGAATGCCTCCCTGCTGGCCTCAGAGTGGCAGCTGTCACCAGAGGCAGGGCTAGCCCCGGCCACCATTGCCCAGATGAGGTCCCATCCCCCAGGCAGAGCAGGGGATGCCCAGGTACACCCCACACAGAGATGGCCTTCCCGTCCTGGGGAAGGTAGAGCCAGAGCAAACATTTCCCAACCCGGAAGGACTGGAAGGGTATTGCCCTGTTCACGGGATTGTGAAGGGATGAAGGCACCCTCCCTCATTTTGTTAAATATGGTGATGTTTGTCCCAGAGCCTAAGTGGTCCCTGCCCTTCCCCCACTCCCCCTCTCTCCTCCCCCACTGCTTTTCCCCTCCTTAGCTGTGTGACCCGAAGCAACTTACCTAATCTCTCTGTGCTTCAGCTTCCTAATGTGTAAAATGAGGATAGTGAGCCTCACAGAGCTGTTGCAAGGATTAAATGGCTTAACATGTGCAAAGGGCCTGGAGCAGCACCCTGCACATAGTAAGCACAATGTTCGGTGTTAGCAGGCAGCAACATGGTCCAAGGCTCTCCCTTGGTCTTAGTGCTCCCAGAAGATTCCCAGCGCCACAGGCTGCTTACACACTGCCTTGGAGCCCCACCAGCCACTGAGCTGTCCTCTAACCAGTTGTCTCTTCTTACTCTCCAGCCCACCTTACAGAAGAGGAAACTAAGGACCATAGCTGTTAAGTGATTTGTCTCCCTGCCCTGATCTGCCATCCTGGGCTTAGACACTCCAAGAGCACAAAACTCCATCCTTGGGATGGCAGTACCAGCTGTGTGCCCAGTTTTGCAGGATGAGAGTTAACCAGGAGAAGCTGGGGTGGGAAAGGTGGCATTGGAGGCAGAGACCCACGGGATAAAGCCATGAGGTGAGGAACCCCAGGAAGCTCAGTAGTGGGGAGCACAGAGCGAGCAGGCAGTTCAGGATGCGGAGGGAGGCTCTGCCCCACCATGAGGGCCCTGACTCCCAGGCCAGGAGACTCAGATGTGACTCTACAGCCACAGGGAAGCGATTAGACCATTTTCAGCAGACATGGAAATGGCCAGATTTTCATTTGAGGCCCTTGGTGAGCTATAAACACCATGCAAAGCTAACTATTATGGCCAATAATGGTTTAGCACCCTGAGCCATAATTGCTGTTCACATGTCTGTCTCCCACGAGATCATGAAGCCCGTTAGAGTGGGATCCATGTGTCTGGCTCATCCCTGTGTCCCCATGCATGGCGCGGAACAGACCCTCGAAACACGTTCTGTGAAGTTAATTAATCAAAATAACATCAGTGACACCAACTGTCATGAATTCTCTTGCAGAAGGAAACCCCTGGAGCTGGGCAGTCCTCGACCCAAACCCCGATGCCAGCTCTTACAGCAAGCAGCCTTGGCAAGTCCTGTGACGGCTCTGGGTCTCAGCTTTCTCCTCCTCAAAATAAACTCAATAATTCCTCCCCTCCGGGTCATGCCGGAGTCCCCAGCGCTGCGCCCCACACGCACGGAGGTCCTCAATAAATGGTGGCTAGCAGAACACCACAAAGATACCCACACACTAACAGTAAAACCACCGCTGAGTGCAGACAGGGGGGACAGTGCAGACAGGGGGACAGTGCAAAGACACAGAAATCTAAACCCAAGGACCTGGATTTGAATCCTGACCCTGCCCTGCCCCCAGCTGTGCAACCTTAGGGAAGCAGATCAACCTCTCTGGTTTCTACATCCACTCCATCGGGGTATGAACAGTAATACCAAGCCCAAGGATTTGTTGCATGGACTAAAGGAGATAACAGATGTGAAAGTGCTTAGTGTATACAAACGTGGGCGATGATTATTATTATCATGACAGCTCATAAAACCCGGGTGGAGCTTCCTGTTATAAACAAGTGCTCCCTCCCCCACCCCAGACCCAGGGGCTGGCTCAATGCTTTGTTCCCAGGAAGGGCATAGCTGGAGGGGCCTGCTGGTCTGGGCCAGAGGCCAGGGCAGGCTCCTTGCTCCCAACATCTGCGCGGTGGGGTCGGCCCCTCTGTCCAGCAGTGGGCACACATGTGGCCTCATCTGAGGGCGCAGGGTCATTGGGGTCAAGCAGGAGAAAATTGGGGGCAGATGAGGGGAAGGTTGCAGCTTATTTTTAGAAAAGGGGGAAAGAGAGGAAGACAGGAAGGCCCTTGTTTCTTGGCGTTTCCACCATGTGGATGGCAGGCGGGCAAGCAGCCAGGCAGGACTCGAGACAAAGATGCAGCCACTTCTGTGGCTGTCACACGGTCGCCGCGGGACCTCAGATGACCGCACGGCCCGGCCGGTCAGCAGAGTGTTCCCCTTGCATCCCTGGCTGCCCCCAGTGGGAACATTCATGGCAAAAACCCAGGGCCCTGAAGGAGACCACGCCAGCCCAATGGGCCCAAGCCCGCAGGGTCACATTTGGGTGTTAGGAGGGCCCCTCCACCTGTGGGTGGAGGAGAGCTTGTGGGGTGCAATCTGATGGCAGACGGGCCAGTGAGCACTCCCAGGACACAGCCTGGCACACAGTAGGCCCACAAGTGCTCTCCTCCTGGTCTCCCCTAGAGGTCCAAGGTCCTGGCACCTCTCCAAGTTACCCTGCCCTGTGTCCCAAGACACAGCACAGTGGAGCGATGAACATGGTGACTCTGGCGCCATATTGCTGGGACGTGAATCCTGGCTCTTCTACTTCCTGACTGTGTGACTTAGGGCTAGTTGCTTTACCTCTCTGTACCCCGGTTTCTTTGTCTGTAAGTTGGACATAGCCGTAGTTCACACTGCATAGTTTTGTTGTGAAAATATGTCAATATATGCAAAGCACTTAGAACACTCTGCCTGCGCTTGGAGCCTGGCATTCAGCAAGCATTCGGTAGCAGATGTTGTCGTTGTCAACATACAGTAGGGCACATGCAGCTGGGGTGGCCTTGTCCGGGGAGGACCATGCTGAGCGTGCACAGTTCTCCAGCGGAATGCCTCGGTGGGGGGCTCGGTGTCAGCAAACCAGATAGGCTGGACCAGGGCACGGTGGGAGGCCCACTCTGCAGCAGTGGGGCCGGCCCAAGGCTGGACGTCGCCAGCCCCACTGTGGCTCTTGTGGGTGTCTTTGGAAAGAACTCAAAAATGACAGGAATTTTCCAAATCTCCTGTTTTTCCATTCTCGGGTCCCCCAATCCCCCATCCTTAGATCTAATTCTGAAGAGAACTTTGAAATGTGTCAGGAACAAAAAGGTGAAAGTCTAAAACTCCAGAGAGGATGGTCCGCTTCAAGTCTGGCTGGCAACAGGCCGCAAGAACGCACCTGTGCGGGGGCGTGCGTCCATGCATGCATGTGGGGGCACACATGTGGCCCCCAACGGGAGCACATCCAGACACGGGGCGCTGACAGGCAGGTCGAGTAGCTGTGGGGATCGGGGGCCACTGGCCCCTCATGTCTGCATGCCTGGGACCGCATGCTCATCTGAGCACATGCACACCTGCTGCCACCCCAGATGCATGCTGGGTGTAACCAGCTGGACACACAGTAGGTGCTCTCAGCTGGACTCCCCACGTGCATTCCCCTGAGCATGGATGTGCAGGGAATGCATCCCGCCCCTCTGGGTATGGTTTGGCAATGACTGACCCAAGGACCACGTCAGTGGCTGGGCCCGGGGCAAGACGAGATGGAGAAGTGAGAACTGGCCTGCTGGAGTCCTTTATAGAACACCTAGCAAGCCCAGGCTGAGGCCCAGCTCTGGGTCCACGTGGCACTAAGCAGAACAGGCTGGGCCCTGAGACAGGGAGAGGGTCTATATGAGGGCATCTGGGCCACAGCTCAGCCCCAGCCCAGGGATCCTCCATGGGCAGCAAGCTCAGTGTCCCAAGAGCCTAAAGAGACCTTGGAGACCACCAACAGCAGCCCAGAAGGGCAGCGGCCTGACTGGGGTCTCACAACAAGTTCAGGGCTGGGGCTAGAAAAAGAGGTCGTGATGAAAAGCAGACTCTGAAATCTGACAAA
Organism: Mustela putorius furo; assembly: GCF_011764305.1. NCBI lineage: Eukaryota > Metazoa > Chordata > Mammalia > Carnivora > Mustelidae > Mustela > Mustela putorius. The sequence goes on along the minus strand of NW_025422005.1, from coordinate 37,123,760 downwards.
CCTGGGCTTCATCTTGGCTCTCCCACTGACTAGTTGAGTGACCTTGGGCAAGTCATTTCACCGCTCCCAACCTGTTTCTTCATCTCGAAATGAGCATTCCACAACTCAAGAAGTATGGCCAGGACCCTCAGTCGGGGGTGGGATTGATGACCAGGTCCCCCGACTCCTCTTCCTATGCTCCTTGATGGATCCAAAGGACCCTCCACTGGGGCAGCTGAAGGCGGAGAGGCACAGTCCCAGGTGCTACTTGGGGTTGTCTCTTCTCCAGATCACCCTGGGAGGGGTCTAGAGCCCTGTCTTGGGAGGCTAGAGACCAAGCTTCTAGTCCATTCTGGCAAGGGCAAGTGTCTACTCCTCTCCAGGCCTCAGTTTCCCCATGTTTCCCCATCCCTGCCAGGAGGGCAAGCTACTCCGAAGACCCCTGGTTCCACAGGGGAGGGTAATTGAGAGCAGCTGCCACCAGAGCAAGCAGGGGCCCTAGGGAGAGGGGCCTCTGGGCTTCTCCAGGCCCCGGACACTGCCCTGTGGTTTATGTCAAAGTGTCAGCCCCAATCCTGCTTTCCTCCTAGGCAGGGCCACCTTCAGTGGGCCTCGGGAGAGGTGGCCTGTCCAGCCGCTGTGTTTACAGTGCTCAGACGCCGCCGGGAACCTGATCTGGGCAGACCAGGGTGGGCTGCCCCACTGGGCCCATGCCGTGTCCACACTCATTTCCCGGAGAATGAACACCACCGGCCTGCCTGCTGTGCTGAGTCCAGCAGCCCAGCCACCCATCCTTTGAGGGTCCAGCCTCTGGGAGGCAAGTTCCCTGGAAAACTGTGGGAGGCAGCAGGGCCCAGGAAGCCAGAGCCGGGCTGGCGGGAGCCGGGCACAGAGGGAGAGAGAAAGGGGTGTCCTCCCTCTAGACAAGTTCAGGCTGTGCTCCCCTGGCAAGTATGCATTCCCTGCCCCTCTGTCCAGGTGCAGGTCCTGTCCAGGACCCTACTGACTTGTCCACACTCAGCCATCTGTGTCCACATCAGCCAACTCTGGCCCATGGGCCAAATCTTGCCACCACCTGTGAGTGAAGATTGCCTTTTTACATTTTTCAGTGGTTGGGAGGGAATCAAAAGAAGAACATTTTAAGCACATGAAAATCACATAAAATTTACATTTGTGTCCATAAATAAAGTTTTATTGGCACAAGGCCACACTCGTGCGCGTTTATGGATGGCTGTGCCGTTTTGGCCCAACGGCAGCAGATGTACGTCCTTACGATGGAGACAGTATGGCCCACAGAGCTGAGACTATTTACTCTCTGACCCTTTACAGAAAACATTCGCCACCCTCTGATCCAAAGCAGGCATGAACGGCAGTATAAACCTCACATCTCGGTCTGGGGGATTTCTTATCCCAAGTTTCCAGGGCGATTCCATACTTGGGGGACCCTACATGACATTTTTCCAGGGCGATTCCATACTTGGGGGACCCTACATGACATTATGGTGTGGGGTTGGGGGGCAGGGCACATAGCCCCCGAGCATAGCTCCACACCAATTGCTCTTGTAGGTCCCCTCAACACCTGACCCTGCCTGTCTGGCTCCCTCTGTCTCCCCCTGCACTAGGTCTCAGGTACACCCCACCTCCGCGTGTCTCCTGAGGCTCCCATCACCTCCCAGCTAAGCTGCTTAGGATGTGTAGGCCTGGCCACACCCCTCTCTCCCCTGCTGACCCTTCTTCAAGGCTCTCAGCTTAGCCTTCTTCTCCTGCTTGCTTGCTCTGGAAACATCCTCAATTCCAAAAACTCAGAGGTCTGAAGAACAAAGGCCAGAAAGGCTCGTGTGCTCTGTGTTCTGCTGGTCACATAGCTCCGGAGGGGACAATGAGCATCAGGCCAGGGTCCTGGGAGCAGGAAAAGAACCTGGAGGGAGCACAGGCCTGGTGAGCACTCCAGTCCAGCCAGACACCCATCCATCCCTTCACCACTCTGGCCACCGTCCTGAGGGCACTCATTCTCAGTCTGCTACACCTTGTGGAACAGCCATTCCTCGACCAGACCCTGCAGGAAGACAGAATCGGGGCCCATGGGCTGTCTGCACTCCAGAGCAGTGGCTGGGGGGCAAGGTTTTCAAACTGCCTCTGGGGAAGGAAAACAGTCCTTATCCGCAGGGCTTGCTGCTTTCTGGGATGTAAATACTCCTACCGTGGCCAAATTGCAAGTTGCCCGCATGACGCCACTGAACTTGGAACTGGGAAGAGACATGCTCGACCAAGTCTCACCAGCGGGCTGGAGCCAGATTCAGCCTTCTCCTCCGCTCCCTGGGAACCCAGGCACATTAACGGCTGTCACACACAGTGAAGGAGGTGTGAAACACGAAAAGCAAAAGGGCATGGGTTCGCAGGGGAAAAGCGCTGAACCTGGCTGGGAGGGCAGATCCTGAAGGGCTTCTCAGAGGTGGCATTTAAATCTGAAACCACAAAAGAAAAGTAGGAGTTTGCAGGGCTAGGGATAGAAGGAAGGGTCTCCTGACTGGTTCACCCCCTCTTGCCCTCCTTTCTCTGCAATCCTTTGTAAGCCCCACAGCCCGAGTCACACTTTTAACGTCCAGTTTGGGGATCTGTTTTCTCCAAAGGCACCACAGACTTAAATTTAGCCTGTGTCCAAGCCATACAAGGTTGACGGAGGGAGTAGGCTTCAGTTGCATGAGGGTCCTGACCTGTCATAGGTTGTGTTCTGGCTCTGATTATCCACTCTGTCCTCCCTGTAAGAGGCTTTTCTACCTTCCTTCGCCCATGGGAGGCCTTCATGTTGGACTCTGCCATGGGTCTTGCTTTGGTTGATGGTGTATGCGTGAAGGGGACATTAAGAGCTATTGTGTGGCTCAGTCATTTTTCTTTTTGCTCTCTGCCTGGAGTACATCATGTCCCAAAGAGGGACAGCTGCTTTGCAAGGATCCTGGAATAGAGAGGGCACACAGAGCAGAGCCACAGTCAACCCACAGCCACCACAGACAAAATATAATGTGGGGGAAAAGTAAACTTGTTATTGTAAAGCCCCTATTTGGGGCATGCTATGGTGTGTTTGTTACCACAACATAACCTAGAAAAAAACTGATGGAGGTTCAGCCCATCCCATCTAAACCTGGCTCACGGCCCAGCAACCCCCCGTGAGCCCCCTAGAAACACACTGAGTCACTGTGCCTTCGCCAGTTTTAAGCAAAGATTTGCCCAGCCCAGGCTGATGAGGTGAGCCTAGCATCCATGAAATGTCCAGAATGTTCTACAGTTCTAGGATAACCCTGTGGTCTTAGGGAAAGCAAAAGGAACCCCTTGCTAGCAGCATCCCCAGCTCAGCTCTCCCATCACACAGAAGCTATTTGGAAATGTCTCTCTTGGCACCAAAAGAAATTGCTCTCAATCCCAACCCAGAGTCACTCCAGGCATGGAAATTCTCTCTTTGGGGAAGAGGCCAAAGTTAGGGATCTTTCTGTGTAAAAGAAGAGGCAAGGTGAGGGGGGCAGGGGGCAGCCTCTGTGTCAGGCAACACCAGAGACGGAAAGTGTCAGGACCGGCTCTTGCCCTCAGAGAGCTCCCAGGCTGCTGGGTCGTCCGGTGTTGTCAAGGGGGTGGTGCTTGGCTGCGGACAAAGGGCGGTGGCTCATAGAGGAGCCAGTGGCGAACTACCTGGACAGCCAGAAATCCATCTGGCACAAATTAAGGGAGAAGGAGATGGATGGTGGATGATGGATGGATGACAGATGGATGGATGGGTGGACAAAATAAAATCTACCTGGAAGGGTCAAAGAATCTTTCACAAAGGACATAGGAAGCAGACCTGAAAACAATGAGAATTTCACCAAGTAAAGAATGTGGGCAGAAGAGATGGTGTTCCAGACATAAGAACAGAAGAGAGAAGAGGAGGAAGGCCATGGCTCAGCACATCTTGGGAAGAAGGGAGGAAAGAAATGCAAAAAGCCATAGTGGCCTCCTGCAGAGATATGACTGCAGAGTCCCACAGACCCAGCAGTGCCCCTCTCTGAGTGTGACCCTGAGCAAGTCACTTATGCTCTCCATGCCTGGGCCACTACCATCAAGCCCGACCCCAGCATGGAAAATCACTTCCCCTCACAAGGCTTTGAAGGCACATCAGTGAGAGAACATGAGCACAGCTCCTGGCACACTGTAATCGTGCAATTCATGCCCCTTTCCACTTTTCTCCCTTCCACCAGGACCAGTTCTTCCAGGGTCTGGGCCCGCCCCATGCTGACAGGCTCTGCCTCATAGCTAAGACTCTACCTCCCCCCTGTTCTGGGACGTTCCTTCCCAAAGTTCTTACCCCAAGGGATTTCTTTGCCTTCCTGCCCTTCAACCACTCGCTCCAGCCCCAGCGCTCAACTGTGCCCCAGGCACCAGCCAGCCTCTCGTATGAACAGCCTCCCCTCCGGAGCCAACACCCAGACATGGGACCAACCCCAGAGACTGGTGAGGGGGACAGCTCCAGGCAGGGTGAGGCTGCAGGCTGCTGTGTTCTAAGGGAGAGTAGTGTCCAGGCAGAGAGGTCAGCTGGCCAGGCCGAGCCTGATCTCCCACCCTTGCTGTCTCACCTGTCCTAGGCAACAAGGTCCCTGATTCTATTCCCAGTCCCAAGGCCAGTTTCCTGTCCCAACTCCCTCGAGTGTAGCTATCTCCATGGGAAGATGGGAGAAGACAAACAGTAATTAACTAAATTTAGAAAACAATTCTTCTTATAGCTGTTTTGGGCACACAGGCTAGAGCCCAGGAAGGAAAATGATTTGGGATTTGGGACTGCATTCAAGGCCTTCCACAATTTAGCCTGATGTTCTGTAGAGAGTCAATAAATATTTTTGAGCAAAAGAATGCTTGTCCCTGCCCACCATCCCTGCGACTCACACATATGGTTGTGCCCACAGTAGCCCGTGCAGCCCCCTACCCGCAACTCACTCTGTCTCCCACAACTGGGTCTTTGCTTATGCTGTTCCCTCCACCTGGAACATTAACCCTTCCACCCCTCTCCCACCCCTCACCTGCAGCCCTCTTGCCAAGTTCTGCCTCACCCTTCAGGATTGGGCTCAGACATCACTGTCTCCAGGAAGACTTACCAGGAAGGTTCCCCTACATTCCCATGAGACCCCACTCCCCACCCCAGTCCCAGCCCCTGCTGCCTTTGGGTGGCCTCCATGCATGTCTGCCCCCTCACTGGCCTGTGAGCTCCTCCAAGGGCCGGGATGGGTCTCCAGCACTCAGCAAGGAGACCCACCCGGAGAAGAGCTGAAGGTGTGAAAACACATGTTTTCAGATTAGATGATCCCCAGGAGCTGAGTACTGAGCACTCCCGGAGGACACAGGAAGTCCTTCAGAATTGCAGTAACCCTCCACGCCACCAGGGGGGTCAGAACAGAAGGTAAGCAGAAATCATGCAGAATGCTCCCTCTCCCCCTGGTGGTCCCAGCGCATTACTGCAGCTCGCGTGGGCCAGGCTCCCTCCACCCAGAAGTAGAGTCTGGGGAGAATCTGGGCTGAGTTCTGGGATCACAGAATCCTAGAATATGGGGGCCAGAAGGGATTTGACATCTCAGAAGCTTGACCACCATGCTCACTCTCATTCACAAATGGAAAAACTGAGGTCCAGAGAGGGGATGTACACTACCAGAGGGAAAGATCTAGAACTAGAACCCAGAAGTCCTGAGGAATACAGAGAATATTTTGAGGACAAAAGTGTCCAAAGTGATGGGGTACCAGACTGCATTGCTCTCTGATCCCTAGATTCTCTCTTTTTTTTTTTTTTTTTTTGAAGATTTTATTTATTTATTTGACAGAGAGAGAACACAAGTAGATAGAGAGGCAGGCAGGGAGAGAGGGGGAGAAGCAGGCTCCCTGCTGAGCAGAGAGCCTGATGCGGGGCTCAATCCCAGAACCCTGAGATCCCAGAAACCTGAGCCGAAGACAGAGAGGCCTAACCCACTGAGCCACCGGCGCCCCCCTAGATTCTCTTTTATCTCTTTATCCAAACTCCATACGGTCATGTGGTTCTTAATTACCAGATACTTGTGAAATAATCCATTCTAAGCCTTCCCCTTTAACCTCATCGCATGCTCTGGAAGGTGGGTTCCAGATCCTGCTCTCCCGTGACTGGTCGTGGGACTTCAGACAAGCTGCATATCTCCCCTATACTAGCGGTTTTCTCCATCACAGACAAGAAAATGGGCTAGATCTCAGTGGCAGATAGGCTTGCTAACGCGGATGAGCCAGCAGTGGCTGCTCGAGAACTCGAAGGACGGGAGCACTGTGGCTCATTAGCGGTGCTTGTCAGGGGCTGGGAAGCAGCCCAGCAGACGCCAGAGGGCCATGAACCCCAACCCAGGTTCAAAGCCCCTGACACCCTTCCAGTTCTAGCCACTAGATTTCTTGTCTTTCCTGTGTCTGCTGTGACCATCAGTAGCCGTCTCAAGCCTTGCCTGAGGTACAAAGTATTCAGAGACCATCAGACAAGATCCCTGCCTGTAAGAAGCTCACAGTTTGGTAAAAGATACTTATCCCAATTCACACACCAATGAGTGGAGGTGACAGAGCAGTGGTCTTAGGAAGAAAGGGATCCTCGAGGTCAGGAGTCTGACACCTCCACGGTTACAGGAACCCTCCCAACCAGCAGGTCGTCATCGACCTCGCCCTACCATGCACCAGCATCCCATCGCAGAACGTCCATTTCTCCTGTGGGCACAGCATCCCCCATGTGGCCCTGCCACTTCCCAACAGATCAGCTGTAGGCAGGTCCCTGGAGCCCTCTGGCTCTCCACTTCCCTTTGGCCCCTGCCCTGCCGGGATTGCTGTGGGGAGCAGTTAAGTAAGCATGGGTAAATCTCCTTGCACTTAGAAGCCCCAGGAAAGAGGAGCTGGCAGCGGGGCTCCGAATTAAAGCCCGCCTCCTTAGCATTCCCCTGGCTTCTTCCCTCTGGGGGGACACTGGCATGCCTGTTTCCCCTGCCCAAGGACAGCTCCCTGGGGAAGTGAGAACGACAACAGGACCCCATCAGGTCTTCCCTTCTTGGGACCCGACATGGGTGCCTCCACCTGCTGTTCCCAGGCACACTGACCAACCACAGCGCCTGACTGCGAAGCCAGTGCCGTGGAGTGGCCCCTCCGGGGGGGGGGGGTCCAGGTCCCCTGAAAGTGAAGGAAGGGACCAGGGCCCTGAACATGCTCCCTGCCTCCCAACCCTGGCTGCTACCCACCCCTCCCGGAGGCCTGGCCTGAAACCTGTCCTTTCCCACCTGGGGCAGGGGGGGGGGCACCTCTACACAGTCCCTCCGCCCTCCGCCTCCCTTCTGGTCTGAATGTTTGCTCTTCCACCTCTCCCGGAATCATTAAACATTCTGCAGTGGAAACACAGCCGGTCACGTGGTGAGCACGGCCCGCCAACCTTGGCACTTCTCCTCTGATCCCGTTTGTTTTTCTAATATAAAACTAATATGACATAATGTATAATCTAATTTGGAAATTACCATTTGCTTGGCTGGCCCACACTGCCAGCCAATACCAACAGCAAGAGAAATTATTTAAGAATGTTTCTTTTCCTTCGGAACACTGCTGATAATTTATTTTTCCGTCAGAAGATTACTTTTCTCTTTACGACATTTCCTGCCCCGGTGATTTGCGTTAGCATTCAATAAAATGGTCTGTGCCTAATGTGGGGAGTGAGTCAACATGCCTTTCCTTGAATGAGGGGAGGGTGTCAACTGTGGTCAGTAGTGGGCTCAGACCTGCTGCCCAGGTACCAGAGGCAGGCGCCAAGGGGGCTTTTAGTGGGGAGGATCGGGCAGATGTCAGGAAGTCGCCTGCCCCCTGTCCTATCAGCCAAACCTCAAGGCCGCCTGTAGGTCCAGGTCCCCCAGGGCCCACCAGCCTCCGGGAGAGTGAGTGATACCTATATGGCATTCCTCGACAAGAGGGGTTAGTGCTGGGGTAGACACGAAGGTGAGGGTGTGCTTTCCTGAAATTCAGGCTCTCGACTTGTCTACACCCGAGTCTCCACCAGCATGAAAGACCTCTTCTCCTACGGTCACCACGAAGACAGATGAATGGGGGCCTTCTAACGCACCGCCACCTGTCTGGCAGCTCCAGCCGACTCTTTCCCTCACCCCTTCCTCCAACAAATATGTTGAAGGGACAGTTGGCTCCTAAAGTCTGAGCTGCTTTCAAATCCTGCCCCAGCCTCTTAATAGCTCTGTGACCTTAGTCAACTTTCTTTACCTCTGCAAGCCCCCAAAACCCATTGGTGAAATGGGGGGGTCACAATAGCGCTGAGCTCATTGAGTTTTGTAAAGATAGCATGTGCCGAAGTCTGCAAAGAACTTCTTAGCCCAGTGCCTGGCCTGCAGAAGCTCAGCGGTGTCACTGGCATTAGTAAGCCAGGCACAAGAGATAACCAGAGCTCCTGGAATTGCTAGGAAAGTTCTGCTCCCAGTAAAGGACTCCAGCCTTGGAAACCAGGCTCATGCCGTGGGGCAAGGGCCTTCTGGCTCTGAGAAATAAAGAGCTCAGCACTGGGCCGTGAATCCCCACTAGGTCACTGTAGGCCCTGGAGAGCCTCCCTCGTCCCCGGTAAGGTCGCTGGAGAAAAGTCTCCCCATCCCAAACACTTTGCAACAAGGGACACAGATGGGGTTCTTTGCCCCCTACTGCAGGCTGGGGGAGGGGACAGAAACAGTCTTCTCCCATCTTCTCCCCTCCACCCTCCATTTCTCTCTAAGAAACCCAACCTCCACGCCAGAAAGTTTATTTACCCAGTCGAGGCACAGGTCTGATTTCTCTCTGGATGTTCTGAGGCTGAACAGATGGGCACGCGGGCGACGTCCAGACAAGGGAGCCATCCGCCTGGCAGCGTCCTCCCTCTCTTCTGGTGTCACTGGCTCGCGAGTGCCGGACAGAGTGGAGGTGCTCTCGAAGTCCTCTCTGCCTTGTCATTAATTCACCCAAGTTAAGTGGTTGTTTTGGTTTCACGGTATCAAGACAACTAGCTCTTCATAGAACTGACTGAATGTTTAGACACAGCCTCTCCCGCTTGAGAGGTTGTTTGACAGAATGGAGTGGGTGTTTTGTTACTGCTTGGTGACCAGTGTGACCTGTTGCTTTTGCTTCATTTGGGTTGACTGCTTGTTTGGCTGTGGTGATTGGTGGTTTCACCAAGCTGACCGGTTGTTCTGTCACGGTTAGCTCCCTCTGACTGACTGTTTAAGTTGGATGGGTGTTTTGGCATCCATTAACTGAGTTGACTGGGTTTGATTGAACTGACTGGATGTTTGAATTAATTAATCCAAATATTTTGACATTGTCTGAAGCGGTCGATTGGCTGTTTACAGCAGCCTGAGCGTGCTGCTATCATCCGACCCAGCCGACCTATTGTTCTGGCATTGTCTAACCCAATGGCTCGATATGGAGCTGGTTCGGTGTTTTGGCTTCATTTCGCTCTGAAGACAGATTGTTTGAGTGTTGTTTGATCAAGCTGATTGCTTGTTTGACTAAGTTGAACAATTGCTTTGGTATGATTTGACTAAGTTGACTCGTTATTCAAACTCATTCAATGTTTTATGATCGCGTGACCCAGTTGCTTTGAAGGTACCCATTTCTGGGGCCACGCCGACGGGCTCCTTCGGCACCCTTCAGACCAGCTGACTGATACTTAACTAAGCTGAGCAGGGGTCTGGGCTCTGCTTGCCCACTTCAGCTGTTGCGTGGCCAACCTGACTGAGCTCCCGACTGAATTGGACGTTTAGACGGGGCTTCCAAAGCTCACCAGGTCCTCACCGAGTTGCGCAGCTGTTTGGTCTCCGAAGGACGGGAGCAGCAGCGGCCAACACAGCCCTGACGTTTGCCAAGAAGGGGCCCTGGGCAACTCCCTCAGGAGGGAGTGGGAAGGAGAGGGGCGTGGGGGACCCCGAGTCTCGAGCTCATGTTGAGGCAGGTGACAGCAGAAAGGCTGGTGGCTCTCCAGCCGCTGCGCGCACGAGCGCTCAGGAGCTGCAGTCTCCCCAGCCGGGAGATGAATGCGTTTGGCAGAACACTTCAAGAATGCAACCTCTGGGTTAAGTGGTTGAAATTAGGCCCAACGGGGCCGTTTTACTGAGAATTTACAGTTGCTCGTAGAACTCAGCCCCGATCAAGTACGAGTCCCTCCTGCCAAGATGGAGATTTGCTCCCAGGCCAAGGGGATTCACCAGCGAAAGCACACGTCCTCCTGCCTTTGATTAGACCTAATGGTTGCTCCTCCGAGGGGCGACCACGTGGATGCTAGTGTTTGTTCTCCCTGTTGGGGGGGCGGTTCTCGCTGAAATCCACATGTGGTGGGGGGAGACCTTTTCTCCACATTGACCCAGAGACATCTCCTCCACTGTGTGTAATGTGAGTGGTACCACCAATACATTGATCCTACCAGCGGGTCATGGGAGTGGGGATGCCCACGTCCCACGCTCGGCTCATCAGACATCAGGGCCAGAGCGGACTCTGCAGCAGGGCTGGACTGGACTCCTCTTTTGACACACAAGGAAACTAAGTCCTAGAGAGAGAAAGTGACTTTCTGATCCATGCCTTAGGGCTCTCCAAGTAATTAACCCTTTCAACATAGACTGGTTACAATTGGAAAGCTCTGATTAGGGTGCCAGGTGCGGGGAGAGGGGTGGGAGAGGAGAGTTCTGGTACAAGAGCAAGGAGAATGGGGAAAGGAAAGGCTGTAGCCAGGATGAGGCTGAAAATGGAGCCCAGCTGTCTAAATCACTGTGTGATTTAATGCAGGTCCCTTCAGGAGAAGATGAATAAGCCATTGTTGAAGGAAAATATAGGGTCACAAGCTCTGGTCATTGAGGCTTAAGGATTCACAGTACCTGGGCCTCCCACCTCTGGTTGCATCAATAAGAGCATCGTCATCAGAACAAGGGAGGTGGTGATCTCACTAGACCCCATATGGAGTTCAAGACAAAGATTAATGGGAGAATGAAAGATGGGATCACTGTTTAGAAAACACAGAAGACTTTCAGAGGATAAGAGAGCAAATAAGCTTAATGAGTGCCAGAGAACAAAGATAAAAACAATACAACACCCAGTACGTACTTGAAAATATTATTGAATAAAATCACAAGGAGACAGAATATAAGGAAGAACTTTCTCACAGAGCCAGCTGAGGAGGGGGAGAACTCCCAGTCACTGGAGGCTTGCAGAATTCCTATGTTGGGTAAATAGGGAGTCAGATGAGTCAGAAACAACAGACTTGTTACTTCCGTGCTCAAGAATCCATGCCTACTTTAATGCAACCTCAGTTGCACTTCCTTACTCTGGCATGGTCAGCTTGCACTGCACTTGGATACCACTAAGACCCCCAGATTGTTTTTGCACAAAGAACTTTGAAACATACCTCACCACCATACAATCAGGCAATCACTTTTCAAACCCATGTTTTCAAACACCGAACCTTTCTAACCCTGGTTCTACCAGCCAGCGTCTGCACTGTCCCTTCAGCTCCGTGAAATTAACAACTAAGAGTAGCGTCCAGCCCTGGCTGAGGACAGAGCCTTATAGTACCTCACTGGAGACCTTCCTTGGATTAGGTCTTCAAGGCGCTTAGAAGTCAGGAGGCAGAGGAATGCTCTGCAACCCTCTGACAATTGTAAATTGTTGGTTTTAAGATGTTGCTGTCCATTTGGTGCTAAGTGGCCTGAGTCCCGGGGCTGGCTCTCAGAAAACACTGGAGGCAGGCAGGAAAGGAAGTCAGATAGCCAGCTAGGGCATCAAGTCTCCCACTAGGGACCCCGAGAAAATACTGGTGGGGCATGTAATCAGCCTCCGTGGTCCTCAGAAGCCCTGGCCAGACAAAGACATATTGTGCCTCTGCACTGTGGGTCCAAGGGCCACAGGCCACCCATCCAGGCAGCCTGGGGAGGCCGCCCTGGAACTCACAGGATACCAGTGGGGCCTACTCACTGCTCCCTCCTTCAGGAAGATGCCTTTCCAAACAGCCAGTCCTCATCACATACGCACGCACACACACAGCACAGAGGCCACCCAGGGTTTGAGAAGAGAGCATCAGAGGGGGGAGGCTTGCTGAGGACCCAGTTCAGAGGCACTGAGGGCAAAGGAATGATCACCGTGCAAGAAATGAAGGCTGAGCTCTCAGGCTCACTCCCCGGCTCCCACGAGCTGGGCCCCCAAATCTTGCTGGGCTCCCTCTTCACTGCTCCTAAGAAAGCACCGGTTAGAAATCTTGAATCCCACTCCTTTGGTTCACAAGCAGCACAGGGAGTCCAACAAGTGAATGGTAGATCTGGGACCAGAACTCAGTTCCTGTCCCCTGTCCACTCTTGCCGCCACACTGTGCTGCCCCTTCAAGCTTGGGCAGGGTAGGTCCTCTAAAGCTCTAGAAGTCTGCAGACGGCAGAGAGTTCATTAGGTTCCCCAGGCTGCCGTAACAACATACCACTGACCGAGGGGCTTAAACAGCAGAAATGTATTGTCTCGCGGTTCCAGAATAGAGAAGCCTGGAATCAGGGTGTCGGCCCATTTGGCTTCTTATGACACCTGTGAGGGAGACCCTGTTCCATCCCCACTCTTGGCACTGGCTGTTTGCTGGCAACCTTGGCGTTCTTTGCCTTGTGGAAACTTCACCTGGTCTCTGCCTTCAACTTCACATGGTGTGAGTCTTCGTCCCCAAGTTTCCCCTTGTTAAAAGGATGCCAGTCAGATTGGATTAGGGCCCTCCCTAACAACAGCATTTTAACTTAGTTACCTCTGTAAAGACCCTATCTCCAAAGAAGGCCGCACACTGAGGTTGGAGAGGTTAGGACTTCCATACATGAACTTCAGGAGAACGCAATTCAGCCCACAGCAGAAGGGTTCTGCAGTTCCCGTCAGGACACACACACACACACACACACACACACCCCTAGATCAGAGAAGCGATGCTCAACTCCAGGCGGCAGACTTGCCCCCTCACCAAGCACCCAGCCTCGTGCAGGTGCCAAGGGACAGTGGTTAAACATGGATACTATCGGGAGCAGAGAGAGGAAGTGCTCATTCTGTGTGAACACAGACAAGGTATATCCTCTCTCTGGCCTTGGGGTCCAGCTGTGAAAGGGAAGAGCCATTCTCTGCCCTGGGCGAGGACTACAGGAGCTCAGGGATGAGAAAAGATCGTTCCTGCCAAGAAGGGCACGAAGAAGATATCGGTGCCATGCCAGCCTGGGAGAGGGTGTCCTTGGCCTCCTACCACCTTCTCAACTTGCTGGGGCACGTGTCCTCCCTCCCCAGTCTCTGACAGGGCCCTGTGGGATGCTCCCTCACTGAGGAGAGGTTCTGACGGCACAAGACCTGCTCAACCCCTGTGGCACCATAAGTGGACCCCACTTTATTCACTATCCCATAGGACAACCAGCCCCTTGAAGGTGGTGACGGCGTCTGGCTTACTTGGCACGGCGACTTCTCAGAGAAGCTGGCCTGGGATGACTTTTTGGCTGTATAAGCAGTTCCTGTGAACCTGCATGCAGGGGGCTGAAAGGTGTGCCCCTCCCGGGAGAACTTTCCGGTAGAAAAGGCTCTGGTGGGCAAAAGAGCTGTTTTGAGGCAGAGAAGCTAGGGTCCAAAATCAGGACCTGCAGGCGGCCCCCTGTGGGGCAGAAGGTCCGTCCTTGCCGACCCCCATCAAGAGGCCAGGGTCTGTCACAGTATCACACTCTGCCCACGTCCCAGATCTCCTGGACCTCCCAGTCCCCCGCTTCCCCACACACACACCCTAAGGACCCTGCCTCACTTTCTGGGTTCCTGGTCACAACTTCTCAGCCTTTGGGCTAAAAGTCAAGTACAAAAGTCCACTGTTGTGCCCAGGAGAGAGAAACAGCTGCGTTGCCCATTGGATGTTCGAACAAGCTCCCACACCTGTCCTTGCGGTCATTCACTGAGTCCTTGTTTCCCTCATGCATCTACCCAGTCCCACGTTTGTTACAGATTTGCCAACACCCACTCCTCCTTTATTTTTTTTTTAAATATTTTATTTATTTATTTGACAGAGAGAGAGATCACAAGTAGGCAGAGAGGCAGGCAGAGAGAGAGGAGGAAGCAGGCTCTCTGCTGAGCAGAAAGCCTGATGTGGGGCTCGATCCCAGGACCCTGAGATCATGACCTGAGCCGAAGGCAGAGGCTTAACCCACTGAGCCACCCAGGCGCCCCTCCCACTCCTCCTTTAAATTAACTCAGATTATTTACTTGCCGATCCACGCGTTCATTCATGTAGGCCACTCCCTGATTCGAGTATTAAATCCACCTTACTTATACATTCAGTGGCCATCTGTAGTAAGGGCCCACTCTGTGCGAGACACTGTCCTAGGCTCGGGGGACACAGAAGCAAGCAAGGGAGACAAAGCCCCTGTTCTTCCTCAGAGCCAGAAGGAAAAGGCCAGACAAATGTCTCAAACCCTGACAAGTGCAATGAAGGAAATCATTCGGGGTCAAGGAAGGGAGACTCACAGTGAGGGGATCCCCTTAGCTAAAGCTGACTCCTTCCTAGGAAAGCTTCGCTGAGGAGGTGTCGGTCAGGCTGAGAGCTTACAGCTGAAATGCAGTTGCCAGTGTAAAAGCCAGAGGGAAGTGGGAACAGCAGGCAGTGGAACAGCAAGGGCAGAGGCCTGGAGACGGGCGGTGTGTCGGTGAGCACCACCGCAGGAAATAGGGAGCACGTGCAAAACAGGGGAATTCCAGGAGGGTTTCTTCACAGAGCAGGTACTGGAAAAGGAAAGGATGCAGGGAAACCTAAGGAACAGAGCAGCAGCCTCGGACCCAGACCACAAAGCTGTTAGCCCTCTGCTGGAGGCTGGAATTTAGAGTCAGTCTCCTAGAGAAAAGTAACAGCCTTTGGTCAAGAGACACAGCCAGCCCAGGACACCTGTAGGGAGAGCAGGGGGAACAAACACCCTGACCCACTCTGCTCCCTCCTTGTGCTCTCCTGGGGTGCCTCCCATTGGACAAACCCATCTAGAGGCCCGACTCCTAGGGAAGCCACTGATGGAACACACGCAGGTCAGCCTCGTGGCCCCGCAGGCCTGTGTCCGCTGTTCCCAAGGGCCAGGCAGGCCCGTGTGGCTGCAGGGCCGGCAGGGAGGGCCCAGGAGTGGAGGCTTGGGTGAGGTGAGGATTGGGATTCTATTCTCCTTGCCGTGGGAAGCTGCTGGAGGGATTTCAGCAGGACAGGGATATGAGCTGCCGGCTCCTCGAAGGCTCACCGAGTCATGGGGAGGGAAGCGATTTATTCATGCAGGAGACACATTCATGCACCCACCACCTGTTCACACATGGTTCCCACGCTGACTCTTCCTTCCTCTCTGCTCACCTTCTCCCAGCCCTCTTCCCTTTCAGCCACCCGACCTTGCTCAGTCCTCCCTGCGAGGCCCCTAGCAGTCCCATGCCTCGGCAAGGCAGACAGAGACCCAGAGATGGTCTTGGCCCTCTGAAAGCAGCAGTCAGGCCCTTGGTCACCTCTAACATGAGGGGAGCCTAGAAAGAGCCTGAAGGGAGCCCCAGTCCGGGGAGGGCTTAGGGATAAGGAGAGATGGCTGGGCTGCTTCCTGCTGAGAGCCCGTAGGCTGTGGTCTCTGCCACCCACTAAAGAGTGGGTCACTGTGTGACCTTGGGCAGGCAGGACAGCTTCTCCAAGCCTGTGAACCAGGGGTAGTTAAGTCTGTCTGCCCAGCCCGCAGTACTGCCGAAGGTAAAGGAGAAGTCTCTAGAAGACATGGCAAGGGCTAACAAGCTATTCGGCAAACGGGCTTCAGCCACATCCTGAGCCCCGAGCTGAACTATGTCTCCAGCCTCCCTTAAAGAGTGACGTGGCCACAGGACTAGGTCCCGGTAGATGGGATGCAAGGGGAGTGATATGTGCTGCCCCGGGGCCTAGTGTTCCATCCAGCTTCTACTCCCACGGGCCAGCTGAGTGCAGAGAACCCCAGCACACTGGGGATGGCCCAGGCACCAAATGGAAGGCTCCTGGGCCCCTGAGTCACTGCACCAGCCAGGAGAATGCGAGCCTGAGAGGAGCAGGTGTGCCAAGCCACAGAAATCTGGGAGTGTGGGCAGTCCGTCCAGGTCGCCGTCAGTAACACGGAAGCCACAAGGACTGTCTCTGTGCGAGGGGTACTGGGAACCCTGGGAATGGGGGGAACATCAGAGGGTAGACAGGGGCTTGGTCGTGTGGACATGGGAAGGGCTTTGAGTGACCCAGCAAGTAGAGGATTTCCTCGTGGGCCTCCAAACCCGCCCCAGAATACAGGTGTCAGGGGAGTAGAGTCCCTCTAGGCAGTGGGGTGGGGGCGGTGGGGGGTGGTGCAGGTGCAGGGAAAGGCCTGATCCAGGGACAGAACCTGAGGGAACCAGGCAGGACCAGCCTCTACCCAGAGGGTGAAAGTGAAGATGAGAGAGACAACCCACATTATTTAGGGCAAAGCCAGAAGCAGTCCTTGGGCCTCCCCCCAACTCCCACAAATGCCCACTGGATAGGGGCCCTAAGAGAGTCAGACAACCACAGACTATCCAGGTAAAGCAACCCTCAGGGATGTCCGGCCCCCAGCGTACAGATGGGGACACTAAAACCCAAGACCACAAACATGCCCACGATTGCAGGAGAGTATGGCTGTCACCAGCATGCTGGGAGTCCAAGGACCTGGTGCCAAGAGCCACTCTTCCTCATCAGTCCATGACCTTGAGAACAAGATGAGTCACCTTGAGCAGAGATTGTGAGATTACATGGGTTAGGGTAGGACATGCCCAGCACGCAACACGCAGAGGCCACTTGGTAGAAGACTGCTCAGTACGGCGCATCTGCCCTTCTGAGGGGATGCCCGGAACCCGCCTTGCCCAGCTGCTTGGTGGGAACCCCTGCAGGCTGACCGAAGCCCAGGCCAGGGCCCATCTTCCCGGCCAAGTGCCCCACCAGCAACCCCAAGTTCACCCAGAGACCCTCCTGTGTCCTCAGAACGGCTTCATTAACCGCGCTCAGACTGGAGAAGGCAGGAAGGAGAAAACGAAGGTGCAGCAAAGGAAGAAGGACAAGAAAGAGGAAGAGGAGGGAGAAAGGCCCGCTTAGGTTGCTGCCGGGCAGCGGGGGCAGATGCCGTTTGCCCTGTGTTAAGAAATCACAGGGAAGGGGCGCCTGGGTGACTCAATCGGTTAAGCGTCTGCCTTCAGCTCAGGTCACAATCCCACAATCCCACAGTCCTGGGATAGAGCCCTGCATCGGTCTCCCTGCTCAGCGGGGAGCCTGCCTTTCCTCTCCTGCTCCCCCTGCTTGTGTTCCCTCTCTAGCTGTCTCTCTGTCAAATAAAATCTTTAAAGAAAAAAAGAAATCACAGGGGACTTTTCTCTCTGGCCTCAACACCATGGGGATTTGCACTTCTTCTAAGCAAAGGGCCTGTCTTTATCTGGTGGACACTGTAAATGGCCCTCCTGCTTGTATCCGCTCTGCTGAGAAGGCAGGAATGAGATGAAGGCGGGACCTTAGGGCAGGAGTCCCTCCTGAATCCGTCCTACCCTCCTCCACTTTGCTATCATTGCGTTGATGGCTTATTGCTAATTTTATTTTCTCCTCTGTTAGTGTAGGCTTTCATGTGGAATGCTTTCTGTCCTTCCTGGGAGGAGGAGGGGCCCCAGCCCTGCCCTGCTAAGACGGCATGACTCCTCCTCTTCCCTCGACTGGCCCTCCTGCTCCCATGAGGGGGCCAGCATTCTCGAATGTGTGGCCGGCTATCAGCTTGCTGTGGACTGAGGGGCCCAGACCATCAGTTGGGCTCACAGAAGATCACACTGCAGGAGACCTTCAAGGAAACAGGGGAGACAGGAAGTGGGGGAGGGAAACAGCCAGGAAACCAGAAGCTCCCCATTCACCCGTCCACCTCCACAGCCTCCAAAGCCAGCCCCATACCCTTACCCAATGCCCAGAACTGCCCACCACCCCCATCTCCCATACTGCCCAGGGTCTGGGATATAGGATTTGTCTGGGCTCCCCTGCCCCGAATTTTTGTGTGCTATCTTAGTCAGTTTGTACTGTTATAACAAATTACTAAGAAATAGGTCAATTAAGCAACAGAAATTCTTTCTCAGGGCTCTCAAGGCTGGGAAGCGCAGGATCAGGGAGCCAGGCAGTCAGGTTCGGTGAGAGTTCTCCTCCTGGCTCGAAGACCTCGCCTTCTCACTGTGCCCTCACACAGTGAGGGGAGGGCAGGGCAGGGGAGCTAGCTCTCAGGGTCTCTTCCTAGAAGAGCATCAGTCCCATCAGGAGGACCCCGCCCTCATGACCTCATCACCACCCAAGGTCCCACCTCCTAATACCATCCCACTCTGGATTAGAGTTTCAACATATGAATTTAAGGGAGACACAAACATGCAGACAGACCATAATAAGTGGGGAGGTGACAGATCCTAGGAGCTGTTCCATCTGACCCTTCCCAGGAACCCTGCAAAGCCCTTCCTCGTCCCTTGAACTCCACTGGTGCCAACGGAAAAACCTGGGCAGGTCCCTTCCCCACTCTAGATGAAACTCCTACCATTAAGTGCAGGCCAGGTGATGGCCTAAAGGTCACACCAGACACTCGCTCTGCTCTGCCCCTTCTGGTATCCGGTAACCATTCCCTGAGCTGCAATTCTGTGCCTGGCCTTGGTGACAGAGCTACAGGGACACCACAGGCTGGTGGGGTGAGAGATACAGTAACAGACACGAGGATGAGATACTGTCAGAGCAAAGAAGACTCACTGACAGACTGCTTAGGAGATCAGAGAAGGCTTCCCAAAAGCAGGAAATCTGGGCAGGGTCTTGAAGGATGAGTAGAAGTTTGTCAACATCACAGGCAAAAATAAGGCTTTTTCTCTAGCCATTATTTGTTCAATTCCAGTGTCTCATCTGTCTTCCAGACTCATGACTCAGCAAGGAGGGATTTAGAATAGACAAAGTTTAGCTCAGGAAGTCTCTTTAGAGATTCTTATTTTCTGATGGAGCTGATGGGGGCCCAAAGAGGGGAAAGGACTTTCCCAAGGTCGTGCAGCAGGGGATGAGTGAGAAGATCCTGAAACCTGAGTCTGGATTTCCAGTCTAATGTTGTTCCCACCACAAGAGCTCAGTCACCGCCTTTTCCTTTTCCAACCACCATCTGGCCTGACCAACTGCCCTGTCCCTCCTGGCCAGACCCATGACGAGTTTTTATAGGGAAGTAACTGATGGAGGTGGGGGTGGGGAGGAGAGGGGAGAGTTTAACCCACAATGTTTTCATACTTGAGATCTGAAAACACGATTTCCCCAGCAAAGAAGCTTAGCATTAAGCGGAAAATCGGCTTGGAAGGATGTGATATCATTTATAACAGTACATTAAATGCAAGCTGAGAAGCTGATATATTTTAGGAACGTTCAGCACACTCTAGACTAATAAACATTTTACAATATTATTGCACATGTTCATTTCACTTTGTACAAATAATCATTCCCTTCACATCTAATAAGTCTGTTTGACACATAAGTGGTCTTGGGCAAACACCTCGGAGGGCCTTGTTTTTCTGTGCATTGATCATTTATTTGTGTAGCCCGCCGGGACAGTGACTAATGATTTTGAGAGTTTAAATGTCCTCAAACATCGTCTTTGTCTCCTTGCCTGTTATCGTATAGATGGAAAATCATTTCATTTTGGCCCCAGAATGTATTGTTTTTCATGTATGAAAAATGCCTGCCCCTTCCCTGCCTGGCGTGGCATCAATCAGTTTAAAACAATATTTAGAGGAGCCCTGGTCTGCAGGTCCTCCAGTGAGCTCTCCAGGTCACTGGGTGACAGGCCCAAGCGTCCCACTTACTGGAGAATTTCCAAACAAGCCTGCCGCCACCATGGCCTCAGCCCGGAAGCCTCCTTTCCCTGCGAGGTGAGCGTGAGTCCTTCTCCCTCGAAGGCCCAGAGAACCGAGACTGACTACTGATAGCCTTCTTCTCTTCTCCTTCTCCCTCTCCTTTTCCTCCTTTGTTCTTTCCAAGAACATTCACAGAGGTCTCTGAGACCCAGTGCTGCTATGCCAGGAGCTGGGGGAACAGACAACCCAACATGATCCCGGCCTCCAAGAACTTAAAATCGGGGTAGGCCACCACCAGCTCAAATAACTCCAGTGTGGGATAATAGAAAAATGCGCCCCCTGTGGATGGGCTCAGCCACTTGAACCTATCACTTGGAGAGTAGGTACCTTTGTATGCATTGGGGGTGGGAGAGGGACAGTCTTTCCTCTGGGCAGAGGCAGCCCTAATCAGGGCATATCCCCCAGCTGGGTGTTCTTGTGCAGCATGCAACCGAAACAACTGTACACAGAGGCCACCCTGGTAGAGTGGAAGTGGAGGTCAGTGTGCCACAGAAAGATCCAGGAACAGTGCTATGATATATATGCCCCATCATGAGACCAGCCATTAAGAATGGAAACCCAGAGGGAAGATCGCTGACAAGGCTTCCTGGAGGAAACAACCTTTGAGTTTGGAATCGAAGAAAAAGTAGGAAGTATTAGGCAAAGAAAGGGAGCAGCAGCCCTCACCAACATGACAGGAAGAGTGTGCTCACACAGGCATGAGGCCAAGGAAGCTGGCCATTTAGAAATACTGAGTCTGAAGAGAAAGAAAAGAAATAAGGGAAGGTGAGAAAAAACATCAATGTTTGCTGAGTAAGTGGCTGGATGGATAGGTAGATGGAGGATGGACAGACAGATGGACAGGTGGAAGGTGGATGGATGGATTCTACTAAGAAGTCTGGAATTTCTTGATTGCCTTTCCAACAGATCTGCGCTTTATTCCATACACAGTGAAGAGGAGGAATTCCCAACGGCTCTTAGGAAGGGCTGACACAGGCAGAACAGTATTGTGGTCCCTCCGACCAAAATGAAGTCAGCCTCGGTTCCAAGGGGCATCTCCTTGGTACTCAACTGAAGTGACCATTGGGAGTCATCTTATAAGGAAAGGGGACGAAAAAAATAATGTTTACAGAGCAGTAGCAGCACCTGAGGATAAATGATAAATGATAAAGCCCCATCCAACCAGCCACAGGAAAATGAGACTATCTTCCTGTGGATAGCTCAAGGGCAGGAAATCTATTCGATTTATTTCTGGGTCCTCAGCTCCCAGCACAAAGTCTATCCCAGAGTAAAATCAGAGAGTAAGAGAGATAAGTGGATGGATGGATGGATGGATGGATGGACAGATAGACAGGTGGATGGACAAACAGGCAAACCACTCTCCCTTAAGGGATATAAGCTTTGGACTGCCCCCACCTCTAGGAAGGGCCTCCTGACCTGGTGTGGGGGGAGAAGGATACAATCTTAAAAATTGAGGCTCCTGATGGCACAGAATAACTGAAGATAACAACTTATAGGTGCACAGACCTACAATCTGATTCATTCAAATTCACTGAAGTGAAGACCAGGTGATGTGGGACAGTATTACGCAGGCTGTGGCTCAAGGAGAACCCCATTTGGAAGTAATGAGGTCACAGAAAGTCTTGCCAGATTTAAGGGGTTTGATCTTTATCATGAAGCTAAAGGGAAGCTGGTAGAGGGTTTTCTGGGTGTTACAAGGAGCCAACAACATCCCTTGAATCCTCTAAGTGGAAATAAAATTGAAGATTCAGATACATTAACCAATGTATTTTTTCCTTGTCCTTTCCACAAAGGCTGATGAGAGAAGCAGAAGTTACCTTAGGTCCCCTTTCCAGGGCAGAGATAGGTGTTGTCAGACTGACTAGAACCTGCACTCAAGCCACCCAAAAATTACTCTCCGGCCCCATCTTATGTTCCCCCACCCCCGTACCCAGCTCCCTATAGCTCTCTGGCCCCTTCAGACTCCCCTTGGACAGAATTGAGCATGCCGTGTCCATGAGGATGGGGAAAAATATGGTCCTAGAGTTTGAACCTAATTCCTCTTCCACCTGCTCCAGCGAGTAGAGCTGGATGTCCATCAGCAAGCACTATATATCAGAGGACCAGTCATATAAATCATTTCTTAATTCATTTAACAAGTGTTTATTGGACACCTATGTTCAATCTGGATTCAATCAGAAGGTAGTAGAGGGGCCCCTGGGTGGCTCGGTTGGTTGGCCATCCAACTCTTAATTTCAGTTCAGGTCAGGAACTCAGAGTCATGGGTTCGAGCTCTGCTTCGGGCTCAGCACACTGGGCAGGGACCACTTGAGATTCTTTCCCTCTCCCTCTGCCCCTTCCCGCCTCCCACCCCCTCTCCTGCTCCTGCATGTGTGAGCTCTCTTTCTCTCTCAAATAAAAACTAAATAAATCTTTTTTGGGGGGAAAGAAGATGCGTAGAATATGGGACTTATTGTAAGGATTTGGTCTTACAAAATCATGAAAGCTGTTCAGATCTTCTGCATGCTTCCACGTCTGGTCTAGAACCTGAAGGCTCCAGGGCAGGCAGTGAGGAGACCAAGTCCCTGTGAATTAGAAGAAGGAAGGACCAACTAGAGCCATGAGAATTCTTACCACTCTAAGCTTCTAACTTCAATGACTGGATATCCTCTAGAAGCTGGTGCTCCGTGGCACAAGGCTGCACACCCAGTAGGTCCAGGGGTCAGGGACGCTGAAGTGGGCGATGGGCCAAGAGCTGGAGGAGTATGAGTCTATGAAGCCCAGCCTGCAGAGACACGACGGAGTGGGAGCTTGGGTCCCACACACGAAAAATATGGCTGCTGCCGCACCATCACCTTCCAAATCTCAAGCAAAGTGTCTCCTGCAGCCCCGCTAACCATGCAGGGAAGGGAATTCTGGGAAATGGGGCTCCAGTGTAGCTAAGCGGTCACGATCCAGAACCCCTGAGCCTGCTGGGTGCCTGGCAGCAAACCAGTCCGTGGAGACCAATTGTGCAAAGTCAGAGTCTCTGCCATCACAGGGCTGGATCTTGTGACAAACCCAGATCATTTTTAAAACACCAGTCTGATCAATGTTACGGCGGGACACATGTAGTTACTGACATACTACCGGTGAGAAGCAGTGAAGTAATTAGGCTTATGTTCATGCCCAGAGTAACAGTGGCTTAAACAGATTAAAGTTTCTCTTTGGTTTCGAGAACAGCTCTTGGCCAAAACTCGACTATACAGCTGCAGCTAGCCACAAGGGAGACTGGAAACCATGGTCTCTGCTTGCGGGCCATCTGCCCTGCCAAAATTTGGAGATTATGACTCTGAAATAGGAGAAAGTGGATGCCACAGTTTAGCCAGGGATCTCTACTTCAGGACACCTTCAACAGTGGTCAAGATTCTAGAATTCAGATTCTAGAATCGCATCAACTGATTCTAGATTCTAGAATTCAGAACCTATTCAGATTCTAGAATCGGACAACCCTGAATTTCATGGCTAACTCTGCCACTTCCTAGCTGGGTGATGTTCAACCAGCCTGTGTGCACCATGGTTTTGAGATCAGCATGTTGGCCCAAACTCAGCATGGATCGCTCACAAAGTGGGTGTCTGGGGTGAGGAGAAGCCAGTCAAGCGACCAGTCACTGCACAGCAGCTCCTGGCCAGACTGAGAGCAGCCGGCTGGAAGGAGGAACAAGAGGGGCAGGCACCTGCCATCCATCAGCCTGAACTCATGGTCACAGAGCACGGCCACCATAGTAGAAGGCCCCCCTTCCGTAGAGGACACTGAAATCACTCGCCCAATATGACACAGGAAGTACCCCAGAAGGCTGAGCCAGAGGCATGGGATTGCCTGGTCTGTGTAAGAGATGACACCCAGCTGAGGTGGCCATCGTCCTCCCTAGGGCAAGGACAAGGGCACAGAGGCTGTTATAGACTGTGAGTCCTTCCAGAACTCTGGCAGCAGAAAGCCAGCCTCAGGAGTGGATGATGCCCAGTGGGAAGCCGGCATGGGGACTATACATGAATGGGGCTTCGGATGAAAGTCAAAACATCTGAGTCTGGTGTCTTGGGCAATATATCCGGGGACTGGCCAGGGCCCTCCCAGACATAGGCCTCAATTTGCCCACGTGTGGCCAGTTAGCCTCTCGGTAGCCATGAGAAGTTGGGTAAAAGACTGCCCCCTCGCAGTTCTTGGGGTCCCCATTGGCAGAGCACGTCCATCACCCTGGTGCCATTACTGGGCACACGAAGGCAGGCCACGTGATTCTCTGCACAGACCATGTCTAAAGCAGGCCTTCCGCTGTCCACAGGAGCGACACTACTTGGCCAGGAGGTCCCGGAAGACAGAGAGGAAGGGGTTTGACGGGCCTGGTGCTCCCTCACCTGTAGAAGGGGTTAACAGGGAGTAAATGAGACAATCCCCGTAAAGTGCCAGGCACATTCAGTACTGGCCCCACACAAATGCCCTCCGTAAATGGGAGTCCCCTCTTCTCCCCCGTGCTTTGCCCAGGAAAAAAGTCTAGAATGGGCATTACTCAGCAGCAGAGAACACCAGGGCTGGAGATCAGCCGCCTCTATGGTCCTGCAATGGGGGAGGCCAGAGAGAAGGGGGTTTTCCAATCTCTCAGAGCCAACCAGGCCTAGCGCTCCAGTGCTCTGACACCTCCTGAGGGACCCCTGCCCCCAGCCATGACACTCTGGGGGTTGTAGGGCGCTGAGCACTTAGTGCTGAGACCTGCCAACTTGGGGCCAGGGTCTGAGTCTGTCATGTTCATTCAAGAAAGCCACCCAGCCGCGGCCCCATCACTTCTCCACCGCCTGTTGCTTTGAGGAGCAACTGTGTTATTTGTGATTTCTGACATTTCACCCCCTCCCCGAGCCCCCACCCCCTTCCTGTTTGGCCTGTGAATTGGAAAGGGCTGTAAACAGGCAGGCGGGCTCCTTGCCCCCAGGGCGGGCCTGTCAGCCAGCCAAGGGAAAGGTAGGCCCAGGAGACCCTCTACCCCCACCCGCCCCACGCAGCCCAGCTGAGGAGCTTGTAAAGATAGGATTTGTTTGTTTTTTTGGATCTGGCTCAGGATCTGGCTGAGGCCGGGCCCTTTGGGGAAAAGCAACTTTTAAATAAATGCTTCAAGATTGTGCAAACATTTCAGTAGTATTGGAGGCCTGGCGTTCTGGGTCAGGGAGGGAAAAAATACCCGTCAATCACTCTAGAGATGAAAACCTGATAGAGCGGGTTGGCAGGGGCTGGGGCTTGGGTTGCAGATCTCAGCTGTGGCTGCCTGGGACCAAACTACACTTAAGCCCTCTCTCAAAAAATCATTTGCATGTTAATCAATAGAGCAGCCCTGCTTGACAGGCCCGGGGAACACAAGCCCCTAGCAATCTGATCCCTGTGATGCATGC
The DNA here is from genome assembly GCF_011764305.1 of Mustela putorius furo. NCBI lineage: Eukaryota > Metazoa > Chordata > Mammalia > Carnivora > Mustelidae > Mustela > Mustela putorius. The sequence continues at coordinate 37,098,461 of NW_025422005.1, read as the reverse complement.
AGAAGTGACAGGCCTCCAAGGCACACAAAACTGGATTTGGGCACTGGCTCTGCCACCGATGAGCTCTGTCATCTGGGCTAAGTTATCCAGCTGTCCTTGGCCTCAGTGTTCTCATGGGTAAAATGGGGTTGTAATGGCAATGTCATATAAAGGTGTTGTGAGAATTCAAAGAAGATTGTAACATCGAACCTGGCCCAAAGCAAGAGCTTAGGGCTAAATTGTGACAATATTAGGAGCTGCCATTTTTCACACTTTCTCTGTGAGTGAGGACTTGCATACATTTTCAGTGCTCCTCAGAGCGTGTGGCCAGCCATTCACAAGCTTATCCTATGCTTCTGGGCCCAACTAGCTCTCTCTTGACCAAGCCTGGGGCTCAGTCCCCACCTCAAGGATTCATGGTCTTGGAACTGGGAACCCGGGCCAAAGAGATGGGCACACCGCATTAAACAGGGATGGAAAAAGAGGGTTCTGAGCAGAGAATCCAGCAGCTTCTGTGGAGACAGAAGATCTGACCAAGGTCTTAAAGCATGAGCCAGTGTCTACAGGCAGGCATCGGAGAAAAGCATTCCAGATTGAAACCAGCTTAAGCAAAGGCTCTGAAATAAGCCTATATATGCAGAAAGTCAGGATGTAGGGAAGAGGGTTATTTGGGACACAAAACTGCCCAAGTTAGGTCAAACGTGAAGAATCCTGCACTGAAAAGGCCCAGCGTGGCTCCCCGAGTCAAGGGAGCACCCCCTCCTGCAGTGCCTCCCAAGGCTCCCCACCCAGCAGCTGCGGGTCGCAGGGGGCGGCGGCCAATCTGTGTCCATACATCCCTGTCATGCATAACAACCTGCCTCAGAGGGCTCCTGGAGGTGAGAGAGTTTTGAGAAGGGTAAAGGGCTCCACCAACACTGCATGCCATTATTTTACATGTGCACACACAGACACACACATACATGTACCCATGTGCACACATGTGCACAAACACACGCATAGGCACAGGCTTGAGGATTGGGGTGATTTGGCTTCAAACCCCAGCTTCTCCATTGACTGTCCCCTCGCCTTGAGCGTGCACGTACATGGAGCATACACGGTGCCAGTCCCATGCCTGGCACGTGGTGGGCACACGCAGTCCGGTTACCGTCCAACCCCTCAACAGCCTCAAACTCTCTGTTTCTACCTCAGGAAGAAATTAACACCCAGTCCGGTCAATTCACGAGATGGCGTGGCCCAGAAATTGGCTTTCTACCCCCTCATCAGACAAATGGAGAAACTGAGGTTCAGAACAGGATGTGTGCATATCCAGCTTGAAATGGGGGGCACAGGGGCCCTTGAAGAGAAGCCTTCCTGGGACGCCCAGTCATTATACAGAGGCACAGAGACTGAGCAGGACTCCGAAGGTGGTTCCACATGGGAAGGGCACTTCAAGACGAAAGAACAGGGTGAACAAGGGGCTGAGATATCACAGATCATGACCTTGGGGAAAGATGAGCCACCTAGTTTGTCAGGGACTGAGCTGGAGTGGGACAAGATGGAGCTGAAGAGGTGGGGCAGGTCCCTGAATCCTGGCTGGGAAGTCCCTGGGCAGCATGTCTAGGAAGATGGACACCCTGAGAGCAACAGAGAACCCCGAACCAACCAGCCGCTTTGGGTGGGCGTTTTAAGAAGAGTCCTGAAGGGATGCTTGGGTGGCTCAGTTGGTTGAGCATCTGCCTTCAGCTCAGATCATGATCCCAGGATGCTGGGATCAGGTCCTGCATTGGGCTCCTTGCTCAGCAGGGAGCCTGCTTCTCCCTCTGCCCGCTGCCCCTGCTTGAACGAGCACACACTCTCTCTCTCTCACACACACACTCTCTGCCAAGTAAATGGATAAAGTCTTTAAAGGAAAAAGGGAAGAGTCCCAATGAGTCAGAAGCAAGACTGGAAGCTTGCCCCAGGGCCATTCAGGGGTGGGGAGTGGTGAGAGTGAGTAGGTAGGAGAGACCCTGAGCAGATACAAGACTTCTCCATGAGTCTTTATTTTTTGGAAGAGGGAAAAAAAGGATTGAGACAGAGGGGACACAGAAGGAGAGATGATTTTTGGTCTGGCCGGCTGAATCACAAAGAGCCACCTTTACGTCCAAGGACTGCGGCTACAGAATTTCAAACAGAGAGTACCCAGAACAGGGAGCTTCCAGGGATGCACCCCTCCCAGCCAACCAAACTGCCCCACCTACAAGGTCCCCCACCACCTCCCCTTCCCATAAGCCTGCCCACCCTCCACTCTATCCCAGTGCAGAAGACCAGGAGACCTATATAACACAGGATGGAGAAGAGTGCCCAGTTTGGGGGGGTGGGAGGGTTGGGGAGGGAAAGGAGGGTAGACAAATCAGACGGCAGTGGCCCAACTTTATCTCCTTCCCATGCCTTCCTGCCTCCATCTGGTTCTGTGCCCAGGACTGTCCTCAGCCTTTAACTGCATGCCTTGGAGACAGTCTGTCACCTCTCTGACCCTCAGTCTCCTCCTCTTTAAAGGGAAGGTAACAGAACTTAGCAAGGAAAGTTGCTGAAATTGTTGGCAGGTACCATTCAGTGTTTTTTTTTTTGGGGGGGGGGGACTCAGGATAAATGATTCCATTTTTTTCCATGTGTGGGATGCTGCCCTTTCCTATTTACAGTGACAGTCCGGGACCAGGCAGGCAGGATTTGAACCCCTGGCGACTGGCTCTCCAGCCAGACACTGTCCCGGCCTCTCTTGCCAAATCCGCTTCCTTCTCCCGCACCCCTCTGTCACCTCCTACTTCCCCGGTTTCCGCCCACCCCCACCTCTGCTCCTGGAGGGGGGCGCCACCCCCTCACTCTCCCCCTCATCCTCCTCCAGTCCCCCTCCCCCTCCTCCCCACGCGTCTTCCCCTCCCCTTCCTCCTCGGCGCCGCCCCCTCCTCCTCCTGGTCCTCGGAGCCCAAATACGCGACACCTGGAGCAATAGCAGCCGCCCCGCGGCCTGGGCCTCATTACGGGCCGGCCCTTATCTCGGCGTGCATCACATTATTTCATTTCAAAGAATCCGCAGAGAAACCCGTCCCCGGCCGACAACAGAAAGTAAAAACACAGCTGACTCCCATTAGGGCCCTCTCACAGGCTCCGCGTGAGGTAATGAAATATGGAAGCGGTGAGATATGTAATGCTTTATTAAGCGGTCTCAGCTACAACGGCGTGCATGCCAATTACGCCTGCAGGCTACCGCCCGCCCCCGGCCGCCGGACCACCCAGCGCGCGCCCGGCCCGCGCCCCGGCCTCTGGGGGGGCGGGGAGGAGGGGCGAGGGGAGGATTTGGGAAGAGGCTCGAGGCTCGGAAGAAGGGGAGGACAATGAGGAAGGAGGGGACAGGGAGGGGAGGGAACAGGAAGAACACCGAAGAAGGGCATTGGCCCCGCCCAGTGCCACCTCTGGGTTATGGAAAGTACCAGAGGCATCACTGGGTCCCCTGAGAGAGCCAGGCAGTGTTCTCTCCACCAGACCCGTGGGGACCTGGGAGTCTCAGAGTGACCTGAGCAAAACTGAGACTCAAGTTCGAGACTCAACTTCCTAGAAGACTGGGAAGGGAGATGCCAAAGCTAAGGCTCAGAGAGGGAAAGACACTTCAGGAGGGTCACACAGACGGTTCCTGGCAAGACTGGAGGGCAGACAGGCCTCCTGCTTCCTAAACTAGATAGTTTCCATTCTGCCACAGGCTTCTTCCTTTCCTCTGCTGATGTCTGAATGGCAGAGTTCCCACCATATTGTGTGGGTTCTTTACATTTGACTCCCTAAATCTCTGAGGTCCTCTGCCCCCTCTAACTGGCCCTCCATGTTTTCCCACCTTTGCCCAGTTTTCTGACTCTGCCACTGTCTTGGCTAGGTTATTTCGCCTCTCCAAGGATCAGTTTCCTCATCCGTGCAGTGGGGATAAAAATCCCCATCTCCTTAGGTTTGGGTACAGATCACGCAGCCACAGCCCTCAGAGGGAAGCCCTCTGCTGTGACAGCCCTGGGTCCTCAGTGCCACAATGAACCTATCCTGTCAGTCATTCAACAAGTGATTCCCAAGTACCCACCTGGTGCCAAAAAATGTACATACTAACGTCCCTATGCAGAAAAGGCCTGCGAGGTAACCGGACTCCCATCAGGAAGCTCTGGGAGAGAGAGGCTCAGCTGCAGAGAGGGAAGTGAAAATTACTGGCTAATATGGAATTTGGGATTATCTGGGGATTTGCTTTATCCATTCCAGGAGTTCTCAGCCATATTACTACCTCAATACAAACAAGCAATGGTTCACTGCTCAGGAGGGTGGGGAGGGGCGTGCTGGAGCAGATAACCCAGCCTGCAAGGCCTGCCTAAATCCTGGTGCACTCTCTGGGCCCCATGCCTGTTCCTGACACCCTAGCAAGGCATTGCAACAGGCAAGGGAGTGGAAGAGCAGTATTTTAAAGTGCTGATCTAGAACTACACCAAGTTTCTTAAAAGAAAGTCATTTGCAAACCTGGGTTCTTTGATTAACTTTACCAGCGTATCCCTCGTGAATCCAGCATGCAGAGATTCCCAAGTTAAGATCTGCTGGGAGAGTGTGCCCCCAGTGCCCCCTGTCTCCCACGGGGCCTCACCCTGTCAAACCTCCGCTCCTGATCTCCTCAGATGCCTGCTGCTTTCCTGCTATCTACCTCCCTCCGCCAGGAGAGAGAGAAAACATGGGCGAATCCTTCTGCAGTGCTCACTGCATGCTGGGCACTACTGTAAGCTGTATATATAACTATATCCTATATATGATGTTATTATTGTCTATAATGCAATACACTATAGATAATGAAATGTAGAGTAGAATGTAAAATGGAATATATAATATACTATTCTCTTTTAAAGATTTTATTTATTTGTTTGAGAGAGAGAGGAAGAGAGAGAACACAAACTCGAGGGGAGAGAGGCCGAGAGAGAAGCAGACTCCCTGTTGAGCAGGGAGCTCAACGCAGGACTTGATCCCAGGACCCCAGGATCATGACCCAAACCAAAGGCAGACACTTAACCGACTGAGCCACCCAGGCACCCTATAATATGCTCTTCTTTTTTTTTTTTTTGAGATTATTTATTTATTTATTTGACAGAGATCACAAGCAGGCAGAGAGGCAGGCCAAGAGAGAGGGGGGCAAGCAGGCTCCTTGTCAAGCAGAGAGCCCAATGTGGGGCTTGATCCCAGGATCCTGAGACCATGACCTGAGCCAAAGGCAGAGGCTCAACCCACTGAGCCACCTGGATGCCCCAGTATGCTATTTTATTAAGTATTAGAAATATAAAGAAAATAATACAATAATATATCAATATGTACTCATATATCATGTTTACTTAATCTTTACAAAAACCCCTTAAGGTCCGTACTCACCATTTTGCAGATGAGGAAACTGGACCACAGAGAAGTGAACTGACTTGTCCAAGGTCAACAGCCAGTGAACGGCATGTAACCCAGAGCGTTCGTTCAACACCACACTGTCGATCGCTATATAATCTGAAACTCACAAGGAGGGGACTGGAATGGGCTGGGGACGAGGGCGGGGCAGGGGGCAGCTTACAAGACATAACTAATAGCACTCATATTTCTACAAAAGCCTAGGAGCTGCTCTTTACACATTAATTTGATCCTTCCAGCACTGTTGGGAGACAGGTTTTTTCAGCCTAATTTTACAGGTGAGGCAACGGAACACCAGAGGAGAAAGGCCATTCCATTGTTCAGCAAGTCCGTGCAGAGCTGCAGTTAGAAGCTAGATCTGAGTACCATCCCAGTGTGGCACCACTCCTCCTGACCTCCCACCACCACAAAAGAGCATTTTCAGAGGGCCGAAAGAAGAGCTAAGGCTGGAGATGCCTGTCACACACAGAGAATCAGACAGATCTTCCCAGGAGGTCTCAGCAAACACGATGTCGGCTGAGTGTTGTAGGAGAAATACATGGAGTTATCTTGGAGGAGAAGCACCGAGAAACCTGCTTATAAAGAGTACGGAGCCCTGGGTATGCACAGCTTATTCTTCTATAATACTTTATAGGGTCCGCTGAGCAGGACAAGCATTAGCTAGAGCTGGGTAATGAAAGAGCCCCAGAGATTTTGTTAAGTTAAATTATTTTAATTTAAATTTAATAATTTTTAAATTGTTATATTTAAATTTGATAATTTAATAATACTAATTATTACATTTAAATTTGATGAATTAAATTTAATAATTTTAAATTATTAAATTTTTCTAGAGTAATTGGGAAAGCCGAGTACTCAGTCATTCCTTGGTAATTATTTCTCTTTAAATCTTGCTCCCAATAGAATTTCCCCCCAAGTTATTCATATTGTCTTAGAACATAAAGTTCCAGACCTCTGTTTCCATCATACAGGTGACATTACCCTCATTTTATAGATGATGCCCTGAAAAGACATTTACCTTCAACAGAAAAAAAAAAAAAATGTGAGTTTCATTTCAGGTGCTGTACCAAATACTTTATATACATTTGTCTCACTTGGTGTTCAAAAATATCCTGTGAGATATTTTCCTAAACCTTTCTGACTTCTTTCACATTTCGTGTCTTGAACATGCTCTTCTTCTGCCCAAGTATTCTTTGTTCTTTGCCTACTGTACTTGTTCATCTCGGACTAAATAAGAGGCTTCAGATAAGAAAGCCAACAATGCGGTGGCTCAAACAGGACAGTGGTTTCTGTCTCTCTCATGTAATGGTTTGGACACAGGCATGTGGTCCAAAGTGAATGGGATAGCTGTGCTCCCCAGGGTCATCTGGGGACCCAGGTTCCTTCTTTACTTTTCTTTTTTTTTTTTCCTTAGATTTTTCTTTGGTGACTTTTACTTTACAGAAATCTTATTTCTTAATTGAGAATTATTTTTTTCATTTAAATTCTTAATTTAAATGAATTATTTAATTCATTATTAAATAACAATTTAATTATTTTTTTCATTTAAATTCATCAACACAGTGTCTTACTAGTTTCAGAGGTAGAGTTCAGTGATTCATCAGTTATACACATCTTATTTGAGTTATACATGACCTAGAGCATTCTATTAGTTTCAGGTGTCCAACACAATGATTCAGTATTTATATATATTGCAAAATGATCACTACAGTAAATCTAGTTAATTTCTGCCATCATCCATAGTTACAAAAGATTTTTTTCCTTGTGATGAGAACTTTTAAATCTCCCCTCTTAGCAACTTTCAAATATACAGTACAGTACAAACTATAGCCACCATGCTGTCCTTACATTGTTGTGAATGATTTATTTATTTTATAATTGTAAATTTGTACCTTCTGACCTTAGAGGGAAAGCTTTCGGCTTTTTACCACTGAATAGGATGTTAGCTATGAGCTTCTCATATGTGGCCTTCATCATATTGAATTAGGTTTCCCCTCTATTCCCCCCCTTTGTTAAGATTCTTTTATTATCAATGGATGTTGAATTTTGTCAAATATTTTCTCTGCATCTGCTCAGATGGTGATATTTTTATCATTCATTTTATTAATGTGATGTACATATCACGTTGATTTGTGGGTGTTGAGCCATCCTTGCATCCCCGAATAAATCCACCTGAGTGTCGCATATGATCCTTTTATTTGGTTTGCAAATATGTTGCTGAGGATTTTTGCACCTACATTCATCAGGGCTACTGGCCTATAATTATCTTTTCTTGGGGGCATCCTTTCGATATCTGGATAATACTGGCTTTCTAAAATGAGTTTGGAAGCATTTCCTCCTTCATAGTTTGTGGAAGAGTTTGAAAATGATGGTGCTAATTCTTCTTTGTTCTTTTTTTTAAAGATTTTATTTATTTATTTATTTATTTGAGAGAGACAGAGCACATAAGAAGAGGGAGTGGCAGGCAGAGGGAGAAGCAGGCTCCCTGCTGAGCAAAAAGCCTGATACAGGAACTCTATCCCAGGACCCTGAGTTCATGACCTGAGCAGAAGGCAGTTGCTTAACCGACTGAGCCACCCAGGTGTCCCTGTACTAATTCCTTTTTGAATATTTGGTAGAACTGACCAGTGAAGCTATCCGGTCCTGGAATCTGGTTTGTTGGGGAAGTTTTTGATTACAGATTCATTCTTCTCATTAGTAATCCAGTCTGCTCAGATTTTCTCTCTCTTCATGATTCAGTCTTGGTAGGTTGCATGTTTCTAGGAATTTATCAGTTTCTTCTAGGTTGTCAGATTCATTGGTGTATAATTGTTCATAGTAGGTTGTGTTTCTGTGGTATCAGTTATAACTATATCTTTCATTTCTGATTAGATTTATTTGCATCCATTCTCTTTTTCTTGGTGTTTCTCTCTGTATTTTGTTGCTCTGCCATCCCCTCATGACCAGATGAATTCACCCACACGATATCCACATTCAAACCACAGGAAGCGGTGGCAAGTAATTTCACCTCCATTCACATTAAGAAGTAGAAACCCAGTCCCATGGCTTCACTGGCTGCAAGGAAACATGGAAATTATCATCTCTAGGTAGGTGGCCATGTGTCCTGCTAAATCTGGAAGGGTGTTCCTGTTATTAAATGGAAGAAGAGAAGTGGGGCACCAGGGTGGCTCAATCAGTTAAGCCTCCAACTCTTGATTTTGGTTCCAGTCATGACCTCAGGGTCCTGAGATCGAGTCCCATGTCAGGCTTCTCCCTCGCCTCTCCCTGGGCCCCTCCTACGTACTCGTGTACATGCACATGCACATGTTCTCTCTCTCTCTCTCTCAAAAAAAAAAAAAAAGAGGGGAAGAACCACACTAGAAAAATAAGCAACAACTCTGCCATCCCCCCTTGTCCTTCGTTATCCAGCTTGCACATTGCCTCCTCCGTGAAGCCTGCCTGGATCCCTCACCAAGAAGAGTTCATTGTTCCATCTTCTGTATTTCTCTGGCCCTTGTGCTTTGCTGCTTTATGATTCTCAGTTCACGAGCCTGTTTCCCTTCTTCTGTGAATATTAAGCACTATAAATAAGCAGCGCTTGCTATGTCCAAGACACTGTGCTAAGCAGGTTTTACGCATTAACTCATTCAGTTTTCCCACAATCCCTGGGATGTCCTCCTCTATAAAATGGGCATGAAAATGATACTGATCTCATAGGGTTGCCATGAGGATTAAAACAACTGGTATTGAGGTGAGTACATGCTCAGTAAATAGTAGCTATTACTACTGGAGAAGTATGGGTTGAGAAATGTACCAGTGTAAGGCATCGGTTCAGCATTAACCACACTCCCTGCCCTCCGCAGCTCCTAGCAGAGCTGTGAACGTTGACTTCATGCCAGAGTGTGTAGGCACCTGGAGGTACGCAGCCAGAGGACAGTGGATAAGGTGGGATGTATTTCACAAATAGAAAATAGTTTATCCCCCTCCTCAGATGAGACAACTAACTTACCGAAGACCCACAGCTAGTTAAATGTCAGAATCATGGCTCAAAGCAGACTTATTTTAGTGGGTGAGGAGAGCAGTAATGGACTAGATACAGCATGTCAGTCTCTGACACTTAATGAACTACTGGGAGGCAGTTCAGACTCAGGCCACTGGAGACACAACCATCACCTGGTGGCGGCAATAGGCATTGCAGGCATAGCGCCTCATGCATTCAAACGAGGCGAAAGTATCCCAAGTGTCTATTTTGAATTGTTTTAATATATTAGATAGAATCAAGGCCTGTTTAAAACATTTGGTTTTCTCTCTCTTAGAAATAAGCTACACCAGGCAATTTCCATTGTTCTAGGCCACTAGCATTTCCTAGATCTGTTCTTTACAGTTTAGAATTTCTGTTACAAGAATGGGCCCACCTTCAAGAGGAGGGGCAAGTTGTCAGAAAGTTGTCACCTTTAAGCAATGTGACTTCATGTGTGTGTTGTCCAATAATGACACCAACTTGTTTGTTAACTTAAGTTTGGATCCCTAATTACTGCTGTAAGTGTCTTCAAAAAGATTTCACTGTGATGCACAAAAAAAGGTTAGCATTTTTGCAGGAGGTGGCCTGCCATACACCAGTCAGGGCCATCACCAGCAGTAAAAACTGCCCGGTCTTCCTGAGGTGGTCAGAGAATTTTCCGTGTGGTGTGAGATGGGTCTTTAACAAATTGATCTATCAAGTCCTATAACTTAGACACTAAGCATCTATCTGGCAAAGGCTTTTCGCTAACTTTTAAGAAAAGCTGTTTAACCTCCAGCAATATGCAATGCGGTTAATGGAGAAATGAGAGGAACTGTGTTTATCCAAAGCAGAAATACAAATGAAACGCTAATACGCTTCCATATGTCTTGAGATCATACTTTAATCTTCAAAAAAATAAATTTCATATGCATGGGATGCAAAAAATAAACTTAAAAAAAAATACTCTGATGTTCGCATAATTGCTGATGACCTGCAGAACTTCCACGGTTTATAGACGTTCTAGTATACCCTCAGACACGGACTGTGACCCTGAAGACAAAGTGAGAGATGGTAGGAACAACTGTATGTTATCAGGCATTTTTCTCAATTACGTACCTGGAATCGGCAGCTCTCCCCCACCCCGAAGTCTGATTAGGTCAATGAGGCATCTTACCTGCGGTAGTGTCTTACTACCAGGAAACTGCAGTTTTGCTTCTTTTTTAAAGATTTTATTTTTTTTAGGGCACCTTGGTGGCTCAGTGAGTTAAAGCCTCTGCCTTCAGCTCAGGTCATGATCCCAGGGTCCTGGGATCAAGTCCCGCATCGGGCTCTCTACTCAGCAGGGAGCCTGCTTCTCCGACTTTCTCTCCCTGCCTCTCTGCCTACTTGTGATCTCTGTCTGTCAAATAAATAAATAAATAAAATATTTTTTTAAAGATTTTATTTATTTATTTGACAGAGAGAGAGAGATCACAGAGAGAGGCAGGCGGGGGGGGGGGGGAAGCAGGCTCCCCACCAAGCAGAGAGCCTGATGCAGGGCTCAACCCCAGGACCCTAAGATCATAACCTGAGCTGAAGGCAGAGGCTCAACCCACTGAGCCACCCAGGCTCCCCAAAACTACAGTTTTCACTTGACACTAAGCAACTCGTTAAAGATGAGGTGTTAAATGTGTCATTAGCACTTGTTCTGCTGTGATAAGCTTTTCCAGCATGAAGTTCTCCTATTGTGACATAATAATTATAACACTATCAACAGTATTCAGGAATATTTGTACAGCACCTTAGAGTTTCCAAAGTAGTCACATGTATTTTCTCATGCCATCCATAAGGGGGTCCTTTTTAATTGATGAGGAAATAGGGCTCAGAGAGATGAACTGACATAGCCAAGGTCACACAGCATCACTAAAACCCACCTCTTCTCCTCCTTCTTCTCTCTCCCTTTCCCTCCCTCCTTTCTTACTCCCCCCCTGGTTTTTCAGTGCCTGAAGATGAGTGATTTTTTCCCCCTAATGGCCAGCATCTCCCTCTTCTCTGAGGACAGACACAGGCAAGGAAGGCAGGAATAGAGGAACTGGGAGGCATCTTGGCCTTTGTCGCCCCCTAGAGTCTGTTCATTTTGCCCAAACCTCCTGCCCCACAGACGGATACCCTTCAGCGCCAACCAGTAGTCCCAGAACAGGGATTTCTGGGGAGGACCCAGCCAGGAACCAGTCATACCCCAGAATACACATATTCTGTCTGTGTGTCTCTGAAAAGAACAAGTTAAGTAGAATGTTCTGGGAACCTTGATAGGGAAAGTAAAACTAATACCAAACCTGGAATTCCTTGACCTGAGTTTGAGTCCTGGCTCCTCCCGTGACCAGCGATATGACTCGAGGCCACCTGATCTCTCAGAACCTCCATTCCTCACCCGTGAGGTGGATTCCTTGCAAGAGCTGCTATTAGGCATGAACTAGGGCCATGATGGGGAAACCACTGGCCACATAACAGGTGCTCAATAAATGGTGATCTAGACTCAGAGGCTGAGAGTGAGGATGTGGAGAAGGAAGGGACCTTCAGGGCAGTGGGAGCTAGTAGGCAAGCCTCACGTTCTGTAATGGCAAAAAGTGGCTGAGATTCTTCCCCAGTGGTCGAAGGATGGAGTGTGTTTCCTCACCCCTCAGGTCCAGGCTGGTTCTGGAATGTGTTTTGGCCAATGGGTTGTTAGCAAATGTGATGCGAGCCAAGCATCACCATGGGGCTCTGCTCCCCTTGCAGCTTCAGGAGCCTGTGACTACCACCCTGTGAAGAAGCCGGGCTGGCCTCCCAAAGGATCTGCTGTGACCTCAGCCCTCCGCCAGCCACCCAGCCATCACTGCCATCGGAGACCAGACATAGCTCTTTCCATAGCTGCATAAAAAACCACTCCCCAAGGAGCTTGAGACAAAATTATTATCTCACTCAGTTTCCGAGGCTCAGGAATCGGGGAGAAGCTCAGCTAGACTGGGAGTCTGGGGGCTGGCAAGATCAGGGGAAAACCAAGTGCACACCCACCGCACCCTGCCTTTACTACCAAGAAGCCTGGTGCAACTGTGGCTCAACACGCATGCAAGCCTGCAAGCCAGAGAATCCTCGGCAGCAAGACTCCCCAGCCCCTCATTCAGCCCTGGGGAAGCTTGCCCAAAGTCACACCATAAAATTACAGCAGGGAGATTAAACCAGGCGCTCCCACTCCCCGCCCTGGAGCAACTTGCCTCCCTCGTGACACTTCTGTTTGGCATGTATTTCTAAATACAGGCATACCTCGTTTCATCGCATTTGCTTTGTTGCATTTCGCAGAAACTGCATTTTCTACAGATTGAAGGTTCGTGGCGACCCTGCACCAGGCAAGTCTAGAGATACCATTGTTCCAATGGCGTTCACTCACTTCATGTCTCTGTGTCACTTTTGGGAAATCCTCAATATTTCAAACTTTTCCATTACGATTATATTTGTTAGGGTGATCTGTGATTATAACTTGCTGAAAGCTTAGATTTGGCTAGCATTTTTTAGCAACCAAGTATTTTTAATGACGGCATATCCATTGTGTTTTAGATATAATGTGATTGCACACACAACAGGCTCTAATGTAGTGTAACATAACTTTTATACACGCCATAACCAAAAAATTCATCTGACCCGCTTTATTGTGACATTTGCTTAATTCCAACGGTCTGGAACCGTGGGGTATCTCCCAAGCATGCTCGTATTGCCCATCTGGGCTCAGAGGCCAGACCGGGGCAACAAGGAAAAACGAACAAGAACAGGAAAGGAAGAGATGACCTCATTACCTGACAGCTTCTCCTGGCACACCGTCCTCTTACCCTTCTCCGCACCTCTGGCAGCCAGGACTCCTGCCTCCCACCCACAGAACCAGACCTCAACGAGGTGTCCCGCCCAGCAGCACTTCCCAAAAGGCACATGCCAACTAGAAAATATCCAAATCAGAACCTAGTTCTAGGCTAGACCTGGTCCTAGAATCTTGGCAGCTCAGGACAAGAAGGAACCTTCTTTTTGACCATGCTCTATCCACGACAGGGGGCTGTTCAGCCTCTGCTCACTCACCTCCAGAGCCCAAGGGCTCACTACCTCCCCTGGTGGGAAAGAGCTTTGGAGACCCATCTACCTACATTTAATTTCTGTGACAGCTCTATGACCTTTCATGTCATTTGGCCTTTCTACACCTCACATTTCTCCTCTTCAAAAGGGGAATAATGCCTCCCAAGCAGAGTTGTCATGATTAAAGGTGTGCAAATTCTCAGAAAGTAATCTGCACGTGACAATTTTTATTGCATCGGCAGAAGATGGGAACAGGAAGGGAACACAGGGAGGCCACCCCTCAGCGGTGCCTGCTCCCCCAGCACCTAGCACCTACCCCAAACAGTCAGGGCTATGAGGGTTTAGGATGCCCTGAGGAATCTCCCCAGACAGAGAAAATCGGAATTCACCCATCATGTCAGGAATGCAGGAAGGCTTTACACAGCAGGGTCCCTGAGGGTGTGGAAGGGACACTCTCAGATGGGTAGGCTGGGGCTAGAATGTTCAAGGATAGAGGGAGAGAAAGGCTGGAGGGAGAGAAAGGAGGGAGGGAAAGAAGGAGAGATCACAAGCGTGTATAGGAGGTGATGAGCGGTTCTGCCAGAGGTCGATGACGTGGGCACAACTAAGATGCCACGGCCCAGGTATCAGCAAGGGCAGTCAACATACCTCCCCAACCCCGCTGCAAAGTTTCATAAAGGCCACTCGAAGCTTGTTCTTTCTGCAACATCCAAGTTACTCCAGCATCTCTGGGGTGCAGGGCAGGGGGGAGGGGAGCGGGCAAAAGTCATTGATGCCGCCATATTGTGAAATCAGGGCGGCACAGGCCCCCTGGGTGGGGGATCTGACAGCCACGGGGGGGGGGGGGGGGGGGGGGGGGGGCCACCTCTCAGAGTGCAGATTATCTGCTACCGAGCAAAACAACCCTGCAGGCAAATCACTGCGTGTGGGAAGTTGCTAGAGAGCGACAGACAGGAAGACAGACAGGAAACAGAAAGTCACTACACTTTCTCGGGGCCATTCACCTAAGAGGGCCAAAGGGCTACAAGAGCTTTCTAAGTCCCGCTACTTCCCTCTTTATTTTAGGGTCATTCAATGGTTCTGAGGCTTTCCATGGGCTTGTTTTGACCTCCCTCTCTTCCATGGTCCCTCCACTCACAGAATCCCCTCAACCTGTTCCCCTGCAGGCTGCTCCCTCCCTTCTCCACGGCAGGTCTGGGGAGGTAACCGCTTCCCAAGTTACCAGCCCAGGCAGCTGCCTCCGTACCCTGTTGCTCTCCCTCAACCACCCTCCCACACCTTTGTAGCTAGTGCCCTTTAAAACCTCACCTCCCTACCCAGGACAGGCAAATGCTTCGAGACAGGACATGGTACAATGGCTACTAGGGGCCGCAGGGAGCGGACAGTGGGCTGTTAGAGTCTCATGAGGACAAATTCCATCTGGGAAGAGGAAAAAGTTGAGGAAATGGATAGTTGTGATGGTCGCCCAACATGTGAATGTACATAATGTCACTGAACCATACGCTTAAAAATACTTAGAATGGTAAATTTTATTTTATGTCCATTTTAGCACAATTTATTTTTTAAGACTTCTTTTAAAGAAAGAGAGAGTCTGAGAGAGAGAGAGAAAGCATGAGCAGGCAGAGTGCAGAGGGAGAAGGAGAATCAGACTTCCCCGACGACGTGGGGCTCGATCCCAGGCCCCTGAGATCATGATGTGAACCAAAGGCAAGCAGATGATTAATTGGCTGAGCCACAGAGATGCCCTTATTTTAGCAGAATTTAAAGAAAAAACAACCCTCACCCCTCCATTAACCAGCTTGAGGGTACTTTCTGTTTCTTTCTTGGGACCCTGCCTGATAGAGACACCCCTGAGCAGTGTCTTCCCCCATGGGTCCGAAGTTCCTGACCCTGGTCTTCTCCTCCCTTGGGGGTTTCTGGAAGCTGACCCTCAAGAGTGGGCAGGGGAGCTGGATTCCCCCTGGTGATGCTCTTGCTGAATGCCCATGGGGACCATTTTTACTGAGCTGACGAGAACTAAGACCCTTGGGGGCTCGCTCACACACACACACACCTGGACCGGAAGCTCACACAAGGCGGGTGTGACTGGGCACATCATCTGCACTCTTGCTTCCAGAGCAGTGTTCCTTAGTCTCAGTCGGTTCGACGTATGGGCTCTGCCTCCTCACGCAACTAGAAGTCAGGGCATGGGTCCTTATTCTACAAATGTCAGGTGATCCGGGGCAAGCCTCTGCTCTCTCTGGACCTCAGTTTCCCCTTTTGTACAATAAGGGAGTTAACCGGTGCTACTCAAAGTTTTCTTGTAATCAGCTGAATTCTTTCTTCAAATAAAATCTTACAAAGAAACCCAAAGTAAAAGTAAAATAAAATCAGGGCAGCCTGGTCTGAGGATGGCATGAGAGGTCCAGAGCATCACTTCATTTCTACCTTCGAAGGAACCCTGGGGCTCCATGAGGCACATTTTGACAACCACTATTCTAGATGCTCCTCAAAAGTGCTTCAAGGTTTTGGCCACGTCTATAGCAGGGACAATGCCCAACACATGTGCCCAATATAAGTGTTTGCCAAATGAATGAAAGGATAACCCAGAAAAATTCCCAACCTCCTTCCCTCTCCCACTTTGCCTGATTTCTGTCACCTCAGCACTGATTAGGAGTCTGGCCCCAGGTCTGTAGTTCACTAAAACCAGGCTCTTAACTGTGCAAGACTCGCTCTCTCCTCAGCCTGTCAGTAGCACTCTGGTGGACAAGAAATTGATGAGCCTTTGTGCCCACCACACGCTTGATGGGAAGTTTGCTATTCCCTGGCCAGGCCAGCATGCTGCCTCTGAACACAAGCACAGGGTCTGAGCTGAGGCCAAGAATAATATTGCATCAGTGAGTCTATTAAGAAAATAATGGAATAAAAGAAGCCACCCTCCAGAAGGGATGTGCAACCTTCCCTCTGCTCCGCCACGGATGGACAGAGGCTAAGGTGGCCCTTCCACGGTGGGCATTCAGCCAAGAGCTTTACATAATCGTTAGAAACATGGTCATGATTTATCATGGGGGATCAGCCGGCCAGAGGGCTGCTTGCAACCTGGCCTCTTCCCACTTCAGCTCGGGCATGTGGGGAGATGGCCTCCCTTTCTCTCCTTGCATTACATCCTAACTGTGGACTTCCCCAAGGCCAAGAAGAACCTAACTGTAAAACATTTGTCTTCCTTTCTCCCAGCCAGGAGGAAGCAAATTGTGGTCATATCTAATGCTTCCCGGGTGTTTCAATGGAATATTTCATCTGACCCTCTTGACAACAGAGTGAGCTAAGTACTATTAAGACTGTGCCCATTTTAAGTCCGTGAAAGCTGAGGGACAGAGATGTAACTTGCTCCCGGTTTGGGGGTGGAGGAGTGGGCGTTGGAGCACCCAGGGGGCCTGAACTGGCCCTGAGTCACTGAAGTCCCCACTTAGCCCAGCCCTCCCTGTGCAAAAACTCAATTTCAGATCCATTCCCAAGTCTCTGTCGAGTTGAGGGACACAGGAAATCCTCACAGAGGAGGCTGGCCACCCAACGAGAGGAGGAGTAACTGAAAAGACAGGCTCCAAACACCCGACACCCCGGGGCTCTCCAGGAAGCCGGAGGCAACCATGTGCGTCTGCTTGGCTGCAGACCCCCTCCCACGGGTGCAGGGCAGAGAGGCCTGGCTGGGAGTCAGGACGAGGGAGTCCTGGAGCCAGCTCTGCCTGGGGCTCGCTTGTGCTGTGACCTCCAGCAAGTCATACTCCCTCTCTGGACCTCAGCTACATCTTCTGACAAATGGTTTTAAAAGTGCTGTTCTACCTCCTGGGACTCATAAAGGAGCTGAAGTGGGAGATTAGTTTTGCAGGGGCACAGGTGGGCGACTGTCGGCTCCTGTGGCCTCTTGCCCACCCAGATGCAGTCCCATCTTCCCTGATGCTGACTTTGTCCCCTCAGAGGATGGAGGGACACCAGAAGGTCTGAGTGGGGGATACTGGTCTGCTGTGGTCAGCCGCCAGCCCCCGTCCAGGGGCTTATCCTGCTCCTTTGCCTAAAAGCTGCAGACAGTAACACCAAGGTCTTTGTCTGCACTGTCTCATCGAATCGCGCCCCCCCCCCACCCGCCACCTGTGTGGGCTCTACAGCCACTATCCCATTCTCTAGCTGTAGAAGCCAAGGTTAAAAAGGGTTAACTAACCTGAGCAGCTCCTCCCCCTCCTCCCAGGGCATCATCCTGAGGCCTCCCCAGAACCGACCCTCCTGGCACCTTGATCTTGGACTTCCAGCCTTTAGAACTGTGAGTAATACATTTCCATTGTTTAAACTTCCCAGTATGCAGGGTTTACCTCAGCAAACGAATACATAGATTATCTCCATTCATCTTCACAGTGATCTGAAGAGACCAGGGCCCATGTCCTCCCTCTTTTTACAAGTGTGGGATGTAAGGCTCAGAGACGGGTAGATCAGCTGCTAAGGTTACCCAGTTAGAAAGTGGCAGAATCAGGGGCACCTGGGTGGCTCAGTAGGTTGAAGCCTTTGACTTCAGCTCAGGTCATGATCCCAGGGTCCTGGCATCAAGCCCCACATCGGGCTCTCTGCTTGGCAGGGAGCATGCTTCCTCCTCTCTCTCTCTCTCTCTACCTGCCTCTCTGTCTACTTGTGATCTCTGTCAAATAAATAAATAAAATCTTAAAAAAAATAGAAAGAAAGAAAGTGGCAGAAGCAGGACTCACACTTTGATCAGGATAACATCTTGTCGCTGCTCTTAAGCCTACACTGAACCATCTCCCCTCAGCATTCCAGCACCAGCCAGGAGCCTGGCCAGAGTGTGAGCCTCCTGAATGTTTGCTGAATGAATGAATGAATGATGAATGAAAGAATGAATGAACAGTGGTTGCCCACCACCACGACAAAGAAGATGTCTCTTCTTTCCCAGGCCCTTTAAAGACATTCACCCAACACCCACCCTGCAGTCTTGGGGAAGAGCCATGGTACACAAACCACCCAGGCCCCGGGACGTGGCATCCAAACCTAAAGGAGAAGTAAGAGCTAGCTGGATGGGGAGTAACGGGAAGGGTGCTCCAAGCAGAAGCGTGAGTGTGAGCCAAGGCTGGGAGGCAGGAGAGCAAGTAGAGTCACACTGAGGGGACAGAGGGGCCGGGAGAAGGGAGAGAGGGTGGAGAAGAAAGCAGGCACCTGCAAACCTTGGAACCAGGGAACCAGAGACTCAAACAACTCTGGCACTTGGCCCACGCTTCTGATGTCAGATCTAGGAGCCACTGACAGGGAGGCAGCTGACAGCCCATCTACAATCCAGAAAGTTCTAGAGGCAGACGGAGGCTTGCAGTTATGGGCACATGCACTGTGACTGGAACCACAGGGGGACCTATGAACCCCGGGAGAGAGATACGATGTGGAAGGATAGGGTGAGGATGAGCTACGATTGCAGGGATGGCCATTATCTTCCAGGCACGCATGTGGACAATTGCTTTACAACCCCAAGAAACAGGGGGGCTTATGCCCATTTTACCCATGAGGAAACTGGGGTTTGGAGAGCTGGAGCCTTTCGTGTACAGGCACCTGGCTTGTCGGGCCGAGCCTGGGATTTGGCCTCCATCCTGTCTGATCCCAAAGCTTGGGTCCTCATTGTGCACAGCTGAATGGGCTTTGAAACTAACCCAACAATCCACTGTTGGTCAGAAGACAGGGCAGTTGGAGACACTGGACTTGGTGCAGCACTGGTGGCACACGGCACGTAGTCGGTCTGCACTGAGGAACAAAGCGCCTCTGATGGCTTCCCTGACCCTCCACCGGTTCATGCCCATTCCTCCATCATCTTCAGGTGCCTTTCTCCTAGGAGTTCTTCCAGAAAGCACCACAGGATCATCCTTCAGTGAGGTACTGAGCTCCTTGTCACTGAAAGCAGAGGCAAGCACCTTGGGAGAGGCTGGGAGAGACGTCTAGGAAGTTCCTTCCTGGGCTACACCTGAATCTCCATCCCCTGCCACCCCCCATCCCCAAGGCCTCTCTCATCAAGCCTCAGCATTGTTTCCCGCTGTGGCTTATGGATCCCAACTTTCAGCATCGAGGGGCTCTGTTCCCCTGAGCACATCCTCTGGCTTCTCCTCTTGCCCCAGGTTTCAAGGCGAAATCAACTCCCAGCTTTCAGTACACTGTCCTGGTGGTTCAGGGACAAAAGAGACCAGGAACACCCTAGACACTCACCACTGGGACACTTCATGGGGGCCCTCCAATGTTCTACCTCGGCGGTCTCATTATTCTAATTAACCCAGCTTTCTCTGAGCAGCTTCTCTGGGGAACAGATCGTCGAGGAAGGCAGGAGTCCCGCCCTTGAGAAAGTGGAGAAAGTGGGGGCAGATGTGTCGCGAAAAATAAAAAAGCAGCATAGCGAGAGCCATGGCCTAGAAGCTAAGTGACCTTTAGGGAGGTAGGAGTCTAGTAGCTTGGGTGTGCCAGTCAGACCCAGGCGTGAATCTCTTCTCTCGAACTTTCTGGGGGTCTGGCCTTAGGAAGGTATCTTTACGGCTTAGGGCTTCAATCTCCTGATCCATCAGAGGACGACCGTGGGGACTAAATAAGAGAATGGTCGTGTGCCGCATGGTGACTGCAGTTATCCACATGGGACTGCATACTTGAACGTGTTTAGGAGAATAAAAAAAGTTCTCATCATAAGAAAAAGAAAAAAAAAAAACTGTGTAACTCTGTCATGATGGAGGTTAACCAGACTCATTTGGCCATCATTTCACAACATATACAAATATTGAATCATTATGTCGTACAGCTGAAGTTTAGATAATGTTGTACGTCAACTGTATCTCAATAAAAGGGAAGAAAATTAAGAAAGAAAGAAGTTATAACCAAATATCCTACAAACATTAAAAGAAACTACTGTGACAAATTTTTGCAAATAAATATAAAAATAGATTTGAAATGAAGAAACTACAAGTTACCAAAACTGCCTCAAGGAAAAATAAAATATCAGGGTGCCAGGAAGGCTCAGTCGGTTAGGTGCCTGCCTCTGGCTCAGGTTATGATCTCAGGGTCCTGAGATTGAATCCCAAGTAAGGCTCCTTGCTCAAAAGGGAGTCTGCTTCTTCCTCTCCCTCTGTGCTTGCTCTCTCTCTCAAATAAAAAATAAAAATAAGATAAAAAAATAAAACAAAAAGAAAGAAAGAAAAGAGAAAATACCTAAGTTGCCCTATAGTGATACAATATTCTAAATTTGTAGTTTACAATCTTCCCTCAAAGAGATTCCAGACCCAGAGTTCTTTCTGAAGGAACAAGCAATTCCAGTCCTTAGACAACTATTTCAAGATATAGAAAAAGAGGGGGGGGTGCCTTGGTGGCTCAGTGGGTTAAAGCCTCTGCCTTCAGCTCAGGTCATGATCCCAGGGTCCTGGGATCAAGCCCCGCATCAGGCTCTCTGCTCAGCAGGGAGCCTGCTTCCTCCTTTCTCTCTACCTGCCTCGCTGCCTACTTGTGATCTTTGCCTGTCAAATAAATAAATCTTAAAAAATAAAATGAAATAAAACGCCGCCTGCTAACTTGTCTGAGGAAAGCAGCTGCATTCTTTAAAAAAAAAAAAAAAAAAAAGAGGGACTATTCCCAACTTCCCACATGAAGCTATCACAAACATGGTATCAAAACCTGATAAGTTTTTATGGTATCATACCTAATAAGTATGAGAAAGGATCATTATAGGCCAATTTGACATAAAGGCAAAAATTCTAAGCAGTATTAAAAAGCTGGATGCAGAAACCTAAAAAGAGGATAATCCACTATAACCAAGTTGGGTTTAACTTAGTCACGCAAAGACGATTCAACACGAAAAGTGCTTACTGCCAATTTGCCATGTGAACAGATGAAAGGAAAAAATTGGCATACTCCTCTTGTTAGATGCCGGAAAGATATTTGATGAGATTTAACACCAGTTCATGATTAAAAACAAAAAACTTTTTAGCAAATTAGAAATAAAGGAGAAAGTCCTTAACCTGGAAAAGATGACTGTCATTCTATTAAGACCTAGAATAATTCTGTTCCCAAAAGTGACTTCTCTCAGTAAACTGATTTGAGCCAGGACCTCCTGGAAGGGGTGACTTGATCCAGGAATGAGTGTAATGATAGAAGTTTCTGGACCACTGTGGTCAGGCAGAGGAAATGTTTTTGCTAAGCCCTGTGGTGCTCTTCAGATCGTATTAAGATGCATAGACTGCTGTTTATGAATTTTCATTCACCCAATAAAAACTTATTAAATATCCAAAAAAATGAATAAAATGTCACTGTATAATATCGTACACTGATGCCGGATCTATGCTCCTCAAAATGACAATAAAAAGCCTATCCTGGGGCTCCTGGGTGACTCAGTTGGTTAAGCATCTGCCTTCGGCTCAGGTCATGATCTCAGGGTCCTGGGACTGAGCCCCGCATCGGGCTCCCTGCTCAACAGGGAGTCTGCTTCTCCCTCTCCCTCTGCCTGCTGCTCCCCCTGTTTGTGCTCTCTCTCTCTCCCCCAACCCCGACAAATAAATAAATAAATAAATAAATCTTTTAAAAAAATCAAACCTATCCTTACATTGGAAAAAAACTATAGGATGAATTCCCAGAATCCCTGTGTAGTAAGATCACAGGTAAATTTTATTTTATTAGAGCTCTTTCTTCACTGATTAAATAAATATTTATTGAACATACCTATTAGGTGTAAGACACCATGTGAGGTCATAAAATAAAAAGGAAATACAGAAAATGGTTAGAAATGTGGCCTTCGCTGCCAGACTGAGTTCAGGGCAAGCCTCTGCTCCTCACTAGCTGTGCAACCATGGGTAAGTTGTTTAACTCCTCTGTTCCTCAGTTTGCCCATCTATAAAATGATGATATTTTTTTAAAAGGAGAAGAAAATGCATGTGAATTGTCTGGCCTATAGTATCTGAACAAAAAAAAAATATATATATATAGCAATTATCACCTGAAAGGAAAACGTAATTATGTAGCAAAAGAAACGGGCAGATGAAATGTTCTCATGGCTCAGAGAAGGGGGCAAGAAGACATCAGAAACTGGAGGAGGATGAAGGAAGGCTTCCTGGAGGAGGTAGCGTCAGAGCTGCACCTTGAAAGCTAGGTGTTTCAACAGGCAAAGAAGAGGCAGAAGGATATTCCAGAGAGAGTGCCCAGCGTGAGCAAAGCCCAGAGATGAGAAAGTGTCTGGGTTAAAGGCATCAGTCAGGTGGAGCTGAAGCACAGGGGTTTGATTGTATCTGGGCCTGGGGCCAATTCCAGAGGTCTTACTGCACACTGTGCCAAATGGTGTGTGGTAGCTACCCCCTGCCCCTCAGTTTCACCATCTGTAGAATGAGGCCACTGGAGTCAGTCCCCCTGGGTCCCCCAGCCCCTCCAGCCCTTTCATTCTACAGAGCCCAATCTCCCTGACTCCTAAATGCTTCCACATGTCAACCCAGCCCCAGCTCCATATCTGTGCTTGCACAATGCAGCCGGCCAGCCTGAATCCCAGGCCTCGGATGGCCTCCCTACGGGTCTGAAGCGCACAGCTCTCCCAGGGCCACCCGGGACCTGTGGCCTCCTGCTCCAGCAGAAACACGACACTCGGGGCAGTGGGCGCTGTGGAAACATTAGCCTCCTTTCCCCCTTCAGGCCTCTGGGCCTCGGCAGTGCCTGAGGGCAACGTGGATTTATTTGGGGTCTGCGGGATGCAGAGAATGTTATCATTCTCAGGGAACTCCAAGTCCTGTTCTCAATGCTTATTCTGGCCCCTCTCCTGGGGTGCTGCAGGCGCGATGGGGCCAGGAGGCCTCCCTCCTGCTCCAGTACCACCAAGAACTCCCCGTTCCAAAAGAGGTTTCAGGTTTCAGAGAAATGAAGTAAGAGCCTGAAGGGGCAGCTGTCCATAGCTGCCAGGGCAGAGGACGGAGCAGGGCTGGAGGTTCAAGCTGTGTCCCCCTTCTTGTCCCTTGACCCCTACTCCCGCAGAGGGCAAGCCTTTGCTTTTTCAACCTGGAATCTGGGAATTCTAGCATCTCAGAATCCGATACTCTTAAAATCTTCAAACTAATGGACTCAGGCTATCAGGACCCTAAGATTTGTGGAACCTTAAACTTCCTAATACCCTAAAATTCTAGAAATTCCAAATCGGAATCATTGCATCCAGGAAAGGGGCAGGTTCCAGCATTTCCTAACTATTTGACTTTGGGCAAGTTACTCAGCATCTCTGTGTTTCCATGTCCTCCTATGGAAAATGGGGGAGTAATAGTACCTACTCCCTAGGGTTATTGTGTTGAGTTATGATGTCAACATATCGTATATTAGTATGTATAAAGTACTGAGAACAGTGCCCAGCTCATGGAAGGCACCAGAGAAATGACAGTTATAGTTCTAATACCACACTGCAAGGTGACAGTGGTCCCTGGCCTCCCCGTCTAGAATTTTCCCCCATTCAATACCACCTCTCAAGAGAATGAGGAGGGGACCAGTCTTGGGACCAGAGAGACCCCTTAATGATGGCCCCACCCACCCCACCCCTGGAGAGAGACCCTACTGTGGATAATTTCCATGCAAGAGACAGGTTTCCCATCACCCAGAAATATAACGGGCAGATCTACATCTCCTCGCAGAGCAAGGAACTGTGGCAGGAGGAATCGGTGAAAGGCTCCGGGATGGTTCACAGTTCTCAGGGTTGCCCGCGCTCAGCTGAGGATGCCGTCTTCAGGGGGCTCCGTTAGACTGTAGCATCTGAAATCGCTCGCTTGCACGTCTGGCATTCTGACAGAGATGGCGGGAAAGCTGGACTCAGCTGGGTCCCTTCCAGCTTCAGGGCTGCCCCCTCTCTGAAAGGGTTCTCTACCAAGTTTCTCTTTCAGGGCGCCCAGACCTCTTACATCATAACCCAGGGCTCTCAAAAGGACCTGAGTAGAGTTGCCAGCTTGGGCCAGCATGATAGGCAGAAATCCAAGGTGGTCCCCAAGATTCCCAGCCACTGGCGTACGTGACCGCATAATCCCTTTCCCTTGAGTGTGAGCTGGACCTGAAATATGATAGGTTACACGGGTCGGGTGACCCCGTAAGGCAAAGATGATGGCACAGATCACACCACATAATGCAAGGCTCAAACACAACAGACTGGAGAGAATTCCCCAACTGGCCCCGAAGAGTTGAAGCTGCCACGTTAAGGGAGGGTCATGCCGCTACGACCCGAGCTCAGCCCCTGGGTGCCGAGGGAGACCCCTGGCTGAGAGCCAGAAGGAAAATGGGGACTCGATCTTCCAACCACAAAAAGATGAATGTCGCCAATAGAACTCAGGAGGACCCCGAGCCTCACCTGCGAGCACGGCCCCACCCGACCCCTTGCGGCTGGAACTGGAGAAGCATCAATTGTCCTAGACTGTGTGGTTAAAGGAGACACAGGGCTAGCATGAGTGAGGACCATGCTGGATGAGAGTAGGGAGAGGGACGGTTCATCTCGGGCCAGGCTTGGACACAAACAATTGCAAGTACAGTCAATTCCCTGAGGCCTAGGCCCTGTCTAGTCCCAGAACACACCCTTGTGCCTGGTGACCAGGTTTCTAGAAGGTCAGGCGTACCCCCACAGTAGGTGAACTGTTTTAGTGGAGATGGCTTACAATATCTGACCTTGTCCCCCCTTTGTTGACCTTGCAGCCTATTTCCTGCTACTTCAAAGTCAGCATGGTTGGGAGTGCCTGCGTGGCTCAGCCAGTTGAGTGTCTGACTCTTGGTTTCGGCTCAGGTCATGATCTCATGGTTCATGAGAGCGAGCCCTGCATCAGGCTTCACACTCAGTGGGGAGTCTGCTTGACATTCTCAGACCTCTCTGTCCCCCCCCTTGTGCTTGTGCTCTCTCTTTCTCTCTCTCCCAGATAAATAAATCTTAAAAAAAAAAAAATAAAGTAAGCAAGTTTTAACTAGAAGGATTCATAAGTCATCTATTTTAAACCCTTTATTTATTTATTTATTTGTTTGTTTGAGAGAGAGAAAGAGCACGTGGAGGGTGGGGAGGGGAGGTGCATGATCTCCTAAGCCTGAGATCATGACCTGAGCCAAACTCAAGAGTCTGTTCCTTAATCAACAGAGCCACCCACATACCCCTACACACCTTAATGTGGAGTGAGGGTCTCAAGAGAAGAAGGCATTTTCCCAGGTCCCATAGCAAAGCAGAAAGAAAGTACAATTTCTAATCCATGTGTCCGGACTCCCAGGCGAGGGTCACCTCCATTCAGCTTGTTTCTGTGCTCAATGCACCATTCCCTCCTTTGGGCCCAAGGGAAGGGCACTCGTTTTGCCCAGGCCTGCCACCTCTCCTGGGCCCCACCCTGCCTTGACCGCTTGGGAATTCTAAGACTCACCATTTCTACTCCCCTGGGTCTGAGAGATTAAGAAGGGAACTCGAGATTCTCCAGATACTGAACCCCAACATGCTTCCAGAAGAGGACAGACAGGGCAAGGAGCCTCACTGATTCTGCCCACCCGCGGCCCAGAACTGCAGAGGGCAGGGTGCACACCAGGAGCTGGTTTCCACGCTGTGTCCTGGTGTGTATCTTCCCCTGATCCACCCTGGGGTCCTAGGCATATCACACCCCATGCCTTCTGTTTCCTCCCTGTAAGTGAAGACAGTGTGCCCTGACAGGTGAGAGGGACTAAGTGAATGCCCCCTGAGGATCTCAAAGGAGTTAACTCCTGGGCAGAATTTTTCAGAGTTTGTCTTCCAAGGGTAACTTCAGCTCCTGCTTCCTGGTAAGCCATCCCTGTGCCTGCAGCGAAGGGTCTTAGCCTCCCCTCATTCCAGTCCCCTTGTCCATCTCCTTCCCCTTCTCCAGTGAAAATAGAAAACCAAGGGCCTGGGCCTCCATCCCTAGGAATTCTTGGGAGCTCCTAACACTGCCCAAATGTCACCTCTTCGGGGAAGTCTTCCCAATGTCCTTACCTACAATAGCATCTTCCTTCTCCTCTGTTCTTTTCTCCTGCTCATCCTTTTCACAATGACACTTATCACTCCCAGAAATTACAGTAGGCATTTATTTGTTTACTTGGTGATCATCTGTTTCCTACACTAGGTGATAAGCAAGCATCTGTCTGTCATTTGCCACCATATCTGCAGAGTTACATAATAATGCTCAAAGAGTATTTGTTGAACAAGTGAATGAATTAATGAATGAAAGGAATCCAAACTAAGCACAGCAGCAACCTTCAGTGTTTATCCAGGATCATGTCTGACATACCAGTTTGCAAAGTGAAGAAAATAGTGTGCAAGAGGACAGGTCTGAGCAGCCCATCCCACACTGGTCCCTCTCCCCCCTGGCTCTTGATATACCTAGGACCTAAACCCCTCATTCACCACTGATTAACAAATTGTGGAGACAGCCCCAACATCACTGAAGTCTGGAAATGAGCAAGCAGTGTAGGTGTGAGTCTGGCCTTTCTCCCAAGCTTATCAAGGACATATTCACCTTTTTGTCCACTCCCAGAGTGCCTAACAAATGCCATTTGGGTCATTGTCCCTCAGTAAATTAATGAATGAGTAAACGAGGGAGTGAGTGGGTGAGTGGGGATGGACAAACTATCAGATGGATAGGTGGATGTTAGATAGATGTTGGATGGATGATTGGATGGATGGATGGAGAGATAGAAAAAAGGAAGGAGGGGTCAACATATTGATGGATGGATGGGTGATGAGTGATAGTAAGAGGAATGGACAGATGAAGGAGAGATGGATAGATAGACGAATAATTACCAGATAATTGAGAAAAACGATTGGGTGAATGGGTATGTAAATAGATTTGATTTACTATGTCTCAAAATCTCCAAAAGCACAGCACCAAGGAAGCAAATTTGCTCTGTGTCCCGGCAAGATAGAGTTGGGATCCTTAAAGCTATAGGAAAGCAGTTTTCAACTCATTAGAAGGTAGAAGTTTTTTGTCCTAGAGATGTGCAAATAGAAAATAGGCACCCCTGTCCCCCATCAGGGGACTGAGGTAGGCAAGAATCTAGATCTTGTGCCCTCATTCTCTACCCTGAATCTTGGGGATTTTCTATCTTGATACCTTTTCCTAGGGTGGAGGGCAGAGTCCATGATGACTGAGCTCACACTGTGAGCACGTAACATAGACACACTCCTAACAACAGCCCATGAGGTTGGGACTGCTTTGTCCAGGCTGCCTTATGGGCAAGAATGCTAAAATCCCAGAACCCTAAAACACAGAGACTGACTGTATAGCCTTGAACGAATTGTTACCCTCTCTGATCATCAGTGACATCACCTGTCAAGTGGAGACACCAATGCCTTTCTATAGAGCTGCTGGCAAAGTGAGCAGAAGGAATTACGTAATGTGCCACCTCATGCCGTACTGGGTGCATTGAAAGCTACAGTATTGGCACTGATACTAGTTTTAGCCTTGATGTCAGGATTCAAATCCACATCTGTATTTGTATTCATATTTATTAGAAATGTGATCTTAGGATAACACGTATGACATATCATTGCCATAAACTCATAAATCTAGAACCACAGACTCATGGATCGAAGTATCAAATTATTAGAAACTGTCCATCTCAGAAGTTTAGAACTGTAGAATTACCAAATCTTAGAGCCACCAATGGTTGATTTCATCGACTCCCAGAAACTCCTAGGACCTCTGAGGTCATGAATCCAGCCACCCCAACCAGCCCCTCTCCAATGTCCTTCACCCCAATCTGCAGGCCAAAACACCCTCTGAGCCCACCTTTGGGTGCCTGGCCGGACCCCTTGGCCCTTTACTCCTGTTCTCAGACAACCCAGAATCCCAGGAATTCGCGGCCACCACGAGTGGGGGCCTGCGATTGGGCCTGGGGGATGGTGAAATATGGAAGCTCCCAGAGTTGGGCCTGGTGGGGAAGGCCACATTTTCTGTGTCATGTTCTATTGCACGCCAATCAATTACAGTGCGCCCTATATAAACACATCATGAGGGCTTTGACAGGGGGCCGGGGTGAAGTTGGGTGTCAGGGTAAAACAGGGGATAATAAAATCACTGGAGATTTATTTCTCTAAATTGGAAACTTCATGCTTACACCTGACTAAATCATCAGGCTGAAATCGGAGCCGACTCCCACGGAAAACACATGTAACCTTATCCCATCTTTGTTTAACGGCGACCCATCAAGACGCCTGATGGATTCTGCAGATGCGGCCAGCGTCCTCCTTTGGCTCCTTGAGTTCTGGGGGTCTCAATCAGACCTGTCTTCACTGTGCCCACCCTGCTCTCTGGTTCCTCTTCCAAGACTGGCCAGCCCAGCCTCTCCTACAGATGGGTGTCCATGTGGGTCTCCTGCCCCACCCCACCCCACCCCCGCAGCTTCCCTTTGCTTCCAGACCCAAGAGGACCCCCTTTGAGTACCTAGGATGTACCTAACATCCTCCTTTGGCATGAATCCGCCCCCTCTCGCTGCAGAGGGCCAATGTCGAATAACAGGAGAGGCAGCTGGGACATCAAGAAAAGAGCTCTAGGCTAGGAATTGTCTGCTCTGGCTTCCGAGCATAGTTCTCCGATAAAATCCCTTTTCACTCCGGGTAAAATAACTTTGCTACTTCCTTTTGTCCTGTCTCTTCTCTCATAGAGCTTTGATGAAGATTTGTTGAATTAAGGGATTAACGATGCTTTATAGTTCATAAATTGATGGTATGTATTTGTATATAATTCTGCACGTGAATCATGAAGCCTCTAGGTGGTACCAGGGGACGGTATGAAGCCATCCACCTCCTGTGTTAAGGAATCCCCCCTTGAGTAGGAGTAACCAGCCAACCTTGTTGAGAGGAGGAATTCGGAAGGGAAGTGAATCAGTAAGCCCCCTCTGTGTGCTGGGCACTGCAGTCCTGCAGTTGAACACAAATACTTCAAATGATGCCCACATCCTAGATAAGAGTTACACTCACTCCAAAGAAGACAAATCAGAGATCAGAGGGGTTGCCTAACTGCCCCAAATCACACAGCCAGCATTGATCGGAACGAAGCTGTCCGTCTAGGTTTGTCCGACTCCAAAGTTCATTAAAATGTATGACAAGGGCTCTGTGAAGCCTAAGGGAGGAAAGATGGGCAGTAGGTTTCAGAGCTCAGTGAGGGCCCTCCCCCTCTCCCAGACCCTCCCTTTAAGTCCATAAATTCTTACACACACAAACACACTCACCCCAGTGCGCACCGCAGGTGGTCAGGGGCTGGGAGGAGGAGGGCTGAGGCTCGGAGGGCTGAGGCTCGCAGGGCTTCAGGCTCACACCTCCACCACGGCCCTGCCCTTTGGGTGGAGCAGGGAGGGCTGGGTAGAGCCGGAGGAGCCCTGTGTGTCATTTTCGGCAGCAGTCAGCAGAGAGCCTTGCAAAGTGCAAGATGGCTTTTTTAGCCCAGCATAAGGATCTAGTTAAAAACCAATAAATCAGCAGTGAAATGTGCATAGCAGCCTTCTCCGTAAAATCAACATAGCTTGCTCCTCTGCAGGGAGCCTTCTGACCGCCAGGCTGAAGTGGAGGGATCAGGCAGAGCCCTCCTCTGTCCCACAGGGGCCTTGGGGGAGAAGGGTCCCCACTCCCCCTACCCCAACCCGAGAAGATGAGAGCCAGGCCACCTGGGTCCTGCCTAGGCGGCGCCTACACTTGAGACGTCCCCCTTTCTAGCCGCACAGATCAAGAAACGTGTGAGCGGGACCCAGACTGCCCTCCGCCTCCTCCACCCGGCTCCCCATGACACAGAAAATCGAATTAGGAGATGGATGAGCTGGGGAGTGGATGAGAAGGGGGAGCCTCGGGGCCTCTCCCCAGCACAAAATACAGAAGGCCTTCTGCAGAGCGGGCTCAGGGGCTCGGGACCGCCTGGGGACCTGCGGTCCCGGGAAGACTGGAAGACGTGCTGCTGACCTCCGATGGGATGGGCGCCCCAGGCCTGCCTGTGACCAGACCGGGAGTGGGGATTTAAGGAGGCCCCAGGTCCCCCTCAGGACGGTATTTAATATCTGTAAAACTGCCACTCGGGCGGCCAAGGTAAACAGCGTCCCTGGCAGTTCAAAGGTGAGCGAGTTTAAATGTTTCCCCTTTGCCTGCAAGGAATCCGCGCGGGCCTGCGGCAGGGCGGCCCCGGGGAGGCCCCCCGCGCCGCCGGCCCCAGGCATCTGTGCGCACAGAGGCTGTGTCTCCCACACAAATACTCAAAATTTCTCATTAAAACTTATGACTGTGTCAACAGCGCAGGCCGGACTCCTAATCTGGAAAAGCCATTTCGCCACCCGCCCCACCCCCCGCCGCCTCACGCCGGGGAGCCAGGGCCCGTGCTGTCCCTCTGCTGGCCAAGGCGCTCTGGCAACCGCGGCACTGGGGCCGACGACATGCGACACCTGGCTGGCCGCTCAGGTGAAGCTCGGGCTGGCCAAGCGCTCTCTCCGGCCAGTGGGCCAGCCGTGGCTGGGTTGGGAGTGGGGGAGGGGGGCACTGAACAACACTGTCCAGCTGTACCCCCTGCGGGCAGTCCTGCTCCCTGGGGTGCCTTTCCGCCCCTGCAGGGAAAGACTCAGCTCAGCCCCGCCTGTGCCACCGTGCCCCGGGCAGGTTGTTGGGGGGAGCACCAGAGATGGGAACATAAGGCCCTCCAGGCTTCGTGCCAGGAAGGTGTGGAAGCACCTGCAAGAGGCAGGAAGAGTGAGGAAAGGGGCTCTGAAAAGGAGGAGAGGGTGAACTCCTCTCCCAGTAGGTCTACACATGCAGACCCCAGGGGAAGAGGGAAATCAGAGAGAGACTTGGGAGTGGAGAGAGTCTCCCTGGGCTTCAAATCCCAGTTCTGATACTTGGGAAATTGCCCTTTCCTGCTCTATAAGATGGGGTCAGTAACAGGAAGGTAACATTTGGGCCACCTCCTCCAGTTCCTGCCCGGATGTGAGTGCTCCATACCCAGTAGGTATTCGTGCAGTCAGCCTGTTATTTGTAAGGCCTTGTATGTCCATGAGCAAAACAGCTGGCAATCCAGGGGGAAACAGGCAAAGCAAGTAGAACAGACAGGCTTGAGTGTTATGAAAAGGAATACCGAAGATCCTGAGTGGGTGCTCAAGGAGGGGTCCCAGAAGAAGAGATACATACATTCATGATACATACATACATACATGACTGAAAGATGAGGAGTGGCAAAGGCAGTGGTGGAAGACATTTTAGGAGAAGAAACATCCTGTGCAAAGGCCCTGAGGCAAAAGAAAGCATGCAGTTACTGATAAAGTCCCAGAGACAAAAAAATGAGGCTGAAGGAGAGGGGCTGGAAGAGTGTACATGCTTACAACCTTCAATGAGCACGTCTGGATCTGAGTCTTTGGGGTGTGTGTATGTGCACACATGCACACTTATACCCATGAGTATACGCTTAATGTATGCAGATTCGAATATCCCCCCAAATGCACACCCATATATGGGTACTTTTTGCTCATTTAAAATGTGTACGTCCTTTTGGACGTAAATGAGTGAGCATTTCGATATGAATTTGAGTGTATTCATGGGTGTGTCTATACCTGTGATGGTCCCTTCACGCTTGTGAGTCTGAATGAGGGCTTGCCTATTAGTGTTTGTGCATGCATATGTACCCCTTGATGTCTTTGTGTGTGAATGCACTTGCGCTTACACACATTGTCACAAATACTGATTCCCCGCTTCCTACACCCTGGGCTGGGGTGGGTGCAGAGCATACCTTGCCTTCCACTGACAGCAGACATTCCCAGAGACAGGCCATGCCTGCCACTGGCACCCATCGGCCTGATATACCCACTTCCTTTTGAGGCCATAGACATTCTGTTTGCTCCACCCCAGGGAAACAAGAAAAACAAAGCATGTCCAGAATTTTCTCCAGAAAGCTACAATCCAGGCACCCACCCCACCATCCTACCTAAGTCAAGGTCTGTAGAGACCCTGCTGAGTGAAGAGGAGGGAGTGGGTGTGGGTAACTGCTGGGAGTTTGGGAAGCTGCGGCCCAGCCCAGCCGCTCAGCTGATGCACCGTGTGACCTGGGGTAAGTTGACTTGCCTCTCTGAGCTGCTGAAAATGAACACCATGTTCCTAATTCATCCTTGGCTGAAATAGAACACAAACAGGAATGTGGCAGATGATGACCACCCCTCCAAATTTCTCACTGGACTGAGTTAGCTGCCTAAGTAAATAAATAATTAAAAAAAAAAAAAAAACAATCCTCAGAAAAGCCCCATGAAGTCCTAAAGGTCCAGTGTACATGTTGCTTCCAAAGGAACAAGATTTTGCCTTTGTCATCTCTGTATAGTATTCTCTTCCTAGAACAGTACTCAGCACATAGTGGGTACTCAATAAAATATTTGTTGAGGGGCATCTGGGTGGTTCAGATGGTTAAGTGTATGCCTTCGGCCCAGGTCATGATCCCAGGATCCTGGGATGGAGCCCCACATCAGGATCCCTGGGGAGCCTGCTTTTCCCTCCCTCAGCCCCCTTGCTTGTGTGCTCTTTCTCTCTCTGCGTGTCAAATAAATAAATAAAATTTTAAATAAATAAATATTTGTTAAATTGATAAATTTGTTCATTGAGCTATTTATTCATTCACTCACTCAGCAAAGAACTCTGTGCCCTGGTCCTGTGCCAGGCCTTACCTTTCTCCCACCAAAGAAGAAGGAGCTCTCTTGCTTAGGCGTCACAAAAATTCCAGAAAAATTGGGACCACTGTAAGGCTGCTGCCATGAAGCCTCGAAACTGCTAGGAAATCCAGCTGCTTCTCTGCTCCTGCTCTCCACAGTGGCCGTTCAAATCTTTCCCCCCTCTCCTCCGCACCTCCAACCTTGCTCTTGCTCAGCCCGCCCTTTCACAATGACCTTTATGGAGAAATCAAAAGCTTTCAGCCACAACGCCTTAGATGTGCCTCCTTCAAATCTCATCTCCTTCCCTCCTTGGAATGGCAAACTGGCTTCCTCCCTCCCTACCCCCCCACCCCCGGGAAGCCAAGCCCTCCCCTCGGCACCCGTTCCTCCCGACCCCAGGGAGCTCAGCTCACCCACTTTCCCCCTCTCCATCCATTCCTCTATCTCGGCGTCTGTCAGACTGACCACTGTGAACCATTCAAGGGTCACCAATTCAGTCTGGGGCATTGTGACTGGCAGTTCATAAAAGTAAAACAGGAGAGAAACGATTCGGGTGTCACACCCAATAAAGGTGAGTACGTGTGTGTCAAACCAGTAAGTCTTCTGTGTCATGTGTGGAGGCGTCCCGGGTCTGGAAGGAGCCGGGTATCTGACCCTGGGCTGCAGTCGGGAACTTGTGAAGGCCACCTTTCTACTTCTCTTTTGGACCACCTCCTTCTCATCAGCGGTTCAACATCCTGGAGAGTCTCACAAGCAGCCTCTCCCTTAAGCCCACCTTCTCCAATCACAGGCTCCCTGCTGGCCAGCCACCCCCCCCCATCTCTTATTTAAAGAGCTGTCTGCACTCAGCTCCTTCTGCCACCTCCCATTTCTTGGCAAATCAGCGCACCCGTGGAACCAGGGTGAGCCTTGAGCCAGCTGCTAACTCCAGTAAAAGCTTGCCTGTGGGGCTCGCACACGGGGCACTGACCATTCCCTTAAGTCCCACTTGGCTTTCTCTTCTCTGGCTGACCTTCTGCCACTGGGGCCTGCCACTTCCTCTGTGGACTCCTCTGCTCCTGGGGGCTCACTCCTAGGCCCCCTTCCCTTCCCACCTGTTCTCAGTGAGGGTGGCTTCCAGGTCCACGGGCTGCGGCTGCCCACCCTGATCTCTGCATCCCAGATCGCTCCCTGGGGCGCCTCCACTCAGCACCCCGGAAGAAAAGCCAGCTGCCTCTCTACCCTCTCCTGTGTTCCTTGTCTGTGTGTCGCCAGCACGTCACCCAAACCAGAAAGAGGAGCCATCTGGGACTCCTCCGGGGCCCAGCTCTTTGGTCACTACCTCCTGATCTCTCTGGCACCCCTTCACTCCTCTCCCCCTGCCACCGCTCTCAGAGTCCGCAGTCAGAGCTGCCATCACCCTCCCCAGTTCCTGCAGAGCCTGCTCACTGAAAGGCTCCCCAGTTCTTCTCTCTAATAGCCCGTGTTGCTGTTTGCTTCAAACCAGTATCTCTGTTCAGCTGCTGGCTCAGGCTCCTCATGCACACTTGGAAAAATGGGTCCATGCTGACCCTCCATCTTCAGCCCCTCAAAGTTTATGTGCTCCTTAGGTAGAGGTGGGGGTGTGACTGGCTGGCCCCTCCACTTGCTCGGCCTCCCTAAATTCCCCCACTCTCAGGTTCCTCTGGCCAAGACCAGGTTGACCCAGGGCACCCCAAGCTCACGTTCAAAGACTCAGGCCAGACCCAGCTGCTTGGCCCCATAAATGAGGATTAGACGCCCCCCTTTGAGGCGAGCGGGTGGGCTGTGAGAAGAGTTGGTTTGGTAGAGATTTTATGGCAGGATCACATTTCGTCATCAGACCCCCCTCTGAAGCCGGCCAAGGGCAGGTCAGGGGCAGGGGAGTGGGAACCTGAGCCGCTCCATCAGCTCGGAGCACAGAGCTGCTGGCACAGGAGGGAGCCAGGGCTGGGAATCAGGGGTCTGAGTTCCTGGCTCCCTTCTGCTGCCCCCCACTGTGTGAACTTGGGCACATCCTTTCACACTCTGGACAGTAGTCTATGATGTGGGGCCCCTAAACCAGATGGGCTCTGAAGCCAATTCATTTCCAGACTCCCAGGCCCTCTCCGGATCTGAGCCATAACAAGAGCATCCCCCTTCCCTGAAGGATGCTGAGCTGTTATATGCATGCGAACTCACACGTTAGGGTTGCCAGATCAAATACAGAATGTCCAGTTAAACTTGAACTTCAGATAAACAATACATAATTTGCAGCTTAAGTATATGCCAAATATTGTGTTGATGTACTTATATTAAAAATCACTCCTTGTGCTGTGAAGTGTGTAAGCCTGACAATTCACAGACTTGTATCCCTGGGGCAAGTAATACATTATATGCTAATAAAAAATAAAAAATTAAAATAAAAAAATCACTCCTTGTTTATATGAAACTCAATTTAACTAGGTGTCCTATATTTTTATCTGCTAAATCTGGCACCCTACCCTGGATGCACTGGGATTTAAGGGCTATGGCGTCAGGGTCCAGGTAACCAAAACAACTAAGGTTTTGACAGATGAAGTGGTCTTGGAAAAATCATCAAGTTGGGCAAGATCAAGAACCAGTGGGGATTTTGCAGAAGGGTGTTCCCGACAAAGGGAATAGCATTGGCAGAGGCCTAGAGATGGGATGGTACTGGGCATATTCCAAAAAAGACTGCTAGGAGAGGGAGGTGTGGAGGTTGGCCGTTAAGTGGCTGAGATGTCAGATCACAGCATATCCAATCAATGCTGCCACTGCTGCTCTTAATGGAGGGTTCCAGAAGAGGTCTGAGTTGAAGCAGGACCACAACCAGACATTGGGGTGCAGGGAGCAAAATCAAACCACCCAGAGATTAGGATAAAGGAAACTGGTGTGGCCTGGGAAGTGGGACCTCCAGGATCCAGCCAGAAAATTTGGGCTCAGATCTCATTTATGTGCAGAACAAATGATAAATAGCAGTCAGTAAACAGTAACTGTTGGGTTTTTATTATTATTAGGTGCTTAGTAAAGGCTGTGGTTTGGTACCAACTGATCTCACCCCCTAGATTGTCCCCATTGGGCCAGAGCCATTCCTTACCAACTGGGAGCCCAGATATGATAGAGCAATTCCTTACCAGCTCACAGTTTACCCAGCTCTGCTATCATTTCCTCTCTCCTGTGCCCAATATCAGTGAGAAGTAAACCATCAATGGAAATATTACGAATGCAAGGACATTTCAGGGACCCAGTGAAAATTACCTCAGGGAAGGGGGCTGCTTTATAAGAGCCTCTAGAAGATCCACTTACACAAATCTCTCATGTGGTTCTCATAGCAATTCTAGGAGGTGCTTAAGTCCCATTTTAGAGATGTGAAAACTCATGTGCCAAGAGGGAAAGTCCCTTGCACAAGGTCCTCACTAATAGTAGGGAGAGGCCAGGTTTCAAATTCACTCTTCTCCTTAGGTAAGACTGAGTCTGTGGTTCAAAGCAGCAGAGACTGAGCCCAGTGCCCACATCAGCCTTTGCAGGCACGCTTACCCCTGCTAATCCCATCCAGCTCAATAGGTACCAAACCTCCCACTGCCAGGTCCACGAGGCCTTGGAAGTCATCCTGCTTCTAGGTCACATACATGCTTCTTTCTGCAATGCTTTGAAAAGACTGGAAAATTCAGAAACCTTGAATCCAGTCTCAAGTTCCCTAGTTCTTGGGTTTCAACAAGTTTCAACATTCTGAACTTGTACTTCCTCATCTGGAAAAAGAGGATAACACTGTCTTTCTTCTAGGAACATTGTGAAGGTCCAATGGGATAACGTATACAAAAGTGCTTTCTAAACTGGAACGTATGGTGCAGACTTCTTTCACTGCCCAAATCAGATAAACAATATCATCTTATAAACTTCAAAGCTTTTTCTACTTGAAATCTTCCAGATTCATGGGGTGGCCTCCGGTCTAACAGATGAGTCTAGCTCACAGCTGATTTGCAAGGCAAGAGTGATTGGTGACACTTCATTTACTCATTTGTCAAACATTTCCTAATCTCTTCTGTGTCAGGCCTTTTGGGTGGGGGGGTTGTTACTGGAGAATTGAGACATAGTCCTTGCCATCGGGCAGGTAGTCAGTTGGGAAGACTGAGGCAGACAATAATGATACAGTTATAATTAGTGATAAAGTATGAACAAGCATAAAAACATTATAAACAAGTGTGATAAACTTATCTGAAAATTGGAGAAGGCTGTCAGATAAGACATCCATGAAGGGAATATTTACAAAGGGTCTTAAATTATTTATTCCTTCATTCAACAAATATTTATGGATCTCTTCTAAAGGGCTGGGAGGCATCAGTGAACAAAATATATAGTCCCTGCCTTGAAGGGAGTTTAGTGGAGAAGACAGACAATAAAAAGATGAACAAATAAATTATAACAATAAAATATCACATCATGTATAATACATGCATGCATAATATAATATGCTAATACATTATAATATAATATCAGATGTTATGAAAAAAAAAAGGCAAGGTAAAGGGATAAAGACTGACAGGGATAAAGGGGCATTGTATATAAACTCATCAGGGAAAGACTCTAAGAAAATGACCAATGAGCACAGACCTAACTGGAGAGACAGAATTTAAGCATAGAATGATAATGAAAATACAACATAAAATTAGCAGGAGGGAGTTAAAGCAGTGCTTACAGGAAATTTTATACCTTTAAATGTTTATATTAAAAAGGAAGAATGATTTAAAATAAGTTTCCATCTAAAATTCTAGAAAAAGTGGCACTAAGTAACTAGAAGAAAAATTATTAGATAAGAGTGTAATACATTGAAATAGAAAATAAACAGTAAAGAAAAGTCAGTGAAATAAAATCTGGCCCTTTGAAAAGATTGATAAACTTGGTGAGCCCATGGCTACACTGATCAAGGAAAGAGATAAGACACAAACTGCCAATATTAGAAATAAAAGAGAAAACATCAGGGGCACCTGGGTGGCTCAGTTGGTTCAGCATCTGCCTTTTGCTCAGGTCATGATCTCAGGGTCCTGGGATCAAGCCCCACATCAGGCTCCCTGCTGAGAGCGGAGCCTGTTTCTCCCTCTCCCTCTGTTCCTCCCCCTACTCATTCTCTCTCTCTCTCTCTCTCTCTCTCTCTCACTTTCAAATAAATAAATAAAATCTTTTTAAAAAAATTAAAAAAGATACCACTACAGATCCTACAGACATTAAAATGATATAAGGGAATGTTATGAACAATTTTATGCTTCTTAATTCAACAAGTTGGATGAAATGAACATTCTTTAAAAGACACAAATTCCCAATATTGACTCAAGAAGAGAAAATCTGACTGGCCCTATATCTTTAAAGAAACTGAATTTGTAATATTTTTTATATCCCCACAAATAAAACTCCAGATATTTTTATGGTGAATTCTTCCAAACACTTAGTGAATCAACAATAGAAAACTCTTTCAAAAATATAGAAGAGAACACTTTCCAACTCATTACATGAAATTAGCCTCATACCGAAACCAGGCAATGACATTATAAGAAAAGAAAATTACAGACCAATATCTCTCTTTAAAATCCTTAACACACTGGGGGGCACCTGGGTGGCTCAGTTGGTTAGATGGCTGCCTTCGGCTCAGGTCCTAATCCCAGGGTCCTGGGATCCAGCCCCACATTGGGCTCCCTGCTCAGCAGGGTGCCTGCTTCTCCTTCTCTCTCTGCTTGTGCTCTCTCTCTCAGTCAAATAAATAAATAATCTTTTAAAAAATCAAATCAAGTCAAATCCTTAATACACTAAGTGTGGTGCATAAACAATGAATTTTGGAACACTGAAAAAAATAACATAACATAACATAAAATAATAAAATAAAAATCCTTAACAAATTATTGTCAGATCAAAATGTGTGTGTGTGTGTAATAGATTGTGACCAAGTCCACTTTATCTCAAGAACACACTTTAGGGCACTGGGTGGCTCAGTCGTTAAGCAGCTGCCTTTGACTCCGGTCATGATCCCAGGGTCCAAGGATAGAGGCCCACATCAGGCTCCCTGCTCAGTGAGAAGCCTGCTTCTCCCTCTCCCACTCCCCCTGCTTGTGTTCCCTTTCTCTCTCTCTGTCTCTCTCTGTCAAATAAATAAATAAAATCTTAAAAAAAAATAAAAACCACTTTATCTCAGGATACCTGGGTGGCTCAGGTGGTTAAGCATCCAACTCTTAATTTCTGCTTAGGTCATGATCCCAGGGTCATGAGATGGAGCTCCAAGTTGGGCTCTACACTGAGCTGGAGTCTGCTTAAGATTCTCTCTCTTTACCTCTCCCTTTGCTCTTTCCCTACTCTCTCTCTCTCTCAGAAAAGTAAAACAAGAATACACTTTATTTAAAGAATATACAATTCTTCATAATAACACAATAAAGGAGAAAATCAACTGACCATCTCAGTAGATACTGAAAAATCACTTGATGAAACTCGATACACATTCATAATAATAAAAAAAAAACCTCTCAGCAATCTAGGAACAAAACTTTCTCAATCTGATAAAAGATATTTTTGGAAAACCTACAACTAA
The DNA here is from genome assembly GCF_011764305.1 of Mustela putorius furo. Taxonomy (NCBI): domain Eukaryota; kingdom Metazoa; phylum Chordata; class Mammalia; order Carnivora; family Mustelidae; genus Mustela; species Mustela putorius. The sequence goes on along the minus strand of NW_025422005.1, from coordinate 37,058,802 downwards.
CATCATACTTAATAAGGAAATATTAAGCCCTTTCTCCCTAAGATAAGGAAAAATTCAAGGACGCCACTCTTACCATTTTTATTCAACATTGTAAAGGTTGTCCTAGTCAGTGCAGTAAGACAAGAAAAAGAAATAAAAGACATAAATATTGCAAAGACAGAAGTACAAGTGTCTTCATTCACAAATGACATAATTCTGAACACAGAAAATACTAAGGAATCTATCAAAAAATTATTAGAACTTATTAGTGACTTTATGACTTTAGGAAGAATACAAGATACAAGGTCAACGTAAATCAAATATATCTGTATGTATATGTATGTACATAATACAATGCAAAAATTTAAATGAATATTTTTAATATTTAAAACAGCATCAAAAATATAAAAACTTAGGGATAAATTAGCAAAATATGTGCAAGAGCTTCATACTGAAAAAAAATATTGCTGCAAGAAGTATAAGTCCTAAAGAAATAGAAAGGTATACCACTTTCATGAATTGGTAAGCTTAATATTGTTAAGATGTCAATTCTCCCCCAAATTAATTGATATATTCAGTAAAATCTCGATCAAAACCCCAACAGCTCTTTCTGAAGAATTTATATGGAAAAGCAAATGACCCAGAGTAAACAAAAACGATCTTGTAAGAGAAGAACAGAGATAGAGGACTTAAGGTTACTTGATTTCAAGAGTAATTAGAAAGCTACAGGAATCAAGAAAAGTTGAAAGTAACATGAAGATAGACAAGGATGGAACAGCATAGAATCAAGAATAGATCCCTCTATATAATACTAACTGATTTTTTATCACTAAATTCAATAAGAAAAGGAAAGCCTCATCAAAAAAATAGTGAGAGGGGGCACCTGGGTGGCTCAATGGGTTAAAGCCTCTGCCTTTGGCTCGGGTCATAATCCCAGGGTTCTGGGATCAAGCCCGGGAGTCAGGCTCTCTGCTCAGTGGGGAGCCTGCTTCCCTTCCTGTCTCTCTCTGCCTGCTGCTCTGTCTACTTATGATCTCTGTCTATCAAATTAAAAAAAAAAATAGTGCTAGAATAACTGGGAAAAACTGAACCTCAACCACTGTCTCACCCCATGCCAAAAATAATTAATTCAAAATTGTTGACAGAATAAATTTAAAAGCTAAAACTATAAAACTTGTAGAAGAAAACAGAGAAGAATATTTTTGTGACTTTGGACTAGACAAAAATTTCTTAGGATACAAAAACCACTAACAAGGTGAGTTGGCAAATTGGACTTCATCAAATTTTAAAACCTGTGTTTATCAAAGGACATTAAGAAAAATCAATATAGCTTGCCTGTTACTTATATTCAGAATATATAAGGAATTCTTAATAAAGTGACATGCAAGCCATTAAAAACCAGGCAAACACTTGAACAAGTCTCTACACAAAGGAAGATACACCAATAAGTGTATTTAAAAGCCCTCAATATCGGGGCACCTGGGTGGTTCAGTGGGTTAAGCCTCTGCCTTCTGCTCAGGTCATGATCTCAGGGTCCTGGGACTGAGCCCTGAGTCGGGGTCTCTGCTCAGCGGGGAGACTGCTTCCCCCTACTGCCTGCTGCTCTGCCTACTTGTGATCTCTCTCTGTCAAATAAATAAATAAAATATTTTAAAAATAAATAAATAAAAGTCCTCAATATCACTAATAATAAACTCAAATTAAAATTCAAATTATAAAATGAGAGGCACCTATGAGGCTCAGTTTTTAAGCATCTGCCTTCAGCTCAGGTCATGATCCCAGGGTCCTGGGATGGAGCCCAGCATCAGTCTCCCTGCTCACCAGGAGCACTGCTTCTCCCTCTCCCACTCCCCCTGGTTGTATTTCCTCTCTTGCTACCTCTCTCTCTCTTTCTGTATCAAATAAATAAATTAAATATTTTTTTATTTCTTTTCAGCGTAACAGAATTCATTGTTTATGCACCACACCCAATGCTCCATGAATACATGCCCTCCGTAATACCCACCACCTGGTTCCCCCAACCTCCCACCCACCCACCCCTTCAAAACCCTCAGATTGTTTTTCAGAGTCCATAGTGTCTCATGGTTCACCTCCTCTTCCAATTTCCCTCAACTCCCTTCTCCTCTCCATCTCCCCATGTCCTCCTAACGTTATTTGTTATGCTTCACAAATAAGTGAAACCGTACGATAATTGACTCTCTCTGCTTGACTTATTTCACTCAGCATAATCTCTTCCAGTCCGTCCATTTTGATACAAAACTTGGGTATTCATCCTTTCTGATAGAGGCATAATACTCCATAGTGTATATGGACCACATCTTCCTTATCCATTCGTCCGTTGAAGGGCATCTTGGTTCTTTTTACAGTTTGGCAACTGTGGCCATTGCTGCTATAAACATTGGGGTACAGGTAGCCCTTCTTTTCACTACATCTGTATCTTTGGGGTCAATACCCAGTAGTGCAATTGCAGAGTCATAGGGAAGGTCTATTTTTAATTTCTTGAGGAATCTCCACACTGTTCTCCAAAGTGGCTGCACCAACTTGCATTCCCACCAACAGCATAAGAGTGTTCCCCTTTCTCCACATCCTCTCCAACACACGTTGTTTCCTGTCTTGCTAATTTTGGCCATTCTAACTGGTGTAAGGTGGTATCTCAATGTGGTTTTAATTTGAATCTCCCTGATGGCTAGTGATGATGAACATTTTTTCATGTGTCTGATAGCTATTTGTATGTCTTCATTGGAGAAGCGTCTGTTCATGTCTTCTGCCCATTTTTTGACATGATTATCTGTTTTGTGTGCTGAATTTGAGAAGTTCTTTATAGATCCTGGATATCAACCTTTTGTCTGTACTATCATTTGCAAATAACTTTTCCCATTCCATGGGTTGTCTCTTTGTTTTGTTGACTGTTTCCTTTGCTGTGCAGAAGCTTTTGATCTTGATGAAGTCCCAAAAGTTCATTTTCACTTTTGTTTCTTTTGCCTTTGGAGACATATCTTGAAAGAAGTTGCTGTGGCTGATATCAAAGAGGTTACTGCCTATGTTCTCCTCTAGGATCCTGATGGATTCCTGTCTCACGTTGAGATCCGTTCCTGACTAAAACGCTTCAAAGTATAGAGATAGAGGGAACATTCCTGAACTTCATAAAATCTATGTATGAAAAACCCACAGCAAATATCATCCTCAATGGGAAAAAGCTTGCAGCCTTCCTGTTGAGATCAGGAACATGACAAGGATGCCCGCTCTCACCACTCTTGTTCAACATAGTATTAGAAGTCCTAGCAACAGTAATCAGACATCAAAGAGAAATAAAATGTATCTAAATTGGCAATGAAGTAGTCAAACTCTCTCTCTTCGCAGATGACATGATACTTTATATGGAAAACCCAAAAGACTCCACCCCCAAACTACTAGAACTCATACAGCAATTCAGTAACGTGGCAGGATACAAAGTCAATGTACAGAAATCAGTGGCTTTCTTATACACTAACAATGAAAATACAGAAAGGGAAATTAGGGAATCGATTCCATTTACTATAGCACCAAGAACCATAAGATACCTGGGAATAAACCTAATCAAAGAGGTAAAGGATCTGTACTCAAGGAACTACAGAACAGTCATGAAAGAAATTAAAGAAGACACTAAAAGATGGAAGACCATTCCATGCTCTTGGATTGGAAAAATAAACATTGTTAAAATGTCTATACTATCTAGAGCAATCTATACTTTTTTTTTTTTTTGCAATCTATACTTTTAATGCCATTCCGATCAAAATTCCACTGGTATTTTTCAAAAAGCTGGAGCAAATAATCCTAAAATTTGTATGGCATCAGAAGAGACCCCGAATTGCTAAGGAAATGTTGAAAAAGAAAAACAAAACTGGGGGGCATCACGTTACCTGATTTCAAGCTTTACTACAAAGCTGTGATCACCAAGAGAGCATGGTACTGGCATAAAAACAGACACATAGACCAGTAGAACAGAGTAGAGAGCCCAGATATGGACCCTCAACTGTATGGTCAAAAAATCTTTGACAAAGCAGGAAAAAATATACAGTGGAAAAAAGTCTCTTCAATAAAAGGTGTAGAAGAATGAAACTCAACCATTCTCTTACACCATCCACAAAGATAAACTCGAAATAAATTATTTTTTAAAATTAAAATTAAAAAATAAAATAAAATTACAAAATGATATAACTATACACTCAGTAGAATGGCAAAATGAAAAAAAAAATCTGACAGCAGCAAATATTGCCAGAGATGTGGAGCAACCAAATGCTCACACTTTGCTGATAAGAGTGTAAAATTGTACAATCACAGTGGAAACTTACGGCTATTCACATAAAGTTAAAAATGTGTCTGCTCTATGACACGGCAATTCCACTCTTAGGCATCTACCCAAGAAAAATGAACACATATGCCAATCTCTCTTATCCAAGAGATGTTTAAGGAAACTTTATTCATAATGCCCTCAAACTATGACTAATCCAAATAAATGAATACACAAAAAGGAGTATATCCATACAATGGGGTACAATTCAGCAATCCCAAAGAACAAACCATTAATCCACGAACAACATGGATGAAGCTCAGAAACATCAAGCAAAGCAAAAGAAAGCATACACAAAGGAACACACGTACGGTTAGCTGCATTTATATGAAGGTCAAGAACAAGCAAAACTCATCTATAGTGTTAGAAGTCAGAACACTGGTTACCACTAGAGAGTGGAATTGATTGGGAAGAGTCTTAAGGGAATTTTCTGAGTGATGGAAATGGTCTGTCTTGATTTGGGTGATGGTTACAGGGAGCATATGCATTTGTCAAAACTCATTCACTCACACTTAAGGTCTGTACATTTCATTGTATGTAAAGTAAGCCTTAATTTTGAAAAGTTTTTTTTCTGTTTGTTTGTTTTTTTAAGTTTTTATTTAAGTTCCAGTGAGTTACCATACGGTATAATATTAATTTCTGGTGTGCAATCTAGTGATTCAACACTTACATACAACACCTGGTGCTCATCACAGGAGGTGCCCTCCTTCATCCCCATCATGTATTTTACCCATCTAGCCACTCCCTCCCTCTGATAACCATCAATTTGTTCTCTATAGTTAAGAGTCTATTTCTTGGTTGGCCTGCTTCTCTCTTTTTTTCCCCTTTGCTCATTTTTTTAATTCCGCATATGAATGAAATCATATGGTAATTGTCTTTCTCTGACTGACTTATTTCACTTAGCACAGTATTCTCTAGCTCCTTCCATGTTGTTGCAAATGGCAAGATTTCATACTTTTTTATTCTATTCTATGTAATATTCTATTGCATATATATACCCTACCTCTTTATCCATTCATCAGTTGATGGACACTTGGGTTGTTGTCATAATCTGGCTATTGTAGATAACGTTGCTATAAACATTGGGGTGTGATCCAGCAATTGCACTATTAGGTATTTACCCAAAGGATGCAAAAAATACTGATTCAAAGAAGTACATGCACCCCAATGTTTATAGCAGCATAGTCAACAGTAGCCAAACTATAGAAAGAGCCCAGATGTCCATCAACTGATGAATGGTTAAAGATGCAGTGTGTGTGTGTGTGTGTGTTTTATATATTTTATATCTTATATAATATATATAATGGACTATTACTCAGCCATCAAAAAGAACGAAATCTTGCCAATTGCAGCCATGTGGATGGAGTTAGAGTGTAGTATGCCAAGCGAAATAATTCAGAGAAAAACAAATACCATATGATTTCACTCATATGTGGAACTTTGGAAACAAAACAGATGAACATTTGGGAAGGGAAAAAAAGAGAGTGGAGAGGGAGGGAGAAAACTGTAAGAGACTCTTAACAATAGTGAACAAACAGACAGTTGATGGAGGGAGGTAAGTGGGGAATGGACTAAATGGGTGATGGGCATTAAGGAGGGCACTTATTATAATGATTACTGGGTATTGTATGTAAGTAATGAATCACTAAATTCTACTCCTGAAACCAATATTATATTATCTCAACTAACTTGAATTTAAAGAAAAATTTGGAAGAAAAAATAAATAAAATAAAGTAAAATAAACATCAGGGGACATGTATCTCTTTGAATTAGTATTTTTGTATTCTTTGGGTAAATACCTAGTCGTGCAATCATAAGGTAGCTCTATTTTTAACTTTTTGAGGAACCTCCATACTGTTTTCCAGAGTGACTGTACCAGCTTGCATTCCCACTAACAGGGCAAGAGGCTGCCCCTTTCTCCACATCCTCACTAACACTTGTTGTTTCTTGTGTTCTTGATTTTAGCCATTCTGACAGGTGTGAGGTGGTGTCTCACTGTAGCTTTGTGATGTACCTCCCTGATTATGAGTGATGGAACATCTTATCCTGTGTCTGTTGGCCACCTGTGTGTCTTCTTTGCAGAAATGTCTGCTCATGTCTTCTGCCCATAATTTTAAAAAGTTGTTTAACATGTGATGAGATCCATGAAAGGGGGGCAAAGGGAGCACCAAAAGGGCCCCAAGAAAAGTGTGGCCAGAGGAGGCTGCCAGGAGGAAGTTCATTTGCCCTGGATCTTGAAGAGGGGGCAGAGTGTGAACGGGAGTGCTGCGAGAACCAGAAGAAATGTCAGATGTAAAGGAACTTGGGAAACTACTAAATGTAAGAGGTTGCTTAGTTCAATAACAAATGTCTCCTCAAACCAAAATCAGGAAGACCAGAACAATGTGGTGGGATGGGAGAGAGTCCACATGGATATCTGTACCGCTGGAGAGAGCGGTCAGGGCTAGCCCCTGGAGACTGGGGTCTGTGTGCTCCAGGGGGCAGGCCGCAATGTGCCAGAGGTAGGCTCAGCCCTTAGTTCACTGTTGGGCACATAGAAAGTACTAGATAAATGTTTTTCCAATGAATGACATGTAAACAAAGGCTCCGCTAACAGACCTGAACCTGAACAATGACTTGGAGCCCCAGAGAGGACCCGGGGCTGGCTCCAGTTCACACTGCAGAGGAGCCAAGCACAGTCCTGGAGAGCTGAACTTGGACACATTCTATCACGCAGCTCGAGCTGCCCTGGGGGCGCCATATAACTTTACTGTAAGCTCGTGCAATAACACAGGCAAATGGAATAACAATGTAAAGTTGGCTTTAATTAAAATGAAGGGTGTTTGCCTCTCCCTCCTTTTTGTCCTAAGCCAGGGCAGCCCGCTGAGCTGTGCAGAGCAATCAGAAGAATGTTTCCAAAGCAGGAGGCAGCCCCCGCCCCGCCCCCCCTTGAGCTTCACCAACATTGGAGCAGCCCTCCCTCCTCCCCAGCCTCCACCACACTCCCTTCTTACACAATCCACATGGCAGAAAGGCACGAAGAAGGAAATCCGGAGTGGTGATTTCTTTCTGAGGACATCAGGAAAGGAGAGCAAAGTGTTGTCAAGCTGTGTGGGGAGGGGAAAGGGCCCCAGTTCCAGAGACCTTGTCCACTTTGCCATTCTATTATTGCCTCCTGAGCTACTGTGTGCCAAGCTTTGTGCCTGGCGCTGAGGTTCCTCTCAGAGGACTCACGGTCTCATCCATGCCAAAGAGGTATCCACTCAGGGAAACATGAAAAAGGCATGAATCCAGGGGTTCATCTACATGTCCCGACATTTGGAAGATAAAGTTAATGTGAAGAATTTGCTAACTGGGGAGAAGGACCACATGCAAAAGGACTGAGAAAGATGGCACTGTGCTGGGCACGTTATAGACTTACTATCCTAGGCCCTAGCCTGAGGTGTGCCCAGAAATGTTTAACCATAGGAAGTTGCTGCTTCTAGCAAGAGTGGAGCCTTGATTGGTAGGCTTTGCCAATTGCCGTGGTATAAATTCTCCCGCTGTGTCAGATTTCAAGATACCAACGAGATGTTCACCAGCTCATGAAATTCCTGAAAAGGTAACGGTCAGGTCCTACCCATCAGCAGTCATCTGGGGCTGGCTGAGGGAAATTCTGGACACTAACACCTCAGCCCAGGACTTTCATTCAATAAACATTTACAGAATATCTTTTCTGTGCTTGGCATTTTGCCATGAGGTCTCAAATTCATTAATAATAGTATCTTAATAATTATAGCTAACATCTACTTAGAGTTTACCATAGGCCAAGTTCTCCTCTAATGGTTTTTCACCAATCGGTGCATTGAATTCCTATGACAACTCTATGAAATAAACTCTGCGGTTGTTCCCATTTTGCAGAGGAGAAAAATGAGGCTCATGGAAAATAACTTACTTGCCTCAGAGCACGCAGCCAGTAAGAAGCAGTGGTACAGCACTGTCCCGGTTGAATGCCCTCCCTACATTTGCATTGTTTCCTGCATCGTGAGTCCAACATTCTCCAGGCAGAAGCCAGAAATGCCTCATCTTCAGACCCCTTTGTGGCTCGGGCTCAGACCAGTGACCCAGGGGGCATGGATAAGATACACCTATGTGACCCCTGGGTTCAGAACGAGGCCACCAGGTCGGAGGGCTGATCCTGTGACCAGGGCAGTGCCAGAGGCATCCGGATCTTCAGGGACAGCAGGGACAGAGCCTCTGGCATCCATGTCTGAATGCCAGAGAGACTGAGTGAGGGGACAGTGGTGTTTTCACTGAAAATTCCCCCACAGTTTCATCAGGCCTCACTCCTGGGACCCTCCAGAAATTCTGCAAGCTGGCCAACATCCTGTAATACATTTCCTCTCTGCTTAAACCAGCTATAATAGACAATGGCTGGTGGGATCCAGGATTCAAAGTCGGCTCCAGAACTCAGGCTTTGACCCCCCAATGCCAAACAACTTCATTTTCTCCTCTCTGCAACTCTGTAAATGACACTCTACTCCCATTTCACAGGCGAAGAAATGAAGTCTAAAAGAGATCATGCCAAACAAATTTAAAAATAAAAAATAAGAGAGATCAGGCCAGCTGCCCGGGAGCACACAATAAATTGAGCCACATGAAACTATTGCTATTCAATAGCTTTGGGCCTAGAAATAGCCATTTCACACAGTTCAACTTAACAGAAATAGGATTTTAGTCTAGAACTTTCTGACTCCAAAACTCTTGCAGTCTCTACTATCTCTACTTCCCCACCATCAAACCTGCTTGCGGAGTCTACTGGATGAGAAGCCGCACTCGGGGGGTCCAAGTGGAGGAGGTGAGGAATGGAGGGGCTCGCCTCCCCAGGGCCAGAAGACATGCAGACAGTCGGCCACGCCCTCAGTCTGAGTCGGGGCACGAGCACGTGCCCTTGGGTGTGCCCGGCCCTGAGCCTCTCTCACTTCCGGGGAGGGCACTGAAGGAGAGGGCTCGGTCCTTGCCTACATGAGCTTAGGTCAAGAGTTTCAGCATGGGCAGTCCTGAAGGGAAATGACACAGTGAGAAGAACGACGCACCGCCTGGCCTTGTGCAGAAGGAAGGCCTGCTGAGGGCACTCCTCTAGGGGCCGGAGGGCGGCCTTAAGGGAGCCATAGGCCATGGGTGAGAGAAGGGCCTGGGCATCAGGCCGTAGGACCAGCAAGAGCAGAGGCAGAGGCAGGGCCGAGAGTGGCTGCGTGAAGAGAAAAAGGAAAGGGGCTGAGGTGAAGCAGAGGGTGTGTGATGGGGGCAATAAGAGACCAAGGGGAAAGAAGATGCCATCCACTCGTTCTCCAGCATTTCCTGGGCCCTCGGTCTGTGCCAGGTGCTGTGCTAGGGATGCGGCCGGAAACACACAGACCCAGGCCCTGCCCTCCCGGGCCTCAGCACTCCGCAGGGAAGCCATGTACTCCCCAAGTAAGGACCCCATCACTAGCTAATTGCAGTCGCCCTAGAGGTTGTAGATACCAAGTTCAGGGAGCCATGGCAGCATCCACTAGAGGGATGAGACCTGAAAGAAGAAGACAAGGAAGGCCTCCTGAGGACATGAGAAACCTGGAGGATGATAGCAAACAGGGAAGGGGGAGCGTCTGACACAGAGGAAGCAGCACACGGCAGGGCCCTGAGTGGGAAAGAGTTTGTCATTTAAGGAACCAAAAGCCAGCCGGTGGGGCTTGAGGACAAGTTAGGAGGGGCCACCGGGAGCCACACGGCACATGGCCTGGTGGGTCACAGTAAAGAGTGTGCATTTTATCCAAAGAACCATGGAAAGTAGTGGAATCAGCTCTGTCTGTTCCTAAGGCTCTGGGGAGAAGGGACTGGGGAGAAGGAGTGCCTGCCCAGAGAGGAAACTGGTGGAGGAATTCGATGGAGTAGGGATGCGGCCTGGCCAGGGCAATGGCAGGGGAGGGATGTGGAGCCTCCCGTGATTATCCCGAGGAGGAACTGACTTCGCCCAGCAGTGTAGCACGGATCACCGGGCCCCTTCATCAGCTCTCCCGTCCAGACCATGAGGCCGGAACAGGACCTGACCCTCAGGGCTGCCGGAAGTCGTGCCGGGAGCTGATGCCCTAGGAAGCCTGTGAAACGGTGACTTAGCTCCGGGCCTGGTGTGGTGGGAGCTGGGAATCCTATCTTGACTGCAGTCCGTTGCAGAGCTCTCTCTTAGGACATCATCTAGAGATACCAGGTAGGCAGCAGGACATCAGGAGAACAATCTCCTGCACTGGCCCTTTCCACGGCTGCGCACCAGGCATGGGCACTGAGGCTACTCCCAGCTCCCGGGAAGAATACTGGCAAAGCGAGTGGCTTTGGCAGTGCCCCTGGAGACGCCAAGCAATTCCTCCCAACTTTGACCCCGGCAGTCTCAGCTGGTGGCCTTTCCTCGATTCTCAGGGGAGCCAGGCCTGAGTCAGCTCCTCCAGGCCCTGAACCTGTCTGAGCCTTCAGACCCCTGGCTTAGGCTGCTAAGCCCCAGCTCGTGCTGACAAATCCCTTCTAATGGGGAGATCAACCTTTCAATACGACTGCTGCTGCTCAAGAGACACAGCTCAGACAGCAGGACAGTGGGCGTCCCAGCACCAGCAGCCTCTCACAGCCTCTGCGCTTGTCACCACCCACTCCAGCAGCTGCCGGGGCTTCAGTGCCCCAGCTTATCTGAGCCATAGGCTGGGAGCCCAGTGGGGAGAGAGCGGATGAGCAAAAAATCTGGTCCCTGCAGGACTGAGAAGAATAGGCTCATGTCAAAAGGAGCTCTAGAGTCCTGGAGCAAGGGGACGCTCACCTCAGGGCCTTTGCGCTTCCCTCTGACCTCCTCCAGATATCTGCAAGTCTTGTTCCATCACCTCCTTCCAGTCTTCATTCAAAAGTGATGATCTCAGGGTGTCTGGGTGGCTCAGAGGTCGGTTAACCATCTGCCTTCAGCTCAGGTCATGATCCCCAGGTCCTGGGATCGAGCCCCATGTTGGGTTCCCTGCTCTGCAGGGAGTTTGCTTCTCCCTCTCCTTCTGCCCCTCCCACTGCTCACATGGGCTCTCTCTCAAATAAATAAATAAAATCTTCTTTTTTTTTTTAAGTGCGATGTTCCCAGGAAAGCAGTCCCTAACTACTCCAACTTAAAATTGTAAGCACAACCCCTAGGCGCTCCCTAGCCCCCTTGCCGGCTTTATTTTTGTTCACAGGAACACCACCTGCCATGTTATATTTTATATCATTTGTAATTGTCTGTCTCCCTCCACTAAAGAGAAAGTCCACGAAGGCAGAGATTCCGTCTCTGTTGTTCACTGAGGAATCCCCCCAGCTAAAGCCTAGAACAGTGCCTGGTACACAATGGACAGTCAATAAATATTTGTTTGTTGATTGACTGATTGATTAAAAGGTTGTCTCTCAGGGCGCCTGGGTGGCTCAGTGGGTTATAGCCTCTGCCTTTGGCTCAGGTCATGATCTCGGGGTCCTGGGATCGAGCCCCCATCGCGCTCTCTGCTCAGCGGGAAACCTGCTTCCCTTCCTCTCTCTCTGCCCTCGTCTCTGCCTACTTGTGATGTTGGTCTGTCAAATGAGTAAATAAAATGTTTTAAAAAAAAAGGTTGTCTCTCAGGCAGGTCCACTGGACTCAGAATCAGTGTCCACAGCTTAAGGTCTAATTCTCCCTTATGTCCTTTATCAAATACTCCCTCTCTCTAAAAAGCCTCCATTTTCACATTTATGAAGTGAGGGTTATGTCAGCTACTCAGTTCCCAAAGCCAAAGGAGGCTTTGAACACCTTTTTAATACAGCAAATTACTGTTATATTATTGTCTAAATAATGTTATTAAATATATAAAGGAGGGGCAGAGAGAGAGAACAGTAGGAAACTAAGTAGGGGAGGGCTTGCTGAGAGCTCCCAGAGAGAAGTCTGATTCATCTCTGAGGCCCCAGGAGCAGACACCAGGGAGGTCCCTCCCTGGGCCTGAGCCCACTCTGAACACAGTATGCTCAAGCAGGCTTGAATCACCTTCCTGGCGGGACACCTCTGTCTCCTGAAGGGGAACTTTCTATGGAGCTGCGAGAACCCAGAGGCCATACCCACATGGTCCATGTATCTTGGAGAAGAGGAGGGCCTCCAGGGAGCAGTCGGCATTCTGAATCCAGAACAGATCTGCCAGGTCCCCTCACCAACACAGAGGTGGGTTAAGCAGGACCCTCTGCTCCAGGTCTGCCCACTCCCCCTTACCGTGCCCGACAGACACCCACTGATCTTTAAGACCTGGATCCAGGGGTGCCTGGGTGGCTCAGTCCGTTGAGCATCTGTCTTCAGCTCAGGTTGACTCTCTCTCTGTCAAATAACTAAAATCTAAAAAAAAAAAAAAAAGACCTGGATCCAAACTCACCTCCTTCAAGAAGCCTTCCCTGACAAGTCCTCCCCACCTCACTGCACCCTGGGTAGAACTGATCACTCCCTCATTTGCACCCACTGGGTCCCATTCAGTCATTCGTCCCCCCCACATGCAAAGAAGCTTCTGGAATATCCACTACACACCAGGACATCCACTGCCCAAGGACTGGGGCTGAGACAGCAGAGGGGACAGATGAAGGCCACAGCCTGCCCTCACAGAGGTTATAAATGCTACACACTATCCTCTCAGCCCCGTGGAGTCATGTCAGCTCTCCCACCGCACTGTGGGCTCATTAAGGCCAGAAGCCCTGCGCGATCCTGATCCTTGTCTTGCTGCACAATAGCCCAGGGCTCTTATATAATTGGCAGTGAATAGGGAGAGGCTTCTGAGCCCCCCTGAAAACCCCTGAACTCCAGGTCCACCCCAGGCCTACCGACTTGGGCTCTGCCGTGTGACAGGGTCCCACATTCAGGTTTGAGAAACACAGTTCGAAGCTACAAGGCAGACAATGCCGGCCCTGCCATCATCCCAAGAGAGCGAAGGGTGTCGCAGGGGATGACTAATGTGAAAATGTTTGGATTCTTGGAATATGCCGGAAAAATGAGAAGGACTGCTCGGATGAGTCCTGTGATTAATAATAGCCCTTGAAGAAAAGCCGCTTTCGAGTTCTGTTCTTCAAACTTCCTGAAATGCTGTTCAAATGTGCTATTAAAAGTCAGGTTCTAGTCCACTTAGTTTTGTAAACCCCAAGTCTTTTAAACAGAAAGGAGTCTGGGCTCCAGGACAGGAACACGGGCCCTGCTTATGATGGTTGCCATGGGCATGATTGAATGCAAATTTCTTTCCCACAGCACCCGGCCAACTGATTGATCCTCGGGAAGGAGGAGATGCTGGGAACCCAGTTCCTCAGAGAAAGGAAAAACTAAGTAGAGGCAGAGGGTGGAAAAAGACAACCATGGGGTTTCACGCTGGTTTGTGAGGCTGTACTGCGCGCCTGTAATCTTCTGCCTTTCAGCCTCTGCCAAACCACGTGGAAGGAAAAGAAGGGCCCCGGAGAGAAGGGAGCAGACTCGAGTGGAGAATTACCTCAGCCCGAGGCCCAGCCGGTGGACTGCGCAGAGCCGGGGGTCCCTCAGGGGGCGGCCACGGCAGCAGCTCGGGGGGTGGGGGGGGGGACGCGGGAGCTTGCAATGCAAGGCTGATCCGAAGCCAGGGCCGCCCAACAGCCCCTGCAGCTTTTGGTCCCAAGATAAAGGCGAAGAGGGAGTTAGGCAGATGCATCTTGGACTACCGCTTGGGCAAGAGAAAGCAAGAACTGTAAGGAGACTGGGTAGGTACGGATCAGCAGTCAGGTCTGGTGAGAAAAGCAGTAAAGAGCAGGTGTGAGAGGCACCGGTCCTCCCACTGTGCTGCCTCCCCGGCTTACGTCGGTACGCTCAGGCTGGCCCCGCAGGGTTGGCCTCTCCAACGAGCAACAGGAAATGAACATCCCAAAGTTGGAGGAATTTTCCAGCTAGGTCTCGAACCTATGGCCCGGCCAATGAACTCTGAACCTAGCTTTACAGTCTCTTCTGCTTCTCCTTCCTCTTTCCAGCTATGAATGTCTTAGCCCTCCACCTGGCTCATGCTGCTCACTCCCAGCGTGACCTCTGAACCCGTCAAAACCACAGCACGGACACCCTCGGTCTCAGTCAGTCAGTCATCAAGCACTCCCCGGCACTTTCACTGGACCAGACCCCAGGCCAGACGCGGAGGTGAACTAGCCCTGGAGGCCTCCCACAAGGCCTTCAGGGGCTGTGGGCCCACAGGTATAAGAGGCGCGTTGCACCTCCCCCGTAACCAGAGGCATGCAAATCAAAACTGTGAGACACATTTTCTCCCCCATCAGACTGTCAGTGTAAAAGTTGAGTAATACCAAATGCTGGCAAAGACTCTGGGGACCTGAAAACCTGTGCCCGCCCGAGGTTCCATTAGGCAGAATGAAGGGAAATTAAATCCAGCTCGGATCCCTCTGGGCAACGCTCCTCCTGGCTGTTCACCGCCAAGAAACTCCTGCTCTGGGTCTGAGGGAAAAGCTATGAGAACGTTCGGTGGGACGCTCCCGAGGGGCCAGGGGTCACAGGAGAGCGGGTCCTGAAACCGCAGCGTGGGCATACAGCACACACGCCCTACGCCATTAGAGGCCATGGACGGGATGCCAGAGGGACACAAAGTGATATGGAGAGATCCTAAAAACATGTGTTAAGTGGAAAAAAATAAGAAACAGAAGGTGCTCTGAAGCAAAATACCATTTATATAAATGAAAAACACACACAAAGTAAACAACACCATATATTTTTTCAAAGAAACGTGCATTTGCAAGGTCAGACAGCAAACACATTAGAGTGGGGACATACAGCAAAGAGGGAAATGGGAGGACGGACTGGCCACGAAGCAGTAGGAAAAGCAGCAGAACAGCCAAACCAGAGCCAGGCCTTGCAGGAAAGATGAGAATGATGGTCTGCCGTGCGGAGAAGCCTTGTTAACTAAACTCGCTGCCCCCACCTGAGATTTAAAAAGGAAAAAGAAGGGGCTCCTGGATGGCTCAGTGGTTAAAGCCTCTGCCTTCAGCCCAGGTCATGATCCCAGGGTCCTGGGATCGAGCCCCGCATCGGGCTCTCTGCTCAGCAGGGAGCCTGCTTCCTCCTCTCTCTCTGCCTGCCTTTCTGCCTACTTGTGATCTCTGTCAAATAAATAAAATCTTAAAAAAAAAAAAAAGGAAAAAGAACAAAAGAAGGAATCAGAGTCTAAGCAGAGGGAATCGGAGGCCCAGAGACCCAGAGGGAGCCAGGTCTGTGGGAGGAGCCACAGAAGAGCCGAAGCAGAAGCTGAGGTGGGACTTGCCCAGATTTGGTCTGAGATCCTCTCACAGAACCACAGGTCTGTGGAATGTCATGGGCAGAAGGGACTGCAGAGATCACCTGTGTGCCCTCCCTCCCCCTCACTCCCTCATCTCCAAGGACAAGGAGGCCCTCAGGTCTTTCTTGTCCATAAAGCCCTTCCACACTCGTAACCCACCAACCCCCACCACACTCGCAAGAGAGGAGAGGCAGATGCTAACTCTCCCCACTTACACAGGGGTTCACAGAGGGAGTTCACGGGAGTTTGGAGAATCTTCTTTCCTCAGTTTGTAGAACTCCAGCCATCCTTTCCAGAGGTTACAAGATCCAAAGAAAGTCTTTTTAAGTTGAGTGGAATTAAAGTACATTGAGTTAAATATGCTCATTAGGGTTAAATCCATTTGCATTATGTTCAGTTGAATCTATTCATTCAAAAAATTGTTTTTAAATGCTTACTATGTCTCAGTATGGGCCAGAAGCAGGGAATACAGCCATGTGCAAGACAGTCCCGACCCTCTCAAAGCTAACAGATTAGCAGGAGAGACTAACTTTAAACAAGTCTCTTGGATCTCACACTGTTCTAGCCACACTGGCCTTCCAGTCCCATGAATACACCTAGTTTGTTCTTGCCTCAGGGCCTTTGCACTTGCTGTATCCTATTCCTGAAAAACACTTGCCCCAAATAACCAAAGGTCCCATTCCTTTGTTCAGATGTTGGCTCACATATCACATCCTGGAGAGGTTTTCTTTGACCACCATATTTCTTAATGGCCACAGCACCCTGCTGGATTTGTCATCACTACTTGTATGTATTTTGGAATACATGGGTGACTAAAACATATAAAATCTCTGCCCTCATTGGGTTCGTATTCTAAGGAAATTTACCAAAGGACTGAGATAAATTAAATCAAATCTAGAAAACTTTAGTGAAGGCTAATTGAGTCAAATTGGGTTGACTTATTATGGACCAGGTCGGGGTAACCTGAGCTGCTCTTGGCCCAGGTAATCTGGACTGGGCTTAAAACCGAACCAAGCTGAGCTAAGGTAAACTGAGTTACGTTGGGCTGTGTTGATTTTTTTTTTCAAAATTTTACTTATTTATTTGACAGACAGAGATCACAAGTAGGCAGAGAGAGAGGCAAAGAGAGAGAAGGAAGGAGACTCCCCGCTGAGCAAAGAGCCCGAGGTGGGGCTCAATCCCAGAACCCTGGGATCATGACCCGAGCCAAAGGTAGAGGCTTTAACCCACTGAGACACCCAGGTGCCCCAGGTTGTGTTGATTTAAATTCAGGTTGAGCTGAGAGAGGATGGGGTGAGTTGAGTCAAGGTGAAAGCGTAATGTGTGCTGAAAAAAAACCGTCTTGTACTGAACTGAGTCAAGATGCTAGCTGGATAGATGTAGGATAGGTGGAGCCGAGAGTTGAGTTTGGAGGTTGGGATGAATTGTCCGGAGTAGCATTGGTTTAAACAGGGCTCTACCAAGTTGGGTAGAAGGGAGTTTGGGCTGAGTGTCTGGGCTGTGTCAAGTTGGGTCATCTTGAGTCAAGTTGCCTTAAGCAGAGTTGAATGGAGTTCAGGTTAAAAGAGGTATGACAGCTGGGCTGAGCTAGGCTGAGCTGCTGAGTTGAATGGATCAGGGCTGAGGTGGGCCTGCTCAGACCTGCCAGGTCCTAAAATAATGCCTCCACTGTCAGACCACAGCCTCAGGGGAAAGAGTCACTCATCCATTCCACAGTGGGCTCCGGAACTGGCCACAGCCCTTGGAGGCCTACCTCCCACCAGGCTGGTCATGGCCAAGTCCTCCAGCTCCACCACCTCAAACCATTCACACACACATTCACATTTACACAATTTTTTCAGACATTCATTTCAGACAGGTCCCTCGGAGGTCCCCAAACCCAGATCTGTACACCACCCTCTACCCCAATCGTCCTTCCACAGACCTTGACAGATAGTAACGGGCTGCATGTGCACAGCCTCCTCTCTGCCTGCCTGCCTCCGCACGAGCTCCCTAGCTGTTGTGTGCTTGCAGCCCAAGCTTTAGGGAGACTCAGCTGCAGAGCACACTCAGCCTTCTTGAGCCAGTACACCACAAAGTGGGGCTTCAGGCAGCAGCCCCCAGTCTCTCAATCACTGTCAGGGGCTGCTAGAGCAATATTCCCTCGGCAGCTGGCTCTAGGATGCCGGCAGCAGCACCCAAGACAACACCCTGTGCCCCTCCCAGCTGAACCCCTAGAAAAATCACAGCCATGTCTGGCCAATGGGGCCTTCAAGGATGGAGAGCCTCTTCTCACCCCCTTCTCCTGCCATCCACATACTAACTCCACAGCCGGGCATTCCCAGCCCGAGCCTCCCACCTGTGACTGCCACCACCCAGACTTGTCACTACCTCGCACACTTTGCTGGGGTCCCCGCATCAACTCTTAAAACTGGGTAAGATTTCCCTGGGGCCTTGTGGAGGCCATGACTTCATGAAACACACACACACCCCTCACTGGGATCACCTGCACTGAAAATGAGTCCATTTACACAGATAACAAAACAGGCAGACAAACAAAAAACTGTAGGCTTTTCTCCTCCCAACAGACATTGATACGAAGCAAGGAGAAAGAGCCAAAGGAAGAGGTGGAAAAAAATAAGAAAAAAAGAAAGAAGAAACTCCCAACTATAATCTGTCATTATGAGAGTGAAGAAATGCAAAAGAGAGCCCAAGATACAGGAAATGTTTTTTCTTGTTGAAGATGCAACTTCCCTTCTCCTATCTCCTTCTTAGCCACTCCACTCTTTGGAGACATAGAAAACAGAGGAAAGTAAGGCTGAGCATCCTATCTATTATGAGAGCCATTTCCTGTGAATCGATTAAGATGGAGAGGGCATATATCAAGCACTCTTGTGTGGCAAAACTTGTAGATTGTTTGTGCTCTTTCTGCCCCAGGACCTTTGTACATACTGCTCCCTCTATCTGGAATTCTCACCTGCTTTTACCAACACACCCCTTCTTTCCCTTTGAATAACCAACTCCCACAGATCCTCCAGGCCCCACATAGACGTTACTTCCTTAGGAGTGGCTTCCCTGACTCTCCCCCACCACCACTGGTCACTCTAAGAGCACTCTATACCTTTTTTGTGTGGTATTTGTCACATTTCTAGTTACAATTGATCCTTGAACAACACAGAGGTTAAGGGTGCTGACACTCCTTCCCCCAGTCTGTAGTAAAAAATCCCAATGTAAGTTTTGACTCCCCCAGAATTTAGCTAATAGCCTACTGTTGACTGGAAATCTTACCAATAATACAAATGGTTGATTAACATATATTTTGTACATTACATGTATTATGCACAGTATTCTTACAATAAATAAGCTAGAGAAAAAGATGTTATTAAGAAAATTGTGAGAGGGGTGTCTGGGTGGCTCAATGGGTTAAAGCCTCTGCCTTCAGCTCGGGTCATGGTTCCGGGGTCCTGGGATCGAGCCCCACCTCGGGCTCTCTGCTCAGCGGGGAGCCTGCTTCCTCCTCTCTCTCTCTGCCTGCCTCTCTGCCTACTTGCGATCTGTCAGATAAATAAATAAAAATCTTTAAAAAAAAAAAGAAAGAAAATTTTAAGAAAGATAAAGTACATTTACGTTACTGTACTGTGTTAATGGGGAAAAATCCACATAGAAATGGACACAAGCAGTTCACACCTGTGTTATTTACCTGTACGTATGTGTCTACCTCTCCCATTAGAATGTAAGTTCTGGGGGCACTAAGAGGCTCAGTTGGTTAAATGTCTGACTCTTGATTTTGGCTCAGGTCATGATCTCTGGGTCTGGATCAAGCCCTATGCCAGGCTCTGCACTCAGTGAGGGGTTTACTTGAGAGTCTCTCTCTCCCTCTGCACCTCTGCCCTGCCCTTGCTATGAGCTCGCTCTCGCTCGTTTGCTCTCAAATAAATAAATAAATCTTAAAAAAAAAAAAAAGTAAGCTCTGGAAGGGCTGGGGACCTTGTCTCTATTGTTCATCACTATTGACAGCACCCAGTACATACTAGCTACTCAACTAATATTGATAAATGAATAAATGAATTCAGTACACAAACACACACACACACACACACAGAGAGAGAGAGATGAGAGAAATATTCTGGGAGCCAGGCAGTGACACCCTGGTTCATACAGGGCTGGAGGCAAGCCATGACCAGAACTCAGACTCCCCCAACTGCGGAGCCATGGAACCAGTTCCTCTCCCACATCTGGACAAGCTGGTGTGGTCTCCAAGCGGAGGGTGGGTAAGGTCCAAGGCAGAGGCTGATGTGAATTAGGGCCCCCTGTCTCCCTGCTCCCTCCCTCAGCACTAAAAGTCTCTCCTGCCAAAGTCACTGCCAAGGGCTGGGCCTGGAAACTCCCCCAGCCCTAATCCACTGAATCAACCATCAAAGTCTCACTTGATTACCCACCACAGAATGACAGGCTTGGAAGCGAAAGCAATGAGCCTTCTGTGTATAAGAAACAACTGTTCTGACAATAAGTTCCTCAACCTACCAGGGGGCATTGGCGGGGGTGGGGGGCCCATATTCATCCCAAGGAACCCCTTCCTGTTCTCCTCACTCCCCTTGGAGATGTCCACCTACTATGTGCCAGGCATGCAAGGGCATTTCTGCATTTCATCTTCACAAGGAATGCCCAGAGATAGATACTTATTATGATGTCCATTTTACAGATTAAGAAGATAAGGTTTAAAAAGGTTGAGTAACTTGCCCAGAACCACACAGCCAGAAGAAAAGAGGGGCAGGGATTGGAGCCCAGATCTACAGGACTCCAAAGCCAGTACTTATACCATTTTCAATTCCTCTTCCCTGGGACCTAGCACTGGGCTTAACACACAGTAAATCTCACGGATATTTGTGGGATTCAGTTTCCTGGGATCTGTGGGACCCCACCCCAAAGGCTTGATGAAAATCCCCAAGGGGCATTCTGGAGCCAAAAAGGAACCTGAGTGGCTGGAGCTTCGAAACTCAAGCTCAAGACCAGATGTGCCAGACGTGCACACACGCACGCACACACATGCACACACACAGGCACACTCATGTGCACATACACATGCCTCTTCAATAACAGCAGGACCAGTCTTCATTTTTTCTGTGTGTCTGTACAGAAGGTTCTGCGGCTGAAACCTGTCTGAGGAACAAACCATCACCTCCTGAGCCTGAGCCTCTCCAAGGAAAGTGTCCTTGGTTCCCTCCCCTTCCTAGTGGAACGGGCAGGGTGGCCTCTCCGCTCCTCCCACACCATTCTTTGGTGTCAGAGCAGAACTTTGGGGCTGGGGCTGGGGCTGGAGATGGGTGGGGAAGCACTGGCAGGATTTGGTGAGGTCAAGGGCAAAGGTGGAGAGCGATGTGGATGGGATGAGCCAGAGAGAGAGAGAGGCAGAGTCTGAGGGCAGGGATAGGGGTAGCCCTGCCAAAAGTAGTTAACCTGATTCAAATCATGAGGAAACAGACAAATCCAAAGCAGGAGACATATCACTAAATAATTGATCTAGACTCCAAAAAATTGTCAATGTCATGAAATATGACAAAAACGGAAGGCTGGGAAATATTCTAGACTAAAGGAGGTTGAAGAGACATGACAGCTACAATAAAATGTTCTAGAGGACATCATTTAGCAAATTGGGAAAATGCAAATGTGGGCTAAGTATTAGATAATAGTATAGTATCAAGGTTAAAATTCCAGGGCAACAATTATATTGCGGTCACGTAAGAGAATGTCTTTTTTTTTTACATACTGAAGTCGGAGGGAAGAGGGCTGGTATTTACTCACAGATGGTAGGGGGAGAAGGGAGGAGGACAGCGGAAGGAGAGAGGGGAGGAGAGAAAATACCTTGATGACGGTGGGTGAATCCACAGGAAGGGTAGAGGAGGCTGGTTGATGATTGTTAAAATTTCTCTGTTCTCTAAAATTTTTCAAAATAAAATGGAGTAGGAGGTGGGCTAGAGTGAGAAAATAGGAGAGGGTATCCCCAAAGCAGAGGTGGGTTCCACGAGGATTCGCAGGGGAAATCAGGGGGGCAGGCCTTCTTGGAGGGGGGAAGCAAGTGAGTGGTGGTGGATTTCCTGAGTCAGACACACAAGGCCAGGAAGGAGGTTAGCCATGATCCGGGAGCTCTGAGCAAAGGAAAGGAGGGAGATGAGGTCTAAGAGCAACTCCCGGGGCAGCAGGATAGGTAGCAGTGCTTCTGGAAGAGACAGTGAGACAGAGACAGAGACACAGACAGAGAAAGACATAGAAACAGAGACCGAGAGACAGAGAGATTGGGGCTGGAAGCAGGGAGGAGCTGAAGAGGAAAAGAGGCCTGGCCAAATGCCACAGGATGAGAGCGGGGTCCGCTAGTCTGTGCACAGGTGAGTCCTGGTGACAGGTGGCCAGACCAGGTGGGGAGGGGGTGGGGAGGGCTCATGGGCTTGGACATCAGGTCCCCCTCCGTCCTCGACCTTGCTGTGGTCCACCATCCCACTCTGGTTGGACGCCGTGTGGCAAGGCTGGGAGACGGACTTCGGGCCTCAATGCACCCAGGACTGACCCTACACCACTTGGTGCCTCAGTTGCTTCATCTGTGAAAGAGGGGCAAGAGTTGGGCCTGGATGGTTGCTGCAACCATGAGCCAGTGAGTGGATGCAGAGTGCTCAGAGAGCGCAGAGTCAACATTAGCTCTCACCCTAACAACCCCACCAACAAGTGCCTGCAAAGCGGGGTTGCACGGGGTCCCTCAGGCCCCTTGCTGTGCCCCAGTGCTGTTCTTGGTTCCAGTGATGCCGCTGCAGGTAAAACAGACAGAAGGCCCTGCCCTTGGGCCAGACGGACAGCACACCAAGTAGGCGGTGAAAATAGACCGACGATGCACTAGATGGGCTAGATGGCAGATGGGGGGGGGGTGCTATGGAGGTAGGAAAGTAGAAGCAGGGAAATGGAGGACCTGGGGCCATGCAGGAAAGGGCTCACTGAAAAGGTAACCTTTGGGCAGAAACAACAAAGAGGTGTGGGAGAAGGTCTGCCAGACCCTGCGGACACTGTTCTAGGCAGAAGGAAGAGCAAGTGCTAGGTTTCTTGAGCTGAGACCCAACCAGAAAGCCAGAGCATCTGTAAGAATCTTACTTTGACGGGAGCCTGGGTGGCTCAGTGGGTTGAGCCGCTGCCTTCGGCTCGGGTCATGATCTCAGGGTCCTGGGATCAAGTCCCGCGTCGGGCTCTCTGCTCAGTGGGGAGCCTGCTTTCTCCTCTCTCTCTCTCTGCCTCTCTGCCTACTTGTGATCTCTCTGTCAAATAAATAAATAAAATCTTTAAAAAAAAAAAAAAAAGAATCTTACTTTGAGTGGCTGGGAGGCTGCTGGAGGGCTGGGGGCCCAGGAAGGGCATGATCCCACAGCCGTTTTAACAGATCATTCTGGCTTCAGGGTTGAGGCCAGAGCGAGGGAACAGGAGCAGGAGCAGAGAGACCCGTTAGGAGGGTCATTAAAGAATCAGGAGAGAGATGACGGTGTGTTAGACCCTGATGGGAGCAGGACCACATTTCTAAAGGCAAAGTCTAGAGGGTTCCTGACAGAGGATCACACAGCCCTCCCTCCTGGTTGTGGTGAAGTCTAGAGAAATGTGGAGGCAGGGGGTCCCTGTTTCTGCCACGTCACCCCAGGCCAGCCCTGTTGTAGCAGATGTAGTTAGTAGGTGTTGGATAACTGGGACTTGTTAGGACGGATGGAAGGCACCTAACAGGTGCCAGCTCTTCATTAAAAGCCCCTCTCTGTGGCCAAGCAAGAAAGAAGTGTCCCTGGGGCCAGTGAGCCCCTCCCTACCACTCCCTGCCCGGATAGGACCTCAGAGGCCACAGGTTACGGAGAGGGAGCTCACACCCTGGCAAAGATTGATGCCTTTTAAACAGACCCAGAGTGAGAAGGACAGAGAAAGTCAATATTTGTCCGAGCAAGCCAAACAGGCATGCTCGCCCAGGAATGTGAGGGAGGGAGGCCCCGCACCCGGAGAACATTATTTCAACAGACAGATATTTGGAAACCGTCGTTGTCCTAGATATGGGGGGAGGGGCAGTTCATCCAGCCCTCGATCCTGCGAGGGGACGGATGGGACCAGACTGAGCTGAGCGGTGAGGGGGCAGGGGGCCCGGGGGCGAGGGGAGGGTGGGGAGGGCGAAGGTGGACTCACAGTCACCGCAGGAGAGCTGGCCCACTGCTTCTCCTGCCTGGAAATCCAGGTTCAGGGAGGGGAGGGGATTTGAGCCCAGACATCCAGGTAACCCCCACCCGGGCAGTTCATCCTGTCTTTCAGACCGAATTGCAGACGTCTTAGGCTGGGCATTCCATGCTCTAGACCCTGCTGACCTGTCCCCTCTCGCCCCTTCTCACTCCAGCCAATCAGAGCAGCGTACAGCCCCCAACGCCAATGCCTCGTTTATTTTCCCGATGCTCCTGTCCACACCATTCCTCTACCTGCCGCAGCTTTTAACCAAGACGTGCTCTTCAAAACCTGGTTCAAGTTTCACCACCACTGGGCAACTTCTTGTTTTGGAATTAA
Source organism: Mustela putorius furo (assembly GCF_011764305.1). Lineage (NCBI taxonomy): Eukaryota > Metazoa > Chordata > Mammalia > Carnivora > Mustelidae > Mustela > Mustela putorius. The sequence continues at coordinate 37,034,664 of NW_025422005.1, read as the reverse complement.
GAGCTTGAAGCCTGACACCAGGGTGCTCCGGCTTTACAGGCAAATCCCTTAACCTTCGTAAACCCAAGTTTTCTCATCTGTGACACCAGCTCAGTGGGCTGAAGAACGCCCCCCACGAAGACATCAGAGTCCACCTCCTGGACATCTATGAAACCGTCACCTTACGTGGTAAAAGGGACTTTGCGGGTGTGATTAACTGAATGATTTTGGGGAGGGGAGACGATCCTGGATCACCTGGGTGGGCCCAACATGGTTCCAAGGATCCCTAGGAGAGAGAGGTCTGAGTCTCTAAGGGGTAGATGTGGTGGCAGAAGCAGAGATGGGAGTGGGGCGGATGCCAGGAGCAGCAAAATGCAGGCAGCCTCTCTCCAACCTCAGAAGGCAGGGTGATGGACTCTGCCCTCATGGCTGCTAGCAAGCCCTGGCCATGCCAAAGCATTGACCTCAGTCCCGCAAAACTGGTTTTGGACTTCTGACTCCAGAACTCTAAGATAATAATTAGGTCTTGTTTTAAGCCACTAAGTTTATGGATTACCAAAGGAACCCATTTGTTGTTACAGCAGCAACAGGAAATGAATTCAAATAGGTCTAACACTCAGGCCTCCCCACAGGGCTATTGTAAGAAGGGAACAGCATTCCACACACAGACCCCTTAGCCTGGCTTCTGACACTGAGAAAGGGCTCCGGGGGATTCAGGTGTCTGACCCCTCCACGATCCCTGTCACCTCCCTCTTCTTTACTTTCCCGCTGACATCTCTGTCTGTCCTGCAGACTGTGAGCCGTTCGAGCAGCTCCCAGGCTTGGGATCCCCAACTCTGGCACAGAGCAGGTGCTCTACACACAGCGAGCAAATGAATGAATGAATGAGTGAAGTGCCACTTGTCTGTACGCAAGGTGGCTTTAATCACACAGCAGAATCCTAGACAGAGGAAGACAAAATTCTTGAAGCCATGGGACCAAGCCTCAGAATCCAAACGCCAGAAGAGATCTCTGGAAATGGTTGGATCATTCCTGCAGGGCGGACAGCAAGGTGTCCAATCATCCAACGGGTCTAGTCTCCACTCTGAATTTCCAGGAGGTTTATCCTGGAGAACAGTATGAGAAGCGGTGCCCAGCGATCATTTTCTATCTGCAGAAGCAGTCTACACAGCTGGCCGCTGCCTCCAGGCTAGGGGTGGGGGAGCGGGGGTGTCCTGGCAACACTTGCGATGGGCAGCTGCTGGCGACGGTGAAGCAGACGGTCACCATGCAGTGGCCTCCACTATGCGCCAGACATGGTATAAAGCACCTACATCAGTATTTCGTTTCATGCTCAAATATCTATTATTATTCCTATTTACCAAGGAAGAAGTTGAAGTTTTGGCAGGCTTCACACAATTGCCCTTGGTCACACAGAGCGCAAGCATTTGGGCCAAGATTTTAACCCCCATCTGTTGGCCTTGAGAGCCCATTCTTACAACCACCAGCCGTTACTGCCGGTCCAACCCCCGTGTGCTCAGACTGCATGTCTTCTGTAGAAGTGCATAGGACCTTGGGACAGACGCCTGGCATGCTTGTCCGTGTCCCCATCCAGAGCCACTTGACAATATTACGTGTCAGATCTGCTCTAGGTCAGGATTTGCTCCGTTCTCCATACACCGGGTACGGAGACATGAGCCAGCCCAGTGGGGACCACAGATCCTGAACAATCACCACAGGGTAGTAAGGGCAGGGACAGTGGGGCACAGGAGGCCATGAGGACCCAGTTGTGGGCATCTAAAACTGAGGAGCATCAGACATAAAGTTTTCTTGGTGACAGCCAAACACATGGTGGGTTTGACCCATTTTGGAAGGGGCCACGCCAAGTCAAGGAAACCAAATATACAAAGACCCGGAGGTAAGAGTACAGTACATTCAGGAAAACACAGGTCATCTGAGTGACCAAAGGGGAGTCGTGGAGGGAGTGACAAAGCTCAAGCAGGGATCAGAGATAGAGTTCAGCATGAAGGATGCTCTGGGCCCTAAGGGCAATGGGACCTTATGGAAGGAGTTGTAAGCAAGGTAAGGACTTGGTGAAATTGTGTTACCTTTAAGAAATAAAAATAATATAATAAATATACAACAACATGTCTCACTTATCCAGTACTTTGTTACATCTCAGCCACTCTTCAAAGCACCCAGACATGAATTAATTTACTTACTCCCTATGGCAACATCATTACTAAAGTATAATGTCCCCAGTTTACAGAGGAGGAAATTGTAGCACAGAGAGATTGAGTCCCTTGCCCAAGATCACACAGCAATTAAGTGGCAGAAATTGGATTTGAACCCAGGCAATCTGGCTCTAGAGCCCTGGGGATCCTATACTGAGCTCTTGTCCTAGAACAAGGCAGCTCCAGGACCCCATCAGGACAAAGCAAAGAGGAGGTGTTCAGGAATTCTGTGCTAGCTGCCTAGCCAGCAGGCCTGTTCCCCCAAATGGCTCCAAGTCCAAAGCAGCCAGTCAGCTCCATGCATCTCCCTTGGACTCCCTCTGCCCCGTGCTCCCACACCCAGTGCTGCAAGTTCTCAGGGCAGCGCCTTATCATCTCCCTGGATTTTTCTAGGGCTTCTCCCAGCTCCGCTTTTCAGGAAGCCCCTTCTGCTCTGCTGCAGATCCTATCTTCCTGCGTGTTTCCTATTAGCAAAGCGATTAGCACTCATCTATTTGCATAAGCACAGAGGCCCCCCAGAGCGGTGAGAGCCGAGCCTCTGCTGGTGGGAGAGGGTCTCCCTTTGCAGAACCTGCCTTGTGCCTTATCTCCAGGGGGTTTGGCTTCCTCCCCCTTAAAGTAAGGGTACTGGGGCACCTGGGGGGTTCAGTCACTGAGGATCTGCCTTGGTTGGGCTCAGGTCATGATCCCAGAATCCTGGGATCGAGCCCCACTTCGGGCTCCCTGCTCAAGGGGAAGCCTGCTTCTCCCTCTCTCGTAAGTGTTCCCTCTCTTGCCATGTCTCTCTCTGTCAAATAAATAAATAAAATCTTTTAAAATAAATAAATGAAATAATAAAGTGAGGGAACCGAGATCCCACACTTGTCGACCTGCCCTCATACGTGATGACAGACTGGTGGCGGCGTGTATGAACCATGTGCCATCAATACACTGCCAGACATGGGACTGGGACTACTATCGCTGGGATTATCACTTCCATCCAAAGTCAGGGAATTCGAAGAAAAATAGGTTGAGTGAAAATTCTATTTTGTCGTAGCCATTCTGAGCAGCAAAAAGGAACAAAACCACATTAACCACCAGGAGGCTAAGGCTTGGCAGCTGCTAAGCCAAGAGCTCCCACATGTTCTCTCATTTAATTCCCACAATTTCTCCATGAGATAAGATTTGTCCCCATTTTTACAGATGGGAAAATTGAGGTACAGAAATGTGAGGTCATTTAACCAATGGTCTTGTAAGTGACTTTGAACCCACATCTGCCCAGCTGCATAGGCCTGGTCTTGCTCTGCTGAACACACTGCCCCCAGAGCCAGGCCACCTCTTAAGTGCACGGAAAGCGGTGAACTTCCGTGACGCTGCTGCTCACTGCCGCTCTCATGCCACACATGAGATGGACCACCAGCAAGTATTGTATAAAACAATGCAAATCAAACAAGCACTTTTTAGGCTCTTACTAGATGCCAGCGCTCGCGTGAATTCAATCCTCACAACAACTCTATAAGGTAGGTCATTCCCATTTCACTGATGAGGAAACTGAGCCACAGAGAAGAGGAGAGATTTGCCCAAGATTATACAACTAGTCAGCAGCAGAGCCAGGATTTGAAGCTGGGTAGTCTAGCCCTACACCTTATGCCCTTAACCTTAATTCTACATACCATCCTGGAGAGGCCGAGAGGTGAGACACATCCCCCTACCTGTCTGTCTGTCTGTCTGTCTGTCTCTCTCTCTCTCTCTCACACACACACACACACACACACACGCGCGCGCACATACACACACACACACACACACACACACACACACACACGGCAATCCCAACAATCCAGGCCACTAGGCAAGCTCCCACCCAGACACACCTTCTACAGCACAGTCTCTGGGATGTCCCTGGACGAGAAGACCTAGGAAGAGGTACGAGCCCAGGTTCCAAGGTGCCAGGTTCCCAGAGCTGTGGAAGGAGCCACTGCCGAGGCACGGGAGGTCACGCAGCCTTGGGGCCCCACTTCCTTTCAGACCCCGCTGCTACTCAAATCCCATGGGCCTCAGATTGTGCTCATGATACGAGGCCGTGTGGCTGCTTTCTGGATCCCTCCCCATAGTCCGTCTGTTACCCTTTAGAAGGGTCTCAGGTCTTGGCTAAGCTGTAGAAAAGCAGCCACAAACTTCCCTGTACCAAGCAGACCTATGACCCCAACGTTCAGCTGTCTTTGAGGAGCAAGAATGAGGAGACTCGGCACTTTGAGAAGTACTCCAGGCCCCTCAACCTTCCCCTTGCACAGATCCTGGGTGTCGGGGCCCTGTGCCTCTTCTCCAGGGACAATCTGGGAGCCAGCAGGCCCAGGAAATGCCCAGCCCTCCCTCCATCCAGTGCCCAGACCTCACAGTCATCCACTCAGCCTCAGCATCCCTCCCAGACTTAGGGGTTCCTGGGAACCCCAACACAGCAGCTCCAACACCAGCGACCTTTGTGGATGACAAAGGCTTTCTAGGACTCTGCCTCCAGGGAGCAGAAAAACTCGCAGTACTGAACCACAGACAGAGGCTCCATCCGCACAAGCAGCCCAGTTTGGAAAAAGGAGGAAAAGAAACTCCTACAGGTGTGACCACTACTGTGGGGAGGTTGCCTGCTACACGCTAAGCCTGGAGACCCAGGCCTGCCTCTTCTGATCACCTAATCCATCCATCAGATGGATACCCACAGGATGCAGAAGCCAGTGAACTGAACACAAGCTCAGAATTCTAGCCTCTGAGTTCCATCCCTAGCACTCTAGGTCACCTTAAGAAGAGCGTTCCTTCCCTGGGCCCCTGTAAACTGAGGGCTTGGCCCCTGCCCCTTTCTAGAACTGAAAGATACAGATGTCAAGGGCTCTGGTGCAGCATGGCTCAGTTCTTGCCAGCCCCAGATTCGTAGAGAAACACTCCCTTGTGGCTAGAGATGATTCTACAAGGTGGTTCCTCCCCCACCCCTCCTTCCAGTTTGCCCACATCTTGTCCCTCCTGGTAAGAAAAGGAAAGAGGCCTCACTCTGAGCCACGCTGAGAAAAGACTCACAGGACATCATGGATCTGCCAGGGGGTGGACCTGTTGGCTGGAAACCCCAAGACCCTGAGCCAAAGCAATTGTCCCCTTAATTAAAGACATGCCCCGGATCATGGAGGTTAGTGAGGACTGACTCATTTACACTTGGACCATGAGCCAGGCTGTGCCAAGGAGCCTGCTCTCCAGCTCAGGGAAGGAGGAAAACCTTTTTATGGAAATGACGAGCTTTTCTCCCCTCAGGAAAAACAATGCTTTTTTTTTTTTCCTTTTCGTGTGTGTGCACGCGCGCACATGCACGCGCATGTGAAATAAACAAAACAGGATTCTGCTGTAAACTCCAAACCAAGAAGTTCAACCTTCATTCTGCCTCCTTCCCCGGGTTTCCTTCCTCTCTGGGAGTATGAGCTGTGGGGACAGTGGGGCATAAATGGACAGGATTCTGCCGGTGAGACTGCAGCTCCCATAACCAGAAGCCCCTGAGATATTCTAGAAGACAGTGGGTCAAGATGAGTAGGAATCACCCCATCCCAAGGCCCATGGCCTCAGACACCCCAATGTTTCTGTCCCATGCTGTCCTGCCCCCTTCTGGATGGAGATTCAGTCCAGTCTAGGGAGGCTCCAATGAGGCCCAGATGAGAAAGCCTCACCTCTGGACATCCCACAACACCTCAGGCTCAGCACAACAGCACTGAACACAGCATGTGCCTCCTCAGGGTCCCCTGCTATCTTGCCAGTCACCTTAGTGAGAAAGCAGCTTTCTCCCAGCTCCTCTCTCTCCCTTACACCACACACCCGGTGGGTCCCTGAGTCCTAACAGTTCAAACTCTAGCAAGCTCACAGATACATCCATTCCCTACACACACACACGCGCGCGCGTGCACACACACGCACAGTGCCACCCCAGCCCAGGCAACTTGCTGGGGGCACTGAGGAGCTTCTAAATGTACTCCCTCATGTGGCCCCGGGAGCTGGGTTAAAACCCAAGTCTGACCAGATTTTTCCCCTGCCTAATGGGCCAGTGTCTCCCCCACAGCCTTGAAGAATGAGACAAGGCCACTTTCGTGGCCTGACAGGCGACTGTGGCCATCTCTCCTGAGAACGCCATCACGCTTCTTGCCTTTATAACTCTCAGCTGTTTTGTGGCTCCCCCACTCCTAGCTGTCACCTTTCAGTCTTTGAACATGCTGTCCCCTCAGCCAGGAATGTCTTTCTTCCTTCTCCTCATGTGGACAACCCCTGTATACTTCTAGAGATGCAGCGCAGGGCCATCACCTGCTTCAGGAGACCATCCCAATGTCCGGGTTGGAACAGAGTCCTCCCCCATTACCTGCCCCAGCAAAGCCCAGGGTGGCCTCTGTCTGAGCACACGGACTGTCCCGTTTCTCATGGTGCATCTTACCCTGGGTCTGGTCAGAGTCTCCCCAGCGCTCAGTAGGAAAAGTTGGGCCAAACTGAGCTACACATTTTCAGACCAATATAAGGAAAACATGAAGTTTGTTCAGTGAGTTCATATGTTGAGTCAAGAAATGAGCTCCATGCACTAGGCTTTGAGCCACATGTATAGGAAGTGGTTGCTTTAATAGAATTACAGAGTAAAGTCAAGACTGATGAATCTTGCGCCTATCAAATGCCACACCCGGTGTGCAGTGATACCTTGAATGAATGAACGAATGAATGAATGATGAGCGGAGTACTAGAGGGACGTTCCAGCTGCCCTTACCCCAGTGAAACACTGACCATCCAGGAGTGACCAATTTTTAATCTCTTTATTAAAAAGTCATGATTGAAGGGGTGCCTGGGAGACTCAGTCCATTAACCCTCTGCCTTCAGCTTAGGTAATGATCCCAGGGTCCTGGGATCGAGCCCCACATTGGGCTCTGTGCTCGGCAGAGAGTCTGCTTCTCCCTCTCCCACTCCTCCTGCTTGTGTTCCTTCTCTGCCAAATAAATAAATGAAATCTAAAATAAAATAAAATGTCATGACTGGAAACTCCACTTCCTTTCCATTCTTCTTTACTATAATATATTCTCCAAACCTTAAAAACAGACTTTGTGTGTGACCAGAATTACATCTGCTCTCTTAGATCCTCGATCCATCTTGTTCTTTCTAGGAACAGGGACATCCTGCCATGTCCCGCTCCCTGCCCCTCACCTTCCTGCTTCACACAGCTAGCCCTATTTGACCTCACTGAAAAGGTCGAGATCCTTCCCTGCTTGCTGAGACAGCCATGGAGAAGGCTCCCTTCCTATACTCATCCTCATAGGCCTTAGCTGTAAGCCTCAGCATTCCTGCCAATGCTTTCCTTCAGGGAGCCCCCAGTCTGACAGGGGAGACTCCAGCCCAGCCCACCTCTAAAGAGAGGGTAATAGGAAACCCTAGCCTCACACACTCACCACAGAAGCAGCAGCTGTAGCTGTAGTCACAGAGAGAGATGGCCTTGGAGGGGCGGGGGAGGGTCCCTGTGCACCCTGTTCCCAGTGACCCAGGCAAAAGGCTTGCCAAGGGCCTCCTCCCACTGAAAGAAGCAATCAGGAGAACCACATGTGAATTTGCATAATATTTGCATTCAATTTGCTTCTGATTTACATAAGTCCGTTAGCCTGGGCCTTCTCTGGGACAGTGCTCTATGTCCATCCTGTCCTGGAAGATATCAGCCTTGTCCCAGCCCCTCTGAAGGCTCCTCTCTTAGCCTGACCATGTCTCCTGGGGAAGGAGTTGGGGGGCTGACTTCCCAAGGGTCAAGCATGCCAGGCTGGCAGGATCCTGTATGAAGACACAGAGCTATGACAGCACCCAAGGAGAGGAGGGAGGAACAGGGAGGTGCCTGACAGTCTCCACATGTCTCCTCTTCCCAAACGTCCCTCCACCGCCCCTTCAGGGAATCACCAACAACGAGACAAGGGAGTGGGGATTCTGACTGGGACAGCCGATTCATGGAAGATTCCATGAAGCAAGTACTTGAGCAGAGCTTTCAAGGAAGAGTAGGGTGTGAACAGTAGAGGGAGAAGTGGTGTGGGACAGAGGTTGCCTGCCCACAGCAGGATTTAGTTTCTCACTCCACAAATGAGACAGATGGGCAGACCAATGACAATGGTGGTGAAGACAGACACAGAGATAGACAGGAGAAAGAGATGCTAAATGATTGCTAAGTAGAAAATGATAGATAAGAGATACACCAGATGACCAAGCCTGGCTAGGTGGTGACGATGACAGGCAGACTGACAGATGCTTTGTGCCAGGTGCCAGGAATGCAGCGATGGGCTAAGCAAGCCCCCCTCCACCCCGTGAGACAGACAAGCAAGCAATTAATTAAAATTCAGAGTGGTGAGCTGTGTGTTAGGGAGACATACAAATTGTTGCAGGAGCACAGTGGAAGGGACTATTAATTCAGCAGGAAAGGTGATGTGGAGAGCCGTGGAAGGGATGGTGTCATGAAAGGGTGACGTTTGAACTGAAAGTCCTGAAGGACACACAGAAGGTCACCAGCAGGGCTGCCTGGGTGGCTCAGTGGGTTAAGCCTCTGCCTGCAGCTCAGGTCATGATCTCAGGGTCCTGGGATCGAGCCCTGCATCGGGTGCTGTGCTAGGCGGGGAGCCTGCTTCCTCCTCTCTCTCTCTCTCTCTCTACTTGTGATCTCTCTCTGTCAAATAAATAAAATTAAAAAAAAAAAAAAAAAAAGAAGGTCACCAGCAGCAGAAGGTACAGGGAAGAACGCTGCAGCCAGAGGAAAGGATCTCAGACATGGCACAACGGTGTGGATGAAATACAAAAAGGTCACGCAGAGAGAATTCAAGAACAGACAAGAAGACTGAACCTCAGGAAAGCAAACCAGGCCAAGGAGGTGCCCACGGACAACTTGCAAAAAGATCAGGGAAAAAAAAACCCTGAGCTGGAAAAGGTGACAGATGCTTTGTAGAAGCTACCTGTAGTTTCAAAGGGACACTGCTAAATTGGAAGGCTGAGGAGGCTGGGGTGGCTGAGGTGAAGAAACAATATGGAAAGAACTGGTAGGGGTGCCTGGGTGGCTCAGTGCGTTAAGCCGCTGCCTTCGGCTCAGGTCAGGATCTCAGGGTCCTGGGATCAAGTCCCGCATCAGGCTCTCTGCTCAGCAGGGAGCCTGCTTCCTCCTCTCTCTCTCTGCCTGCCTCTCTGCCTACTTGTGACCTCTCTTTGTCAAATAAATAAATAAAATCTTTAAAAAAAAAAAAGAAGAACTGGTAAAGGATGAGTGTGTGGATGGATGGATGGAAAGTTCGGTCAATTATCTGCATATCATCTTTATAAGTATTGGCTGAATTAAATTAAAGAATGGTCGGTTGCTGGTGGCGGGATCAGCATCGATGGTAGAAGAAAGGAGGGAAGGAAGGCAGGGAGGAAGCAGGTTACCTGAGGAGCTGACAGTGGGTGAATAGATGGCCTGGGTGCGGGAGAGGAGCCTACTCATCTATGAGGAGACCTAGGAAATGTGAAAATTGGTAGGGAAGACAATTTCTCACTTTGAGGGAGATGTAGAAATCCTATGAATGACAGGGGTGATGACAAAAGTTCATCTTTTTAAATAAAGGTATCAGTTATTTACATGACACAGAGAGAGTGAGCGAGCACAAGCAGGGGAAACAACAGGCAAAGGGAGAGAGAGAAGCAGGATCCCCGCCAAGCAAGAAGCCCGATGTGGGACTCAATCCCAGGCTGCTGGAACATGACCTGAGCCGAAGGCAGATGCTTAACCCACTGAGCCACCCAGGAGCCCCATGAAAGTTCATCTTTGAAGAGAACTAGTACTTTTGTAAAGAATGCCTACCTCTTTGCTTTGTTTTGCTGGACTTTCTCAGAGATGTGAAGCTCAGGTTGGACACCTGTAACTGCCTCAGGGACAGCTGTAGAGACATAGGGACAGGAGATCCTAAAGTGAAACCCAGCACAGACAGTGAACTCCAGCTCTAGGAACAGCAGTGATAACAGAATGGAAACACGTCCAAGGTATTGTCCCGGAGAATCCAGGAGTGGCCATCAGCATGGCCGTCGGCATGGCTCCAGCCCTCAGACACCCAGTAACGGCACAGGCCTGACACAGAGGCACCCTCCAGGTCAGGCTGAGGGGAGGAGGAGGACAGAGTGAGTGAGTGACAAGGGTACGTGAAAGGACAAGTGAGGCCGTTCACACACCTCTTAGACGGATGCCACACAGATGTGCCCATCCCGGTGAGTCTGATCCAACCGGAGCTCGGCAGAGTGCACTGAGGGGGGGAGGGCTTCCTGGAGGAGGTTACACCTACACTTGGGTGAAGAATGGTACCTTTTGCTGGGACATCAAAGCACATCAAAGCAGGAGCAGTTTGGTGAGTGAAGTAGAAGAGGCTGAGGGCACATGGAGCTAGAACATTATAAATTCAGTCAGGGGCCCACTGATTCTGAGGTCACCCTATCTGTACTTCCATTTGTGCCATTCTTGCCACCTGAGGGACACGACCCTGTCCCCTTCCTTCCATCTACTCAATCTACCTGAAAATCATCCCTTCCTGGGAGCTTCCCGGGGTGAGGACGAGGCAGTAAGGGATGACCAGGAACCATGCTCTGGAAAGGCACACCCACAGCTGGAGGGAGAAGACTTTACCCACAGGACGGCTCCCACTGGAGCTTATGTGTCTTCCTGCACGTCTCGGGCCAGCTTGGCCACCTTCCCTTCTGCCTCTTCCCGAGGCTTCCCAGTCTGTGTGCCCCACTGCTCACATTCCTCTGCTCCACATTCCCTGGCCTCATTGGAAGGGAGACAGGTCTCCTCCATCCAGAAGAAACAAGGTTGGCTGTGTGATCTCAGTCAAGTCGGGAACCTCTCTGGGCCTTGATTTGTTTGCATATAAAACAAATTTAATAACCCCAGCTCTGCCCACCCCACGGTGCTCTAAGAAGAATGAAATGAAATACAAACTGTCCCCTCACTATGCATCTGTTAAAGGTAAAGGTATACAACACAATCAGTGAAGCTGATTTTTTAATTTCTTCTTTTTGCTTGTGGTAGATTTTAATGTTTTTAAAGCAAATAAAAATTACTTATTTAATAAGGTTAGAACACTAATGTTTGAAAAAAATCATTCTTAGGAACTGAGAGAAGTTTAATATTTCAGAGTTCGACAGGGGCATTTCCTGTTGTGCTGGTTCATGTGAACCATCATTCCTGTCACGGTCATCATCCCTAAGTGGGGATCATCATCCTTGCCTCACAAGGGAGGAAAGGGAGACCCATGAACACTAAGTAACTGGACCTGACCCCACTAGCCAGCTCCCCAGTGAGCCAGCAACCAGTGGTCTCCACAGTACAGAACAAACACACTTCTGTGTGATGTCTTCCTGGTGTGGACAGTGCTGACATGCAGTTTTTAATCAGCATGTGTGTCCAAGTGCCACATATCTAAATAAAAATACAGCAAAACCTCAGCCATCTTGGACCTTTGATGAACACATTCATCCAAACGCCCGATCTTCCAAATAGCTACGACTTTAAGGATCAACGTTTTAAACATTTTTAGATCATTCTTAGAAATTGTCTTCTAGAAGGGGCGCCTGGGTGGCTCCGTGGGTTAAAGCCTCTGCCTTTGGCTCAGGTCATGATCCCGGCATCCTGGGATTGAGCCCCACCTGCTTCCCCCCTCTCTCTGCCTGCCTCTCTGCCTACTTGTGATCTCTGTCAAATAAGTAAGTAAACTCTTCAAAGTTTCTTTCTTCAAAGAAAGAAAGAAAGAAAAAAGAAAGAAAGAAAGAAAAAGAAAAGAAAGAAAGAAAGAAAGAGTCCTCTGGAAAGAGGCCACTCCTCCTGACTGCTCCATCAGAATATATGGAAAGTGAGTTAGCCCTTCCTAATGCCTAACGGCAGCCACACTGATCCCAGCTGTCCCTGCGTGTATGTAAGGAAGCTCATCACATCCCTTTCTTCTCTGACTTCCATTTATCTCAATAAGAACAATCATTAAAAAATAATAATAAACATCAAAAAAGAACAATCATAATAACTAACATTTATCCAGCACTCACCACACGCATTTTCTAGGTGTGAACTCCTGTCATTGTCTCCTCCCCTCCCTCCCACAGATGTTGTTACTCTTGCCCTATAGACAAAGGAAGGGAGGTGCCAGCATCTCAATAACTTGCTCAAGGTCATAGGGCCTGCAGCAATGGGGTCAGAATTTGACTGTGTGTCTTCCAGCCCCAGCATGCATTTTCCCAAGCCCCCAAGAGGAGCTTGATGAGCAGAGACGACTACCTGCCCCCCCCACCCCAGCATAGCCACGGCCTCGGCCTCAGAGAGAGCACAGCTTCCTCCAGAAACTCCACACAGCCTTCCCCAGGCCACCGGGGGCTTCATGGAAACTCTCCTTTCTTCTCAGCTCCCAGCTCTTGCCACAGCCTGCCAGTTCTAAACTTTATGCCTTCAGCCCTTTTCTGGCTCTCGACAAATGGAAAACAAAATCATTCTTAGGATTGAAGCGTGTGTGTGTGCGCGCGCACACGTGTGTGTCTGCCCCTAGAAAAAAAAAAATGACATTTTTGGCCCTTTCCTCAATTCTGGTTGCATAACACTGGAAGAGATGAGGAGCTGGACAGAAACTCACGGAGGTGGCCCCAGCCTCCTGAACACCCACCCCATCCTGCCGTGCACCACACAGCAAAGCCCTCGGCTGCCCAGTCCTTTCCCTTGCCCTTCTGCGGGGAATTACTGTCGCGGCCTCAAACCCAACCTGGAAAATGCAGCATTCCTGCCCACCTTCCAACCTCATCGCCCACAACTCCCTGGCACCAGCCCTTTTTTCCAGACAAACCAGGCTCCTCATTGATCTCCACACATGCTTCATGCTTTCCTACCTCCGTGCCTTTGCCCACACCGCTTCCCCTCCAGGACTGCCCTCCCTTCTCAGCTCCCTGCATCCAAATCTACCATCCTTCAAGGCCCTGCTGGAGACAAGTCCTTGTCAGGCCTGACTACCACTGGCTATGTGCTGCAGGGCTGGGAGCACCGTGACGAAGAAGGCAGGTGGGTCTGCTACCCTCAAAAGAGTCAGCAAAAAGCAATGGCACAAGGGTTCCTGGGTGGCTCCGTTGGTTAAGCATCTGACTCTTGATCTCAGCTCAGATCACGGTCTCAGGGTCGTGAGATCGAGCCCTTAAGGGTCTCCGAGCTCAGTGTGGAGTCAGCTTGAGATATTCTTTCCTTTGCCCTCTGCCCCTCCCCCCACTTGCTTTCTCTCTCTCTAATAAATAAAGTTTTTTTTTTTAAAGCAATTGCACAATTACGAATGGTAAGAAGCTTCCCTGTTCCACCTCTGCTCATACCCTCTCTGCCCAGGAGGCCACTACCACGGCCTAGCCGCTCTCAGTAATAATGCCAGCCTCCCCCTTCCACCACCATCTCCATTTATGAGATTCTCTCAGACCTTTAAGGTCTTCAGTCAATGCCTGCCTCCTCTGTGGAACCTTCCAGAATCCCCTGTCAGACACAATAACTCCCTCTGAACTTACCCCATCCCGGCCACCCCACACTGTTTGAGGTGAACCCTCTCCATGGGGAGCCCTGTTCTGATCTCATCACTGCACTTGCACAGTAGATATAATCCCTGATCCCCACAGCCCTGAGGCCTGTGACCACAATCCCTTTCCACTCAGCCCAGTGGGCCACACAGAGACCACGGTATTCTGCACACACTGTGTCGTAGCCCAGTTTGGAAGCACACCAGTGAAGCCATGATGTTTCTAGGGCCCGTCTGATGTTGCAATGTGCTACTGGTCAAGAAATACATGTCTCAGTGTTAACTGAACAGATCTAGAAGTCTGGGCTGAGCAGTGTCATTCCTACGGTTAAAGCTGGATCATTTTTAATTTTTAAATTATGCTCAAAATTTTCACCTCAGTTTTCTGATATCTTTTTTTATTTAAAGATTTTATTTATTTATTTGAGTGAGAGAGAGCATGAGAGGGGAGAAGGTCAGAGGAAGAAGGAGACTCCCGGTGGAGCTGGGAGCCCAATGAGGGACTCGACCCCAGGACTCCAGGATCATAACCTGAGCCGAAGGCAGCTACTTAACTAACTGAACTACCCAGGCACCCTGTTTTCTGATATCTTTTTAATAATGTGTCTGCGGGTCACTTAACAGAGAAAACACCGTGTGGTAACCAGTCACAGCTTCAGCCAGCAGAAGTCATTCTGCTGTCTCCCGCCCCCTACAGGGTTCCGGAATTGGAACAAAGAAAATGTTTCCATTAATGACTCTTGTTCAAAGATAGTTTGGTAGGACAAGGAAAACTCGGTGAGGGAAAGGCCATATCAGGGTAAGGTGGTGTTCATTCCAGAGTAACAGGAGGAGAAAGTTCAATCAAATTCTGTAATTATGACAAACCCTGGAGAGGGGACGGTACCTCACAAAGATAATGAAAACTGAGTCACATTTTCATGCAATCCTTGTGCCTCAAAACTCCTGAAGAAACCTTTCGATTGTCCTGGGGTGTTAGGTCCTCAGGGGAGACTACCACCCAGCCCCGTCTGAACCAGAACAGATGGGCATGTGAGCTGGTGGGACGTACAGAAGTGTTTGCTGCTGAGGGAAGGGGCAGTGGGGTGTTGCTGCCAGATGATGATCCCACGAGATGACCACCCCGGAACCTGCGGACAGGTGTGCCCAGGCAGCCATCTGCCTCACTGAGGATCAGCTGCTCTACTCGACTCGTTGCTTAGGCAGCCACTGTCCCAGGTGGCAGGACATTGGGTTCTCACATCAGAAGGGCAGGTCCTCGTGGTCCGAGGACTCACCTCCCTCAGTGGCCATGTGTTGGGAACCCTCTACACCCATAGCTACAGGCAGAGAGTGCTCAAGAATCATCCAACAGACGAGCCACCGAGGGTCCAGATGTCATGGAGGAGGACACAGCTGGAAGCCCAGACTTCCTCTAGGATGGAAGGACCCCCTCCTGCTGCTACCCGCCGGACACCTGTCCAGGGAACTGTTGCTACTTGCAGGACTTCTCATGGGTGAATCAAAATACAAAAGCCAATCATTGAGAGAGAAGTAGGACTCACAGAGCATTGAGAAAGAGGTCCTTCTGGAGAATGGGAAACTCTAGAAGGTCACAGTCATTATTAGTAATTATTATCACGATTATCAACTTGAGGAGGAGGAGGAACAGAGAGACTCCCCGCAGCCTCACAAAAGAAAGCAAACATCTGGTGCCCAGCCAATGTCTCGAATGTGGAGAATGGGCTGCTGGAGAATGTGGTCCCTTCCATCTTGCTGGGAACCTCCTTCCTCCAGTGGGTTAACCAGGAAACACTGAACATGGTCTCAGGAGGGCGCCCACAATTAAAGCAATGCAATCACCACACCTAGAAGGAGCTTGTGATAACTATCTATAGACATGCAGGAAAATTGCCTATAATATATGATAATATATCCAGGTCTTCTGAATAAAAACAAAGCTATATAATTCAAGGCTATGTAATTCAATGCGTGAATAAAAACAAGGCTATATAATTCAAGGCTATATAATTCAATGGGTGATCAGAACACAAGTGCAGATAAAGCCTCAAACCCTCTTGCCCAAAATTAAAACAGGATCTTCAAAAAATTAGAGGCTAGATGAAGTCAAGTCTTGAGAGCTGCTAAATATAAGTGACTGTAGATGGGGTTGGCTTGCTTTTCTCTCTACTTCTGCATACATTTGAAATGTCCATAAGAAAAAGCACTTAGCAAGTGTTCCCCCCCCCAAATTCAGAGGTTTGTTACAGCTACTGTTTCTACTCTTTATTTTTTTCTAACTTTTTTTTTTTTAATTTGATAGAGAGAGATCACAAGTAGGCAGAGAGGCAGGCAGAGAGAGAAAAGGAAGCAGGCTCCCTGCCGAGCAGAGAGCCCGATGCAGGACTCCCAGGACCCTGGGATCATGACCTGAGCCAAAGGCAGAGGCTTAACCCACTGAGCCACCAGGCACCCTGCTTCTACTCTTTAAATACTGTTGAAGTCTTTGTGGTTTAGGTCTACTCATTACATCAGGCTTAGAACTACTCTCTTTGTAATATATGCAAAATATACTGCCAGTAGTGGCTTCAGGAAAAAGAGGAAAAGGAGGGAGGGGAGGGGGGACGGAGGAGAAGGGGGAGGGGAGGGCACCAGCAGAAGGCGCGTGAACTTTCACAGGAGTTGGACAGAACTCCATTCCCAGCTCTTCCACGCTCTGTGTGACTCTGGGTAAGCGTGTGGTACTCTCTGTGCATAGATTTCTTCTGGAAAACTGGGATATTGTTCCCCCCACAGGCTTGTTGCAAAGCTAAAACTGAATAATAGATGTTGAGTACTTGGCACATAGTAGGCACTTAAGAAATCCTGACTATGACTACTTTATAAAGATAAGCACTTTACAAAAGAGACACATTCAGGAAATTCTGTGCTTTACAAAAGAATTCACCACAGGGTCCCTTTAAGCCCCCAGCCCAGCTAGTGCATTTTAAACGGGATTGAGTTTGCAGAAACCCATTTACACATGACTTTTCAAGAACCGCAGCCGCCAAGGCACTAATGAAGGCTACGGATCTATGGAGAGAGCTCCCTGGGCAGACTGTCTCAGATCCTGTCCAGCAGGATTCTCTGAAAGCCTGGAGCCTAAAAACATCTTCTCTGAAAGCCCACAAAGACCCACTGGCTTGCCCTCTGGGATGCCTTTATTCCATGCATATTTGGAAGGGCTGTGGCAGCTCCAGCTATGGGTCCAGGCTGACGGAAACAATAGAAATAAGCTAACAACATTCGCTAACATTTACTGAGGGCTTCCGACATGAGAGGCACCGTGTTAATTCCCATGCAGTATCCCGACAAGGCAATAAAAGCTAATGCCTGTGTAACCACAACAAGGGCTTCCAAGTGAAAGAAGTTCTTATAATGCTCACAAAGTACTTACAGGGTATTCTGATCTCTACTGGCTGGGTTGGTTTGTTTCAGATAGAGAAACTGAGGCACAGAGCAGGTAAATCATTATGCCCTAGGTTACCCCGCTGTAAATGATGGATTATGAGAACCCGCCTTGCTCTGGAACCCACCCCATCACAGAGCCCCGGCTTCATGCCCCACCCCCCTTCCCCACCAGCCCTCCCTCCAGCAGCGACAGGACTGTGGGGCAGAGGGGACCCTCGGGAGGCACTGCCCCTCCTTCTGCCCCCTCCCCATCTCACTTAGCCCTCCACAAGCTGTTGTCAATTGCAGTGAAGTATTTACAGCAACCAGCGACCGCTGCCACCTCTGGCCACGTGGGCTATAATTTGATGCTCAAGCTGTTAACCAGCCGCTTTTGAGCACTGAGCTCTTCATACATGAGTGTCTCTCCCGAGAGCCAGGCTGGGCTGCCTCTCTGCTGCTCCTGACGCTTGCACACCTCTCCTGCTGGCCCCAGGCGTACACACATGTGCACACATGCCAAATACGCCATCACCCACAGACAACTCTTCACGTGCAATTTTCACCACGAGATGATCCGAGTTCACTGATCAGACCCCCAGCACACACGATGGGCAGCAGACTCCCAGCCCACCCCATCCACCCACCTCCTGCCATCCACACCCAAGACACAGCAAGGTAACCGCTTGAAGATATTCCGTGTAAAGCAGAATGCACACGGGACCGGCTACTAGTCATGCCTATCCCATATATATTCCCACAAAATACATTCTCCCCGCATAATTATTTATGGGGAAACTATCCACACACACAACTCTGCATGACTGTAACCAGATAAATACTGAATCAATATCCTCACTTACTTGTGCTAAATGCCCATGTCACCAGGATGTACACGTTTCTGGTCATTGTTGTAACTAACTAGGTGTTGGATAATTAGGGAAACCCACTGTTCTCTCTCCTTCTGCCTATGTATGGTAATGTTCATCCTGGTGCATGTACCTGACTCTTCGCCTCTGTCAGCAGGCCAGTGCCTGTGGGTGCCGTGGAGTTGGGTAGGAACACACTAGCACGTCTACCTCTATATGTCTGTTTGTACAAAGCAGACCCGGCATTTCGGCTCCATTGCTGGCCCTCTCCTTGGGGAGACTTTGCAGCATGGGGCTGCTCTCCGCTTAGCTAGCCAAGAGCAAACACGTCGTGGAAACCAGACCCCCACGCCACCCTCTGTGAGTGTAGCCATGAAGAGGGGGCGGTTCTGAACACAGCAAGGGATCAGGGGACAAGGCAGGGAAATGAGAGGGGATGGGGGCTCTGAGGGCAGAGGAAGAAACTCGGGTCCATCAGCCCATGGGAGAATACAGTCCGGAAGTTGTGCTCATTCATAATCTCCAAGGAGATGGTCCGGAGCTGCAGAAGCGGATCCACTGAGGGTTTGAGGAGGACGCAGGTCTCCAGCCCCTGTGAGGCCCTCTGGATCCTCATGTCTAGAAGAACAGGTATCAGCCTCAGCCCCCTCCAGGGAGGTTCTGAGGTAGGGTTCTGAGGTCGGAGATCCCATGTGTGTAGAGGACAGAGTGAGCCTGAGCTGACGGAGCGCACCACAGCTGCCTTCTTACAGATTTCAGACTGGGCACAGAGACAGGCCAAAAAGCTCAATGAAGAAGGAAAGACAGGTAAGAACAAGGTCGGTAGAAGGGATGTCTGAGTCCCCAGGATGAGAAAACTGGGCTCTCGGGAGACCCAAGCAGTTCTGAGATCTTCAAAGACTGGAACCCTTGCAGCAGGAGCCAGGTAAGGACTTAGGGGCCCAGGGTCACTCCCACAGCTTTCACGAGCCACTGAGGAAAAGCGGGTCCTGCCCGACATGCCTATAAGCTGCTGCCAGTCCCCGAGGACACCTTCCTCGGGGGGCCTGGGCTGTGCACGGCAAGGGCATGGGTAAGCATACTGCCCTCAGCAGACCATGCAGCAGGACCTGGCGGGAAGCTAGTGGGAGAGAAGGAAGAGCAAACCTGAGTGCGGGCAAGGGAGCAGACGGCCCCATGGTGTCAGAAGATGGGAGTTCAAGTCCTCCTGCTATGTACCAGGCAGACCCGCAACAATCATGAGACTTCTCTGCATCTCTTCTGGAAAACAGAGGCTGCAAACGCCCTGTGAGGACTAAATAAGGCTGTGGGGGTGAAAAGGTTTTCTAGGGAGGTCTCTAAGCACCCTCACTTTTCAAGATTGCCAGAAGGGGAGAAGTCACGGGACAGGATGGAGATGACAGTGAGCTGTTATCTGCCAACAAGGAGATTTTACTATTAATACTCACATATGCCTCTGTGTCCTGCTTCATCCCACAGAGCATTTGAGATGGCTGAGAGGGAAAAATCTCTGATAGACCGACTACGGGACAGACGAGTGGATAGAGGAATGAAGACAGAAGCAGGAAGAGGACAAGAGACCTCTAGAGAAAGAAGTCTTCCATTCAGCTGCTCAACTCAACATCAACTCAACATTTGCTTACTAAGCATCTGCTGTGTTTAGTTTCAGGTGACCTTACCCAGGGGCAGAAGTATGGCAAATGTGAGCATCCCTTTTCCAATTCCTTTGGTCTTGCACACACAAGTAGAGACTATTTCCCAGTGTCCCTTGAAGTTGGGTGGAGCCATATGGCTGGGTTCTGGCTAAAGAAAGTGGTCAGAGGGGTGCCTGGGTGGCTCAGTGGGTTAAAGCCTCTGCCTTCGGCTCAGGTCGTGATTCCATGGTCCTGGGATCGAGCCCCACATCGGGCTCTCTCCTCGGCAGGAAGCGTGCTTCCTCCTCTCTCTCTGCCTACTTGTGATCTCTGTCTGTCAAATGAATAAATAAAATCTTTAAAAAAAAAGAAAAAAGAAAGTGGTCACAGTGCTATCGGTCATCTGCGACCTGGCCCTTTATAAAAAACACTCCCCCAGAATTTTCTGATCACTCTCCTCCTCTGCATTTAGAAGACCCATGGAGGATGCCAAGAACCTAGAACCAGAGTCTACAACCCACAAGGGGTCAGTGGGAGTATCTGGTACATAGAAGTTCCATAAATTTAGCTGGGAGAAATTTTTTCTTTATTTTGACATAGCTCTGAACTAAAATTCAGCATTTTATTCAATTATGAAAGGAGGCCAAAAACCACAGCAGTTTTCCCCATACCTGTAATTTTGCCGCCCACAGAAATTGCAGGTATTTTTCTACATTGTGTTAAAGTTGTTGCAGAAATGGCAAAAGATCATTTATATTAAGAACATTCTGAAATTGTCCTGTTAATCCCATTGCTATTTTTTTATTTAACTTGTCATGTTATTATTATGTCAAAAATGTATTCTATTGTTTTATTACACATCCTATTATATCACAAAACTTAGAAATATTTTGATACTCGAACGTCAATATAATTGGTTTCTATTGTAGTCCTGTGAACTGCATTTTATGCATGGACAAATCTTTAATCTTAGGGGTCATAGGCTTCAGTAGTCTGCCCAAGGGGATCCATGGCACAAAAGAGATGGGAAATCCTCCCCCTAGAAAATGAGGCAGTCCCAAAAGAGAAGGCCCTGGGTCCCTGAATGACTGTCTGGAACAAAGTATCCCCCATTGGATCCCATCACCAGCATTTGGATTATGAGATGGATTTTAAAAATCTTTATTTGTTAAACACCTAAGACTACTAAGACTTTGAGAACACTTATAATACAGAGGGGAATCCTTGTGACCACAGTAGGAATACAGGACAGACCTCTCAGCCTACGTTCACTGTGGACTCATTCTTAGCTCTCCTAAATGCCCTTGTTCATAAAGGATGGAATTCCCAGGATGTCCTTCCCTCACACCCAAACTTCTACTTCTACTATGGCAGTTCTCCCAAACCTTTCAGGCCCAGCTCAAATGCCACTTCCTCCAGGAAGTCTCACGGGCCTCCTCTCCCCTCGCAGAACTTACTGGACCTGACCCAAAGCACCAAGAGTCAGCAACATCAGCCAGTGAGCTTCCCCAAGGGTAGGCAGTTGCCCTCCCCACTCTGTTCCCCAACCTCCACCCCTGCCCTACAGCGGAGCGCAGTCCAGGGATGCCCAGCCTCAGTAGGCCCAGGAAATATTTGCTGCATGGGAGGCAGGTGGGTGGTCAGAAAACAGTGTGTCTGATTTGCCTCTATTCCCTCAGCCTGGTCCAGGTGTGCACAGAGTCAGCATGTTCAAGGAAAATATGGGATAGTGTGGCAGGGAGAGGTAGTGAGCTAGTGCTTTCCCACCTTGAGGCTGCAAGTTCCCTTCTCAAAGATTATTTGTGCCCCATCTGCATTTTACACCAAAATATCTTATCGTCTGGGTCTCTGTCGTTTGGGTAGCCAGGTGAGGCGAGAAGTCAGGAAGGAGTTAAAAACAAGATGTGTCCTCTCCTACCCCAGATCTCTGGTGGGTCCCAGCTGAGTCAGCTCTTTGTCCACACCCTTGAAAGCCACTCCCTCCACCCATCCCCCTTCCTCTTCCAGCCTGTCCCACCCCCAATAAGCATTTGCAGCCTCTGCCCTTGGGCTGGAAGCACTCATCATCTCTCTGCAGCTCTGGAAGCCCACCCCTGCTTCCTGGACAGATGCTGTTTGGTGGGAAAGTGGGGATGGCAGGAGGGGTCGGAGAACAGCCCAAGCTCCTTTTGGAATGGGAATGAACTGACCTTGAGTAAAGGTCCCTCCCTCCCTTCAGGATATCTTACTTACATTGGTGCTCAGGGGGCCTCCAGATCCTGCCTTGGGTAATATTGTGCCCACTCCCTCCCCTGCCACCTGGACTCCAGAGACCCTTAACCGCTCTATTAAGGATCAAACTTCTGAATAATATTAACTCTGGTTATCTCTGGGAAGTGACACTTTAGGAGCACTTCCAGACTCATAGTTGATTCATTTACTCATGTACCAGGCCTTGCTCTATGTGCCAGGAACAGCATGATGCCTAAGATTTAAGTCCTGCCCTCAAGGAGCTCTCAGTCTGGCGAGGGAGATAGGGCAGTAAGCAGAAAATAATATACCATGATAAGTTCTTTAAAAGCTCGGGGGGTTGGGGGGCGCACCTGGGTGGCTCAGTGGGTTAAAGCCTCTGCCTTCTGCTCAGGTCACAATCCCAGGGTCCTGGGATTGAGCCCAGCATAGGGCTCTCTGCTCAGCAGGGAGCCTGCTTCCTCCTCTCTTTCTCTCTCTGCCTGCCTCTCTGCCTACTTGTAATCTCTGTCTGTCAAATAAAATAAATAAAATCTTTAAAAAAATAAAAATTAAAAATAAATAAATAAAAGCTCCAGGGATGGTAGGAGCCCAGAGGATAGGATCTAAGCCCATGCTTGGGGAATAAGGGTCAGAAAAGGGGGAAGGCTTCCTGAAGGAGGTGACACCTGAGTTGGAAGTGAACCAAGTAGCAAAGGGGAGAAGGGACAAGCAGATGCATGAAACAGAGAATCATTGGCTTTGGGCTTATCAAAGGGTAGACTCATAGACCGCTAGAATCATTTTTTTTTAAATGAATAGCTATGTATTATACCAGAAGCCAAGCAAGGTAAAGAGATCTCAGAATTGAAGGGCTCTCATATGCCAAAAGCCAGCTTGGCTTCCATACTCTTAAGAGGCAGACCACCTCTTCCAAGGCGATTTCCAACTCCAAGGGCCTGGGGAGAAGAAAAGAGGTCTAAAGATGCCCAGGGTGTCAGAATGCAGTGTTCCAGGAGCTCTCAATGGGCGATGGCCATGAACCCTGGCTCCCTGAGCAGCGGTGACTGGAATTCCCAATGGTCAGAGCTCTGTTGGCTGGAGTCTGAGTTGAACAGGAAGTAGTTTGGGGTGATAGCTACTGTCCCAACAGGCTCCAGCCTAGCAGAACTGAGCAATTCACCTCCAAATTACATTCTTCAACTCTTCTCAAAGCCCTAGCTGTTCCTCCCTCAGAGCCCCTATTACTCTTTTAATTAGATACGTGTCTGTGGATTTCCTCCTCTCCTCCACTAGATCACCAGCATCCTGAGGCCAGGAACAACATCTGTTTTATTCTGCACAGTATCCTCGGTGCTGGGCAGAGACCAGGCACCAAGCAGTCATAAACGCCTCCTGAAATGACCTGAGACTGACCGGTGGATGTGGAAGGACTGCCCCAAAGACGAGGGCAGCCTGGTGATGAGCTCATTTCATTTCCCCAACCGGTACACTGAGCCCAAGAGAGTGTGGAGTTGCCCAAAGACAGAGCTGCTGATGGATACTGAGGTGGGAGGCCACGGGGGGGGGGGGGGGGGGTGTCCCCCAAATGCTCCAGTCCCTCAGAATCAGTTCCCTTTACCAATCCTCCTTTCCTACCCTCAGTCACCTTTTCAGCCTTGTGAACTCCTGCAAAACACTCTCAACGGAAAACACTTCCAAAGGAAGTCCCAGAAGTGGCCTAAAGGGCCAGGGAGTAGGAGGGATGGAGCAGCGACCAGTGGAGGGTGGGGGCGGGGAGCCCAGCTTTGGCGCCAGATCTAGGGGACCTCCAACATGGGCTAGACAGTCCTGGCAGCCAACCTCTGCAGGTGAGCCTTAAGGGCAAGAGCACAGAGCCAGCCGGGTTAGCCCAAGCAAGCCCTCTAGCACGAGATCGACCCCGCCCCCGGGCGGTTTAGGATCACTCCCGAGCGCAGAGTCAGGCTCGCTCAAAGCTGAGCTGCCCCGGTGAACGTGGGGTCATCCCTCTCGCCCAAGACCGGCCTGCTTGAGAGCGAGAGCGTCCTGGTTTGCAGAACCTGCCTCTAAGCGAGGGTCAGACCCGGGCGGGGCGGGGTCACCGCGATGAGCGCCGGGGACGCTCTCGGCACTTTGGGGCCATCGGCGCCCCCAGGTGGCAGGGCCCCGCCTGCGCTCGGGATCCGGGTAGGGAGGGCTTCTGGAACCTCGCTCCTCTCGCCTTCTGTCAGGAAGCCTCGCGGACTTAGTCCCGGGATTCGCCTTTCAGGAGTTTCTTCCGCTTCCGAATATTCTCTGGGGCTCTTTCTGTTCACAGAATCCAAGTGGGTGCGCGAGCGCATCTGACAGCAAGAATCCTAGACGGTAGCGCAGAGGACACAAGACGCCCGCCCGAGTCCGGCCCCGTTCCCAGGTAAGGGACCACAGAGCCTGGCCCTGACCCTCCGGACTTTCCCCTTCTTCTAGGTCTCTGTCCGGGCCAACACCCACTCTTCAGATGTGTCTCTGAGAGAAGCCATCCGACCCCCCAGACACCTCCCAGGCTTTGGGTGCTTCTACTACAACCCCACAAAATCTGCAGTTCTCTAGCTTGGGTCTGGGACAGGGACACTGGGGAGGGAGCAGAGCCACAGGCCCTCCCCACTCTGGCTTTAGGACTGTTCTCCCTATGCCACCAGCTGTCCATGGTCCAGTTCCCAGCTCCTGTGCAGGGCCCTGCCTCTCCTGCCTCTAGAGGTTTCCAGGAAAAGGGGGGCAGGGCAAGGTGAACAGGGACAAGAGTAAAAGGAGGTGGGGTAGAGCCTCCCTTTCATATTCTGGTCCCATCTTCTACTCCATTCCTCCCTAGCCCAGTGCCAGACACACAAGGGACAGTGCTGAGATCTCAGTGGGCTACCTGCTGGGAAGTCACTTTCCCATTCACCCACACTCCCTGTCTTCAAAAAGGAGACAGGCTCATGCAGGACAGAGGAACCCAGGCATCCATAGCCCCTTGACCACCTGTCCTATCTCTGGTCCTGCCTGAGGAGGAGATATCCCAGGGTCTCGAGTGGAAGTCCCTCGGGTCCAGAAAGGAGGGAACCACATCTTTCCCCTTGCCCTTGTAGTGGAAGCCCGAAGGAGGCAGCCATTTGGTCTGCATCTCTGGGAATCCCCCCATAACCTATGGTAGGCTAGCACTGTCCCATCCTGTACCCTCACTGCAGAGAGAGCCCAAAGAGGAGTGAGAACCAGTAAACTAGAGGGAGGAGCTGGGAGGAACTTACTGACTCAGAAGCTGAGTCCAGACTACTGTATTCCAGCTCCATTTCTCAGACAGAGAAACTGAGGCTCTTTGGGGGTGGAACTACTGGCCTGATATCACAAGAGAGTCAGCACCCTGGCTGGAATCACGATGCATCTCTCCTTCTCCCCTTCTCAACTGCCAATATTAGATAATAAATCATCTTCAGGGTAGGTATTAAACGAAGACTAAGAAGGAGGGGGAAAGAGGCATCAGATCTCTGGTACCTTCCAGGCCAGTATAACTCAGAATCCTTATTGCTGCACGAGTCTCAGGCACACACCCTCTAACACTCTTCTCCCCTACCCTCCTCCACACATAGGCCAGCCTTCCCCCAGATCTATACCTCCCAAAGCCCAGAAGCTCAGCCAACACTTCCCAACCAGGAAGGAATGGCTCCAGATGGTCCGATTTTCTTGATTTTCTTCATTTATTCCCCACTGCCTAAAAGGTTTAGAGTCCAAAGGGGCACAGGAAGCAAGGCTTGGACAAGCCAGGTGGGCCGACTGGGCTGATAGATTCACCAACAACAGACTCGCGAAGTTGGGAAGGAGAGACGCTACTGCCTGGGAAAACTGAAGGGGAAAAGGTGATTGACTGGAAAACTATAACCACCACCACCCCAACTCCTTCCTCCAATCAAGTTGGTGCCCAACATTCTACACAGCCTGGAGCTGGGGGAGCAACTCAGCTGCCTTCCCAGCCCAGCAAGCCAGACTATGGCAGAGCCCACGATGCCACTACTAGCCCACACTCCCCACACTCCTCTTGACGGCCGCCAGCACCTCGTTTACTTTAGGGCAGCGGATTTCATGCCCTGGGAAGGAAGGAAGGTTCAGAAGCAATCCATAAGCCAGACAATACTTGAGGTTTCCCTAGAGTACAAGGGGAGATGCTAGATTTTTAGTTTCCTCAGAATATCTTGCCTAACGCTTCAAGTATCAATGCATGTGCAGAGAGGCAGCGGGCTCCAAATTTACAGCGGCTTCCTGCTGAGTGAGCCTGGGCAAATTCTACCCTTACCCCTCCTCCAGACATGTTTGCCCATCAGCTGAATGTCAGACTTGAAAACTTTGCACAGTCCGGAGTTACTGGCTCTACAAACTGCACCCACCCCCTGGCTGCAGGAGGGTAGTTTCCTACCTCCAAAGGTGGGCTCCAAAGATCCCCAGGAACGCAGACCTAGTCCCTAGGTGCAGGCTGGAGGGAAGCAGGCTCAAGGCCCCTGGCTCGAGAGCAGGTCGGAAAGAGGCCAGACAGTGGAGCCTCCGGGCTACTCTAGAACAACCTGGAGCCATCCTGAATCGAAGGTAGGCTAAGAGGACTAGACACCAGCAGGAAAGGGAGAAAGCAGGAGCATCAGGAGGGGAGATCTGTGCCTCTCAGCACCCTCACTGGCTGCTTCTCCTTCCCAGCCCGTGGGTAGTGGGGAAGGAAGTAGGGGGAAGACTGATGGCCCCAATCTTGACTCAAAGAATAGGGAGAGAGGCTTAACACTGAGTCCCCCTCATGTACACCCCTGCAGAGACCCATTCCTAACCCTCCCATCCCAGTCCTTCACACCCACACCCCTCCAGTCTCTGCTTCAGACACCCAAGGAGTGGGGACCACACGCTGGGACTCACACTGATACAGTCACAAATATACGTGTTAGCACACATGGAATCAGTAACAGATATCCCTCCCAAGCACAGTCACCCACGCACAATAACAGGCTCAGGTGCGCTCTCATGCACAAAATATACACAGTCACAGACCCCAAATATCAAAAAGCACATACACACCTCTGGACTGTGATACCTGGTACCATCACCATGAAGTAGAAACTCTTAAAACACCAAACTTTTTTTTTTTACCTCAAATATGGTGGTAATCACTTGTTTTGCCTGTCTTTTGGTTCTAAACTACAGTTAGATTGAGTGTAATGATGCTAGGCAGATGTTCCTTGTTTGTATCTCTGGCACAATGCCCGGCACACAGTAGGTGCTTAATAATACCTGTGGAGAGGTATTTATTGAGAAAATAAACACCAGAGGAAAGAGAGAAAATAGAGGAAAGAGATCTCCAGCAGCGGAGGTAAAATCACTTGCCTAAGTTTGCTCTTTACCAGGCAACTCCTCCTCACGCAGGAAAACTGTTCTTGCACACAGACTAAGCCCTGACGCGGGCCACAGAATCTCCAGGTGATCAACAGAGGAGCGGAGGGACAGAGGTGCGGGGTATGCAGATCAGAGCTGCTGCCGGGAGCGGATCAGAACTCGGAGGCGGCCTAGCAGCCTATGCGCCCTTGCATTGCTAGATTGAAAACCCATGGGTTTGCAAGAAGACACTCAGCATGGCCATCGATCCTCCCGCTTGCCTGGGGCTCCACAAAGCGTGACTGGTCAGAGCGGCCAGGACGTTGGGAACTGGGCGAAAAGCCAGACCTCCGAGCCCTGGGATCCGACTCCTTGCACAGGGAGTCCAGGTCGTTGGATCCACTCCCGGACTCCGCAACTGATCCGGGGGGCGATCTTGGCCTGGTCGCTTCCGCTCCAGCGCAGAAAGTGGCTCCTGTCGTCTGGCTCTGAGGCTAATTTAAGCGATAACCACACCAGCAGCCCTCTTTGACTGGGGGTGACTGGTGGGAAAGCCAGAACCGGCT
Organism: Mustela putorius furo; assembly: GCF_011764305.1. Taxonomy (NCBI): domain Eukaryota; kingdom Metazoa; phylum Chordata; class Mammalia; order Carnivora; family Mustelidae; genus Mustela; species Mustela putorius. The sequence goes on along the minus strand of NW_025422005.1, from coordinate 37,006,874 downwards.
CATAAAGATGAGAACATTTGCGTAGAACTCTGCACGTGAGACGTGAACCCACAGGGCCCAGGAGAAGAGGTGACCCTGCGAGCAGAGAAGGACCGAGGTGGGCGGCCGAGGGTGGAGGATCTTCCCACACCCAGCAGGGACCCGACGCGTCGCCACCCGACTGGGATGGGGCATCTAAGTCAAAGAGTCCTAGCAGCACCGACACCTGCCGGGGGAAAGGGGCGCGAAGCGAGGGCACTCTGTAAGCGGCAGGAGTTAACGTGGACAATAAGACCCACTCCTGTACCCTCAGTGCCCCCCTCCACACACAATTTGGCAGTGTCTGCCGAGATCATTTGAAATATGCTTTTCAAGGCAGTGTGATTTTTAGGAAGGGATAGAATCAAAGAGATGTATTTAAATATATTGTTCCCCAATAACTTGTCTTTTCCAGTCCTAAAATCCGTCCAACCGCAATTCCAACGATACTTCTGCCTGCGTAGGCAGAAATGCCCCGGAAGTGAGACTAGTCTAAGGAGATTTCCCAGCATTAGGGAAACAGCCCAGACCCTACAGAGCCCGGGCTTCCGAAGGGGAAACGCGCGAGACCCTGGTAGCCTCAACTATGCGCATCTCCCCAGCCGCTCCTGCGGGGTCCTCTGCGCACCCTTCGCCACTCGCGCATCTCCGAATAGTGGGAGCGCGGGGGTGAAGACCGGGACCCTGTCGACGCCCTCCAGGAGTACGGCATTGCGGCGAGGAGGCTGTCCCCGGCCGGCAGGAGGGCACCCGGCGTAGACCCCCGCCGCCGAGGAGCAAACCGAAGATGCAGACTGCGGAGCGAGTTCCGCTCGGAGTCCGTGTGGAGCGAAAAGAGAGCGCTCGGCGGACACCCGGTACTCGGAGCTAGGAACCCAGCGCGGGTGAGAAACAACCCCAAGGATGTCGGCGCCCGGGGCAACCCGGGGACGCAGGCACCGGAGGAAAACGCCTGGCTTCGCAGCCGTCCTAAGCGTCTCCGCCTGGCCTCTGGCGCCGCTGCAGGGTCCCGCCGCCCGGCTCCCTCGTCTGGGAAAGGAGGCGGTGCCCGCTCCACCCCGCGCCGCGCCGCGCCCACCAGCTCGCAGAAAAATTCGTTTCGGAAATTAGAGCTGGGAACCTCTATCCTCCCTTCAGCTTTCTGTGTCGGTACGTGTCTATCCGACCTTAAAGAAGAGAATCATCACGCTCCGAAACTCCAATTAACATTTGTTTTGCTCTCAAATACCCTGATTGACGAAAAGCTTAGGAGGCTGAATTATCTTGTACGACCTCTGCCCACCTCAAGTTCTCTTTCACCGTTTCTCCATAAATCTCAGAGCGCCATCCCCGAGGACAAATGTGACCTGGGTCTCATCATCCCGGTTGGTCCTCCCTAGACACATCTCCAGTCCTTATCCTAGACAACCTCTGGAACCACGTAACGTAATAATTTCGGCACAAACCCAGACTCGCCTCTCTTCTCTTTGGCGGGATGCGCGGGGTATGAATTAAATCCCGAATCCGGTCCGTAAAGACCCTATGCGAGCTGCCTGCTCCAACCGCCCGAAATCCTAGGAGGCACGCTCCACACTCGAAATCTTTCCTCCCTTTCTCTTGCAGGGTCCCTCGTTTAAACAGCGTCGGCGCCTTTATTCGCCTGACCCAAGGCGAAGGAAAACCCGCCCGATCGGTCATTGTCTGGTCCGCGACCGCCCCCGCCCCCGCCCCAATCAGTGTCACAAAAACGCCCCTTTCAACGGATTCCAAACCCTCTTCACCCGGGCTCACCGAGCCTTCAACTTCATTAAGTGCGCGCTACGGCGGCTCTGGAGGAGGCGAAGTTTAAATCAACCCGAGCGGAGAGGGAGGAGGGGTGGGCCTGGGGAGGGTTGCTAGTTGAAGGGGAGAGAGAGAAGTGTTTTTGAAAAGGGGAAAAAAGTCATCAGGGGAAAAGCGCTTTGTAACCACGAAGACGCGCCCGCTGCGGCGAGAACAAATTGGAAATGGAGGGGAAGTGTCCGCCCCCACCTCAACTCTGGCTCCTGGGTGGTCCGGGGAGCCCCAGGAGAAAAGAAAGATGGGGAGGAATCGGCGGTGAAAAGAATTAACCACTTTAATTGGGCTGCAAGAGAGAAGTAGGGAGAGGTTCACCGATGTGCCTCGATCACCCAAACCAAATGCCCTTCAATAAAATAAAATGAAATAAAATAAAATCCCTTCCCCAACCGTGGCTGAAAGACGTAAGTCAAAGTTTGAGAATCAAGGCTATTCTCGGCCGGTAGAAAGTAAATCTGCAAGATGGGGTAAATTCTGTCAGAAAGACCCCTCCCCCTCCTTGTGGCCTCGGGCCTCCCGGCGCCGGATGAAAAGGAATGAAATTGAACGAAATTGAACGAAATGAAGTGAAATTGACCAGTGAAATTCGCCAATTTTCTTCCCCTTTAAACTGCCCGCTCTCAACAGCACTCTCTGAACCCCAGGCCGATTTCTTAGCATTTTTTTTTCTCACCTCGAGAGATGAAGGTGTGCCCTGGATATTTTCTTATTGTCACCGATTGTTGGGGCCTGCGCTGGTAGAGGCTCAGCTGTCTCCATCCAGACAGGAAGGGAACCCACAGAAGGTGCTCCAGATGGGATGGCCTGTTTCTCCTCCCAGGGACCTGGTCTCCTAAGTAAGCTGCCTTACACTGAACACCCACCCTTTGCACCCACAGGGAGGGAAGGAGCCACTTACCGCATCCCTCTGGTCTGTGTGTGTGTGGAGGGGGTGAGCACAAAGAGAGGGCTCTATCTGCAACCCCTTCATCCTTTTTCTTGCTCTTCCCTACAGTCCAGGTCCCAGGTGGGTCCTTGCCAGTTCCTAATTTACAGGTTCTGGGTCCACACAACCTAAAAGAGTCTCAGATTCTAAACACCCTCCCTTCTCACCTGCCTTTAGTAGTACGGATCTCTCAGCAATTCTTTTCCTGTATTTTTCAAGGGCAGTTGGGCATCTGTGGTTTCTTTCTGCCTCCCAGTCCTCGGCCATAATCTGAGCCAGATCTGGTCTTCTTGACCCATGGGGAAACTGGGATCTGAGTCATGGGTCTTGGGCCTCAACCTTCTTAGAAACCCCTGGAAGGGTGCATCTCACTCTTTCCCGATCCTCTTATTTCTACCACTTCCTGATATGGACCCTCTGACACACAAATACATAAAGGCAATATGCTCAAATGAATTTACACACACATTTACTTTCACAAACACACACTGAGGAGTCCAGAAGGATCTGCTGCTACTCCTGGAAAAAGCGACTGAGGCCCTATATTCTGATCTGCCTATCCACCATCCAGTACATATTCATCAGATATGAATTCTGACTCAATTTTCTCCCTTCCACAGAGGAAAAACTAACTGATAAATATTTTACTTGAAGCTCCAACCTAAGATCTGGGAGTGACATATTCATGGTAAATAAGATCACATAAGCTACAAAATGCTTTATTCAGGGCAAACACACACGGTCATGTTCAACCTCCCTCAAATGAAAAGAAATTAAAGTCAGCAACGGAAGTCAACCAAGCAACCCGCCAGAGCCATTATCCCCATATCAGCAGGCCATTTCCCTTTCTACCACTAACTCTAACCTTACTTCTCGTGGACTGTTTGAAAAAATCATGCGAAGGTGGCCCACTGCTTTCGACCTCCCCACCCTCCCACAGTCTCTCAAGGACAAGGACCCCTCTCTGGCAGAGGAGCCTAATTTACTACCTGCACCTCCAACCTTGTCTCCCCTCTGTTAGGGAACCACCTGAGACACTTAAGAGTTCCAACCACTGTTCCTTAGCCCTGGTATATTCCCTAACCTGATCCTGATTCTGACCCTCCTCCCTTAGGGCACTCTGTCCTCTACCACCTTCTCCTTTCCTACTGTTGCTAATGCCTGGGTTGCTAATGCCGGGGACTCTGGCTAAAGAGGCCTCTGGCTAAAGAGGCTTGAATGGGGCAAACCTTCTCCCTGCCTGCCCCTCTCAAGTTTTCCAGACTTGGTTCCCTGACCCTGTCTTCCTCCTTCTAGCTGTCACTCTAGCCCAACACTCGCCCTCAGCATGTGTATATTTTCCCGTGTGATGGCTGAAATGCCTCATTCTGCACCTTCGTATCTCTCCTTCTCTCCTCTCCTTCTCTTCTTCTATCCTCAGTTGAATGTACAAAGAGCGGAGTAACCATCTTTGTTCAACCAAAGCATCCCCTCCCGCCCAACATGCTTTCGAGTCTAGCCAGCTGGAGTCCCAGGCACAGGCAGCAAGCTGGGAAACTCAGTAAGTTTATGGAAGGCTCCAGCCATGATTCTCAATGGTTTTGCACTTCAGCAGTACGTTCTGGCTGTGAGCATGGTTCAAGGGTTGGGAAGGTTTGCCTTAATAGAGTAGGAAGGCACTGCCTCTCTCTTTTGGCTCATAGTACACTTCTAACCCGCTCAGGTCAGAGGAGAGAAGGGTTTCACAGTCCCCCATTCAAGCTATTCGTACTGACCTGTCCACAGCAGCAGGAGGGAGGGAGATCCCCCCAAAAGGCTCTACAGTGGCTAAAGAGAGATCTCTCTCCTCTTACAGAGCCAGAAAAAGACAGTGACAATCACAAACATAGAGACACACATACATGAACATATAAAGAAATAAAAATACAGATATCCTAAAATACAACTCACTTCCTCCCCCCACAAAGAAGGACAAAAAGCAAGGATACAGAGGACCCTCAGAAACACAAACAGGAACAAGTTCCAGGAAAGCCTCCGCACACAGAGGCATACAGAATACGCATCAAGAAACACATTCACTCCAACTGTACTTAGTGAGTAGATTGTCCATGAGCACTGGGCTCCCAGATAAGACCAGGCCTCCCTGAAGTCTAAACCAGATGAGAATCCATTTGAAACAAAACCTCGGCTGTAGAACCCCAGGCAGACATTTAGGACCAGAGTGAAAATGAAAGTGCTACAGGGGTCCCAGGCTTCCCAGAGTCCTAGCCCCAACGACAGCCAAAGGCTAAGGCCACAACATTCCCAGTATCCAATAAGCCCAAGACCTCCTTTACCTGTCTGGGCTGCGCAGGGCTCTTCCCCACTCCCTCTCTACCTGGGAGCTGTGTGTCTGGGAAAGCTCCGACTGGAAAAGGGGAGTGCAGGCAAGCAGACAGAGCTAGTGACTGCCGGAGTTCACATACATTTATTCAACTGACACCAATGGGAATGGGGGGGGAAGACAGATTTTTCTTTTCTTCCACACAAACCATCACACGATTTCACAGAGTCTCCCCTCAGTGGGGAAATCTAAATCAATTCACACCCAGTGGACAGAGAACGCAGATAGCAGCCCGCTGTACAGATATTTACACGTAATTACAGGACCCCCTGCCACAGGATGTGCTCTTGCCCACCCCACCCCCACCTCTCCAGTCCTTGACCCAGACCCTCCTGTCCCACCCCAACCTCATTGCCTTTAGCTACAATAAATATCCCAGGGCCTGGGACAGAGCAGAGCGCTGAGAGGGCCGCTGGCCCTGGATGGCTGGACCCAGCCTGCCATGGGAAAAGGGGAAAGTTCCTTTAAAAGCACCCCAACACAAAAGAGGGAGGATGTTCCTCAGTGTAGTGGGATCTCGGGTTTCTGCGGGGACTGTGGAAACCCCTCGCTTAACCTTTCCGTTCATCTTCGCCGGTGTAGACACTGCTTTAGGCTTCAGAGGAAACGAGCTTTCTTGGAGAACAGCAAGAAAAAAAAGTTGAAATTTTCTTTTAAGCACAAAGCAGATAATAGGTATCTTTAAATTATAATATCTGACAAGCAGGGCCTCAAATTGGGGGGAAGGAGTGAGGGAGAGGCAGAAAGGGAGACATCTCTGTGCAGTTGGTGTTTCTGGTGGAATCGGTAGGGCCTGGGCAGACATCTCTCCAGGAAAGCATTCCTCCCAGCCTCTGAGAGGCGCAGAGGCTGGGAAAAAGCAAAGGCTCCTCCGATCTTTTTAATGCTCATATTAGAGTAGGAATGATCATGGCTTGCGAATTCATCGCGTAGACCTGGGCCTCTCCCTGATTGATGGAGCCCGCTTCGTCCCAACTCTCGCCGAAATTCTGAGCATGGAGCCTGAAGTGCCAAGTCACGAGCGCTGGCCCAAGGTCTGGAGACTCTTCATAAATAGACTCCCTGAGTTCCGCTGGGACCGCAGGAGCTCCCGGGAGAGGCTGAGGAGTGCGGGCCTTACCGGCCCTGAGCTTGATGCGGTCAGAAGTGGCAGCCACTGAGGCCGGCGACTTTGCTGGCAAACGGGGGCCCTGAGGACAGGAGCGCGTCCCCGGGGTGAGAGAGGCGGATGTGGCCGGCCACTGGAGCCAGGGCTGGGGCAGTCAGCATAGCCAAGACCTGGGCTTGACCCCCAGGACCTGCCGCCGCCGCGAAAGGCGATCCCGGGGAGCCCTCGCCTCCGCCCGGGGGTGCTGCCCCGCCGCCACCGTGGCCCATGATGTGGTCTATAGAGAAGGAAGGCCTCTGCCCGGCCCCTGCGCCCCCGCCGCCCGCACCACCGCCCGCGTCCGTCTTGAGGCCCTGGCGCAGGAGTGCGGTAGACAGACCTGCCGCGGTGCCGGCTGCGGGAGGGCTCAGCGACGCGGGATAGAAGGCTTTGGCGCACCCCAGCTCGGCGCTCAGGAAGGCTGGCAGGCCTGCGGGGCCGGGGCCCGACCCTGCGCCCGGGGCAGGCGCGGGGGCCGGAGCTGAGGCTGCGCCCGCGAACACCGAGGCCGTCGGAGGTCCGGGTGGAGGAGCAGCGGCGCGGCCTGGGGGTACCGACAGCTGGCAAGGCGCGGTAGCGGCGGCGAAAGCGAAGGCGTGCGGGTGCGGATGCGGGTGCGGGGCCGGGCCCGGTGGAGGTGCGCCATAGGCCGGGAGCGCCAAGCCGTAGCCATAGCCGTAGGCGCCGTAAGCGGCGAAGCCGGGCAAGAAGGCGCCGGGGTCCCCCGCCGCCGCAGCCCCGCCACGCAACAGCAGCTCGGGATGAGGGTGCGCGTGTGGATGCGGCGGCGGTAGCGGCTGCCGCTTGAAGCGCTTGCGGCGCCGCAGGAAGCTGCCGTTGTCGAACATGTCGGCCGACTCCGGGTCGAGCGTCCAGTAGTTGCCCTTGCCCGGGTTGCCCGGCTCGCGGGGAATCTTGACGAAGCAGTCGTTGAGCGAAAGGTTGTGGCGGATGCTGTTCTGCCAGGCGGGGAACTTCTCCCGATAGTAGGGGAAGCGGCCGCTGATGAACTCGCAGATCTCGCTCAGCGTCAGCCGCTTCTTGGGGCTCTGCAGGATGGCCATGGTGATGAGCGCAATGTACGAGTAGGGAGGCTTCACCAGGGGGCTCCGCGTCGCCGCGCCCCCCGACGGCGGTCCCGGCCCGGGCCCCGCGGCGCCCCGGGCGCCGCCCGCCGCCGCCGCGCCTGGTCCGGGGCTTCCCGCTGCGGCCGCCGCCCCCCGGGGCGCTAGAGCGCGGGGCTCGCCGTCCGAGCAGCCGCCGGACTCCTCCTCGTCCTCGGCTGCGTCCGCCTCGGCTTCCTCCGGAGGAGGCTCGGGGCCGTGGGGGAGCACGTCCCGGGGGGCGCGGGGCCCGGAGCGGGCAGGGAGCTCCCCCCCACCGCTGCCGCCGCCGCCGCCGCCCACCACGTCTATGTCTGCGTCGGCCTCGGACAGCGCGGCCGGGGAGCTCTCGGAGGACATGATCTCGCAGCAGCAGCTGCCCAGGGTCATGGTGCCGCCGCCGCCACCGCCGTTCTCCGGCTCCGCTCCGGCCGCGGCTTGGGCTCCGCCGCGCTGCCTCTGGGGCGAGTGTGTTTTGCGCGCGGGCGGGGAGGGGGCGGGGGACTGAGGAGGGTAGGGAGGGGTGTCCCCCAGCTCCGCAGCGCCCCCTCGTGGCCCAACTCGCGGCTCTCACCTCCCGGTGAGCACCCGACTGGCCGCTCTCCCCGCGGCCCCGGGAGCCGAAGCCCGGCGCCCACACCCGGGGCGTGGGCGGAAGGAGCTGAGGCTTCCCCTGACCCTGGCGGGTCTCGGCCCCCAGTGCCCCCGGGATGGGGGGGGGGGGTAAGGGAATTTGTCCCTCCCGCCTCGCGGCTGCCTAAGGCGGAAGAGCGCGAACCCGGGGCGGAGCTCCCCGAGCGGGGTGGGGCGGGGCGGGAGGGGGCGGGAGGACTGCCTCAGCGGAGGGGCCCGGCGGGAACAAACAGCGGCCACAGGCGAGAGCTGGCTCGGGTGGCCGGAGGCGGGTCCTCCTCTGCCCGCAGATCCCGCACACGCTCCGCTCCCCGGAGCCACCACCTGGAACCAGTGCGCCCAGCCTCTGGATGTTGAGGTTCACGCGGGCGCCATCCGGCGCGGGGAGAAGTAGGGAAAGCCCCCGAGCCTTCATCTATCCACGGCAGCGCCCGGGGCCATCAAGGCCGAAGCGCAGTTGGAGCGCGAGCGGGAGCCTGAGACCGCGGGACCGAAGCCGCCGGAGCGGGGCCCGCCGGATCCAGAGCCGCTTCCGGCCCGAGGGGAGACGCACTTGAGTGATCGGGAGGAGCAAACTTGGCGCTCTCAGCCTCGGGCCTCGGAGAGGTGAGAGATTACGGCTGCGCCCCTCTTCTCCCTTCCAAAGCCGAGACCCCGCCATACACCCTCTTGCCGCGTCGCAGGACCCCAGACGCAAGAGTGTGTGCAGGGAGACCCGGGGAGCGCGTCGCTTGAGCGTCGCCCTCTCCCCGAAGCTACTGTGCGGCGCTTCGGCGGGTATTCCGGGGGCGCGCACCGGTCCGTCGCTCTGAGTTTGTCTGTATTCTGCCCCTTTCGGTCCGGGTATTCGTTTGTCTTGGGCTCTGTGACTGTCTTTCGCCTTCGGTGAATCCCTGCCTCGTTTCCTGTGGAAACCCTGCATTTGGGGGGGTATTTCTTCGTGGGTCCGAGAATCCCTCGCTCCATTTCCTTACCCCCAGCCGCACTGCAGAGCTGCCCCCCCCCCTTTCTGGCCGGACTTGTAGGCCCTACGGACCGGCAACAGGACCCCTAAAGACACCTTCCTCAATGAGCCCTGACCTCAGCCCCAGGCCAGCGTTGCCTCGTCTCTCAGGAGTCCCCGCACACAAGGTTGGTCCTTGCCCTTCTTCTTACCAGCCGGGTTTCTGCCCAGCCCATTAGGCTCTTTTCTCCCCTGGCCAGGAACCCAACATCCAGTAGACTGGGCCCATCTCAACCCTGAGGGGTCACAGGAGTAATGGGCATGGCCAGCCGTGGGCAAGAACTGGACAGGCCGCTGCTCCGCCAGCGCCGCGCAGTGGTCAAAGTTCCGGCATGCGAGGCCCGAAACCCAGCTGCCGTCCTCTGTCATAAGGCTGTCTGACAGCCACCAAGCTACTTTCCCTACCCAGCCTCAGTTTCCTGCTTTGCCTAGGAGTTAAGAGCAGAAACCCTGACGTTAAGCTGCTGGGATTCTGGTTCTCACTCTTACTTACTGACTCTGTCATGTTGGATACATTGCTTTAACTCTTTGTGCTTCTGTTTCTTTCTCTGTAAAAATGAGATTTAAAAGCACCTACTTCGGGGCGCCTGGGTGGCTCAGTGGGTTAAGCCTCTGCCTTAGGCTCAGGTCATGATCTCAGGGTCCTGGCATCAAGCCCCAAATCGGGCTCTCTGCTCAGCAGGGAGCCTGCAAAGAAAAAGAAAAAAGAAAAGCACCTACTTCATGACTAATACCTAAAAGTAGTTATGTCACTCTAGTCTATTTATGAAGAGGGTATTGGGAGCACTTTTCACTTTGCAGACTCTTGGGGAGAGAGAAGACAGGCGAGGTGTAGTCTCCCACCTGGATCTCAAGCTCTGATCCAGCCCCTCACTGGGTTACCCCTACTGGGATAATGTTTATCTAACCCTCTGTGGTCACTGCGCTGAATCAGATCCCCTGTATAGAGGTGCTAGGAGCAGGGCGGGAGGGATCTCCTGGCCCCTACAAGCTGTAACTCAACAGGGTTGATGTGGGGGCAGATACATTCTTTCCTCTAACAGTTTCCAGTCTACGGAATAATCTAGTGTAAATCTAACTTTCCCATTCCACGGTTGGGACAACCAGAGGCCCAGAGGAGGGAAGGGACTCACCTAGGCTCCTGCAAGATAGAGCAGGGCCAGGTGCTTATCACTTAATCTTCGTGATGGAGGTCTCTATCCTCTCAAGCCATCTGGCTGAGAGCAGAGGAGAGTGGAAGCAGGTCTGGCTGCTCCTATCCAGGGAGAGAAAGTCCTCTGTGGCCCCTACACACACTCCTCAGACCAAGGGGCCACCTGGTGTGCAGGGTCTGCCTAAACAGGCTGTCCTCAGGAAGGAGAAAAGTGGTCTAGTCCTCAAACCATGGACGAGGAGTTAGTCAGGGCTAGTGGCTTTGGGGGATTGGAATTTTCTAGGTGATAAGGCCCTCCAGAGAAAAAGGATTGGGGGAGGCTCTTTGGAAAGAAGTGTTTTTGCATGAGTCCAAATAAACTCACATACCTAGGGTTGCTAGGTTTAGCAGATTTATTTTATCTGGTCACCTTACTCATACCCCAAGCTCGTGTATTACTTCATGGAGATCTCGCTCGAACTCGCAGATACCCCACACTGTCTACCACACATCAGCTCTAGCCTGGCTCTGCCCTGCTAGTAGCTGAAAAAATGGGAAGGAAAATCAACATTGGTCTCATCTTACTGCACCTCACCTTCTTCTGAATGTCTTCGTTTCTAAAATGGCAGGCAGGAACCAGTCACTTCCCTCCTCGCCAGCACTCTCGGGTTTCCCAGGCTCCAACCTCCTGCCCAGCTTCAGGGTCAGACTGGCTGAGGCATTTTGTGCCCATGTAGCCCAGGTTCCAGAGTGCAGGCAAGACTCCCAGGAGCAGCTGCGAGCCTTTGCCTCGGCCTGGCTCTCCAGCAGGCGCGCTGCTGCTCAGATTCAGGTTGGGGGAAAGGGATATAGGCGCCTAGCCCTTGTTCTGCAATGTGGGGGTGGAACATGATCTTAAGGAATCATCCAGACCCTTCAAACACACATATACTTTTCCAGGAGTGCAAACAGGCTCAGAGGTCATGTGACTCAGCCAGGCTTTTGAAGTGCTGCTCCCAATTCCCAGGGTTGGGTTGGACACAGGTGTCCAGACTCACAGGCCAGAACTCCTTTACTTATCCAAATAATGAGGCTTAGCCCCTGACCAAGCTTGGGAAAGGTGTTTCTGGCAACCTCTCATCCCTCCCAAGGTTTTAGTGTAAATCTAGATTTGTCTTGAACAGTGTCAGGAGTAGGTGAGTGGGGGGCTGGGAGAAGGTCCACCAGGACCTTTGGAATGCATTCAGTTTTCTGCACTTCCCCCAGGCACCAGGCTTTCCCACCTGTGGGCTCAGCTTCCTGTCACATTTGCTATCTGGGTGACTCTGTCACTTCCCTCCAGGGAAAACCTATGCTTCAGTCCCCGGGCCTGAAACCTCCAAGAAGCAGGAGGCCACAGGCTCTGTGTGTCTTGGCTACAGTGTCACTAATAGAGTCTGGCTTCTTCCTTCCTCTGCCTTACTATTTTGCCACCTCCTTCACGCAGCCAAGAAACAACTGGAGGCTTTGGGGGGGCGCCTTTTGGGAGGGAGGTCCACCCCAAAATGCTCCAACAACCGGGAGTTGTTGCGTGTTTGCTTTGATGTGTTGCTAGCTATAGGTGGTGTCCCTCCCTTCTTGGCTCCTCTCTCTTGCCTCCTTATGGTCGCCCTAGACGTACTGTTCTGGACTAAGGGAAAACGACAGCTATCAGATGGTTTTGAGAATCTAAAGAAGTCAGTCGCCAACGTGGCGAAGAGCGGCCCTGAGCTAAGGGGGAGGCGGGAACGCGGAGCGACCTCAGGCGCGGCCTTCCCGCCGTGTGAATTCGGCGAGCACAGCACGGCCTCCGCCGTGCAGGGGGACGCCACGCGCGCACACTTCTCTAATTTTATTCACAAACTCTGCCAGCCTCAGGGAAAGCTGCGAGACGCGCGCAGTCGCCCCTCTTCCCGTTCCGCCATCGGGCTGCAGCTCTGCGGTGGAGAGACAGTTGTTTGGCCGAAGCCCGAACATCCCCGACCCTTTTCTTCACCCAGATCCCCGCCTGTTCCTGAGCGATCGGCTCCCTTGGCCCCGGGCGGGAGGCGGGAGACTCCAGATCGGGAGACCTGCGGGGACGAACCTCAGGCGGCGGGGCTCCCCTCACACAGGAGCGGGACCCCAGGTCAGAGTTAAAAGAGAGGCCAGACCCACAGCAAGCACAGAAATGACAGGGCTTCCCGCGTGTGCCCCAGCCGACACCCGCCCGACCCAAGCGCCTCTGAACTGCTCCCCACACCTCCACAGACCCCCCCCCCCCCCCACTTCTCCGAGGAAATGTCTTTCTTTCCTTTCACCAGGCCCGGCCCCGGTCGCCTCCCGGCCCCCCATCCCGGGACGACATCGTAGGGGGCTCGCTTGAGCCCGGTCCGGCCCCAGCCCTGCGCCGCGGTTGAGACCCGGACGAGCTGCGGAGCCTGTCGACTCTGGTTCGCGGGAAGAGGGTTGCGGGCCCAGGCGAGGGTGAAAACAGCTCGGCTCCGCAGCCGCCCAACCTGGGGCCCTGGCTTCGCAGCGACCGCGGTGCGACAAGCTGGGGAGACGCACAGCTGCGGGCAGGGGAGAAAAGGACGCTTCCAGGTGTGTCGGAGCGTCAGCCCCAGCTCCTGCAGTCTAAGTGCGCCCTGGGTTTCTGCGAACGAGGGTCTCTTTCTTCGTCCCTCCGAGGATGGAGCTGTTTTTCCTCCCTCTGCGTGCGTGTGCCCCTCCTGATGGCGGTGGCTCTGTGTGCCCGCCCGACCCGCGCCTGTCCCGAGTGCTCCCCTGCCAACCGCACGACCTGCGCGGGGACTGCCCTGGAAGCCTCGCCTTCCAGACACACCGCTCTGCCCCCGAGCCGGAAGCGGCGCGACGTGGCTGGGCCTGCAACCTATTCCAGGCCTGCAGCGTGACCCTGGCGGGGAAGGAGGATGCGTGAGGGTGCAAGCCTCGGTGTGTGTTTGGGAAGCGAGCGGGGAGAGGGGACAGCGCACAGGCAAGGCGCGGCGGGAGAGCGGGCAACAGTGTAGCGGCGGCCGCGTGCCCACCAGCTGCGCTGCCCGCTGGAGCAGCGAGACCCCGAGACCCGGACGTCCTTCCGCAGCCCTGGAGTGGGGCAAGGCGGGAGGGAACTGAGGAGGGGGCCTAGCCGTCCGAATCCGGTAACCGACGCAACATACACACAGGCACACACGCACGCCTTCGCGGTTAGCCTTTCGGAGCTCCAAGCCCGTGCGGAGCCGCGCGAGCTCCATAGAAGCAGAGCAAGGGGACCAGGAGTCCCGGCCTTGCCGGGTAGACGCCCGTGACGGATTCCTGGGGAACAGCGACCTCTGGAGGAGCGGCGCGTCCACGCAGAGAGTCAGGAATAGGAGGACCGGGTCTAGGACCAGAGGGCCCTTTCTCCACCCACCCCTTTGGCAAAGTCATCCAGAGACTCATAAACTCTGGACTCCTCTTTGCTCATGCTTGCTTCCTTTCTCAACCTGTACTCATGTTTAAGATCCTTGCCCAAATCCCGCCTCATCCAGAAAGAAGTCTTCTCGAAAGCCCAAAGCATCTTGCCTTCTTCCTGCTCTGATCTCAGAACTGAAAGGCTGAACCCTTGACAAGAACGCTGGCACCCCAGCGCTGCACAGCCGACCTGCTTCCTGCCACGCCCTTCTCCAAAAGACCGTTAATCCATGCACTCCACCCATCCTTTGCACTGCATGCTGGGTGTGCTGTTTTTCTTTCCCTTCAGTAAATAAAAGGCAAGTCATTTATCTCAAAATTAGGCTGCAGACTTTCAAAGTCCGTTTCCCAGAGGTGGAAACCCAGAGGGAAGGCTGACTTGCCCAAGGTCACAGAGCAAATTGGTAGCAGAGGCGGAACTAGATCCCTAACTTCTCATTTCCCAAGCCCAGAGCCCTCTCCATTTCACCTAGATGTAGGGAAGGGCTTATTTTGAGGGGTAAGGCCTGGTTTCCGAGCGGGGAAACACAGGAGAGAATGGGATGGGTGGGGCACCGCTCCAGGGTGGGGCAGGAAAGAAGGAAGAGAGGACAAAGCTGCCCTGGAAACTTGTCACTTGTCACTGGCTTTCCTCAAACAGTCACTTGCTTTCCTCAAGCCCAGCGCAGATCAAGGTACTTTGAAGGACTCTAAATGTCAGGGGTTGGCCAAGTGTCTTCCATCAAGAGGTGGGTGGGCTGGAGGCTGGACACAGCCTCAATTCAGGCCAATATCGCCCTCCCCTCTGCCCTGGGAAGGGGAGATGGGCTAAGAAATCTCTGCTAATACACACCCAGGCGTTGCTGCTAGACCTCCTAGCAGCAGGAGGAGGCCCCCTGGTGCCTGCAATTAGAACCTTGAAGGAGAAGCTGGGAGGCCCCAGTGATAGCTGCTCCCAGCTGCTTTGCTTTCAGGGAATCCTGTGCTTGTCTGCACAGGTGGCGCCTGCCTGTGTGTCCTGTCACCACCCACCCCACACACACACACACACACACACACACACACACACGCGCGCGCGCGCGCGCGCGCGCGCGCGCGCGCAACAACCCCTGCACTCCACTCTGCTTCTCTCACCCCGTTACCATTGCCCGCTGCTCACTCCTGCCAGCCTCCATCCTCCTGATCCTCTGCCCATTTCAAATGTCAGACTTGAGGAGCTGCTTCCCCCCTACAACACTGCCCATTGGCCAGGCTATGAGGGGCTCCTGCCTGTGTGCCCCCAAAACACTTGACTCCCTCCACTGTCATCATTTATCTTCCAGTCTGTCACCCTCTATGGACTGCTCCTTGAGAACACTCATTATGTTGCCTTCATCCTCATGTTTCCTTATCTATAAAATGGAGTAATAATTGTACCTACCTCACTGAGTTCTTGTGAAGATTAAATGAGCTAATGCTTATAAGGCTGTCAGTCCGGTGCCTGAAACTGTGAAAGGGTTTATCAAACGTTTCTCATCATTATCACTCTGCCTCCTGCCAGACAACAAACCCAGCACATAGTAGGTATTCCGTGAATGTTAGACGTGTGGATACAGGATCGAATGAGTAATGAATGAACAGTGTGCCAAATTTCTCCCTCTTGTCTGGGTCTCCCCAGTCAGACAGCTTCCATCACCAGTGGAAATATGTGTTCTCTGAAAACAGACATTGTTTCTCCCCCAGCAGTTCCCATCTGGGGATGGGAATGAAGAGAACATGTTCCCCTGTGAGAGGGAGTCTTTCCATGATCCCTGATCCCAGCATTCATTAGATTTCTCTTGTGTTCCCTGCCTTGGTTTCCTTCTTTTAAAAAGGTTGCGACTCATCAAACCAGCCAAAACCGGACAAAATCTTCCAGGGACTCCGTGTTGCTTATAAGACAAAACTCACTCTCCTTAGCATGATAAACTGAACATGTTTGGGGGTATCCCATCTCTCTGTTGGATAAGACTTCCCTTCCCACAGTCCACATGGCCCTGATGGGACTGTCCAGTCTCTGTGTCCTTCACACTGACTTCCAAGAGAAGACAGCCAACCCAGCAGGATCAACCATAATATTGCAAACCCAAGGCCCAGCAATTGGTATTGGCAGGAGTAAGTGACCTAAACCAAGCCAGTCACTCCTTCTGTAAGATTTGATATATGGACTCTGGGACTTCAGGAGGGCTGCTTCTCCTTTTGGACTAGAAGATCACATGGACAATGTTATTTGACATGGAAGCCCATACACAGGGGGGAAACAGCTTAAAGAGAGAGACAGCTTAACAACAGTGTGGCATCCACTGTCTCTGCCCCAAAACTAGAACCCTTAGACTTTCCAAACACTCTAAAGATATTCTCCCTTCTCTTAAGCTTCTTGTAATGATGTTCTGCTAGTTTGAGTTGAATTTCACAAACAACAGAGCCACAAGAGAGAAGGATCCCGGGTCCCTGAAACCTTTGAGGTGCATGCCACCCTGAACTGCCTCACAGACTTATGGGAAAAGCAAACACACTTCCAATGTGGAAAGCAACACATTTCCACTGTTGTGGAATTTTCTTTGGAGGGGGGGGGAGTTGTGGCAGTGGTGGTGGAGTCCGTTACTCATAACTGGTGGTGGAGTCCGTTACTCATAACTGAACTTAACCCTAATTAATACCGGGAGGGGGGTGGAAAAGGTGCCCTATAGACACAAAAGATTAGTCTAGGATCATTAGCCTGGAGGATAAAGGGCTCAGGGTTGACACAGCCGCCATCTTCAAATCTCTATAGGGCTGACCTGGAGTATAGAGACCAAGACGTAAGGGAGCCTGAAGGTTGTCAGGATCTCCTTCCATGGAGTCCCAGTATCTGGGAAGGAGATGGAAGGAGAGCCTTCTAATAGGGCTGTCACTCATTGAGGTGATAGGCTATACTGATGGGAGTGAGCACCCCATCACTGGAAATGTGTGAGCTGTGGCTAGGTAGTCACTGGATAAGAATCTAGGTACAGCAGACAGACTATAAGTCTTAGAGATGGGTTCAGATCATGCTTCCATCATGTATTAGTCTCCAACAAATAACCTTTCTAAGCCCCAGTGTCCTTGTTCATGAAGGATCTAGAGAGCTGGGTCAGAGACAGAAACCAAGGAAATTTCCTAGCCTGTCACCTCACAGAGACTCCTGACGCCTAGTATTCTAGCGGGAGCCAGCTATGGGTCAGGAAGCCTTGTCAAGGATCCTTGCTGACTTCTCCAGCCTTGGCATTTTTGAGGATGCCTGCTCCAATCTGCCAGCAGGATGGACCTCTGCCTGGTTTGTTCCTGAGACTGGAGAGGAGCAGTGGAGCCTGAGTTGAGGGGCCCGAGATTGCCTCCCATTGCTGCCGCTCCCCTTCTAGGTCCTCCACTTCCTCATCTGACATGTAAGAAAGGGTATCCCCTGTTTTGAACAGTCTGGCTCAGAAATCAGGACTCTTAACTACTGTGACCTACCCACAATTCCAAAGGTGAGTGATTGCCATTCACAGCAATACTGATAACCATGTTTCTGTGTGGTCTTGACCTGCTCAAGGCTCCTGCTCATCCTGGTCTCCATCAGCCAGAATGGTACCATCTGCTACATGAGCTGACGCCACAGACCTGGGCCAACCCAGACACTCCTGGGCTCCTGAGGGCCTTGTTTTATGACGTCAGTTTGGCTGCCCCTTATTCACAGGCATGCCTCTCACAGGGCGCTTCTTCCTGGGTCATCCTTCACCCCTTTCCTCCAACAAAGCAGGCCTCTCCCAGTGAAATGGGAAATCCAAGGCCAGAGAGGAGCAGATCTTAGAACATGACCCAACGATCAGAAGGAGGTCACAACTGGGGACGAGGGATGGCAGAGAAGAGTAGACAGCAGCATTTGGCAGGAGGCTTGGAGGCTTGGACAATGGAGGTCTGAAGACCAAGCTTCCTACACCTGCCACTGATGCCCAAGGCTTGGAGAACGAAGAAGGAGCCATCACTCTGGACAGATTGGCGGCCCAGGCATAGACCCCCACCCATGGTGGAGTTGGCAAGTGCCCAGGCTTCTCAGATCCAGAGGCCAAACCATCTGGTGAGGGACCCTAGTGAGAGGTTCTGATGGGAAGGTCACGGGGAAGAGGGCAGCAAGGCTTGAGAAAGTGGAATTCTGACCACAGTCACCAAGGGTTCCTTTGAGAAATAAAGTGGACACCGCCCAGAGAGCCGGTGTGGTCATAGGGGGCTTGGTGTGCTGACAAGGACTGCGTGGAAATGCACTTCCAGGAACTTTTCCTGCAGATGGATCTGCATACATGGGACACATGCTGGCTCTCACTGCAGCCGGTTCCAGAACTCCAAAAGGTGGGAAACAGTGTAAGTGTCCATTGACAGGAGGTTGATCAAGCAAATAATGGCACATCTCATGAGGAAATAGTATGTTATGTAAAATAAAATAAAGAAGTTCTTTATCTATTGATCTGGAAAGAGTCCAAGATATTTTATTGAATGGAAAAAATTCAAGATACTTAACAGTGTAAAAACATTATGCTTCCAACTGCGTCTTTTAAAAGGAGAAAATAAGGTCTGTTTGTTTTGGTTTGTACATGCAACAAAAATATCTAGGAGGATGAATAAAAAACTAATAAACATTATTTGTTGGGGCAAATTATGGGGAACAAAAATGGAAGAGAGACTTTTCACTGAATACTTTTTTATAATTTTAAAGCCAAGTGAATGTATAGCCAATTCAACAATTGAATAAATACTTTAAGGCAAACAATGGAATCATCTGAGTGAGTAACACAGAGTATGTAGAACATATGAGTAATAAAAACTGTAACTATGTGGTAAACACTTTCTATGGGCTCCAATCCAAAAATATGGCTGGTGGCTAATGTGAAAGGCAGGGACATTTAAGCCCGATCTAGTGGGTGCCTGTGGGTGCTAGCCTGTCAGCCATCAGACAGGGCAGTAGGCAAATCTACTAGCTAGGAACCCAAACTTTCTACCTTACCCTTTTCCTCTTCTCTTTCCATCCTTTCCCTATTTCTGCCTCCTGTCTTGGTACCGCCTAAATTGCTTTGGAAGTAGTCAGACTTTTTTAGCCAGCCAGGCTGAACAGGGATTAGGATGGAGGAAAGGGGGTTTCATAGAAACTGGAATAGCAGGTCTTCTCCCTTCCTTCAAAACCCCAAACCAGAGCTTACCTCCTTTAGGAAGCCTTCCTTGTGAAGCCCACCAAGCCCCGGTCCCTACACAATTCAGGAACCAGTCCGATGCCTAAGCTGGGGCCTGTGTAACCCATTGCCATTCACAGCAATTAGACAAGAGGTCTGGACCCTGCTTGTCTTTAATCAATCTCCAGCCCCAAAACCTCAAGCCCAGCCTCCAGACAAGGGGTATCTCAGGCCAAAGTCCAGTGTGTCCAGCCCTAGCGAGGCTGCCCGGTGAGGGAAACAGGGTCGAATATCCTCACCCACCATCACAATGGCTTTAGCAGTTACAAAAGCATTATCACTCTGGCAGATAGGGCAAGGCTCTTTCAGAAGAGACCGAGGCTGAGCTCAAGGCAGAGGCTCCAACTGGTGAGTGACCAAGGTGACCTACGTGCTCCCTCATCTTGTCAGCGCTCTGCATACAATATTGTCACCCACCTATATTTGACTCCTCTGAGCAGGGTAGTGTCTGATTCTTCTGAGTCCTTAGCTGGAATGAGGAACACACAGTCACGGAGCTTGAAGAGTGTTGGGAATGGCTGTGAAAGACAGAGGAAGGAAAGGGGTTGCCTAAGTGCTTGAGCAGACCCCATATTTCCGGACCTCAGCCCAGCATGCTTTCCTCTATTTCCCTTTCACAGAATAGATCAATTCTTGGCAGCTGGGACTGCCTACCCCATTCCAAACCCCCCTACAATGGGGCAGCTACCAAGGGCTGCCAAGAAGAATGGAGGAGGATGGGAGATCTGGGAGCGCTTCCCAAAGGCAGCCACTCAACTGACTTAGCCACCCAGGCCTCCCTATCCTACAAGGTGGTAACTGAAGCCAGTTTTCCTCTTCCACACCAAGCAACTGGGTTCCTCACTGGAGCAAGTGACTTTGAGCAGCATAAGCCACCCCCAGCCCCAAACAGCATCCAACTGGATCCCGGTCAGGTGCATACAAGGTGGCCAATAGGTGGCGCTTTTGTCTCCACAAAAATGGTGAGGGGAGAGGAAGGGAGGAGGGGTGTACTGGGAAAGGGGTCTGAGTCAGGGAGCCCAGAAGGGGCGGGGAGTGGAAAACTGAAAGAAAAAGGAATCTAAAATTTGTCACTTGGCTTGGAATGTACCTTTCAAGATCAGGGCTGGGGAGGGGGCCGTGGAAGGGATGTATATTAGGGTGAATGGAGGAATTTGGGCGGGCTTTGGAGCCAAGTTTCTACTTCCATTTGCTTCTTCCTCACAGGCAGAGAACGACTTTGGAGTTACGTGTACCTGGAATCAAGTTCTGGGTCAGTAACTTTGTAGCTTGACCTGGGTGAGTCACTTCACTTTTATGAGCCCCAATATCATATCCTGTAAATTGTTATGAGCCCCAATATCATATCCTGTAAATTGGAGCTGATAATTCTAATAGTGACACTCTGCATTCCAGGAGTAAACTGTATTTGATGTGCTTTTTTTTTTTTTCTTTTTTGTAATACACTACTAGATTCAATTTGCTGATATTTCATCCAGGAGCTTTGAATCTGCTTTCATAGGTGGGAATGGCTATGTTTTCCATCCTCTCCACTTCTTTATCAGGCTTCGAAAAGGTCATTAAATAGAATTGGAATGACTTCCATTTCTTCTGTGTTCTAGAACAATTTATATAACTATACATTATATACATATAATGTATAATATGTAGCTATATTATCAAAGAAAAATACATTCCGTGATGGTTTCACAGAATTCATGGGCAAAACCAACTAGCCTAGGTGCTCTCTGGTGGGCACAAAGGAGGGACAGTTTCTGACAGTGCTTTCTCTTTCTTCTGTACTAATGGGTCTAATGAGATTAATCACTCCTCAGATCAGTCAAGCCAGACAAGGTGGTCTACCACTCAAATGACCACTCCAAACTTTCGGAGTCAGCATGAGGCTACAATTATATGACAAATTTGTAACCTCTGTGGAATAAGAAGATTTTAACCAATGGTTGGTTTTTTCTATACCTTTGTTTTTCTGTTTTTGTTTTTTAAAGATTTTTCTTATTTATTTGACAGAGAGAGAGAGTGAACACAAGTAAGGGGAGTGACAAGCAGAAAGAGAGGGAGAAGTAGGCTTCCTGCTGTGCAGGGAGCCCAGTCCTAGGATCCGGGGATCATGACCCAAGCCGAAAGCAGTTGCTTAACCAACTAAGCCACCCAGGCACCTCTTTTCTATAGCTTTGTATACCTATTTTCCTCCATCACCATGGCTACCTCCTCCAAGCTACCATCCTTCTCTGCCTGGATACTACAGTAGCCTTGTCATCGGTCTCCCCACCCCACCCTATCCCAGATCCCCTCTAATAGTTTATTTAGGGCTATGAAATTTCCTCTAACCACAGGTTTGACTATATTCTGCAGATTTTTTTTTTAGGATTTTATTTATTTATTTGAGAGAGAGAGCATGACCAGTGGTAGGGGCAGAGGGAGAAGCAGGCTCCCCACTGAGCCTGTGAGGCTCGATCCCAGGACCCTGGCTGGGATCATGACCTGAGCCAAAGGCAGCCACTCAACTGACTTAGCCACCCAGGCGTCCCTATCCTACACATTTTAATATGTACTTTTCTCACCTTTATTAATTTATGAATGGTCTGTAGTTTCAATTTTCCTCTAACCTGAGAGTTATTTATGTAAGCATTTTTTAATTTTCAAGGGCTTCATTCAAAATGTGGTCCAAGAACATATTCTTATAGAAATTTATGAACATTTTTGGTTGTAGTTTTCATTTTAATAGTGATCTTAAACACATTCATATAAGCATATAATGAACCACTTACATGACCTCCTGATATAAATATCAGAGAGCTGATATTTAGAGTCCTCATTTACATTTATTGTCAAGTACTACTTCTTTAATCTTGAATTGAAAACATTGAAAAACAATGTTGACTTTATAAGTAAATGCTGCATTTGGGCCAGTTGGTGGCTTCATTCAAAAGAAAGCAATGGGAAGGGCACCTTGGTGACTCAGTTAGTTAAGCTTCTGACTCTTGATCTCAGCTCAGGTCTTGATCTCAGGGTCATGAGTTCGAGCCCCACGTTGGAAAAGAAAGAAAGGAAGGAAGGAAGGGTGGGGGGAAGAAAAGAAAGCAACGGAGGATGAATTTAGTCATCATGGCTTAAGGCATCCCAAACCCAAAAGACCTGTAATGGAGCAGTCAAGGCCACATTTACGGTGCAAATGATTTATTCAGTTTCAGCAAAACGGTATCTTCTTTTACATCTGATTAATGTTATATGAATTTTTATCTTGTAGCTCTGTTTGAATTTAATTTGTGAATAAGTTTTTGTTTTCCAGTTGCATAAGAGACACAAGTCTAAGGATTTGATACCTGCCCATGTTAAATGACATTATAATAAAAAGTAAGGTCAATACTGGGGGTCCACAGAATTTTTTTGTTTAAGAGAAGACCACTGTAGCCTCCTGTATCTTGCAAAATCCTGTCTCACCTCATCTCCCAGAGAGGTCCTTCACATGGGCTTAAAACCAAACCTGTCACTAAGAGTAGAAGGTTTTCCATGTTGTGCATTTTTTCTTCTGCCTTCCCAAGTGAAAGCCCATGGACATGAAAGATTGTCCAAAGGAGGCTCTCCATTGATCGGCTTACCTATGTCCCTTCCAAGGATGTCACTTTCCTATGTACTCAATTTTCCCTGTGCCAGCATGATGTTGGTCACTTTCTTGAACTGGGTCCAACAGACCTTCTAACCAGCTCAGCACCATCCTGGGACCAAAGCCATCCTTCCCATCCTGTCCCAAGTCCTCCTAAGTTCGGAGTCTGCCCCCTCAGCTCACCTATATATTCCTGTAAGGAACTCAGAACTGTCCCCTGCCTTAATCTTTTTGCCAAAACATGTACCCCTCATTTCCATAACACTGACCCACCTTCCCAGCTTCCCCATACACAAGGTATACTGAACCCATATAACAACCTTCCATTCCCCTCTTCCTAAACCCCCCAAAATAAGTCTACAAAGACACAGCTTTGACTCAAACATTTCATAGTCAAAGTGCACACTTCGCTTCTCATACTACAGTAATCATCTTAATTTCAGATGTGTGAAATTTCCCCCCAAATTTACCTCAGCTGAAATAAATAAATCAAGAAAAAGGATGATGTGGGATCCAGGAAGCAGAGAATCCAACACCGGATAAAGATGGAGGGAATTGGGGCACCTGGGTGGCTCAGTGGGTTAAAGGATCAAGCCCCAAAACACACTCTCAGGGAGCCTCCTCACCGCCCCCACCCCCGTCACCTCTCTGCCGATTTGTGATCTCTGTCTGTCAAATAAATAAATAAAATCTTAAAAAAAAAAAAAAAGATGGAGGGAATTCCAAGAAATCCCTAGGATAACAGTGAAGGGAAATTTCAGGTCCACATCTGAGCAGCAAACATGGAGAGCGATCAGCTCAGACTGGATCTGGAGGACAGAGAACTCTGGGAGAGATGCTCCCAGGAAAGGAAAAATACAACCACGGAAAGCCATGACAGATTTTCTGATAAATTTGACTTTGTGAAAAAGTTACCACAATGCTTTTGGAAGACACAGGAAGGAAGATTTAACCATAGGTACAAAGAAACCTAAGCAAATGAAAAAATAAGGCATTGACTCCAGGAGAAGTGAAAGGTTTCCAGAAGAAGGAGGAGGAGGAAGAGGAGGAATAAGAGGAGGAGAAGGAGAAGAATTATAGGCTTGATACATTAGCATCCTATCAGAGAACAGCATTTACATGGTAGTAAGATGTAAATGTCAGAAGTGGTAGTTTGGCAGGGATGGAAAGAAATAACCATTTTAGAGGTAAATGATTATTATAATAGGAAGCTAATCATCACTGTTTCAAGAGAGAGGAGTATAAGCATGGAAATGTGGGGTTGTCTATGGAGCTCAGATGGTTAAGCTCCTGCCTTGGGCTCCATGATCCCAGGGTTCTGGAATCTAGCCCCAAGTCAGGCTTTCTGCTCAGCAGGGAGCCTGCTTCTCCCTCTCCCTCTGTCTGCCTCTCTCTCTCTCTAATAAATAAACGAAATCTTAAAAAAAAAAAAAAAAGGCATGGAAATGTGGAACTATATTCCAAAGGAGACAAATAGGAATTGAAAGTAGATGCTTCTAGGGAACAAAACAGGGATCCTGAGAGTGGGCAAAGCACTATTTGCTATTTGATTATATGCTTGTTTCAATTTAATAAAAACAAAAAAACAAAAATTAAATATCAAAAATTGTCTTCAGATTAAAGATGACTTCTAGCTTTCTACAAGAATGAAGGGAGAAATATTTACTTAAGGTGTCTGAAGGCTTGGACGCCTGGGTGGCTTAGTCGGTTAAGCATCTGACTTCAGCTCAGGTCATGATCCCAGGGTTCTAGGATGGAGTCTGGCATTGGACTCCCTGCTCAATGGGGAGTCTGCTTCTCCCTCTACATTTCCCCCCTGCTCATGATTGCTCACGCTCTCTCAAATAAATAAAATCTTTAAAAAAAAAAAAAAAAGTGTCTGAAGACTCCATTCAGATTATTTTCTCCAAAAAGGGGACAGGGAGAATAATTTTAAAATCTTACTTCTAGATAAGTGATTGGTGCTTTTGATTTTTAAAAAAGATTTTATTTATTTGAAAGTGAAAAAGAGAGAGCATGAGTAGGGGGAAGGGCAGAGGGAGAAGCAGACTCCCACTGGGCAGGGAACCCAACATAGGGTTCGGATCCCAGGACCCTGAGATCATGACCTGAGCCCAAGGTAAATGCTTAACGGAGTGAGCCACACAGGTGTCCCTGATTGGTGCTTTTTAAAGAGAGAGTGGGATTAGAGCTTCTGTTTCTGTTTGTTCAACCTCTACCAAAATGTCAAAATTCTTAGGGTACGCTATGACATATTCTGTGAGGGCATAAATGGTCTCAAATCTGATTCTGTATTGGCCTAGGAGCCTAGGACAGGGCCTGGATACACATAGCAAGTCTTGATGCTTTGGATAAAGGAAGATTAAAGAGGCAAAATAAAATAAAATAAAATAAAATCTCTGATTTTCCACTTCAGTGGTGACTTTTCTAGTATTTCTGTACATACACTTCCCACCTAGTCCTCACAGTTCCAAGACCCCAGGGACAGAGATCTGCAGGGCAGTGGCAGGAATGGAAATCTGAGCTCACAAGGCACTTCCTGGCTTCAACAGACTGCGAAGGGTTCTCCCCTTCCCTACACAGTTCTTGGATTTGGAAGGAATTTATCAGGAGGTTCTCTGAGGCAGGAGGAAGGGCTGTAACACCATTTGGAACTGAAGAAAGTTTACATTTTGATGTTTGTGGAGCTCTACTCCTTAGACACCAGGCAGGCTGGATATTTGCTGCCCCTTGGGCTCCTGAGGAGCAATTCTTATCCAACAAATGGGGAGATGGTCTCCACCTCTACCTCTTTTGCAGGTCATTGCAAGGACTGCGAGTGTGAATAAATAGGAAGGTGCCGGAAGTACTGTCAACCCAGTCATTATTCAGGAAGTCAGACACATTAGACCCCAGGGAGTCAGTCAGTCAAGTATTAAGGGAAAGGCTGCTATGTTTCAGGCAAATTAGTTCTGACTCTTGCTCACAGGGGTTAATAGCTGAAGGAGGGTGTCCATTCAGGTAATTTCATTCCACCCACTCTGTACCCAGTGTCCTACCACCAAAGAGGGCCTTTCCTGCCTTCTCAAATTTCTTGCCCTTTCTCCCCTAGAAGCTGCTGAGTCTCTACCCTCACCTTCCAACACCACCACAAGAGAACTTTAAATTCTTGTAACTAAGAGAAGTGCACCAGGCATGTCCAACATCCAACACGCAAATCACATTCACCATGGACTCAAGACACATCATCCCATCCCCCGCCCCCAATGCTCAATCCAGGCCCCGCTAGACTGTTAGTGCTGGGGCACCTGGGAATGCCTGAGGATTAGTATTTGGGTCAGCACCAGGGAGCAGGACAAGGTGAAAGTCCAACTCCCTCAAACTGCAACCTAGGAGTTTCTCCTAGGTGCTGCCCTGTCCGTGGTGCTGGGGACGGTCAGAAGTAACCAGTTCCGGTTCTGGCTGCCTCAGCTCAAACCTAGCTAGGGAGGTAGACCAGGAGGCATAGATGATGAAGCACAGTCCAGCTCTGGAAGTTCAGCAGGGGAACATGTGGTTCATAGTCCCCTTTCTTAAAGTGGGGAGTTTTAGACTTTTAAATTGAGCCCCCAGCCTTGATCTGGTGCCTTTCCTTCAGAATACTGTGCATACTAATTAGCTGGGAGTTTTTTTAAAATGCAGAATCTGATGATTCAGTGGGTCTGAGGCGGAGCCTGAGGTTCTGCACTTCTAACGAGCTCCTGGGTGATGCTGAAGGTCTACAGACCACAGTTTGAGTGCAAGGCCCTAGAGCACTCATTTCTCTGAGGACTGAGGACTGATCCATAAGCCCCATAAAGCAGGATTTTGCCCCTTTGCTTAGTGATGTATTTCCAGTGCCTACACTGTGCTTTGCACGTTGAATAAGTACTTGTTAGAGGAGTGGCCAGTGCTCCCTTAGCCATGGGAACTGGGAATAATCTCACACAGCAGAGAAATCCCCTAACTGAATACAATCATGTGCACATCCCTACCAGCTTCTGGGATGCAGCAGGTGGTAGCATTTTGCTAGGCCCACTATGTGCCCAGCTATGGCTTAATCACATCCTAATCCCACTTCATGAACCTTTGCCTGATAACTGACAAGGGGCTCACCCCGTGGCAACCCAAGATCCCATACAAAGCCCACTCTCTATTTCCCCAGATAACTCCCCCAGGTCACCAGCCAGCACACCGAGCCCAGAGAAGAGTTCTTCTTCTTCTTTTTTTTTTTTTTTAATCAAACCAGCTTTAATTAAAAAAATAATAACCCAATAAGTCCTACGTTTTTCAGATGTTGGGGCAGCCCACCAGCCCCCCTTTCAGTCCGGAACCTCCTGGTCCTTCTCATCTCGGAGATCTGGAAGAACTGTCCTCCAGGACTGGAATAACGCAGCCAGGTGTGTCTGTTTGGAAGGGGCGCTCTCTCCCAATAAGACAGGTGCAGACGGGGAAGGGAGGGGTGGGTGCAAGTCTTCGAGGAAACGGAGCAAGACAGCAAGGGAGTCAGGAATCCAGGAGTCTGACCTCTAGTGTGTTGTGAAAACAGGAGGGAAGGCGGAAGAAGTTTGGAGCCAGTCGAGAAGGCGGCGTGAGAGCGAAGGTCTGGCTTCCGAAGGCTCGGGGCTCACCAGAAACTGGGGAGGAAGCTCGCCCGCGGCGATCCAGCTCCGGGATTTGGGACCCGATACGGCGCCCCTGGGGGGAGCGCCCCGAGGCGGGCTCACAGTTGGGGGGTAGGGGGTGGGGCCGGGGGGAGAGAGAGACGGCTGGAGGGTGCCCGCATGGGGACAGCCAGGTGTCAAAGGTGCGCTGGTTCCCCGAGGCGCGCTCCGAGACTGGCAAAGACCGGCAGAGACGGGGCGCGCGGGGCGGGCGGCCGCAGCGGCTCACAGGTAGCGCTCGAGCCCGGGCGCGTAGCCCGGCGGCCGCAGGTAGGCCTCCCCGGGGCCGAGCGGGCCGAGCGCGGCGGCGGGCCCGGCCAGCGCCAGCAGGGGCTCGGCGGGGAGCGGGCCGGGGCCGGGGCGCGGCGCCGGCAGCCCCAGGCGCTCGGGGCCCGGCGAGTAGAGCGGCGGGGAGGCTGCGGCCGGGCAGGGGGCGAAGGCTGCGGCGGCGGCGTCGGGCGCGGGGCAGCAGGGCGGCTCGGGGGCGCCCAGCCCCGCCAGCTCGGGCGGCAGGCTCACCAAGCTGTCGACGCTGAAGAGGCGCGCGGGCGGCGAGGGCCCGGGCGCGGCGGCGGGTGGCGGCGGGGCGAGCAGCGCGGGGCCGGGCGCGGGCGCGTAGGGCGCGTAGGGGAAGGGCGGCGGGCCGGCGGCGGGCAGCGCGGGCAGCTCGGCGCGCTTGAAGCGCTTGCGGCGCCGCAGGAAGCTGCCGTTGTCGAACATGTCGGCGGCCGCGGGGTCGAGCGTCCAGTAGTTGCCCTTGCCCGGGTTGCCCGGCTCGCGCGGCACCTTGACGAAGCAGTCGTTGAGCGTCAGGTTGTGGCGGATGCTGTTCTGCCACTTGCGCGGGCTGTCGCGGTAGAAGGCGAAGCGCTCGGTGATGAAGCGGTAGATGGCGGCCAGCGTGAGGCGGCGGCCCGGGGCGTGCGCCAGCGCCATGGCGATGAGCGCGATGTACGAGTAGGGCGGCTTCCCGCGCTGCAGGGGCCGCCGCCGCCGCCGTCCCGGGCCCGGTGCGGGGGCGGACTCCGGCTCCCCGCGGCCCGCGGCCGCCTCCTCGGGCTCCGGCCCCGGTTCGGCCCCGGCTAGTGGCGACGGCGGCGGCCCCGACGGCGCGACCGAGGGCAGGGCGGGGAAGCCCGAGAAAGCGGCGGGCGGCTCCATGTCGCTGCGCCCGGTCATCGGGATGCGGCCGCCCCTGCCCGCGCAGCTCGGAGAGAGCAGGGGCCTCCGACCCGCCTTATATGGACGCGGCCCCCCTCCTCTGTCCCCCCCAAGCCTGGGGAGAGGGCTCGGATCTTCCCCCGCCGGCCAGCGCCTCCTCCCTGAATCGCTTCCCCAATCCCCTTACCATGTTCACAGTCCCCTACCACCTACATGTCGCCCCTCCCTTGGTCTCTTCCCTTTGGGTCAGTCCTTCCAGACCAAGCCTCAATCCCTTCCCCATCTCCACTGGGTCGGTCCGGTCCTGGACCCATCCCCCTCCCCCTCTCTGTGGGCCTCTCCCCCATCTCCCTCCTCTTTGGGTCAATGCAAATCACAAATCCACCCACTCAGTGTACTCTGGGGTGGGGGGGGCCCTCCTCACTATGCTCCTCCCAGTCCGTCCCTAGGTCTTTCTCTCCTAGCCTTCTCCAGGTTCTTCCTACCCCAGATGGGGTAGAGATGAAAGTTCCCCAGGACCACCTTGCCAGCCTTTAGCGTCCTGACACGGTGCTGGTCTTGGACATTAAAAGGGTAGGGTAGGGGCAATGGCAGAGCAAGAAGGCCTACTTTGTCCTGGGAGAGGACATTTGGTGGCTCCAGGGTCACCACCTCCTCTCTCTGCTATCTCCCACACAACCTTGTTCCTGTCCAAACCATTTGTAAGCATCCTTTGAAAACACAAAATCCTGAAAAGTGATCCAACTGGCATATTTGGGGATCATGGGACTGGCTGCTTTAAAATCAAGAGCCCCCAGTAAGTCCATAACTTGAAGTTGCCTTTCTGACTGCCTCTTGTCCGTGTGCCTTCTGTTCTAAAGAAGGTGCTCCCTTTCTCTCTCTCTGTCTCTCTGTCTCTCTTTCTCTCTCTCTCTCTCTCTCTCTCTCTCACACACACACACACACACAAACACACACACACAACATACACACTGTGGAGATGCACAAAACACAGGCCTACATAACTCAAAGTTCCAAGGACCAGTTGCTGGGTCAAGAGAGACCCCCCAAGTGCTTCCACAGCCTGGAGGTCTGAGAAAACTGCTTACTGACCCCAAAAAGCCACACTCACATTTCACTGGGGAGGGGGAGGGTTGCCTTAGCGATTTTTATTAAAAACTCACTCTGGGAAACACCACCTACTACCACCATCCAGAGGTGATGTCTCTTTGAGTTTATTTCAGGAAATCTCTCCAAAGTGACAGGAGAACCAGCCCTAGCTTGAAGGGAATCAGAGGATGAAGACAGCTTGCCTTAAAGAGGCTTGTCTTGGGGGACAGGCAAGATCAAGGAAGCAGGGCTGAGGGTAGATGAGGCAAGTGAAGGAAGGGCCAAGGCGGAAATTTAAGGGGGCACAAACTCTCAAGGTGGTGTGAGTGTGGGACTGGCATGGGAGGGCCCTAGATGCCTCATTCATCAGATTCTGGCCCTGGTGTGGCAGCCCTGGGGTGCAAATGACCAAAGCCAGCTACTGCAGGCCTGTGGCTGAGGGCTTCCAAAGCCAAAGGGGAAGCTCAAGGTCCCCAGTCTCCAGCTCCATAAAGTAGCAGCACTATTACTGAGTATTTCATTCGCTGCAGTGCCCCACTTCAGGGTAAACACCTTGTGAGGTCAGCACCATTACAATCTCTGTTATGCAGAGACGGAAACTAAGGCTCAGAGAGGTTAAGGGATCTTCCTAACTTCACACAGCTAGTAGGCAGTAGGGCCAGAATTAACCCCCGAGTTCAGAGCACCAGCTCCATGACTCTTCTGAGAACACCATACTTTACATTTGAGACTGCAGAAAAGACTTCATCTAGAGTTGTTCCAGCTCTGAGCAACTTTGGCTGCAGAGCTGAAGCCTGGCCTCTCTCCTGACCTCCAGGTCAGCATATCCAGTGTCCGCAGGACATCAGCCTCAATCCCATGTACCCCTGACCCCATCTCAGTAAATGGGCCCTTGCCCCTCACCACACAGAGCAGGACTAATGAACATCATTTTGGGCTCCTCTTCCCCTGTCACTCCCTTCATCCCAGCCATCTGCAAGTCCTGTCACTGTCACATGGAGCTCAAATCCACCCCTCCTTCAGGTGTCTTGGCCTCAGTTTAGCCCACATCACTCACTGAGCACTGCCATGCCAGGCCCTTCCCCAGTGCTCAGGGAAGACTGAAATGGAGAGACTCTTGATTTGGTGGGGAGATGGACAGAGACAATTACCACTGTGGGAGAGGGGGGCAGAGAGGGCTGTAGAAGCAGAGGGGAAGGGGGAGATGACACTCAGTGAGTGAGAGACAACCCCCCAACCCTACAACCTGAGGATCAGCCTGGATTGTAGGCACAGATTTCCTGCCCTTGTGCCCTCTCCACATTACATTCTACTGCTGAGCACAGGCCTTACAGAACACAAAACAGTGCAGGCACCGTGAGCAGCTCACCAAAGATGAGCAATGGCAGCAGCAGGAAATCCAGTTGCAACAGTCACGTGACCTGTGCCCATTTGCTCATTGGAGCCTCAGTTTCCTCATCTGCCAAAGGGGGGCAATAACGAGCCCTGCCCACATTGTTAAGAGATTCAAATGAGATCATGTATGAAAGGTACTTGGCCCACAATGGCACTTGCTAACGGGAGATTTTTTTTCCTGCTACCCAATTGGCATTTCCAGCATTAAACCAGGAAAGGAAGGAGAGAGGCAGTCCGAGAAGTGACTTCAGAGCCTGCATATTTTCAACCAGGCGCAGCGTAACCCTGTAGCTGGACTGAGGCACAGAACCAGAGCCACACTCTCCCACCTTCCCTTGGGGCCAAAGGCCCCTCTGGAGGCCCCTTACCACAGCCTGTCTCACACCTACAGATTTGCTAGGGGTGGGGACAGGGAGGTTATGGAGAGTGGCTCTTATTAACTCCCATGACTAGCTGCAATTTTCTTATACTTTCAATTTGCCAATCCATGTATAGAGCCTTGGACATAGTATATGTTCAATAAATGAAACTGAAGGTGCACTTAGCTATGCTCATCCTGGGGAGGGTGGGGGCAGAGAATGGAGCCAAAGGGGTGAGAACCCAGACTTTTCCAGTTCTTTCTGCCTGCCTGTCCCCTCACCTCCCACCCCCACTGGGCCTGCTTCCCGGAGCCGAGCAGGCCGGTGTCAGGGGGTGGCCCAAGGGCTAATCCGTGTTTTCAGCGTGGCTGGGCCCTCTTTTCACAGGCCCTGGGCCGGACGGGATGCGGCTGAGCATCCGGGCATAAGATGGCCAGTGAAGGCGGCCCCTTTCTCATGGGCCTGGATTCCAGGCGGCCCAGCGTCTGAGTGGAGCCCCTGGGGCGGGAGGAACACAGTGGCTGGGCTGGGCAGTCCTTTGTCTGACCACGCTGGGTGGATATTCAGGCTGGCAGGAGGGATTAATGGCCAGGGATTGGCCCTGGGGCCGGCCTTCCCACTGCCCTTTGGAGGCCAAAGGCCCAGGTCAGGGCACATAGCGTTGATGGCTCCCTAGATAGGAATGGAAATTCCCACCCTGTCCAAAGCTGTTAGCATCAGCCCCCAAGGCTCCCTGCCTCCAGCCCCACCCCTACAGAGGCACCATGAGCCAAGATGGGCTTCGAGGCAAGGAGCAAAGGGTGGGGGCCAGACCTTCCCAATCATTCCCCCTGGGAAAATCCTTTTAGGTCCTTGCCCTGAGATGCATGGCCCGTCTAGGAGGGCCTATGACTGCCGCTCCTGAGCTCTGGAGAGAAAGAGCTGTGTTAACCCAGTGAGTCCAAGGGGCCAGCCTGAACTGTCACCAAGCTTCTTAAGGCTTTCTGGAACATTCCTCAAATACCACTAGAGACCACTCTAGAGACCACTCTAGAGTCATTTACTCCTTAAGCCCCTCATCACAGCATCATGGATCAAATAGCCCAGAGGCTGAAGAAGGAGTTCAGGAACCAAAGAAACTTTCAGAGAAACCCCACACCACCCCAACCATCCAGGGATTCTGAGGGCTGCTGCAGGGCCTCCTCCCTCTTCCTCCCAAGACTAGAACTGCCCAAGATACTGCTCCTTCCTCAGGAGCCTGAGGAAGATGCTTCCAACCTGGCTGGAGGTGATTGGGCCCCCATTCTGGTATGGTCTTTTCTAGCCAGACTGCTCCTGAAACAAGTAATGAAGGCAGCAGCCCCAAACTTACCCATAGGGCCTGAACCCTGTGGAGTGTTCTCTGGGCTAAGGGGCCTGAGCAAGGCTCAGGAAAGGGAATAAGATCAGGCCTGACTCTGGGGAGAGCATCAGAGAAAAACCCATGAGGAGGATGCTGCTGTATGTGACTCTTCATTCTACAAGCACTTCTACTGGGCAGATCCCAAAGATCTGTGTCCAGGCTGCCTCAGGTGCTGGGCTGGTAGGGAACCAGACTGTTCTTGTCTTCACTGTGCCCAGGAGTAGACAGCCACTCCCCATACATGGTGGTCAGTGTGTGACGTGGGCAGAGAAGGGACTGTAGGGGCCCAGATGTGGGATCTCAGCCAGACTGGAAAAGTCAGGAAAGCTTCGTGAAGGGGGTAAATCCCTAATGGGCCAGATTGGCAGGTCTCAGGCTGAAATAGGGCTCATTCTGTGCCCCCCATCCTCTCTGTCACTGCACATACCTTATCGACTCTCCATGGATCTGTCTCCCACACTAGATTGTATGCATTGTGGGCAGGTACACACGTCACTCATATGGGGACCCTGGGCACTTAATGCCGGGCCTGGCACAAGCTGATGGTATATAAACACATATCATGTGGCTGGAAGGATGGCTGGATATCAGAACGAGATCACTGAAGGGACAAAGATCTGAGAGCAAGAGGATGTGACCCATTATTCCAGGAAGTCCAACACTTACTGTGTTTTTCAACAGAAAATTACGTGAGTGAACATATACAAAGTTGTTGGGACACTGCCCGGCCCACCTCAATGCTGTGTGTTAGCTGCTGTTATTGTTATTACTCCCTGTAGTTAGTAGAGAGTGCCAAGGGACGGAGACAGCGAAGGTAGATGGGGTCAGACTGTAGATGACTTTATTTGCCAGGCTAAGGAGCTCCGATCTTTTGAGACAGCAGGTAGCCTTCGGAAGTTTTTCAGGGGACTGACATGGTCAGATGGCTTGTTGTGACCAGTGCGGCCACAGAGAGACTACAGAGGGAAGGGACTGAAGGCTGAGACCAGATGGAAGGCTGAGCAGACAGTGAGGTAAGAACCAAGGCTCCGCCTCTGGGAGAGCATCAGACCCCTCGTTCCCATTCACTCCAGAAGGACAGAGAGGAGCCCTCCAGCTGCCCACCTCAGACAGTGGCTTAAACCTCCACTTAAACCTCCACTGCCGCATAGTCCAGGAATGGGCCGTCACCCCGCCCCGCTCTCTCCTTCTCCAACCACCTCCAGTCACCCAGACCGTCAGTTCCCAGCAGTTTCTCTCAGATCCGTCCTCCGCTCTCATGCCTCTGCCTGGCGGTTGTTCAGGCCAATACCAGTTCTCACAGAGCCCAGGGCAGTAGCCTCCTGGCTGCTCTCCCAGCCTCCCCCTCGGATTCCACCTCTCCTTGGCAGCTCGAGCGATGCCCCACTCCACAGCCCTGCTTGAGCACCTTCGGGGGGGTCCCCTGACTGGCGTGGCCAGACCCGTGGCCCCACTGCTCACCAGTCGCCCGTGCCCGCTTCCCCTCCACGCTCACACACGCTCTGCAGGGCTGCTTTCAGCCAAGGGCCAGGGCCTCTCCCACTCTGAGCCTTCGCTAACTGAAATGAGCACAGCCTGCTTTGCCAGCTTTAGATACAAATACCGTCTCACTTCTTTTTCCGACCAGCCCCTCAATCTCCTCAGCCCTTTATGAATAAGACGTCCCATGCCTCCCTCTGACAGACTCCCCCGACTGGCCTGGTGTACCCCTCCTTGCCCTTCAAGGGCCGCTCTCAGAAGATAACCACTTTATCTGCTGGAACACACTGCCCAGTATCCCCTTCCACGCCCGTCCCCAGGCAGAAGGCCCGCCGGAGCCTCTAGCTCAACCCTACCCAGAGAGACCTGAGTGCACGCCCTGCGTCTCCCTCCCTCTGTGCCCTGTTCCTCCTTGGGCCCGATGCCAGGCTGCAGCAACAAGGCTCCGTGAGCCTCGCTGAGTGACTGAGGACCTGGCTGAGTGAATGAATGAATGAGTGAACGATGCGTGATCATCTAACAAATGACCGCACGTGTCTGGAAAGGCACAGGATCCTGGTGCCTGGTTCCAGCGAGGACTGTGCCTCGTGCCTCCCCTGCCTCTCTGCTCAGCTCTGCAGCCCTGGGCCGGGATCCCCCACGCGGTCCCTGCCCCTGCAGGGTCCAGGCTGGGTTCAGGCTCAGACTCAGACAACTTCTTGGCTCAGCCCTGAGGGTGTAATTCCAGCCGCTCCTAAACCACGCCCCCGGCATCTGAAGTATGTTCCCTGTCATTTCGGGCTGTCAGCATCTGTGTTCCGCCATCTACCTCATCCCCCACCCAGGGCAACCTCAGGGCTCATAGGCCTCCCTGCTTCTCATTTCCAGGGACGCTGGGGGACTGGTGCCATCGGCCAGGCTGGCTGAGCCGAAGAAGTCTGGGTGGGAGAAGAGTGAGTCTGAATCCACCGCTACTTGCTACGTGACCCTGAGCTAAAGGTCCAGCTGCCGGACACATAAGCCCGTGGTGCCCAAGGAACTCTGCGATGCCCCAGACCTGGCTTCCCAGCCTGTGGGCTCCTGAGCCCAAGGAAGGCATCTGGAAACCACGTGGCCCCCAGAGCTGTCTGTCAAGGGGACAGACACTGTGTCTCACACATAAGGATGAAGGCTTTCCAAATGGAGATCGGTGCTGCTGTGATGGGCAAATACCCACATTGTAATGTTTTGAGTCTGTGGATACTGAAAGTACAACTGCTCTAAAATAGAGTCACTGAGAGGTATTTTGCCTTCCAGTTCTTAAACCACTGCTTTAGTCCACAGTACGCCTTCTTTACAGTTTTGGATATGGAGCTCCAGACAGAGAAGAGATACACCTCAAGTCCCAGAACAAGTCAGTGCAATGCCTCGGACCCTGACCACTCCCGTCCCCACCCCTGCCCCATCTCTGTCTGCTCCATACAAACTCAACAGTGTTTATTAAAGGCCTGCCTTGTGGCAGACTCTATGCCAGACACGAGAGAGCCAGTGAGGACCACCCGCTGTCCTATCTGCGGGGGCTGATGTTGTCTGGGAGATGGGTAAGCATGAGGCAGGGAGAGAACACAGTGA
The DNA here is from genome assembly GCF_011764305.1 of Mustela putorius furo. Taxonomy (NCBI): domain Eukaryota; kingdom Metazoa; phylum Chordata; class Mammalia; order Carnivora; family Mustelidae; genus Mustela; species Mustela putorius. The sequence goes on along the minus strand of NW_025422005.1, from coordinate 36,971,363 downwards.
ACAAAGATTTTGTGCTAACTTCCTAGAGAAGGCACTGAAGGACTGGAATGAGTCCTTATGACATGAGGAAGCCATGTCATAAGATTCCCGTTGTTTGCAGTGTGGAAGCTGGACGGGTAGTAGTTTCTCTTTTAGGATGTTTTTGGCGGCAAGTAACAGAAAATATCAACTCAAAGTGATTTAGGCTGGAAGGAAATCTGTTTTCTCCCTGACAAGAAGGTCAGAGGGAGGATGTGGTTAGGGCTCTGGCTCCCCTTCTTTTCTGTGATTCTCTTGGCTCTCCTATCCCTCATGGGCCGACTCCATCTTCAGGCTGGTGGCAAGATTATGACAACGTCCAGAACTACAACACTGAGTTCCAAGTGTCCGGAAGAGGAGAGGTCGTCTCTTTTTACGCAGGGTCCCTTGCCCCCTCACGCCCCCACCCTGTGTCCCCTCAGTGCTCATTGGCCAGAATTGGATCACTTCCTGTTCTTAAACAACTTCTGGCATAGAGGAATAAATGAGAGTTTTGACCAAGGCCGATTAGAAACCTACCTTCTCCCATAGCTGGGAACGGCTGACTGACCCATGAGACAGGTTGCTGCATGAAGGCAGTAGATACTGAGAGAAAAATGGGTTCTCTGAGGAAAAAGAGAAGTCCTCAACAATGTCTGCTACCAGGAGAGAAGAGAGAAGCGTGGAAGCCCAGACAGGAGTCGTTTGACAGAAGTTGTGTGTCTGCCTCCCCACTTGGCTCTCAGCTCCTGGAGGACAAGGCCTGGGACTCATGCTCTGTGGATCTGGACATAGGAGTCCCCAAAGAGGAAGAAGAAGAAGAGGAGTGTTGGAAAAGGCAGTGTGTTTCCACAATAGGAAGCACGGACTCCCATCTGAGACACATCCCCAGCAGCGAGCAGGGAGGAACATCCCCGTGGAAAGTCGTTGGGCTGGGCAACCGGGGCAATCATCTGGACCCCCTGGAGCCTCAGTTTCCCCTTCAGGGAACTGGGAGAGGATGTTCTCATTCTTCAGTAACATCCACCTCCCTGCAGAATATTCAATCCCTATTGCTTTGGATGAGCCTCAGGGAGGGTGATGAATGTGGACGAGGAAGAAGGGGAACAAGAGGGAGCCACAGGCAGGTAAAAAGGTAAATCAGCTCTGACCAGCCTGTGAGATTAGGTGCATCTCATCCCAGCTCTGCTTTCCATGACAGGCTGGTGATTTGAAATTGATCACAGTGGGAGGTTTTACACCACAGAAATGGGCAAATGCCACCAACCAGAACCTACCCCCCAACCCCAGCCAGCTGTTAAACATTCACCAGCCCACCCTTCGGCAAGTCTCTAGGGATTAAAATAATAAAGCTCAGACAAGACTGATATGCTCCTTTGTGGCTGTCAGGAAACTCCAGGGATGGAGGGCCTAGCTCACACTCATGGAGCCCTGTGTCTGTGCCCGGCAGGACAGAGCCCTACATAAAAGCTCTAACACAGCCTTGGGCCTGACCCTCCATACTTTCTCCTGAGTTGTAATGCTGTCTTCTCACTGGTTGATTCAGTGAGGCCCCTGCCGGGACTTCATCCAGAGGGATGGGCTCCGTGATGCATGTTCAAGGATGGTCATCACTGGGTTATTTAGGATAGGGGAAAGTTGAACCTGAAGCCCTACAGGAAGGTGGGGATCCATTCCTCGAAACAGCAGGCAAACACTGAAAGAAAATTGGGGGGAGATTTTAATGACATGAGGAAATGTCTGTAACATAAGTTCAACATAAAAAACAGGGTACACGAGTATGCAGCATGATTCTGACATTTATGTATACATACATGCATAAAAATGGAAGAGGCAGAAAATACACCAAAATATCAATAGGTTTTTTCTGTAGTTGATGAATTTTGGGTGATTTTTCCTTTTTTTCCCTTTAGGAATTATAACTATAATATTATTCACCAAGTTGGGTTTTGAGACATATTCACTTGGCTGTGTGTGTATGTGTTAAAACTGCAACAGAAGTTCTTTTAACTTATACAAATTGAGTACACCAGAAACCCATAGCAATGATTGTCTCCGTGGAAGACAATGGTGCGGTTATGGGACAGGAGTGAGAAGGACTATCTCTGTACCATTTGCACCTTTTGAACTTGGAATACTGTGAGTGTATCATCTGTTCAAAGACGAGTTGATGAAACTTTTTTTTTTTTTAAATAGGCATGAAGCTTGTATGAGTTCTTTAACAGAGGGTTTCTTTAACCAGAAACCAACCCCAATTCACAGATGAAGGAACGGAGGGCCACACAGGTGGAGGGAGCTGCCCGGAGGCACCCAGCCGGAAGACAGGCCCCAGCTGCAGGGCTCTCCAGCTGTCTCCATCCCCAAGTGCATTCGACACTTGGCGTTTTCAAAGTATTGCTTCCCTGCAGATTCATTACCACTTGGTAGATGCAGAAACTGAACACACTCAGGCTCAGAACCCCCTGCCTCACCCAGAGATCCTAGAGCACTGGCTCCCGGCTTCCCATTGGGTCCCCTTCTCACACTGCCCTCCCCACCTCCATCAGTCAGGTCAACCTAGTCATCCTGTAGAATGACCCAATGAGGCCCAGAGAGTGTGATCACTAACCCCAAGCCCCTCAGCTGTTCTGTGTCTCCCAAAGGACTAGAACCCAAGGAAGAGAGAGCCCAGAACCTCAGGCTGGGAGAAAGAAGGGCTCTCACAGAGGCAAGAAGTAGCATCTGGAATGGTTTATGCCTTTGGAGCCGGCGTGCAGTCATTAGTCGAGTTTTGGCATATGTTTGGGGGCAATAACTGCATTTTTCCCCCCAGGATGCATTGTGAACCGCCTTTGCTCTGAATGTAATGAGTACGTCTCCTAGGAGGGGGGTGTTTGCGCTCTTCTGCCGTCTGCTTGGCGTTAGGCTCCCTGCCTTCCTATTTTTAGACAGGTCCAACAGCCCCAGGACCAGCCTCGGGAAGCAACTGCACGCCTGGCCTCCCGGAGGGACCAAGGGCCAGTGGGGCGGCCTGCAAGGGAAAGGACCATTTGCTCCAGGGTTTTACTGTGGTCAAGAGGCACTTCTTTTCTTCCCCATTCAAAGACTTCAACCTGGGGATTTTCCTAGCTTCAAAAATGGAGGTCTTATTGTTTTCGGTTTTGTTTTTTTCTCCCCTGCAGAAGTTACATGGGTGGAAAATACACATAAATCCATCCCTTGTGTCCCTTCCCTCCAGCCCCAGGCTGCCACTTTCTCTCACTCTCCTTCGGGCTCCTAAGAGTTAGCTTCTTCTGCCTACAATACCATTCCTCCTCTCTCTCTGCTCCCACCCCATCTGAAAAACTCAGCTCAGGCCACCTCCTCTAGGAAGCATTCCATATGGCCCTGAGCTCCTTTTCTGTCCTGCCTACAGCTCCTAAGCTTCCTCCAGCACAGCCATGACCACACTCAGTAGGGAATGCTTGGTCAGGGGGCCCCCTCCTGACTTTGGAAGTCTCGGGAATTGGCCTTGTGTTATTCCTCTAGCGAGACTACCAGCGTCCAATAGAGGGCCAGGGACAGAACAGATGCCACGTGGATGCTCACAAACCAACTGACGGATGAAATGAAGAAATTGATGGATGCAGTGACAGAGCATTGGAGATGAAGGTGGGGCGCACAGACTTGGCATCTTATAGGTCTGGATTCTGAGATGAGACGCAGGGAAGGCGAAGTATTATCGGGAGTCGTTGCTTGCAAGCAACAGAACCCCAACTCAAACCAACTTAATAAAAAGGAGGAGGGTGCACTGGCTCGTAAATTATGGTTAGGATGAAGCAGGATTTAGGGATGTCTGGAACCAAGTACTTGAACATCCTCTTCACGCTGGCTTCAATTTCACAGACCACTTCCTCCATGAGTTTGGGGACCTGGCTGTTGGCAGCTTTATGGCCCTGTCCTTACAGTTCTGCAAACTGAGACAGAGCTGCAGTTGGGAGAGGGGGAAAAAAGCCCCAGAAAAGCACTCCAAGGGATCTGATTTGGGACAAGCCTTCCGCTTGACAAATCATTGTCGGAGGGTGGCAGATCACAGCTAGAGGAGAAACAGTTCCCTCAAACATCCGGGGTAGCACGGCCATGACCATGGGGAAATCCCTGTGAGCTGGGAGGCTACCCCAGTGTAAACCCACTAGGGCCCCTAGCATTTCTGGAGCATCTCAGTACCCAGCCCATGTTAGGCATTCTTGTACATTCTATCTTACAAGAACTCTGTGAGATGGGTAGCCTTGCTCCCATTTTGCCCCCAGGTGAGAAAGCAGAGGTTCAGAGAGGATAAATGGTCCAAAGTCCCAAAGTTAAGGAGTCCAACAGAACTCTTTCCTCTGTGTCCGGTTAAAACTGCTGCCCAAGGGGCACCTGGGTGGCTCAGTGGGTTAAGCCACTGCCTTCGGCTCGGGTCGTGGTCTCAGGGTCCTGGGATCGAGTCCCGCATCGGGCTTTCTGCTCAGCGGGGAGTCTGCTTCCCTCTCTCTCTCTGCCTGCCTCTCTGTCTACTGTGATCTCTGTCAAATAAACAAATAAAATCTTTAAAAAAAAAAAAAACTGCTGCCCAAGAGGGGAAGGACTTGTGTGAAGTCAGAGTAGGTGAGTAGGATCATCATGAGCATTTAGTCACACTCTGTTACAGATATGTCATAGACATCTTTGGGGTATCTGCTCTGCTTGTGACAAGGTCCCTTCTGGCAGAAGGCCTGGCCCCCGACCCCCATGATTATGTGGAATGACTCCCAAAGGTGTAGACTGGCAGCTTTGTTAGTACCATGTGACCCTATTCCCCTTCCCAAAGCTGACTGGGCCAGACTGGGACACTTGTTTCAGTTGGGCCAATCACCTTCTCTTGGGAATTTGTAGACAGCTGGACCTGTCAGGTGCTATGAGCAGTCCCTTGTAATCAGTTCCCCCTTTCTTTGTTTAAACTGACTTGAGTTGGACTTCTTGTTGTAAAAATAGTATCCTAATATAGCATGTAGCAAAGAAGTTCCTGAAGAGGGGATCATTGCATGAAAGCACGGGGTAACTTCAGTCCTTCTAGGTGGTCTGATGAGGAGGCCACTGGGGCTGGAGTGGTCAGGAGGGTGTCCCTGGAACAAGCAGGACTTCTCTGTCCTTGAAGGATGAGAATCATGTAAGCAGGAAGAGAGGAGGTGGAATGCTTCTGAGGGGACACTTGAGGTGACGTGAGGGAGACTGGTCTGAAGGAGTTGAAAATGCAACCAAGCAGGAAGGTAAAGTAGCAAACAAGAAAGGTGGTAGTCTTCTGGTCCCCAGGAGCCATCCAAAGCCATCCAAGGTGTTGGGTGGGTGTAGGGAGGGATTGGGAAGCATTAAACACTGGGAGGGTCTCTCAGGCCTGGTTACAAACCAAATCACTGCATTGAAAACAATTATATCCCCCAGGGGCTCTATCTAGCTTGACATGGGACAGTTCACCATTTCCTGCCCTGTCCCTCACTGTGCCTTTGCTGGTGCTAGGAACCCTTCATCCAGTCTCGGCATGGCTCAAAGACCACCTTATCCTGACGGTCTTTCCTAGCACCCTATCCCCTCCCCCAAGCCCCAAAGTGAAATCCAGACTCTCTATAGATTCTCACTGAGATCCTCTATTGCATAGTTTATATTAGACTGACCTGTGCATCTGTTGTCCCCACTAAAATGTGAGACCTGAGCTCAGGAATTCAGATTGGATTCATGGCTTCTCTAGTGCCCAGTGCTGGGGCTGGCCCACAGTGGGGAAAATTTGCTAAACACCTGCTCATACCCACTGTCCATACTGAGCCCAGGAAGAAGTGATGTGTTTGCTGCCTCCTTAGCAGCCTCCCTCCTCGACTTACCAATCAAGAGAGAGAGCAAGGTTTGAGGGGGCGGGGAGTTCGGGCTGCATGCAGATCTTCCATGTACTGCATAGGTATGGGCATGCATAGTTCTGTGTAGGGAGCTCTCTAGGTAGTGAGGCAAGGAGGGCCCCCCAAGCGCAAAATGGTTGGCAGCATCACAGGCCCAGCTGTGTCGGCCACCCGGTGGCCCCCACTCTTGATTCTAGTCTGATCGTTCTATGGGCCACAGGCATCAGGCCCAGAGGCTGGTGGACTATATAGTCGATAGCTCCAAAGCCAACCTAGTTGGGCCTGGAGCCTAGGAGGGCTTGCGTCACAGTAGAGATCAGTCTAATCTTCTGTCAGATGATGCTCCCAAAAGCTCTGGTTAATCTCTGTTAACCTGTAGTTTTACTCAGGCTGATCAGATGCACCCTAAGGCTCACAAGGGGCCAGAAGAGAGACGGGCACAGCCAGATGAAGATACCAGCTGGTACAAGGTTTGGCAAAGAAGAAATGAACAGGAAATGAGTGAGCACTTCCTATGTACCTACACGTTCCAGCTCTGATAGACATTTCACCTGTTTCACCCAATAAGCCTGGGAGCTAGTAATCCCTTCTCTGTCTTTTTTTTTTTTTTTAAGATTTTGTTTATTTATTTGACAGAGAGAGATCACAAGTAGGCAGAGAGGCAGGCAGAGAGAGAGAGAGAGAGAGAAGCAGGCTCCCTGCCGAGCAGAGAGCCCGATGCGGGACTCAATCCCAAGACCCTGAGATCATGACCCGAGCCGAAGGCAGCAGCTTAACCCACTGAGCCACCCAGGCACCCCCCTTCTCGGTCTTATATGCAAGGAAATAAGTACCTCATCATGGAGGTGGCTTGCCCTGCAGCAGATGGCTGGGAAGTGGCCCTGTGGGGACTTGAACACAGCTGGCAGATGCTTGCCTTCTCATCATGGAGTCCCACTGCCTTTAGAGGGTGTAGAATTAGCACCCTCTCTTCCCAGAGCTTCATGGCCCAAACCTTCAGCTCCCTACTTGTCATCCCCGCACCTCACAAACAACTCTCCACAGGCTGGTCCCCCAGACCACAGTCAGATCACCCTTGTCACGGCTACCCCTTTCTCTCCAGCAGTTAGTCCTGCAGGTGACTGTGTGTCTAATGTCTGCCTCTGCCATTGGACTATAAGCCCCCCAACAGTAGGGGCTTTATCTTTGCCACTGTTCCAGCACCATCTGTTGACTCACTTAACAAATATCTACTGAGCACCCACTCTGACAGCCACTGTGCTAGGTGTTTGGTATTTAATAGTGAAAAAAAAAAAAATCCCTGACTTTTGGAGCTTACCTTCAAGCATAGGCAAGACAATCAACAAATCTTATACTGTGTTAGGTCTTCGAAGGTATTAAGCGTGATGGACAGAAATAAAATGTGGGGAGGTGATAGAAAGAGTGAGGGTGTTATTATAGGTAGGGAGGGCAGGAAGGGCCTAGAAGGAGATAAGGGAGGGAGCCATTTGGATATATAAGGGAAGGGCATTCCAGACAGTGGGAACAGCAAAAGTACAGTACAAAAGTGCTAAGGTGGGAGGGTCCCTGGTGTTTTCCAGGAAAAACAGCAAGAAAGCCAGCAACACTGGAGCAGAGTGAGCCAAGGGTCAGGGCATGAGAACCTTGAAGGGGACCATAAGGGCTTCCCTTTCCCTCTGAGTTGGGAAGCCACTGGAGAGTGACAGAGAAGTTGATCTGACTTAGGATCACTCTGGCTATTGCGGTAAGAATTGATAGTTCCAATGCACATTAGGGATTTAATAGGAATCTTCAAGGGCATGAGCAGAGGGGAGTGAGAAGGAAGAAAGAAAGAACCACTATCAAGGGGAGAAGCTGAAGAGGCAAACCCGAAGGACACTTCTGACCTTGACACTCCGTTCTTCTGAGTCCAGTTAGAAGACCTGAAAGGGAATGAACACCCACTGAGCAGATCTGACAGGGTATCTTAGAAAATGTCCTGGAACGGGGCACCTGGGTGGCTCTGTGGGTTAAAGCCTCTGCCTTCGGCTTGATCCCAGGGTCCTGGAATCGAGCCCCGCATCGGGCTCTCTGCTCAGCAGGGAGCCTGCTTCCTCCTCTCGCTCTCTCTCTCTCTGCCTGCCTCTCTGCCTGCTTGTGATCTCTGTTTGTCAAATAAATAAATAAAATCTTTAAAAAGGAAAAGAAAAGAAAAGAAAATGTCCAGGGACATTGTAAGATCTTGTCGTGGGAGGTGTGTGACCCAAGTGCTGGTGGCCTCAGGAGAACTATGGGCTATGGCCCTCCATGGGCTAGCCTGTGTGTCCCCCAACTCCTGTCCTCTAGTTCAGATGGTGCAAGTGGGTGCAGCAAGTTCCTGTCTCCTCCTGCCGGACCTCTTTTGACCTTCAGGGCAGTTGAGCATTCCTGGTACGTTTGGTACCTGCTTCCGGTGGCACAATGATAGCAGATGCCTGGGAGCCAGCCTGCAGGAGACACTGGCAGCAGAGCGTTGGAGTGATATTTGGCTGGGGCCACAAGGCTGTCCAGAGTGGCAGGCTCTCTGTGAGCTGAGTCCTGGATTCCAGGAAGCCAAGGCCAAGGCAGGCCAGGAATTTCTTGCCTTAATTTTTGACTCTAATTCCTCCCAGAAATGAGGCATGTCAGTCTTTAAATTCTCGGGTTTTTATGAGGCGATTATGGTGATTACTATAAATCTCCCGTGTGTTGTTTTCAAAGGGGCAATTAAGTGGAGGAACCAGGCACCATTTTCGTTTCTCATTAAGTGATTAGGGTTTGTTTGGCAAATCCCAACATCTGTGGCTAGAGGCTGGCTCTGCCGAGCTTGAATGGGGCAGCGCATAGCCTCCACACACAGGAAGCATCCAGCATTTCCCTTCTGCCCTGGCTTCTCCCAACCTGAAGGAATTGGAGGGGGTCCTTTCATTGCAGAGAAGAGGAAACTGAGGCACAGAATGGGACACCAATCCACCACTACTGCTCCATGAGAAAGCAAGAGAGGCAGCTTCTGCCTTTCAGAGAAAGACTAACCATTACACCATACTTGCCATCTAAAGAAGGAGTTTTCAGTAAACCTGTTCCCACTGGCGGCTTTGCTTCTGGAAGGGACAGTGAAGACTCCTTCCATGCTTAGTCATTCTCTCTTTCTGATTCTTCTTTCTCCTTGAACAACCACTAGTTTCAACAGTATGCCATACGCTGTTGGTGTCCACCCAATGGTCATTCCTATCCTCCTTTTCCTTTGCCTACCTCCCGCTAAAGTGGGTAGACACAACTTCTCTTGTGGTTAGGAGAGACTATGTGACCCAGTTCTAGCCAATGAGATATGGAAGGGGGTGGGTTTTCTGGGGGACTTCCGTGTAGATTTTCTTCCTCCTTCAAGTTACTCAAGAAGAAAGTCTTTACTCCACACTTTCTCCCTCAATTTTGCTTTTTCCATCAGTGGTCTGTAGTGATACTTGGGGCTGAGGCAACCATCTTGTAACTTGAGGCAACAAACTAGAAGAAAGCCAACTGTTGCAGTCATCTATTGCTACGTGATTAATCACCCCACAAAATTCAGTATCTTAAAGAAACAATTTATTATCTGTCATCATGCTCTATGTTGACCGGACTCGACTGGAGGGTTCTTACTTGAGGTCTCTTATGTGGCTGCAATCTGATAGAGGTGGGGGCAGAAATCATCTAAAGTCTCAAGGGGCTGGATGTACTGGTTGGCTCACTCACACAGCCGGCAGTTGATGCTGGATGTCCAGCTCCTGATGCTGGAGCTCTGCTAGGGCCCTTGACCAGGACACCTGCAGAGGGGTTCTCCATTTGGCTTGGGTATCCCATAGCATGGCTGCTGTTTTCCAAGGGCAAGTGTTCAAGCTCTAATCATTTTAAGAGGTCCAGACAGATGCTACAAAGCTTATGATATAACCTTGAAAGTTCAAAACATCATTTCCATCATATTCTATTGGTTAAGCTAATTACTAAGACCAGCTCAGATTGAAGAGGAAGATAATTAGACCCTCTCTCTAGGAGAGGGAATGGTAAGCTGACATTGCAGAAGAGCAAATGGCATGGGAGATATTGCTCTGTCCACCTTTGGAAAATGCAATTTGCCACACCCTCACCCTGAAGACCATGATGTGTTAAGCTGGAAAGAGTCATCATCCTTGTTACCTATAAGTCACTGCGGTGGTCCTAAGACTACACTTTCTGGACTTTTCAAGAAAACAAATAATGTCCTAAACGTTTAAGCCATTGTCAGTTGGATTTTCTGCCCAAATTTGGAGCAGGAGGCAAACAAGGAAGTAGGGAGCAGGATCAGGGAAGACTTCCTGGAGAAGGTGGGAATTAAACTGGACATTTCAAGACCATCTCAATCTCTTAAACTTTGGTATCAGATACCCCTCTGTTTGAGTTCTATTTCTGCAATTAGCAGTGTGTGAGGCTTTCAAATCTTCCTCTGTGGGAACTTGAGGTTGGGATGGGGCACAGTCCTCTGGGGTAGTGTGGCCAGTTTGCCTTAGTTTACCTAGGACTTTCCACTTTTTAGCATTGAGCATCTCACATCCTGGGGCACCTGGTGGCTCAGTCTGGCCCAGGCTCAGGTAGTCCTGAGATAGAGTCCCACATCGGGCTCCCTGCTCAGTGGGGAGCCTGCTTTTCCCTCTCCCTCTTGTGCTCTCTCGCTCTATCAAATAAATAAATAAATGAAGTCTTAAAAAAAGAAAAAAAGAAAGGAAAGAGAAAAGGAAGGAAGGAAAGAAAGAAGGAAAGGAAGGAAGGAAATCTCACATCCAGAGAAGCCCTTCACTCCAGGGCAAACGGAGATGGTTGGTCAGATCTGTCTGCAGGGGATCCTCTAGGGGAGCCCTTGAGGATTCAGGAAGGCCTGTGTCCCAGTGGAAGGGATAACATCCTGGCCAAGTAGTCTGTCCGCTGGACGCCCAAGATGCAGAGTCACCTCCAGGCAACCAGGCTTCATAGCCTTTCCAGGTAAGGGACAGCACAGGTCCGTCTGTAATCATAAGCCACATGTCCAGGCCTGGAGACCAAGGGTATAGTACAGAGAAGCAATAGCCTCTCTCCTGCACAGTCAGCCTGTCTCAGCCCTTTGAGAAAGTCACACTTGTGCCATTATCACCAGTGAGTAACGTGAGATCATTTTAGGGGTTCAAGATATATAAGAATGGTGCTCAAGCCTGAGATACAGCTTTCCCAAATCAAGCCCCAGAACTGAAATTCCACCATTCGTGAGGTTCAAAGCAACAGGGACTATGTTCCCAGAAGCTCTCACCTGACATGCCCACTCAGAGTGAAGAAGTCTACAGTCCTTTCCTGTGGAAAGGAGAGCCTTGAAAGATGAAAAAGAGGTGCCTGAGGGATGAGGGGATGACGGGATGACGGGATGAGGGAGCAAGCATGGGAGTCCTGGGGCACACTTTTGAGGACCTCGCCATTGGGCCAGTGTGGTAATAAGAGGGATAGAAGAGAGAGCAGGGGCTGACACATCACTGGGGACGATATATTGGAGGTTTTAGTCCCCTTTCTCCTGAGAGCCCTCTAAAATGACTGTTAAGAAATAAAGAGGAGGGGTGCCTGGGTGGCTCAGTGGATTAAGCCACTGCCTTCAGCTCAGGTCATGATCTCAAGGTCCTGGGATCGAGCCCGGCATCAGGCTCTCTGCTCAGTGGGGAGCCTGCTTCCTTTCTCTCTGCCTGCCTCTCTGCTTTCTTGTGATCTCTCTCTCTGTCAAGTAAATAAATGAAATCTTAAAAAAAAGAAAGAAAGAAAGAGGATGTAAACCCGCAATAATAAAACTAATGGGTGAGGTACAATCAGCAGGGGAGATGCTACAACACATTTCAGGACAACAGAAAGCAGGTGGAAAGGCGGTAACTGATGCAGCAAGGCAGGGAAAGCTTTGGCACGGAGCATGCAGAGAAGACACAGTCAAGGCAAGAGGCAGTCGTTCTCAGCAGAACCAGTAAGATGCAGAGCTCAAATCAGCAGATTCAGTGAAAATCTAGATAAAGGACAGTGTGACTCCACACCTGGGCACTGAGCACCAAGAGGTCAAAGTCTACAGCAGCCAGTTTCTGGAGAAATCTAATGTCCCCAGAAGGAGGATCCCAGATCGATCGATCCAAGTCCTCTGCTGTGGTGGCTGACTGCCTGCCTCATCAAATAAGGCATACCAGCTGGGCAGCAAGCTGTTCTTCATTCCTAAATATGAAAGGACAGCTAACGATTAGCACACATTTGGGAAAGCCTCCAAACTGAATGTAAGACAAACAAATAAAATGACCTCGGAGGAAATGGAAATGATGCAAGGAACAGAGAAGAACTTAAAAAAGGTCTACACTCTATTAATACCCTCACAGAGATTTGAGGAGGTATTGTGTCCCTAAAATAAAAACTGGATGGTATAAAGAAAAAAGAACCATTGGAAATATATGTATTGGAAAAATACATATATTTATATTATGTGTATATATTAGTTATATAAATATTTTTATATGTAATTTATTATATAATTTATATAATATTATGTAAATAAGCTGTGTATAACATACATAATATAAATATATATAATAGGACTAGAATGTTTTCAAGCTAAGGAAATTTTTCGGAGAACGGAATAAAAAGAGGAGGTAGAAAATATGAGAGGGGTGCCTGGGTGGTTCAGTGGGCTAAAGCCTCTGCCTTCCGCTCAGGTCGTGATCCCAGGGTCCTGCGATTGAGCCCCACATCGAGTGCTCTGCTCAGCAGGGAGCCTGCTTCCCCTCCCCCCCCCTGCCTGCCTCTCTGCCTGCTTGTGATCTCTGTCTGTCAAATGAATAAAATCTTTAAAAAAAAAAAAGAAAAGAAAATATGAGAGAATGGGGATCCTGGCTGGCTCAGTCTGAAGAGTATGTGACTCTTGATTTCAGCATTGCGAGTTTGAGCACCACACTAGGTGTAGAGATTACTAAGAAAAATAAATTTTTTAAAAATAGAAAAAGAAAATAATAAGCAACATAAAGGATCGATCCAAGACGTTAAAAATCCAACAAATGGGAATACTAGCACAGATAGCAATGGAGAAGAGGAATTATTTAAAAATGTCATAAGAAAATTTCCCTTAAACAAAGTTCAAAAAGTATCCATATTAAAAGACTTCACTACGTGTCCCCAAAATGAATGACAAAGTGACCCACACTCAGGAACAATATCCTGACATTTTTTAATACAGGGATTTAAAGAGAAGATCTAAAAGCTTTCAGAGGGAAGAAAAGTGAAAAGAAAAAAGGTCACAAAGGAATGATAATGAGACTGCCTTCAGAATTCTCAGCAGAAATGCTGAGAAATGCTTCCAAATGCTGGCAGAGCAGAGTGTCTGATCTAGAGCTCTATAAAGACTGAGCTTCAATTACTGGGCTAGAGTAAAGATATACGGAGCCTTATCAGAAGTCAAAATATTCATGTCCTATGCACCTTTCCTTATGTGATTACTTGGAGGGTTTTCTCCAGACAAACATGGAAATAAGCCATTGAAGAAAAAGGACTTAAGTTACCAAAGACTAGCGCCCCCCCCCCCCGCCTTGTGCAGAAGTTGTAAGAGGAAGTCAGGCTAACAGGTGTCCAGCAGGTGAAGACACTTGCAGAGAAACTGGAGTGGGAGAGAAGGCACCCTTGAAAGGAGGTCTCTGGGAACAGAGGAAGGCTGAATGAGAGACTGGATAAACATGAGGGAGACATAAAGGCAGTAAGGAAAGAGGAAAGGAAAAACTAGTATAAGAAATAAAATGCCATCTGGGGTCCCTGGGGGGCTCAGTCAGTTGAGTATCTGCCTTTGGCTTGGATCATGGTCCCAAGGAGCCTGGGATTGAGCTCCACATCGGCGAGGAGTCTGCTTCTCCCTCTCCGTCTGCCCTTCCTTCTCCCCCTGCTCCTGCTGTCTCTAATAAATAAATCTTAAAAATAAATGCCATCTATAAATAAATAAAATCTTTTAAATAAATAAATAAATAAATAAATAAATGCCATCTAGTAACCACCAGCTCTGCAGTGAATGATACTAACACAATGACACAAAAATTTTCTTAGTTTCTGAATTTTTGGATGCATCTATATGCATTCTATCTTGGAAGGGCCAAGTGGAAGGGACCTGAGCCCAGCCCCTAGTGCCAAGAGTGCCTTGTGACCAACAGTTAGCAGGGAAACAGCCCCCTCATTCTTACAACCCCGCAAGGAATTGGATTCCGCCAACATTGTGGATAAGCTTGGACATAGACTCTCTCCAGAGCCTCCAGATGAGAGCCCGGCCCAGCTGGTTTCTTGATTTCAGCTTTGTATATGGTGAGCACAGAACCCAGACTTCTGTACAACTGTGAGGTAACACGTGGGTGTTGTTTAAAGTTACCAAGTTTGATTATTCGTTACACAGAAATAGAAAACTAATACACCTGACATGTCTGTCCCCAAACTCCTATTTTATTTGTGATAGGAGATGTTCTGGCCTAGTGGTTAAACTGTCAGATGGCGGGCAGGCTGACCTGGATTAGAATTGTTCCTCTATGAGGATTAGCAGTCACTAAACACAGTAAGCGTTCAATAAACAAAATTGTAACATTGTTTTATTCTTTCTCTGTTCAGCCCTCACTCCCTGTGACTCCCTGGCTCTCTCCTCTGCAAAGTTCACCACACCCTCCCCTGTACTTTGTACTTGCTGCATGAAGGCAGGTCTCAGGCTGTGCTAGTTAAATACCCTCTCCAGACTATCAGCTCGGGGAAGGGCAGAAATCCAGGCCTGCCACAGCCCCTGTCATGAAGCAGCAGCTCTGGGAATGTTTCTGGAGAACATAGAGAAACTTCCCAGAAGTCTGAGCCACCCAATGAGGACAATGAGGAGGAGTGAGCAATCTGTTCCTAGGGTAGCTACCTGTCAGGGATGCTGAAAAAGACTGACTTCATGATACACTAGGTCTTTCTACCCTTGCTTATGTTTTGAAGCCAGAATTTGTTTCATAGTCCGACAGGGTTTGGAAAAAAAGGCCGGGAGGCAGGTGCTGGGGGTGGAAGATCTCTTCAGCTAGGGCTGGTAGGGAAGTTGTTGAGTTGGGCATTAACTTATTCAATTATTTTAACATGCACTGTTAACTTTGACGATCCTGCTGTGGGAGATGCTATCTCAGGCTCTGAAAGAGAAATGAAATTTTAACAGCTGCTCCTGGGGAAGAAGCTTTTGGTAGAAGTCACATTATGATTAAGACCTGACAGATCAAGTTCTCAAGAAGTCTCAGGACTGAGCAGGGGGCTCTGAAGTATGTTTGTTCGACTAGGAGGGAGGAGGAGTTGTGGCTGTTTCGGTGGTTTGGGAGAGGGAAGAAGTGTCAGCGAGTACAGTGGATCCTAGAAGGTTGGGGCTGGAAGTAAGATGCCTCCCAGCTCTGTGCAGGGAGCCGGAACAGGAAGGTGCAGGCTTGTGGGCACAGAAACAATTGACGGGCTGGCAGAACCTGCGGAAGGTGGATGTAGGACGGATGACGGGCGCCCCTTGGTGGCCACACTGAGTAACTACACCTGATACCAACCAGACACAGCCAGCACCCAGCTGATTGTTTCACTTACTTCAGGACCAGAAGGGCCCTCTTGTCCACACAAGAGGACGACTTGTTGCAGTGAAAATGCTTTGTGGAATGCAGCTGTGTCTGGGGTTGTATGTCTGTGTGCTTGTGTTGCCCAGTTGGGTGGGTGTACATGCCTATGAGTTTAGGCATGTGTATTTGTGTATGTGTCAGAGAGTGTGTATACTGGTGCTGGGGACTGGGCACATGAGCAGGTTATGTGCAGGCATCGTGAGCACTGGAACCGGAAGGTGCATCTGTATGTTTGTATGTGTATCTGTTGGTACGGCTGCTAGTGTCTGCGAGTGTGTTAATATAACTTTTGGGGCCTTGGCTTTCTTTTCTGTTACACATTGAAATAGTTAAGCTCCATAATCTTATTGTTTGTTTAAAGTTTGCTCTTGGATGCAGGCCTGTTTCAGAATAACTAGCAGATGCGAAAAGCATCCATTATGTATTTTTGCAATTAGCCGAAAACCCAGAAACTTTTCTTAAATAACAGACACAATTCTGTGGGTTGCTTATTGCTAGGAGGCGCCTCTTCTCCCCGGCTCAGGCAAGCCGGCCCCGGGCCCAGCCCTAACCCAGGCCAAGCCAGGGAGGGTTTGCAAACTGTCCCTAGTGAGATGGAAAAACCATTAAGGGTTCAGAATAGAACTCAAGGGACAGCTTACAGCAAGGAGGAAAAAGAGGAGGGGGGTGAAGAGGAGAGCAGCTTCCAAAATCGGAGAAGCCTTTATCAAACTGCCTTATCCAGCCTAGTAGCTCCCCAGCATTCAAGTCTGGACTTGACTAAACCGACATAGGAGGAGTCCACATTCTTCTACCTGCCTTTATGGTTTTGTTTTGTTTTGTTTTAAATATTTTATTTATTTATTTGAGAGAGAGAGAGAGAGAGGTCACAAGTAGGCAGAGAGATGGAAGCAGGCTCCCCGCTGAGCAGAGAGCCTGATGCGGGCCTCGATCCCAAGACCCTGAGATCATGACCTGAGCCGAAGGCAGAGGCTTAATCCACTGAGCCACCCAGGCGCCCCCTTTATGGTTTGTCCATTACATTTCCCCACCTTGTCTCTGCATGTTCCTGTTTCCCATTGTTTGGTACACACAACCCCACCCTGTTCAGCTGGGTGCATTCCCCCCACCCCTCCCTCATCCTGTCATGCTTTTGCTAGTGCTGTTCCTTTCTTCTGAGGCAAAGCAGGGACCTCCTCATTGCCAGCAGCATTACCACCAAAGAACTCTCTGGAGTACCTATTCCAGACACTGGGGAAGGGACCCAGGAGGCAGAAAGAGAAGCTTAAGGAAACTTCTCAGTATTTGGGTTCCTATGAGAAGGCGCAGGCTCCCATGATGTTTCTCAGGCTTGCCTCCCTGGTTCTATGGACAGGGAGCTATTTTGCAGCCTGGGTTTCAAGAGGGCCAGAGAATGTGGCTGGGGTTCCAGGTGGAGTTTAGACTTCAATAGCTACAGCTTGAATAGGATGGTCCCTAGGCAACAGAACCTACCTATCTAGGGCTGGAAGATTCTAAAATATCTTGCTGAGTAGGCATCCAGGCTGCTTGCACAACTCCAGTGATGGAGAACTCACATCCTCAGTTATTCCAATTCACTGCTGGGCAGATTTGTTGTTGTTGTTGTATTTGTTGTTGTGGTTTTTAAGATTTTATTTATTTGGCAGAGAGAGAGAGCACAAGTAGGGGGAGCAGCAGGCAGAGGGAGAGGAGAAGCGCTCCCCACTGAGCAGAGAACCCGATATGGGGCTCGAGTCCCAGGACTCTGGTATCATGGCCTGAGCCGAAGGAAGACACTTAACCGACTAAGCCACCCAGGTACCCCTGGGCAGCTCTAACTTTAAAAGGACCTTTTGAGGGTGCCTGGGTGGCTCAGTGGGTTAAGCCAATGCCTTCGGCTCAGGTGGTGATCTCAGGGTCCTGAGACTGAGTCCCGCATCGGGCTCTCTGCTTGGCAGGGAGCCTGCTTCCCTCTCTCTCTCTGCCTGCCTCTCTACTTGTGATCTCTCTCCGTAAAATACATAAATAAACTCTTTTTAAAAAAAAAATTAAAGGACTTCTTGAGCTGCTTCCAGGGGCTTAGCTGTGCCCTCAAGCCCACAATGAACACATCTACATCTCCCTTCAGAAGTCTAGACAGTGAGAGCAGCCCCCAGGATGATCCTCACCTTTTAAGACAGTGGCATCTGGTGAGCTGAGCCATGCTACACTGTCAAGTTAGTACCCACCTGGCGACTTCTTTAGAGGGAGAACACTTGTGATCTTCTCCTAGTCCTTCTCCTTCCCCTCCCACCCCCCACCAACCCAGGAGCTTCAGGGATGGCAGACTAGGCAACTCTTTGACTTGTGAGCTCTCATTAGGGTTGTTAGCAATTTGTCATTTATCCAGCACTAAGTACCTACTCTGTGTTAGGCACTGTGGATATAAAGACCAAGAAGACTTGCTTGGTCCCTTGCCCACAAAGATGCAAGACCCGGAGTTTCCAATATTGGCTCCTGTCGCTATTTAGTACGGTGGTTCTCAAAGTATTGGTATCACCTGGAACTTGACAAGAAACACAAATTCTTGGACCATACCCAGATCTACAGAACCAGAAGCTCTGGGGTGGGCCCCGCAAACTAAGTTGAACAAGCCCTCCAAATGATTCTGATGCATGTGAAAGTTTGAGAACCACTGATTTAGATTCACCTGGGGAGCCTTTAAAATGAAATTAGAATTTCTGGGAGTGATGCCTGAGGCACTGGTTTAAAAAAGAAATGGTTTAAAGGACATTCAACAACTGTTCTCCACATCGAATGAAATCCTATTAAATGAGTGACTCTGGAGCATCACTAGCTATGACCTTGCCTTTCCCCTTTCCAAGTTTTTGTTAGGAAAGACAGTGGATAAAAGCATGTTGGGTGTTAATTAAGAAATGTGGGCTAGAAGAAAGGAAAGCTGGGTTCTAGGCCTAATTCCTCTAGTACCTGGAGAGCTTCGAGGAAGACATGTCCTTCAATATTCAAGAGAATGTATTAAGAATAAAACGTACTAAGAATCTGTTCTGTGCCAGGTCAGTAAGAAAATACAGAGATAGAACTAAGATCTCTCAAATTTCTTTCCCAAAGACTCCACGCGTCAAGAACTACAATGCACACCCACGTAGGAGAAATTAGGCAGAAAGCCTCTCACTTCTCTCTTTTCCAGTCCAGTAAACACAGTCAAAGTGCTGAGGATACACCATAGTCTTACCAAGGCTTCAAGTAGAAATTTCTACTGAGCAGTTTCAGATCTGGAACATGAACCAGAAACTGTCAAAAGTCTTCTTCAGGGGCACCTGGGTGGCTCAGTGGGTTTAGCCTCTGCCTTTGATTCAGGTCATGGTCTCAGGGTCTTGGGATCGAGCCCCATGTTGGGCTCTCTGCTCAGCAGGGAGCCTGCTTCCCCCTCTTTCGCTGCCTCTCTGCCTACTTGTTATGTCTCACTCTGTCAAATAAATACATAAAATCTTTAAAAAAAAGTCTTCTTCATAAAGCAAAAAAATTTTTAAGTCATAGCAGAGGAACAGTAATACAATACAATACAGTACAATAAGTCAAAAATCAATCAACTAGACTGAACTATGCATGGGTGGTGAGATTTTCACCAATACATTGTTTTCTGATCCCAGTCTCTCTCTCCTGGTTTTCCTTCCAAGACAGTCAGTTACACTTTAAGTCTTCTCATAGTTGTGTGCTACAAGTAGAGGGAGGCTATGAAGTGAAAGATTAATTTCCTCTCCCATTCCCAATGCTTTATGATTCTCAGCATCTGGTCCCCTGGAGGAATGAAAATGGAATCCTAAGGAGGGGCACCTGGGTGGCTCAACTGGTTAAGCCTCTGACTCTTCATTTTGGCTTAGGTCAGGGTCCCAGGGCTGTGAGATTGAGCCCCACATCAGGTTCCATGACTCTGCTTAAGATTCTCTCTCTCTGCCCCTCAGCCCCACTCTTCCTCTCTTTAAAAAAAAAAAAAAAAAATCCTGAGGCGCCTGGGTGGCTCAGTGGGTTAAGCCACTGCCTTCGGCTCATGTCATGATCTCAGGGTCCGTTTGATGCAGTCTTGTCTCAATCACAGATACTCTGGCCAGATTCTGGCAGCTGCTTTGGAGCCACTCGTGAAAAACCTTCCCTATAAAACTAATGAACAACCTATAGTGAGCCATGCACAACAGCTTTGTGCTTTTAAATACTAACTGCTGAACTAATTCGGGGTCTTTTCCCTCTGGTTCTGGAAGCCCTTGGGAGCCAGGCGGTTGTGAGATGGCCAGCTCCACCTAGAGTCCTCAGATGGTTGCAAGCATTTGCAAACTGGCAAGGAATCTCAGCCAATTCAGGGGTTTTCTTGAAGGCCATCTTGAGTCCACTGTTATCAATTTCCCCCCCTTGAATTTCATAGAAGCAGCTACTGAGAATATATTTCTTCCAGGAAGCCTCCTGAAGGGTAGGATTTGAATGTTCCCAAAGCTCACAGACATGTTTTTTGAATTTTACTTTCTTTTTTAAAATGTCGTTATTCAACCCAAGAGAACGCATCTGCTAACTATGCAGAATGCTGCTTAACTGCTCGATTCCACCGTGTGGAAGACACTTTTTAAAGGTTTGGATTATCTACCGTTAGGGTTGAGATGTGGTAACCTGCCTCTGCAGATGTGCAGGTGCTTTCCCTCTGGTCGGTTAGGGCATCAAAGGCCAATGTTAGGAAGCTGCATGAAGTTACTTCAAAATGTATCGTAAATAAAAAACAATTTCCTGTGGCTGAAAGAACCTCCCTTAGAGAAATGTTGATTTATGACCCTTGTCTCCCCCTAAATAGGAGAAAATAATTAAACCCTCTTCTCTTATGCCTCAGTCTTAGGAGGACAAAATCATGAAAGAAAAGCCTCTTTAAAAAAGAGGGACTCAAGAAAAACAGGTTCTGCTCTCATAAGCAGGGACAGCAGGGGCCCCATACAAATCCAAGCCCTGGTGTAGCTGGCATAGCTGACCAAAGGTAAAGGGTGATAGCCAGAAATTCAACTTTGTCCTTAGCCCTCCCCAAGACAGGAAAGTTGGTGACCTGCAAAATGTAACTGAGACCGAACACACATACCACAGTCACAATAATCCCACCCATTCAAAGGAAAGCATACCTGGATCCAAGAATACGGGAGTCAGGGGTGAGGAAATAAAGGGATAGGTGATTAGGACCATTTTTACCTTTTTTCCTTGGTACACAATAAATGAGCTTCCTTGCTTTCATTAGAAAAAAAAATCCTTAGAATTAAGGCGCACTTAATTTAGCTGAAACATGCAGGTAGGCTTGGGAGAAGGGAAATAAGCTATATAATAGTGATTTTTAGCCAACAGAAGACATCTGAAGGTATGCCCATATCAGGATGTTAGTTTTAGGTGGAAAACTCTTGGAAGGCACAGAATATATTTGCAGCACCATGGCTAGTACAATTAGTATGTGTTTGAAGATGAAGGACAAAACCTCTAGGGCAAAAATGCTGACCTGCTCTGGCCAATACCTTCAGCCACTATTATCTCCAGAGACCACTGGAGTGTCAGGCAATCACTCAAATTACATGACAAAGCCACAAGCCCCCAAAACCCTGCATCCTGAGATATTGCTAGCTGCCATTCTCCCTCTCTCGATGCTGTAGGTAGGTAATAAAATACGCCATACTTGTGCCTCAATCCAAATTACTTCTTAAAGGAATGGGATAAAGTCATGCTTTCTACTTAATTCAAGATGTTCAAACACAATACACAGTGCAGAAAATTCTCCTGGATCCTGAACCCTGCTTTTGCCTTAAACCCACATGTTAAATATATGATACTTCTCGGTCTTTCAATATGCTTGAGAGAAGAGAAATCTGAAACAGCAAAGGCCATAGCACAAAATTTATTGGGATTATTTACCAATTAAGTCATACACACATCCAACATCAATGAATGGAAATAAGACTAATTAATTAAAAAAAAAAAAAAAGCAAGGCTTCCACTGGGGTCCTTCAAGGAAGTCAAAAACTTCTTGGTTACTGTATCTTTAACAAACAGAATGACCAAACTAATGAAGTCAGATGTATCACAGTCAAATCCTAAACTCAACATTGCCAACATGTTTTTCTACTCAAAAGCAAACAATAAGCAAAGGTTCATAACTTTGTAACTATTGTTTCTTGGTTTCTGTTCTCAAATGCCACAGAAGGATGTTTGATAAAAGGAAGCAAAGCACCTAGTCTCAGCAGTCTTCTTAAAAACCTTGAATTTGCTTTCCCAGTATCGATATAAATATTTAGATTTCCCCATCGGATGATTTTTTTCACTTATTGGAGTAGGAATTAAAAACCTTAGTCTTTACTCTTGCTTCATATTGCAGTTGTTTGATTAAACCACGTGACGTTCCTCTGTACTGGCTGGACTAAATCACTAGATAAGAATTCATTACAATATCTTCTAAGAAACCAAGATAATCTCAATACAAATTTTCATGGCTAATATGTTACAGTACTTACAGATACTTTGTTTCTTAATGGTTAAGTCTGTTGAAAAATGTATCATTAATAAGTGAGTCTCATAAAACACACAGAAATAAATGAACCTATTATAATGTAAGAACATCCATAAATTGCACTCACTATTCCTGATGACTTTATACTTCTTCTTCTTCTTTTTTTAAGTAAACTCCAGTTCAATGTGTGGCTTAAATTCACAACCATGAAGTCAAGAACTACATGCTGTACCACTTAGCCAGCCAGGTGCTCCTATTCCTAATGACTTTAAACGTAAAACCCAATTACACAAAGACAAAATTCCCTACCTGATTTAACCCTGTACACCAAATAGCATAAATGCTAAAAGTAAGAAACATTTTAATAAATCTCACATTAAGAACCTCGGAATTTACTCTGCATTAGTAATGGCAGAAAAAGATAAGGAGAAAACAAATTTCTCAGAGATTTTTTTTTAAAGGAAGAATGGATTTAAGGGAAAATTCCTTTAGACTCTATAGCCTTTTTTTTTTTTTTAAAATTTTGTACCTTTCAATGCTTCAACATGATGCCAACAAACAATATACTAAATGAAAGTAGCCAGGAAAGAAATCAAACATTTATAAGATATATTTATTATTTTTCTGACCAAAGTGCAATGATTTTTAATCTCCTTAAACAAATAACTAAAAAAAAAAGTATTCAAGAAAATAAAACACAAATGGGAAATTAACCATTAGATGTTTTTACTACATACCAACCCTACATTTAGTCTAAAAATCAAACAAAAACACTTTGAATGAAGTGTTACCAAAACGCTAACCAAATCATTTACCATAAACCCCGTACATGCATTTCAAGGTTCCACTGCTAGGAATTTTGTTAAGATCAATTTAAATCATTAATAACACTCTATAATAGAGCACAGGAACACAGGTCATTAGATGTGATCCTTGCCCCCTACCCTCAGATTTATGTCAGAATAAAGCTGACAAATCTGCCAGGCTCTGAACCCCCAGTGACCCCATCCCAATCCCTGGAAGCAAAGAAGATGCCCTGTCACACAACTTTGTATAAGTTGTAATAAAACAAAGCCTATTTTCTTACCTTTCTATAGGAAATGGTCAGTTATTTGTTATATACTAAAACACTTCCAGGAATTCATTTCATGAATTTACCAAACACATTTTGCAAGAACTGACTATACAAGAAGTTCCTCTGGAATTTGGTCCACAAATTCACTTTAACAGGTTGGAAATTTAAAACTTGCAAGAAAACAAGGAAATGGGGAATCCCTAATCCTAACATGTTGTAATTATTAAAGGGATATACAGACATACTAAAAAGTTTTGCTCACAGAAGGCACAAACTATAAAAGGGATATGCTTTCTGAGTAAAAACAAAGAACTAAGCTGATATCCTTCTTTGTTTTGTGAGCACCATAGCTAAGATGAAGTTAGACCCGAATTCACTGTCTACTCCTATAACCAAAAAAATCTAAGATAAAAAATTTAATTTGTCTTACTCTATACTTTCCAGCCATTAATTGAGATGTAATTATGAAAGATTAAAATTGCCTTAAAAAGGGGTTGTAATAGCAGCTATCAAAGCAATATTCAAGCATGATTTCAAGGATGCCTTCAGGTTTAGAGTTAGCCTTCTTTGTCAAAAATCTTCACAACTTCATCAAAAACCTGCAAAGGACAAAAATAATAGTAATTTTAAAAGAAGGTATTATTAAAACACTATATGGCTAAGTTCCTATTAAAAAGTCAATTTTTTATTAATTTTCAAGATGTATCATTTAAAAAATATTGTAATTCCTTGGTTTCATCTATTTTACTTTAGACAGTAGTAAGTAATATCATAAATATGTACAAAATTGTGAAAAAGTGCATTCAATTTTATTAGTATTTTCAGGACAAATTTCTTGATCAATAGCAATTATTTGATAAAATGTAAACTGCTGTGGCTTATTTTTCTAGTTCTGGTTCTAAAGCACTAAGTTCCCTGATGTATCAACTCACCTCTTGGGAAGGAGTAATGGATAAAAAAAACAAAAAAAACAAAAAAAACAGAACCATGTGATAAACAAGGAAAGTCCAGAAAGGAAGACTCCGGGTAGGAATCAGGGCAAGAGGAGCTGGATTAAGACACTAAAAAGAGCTGCTGGGCACTGAGAGATCACGGATTTTTAGAGGAGAGAAGGGCTGGGTCTGGAAGCCCTGTGCCCCTGGAGCTCTGTGCTCTGTGATGAAGAGATGGAAGCAGCCTGGGGCCCTTGAACTAAGAGGACTCGCTATTCACATTAGAGATTTTAAAAAATGAACGTGGTCCAAATCACAGTTCTCAAAATGCCAATTTTCCAGTGCTTGAGAAAAGAGGTTTGGAATTAATAAACTATCCACTTCTTGTGAAGAACAAGTCTACAGTTGTAAAATCTATTTTAGATGCTATTCAAAAAGGAGGGGAAAAAAAATCTCATTTTTCATTTAGTCTCCAGGGTCTTGAAAAGCAAACTAATCTGTCATATCTCTTTTTCTCCTGCCTACATACCCCTTTGCCTGCTAAATCACATTTTTACTCATTTTTACACATTTTTCTTTTAAGGCAAGCTAGGGATACTCACTTCATCAACAGACTTAGAGGCATCTATCTTCTTGACTTTCCCCATTTCTTCGTATAAGTCAATAATTGGCTTTGTTGACTGAAGATAGGTCTGAATTCTGCAAAAGCAGCAAATAATACAAGGTTCTACATATCCTCCCATTCTTCCCCATGTGATAGGATTGCTCAGAGCACAACCCAGATCTGACCCAACCAACTCTCTTTTTATACCAGACATTTTACATATTTAAGCATGGCATTTTCTTTCCCTGGGCAAACTGAGGTAGGTATTTAATCTGTGCCTCAAGTTCCAAACTTAGCCTAAGGTGGAGATGTATAAAATCTGCAAAGTACCTCTTCTCCAAGCTCTCTCTGTTGTCATCACTTCTACCACTACTCTTTCCCCTCTCAAGGCATCGTTCAATACAGATCTAAAAAGAAAAATAATAAAAAGTCATTACAAAAAAAAAAAATCCAAATTTGCCTTTCACATTTGCCATTCTTTTAACCTGAAAAGAGAACAAAGTTTGAAGAGATTACAAAAAAAAACCCTACATTAAAACTAATTTGTCTAATTCATTAATCAACAGGCAAAGTCCTTTTAAATTTAAACATGTGGTTCAATTTATATAAACTAGGTTAAATAAGTACAGAGCATAATAAGAATTCATTCATGACTCAGTTTTTCCCGTGCACTTTTTTTTAAACCGCAATAAAAAGAAGATCTGTATGTGTGTGCTTCCATCGAGGATATATTATTAACTTATTAGGTATGAATTACATGCCTCAAACTTTGTTCCATTTTGCTTACTTTTTGATAATTCCATAAATATCCAAATATTTAAGAATCAACAAATTTGCATTTGAATAAAGTATCCCTTGTTAATCGTGAATAAACATTCCTTAGTTATAAAGCTGTGGTGAACATTCTAAAGTTAACTTTGAAGAATAAGTGAAAACATATTTTTGGGGGTTGGAAAAAGAGACTTAGATTTTTAAAACAACTCAAAGGCTGCAGCAAGTCTCTCCACCAGAGGCACATTTGCAATTCAGCCCAAGAATAGCCAACTTCCTTCAAGGCAGTAATTTAGGTTCGTATTCTTTCAGGCTGTTGGCATTAACTTAATGAAGTTATATTACAGCTGTCAAACAGTCAGGCCTCCTAATTAAATGATCCTGAGAAATTCATTTAGCTATTCAAAGGTATGTCTGGATATGTTACTAGAAGTACCAGGAAGAAAAAGAATGCTTTCTTGCTTTTTTTAAGATCATTTCACTCTTAGAAGATAAAAATCAAGCTATCTTTTTTCCTTTTCAAATCAAGCTATCCTAGATGTTTCTTTAAAATAAAAAGTTTTCCCAACTCCCCCAAAAGTCTTTTCCTAACATCCTAAGGCAATACTCTGAAAAGAGCACATACCTAAGAGGAAACAGCACAGCCTCATTACCTAACATTATTGTAGAAGTCAATTCTTATTTCAAAACAAAGCAAATACTTGTTATCTTGAAAATCAAGCAAATTTTAGATCCACAACGTTGCTGATACCGAACAGTTTTTAGTACTCCAACAGCAAGACAGTACTGTTCCATTCATCCATTTACCAGTTCGAAGTAAAACTGCTGCCCATATAAAATGCCAAAGATAAGTAAAAAGTCACTTTGTTTTTCCCTAATAGCTGACCATCAGTTAGTGAAAGCCCATGTGAGCAGATGAAGATCTTAATTACCTCATTATTACAGTCAAAAAACAGAACAAAAGACACATCTGCCTTCCCATCCATGGTCTTGTTCCAACCTTGAAGGTTGTCCTGATTTCTTGGAAACCCATCAATCAAGAATTTATTCTTCTGAGCATTGGCAGCCATTGTGTGATCCATTTCCTAAAAGAAAAGGAAGATTCAGGTTCAAGAGGACATCAACTAAATGTAATTTCTTTCTTTCTTTTTTTTTTTTCCAGTGTTAACATGTTTAATAAAAGTATATACTAGGTACAAAAGTAGCCTAAGTGAAGGAGTGACTAGTTTTATGAGTTTTTTGGGGGTGAAGGTATAAGAAAAGTTTTGGGGGAGCCTGGGTGGCTCAGTCATTCATTAAGTGTCTTCCTTCAGCTCAGGTCATGATCCTAGGGTCCTGGGATTGAGTCCCACATGGGGCTCTCTGCTCAGAGGGAAGCCTGCTTCTCCCTCTTCTGCTCCCCCTGCTTGTGTTTCCTCTCTCTCTGTCAAATAAATAAATAAAATCTTAAAAAAAAAAAGAAAAGAAAAGGTTTGACTCAGGAGTGGTGTCTATTTGAGGCGATATTTGAAACAATGAACCATAAGCAGAAATGTAAAAAAAAAAAAAAAAAAAGCTCCTAAGGTAGATATTAATAAATGACTACAAAATGCTGACAACACAGAAGAAATTAAAATATAAAGAGTACAGAATTCTATTAATTTTAAATTGTCAGCCAAAAGATTAGTTGAAAAATGTGGTGAAAGGGTAGAGAAGTCCTTTTTTCCAGATTTTGTTTTTTTTGCTTAAATTTCAATTAACTAACATACAGTGTATTATTAGTTTCAGAAGTAGAACTCAGTGATTCATCTGTATTATGTAACACCCAGGCTCATCATATCACAGGCCCTCCTTAATGTCTATCACCAAGTTACCCCATCCCCCACCCTTCTCCCCTCCAACAAAATGCAATTATTTAAGCAGGGTGGTAGAAATAGAAGTGTTTCTTTTGTTATTATTATTCCTTAAATCATTAGTAAAGAGTGGAGGGTGCATAGGAAAAAAAAAAAAAAAGACTTAAAGGAAATGATCCAATGTAGTAACTTGGAGTTACAGGCAAGCAAGTATCCCTTCCCAATTTACACGCATACACACATACAATCTTTTTTCTGAAGTTTCTAAATTTTCTACAGTAAGCATTTATTACTTTCACATATACATTCACAAAGTTATGAATAGCAAAAAGAAAACAAAATAAGCAATAACCAGTACCTTTGCTCCAGCCACTAGAGGCCCTATCTTGCCTTCCCCTCCCCACTCCCAAGTCATTTTGCTGTAGGAAAAAGTATGCTCCTTCTGCAGGCATTCAGATTCTCTGCGATAATTCAAATCCAGCTGCACAAAGCTTTGGACAAATATAAAGAGACTGCTAGCAAAAAGATAATAAATTTTTGACTGAAGCTAATTAAACTTTAAATGCCACTAGCTACCCCATAACACAGGTAGTAGAGTTAAGAATTCAGTCAAGGAAGACAGGAAGAGCAGCACACTTCACGATCTTCCCCAAAGTTTGAGGCCAGAATGTTGAAATATAGGAACAGGAGATGCAGAAATGTAGTCTCCAAATCCTCACTACTGCCAGCCACCATGGGGGTAAGCACTGATGCACGACTCTGACCAGCTCTGGAGAAGCCCCCATTCCAAAGCTAACCAACATCCAGTCCCCTCAGTGCTCAACCTCCTTGTTCCTCAAGAAGAACACGGGTTGTCTGGCCCTCTTATTCTTTCATCTGAGGGTTGGCTTTGTCCCAGCATTTGTTTCTCCAATGTTCTCCAATAATACAAAACTTTCATAGAATGTTTTTGGGCTCTGCTATAGCATTTCTACCTCAATTATGGCAGAGAAAGATTAAGGTGCATCAATATTCTACTCATGCAACATACAGTTACTCAAGGTCTATTACCAAGGAACATGGAAAGCCACATGGCTCTTGGGGGGCTCACGGTTCAGCAGGTAACAAGTATGTGTAAAGAAATGTGCTAAGTTCTATGGGGACGTATGAAAAAACAAAGCACCAACTACCAGGAAAACAGCCTGAGAGAGAGCTTTACGAGAGGTGGCAGTGGAGAGGAGTCCTAAATAATGAAGTGGCAAGCAGACATGGATCAAGGTACTCCAGACTGAATATATAAAGGCTCAGAAATGAAAAAGCATAATAGCTTTGATGAATCTGAAGTAAGCTGAGGCAGCTGAATATTAGGACACATGTACAGAGTGCTGGGAGATAGGACTAGAAAGTCAGTAGGGGCAAGATTAATGAAGAGCTTATTATGCCACACTAAGAAACTGGTTTTTATTCTGGAAGCAACAGAGGACCACTAAGGAATTTTAAGCAGAATATGCTTATGTCACCTTCTGGGAAAAAATCACCTTGACTGGGGTGCCTGGGTGGCTCAGTCTGTTGAGGGTTGACTCTTGATTTCAGCTCATCATGATCTCAGGTTTGTGAAATCAAGCCCCGTGATGGGCTCTGTGATTGGCTCCACATGTCTCCCCGCTGGGTGTGGAGCCTGCTTGAGGTTCTCTAACCCCTCGCCCCTTCTCAAAACAAACAAACAAACAAACAAACAAATAAATCAACCTGACTGCACTGTGAAGGGTAGATTAAAAGGGGCCAAGCATGGATTAAAGGCAAAAAGACTCATGAGGAGGCTCTAGTGATGGTCCAGAAAAGGCAAAGAGGATCTGAACTAAGGTGACAGTGGTAATAGAGAAAAAAGACTAAGTCAAAGAGGGTTAAGAGGAAGAAAACTAGAAGATCCACTCACTGATTTGGGAAAGTGACGAAAGAGGTGGAAAATACAGGATGGCCCCACATCTCTGGCACAGATTGTAGAACCATTAACTAGAACAGGAGATAAAGGGCGATCACATTTTAGATGATACACTGACTCCCTGAGATACTTGTCAAATATTCAGATGGGTATCTAATAACTAGAAATGTAGGTCTGGAGTTCAGAAAAAAAAATGTGTGCTAGAGCTATAGATTGTAGCATTTGTTAGTATAATGAAAGCCTTGGGGATGGCTAAAAGCATCCAGCAGTAAATACATAAAAGGAGAGGAGAACCATGAATAAAACCCGGAGAACATCATCATTTAGGAAAC
The DNA here is from genome assembly GCF_011764305.1 of Mustela putorius furo. Lineage (NCBI taxonomy): Eukaryota > Metazoa > Chordata > Mammalia > Carnivora > Mustelidae > Mustela > Mustela putorius. The sequence continues at coordinate 36,941,907 of NW_025422005.1, read as the reverse complement.
TTGCAAGGAGACGTAAAAAACAACAGCTGTTGAAGCAGGAAAGAATCAAGAAAAATGGTGTCATAGAGAACAAAAGTTTCGAAAAGACAATGAATGGAGTTACGTGCTATAAGAAAAATGACTAAAAATATCCTCTAGATTTTATAAGGAAGATCACTGGTAACAACAGCAAGAACAGTTTCAGTGAAGATGGAAGCAGAACCTGATGACAGGGTTGAAGAGTAGGAAGTGAAAAAGTGAAAAATGTAGACCACTTTCACAGTGTTTAGTGATAAAGTGGAGAAAGGGCATCAAATCTAGAGAACAGGGAGAGAAGATATATTACGGAATAGAAGCAGGTTACTCCAATCTCTGAAACAAAAGGTAAGAAAGTGTGTAAATGAGCCACTCCTCCTCCTCCTCAAGTTTCTGTGGTTCCATCCAGGTGCTCATATATCTCTCTTCCACTGGGTTTCAACTATTTCTTGCTATTCTCACTCTTGCATTTCTCTTTCACCATTTCTTATATGTGAAAATACCTGTTAACAACTTGTCTTGGGAATCTATAGTGGAGAGATATCACATAAATGCAAGACACCTGCTTTTAAGATGGGACATATTTTGATAGCTGTTAATCTCTGTATTTCATACTGAAGATGGTAATACATTCACCACAAAAGGAAACATTAAAATGGAGAAAAACAGCAACAATGGGATGTCCATGGGAAAAAGGAATAAAGGGAAGGAAGGACGGAAAGGGGGGAGGGAAGAAAGAAGGCTTACAAGAAAACAGAAAAGGCGGCGCCCCTGGGTGGTTCAGTGGGCTAAGCCTCTGCTTTGGGCTCAGGTCATGATCTCAGGGTCCTGGGGTCGAGCCCTACATTGGGCTCTCTGCTCAGCAGGGAGCCTGCTTCCTCCTCTCTCTCTGCCTGCCTCTCTGCCTACTTGTGATCTGTCTGACAAATAAATAAATAAAATTTTTTAAAAAAGAAAAGAAAACAGAAAAGGGCAAGGAGGGGGAAAGGAAGAAGAGGAGGGGAAGGAAAAAAGGAAGAGAAAATAGAAATGGAAGTGAGACACCGTCTGCATGTTGGGGAAGGATCAAGGACACACATATGGATGTGAAGCTAAGCTAGCTGATCCTAGATCAAGGTAGAGAACGTTTGCTACTGTCCAATTTCTTTCCAGGGGACAGCAGAATGTCCAATACTACCATTCTCAAAACAGCATGACCACCCACCACAAGCAAGATACTTAGTACTCTCATTTTTTTTTCATTACTCAAAGGAAAGGCAGATTTAGCTTCTTATTTCATTGCTGGTTTAAACAGGTTGGCATTCACACTCCTTACCCTCTTTAACAAACTGATGGTTATCTCAACTGGCACAATCTTTCCATCTTTAATGTACTTTTCAATGAGTTCACCATACTGTGAATCTGGGTTCTTCCTTTCATCACGAAGAAGTTCTCCTGCAGAAAGGTGTGTATAACCATATTTCTGAAAGAAACAACACACAGGAAAAAAAAATCAGAATACTTTCAACACAGGGGCACCTGGATGGCCCAGTATGTTGAGCATCCAACTCTTGATTTCAGCTCAGGTCATGATTTCGGATTGGGCCTCATGTCTAGCTCTGCTCTCGGTGTAGAGTCTGCTTGTCCCTCCCCCTCTGCTCCTCCCCTAGCTTGCATTCGTGCACAAAAGCTCACACTTGCACGCTCATTCTCTCTCTCTCTTTCTCAAAAATAAATAAATAAATAAATTCAACCCAGTGGTAGGACTACCAATTTTTTTCCTTCATGTTAATTTCTATAGTCTAACTTTTCTACAATAAGCTTTGATTGTATATTAAACAAATAATAAATAAATTTTAAGAGATTTCATACACTCAAGTTTGCTTTAAAAACTTCTTAACCTCATAGGGCATGGTAGCTATAATGTTCACACACCAAGAAATCATCCTGAAATTTATGTAACTATTCAAGCCATTAACATTTCACTGTAATCCTTCAGAAACACAATCAAAGTTTAATTGCCATTAATAATGCCCAAGGGAAAAAAAAATGCCCAAGAAATGCCTAAGAAAACCAAATTCAAAGGCAAAAAAAACAAATTCAAGGCAAAAAAAAAAAAAAAAAATTCACCACTGTTGGCTGTACCCACCTTCTATAACTATAAAATGCTTCCCTTCCTTAAATTCAACACATCTAAACTGAACTCATCAGCATTTACACTACCCCTGTTCTTCGGGTCTGTTCTTGGTAAATAGCACAAGTCCTACCTCCTCCACAAAATTAACTTTCCTGACCACTGTGGAGGGTGGTCACATAATCAAGCAGTGACTTCAAATATCACTGTCTTTCTACCTAGACCAGTACATTCCTGACCATTCTTAAAAGTCCATCTCCTCCTTCTCTAGTTGCAACTAGAGGTCGAAATGGGAATACAGATACCTATTTTATAAGTTAATGGTGATGACTAAGTGAGATAACGCATATAAACTGCCTACCAAAGAGCCTGACTCATAGTATGAGATAAAAGTCATCAATTACCTCCTTGCCATTATGAAGATACTTATCTTAAATAATCTAGAAGCATTTTTATATTATATGTATTATATGCCATTTTAAATTATATATATATATATATACACACACACACACCCATATACATATACACACACAGATCTGCATACGTACTCACTTTAATGGCTTTTATGGGAAGACCAATCAAGAGATGGAAGTGAAATAACAGATACGAATAGTCTATGAAAGGTCAGAATAGTATTAATTATGATTGTGATGATCATTATTATGTAGGACTTATAAATGATGCATTAGGTCAGGGTATAGAGTAACAGTCGAACTAAGTCATAGAAGATGTACAGTGTTGTTCTGCCACTTCCTCATGACTGGAATGAAAAAACAATGCAGATCTAGGAAACAATTCTGAATAATGAAGAGCTTCTTCCACCACATGAACATACACATTCCCTGTTTTAAATAAAAAGAACTATAAAATCTATTTTTAAAACATTTTAGGGGCGCCTGGGTGGCTCAGTCAGTTCAGTCGACAATTCTTGATTTCAGCTCCGGTTACAACCTCAGGGTCATGAGACTGAGCCCCAAACTGGGTTCCATGCTCAGCGCAGAGTCTGCTTGTCTCTCTCCCTTTGTCCCTCCCCCTACTTGCTTGATCTTACTCTCTCTCTCAAAATCTTTAAAAAAAGTGTTTTTTAAATAAATAAGTAAATAAAAAAAGAACACTTAATGTTTTAGAAAAAAGTTTTTACTCTCAAGTATCAGGGCACTCAGAACATGTTCAATTTTCAGTTACTATAATCATCTTACCCCAAATTCTTAAGGCTCCCTAAATGGGCTTTTATCTCATCCATAGTTAAGTGTACAATAAAAATTTAATATCTTAAATTTATCTTTAATTTCAACATTAAGATCTGAAGAAGCCCACATTCCCACCCCCCTTTTAAAGAAGAAAGTTCCAGTTGCACAGTTCATAAAAACTCCAATTACCCAGATTATGGTGAGTCTTCTTTTTTTGGACTGCAGAAGCCATACCTTCTTACCCTTTTTCTATTTCTAAACATTGTTGGCTAAACTTGTTCTCACTGACTAAAGTAAGCTAGGTAAGGTAGTCAGCAAAGGAAAACAAACTCTAAACAGTTTACTTGCTGACTAAAATTGGGCATAAAGTTGGATGAGAATAAACAAAACTGCAGTGTCACTCATGTCTCTTAGTTATACACCCCCTTCCATTAAAATAACCAAAAGTGTATTTAGTTTTTTAATAGGCTTTAAAAAAAAACCTCCCATTGTTTGCAGAAAATGAAAATACAAAATGCTTAATTATTTAAACTGTTATTCTTAAATTATTTCCACACGACACCATTTTAAAATGCTACTTTGATCACCAAGCATAAGGAAACTTCTGAAAGATGGGTGTAGAAAAGACTATAAAAAATGAGGCGTGACCCACTTTCCCACTATTAAAATTTTCTAAAAGCATTTTGCAACTAGTGTCCATAAAATTTTATAGCAGCTCCATTTCCTACAGCTTACTTTGTTTCCTGCTTGAAAGTCTATGCTTGCTGGATGTTCTCATCTGGTCTGGAGATTATAGCATATGGTAATATTGAATAAATGCAGAGACAAACAGTACTAAACAATGACAAATGCTTAGTGAAACACCAACCACACAGACTGCTCTGTACGAACTACCTCTGCTGCATAAACAACATACATTTAGAAGCCCAGATAGTAATTTGGAAATTAGTACATATGTGTTGGTTTCCTGACACTGGAGTGCTCAAATTTGCAAGCTTTATGTTGCATTAAAGTGGGTTTTGGCCTATCACTTTTTTAAAAGAGAAACTAGTTGTAAACTGTAGAGGTATACAAATGGTATTTTTAAAAATAATTACTCACAGTTTGTCAAAGAGAGAGAAAACAACCTTATATGCAGTGTCTAAGGAAACAAGAAATTTAAGTAAATATAACAGAAATCCATACATGTGTCTTCCTATTTCTCATCCGCATTCCATTTTTTAAAATCCTCTATTTACTGCTTTTTTATACTATATTTTTCTCAAAGATTTTGCTGAAGCTTTCCTCTTACCACAGAGTTTCTATAACAAAAAAGCAACTATCACACACTAGCTATTAGGGTATTTTAGTAACAGCTAGACTTCAAGGAGCATGTTTTTAAAGCATTCTGTTGTCATTACGTAGTTACTGATGCCAATTTTGAGGAAAGCAAAAATGGCTATTTCCCTGGTTTCACCGAAACTTTTTCACATTCTCTGAAATTTCCTAGCAATTAAAATCTAGTGGGTCACTAACTACAGTCTTAAGAACATCATTCAAAACCACAGTAGGTTATAAACACTACAAACTAGGATAAATACAATTACAAGCTACTATTCAACTAAAAATAGTTTTCTAGTGACAAATGTATAAACTCAATTCATTTAGAGTAACGGTCTAAACTTTTTACTTTCATTTTCTCCTTTAAGAAACTGAAAAAACAACTCAATAAATTCTTATAAACCACATACTAAGATTTGGAGGGAGAAAAAAGAAGCACCATGTTCTCAATAAAGACAGAATGGCACTTTATTTTCTTAGGTGAATGTTGAAATTTTACAATATCGAATCTTTAATCATCTTGATGGACTTCTTTCACCTCTTAGCAATCATCTTTCCTTCTTTCTTAATTTAGGGAACGTGGTTCTATGTGGGCAAAAACAATAAAAACAATAAAAAACAAAACCACAGCAATAAAAAAGAGCTCAAGGTATAACTAATGTGGGGTGCCTGGGTTGGCTTAGTCGATTAAGCATCTGCCTTCAGGTGAAGTCATGATCTCAGGGCTCTAGGATGGAGCCCCACAGGGGGCCTGCTTTTTCCCTCTAGCTCTGCCTCCCCGACCTACCCCCCACCTCACACTCCTCTCCTACTCATTGTCAATCTCTCTCAAATAAATAAATAAATTCTTAAAAAAAAAAAAGAAAAGATAAAAATGATGCATAAATGGCAAGTCCTTGGAGGCAAGAAGAGATCCAGATGGCCAGACCCCTCCTCCAGTTGGTGTGGCAATTAGAAAGCACCATGGGACCGCTTCCGAGCCTCACAAGAAACGGCATATAGCAGATATATTAGACATAAATATATTTTTAATACAACTATGCACGTTAAAATTACTGGGTGTCCTTTAAATAGTGGACACATCTATGAAGCATTTAAGACTAAGTTTATTTTGCATTCCCTAGAAGATTAGTGAACCTTAAAATCTAAGTTTTGGTTATGTACTATCAACAATGTACCTTCAGCAGAACACCCAGAAATGCTGCAAGGACTATCCAGAGCCATCCAGATTCAACAGTCTGCTGCTTGTTGCAAACAACAGCTTTAGAGCCTACAGCCTCCCAATAACATTTTATGTAAGTCTATCATTCATTTCAAAGGTATTTTCAATAGAACTTTTTCCATTTACTCTAAATGAGATGTCTGATAAGGACATTCCAAGAACAGAATCTGCCAGTCTTGGGGAACTTACATTACTTTGAATATAAAAACCAACACAGTGCCAAGATGCTTACAACTGGTCATTCATTTCAAGTTCCTTCCGGTTTCACCCACAGAGTGTTTGAAGAAGGGTCTTTCCTATAATCACCATTAAAGAAAAGTTAGCATTAAAAGGGGATTTAAAAAAAAAAGTCTATCCAGTGTGAGAAAAGCTGAGCGTAATAGTTGAATTAAGTTGCTAGCAGATTTCCAATCTCATTTTTAGTGTGCCCTCACTGTATTTCCAAATATATGCATTGCATTTCACATGCCTATTTAATTGCAAATCTACATATTAACTATAAACTATGGAAGTTATAAACTGAGCTAAATCTTTTCTCAAGCAAAAAGCTGTAGCAGACAGATTTTAAATTAACATGAAGCATACTTCTTTTTCTAATTAAAGAGTGATATTTTAAAGGCTTATATTCTGAAAATAGGAGGGATATAATCCATTCAACTGCATACAATTATAGCACTATTCATTTTCCTCAATGTTTTCCCCTCCATATAAGAAACCTTAATTCAGGCAGTACTTGGAACTTACTTTAAATCCATAAATATTTATTGAATTTCTATGAGGTGCCAGGTCATATATGCTGATTCAAGGAAGCTAATATAGGATGTAGTAGTGACCTGTATTTATAAAGTGACCGGAGCCCTAATACTAACTAATAAGGTAATTTGTCATACTTGCACAACTCTTCCTAAGGAATTCAGTCTTTACGAGCACCTTCTGCTTGGGGAAGCACAGGTGGTGGCAAGAAGACAGACAGAACAATAAATAAATCTTAAAGCCAAGGTACATTAGAAGTCACCCAACACTGTTTCCCCATCTGTGTAAGCCTGCGTATCCCTCTAACAGCTTGTAAAAGGCTCTCAGATAACTGACGGTATATCAAATGGCCCCTATAGCAACCAAGAATTGGAATTTTCACACTCCAATTTCATTCCAGTTGGTCATTTTCAGTGTTTTTCTTTTAATTCATCTCACCCATTTCTTAATCAATCTGTATCCCCTACATTAGAAGGAGATGGAAAATGGTCAAAAGACAAGACCAGGCCCAGAAACCTCCTGGGATTCCAGGAGCTCAGAAGCAATAATTTGAAAACTTCCAATGCTAACGGACAGGCACAGAGGTCTTGCTAGTCTTAGAAAACACTCTCTGATCTTGTTAATTGAATGATCAATTCATACAGTCACTGTAGGGTCTACAAGCTAAAACACTCATATCACTACCACCCAAATATTGTTGCAGGTGGCCTAAGAGCTTCAAGTTCAGTTAAGTCATTTCCTGTGAGAACACTTGGGGGACATATATCAAACCACTCAGATGAAGCCCTTGTTTCTATTTCACATTAGAGAAGAGAGGTTTTTAAAATATTAAGCAGGCCTAATTGTATCTATTATTTAAAAAAGAAACTAAGTAACATTAAAATCAGAATATCATTACCTATGTAATATCAAAAGCAATAAAGCCACCCTAAGAGATATAACTACTTGAGAATGCAATCTGTAAAAAGCCTCATGACAAAATAATATTTTAACAGCTTAGGTTCTCCTTAAGGGGTACAATTTATTTGGATTTATAAATCCACTCTTGAGTAAAATGTGCAACGGACACCAAACTCTGAATTCAATAATACATACAAACATAGCATTTCAGCATCTGCAAAACTATCAAACTAATGGAGAAATCCACTTAGAGAAACAAAAAATTCATCAAGAACCACAAGCACATAAGAACTTTGCACGACGTCATATCCTCAGAACACTGAACTGAAAGTTAAGGGATTAGTTTTAAGACTAAACTCTGTCACAGCCTTGTGTAACAATGGAAGATTATGTAACCTTTCTTAGATCTCAGCTTCTTCATTTCTAAAACACAATTAGTATCGATACTATCAGAAATAATATCTATACTACACCATCAGCTACAGCCAAGTATTGTTATTATTACAACTCGAGGCATCTTCTTAAGAACATACTGCTAAATACATGGTCTACACTGCTAGATTTAAGACCTACTATGAGAGCATTCACATCAGGAAAAAGTTACACAAACACATTCAGGTTACTCCTGGAGCAAAGTCCACAATAATCAGTGGCTAAACTACAATTACTACCAATTAAGGAAAATAACTACCAAACAAGCTCAACAGCAATACAAATGTACAGAAGAGGGGTGCTTGGGTGGCTCAGTGGGTTAAAGCCTCTGCCTTTGGCTCAGGTCATGATCTCAGGGTCCTGGAATCGAGCCCTGCATCGGGCTCTCTGCTCAGCAGGGAGCCTGCTTCCCTTCCTCTCTCTCTGTCTGCCTCTGCCCATTTATTTTATAAATAAATAAATAAAACAAAATATTTAAAAAAAAAAAAAAGGTAAAAAGAAGGCATTCTGTGCTTCTGTGTTCCTGAACAGAAAGATCCAATACTGTAAATATTTTAAAATTCCACAAACAGGGATGCCTGGGTAGCTCAGTTGGTTAAGTGGCTACCTTTGGCTCAGGTCATGGTTGCTGCGATAGATCGCTAGATCCGGCTCCTTGTAGAGTCAGAAGCCTGCTTCTCTCACTGTCTGCCACTTCCCCAGTTTGTGAACTTCCTCTCTCCCTCTCTCTAACAAATACATAAATAAAATCTTTAAATAAATAAATAAATAAATAAAATTCCACAAATTAAAATATTAATTTATTGCAATCTCAATGGAAAGTCAACTGGAATTAATTTTTTTAATTCAACAGATTGAACTGATTCTCAGGTTCATCAGACCATAAATGTGAGGAGACTAGCCAAACCTGAAAATAATCTTAACAACTACAAGTGGGAACTTGTCTTACCAGGTAGCATAAAATATTATAAAACTACAGTAATTAAAACAGTATGACACTAGTATAAAAATAGGCAAAGAGAACAATGAAACTCAACAGTCCCAAAACAGACCCAAGTGTCAGTGGGAATTCAATAAATGATAGACTTGGGGCGCCTGGGTGGTTCAGTTAGTTAAGCAGCTGTCTTCAGCTCAGGTAGTGATCCCAGAGTTCTGGGGATCCAGACCCAGACTCCCCACTCAGCAGAGAGTCTGCTTCTTCCTCTACCCCTCACCCTACTCTCCTGTTTTGTCTCTCAAATAAATAAAAAAAAATCTTAAAAAAAAAAAGATAGATTTATTATCTAAAAACCAATAAGGGGAGTGTCTGGCTGGCTCAGTCAGTAAAGCACACAACTCTTGATCTCAGGGTCCTGAGTTTGAGCCCCACATTGGGCACAGAGAGTACTTAAAAAAAAAAAAAAAAGGTTAAAAAAACTTAAATGAAGGGGCACCTGCATAGTTCAGTCAGTTAAGCATCTGCCTTCTGCTCAGGTCATGATCTCAAAGCCCTGAGATGGAGCCCCATGTTGGGCTCCCTGATCAACAATAAGTCTGCTTCTCCTTCTCCTTTTGCCTAACCCCCACTTGTGCTCTCTTTCACTCTCTCTCAAATAAATAAAATCTAAAAAAAAAAACCAACTTAAATGAAATAGAAATCAAGGAGGAAAAGATTAACTATTTAATAAACGATACTTGTGCAACTAGCTACCCATCTGGGAAAAAATTAAATCAGATTCCTGAATCTTAAATCATCTTCCTGCAAAACTAAAACACAAGCAAAAAAAAAACCCTATGACAGTACTAAAGAAAAATAATCTTGAGATACAAAAAAGGCATTCTAAAACAAGAACCAAGTCAGCTAAGATTTATGTTTGACCACATAAATAATAAAAGCTTTGGAACAGAGAAAGAGAGCATAAATATAATCAAATAACAAGCAAGAGCCTGGAAAAAAATGTTTTCACCATACAAAGGTGAAAGGGGTAATACATACTGTACATAAAGAGATTGTACTAACAAATAAATAAAAAACCTCAATAGAGAAATGGGCAAAGGAAAAGAATAAACAATTCACAGAAAAGAACAGATGCTCAATTCACTGGTAATCATGAAAATGCAAATTAAAACAATGTGATTCCATTTTCCACCCATCAGATTGGCTAAAATAAAAAGACTGCTCTATCTGGCAAGAATAGAGGTAGGGGTGGGGAAAAACTAGCATCCTCATACTTCATGGGAGTGTGAACTGTTTCAGCCTTTTTAGAGGGCAATGTAGCAGAATCTACCAGAATTTAAGTTCACACGCCCTCTGGCTCTGTACTTCCGTCTCTAGGAGCTGTGCTACTGAAATAGTTGCACATGCACACAAAGACATTCTGTAGAGGGGCGCCTGGGTGGCTCAACCAGTTAAGCATCTGCCTTCTGCTTAGGTCATGGTCCCAGGGCCTGGGACAGGGTCCACGTCAGGCTCCTTGCTTAGCAGGGAGCCTGCTTCTCCCTTCCCTCTGCCTGCTGCTTCCCGTTTGTGCTGTCAAACAAACAAACAAAATCTCAAAAAGAAAAAAAAAAAGACATTCTATACATGAATGTGCAAAGTAAACAAAATCAAAACATTTACCAACATACAAGAGGTTAAATAGATCCACTCTGTGTATTATGAATGAAGTAGAGCTAACTATATGGAAAGCTATCCAAGATAAACTGCTAAGCAAAAAAACGCAAGTCATAAAACAATAGACAACATGTGTGCACACAGGTGTGCACGCATTATATCTGAATATAAGGTACATCAAAAAATGGACCAGAGGGGTGTGTGGCTGGCTCAGTCCATAGAACAGGCTACTCTTGATCTCAGGGCCATGAGTCAAAGCCCCAGGTTGGAAGTGGAGCCTACATTAAAAAAAAAAAAGAAAGAAAGAAAAAGAAAAAAAGAAAGGACCAGAAACACACACACAAAAAATTTTAAGTGATTACATAAGGAGTACTCTGAGATTGATTAAGAAGAACTTTCATTTTTACTTTATGTATTCTCAAAATGTTTAAATCTTTTATAATATAAATGTATACATATATGCTTTTTAAAATTTTAATTAATTAAAAAATTTAATTAAACATATATGCTTTTACATAAAGCGTATATACTATCCACACATCTCTAAATGGCAAACACCACAAAGAAAAATTAATGATTTAAGTGTTTTATTAATATAAAATCCTTGGGGTGTCTAGCTGATTCAGTCAGTGCAGCATGCAACTCCTGATCTCAGGGTTTTAAGTTCAAGCCCTACAATGGGTATATAGATTACTCAGAAATAAAAATCTTTAAAAAAAAAAAAGAGTGTATATATATATATACACATATACACACACACATATATATATGTGTATATAAATACATATATATGTATATATATGGGTGTACAGATTACTTAGAAATAAAAATCTTTTAAAAAGTATACATATATATATTCCTAAGAAAACAGCAAAATGAAACTCAAAATAGTCTCACATGAAGTATAAAATCCCTATTTAAAAAAAACATGTAATTTCAAGAAAAAAGGGGAACACTACTCGATCAAAAACTTTTTAAAATTTAAAACTAAATTATTATAGAGTATAGAACAAAAATCAATTCAAGTGTTTGAACAAAAATTTCTCTGTAAAGTGATCCATTCCTGAAACAAAAGAGAAACAAAAGCATAATATAGCAACACAAAAACATACTACATGGGCATGAAGTCAAGAGTTATAGAAGAAGACAGAAAACAGTTCAGTTTTATAGCCTAGAAACAGATGGAAATTTAGAGACAACACTCAGTTGAGAGAATCCAAAAGGCACAGCAGCAAAGGTTTAAAAGGAAACATATTTCAATGAAGTCCTACTCCAGGCACTAGAGTCCAAAATTATAAGCAAGTTTTTTCTGGAAATGACACCTTCATGGCAAAGGCAATATACTCATACTACTTCTAGTCTCCAGAATAACCCCTTGCAGCACTTTCAGAACTTTATTGTGCTAAGCAACCCCTCTCAACTGATTTTTTAGACATAATTAATCTTGCTTAACTTTAACAAAGAATCATCTTCATTTTAGTCCACCAACCTGTGCTAACAGAAGAAAGTGTGAGCAAAATTGTTATTTTTTTTCAAAGATTTTATTTATTTATGTGCCAGAGAGAGAGACCACACAAGCAGGGAGAGCAGCAGGAAGAAGGAGAAGCAGGCTCCCCGTGGACCAAGGAGGCCAATGTGGGACTCCATCATGACCTGAGCCGAAGGCAGACACTTAACCGACTGAACCACCCAGGAATCCCAAAGCTATTATTTATTTGGCTTCGAAAGATAGTACCTGTTTTTACAATTTGGGAGTATAAAGTTTAGTTTCATTACATTTTGCTCAATCTAAAAGTCGACAAAAAAAATGAATAAACGAAAAGCAAAATCAAATCTACAAATACAGAGACTAAACTTATGGTTGCCAAATATAAGGGGGTTGGGCAAAACAGGTGAAGGGAAGTGGGAGACACAGGCTTCTAGTTATGGAATGGATAAGTTATGGGAATAGAAGATACAGTATAGGGAATATAATCAATAATATTGTAATAACATTGTATAGTGACTACACTTGTGATAACTACATCATAATCTATAGAGATGTTGAATCACTATGTACACCTGAAACTAATGTAACATTGTGCATCAACATCAATCAAAGTCAGTCTAAGAATACACTTTTTTAAAGAAAAGATTTTATTTATTTATTTGAAAGAGAGAGAGAGAGCATGAGAGGGGAGAAGTCAGGGAGAAGCAGACATCCCTCTGAGCTGGAAGCCCCATGCGGGACTTGATTCTGAGACTCCAGGATCATCACCTGAGGCAAAGGCAGTTGCTTAACCAACTGAGCCACCCAGGCACCCCTAAGAATACACATTTTTAATGGCATAGCTATCAAATCCTAGCCGGGCCTGGAATTCGATGTTGGCCACAGATGACTGTGCCCATTTTTATAATGTAGAACAGAATATAAGGGACTCCCAGTTCTTGATTAGGGTCTAATTTCTTCCTATAATGGAAAAAGTGGTAAACATCTGGGAAGTTTTACAGCAAATTTTTTTTCCTGCCATGACTACACAACAGAAATAATGCTGGAGACCACCTGCAAAATGGGCAACTTCTCTCGCCCACCTCACTAATCCGACTTAACTTGGACTCAGTTACGCCCTAGAATCAGTCAAGAAAGTAGTTAAGAATCTGTTACTCCCACTCTTCCTTTCCATCCAACACTACCCCCTGCTCTCAGTCCCAAGCATAAGACATACTTACCAACTGTCCTCTTTTTTAGTTTTAAACTTATTTATCAGTCTTTTTTTTTAAGATTTTATTTATTTATTTGACAGAGAGACACAGCAAGAGAGGGAACACACACAGAGAGAGAGGGAAAAGAAGGCTTCCCGCCAAGCAGGGAGCCTGATGAGGGGCTCAATCCCAGGATCCTGGGATTATAACCTGAGCCAAAGGCAGACGCTTAACGCCTGAGCCACCCAGGCATCCCACTTATCAGTCTTTTAATTTATAAATCATAGGCAATAGAAAGCATACCATATGTTCTAATGGGCAAGATATAACACCTCATCAAAATTAAGAATTACTGTGCTTCCAAGGATACTACCAAGAAAATGAAAAGACAATCCACAGGATGGGAGAAAATATTTGCAAATCATATATCTATCTGGGTAAGGGACTTATATCTAAGATATGTAAGCAACTTTATTACTTAATAATAAAATGATAACCCAATTCAAAAAATGAATAATTTTTAAAATGCAATATTCTGGAAAAAGATGAAAAAAGGGACAAGAGATCCAAATAGACATTTCTCCAAAGCAGATATACAAATGCCTGGTAAGTATGAGATAGCTGCTCAAAATCATTAATCACTAGGGAAATGCAAAACAAAACCACAGTATGATACCACTTCACACCCACTGGAAAACTATTAAAAAAAAAAAAAAAAAAAAAAGAAGTGTGGGCCAGTACATCAAGAAACTGGAACCCTTATACCCAGTAGGTAGGAATGTAAAATGATGCAGCCACTTTGAAAGTCAAGCAGTTGCTCAAAAGGTTAAATATAAAATGTTTGCACATCATCTATCTGACAAAGGTTTAATATCTAGAATAAAGAACTCCTATAACTCAACAACAAAAAGACAACTAAATTAATAAATGGGTCAGGACTTGAATAGACATTTCTCCAAAGATATACAAATGACTGACAAGTCCAAGAAAGATGCTTATGCTAGTCATTAGGGAAATATAGATCAAAACCACAATGAGATACCACTTCACACTACTAGGATGGTTATAATTAAACAAACCAAAATTAATTAGGTGTTGATAAGGATGTAAAGAAACTAGAACCCTCCTACACTGCTGATGGGAATGTAAAATTTTAATAGCTACTGTGGAAAACAGTTTGGCAGCTCCTCAACAAGTTAAAGAACTCATCTATGACCCAGCAATTACATTCCTAGCTATTTACCCAAAAGAATTCAAAATAGACTCAAACAGATGCTTGCATGCCAAAGTTCATTGCAGCATTATTCACAATAGCCAAAAGGTGGAAGCAGCCCTGTCCCACAACAGATAAATGGATAAAGAAAATATACTATGTACATACTATGAAACATTAGTCAGTCATAAAAAGAAAGTTCTGACACATGCTAATGTGTACCTTGAAAACAGTACTCTAAGTGAAATAAGCCAGACACAGCAAGACAAATACTGGGATTCCATTTCTATGAAGGACCCAAGATAGGCAAATTCATAAAGAGAGAAAGGAGATCAGAAGTTAACAGGGACTGAGAAAAGAGAGGAATGGGGACTTACGGGTATATCAGTTTCTGTTTGTGCATCAAAGAGTTTTAGAAAAGTGGTGACAGCTGTACAAAGTGGTGAAAGGGATTAATATTGCTCAACTGTACATTTAAAATGGTTAAAATAAGAAATCTTGGTTATATTTTACCACATTTAAAAAAAATAAACAATATACCAAAACCACTGAGTTACATACACTTCAAATGGATGAATTATTTGGTTGTAAATTCTATCTCAATGAAGTTATTTTTTTATTTTTTTTAAGATTTTATTTATTTATTTGACAGAGATCACAAGTAGTCAGACAGGCGGGGCGGGGGGGGGGGATGACGAGGCTCCCCACCGAGCAGAGAGCCTGATGCTCTCAGGACCCCGAGATCATGACCTGAGCCAAAGGCAGAGGCTTTTTAACACACTGAGCCACCCAGGTGCCCCTCAATGAAGTTATTTTTTTTAAAAAAAGAACACAGGGGAACCTGGGTGGCTCAACCAGTTAAGCATCTGCCTTCAGCTTGGGTCATGATCCTGGGGTCCTGGAATCAAGTCGGGCATTGGGTTCCCTGCTCAAAGGAGAGTCTGCTCCTCCCTCTGCCCCTCCCCCTGCTCATGCTTTCATGCTCTCCCTCCTCTCTCTTTCCGAAATAAATAAATAAAATGTTTAAAAATATATATAATTTCGGAAAAATTACAAACAACAAAATTTCCAAAACAGAATACGTTAAATATATAATTTATCTCATCTATATGGTATATTGTTATATAGATTATATTATAAAAGTATATTTATTAACATGGTAATATGTTTACAATATTATAAGTGAAAAAGCAGGTTTCCAGATAGCCTGAACCTACTAAAAAAAATGTCTGGAAGAATATGCCCCAAAATAGTGATTGGTGGTAGCTTTCTCTGGATGGTAAGAACACTGGTAATTTTTATACTTTTTTTTTAACCATTTTATTTATTTATTTCAGAAAGGAGTAGAAAGCATGAGCAGGAGGAGGAATAGAGGGAGAGGGAAAAGCAGACTGCTCGCTGAGTGGGGAACTGATTTGGGGCTTGATCCCAAGACCTTTGATCATGACTGAAGCCAAAGGCAGAACTGACTGAGCCTCCCAGGAACCCCTATATTCTTATTTCTATGTATCTGTATTTTCTAAATTTTGTATAAGGTGTCTATACTACTTGCATAGTAAAAAAGTAATCAAAATAAGAAGTATGTGCATCTTTAATAACAGGACAGTTAAGATATACATACAGTACTAGCTTATGACATCATCAGGTCATTAGCTCCATTTGGCATCTAATAATCTATTTTGAATATAAATAGCATTTATCCTATAAACTTCCTTAAATCCACTCACCCTTTCTAGGTTTTTTTTAAAGGTTTTACTTATTTGTCAGAGAGAAAGAGAGAGAGCACAAGTTGTGTGGGGAGGGGGGCAAGTAAAGAGAGAAGCAGGTTCCCTGCTTCTTGCACATCATCTATCTCACATGGGACTGATCCCAGGACTCTGGGATCAAGACCTGACCAAAGGCAGACGCTTAACTGACTGAGCCACCCAGGAGTCCCACCTTTCTAGGATTTTCAAATGTAAGCTAACTCCAAATATTTTCTCTAAGCACAAAGATCTTTCATATTCCGTAGACTCTAAAATACTGTACCAGATTTTCTTGAAATTTATAAACTGATCAGTGTGAGCAATCACTCTCTGTATTATAGCAAACAATGACAATAATGCTTCCCACAACTACTTTTACCTAAATTACTTTATCTCTTTCCTACAGATCTCTTCTAAAATAATAAATGTTACCATCTACACGCTCAGCATCGTGTATTGTGCTGAACATTGTAGAAGCATCACCTCATTTCATCTTCCTAACAACTCAGTGAGGTTGGCATTATCATCACTTTACAAATGAAGATACAGAATCAGAAAAGTTGGCGAATACAGCTGCAGGTGGTAGACTGAGATTCAAACCAACGTCTGACTTCAAAGTCCACATGCTTTCTAATTCTATGGGGTATTGTAAGAAAGTTGACCCTAATACCACAATTCTTACATATTTATAATTAAAAAATACATACACACAATTCTGTTTCAGAAAGCTATTCCTTTTCCCACCTTACACATTCTTTGTTACCAGCCTGAAGTTCTATGTGACCATGAAATACTCGGGAATTGATTTAAATACAATTCCTTGGCCCTCACAATTCATACAGCACAGAAGGGCACAGAAAGTATACATATTGACAATGACTGGATAATTTGCCTCTGAATATGACTGCACTGGATTACACACTATCTAATACATACTATCTAACACTTACGTACTTGGGATACCACCTACTTCTACACCCCTCCTTTTACAAAAGGTAACATTGAAATAAACCAACTTGCCAGTTAGTGGAGAGGAAACCAGTACTTGAACCTAAGTCTGACTATTAATCCAGAGTGGGCATCCAGGGCAATGCCTAGGTGACAGACCTGGAGACAGTCTTTTGCCTTTAAGCAGCTTACTGCCTTTAAATAACAGAATCTCCTGGTAGAAATTAAAAAGGAAATTCAAATTTGATGTACTTTATCATTCGGTTGTATCCTAGCATGGGGTTGAGAGAAGTTTATCCAAACACAAAGAGCCAGGCATATTGGGCCTATCTACACCATTCAGCCAGATTCTGACAACCCTTGCTTTACTTTTGCCTTTATGACACCACTACCGTTTCTGACACCATTATCATTTCCACTTATCACCTGCCTCACCCAATAATCACTAAGTAAGTAGCAAATAAAGCTGTCCACTATATAACAACCTGTATTAGCCATTAAGTCAATTCCCAATCACATTATCAAAGCCTCTGGGCTGTCTCTCTACTCCCTATAGACACCAAGAAAATATTAATTCATATTATCTACCTAAATCATACATAGTTATAAAGGTAAATCTTATCGGTTAAATTAAACATGTAATACTTTCCAATGGCACACACCAGTGATAAATACATCACGGAAGTTCCAAACATATAGTGAGCAGGGAAGCAGTCTTTTATGTAGCCCCAAGTAAAACATATTTAATTGTTGATATAAGATACAGCCTAATGATGAATAAAACCAACTTTTGGGTCTTCTAGAGAAGACTGATGGAAACCAGGCATAGAAAGCAACTCATGGGACCCAGTCCTTCAAAGAGAAAGTTTCTGAGAATGGTAGGTAACAACTGGTGCTTTTTCCTTTGCCAAAGTAATGTTTTGTTAGCTTTATTTACCAGGCATCATAAAACTGTTGGCAAACAATATGTCTACTCACACCTGTTCTTTATTAAATTCTAGATGCTCTTATCACATGTTCAGTCTATAAAAATGTTCTTGATTTGCCAGGTTAAAGCAATAGAAATGTTAGAGCAAATACATTTACATAGGCAATTGGGCTAAAAGTATTAGCTTTAAGGTTAACATGAGTCAGCGTGATTAGGCCAACATGACATGAATAAGAAGGTTATCATCCAAGCTCACCCCTTCTCTCTTACTAAGATCTAAAAGTCCCACTACTAAAGAACTCCTCTGAAGTGCTCTGAATTTCAATTCAGGACAATTGTTAGAAAAAAAATACTGTACTCCTATGTGACTTGGAGGTCCACAGTCACTGAAGTCCTCTCCCCATTAGCATTTTAACTACAATGTGGCATTTAGAGTAACCCATTATTGTCACTGAAACTTCAACCCAAGGGGTATACATCAGGTAGATTTCAAAGAGAGTACAGATAAGGGAAAGAACAGACACTGAAAAGGTGCTAAGACTTAGGTAAAGGCATCTAATTTTCATGTGGGTAGAATATATATGTACATTCAGGGAAACTCCTCCCTGCATAGGAAACCCATGTAGTTGGATATATGTGTATGTGTGTGTATTTTTAAAGATTTCATTCTAAAATAAGCTCTACATCCAACATAGGGCTTGAACCCACAACCCCAAGATCAAGAGCCACATGCTCCACTGACTGAGCCAGCCAGGCACCCCAAATTGATTATTTTTTATAACATTTTTTCTTTATTTTCTTAAGTAATCTCTACACCCAATGTGGGGCTCTAACTCATGATCCCAAGATCAAGAATCTCATGTTCTACTTTAAGCCAGCCAGGCACCCCGTATATATACATACACACACACACACACACACACACACACACACGTATTATCCTTTTTCAATGCATGATGGAGCTGGTAGAAAACCAGAGTAACTCAGATTTAATTAAATCAAGAATGCACAAATCTAGAGTGAGTGCCTGCTAGAATTATGGCTGCCCTGAGGTCTTTTCCCACCCCCAATCTGATGGCTAGAACCTGGCATTTAATAGCCCACAAACTGGAGAAAGGGGGCAAAGACTTAGGCCTAAATAGGGCTGAAGATCAGATCAAAGAGCTCCATGTAAAGTCAGAACCCCAAAAGGATGATATTTTTAGTGGCTACCAGAAAAGAGAAGCTACCATGCAGAGAAAACAGCAAACAATTCCTAACCACAAGCCCATACTGATTAAAGAAACTTGTTAAGGAAAAAAGAAGGAAGTTCTGAGATGCAAAAATAGATGGTGAATAGACAAATTGGTATATATGTGTTATTCTACAAACATTACATCACTGTTATAAAACAATAACACATCGTTTGCAGGGATTTAAAAAAATTACTGCAGTATTTAAATCCTGGAAAACAGAAGAGGATGGAACATCAAGTTAAGCATCCTAAAGCATTTCTATTGTTTAGGAGTGGGGAGAATAAAAATATTAATCAATATTAGACTTAAGTTAAATAACATGTATGCTTAAAATTTCTAGGGCAATCATTATGAACAGACTGAAGAGCCACCAAAGTAGAAGGGAGTAAATGGGGGTGGGTGTCTCAATCAAGTCAAAGAAAGCAGATGGGGGAGGGAGATATAAAAAATTAACACATAAAAAGATGATGATAATAAAAACAGCTAACATTTATGTATGATTTACTACGTGCCTGGCACTGCTCTAAGAACTTAACAAATATTAGCTCATTTAATCTGCACACCACCCCTATGAGGTAGATACTATATAATTATTCCCATTTTACAGATGAAGAAATTTAAGCACAGAGAGATTAAATGACTTGGCTGAGGTGGCACACACACAGTAGATGTTAGGATGAAAACCAAACCCAGGCAGTCTGACTCTAGAATCTGAACTCTAAATATTGCCCAATAGACAACACTCAGGTATGACACTTTGATATTAATTCATATCCCTTCAGTTCAGTTTTTCTTCAGTATAATGACTAAGAATGTATCCATCTGTACCAACATGTACACAAAGTATAGCTACTTACACTGCTCAAATCATTTCCTTCATTGACTATTTATGGATAAGCACAGAGTAGGCAAAGGGGAGGGAGTGTGCTAACATATATGAAGTAATAATAACATGTATTAGGCACTTTGCCAGACATTTTTAATTAATCCTCATAATCACCATGAAAAGTAAATTAATACCCCAAATTTTCAGTGGAAGAAACTAAAAAGCAAAACTTTAACTCATCAAGGGGGTAGATCTGAATGGCTTCAAAATCTACTTAAATGTTCACTGAGCATCAATTTATAACAGACATTGTGCTGGACACTAAAAATATGAAAGTAAATCAGAAATTCAGGGTTCTCCTCCCATATGGAGTTTATGGTCTCATGGGCTAGTCTTTGGGGTTCCTGGACCCAATTCTAATTTGAGGGGCAGGTTCCCTTACACAATTCTCAAACACCATCAGAGTGTGTGAAAATTCAACTCAATTCTGACACTATCTACCCAGAGATTCATCAGCTTCCACAGGTTAAAGGTTCAGCTCTACAAGACTGCCCCCCACCACAATCACTTCAGAGCCCAGTCCCAAGTCCAAGGTACTGCCTGTACTTCTAACCAACTGGCTATAAATTAGAGGGCCCCAAGCCCCCTCTTTGGGTTTGATTAATTTGCTAGAATGGCTCACAAAACTCAAAGAAATATTTTACTTTCTAGATCACTGGTTTACTATGAAGAGGTTATAACTCAGGAACAGCCAGATATAAGCACAGCACAAAGGCACAGAGCTTCAGTGCCTCTACAGACAGGCGACTCCCCTGGACTCTCCATGTGTTCATCAAACCAGGAGCTCTCTGACCCCGCCCTCATTTTTGGAAGCTCCATCACATAGTCATGATTGATTAAACCACTGGCCATTGGCAACTGATTAAACATCCAGGCTCACTCCCCTCCCTGGAGGTGAAGGGGAGGGGTGAGACTAAAAGTTCCAACCCTCGGATCATAGAGTTGGTTTTCCGGTCAACCAGCACCCCACCCCCACCTTAGGTGGGGTCCAAACCCTACCTCATCAACATAACAAGAAACACTTTTGTAACTCTCAACAGTTGGGAAATTCTAAGGGTTTAGGAAGGTGTAAGTCTGGAACTGTGGTCAAAGATCACAAGTTGTTTGAAAATACCTAAGTATTGTTCAGATCTAATTTCTTAACAAATATAACTTAGATATTTATTTTGGACTAGGGTAGTTGTGAAAAAAATTACTGAGACACTATAAGGGCACCATTAACTGAGATTGTCTGGGAATCTCCGTAACAAGGTAAATCTGAAAGATGAGCAAGCATTTCAAACACCAGGTAGGAGAAGGAGTAAAAGCCAAGGTCCCCACCCTTGAAGACATTACAATAACTCAGAAGGAAGAACTACAAGATAAACAGTTTTTTAAAAATGTAATGTAAACTTGAATATTTGCAGAAGTTTTTCATATCTTTTCTCATAAAATTCTGTTAAGTGTGCATCTATCTTTACAAAAGTGAAAGCCTCAAGAAGCCTGTGTCCCCATACACAGATACAGCACAAGTCTGCATTCAGGAAGTGTTTTCTGGGTCAATCTCATATAGGTTTTCTCTCATTCGGCTTTTCTCAGAAATGAAACCTCCAATTACCCTGTTTAAGGGTAATTCTGCTTTAAGTGTTCTCTACTCCCCCACACCTCCCAGCTGCTTCTTTCCTACTGTCCTTCAAAACTGATTTCAGAAATATCACCTCCCCTGGAAAGACCTCCCTGACCCACTGGACTGAAATTTAAATGTCCCTTATCTAAATGGTAGATTTAGTACGTTTGTATCACAGAATTTACCACTCGATTCTGTAGAAGTCACCGATTAACTTCCTTGCCTCCACACTAACTAAAAGCTTTTAAGAGAAGGATCTGTGCTTTATTCATCTTAGCAACAATCACAGTGCCCAGCTCTCAAAAAACTGTTTTCTGAACAAATGACAAGTAAAAGGATATTTTTAAATTATGCCTCTTCACCTTTGAAAAAATGAGGAATTTACTCAGAAAAACTTTAGAAAGGAGAGGTACCAGTTTGCAAAAATTAAAGTGATTGATAACCATCCTGTGCTAATAAAAAACCATACACTGCTGACAGAAATGTAGTAAGTATAATGTATTTAAGAAGTATTCTGACAATTATCAATTAAAATAAAAAATGCACATATCCTCTGACTGAACAATCCTACTTTAAGGTACTTTACTTACAAAAACAGCATCCATATGCAATGTTGTATTTACAAGGAAGTTTTCTGAAGTACTGTTCGCAATAGCAAAATAATTCCTGGAGACTATCCTGAATGTCCATCAATAGGGGAATGGTAAAACCATGCTATAGAACATGCATATTATGGAATATTCTACAGCTACTACTAAGAACGAATTAAATTGGGTGCCTGGGTGGCTCAGTCCGTTAGGTGTCCACCTTTGGCTCTGGTCATGATCTCAGGGTCCTTGGGATAGAGTCCTGCATAGGGCTCCCTGTTCAACTCCGAGTCTGCTTCTCCCTCTGCATGCTGCTCACCTCCCCAACCTCACGCTCACTCTCGCGTGCTCTCTCTCTCTCTCGTTCGCTCATGCTCTAATAAAATCTTTAAAGAAAAAAAAAATGAATTTCTTTAAAGAAAAAAAATGTAAAGACCTGAAAGGATATCCATGATACATTCAGTAGAAAACAGAAGAATTCCATCTGGAGGTAAAAAAAAAAAAAAAACACATATATATATACACTAGCATTTTTAAGAATATTGAGAAAGAGATGGGGAAGCAGTAAAAACCAGAGAGCTAACATGAGTGGCATCAGAATTAGAGAGGATTTTACTTTTCCCAAACAACTATGTATTACTTTTGTAACTTAAAATAGAAAGAAAAAAAAAGAAAGTTTTCAAAAGTAGTGATGGTAATATCTCAATACATTCTCCCCTCCTAGAAGTTCTTAACCGAAAAAAAAAAAAAAAATTCTAAGTTACAACCATCTTTAATAGAAAGGTGGTAGGTAGGTACTTCAGAAGAGTCAAGAATTCTGTGGACTCTTTTATAGATAATTTAAACTTTCTATTATTTAAAAAAAAAAAAAACACTTATCTCTTACTCTATCCTGTCCCCCCAAAAGGAGAGAAAGGCTTGTTTTTAAACAAGGGAATGTTTAGTAAATCTGCCTATATCAAGTTTCTTCTATGAGCCATTATCTGCTTTGGCAATTTGTGATCAGGAGCTTGGATATTTTAGAATAGTCAGCAGATTTTCACAACCATACCATTTATTCACGGAGAGTAAGCAGAAATGTTACATAACAAAACTTAGCGGTGCCTGGGTGGCTCAGTCCTTAAGTGTTTGCCTTGGACTCAGGTCCTGATACCAGGTCCTTGGAGCAAGCTCAGCATCCAGCTCTCCGATTAGCGGAAAGCCTGCTTCTCCCTCTCTCACTCCCCCTGCTTGTATTCCCTGTCTCCTTGTCTGTCGAATAAATAAATAAATAATCTTTTAAAAGAAATCTGAGTATGGCAGAGCTAGGTCTCATTCAAGCATTTCTGTCCTGGAATTGGGAGAGCTAACCGCTACTTGGGCGCCCCCTGGGGACCAAATTTTAAAACTTTTCACATCTTAGGACAAACCAGCATCCTCTAAAACTACTAATTCAAAAAAGTATTTACTAAGCCCTTACTATGTGCCGGGTACAATGTTCAACACTAGAAACACAATGGCAAATAAAATCAACTCTCTGATTTCTACATGCTTAAAGTTAATAGCATCCCAAAATTTCTAAGCACAGTAGGTAGGAAGACCATACAAAGTAGGAGTTTCTGGTCCATGGAGAAAGTTATGACACAGATGACAAGAATGCTTTTGGGGTACTAAAGAAAGCAATCTGGCATTGAGATCAGCTTTAGCATAATTTAGTAAGCAAATCTTTAAAAGAGAGGAGGTTTAAGGGGCGCCTGGGTGGCTCAGATGGTTGAGCCCAGGTCATGATCTCAATGTCCTGGTATCAGCTCTGCATGAACTCCCAGCTCAGCGAGGAGCCTTCATCTCTCTCCCTCTCCCCCTGCTCATGCACTCTCTGTATTTCTCTGTCTCAAATGAATAAATAAAAAACATTTTAAAAAAGAGAGAGAGAGGAGGTTTAAATATCCTTCCAGCTAACACATGCAAAATTGTGGTTATTTTGAAAGACAAATTTAGGTTATGGCACCAAAATTTTTCTTGGGCCAAAACAATATAAAGCTTAATTTTAGAAATTAAAAAAATGACACAGTATCCCTGCCGTTTTTTAGTAACAAGTTATTCCACAAGAACTCTAAGCACTTAACTCTGAAAGGATTGCACTGATTTAGAAAACCACTAATTTTCAAAAACAAATTGAGTACAAGAGGACACAGATTTAGAAACAATTAGTTAGAAAATAAAACTGAGGAAGACCAGTACAAATAAATGGGCAAAGTCAAAACCCAAATCTCCCTCAAATTCTCCCATCCCAGTTCAGAACAGTTTCAGAAAATACTGCATCAGATTTGCCTTTTCTTCCTCAAGGTCTGGGAGAGTAAGTAGCAGAGATAAAACTCATCACCAGGAAGGAAAAGGAGGGAGGGAAGGGAGAAAAGAAATAGATAATAAATACATATATACCTACAATCCAGCTTCCCTCCCGTTATACCCTCATCACTAACCGCAATGTCCTAGGATACTGGAGGACCGAATAGTCTCAGATTCTATAGCCAGGCCCAAATAGGTACTTCTGGCAGCCTGAGTTGGAAATCAGTGTAATTCCCCACCTCCCCAAATTTATTTCAACTACATTTCAGGTACCCTGTGAGCTAAATTAGCATTGGCATGATAGGAATTTAACCTTGAGTTACAGAACTTTTTCCTTACAGAAAAAAAACTTAGTCCCCAGAATTATAGTTGTTTAAAATTCAGTTTATATTTGCCTATGAAATAAAAAATTGAGTCAAAACACAAAAGACTCCTGAGGGGGGGTGGACACCTCTGACTTAACTGTTCATAGACATTCCATTGTTCAATTTAGTCAGTTAGGAGATAGCAATTGCTAAATTATAAACTATATGTAATTTGTAGAAATTAACTTAATTGTTTATGGCCACTGGAATCAAGAGCAACTATTTTCATGAAAGAAGATGACAGTTTAAAACAACTTAAGCTTATATAATTGCCAAAATATTAAAGAATAATACATTAGGAAACATTTAATTATGAAAATCTTAGAGTTGATAATCAACAGATTTAAAACATTATCAGCCATTACTGAACTGAGTAAAGAATAAATACTAGTTACAGAATGTGTAGATTATTTTTAAAGCAGTGGAGTAATATGAGTATTATTAGTTTGGATGTGGATATTTAAAGCCACATTATGATTCAGAAACAAAATATTTAAATGCACTCAAATATAGCTATCAAAAACCAATTTTTAAAGTAATACTACTTCAAAGTAGAAATAACCAACTTCATAAACTCAGAACAAGAAGTCTAAAATGGAGGGAAAAAATTATCTGGTTCGATGTGTGCCAGATATTTTACCTCACTTTTTTTTAAGATTTTATTTATTTATTTGACAGGCAGAGATCACAAGTAGGCAGAGGCAGGCAAAGAGAGAGAGAGAGAGAGAGGTGGAAGCAGGCTCCCCGCTGAGCAGAGAGCCCGATGGGGGTCTCCATCCCGGGACCCTGGGATCATGACCCAAGCCAAAGGCAGAGGCTTCAACCCACTGAGCCACCCAGGCGCCCCTATTTTACCTCATTTAACATTCACAACTACCATGCTAGACAGGTATTATTTCTCTTTTCACAGAGGAAGGCCAGCTAAAAGTAACAATTTCCCTGGTTCTAAAGAAACAGTAAATGGGGGGCACCTAGCTGGCTCAGTCAGTTACAGCATGCAACTCTTGATCTCCAGGTTGTGAGTTCAGGCCCCATGTTGGGCGTAGAGATACTTAAAAATAAATAAAATCTTAAAAAGAAGAAAAGAAACAGTAAATGGCAGAGTTAGGGTTTGAACCCATATCTGTTTGGCTCTGAAATCTCTTCTCCTTCCCCTATTATGCTATATACATGTAAGAGTCATCTCAGACATTAAAAACAAAAACAAGGGACGCCTGGGTGGCTCAGTTGGTTAAGCAGCTGCCTTCGGCTCAGGTCATGATCCCAGCGTCCTGGGATCGAGTCCCACATCGGGCTCCTTGCTCCACAGGGAGCCTGCTTCTCCCTCTGACTCTTCCTTGCACTCTGTCTACCTGTGCTCGCTCTCACTCACTCTCTCTCTGACAAATAAATAAATAAAATCTTTAAAAAAAAAAAAAACAACAAAAAAAAAAACAAAAAACAAAACAGGGGCACCTGGGTGGCTCAGTCATTAAGCCTCTGCCTTCTGCTCAGATCTTGGGGCTCCCTGTTCAGTGGGAAGCCTGCTTCTCCCTCTCTCACCCACCCCCAACCGCCCCCCCCACTTGTGTTCCCTCTCTTGCTGTGTCTCTATCAAATAAATAAATAAAATCTTTTTAAAAATAAAATAAAAAATAGGGGCGCCTGGGTGGCTCAGTGGGTTAAGCCTCTGCCTTCGGCCCAGGTCATGATCCCAGGGTCCTGGGATTGAGCCCTGCGTCGGGCTCTCTGCTCATCGGGGAGCCTGCTTCCCTTCCTCTCTCTCTGCCTGCCTCTCTGCCTACTTGTGATTTCTGTCAGATAAATAAATAAAATCTTTAAAAAAAAAACACACACACACAAAAAATTAAAATAAAAAATAAAAAACAAACCTGAAATCATTCAATTGCCTCTTGTCTTAAAAAGTTAAAAGAACCAACAAAAATAAGAAGCCAAATATTTATGTGGAGTTTTTTTGTTTAATTAGTCCCACTTTCATTCCTAAAAATGATCAGGAATTATTAAGACAGCTGTAAAACAGTAATGAAATAGATGTTACCACTTCGCCTTGGATGCTCTTTAGAGAATAAAATATAGGACAGGCGTGGACTGTAGGAACATAGGGGAGGAATGAAAGCCCAAAGCTAATAATATAAGCCACGTCGTGGAACAGAAGAGGGCATTATTTTAGAGTTCTGGGTCAAAACTTTTGTGGTCACCGAGTTTCACAAGGATTGTCTGGGTGTTTCACAGCACCACTGGGCGCCTCTCGTTTCTACATACCCTGTTTTCCTTCCCTCCCAATTCCATTCCCCAGATTTTCCAATAAGCCTTTCTCCTCACAGTGTTACTGCAGCTAACCACGTTTATCTGTTCGAAAATTTACAGAATTGAACCGGTGACCTGAACACGTCGTGAAGCAACAACAAAAAAAGAAACACAATTTTAGAGCTGGGATGTATTTTACATGGAGTTTAAATCTGGGTGGAGATCCTCGTACGGTCTAGAGTGCAACTGAGACAAGAGAGGAAGTGACTTGGCCACGGACAAAAGCGTGAGTTGGCAGCGGGACCAGAGGTTGAAGCTTGAACTCCTACTCTGCTCCGCGGCTTTTCGACCACACGAATCGGGCTGAGCCTCAGAGCTGGTACTGCCACTGACAAGGCCAGAAAAGTGCTCCGGGCAGATCACAGAAGACCTTTAGCAACACCCTGTCCCCCGGGGTTCCTTTCCAGGATTAAGACCAGGGTTGGGTTAGCGGAGGTGTTTACAAAGGGCTTGCGGGAAGGGGCAGAGTGGATAAACCGGTCTCCCTTCCAGACAGCTGCGAGCGCTCACTGCCTCAAACCTGAACCCACGCTCCCGCTGCCTTCACCCACCTCACAACCAGCGACACACTGACCTCGGCGCGCCGGGAGTCCCCAAAGGCTGATCTTCCCGGATCCCCCTCCCAGCCCACTCTCGAGACGAACTTGGTCCCCAAATTGTAAGGAAAGAGGGGCGCGGGAACAAAGCGACCCCAAGCGGTCCCCCTCTATTCAGGGCGCCCCCGAGGCGGGCGGACGTGGACTACGAGTCCCGAAAGGCCGCGCGCCTCAGGACCCTTCGACCACCGCCGCGCGGTCGACGCAATGGTCGCCGGGACTCGTAGTCCGCTTAGTCCGCGGCTCCGGGGGGCGCGGACCGCCCGGCGCGGCGGGACAGGCCGTCCCGGCGTCCAGTCAAGCCCAGGGAGCGCGCCAGCTGCCCGGGCCTCACCTCGACGATGCGGGCGCACTGGGTCCCCTTGCCGGCGCCAGGACCGCCGAGGACGAACACGACCAGCGGTTTCATGAGGCGGTGAGGGCAGAGAAAAAGCGGCCGGCGGGTCAGCAGCGGGAAGCTAAGGCCCAGGACGTGCAGCAGCCTGCGGCCGCAGCAGCTCAGCATACACAGCGCCTCGGCCCGACGCTGAGGAGAGCTGACAGCGGCCGGGCCGGCGGCGGCGCGGGGCGGGGCGGGGCGGGGCGGGGGTAAGGGGGCGGGCCGAGTCGGCGCCCGCCGCGGCCCCGCCGCCGTGGCTGCCGAGGTGTTCGTGCCGCGGCCGGAAGAGGCGGGGCTTCCGCTGCTCCTTAAGCGGCTGCGCTTGGCTGCTTCCGTATGGGTACGCGTGGGTTCTCTTGCTCGCCCCTTTGCCCGCTCATTCATCCCTCCGCTGGCTGTGTGTCCAGGGCGCAGATCCTTCATCTATAGCCGTGTGTGGCAGGTCTGTGCTGGCGTCTGCAACGCGACACACGCGAGAGAAAACCTATTGTCTGCTCTCCACGAGTTTTAAATTCCAGTGGGGAAGAAGCCGAGCTGGACTAGCCAACATCAGAAGAGAGAGATGATAGACAAGAAGGAAGGAAGAGCTAAGGCTTTGAAGGGAAAAAGAGGAAGAAAAACAAGGGGTAGTTGTGATTTGTAGACGGTAGTCGGAGAAAGCCTCTGAAGAGGTGACAACCCAAGACGTTAAGGATAGGAAAGAGTAAAAGCAAGTAAAGACCAGGATAGTGTCCCATAAAAAGAAAAGCCCATGCAAAAACTCCTAAAACGGCTTGTTACTGGGAAAGGACGGAGAGACCAGAGCTGTGAGAATGAGGCAGAGAATGGAATGTGGGAAAGGTAGGCCCAGGCAAGTCTTTCACGGGCCTTTGGTTATGGAACGAAGTTGGGATTATATTCTAATTTCAGTGGGAAGCCCTTAACTACATACAACTCCATTTCTCTGCTGCCTGCATGTAAGAAAAATCTCATTAAATACAAGTAAAAATTAAGTTCTTCAGTCACTCTAACCACACTTAAAGTGCTCAGTGGTCACAAGCGGTACTGGCAGTTGTGTTGGACAGCGCTCATACAGAACATATCCACTACAGTTAAGTTCTATGGGGGCAGTGCTGTACTAGAGCTTGTGTCTAAGCTCCTGGGAATGATGTGATAGAAAGGGAGACAGGCAACCCTTGTAAAGAAATATCAGACGGGCTCCAAGGGGCAAATGGAGGCCTTAGATGACCTAAAAATTTTTTAGAAGACAGGGGTGCCTGTGTGGCCCAGTTGGTTAAGCTCTTGGTTTTGGCTCAGGTTGGTGGGGAGTATGCTTGAGATTCTCTCTCTCCTCTCTCGTTGCCCCCCCCCATGCATACATTTTCTCTCTCTCTTTCTCCATCTCGTGGATAGATAAATCTTTAAAAATATTTTTTTTTTAATTTGTCTTCAGAGACAAAGACATTAATTTGCAACAGGAGTTGCAGGAAGGGTACAGTTGCAGGAAAGTTAGAAAGTAGGAAGAGTTCCTGTCTGAAAATTGTATTTTCTCCATAAAGACAAGATGATGTCAGCTAAAGATAAAGATTTTGAGGTAGGATATTTGAGGGGAGAGAAGGTATGAAATAGACATTTTTTAAGACAGGAAAAGTTTCTGAAGAAAAGTAATTGTAGGACTTCTGAGCAATGTTAAGAGTGCACTTGGTATTTGAGATCCTGGATTTTAAATTTGAAGGTTTTTGTTCAGGTGTGGGCAAAGAGAAGACAGATTCTAGAGGTCATCCATTGTTGGGTTTTTGCCAAGCAAGCACAACAGAGGGAGAGAAGACCAGCATGGTGTTTGCACAAGCATGTTTGCAATGATGTATATGAAATCAAAACCATAAAGAAAGCAAATGATGGCATTTTAAGGGAATATGAGGAGGACATGGAGGAGAGCCAGGAAGGGGGGTCAACGTATTAGAAGCATCAATACTGAAGAATGACTGCAGTCAGATTTTGAGCAAGTGAACTGGTAGTACAGATGCCAGTGCTCTGAGTGGGATATTTGGAATTGAGATTTCAGAGATTTTATGTTGCTGATGCTGTTGAGATTCAGGGTGAGCCCACGCCGGGTAAGACTGAGGGAGGAGAAGGCTGAGACAAGAGCATGTCCTGTGGTTGGAACTGAGTGGCCAGGGTGTTAGATTTGTCATCCGAGAAGAAATTTACATCAGACAGCATTAGAGTGAAGAGAGAAACTATGAAAGGAGAACGAAGTTGTTGAAGATAGAGTGACAAGAAAGTTGGTAAATGACAGCAAACAGGAGTTTGCTATCTAATTGGTTTGATATAGCCTCTGTCTGGCTACCCCCAGTCTCTTTCCCCTCTACTACTTTCCTCTCCTCTCACCCAGTATTTCCAGCCCCCCCCCATCTCATCCTACCTCCTCTTCCTCCCTCCTCTCTCTCTCTCTCTCTTTACTTATTCCGGTCTTTCCTCCCCTTCTTTTCCCATTTCTAACTTCCTCCCATTCTCCCCATCTACTTCTCTTTTTCTGTCCTTCTCCCCACCCTGTTCTCTTTATTTGCCTCTCTTATGCTTTCTACCTTCAGTTCCTACTTCCTTCCTTTCCATAATTTCTACCTTTTCCTTCCCACCATGGAAGAGGGAATGGAATATCTCAGATCACAGCTAGAGACATCTTGTGATTAATAGTTTACTCATATTCCTTCGCAATATCTCTCTTTTTACTTGTTTATTGAGCCCCTGCACCCCTGGGAAGGAGGAGCTAGGACATAAGTCAGCTTAACACAAGAACAATTGGTCTTATTACTAAGAACTAGTAGGAGTTTTTAAAAGGCCATATTGGAGCAAATGTGCCTACTTTTCCTTTGTGCATGTTCTCTTAAGTGTCTTCTGTATCTCTTCCGGCAATTAGAGTTAAAAGATGTTCGGATATGGAGTCTATGGCAAAGGGGATTAGGAAGCTATTCACATGCTTTTAGTGAAGGCCTTAGATCATAGAGAAAACAGTCGTCTTTCTTGCTCCATGAAAGAATCCACCAGAATAAGGACTCCACACAGGAGTTTGGATCTAAAATCTGATTGTATATCATATATGGCAAGATGCAGGGACTTATTCTGTCTTTCTGGAATACTATGACACTTATTATCATATATCTTGCCCAGCTCTTTGTGCCAACTGTGCTAGACAACTAAGGAAAATACTGCTGTGGAAATATATCAAAAAGTGAAACTCATATACCCATTCCTGCCAAGGGTTTTCCAGGGAGTTATTTCCAGGAAGAACAAGGCTAGGCTAAAGAACAGTTTATTACTTGTTGGCTCTTTGGGTCTATACTGGTTATCTATTGCTACATAACAAACTAACCCCAAAACTTAATAGCTTACAACATGAAATTTTTTTGTGTGGGAACCCTGCCCTCTCTTCTCCCCTGCCCCATTTTGCCCCATATTGGTGACCTGGAATATTCAGTGTGAGTGTGCTGTGAGTAGAAAGAGGATTAACATGGAGGAGTTTTTTCCAAAATACCTATGTCACCACACCCAAGAAGTCCCCTGGGGCCAAGTCAAGGATTCATAAGACACCATGCTACTCTGATGCTTTAACATTGAACTCCTCTATTTGTCCACAGTGAAAGATCTAACTCTTAGCATCTTGTTCCCTGTGTCCCCAAAGGGTTCACTTTTTTTAAGCCATAGATCAGTGCTCCTATTCCTCGGAGGTGGCAGAGAAAAGAAGGAGTTCCGCCTAGATGCAAACAACCAAACCTTCAATAATAATATGCCTTAATAAATATATATTAGATAAATGGATGTCACCAAGTAGAGGGCCATTTCCCAACAAACCCATAGACTGGAAGTCATAGATTAAATAAATTTGATGAGTATCTATTGAATATCCACTAAGTACCAGGCATTTATTTCACTTACCTAATTTTTAGATGATATTTAAACTGTTTAATAATCACTGCAATCAGAATATCTGTAGATTTCTTTGCCAAGATTTGATATGCCAGGCATCAACCCTTTAATTGCTGGACCATGGAGAGGTCCTTGGAGTCTCAGGAGAGGGGAGGAGGGCATTTAAAGTGCTCATTGGAGTAAGTCACTGAGTAACCAGTGAGTAACCAACTCATATGAAAATAATTCACTACTTTAACCACCAATACTCGTCTTGCTAATTGAGTGTTGGTTACACATCAGCCTTGCCTTATAGAATCTTCATAATGCTGTGACATTAGGACTGTCATTTTGCAGGTGAAGAAACAGCCAGGAAATGAAAGTATTTTGTTCAAAACCGCATAGGCAGTAGATAACAATGTCGAATTCAAACTTGGTGTATACAGCTTTAAATCTGCATTCTTTCTAACAATACAGACTCCTTATATGATAAAAAGTGCCATATTGGGGCACCTGGTGGCTCAGTGGGTTAAAGCCTCTGCTGTTCGGCTCGGGTCATGATCTCAGGGTCCTGGGATCGAGCCCCACATCGGGCTCTCTGCTCAGCGGGGAGCCTGCTTCCTCCTCTCTCTCTGCCTCTCCGCCTGCTTGTGATCTGTCTGTCAAATAAATAAATAAAATCTTTAAAAAAAAAAGTGCCATATTCACAAAAGCCCTTCAAAGTTAGTTCTATTACAGATGAAAAGACTGATCTCATAAAGACATATAACAAGTGCTATCCTCGAAACACACTCCTACCCATATGTGTTTATTTATCATTTAAGTATCTTAGGTCTTTGGGGCATATATTCAGTGTATGCATATTATCTCCAGGGTATAGCTATGTTCCTAGTGAACTCTATAGGAGCTTAAAAAATAGAGCCTTGTCACCACTTATCTGTCCTATTTATCATAATTGCCCTTTAGAGATAGATCAGCTGTTCCCATTCTTTCATTTTCCCATTCTTGACCGACCAGACATACCTCTGCTGGTATGTGCCATTCATTTTTCAGGATTCCGCTCAGATTTTACCTCCTTCAGTAAGCTCTCTCTAAATTCCCAAGACTGGGTTAGATTCCCCTTTTTTGTTCTTCTACACATATCACCACCACCCATACACACTTACTCCTTCCCTCCTTTACTTCTGTTGTCTTACTGTGGTATGTTGTGTATCTCCACACTGGATTTAAAACTTCTGGAAGGAAGACATTATGTCTGATTACTTTTTGTACAGCATGATTCACTCTTTTAAAGGTACTCCAAGGTCCTTGGAAGATTTAGACTACTTTGGTTGCTGCCACTCAAGTTTTTCTTATGTTGGTTTTTGGTGGCTACTTCTCTGCAATTACAAAAACACCTTTCTTGAGTATACTTAGGAACCAGTTTCTAGGCTTAGTCTGGGTGATGAAGCAAAGACATGGCATGTGGTAGCATTGGAAGGGGGTGGGGGCGGCAGGTCATACCCTTTGCATTCGGGCCTTTGTAGCCATCTATTATATTGTGATCTATTTCCTGGAAGGATGCTTGGTGCATTACATCACCTGATGCTTAATAGAGTTTCTAAAATGAAGATTCCTGTTACTTAGATTTGCATATTTGCATATTAGATCTCCTCTTTTATCAAAGAACCTCTTATCAAAGATTCTGAGAACATTTGTTTTTTTTTTTTTTAAAGATTTTATTTATTTGTCAGAGTGAGAGAGGGAGAGAGCGAGCACAGGCAGACGGAATGGCAGCAGAGGCAGAGGGAGAAGCAGGCTCCCTGCTGAGCAAGGAGCCCGATGTGGGACTCGATCCCAGGACGCCGGGATCATGACCCGAGCCGAAGGCAGCTGCTTAACCAACTGAGCCACCCAGGCATCCCCTGAGAACATTTGTTAAAGGAAACATGGTCTTTAAAAGAACTGATACAGGGTGCCTGGGTGGCTCAGTCGGCTGGGCATCTGCCTTTGGCTCTGGTGGTGACCCCCGGGTCCTGGGATCGAGCCCTGCTTCGGGCTCCCTGCTTTTGTGGAAAGCCTGCTCTCCCTCTCCCACTTCCCCCTGCCTGTGTTCCCTCTCTCTCACTGTATCTCTCTTTGTCAAACAAATAAATAAAATCTAAAAAAGAAAAAAAAAAAGAGCTGATAGGGTAAATCTGACAACAGGCAATATGCCTAACCTTTTGGGAGTGTGTCAGCTGAGTTCATTCAGGTCTATACTGCAGAACAGCAGGCTGAACAGTGAAGGGAGATTGTCTTTGACAGGTCTTACAGTGTGTTTGCTTATTAACTCTGCAAACATGGGTAGAATGGTTAGACCTATAATTTCCTCGCCTGCAAAATCAAGATGATGTTACATCAACTCAGGTAAGCAAATACTTGTAGAGAATTTACCTATGTGTCTTATTTTGTCATTCCTGTCTTCATTCCAAACAATCGAAGCTTTTTAAAAAATAAGTAAAATAAGGGGCATCTGGCTGGTTCAGTGGGCAGAGCATGTGATATGACTCTTGATCTTGAGGTCATTAGTTTGAGCCCTGCAATGGGTGTAGAGATTACAAAAAAAGAAAAAAAAGGTAAAATAAGTTGACTGGACACATCAATTGTTGTATTTACCTCTCCCAAGCAGATTAAGAGTCTCAAAGGAATTTTACCCAAATTGACAGCTTAACAACCCCCCTAAACGATATGATATTTCTTAAAAGCAAACCTACGGTTGTTTTTAAAGAGCAGCAGGCTATCTGAGCTCAGAAGTGTAAACAGAGAAAGGGAAAATTGGTATTTGGAGAAATTGAGTAACAAAGCTCATAACTAATTCCAACTTCCCTGTTCCTGGTAATAACAATATCTCTTTAATTCCTTCAGCCAGGCTACTAGCAGGCGTGCTAGGATTTATGACATCAAACATTTATCCAGGTTAATCATAAAGACTATGTCATGTGGACAGGAACTGAAAGGGAATAAGGAAAAATGAGAACAACTGATGTGTTAAGATGTAGAATTTGGGGGGGCACCTGGGTGGCTCAGTGGGTTAGGCCGCTGCCTTCGGCTCAGGTCATGATCTCAGGGTCCTGGGGTCGAGTCCCGCATTGGGCTCTCTGCTCAGCGGGGAGCCTGCTTCCCCTCTCTCTCTCTGTCTGCCTCTCCGTCTACTTGTGATTTCTCTCTATCAAATAAATAAAATCTTTTAAAAAAAAAAAAGATGTAGAATTTGGGGTGAACGTTTCTCTTTACAATTTTTTTCTTGTTATAGCATTGAGCAACAAACGTGCATTTTTTTCCTCAAAGATTTATTTATTTATTTTACATAGAGAGACACAGGGAGAGAGTGAACACAAGCAGGGAGAGTGGGAGAGGGAGAAGCAGGCCTCCTGCTGAGCTGGGAGCCCTATGCAGGCTCGATCCCAGGACCCTGGGATCATGACCTGGGCCGAAGGCAGATGATTAATGACTGAGCTACCCAGGCACCCCAAACTTGTGCATTTTTTAAACGTATGCCATACTAGAAACAATCCTTTGTGAAGCAAATTAAAGCACTTGCAAAATTGAAAAGTATGGCTGGTCGCTTTTCTCTGTAGGGACCCATAACCAGAGCAATTCCAAAATGTCCTGAAATGATATAAATTTTAGAAAATGGGGATCAGGGGTGCCTGGGTGGCTCAGTGGGTTAAAGCCTCCGTCTACGGCTCAGGTCATGATCTCAGGGTCCTGGGATTGAGCCCCGCATCGGGCTCTCTGCTCAGCAGAGAGTCGGCTTCCTCCTCTCTCTCTGCCTGCCTGCCTGCCTGTCAGCCTACTTGTGATCTATCTCTCTCTGTGTGTCAAAAAAATAAATAAAATATTTTAAAAAAAAAGAAAATGGGGATCAAAGAAGAGATAAAAAGAATAGTATTTGTTCAGTCTATTTAAATTGCCTGCAATCTAAAAATAATTCATATTTGCTTTGGATAATTACCTCTTGTTATCCCACTTTTAAAACTGTGCCTTCCTTATTCTGTTTGTCAGATCCTTTCAGTTCCCTGTGCCATCAAGCCAAGGCTTAGTGTGCAGTAGGTCCTTGGTATAGCATTTGTAGATTTTATTTCACTAAGCCTATTCACTGATTTAACAAATCAATTCCCTTAATCTCTATGAATGTGTTGGTCATTTATTAACACTGTCAATTGTCAATACACCTGGACAAATAATAATATATGGGTACTCTTTTAATTAAGTTTAATTAACTTTCACGTTCATTAACTCTTTCCTGTAATAACGTGCAATAGGCAAATGAGGAAAGTCAATCTTAGAGAAATAAATGGCAGAGTTGAGGCCAGCTCCTCAAAGCCAGTGCTTGTTACATTATAACATAATTCAAAAAGTGTTCTCAATATCTAGAGAACTAGGCCCTTTAGACACCTCTAAGCTGTTCTAACTATGAGGTTGAGTCATTCCAATCCTAAAATGAAGTCAGTAATTACCTTTCTGTTCATTTAATTCAAATATATCTGATTTATGCATATCATTAAGTGTATATTCTGCTTAGGAATCCAGTGGTAATAAGATGTTTAATTGGAGACTTATTGGCGTCTGTCTTATTAGGCATCTGTCTTCAGCTCATGACATGATCCTGGGGTCCTGGGATCGAGCCCCACCTGGGCTTCCTGCTTGGTGGGGAGCCTGCCTCTCCCTCTCCCACTCCTCCTGCTTGTGTTCCATGTCTCGCTGTATCTCTCTCTGTCAATAAAAAAATAAAATCTTTAACAAAAAAAATTGGAGTCTTACCTATATTTGAGTTCTTATTAAGCAAAAAGAAGACATCTTATTTTATTGTTGTTGCTTAAAAAGTTAGCATATGTCAACTCTCCTCCTCCCCCTTCCTTTTTTTTAAGTAGACTTTATTTTTTAGAACAGTTCTAGATTTATAGAAAAATTAAGAACTTAGTACAGAGTTCTCATATACCCCCCCACAGAGTTTCCCCTTATTATTAACATCTTATATTTAGTATGGTACATTTGTTACAATTAATTAACCAATATTGGTACATTATTATTAATTAAAGTCCATAGTTTATTTAGTTTTCTTAGTTTGTTGTTTTTGTTTTTGTTTTGTTTATTTTGAGAGAGAGAGAGAGAGAGCACATGCGCATGAGGTTGGGGAGGAGGAGAAGAGGGAAAGGGTGAGAGAGAATCTTAAACAAGCTCCACTGTCACAGGGCTTGATCTCATGACCCTGAGATCATGACCTGAGCTGAAATCAATAGTTGGACCTTTAACTGACTGAGCTACCAAGGCGGCCCTAGATTTTCTTAGTTTTTAACCTAGTGTCATTTTTCTGTTCCATTATTGCATCCATAATGCTACATTACATTTCGTTGTCATCTCTCTTTAGGCTCCTCCCAGCTAGTTTCTCAGACTTGCCTTGTTTCTGATAACCTTGGCTATTTTTTGAGGTCAGGTATTTTATAGGATTCCCACTATTAGAATTTATCCAGTGGTTTTCTCAGGATAAGACTCGGTCTTTAGTTTACTGAAAGGAAGACCACAAAGGTAAAGTGCCATTTTTATTTTTATTTATTTATTTTTTAAAGGATTTTATTTATTTATTTGACAGAGAGATAGAGGGAACACAAGCAGAGGGAGTGGAAGAGGCAAAAGCAGGCGCCTCGCTGAGTAGGCAGCCTGATGCGGGGCTCGATCCCAGAATCCTGGGATAATGACCTGAGCTAAAGGCAGATGCTTAACGACTGAGCCACCCAGGCGCCCCTAAAGTGCCATTTTTAACACAGCATGTCCAATGTACATACTATCAACATCACTTAATGACTATTTAATGTTGGCCTTGATCACTTGGCTGAAGTAGCTTTGGTCAAGTTTCTCCAGTGTATAGTTACTCTTTCCTCTCCTCCTTTCCATGCTGTACACTATTGCTTACCCAACAGGGATAGGGAGTTATATGTTATGTTCATCCTTTCCTTTTTGTCTAATATCATCTTACATCTTTCTTTCAGATATCTTAAAGTAGTTCTAAAGAAAACTATAAATCATGAGGGTCCCACCCAAAATCCCTTTCTTTTACATCCTAAATTCAATTTCTAATCAAATCATGTTTACTTTACCTTCCAAGTCTATCTAGAATCCAACCACCTCTCACCACGTCCATTGCTACCACTCTGGTTTAAACCACCATCAGTGTCTAGGTCATTACAATAGCTTACAGTAGCTTTCTAACTGGTCTCCTTTCTTCTCCTTTCCCCTACAGTTTATTCTCAAGGTAGCAACCACAATAAACCTTCTAAAACCTAACGTCAGATCATGTTAGCTCCCTGTTTAAAATATTCCTGTGGTTGGGGCACCTGGCTGGCTTAGTTGATAGAGCCTGTGACCCTTAATCTCAGGGTTTTTAGTTCAAGCCCCACTTTGGGCAGGGAGCTTACTTGAAAAATAAATTAATTTAAAAATAAAATAAAATATTCTGATGGCTTCCTATCTAACTCAAAAGAGCAGTCAAATCCTTATCATGGCCTCTAAGGCCCTGTGTGGTCTACCAACAACATTTCCCTCTTCAACCCTTAATATTCTCCTCACTCTGCTAAGGACGTACTGGGTTCCTTGGTCTTCCTTGAAGATGTCAGGGAGTTCCCTCCCCAGAGCCTTTGCACTTAATGCAACTCATGACATCCATTGACATGTGTCACTTGGATCTTTCTCCAGAAAGATCATGCCAGTCAGCTGCAAAGCACACACTTCGCTAACAGTCTCTTGCTGTTGCCTTTAGGATCTACCTTAGCTTGGTTCTTGCTTTTTCTGAGAAGCCCCAGGAAATGGCTAAGCACAGCAGAGATTCTACCCATTTCTACCTGATGTGGGACTCTTCTAATGGGCAATCGTTGTTCCAGAGCCCCCTCTTGGGTTGGCCAACACTTTGTCAGACATGCATCACTGTCTGAGGCTCTTTGTACACGCACACCAGAGCTGAGGAACTCACCATCATTTCTCTTAAAAATGTGTGCTTTACATTCTAATAATTTTTTCAGGAAAGCAGAGAATTACATTCTATAGGACATATCTCTCTTGGCTAGGTTTTTTTGTTTTTGTTTTTAAAGATTTATGTATTTATTTTCAAGAGAAATAGAAAGCACTTGCGCACCACTGGAGCAGGTGAAGAGGGAGAGGGAGGAGAAAAATCTGAAGCAGACCCCCTGCTGAGTGCGAAGCGCGCGGGGGGGGGGGGGGGGCCCGGCCTGGGATGATTTTAGGACCCCAGATCATTATCTGAGCTGAAATCTGGAGTCGATTGCTCAACCAACTGAACCACCCAGACGCCCTTCTCTTGGTTAGTTTTATACATTTTTCAGGATAGTGTTTTAGGGACACCTGGGTGGCTCGGTCCACTAAACGTCTGCCTTTGGCCAAGGTCTTGATCCCAGCGCCCTGGGATCCAGTCTCCCAGTGGGGCTCCTTGTTCAGTGGGGAGCCTGCTTCTCCTTTGCCTGCTGCTGTGCTTGCGCGCTCTGACAAATCTTTTTTTAAAAAGTGTTTTAACTCCCTCAAAAGAGTGGACGCTTATTCAGAACAATACAACCTGTAGATGCATCTCACACTTTGACGCTCCCATATTGCTCAGGAAACTAACATAAGTTAAATATAGTGGAAAGGTAGGTGCCATTACAAATAATCACTCTGCACTAACTAGCTGTGTGATTTCTAACATTTCCTCCCTTGTTGAATAGGGATAATAATACCCACTTTGGCTGTTGGAGGACAATCATATAAAATAATGGTGGAGAAAGCTCAATTACTAACATTAGTTGTAGAAACTAAGAATAAATGGTTTATAAATTTAAATCACGTTTCTTTTTTACTCAACGGTAAGGAACTAAAACTTTTTGTTGTTATTGAGAGGAGTCTTCTTCGTTAAGAAACTAGAAGGAATCGAACTTCCCTCCCTTTTGTCCATTTAAGTAGAAAGTTTTGTCCGCTTTTAATCGCCCGGCGACAATCTGGAAAAGAGCACTTCCGACTTCCTCTGGCACTCCCCCATCCACCAGCTTGGGCTTGTCATTGCGCGTGCGCAAGGTCCACCCCACCCCGGAACTCAACCGTTGACCAAAATGTAGTGTTTAAATCCTCCGGTATTGATCCCGGAGAACGGGTGGCGCACTCTTTTCTCCAATGAGGCTTGGCATTGGCCAAGCGCCGGATTGGTGCGGAGAGCTGATTGGCTGGTGTAGCATGACGTCGGCGGCGACCGTGCGTGTTGCTTCTGGCACCGCCCCTGCCCCTGACGGGTCGGATTTCTGACCAGTCAGTAGGCGCGGCGCGGGCTTCGGTTTCGCGAGGCTGTTTGCCGCCTCGGTTCCCGCGACCCCAACGTCCCGGAGGCGGGGCGGAGGCGGCGGAGGCGCTCCTTGGAGGCGACCGCTGTTCCGGCCCAACAAACAGACCCGGCTGGGCGGAGGAAGCAGTGAGTGGGGCTTTGTGTTCTGGATTGTCTCGAAGGGCGGCAGCGGAACTAGGAGGACGGTGGGAACTTTCAGGGCCCTTTGGTGGATTCAGCCCTCCTGGAGCCTGGGGCCGATGACGTGAAGGGAAACTAGTGGGAGAAATCAGTCAAGCGGACCACGAATTCCCTAGGAACGATTCCCTAGGAATCGTTAGGTATGTGAAAGAGGTTTGCCGTCGATAACGTGGCGTTTAAAGGTGAAAGTTTGACGGCCGACGTGTGCTCGTTCCTGCATTCCTTACTTTCCGCTCATGTGGCTACGTAGTGAAGGGGTCAGTTCAAGTTTGAAGTCCGTGGTCTCCTGAGAATAGTGTGTCAACAATACAGTGTGAAAATGCTATGTGTGGACGCAGGCAGTGGTCACATCACTATGGTGTCCAGGAGATGGTTTTTACAGAGCAAAGGACATTCGATTGGGATTGTGAAGGATGATGATTTGTCAGGGCATTCCAAGTCAGGGCAACAGGCTGTGCAAAGGTGCTCAAACTCGGGGAACTGTAAGTAGTTCAATTTGGTTGGAATGTGGGATAAGGGGGGGGGTAATAAGGTGGACCAGACTGTGAAGGTGCTTTCTTCTGTATATAAAGAAGAGCCATCAGCGCAGTTTTTTTTTTTTTTTTTTTAGGATTTTATTTATTGGATAAAGACACATGGAGACAGGGAACACACACAGGGGAGTGGGAGAGGGGGAGGCAGGCGCCCTGCTGAGCAGGCAGCCCGATTTGGGGGCTCCATCCCAGGACCCTGAGACCACGACCTGAGCTGAAGGCAGACGCCTAACGACTGAGCCACCCAGGCGCCCCGAGCCATCAGCTTTTTCAGAAGGGAAAATAATGTCAGATATGCACAAATACCCTTCTGGGAACACTCTGGGACCTTTCAGTAAATCTGGTGAGTCAGGAAATAAGGTCCTAGAGATGTTAAAACAGAATATATATCGGGAAACAGGGAGAAAGGGGAGGTAAGGATAACTTGAGGGTTTCCATCTTGATAAAGGATGATGCCATTATCTGAGGAGGGTATGTTTTGCTAGGTATAGGTGTTATGTGGTTTTAGTTTCACTGACTTTAATTGCTTGCGTGATGCTGTCAGAATAAACTCATGTATTCTTTTAAAATGAGAAATAGATCAACATCATCTTTTTATCCTCATACATAAAGGAAGAAGAGACAAATTTGGAGCTTTAAGACTCTTTCATTTATTGAAGTAAAATGGCATTTTATATACTTCTTGGAGTTACAGTTATTGATCTGAATACTATTATGCGTGACAACCAAATGACATAGAAGGGCTTTCAAGATTAAAGCCTTCATTCCATAGATGATGCATGAAGTCCAGATATCTCCAAGAGAGACTTTTTAGTCAACCTTACAAGAGCACTTTAAACAAGATTTTCTTCTAGTCAATAATTTCAGCCTCTGGCTTTATCTGAAAAATCTCTTCTGCACATGCATTAATAACTCTTTCCTCCCTTATCTTGCTTCAGACAGTTCCTTCTTGCTAGAATTGAAGGGCCTAAAGAAGGCTAAGACCTAATAAAATAGTAAAGGAAATACTGAACAGTAAAGAAAAGACTATGAGCTCTGTATTTTCCTTTGATAATATTTAGATGGAGCTATCCAGTGGGCACTTTAAAATACAGGTTTGAAACTGAGAAGAGAGGTGAAAACTGAGTTTGCTTTGTACAGTATAATGGGAATGGATGAGAAGTACCCAGAGAGAGCATGTGAGACCAAAAAAGGACCACCGATTTTGTAGGGAAACAAGTCTGTTTGTAGGAATTCAGTATTTGTCTTCCATGTCCAGAAGATTTAAGGTTTGTTAACTACATTACAGATTCAATAAATATCTAGTTTGTTGTTCCTATGTACTGTTCTGCAGTTTTCTAAATATTATGAGGCTTTCGGCCAAAATTTCATATATTAAAAACTGTGCTGCCCAGATTAATATTAACATTAGTTTATAGGCAGAATGACTATAAAGTATGAAAATGATCAGAATCCACAACCATTTTCTCTTACTAATCTATAGATGAAGGTACTTCATACAAGTAACCAATTTTTTTTTTTTTACAAGTAACCTAATTTTGTCTGTACTGTTAATATGTGGTTAAATCAGGTTTCTTCTTCTTTTTTTTAATCATTCATTAGTAACATTCTCTTTACTTTTTTAGGATTCTGAGTATTTGAAATCGAATACATAATTCACCAACTGTCATGGAGCCTACATCTTCTCTTGCAGGGCCCCAGATGAATACCAGGTATAGAAGCATTTTTACAAAATGTTTTTTTCACTGCTTCTCATAACTTGGGAAGATAGGTTGGAATAGAAACAAAACAAAATAAAACTTTCAAATCAGGAAAATCCGGATCCACATCCCATCTGTACCACTTGGTAGGTGGGTGACCTTGATCAGGTTAATTAACTTCTGTAAGCCTCAGTTTTCTCATCTGTAAATGGGAGATAGTAATCTCTATGTAACAGAAATTATTGTGAAGGATTAAGTAAGATTACTAAGGTAAAGGATCTGGCACACAGTAAGCGCTTGGTAATGTTAGTTTTATTCCTACCTTCCCTTTTCTGGTTTCACAGAGCATCTTTATTAATGGGAAATAGAACCTGAGCTCTTGAGGCTAAAAATCATATACATATTTATTTACCTCCTAGACAAATGAGAAAGTGGTTGGGTTCCTTCCCGTGTCTAAACCCTAATCCTCGATGGAAGATTTCACACTGGATATACCAAGTTTCTTTAAATGTCCCTAAGCTTTTCCCCACTCATGTAGAATGGGAAGGAGGAGCTTGCCACCTGTCCTCTAATTTTCTCAGTCTGTCAGTACTGTAGGGATAAGGCAGATTGGCTTGTGTTATTTAGCTGTTTGGATCATTTATCGTTCTTTCTTTTCCCTCGAGAAAGGGACAATTATTGCTGACATGTGAATTTTTTTTCTTCTAAGCTATAATTATATCCGTGAGTTTCCTTCATTCTCTGTACTTTTCTTTTGTACCAGATGTTTTTGATGAAGACAATGGGAAACGTGACCCAAAGAGGCTATCATATTTCTTTTGTTTAATTTTGGCCCTTCTGTTTTATCCTATTAGTACTTCTTATTCTTTGAAAATTTGTCAACTTCTTTTCTTTGAAGGAACTTGCTGCATTTGCAACAAGTCAATTACATTATCTTTTCTATTTTATTTTTGGGTCAAATTCATTCCTTACATTCTAGGGAGGATAATATACTCATGTAATTTAAATTGATTATTCCTGATATATCCAACTTAGTTTTTTTACTTATTTAATGATTTTTGGTTTTCTTTTTTTTTTTTTTTAAAGTGAGAGAGAGAGAGAAAGCACAAGGAGGAAAGAGGGAGAGGGAGAAACAGACTCCCCACTGAGGGGGGAGCCTGACCTGGGGCTTGATCCCAGGACCCCAGGATCATGACCTAAGCATGACGCAGACCGT
Source organism: Mustela putorius furo (assembly GCF_011764305.1). Lineage (NCBI taxonomy): Eukaryota > Metazoa > Chordata > Mammalia > Carnivora > Mustelidae > Mustela > Mustela putorius. The sequence goes on along the minus strand of NW_025422005.1, from coordinate 36,897,706 downwards.
TAACTGACCATCGTTAACTTAGTTAACTGACCGTTAACTAAGCCACCCAGGTGCCCCGACCTCTGGTTTTCAATAATCTCTGGGCTGAGAGCAACAGTTCTGAATTACTTAGGGGTTGCAGACCACTTTGAATATCTGATAGCATGAATCCCCCTTTTATATGATAAAAACTTATATACATACATGTAAAATTTTTGCCACATTTCAAGATGTTTCTATTTCCCCTGCCTCTAAAGTCTACTGTGTACCTTAGTTTAAGAAAACGACTAATAACAACATTTATTGTTCATGTGTCAGGTGCTGTGCTAAGCACATTATGTGCATTATTCTTATTTAATCCTTATAACAAACCTATGAGGTATAGGTACTATTATTATCTTCATCCCCCTGCCTTTTTTTTTTTTAAATGAAGAAACTGACATAGAGAGATTAACCAATCCAAAATTATATGGTTGGTAAGTGATACGGGGCAGGATTTAAACCTGATGTGACTTCTACTTTAAACCCTTTACATATATGGACTCATTTAATATTCAGTGTAACTGCCTGGAGATACAGATATAAGTATTACTTGTTTAACAGATGAGGAAACTGAGGCACAGAGACATTTAATAATGTGAGAAAGGTCACAGAGCTAGCAGATTTTGAAGCGAGTTTTCAGACCTAAGCAACTGATTTCCAGACATTTTGCCTTCCCCACCTCATTATGCTGCCTCTCACCAACTGTTAAGTGATAAATATATTAAATATAGAAACAGATAAACTCACAAGCTTTGTGACCTTGAACAGATTTCTCAATCTCAGACTATGTCCTCATTTCAAAAAAGGGAGATTAAAGAACCTTCTTATAGATATTATGAGCTCAGATCAGACATGGGATCAGACATGGATTTGAAAGCACACAGCTAGGAGTAGTGGTGGAGTCAGAAATAGAACCCAGGTTTTAAATCTCTATACCATTCAGCTTCTGGAAGTATAAGTTTTGAAATCAGCCACACTTAGATTTAGAGCCCACCTTTGCTACTTTAATTATTGTATAAAGTTAGGAAAGTTACTGTTTGCTATCTATAAAATGGATAATAAAGTGGTTCTGGAGCAGTTTTAGTGAGAAATTTTGTGTATGTAAAGTGCCTGCTGGGATGCCTGGTACATAGTAGATGACCAGTAAACAGTCTAGTTTTATAGTTGAGAAGCTTCATTAGATGATATAAGAAAGTAAGATTTAGAATGAGATATTCTTAAAACATGATATGATAAATAATCTTTCAGTTCAGCTTTTGTGAATAGTCTACTACCATGCAAATATATTGGTGTAGTTAACTCCCTGTCAGAGCTTTCTTGCTTTAATTACATGGGACTTTGGCTGATATCTTTTCCTCAGTTCTTTCTCTCCATTGTTTCTTATGGTTTTCTCATGTTGCTCACTTACATAAAATAAAAACTTTATGATTGTGTTCTGTATGACTTAACATTGAAACCTTGCTTTACGCTGTATCTAGGATGTTTGCTTAAGGAATTACTTATTATGATGTCCTTTTGATGCTTCGGTAACAATTAAACTGAAGTGATAGGTCCCAAGTTTAGAAACACTGAAAAATTAAGACTATATTAAGTTCTTGTGCTTTTCATAATTTTATTGGATATTATCTAGGAATTAGTTCAGAAGGATAGAATTTTAAATTTAAATTTTAATGTCATTTCATGGTTTATACTTTTTCTCTGTTACTTAATGAAGATATTATAGGATTGATTCTTATCTTTTTTTTTTTTTAAAGATTTTATTTATTTATTTGACAGATTACAAGTAGGCAGAGAGGCAGGCAGAGAGAGAGGAGGAAGCAGGCTCCCTGCTGAGCAGAGAGCCCGATGCGGGACTCGATCCCAGGACCCTGAGATCATGAAGGCAGCGGCTTAACCCACTGAGCCACCCAGGAGCCCCGATTCTTATCTATTTATTTATGTATTCATTCATTCATTCATTCGTCTATTGTCTTTTTTTTTTAAAGGTCAATCCTGAATTAGCTATATAACCCCCAAAATGAAGTTTTTATTTTTTATTTTTATTTTTTTATTTTTAAGATTTTGTTTATTTGACAGAGAGAGATCACAAGTAGACAGAGAGGCAGGCAGAGAGAGGAAGGGAAGCAGGCTCCCTGCTGAGCACAGAGCCCGATGCGGGGCTCGGTCCCAGGACCCCGAGATCATGACCTGAGCCAAAGGCAGCGGCCTAACCCACTGAGCCACCCAGGCACCCCCATCTATTGTCTTTTTATTTTAAGTAGCTTCCATGCCCAATATGGGGCTTGAATTCACAACTGTGAGATCAGGGGTCACGTGCTCTACCAACTGAGCCAGCTAGGTGCCTTTTCCCACTCTTTTTAAGAAACGTGTGTATGTAAATTTATGTAAGCATAGGGAAAAAAAAAGGACATGAAAAAGCTATACCTAAATTTTGAGTGCTTCTTTTCTTTACTTTTTTTTTTTTTTTTAAAGATTATTTATTTATTTATTTGACAGATAGAGATCACAAGTAGGCAGAGAGGCAGGCAGAGAGAGGAAGGGAAGCAGGCTCCCTGCTGAACAGAGAGCCCAATGCGGGGCTCGATCATGGATAGATCAGGATCATGACCTGAGCTGAAGGCAGAGGCTTTAACCTAACACTGATCCACCCAGGCACCCCAAGTGCTTATTTTCTTAATAGTATATTTACAAGGATTTTTCTTTTCTTTCTTTCTTTTTTTTTTAACTTCCTAAAAATATTTTTAAGTTTTAAAAAAACTAACATAAGTAGTTTGAAAAGCTTCATCATTTAATGTTAAACTGCTTCTTATAAAATTTCTGCTAAGTTTGCTTTTCATTGTGTTTTGATTTAAACATTTTTTTGTTTAAGGTTTCCTTCAAGCAGGATGGTACCTTTCTACTTTCCTCCATCAAAATATGCACTTTGGAACCCAATACCAATTGGAGATTTCATCTACTTACACCTCAATTACTACAGGTATGTTTCTCTTTTCAAATCAAACCAGTAGAAACAGGAATCAAAAGGATGTATAAGCTTTGAAAATATGGAGCTACAACCTATATAAAACCATCATCATACTAATAGAATAAAGTACAATAATGATGTACAGATGAAAGAATGGGTTTTAGAAAATATATTAATATTTTTGCATTTTTGATCACCACATTAAATTATTTGAAATATTTAAAAAAAAAAAAGGATGTGTAAGGCAAAGTTGATTACTATAACTAATTCCTTTTTTTTTAAACTTTTCCATTCAGAAACTCTGCTCAAACTATCTCTTACTGCTTCTTAGATCTATTTCTTGTGCTTTTGAGAAGTAATCTTAATTTCACTGTTAAAATGGTCTGCAAGTCTAAATTTCTAAGTATTATAGGAATTCAAGAGACAAACTATAATAAAAACTGGAAGGGTTTTTGATTGTGCTTTAGCATGCTGTCTTTGTAAAACATTGAGAAGACTGAACTTACTTTAAGTGAATAGATCATGTTAGAAAGAATATAAATCATGGTTAGGGCAGGATCTTGAAAGAAAGATATAAAAACTTAAGCTTAAAGAAATAGAAAATAGAGATCCACTATGATTTTGTGTATAAGGGAGTTATTTGTTGAAAGCAGAATTCTAAGAAGGATAAGTCATAATGGGGAAAACCTGGAGTTAACTTAGCTGTGAGATGGTTTTCTGTAATCTAAGCAACATCGATTTATGCCCTAGTGGTTTGTTTAAAGTACTGTAACTGGAGTCAAACTGCCTGGAGGGTCAAATCCTGATTCTATTACTTCTTATTTATGCAACTTCAGTAAAGTAGGCAGGGATCAGTTTCTTTATTTAGAAAATGGAATAATGATACCTGTTTCGTAGCACTCTTGTTGGGATTAAATGAGACAGGCTCTGTAAAGAAGCAGTTGGCATGGTGCCTGGAACATAGGAAGCATTCAATAAATGGTTGCTATTATCAGGGTTTGGAGCAATGTAACAGTATTAAGATCAAAAGGAAAGAATGAAACAAGGCTTTTTAAAGAAATAGCTTATAGTATTCGATGATGGATTCAGTGGAACTAAAGGAGAGATACAAGTCAAAACATACTGAAGTTCTAAACCAGTTGGCAGAGAAGGATAGTATCACTGATTAAAAAAAAACAAAATAGTCTTGTGGGAGTGCATGGGTGGCTCAGTTCGTTAAGCATCTTCGGCTCTGGTCACGGTTTCAGGGTCCTGGGATGGAACCACACACATCAGGCTTTCTGCCCAGCAGGGAGTCTCCTCCCTTTCTCTGCTCACACTGTCTCTCTCAAATAAATAAATGAAATCTTTTTTTTTTTTTTTTAAGATTTTACATATTTATTTGACAGAGATGCAGCGACTGAGGGAACACGAGCAGGGGGAGTGGGAGAGGGAGAAGCAGGCTTCCCGCTGAGCAGGGAGCCCAATGTGGGGCTCATTCCCAGGAGCCTGGGATCATGACCTGAGCCTAAGGCAGACACTTAACAAGTGAGCCACCCAGGGGCCCCAATAAATAAATCTTTTTTTTTTTTTTAAGATTTTATGTATTTACCTGAGAGAGAGAGTGAGAGATAGAGCATGACAAAAGGAGAGAGTCAGAGGGGGAAGCAGACTCCCCACTGAGCAGGGATCCCGATGAGGGAAATGATCCTGGGACTCCAGGATCATGACCTGAGCTGAAGGCAGTGGCTTAACCAACTGAGCCACCCAGGCACCCCCAATAAATAAAATCTTAAAAAAAAAAAAAAAAACCAATAGTCTTGTGGAAGTTTAATTAAATATTTCTTAGACTTGTTCATTCTTTTCTTGATGTCTCTTGACCTTTTACATTTTCTATTGTTATCTTTCTGAGCTACAATGTGGGTGATTTTTTCTTCAACTCTACTAATTTTCTCTTTAGGTGTACTTAGCCATCTAACCTGTATGTTTGGGTTTTTTTACATGTTGGAAGTATTCCATATATATCAAAGATTGTTTATAATATATATGCAGAATTTATACGATAATAAAAATTCATGTACCTATCCCCTGTTCATTATATTGATTTTTAAATTGATTATATTTTTATTTCTGCAAGTTCTTTGTGGTTCTTTTTCAAATTTGCCTCATCTTTTTTTTTTTTTTTTTTTTAAGATTTTATTTATTTATTTGCCAGAGAGAGAGAGAGCGCGCACAGGCAGGCTGAGTGGCAGCAGAGGCAGAGGGAGAAGCAGGCTCCCTGCCAAGCAAGGAGCCCGATGCGGGACTCGATCCCAGGATGCTGGGATCATGACCTGAGCCGAAGGCAGCTGCTCAACCAACTGAGCCATCCAGGCATCCCTGCCTCAACTTTTTTGATAGTATCTAGTTCCTTGCTCATATATTGGAGTCCCTTTTATATATCTTTACACCTTCTTTTTCTTTTATTTAAAGATTTTATTTATTTATTTGACAGAGATCACAAGTAGGCAGAGAGTCAGGCAGAGAGAGGAAGGGAAGCAGGTTGCCCGCTGAGCAGAGAGCCCGATGCAGGGCTCGATCCCAGGACCCTGAGATCATGACCTGTGTAGAAGGCAGAGGCTTTAACCCACTGAGCCACCCAGGTGCTCTACACATTTTAATCATAGTTTTATATATTCTACATTCAATAATATTAGAATCCAAAGTCCATAGACCATATGTAAACAAACAGATGTGGTATTGCAACCAAATCTTATTTATAGAAACAGGAGGTTAGCCTCATAGTTTCTTAAACCTTGCTCTGGTTTGTGAAGTTAAGCAAAAGCTCAGAGAACGACTATAACTTCAGTGTCTGCTTAACTTCAGTTCTGGTTTCCAGGCAGCTCTCCCTACACACCCCGAACTCCTGCCCATCTTTGACCCTAGGATTTCTCAACAGTGATTTTTATGTACATATTAAAAAATGTGTGTTATATTTTAGGCAGCATTTCATGGCAGGAGGGTTTTTTAGGATATCAGACCTACCATATTCATAAAAGGCTTTTGTTATTTTTCAGAAATCCAAAGCTTGTAGTAACTGAAAAGACCGTCCGACTTGCTTGTCGTCATGCTAAGCAGAATAAAAAAAGCCTGCCATGCTTTTTACTTGGTTCTCTCATAGTAGATGAAGGTAATATACTTTAAAAAAATATTTTTGTAACTATAATAGAATTTGTGTTTCAAATTCAGCCGATTGTTATAATGTTCTTTATACTAATTTTCTTTGCAATAGACCAAGTTTATAAAGGTAAGTAAAACTTCATACTATCTATCACAGACTTCACTGGTCAGGTAGAAGAATATGTATGGGAGCCATTTTTTAAAATAAGAGCTTAGTGTACTATTAGTATGAACAAAATACTTTGTTATAATAGTAGGCTTACTTGGTTGATTTCAAATTTTTATTGTCATGTCATAAATTTTATTTATAATAACTGCTGTTTTGTTCTTCAGATGAAGAAAGTGTGACATTGACAGTAGATCGTTTTGATCCTGGTAGAGAAGTACCTGAATGCTTAGAGAGAACCCCTACTGCTTCTCTTCCTGGGGACTTTGTGATTCCATGCAAAATTCATACTCATGGACTTTGTTCAAAAGAATTAATAGTCCATGATGCAGATGACTTCAGTTCAGCTTTTAAGGTGAGATACACTGATAACTTGATTATTCTTAACTGAACCCAAGTATCAAATTATGGGTATTATGTTGTATTTCAATAAACCCATATTTAACAAGTATTTTTAATTAATTTCTGATTGAATGATTGTTGCTAAAATATGATTAAATATGGTTTCTGAAGGCAAGAATTCTAGGGAGGTAATATGTATGGGTAGTTTTCCAGAAGGGAAGGCAATATGATCAAGATAACAAAATGCAAGATGTGCTCAAGGTAATATTAAGGGTATAGATTTTTGCTGCATTTGTGGATAATCAGACTGGACTATTAGTTTGGCCAGATTGTAGAGCCTTGTCTGCCAGGCTAAGGAATTTGAACTTTGTTATATGGGCTATGTAGAGTTATTGAAAGTTTCTGAAAGAGAAAATGCTATTAAATCAAGGATAGTTAATCGATAGGGCAGCCTGACTGAAGTTAGAGTAGGTAGGCCAAGTCTGTAGTCAGATGTGTGTTCGAGAATGTGTATTAGCCTGGAGTAGAGTGGTAGCAGAATGTCTAGGAAGGACACAGTGGGCCTGAGCAACTATGCAGGAAGAACTGACTTGACAATTTGTGGAAATAAGAAAATAATTAAAGAAGAATGGACTTTAGATTTTCTTAGTTGAGTTGGAGTTAGTTTACATCTGTTTTTTTCATGTGATGAATGTTTGCTGAAAGTGACATTCTCTAATAAGAATTTTAAATGCTGCTGGGACATCTAAGTTGGCAATATGTAATGGAACTTGGTATATTAAATCTTACTTCCTTTGACATAATTATTCATGTAACTTTTTGGTCACATGGAAAAAAATCAGAATTGAAATGTTACAAATCAGAAATTGTTTAATTTTATTAGATCAAGATGTATATATGTTGTACCAGTATGAAGCAGAACATTCAGAGATACAGACAAATTTCAAAGTTTTAAAGTAATTATATAATATTGATTCCTCAGGCTCTGCAGCACCATGTATGTAGCAAAGATTCCTTGGATTGTGGTAAACTGCTTTCCCTAAGAGCTCATATCACTTCCAGGGAAAGTTTGGACATTGTGGATTTGGATTTGCATTGGGCAGCAGTAACTCTGGCAAACACCTTTAAGTGCACACCTATAAAGCCCATCCCCATTATTCCAACAGCTCTGGCAAGAAACTTGAGTAGTAATCTGAATATTTCTCAAGTTCAAGGTACCTATAAATCTGGGTAAGTAAGAGATAAATTACTTTTAAATATTGGTTAAATTAGTATGTTTTCATGGTATTCACATCATATGAAATATTTGTGCATTCAGTTTATATGCCAAAGATCTATGGTGGCTAGATAAATATCCAAGGAAAGTGAAAAAAGAAGTTGTTCAGTTTATTTGAATATAGTTCAGAGTTGTGGGCTTATCATCCCCAGAAAAATAAATGGTAAAATTTATATTTAAAATTGATTGTATTTTGTGATTTGAAATTAGGAGGCATTATCCTCTGTGTCATTTTGCCCTTTGTATTTTGCCTACGTTTGGGTTGTTGTCTGTCTTTTTTTTTTTTTAAAGACTATGAGCCTACAGAGGCTGAAAATTTTTTTATTACTTGCTTGTTTTATTACTTGTTTTAATTGTGAATAATGAGCATGGCAGAGAGAGAAAGGAGATAGCTAAATAAAATTCGTAGTACTCTTGCTTAGCAAATTGTCAACCACTTGAGGGTGGAGTTCCCCCACACAGCTGGAGCAGCATCCTCTCCAGCTTTCTGTCACCACTCTTAGTTTCTTAGGACGTGGAAGCCAAATTGCATGCTTTCTGACCTTCAGCAGGGCTGCTTCCCTGAATCCTCATCCACTTTCTTTATCTATTGTCTACTGAGCTAGATTAACAATGGAAGCACCCTCCGCTTTAAAGTCTAAGCAACTCACTTCTGGTTTCCTTTCCCACTGACTCCACCCTAGTTCCTGTTAGGTCTCTAGAGCTGAAAATGTTTGCCAAGATACACTCAACTGCAAGTCCAGTCTTCTAAAAATGTCTCTTCAAAAGAGGAAAAGAAAAAGAGAGGGTTTTCTTTTCAGAGAGTCCCTGGAATAGCAAGAAAAGTCCTATTTTTGAGTCCTGCATGCTGACCAGAGCAACGTTCTGGTTGGAGTGGTACAAAGGGAAAAGTGTGTATGTTCCAATATCATGGCCTGGTCAAAGGTGTTATTGATCAAGTGTTTGAATTAAGTGAAACATTTAATTCTCTAGGAGTAATAAGTGCTATTCAGTTGGGACATGGGAATTTTTTTAAAAAATTAACCAAAAAATTAGTTTTTCTTAGTACCCATGCCCATCTACTAGTGAAGTATGAATTTATCCTTCTTTAAATTTTCCTTCTGTGACCCCTTGGCGTGTTAGCAGTAACCCAAGATGTTCAATATTCTAATTACCTGTCTTCCTTGCCCCTTCTTACCTAGAATTATCTAATTTGTGACATTGTCCTTTTCCTTGACCACTTTCATTCATTTACCTTGACAGTTTTTAGGATCCATTATAGAAGAGGTATTGTGTTAGACACTGGAATTAAATAGATAAAAACTATATTTGTTGTTCATAAAGTATATTAATATATAAACATGATGCAGATAAATATAATGGGAGTTTTTATACAGTGCAGGGAAAGCGGGAAGGTGTGTCCAAACTCCCTGGGAAAGTCATGGAAAGCTTGAGCTAGTTCTTTTAAAGAATAGGAATTTATCAGATGGTCAAGGCAGAAGAGCTTTCAGAGCAGGTTTTTTTTTTTTTTTTTTAAATCTTAAGTAATCTCCACACCCAATGAGAGACTCTAATAACTCAACCTTGAGATCAAGTGTCAGGTGCTCTTCTGACTGGGCCAGCCAGGTGCCCCAGATGTCATTTTTTTTTTCTAAGATATTATTTTTAAGGAATCTTTACACACAACATGGTCTTGAACCCACAACCCCAAAATTAAGAGTTGTATGCTCTCTCAACTAAACCAGATAGGTGGCCCTAAGTATCATTATTGATCCATAAATCTCTCTGCCAACTCAGGCTTAATCATCTTGTCACATGGTCTGATACATTCTTTATCTTTGTGTTTTAGGGTTATTATAGCAATAAAATATATCCTCAGTGGTACTATTAAGACTGTATATCATTAATAGCATCATTTTGAAGTACAAGTATTTGTGCATCATTGAAGCACAAGTATTGGAACTAGCAAACTTTCTAACCTTTTCATTTTTGTGTTTTAAAGCCATAATGATGAAATTAACCTTTTTTTTTTGAGAGAGTGAGTGAGATACGGGGGTTGGTGTGTGGGAGTGTGAGGGGCAGAGGAAGAGGGAGGGATAGAGGAGAGAATCGTAAGCAGGTTCCATGCCTAGCGTGGAGCCTGATGCAGGGCTCAATCTCACAGCCCTGAGATCATGACCTGAGCTGGTATCTAGAGTCCCAACACTTAAGTGACTGAGCCATTGAGGCACCCAAACTCTTGACAATTCTATAGTTTTTCATATTCTTAAAACTTATTGTCAATAATAGGGGCAACTAGCTGGCTCAGTTGGTGGAGCATATGACTCTTGATCTTGGGGTCTTGAGTTCAAACCTCACACTGAGTGTGGCGATTACTTAAAAAATTAACTTTAAGCTACTGTCAATAATAAATGTAATAACAAAGTTTAAATGTGATATAATGTCCTTTTAGGAAAAAGTGAATTTTGGCGTCTCTCATAATGGTTCCAATGTTCTTTGATAGTGGTTGGAAGAGTATAGTGCATGGAAAATTGAATATATCTCACATAATTTAGCTTTGTTAGTGAGAAGTCACATCTGTTGCAGTCTTTTCAAGTCACCGAGATGCTTGAACACTTCTAGTAACAGGAAATTCACTTCTCCCTGGGAAACCTATTTGAATATGAAATTGCCTTGATTTTAATATTCCTGATTAAAATAAGTGGATACCTTTTTTTTTTTAAGATTTTATTTATTTATTTGACAGACAGAGATCACAAGTAGGCAGAGAGGCAGGCAGAGAGAGAGAGAGAGAGGAGTAAAGAGATTCACTGCAGAGTAGAGAGCCCGATGTGGGGCTTGATCCCAGGACCCTGGGATCATGACCTGAGCTGAAGGCAGAGGCTTTAACACACTGAGCCACCCAGGTGCCCCAATAAGTGGATACTTTTAGAGCAAAACTTTTTTAAAAAAGGTGTATGGTCATCAATTACTGTTTTAGTAGAAATTTTAAGATATTAAATCTCTTCAATCTCTTCCTCTTACTGGATTCTTTTTTTACATTTTGACCTATTTTCTCTGTGTGTGTGTGTGTGTGTGTGTGTGTGTGTGAAAACATTCATTTGAATCATTCCCTGCCTAAAATATGCTTCTCCAAGCCCTCAGATTATCTCTTTTAGGTAAAAAGTACATACTCTTAATTGTTTTTTACATGAATATCTTCTGTTTAGGTATCTCACCATGGATGAAACACGCAAATTGTTACTTTTGCTGGAATCAGATCCCAAGGTTTGTTCTCTACCATTAGTGGGAATGTAAGTATTATATATGAAAACTTTTTCAGCCACATATGTATTCAAATGTATATAATAAGCATGTTAATTAGTTGTAATATGAATAAATACTTAATATTTAGGTCAGCTTATAAAGCTACAAAGGCCAGTGATTTTTAAGCTTTCTTATTCTCATAGAAGAATCAGTTAAAACCAGATTTTGCTCAATCTTAGGAAGAACTCCAGTAAATAAAACATATAAAGTTGAATTCTTCTGATTGAAGTTGAAACCTTAGAACCCTGTTTCTTTAATCTTCATCACTATCCCCTGTCCTTAAAACACCTTGAAGAACACAGGGCTCAGAATAACACTTCAAAATATACTTCCAGGCAGTTTTGTGGTAATTCCCTTTGGTGTTAATGGCTTTCTCTTTAGAGTTCATGGTTAATGACATTTAGACAGATTATTCAGTCAGAAATTTATGTTCTTTGAGTTATTTATTGAGTGCTTACACTGTGCATAGCACTATATTTGGTACTGTGTTAGGATTTAAAGCTCTCCAAGAAATTTATAATCAAGGTGGAGCAACCAAATATATGTATATTCACAAGTAGGAAAATAATAAGGAAGTATATGATTTATTATAAAATGAGCGATATAGACAGTGAGCATTATTAGTATTCATTAGAGGGATTATAAGGGACATTTCCTTAAAAAAAGCAAACTTGAGGGCGCCTGGGTGGCTCAGTGGGTTAAGCTGCTGCCTTCGGCTCAGGTCATGATCTTAGGGTCCTGGGATCGAGTCCCGCGTCGCCCCCGTCGGGCTCTCTGCTCAACAGGGAGCCTGCTTCCCTCTCTCTCTCTCTCTCTCTGCCTGCCTCTCTGTCTACTTGTGATCTCTGTCTGTCAAATAAATAAATAAAATCTTAAAGAAGAAGAAAGAAAAAAAAAAAGCAAACTTGAGCTGGACCTTAAAGATTTTTGGATCATAGGAGGGAGGGGTCTGGTGGTATGTGCAGTTAAACAATGAGAATGTACAAATTTTCTGCAGACAACAAAGTCTTACAGTCTTTTTCCTGTGGTCCTTGTATTGGCTATGTGTTATACCAAGTGAAGAGCCTTGGGTTTTTGGGGCTACATATGTATGTTACAGCATTTAATCCTCTCAATAACGCTATAGTTTTAGGCTGCGTTAGCATTCTCCCCTAATTTAGCCCATTCTAGTTCAGACTAGTTTATTCTAATTGATTTTTGGTTTCATCTGTGTTATTAACCATTTTGTCTCCCACCATTTTCTTGTCCTCTGAAGTGGAAGAGGGCAGAGAGAAATATCTCTCTGTCTATATCTATATCTATATTTCTTTTAATTATTAGCATGGTCTGGTGTCCATAGATTTCTTATTTATGAGCTGTTTAATGTGTTGCTGGTGAATACCAAGACTCTCTGTTATATCACCTTGAGAAGAATGTAACCTAACGCACAGTAAGTATTAATTTGTAAGTGACTATACCTTTTAATTTGTATTTTTTCTTTTAGTTGGCTATCTGGAATTATACATATCTATAGTCCTCAGGTATGGGCTTGCTGCTTACGATACATGTTTAGTTCTTCTATTCAAGAAAGGCAAGTGATATTTTATATTTTATTTTGATCTTCTCCCTTTCATGTTTTATTGGTCTTGTTTAAAATTCATGCAGTGCCTTAACCTTTTATAATACTTACAGAATGGTAGAATAAGCACACTAAGAAAAACAAATCTTACATTAAATGGGAATAAAATCAGACAGAAAAGAAAAGGTTGCAGTATACATGGAAATGTGAAGAAATTCACTTGTCTAATCATAGTACTATAAGACAGAAGATACACTTTTCAGGTGTGGCGGGGTGGGGGGTACCTAGAGATCATCTACTATAGCATCCTATTTTATAAATAAAGAGATTAATTTTTAGTGAAGTGATTGAAAATGAGTTTGAATTTGTTGCCTTATATGTGTTTTATTAAGTTACACAGTGCTAATACTAGTACCATAAGAAATATTTGAGAAGAGATATTTAATTTTCTTTCCGGAAGTGAAGCACAAGTATTGGAACTAGCAAAGAAATTTTCTAACTTCAACTCCTCATTTAATCTTGTTATTTTGTATGTGATACCACCGTTTGCCTCTTAGCTTTTCATCTATTAAAATTTCCAGGCCTGTTTGTATCTACCTTGGGTAGCTATAATACCCATTTTTTTTTGTTTGTTTGCTTTTCTTTTTTTAAGATTTTATTTATTAATTTGATAGAGAGAAATCACAAGTAGATGGAGAGGCAGCCAGAGAGAGAGAGATAGGGAAGCAGGCTCCCCTGCCGAGCAGAGAGCCCGATGCGGGACTCGATCCCAGGACCCTGAGATCATGACCTGAGCCGAAGGCAGCGGCTTAACCCACTGAGCCACCCAGGCGCCCTACCCGTTTTTTTGTTTTGTTTTTTGTTTTGTTTTTTAAAGATTTTATGTATTTATTTGACACAAAGGGAGAGAGCACATGCATGCACAAGCAGAGGGAGAGGCAGGCAGAGGGAGAGGGAGAAGCAGGCTCCCTGACTGAGTCACCCAGGTGCCTCTATAATATACTTAAAAAAAAAAAAACTTTTTTTTTTTCAACTTTTTGAAAAGGTGGTACAAGTCTATGGCAATAAATCAAATATATGTAAAGATACTTAAGTTTCTCTTCTTCCCCCCATATCTGCAGACCCTATTCCCAGAGACAGTCAGTATTAAATGTTAAATAGTGTCTTGTACTTCTTTCCTAAAAATATCAGTGTGTAGACAGATATCACACTCTCCTATCACAAATAGGAGCATAGTGTTCTTTTCTGTATGTTGCTTTTTTTCTATCATTATACCTTAGAGGTCATTACATCTTGGCACATACAAATTTAGTCATATTATTTGACAGTTGAATAGAAAGTAAGATGTATTGGGATGCCTGGGTGACTCGGTCTGTTAAGCATCTGCCTTTGGCTCAGGCTATGATCCCAGGGTCCTCGGATCAAGTCCCACATTGGACTCCTTGCTCAGCAGGGAGCCTGCTTTCCCTCTGTTGGATGCTCCCTCTGCTTGTGCTTTCTTTTTCTGTCTCTGACAAATAAATAAATAAATAAATCTTAAAAAAAAATAAAGACTATGTAATATCTTAAAAACTAGTCCTTTTGCCTTTGCAGCAATTTTGTATATACATCTTTGTATACATATACATACACATATGTACATATATTAGCATATTTGTAGAATAAATTCCTAAAAGTGGTTTTTCTATGTCAAAAAATATGTAATTAAAATTTTTTTTCTTTTGGGGGCGCCTGGGTGGCCCAGTGGGTTAAGCCTCTGCCTTCGGCTCAGGTCATGATCTCAGGGTCCTGGGATCGAGCCCCACATCGGGCTCTCTGCTCAGCAGGGAGCCTGCTTTCTCCTCTCTCTCTCTCTCTGCCTGTCTCTCCACCTGCTTGTGATCTCTCTCTGTCAAATAAATAAACAAAATCTTTGAAAAAAAATTTTTTTTTGTAATTTAAATTTTTATAGATATTGGCCTTCAAAGACTGCCAGTTTATAATCATTCCAACATTGTTTGAGAGTGCCTGTTTTCTCCATCCCCTCACTAGCACTGTTGGACAAAACATTTATTGAGCACCTACTGTATACCAAGCACTGTTCATGATATTGGGGATAAGCAGTAAACAAAGACCCTGCAAAGATAGGCAGTAAACAGAATAAGTAAAATAAGTAGTATTTTATAAGGTGATGAGTGCTGTGTAGAAAAATAAGCAGAGGAGGTAGATGTTGTGTGTCTGGATGGTAGTGATAGGTGAAGAGTTGAAATTTTGTTTTATTTATTTATTTTTTAAAGATTTAAAAAAAATTTTTTTTAAGTAATCTTTACACCCAAATTGGGGCTAGAACTTACAACCCCGAGATGAAGTGTCACATGCTCTACCGAAAAGAGTTGGTATTTTATTTTATTTATTTTTTTAAAGACTTTATTTATCTACTTGACAGACAAGAGATCACAAGTAGGCAGAGAGGCAGGCAGAGAGAGCGAGGAGGAAGCCGGCTCCCCGCGGAGCAGAGAGCCCAATGTGGGGCTTGATCCCAGGACCCTGAGATCATGACCTGAGCCGAAGGCAGAGGCCTTAACCCACGGAGCCACCCAGGCACCCCAAGAGTTGATATTTTAAATAAGGTGATCAGGGAAGCAAAGGTTTGAGGGGAGGAGGTAAGCCATGTGGCCATCTGCAACAGCGTCCCAGTCAGAGGATACATTAAGTGCAAAGACTGTGGGTGAAAGATCACTTTGCATCTTCAAGAGACAGCAAGGAGGTTATGTCTGAGAGGAAGAAGGGGAGGGGAAAGTAGCAAACCTCAGAGAGGTAACTTTTGATCTTTACAAACCTGGTAAATGGGAAATCGTCTTTTCTGATTTTTATAACCTCTTCTGGGATCTTTACATTCATGTCTCTGGCCATTCTATTGGATTATGCATCTTTTTCACATTGCTTTGTAGTAGCTCTATTTCTCTTTCTCATTCTCTATATACATATATAGTATGTAAAGCACAGAAATGTACATTTATAAAAATGGGTGTGTGTATGTATGGTAGAGGTTATATAAATACAAAAATTTATGTGTATATGTATATGGCAAAGATTTTTTCCCCCAGACTGCCATTTTATTTAATTTTGGTTAACGATATTTTCCCAAACTTAACTTCTAAGTCAGATTATCGGTCTTCTTTTTCAGTCTTAGAAAGTAATTGCCCACTCAGGAATATTTATTGAAATAAAAAATCTCTTGTGTTTTCTTCAGGTACTTTTTGCAGTTCTACTTTTTATATTTTGTTTCACCTTTTCAAGATAATTAGTTTTATTTGCAATAAAACAAATACTCATTTTAGTATATTAGTACAACTGAGTTTTATTATCAGTGACTGGTCTTACTTTTAACTATTGACAGTAAATGCTAGGTAAAATTAGTTTTGAAACTCTGTTAGTCTGTGTTCAGTCTGAAGCATTAGGCAATTTCTTTGATACCTGAACTCTTTAATTACTGCCAACTCTGTGAACCAAAGAGAAGTCAGCACTGCTCAGCATAGCTTAGGTTGGTGCTTTGCAACATTCTGAACAGTGGGCTTGTCTGACCCAAAAGAGGAGCTGAGCAGAACAGACATTCTGCCTCTACAACCCTCATTGCCCTGTTTTATTAATGTTGTAACGTATCCCCAAATTATCTTTCATTCAGTGTTTTACAAAGGAGAGACAACTCTTAAAAGGGTTTTATTTATTTTAAGGTTTTACTTGTTTGTTAGAGAGTACATGCAAGTGCGTGTATTGGGGGGAAGGGGAGAGGGAGAGAGACTCTCAAGCAGGCTCCGTGCTGAGCCCTTAGCCCAAAGCAGGGCTCCATCTCACAACCCAAAGATCACGATCTGAACCGAAATCAAGAGTCAGATGCTCAACGAGCTGAGCCACCAGGTGCTCCTTTATTTATTTAAAAATTTTTTTTTTCTTAAAGTATTTTTAAATACAGTTTCCTTCCCCCACCCCATCTGAAAGAACAGAGCGCTCCTATGAAATCTTTTGTAAGCCGAAATGACAAAGCAAAGAACCAACTACCATTAATTTATATGGAAAATTTTTTCATTGTTCTTAGACTGAGAAAATAGCCTCTCAGGCTTTTCTGACATCTTAGGACATGTCTTACTAATGGATGCACAAAATAAATTGAGGTAAAACATAGTACTCACAGACACAGTTCAGAGCTATGGCTGCTTGATGCTGAGATGCTGAGTGTAGTTCCTGAAGAAGGAGCCCGGCACGGCTACTCTTGCTTTTGATGCATGCTACCCCTATAATGGCTCATGGAGCACAAATGCTGAACATTATTTTCAATTTTGCCTTTTTTTTTTTTTAATAAAAGCAAAAATCCTCTTTGGATTTCTCAGTTAGTGAAAGCTGGTTTTAATGTAGGTCTATAAAAGTGAAGTGGCCTAATGTGAACTTTTGAAAAGAGGATATCTCTTGTTGGTTTTATTATGCATTTTAAGGATTCTTGATGACTTTACAAATATTTGTTGAGCCATTTATTGAATAATAAAATGAATGTTTTTATCCATGCTTATAATAATGAAATATTATAAATAATTAAAATACCCACTTTTAGAAGTCTAGGTGAATAATGGCACATCTGTAAATTATAATACTTAGTAGTCACTAAAAAAGAATAAAGAGGTAGTAACATGGGAAGAAATCCAAGACAGTCAACTGAAAATAGCAATTACTAATACAGTTGACCTTTGAACAATGCAGGTGGTGGGATACTCGGTCAGAAATATAGGGGTACCTGACTGGTTCAGTCGGGCAAGCATGTGACTCTTGATCTCTGGGTCATGAGTTTAAGCCCCACATTGGACGTAACATTTACTTAAAAAAAAAAAAAAATACATACTTGCATACAACTCGATTCCCCCAAAACTTACATTAATAGCCTATTGACTAGAAGCCTTATAGATAACCTGGTTAACACATATTTTGTATGTTATATGTATTATATACTTTAAATATTCTCGCAATATTACAAGTATTCTTCAATAAAGCAAGCTGGAGAAAAAATGTTATTAAAATCATAAGGAAGAGTAAATACACTTACAGTACTGTGCTGTATTTATTGACAAAAATTTACATATGCTGCACCTTGGTGGCTCAGTTGTTAAGCATCTGCCTTCGACTCAGGTCATGATCCTGTGGTCTTGGGATTGAGGCCCACATCGGGCTCCCTACTCTGGGGAGCCTGCTTCTCCCTCTCCCACTCACCCTGGTTGTGTTCCCTGACTTGCTGTATCTCTGTCAAATAAATAAATAAAATCTTAAAAAAAAAAAAATTCACGTGTAAGTAGACTTGCATAGTTCAAACCCATGTTGTTCAAGGGTCAACTGTAGTATATATGGCACAGCCTCATTTTTGTTAGATTGTATAAAATGTTTTTGTATGCCAAGGAGAAAATTATGGAGTTGTATATACTAAACCAGAGAGTGAGGTGGTTTTCATTTTGTTTTACATATCCCTGTCTTGCTTGAAGTTTTTATAAGGAATATGTATTTCAACATAAAATGTATTTTATTTTATTTTATTTTTTTAAGATTTTATTTACTAATTTGACAGAGAGAAATCACAAGTAGACGGAGAGGCAGCCAGAGACAGAGAGAGATAGGGAAGCCGGCTCCCTGCTGAGCAGAGAGCCTGATACAGGACTCGATCCCAGGACCCTGAGATCATGACCTGAGCCGAAGGCAGTGGCTTAACCCGCTGAGCCACCCAGGTGCCCCTAAAATGTTTTTTAAAAAATAAAAATCAGTAACACTAAAAAGTAAGCACATTTGCTCCCTAGTTTTTTCTTTTCTTTTTTTTTTTTTAAGACTTTATTTGAGAGAGGAAGAGAGTGCCTGGGACGTGGGGAGGAGAGGGAGAAGGAGAGGGACAAGCAACCCCCCGCCAAGCACGGAGCTGGATACAGGCCTGATCCCCAGACCCTGAGATCACAGCCGGAGCCAAAGTCAGTTGTTCAACTGACTGAGCCACCCAATCATCCTGCTCCCTGGTTTTCTTCCCAAAATTAGACTGCTTAAGTAGTTTATTAACTAGGTTGACAGATTTATATAGAGTTGTTAGAATATACTCTTAGTATCCTCAGTAAATTTTAATTAAATGACTTTTTTTGTCCAGGGTTTTTTCTGAATCTGGAAATTTCATTATAGTTCTATATTCTGTGACACATAAGGATCCTGAATTTTATGAATGCCTCCCGTGTGATGGCAGGTCATCTGACCTTCAGTTCCAGCTACTAACCAGCAAGGAAACATTACGTCTTTTCAAAGTAAGTGATTTGATTAAGTAGCGTTTTTTTTTTTTTAAAGATTTTATTTATTTGACAGAGATCACAAGTAGAGAGAGAGAGGAGGAAGCAGGCTCCCTGCCTAGCAGAGAGCCTGATGTGGGACTTGATCCCAGGACCCCAAGATCATGACCTGAGCTGAAGGTAGAGGCTTAACCCACTGAGCCACCCAGGCAGCCTGATTAAGTAGCATATTAATGACTGTTTAGGGTTGCATGTTGGCAGTTTAAACCCAATGGTCTTTTCCCTTTAAAACAGTAACTCAAACTCTTAGGCTTTGTTTATAATTATTATTGAATATTAACTTTATTCATTTGTGGTTAGTGTCATTTTATAAATGTTAGATCATATCTCTAGGACCAAATTATAATACAGGATCAGAGCTTGTCCACAAAATAACTTACTCATGTTCTAAAGCCTTTGAAGAATATTAAGAATTTATATGTTTGTATCATTTTATGATATTGAGAGTTAATTTGTGATCTTAGCATTTGTTTTCCCTGTTGTTTTTTATTATTTATTTATTTGTTGAAAGATTTTGTTTTTATTTATTTTGATAGAGATCACAAGTAAGCTGATAGCCAAGCAGGGGAAGCAGGCTCCTCGATGAGCAGAGAGCTCAATGCAGGGCACATCCCAGAATCCTGGGATCATGACCTGAGCCAAAGGCAGAAGCTTTAATCCACTGAGCCACCCAGGCGCCCCTCCCTGTTGAATTTTTAAAAGTAGATACAACAAATGGTTTCTCACATTTGAAAGTTTTTATGTCTAATCCTAGGAATCAGAATAGATTGTTCTGTATCTCATAAAACACATAAAAAATACGTAGGTGATGGTCACAGAAAAAGTAGATATTTGAAACCGTAAGTGTAGTTATGTGAAAACATTCAGAGACTACTTTTCAGTAAAATGATTGATCGTCCTGTGTCTCAGACTAATAATTAAAAAATTCTCAAGGTGCCTGGCTGGCTCATTTGAGTGTGTGACTCTTGATTTCCAGGTCATGAGCTGAAGCCTCATGCTGGGTACAGAGCTTACTTACAGAAATAAAACTTTTTTTAAAATTCTGTATTTTAATTATAAATATAATTATCTTAATTGAGGTCTAATAATTTATTTCCATTTTAGAGACATATATCACTTATTTTTAGATCATGTTCTCAGTTCATAGTTCTTATTTTCACCGAATCCCTGGTAATTGAGTGAGTTACATAATGCAGGTAATTAAGTTTTCACTTTTGTTTATGTGGCAGGGAAATGGACAGTTTAAAAAAGGTTATATAGGGCACCTGGGTGGCTCAGTTGGTTAAGCAACTGCCTTCAGCTCAGGTCATGATCCTGGAGTCCCGGGATCGAGTCCCACATTGGGTTCCCTGCTTGTCAGGGAGTCGCTTCTCCCTCTGACCCTCCCCCTTCTCATGCTCTCCCTCTCCTTCTCTCTCTCATTCTCTCTCTCTCATAAATAAATAAATAAAAGTCTTTTTAAAAAAAGGTTATATAAAAATAGAACTAACGTGTGTTTAAGCAGTTCCACTTCTGGATATTTTATCTAAAGGAAACAGAAACACAGACTTCAAAAGATATTTGTACCTCCATGTTGATTGCAGCACTGTTTACAATAGCCAAGACATGGAAGCAACCTAAGTATCCATTGATGGGTGAATGGGTAAAGAAAATGTGGTATATGTATAAAATGTGGTGTGTGTGTGTGTTTATACACATATATACACATACATATATGTATGTGTGTGTGTATATATATATGTATATGTATATATAGTAGAATGTTATTCAGTCATTAAAAAAAGAAGAAATCTGTCATTTGTGACAACATGAATGGACCTTAAGGGCTAAAGAAGTCAGAGAAGGCCAAATACCTTATGATCTTACTTATGGGTGAAATCTAAAAAACCCAATCAAACTGAACTCATAGATAAAGAACACAGACTGGTGGAGCATTGGGGGAGGGCAGGAGGGTGAAGGGAGTCTAAAGGTACAAACTGTCAGTTATAAGACCTGAGGATGTAATGTATAGTATAGCATGGTGACTATAATTAATAATATCTTTATGAGTTGCTAAGACAATATTTTCTCAACACAAGGGGAAAGAATTATAAGTCTGTATGTATGGTAATGGATGTTAACTAGACTTATTGTGATGAGCATTTTGCAGTATACGCAAATATTGCATCACTATGTCGCACACCTGAAACTAATGTAATATGAGATGTCAGTTATATCTCAATTTTAAAAATGATTTTTTAAGAAAGGTTATAGTAGTAGAAATGTCTCCCTCCTCTCAGTGTTTCAGAGCCACTTTTCATCTACATAGAATTTTAAGTCAGCTCTCAAAGTACAACCTACTTTATTTCAGAATGTTGAACCTTCTGACAAGAACTCACTCCATTTTGAGCTGACTGCTGAAAGCCAAAATGCAGAAACAGAGTTTTTCAACAAGGTTTCCAAGCATCTTTCAACTGAAAGGTAAAAGATGTTTTTGTTATCATGTATACTTTTAAAATTATATTTACTAGTTTTTGATGAGTAATAAAGTAACTCCCCAATCTGATGAAGCTAATTACGTATCTTAGATACCATAAGATGTCCTTGCTTTAAATGTATTACTTCATACTCAGCATACTCAGATGTTGGATGATAATTTTTTTTTTTTTTTAAATTTCGTCAGAGAGAGAGAGATACAGAGCACAAGCAAGGGGAGCTGCAGGCAGAGGGAGAAGCAGGCTCCCTGCTGAGCAGCGAGCCTGATGTGGGACTCCATCCCAGGACCCTGGGATCAATGCCCTGAGCCAAAGGCAGCCGCTTAACCAACTGAGCCACCCAGGCATGCCGTTAGATGATAATTTTAATGAGATGACAACTTTAATATGGTTGTCATTTGAGTTGCTTTATTACATTGGAAGAAAAAGTGTCAAGAAATTATCTTGCTTAGGAAGAAGCATCTTGTTTTTGTTTAGTTTGCCTTCTATTCTTTTTCTTGTAGTTTTAAACCTGAGCCTATCAAAGAGACTACTGTAAAATATAACTTCTTTACCTAAAAAGGAAGATGCACTTGGGGAATAGTAATTAAATAATGACTGGCTTTTTGGGTCTGTATATACCTCTTCTGGTAAAAAAGATATTCCTTCATAGTAGGGTTCTCTAGAGAAGCAGAAACAGCAAGATGGAGAGAAAGATTTATCTTATGGAATTGGCTCATGCAATTCAGTGAAGGCTGAGAAGAGTTGTAGTTAGAGAGTTAGAGTCCTAAGGTGATCTGCTAGCAGAAGTGCTTCTTCTTCTTTTTTTTTTTTAATTAAAGATTTTATTTATTTATTTGACAGAGAGAGACACACTGAGAGGATACACAAGCTGGGGGAGTGGGAGAGAGAGAAACAGGCTTCCCGCTGAGCAGGGAGCCTGATTCAGGGCTTGATCCCAGGACCCTGGGATCATGACTAGAGCCGAGGGCAGATGCTTAACCACTGAGCCACCCAGGCACACCCTGAAGTCCTTGGGGGTGGTAATGCTTTGTTCTATTAAGGGCTTCAGCTGACTGGATGAGACCTGTCCTTATTGTGGAGGATAATTTGATTTACTCAGAGTCTACTGATTTTAATATTAATCTTATCTAAAAATACCTTCACAAAGAGACATCTAGGTGGCTCAGTCAGTTATGCATCTGACTCTTGATTTGGCTCTGGTCCTGGTCTCAGGCTTGTGAGATTGAGCGCAGCAGCATCAAGCTCCACACAGGGCATGGAGCCTGCTTAAGATTCTCTCTCTCTTTCACTCTGCCCAATTCTCCTTCTTCTCCTCCAGCCCCCAAAAAATATCTCCACAGAAACATCTAGAATAATAATTGACCAAATATCTGGTTACCATGGCCTAGCCAAGTTGACACATTAAATTAACCCTTCAGATCCGTATTCCATCTTTCTCATTTGTTCTACGATATGCCAAAGGCTGGGGATATGGTGGTATTAAAAACAGTTGTAGACATGTTTTCTTCCCTCATGGAATTTACAGTCCACTGATGAAGTGTGTTCAGTGTTCTCCGTATTATTGGAGAGGTCCACTAATGTAAGTTAGTAATTTGCCAAATGTTTAATAACCTCATTTTAAAGTTACTTTGGGGTGCTGGTTTATTCTTGATGCTGTGGGTCTGAAACTATTGTTTTTTATTTTTTAGTAAACTCTGCACCCAATGTAGGGCTCTAACTCAGGCCTCTGAGATCAAAAGTTGTTTGCTCAACTAACTGAGCCAGCCATGGGGCCCCCAAAACTATTGTTATTTTAACTAGCCCTAGCAGTTAATTTGTCCTTTTCTCAACTTTTTGACTATGGCCTTAACTTGTCTAGGGACTGCTTTAATACTGTCTGTTTAATGTCTCGCATGAGGAATAGGAGGTATAAGGTTCATTGTAGTTTATTGCAATTATTGAGAAAATGGCCTGACTTTTTTTATAGCATTCATTCATCTGTCCTTAACACTTGATTCTGTAGGGAGAAATTAACTGTGGTACAATTTTAAAATAAATGCCAACTATATGAACTGTTTATAGTGGGCACAATGTAATAGTTGTGAGCTCAATTTGGTATAAGATATCTGCATTCAAGTTCTGGTTCTAAACATCATTATTCCATCTGTAAAATGGGAGTTATGATTGAATCTGTATTAGTTTCTGGTTGTTGCTCTGACAAATTACCACAAACTTGTTGACTTAAAAACAATAAAATTTATTGTCTTCCAGCTTTGGACATCAGAAGTCTAAAATGGTCTTTGAGGTTAAAGTCAAAGTGATGATAAGGCTGCATTCCTTCCGGAAACTTTAGAATCCATTTTATTCTCTTTTCCAGCTTCTGGAGGCCATGTGCATTCCTTTTCTGGTCGCCCCTCACTCTTTCTTCAAAGCTAGCTTCTGACTTCTGCTGCTAATCCTCACATCTCCTTCTCTGACTCTGACCTTTTTGCCTCCATTTTATAAAGACCCTTATGATTACATTGAGCCTACCTGGGTAATCGAGGATAATCTCTACATCACAAGTTCCTTAACTTAATCACATCTGCACACTCCTTTTTACCAAGTGCAGTAAACATAGTCACAGTTTCTGAGGTTTAGAAAATTATCTAAAGTATACTGTCTCCATCTTTGGACATTTTAAGTTATCCTTGATATAGATTAGATCACCAGAAAACTATGTTCTTACAGCTTTTCAGGAACACCTTCACTGTCTTTTTAAGTATTTATTCAACGTTTTATTAAATATTTATGGAAGAAAAGACTAGATTAAGGAACATAATCTCTTTAACATTATTTTTGAAAATTTTGCCAAGATTCAATTCTGATCAAAGCTTTAGTAGCCATCAGTCACTTTTTGATTTTTATTTTTTTTATTTTATTTTTTTAAAGATTTTATTTATTTAACAGAGTGAGAGAGATCACAAGTAGGCAGAGCAACAGGCAGAAAGAGAAGAGGAAGCAGGCTCCCTGCTGAGCAGAGAGCCCGGATGTGGGGCTTAATCTCAGGACCCTAAGATCATGTCCTGGGCCAAAGGCAGGACTCACCAAGCCACCCAGGCGCCCCCACTTTTAGATTTTTAGTAAAATGTTTGTCTCACCTAAAGAACTGATGTTATAATTATACAACATAAGGTTTTTTTCTTTTTGCCTTGGCTGCTATAAAAGCTCATAAATGCATCTTACTGCTCGATGTCAGAAATTTTATGTGTGTTTTTATATATGTTTGTGTTATCATAAGTAAGCATATAGCAAATTTTAATTCCTGGGGCTCCTGGGTGGCTCAGTTGGTTCAGTGTTTGCCTTCAGCTCAGGTCATGATCCCAGGGTCCTGGGATAGAGCCCTGCATCAGGCTCCCTGCTCAGTGGAGAGTCTGCTTCTCCCTCTGCTTTTGTTCTCTCCCTCTCTCTCTCTCTCAAATAACTAAATAAAATCTTTAAAAAATATATTAATTCCTGCCACAAACGGGTTAAAAAAAACTCAACTTTTTTTCTTTTTAAAAGTAATTGAACTTGATTTATAATTTGACTGCCCAGTTGTTATAGAAACCAAATTTCAGTCAGTTCAAGATCTGCTTATCTTCTTTTCTGTGAGGTTATATACAATTTGGAAAACTTAATGCTGTGCCAGTCGTGATGATGTGGGAGGGCATGATTATGATCCAGCCATGCTGCCATCTGCTCAGGTGTTTTCATTTGCATCTAGTCTTTGGCAGTAGATTTGTGTGGGCCTCTGCTATGACCTCCTTACTCTAGTCATGTCACTGGCTGTCTGTCATGTCCATGCTACAGTACAGGGTGTATAATAATATTCTCCATGTCACTCTTGGGTGCTGGGGGAGAACTCTGTGGGGCCGAGTGCAGACCCTGATGCTTAAACACACCGTGCAGACATCCTGATTATTTCTTTGCAGCCCCTTGACTCAGAAGGACCTCTGTGTTTGCTTCTCAGACCCATCAGGGTCTAGGACAAAGGTCTCTCAGACCTTCCAAATCCACCTGGGGGTTTCTTTTGTGCTCGCTGCCAGGGTGACAGGATGTGAGACCCTTTCTTAGGGATTCTGTTAATGTCTACACTCTTTTAGCTTCCTTCTGGCTCTTCTTTTCTCTTCCCTGAACTCATCCTCTTGAGACTTTAGCTAGGATGCAAAAAAACCCAGTGCATATCATCTTCCAGATTTTAATCTTAAACTCTCAGCTTTTGAAACTCTGTACCAGAACTCAAAATTGGTCTCTGTTCTATTAGAGCAGGCTGCTGTGACACAATGATGACAATTGATTCAGTAGGAAGAAGCACCTCAGTTAATGTCTCAGTTTCCCATCACATAGATATAAGTGTTAAGGAAAATGGAGTAGTTCCTTATCGAGTTCTCTTTTTAACAGTGTTTAATGAGTGTTGAATGCAGTGAGTGTACAGCTTTATCACCAGTTTATAATTTTTTTATGGCAAGCACTGTGCCTTATTTTGACTGTGTTCCTCAAAGTGGTTAATCAGAAGATGCTCAGTAACTGTTGATATTTTGTGACTTTAAGAATAACTAGGTTAAACTTCCCATGATCAGGCAAAGGGAGGTATTTTATTAAGCATGAATCTGACTGGACCAGCTTTTCTAGGCAGCTAACACTGGCCTGAAAAACAAAATAATCTGTGATTTTCAGATACCAAATGAAATGATCCAGATACTACTGGGACTTATTAAAGGGCTTTTTTCAGTTTCAAAAAGAAAGAACAAATAAACAGATTACTGAAGACTTTTCCTTACTCTCCTGTATCCTTTAGGTCCTCCCAAAAGTTATCTCCAGGAAAAATGCCAATAAATGATCGTGATTCTGGTGTTGAAGATGAAGATTTTTCTCCAAGACCAATTCCTAGTCCTCACCCTGTGAGTCAGAAGGTATCACTGATCTTATAAAGAACCCACCTATGTGTTTAGAAACCTAAAATCTCTTCGTGTTAAAGCATTCAATAGTATTACTGAAACTTATTCAAGTTTTATTCAAAGATATATCTAGGTATATATCTATATGGCTATATCTGTATATACAGATACAGATACAGATGTTTTTCATGTAACTATTATATGTTATATATATGATGATACATATGTATATATGTGTACATATTATATTATATCGCTTCCAGAGAAAACTGAGGCACAGATTGGTTAAGTTGCCTGCCCAGTTTGTACTAGTAAGAGAAGAGTAGAATTCAGGAGGTTTAAAATTCAGTAAACCTAGTAATTCAGAAGGTTTGGTTTCAGAACTTGGTGCCTTTAACCCATATAGACTCAACATTCTTAACCTTCTCTAAAACTTGACGTTGTTATTACCAAATCTGAGAAAACACGGTACTTGCTTTTGGAGATTGCTAAATCTCTAATCTGTTATATAATTTTTTGATTATACAGGTAACCAGTGGGATATTGTGGAGTTGTTGTGCCTTAATTGGACCAATTACTTACTAGAAAAAAAAGGAATAGGAAAGATTTTTAAAAATTAATATCAAATTATAACCAAATTCACAACAGCAAATATTTAGTTTATTTTTTCCTGCTCTCTTCCAACTTTTAGTTGGTATTGGCAGTGAATAATTTCACTTAATAGAAAAATATTCTGAAATACTTATCAGAAGATCTTTTGTTACTGAAGAGGCAGAAACATTATTTGCTATAAGATCTATTGAAACATTTTGCCAATGACACATTTTTTGCAGAGAGAGGGTAAAAAAGTATTATAAAACAGTTTCCTATATTGTGATTTAAGCAACATAATCAGTATTCCAATAAAGGGAGTTCCATTGTTAAGTAATGTTTGTGAAGGCAAAGACCTTGTTTATTTTACTACAGTTGTATTCCTAGTGCTAGCACATAGAAGATGCCCAGAAAATATGTGTCAACTGTCTAAAGAATAAACACTTTTAAATAAGTAATTGGATATAGTTTGGAAACTATTAGTCTAAAGAAAATAGAACATCCAAAAATACTTTTCCTCTTTCATTTCTTTCCCATTTATAGGTTTCTAAGATCCAGCCATCAGTTCCTGAACTTTCCCTTGTTTTGGATGGCAATTTCATAGAATCAAATCCTTTGCCTAAGCCATTGGAAATGGTAAATAATGAAAATCCTTCTTTGTTGATTAACCACTCTGAACACTTGGAGCCATTGCAACCCCAGGTTTACGATGACAAAAGCAGCCTGGAAGCTGAAGCTGGAGAGCTTTCCTTGAAAGGGTCACCAAATCAATTAACCCAGAGCACTGTTCCTTTGAGACACAGCAAAGTAAGACAGCCATCTACCTGTAAGAATGGGAACACCCATATCAAGAACAGTATTAAAGCATCTTCTCTTAATAGACCACCTTCTGATTCAAATGTACACAAAGAAGAATATCCTGTAAGATCCTCCACATTAAATTCCAAGCAGTCTTCTCTTGCCTCAGGGTCTCACCCACACAATTTGGTTTTTTCATCCCATAAATCAGGAAGACCAATGGAACTTCACATACCTACTCTACCACCGTCTTACTGTCCTATGAATGTTTGCAGTTGTTGTCAGCATCATGCCCACGTGCAGTATAGTCCAATAAATTCTTGGCAAGGAGTGAATACAGTAGGGTCTGTTCAAGACCTCCAGTCTGAAGCCATTCACAAGCATTCATTAGTTCACCTAGGTGGATGTCCAGCTCTGTACCCTAATGCATTCTGTTCTTCAAGTAGTCCTGTAGCCTTGAGACCTCAGGAAAACATGGGTGGTTGCTCTCCCCACAACAATGTAGAACCATCGCCTGTGGCAAGACAGCCTTCATATGTGGACTCCTGTAACCCACCGCCTTGTGCAGTATGCATGCACACACCCAGGACTGGCTCAGATAATGGAATGATGGGACTGTCTCCAGATGCATATAGGTTCCTCACAGAACAAGACAGACAGCTAAGACTGCTTCAGGCACAGGTTTGTGAGCTTTCTTAGTTCTTTTAAATTGATGGTATTAATATGGTTGCTTAAAAATAACTGGCAGTTCTTCAATAACTACATTTTATGGAATAAAATTGTAGAATATCAAAACTAGAAAAAACCTTGGAAAATGAATTCTGGTTTCTTTTGTTTTACTGATAAGTAAAAAGAGGATTAGAGAGAGAAAATAATTTACCCAATGACACATTGCCAGTTAGGAGTAGAACTGGGACTAGAAAGTAAACCTTCCTTCTCTGCCTTGTGCATATCCTAATCTACAACATAACTACATTTTTCTTCCATTTGTTGCCTCTAACAGAAAAGTCTGTATAGTTTAGTAAACCTTGGTATATAACTAGATATAAAACATGCAGAATAGATTCTGATGCAGCTCTTATTTGTCAGAACCATGTAGTATATTTAGTACTTTTAGCCAGTGTGCCTTTAGAGAATATTTCTAGAACCTCTTCTGTGTATCTGTACTAGATATGTTTCACTCATTTTATTATGAAATGCTTCCTTTCTTTAGGCCTTTATGGCAGTTTTTAGTATTTTAGTTATATCCTTACACCATTCAGTCTTGTACCTTTTTTTTTTCCTTTTCTTATTGGTACCCTTCTTCCACATACCTACCACAAATCCCCTACCTATGGCATGAATGAAAACAACCTGAAATGCATTCTTCAATATTTTGCCCATGATCCTTTAACTATGCAAATATATGTGAAATGGACATTATATACATGTACAATTAAAAAAAAAACACTTTGTTTTATAAAACTGGAGTCATAGTGTTTGCATTTTGCAAAAACACAAAAAGACAATTTAAAACTTCTGCTTAGGAGCACCTGGGTAGCTCAGTCAGTTAAGCTGTGTTTGCCTTTAGCTTGGGTATGATCCCAGGGTCCTGAGTTCAAGCCCTATGGCTGCTCCCTATTTAGCAGAGGATCTGCTTCTCCCTTTCCCTTTGCCCTTGCTTGCACACTCATGTTCTCTGTCTCTGTCCCTCTCCCAAATAAATTAAAGAATCTTAAAAAAAAAAAAAAAACCCAAAACTTTAAAAAACCCCTTCTGCTTTAAAATGCTATAGATAGGACACCTGAGAAGAATATAGTTTCGCTGTTTTTTAGACCTAGTAAATTCTTTGAAGTTGTAAAATACAAGTTTGATTTTTACAAATCCTTACAAATATTAGACACTCGTTTTAATGTAGCTAAATATTTCACATTGAAAAGAAATAGTTCTAAAAAAAAGAAAAGAAATAGTTCTTATATATTTCTTGTTTTGTTTTTTAAAAAAGGCAGGATAAAAAGATCTTTTAAACAGAAATCTTAGTTACTTGGGATTAAAATAGACTAGTGAGCACATTATCTGAATCATACTTGGAGAATACCAAAAAATGATGTAGAAAATGCTTTTATGATAAATACACACACTTTTATTTTGCTCATGTGAATTTTTTGGGGAAGATTTTATTTATTTATTTATTTGGCAGAGAGAGAGAGAACACAAGAAGGGGAGCAGCAGAGAGGGAGAGGCAGGCTTTCCGCTGAGCTGAGAGGCAGATGCAGGGCTTGACTCCAGGACCTTGGGATCATGACCCGAGCAGAAGGCAGGCGCCTAATCAACTGAGCTCCCCAGGCGCCCCAACTCGTGTGAATTTTTTTAGACTTTGTTTTAGGTACCATTTTATTTACATGTAAAAACTATCTTAACACATTTTCTGTATAAGAATATATAGAACTATCTTATTCTGTATAGGATTTTGTTAAAGTGATGTACAACAAATTTTCTAATTAGTCTCCTGTTCCACAGTTTGAAGTTTCTGCTATTGCAAACAGTGTAGCAGTCAGCATCCCTGTGCTTGGCATTGCCCTGCATGTGTGCACATATCTCTGTAGCATAGATCCCTAGAAGTAAAAGTATGAAGTTGAAGGGAACACACATTTTAAGTGTTCAAAGATAGCCAGACTTGTTCCAGTTCTAATGGAGACTTGTTTCAAGTCTCATTTTGGTATAGTAGTGAAGGGATGGCACCAGCCTCCTTGGGTTCTGGTCCAGTTTCAGTGTAAAATAAAGTAATGCAATCTTGGGCAAATTACTTCACCTCTCAAACTTTGGTTTTCTCATTCACAAAATAAGAATGTACCTAAGTGTATGGAGTTCTAAGGACTGAATGAGTTACTAGAGAGAATTGGCTTAGAATAGTGCCTGGCATATAGTTAGTGCTCAGTACCTGTTAACTATTACTGTTATCATTATTAGTTCAGTTAATGACATCACTTCTCATCCTGTTGCTCAGGCAAAAATCCTGGGTATCAGAAACCCAGGTTTTACTTTCTAGGTGTATCTTGAACTTAACTGTTTCTTAACCATCTTTCCTGCCACCTCCCTAATTGAAACCATCTTCTTTTCTTATCCAACCATGCTACTTCCAGTACTGTCCCCAATTTTCCTTGGAAACAATAGAAACATGACAGCCATCTCTTTTTTTTTTTTTTTTTGAGTTTAAAGATTTTATTTATTTATTTCATAGATTGAGATCACAAGTAGGCAGAGAGGCAGGCAGAGAGAGAGAGGAGGAAGCAGGCTCCCTGCTGAGCAGAGAGCCCGATGTGGGGTCCATCCCAGAACCGTTGGAATCATGACCCGAGCCGAAGGCAGAGGCTTTAACCCTCTGAGCCACCCAGGCGCCCGACACCCATCTTCTTAAAGCTCAAGTCAGATCATAGGGCTTTGCTCTCAGTGGTTTTCATTTGCAGTTAGAAAATCCAGATTCCTTACTCTGACCCTTGAAACCTTGTCATTTGGCTCTGTGTGCCTCCTCTTCTAGCTCATCTCTTGCTACCATCTTCTGTATTCACTACACTTGAGTTGCAGGATGTGCTTTTTGTTCTTCAAAAACATGAACTTGTTTGTTTCCACTTTAGATTCTTGAGCTTGCCCCTCTGCCTATACCTTCTAATGGCTCACTCCTTCTTAAGGGTCAGGCCTTAATTATGAGTTTTTGGGTTTTGTCTCTAGGGAGCTGTAGGGAGGGAGCTTACAAGATTCATCACTGTATTTTTTTAAAAAGCACCTTGAGTAGTACTTTACTTATAATAGTTACTTAATACATACTTTGTAACTTGAATGAGAATGGCCACCCAAAAACGTTGTGCCAGTTTAATACTCCAAAGTTGTTTTTCCACATCTCCAGTATTGTGCATATAAAACTAGTAAAATTAGTATCAGTCTTACAAAAAGACACTGTTTTAATTTGCATTGTATTAT
The DNA here is from genome assembly GCF_011764305.1 of Mustela putorius furo. Taxonomy (NCBI): domain Eukaryota; kingdom Metazoa; phylum Chordata; class Mammalia; order Carnivora; family Mustelidae; genus Mustela; species Mustela putorius. The sequence continues at coordinate 36,865,896 of NW_025422005.1, read as the reverse complement.
CATAATCCAGATTGATCATTTTATTATTTATTGGCCGTTTATATTTTCTTCGTGTAAAGTCCATCATTTATCCATTTTAGGTCCTTTTCTAATTAATTTGTAAGAGCTCATTGTAAATTAGGAGATGGTTTTTATCATATATATGTGGTAAGCGTTTCTTATAGTTTGTCTTAAATGTTTTTTGTTTTAACCATTTGTTTTGTGCAGAATATTCCAATTTAAATATAATTAGGTTTATTGGTGATTTTCTTTCTGCATGTTAATTATGTTTAGAAAAGCCTTCTTCAAGATGATAAAAAAAATCTATTCTTAGGGCACCTAGGTGACTCAGTGGGTTAAGCCTCTGCCTTTAGTTCAGGTCATGATCTTAGGGTCCTGGGATCAAGCCCCACATTTGACTCTCTGCTCAGCAGGGAGCCTGCTCCCCATCCCCCTACCCCTGCCTGCCTACTTGTGATCTCTCTCTCTCTTTCAAATAAATAAATAAAATCTTTAAAAAAAAATCTATTCTTCATCTTCCCTCCCCCTTCAGGGTTATTTTGTTATAAATGAGATAAGAGGTTTTTCCATTTTAATCCTCAGATAACTGGCCTCATACATTTATTGAAATATATCTTTTTAATGATTTGGAAATACTTTTTATTATGGTGTAATGGAAGTATCATGTGTTTGTATCTACTTCTATACTATATTCTCCATTGATTTGCTTGTCTGTTCTAACACCAGTACCATTCGATTAATCACTATAGCTTTATTGAGTGCTTCCTGTGTGATCGCTAAACCTCACTCTTCTCATCTGTAAATTAGGAGCAGTGATTGGTATTATATGTAGATTGGATGGTTTAATGAGTTTATGTGTATGTGTGTGTGTCTATATGTATATGTATATATAAAATGGTTAGTGTAGGTCCTGGCTATAGTAAACATACAAAAAGTTACAATTCTTTTGTCTCTCTCTCTTTTTTTTTTTTTTAAGAGATTTTATTTATTTATTTGACAGAGATCACAAGCAGGCAGAGAGGCAAGTGGGGGCAGGGTGGGGGGTGCGGCGCGGTGAAGCAGGTTCCCTGCTGAGCAGAGAGCCCGATGTGGGTCTTGATCCCCGGACCCTGAGATCATGACCCTAGCCAAAGGCAGAGGCCCAACCCACTGATCCACCCAGGTACCCCAATTTTGTCTCTTAATCCTTACAACTACTTTAATTTTAAGTGATACTGAGGCTCATTGTGGTTAAATAGCTCATCCTAAAAGGTAGTAGAGTGGGATTTAAACTTATATCCTCATGATACCAGAGTCCACACTGTAAACCACTATAAATACATATGCCATTTTGTATTATTAGTGCAAGTTTTATTTCTACTGATCTTAATAATTTATTGATAATTTATATTTTCCTATATTAGTAAAGGTAATTTGCTCAAATTAATGAGACAAATTGAACACAATGGTATAATTTTTTTTTAAGATTTTATTTATTTGTCAGAGAGAGAGAGTGTGTGTGCGCTTACAAGTAGGGGGAGCGGCAGGCAGAAGGAGAAGCAGATTCCCTGCTGTGCATTGAGCCTGATGAGAGACTTGATCCCAGGACACTGAGATATGATCTTAGCCAAAGGCTAAGCCACCCACCTGAGCCACCCAAGCATCCCCACAATCGTATAATTTATAGGGAAATAGAAAATCACAGTTTAAAAAGGGAGGCTCTTCTATTCCTAAGTATATACCCAAGAGAAATGAAAAAATATGCTCACATAAAAACTTGTACATAAATGTTCATAGCAACATTATCTATGATAGCCAAAAGTGAAAACAGTCCAATGCCCATCAGCTCATGAATGGGTAGATACAATGTGACATATCTGTACAATGGGTTATTATTCAACCATAAAGTGCTGATAGGTACAACAAGGATGAACTTTGAAAATGTTATGCTGAGCGAAAGAAGCAAGATACAAGGCCACATACTGTGTGGTTTCATTTATGTAAAGTGTCCAGAATAGGCAAATCTGTAGAGACAGAAAGCAGATTAGTGGTTGCCAGAGGCTGGGTGTGGGCAATGGAAAGTGACCACTAGTGGGTACAGGTTTTTTCAGGGGATTAATGAAAATGTTCTAGAATTAGATGGCTGTGGTCGTTGCAAACTTTGTGGTGAATTTGCTAAAAACCGCTGACTTGTATACTATAAAGGGATGAATTTAATGGTTTGTGAGTTATATTTCTGTTTTAAAAGCACGGGAAACTTGGTGTTTGAACCTCAGCTTTGCTACTGGTTGAGGGAAATAATGTTGATTTCTCAACTTTTCTTATCTGTAAAGTGTGTTTAATAGTAGTACACTTCTGGGGTGCCTGAGTGGCTCAGTGGGTTAAGCCTCTGCCTTCGGCTTGGGTCATGATCTCAGGGTCCTGGGATCAAGTCCCGCATCGGGCTCTCTGCTCGGCGGGGAATCTGCTTCCCTCTCTCTCTGCCTGCCTCTCTGCTTACTTGTGATCTCTGTCTGTCAAATACATAAATAAAATCTAAAAAAAAAAAAGAACTATTAAAAAAATAGTAGTACATTCCTAATGGGTTGGATTATAATAATCATACATAGAAGCTCTCACCATAGTGTCTTATAAAACAGGACGCACTCAGTAATTGTTTGCTACTGTTATTAATAATTCCAGTTTTAGCATGGCCAAACATGGACTATTCTGATTACCTTTTATAAGAAGAACCTTGTGCAGAAATGTTCACTATCTGGTAAGGAGTTAGATTATAGCTCTTACCTTGATTTTGATTTGTAAGTGGAAGAGGAATGAAATACTGATTTGAAGTGTTAACATTCAGGCTTTTTTACACAAGTGTCAATTTATAAATGCCGGTTTAAATGCCTTTATGTTTTTACTTTTAAACTTACACTTAGCTATGGGACACCTGGCTGGCTCAGTCAGTAGAACACGCAACTCTTGATCTCAGGGTTCTAAAAGCCCCACATAAGGCATAGAGTTTACTTTTTTTTTCCTTAAAGATTATTTACTTGACAGAGAGAGACACAACAAGAGAGGGAACACAAGCATGGGGAGTGGGAAAGGGAGAAGCAGGCTTCCAGCTGAGAAGGGATCCCTGTACGGGGCTCGATTCCAGGACCCTGGGATCATGACCTGAGCGAAGGCAGATGCTTAACGACTGAGTCACCCAGGTGCCCCTAGAGTTTACTTTAAAAAAAATAAAATAAAATTTGCACTTAGCCTACTTAAGTGCTTCTTAATAATGAAAGATAGTGATTTCTGCATTGAATAAGTTTTATGGTATGATCTAACTGAATTGTGAGAGAATAGAGTTAAAAGTATGATTGGGGCACTTTGTAATTCATTTTTAAACTCTACCGCCAATTTGGTTGATTACTTCACTGCCAGTTTAAAATATGCTTTTAACTGATACAGATTCAGCGTTTGTTGGAAGCACAGTCTCTACAGCCCTGTTCCCCTAAGACAACCTCTGCTGAAGACACGGTGCAAGCTGCAAGACAGATGGAGCTGGTTTCCATGGAAGCACAGTCTTCCCCTGGCTTGCACATGAGAAAAAGTGTAAGCATTGCTGTGAGCACAGGTAATTTCCTTCTCTTTTAATTTGTAAGGAATTAAAAAAAATTCTTTTCATATCACTTTTAAATTTTTTGCTTTGAAATTGGTGCATGGTACAAACAGAACCAAAACCAAGGTGGAGAGAGTATCACTTATTTAAGTCTTTGTGTAATTTTACTCTTTATGAAAGAACTATATCAGAAAACAAATGGGAGACCACATGACATGATACTTTGTTTTGCTTCTTTTCTAGACTGGACCCAGTTCTTTTTTTTTAAAGAGTTTATTTATTTATTTGACAGACACAGTGAGAGAGGGAACACAAGCAGGGGTAGTGGGAGAGGGAGAAGCAGGTTCCTGCTGAGCAGGGAGCCCGACTCAGGGCTCAATCCCAAAACGCTGGTATCGTAACCTGAGCCAGAGGCAGATGCTTAATGACTGAGCCACTCAAGTGTCCCTGGACACAGTTCTTATAAGAATAGTCATCTGTGGTTTGAGGGATCAGGGAAGGTTTGTTTTATCTATGCAGTGGTATTGATTCTGGGCCTTGAAGGGTGTGTAGGGTTTTAGGAGGTAGAATGGAGAGATGGCAGGATAGGATGGGTAGGGAAAACAGTAGGGGCACAGGGAGAAAACACAGAGCTCTGAATTGTCTAGTAACAAAGGAGAGCCTTTATTACATCTTTCAAAAAGGAATGTCTGCTTTATTCGGTAAGCAACATTAAAGGCCTTTAAAAAATCAATTAATAATGTAATGGCCTATATTTGTTCACATGTTTGATCACCACCAGACCATGAGATCTTCAGGAATGTCCCCAAGTTCTAGCAAGACGCCTAGTACATAGGGTGATGGTGGTAAGAATGAAGAGAAAGAGTTGTGTAGGGTGTGGGTAAGATTTGGTTAACTAGTTGGATGTGGCAGTTGGAATAGGTAGGATTCTGAAGTTACTTGTTTAGATCCTGGAACAGAAAAAAGGACATTAGTGAAAAAAATCAGTGAAATCCAAATAAAGTCTGGAGATTTAGTTAATTGTAATGCACCAATATTAGTTTCCTGATTTTGAAAAATGTGCCATGGTAATGTAAGATATTAATGTCAGGTGAAACTGGTGAGGGGTATATAGGAACTCTTTCTTATCTTCTCTATAAATCTAGAATTATTCTAACATTAAAAGTTTATTAAAAATAAAAATAAAAGTTATCCTAGGGAAGGAAAGTTAGAGAAGAAGCAAAAGAGAGAGGATGAGTTCCATCTAAATATCTATTGCATTTGAGCTTCTTTGGGAAATGAAGATGGTGAAACCCAAACATTTGAGGAGTGGAGATGGGATGATGACCTAAGACTTGTAGAAGTAACAGATGAAGATTTGAACCTAGAGAATAAATATTTGAGAGGGAGAAAAGGAAAGAAGGCAGATTTCTATGTTCTATCTCTGAACCCATTTGTTAACTGCCCATGTAGAGGGGAGCAAGGAAGGAGAGAAGGAAGAACCCCTTGTACATTTATAAGTCAGATATTACTGAGTATTAGTCAAGATTCTTTGGCTGCAAGTAATGTAAACCACTTTGAAATAATTTAAGTAAGGAAGGGGAATTTACTGGAAGGATATGAAGTTGTTTCATGAGAACCAAGGCCAAGAGTGGGGCTGACTTCAGGAAAAAACTAGAACTAAAGACTAGAATACCATTAGGGCTATCCAACTATATGGCTGTTTTACTCAGTTTTTCTACTCAGTTTTTGTAGCTCACCCAAAGCTCCAAAGTGTATATGTCACACAGTTTTAGCCATGTAAACAAACCAAGTTACTCTCCTTCCGTCTTGTTTCAAATTGCAGAGAACCTGAAGGGTCTTGTTTGGATTAGGGTTTAATCCCTGGTTCAGTGGTGATGGGGTTGAGAAGCATGTAAAGGGACATATCTGCTGGAGTCTCACCTTTGTTAATTGCGGGGGTGACAGTCTCCAGGGGAAGTTTGTGTATGTTGTAGAGGGGTGGCAGACAAGGAGCTGTGGGTATTATGAGCTAACCAAACATACCAAAAAAGTGCAGTTTCCTCCTATAAACTGTGCTTTTATTATATTATAGTTGCTTCTCATCTGTATCTGTTCCTAGACTATAAGCTTTTAGGATGTTGAACATTGCCTTATTCCACAATTGTATGTCATTAGCTAACATGATGCCTTAATCATAATGTGTGCTGAATAAAAAATAATTGAATAAAGTCACTTACATGTTTAAGCTGATATTCTGAAATTATTTTGAAACCTCATAGATTCATATTCAGTTATTCAACTTGGATGACCTGGGGTAGTTATTACTTATATGCAGAAAAAAGCATTATTAATAACTGTTAGAACTAAATGGCTTTTAAAACACGTTTATTCTACAATGTTACTTAATTTCCTGAGGGTATGTATTGGTAAATATTCCAGAAGAGTAGCAGCACTTACATAACTGTCATAATTGTCCTTTCTTTTTCTTTCTTTTTTTTTTTTTTTTTTAAGATTTTAAAAATTTATTTGAGAGAGAGAGCACATGTGCATGTGAGTTTTGGGGGTGCGGTGGAGGGAGAGGGAGAGAGAGTCTCAAGCAGGCTTTTCACTGAGTACTGTCAGTCATGGGGCTCCATCTCATGACCTGAGCCAAAACCAAGAGTTGGATGCTTAATCGACTGTGCCAACCAGAGCACCCAACATTTGATATTTAAATAATTGCTGATATTACATATGTCCGATATATCCCTGAATATTCTCATAAATATTGTATTTAAAGATAGAAATCAGAGAGCCTAGGGACTCATTATTTTTTATGTTTTCCCTTGTTTTTCAGAAGAGCAATTTTCTGTACACACATAAACCTAAATCGTATTCAGAACCTTTATATATGAAACACATCATTTGAGAGCCACACCTCTTGAAGAGACAGAGCCCAGAATGTCCCCTATTCCATTTGTCCCAAGTTGTTTTTTGTTTTTTTGTTGTTTATTCTTTTTCAAGTAGGCTCCGCGCCCAGTATAGAGCGCGATATCCTTGAGCTCCTGACCCTGATATCATGATCTGAGCTGAAACCAAGAGTCAGACAGTTAGCCAGCTGAGCCACTGAGGCTCCACCTTGTACACCAGTCCTCTGGCTTTTCACCTTACCTCTTTATGGCATTTCTGAGAAGAGATAATCTGCAAACATTTCTAGGTAATTGTGTTAATATAGTTAGTCTTACTTAGAGGTTTGTCGGAGGATTATTTTTATAGTAGGATATTTGTTTCAGTATGTGCTTAATCATAACTTCCAGGTGCCAGCTTGTTTTGGAATGCAGCAAGCGATGATCGAGAGCCTGAATCTCAGCTGAGGCAAGATGATACCAAGATCTCCAGTGAGGACATGAATTTTTCTGTTGATATTAATAATGAAGTTACAAGTCCACCAGGTAGCGTGTCTTCATTGAAAGCAGTTGATATTCCCAGCTTTGAAGAAAGCAACATTGCTGTGGAAGAATTTAATCAACCACTTTCTGTATCCAAGTAAGGTGTCTTTGATTCCGCATTCATCCTCCTTTTTTTCTTTTTAGGTTCTAATATTCTTTTGGTGTTTTAACTCAGAAACTGTTTGTTTTGTAAATAGTATTTTCAGTAGTGTCTTTCCTGATATAGTTTTTACATAACTGACAATTGTGGTACTCCTAGAACTGTTCCCACATGTCAGTCATTGGTTTGTTACAGTCTAGCTGAATCAGAGCATCTGAAGAAAATTTCAGATATACATATGCTTACCTGACTGTAGAGATTCTGAAACTAGGCCCTAGGTGGAGATGGGGCCCTGAATTTTGTAAATTTTTAAAGATTCTCCAAATTGCAATTATACATATATAAGAATTTATTTCTGAGATTTACTTCAAAGTAACCCGGTGAGAAAAAAAATAGCTGGTGGGAGATGAAATGACTAGAGGTGTAATTGGAGTAAGACTGATTATAAGTAGGTAATTTTTATTTTAAAGATTTCCTCATTTATTTTAGAGCAAGAATGCGTGTGAGGAGGGTGGGGTCGGGGGAGGCTTGGGGCAGAGAGAGAGAGAGAAAGAGAACCCCAAGTTGATTCCATGCTGAGTGCAGAGTCCTACATGGGGCTCGATTCCAGGACGCTGAGATCATGACCTGAGCCAAAGTCAAGAATCGGCTGCTCAACTGACTGAGCTACCCAGGTACCCAATTTAAAAATTAGGTAATTTTTAAAACCGTGTATAATGGTTTGTTACACTGTTTTTGCCGGTGTTTGAAATTTTTCCTGAAGATTATTTATTTATTTATATTTTTTTATTTTTTAAGTTTTTTTTTTTTTTTAAGATTTTATTTATTTATTTGACAGACAGAGATCACAAGTAGGCAGAGAGGCAGAGAAAGAGGAGGAAGCAGGCTCCCTGCTGAGCAGAGAGCCTGATGCGGAGCTCGATCCCAGGACCCCGGGATCATGACCTGAGCCGAAGGCAGAGGCTTTAACCCACTGAGCCACCCAGGTGCCCCAAGGTTTTTTTTTTATTAAACAAGGATTTCAAAGTAATTTAGATCTTCAAGAAATAAGGAAAGAAATTCAAATATCTTTGAGCTTCTAATAAAAGCTGCCACAGAACTAGGCCCTAGAGATTGAGTAGTAGGTTAGAAAAAGCTGCTAACTTCATGAAATTTCCATGACTTGTTCCCATGACAAATAATAACCATATAAATAACAAATAATTTAATTTTATGTAATGACAGCTGCTCTGAAGAAAATAAACCAGGGTGATCAAATGGAGTCTAACCAGTTGGTGGCATGGGAGTGAAGGATATATTAAGTAGAGGATGGTAAAGGAAGACTTCCCTGAGCTGGTAACATTTGAGCAGTGACTAGAATGATGAGAAGGAGGCAGTTCTGAGAAAATCTGAAGAGTGTTCCTGGTAGAAGAAATGGCATGTATAGACCCTAAGTTGTGCAGAAGTGTGACAGTTCAGGAAACAATTAGGAAAGCCATTGTGGCTAGAAACAGTGACAGAGAGGGAGGCGGGGGTTGGGAGAGTGCGGGTTGGAGAGAGAGAAAGTGCTCAAGAGAGCATGCTTATAGGAGATGGGGTCAGGGATATAGGCAGAAGCCAAATTATGTGGGAGCTTTGTAGGATGTAGAAAGGAGCTTTGAATTTATTCTATGCTCATTAAATCTAGGGAGAATTTTAGACAAAAGAGTGGTGTGATCTGATTTTTCATTTTTTAAATAGCTGTTCTGTGGCAAATGAACAGAAGGAGTTTAGAGTGGAGGTAGGGAAACTGGTTAGTATAGGAAAAGCCAACCCAAGTGAGATGAAGGAGCTTGGACTTGTAGAAGTGCTAAAAGAAATCAGGTGCAGAATAAATAGAATAAATTTGAAGGTAGAGGAATGATGTAGTATAAAACACTATAGGTAACAGTTAAAAGACGTGAATTTGGTGGTGGGGTGGCATGGGCCAGACAACTGTTTTTTTTTTTTTTTTATAAAACTTGTGATAATATTTGACTCTTTTTTTTTGCCTGATACTTTATAGGTGCATTTTATTTTTATTTATTTTTTTAATGTAAAGTTTAGGTAGTTAAAATTCAATGCAATAGAAGAATTCAGTGATTCATCGCTTATATACAACACCCAGTGCTCATCACAGCAAGTGTCCTCCTTAATACGCATCACCCATCTAGCCTATCCCCCACCTACACACCTCCATCAGCCCTCACTTTGTTCTCTGTTGTTAAGAGTCTCTTAGGGCTCATTTCCCTCTCTCCTTTTTTCTTTTTATCCTTCCCATATATTCATCTGCTTTCTTTCTTTCTTTCTTTCTTTTTTTAAGATTTTATTTATTTGACAGAGACACAGCGAGAGAGGGAACAGAAGCAAGAGTAAGTGGAGAGGGAGAAGCAGGCTTCCTGCTGAGCAGGGAGCGCAATGCAGGGCTCGATCCTAGGACCCTGGGATCATAACCCAAGCTGAAGGCAGCCGCCTAAAGACTGAGCCACACAGGTGCCCCTCATCTGTTTTCTTTCTTAAATCCCACATATGAGTAAGATCATATAGTATTTGTCTTTCTCTGGCTGAATTATTTCACGTACCATAATACACTCTAGATCCATCTATGTCACTGCAAATGGCAAGATTTCATTCTTTTTGATGGCTGAATAATGTGTGTTTGTGTGTGTGTACCACATTTTTATCCATTCATCAGTCAATCTCTGTAGTTTGGCTGTTGTTGATAATGCTGCCGTAAACATTGGGGTGCATATACCCCTTCAAATCTGTATTTTTTTATCCTTTGGGTGAATACCTGGTAATGTTATTTCTTGATCATAGGGTAGTTCTATTTTTTTTTTAAAGATTTTATTTGTTTATTTGACAGACAGAGATCACAAGTAGGCAGAGGGTCAGGCAGAGTGAGAGAGGGAAGCAGGTTCCACAGGACTCTGAGATTATGACCTGAGCCAAAGGCAGAGGCTTAACCCACTGAGCCACCCAGGCGCCCCAGGGTAGTTCTGTTTTTAACATTTTGAAGAGCCTTCATACTGTTCTCCAGAGGGGTGGCACCAGTTTGCATTCCCACCAACAGTGCAAGAGGGTTCCCCTTTCTCCACATCCTTGCCAACACCTATTATTTCTTGTGTTATTAATTTTAGCCATTCTGACAGGTGTGAGGTGGTATCCTGGTTTTGATTTGTCTTTCCCCGATGATGGGTATTATTATCGAGCATCCTTTCATGTGTTTTAGCCATCTGGATGTCTTTTTTGGAAAAGTGTCTGTTCATATCTTCTGTCCATTTCTTAACTTGGTTATTTTGTTTTTTGGGTGTTGAGTTTGATAAATTCTTTGTATATTTTGGATGCTAACCTTTATCTGATATGTCATCTGCAAATATCTTCTCCCATTCCATAGGCTGCCTTTTAGTTTCGTTGATTGTTTCCTTTGCTGTGCAGAAGCTATTTATCTTGATGAACTCTGAATGGTTCATTTTTGCTTTTATTTCCTTGCCTGTGGTGATGTGTCTAGGAAGAAGTTGCTATGGCCGAGGTCAAAAAAGTTTTTGCCTGTGTTCTCTAGGATTTTGATCGCTTCCTGTCTTAGATTTAGGTCTTTCATTCATCTTGAATTTCTTTTTGTGTCTGGTGTAAGAAAGTGGTCCAATTTCATTCTTCTGCATGTTGCCATCCAGTTTTCCCAATACCATTTGTTGAAGAGACTGTCTTTTCCATCTATGATAGTCTTTCCTGCTTTCTCAAAGATTAGTTTACTATATAGTTGTGGGTCCATTTCTGGGCTCTCTATTCTGTTCCATTGATATATGTGTCTGTTTTTGTGCCAGTACTATGCTGTCTTGATGACTGCTGCTAGCTTGAAATCCAAAATCACGATGCCTCCAGTTTTGTTTTTCTTTTTCAGAATTTCTTTGGCTATTCAGGATCTGTTGTAGTTCCATACAGATTTTAGGGTTATTTGGTCTAGCTCTGTGAGAATTACTGGTGGTATTTTGACAGGGATCGCATTAAATGTGTAGATTGCTCTGAGTAGTATGGACATTTTAACAATGTTTGTTCTCCCAATCCATGAGCATGAACTACTTTTCTATTTCTTTGTGCCTCTAATATTTGTCATTTTTAATTATTCTGTTTACCATAGTGATTAAAACAATTAACATGTTCCTTCAGAAAACTAGAAACATTTATCCCCTTTGCTCAGTATAGTATATGTTTTAATCATATAATTCTCATAGTATGTACCACAATGTATTAAAAAAGTTATGTAAATATGTCTCCCCCATTAAATTGGATTCCTATAGGACAGGGATCTTATTCGTTTCTGTATCTTTAGAATGCGACCCAGTGTAGGGTCTCATGTTACCTATTTCATATGAGTTCAATGCAAGGAAGAGCAATTTAAGGTGAGCCCCAGGATAAGTCCATATTTTATTTGGAATAATTTTAGAAACTGAGAAAGAGTGCCTGGCTGGCTCGGTCAGAAGAACATGTTACTGTTGATCTTGGAGTTGTGAATTTGAGCCCCACACTGAGTGTAGAGATTACTTAAATAAATTTTTAAAAATTTAAAAAATAGTAGAGAACAAAGAGGAACTAACTATGGTTATTCTTATTTATCCTTCTTGACTTCTGTAGACTTCTTTCTAGAATTATGGGGGTTTCCCCTGAAATAGTTTCTAAGTGAGAACTTAAACATCTCCAGTCCATTGTGGTTTTTAATTGAGAAACCTGAGTTAATTGGTAGAATGTAGTTGATTGCTTTTTCGGGGCACCTAGCTCTATTGATCCCAACACATAACTAGTTGTAAATCTGATCTTCAGCATAATGTACTGATTTGGACTAAATACCGTCTTCATTGTTGTCTACAGTGTTTTTAGTGCTTCTATAGGATTCTTCCCAAATATGTGATTTTTAAAAATTAATATATAATGTATTATTTGCCCAGGGGTACAGGTCTGTGAATTATTAGGTTACACATTTCACAGCACTCACCATAGCACATACACTCCCCAATGTCCGGCAAGCTAGGCACCCGCGCATCTGACAATGTGATCTGACTCATGCTGTGCCTCCCACTGCTGAGTGTTTATACATGGCACCTAGCCACCTGGGTTCCCTGTCTCCCTTGGATAGTCTTCCTGAATCTTCTTTCTGATGTTAAAGCAGTCTGTGAGGAATAAATTCATTTGCCTCAAAGCATAATTGGTAACTGAAAGCTTTTTCCCAGTGAAGAGCAGTGGTATGTGGTATTTATAGAGACTTGAATTTGAAAAAAATCCTATTTTTCTTTGGAAGTCATACTTTGGACCTACCTACTAATACTTGTAATATTAGAATCATCTTTTAAAATTTTATTTTAGGGGACGCCTGGGTGGCTCAGTTGGTTAAGCAGCTGCCTTCGGCTCAGGTCATGATCCCAGCGTCCTGGGATCGAGTCCCACATCGGGCTCTCTGCTCAGCAGGGAGCCTGCTTCTCCCTCTGACTCTGCCTGCCACTCTGTCTGCCTGTGCTTGCTCTCGCTCTCTCTCTCTCTGACAAATAAATAAATAAAATCTTTAAAAAAAAAATAAAATAAAATAAAATTTTATTTTAGGGTGCCTGGCCGGCTCATTTAGTATAGCATGTGACTCTTGATCTTTTGTAAGTTGTAAGTTCAAGCCCCACATTGGATGTAGAGATTACTTAAGAATAAGATCTTTAGGGTACCTTGGTGGCTCAGTAGGTTAAGCCTCTGCCTTCAGCTCAGGTCATGATCTCAGGATCCTGAGATTGAGCCCTGCATCAGGCTCTCTGCTCAGCAGGGAGCCTGCTTCCCCCTCATTCTCTGCCTGCTGCTCTGCCTACTTGTGATCTCTCTGTCAAATAAATAAATAAAATATTTAAAAAATAAAAAAATTTTAAAAAATCTTTTAAAAAGATATAAATAAAATGAGATTTTGTTTTAACCTTGAATGTTTTGAGGTTAAAATCTTTAATGTTTTGGTTCTTTTATTTTTCTTTTATTTTGCTTACTAGGTTAAGCACCAAAACAGATATTTTAAAATTCTTGAAAATGAGGGCGCCTGGGTGGCTCAGTGGGTTAAAGCCTCTGCCTTCGGCTCGGGTCATGATCCCAGGGTCCTGGGATCGAGCCCCGCGTCGGGCTCTCTGCTCGGCAGGGGGCCTGCTTCCTACTTCTCTCTCTCTGCCTGCCTCTCAGCCTGCTTGTGATCTCTGCCTGTCAAATGAATAAATAAAATCTTTAAAAAAAAAAAAAAATTCTTGAAAATGTAGTATAGCTGAAGGGTTATGATTAAAATGATGAGTTCTGGTGCCAGATTGCCTGGATTTGAATCACAGCACTGTGACCATAGGCAGGTTTCATAATTTATGGATGACTTGGTTTTCTCATGTATAAATGGAGACAATAAAAGCACCTATCTCAGGATTATTGTAAGGGTTAAATAAGTTAATATATGTAAAGCACTTAGTACATAATTACTTTCACGTTTTAGCTAAAGATGATGGAGTAAGGCAAACTCAGTAACTGACCCGCACTCCTTAAAAACAAAGTGCTTTGCAAATGTTTCGTTGATAAAAATCCTGCTCAGTACAAGTAATTTCCCAAAAAGCCATAAAATCTCTATTAAAACCCAGATTTCTTCTTCTCCATTTGAGAGTTTTGGTGTTTTCATTAAAGTGAAATTAGTTAACATGGTTGAAGATAAAGGTTCAGTTTGATGTTTGGAGAACAAGGGGAAAGAGATGGGGAACAAGGGGAAAGCAACAAGAGATGAAGAGAACTAACAATAATTATGATTCACCCAGAACTGATTAACCCACTACGTGTGTCTGATACTATGCTAGGAATTTTGTATCTCCTTTAATTCTATCACATTTTTTTCAACCCAGGGAAGTGGATATCATTTTTCCCTTTTCGTGGCTGAGGAAATTAAGGCCCAAAGAGATTACAAAATTTGGCCAAAACATGATGAGCACACAGATAACTGTATTATAAATGAGAATATATGTGATATAAGAGAAAATACTTGGGATGCCTGGGTGGTTCAGTAACAGGTCTGCTTCAGCTCAGGTCATGATCTCAGGGTCCTGGGATCAGGTCTTGCATCGGGCTCACTTTCGGTGGGGAGCCTGCTTCTCCCTCTTACTCTGCTTTTCCCCCTGCTTGTGCTCTGTCTCCCTGTCAAATAAATAAATAAAATCTTAAAAAAGAAGTTTTAATCTTGGTTATACCTGAAACTGATTAACATTGTAGGTCAACTATACTAAATACATATATATATATTTAAGATTTAATTCTTGGTATTTAATTAAGTATACCAAATTTGGATACTAGAGGAAATTATACATTTGGATACTAGAGGAAATTATACAATATAATTTCACTGAAGTTCTTTCGAGTTTAGGATAAATTTACTGGGGTCCTTACTGGTTTAAGTGCAGTTTCATTTTAAGGAAGGGATGAACTGGGTGTCTTGGAGAGCTCCTTTCTGATTTTAAGAACAGTATGTCTTTATGTCTGAGATATTAAATGGTGATTATAATAATCTCTATCTATTTATAAATTTATTGTTTGTTAAAATATTTGTGCGTTATATTTTTGTTGTTTTTCCTTCTTCAGGATCTCAGACCTTTTTTTTTTTTTTTTTAAAGATTTTACGTATTTATTAGAGAGAGCACAGATGGGGCAGAGGGAGAAGCAGGCCCCCCCTCCGAGCCCGGAATCTGATGTGGGGCTCAGTCCCAGGATCCTAGGATCACAGCCTGAGCTGAAGGCAGATGCTTAACCAACTGAGCTATCTAGGCACTCCAATCTCAAACTTCTTAATCACATTTTATTTGAGAAAAAGAAAGTAAATGTAGAATTACATCTTGCTTTAAGCATTTTTATTTTTAAATTTTAGGTTTACAGAGAAGTTAGGAAAATAGTAGAGCTCACCCAGGTTTCCCTAATGTTAACACCTTATATAACCATAGTAAAATTATCTAACCCAGGAAATGAACATTGTTACATTAGTATACTAAACTGCAAATTCTGGTTGTACCAGTTTCTCCAATAATGTACTCTTTTGTTCCAGAAACCAATATAGGATTTCACGTTGGTTTATTAGTTTTGTCTTATTAGTCCAAATCCATGACAGAGCCTCATTATTTTCTTGTCTTTCATGACTTTTACACTTTTGATGAGTCAGTTATTTTGTAGAATATCCCTTAATTTTGGTTTGTCTGCTACTTTCTCATGATTAAATTGAAGTTTTGCGTTTTGGCAAGATTACCACAAAGAGGTGTTACTGCCCTGCCCTATCAGTGGGTTACATGATGTCACATTATTAACTTTGAACACTCAGTTAACGTGACATCTGCTTGTTTTTGTCACTATAAAGTTAAAAATTTTCCCTTTGTAGCTGAATAAATACCTTGAGGCAGATACTTGAGACTCTATAAATATTCTTTTTGAACTTTCTCCCTTTGACTTAAGCATCCGTCTATAGATATACCTGTCACGGTTATTACCATAGTTTGACTACTGATGATTTTGTATTTTCCTTATTCCTTCCACATTTGTAAGTCATATTTTTTCTGTAAGGGAAAGCTGTTTTCCTTCTCTGCTTATGTATTCATTTATTTATGTCTGTGTAGACTCCCAGACATTTCTTTTATTCTATGAATTATAGTTCAAATTATTTTTTATTTTATTTGCTTAAATTGTTTCAATTTTTTGTCTTTGGGAGCTCTTTTAGATTGGCTTCTGTTTCTTTTAGAAAAGCCCTCATCCTTTTTTCAAGCACGTTCTTGGTTTTTGGCACCACAAGATGTTCCAGGCTCATCTTGTATTTTCCAATCCTGGAATCAACTGCAGAAACCCGGAGCAATGGTATCAGAGAATGTATTTGGAAACCAAGATCTGAGCCGTAGGTGTAGCATTGCTACTTCGTATCTGTGCTCCTAGGTCCTCTTAGGATACGCAGGCACATACCCTTATTTATGTCTATACTTCTCTGTCTATATTTCAAAATCCTTGACCTCATACCAATCCTCCGGTTCCAATCCAACACCTCCCTTTTTCTTATTTATACCTTCTTTCCCCAACAGGGAGAAACCTGGCTTTCATGTACACTATAGTTAATTATTTGTTCTAGTGTACACATCGAGTAATTTCAGAATTGCTTAGGATTCTAAAATGGATTTACCTAGAGTATGTGTGTTTGTTTACAGTTCTTTTTATCTTTAGCCTTACAGAATCCAATGAAAATACCTTTTTCCATGGTTATTTAGGTAGGTTATTTTCTTTCATGTTGCCTTGTGTGGTTATATTATTTGTTTGTAATACCATTAGGTTGATTTGTTATTATTTGTATTCCACTTGAGGGTTGCTTCAAATTCTGGTTGACTTTATTTGTTCTTTAGGTATCTGAAACATGACTGTGGCTTTAACAGACCTAATTAGATAGAAAAGGTATATACTCAAAGAAAGTTACTCCATTCTCATTCCTACCACCCTGTTCCCAAATCCCCTCTTTTCCTATCCCTTTTCCCACCCATCTCCTTTAGATAACCAGTGTCTTTAGTTACTGGATTGCCTTTCTTGTATTTCTTTTACACAGATGAGTAAACATGTCTCTATTTTCTTACGACATTTCTTTCTTATATGAAGTGTAGAAAGGTAGCATGCTATAGGTATTTTTTTGAACATTTCTCTTTTCCCTTAACAATATGTACTGGAAATACTCCAGATCAGTGCTAGAGATCTTTCCTTATATAGCTATATAGTATTCCACTATGTGGATGTGCCATAGTTTAGCAAATGCTCTCCTACTTATGAGTATTTAGACTGTTCCCAGGGGACACCTGGGTGGCTCAGTCAGTTAAGCATCTGCCTTCAGCTCAGGTCATGATCCCAGGGTCCTGGGATCGAGCGCCATATTGGGCTCCCTGCTCAGTGGGAAGTCTGCTTCTTTCTCTCACTCCCTCCTAACCCTGTTCTTGCCATCTCTTTCTTTCTCAAATAAATAAATAAAATCTTTTAAAAAAACAAACTATTTTTTTCATGTTTAGTATAACTTTGAGCGGTTAGCTAACCTCTCTGTGCCTCATGACCTCATCTGTCAAATAGGCACAATATGTAGTATCTTACAGGTCTTTTTGGTAAGGATTTTGTAAGAGTATGCACTTAAAACAATGCCTAGCCTGTAATAAGCTTTCTGCTAGCTAATATTTATTATTACCTTTCTCTACAATAGCCACATTATTGTTCTTGTAAGAAATGTCTTTTAATATTGCTTTTCATAGTAAATTTAGAAATATGTATTTATATGCTAAGTTTAAAAGTAATAAATGCTTATTGTATTAAATTTGAAAAATAAATAAAAGCATAAAGAAGGAAAGAAATATTACCAAATATATAATGTGATTATAAATGGCAGCTTATGAACTCTTATTTGCCAGGAAGCTTTTTTTTTTTTAAGATTTTATTTATCCACTTGGCAGAGAACAAGCACGAGAATACAAGCAAGGGGAGCAACAGGAAGAAGGGAAAGGGAGAGACAGGCTCCTTAGCAGGGAGCCTGATGTCAGGCTCGATCCCAGGATGCTGGGATCATGACCTGAGCTAAATGCAAAAGCTTAACCAACTGAGCCAATCCAGCACCCCTTGCCAGGGATCTTAACTATATTTTAAAACTTAAAGTAAACAAAAAATATATTTAAAAATTTTTATACTGAAATCAACGGGTTGTTTGCCAGGTCTCAAAAAAAAAGTTGTCTGACTATAAATAACATGACTTGAAAAGGTGTTATGATCTGGTTTATGTGCAGCCTATCAAAATGAGAGCTGAAAATACAAACCAAAATGCTGTTGAATCTTATCCCTTTATTTCAAAGTTACTACACTTTGAATAAATGTATCTTGAAAGTATCTTGATAACTAACAATTATTTATATCCTTCCAAGCAGCTCTTCTCCAGGTGTGAGAAAAGAACCTGATGTGCCTGTGTTCTTTCCGAATTCCATGCTGGCAGAAAATGTAAGCATGTGCTTACAGAGTGGACCAACAGAGGGTGCCAGTAACCACTCTGTAACATCAGGGGAACCAAAAATTGAGCAAGTAATGCAACCCTTGCCTCATCAACCTACAGATAATCAGAAAATATACCAGGATTTATTGGTAAGAAACAGTAATACATTTCATCTTTTCTGAGATGATTACTTTTGGGTAGACTAGTTAAGCCTCTCCTTTCTTTAAACTGATTGGGACCTTGATATAAAAAGATTTTCTCTAAATTAATGACACATAATTATTTCTTTTAGCTCTTCGTGATTATGATAACCTAAATTCAGTAAATTTGTATAAGCATCCCAGTCATCGGGGGTTAGATAGCCGGGGAAAATCATAAAACAAAACAACAACAACAACAAAAACAGAGTAAAGTTAGTACTAGAAAAAATAAGGAAAAATTTGCAGGAAGTTGGAAAGTAGGAGAATATCTATGGTAATATTGCATTCAGGTTAAGAGATTCTTATTGAATACTTAGTCTAAGAAAGTGAACTAAGTAAAAAGTAAAGTAAGTGAACTAAGTAAAAAGGAGTGTCTGGGGGGCTCAGTCCGTTAAGTTCAACTTGGTTTCAGCTCCATTCATGATCTCATGGGTCATGAGATTGAGCCCTGCAGTAGGCTCTGCACTCAGTTAGGAGTCTGCTTGAGGATTCACTCGCTTTGCCTCCCTCCCAACACCCCCTTTTCTTTCTCTTTCTCAAGTAAAATCTTATTTTTTAAAAAAGTGAATAATATAAAGATAAGTATGATAGTCTCTGCTCTTGAGAAGCAAGGGGAAATAACACATGGATACCAGTAGCAAACAATTATAGGACAGGCTGAGAAGTGCTGTAAACAAGGCAACGTGGAATAAAAAGGATAATTCTGGTTGGAGGAAATGGTCATCTAGTCATCTTGGAAAAATTAGAATGTAAACTAAGACTTGAAGCTTAAATGACCCTGGCTGTCACTTCCATCCGAAGTGTAGACTAAGGAACATTCGATTTCTCCATACTTCGTAGGGCTCTAAGTATTCATCAGTGAACACATACTTGCTGTTTGCCTGCTGGGTCTTTTACTGGTGCTAGCAGCTGTGTGCTCAGGGAATGAAATGCGCTCTAATATCAGGAAGGCAGAGGTAGTATCATAGGTCATTCACATTCTGAGGGAGAAAAGAGAGAAACCAAATTCTGAAAGGAATCTGAAGATCTAATATATAACTCTGAAACATTACCATTTTTCAAATGAAAGCGTGATTTAAAACTTTTGTTTATAGTTCCTATAAACCCTTGAAAACACTTGAAATATTATTCAAATGCCTCTAAAGCTGTTAGCTTTAAAATGAACAAGTTCTGAGCATTCTAAACTTCCTCTAGGGTCTGATAAAATCATTCATTGAGATGGGCTTCCTTTATAAAAAACCCAAAATATAAAAAATTTTCAAATGTACTTGATTCTTTGTAGAATTTGGCTAGTCATTATTTTGCTTTTCCCTGGCCTTACTTATGCTGCTACTTACAGTTTTGTTTCCTAAGATTGCTAATAGTGGTTTTTCAAATACATCTTTTTTCTTTTCATCAGAGTCAAGTGAACCACAGACTGAATAACTCCTCCAAAGAGACTGAGCAGCCATCGACCAAAGCAGTAATTATCAGCCATGAGTGCACCAGAACACAAAATCTTTACCATACAAAGAAAAAAAAACGTGATTCAGGTCTGGTAGACAAAGATTGTGTTCTTAATGCAACTCTTAAACAACTAAGAAGCCTTGGGGTAAAAATTGATTCTCCCACTAAAGTGAATAAAAATGCACATAAAGTGGATCACGCCAGGTAACTTTCAAATTTGTTTTACTTCTTTATTTATTTTCATAATTTTATTTAAATTGTAGTTAATAAGCATACAATGCTGCAATATAGGTTTCTGGAGTAGAATTCAGTGATTATCACTTATAAATGATACTTAGTGCTTGTGACAACAAATGTGCTCCTGAATACCCTCACCCACGTCCCTCCATTAACCCTGTTTCCTATCTATCTTTAAGAATCTCTTATGGTTTGGGGCACCTGGGTGGCTCAGTGGATTAAGCCGCTGCCTTCGGCTCGGGTCATGATCTCAGTGTCCTGGGATCGAGCCCCACATCAGGCTCTCTGCTCAGCGGGGAGCCTGCTTCCCCTTCTATCTCTGCCTAGCTCTCTGCCTACTTGTGATCTCTTTCTGTCAAATAACTAAATAAAATCTTTAAAAAAAAAAAAAAGAATCTCTTATGGTTTATTTTCCTCTTTTTTTCTTTTTCCTTCTGTGTTCGTTTATTTATTTCTTAAATTCCACGTATGAGTGAAATCATATGGTATTTGTCTTTCTCTCACTTATTTCACTTAGCATACATTTTAGCTCCATCCACATCATTGCAAATGGCAAGATTTCATCCTTTTTGATGGCTGAGTAATGTTCCATTTTATATATATATCACATCATCTTTATGCATTTATTGGTCAGTGGACCTTTTGGTTCTCCATAGTTTGGCTATTGCTGATAATGCTGCTATAAGCATCAGGATGCATGTACCCCTTCGAATCTGTATTTTTGTATCTGTTACGTAAATACCTTGTAAAGCAATTACTGGATCATAGAGTAGTTTTATTTTATTTATTTATTTATTTTAAGATTTTATTTATCCATTTGACAGAGATCACAAATAGGCAGAGAGAGAGGAGGAAGCAGGCTCCCTGCTGATCAGAGAGCCCGATGTGGGACCGGATTCCAGGGCCCTGAGATCATGACTTGAGCTGAAGGCAGAGGCTTTAACCTACTGAGCCATCCAGGCGCCCCGAGTAGTTTTATTTTTAACATTTGGAAAAACCTCCATACTGTTCTCCAGAGGGGCTGCACCAGTGGCCACACCATTTTGCTTTCCCACCAACAGTACATCTTTTGTTTCTTGTGTTGTTAATTTTAGCCATTCTGACAGGGGTGAGGTGGTATCTCATCCTGGTTTTGATTTGTCTTTCCCCGATAATGGGTATTATTATTGAGCATCCTTTTGGGAAAGTGTCTATTATGTCTTCTGCCCATTTCTTAACTTGGTTATTTTGTTTTTTGGATGTTGAGTTTGATAAATTCTTTGTAGATTTTGGTTGCTAACCTTTATCAGATATGTCATCTGCAAATATCTTCTCCCATCCATAGGCTGCCTTTTAGTTTTGTTGATTGTTTCCTTTGCTGTGCAGAAGTTTTTATCTTGATGAGGTCCCAATAGTTCGTTTTTGCTTTTGTTTCCTTGCCTATGGTGATGTGTCTAGGAAGAAGTTGCTATGGCCGAGGTCAAAGAGGTTTCTGCCTGTGTTCTTCTCTAGGATTTTGATGGCTTCCTGTCTCACCTTTAGGTCTTTCGTCCATCTTGAATTTCTTTTTGTGTCTGGTGTAAGAAAGTAGTCCGATTTCATTCTTCTGCATGTTGCCATCCAGTTTTCCCAACACCATTAGACTGTCTTTTCCATCTATGAATGGTCTTTCCTGCTTTATTGAGGATTAGTTGCATCATATAGTTGTGTAAAACTCGTTTTAAAAGATGAAAAAATTGGGGCACTTGGGTGGCTCAGTTGGTTAAGCAACTGCCTTCAGCTCAGGTCATGATCCTGGAGTTCCAGGATCGAGTCCCACATCAGGCTCCCTGCTGTGTGGGAAGTCTGCTTCTCCCTCTGACCCTCCCCCCTCTCTCATGCTCTGTCTCTCTCATTCTCTCTCTCAAATGATAAATCAATTAAATCTTTAAAAAAAATAAAAGTGGAAAAAATTGTAGGGGGCGCCTGGGTAACTCAGTCTGTTTAGTGTCTGTCTTCAGCTCAGGTCATGATCTCAGGGTCCTGGGATTGAGCCCTGCATTGGGCTTCTTGCTCAGGGAACCCTGTTCTCCCTCTGCCTATTGCTCCCCATGCTTGTGCATGCCCTCTCTTTCACTCTGGCAAATAAATACATTTTTTTAAAAAACATGAAAAATATTTAGATGTATTATAGCAATATCATGAGAAAAGGTATAAGCTTTCCACTCGATTCAGTTACTTCATAATTTATTCAGGGCCTAGTAGGTGTGTGATAACAAAGAGACCATCTCTACCCTATAGTAGGAGAGTGGGTTTTACATACATAAGAGATACTGTTGGATGTCTCCTAGGTAAAGATGCCAATAAAATGCTCTGGGACTCTTGAAAAAAGAAATGAATCTTACTCATTTCTCGTGTTTGGAAGGTCTTCCTGGAGATGATAGGGTCTTTGTCAGCTATTGGATATTCAGTTACACAGTTGTGCCATCTAAAAGGCAAAAAACATTCCTTTCCTTAGGAATGTGTTTTGAACAGTATAGTCATACAAAGCTTACTCATTGCTTACCAGTTACAGTTGACCATGTTCTTCTGTTCAGATTCCTCTTTAACAAAGATGACTTAGCACATATTGGTTTTTCAAACCTGAAAGTTATATAATTAAGATTAGCATGTTTTCTGTTAATTACTTTTATTGTTTTCTAGTTGCAAAAGTAATATGGTTTCATGATTTAAGAAAGTATTAAATAGCACACAAGAATATCAGGTAAAATGTAAAAGCTCCCACTCCCCGAATTCCTCAATCTGAACCCCCTGCCAAGGTTACTTAACTGTTTTTTTTTTTTGTATTCTGTAGAAATGTTCCATGCATGTTCAAGTGTATATGGATGTGAAGAATATTGCAATTTTGTTTTGTTTTGTTTACTTAACATTATGTCTTAGATACTTTTCTTTATAGGTATATGCAGTTCTTTTGCATGCATTTAAACAGCTGCATGATATTCTCTTGTATCCATGTATGATAAGATAATGAACCTGTCCTCTGTTAATGGACTTTTAGGCTGCATCTCTTATTTCTTATCTCAAACAATGCTAAGTAAGCATCATGCTATAGGAGCTTGTACAAGTATATTTGTTGGATAAACTCTTAGAAGTAGGCAGGATCAAAGGATATGTGCATTTAAAGTTTTAGTAGTTGCTGCCATTGCTCACCAAAATAGTCGTACCAATTTACATTCCTACCAACAGTGTAATAGAGTAAGGCTAGCATTTTTAAAGGTTTTAGCTCAATACTGTGAAATAGAGGCCACATAATGTATGTTAGAATATACAAATCACCCTGCTATCTGCGTGGAACACTGTATTTTGATGCGGTGCTGGGGGCAGTGGGGGTTAAATAATTATTTCTTCAGATTGGTTACCTAGTTTTAATGTCTTTATAGTGACACATTGGAAATCATAAATTTCCAGCATATAATGAACCTGATTGGTATTTTAGATGCTTTAGAATGAAATGGAAAGTAAAGTCTTTTTGATTTATCAATGGGGATAGTCATTGTTTTAATCAGGTTTATTCTGTTCTCCATTTAAATAATCTACATTATAAATTTATACTATGAAAAGTATACATGCTCAGAGTTGCTGTTTTAGAAAATGTCATCTGAACTTATAATAACATCTGAAAAAAATTAGCTTTTTAAGAAATAGTTGCAGTTTACTATATATACATTAAAATTTTTAAGTATTTTAATATTGTGGCCTATACCCATTTTTAAAATTTGATTATGTGAGTTGAAAAACCCATGGATATATTTTCATAGATGGAATTTTAACTTCATATAAGATAATTTTCTCAAGGAGGTGAAAGCCAATATGAAGAAAATTGTTTTCAGTTCAAAGCAATATGTTAAATTAAGTATTTCCATAGAGGAGTAGGCTGGCAAAAACCTAACAGTAACATAGCTATATCTTAATATGAAAAAAAAATTTTAAGTTTTATTATACGGTATAAGTTGTATAAAATATTGTAGAGCTTTGGAAATAGAGTTTGCTATTTGTTTTGTTTTCATTGTCAAGGTAATATAAACTTACTTTGTGAAATGTAGGGAAAAAACCATATTCATACCAAACTCATTTATTATTAAAGCTTTACTTTTTCTTTTTTATTCCTTTTCTAAAACAATTTTATTTTGTTTTTATTTACTAGAGAGAGAGAGAGCATGAGTGAGGGGAGAGGCAGAGAGAGAAGTAGACTCCCCATTGAGCAGGGAGCCCAATGTGAGGCTTGATCCTAGGACTCTAGGATCATGACCTGAGCCAAAGTCAGGCCTTAACTGTTTCCTTTGTTGTACAAAAGTTTTTTGTCTTGATGCGATCCCAATAATTTGTTTTTGCCTTTGTCTCCCCTTGCCTGTGGTAACATGTAATGTAAGAAGCTGCTTCAGCCAAGGTCAAAAAAGTTTCTGCCTGTTTTCCTCTAGGATTTTGATGGCTTCCTGATTCATATTTAGGTCTTTCATCCATTTTTAATTTCTTTTTGTGTATGGTATAAAAAAATGGTCTACAATATCATTTTTCTGTGTGTTGCTATCCAGTTTTCCCAACGCCATTTGTTGAAAGAGACTGTCTTTCCACCTATGGAGAGTCTTTCCTGCTTTTTTCTTTTTCTTTATTTTTAAAAATTTTTTAAAAGATTTTATTTATTTGAGAGAGAGAGAGGGAGAAGCAGGCTCTCCACTGAGCAGGAAGCCTGATGCAGGGCTCCATCCCAGGATTCTGGGATCACGACCTGAGCCGAAGGCACACGCTCAGCTGACTGAGCCACTCAGGTGCCCCTCTTTCCTGCTTTTTCAAAGATTTAGTTGACCATATAGTTGTGGGTCCATTTCTGGGTTCTCTCTTCTGTTCCACTGATCTATGTGTCTGTTTTTTTGCTAGTACCATACTGCCTTGATGATGACAGCGTTGTATAGAGCTTGAAGTCCAGAATTAGGATGTCACTAGTTTTGGTTTTCTTTATCAACTTTTCAGTGGCTATTCAGGGTCTCTCTGGTTCCATACAAATTTTAGGATTATTTGTTTCAGCTCTCTGAAAAAAGTTGATGATATTTTGATAGGGATTGCCTTAAATGTGTAGATTGCTCTAGGTAGCATAGATATTTTAGCAATATTTGCTTTTCTAATCCATGAGCATGGAATGTTTTTTTTATTTCATTTTGTCTTCCTCAGTTTCTTTCCTGAGTATTCTGTAGTTTTCTGAGTACAGATCCTTTGCCCCTTTGGTTAGGTTTATTCCTGGGTATCTTATGGTTTTAGTCAATTGTAAATGGGATCAACTCCTTTATTTCTCTTTCTTCTATCTCATTGTTGGTGTACAGAAATGCAGTTGAGCTCTGGGTATTGATTTTATATCCTACCACTTTGCTGAATTCCTGTATGAGTTCTAGCAATTTTGGGGGGAAGTCTTGGGTTTTCCACATACGGTATCATGTCATCTGTAAAGAGTGAGAGTTTGACTTCTTTGCTGATTGAAATACCTTTTGTTTCTTTTTGTTGTCTGATTGCTGATGCTAGGACTCCTAGTACAGTTTTGAACAGCATTGGTGATAAGGGGCATCCCTGCTATGTTCCTGATCTTAGGGGGAAAGCTCTGTTTTTCCCCACTGAGAATGATGTTCGTTGTGGGCTTTTCATAGATGGCTTTTATGATATTGAGGTATGTTCCCCTATCCCTACACTGAGAGTTTTAACAAAGAAAGGATGCTTTACTTAGTCAAATGCTTTTTCTGCATCTGTTGAAAGGATCATAGGGTTCTTGTCCTTTTATTTATATATTGTATCACATTGATTGTTTTGCTAATGTTGAACCATCCTTGCAGCCCAGGTATAGATCCCACTTCTTAGTGACTAATCCTTTAATGTACTGTTGTATCCTGTTAGCTAGTATTTTGGTGAGAATTTTTGCATCCATGTTCATCAGGGATATTGGTCTGTAATTCTCCTTTTTGGTAAGGTCTTTGTCTGGTTTTGGGACCAAGATAATGTTGGCCTCATAGAAAGAGTTTAGAAGTTTTTCTTCCATTTCTTTTTTTTTTTTTTTAAATTTTTTTTTTTATTTGTTTGAGAGAAAGAGAGATCACATAGGTGGAGAGGAAGGCAGAGAGAGAGAGGAGGAAGCAGGCTTCCCGCTGAGCAGAGAGCTTGATGCAGGGCTTGATCCCAAGACCCTGAGATCATGACCTGAGCCAAAGGCAGAGGCTTTAACCCACTGAGCCACCCAGGTGCCCCTCATTTCTATTTTTTGAAACAGCTTCAGAAGAATAAGTATTAATTCTTCTTTAAATGTTTGTTAGAATAGCCCTGGGAAGCCATTTGGCCCTGGACTCTTTATTTGTTGGGAGATTTTTGATTACCACTTACGTTTCCTTGCTGGTTATGGGTCTGTTCAGGTTTTCTATTTCTTCCTGGTTCAGTTTTGGTAGTTTATAAAAGTCTCTAGGAATGCATCCATTTCTTCCAGATTGTCCATTTTGCTGGCATGTAGTTGCTCATAATATGTTCTTATAATTGTTTGTATTTCTTTGATGTAGCTTGTGATTCCCCCCCTTTCATTCATGATTTTATTTATTTGGATCCATTCTCTTCTTTTTGGTAAATCTGGCCAGTGGTTTATCTATCTTATTAATTATTTGAAAGAACCAGCATCTAGTTTCCTTGATCTATTCTACTGTTCTTTTGATTTCTATTTCATTGATTTCTGCTCTAATCTTTCTCAGTTTTCTTCTTTTGCTGTTCTTTCTCTAGCTCCTTTAGGTGTAAGGTTAGGGTGTGTATTTGAGACCTTTCTTGTTTCTTGAGAAAAGCTTGTATACTTGTATTGTTACATACTTCCCTCCTAGGACCACCTTTGCTGACTCCAAAGGTTTTGAATAGTTGTGTTTTCATTTTCATTTGTTTCCACGACTTTTTAAAAAAATTCTTCTTAATTTCCTGGTTAACCCATTCTTTAGTCGGATGCTCTTTAGCCTTCATGTATTTGAGGTCTTTCCAAATTTCATCTTGTGATTGAGTTCCAGTTTGAAAGCACTATGGTCTGAAAATATGCAGTGAATGATCCCAATCTTTTGGTACCAGTTGAGACCTGATGTGACCCTGTATGTCATCTCTTCTGGAGACTGTTTCATGTGCATTTGAGAAGAAGGTGTATTCTTTTGCTTTAGGATGGAATGCTCTGAATACATCTGTGAAATCCATCTGGCCCAGTGTGTCATTCAAGCCCCTTGTTTCCTTGTTGATCTTCTGCTTAGGTGATCTGTCCATTGCTGTGAGTGGGGTGGTAAAGTCCCCTACTATTTATTATTGTATTATTATCAATGTGTTTGTCTAATTTTGTTATTAATAGTCTTATATAATTGACTGCTCCCATGTTAGGGTCATAAACATTTATAATTGTTGGATCTTCCTGTTCCTTTAATTATGATATAGTGTCCTTCCTCATCTCTGACTACAGTGTTTGGTTTAAGATCTAATTTGTCTGCTGTAAGGATTGCTACCCTACCCTACCCTTCTTTTGATATCCATTAGCATGATAAATGGTTTTCCACCCCCTCACTTTCACTCTGGAGGTGTTTTTGAGTCTAAAACAAATCTCTTGCTGACAGCATATCTATGGGTCTTACTTTGTTATCCAATCCAATACCCCGTGTCTTTTGATTGGGGCAATTAGCCCCAGTTTGCATTCAGAGTAGCTATTGAAAGAATTGGATTTAGTGCTATTGCATTACCTATAAAGTTGCTGTTTTGTGTGTTGTTTCTGTTTCTTTCTGGTCTGTGTTACTTTTGGGTTCTCTCTTCCCTTAAAGGATCCCCTTTAACTTGCAAACTGGTTTAGTGATCACAAATTCTTTTAGTTTCTATTTGTCCTGGAGGGTTTTTATCTCTCCTATTTTGAATGATATCCTTACTGGATAAACTATTCTTGACTGCATGTTTTCTCATTTAGTACCCTGAATATATCATGCCTATCCTTTCTGGACTTCTAGGTCTCTGTGAATAGGCCTACTGCCAGTCTAATGTTTATATCCTTGTAGGTTATGGACCTCTTATCATGAGCAGCTTTCAAGATTTTTTCTCTGTCTCCAAGATTTTCAAGTTTCACTATTATATGTCAAGATATTGACTATTTTTATTGATCTTGAGGGAGGTTATCTGTACCTCCTGAACTTCAGTTCCTGTTTTCTTCCCTAGATTAGGGAAGTTCTCAGCTATAATTTGCTCCAGTATACCTTCTGTTCCCCCTTTCCTCTTCTTCTGGGATTCCAATTGTTCTAATATTGTTTTGCTCTTTGGTATCACTTACCTCTCAAATTCATCACTTGTGATCCAGTAGTTGTTTCTCTCTCTTTTCTGCAGCTTCTTTATTCTCCAGTAGTTGTTTATCTCTCTTTTTTCTCAGCTTCTTTATTTTCTATCATTTTGTCTTCTATATCACTAATTCCTCTTCTGCTTCATTTATTCTAGCAGTTAGAGCCTCCATTTTTTATTGCATCTCATAGCCTTTTAAATTTCAGCTTGATTAGATTCTAGTTCTTTTATTTTTCCAGAAAGAGATTCTGTAGTGTCTTCTATGCTTTATTTTAAGCCCAGCTAGTTGTCATCTTGAGACCGTGCTGTTCCACCTAGGATTCCACTCTGTTTAGCCACCTGAGCACCTTTCAGGCCCCAATGTCTGTCACTGGAGCAGTTACAAAAGTTTTGATTTTTGTGCTCCACTGCTCTGTCACTTGCAGGTAGCCAGCTGGTAGAGGCCTCCTCTCCTCAGCAGTTTATCCTCCCATATACTGTGTCAGATTCACTTCTCTGCACCTCCTACCTTACAGAACGTGGTTGCTTTTCTATTTGTAGAGTTGCAGCTATTCTCTTAGATCCCTGGTTGAATTCGTAGATGTTCAGAATGATTTGATGGCTATCTAGCTGAATTCCTGGGACCAGATGAGACTAAGGTCTCCTGCTCCTCCACCATCTTGGACTATCTCCTATGCAGTATTTTTAATTTAATCCTTAACACAGATAGATAGGTAGACACTATTACTTCTGTTTTATAGATAAGGAAATTAAGTATCAATTTGCTCAAGTCCCCATATCTGTGATTTTAGACCTACTCTTCTCTAATTCCAAAGTCCATAGTTTGTTTTTTGTTTTGTTTTGTTACTGTTTTGCTCTATTGCTTACTGCTTATTTAATTTTGTTGGGGTCTCATGGCAATACAGTGTTTGCTGCTTTGTGTTTTGACCATCCTGTGTCTGCCAAAAATATATTTATTTATTTATTTATTTATTTATTTGCTCCACACTGGTAAATAATGTTTCCAAGTTGTTGTAACCCTTTCTAAACATCAACTTTAATAGGGATATAATAATCCATTAAGTGGGACATAGCATTGTTTACCTTACCCTTCCCCTCTTGTCATAACTGAGAAGAACTTGTGAAGTTAGTTACAATTTCTTACTTAAATTACTTTTTTTTAAAAAGATTTTATTTATTTACTTTAAAGAGAAAGAGTGAGAGAGAGAGCATGAGAAGGGAAAGTGTCAGAGGGAGAAGCAGATTCCCTACCGAGCAGGGAGCCTAATGTGGGACTCGATCCTGGGACTCCAGGATCATGACCTGAACTAAAGGCAGTCGCTCAAACAACTGAGCCCACCAAGGTGCCCTTTAAATTACTTACTTACTTATTTATTTTTAAAAGATTTTCATTTTTGAGTAATCGCAACACCCAGCACAGAGCTCGAACTTACAACCCCGAAATCAAGAGTCACATGCTGTACTGTGTGAGCTAGCCAGGCATCCCAGTTTCTTCCCCTTTTTTTGAAGTGGGCTCCATGCCTAGCTTGAACTCACAACCCTGAAATTAACACCTGAGCTGAGATCAAGAGTCGGAATCTTAACTGACCAAGACAGTCAGGTGCCCCAATTTCTTACTGTTTTAAATGTTGTTATGATGAACATCTTTTTCCAAAGATTACATTTTTGTTTAGTTTTCGGATTATTTCCTTAGAGACTCAGAAATGGGAAGACTAAGTCAAAAAGGTCAGAAAATGTTAAAGCTGTTGCTACATCGCTTTCTGAAAGAGTAAAGTTTTACAGTCTTAGCAACTGTATATCTTTCACCAGTACTTTCACTTATTTTACTTTAATAAATATATATTGAACTTTTATTTTGAGCCAGCCCTGAGAGATATCATGGCATACAAGTTGAAGACATCTTTGCCCTCACAGAGCTTATAGTGTAGTGGAGAAGACACTAAGATAGTCAACTATAATATATTCTGTTGTCTCCTATGAAAAGGATAGATACAGTTTGTTATAGAAGCACATAGGAGAGATAACTAAAATTGCCCTTTTAAAAGATATGTGCTGGGTGCCTGGGTGGCTCAGTGGGTTAAAGCCTCTGCCTTCGGCTCGGGTCATGATCCCAGGGTCCTGGGATCGAGCCCCGCATCGGGCTCTCTGCTCAGCAGGGAGCCTGCTTCCTCCTCTCTCTCTGCCTGCCTCTCTGCCTACTTGTGATCTCTGTCTGTTAAGTAAATAAATAAAAAAATCTTTAAAAGATATGTGCTAATTTAGACCAAATATATCTTAACCCATTCTTAGTTAATTAATTTATTTCTTAATCTGTTCTTAATTTATATTTTATTGATTATTAAGAGTTCTACAAACTATTATGATTAAAAATGAAACTGGGACACCTGGGTGGCACAGTTGGGTAAGTGTCTGACTCTTGGTTTTGGCTCAGGTTGGGATCTCAGGGGCATGAGATCAAGCTCTCCATCAGGTACCATATCAGTGTGGAGTCTTGAGACTCTCTCCCTCTGCTCCCCCCAATCAATCAATCAGTCAATCAACAAACAAACCTTAGAACCTTAGAAAACAAAGGTTTTAAAATGAAACTTACCCTGAAACTGTTTCTAACACCTAGAAGTCAGATTTTGTCTGTCATTATTACTTAGACTGAGAGAATACTCCAAACATAAGACCATCTAAAGCGTACCTGTTTAATTTACATTGTTTCACAGTTTGTCTTAAACTTATTTTTTTAGTATAAACTGTCATTCTCTACCCAATTTCCAGCTTACTCAGCATTGGATATGCAAGGTTCCTTGCTTTACTTCTATGTGGAATACTTTTTCTCCTTTCTGCCTGCCAGATCCTCTTATATGTCCTTCAAAGCTGAACTCAGATGACACCTCCTTAGTCAAGGTTTCCTGGACCCCTCATCCGAATATTGATGTTTTTACTCAGAATACCTTGTTCCCAACAGATTATAGCATGTTCTTGTGATAGTCTTTCCAGCAAGATCGGGAATTTTATATATCTCTGAATCCTCTTTTCTCTTCTACTTTTTTTTTTTTTTTAAGATTTTATTTATTTGACAGATAGAGATCACAAATAAGCAGAGGCAGGCAGGGTGGGGGGAGGTTGGAAAGCAGGCTCCCCGCTGAGCAGAGAGCCCGATGCGGGGCTCGATCCCAGGACCCTGGGATCATGACCTGGGCCGAAGGCAGAGGCTTTTACCCACTGAGCCACCCCGGCACCCCTGAATCCTCTTTTCTTCTACCACATTTGGTAGGCCTCCTATGAGTCATTTGCTAAATTAGTGAAATCCCACTATTTGGGTCATCACTGAAGCTTACAGTAAATGCTTTATGTTTAGCACCTCTGTAGAATTTATTGTCAGTATTTATGGTCTTATTATCTTTTAACACATATGAGTATATAACTGGTATCCTTAAAGTTCATAAGACAGTTATGTAGAATTGAAGGTACATTGTGCTTTAGAAATAGTGTTTTAAATTAGTTTAGTATTCTAAGAAAGTACTATTTAATTCTTACAATCTGCACCATTCTCCCTAGTTCTCTATACCACCTATTCTTTGTCATTATACCTATGTGAAAACTTATTTCATGTTCCAGTTCTGGACTTCAGGAGCAGGTCCTACCACCAGATGAGTAGCTGAAACAAGGGAAGGAGGATTTCCTTTCTTTTCTTTTCTTTTTTTTTTTTTTTTTTTGTTTTAAGATTTTATTTATTTGAGAGAGGGAGCATACATAAGCGGGGTGGGGGGGCAAGGAGGAGGGAGAAGACGACTCCTCGCTGAGCGGGGAGCCCCAAAGCTGGCCTTATTCCAGGACCCTGGGATCATGACCTGAGCTAAAGGCAGACGCTTAACAACTGAGCCACCCAGGTGCCCCAGAGATTTCCTTTCTGCTTTCCTGTTCCAGAATACTGCAAAGATTAGACAGCAGAGCAATGAAAGAAAGTCTTAGACAACCCTAGAAATTGTGGGGAACATGGAGATTGTGGTTTTGGTGTCTGGCAACAGCCTTTATAGGTAGATTTCCAATTCCTTTCAAATTCGAAACAGATCTTAAGCTGTCTCTTAGTTGCTTCCTTCCTTTCTACTTATTAGTTGAAAATTCCAGGTAGGATAAGTAGGAGGTGACTAATTGGGATTCAAACAGGACAATAAAGTCAAGGTTAGTTTTCATCTTGAAGAAAGTTGGAATGATTTTTGAGCTTCCCTTAATTGTCAGGCTGTGACTCTAATATACAAACATCAATGGATTCTCATCATCCTTTTGTGACTGCCTATATAATGAGATTCTACCATAGTATATTTGGGCGCAAGGCTGTGAGGATTTGTTTAGTGGAATTGGCCTCCTTTTGCTTCTCATCTTTAATTATCCTGGTGTTTATATGCACTGGTTCTGAGGATTATTGATTTGTTTTCTTTTCAAAGTAATAATGTTTCCCCAAACCCAAATTGAAATTAGCGAGCTGTGTTGCACAATGAAACTTAAAGAACCTTCTAAACTGATATTGACTGATTTACAGATTTATATAGATTCTTTAGTTATTCTATCAAAGAAAATCTAATTCAAATTAGACCTTCTTTTTCTAAATTATTTAACATTTTGAACTAGAAGTTTTTGTCTATTCAAATTATTTAAATTAATATTATCTCTAGAGCTATTATACCTATATATATTTTTTAATGGGTACAAGTCTCCTGGTTCAGTATGCTGATTGCTTATAATTTTGAAGAAATAGGCAAAAAAAGTAGAAAAAGATTTTATAGTCAGAAGATAATGCCACTATGAATATTTCATAAAAGAATAATGTCTAGGGGCACCTGGGTGACTCAGGCAGTTAAGTGTCTGCCTTCGGCTCAGGTCATGATCCCAGAGTCCTGGGATCGAGCCCCAAGTTGGGCTCCCCTGCTTCTTTCTCTCCCTCTGCTGCCCTCGCTGCTTGTGCTCTCTCGCTTGCTTTGAAATAAACAAAATCTTAAAAAAAAAAAAAAAAGAAGAAGAAGAAGAATGTCTAGATAAATTGGTATCACTTCCATTGTATTAAGACAGTCTCCAAAGCAGAAAGTACCAAGAAGCTTAAGGAAAAATTACAAGGTGGTTAAAAACCAATATTATTGAGCATATAGTTCCATTTTTTGGTGATGACATCACTGGTTTCAGGAATATTAATGGTTGGAAATAGCTTCTTCAGAATTTCAGATGCTTCTCAGCATCTGAAATACCTTGTCATTATTTGGGTTTTAGAGAGTTGGTCATATAGACAGTGGCTGGCATATATAAAACAGCTTCATTGGCTAATAGGGAAAGTCATATCATAGTTTTTGACCGGAATATAATGTTTACCACAACAAATGGTACACAAAAGATTCTAACTTTTAGGGAACTGAAGAACTGATAGCAAAATACAAGTTGCTGAATATAGTGTAGTGAAACAGTGGTTGTAGAGCCCCAGAGAATAAGACAGACCTGGGCCTAGCTCTTCAATTCCTAGCTGTTCAGTTAGGAAAAGCAGTTAAAAATCTCTATTCCTTAGTTTTTTCAACTGTAAAATCAAGATAGTGGTACCTATTTCTTGTATTTGTGTAATAAATATTTAATGAGTGCCTATTATGTACCAGATAGTGTTTATAGCTACCAAGGATATTGATTGGGGTGGGTGTGGGGTGTTAAAAATCCCTGCCCTTATGGGGTTTCATGAACAAGTTAGATGATGAATAAGAAGTGTGAGTTAAGAGGTTCCTGGGTGGCTCAGTGGGTTAAGCCTCTGCCTTCATGATCTCAGGGTCCTGGGATCAAGCCCCACATCCGGCCCTCTGCTCAGCGGGAAGCCTGCTTTTCCCTCTCTCTCTGCCTGTCTCTCTGTCTACTTGGGATCTCTCTGTCTGTGACATAAATAAATAAAATCTTCAAAAAAAGAAAAAAGAAATGTGAGTTAAATATATGAACTGCCAGTAAATGATACAAATGTGAAGTGATGGAGAGTGGAGAATGAGAATGAAAGGGAAGATATCTCTGAGAAAGGTTTCTGTGAGGATTAAATGAGATACTGAATGTTTAGCAGAGTGCTTAGCATATAATAAGGCATCAGTAAAAATTAGAAGCTATTATTGTATTTATGGTATTAAAAAAAAAGGCAAGTAGAATTGGTTAATATTACTGAGATAACACCAATCAAAAGAGAGTTGAAGATTATATCTAATGAAAGAAAATTAGTGTATACAGAGATACACACACACTAGTCCATATCCAGAGACCGGTTGATATTTTTTATTCAAATGGAATCTCTTCGGGACGCCTGGGCAGCTCAGCTTTTAAGCATCTGCCTTCGGCTCCAGTCATGATCCCAAGGTCCTAGGATTGAGCCCCACATCGGGCTCCCTGCTCAGCAGGGAGTCTGCTTCTCCCTTTCCCACTCCCCCTGCTTGTGTTGCTGCTCTCACTATCTCTCTCTCTCTCTCTCTCTATCAAATAAATAAATAAAATCTTTTAAAAAGAAAAACAAGCAAACAAACGGAATCTCTTCTACCGTGAACAATTTAGTATTCTGAGCTACTCACAAAGCTTGTAAATGGTACATCATCAGATGTTTTTTCTGTTTGACTTTATTTTTGTTTTATTTTACCAAAATTAAATGACTTTTCATTTTGGAGTGTTGTGTTTCTTAAAAACATGATGTATGTATAAATTTGGAAAAACTAGTTTGCATTCCACTTTCAGTCTTTGAGTCGGGGATTATCTTCTAGTTTATCATGTTTATCTTTTGAATGTATCTAGATCATTAAGACTTAGATATTCGAGCACTCAGCTAAAAAAGCTGAAGACCTTTTGTTACTTTCATAGAGTGGAATATATATTTAGAATAACACAATTTTGGTACTCAAAATAAGATAAATGATGGCCTACTCCTTTTTTCTTTCAGTGTGTTGGCATGCATCAGCCCTGAAGCAGTGATTTCTGGATTAAACTACATGTCATTTGCTAATGTTGGCATGAGTGGCTTAAGCCCCAGCGGTGTGGATTTGAGCATGGAGGCAAATGCTATAGCTCTGAAGTACTTAAATGAAAATCAGCTGTCACAGCTCTCTCTCACTCGATCAAACCAAAATAACTGTGATTCATCTTTTAGCCTTCTGCATATTAATACAGACAGAAGCACTGTGGGGCTTAGTTTAATTTCACCAAACAACATGTCATTTGCAACCAAAAAATATATGAAGAGATATGGACTCATACAAAGCAGTGACAACAGCGAAGATGAAGAAGAGCCTCCAAACAATACTGAGAGCAAGAGTGAACATTTATTGACTCAGAACCTTACATCCACACCTGAACAACTTGACTGTCAGAAAGAGCCTTCTAGGAATGCCCGTGAAATCATTAATCGTTATGACTGTGAAGCCG
The DNA here is from genome assembly GCF_011764305.1 of Mustela putorius furo. Classification (NCBI taxonomy): domain Eukaryota; kingdom Metazoa; phylum Chordata; class Mammalia; order Carnivora; family Mustelidae; genus Mustela; species Mustela putorius. Next base: position 36,830,192 of record NW_025422005.1, on the reverse strand, counting down.
GGAGCACCCACACAGACACGCCAGTATTGAGAAATATTACAAATGATGTTGTTCAGCCAAAAGCAACGCAGCAATTGGATGAAAACCCAGCTTTCTTACTAAAAAACCATAAACCAAGTCCTGCAATGAACCTCCGAACTGGAAAAGCAGAGTTTACCCAACATCCTGAGAAAGAAAATGAAAGGGACACCCCAATTCTTCCCAAAGGTTTGAAACCTGAAACTTTAAAGCAAATGAGTAGTATGAATTCAGTAGGCACCTTCTTAGATGTAAAGCGGCTCAGACAGTTGCCAAAATTATTTTAAACCTTAAACTTGCCACCCTCCTGTTTCAAGGATGGGGGTCTCTCTTGAAGAGGCTTAGGGAATCCGGAGCCTTTGGTAGTTTGGGGGATACCCTCAGCATTCTAGGGGCCAGTCTGTTCCTTGGTAGCAGCTGACTGCAAAGAGCTGAACAGGTGACCCGATGGTCGGTGAGATGGTGCGAGCGTAGAGGAGGGAGAAGTGCTCTGTTCACAGAGAACCATTCAGCATCCCTGCAGCCGTTGTTAAAACAAATCCTGAGATCACTTATTTGGACAGATATAGGTAAACCAGTACTATCCAACTCTGAATCTGAACTGCTGTTTTATACTGTAAATTGTGAGAAGTAACTCCATTTTCCTAGAGTGTTGCATCTCTCCATCTGCCCAGTTTCACCTGAAATAACGTAAAATAAACTTATCATGACCCTGGCTAAATTAGCTAAATCAGCCCTTATTGAATTTAAGGGGAAGGTTTTATTTTTAAAAATAACTTTAAGATCTTTTATACAATGAGTATATATGTTCTCAATTAAGATCATATTTGTTAAAATCTGTGGAGGTGGATCTTTTACAGTCTGGTGGTTTGATGTTAATGTAACATTTTCAGCTTATAGCACTAGCTATCACAAAATAAGAAAATTATTGAACATAAGTTGTTTTATAAACTTTGAGTATTTCAAGTGTTTTCATATTTTTTAATAGAACTTAATAAAAATGTCTAGATTTACTCTTTTCCTCTATAGCATATCCATCTCCCCTTGTTATTAAAAAACTGATTTGACTCCCCAAAACTTAAAAAATAATAACACAGTTTAGGTATACCCTTTACCCAGTGACCCCACAATTATGGTATCTTACATAACTGTAGCAAATGATCAAAACCAAGAAATTGACATTGGGTGTGATATTAGTAACTAAACCACAGGCCTTGCAGGTTTCACAGGTTTCTACATGCACTCATTTATTTACTTTTTGGTGTATAAGTGTGTGAAATTTTGTCACTTATTACAGACTTGTATACCCTCCACCGCAATCAGCATACAGAACTGTTCCATCACCACAAAGAAACTCCCTAGTGCTGCACCTTTAGAATACAATCCACCCCCCAGCCCTAATCCCTGACAACCAATGGTCTGTTCTCCATCACTAGAATGTTGTCATTTTGAGGACATCAATATAAATGGCAGCACAGTGTACAACTTTTTGAAATTGGTTTTTACTAAGCATGAGGTCCTTCAGATCTATCCAAGATGTTAGTGTTACTTCCTTTTTTCTCCCACCTTCTTAAAAATAAAGTTTTTAATTTTTATTTCTAAATATAAATGGAAAAAGCCCTCATTGACTTGAGAAATAAAGCTCTTCTGCTGAAGTTAACTTAAGCTGTGGTTGCCTTGTACCCAACTTTGACATGTAAGCTGGAAAGAAGGGGACTTTGGATCTCTAAGTACTTTCCAACTCATCTGGGCCTTCTGAGCTAATAATCTGATAGAACAGCCCATAGTTTGTAAGCCAAAGTGTAGTGACCTGGTGGCTTTCTGCTGGTCCCCTCTGGAGCCCTGACCAGTTGCTGCCTGTTGCCCTGCAATGTTGCTCTTTCCAGTGAAAAGTAAGACATGGAAATAGCAAGGAAAAGAAATCTGTGTCTTCCCTTTGTTTCCTTAGGTAGGCATCATTTGGCACATTAGTTATTTTATTAAAGAGCATAAAAACCCACTTAAAAGTTTCACTAGAGTCAACTTTTAAGAAACGGAATTGTCAACGCCACTTCACATGTGCTATACTTAATGTTAGCCCCCAATACCTCACCCAAGAAGCCAGTGTGGGCACAATTTATACTGCACATGATTAAAAAACCTGAGAGAATTCTAGTAAATTAGCTGACAGCCTCATTAACTCTACCATTATCACTGGGAACCCTGTCATTTTCACAGCAAATAAGAAGCTCTCTGTCTGAACAATAAAAACTGAACTTGAGGCTTTTTAGGCAAAATCTAATTCCATCCCTTCTGTTAGCTACATCTGATTTAAGGCCTATGATAAGACACTTAAGCAGTTTTGGAGACTGAATTTAGACTGCAGACAAATTCAATGAAACGTGTCTCTTTCTACTACATGCATGTTTAGAGAAGAGGTGACCATCAATGAAGCCTCCTTTAGAAAGTTTTCTGAGAATGTTTTACTCTGGGAGCAACTGGGTGGCTCAGTCAGTTGAGTATCAGACTCTTGATTTCAGCTCGGGTTGTAATCTTAGGCTCGTGAAGTCGAGCCCTGTGTGGGGCCTCGTGCTGGGTGTGGAGTCTGCTTGAGGTTCTCTCTCCTCCCTCTGCCTCCACGCCACTGCCCACATGCCCTCACGCTCACACTTTCTCTCTCTCTCTCTCTCAAAAAAAAAAAAAAGTTTACTGTGTGAAGTTATTTGGTAAATTCATTGCTATGGTGGCTTTCAGGTATCTTTGAGCAAAGCATGAGTACTGGAAAAATTGGATTAAAAGACTGGATATGATTGCCTCTCAAGTGATATCTGTCTGAATATTTTTCTTTCATTCAGTCCTGTAGCATACCATTTATAGATACATGGGTGCTATTTCAAATGAAATAAGGAAATGATGGAGCTTCCATTCCTCAGCTTCTGGAAAGCAAACCCACTCATCTAGGTCCTGGCCAACTGGCCTCTCTGCTTTCACCAAACATCCCCTCTCTGAACCTCTGAACCCTTTGCTGCCTCATAACTCTATGCTCACTTATCCTCTGCCTTACTCTTCCCGTGCTAACCTGCACAGAAGTAGATACAGACATATTAGACATAAACCTTGCCTTTGGCCAGCTGTGAAGACTAAGGAAAAGAGATACACCCCAGAAAGAGTCATACCACAGTATGAGACCGGTGAAACGCTGAAAGGAGTGATGGAGACTGGAAGGATCACAGAAGCGTAATCATGACAGCTTCCATCTTTTTAGGGCCCCTGTGTTTACTGGGTGCTGTGCAGAGTACTCCACATGCATTGATCGATTCATTTAAGTGTCCTTGCTGACCCCAGCTGATGACTGTTATTCTCACAGTTAAGGGAATAGCCTGAAGGAGATAATTGACCTAAGTAAGTTGCTAGCAGAGATGCAAGCTCAAGGACAATCCCAGAGTCCAAGCTCTTACTAAGCCACTGAGAAATCCAACTTCTCTGAGGCCTGAGGAATTCCAGAAGAGCTTCCTACAAGAAATATGTTGAGCTGAATGAATGATTCCAAATGCTGCAGTCAATGCTGTTTTGGGTATGTGCTATCCTCCAAGCTGCCCTGCCTCATTTGGCCCCAAGAAGGAGTCCTCTGGCCCTTAAGCCAAGACCAAAAATTACTATTTTCTACTCAACAGTCCTGAAGTAGAAAACCCCAGCTCTGTCAATGTTAGAGTTCACGTCAATGATTTTACATCATGGTAGTCGACTGAGTCTACTCTATGAGCTCCAGAAAATTAGAGAAACAAAAGAATTTTCTGTGCTTTTATTTTCTAGATGTTATGAGGCCAGAACCTTTTCTACTTCCCTAGATTAACTGAGAGGGCTTTGTGCCTGTGAAATAAATTTAATAGTAGTGTCTTGGGTTTGTAGACTGCTTTGGATTTTTCAACGTGCTTTCTGACATACTTCCTCATACAATCCTCACATCCAAAACCAGATTGAATCATGGATGGAAGGCATCATTAGCCTCTTTTTACACATAATGAGAAAGACACAGATAAGGTACAACTGGGTCAAGGTCATACATATAGTTAACGAGAACATCAGCCTTGTCTTCTTCCATAGCATCCAGACCAGCAACAGCTTCTTCATTCTTCCTCTCCCCACCAGCACCTGTTTTACTCCTAATCATTCAACAGGTATCCAGCGTTGATTCTGCTGGGCACTCAACTAGATGCTGAGCACAAGGTGATTAACAGGACAAACTTGCCCATGTAGGATCTCAGTCTAACCGGGGAGAGTCCTGCAAATATTAGCAATACAGTGAGGTCAGCACTCATTTAAAAAAAAAAAAAAAACTCTATGATGTGTGAGGGTATATGAAGAGGAGCTGGGAGGTGGGGTAATTCTGAGAATGTTCTAGATTTTTCCAGAAACTTGTAGGAAGAATAGGGAAGAAAAGGGAAAGAAATATTATTTCTGATAGAAAGAACAGCTTGTTTGGAAGCCTGGAGATACGAAGAGGCACAGCATTGGAGGAAGGAATTGGGGTCAGGAAACCAAAGGAGAAAACATGCAAGTAGGAAGAATACTTCACTGAGTCAGCAACAGTTGAGTTTCTCTTGTTACTCTGCCCTAAATTCTATGACTTTGGGCAAGTCACCTCTTATCACTAGGCTTCTGTTTCCCAATTTTTGAGGTGAAGGGTTAGCCTATCTATCTGGCATTCTGTGATTATGAAACAATGATGCAGAAATACAAGGTGTGAGGAGCGGTTTGCAAGTCCAGAGGAGGGAGAGGCTTCTGCAAGAGACAGCATTGGAGTTAGGCCTTGAAGGATTTTGAAGGATTTCCACAGTCACAGATAAGGAAAAGGAAATTTCCCTACTTTTTATAATGCTTAATATATTTCACAATTTAAAATGAAAAAGAAAATTTCATTTTCTCCACCAAAATGTTGAGTGATACCTGTTGTAAGGGGTATCAACATGTCTTTCTCTAGCTCTGAATTATGTAGTCCCTGTATTTAAGGAGTTCAAAGTCCAGCATGGAAGGAAACCTCAAACCCATAAAAAGGGGCTTTATGGTTTGGAAGCATGGGTGAAATTCCCTATCTCCTCCCCATCCCCCAAACCGGAACTGTCTGGGTCACAGAGAACATCCTCAGAGGAAATCCTGTTTTCCACTTCCTGGTCAGAGGCTGAACTCCAGGAAAAGGATGGATTTGGGGAGAGCTCTGTGTCCTGCCTCTTCATGGGCGGTCTGAGGCTAGGAGGACGAGAGGGACTAATTAAAGAAACAATGGAAAAGATGATGTCAGGTATCTGAGTGTGTCATAGCTGCAGGGCCCTCAGAAATCATTTGGTCTTCCTTGTACAAATGAGGACATTGGGGTCCTGAAAAGGGACTTGCTCAAGATCACACACTTAGTAAGCACAGAGCTGGGACCAAAATTCAGGACTCCGGACCATACTACCATATGCCATGGTATCTGAATCGGTAAGTTAGGTATCAAGCAACAACCTAGGCCCTTCCTACTTTTCCTTTATACCATAAAGGGAAAAAAAAGGCAGCGTCTGTACACATAAACACACACACACACACACACACACACACACTTCCCAGCCTGCTTGGTTTGCTCACATGGCTTCCTTCGCCCAAACCCTCCATGGGTTCAAAGCCCTGTGTATATCCTTCAAAACACAGCCTAAAAACTACCCTGCCCCACATGCCCTCCTCATCCTATAGGAAACCTTCCCAAAATCCTGTTGTGGACCTGAAATTTTACTCCTTTGACTTTACATAATTAATTCTCTCTCTGATCCTCTCTTTGTCCTCTTACAGATCTATTACAACCAACAAGTATGTTGGCTATGTGTCCCCATGACTGGGAGCTCCTCAAGGTCAGGGACCACATATGATCCCCTTGTCCAGTGAAGAGTCACAGGGACAGGGTCTACTGACCATCCCTGCTATATCTGGGGCCTTGTGCTAGACCCCGGGGAGCATAACCAAGGAAGCAAAGACCCTGTTAGAAGACCCTGCTGTTGTACAAATGCATTTTTGCGTGCCTAGACACACACGTGCAAATCTTATTCATATCTATCCAAGTCCTACTCAGAACCTCATTTAGACCTCACGATAATCCTGCCAAGTGACGGGAGCAAATGTGTAGTTTCACCTGCAGACACACATCGTCCTCAGTGAAGTAACAACAGTTTACTGAACGCACTTGCTCTGTTCTAAGCCCTCTACATTTGTTAACTGAGTCCTCAGGACAAATGTTAAGAGGCAGATACTTTTACTATTCCTTATGTCATGGGCTAGAAATTAGGAACAGAGAGGTTAAGTAACTTTCCCCCAAGGTCACACAGTCAACAGGAAGAACAAGGATTCAAATCTGGCAGTCTGGCTCCAGAGCCATTGCTCTTAACCTGAGCACTGTGTCAGGATTCTCCCTGAGAGGAAGTGGAGACTCAGTGGTAAAGTGATGTGCGCAAGGTCGCACAAGTGAAGTTGGGATTTGAACTCAGGCCTGTCTAGCTTCAGAGCCCATGTTATCCTTCCCTTCCCCTTTTTCTCCTCCTCTTCATCCTTTGGCAACAGCAGGCACTTGAAGGAAGCACGACTTTCAGTTCCCTATAGCCCATGTTCCTACCTTGATAAGATGATGCAAGGTCATAGATGCTTCTTGGAAAGGAAGCAGGTACATGGACCATAGCTGAGTCACTCCTGATGAGGGGTTTGCTCCAAACCCCCAGAATCATGCTGAAGAGGCCTGCGCTGTGACACTCAAAACCCCCTCCCCACCTGTGCTCCCTCCCCACTGAGCACAGAGAGTACACGCAGAGACCAGAGACCAGGCCTTCAGGAGCCCCATCCACATGAAGGCCCACATTTCCTGGGCTTCCCCAGGAAGGGGCTGTGACTCACAGCTTGCGTCCTTGTAGAGTCATTTCTCTCTCCTAGTAAGGACCATACAGGACACATTTGCACATTCCTGTGACTGGTTTCTAGGGCCGGGGGTGCTGGCCAGCTGGGCTTCCTCTAAGTTCATGGCCTAAGTTCCTGCTGGGTGGTGTCCTTCTCCCTCGATTTCTTTCTCCAGTTGTGCTACTCTTCATCCTTCAACATACAGTTGCAGGCTGCTACTCTGTCTCTATGATACGTTGGGGCATAGACAAATCAGACCTGGTCCCTGTCTCCAAGGGGCTCATTGGGGGTACAGAATCCCCCTGCTATCGGTGTTTGGCACTGTATTAGAGGGATGTTTAAGGGACATGGGGGAAAAAGCTAGAGGCAGGAACTTCTGCTCTCCAGGAAGTCCCAGGGAAGCCAAAGTCCTTGGCTCCCTCAGTCTGCCTAAGGAGATCTCCTTGGTGTCACCTTGTCCCTCTCCCTCTGCCACCCAGTGTTGCAGGACCCCAGTGTACAGTCCTGGGGAAACAAGACCAGGGTAGAACTGACCCGGGAAAACCAAAATACTCCGCCTTGTGCTGAAGGCCTGAGATCATGGATAAGATTCCAGTTGGCTCTTTTCCATTCTCCCGAACCTCATAGACATAAGCCTCAGCTCCTGGCAGGTAGCCCAGGTGGACTCTGGGTCCTCTCATATCCTTGGCAGTCCCCACAGGGCCCAAAATTACTGTTCAAAAGTGTTTGTTTAAAATGAACAAATAAGCAGGAGCCATGCCCACTATACAGATGAGGAAACAGTTCCAGAGAGGGTGGAGAGTTGCTCTTCCACCACAGCTTTCAGTAATCGAATGAGAAGGAAGCCAGACTTCTTAACCTAGCGCAGAGCATGCTATCCAAGAAAGGGAATAGGTTTCCGGGCACTTACGATATTGTCTGGCACAAACTAGACACTTTGCAAATGTGGACTAAAGGAATGATGAAGCTGGGCAGGCATGCATTTTGGATAGCCCTGGCCCGCTGTTCTTGCCTTATCGACCACAAAGCCCCTTCGTATAACTTGAGGGACAATCATACTGCGCTTCTCACTGTCCCCATAAGTACCCTTTCTCTTCCCACCACTGGGCCTTTGCACCTACTAATGCACTTCCCCTCATCTGACCGGGCTACTCACAGTCCAAGATAGATGACACCAGTTTTGCAGAGTCTAGCCTGATCATTCCCAGTGAGAGCATCCAACACGCACGTGCAGACAGACAGACAGACACACACACTCACACAGTCTCTCCTGGGTTCCCAAAGCATCTTGCATACCCCTCTCTGGAAGAACATGTGTGAAGCTGCACTGTGATACTTGCTTCTGTGTCTTTCTCTCCCGTCTTAGTATCTGTAGGTCTGAACCCAGGGCCTTGTGTGGAGTAGAGGCTCACAACAAAAACTGTAGCTTCTATTTATTAAATTGTGCTCAGCTATGTGCTAAGCTCTTTATATATGTCTCATAGTGTTTCCAACAACCTTGTGAATCATGCGTTACTTTTACCCCCATTTTGTTTTATTTCTATTTTATTTATTTTTTAGAGAGAGCACAAGCCAGGAGAGGAGCAGAGGCAGAGGCAGAGAGAGAAGCAGGCCCCCCCGCTGAGCAGGGAGCCCAACTCGGGACTCAATCCCGGAACCCTGAGATCATGATCTGAGCCGAAGGGAGATGCTTAATTGACTGAGCCTCCCAGTTGTCCCCTTACCCCCATTTTAGAGATGAGGAAACAGAGATAGGGAAAAGTGCAGTGACTTTCTTAGAGCCACCAGCGACTAAGTACTTGAGGAGGAACTTGAGCCCCATGCGGTTGACCTTCAATCACATATTCTTATCCAAGCCATCAGGCTCAGTCCTGTGAGTAGGTTCCAGGCTGGACACACACAATGCAGGCCACACAGGGCCATGCAGGTGACAGGGCTTCTTGCCACGGCTTTTCCTGGGGACTCAGAGCTGTGTGAGAGAGCCGGGTAGGCCTGTGTGTCTCCTTAATGGCATCTTTTATTTATTTATTTATGTATTTATTAATGGTATCTTTTAAAAAACGCTCCCCTACCCTTCACATCCTTGTCGTCACTCCCGTGCTGCTGCCCCAGTTTGCTGGCCGACCGACTTGACGCTACGGGTCTGATTTGCTAGGGTGGGAGACGGGGAAGCAGGTTCCTCGTGGGGGCACTGGAGTTGTCACTGAGAGCCTGAGTGGAGACCCAGAAAGAGGAAGGAGGCGAAGATGAGAGCCAGATTAAAGGCAGAGACAGAAAGAAGAGCAGACCCAAAGAGTGAGAGTTTGAGATAGAGACAGCAGAGTGAAAGAGATGATAAGAGATAAAAGGGAGGGAGTTCTTGTGGTCCCCTCGCCCCCCTATTAGAGATGGGGAAACTGAGGGTCAGAGGAAGTGACCTTACTTCCTGGCAGATGTGTCTGTCACTTTTGCAAACACCATCAATTCAGTTCCTCTCCTGTCCTCAGATATCTACCCTGCTCCGGGGTCTGGCCCTAAGCAACAAGTGTCAGGCTGTCAGGCTGTCCCGGAGGGCTCTGGGGCACGCTAACGAGGACAGCAAGAGGGGGTGTCAGCACAGGATGGATCAGGGATGGCGTCCCGGACAGGATAAGACTGAAGCCTTAAAATGTTTGTAATCAACTTTACGGAGGCATGATTTATATACAATGAAATGCACCCATTTGAAGTGTACAGATTTTTGACTTTTGACACACATAGGCTTGTAAAAGCAGCACCATGAAAAAAGGTATAGAATATTTTCATTCCCCAGAGAGCTCCCCTCTGCCTCTTTGCTGTCATCTCTCCTGTCACCCCTGATCTGAACTCTGTCCTTACAGATTAGCTTTGCCTTTTCTTGAGTTCTCTATAAATGGAATCGGATGCAAGTATACTTTTTGGGCCCGTCCTCTTGCACTGAGCATAATGTTTTGGGGACGATTTCATATTCTTGCGTGTACCAGTACTTTGGTTTTTGTAACTGCTGAGTTGTGTTCTATTGCATGACTGCACCACACTTGATCCATTCACCTATTCATGGGCATTTGGAATGTTTCTGGGTTTTAGCTGTTACGACTAAAGCGTCTGTGAGAATTGGGTCCTAGAGTTCTTGGGGACATATACTTCTCAATTGTCCCAAGTAAGTATATGTCTATAAACTGTATATTTATAAGGAACTGCCAAAGAGTTCTTCAAAGTGGGTGAGTGATTTTTGCACATTTCCCTTCAACATATGAGAACTCCAGTTGCTCTGCCTCCTCGTCATTCCTTGCTATTATCAGTCTTTTACTTTTAAAAAATATTTTATTTATTTTGGGAGAGGCAGAGGGACAGAGAGAATCCCATGTTGAGCATGGGACCCATCATGGGGCTTGATCTCACGACCTGAGATCACGACATGAGCAGAGATCAAGAGTCAGACACTTAAACAACCGAGCGACCCGGGCAGCGCTATTGTCAGTCTTTTAAATTTTAAATTGTCTTTTAAATTGTTTTAGCTATTTCTTTTTAATATTTAGGGTCACAAAGGATTTAAAGTGGGTCATTATCACAGTGCTATCCCCTGTCCTCGTTTATGAAGTAGTTCTCTCAGTAGCAAATACACCATTATAGCTAGCAGGAATGACGAGGCCATCGGGTCCAAGCCAAGATGGGTGCCAACCAGCTGAGTGACCTTGGGTGAGCTGCTCCTGCTTCCTCAAATCTAAAGCTGGAGTCACACTGGCAGCCTGGCAGGGCTAAGGGAGAGGACATGGCAGAGGGGAGGCAGAAGCAGGGAGTGGTGCAGGCAAACATAGCAGGTGCTCAGGACCTAGAGCCCTTTCCAGCGGCCCAAGGGGCCCACCCACAGGTATGTACGCATACCCTAAGTCCTGGGCCTGGGTCAGTGACCACCAGCCACTATTTGCTAGCGAGAGGGCTGGTGGGGGTGGGGGAGGGCGGGAGCCCAGCACACACACTATCCTTTTCCAATGGCTCTAGGAGCAAACCTGTGGATGGCAGAGCTGTCTGGGCAACTCTGCTTGTGAGGACAGAGTTAAGACACTAACCCATTGCCTCTGGAGAGCACCCCTTCTCTTCTGAATGCTCCTGTAAGGGCTGTGGGACAGGGAGAGGGATATGGCTTCAAAGCATTAGGAAGCACAGTGTTTTCAAGGGTCTTCTGGTGGCCCTTTCAAGGGCCACCTGCAGGCAACAGCAGCAAACCAGAGCAGCAGTTCTCAAAGTTGGGGTAGCATGCGAATTACCTGGATGGCCTGTTGAAATGCAGACTTCAGGGTCCAGAGTCTCCCATGTATCAGATCTGGGGCAGGGCCTGGGAATTTGCATTTCTAGCAAGTTCCCAGGTGATGCTGATGGTCTACTTTGAGAATGTGAAATTAGAGGGATGCCCTTTATGTCCCAGGGAGCCGTGGCAGCTGTGCTGGGATTTGGTAGCACAGAGAGGTCTCTCCCCACCTTTCAGCTTGGAATTCCGTTTCAGGCCTGCTTGCGGGCAGGGCGAGGTATCTCTCAGAGCAAGGAACGAAGGGAGACCGCAGGGAACTGGGAGGGGGAAACCATGACACCTCCTCCAGTCCCTCTTAACCTTGAACACGTGGCTCGCAAAGTTGCTCAGCTTCTGTGCCTCAGTTGGCTACCTACAAAATGGAGGTCATGGCAGCTCCTATTTCTCTGGGTTGTTGTAGGATCATCTGAGTTAACACTTTTGAAGTGCTTAGACCAGTATCTGCTACATGGCACCACCACCTGTATGTCTTGGAAGGAAACCAGGCTGCCCACCAGCACGCACACCTCCAGCCTTCCCTCCGGAAAACAAGCTCGGGGGCGGAGGCGGGGGGGGGGGGGGGGAAGCTCAAAGATCCGCTAGAACCCAGAACCGGGTAGGAGGAAACACTTGAAAAAAATTAAAGCTTCAAATTTGGGGTTTAGGAAGAACCCAGCCTTTGGTAGGGGTATGGAGGGAGGTGAGGGACAGAACGGGGAGTGGCCACCAGAGCCGCAGGCACTAAACCCCGCGAGGCTGTTCCCTCCAGGCTGCTCCCCTCCAGGACCAGACTCCAGACTGACCTGTCTGGGTCCCAACCTCCCCTCCTCCCTTCACCCCGCCCCCCCAGCCCAGGCGCTCCGGGTTTCCTGCCGGCCCAAGGCCCCTGCTTGGGGCCGGCGGAGGAGGGGTGGCATTTCCTGGCGGGGCCATGGGCCACGTCACTCGCTCCTGGACGCTCGGACAGCGCGCTGACCGACAGGCACCAGATGCTATTTCGGGCGGTGCCCCGCTCAGTGCGCAGTTTCCGTTTTTCCACCGACCGTCGGAAACAGGGCTTGGGGGGAGGGTGTACACGTCACGAGCCCCCAGCTCCAGGCCGGGGTGGGGGTGGGGGACAGGTCCGGGATGGTTGCCAGACTGTCACAATCTGGAGCTTTACGAACAGAGGTGGGTGGTGAGCGTCACCTCCCCAACCGACCGATGCCTGGGCACATTCTCTGCCATGGGGCTGGCTCACAAGAGCTTTGCCTCTGTCCGTTGTTCCTTCCCTACAACCTGGTAGAGTCATTTAATGCCCCATAAGAGAATCCGAGAGCCTGCAGATGCCTCCAACACCTTCAAAACCAAATGCGGATTCTCTCCCTCTGTCCCTTTTACTCCAGGCCCCCATCTCCAGGAATGACACCAACATCTAGGCAAAGGAAAACCAGAAAGCCAGAGGGTTCCTGGATTTCTCCTTCTCCCTCCTCTCCTAAACCATATTCTTAAAAATTCAGTTTTGTATCCTAAATACATGCCATCTTCATCAGCTTCAGTCCACCACCCTCCAGTTGGACCACTGTATGTCAGAACTAGTCTTCCCACTTTCTACCCACCCACACCCCTTCTCCACCTTGCAGCCAAAGAGCTTTCCAGAAATGCAAATCTGATCCTATGTAGGACTATGCCCACTCTCAAACCAAATAAACAAAACGCCTCCCCCCAATCCTTTAAAATGACCACAGGCTTGCTCCAACCAGACTAAACTCTTCTGTTCCTTGCATGAACTTAAGGCTCTTCTGCTTCAGCCCTTGTCCCACGTGGAAGGCTCTAGATGTTCACTCTTCTACCCACCCTCAGATTGCATGCTTATTTTTTTAATTTTCTATAATAAGATTTTTTTTTTTTAAGATTTTATTTGGGGCACCTGGGTGGCTCAGTTGTAAGCGTCTGCCTTTGGCTCAGGTCATGATCCCAGGGTCCTGGGATCATGTCCCATATCGGGCTCCTTGCTCAGCAGGAAGCCTGCTTCTCCCTCTCCCATTCCCTCTGCTTGTGTTCCCTCTCTAGCTGTGTCTCTCTCTGTCAAATAAATACATAAATCTTTTTTAAAAATAAAGATTTTATTTGACAGAGAGAGAGCGAGAGAGAGCACACACACGCACAGGCAGAGAGAGGGAGAAGCAGGCTCCCTTCCATTCAAGGCTCAATCCCAGAAAGCCAGTTTCCTAGAATCATGACCAGAGCGGGAAGGCAGCTGCTTCACTGGCTGAGCCACCCAGGTGCTCCTGGATCCCACTCTTAGATCTCAGTCCAGGCATCATTTTCTCAGGGAAGTGCTCCCTGGCTGGGCTTTCTGATGGGAATAGCCAGCACCTATTTGCAAGGGCTCAGAGGTGAACTGACTTGCTCAAGGATGACAGCACTGGGCTTGGAACTCCAAATTACATGACTCCCACACTTTCAGTTAAGTGATACTGCCAGCAAAAGCAAAGGGGACCAGAAGAGGGAGAGAGGGAAGCCAACCCCACTGCAGGGAGGCTTCAGGGAGGAAGTGGCCAAAAGGCTGAGTCGTGAAAGATGGATGAGAGGTGAGAGGGCCATTAAGGGAGAAGGAGCAGCGGTAGCTAGGGCATGAGGGAGGGCTCGATTTAATACCAGTGGGTGAGGCAGGGCCGGGGCCATGGGGAGAAAGCAAGAGATGGGGCTTAATAGACCCAGGGACCCCTCCTCAAGGTCCCTGCCGAAGGCGGGTGTGGCTGAGCCAGGGGACGACTTGTGGCAAGTCCAGGAATTAAACTCTTTTCTGCAGACCAAGGATGGCCCTTCTCCCATGAGATTCTGTAGATGTTACCTGGATCCACAGGACACCCTGACTTCCACCAGAGAGCACAAAAGGAACTGAAGGGACAGCCTGCGCTGAATCAACCATATCTTCACACAGAGTCATCCTGATGGCAAGAAGGGGCCAGGACTCAGACTGTGACCACACTCTGGGCTCCATCCTTGACTGGGACTCAGTCTGGGACCAGGTGAGGGGCTTTTCCCTAGTTCTCAGGCACCAGACCAGAGCTCTGGAAGGACCAAGCATCCTGGCATGTTGGGTAGACTTGTGGACTGGGAACTGGATACTTGAGTTTGGCTCTCAGCTTTTCCTCCAATCACTGTGAACTTTGGCCAAGTCCTATCTCTCTGTGCCTTAATTTCCTTCCGTATAACAAGAACCAGAATTCCCATGCCATGTGCATATGGTGTCGTGCTGGGCTCTGGGCTGGGTGAGCTTCCATAGATTCTTATTCTAACCCCTTATTCTACCCCCCACCTTTTTGTGTAAGATTTATTTATTTGAGAGAGAGAAAGAAAGAGAGTGAGAGGAGCAGAAGGAGAGGGAGAGGGAATCTCAAGCTGACTCCACACTGAGCGTACAGCCTGACACGGGGCTCCATCTCACCACCCGCGCTGAAATTGAGTCCCTCACTCAACAGACTTCACCACCCAAGCCCCTCACCACTGACTTTTTTTTTTTTTTTATTATTATAGTATCAGGTAGGTATTATCTCCCCATTTTACAGACAAGTAAATGGAGGTTAAGAGCCAAGTGACTTGCAGGATTTGGGCTTGTGCTGTTTCCACTTCACCATAAAAGAATGAAAGCAGGTGCTTTCCCTGGGCTAAGTCCCAGTTGCCCACTTGACACTGAACCCAGATTTCTACTCCGCAGTAAGATCTTGGTCCTTCTAACGAGTTGAGCCCAGATCTCTCCTCCCAGCCTAGACTTTAGCTGCCCTTTTTCGTCACCTGGGCTCCCGAGAGGACTCTGAGGCCAAATTTGTTTCAAACCCAGGCTCCACCGAGTACTAGGTCTGTCACCTGGGTTAAGTTTCTTTGACTGTCCTTGCCACAGTTTCTTCATCTCTAAATGGAGGATAATAATAACACCTGCTTTTTAGGATTGTTTATGAGAAGGAAAGGAATCTGTGTTTGTAGAGTGCTTAGAATGGTGCTCCCATAGCAAGATTAAAATGTTTAAAATATTATGGGGGTTGGGACGTTCCCAGGTTCCGGGCTTAGCCTGGAACTCCGCAGAAGGGACATTTAAATCGCTCCGTTGACAACAGTTGTCCCTCCCCAGAGCCCGTGGATGTGAGTTCAGTTTATGGCCCTAGAGGGAAGCACGCTCCATTTTAGCGCAGAATAGAGCCAGGGCTGAGGAGGGTGAGGGGGGTAGGGAGAAGCGGGGAGCTTTCTGGGATGAGGAACTGCCCTTTGAAATGCGGGTGTCTAGGACACTGGAGAATGAATGCCAGGGAAAGGTTGGGGAGTGATGGTTTGGGTGTCAAAGGCAGGGACAGGGTTCTGGGGTGAAAGCCGCCTTAGAAAGGTGTCTGGAAGGCCCAGGGACTGAGGTTGCGGTGCCCGGTTCCCGAGAGGCTTCGGGATCAGAAATGGGGCTGGACTCGCCGAGTCCTAGACTGCGCGCCTAACTGTCTCCGTGGCGCATTCCGAAGCCGGCCCCAGCGCCGCACAACCAGTCTCCACTCCCTCCGGTGAAATTGCCAAATTAAAATGAATCATTTGGCCCATAATGGCCGAGGCGCTTATCGGGGGCGAGCGGACCCGCGGCAGTGCCTTATCTCGGCGGCGCACACGGCCCCGGCGCGCCTCGGCCCATGCTAACGAGGCCCAGAACGTGAGCGGGATTAGCGCGCGTCGCTGGAGGAGCCCGGGCGCGCGGGCGGACTGGGACGGGGACGGGGGCGGGGGCGGGCCTCCGCTCCAAGGACCAGGCCTCAAAATGGCCACACGCATCCCCCCGTAGCAGCAAAACGTGAGCATTCCGGCCTTTTTCTAGGGGAAAGCAACCTGCGGCCCCCCGCGGAACTCCCCATCAGTTCTTCTCTTCTATTCCCCGCTCGCAGAAGAGGGCTTCGCTCCTTTTCCCTGTGTTTCTTTCGATGGGGGGCATTTTCCACGGACGCCCTCCGCTCGCCGCCGCCGCCCCTCCCGCCTCGGAGACTCTCTTCCTTCCTTCCCCTTTTTCCTTACGCAATATACAGAAATGCGCGAGGCGGTGGTTGGTTTTCATTTCTTCTTGGTGGTTGTGTGCATGCGGTGGGATTGTGAGTGCGTGTGCGAGCCGTCGGCAATGCTGACTTCTTCCGAGTGTGGTCTTCCAGGCGAAGCGCTGTGTGTCTGAGTGTGATGGTGTCCGCGGTCTTTGGGCTGTTGATTTGGATTCTTTGAGCCCTCCTGCGTTTTCATCGCTGTATACGATTATGCTCGTTTTTCCTTCTCGACAAGAGTCTGGCTCTGCGTGTTGGGTTGTGTGGCTTTTGCGACTGTATTTGGGTGGTTTCGTTGTTGTGTCGGACATATGTGATCCTGATTACGTTAGATGTGTGTCCACGAGCGATTGCGTTCTGATTTCGTTGTATCGTGTTGGCCAGTGTGCGGGCCTGACCATGTCGGCTTGGAGGGCAGCGCTGGGTTGTGTTTACTTTGCTTCCCTTCTGTGGGGCTGGACCGTGTGTGGTCCTGTCCGTGCTGGGTTGTGTGCCTGTGTGCTTGTGTCCTTTAGAAGTGTATTTGCAGATCGGTGGGGGGTGGAGGGGAGGGCGAGCTGGAGATGGAACCGCAAGTTGAGGAGGCGGCAAGGGGGCGGGGAGAGGGATTTCACATTTTATTCCAAATTATGATGTATTCGGAATCCAGTGTTGGCTTGGATGGGCCGACGGAGCGCTATCCGCGGCTGCTCTGTCCAGAGGCCGGTCGGTGCCTCGGTGTTTGAGGGGTTTGTTAGCGAGTGGGAGGTTCTTCCAGGCTCGAAGCTGAGCAGCGCTCGCCGAGGCCCGCGCCTTCACGCCGGTAGCCGCTGGCTTCGGTTTCCGCCGCACCCAGGCTTCATCCATTTCTGGTCAGTTTCGCAGGTACCTCCGCGGGGTCTGCGGGAGAGGCCTGGAGAAGACAATGGGCGCATTCTCCGGGTTTCGCTCCTGGGGTGGGGCCCCTCGGGTTAATCTAAAAGGACACTTTTCCATCCCTTCCCCGGGTGAGCGGGTGAGCGACATTGCGGTGTGGGTCAGGTATCCGTCGCATGGGTGACCAGAGCCAGGCTTTGTGGAGGGATGGATCAGTGCTGCCCTCGCTGTATAAAAATGGATTTTGTTTTGCCAGTTATTGTGGTTATTAATGTCATCATCATCATCATCATCATCATTCTATTTAATTAAAGTAATCGTTGAGTAGCGAAGTGGCTTGTCCAACCATTTAGCTTCTTAGGAGCGATAACAAAGCAACCCGGTCCCCCACAGCCAGCTCTATTTTTTTTTAAGTTACTGGGTTTGAGGTAGGGAGAGAAAATGGAGAGAGGAACAGGGCACAGAGACGCTTTCATAAAGCAAAAATTAACTCGAACCTAAGACACAGGAATGAGTGGATTCCCCCCTCCCCCACCATCTAGATTGGAAGAGGAGAAAGAAAATCTCCCGCATTGGACTGAAACCCCAGGGAAGAATTATTCCTATATTTCCACCAAAGCCAGAGCAAAAAGGAGTCCTTTGGAATTAATCCAGGATTTCGATGTGTAATCATAAACTGGACAATTTAGGCAAAACAAATTAAATAAAACCCTTTGGAGAAGAAAAAAATGCAACCTAGATCCCCCTGTCTTACACACTGGGGAGCAGTATTGGACTTTATCCTTCTTGCCTTTGCCTTGTTTATTGCTGCAAGGAATTATTAGAATTCTCCTGTACTCTGAACACTGAAAAAATTAAAATCATTGTGTGGAGATGGTTGAAAGGAAGGTGGCGGCAGGCTTTTCTTTTCTTTCTTTTTTCTTTCTTTCTCTCTCTCTTTCTTTCTCTCATTGGTAGGAAGAAAAGAGGGGACCTAGATAGATCAGATATTTGCCACCCCCATCCTCTTGGATCCGTGCTGTTCTGACTCCATTCCTGTGGGAAAGGAGCCTTTACAATCGGGTTCTGGTTTCGTTTTGCACTAAAGGTGGGCGTGGAGAGAATGGGGACCTTGGACGTTCTGCCCTACAGATCAGGGTCTGAAAACCGGATTCCCCTTTTCCAACACACATTTACCCACCCAGTGGCGCTAGGCGTTTCGGCAGCTGATCCGGCCTGCCTCGGGTTCCCAAGCCAACCGCATAGACCCGTCAGTGCTTAGAAAACAAACTCGGCCACACTGAGCCAGACAACCCCGTCGGAGGGCCCGAAATTGTTCCCGCGGTCGGTGTAGACCTTAAGCTCCTTGTTGTTGTTGGAGTAAATAGTTATTCCTGATTGGTCAAGTGTAGGGTTCTTTTTTAAGGGGCCTGGGGGGAATCTTCAAACACCTGCAGGGTGGGGGCAGAAAGGCATTTGCAATTCCCTGGGCTGCTTGGTGAGGACAGGAGGTAATTCCCAGCCATTGACCCCCATTTCTCTCTCTCCCTCCCTCTCGCCCTCCCTCTTTCTCTCCACCCCCATCTTTCCTGGAAACTGGCTTTGGGCGCGGCAGACTGCTCTGGACCACACCGTGGCCTAACTGCTGGTCTCTCAGCGAGAGAGGGGAAAAGCAAAGATCCCCGTCCGCAGCTTGGACCTTGGCTCCCGCCCCTCTCCGGCGGCGGCGGAGTGGAGATCCTATTCAGAGGGGCCGGTTTCTCTAAATATGCCCCAGGTGAGTTTTGGGGAACAGTATTAGTGGAAACAGCGTCCAGGAAGACCTTGGGTTCCGGCCTGGGGTGGGGGAAGCTTAGGACAGAGGACAGTCCAGTCTACAACTGGGGGAGGGGATGAACCCAGAGCTGGGAATCTGGTATCGGTGTCTCTGTGACTTCTAAAGCCCTTTTCATTTTGATCCTGGGTAAAAACACCTAGCCAGACCTAGTTCCCCAGGCCGCTCCCATCAGTCCTGGTTCTGTGGGTGTTTCACAAGGCTCCTAACTTTGGCGCAGCTATATCCGGATGGTGCAGGCTGTGTGTGCCTGGGCCGCTGGCAGGAAGAAGGCCCAGCCACCCCGGCTAGCTAGCGCAGTCCCAACTCGGGTGGGCCTTGACTGGGGCCTAAGGCCTAGGGTGGGGCTGTGCTGGAGCACCCCTCCGCTCTCTCACTCTCTCGCTGTCTCCTAGTGGCTGGAAAGGTGGCTCTCTTCACTGGTGCTTTTGGTTCTCCAGCAGGCCTGGGGCTCCCCCAGGGGGTCATTCGGGTGTGGGTGCATTATGAAGGACAGGAAGCCAGCTAGCTCTTAACTCATACCAGGAGAGGCTGTTTTCATAGGAGAAATTTTCCCCTGCCGGGCATTGGGAGCTGCCCGAAACCTAGTGCCTGCCCCCCAGGAGCTCCTGGGATCCCCGTCTTGCTCAGACATAAGCGGAAATGTTGCGGCCATCTGGCAACAGGAGATGAGGATCCGGTGTTGGGGGCTTCGAGCTGGTTCTGGGTGACACAAAGACAGAGGACTTGTACTGGTCAAATAGTCTAGTGTCATTCTGTTCAAAAGCTTCTCCCCACTCTCTTATCTTCCCCAAATAAAAACAAATGAACAAACAAATATCACTTAGGCTTTCCTTCCAGTAATCTTAACGAAGCCAAGTGATGGGGTTTAGTCCCCTACAACCAAAGGTACTTATGAGTGCTCTGTTGGCTTTTTCTAGAGCATGGACCCCTCCCCTGGGTGATCCTGGTTGCTGAACAGCCCGCTAGGTTTTCCTAAGGTCCGGGGATGGGTGGGGAGAGGTCGGCCACAGACCCTGGGAACCAATCATATAGGTTTATCACAGGGAACCTGTGAGATATAGATATTTATAGGTGGCTGGGGAGGGCATTTGGGGCCAGGGTCAACTCATTTGGAATATGTGATCCTCTTGCCCCCCGGGATCCGTGCCTACATGAAGACTTGGAATTAATCAGAGGGTATAAATGTGTCATAAGGAGAGCTTGCCGCGCGCACAGTTTGTTTGTTACTGAGTTAGAAGCTGTGGCTGAAGCAGGTGTCACTGGGCACACAATGGTGTGTGAGGACAGTAAGGTAGGGTGCCAGGACTTTGGGGCTTGTCGCTTTGACCACATTGGTCAAAGGATAGTATATTATATTATATATATATTATAGTATATTATATTTGACCACATGGTAGTATATTACTGGTGCATTTCCCTGCTGCAGGGGAGCCAGGAAGACTGGACTAGTAAACCTCTGGTGCAGTGTCTTGGCAGTCCCATTCTGTGGATACGGATCTATTGTTTCCGCCATAGTCGTAAACTCACTTCCAGTGAAGCCTTGAGGACCCACTGCCTTTGTGGCTCTTTTCACCAGGTCTTGGAGAATTCTCTTATTTCCTGGTGAGCCCATGGAGTTGGCAGACCCAGGGCAAAAGCGCAATCCAAATGGCAATTCTCTGTCAGCTTGTGTGTGGCAATTTTGCTGAGCTCTGAAGGAGGTTTCAGAAGGTCAGGTCTCTCTTCTGGGGTGGGAGGACGTTTCTCAGGCCAGCCCCGGTCCAGAGTGGTGCAGTGGCAGCGCAGCTGCCATGAATGATTAGACGGAATCTGCTTGGGCTTGATTTTTGTGTATTTTCTGCTATGAAATATCCCAATCATCTAATTTTGAGACGAGAAACCCCATTTTCAACATCTTATAAAGCCTATTGATTTGATTATATATGTGTATATCTGTGTCTGTGTATGTGTGTGTGTTTATTTTATTAAAACAACTCAAAAGCACTCCCAGACTCCAGACCCAGAGTCTCCTGGTTTTTTGGTTTTTATTCTTTTGGGGCCCGGCTCCATGGGCATCCAAGCTGGGTGATGGAAGCCTCCACCCCTCTACCAGCAAGTGTTAGTGGAGAGTAGAGCCTCTTTGGTCACCCTGGAGTATGGTTTTGGAGAAAAGGAGTGTCCGCAGCCCCAGCAATATACTTAGGAGGGTGTATACAGGAGGATAATGTAGACAGAGTGAGATCGTAGTTCTGGTCTTGCTCTGTGGCTCTGTGGCAAATAGGTTCACGTGACCTTGGGCAAGGCAGTCCCCTCGCTGGCTGGGTCTCCTTGCCAATAATAATGTTTACTTGAGCATTTGAACGTGCTTTTAAATGCATTAATGAGGTATTGCTCCCATTTCCCAGACTAGACCAGAGGCAGGAGAGGGGGATGGAAGAATTCAAGGGCCTTCATGATATCTCTTCCCACTCAAGGGTGGGAGCTGAGACGCCCAGTGGCCTGGGGGTGCTCTGAATGCCTGGGTTCCACATCCACTTAGCCAAGCCTCCTTTCCACACTGCACCTCATTTCTGAGTCCTGCTGAGCTCAAAGAGGTGGAATGTGGAGGGGGAGGGGGATTAGGGCTAGGATCATCTCTCCCACGAGTCTCATCTCTGGTATGGTGGGGAGTAAAGGGCCACTGGGGTTTCCAGCAGCTGTGTAGAATACCCGGTGTATTTGCTTAGTGCAGACGGACACTCCCTGCGGGGGGGGGGGGGGCGTGAATATGTGTTGAAAAGGAGGGCAGGAGTTTCTGCCAGCTGTGGCACAGAGGACCCGGGGCCCTGCAGCCTCCATTCCCTGAGGTCTCTACTTGTTGAGAGGCAAGGGAGGTTCGAAAAGCACCCCACCTTCGCGCCAGTTTCCCCCGCCAAAACCAAAAGGGGGGGCGGGAGGAACACGGTCAGGGGATTTGTTCCCTCCTCTTCCCTTGCGGCCTGAGCAGGGGGACACGATGTTAGTTCTTTCTCGCCTCTTTCTACATTTCCTTCCTCCTTTTCCCCCCCTTCTGTTTTCTTTCGCTGGCTGTATTCCTTTTCTTCCAGTGCCTGTCGTCTTTTTCCATCTCTTGGGTCTCTGTGTCTCCCAGACACCCTCTCTCTTCTCCCAAACCATAGTCCCTCTTTCCCTCCTGCCTTCAGGCCCCGGGGTGGGGCGGGGGGGGGGGGGGGCGTGTGTCCATGTGGCACTAAGTCCGCCTCTTCCCACGTCTCGGTGCGCGAATTTCTCTCTGCCCTTCACCCACCCCTCGGTGGGCTGGGGGCGGTTGTAATAGCGGGCGTCCGCTTGTCTGTCTGTCTGCCCGCAGGATGACGGAGCGGCCGCCCAGCGAGGCGGCCCACAGTGACCCCCCGCTCGAGGGACGGGACGCTGCCGCGGCCGAGGCCCGCATGGCCCCCCCGCACCTGGTCCTGCTGAACGGCGTCGCCAAGGAGACGAGCCGCGCGGCCCCCGCGGAGCCCCCGGTCATCGAGCTGGGCGCGCGCAGCGGTCCGGGGGGCGGCCCCGCTGGTGGGGGCGGCGCCGCGCGGGACTTAAAGGGCCGCGACGCGGCTGCGGCGGCCGAAGCGCGCCATCGGGTGCCCACCACCGAGCTGTGCAGACCTCCGGGGCCCGCGCCCGCCTCGGCCCCCGCGGAGCTGCCCGGCGACGGCCGCATGGTGCAGCTGAGCCCGCCCGCGCTGGCGGCCCCCGCCGCCCCCGGCCGCGCGCTGCTCTACAGCCTCAGCCAGCCGCTGGCCTCGCTCGGCAGGTCAGCGCCGCGGCGGGACCGGGACGGGAGGGACTGGCGGGACGGGCGGGCGGGGTTGGGGGGAGCCCTCGGCCCAGGCGTCCCTCCTGCCCCTCGGAGCCACCGCCTTCCTCCCGACGGCGCGGAGTGGCGGGAGCGCAGGAAGAGAGGGGGTGCTATGAACCCAAGGGCGGAAAAGCCCGCGCGCCAGAGTCCGAGCGCCAGCGACTGGGGGTCCTCTGCGGGCGTGTGCGTGTGCGCGGGGCCGGCTGGGGGGTGCAGAGTGCATGGGTGTGCGGAAGCCCGAGAGTGGGTCCACGCCTTCGGGAGTGCGGGCTGTGGCTGCCAGTGAGCAGAAGCACGCTGGCCGCGCTGTATGGGGTGTGTGTGTGTGTCTGTGTGTGTGTGCGCGCGCGCGCGTGCTGGGGTGTCGTGTGGACCAAGTGTGAGCAAGAATGCTTGAGTGTGAGCAAGAATGTGTCTGAATGCACTCACCGTGCAATTCTTCTGGAAGCTGCCGTCCTCGGTGGACAGGTAAGAGATAGGGATCTGAGGTTGCAAGAGGGCTCCCTCCCCTGAAACCGCTACAGGGCCTATGTGGGGAGCGGATTCCTTCCTCCCCTTCTGAGCCCCTATGCCCTTAGCTTCCGTCTCCGGCTGGGGTCTGTACCCCACTCCTGTTAAGGTGTCCGTTCCCCTGCTGGGGCCACTGAGATGGTGGGGAGATGGAGGTAGGTTTGGGGTGGAGACAGGAAGATGAAGCAGGGGTTGACAATGTGGGGCAGTTAGTGAGTCTATGGGAGACCTTGAGGAGGAAGCTGTTGAGATCCCAGAGTGGTGGTGGTGGTGGTGGGGGTGTAAGCAGTGGTCAGTGGAGGGAGGTTTTCTTTCTGTTGTCTGTGCACAGGCCCCCTGGGGGCCAGGGCAAAGGTGGGGGTGATTTGTGGGAAAAGGGACCCCATGCCCTGTGAGGTGCAAATTGCCCACCATCAGGTGTGAATGCGACTCCCTGCCTGTGTGGGTACCTGTTTGGGAGGGTAGGTGTCTGTGGATTGTGTGCTCACTTCTGGGAAGGGGCGTATGTCTGCCGGTGGGGTGTGTGTATTCAATTTTGCGTATGCTCCATGTGTTCATTTCTGACTGTGTGTGTGTGGGGGGGGGGGAGGGGTGTGTGGGTGTGTGGCCCCTTCTTCCCTTGTTTGTCTCACGGAGGAGAGAGAGTAGCAGCATTCTGTGGGTGTGTTTGGGTGTCTGTGTGTGATGCTCCTTGCATCCCAAACCCAGGTATGAAGGGAGCAGGGTTACCCTTGTTTTCTAGGGGGAGAGGGCTGAGGAACCTGTGGGGAGGATCCCTCAGGAGGCTTTCTCCCCTCCACCTACATGTGATCTTGTGATCTGCCTGCTCCCTCCCACAGTGGGTTCTTTGGGGAGCCAGATGCCTTCCCTATGTTCACCACCAATAATCGAGTGAAGAGGAGACCCTCCCCTTATGAGATGGAGATTACTGATGGTGAGTCTACCTGCCTCTCCCTTTGTACTCACCCCTCGTGCTGGTTAGAGCCCCAAAGGTGGGATCTTCAGGGACTATACACCACAGGTGTCTCACGTAGATGGGTTGGCTGCCTTGGAAGGAGAGTCTTTGCCCTGCAACTGACCTGGGTCAAGGGGAAGTCATGGGTGGGGCTGGGGGGGTGCCATCCTCACGCTCCTGGGAAGAGGGTACATGGCAGTGAGGACACACTGCAGCATTTAGCCCAAATCTCTAGGGTCAGTTGCAGTCCCCACTGTAGCTCCATTTCCACATTTGGCAAGAATCCCAGGGGGAGGGCAGAAGACCCTCAGGGATTTCTTGCACCTCCTCCCAAGTCCTTTTTGGAATCTGGAGTCTGCTCTCTGCCTGGAATTGGACAGCTAAGGCCCTTGTCCTAGGTCCCATTATTGTGGGGCCCTCTTGTCCCCTGTTCCATACCCAGGGCTGAGACCTGGAGTTCCCGTCCCGACATCACAGAATCTACCCTGCCCTCCCCGCATCCTCTAGAAGGTCCCCAGCACTACTGTTGTGAACTACCTGAATAGTCTTTCGCGCTGAACTTGGGAAAGGGGTTGGATGAATGGGAAATTTGGAGTATCCTGGCCCTCTTCCCATGTAGTAGATGAGACCCAACACCAGGTGGCGGGAGAGCAGGCCCTTCAGAGCCCGGAACTTGGAGCAAATCCCTGGAGCTACTGCCCGTGTGTCAGCTCCACTGAGGCCTGGGACCCCTGTAGGAAGGACACCTGAGGATTTGAAGCCGGACTGGGATTTATTCAAGGAGCCAGCAGGAGGGATATGTATAAAGCTGGAGCTTCTGGAGGGGAGTCCTCTGTGGTGTTCTGGAGGGGAGAGGGCCTAGAATCTGGACAAGGAACAGACCTTATAGGACCTAACTAGCCAGGGACTTGAGGCGTGTAGGTCCAAGAGGGAAGGGTGGTGGGTTGTCAGTGCTGCTGGGTTAGAGAGGGGAGGGAGGTATATCAAACGAGAGTAGGCAGGACCAGCCACAAAGTTCCCCAGGGAAGAGAGGGCAGAAGATAGGAGAATCAGCCAGCCACAGAGAAGAGGAAGGAGGAGAAGGGGACAGGAGTTGAGGTTTTGGGGGGAGTGCCGAACTACAGGGAAGCCATTACTAATAAATGTCACCAATATTTACTGAGCACCTACTCAGTGCCTGGCCCCAGAGAGGCGGAGGACACAGAGGGATAGACAGACTTGGGGAAGAGGAAGGTGTAGAGAGGTGGGGAGTTCTCTGGGAAGCTGCCAGAGAGGAATAGACAGAAATGGAGGTGAAGAGGAAGGTGTGTGTGTGTGGGGGGGCAAGGTACAGAGTAGGTCCATGAGACTTTGGAATCAGAGATTTCACCAAAAAGAATCCATAGAGGTGGAACTAATGGAAGGGCTGAAGTTGGGACTTGGTGTGGATTCCTACTGCTGAACTTTCCTGATTCTCTGTTTCCTCGTTTGGAAAGTGGGGAGAGTAGTAGCTTCCTCACAGCTTGCTGAGAGAGTACAGTGGGGTAAAGTGTTTTTAGGGCCTGGCTGGGGGTAGGTGCTCCTTTCGGAGTTCTGTCTCGCTACAGCCGTGACAGCAATTGTCATGTCTCTTCCCCAACTAGTTGCTCCCTCCAGGTCAGCCAGCATTAGCCGTGGAGCAGGGATGGACCTCCTCATGTCACAGTTGAGGGATGGCCCTCTGTCTGGCCCGGAGGCCAGAGAACAGAGAGTTATTTCCTCTGCGGCAGGCAGCCCAGGGGAGGCCGGCCGGCAGGTGTCTGTTTTTTCCCAGTCTGGGGCTGGTCTTTGGCAAAGAGTCAGCTGGGCCCTGGGCCTGTTGGGGTTTGGAAAATCAGCTTGCAGACGTTATCAGGCAGGGGGTACGTTGTCCTCCCTGAGAGGTGGTGTGTGTGTATATGTGTGTATATGTATATGTATATTTATATGTATATGTATATACATGCATGTGTGCATCCATGTGTATGTGTGTCCATGCCAGTGTCCGTGCCTGGGTGAGCCATCCTTGTCTCTCCTTAGCAGTGAAGCAAGCTGTAGGACCAAGGGGAGGCCTTGACCCCTCCTCTCCTGTTTTCCCCTATCCTAGCTTCCCCTTTCTGAGGTTGAAGAGGGCGAACAAATATCCCCAGCCTAGGAATTCTTTCAGTGCATGGAGCTTCCTGGTGACCACTGGGAGCCCGGCGCTGGGCTGGCCTCAGTGTTGGGAGGGGAGCGGCCACCTCAGCCCAGGAGCTCAGGAGCATCAGGAGGGCCCTCTTCTGTTTTCTCTGGCTTTGGGAATGCCAGGTCGGACTGGGACATTGAGTGCAGTGCTTTGAATACCATAGGTGCTCAAAACATGCATGGGTCTGTTACTGCTTCACAAGGCTCAGGACATGAATCTAGTCTGAATTTCGGTCTAGTCTGTCATCAGTAGACATGGAGAGACTGAGGCAGCCCTCAGACACCTGTTTCGAGCCTTGCGTGGCCCATCTCTCCATTTCTTTTCTTGGGGAGAGAGCCCACAGGGTAGGTTGTTTTCCCTCTTGTCTGTGCTCTCTACTCCATTCCCCCGCCCCCCATCCCCGCCAGCATGATCAGCCAAGCCTGTTTTCCATCACTCTTAGAATAGAGTTCTCCCACACTTACTGCAGAGACCTGTGGGGCCTGGAACCAGTCTACTCTGATCACACCCACACTAATTAGCCAGGTTGGCTTGGGCCATTTTCCAGCTTAGGGCCTTTGCCCATGGTAGTCTGTCTTCCCTACCTGGGCTTGGCTGGCTCTTCTTCAGCTCAAGTTCTTACCTTATAGATGTCTCCTTCTCCAATATGCCATCCCCAACCACCTCAGCTAAACGTAGTAGCTCCTTTCCATCTGTTACTACATTCAGCCTCCTGTTTCTTTATTTGTTTGCTACTTGTTCATCATCTGTCATCACCATTAAAAGGTATGCTCCATGAGGACAGGGACCCTATTCCCCTTAGTGCCTGGCACGGTGTCCGGCACGGTACCCAGTTATTAGTATGTAACTGATGGATGGGTGACGATAGCTGCCATTTACTGAATGTTTAATCTGAGGCAGGTTTGTATTAAGAACTTTACCTGTGGTAGCTGTTCAATCCATGTGACAGTCTCATGATTTCAGTTACTCTTGTATTATCTCCGTTTTACAGATGACTAAGCTAAAGCACAGAGAGTTTAAGTAACCTGCGCCGAGTAACTGTCTAGTGAGTCCTAGTCAGGGATTCAGTCCAGAAAGTCTGGCTCCAGAGTTTGTCTTTCTCACTAGGGCTGTATGGCCTCTTGGCACAATGAATGAATAACATAAGGTCCCTGTCCTCAAATGCCTCACAGCCCCAAGAGGGAGACATGCATAGACACTAATGGTCAAAAGTCCCAGAAGGGTGCCTGGGTGGCTCAGTCAGTTAAGTGTCTGATTCTTGGTTTCTGCTCAGGTTGTGATCTCCGGGTTGTGAGATTGAGCCCCTCATCAGGCTCCACACTCAGCACAGGACTGTTCAAAAGACTCTCTCTTTTTCTTCCTCTGCCCCACCCCTTCCTCCCCAGTCGGATCTGTGCACACGTGTGTGTACATGCTGTCTTTCTCTCTCTCAAATAAGTAAATAAATGTTTAAAAAAAAAAGATGATGGAGATCAAGGAGTTGTAGGGCCATGGTTATTGGTGAGGTCTGGCCCGACAAGTTGAGGGAAATCCCCCGAGTGGAGGAAACAGATGAATGGGGGTTTGAAGGCTGAGTAGGAGTTTTCTTTCTTTTGGTAAAGATTTTATTTATTTATTTGACAGAGAGGGACAATGCGAGAGGGAACACAAGCAGAGGTCGTGGAAGAGGGAGAAGGCAGGCTTCCCATTGAGCAGGGAGCCCAGTGCGGGGGTCGATCCCAGGGCCCTGGGATCATGACCTGAGCTGAAGGCAGATGCTTAATGACTGAGCCACCCAGGCACCCCAGGAGTTTTCTTTCTTTCTTTCTTTCTTTTTTTTAAAGATTTTATTTATTTATTTGACAGAGAGAGATCACAAGTAGGCAGAGAGGCAGGCAGAGAGAGAGAGGAGGAAGCAGGCTCCCTGCTGAGCAGAGAGCCCGATGCGGGACTCAATCCCAGCACCCTGAGATCATGACCTGAGCCGTAGCAGCGGCTCAACCCACTGAGCCACCCAGGCGCCGCAGGAGTTTTCTAAGTAAAAAGCAAGAAGGCATTCTAGGTTTCCCAAGTTTTCCAAAGGATAGTTTCTCTTCTTCTGTACAGGAAAAGGTGCCTTGGGGGACATTCATCTCTTTTTTTTAAACTCTTGTCCTCCTACCTCCAGGTCCCCACACCAAAGTAGTGCGACGCATCTTCACCAACAGCCGAGAACGATGGCGGCAGCAGAATGTGAATGGGGCCTTTGCTGAGCTCCGCAAGCTGATCCCCACACATCCCCCAGACAAGAAGCTTAGCAAGAACGAGATCCTCCGCTTGGCCATGAAGTACATCAACTTCCTGGCCAAGCTGCTCAATGACCAGGAGGAGGAGGGTACCCAGCGGGCCAAGCCTGGCAAGGACCCCGTGGTGGGGGCTGGTGGTGGAGGAGGTGGTGGAGGGGGCGGTGCACCTCCTGATGACCTCCTGCAGGACGTGCTGTCCCCGAACTCCAGCTGCGGCAGCTCACTGGATGGGGCGGCCAGCCCGGACAGCTACACGGAAGAGCCGGCCCCCAAGCACACAGCCCGCAGCCTCCATCCCGCCATGCTGCCAGCCGCTGATGGAGCAGGTCCTCGGTGATGGGGCCGGGACCGTTCAGGACCAGCCGGGAGGGCACCTTCAGGCCGCTGGGCCTGTGGGCTTCAGGGCAGGTGGGGTGAGGATTGGGCAGCTCTGAAGCAGGGCAATGGACTCGATGAGCTTTCCTTGGTGTCTGAACTTGGCAGAGCCCTAACTGCCCCCGGGGCAGCTTCCCTGACTCCTGCCTCAGTGGGAGAACAGAAAAATGGAGCAAAGTGGTAGGTACTTTTTATGAAGACGGCACAGTCTTCCCCTTTCCCCCAATCCCTAAGACTTCTCCAGTAAGAAGCTGGACTGACACTGCTTTTGTCCTGGAGCTTAGGGGCCCTGTCTTTGCCAAGACCTGGGGTTGTCAGCTCTCCCCGGCAACATCCAGCAGCCTCTGCCTTGCCTTTAACCCCTCCCAAGCTGGCTGGTGTGGCCTGTGTGGCCACTCTGTCCAAATACATAGGTACCCAGTCGCCGCCCATTTCTGGGTGAGCCCCATCTTCACCCAGGCCCATGTCGGTCCACCCAGCTTGCCAGCTGCCGTAGACAGTCACAAGCCTCGAGGTGCCTTCTATAGGGCCTGGTTGAAGAAGATGGCCAGTGGACAGCTTGCTCTCAACTAGCTGGGCCAGAGGGTCAGAAAACCCAGTAGCCCTTACTGCTTGCCCCGGGGATCAAAGCTCTGCTTTCTCCCCACTGAGACTTGCCTTCCTAATCCTTTTGGGGACTGAGTCTGTAGCTGAGAGCCTGCCTTGGCAGGCCTCATGAAGGCAGGGAGAGGGAGAATGGTGAGTGTGAAATTGAACCAGAGCTCTTTGGGCTTTGGGTTCGAATCCTGGCAGTGTCTCAGAGCAGCCTGCCTGTACTCTCCACTCCCCGCCGCTGTTCTGGTGGCAAGCCAATGGCTGTGTGCTGATGGCCATGTGCCGATGGCCATGCACCCCTGCTTAGTGTGGATGTGCAGCCCCGTCTGTGGGTCCTCTGATGCTCTTCTCCAGGGTGTGTGTCTGCTGATGGCTTGGTCTGAACCCAGCTGAGCACAAACCCTGTCCTGCAAATTCCTGGCATTTGGGATTTTTGCTTGACTTTAGTTATTGGTGGGATCTTTAGGTCTTGATAAGACCCAGGCTGTAGCCCCACTTGGAGGGCAGGGGGAAAACCAATCAGAGACCTGGTTGAGACCCAGACAAGTGCACATTCACGCAGCAGAATCTCCAGCACCCCTGCATTCTACAACTCCGAGTCATCTAGGGTGTGTATGGAAGGTTGGCTTACCGCCACAGGAGCACCCTGCTCTGAGAGCTGTACATGAAATTTTTGTAAATCGAACCCTCATCCTTCATCTTTTAAAGAAATACTACTGCAAGTCCTTTTGTAAAGTGAAGAATTTTTTTGTAGAGTGGACCACTGCCCCTTTTTGATCTCTTGTGTCAATCCAGGTGGTGGGACATGGTTTTCTTAAGGCCAGGCCTGCCTGTGACATGCGTTCCACACCCATGGAACAAACCCCGCACAAGCCCTATACACGTGTCATTGTACCCTCAAGTCACCGCAGCCACCTCCCACCAGATTCTGTCTTTGAGGTTAGAAGGAAGACAGTCCCACCCAGTGAAGGGCCTTGAGCACAGCCCTGTGCTCACAGGGCACAAACCTGGCTCCGTCCCCTCCCTCTTAAGTTGTGAGGTCTAGTTTGTGAGTAGGGGAGCAACGTGGTAATCCTTTAGCACTCAGACTCTCTGTCCATTTCAGATCCCCAGCATCCTATTTTGCTGAACATTAGGCTTGTTTTCTTTCCAATGCTTGGAATCTCCTGTGAGGAATCCCATCTGTGTAACGAGGGAGCTCCTATCCTCGGTCCTAAAGCTGCATTTGTTTCCCGGTGGATTAATTTGACCTGGGAGTGAACAGTGGCCACAGTATGGATGGATGGAGAGGTTTTAGGAGACGGATCGCTCGTTCTATCAGGAACTCAGGCTTCTGGCTTCCTCTTCTCTCAGACTTGCAGAATGACGTGGATAAGTTATCCCTCTCTCAGTGTCCGTTTCTCATAAAATACCCTGGCTTGGCCTGTCCACTAGGGCTGTGGATTCCATTCCAAGTGAATTCATGAAATTAGAAGCATTTTGAGACCAGAAAGAACTCTTTCAACCTCAGCATCATTCCTGCAATGGGGTTTCTTATCCTGAGTCCAGGGCCTGGGCAGTGGGCCAGTCTGACTGACTGCGCAGGATCTGGGTAATTTAGGTTCCAAACCACTTTTACCTGAGTTATCCGGATTGTCCTCATTTCTCCAGATTGACCTCACTTGTGTCTCTTTCCAAGGAGAGGTCGAGGAGTGAGAATGGAAAAAGATATGGGCAGAGAATATGTAAGACATAACACAGCTTCCCGCCACGGGCCTGGGTAGGGATAGGCAAAAGCCTCGTGTTTTTGTAAGACTGACTGAAGATCCACAATTTTAATGTTCATCTGCACCCCCCTCGCCCCACCCACCACACTCCTTCCTCTGCCTCGTCACCTATGAAGAAATGGCAACCTTCCAAGAGTAATACCTGTGCCAAGGGAAAAGATGTAAAAGGGGAAAAAAATCGAGAACAGAGATGATTGTAAGAACTGGAGGGATTCGCATCTTTTCAGGAAAATTCTTATGCTTTTATTGGCGGTGACAAACGACAAGATGGTACAACCTTTCTTCTTTTCCAAAAACAGAGCAAAGGGCCCAGCATCTGTAGTCAGCCGACAACTATCTCGGCCTTTGGGGATGGTCTGGTCGTACTTGTGATTCCGATGGTACGTGACCCCTCCCCCGCCGAAGGCTCGCCCCTGCCCCTGTACATAGAGCGTTGTTCCTGTGGGCGGGCCCAGCACTTTCCGTCTCTGTTGTACTGTACGTGATGGGTTGTGTTGGTCTCTGCATTTTTCGGCAGAAGAGGAGTAACCGCTCCAGGTACCTTGACCTTTGTACAGCCCGGAGGCCAACACTGTGGGCGTGACTCTTTAGCAACACAACCCTTGTGGTGATGATGTGTGTATATATATAAGGATATATTGGGAAGATTTCTAAATAAAAGTTTTACAGACGGGCTTGGACTCTGTCCTTGCAGCTTATACCCCCCACGCCTGGGAGTTGGGACATTAAAAGGAAGGGGCCTGGTAAGAGTCTGTCTCTCCCGAAATGGAGGGAACTCCAGAGCTCAGCTGTCCTCTCGGGGTGGGATCCCACTCACCACCCACCACCCGGAGGCTCCTCCTATGAAGGTTCCATTCTTTTCGCTCTGCCAGACCTCTGAGTGGGGGACTCTTCTTAGCATCGTGTACCCACACTTTTGGCTCGGGGCCACCCCACAGATGGTCCCCTGTACGTGTTGGGTTCAGGCTCCATGGCTGGGCTGGTTGCTTTTATCATTGGTTCAGGACAGACTAAGTTCTCAGCAGAGCAGGATCCCAGGGGCCCTCATGACTCAAAGGGATGCTGCCTCTATTATGCCTGGCTCTTTAGGGTCTGGGGGTGCAGGACTCACATGGGGCTCGGGGATAGGCTGAGGCTTTCGGGTTAGTGATCAGTGAATGGAGGCTCAGGAATGGGAAGGCCCGTACAGGCAGGGACTCCGGGTTCCAGGCAAAGAGGGGAGGTGAGGGGGAGGGTGGAAGAGGAGGGTGGGGTCCCGCAAATGGACCGTTGGAACTTCAGGGAGCTCAGTAGGTCAGAATTTCTAATGGAGAGCCAATCTTTTTATTTAACAATATTTTTTGAGCCCCTCCAATGGGCCAGGTGTTATTCTAGGTACTGGAGATCCAGCAGTGAAGAAAACCAACATCCCTGTTCTTGTGTTGCTTGAATTCTAGCAGGGAGACAGACGGTAAACACACAGATCAGATACCTGTGAACATATGAAATACATTGATTATGGGATTGATGTAGTAAAGATACAGCACATTAGAAGCTGATTAGTATTAGGGAAAAAAGATGAGTTCAGAGGGGAACTCAAGGGGCCCATGGATAACTCGGGCTCCTTTGGGGTCAGCCTTGCTTATCTCACCAGGCTTGGATCTTGGTGGCCCCTGTCCTAGGAAGCTTCCACCTGTAGCTAGGAGGGCCAAGGCTTGGCAGAGCTTGGGATCATGCCCTGGCCCAGAGAGAAGTTTCTGGGCTTTTGGAAGACTCCAAGTGTGCTTCTCCCTGGCCTGGGGCAAGGAGGCCCTTGTGGGGACGGGATGATGAGACTTAGTCCTAGGGGGAAAGGCAGGCAGGGTGGCAGGGAGAGAGAGAGTATGTGCACAAGACAGCAATTTCAGAGCCTATGATAAAAGGGGGTTTGGAGTTGAGGAAGTGGTTAGCCAAGCCCAACACAGTGGTCACAGATGCTCTGGCCAGAAGAGCATGAGGGGAGGAGAATGAGAAGGGAGGAACACCCATTTCCGGAAGGACCTTTCCCAGGAGAAGGCAAGGCAGTCCACCTCCAGAGAGGTCAGGAGGAGCTGACTCTGTGACCACCAGGCAGAGGCTGTGAGGCTATTGACTGCCCAGGTGGGCCAGGCCCTTGGGGATCCTTTGGGCTAATGTCTCCATCTCCAGGTGGGAAGACTGAGGCCCAAAGAGGAAGGGAGTCTTCCCAGGGCCACACATCTCTGGAATGGTGACAACAGTGGCAAGCAGGGCAGGACTAGGCTTCCTGCCTCCCAGGGCATCCTGTGCCCACCTCAGGGAAGGGACCGTGTTCTTGCCCTTCTGCCCTTTGTTTTCTCTGCTCCTGCTGGACTCTCCTTTCTGTCCCGTTGCCTTTTTTTTTTTTTTTTAAACAACCAGTTTTGCACTTTTTGTTGCTATTATCTTGTCCATCTTCCATTCATCTGGCTAACTTGTCTCCAGCATCCAGAAGACTGCCCTGACATGGTGGGGCCTTCCTTCCCTCTGTGCTGGCTAATGTTTGCCCCCTTGTCTGCTTCCCCACTCAAACATGAGCCCCTCAAGGGTCATGTGTCTCTAGGCCTCCTGAGGGCCCTGGAAGACCGAGCGTGGGACCCATTCAATATTTTCAATTATTTTATTTTATATTTATTTATTTATATAATTATTTATTATTTCAATTATTTTATTTTTCAAATTATTCAATATTTACTGTATGAAGAGGTTCTAATGTATAGAATGTCCTAGCTCAGTGTTGAGGCCAGCATGGAAGAGAGGGGGGTTGGGATGGATGGGTGGGAGGCTGGGTCATCCCTACAAACATCCCTACAAACACCCCTCCTGCAATGTTCCTCAACCCCCACCTAATACCACAGTCCTGGGTTGGTTAGGGACAAATGGACCGCTCTGTCCCTTCGGTTGCTTCTGTTGGTGGGGAGGTAGGGTGTGCGGTTTTTCTGGCTGGGCCCCAGCAGCTGGTGAAGATCAGGAAGCAGTTTATCCAAGTCCTCATGGCAACCTTGCCTCCTTATGTTGCCCACTGCCCCTTCTCTACTTGCAAAAAACTGAAGGTGCCCCCTCTGGTCCCACGGCCCCACACAAGTCCAGTAAGTGCCTCTGTGCAGCATACTGAGGACGTGCCATGGGGCTGCACATAGTGTCCAGCAGCGGCCATCATGAGTCACAATAAGGAACCAAGTAAGTCAGGATCCCCCGGACATTCTCTCTGTTGTCCAGAGAAGGAAATGAGGCCTAGAGAGGGGCTGGGGTTTCACATAGCTTTTGCAGGATTTGAAGTGAGGTCTGAGTCCAGAGCCAATGCTCACTGATGTTCAAGAGCGGAAGAAGAAACAGCCAATAAGTAGTTGGCGTTTGGCGAGCAGATAGGCCTGGGTTGTGCTGCAGGGAAGCTAACAGCTCAGCTTGTCCAGCAATCTGCCCAGGACCATGGGCAATGAGTGTGGGCACAGGGGAGCTTGCCCAAACCAATGGGCTCAGCTTGAGGATAGGCCGTGAGGGCAGTCGACGTGGTGTTGGTTCAGGAAGGGTGAGACTAGGACATGGGTGGGATAAACCAGGAAATGCAGCTGGGCTGCAAAAAAACCCCTGGCTTTTGGGGTCAGACTTACCTGGCTTGAAGTTCCAAGACTGCTACAGATTGTGGGGATGGCAGAAGATAGAAAGAGGGCCCTGTCTGATTCCTGGCGGGCTGGTCAGGAGTACGGCCCCCAGGAGGGAGGACCAGCATCACTGGAGCAACTCACATCCGCCACTGAGAGGAGATGCCCGGGGCTTGAGACAGGCTGAGCCTCCCTGCAAAGGCACCTGGATTACAGGATATGGCATTCTTCAAGAAACGTGCCCAGCCTCCACCTCAGGTTCTTTCCAATTCAGCAAACATTACTCTGGGCCTCCAGGGTCTCCCCTGGTCCCTGGATTCCTCTCTCCCAACACTTTCTTCTGGGGTTGTAGGGCTCTGTACCTGTTCCGCTCCATACACTCTCCACCCAACCTCTGAGCCCCTGAGCCCCCGGGCTCCTGACAGGGACAGGGTAAGCTCCTTGCCAGCATGCTGCAAGTCCAGAGGAATAATTAATGTTTCCACTCCCCCCCTCTGCCCTCTTTCTCTCTTCTGCCATCCCCAGGTATAACCCTATCCCAACCCCATTTCTAGCAATAATAACAGCTCTTTCTATAACACACAAGCACTCAATGTAGATTCTTTTGAAATCCCATGCCAGCCCTGGGAGATGAGAATTAGTAGCTTCACTTTGCAGATGACAAAACTGAAGCTCAGAAAGGGTAGGTGATTTACCCAAGATCCACAGCAGTACAATCTGTGTCAGTCTTGGAACTTCAAGCCAGGTAAGTCTGACTCCAAAGGTCAGGCTCTTTTTGTGGCCCAGCTGCCTTTCCTGGTTTATCCCACCCATGTCCAGGCCTCTCCCTCCCTGAACCTACACCAGGCAGTCAGGGTAACCTGATGCCCACTGTGACATTCCCTCCATCTCCTCTTTTCCCTCCACACTCACTTAGTCGGAACCCTGCCTCCCTCCCCAGCCCCTGGCCTTCTCTGTCCACACAATAACAGGATGTGATCCGTTCAAGAGAGGAAGTGGGGAGGACGGGCAGTGCTGATAGCGCATTTCTGACTCTCCACTCTGTGCCTCCCCTCCCCTTTGGGCTGCCTTCCATGAGGCTGCGTCCTCCCCGTGGCCCTGCCTGCTTCAGGAGGGATGAGTTCGGGGTCTGCCAGCTTCTCAGGCCCGCATAAGTCTATGGAAAGATACTCTTTGGTCCTCAGTGAGGCCTGCCCCCTGGCTCCAGCTTTGGTGACCTGGAGACAAAGGTCTGAGGTGCTGAGACTCAGGGAGGCTCACCTGACAAACTTTAGACTCCAGGGAGTATTATCTGGAGCTGCTGGAGCCTGGGGCTGGGCAGGTGGGTCCCTCAGCCTCCCCATCAGCCATCCACATACTCACCTGTTTCCAGAGGAGCCTGATCCAAGGCAGTGGGGGAATAGAATCAATCGAAAGGTCCTCATCAAACACTGACCGTGTTCTGCCTTGCTCGGAGTGTGGGATAGGCTGTACAGATGGAGAAACTGAGGCTCCGAGAGGAAAAGGGACTTGTTTAAGCAGCCTGAACCAATTCCAAGCTGGAGCTAGAACCCAGATCTCCTAACTCCCAACCTGGAGCTGTCTCCTGCCTTGAGTCCAGTGCTGCCCAGTTGAGCTTTCTGGAATGGTGGACGTGTTCTATGTCTGCCCTGTCCAGTGCGATAGCCACTAAGCCCCCGTGTCTCTCAAGCTCTTAAAATGTGGCTAGTGCAACAGAGTACCTGAATTCTAAGTTTGTTTAATTTGAATTAACTTAAATTTAGACTTGTTATGATGCTAAACTCCCAGGGAAGAGCAGATTTTCACAGACAGAGAATGAGGGACCCCACCCCCAGATCTGGGAAGCTTGGGAAGAGGACGCGGGTCACTGAAGGTTAGCCTCCCCTGGGTTCACCATCCAGTTTACATCAAAGGGCTGGGCTTTCGACTCTGCTGTCTCACTGACTCCTCCTGACAACCCCCTGCAGCAGGATAGTCACTCCCATTTTACAGATGACGTCAGACAGGTTGAATGATTTGCTCGAGGTCATGTAGCTGAGAGAGAAGCCCAGCTGCGATTCTCCCCCAGGCTGTTCAGGGAGCCAGTTTGCTCACCCCAATGTAGGCGAACCCCTAAATGCTGCTGGGATGGCTGCAGAGAGGCTCGGCTCAGTTCTGGGCCATCAGGATGGGACTACCCTGCGGGGAAATCAGGGGCTCCCCCACACCTTGTGGGAGGGGAGGTTGGGTCATATGCTATTCTGTGAGTTCCCTGATATGGGGGATACACAATTTCCCCTGACTCAGCCTCACTGATGCAGATGGTGGTTTGAAGATAACGTCCCTTCTCCCTAGGCAGCCCCCACCCCCTCATCCCATAACTAGGTCCCGCGACAGACCCTTGCCTTTCTGAGACCCTGTGGACCTCCGGGACCAGGGTGGAAAACTCTTTCCCACCCCATGCCCAGTGACAGCTCAGCCAGCTGAGACCTGGGAGCCCAGGGTCCTCAGCCCTTCCCAGCTCACTGCCTGCAGCCTGGGACCTGTGGTGCTCCTGGGTCCCAGGCTCTGAAGGATCCCGGGAGGCTGGGCCTTCTGCCCTCTGGCCGTTCCCACACAGGCTAGCCACGGTTCCTTCTCTCGGGCTCCGCCCCTCTCTGCAGCAGTCTCCCGGGAGCTGCGTGTTCAATGGGCTATCAGGCCTCCCCATCACTCTCACGCCCCTCTCCATTACCCCTGAATAGGTGGGACCCAGACAGACACAGGCACTCCCAGCCCTAAGCCCCCAGGCAATCTCACCCAGGCCCACCTGGGACCTCAGAGCTCTGGAGCCAGTACCTGCCGGGCCAGTCTGGAGACTTAAGTCCTGGGAAGCCGTGACTCTGTGGTCTGGCGGTGGCACATTCTAAAGCAGCTGTCTAAACTAGGGACTGGTAGGCTCTGACTGCCATGGTCTGCGGGGCTAGGATTTGAGCCTGCATCTAATGACAGGTACAAGTTGAGGTCTCTAAGACCCTAGGCGTCACTGTGCAGGGTTCGGCCGCTGCATTTGGCTTTCTGGCAGCCTCCACAGATTCCGGGGGCGGTGCAGTGGGGCGGGCAGGACAGGGAGGTGGTTGCCTGGTGTGTTTAGTTATTTTTGGGGGGGGGGGGGACAGGGTGGCCCACAGGGCCCTTCAGGGTCCACATCTGCTTGGTTGGGGCCCAGCCAAAGCCAGGGCTGGCCTGTCCAGTTGCCGGGAGCCGGCTGGCAGGTTTTCTGTATGATGCTAATGAGGGCAGTGGCAGGCGAGGGGGGGTAGGCTTGGCTTTTGTCCCGCACTTGTCCTTGCTGGAGGGTCCTCAGAGAGAGGCAAGGGGCCTCCTCAGACCCAAGTGGCTGTGATTAGCCTGCTGTCACTCACTCTGATGGCTCCCAGTGCTCTGGGGGTGTGGCCAGAATTTCAGGGAGGGAAGGTGGGTGGGTAAAATGCGTGGAGCAGGGAACGTCCTAAAAAAATCATGCTAGCTCTAGATGGGAATGAGAAGAAACTCTGGGGCATTCTCTGCCTTCCATCCACCCTTAAGGGCTCCCCAGGTATCCCACGTGTAATCGTGTAATCGTGCATCGTCTCTCACTTCCCACCTCTGAGCTTTTCCGTGGCTGAGATGCCCTCCCCGAATGCCCCAAGGCAGGTGTACTTTTGTGTGTTCAACTTTTCCCCAGAGGCTCAGATGCTGCACCTGCTGGATCCCCTGTCCCCCAGGGATGGGTGTCTCCCCTACTTCTGAACTCAGAGCTCCTTGAACTGTATCTGGGTGCTGCTTGCCATCAGCCCATATTTGAGTCAGGGCCTCATCTCCGTAACTGTGAGTAAGTCAGTGCTGTGACAGTGTGTCCCTGGTCACTGGGGGCTCTGTCACGCCCAGAGTGTGTGGGCTCACATAGGTACTCAATAAATATTTACTGAATTATTTCATCAGATCCTCATGGTGAGTGGGCACAAAGGGATCATTACCTTCATTCTATTAAGGGCATTTCCAAATCTATATGAAAATGAAGAGCATAATATAATAAATGGCATGAATCCATCGCCAACTTCAACAA
This sequence comes from Mustela putorius furo, assembly GCF_011764305.1. NCBI lineage: Eukaryota > Metazoa > Chordata > Mammalia > Carnivora > Mustelidae > Mustela > Mustela putorius. Next base: position 36,791,136 of record NW_025422005.1, on the reverse strand, counting down.
TCACCCACATGGGCAATCTTGTTTTGTCTACGCTTCCATCCCTCCCCACACACCCTGTCTACAAAATGGATTATTATGAAGCAAATCCCAAACATTGTGTTATTTCATCTGTAAATTCAGATAAAAATCTTTACTAGTTCTTATAATTAAAAATATCCACTGAATATCCACCCTGTCAGATTGGATATTATTGGATATGGGTAAATTCCTACCCATCCTTCAGAGCTCAACTCAAATGACACCTCTTCCTGGAAGACTTCCCTGATCTTTTCTTCCCCCTGGGGAGTTTAATGGCTGCTTCTCTGAGGTTCCAATTGTATACTTCCTTCATGGCACTCACTGCTTTTTAGTCATTGATTTTTTTTTTTTTTTTAATGTAAGGAGGAAGTTTAATGTAATACTCGAGTGCATCAAATAAGTGTGAATTCAAAATCTGGATACACTTACTGAGTTTAATTTCTCTGAACCTCTGGATTCTTGTTGCTAATGGGGATTGCACTCACCTCATATGGTAAGGATTAAGTTAAGTCGTGTCCACAGCACCTATCCCAGTGCCCTGCCAATGTTACATATCTTTCTGGACTGAGCTGGAGGGCAGGTCCCAATGCTTCCTATGTGTGTCCCAGCACCTGGGAGTCCTTTCTAGAAGAGCACGAGGGGGACAGGCTCCCATTCGCCAGAAAATAGGCAGACTGTGCTCTGCCGTAGAGTCCGAGTGCTCCTGCCTGGCCGGAGACAGATTCTTTGGCGGAGAGAGGCTCAGGGTTAACTTCAGGCTATTTAAGAGCCCTGCTTAAAAATCAGAAACGTGACTTGATTTTGCTTTTTTTTTTTTTTTTTAAAGATTTTATTTATTTATCAGAGAGAGAGGGGGGGAGAGAGCGAGCACAGGCAGACAGAATGGCAGGCAGAGGCAGAGGGAGAAGCAGGCTCCCCGCTGAGCAAGGAGCCCGATGCGGGACTCGATCCCAGGACGCTGGGATCATGACCCGAGCTGAAGGCAGCTGCTTAACCAACTGAGCCACCCAGGCGTCCCTTGATTTTGCTTTTTAAAGCATATTTATTTTGTTTGTTTTTAAACTATAAGTTGTTTTTTTCTCCTCTTCCAACAAATATTTTTTGTTGTTGTTGTTATAGCAACTCTGGAAAGAGCAGAAAGAGAAGCAAACAAAATAAAACAAAACAAGGGGCGCCTGGGTGGCTCAGTGGGTTAAAGCCTCTGCCTTCGGTTCAGGTCATGATCCCAGGGTCCTGGGATCGAGCCCCACATGGGGCTCTCTGCTCCACAGAAAGCCTGCTTCCTCCTCTCTCTGCCTGCCTCCCTGCCTACTTGTGATCTCTCTCTCTGTCAAATAAATAAATAAAATCTTTAAAAAAAAAAAAAAACAAAACAAAAACCACAAACTGAACCCAGATCACCAACGAATATTTTGTTGTATTTCCTCCCTTTAAAAAATAAAATCTAGGGGCGCCTGGGTGGCTCAGTGGGTTAAAGCCTCTGCCTTCAGCTCAGGTCATGATCCCAGCTTGCTTCCCCCCCTCTCTCTCCTGCCTGCCTCTCTGCCTGCTTGTGATCTCTGTCAAATAAATAAAATCTTAAAAACAAAACAAAACAAAACCAAAATCTATTTTGTGGGGTGCCTGGCTGGCTCAATCAGAAGAGTGTGCGACTCTTGATCTCAGGGTTATGAGTTTGAGCCCCATGTTGGGTGTAGAGATTACTGAAAAATAAAATCTTTTAAAAAATCTGTTTTTTCCAATTATGAAATTATGATTGATTTAACTTTTGCATGCAGCTCCAAACTTTTTTTTTAAAGATTTTATTTATTTATTTATCAGAATGAGAGAGAGAGAGAGACAGCACAGGCAGCAGGAGTGGCAGGCAGAGCACACAGAGGGAGAAGTAGGCTCCCTGCTTGATCCCAAGACCCTGAGATCATGACCTGAACCAAAGTCAAAAGCGTAGCCAACTGAACCACCCAGGCGTCCCAGAGCTCTAGACTTTAAAAGACCTTTCATGTTGAAGGTCTAAGTCTGACTCCGATAAAAGCTCCAAACAGGAGATGTTCAGACGGCTTGGGTGTGGCTTGCTCTACACTGAGTTAGAGATGGTGACCATGTGGCCAGCAGAATGTGCCCATAATGTCTCTCACTGCCCTGCTGAGGTCTCCGTTCTGAAAAAGGCCTGGTTTGGGACAGGGCCTCAAACACTGGGTGCTGTGTTTAGATCTGGGTGCTCCCAACATTTATCCAACATCTACTGCTACTAGGGGTCAATGCTTTACCCTCCAGCCAATCCTGTGCAGCATTGCTGGGACACAGAGGCTCAGGGAAGGAGTCTTGCTCAGGTCTCACAAATAGTGGTGGGTGAGGGTCTTGACCCCCAGCTCATTCCTCCTGGGCCCCAGAGACTTCAGCATTGAGCCCATTCACCCCCTCCCCCCGCCCCGTCCCATTCCTGTGCGCTAACTGTCTCTGCAAGCTCGCAGCTCCAACTTGTATACCTCTAGTGATGTGGAGCTCATACCCTTTCAGGCTCTTCTTTGCTATCACTAGATACTCTTCAAGATAGGCTTTCTCTCAGTGAACTAAACGCAGTCTCTCTGTGACTCTTCTCATCCCCCAGCTCTGTGCTTAGAGGAAACAGAGCACAATTTTTCTCTGGTCTAGGGCAGCCCTGCAGATATTTAGAGACAGAGACTCATTTTCAGGCTGAAAATCTCAGCTTCTCTAAATATGTAATAGACTAATGGCAAAATTAGTATCAAGGGAAGAAAACAGGTTTTTTGTTTTTTTTTTTAAGATTTATTTATTTATTTATTTGATAGACAGAGATCACAAGTAGGCAGAGAGGCAGGCAGAGAGAGAGAGGGGGGTAAGCAGGCTTTCTGCTGAGCAGAGAGCCCCATGCGGGGCTTGATTCCAGGACCGTGGGATCATGACCTGAGCCAAAGGCAGAGGCTTTAACCGACTGAGCCACCCAGTTGCCCCAAGAAAACAGTTTTATTCAGGGTGAAATAAAATCAGTTATATGACTCCAAAGGCCCTGAAATATGAGACATGCCTGATGCTGGTACTTTGATGATAAGAAGTGTGAAGGGGATATGTATTCCTTCTTTATTTTCCTTTCGGGATGGAGACCTACTCTCTGTGCATTTACCTAGGCATTTCTTAGGGCTGGGTCCTAGCCTTCCAGCTCATCCTTCCCTATCCCAGCCGCATTAGCCCCTCTAAGCCATTACTTCCTGCTCAGATCTCTCCCACACCCCAAGCTGCCTCCGGAGATGTTCTATGGCTGCTGGGAACTCAGCCCGCCCACACTAGGGCCCAGGATTCGGCTCATTGTTCTTTACTTGTCTCAGAGTCTCGTTAAATGAATGGTCTCCCCTTACCCCCAACCTGCTGTGTTATCTGAGAGGGAGGACTAGGTGCTCCTTGGACACCACCCTTCCCAATCCCTCCCTCTTCACATCCAGCAAGGCACCTCAGTCTGCTAGTTGTACCCTTAAATTGCTCTTCTGTCTTCCCCCTTTTCTCCACATGCTGCTCTAACCCAGCCGGGCCTCCTGTCTTCTGGCTCCCCCTGACCCCCACCCCCAGCTTGCTAACTGCTCCCTGCTTTGTCTACCCAACACCCCCAAGCTGTGGTTGGAGAGACCTACCTGAAACGCAAGACGATCCATGCCATGTCCTTGCCTAAAACACTATAATGGTGTGTAAGGGAAAGACCAAACCTCTTAATAGCTCCTACAAGGCCATCAAGACCATTTTCCCCATCACCCCCTGCTCTCCGGATGGGCTGATTCCCCAATAGCTCCTCCTATCTGCACGCTTTCCCATCAGCTCTTCCCTGGATGACTGGTACTTCCGATCTTCTCTCCCCATGTCCTGGGGGAGCCCCACGCCCTGCCCCCGTCACTGCCTGACAGCTCCCAGATACACATCTCTAGCCCGGACCACACCTCTGAACTCCTGACTCAGGTACTCCTCTCCGGACAAAACGCATGAATCCTGCCTCTGCCGGACCTTCCCCATCTGTCTATTGTAACTGAGCAGACTCAAAACCTTGAAACCATCCTTGGCTTCTCTTTTCCCCTCCTATTCCATATCATGTTGGCTGTCCCCTAGATTCAAATCCTGCATCCCTATTTCCCCAGCTGTTTCCTTGACCCAAGCCACCTCACCCGTGGTCCTGTGGTGGCTTCCCGACCCGTCTCCCTGCTCCTGCTCTTCTTGTTTTCCAAGGTCTTCTCTCAACACAGCGGCCGCATCTTGTCTTCTGTGCTCAGAGCCTATAGCTTCTTGGCTCTGATTCAGAGCTGGAGTCCGTACAGTCTGAAGTCCTTGCAAGGGTCCAGATGCGTGGCTCTCCAGCGGCCTTTCTTTTTCAAAAAGATTATTTATTTATTTGACACAGGGAGAGAGAGAGAGGGAGAAAGAGAGAGGGAATACTAGCAGGGAGAGTGGAGAGGGAGAAGCAGGCTTGCTGCGGAGCAGGGACCCCGATGCGGGGCTCAGTCCCAGGACCCTGGGATCATGACATGAGCCAAAGGCAGAGGCTTAACCAACTGAGCCACCCAGGTGCCCTTCCAGTGGTCTTTCAAACCTCCTCTCCTGCCATCACTTCTTGATTGGCCATGCTCACACTGTCCTCATGCCCCTTCCTCCAGACATCTGCCCTGGCTGTCAGCTCTCCATGCCTTCAATGGGCTCCTCTCTGACAGCTGGACGTCTGGCTTCCTCACCTCAGCGCTCTGCTCAAGTGTTGACTCTTAGAGGAGTCTTCCTTGATGAGTCTATGTGAACTAGCCCAGCCCTCTCTGCCAGCACCCCATTCTCCTGATCCCGTCGTGTCTTTCCCCTCCTGCCCTATGACCATTTTTTATCGATTTATTTGTTTCCTGGGTAACCCCTCTAAAATATAAGTATGCTTTGTGAGAAGTCAGATCTTGACTTTCTTTTGTTCATTGCTGTATCCTTGCATCTCAGAGAGGGACTGGTCCATGGGAGACATTCAATAAATGTTGGTTGAACAAACCAACAAATGAATGAATGAACTTTAGACTTAATGTTAATATTAATACTATCTTTTCTTGATTTCCTACAGTGGAGGGGGTCCCCTTGGCCCTCTTCCATCTCCTTTAACAAGTCTGGTACAATTAGATTACAGCTTACCCTTGAACAACATGAGGGATAGGGACACTGACCACCCCTACCCGGGCATGGCCAAAAATCCACATGTAACTTTTGACTCCCCCAAAACTTAACTACTCATATCCTACTGTTGACCAGAAGCCTTACTGATAACATGAGCAGTTGATACACAGCTCTTGTGTATGGATTATATACTGTATTCATATAATAACATAAATAAATTAGAGAAAAGAAAATCACAAATCACAAAGAAAATACATTTACAGGGGTGCCTGGGTGGCTCAGTGGGTTAAAGCCTCTGCCTTCAGCTCAGGTCATGATCCCAGGGTTCTGAGATCAAGCTCCACATAGGGCTCTCTGCTCAGCAGGGAGCCTACTTCCCTTCCTCCCTCTCTCTCTCTCTCTCTCTCTCTCTGCCTGCCTCTCTGCCTACTTGTAATCTCTGTCTGTCAAATAAATAAATAAATAAAATCTTAAAAAAAAATTAAAGAGAAGAAAATACATTTACAGTGCTGTACTGTATCTACTGAAAAAAGTCCACATATAAGTGGACCCAAGCGTTCAAACACATGTTGCTCAAGGGTGAATGGTAATTAGATAATTAATCAGATAATTGTATAACACAAGCCCTATCTTAGTCGTTACTGTATTTCCAGGCCCATGGTAGACACCAAATTTGTTGAGTGAATGAATGAAAGCAAAGCCAGAAGCCTATTTGGGAAACTGACCAGCACAGAGAGCCCTATCTCTCCTACTAACTTACTGTGTGACCTTCAATTAGTGGCTGTCCCTTTCTTTTCTTTCTTTTTTTTTTTTTTAAGATTTTATTTATTTATTTGACACAGAGAGAGAGATCATAAGTAGCAAAGCAGCAGGCAGAGAGAGAGGAGGGAAGCAGGCTCCCTGCTGAACAGAGAGCCTGATGCAGTGCTCGATCCTGGGACCCTGAGATCATGACCTGAGCCGAAGGCCCAGGCTTAACCCACTGAGCCACTCAGGCATCCCTGACTGCTCCTCTCTGAGTCACAGCTTCCCGAGGTGAAAAATGAGGAACAAGATCACAGCATTCAAGATGAGTGTTTAGGCCAGGGGACACTGTGATTCTAGACACAAGCACCCACAGTGCAGTCCCACGGCTGGAGCCCACAATGGTGGGCAGGGAACAGGGCTGCGCTGGAACCATCGCACAATGATTGGGCCTTGGGACCTCTGCCGGCAGCTGAGCTCTTGGCAGAGGGTCAGCCCTTTAGTTTCTTGGCTGAGTGAGTAAGCAGCAGGAGAAGGTGATTGATTTTCCCCAACTGGGGGGTCCTGGTCATAAATCTCACTGGCCCAGTGGGGTCGCCTAGGACCCAGGAGTCACAGCCAGTACATTCCTTGGCTTGGGCGCTTCAAGGCTTGTCCTTTTCGCCCCTTCCAGCTTCCAGGGATGGGGCCCTGTACGGGGGTGATCACCCATTCAACCTGACCATGGCCCCCTGCTCTAAGTCCCAGGAAGCCCCTGTCCAGGAAGTGCCAGTCTTTCTCCAGACCTGACCATGAGTTCATGTGGCATTGCTTTGAGCAGACCTGCCCTGGGCTCCTGCTGAGTCCTGCTTTGTGCTGTGAGACCCATGGGTGGTCTGAGGCACCCCATGGACACCCATCTCAGAGTAATCTTTTTAAATGTGTAAAGGAAGAGGAAACCAATTGTATTGAAATGTAGTTATTAAAATATCAAAAATATAAGGTTATAGTATGGTAACTTATGTGTATTTTTATAATGTATTAAATAATAAGATCTAGTGGGAATGGAGTCCTAGTGACTCCTATACTTCCATAGTGTTGAGCACAAGGGATGTATCCAGATGTTTGCACCAATGGTGTATGGTGATACGGAAATAATGCAGAGAGACTGTGGTTTGTTGTCTTCATTCTTTTTTTTTTTTTAGATTTTTTTTTCTTTTTTTTTTTTTTTTTCATTTTTAAGTAAGCTCTACACCCAGCATGGGGCTCAAACTCACCACCTCGAGATCAAGAGTTGCACCAACTGAGCCAGCCAGCTGACCCTGTTGCCTTCCTTCATTCTTTTTTTTTTTTTTTTTTTTGACATATTTATTTGACAGACAGATCACAAGTAGGCAGAAAGGCAGGCAGAGAGAGAGAGAGAGGGGGAAGCAGGCTCCCTGCTGAGCAGAGAGCCCGATGCGGGGCTCGATCCCAGGACCCTGAGATCACGACCTGAGCTGAAGGCAGAGGCTTTAACCCACTGAGCCACCTGGGCGCCCCATGTTGCCTTCATTCTTAATGAAAGAAAATGGTCAATTTCGGGGTGCCTGGGGGGCTCCGTGGGTTAAGTGTCTGCCTTTGGCTCAGGTCATGATCTTGGGGTCCTGGAATCAAGCCCTACATTGGGCTCCCTGCTCAGGGGAACTTTGCTTCTCCCTCTCCTGCTCACCTTGCTTGTGCTCTCTGTTGCTGACAATTAAATAAATGAAATCTTAAAAAAAAAAAAAGAAAGAAAATGGTCAATTTCAGCTAGAGGTTAGTGAAATGCAGATATAATATTTTCCCTGTGCCAGTTCATGAACCCCTAGGTTTTGCCCATGGGCCCTTGTGATAGGAATGCTAAGTGAAGGGGAGCCAGGTAAGAGAAGTACTGAGTCTGAGGGGAGAGAGGCTTACCACAGTCCTAACCAGCCCACGTCCTCAGAACCTGATTAAAAATGTAAGTATGCATCTTAGTGTATTAACAGAGTCACAGAATCACAAGCCTTGGGAACTGGAAGGGCCAGAACCCCTTTTGTAGATGTTCCCATTGGGTGACCTAGCTCTGGGCCTCTGCTTGCACACCTCTAGGGATGGAGAGTTCATTCTCATTCCGGGTTGGGTAGCTCCAACTTCTCTGAGCAATGTGACACAGGGATGAATCAGACCTGTGAGGCTCCACCATCACAGCTAGAGGATAGAGAAAAACAAGGATCCGAAAAGAGCTAAAATTCTTACTTTATTCAGTAATTATTCCCTGAGCTCCAGCTTTGGCTAGTCCAGAGGTAGGGATTAGGTCTACTGAGACTTATTTCATAAAGTATTTGTTCAGTGTGTGCTCATGTACTGTGCTCAGTTTGGGTGTACTGGGGGTGACGTGGTTATGATGCCTTCTCCCTGGGGAGACAGATATTAAACAAATAAGCACACAAGTCAATATGTAATTGCACTCATGATCATGGCTGTGAAGAAATGAGCAGGGGAGACTCAGGAGAGTGACTTCAGACGGGGGAAAGGGGAGGTCAAGGAAAGTCCCTTGAAGAAAAGTGACATTTAGGAAAAGACCTGGAGGATGGGTTGGAGTCCACCAGGCAAGTAGGAGAGGAAGAGTAGTGGCCCTGATGTGGGCAAGGGCATGGCTACTCTTAGGAAGAGAGAGGAAGCACTGGGGCCAGATGGGGCTGAAGAGGGGGCACCAGGGCAGCTTGTGGGATCTTTAAGCTTATGCTAAGAAGTTTGCATATTATCTTAAGGGCTGTTGGAAGCCCTAAAAGGGTTTAAGCAGGATCTGCTTGAAGGAATAAAACAAGGTATCCTGGAGCTCTCAGGCTTGCAGCAAAGACATTAAAGAGACTGAAATACTATGAGGATGAGTAAGAAAAAGCTTTTGTTTCTGTGCTCTAAACACCCTTCTCCAATGCCTCCCTGCTTGTCCTCTCTCTGCCCGGATCTCTTTCTGAAGCTGTTGCCTCCTCCAGGACGCCTTCCTCAACAATTTAGTCGTCTGTGTTGCTCTCCAGCACAGCCCTGAGCATGCCATGGGCCCTGTTCCCAGCATGGCTGACTGTTTACATGTCCGTGTCCACCCTCTCTTCCTCCAAGCCACCCACGGAAAGGGGCGGAAGTGGGGGGCTGGAGGGAGGGGAAGTTGCCGAATCTTCAGCGCCAAACCGGCCCCCTCCCTTCCTCCCCAACCTGGCTGGGCTCGGAGCTGGACTCTGCCACCTGCTGGCAACAACTGTAATGGCAGGTGGCTGGGGTTGGGAGAAGGCCCCTTCTGGAAAGTCTAGGCCTACACTGGCTTTTCTGAAGGGTAATCCGTCACACAAGGTCTAGCTAGATGGAGGACCTGTCCAAGGGGGGCTGATGATTCCGGGGGGCGGGGGGAGAGCTGATCTGGGACCAGGAGGGAGGAACTGAGTGTTGATGGAACAGCAGCTCAGGGATGAGGACACAGAGTCCAGCCCTGTGACACCCTGAGGTCTGAGTCTAGATCTTGGGCTCACACCAAAGCAGCAGGGGGCCCAATTTGTTACCATGGGGACCCAGGGTCATGTCCATACAGGTGGGGAGGTGACCCCCCCTCCCCAGCTGGATGAGGACGCCCAGTGAGCAGAGACCAGCCTCAAAGCCAAGTGTCCACCCACACCCCTCTTTTCCGGAACAACTTGTTTTGCGCTAAAGCTTGGGACTTTGACCTGGGAGGTGTGTTTTCCTCCTGTTGGTCACCTGATGTCCTTCCTGCTCATCCTCCTCCCCCACTACCCCAAAACCAGACGGCCAGACTGGGCCCCTGGAATCCTTGTCCTTCTCCGTATTCTTTAGGGAAGGGGGGATGCTTGGATGAGGGAGCAAGGACCAGATACCCTGGGACTAATGGGAGAGGCTGAGCTACTTCTGGGGGGCAGTCCTTAAGAGGGGGTCACAGTGCTGACAAGCACCCCCCCAACCCCCAGCTCTTACTGGATCTCTCCTTCCTGGGTTTCTGGGACATCTCACTCTTCTGAGGTTTCTTCCTCCTGCTCTAACCTGCTCCTCTTCCTTTTTAAAGACCCTTATCATTGGAGTTGTGTCCTGCTCCTCACTTCTCTCCTTTCTCCTGCTCTTCTCTTGCTACACACACACACATACCACACACCACACCCATACCACACAAACACCACACACACATGTACACACACCATGGACACCATACACCACACATAGACACACACCATACACACATACCACACACACATTACACTGCACATACACATATACCACACATGCACACACGCACACACATACACACATATATACACACATTGCACAACCACATAATATACCAGACACCACACACACGCTACACACACACCATACACACACAGACACCAAACCACGCACACACACACACACACACACACACACACACCGCCCTGGGGAGACCATACATTCCTGTGCCTCAGTTACCCATGCTGTGCTACCCATGTCTCCCAGATCTAGCTCTTTACTCCAGACCCCAGATCCTGCTGCCTTCCTCCTATTTCCTTCCGGAGGGTACACAGACACCACGAGCATCATACTCCTGAGCCTGAAGCTCACCATCCCCCCATTGCTTCTGAAACTTGCTCTGGTTCCTTCAGAAGCTCTGGGCATCACCCTTGGCAACTCCCTGTCTGACCAGCCACTCCCTGCTGGCTGGTCACTGCGTCCAGAAACTGCGTCCTGTCCACTCCATCCCCTGACCAGGGCTCAGATGCACAGCCGCTTGGCCCTGTGCTGCCACAGTGCTGGGTGCGGGGCTGCTGTATGCCCCCCACCCCCGGCCAGTAGCCCCTTTTCTCCAGCCCTTGCCCACCCCACTCATTCCCCACCCTGGGACCAGAAGTGTTTTCTCAAATGCAGAAGTGCCCACCTGACTGCCCGGCTTTAGGCTGTCCAAGAAGGCGTCCTGCTGTTTAGTAAGTTCAACTCCATTCCTTGCATTCCAATAGGTGATTCCCTGGCTGTTCATTAACATGAATGGTGCCTATGCTCGCCAAACTTTGTGCCAGAAGGTTCTGAGGACACCCAACTGGGGGTTATGGAGGGAGAACAAGACATACGTGTATGTGTCATTCAAGTCCAAGCCAAGGCACCCCGTCTTCAGATGATACTGGGTGCTCTGCCCTCGAAAGTGCATACTGTCCTTGAACCTGCGTACATAAGGAGAAGGGGTGAGGCATGACATCCGATGGCTGCCACTGGCAGAGCCATCCTGCAATGGAAAGGGTGGCCCACAGGGTCCTGTGAACAGCAGTTCAGTGGCTTCCGTGCAGGAAGGTTGTGGAGGGACTTCCAGCCCTGACTTCTGGGGACCCTCCGTTTCTGAGACTTTGCCTCAGGATGCCGGGTCCTTCTTTCCTAGTGTCTGTGGAGTCAGCCTCTCAGCCTCTTTGGCTTTCTGGGGAGGAGTGAGGCAGGGAGACCCAGCGTGACCCTCTGGCCCAGGCCTCAACAGGTCTTTGGGTCATTCTTAGTGCCTGAGCTGGAGGGCCAGGTGGATCCATGTGATCCCAGTGTTTGAGGGCCCAGGGGTTCAGGACCCCATGTTGGATCTTTCCATGTGGGGATGTCTTTCCTTCGCCTCCACAGCAGGGCTCTCCCTTGTCTCCCTGTGATGTTGGAGGTAGATCGGGAGATGTGTATAATGGTCTCTGACTGAGCCTCGATCTTGTCCCAGGGAGCTTCTATCCACCTTCCAGAAGCCACATCTGGGGCTGAGAGGACAGCTGAACAGGACCAGGGCACCTGGGTGGGTAGGGAAGGCTGGGGACAGGGCCCCTCAGGCCCTCTGGCATGATCCCCACAGGACAGGGTAGATTATAGAGCTACGAGGCTAGGCCAGGGATGGAGGGACAGAAACCCCAAGGTCTGGCCTGGCTAGGGAGGGACAGGTGAGCTAAAGAATAGGAAATGGGATGGGCTGCGGCGGGGAGGGTCAGTTTTGACCTTTCCCTAGCCTCTGGGGTTTTCCCCAAGCTCCTGCTTCTCGGCAGACCGCAGATTTCTTAATCCCACTGTCAGCCTTCCAAGGCACCCTGCCCATAGGAACCATAATGTGTCACTCCTCAGAGCCCAGGCCCCCTGCCAGGAAAAGAGAACTGACACAAAAAACTGGGGAGGCCTAGGGCTTGGAGGTGAGACACCAACTCCCCTCACCGTCTCCCAGGTCCCCAGACCTGCTTTCTTATCCAACCTTTGAAAGATGACCTCGAATGCCAGCTCGAGTGGGCAGGGCACCGACCTGGAAGGCCAGGCCTGGAAGCTCATTACCATGGGAGGGAGGGCAGTTTCTCTCCACCTCCCTTCCTTCCTCCCTCGCCTTTTTCCTTACTAGCTCCTCTCCTCCAGGGCCAGACTGAGCCAGCCGTTTCCAGGCGGACGCTCCCAGGCCTTACAACTGCTCCAGAAGCCCAGAAACCAGCAGCCCGAGAGAAGGCGCAGAAGCTTCCGCAGCCATGTCAGCCCTCATCCTGCTCCTTGCTGTCCTGTTCACGGCAGTGCCGCCAGCCAGCTGTCAGCAAGGTAGCCCAGGACTGGTGGCTATGGCGAGGGGGGCTGGGCTGGGTGCTGCTGACCCAGGGGTGCATGGGGTGCTTGTCTGGCTTCCCTCACCACTCTGGACACCTACAACTGGGAAGGTGAAGCAGGGACTGGGCTCGCTGGAGGCACCTCCAAAGGCAGAGACCCCCCCCCCCCCCAGCAAGGCTTCTGTCTGGGACTTGTTTTCCAAGAGTGAGGAATGTGGGCAGCAGGGAAATGTGTGGGCTTGGACTGGAGCCCTAGAGGAGTTGACACCCAAGCTCTAGGAGCAGGAATTGCCTGAGAGATGGTGGGGTCCTGAGGATAGGGGTTCAGGGAGTGGGCCCGAGGGGTCCCTCATAGGGCAGGCTTGTCCCAGGGGAGGGAGCATGTTGTCAAGGCTGGGCCCGGGTCTCTGGCTGAAGTCCTCATTGTTTCAACTTCCTGGGCTAGGGTGGGGTAGGGACCAGTGCCCCAGGGTGGCCCACTTCAGAAATCTGAGCTCTCCCTCTGTCTGGCTGTGTGGCTGGGAGAAAAATCACTGCCCCTTTGTGACACTCCGTTTTCTCCTCCATAAAGTGAGGACAATAGAGCTGCCCTGCCTACCCAGGTGAGGGCGTGGGAAGGCTGCACAGCAGGGAGGCACCACACCCCAGAGATCTGCTGTCCGCCCTCAGCTGCAGGGCCCCATCCGCCTCCCAAGTCTGGGGGCTCTGCAGGTGGGATTTGGTGCAGAGGGGACCAGCAAAGATGCTCCCCGAGTAGCTTCACAGGGACCCTGAGCTAACATGCGGGTCCACTTCCCCTCTGCCTCCCAGTCTCGGAAGCCCTCTGATCTGAAGATCAGAGGGGTTGAGAGACTTGAGTGGATCACACAGCAGTGGGAGAAGAGATGTAGCCAGGTGCATGAGCCCTGGCTCTGGGGGCCCCACACAGACCACGTTCGGCCCCTGGCTCCTGACAAAATCCAAATGCAGGGAAACGGGCGGTAAAACAAACAGGGTTTATTTCAGTGGAGGTCAACCCCAGGAAGACAGCAGACTAGCATCTCCAGGACTGTCTGCAAAGTGTCAAAAATACTTCCAGGTTTCTCTAAGAAAACTGTGGGGCAGAAGTAGGTGGGTCCATGCAAATAGGCCAGGAAGGTCAAGTCTGTCTTTGCTTTGGGGGTCTTGCTGGCTCGGGGCCATCCGTACTGCTTGAAGGCAGAGTTTGGGTTCCCAGAACTGCCCTCAGGGTCTTTGCCTGAGTGAAGAGATAAGCCAGAAAGAACTTCAATGGGAAAGTTTGAGATCACTCGGGAGGGACTTGCAGTCTTTCAGGGACAGGGCTCAGGTCACCTCTCTCTTGCCACAGGCTCTGCCCCCTGTACTCTCTGCTCACTTCAGAGCCACGTGGATGGAGGAGCAGGGTCCAGGGGTTCCCTGGGTGTCTGGAGGGAGTTGGCTGCAGGGTCTAGAGGAGGCAGGGAGGGGCCTCCCAGGGCTGGAGCCCTAACTCCCCATCCTTAAGTAACCACGGACAGACAGACAGACTGAGGGACAGACAGACAGACTGAGGAAACAGTGAGTCCAAAGTACTTTGTTTGGGCAAGTCTGTAAGTCTGTAACCACGCTGATCCGCGGATCCGGCCCCAGGCCCCTCCCCTCTTCTCTGTACCTGGCAGGCTCAGAGGAATCTCAGAGAAGGGGTGGGGCCTTCACAGCAGCAGGAGAGCTTTAGGGTAGACTGACGGAAGGACTTTGAATGAGAGTGAGGCAGAATGAGGTTTCCGATGCCCAGCCCAGGCCCCTCTAAATACAGGGTGGCACCAGGTCTGCATGTGTCTTGGTCTGGACCGAAGACCTCTGAGGGCCTTCTGTTGGCCTCTGTCTCCTCCTGACACCCACCTGCTCCCGCATTTCTGTTCTCTGCGGGGGTTAAGCGCTCACAAGCTCACAGAGCACAGTGATGCCTGGGGGAGGGGAGAGCCCTTTGGGGCTGCCAGTGGCTGAGGGCAGAGATTTTGAGAAACCTTGAGGGTTGAAGCTGGTGTCAAAGGTCAAGAAGGAAAGAAGGTGATGAATGGGGGGGGGGGTCTCAGCCTGGTCTCTGGCCTAGTCCTGTAGGCATCCAGCCGGAGGAGATAAAAGGGGCTCAGGTTTTAAGGCTTTTTTCCTGGCCCCCCGACCTGGAGGAGAACTTGTCCTTCTGTCTTGCTTTTCCAAAGGTGTTCAGTCCCACCCCTCTCTCCGGGTGCCCCTAGCTAAGCTGCCATGCTTGTTCTCCACTCCCGCGCCCTAACCAGTGCCAGAGAAATCTCATTATAGAACAGGATCTTCCAGATGCTAGCCCAGTCCTATCAGCTCTGGCCTCGCCAGCCTTATGGAAGTCAGGGAGAAGGGGAGAGACACACGGCTGGCAGGGCCTGGGCCAGTTGTCCAGAGGGCTGCCCTTTGGTCCCTGGGGCCCAGACACTCCCTATGGGGCCCTGCATGGGACCCACGTGGAGGGGTGGGCGGGGGCTTAGGGCTGTCTCTCCTAGGCATCTCATTCCTTTTTTGAATGTCTGTTTTCCCACTGTCATCCCTTTCTGAGCTCAGTGGGGAATCAGGTGGGTCCTCCTGGCCACCCTGGCTGCCCCGGAATGTCTCGTCTGGTCCTGGCCACTGGCAGGCCGATGGCCTCTGACACAGGCTCTAGCCTTTGGGGCATGAGGCCCTTCCCTCCCCTGTTTTGTACTTGGAGCCCCTAGCCTGCTGCAGTGACCACGCCCCTCTTTCCAGGTCTGGGGAGCCTGCAACCCTGGATGCAGGGCCTAATCGCTGTGGCTGTATTCCTGGTGCTGGTCGCAATCGCCTTTGCTGTCAACCGCTTCTGGTGTCAGGAAGAGCCGTGAGTACCGTCCCTGGGGTCTCTGGGGAGCCCCGGGGTTTGGGCTGGTGCTGGCAGGGTGGGCCCCAGGGCCATGCCACTGCTCTAGTCGTGCTGAGAAGGGCCTCGGAAGCCCAGCAGCCAGTCTGTCATCATGTGGAAGTGACACTGAGGCCAAAGGTGTCTGGGACCAGGGCTGAGGCTCTGTGACTGCCAGACTGGGCTCTGGCAGTCCCCGTGGCTCCGTGCTTGTTCATGGTGAGCTTCCCCCAGATCTCAATGTCTCTCTCTCTCTGTAGAGTCAGAACACTGGCCCCACTTGTGATGGGGGTGTGAAAACCTCTGGGAAGGAAGGTTCCATCATTCTTCAGGGTCAGGTGCTGTGCCACATCCTGGGGTCCAGGGTGTCAGCAGGACAGACACCGCGGTGCCCCCAGGCTCCCAGACAAGATGGCAAGGAGCAGTCACCATGCGGGGCTGTAGTGAAATGCAGTCCACTCCGTGCTCCCCAACCCAGGCTGCCCCTGCCACTGTCTCTCATGAGGGGGGCCCAGTGCCCTGGGGGCCAGCTGAGGCCCCACGTGGCCCCATGAGGAGCCATGAGCCTCATGGGTGGAGAGAGGCATAGGGAGGACCACAGAGAGACCAGCGAGGTAGGCAGGACCTGGGCCTAGCAGCAACCGATGCCCCGAACTTTGGGCTTTATCCTTCCTGCAGGAAGAATCCCGTGAAAGCTTGCATGCTGGTCTTGAGTTGAGGAGTGGCCTGAGCACAACTGGGGGCCCCAGGTACATGCATGGGGGAGGGGCAGACGAGAAGGGCAATGACCTCCCCACCACAAGCTTGAGGTCAGGAGAGAGTCTGGCCTCTGGAGGCAGCAGAGGGCATAGAGAGGGGACCTGTCTGAGAGCTGTGTAGGGGGCCGGTCCCCAGGACTTGCTGGAGGGGGACCGCTGTGCGCAAGAGGAAGGAAGGATAGGGATGGGTCCAGGCTTCTGGTGGTACTGCTCACAGAGACACGGAGCCCCCGAGGCAGATCTGGAGGCAGCTGAGGAGTTAGCTTGGGACATACTGAGTCTGAGGTGCCCGTGTGGTGACCCAGGAAGGGCATAAGCAGTGGCCAGAGTGCTGAGCTTTTGGTCAGGAAGAAGCCTCATTTTTTCACCTGAGCTAAGCTCTGCCTTGAGTGGAGGTGGACTGTGTCCACACCCGGTGCAGGGAGAGCCACGTGGACGTGGTGGGGCAGACACCAAAGCCTGTTGGGTCTTGAGCTGAAGCCAGAAGGAGGATCACAGAGGGAGGCTGAGTGGTGGTTGGGGAGAGGGCTTGGATAATTCTTCTGCAAATCTCAGCCTGGGACCTGAGGCCCCCCACCTTAGCAGGAAGGGTGTGCAGGCCCGTGGAGCAGGGCCAGAATCAGACCACTGACAGGGGCCCGGCTGGAGAGACGGGCTTCTGCCAGGGCCCAGCCGCTGCCCTTGGACTTGTGAGAAACAGTGCCTGGAAGAGCACCTGCCTGGACAGGGGGAAGGAGGGAGAACAAGAGGGTAGGGACCCAGGGGGCCCTACTGATGAGCCTCATCCACAGGGAGCCCGTGAACACGGTCATGACCGTTGGAAACAAGGCAGATGGAATCCTGGTAGGAACAGATGGAAGGTACTCCTCGATGGCGGCCAACTTCAGGTGAGGGCCCTACGGGGCTGACCCACCACCCTGTGCTCCAGAAGGACCGGGTGCTTCTGAGAAGTGGGGTGGGAGGGGGAGGAGGACTCATGTGGGGCAGGGCTCAGTGAAGGGAGGAGGGAGGGGTGCAGTGGGGGCTTTGTGAAGATGCAGGGCTCCTGGGGGACCACCAGCTGAGTTGGGGAGAAGGCCCAGTAAGAGGATGGGATTGGCAGGGGAAGGGGCTCAGCCAGGGGACTGGGACTCATACGGAGGGGTGGAGGGGTGCGGTCGGGCAGAGGGACTCAAGGAAGGAATGGGACTCTGGAGGGATGAGTTGGGGAGGCAGTTCTGTGGGGAGATGGGCTCCGTGAGGGGGGTGTTCAGTGGGGGGTCCAGTGGGGGAGCGGCTTAGCCTAGGAGAGAGATGGGGGCTCAGGAAGGGCTGCTGAGAGGCCTCTAGTCACAGGTGCACCTGGGACAAGATGTGGGCAGGGGAACTCTCTTCTGGCACTCAAGTACATTTATTCGGGAAGATACTGCTGTCACAGGTGCAGCAGGATAGAGCACGGAGGGGGTGATGATCCCTGTCATCCTCTTTCAGCTCGAGTGAGCATGAGAATGCCTATGAGAATGTCCCCGAGGAGGAGGAGGGCAAGGTCCGGAGCACCCCCATGTGACCGCCACTTGCCTGTGGCCCCCAGCCCTGACCCCAGCTGCCTGTGATGGATGCCCAGCTCACCGCCCAAGCCAGCCACTCCTTCTTTGTGCAGGAACCTACAGGAAGGGGCCAACTCTCCAGCTCCACACTGCCTACCTTCCCTCCAACTGTCACCAGCCGAAGTCAGAGCTGTGTCCGGGTTGGGACTCAGCAGTGGCCCTAGGGGTTCCTGCCAGGTCTCCCTCCCAATTTAATTCAGAAGACCCTTCTGAAGAGGACAGTCAGCTCATCACCTCCAACCCTGCCTCACATCCTCTCCCTCTTAACCGTGGAAATGGCTCTCATTTCTGTGAAATAAAGATGTTTTGTATTTCCAAGCCTGATGTTCCCAGGGTTCAGACACCGCCCCTCAGGCTTAGAGCCAGGCCCAGTCTTGCTTTCTGAGTCATGACCTTCACCTCTCCAAGCCATCCTCATGGTGGCTTTGGAGGATTACCCAGGAAATCCTCTCTGGGAGCCCCCTTGGGGTAGGGAGCTCACCTACTCCAGCCCTTGTTCCAGGCAGAGACCCTCCTGCCAGTGCCCCTCCCTGATTACCCTTCACAGGGTGAAGTGATTCTGGGCCCTTCTTTGTTCAGTACTGATGCCTGTCCCTATCCTCTGTGCTGCCTGGCTTTGTAGGTCACTCACTCGTCCCTCATCCAGGCAGCTCTAGCAGTACTTGGGATGTACTTGGAGTATAAGAGGTTCTCAGAGCTTGCGCTAGGACGCAGGGAGCCCAGCTTTGAGTCCCCGTCCCCTGCAGCCTTACGAGGTAACTTTGGGAGTCACAGTCCTCTCTGAGCTCAGCTTCCTCTCTTGGGGGGGTGGTGGTGGTCAGTTTCATCACAAAACTAGAGTAGAATCATTCTCAGTCTTGCCCCTGACTCCCTGTCCTGAGGGGTGGGTGGAGTCAGGGAACTGAGTCCCAGGGGGAATGAAGCAGGGGGGAGGGAGGTGGGAGGAGGCCACCCAGTCATTGGGCTGGCTGACCGTGCAGGCCCCTCGTCCCTGTGACTGTCACTCTTCCGGGAACAGACAGAATATGGGGTGACAGCCTGAGACAGACCTAGCCAGGAGCAATCCCAGATCCAAATGAGTGTGGAAGGTAGAGGTAGAGGGTAGAAGGCAGTCCACCTTGTCCTAAAGATCTCCCTCTGCTGACTGTCCCAACCAGTCATGGCCCCCTCACTTCCCCACTGTAACCTTTGCCCTGCTGTTCTGGGGTTTCAGACAAATGTTCCAGGGAAGACCCATCTAAGACCTGACTTATCCTTTCTTGCCACTGAGTTGTAATTTGTAGCTTGCAGCAGAAGGAAGAGTCCTGTGCAGAGTGAAGGCAGGGTCTTTGCCCCAAGCCTTCCCTTGCCTGTTGTGTGACTCAAGACAAGTTGCTTCCCCTCTCTGAGCCTCAGCTCAGTGAATTGTGGCCGTGCTCTTGTGGGCAGATGCCTTCTCACTCACTGCTGCCAGTTCCAACTCTGCATAGTCCTTTTTCTTGGCTCTGCTAAGGTTCCCCTTCCTCTAGGAAGTCCTCCTTGACTAGACCAGAGGGCAGAACCAGGAGGCCAGCCTGCACAGCCTCTAACTTACTGGAGGAGGGACAGAGGTTACTAGAGGGCCTCTGCTAAGGCACAAACACCCTCTTCTTCCTTTCCAGCCTCCTTGTGTGAACCTTTCCGCTGCTTGGATTGATTCTCCTTGCACAAACCTCCATTCCCTCCCTCCCACTGCGGCCCTGAGTTGTCCCTGAGGGCTTGGGTTGGGTTCAAGCCTGGCCCAACACACCCTCCCAGGTAGAGGGCAGAGCCACCATCCCTTGGCCTCCTTGCAACCAGTGAAGCCTGGCCTCTCTCCCCTGTGAGGCTGCCTAGCAAGGGCCGGTGGCAGTCGCTGTCCTGCCTGGTTTCTGCCCCCTCTTCCCTGCCTCTGCCTCTCTGGGAGCAGCCTTAGCCCCCTCTCTACGGTAGAGGACGCAGGGTGGTGGGAACTCGGGGATCCTTGCAGGTGCTGGGCTGCTATTGACCTTCCCCCCACCCCATGTTCCTGCCCTGGCAGGGGGCAGGGGGCATGGACCTGCCGGCCCCAGAGCCCCCAGCCCTTATCGCCTGTTCCCACCTGCCAGCCTGGCCAGAGGGAGGGAGGGAAAAGAGGCTGGGCCCGGGCCAGGGCGGTGCTTAATGACCCTCCGGGGCCTAATCTCAGGCTGGCAGCCGCCGAGTGGCTCAGGCTCGCTCCTGGAGGAGGCTGATAACACACCAGCTGGGCCCCCCACCATCTATCGGGGCTGCACAGCCAGTCCCAAGGGGGCGGCGATCAGGGGGCCTGGGGAACTGAGCCTCTGAGCTGGGGCGGGGAGGGAGTTGAGCCCCTCCCCCGCCAGCCCTGAGGGAGGGGATTCTCATCTCCTTGAGTGACAGGAGGAGGGACCGCGCCGCTGGAGCGGTGGGCTGGCCGGTGGGTGGGCCTTCACGACTTCCGGCTCCCTCCCGGCTCTTTTCTCCCACTCATCCCGGGTCTCCTCCTTTGCTCTCCCGGCCTTTGTGGATCTCTGTCTCCCTGAGTGCACCTCTTGGCCTGTCTTTATCTCCTTCTTCTAGTCTCCTCCTCCTCTTTCCTCCACCCCGAGCTAGTACTCACCATCTCGTCTTTCCCCTTGTTTCCTTCCTCTGTATCCGATGGGTTCCCCTGCGCGCCCCACCTGCCCGAGCGGCACCGTGCTGGTCCCTTGGCCCGGGACGTCCCTCGGCCTGCCTCACTGGCGTCTCTCTTCTTCGCGTGGCATCATCTCCCGCTGATCCCTTCACTCGTTCTCTGGCCGGAATGCTCAGGCCGCCCAGACCCTGCCTGAAGGGCCGGGAGATTCTCTTACTACTAGAGGATAGTCTTGCTTTTCCCGGAACAGGGCTCGCACCTTTTTCTTTCTCTACCTAGAACTTGTGAATTTCACAGCGTTATCTATAGATTACATCCAGACTCAGGCACTAAGGGCTCCGATCGGCAACTGCTGAATTGGAGGTAGATTTTGGAGTGCCTTACTTCAGTTAGACTCCAAGAGGAACTTCCAATCTGGAGTTGGTTTCAAAAACAGGGCTGTGGAATTCTATCTCGAGGGTCACCTGTTCTAGGACAGAGTGTCGAGTGGTTGGAATATTTTTCAAGATGATTTCCCTTAGGCTCAGAGTAACCTGAGCAGAAAGACTGCTTCAAGGAGCCATCAGATCAAGACTACTGCTCTGCAGAGGTGGCATCCCCCCGCTTAGGGTACAACTGGAGGCGGGAGTGCCGAGTGGCACTCCAGTGGTGATTCCAGTCACACGCCCTCTGCCTTGTCCCCTTGGACCAAGTTCACCCATGAGTGAGGTAGTTGGAGCTGTCAGAACTTGCTCTGGGACCAGGAGGGGAGGCATCTGCCTATTCTCCAGGTCTGGCCTGGGGCTTGGACCCCCCCCCCCCAGCTTGGCTCTCCTCCCCCATTTCCAGTCCCCACAAGTGCACGCATTGGCCAAGATCATGAACTTGAGAATCCTACAGACTCTGGCTCATATTCCAGCTCTGTGCCTCACCTTGTGGACCGCCTCGCCTATCAGTTGTGCCACTGACTTGCCAGTAGGATTGATTCTGTTGGGTTTTCCCTGAAAGGCTGCGGGGAGGAAATGGAGATCATGTATGCCCTTATTGCCCCTGCCACTGCCGGGCCTTCCTCTGGGCTGTTCCAGCCATCTCTGGACACACCACCCTGTGGTCTGTTTGCTTGCCAGGCCTGGGAGCTCCTGCAGGGCAGGAATGGGGTCACTTCCCTCTGCATCATCAGCACCCAGGACAGGGCTGGTCTCAGAAGAAGGGAAGCTCCAGGTGTGGTGAGAAAACCCAAAGGAAGGAAGAGGTTAAACCCAGCTGTTTGTCCAGGTGTGTGCTTGTCCATACCCTTAGCACACACAGGTGCAGAAAAACACACGGGCACATGAAACACACAAGTACTCATTCTTTCCTGTTCTCTGATTGAAAGTGATGGGGTCAGTGATGAGCCCCCTGAACATCCATACTCCCCCCCACCCCTCCTGCGCCTTCTCTGTGTGCCTATGGCCTTGGCTGCCATCTGGTGGCTCCATGCTCAATAGGAAGAGCAGATCAGCAGAGTACTTTTGAACTCGAGCTTCAGGCTGCACTCTTCCCCCTTAAGTGCTGTACCAGAGGCTTTCCCACGGCATGGCTCCAGAACCCTCCCCACGCCCCCCCCCACCGCTGTCCCCCAGTTGTGCCTGCACCTTGCTCATCTATCCCAGGAGACCCCCTGGAAAAGCAAAATAGAGAGAGCTTTGATATGAGAGAGAGGGGAGGAAAGAGAAACAAGTTAAGGAGGAGTTCTGGTGTTCTGGTATTGTTCTGAGCAAGTTGGGAGGTGGTGGAGCCTGGGACATTGCGCTGGGCTGTGCAGGCCACATCTCCACTAACCAGGCCTTGCAAGCTAGTTTGGGCCCGTGTCTGTGTGAAGGGCAGGGGAGCCTTTTTCCAATCCACCAAGGCCCCATACAGCCTAGTGAGTGGCACTGAGAATGACAGGTGCGAGGGGACAAGCAGCAGTGTGTGTGTGTGGGGGGGGTGGCGAGGACACATTTATGGGCATGCGGAATTGAGGAGGCCCTGGGCATGTGCAGGGATGGGCTGGAGGGCAAAGTGAGTGCATGGTTGGGTTAGTAGTTGTACCAGAGTTGGACATCGCCTGGGAGGTTAAGAGCCAGGTCTGGGTCAGGCAGCCTGCAGACAGCAGTGCTCAGACACGTTGTATCAAGTGACCTTGGATAAGTGAACTCAACTTATCAGGCTACATACAGTTCATTCTCCTGTAAACTGGGGCCAGTAAATGGTATCTGTCTGGTAAGAGATGGTGTCAAGATGAAAAGAAACAATGCACAAAACACGTTGAACAGGGTGCCTGGGTGGCTCAGTGGGTTAAGCCGCTGCCTTCCGCTCAGGTCATGATCTCGGAGTCCTGGGATCGAGTCCCGCATCGGGCTCTCTGCTCAGCGGAGAGCCTGCTTCCCTCTCTCTCTCTCTGCCTGCCTCTCCATCTACTTGTGATTTCTCCCTGTCAAATAAATAAATAAAAATCTTAAAAAAAAAAACACGTTGAACAGTGCCTAGTACATAGTTCATGTACAATGAAAGTTAGCTGCTGGGTTGTTTTTTTTTTTTAAATTTCTACTAGTATTCCAGGATGGGCTGAATTGCGTGCAAGATCACAGTGTGCCAGAGCTAGCAAAACCCTTAGAATCATTTAGGCCAGGTTACTAATGCTGTACTATGGAATCTGAAGCCTGAGGTCATGTACCAAGTTGGGGTGAGAGGCCGCTAGAGGCTCTGCATGGCTGGTGAGGACAGAACATGCTGGACACAGCTGCTCTTCTGGACCTCTGGAGGCCCCAGCATAAAGGAGCTGGCTACATGGGTTCGTTCGGCATCACTGAGGCTGGTACAGTTCTGCATGCGGACTTTGCAAATGAATAACCAGGCTCTTGACTAGTTCTCGCTGTGAGCCCACGTGTGGGACAGAGGTGGTGAGGACAGGTGCTGTTAAGGTGGGGAAAGCGTCGGGGAGGAGAGGGAGCTCCAGCAAGCAGAAGGGAGGGGGACAAAGAGGGAGGGGGAGAAGCTGATGGAAGCATCTTCCAGGCCCCAAGACCTAACAAGCTGGAACAAGAGACTGGGAAGGGCTTTCCCTGCATATGCAGTGTTAGTGTGGCGGTGGTGCTGGTGTTCACACAGAAGCTGAGGTTTCTGTGTGGCAGGGAGAATGCTTTGTGACTCAAGCCCCATTCTGACCCTACATAACTGGACCCATTTTCCTGGGGAGGAAATGCAGACTCAGAAAAGGAGGAGACTTGAGTGGCACAGGCCTAACTAGAGGCATTGCGCTAGCTAAAGGCATTGGGCTCTAGGCTTTTGACTTAAAATCCATTGCTAATTCTACCCCAGTGTACACCCTGTGTGTTTGTGTGTGTGTGTGTGTGAAATGGGGAGCTGAAGAAAATAGGGTGTTTGCTATTACAAAGCTTACAGCACATTTGGAAAGATGCTGGGAGAGGGAAGAGGGATTGCTTCGGGTATCAAAAAGGACTAGTCCGCATTTGCCATTTCTGCCTCTATCCTTCCCACTTGCTCCTCAGCCTCCTGGCCTCGAACACTGCTGAGACAACTCTCGCCAAGGGCGCCAGAGTCCCATCTTCTTCTTCTTCTTCTTTTTTTAAGATTTTTATTTATTTATTTGATAGACAGAGAGAGATCACAAGTAGGCAGAGAGGCAGGCAGAGAGAGAGGGGGAAGCAGGCTCCCTGCCGAGCAGAGAGCCCGATGCGGGGCTTGATCCCAGGACCCTGAGATCATGACCCAAGCTGAAGGCAGAGGCTTAAACCACTGAGCCACCCAGGCGCCCCCAGAGTCCCATCTTCTTGTCGCAAGGTGTGTTGGTTTATCTGATCCTTCCACTTTCAACCAAATAGGATCATGGCCATTTTCTCTGGGGCACTGCTCCTGACCCCCTGCCCTCCCTTGCTGGGTTCCCACAGGATGGTGGGCTCACTTTGGTCATGGGATTGCGCTCTGGACAAGACAGTGAAGTTGGCATTCCATGAGGCAGAGATGCATCTGTCTTGTGTATTGTAGTGTCTGGGTGCCCAGCATAGGCTCAGAATACTGGGGTCCCCAGGACATGTTTGTTGAAGGAATGACATGGGGGAGCCTCATCCACTCAGTTCTTTCCCATCACCGCCACAAAGTACCAACTTCCAAATCAGTCCCATTCCAGTTGCCTCCTGCACCATTCCTTGGGCACCTTAGGTCCAAATGGAATCCCAATATTTTGCCAACCTGGGTCCCCTGTCCTTGTTGGCAGTACCGCTACTCCTCTGCCCAGGACAGACACCCATCTCTTCACGCTAAATTCCCCTCCCTCAGTCCCACTCCTGCTCCCCTGCTTCTGGCCTCCAGCTCGCCTGGATGTTTGCAGCCAGTTTTCCTGTCTCCCTGTTTTCACTCACATTGCATGCTCTCACCAGCCTCCATGCTGCCACAAGAGAGACTTTTCCCAAACACAGCCAGGTGGGACCCAGCCCTTTACACCTGCAAGGCAATCCCCACTGCTCTGGGCAGGTGCAGCTTCGTGTCTGTGGGCATGGGCTTGAAGCCAGGCTTTCTTGGGCAAATCCCTCCCTGCCAACTTTATATTGGTGTGATGTTGGGGAAATTCATAACAAAGGTACCTCAGTGCCTGGATCTGAAAATCAGGGGTAGAATGATGCCCATCTTACTGGGTTGCGGTGAAGAGTAAATGAGCTCATGCATGCACAGAAAACATATAGTAAATAGTGGGTGAGTGTCCGCAACCTCCGGCATTATTTTTTTCTTTGTTCCTGCAGTATCCTGAGCAGCCAGTAGATGGCCACACTGAGGTCCCTCTGTGACTTGCCGTCCTACTTCTCCAGCTTCTGTGCTCCTGCTCTTGAGGGCACACTTGACACTGCATGAAGTTCTCCAGCCTCCCGTTCCCTCTTCTCCCACAGGGCTTCACATCTTCGTGCCTGTTGTTTATGTCGACGGCTCGTGTTCCTTCTGCCAGCCTCACGTCCTTCAGGTTGGCTCTCTGACACCGCTTTCCCTCTTCATGTTCCATGTCTGTGAGTTCCTGGAGAGCAGGACATCCCCAGGACATCTGGCATAATCCCTGCATAGAGCAAGGGCTTGGTGTTTGTTGAGTGACTGAATATGTCAGTGAGTCCCAGCTCTGCCAATTAAATCCGTTGCATGACCTTAAGCCAATCACTTCACGCCACTAGAACTTAGCTTTCCTTTCCTTAAATGGATCCTCTTTTTAAAAAGAGGATCTGCTTCATATTTGTAGTGAGAGTCCAGCATAAGGCCCTAGGCAAAGATCTGGCATGCGGTAGCCCCACACTTGCCATGCCCAGTACCTGCCAGTCACTCAGCACATAGTCCTATTGCCCACCAGCTGGTGCCCACCTGTGCTCCCTCTTTTCACCTGGCCCAGTTGAAGGTATTAAAAATGGTTTTACTTTGGGGTGCCTGGGTGGCTCAGTCAGTTAGTGTCTGCTTTTGCCTCAGGTCATGATCCCAGAGTCCAGGGATCAAGTCCTGCATCGGGCTTCTTGCTCAGTGGAGAGCCTACTTCTCCCTCTTTCTCTGCAGCTCTCCCAGTTTGTGCTGTCTTGCTTTCTCTCTCTCTCTGTCAAATAAATAAATAAAATTATTTAAAAAATAGTTTTTACCTCTTTGCAAAGGTCCTTGTTTAACAAGTAGGGTTTAGGATTAGTCTGCAAGCCAGCAGGGTTGGGCAGACCTAGGCTTGTTTGACAGATAGCAGAGTCCAGTGAGCTCTCATTTGCCTGGAAAGAACAACCTAGTCTCCCCGTCCCTGAAGCCCCATTGTGCCTCCCAGATGACTGCATTCCCAGGTCTCTTTTTCTCCATCTACCCTTTGCTGATGTCCCAGCTCAGTCTGGGGTGGGGCTGGAGGTCTGGTTCCTGACCACTCCCCGTGGATCTCTGACAGTGCCTGTGACAGTCTGACAGTGCCTCCGTCTGGATGACCCTCATCCTTGCACCTCTTCCATCAAAGTTCTGAAGCAATAACACCCTTCCTCAGGACAAACACCAGGAGTTACAAATACCCAGGAGTGGGACGACTCCTTCAAAGAATATGAGCATTTCTTTTTTTTTTTTTTTTTTTCAAGATTTCTTTTTTAAATAATCTCTGCATCCAACATGGGGCTTGAACTCACAACCCCAAGATCAAGAGTTGCCCATTCCACTGACAGAACCAGCCAGGTACTCCAAGAATATGAGCATTTCTAAGGCTCTAATAAGTTACATGCTTTCTAATGGTTTCTGTAAGGATTGGATCCATTTGTAGTTAATTAGTTCTCCCACAGTATAAACAAGTAAGGGGAAGGAGAAGATTCCAGTTTGCTTTGAGCCTGAACAATTTCTCAAAGCTCATTCACAGAACACAGTGCTTTCTTTTTGCAAATGTCTGTTTCTCTTATCTTTTCTCCCCACTGCTTGTAACATCTTGATTAGCCACCAGATGGCAGAGCTTACACAGTCCCTAGGAAGATGGATGTTGTACCAGCAACCCGCCTTTTCCGGAGCAGAGGGAGGAGTCTGCCCAGGCTGGAAGTCTGGGTGGAGTGACCTTTGATGTGGGGGCGGCCTTAATGGATAGAATCCTGTCTGGAGTACAGGACTTTGGGAATCTACAACTGGCCCTGCCCTGCCTCAACTTTAGCTGTCATTTCTTTCTCAAGAACTACCTGTACGCTCCCTGTTGTCCAAGCGTCACTGCAGAAGCGTCCATCATTGGCATTTGTGTCTCAGGCAACTGGTTGTTTTATGCAGGTCTCAGGCAATGCAAAGCCCAACACGAATATGCAGGCTCATTGGCTACTTGACAATATGTATTAAAGTGGAGGTTTTGAGGATGAATTTGTAAACCAGGTATGGTGAGGCAGAAAAGCCTGCTGGCCACGGTGGATGAGTTTGCTTTTAAGCTCTACTTCCAGGCAGAATTTGGAGATGCTGGAAGAGAGGAGGTGGGGCAGCATGCTAATGGAGGGAATAGCTGGTGGTGAATGAGTTTACTTCCTGTCCTTCCTTTAGTCACTGACCTGTTCACGGAGGCACTGTCCTGGTGCCTGAAAGCACACTTCATAATGGTGTTCAGGGTCATTAGGAAATGTGTTCAAAGAAGTTCAGGTAATGGGCCTGTCTCACATGTTCTGGAAAGAGAAATGAAGATCACGTCACACAAAAAGCCCATCAGTGTCTACTGGCCCTTTTTTCTACATCTCCCTGATGCTCAAATTTTATGATGTCTTTTAGAGCTTCTTTGGGCTCTGAAGTAGAGAGATTTGGTACAAAAAAATGTACAGTATAATTATAAGTACTACAAAGTAAAGCCACCTGAAAGCACTGAAAGGAAATGGTGTGTCCAAATTGCCCACTTCCCATCAGTTGTATCACGAGGCTCTACCAAAATGCTGTTTGACTTCCAGAAGATAATTCCCTCTTCAGTGAACCTACCAGAGCTCCTACAATTCTTTACACACAATGTTCAGCATTAAATAAAAACTCAGCCGAAATGCCAAGAAACAGTCCAATTGATCAAAAAAGCAAAAGAAAAAACCTCAGACAATAGAAATAGTCCCCTGGGCGACCCAGATATTGAGTAGCCAGAGACATTGAAATGACTATGACTGATGTATTCAGAATATAGAGGGAAAAATGAAGAATTTCATCAAATAATTTAATCCATAGAAAGTGAAATGGAAAGAAAAGTTAAATGGAAATTCTAGAATTATTTAGCAAAGTTTTGTAGTTTGTGTCTATAGGCTTGAACATATTTTTGTAAAATTCATTCCTACACGTTTTATACTTGGGGCTGCTACTGTAAATGGACTTGCATTTCTAGTTTCATTTTACAGCTGTTCATTGCTACTATCTACAAATACAACTGATTTTTGTATGCTGACCTATTGGCCTTGTGTTGGGGATTCCCAAAACTACCATCAGGTTTGATGATTCACTGGAAAAACTCAGAGAATTTAGAAATGCTGTTCTACTCACAATTATAGTTTATTACAGTGAAAGGATGTACATTAAAATCAGCAATGGAAACAGGCTCATAGAGACCAGAAGTGAGATTCATGCTCTCTTCTACCACTGGAGTCAATGAACAGCACTGATTCTCCCAGCAATGATATATGACAACACATACAAAGAATGGCAGACCAGGGGAGCTGGCCTTAGCCTTGGTGTCCGGGATTTATTTTTATTGGGACTCAGGAATTTAAGAATGGAAAATGTGACTGACCTTAGTTACTCAATCTCTCTAGCCTCTTAGGAGGTGGAAATGACACAATATGACCCAAGGTCTCCACTATAAATCACATTGTTAGCATAAACTCCCTGGTGAGGTCCAAGGCTCCAGGTGTACCAGGACACTCATGAGGCAAGGTATTTGAAGAGCTAAGAGCTTATCTCCCAAGACTCAGTCAAAAGCCAGTCTATTTTCTGGCTTGTGTAGGGTTTGAACATCCCAAGTCTGATGAAATAATTCTTTGGTGCACAACCTTCCATCTTGTAACCTTCCCAACTTAGTTATTAGTTTTGGTAGTTTTTATCTTTCTAAGATTGTATTTGTTTATTTATTTGAAAGATAGAACATGAGTGGGGTGGGGATGGACAGAGGCAGAGGGAAAAGCAGATTCCCTGCTGAGTAGGGAGACTAATGTGGAACTTGATACCAGGACCCTGGGATCATGGCCTGAGTCAAAGGCAGATGCTTAATCGAGTGAGCCATCCAGGTGCCTCTTGGTAGCTTTTTTGTAGATCCCCTAGGATTATTTTAATTGACTTTATTTTTAGAATGGTTTTATATTTATAGAGAAATTGACAAGATAATATAGAGTTTCCATACCCTGCACCTAGTTTCTCCTATTATTGACATTTTACAAAAATGTGATATATTTTTTACAATTAATGAACCACTGTTGATACATTATTATTAAATAATGTCAATAGTTTTTTTTTTAAAGATTTTATTTATTTATTTGACAGAGAGAAATCACAAGTAGATGGAGAGGCAGGCAGAGAGAGACAGAGGGAAGCAGGCTCCCTGCAGAGCAGAGAGCCCCATGCGGGGCTCGATCCCAGGACCCTGAGATCATGACCTGAGCCGAAGGCAGCGGCTTAACCCACTGAGCCACCCAGGCGCCCCAATGTCAATAGTTTTATTCAGATTTCCTTAGTTTTTACCTAATGTCTCTTTTCTGTTCCAAGGTCCCATTTAAGGATACCACGTTGTATTTAGTTGTCAAGTCTCCTCTGGCTCCTCTTGGCTGCGCTACGGGAGTTTCACAGACTCTATTTGTTTTTGATGACTTTGATAGTTTGAGGAGTTCTGGTTAGGTATTTTTTAAGACTTCCCATTAATGGAATTTGATATTTTTCTTATGATAAGACTGGATTATAAGTTACTGGGAAGAAGATTACAGACATTTTCACCATATCAGAGGGGCTATTCAGCAACTCCAACTTACAAAGTACTATTCTAGAATGAATTTCAAAACACTCACAAGGTAAGATGATGATCAAGGATGTCCTAAGAGCACCTCTTAGCTTAGCCAGAACATAGGGGATCCAGGAAGTTCTGGCCATGGTGTCATGCCCAGCAAACCACCTAGCCCAAAGGTCCTCACTGGACAAGTTTTTCCTCTGTAGATTGGAACAATAGCACCATTTAAAAAGTGAAATATGGGGAGCCTGGGTAGCCCAGTTATTAAGCGTCTGTGTTCGGCTTGGGTCATGATCCCAGGGTCTTGGGATTGAGGCCCACATTGGGCTCCCTGCTTGGCGGGAAGCCTGCTTCTCCCTCTCCCACTCTCTCTGCCTGTGTTCCCCCCTCTCTGTGTCTATCTCTGTCAAATAAATAAATGAAATTAAAAAAAAAGTGAAACATGATACTTTGAGTCAAAAAGATTCAAGACCAATAATAAATCTCTATAAATTCAAATAATATTGTTCAACTGTGAACACAATTTTGAAGCCCAAGTCAAAATACTTAAAGGAAATGAAGTGCTTTGAGCCAGTTTATGTCATAGAGAAGAAATTGCGATACCCTGATTCAGGAGATGGAAAGCTTCTGACAGCACAAGTGTGTGGTCTCACTCAGTAAATTCATTAGCTTCAGAACCAAGAAAGGTTTTGGCTCTGTCATTAGCTCTTGTTGAAATAGTTAAGAGCAGGCAAGATGAGACAAGAAGAAAGCATTTCATTGTTCCAAAGGAAGCTTACTCAGCACGCACCCAAGGAAGTTACCCAAGACTGGGAAAGCACACCTCAGTGTCTTAGCAGGAGCAAAATCAAAGGCTCATGGTCTGGGAATATTTATGTTCCCCACACTGAGAGCAAAAAACCTCAGAATTCTTAAGCCACCAGGTAAAGTACTCAGAGGGAGATTGTCATAGTAGTGGGACAGAATGGGACCTAGATTTAATGCTGCACTGGTCCAACAAAGCATGGAAGCAAGACTTGAAAGGCTCACACTGTCTCAGAGTCACTTAGCTGCCCTCTTAGAATAAAGCCACCAAATACTTAAAGCTATTCACCTAGAGGCCAACAGTGGAATGAGATTATGATCTAGAAATAGATCAAATTAGGCATTAACCAACATTTACAGAAGATAGGCAGAGTCATGCTATAAATTCCAAAAGGCACCTCCTCGAAACCAATCAGGTAAACAGACAATCTTTATCACTGCTTGTGTCAGGACTTAATGACCATGAAGAAGAAATGGTCTTCCTTATGCTGAAAAAGCCCTACTTAAACATTGAGAAACCATTCATCCTACAAAGCATTGACAGGAGACTGGGCTGTGAGAGAAGGAGAGTGTAGGAATGGAAAAGGCCAGCACCAGTAGGTGACAGTACGACCCTGGGATGGGGAGACCTAAGAGGCTTTTGGCTTCAGAGGCATTTCCAGAGGAAGATGCTAGGGCGAGCAAGGGAGATGGTGACCAGCTATCCCTGAACTGGAATCTTTTGTTTGACTGTTTATTGAGACTTCTCTTGAAAGGTAGGAAGAGTTATGTAAGTATGCTCAGAATTTCCTGATTATTATTGCAGAGGTGAAGTAGGAGTCATAGCAGAGAGACTTCCTGTTAATAGGAATGTTAACTTTGGCTTTCCAAGAACTCCAGACCCTAGCTACAACTTTAGTCTGACCCCGAAGGGTCTTGGTGACCTTAGCTGTTAAAACTGAGTGAAAATGGTAGACAATCTGGTTAGCCTGTGGTTGAACTGAACTATTATAAAACCAATGAAAACCCAGATTTGAGTGTTTATTCCAGGGTTTATTCTAGTTTCCCCAGAGAAACAGAATATATAGATATAGATATAGATAGATATAGATATAAAATATACTATATCTCATAGTATATATTATATATCACTATATATTATATATAATATATATAAAACATTGTATGTATATATATTTATACATATATAAAAATATATATAAAATAAGGAATTAGCTCATGCTGTTATGGAGGCTGAGATGTCTCAAGATATGTAGTCAGCACTTTGGAGACCCAGGAAAGGCAATGTGCAGTATTTCATCTTGAATCTGAAGACAGGAGAGCCATATGAATTGATGGCGTAGTTCCAGTCTGAAAACCAGCAGGCTTAGGACCCAAGAAGAGCCAATTTTTCAGTCCAAGTGTGAAGGCTAGAAAAGATTGATATCCCAGCCCAGCAGTCAGGCAGGAAGTGCTTATTCTTACTGAGCTTCTTTGTTCTATTTAGGCCTCCAGTTGATTGGATGATGCACCCCCACATTGGGGAGGGCAGTCTGTTCTCCTTAGTCTGCCCTTTCAAGGGGTAAGCTCATTTGGAAACACCCTTAGACACACCCAGACACACCCAGATTAATGCCTGGACTAGTGTCTGGCACCTGGGGCCTATATCAAACTGGCACATCAGATTAACTGTCACATTCAGCAACTGATATGCAGTAAATAGTGGGGGGGGCAGTGATGTGGGGAAAGGTTGGCAAATTACATGTGACTAGAGTCGAAAGTCTGTTGTAGGAAATTATGTTCCCAGCAGTGTGACTTAGTAGAAAATAAACTTAATTCCTTCAGTCTTTGAGCAGATAAAACCAACTCTTGGAGGAAAAGCAATTGAAGAAAGAGGGCAGAAGGAAAAGGTAAAAGAAGGAAAGGAGAAGGAAGCCAGAAACAAGGAAGAAGATGGCAGGAAATAGAGAAAAGACAGTAAAAGTTGTAGAACAACAGAAAGACCAAAGGACTGAAGGCTACAGGTTTCTTTGAAATGAGGGTTTTGGGGGATCAAGTCATAAAATATTAATTGTAAGTGTTGGGTCTTCCAAAGTTGTTGTTGCCCCCATGGCACATTTCTAGTCATTTGTGGTGTCCCTCTGTACTCTCCAATATATTAGAAGGGAAAATAATTCTAAGGGTTTTTGATGATCTTTGGTTGATATTTTGTGAACTCCCTGAGGTCTGTACCAGCACTGGAAGTGTCTTCTGAGAAACGGGTTGGCATAATCAAAACTCAATGTATGGTAAGCAGCAGTGGCCAGCTCCCAGGAGAGCTTTATGGACAGCACTCAAACTCCAAGTCTCCACATTAGAGTTTTAGAGGTGGTTTTCCATTCTATCTTATGAAGCCTGTGGATGAAAAATGTTTCCGGTCTCTTCCCAGATCATCCTCTTGGTAATTCTGTTTCTGCCCATATTGTGTTCATTATACAACAGCTGTCTTTATTACCATCTCATTATTAGCTCTGAGGGTAGTCATTTCCATGGTGATACTAAACCTTACACCTTTAGAGATGTTACTAACACTCACCAGTTTAGAATGCCCCTTAAGGGCAATTGAGTAGAGAGTTGTTCTCTGGCCAGCTCAGAGCCCATATCATGGCAATTATCCCTTCTACATCCTTTAGGTAGGAGTTTTATTAGTAATGTTGGATTAGTTGAGACGAGCACTTAGCAACATGAAGTCTCACAGAAAATTATTTCCTTAATTCTAAGTACTATTGCGGTTTGTCGTATTCATGAAGGAGCCCAACCAGATAGTAAGGGTTTACAAAAAGAGGAATCACCTCCTTTGGGAAGCATGTCTTACCTGACTTACCATCCCCATCCACACATGGCGGCTTAGCAATCACTTCCTTGGACTCCCATTGCTCCCTGGGAAAATCTGAGGAAAATGCTCTTCACAATGTATTATAAACATTGTTTTACTTACCTTCTTCCTCACTGTACTGAAAACTCCTCTCAGTCAAAAACCATGCCGAATTATCTTTGATGTCTTCAATTTATAACATGATTCCTAGCCCACAGTAGAGTCAATAAATGAATCAGTGAATGAATGTGTTGCTAATAAAAATGGGGAAAAGGGGTTGAATTTGAGAGAAAATTAGAAACTAGACTTTTTGACTGAGTCTGATGAGTGAGGGTGGGAGGGAAGTAGATGGCTCTGTAGCTTTAGTAAGGGTGGTTTTTAGAATCATTAATAAAGTTAATGAAAGTTTGTTTTGTTTTGGTAGGAGAACATAGTAGTCTTGGTGGGACTTTTTTTTTTTAGTATTGATTTTAACTCTTCTTTTCTTTTTAAGTAAGCTCTATATCAGTGTGGGGCTTGAACTCACAATCCTGAGATCAAGAGTTATGTGTTCTACTGATTGAGCCAGTTAGGTGCCCTGGAAGTATGGTAGTGTTTTTGCACTGGTCTCAGCCTATCAATAACTGATGTGGCTGGAACAGCCCTTGTGGTTGTTATGAATAAAATACCCCTTTCAGGAACAGCCATTGGGAAATCATGAAAAAATAAAGGTTTATAGCTAGCGAGATGTGTAAATTATATAGCACAATGAGGGCCACGTAGCAAAGTTGTGGGTAAAGAGATCATGCAGGGGCCTGGTATTTTCCTTTTATCGCAGTTGAGGGTTTCTCAGGCTCATCCTTTTTTGGTGAATTTAAAATGTAAAAGTTGAATTTAAAGTACAGGAGGAGAAAAAACACGCGGCCCAAATGGTCAGTTATCAAAATCAACCAAAATCCTTCCAGCTCTTGAGAAGGGGAGAGGAGATCTAGATAGAGCAAGCAACTTGCTTGCTTATGGCAATGATCCAATCATTGCCATGATCCAAATATGGCGTGATCTCATCATCACATCACTTTTGCTTGGCTCATATCCCATTGGCCTAAACTCAGTCACACCGTCATACTTAATAGCAAGAACATCTGAGAAATAGTCTTTTGGGTTAAGGTTGAGAGTTTTCTGTTTTTTATTTTTTTTTAAGATTATTTATTTATTTATTTATTTATTTGACAGACAGAGATCACAAGTAGGCAGAGAGGCAGGCAGAGAGAGAGAGGAGGAAGCAGGCTCCCTGCAGAGCAGATAGCTCGGTGTGGGGCTCAATCCTTGGAGCCTGATCATGACCTGAGCCGAAGACAGAGGCTTTAACCCACTGAGCCACCCAGGTGCCCCAGGTCGAGAGTTTTTATTTCAGTTTTCCTGTCTCTGCTCCATCATTAAGTGAAGAGAACTTGTCTTTTACTTCATAGAACCTTAGAACGCAAGAAGTCCTATCCAGGCCTGATGAAGAGAAATGAAATCACTTGGAGATTTTAGATATCCAGGGAGATAGGATTTTTGTTGTCATCCTCAAGGAGGGAGTAAATGCAGTCTCTCTTTGGGAAGTAAATAAACCAAAGGGATAGACTGGCACAGAGAGGGGCAGTATTTGTTTTTTGGGGGGTGGGGTTTCCTGGTTATTACAGCTAGCCTAAACCTAAGTAATGTATTCACTTATTCATTTACTTTTTCACTGTTTGGGTCCCCTCTTGAATATAAGCTTCGAGAGTCTTGGTCTTTTTATTCCTTACAACATCCCCAGTGGCTAGAACACTGCCTGGTGTATAGGTGTTCCATAAATATCTACGAGGGAAGGAGAAGTGCAGATAAATAATGTCCCCTGCAGTAGGCAGGACTATGAGAAGCTACACAATGTCTCACCGAGCTGTGGCTAAGATTGATGTCATAACTGACTCAGAGCTGCAACATTTATTTTCTCTGAAAATATATAGCTGTTTGTGGGCTAGACAGTCAGTAGAACAGCCAGAGCTAGACGCCAGCTCATGATCATAGTTCATTTGTTCACTCTCCATTCATGAATTCATTCATTCGTTAAACAAGTATGTCTTGAGTGCCTACCGTGCAGTAGCATATACAGAGTGAAAATGTCAACCTGTGGTTAGAGGTGGGGCCAATCTATAGTTAGATGTCTTCAGGTAGGTATAGCTCCATATTCCACAAACAAATATGATTAGTCTTGAGTGAGAAAAAGCAAGCGTGGGTTGTTCAGCACTGCCTGTTTCTAGCGAGCAGGTGTACCTCAAAACATTCGTTTGGGAGGGTGGCCTTTAATGGTGGCTAGCACAGTAATTCATATAACAGTGGGTCACTGTAGGAGAGAAGAAGGAAAAGGTCAGTGTCCTTACTAGATATTTTAATTTGTCAGGGAAGCTGTGCTGCTCCATTCAGGGGAGATACTCACATTCTATTCTAAATGAATTTGCAGGGACTCTGGGTGGCTTTGTCATTTAAGCCTCTGCCTTCAGCTCAGGTCATGAGCCCAGGGTCCTGGGATGGAGTTCTGCATCAGGCTCCTTGCTCGGCAGGGAGCCCGCTTCTCTCTCCACCTCTGCCTGCCACTCTGCCTGCTTGTGTGCGCGTGCTCTCTCTCTCTCTGACAAAGAAATAAATAAACTCTTAAAAAAAAAAAAGAATTTGCAGTGCTGGGGCCACCATTTTTGCATGCCCTCCAGAAATTGGAGAGAGAGCTGTGGACACTTTTCTTCAGGTCTTACAGTTGTTCTCAAAGAGATTCTTGTTTCTGGAGTGTTGACTAAAAATGACTAAACAAGTAGGGACACCAAATACCACTGGTGTCCCTGCTTGAGGCAGTCTCAGATGCCAGAAGAAGTAGGCTTATAATACTTTGGATCCTTGTTTTCATTTCCAGGCATCATGCTTTAAGACAGAAGTTGTCAAATTGGTTTGAGTTAGGAAGAGACAAACCAGGAAAGTGTTGGCTATGAGGATGATGATGTGTGCGAAAAAGTAGACAGAGCTGGGGGTCTGGATCAGGATCCCCATTCAAGGGGGATAAGACGGGGCCTGCTTGAAGCATCAGCCAGCAACTGGACCACTGAATGGTGAATGAGACCTGAAGGAGAGTGTAGTTCAGGCCTCCTCTTTGAGGAGAAAAGGACAGTCAGGAGTTGGAGAGATAATCCAAAATGCAAATGTCAAATCCAAATACCAGAAGCGGAATTGTAAAGGAGAGATAGAACAGAGATGCCAGAGCTTAAATGGGTCCCAGACTAGAGTAGGTACAGAAGAAAGTTAGTTCCAGGATGATGGCCATGAACACAATCAATTCGCAGCATCTTGACTCCATGGTGGTGGATGTTAGTGCAAGGCCACGTTAGATTTGCTGAAACTATAGTGCTGGAACACTAAGTACCTGGGAATTCACGAGAACTATCTCTTAACTACTTAAAGAATTGCCAAAGCTCTAGAGTTCTAGGTCTGCTACTCATTGACTAAGAGACCTTGGATATGCCACCTGATCTCGCTGAAACTCCTTTCCTCATTGGGAAAGTGAATATGATAATTTTCAATGCATACATCACAAAGGGGGTGGTATAGATCTAATTATGTAATGGTGGTAAAAGGACTCTGAAAACTATAAATTGATAAAGAAATTTTGAGCTGTTATCTATGGGTGAAAGTTATAAGAAGGAAGGTTTTGGTTCAGTATACTGAAACACTATTATCAGTGACAGCTGCCTGGGGATACAATAACTTGCCTTCTGAACTAATGGGAACCTCCATTACTAGACACAGCCATCTGCTAAGGTTCTTAAGGTTATGAAGGCAGAGGAAGGGCTATCATTTGGGTCCAGACCTGGGCTCATGGAATCCACCAACATCATGGAATCACCAACAAACTCTGTTGGAGCTTGGGGTACATACACATTTCTGGAGAAGATCCATAATTTTCTTTAGATTAGTAAAAAAAGGCCAATGATTTACAAAAGGTAAATAATAAAAACATGACAGTTGATATTACTTACAACTCCGCTGAGTGCATTATCCTTTCTAGACTTGTAGTAACTGAGCACATTTTTTTTTTTTTTTTTTTTTTTTGCTTATGTGCATAAGCAAAACATCTTCCAGTTGAGGGGACAAGAAAAGTCAGAGTATTTCATCCAGGACAATGTAGCTCCTTCAAGATGCTTGACAACCCCATCCATTTCTGGCTTGGGACAGAGTATTTATAAATTTACCTGTATGGCCTGTTGAAAGCTGCCCCTTGATTACTATACTTTGAATGAGATGACACCTTCATGGTTAGCACTATCCCTGGTACTATTTCTATTTTAAAGGATCTGTTCCAGCCCATGATTAAATGATAGGCTGTTGGTGGCAGAGGTGACTCTGGCAGAGTGTGCCTTCAACATCTTCTCTCCACTCCCACAGAAATAGAAGATTAAGCTGAGACAAGGTTGCCAGCTAATGACCACATTTCCCAGTTTCCCTTTCAACTATAGGAGAGACTGGGTTGTCCACAGAGCTGTGAGCAGAGTGATGAGTACAATTTCCAGCCAATATCCTAAAAAGGAAGGGCACCTGCCTTCCCATTCCTTTTCTTCTCCTCCCACTTGCTTGAAGGTAGATGTGGTGGCAGGAGCTAGCGGCTTAGTTTAGATCATTCATTGAATTGTTCATTGGCAGCTGTGCAGTGAAGTTGGAGAACAAGATATATAGTGTCTAGATGACCTCTGATGACCTTGTAGAGCAAACTACCCTGCTAGTTCTGGACCACCTACCTCCTTATGACTTTCATATGATAGAAAAAGACATTTTTATCTTGTTTAAGCTCCTCTATTAGGGAATATTTTGTTATAGTAAGCTGTTACAGATGTGACCAGGACTTTATTTTCATTTCTTATCCATCCAGATGGGCAAGATCAGTTTGCTTTTACTTGGCAAAGGAAATATACTTCTACTGTTTGTTTCACAGCTATCAAAAAAATATGTTTTTGAGTATCACAGACATGCAAGTTTACATGTGTAGTTTCAGGTGTACAACATAGTGATTCGACTTCTCTCTAGGTTATGATGTGCTCACCACAAGTGTGACTACCACCTGTCACTAGACAACGCTATTACAGTATCATGGACTTTATTTGCCACGCTGTGCCTTTTATTCCCATGATTTATTCATTCCAAAACCCGGAGTGTTTCGGGGCTATTTGAATTGTCCAGCGAATTGCCATAATTTTGCCACTAGGGGCGTCTAAGAGGTGTAGCTTCTCTCCTTTGAGATCTCAACTTACATATCCCTTTCTTAAGATTTTCTAGACAACCCAGTCTAAAGTAAGCTCCCCTTCATTACTGTCTAGCTCAGCCCATTCACTTCCTTCAAGGCACTTAGTGAAAATTGTAATTATTTGTCTGCTTAGGATACCAGCTCCATGAGGGCAGGGTCCTGTTCATTCACTGAATGATTATCACAATATCTGACATGTAGTGGACATGTAATCAAATGAGTAATGAATCTGGAAATAATAATAATAATAATTATTATTAATATTTGGAAATTATTAAAAAATCCCTGCTCAGGCTTCACAAGAGTTGTTAGCACCAGGAAACTATGTAGAATACCTAGATAATTTTCAAAATGGAGGTTTTCTTATTCAAGATTGAAACCCAGAAACCATAAAAAAAAAGTTTATTTACCTTATTTCATGAAAATTTAGAAGTTCTGTATGCTAACAGACACCATACAGTTTTATAAAAGTAGAATAATGGGGAAAGTTATAAAGAAATGTTACAGTCAAGGACTATCATCCACAATATAGAGAACTCATGTAGAACTCCATAGGAAAAGCAGCATAAATGATGTATGAGTCACAGACAACAAAATAAATACAAGTGGCCAATAAGCATGTCTTTAAACCATAAATAATTTAAATATCCAATAATAAGAAAATAGTTCAATGAATTATAATACATTCATATTATAAAATATCATGAATCCATGATTAGGAATAAGATGTATTTTTTATAGTGAAAAAGCAAGAATACTATGGATATGATCCCATCTGTAAGAATACATATATACATATGTATATATGAAATGTATATGAAACGTTCTGAAAAAATTAACACAAAACTATTCTGTTTTTAGGAAAATGAGTAGGTTTGGTCAGGTGTAGGGTATGTGATGTGGGATTTTTACTTTTTACTCTGCATGCTTTTTGAATGTTGGATATTTTTTACTGTGAGCATACATGCACGTATTACTTGTATAATTCCAAAGACTATTTTAAAAAGCAACAGAAAATATATGGAAGTCACCTAGGAAAATTCTTGGTATGTAGCATTAACAACAGAAATGACTGGAAAATCTCCCCAAATCATACAGAAACAGATCTGGGTGACACAGGATATCACCTAGAAATGGTTTTGGGTAATGTACAGTTACACAAAGACTCCCATCCCACGTACCCCTAACCCTCCCACCATATTTTGATTTCTCTTCATTTTCTTGGCCCAATAGCTGTAATTTAACTTTAAATACATATATAATCATTGTACCCTGGGCTGTAACATTAGGGGAGTTTCTTCAGGTGTAAGTGGACCCCGTTCTTGGCTTTGAGGACCATCTGGTGCAAGAAGACAAGAGGTCTGGTGGGGTCTGGAGCCACCTTGAAGTGGAGTAGAATCAAGGCAATGGCCACCTTTAGCTCAATCATGGCAAAATGCTGCCCAATACAATTCCTGCAAACACCAAGGGAAAGAAAGAGAGACCTTGAGGAAATGGTATTTGTTTCTGACTCTTTTGTTAAGGTGCTAGAATAATAAATCTACTGTTCACAGTAAAGCAGCATTTTCACACTAAACGTCAAGGAGAGTTTTGAACTTCTCTTATCTCCTGCAAGAACATGAACCGAGAGGCTGTAATGTGATGCCCTCCCTAAAGAAGGTGACACTTGGAGATGCTTATAGAATTGTTTCTCCTGTGAGGATGTAGTATAAAATGTGGTGACTATAGTTGGTAACACTGTAATGTGTGATTGCAATTTGCTAATAAAGTAGAACTTAAATATCCTCACGCACACACAAAGAGAGAAATTGGTGAAGGGGAAGAACCTTTTCACAATGTATGCAGAGGTGAATCACCATGTTGTAGGTTTTAAATACCTTACAATTGTGTTTGTCAACTATACCTCAATAAATTTGAAATTAAGGGGAAAAACAATTGTTTCTCTTGCATTGTGGGGTAACTTTCTGAGGCATGGCTGTATAGGATGTGACAGAGAAGGGCCTTGCCCTTTGTGAAACTAACTGGTCTTTTCAGGAGCTCAGATAAGTACCATGATCTACCTCATAATCTGGTGAGAAGATAGGACTCCATTGGAGAATATATGGAGTTGAGTTACCAAAGGAAGAGTGCTGTTTCCAAGTAAACATTTCTGTGCATTTTTAACAACTTCAAATTGTCCTTACCTTGGTCCAGCTGAGAATGGTAAGAAGGAGTGGGGGTGTCTCTGATCAGAATTCTCCTGGGAGAACCTCAAGGGGTCAAAGACCTAAAATGACAGTGCAATCCCACCACCATCCCCCAAACACCATTAGTGCATTTCTTAAGCTACTACTTAGCACTAAACAACAGAAATACATGATGAGCCACATATGTACCAGAACACAGATGTGTTCTGGTAGCCACATTTTTATTATTTTATTTCATTTATTTGTCATAGAGAAAAACAGAGAGGGAGAGAGCACAAGAAAGAAAGAGGCAGAGGGAGAAGCAGACTGCTCACTGAGCAAGGAGTCTGAGGCGGGACTGGATCCCAGCACACTGGGATCATGACCCAAATGAAAAGCAGATACTTAACTGACTGAGCCACCTAGGTGTCCCAGGTAGTCAAATTTTTTAAAACGTGAAAATAATTTGAATAATAGAATTTATTTTGAAAAAAATTATCATTCCAACATGTGCTAAATATAATAATTATTAAGGTAATATTTCACATTTTTGTACTATGTCCTCTAATGCCAGTGTGTATTTTACATTCCCAGCATGTCTCATTTCTGATTAGCCACAATTTAAGTGCTCAATAGCCAAATGTGGTGAATAGCTACCACATTGGACAGGGCAATTCTAGACCTGCAGCCCTTGTTTGGTCTCCCAGTAGACTAATATGCTACCGAGACCAAGTATGGAGAAAGCAGAAATGTTAGGGTCAGTGATATTATTTTCACTTTGGTGGTAAGAATGCACTTACTTAATTTATCCAAAGAAAATGAAAACACTAATTTGAGAAGATATATACATCCCTAATTTATTGTAGCACTCACTTATAATAGCGAAGATATGGAAGCAACCTAAGCGTCATCAATTAAAGAATGGATAAGGAGGGGCGCCTGGGTGGCTCAGTGGGTTAAGCCACTGCCTTCGGCTCAGGTCATGATCCCGGGGTCCTGGGATCAAGTCCCGCATGGGGCTCTCTGCTCAGCAGGGGGCCTGCTTCCCTTCATCTCTCTCTGCCTGCCTCTCTGCCTGCTTGTGATCTCTCTCTGTCAAATAATTAAATAAAATCTTAAAAA
This sequence comes from Mustela putorius furo, assembly GCF_011764305.1. Classification (NCBI taxonomy): domain Eukaryota; kingdom Metazoa; phylum Chordata; class Mammalia; order Carnivora; family Mustelidae; genus Mustela; species Mustela putorius. Next base: position 36,749,180 of record NW_025422005.1, on the reverse strand, counting down.
AAAAAAAGAATGGATAAGGAAAATGTGGTGGATAGAATGGAATATTACACAGCCACAAAAAGCTTGAGATCATACCATTTCAAATAACGTGGATGGACTTAGAAGCTATTATGGTAAGTGAAATAAGTTAAACTGAAAAAGACAAATACTGTATGAGTCCACTCATAAGACGAATCTAAAAAAAAAGGAAAAAACCAAGTGCATAAACAAACACAAAGCAGAATTAGACCTATAAATACAGAGAACAAACTGATGATTGTAGGGGGTTGGACAAAGTCGGTGAAGGGGAGAGGGAGATACAGGCTTCCAGTTATGGAATGAATAAGTCACAGGAGTAAAAGGCACAGCATAAGGAATATCATCAATTACACTGTTATAGCGATGGAATGGAACAAGTGATGGTCACGCTTGGGGTGAGCATAGCATCAGGTATCAGCTTGTCAAATCACGAAGTTGTGCCCCCGAAACTAATGGAACATTGCATGTCAACTATACTCAAAATTAATTTCAACATTAAAAAAAGAACGCACCTACTTAGAAGTCTAGCCAAAGGGATTACGTGATCAACTGTAACTGAGACATGCAGTCCACTTCATGTTACACATAAGATATCTTAAACCCTAGCCACTTATGTGAAAGGAAATATCTGTGGGTGTTATGAGTATTTAGAGTTTAAGAACATTGAATCAAGCACTATGGTTAGCTACATGTCTTCTTAACTCTCTAGATCCTCTCTTCTCTCTTTCCTGCTATGCTCTAGGCTCCAAGAAGTGGAGCCATATAGTTTTCTATTGGGTTTGGCTGATAAAAGACATTGGTGATCTGGAAGGTGGGTGGGGAGAGCTTTTGGGTTATTTATTCCCTGGACCTCACCCTACCAAGCTTCCTGAGCCTGACTGCTCTACTGAAGGCCTAACTCCTGCCCAGGATCTTTTCCAGCATAGCAATCTCTCTCCTATCATTGTAACCCTCACCAGAGGTGGGAAGCCCTTCAACAGTTGTATGCTCCATGGTGCTTTTACAAACCCTACCAAACCTTTGTAAATAGTTTCTTTATAAAACTCTCCTCAAAGTGCCCAACTTGAGGGTGTCATCAGTCTTCTGCCAGAATTTCCATGGTTCCATCCAGCAGAAGAGAGTTTGAGTTGCCTGCCTGGCTACATGGATAGTCTACACTCTTGCAGATGTCTAGGTGAGTGCTTGGCGGAGCTCGCTAAGTAAATGGACTGCAGTACAGATTGCGCTTGGAAGCAGATTATGTGGCATTATGTCCATCTGTTCATTCAAAGCAAACATAAAGTAGGAATAGGGGGAGGGGACAGGTTTTTTCTTTAAGAGGAAAGCTGAACATTTTTGGTCTTTATGTTTATTTTATTTGCTTTGTGTCATTTGCCACATCCCCATTGTGCTAACAAAAAGTTACTTGCACATCATTTGTTTTTGAAGTATTTACATGTAAGACAGTCATACCTTTGGATTTTCCCAGATGGCAGGATTATGGTGAAGGCCCCAAATGTTGAGAACCACAGTTATTCCTGTGAAAGGAAAGAAACAAAAAAGACTACAGGATGTAGAACAAGTTGAGGTAGAGCTACTGTTACACCACTCTTCAATAAGAATTTTCTTCTTGAAGGGAATGAGCTAGCTCCTGGTAGAGTTTTGTGTGCCATAGCTGATGTCAGCAGTCAAGGACCCATGGGAAGATGAGGCTTGAATGACACCTTAGTTTTCAAAACAATGACTTATTTAATACCTGATTCTATCTTCAGGAGCTGTTGGTATCATGTCAGAATGATATCTGTTAATGGACAATATAGCACTCACCAGAGATAGTTTGGGTCCAGAAGAACAGAACCATAATTCCATCATGTAGGTCCAATGACAAGTTTCTTTTGGTTCTGTTCGTAAGTGGAAGGGAGGAAATTTTGGCAAGTATCCACATGGTTTGGGGATCAAAAAAGAAGAGGAGAGGGTAGGGAGAGGGAAGTGGGGTTATGGACATTGGGGAAGGTGAAGTGTGTAAATGGTGATTCACAGACCTGTACCCCTGGGGTTAATAATACATTATGTTAATAAAAAATAAAAAGTTAAAAAAAAAGAAGAGGAGAGAGATTTTGAAGATTATTTGATTACCATAAAAAATTCTGGTAAGTTAATTCTGGATCTGTCAACAAAGTCACAGTGACAGGCTGTTAGTATTTGCTTCAAGCAATCCTGTCAGCTTGTTTCCAATGGCAAGAGTTAACAGAACACCAAAGCAGACATGTGAAGGCTATCTCATGTGATACCCTTCTGCCTTCCACTCGCCCTGCTCAGAGACCTGTGCTATGAAGAACACTGGGTGAGGTGTGGGGCCTCTATGCAAGTTTTAATTCTGCTCATCTGCACATTGGGGTCTCCAGTGAATTTTTGGCTATACCATGTGTGTAGTGTGCTTTCAAAGTGCTTTGTAAACTGAGAAGCCCCATATAAATGTCTGTTAAGATCATGTTTCAAGGGCAGGAAAATGAGATAATGTGTTTGAAGGTTCCATGTTAACTATTAAGTGCTGCACACTTATAAGAGTAATATTTTGATGATAATAACGCCAAAGACCCCACCTTGGGTCTTCTAGATAAGTATAATGATGCTCATCTCCCATGAAGTCTCACCTGGGTCTCAAACTAAGCCAAACAAAGATTATTTTAGAAACAATGCCCTGTGAATGAAGAAACCCTGAGTTGGGATTCTAGCCACCCAGGTTCTGGACAGAGCTTCTCTGCAAATTGCTATGTGTTTTGGGAAAGTCTGGAAACCACATCTGATCAAAGAATTACCCACTGAGGTCTTGGTAGGCACCCACCCTAAGCCAGACTTCCTTAGGTTTGTCTTTTGACTCCTCTAAGAGTTGAGGATTGTTGAGGCCAGTCTTTGTCGCTGTGGTCGCTAGGATCCCCTTGTCTCTAGGAACTGCTTAAGAAAAGAATGCAAAGACCTGCAGGCAGGGAGCGTCCATCTGGGAAGGTAATAGGCTTGCTGAGCTCTCTGGAAATGGATGGGACTGGAGGCGCCAGTCGGAGTGACTCCTTGATGCACATTGTGGTGTATGACATTTCACCCAGCTGGTCCCTGTGAGGACAAGGGAAGGAAGGGAGGGAACTCAGTCTCCATATCTAGTTTGTAAATAATGATGTTTTTTTCCTCTTTGGTGTTTGGTCCTGGTAAATATCATCTCTAGGTTAAAGTTATTTTGTAATTGGCTTATGTAATGTGAGACTCTGTGAGAATGTGAGACTCTGCCTCAGGATCAGCTGAGGTTCCAGAGGAAGAGGGGACCAAACAAGTGTCCATTATAAAGGAAGATGCTTATCTACCGGTAAAGGATTTGGTAGGGAGATTTCTGAAACCTGTTTTGCAACTCTTAGCTCACCGTGTAAGTCAAGAATGTAGAAAGAATGTAGAAAGAATGACTGAGGACTGAAGAGAGAGGGCTTAAGAGTTTTGAGAATAAAAAAAATATATCCTTTAAAGAGCATTGTTGGAATGCCCGAATGCTGTGGAGAATAGAGGAGAGTCTCCCAACCATGTTAGGCAAAGAAGGGCTCCTTGGGTCACTTTGATGATCTGACATGTATCCCCTGAGTTTGGGAAACAGAGGACTGATAGATCACAGAGGTCTGTGATTCAGAACAGACAGGGAGTTGGGGGAGAGCAACAGCAACAAACAAGTCGGGAGTACTCCAGTGTGCTCTATGGGCCAATAAATTGGCAAGAGTCAGAGCTTCAGAACCAGTTTGAAAGGAATTCTGAGGATAAGAATTCCCTCATTGCCCCGTGAATCACCATGGCAAAGGTCCAGTGAGGGAATCTCCAAGAGACTCACAGACGTACCTGTTGGGCTGGCAGGAAGGGCTACCAAAGATGGCGAAAATTCCCGCCACAAGACCTGAACTCGGACAGGAGAACAAAGGACCAAGATGGCGAAAGTTCCCGCCACACCACCTGAGCTCGGACAGGAGAACAAAGGACCAAGATGGCGAAAGTTCCCGCCATACCACCTGAGCTCGGACAGGAGAACAAAGGCCCAAGCAGGAACCTGAGACCCCCGCCCTGGGCTCCTGTGGACCAATGGGATCCCGATGAGCAGGAGGGATATCCAAATAAGGGAAACTTGCCAAAAGACCCCTGAGCTTTCCCCAAGACCCCTTAAAAGCCCCCTCCTCCCTGCCTTGGGCGCGACTTCCCCCACTCTGCTTTCCAGAGTTGCGGAACCTCGCCCGAGGGTGCCCACCTCCTCCCGGTGCAACTTTCTCGGCTCCCCTTCACCTGGGCCCTGAAACTTCACCGGAGAGAACCTTTAATAAACCTTGCCTTACACTCACTTTGCCTGGTGTTGTGTTTATCTCGTCGGAAAAACCTTACATTTGGTGCCGAAACCCGGGAGGAGATTGAGCCCCCACCCCAGTGGGGAGGCTCTCTCCTTTCCCTAGCCGGACTGGACCTGCCTTTCCGAACGCCACTTCTGAAGCCGTGGTGAGTTTCCCTGATTCTGCGCCCCCTTCCGGAAAGCCCTGCCTTAATCGCGGCCGCGTCAGGGCGGACCCCGCCGGTCACCAGGTGACCTCCGTGACTCCGAGAGGCTGGGAGACGTCCCTACCTCTACGGCAGTCGATACAGTTTTTCCTCAACCCAGTGGTGGACGAGGGGACGCCTTCCTCCAGCCCTCGGGTTGCCTGGCAACGAATCATGGGGACCTCCCAATCCAAATTCGATTCTAAAACACCCCTAGGGTGCCTGCTGGCCAATCTTAAGACCCTGGAACTGGACCAGGACTTGCGTAGGCGACGTCTCATACATTATTGTACCGTCGCTTGGCCGCAATACCAATTAGACAATCAGTCCCAGTGGCCTCCGGAAGGCACATTTGACTATCAGATTCTCATGGACCTAGGCAATTTCTGCAAACGCCAGGGCAAATGGGTCGAGGTCCCTTATGTCCAGGCTTTCTGGACCCTGCGCTCTCGCCCCTCCCTCTGCTCTCACTGCTCCACCTCTCAGGTCCTCCTGGCCCGCTCCCCTCCCCCCCCCTACCCTGCCACCCACTGCTCCTAAAGACCCGGACCTCTCCTCCCCGTCTCTCCTCTCTGATTCTCCCCTCTCTGAACCTCCGGAGAGCTTTACCCACCCGCCGACGAGAGGGGTCCCGGCTCCTCTGCCTCCTCCTCCTTATCGCGATCCCCCACCCCAAGGCCCCTCTCTCCCTACGCCCCCTAATCCTCCCGCCGCTCCAATCACCCCCCTTTCGGTCCCTTCCACCCCCTCCACCCTTTCCACCCCTTCCACCTCAACTCCCGTCTCATCCCCTCAACCCCCAAAACCTGAGTCTGCTCCTGATGCGGCCCCCCTGGAACCTTCCCCTACATCCCCTCCAGCCTCCCCTCCCATCTCCACCCGCACTAGGGCTCGAAAACCCTCCCCTGAGTTAGTCTGCCCCCTAAGGGAGGTTGCTGGAGCTGAGGGAGTTGTTCGAGTTCATGCGCCCTTCTCTCTACAGGACCTTTCCCAAATTGAGAAGCGTTTGGGCTCCTTTTCGGCCAGTCCTGATAACTATATTAAAGAATTCCAATATCTGGCCCAAGCCTATGACCTCACCTGGCATGATTTACATGTAGTCCAGACCACCACCCTCACCACAGAGGAGAGGGAACGCATCCAGGCTGCTGCCTGGGAGCACGCAGACCAGGTCCATCTCACTGATGCTGCCATGCCAGTTGGGGCCCAGGCAGTCCCAGCCGTAGAACCAGGTTGGGATTATCAGGATGGCCAAGATGGCCGCCGGCGCCGCGACCGCATGGTCCAATGTCTCATAGCTGGCATGCGGGCAGCTTCTAATAAGGCCGTTAATTATGACAAGATCAGGGAGATTGTCCAGGCCCCTGACGAAAACCCCGCTATGTTTCTTAACCGATTGACTGAGGCCTTAACCCAGTACACTCGCTTGGATCCTGCCTCCCCTGCGGGGGCCACGGTACTGGCTACTCATTTTATTTCTCAATCGGCGCCGGATATACGGAAAAAGTTAAAGAAGGCTGAGGAGGGCCCTCAGACCCCCATTTCTGACTTGGTGAAAATGGCATTTAAGGTTTTTAATTCCCGTGAGGAGGCGGCTGAGCTTAAACGACAAGCCAGACTCCAGCAAAAGGTTCAGTTGCAGACCCAAGCCTTGGTAGCAGCCCTGCGGCCGGCCGGCTCTGGGAGCCAGCAGAGAGGGGCAACCAACCGCACCCCCCCCGGGGGCCTGTTTCAAATGCGGGGGCCGAGGGACACTGGGCTCGCCAGTGCCCCAATCCAAAGCCGCCAACTCGGCCTTGCCCTCAATGCCATTTGATGGGCCACTGGAAATCCGACTGCCCTAACCTCGGGGTATCTTCGGCGCCTCAACGTGGGGGACCCCCCCGAGACAGTAAGTCCGGCCTTTCAACTGCTTGGATTGGAGGACGACTGACGAAGCCCAGACTCGGCCACCCCTCTCACCCAGGCCGAGCCCAGGGTTACGCTCCAGGTAGCGGGTAAGTCCATCTCTTTTTTGCTGGACACGGGGGCTACCTACTCTGTTCTGCCTTCCTACTCGGGACTTACTCGAACCTCACCAATTACTGTTATGGGGATCGATGGGACCTCCTCCAACCCTAGGGTGACCCTTCCCCTTACCTGTAGCCTGGATGGGTTCCCTTTCTCCCACTCGTTCCTAGTCATTCCTTCCTGCCCGGTCCCTCTACTGGGTAGGGACATTCTCCGGAAACTGAGGGCAACTATCTGTCTCTCACCTTCTTCTCCTCCCTCCACCTCAACCCATCTCATCTTACACCTCTCCACTCCCTCGACCCCCGCTCCAGATGACCTACCTACTGTAGACCCCTCAGGTGTGGGACATCTCTGAGCCCATCATCGCTTCCCACCTTACCCCGGTTAAAGTACAGCTTAAGGATAACTCTAAGTTTCCCTCTCGAGCTCAGTTTCCTATTTCTTTAGCCCACCGCCGGGGCCTGAAACCTATCATAGAACGGCTTAAACGTCAGGGACTCCTGATCCCCATCAGTTCTCCCTGTAACACCCCTATCCTCCCAGTACGCAAGCCCTCAGGGGCTTATCGACTGGTGCAAGACCTTAGGCTTATTAATGAGGCCGTGGTCCCCCTCCACCCAGTTGTTCCTAACCCTACACACCCTATTGTCTCGCGTTCCTCCAAACACCTTTCACTTCACTGTACTGGACCTAAAAGATGCCTTTTTCACTATCCCCCTGCACCCTGATTCTTACTTTCTCTTTGCCTTCACCTGGGAGGATCCCGACACACACGTTTCTGGACAACTAACTTGGACTGTCCTACCCCAGGGGTTCAGGGATAGCCCCCACATTTTCGGCCAGGCCTTGACTACAGATTTACAGCAGTGCGCCCTTAAGGCCAGCACTCTACTACAGTATGTGGATGACCTCCTCCTCTGTAGCCCCTCCCTCTCGGTCTCCCAAGACGACACTTCCACCCTACTTAATTTCCTGGGGGCCAAGGGATATTGAGTCACCCCCTCTAAAGCCCAATTGTGTGCCCCTTCGGTTACCTATCTGGGCATACTCCTGACTCCCACTTCTAAGTCCCTTACTGGGGACCGCATAAGACTCCTCCAAGAACTCCAACCTCCCCAAACGGCGGATGAGATACTATCTTTTCTTGGGTTGGTCGGGTTATTTAGACATTGGATTCCAAATTTCTCTATCCTGGCCCGTCCTCTGTACCAGGCAGCTAAAGAGACCCCCCAGGGTCCCCTGACTGATCCCACTTCAATCCGTCAGTCATTCCTTAAGCTGAGAGACCGTCTTACCACCAGGCCAGTTTTAGCCCTACCTGATATCTCTAAACCGTTCCATCTCTACACCGATGAGCGCTCCGGCTCTGCCACCGGCCTCCTAACACAACAGGTGGGACCTACGCATAGGGCTATAGCCTACCTATCCAAGCAACTGGATGCCACCGCCCGGGGATGGCAAACCTTGCCTCAGAGCCCTAGCGGCAGCCGCTTCTCTTACAAAGGAGGCCCTTAAACTTACCTTAGGGCAGCCTATCACGGTCTACTCTCCCCACCGACTCACAGACCTCCTTAGCCACCGATCTCTGGCCCATCTGACTCCTTCCCGTCTTCAACTATTCCATCTGCTATTTCTAGAAAACTCTTATATCTCTCTCTCTACCTCCCCCCGCTTAAACCCCGCGACTTTACTACCTATACCCTCACCCACCCCGGAACCTGTTCACTCCTGCCTACAACTTATAGAAGACCTCACTCCTCCCCATCCCGGTCTCTCTGATCAACCACTATCCAACCCTGACCGCGTGCTCTTCGTAGATGGCAGCTCCCTCCTGGCCTCAGATGGCCAGAGGCACGCTGCTTATGCTGTAGTCACTATGGATGCGGTATTAGAGACAGCTCCCCTCCCAATCGGAACCACTTCCCAGAAGGCTGAACTCGTAGCTCTCACCAGGGCATTACACCTGTCGAAGGGACAACGAGTCACCATTTACACTGACTCTAAATATGCCTACCTCATAACTCACACACACTCTGCTCTTTGGCAAGAACGGGGGTTCCTAACTACCAAGGGCACCCCTATAGCTAATGGGCCCCTCATTGCCAAGTTGCTTGAGGCCCTTAGTCTGCCCACTGAGGTAGCAATTGTCCACTGCCGAGGCCACCAAACAACCAGGGATCTGGTCTCCCTAGGCAACAACAGGGCAGACTCAGTGGCCAGACAAACGGCCCTAAGTACCCCTGTGTCTCCTATCCTCTTTCTTAACACCCCTCACCAGCCTTCCTACTCTACAGAGGAAACACAAGCCCTCCATGCACGGGGAGGAAAAATTGGAGATAAAGGGTGGATCTACATTCAGGACAGGATTGCCCTGCCAGGCAATCTGGCGCACACCCTAATTACTGACATCCACCGATCCCTCCATATTGGCCCAAAGGCTCTCCACCCAATTTCTTCAGCCATTGTTCTATCATCCTTCCTTATCTAAAGTAATTGAAGTTGTCCACAGGGCTTGCAAAACCTGTTCCGCTGTGAATTCACAAGGAGGAATCCGCAGACCCGGGCCTAACCATCAGCTCCGAGGGCATCAGCCCGGGGAAGACTGGCAACTGGACTTCACTCATATGCCTCGCCATAAAAACCTTTCGCTACCTATTAACCTTGGTTGATACGTTCACAGGTTGGATCGAGGCATACCCTACGGCTCGAGAAACAGCAGATGTAGTGGCTACAATACTCATCGAGCACATCATCATCCCGAGGTTTGGATTGCCCCGGACCCTCCAGTCAGACAACGGACCTGCCTTCATCTCCAGTGTAACCCAGCAGGTAGCGGAGAGCCTCAACATAACCTGGAAACTTCACATCCCATACCACCCACAGTCATCGGGTAAGGTAGAAAAGGCCAACGGGCTGCTGAAAGCCCAACTCACCAAACTTACCCTAGAGACCCGTCTTTCCTGGCCCACACTTCTGCCCCTGGCTCTCACCAGACTCCGAGCTACGCCCCGCGGGCCTTCGGGCTTAAGCCCATTCGAATTACTATACGGCCGGCCCTTGCTTATAAATCATAGCCTTCCGGCCATCTCCCCACCTCTTTTATCCTATTTACCTTATCTTACTCTCCTCCGAGCTCTCTTAAGGGCTCACGCTGACACTGTCATTCCAGCCCCTAGCGACCATGCTTCTGAAGGGGGTATACGAGATCTATCCCCTGGGGACCAGGTCCTCCTCAAAAGCTTGCGGCCAGACTCCTTACAAACTCCGTGGACTGGGCCTTATACAGTTGTCCTTACCACCCCAACTGCTGCAAAACTGTTGGGGCACTCTGCATGGGTACATATCAACAATCTCAAGCGGGCACCCACAGAGACTAATTGGACCTCCCAGATGGCAGGCCCCACCAAACTCCGCTTGGTTAGGGGCCCTTCTCATATTCCTTCGAATCCAGACAAGCCAGGCGGAATCATGTGAGTCTAGCTGCATGAGGGGTTCAGGTACTTCTCGCCATTTTTCAGCCTTTACTTATATGCCTGCAACCTGCTACCGGGGAAAGGAACCGACAACCTGTACGTATGACCAGAAAACCTATTGGGTCTCCGACCTTGTGACAGCCAAACGAGGTATTGCCCCCTGCAACATCTACCCCAGGTCTGGAAAAGTGTGCTGGACCTATCTGGGTCAGGTCGGCCTCTCCGATGGGGGCGGGGTCCAGGACCAGGCTAGCCGTGAGCACATTAAAACAGCAGTCAGGGACATGACTAAACGACTCCAACCCCCCAACGACCTGGTCTATAAGGGCATTAATCTCGGTAGCATCCAAAAATCCCCTACCACTGAACAACTGACAGTGGCCCTCCTGAACTCTAGTTACAGCCTATGGCGAAATGTGTCGAAAAACGGTGACAGTGACTGCTGGATCTGTTTCCCTTTTTCAACACGTTCTAATATTGTAGGGATACCCCTCCCTATGGATTGGCCACTCCCCAACTCCACGACCACAAATAGCACGGTTCATATTGGCCCCATTGGGGAAAACATACCTATTATTAATGTGTCCTCCCCCCTCACCACTGCAGCTGCCAACATCACTAACTCCTCCCTCCCGTATTGTACTCCCTCGGGAATATTTCTCTCTTGCCCTCAGGGAATCTATCGCTGTCTGACCACTAACGACTCCCTGGGCTGTATATTCATCCTATTATCTCCTTCTACCACCATTTACTCTGAATCCCAGCTGCTATCCATCCTATTCCCCCAACACCGTGAAGAAAGGGCCGTCTTCCTCCCATTCATAATAGGGGCAGGGGTAGCCATAGGGGTGGCAACTGGGACAGCAGGGATAGGAACCTCCATAGACTTTTATTACAAACTCTCCCAAGCTCTGAATGATGATATGGAACGGGTTGCTGACTCCCTCACAGCCCTACAGACCCAGGTCACCAGCCTGGCAGCCTTAGCTCTACAGAACCGACGGGCCTTAGACCTTCTGACCGCCGAAAAAGGGGGGACCTGCCTATTCTTAAATGAAGAATGTTGTTACTTTGTTAACCAATCAGGTATAGTTACTTCCAAGATCAAAGAACTCAGGGATCGGATCTAAGCACGGCGGCGAGACACGTCCTCTTGGGGCCTGGACCCCTACAACTGGGTAACCTGGCTGCTCCCTCTGGCGGGACCTGTATGCATAATCCTCCTTCTAATCTCAGTTGCTCCCTGTCTTTTCCGGTACTTGCAGGGTCGCCTACAAGAACTTGCCCGAGTATCTGTCAATCAACTCCTCCTCCAGCCCTACTCTCGCCTGCCCACTTCCGACTACCCTTATGAGGACGCCCCCTGTCAGCAGGAAGTAGCCAGAACCCAGTCAACGCCCCTGACACCATTATATTAAGCAAAAGGTCGGAATGTTGGGCTGGCAGGAAGGGCTACCAAAGATGGCGAAAATTCCCGCCACAAGACCTGAACTCGGACAGGAGAACAAAGGACCAAGATGGCGAAAGTTCCCGCCACACCACCTGAGCTCGGACAGGAGAACAAAGGACCAAGATGGCAAAAGTTCCCGCCACACCACCTGAGCTCAGACAGGAGAACAAAGGCCCAAGCAGGAACCTGAGACCCCCGCCCTGGGCTCCTGTGGACCAATGGGATCCCGATGAGCAGGAGGGATATCCAAATAAGGGAAACTTGCCAAAAGACCCCTGAGCTTTCCCCAAGACCCCTTAAAAGCCCCCTCCTCCCTGCCCTGGGCGCGACTTCCCCCACTCTGCTTTCCAGAGTTGCGGAACCTCGCCCGAGGGTGCCCACCTCCTCCCGGTGCAACTTTCTCGGCTCCCCTTCACCTGGGCCCTGAAACTTCACCGGAGAGAACCTTTAATAAACCTTGCCTTACACTCACTTTGCCTGGTGTTGTGTTTATCTCGTCGGAAAAACCTTACAGTACCCATTGTGAGTGAAAGGAAGCACTCACTAGCCATCCAGCTCAGAGGGCAAATCACCATAGGACCAACCCCTTTCTCCTCCTGGCTCCCTCCTGGGACCACTTTTGGAAGGGTCAGAAACAGAAGCTACTGGGTTGGGGAGGAACTGCTCAGTAAAATAAAGCCAACCACAAACCCCTCACCCATCACTGGCTTCCAGACCCAAAGAAATGCTGATCTGGGATGGAGGGAGAGGATACAAGTGGATATGAATTTGTACTTTTCATTATTCCACTGGACCAGACAGCTTCATTACTGAAATGAGACTGCTCTTTTGATGGGGACTCTATGAGATTCACTCAAGATTTCACCCCAGAGATGAAAAGAACTTGTCTCACACAAGGCTGAAATATCAGAGGGAGAAGAATGAAGTTTTTTTTTTTTTTTTTTAATCCTAGCCAATCAGCTAGTCATAAAATGACTGCATATATTCAGTATATTTGCTTTATTCTATTTCTGTTTGCTTTTCTGATTACTTATTTTGAATGCAGGCTCTGACCATTCAGCAGTGTGAAATTTTCATTTTGAGCTTTTTCCTCCTCAAGCTCAGAATAAAAAAGGTAATTCTGCTTAGTCTGGCACTTTGCATATTTTAGAAACACAATGTTGTCCATCTTAGCCCTGGTGCAAGAAGAAGAGAGGAATTAAAAAAAATTTTTTTTTAAGATTTTATTTATTTATTTGACAGAGATCACAAGTATGCAGAGAGGCAGGCAGAGAGAGAGGAAGGGAAGCAGGCTCCCTGCTGAGCAGAGAGCCCGACGCGGGGCTCGATCCCAGGACCTTGGGATCATGACCTGGGCCGAAGGCAGAGGCTTAACCCACTGAGCCACCCAGGTGCCCCAAAAAGAGGAATTTTAACCCAATGCCGAAACGGCTGACAAGTCAAATGGAGACGTTGAACAACTTGCCAGTTTTTTCAGAAATTTCTCCTTGCAATGTGGCTTTATTGTCTGTCTTAAAGAATTATAAATTTTCAGCATACTATGTACACATTTCATTAAATGTGAGTAGAGGGCCATATTATGGAATAAAAATTTATTTTATATAAAATTATTTTTCCTTCTCTCATTAAAATAAGTCATACTTAGTAGATCCTTTAGACTTTGTTTGCTCACCTGGCAAAGATTTCTTTATTGTTTTTACATTTCACATACGCCAGACAAGAATGAGAAAGGCCAATATTGGGGTTGTATACATATACACCCTAAACAGGTTAAATATCCAATTAATGTTAATCAATGAATAAAAAATGACTAATCAACACTATATTTTGTGCTATACAGATTAAACCTTTAGTTTATGGTAGGAAATAACTATTACTTCCTTATAAAAAGTAGGAGCTCTACCATAGCTATATAAATCCAAATTTTCCCTTGCAAATATTCTAACTGAGCTGACCTTTCCATTTGAAATATGGTGTATCCTCCCTACTCCTGGGGCTAGATAGTCCTTATGCTTTCTATCTTTCTGTCCCTTTGGCCATCAAAGCAATGGTAAGTGAAATATCTACCTAGGGTAAAGAATGTGTTTTGAATCAGAGATGTGTTTGTTTTTCTGTCAGACAGTGTGTCTCAAGGGCAAATCCATAACCTGGGCACTGTTTGAACAGCCAGATAATTTCAAAGTCTTTCAAAATGGTGTTGACATTTTCTACCTGGCTAACTCATCCTATAAGAGGCAGCTGGGGCATCAGTTCTCCCAAGAAGTCCCCTTGGGTCCCCAAAACCAGGTCAGGTGCCTGTCTTCTGATTTTCTATAGTAGCCAGCGCATCTCTCTCTCGCTACCCTTACCAGGTTATATGGCAATTATTCATACGGAGGGCGGTCTCCTGTCCCAGGGTGTAAGCTCATTGAGAGCAGGATCTACACCAAATGTGGCACATTTCTGAAGTGCCTCAGTACTTAGAATGTTCTCAGTCCATAATCACTGTACTTAACTACAGTGTGTATCCTTTAGTACTATGTTCAAAGTTTGAGCCAGTCCTGAGGAGTAAACAAGGAGATGGGAGGGAATGACTACAATAGGAGCTTAAATGATATGGGTGCTTGCTGGGGTCTCAGAGAGGAGACGCACCTGAGTCTTACCATTCAAACTCTGAATGCAAGTCTAGGGATCAATTCCCCTTTTCCAGCGTACCCAGCCAGGTGAAAGAAATGGGACATTACACACCGATTAGAAAAACAATGAAGCAGCTAACTTACGGATGAGTGAACTTCTTTGGCAAAGATAGAGGGATAATTTTGGTCTCTCTAGAAAACAGGCAGAATAGTAGCCTGCCTGTTCTGTTTCTACAGGCACATATCTTGAAGCACAATGGTCACCAAGGTACCAGAGGAGAGAATAAAGCAAAACGCATGGAGGGGAAGCAAGATGAAATGTTTAAGAATGCAGATCTTACCAGGTGATAGAAGACCCGTCCCCCAGGATGCCCCTGATCTCCTCCCGGCATCTCTCTTGATGCTCAGGGTTCAGAGCCAGGTAGTAGAGGAGCCAGGAAATGCTCCCTGCTGTGGTGTCGTGCCCTGCCAACATCAGTGTGTTCATCTCAGACCTTAGGTCAGTATCTGATAAGCTGTTGCCATTTTCAGCCTGGAAGGTATAGTAGAGAGATGTTTCTACAATGTCAGTTTATAGATATCTGCAGCCCCAACCAAGATAATGGCTTGGGGGGGGACCACTAGAGTTTCATACGAGAGTTTCAATTTTAAGTCAGTTCAACAAATACATAGTAGGAATCACACTTTGACCAGAGTAAAAAGGAGAACCAACATTAGATAAGGAAAGCAGGCCTTGCAAAGAGCTCCTTGATTCATCCTGCCAGATTTATGCAGATTCCCCAGCACCTCCTCCTCATCATTTTACCAACTTACGCTATGACCCATTTTCCTGTGCTTCCCTACACTGCCATGTATCTTTGCAGTAATCACCAAGTCCTGTCTAATTAGTAAAAAATGTAGTCTTGTCCGACTCCCTCTAGTGACAGAATTACAGACTTCTATCTTCACCTGAAACCGCATGGATCCAACCCATCAGTTCGAAAGTATTGTTAAATTTAGCTGATCAATTTTCCTCTTGTCTTCCCTCCACCTCACTTATCCATTCACCTGCACAATTAACTACATATATGAGCAGCCTCAGACATTTGAAAAATTTACCTGGGCAGAAAGTATAACATCCAGAAAATCCTGGTACTTCTGCTTCTGAGTACTACCATGCTTCTTTTCATCTTTCAGGAATTTCTTTCTATCCTGGATTAGGTTTTCTGGGACAGAATAACAATTCCCGATTAGCAAAGTGACAGCAAGGTTAAAGTAAAATTATTACAGAGCAAGCCATGGCCTACAAGTAGCTTCAAATCATACCTAATTTCCTGATCTCAGAATGGGTACATTGTATTTCAATAGATTTAATTTTTGCAGATGTTTGTTCTCCCATCAAATGACAAACTTTGATCAAAGAAACACAATACATTTGGAATAGTCTTTATACAAGTAGGCAGGCGATATAATAAAGATGGTCTCAAATGCAGGTGCAAATGGTCAAACATTCTTTTCTTTCTCAGTCTAATATCTCATTTTCATGGAAAAGTTATAAAATGAAATGGAAGACAGGCAAAGAAAAATTAGTTATACCTTCTGTATAACTGAAGGGGCTTAAAAGAGAACCCCACAGAAATACGAAACAGAATACTAAAACTGTAATTCAAGAAAACTTTCTGGAAGTGAAACAAAATTTAAATGTACACCTTAAGAGGCCAATCCTATCTTTGGAAAAGTTAGAACAGTTAGAAAAGTTAGAATAACCAATACCAATATATACCCTAGTAAAACTACTCAATATTGAAGACAGAGAAAAGAAAATCCTCAGAGACTCCAAACAAAAAGACCAAATGACTTCCAAGGGTAAGAAAATTAAGGCAGCATCATACTCCTCAAGAACAATAAAGAAATCAAAGCAAGATTAGAGCATTTTCAGGATGCCTGGGTGGCTCAGTTAGTTAAGTGTCTGACTCTTGATTTTTTTTTTTGTTTGTTTGTTTGTTTCTAAAGATTTTTATTTATTTATTTGACAGACAGAGATCACAAGTAGGCAGAGAGGCAGGCAGAGAGAGAGGGAGGGGGAAGCAGGCTCCCTGCTAAGCAGAGAGCCCGATGTGGGGCCCGATCCCAGGACCCTGGGATCATGACCTGAGCCGAAGGCAGAGGCTTTAACCCACTGAGCCACCCAGGTGTCCCATGACTCTTGATTTTGGCTCAGGTCTTGATCTCAAGGTTGTGAGTTCAAACCCTGCATTGGGAAAAGATTAGAGCATTTTCAAGAAACTCAAGGAAACAAAGTAGTAGTAAATATTTTATATCTAGGAAAACTGTCATTCAAGCAAGTATGAAGTCTACCAAAGAACAGGTATAAACTTCCATGAACTCAGACAATACTATGCTCATGAGCCCATCCTGAGGTATCTAGTGACTGAGCTTCATCCAACCATGAGATGACTAGGAAAACTTCATTAAAGAACTGAGGCATGCAATTCATAGATGGAATTCTAAATCTCAGACTAAAATAAGCATTGGCACATGGACAGAAGAATATCACATAAACACTAAGAGTGAAAATAATTCAACTAAAAATAGGAGAAGGGAGGGAGAAAGGGGAAAGTAGAATAACCACTAATTGTTGGGGGCCTTGCACATTTGATCTTTTTTCCCTCTGGACCTGAGGCCTCTGCTGCAACCATGTTACTCCAGATCCTCAGTCAGACCAAGAAGCATCTGAGCTTGATTCTCGTCCTTATATTTATTGGAGTGGGAGGCACTGGAGATTCACTTGGCGTTGCTCAATCCAGATGTCAGTGGGGATAAGAATATTCCAGATCTTGAAAAAATTGGACCCCCATGATTAATACACGTTTGGCTCAGTGAATGTAGATCACAGCAAACTGAAGAAAGAAGATGCAGACTTCTAAATGAAGTGTTTCAATATAAAGCTGTTCAGAATGAAAGCCTTCCAGAAGCCATTCTCACAATTTTCCACTTATCCAAGAAGTATTTCTCCTCTAAACGCGTGAAATCGCATTGGGGTATTGTGCTGGGGTTTACACAGATTAATACATCTCTGAAGTTCGAAAAAAAAAAAAAGAACACTAATAATTGTATAGGTAATAAATGAAAATAAAAGGGAATTACTAAAAGCTGACAAACCATCAACGAACCCGACACAAACGACAAATACTGTATGATAGAATACGCAGTCAAATTTGTAGATGAAGAAAGTGGAATGGTGGTTTCCAGGGCCCGAGAAAAGAGTATAAAGAGGGATTGCCATTTACTATATATGGAATTTCAATTTTGCAAGGTGAAATGAGTTCTGGAGATGGATGGTGGTGGTGATGGCACAATAATGTGAATATAATTATTAGCACTAATCTGTATACTTTAAAAAGATTCAGATGGTAAATGTTACCTGTATTTACCATAGTAAAAACGACAAGCCAGACGGCAAAAGTGTAAATAAGGCAAAGAAGAAGGATTTATAGAAGGACTAAACACTAGGGTAGCCAGAGGAAAAAATATACTTTCTTAAATATCACAAGATATATTTTAAAAGAGCAAAGAAGACATACCACATAGAGAAAGGAACACAGTGTACTGAGTTGAATAATGTCCCCCCAAAATTCATGTTCACCCAGAACCAGTGAATGGTGATTTGTTCAGGAAGCCTTTGGGAAATGAATACATACAGTAACTATAATATAATACACATAGTAAATCATAAAAATACGACAGTGTTGAGTCCGAACATGTCAGGCATTTCAACAAATAAGAATGGGAATGACTTGTTTACTACAGTAAACATGTTTTCAAATTGACTCATAAAGCAAAACAGAGCTATGTGCTACATCTAAGAAAAACACATAAAACAAAGCAGTTGAAGATATCTACAAATAAAGGGATGGACGAGGATATACCGGAAATGAAAGTAGTAAGAAAATTGGGGCTGCAATCCTGATATCAAACAAAATAGAATTTGAACAAAAACTCACTAGAAAAGAGGCCAGTTTTTATTATTTATTTATTTTATTTAAGATTTTATTTATTTATTTGTCAGAGAGAGAGAGAGAGAGCACAAGCAGACAGAGCAGCAGGCAGAGGGAGAAGCAGGCTCCCTGCTGAGAAAGGAGCCTGATGTGGAACTGCATCCTAGGACCCTGGGATCATGACCTCAGCCGAAGGCAGATACTTGACTGACTGAGCCACCCAGGCATTCCATGAAGGTCAGTTTTTAATGTTAAAAGTCAGGATATCATAGGGCACCTGACTGGGTTGGTTGGTAGAGCATGTGACTCTTGATTTCAGGGTTATTAGTTTGAGCCCCACATTGGGTGTAGAGATTACTTAAAAATTCAATCTTAAAAAAACTCATGATATCACAATAATATTTATGAACATATAAATACACCAAATAACACAGCAGTGCCTATTTAAAGCAGAAACTATAGGAAATGCAAGGAAAAGTAGGTAGAATCACACTAATAATAGGAGTCTTCAATATACCACTCCCAGTACAGGATAGGTCAAGTGGACAAAAATAAGATACAGAAGATCTAAACAAAATAATAAGGCAGAATATATGGGTGAAAATATCAGACAAATACTCAATAATAGAGAATTTATCTTCTTCATAAAAGTGCATGGAACATTTATGGAACTTGATCATATTAGACCAAGGAAAACATTAGTAAGTTCTGTAAAATGGAAATACTACAGATAATACTTTCTAATTGCAATACAATAAACTTAGAAATTTTAAAAAAATAAAAAAAAGACAGCTTTTCACCTAGAAATTTATAAATCATCTATTAAACACTTATTGAGTAAAAGGGATATAAAAATTGAAATTAAAGAATTTCTGAAAAAAAAAGATAAAAATCATTACTTATCAAAATACATGAGATATAATCAATAAACAAAAGAAAATTCATAGCCTTAAACACACACAGCAATCAGAAATATAAAAAGCCATTCTAAAACTCTATGGAATCTCAAGGGACTGCAGAGTCAAAACCATCCCGAAAAAGAACAAAACTTGAAGGACTCACATTTCTTCCTAATTTCAAAACTTACTACAAAGCTATGGTAATCAAAAGAGTGTGGTATCAACATAAAGATAGACATATACTATACAAGAATGGAATACAGAGCCCAGAAATAAAGCCTCACATATATGGTCAAATAATTTTCGACAAGGATACCAAAACCATTCAATAGGGTAAAGAACAGTCTTTTCAACAAATGTTTCTGGGAAAACTGGATATTTACATACAAAAGAATGAAGTTAGACCTTAGCTAATACCATATTTGAAAATTAACTCAGAATAGATCAAGGACCTAATTATGAGACCTCAAACAATAAAATTCTTCAAAAATTTTTTTTTTTATTTGACAGACAGAGATCACAAGGAGGCGGAGAGGCAGGCAGAGAGAGGGAGAGGAGGAAGTAGGCTCCCCACTGAGCAGAGAGCCTGATGTGGGGCTTGATCCCAGGACCCTGGGATCATGACCTGAGCCAAAGGAAGAGGCTTAACCCAGTGAGCCACCCAGGTGCCCCTCAAACAATAAAATTCTTTAAAGAAAAATAGGACTGGGGTGCCTGGGTGGCTCAGTGGGTTAAGCCTCTGCCTTAGGCTCAAGTTATGGTCTCAGGGTCCTGGGATGGAGCCCCGCATCGGGCTCTCTGCTGAGCAGGGAGCCTGCTTCCCTTCCTCTCTCTCTCTGCCTGCCTCTCTGCCTACTTGTGATCTCTGTCTGTCAAATAATTAAATAAAATCTTAAAAAAAAAAAGAAAAATAGGGTTAAAAGCCACAAGATTGAGGGCACCAGAGTTGCTCAGTTGTTAAGTGTCTGCTTTTGGCTCGGGTCATGGTCCCAGGGTCCTGGGATCGAGTCATCAGGCTCCCTGCTTGGCAGGAAGCCTGCTTCTCTTGCTCCCACTCCCCCTGCTTGTGTTCCCTCTCTTGCGGTGTCTTTCTCTGTCAAACAAATAAATAAAATCTTTAAAATCTGAATTTAGTAAGAATTTCTTGCACTGACACCCAAGACAGAGGTAACACAAGAAAAGGCAGGCAAATTATGACTTCATGAAAATTTAAAAACAGTATCCATAGAGTAAAAGGGCAACCCACAGAATGAGAGAAAATATTTGCGAATTTTCTGCCTGAAAAGGGATTCATATCCAGAATATATGAAGAACTCCTAGAATACAACACCAAAAATACCTGATTCAAAAATGGGTAAAGGACTTAAGAGGACATTTCTCCAAAGAAGACGTATGAATGGCTAATTAGCACATGAACAGAAAAGATGTTCAACATCACTAATTATTAGGGAAATGCAAATCAAAACTACAATAAGATACCACCTCGGACTTATTAGGATTGCTACTATCAAAAACCCCAGAAAACAAGTGTTGGCAAGAATTTGGAGAAAACAGAACCTCTTGCATGCTATCGGTGTGAATGCAAAATGCTACCATTGCTGTGGAAAACAATATGGCAGCTCCTCAAACAATAAAAAAATAGAATTATCACATGATCCAGCAATTCCATGTCTGAATATACCCTCAAAAGAAATGAAAGCAGAGTCTTGAAGAGTTATTTGTACACGCATGTTTCTAATAGCATTATTCAGAAAAGCTAAAATATGGAAGCAACCCAAGTGCCCATTGATGGATGAATGCATAAACAAACTGTGATGGAATATGCATAGAATGGAATATTTTCAGTCTTAAAAAAGTAGGAAATTCTGACATATGCTACAGCATGGATAAACCTTGAGGACATGCTAAGCAAAATAAGCCAGTTACAAAAAGATGAATACCCATAGATTCCATTTATAGGATACTCAGAATAGCCCAAATCATAAAGACAAAAGTACAATGGTGATTGTGAGGGACTGAGGGGAGGGGAGAATAGAGAGTTACTGTTTAACTGGTATAGAATTATAGTTTTACAAGACAAATAGGTTTATGGGGATCGATGGTGATGGCTGTACAACAGTGGAAGTGTATTTAATACCACCAAACTGTACATCTAAAATATGGTTGGGGCATCTGAGTGGCTCAGTCAGTTAAGCGTCTGCCTTTGGCTCAGGTCATGATCCCAGGGTCCTGGGACTGAGCCCACACTGGGCTCTCTGCTTAGTGGGGAGCCTGCTTTTCCCTCTGCCTCTCCCTGCCACTCTGCCTGCCTGTGCTCTCTCTCTGTCAAAAAAATAAAAGAACAAAATCTTTTAAAAAATAAAAAATGATTAAAAAATAAAATATGGTTAAGATGGTAAAGTTTACCTTTTGTGTATTTTAGCACAATAAAAAAAGAAAAAACAGACAAATACACACACAAATAGATTAACAAAGCAAATAAAAAATAGGAAAAGAATGAAAGAATAAAATACAGTAGTCCTCTCTTACCTGCAGAGATATATACCAAAACCACCAATGGATACCTGAAGCCACAGATAATACCAAGCCCTATATGTTTTTTTTTCTTATATATACATACTTATGATAAAGTTTAACTTATAAATTAGGCACAGTAAGAGATTAGCAATGACAACAAAAAATAAAACAATTATAAAAATATGTCGTAATAAAATTTATGTGAATAAGTTCTCTTGCTCTTTTTCAAAAGTACTCATTGTACTATCACCCTCCTTCTTGTGATGATGTGAGATGATAAAATAGCTATGTGATGAGATGAAGTGAAGGGAAAGATACAAGCAATGTGACATAGAGTTAGGTTACTACTGACTTTCTGATGAGACATCAGAAGGATCATCTGCTTCTGGACCACAATTGCCCATGGGTAACTGAAATCATGGAAAGCAAAACCATGGATGAGGGAGAACTACTGCAAATATATCAAATCCTAATTTAAAACTAGAAAAAGAATACCAAAATAAACCAACAGAGAGTACAAAAAATAAAGAAAATAGCAAAGTTAGTTTGGTAGAGAACAGAAAAACAGTAGACCAAATTAATAAATCAAAATTTTGGCTCTTCTTGGGGCGCCTGGGTGGCTCAGTGGGTTAAGCCGCTGCCTTCGGCTCAGGTCATGATCTCAGGGTCCTGGGATTGAGTCCCACATCAGGCTCTCTGCTCAGCAGGGTGCCTGCTTCCTCCTCTCTCTCTGCCTGCCTCTCTGCCTACTTGTGATCTCTCTCTGTCAAATAAATAAATAAAATCTAAAAAAAAAAAAAATTTTGGCTCTTCCAAAAAAATCCATAACAGGCACACACTAGCTAATTTAATCAGGAAAAGAGGGAGAATGCACAAATATATGAAGTAAGAAATGACAAAGGGAAACTAACTATTAATACAGAGAGATTTTTAAAATTTTAAATTGTTTATTTTTTTTTAAAGTGGTCTCTACACCAGATGGGGCTTGAAATTCCAATTCTGAGATCAAGAGTTGGGTGTCAGTCAGGAGCTCCCAGAGAAATTATTTTTTAAAGATCAGAGAAATTTTTTTTTAGCATAATGAGATTAGTATTTCTCTCCAAATAAATTTTAAAACCTAGCTGAAACAGAAAATTCAGTATACCTGAGTTGAACCCAGTAGAGAGAGAAAACTTAGACTAATTTCCATAGAAGAAATAGAGAAGATCATCAAGGAATGGTCCCCACCAGAAAAATGAAAAACAAAGAACCAAAGAGAAGAAGAAGAGAAAGGAATGGAATTAGTATATGAAACAACAAACAACTGAGAACTTTCCAAAATTAATGATAGACACCAAATCACAGGTACGAGAGACGCATAGAACACTAAGTAGGAAAACATCAAAAAATCTACACCGAAAAGTCAATATGCACATTTTATTTAAACTACAGAAGATCAAAGACAAAAAGAAAATCTCAAAAGAAATCATGGGGAGAAAACACTTTACCTATAGCAAGGCAGTGATAAAAATTACACTCGACTTTTCTTCAGAAACCAGGCAAAGAAGAGAGTAGAATAAAATATTTAAAGTGTTAAAAGGAAAAACCCATCAGCCTTGAATTCTTCCAAATTATCCTTAAAAATGAAAGAGAAATAAAGACTTTCTCAGACAAAAATTGAGGAAATTTGTCACCATTAAACCTGCTTTGCAAAATAAGTGAGAAGCTCTGATCTACATAGAGAAAGAAAAACATTAAGGAAAGAATAAATGAAGATAAAATAAAACTTTTTGTTTACCTACTTTTAATTGACCTAACAGATAACAATCTGTTTAAACTAATAATAACAACAATGTATTCAGTTTTATAGCTTTTGGGGAAGTAAAATAAATTACAGCAATGTTATAAGGGATGGGGAAAAATTGGAAGTTGGGAATATCGTGTTATAAGGTACTTGCAAGTATTATTTGAAAGTGGGCTTGGATTAGTTCTAAATACATATTACACACTCAAGGACAACCACTAAACAAGGTTAAAAAAAAAGTAAAATGTATCTGCTAAGAGAGGAGAAAAACGTAATCATATAAAATACACAATTAAAACCAGACAAGGTTGGGGCATCTGGGTGGCTCAGTTGGCTAAGCGACTGCCTGGGATTGAGCCCCTCATTGGGCTCCCTGCTCCTCAGGGAGCCTGTTTCTCCCTCTTCCTTTGCCTGCTACTCCCCCTGCTTGTGGTTTCTTTCTCTCTCTGTCAAATAAATAAATAAAATCTTGAAAAAAAAAAAAAGATAAGGCAGAAAAAGAGTGGAAGACCAAAAAGGAAAAGGAAAAAAAAAGAATAATAAGAAGTAACAAATATAGTGACTATATATACAAATATATCAAGAGGTGATTAAATACATCAATTAAAAAACAGATGGATTAAAAAAAACAATTATATGTTGTCTAAAAGAATCCATGTTAAAATACCAAGATACATATAGATTAAGAGAAAAGGAATAGAGTAAGATATGCCATGCTGGAGTAGCTATATTAACTTCAGATAGAACAGATTTTAAGGCAAGGAAAAATATTAGGGAAAAAATTATTAGG
Organism: Mustela putorius furo; assembly: GCF_011764305.1. Taxonomy (NCBI): domain Eukaryota; kingdom Metazoa; phylum Chordata; class Mammalia; order Carnivora; family Mustelidae; genus Mustela; species Mustela putorius. The sequence goes on along the minus strand of NW_025422005.1, from coordinate 36,725,112 downwards.
AATAAAAAAGGCATTACATAATTATAAAGGGGTCAATTCTCCAAAAAGACAACAATCTTTAATGTGAAAGCACCCAGGGGCGCCTGGGTGGCTCAGTGGGTTGGGCCTCTGCCTTCAGCTCAGGTCATGATCCCAGGTGCTGGGATCGAGTCCCCCATCGGGCTCCCTGCTCAGCCAGGGGCCTGCTTCCTCCTCTCTTTCTGCCTGACTCTCTGCCTACTTGTGATCGCTGTCTGTCAAATAAATAAATAAAATCTTAAAAAAAAAAAAGAATTAAAAAAAAATGTGAAAGCACCTGGGTGCCTGGGTGGCTCCATCGGTTAAGCATCTGCCTTTGACTCAGGTCAGGATCCTAGGGTCCTGGTATGGAGCTCCACATCAGTCCTGCATCAGGCTCTCTGCTCTGAGGGGAGCCTGCTTCTCCTTCTGCCTCTCTCTGTGTGTCTCTAATGAATAAATAAATACGATCTTTTTAAAAAAAATGTGAATGCACTGAGCAACAGAGTGTCAAACATGTAAGGCAAAAAATAATAGGACTCCAAGGAGAAACAGATGAATCTACTCTTATAGTTGGAGACTTCAACACTCCCCTGTCAGTAATGGACAGATCCAATAGTCAGAAAATCAGCAAGGACATAGTTGAACTGAACAATATCTTCAGTCAACTGGATCTATTTCACTTCTATAGAACACATCATCCAACAACAGCAGAATACACTTCCTTTACAAGCTAACAGAGAACATTCTCCAAGATAGACCACATTTGGTCCATAAAACACACCCTAAATTTTAAAAGAACATAAATCATATCAGTGTGCTCTCAGACCACAATGGAGTAGAAATCAATAACAGAATGGTAGTTGGGAAACTCCAAAATAGTTATTGAGTAAACCACAGATTACTAAATAACACATGGGCCAAAGAAATATCAAGGGAAAAATTTTAAAATATTTTGAACTAAATGAAAATTAAAATACAACTAATCAAAATTATGCAATACAGTGAAGGCAGTACTTAGAGGGAACTTTATTTTTCTATTTTTTTAATTAACATAAAATGTATTATTTGTTTCAGGGGCACAGGTCTGTGAATTCATCATAGAGGGAACTTTATAACTTTGAATTAATATATTAGAAAAGAAGAAAGATCTAAAATCAGCAATATAATCTTATCCCTTAGGAAACTAAAAAGAGAACACATTAAATCCAAAGTAAATTAAAAAAAAGGAAATAAAAATTAGAACAGAAATCAGTGAAACTGAAAATAGGAAATCAAGGGATAAAATCAATGAACCAAAAATTGGTTCTTTGAAAAGATGGATAAAATTGATAAATCTCTAGCCAGGTTAACCAAGAAAAAAAAAGAGAGGACACGAATTATTAATATCAGAAATAAAAAGGGGACATCAGTACTGATTCTATGGGCATTAAAAAAGATAATAAAGGAATATTATAAACAAGCGTATGCCCATAAATTTGATAACCAACATGAAATGGACTGAATTCTTGAAAGACATAATCTACCAAAACTCAACAAGAGAAATAGATAATCTAAATAGGCCTATATCTATTAAAGAAATTAAATCAATCATTAATAGCCTTCCCAAAACAGGAAGGACCAGGTCTAAATGACTTCACTGGTTTATTTTATCAAATATTTAAGGAAGAAATCATACTAATTCTTTACAATCTCTTCCAGAAAATAGCAGAGGAATACTCTCTAATTCAGTGTATGAGGCCAGTCGTTATCCTAATATCAAAACCAGACAAAGACATTACAAGAAAGGAAAACTACAAACCAGTATCTCTCATGAAATAGATGCTAAAATCCTCAACGAAATATTAGCCAATTGAATCCAACAATGCATAGAAGGAATTATACACCATGACCAAGTGGGATTTATTCCAGATATGCAAGTCTGGTTCCACATTCAAAAATCAATTAATGTTATCTATCACATCAATAAGTTAAAGAGGAACAATCATAGGACCATCACAAAAGATGCAGAAAAAAAGATCTAACACAATCTAACACCCGTCTATGATTTAAAAAAACAAACACCTCTCAGAAAACTAGGAATAGAGGGGTATACATATCCTAATATATTTTTCAAAACCCATAGAGTGTGCAAATATAAATAGTGAACACTAATGTAAACTACGGATTTCACCAGGAAGGGAGAAAGCATATGAGAATTTTCTGTACTTTCTGCTTGATTTTCCTGTAAACCTAGAACTCTCTGAAAAATAGCTTGTTAATTTTTAAATTTATTTTAGGAGAGAGAGAGAGAGAGTGTGTGTGTGAGCATGGGGTAGAGGAGCTGAGAGAGGGGGAAAGAGAATCTCAGGCAGACTCCATCCTGAGTGGGGAGCCCTAAGCAGGGCTCGATCTCATGACCCTGAAATCACAACCTGAGCCAAAACCAATAGTTGGACATTTAACTGACTGTGCCACCCAGGCATCCCTAGTTTGTTTAAAAATAAATAAATAAATAAATAAAAGAAGAAGAAACAACACCACAAAAAAACAACATACTACAAAGTCTTTTTAAGTAAATCATTGTGATTCAGTACATAAACAAATAGACCAATGGAATAGAAAAGAAAGTCCAGAAATAAGCTCAAGGACATATCTCAATTTAGTATCTGATAAAGGAAGTTATCTCAAATCACTGGAAAAGATGGAGCTTTCAAATTAAATTAAATTGGGGGGAGTGGGTTTGGGAGAAGGGGGTGGTATTATGGACATTGGGGAGGGTATGTGTTTTGGTGAGTGCTGTGAAGTGTGTAAACCTGGTGATTCACAGACCTGTACCCCTGGGGATAAAAATATATGTTTATAAAAAATAATATTAAAAAAATAAAAATAAAATAAAATATTATGTAAAATATGAAAAAAAATAAAATAAATTTTTAATTGAAGTATTATTACATTATTATATTAGTTTCAGGTGTACAATATAATGATTCAGCAATCCTACATATTGCTCAGTGTTTATCATGATGAGTAAGTATACTCTTAATCCCTTTTATCTACTTCATCCGTCCCTTTATCCACTTGTCCTCTGGCAAATACCAGTTTGTTCTCCATATTTAGGAGCCTGATTTTTTGTCTCTTTTTTCTTTGTTTGTTCATTTGTTTTGTTTCTTAAATCAAAACATCTGAGCGCGAGGTCATATGGGTATTTGTCTTTGTCTGACTTGACTTCCATAATGCCCTCTAGGTATGGACGCATGTTGTTGCAGAGGGCAAGATCTCAATATTTTTATGGCTGGGTAATATTCCGTGGGAGATATATATATTTATTGATACACATATCACAGAAAAGATGGAACTTTTTAATATATGGCGTTAGGACAACTGGATAACTATTTGGAAAAGTTAGATCAACACTTCAAACCATACATAAGAATAAACTGTAAAGGGATCAGAGATCTAAATGCAAAAAGAACAAAATCACACAAGCACTCGAAGAAAAGCATGGATGAACGTCTCTACAGTTTGGGTATAAGGCAGTGGGTCTAAGCTGCAGATTATTTTAAAAAACGTTTTATTATAGTTTTTTACTTTTTGAGAGAGACAGAGAGGGTGAGAGCGAGCACAAGCGGGGGTGGGGGAAGTGGGAGGGTAGAGGAAGAGAATCTTAAGCAGGTTCCACACCCAGCGCAGAGCCCAACATAGGGCTCAATTTCACGACCCTGAGATCATGACCTGAGCCAAAATCAAGAGTTGGGTGCTTAACTAACTCAGTCACTCTGGCAGCCCAACTGCAGATAATTTTGATCCCAGGGGACATTGAGCGATGTCTGGAGACATTTTCAGTTGCCACAACTATCAGAGTCCTACTGGCACTGAGAGGGTAGATATCAGGGATGCAGCTAGAAGTCCTACACCGCACAGAACAGCTCCCCATATAATAAAGACATACCTAGCCCAAACTGTCATTAGAGCAAGGGCTGAGATAACCTAGAACAAGGGAAGGCTAGTGACTACTACTTAAAATCCAGATGCAATAAAAAAAAATAAATTTAACAACAAAAAAATAAGAATTTTGAAAAGGTTTTATTTTGAACAAATTTAACATTTTCCCCCAATACTCTGCATTTTGTTTTTTCATCGTAATTATGTAACATAAAGAAATAGTAAAGAATTTTTTCACCAAGCCCTTCATAGGTGTTCCCAGATCCACTCTAATGAGCCATACAAATTTAGAATATTCTGTTGGGCCACAATGTGGACAAGTTTGGAACTACTGCTATATATAATGTTCATCTGTGTCTTAAACTGTTTTTTTTTTTAAGATTTTATTTATTTATTTGACAGACAGAGATCACAAGTAGGCAGAGAGGCAGGCAGAGAGAGAGGAGGAAGCAGGCCTGCTACTGAGCAGAGAGCCCAATGCAGGGCTCGATCCCAGGACCCTGAGATCATGACCTGAGCTAAAGGCAGAGGCTTTAACCCACTGAGCCACCCAGGCACCCCTGTGTCTTAAATTGTTAACCTAACCTGCTTTCCTGAGTGTCCTCCTCATAATATCTACATTCCTGTGTATCTATGTTTGTGTAGCTGTGCATGTGTTGGTGTGTCTTGTAAATTTCTTTGAGGCATATATGTTTGCTAAAGTAACTACATTTTATGTTTAACATTTATTCAGTGTGAGGCAATGGTCTAAGTGCTTTATGTATGTTAACATATTTAATCATCACCACAAACCTAGGAGATAGGTTGCCTTTTATCCTCATTTTACAGATGACACTGAGACAAAGCAGTAAGTAAACTTGCCCAAAGTCACACTGCCACTAAGTCGTGGAGCCAAGGAAGGATTCATTAACTTCTTGATAAATACTCTCTATTATGGTGTTGATGAAAAATAATGTTGAATTGCTTAAAAAGCTGAATCTTTTGGGGTGCCTGGGGGCCCCAGATGGTTAAGTGTCTGCCTTTGGCTCAAGTCATGATCTCCAGGGTCCTGGGATCGAGCCCTGCATTGGGCTCCTGGTTCAGTGGGAGGCCTCCTTCTCCCTCTCTCTCTCTGCCTCTCCCCTTGCTTGTGCTCTCTCTGTCTCTCTGTCTCTAATATGAATAAATCTTGAAAAAAAAGGCTTAATCTATTTCAACTTTTATGTATAAGTCTTGCCAAAACCATTTTTGAATGGAGCTTTTTTTTTTTTTTTAAACGATTTTATTTTAAGTAACCTCTATGCCCAACATGGGGCTTGAACTTAAAACCCAGAGATCAAGAGTCACATGCTCTACTGACGGAGCCAGCCAGGCACGCCAAATGGAGCTTCTTTTATTTATTTATTTTTTATTATAGTAAGAACACTTAACATGAGATCTGCCCACTTAGCAAACTTTTACATGCCCAATACAGTACTGTTAACTTACAGGCAGATCTCTAGAAATTATTCATCTTGTGTAATTGAAACTCTATGCCCACCAAACCCAATCTCCCCCTTCTTTTGAATGCATGTCCATGCTCACTCTGCTCCCGTATTCATTCCTATGTTGCTTGAGTGTTTTTGGTGTGTTCTTACTCCTGCAAACATTGCACAAAAAGCCATATGCCCTGTATGCTTTGGGATATTAAATGTCCCCTTGTTATATCTGTATTAATAACAATTGTACATAATGAACACGGTATAGAAAACTTCTAACAGAACCACTACTATGGATCGAGTAAGATCTTCTAAAGCAGCACTGTCCCTATAAAAGCTCCATTAAGAACAAGAATGTTTTCTTTTTTCACACTGAGACCTATTCCTCTAGACAGATACAAAGCAATTATGACAGTGTATAGACTTGGGCCACCCAAATGCAAGAAATACCTGTGTATTGATGTAGAATTTTGGCCATCTCTTGTAAGCGGTGGCCCTGAGGGCTGAACTTGAAAATGATGTCGTCGTGATGTAAGAAACTGTATAAGCGGTAAAAGGTGATTTTGTTGGCTTCAAACATTGTTTTAACATAAAGATCATGGGTGCTAGAAGAGAAAGCAGGGATAATATGTCAATGAATGACTTAGATGATGGCGGACAGGTGTCTTTTTTGCTTTGCTGTCACTGACCTGCTTATCTGGCAGTTGGTCTCCTGGCTGAAAGCACATTTCATAAGTATGTCCAGGGTCATCAAGCTGATATGCTCATAGACCTCTACAACTGTGTCCTGAGAGCTGCAAATCTTCTCCCACTTACCCTGGCACAGGAAGTCAAGATCAAGGACATCATCATCATCATCAAACTGCCTTTATCCAAAGGCTCCTCCCTGATCCTAATCTTAGGATGTACGGTAGAGTGCTGGCCTAGGAGGAGCCAGAGGTCAAATAGGTAAATTAAGCAAGTGCTTACTTGGCATGAGGAAAGAAAAACTGCACCCAGCTGGGAGAGAAGGAGCATGGAGCAAACCAGGTCTGGTAAATGGCTGAGTTAAGTATCTTTGACCTTTCAGTTATTACCATAACGGCATTAAAGAAGATCGGAGTCCTAGGAAAACAGACCTATAATTACAAAGGATTTTCCCAGGGCTTCCTCCGTCTTCAGTCCCCAAATTGCTAGACACTCTAGCCCACCATCACTACTGCCAACCACCATAGCCACACTTAAACTTGGAACACTGTAAAAAACATTTTCAATTCAGGGGCACCTGGGTCGCTGAATTGGTTAAGTGTGTGACATGATTTCGGCTCAGGTCATGATCTCAGGTTTATGAGATCAAGCCCCACTTAAGATTCTCTCTCTCCCTCTGATCCTCCCACCCTCTTTCTAAAACAAAACAAAACAAAAACCCAAACTGAAAAACCAAACACATTTCTTTCTTTTTTTTTTTTTTTTTGCCCCTTGACTCAGGTTGGTTTTAGTTTTAAATTTTTTATTATGTTCAGTTAGTCAACATATAGTTTTTGATGTAGTGTTCAACAATTCAGTAGTTGTGTATAACAACCAGTGCTCATCAGCACATGTGCCCTTCTTAATACCTAATACCCAGTCACCCCACCCCCCGGTTCTGTAACCCTCAATTTGTTTCCTGGAGTCCAGAGTCTCTCACGGTTTGTCTCCATCTCTGATTTCTTCCCATTTTCAGTTTTCCCTCCCTATGGTCCTCTCCACTATTCCTTATGTTCCACATATGAGTGAAACCATATGATATTTGTTTTTCTCTGTTTGGCTTCTTTCACTTAGCATAATCCCCTCTAGTTCCAACCATGTTGATGCAAATGGTAGATATTCATCCTTTCTGATGGCTGAGTAATTTTCCATTGTGTGTGTAAATTATATGAATGGATCTTCTTTATCCATTTTCAATTCAGAAGTGGGGGACAGAGAGAAGCCATGAAAGGAACAGCTTTGGGGAGTGACTTCCAGTCCAGTGCTGCCTCTGTCCACTTCTTTCCCCAAGTGACCTACTCACATGACACGAGATGTTTTGTGGCTGAAACTGCCATAAATTTCCCTGTTGAAAATGTATTTGTCATCATAAGCATTCTTTGTGTAAAACACAAATAAATCTGAATGGTTAAAGTGAACTCAACCTACATTTGTTGAGCACCTATGCCATTGCTCAGGACTGTTATGCATTTTGAAGTCTAAAGAAAAAGGCAGAGATTTTTTTTTAAAAGCTTTTACCCAAATGTCAATTGTTTATTCAATTGCTTTCATCTTGAGTTATGTAAATTTTACTGAGTAAATAAAGTAAATTTAGAAGAAATGGGAGCAAAGAGTGGGGGGCTCAAGGCTGGAGGCACTTGAGCACAGTTCAGCAGAGGATAGGAGCCAAGAATGGGGTCTCAGGCATAGGTGGGACAGAGAAATGAGGAAGGGTTTTATTGAAACAGAGATAAACCTAGTACCGCCACTGGCTAATTTGCAGTTGTGCACAATGCTGCGCAGCACAGGAATGGAAGGAGCATGGCCTCCGCCCTATGCCCCCTCGCCTGCACCTCTGGTTCTCTGCCAAGAGCTGAGACATGGGTTGTTTTTTTTTTACTCCAACCAGGGCCACTTAGGTTGAATCCGTTTCTGTGACAACCCAACCAATCTGGTACTGGGTAACAGTGGTTCTCTCTTGGGAAAAGGGATGGGTTTACAAATAAAGATGGAGGGAAACTCTAGCTTTGTTTGTGGGGTTTGAAGTGTTTCTAATAAAACTTTCATTAATGGATTACTTGTCTGATTTTTTAAAAAGTACAAATTTAAAAATCTAAAATATACCAGGTACAAGTGGAGTTTTGGAATGAGCTCATGTATCAATCAGAGACCACCCACAGGAATATTGCCCTGCCAACATTCTCCTGCTGCTTTGAAAAGGCTCAAGTCAGGGGCGCCTGGGTGTCTTAGTGGTTAAAGCCTCTGCCTTCAGCTCAGGTCATGATCCCAGGGTCCTGGGATCGAGCCTCACATTGGGCTCTCTGCTCAGCAGGGAGCCTGCCTCCTCCTTTCTCTGTCTGCCTGCCTCTCTGCCTACTTGTGATCTGTCTCTGTCAAATAAATAAAAATCTTTAAAAAAAAAAAAAGAAAGAAAAAAGAAAAGGCTTAAGTCAGCTCCTAATGATCCACCACTATCCACAAGAAGAAACTCACAACTGCAACTTTCATGTAGACACTTATACTTTGCTAGGGTCTTTGTGTCCATCAGGCAAGTTCATTCTAACTTCCATGCTTTGTTCATGCTAACTCACTCTGCCCAGAATTCCCTTACCCATATTATCTACATAATCAAGTCCAGCTATACATTTCCTGGCAAATCTGAGTCTCCTCTGAATCTGAAGTCACTATAGCTGGCCCTGGTTCCCTTGCCTGTCATTTATAGCACTCACCATCTGAATCTCACTACTTGGTACTTGGTTTACTGCCACAGGGTCTCAAAATACATCTAAGTCAGATGGCCAGATCTTTATCATATTTAATCACCCAAAGAACCAAAGCAGAAGTTTACATAGACACCTCTTGCTCAGCTGGTAATTAAACATTGGGTAATTTCTAGGAACCACCCTCAACTTTCACTTTCACTACCCAGTACACATGTTAAACCCATTCCTTGTTGGAAGCATTCTGCACCACACCAGAGCACTTTTTGTCCCTTCACTTACCAGCATTGTTTTCACAGAATGGGCCATTTCCTCAACATATAATTTCAAGATATTAACACTGAACCCAGGAGTTAGTAGTCGACGGTGCTGGAACCACTGGGGTCCATCTAGACTCAGCAGTCCTTTTCCTTGAGAAATAAAAGGAACAAAACCTCATGCCATTTTATTAGATGAAATGAAGAAGGAGAGGTGAGGAACACAACATCATGGGGTGATTGTGGCACACAGGTAGTCATAACAGAGTGGAAATCAGAGCAGTGCTCATATAGTGAGTTTTGATACATACATCTGGGATGGATGTATTTAACATTGTGAGGAAGACTCCAAGTTTTGTAGCCTGATGAGTGTGCCAATCCTGAAATTACCAGCTACTACCTGTATAGTAACTGAGTAAGTCACTTAATCTTCCTGAGCCTTTGTTTTCTCAATGATAAGTATGATAACAAGCATCTACTTCATTGTGTTGCTGTGCAGATTAATTGAAGGTGTATATATGAGGCATCTAAACCATCCTCTAGCTTGTGGTAGAAACACAACAATATTCATCTCCTCTTGACTCCAAATCAATCCATAAACTATGCTTTAAACGCAAAATTTGCAAGGAACTAGACCTGAATATCCACTCTGTCCCAAGATGTCTCCTCCTGAGTCCTAGCCTGTGCTTTACACCTATAAATGATATGAAATGGAAACACTCATGAAGACCAATGTTTTACAATCTTCTGTTGCAAGAAAGATCATTAACGATTTGGCTTTGAAATGACCTTGAAGTTTATTGTTATGTAATTTCCATCATTCACTGAGAGCTTACAACATGTCAGGCTTGGGGTGCATGGTCCAGCGCTGGTCCAATGCCAGCCTTTACACTAAGTGTAGAAAATATGTGCTTCACTTAATCTTCACAATGGCCCAGAGATGTAACACTCATTAGATGTTTTCCTCAAAATCACATTCAACTAGTCAGTGGGAAGCAGTACTCAAATCCAAATACTTCTGAACCCCAAACCTACAATTTTTTTTCATTTATTTCCTTCTTTGTCTAACATAAATACTAATTACATGACTAAAAGTCTTAATTTATCTGCTCATTAAATACTGTCAAACTATACTTCAGAGCAAAAGTGCACTGGGGAAGTTTTGGTTCTTTTGGGAGAACCAAGAAACAAGAGAGAAGAAAGGATAAAATAAAGAATTAAGACATGAGGCTGCAGTTTTAAAGACAGAGATGGGACCAATTCACATACATGTGCCTTGAGATGAGACTTTGGAGAGAAAAATGGACAAAGAGTGTTCCTAGTAAGTTGTGTTGTGTTGGCTGAGCACTCCCTCTTGATCTTCCCCTTAGAAAACTTGTAGTAAAGAACTACCATCCTCTTAAATGCTTTTGAGCATTCTGATTTGTTTCTTTGGAATGCTCTACAATAGTAAGGGGACGTCAGATGAGAGAGTGAGTCACTCTGCTTTCTTGCACATACTTACCAAGATACGGAATCAAGAACTTGTGTGGGTACTTGGACTTGGGATCTGCAGAGTCAAGTAGAGGAAACAAATGACAACATTAGAGGGGAATTACCTTGGTGAAGGTTCTCTTCATTTGCCTGCACTAAGCATAATTAGCAAAAGGGAGCCCAGGGCTCACCCCTTATAGCCCTGGCAGGCATAGGAAGACCACAAGTCTTGGTTGAGGAACCAGAGAACAACAAAGCCCAGGAGGCAGACAGGAACACAAACCCAGATTCTTCCTTTATTTACACTTTCTCCAACAGAAACAGAGATTGCCTTGAGGGTTACCAAATTTCCAGAACAGGATTTGGGACATTATATTATATCCTTCTTAGAAAATAGATTAGGGATTAGAGCAGGGGCTGGCAGACCACAGAGGAAGGGGGACGAATGCCTCTTGGGGTTCACATGAATTCTAACATGGAGGTATTTTACAGCTCTTGTCCTTTAAGAGGTGGGCAAGAAACAAATCAGGGCTGAGGGCACGGGACACATAGAGTTTCAGGGAAAGGCTGTTTTCCTTTATTAGGTTTTACTAGAAGTAATGGAAACAGTGGACAGGGAAGAAAGATTAGAATATACGCTCTTAGTTAAAACTAAGTTAGTTAAAGCTGATGGAGCAAATACCAAATATTTTAATTTTGTGCTATGAGATGATCCACCACGGAGGCTTTGAAAAAGGCTTGGATAGGGATGTTAGGTGACTTGTGCCCCAAAAGGAAACAAACATATGCAAACAAAAAACCAAAATTGGAACCACCATCAAGAGGTTATACTGGTAAATTAATGACCTAGCATTCAGGTTAACATCCTGAAACGCCAGAGGCTGAGCTACTTCTGAATTCCCCTGAAAACTTACGCTCAAGCAGGGTTTGGGGGTGAGGATTATTACTGATACTGAAGTCACAAATCCAAGAGGCAAAGGAAGCCCTTGGTGATCTGGTGGTGCCAGCCTGGCTTTAAGATACATCCTCAAGGGCCCATGGGAGTCTGAGGTGGATAAGGGACTGGGTGGCATGTTATAGTCCCTTTCAGGATTGGTCAGAAACCTCTCCCACTTTCTCCAGGTCTCTCTTTCTTTTTTTTTAATTCCAGGATGGTGAACACAGTGAAACTAATTTGTATTAGTTTCAGATGTAGAATGTAGTGATTCGACAATTCCATACATCATCCTATGCTCATCACAACTAGTGCACTCACTCCTTAATCCCCATCACCTATTTTACCCATCCCCCGCTCTGGTAGCCATCATTGTGTCCCTAGGCCCCTTAAAGGCTGAGTTCTAATCTTTGCCTCAGGAATTCATTAGAATCCTGTCTGTGAGTTTTATATATCACTCCTAGGAGGATTAGGTTCCTGAGATTCATCCCTTTTCTTACCTGTTCTGCCCAAAAAAATCCTTGCGTAGTCTGGGTCATAGATGTAGAAAAATGCTTGAAAAGGCCCAACCCAGCAAGGAAAGGCACAAGGGTATTTTTCGACAAGCTCCTCAAATTTCTCCATTTTACCATCCTGAAATAACTGTAGTGAAAAAAAAAGAGTGAAGGAAGTTAGAGGAACCAGTCTGGATTCCTCTCCTCTTACAGAGGCAAGCTGAAGGTAGGGCCTCAATAAGTTCACACAAACATGCTTTCCTTGGCATGTCCAAGCTTGGAGTATAATTTTAAAAAAGATTTAAAATTATAAATCTTAGGTGACTCAGTGGGTTAAAGCCTCTGCCTTCGGCTCAGGTCATGATCTCAGGGTCCTGGGATCGAGTCCCACATTGGGCTCTCTGCTCAGCAGGGAACCTGCTTTCCCCTCTCACTCTCTGCCTGCCTCTCTGCCTACTTGTGATCTCTGTTTTTTTTTTTTTTTAAAGATTTTATTTATTTATTTGAGAGAAAGAGAGAGAATTGAGGGGAGGCAGAGGGAGAGGGAGAAGGAGAGAATCTCAAGTAGACTCCCTGCTCAGCATGGAGTCATTCTCACATCCTTGAGATCATGATCTGAGCTGAAACCAAGAGTCAGACACTTAACTGAGTATGCCACCCAAGCACCTAATGAAGTTCTGTGTATTTATCTTCTCAATGTAAATGTATGTTGCATCCCCAGAATAAGTCCCTGTCAAATGACATCTATGGTAAGCTGTTTTCCCGAATGAGAAGGTGAAGAGACCTGAATCTGCCTCACCTGCCAAGGTCATGCATTCTGATTTGGAGTGGAGTCTGGAAGCTGAGATATTTTTCCTATGTAGGAAGCTAGTTGATAGTTGACTGAATATAACCCATGATCCAGCTCACTATTTCCTCTCCCTTTTCCTTTTTCTAATTATTGAGGAGTGATTCTTTCTTGTGACTTCATAGTAAAAGCTTCTCCCTAAAAACCTGCCCACTCCATCTACAAAGAAAATCCCATTCTTTTCCCTCACAACAGCAGATGGCTCATTTATACAGGTGTGTGAATCTTGAAGCAAGTTTAAATAAAATTCTCAGCTTCCAACATTTATAAACCAGAGTACAAATACCACCATCAAAGATGAACTTTTTGCCTGAGCAAGCAAGTTACTACTGACTCATTTAAACAGTTCCTCTAAATCATTGACAAGAAGATAAATTTATATCCACTTCTTGTATAACCAGAGTGTGTGTGGGGCACCTGTATGTGTGTGTCTGGTGTACCCAGTGACACCTGATTGTGGGGGTCATGACTTGCAAAGAATCCCTAAGGCTGGCAAGTTCTTCCTTGTGTGACCAACCATACAGAGTTTGCCATGTGATTTGTCTTACTCTCAGAAAAAAGTGGAAAATTTTGGCTCCCAATTTCCTCTGTTACCAGTTAGCACCTTTATCCCATGAAGTATTCTCTGGAAAGTTTAGGGCCCCGAGGAGGTTGAGATTCTTGAAACCTAGCTCCTGAAATGGTACAGACTCATTTTTGCTAACTACAGTCAAGCCAGTGACAAGCACCCACTGACAATGCAAATGAAGTCTCCCAACAAAACAAATGTTCCTTCATTAATTCATTTGTAAACCATAGACAAGTGAGTATTTATTAAGGGCTTACTATATATGCCAGGCAGTAGAGATGTAGGGCAAGATAAGACAGGCAAGGTCTTTGCCCTCATGGAAATTACAGTTTAATATGAGGATTATTTCTTTAGGTTAGAAATTGTTACGGACACCCTCAGCCACAAGCATTTGTTTATACTTTTATTAACTTCTGACTGGGCAAAAAAGGAGGGAAAGCCATTGTGACTCCTATAATATATGGATTTATATTTCTTCATCCACAATATTATCTTAATACATTTGAAAATATGTCTTACATATATTTAGGAAACACTGCTTAGAGATATTCAGAAAATGCTTAGTCCCCAGACAAATAGTAATAGCTAACACTTACAAAGCACTACTATGAGCTAGGTACTGTCACGATCAGGCTTTCCATGATTTATATTATTTAATCTTTATACCAGGAACCCTATGAAGCTGATATGATTAGAACCTACATTTTACATCTGAGCAAACTGGACCTTAGGGAGGTTAAGGAAAACAGTTCCAGCTGTTCCTTGTGACTATCTAAGTGGCAAATTGTCAAAAGAAACATAATGGGTAAAAAAAATAAAATAATGTAAACAGGTAGAGTTAGTTGGTATTATTAGTCAGCTTGATATATTAGCCATCTTTCATCTATAAAACTCTGGTAGAGGCCCTTCTCTAAAACACACACAAGAAATTTACTGACAGTCAAGAGGTTATGGACTTTAAAACATTATGAATGCAGCAAATAATCTGAATAAAAATAAAACCATTTTGTCTATAACAGTATCAGAAAGAATAAAAATTCAGAAACAAATTAAAAAAGATAAATGTAAAATTTATACTCTGAAAACTATAAAACATTGTTGAAAGAAATTTGAAAATACTCAAGTAAATGTAAAGATGTCCCATGTTCACAGATCAGAAGACTTAATATTGTTAACATGACTATATTTTCCAGACTGATCTATAGATTCAATGTAATCCCTGTCAGAATCACACCTGGCTTTTTTGTAGACATTGGCAAGCTGATTCTAAAACTTATATGGAAACTAGAGGTATCCAGAATAACATAAATAATCTTGAAAAAGAACAAAATATGGGCACCTGGGTGGCTCAGCTGGTTAAGGTTTAAGTGTTTGCCTTCGGCTTAGGTCATGATCCCAGGGTCCTGGGATAGAGTCCCGCCTCAGACTCCCTGCTTAGAGAAGAGTCTGCTTCTTCCTCTCCTTCTGCCCCTTCCCTCCTGTTCATGCTCTTTCTCTCACACACAGAAATAAAATCTTTAAAAGAAAGAACAAAATAGGAAGACTTATGATTCCCAATTTCAAAATTTACTACAAAGCAAAAATAATTAAGACAGTGTGGTATTGGCATAAGGACAGACATATAGATCAATAGAATAGAATTAAGAATCTAGAAACAAACTTCATGTTTACAGTCAACTGATTGCAGTGTCTTTTGTTCCAATGAGCTGGTTCTTGGTGGGCTCTTGGATGGAGGCTCCTCATTAGAAAGACCAAGCAATAATTAGAAACTTGGAATCTTCAGTCCCAGTTCCCATTCTACAGAGAGCGAGAGGGACCAGAAATGGAATTAATGTTCAATCATACCTACATGATGAAGCCTCTGTAAGAATTACAAAAGTATAGGGTTTGGAGACCTTCTAGTTTAGTGAACATGTGGAGGTACTGGTAGAGTGATGCATCTGGAGAGGGCACGGAAGCTCTGTGCCCCTTCTCACGTACCTTACCCAATGCATCACTTCGAACTGCATGTTCATCTGTATCTTTTATCATATCCATTTATAATAAACTGGTAAACAGTAAATTAATTTTTTCCTGAGTTTTGTGAGCTGTTCCAGCATAGTAACCAGATCCAAAGAAGAGGTCACAGGAATCTCCAACTTACAGGTGATTGGTCAGAAGCACAGTAACCATCTGGACTTGCCATTGGCATCTGAAATGGGGTGGGGGGTAGTCTTGTGGGCCTGAGTTCTTAATCTGTGAGATCTGATGCTTTCTCTGGGTAGACAGTGTCAGAATTGCATTGTTTCACAGGATTGCTTGATTGCAGCCTGGAGGTGGGGGCACTCACCCAACACCTGGTGTCAGAAGTGTTGTGAATATGGTCCTAGTGTGAGAGTAAAGGGGAAACACAGGAAAAGAACTGGGTTTTTCCAACTCAGGTTCCAAACAGTTCAATGAGGGGAAAATAGTCTTTTCTACTAATGGTGCTGGGATAAATGGATAGCCACAAAAAATAGTAAAGTTAGACCCTTACCTTACACAACATGCAAAAATTAATTTAATGGATCAAAGATCTAAATGAAGGAGCTAGAACTATAAAACTCCAAGAAGAAAACATAAAGAATTAACCTTAGATTTGGCAGTCAGCAGCATTTTTACACTAAAATGTAGAAAATCTACATTTTCTACACAAAAACCAGTTGATGTTCTAACAAACTATCTGAAAAGAAAATAATGAAAACAAGCCCATCTGCAATAGCATCAAAAAGAATAAACTATTTAGGAGGTGAAACCAAGTATTGGAAAACCAAATACTCCCAACCAACAAGGTGAAAGACTTATATAGTGAGAACTAAGTATTTCTGAAGAAATTTAAAAAGACATAAACAAATGGAAATACATTCCATGATTATGGATTGGAAGATTTATTATTAAGATGTCAGTACTACCCAAAGTGATCTACAATTCAATATAATCCCTATGAAAATTCTAATCTAATGGGAAATAGAAAAATCCATCCTAAAATTTATATGGAACATCAAGGGAGCTTGAATAGCCAAAACATCTTTAATAAGAAGAACAAAACTGAAGGACTCATGTTTCCTGATTTCAATACTTACTACAGAGCTACAGTAATCAAAACAGTGTGGTTCTGGCACAGAGAGACATACAGGCTAATGGAATAAAATAGAAAGTCTAGAAATAAACCCCCAAATATATGGTCAAATGATGTTTGACAAAGGTGGCAGGACAGGGAAAGGGACAGTCTTTTCAACAAAAGTTGCTGGGAAAACTGGATATCCACATGGTAACGAATAAAGTTGGGCCCTTCCTTACTTAACACCATATACAAAAATTAATGGAAAATGGTTCAAAGACCTAAATGTAAGACCTTAAACTGTAAAATTCTTAGAAGAAAACACAGAGCAAATTCTTAAAAACTTTGGATCTGGCAGTGATTTCTGGAATATGAAACCAAATGCACAGGAAAAAATATACAAATTAGACTTTATGAAAATTAAAACATTTTGTGTATGAAAAGACAGTAAAATGGAGTAAGAAGTAAAAAACATGGAATGGGAGAAATATTTGCAAATATCTGATAAGTGGTTAATATCCAAAATACATAGAGATCTCCTAAAACTCAACAACAGAAAACAACTTGATTCAAATATGGGTAAGGAACTTAACTAGACATTTCTCCAAAGAAGACATACAAATGGCACTGAGCACATGAAAAGATGCTTAACATCACTAATCACTAGGAGAATGCAAATCAAAAGTATAAGATACTACCTCTGATTCATTGGGACAACTGTCAGAAAAAACAAAACACAAACAAACAAACAAACAAACACCCCCCCCCCCAAGAAAACAGCATGTGTTGGTAAGAATGTGGAGAAATTGGAACCCCTGTGCTCTTCTGGTGGAAGTGTAAAATGGTACTTCCACTGTGGAAAACAGTGTGGCGGTTCCTCAGAAAATTAAAAATAGGATTACCATATGATCCAGCAATCCCATTTCCAGGTACTTATCCAAAAGAATTGTAAATAGGGTGTCAAAGAGATTTTTGTACACCCTTCTTCACAACAGCTAAAATGTAGAAACAACCAATCACATCCCCTGATGGATGAATAAACAAAATAAGGTATATAGGCACAGTGAAATATTATTCAGATTTAAAAAAAAAAAGACAATTCTGACATATGCTACAATATGGATGAATCCTGAGGACATTATGCTAAGTGAAATAAGCTAGTTACAAAAAGATAAATACTACACGATTCCACTTATATGAAATAGTAGTAGTCAAAATTGTAGACTAGTCAAAATTGTAGAGACAGAAAATAGAATGGTGCTTGCCAGGGGCTGGGGAAAGATAGAAATGGGGAACTATTGTTTAATGGGCACAGAATTTCAGTTTTACAAGATGAAAAGAGTTATGGAGTTGGATGGTGTTAACGACTGCACAACATTATGAATGTATTTAATATCACTGAACTGTGCCCTTTTAGAAATGGTTAAGATGGTAAATTTTTTAAAAGGTTTTATTTATTTATTTGACAGACAGAGATCACAAGTAGGCAGAGAGAGAGAGATGAGGAAGCAGTCTCCCCGCCGAGCAGAGAGCCCGATGAGGGGCTTGATCCCAGGACCCTGAGACTATGACCTGAGCCGAAGGCAGAGGCTTAACATACTGAGCCACCCAGGTGCCCCAAGATGGTAAATTTTATGTTATGGACATTGTACTACAGTAAATGTGTTCTGAAAAAAATTGGAAAGGTATCAGAATTTTCAACATCATCCTGAAAGGTAGAAGACAATGGAATGATGCCTTCAAAATTCTGAGAGAAAATTATATCCAAAGTATAATCTATACCCAGCCAAACTATCAATTAAGTTATGAATTTTAACAGACATTTTCAGCCATTCGAGAGCTCAAAAAATTCACCTGACATTCCTTCACTCAATCTCAAGAAGCTACCCATAAAAATGATGAAATAAATCAGGAAAAAGAAAAGACGCAGTATCCAGGAAACAGAATATAGGACACAGGGTAGTACATTATCTGGGTACCGAGCCTAGAGAACATTGATTTCGATCGGGGAGGTGAGGTTGTTGGGAGAAATGCCTCCAGAAAAGCACATAGGCTGACAGACTTTTCAATATGTTTCAATATTTGGAAATATTGTTGAGATGTATTTGACAGATCTATTAAAAATATTTGGGGAAAAATAGTGATAGATTTTGAAAAACAGCATATGAGAAAAGGAGGAAGGTAATAACACCAGGAGAGAAATAAAGTTCTATGAGAAAAGAAACAAAATCAACCATTAGATCAGTGGTAAGTAAACATTTACATAATCAAAATAATCTAAATATTAATTATTCTATTTAACAAAAAACACAATGTAACTATATTGGGACAGTAAAAGATGAGGTATAAGTGATTACTCCCATCATGAGAGAGTTAATGAAAGGATATCTAAAATCATTAAATTAAGAAACCCAACATAGTAATATTATTTTGCCAGTAAGGATTGAAATAAACAGGCAGAGCAGTTGAGAGTGGTTGCTTTTGGGCAGAACGACTGGGAGTGGGGGAGCCAAAGGATCATATACTAGCTCTGCTGGGGACCCCCCTCCCCACACCAGCCATCTTTTAAAATTCTGCCCAGATTTCCATAGACTTTCCTTCCTTCCCTAGGTAGAGAAGCCTATTTCCTTCCAAGATCCCCTGTCCCTAGGCTTCTATCAAAGCACTCATTACCCTGTATTTGCATTTTCTCTTTGTGGTTTAAGTATGCATCTGACTTGGTCTTCTTCTTCTTCTTCTTCTTTTTTTTTAAATTTAAACTTTATTTCATTTTTTCAGTGTTCCACGATTCATTGTTTATGCATCACACCCAGTGCTCCATGCAATATGTGCCCTCCTTAATACCCACCACCAGGCTCATCCAATCCCCCAGCCCCCTTCCCCTCCAAACCCCTCAATTTGTTTCTCAGAGTTCACAGTCTCTCATGGTTCGTCTCCCCCTCCAATTTTCCCCCGGCTGACTTGGGCTTCTGAGGGCTGGTACCGTTCTGCTTGTAATCCCAGCACCCATCACACAATTCCACTCAAACCTGGCTGAATGAATAAAACAAGGAATCTGGGGTGAGACTGGATTTGGACAACAGAGGACCACAAAGTAAAGGTCTCCCTCTTACACATTTCAATTTGCCATCACTTTCTGAGTGATTGGTGGGGGCTGCTCTTTACTTCCCCAAATCTTGGGAAAAGTTCATTTTCTCTGGTTGTAATGCACTAAGGGTGGCAACTAATTGTGTTCTATTTTGCCTATTTTCTGCAGTTAATAAGCAATATTTAGAGTAACATAACTATTTTTAAGCGATTCGTGTGGAAGGCTTTTAAAAGAAATTTTTTATAAACATATAAGGTATTATTAGCCCCAGAGGTACAGGTCTGTGAATCGCCAGGTTTATACACTTCACAGCACTCACCATAGCACAAACCCTCCCCCAACGTGTGGAATTTTTAAGATGCAGTGCATAAATGCAAGAGATAGGTGAAGCAACAGAGACTGCCCTATATTACAGGAGGATCTTTTTCTGTAGGCAGTCTCTACATACGTCCTCCCAGCAGCGCCCTACCCCCGCCCCCCGCAAGCTTCCAATCCAGGGGCTCCAGGCTTGTTTCTCTTTACCTGCAACCTGGTGAGGGAGCAAGCCCAGAGTAGTGAAAAGATGCCGAGAGCCACAGGCTGAGCCAGAGAGGGCAGGATGCAGCAATGAAAGGGAAGGGAGGAAGCAGCCCATCCCTCCGCCCGCCTGGTATCCTCGGAAGCATCCTTCTCCGTCCCTCCCTTCCATTACCTTCTGGTGCCCGTAGAACCAGTGGATGGGAGGCGCGGGGAAGCGGCACAGGTCTCGCAGCAGCCGCAGCCTCCGCAAGTAGAGCTTGATGGCCTGCAGCAGGCCCAGCGCCAGGCAGAACACGAAGGCCAGGTACAAGGGCCGCGCCCAGCGCGTCTCGAGCCAGGAGGACTCCATCGCTGTGCGCTGCGCGGTCGCAGGCGGCCTCCGGGGCTCCGGAGGGGATGGGCTTTCCCCGCCCAGCGCCTGAAGAGGATTGCCCAGCCCACCGCGACTCTGTGCCCTCCAGCAAGTTCCGCTCTTTCCCCGGGAGGAGGACATCTGGGAGGGAAAGCGCCAGCTTGGCCAGAGGAGGCAGTCTCGAGTTCTCCGATTTCTAACCCTTTATCAATTGAGGCGAATCTTCATTCAGGGCAACTTTTTTGTTTTGTTTTTAATTTTATTTTTTCAGTGTTCCAAGATTCATTGTTTATGCACCACACCGGGCAACTTATTTTTTTTTAATTTTTAAAATTTATTTTCAACGTAACAGTATCCATTGTTTTTGCACCACACCCAGTGCTCCATGCAATCCGTGCCCTCTCCAATACCCACCACCTGGTTCCCCCAACCTCCCACCCCCGCCCCTTCAAAACCCTCAGATTGTTTTTCAGAGTCCACAGGGCAACTTCTTAATGCCCTTCTGGAGTGTCACACTTCAGCTGTGACAGTTTTCAATTATGGGAGGTCAGAATTTAGGTTTCAAAATAATACCAAGGTTGAGGCCACAGATAAATGTTAATATGCTAATATGTTAATAAAAACAAAACAAAAACCCAAACACAAAAACCTTTCCCTCTCTGAAACTCTGTCAGAACCCACAGGGATCTGGGAGTTGGGAATGGACATGTGTAATCATTACACTTACATAGTGTGACTTGTCTAGTGGTGTGTCGGTAAATGTTTTACAGTTGATCTTCACTCGGATTTTTAGCATTTGCCAATGTCCACCATGTGTTATTTCAAGCTACAGAAGATGCTACAGATACGATCAGGGCCCACTATATAATTTGTGGATCCCAGGGCAAAATGAAAATGTGAGGCCCCTTGCTAAAAATTCATTAACAATTTCAAGATGATGACAGAGAAGCATTAAACCAAGCATGTGAGTATGCTTCTGAGTATGGGGCCTTGTTTCATGCCTATGAAGCCAGATCTATCCAAGAGACATTCATAACTTTGAGAGCATAGATAATAGGAAAATGTAGCAAAATAATTAGAAACTAATGCAGTTTTGGTACTTATTACTTACTAGGTGGTGAACTAGGATCCAGCAGACCTGACTTCCCAAGCTGCTGTCCCCCTTGCCCAAAATTCAATTATTCATTCATTTATTTATGCTAAGAAAGGCACGTTAGGTGTTGGATTTACCGTTTTGAACAATAAACTCAATCTCTGCTACAACTCCCTATTCTCCTCCCTGTCCCTGCTCCCACTCCTTAAGCCCCACCCCAGTCTCCATTCCAGGTTTTGTTTGGTGGGTTAATAGTTTAGACAAACTCTAATTGTGATAACTTCATCTAGACTAAGTACCAGGTCCTGGTATGTTCCATTATGTCCCACACCTTACCTGTTACAGTTCTTCTATGTCCACCTACCTCCATCCTTCAACTATTGTTATTGGACTGTGTCTCAGAATCTTCTTGTTTATGCAGTCTCCTCTGAGTAACTCAGATTCTTTCTTGGCACCCTCTCCCTTCTCCAAATCATAGCAAGTGTATGGTGGCCTTCATATGACCACATCATGGTGATCAAGCTGAGGACCTCAGATCCATGCTCTGCTTTCAGGATCCAGGTGGGTCTTGGCTTTGTGACGTCTAGTCTTTCTCTCATCCTGGGGTCCTCTGGGCTGACTGACAAGTAGTAGAGTGGGACTGGTGAACTTCTGGTTAGTTCTTCCAGCAGGGTCAGGGCCTGGGGACTCCTTAGCTGTCCCAGTCTTACTCAGGCTCTTGCTGGAGATGTTAATATCTCCTGAGACGTTCTGGTCCATCTTTGGCATTCTCTGCCCTTCCTTAGAAAAGAAAAAACATCAGCACTTTTTGCACTATACCCAGGAGCCTAAGAAAGGCTTGAGGATGCTAGCTCAATTCTTCTCCCTGCTTCACTGCCATTTTCACTCTGGTTCCTCTCCAAAAGGAAGCAAGGCAAAATCTATCCAAATCTTCATTTCCAGAAATTCAGCCTAGAGGGGAAAAATTAGATGCTTTCCTAACCTCTGGCTTTACCTCTTCTGCTAATTCTTACCCTAGTCCACCAGGCTGGAAGGTGGAGGTGGGGATTCACAATTTCCATTCATGTAGTAGAAACTTTCCTTATGTGTCCTCTCACCCTTGATTGAGACCGAAAAT
Organism: Mustela putorius furo; assembly: GCF_011764305.1. NCBI lineage: Eukaryota > Metazoa > Chordata > Mammalia > Carnivora > Mustelidae > Mustela > Mustela putorius. The sequence continues at coordinate 36,702,488 of NW_025422005.1, read as the reverse complement.
CTACAGCCTACTCCAATAGGACATGATAATGGGACATACAGGAAGCTAGAAAAATATTTATTCTGGCCAAAGACTGGCTTTCAAAACTTATTTCAACTCAAAAATCCCATTTTGTAGACCAACAGCAGAGCATCTATCCCTTCCTTCTCTTGGCATATCTGTGCAAATGTTCACTGAATTGAATTTGCTTTGCTGTAGGATGGGGATAGGGACACTGAAAAAGCCCCATCAATGTGGTCAGACAAGGTAAGGATTTCAGGTCTGGCTGAATTGAATTTGCTTGCTTGGATGGGGATAGGGACACTGAAAAAACCCCATCAATGTGGTCAGACCAGGTAAGGATTTCAGACTTTACAAAATGTGATAGTAATCCACTGAAGGGATTTAAGATGGAAAGTGACATGGTTAGGTAGTATATCACAGCTATTTGGGAGATAATAGTGGGCAAATATTTACTGTGTGCTTATGCCAAGTACTATTTTAAAGTATTTAAAGAACTATTTTAAAGGGATTTACATGTATTAACTCATTTAATCCTCATAATAAAAACTTGAGGTGGATATTACCATTATCCCCATTGTATATATATGGAAACTGACACACAGAGAGATTATGAAGTTTGCCCAGGACATCAGAGGGTGAGAAGAGGGACCAGGATTTGAATCCAGTCAGTCTCAAGAATCTAGATCCTAAGATCTTAACATTTATAGGAGCAAATGATATGTCTATGGGGTGGTGAAAAACTGGCACTAGAAGACCAGTTCTGAAGCTGTTATAATATCCAGATAAGATGTGATGGTGGCCTGGTGAGGGGGAGTGCCATGGGACAAAGAGGCAGAATAAGTGGGAGAAATACTGGAGAGTGTTTTTGTTGGAGTTGGTAACTGACTGGATGTGGCCCCTGTAGGGAAGAAGTCTAGGCTGATCTCTGTGTTTCTCTTCACTGAGGTAGAAAGAGCAAAAACAATCACTCTTTCCACTTGCTCCATCCCCTGTCCCATCCCTTGTGTCTTCTGCTTTTCTTGAACCTGCCCTCAAGACTTACCTCCTCTATAAATGCTTCTCTAACCACCCAACCCATGGGAATCCATCCTATGAACAATGGAAACACTCATTTTCATACCTCTCATTTGATACTCATTTATTTATGTTTTTGTTTATGACTCATTCCATAGTCAGTGCAACCCTATGAAACCTAGTTATGTATCTCTTTTCATTTTCAACTTATGTTCCTAATTAGGTCTGAAAAGTCCATGGTAGTGCAAACACTTTTTTTTTTCCCACATCTCTCAGATTTCCTTGGAGCCCAGCTCTGGGCTAAACACATAGATATTTTAGAAACAGTTACTCAATTTATGAACTAGGGAGACATATTGGGGACTTTAAGGAAAGAGCAGGATGAGGAATATAAGATGTAGTTATCTGATCCACAAAACAAGAGGACAGTGAAGGAATGGAGACATCCCAGATCAGGGGACTCATCTACTAAGAGAATAAGCATAAGACAGGGGGTAGGAAGGGAGGTGAGCAGAGGAAGAATAAAGTAAAATGACAGCTATTTTCACAGTGGGGGAACATGGGGACTGTTCCTAAGGGAGATGGTGCTAAGAGAGCTGAAGGATGGAAGGTGCTGAGAGAAGGGCAATGAGAGGCAAAAACAGGGCCGAGGGGTGAGCTGGGTGCTGAATAGAAGGAATGACCTGGATAGGATGGGGCACAGAAACTTCATAGATGTCCAGTCCCAAACAGTTTTATGAAAATATCAAGACTGAGCAATGATCCCTTCAATCTGCTCTTAATTGGCAGCACATTAGTTGCAGTTTTGAAGGGGTCCAACTAGGAACACCAACATGTTAGAGGCATAGGAGGCAGGATAGAGGGAGGGAGTGGGCAGATTACATCTCTGATGCCAGATAACCTCAATTTTCTCAGAGGATTCTGAGGCACCTTCTGCCCTGACAGGAAAAAGAGGACTGAGTGCCTAGAGGGGTGGGGATTCAGAGCAGCTGATGGGGTGATGCTGAGGGCATTGGCAAGCAGTTGTTAAGAGACTGAGGAACCAGTGGAATTTACATAGTAATTCCATGCAGAGGGCCCAGGCCACATGGCTCCATCATGTATTTTCTCCCACAATAGTCTGAAGTAAGAGAATTGAAATGTTCAGAAAGGAGACATAGAGCCAATCCTTGCCCTCATTGCTGTGTCCTGTATACCAGCCAGTGCTGGACAATGGCAGGATGAAAAGAAGAATCGAGGCTAGGCTTCCCCTTGGGACAGCTCACTGTCTGGGGGAGGGGACAGATAGATAAGGTATAATGGATAGCTGCTATGACTGGAAAGACCCCAATGGATTATTTAGACCTCATCTGGTCTTACAAATAAAGAAAATAAATAAAAAGAATTTTATTTTATTTTTTTTAAGATTTTATTTATTTATTTGACAGAGAGAGATCACAAGTAGGCAGAGAAGCAGGTAGAGAGAGAGAGGAGGAAGCAGGCTCCCTGCTGAGCAGAGATCCTGATGTGGGGCTCCATCCCAGGACCCTGAGATCATGACCTGAGCTGAAGACAGAGGCTTAACCCACTGAGCCACCCAGGTGCCCCAATAAAAAGAATTTTAAAAGACAGCTTGCCCTGAGCCCCTTCTCTCTAGTCTGAGAATTCCAAGGTTTACTCTCTTTTCATCCTTGCTGCCTGTGTGCCACACTAGTTGTGCCCATCTCTCCACTCCTTCGGATTACACAATCCGTGCGTCACAAACCATCAAATGTGTCTAGCAGTGTTGGTCTGTTACCTTAAGTGATTCCAATATTTAAAAAAAAATTTTTGCCAAGAAGTTTGAGCTTCTAGATGAGGAAAAGGAGCAAACAGAGACATTGGAGGAACACGAGGAATACCAGGTATTGTGGGATATAAGGAGACACTGTTGAAACACGTTGAATGATGGATGTCAAGTGCTCCTGAGACAACAGAGGTCAACGCTGAAATGTGTCTCTTGGAATTAGTGACATGGAAGTCAGATATAACCATAGAAAGAGTTGTTGAAGTGACAGATATAGAAGCCAAAATGAAGTGGGCTGGTAAGGTAAAATCATGCCAATGATTTTTAACTATGGAGAAAATATTGTCAACTCAAAAAAGCTTTGCTATGAAAAAGCAGAGAATTATGATATGACCAGATAAGGGAACAGGGATTCCAGAGTGGAAAGATGGGGAGGACTCTTTATACCACCCCCTGCCTCCCTCCACCCCATTCCTAGAAGAGGGAGAGGTTAGGATCTTCTAGGCCTTGACCTAAAAGAAAGGAGAGGTTGGGACAGATGTAGAGCTTCACGTTTTGTGGTGTTTCCAATCACAACAGAGAATAGCAAAAAAATATAAATTCCATAAAAAGATCTCCAGATCATAGGCAGTTTTGAATTAATTTAAAATTCACTTAGTTTGGGGCACCTGGGTGGCTCAGTGGTTTAAAGCCTCTGCCTTTGGCTCGGGTCATGATCCCAGCATACTGGGATCAAGGCCTGCATGGGGTCGGGGGTCGGAGGGGTCTTTTTTCAGCAGGGAACCTGCTTCCTCCTCTCTCTCTGCCTGCCTCTCTGCCCACTTGTGATCTCTGTCTGTCAAATAATAAATAAAATCTTTAAAATACACTTAGTTTAACAATTTCGAGATCGTCTCCATCTTCTTTTCTTCATGTAAATGTACCACTCAAAAGAGTTGAATTCAAGAGTACATAAGTCATCTGATAAAAGTATACTTGGCATAATATCAAGTTAAATAGATCACAATTCTCAATAGTCTGTTAAATGCCTTCAGTCATCCCTCACACTTGTTTGATTGGGAGCAATTCAAAAATAATAATTTTGAGCATCACATAAGTAATATCCTTATAAGGTAAAACAGGCTCTGCCAAGCTAGACCCTCACCTGGAATGATAATAATTTCAAAATAATGTTGAACCTCCCTTCTGTCTCAGGGAGACCACAGGCCAGCATAGCCCACAGCACCCTGACAATTCATTGCCTGTGCTGACCCTTTATTTTCTGTCCATTGTCCTGGTATCTCGCTTTGGGGACATATTTTGTGACCCAAGTTCCCAGGAGGAGCCAGGTGAAACGGCTGTCATGGAATGCTGCCTGTGTGAGCGGCCACAGCCTGAAAGCCAGTAGACACTGAGTATCAGCCTACAGAGTTACTGCCACTGCCACTATGGGCACCACTGCCTCTACCAGAGTCTCAGCTGGTCCTGGCCAGACCTGCTTAGGGAGAGATGGCTGTCCCAAGTGGTTGTCTGGAAAGCTGACATACCAGTGGGTGTCAGAGTGATCCAGTGAGAGGACAAGCCAGGCAGAATACCATCTAGCTCCTTGGGGTCTCCAGAGGAACTACTGACACAATGCAGGAGCAGGAGTTTCTGGAAGCCGACTAGCTTGGTGAACAAGCAGTCAGAAAGGAGGCATACAGCTGTGCTAAAACAGGATCCTCTGGGGGCCCTGCTGCACAGGTTTGAGGGATCCTAGAGGATGAGGTAACACAGCTTCGTGGTAAGAGTCTCCCACGATGCAGTCCCTGTACTGGATCTAAGGAGAAGGGTGGCCCCAGTGATGGACATGTTCTGGAGCAGTTTGTGCATGTCTTTCAGACTCATTTGCCCCTCAAGAAAAATCAAGATTTCCTTTGTTGTTCAGATGAGGTATATGGTGTGCTTCCCACAGAGTTAGTAATCCAAGAAATAAAGACCTGACAGCCTCTGAATGTGGCTTTGGGTTTTGCGCTAATATTCTCATTCCCTGAGATATGAGAGACAATCAGATGGGGCAGGGGGAGATGAGGTTTTTCCTTATATGCTCTATGCTAATGAGAGAGATTAGAGAATTCATCATCATAGCTAAGATGGTCCAGTCTCCAGGCGAGCCCTCAGGTTGATTGCAGAGAGTAGCTAATGACCAGATCTGAGATCCCTGCTATGGATAGAGGATGCCTTATGGCTCCTCTCTGCTCTGAATCCCAACCCTATCACATCCTAGCTGGGTGGTCAGAGGCAAGTGGCTCAGCTTCTCTGAGCCTCATGTATCTCATGGAACAATGGAGATGTGAGCCTTCATTGGAGGGTTGTTGTGAGGATGGAGGAGCCCATGCATATTCCCTGAGGGTTCATGGATGGTACTTGATAAATGTGAGTTTTCCCTTGAGATGCTTCAAAAAGTAAGCCTCCAGTTCTTCCCTGCTTTTCAGATTGGTCATGGTTAATCTACTAATCTATGCACATGTGCACAACTGCTGGGCAATGTCTGCCCCACCTCTCCTGTAACACCATCATTCCATTCATAGTGAGGAGAAGTGGCTCTCACTGTGGCTGCCAAACTGTGTGTGGGTAAACCTGGGCCCCACAGGCAGGTATGATCTGTCTTCTTTCTTCTGCCCAACTGGATTCTTAGTCTTGCTCTCCTTTTATGCCCTTCACCACAACCCAAAGATATGGCCAAACGCAGAGGTGTGATGGCCTTGGGAGGAAAGGATGGGATGATTGCTGCTGAACAACCCCTTTTCCTGTCCCAGCTTTGGTGGTGCTGTCCCTTGGATGATTGGAAGGAAGAGCTTGACTACACCTGTCATTACCCTAGTGCTCCTTCTGTAGGTGTTTGACCCTTCCTGGTTTGCACCGGGTTCCTCTCAACACAGCCATGCTTTCCTGCCCTTCTCAGGAGGATCAAGGTGAAGCACTTGTACTTGGGTGGGGGTATCACTTGGGTGAATTGAGTGAATACCTGATGTTTGTGACTTTCTTTGTTCATCTGTAGTGTCTGCAGTTACTAGTGTTGTATTATTGTGTGTAGGGAAAGAGGTGTGTGTCTCTGCGTTCAAAAAGAAGGTGGCAATCATCGCTTGCCATGAAGACTTGGACCCGTTGCTCTACCCAATGGTTAACCACAGTTTAGTGTGACAATTTTCCAAAGTTCAGTATATTCTAGTATTTTTCTCACTTTAGGAGGATGCCTTTAAAATATTTCAGATGTTTCTTTTTCAATTACCACTAATCCAGGCCACTGTCTTTTGTACCTAATTCATTATCTACACTCATAGTATCAGTGATGTTTGCCTGTGTTTGGACTTCCTTTGGGTTCTTATAAGCATTCCAGTTGTGTACAGAAATGGTTTGAACAAAGTCTCACACCAATGGCTGTCTTCTTTATTTTTTCAATCTCATTCAACAAAATGTTTACTACCCATTAATATTCTTATAACCATTGACAACTTTTCCAGTTGGCAAAATTCTTTATTTGAATGGGACTGGCATATCATATTCCACAGTATACGTAGTGAACATTGGCAAGCAGCATAAAATTGAGGACAATCAACTCCTTTGAAGAAAACCTACTATTTTGTATGTGACACTTTTTTGTATTGGCATTTAAACATTACCTGGTCTGTAAAATGTAAAGCACACGGAAGTGGCTGTTCAGTGGGAAGACTATTGTCCAGAGTGGCTGCTATGAAATCTTCCAGTGCTGCTGAAAGTGTTCTATAAATAGTAACTGCAGGAAACTCTGTAAGTAGTTACTAGAAAACTGTTTTTTTTCCAAGTACAGGAATCTGTCAATCCCTCACATACAAAATGAATCCACTTTCTTTTTAAAAACAATTTTTTTATTGTGTTATGTTAGTAACCATAAAATACATCATTAGTTTTTGACCCAGTGCTCCATGATTCATGGCTTATGTACAACATCCAGTGCTCAATGCAATATGTGCTCTCCTTAATATCCACCAAAAGGCTCAGCCATCCCTGCATCCCTCTCCCCTCTAAAACCTGCAGTTTGTTTCTCGGAGTCCACAGTCTCTCATGGTTTGTATCCCCCTCCAATTTCCCCCAATTCACTTTTCCTCTCCTTCTCCTACTGTCCTCCATGTTATTCCTTATGTTCTGCAAGTAAGTGACGCCATGTGATAATTGGCTTTCTCTCTGCTTGACTTATTTCACTCAGCATAATATCCTCCAGTCCACTTTCACACAACATCTTTAAGCAAATTGTGCTTCCAGATACTGGCTCCAGGATTTGTTTCTCGATGGGATTGAGACCTTCCTCTAGACATTGGTACAAGTCAACTGACTGCCAGTAGAGACAGGAAAAGGATACACAGCTCAGTTCCTAGCTCAGAACTAATGATTACTCATATTTTATTCCATTCACGGTTTTTTTTCAGTTCAATAGACATCATTCAATTATAAGACTTCCTATTAAACCTGTCTCTGTGTGCCAAGTCCTCTGCTATGAGATGGCATACTGCTCTTGCTTCCAGGAGTTCACAGTCAAGAAATATATGCCACCACTCAAAAGAGACATCTATCTATCTATCTATCTATCTATCTATCTATCTATCTATCTATCATTTCTTTCCTTCCTTCCTTTCTTTCTTTCTTTCTTTCTTTCTTTCTTTCTTTCTTTCTTTCTTCTTTCTTATCTTCATTCGCTCATTACTAATTGACCCTCTGTAGGAAGTTCCATATTCCTGGCAATGTCCTATTCTAGAAAGTGATATGTCCTTGATTAAACTATTAGGGTGATGTCAGGGTCCAGGAATGAAGAGGCAAAGTGGGCAGAGGTGGCGGTGAAAACAGCCTGGCATTGCCCTTAGCCTTGAGCATGTGGCAGGCAGAGGAGGAGGGAGGGCATTCTCTGGTATCTCCTCAGCAGGAGCTGAGCTGGGAGGAGAAGGAGTTGAGCAGGTGACAAGTGAGTGAGCCAACAGCCCAGAGAGGACTTTGATGTCAGCTGAGGCATGTGGACATGTTGTACCTGTGATGAAGGGTGAGGGAGGCTCTGAGCTTGGCTGGGGCTTCAGGAGCGGGAATGGAGGCAGGAGACAGAAAAGTCTGGGTGAGGAGGTAGAAGGATGGCAGCAGAGACATTTCTGCAGTAGAATTGGAAGACTACAGCAGCTGGTTGACTGAGGGGCTGAGGGGGAGGCAGGAGTCTGGACCCAACCTGGCAAGCAGATGGTGTAGCAGGTTGAGCGTCACTAAGGCTCTGCCTCTGCAGAAGCTTCTCTGTGCCATTATGATCTCCTTACCCAGCTCTGTCTTGTCCTTACTCTGAGAATCTGGACCCCTGTGTGCCCCAGATGGTTAGGGCCTAAAGGATGACCCAGCCCACCCCCTATGGTGCCCTGTCCTGCTCTCCCCATTGTGAAACCAGAACTGGCTTTGCAGAGAGCGAACAACTTAATAATAAACTATGTTAGTGATCCCTTGACTTGGTCCTGAGGCTCAAGGTGCTGACCTTCTTGTAACAGAATTTCAGGCCTACTAAGAGCACAGATAGGAGTAGGAGCTAATCCTGGAAGAGTGTAGGCTTTGTCAAAGGTCAAGGGGAGAGTGTGAAATAAGCAAGGTGGGGTAGGTGTAGCGATGTGTGTGTGTCCTGATGGAAGGGAACTGGGCTGGGTCCGTGCAAGAGGGCCCTGTATGTGCTATTCCCACCAGGGGGTTTGAGGCCACTTCTCATTTCCTTTTCCCTCCCTGACCCAGGAACTGTATCGGGAAGACTTTTGCCATGAACGAGATGAAGGTGGCAGTGGCCCTGACCCTGCTCCGCTTTGAGCTGGCACCACATCCTTTTAAGGTCCCTGTTCCCACTCCAAGAATTATGTTGATGTCCAAGAATGGGATCCACCTGCATCTCAGGAAGCTCCTCTAACCCTTGTGGGGACAAAATGAGCCCTGAGAGCCTCCTGCCTGCCATCATGTCTTCCTGTCAGTCTCTCCTGTCTGCTCTCTTCTGCTTACTTCCTGCTCTCACTCTGCCCACTGCCAGCCTCCTGTTCTCCTCCCCTTGTGCATCAGATGTCTGTCCTTCTCCATCTCACCTTTCCCAAGATTCTCACCTGCTTGCCCGTTACCTTTCTCCTACCCAGCTGTAGCTCTGACTATCCATGTAAGTCATGAACAGTGGCCTGTCCCCCAGGCTGTCTGCCCTCTCCCCGTTGCTGTTCCTTTCTATCTGCTTTGTGTTCCTTGCTGCTTAACCACATTACACAGACTTGGCTCCTTAAAAGAGCACAAGTTGATGATCCTGTAGCTTAGCTGATCAGAAATAGGGAATGGGTCTCCCTGGCACAACAAAGGTGTTACAGAACCTCTAAGGGAGAATCTCTTCTCTTGCATTTTCTACCTTCTAAACGTCTGCTCTTAAGGCTATTCAGTGAGGGGATTAGGCCTCCCAGTTTATCAAGGAAATATCCTGTTCTTAAATGCAATTGGTTACAGATGTTAACAGTACCCATGAAATTTTTAGTGCAACACCTAGACTTATTTTTAATTGAATAATGGGGACTCCAGCCAATCCAAGCTGACATATAAAGCTAGTCATCACAGTCTACCATGTGTCTTCTTATCATTCACACATTCCATTAAACCACACTTTATCTGCAATTTAAGTATAATAAAGTCACACTTCCACCAACTAACCTTCATATGATTGAATGTGTGTTGATCCTTTTCCCCAAGCACAAAGCGAAGTCATTGGAGGGTATTCTCTCTTCTCCCTGAAATCCTGTGACCTACATGCTATGATACAAAGTTAAATATTAGTACCACATATCTGGTTTCTGTGCAGGATATAAGACAAGAAAGAAAAAAATCTGACACCCATGTGCACATAATCATATTCATAACAAAGCAGGAAAATGCTAGAAATAATTACCCTCTTTATTTCTATAACCTAGGATATGGCCATCCTTCTCATTTATAACAGCCTTCTTCCACTACTCATTCGGTTATTTTCTTTGCCCTTTCAGCCCTTTGCTGAAAGTCCCTCAGCCGGTTGTGTTTTTTTGCCTGGTGCCATGACCCAGACCCTCACTCTTAAAGGGTCTGGGCCATTACTAGTCTTGCCTGAACTGGGCTGTGGCATTTTCCCATTTACTCTCATGATAGCGCAAGGTAGTTCTATGAGATGCCTATGTATTTCCTCCATCCCAAGCATATTTTTTCTTACCTTCATGGTAAGGAAACTGGCAATTTCCCCCCCTTGGTAATCAGGATAGATCCAGTACAGTCACTGCTTCTGAGTTAGACCCGTGAGGAGCCCAAAATGTCCAGGAGTTAGCTTCATGCAGTCATTCTTGTGTCTCCTGGTGGAAGCACTCTTACTTTCAGATATAAGACCACTAGGACAACACAGCACAAAGTTACATGGATAAGTACTCCTTATTTTGCTAATCAGATCACTAGGGGTAAAAATGAGTGGTTCTGCTCCTATTTCTATCCCTTGAGTACTGGATGGGTGAGTCCTGTTTATGGGAGAAACAGCCCCATGTAGTGGCCATTGATTTAAAGCAAATACAACCCCCTGGAGAGCCTTCCTTCCACCCTGCAAGTTATTGCCAGCTAGCTGGTGCTGTATACCCAAACCTATCCTGAGGTTATTTCTCTGGTTCTGGAATGCCTAGCTGGAATGGATATCCTCCCCAATTGGCAAAGAAGACTCAGTAAAATATGGGGGTTGATGTCTCCAGCTCATGAGGCTCTTCCCATATGTCCTCTTTCCAGTTGTCAGAGTCCCATTTCCCAGTTTTCTAACTGTAACAGTTGACATGCTGCAAGATATGGAATTCAGTTTGCTGACAATTCAGGCACAGGCAGGATGACACCTGGGTTTAGTTTCAGAATCTGGGTCCTGGTTAAAGCTTGTTGCTACAGGTCAGAGTGATCTTCAGTGCAGACATAGAAGCTTTCAGGTTATTGATTTATTTAGGTCTGAGAACTTGAAGCCTCCACATTGTTTTTTCCTTTTCCCACATCTTCAGTACAACATGGACATCTAGTCAATCTTCTTGTGCTTCTTAGTTTGACTAACATGTTTTAAGGCATCCAATACTTGATCACCAGAACCTTGCCTTTTGCAAGACTTTGATTAGCAACATCCAGTGGTGAATTCTTGTGTATTGCAACATCAGGCCTTGGGCTACTGGTGTGCTCTTTACCATTGGTATTAGAGTCACCAGTCCCTTTCCAAATAATCCTAGTAGAGAACCAATTCATGAAACCCAGAACCAATTCAGAAAACCTGGTAAGATTCTGTTTCTCTAGAGTCATTCTTGGTACCAAAATTTGTCTTGGTCAGAGTCTTACCAGAAAAATGAAACCAGTAGAATAGATAGATGCCTGTCTGGAAAGAAAACGACAAATCCAGAAGGATAATGTATCTGATCCTCACTTGCTTTCCAGCCAGTAGCTTTCTTGTGCTCTCCCTGTCTTAACACTGAGCAGCTTAACTAAGAAAGGGGACTAGAAGGCTAGGTTGTCCATTTGATGGGATGCCTGACTGAGCGAGGCCACAGCAGGGAAGGGAAGGGCATGGAAGGGTCATGGTCATCCAGCACCAAAAGACAGGGATAGGAAGGGCAGGGAAGGTAGGTGCCAACTCACCAATCCACTGGCAGAAGAAAGTAAACACATCTGGGATCATGGGACCTATAAGAGAAAGATGATCAGGTCATGCACAGACTGAGAAATTCCCAGAGGAGGCTTCTGGATAAATAGAACATGCATGGACCTTAGTTCCCCTTTGATGCAGGCCCCACGACTCCTCTCCACATGGTGCCTGAGCCCTTGACTTGCAGGAAGTCCCACCTCTCCCACCAATGCTGACCCTGCCAGTTGTAAAAAAAAAAAAAAAGCAAAAAACAAAAAACAATCCTTAGGGAAGTCGGGCTTATAGATGTTCAGGAATCCAAGGGACTGTCCAAAACAAAGTGCATGGGCATAGGGGAATTGGTGGGCTCAGGATATAATTTTGTCCAGGCTCTCTGTCCACTATATCAGAAATATGACAGAACAGGAGGTCCCTCAGAGACCACTGTCACTAGTCAGACCCTATATCCCTGGGCAAAGAAGGCAGGGGGCTGCCCAGACAGACCATGGGAGCATTGTTCCCTCGTCCTGCATCCCCCTGTACATCTTTGGGGGCAGTCTCCTCTCCGGCCCCAGAGAGATCACTCTAAGTTCAAGCCATCCAACTGCTGTACCTGAGTGAGCTCAACAACCCCAAGCTGGCCAACTTGCTTCCATCTGGTTCCTGTCATCAGCCTTCTAGCTATGCTGCTCCAAGAAAGAGATTTCTCATTAAAGCTGTCTTCATGAGAGCTGTGCAATGCAGAAATCTGCTGAATTCTGCCCCTATTATGTCATTTGATACACTTTTCTGAGCCCCTACTATGTGCAGGGAACTATCTTAAGGTCTCAGGGTATGAGATGTACTGCGTCTTACACTTTCATTCCATGGACAGACCAATTAGACTCAACTAAACAATTAAGGAGTGTGAATACACCCAGTAGTAAGTGCCAAGAAGGAAGCAGACATGCTGCTATGAGAGAGTCTAACAGGGAGTATCTACTTAGAGAGGAAGATTGGAGATGGCCCCTGGTTAGAGAGGACATTCATGGGGGAAACCTGGAGGATGACAAGCCCCTGACAGAGCAAGGGACAAGATTCCCAGTAGAGCAAACAGCAAGCACAAAAGCTCTGGGCAGGAAAAAGTAATGGTGTCTTCCAGGAGCTGCCACCTGGTGGGATTGTAGCCTGAGACGAGATTGGAGATCAGAGGGTGGTGTGTGCTCTAAGATAGGGTGTGTTTAGGTAGAAAATTTAGGTAAAAATATATGAAAGCATCAGCATCATGTCAACACAGAGTAATCATTATGCATAATAAACGGTAGTCCAGCACTAGGAAAACTGGAGTACAAATTTGAGGTCATGGTCCTACCTGCGACATTTACTTCCTTTGTGACCTTGACAAAGTCAACTAAGTCCCTGGGTCTTAGTTTTCTTGTCTGTAAATTAAGGTTAATAAAATGTACAGTGGTTATGTCTGTGCTTTGGAAATCCTATGCAAATATTGAGAAAATATTTTGAAAGCTTTACTACATGCCAACACCAAGCAGAGTACTGGGTCAGGAACCCTCACTTCCTCAGAATAACTTACAGATCATTCCAGGTAGAAAATCCTGCTGCACAATGTCCTCAGCCAAGAATAAACATGAGAGTTCTGTGTCTTCACTTGGATGGGAAAAGAAAGCAAATATTCAGGATTGAAATCATTGGCTGGGATATGCAGTCTTTATAGGGGAGTACAAGTCAACAAGCATGATACATTGCACCAGCATCCAACCCAGTGTTATCAGTCCCAGAAACAGGAATGCCTGGTGCTCTCTACCCACAGGAGTAATCCCTTCAAGCTGTCACCTTGGGGACCGACTGCACCCACTTGTCTGCCTTCCTGTGGCCTGTTAACAGAACCAGGAAGCCTCTAGGAATAAAAACACTCATTTCCCTTTAAAATGTGGCAACCCAAAGTGAACCTAGTCTTTTTAAGACAGTGACCTAATGGGTCTAATATGATCCTGATTTCCTCCTTCATTCATTTGTAAGAATGCAGTAAGAATGCATTGGGCATCATCAATAGACACAGCCCTCTCCCAGACTTTAGAAACCTCAGGACTCAGGTTGCTTCTCTGCAACCTTCAAAGACTCCTTGGTTGGGGTGTCTGGATACCAGATGAATGAGAAAGATATTGACTGGGTAAGAAACGTTGACTGTGCCCGCACAACTAAGACTTGAGCTCATACTTGACAGACAGTTCTGCATTCTGCTTTCCTTACTTCCCTCTAAGCTCTACTCATATCCTAAATAATTCTCCATGAGCATCTTTCTCAATGACTGCTACGTCAAGCCAGGTGGTGTGCTCTACACTTGCTCACAAACACTGCTCTGCCAATATGTGGGGTTGATGCCTGAAATACAGTCCTGCTCCCAGGAAATACTGGATCAAATAGAAGAAACATGAAATGTCCCCTGCAAAGTTTGGCAGCTACCACCACATGTGGGCTGGAAGATGGTTTTCAGCAAATGGTTCACAGCAACGTCTCTGGAGCCACACTGCCTGGGGTGGATGCTGGCTTCACCTCTTACCAGGAGTGTCACCCTGGCCAGGGTAGCTAAGCTCTTTGTGCCTTACTTTTGCCACGAGGACTATGGGATTATTTTATGTATACACACACACACACACACACACACACACACACACACGTATGTATTTAGTTAGTTTAAATTCAAGTTAGTTAACACATAGTGTATATCGTTTTTAGGAGTAGAATTTAGTGCTTTATCGCTTACATAGAACACTCAGTCCTCATCACACCAGGTATCCTCCTTAATGCCCATCACCCATTTACCCCTTCCCCCCACTCCCCTCCCCTCCAACAACCCTCAGTTTCCTGTAGTTTCGAGTTTCTTATGGTTTGCCCCCTCTCTGTTTTTATTTCATTTTATTCTTCCTTCCCATCCCCTATATTCATCTGTATTGTTTCTTGAATTCCATCTACAAGTGAAATCGTATGGTATTTATCTTTTAACTGACTTATTTGCTTAACATAATACCCTCCAGTTCCTTCCATCCACATCCTTGCAAATGGCAAGACTTCATTCTTTTGTATGGCTGAGTAATATATATATATATATATATACACACACATACATACATATACACACACACACACACATACCACTTCTTTATCCATTCATCTGTTGATGGACATTTGGTATCTTTCCACATTTTGGCTATTTTGTACATTGCTTATATAAACTTTGAGGTACATGTGCTCCTTCCCAACACTATTTTTGTTTCCTTGGGTAAATGCTGGATAGTGCAATTGCTGGGTTGTAGGGTGGCTATATTTTTACCTTTCTGTGGAACCTCACACTGTTTTCCACAGTGGTTGCGCCAGCTTGTATTCCCACCAACAGTGCAAGAGGATTCCCCTCTTTCCACAGTCTCACCAACATCTGTTGTTTCCTCAGTTGTTTCTTAGCCATCCTTTTTTTCTTTTAAAACTTTATTTGTTCAGAATAAATAAAATTAAAAGAAAAAAAAAAAAGGAAGGGCACCTGGGTGACTCAGTCCTTAAGCGTCTGCCTTCAGCTCTGGTCATAATCCCAGGGTCCTAGGATCCAGCCCCACATCGGGCTCCCTGCTCAGCGGGAAGCCTGCTTCTCACTCTCCCACTCCCCATGCTTTTGTTCCCTCTCTTGTGCACTCTCTCACTCGCTCTCTGTCAAATAAATAAATAAAATCTTTTAAAAAACAAAATAAAACTTTATTTGTTCAGTGTTCCAAGGTTCATTGTTTATGCATCACACCCAGTGCTCCATGCAATATGTTCCTTCCTTTTAGCCATTCTGACTGGTGTGAGCTGGTATCTCATTGTGGTTTTGATTTGTGCTTCCCTGATGATGAGTGATGTTGAGCACCTTTTCATGTGTCTGTTGGCCATTTGTGTGTCTTCTTTGGAGAAATATCTGCTCATGTCCTCTGTCCATTTCTCAACTGTATTTTTTGCTGTTTGGGTGTGTAGTTTGATAAGTTCTTTATAGATTTTGGATAGTAGCCCTTTATCTGATAAGACAGTGGCAAATATCTTCTCTTATTCCATCGATGGCCTTTTAGTTTTGTTTATTGTGTTCTTTGTGCAGAGGATTTATCTTGATGAGGTCCAATAGGTAGATTTTTCGCTTTTCTTTCCCTTGCATCTGGAGATGTGTCTAGGAAGAAGTTGCTGTGGCTGAGGTCAAAAAGGTTGCTGCCTGTTTTCTCTTCTAGCAAAGTGATGGTTTCTTGTCTTACTTTAAGTGTTTCATCCATTTTGAGTTTCCTTTTGCGTATGGTGTAGGAAATTGGTCTAGTTTCATTTTGCATGTCACTGTCCAGTTTTCCCAACATCATTTGTTGAAGAGACTGTCTTTTCCCCATGGACAGTCTTTCCTACTTTGTTGATTAGTTGGCCACATTCTTGTGGGTTCTCTCTTCTGTTCCACTGATCTCTGTGTCTATTTTTGTGCCAGTACCATAGCGTCTTGATGATGATAGCTTTGTAATATAGTTTGAAGTCTGGAATTGTGATGTCTCCCTCTGCTTTATTTTTTCAACTTTAATTTGGCTATTTGGGATATTTTCTGGTTCCATACAAATGTTAGGATTGTTTTTTCTAGCTTTGGGGAAAATTCTGGTGGTATTTTGATAGAGATTGCTTTTCATTTCTTTGTGTCTTCTTCAATTTTTTTAAATAAGTGTTCTGTAGTTTTCAGCTTCAGATCTTTTACCCTCTTTTTAATGTTTATTCCTAGGTATCTTATGGTTTTCAATGCAATTGCATATGAGATCGAATCTTGATTTCTCCTTCTGCGGCTTCGTTATTGGTGTATAGAAATGCAGCAGATTTCTGTAAATTGATTTTATATGCTGAGACTTTACTGAATTCATGTACCAGTTCTCACAATTTTTTGGTGGACTCTTCAGTTTTCTACATACAGTATAATGTCATCTGCAAAAGTCAAAGTTTGATTTCTTCTTTGCTCATTTGGATGTCTTTTATTTCTTTCTGTTTTCTGATTGCCAAGGCTTGGACTTCCAATACTGTGTTGAACAACAGTGGTTAGAGTAGACATCCCTGTCATGTTTTGTCCTTAGAGGAAAAGTCCTTAGAGGAAAAGTGAGAATTCCACATTGCGAATGATATTAGTTGTGTGTCTTTCACATATGGTCTTTATGATGCTGAGGCATGTTCCTTCTATCCCTACTTTCTTGAAAGTTTGTATCATGAAATGATGCTGTATTTTGTCAAATGTTTTTTCTGCATCTGTTGAGAGGGTCATGTGTTTTTTATCCCTTCTTTTATTAATGTGGTGTAACATGCCAATTGATTTGCAGATTCTGAACCACCCCTACAGTCCAGGAATAAATCCCAGTTGATCATGTGAATAGTTTTTTTTTTTTTAATTTTTTAAAGTTTCTTTTTGGTGTACCAGAATTCATTTTTTATGAGCCACACCCAGTGCTCCATGCAATACATGCCCTCCGTAATACCCACCACCAGCCTCACCCAACCTTCCAACCCCCGCCCCTTCAAAACCCTCAGATTGTTTTTCAGAGTCCATAGCCTCTCATGATTCATCTCCCCCTCCAATTTCCCTCAACTCCCTTCTCCTCTCCATCTCCCCATGTCCTCCATGTTATTTCTTATGCTCCACAAATAAGCGAAGCCATATGATAATTAACTCTCTCTGCTTGACTTATTTCACTCAGCATAATCTCTTCCAGTCCCATCCATGTTGATATAAAAGTTGGGTATTCATCCTTTCTGATGGAGGCATAATACTCCATAGTATATATGGACCATATCTCCTTTATCCATTCGTCTGTGGAAGGGCATCTTCTTTCCACAGTTTGGCGACTGTGGCCATTGCTGCTATGAACATTGGGATACAGATGGCCCTTCTTTTCACTACATCTGTATCTTTGGGGTAGATACACAGTAGTGCAATTGCAGGGTCATAGGGAAGCTCTATTTTTAATTTCTTGAGGAATCTCCACACTTTTTTTTCAAAGTGGCTGCCCCAACTTGCATTCCCACCAACAATGTAAGAGGGTTCCCCTTTCTCCACATCCTCTCCAACACACGTTCTTTCCTGTCTTGTTAATTTTGGACATTCTAACTGGTGTAAGGTGGGTATCTCAATGTGGTTTTGATTTGATCCTCCCTGATGGCTAGTGATGATGAATATTTTTGCATGTGTCTGTTAGCCATTTGTATGACTTCTTTGGAGAAGTGTCTGTTCATGTCTTCTGCCCATTTTTTGATGTGATTATCTGTTTTGTGTGTTGAGTTTGAGGAGTTCTTCATAGATCTTGGATATCAGCCCTTTGTCTGTCATTTGTGAATATCTTCTCCCATTCCGTGAATTGCCTCTTTGTTTTGTTGACTGTTTCTTTTGCTGTGCAGAAGCTTTCCATCTTGATGAAGTCGCAAAAGTTCATTTTTGCTTTTGTTTCCTTTGCCTTTGGAGACATATCTTGAAAGAAGTTGCTGTGGCTGATGTTAAAGAGGTTACTGCCTATGTTCTCCTCTAGGATTTTGATGGATTCCTGCCACATGTTAAGGTCTTTAATCCATTTTGAGTTGATCTTTGTGTATGGTGTAAAAGAATGGTCGAGTTTCATTATTCTACACATAGCTGTCCAGTTTCCCCAGCACCATTTATTGAAGAGATTTTTTCCACTGTATATTTTTTCCTGCTTTGTTGAAGATTATTTGACCATAAAGTTGAGGGTCCATATCTGAGCTCTCTACTCTGTTCCACTGGTTTATGTGTCTGTTTTTGTGCCAGTACTATGCTGTCTTGGTGATCACAGTTTGAAATCAGGCAATGTGATGCTGCCAGATTTATTTTTCTTTTTCAACATTTCCTTAACAACTCGGGGTCTCTTCTGATTCCATACAAATTTTAGGATTGTTTGCTCCAACTCTTTGAAGAACACTGGTGGAATTTTGATCGGAATGGCATTAAAAGTATAGATTGCTTTAAGCAGTATAGACATTTTAACAATGTTTATTCTTCTGATCAATGAGTGTGGAATGGTCTTCCATCTTTTCATGTCTTTGATTCCTTTCATGAGTCTTCTGTAGTTATTTGAGTACAGATCCTTTACCTCTTTGGTTATTCCCAGGTATCTTATGGTTCTTGGTGCTATAGTAAATTGAATCGATTCTCTAATTTCCCTTTCTGTGTTTTCATTGTTAGTGTATAAGAAAGCAACTTATTTCTGTACATTGATTTTGTATCCTGCCACATTACTGAATTGTTGTATGAGTTCTAGTAGTTTGGGGACAGAGTCTTTTGGGTTTTCATATAAAATATCACGTCATCTGTGAAGAGAGAGAGTTTGACTTCTTCTTTGCCAATTTGAATACCTTTTATTTCTCTTTGTTGTCTGATTGCTGTTGCTAGTACTTCTAATACTATGTTGAACAAGAGTGGCAAGAGTGGGCATCCTTGTCACATTCCTGATCTCAAAGAGAAGGCTGTCAGCTTTTCCCCATTGAGGATGATATTCGCTATGGGTTTTTCATAGATTTTATGAAGCTGAGGAATGTTCCCTCTCTCCCTATACTTTGAATTGTTTTAATCAGGAACAGATGTTGTGTCTTGTCAAATGTTTTTTCTGCATCAATTGAGAAGAACATGTGGCTTTTTCTCTCTTCTCTTATTGATTTTTTTTTATCACATTGATTGATTTGCGAATGTTGAACCACCCCTGCCTCCCTTGGATAAATCCCACCTGGTCATGGTGGATAATGTTTTTAATGTACTGCTGGATTCTTTTAGCTAGCATCTTGTTGAGAATCTTAGCTTAAAGAGCTTCCAAGATTGGCAAGGTTTAAAAGAGTATGTGACCACCAAGCTGGCATTACAAGAAATACTAAGGGGGGGGGGGGTTCTATAAAAGAAGAAAGAACCCAAGGGTGTCATAGAACAGAAATTTATAGAGACAATCTATAGAAACAAGGACTTCACAAGCAACATGATGTCAATAAAAACGTATCTCTCAATAATCGCTCTCAACTGAATGGCTTAAATGCTCCCATAAAATGCCACAGGGTTTTCAGATTGGATAAAATGACAGGACCCATCCATATGTTGTCTACAAAAGACCCATTTTGAACCTAAGGATGCATCCAGACTGAAAGTGAAGGGATGAAGAAGCATCTTTCATGCCAATAGTCCTCAAAAGAAGGCTGGGGTAGTGATTTCCCGTACCAGGTAAATTAGATTTTAAACTAAAGACCATAGTCATAGATAAAGAAGGATGCTATATCATTCTTAACGGGTCTATCCACCATGAAGATCTAATAATTGTAAATATTTATGGCCCCAATACAGGAGCAGCCAACTACATAAGACAACTGTTAATCAAGATAGAGTCATATGGATATGAACACATTAATAGTAGGGGGTCTTACCATGCCACTCTCAGTAATAGACAGATCATCCAAGCAGAAAATCAACAAAGAAACAAGAGCATTTGAATGACACATTGGACCAGATGGACCTCATAGATATATACAGAACATCCCACCCTAAAACAACAGAATACTCATTCTTCTTGAGTGCACATGGAACCTTCTCCAGAATAGACCATGTACTGGGTCACAAATCAGGACTCAACCTGCATATTCTCAGACCACAGTGCTTTCAAACTGGAACTCAAACACAAGAAACAGTTTGGAAGGAATTCAAACACCTGGAAGCTAAAGAACACCTTGATTCCTTGATTAAGAATGTTTGGATCAACCAGGAAATCAAAGAAGAACTTAAGTAATTCATGGAAACCAATGAGAATGAAGACATTTCAGTCAAAAACCTAGGGGATATAGGAAGGTGGTCCTAAGGGGGAAGTACATAGCCATTCAAGCCTCCTTCAAAAAAATTGAAAAATCCAGGATACACCAGCTCTCTTTACACCATAAAGAACCGGAGAATCAACAACAAATTAAGCCAGACCCACATGCAAGAAGGGAAATAATCAAGATTAGAGCAGAGATCAATGAGATAGAAACTAGAGATACAGTAAAATGCATCAATGAAACTAGAAGCTTTTTTTTTTTTTTTTTGAAAGAACCAATAAGATCGATAAACCATTGGCCAAACTAAACCAAAAGAAAAGAGAGAGGACCCAAATTTATAAAAATATGAATGAAAAGGAAGAGATCATGACTAACTGATTCAATTTCTTTACTGGTTATGGGTCCATTCAAATTTTCTATTTCTTCCTGTTTCAGTTTTGTTGTTTATATGTTTCTAGGGATTTATCCATTTCCTACAGATTGTCCAATATGTTGGCCTATGGTTGCTCATAATCTTCTCTTATAATTGTTTGTATTTCTGTGGTGTTGGTTGTGATCACTCTTCTTTCATTTGTGATTTTATTTATTTCAGTCCTTTCTCTTCTTATTCATACATCTGGGCCAGGGATTATCAATTTTGTTAATTCTTTCAAAGAACCAGCTCCTAGGGGCTCCTAGGTGTCTCAGATGGTTAAGCATCTGCCTTCGGCTCAGGTCATGATCCCAGGGTGCTGTGATCCAGCCCCATGTTGGGACCCCTGGTGGGGATCCTCCTTCTCCCTCTCCCTCTACTGCTCCTCCTGCTTGTGGTCTCTCACTCTCTCTGTCATATAAATAAAATCTTTTAAAAAGGAACAAAGGCTATATAGCCTTTGGTATATATATAACGAATGCCATAAAACAAACTGAAGAACCAGCTCCTAGTTTCCTTGATCTGTTCTATGTTGGTGTTTTAAAATTTCTATATCATTTATTTCTGTTCTAATCTTTATTATTTTCCTTCTTCTACTCATTTATGCTTCATTTCCTGTTTTTTCCCCCCAATTCCATTAGATGTAAGATTAGATTGTGTATTTGAGACTTGCTTCTTGAGGAAGGCCTAGATTGCTACCTACTTCCCTCTTGCTGCACCCCAAAGTTTTGGACTGCAGTGTTTTCATTTTCATTTGCTTCCATGTGTGTGTGTATGTATATATATTAAGGTTTTATTAATTTATTTGACTGAGAGAGACACAGTGAGAGAGGGAACACAAGCAGGGGAAGGGGGAGAGATAGAAGCAGGCTTCCCACTGAGCAGGGAGCCCCCTGTGGGGTTCAATGACCCGGGATCATGACCTGAGCCAAAGGCAGACTCTTAACTGATTAAGCCACCCAGGCACCCTTGCTCCCATGTATATTCTTTATTTCTACATGTTCATGTTAAATACATTTCCCTAACCTCCATGTATTCGTGGTCCTTCCATCGTTTTTCTTGCAGTTGACTTCAAGTTTCATAATGTTGTGGTCTGAAAATATGCATGATATGATCTCACTCTTCCTGTACTGGTTGAGGCCTGATTTGTGACCTAGTATGTCATCTATTATGGAGAATGTTTCATGTGCGCTCAAAAAGAATGTATATTCCACTGCTTTAGGATAAAGATCCCTGAGTATAACTGCTAAGTCCATCCAGTCCAGTGTTCATTCAAAGCCCTTGTTTCCTTGTTGATTTTCTGATTAGATGATCTGTCCATTGGTGAGTGGGGTGTTAAAGTCCCCTACTCTTATCGCTCTATTATCAATGCATTTCTTTAAGCTCATTATTAATCAATTTGTATATTTGGCTGCTCCCACATTGGGGGCATAAATATTTACAATCATGAGATCTTCTTGTTGGGTAGACCCATTATTATGATATAGTGCCCCGTTCACCTCTTTTAACCCTCTTTGATTTGAAATCTAGTTTGTCTGGGGGCAGGATGGCAGGAGAGTAGGGGACCTTGATTCATTTGGCACCTCAAATTTTGCTGGCTATCTATCAAACCATTCCAAGCACACACAAATTCAAGCTAAGATGTAGGAAGATTCATCTGTATTTCCACAAGCAGAATAACAACTACTTTTTGCAAGGTAGAAGGTGTGGAAACTTGAATCTTCAGGGAAAATATCCAAAGATAAACGGAGGCAAGAGGGAGCCCTCATTAAGTTGGCTGTTGGAAAGTGATATAACACTGGACCCTGGAAAGTCTGCTCTAGTGAGGGCCACCCCCTTCTGAAAAGGGCACAGGGATTGAAAAGGGCAGAATTCTAGGTGGATTAATTTGGTCTCAGGATTTCTGGAGACTCAGAAAGAAGGGGGGAGCCTGATCTGATAGAGTGCCCAACCTATCAGTGGAGCTGGGAGACTGGTTACAGTCAGCCAGCCCAGAAGAGACTCTCAGCTCTGGTCACCATAAACCATGAACCAAGCCAGTAGAGAGACCACTCTCTGCCTGACCACCCTGAAAAGAGCTAGAAGGTGCAGGCTGTTTAACATACTAGGGGAGATATAAAACAGCTTGTGCCCATGTGAGGGACAGCTCTCAGGGTGGTGTTGTCTGGGAAAAGACACTGGGACAGCAACAAGCATGGGGAAGAGGGTGCTTGAGTTAACCCATAGCTGCTAGCAGTTACAGAGTCTCAAAGCACAGAGACAGTCTCGGGTCCCCATGACTCCCCCATGAGAGGTGCAGCAGTCAGGAATTGCATGAGTCTGTGGAGTTGAGTACTGCAGAAGTGGAGACATTTTGACCTGGAGGATTTGTTGAGGCAGCAGGGTGGGGGGAGGAGCGTAGGGACACAACATTGTAGCTCTGGGCCAGAGATTCCCCCAGGGCCATATTTGCTCTGACCCTCTAAAGAGAAGTGGAAAGACACCAGGGAACAAGAGCCAAACAGCCAAGCAGCTCGCATTAAGCCCATCCCCCAAACAAGGGATGTGGCAACTTTACCCAGGCAAAGACCCCTGAGAAGTTGAGCAGCAGGTCCCTTCCCCAGAAGACAGACTGGAAGAACAGGTGAATGATAAGCTTATTTCCCACAGGACTGTAAAACTCCAGCACCAGGGGAAAATAATATGGGGAGCTCCAGGTGCTCCCTCATGACTCGTGTATACTTCAGGCTAAAATTTTAAATTTTAAATTTACATTTCTATTTTCATTTCTTTTCTTATTCTTTCATTTTTCTTTTTTTTTCCCACCCTGTTACCTTTTCAGATAGATTATTTCCCAGCCTGTATTTTTAAGTTGCTTCTTAACTTTTATTTTTTTTACATGTTTTATAGATTTATGCCTCACACTAGTCTGTTTTTCACTCTATTCAATTTTATCTCGACATATATAAAAGTTCTGATTTCTTTGCAATTTGGGGATATAATGTCTACTAACACAGAGACCAAAATAAATCAGGAAGAGGCAAATCACCCTACTTTGTCCACCCTGAAAGATCATAAACTCTCTCCCTGCCCGTCCTCTTTTTTTTTTTTAATTCTTTTTTTTTTTAAATTGTTTTGGATCATCTCAGCTTTGGTGGCATATCTGTGGTAGCTTTTGACCCTGTCAGATTTTTTCCAAGTTGATTTTGCTTGGGTCATGGTTGGTATTTTGGACTCTATCCATTTGCTCAACCATCCTCAACAGAATGACTAGGAGGAGGAACTCCCAATGAAGAAAAGAACCAGAGAAAATATTCTTTGCCACAGAACTAATGGATATGGATATAAGCAAGATGTTAGAGACAGACTTCAGGATAGCAATTATGGGCTTGAAATGATAGGCTTGGAAAAAACATTAGTGACAATATAGAACCTCTAAGGGCAGAAATGAGATCTAATCAGGCTGAACTTAAAAATACTATCCATGATGCAGGGAGAGGGGAGCCCTCCTACACTGTTGGTGGGAATGCAAGCTGGTGCAACCACTCTGGAAAACAGTGTGGAGGTTCCTCAAAAAACTGAAAATAGAGCTACCCCATGACCCAGCGATTGCACTACTGGGTATATATCCTAAAGATACAAACATGGTGCTTCAAAGGGGCACGTGCACCTGAATGTTTATAGCAATAATGTCCACAATAGCCAAACTATGGAAAGAACCTAGATGTCCATCAACAGATGAATGGATAAAGAAGATGTGGTATATATACACAATGGAATACTATGCAGCATCAAAAGAAATGAAATCTTGCCATTTGTGGCGACGTGGATGGAACTAGAGGGTATCATGCTTAGCGAAATATGTTAATCAGAGAAAGACAACTATCATATGATCTCCCTGATATGAGGAAGTGGAGAAGCAATGTGGAGGGGTTGAGGGGTAGGAAAAGAAAAAATGAAAGAAGATGGGATTGGGAGGGAGACAAACCATAAAAGACTCAATCTCAAAAAACAGACTGAGGGTTGCTGGGGGGAGGGCGGACGGGAGAGGGTGGTGGGGATATGGACATTGGGGAGGGTATGTGCTATGATGAGTGCTGTGAAATGTGTAAACCTGGTGATTCACAGACCTGGGGATAAAAATACATTATATGTTTATTTTAAAAATAAATTAATTAATTAAAAAAAATACTATCCATGAGATGCAGCCTAACCTGGATATTCTTACAGCACAGAGTAAATGAGGCAGAAGAATGAAGCAATGATCCATAAGATAAGCTGATAAAAAGGAAGGAAGCTGAGGAAGTTAGGGATAGGCAGCTAATAACCCATGAAAATAGACTTAGAGAAATCAATGATGCCATGAAATGTTCCAGTGTTGGAATTATTGGGATTCCCCAAGGAGTGGAGAGAGAAAGAGAGAGAACTAGAAGGTATATTTGAGTAAATCATAGCTGAGAACTTCCCTAATCTGGGGGAAGGAAACAAGCATTCATGTTCAAGAGGCAGAGAGGACCCTTCCCAAAATCAATAAAAATAGATCAACACCCTGACATAGAACCATGAATCTTAGTGCAATAAGTGCAAATCTTACAGCCAAGGAAACTATCCTGAGAGCAGCTAGGGGGAAGAGATTTCTTACGTATGAAGGAAGGAACATCAGAATAACACCATACCTATCCACAGAGACCTGGCAAGCCAGAGAGGGCTGGCAAGGCATATTCAGAGTACTAAATGAGAAGAATATGCAGCCAAAAAAAAAATTTTTATCCAGCAAGTCTGTCATTCAGAATGGACAGGGAGATAAAGAGGTTTCAGGACTGGCAGAAACTGAAAGAATATGTGACCTCAAAGATAGCCCTGCTAGAAATATTAAGGGGGATTCTATAAAAGAAGAAAGACTCCCAAGGGTAACATGGACCAGGAAGTAACAGAGACAATAAATAGAAACAGGGACTTTATGGGCCATACAATGACACTAACCATATCTTCCAATAGTTAATTTCAACGTGAATGAACTGAATGTTCCCATCAAAAGACATAGACATATGCTGAGTGAAATAAGTCAAGCAGAGAGAGTCAGTTATCATATGGTTTTGCTTATTTATGAAGCAAAAGACAGAGGATTACAGATAGGATTAAAAAAGAAGGAAACATCCATAAGCTGTCTACAAGAGACTTATTTTGAACCTAAAGTCACCTCCAGATTGAAATTGAGGCAATGGAGAACCATTTACCATGCCAATGGACCACAAAAGAAAGGTGTGGTAGCAATTCTCTATCAAACAATTAGATTTTAAACCAAAGACCATAGTAAGAGTTGTAGATGGACACTATATCATACTTAAAAGGTCTATCCAACAAGAAAATCTAACAGTTGTAAATATCTATGCTCCCAGCATGGGAGCAGCCAACTACATAAACCAACAATAACCAAAATAAAGAACAATATTGTTAATACTACATTAATAGTAGGAGGCTTCAAACTTCACACACAACAATAGACAGATCATCTAAATAGGAGATCAACAAAAACAAAAACTTTGAAGGACACATTGGACGAGATGGACCTTGTAGATACATACAGAACTTTCCATCCTATAACAACAGAATACTCATTCTTGTCAAGTGCACAGAACTGTCTCCAGAGTAGATCACATACTGGGTCACAAATCAGGTCTCAACCAATACCAAAAGACTGAGATTATTCCCTACATATTTTCATGCCACAGTGCTTTGAAACTGGAACTTAACAACAAGGAAAATTTGGAAGGAATGCACACACTTGGAGGTTAAAAAAAAAAGAATCCTGTTGATGAAGCAGCAGGAGGCTGGCTGAAGACAAAGCAAAAGCTGGCACCTTGCACCCCCTCTCCATCTGCTTCCCCTCAGTCATATGTGTAGCATTCCTCAGGCACCCCTGACTGCCATGAACGATAAAAAAAAATAGTTAACTTGCAGAGATCACAGTCCTGCAAGACAGAGTCTCCCTTGATTTACAAATGTCCTAGAGATATACAAACAAAGGAGTTACCTTATCAATAGCACAAATTTCCAGAGGCAAATAACTCAGTTCCTCAGCCCTAAATAAAGTTAAATTTCTTCTAAACCCAACTCTCACTAACAAAGACGCTTGATAGTAGAAATGTGAATAGCTTGCCAAAAGAACATTGATCAAGCCACAAGGCCTCCGGTATCCTGGCACCTTGTAGGCCTCTTTAGCATATGAAAACTCCTTTGAAACCTTCCTTCCCCTCACCTTCCCCCAACCACAGGGTACAAAACCTGCCATCCCTCACAACCTGGGGCAGCAGCTCTTACTGCCCACGGGTCCTGTCCCCGTGCTTTAATAAACCACCATTTTGCACCAAAGATGTCTCAAGAATTCTTTCTTGGTCATTGGCTCCAGACCCCAGCCCACCGAACCTCACCTACATTCTAGAACTTCATCACTGTTAAAGAATGAATGGGTCAACCAGGAAATTAAAGAGGAACTTAAACAATTCATGCAAACCAATGAAAATAAAAACACACTGGCTCAACGCCTATGGGATACTGCAAATGTGGTCCTTAGAGGGAAGTACATAGCCATCCAAGCCTCTCTCAAAAATTAGAAAAATCCCAAATGCACAAGGTGACCTTTATACTTAAAGGATCTGGAGAAAGAAGAGCCAATAAAGCCTAAACCAAGCAGAAGAAGAGAAATAATGAAGATTAGAGCAGAAATCAATGAAATAGAAACTAGAAGGACAGTAGAACAGATTGATGAAACTAGAAGCAGGTTCTCTGAAAGAATTAAGAACTTCGATAAACCTCTGGCCAGACTTATCCAAAAGTAAAGAGAAAGAACCCAAACCAATCAAATCATGAATGAAAGGGGAGAAATCAAGACCAATACCAAGGAAATAGAGACAATTATTAGAACTTATTACCAGCAGCTATATCCCAACAAACTAGGCAATCCAGAAGAAATGGATGCATTCCTGGATACTTATAAACTACCAAGACTGAAACAGGAAGAAATAGACAATCTGAATCGACCAATAGCCAGCAAGGAAATTGAAGCAGTAATCAAAAATCTCCTCATCTCTCTCTGCCTGCCTCTCTGCCTACTTGAAATCTCTGTCTGTCAAATAAATAAATAAAATCTTAAAAAAAAAAATGTCACCCCAGAAAACAAGAGTCCAGGGCCAGGAGAATTCTACCACATATTTAAAGAAGAAATCGTACCTATTCTACTAAAGCTGTTCCAAAAAATCCAAAGAATAGAAATGAATGGAAAACTTCCAAACTCCTTCTATGAGGCCAGCATTACCCTGATCTCAAAACCAGACAAAGACCCCATCAAGAAGGAGAATTACAGGCCAATATCCCTGATAAACAAGGATGCCAAAATACTCAACAAGATCCTAGCCAATAGGATCCAACAAAAGATTAAAAGGGTTATTCACCAGGAACAGGTGGGATTTATTCTTGGGCTGCAAGGGTGGTTCAACATTTGCAAGTCAATCAACGTGATAGATCACATTAGCAAAAGAAGAGAGGAGACCCTCATGATCCTCTCAATTGTTGCAGAAAAAGCATTTGGCAAAATACACATCCTTTCCTGATTAAAACTCTTCAAAATATAGGGATAGAGGGAACAACCTGAATATCAGAAAAGCCATCTATGAAAAGTCCACATTCTCAATGGGGAAAAACTGAGAGGTTTTCCCTTAAGGTCAGAAGGCAACAGGGATTCCCACTCTCACCACATTTGTTCAATATAATATTAGATGTCCTAGCCTCAGCAATCAGACAACAAAAAGAAATAAAATGTATTCACATTGGCAAAGAAGAAATCAAACTCTCTTTTTGCAGATGACATGGTACTTTATGTTGAAAACACAAAAGACTTCAACCCCAAATTACTAAAACTCATACAACAATTCGGCAACGTGATAAGATACAAAATCAGTGCACAGAAATCAGTTGCATTTCTATACACTAACAGTGTGACCAAAGAAAGAGAAATTAAGGAATCAATTCCATCTATAATAGCATCAAAAACCATAAGATACCTAGAAATAAACCTAACCAAAGAGGTAAAAGATTTATACTCTAGACCCTATAGGACACTTATGTAGGAGTTTGAGGAAGACACAAAGAGATGGAAAAACATTCCATGCTCATGGACTGGAAGAATAAACATGGTGAAAATGTCTACATTGCCCAGAGCAATCTACACTTTCAAGGAAATACCTGTCAAAATACCATCAACATTTCTCACCGAGCTGGAACAAGCAATCCCAAAATTTGTATGGGACCAGAAAAGACCCTGAATCACCAGGAGATTGTTGAAAAAGAAAATCAAAGCTGGGTCCATCACAATTCCTGACTTCAAGCTACATTACAAAGCTGTGATCATTAAGACAGCATGGTATTGGCACAAAAACAGACACATAGATCAATGGAACAAAATAGAGACCCCAGAAACAGACCCTCAACTCTAAAGTTTTTTCCGACTAGATAAACACAACACCAGGCAAAGTGGGTGCAAGGCAAGATTTGTTAAAAACACTCTCCAGTGAAGTTTCAGGGCTCAGGAGAAGGGGAGCCAGGAAAGTTGCGCTGGGAGGAGGTAGGCACCCTCGGGTGAGGTTCCGCGACTCTGGAAAGCAGAGTGGCGGAAGTCGCGCCGAAGGCAGGGAGGAGGGGGCTTTTAAGGGGTCTGGAGGGGAGAGCTCAGGGGTCTTTTGGCAAGTTTCCCTTATTTGGATATTTCGCCTGCTCATCGGGGTCCCATTGGTCCACTGGAGCCCAGGGTGGGAGGGTCTCAGATTCCTGCTTGGGCCTTTGTTCTCCTGTCTGAGCTCAGGTCTTGTGGCGGGAACTTTCACCATCTTAAGTAGCCCTTTCTGCCAGCCCAATATTCCGACCTTTTGCTTAATATAATGGTGTCAGGGACGTTGACTCGGTTCTGGCTACTTCCTGCTGATGAGGGGCGTCGTCATAGGGGTAGTCGGAAGTGGGCAGGCGAGAGTAGGGCTGAAGGAGGAGTTGTTTGATGGCAAGTTCTTGTAGGCGACCCTGCAAGTATTGGAAAAGACAGGAAGCAACTGAGACTAGAAGGAGGATTATGCATACAGGTCCCACCAGAGGGAGCAGCCAGGTTACCCAGGTGTAGGGGTCCAGGCCCCAGGAGGACGTGTCTCACCACTGTGCTTGGATCCGATCGCTGAGTTCTTTGATCCTGGAGGTAACTATATCTGATTGGTTAACAAAGTAACAACATTCTTCATTTGAGAATAGGCAGGTCCCCCCTTTTTCAGCGGTCAGAAAGTCTAAGGCCCGTCGGTTCTGTAGAGCTAAGGCTGCCAGGCTGGTGACTTGCATCTGTAGGACTGTGAGGGAGTCAGCAACCCATTCCGTGCCATCATCCAGGGCTTGGAAGAGTTCGTCATGAAAGTCCATGGAAGTCCCTATCCCCGCTGTTCCAGTTGCCACTCCTGTGGCTACTCCTGCCCCTGTTATGAATGGGAGGAAGGCAGCCCTTCCTCCACGGTGTTGGGGGAATAGGATGGATAACAGCTGGGATTCAGAGTAGATAGTGGTAGAAGGAGATAGTAGAATGAATATACATCCCAGGGAGTCATTAGTGGTCAGGCAGCGATAGGTTCCCTGAGGGCACGAGAGAAATATTCCCGAGAGAGTACAGTATAGGAGGGAGGAGTTAGTGATATGGCAGCTGCGGTGGTAAGGGGGGAGGACACATTAATAATAGGTATGTTTCCCCCGATGGGGCCAATATGGACCGTATTATTTGTGGCCCTGAAGTTGAGGAGTGGCCAGTCAATAGGGAGGGGTATCCCTACAATGTAGGGTGAGGTAAGGTAGATAGGATAAAAGAGACGGGGAAATGGCCGGAAGGCTATGATTTATAAGAAAGGGCTGGCCATATAGTAATTCAAATGGGCTTAAGCCCAAAGGCCCGAGGGGCGTAGCCAGGAGTCTGGTGAGATCCATAGGCAGAAGTGTAGGCCAGGAAAGACGATTTTCTACCTTACCTGATGACTGTGGGTGGTACGGGATGTGAAGTTTCCAGGTTACGTTGAGGCTCTCTGCTACCTGTTGGGTTACACTGGAGATGAAGGCAGGTCCGTTGTCTGACTGGAGGGTCCGGGGCAATCCAAACCTCAGGATGATGTGCTCGATGAGTATTGTAGCCACTACGTCCACTGTTTCCCGAGCTGTGGGGTATGCCTCGATCCAACCTGTGAACGTATCAACCAAGGTTAATAGGTAGCGAAAGGTTTTATGGTGAGGCATGTGAGTGAAGTCCAGTTGCCAGTCTTCCCCCGGCTGATGGCCTTGGAGCTGATGGTTAGACCCTGGTCTGCGGATTCCTCCTTGTGAATTCACAGAGGAACAGGTTTTGCAAGCTCTGTGGACAACTTCAATTAACTTAGATAAGGAAGGATGATAGAACAATGGCTGAAGAAATTGGTGGAGAGCCTATGGGCCACTATGGAGAGATCGGTGGATGTCAGTAATCAAGGTATGCACCAGATTGCTTGGCAGGTGAATGTCCTGAATGTAGATCCACCCCTTATTTGGTGAGGGTATAGGCAGTAAAGTTGCAGGGTTTAAGCGGGGGGAGGTAGAGAGAGAGAGATGTGGGTTTTCTAGGAATAGCAGATGGAATAGCTGGAGACGAGGAGTCAGATGGGCCAGGGATCGGTGGCTAAGGTCTGTGAGTCGGCAGGAGAGTAGATCAGGATGGGCTGCCCTAAGGTCATGTTGAGGGCCTTAGAGGGGGTGACTTGATATCCCTTGGCCCCCAGGAAGTTAAGTAGGGTGGAGGTGTCGTCTTGGGAGACCGAGAGGGAGGGGCTACAGAGGAGGAGGTCATCCACATATTGTAGTAGAGTACTGGCCTTAAGGACGCACTGCTGTAAGTCTGTAGTCAAGGCCTGGCCGAAAATGTGAGGGCTATCCCTGAACCCCTGGGGTAGAACAGTCCAAGTTAGTTGTCCAGAAGCATGCATGTCAGGATCCTCCCAGGTGAAGGCAAAAAGAAAATAAGAATCAGGGTGCAAGGGGACGGTGAAAAAGGCATCCTTTAGGTCCAGTACAGTCAAGTGAGAGGTGTTTGGGGGAACGTGAGACAGTAGGGTTAGGAACGACTGGGTGGAGGGGGACCATGGCCTCATTGATAAGCCTAAGGTCTTGTACCAGTCGATAAGCCCTTGAGGGCTTGTGTACTGGGAGGATGGGGTGTTACAGGGGGAAATGATGGGGATCAGGAGTCCCTGACGTTAAAGCCGTTCTATGATAGGTTTCAGGCCCGGGCGGTGGGCCAAGGAAATAGGAAACTGAGCTCGAGAGGGAAACTTAGAGTTATCCTTAAGCTGTACTTTAACCAGGGTAAGGTGGGAAGCGATGATGGGCTCTGAGATGTCCCACACCCGAGGATCTACAGTGGGTAGGTCATCTGGAGCGGGTGTCTAGGGAGTGGAGAGGTGTAGGATGAGACGGGTTGAGGTGGAGGGAGGGGAGGAAGGGGAGAGGCAGATAGTTGCCCTTAGTTTCTGGAGAATGTCCCTACCCAGTAGAGGGACCGGGCAGGAAGGAATCATAGGAACGAGTGGGGGAAGGGGAACCCATCCAGGCTACAGGTAAGGGGAAGGGTCACCCTAGGATTGGAGGAGGTCCCATTGATCCCCATAACCGTAATTGGTGAGGTTCGAGTAAGTCCCGAGTAGGAAGGCAGAACAGAGTAGGTAGCCCCCATGTCCAGCAAAAAAGAGATGGACTTACCCGCTACCTGGAGCGTAACCCTGGGCTCAGCCTGGGTGAGAGGGGTGGCCGAGTCTGGGCTTCATCAGTCGTCCTCCAATCCAAGCAGTTGAAAGGCTGGACTTACTGTCTCGGGGGGTCCCCACGTTGAGGCGCCAAAGATACCCCGAGGTTAGGGCAGTCAGATTTCCAGTGGCCCATCAAATGGCATTGAGGGCAAGGCCAAGTTGGCGGCTTTGGATTGGGGCACTG
Organism: Mustela putorius furo; assembly: GCF_011764305.1. Classification (NCBI taxonomy): domain Eukaryota; kingdom Metazoa; phylum Chordata; class Mammalia; order Carnivora; family Mustelidae; genus Mustela; species Mustela putorius. The sequence goes on along the minus strand of NW_025422005.1, from coordinate 36,669,824 downwards.
GCGAACCCAATGTCCCTTGGCCCCGCATTTAAACAGGCCCCCTGGGGGGGGTGCAATTTATTGCCCCTCTCTGCTGGCTCCTGGAGCCGGCCGGCCACAGGGCTGTTACCAAGGCTGGGGTCTGCAACTGAACCTTTTGCTGGAATCTGGCTTGTCGTTTAAGCTCAGCCGCCTCCTCACAGGAATTAAAGACCTTAAATGCCATTTTCACCAAGTCAGAAATGGGGGTCTGAGGGCCCTCCTCAGCCTTCTTTAACTTTCTCCGTATATCCAGTGCCAATTGAGAGATAAAATGAGTAGCCAGTACCGTGGCCCCTGCAGGAGAGGTGGGGTCCAAGCGAGTGTCCTGGGTTAAAGCCTCAGTCAATTGGTTAAGAAACATGGTGGGGTTTTTGTAGGGGCCTGGACAATCTCCCTAATCTTGTCGTAATTAACGGCCTTATTAGAGGCTGCCCGCATGCTGGCTATGAGACATTGGACCATGCAGTCGCGGTGACAGTGGCCATCTTGGCCATCCTGATAATCCCAACCTGGTTCTACAGCTGGGACTGCCCGGGCTCCAACTGGCATGGCAGCATCAGTGAGCTGGATCTGATCCGCATGCTCCCGGGCAGCAGCCTGGATGCATTCCCTCTCCTCTGTGGTGAGGGTGGTGGTCTGGACCACATGTAAATCATGCCAGGTGAGGTCATAGGCTTGGGCCAGATATTGGAATTCTTTAATACAGTTATCAGAACTGGCCAAAAAGGAGCCCAAATGTTTCTCAATTTGGGAAAGGTCTTGTAGAGAGACCGGCGGGCGCATGAACTTCCTCAACTCCAGCAACCTCCCTTAGGGGGCAGACTAACTCAGGGGAGGGCTTTGGAGCCCTAGTGCGGGTGGAGCCCTACAGACACATTCACGCAGTCAGGCACTCTTCAGATTCAAACAGATTGGACACCCTCCCCTTTGGGTATCCCTGGCTAATGGGAGGTGATCAGTCTCCCCTTCCATTCTTTATGAAAGGATCTAGCTCAAACAGTAGCCCTGCGGCTGTTACAACAGAATTCAATTAAGCACAAAAGATGTTTACCAACAGATTTCAAAAGCGTAAACCTAGTTCCAGAGACAAGCGCTCTGGTATTTTATCCCATTCTGTTAAAGGTTACCAAAGACTTTGAAAGTTACCTTAAGAATTACCCATTAAGGGACGCCTGGGTGGCTCAGTTGGTTGAGTAGCTGCCTTCAGCTCGGGTCATGATCCCAGCGTCCTGGGATCGAGTCCCACATCGGGCTTCTTGCTCAGCGGGGAGCCTGCTTCTCCCTCTGCCTCTGCCTGCCATTCTGTCTGCCTGTGCTCGCTCTCTCCCCCCGCCCCGATAAATAAATAAAATCTTTAAAAAAAAAAAGAATTACCCACTAAAACTCTGAGACACACAAGTAACCATCAGTTCTAGTCATCTCTTTGCTAGCAGATTTTAACAAATAACAAGAGCCTATTTGACCTTCAGTAAACTTTGATTTGAGTTTCCCGTTTACTGCAGATAAATTTGTCAGGAGTTCGGATAGGAGTGGGGAGGGGGAGAAGGAGGGGTAGACGAGGTTCAGAAATCCTGAACTTAAGGGACCTTGGGGTAAGGGATCGCGGTAAGGAGGAGGAGGAGGAACCAGGGGCCCTCTTGTCAATGGGTGGGTGAAGCTCTCCGGGGATTCAGAGAGAGGAGACAGGGAGGAGAGGTCTGAGTCTTTGGGAGCAGTGGGTGGCAGGGTAGGGGGAGGGGAGCGGGCCAAGAGGACCTGTGAGGTGGAGCAGTGAGAGCAGAGGAAGGGGCGAGAGCGCAGAGTCCAGAAAGCCTGGACATAAGGGACCTTGGCCCATCTGCCTTGGTGTCTGCTGAGGTTATTTAGGTCCATGGAAATCTGATAATTAAACGTGCCTTCCAGAGGCCATTGGGACTGATTGTCTAATCGGTATTGTGGCCAAGTGACAATACAGTAATGTCGTTTTCACAGGTCCTGGTCCAGTTCCAGGGTTTTAAGATTGGCCAACAGGCCTAAAACACCCCCGGGATGTTCTAGGGTTGAATTTGGATTGGGAGGTCCCCATGATTCGTTGCCGGGCAACCCAAGGGCTGGAGGAAGGCGTCCCCTCATCCACCACTGGGTTGTGGAAAAACTGTGTTGACTGCCGTTGAGGTTAGGACGTCTCCCAGCCTCTCGGAGTCACGGAGGTCACCTGGTGACCGGTGGGGCCCACCCTGATGCGGCCGCGATTAGGGCAGGGCTTTCTGGAAGGAGGCGCGGAATCGGGGAAACTCACCACAGCTTTGGAAGTGGCATTCGGAAAGGCAGGTCCGGTCCAGCCTGGGAAAGGAGAGAGCCTCCCTACTGTGTGGGGGCTCAATCTCCTTCCCGGGTTTCGGCACCAAATGTAAAGTTTTTTCCGGGGAGATAAACACAACACCAGGCAAAGTGGGTGCAAGGCAAGATTTATTAAAAACACTCTCCGGTGAAGTTTCAGGGCTCAGGAGAAGGGGAGCCAGGAAAGTTGTGCCGGGAGGAGGTGGGCACCCTCCGACGAGGATCCACGACTCTGGAAAGCAGAGTGGCGGAAGTCGCGCCGAAGGCAGGGAGGAGGGGGCTTTTAAGGGGTCTCGAGGGGAGAGCTTGGGGGTCTTTTGGCAAGTTTCCCTTATTTGGATATTTCGCCTGCTTGTCGGGGTCCCATTGGTCCACTGGAGCCCGGGGCGGGAGGGTCTCAGATTCCTGCTTGGGCCTTTGTTCTCCTGTCTGAGCTCAGGTCTTGTGGTGGGAACTTTCACCATTTTAAGTAGCCCTTTCTGCCAGGCCAACAAACTCTATGTTCAAGTAATCTTTGACAAATCAGGAAAGACTATCTAATGGAAAAAAGACAGTCAGTTCAATACATGGTGATGGGAAAATTAGACAACTACATGCAGAAGAATGAAACTGGACCATTCTCTTACACCATACACATCTAAATGGATGAAAGACCTAAATGTGAGACAGGAATCCATCAAAATCCTAGAGGAGAACATAGGTAGCAACCTCTTTGACATTGGCCACAGCGACTTCTTTCAAAACAAGTTTGTAAAGGCAAGGGAAAAAAAAGCAAAAATGAACTTTTGGGACTTCATCATGATAAAAAGCTTTTGCACAGCAAAGGAAACAGTCAACAAAGCTAAGAGACAACCCGCGGAATGGGAAAAGATATTTGCAAATGACATAAGAGACAAAGGGCTGATATCCAAGATCTATAAAGAACTTATCAAACTCAACACCTCCAAAAAACAAGAAATCCAGTCAAGAAATTGGCAGAAGGCATGAGCAGACTTTCTCCAAAGAAGACATACAAAAGGCTAACAGATACATGAGAAAATGTTCAACATCACTAGCCATCAGGGAAATACAAATTGCAACCACAATAAGATACAACCTTACACCAGTTAGAATGGCAGAGGATGAATAAGACAGGAAACAACAATGTTGGAGAAATGTTGGTGAAAGGGGAACACTTTTACACTGTTGGTGGGAATGCAAACTGATACAACCACTCTGGAAAACAGCATGGGGGTTCCTTAAAACATTAAAAATAGATCTACCTACCCTATGACCCAGTAATTGCACTACTAGGTATTTTCCCCAAAGATACAGATGTAGTGAAAAGAAGGGATACATGCACCCCAATGTTCATAGCAGCAATGTCAACAATAACCAAACTGTGGAAGGAGTTGAGATGTCCTTCAGCAGGTGAATGGATAAAGAAGATGTGGTCCATATACACAATGGAATATTATACAGCCATCAGAAAGGATGAATACCCATCATTTGCATCAGCATGGATGGATCTGGAGGGGATTATGCTAGGTGAAATAAGTCAAGCAGAGAAAGACAATTATCATATAGTTTGATTTGTATGTGGATGTTAAGGAATAGTTCAGAGGACCCAGAGGGGAAGGGAGAGAAAACTGAATGGAAAGAAATCTGAGAAGGAAATAAACCATGAGATACTATGGACTCTGGGAAACAAACTATAGGTTACCGAATGGAGGGCAGTGGTGGGATGCAGTAACTGGGTGACAGATATTAAGGAGGGTGTGTGTGTGGTGATGAGCCCTGGGGGTTTTATGCAACTAATGAATCATTGAATACTACATCAAAAACTAATGATGTACTGTATGTTGGCTAAGTGAACATAATAAAAAACAAAATAAAAAAGAATCTAGTTTGTCTGATATAAGTATGATGATTCCAGCTTTCTTTTGATGTCTATTAACATGATAAATGGTTCCCTATTCCCCTCTCTTTCAATTTGGAGGTGTCTTTGTGTCTAAAATGAGTCTCCTGTAAGCAGCATATTAATGGGGCTTTAAAAAAAAATCCAGTCTGATACACTATGTCTTTTGATTGGAGCATTTAGTGCATTTACATTCAAAGCAATTATTGATGAGTATGAATTTAAAGCCATTGCATTACCTGTAAAGGCACTGTTCTTGTAGATTACCTCTGTTCTTTTCTAGGTTGTTGTTGTTGTTATTGTTGTTGTTGTTGTTGTTGTTGTTGTTGTTTTGATTGTGGCCTCTCCTTCCTGCTCGAAGGGTCCTCCTTCATAGGTCTTGCAGGCCTGGGTTTGTATTTACAACTTCTCTTGTCTAGGAAACTCTTTATCTCTCCTCTATTCTGAATGACAGCCTTGCTGGATAAGATATTCTTAGCTGCATCTTTTTCCCCTTTGGCACATTCACTATATGATGCTACTCTTTTCCCGCTTGCCAGATTTCTGTGGACAACTCTGCTGCTAACCTTACGTGTCTACCCTTGTAGGGATCTTTTGTCCTTAGCTGCTTTCAGAATTCTCTCTTTATCTTGCATTTTGCAAGTTTCATAGTGATATATCTTGGTGTTGACCTGTTTTTGTTGACTCTGAAGATAGTTCTCTATGCTCCTTGGACTTGAATGCCTATTTCCTTCCCCAGATTGGGAAGTTTGTAGCTGTACATTGTTGAAATTAGCCTTCTGAGCCTTTTTCCTGGTCTTTTCTTCTGTGACTCCTATGATATGGATATTATTGTGCTTGAAGGAATTGCGGATTTCAATGTCTACTTCCATGATCTAATAGTTTTCTTTCTCTCTTCTTTCCAGCCTCATTATTTTCCATAATTTTATCTTCTATCTCTTCTATTCATTCCTCTACTTCTTCTTTGTTGTGATTGCATACAGTGGGTTTTGCATCTCATTTATAGCATATTTTAATTTCAGCCTAATTAAGTTTTAGATTTTCTACCTCTGCAGCAAGGCTTCCTCTGGTGTCTTCTACTTCTTTTTTATTTATTTATTTTTAAGATTTTATTTATTTGTCAGAAAGAGAGAGCGAGCACAAGCAGGGGGAGTGGCAGGCAAAGGGAGAAGCAGACTCTCCACTGACCAAGGAGTCCAATATAAGACTCCATCCCAGGACCCTGAGATCATGACATGAGCTGATGGCAGATGCTTAACTGACTGAGTTATCCAGGTGTTCCTCTCTGGTGTCTTCTATGCTTCTTTCACCTTGAAAGAAGCTAGCATTCTAATGATTATTGCTCTAAATTCTTATTCAGGTATATTGCCTTTATCTGTTTTGAGAAAATCCCTAGATGTGATTTCCTCTAGACCTTTCTTTTGGGGAGAATTCCTCTGCCTTCTTATTTTGTATGTTTCCTGTTCCTCAGATTAATGCTACATTAAGAAGTGTCATACACTGTTGAGGACTTGGTGCTTCAGGTCCTTGTAACAGGAGATTCATTATACAACCCATGGAGCCACAGGTCTCTTCATTTCCCCCTAAGTCCTGGGCCACTGTCCAAACCCAGGAGTGTGTAATCATATTGCCCATGCCTCTCAACTTTCCTCCATTTCTATGCTTACTTTCCATGCCTTGCTGGCCCAGGTCCAGGGACTCTGGAGCCTGACTCCTTTCCTTGCTTGGATCAGTACCAGCTTTGCACCTAGCACAATGATGGGCAGTTGTGGAGAAAGATTGGAAGTGGAACAGCCTGGGTTGCAATTCTGGGTGTAACTCCATGTTTGCCTCCTGAGTCCTCAGGAGTCAGCCACAGGAGGAGGGTGTAGGAATAACAAGGTAGATGGAGATGAACATGGCAGGAGGAAAAGCTGCCTTCCAAAGAACTCCTGACAAAAACACCTTGTTTTCCTTTCAGAGTTATGGGCTTGGAGTCAATTTGGGGGAAGAGAATCAGGAATGAAGTGAGGCTGAGAGACTTACTTGTCCTCCTCAGATGTGCTTTCATATGGTCTCCATGAGTCTTCAGTGCCCATCCCATTCCCTAGCACTCATCACCTGGTGAATACCTATTCACCCTTCAGGGTCCCTTTCTTGTTTTTAGTTGTCTCCTTCCTGGGTGGGCCCACCCCCTTATTCATTCTTTCAGTACAGGCCTTATCATGTTTTTCCTGTACTACATTAGTTTTCTGCCTTTATATCCCAGACTGTGAGCTGAGGAAACATTTGCTGAGTGCATGTGTGACTGAATGAGCATTCCTTGGGAAAGGGATGATTACCCTCCCTTATAGTAGGAGAACCTGAGGCACAGAGAGTACGACTGGTTGGCTTCATATGTCATGAGCAAGCCCTGGATTGGGCCTCCTGAGTGTGAGGCCAGTGCTCTGCCTGTAGGCACAGTCATCCCAGAACATCACTGAATGATGGGCTGGGACAAGCATGGGGAACAACACAGAGGCAGCTGAGACAGACAGTTTGGAGATCCCTGATTCTAATCCCAGCTGACACTCTCAATGGTGGTTTTCCTATGGGGATCTCATCATGTTAGCTCTCTGTAAGTGTTTTCCTCTCACAAATGAGATAATAAAACAAACCCACTTCCTGAGCATTTGGTAAACTAGACTGTGAAGTTTTTGCAGTCAGGATTCATGTTTGTTGTCAGGATTCATGTTTGCTGGCAGCTGTGTCCCAGCATATAGCCCCTGCCTGGCACAGAGTAGGTGCTCCTAAAATATTTGTTGAGTAACAGGGAGAAGAGGCAAGCGGGAACGTACCCAGCCATTATCGCTGTCTGCTGACAAAGCTTTCCTCCCATATTTTCCCATTAACATCCTCACAGTTAATGAACTTTAGATGTCCAGTCTAAGCCCCGCCCTCACCCTTCACCCTCCCTCCAGGTGGGCAGGGCCATCCTCCCCTGACTGTCTGGGCCGGGATTCTCAGGGAAGGTCAGCAACAGTCAGGGACAGTCAGGGAGAGTCAGCGATCCAGCAGCACCTGCACCATGAGTGTCTCTGTGCTGAGTGTCATCAGACCCCTGGGCGGTGTCCCTGGGCTCCTACAAGTGGCCTCCGTGCTAGGGCTGGTTCTGCTCCTGCTCAAGACAGCACAGCTGTACCTGCACAGGCAGTGGCTTCTCAGAGCAGTCCAGGAGTTCCCGTCCCCTCCTTCCCACTGGCTCTTTGGGCACAGGCATGAGGTAGGAAGGGGCTGGACTGGGGATGGAAGGGTGGGGTCAGCTGGGGAAGGCAGCAACCACCCACCCAACACTAGCTATGTGCCAGCACTGGCTTGGTGTGAGGGCTGCCCATGGCAAAGGGAAAATCCACATGTGGAGGGGCTCACCAAGTGTTTATGGTTTCAACAAATGGTCAAAGTCCATTGAGCAGTCGTAGTCAACAGACCCAAGTAACCCAATAGCATTTTGGTAAATGATGACTTGATGAATGAACAAATGCATGAGGAAGGGATTCTAATGGCCAATTCAGAGTGTCCAAATATTCCCCCCAAACTTGGGCTTCCCTCCATCATAACATTAATTATCCTCTAGTGTCATGGCCTCTTAATCTGCTGTCATCAAAGTAGTATTAATATACAAATTTAAATTTTGAAATACAATCTACTTTATGCTCCAAATAAAATTGTATGGCACAATTGCTTACCATGTGATAAAAGTTGTCATAAGTTTATCATGCAAATGTTGGCTTCCAGTAGTTTTGTACAACATGGAGTTAATCCCTGACAAGTTTCTGTAGGCTGTTGATTGTGAAGGCCACTAACTCCACTCGACAATGGGACATAACCTAGCTTAGGATAAACCTTGGACAGCCAGGAAAGTGTGGATCAGAGCCAAAGTCATAAGAAACAGTTCTGAACACTTAGGTTTCTGATGGATCCAGAACTCTCTCTTATGTCCATCTTGCCCTTACCCCTGGATCTAGCCACAGAACCAGAAGAAAGGTTTTATTGATTTCTCTTTCTTTCTTTCTTTTAAGATTATTTTATTTATTTATTTGACACACAGAGATCACAAGTAGGCAGAGAGGCAGGCAGAAAGAGAGGAGTAAGCAGGCTCCCCACAGAGCAGAGATGCGGGGCTTGATCCCAAGACCTTGAGATCATGACCTGAGCTGAAGGCAGAGGCTTTAACCCACTGAGCCACCCAGGCGCCCTATTGATTTCTCTTTCTTTTGGTGACAGTTGCAAAAAGAAGAGCAGCTGCAACTGCTACTGAAATGGGTAGAGAAATTTCCATGTGCCTGTCCTCGCTGGCTATGGGGCACAGAAATGGAGGTCGTGATCTACGACCCTGACTACATGAAGCTGATCCTGGCACGATCTGGTGAGAGGACACCCGCATACCTGTTGGAGTAGCTATTCCCTCTTGGATACATGCCCAGGGGTCTGTGAACTTGCACAAGACACTGGAGGCTCAGCTATCAATACATGACTCTCTACCTATGACCCTCCCAGCATACGAGCCAGCAGAAGGCCAGATATTATATAAATTGAACGTGGAAACAGCTGTGTTGGGCTGCTTTTTTCCTTTTTCTATTCCTTTTTCTTATCCTTTCTGTTGTGTACTGTTCATTCTGTTCTTCTCCCCTTCTTTCCTTCCTTCCTTCCTCTCCTCCTTCCTTCCTCCCTTCCTCCTTTTTGCCTGGCTGTTGCTGTCTTTCCTTCCTTTCTTAACCAAACTGAGACAATTCCAGATCTGAAAGACAATTTCTTATACAAGATAACTTCAGTTTGGTACTTCTAAGTGTTCTCTATGATGGGTAATGGTATGGCCAAGTCACCACGATTCCTCAAAATACCTGAGACTCTGTCTTTTCACTGGCACTAAAACAGAGCCCTTGTTTCTGCTGAATATACCTACCTGATGCAGTGGGGCTCTTCAGGGGGACTTTGAGTCTGCCTTCCCCAGCCTTCAGTGACTATGAGGAAAGAAAGAGAGTTCGCGTTGGAAGCAAGTAGGAGGTGCCTTGACACTAATTGCCAGCTAACAATCATCAGAAAGGGATGGGGGACAATGGTCTGAAACATAGCTACCTCCAGGGAACATCATGTCTATGTTGGTCACTTCCAGTTTCCTGTAATGCCCTTCTTACTTTCAGACCCAAAGTCTGATGGTTCCTACAGATTCCTAGCTCCCTGGTTAGGTAAGTACATTTAATTATGACTGTGGTTTACCTTCTGCTTAGGTTTACCAACACCTATTCATTTGACCCAGATTAAATAAGAGGAGACCAGCACCATAGTCACTTCACTTAACTCTGAGTTGAGTCTCCATTCTCTTCTTCTAATAAAAACCTCACCTCTTCCTGATGGTGGGAGAGACCTCCTGATTCTCAGTTTATCCCACATCACTTCTGAGTCCTCACCAATGATCTCAGCCCAACTTTTCACTAAAGTCCTTCTATAAACCAGCCTTAGCTCTGTTTCAGGCTTGATTTTTGCAACTGTTATAACCACTTCCTGCGCACCAGGCTTTGGAAAGTCCCCTTCCTGACATGCACTGTCCTTTCCTGCCTTGCCCAGAATGCCCTTCTTCTGACACCCTGGGTTCCTCCCCAGTTGTCCCCAGACAACTCTTGGGAGGTTCCTCCCTCCCCCCCACACACCCATTGTGGTCCAGGGTATGGTTTGCTCCTGTTGAATGGGAAGACGTGGTTCCAGCACCGGAGAATGCTGACCCCAGCCTTCCACTATGACATCCTGAAGCCCTATGTGGGGCTCATGGCCGACTCTGTCCAAGTGATGCTGGTAAGTTCAAACCCTGCCCACGTGCACACTCACACCCCCGTACAGTTCACAAAGTCCACTCTCAGACAGCTGTGTCCTTCAGACATCCATTAGACATGGCACCCAGATTCACCCACTTATACCATATTATGAGACAGGGCCCCCTGAGGATAGATGGAATAGGAAAGGACCCAGGCACTTATTTTCTCCACTCTTTGCTCATTGCCCATAGGAGAGTCAGTCATGGTGGATAAAGGGTCCCTTCTCCTCTTGCTTTCATGTGTTTGATTTGGACAGGAAGAGTAGTCAATGCCCCTAGACAACAGGACAAGCTTCCCCTGGTTGGTATGGGCAGTAGGAGCTTCAAAGGCATGGTGGATATCCCATGTGTTCACTCCGGTAGGCTCTGGGCTGGGGCTGAAGGCTTCTGATGGGTTTTAGATGCTCCATGGAGGGAATTGGAGACCAGGTCTCTATCCCCAAAGCTGGGTCCTGCCATAACATCAACTCTGAGAATGACTCTATTTCTCACTCATTCTGCTCAACTAACATTTGTTGTAAAAGAGGAACCGAAGTCCCTGATATCCCTTCTTTAGAAACCCCAGTCTTAGCCCTTTGACCTTTCCTTTGCCTTGACTCTTGCTCCCTAAATTGGGACTTCACCTGTTTTTCATGTGTAGATCAACCCCAAGACACAAATATTTACCCTGAGTCCCCTGAAAAACAATATTTTCTGATCTGCTAAAAGGCGGTTATTATCAAACTTCTTCCTAAGTCAGATGGTGAGAGATCATGATTAATTAAATGAAAATTAACTAACAACTTTCTCAGAGTATATTCTGAGAAAATACTCACTGCATTACAAACAAATGGCTATATGGTCCTAAACTGATGAAACACAACTGCTTTAGAAAGTGAGGGCATCTTTCAGAATATTTGGAGAGGCAGAGAGAGAGTCTAGCCTTGTTAGCATGGGTCCTTTAAAGGAGTAGAGAAAGGTTTATGTGTCCCTCTACCACAGGAAAAATGGGAGGAGCTCCTCAACCAGAACTCATCTCTGGAGATCTTTGGACACATCTCCTTGATGACGTTGGACACCCTTATGAAGTGTGCCTTCAGTGACCAGGCCAACCACCAGACAGAAAGGTTAGTGAAATCCTTATTAGGTGCAAGGTCCTATTTCTTACCAACTTGGGTGAACGTATCTGAGAGGTAGTTAGGACATCTCGGATGTTTACCAGCCCAAAGAGTCACATTCTGCAGAGAACCCCTGGCCCCAGTTAAATTCAGCCCCCAACAACCCTTCATTAGGCACAGACCCTGTTCTCTGCACCAGGAAGAAACCTGGATGCCCATGTCCCTCATAAAGGGCTAAGAGTCTCGAGGGTATAAGAACAACATGACAAATGCCGAGAGTTGCCTGTCCCATTGATTGTGGAATGCTCCATACACAGGCCCACCACACTCCAGGTCACATGCCTCTCCCCATCCAGTCCATTCTGCATCCTCCCCTTTCAGGAACTCCCAGTCCTACCTTCAAGCCGTTTGGGACCTGAACAACCTGGTGTTTTCTCGGATGATGAATGTTTTCTACTGGAAAGACATCATCTACAGGCTGACCCCTGAAGGCCACTGGAACCACCAGGCCTGCCAGCTTGCCCATCAACACACAGGTTGTATCTGCCCTCTGAGAAGCTCCCCTCCTTCATCAGGCACATCCCAAAGGGTCTGGCCCTGACCCTCAAGCTGAGTCCTGCCCCGGGCTGCCCTTCCAGGACCTGGGAAACACCGACCTGGGAACTCCTCTGGTGCAGGTGTTAGGGTGCCAGGTGCTATGCAAGAAGCTACATGTGTCACCCCATGGGTGAAGGCTGAATGAGCCCCTGCCAGCAGTATTCAAGCAGAGCCTCCTTGGCTGTGCTGCTGAGGGGAGTGGTGACCTGCAAGCACCTGGTGCTAGAGCTCCCACCCCACCAAACACACTCACTCCCACATTCCTCCTGATCTACCTGGCACCCTGACTGGGGCTACTGTGAGTGTCTGTGTCTGGGCACCCGGAGCATTCAGCTCTGCCTGGGAACACTGTTCTGGACAGACCGAGTGATCAAGTTGAGGAAAGCTCGGCTGCAGGAGGAGGGAAACCTGGAGAAGGTTAGGAGCAAGAGGCACTTGGACTTCCTGGACATCCTCCTCTTTGCCCAAGTGAGTGTGGCAGGGAAGGCCTGAGGCTTGTCCCACGAGTGTGGAGGAGGGGGGCAAATTCAAACCTGCCCTTGCTCTGTGTCTTCCCAGATGCAGAACAGGAGCAGCCTTTCTGACAAAGATCTCCGTGCGGAAGTGGACACCTTCATGTTTGAGGGCCATGACACCACAGCCAGCGGCATCTCCTGGATCCTCTATGCTTTGGCCACACACCCAGAGCATCAGCAGAAATGCCGGGAGGAGATCCAGAACCTCCTGAGGGGTGGTGTCTCCATTACCTGGTGAGTGCTCATGAGATGGGAGGCCCTTCCCTCTCAAGTAGAGAATTCCCTGGCTGCCAGGGCCTTGCCCACCCTTCAGGATAGCTTTGTTTTAGGGGCCACCTGGACCAGATGCCCTATACCACCATGTGCATCAAGGAGGCACTTCGACTCTATCCACCAGTTCCAGGTGTTGGCAGAGAGCTCAGCAAGCCCATCACCTTCCCTGATGGACGCTCCTTACCCAAAGGTGTGAAATTCCCCATTCTCACTCATAAACTGTCAGCAGGAATGCATGAGATACCAGAAATCCACATGTACACCACAGTTTGTGCATGTCTTTGAGACACCTTACCCCTCAGGAAAACTAGTATTTCATTTGTTGTTCAGATGAGGTATATGGTGTTCTTTGCACAGAGCTTAAATCCAAGAAATAAAAACCCGATAGACTCTGAAAGTGGTTTTGTGTTTTGCCCTAATATTCTCATTCCTTGAGATATGAGTGCTTGAGAGAAAATCAGATGGGACTGGGGGAGATGTGGTCTTTCCTTATAGGGTCTCGGCTAATGAGAGAGATCAAAAAATTCACCATCATGGATCAGATGGTCCAGTCTCCAAGGAGCCCTCAGGATGATGGCAGAGAGTAGCTGATGACCAGATCTCAGATCCCTGCCATAGCTGGAGACCACTGTTCGTCTACTCTCTGCTCTGAATCCCAGCCCTGCCACATCCTAGCTGGGTGGTCAGAGGCAAGTTGCTCAGCTTCTCTGAGAATCAGGTGCCTCATGGGAATGATGGAGATGTGAGCCTTCATTGGAAGGTTATTGTGAGGATGTAGGCGTTCATGGATATTTCTAAGAGGTCACGGATGGTAGTTGATAAATGTGAGTTGTCCCTTGAGTTGCTCCAAAAAGCCTCCAGTTCCTTCCTGCGTCTCAGCCTGGTCATGATTAATCTTCTAATCTGTGCACACATGCACACCTGTTGTGCCATGTCTGCCCCATCTCTCCTGCAACACTATCATTCCATTCACAGTGATGAGGAGTGGTTCTCAATGTGGCTGCCAAGCTGTGTGTGGGTGCAGCTGGGCTCCACAAACATGTATGTCTAGCCTTCTCTCTTCTGGTTCACAGGATTCTTAGTGACGCTCTCCTTTTATGCCCTTCACCACAACCCAAAGGTGTGGCCAAACCCAGAGGTATGATGACGTTGGGCAGAAGAGGTGGGATGACCTCTCCAGATCAAACCCTCTTCCTGGCCCACCTCTGGGTGTGCTGTCCCTTGGATGATTGGAAGGAAGGGCTTGATCACACCTGTCCTGGCCCTGGTGCTCCCTCTGCAGGTGTTTGACCCTTCCCGGTTTGCACCAGGCTCCTCTCGACATAGCCATGCTTTCCTGCCCTTCTCAGGAGGATCAAGGTGAGGCACTCGTACTAGAATGGGAGGAGGCAGGGGCTATTTTGGGGGTACATACTTGATGTTTGTGACTTGCTACATTTATGTGGGTTTCTGTAGATATGTCCTGGCATGTTGGAGTGCTGGGAAAGAGGTATGTGTCTCTATGCAAAGAAAGTTGGTAATCACTGAATGCCATGGAAACTTTGACCCATTGCTCTTACACAATCTCCATCCACAATTCAGTATCAGTGGGTGTTCCATAGCTCAGGGTATTCTTGTGAGTTCTTCATTTTGTGAGTATGACTTTACAGAATTAGATTTTCTCACATGTAATTTTCAAGTGTTGTCAAAGTCAAACACAGGATGGACACAAAAGTTTTTGTTGCACACAATCTCAAACCAGATTTTCTTTTCTTTTTTAAATTTTATTTATTTATTTGTCAGAGAGAGAGCGAGTGAGAGCGAGCACAGGCAGACAGAGTGGAAGGCAGAGTCAGAGGGAGAAGCAGGCTCCCTGCAGAGCAAGGATCCCGATGTGGGACTCGATCCCAGGATGCTGGGACCATGACCTGAGCCGAAGGCAGCTGCTCAACCAACTGAGCCACCCAGGCGTCCCTCAAACCAGATTTTCTACTAAACTCCCCATTCTGCTCCACACTGCACCATTGACTACATTGCATGTGCTTCCGTACTCAGCTTCCTGCATGCCTCAAATATTTCAGCCATATACAGGAAAGGTTCCTGTGTCTCTTAAGTGCTTCATAAAGTACTCGGCTAATGTGTGCTGTTGCTATATTTTCTTCAACCAAATGAATTATTGATTCTATGGTAATGGTCATGTACACTTGACAATTTTCTCAGGTGTCCAATCAGTACATATGATCTGGGCTCTATATACCTTAATATTACACTTAGAGTCCAGACATCCAAATGGGCAAATATATAAAAATGAGGACATTTAATTGCTTTTGGAAGAAAATGCAATCTGTTGTATATATATGACACATGGCATTTGAACGTTATCTGGTGTGTAAAATGTAAAGCACACGTGAAGTAGCTGTTCAGTGGGATGACTATTGTCCAGCATGGCTGCTGTGAAATCCTCCAGTGCTGCTGAGAGTGTCCTATAAATAGTAACTGCAGGAAACTTTGTAAGCAGTTCTTAGAAAAATGTTTTTTTCCAAACACAGAAATCTGTCAACCCTTCACATACAGAGTGAACCCACTTTCACACCACATCTTTTAGCAAATTGTGCTTCCAGATACTGGCTCCAGGATCTGTTTTTCCTTGAGATTGAGTCCTTCTTCCTAGACATTGGTGCAAGTCATGTTGCTGCCAATAGAGACAGGAGAGGAGTAGGCAGCTTAGCTCCTAGCTCAGAACTAATGGTTACTCATTTTATTCCATTCAGCATGGGTTTATTTTTCAGTTCAATAGACATCGTTCATTTTTAAGACTACCTATTAAGCTTCTCTCTGTGTGCCAAGTCCTCTGCTATGAGAGAGCATACTGGCCTCGCCTCCAGGAGTTTACACTCAAGAACTACATGCCTCCACTCAAAAGAGTCTTTCTTTCTTTCTTTCTTTCTTTCTTTCTTTCTTTCTTTCTTTCTTTCTTTCTTTCTTCATTTTCTTCTCCTTCCTTCCTTCCTTCTTTCTTTTCTTTTTTTTCCCTTACTCACTCATTTCCTAATTGACCCCACCATAGGAAGCTCCATGTTCCTGGCACTGTCCTACTCTGGAAAGCGATGTGTCCCTGAGTAAAGTATTAGGGTGATGTCAGGGTCCAGGAATGAAGAGGCATAGTGAGCAGGAGTTGGGGTGAGGACAGGCTATCATTGCCCTTAGCCATGAGCATGTGGCAGGCAGAGGTGGAGGGAGGGCATTCCTTGGGATCTCCTCAGCAGGAGCTGAGCTGGAAGGAGGAGAGAGTTAACAGGTGACTAGTGAGTGAGCCAACAACCGAGAGAGGACTCTGATGTCATCTGAGGCATTTGGACATGTTGTACCTGTGATGGAGGGCATGGGAGGTTCTGAACTTGGCTGGGGTTTCAGGAGAGGAAGTGGAGGCAGGAGACAGAAAAGTCTGGGTTAGGAGGTAAAGTGATGGCAAGCAGAGACATTTCTGCAGTAGAATTGGAAGACTACAGCAGCTGGTTGACTGAGGGACCAAGAAGAAAGTAGGAGTCTGGACCCAACCTGGCAGGCAGATGGTGTAGCAGGTTGAGAGTCACTAAGGCTCTGCCCCTGCAGAAGCTTCTCTGTGCCATACTGACTTCCTTACCCAGCTCTGCCTTGTCTTTACTCTGAGGATCTGGACCCCTGTGTGCCCCAGATGGTTAGAGCCTGAAGGGTGGCCCAACCCACCCCCATGGTGCCCTGTCCTGTTCTCCCCATTGTGAAACCAGAAATTGCATGTGCAGAGAGTCAACAACTTAATAATAAACTATTTTAGTGATACCTTGACTTTGCCCTGAGCACAAGTTGCTGACCTTCTTGCAACAGAATTTCAGGCTTACTGAGAGCATAGATAGGAGTAGGAGCTAATACTGGAAGAGTGTAGGCTTTGTCAAAGGATAAGGGGAGAGTGTGAAACAAGCTAGGTGGGGTAGGCGTAGAGATGTGTGTGTGTCCTGAGGGAAAGGGACTGGGCTGTGTGTCCATGCAGGAGGGCCATGAATGTGCTGCTCCTGGCAGAGGGGTTTATGCCACTTCTCATTTCCTTTTTCCTCCCTGACCCAGGAACTGCATCGGGAAGCAGTTTGCCATGAACGAGATGAAGGTGGCGGTGGCCTTGACACTGCTCCGCTTTGAGCTGGCACCAGATCCTTTCAGGGTCCCTGTTCCCACTCCAAGAATTGTGTTAATGTCCAAGAATGGGATCTACCTGCATCTCAGGAAGCTCCTCTAACCCTTGTGGGGACAAGGATGAGCCCCGATGGCCTCCTGCCTACCATCATGTTTTCCTGAAGTCTCTCTTGTCTACTGTCTTCTGCCCAATTCCCACTTTCACTCTGCCCACAGCCAGTCTCCTGCTCTCCTCCTGTTGTGCATCAGACTGTAGGCTCTTCTCCATCTCACCCTTTTCCAATATTCCTACCTGTTTGCTTGTTACCTTTCTCCTACCCAGCTGTAACTCTGACTATCCATGTAAGTCATGATAAGCTGCCTGTCCCCCAGGCTGTCTGCCCTCTCCCTGTTGCTGTTACTTTCTGTCTGCTTTGTGTTCCTTGCTGCTTAACCACATTACACAGATTTGGTTCCTTAAAAGAGCACAAGATGCTGATCCTGCAGCTTAGCTGATCAGAAATATGAAATGGGTCTCCCTGGCACAACAAAGGTATTACAGAACCTCTAAGGGAGAATCTCTTTTCTTGCATTTTCTACCTTCTAAAAGTCTGCTCTTAAGGCTATTCAGTGAGGGGATTAGGCTTCCCCATTTATCAAGGAAATATGCTGTTCTTAAATTGATTACAATTAGAATTGATTACAGATGCTAACAGTACCCATGAAATTTTTAGTGCAACATCTAGACTTTTGTTTAATTGAATAACGGAGACTCCAGCCAATCCAAGCTGATGCATAAAGCTAGTCTATCACAGTCTACCATGTGTCCTCTTATCATTTGCACATTCCATTAAGCCATACTTCATCTGCAATTTAAGTATAATAAAGTCACACTTCCATCAACTAACCTTCACACAATTGAATGTGTGTTGATCCTTTTCCCCAACCAGGAAGCAGTCATTGGAGGGTATTCTCTCTTCTCCCTGAAATCCTGTGACCTACATGCTATGATACAAAGTTGACTATTAGTACCACACGTCTGGGTTCTGCGCAGGATATAAGACAAGAAAGAAAAAATCTGACACGCATGTGCACACATGCATAATCATATTCATAACAAAGCAGGAAAATGCTAGAAGTAATTACCCTCTTTATTTCTATAACCTATGACATGGCCATCCTTCGCATTTATAACAGCCTTCTTCCACTACCCATTCCATACTTGCTTCACCCTCTGAATGTCCCTCAGTTGGTTGTGGTTTTTTTCGCCTGATGCCATGACCCAAATCTTCACACTTAAGGGATCTGAGCCATTACTAGTCTTGCCTAAATTGGGCTGTGGCATTTTCCCATTTATTCTCATGACAGGGCAGGGTAGTTCTATGAGATGCCCATGTATTTCCTCCATTCCAAGCATATTTTTTCTTATCCTCATGGTAATAAAAGTGCCAGTTTCCCCCTTGGTGGTCAGGATTGATCAGTACAGTCACTGCTTCTGAGTTAGACCCATGAGGAGCACAAAGTGTCCAGGAGTCCTTCACATAGTTATTCTTGTATCCCCCAGCGGAAGTACTCCTACTTTTGGAGGCGAGATAACTAGGACAACAGAACCTAAGGTTACAGTGATAAGTACTCCAAGTTTTGCTGATCAAATCACTGTGGGTAATAATGAGTGGTGCTGCTCTTATTTCCATCCCTTGAGTCCCGGGTGGGTGAGTCCTGGCTATGAGAGACACAGCACCATATATTAGACATTGATTTAAAGCAGATGCAGCCTTCTGGAGAGCCTTCCTGCAAGTTATTGCCACCTAGCTGGTGCTGTATACCCAAACCTACCCTGAGGTTATTTCTCTGGTTCTGGAATGCCTAGCTGGAATGGATATCCTCCCCAACTGGCAAAGAAGACTCAGTATAATATAGGTGTTTGATGGCTCCAGCTTCATGGGACTTTTCCCATATGTCTCCATTCCAGTTTCTCAGCGTTTTCAGTGTAACAGAAGATATCCTGAAAGATACAGAAATCAGTTTGCTGATAATTCAGACACAGGCATGATGTTAGCTGGATTTAGTTTCAGAATCTGGGTCCTGGCTAAAGCTTGTTTCTACAGGTCAGAGTGATCTTCAGTGTAGACATAGAAGCTTTCAGGTTATTTATTCATTCATTCATTATTTATTTATATCTGAGAATTTGAATCCCCCACATTGTTCTTTCCTTTTCGCACTTTTTCAACTTTAGCCCAGACATCCAGTCAGTCTTCTTATGCTAACATGTTTTAAGACATCCAGTACTTGGTCACCAGAACCTTACCTTTTGCAAGACTTTGATTAGCAACATCCAATGGTGAAGTCTTGTGTATTGCAACATCGGGCCCTGGGCTACCAGTGCTCTATACCATTGGTATTAGAGTCATCAGTGCCTTTCCAAATAATCTTATTGGAGAACCAATTCATGAAACCCAGAACTAAGTCAGAAAATTTACGATTCTGTTTTTCTAGAGTCAATCTTAGTACCAAAATTTATATTAGAGTACTACCAGAAAAATGAGACCAGTGGAATAGATATATGCCTGTCCAGAAGGAAAATGACAGACCCAGAAGGACAATGTATCTGTGCCTCACTTGCTGTCCAGCCAGTAGCTTTCTTGTGTTCTTCGTGTCTTCACACTGAGCAGCTAAACTAAGAAAGGGGACTAAAGGACAAAGTCCTAGTTGATGGGATACCTGACTGAGTGAGGACACAGCAGGGAAGGGAAGGTCAGGGAAAGATCGTGGTTAGCCAGTACCAGAAGACAGGGATGGGAAGGGCAGGAAAGGTATTTGCCCACTCACCAATCCACTGGTGGAAACCCACTCACAAATCTACACTGGGCATCATGGGATATATAAGGAAAAGATGATCATGTCATACACAGACTGAGAAATTCCCAGAGGAGGCTTCTGGATAAATAGGACATGCATGGACCTTAGTTCCCCAAACTTTTTTTTTTTAAGATTTTATTCATTTATTTGACAGAGAGAGATCACAAGTAGGCATAGAGGCAGGCAGAGAGAGAGAGAGGAGGAAGCAGGCTCCCTGCCGAGCAGAGTGCCCTATTCGGGACTCGATCCCAGGACCCTGAGATCATGACCTGAGCCGAAGGCAGCGGCTTAACCCACTGAGCCACCCAGATGCCCAGTTCCCCAAACTTTTGATGCAGACACCAGGACTCATCTCTACAAGGTTCCTGAGCCCTTTACAAGCAGGTAGCCCCATCCTCTCCTGCCAACACTGACCCTCTAGTTTGTACAAAGCCTTATGAAAGTCAGGCTCAGGGGCGCCTGAGTTCTAGTAGTTTGGGGGTGGAGTCTTTTGGGTTTCCCATATAAAGAATCATGTGGTGGGTATTATAGAGGGCACGGACTGCATGGAGCACTGGGTGTGGTGCAAAAATAACAAATACTGTTATGCTGAAAATAAATAAAAAATAAATTAAAAAAAACTGTTTTCATGAGAATGATAACACCAGCTTGCTGGGCAATTCCGAATTCTGTTCAATTCTGCCCTGTTATGTCATTTGACACACTTTTCTGAGGCCTTACTATGTGCAGGCACTGTCTAGATGTATCAGGGCATGAGATGGACTGGGTCTTGCCCTTTTATTCCATGGGCAAACTGATTAGATTCAACTAAACAATTAAGGAGTGTGAATACACCCAGTAGTAAGTGCTAAGAAGGAAGCAGAGGGAGACTAGCAGGGAGTATCTACTTAGGGAGATCAGAAATGGCCCCTGGTTGGAGAGGACATTCGTGGGGGAAACCTGGAGGATGACAAGCATCTGGCAGTGCAAAGAGCAAGGGACAGGATTCCCAGTAGAGCAAACTGCAAGTACAAAAGTGCAGTAATGAAAACAAGGGCCATAAGTACCCTAATGTTCATGTTAGGCCACAATTGCCAAACTGTAGAAAGAACCAAGATGCCCTTCAACAGACGAATGGATAAAGTAGATATGGTCCATATATACAATGGAATATTATGCCTCCATTAGAAAGGATGAATACCCAGCTTTTGTAACAACATGGGTGGGGATGGAGGAGATTATGCTGAGTGAAATAAATCAAGCAGAGAAAGTAAATTATCATATGGTTTCACTTACTTATGGAGCATAAGGAATAACATGGAGGACATTAGGAAAAGGAAAGGAAGAATGAATAGGGGAAATTAGAGGGGCAGATGAACGATGAGAGACTGTAGACTCAGAAACAAACCGAGGGTTTTGGAAGGGAGAGTGGTTGGAGATGTGTGAGCCTGGTGGTGGGTATTAAGGAGGGCCATATTGCATGGAGCACTGGGTGTGGCGTATAAACAATGAATCCTGCAACATGATAAAATACATTTAAATTAAAAAACAAAACAAAACAACTCTGGGGCAGGAAAAAGTAATGGTGTCTTCCAGGAGCTGCCACCTGGTGGGACAGTGGCCTGAGATGAGGCTGGAGAGCATTCAGAGGGTATTTGTACTCTTAGATAGGATGCTTTAAAATTTTAAGAGAGAATATATGCATCATGCCAACACAGAATAAGCATTATACATAAAAATGGCATCTGGCACTAGCAAAACTGGAGTAAAAAATTTGAGGTCATGATCCTAACTGTGATACTTACTTTCTTCATGACCTTGACAAAGTCAACTAAGTCCCTGGGCCTTAGTTTTCTTGCCTGTAAATTAAGGTTAATAAATTGTAAAGTGGTTATGTCTGTGCTTTGGAAATTCTATGCAAATATTGAGAAAATATTTTGGAAGCTTTACTGCATGCCAACAGCAAGCAGAGTCCTGGGTCAGGAACCCTCACTTCTTCTTTTTTTTTTTTTTTTAATTTTTTCAATTTATTTATTTTCAGGAGAACAGTATTCATTATTTTTTCACCACACCCAGTGCTCCATGCAATCTGTGCCATCTATACTACCCACCAACTGGTACCCCAACCTCCCACCCCCCACCCCTTCAAACCCCTCAGATTGTTTTTCAGAGTCCATAGTCTCTCATGATTCACCTCCCCTTCCAATTTACCCCAACTCCCTTCTCCTCTCTAACACCCCTTGTCCTCCATGATATTTGTTATGCTCCACAAATAAGTGAAACCATATCATAATTGACTCTCTCTGCTTGACTTATTTCACTCAGCATAACCTCTTCCAGTCCTGTCCATGTTGCTACAAAAGTTGGGCATTCATCCTTTCTGATGGAGGCATAATACTCCATAGTGTATATGGACCACATCTTCCTTATCCATTCGTCCGTTGAAGGGCATCTTGGTTCTTTCCATAGTTTGGCGACCGTGGCCATTGCTGCTATAAACATTGGGGTACAGATGGCCCTTCTTTTCATGACATCTGTATCCTTGGAGTAAATACCCAGGAGTGCAATTTTTGATGACTGCTTCAATCTCCTTACTGGTTATGGGTCTGTTAAGGTTTTCAATTTCTTCCTGGTTCAGTTTTGGTAGTTTATACATCTCTAGGAACGCATCCATTTCTCCCAGATTGTCAAATTTGCTGGTATTTTGTTGCTCATGACATCTTCTTATAATTGTTTGTATTTCCTTGGTGTTAGTTGTGCTCTCTCCTCTTTCATTCACAATTTTATTAATTTGGGTCCGTTCTCTCTCTCTCTCTCTTTTTTTTTTTTTTTTTTTTGAGAAGTCTGGCTAGGGGCTTATCAATCTTATTAATTCTTTCAAAAAACAAGCTCCTAGTTTTGCTGATTTGTTCTACTATTCCTTTGCTTCCTATTTCATTGATTTTTTGCTTGATCTTTATTTTTTCTCTTCTCCTGCTGGGTTTAGGCTTCCTTTGCTGTTCTTTCTCTGGCTACTTTAGGTATAGGGTTAGGTGTTGTACTTGAGACTTTTCTTGCTTCTTGAGTAAGTCCTGTATTGCTATATACTTTCTTCTCAGGACCACCTTTACCTGGTCCCAAGGATTTTGAGCAGCTGTTTTCTTTTCTTTTCTTTTTTCTTTTTATTTCTATTTATTCTTTAGGAGGATGTTCTTTAGCCTCCATGTATTTGAGTTCTTTCCAATGTTCCTCTTGTGGTTGAGTTCTAGCTTCAAAGCGTTGTGGTTTGAAAATATTCAAGGAATTATGCCAATCTTTTGGTCCTGGTTGAGACATGATTTGTGATCTATAGATAGAAGAATGTGATCTATTCTGAAGAATGTTCTATGGGCATTAGAGAAGAATGTGTATTCTGTTGCTTTGTGATGGAATGTTCTGAATATATCTGGGATGTCCATCTGGTCCAGTGTGTCATTTAAAGCCTTTATATCTTTGGGGCGCCTGGGTGGCTCAGTGGGTTAAAGCCTCTGCCTTCAGTTGGGGTCATGATCCCAGGGTCCTGGGATCGAGCCCCGCATCAGGTTCTCTGCTCAGCAGGGAGCCTGCTTCCTCCTCTCTCTCTCTCTGCCTGCCTCTGCCTACTTGTGATCTCTGTCTGTCAAATAAATAAATAAAATCTTAAAAAAAATAAAGCTTTTATATCTTTGTTGATCTTTTGCTTAGATGATCTGAACTTTTTAGTGAGGGAGGTGTTAAAGTCCCCTACTCTTACTGTATTGTTGCCAGTGTGTTTCTTTGATTTTGTTATTCATTGGTTTATATAATTGGCTGCTCCCATATTAGGGGCATAGATATCTAAAACTGTTAGATCTTCTTGTTGGATAGACCATGATGTAGCATCCTTCCTCATCTATCATTTTAGTCTTTGGCTTAAAATCTAACTTATCTGATATAAAGATTGCCACCTCAGCTTTCTTTTGATGTTCATTGGTGTGGTAAATTTTTTTCCACCCCCACACTTTAAATCTGGAGGTGTCTTTTGTTCTAAAATGAGTTTTTCACAACAGCATATCAATGGGTCTTCTTTTTTTAATCCATTCTGCTACATGTGTCTTTTTTTTTTTTTTAAAGATTTTATTTATTATTTATTTGACAGAGAGAGAAATCACAAGTAGGCGGAGAGTCAGGCAGAGAGAGAGAGAGAAGCAGGCTCCCGCTGAGCAAAGAGCCCGATGCGGGGCTCGATCCCAGGACACTGAGATCATGACCTGAGCCGAAGGCAGCGGCTTAATCCACTGAGCCACCCAGGCGCCCCCTTTTTTTTTTTTTTTTTTTAAAGATTTTATTTATTATTTATTTGACAGAGAGAGAAATCACAAGTAGGCGGAGAGTCAGGCAGAGAGAGAGAGAGAAGTCTTTTGATTGGGCATTCATAGCCCTGTACCCCTGAAGCAAATAATCCACCATATGTTGATTTAAAAGTAAAATAAAAGAAATAAATATTTACATTCAGAGTAACTATTGAAAGATATAAATTTAGTGCCATTGTACTTCCTGTAAGGTGACTGTTAGTGTAAATTGTCTTTGTTCCTTTCTAGTCTGTTACTTCTAGGCTCTCTCTTTGCTTAGAGGACCCTTTTCAAAATTTCCTATAGGGCTGGTTTGGTGTTTGCAAATTCTTTCAGTTTTTGTTTGTCCTGGAAGGTTTTTTGTTGTTGTTGTTGTTGTTGTTTTTTAATCTCTCCTATTTTCAACGACAGCCTAGCTGGATATACTATTCTTGGCAACATATTTTTCCCTTTTAGTGCTCTGAATATATCATGCCAGTCTTTTCTGGTCTGCCAGGTCTCTGTGGATAGGTCTGCTGCCAACCTAATATTTCTACCATTGCATGTTACAGACCTCTTGTTCTGAGCTGCTTTCAGGATCTTCTCTTTGCCACTGAGACTTGTAAGTTTTACTATTAGATGAGGGGGTATGGACCTATTTTTATTGATTTTGGGGGGGTTCTCTGTGCCTCCTAGATTCTGATGCTTTTTCCCTTCGCCAAATTAGGGAAATTCTTTGCTATAATTTGCTCCAATATACCTTCTGCACTCCCCATCGTCTTCTGAGATCCCAATTAGTCTAATATTGTTTTATCTCATGGTATCACTTATCTCTCAAATTCTCCCCTTGTGGTCCAGTAGTTATCTCTCTTTTTCTCAGCTTCTTTATTCTTTATCATTTGGTCTTCTATATCACTAATTCTCTCTTTTGCCTCATTAATCTTAGCAGTAAGAGCTTCCAGTTTTCATTGCACCTCATTAATAGCTTTTTAAATTTCAACTTGGTTAGATTTTAGTTCTTTTATTTCTCCAGAAAGGGATTCTCTAGTATCTTCTATGGTTTTTTCAAGCCCAGCTAGCTCCTTGATAATCATCATTTGGAACTCTAGTTCTGACATCTTACTAATGTCTGTATTGATTAGGTCCCTAGCTATTGGTACTGCCTCTTGTTTTTTTGTTTGTTTGTTTGTTTGTTTGTTTTTTGAGGTGAGTGTTTCTGCCTTGTCATTTTATTCAGGTAAGAATAGATGAATGAGAGAACAAAACACTAAAAGAGTAGCAATGACCCCAGAAAAATACACACTGACCAAGTTAGAAAAGACCCAAAACCTGGGGGAGAAGAAAGGAGAGTGTGTATATATATATATATATGTGTGTGTGTGTGTGTGTGTGTGTGTATTTCTTTTTAGAATGGTGAATAGAACAGAGTCATACACTTGATTTTGGGTGTAGTTTGGTCTGTTAGAAGAAACTGCCTCCCAAAGTTTTAAAGTTTAAAGTTTTAAGTTATATATAAACTTATACACACACACACACACACACACACACACACACACACATAAATAAGGGTAAATATGATGAGGGGATGGAATATGACTGCAAAGATGAAAATTAAAAAAGATTATAAAAAAGGAATTGATAAATTAAGAGGCTGATTAAAAAAGAAAAAAGAATGTAATCAGGCTGAAGACTAAAACAAAGCCATGCACTAGATTTAGGATATATTTTGATCTGTTAGAAGGAACTGTATCCCAAAATTTTAAGGAACAAAAAACCTATATGAATAAAAAAAAAAAAAAAGAAAAAAAAAGGTTAAATACAATGAAGAGATAGAATGTGACTATAACAATGAAAAATTTTAAATATTTTGTAAAGGCATTGATAAGATAAAATAGTTTAAAACAGTTAAAATAGGAAAGAGGAAAAAAATTTTAAAGTAGAATAAGGAAAAAGAAAATTTCAAAAATTTAACTTTGAAAGACTGAAGAATTGTAGGAAAAAAGCCATAAATTCTGTGTTGCATTCCCCTACCTAGAGTTCCGCAGTTCTCATTGATCAGTAAACTTGGTCTTGGAGGAATGTTCTTGCTAGTCTTCTGGGGGAGGAGACTGTTGCAGTGATTCTCAAATGTCTTTGCCTGAGGTGGAATTGCACTGCCCTTTCCAGGGGCCAGGATAAGTAATCTGCTCGGTTTTTGTCTCGGGAGCTTTTGTTCCCTGAATGTTCTCTGTACAGATTTGGAAAACAGGAATGAAGATGGTGGCCTCCCAGTCTCAGGCTCCATAGAAGCTGAGAGATCAGGGCCCCACTCCTCAGTGTGCCCTCAGAGAAAAGCAATCAATCACTCCCATCTCCCTGGTGTCTTGCTACAGTCTGTGCTTACCCGGCCTTTGACTGAGCATTTCTATCTCTGGTGCACAACCCATTTGGAGTCTCCAAACCCAGCTGATTCCTGGAATCAGTGTCTCCCAGAAAAGGAAGGTGAGTCTCCCTGAATCTGCTGCTTGTGGGGTCTCTGCTCAAAGAGCAGTGGCCCGACTGTGCCTTGGATCATGGCTTAAGGTAACTCTGAGCTGAGAGCCCATTCCTTGACTCCATCTCTACATCCAGCTTCCCCTCTCTGATACCAGGGAGCTCTGCTACACTTAGACACCCCTGGTCTTTTTGTGATCCCATGGGTCCCAAGACCATGCTGTCCCCGTGAGGGTTCCATCCCCCCACTTAGCCTCTGGAGCAATGTCCCTCAGTAGAACAGACTTCTAAAAGTTCCAATTTTGTGCTCCACTGTTCTACCGCTTGCCAAGATCTGCCACCTCCCACAAGATCTAGGTTCCTTCATATCTCCTTGGATTCACTTCTCTGCATGTCCTACCTTCTAGAAAGTGGTCACTTTTCTCTTCTTAGAATTGCTGCTCTTCTCTTCAAACTCCTGTTGAGTTTGTAGGTATCCAGATTGGTTTGTTAACTATCTAGCTGAACTCCTGGGACCCAACGATATTTAGGTCTTCTACTCCTCCGCCATCTTGCTCAAGAGCCTGGGTCTTTTTTTTTTTTAACCCATTCCAATATCCTATGTCTTTTGATTGGAGCATTTAGTCTCTTCACATTCAGAGTGATTATTGATAAGTATGAATTTAGTGACATTGTGTTACCTATAAAGTCATTGTTACTGTAGATTGCCTCTATTCCTTTCCTTTTTTTTTTTTTTCCTTTCTTTCACTCTCTTTCCCACTTAAAGCCTCCTCTTTCATATGTCTTGCAGAGCTGGTTTAGTGTTCATGAACTCCTTTTGTTTTTGCTTGCAATGGAAATTCTTTCTCTCTCCCTCTATTCTGAATGACAGAATTGCTGGATAAAGAATTCTTGTTTGCGTAACCCCCCCTTGCCACATTGATTATATGATGCCTCTTTCTTCCAGCCTGCCAGATTCTGTGGACAGGTCCCCTGCTAACCTTATGTGTCCACACTTGTACGTTAAGTACCTTTTAACCCTAGCTGCTTTCAGAATTCTCTCTTCTCTTGTATTTGCAAATTTCACACTGATATGTCTTGGTGTTGACCTGTTTTTGTTGATCTTGGAGGTAGAGAACTACCTCTGTGCTTCTTGGACTTGGACTTTCTCCAGACTAGGGGAATTCTCAGGTATAATTTGTTCAAATTCACTTTCTGCCCCTTTTTCATGCCCCTCTCTTCTGGGATTCCTATGATATAGATATTATTGTCCTTTATGGAATTGCTGAGTTCACTAGGTGCACCTTCATGAGCTCATATTTTTCGTTCTCTCTTCTTTCCAGCTTCATTATTTTCCATGATTTTATCTTCTATCTCACCTATTTGTTCCTCTGCCTCTTCCATCTTTGTTGTGATTACATACAGTGGGTTTTGCATCTCACTTATAGCATTTTTAAATTTCAGCCTGACTAGGCTTTTGATCTTCTATCTCTGCAACAAGGGTTTCTCTGGTGTCATCGTCTTCTTCCTTTTCCTCCCCTCCTCCTTCTTCTCCTTCTTCAAGATTGTATTTATTTATTTGTTTGTGAGAGAGAGTGAGCATAAGCAGGGGGAGTGGCAGGCAGAGGGAGAATCAGGCTTCCCACTGACCAAGGAGCCCAATATGGAACTCCATCCCAGGACCCTATGATCATGACATGAACTGATGGCAGATGCTTAACTCACCAAGTCACCCAAGTGTCAGTTTCTGCTGTTTTCTATGTTTCTTTCAGCTTGAAAGAAGCTAGCATTCTAATGACTATTGCTTTAAATTCTTATTCAGATATATTGCTTATATCTGTTTTGAGAAAATCCCTATATGTGATTTCCTTTAGACCTTTCTTTTGGGGAGAATTCCTCTGCCTTATCATTTTGTATGTTTTTTTCTCCTCAGATTAACACTACATTAAGAAGTGCCATGTACTGTCAAGGACCTGGTACCTCAGGAAGTGCTTCTGGTGTAAGCTGTGCATTATGCTGTTTCATTTTGACTGCTCTTTCCCACAGGTCAGTCCTGTTCAGAGTTGCACCCTTCTTGCAGTGGAGAGTGTTTGGAACTATAAAAATTATAAATTTTAATTTAATTTATTTTAAATTTATTTATAAGTAAATAAATAAAATTTATTTAAATTTAATTAAATAAATTAAAATTGAATAATTTATTTAAGAAATAATTAAAATTTAATTAAATATAAATTTAATTTATTTAATTTATAGTTATAAAAACTATAAGCCTGTGTGCAAAGAAAAAGAAAAAGAGAAGAAAAGAAGCCTTATCCAAAAAAAAAAAAAGATTAAAGGAAACAAACAACAACAACAACAAAAAACCACAATAAGCCTGATTCCAAAGGGGAAAAAAAGACAAAAAGAATAAATGAAAATGACAGAAAGAAAGCAAGCCTGGTCCTATTTCCACCAGAACTGCACTGAGGCTTTGTAGCACTCTGTGGTCAGATGACTTGGTACATGCAGGGGGACTGCGTTGATCTTCTGAGGGAGAGACCCATTGCGCTGGCTCACAGTCAGACCTGCCCTAGTAAAGATATCCCTGCCAGAAACAGGGTAACGAGGTTTGGTGTAAGCAGCTCCCGCCAACACTGAGGGTGCTGTGTTATTCACTGAAGTCTAACCATCTTGGCGACAAGGAGGAAAATGGTTCCACCCCACGTTTTCATCTGGGGGAGGATATCTCTTGCCTACTACTGTTCAGGAAGCCCTCATAGAAAAGCAAATAATCTCTGTTTTGTGTCCCAAGCCCCCATCAGATCCCTGCCCTCACCCCTTCTGTGCCCAGGGCCGTTGGCACACTGTGCTCCACTGTTGTGCATTTAATCTCTGGCGTGTGGCTGGGATTCAAAACTCCAATTTGTTTTTCCTTCCCCATGTGATTTATTTTTTTTTATTTACTTACTTCTTTTTTCTTTCTTTTTCTTTTGTTTATTTTGAATTTTTTAAAAAATTCAATTTAGTTAACATATATGTATTATGAGTTTCAAGGGTAAAATTAATGAATCATTCTTGTATATGACATCCAGGGCTCATTACATCAAGGTCCCTCCTTAATGCCCATCACCTAATTACCCCAACTTCCCACCCACCTTCCCTCAAGCAACCCTTAATTTTTGCTCTATACTTAAGAGTCTCTTATGGTTTGTCTCCCTCTCTGTTTTTATCTTATTTTCCTTTCCTTCTCCACATATGAGAGAAATCACATAGTATTTTTCTTTCTCTGACTGACTTATTTTACTTAGTATAACAGTTCCATCCTTGTCATTGTAAATGGCATGATTTTATTTCTTTCTGATGGATGAGCAATATTCCATTACATATATACATTTTTTTTCTTTATCCTTTCATCTGTTGATCTGGGCTCTTTCCATATTTTCACTATTGTGGACATGTTGCTATAAACATTGGGGTACATGTGCCCCTTCAAATCACTATGCTTGTATCCTTTCAATAAATACCTAGTAAAGGGTGGCTCTATTTTTAACTTCTTGAGGAACCTCCAACTTTTATCCAGAGTGGTTGTACTGAATTCCCACCAACAGTGTAAGAAGAATTCCCTTTCTCTGCATCCTTGCCTACATCTTTTGTTTCCTGAGTTGTTAATTGCAGCTATTTTGACTGGTGTGAGGCGGTATCTCACTGTGGTTTTGATTTGTGTATCCCTAATGAAGAGTGATGTTGAGCATCCTTACATGAGTCTCTTAGTCATTTTTATGTCTTTCTTGGAGAAATGTCTCCACATGTCTTCTGCTCATTTCTTGACAGGATTTTTTTTTTGAGATGTTGAGTTTAATACATTCTTTATAAATTTTGGGTAGTAGTCCTTTCTCTGATATGTCCTTTGTGAATAATTTCTCCCATTCCATCTGTTGCGTTTTAGTTTTGTTGTTTCCTTTGCTGTGCAAAAACTTTTTTTTTTTTTTAGATTTTATTTATTTATCAGAGAGAGAGAGGGAGAGAGAGCGAGCACAGGCAGACAGACTGGCAGGCAGAGGCAGAGGGAGAAGCAGGCTCCCTGCTGAGCAAGGAGCCTGATGTGGGACTCGATCCCAGGACGCTGGGATCATGACCTGAGCCGAAGGCAGCTGCTTAACCAACTGAGCCACCCAGGCGTCCCTGTGCAAAAACTTTTTATCCCAATGAAGTCCCAAGAGTTCATTTTTCCTTTTGTTTCCCTTGCCTTTAAAAATGTGTCTAGGAAGACATTGTTGTGGCTGAGATCAAAAAGGTTGCTCCTTTAGTTCTCTTCTACAGTTTTGATAAATTCCTAGCTCACATTTAGGTCTTTCATCCATTTTAAGTTTATTATGGTATTATGGTATGAGGAAGTGGTCCAGTTTCATTCTTCTGCATGTGGCTGTCCAATGTACCTTTGTTGAAACCATTTGTGGAAGACACTGTCTTTCTTCCACTGGATATTCTTTCTTGCTTTGTCAAAGATTGGTTGGCCATAGAGTTGAGGGTCAAAACTCCAAATCCTGGGGTTCCTGGGTAGGTCAGTAGATTAAGGGACTGCCTTTGTCTCAGGTCATGATCCCAGGGTTCGAGATCAAGCCCTGCATCAATCTCCCTGCACAGCAGGGTGTTTGCTTTTCCCTTTGCTTCTGCTTCTCTCTTACCCCACCACACCCTTGCTTATGCATTCTCTCTCTCTCTCTCTCTCTCAAATAAATAAATAAAATCTTTAAAAACAAAACAAAAAACTCCAAATCTTAAAGGGCCCATCTCAGTGTGGACTTGCTCCCCTGCCCCTGAGGAGGGTCTTCCCATGCTGAGACTTCAGGTTTTTTTTTTTTTTAATCTGTTTTGTAGGATTCTTCTGCTGAAAACACATGAAGTTCCTGCTCAGTGTCTAGAATATAATAAACACTCACTAAATGCTGCATATTACCAAGCATTATGCACCCACTTCTGTAAAGGAAACTGAGGACTCAGGGAGGTAAACATGAAGTTACACCCAGAATTTCAACCCAGGCTGTCCCACTTCCAAGCTCTCTCTCCACAACTGCTCATCATGTGCTAGGTGCAAAGCTGGTACTGATCCAAGCAAGGGAAGAGTCAGGCTCCAGAGTCCATGGGCCTGGGCCAGAAAGGGGTGGTAAGTAAGCATAGAAATGGAGGAAAGTTGAGAGGCATGGGTAACAAGGTTACACAGTCTTGAGTTTGGACAGAATCCCAGGACTTATGGGAAAATGGAGAGACCTGTGGCCCCATGGGTTGTGTAATGAATCTCCTGTTACAAGGTCAGCCACAGCAGGAGGGTATAGGAATAAAAAGGTAGATGGTGAAGAACAGGGCAGTAGAAAAGTTGCCTCCCAAAGAACTCCTGACAGAAACATCTTGTTTTCCTTTCAGAGTTATGGACTAGGAGTTGTAGGAGAATCAGGAATAAAGTGAGGCCGAGAGACTAACTTGTCTTTCTCAGATGTGCTTTCATATACTCTCCATGAGTTTTCAGTGCCCATCTCTCTCCCTAGCACTCTTCACCTGGTGAATTCCTATTCACACTTCAGAGTCTGATTCTTGTTTTAGTTGTCTCCATCCTGGGTGGGCCCATGTCCTATTCATTCTTTCAGTACAGGCCTTATCATGTTTTCCTGTACTACGTTTGTTTTCTGCCTTTATCTCCCAGACTGTGAGCTCAGGAAACATTTGCTGAGGGCATGTATGACTGAATGCCTGACTAAATGAGCATTACTTAGGAAAGGGATGATTACCCCCTTACAGAAGGAGAACCTGAGGCACAGAGCGTATGACTGGCTGGCTTCATATGTCATGAGCGAGCCCTGGACTGGGCCTCCTGAGTGTGAGGACAGGGCTCTGCATGCCAGCATGGTCATCCCAGAACATCACTGAATGATGGACTGGGACAAGTGTGGGGAACAACACAAAGGCAGCTGAGGCAGACAGTTTGGAGACCCCTGATTCTAATCCCAGCTGACACTCTCAATGGTGGTTTTTCTCTGGTCACATCACTTTAGCTCTCTGTAAGTGTTTTCCTCTCACAAATGGGATAATAACCAAATCAAACCCAATTCCTGAACATTTGGTAAGCTAGACTGTGAAGTTTTTGTGCTCAGGATTCATGTCTGCTGTCAGGATCATGTTTTCTGGCAGCTGCGTCCTGGCATATAGTAGCTGTCTGGCACAGAGTAGGTGCCCCTGAAATATTTGTTGAATAACAGAGAGAAGAGCAAGTGGTAATATGCCCAGCCATTATAGCTGTCTGTTGACAAAGTTTTCCTCCCATAGTTTCCCATTAACATCCTCACAGTTAATGAACTTTAGAAGTCCAGTCTAAGCCCCGCCCTCACCCTTCACCCTCCCTCCAGGTGGGCAGGGCCATCCTCCCCTGACTGTCTGGGCCGGGATTCTCAGGGAAGGTCCCCAACAGTTAGGGACAGTCAGGGAGAGTCAGCAATCCAGCAGCACCTGCACCATGAGTGTCTCTGTGCTGAGTGTCATTAGACCCCTGGGTGGTGTCTCTGGGCTCCTGCAAGTGGCCTCTGTGCTAGGGCTGGTTCTGCTGCTGCTCAAGGCAGCACAGCTGTACCTGCACAGGCAGTGGCTGCTCAGAGCAGTCCAGGAGTTCCCGCCCCCTCCTTCCCACTGGCTCTTTGGGCACAGGCATGAGGTAGGAAGGGGCTGGAGGGGAGTGGAAATGCTGGGCATCCAGGGCTCCTGGAGCATCAACCCAGTCAGCAGATGCATCCCACATAGGTTTCTTGTGTGACTAGCACATGTGCCTTGGGGGAACACCCAACTTTCTGCTCAGATCTTGGCTCCTCATTCCACTCCTGGGAGCTCCAATGTTGGAAGGAAGCCTTTGCTGGTGCCCTTAGGCTGGTCTCACCCTCTTTTCTTAAATAGATCTGCAGGCTGTAATGCAGTTCTGCCCTGCCGCTTCCTGAGGGTGCATGGGAGAAGAATAAGTCACAAAAAAGTCAGCTGCAAGAGAAAGGGAGCAGGGGTTGACAGTAGAGAAGACTGTCGCCCTAAACAACTGCTCAGTCCCGTATTTATTAGATACATGATAACAACTAACAAAGGAGCTGAAGACGGCTTATATATTAACCATATGCTTTACAGATAAATAAGGAAGAATAGGAGTTATACATTGATTTCAAATCTTTTAGATAAGCAGGGGAGTAGGATATATATGGTTAAGCAGTATAGAACTTATAATTGAACAAGCACATTTAAGGGGATTATCATGATGACTGATTAATGGCAGGCTGTCTCTGAGGCAGGGGAGTAACATCAAAAAATGAAGCAGGCGGTGTTCCACCCTGAGCAGGGCCGGGCATTTCTGCCTGCTCAGCTTCCAAGACCTAAATCATCCTCTCCCCCAGAGAACTGTTGCTAATGCATGTTCTTCTTAAGGTAACATTTAAGCATGCTTGCCAGGCTAGTTCAATTTCTCATAAGTTATATTTTAAGCACTACCTTGTTTTGAGAGACGGTTACACTGCACCTTAAGGATGATGGCTGTTCCTTCCTGAGTCTTCACCCTCCTAGCTGAGGAGCTCCAGCTCCTCTCTCAGAACACACCTCCTGATCCTTCCCTGCCTTGGCCACTCGATCCCATCCTGAAAGCCTAGCCCTGAGCTGCTTGGGAACACAGATAGCAGAGGGGTTCACAGCTTATAGAGACCATAGATAGGAATCAGGCGTCAGGTCCCTGGAAAATAGGCTCACCTGCCAGATTGGGGTGTCATGTCGAGTGCAAGGAACCAACCAGCTTGGTTTGCCTGAGACTATGAGATGTTCCAGACTGGTGATTTCAGTGTTAAAACCCTGACAACTTATTGGCACACATGAAACAGAAGTTTTCCAGGATGGGGCAGATAAAGAGTATTGACACTGAGTTATACCACTAAAAGAATCTGTTTACCTTCCAGTTTTCCTTCCTGTCTGAGCAGGTTGTGGAATGACAGAGGAAGGAGCAGCTTGCAGCTAGATTGGAGACAGTGCTTACTCTCCAGCTCAGTCAGTACTGGTCCTTCAGCAGGGAATCAGCAAGTGGGGGCTTATGAGGAGGGGCTGTCTTGTGGTGTATGGATTGAATGAGCCTGGCCCAGGGATGTTGCTGAGGAGGTCAAGCGATTTCAACTGAATGGAGCCAGAGACAGAAACTTCACATCAGCCACAGGGAGACAGTCATAGGCCAGTTTCTTCATGCAAATTGTTGCACTAATGGCTTCCAGATTGTCCATTTGGAGAAATTGCTACCTTTTGTTAGATGCAGTTGTCCCCTTTCTGAGGTAGGATTTGACCTAAGCAACCACTAAAATTTCTTCCACTGACTCCCATTACATGGATGGTATGGATACTGTAAGCACACGAGTTCTACTTCCATAACTCCTATTACCCCCAGTGCCCAATCAGCTCTCAGTTTCTGCAGGCCTAATATACTGCAGCCAGATATTTCTTCCTCTTACAAATCTGAGACTTCATTTATTTGGTATCGCTCTTATTGGCTGTCAGGAATTAGATTGCCATGTGCAGTAGGTTAAAGCTAATCTTTTAGGCCAGGTCACAAATAACAAATGGGACAGGGAAGCATATGGACTCTGAGACAAGCTCCCTGGATTCTACCCTAGCTCTGCCACATCAAATACTTGCTCTATCCTTCTGTTTCCTCATCTGTAAAATGGGGATGATGATTATTATAGTCTCGTGTGAGTTATACTAATCTCCAAATGTCAGCTGGCACAGACCAATGGTCACAGTTACACTCTAATTATAAAAATTGAAAATAATGGTAATGCCTATGAAAGACAAGCAAGTTTGTAGGTTACCAAACCTGCTGCACTAAATAGGGCTGAAATCAGTCAGGAACCATGAAAGGGGAACTCCTGTATGGGAATCCATGACCCAACAGCCTCATCTTTTCCCAGATCCTTCCCACTGTCTTGGAGACCACAGGTCAGCACAGACCACAGCACCTGACAATTGATCGCCTGTGCTGACCCTTTATTTTCTGTCCACTGTCATGGTATCTCACTTGGGGACATTTTTTGTGACCCCAGTTCCCAGGAGGAAGCAGGTGAAACAGCTGCCATGGACCACTGCCTATGTGAGTGGCCACAGCCTAAAAGCTGAGTATCAGCCTACGGAGTTACTGCCACTGCCACTATGGGCATCATGTCTTCTATAAGAGTCTCTCCTGCCCTGGCTACACCTGCTCAGGAAGAGATGGCTTTCCCAAGCAGTTGTCTGGAAAGCTGACAGACCAGTGGGTGTCAGAGTGACCCAGAGAGAGGAAGAGCCAGACAGAACACCGTTTAGCTCCTTGGGGTCCCCAAAGGAACTACTGACACAACCCAGGACCAGGAGTTTCTGGAAGCCAACTGGCTTGAAGAGAAAGTAATTGGAAAGGAGGCAGGCAGCTGTGCTGAAACAGGATTCCCCAGGAGCCCCTGCTGCACAGGTTTGAGGGACCCTGGAGTATGAGGTAATATAGCTTCATGTTAAGAGGCTCCCACTATGCAGTCCCTGCACTGGATCCAAGCAGAAGGGTGGTCGCAGCAATGGACATGACCTGGGAGCACAGAGAAGCCTCTTTGTCATTGGACAACACATCTCAGTATAGGGCATGATTGACTTCCTCACCTCTACTCCCACTAGAACATAAGTTCCATGAATCTGGAATCCCTATCTGAGCCTTGCTCATCAGAAACATTTCCAAACTCCTAATCACTGCCGATATCCAGAACTATCTCCATGTGGCCATCGACCCTCCACGCCCTCTCCAAGCACTGGACCTAAAGAGGAAGCAAGGTTTTTTTGATTTGTCTTTCCCTTGGTTACAGCTCCAAAAGGGTCTGGAGCTACAAGAGCTTCAGAAAAGGGCAGAGAAATATCCATGCGCCAGTCCTCGCTGGCTATGGGGGAGCAGGGTTAGCCTCATAGTCTATGACCCAGACTACATGAAGGTGATCCTGGGGCGATCAGGTGAGTGCAAACCCACTTGTCTGTTGGAGGGGTTCTTCCCTCTTGGATACATTCCTGGGGTACTGTGACATTTCAGGGGAGACTGTTGGCTCAGTCATTAACTCTGACCCTTTACCTGCCATTCTTCAAGCCCAAGAGCCAGCAGAAACCTGAATACTGTTACTCAGTTTGGAAGTTTAAACACCTGTAAGGAATTACCTCTTTCGCTTTCTCCTTCCTTCCTTTCTTTCTTCCTTCCTTCCTTCTTTCCTTTCCTTTCCTTTTTTCTTTTCTTCTCTTTTTTCTTTTCTCTTTTTCTTTCTCCTTCCTTCCTGCCTTCCTTCTTTTCTTTCCTTTTTCTTCTCTTCTCTGCTTTTTTTCTTTACTCTTTCTTTCTTTCTTTCTTTATTCTTCCTTCCTTCCTTTCCCTTCTTTCTTTCTCTAACTCTCTCTTTCTTTCTTAATCCCCTTCCTTCCTTCATTCCCTCCCTCCTTTCTTTCCTTCCTTCCCTGTCTCCTTCCTTCCTGCCTTCCTTTCCTCCTTTTCATTTTTCATTCTTTCTATCTTTTTTTCTTTCCTTCTTTCTTGCTAACGTTCTTCACCACAATAGTGTGATCCCAGAACTCAAGACAATTTCTTATTCATGATGGCTTGCGTGGAACCCCGATCTTTTGCCTGTGCTGCCACGTGGAATGACTGAGCCACAACAAAAAATCAAAAATCACAAACCAAAACAAAAAAGGGAAGAAAACAAACAAACAAACAAAAAAAAAAACCCACTGGACAAGTTAGTGTTTTGTCACTAGCACTGAGAGCAGAAGCTATATTTCTTACTGATTCAACTTCATAGGGCTCTGGGGTGGGACACTCACTCAGTCTGCCTTCCTGAGCAGTAACTATCAGGAAAGACAGAGAGACGTGGTTGAAAGGGAAGTGGGAGGTTGGTTGACACAAACTGCCCGCTGACAATCATCAGGAAGGGATGGGGACAATGGTGTAGACAACAGATACCTCCTGGTTTGGTTTGCCTGAGACTATGAGATGTTCCAGACTGGGGCAGATAAAGAGTATTGACACTGAGTTATACCACTAAAAGGTGACCACTGGTCACCTCCAGTTTCCTGTAATGCCCTTCTTACTTACAGACTCAAAGCCTCTTGGTTCCTACAGATTCATGGTTTCCTGGATAGGTAAGTATATTTCACAAGGACTACGGTTCACCTTTTGCTTAGGTTGCCAACAAATGTTCATTTGGCCCAGACAAATACAAGGTGACCAGCACCACAGTCACTCCATCAACTCTGAATTAAGCTTCCTCTCTCTTCTTCAGATAAAAGCCTCATCCCTTCCTAATGGTAGGGGAGCCCTCCTGCAGTTCAGTTTCTCCCACATCACTTCTCAGTCCTCCATAATGATCTCAGACTAACTTTTCATTGAAGTCCTCCATTAACCCAGTGCTGCCCTGTTTCAACCTCAATCTCACAGCTGTGCACCAAGCTCTGGGAAGTCCCCTTCCTGACATGCACTGTCCTTTCTTGCTTTGTCCAGGATGCCCTTCTTCTGACACCCTGGGTATCTCCCCAGTTGTCCTCAGACAACTCTTGAGAGGTTCCTTCCCCTCACACACACACACCCATTGTGGTCCAGGGTATGGTTTGCTCCTGTTGAATGGGCAGACGTGGTTCCAGCACCGGAGAATGCTGACCCCAGCCTTCCACTATGACATCCTGAAGCCCTATGTGGGGCTCATGGCCGACTCTGTCCAAGTGATGCTGGTAAGTTCAACCGCTGCTCACCTGCACACTCACACCCACAGCACAGTTCACAAAGTCCACTCTCAGACAGCTGTGTCCCTCAGACATCCATTAGACATGGCCCCCAGAATCACCCACTTATACCATATTATAAGACAGGGCCCCCTGATGATGGATGGAACATGGAAGTACCCAGGTACCCATTTTCATCCACTCTTTGCTCATTGCCCAGAGGAGAGACAGACATGGTGGATAAAGGGTCTCTTCTTGTCCCTCTTCCATGTCTTTGACTTGGACAGGAAGAGTAGTCAATGCCCCTAGACAACAGGACAAACTGCCCCTGGCTGGCCTGAACGGTAGCAGCTTCAGTGGCAAGGTGGACATCCCATGATGTCACTCAAGTGGGCTCTGGGCTAGGACTGAAGGCTTCTGATGGATTTTAGCCATTCCGTGCAGTGAAATGGAGACCAAGTCTCTACCCTCCAGGGCTGGGTCTTGCCATAACATCACCTCTGAGCCTGACCCTATTTCTCATTCACTGTGCTTAGCTGACATTGTTGAATAAGAGGAACTGAAGTCCCTAATATCCCTTCTTTAGAAACCCCAGTCTTAGCCCTTTCCTTTGCCTTGCTCCCTACCTGTTTCATGTGTAGATCAACCCCAAGACACATTTTCCCCCTTAGTCCCCTGAGAAACAATGTTTTCTGACCTCCTAAAAGGTGGTTACTACCAAACTTCTTTCTAAGTCAGATGGTAAGACATCATGATTAATTAAATAACAATTAACTAATTTTCTCTGACTGCATTCTGAGAAAATGCTTACCATATTACAAACACATGGCTATATGGTGCTAAACTGATGAAATGCAACTACTTTAGAAAGTGAGGGCATCTTATCAGAATATGAGGAGAGGCAGAGAGAGAGTCTAACCTTGTCAGCAAGGGCCTTCTGAAGGAGTAGAGAAAGATACATGTGTCCCTCTACCACAGGACAAATGGGAGGAGCTCCTAAGCCAGAACTCATCTCTGGAGATCTTTGGCACTTCTCCTTGATGACTTTGGACACCCTTATGAAGTGTGCCTTCAGCTACCAGGGCAAACAACAGACAGATAGGTCAGTGAAATCCTTAGCTACAGGGTCTATTTCTTACCACTGGGATGGATTATCTGAAAGGCAATTAGCAAGCTTGGGTGTTTACCAGTCCAAAGAGTCACATTCTGCCAAGAGCTCCTGGCCACAGTCAGATTCAGCCCGCACCAAGCCTTCATTAGAGACCCTGCTCTCTGCCACAGGAAGAAACCTGGATGCTGAAGTCCCTCATTAAGGGCCATGAAACTCGAGGGTATAAGAACGGCATGACAAATGCATAGAGTTGCCTGTCCCATTGATTGAGAATGCTCCATACACAGGCCCACCCCACTCCAGGTCATATGCCTCCCTCCATCCAGTCCATTCTGCATCCTCCTTTTCAGATACTCCCAGTCCTACCTTCAGGCCATTCAGGACCTGAATAACTTAGTGTTCTTATGGGTGAGGAACGTTTTCTACCAGAAAGACATCATCTACAGGCTGACCACCGAAGGCCGCTGGAACCACTGGGCCTGCCAGCTTGCCCATCAACACACAGGTTGTATCTGCCCTCTGGGAAGCTCCTCTCCTTCATTAGGCACATCCCAAAGGGACTGGCCCTGACCCTCAAGCTGAGTCCTGCTGCCCAACCAGGGCCTGGGTACACCCGCCTGGGAACTCCTCTGGTGCAGGGCTAGGGTGCCAGGTGTTATGCAAGCAGCTACATGTGTCACCCCATGGGTGAAGGCTGAATGAGAGCCCCTTCCAGCAGTATTCAAGCAGAGCCTCCTCGGCTGTGCTGCTGAGGGGAGTGATGACCTGCAAGCATCTGGTGCTAGAGCTCCCACCCCACCAAACACACTCACTCCCACATTCCTCCTGATCCACCTGGAACCCTAACTGGGGCTACTGTGAGTGTCTGTGTCTGGGCACCCAGAGCTCTCAGCTCTGCCGGGGAACACTGTTCTAGACAGACCGAGTGATCAAGCTAAGGAAGGCTCAGCTGCAGGAGGAGGGAAACCTGGAGAAGGTCAAGAGCAAGAGGCACTTAGACTTCCTGGACATCCTCCTCTTTGCCCAAGTGAGTGTGGCAGAGAAGGCCTGAGGCTTTGCTTACAAGTGTGGAGGAGGCCGGCAAACTCAAACCCTGTCCTCGCTCTGTGTCTTCCCAGATGGAGAATGGGACCAGCTTTTCCGACAAGGACCTCCGTGCAGAAGTCGACACTTTCATGTTTGAGGGCCATGACACCACAGCCAGCGACATCTCCTGGATCCTCTATGCTTTGGCCACACACACAGAGCATCAGCAGAAATGCC
Source organism: Mustela putorius furo (assembly GCF_011764305.1). NCBI lineage: Eukaryota > Metazoa > Chordata > Mammalia > Carnivora > Mustelidae > Mustela > Mustela putorius. The sequence continues at coordinate 36,629,432 of NW_025422005.1, read as the reverse complement.
AGGAGGAGATCCAGAGCCTCCTGGGGGACGATGCCTCCATTACCTGGTGAGTGCTCATGAGACGGGAGGTCCCGACCCTTCAAGTAGAGAATTCCCTGGCTGCCAGGGCTTTGCCCGCCCTTCAGGATAGTTTTGTTTAGGGACCACCTGGATCAGATGCCCTACACCACCATGTGCATCAAGGAGCCACTGCGACTCTATCCGCCAGTTCCAAGTGTTGGCAGAGAGCTCAGCAAGCCCATCACCTTCCCTGATGGACGCTCCTTACCCAAAGGTGTGAACTTCCCCAGTCTCCCTCCATAAATACTTGACAGGAACATGTGCGAGGTCAGAAATCCACATGTTCTGGGCAGTTGGTACATGTCTTTCAGAGTCATTTCTCCCTCAGGAAAACCAATATTTCCTTTGTTTGTCAGATGAGGTATATGGTATGCTTCCCATAGAGTTTAATCCAAGAAACAAATACATGACAGCCCCTGAATGCGGCTTTGGGTTTTGCTCTAATATTCTCATTCTTTGAGATATGAGTGCCTGAGAGACCATCAGACAGAGCAAGGAGGTAGGAGGTCTTTCCTTATAGGGTCTATGCTAATGAGAAAGATCAGAGAATTCACCATCATGGCTCAGATCGTCCAGTCTCCAGGGAGGCTTCAGGATGATGGCAGAGAGTATCCTATGACCAGATCTGAAATCCCTGCCATGCCTGGAAGACACTGTTTGGCTCCCCTCTACTCTGAATCCCAGCCCTGCCACATCCTAGCTAAGTGATCAGAGACAAATTGTTCAGCCTCACTGAGGCTCAGGTCCTTCATGGAACAATGGAGGTGTGAGCCTTTTCTGGAGGGTTGTTGTGGGTATGGAAATGTTCATGGATATTCCCCAATGGCTCATGGATGGTACTTGATGTGAGTTGTCCCGTGAGTTGCTCCAAAAAGTAAGCCTCCAGTTCTTCCCTGCTTTTCAGCCTGGTCATGGCTAATCTACCAACCTGTGCACGCATGTATGCCTGTTGTGCTGTGTCTATCCCACCTCTCCTACAATGCTGTCATTCCATTAACAGTGATGAGAAAGTCTCTCACAATGGCTGCCAAGCTGTGTGTGGATGCACCTGGGCTCCACAGGCATGTGTGATCAATCTTCTTTCTTCTGCCCCACAGGATTCTTAGTGACGCTCTCCTTTTATGCCCTTCACCACAACCCAAAGGTGTGGCCAAACCCAGAGGTATGATGGCCTTGGGAGGAGGACGTGGGATGACCTCTCCAGATCAAACCCTCTTCCTGGCCCACCACGGGGTGCTGTCCCTTGAATGATTGGAAGGAAGGGCTTGACCACACCTATCCTGGCCCTGGTGCTCCCTCTGCAGGTGTTTGACCTTTCCCGGTTTGCACTGGGCTCCTCTCGACACAGCCATGCTTTCCTGCCCTTCTCAGGAGGATGGAGGTGAGGCACTTGTACCAGAATGGGAGGAGGAAGGAGCTATTTTGGGGGTACATACTTGATGTTTGTGACTTGCTACATTTATGTGGGTTTCTGTAGATATGTCCTGGCATGTTGGAGTGCTGGGAAAGAGGTGTGTGTCTCTACGCAAAGAAAGTTGGTAATCAGTGAATGCCATGGAGACTTTAACCCATTGCTCTTACACAATCTCCAGCCACAATTCAGTATCAGTGAGTGTTCCATAGCTCAGGGTATTCTTGTGGGTTCTTCATTTTGTGAGTATGACTTTACAGAATTAGATTTTCTCACATGTAATTTTCAAGTGTTGTCAAAGTCAAAGAGAGGATGGACACAAAAGTTTTCATTGCACACAATTTCAAACCAGCCTTTTCTACTCAACTCCCCATTCTGCCTCCACATGCACCATTGACTACATTGTATGTGTTTCCATACTCAGCTTCCTGCATGCCTCAAATATTTCAGCCATACATAGGAAAGGCTCCTGTGTCTCTTAAGTGCTTCATAAAGTACTCGACTAATCTGTGTTTTCGTTATATTTTCACCAATCAAATGAATTATTGACTCTAAGGTAATGGTCATTCACACTTGAAAGTTTTCCCAGTTGTTCAATTGGTACATCTGATCTGGGCTCTACATACCTTAATATTGCATTTAGAATCAAATCAATCAAATGGGCAATTATTTAAAAATGAGGACATTAAATTGCTTTGGGGAGAAAATCCAGTTTGTTGTATATATACAACACGTGGCATTTGAAGGTTACCTGGTGTAGCACACATGAAGTAGCTGTTCAGTGGGATGACTATTGTCTAGCGTGGCTACTGTGAAATCCTCCAGTGCTGCTGAGAGTATACTATGAATAGTAACTCCAGGAAACGTTATAAGCAGTAACTAGAAAACCATTTTTTTCCAAATACAGGAATCTGTCAATCCTTCACATACAGAGTGAACCCATTTTCACACCACACCTTTAAGCAAATTGTGCTTCCAGGTACTGGCTCCAGGATTTGCTTCTCTCTGGGATTGAGTCCGTCCTCCTAGACATTGGTGCAAGTCATGTGGCTGCCAGTAGAGACAGGAGAGGGCTAAACAGCTCAGTTCCTAGCTCAGAATTAATGGTTATTCATATTTTATTCCATTCAAGGTGGGTTTCTTTTTCAGTTCAAGAACATCATTAAGTTTTAAGACTGTCTCTGTGTGCCAAGTCCTCTGCTATGAGATGGCATAGTGCCCTTGCCTCCAGGAGTTCACAGTCAAGAAATAAATGCCCCCACTCAAATGAGACTTCTTCCTTCCTTCCTTAATTTATTTATTTCTTTCCCTCTCTCTTTCCTTTCTCGCTTTTTCTTTCCTTCTTTCATTCTTCTTTCCTTCCTCCCACCCTTCCTCCATCCCTCCCTCCCTTTCTCCCTTCTTCCTTCCTTCCTTCCTCCCACTGTTCCTCCCTCCCTCCTTTTCTTCCTTACTTTTTTGTGTGCACTCACTCATTTACTAATTAACCCCACTGTAGGAAACTCTATGTTCCTGGCACTGTCCAAAATAGAAAATTATGTGTCCTTGACTAAAGTATTAGGGTGATGTCAGGGTCCAGGAATGAAGAGGCACAATCGGCAGAAGTGGGGATGAAGGCAAGCTGGCATTGCCCTTAGCCTTGAGCATGTGACAGGCAGAGGTGGAGGGAGGGCATTCTCTGGGATCTCCTCAGCAGGAGCTGAGTTGGTAGGAGGAGGAGTTGAGCAGGTGACAAGTGAGTAAGCCAACAACCGAGAGAGGACTTTGATGTCAGCTGAGGCATGTGGACATGTTGTACCTGTGATGAAGGGCGAGGAAGGCTCTGAGCTTGGCTGAGGCTTCATGGGAATGGAGCGAAGGTTGGGAACAGAAAAGTCTGGGTGAGGAGGTAGAGGGATGGCAAGCAGAGACATTTTTGCAGTAGAATTGGAAGACTACAGCAGCTGGTTGACTGAGGGGCTGAGGGGGAGGCAGGAGTCTGGACCCAACCTGGCAGGTGATGGTGCAGCAGGTTGAGCGTCACTAAGGCTCTCCCCCTGCAGAAGCTTCTCTGTGCCATTCTGACTTCCTTACCCAACTCTGTCTTGTCCATCCTTTGAGGATCTGGACCCCTGTGTGCCCCAGATGGTTAGGGCCTGAAGGATGGCCCAGCCCACCACCTCTGGTGCCCTGTCCTGCTGTCCCCATTGTGAAACCAGAAACGGCTTGTACAGAGAGCAAACAAATTAATAATTGACAGTTTTAGTAATCACTAGACTTAGCCCTGAGGCACAAGGTGCTGACTGTCTTGTAACGGTATTTCATGCCTGCTGAGAGAACAGATAGGAATAGAAGCTAATCCTGGAAGAGTGTAGGTTTTGTCAAAGGTCAAGGGAAGAGAGTGAAAGGAAAAGGATCCAGGCTGGGCCCATGCAGGAGGGCCATGAATGTGCTGTTCCTGGCAGGGAGGTAGAGGCCACTTCTCATTTCCTTTTCCCTCCCTGACCCAGGAACTGCATCAGGAAGCAGTTTGCCATGAATGAGATGAAGGTGGTGGTGGCCCTGACCCCACTCTGCTTTGAGCTGGCACCAGATCCTTTCAGGGTCCCTGTTCCCAATCCAAGAATTGAGTTGATGTCCAAGAATGGAATCCACCTGCATCTCAGGAAGCTCCTCTAACCCTTGTGGGGGGCAAGGATAAGCCCCGACAGCCTCCTGCCTACCATCGTTTCAATCTCTCCTGTCTGCTGTCTTCTGCCCACTTCCCGCTTTCACTGCCCACTGCCAGTCTCCTGCTCTCATCCTCTTGTGCATCAGACTGTCTTCCCTTCTCCATCACACCCTTTCCCAAGATTCCTACCTTTCTCTTACCCAGCTGTAGCTCTGACTATCCATGTAAGTCATTATCAGCTGCCTGTCCCCCAGGCTGTCTGCTCTCTCCCCATTGCTGTTCCTTTTTGCTTGCTTTGTGTTCCTTGCTGCTTAACCACATTACACAGACTTGGTTCCTTAAAAGAGCACAACTTGATGATCCTGTAGCTTAACCGATCAGAAATAGGGAAGGGGTCTCCCTGGCACAACAAAGATGTTACAGAACCTCTAAGGGAGAATCTCTTCTGCATTTTCTACCCTCCAAATGTCTGCTCTTAAGGCTATTCAGTGAGGGGATTAGGCCTCCCCATTTATCAAGGAAATATGCTGTTCTTAAATGCAATTGATTACAAATGCTAACAGTAACCATGAAATTTTTAGTGCAACATCTACACTTTTGTTTAATTGAATAATGGGGACTCCAGCCAATCCAAGCTGACACATAAAGCTAGTCATCACAGTCTACCATGTGTCCTCTTATCATTCACACATTCCTTTAAACCATACTTCATCTGCAATTTAAGTATAATAAAGGCACACGTCTACCAACTAACCGTCATATGATTGAATGCGTGTTGATCCTTTTCCCCAACCACAAAGCAAAGTCATTGGAGGGTATTCTCTCTTCTCCCTGAAATCCTGTGACCTACAGGCTATGATAGAAAGTTGACTATTAATACCACATGTCTGGGTTCTGCGCAGGATATAAGACAAGAAAGAAAAAATCTGACACCCATGTGCACACAAGCATAATCATATTCATAACAAAGCAGGAAAATGCTAGAAATAATTACCCTCTTTATTTCTATAACCTAGGACATGGCCATCCTTTGTATTTATAAAAACCTTCTTCCATTACCCATTCCATACTTGCTTTACACTCTGAATGCCCCTCAGTCAGGGTTTTTAAAATTTAAAAAAAAATTTTTTTTTTCCTGATGACATGACCCAGACCCTCACTCTTAAAGTATCTGGGCCAATACTAGTCTTGCCTGAATTGGGTTGTGGCATTTTCCCATTTACTCTCATGACAGGGCAAGGTATTTCTATGAGATGCCCATGTATTTCCTCCATCCCAAGCCTATTTTTTCTTACCTTCATGGTAAGGAAACTGCCAATTTCCTCCTTGGTAATTGGGATCGATCCAGTACAGTCACTGCTTCTGAGTTAGACCCATGAGGAGCCTAAAGTATCCAGGAGTTATCTTCATGTAGTCATTCTTGTGTTTCCTGGTGGAAGCACTCCTACTTTTGGATGTAATATCACTAGGACAACAAAATATAAGGTTGTAGTGATAAGTACTCCAAGCTTTGCTGATCAAATCACTGGGGTAAAAATGAGTGGTATTTCTCCTATTTCCACCCTTTAAGTCCTGGGTGGGAGAGTCCTGGCTATGAGAGACAGCACCATATACTGGACATTGATTTAAAGCAGAAATTATGCTGAGTGAAATAAGTCAAGCAGAGAGAGTCAAGTATCATATGGTTTCACTTATTTGTGGAGCATAAAAATAGGATGGAGGACAAAGGGAGTTAAAGAGGAGAAGGGAGTTGGGGGAAATTGGAAGGGGAGGTGAACCATGAGAGACTATGGACTCTGAAAAACAATCTGAGGGGTTTGAAGCGGGGGTGGGAGATTGGGTTAGCCTGGTGATGGGTATTAGAGAGGGCACGGATTGCATGGAGCACTGGGTGTGGTGCAAAAACAATGAATACTGTTATGCTGAAAATAAATTTTTTTAAAAAGGAGAAAAAAAATAATAAAGCAGATGCAACCTCCTGGAGAGCCTTCTTTCAACCCTGCTCGTTATTGCCACCCAGCTGGTGCTGTATACCCAAATCCATCCTGAGGTAATTTCTCTGCTTCTGGAACACCTAGCTGGAATGGATATCCTCCCCAACTGGCAAAGAAGACTCAGTAGAATTTAGGGGTTTGATGGCTCCAGTTTTATGGGGCTCTTCCCATATGTCCCCTTTCCAGTTTCTCAGTGTTCTCATTATAACAGAAGATACCCTGGAAGATATGGAATCCTTTTGCTAATTCAGACACTGGCATGATGATATCTGGGTTTAGTTTCAGAATCTGGGCCCTGGCTAAAGCTTGTTGCTACAGGTCAGAGTGATCTTCAGTGCAGACATAGAAGCTTTCAGGTTATTTATTTATCTATTTGTCTGAGAATTTGAATCCTCCACATTGCTCTTCCCTTTTCACACTTTCTCCAGTACAATATGGACATCCAGTGAATTTTGTTATGTATGCTCCTTAGTATCACTAACATGCTTTAAGGCATCCAATACTTGATCACCAGAACCTTACCTTTTGCAAGACTTTGATTAACAGCATCCAATAGTGAAGTCTTGTGTATTGCAACATCAGGCCCCGGGCTACTGGTGTGCTCTTTACCATTGGTATTAGAGTCATCAATCCCTTTCCAATTAATCCTAGTAAAGAACCAATTCATGAAACCCAGAACTTAATCAGAAAACTTATGATTCTGTTTTTCTAGAGTCAATCTTGGTACCAAAATTTATATTAGTCAGAGTACCACCAGAAAAATGAAACCAGTGGAATAGATATATGCCTGTCCAGAAGGAAAACGACAGACCCAGAAGGACAATGTATCTGAGCCTCACTTGCTGTCCAGCCAGTAGCTTTCTTGTGTTCTCCGTGTCTTCACACTGAGCAGCTAAACTAAGAAAGGGGACTAATGGGCCAAGTTCTAGTTGATGGGATACCTGATGGAGTGAGGACACAGCAGGGAAGGGAAGGTCAGGGAATGATCATGATCAGCCAGCACCAGAAGACAGGGATGGGAAGGGCAGGAAAGGTAGGTGCCCACTCACCAATACACTGGTGGAAACCCACTCACAAATCCACGTTGGGCATCATGGGATTTATAAGAGAAAGATGATTATGTCATGCACAGACTGAGAAATTCCCAGAGGAGGCTTCTGGATAAATAGGAAATGCATGGACCTTAGCTCCCCAAACTTTTGATGCAGACCCCAGGACTCCTTTCCACATGGTGCCTGAGACCTTTACAAGCAGGAAGCCCCACCCTCTCCCACCAGTGCTGACACTGTCAGTTGTTACAAAGAAAACAAAAAACAAAAACCTTAGGGAAGTCAGGCTCATAGATGTTCAGGAATCCAAGGGAGTGTCCAAACCCAAGTGGATGGGCATAGGAGAACTGATGGGCCCTGGTTACGACTTTGTCCAGGCTCTCTGTCTACTGTATCAGAAATATGAATGGGAGGCCCTTCAGGAGATCACTGTGATCAGCCAGTCCCTACGTCCCTGGGCAAAGAAGACAGGGGACTGCCCAGAGAGACCCTGGGAGCAAACTTCCCTCATCTTGCATCCCTCTCCCAGCCAGTCACAGTCCTATATATCTCTGGGATCAGTCCCTTCTCCAGCCCCAGAGAGACCATTATAAGTTCAAGCCACCCTCTTGCTGTAACTGGGTGAGCTTAACAACCCCAAACTGGCTAACCTGCTTCAATCCGGTTCCTGTCATCAGCCCTCTATCTATGCTTCTCCAAGAGATTTCCTTCTCATTAAGGCTGTTTTCATGTGAGTGATAATACCAGCTTGCTGTGCAATGCAGAAATCTTCTCAATTCTGCCCCTCCTATGTCATTTGACACACTTTTCTGAGGACCTACTATGTGCAGGGCACTGTCTAGACATCTCAGGGCATCAGATGGACAGGGTCTTACCCTTTCATTCCATGGGCAGACCGATTAGATTCAACTAAACAATTAAGGAGTGTGAATACACCCAGTAGTAAGTGCCAAGAAGGAAGCAGACATGCTGCTATGAGAGAGACTAGCAGGGAGCATCTACTTAGAGAGGGAGATCGGAGATGGCCCCTGGTTGGAGAAGACATTCAAGGGGAAACCTGGAGGATGACAAGCATCTGGCAGTGCAAAGAGCAAGGGACAGCATTCCTGGTAGAGCAAACAGCATGCACAAAAGCGTTTAGAAAAAGAAGAGCCATATGTAACCTAATGTTCATAGCAGCAATGGCCACAATTGCCATACTGCAGAACGAGCCAAGATGCCCTTCAATGGACAAATGGATAAAGTAGATATGGTCCATATATACAATGAAATATTCTACCTTCATCAGAAAGGATGAATACCCAACTTTTTTTAATAATTTTTTAAAATTAACATATAATGTATTATTAGCTCCAGGGGTACAGGTCTATGAATCACCAGGTTTACACACTTCACAGCACTCCCCATAGCACACACCTCCCCCAATGTCCATAACCCCACCACCCTCTCCATCCCCCCCTACCCCCAGCAACCCTTAGTTTGTTTTGTGAGATTAAGAGTCTCTTACAGTTTGTCTCCCTCTCCGATCCCATCTTGTTTCATTTATTCTTTTCCTACCCCCTAAACCCTCCACTTTGCTTCTCAACTTCCTCATATCAGGGAGATCATATGATTATTGTCTTTCTCTGATTGACTTATTTCGCTAAGCATAATACCCTCTAGTTCCATCCACGTCATTGCAAATGGCAAGATTTCATTTCTTTTCATGGCTGCATAGTATTCCACTGCCACATTCAGGTGCACATGCCCCTTTGTATCACTACATTTGTATCTTTAGAGTAAATACCCAGTAGTGCAATTGCTGGGTCATAGGGTAGCTCTATTTTAAACTTTTTGAAGAAACTCCATGCTGTTTTCCAGAGTGGTTGCACCAGCTTGCATCCCCACCAACAGTGTAGGAGGATTCCCCTTTCTCCGCATCCTTGCCAGCATCTGTCATTTCCTGACTTGTTCATTTTAGCTATTCTGACTGGTGTGTGAGGTGGTATCTCATTGTGGTTTTGATTTGTATTTCCCTGATGCTGAGTGATGTGGAGCACTTTTTCATGTGTCTGTTGGCCATCTGGATGTCTTCTTTGCAGAAATATCTGTTCATGTTCTCTGCCCATTTCTTGATTGGATTATTTGTTCTTTGGGTGTGGAGTTTGATAAGTTCTGTATAGATTTTGGATACTAGCCCTTTATCTTATATGTTGTTTCCAAATATCTTCTTCCACTCTGTCAGTTGTCTTTTGGTTTTGTTAACTGTTTCCTTTGCTGTGCAAAAGCTTTTGATGTTGATGAAGTCCCAATAGTTCATTTTTGCCCCTGCTTCCCTTCTCTTTGGCGATGTTCCTAGAAAGAAGTTGCTGTGGCTAAGGTCAAAGAGGTTGCTGCCTGTGTTCTCCTCAAGGATTTTGATGGATTCCTTTCTCACACTGAGGTCCTTCATCTATTTTGAGTCTATTTTCTTGTGTGGTGTAAGGAAATGGTCCAGTTTCATTTTTCTGCATGTGGCTGTCCAATTTTCCCAACACCATTTGTTGAAGAGGCTGTCTTTTTTCCATTGGACATTGTTTCCTGCTTGTTGAAGATTAGTTGACCATAGAGTTGAGGGTCTATTTCTGGGCTCTCTATTTGGTTCCATTGATCTATGTGTCTGTTTTTGTGCCAGTACCATACTGTCTTGATGATGACAGATTTGTAGTAGAGCTTGAAGTGTGGAACTGTGATGCCACCAGCTTTGGCTTTCTTTTTCAATATTCCTCTGGCTACTTGAGGTCTTTTCTGGTTCCATATAAATGTTAGGATTAATTGTTCCATTTCTTTGAAAAAAAATGGATGGAATTTTGGTAGGGATTGAATTAAATGTGTAGATTGCTTTAGGCAGCATAGACATTTTCACAATATTTGTTCGCCAATCCATGAGCATGGAACATTTTTCCATTTCTTTGTGTCTTCCTCAACTTCTTTCTTGAGTACTTTAGAGTTTTCTGAGTATAGATTCTTTGCCTCTTTAGTTAGGTTTATTCCTAGGTATCTTATGGTTTGGGGTGCAACTGTAAATGGGATTGACTCCTTAATTTCTCTTTCTTCTGTCTTGTTGTTGGTGTAAAGAAATACAACTGATTTCTGTGCATTGATTTTATATCCTGACACTCTACTGATTTCCTGTACAAGTTCTAGCAGATTTGGAGTGGAGTCTTTGGGTTTTCCACATATAGTATCATATCATCTGCAAAGAGTGATAGTTTGACTTCTTCTTTGCTGATTTGGATGCCTTTAATTTCTTTTTGATGCCTGACTGGTGCGAGGAGCTAGGACTTCTAGTACTATGTTCAGTAGCAGTGGTGATAATGGGCATCCCTACCATGTTCCTGACATTAGCGGGAAAGCTCTCAGTTTTTCTCCATTGACAATGACATTTACTGTGGGTTTTTCATAGATGGCTTTGATGATATTGAGGTATGTACCCTCTATCCCTAATTTTGAAGAATTCTGATCAGGAAGGGATGCTGTACTTTGTCAAATGCTTTTTCAGCATCTATTGAGAGTATCATATGGTTCTTGTTCTTTCTTTTATTAATGTATTATATCACATTGATTGATTTGTGGATATTGAACCAACCTTGCAGCCCAGGAATAAATCCCACTTGGTCATGGTGAATAATCCTTTTAATGTACTGTTGGATTCTATTGGCTAGTATTTTGGTGAGAATTTTCTCATCTGTGTTCATCAAGGATACTGATCTGTAATTCTCCATTTTGATGGGATCCTTGTCTGGTTTTGGGATCAAGGCAATGCTGCCCTCATAAAATGAGTTTGGAAGTTTTCCTTTCATTTCTATTTTTTTGTAACAGCGTCAGGAGACTAAGTATTAATTCTTCTTTAAATGTTTTGTAGAATTCTCCTGGGAAGCCCTCTGGCCCTGGGCTCTTGTTTGTTGGGAGATTTTTTATCTGCTTCAATCTCCTTACTGGTTATGGGTCTGTCCAGGTTTTCAATTTCTTCCTGGTTCAGTTTTGGTAGTTTATATGTCTCCAGGAATACATCCATTTCTTCCAGATTGTCAAATTTCCTGGCGTATAGTTGCGCATAATACATTCTTAAAACTGTTTGCCTTTCTTTGGTGTTGGTTCTGATCTCTCCTCTTTCATTCATGATTTCATTTATTTGGGTCCTTTCTCTTTTCTTTGTGATAAGTCTGGCCAGGGGTTTATTAATCTTATTAATTCTTTCAAAGAACCAGCTCCTAGTTTTGTTGATTTGTTCTATTGTTTTTTTGGATCCTATTTCATTGATTTCTGCTCTGATCATTACGATTTCTCTTCTCCTGCTGGGTTTAGGGTTTCTTTGTTGTTCTTTCTCCAGCTCTCTTAGGTGTAGGGTTAGGTTGTGTATTTGAGACCTTTCTTGTTCCTTGAGAAAGGCTTGTATCTCTATATATTTTCCTCTCAGGGCTGCTTTTGCTGTATCTGACAGATTTTGATCTGTTGTTTCCAATATCATTTGTTCCCATGAATTTCTTCAATTCTTCTTTAATTTCCTGGTTGACCCATTCATTTTTTAGAAGGATGCTCTTTATGTATTTGGGTTCTTTCCAAATTTTCTCTGTGATTGAGCTCTAGCTTCAGAGCATTGTAGTCTGAAAATATTCAGGGAATGATCCCAATCTTTTGATACCAGTTGAGACCTGATTTATGACCCAGTATGTGATCTATTTTGGAGAATGTTCCATGTGCACTACAGAAGAATGTGTATTCTGTTGCTTTGGGATGGAATATTCTGAATATGTCGGTGATGTCCATCTGGTCCAGTGTGTCATTTAAGGCCTTTATTTCCTTGTTGATCTTTTGCTTGGATGATCTGTCCATTTCAGTGAGGGGAGTGTTAAAGTCCCCTACTATAATTGTATTATTGTTGATGTGTTTGTTTGTTTGTTTGCCCATCTGTACCCCAATGTTTGATTTTGTTATTAATTGGTTTATATAGTTGGCTGCTCCCATGTCAGGGGCATAGATATTTAAAATTGTTAGATCTTGTTAGACAGACCCTTTGAGTATGATATAGTGTCCTTCCTCATCTCTTACTATAGTCTTTGGTTTAAAATCTAATTGATCTGATATAAGGATTGCCACCCCAACTTTCTTTGGATGTCCATTAGCATGGTAAATTGTTTTCCACCCCTCACTTTAAATCTGGAGGTGTCTTTGGGTCTAAAATGAGTTTCTTATAGACACAATATTGATGTGTTTTGTTTTTTTATCCATTTCGATACCCTGTGTCTTTTGATTGGGGCGTTTAGTCCATTTACATTCAGGGTAGCTATTGAGAGATATGAATTTAGTGCCATCGTATTGTCTGTAGGTTGACTGTTACTGTATATTGTCTCTGTTCCTTTCTGATCTACTTCTTCTAGGCTCTCTCTTTGCTTAGAGGACCCCTTTCAATATTTCCTATAGAGCTGGTTTGGTGTTTACAAATTCTTTTAGTTTTTGTTTGTCCTGGAAGCTTTTTATCTCTCCTTCTATTTTCAATGATAACCTAGCTGAATATAGTATTCTTTGCTGCATGTTTTTCTCATTTAGTGCTCTAAATATATCATGTCAGTTCTTTCTGGCCTGCCATGTCTCTGTGGATAAGTCTGTTGTCAATTTTTTTTTTAAAGATTTTATTTATTTATTTGACAGAGAGAAATCACAAGTAGATGGAGAGGCAGGCAGAGAGAGACAGAGGGAAGCAGGCTCCCCGCTGAGCAGAGAGCCTGATGCGGGACTCGATCCCAGCACCCTGATATCAGGACCTGAGCCGAAGGCAGCGGCTTAACCCACTGAGCCACCCAGGTGCCCCAGTCTGTTGTCAATTTAATACTTTTACGATTGTATGTTACAGATTTCTCCTGGGCTGCCTTCAGGACTTTCTCTTTGTCATTAAGACTTATAAATTTTACTATTAGATAACAGGGTATAGATCTATTCTTACTGATTTTGAGGGATATTCTCTGCACCTCCTGGATTTTGATGCTTGGTCTCTTTGCCACATTAGGGAAATTCTCTACAATAATTCTCTCCAATATACCTTCTGCTCCCCTCTCTCTTTCTTATTATTCTGGAATCCCAATTATTCTAATGTTGTTTCATCTTATGGTATCACTTATCTCTCGAATTCTCTCCTCATGGTCCAGTACTTGTTTGTCTCTCTTGTGCTCAGCTTCTTTATCCTCTGTCATTTGGTCTTCTAATTCTCTCTTCTGTCTCATTTATCCTAGCATTAAGAGCCTCCATTTTTTATTGCACCTCATTAATAGCTTTTTTGATTTCAACTTGGTTAGATTTCAGTTCTTTCATTTCTCTAGAAAGGGCTTTTATTTCTCCAGACAGGGTTTCTCTAATATCTTCCATACCTTTTTCAAGCCCATCTAGCTCCTTGAGAATCATCATTCTGTACTCTAGATCTGTCATATTACCAATGTCCGTATTGATTAGGTCCCTAGCCTTCAGTACTGCCTTTTGTTTTTTGCGTGTGTGTGCACACATGCGTATGTGTTTGTGGTAAGTTTTTCCACCTTCTCATTTTAGCCAGAGAAGAATATATGAAGGAGAGAATAAAGTACTAAAAGGGTGGCATAGACCCCAGGAAAATGTGCTTTAACCAAATCAGAAGAGACCCCAAATTGTGGGGGGATGAAAGGGGGTAAAAAGAAGTTCAGAAAAAAAAATTTTAGAAGAAAAAATATAAAAAAGAAAAATATATATATTAGTCTGGTGACTAGAACAGGGTCACCCTCTTAATTTGGGGAGTATTTTGGTCTCTTGGAAGAAACTACCTCCCAAATTTTAATGAATGAAAACATATAAGGGTAAACTTGATGAAGGGATGGAATATGACTATAAAGATAATTTTTTTTAATTTGTTAAAAATGAGTTGATAAACCTGAGGGTCTTGAAGGGGTAGGGGGTGAGAGGTTGGGGGAACAAGGTGGTGGTATTACGGTGGGCACGTATTGCATGGAGCACTGGGTGTGGTGCAAAAAACAATGAATACTGAAAAGAAATTTAAAGAAAGGAGTTGATAAGATAAGTTGGTTGGGAGAATAAAGAAAAAAAAAAGTGGATAGAATTTGCTCAGGCTGGAGACTAGAACAATGCCCTGTGCTAGATTTAGGGTATATTTTGATCTATTAGAAGAAGTTGTATCCCAGATTTTTTTAGAAGAAAAAAACCCTATGTGTATACAAAAAATAAAGTAAGATACAATGAAGGATAAATTATGACTATAATAATGAAGGTTCAAAAAAGATTTTTTAATGAAAGGTATTGTTAAGATAAACTAGTTTTAAAAACATCAAAAGAGGAAAGAGTAAAAGTTAAAAAATTTTAGCATAAGAAAAAATAAAATTAAAAAATTTATTAACTTTGCAAGACTAAATAATCATGGGGAGAAAACCATAAATTCCATGCTTTTCTTTCTCCTTCTCTGGAATTCTGCTGTTCTCCTTGGTAAGTGAACTTGGTCTTGGCTGGATTTCCTGCTGATCTTCTGGGGGAAGGGCCTGTTGTAATGATTCTCAAGTATCTTTGCCTGAGGCAGAATTTCACCACCTTTACCAGGGGCCAGGCTAAGAATCCGCTCAGGTTTGCTTTTGGAAGTTTTTGTTCCGTGAACACTCTCCGTAGAGTTCCAGAGGATGGGAATGAAAATGGCAGACTCCCAATCTCCAGCCCAGAGGAGAAGAGAGATCAGGGCCCCACTTCTCAGTGCACCCTCAGAGAAAATGCTCAATCACTCTCATCTCCGTGTTCGCTGGCTGCACTCTGAGCTCACCCAGCCTGTGACCAACTGTCTCTGTCTCTGGCACACAGCCCCGCCTGGAGTCTCCAAACCCCGCAGATCCCTGTGCTTTTCCTGGGGGTGGGGGTGTCTCCCTGGATCTTGTAGGGTCCCTGCTCAAAGAGTAGTGGCCTGACTGTGCCAGGAATCACAGTTTAAGGTAACCCCGAGTTGAGAGCTCACTCCTCAGCTCTATCTCTGTACCAGCTTCCCCACTCTAATACCTGCAAGCTCTGCAACACTCAGACACCCCCGATCCTTCTGTGACCCTACAGGACCTGAGACCATGCTGTCCCCACATAGCTTCACCCCAGCTTAGCCTCTCGAGTGATGTCCCTCAGTGGAGCAGACATTTAAGAGTTCCGAATTTGTGCTCCATTGCTCCACCACTTGCCAGGAGCCAGTCCCTCCCCCCACAGTCTATCTTTCTGTCGCTTCAGATTAACTTCTCCAAGGGTCTTACCTTTCAGAAAGTGGTTGATTTTCTGTTTCTAGAATTGCTGCTCTTCTTCTCTTCAATCTCCTATTGGATTTGTAGGTGTTCATAATGGTTTGATAACCTATCTAGCTGATCTCCTGCTGCCTCATATCATCTCAGCCTGCTAGTTCTCCACCATCTTGACTCCTCTGAATACCCAACTTTTGTATCAACATGGATGGGACTGGAAGAGATTACGCTGAGTGAAATAAGTCAAGCAGAGAAAGCCAATTATCATATGGTTTCATTAATTGTGGAGCATACAGAATAACACAGAGGACATTAGGAAAAGGAAAGGAAAACTGAATTGGGGAAATCGGAGGGGGAGATGACCCATGGGAGACTATAGACTCTGAGAAACAAACTGAGTGTTTTGGAAGGGAGGGGGTGGGATGGGTGAGCCTGGTGGTAGGTATTAAAGAGGGCACATACTGCATGGAGCACTGGGTGTGGTGTATAAACAATGACTCTTGAAACACTGAAAAAATAAAACTAAAAAAAAAAAAAAAAAAAAAAAAAAAACAACAAGCAAACTCTGGGGCAGGAAAAATAATGGTGTCTTTCAGGAGCTGCCACCTGCTGAAACAGTGGCCTGAGACGAGGCTGGAGAGCATTCAGAGGGTGGTTGTACTCTAAGATAGGATGCTTTAAAAATTAGGTAGAGAATATAAAAAGCTTTGGCATCATGCCAACACAGAGTAAGCATTATACATAAAAATGGCATCTGGGGGGCGCCTGGGTGGCTCAATGGGTTAAACCATCTGCCTTCAGCTCAGGTCATGATCTCAGGGTCCTGGGATCGAGCCCCACATCGGGCTCTCTGCTTAACAGGGAGCCTGCCTCCCCCTCTCTCTCTGCCTACTTGTGATCTCTGTCAAGTAAATAAATAAAATCTTTTTTTTAAAAAATGGCATCTGGCACTAGCAAGACTGGAGTACAAATTTGAGGTCATGGTCCTAAGTGTGACATTAACTTTCTTCAGGAGCTTGACAAAGTCAACTAAGTCCCTGGGTCTTCATTTTCCTGTCTGTAAATTAAGGTTAATAAATTGTTCAGTGGTTATGTCTGTGCTTTGGAATCCTATGCAAATATTAAGAAAATATTTTGGAAGCTTTACTGCATGCCAACACCAAGCAGAGTACTGGGTCAGGAACCCTCACTTCCTCAGAATAATTTATAGCACATTCCAGTTAGAAAGTCCTGCTACAGAATGTCCCCAGGCAAGAAAAAACATGAGAGTTCTGTGTCTTCACTTGGGTGGGTAAAGCAAACAAATATTCAGGATTGAAAACCTGTTGGCTGGGACATGCAGTCCTTATAGGGGAGTACAAGTCAACAAGGTATGATATATTGCATCAGCATCCAACAGAATGTTATCAGTCCCAGAAACAGGAATGCCTGGCGTTCTCTTCCCACAGGAGTAATCCCTTCAAGCTGCCACCTTGGGGACTGACTGCAAACACTCCTCTGTCTTCCTGTGGCCTGTTGACAGAACCAGGAAGCCTCCAGGAATAAAAATACTAATTTCCCTCTAAAATGTGGCAACCCAAACTGAATCTAGTCTCTAAAACAGTGCACCACTGGGTATTGACCTCAAAGATACAGATGTAGTGAAAAGAAGGGCAATATGTACCCAGTGTTCATAGAAGCAATGGCCACAATTGCCAAACTGTGGAAAGAACCAAGATGCCCTTCAACAGATGAATTGATGAAGAAGATATGGTCCAAATATATAATGGAATATTATGCCTCCATCAGAAAGGATTAATACCCAACTTTTGTATCAACATGGAGGGAACTCGAGGAGATTGTGCAGAGTGAAATAAGTCAAGCAGAAAAACATAATTATATGGTTTCACTTACTTGTGGAGTGCCACTTCCTGACAGCGCACAGGAAAAGAATGAGGCACAAACAAGTCAGCTGCAAGAGAAAGGGAGCAGGGGCCAAGAGTAGAAAAGACTGTCACCCTGAACAACTCCTTAGTTCCATATGTATTAGATATAGCCAGTAATTAACAAAGTTGCTGGGGCACCTGGGTGGCTCAGTGGGTTAAGCCGCTGCCTTCAGCTCAGGTTATGATCTCAGGGTCCTGGGATTGAGTCCCACATCGGGCTCTCTGCTCAGCAGGGAGCCTGCTTCCCTCTCTCTCTCTCTCTGCCTGCCTCTCCATCTACTTGTGATTTCTCTCTGTCAAATAAATAAATAAAATCTTTAGAAAAAAAGTTGCTGAAGAAGGCAACACATTAATCATATGTCTTGAGGATAAACAAGAAGAAAGGCAAAATATATTCTGGTTAAGCAGTACAGAGTTTATAGTTAAACAAGCACATTTAAAGGGATCATTTAATTAGCCACTGGTGCTCTCCAGGGAAGGAGAGATAATGGAGAAATGAAGCAGGTGGTGTTCCGCCCTGAGCTGGGCATCCCCAGCTTCTCAGCTTCAAGGACGTATATCATCCTCTCCCCCACAGGCCTGTTGCCAGTGTATGTTTTTTTAAAGGCTATATCTAAACATGCTTGGTAACTAGTATAATTTCTCATAAGTTATATTTTAAGTAATATATTGTTCTGAAGAACAGTTACAGTGGAGCATAAGGAATAACATGAAGGACATTAGGAAAAGGAAAGGAAAAGTGAGCTGGGGGAAATCAAAGGGGGAGACAAACCATGAGAGACTGTGGACTCTGAGAAACAAATGGAGGGTTTTGGAGGGGAGGATGGTGGGAGGTTGGGTGAGCCTGGTGGTGGGTATTAAGGAGGGCACGTATTGCATGGAGCACTAGGTGTGGTGCATAAACAATGAATCTTGCAACAATGAAAAAATTAAATTAGATTTAAAAAAACCAGTGACCTAATGGTCCAATGTGATCCTGATTTCCTCCTCCATTCATTCATCAAGCAGTAAGAATTTACTCAGCATCATCAAAGGTACAACCTTCTGTCCCAGACTTCAGAAGCCTAAAGACACAGGTTGCTTTGTTGCAATCTTCAAAGACTCCTTGGTTGGGGTGTCTGGGTAGCAGATGAATGAGAAAGATATTGACTGTGTAATAAACATTGACCACGTCAGCACAATTAAGAATTGAGCTGATTCTTGGCAGACAGTTCTGCATTCTGCTTTTCTTACTTTCCTCTAAGCTCTACCCACATCCTAAATAATTCTCCATGAGCATCATGCTCAATGACTGCTACATCTAGCCACGTAGTGTGCTCCATACTTGCTCACAAAAACTGCCCTGCATAGGGAGGCTTGCATTTATGTGGGGTTAATACCTGAAATACAGTCCTGCTCCTGGGAAACACTGGATCAAATAGAACAAACATGAAATGTCCCCTGCAAAGTTTGGCAGCTACCACGTGTGGGCTGGAAAATGGTTTTCAGCAAATCCTTCACAGCAAGGTCTCTGGGGCCACAACCCTAGGGTGAATGCTGGCTCCAACTCCTACCAGGAATGTGACACTTGGCAGGGTAGCTTAACTCTTTGTGCCTTACTTGTGTCATGAGGACTATGGGGTTATTTTATTAATTAATTAATTATCTGTCTATTTATTTATTTATTTTACATTCAACTTATTTAACACAAAGTGTATATCATTTTCAAGAGTAGACTTTAGGGGGCACCTGGGTGGCTCAGTGGGTTAAAACCGCTGCCTTCGGCTCAGGTCATGGTCCCAGAGTCCTGGGATCGAGCCCCGCATTGGGCTTCCTGCTCAGTGGGGAGCCTGCTTCCTTCTCTCTCTGTATCTACCTGCCTCTCTGCCTACTTGTGATCTGTCTGTCAAAAAAATAAATAAAATTTTTTAAAAAAAGAGTAGACTTTAGTGATTTATCACTTACATATTACACTCAGTCCTCATCACAATAGGTATCCTCCTTAATGCCCATCACCCATTTACCCCTTCCCCCCACCCACCTCCCCTCCAGCAACCCTCAGTTTGTTTTCTGTAGTTTAGAGTTGTTTATGGTTTGCCTCCCTCTCTGCTTTTATTTCATTTTATTTTTCCTTCCCATTCCCTATGTTCATCTCCTTTGTTTCTTAAGTTCCACGTATGAGTGAAATCTTTCACTAACAGACTGTTTCTTTCACTAACAGACTGATTACGCTTAGAATAATACCCTGAAATTTCATCCACATCCTTGCAAATGGCAAGACTTCATTCTTTTGGATGGCTGAGTAATATTCCATTGTATATATATACCACTTCTTTATCCATTCATCTGCTGATGGATATCTAGGATCTTTCCACATTTTGGCTTTTGTACATTGCTGCTATAAACAGCAGGTTTGTATTTGGGGTACATGAGCTCCTTCACATCACTATTTTTGTTTCCTTGGATAAATATCTAATAGTGCAAATGCTGGATGGTAGGGTGGCTGTATTTTTACTTTTCTGAGGAACCTCCATACTGTTTTCCACAGTGGCTGCACCAGTTTGTATTCCCACCAAGAGTGCAAGAGGGTTCCCCTCTCTCAGCAGCCTCACCAAAACTTGTTTCCTGAATTGTTTTTTTAGCCACTCTGACTGATGTGGAATAGTATCTCATTGTGGTTTTGATTTGCGTTTCCCTGAGGATGAGCGATGTTGAGCATCTTTTCATGTGTCTGTTGGCCATTTGTATGTCCTCTTTGGAGAACTATCTGCTCATGTCTTCTGTCCATCGCTTGACTGGATTTTTTGCTTTATGGCTGTAGACCTTGGGAAGTTCTTTATAGATTTTGGATAGTAGCTCTTTATTTGATAAGACAGCGGAAAATATCTTCTCTCATTCTGTGGATGACCTTTCAGTTTTGTTTACTGTGTTCTTCTCTGTGCAGGGATTTATCTTGATGAGGTCCAATGGGTAGAATTTTGGTTTTTCTTCCTGTTGCATCTGGAGATGTGTCTAGGAAGAAGTTGCTGTGGACTGAGGTCAAAAGGGTTGCTGCCTGTTTTCTCTTCTAGGAAAGTGATGGTTTCTTGTGTTACCTTAAGTGCTTCATCCATTTTGAGTTTTCTTTTTGTGTGTAAGAAAGTGGCCCAGTTCATTGGGGAGGATATGTGCTTTGGTGAGTGCTGTGAAGTGTGTAAACCTGGCGATTCACAGACCTGTACCCCTGGGGATAAAAATATATGTTTATAAAAAATAGAAAATTTTTAAAAAAGAAAAAAAAAAGAAAGTGGTCCAGTTTCATTCTTCTGCATGTCACTGTCCAGTTTTCCGAACACCATTTGTTGAAGAGACTGTCTTATTCCCACGAATAGTTTTCCCTGCTTTGTCAACCAGTTGGCCACATAGTTGTGGGTCTATTTCTGGGTTCTCTATTCTGTTCCACTGATCTCTGTGTCTATTTTTGTGCCAGCACCAGACTGCCTTGATGATGACAGCTTGAAGTCTGGCATTGTGATGTCTCCTTCTGCTTTTCTTTTTCAGCATTACTTTGACTATTGAGGGTCTTTTCTGGTTTCATACAAATTTTGGGAATGTTTGTTCTAGCTCTGGGGAAAAGGCTGGGGGTATTTTGATAGAGACTGTTTTTCATTTCTTTGTGTCTTCTTTAATTTTCTCATAAGTGTTTTATAATTTTCAAATCTTTTACCCCTTTGTTTAGGTTTATTCCTAGATATCTTATGGTATTCGATCTAATTGTAAATGGGATTGATTCTTTGATTTCTCTTTCTGCTGCTTCATTATTGGTGTATAGAAATGCAGCAGACTTCTATACATTGATTTTATATGCTGAGACTTTGCCAAATTCATGTACCAGTTCTCGCAATTTTTTGGTGGACTCTTTTTGGGTTTTGACATAGAGTATAATGCCATCTGCAAAGAGTCAAACTTTGACTTCTTCTTTGCCCATTTGGATGCCTTTTATTTCTTTCTGTTGTCTGCTTACCAAGGCTCAGACTTCCAGTACTATGTTGAACAACAGTGGTGAGAGTAGACCTTAGACCTGTCATGTTTTGACCTTAGAGGAAAAGCTGTTTCCCCATTGTGGATGGTATTACTTATGTGTCTTTCCCTTATGGTCTTTAGGATGCTGACGTATGTTCCTTCTATCCCTACTTTCTTGAGGGTTTTTATCATGAAAGGATGCTATCAAATGCTTTTTCTGCACCTGTTGAGAGGATCATGTTTCTTACCCTTTCTTTTATAAATGGGGTGTAGCACATCGATTGATTTGCAGATTCTGGACCACCTCTACAGTCCAGGAATAAGTCCCAGTTGATCGTGTGAATATTCTTTAATGGACCATTGAATTCAATTTCCTAGTTACTTGTTGAGAAATTTTGTACCTGTGTTTGTCAAGGATATTGGTCTGTAATCCTCCTTTTTTTTTTTCATTTATTTATTTTCAGCATAACAGTATCATTATTTTTTCACCTCACCCAGTGCTCCATGCAATCCGTGCCCTCTATAATACCCACCACCTGGTACCCCGACCTCCCCCCCCCCGCTACTTCAAATCCCTCAGATTGTTTTTCAGAGTCCATAATCTCTCATGATTCACCTCCCCTTCCAATTTACCCCAAGCCCCTTCTCTCTAACTCCCCGTGTCCTCCATGTTTTTTGTTATGCTCCACAAATAAGTGAAACCATATGATAATTGACTCTCTCTGCTTGACTTTTAGTGGTGTCTTTGTCTGGCTTTGGAATCAAGGTAATCATTGCCTCACAGAATGAGTTTGGAAGTTTTCCTTCTGTGTCTAATTTTTGGAATGGTCCCAAAAGGATAGCTGTCAACTCTTCTTTAAATGTTGGTAGAAATCCCTTGGGAAGTTATCTGGCTCTGGGCTCTTGTTCATTAGATAGTTTTTGATTACTGATTCAATTTCTTCACTAGCTATGAGTCCGTTCAAATCTTCTATTTCTTTCTGTTTCAGTTTTGGTAGATTATATGTTTCTAGGAATTTGTCCATTTTTTCCAGATTCCCAATTTGTTGGCCTATGGTTGCTCATAATCTGCTCTTATAATTGTTTGTATTTCTGTGGTGTTGGTTGTGGTAACTCCCTTTTCATTTGTCATTTTATTTTGGGGGGTTGTTTCTCTTTTCTTTTGATACACCTGGGTCAGGGATTATCAATTTTGTTCATTCTTTCAGAGAACCAGCTCCTAGTTTCATTGATATGCTCTACAGTGGTTTTTAAAATTTTTCTATATCATTTATTTCTGCTCTAATCTTTATTATTTCCCTTGTTCTGCTGGTTCTAGGCTTTATTTGCTGTGCCCCACCACCACGAACTCCATTAGGTTAAGGTTAAGTTGTGTATTTGAGACTCTTCTTGCTTCTTGAGGAAGGCCTGGATTGGTATATACTTCTCTCTTTTGACCACCTTTGCTGCATCCCAAAGTTTTGGACTTTTGGTCATGTTTTCATGTTCATTTGCTTCCATGTATATATTTTATTTCTTCTTTAATTTCCTGGTGAACCCATTCATTCTTAAGTAGGCTGTTGTTAACCTCTGTGTATTTGTGGTCCTTCCAAAGTTTTTTTCTCATGGTCGACTTCAAGTTTCCTTGTGTTGTGGTCTGAAAATATGTATGGTATGATCTCACTCTTTTTGTACTGCGTGAGCCCTGATTTGTGAGTCAGTATGCCATCTGTTCTGGAGAGTGTCCCATGTGCATTTGAAAAGAATGTGTATTCTGCTGCTTCAGGATGAAAATCTCTGAATAGAACTCTTATGTGCATCTGTCCCAGTGTGTCATTCAAAGCCCTTGTTTCCATGTTGATTTTCTGCTTAGATGTTCTGTCCATTGCTGTGAGTGTGGTGTTAAAGTCCTCTACTCTTATTGCACTATTATCGATGAGTTTATCTAAGCTTGTTATTAATTGATTGATATATTTGACTGCTCCCAAGAGGGGAGTATAAATATTTACAATGGTTAAATCTTCTTGTTGGATAGACCCATTTATTATGATATAGTGCCTTTGTTCATCTCTTATAAACCTCTTCACTTTAAAATCTAGTTTGTCTGATGTAGGTATGGCTACCCTAGCTTTTTTTTTTTTTTTCCATTAGTATGATAACTGGTTCTCCATTGCTTTCAGTGTCAGGGTATCTTTGGGTCTGAAGTGAGTCTCTTGCAAGCAGCGTATCAATGGGTCTTTTTTAAAGAATTTTATCACCATATAATATAGTTTTGGCTGCAGGGTTACAAGTCTGTGAATCATCAGTCTTACACAGTTCACAGCAGTCACCATAGCACATACACTCCCCAATGTCCATAACCCAGACACCTCTCCCTCTCCCCACCTCTCAGCAACCCTCAGTTGGTTTCCTGATATTAGGAGTCTCTCATGGTTTGTCTCCCTCACCAGGCCCATCGTATTTCTTTTTGTCCCTCCCTTCCATCCAAGACCCCCCGCCCTTCCTCCTTCCTCTCAAATTTCTCATATCAGAGAGATGATATGATAATTGTGTTTTTTTGATTGATATATTTCACTTAGCATAATACCCTCTGGTTCCATCCACATTGTGAATGGCAAGATTTTGGATGCCATTTTTGATGACTGCAATATATATATATACATATATATATATATGTATATATATATACATATACACACACACACATACATACACACCACTCTTCTTTATCCATTCATCTGTTGATGTACATCTAGGTTCATTCCATCATTTGGCTGTTGTGGATATTGCTGCCATAAACATTCGGGTGCATGTGCCCCTTTGGATCACTACATTTATATCCTTAGAATAAATACCCAGTAATGCAATTACTGGGTCATAAGGTAGCTCTATTTTCAACTTTTTGAGGAACCTCCACACTGTTTTTTCAGAGTGGTTGCACCAGCTTGCATTCCCACCAACAGTATAAGAGGGTTCCCATTTTCCACCACCTTGCCAGCATCTGTTGTTTCCTGGGTTATTAATTTTAGCCATTCTGAGTGGTGTGAGGTGATATCTCACTGTGGTATGGTTTTGGTTTGTATTTTTCTGACTGCAAGTAATGTTGAGCACTTTTTCATGTGTCTGTTAGCTATTTGGATGTCTTCTTTGCAGAAATGTCTGTTCATGTCTTCTGCCCATTTCTTGATTGCATTCTTTTTTCATTGGGAGTTGAGTCTGTTAAGTTCTTTATAGATTTTGGATACTAGCCCTTTATCTGATATGCCATTTGCAAATATCTCCTCCCATTCTGTCGGTTGTCTTTTGGTTTTGTTAACTGTTCCCTTTGCTGTGCAAAAGCTTTTGGTCTCGATGAAATCCCCATAGTTCATTTTTGCACTTGCTTCCCTTGCTTTGATGCTGTTTCTAGGAAGAAGTTGCTGCAGCTGAGGTTGAAGAGGTTTCTGCCTGTGTTCTCCTCATGGATTTGGATGGATTCCTATCTCACATTGAGTATTCTCGTCCATTTTGAGTCTATTTTTGTGTGTGGTGTAAGGAAATGATCTGGTTCCATTCTTCTGCATGTGGCTCTCCAATTTTCCCAACATCATTTGTTGAAGAGACTGTCTTTTTTCCATTGGACACTGTTTCCTGCTTTGCCAAAAATTAGTTGACCATAGAGTTGGGGGTCCATTTTTGGGCTCCCTATTCTGCTCCATTGATCTATGTATCTGTTTTTGTGCCAGTACCTTACTGTCTTGATGATTACAACTCTGGAATAGAGCTTGAAGTGTGGAACTGTGATGCCACCAACTTTGGCTTTGTTTTTCAACATTCCTCTGGCTATTTAGGGTCTTTTCCGTTTTCCTTAATTTCTCTTTATTCTGTCTTGCTGTTCGTGTAAAGAAATGCAACTGATTCCTGTGCATTGATTTTGGCACTGGCGCTGTACTGAATTCCTGTATGTGTTCTAGCAGTTTTGGAGTGGAGTCTGTTGGGTTTTCCACATAAAGTATCATATCATCTGCAAAAAGCAATAGTTTGACTTCTTTTTTTGCCAATTCAGATTTCTCAATTGATTCCTTAATTTCTCTTTCTTCTGTCTTGTTGTTGGTGTAGAGAAATGCTACTGATTTCTGTGCATTGATTTTATATCCTGACACTTTACTGAATTCCTGTACAAGTACTAGCAGATTTGGAGAGGAGTCTTTTGGGTTTTCCACATATAGTATCATATCATATGTAAAGAGTGATAGTTAGGCTTCTTCTTTGCTGACTTGGATAATTTTAATTTCCTTTTGTTCCCTGATTGGTGAGACCAGGACTTCTAGTACTATGTTAAATAGCAGTGGTGATAATGGGCATCCCTGCCAAGTTCCTGACCTTAGCAGAAAAACTCTCAGTTTTTCCCCATTGAGAATGATATTCACTGTTGGTTTTTCATAGATGGTTTTGATGATATTGAGGTATGTACCCTCTGTCCCTACACTTTAAAGAGTTTTGATCAATGCCATTCCAATCAAAATTCCACCAGTATTCTTCAAAGAGCTGGAGCAAATAATCCAAAAATTTGTATGGAATCAGAAGAGACCCCAAATTGCTAAGGAAATGTTGAAAAACAAAAATAAAACTGGGGGCATCACGTTACCTGATTTCAAGCTTTATTACAAATCTGTGATCACCAAGACAGCATGGTACTGGCATAAAAACAGACACATAGACCAGTGGAACAGAGTAGAGAGTCCAGATATGGACCCTCAACTCTATGGTCAATTAATCTTCGACAAAACAGGAAAAATATACAGTGGAAAAAAGACAGTCTCTTCAATAAATGGTGCTGGGAAAACTGGACAGCTATATGTAGAAGAATGAAACTCGACCATTCTCTTACACTGTACACAAAGATCAACTCAAAATGGATAAAAGACCTCAACATGAGACAGGAATCCATCAGAATCCTAGAGGAGAACATAGGCAGTAATCTCTTCGATATCAGCCACAGCAACTTCTTTCAAGATATGTCTCCAAAGGCAAAGGAAACAAAAGCGAAGATGAACTTTTGGGACTTCATCAAAATCAAAAGCTTCTGCACAGCAAAGGAAACAGTCAAAAAAACAAAGAGGCAACCCACGGAATGGGAGAAGATATTTGCAAATGACAGTACAGACAAAAGGTTGATATCCAGGATCTATAATGAACTCCTGAAACTCAATACACACAAAACAGACAATCATATAAAAAATGGGCAAAAGATATGAACAGACACTTCTCCAATGAAGACATACAAATGGCTATCAGACACATGAAAAAATGTTCATCATCACTAGCCCTCAGGGAGATTCAAATTATAACCACATTGAGATATCACCTTACACCAGTTAGAATGGCCAAAATTAACAAGACAGGAAACAACATGTGTTGGAGGGGATGTGGAGAAAGGGGAACCCTCTTACACTGTTGGTGGAAATGCAAGTTGGTGAGGCCAATTTGAAGAACAGTGTGGAGATTCCTCAAGAAATTAAAAAGAGAACTTCCCTATGACCCTGCAATTGCACTCCTGGGTATTTACCCCAAAGATACAGATGTTGTGAAAAGAAGGGCCATCTATACCCCAATGTTTATAGCAGAAATGGCAACGGTTGCCAAACTGTGGATAGAACCAAGATGCCCTTCAACGGACAAATGGATAAGGAAGATGTGGTCCATATACACTATGGAGTATTATGCCTCCATTAGAAAGGATTAATACCCAACTTTTGTAGCAATATGGATGGGACTGGAAGAGATGATGCTGAGTGAAATAAGTCAAGCAGAGAGAGTCAATTATCATATGGTTTCACTTATTTGTGGAGCATAACAAATAGCATGGAAGACATGGGGAGTTAGAGAGGAGAAGGGAGTTGGGGGAAATTGGAGGGGAAGGTGAGTCATGAGAGACTATGGACTCTGAAAAACAATCTGAGGGGTTTGAAGTGGTGGGGGGATGGGAGTTTGGGGTACCAGGTGGTGGGTATTACAGAGGGCACAGATTGCATGGAGCACTGGGTGTGGTGAAAAAATAATGAAT
Source organism: Mustela putorius furo (assembly GCF_011764305.1). NCBI lineage: Eukaryota > Metazoa > Chordata > Mammalia > Carnivora > Mustelidae > Mustela > Mustela putorius. The sequence goes on along the minus strand of NW_025422005.1, from coordinate 36,602,079 downwards.
ACTGTTATGCTGAAAATAAATTAAAAAAAAATCAGTGAGAATCCCCACACACATTAAAAAAAAAAAGAATGGATGCTGTACATTGTCAAATGCTTTTTCATTTTCAGCATCTATTGAGAATATCACATGGTTTTCATTCTTTCTTTTATTAATGTATTGTATCACATTGAGTGATTTGCAGATGTTGAACTAAGCTTGCAACACAGGAATAAATCCCACTTGGTCATGGTGAATAATCCTTTTAATGTACTGTTGGATCCTATTGGCTCCTATTTTGGTGAGAATTTTCTCGTCTGTGTTCATCAAGGATATTGGTCGGTAATTCTCCTTTTTGAAGGGGTCTTTGTCTGGTTTGGGGATCAAGAAAATGCTGGCCTCATAAAAGGAATTTGGAAGTTCTCCTTCCATTTCTATTTTTTTGGAAGAGTGTCGGGAGACTAGGTATTAATTCTTCTTTAAATATTTGGTAGAATTCTCTTGGGAAGCCGCCTGAACCTGGGCACTTGTTTGTTGGAAGATTTTTGATGACTACTTCAATCTCCTTACTGGTCATGGGTCTGTTCAGGCTTTCAATTTCTTCCTAGTTCAGTTTTGGTAGTTTATACATCTCTAGGAATGCATCCATTTCTTCCAGATTGTCAGATTTGCTGGTGTATTGACACTCATAATATGTTCTTATAATTGTTTGTATTTCCTTGGTGTTAGTTGTGCTCTCTCCTCTTTCATTCATAACTTTATTAATTTGGGTCCTTTCTCTTTTCTTTTTGAGAAGTCTGGCCAGGGGCTTATCAATCTTATTAATTTTTTCAAAGAACAAGCTCCTAGTTTTGCTAATTTGTTCTGCTATTCTTTTGATTCCTATTTCATTGGTTTTTTGCTCTGATCTTTATTATTTCTCTTCTCCAGCTGGGTTTAGGTTTCCTTTGCTGTTCTTTATCCAGCTCCTTTAGGTGTAGGGTCAGGTTGTGTATTTGAAACCTTTCTTGCTTCTTGAGAAAGGCTTGTATTGCTATATACTTTCTTCTCAGGAGCACCTTTGCTGTGTCCCAAAGATTTTGAACAGTTGTGTTTTCTTTTCTTTTTTTCTTTTTATTTCCATTCACTCTTTTAAAAAAATATTTTATTTATTTGACAGAGAGAAATCACAACTAGGCAGAGAGGCAGGCAGAGAGAGAGGAGGAAGCAGGCTCCCTGTGGAGCAGAAAGCCTGATGTGGGGCTCGATCCCAGGACTCTGGGATCATGACATGAGCCGATGGCAGAGGCCCTAACCCACTGAGCCACCCAGGCGCCCCTATTTCCATTCACTCTTTAGTAGGATGTTCTTTAGCCTCCGTGTATTTGAGTTCTTTCCATCATTCCTCTTGTGGTTGAGTTCTCGTTTCAAAACACTGTGGTCTGAAAATATTCAGGGAATGATTCCAATCTTTTGGTACTGGTTAAGAACTAATTTGTGACCTATAGAGTGATGTGATCTATTCTGGAGAATGTTCCATGGGCATTAGAGAAGAATGTGTATTCCGTTGCTTTGGGATGGAATGTTCTGAATATATCTGGGATGTCCATCTGGTCCAGTGTGTCATTTAAAACCCTAATTTCCTTGTGGATCTTTTGCTTAGATGATCTGAACTTTTCAGTGAGGGGACGGTGTTAAAGTCCCCTACTCTTACTGTATTATTGCCAATGTGTTTCTTTGATATTGTTATTCATTGGTTTATATAATTGGCTGCTCCCATGTTAGGGGCATAGATATCTAAAATTGTTAGATCTTCTTGTTGCATGGACCATGATGTAGCCTCCTTCCTCATCTATCATTTTAGTCTTTGGCTTAAAATCTAATTTGTCTGACATAAGAATTGCCATCCCAGCTTTCTTTTGATGTTCATTAGCATGGTAAATTGTTTTCCACCCCCTCACTTTAAATCTGCAGGTGTCTTTGGTTCTAAAATGAGTTTCTCTCAGACAACATATCGATGGGTCTTGGTTTTTTATCTATTCTGATACCCTGTGTCTCTTGACTGGGGCATTCACAGCCCTGTACCCCTGAAGCAAATAATCCATTATATGTTAACTTAAAATAAAACAAGAAAGAAATATTTACATTCAGAGTAGCTATTGAAAGATATGAATTTAGTGACATTATACTTCCTGTAAGGTGACTGTTACTATAAATTGTCTCTGTTCCTTTCTGGTCTGTTACCTCTAGGCTCTCTCTCTGCTTAGAGGACCCCTTCTAAAATTACCTGTAGGTCTCTTTTGTGTTTGAAAATTCTTTTAGTTTTTGTTTTTCCCAGATGCTTTTTATGTCTCTTGTTTGCAGTGACATCCTAGCTGGGTATACTATTCTTGGCAGCACATTATTCTCGTTTAGTGCTCTGAATACATCATGTCAGTCCTTTCTTGCCCGCCAGGTCTCTGTGGATAGCTTTGTTGCCAATTTAATATTTCTATTGTTGTATGTTACAGACTCCTTGTCCTGAGCTCTGTCACTGAGACTTGTAAGTTCTACTATTAGGTGAGAGGGTATGGACCTATTTTTATTGATTTTGAGGAGGGATCTCTGTGCTTCCTGGACTTTGATGCTTGTTCCCTTCTCCAAATTGGAGAAATTCTTTGCTATAATTTGGTCTAATATACCTTCTGCCCCTCTCTCACTTTCTTTTTCTCCTGGGATCCAAATTATTCTGATATTGTTTCATCTCATGATATCACTTCTCTCTCGAATTCTCCCCTCATGGTTCAGTAGTTGTTTATCTCTCTTTTTCTCAGCTTCTTTTTTCTCCATCATTTGGTCTTCTGTACCACTAATTCTCTCTTCTGCCTCATTAATCCTAGCAGTAAGAGCCTCCATTTTTTATTGCACCTCATTAGTAGCTTTTCTTTAATTTCAACTTCGTTAGATTTTAGTTCTTTTATTTCTCCAGAAAGGGATTTTATGTCTTCAGAAAGGGATTCTGTAGTATCATTCATGTTTTTTTCAAGTCCAGCTAACTCCTTGATAATTGTCATTCGGAACTCTTTGAAAACCAATAACCAAACAAACAAAAGCTATAAGCCTGTGTCCAAAGAAAAAGAAAAAGAAAATATAAGCCTTATTTAAATAAAAAAAAATTACAGGAGACAAAAACAACAGCAACAGCAAAACAAACACCATAAGCCTGATTCCAAAGGGGGAAAAAAGACAAAAAGAAAAATTGAAAATAATAGAAAGAAAGAAAGCCTGGTCCTATTTCCACCAGAACTGTACTGATTCTTTGGAGCACTCTATGGTCAGCAGGCTTGGTATAAGCAGGGGACTACATTCATCTTCTGAGGGAGAGACCCAATGTGCTGGCTCACAGTCAGACCTGCCCTAGGACAGATGTCCCTGACAGGAGGAGGGTAGCAAGGTTTGGTGTAAGCATCTCCAGCCAACACTAGGGGTGCTCTGTTACTCACTGAAGTCTAACCATGTTGGTGACAAGGGGGAAAGTGGTGCCACCCCATGTTCTCATCTAGGGGAGGGTATCCCTTGCCTACCACTGTTCAGGAAGCCCTCATAGAAAAGCGAATAATCTCCATTTTGTGTCCTAGGCCTCCATCAGATCCCTGCCCTCACTCACCCCTTTTATGTGCAGGGCTGTTGGCACACTGGGCTCCAGTGCTCTGCATTTAATCTCTGGCATGTGGCTGGGATTCAAAACTCCATTTCTTTTCCTTCCCCATGTGATTTATTTTCTTTATTTACTTACTTCTTTTTTCTTTGTTTTTGGTTTTTGTTTTGGTTTGTTTTTAATTTTTTTAATTCAATTTAGTTAACATATATGTATTATGAATTTCAAGGGTAAAATCAGTACATCATTCTTGTGTATGAAATCCAGGGCTCATTACATCAAGGTCCCTCCTTAATGCCCATCACCTAATTACCCCAACTTCCCAACCACCTGCCCTCAAGCAACCCTTAATTTGTGCTCTATACTTAAGAGTCTCTTATGGTTTGTCTCTCTCTCTGTTTTTATCTTATTTTTCCTTACCATCAGCGCATATGAGAGAAATCACACAGTATTTGTCTTTCTCTGACTGACTTATTTTGCTTAGTATAATAGTTCCATCCACATCATTGTAAATGACACGATTTCATTTCTTTTTGATAGATGAGTAATATTCCATTATATATATATGTGTATATATATATACATATATATATATATACATATACTTTTTCTTTTTTTAAAGATTTTATTTATTTGTCAGAAAAAGAGAGAGTGAGCACAGGCAGACAGAATGGCAGGCAGAGGCAGAGGGAGAAGCAGGCTCCCTGCTGAGCAAGGAGCCCAATGTGGGACTTGATCCCAGGACGCTGGGATCATGACCTGAGCCAAAGGCAGCCGCTTAAGCAACTGAGCCACGCAGGCATCCCCTATATATACTTTTTCTTTATCCATTCATCTGCTGATCTGGGCTCTTTCCATATTTGCACTATTGTGGACATGTTGCTATAAACATTGGGGTACATGTGCTCTTAAAATCACCTTGCATGTATCCTTTGACTAAATACCTAGTAAAGGGTGGCTCTATTTTTAACTTCTTGAGGAACCTCTGACTTTTTTTCCAGAGTGGTTGTACTGCATTCCCAGTACAAGAGGGATTCTTTTCTCTGCATCCTTGCCAACATCTTTTGTTTCCTGAATTGTTAATTATCCCATTCTGACTAGTGTGAGGCGGTATCTCATTGTGGTTTTGATTTGTGTATCCCTAATGAAGAGTGATGTTGAGCATCCTTACATGAGTCTCTTAGTCATTTTTATGTCTTTCTTGGAGAAATGTCGCCACATGTCTTCTGCTCATTTCTTGACAGGATTTCTTGTTTTGGGGGATGTTGAGTTTAATAAGTTCTTTATAGATTTTGGATAATAGTCCTTTCTCTGATATGTCCTTTGTGAATAATTTCTCACATTCCATCTGTTGCGTTTTAGTTTTGTTTCCTTTGCTGTGCAAAAACTTTTTATCCCAATGAAGTCCCAAGAGTTCATTTTTCCTTTTGTTTCCCTTGCCTTTAAAAATGTGTCTAGGAAGACATTGTTGTGGCTGAGATCAAAAAGGTTGCTCCCTTTGTTCTCCTCTACAGTTTTGATAAATTCCTAGCTCACATTTAGGTCTTTCATCCATTTTAAGTTTATTGTGGCATTATGGTATGAGGAAGTGGTCCAGTTTAATTCTTCTGCATGTGGCTGTCCAATGTACCTTCGTTGAAACCATTTGTGGAAGAGACTGTCTTTCTTCCACTGGATATTCTTTCTTGCTTGTCAATGATTGGTTGGCCATAGAGTTGAGGGTCAAAACTCCAAATCCTGGGGTTCCTGGGTAGGTCAGTAGATTAAGGGACTGCCTTTGGCTCAGGTCATGATCCAAGGATTCTGGGATCAAGCACTGCATCAGTCTTCCTGCTCAGCAGGGTGTCTGCTTTACCCTCTGCCTCTGCTTCTCCCTTACCCCACCACACCTCTGCTCATGCATTTTCTCTCTCTCTCTCTCCCTCTCTCTCTCTCTCTCTCTCAAATAAATAAATAAAATCTTTAAAAACAAAACAAAAAAACTCCAAATCTTAAAGGGCCCATCTTAGTGTGGACTTGCTCCCCTGCCCCTGAGGAGGGTCTTCCCATGCTGACACTTCAGGGTTTTAAAAAATCTGTTTTGTAGGAGTGTTGTAGGGAAAACACATAAAGTTCCTTCCTCAGTGTCTAGAATGTATTTAGTAAGCCCTCACTCAATGCTACCTATTACCAAGCATTATGCACCCAGATCTGTAGAGGAAACCTAGGACTAGGGGAGGCAAACCTGGAGTTAAGCCCAGAATTACAACCCAGGCTGTCCCACTTCCCAAGCTCTCTCCACAACTGCCCCTCATGTGCTAAGTACAAAGCTGGTACTGATCCAAGCAAAGGAAGGAGTCAGGCTCCAGAGTCCCTGGGCCTGGGCCAGAAAGGGGTGGTAAGTAAGCATAGAAATGGAGGGAAGTTGAAAGGCATGGGTAACGAGGTTACATACACTTGGGTTTGGACAGGAGCCCAGGACTTAGGGGGAAATGGAGAGAACTGTGGCCCCATGGGTTATGTAATAATTCTCCTGTCACAAGGTCGGCCACAGGAGGAGGGTGTAGGAATAACAAGGTGGATGGTGAGGAACAGGGCAGGAGGAAAAGCTGCCTTCCAAAGAACTCCTGACAAAAACATCTTGTTTTCCTTTCAGAGTTATGGGCTTGGAGTCAATTTGGGTAAAGAGAATCAGGAATAAAGTGAAGCTGAGATACCTACTTGTCCTCCTCAGATGTGCTTTCATATGCTCTCCATGAGCAGTCAGTGCCTATCCCTCTCCCTAACACTCTTCACCTGGTGAATTCCTATTCACCCTTCAGGATCCCATTCTTGTTATTAGTTGTCTCCTTCCTAGGTGGGCCCACCCCCTTATTCATTCTTTCAGTACAGGCCTTATCATGTTTTCCTGTACTATGTTACTTCTCTGCCTTTACCTCCCAGAATGTGAGCTCAGAAACATTTGCTGAGTGCGGAGTGAGTAAATGCGTAACTGAATGAGCATTCCAGGGAGGACCTTGGGAAAGGGATAATTACCCCCTTACAGAAGGAGAACCTGAGGCACAGAGAGTATGACTGGCCGGCTTCATATGTCATGAGCGAGCCCTGTACTGGGCCTCCTGAGTGTGAGGCCAGGGCTCTGCCAGCAGGCATAGTCAACCCAGATCACTGAATTGTGGAGTTCGACAAGTGTGGGGAATAATGCAGAAGCAGTTGAGACAGACAGTTTGGAAACCCTGACTCTAACCCCAGCTAACACTCTCAATGGTGGTTTTCCTCTGGTCACATGACCTTAGCTTTCTTTAAGTGTTTTCCTCTCAGAAATGGGATAATAATCAAACCAAACCCACTTCCTGAACATTTGGTAAGCTAGACTGTGAAGTTTTTGTGCTCAGGATTCATGTCTGCTGTCAGGATTCATGTTTGCTGGCAGCTGTGTCCCAGCATATAGCCCCTGCCTCGCACAGAGTAGGTGCTCCTAAAATATTTGTTGAGTAACAGGGAGAAGAGCCAAGCGGGAATGTACCCAGCCATTATGGCTGTCTGCTGACAAAGCTTTCCTCCCACAGTTTCCCATTAACATCCTCACAGTTAATGAACTCTAGAAGTCCAGTCTAAGCCCTGCCCTCAACCTTCACCCTCCCTCCAGGTGGGCAGGGCAATCCTCCCCTGACTGTCTGGGCTGGGATGCTCAGGGGAGGTCCCCAACAGTCAGGGAGAGTCAGTGATCCAGCAGCACCTGCACCATGAGTGCCTCTGTGCTGAGTGTCACCAGAACCCTGGGCAGTGTCTCTGGGCTCCTGCAAGTGGCCTCCGTGCTAGGGCTGGTTCTGCTGCTGCTCAAGGCAGCACAGCTGTACCTGCACAGGCAATGGCTGCTCAGAGCAGTCCAGGAGTTCCCGTCCCCTCCTTCCCACTGGCTCTTTGGGCACATGCATGAGGTAAGAGAGGCTGGAGGGGAGTGGGAATGCTGGGCGTCCAGGGCTTGGAGCATCATCTTGGTCAGCAGATGCATCCCACATAGGCTTCTCATTTGACTAGCACATGTGCCTTAGGGGAACACCCAGCTTACTGCTCAGATCTTGGCTCCTCATTCCATCCCAGGAGCTCCCTTCTGGAAGGAAGCCTTTGATGGTGCCCTCAGGCTGGTCTCACCCTCTTTCCTTAAGTAGATCTGCAGGCTGTAATGCAGTCCTGCCCTGCCGCTTCCTGAGTGTGCACCGGAGAATGTGGTAAAAATAAGTCAGCTGCAAGAGAAAGGGAGCAGGGGTTGACAGTAGAGAAGACTGTCGCCCCAAACAACTCCTCAATCCCATGTTTATTAGAAACAAGATAACAACTAACAAAGGAACAGAAGAGGGTTATACATTAACCATATGCTTTGTAGATGAATAGAAAGAATATAGTTATACATTGATTTCAAATCTTATAGATAAGCAAGGCGAGTGGGATATATATGTTTAAGCAGTATAGAATTTATAACGGAACAAGCACATTTAAGGGGATTATCTTGATAACTGATTAAGGGTAGGTTGTCCCTAGGCAGGGAATAACATCCAAAAATGAAGCAGGCGGTGTTCCACCCTAAGCGGGACCAGGCATTCCCAGCTGCCCGGCTTCCAAGACGTAAATCATCCTCTCCCCCAGAGAACTGTTGCTAATGCATGCTCTTCTTAAGGTAACATTTAGGAATGCTTGCCAGGCTAGTTCAATTTCTCACGGGTTATATTTTACGCACTACTTTGTTTTGAGAGACGGTTACATGGCACCTTAACGATGATGGCTGTTCCTTCCCGTGTCTTCCCCCTCCTGAGGAGCCCCAGCTCCTCTCTCAGAACACCCTTCCTGATCCTTCCCTGCCTTGGCTACTCAATCCCATCCTCGAAGCCTAGCCCTGAGCTGCTTGGGAACACAGACAGCAGAGGGGTTCACAGCTTATGGAGACCATAGACAGGAATCAGGCGTCAGGTCCCTGGAAAATAGGCTCACCTGCCAGATTGGGGTGTCATGTCGAGTGCAAGGAACCAACCAGCTTGGTTTGCCTGAGACTATGAGATATTCCAGACTGGTGATTTCAGTGTTAAAACCCTGACAAGTTACTGGCACTCATGAGAGAGAAGTTTTCCAGGATGGGGCAGATAGAGTATTGACATTGAGTTTCACCATTAAAAGAATCTGTTTACCTCCTAGTTCTCCTTCCCCAACCACAGTACTGTGGGCTCCTTGGGCTAAGGATGTCACCCCCTTCCAGTACCCAGTTACCAGCACAGAGCTGACCCCAAGAGATGCCTGAGCAGGTTATGGAATGACAGAGGAAGGAGCAGCTTGCAGCTAGATTGGAGATGGTACTTACTCTCCAGCTCTGTCAGTACTGGTCCTTCAGCAGGGGAATCAGTAAGTGGGGGCATATGAGGAGGGGCTGTCTTGTGCTGTGTGGATTGAACAAGCCTAGCCCGGGGATGTTGCTGAGGAGGCCAAGCAATTTCAGCTGAATGGAGCCAAAGACAGAAACTTCACATCAGCCACAAGGAGACAGTCATAGGCCAGTTTCTTCATGCAGATTATTGCACTGATGACTTCCAGTTTGTCCATTTGGAGAAATTGTGACCTTTTGTTAGATGCAGTTGTCACCTTTCTGAGCTAGGATTTGACCTAAGCAACCACTAACATTTCTTCCACTGACTCCCATTACATGGATGGTATGGAGACTGTGTAAGCACGCAAGTTCTACTTCCATAACTCCTATTCCCCCATGCACAATCAGCCCTCAGCTTCTGCTGGCCTAATATATTGTAGCCAGTTTTTTTTTTTTCCTCCTACAAATCTGAGACTTCATTTATTTGATACCTCTGTTATTGGCTAAGTTAGGGATCATAACTCCTATTCCCCTGTGCACAATCAGCCCTCAGCTTCTGCTGGCCTAATATATTGCAGCCAGTTTTTTTTTTCCTCCTACAAATCTGAGACTTCATTTATTCGATACCCCTGTTATTGGCTAAGTCAGGGATTAGATTGCCATGTGCAGTAGGTTAAAGCTAATCTTTCAGGTGACAACTGACAAGTGAGAGAGGAAAGCATACGGGCTCTGAGCCCAGCTACCTGGATTCTACCCTAGCTCTGCCACATACTTCAAATACTTGCTCTATCCTTCTGTTTCCTCATCTGTAAAGTGGGGATGAAGATGATGATGATGAGTATAGTCCTGTGTGAGTTATACTGATCTCCGAATGTCACCTGGCACAGATTAAGGTCACAGTTATTCTCTACTTATAAAAATTAAATATAATGGTAATGCCCAAAAGGACAAGCATGTTTTTAGGTTACCAAACCTGCACTAAATAGGGCTGAAATCAGTCAGGAACCATGAAAGGGGAACTCTTGTTTGGAAATCCATGACTGAACAACTTCATCTTTTCCCAGATCCTCCCCCCTGTCTTGGAGACCACAGGTCAGCACAGCCCACAGCACCTGACAATTGATTGCCTGTACTGACCCTTTATTTTCTGTCCATTGTCATGGTATCCTACTTTGGGGACATTTTTATGACCCCACCTCCCTTGAGGAACCAGGTTAAACAGCTGTCATGGAGCACTTCCTGTGTGAGTGGCCACAGCTTAAAAGCCAGTAGACACTGAGTATCATCCTATAGAGTTACTGCCACTGAAACTATGGGCACCATCTCCTCTACAAGAGTCTGACCTGGCCTTGGCCACACCTGCTCAGGATGAGATGGCTGTCCCAAGCAGTTGGTCTGGAAAGCTGACAGACCAGTGGGTGTCAGAGTGACCCAGAGAGAGAGGAACTACCAGGCAGAACACCATCTAGTTCCTTGGGGTCCCCAGAGGAACTACTGACACAACCCAGGAGCAGGAGTTTCTGGAAGCCAACTGGTCTTGGAGAGCAAGCAATTGGAAAGGAGGCAGGCAGCTGTGCTGAAACAGGATTCCCCAGGAGCACCTGCAGCACAGGTTTGAGGAACCCTGGAGGATGAGGTAACATAGCTTCATGGTAAGAGGCTCCCACTATGCAATCCCTGCACTGGATCCAAGGAAAAGGGCAGCCGCAGCGATAGACATGACCTGGGAGCACAGAGAAGCCTCTTTAAGTCATTGGACATCACATCTCAGTATAAGCATGATTGACTTCCCCACCTCTATTCCCATTAGAGCACAAGTTCCATGAATCTGGAATCCCTAACAGAGCCTTGCTCATCAGAAACATTTCCAAACTCCTAATCACTGCCGATATCCAGAGCTATCTTCCTGTGGACATCCTACCCTCCACCCCCTCTCTAAGCACTGGACCTAAAGAGGAAGCAAGGTTTTATTGATTTGTCTTTCCCTTGGTTACAGCTCCAAAATGGTCAGGAGCTACAAGAGCTTCAGAAAAGGGCAGAGAAATATCCATGCGCCAGTCCTCGCTGGCTATGGGGGAGCAGGGTTGGCCTCATAGTCTATGACCCAGACTACATGAAGGTGATCCTGGGGCGATCAGGTGAGTGCAAACCCACTTGTCTGTTGGAGTGGTTCTTCCCTCTTGGATACATTCCTGGGGTACTGTGACATTTCAGGGGAGACTGTTGGCTCAGTCATAAATATCTGATCCTCTACCTGCCATTCTTCTAGCCAAAGAACCCGCAGAAACCCAGATACAGTTACTCAATTTGAAAGTATAAATATGTGTAAGAAATTACCTCTTTTGCTTTCTCCTTCCTTCTTTCCTTCCTTCTTTCCTTCTTTCATTTCTTTCTTTCTTTTTCTTTCATTCTTTTTAAATTTCCTTCCTTCCTTCCCTCCTTCCCTTCTTCCTTCTTTCCTTCCATCCTTCCTTCCCTCTCTCCTCCTTCCTTCCTGCTTTCATTCTCTCCTTTCCACTTTTCATTCTTTCCACCTTTGATTCTTTCCTTCTTTCTTTCTAACGTTCTTCACCACAATGGTGTGATCCCAGAACTCAAGACAATTTCTTATTCATGATGGCTTGCGTGGAACCCCGATCTGTTGCCTGTGCTGCCATGTGGAATGCCATGTGGAATGACTGAGCCACCACAAAAAAATCAAAAATCAAAAAAGAAATCAAAAAAAGTAAGAAAACAAACAAACAAACAAAACAAACAAAAAACCCACTGAACAAGCTACTGTCTTCTCACTAGCACTGAGGACAGAAGCTATATTTCTTAGTGATTGAACTTCCTACTCCCTAGGGCTCTGTGGTGGGACACTCAGTCTGCTTTCCCGAGCCTATAGTAACTATCAGGAAAGACAGAGAGTCCTGGTTGGAAGGCAAGTGGGACGTGGGTTGACACAAACTGTCAACTGACAATCATCAGGAAGGGATGGGGGACAATGGTCTAGACCCCAGTTATCTCCTGGGGGCAGCCTGTCTTCGTTGGTCACCTCCAGTTTCCTGTAATGCCTTTCTTACTTTCAGACCCAAAGTCCAATAGTTCCTACAGATTCATGGCTCCCTGGATAGGTAAGTATATTTAACAAGGACTACAGTTCACCTTCTGCTTAGGTTGCCAACAAATATCCATTTGACCCAGACAAATACGAGGTGACCAGCACCACAGTCACTCCATCAACTCTGAATTGAGCTTCCTCTCTCTTCTTCAGATAAAAACCTCACCCCTTCCTAATGGAAGGGGAGCTCTCCTGCAGCTCATTTTCTCCCACATCACTTCTCAGTCCTCCATAATGATCTCAGACTAACTTTTCATTGAAGTCCTCCATTAACCAGTGCTGCTCTGTTTCAACCTCAATCTCACAGCTGTGCACCAGGGTTTGGGAAGTCCCCTTCCTGACATGCACTGTCCTTTCCTGCCTTGCCCAGGATGCCCTTCTTCTGACACCCTGGGTATCTCCCCAGTTGTCCCCAGTCAACTCTTGAGAGGTTCCTTCCCCACCCCCCACATCCATTGTGGTCCAGGGTATGGTTTGCTCCTGTTGAATGGGCAGACGTGGTTCCAGCACCGGAGAATGCTGACCCCAGCCTTCCACTATGACATCCTGAAGCCCTATGTTGGGCTCATGGCCGACTCTGTCCAAGTGATGCTGGTAAGTTCAACCCCTGCTCACCTGCACACTCAAAGTCCACTCTGTGTCCCTCAGACATCCATTAGACATGGCCCCTGGATTCACCCATTTATACCATACTATGAGATAGGGCCCCCTGAGGACGGATGGGATGGGGAAACACCCAGGCACCATTTTCATCCACTCTTTGCTCACTGCCCACAGGAGAGATAGTCATGGTGAATAAAGGGTCTCTTCTTGTCCCACTTCCATGTCTTTGACTGGACAGGAAGAGTAGTCAATGCCCCTAGACAACAGGACAAACTACCCCTGGCTAGCCTGGACAGTAGCAGCTTCAGTGGCAAGGTGGACATCCAGAAATGTCACTCAGGTGGGCTCTGGGTTGTGACTGAGGGCTTCTGATGGGATTTTAACCACTCCATGGAGGGAAATGGAGACCAAGTCTCTACCCTCCGGGGCTGGGCCTTGCCATAACATCACCTCTGAGCCTGACCTTATTTCTCACACACTGTGCTCAGCTGACATTTGTTGAATAGGACGAACTGAAGTCCCTGATATCCCTTCTTCAGAAACCCCAGTCTTAGTTCCTTGATCTTTCCTTTGCCTTGACCCCTGCTCCCTAAATTGGGACTTCACCTGTTTTTCATGTGAACATCAACCCAAGACACAAAATGTTGCCCCTTAGTTCCCTGAGAAACAATTTTTTCTGTTCCTCTAAAAGGTGGTTACCACCAAACTTCTAAGTCAGATGGTAAGAGATCATGATTAATTAAATAACAATTAACTTTCTCAGACTACATTCTGAGAAAATATTACAAACACATGTCTCTATGGTCCTAAGCTGATGAAACACAACTGCATTAGAAAGTGAGGACATCACATCAGAATATTTGGAGAGGCAGATACAGCTTCTAGCCTTGTCAGCATGGGCCTTCTGGAGGAGTAGCGAAAGATACATGTGTCCCTCTACCACAGGGAAAATGGGAGGAGCTCCTCAGCCAGAACTCATCTCTGGAGATCTTTGGACACATCTCCATGATGACTTTGGACACCCTTATGAAGTGTGCCTTCAGCTACCAGGACAACCAACAGGCAGATAGGTCAGTGAAATCCTTAGTTGCAGGGTCCTATTTCTTACCAACTGGGATGGACTATCTGAAAGGCAGTTAGCACAGCTTGGATGTTTACCAGTCCAAAGAGTCACATTCTGCAGAGAGCCCCAGGCCACAGTCAGATTAAGCCCATGCTAAGCCTTCATTAGGCACAGACCCTGCTTCCTGCCCCAGGAAGAAACCTGGACGCCCATGACCCTCATAAAGGGCTAAGAGTCTCGAGGGTATAAGAACGACATGACAAATGCCTAGAGTTGCCTGTCCCGTTAATTGAGGAATGCTCCATACACAGGACCACCACACTCCAGGTCACATGCCTCCCTCCATCCAGTCCATTCTGCATCCTCCCTTTTCAGGTACTCCCAGTCCTACCTTCAAGCCATTCGGGACCTGAACAACCTGGTGCTTTCCCGGGTAAGGAATGTTTTCTACCAGAAAGACATCATCTACAGGCTGACCACTGAAGGCCGCTGGAACCACCGGGCCTGCCAGCTTGCTCATCAACACACAGGTTGTATCTGCCCTCTGGGAAGCTCCCCTCCTTCATCAGGCACATCCCAAAGGGACTGGCCCTGACCCTCAAGCTGAGTCCTGCCCCGGGCTGCCCAACCAGGACCTGGGAAGTTCCCACCCACCCGGGAACTCCTCTGGTGCAGGGGTTAGGGTGCCAGGTGCTATGCAAGCAGCTACATATGTCACCCCATGGGTGAAGGCTGAATGAGAGCCCCTGCCAGCAGCATTCAAGCAGAGCCTCCTTGGGCTGTGCCGTTGAGGGGAGTAATGGCCTGCAAGCACCTGGTGCTAGAGCTCCCACCTCAAGAAACACACCCACTCCCACACTCCTCCTGATCCACCTGGCACCCTGACTGGGGCTACTGTGAGTGTCTGTGTCTCGGCACCCAGAGCATTCAGCTCTGCCTGGGAACACTGTTCTGGACAGACCGAGTGATCAAGCTGAGGAAGGCTCAGCTGCAGGAGGAGGGAAACCTGGAGAAGGTCAAGAGCAAGAGGCACTTGGACTTCCTGGACATCCTCCTCTTTGCCCAAGTGAGTGTGGCAGGAAGGGCCTGAGGCTTAGCTCACAAGTGAGGAGGAGGGGGTCAAACTCAAACCCTGCCCTCTCTCCATGTCTTCCCAGATGGAGAATGGGAGCAGCTTTTCTGATAAGGACCTCCGTGCGGAAGTGGACACCTTCATGTTTGAGGGCCATGATACCACAGCCAGTGGCATCTCCTGGATCCTCTATGCTTTGGCCACACATCCAGAGCATCAGCAGAAATGCCGGGAGGAGATCCAGAGCCTCCTGGGGGACGGTGCCTCCATTACCTGGTGAGTGCTCATGAGACAGGAGGCATTTTCCCCTCAAGTAGAGAATTCCCTGGTTGTCAGGACCTTGCCTGCCCTTCAGGGACAGCTTTGTTTTAGGGGCCACCTGGACCAGATGCCCTACACCACCATGTGCATCAAGGAGGCACTGCGACTCTATGCACCAGTTCCAAGTGTTGGCAGAGAGCTCAGCAAGCCCATCACCTTTCCTGATGGACGTTCCTTACCCAAAGGTGTGAACTTCCCCAGTCTCCCTCCATAAATACTTGACAGGAATGTGTGCGAGGTCAGAAATCCACATGTTCTGGGCCATTGGTGCATGTCTTTCAGAGTCATTTCTCCCTCAAGAAAACCAGTATTTCCTGTTGTTCAGATGATGTATACGGTATGATTCCCACAGAGTTTAATCCAAAAAACAAATACATGACAGCCTCTGAATGTAGCTTTGGGTTTTGACCTAATATTTTCATACTATGAGATTTGAGTGCATGAGAGACCATAAGGCAGAGCAGGGAGATAGGCAGTCTTTCCTTATAGGGTCTGAGAAAGATCAGAGAATTCACCATCATGGCTCAGATCGTCCAGTCTCCAGGGAGCCCTCAGGATGATGGCAGAGAGTAGCGATGACCAGATCTGATATTTCTGCCATGGCTGGAAGCCACTGTTCGGCTCCCCTCTACTCTGAATCCCAGCCCTGCCACATCCTAGCTGGGTAGTCAGAGTCAAGTTGCTCAGCCTCTCTGAGGCTCAGGTCCCTCATGGAACAATGGAGATGTGAGCCTTCACTGGAGGGTTGTTGTGAGTATGGAGGTGTTCATGGATATTCCCCAAGGGCTCATGGATGGTACTTGATGTGAGTTGTCCCATGAGTTGCTCCAAAAAGTAAGCCTCTAGTTCTTCCCTGCTTTTCAGCCTGGTCATGGTTAATCTACCAACCTGTGCACACATGCATACCTCTCCTGCAATGCTGTCATTCCATTCACAGTGATAACAAAGGCTCTCACGATGCGTGCCAAGTTGTATGTGGATGCACCTGGGCTCCACAGGCATGTGTGATCAGTCTTCTTTCTTCTGCCCCACAGGATTCTTAGTGACGCTCTCCTTTTATGCCCTTCACCATAACCCAAAGGTGTGGCCAAACCCAGAGGTATGATGACCTTGGGAGGAGGACGTGGGATGACCTCTCCAGACCAAACTCTCTTCCTGTCCCACCTCTGGGAGTGCTGTTCCTTGGATGATTGGAAGGAAGGGCTTGACCACACTTGTACTGGCTCTGGTGCTCCCTCTTCAGGTGTTTGACCCTTCCCGGTTTGCAACAGATTCCTCTCGCCACAGCCATGCTTTCCTGCCCTTCTCAGGAGGATCAAGGTGAGGCACTTGTACCAGGACAGGAGGAGGGGTGGCTGAGGCTTGTGACCTGCTATATTTATGTGGGTTTCTGTAGATATGTCCTGGCATGTTGGAGTGCTGGGAGGGAGGTTTGGGTCTCTATGCAAAGAAAGTTGGTAATCATTGAACGCCATGGGGACTTTGAACCATTGCTCTTACACAATCTCCATCCACAATTCAGTATCAGTGGGTGTTCCATAGCTCAGGGTATTCTTGTGAGTTTTTCATTTTATGAGTATGACTCTACAGAATTAGATTTTCTCACATGTTATTTCCAAGTGTTGTCGATATCAAAGTCAGGAGTGAATCAAAAGATTTCTTTTGCACGCATTCTCAAACCAGGCTTTTTTACTCAACTCCCCATTCTGCCTCCACACTGCACCATTGACTACATTGCATGTGTTTCCATACTCAGCTTCCTGCATGCCTCAAATATTTCAGCCATACACAGGAAATGTTCCTACTGTCTCTTAGGGGCTTCATAAGATACTTGACTAATCTGTGTTGTTGCTATATTTTCACCAACCAAATGAATTATTGACTCTATGGTACTGGTCATGTACACTTGACAATTTTCCTAGTTGTTCAATCGGTACATCTAAACTGGGCTCTACATACCTTAAGATTACATTTAGAGTCCAATCAATCAAATGGGCAATTATTTAAAAAATAGGACATTAAACTGCTTTTGGGAGAAAATCCAGTTTGTTGTATATATACGAAATGTGGCATTTGAAGGTTACTTGGTGTGTAAAATGTAAAGCACACATGAGGTGGCTGTTCAGTGGGATGACTATTATCCAGAGTGGCTGCTGTGAAATCCTCCAATGCTGCTGAGAGTGTCCTATAAATAGTAACTGCAGGAAACGTTGTAAGCAGTTACTAGAAAAATGTTATTTTCCAAATACAGGAATCTGTCAATCCTTCACATACAGAGTGAACCCAATTTCACACAACGTCTTTAATCAAATTGTGCTTCCAAATACTGGCTCCAGGATTTGTTTCTCACTGGAATTGAGTCCTTCCTCCTAGACATTGGTGCAAATCATGTGGCTGCCAGTAGTGACAGGAGAGGTGTAGACAGCTCAGGTCCTAGCTCAGAATTAATGGTTACTCATATTTTATTCCATTCAAGGTGGGTTTTTTTTTTCAGTTCAGTAGACACCATTCAGTTTTAAGACTGCCTATTAAGTCTGTCTCTGTGTGCCAAGTCCTCTGTTATGAGATGGCATTGTGCCCTTGCCTCCAGGAGTTCACAGTCAAGAAATTAATGCCTCCACTCAAAAGAGACTGAGTTTCTTCCCTCCCTTCTTCCTTCCTTTCTTCCTTTCTCTCACTTTCTTCTTTCTTTCTTTCCTTCCTTACTTCCTTCCTTCCTTCCTTCCATCCTTTTCATTAACTCACTCATTTACTAATTGACCCAACTGTAGGAAACTCTATGTTCCTGGCACTGTCCAACTCTGGAAAGTGATGTGTCCTTGAGTAAAGTATTAGGGTGATGTCAGGGTCCAGGAATGATGAGGCACAGTGGGCAGAGGTGGGGGTGAGGGCAGGCTGGCATTGCCCTTAGACTTAAGCATGTGACAGGCAGAGGTGGAGGGAGGGCATTCTCTTGGTTCTCCTCAGTGGGAGCTGAGCTGGGAAGAGGAGGAGTTGAACAGGTGAAAAGCTGAGATAGCCAACAACCGAGAGAGGACTTTGATGTCAGCTGAGGCATGTGGACATGTTGTACCTGTGATGGAGGGCATGGGAGGCTCTGAGCCTGGCTGGGGCTTCAGGAGAGGAAGTGGAGGCAGGAAACAGAAAAGTCTGGGTGAGGAGGTAGGGGGATGGCAAGCAGAGACATTTCTGCAGTAGAATTGGAAGACTATAGCAGCTGGTTAACTGAGGGGCCGAAGGGGAGGCAGGAGTCTGGGCACAACCTGGCAAGCAGATGGTGCAGCAAGTTGAGCATCACTCAGGCTCTGCCCCTGCAGAATATTCTCTGTGCCACACTGACTTCCTTACCCAACTCTGCCTTGTCCTTACTCTGAGGATCTGGACCCCTGTGTGCCCCAGATGGTTAGGGCCTGAAGGATGGCCCAGCCCACCACCTCTGGTGCCCTGTCCTGCTCTGCATTGTGAAACCAGAAATGGCATGTGCAGAGTGAACAACTTAATAATTAATTGTTTTACTGATCCCTTGACTTGGCCCTGAGGCTCAAGGTGCTGACATTCTTGTAACGGGATTTCAGGCCTACTGAGAGCACAGATAGGAGTAGGAGCTAATCCTGGAAGAGTGTAGGCTTTGTCAAAGGTCAAAGAGAGTGAAATGAGCAATGGTACGTACATGTAGAGATGTGCATGTGTCTTGAGGAAAATGGATCTAGGCTGGACCCATGCAGGAGGGCCCTGAAAGTGCTGTTTCTGGCAGGGGGTTTGATGCCACTTCTCATTTCCTTTTCCCTCCCTAACCCAGGAACTGCATCGGGAAGCAGTTTGCCATGAACGAGATGAAGGTGGCAGTGGCCCTGACCCTGCTCCGCTTTGAGCTGGCACCAGATCCTTTCAGGGTCCCTGTTCCCACTCCAAGAATTGTGCTTATGTCCAAGAATGGGATCCACCTGCATCTCAGGAAGCTCCTCTAACTCTTGTGGGGCCAAGGGCGAGCCCCAAGGGCCTCCTGCATGCCATCATGTCTTCCTGTCAGTCTCTCCTGTCTGCTGTCTTCTGCCCACTTCCTGCTTTCACTCTGCCCACTGCCAGCCTCCTGCTCTCCTCCTCTTGTGCATCAGACTGTCTGCCCTTCTCCATCTCACCCTTTCCCAAGATTTCTACCTGTTTGCCCGTTACCTTTCTCCTACCCAGCTGTAGCTCTGACTATCCATGTAAGTCATGATCAGCTGCCTGTCCCCCAGGCTGTCTGCTCTCTCCCTGTTGCTGTTCCTGTCTGCCTGGTTGTGTGTTCCTTGCTGCTTAACTGCATTAAACAGGCTTGGTTCCTTAAAGGAGCACAAGCTGATGATCTTGTTGCTTAGGAGATCATAAATAGGAAATGGGTCTCCCTGGCACAACAAAGGTATTACAGAACCTCTAAGGGATAGTCTCTTCTCTTGTATTTTCTACCTTCTAAATGTCTGCTCTTAAGGCTATTCACTGAGAGGCCTCCTCATTTATCAAGGAAATATGCTGTTCTTAAATGCAATTGATTACAGATGCTAACAGTACCCATGAAATTTTTGGTGCAACATCTAGACTTTTGTTTAATTGAATAATGGGGACTCCAGCCAATCCAAGTTGACACATAATGCTACCCATCACAGTCACCATTTGTCCTCTTATCATTCATACATTCCATTAAACCATACTCTGAAAATTAAGTATAATAAAGTCACACGTCTACCAACTAACCTTTACACAATTGAATGTGTGTTGATCCTTTTCCCCAACCAGGAAGCAGTCATTTGAGGGTATTCTCTCTTCTCCCTGAAATCCTGTGACCTACATGCTATGATAGAAAGTTAACTATTAGTACCACATGTCTGGTTTCTGTGCAGGATATAAGACAAGAAAGAAAAATTCTGACATGCATGTGCACACATGCATAATCATTTTCATAACAAA
Source organism: Mustela putorius furo (assembly GCF_011764305.1). NCBI lineage: Eukaryota > Metazoa > Chordata > Mammalia > Carnivora > Mustelidae > Mustela > Mustela putorius. Next base: position 36,582,046 of record NW_025422005.1, on the reverse strand, counting down.
GCAGGAAAATGTTAGAAATAATTACCCTCTTTATTTCTATAACCTAGGACATGACCATCCTTCGCATTTATAACAGCCTTCTTCCGCTACCCATTCGGTTGTTTGTCCTGTGAAAGCACCTCAACTGACTGTGCTTTTTGCCTGGTGCCATGACCCAGACCCTCACTCTTAAAGTGCCTGAACCATTACTAGTCTTGCCTGAATTGGGCTGTGCATTTTACCATTTACTTTCATGACAGATCAAGGTAGTTCTATGAGATGCCCATCTGTTTCCTCCATTTTTTCTCACCTTTATGGTAAGGAAACTGACAATTTCCCCCTTGGTAACCAGAATCAATCCGGTACAGTCACTGCTTCTGAGTTAGACCCATGTGGAGCCCAAAGTGTCCAGAGTTATCTTCATGTAGTCATTCTTGTGTCTCCTGGTGGAACCACTCCTACTTTTGGAGTTGAGATCACTAGGACAACATAACATAAGGTTGCAGTGATAAGTATTCCCAGTTTTGTTGGTCAAATCACTGGGGATAAAAATGAGTGGTGTTTCTCCTATTTCCACCCCTTGAGTCCTGGGTGGGAGAGTCCTGGCTATGAGAGACACAGCACCATATATTGGACATTGATTTAAAGCAGACACAGCTTCCTGGAGAACCTTCCTTCAAGCCTGCTAGTTATTGCCACCTAGCTGGTACTGTATACCCAAACCTATCCTGAGGCTATTTCTCTGGTTCTGGAATGTCTAGCTGGAATAGATATCCTCCCCAACTGGCAAATAAGACTCAGTAGAATATAGGGGTTTGATGGCTCCAGTTTCATGGGGCTCTTCCCATATTCCCCATTCCAGATTCTCAGTGTTCTCATTGTAACAGAAGATACCTTGGAAGATATGGAATTCTTTGCTGATAATTCAGACACCAGCCTGATGATATCTGGGTTTAGTTTCAGAATCTGGGTCCTGACTAAAGCTTGTTGCTACAGGTCAGAGTGATCTTCAGTGCAGATAAAGAAGCTTTCAAAATAGAACTACCTTATGACCCAGCAATTGCACTACTGGGTATTTACCCTAAAGATACAAATGTAGTGATCCTAAGGGGCACATGCACCCAAATGTTTATAGCAACAATGTCCACAATAGCCAAACTATGGAAAGAACCTAGATGTCCATCAACAGATGAATGGATCAAGAAGATGTGGTATATATACACAATGGAATACTATGCAGCCATCACAAGAAATGAAATCTTGCCATTTGCAACAACATGGATGGAACTAGAGCGTATCATGCTTAGCGAAATAAGTCAAGCAGAGAAAGACAACTATCATATGATCTCCCTGATATGAGGAAGTGGTGATGCAACATGGGGGCTTAAGTGGGTAGGAGAAGAATCAATGAAACAAGATGAAATTGGGAGGGAGACAAACCATAAGTGACACAATCTCACAAAACAAACTGAGGGTTGCTGGGGGGAGGGGGGTGGGGTTATGGACAATGGGGAGGGTATGTGCTTTGGTGAGTGCTGTGAAGTGTGTAAACCTGGCGATTCACAGACCTGTACCCCTGGGGATAAAAATATATGTTTATAAAAAATAATAAATAAATAAAAAGAAGCTTTCAAGTTTGTTTGTTTGTTTGTTTGTTTATTTATTTATTTATGTCTGAGAATTTGAATCCTCCACATTATTCTTCTTTCTTTGCACTTTCTCCAGTACAATAAACTAAGGAGTTAGTGAAACTCCTTAGTTTCACTAACATGTTTTAAGGCATCCAATACTTGGTCGCCAGAACCTTGCCTTTTGCAAGACTTTGATTAGCAGCATCCAATGGTGAAGTCTTGTGTATTGCAATATCAGACCCTGGGCTACCGGTGTGCCCTTTACCATTGGTAATAGAGTCATCTGTCCCTTTCCAAATAATCCTATTAGAGAACCAATTCATGAAACCCAGAACCAAGTCAGAAAACATAAGATTCTGTTTCTCTAGAGTCATTCTTGGTACCAAAATTTATATTAGTCAGAGTACTACCAGAAAAACTAAACCAGTGGAATAGATATATGCCTGTCCAGCAAGAAAACAACAGACCCAGAAGGACAGTGTATCTGAGCCTCACTTGCTGTCCAGCCAGTAGCTTTCTTGTGTTCCCCGTGTCTTCACACTGATCAGCTTAACTTAAAAGACCTTAACTAAAAGACCAAGTTCTAGTCGATGGGATGCCTGACTGAGCAAAGAAACAGCAGGGAAGGGAAGGTCAGGGAATGATCATGGTCATCCAGCACCAGAAGACAGGGATGGGAAGGGCAGGGAAGGTAGGTGCCCACTCACCAATCCACTCGTGGAAACCCACTCAAAAATCCACATTTGGCATCATGGGATTTATAAGGGAAAGATGATCATGTCATGCACAGACTGAGAAATTCCCAGAGGAGGCTTCTGGATAAATAGGACATGCATGGACCTTAGCTCCCCAAACTTTTGATGCAGACACTAGGACTCCTTTCCACATGGTATCTGAACCCTTTACTCAAAGGAAGCCCTACATTCTCCCACCAATGCTGACCCTATCAGTTGTGGGGGGAAAAAAAAAACTTAGGGAAGTCAGGCTCATATATATTCAGGAATCCAAGGGACTGTCCAAACCCAAGTGCACGGGCATAGGAGAACTGGTGAGCCCAGGATACAACTTTGTCCAGGTTCTCTGTCTACTGCATGAGAAATATGACAAAATGGAAGGCCCTTCAGGAGACCACTGTCACCATCCAGGCCATACATCCCTGGGCAAAGAAGACAGAGGACTGCTCAGACAGATCCTGGGAGCATCCTTCCCTCATCTTGCATCCCCCTCCCAGCCAGTCACAGTCCTATATATCTCTGGGGTCAGTCCCCTCTCCAGCCCCAGAGAGACCACTATAAGTTCAAGCCACCCTCTTCTTGTACCTGGGTGAGCTCGACAACCCCAAGCTGTCCAACTTGCTTCAATCCAGTTCCTGTCATCAGCCCTCTATTTATGCTATTCCAAGAAAGAGATTTCATTCACATTAAGGCTGTTTTCATGAGAGTGATAACACCAGCTTGCTGTACAATGCAGAAATCTGCTCAATTCTGCCCCTCCTATGTCATTTGACATACTTTTCTGAGGCCCTACTATGTGCAGGGCACTGTCTAGACATCTCAGGGCATGAGATGGACAGAGTCTTACCCTTTCATTCCATGAGAAGATGGATTAGATTCAACTAAACAATTAAGGAGTGTGAATACACCCAGTAGTAAGTGCCAAGAAGGAAGCAGACATGCTGCTATGGGAGAGACTAGCAGGGAGCATCTACTTAGAGAGGGAGATCGGAGATGGCCCCTGGTTGGAGAAGACATTCAAGGGGAAACCTGGAGGATGACAAGCATCTGGCAGTGCAAAGAGCAAGGGACAGCATTCCTGGTAGAGCAAACAGCATGCACAAAAGCGTTTAGAAAAAGAAGAGCCATATGTAACCTAATATTCATAGCAGCAATGGCCACAATTGACATACTGTAGAAAGAGCCAAGATGCTCTTCAAGAGACGAATGGATAAAAAAGATATGGTCCATATATACAATGGAATATTATGCCTTCATCAGAAATGATGACTACCCAACTTTTGTATCAACATGGATGGGACTGGAAGAGATTATGCTGAGTGAAATAAGTCAAGCAGAGAAAGCCAATTATCGTATGGTTTCACTTTCTTGTGTAGCATAAGGAATAACATGGAGGACATTAGGAAAAGGAAAGGAAAGGAAAAGTGAATTGGGGAAAATTAGAGGGGGAGACGATACATGAGAGACTGTAGACTCTGAGAACCAAATTGAGGGTTTGGGAAGGGAGGGTGTGGGGGATGGGTGAGTCAGGTGGTGGGTATTAAGGAGGGCACATACTGCATGGAGCACTGCATGTGGTGTATAAACAACGAATCTTGCAACACTGAAAAAATAAAATAATTTTTTTTAAAAAAGACAAACTCTGGGGCAGGGAAAACAATGGTGTCCTCCAGGAGCTGCCACCTGGTGGGACGGTGGCCTGAGATGAGGATGGAGAGCATTCAGAGGGTGGTTGTACTCTAAGATAGGATGCTTTATAAAACTTTAGGTAGAGAATATATGAAAGCTCTGGCATCATGCCAACACAGAGTAAGCATTATACATAAAAATGGCATCCAGCACTAGCAAAACTGGAGTACAAATTTGAGGTCATGGTCCTAACTGTGACATTTACTTACTTCATGACCTTGACAAAGTCAACTAAGTCCCTGGGCCTTAGTTTTCTTGTCTGTAAAATAAGGTTTAATAAATTGTACAGTGGTTATGTCTGTGCTTTGGAAATTCTACGCAAATATTGAGAAAATATTTTAGAAGCTTTACTGCATGCCAACACCAAGCAGAGTACTGGGCTGGAACCCTCACTTCCTCAGAATGACTTATAGCTCATTCAAGTTAGAAAGTCTTCCTAAACAATGTCCCCAGGCAAGAATAAACGTGAGAGTTCTGTGTCTTCACTTGGGTAGGAAAAACAAAGAAATATTCAGGATTGAAAACCTTTTGGCTGGGACATGCAGTCTTTATAGGGGAGTGTAAGTCAACAAGGTATGATATATTGCATCAGCATCCAACAGAATGTTATCAGTCCCAGAAACAGGAATGCCTGGCTTCTCTTCCCACAGGAGTAATTCCTTCAAGCTGCCACCTTGGGGACTGACTGCAAACACTCCTCTGCCTTCCTGTGGCCTGTTAACAGAACCAGGAAGCCTCTAGGAATAAAAGTACTCATTTCCCTTTAAAATGTGGCAACCTAAACTGAACCTAGTCTCTTTAAGATGGTGTACTACTGGGTATTTACCCCAAAGCTACAGATGCAGTGAAAAGAAGGTCAATATGTACCCCAGTGTTCATAGAAGCAATGGCCACAATCGTCAAACTGTGGAAAGAATCAAGATGCCCTTCAACAGATGAATTGATGAAGAAGATATGGTCCAAATATATAATGGAATATTATGCCTCCATCAGAAAGGATGAATACCCAAATTTTGTATCAACATGGAGGGGACTGGAGGAGATTATGCAGAGTGAAATAAGTCAAGCAGAAAAAGGTCAGTTATATGGTTTCACTTACTTGTGGAGTGACTCTTCCTGACAGTGCACAGAAGAAGAATGAGGCACAAACAAGTCAGCTGCAAGAGAAAGGAAGCTGTGGACAGCAGTAGAAAAGACTGTCACCCTGAACAATTCCTTAGTCCCATATGTATTAGATATAGACAGTAATCAACAAAGGAGCCTAAGAAGGCTATACTGGCAGAGTACTGGGTCAGAAGGAGCTGAAGAAGGCAGAGTACTGGGTCAGGTACCCTCACTTCCTCAGAATGACTTATAGCTCATTCCAGTTAGAAAGTCCTCCTACACAAAGTCCCCAGGCAAGAAGCATAAATCATATGTCTTATAGATAAACAAGAAGGAAGGCAAAATATATCTGGTTAAGCAGTATAAAATTTATAGTTAAGCAAGCACATTTAAAGGGATCATTTAGTTAGCCACCGGAGCTCTCCAGGGAAGGGGAGATAACAGAAAAATGAAGCAGGCAGTGTTCCACCCTGAGTGGATCGGGCATGCCCAGCTGCTCAGCTTTAAGGAAGAATAAATATTGTCGTGTCCCCTACAGACCTGTTGCCCGTGTATGTTTTTCTTAAGGCTATATCTAAGCATGCTTGGTAACTAGTATAATTTCTCATGGGTTATACTGAAAAACAGTGCAGTGGAGCATAAGGAATAACATGGAGGACATTAGGAAAAGGAAAGAAAAAGTGAGCTGGGGGAAATCAAAGGGAGAGATGAACCATGAAAGACTATGGACTCTGAAAAACAAACTGAGGGTTTTGAAGAGGAGGATGGTGGGAGGTTGGGTGAGCCTGGTGGTGGGTATTAAGGAGGGTACATATTGAATGGAAAACTAGGTGTGGTGCATAAACAATGAATCTTGCAACAATGAAAACATAAAATTAAATTAAATTTTAAAAGGACAGTGACCTAATGGGTCCAATGTGATCCTGATTTCCTCCTGCATTCATTCATCAAACAGTAAGAATTCACTGGGCATCATCAGAGGCACAGCCTTCAATCCCAGACTTCAGAAGCCTAAAGACACAAGGTTGCTTTGTTGCATCTTCAAAGACTCCTTGGTTGGGTTGTCTGGGTAGCAGATGAATGAGAAAGATATTGACTGGGTAATAAATGTTGACCACGCCAACACAAGTAAGACTTGACCTCATACTCGGCAGACAGTTCTGCATTCTGCTTTGCTCACTTTCCTCTAAACTCTACTCACATACTAAAAAATTCTCCATGAGCATCATGCTCAATGACTGCTACATCTAGCCACGTGGTGTGCTCTACACTTGCTCACAAAAACTGCTCTGCATAGGGAGGCTTGAATTTATAGCAACATGTGGGATTGATACCTGAAATAGTTCTGCTCCTGGAAACACTGGATCAAATAGAAAAAACATGAAATGTCCCCTGCAAAGCTTAGCAGCTACCACGTGTGGGCTGGAAGGTGGTTTTCAGCAAATCCTTCACAGGAAGGTCTCTGGGGCCACTCGGCCTGGGGTGAATGCTGGCTCCACCTCTTACTTGGAGCGTGACCCTGGATGGGATAGCAAAGCTTTTTGTTTCTTGCTTGTGTCTTGAGGACTATGGGATTAATTAATTCATTAATTAATTATCTATTTATTTATTTATTTTAAATTCAAGTTATTTAGCACAAAGTGTATATTGTTTTCAGGAGTAGACTTTAGTGGCTTATCACTTACATCTAACACTCAGTCCTCATCACAACAGGTATCCTCCTTAATGCCCATCACCCATTTATCCCTTCTCCACACCCACCTCCCCTCCAACAACCCTCAGTTTGTTTTCTGTAGTTTAGAGTTGCTTATGGTTTGCCTCCCACTCTGTTTTTATTTCATTTTATTTTTCCTTCCCATTCCCTATGTTCATCTCTTTTGTTTCTTAAGTTCCACCTATGAGTGAAATCTTATGGTATTTATATTTCACTAACTGACTTATTTTTCTCAACATAATACCCTCAGGTTTCATCCACATCCTTGCAAATGGCAAGATTTCATTATTTTGGATGGCTAAGTAATATTCCATTGTATATATATACCACTTCTTTATCCGTTCATCTGTTGATGGATATCTGGGATCTTTCCACATTTTGGCTTTTGTACATTGCTGCTATAAACAGCAGGTTTGTATTTGGGGTACATGAGCTCCTTCACATCACTATTTTTGTTTCCTTGGATAAATATCTAATAGTGCAAATGCTGGGTTGTAGGGTGACTGTATTTTTAACTATTTGAGGAACCTCCATATTGTTTTCCAGATGGCTGCACCAGTTTGTATTCCCACCAAGAGTGCAAGAGGGTTCCCCTCTCTCAGCAGCGTCACCAAAACCAGTTGTTTCCTGAGTTGTTTTTTAGCCACTCTGACTGGTGTGAAGTAGTATCTCATTGTGGTTTTGATTTGTGTTTCCCTGAGGATGAGTGATGTTGAGCATCTTTTCATGTGCTATTTGTATGTCATCTTTGGAGAAATATGTGCTCATGTCTTCTGTCCATCGCTTGACTGGATTTTTTTGCTTGATGGACGTAGACTTTGGGAAGTTCTTTATAGACTTTGGATAGTAGCCCTTTATCTGATAAGACAGTGGCAAATATCTTCTCTCATTCCGTCGTTGGCCTTTCAGTTTTATTTATTGTGTTCTTCTCTGTGCAGGGATTTATCTTGATGAGGTCCAATGGGTAGAATTTTGGTTTTTCTTCCTGTTGCATCTGGAGATGTGTCTAGGAAGAAGTTGCTGTGGCTGAGGTCAAAAAGGTTGCTGCCTGTTTTCTCTTCTAGGAAAGTGATGGTTTCTTGTGTTACCTTAAATGCTTCATCCATTTTGAGTTTTCCTTTTGTGTGTGGTGTAAGAAAGTGGTCCAGTTTCATTCTTCTGCATGTCACTGTCCAGTTTTCCGAACACCATTTGTTGAAGAGACTGTCTTATTCCCATGGATAGTTTTCCCTGTTTTGTCAACCAGTTGGCCACATAGTTGTGGGTCTATTTCTGGGTTCTCTATTCTGTTCCACTGATCTCTGTGTCTATTTTTGTGCCAGCACCATACTGCCTTGATGATGACAGCTTGAAGTCTGGCATTGTGATGTCTCCTTCTGCTTTTCTTTTTCAACATTACTTTGACTATTGAGGGTCTTTTCTGGTTTCATACAAATTTTGGGAATGTTTGTTCTAGCTCTGGGGAAAAGGCTGGGGGTATTTTGATAGAGACTGTTTTTCATTTCTTTGTGTCTTCTTTAATTTTCTCATAAGTGTTTTATAGTTTTCAAATCTTTTACCCCTTTGTTTAGGTTTATTCCTAGATATCTTATGGTATTCGATCTAATTGTAAATGGGATTGATTCTTTGATTTCTCTTTCTGCTGCTTCATTATTGGTGTATAGAAATGCAGCAGACTTCTATACATTGATTTTATATGCTGAGACTTTGCCAAATTCATGTACCAGTTCTCGCAATTTTTTGGTGGACTCTTTTTGGGTTTTGACATAGAGTATAATGTCATCTGCAAAGAGTCAAACTTTGACTTCTTCTTTGCCCATTTGGATGCCTTTTATTTCTTTCTGTTGTCTGCTTACCAAGGCTCAGACTTCCAGTACTATGTTGAACAACAGTGGTGAGAGTAGACTTTAGACCTGTCATATTTTCCAGTACTATGTTGAACAACAGTGGTGAGAGTAGACCTTAGACCTGTCATGTTTTGATCTTAGAGGAAAAGCTGTTTCCCCGTTGTGGATGGTATTACTTGTGTGTCTTTCCCTTACGGTCTTTAGGATGCTGACGTGTGTTCCTTCTATCCCTACTTTCTTGAGGGATTTTATCATGAAAGGATGCTGTCAAATACTTTTTCTGCACCTGTTGAGAGGATCATACGTTTCTTACCCTTTCTTTTATAAATGGGGTGTAGCATATCGATTGATTTGCAGATTCTGGACCTCCTACAGTCCAGGAATAAATCCCAGTTGATCGCGTGAATATTCTTTAATGGACCATTGAATTCAATTTCCTAGTTACTTGTTGAGAAATTTTGTACCTGTGTTTGTCAAGGATATTGGTCTGTAATCCTCCCTTTTAGTGGGGTCTTTATCTGGCTTTGGAATCAAGGTAATCATTGCCTCACAGAATGAGTTTGGAAGTTTTCCTTCTGGATCTAATTTTTGGAACAGTTCCAAAAGGAAAGCTATTAACTCTTCTTTAAATGTTGGTAGAATTCTGTTGGGAAGTTATCTGGCTCTGGGCTCTTGTTCATTAGATGATTTTTGATTACTGATTCAATTTCTTCACTAACTATGAGTCCATTCAAATCTTCTATTTCTTCCTGTTTCAGTTTTGGTAGATTATATGTTTCTAGGAATTTGTCCATTTTTTCCAGACTCCCAATTTGTTGGCCTATGGTTGCTCATAATCTTCTCTTATAATTGTTTGTATTTCTGTGGCGTTGGTTGTGATAACTCCCTTTTCATTTGTTATTTTATTTTGGGGGGTTGTTTCTCTTTTCTTTTGATACACCTGGGTTCAGGGATTATCAATTTTGTTGATTCTTTCAGAGAATCAGCTCCTAGTTTCATTGATATGCTCTACAGTGGTTTTTTAAAATTTTCTATATCATTTATTTCTGCTCTAATCTTTATTATTTCCCTTGTTCTGCTGGTTCTAGGCTTTATTTGCTGTGCCCCCACCACCACGAACTCCATTAGGTTAAGGTTAAGTTGTGTATTTGAGACTCTTCTTGCTTCTTGAGGAAGGCCTGGATTGCTATATACTTCCCTCTTTTGACCACCTTTGCTGCATCCCAAAGTTTTGGACTGTCGTGTTTTCATGTTCATTTGCTTCCATGTATATATTTTATTTCTTCTTTAATTTCCTGGTGAACCCATTCATTCTTAAGTAGGCTGTTGTTAACCTCTGTGTATTTGTGGTCCTTCCAAAGTTTTTTTCCCATGGTCGACTTCAAGTTTCCTCGTGTTGTGGTCTGAAAATATGCATCGTATGATCTCACTCTTTTTGCATTGGTCGAGGCCTGATTTGTGACTCAGTATGCCATCTGTTCTGGAGAGTGTCCCATGTGCACTTGAAAAGAATGTGTATTCTGCTGCTTCAGGATGAAAATCTCTGAATAGAACTCTTATGTGTATCTGTCCCAGTGTGTCATTCAAAGCCCTTGTTTCCATGTTGATTTTCTGCTTAGATGATCTGTCCATTGCCTTGAGTGTGGTGTTAAAGTCCCCTACTCTTATTGCACTATTATCAAGGAGTTTCTTTAAGCTTGTTATTAATTGATTGATATATCTGGCTGCTCCCAAGAGGGGGGTATAAATATTTACAATGGTTAAATCTTCTTGTTAGATAGACCCAGTTATTATGATATAGTGCCCTTGTTCATCCCTTATAAGCCTCTTCGCTTTAAAATCTAGTTTGTCTGATGTAGGAGTGGCTACCCTAGCTTTTTTTTTTTTTTTTTTTTTATGTCCATTAGTATGATAACTGGTTCTCCAATGCTTTCAGTCTGAGGGTTTCTTTGGGTCTGAAGTGAGTTTCTTGCCAGCAGCATCTCATTGGGTCTTTTAAAAAGAATTTCAACGGATTAATGGGTAAGGAAGATGTGGTCCATATACACTATGGAGTATTTTGCCTCCATCAGAAAGGACAAATACCCAAATTTTGTAGCAACATGGACGGGACTGGAAGAGATTATGCTGAGTGAAATAAGTCAAGCAGAGAAAGTCAGTTATCATATGTTTTCACTTATTTGTGGAGCATAACAAAAAGTATGGAGGACATAGGGAGTTAGAGAGAAGGGGGTTGGGGTAAATTGGAAGGAGAGGTGAATCATAAGAGACTATGGACTCTGAAAAACAATCTGAGGGGTTTGAAGTGGCGGGGGGGTGGGAGGTCGGGGTACCAGGTGGTGGGTTTTATAGAGGGCACGGATTACATGGAGCACTGGGTGTGGTGAAAAAATAATGATACTGTTATGCTAAAAATAAATAAATGAAAAAAAAAGAATTTTATTAGCATATAATGTAGTTTTTGCTTCAGGGGTACAAGTCTGTAAATCATCAGTCTTACACAATTCACAGCACTCACCATAGCACCATTGAGGAGGGTATCTCCCCAATACCCATAACCCAGCCACCTTATCCCTACCCCCATTTATCAGCAACCCTCAGTTTGTCTCCTGAGATTAGGAGTCTCTCATGGTTTGTCTCCCTCGTGTTTCTTTTTGTCCCTCCCTTCCTTCCAAGACCCCCCACCCTTCCTCTCAAATTTCTCATATCAGAGAGATGATATGACAATTACCTTTCTTTCTTTGACATATTTCACTTAGCATAATACCCTTTGGTTCCATCCATGTCATGAATGGCAAGATATCAGATGCCATTTTTGATGCCTGCAAAGTTTTCATATATATATATGTATATATATATGTGTATATATATATATATATGTGTGTGTGTGTGTATACATGTATATATACATATATACATATATATATATACACATACACACACACACACACACCATTCTTCTTTATCCATTCATTTGTTGATGGACATCTAGGTTCATTTCATCATTTGACTGTTGTGGACATTGTTGCTATAAACATTTAGGTGCATGTGCCCCTTCAGATCACTACATTTGTATCCTTAGAGTAAATACCCAGTAAAGCAATTACTGGGTCATAGGGTAGCTCTATTTTCAACTTTTTGAGGAACCTCCACACTGTTTTTTCAGAGTGGTTGCACCAACTTGCATTCCCACCGACAGTATAAGAGGGTTCCCATTTTCCACAACCTTCCCAGCATCTATTGGTTCCTGAGTTGTAAATTTTAGCCATTCTGACTGGTGTGAGGTGATATCTCACTGTGGTTTGGTTTTGGTTTGTATTTTTCTGACTGCTAGTAATGTTGAGCACTTTTTCATGTGTCTGTTGGCTATTTGGATGCCTTCTTTGCAAAAATGTCTGTTCATGTCTTCTGCCCATTTCTTGATTGCATTCTTTTTTCTTTGGGTGTTGAGTCTAATAAGTTCTTTACAGATTTTGGATACTAGCCCTTTATCTTATATGTCATTTGCAAATATCTCCTCCCATTCTGTCAGTTGTCTTTTGGTTTTGTTGACTGTTCCCTTTGCTGTGCAAAAGCTTTTGGTCTTGATGAAATCCCCATAGTTCATTTTCGCACTTGCTTCCCTTGCCTTTGGTGCTGTTTCTAGGAGGAATTTGCTGCAGCTGATGTCGAAGAGGTTTCTGCCTGTGTTCTCCTGATGGATTTTGATGGATTCCTGTCTCACATTGAGGACTCTCATCCATTCTGAGTCTATTTTTGTGTTTGGTGTAAGGAAATGGTCCGGTTCCATTCTTCTGCATGTGGCTGCCCAATTTTAACAAGACCATTTGTTGAAGAGGATGTCTTTTTTCCATTGAACATTCTTTCCTGCTTTTTCGAAGATTAGTTGGCCATAGAGTTGATGATCCATTTCTGGGCTCCCTATTCTGCTCCATTGATCTATGTATCTGTTTTTATACCAGTATCTTACTGTCCTGATGATTACAACTTTGCAATAGAACTTGAAGTGTGGAATTGTGATGCCACCAACTTTGGCTTTGTTTTTCAATATTCCTTTGGCTATTGAGGGTCTTTTCTGGTTCCATATAAATGTTGGGGTTATTTATCCCATTTCTTTGAAAAAAATTGATGATATTTTGATAGGGTTTGCATTAAATGTGCTTTAGTTAGCACTAGTTTAGTTAGTTAGGATGCTTTAGTTAGCATAGACATTTTCACAATATTTGTTTTTCCAATCCATGAGCACATAAAGTTTTCCCATTCTTTGTGTTTTCCTCAATTTCTTTCATGAGTACTTTATAGTTTTCTGAGTATGGATTCTTTGTCTCTTTGGTTAGATTTATTCCTAAGTACCATATGGTTTTGGGTGCAATTGTAAATGGAATCGATTCCTTAATTTCTCTTTATTCTGTCTTGCTGTTGGTGTATAGAAATACAACTGATTTCTGTGCATTGATTTTGACAATGACACTGTATTGAATTCCTGTATACATTCTAGCAGTTTTAGAGTGGAGTCTGCTGGATTTACCACATAAAGTATCATATCATTTGCAAAGAGCAAGAGTTTGACTTGTTTTGTTTTGTTTTGTTTTGTTTGCCAATGCAGATGTCTTTTATTTCTTTTAGTTGCCTTATTGGTGAGGCTAGATCTTCTAGTACTATGTTGAATAGCAGTGGTGATAATGGGCATCCCTGTCATGTTCCTGACCTTAGCAGAAAAGCTCTGTTTTTCTCCATTGAGAATGATATTCACTGTGGGTTTTTCATAGATGGCTTTGATGATATTGAGATATGTACACTCTGTCCCTACACTTTGAAGAGTTTTGATCAGGAAAGGATGCTGTACTTTGTCAAATGCTTTTTCAGCATCTATTGAGAATATTATACAGTTTTCATTTTTTCTTTTATTAGTATACCGTATCACATTGAGTGATTTGCAGATGTTGAACTAACATTGCAACCCAGGAATAAATCCCACTTGGTCATGGTGAATAATCCTTTTAATGTACTGTTGGATCCTATTGGCTAGTATTTTGGTGAGAATTTTCTCGTCTGTGTTCATCAAGGATATTGGTCAGTAATTCTCCTTTTTGAAGGGGTCTTTGTCTGGTTTGGGGATCAAGGGAATGCTGGCCTCATAAAAGGAGTTTGAAAGTTTTCCTTCAATTTCTATTTTTTTGGAACAGTGTCAGGAGACTAGGTATTAATTCTTCTTTAAATATTTGGTAGAATCCTCCTGGGAAGCTGTTTGGCCCTGGGCTCTTGTTTGTTTGAAAGATTTTTGATGACTGCTTCAATCTCCTTACTGGTCATGGGTCTGTTCAGGTTTCCAATTTCTTCCTGGTTCAGTTTTGGTAGTTTATACATCTCTAGGAATGCATCCATTTCTTCCAGATTATCAGATTTTCTGGTGTATTGTCACTCATAATATGTTCTTATAATTGTTTGTATTTCCTTGGTGTTAGTTCTGCTCTCTCCTCTTTCATTCATGACTTTATTAATTTGGGTCCTTTCTCTTTTCTTTATGAGAAGCCTGGCCAGGGGTTTATCAATCTTATTAATTCTTTCAAAGAACAAGCTCCTAGTTTTGCTGATTTGTTCTACTATTCTTTTGGTTCATATTTCATTGATTTTTTGCTCTGATCTTTATTATTTCTCTTCTCCTGCTGGGTTTAGGCTTCCTTTGCTATTCTTTCTCCAGCTCCTTTAGGTGTAGGGTTAGATTGTGTATTTTAGACCTTTCTTGTTTCCTGAAAAAGGCTTGTATCGCTATATATTTTCCTCTCAGGACTTCCTTTGCTTTGTCCCAAAGATTTTGAACAGTTGTGTTTTCTTTTCTTTTTTTTTTTTTTTCTTTTTATTTCCATTCACTCTTTAGTAGATGTTCTTTAGCCTCCGTGCATTTGGGTTCTTTCCAATGTTCCTCTTGTGGTTGAGTTCTCGTTTCAAAACACTGTGGTCTGAAAATATTCAGGGAATGATTCCAATCTTTTGGTACTGGTTGAGACCTGATTTGTGACCTATAGAGAGATGTGATCTATTCTGGAGAATGTTCCATGGGCATTAGAGAAGAATGTGTATTCCGTTGCTTTGGGATGGAATGTTCTGAATATATCTGGGATGTCCGTCTGGTCCAGTGTACCATTTAAAATCCTTATTTCCTTGTGGATCTTTTGCTTAGATGATCCGAACTTTTCAGTGAGGGGACGGTGTTAAAGTCCCCTACTCTCACTGTATTATTGCCAATGTGTTTCTTTGATATTGTTATTCATTGATTTATATAATTGGCTGCTCCCATGTTAGGGGCATAGATATCTAAAATTGTTAGATCTTCTTGTTGGATGGACCATGATGTAGCCTCCTTCCTCATCTATCATTTTAGTCTTTGGCTTAAAATCTAATTTGTCTGACATAAGAATTGCCATCCCAGCTTTCTTTTGATGTTCATTAGCATGGTAAATTGTTTTCCACCCCTCACTTTAAATCTGGAGGTGTCTCTGGTTCTAAAATGAGTTTCTCGCAGACAGCATATCGATGAGTCTTGTTTTTTTATCCATTCTGATACCCTGTGTCTCTTGACTGGGGCATTCACAGCCCTGTACCCCTGAAGCAAATAATCCATTATATGTTAACTTAAAAATAAAAAAAAAGAACACATATTTACATTCAGAGTAGCTATTGAAAGATATGAATTTAGTGACATTGTACTTCCTGTAAGGTGACTGTTACTGTAAATTGTCTCTGTTCCTTTCTGGTCTGTTACCTCTAGGCTCTCTCTCTGCTTAGAGGACCCCTTTTAAAATTACCTGTAGGTCTCTTTTGTGTTTGAAAATTCTTTTAGTTTTTGTTTGTCCCAGATGCTTTTTATGTCTCCTGTTTGCAGTGACAGCCTAGTTGGATATACCACTTTTGGCAGCATATTTTTCTCGTTTAATGCTCTGAATATATCATGCCAGTCCTTTCTGGCTTGCTAGGTCTCTGTGGATAGGTTTTCTGCCAACGTAGTATTTCTACTGTTGTATGTTACAGACTCCTTGTCCTGAGCTCTGCCACTGAGACTTGTAAGTTTTACTATTAGATGAGAGGGTATGGACCTACTTTTATTGATTTTGAGGAGGGATCTCTATGCTTCCTGGATTTTGATGCTTGTTCCCTTCTCCAAATTGGAAAAATTCTTTGCTATAATTTGGTCTAATATACCTTCTGCCCCTCTCTCGCTTTCTTTTTCTCCTGGGATCCAAATTATTCTGATATTGTTTCATCTCATGGTATCATTTCTCTCTTTAATTTTTCCCTCATGGTCCAGTAGTTTCTTATCTCTCTTTTTCTCAGCTTCTTTTTTCTCCATCATTTGTTCTTCTATATCACTAATTCTCTCTTCTGCCTCATTAATCCTAGCAGTAAGAGCCTCCATTTTTTATTGCACCTCATTAGTAGCTTTTCTTTAATTTCAACTTGGTTAGATTTTAGTTCTTTTATTTCTCCAGAAAGGGATTTTATATCTTCAGAAAGGGATTCTGTAGTATCATTCACGGTTTTTTCAAGCCCAACTAGCTCCTTGATAATTGTCATTTTGAATTCTTTGAAAACAAATAACCAAACAAACGAAACCTATAAGCCTGTGTCCAAGAAGAAGAAAAAGAAGAAGAAGAAGAAGAAAAAAAAAAAAAAAGAGCCTGATCAAAAAAAAAAAAAATTAAAGGAAACAACAACAAAAACAAAAACAAATATTATAAACCTGATTCCAAAGGGGAAAAAAAGACAAAAAGAAAAGAACATAATAGAAAGAAAGAATGCCTGGTCCTATTTCCACCAGAACTGTACTGACTCTTTAGAGCACTCTATGGTTAGCAGACTTGGTACATGCATGGGGACTGCGTTCATCTTCTGTGGGAGAGACCCAATGCGCTGGCTCACAGTCAGACCTGCGCTAGTAAAGATGCCCCTGACAGGAGGAGGGTAGCATGGTTTGGTGTAAGCATCTCCAGCCAACACTTGGGGTGCTCGGTTATTCATTGAAGTCTAACCATGTTGGTGACAAGGGGGAAAGTGGTGCCACCCCACCTTCTAATCTGGGGAAGGGTATCCCTTGCCTACCACTGTTCAGGTAGCCCTCATAGAAAAGTGAATAATCTCCATTTTGTGTCCTAGGCCTCCATCAGATCCCTGCTCTCACCCCTTTTATGTGCAGGGCTGTTGGCACACTGGGCTCCAGTGTTCTGCATTTAATCTCTGACATGTGGCTGGGATTCAAAACTCCATTTCTTTTCCTTCCCCATGTGACTCATTTTCTTTATTTTCTTGCTTCTTTTTTCTTTGTTTTTGGTTTGTTTTTAAATTTTTTTAAATTCAATTTATTTAAATTATATGTATTATGAATTTCAAGGGTAAAATTAGTGAATCATTCTTATATATGACACTCAGGGCTCATTACATCAAGGTCCTCCTTAATGCCCATCACCCAATTACCCCAACTTCCCACCCACCTGCCCTCAAGCAACTCTTAGTTTGTTCTCTATACTTAAGAGTCTCTTATGGTTTGTCTCCCTCTGTTTTTATCTTATTTTCCTTTCCTTCACCACATGTGAGAGAAATCACACAGTATTTGTCTTTCTCTGACTGACTTATCTTGCTTAGTATAATAGTTCCATCCACGCCATTGAAATGGCACGATTTCATTTCTTTTTGATGGATGAGTAATGTTCCATTATACACATATAATATATATACATTTTTTTTTCTTTATCCATTCATCTGTTGATCCACTACTGTGGACATGTTGCTATAAACATTGGGGTACATGTGCCCTTCAAATCACTATCTTTTGACTAAATATCTATTAAAGGGTGGCTCTATTTTTAGCTTCTTGAGGAACCTCCAACTTTTTTCCAGAGTGACTGTACTGCATTCCCACCAACAGTGTAAAAGGGATTCCCTTTCTCTGCATCCTTGCAAACATCTTTTGTTTCCTGAGTTGTTAATTATAGCCATTCTGACTGGTGTGAGGTGGTATCTCATTATGGTTTTGATTTGTGTATCCCTAATGAAGAGTGATGTTGAGCATCTTTTCTTGAGTCTCTTTGTCATTTTTATGTCTTTTTTGGAATGTCTCCACACGTCTTCTGCTCATTTCTTGACTGGATTTCTTGTTTTTTGGGATGTTGACTTTGATGAGTACTTTATAGATTTTGGAGAGTAGTCTTTTATCTGATAGGTCCTTTGTGAATAATTTCTCTCATTCCATCTTTTGCATTTTAGTTTTGTTGTTTCCTTTGCTGTGCAAAAACTTTTTATCCCAATGAAGTCCCAAGAGTTCATTTTTCCTTTTGTTTCCCTTGCCTTTAAAGACGTGTCTAGGAAGACATTGTTGTGCCTGAGATCAAAAAGGTTGCTCCTGTTGTTCTTCTTTACAGTTTTGATAAATTCCTAGCTCACATTTAGGTCTTTCATCCATTATAAGTTTATTATGGTATTATGGTATGAAGAAGTGGTCCAGTTTTATTCTTCTGCATGCCCAAGTTACCTTCGTTGAGACCACTTATGGAAGAGACTGTCTTTCTTCCATTGGATATTCTTTCTTGCTTTGTCAGTTCCTGGGTAGGTCAGTAGATTAAGGGACTGCCTTTGGCTCAGGTCATGATCCAAGGATTCTGGAATCAAGCCCTGTATCAGTCTCCCTCTCACCCGGTGTCTACTTTTCCCTCTGCCTCTGCTTCTCCCCTATACCACCACACCTCTGCTCATGCATTCTCTCTCTGTCAATCTCTCTTTCAAAAAAATAAATAAATAGGGGCGCCTGGGTGGCTCAGTAGGTTAAAGCCTCTGCATTCAGCTCAGGTCATGGTCTCAGGGTTCTGGGATCGAGCCCCACATCAGGCTCTCTGGCTGCTCGATGGGGAGCCTGCTTCCTCCTCTCTCTCTGCCTATCTCCTCTGCCTACTTGTAATCTGTCTGTAAAATAAATAAATAAAAATCTTTTTTAAATAAATAAATAAATAAATAAAATCTTTAGAAACAAAACAAATGAACTCAAATCTTAAAGGACCCATCTCAGTGTGGACTTGCTCCCCTGCCCCTGAGGAGTATCTTTCCATGCTGACACTTCAGGGTTTTTAAAAATCTGTCTTATAGGATTGTTGTAGGGAAAACACATAAAGTTCCATGCTCAGTGTCTAGAATATAGTAAACGCTCATGAAATGCTACCTCTTAACAAACATTATGCACCCAGTTCTGTAGAGGAAACCGAGGACTCAGGGAGTGAAACCCAGAGTTACATCCAGAATTGCAAGCTAGGCTGTCCCACTTCCAAGCTCTCTCCACAATTGTCCCTCATAGGCTAAATGCAAAGCTCATACTGAGCCAAGCAAGGGAAGCAGTCAGGCTCCAGAGTACCTGGGTCTGGGCCAGAGATGGACAGAAAGCAACCATAGAAATGGAGGAAAGTTGAGAGGCATGGGTAATGAGGTTACACACACTTGGGTTTGGACAGGAGCCCAAGACTTAGGGGGAAATGGAGAGACCTGTGGCCCCATGGGTTGTGTAATGAATCTCCTGTCACAAGGTCGGCCACAGGAGGAGGGTGTAGGAATAACAAGGTGGATGGTGAGGAACAGGGCAGGAGGAAAAGCTGCCTTCCAAAGAACTCCTGACAAAAACATCTTGTTTTCCTTTCAGAGTTATGGGCTTGGAGTCAATTTGGGTAAAGAGACTCAGGAATAAATTGAAGCTGAGAGACCTACTTATCTTCCTCAGATGTACTTTCATATGCTCTCCATGATTCGGCAGTGCCCATCCCTCTCCCTAGCACTCTTCACCTGGTGAATTCTTATTCACACTTCAGGGTCCCATTCTTGTTATTAGTTGTCTCCTTCCCGGGTGGACCCACCCCCATTCTTTCAGTACAGGCCTTATCATGTTTTCCTGTACTATGTTAGTTCTCCGCCTTTACCTCCCAGACTGTGAGCTCAGGAAACATTTGCTGAGTGCATGAGTGAGTAAATGCATGACCAAATGAGTATTCCTGGGCGGACCTTGGGAAAGGGATGATTATCCCCTTAGAGAAGGAGAACCTGAGGCTCAGAGAGTATGACTGGCCGGCTTCATATGTCAAGAGCGAGCCCTGCACTGGGCCTCCTGAGTGTGAGGCCTGGGCTCTGCCTGCAGGCACAGTCAGCCCACATCACTGAATCGTGGAGTATGACAAGTGTGGAGAACAATGCAGAGGCAGCTGAGGCAAACAGTTTGGAAACCCTGACTCTAATCCCAGCTGACACTCTCAGTGGTGGTTTTCCTCTGGTCACAACACTTTAGTTCCCTATAAGAGTTTTCCTCTCAGAAATGGGATAATAATGAAACCAAACCCACTTCCTGAATATTTGGTAAGCTAGACTGTGAAGTTTTTGCAGCCAGGATTCATGTCTGCTGTCAGGATTCATGTTTGCTGGCAACTGTGTCCCAGCATACAGCACCTGCCTGGCACAGAGTGTTGAATAACAGGGAGAAGAGAAAGTGGGAATGTGCCCAGCCATTATCTCTGTCTGCTGAGAAAGCTTTCCCCGCCACAGTTTCCCATTAACATATTCACAGTTAATGAGCTTTAGAAGTCTAAGCCCTGCCCTCAACCTTCACCCTCCCTCCAGGTGGGCAGGGCAACCCTCCCCTGACTGTCTGGCCCAGGATGCTCAGGGAAGGTCAGCAACAGTCAGGGACAGTCAGGGAGAGTCAGCAATCCAGCAGCAGCTGCACCATGAGTGTCTCTGTGCTGAGTGTCATCAAACTCCTGGGCGGTGTCTCTGGGCTCCTGCAAGTGGCCTCCGCGCTAGGGCTGGTTCTGCTGCTGCTCAAGGCAGCACAGCTGTACCTGCACAGGCAGTGGCTGCTCAGAGCAGTCCAGGAGTTCCCGTCCCCTCCTTCCCACTGGCTCTTTGGGCACATGCATGAGGTAAGAGGGGCTGGAGAGGAGTGGGAAGTGTGGGCGTCCAGGGCTTTGCAGAATCATCCTGGTCAGCAGATGCATGCCACTTAGGCTTCTTGTGTGACTAGCACATGTGCCTTGGGGAAACACTCAGTTTTCTGCTCAGATTTTGGCTCCTCATTCCACTCCCAGGAGCTCCCTTCTGGAAAGAAGCCTTTGCTGGTGCCCTCAGGCTGGTCTCACCCTCTTTCCTTAAGTAGGTCTGCAGGCTGTAATGCAGTCCTGAGTGTGCACCAGAGAATTTGGCAAAAATAAGTCAGCTGCAAGAGAAAGGGAGCAGGGGTTGACAGTAGAGAAGACTGTCATCCCAAACAACTCCTCAATCCCGTATTTATTAGAAACAAGGTAACAACTAACAAAGGAGCAGAAGAGGGTTATACATTAACCATAGGCTTTGTAGATAAATAAGAAAGAATATGAGTTATAAATTTTTACAAATCTTATATATAAGCAAGGAGAGTAGGATATGTATGGTTAAGCAGTATAGAACTTATAATTGAACAAGCATATTTAAGGGGATTATCTTGATAACCAATTAATGGCAGGCTGTCTCTGAGTAACATCCAAAAAAAAGCAGGCGGTGTTCCACCCTAAGCGGGAGCAGGCATTCCTGGCTGCCCTGCTTCTAAATCATCCTCTCCCCCGGAGACCTGTTGCTAATGCATGTTCTTCTTAAGGTAACATTTAAGCATGCTTGCCAGGCTAGTTCAATTTCTCATGGGTTATATTTTACACACTACTTTGTTTTGAGAGACGGTTACACCGCACCTTAAGGATGATGGCTGTTCCTTCCTGAGTCTTCCCCCTCCTAGCTGAGGAGCCCCAGCTCCTCTCTCAGAACACCCTTCCTGATCCTTCCCTGCCTTGGCCACTCAATCCCATCCTCGAAGCCTAGCCCTGAGCTGCTTGGGAACACAGACAGCAGAGGGGTTCACAGCTTATGGAGACCATAGACAGGAATCAGGCATCAGGTCCCTGGAAAATAGGCTCACCTGACCCTGGGGTGTCATGTCGAGTGCAAGGAACCAACCAGCTTGGTTTGCCTGAGACTATGAGATGTTCCAGACTGGTGATTTCAGTGTTAAAACCCTGACAAGTTACTGGCACTCATGAGAGAGAAGTTTTCCAGGATGGGGCAGATAAAGAGTATTGACATTGAGTTGCACCATTAAAAGAATCTATTTACCTCCTAGTTCTCCTTCCCCAACCACAGTACTGTGGGCTCCTTGGGCTAAGAATGTCACCCCCTTCCAGTACCCAGTTACCAGCACAGAGCTGACCCCAAGAGATGCCTGGACAGGTTATGGAATGACAGAGGAAGGAGCAGCTTGCAGCTAGATGGAGATGGTACTTACTCTCCAGCTCTGTCAGTACTGGTCCTTCAGCAGGGAATCAGTAAGTGGGGGCATGTGAGGAGGGGCTGTCTTGTGTTGTGTGGATTGAACAAGCCTAGCCCGGGGATGTTGCTGAGGAGGCCAAGCAATTTCAGCTGAATGGAGCCAAAGACAGAAACTTCACATCAGCCACAGGGAGACAGTCATAGGCCAGTTTCTTCATGCAGATTATTGCACTGATGACTTCCAGATTGTCCATTTGGAGAAATTGCAACCTTTTGCTTGATGCAGTTGTCACCTTTCTGAGCTAGGATTTGACCTAAGCAACCACTAAAATTTCCTCCACTGACTCTCATTACATGGATGGTGTGGAGACTCTGTAAGCACGCAAGTTCTACTTCCATAACTCCTATTACGCCCAGTGCCCAATCAGCCCTCAGCTTCTGCTAGCCTAATATATTGCAGCCAGATTTTTCTTCCTCCTACATATCTGAGACTTCATTTATTCAGTACCTCTGTTATTGGCTAAGTCAAGAATTAGATTGCCATATGCAGTAGGTTAAAGTTAGTCTTTCAGGCCAGGTGACAACTGACAAGTGAGACAGGGAAGCATTTGGCCTCTGAGCTAAGCTACCTGGATTCTACCTTAGCTCTGCCACATACTTCAAATACTTGCTCTATCCTTCTGTTTCCTCATCTGTAAACTGGGAGTGATGATTATTATAGTCTTCTGTGAGTTATACTAATCTTCGAATGTCAGCTGGCACAGGCCAAAGGTCACAGTTATACTCTAATTATAAAAATTAACTATAATGGTAATACCTATAAAGGATAAGCATGTTTATAGAATACCAAACCTGCTGCACTAAATAGGGCTGAAATCAGTCAGGAACCATGAAAGGGGAACTCCTGTATGGGAATCCACGACCCAACAGCCTCATCTTTCCCAGATCCTCCCACCACAGGTCAGCACAGCCCACAGCACCTGACAATTGATCGCCTGTGCCGACCCTTTATTTTCTGCCCACTGTCATGGTATCTCACTTGGAGACATTTTTTGTGACCCCAGTTCCCAGGAGGAGGCAGGTGAAACAGCTGTCATGGACCACTCACTGTCTGTGTGAGTGGCCACAGCCTAAAAGCCAGTAGACACTGAGTATCAGTCTACACAGTTACTGCCACTGAAACTAGGGGAACCATCTCCTCTATAAGAGTCTCAGCTGGTCCTGACCACACCTGCTCAGAAAGAGATGGCTGTCCCAAGTAGTTGTCTGGAAAGTTGACAGACCAGTGGGTGTCAGAGTGACTCAGAGAGAGGAAGAGCCAGGCAGAACACCATCTAGCTCCTTGGTCTCCCCAGAGGAACTACTGACACAACCCAGGAGCAGGAGTTTCTGGAAGCCAGCTGGCTTGGAGAGCAAGCAATCTGAAAGGAGGCACGCAGCTGTGCTTAAACAGGATCCCCAGAGGGTCCTACTGAATAGGTTTGAGGGACCCTGGAGGATGAGGTGACACAGCTTCATGGTAAGAGTCTCCCACAATGCAGTCCCTGCACCAGATCCAAAGAGAAGGGCAGCTGCAGCGGTGGACATGACCTGGGAGCATAGAGAAGCCTCCTTAAGTCATTGGACAACACTTCTCAGTGTAGGGCCTGATTGACTTTCCCACCTCTACTCCCACTAGAACATAATAAGTTCCATGAATCTGGAATCCCTATCAGAGCCTTGCTCATCAGAAACATTTCCAAACTCCTAATCACTGCCGATATCCAGAGCTATCTTCCTGTGAACATCCTACCCTCCACCCCCTCTCTAAGCACTGGACCTAAAGAGGAAGCAAGGTTTTATTGATTTGTCTTTCCCTTGGTTACAGCTCCAAAAGGGTCAGGAACTACAAGAGCTTCAGAAAAGGGCAGAGAAATATCCGTGTGCCAGTCCTCGCTGGCTATGGGGGAGTGAGGCTAGCCTGGTTGTCTATGACCCAGACTACATGAAGGTGATCCTGGGGCGATCTGGTGAGTGCAAACCCACTTGTCTGTTGGAGGGGTTCTTCCCGCTTGGATACATTCCTGGGGTACTGTGACATTTCAGGAAAGACTGCTGGCTCAGTCATAAATATCTGATCCTCTACCTGTCATTCCTCAAGCCCAAGAGCCAGAAGAAACCCAAATACAGTTACTCAATTTGAAAGTTTAAACACATGTAAGGAATTACCTCTTTTGCTTTCTTTTTCCTTCCTCCCTCCCTCCCTCCCGCTCTCTCCATCTTTCTTCTTCCTTCCTTTCTTTCCT
This sequence comes from Mustela putorius furo, assembly GCF_011764305.1. NCBI lineage: Eukaryota > Metazoa > Chordata > Mammalia > Carnivora > Mustelidae > Mustela > Mustela putorius. The sequence continues at coordinate 36,557,749 of NW_025422005.1, read as the reverse complement.
CTCTTTCCTCCTCTATTTCTTTCTTTCTTTTTTTAACTTAATTTAATTTCTTTTCAGTAACAGAATTTACTGTTTAAGCACCACACCCAGAGCTCCATGCCATACGTGCCCTCCATAATACCCACCACCAGGCTCCCGCAACCTCCCACCCCCACCCCCTTCAAAACCCTCAGATTGTTTTTCAGAGTCCATAGTCTCTCATGGTTCATCTCCTCCTCCAATTTCCCTCAACTCCCTTCTCCTCTCCATTTCCCCATTTCCTTCCTCTGTGTTATTTCTTATGTTCCACAAATAAGTGAAACCGTATGATAGTTGATTCTCTCTGCTTGACTTATTTCACTCAGCATAATCTCTTCCAGTCTCGTCCATGTTGATATGAAAGTTGGGTATTCCATAGTGTATATGGATCACATCTTCCTTATCCATTCATTTGTTGAAGGGCATCTTGGTTCTTTCCACAGTTTGACAACCGTGGCCATTGCTGCTATGAACACTGGGGTACAGACGGTCCTTCTTTTCACTACATCTGTATCTTTGGGGTAAATACCCAGTAGTGCAATTTCAGGGTCATAGGGAAGCTCTATTTTTAATTTCTTAAGGAATCTTCACACTGTTCTCCAAATTGGCTGCACCAACTTGCATTCCCACCAACAGCATAAGAGGGTTCCTCTTTCTCCACATCCTCTCCAACATATGTTATTTCCTGTCTTGCTAATTTTGGCCATTCTAACTGGTGTAAGGTGGTACCTCACTGTGGTTTTAATTTGAATCTCCCTGATGGCTAGTGAGCATCTGGGTGGTGGCTCCTGTGAGGGGTGGGGAGCCTAGGCAGTCAGCAGAACCACAGCCATTTGCACTCTCCATGCGCGCACTGAGATACAAGTCTGAGTCACACCCCACATCCTCCTCTATTTCTTCCTTCCTTCCTTCCTTCCTTTCTTTCTTTCTCTCCTTCCTTCCTTCACTCCCTCCCTCCTTCCTTCCCTCTCTACTCCTTCATCCTTCCTTCCTTCCTTCCCTCCTTTCCACTTTTTATTCTTTTCCCCTTTTATTCTTTCCTTCTTTATTTCTTTCTTCACCACAATGGTGCAGTCCCAGAACTCAAGACAATTTCCTATTGATGATGGCTTGCATGGAACCCTGATCTGTTGCCGGTGCTGGCACGTGGAATGACTGTGCCACCACAAAAAAAAAAAAATCATAAAACAAAAACAAAACCAAAAAAGTAAGAAAACAAACAAACAAAAACCCCACTGGACAAGCTACTGTCTTCTCACGAGTACTGAGGACAGAAGCTATATTTCTTACTGATTCAAATTCCTACTCCCTAGGGTTCTGTGGTGGGACACTCAGTTGGCTTTCCCGAGCCTATAGTAACTATCAGGAAAGACAGAGAGTCCTGGTTGGAAGGCAAGTGGGACGTGGGTTGACACAAACTGCCAACTGACAATCATCAGGAAGGAATGGGGGACAATGGTCTAGACCACAGTTAACTCCTGGGGGCAGCCTGTCTTCGTTGGTCACCTCCAGTTTCCTGTAATGCCTTTCTTACTTTCAGACCCAAAGTCCAATAGTTCCTACAGATTCATGGCTCCCTGGATAGGTAAGTATATTTAACAAGAACTACGGTTCATCTTCTGCTTAGGTTGCCAACAAATATCCATTTGACCCAGACAAATACGAGGTGACCAGCACCACAGTCACTCCACTCAATCTGAATTGAGCTTCCTCTCTCTCCTTCAGATAAAAACCTCACCCCTTCCTAATGGTAGGGAAGCCCTCCTGCAGCTCAGTTTCTCCCACATCACTTCTCAGTCCTCCATAATGATCTCAGACTAACTTTTCATTGAAGTCCTCCATTAACCCAGTGCTGCTCTGTTTCAACCTCGATCTCACAGCTGTGCACCAGGATTTGGGAGGCCCCCTTCCTGAAATGCACTGTCCTTTCCTGCCTTGCCCAAGATGCCCTTCTTCTGACACCCTGGGCTCCTCCCCAGTTGTCCCTGACAACTCTTGAGAGGTTCCTTCCCCACACACACACCCAGGGTATGGTTTGCTCCTGTTGAATGGAAAGACGTGGTTCCAGCACCGGAGAATGCTGACCCCAGCCTTCCACTATGACATCCTGAAGCCCTATGTGGGGCTCATGGCCGACTCTGTCCAAGTGATGCTGGTAAGTTCAACCGCTGCTCACCTGCACACTCACACCCACAGCACAGTTCACAAAGTCCACTCTCAGACAGCTGTGTCCCTCAGACATCCATTAGACATGCCCTCCAGAATCACAACTTATATCATACTATGAGACAGGGCCCCCTGGGGATGGATGGAACAAAAAAGTATCTGGGCACCTGTTTACATCCACCCTTTGCTCACTGCCCACAGGAGAGACAGTCATGGTGGATAAAGTGTCTCTTCTTGTCCCTGTTCTAGGTCTTTGACTTGGACGGGAAGAGTAGCCAATGCCCCTAGACAACAGGACAAACTGCCCCTGGCTGGCCTGAACAGTAGCAGCTTCAGTGGCATGGTGGACGTGCCATGACGTCACTCAGATGGGCTCTGGGCTAGGGCTGAAAGCCTCTGATGGATTTTAGCCATTCCGTGCAGTGAAATGGAGACCAAGTCTCTACCCTCCAGGGCTGGGTCTTGCCATAACATCACCTCTGAGCCTGACTATATTTCTCACTCACTGTACTCAGCTGACATTTGTTGAGTGAGAGGAACTGAAGTCCCTGATATCCCTTCTTTAGAAACCCCAGTCTTACCCCCTTGATCTTTCCTTTGCCTTGACTCTTGCTCCCTAAATTGGCTATATGGTCCTAAACTGATGAAATGCAACTGCTTTAGAAAGTGAGGGCATCTTATCAGAATATGTGGAGAGGCAGATAGGGAGTCTAACCTTGTCAGCATGGGCCTTCTGGAGGAGTAGAGAAAGATATATGTGTCCCTCTACCACAGGACAAATGGGAGGAACTCCGCAGCCAGAACTCATCTCTGGAGATCTTTGGACACATTTCCTTGATGACTTTGGACACTCTTATGAAGTGTGCCTTCAGCTACCAGGGCAACCAACAGTCAGATAGGTCAGTAAAATCCTTAGTTGTGAGGTCCTATTTCTTACCAACTGGGATTGACTATCTGAAAGGCAGTTAACACAGCTTGGATGTTTACCAGCCAAAAAAGTCACATTCTGCCGAGAGCCCCTGGCCACAGTCAGATTCAGCCTGCGCCAAGCCTTCCTTAAGCACAGACCCTGCTCTCTGTCACAGGAAGAAACCTGGACACCAAAGTCCCTCATAAAGGGCTGAGGGTCTCAAAGATGTAAGAATGACATGACAAACACTTAGGGTCTCCTGTCCCATTGATTGAGGAATACTCCACCCACAGGCCCACCACACTGCAGGTCAGATGCTTCCCTCCATCCAATCCATTCTGCATCCTCCCTTTCAGGTACTCACAGTCCTACCTTCAAGCCATTTGGGACCTGAACAACCTGGTGTATTCCCGGATGAGCAATGTTTTCTACTGGAAAGACATCATCTATAAGCTGACCACTGAAGGTCGCTGGAACCAACGGGCCTGCCAGCTTGCCCATCAACACACAGGTTGTATATGCCCTCTGGGAAGCTCCCCTCCTTCATCAGGCACATCCCAAAGGGACTGTCCCTAACCCTCAGCTGAGTCCTGCCCCTGGCTGTCCCTCCAGACTCTGAAAAACACTCACCCAAGTACTCCCCTGCTGCAGATGTTAGGGTGCCAGGTGCTAGGCAAGAAACTACATCTGTTACCACATGGGTGAAGGCTGAATGACAGTCCCTGCCAGCAGCATTCAATTAGAGCCTCTTGGGCTGTGCTGTTGAGGAGAATGATGACCTGCAAGCACCTGGTGCTAGAGCTCCCACCCCAACAACCATACCCACTCCCACACTCCTCCTGATCCACCTGGCACCCTGACTGGGGCTACTGTGAGTGTCTGTGTCTCGGCACCCAGAGCATTCAGCTCTGCCTGGGAACACTGTTCTGGACAGACCGAGTGATCAAGCTGAGGAAGGCTCAGCTGCAGGAGGAGGGAAACCTGGAGAAGGTCAGGAGCAAGAGGCACTTGGACTTCCTGGATATCCTCCTCTTTGCCCAAGTGAGTGTGGCAGGGAAGGCCTGAGGTTTTACCTACAAGTGTAGAGGAGGGGGGCAAACTCAAACCCTGGCCTCTCTTCGTGTCTTCCCAGATGGAGAATGGGAGCAGCTTTTCTGATAAGGACCTCCGTGCGGAAGTGGACACCTTCATGTTTGAGGGCCATGACACCACAGCCAGTGGCATCTCCTGGATCCTCTATGCTTTGGCCACACACCCAGAGCATCAGCAGAAATGTCGGGAAGAGATCCAGAGCCTCCTGGGGGGTGGTGCCTCCATTACCTGGTGAGTGCTCATGAGATGGGAGGCCCTTCCTCTGAAGTAGAGAATTCCCTGGCTGCCAGGGCCTTGCCCACCCTTCAGGATAGCTTTCTTTTAGGGACCACTTGGACCAGATGCCCTACACCACCATGTGCATCAAGGAGGCACTGAGACTCTATCCACCAGTTCTATGTGTTAGCAGAGAGCTCAGCAAGCCCATCACCTTCCCTGACGGACGCTCCTTACCCAAAGGTGTGAACTTCCCCATTCTCCCTCAATGAACACTTAGCAAGAATGCATGGGAAGTCAAATCCACGTGTTCTGGACAGTTGGTGCATGTCTTTCATAGTCATTTCTCCCTCAAGAAAATGAATACTTCCTTTGTTGTTCAGATGAGGTATATGGTATGAGTCCCACAGAGTTTAATCCAAGAAATAAATACATCACAGCCCTTAAATGTGGCTTTGGGTTTTGCCCTAATATTCTCATTCTTTGAGATGTGAGTGCCTGAGAGACCATCAGACAGAGCAGGGGGATAGGAGGTTTTTCCTTATAGGGTCTAGGCCAATGAGAAAGATCGGAGAATTCACCATCATGGCTCAGATGGTCCAGTCTCCAGGGAGCCCTCAGGATGATGGCAGAGAGCAGCTGATGACCAGATCTGAGATCCCTGCCATGGCCGGAGGCCACTGTTTGTCTCCTCTCTGCTCTGAATCCTAGCCCTGCCACATCCTAGCTGGGTGGTCAGAGGCAAGTTGCTCAGCCTCCCTGAGAATTAGGTGCCTCATGGGAACGATTGAGGATGGGAACCCTCATTGGAGGGTTATTGTGAGGAAGTAGGTGTTCATGGATATTTCCAAGAGGTCATGGATGGTAGTTGATAAATGTTAGTTGTCCCTTGAGTTGCTCCAAAAAGTAAACCTCCAGTTCCTTCCTGCGTCTCAGCCTGGTCATGGTTAATCTTCTAATCTGTGCACACATTCACACCTGTTGTGCCATGTCTGCCCCATCTCTCCTGCAACAGTATCATTCCATTCACAGTGATGAGAAATAGCTCTCATTGTGGCTGCCAAGCTGTGTGTGGGTGCAGCTGGGCCCCACAAGCATGTATGTCCAGCCTTCTCTATTCTGCCCCCACAGGATTCTTAGTGACGCTCTCCTTTTATGCCCTTCACCACAACCCAAAGGTGTGGCCAAACCCAGAGGTATGATGACCTTGGGAGGAGGAGGTGGGATGACCTCTCCAGGTCAAACCCTCTTCCTGGCCCACCTCTGGGTGTGCTGTCCCTTGGATGATTGGAAGGAAGGGCTTGATCACACCTGTCCTGGCCCTGGTGATCCCTCTGCAGGTGTTTGACCCTTCCCGGTTTGCACCGGGCTCCTCTCGACACAGCCATGCTTTCCTGCCCTTCTCAGGAGGTTCGAGGTAAGGCACTTGTACCAGAATGGGAGGAGGCAGGGGCTATTTGGGGGGTACATACTTGATGTTTGTGACTTGCTACATTTATGTGGGTTTCTGTAGATATGTCCTGGCATGTTGGAGTGCTGGGAAAGAGGTATGTGTCTCTATGCAAAGAAAGTTGGTAATCACTGAATGCCATGGAGACTTTGACCCATTGCTCTTACACAATCTCCATCCACAATTCAGTATCAGTGGGTGTTCCATAGCTCAGGGTATTCTTGTGAGTTCTTCATTTTGTGAGTATGACTTTACAGAATTAGATTATCTCACATGTAATTTTCAAGTGTTGTCAAAGTCAAAGACAGGATGCACTCAAAAGTTTTCATTACACACAATGTCAATCCAGCCTTTTCTACTCAACTCCCCATTCTGCCTCCCCACTGCACCATTGACTACATTCCATGGGTTTCCGTACTCAGCTTCCTGCATGCCTCAAATATTTCAGCCATACACAGGAAAGTTTCCTACAGTCTCTTAGGGGCTTCATAAAGAACTTGACTTATCTGTGTTATTATTTTCACCAACCAAATGAATTATTGACTCTATGGTACTGGTCATGTACACTTGACAATTTTCCCAGGTGTCCAAACACTACGTATGATCTGGGCTCTATATACCTTAATATTACCCTTAGGGTCCAGTCATCCAAATGGGCAAATACATAAAAATGAGGACCTTAAATTGCTTTGGGGAGAAAATCCAGTTTGTTGTATAAATACACAATACATGGCATTTGAACATTACCTGGTATGTAAAATGTAAAGCACACATAAGGTGGCTGTTCATTGGGATGACTATATTCCAGCATGGCTGCCGTGAAATCCTCCAGTGCTGCTGAGAGTGTCCTATAAACAGTAACTGCAGGAAACTTTGTAAGCAATTCCTAGAAAAATGTTATTTTCCAAATACAGGAATCTGTCAATCCTTCACATACAGAGTGAACCCAATTTCACACAACATCTTTAAGCAAACTGTGCTTCCAGATACTGCCTCCAGGATTTGTTTCTACCTGGGATTGAGTCCTTCCTCCTATACATTGGTGCAAGTCATTTGGCTGCCAGTAGAGACAAGAGAGGGGTAGATAGCTCAGGTCCTAGCTCAGAAGTAATGGTTACTCATATTTTATTCCATTCAGGGTGGGATTTTTTTCAGTTCAATAGACATCATTCAGTTTTAAGACTGCCTATTAAGTCTGTCTCTGTGTGCCAAGTCCTCTGTTAAGACATGGCATACGGCCCTTGACTCCAAGATTTCACCGTCAAGAAATAAATGCCTCCACTCAAAAGTGACACCTTCCTTCCTTCCTTCCTTCCTTCCTTCCTTCCTTCCTTCCTTCCTTCCTCCTTCCTTCCTTCCTTTTCTTTCTTTTCTTTCACTCACTCACTTCCTAACTGACCCCACTATAGGAAGCACCAAGTTCCTGGCACTGTCTGACTCTGGAAAGTGATGTGTCCTTGAGTTAAGTGTTAGGGTGATGTCAAGGTCCTGGAATAAAGAGACACAGTGGGCAGAGATCGGGGTGAGGGCAGGCTGGCATTGCCCTTAGCCATGACAATGTAACAGTCAGAGGTGTAGAGAGGGCATTCTCTGGCATTTCCTCAGCTGGAGCTGAACTGGGAAGAGGAGGAGTTGAACAGGTGAAAAGTGAGTGAGCCAACAACCGAGAGAGGACTTTGATGTCAGCTGAGGCATGTGGACATGTTGTACCTGTGATGGAGGGCATGGGAGGCTCTGAGCCTGGCTGGGGCTTCAGGAGAGGAAGTGGAGGCAGGAAACAGAAAAGTCTGGGTGAGGAGGTAGAGGGATGGCAAGCAGCGACATTTCTGCAGTAGAATTGGTAGGCTACAGCAGCTGGTTGACTGAGTGGCTGAGGGGGAGGCAGGAGTCTCGATCCAACCTGGGAGGCAGATGGTGCAGCAGGTTGAGAGTCACTAAGGCTCTGCCCCTGCAGAATATTCTCTGTGCCACACTGACTTCCTTACCCAACTCTGTCTTGTCCTTCCTCTGAGGAGCTGAATCCCTGTGCGCCCCAGATGGTTAGGGCCTGAAGGATGGCCCAGCCCACCCCCTATGGTGCCCTGTCCTGCTCTGCATTGTGAAACCAGAAATGGCATGTGCAGAGTGAACAACTTAATAGTTAACTGTTTTACTGATCCCTTGACTTGGCCCTGAGGCTCAAGGTGCTGACCTTCTTGTAACGGGATTTCAGGCCTACTGAGAGCACAGATAGGAGTAAGAGCTAATCCTGGAAGAGTGTAGGCTTTGTCAAAGGTCAAGGGGAGAGTGTGAAACAAGCAAGGTGGGGCAGGCGTAGAGATGTGTGTGTGTCCTGAAGGAAGGGAACTGGGCTGGGCCCATGCAGGAGGGCCCTGAAAGTGCTGTTCCTGGCTGGGGGGTTGATGTCACTTCTCATTTCCTTTTCCCTCCCTGACCCAGGAACTGCATCGGGAAGCAGTTTGCCATGAACGAGATGAAGGTGGCAGTGGCCCTGACCCTGCTCCACTTTGAGCTGGCACCAGATCCTTTCAGGGTCCCTGTTCCCACTCCAAGAATTGTGCTGATGTCCAAGAATGGAATCCACCTGCATCTCAGGAAGCTCCTCTAACCCTTGTGGGGACAAGGATGAGCCCCAAGGCCTCCTGCCTGCCATCATGTCTTCCTGTCAGTCTCTCCTGTCTGCTGTCTTCTGCCCACTTCCCACTTTCACTCTGCCCACTGCCAGCCTCCTGCTTTCCTCCCCTTGTACATCAGAAGTCTGACCTTCTCCATCTTACCCTTTCCTAAGATTCCTACCTATTTACCTGTTACCTTTCTCCTACCCAGCTGTAGCTCTGACTATCCATGTAAGTCATGATCAGCTGCCTGTCCCCCCAGGCTGTCTGCCCTCTCCCCATTGCTATCTCTTTCTGCCTGGTTGTGTGTTCCTTGTTGCTTAACTGCATTACACAGGCTTGGTTCCTTAAAAGAGCACAAGTTGATGATCCCGTAGCTTAGGAGATCCGAAATAGGAAATGGGTCTCCCTGGCACAATGAAGGTGTTACAGAACCTCTAAGGGAGAATCTCTTCTCTTGCGTTTTCTACCTTTTAAAAGTCTGCTCTTAAGACTATCCACTGAGGGAATTAGGCCTCCCCATTTATCAAGGAATATGCTGTTCTTAAATGCATATTGATTACAAATGCTAATAGTACCCATGAAATTTTTAGTGCAAAAAACAAAAAAAAATTTTTAGTGCAACATCTAGACTTTTGTTTAATTGAATAAAGGGGACTCCCGCCAATCCAAGTTGATACATAAAGCTGGTCATCACAGTCCACCATTTGTCCTCTTATCATTCACACATTTTATTAAACCATACTTAATCTGAAAACTAAATATAATAAAATCACACATCTACCAACTAACCTTCATATGATAGAATGTGTGTTGATCCTTTTCCCTAACCAGGAAGCAGTCATTGGAGGGTATTCTCTCTTCTCCCTGAAATCCTGTGACCTACATGCCATGACACAAGGTTGACTATTTGTACCACATGTCTGGTTTCTGTGCAGGATATAAGACAAGAAAGAAAAATTCTGAAACCCATGTGCACACATGCATAATCATATTCATAACAAAGCAGGAAAATGCTAGAAATAATTACCCTCTTTATTTCTGTAACCTAGGACATGGCCATCCTTCGCATTTATAACAGCCTTCTTCCACTACCCATTCAGTTCTTTTCTTTGCCCTGTGAAAGCACCTCAACCGGTTGTGTTTTTTGCCTGGTGCCATGACCCAGACCTTCACTCTTAAAGGATCTGAGCCATTACTAGTCTTGCCTGAATTGGGCTGTGGCATTTTCCCACTTACTCTCATGACAGGGCAAGGTAGTTCTCTGAGATGCCTATGTATTTCCTCCATTTCCAGCATATTTTTTCTTACGTAAGGAAACTGGCAATTTCCCCCTTGGTAATCAGGATAGATCCAGTACAGTCACTGCTTCAGGGTCCCTGTTCCCACTCCAAGAATTGTGCTGATGTCCAAGAATGGAATCCACCTCTATCTCAAGAAGCTTCTCTAACCCTTGTGGAGACAAGGAAGAGACCAAAGTGTCCAAGAGTTATCTTCATGTAGTCATTCTTGTGTCTCCTGCTGGAAGCACCCTTACTTTTGGATATCAGACCACTAGGACAATACAGCACAAGGTTACAGGGATAAGTTCTCCATATTTTGCTAATCAGATCACTAGGGGTAAAAATGAGTGGTTCTGCTCCTATTTCTATCCCTTATGTACTGAATGGGTGAGTCCTGTTTATGGGAGAAACAACCCCATATATTGGACATTGATTTAAAGCAAATACAGCTAATGATGATGAACATTTCTTCGTGTGTCTGATAGCCATTTGTATGTCTTCATTGGAGAAGTGTCTGTTCATATCTTCTGCCCATTTTTTGATATAATTATCTGTTTTGTGTGTGTTGAGTTTGAGGAGTTCTTTATAGATCCTGGATATCAACCTTTTGTCTGTACTGTCATTTGCAAATATCTTCTCCCGTTCCGTGGGTTGCCTCTTTGTTTTCTTGACTGTTTCCTTTGCTGTGCAGAAGCTTTTGATTTTGATGAAGTCCCAAAAGTTCAATTTTACTTTTGTTTCCTTTGCCTTTGGAGACATATCTTTTTTTTAATTAAATTTATTTATTTTCAGCATAACAGTATTCATTATTTTTTCACCACACCCAGTGCTCCATGCAATCCGTGCCCTCTATAATACCCACCACCTGGTACCCCAACCTCCCACACCCCAGACACTTCAAACCCCTCAGACTGTTTTTCAGAGTCCATAGTCTCTCATGACTCACCTCCCCTTCCAATTTCCCCCAACTCTATCAGAGAAAGATAACTATCATATGATCTCCCTGATATGAGGAAGTGTATATGCAATGTGGGAGATTTGAGGGGTAGAAAAAGAATAAATGAAACAAGATGGGATTGGGAGGGAGACAAACCATAAGAGACTCTTACTGTCACAAAACAAACTGAGGGTGACCGGGGGAAGGGGGGTAGGGAGATAGTGGTGGGGTTATGGACATTGGGGAGGGTATGTGATATTATGAGTACTGTGAAGTGTGTAAACCTGGCGATTCACAAACCTGTACCCCTGGGACTAATAAGACATTATATGTTTATTAAACATTTTTAAAAATTAAAAAAAAAATAACAGTCCAAATCCTGGGGTGCCTGGGTAGGTCAGTAGATTAAGGGACTGCTTTTGGCTCAGGTCATGATCCCAGGGTTCTGGGATCAAGCCCTGCATCAATCTCCCTGCTGAATAGGGTATCTGGTCTTCCCTCTACCTCTACTTCTCTCCTACCCCACCACACCTCTACTCATGCATTCTCTCTCTCTCTCTCTCTCAAATAAATAAATAAAATCTTTAGAAACAAAACAAAAAAACTCCCTTGCCCCTGAGGAGGATCTTCCCATGCTGACACTCAGGATTTTTTTTTAATCTGTTTTGTAGGATTGTTGTGGGGAAAACATATGAAGTTCCTTGCTCAGTGTCTAGAATATAGTAAACGCTCAATAAATGCTACCTATTACCAAGCATTATGCCCCCAATTCTGTAGAGGAAACCTAGGACTCAGGGGGCAAACCCAGAGTTATGCCCAGAATTACAACCCAGGCTGTCCCACTTCCAAGCTCTCTCCACAACCGCCCCTCATGTGCTAGGTACTAATGAAAGCAAGGGAAGGAGTCAGGCTCCAGAGTCCCTGGGCCTGGCCAGCAAGGGGTGGAAAATAAGTATAGAAATGGAGGAAAGTTGAGAGGCATGGGTAATGAGGTTACACAAACTTGGGTTTGGACAGGAGCCCAGGACTTAGGGGGAAATGGAGAGACCTGTGGCCCCATGGGTTGTGTAATGAATCTCCTGTCACAAGGTCGGCCACAGGAGGAGGGTGTAGGAATAATAAGGTAGATGGTGAGGAACAGGGCAGGAAGAAAAGCTGCCTTCCAAAGAACTCCTGACAAAAACATCTTGTTTTCCTTTCAGAGTTATGGGTTTGGAGTCAATTTGGGTAAAGAGAATCAGGAATAAAGTGAAGCTGAGAGACTTACTTGTCCTTCTCAGATGTGCTTTCATATGCTCTCCATGAGCAGTTAGTGCCTATCCCTCTCCCTAGCACTCTTCACCTGGTGAATTCCTATTCACCCTTCAGGATCCCATTCTTGTTTTTAAATGTCTACTTCCTGGGTGGGCCCAGCCCCATTTATTCTTTCAGTAGAGGCCTTATCAGGTTTTCCTGTACTATGTTAGTTCACTGCCTTTACCTCCCAGACTGTGAGCTCAGGAAACATTTGCTAAGTGTGTGAGTAAATGCGTGACCGAATGAGCATTCCTGGGAGGACCTTGGGAAAGGGATGATTATCCCCTTAGAGAAGGAGAACCAGAGGCTCAGAGAGTATGACTGGCCGGCTTCATATGTCAAGAGCGAGCCCTGCACTGCGCCTCCTGAGTGTGAGGCCGGGGCTCTGCCTGCAGGCACAGTCGGACCACATCACTGAATCGTGGAGTATGACAAGTGTGGAGAACAATGCAGAGGCAGCTGAGGCAAACAGTTTGGAAACCTTGACTCTAACCCCAGCTGACACTCTCAGTGGTGGTTTTCCTCTGGTCACAACACTTTAGTTCCCTATAAGAGTTTTCCTCTCAGAAATGGGATAATAATGAAACCAAACCCACTTCCTGAACACTTGGTAATCTGGACTGTGAAGTTTTTGCAGTCAGGATTCATGTTTGCTGGCAGCTGTGTCCCGCATATAGCAGTTACCTGGCACAGAGTAGGTGCCCATGAAATATTTGTTGAATAACAGGGAGAGGAGAAAGTGGGAATGTGTCCAGCCATTATCTCTGTCTGCTGAGAAAGCTTTCCTCCCACAGTTTCCCATTAACATCTTCACAGTTAATGAACTCTGGAAGTCCATCTAAGGCCTGCCCTCAACCTTCACCCTCCCGTATTTACTAGATACAAGTTAACAACTAACAAAGGAGCTGAAGGTGGCTTATATATTAACCATATGCTTTATAGATAAATAAGAAAGAATAGGAGTTATCCATTGATTTCAAATCTTTTAGATAAGCAAGGAGAGTAGGATATATAGTCAAGCAGTATAGAATTTATACTTGAACAAGCACATTTAAGGGGATTATCTTGATAACTGATTAACGGTAGGCTGTCTCTGAGGCAGGGGAGTAACATCCAAAAATGAAGCAGGCAGCGTTCCACACTGAGAGGGGCCAGGCATTCCCGGCTGCTTGGCTTCCAATACATAAATCATCCTCTCCCCCAGAGACCTGTTGCTAATGCATGTTCTTCTTAAGGTAACATTTAGGAATGCTTGCCAGACTAGTTCAATTTCTCATGGGTTATATTTTATGCACTACCTTGTTTTGAGAGACGGTTACACCGCACCTTAAGGATGATGGCTGTTCCTTCCTGAGTCTTCCCCCTCCTAGCTGAGGAGCCCCAGCTCCTCTCTCAGAACACCCCTCCTGATCCTTCCCTGTCCTGGCCACTCATTCCCATCCTCGAAGCCTAGCCTTGAGCTGCTTGGGAACACAGACAGCAGAGGGGTTCACAGCTTATGGAGACCATAGACAGGAATCAGGCATCAGGTCCCTGGAAAATAGGCTCACCTGCCAGATTGGGGTGTCATGTCGAGTGCAAGGAACCAACCAGCTTGGTTTGCCTGAGACTATGAGATATTCCAGACTGGTGATTTCAGTGTTAAAACCCTGACAAGTTACTGGCACTCATGAGAGAGAAGTTTTTCAGGATGGGGCAAATAAAGAGTATTGACATTGAGTTTCACCATTAAAAGAATCTGTTTACCTCCATATTCTCCTTCCCCAACCACAGTACTGTGGGCTCCTTGGGCTAAGGATGTCACCCCCTTCTAGTACCCAGTTACCAGCACAGAGCTGACCCCAAGAGATGCCTGGACAGGTTATGGAATGACAGAGGAAGGAGCAGCTTGCAGCTAGATGGAGATGGTACTTACTCTCCAGCTCTGTCAGTACTGGTCCTTCAGCAGGGAATCAGTAAGTGGGGGCATGTGAGGAGGGGCTGTCTTGTGTTGTGTGGATTGAACAAGCCTAGCCTGGGGATGTTGCTGAGGAGGCCAAGCAATTTCAGCTAAATGGAACCAAAGACAGAAACTTCACATCAGCCACAGGGAGATAGTCAGAGGCCAGTTTCTTCATGAAAATTGTTGCACTAATGACTTCCAGATAGTCCGTTTGGAGAAATTGAGCCTTTCGTTAGATGCAGTTGTCACCTTTCTGAGCTAGGATTTGACCTAAGCAACCACTAAAATTTCCTCCACTGACTCCCATTACACGAATGGTATGGATACTGTAAGCACACGAGTTCTACTTCCATAACTGCTATTACCCCCAAGGCCCAATCAGCTCTCAGCTTCTGCTGGCCTAATATATTGCAGACCAGATTTTTCTTCCTCCTACAAATCTGAGACTTCATTTATTCGGTACCTCTGTTATTGGCTAAGTCAGGAATTAGATTGCCATGTGCAGTAGGTTAAAGTTAGTCTTTCAGGCCAGGTGACAATTGACAAGTTAGACAGGGAAGCATATGGGCTCTGAGCCAAGCTACCTGGATTCAACCCTAGTTCTGCCACATACTTCAAATACTTGCTCTATCCCTCTGTTTCCTCATCTGTGAAATGGGGATCATGATGATGATGATCATGATCATGAGTATAGTCCTGTGTGAGTTATACTAATCTCTGAATGTCACCTGGCACAGACATAAGGTCACAATTACACTCTAATTGTAAAAATTGAAGATAATGGTAATGTCTATGAATGACTAGCATGTTTTTAGGTTACCAAACCTGCTGCACTAAATAGGGCTGAAATCAGTCAGGAACCATGAAAGGGGAACTCCTGTATGGGAATCCATGACCCAAGAGCCTCATCTTTTCCCAGATTCTCCCTCCTGTCTTGGAGACCACAGGCCAGCACAGCCCATAGCACCTGATAATTGATTGCCTGTGCTGACCCTTTATTTTCCAACCACTGTCTTGGTATCTCACTTGGGGACATTTTTGTGACCCCAGTTCCTAAGAGGGGCCAGGTGAAACAGCTGCCATGGAGCACTGCCTGTGTGAGTGTCCGCAGCCTGAAAGCCAGTAGACACTGAGTATCAGTCTACAGAGTTACTGCCACTGCCACTATGGGCACCATGTCCTCTCTAATAGTCTCAGCTGGCCCTGACCACATCTTCTCAGGAAGAGATGGCTGTCCCAAGCGGTTGTCTGGAAACCTAACAAACCAGTGGGTGTCAGAGTGACCCAGGGAGAGAAAGAACCAGGCAGAACACTATCTAGCTTTTTGGGGTCCCCAGAGGATCTACTGACAACCCAGGAGCGGGAGTTTCTGGAAGCCAACTGGCTTGGAGAGCAAGCAATCGGAAAGGAGGCAGGCAGCTGTGCTGAAACAGGATTCCCCAGGAGCCCCTGCTGCACAGGTTTGAGCGACCCTGGAGGATGAGGTAACATAACTTCATGGTAAGAGGCTCCCACCATGCAGTCCCTGCACTGGATCCAAGCAGAAGGGTGGTCGCAGCAATGGACATGACCTGGGAGCACAGAGAAGCCTCTTTGTTTAAGTCATTGGACAACACATCTCAGTATAGGGCATGATTGACTCCCCACCTCTACTCCCACTAGAACATAAGTTCCATAAATCTGGAATCCCTATCAGAGCCTTGCTCATCAGAAACATTTCCAAACTCCTAATCACTGCCGATAACCAGAACTATCTTCATGTGGGCATCCTACCCTCCACCCCCTCTCTAAGCACTGGACCTAAAGAGGAAGCAAGGTTTTTTTGATTTGTCTTTCCTTTGGTGACAGCTCCAAAATGGTCAGGAGCTACAAGAGCTTCAGAAAGGGCAGAGAAATATCCATGCACCAGTCCTCGCTGTCTATGGGGGAGCAGGGTTAGCCTCATAGTCTATGACCCAGACTATATGAAGGTGATCCTGGGGCGATCGGGTGAGTGCAAACCCACTTGTCTGTTGGAGGGGTTCTTCCCTCTTGGATACATTCCTGGGGACTGTGACATTTCAGGAGAGACTGCTGGCTCAGTCATAAATATCTACTGACACCTCTACTCTAACTGCCATTTTTCCAGCCCAAGAGCCAGCAGAAACCCAAATACAGTTACTCTATTTGAAAGGTTAAATACCTGTAAGGAATTGCCTTTTCGCTTTCTCCTTCCTTGTATCCTTCATTCTTCCTTCCTTCTTTCTATTCCTTCCTTTCTTTCTCTCTTTCTTTCTTTGTTTCTACTTCCTTCCTTCTTTCCTTCCTTCCTTTATTCCTTCCTTTCCTCTCTTTCCTCCTTTCTTTCTTTCTTTCTTAATTTCCTTCCTTCCTTTACTCACACCTTCCTGTTCTCCTTCCTTCCCTCTCTCCTCTTTCTTCCTTCCCTCTTTTCCACTTTTCATTCTTTCCACCTTTTATTCCTTCCTTCTTTCTTTCTAACTTTCTTCACCACAATGGTGTGATCCCAGAACTCAAGACAATTTCTTTTTCATGATGGCTTGCGTGGAACCCCAATTTGTTGCCTGTGCTGGCACGTGGAATGACTGAGCCACCACAGAAAATCAAAAACAAAAACAAAAAAAAGTAAGAATACAAACAAACAAACAAAAAAAGAACACTGGTCAAGCTACTGTCTTCTCACTAGCACTGAGGACAGAAGCTATATTTCTTACTGATGCAACTTCCAACTCAACAGGCCTCTGTGGTGGGACACTCAGTCTTCCCTCCCGAGCCCACAGTAACTATCAGGAAAGACAGAGAGTCCTGGTTGGAAGGCAAGTAGAAGGTGGATTGACACAAATTGCCAGCTGACAATCATCAGGAAGAGATGGGGGACAATGGTCTAGACCTGGGGCAGCCTGTCTTCGTTGGTCACTTCCAGTTTCTTGTAATGCCTTTCTTATTTTCAGACCCAAAGTCTGATGGTTCTTACAGATTCATGGCTCCCTGGATAGGTAAGTATATTTAACAAGAACTATGGTTCACCTTCTGCTTAGGTTGCCAACAAATATCCATTTGGCCCAGACAAATATGAGGTGAACAGCACCACAGTCACTCCACTCAATCTGAATTGAGCTTCCTCTCTCTCCTTCAGATAAAAACCTCACCCCTTCCTAATGGTAGGGAAGCCCTCCTGCAGCTCAGTTTCTCCCACTTCACTTCTCAGTCCTCCATAATGATCTCAGACTAACTTTTCATTGAAGTCCTCCATTAACCAGTGCTGCTCTGATTCAACCTCAATCTCACAGCTGTGCACCAGGGTTTAGGAAGTCCCCTTCCTGACATGCACTGTCCTTTCCTGCCTTGTCCAGGATGCCCTTCTTCTGACACCCTAGGTTCCTCCCCAGTTGTCCCCAGTCAACTCTTGAAAGGTTCCTTCCCCACCCCCCACATCCATTGTGGTCCAGGGTATGGTTTGCTCCTGTTGAATGGAAAGACGTGGTTCCAGCACTGGAGAATGCTAACCCCAGCCTTCCACTATGACATCCTGAAGCCCTATGTGGGGCTCATGGCCGACTCTGTCCAAGTGATGCTGGTAAGTTCAACCCCTGCTCACCTGCACATTCACACCCCCAGTACAGTTCACAAAGTCCACTCTCAGACAGCTATGTCCCTCAGACATCCATTAGACATGGCCCCCAGAATCACAACTTATATCATACTATGAGACAGGGCCCCCTGAGGATGGATGGAACAAAAAAGTATCTGGGCACCTGTTTACATCCACCCTTTGCTCACTGCCCACAGGAGAGACAGTCATGGTGGATAAAGTGTCTCTTCTTGTCCCTGTTCCAGGTCTTTGACTTGGACAGGAAGAGTAGCCAATGCCCCTAGACAACAGGACAAACTGCCCCTGGCTGGCCTGAACAGTAGCAGCTTCAGTGGCATGGTGTACAATTCATGATGTCACTCAAGTGGGCTCTGGGCTAGGGCTGACGGCTTCTGATGGATTTTAGCCATTCCGTGCAGTGAAATGGAGACCAAGTCTCTACCCTCCAGGGCTGGGTCTTGCCATAACATCACCTCTGAGCCTGACTATATTTCTCACTCACTACTCAGCTGACATTTGTTGAGTGAGAGGAACTGAAGTCCCTGATATCCCTTCTTTAGAAACCCCAGTCTTACCCCCTTGATCTTTCCTTTGCCTTGACTCTTGCTCCCTAAATTGGGACTTCACCTGTTTTTCATGTGTATATCAACCCTAAGACACAAAATGTTGCCCCTTAGTCCCCTGAGGAACAATGTTTTCTGATCTCCTAAAAGGTGGTTACCACTAAACTTCTTCCTAAGTCAGATGGTAAGAGATCATGATTAATTAAATAACAATTAACTAACTTTTTCAGACTACATTCTGAGAAAATACTCACTGGATTACAAACAAATGGCTATATGGTCGTACACTGATGAAACACAACTGCTTTAGAAAGTGAGGGCATCTCATCAGAATATCTGGAGAGGCAGAGAGAGAGTCCAGCCTTGTCACTATGGGCCTTCTGGAGGAGTAGAGAAAGATATATGTGTCCCTCTACCACAGGACAAATGGGAGGAACTCCTCAGCCAGAACTCATTCTGGAGATCTTTGGACACATTTCCTTGATGACTTTGGACACCCTTATGAAGTGTGCCTTCAGCTACCAGGGCAACCAACAGTCAGATAGGTCAATGAAATCCTTAGCTGCAGGGTCTTATTTCTTACCAACTGGGATGGACTATCTGAAAGGCAGTTAGCACAGCTTGGATGTTTACCAGCCAAAAAAGTCACATTCTGCCGAGAGCCCCTGGCCACAGTCAGATTCAGCCTGCGCCAAGCCTTCATTAGGCACAGACCTTGCTCTCTGCCACAGGAAGAAACCTGGATGCCAAAGTCCCTCATAAAGGGCTGAGGGTCTCAAAGATGTAAGAATGACATGACAAACACCTAGGGTCTCCTGTCCCATTGATTGAGGAATGCTCCATACACAGGCCCACCACACTCCAGGTCACATGCCTCCCTCCATCCAGTCCATTCTGCATCCTCCCCTTTCAGGAACTCCCAGTCCTACCTTCAAGCCGTTTGGGATCTGAACAACCTGGTGTTTTCTCGGATGATGAATGTTTTCTACTGGAAAGACATCATCTACAGACTGACCCCTGAAGGCCACTGGAATCACCAGGCCTGCCAGCTTGCCCATCAACACACAGGTTGTATCTGCCCTCTGAGAAGCTCCCCTCCTTCATCAGGCACATCCCAAAGGGACTGGCCCCTTACCCTCAGGCTGAGTCCTGTTTCTGGCTGCCCTTCCAGGACCTGGGAAACACCCAACCGGGTACTCCTCTGGTGCAGGTATTAGGGTACCAGGTGCTATGCAAGCAGCTACATGTGCCACCCCATGGGTGAAGACTGAATGAGAGCCCCTACCTGCATTCAAGCAGAGCCTCCTTGGGCTCTGCTGTTGAGGGAGTGATGACCTGCAAGCACCTGGTGCTAGAGCTCCCTCCCCAACAAAAACACCCACTCCCACACTCCTCCTGATCCACCTGGCACTCTGAATGGGGCTACTGTGAGTGTCTGTGTCTGGGCACTCGGAGCATTCAGCTCTGCCTGGGAACACTGTTCTGGACAGACCGAGTGATCAAGCTGAGAAAGGCTAGGCTGCAAGAGGAGGGAAACCTGGAGAAGGTCGGGAGCAAGAGGCACTTGGACTTCCTGGACATCCTCCTCTTTGCCCAGGTGAGTGAGGCAGGGAAGGCCTGAGGCTTTGCTTACAAGTGTGGAGGAGGGACTCAAACCCTGTCCTCACTCCATGTCTTCCCAGGTGGAGAAAGAGACCAGCTTTTCCAACAAGGACCTCCGTGCGGAAGTGGACACCTTCATGTTTGAGGGCCATGACACCACAGCCAGTGGCATCTCCTGGATCCTCTATGCTTTGGCCACACACACAGAGCATCAGCAGAAATGCCAGGAGGAGATCCAGAGCCTCCTGGGGGACGGTGCCTCCATTACCTGGTGAGTGCTCATGAGACGGGAGGCGCAACCCTTCAAGTAGAGAATTCCCTGGCTGCCAGGGCTTTGCCCGCCCTTCAGGATAGTTTTGTTTAGGGACCACCTGGACCAGATGCCCTACACCACCATGTGCGACTCTATCCAGGTGTTTGCAGAGAGCTCAGCAAGCCCATCAGCTTCCCTGACGGACGCTCCTTACCCAAAGGTGTGAACTTCCCCAATCTCCCTCCATAAACACTCGACAGGAACATGTGCGAGAAATCCACATGTTCTGGGCAGTTGGTGCATGTCTTTCAGAGACATTTCTCCCTCAAGAAAACCAATATTTCCTTTGTTTGTCAGATGAGGTATATGGTATGCTTCCCACAGTGTTTAATCCAAGAAATAAATACATGTCAGCCCCTGAATGCAGCTTTGGGTTTTGCTTTAATATTCTCATTCTTTTTTTTTTTTTAAGATTTTATTTTTTTTATTTGACAGAGAGAAATCACAAGTAGATGGAGAGGCAGGCAGAGAGAGAGAGGGAAGCAGGCTCCCTGCTGAGCAGAGAGCCCAATGCGGGACTCGATCCCAAGACCCTGAGATCATGACCTGAGCCGAAGGCAGCGGCTTAACCCACTGAGCCACCCAGGCCCCCAATATTCTCATTCTTTGATATATGAGTGTCTGAGAGACCATCAGACAGAGCAGGGGGATAGGAGGTCTTTCCTTATAGGGTCTAGGCTAATGAGAAACATCAGAGAATTCACCATCATGGCTCAGATGGTCCAGTCTCCAGGGAGGCTTCAGGATGATGGCAGAGAATAGCTGATGACCAGATCTGAGATCCCTGTCGTCCTGCCACATCCTAGCTGGGTGCTCAGAGCAAGGTGCTCAGCCTCTCTGAGGCTCAGGAGCTTCATGGGAACAAAAGAGTTCTGAGCCTTCACTGGAGGGTTGTTGTGAGGATGGAAAAACTGATGTATATTCCCCAAGGGCTCATGGATGGTACTTGATGTGAGTTGTCCCGTGAGTTGCTCCAAAATGTAAGCCTCCAGTTCTTCCCTGCTTTGGCCTGGTCTTGGTTAATCTACTAACCTGTGCACACATGTGTACCTGTTATGCTATATCTGCCCCACCTCTCCTGCAATACTGTCATTCCATTCACAGTGATGAGAAAGGCTCTCACGGTGGCTGCAAGCTGTATGTGGGTGCACCTTGGCCCCACTAGCATGTATGTCCAGCCTTCTCTATTCTGCCCCCACAGGATTCTTAGTGACGCTCTCCTTTTATGCCCTTCACCACAACCCAAAGGTGTGGCCAAACCCAGAGGTATGATGACCTTGGGAGGAGGAGGTGGGATGACCTCTCCAGGTCAAACCCTCTTCCTGGCCCACCTCTGGGTGTGCTGTCCCTTGGATGATTGGAAGGAAGGGCTTGAACACACCTGTCCTGGCCCTGGTGATCCCTCTGCAGGTGTTTGACCCTTCCCGGTTTGCACTGGGTTCTTCTTAACACAGCCATGCTTTCCTGCCCTTCTCAGGAGGTTCGAGGTGAGGCACTTGTACCAGAATGGGAGGAGGCAGGGGCTATTTGGGGGGTACATACTTGATGTTTGTGACTTGCTACATTTATGTGGGTTTCTGTAGATATGTCCTGGCATGTTGGAGTGCTGGGAAAGAGGTATGTGTCTCTATGCAAAGAAAGTTGGTAATCACTGAATGCCATGGAGACTTTGACCCATTGCTCTTACACAATCTCCATCCACAATTCAGTATCAGTGGGTGTTCCATAGCTCAGGGTATTCTTGTGAGTTCTTCATTTTGTGAGTATGACTTTACAGAATTAGATTTTCTCACATGTAATTTTCAAGTGTTGTCAAAGTCAAAGACAGGATGGACTCAAAAGTTGTCGTTGCACACAATCTCAAACCAGCCTTTTCTACTCAACTCCCCATTCTGCCTCCACACGGCACCATTGACTACATTCCATGGGTTTCCATACTCAGCTTCCTGCATGCCTCAAATATTTCAGCCATACACAGGAAAGTTTCCTACAGTCTCTTAGGGGCTTCATAAAGAACTTGACTTATCTGTGTTATTATTTTCACCAACCAAATGAATTATTGACTCTATGGTACTGGTCATGTAC
Organism: Mustela putorius furo; assembly: GCF_011764305.1. Lineage (NCBI taxonomy): Eukaryota > Metazoa > Chordata > Mammalia > Carnivora > Mustelidae > Mustela > Mustela putorius. The sequence goes on along the minus strand of NW_025422005.1, from coordinate 36,535,669 downwards.
ACTTGACAATTTTCCCAGGTGTCCAAACACTACATATGATCTGGGCTCTATATACCTTAATATGACACTTAGAGTCCAGACATCCAAATGGGCAAATATATAAAAATGAGGACATTAAATTGCATTTGGGAGAAAATCCAATCTGTTGTATATATATGACACTTGGCATTTGAACGTTACCTGGTGTGTAAAATGTAAAGCACATGTGAAGTAGCTGTTCAGTAGGATAACTATTGTCCAGCGTGGCTGCTGTGAAATCCTCCAGTGCTGCTGAGAGTGTCCTATAAATAGTAACTGCAGGAAATGTTGTAAGCAGTTACTAGAAAACCATTTTTTTTTCCAAATTCAGAAATCTGACAATCCTTCACATACAGAGTGAATGAACCCAATTTCACACAACATCTTTAAGCAAATTGTGCTTCCAGATACTGGCTCCAGGATTTGCTTCTCCCTGGGATTGAGTCCGTCCTCCTAGACATTGGTGCAAGTTATGTGGCTGCCAGTAGAGACAGGAGAGGGCTAAACAGCTCAGTTCCTAGCTCAGAATTAATGGTTACTCATATTTTATTCCATTCAGGGTGGGATTCTTTTTCAGTTCAAGAGACATCATTCAGTTATAATACTGTCTATCAAGCCTGTCTCTGTGTGCCAAGTCCTCTGCTATGAGATGGCTTAGTGCCCTTGGCTCCAGGAGTTCACAGTCAAGAAACAAATGCCTCCACTTGAAAGAGACCTTCCTTCTTTCCTTCCTTCCTTCTTTCCTTTCTTCCTTTCTTTCATTCATTTCCTAATTGACCCCTCTGTAGGAAGCTCCATTTTCCTGGCACTGTCCTACTCTGGAAAGTGATATGTCCTTGAGTAAAGTATTAGGGTGATGTACAGGAATGAAGAGGCACAGTGAGCAGGGGTGGGAGTGAAGGCAAGCTGGCATTGCCCTTAGCCTTGAGCATGTGGCAGGCAGAGGTGGAGGGAGGGCATTCTCTGGGATCTCCTCAGCAGGAGCTGAGCTGGGAGGAGGGGAGTTGAACAGGTGACAAGTGAGCCAACAACCTAGAGAGGACTTTGATATCAGCTGAGGCATGTGGATATGTTGTACCTATGATGGAGGGCATAGGAGGCTCAGAGCTGGGCCAGGGCATCAGAAGAGGGAATGGAGGCAGGAGACAGAAAAGTCTATGTGGGGAGGTTGAGGAAGGGCAGCAGAGACATTTCTGCAGTAGAATTGGAAAGCTACAGCAGCTTGTTGACTGAGGGACTGAGGAAGATGGTGCAGCAGGACGAGTGTCACTAAGGCTCTGCCCCTGCAGAAGCTTCCCTTGTCGCCATTCTGAGTTCCTTACCCAACTGCCTTGTCCTTTCTCTGAGGATCTGGACCCCTGTGTACTCCAGATGGCTAGGGCCTGAAGGATGGCCCTGTGGTACCCTATCCTGCTCTTCACATTGTGAAACCTGAAATGGCATGAGCAGAGAGTGAACAACTTAATAATTAACTGTCTTACTGATCACTTGACTTGGTTCAAGGTGCTGACCTTCTTGTAACGGGATTTCAGGCCTGCTGAGAGCACAGATAGGAATAGGAGCTAATCCTGGAAGAGTGTAGGTTTTGTCAAAGGTCAAGGGAAGAGAGTGAAATAAGCAAGGCTAGGTAGGCATAAAGATGTGTGTGTGTCTTGAGGAAAATGGATCCAGGCTGGGCCCATGCAGGAGGACCCTGAATGTGCTGTTCCTGGCAGGAGGTTTGATGCCACTTCTCATTTCCTTTTCCTTCCCTGACCCAGGAACTGCATCGGGAAACAGTTTGCATGAATGAGATGAAGGTAGCGGTGACCCTAACCCTGCTCTGCTTTGAGTTGGCACCAGATCCTTTCAGGCTCCCTCTTTCCACTCCAAGAATTGTGTTGATGTCCAAGAATGGGATCCACTGGCATCTCAGGAACCTCCTCTAACCCTTGTGGGGACAAGGATGAGCCCCGAGGCCGCCTGCCTGCCTCGTGTCTTCCTGTCATTCTCTCCTGTCTGCTGTCCTCTGCCCATTTCCTCCTTTCACTCTGCCCACTGCCAGCCTCCTGCTCTCCTCCTCTTGTGCATCAGACTGTCTGTCCTTCTCCACCTCACCCTTCCCCAAACATCCTATTTACTTATCTGTTACCCTTCTCCTACCGCCTGAATCTGACCACCCACTGAACTTAATACCTGCCTGTTTCCCAGCCTGCCTGTCCTCTACATGTCTTTTTCTTTTTATGCCTATTTGATTGTCTCTATATTATTTCTGTGTGGTTGCTATAATAACCTATCATAGCCTTAGTGTCTTAGAATAAACCAGTCTGTTCTCTTATAGTTCTAGAGATCGAAGTCTAAAATGGATTTTGCTGGACCACAGCCAATGTATTGGTGGTCACACTACCACTAGTCTCCAAGAAAGAATCCCTTTCTCTGCCTATTCCAGCATCAAGCTGCATTCTTTGTGATCTTTAGCTCCTGGAGCCTCCTTTTTCAAATCCAATAGCATCTTTCAATATCCTTCTGCTGCTGTCTTTCTATCACCTTTTCTTCCATAAGGACTTTTGTGATTAGACAGGTGCACTCAGATAATACAGACGTATCTCAGCTTCCAGGACATGGACTCTTTGGGAGCCATGATTCAGTCTGCTTAATCCCTATGTGACTGCTGTGAGTCCATGTTTCCAGCTCTCTCCTGTTTTTTACCAGCATACCCATTTGTCATCACATACCCTCCTCTTCTTTCCTCCTCCCTCAAATAAATTTCTTAACGTTGCATGGAGTGTGTGTTTTCTCTTGGAGGAAGATAAATGGAAGAGAAAAGAGAAAAGGGGAGGAAAGATGGAGGAGACAGGAAGGGAGATAATAATCAGCTCTGTGATGCCAGCACCCCAGGAGGGCTGGATGTGTCCCATTGTCTCAGGCCATGGAGTGGTTGGCTTTCCAAGAGGTACTAGGAGGAACCCCTGTGGAGAAATGGATTGGCCAGTGGGACAGAATATCAGACCCCAGTCAACAAACTACTGATGGCACCTGTCCCACAGGACCCCTTCCCAGTCCCTTGCTTCTCTCGTCGACCAACCCTGCCCCATTATGTGATTGCTTGGGTACTGGTCCTCCTGACCCTGGGCCCTGTTCTCAGGCCCTTTTTGCCCTTCTCCACCAGCCTCTCTCAACCCAGACATTATTGTTTCGTTGGTTCTAAACACGGATTTTTCTCTTGTCCTACTCCCTGCCATTCTTAGCCCAGACCCTGTATGTCACACCAGGCTTCCCCAAGACCTCTGCCTATGGTGTAATTCCATATTCTGCCTTCCTGAAGGGGCTTCTTCCCCAGCTGGTGCCTGCATCCAGGACCTTCCTTTCAGCCCCTTGGCTGCCTAGGTTACTGGGCTAGTTCAGCCATGCTTTGAGAAGAGGCAGTGTAGATGTTTCATGTTTGACCAAGGGCAGGAAAATAAACTGGGAAAGTGCTAGACAGGAAGGTTGGCAAGATTCCCCAGCATCAGGTGGTGAAGAAGGGCAAGGGTTAGCCAAGCTCAGAGAGTTCAAGGCAATGGGAACTTGAAATTCTAGGTGGCCACCCATGGATAAACACAAGCTCTAACCACAGGATTATGTTGAGGATAAAGAATGTGACTAAGAAGTGGTCTTCTGGCTGCTGCCTGCTGGCTCTAGGCAAAGGAAAAAACCTAGGGTGAGTTCACACTCATATACATGACTCCCATGACACATATATGTGCAACTACACGTGTGTGTAACACTCACACACTCTACACTCTACCACGCATGTGCACAACAAAGGCCTGGGGTTGTAGGAGGCAACAGGGTATGTTTAACCAACTGAGGTACTCAAGCGCCCACAACAGGGTATGTTTGGAGGGCTGTAAGGATTAAGTGGAGTTCATTTTGGTGCCCATTAGTCAGCTGCCTTGGTCCTCCCCTCCCGTGTGGAGCCTCCCCCTTCTGTCAAGCTCTGGAGTTCTCAGCTCCATTTCCCATCAACATAAACTCTCAAAGAGATAGTCAATACACCTATGGAGTCTTGGCCAAAAGAGGTCAAAGTCAGAAGAGCTCAGTGCAAGCTATTTTCTGATGAGCATCTTGGCAGTTTCCTTCTTCTGACACTGAAATACGGTAAGTCCTGCCTCATAGGTCTCTTGACAATCCAGAGATGAGGGAAGTAACAAGTCTTAGACTTGGGTGCCACCCATGGGCTACAAGTGGTTATGACCTCTGGTTCTGCCCTCAGATGATGACTATTGATATATTCCTCTGCTTCTATGGAGAAAGGTCTATCCAGGGCCAGGACAGAGAAGGAAGTTGGTGGCATGGATGACACCCTAGCTGAGACCTCTGCATCCCAGCCTCAGGTGGGCAAGGAGGTCTGGGTCTTGACAGGGCTTTGCAGGAGTGAGCAGGTGGCCCATAGCCAACCTTCCCAGGCTGTGGTCTTTTTCTAAGAGGGGAAGCATCAATAGCAGGAAGGATGTGTCTCCAGATGGTACATCCCCAGGGCAACATATAGACATCCCCAAGTCCCAGGGCTAGAATTCCCCTCACTTATCAGGCCCCTTATTCTCCAGTGTCCTCCCCTTCACTGTTGTCTAATTCCTGGATTAGAACCTGCTAATGGCCTTATACCTAGGACCATAGAGATACATGGGACCCCAGGCATCAGGCAGCTGCTGCAGGGAGTACTGAAGAAGACTCTCTAATTCATCACATGGCCCCAGCCTGAGGCCCTTCCTCAAAGTCACTCTTTGCACCTTTGTACCTCACCTGCCTCAAGGCTTAATTCAAGCACTGTGTCTTCCAGGAAATCCCCCTTAAATGCCACTCTGCCACCTTCTTCAGCAAAAGCCTGAACACCCAGAGCACCAGGTGACAATGGCATAGATGCTGCCAATGGCAGGAATGCAAGAGAGACCTGTCTCAAAGAGGGGCAGAAGATAAACCTGAGAAACCATATTCCATATTCCATATTCCTTGATTTCAGTGGTGGTTATCTGGGAATTTGTTTTAGGAATTGACAGTCCTATACATTTTTTGTTTATGCAATTTTACCACATGTCTGTTATATTACACACATGCACAGACAGTTAAGAAGAGCAATACATCTCAATGAAGGGCCAAGCCCCCAAAGCCATCCTTCTTTCATGTGGAGTGAATGAGGGCCTGATCATAATCATAAAGCCAAAGAGACCCAGCTTCCATTGTGTTCATTGTGTCACACGGCTGGCCTGTAAGTTTCTGCTACATTCTAGAAAGACTGCCAATTATGGGAGATAAAGGAAGATTCTAGCAGCAAAGAGGTGCTCACCATATGTTTGTTGAATGAATGGTTGAGCTCTAGAGTACATGCATACTAAGCATTTCCAGACACACATGTTTGCATGGCACTGCCCTCCAGGTGATTGTTTATGTGGGTGCCTTCTCCCCATGTAAATTACAAGCCTCTCAAAGATAGGGAGCCACAACTACTCTACAATCCAGCCTGGAGAGGGCAGTGTCTGGGCAGTCTGGGACCCTCTTCTCAGCAAAGCTACTACCCAGAGCCTGGGCGCAGTGACTTCAGTCGGAGGTGGATGCCATTCTTGGAGCGCAGGATCAGCTGGGGCATCTTGATGGGGGGCCGCAAGGTGTCCAGGGCGAACTCAAAGCGGAGCAAGCAGAGGGCCGTGACCACCTTCATCTCATTCATGGCAAACTGCTGCCCAATACAGTTCCTACAGTGAGTAGCACAAGGTGGCATCAGACTGTGGTGTGTCCAGAGTGAGAAAATCCAGTGTTCTTAGTGGCCAAGAAAAACCAGTGGCTTAGAAAAACCAATAACTATTTGTGGATAAATAATTGGCTGATTGGTTGATTGACTTGGGGCTTCAGAAACAGATCTTGGGAACACAGTGAGGGCCCCAGACTGAGTAGATTCACATTGGGAATTCTGGTTTGGGGGCCTCCTCTTGGAATGACTCGGCCAGCCCACCACTTGCCAGGGACATGATTATGCTAACAGCAAGAAGAAGGTCCCTGGAACTTACCCTACTTCAAGATCATCAAAAACCCAACGGCGGCCCCTTTGTCACGGAGTTCCCAAAATGATGCTTTCCCCACAAAATCCTCCATTCTCCCCTCCCATTCCTGGGGCCCTGGGGATTTTGGTCCACTCCTTACCTGGGCCCAGCAGAGAAGGGCATGAAGGCGAAGGGGTGGCGTGTGGCCACATTCTCAGGGGAAAAGCGCAGCGGGTCAAAGACCTGAGAGGACAAGCCTTGCTTAAATACATGCCAGGTCCTGGGGAGAGTGACCTCCATAGCCTCCCACCCCACCTGACCTCCAGACCCAGGGATGTAGTACCTCAGGGTCAGGCCACACAGCGCTGTTCCTATGGAGGGCATAGATGTGCAGAGAGATCAGGCTGCCTGTGGGCAGAACAAAGGCCTGGTAGCTGGGTGGTCCTGAGAGAGCTTCAGCTACCTCCTCACAGGGCCAGACTTCCCTTGTATCCTTCTAACTGGACACCAGCCCCTGCCTGAGCACTGCCATTGAGGGAGGGTTCATGACCACCCTCAAGACATCAAAGTGCTTTTGACCATCATCATATCTACTTCCTCTGGCCCCAGCATTGGACACAGGAACTAACATAGACATTTGTGGAATGGGGAGAGAAAAAAGAACTGAAGCTACCTTGTTGTGAGGTAGGACAGGCAAGGTCTATTACAACACTTGTGCTTTCAAATAACTGAAAGAAAGTTACTATTCCTGACATTATGCTATTAATAGTAACATCCACCATTCATTGGGTGCACGTTGTATGCCAGATACAGAGTTAAACCTCCTTACAAAGCTACCACATACAGTTGTATAGGTTGTGCAATGAACGTCATCATAGTCTATGTGAATGGTGCCTCCTGGAGTTGTTCAGGTCACAACCTACATGGTGGTACATGACAACCCTGAAGAATATTGTCTCTTTAATCCTGAAAACAACCTTGTCAAGCAAAGACTCTTCTTGTCCCCATTTTATAAAAGAGGAAACAGAAGCTCAAGGTAGAGGGATTTACCCATACATTGTAGAACCAGGATTGGGACCCAGACCAAACACAAAGCCTGAGTTCTTCCCCACTTGTGCTAAGATTTGACCAAAGGCACAGAGAAGCATCCACAAGGACTCCTGTTCCACCCCCAAGTCCACTCCAACTCACCTTCAGGTAGGGAGCGGCCATCCACAAAGTTGACAGGCTTGCTGAGCTGGCGGTACACCTGGGGCACGGGTGGGTAGAGGCGGAAGCTTTCCTTGATGCACATGGTCAAGTAGGTCATTTTCCCCAGATCATCCCTGCCAGCAATACAACCAGACCTGACTGGAGATGGGAAGCAAGGGGCTTCCACGGGAAGGCAGTTTCCAGACCCACCTTCCCCTCTTACTGCCATCACACATCCAATAATGGGAGGGACACAAGTGCTTCAAGTGCCCAGACCAGATTAAACATGGGGTAGCCACTCCGATCCAGGGGTTCTGGCTCCTGGCTCTTTTCTCCATCTCTCCCTCATCTCTACTGCTAGGAAGGGAACCACGGGACCCTAGAGCTGTATGTGCACCCAGCCATCAAGACAAAGTCACTCCTGTGTCGTAAGGTCCCATAGAAGCCCCACGAGGGACAATTTAGGTTCCACTTAGTTTCCCCTGTGGAACTAAGGTGGAAAAAAATATACACTGATATACACTGGTTGAATGAAGTTGTAAGTGCATGAACAGCAACAAGCTCAGGTAAAAATCAAAAATTATGTATCTTTTTTCTCCTTTGCCAACAGGAAGCTCAGTCTTAAATGTGGCCCAATCAGGACTACTGCACAGCACTTTGTTACAGAGTCCCAAACCCTAAAGCTTCTCCACCTAGTCTTCAATTTTTTTTTTTTTTAGATATACTTGACTGTATGAAAACTGGGAACTTGTGCACTACTGGGTATTTACCCTAAAGATACAAACGTAGTGATCCTAAGGGGCACGTGCACCCGAATGTTTATAGCAGCAATGTCCACAATAGCCAAACTATGGAAAGAACCTAGATGTCCATCAACAGATGAATGGATCAAGAAGATGTGGTATATAAAAAAAAAAAAAAAGAAGATGTGGTATATATACACAATGGAATACTATGCAGCCATCAAAAGAAATGAAATCTTGCCATTTGCGACAACATGGATGGAACTAGAGCGTATCATGCTTAGCGAAATAAGTCAAGCAGAGAAAGACAACTATCATATGATCTCCCTGATATGAGGAAGTGATGATGCAACATGGGGGCTTAAGTGGGTAGAAGAAGAATCAATGAAACAAGATGGAATTGGGAGGGAGACAAACCATAAGTGACAATCTCACAAAACAAACTGAGGGTTGCTGGGGGGAGGGGGTTTGGGAGAAGGGGGTGGGGTTATGGACATTGGGGAGGGTATGTGCTTTGGTGAGTGCTGTGAAGTGTGTAAACCTGGTGATTCACAGACCTGTACCCCTGGGGATAAAAATATATGTTTATAAAAAATAAAAAATTAAAAAAAACAAGAAAAGCTCACTGACTTATAATGCTGTCACTGTCCTTATTCAGTGTTTCCAGCTTTCAATAAAACCCAGCTGGATAATAACTCACAAAAAAATAAACTTAATTTGCTTCAATTAAAAAAAAAAACCTGGGAACTTGTATTCATCAAAAGACACCTTAGACACCATAGACACCTGGGTGGCTCAGTCAGTTAAACGTTGCCTTTAGCTCAGGTCATGACCTAAGGACCAGGGATTGAGTCTCACATCGGGCTCCCTGCTCAATGAGGAGCCTGCTTCTCCCTCTCCCTGTGCCTCTCCTGCACCCTGTGCACTCGCTCTCTATCTCTCAAAAATAAATAAATAAAATCTTAAACACACACACACACACACACACATCTTAAGAGACATGAAATGGGAGGTTACAAACTGGGAGAAGAGATTTTCAATGAGCATTAACAAAGTATTATATACCAGTGCTCATTCTTTCCTTTTCGCGTTTTACTATAGTATTGAATAAGCATCCTTGAAGTTGCTTCAACTTCTAGATGAAATGAAATAAAAATAACATAAATAAAAATTTTAACTCCCCACCTCCAGGCCGTGTTCCTATTGTTACCTAACCTGGAAGGCCCATTTCTCTTTTCCTTTGCTGATCTGAGTTTCACCCCTCCTTGGAAAGCCAGCTCAAGTCCCACCCCTTCTGATTCCTCTGCTGTCCACACAGGGCTTCTCAGCTTACTCCAGTCTGAGGTTTTCTCTAGATTTTGGCCTATGTAAGTTGTCTTTCTAAAAACATCCCAAGGGCAGCACCTTGGCTCCTCCCAGCCCTCGCATTTGGCTGGACACTGGGAGGTCTCCAATATCAGGCCAATAAAAATGGGTAATGGAGGCGTCAGACATTTCGTGCTGTGATGTGTACCTAACCTGATGCTGGAGGTCACACAGGAGCCAGAGAGAAAGGTGAGGTGTGACAGGAGGCCAAGGCCTGAGGGGAGGAGGTAGGGAAAAAGGGACCTGCAGGAGAGCCCCAGAGACCACGCACGCTGCCAAGAGAGGTCAGCGTCAGTTGGTGTCATGTCAATGAGTTCAAGTTTGAACCAAGAATCAGAGAACAATAAAAGGTTTTAAGTGATGGAGTTTGGGAAACAGCCTTTTCTTCTTCACCAGATGAGTCTACAGGTGGCACGTGGCCATTCAAAGGCAGGTGGGCCAGAGCGGGGTTCAGGTCCCTAGGTATCCCAGTTGTATTCATGCCCAGTTCCCTCCTTTCTCTCTCCCAGAGCCTGCTGTTCCATCTAGCAACCCAGAAGGGTAGTCAGGTTCTGCCAGCAGAGGGAGTGAGCACACAAAAAGTTCACTGGTCACTGGCAAAGGGATCAAGGAAGGTTTCCTGGAGTAGGAGGCATCCAAGCTGTGCCTAGGAGTATAGATAGGAATCTGGGAGAGTTGCCCGGATTCCTATCTATGAGTTGTCAATGGGAGTCTGACACCTAAAAAGGGCTCCACTGTGGGAGAATGGGCTCAGGGTTGTATCCACAGAGCTCCCCCTCAAAAATCACAGCACTGGAGCAAACAGGACACTGCCACCACCCTCACCTTGTTCCCAGGATGGCCCTGTGTCACCCAAAGATGACACCGGGCAGCATAGATGCAGGGCATCCCTGGGACAGGGAAGCAGGACAGACTGGGCTCACCCACAGCCTTGCTCACCACTGCAAGGAGTCCCGGTTCCCAAGGATCTCGCAGACCTCCTCACGACAACGATGCTGGTGCTCGGGGTACAGGGCCATGCAGTAGAGAAACCAGCAGATGCCACTGGTGGTGGTGTCATGGCCTTCAAACATGAATGTGTCCACCTCAGCCCGGAGATCTGCGTCTGACAACTTGATCCCATTTTCATCCTGTGTTGGGGAAGGCATGATGGGACAGCCCAAGGCATTGGAGATAAGTACCAAGACTTCATAACAGTTGTCAAATGAAGGTCCATTACAGAGCGGAGCTTGAGACCTTCCCCAGAATCCTACCTGTCCTCCCAGGCACAGCTTGATTCCTCCTACTCCAGGAAACCTTCCCTGATCCCTCCGTCCAAGTAGACCTGTGACCTTACCCAGCCCTAACTGTCAATTCTGCTAAGAATGTCACCTGGCAGAGGAGAGGTCTTTGTCAACATCCACTTCCTATCTTCTCCACTACACTATAAATATATGGAGGGCAAGGCCAAGTCTTTCTCATCTTCTGCATGGAAACTAACCCAGGGTAGGGGTTAGTGAGTTTGGAGGGTGGATGAATAAAGAAATGAATGAATGGATGAATGAATGAATGAATGAATAGATATCCAAGATTCTAAGGTTCTTCAGTATTAGAAGTCTAGAATTGATGGGCACATGGGTGGCTCAACTTGATTTTGGCTCTGGTCATGATCTCAGGGTGGTGAGATGGAACCTGCATCTGGCTCTGCACTGAGCATGGAGTCTGCTTAGGATATTCTTTCTCTCCCTCTCCCTCTGCCTCTACCCCTCACCAACTCACCCTCTCCAAGGGAAAAAAAAAAAGTCTAGAATTGGTCTTTAGGACTTCTAGCACATGACCTGACCTCCCTGCATCTCTCCCCAATGAGGCAGCCAGCCACAACCGGCACCTTGCTGTCTCTGAGCCTTTGTTGATGCACATCAGAAGACAAGGAACAGATCGTACTTGCTGGGGGAAAAGAAGGGAAATGCTTAACAGCCCCTGCTGCTGTCCAGTGAGCCCTGTCCCAGGAAAATGGTCTGTAAACCCCTCTGGGACGAGTTCTTAGTTGGGGGTGGCCAACTGTGTCCTCACTCACCCGAGCCCCCAGAAGAATGTCCAGGAAGTCCAGGTGCCTCCGGCTCTGGATTTTCTCCTGCTCCTTCTCATCCTTCAGGGCTGCCTTTCGTTCCCTGATGACCTGGTCTGGGTCAGGAGCACAGAGTGTCATTGCCTGGGGACCCATCCTCTACCCAAAGGGAAATGGAGGTCCTGCAATGGCAGAGGTCAAGAGAGGCCTAAAGGGGCTAGGCTAGACCCTGGGCTTCCTGTGTGTGGACCCTGCAGGAAAAGCCCACCTGTGTGGTCGTGGGCCGTCTGGCAGGCCCGCAGGAAGCGGCGGCCATGCGGGGTGAGCCAGTAGATGAAGTCGTTATGGTACTGGAAGGACTCAATGCGCTGCTGCATCAGCAGAGTGAGGTCGCTGACAGCCGAGTAGTAGCTACTGTCCCTACATAGCAGTAGAGCAAGGAGGAGGGCTCAGACCCTGACCCACTGCAATGCTGCCATTAAGCCTCCCCAGTAAAGGCAGAATCTGTCTCCCCACCATGAGCAAGGACCAGCTCCCCCTACCTCCCGCCCAAGCCAGGGCTCCCTAGGGCAGGACCCCATGTCCTCTCAGACCAGGGCCCTGGAGTCCCACCAACTCTCTCCTCTGAGCTAGCCTGGGTAGAGATGGTGGTCAGCCCCAAGTACCCTCTGACCTGTGGCCCAGACCGCTGTCTCCTTTGCCAAAGGTGCACTTCATGAGTGAGATCAGTGCCATGTGGCCCACGTCAGAGAAGATGTCAAAGCTCTTATCCTCACGAGCCTTTTCCTCCCACTTGTCCTGGAGCCCAGAGGTGGAGGGTAACATCAGGGAGTCAGCTGGACACTCAACTCTGCCCTCGAAGACCCACAGCCTGGCCTCTTCTCCATGCCCCAAGTCCCTGGCCCGGCCTCCATCCCTCTGGAATGTGGGGGTAAGGGCTTCAGGCTGGGGTGGGATCAGGAGGTGGACCCACACTACACACACAGACACTGAGCCAGGCAGGCTACCCAAGGGAAGAAGAGGGCTGAGGGGTGGAGAATCGCCCCAGCACAGCCTGTGCATGGTCAGGCCTGTAGTGAGGTTGGGAAGAAATTTTCTGCAAGGGGAAAACTAGTCTGGGTAACTTCTGGGGATTATACAGCCCTGAGACTCAAAATCTAACCCACGACCTTTGGCATCCCCATCAAAAATGATGCTAATGACATCATTTAAGCTGCAGCTGCAGCTTCCAGGAACCTGGCCCTGGGAGCTCACCAGCATAGTTTGCGTGGAGTCGGCAAACACAGCCACATAGGGTTTCAGCACATCATAGTGGAAGCCAGGTGTGAGCAGCTTGCGGTGCTGATACCACTTGGGCCCCTGGAGCACCAGTAGGCCTTTCCCTGGGGAAGAGAGGGCAGAGGGAAAGCTGGTCAGAGCACACAATCCTGCCCTACCTTGGCAACCCGGGGCCTCCACCCCAGTGCTCTTGACCAGTCACATGTCCCAGCCCAGCTCTGCCTTCCAGCCACCCAGTTGTGCAGCCTCTGGTGACACCAGCCTTGGCCCTACCACCACTCCCCTCTTCAGGCTTTTGCCTGGCCCACACCACCAATGCAGTCTCCTGGGATCCCACTTCAGAAAGCTCTTTCTCATTCCAGAAAGCTCTTCCTCATACTCACGTATTTTCCAGAGCCCTTGCTCTGCCTTTCCAGGGGAAAGCACATACCCAGAAGGAGAAGGCACCTGAGCCCCACTTCCCCAGCCAACTGGGAGCTCTCTTGCTTCTTCCCGTCCCCCCACTTGGCAGCTAAGGTTAGGAGGGGCACTTGGGGGCCAGGTGGTCCACATGAGATAACAGACTGAATGGACACTGGGCGGAGAGGAATGGGACAGGGAAGGATCCTGGTAATGCAGCACCAAGGATGGGGAAGGCAGGTGTCCACTCACCAATCCACTGGAGGAAAAAGTCATACACATCTGGAGCCTTAGGATCTGCAGGAGAAAGAGAAGATCGGGTCATACAGAAATTAGCAGATGCTGAGAGGAGAGTTATTGATCAATAGGATCAATAGGACCTCAGCTACCCAAACTTAAGGTGCAGACCCCAAGACCCTCCCCACTTGGAGCCCTGAGCCCTTTGCTCTCAGGAAACCCCACCCACTCCTGGGAGTCCTCACCCCCTCGGCTGTACACAGCTTTGGCATAGTCGGGCTCATAGATGTTCAGGAAGCCAAGGAACTGTCCAAGCCAGAGTGGGTGGGCGTAAGGGAACTGGTGGGCCCAGGATACCACCTTGTCCAGGCTCCCCGTCTGCTGTATCTGAAATGGTGACAGAAGGCCAGGGTACTCAGGAACACACTGTCACTTCCTCCCTGGGCAAGGAAGGCAGAAGGCTGCCCAGACAGACCCTGGGAGCATCCTTCCCTCATCCTGTATCCCTCTTCCTGACAGCCACAGTCCTGTACATCTCTGGGGTCAATTCCCTCTCCAGCCCCAGAGACAACACTGTAATTCCAAGCCACCCTCTTGCTGTACATGGGTGAGCTCAACAACCCCAAGCTGGCCAGCTTGCTTCCATCTGGTTCCTATCATTAGCCCTCTATCTATGCTGCTCCAAGAAAGAGATTTCTATTGGCATTAAAGCTGTTTTCATGAAAGTGATAACCCCAGCTTGTTGTGCAATGCAGAAATCTGCTCAATTCTACCCCTATTATGTCATTTGACACACTTTTCTGAGGTCCTACTATGTGCAGGGCACTATCTTAAGGTCTCAGGGCATAAGATGGACTGCGTCTTATACTTTCATTCCATGGGCAGACCCATTAGACTCAACCAAACAATTAAGGAGTGTGAATACACCCAGCAGTAAGTGTGAAGAAGGAAGCAGATATGCTGCTCTGAGAGAGTCTAGCCGGGCGTGTCTACTTAGAGAGGGAGATCAGAGATGGCCCCTGGATGGAGAGGACATTCCCTCCAGGGGAAACCTGGAGGATGACAAGTGGCTGGCAGTGCAAAGAGCAAGAGACAGCATTCCTGGTAGAGCAAACAGAAAGCACAAATGTTCTGGGGCAGGAAAAAGTAGTGATGTCTTTCAGGAGCTGCCACCTGGTGGGATCATGGCCTGAGATGAGATCGGAGATCATCCAGTGGGTGGTATGTGCTCTTTGGGGGGTTTCTAGCTACATCTACTCCCCTAGCGGTGTTTTCTGTAAATGGAGTACACAATAAATACTTTTCTGAAACCGCTTTTTTAATTTAATGTGTCTTGTCCTTCTTTTCAAACTAGAGCCTTTAACTGCCCCTTCCATATTTTTAATTACTTTAATTGCATAGTATTCCACTGCAGGGATAACCATTATTTACTTATCCATTTCCCCCTATTCCAAATGAGTCTTTCAGAGATATGCTTAAAACCCATCCATGGCCTACCCGCCCATGGGCCTCAGAATAAGGTCTGAGCTCTGGAGTTTGTGAGGAGGTAGAGTCATGGCTGATCAGAGAGCTGGGATGTGAACCTGGGAGCATTGACTTCACAGCCTGCAATCTTTGAAGCTCAGAAGATCTACATTTGAATATTGGTTTCCCCTATTTTTTAGATGCATGAACTTGGGCAAGATCTTTGGGCTCTCTGAATCTTACTCTTCCCATCTGTAAAATGGAGATGATAACTTACATTATAGGATTATGTTGACATTAATTAAATCAAGCAGGGCGTGTGTTACTAGTTGAGGTTCACATAGCATTTAAAGCCCTTCACTGGTATATTGTATGGAAAGGCTTGGCACTGGATCCTGCACAATGTAAGCCTTTGACTCATAGTTCCCTCCCCTTCAAGTTTACCTTTTCCCAACATCTTCCTTCTCTCTACATTTCCTGCCATATCCTATTCCCAAATGTCCCAAACTGCACTAAAGAATTTGCTATGAACTTGCCCTAAGATCTTCCACCTCTGAATAAAGGATTAGCCTAACCTTGTCCCAAGTCACCTGGGAAGCTTGCACTACACCCCCCATCTCTGGTGGCCTTCTCTGTTAGTATCCAGTCCACTTTCTGGGGCTACCTGGGCTCCCAGCAACCAGGGAAGTCCTGGGATTTCCCAGATCCTCCCCACTCCGGGATGGACATACATAGGTACCCGTGAATGCTCTGGTCTCAGCCCTCCCCCATCCTACCTTGTGAACACTGCCCCTCCCCCACAAGATTGGGTAGCACTCAGTGTGTGCATAGGCCCCCACCAGATTCAAGGACCACAAAGCTGTATATTCAAAGCTAAAGGGTTAGGAACAACTACCAGGAAGAACCAACAACAACTGAGATGCAGCATCTCTGAAATAAAAATTAATTTTTAAAAATCAATTTTAAAAAATGGACTCATTTACATAAATTCTATGGGGTAAAGCAGAGAGCCATTGAGAGACTGGAGGTAGGAGATCTAAAGTATAATGCTCCAAGGAGTAGATAGGGGATTTTCCCAATCCTAATGACAAATAGGTGATTTCATTCTCCATCCTCCCTTTCAGAGATAATAATTGTACTACTACACAGGTACATGTGAGTACATGTAAACAGGTGTGAACACAACTCAGAAGGGACCCCTAGCTCAAGAGAAGGAGCAGGGGGACTTTGGGTGAGAATGACATGGGTTTCCATGGCTCTCCTAGCCACCGCATATTGGCTAAGAAGTGATGGTGAGTCTTGCCCAAAGTCACACAATCCTCAAGTCCAGGTCTTTCAGTTCCAAAGCCTATGCAATGCCCCCAATACTTCCCTATCTTCAGCACCAGGAGGAGTTCCAGCCCCAGGAATGACCATGTTGAGGGGAGAACATGGAAGCATAGACACCTAAGATGGCAGGAGGGCATGGACCCAAGAAGTGTCCAAGTCCACAGGAATGTAGACATTGGTCCTCACCCAGTATGAGTGGTTTGCTGCCCTGAATCAGACCTCCCAGAGATTCATTCATGCATTCAGTAAATGGGCACAGAGTACCCACTCTTAGTGCCAGACCTGATGCTAGTTTCTGGGGGAACCGTAGTGAACCACACAAAGTCCTGCCCTCCCCATGCTCACATTTCAAGTAGGAGAAACGAAATAGGAATCAAATACATCAGCAATATAATTCTGGTAACAATAACTCTAAAAAAAAATAATAAAGCAAGATAAGGGGCAGAGTTTCTACTGCAGACAGGGAGTAGGGAGGGTCAGGGAAAGCCTCTCTTATGGGACAATTGAGCAGAGATAAGCAGAAAGGCCTTCTAGAAAGCCCTGTAGCATTGACCACTGTCTGCTTCTAAAAAGCTGCTCTTTCCTCAACTCTCCCCTCTACCCCTCTGCTCTTTGCTCCCAGCAAGTTAACCTTGCTCAACTTCACGGAGGAAACAGAAGCCATCAGTTAAGAGGCCCCTAAAAGTCAACAATCAGACCCGAAGAACCACCTGCCTTGCACCCAGCCTCCCCACCTTCCCTCCTGTACCAGCAGGGGATGTACCCAGGGCCTGTCCAAGGTTAGTCCCTTTGGATTCCAGCCTTCTCCTCAGGCACCTCACCCATCAGTCAGTCCCTCTCTCTCCCATACCACAGACCCCCTCCTCTCTACTGGCTCCTTCCCATCTGCATTTAAAACACTCCCAAGTCTCTCTCACTTACTAAATGAAACACAACCTCCCTTGGTTCTGCCTCCTTTCTAGCTCACACCCCATTTTCCTCCTCCTTTCATAACTTCTCAAAAGAGCTGTCTCACAGTTTCACTTCCTCCTCGCCCCCACCTCTCTGACACTGGTCTTGCTAATGTGACCAACACCCACCTGGCGGGTGAGCCCAGAGGTTTTCTAGCTGCTGTGACATAGTCAAATCCCCTCTCTTTTAGAACCCTGTCCTAGGTGCCTTCCCACCTCTTTGACACAGCTCTTCCTCGCCTATTATTTGTAAATCAAAGACTGAGTGTCCCCCAGACCCAGCCCCAGGCCTCTTCTTATGCTGCACCTTCTCCCTGGAGGCTCTTACCAACTCCCATGGCTTCCTTTGCCATATACCTGAGACTGTTTCCAAAACTGACAGCACGTTCCAGTTTGTCTTTCTCCTCAGCTTCGGAAATATGACCAACCATCTGCTGGACCTCTCTGCATGACACCCTTCAGGGCCCTCAGACCCAGCCTTTTCAAACATGAACACAATATGTCTTCCCCCCAAATCTGCCCCTCCTCTCATACCTAGGAATGGAACCACCATCCCCCCTGATGCCAGCCAGAAACACAGAATGGAGTTTTCCCATGATTTAGGGCAGCACCATAGGGGATATCCTGTGGAGACTGCATCTCTCCCCTGCAGGTCCACCAAGAGACTTTTACACTGGAATCAACAAACCAGAACTAAGAGAGCCAGATGTAGCAATTCCTGGGAAAGTCTCCAAACCCAGAACCCAAGGGTCCTGTGCCCAAACACACAAGTGCTGCCAGGCCCGAGTCTTTTCTTCTCGGGTCTCAGAGCCTCACATTTTTATACTTAGACATAGAAATTCATTCCTCCTGGTTACCATCCAGTCTTGTGGCTCAACAAGTCCTTTTCTCTCTTTTGGTGACTTTTCCAAATTCTGCTCTGATGCATCTGTGTTGATACCACAGTTTAACAAAGTTCCCAGGGCTCTCCTGTGCCTCATTTTTCCTAGCGCATGCAGGGGACTTCACTGACACCCTTACATCTGCCTGCCTCTCCCACGCCCACAGTGCCAGGACAGCCTCCCTGACTTCTTACTCCTTTTCTTCTCACTGTTCACTCCACTAACATCTCCTTGGATGGCGTCCTCAGCCCTGTCCAGCTCTGCCCACCTCCTATTTGGCTTCTGCCGACCTAGCCACCATTCCAAACCAATGTGATATTTCTACCACACAAATCTAAGCTTGTCACTCCCTGGCTTGAATCCCTTCAAACGTTCCCCATTGCACTCAGAATATAACCTCTTGACATGGCCTACAAGGTCTTATGTGATCTGCCCCACACTCTTCCAGTTTTGTCCATTCCATTCTGTTCTCCCTTTCACCATTCCAGAAGTATAGAGCTATGAACACAGGCACGTACTAGACCTTGAGAAAGAAATATTTGTTGAACAAATTAAATTCCTACACACTTGACGTTCTTTCCAGCCTGGCCTCTGTGCCCCTGCACAGGTAGTGTCCTCCACCCTTCCTTCCTTACTTACTTCCATGGATTGCTGCAGCTGGATCTTTCGGACTCACCTCAGCATCCTTTATCTGAGCCCACGGGTCTGGAACACCTGTGCTGTGCTATCCACCTCTCTTACAGTCTGGGGCACTCTAGGGCTGGCCCTAGTCTTATGCATTATCCTCTGCCATTAGCAGAGAGCCAGACCCAGGGTTGTTGATCAGCTAGTTGCTTGAGAAAAGACAAACTTTATCTGTCTCCCAAAGGCTGGGTTGATTTTGATGGAAGAAAGGATAAAGGAAGCAAATGCCTCAGTGTTTTGCAGGAAGAATCCCTCTACAGGGATTTAACACCGGACATCTGCCTGACAGTTTACAAAGTATCTATCTATACTCTACCTTTTTCGATCCTCTTCTAAACCAACAAGGTAAAAATGCTTATCTCTGTATTGTTGAGGAGGAAAGGGAAGCACAGAGCAGAAGCATAGTGAGGGTCCATCAATGTCTACTGAATAGAAATAAGTCAGACCCCTAGACCACAAGCCATGCTCCTCGCTTCACAGCACAAGGTCAAGGGAAATGTCCCAGGGACAAGCAGGGCCAGGCAAGAGGCCTATGCAGTCTCAGGATATCACCTTTCCTGGGCTTGGAGCTGGCAGTCTCCACTCCTCCCCCGACAGTCCAGATTCTCAGGCCCCTTCCAACCTCAGGCCAACAACATGTGTAGGCACCTACTATGGGCAAAGTCCTCTTTGGGCCCCCAAGTAGAAGAAGGGAGACCCTGGAAGAATAAGACATTACCCCATCTCATGGGGACACATTCTGAGAATTGAGGAGAGTGATAGGTCGATGCTTCCAGGGCCCCAAGACCTCAACCAGAAACAAGAAGGGAGAAGTTAATCCTGATGGACAGCTCTGCCCCACCCTCCCACACCTGCCCCCATCACGCTTCTTTTCCTATTCCCACCATCACTAGGCCAGGAATCAAACTTACAGTCACTTTGTAAAGATAGATCATGCCCTGCATGAAAAGGTGTGAATCCTGTGCCGTCTTGACTCAATTCTTGAGCTACTATGTGGACATAAGCAGATACCTTGCCTTTTCTGAACCTCATCTTTGTTTGGAAAAACAAACCCTGCCCCTACACTCCCCATTTCTCAGGCTCAGGTATGGATATGACAGAGCAGAGGTAACAAAGCCTGGAGGAATGCAGAGGTGTCAGGCCCACTGTGGTTCCCCAGGAAACCTTTGAATGTCCAAGGGCAACCTCCCCTCCAACCCTTGTTTGCTCTTCTTGGTGCCAAGGCTCTCCAGATTCTTTTATTAGAGCCAAGGAGCCAGAGTTAAGCTGTGTTCCAAGCCCTCTATACACCTCAAAGTAGGGGGGAAGGGCATTTGTGGGAAGGAAGGCAGCCAGCTCTGACATGGGTAGGGGAGCAAGGTCCCTGTCCTAGAGAAGCCTGTGGGCTGAGGAGAAGCCTAGCTTTGGTCCCTGTCCTAAAGAAGCCTGTGGGCTGAGGAGAAGCCTAGCTTTGGTGGAGGCAAGTAGTAGTGGAGGGATGTGAGAGGCAAGGGATTGAAGATCTCCCTAAATGCCTCTCACATTCTCATTAGGGTCAAATCTCAACCTTCCCATGACCCTCTTCTGTACTTAGCAAAGCCTCTCCTGAACCCTGCCTGATCTCTCCACTTGTCTTCTCCTTCACTGCCTCCTCTATCAAGAGCCCTCCCTACTTCCCAATGTTCACTATTTGTTCATTCAGTGATCCCCACTCTGTGTGAGGCTTTGAGCTGAACCCTGAGGGTACAGGGATGATTTAGAGTAGATCTCCATCCTCCAGAGGTCATGGTCAGTAGGCAGGATGAATAAGTACACAGAAGATGACAACCCAGTGGTACAAATACTGATATACAGGGCATGGAGCTGATGCAAGATCCTGTTTAGGCATCCCATCCAACCTGGAGCAGGTAAGACCCTGGTGTCTGTTTTCCCCTCTAGACAGTAGGCTCCTTGAGAGCAAGACCTGGGTCTGATTCAACTCCCAAACCCATCTTTTCCTTTCCTTGATTTCTCCAGGATGCAGGTAGGTTACTAAGTCATCCTGAGAAGGTAGTTATTTGTAGGGGCAAGACTAAGCCTGGGAAGTTCTCTCCTGAAGGTCAAGCTCATTCCCAGTATCAATCATGGAAGAGAGGTAATCCCCAAGACCGTGAAAGGGAAAGGGTATTTAGGACTAGGAGCCTTAGTCTCGGGCATTTATACCTGGGTTCCCAAACCTAGATGCACAGCAAAACACTTGAAGAGGTTTTTTAACTCAGATTCCTATCCTAGATACATAAACAACTCCTACAACTCAACAACAACAACAAAAACAAAGGCCAAACAAACCAAAAATGATCCAATTTGAAAATGGGCAGAGGACCTAAACAGACATTTTTCCAAAGAAGATATACAGATAACCAACAGGCACATGAAAAGATGCTCAACATCACTCATCCTCAGCGAAAAGCAAGTCAAAATCACAATGAGAAATCATCTCACACCTATCAGAATGGTTATTACTAACAGAAAGGAAATAATAAGTCTTGGCTAGGATGAAGAGAAAAGGGAACCCTCGTGCACAGCTGGTGGGAATGTATATTCATATGGACACTACAGGAAACAATATGGAGACTCCTCAAAAAACGAAAAAAGTTGTACCATGCAATTTAGTAATTCCACTTCTGGATATTCACCCAAGGAAAATGAAAACACTAATTCAAAAAGATACATGACCCCAACGTTTATTGCAGCATCATTTACAATAGCTAAAATATAGAACCAACCCAAGTGTCAATCAATAGATGAATGAATAAAGAAGATGTGGTCTATATACACAGGGGAATCTTACTGAGCCATAAGAAAGAATGAAATCTTGCCATTCATGACAGCATGGATGAGCCTAGAGGGTATTACACTAAAAGAAATGGGTCAGACAGAGAAAAGCAAATATCATATGTTTTCACTATGACTTAACCATATGAAATCTAAAAGACAAAACAAACAACAACAAAAAGAGAAACTAACCCACAAACATAGAGAACAAACTGGTGGTTTTTATAGGGGAAGGGGAGTGGAGGAATAGGAAAAATAGGTGAGAAGGGTTAAGAGGGACAAACTTCCAGTTATAAAATAAATCAGTCATGGGGATGAAAACTACAGCATAGAGAACATACGCAATAATATTGTAATAACTTTGTATGGTGACAGATGATAACTACATTTAGCTCTAAAAAAAATTTGTTTTCACTTAATGAAGGAAATTCTGCCGTAGGCAACAACATGGATAAACCTGGAGGGAAAAAATGTATCATTAAGATAAATAAATAAATTCAGATCACTAGTTCCAATATGTTAATTCGAATCTCCTGGGACTGGGGCCAAGGAATCTGCTTCTCCCACTTGATTCCAGTGCAGGTGCCCTTGTCTTATGTTCAGAAAACTCTTATCTAGATCCCATGAAGGCAGAGAGCTAGAGGTATTTCTGAAAATGGATGCTAAGGTGGTCTCTAGCACCCCAAGATAACAGGAGGTCGAGCCAGGATCTGAACTCAGGACAATGCCATGGCACTGAGCCAGCCCAGAGACATGGCAAAAAGAACTCCACCTTTGGGAGCACCAACCACTTATATGCTCCAAGGAGGGCTCTCAGCACTCATCTCTGCTTTTACTTTTATTTTCTTAGCATGGACATCTTTATACCACACAGAACAAAGAAGATGGTGCTTAAGCTCTAAACAAGATAACCTAGTTCTACTGGACTGTTGGGGATGGGGTGGGGGGTGTTCCCAATGCTATCACCGGGCCTTTAACAGAACTTTGTCTGAATATTGAGCCTGAGGAGGATGAGGAGTCTGTGGGCTATAAGTGATCCCGCTCCCAGGGCCAGCTCAGAAGGCAGGAGTGAACAGGGAGATCCAGTGGGAAAACAGAATGGAAACCATGGCTCCCAGAACATCATCCCCCTGTCCAAGCATAGGGACCCCCTCCACAGCCCCAAGCGGATTAGGCCAGATTCTATCAAGAAAAAGAGGCTGTTTTCTTTCTCCAACCCCTCCTCCCTACATACCTCCTGGGCATGCCCGAAGAGCCAGTGGGTGGGGGGCCCTGGGAAACTGTCCATAGCCCTGGCCAGCATCTGCCTCCTCAGCAGCAGACGGATGAGCTTGAGGAAGCCTAAGATCAAGATCAATCCAGCAGCCCACAGGCCCAGACGGGAGAGACTCAAGGAAAGCAAGACAGAAACCATGGCTGGAGTTGCAACCACCAAGGCTCTGGACTGCTTCCTGCCGCCGGGTTCCTTTATATGGCAGCCCTGACACCCTGCCAGCCCCCACCCCCCTGCCACACCCTGCATCCAGCAACAGGCCAGGCTGGGCTGAACTCCAAAGGGTAGAGATAGCAGCAGCAAAAGTCACAGGCAACAGAGAGACAGCCTAGCTGACTCCTCCCAAAACTTGGCTGAAGAGAAACCAAGTTGTGGGGATCAAAGAAACCAGGCCATGGGTCTGCTTCCTTGGTTCTTTGGAGGAGAAAGCAAAAGACAATTCTAAGGGTAACCCTCAGCATAATAATACCTACCTTTTTACACAAGCACCTTATGTGTCTCAGGAATTTCCTATCCACTATCTCATTTAACCTAAATAAAAGAGGTCATAGCTACTCACTCTTTATACCCATTTTCCAGATAATGAAACTGAGGCTAAGCTTCCCTCTGCTTTCTTACAAGAAAGTTTCCACTGTCCTCTTCAATATGGACCTCTGGGAGGATTTGCATTTATGCCCAGATCATAATGCTTTGAGTCTTTTTTGTGAGACATCTTCAGGCACAAAGTTCTAGCCCCAGAAGGGAAATCCTAGATCAGAAAAAAGTCAACTCCACCTCCAAGCTCTTAGTACAAACTTAACTCTTAGGAACATAGAATATTACTTTCAGGCCAAGGAGAAGAGATCATCAAATCTAAGTACTCCTTGATCTATGGAGCAAGCCACTTGGGACCAGGAGGGACAGGAAATTGTCCAAGGTCTCACAGTAAACAATGACAGCTCTCAATTCCCCCAGCTAGGGTTCTGTTGAAGAACAACCTTGTCCCGGGCCCCAGACTTGCCTGGGAAGAGACTGCTGTTTCTCCCACCACTCTAGGGTTGGAAAAGTCAGTGTCCCAGTACAGATGTTTCAGATGAAGAGATTTGCATGCAGAAGGGTAGGCAGAGTTAAGGAATCAAACAACGTATGCAGTGGCAGCCAGAGACAAGCAGCAGTGGCTGGAAAGAACCCTTCCCTAGGCTGAATGAAGGGGAAGATATAACATTGCTGGAGCCTGCTGTGGAGATAGCTACTAAGAGTCTTCAACAGGAAAACATGTGGTCAGAGCTGTGCTCTGGAAGATCTCCCCTTCTATGTAGGTGTACTGCCCTGGGACAGAAGGGGTCCAGAGCCTGGGCTGGTGATCAGAAAGAAGTTAGAGGGCAGACCAGCAGGATGGATGTTTCTCAGGTCTCCCGGGTCCTACATACTTCATCCTGCCACAAACATGGCCCAGCACTCATGGCCTATTTATCACTTACCCTGTTCTCCACTCCCTAGTTGAAATCTAGCAGTCATCCACACTTTTAGAGGCAAAGACAAGTCACCATGTGGCCAGAATCAGAGACTGGGCAGTAGCCAACTCCTGAGTCTACCAGCCACCCCTCCAGGTATCTTGGCAGTGTGATTCTTGGAAGCCAAACCATGCTTCCCTATTGCTTCCATCCACTGGTCTGAATTCTGCCTTCAAGGGCCCACCAGAAAACTTTTTAGGCGTAATTAATAACTTGGTGACAACCCCCAATCTAGGAGCACACATATTAAGGAGATGGAGAAAATGAGACTCTGCCTATATCCACATGCTTCCCAATAGCCCTCCCCTCACCACTCCCCCCACCCCCGCCAACATCCACACCCTCCCTCCACCTCAGAAACACCACTTACAGCCAGTCTTCTAAATCTGCCAACCTAGTCTACAGCTCTTCTCCAATTCCTTTGCTGTCTCCCTTACAGCAGCTGAATGCTTGGCTCCTCCTGAAATCTTCCCATTCTGCTACAAGCCCGAAGTCCAAGCTTGTCTCTTCCCTCACTTTGCTTGGCTGAGCGAGGACACACGAGACACAAACCCTCGGTGAGTACATGATTGGGCACATCAGTGAAGGTTCTAGAGATGTTGTGTTTTGCAGAAGTTGAGAGAACGTTGGCAATGGGCACCCACTGAACCACCATGTTCCCACCCACTCCATAAACATTCAAGAGAGGCTCTGTGTCAGGCCCTCTGTGCTTGCCCAACACCAGCACAAAGGGGCACTTAATAAATACTGGTCTGTTAAATGGAGGCTGAAGGGGTTGACCACTATTGCAGAGGATGTGGGGAGGAGGTGGAAGGGGTTGACTGACCAATGCAAAATATATGGGAAATGCCCTACTGGTGTCCTTCTGGATGATGCTGTTGACACCTCTTGTAGATGGGCCGCATCAGTTGCCATTTGGTAGGGAGACCAAAACTCACCACCGTCCTCCACCTGACCCCCCACCTCCATTTCCCAGGGATGTCAGGCCAAATGAGGGAGTGGTAAGTATGAAATCCTTAGTAGGGGAGACATGAGATGAGATTACATTTGAGAAGAGAGTTGTGTCCAGACCCACTCATTCTCGGTCTTGACTGCATATAGGAATCACCTGGGAGCTTTACAAAAATCCAATGTTCTTGATACATGCCCATCCTCTGTGCTTGCCCACATCTGTCTCTGCTGGTTACATGGCCTTCTACACAGAGGTAGGGTGAGGACCCTGAGAGTGTGGCAATGCTCTATGCACAGTGTAAGTTCAGTGCACAGGTCAGGATGGTTTTCACTGCGACAGTCAGTGCCCAAAGTGAGTGGAGGAAAGCAAGGAAGACGGCTCCCTGCCCTGGCATCTGGGACTTCCTGGTCTTTGGGATCTGCCCAGCTCCTTCCACCTAAGCTGTTTGCTCACAAGCAATCCCAACCAGCAGTGACTGAGTACTGAACGGAGCCCTGGTTGAGTTAAAAAAACCACAGGATCATAATGGAGCCACTTAAGGTAGGACCCCATGTCAGTAGTCTACAATTTAATACCTAACCGAACTGCAGTTCCCAACGTCCTTAGACACGTAACCTTTAATCAGCTGAACTGGGATTTCCTAGAGGCAACCCCCTCAGAGACCCTTTCCCCCTTAGGAGGACTACCTTGCCTGAACATTGCATTCCCAGCTGGCAATATTTTATGCCTTCCCTCTGCCTTTAAAAACCTTTCCTTTCTTGCAGAAGACCTGAGTTACAGCAAGTAAACAAAGACACGTCAGTGATCATGAAGATACACCTCAAAGGGTAGATTGCCTTTATCTGCATCCAAGAAGAGAGGAGCCAGGAGTGGCACCACCTTTCTCCCATCAGGCAACAAATTCACTCATACATTCATTAACACATGTATATTGAGTTCCTACCATAAACCAGTATTATGTTGAATGCTTGAAAACAAGAGGATAAACAAAACAGACAAGGAGTTCACATTCTAATGTTGTTCTGCTGGAAACAGATTTCTCCCTGCGTTCCCAGGAGCTTGGGTCCAGAACTGAGGCATTCCCCTGCCTGCCATGCGACCCATTCCCTGAGAAGATCACTGCTATATACGCCCAGTAAAATTAAGACATTTGGCAGGCAGTGCGGGGGGAGACAGGAAATTCAGGTTTGGGTTGCAAGTCTTGTGGCCCACTGGGTGACCTCAGATGAAACCCTGCTGCTCTCAGTGCCTCAGTGTGTCCAAACTATGTAAGTGGCTCAGACGATGTCTACGGATCAACAGGGTTGTGGTGAGGATCCCGAGAGCATCGCAAAGCTCTCTGCTGTCAGCATACAGACTATGGTCCATCTGCTCTGGCATCATTTTTGTCCCATCTTACATCATTTTTGCTCCTATCATTCCTGCAGTAGCCAACTGTATGCAGGTGTAGTCTATTGGCACTTCGAGTCAATTCATGTCTCTTGTCCTTGGCCCAGGACTTCCTTGCTGCTACAGGTACCACGGGGGTTGGGGGGGGGCTGGCTTAGAGTTGACACCCTTGAGGCAAGCTTTGACCAATGACAACCAGAAGTGAGGAGATAAATATTCTTGTCTCCCATGCCCTGGGCAAACAATTCTGGGGTGCATTCTGCACAGTTCCTTGGAGGGTCTGCTAGCAGGACTAAGCTGGTTGCCTCCAGGAGTAACCAGTTGAATAACACACCTTGGGTTAGCTTTGCTTTCTCCCTGTTGACTCGTCCCAAGTAGGCCCCTCCTATGTTCTGGGATCAACTACCCACAAATGAGCCTTTCCCTCAGCTCTGCATTTTGGAGAAACCCAAGCTGAGACATAGGACTATGAGACTTATGGTGATATGACTCTGTGTGGATGGAGGGTGCTGGAGTGACAGAGGTCAGAAGGCAGGGATGCAGTTCATGTGTGAATGCTACATGTAAGTGCTAATCCCATTTTATTGCACTGATTATTACAGTAGACCCTGAGTCTAGGGTTAGCTCTCACAGCCTGGTCCTGAGGAATTGTGAAGCTCTGGAACTCCCATGGGAATAGTCCATTTCCTAGGTTCCAAGAGAAAAAGACATGGGTATTTCTCAATGGCTTTAGAACCCACAGGGGGAAAGCGTGTGCTGGGCATATCAGAGGGAACTCTGATGTTGTAAAAGGACCTATTTGCTTGTGTCTCCCCCTTCTTCTCTCTTTTTCTCTCCCCTTTTGCTAAGAGATAAACTGAGGCATATGAAAAATTTTAAGAGTTTATTTGAGCAAAAACTGACTGGAATGGGGCAGCAAACCATCTAGAAGATGACAAGGAGCCCCAAGGAGCTACACAATATGGAAGACTTTATAAGGAGGAGGGGGCAGGACAAGGAAGTTAGGATCAAAGAGTGGGTTATTTCCCATAGGGGACAGCAGGGATCTTTCAGGCAGATTACCTCATTAGTGCTGGCCAGGTTGAGTCCAGACTGACTAGTCTAAGGTTCCACTCCTGGGAGAAATTGAAAGTGAATTATTTTAAGCATTAAAATCTCGGTTTGTTGATGTTGGCTCAGCATGAATGGCTCAGACTCCATTTGGGGACTGCTGTCCCTTTTTTAACACTCTCCCATCAGGGATGACTCAGCACTTTCCCTGATTGTTTCCCCCTGAGGGACAGCTAGACTGGTTGGCAGTGTGAGCTCTGGCAAACCAGGCTTCTGTTCCTCTCTGGAGGAACCCAGGTAGAAGGACAAGTTTCCCCCTGCGTGTGATCTCTGGTATGTGGGCTCTTACTTCCCTCCCCTCGTGCCCTGTTCAGTTCTACCCCACTTGATATTTCCCAGATATAAACTTTCTTTAGTTTCTGCCCTTGAGGGCCTGGCTGGGACAGACAGGAAAAGGCTAAATCCTTACCCTGGCATTCAGACCATTCATCATCTAAGCCTTGCTTGGCCCCTCCACCTCCTCATTAGATACCTAAGCTGCCTGGGACAGCCAGGAGCTCCATCATCTAGGGTTTCTGGGTGGGCTGAGGCACACATCCAGTACTGGGCAAGTTTCTTAGCGTCTCTAGCTCTCTGTTTGCTAATCTGTACAACAGAAGTTACAGATAGTAATGATCTTATAAGACTGAGGATTAAATGAGATAAAGTGTATAAAACACCCAGCTCCCACTTTGAGTGCTTAGTAAATCTAAGCCTAATGATGTTCTTCCAGTTGTTTTTGGATGGGTATAATCAATGAACAGAGAGTGGGCAAGACAACCTCTAGCCTTTGTCTTCAGAACAGCTTGCTCCCACTCAGATAGGTTTGCTTCAGAGTGATCCCAGCTGCCCTGGCTGGTCTTTAGGCCAAGGTGTGTGCGAGCAGAGGGAGACAGCTCAAGCTACAGAATGTGGGCAGGGCAGGGAAGGATCAGGAGGCCTGGAAGCTGGCCATATTCCATTCTCACACTACCCAGTTAGACAGGCCAGGATTCTGCCTCTGGAGTGGTCCAAGGGACTTTGGCTGAGAGTATAGGATCAAGTCCCTGGAATCACTGATTTGGAATGGGATGGGCAGCATGTTGGGCTGGGAAGCTGAATCCCAGGTCTGTCGCAGCCATGGACTTACTCCTATGTGTTCAATGGGAGGGTTGGACAAGGTCCCTTCTTGCTCTAAGACATAATTGAAGGAGTCTGATACCTGAAAAAGAGAACAGAGCTAGTCCCCAAGTCATGGGTGAATCTGGAGGCAGCTGGGAAAATTCTGGAATTAGAAGAAAGAGCATGGAGGAAAAACCAATTAAGTAAGTAATAAGTGGGAATTTTCAGAACTAATGAGACGCAATCCTCAGGAACAAGATCTTTAATAAATTGCAAGTGGGACAAATGAAGAAGAAATCCACACCTTAACACGTTACAGTGAGTCTGAAGATAGTGTCCTTCATCTTTCGTGCTTTATTATGGCAGCTGAGAAGAAAGTCATTAGTCTAATTTCCTTCCTTCATTGGTAATCACCTTCTGTCTCTGCTGTTCTGTGAATACCCAGAGAAATTATCTTTCAAGAATGGAGAGGAAATAACATTTTCAGATAAAAAAGAGAATATACTTCAAAACGAAGAAAAGTCGATCCCAGACAGGAAGTCTGAGTTGCAGTAGTGAGTAGAATAAGTGGCAAACCCATGGCAAATGTAAATAAACACTGGGACACCTGGGTGGCTCAGTCGGTTAAGCTCAGGTCATGATTCCAAGGTCCTGGGATGGAGTCTAGTGTTGGGTTCCCTGATCAGCAGCAAGCCTGTTTCTTCCTCTGACTGCTGCTCCCCCTGCTTGTACTCTCTCTCTCTTTCTCTCTAGCAAATGAATAGATAAAATCTTTTTTAAAAACGTAAATAAGTGACTCTTAATCTCACAAAACAAACTGAGGGTTGCTGGGGGGAGGGGGTTTGGGAGAAGGGGGTGGGATTATGGACATTGGGGAGGGTATGTGCTTTGGTGAGTGCTGTGAAATGTGTAAACCTGGTGATTCACAGACCTGTACCCCTGGGGATAAAAATATATGTTTATAAAAAATTAAAAATTAAAAAAAAAAAAACCTAAATAAAGGGGTACCTGGGTGGCTCAGTGGGTTAAAGCCTCTGCCTTCGGCTCAGGTCATGATCTCAGGGTCCTGGGATCAAGCCCCGCATCCAGCCTTGCATCACAGGGAGCCTGCTTCCCTTCCTCTCTCTTTGCCTGCCTCTCTGCCTACTTGTGATCTCTGTCAAATAAATAAATAAATTCTTTCAAATAAATAAATAAATAAAATTTAAAAATGTTAATAAACATTGACTCACAGAATGTTAAAAAAAGATAAAAAGATTTATAAAAGGATATTACCAAATAAATTGATAGTATAGATAGAGAAAAGAAAGATAACAGTAAAGTGTTCTAGGTCCTTATATTATTCAGGAGGAGATAAAGTATTAATTTTACTTTAATTTTAAACTGATATGTAAAGTATATATGTTAAAATTTCTAGATCGCCACTTAAGAATATAGTTTAACAGCTTCTAAACATGGTGGAAAGTGGAATGAGAGAAAATTTCAATCAGTCCAAAAGAAAGCAAGAGAAACAAATACAGAAAAGGTAGGAACACCATCTTTTATAGAACTAGAAAATGGAAAGCACAAAATAAAATGGAAAGAAGATGCTAGAACCCATGAGGGAGGGCAGGGGAAGGGGCAATGCTTCACCTGGCTCAGAGAGGGAGCCTGGGGAAATCTGCAGATGCATACTGAGAGCATTTTTCTGACTTTGACTCCCTGACTCTCCAGGAACCCAGGTGCCCTTCAGAAATACAAATAAAGGGGCACCTGGGTGGCTCAGTGGGTTAAGCCTCTGCCTTGGGCTCGGGTCATGATCTCAGGGTCCTGGGATCAAGTCCTGCATCGGGCTTTCTGCTTGGCAGGGAGCCTGCTTCCTCCTCTCTCTCTCTCTGCCTGCCTCTCTGCCTACTTGTGATCTATCAGATAAATAAATAAAATGTTTAAAAAAAAAAAAGAAATACAATTTAAGTAAAAGCAAACACTTGTTATGTAAATGCAGAAAACCAATGCTCTTGGTATTTCCTACTCCTCCCCCAAAACATACCACTCATTCCAACAGAGGGGGTTGGGGCAGATTAGATGCTAAGGTTTAATTTGCACATTCAAAGAAAGAAGGTGCTCTAGTCAATTTAGTGGGCCTTTCTGGGGTTTCTCCAAAGCCACAGGACAGGGCTGACCCAACTTTAGGGGCTCATAAAAAATATAAGAGGCGGGGCATCTGGGTGGTTCAGTTGGTTAAGCCTCTGCCTTCTGTTCAGGTCATGATCCCAGAGTCCTGTGATGGAGCCCCACATTGGGCTCTCTGCTCAGCAGGGAGCCTGCTTCCTCCCCTCTCTCTCTGCCTGCTTGTGAGCTCTCTCTCTGTGTCAAATAAAT
Organism: Mustela putorius furo; assembly: GCF_011764305.1. Lineage (NCBI taxonomy): Eukaryota > Metazoa > Chordata > Mammalia > Carnivora > Mustelidae > Mustela > Mustela putorius. The sequence continues at coordinate 36,504,636 of NW_025422005.1, read as the reverse complement.
AAATAAAATATTAAAAAGAAATACATATATATATATATATAAAATATATATATATATATGAGGCTTGGGGCGCCTGGCTGGCTCAGGCGGTGGAGCATAAGACTCTTGATCTCAGGGTTGTGAGTTCGAGCCCAACATTGGGAGTAAAGATTACTTAAAATAAATTCTTGAAAAATATCTGTAAGAGGCTTGGTATCAGACTCAATGGGGGAAAGCCTTTGGACATTCAATGCAGCCTGGAGATAGGACAAGAGAACTAGAGCTCATAGTTAACTGAACTCTTACCATTCCAGGCCCATTATACAACCAGTCTGCTAGGCAGGTACCTTTGAGCTTTGAGGTGTAAGCTCCCCATCATTGGGAGTGAGCAAGTAGGGCAGGGGTCACAGAAACTCCTTGTTCTCATGCTGGGAGAACAGGGCTCCACTTGAGCAAAGCAGGCCTGTTGGCGGCCCATTCTCGGGCAGGGACAACGCCCCTGACAGGGGCAGGAGCAGGTCCAGGCAAGTAATCAAGTTACCTGGCTCAGTTTGCAGTTCTGCCATCCTGTGGGTCCTGTGCCTGCCCTGTGGCCACTCAGGTAGGTAGGCAGTACTTAGCATTAAGGCGGCTTTCAAAAACTCAGACAAGCTCACTAAGGACCTTTGTCCTACCCTGTGAATGACACCCTTTTCTGCGGTCAGCAAACACTGCCTGGCCCTCAGGTCTGCTGAGGGGACGCTAAGCAGGTTTAGAAAAAGGGCTGGGCTCCAAGAAAGGTCCTGTGGTTGAGTAGGAATGAGGGTCGGGGTGTGACTTGGTGACCTGGGCCAGAGCCACGTCTGAGGAACAACACTGCTGCCAGAATCAGAACACAGTGGATGGAGGAGTGAGTGCGGAGTGAAGAACGCGGACAGTGAGAGTCAAAGACCAACTGAGCAGGGCTGGGAAGAGGCAAAAGAGCACCTAAGCGTGCTTTCCTTTGAAGGTGGAGACACCTGAGCATTTTTTTAATGCTGAAGAGAGGATGCTGGGAGAGAGGGAGAGAACAAGGTTGAGGATGCAGCACAGGGGGCTAAGAGATGGACCCACAGCCCAAGCAGGCTGGAGGACATGGATACTACACTACAGAATTGGCCACACCAAATTGGAGAAGGTGGGGTGAAGGTGGGGTTCTCAGGGGACCAAAAAGGATGCTCCATCTTTTTCAGGGCAGAAGCCAGATTTCAGGCAGAGGAGAGACTAGCCTGAGTAGAAGTGAATAGGAAATGGTGGCCACCACAGAAGCTTGGGAACAGTCACAGAGAAAGGACACAGGGCAGAGCATTAGCTTGGGCCCAGCATCCTGAGGGCAGCTAAAGGAGAACAGAACCTGCTTGGAGTGGGGGGCGCAGAGTCTGTGGGGTCTACAGCTCCCCGCATAGAAAGCTGAGCCCTGCGGTGAGCACTGATGGGTTCTGAGGACCAGCCCACACTACCCACACTGGCTGGTCCTCGTAGGCTGCTTTTCATCTTTCAAGACTCTGCCTGGGAGGCCTTCCCCCAGATCTACCAGATCCACCATCACCCAGGCAGAGGGAACACCTCTCTCCTGAGCGCCCCCTGCAGGCCTCTCCCGAGATTGCAACCCCTGCAACAACCCCTGGAGCACCCAGTTCTTTAAGATATGTTGATTTTATTATTCATCTAACGAGGGTTTTCATTTAAGGAGGGTTCATTTAACGCACTGTCCATCCTCATTTTGCCAAAGGTAGAACTGAGGCTAAGAGATATGGAGACAAAAAATAGACTCAAAATGGATGAAAGCCCTAAATGTGAGACAGGAATCCATCAAAATCCTTGAGGAGAACCCACGCAGCAACCTCTTCCACCTCAGCTGCAGCAACTTTCTCCTAAACACACCACCAAAGGCAAGGGAAACAAGGACAAAAATGAATTACAGGGACTTCATCAAGACCAAAAGCGCTTTTTAAAAAAATATTTTATTTATTTATTTGACAGAGATCACAAGTAGGCAGAGAGGCAGAGAGATAGGAGGAAGAAGGCTCTCTGCGGAGCAGAGAGCCCGATGTGGGGCTCGATCCCAGGACCCTGGGATCACGACCCGAGCCGAAGGCAGAGGCTTTAACCCACTGAGCCACCTAGGTGCCCCAAGATCAAAAGCTTTTGCACAGCAAAGGAAACAGTCAACAAAACCAAAAGACAACAGACAGAATGGGAGAGGATACTTGCAAATATCTTATCAGATAAAGGGCTAGTAGCCAAATCTATAAAGAACTTATCAAACTCAACATCCAAAGAACAAATAATCCAATCAAGAAATGGTCAGAAGACAAGAACAGTCATTTCTGCAAAGAAGACATCCAGATGGCCAACAGACACATGAAAAAGTGCTCAACACCACTCGGCATCAGGGAAATACAAATCAAAACCACAGTGAGATAACACCTCATACCAGTTAGAATGGCTAAAATTAACAGGTCAGGAAACAACGGGTGTTGACAAAGATTTGGAGAAAGAGGAACCCTCCTACACTTTTGGTGGGGATGCAAGCTGGTGCAGCCACTCTGGAAAACAGTGTGGAGGTTCCTCAAAAAGTTAAAAATAGAGCTACCCTATGAACCAGCAATTGCGCTACTGGGTATTTACCCCAAAAATACAAATATAGTGATCCAAAGGGGCACATGCACCCAAATGTTTATAGTAGCAATGTCCACAATAGCCAAACTATGGAAAGAGCCCAGATGTCCATCAACAGATGAATGGAAAAAGAAGAGTGGTGTGTGTGTGTGTGTATTCATATATATATATATATATATATATATATATATATATATATGAATGAATATTATGCAGCCATCAAAAAGCAAAACACGAAATCTTGCCATTGCAACAACATTGATGGAACTAGAGGGTATTATGCTAAGCGAACTAAATCAATCAGAGGGGGACAATTATCATATGATCTCACTGAGATGAGGAATTGGAGAAACAAGACAGAGGATCATAGAGAAAGGGAGAAATGCAACAAATGAAACCAGAGAGGGAGACAAACCTTAAGACATTCCTGGCCTCAGGAAACAAACTGAGGGTTGCTGGATGGGAAGGGAGTCACAGGGATGGGGTGGCTGGGTTATGGACGTTGTGGAAGGTATGTGCTATGGTGAGCATTGTGAATTGTGTAAGACTGATGAATCACAAACCTGTACCCCTGAAAAAACAATACATTATATAATAACATTTTAAAAAGAGAGAGAGAGAGATGGAGACATTGCCCACAATGACTCAGCCAGGGCTCACCCAGGTCACTCTGACCACAAAGTCCATCCCTTCTACTTTGCCATGACTCTGATATCATGACCTGTGGGCTCCATGAGGGCAGGAATGGGGACAGAAGACCAAGCCCAGTGCTCAGGAATATTTCTTGAGAAAACTCCAGAAACAGATCACCCACTGTGACCCTTTCAGACTGATAAGGAAACTGAGGCTCAGGAGAGGGAGAGGGACTCACCTTGGTCACTTGGCAAGGCACCACTGGTGCTGGATCAGGACACAGATCTTCTGACCCTGAGGCCAATGCTAGGCCCACAGAACCCAAAATAAGATTTGGTTCCTTTCCCTGTGGCCACACCCTCACTTGTAGCTAATTATTTGCCCAGAAATCCTATTGTATACTAGCTCAGAAACAGACTCTGGAACTGGGAAGTCTGCCCACCACACCTACCTGCTCCTTCTACTAAGGGAAACCATTCCAGGAAGCCATGCAACCACCCTGTCCCGGAAATCTGAGCTGGGAGCTGAGCCCACAGGCCAAAGGTTAGGCTGGAGCCCCCTTGGGGACAATAGAGCAGTCAGAGATCAGAAACATCTGAAGGAAGGAGCCCAGCTATGATTTAGAGAAGTAGCTACAGGGCCAAGACCTGAAGGATGTTTAAGAGATAGCCAGATACCAAGGGGTGTGGGAAGGGCATTTCAGGTGGCAGGCACAGCAAGAATAAAGGCAGTAGAAAAGTGAGAATATCACAAGTTCAGGGTGGCTGAGTGGAGGTGTGGAGTCAGCATGGAGGAGATCGCATACAGGATTGAGGGAGGCCAGAAATCCTTCCCATGCAAGGAAGAGAATGGCGTTGGGCACTTGAGGTAGGGAGAGTGGAATGAGCAAGAGAAAACTGTTTCAATCACATCACTGCTCAGTCTAGAAGCTACCCATGAGATCATACCTCTCACTCTCTGAATGGAAGCCAAATCCTCTCTCCCCCAGGACTGGCACAAGCAGATTCCTGCAGGCCACCTTGGCGTCCCCTCCTTACATCCTCCGCCTCACGCCTAGGACGAACTCTGCAGCTCTGCTCATGCTGTTGCCTCTGCCTGGAATGCTCTCACCAGTGCAAATGTCACTTCCTCCAGGAAGCCTTCCATAGCCTACCCTTGCAACCTGACTCTCCTTGCTGTCTGCCACAAGGTCCCCAGTGCTGACCACCATAGCTCTATTTACACAGTTTTATAATTATATAACAGGAAGGGGGAAAGTGTTATCTTTAAAAGTCATCTGCAATCTGGGCCAACTGGCTAAGGAAAAATGTAGAGCTGTTCTCAGGGGGAAAATGTTCTGGTTGGAGAAAGGACCTGAAGAGATCACTTTTGATGAAATGTCCCAGCCATATGTTAGATGTGAGCTGAATGGACAGGGTTTAAGTTGCTTTGTGCGAAGTTTCCTTCCCAGTGCTCTGCTGTCTCTGTGGGCCACTCTCCCCTCCCTTTCCAGTCCCCACCCAGCCAGTGAGGCCTGGGATCTTTACAATCAGAGCTAAGTTCTTGATTTGGGGATTCAAACGCTGAGACTTGAATTGCAAAAACCTAGGTTTTGAACTTCCAAAGCCTAAGGCCTGGAAGATTTTGGAGCATCAGGTCTATAACGTAAATAGTAGATCTGGAGAAATATGTGATCAACCGCAGCCCCTGCCTTGCAGGTAAGACCACAAACGAAGGTGGGCAGCTGTGGGGTGAGGGGAGAAAATGCTGGGTGAAGAAGAAATGAGACTCTGATAAGTCCCCAAGGAAGTTCCTTGTGTTGTCGATGTGGGAAATCAGGAGAGTAAATAAAGGACACCCGCCCCACCTGGGACAAACCCAGGAAAGCAGCAACGCTGAGCATGGCTTTGGAAAAGTGGCATAGAAGGGGGTAGCAGGGGGCTTCTGGGCTCATGGCTCTTAGCCCCACTGCCTGGAAGCAAACTGAGTGGATTCTGTGCACCCAGGTGGGGCGCAGGGACGACTGGAAGAGGGGTGGACCTAGAGAAGCTTGCAGTAGGAAATGAGGGGAGACCTGGCAGCCACCCTCTAGAGCTGACAATGAAGATGAGACAGAAGCACGTACAGCTCAGGGTGTGCCCCCACGATCAGGCACCCCAAACCCCAAACGCCCCATTACTGTGGTGATTCCTAGAACTCGACACACACTGAAGCAGCTCAACACGCCTCTGCTGCCTAGAGGGAGGACGTCGGAAGAAGAAGAGGAGTTTAAATGCTGAGAAATAACATTTCATGTCTTGCAGCCCTACTGTGGCGTGTAGGGACTAAGAATAGCCATTGGGTGGCTCTGCATATGAAAACAAGAATTGCTGCAGCTAAAGAGGGACAGGAGGACTGAGGGTGGGGGGAGAAAGAGAGGCCAAGATGACAGCACAGAGCTTTGGCCCAAAGGTGGACAGGACCAGCAGAAATCCCCTTTGGTGCTAGGTGCCTGCGAACTTGCACTGGGGTCAGTCTAACTCTCAGTTAAGTTCCTGTTTGTTCTGGTCTTTTCCACAGCTCCCCTCTCCGAGCCCCTGCAGACAGTAGCCTTGCATTAAGGATGCTTTGTGAGGATGAAGGGGGAGGGACAACGGTGTGTGTGGAACCATGCACTGCACGGACATAGAGTGGGTGAGGCCAGCCTGGGGTTGGGGCTGGGGTCTTCTCAAAGGCTCCCTCCCTTGCATGCCACTCGCACGTCCCCTGGGATATCAGCTGAGGCTATTGGCCAGAACATACACGTGGCCTATCTGTGTGGCCTGGGCTCCCTCAGAACATGGCAGCTGATTTCCGAAAGCTAGTGGCTGAAGAGAGGACTTGTCAGAAGCTCTATGATCTGGACTCCAGGATGGGGCAGCATCACTTCCGCCTCATTCTGTTCTTTTAAAGCAGATCACTGAGGTCATCCCATCTTTTGAGGGGAGGGCATTAGACTCAAACTCAATAAGAAGAGAACCAAAGATTGGCCGCCATGCTGAAAACCACCACAGAGACCAAAAGGTCACCAAGAGAAACACAAGTCCCTAAGAATCCCTGAAATAGTAATTGTGAAGGTCAAGCTAGTTTCCCCACCATGGTGGAAATGGGTCTCAGCAGATTCTATTTGAGTAGCAAAGAGCAGGATGACCTGAGGGGCTAGAGGACTTTGAGGAACCCAGCTCAGGGACACCAGTTTGCCTGACTGACACCCTCAACAGACAGCACATTCCCTGCCCCCTCCCCTGAAAGTTGGACTACGTGGGTGAATGAGTAACCCAGGGCACCTGGAACTGGTCAGGGTTTCAGTTTCCATGGTGGGCACTGGCTTGCTTAAAATCTGATAAATATGTAAAATATATGATGTTTGAAGGAGCATTGCTACCAGCGAGGGTACAACACTTCTCAGACATGGGAATTAGCATCTGGAATTGACTTTGGGACTGACTGGGTCTCTTTGGGACACACCCGGGGTGGTTCCTCCAGTGATCCAAACTCCCCAGTTAAACCAAGCAGCTAAAATCAGTAGGGCTAGATGGAAAATTTGTTCCCTCCACAACATGATTAGTGTCTAATCATAAAACAATCAGACCATATGTATTGCAAACATGTCTGTGAGTGGGAGAGGACAGGACAACGACAGAAAATGTGAATCAGGTTCTGCCAAAAGAAAACAAAAAAAGAAATAAAAAGAAGAAGAAAACGAAAGCCTAGGACTTGCCTGCTTCTTTTGCCTCTGAGGACCCCCCCTTGGGGAGATGCTGAGGCTCCCACAGTAAATTGCTCATCTCCTTCCCTGCAGCAAGTGCGGAAGAGGAGGAATTACTTTCACTTCATCAGTGCATGCCCCTTCACCCAGAAGACGGAAGCCCTAGAACATGCACATATTACTCCACCTCTCCACCTTCGCCCTCTCCAGTCTCCAGCCTCATCTTCTCCCTTGCCTTCTCTCCTGATAAACGACAGGAAATGAGTAATGTGGAGGCCAGGATCTGCACAGAGATTTTATAAAGACTGTGGCAAACTTCTAGAGGGGATGTAGCTGGAGAGAAGGGAGAAGGGAATGTGCCTCAAAGCTTACACCAAGGCAGAACTCAAAGCTAGGTTCTCTCTCTGGTCATAGCAGGGTATGGTAGGGGGTGTGCCCTAATCATGGTAGGGGTGCCTGAAGGAATGGGGAGCCTTACCAGCAGGGACACTGGATTTAGCTCTTTCTTTATATCACTTGGTACAGTTTTCCCAAAACCTCAGAGGAGATTGGAGCAGTGGGAACCTAAAGCCATGGGCCTGAGCAGCGAAAACATCTGAGGTCAAGTTCATATAACAGACACCCGCCAAGGTACTACTGTGTGCCAGATGCAGGGCTGAAGGAAGGCTGGGGACAAAGCTATCGCAGACATGGTTCCTGGGATGAGTGGGGAGAGAAAGACACAGAACAAATTAAGCAGTCAAGTATTTTTGGTGCTGGAACCACAAAAGGGGAGGAGGAATCTGTTCTAGCTGGGGTGAAAGGAGAGGTCATGGAAGCCTTCCCAGGGAGTGGTCACTAGAACAGAGTCTGGAGAGATAAAAAAGCATGCCCTAGAAGAAGAAGTAATGTGGATGACCAAGACCACAGAGGTGGGGGACACCTGTCCAGTTGTTGGATAAAGCTGGGGCACTAGGTTGAGACTGGGGCAGACTGAAAGAAGAGCATAGAAGGGCAACTCAGGCCCACATCATGCCCAGCTTTGTAGAAGATGGAGGAATTGGAGCTTTACCCTAAAGGTCATGGGGAGCACTGGAAGGATTGAAGGGAATTGAGGCATTGCCAGCGAGGCCCACTCTGGCTATGATGTGAGGATCCATGTGAGGAGGTGGAAAGGTCTGGAGGGTGGGAGATCAGTGGAGAGGACTGACAAGAGATGGTGGACAGGGCTATTGAGGGGCACCTGAAAGCAGGACTAACTGCAGCAAGACCAGGACAACTGACAATGGCAGAGGCCAGATGCCAGGAGTCAAGATCCAGCCTTGTCCAGTGTCCCAGATTCTAGCCCCAAGTACCTGGTTCCGATCCCATCTTTGGATAGAAAGAAGATGTGATATTGTGATTTATAATAAGAAATATATATATGATTCTGCCCTTGGTTCCTGGCACAGAGCTCCTTAACACTTCTGTAAAATCTAAGTGATAGGAACATCTTTTGTTCTAATATTTGCTCTTTGACCCCAGTTTCTGACACAGGGCTCCTGGAACCCTTATAATTTCCTGGGTGATAGAAGTGTTTTTTGCTCTAACAAGATGACTGTGGGTGGATCCTGGGTGGCTCCTGGATGGGAGTTAATCACCAGAAAAACAAAGCCTAACTAGAAGCTCAGAATTTTCAGCCCTGCCTCCTATTCTCTTGAGAAGCATAAAGGGCTACATATGGAGTTAATGATCCATGATGTCTAGGAGATGACTCTTCCCTAAAATCCCAATAGTGCAGGGTTCAGAGTTGGGTGAACACAACCACAGCAGGAAGACAAAAACTCTTAAGCTCAGAACCCTCTCAGACCTCGCCCTATGGACCTCCTCACCTAGACGTTTGGCTGTATCCTTTACCATATTCTTTTATAATAAACCTATAAACATAATTCAGCTGTTTTCCTGAGTTTGGGAGCCACTCCAGCAAACTAATCGAACTCAAGGAGAGGATCACTAGAATTGTCAATCTACATACAGCCAATTGGTCAGGAGCACAGATGACAAGCTGGACTTGTGACTGGTGTCTGGAGACAAGGGGTACTTGTAAGACTGAGCCCTTAACCTGCGGGCTATTTCCAGGCAGATCGTGTTAGAATTGACTGATATTGTAGGGCACCCCACTGGTGTCCAGAGAATTGCTTGGGGGTGGAGAGAAACCTCCACACATTTGGTGACCAGAAGTGACATGCTCTGTGTGGGTAGTAAAGGAGACTCACGGGAAGGAAATGCACAGTAGGAAAGAACCCAGCTTTTCCGGCACAGATAAAAAGTTGAAGGTTTGTCCATTTTAGAAGGATTGGGGCCAGCTTCAGAAAGAAAAGAGAGAGGAAGGCATCATGGGAGACACTAGGCAGTGACAGAACCCAGAAGGGGAGTCAGGGAGCAGGATGACTTCTTCCTTGAGCTGGGGATATGCACTCAGCCCTGTGTGGTGTTGACTTGGAACAGTAGGATGGCAGGAAGCGGGGAGGATCCTTCCTTGACTTCATTCAGCAAGTTCCTTCAACAGATATTTGTCGTGAGCCTGCAAATGGAGATGCACCAATCCTTTGGAGACAGCAGACCTGATTCACATCCCAAATATGCCACTTACCAATTCCATGGCCTCAAGCAAGTGACTAAATCTCTGAGCCAGTTTCCCCATCTGGAAAATAGAACCGGTCATCCCTTCCACACATAGTTGTTATTAGCATTAGAAATAATATTAATATTACTAATATTATGGCACATAGTAGGTATTCCATAAGTAGCAGTCCTTACTATTTGCCTAGAACTCAGCAGAGATTCTGATTCCATAAAGGGAGTGTGAACACAGACCAGGCCTGCGTTTTAGAAAATTCCGTATTTCTGTGCTTCCCTCTACCGGCCAAAAGGGGCAGACTCCACTGCGGAGAAAATGGCAGGATGCTAAGACAATACAGAACTTCCTGTCCCCCATCCCGAGTAGGAATCCCCCTGCAAGGAGCATCCCCAGTGGGGGGACACTAGCCTGAGTGTGGGTCCCTCCAGAGGTAGCAGTTACATTGCGATGCATAGACGGTCAGCCACTTCCCAGGACTGGTAAGCTAGATGCATCTCTTCACCTCTCTTGAGTCCGTTTCCTTGGCTATAAAATGAAGTGATATTCCCTGCCACGTTTCACAGATTTTCTGTAAATCACAAACAAGATATCCGTGGAAGTTTTAGGAAACATGAGCTACGCCACAAACATTAATGGCCAACACTTTCTGATGCCCCTTGCCCACCATGCAGGGTGCTGGGTGTCCCAGGAAGATATAGGAAGCTCTGGGAGGAGCGCCAGTGTGCTGGGAGAGACAGCCAGGCTTCAGGCAGGTATTGATGGGGGTAGGCTGGAGGCTTTGAGTGTCTGGACAAGTCAGGGAAAGATCCGTTGTTAGGGCAGTTAGTTAGTTCAGCCCTGAAAAGTGCAGAGCTTAAAGCCAAATCCAAGATGACCTGAAGGTTTTTAATCGCTGCATCTCTTGGCATAATCCTTCTTCCAGATCCTCAAGCCCCTCTCCCCCAAAGTAGTGAAGAGGGAAATGTGGAAAGGGGTCACCAGAGTCACCTGGCAAAAGCCACAGCTGCCTCTGAGTATAAACCCAGCTCCTATTTGGGTAAGGTTCTCAAGACCTTACCCCCTCACTAGAATTGCTGGACCAACTCCCAAGGAAGATATCCTCACATCCAAAGCTTTGTTTTGACTCCACCTCAATGATCTTGTTAGATCACCAAGAGGTGGATTATCACCCAGGAAATGTATCCCAGACCCCAAACCTATAGACATTTTTGAGGGCATGGAAATTGACAAAGAATCACAGGGACCAAGCTTCAAACAAACAAAGACAACTTGGCAGGAAAACAGAGATATGCTTGGCCTTACCTTATTATTATTTTTTTTTTTTTTAGATTTTATGTATGTATATATGTATTTATTTATTTATTTATTTGAGAGAGAGTGTGCGTGTGAGAAGGGGGAGGACGGGGAGAGGAAAAGGAGGGGTAAAGACTCTCAGGCAGAGATCTCAGGCAGAGATCTTCAGCATGAAGCCCAGTGCGGGGCTTGATCTCATGACCCTGAGATCATGACCTGAGCTGAAACCAAGAGTCAGATCAGATGCTAACCAACTGAGGCACACAGGTGCCCACATTCCCTTTTTTTTTTTTTTTAAGTAGGCTCTACCTTAGAATTTAGCATCAAGAAAAATTTTTTTTGCCTGGCAAGGAAAACTGTATAAATGAGTATTTTTCTAAGTGAACAACTCAAAATGCTGATTCCTTATAAGATACTAATAAATTTTCCGTGAAAAGGGGACTCTGTAATCAATTACATTTGAGAAACTCCGAATAAAAGGGGTTCAGTTTTGCTGCAAGAAATCTCAGAGCCTTCAATGTTTAATGCCATCAAGAATTTTTAAGCAGGATGTGGGCTGTAGTATATGCAATATTTGGGGGGGTTATTTGACTAAGGATCTGTTTATTAAAGGCACACTTATTAACATGTGATGAGACATGTGGATTTTGTGAAATGAAATGCTGGTATCTACTGTGGTTCCCTTTATGCCTTGGCTTCCAAAGAACTCAATGCTAACCATAATGCTCATGGGTAATTGCAAGTAGCTTAGATTTGAGACAATTATCTCTCCCAATAATATTTCAGGACTCCTGGATAAGACAGATGTTTTTCATAGCAATATAGCACAGATGCTACTGAAGATAGGAAAATAAATCCTCTCATCCCTGGTTACCCTTAGGGTCTAGACCATGTTCACTAATGTAAGTCCCTGAATCCTAGGTCTAACTATTCCCAGTCCTACAAAAGCTGCATGGCAAGAGGCAGATTCAACTGGACTTTCCAGCACGAAGGCTAAAAGCCAAGAATGGGCCCTTAAGGGACTCCCTCCAGGAAATTCCTAGGCTGAAGGCTTACAGGCCATCTGCTGCCAAAGTTGTGGACAGCCAGGATAGATGGTGACCCATTATCCATGAGGAATCAGAGCTATCTGACCATCCTTTGGGCCAGTGGAAAAGCCTTAACCCATCTCTTGAATGGCCTGAATTGGTAAGGGTTTTCCCCGGATAGCAGCCCCTATAATGTCCCTGCTAGATCCTAAACCCCTGGCACATTTCTGCTCCCAAGGACAGCTGGAGGGACCCCAGAATGCAAGGTTGATTTCACTATGTTGGTGGAGAGACCACTAGGACTTCTTCCCAAGACGATCTACAATCGGTAGCCTTGGTCCTCAAACCTTTCCAAAGAAAGAGGGACCCCAAGAGATCTTCCTAAGTCCTGGGCATGGAAGGAGGCACCCCATCCTTCTTCCTACTCAATTGCTCATTAATTCATGGCAGAAGCTGTAAAAAATAGCGATTAAGAGAAAAGTATCAGGAGTTAGATCTGAGCTCATATCTAAGCTCACCTCTTTCTGGCTCTGTGGCCTTTGCTTTCCAAGTCTCAATTTCCTCATTTAAAAATGTAGATAATAATCTTACCCATCTTGTAAGGTTATTGGGAGTATTAAATAAAATTGTTTATGGGGCATCTGGGTGGCTCAGTCTGTTAAGCATCTATCTTCTGCTCAGGTCATGATCTCCGGGTCCTGGGATCAAGCCCCGAGTCAAACCCCATGGTGCCCTCTGTTGGCGTCCCTGCTCAGAGGGGAGCCTGCTTCTCTCTCTCTCCCTCTACTCCCCCTCCACTTGCGCACTCATGCTCTCTCTCTCTCTCTCTCTCAAAAGAATAAAATCTTTTAAAATAATTAAGTAAGTAAGTAGAATTGTTTATGTAAAATACATAGCACAGTGTTCAATAGATGGTTATTATTCTCAAACATTCACTCTAGGACAAGACTTGTGTGAGAACCATGGATTCAGAGACAAATCAATCTACGTGCTTAAAGAATTCTGAGGCTAGTAAAGGAGACAGATGCTTGATCAGGCAATAACAATACAACTCTACCAGTGCCAAAGAGTGAGGGAAGTACAGGGCTGAGAGCACAAAGGCGAAAGAAACTGTAACCCTGATAAGTAAAAAGACATTTAGGCATAAACAATTGAAAAGGGAGAAATAAAGCTGTCATTATGTACAGGTAATAAAGTATCTCCATAAAATGAAACAAAACAGAAAAATCTGGAAATTATTAGGAAAATAATGACAAGGCAACCAGATGTAACGTCAATACACAAAGATCATTGCATTTCTATACACCAGCAACAAACAATTGCCATAAAAACAGTATTTAAGAAAGAGCAACAAAATTATTAAAGACTTAAGCATAATTGTAACTAGAAGTTCTATAGGATCTATATACAAAAAAATCACAATACATTATTGAGAGATACTTCCGGCACTGAGTGATTAAATCTAGTGTTACCAATAATTAGACAAACGTGTGCCCTCGGAGATATGAAACTCAGTGGTACAGTATTTCTGCCAAAAATAGTTAACTTGAGTCTAAACATGAGGAAACAATCAAACAACAATTGGTAAAAGTGTACATCAGCACAATTGTTTTAATCTAAACTGAAGGACATTTTTGTAAAACAACTAGGCTATACTTTCAAATATCATGAAAGAAAAAATTCACATAAGTCAATGACAGGCTGAAAACTGTCATTTAAAAAAAACAGCCACAAAAGACAGTAAGAGAACAATTGGAGAATTTTTAAGGTGGACTGTATGTTAAAGAATAATAATATATTAGTGTTAAGTTACCTGTGATAATTATGTTGTACTCATACAGAATAATGTCCTTATACTTGAGAGTCATAAACAGAAATACTTGGGAGTAACAGTTCATAAACTGAATATAAGTTACTTTCAAATGGTTCAGAGTAAGAGAACATATTAATACTTATATAAATATAGAGAGCTAAGGCAAATGTTCCAAGGTTATGCAGCTACTGATTTACTACTCTTGTCGATATTCTATATAGCCCTGACATTGTTCTAGAATAAAAAGTTGAGGGGAGGGGCGCCTGGGTGGCTCAGTGGGTTAAGCCGCTGCCTTCGGCTCAGGTCATGATCTCAGAGTCCTGGGATCAAGCCCCACATCGGGCTCTCTGCTCAGCAGGGAGCCTGCTTCCTCCTCTCTCTTTGCCTGCCTCTCTGCCTGCTTGTGATCTCTGTCTGTCAAATAAATAAATAAAATCTTTAAAAAAAAAAAAGTTGAGGGGAAAAAAAACCTTATGAGAGCTATTTTAAAATAATTAGGTAAATGGAAACAGTATCTACCCATGCTTCTAAATAGAAATACTTCAATAAGGTTAATTTTAAATTCAATGGAACCCCAATCAAAAATGCCACAGAGCTCTTTAAAAATTAAACTTAACAAGCTGATTGTAAATTAATATGGAAAAGAAAAGGGCCAAGAATATCCTAGTTATTTCTGAAGAAGAAGAATAGGGGGGAAGGATATGACCTACCAATTATCAGAACGTATTATGTAACAAAGGTAATTAAGACAGTATGATGGTACATATTGGCCAATATAGATTATAATAGATAATCCCAAAACATACCTATAATATAATATGACAAAAATGAAAAATATGGAATTAGATCCCTATTTTCCCCCATACACACAAAAAGTCCACTCAAAATTGACGAAGAACCAAAATGGAAAATATTAAACTTTAAAACATATAATACAAAATGTAGGTTAAAATTTTTATAACTTTTATCTAGGGAATAATTTCTTAAGCAATTTACAAAAAGAGATAATCATAAAAGAAAAAAGAATAATAAACTAAATTATACTAAAATAATTACTTCTGGTCATTAAAAGACATTTTAAAGAAAGGAATGCAATAATTTACTAACTGGGGGAAAACAATTATAACAGATAACCAACTAAGGATTTATATCAAGAATGTGTAAATGCCTCAAATCATTCAGAGAAGGAAAAACAATAAATAATAACAAAAATAACAAAAGTCATGATTGCACATTTCACAGAAAGGAAACCAAATCTTCAATAAACATATGTTCATTTTCATTAGTAATTGAGTAAATGAAAAGAAAGACTACAACGATATCCCAATTATTCCCACTCAGTTTACAAAGATAAAGAAGTCTGACAGTAACAAATGTTAGAGAGAATGTGGGTCAACCATTCTACTGTACATTGACTATATAGTTGGGTGAGAGGGTCAATTGGTACAAACGTTTTGAAAAACAATATAGTATTATCTTTAAAAACTCAATTGTCATATACTCTACAACCCAGAAATTCATCTTCAAGACATGTGTGTGGAAATGTGAGCGTGTACAAGGAGACATACACCAAGAGACATGCATAATAATATTTTTTTAGCAGTATTGTTTGTAATAGCAAAATAATTGAAACAAGTCCAATGTCCATTGACAGAAAATGGAAAATAAATAAATAAATTGTGATATAGTATTTGCACAAAAGAATATATGTAGCAGCAAACTTGAATGAACTATTGTCCATATTAAAATTTGGGTGAATCTTGGTAACATTTGTATTGAAAGTAAAAAGCAAGTCTCAGTCGATTGCATACAGCATGATACTCTTTTTAAAAATTTCCAAAGAACTAAAATTATTTTAAAATACTGTACATGGGGCGCCTGGGTGGCTCAGTGGGTTAAGCCGCTGCCTTCGGCTCAGGTCATGATCTTAGGGTCCTGGGATCAGCAGGGAGCCTGCTTCCCTCTCTCTCTCTCTCTCTGCCTGCCTCTCCATCTACTTGTGATTTCTCTCTGTCAAATAAATAAGTAAAATCTTTAAAAAAATAATAAAATAAAATACTGTACATGTATGTGTGCATGTGTGCATACATGTAAAGAAAAAGAAAGATGAGAAGGAGAAAGAGAGAAAAGAAGGAAAGAGGGAGGGAGGAAAGGGGGGGTTTGTGCAAGGATGAATGATAGCAGTGCAATGAGTCAAGATTATAGATAAGTCAGTTTTGTGTAACTGATGTCAACTAAGAAAAAAGAAAAGAGGGGGCACCTGGGTGGTTCAGTCAGGTAAGCAACCGACTCAATTTCGGTTCAGGTCATGATCTCAGGATTGTGAGACTGAGCCCAGAGTTGGGGGTCCGTGCTTAGTGGGAAGTCTGCTTGAGATTCTCTCACTCTCCCTCTGCCTTCCCCCCACTTGTGCTCACTCTTTCTCTCTCACAAATAAATAAATAAATAAATCTTAAAAAGAAGAGGAGGAGGAAGCAACCTGGGAGGCTTTCCAGATTTGGGTATACCTAAGGTAAGCACTGAAGAGCACCTAAGATTTACCCAGGTGAAGGAGGGATAAAAGGACTTTTTAGGAAAAATTAACATACAAAGACAAGAGGCCAGAAAAGTTTGTGTCTACTGGTTGCTAAAAACACCTGCTGAGCAGAGTGGGAACAGGCCACTATAAGAAACAAGACTAAGGAACTATGAAGGTTTAAGTCACCTCCAACAACTTCAACCACAGGGGTGGAGTGGGGTTGAGGAAAGTGACTGGGTCAGGACCCTCCATTCCCTAGGTATGAAGTTTTTCTCGATCTGACCAGCAAGATTTCATCAAAGTGTAAGGGCCTACTTAGCCAGAGCAACTCCATCTTGGTTAAATAGCCATTTTGTTGTTTATGCAGTAAACTTATATTTACCCTGCCCCACAGAGGACCAGTAAAATATGGTCGGCCAGTTCCTAATAACAGAGCCCAGAATACAAGGACGAGTCAGGCCAGGTGGAGACATGCAATCAGTAGAAAGCACACATGCTATCTCCCTAACCACCAAAGAATGTAAACCCCAACTTTTGGGCACCAAACTTGGACGCCAATTCTGACCAGAGTGATAGGCTAGTTCAAGCAGCATCTATAGGGTAAATTGTAATTCAATTGGCCACCTGTGTGTGGACTAACATGACTATGCAACTTTCTGTATGTGTTACAATCTCATTGGCCACCTGTGTGTGGCCAGGCTTAACCACATGGCCTTTGCTCTATAAAAGTTAGTCTGTGAGACTGGGAGGGGTCACTCTCTTTAAAGGTAGTCCTGACAGGTCAGTCGATTCTTGATGCTTGGCATGAATAAAGTTTTGCTTGACCTTCGCTTTATAACGACCTCGTTCCTTTGATAATGGACCCCAACAAAAGCAACTATGACCTGAGGAATCTGAGCAGAGGTAAAGCCAGGCACACAATCCCAAACCATCTTTTATCAAAATCCAAGACCTCCGAGCCTCTGACCATATGTAGGATGATTCTGGTAATGTTGATTCTGTGCTAGTCCTCAAGAGCTGTGATGGAATGCCAGTGTGCCTTTAAGAAGAAGGGGAGGTAGAAAACTAACAAGTCAGTACCATGGACAGACACCTCACCAATGTGTTTCTGGTCAGGGTGCAAGCTGAAATCTTTGGCAGACAAATCCCTGGACACTTTAACACTTCAGGCTGGAGGAGCCCATGAACTGGAAAATTGAAAACCAAGAAACCTTACCTATTCTGATATAATGACCTCATGATTGCTCTTGCCTCCCCCCGGGTCTTCCTGCCTCCAGGCTCCTCTGTTTCATCCCCTCGGTGCTACCAGAACAATCTTTCTACATCTTGAATCTGATTAATGGCAAAGCTTTTCCTCCTATTTCTCCCCCTCTATCCTCCAAGCCCTACATGTTGGAAGATCTCCAGGACTCATCCTTGGAAGCTTTCTCCTTCTATTTCCACTCATTCCATTAGTCATCTCATCCAGTCCCTTGACTTTAAATATATCTAACCCAGACCTCTACCCTGGACTTCAGATTTGTATCTCCAACTAACTACTTGACAGCTCCACTTGGGTGTCCAACATACATCTCAAATTTACAACACCTCTACAAAAACACTTCACATCATTCTCAGAAAATGACTCCTACCACCATCTTTCTCATGGCAGTAATTAGCAACTTTGTCTTCTAATTGCTCAGGCCTTAACTTCTCCCTTTCTTTCATCCATTTCCCATATCCAATCCATCAACAAATTTAGTCAGCTCTACCTGCAAAAGTGTCCGTAAACCAAAAATTTCTCACCACCACCCCTTGACCTGAATCACCATCCCCTCTCTATTATCGTAGCAGCCTCTAAACGGATTCCCTGTTTCTTCCCCTATTTCCTTCCATTCTATTCTGATCATACCAACCAGAGTGATCTAGTTAAAACATTAAGTGGGAACATATAGTTTCTTTAATCAAAATCATCTAATGGCTCCCTAATTCACTTAAAGTAAAATCTATAATCTTTGCAATAGCCTACACAGCCCTAAGTTATCTGGCCTCCTGTTAGCTGTCTGACCTCATCTCCTGCTACTTTTGCATGGATAATTCTGCTGCAGCTGTAGCAGCATCTTTCGCTGTTCCTCAAATGTGCCAAACATGCATCCACCTTGGGGCTTTTGCATGTTCTCATCTCCCTCCTTGAAATACTTTATCCCTGGATTTTCATATGGCTTATTCTCTCGCTTCCCCCAGATTTCCATAACCGTTGCCTTCTACTGTCTTAGAATCAAATAGTGTAAATCTTCTAACATTGTTCTTCAAAAAGTTTTTGGCTATTCTAGGTTCTTTGCATTTCTACATATATTTTAGAACCAACTCATCAATTTCTCCACTCCTGCTGGCATTTTGCTGAAGTCTACTCTGAGTCTATAATCAATTTGAGAATAATTGACATAGTAATTATATTGTCTTCCAATCACTGAACATGGTATATGTCTTCCTTTATTTAGGTCTTATTTTGGTTTCAGCAATAATTTGTAGTTTCAGTGTACAGATTTTATACATAATTCGTTAAATTGATACATAAATATTCCATATTTTTGTTATTATAAATATTCTTGATTTTTTTAGTTTTATTTTCTAATTGTTCATTCCTAGTATATAAAAATACAATTATGGGGTCACCTGGGTGGCTTAGGCAGTGGAGCCTCTGCCTTTGGCTTAGGTCATGATATCAGGGTCCTGGGATCAAGCCCCACATTGGGCTCCCTGCCCAGTGGAAAGTCTGCTTGTCCCTCTCCCTCTGCAGCTCCCCCTGCTTGTGTTCTCTTGCTCACTCACTCTTTCTCTCCCTCTCTCTCTGAAATAAATAAAATCTTTTTTAAAAATACAATTGTGGCCTATTATCTTGTGACTTGGCTAAATTAATATGTTAGTTCTAATAGTTCTTTTGTAGATCCCCTATGATTTCTTATTTATAGGATATGATCATATCACCTGTAATTTTTAAAGTTTTACTTTTTTATATCTAACTATGTGCCTTTTTTTTTCATATAGCACTGACTAGGACCTTAGTATAATGTTGAGTAGAAGCAGTGAGAGCAGGCATGCTTGATTTGCCCCTAATCTAATAGTATAAGTATTTCATCTTTCATCATTAACTGTACTAGCTGTAGGTTTTTCATACTTGTCCCTTATCACATTAAGGAACTTCTCTTATACTCCTAATTTTGTCTTAGAGTTTTTCCTAAGAATAGATAGTGAATGTTGTTAATGGGTTTTTTGGTTTTTTTTTTTTTTGCATGTATTGTGATAACGGTATGGTTTTTCTCCCCTCACTCTATAATATGGTGAATTACACTAGTTTTCTAACATTAAACCAACTTTAATTTCTAAGATGAATCCCTATTTGGTCATGATATATCCTTTCATATGTAGCTGGCTACAATTTGCTAATACTTCTTAAAGATTTTTGCATCTATTTTCATAGAAAAAGTGAGTGATTTTCTTACTTTGTAATGTCTTTGTCTTTTTTTTAATATCAGGATAATATTGATCCCCAAAGATAAGTTGGAGGACGTTCCCTTCCTCCCTTATTTTTTTAATGAATTTGTGTGGATTAAAATTATTTCTTCCTTTAATGTTTAATAAAATTCACCAGTGAAGCTATTTAGGCCCAGATTTTCTTCTCCTTTATTATTTTTTGGAGAGAGAGGAAAGAGATTTTAATTATAAATTTAATTTATTTTATGGTAGAGGACTATTCAGGACATTCCTCCCCCTTTTTTTTTGTAAGCTGTGTAGCTTTTACCTTTCAAGAAATTTGTCCATTTCATCTAAATTTTCAAACTTATTGGCATGAATTCTTTCAAAATATCACCTTGTTATTACCTTATTATTCTTTTCACATCTAAAAGATATGTAGTGATATTCTCTCTTTTCTCTTGATCAGTCTAACTACAGATATATCTCATTTTATTGGTATTTTCAGAGAACCAGACTTTAGCCTAATTTTTTCAATTGTTTGTTTTCTATTAAGTGATTCCCACTCTTATCTTTATTATTTCTTTCCTTCTGTTTATTTTATTTTTTTTTAAAGATTTTTATTTATTTATCGGGGGCGGGGGGAGAGGGAGCACAGGCAGACAGAATGGCAGGCAGAGGCAGAGGGAGAAGCAGGCTCCCTGCCGAGCAAGGAGCCCGATGTGGGACTCGATCCCAGGACGCTGGGATCATGACCTGAGCCGAAGGCAGCTGCTGAACCAACTGAGCCACCCAGGCGTCCCCCTTCTGTTTATTTTAAATTTAATTTGCCCTTCTTCTCCTAGTGTATCAAGGTAAACTTTTATATAATTAATTTTTAACCTTTCTTCTTTTCTAACATAAGAATTTAAATTATGAATTTTCTTCAATGTAGTATTAGCCACAACCTTCAAATTTTTATATCCTTTGTTCCCTTTTCCTGCCTTCCTTTGGGTAGAGTTCTTGTTCATTATTATTTTATCTTATTTCCATCATTAGCCTATTAGTCATGCATCTCTTAATTTTAGTGGTTTCCCTACGCCTTACAATATTCATCTGTAACTTATCACAGTCATCTTCAAGCAGTATGATACTGCTCCATACATATTGAAACATAATAATATGCCTCTGTATTCTTCTTATCCTTTATTGTCATATATTTTACTTCTATGTGTGATAAACACCACAATACATAGTTGTTGTTTTTTTCATTAAAGTTAATTAAAAATTTTTTAACTAAGAAAAAATTCTATATTTAACACTCCTGGTGCTCCTCACTCCTTTGTATAGGTCCAAACTTTCAACTGGTATTAATTTACTTCCACTCAAATAATTTCCTTTAGCCTTTTTTATAGTGAAAAACTGTAAATTCTCTCAGCTATTGTTTGTCTGAAAATGTCTTTACTTGCCTTCATTTTTTTTTTTTAAGATTTTATGTATTTGTCAGAGAGATAAACAGAGAGTGAGCACAGGCAGGGGGAGCCGCATGCAGAGGGAGAATCAGTCTCGCTGCTGAGCAAGAAGCCCAATGGAGAACTTGATCCCAGGACCCCTGGGATCATGACCTGAGCCAAAGGCAGGCACTTAACCCACTGCACCACGTAGGTGTCCCATACTTTTTTCATTTTTGAAGAGTATTTTCACCAATGTAAAATGCTAAATTGACATCTTGCCCCCCCACCCCCGCGTGCCTTTCTACTTTTAAAAGAGATGGTTTTCCCCTGGTCTTTTAGCTTGCGTTGTTCCAAGTGAGGAATCAATGACAATTCTTAACTCTATTCCCTTGTAAATATAGCTTCTTTACCACCTGCTTCAAACATTTTCTCTTTAACTAGGTTTTTAATAAATTTGCTATGAGGTACCTTGGTATGGTTATTCTGCTAGAGTTTGTTGAGTTTCTTGGGTCTATTGTTAATAGCTTTCATGTTTTAAAAAACTTGGCTGCTGGGGCGCCTGGGTGGCTCAGTGGATTAAAGCCCCTGCCTTCAGCTGAGGTCATGATCCCAGGGTCCTGGGATTGAGCCCCGCATTGGGCTCTCTGCTCAGCAGGGAGCCTGCTTCCTCCTCTCTCTCTGCCTCCTTCTCTGTGATCTCTGTCAAATAAATAAATAAAATCTTTAAAAATAAATAAATAAATAAATATTTTTTTAATATAAGCTTGGTTATTATTTCTTCAAATACTTTTCTGCCACTACATTTTCTGAGACCCTGATTACACATATATAGTATTGTCCAATGTCTGAACAATTATTTCATAATATTTGCTCAGTCTTCTAGTTATTTATGCAGGAAAGAAAGTCCAGGACAACTTACTCAGTCATGTTAAGAAATGAAAATTCCTTTTCCTTAGGTCTTTATTCAGATGTTACTCCAACCAATCACTCCAATACTCCCTGTCCTCCTTTCCTGCTTCATTTTCCCCTTTAGTACTCATCATCCAACCCTATATATATTTACCTGTCTAATTTTTGCATTATTTCCCTTCATTAGAATAAATGTTCCATGCAAATATACAGGGATTTTTGTATATTTCATTACCCATTGTAGCTCAAGCACAAATATTAGTTTTTATAATACATTAAGTACTCAATAAATATATAATGGATGGATGGATGGATAGATAAAAAATCACCACTTTCCAAAAACTGTGCTTAATGCATCTCTACCCTTTCTGCTTCTTGTGTCATGGTGCTGATATAAATTTACTGTGTATGTGTCTGTTTCTCTCTCTCTTTCTCTCTCTCTTTTATTCTGTGTGTGTGTCTCTCTCACACACACACAAATGCATATACATCAGAAGTTCGTTTTTGTTTTTGGGTTTTTTTTTTTTTTTTTAAGATTTTATTTGCCGGAGAGAGTATAAGCAGGGGGAGCAGCAGGCAAAGGGAGAAGCAGACTCCCCGCTGAGCAGAGAGACCCATGCTGAACTCGATCCCAGGACCTGAGCCGAAGGCACACGCTTAACTGACTGAGCCACCCAGGCATTCCACATCAGGAGTTCTTGAATAGCAGGAATGTGATTTTTTCTATCTGTGAGTTTCCAGATCCCAGCACCAGGCACTGGGCTGGTCACAGGAAAATTACCATTTGTATGAACGGAAATTGTCGTCCCAAAAGTGCAGTTCTCACGACAACCAGCAGAGGACAGCACAAGGCCATGCATGTCTTTATTATCTCCCAGGGCATCTTTAAGTAGGGGTTGGTCTCATATAGAGCTGGACCTTCCGCCTTAGGTTTAGACGCGCGGAATTAGTGCTATCTCCCCCCCCCCCCCCATCACCACCACCACCCAAAAAAAAAGGACTCAGGAGAGCCCAGGAAGCCTGCCCTAAGTTGTCCTGTCACATGGCTTTGCTGACTTAGCATCTCCTGTTCATTTACTCCTTCATCCATAAACACCCAACCTTGATTGAGGAAGCTGAACACACACACACCCCAGAGTTCCACTTTATAGAAGAGCCCTCCTTTCATGCTCCCATCACCTTCTCTCCCAGCCTGTGCTATTTAAGTTTCATGGTTCAAGTGAGATTTCTCAGAGGTCTCTTTCCTGGCCTCCCCGTTCACTCAATGCACTCAGCAATTCCCTTGTAGCCTATTAATGCTCCCTATTTAAATGTAATACTTACCAGAGGCACTGTGAGGAGGTAAGTTTTGTTAGTTCCAATTCATAGATAAGGAAACAAGCTCAGAGAGGAGAAGGAACTTGCCTAAGGTCACACAACTGGTGGGTGGAAAGGGTGAGACCTGAACCCAGATGTGCTAGTCCAGGGCTCCCATGGCTATTTGTAGCCCTTCTCCACCTCAAGCCCCAGCGGAAGAAGGCAGGTGGGCTGGAGAACCCAGCCCTGGTTCTTCCTCTCAGGATTATTGTTCTCATCCTAAAATAAGCCCTGTCATTCCGGACTTGCTTTTTTTTTTTTTTTCTTCCATTATAAACCTCTCTTGTGGCATTTACCTCCTGGAGCCATGGCCTGCTTCCTGCGAAGGCCAGCAAGGCAGAGCATGGATGTTACTGGTGTGCTTCTGAGCTTCACGCAGCACATTGCAGGGGTCTCTCAGAGCAGGGTTGCTGGATGGATGGCAAGAGGGATAAGTAACCAAAAAGGACAATGCCCAGAAGCTCTTTAGGGTTTCATCTACTCCTCCAATAATGTAATTCAGCAAATAGTCCCTGAAGTCCTCCCAGCACTGGGTCCTGTTCTGGGGGCTAAAGGCACAGTCGGTAGTGGGGAAACTGAGGCTATTACACAGCCAAGACAGGAAAGCTTGCAGCAACTCAGGGGAAGCTGTGCCCAGAATAGAAGGAGAATCCCAGCGGGGGCCGCTTGCACCCCTGCCCACAATAATGCTGGGAACCAGTTGCTGTTTCCTGCTGCCTGGGACCCACCGGGAGAGAAACCATTGTTTAGCTTGGAGCTTGGCCCCTTTCCTACCATCCA
Source organism: Mustela putorius furo (assembly GCF_011764305.1). Classification (NCBI taxonomy): domain Eukaryota; kingdom Metazoa; phylum Chordata; class Mammalia; order Carnivora; family Mustelidae; genus Mustela; species Mustela putorius. Next base: position 36,480,496 of record NW_025422005.1, on the reverse strand, counting down.
ATCCTTCCCCTTCCCATTGTCCTTAGGCCTCTCATCGGGGTACAGGATGCAGCTGCTGGCGAAGCAGCAAAAAGAATGGTGGAAAGGGTTGGGGGAAGCAGATGAGGCCATCCCAGGAGAGGAGAGACACTTGCTGGTGGTCCCTTTCCAGATGAGTGGTAGACAAAGGCTTTAGGCAGCAGGCTCCCTGGGCGCAGAACTCAGGCTTCGAGAGGCAAACAGGTCCAGATTCAGGCCTCAGCATCTGCCCCTGATGTGCTGTGTGTCTCTGGACAAGACTCTCATTCTGAACATCGATTTCCTTCTTAGTTAGAGCAAGGTAAGAGTCTTGCCTACTGAGGACTGGCTTCTTGTGGTGATGATTAACACAAAAATGCCTGATACCTAAGTATTTCTTTAATTTATTTGAGAGAGAGAGAGAGAGAGAGAGAGTGAGAGGAGGGGCAGAGGGAGAGAGAGAGAGAAAATCTCGAGCAGGCTCCACACCCCACACGGGGCTCGATCTCACAACCCTGAGATCATGACCTGAACCAAAATCAAGAATCAGAAACTTAACTGACTGAGCCACCCGGACACTCTATCCGCTGCCCGGCAAGTATTTTTAAATGTTCATGTATATCCCTTCCCCCCAACTTTAACCATAGCAAACCACCAAGAAATATGATGATGGCAGAGAGGCTGCTTATAGCAGATGGAAGCAGCCACTTTCCATTAAGTAAATGAAGATGTATTACCCACTGAGTCATCATCAAAATCAAATTTTAATAATATGTAATAAATTACATTTAATAATTAATAATGACCTTAATGGAACAGCTGACATTTATTGAGACATTTATCGACACTTACTAGGGAACAGGTAGGTCATGCATCCTTGGCCTTGCCTCACTCCCCTGGGTTCCTCAGCCCCTGATTTCCTAGTTGATGTTGTGACATCTATGAGGCTGGAGGGCCAATGGAAGGGCTGTTCTAGGCTATCCTGGGCTAGTCACCTCTCTTGTCTGGGGTTTCACTTGCCCCCAGAATGAGTTTAAGTGGTCCTTGAGGTCAGGACCCTTCCTGCCCACTCACAGACCTTCCAGGAGGCACTAGAATGGAGTGTCCAATAAAATGTTCTGTAGTGATGGAAAAGTTCTGTGCTGCCTGAGAGCCGCCAGCCACATATGTCCACGGGGCACAACAGCAGTGAGACTAAGGAACTAATTAAAACTTTTTTTTCAATTTTAATCAAGTTAAATGTCAGTTTAAATTGCCATGCGTGGTTTGTGGCTACCATATTGGGCATCGTGTTTCTAGAAACAAAAGAAGACAACAAAAAACAGAATAACTACACCTAATTGGAGCTCCCAAAGCACTTTCACAAACATCTTCTCATTGTCTCTCCTGTGAAGCAGATGTTAATCCCATTTTGCAGAGGGAAAACTAAAAGCCAGAGAATGTGAATAGCTTTCATGCTCACAGAGCTAGTACAGGAAGCATGATTTCATTCCACATCTCTTGACTCCAAATCTCTGACAGTACCTCTACTTAATGCTGTCCACTTATGTACGCATTGTATATTTATTGGGATACCCAGACGAAGATAGATTTTATTGTGTGGGTATAAAATGTAGATATACAAATTATTTCAATAAATGTAGGTATAAAAATTACTTCAACTGACTTTTTTCCAAATAGTTCAAAGCACTTTGCTTTTTATTTTTTTTTTAAGATTTTATTTACTTGACAGAGAGACACAGCAAGAGAGGGAACATAAGCAGGGGAGCGGGAGAGGGAGAAGCAGGCTTCCCGATGTGCGGGAAGACTGGTGAGGGGCTTAATCCCAGGACCCCGGGATCATGACCTGAGCTGAAGGTGAAGCAAAGATGCTTAATACTGAGCCACCCAGGTGCCCCATTTTGCTTTATATTTTAAAAAGATTTTTATTTACTTATTTGAGAGAGAGAGAGTGCGTGTACTAGTTTGGGGGGGGGGGGCAGAGGAAGAGGGGGAAGCAGGCTCCCCACTGAGCAGGGAGCCCAACGAGGGACTCAATCCCAGGTCCCTGACATCCCAACCTGAGCCGAACTCAGACAGACTCTTAAACTACTGAGCCACCCCAGCACCCCAGCACTTTGCTTTAAATCACCTAGATTTGATAGCACTCAGATTTATACTTCAGGCCCCAGCTTCTACCCAGAACTCCAAATGGACACAGGCATATCCCATTTTATTGTGCTTCATTTTATTGCATTTCACGGGTAGTGCATTTTTTACAAACTGGGGTTTTGTGGCAACCCCAAGTTAAACAAGTCTACCAGCCCCATTTTCCCAACAACATGTGTTCACTTTGTGTCTCTCTATCACATTTTGGTAAGTCTCATGGTATTTCAAACTTTGTCATTATTGTATTTTTTATGGTGATCGTGATCAGTGATCGCAAACACTGAAAGCTCAGATGATGGTTAACATTTTTTTAGCAATAAAGTATTTTTATTTAAAGTATGTAGACACGCTATTGCACACTTAGGAGATGACAGTATAGTGTCAACATAACTTTTATATGCACTGGGAAACCAAAAAATTCATTTGAGTCACTTTATTAGAAATTCGCTTTATTGTGGTGGTCGGAAACCGAGCCCACAATATCTCCAGGGTATGCCTGTATACCACAGCTCATTTGAATGTTGAATTGGCTTCTCAAGTTAACCCCAAACTGCCCTTCACCATCTCAGTAAACAGCAATTTCCTTCTTCCATTTGTTCCACGCTAAGCCTCTGGAGCATCTAGTATTCCTTTCTTTTTCATACCTTTTATGTAATCCCTCAGCAAATATTGCTAGTTCTGTCTTCAAAAAGCCAGAATGCTCTTTTTCAAAATCTAAGCCAGAGCATGACTCCTCTTAGTTTTTGGAATCAAAAACAACTAGAGACCAGCCTTGAAAATTCCCTGAGCAGAAAAAATCAGTTTAATCATACAAACAAAGCTTCATTTAGCTTTTAGTTAGCAAGGTTAACTTGACCTGAACTATTTCTTGCTTGTGCCTCTGGAAATCATAAGCAAAACTAAAACTAAAAGCCAATTCCCTATCATTTAAGGAAACTCTAATATTATAACCAGTCACAGTGAAGAACAATCACTGCTTTCTTACTATATAAGCTGCCTTATGATCACATAACCCTGAGCCTCATTCCAGGTTTTGGTCTGAGTGCTCCCAGTTTGCAAACTGTCTTCTTGGTGTGTGCACCGTACAGTTTTACTAATTACTACTTCAGTGATCCATTGGTTTTACTTCTGTTATTCCTGAACTTCTGACATTTCAGGTCATCTGAAGTGAGTCCCAAAGAAGACCTCCAACACTTTCAAAGCTGGTGAAGCAACAGGTACCCACAGAGCCCCCAGAGCTCAGTGCTTTCTCACCTACCCTGGAGCTTGTGGGGGAGTCTGTCTTGGATCCAAGATCCACTGTCTGTTTTGAGCTCTCCAACTTTATTGTACATGCTGGCGTTTTGTTGAAGCTTCTTGGTAAGTCACCCTATTGTGTTCAAAAGTTGGAGGGGGCGGAATATGTGATTCCTTGTGTTTTAGAAGAACTGTTGGGAAAAATGGCACCTTGGAGTTAGGATGTCTTAGAGAATCTAAAACAAAGATGATTTCCACCTGATCTATGGACCATGATCTTGTGCCGTTTCAAAAAAATGGGCGAACTTTTGGAATCGTTGTGAAAACTTTCACTTAGATAAGTCCACCTTTCGGGGGTACCCTTAAAAGAGATGATTCCAAACCTCTCGGTGACAGTAGAATGCATTCTTTGATTGATAATGTAGAAGCTTCTAAAAGGCAAAGACTCCAAAAACAGCTCTTAAAAGATTCTTATAGCATGCAAATAAAAAATCTTAAATAAAAATTTTTTGGTCATCTGAGCAGATAGTCTTAATTTAGTCTATCTGCCAGAAACACAGTTTGGATCCACTGTTCTTTTGAGTTTTGTACCTGAAACATGGCTAAAATATTTAAAACAAAAGTGTTAAGGTCTCTGTGTCTGTCTGGGTATTCATGTATGTCCACATATGTATGTGATATTAATTTGTATTAACTTATAAAATTTATTTTGTGAAAAAAATTTGTATTGCACAAAATGCATTTGTATTATACATAATAAATTTTGTAAAAAAAATTTGTATTAATCTGTAAAAATTAATTTGTAGAGAGCTCTATTTAATTGGCTTAAAGAAGATTAAGCATTTAGGGGTGCCTCTGTGGTTCAGTCAGTTAAGCGTCTGACCTTCAGCTCTGGTCATGATCCCAGGGTCCAGGGATTAAGCACCGCATTGGGCTCTCTGCTCCTCAGGGAGCCTGCTTCTCCCTTTCCCTCAGCAGGGAGTCTGTTCTCCCTCTCTCTCTGTAGCTCCCCCCGCTTGTGCTCTTTTGCTAGCTCTCTCTCTGTCAAATAAATAAATAAAACCTTTAAAAAGATAAAATAAAATGAAAGACTGAAGGACACATACTGAGCAAGATTTTTTAAAAAGAAAACTAAGCATTTAGACAAATCAAATATGCTCTCAGAAATTTAGAAACAAATCCAAATGTTTTTCAAGTTCATGTGATTTAAGATAATCTTCGATAAATAAAAGCTAGTTTAAATCTGTTGGTTTAATAAAAGCAGGCCTGTCCTCAAAATTTGTCAACAAGAAAAATAACAAGATCATCAGTTGTTAATGTCTAATCCAAGCATAATTGTTAAAAGCAAGTAATTCAACTAAATATAACTAAAAGGTTATACAAAATTAAGCTAAATAATGGATATTCAATTGAATTATAGATCATCTCCAAATAAACAATAAATGCTAAACATAAGTTTATCTACTTCTGACTTTTTAATTTTTCACAGAGACAAAAGATATTTATTAACCATGGTTTGTGCCATATTTAAAAATTTATCATGAGGAAAAATATACTTCTAGAAATTTATGAAATGTGCTTATAAATTCGCTAGTCCAACAATGATTGACTTTTTAGTTTTCACTAGGAATTAAGGATTCTAAGAGTTAAGAATTTTAACTAATATATGTAATGAAAACTGCTAGAAATATTAAGGGTTAAAAAAACACAACTGGCTATGAAAAGCAGGTAAGGGAAGTAGAAGGGTAGGGGAAGGAAAGAAGAACATGGGGAGTTTTTTTTTTGGTTTGGATTTTGGTTGTTTTCTTAAGAGAAAAAAAGTAATTTTGTCCTAAAGTAAAACCATTATCCCTGATTAAGAAAGGAAAAAGTAAGACAAAACCTGAATGGATACAGAAAGTTGTATAAGGTTTTGGAAAAGCAATCTTGAGAATTTCGGTCAAGCTGATTAAGATTGAAATAGATTTATTTATGTTCCCCAAAAAGGAGAGGTTTAATACCAAAAGTACACTAATACAAAATTAGAATTTAGTTTTCTCTCTGTTTAAAGGACAAAGTTTTGGGGATGCCTGTGTGGCTCAGCCAGGTAAGCATCTGTCTTTGGTTTGGGTCATGATTCCAAGGTCCTGGGATCAAGATCCACGTCTGGCTCCCTGCTAAGCAGAGAGCCTCCTTCTCCCTCTCCTTCTGACTACTGTTCTACTTGTGCTCTTTCTCTAGCTTTGTTATATAAATAAATAAAATCTTTCTAAAAATAAATAAAAGGACAAAGTTTTCTTAAATTATTAATCTGCTCTTAATAAAAAAATTATTAACAAAGGTTTTTCTTTACCTTTAATGTAATCTGCCTAGAAAAGATTCTGTGCTTTGTCTTTATCAACTCTTTGATTATTAAAAAACAAAAAACCAAAAACCTAAGTCTTCTTTATTAAAAGAGCTAAGGTTTTTATTTATTTATTTTTTACAACCGTGTAACTTTCTGTATTTGCTTTTTTAATCTTTTAACTGTCATGGATAACTAAGTATTGTCTCACAGGGATCTATGATTGTATTTTATCAAATGCTTTAAGTCTTTTGACATTTTTAACAAACTTCCCCAAATGAAATTCTTAAGAAGGTAATAAGAGAAAGGTTAATTTATTTAGTGTCATTTCAGGTGTTAAATTACATGGGAAGCATTGTCAAATAAGAAGTAATGTTAAACTTTCTTTAGCTTCTACTTATATATGTTAACACAAGTATTCCAGAGATGGTATAAAATCTAGAGTGTTCTGGTATAATGCTATCAGTCATGATTTTTAAAATGTGTGTAATAAAAATAACCAAATTTAGTTGTCAATTTCATCACTCTCTTTGTATGTGTATGTGAACTCTCACCAGTTCTTCTAAGGTCTTTTTTCACTTACAGATAGGTGGCTACTACTTTACTCCGATGATTTTGCAAAAGTATTCCTGCAAACATGCTTGATCTTCAAAGAGATTTATGGAAAAGACCTTGACAAGTATTCTAAAATCAGGTTTCTGACATCTTTAAGATCATAACACAACGTAAGGTAAGAATTTCTAAAGCTCCAGTAGAAAACTGGTTGGTTCATAAAGAATCAATCTGCCAACTCAAGATGAAGCAAAATCAAGATTATTTACACAATACTGAATGACCTGATGAGATGATTATAATTTTTATAATATCATTTAAAACATTGCTAGTTCTATAGTGTTTTATTTTCCAGATTAAAGGACCCCCTTTTCTCCTTCTTTTAATGCTATCTATCACTTACAGCAATTTGGTAAAATGTTTTTGTGAAAAAGGTTAAAACATTTTTCTTCCTACCTGATCCCTCCAGGATTCAGAAACTCTTATTATATATTCTTATTTTTATGAAAAATATATATTTGCATAAGTTCAACAAGATTCTATCCTCCTTGTAACAGGACACAACTGGACACTTCCTTGACTTGGCTTCCTAGCTTCCAGAGGCTTTAGAAAGTCCACTCTGATAGTCCTTGTGGCAATTTCTAGCAAAGCAAATTTATTTATTTTATCTTTTTTAAAGATTTTATTTATTTGTTTGACAGAAAGAGGGGGGAAACAAGCAGGGGGAAGGGGAGAGGGAGAAGCAGGCTTCCCACTGAGCAGGGAGCCCTAAGAGGGGCTAGATCCCAGGACCCTGGGATCATGACCTGAGCCAGGGGAAGCCGCTTAATGACTGGGCCACCCAGGTACCTCTAGCAAAACAGATTTAAAAGAGCCTATATGGTCAATCACTATTCTTGTTGAACTTGTTTTGTTTTGTTTTTTAAGATGTTATTTATTTATCTGAGAGAGAGAACAGGAGCTGAGGGGAGGGGCAGAAGGAGAGGGAGAGGAAGAAGCAGACTTCCCACTGAGTAGGGAGGTTGGATGCAGGGCTCCATCAATGGACCCTGAGCTGAAGGCAGACGCATAAGTTTGATTATGCGTCTAGATCCTGAATTCTTCCGCTTTCCTTCAATATTTGGCCAGAACTCTCCAAACTAACATTTTCAATCTTCTCCTACTCTTTTTGATTCTTTTTGAATCACTATGAAACAAAAGCTGTTCTTTTCCCAAAGCCCTGCCAACTAAAGCAGGACGACTTGATATAAACTTCAGGCAAATCACCCCAACAGCTCATGAGTGGACAGACTTTGTGCCTGTTTCTATGTAGCCACTCAGAAAAATCGCAGAGGCATTCATACTGCAAACCACGAAAATCTATCTGATCGCCATGCTTGTCCTCATTCCTCCTGAAGATGTTCCAAACCTGACATCTAGAAATTTTCTCAACTGGCTGCTCTCCAAACTCAGAAACAGTACTTATAATTTGCTTGAGCTATTAACCTTTGTTTTCCTTTTGTTTCCATAGAAATCTCTCTCATTAAATTACTCACCTGCAACATCACCTTCTGAAATACATCCTCAAGTTCAACTTCCTAACTAATCATGAGGGTATGTGTTTATTAATATGTTGCATGGTGCCTATGTAAATAAATAACTCAGAAAAAATCGAAACCCAATTGCACATTATTCAAAAAAATGTAGATTGGCTTAAGTAAAACATGGATCAGATTATAACCCATTTGAGTTATTTAATTGGTTAAATCTTCGGTCCTGGGAATTTCTGCTCTGGGAAATTTCTCAGTCCTTGGTTATTGTTTTCCTTACAGTCATCATATTAACCTCCCTAGTGTGTTGTAAACTCTAGAGGGTTTTAAATGCCTGTCATCAGCCATGCATATGCCAAATGGTAACCATCAGGATCAGACAAATGGATGAAATCAGCAATAAGCACATAAATGATGAAGATGGGAACTACATGGCCCTCTAGCCTGATGACTCAACTAGAGGAAACATAGAATGTGTGATTCTTCAGCCTGACTATATCAGAGGTGGTAATTGAGAATAATGCTGTACTGGTTGGTCATACTCTCAGGGTGCTGAGACAATGACCAAGGGAGACATATTATTCAAATTAAAAAAACAAATGGGGACGCCTGGGTGGCTCAGTTGGTTAAGCAGCTGCCTTCGGCTCAGGTCATGATCCCAGCGTCCTGGGATCGAGTCCCACATCGGACTCCTTGCTCTGCAGGGAGCCTGCTTCTCTGTCTGACTCTGCCTTCCACTCTGTCTGCCTGTGCTCGCTCTCGCTCGCTCTCTCTGACAAATAAATAAAATCTTTAAAAAAAAAACAAATGGAGACCAGCCTTGAAAATTTCCTGGGCAGATAAAACCAGCCTAATCATGCAAACAAAGCTTCATTTAGCTTAAGTTTGCAAGGCTAACTTGATCTTGATTATTTCTTGCTTGTGCCTCTGAAAATCATAAGCAAAACTAAAACTGTTTCCCAAGGTTGGTAGAGGTAACCACTGGCCAATTCCCTATCACTTAAGAAAATTCTAATATTTATAATTAACCACTGTGAAGAATAAACAGCCACTATTTTATCACTATATAAGCTTCTCTGTAGTGATACACTGCTGAGCCTAATTCTAAGTTGTGGTTTGAGTGCTTCTAGTTTGCAAACTGGCTTTTTGGTGTGTGCACAATACACTTTTACTGATTACTACTTCTATTATCCATTGGTTTTACTTCTGTTATTTCTGAAATTTTAGCATAGCTTTAAGCACCAATGGTTTCCCAAAGTCTTGGCCTATGATCTATGGTCCATAAAGTCCTACAAGATCTGGCCCTTGATGCTTTTCTCATTTCCTACCTCTCTCCTCTTTGTTCTTCGGGTCCGGCCACACCAGATCTTCCAGGTCCCTTCTTCCTCAAGGCCATCACACAACTGCCTCCTTTTTTTCCTCCTGGTATCTGACCAAATGTTGCCTTATCATGAGCCACTCCCTATCCCCTTATCATATTTCAATTTTCCTCATAGCATTCATCACCTCCTGACATTTAATGTATTTGCCTATTGTTGCTCTCCTCCCACTAAAGTATAAGCTGCAGAAATGGGGTTGACATAAAATATGGGACACCCAGTTAAATTTGAATTTTAGTTTTAAAAAAGAATTAGAGGGACACCTGGGTGGCTCAGCTGGTTAAGCAGCTGCCTTCGGCTCAGGTCATGGTCCCAGCGTCCTGGGATAGAGTCCCACATCGGGCTCCTTGCTCAGCGGGAAGCCTGCTTCTCCCTCTGCCTCTGCCTGCCATTCTGTCTGCCTGTGCTCGCTTGCTCTCCCTCTCTCTCTCTGACAAATAAATAAAATCTTAAAAAAAAAAAAAGAATTAGATTTTGGGGCGCCTGGGTGGCTCAGTTGTTAAGCATCTGCCTTCAGCTCAGGCCATTATCGCAGGGTCCTGGGATGGAGCCCCACACCAGGCTCCCAGCTCTTTGCAGGAAGCCTGCTTCTCCCTCTCCCAATCTCCCTTCTTGTGTTCCCCCTCTCACGGTGTCTCTCTGTCAAAGAAATTTAAACTTTTAGAAAAATTTAAAATATGAAAAAAGAATGAAGATGTCCCAGATGTTGCATAGAATATACTTATACTTTGAAAAAAAAAATCGTTGTTGATCTGAAATTCAAGTTTTCCTGGTGTCTGTGTGTGTGTGTGTGTGTGTGTGTGTGTGTTTTTAAACCTGGCAATCCTACACAGGAAGGCATGTGGTTATTTAGTTCATTGCTGTGTCCCCAGTGTCAGAGCTGCCCCTGACAAGTAGTAAGCTCTCAATAAATATTTATGGAATGAATGAGTGTGTTCAACTGGGTTATTAATCTGTAACACGCCTAAATTTTTCACAAACGGCAAGTGAGTCAGAAAGGCGGAGCCTCTGGACTGTGTCAGCCCAGATCACAACTGGGGGTCTGGCGGCTTCTGAACTTTCCAAGCAGGTCAAGCAGTATTTTGTCAGGAGCAGGAATACCTGCTCCTGGTGAAAGATTCCGCCCCCGGACAGGTGAGCGGCAGGGCCCAGGCAGCCTTCCTGGGGGCGGGGCCTCCTCAACCGGTAGGCGGGACCCAGCTCTCGCCGGAGCCACGGCCCCTTTAACGCCCCGCCTCCCACCAACTCTAGCGCCCCCTGGTGTGACGTCACCGGCGGAGGGCCAATGGAGGCACGGCTTACTGGCAGGCGGTGCCGGCGGCTGCTGCCAAAGGGGAAGTGAGCTAGGGCTGGAGCGATGGCCCGGGTTTGGAGCCCGCGGCCGCCGCCGCCACCACCACCACCAGCAAGTTTGGAGCAGCTGCGGCTGCAGCCGGAGTGGGGGCCGGAGTCGCGGCTGGAGTGGAGGCGGCGCGTGTGAGTTGCCCAGAGTCGCCAGAACACCTCAAACTCGGCGGGAGCGCTTCAGGTGGGCTGAGCCGCCGTCGCCCCTCCGCACCGCACTACCCTCCCGGCCCAGACAGCAGGGCTGGGGTCTCCCAGGTGCGGGACTGGCCGTTGGCAAGCTGAGCCCTCTGAGCCGTGTTCTAGGACTTCCTCAGTCTCGGGCCCCTTCAAACTCAAGGCGGAGGCCGGAGAACGGTGATCACCCCAAGACCCGGTCCTTTTCTTTGGCGCCCAAGCTGTGTCGGGTTGTAGCGGCTTCGAGCCCTCTTCTGCTGCCACCTCTCCAGCTAGGGAACGACTAGCGCGTTCTCACTGTTCAGCTCTACACCTCCCCTTCTTCTCCCATCAAGAACAAGTTTCTTTTCGCTCTCTGCTGGAAGTCCTGCCCCGGAAGGCCAAAACACCCATCTGCGTGTCCTTCCCCAGCTCCCGGAAAACACTTAGAAATATAACCTACCTATTGGGAGATAAAGATTGCTTCCCTTGCCACCCGCTTATCTGAGACTCCATGCCCAGAGCCTTACCCATTTTTATCACCAGCTCCTTGGCCATCTCTATGTGACCTCCCCCACCCATCTGAGTACCACTTTCCTCTGGACTCCAGGCTCTAGCCCCCAGCGGATCTGGTCAGTCCCACCCCTGGGTGGGAGTGACCCAGGGCTTTAGCCCAGATTCCTCACCCTGGAAGGCAGCTCCAAGGCAGCGAGAGAATTGGGCGTCGGGTACGACCCTGGCAGCTCAGGAGTGGGTGCACCACTCACCCCACACAAAAAGATGAAGAAGCGCAAAGAGCTCAATGCATTGATCGGCCTGGCTGGGGACAGTCGGAGAAAGAAGCCCAAGAAAGGCTCAGGCCACCGCCTCCTTCGCACTGAACCTCCTGACTCAGACTCTGAATCCAGCTCCGAAGAGGAAGAAGAATTCGGCTTAGTTGGAAATCGCTCTCGCTTTGTCAAGTGAGTGATGCAGTGGTGAGGGGTGGGTGGGGAAAAGGCATTTCCTTATACTACCAATGGGGAAAATTGAAAGGAAGAAGGGTGTTCTTAGAAAAGAAAAAGGTTGTAGACCTTGGGCGGCAAACAGGAAGATGTTAAGGTGATGAGCTCAGGTTCTGAATGAAGGATAAGTTAGAGATCTGTCTTTAAGTGTATGAAGAACTCTGAATCCAGGGTAGAAATATTGACTTGGGGAATGTGCCAAGAGCCCAGAGAGAGCAAGCTGGGAGTGGTAGGCAAGCTAAGAATAGGTACCCGGGAGCAAAGAAGCTTTGGGGACTAGAACTTTTTTAAAACGTGTAGTAGAGACAGGAACTTTAAGACTTCAGATTATTCTTTGCACTCTTGATGACTCCAGATCTTGAAAGTGAGGTGAAATGGTGAGGAACTTATAAAGTATGAGCCTCGAGAGTATGTGGAGAGTAGGAAACAAAAAGAAGAGGCAACTTCCTCCCAAACCACTTTTAGATGGTGCAGCCCCCTAGGCAAATCCAGTAGTGAGTTTGAGGACATTGAGAATTGGGTCCCAGGGTGGGAAAAGGCTGAAGGGAACCTTGAAGGTGTCCTTGGACCCTCTCAGGGAGCACACTGAAAGGAAAGAACATTAGCCTGAGGATGAGGAAGCAAGGGTTAGGCAGAAGGTTGGGGTGCTGAAACAGATTAAATCCTTTGAGGTTTTTTTGTTTAGAATGTCTTTGTCCTTTTATTTTGTTAAAGGAAGAGTTTGGTTTCTAATGAGCTTCATCAGATTAAGTAGTTAAGATTTGGGATATGAAGGTCTGATGAAATGGAACAGTTCCACTGGAATAGTTGCCTTGTTAAGTTTGTTTACTCTTTATTGTTTACAGCCCTGTTGAGTTAGAGTGCTGTTTGAAGTTTGGTGTGAAATGTAACACCTTTCCGTGTTTCCTGCCTTCTAGGCCAATAAGCTAGAGTACACCAGGTGTCCACTTAAACCTGCAGTGCTGATTTCTTTCATGCATTTGCAGTAAAACTTGCTCAAAAGTTTATGAAGTTTCAGTAATTTGAAACAGGCTCCCCTGGAGAGGATACGTGTTAGAAATCAAGAAATAGAAAAAAAAAAAAAAGAAATCAAGAAATAATAGGTAAATTACGGTGCTGTGATTTATTGCAGAGACGCTCTGATCTTGACACTTCCCTAACCTGAACTTGTTGGGAACATAACACTTCCCTAACCTGAAATTCTTCCTGAACTTGGGGGAAATTCGTGATGATGGTTGTGGGCTGCAGTGCCCACAGGATCTCTTTCTGTGTCGTGTGAAGTTTGAAACCTTTGTGTCCAAAAGATGAACACTTCATAGGTCATCTTATTTAGTCACTTTCAACCTGCTGTTCAGATTTAAGAAGGTGGTACCCAGTGTTCCCTGGGTACACTGGTAAATAGCCATATGCTGAAACATGTATGCTATTTCTAATACAGCTGTACTCATAATCACTCTTGTACTCTTGAATTTTTTTTATGATCAGGGGAGACTATTTACGATGCTGCAAGATCTGTTATCCCCTCTGTGCTTTTGTCATCCTTGCCGCCTGTGTTGTGGCCTGCGTGGGCTTGGTGTGGATGCAAGTTGCCCTGAAGGAGGATCTGGATGCCCTCAAGGAAAAGTTTAGAACAAGTAAGTGGTTGCCCTTTTCAGAATGTTATCTTGCTTCCAGGTTAACACAAAGTGAACCTTGCCGACTTAAGAGTTTTGCCCATTCTGATGAAACAATTATATATTCTTTCCAGCCTTCTGATACTCTTTCTTAGCGATCAGCTTGAATGTGGGAATAGTTGTTTGTTTGCTTCTTTTTAAACCCACAAACAAAAATGGTGCTTATGCACCATCAGGACAGATAGCATCTGCAATACTGGCATTGCAGTCAACACCTAAAGTGCAGAAAGGAAGTGCTAAGGTCCAGGAATCTAGAACCTTGGTCAGCCTCCACCTGTTGCCACTTTACACTTCCCCAAGTATACTTCCTCAAGTATGAAGTGGCAATACCAACATCAGGCTATTTCCTTCCTCCTCGTAGGGCCATGTGGGAGTATTTGTCAGACATTTTCCTTCTTAAGAAAAACTGTATGGAACGGACAATAATAATAGCTAGCATTTATGGAGTGCTTAGTGTGTACCAGATCACAAATAAATATTTTTCTCATGACTTTTAAAGCTTAAGAGACTTTATGTTGAAGAGTTTCATATATTCTAAATTAGAAAGTTGTTTTTTGCCACATATAAGGTCCTTTATCCGAAAGGTGTGTTTGCATAGTAGCTTCAACCACATTTGATCTATCTTCCTTTAGCAACACAGATCTTTGGTTTGAGGTTTCAGGGTTTTAGCTTTTCTAAGCTAAAGAGCCAGTTTCAAGTTAATCACAGATGCCTTAAGGTTAGCAGCATTAGCACATGGGGAAACTGACCACTAGGCTTTCTCAATGTCATAGCAAAATCTGGCCCCAGAACTGGAATCAGAGTTGTGTCCTCATTTCCCATCATAAGTCTTAGGAGATCACAACTTCCAGGCTATCCTTCACCCCAGCGTCGTCTTGCTGCCTGTAGTTATTTAAGTTCCGAAACTGACCTAGGGACAGCTCACCTTTAGTTACTGTGTTAATGATGTTCTTACTGATGTTGCTTGAAAAAAAATGTTGAAATACTAATTTTGGTTTTCTTATGATTCAAGAAAAGGAATTTGGTAAACCACAATTCTCTGCCAGAATCATCTTGGCCTATATATTTAATCAACTGGTGGAATCAGAGTACAGTATAAGAAAGAATGAGATTTTGTATCCTAGTTAATTTCCTTCTTTAATGATTGTCCACACCAGAATTGCAAAAATTTTTTAAAGTCAGTGTTTTCTTTGTAAGTGGTAATCGTAACTTGGAAGTGAGGTTCTCAGAAAGAGTGTTTAACTATGAATAATCGCTAAAGACCCCTGTCTGTGCCCTCATCTCTCTGTAATTAATTGAGCCTACTAGGTTTGTACTAGAGCTTGTTTTGATCACATATAGCAATCATTTTTTTATACATTTCAATACATTGCTCACTTCTACCCTCCAGGGACTCCTTTCCCTGACTGCTCTATGGCTGTGTTTATAGGACACCCATGTAACTTATACCTTAGCTGAGCTTTTCAGGGAATTTCTTTTTTTAGAAATGTATATTTAAAGTGCACACAGGTCATAGACCTGGCAGTCAGTCAACAAATATTTGTCGATCATTTGCTAATACCAATCCCTGGAAACACTATATTCAGGAGATGCCAGGATGTGTACCCTGAACTGTGAGACCTGCATTCTGCCACTGAGCCACAGTCCCCTGGGACCCTGACTACATTTTTAGCCAGCTGAATGAAGCAGATTTGGAATTATCAGTCCAGCTGCTTTGTTGTCTTTCGTTTGCTGCAGTAGAAGTGCCAGCCTTGTAATTTCTGGGGGTGGAGCCTGGGGCATAGTCAATCCATTGGCTGAACCATTGTGGACCACTTGCCCAAGAGTTTTTTGTGAAAACCATCATCTTGAGTAAATGAGGCCAGTCTGGTTAAGCTTAAATAGTCTTTCTTTGAATTATATTTCTACTTTAGATATATTTCAGTAAGTTTATTTTTATTTCTTGTTTTTCAAGAGGACAGTGGAAGTCACAGATTCAAAGAAGACCACCTACTGGTCTGGCTTTCATACCTTTTTGAGAAATTCAGAGCCCTTGTTCTTTATTTCAATAAATTTTCAAAGACATTTGTCAGGAAGGGAGGCAGGATTGCTGAAATGTCTGAAATAGAAAGCAAAGCAGATAGAGTTGGTATTTTTCCTTGTGGTCAAGGAGCAACTTGATCCTTAAGCTGAAGGTACTCATTGGTCTTGAAACTTAGTTCATTATTCTTTCCAGAACCAAGTACTTCAGAAAAAATCCACAATTATTCTAAGGAAGATTCTTTTCTCAACCATCTCTCCCTGTCACTCAACAATGGAACACTAGAGTGGAGGAAAAGAATTCAGAAGAGAAGGAAAGAATAAATCAGGCCATTTCCTTTTCAATCACACAGCCAGGGCAGTTTGGTCATGTAGTACAGAACTTAAAAATGGTCTTGTAGTAAGGAGGGCATTGGGGTGTAAGTGTCTGACAGCTGGAGTACACTAGAGAGAGTGCCAGACCTAAGAGCAGAAGGTTTGACTGTCGAATCCTGGGTTGCTCGTTACTAGCTATAAAGTATAAATAAGTCCCTTATTCTTTCTGAGCCTACTTTTTCCCATCCATAAAACCCAAAGACATTTATGCCACCAGAACACTTTGGGCATCTCTCTGTCATACCGTCCATCCCACTGTGTAATTATTCTGTAACGACTCCTTGCCTCACTCCCACCCCCCAGACTGAGAGCTTCAGGGTCTTTGACATGCACTAGTGCTGAGTGCAGGGCTGGGCACATGATAGGGACTCAGTAACAAGTTGAATGATTACATAAAAGTTTATTGCAAACTGAAGGCGTTTAAGTATAAAATATTGCTGTTAGCATTGTATGTCTTCTGTCTAAAGAGTGTGTGCAAAAATCTCTACTTCCTAATCTTAGAGATCAGGAAAAGAGGTGGTAAGTTCTTTTGAGTATTAATGTACTGGATTTTAAATGAGTTGCTTTCCATGGTGGAAGAACATAAATTATAATCATAAGTTGTTTGTTACACTTCCTCCCATTTATGTAGCCAAAGTGCCTTGACTCGGCTTCGGTCTCCTTAAAAGCCCCAAGTCATATAATGAAAATGATCCTCTCTTGGCTCATAGAATTCTAAGTTATCCAGAGAGTTTTCAGGTCTTGTCAGCTTCATATATTTGTTAGTTAATAACTGTAACCCTAAATGTTTTGTCTTATTTCTTTCCTCTAACACATCCACATTCTACTTCTATTTCTACTCCCACCCTCACCCCAGCTCTTGGGACATTTGACCCCCTGAAAATGGCAGACATGAATGGTTTTACTTGTGGCAGACAAAGTTTTACTTTACAACCTCACTGAAAATGTAGAAGAAAATCATTGAAATGCTGTATTAATTTGGACTAACAGAATGTTGTCACTCTGTAAGATGCATGTACTCCTACAAACTGATGTAAATCAAATGTTAAAGTAAAAGCACTGAGGGAAATCTTTTACTTATACAGAAATCCTTTCATGCATGTTTTTGAAAAATAAAAATATCTAATTTTCTTTTTAAATAATTCTGAATTTGGAGAGAGTGGGCTTGAGTGCTAGAGTGCTTCTGTGTACCTGGCACTGTGCTGGGCCCTGGAAATACATCACAAATAAGTCCTGGTCCCTGTCCTTTAGCAACTCTCTGTCTCTCTTAGTCTGGTAAAGCAGACACGCGAGTAGATAGTTACAGCACAGTGTGTTAAGTGCTTGATAGTTCACAGTGGTGAAGTGATGGTGGGCATCCAAGATGGGAACCCAGCTATTTGTGGTGAATCTTAAAAGGAAATAAATAGGCTAAGGTGACAGAAATGAAGGGGGAGAAGCCAAGGGCATCTAGGCAGAAAGAATAATGTGTACAGAGTCACTGAGACTTAAAGAGGTTGGTATGTCTGGAAAATCCACTTTACCAGAAAATAGATTGAAGAGGAAGGTAAAGCTATGCAAAAAGTGGTTGGGAGGTAAGCAAAGGCCAGATTTATGCAGTTAGTGATGCTTAACAAGTGCCTAAAATGTGCCAGGTGTATTCCAAATGCTGACCCTACAGAGAGGAACAAAAAAAAAAAAAAAAAAAAAAAAAAAAATCATGGCACTTAAATTTTAGTAAATTGTTTTATATCTTTCCTGTATGCCAGGTTTTTTTGGTTTTAAAGAAAGTATGTAACAACTAATTGGGCAATCTGTGGCTTTAAAAAAAAAGTGATGTGGGTTTTATTCTGGGGGATCAGCCATGATCAGTATTTTATTTTTCATGAAAAGGAAAAATATCTTTAAAGACAGAAGAGAAAGCACTCTTTCAGGCTTCTGCCTTTAGGCTGGCAAATCTCTAAACCAATCAGGAGATACTTTTTCCCAAAGGAAAAGCCAAATATCACCCTACACTTCACCTAACATGTTCATTTATCTTCTGTTTCACTTTGGGCTTTTGGGTTGATTTAAGATTTAAGAAAACACTATTGGCTGTTTATGAAAAAATTTAAAATCATAATCCTCATAACAGCACTTGAAAGGTGGTTAAGAACCCATCTTGCATTTGACCAGTTTGAGAGAGGGAAAAAAAAGTTAGATTTAAGCATTTAGAGATATAATTTTTGACATCACCTTAAGAATTAATGGAGTGAGGTTTATAAATCTCTACTTGACTAATCACAAAGCTCCTTAATTGTTCTGGTTAATACTTAGTATTTATTTATGACCTGTTGTATGCCTGCTCAGCCCTGTTTAGTACTTCACAACCATTCTTTCACTTAATTCTAAAAATCCTATAAAGTATATTTTATCTCTGTATTACAGATGAGGAAACTGAGCTCAAAGAATTTGAGTAATTTACTCAGGATCACAGTAAGTTACAGAGTCCAGCTGTTTCTGCTGATACTTTGTTATCATTTTTAGCCATCTGACTTTTAATTAAAAATTGTACCCCAGTAGTGAAATAGCCCCAGTTAAAATGGTGCTTTCATATTAAAAATATACATTTACATAAATTTAAAAAAACAGTGTAGCTGGTAGATAGGAATTCAGTCGTCCCACCAGGATTGACTTATTAATCTGTCTTCCTTCCCACTGTGAGATCATCTTTTCATCTTGGAGTCAAGAGAGTAAGTACTCTGTGGTTATTTATTATTATTCTTATTTTTGCTTTTAGTGGAATCTAATCAGAAAAGCTCATTCCAAGAAATTCCCAAACTTAATGAAGAACTACTCAGCGAACAAAAGCAACTCGAGAAGATTGAATCTGGGGAGCTGGGCTTGAACAAAGTCTGGATAAACATCACAGAAATGAATAAGCAGGTAGCAAATATGTGATTTTATTTCTGTGTAAGCTGTGAATGTTTAGTTTTGTTTAGTATGAATTTGTAGATAAAGAGCAGCACTCACTTCTGATTGTTTTACTTTTTGAGATGACGTTTTACATACTGTGATCCCAGCACATTAAGGTTAGGTAAAATGGATAATAGTATGCATTACCAAATATATAAAATGTTAACCCTTTCTGCAAAGGAATGGTTTTATCAAGTAGAGTAGTTTGGAGGGAGTTGGAAATTCTTGAGTCATTTTTTCCTAAGGAGCAGTGTAGGTATCAAATAGAATGTCATTCTGACCTCAAAGAAAAATGGGTAGTCTGTTTGTATTAGGTAATAAGAGCTTACTTGGTTTAATAGAGTTCACAAACTCACAGATGCAGCTTGGGCGTAGTGGTGTACACTGTAGTAAAACAAGCCTGGAAACCATCTGCACCTAATGATAGTTATTCAAGACTCACATAGGAGGAGGTAGCAGAGTTGGTTAAATACCTTGGCCGGGCAAGCAAGCCTAGAGCAAAAACGTTTCAGTCCCTAAATTGACCAGATCTCAGTAGGCATTGATTCCAAAAGAGGGATTCTGACAGAGGGAAGGGGCTAATGCAGAGGATATTAATTGAGCAGCTCCTGTGTATCAGGCGCTAGAGTTGTCGCTAGGTCTTGTAGCCTCTGTCCTCAGTTTTTACAGTTTAGTTAGAAAAGATGTACATTGGCAAGAAGAGTCAAGCACCAGAGGAATGTTACACCTGTGGAGTGCTTAGAAACAGATGCATTGCTGGGCTCAGTCAGTTAAGTGTCTGCCTTCAGCTCAGGTCGTGAGCCCAGGGTCCTGGGACTGAGCCCCACAAAAGCACTGGGCTCCCTGCTCAGCAGGGGGCCTTCTTCTCCTTCTTCTTCTGTTGTTTGTCCTCCTTGTGCTCTCTCGCTATCTCTCTCTGGCAAATCAATCAGTCAGTCTTTTAAAAAATAAATAAATATACCATCTTCATTGGGGCTAAGCAGAACTCCCTTCTGTTCTTCAGAAGGGAGTCCCAAAGTTCAGAATCAGCCACTGGCAGGGAGCGCCGTGCTGGAATTAAGCACTTACACAGATTTCCGAAGCTACAGCCAGCTCTCAGCAGCAGTGGGGGAGTGTGGCAAGTCAGCACTTAAGGCCAGGGGTCAGTGACCTGCAGCAGTGGCTTTCAGAATTCTCCTGGAACTCACAAAAAGAAATGTTTTATGTCATTATCCAATAAACACATACCTACATACATATATGTGTAACTAAAATAAAAGTTTCTGAAAACGATAATTTACCCTTAGTATGCCTTGCAATATTTTATTTCCTATTCAGTTCTGTTTCACTTTTTAAAATTACTGATGAAATAACTGATGGGTTGTAGCACCCACTATTTGCTTGTTATCATTTATCTTTGGTTTCTCAGTAATTAGGAAGAAGCCAGTATTCACTCCCTTTTGTAAAAAGAATAGGATAAATTGTGGCCTTACTTTTATTGACAGAGCAAATTAGCAGTTTGGTCAGAGATGATATCAAGGGAAAATAGACCACAGAGAAGCACTGAGAAGTAGTTCATTAGCATCTCTCACTGGGGCAAACCGTGGATTCCATTGAGAGAATCCATCACGGAGATCACTCTTCTGAGGCAGGGATGAAATCTTTCAATAGGAAAAGTCTGGGTCAACTCTTTCTCATCTCATTCATGTAAATCAGCATTGTGGGAAGAATTGAAAGGGGAAATTGGTACTCGGTGTGAGAGGACATACAGGTTATCAAACCTTTGCTACATATTTTGGGTTTTTTTTTTTTCCCTCCATATTTTGGCTTTGAATTCTCTTTAACCAGGGATCTAGCAACAAAAGAATCATTTCGTTCTTGGATTGGCTCTTAGTTTTAATGCAAGAAGTACCTGGGAAGGCAGCTATGCAGGAAAAGTTTATTCCAGTCCCAGGGCTTCATATATAAAACAGGGAGAGACTGAACTGAAACCCTTTCCATTTTAGACCTTCAGAGCTGAGGGTGGTGACTGCTGAGACCAGCCAGAGCTAGCATGGGTGCTGGAGGCTGGTGGTAGTACAGTGAGCTTCATGTTGGTCCAAGGGGAGCTCTTCACTCTCTGAGTGATTTTCTAAAATTACTGTTACACATATCTGATGGTCTGTTCAAGTAAAAGGCATTTGTCCTAAATCAGAATAGGTATTAAAATAAAATCTGTATTTAATTTCTATGTTTCTGTGTCTAAGGGTAACTGTCAGTTAAGATGCTTTTATTGGCAAATTATTTTTTAAAAAGCAATTCAAAATGGCTTAATAAGAAAATGGAGTACATCGGTTAAAAAGAACTGCCCTTAGCCCAGTGTGAGCTGAAGTTAATGCCAACTGGGGAAAAAAAAAAAAGCCTTAGTTTGAAATAAGTTAAAATCAAATTTTATATTGAAAACTTTTAAACTAATAGTTAAAAATCTTGCTTACTTTTCTGTTTTATTCATGAAACCTCTGATTTCATACCCATTGCCTTTCGTAGCCGGTACAGGGAGTGTCCTCCTCCTTCTTTGAAGACTGTTAATTCAGCCAGTGCTTAATGAGCTGCTTTTTATAGAGTTTTTATAGAGTTGGGTAGCCTTGGATTCAAAACCAAAAATGATGATTCCTGTCCCCAAGGCTCTTATAGCCAAATGGAGGAGACAGAAAAGTAAACAATTGTAAAACAGCCTTATGGGCAATGAGAAGTAGGTCCAGATGAGTGCTAGAGGGACACTTTAAAGGATGTGTCTATCCAGAATGGCTGGGGCCAGGCAGGGTTCTCTCACATCATGAGCTGAGTCCTGAAGGGCACATAAGAGTTGGCCAGGGGAATTCTGCAGAAAGAGAGAAGGGTGTCATAGAGTAGGGTGAGTAGAGTTGATCCTCATTTGCAGATTCCATATTTGTGAATTTGCCTACTTGCTAAAATTTGTAACCCCAAAATCTATACTTGTGCTACTTTTGTAGTCCTTCACTGACAGGTGTGAAAAATATTTGAGTCATCGAGCACAGACATCTTCAGTTGATGTCAAGCAAGGTGACACTCTGCTTTGTTTCAGCTGTCATACTGTAAACAGATTTCCTTTTCAAACTATATTTACTGCCATGTTTTCACACTTCATGGGGGTTTTTTTGGTGACTACACTGCTTGACATGTCCCCCTAGCATAGTGCTCAAGTACTGTCTAGTATTCCTAAGTGCAAGAAGCCTGTGATGTGTTTTTTTTTCCCCCTTTGGTCAGAGAGAGAGCACAGGAACATATAGGCAGCGGGAAGCAGGCTCTCTGCTGAGCAAGGAGCCTGACGCAGGGCTCCATCCCAGGACCCTGGGATGAAGGCAGAGGCTTAACCAACGAGCCACCCAGGCATCCCAAGGCTGTGATGTGTCTCACAGAGAAAATTCATGTGTTAGATGAGCTTCAGTCATGAGTTCAGCAATGTATATTTAATAAGATGTCTTTAAATAGAAACAGCTATAAAACAAGGTTATATATCATATTGACCAGCTGACAAAAATGTGACCAGACAGCTCTCAAGAACCTAACCCTATACTTCCCTTAGGAGCAGTGGTTCAGTATTCACTAATTCAGTGTTTGCTGCAACTTTCTAGAGCATAACTATTGTGAATAACGAGAATTTATTGCATGTCCAGAAGAAAAGACAAATGAAAAACAGCACATTCGGGAAATTTTAATAGTTCATCATAGCTAAGTTTGGTGCAAAGAGGCCAGAAGTAAGGATATGTCAGGAAGAGCCATATCAAGGACCTTGAGTGCCCTTCTGTATGGTCTCTTTCTCTTGGCACTCAGTCCTGATACCTTATATGATAGTTATTTGTGTATGCCTCTAATTATACTAGAACTTGTGAGTTTTAAGCATGATGATGGCAATGATGAGAACAATTAAGATGGTAACTGCCATTCGTTAAATGTTTTCCTTGTGCAGGCCACAGTTAGATGCACTACATGTGAGATCTCCTTTTTTGCTTCAATAGCCCTGTGAAGTAGGAGGTGGTGTCTCCATTTTACAGATAAGAAAACTAGGCTCAAAGAGGTTAAATGGTTGGCTCAAGGTTGCACAGCTTTGTAGCAATACTAATATTAAAATATTTAAGGCCTAGGAGCCTGTTTTCTTTCCAGTTTTTCATTCTGCCTTACATCTTTATATTAAGGATGCAGTAGGTGCTCGGTAGATCAAGTTGAAGGGCTGTGATATCAGGTCCCTATTAGGGCTCATAATCATTCATCATTGATGATTATCTGTTTTAGTAACTGTTTTACTTACTATATCAAGAATCCTTAATTTTAATCCCAAAGTTAAAAAAAAACAAAAAGCAGCGTTTCAGGCTCTATAGTATAAAATGGTCTAATAAGCAAATGGTCTACAGTAGTTATTTTTAATTCTGCTAATGAAAAGTCATGTAATATTCATAAAAGTCATGATTCACCTTTTGGCAGGAATGTGGGTTTTTTTCTTAATGGTTTCTACTTAATTCAACTTTTTAGACTCTTTGAACTGTATTTTGTGACTTTTAGAGATAGATTCTGTAGTGCTTGAATCTGATCTGACATTCTAGAATATCTATCAGAGACTAGAGCAGTAAAAGGAGAGTTCCCCTTGTCTCTCCATTCTAGTTAAACATGTAGCTTTGCTGTACTTTTCCACAGATACTGACTTTTCTTTGCTCTCAGAAGAGGAATGCTGAAAGATGGAATCCAGCTTTGCAGTTTGAGAATGTAGCTGAGTCTTAGTGACCAATGTGGGGTTCAGGTCTTGTAAATGAGTAAGAAGTCCTAAGTGATGTTTGGTATTTAGAGAGTTAATGGTCAGCTCTCCAGGGCATACTCTTTCAGGGAAGCAGCTGATAACCCTAGGCCTGAGGTGTTCAGGGGATGGGGAGAAGTGGAACAATACTTTACCTGTCCTACTTGCATTGACTTGCACCTGTTCCTCTGCTTTTGGGTGAAGTGGTAGCTGCCTCCAGCCACACTGGCCATTTGGGAGGCCATTACCATTCTTGAGATGCTTCTGATTAGCTTCAGGATCTATTCCTCAGAGAATAGTTTCTACCTAGATCACTCCACCCAAAACACAGCTTGTGTCTTTTAGGATCTGGCCAGTTTTCAGTGGAAGCAGTATGTTCCCTTAGGTCTCCAAAAGATAACCACACAATTGATAGGGCATTTGGAATTACTGTATTCTTGCCCATCAAGTTGGTATTGAGTCAATTGTTTACATACTTTGGGGCACTGAGTAAAATGTACCTGGGGAAGGCCTCCTTCCTCGCACTTTATGACTAAGCACATTAAGATAGTCTTGGAAGACCCAGTGAAGAGCATGGAAGAAAGGGCCAGCCTAGGAAATCTGCTAAATGCTTCCAGAGTCATGCTGTCTTTTTTCTATGTGTGTATTTCTCTTCCATCTTTTGTCTTTAAAATTTTATGAGTAATATATGCGTGTATTCTTACATAAGGCTTAAACAATAAAATACATAAGGAACTCCTTAAGAAAATTTCCCTTTAATGCACATCTCTGTGTGTTCCCCCATCACACACATTTCCAGGCCCCACAGGTGTCCACTGCCATTAGTCTGGGCTGCATTCTTGTAGCCTCCTTTCTGTGAAAATCTTTTTTTTTTTTTTTAAAGATTTTATTTATTTATTTGTCAGAGACAGAGGGAGAGAGAGCAAGTGAGCACAGGCAGACAGAGAGGCAGGCAGAGGCAGAGGGAGAAGCAGGCTCCCTGCCGAGCAAGGATCCTAATGCGGGACTTGATCCCAGGATCCTGGGATCATGACCTGAGCCGAAGGCAGCTGCTTAACCAACTGAGCCACCCAGGCGTCCCTCCTTTCTGTGAAAATCTTAATAGACTTTAATGAGAATTAGCTTATGCATTAGTGTGTGTGTATGTGTGTGTAAGAGACCAGATAGATGAATGTTGTTCCCTGGATGTTGTTCCACAACTTCCTTTGTTCGCTGAATATATCTCCTCATCCTTAGTAGACATTTGGGTGGTTTCTAGGGTTTACTATTACAAATAAGGAAGCAGTAGATTCTGTTGTGCATACATCTATGTGTACATGAGCAAGTAATTTGTAGATAGAGTTCTAGAAATGAAATTGCTTAATTAAAGGATATAAACACTCAAATTTTTATTTATTTCTTTTTATTTGCCAGAGAGAGAGAAAGAGAGCAAGTAAGCAGAAGTTGGGGGGTAGAGGGAGCAGCAGACTCTCTGCTGAGCAAGGAGCCCAGTGTGGGACTCGATCCCAGGACTCTGGGATCATGATCGGAGTCAAAGGCAGACACTTAATCGACTGAGCCACCCAGGCTCCCTAACCACTCAAATTTTGACATTTACTCCTCGGTAACCTTCTTATAGATCTTCTCCAGTTTACTTTCCCATTAACAATACATAAGAATGCCTATTTCCTTTAAGTCCTTTTCAAACCTCAGTATTATGCATATCTTTTTAAAGGTGTGGATGAAAACAATCTCTGTGATGTAATCACTACCCTTAAGAGGTTTATTGTTTGCTAAGAGTATCTCTCTGTGGGCTGAGGTTTCTCACCCATCTTGTTTTTAAATGGCTAGAGTTGGAATGTTGAAGATTAGTCTGAATATTTTAGCTCATTTATGGAGAATGATATGTTTTAAGTGCTTATTAAATTTCACTGTTAAAGAACTAATACTAATTTGGTATTTTGTTTGTACTATGTACTGTGCTAAGAGCTTTGTTATATATCTCATTTCATCCTCATGGCCTGTATTAGTCATCTGTCTCTGTGTTACCTTCGTCCCAAAACTTAATGACTTAACAGAAGAAGCATTTATTGCCTCACAGTTTCTGTGGGTCAGGAATTTGGGAGCTGCTTAGTTGAGTTCTGGCTAAGATTTCTCTAAGGTTGCTTTTAAGGTCTAGGCCAAGGCTGCATCATCTGAAGGCTTCCCTACACCTGGATGATCTTAACCCACATGGCTATTGGCCACAGTTCTTATTTCCTCTCAATGTGGGCTTCTCCACTGGGCTGCTTGTGTGTTCTCACAACACAGCAGCTGGCTTCCATGAGTGAATGATCCAAAAGGCAGCAAAGAGGAAGCCCTGGTGCTTTTAACAAACTAGTTTCCAAAGTTGCCCATTTTCTCTTACACTTTATTGGCTAAAAGTGAGTCAGTGGGGATGGGCCATGTTCAGGGGAAGGGGATTACATTCCACCTGTTGAAGAGAAGACTATCAAAGAATTTGTAGACATATTTTAAAACATTCATACATCCCTATGAGATGATTGTTAAACAGTTTTTATTGTTCCAGCCATTTTACTGGTGAGAAAATTGAGTCGACTTCTTATTTAGACTTATCTCCTCCTTCCTGGCCTCTATCCTCTACTCTGCTTAGACTAGTCTTCTCACTGTCCTCCTAGACAGAGTGTTCTTTCTCAGCCATACATTCATTCAGTGAATACTTACTGATGCTTGTTTGTATGCCGGGCATATTATGGAAAATGCTGAAATAGACATGGTCCGTACATCATGGAGCTTACAGTCTAGTGGAAGACAGAGTCCTTAATCAAGTCATCACACAAATAAGTCATTGTCACTTTGAGAAAGACCATGAAGAAAAGGTATTCTTGGGCCTATTCATGCTGTCATTCCCTTCCGATACCTAATGCCACACTCACCTATTTAACCTAGAAAGGAAATCTGCTTTATTTTTATATATAAAAGTCTTACTTCTCCATCAGAGTATAATTTGAATCCCACTTCAGTGAAGCCTGTCCCTTTTGGCCTACAAAAATATCTTTTTCTTTGAACTTTATTCGGTATCACATCTAGTACTTAATTATTTCTTTAATGTTACCTAACAGGGCACCTGGGTGGCTCAGTGGGTTAAAGCCTCTGCCTTGGGCTCAGGTCATGATCTCAGGGTCCTGGGATGGAGCCCTGAATCGGGCTCTCTGCTCAGCAGGGAGCCTGCTTCCTCCTCTCTCTCTCTCTCTCTCTCTCTCTCTCTGCCTACTTGTGACACCTCTCTCTGTGTCAAATAAATAAAATCTCTAAAATAAAAAATGTTACCTACCTACCTCTACTCTTCTACCTCCCCCTCTTTGTGTCTCCCTTCTCCTCTCCCTTTCTTACTCACATTATGTGTTCCTCCCACCAAGCCTCCTTTCTGTTCTTCAAATATGCCAAGCTCTTCCCTGCACTGGGGCATTTGCCCTAGCAGTTCCCTCTGCAGTGAAATGCACTCATTCAGTCTTTGACTAAGTCTTTTTTGTTATTAAAATCTCAATTCAAATTTCATCTCATCTGACAATCTAATCTAAAGTCACCTTATTTAAATTTTCTTCTAATGCACCCTACCATCCTGTGTTTTTCTTATATAAAATTGTCTTTCTCTTTGCACTAAAATGTAAATACTGCAAGATCACTGTATTTTCACCACTGGTATGGAATAGGGCTCATTTGTTGTAGTCATGAATAAATGAAAAATGGCCTGAAGCTCCTGAATGTATCCCTCTTAAAAAGCAAGAGGGAAAGAAGCCTGAGATCCTGGGCTTCTTACAGTGGACTTCCTGGTTCAGAACATGCTGCCGCTTGCTCCAGGAATCCTATTGAAATTCCTTGCTCATCTGATACCTTTTCCTCTTTATTTTTCTTTCACCTTCTACTAGGATGTAAGCTCCTTGAGAGTAAAACCTCACGGTCTTGTTGTCACTGTCTGCTGAGTGCCTGTGGCAGTGCCTAACACAGAGACACCCAGGACTGGTTGAAGGAAAGAAGAAGGGATCAGGTTCACTTTGTCTGCTGTCCATCTGCTACTGCCTACCACAGTGTTAGGTACATAACAGGTGCCCAGAAACTTCAGTGGTTACTCTGTGAGGCCATTCGGAATATAATTGCTATCAGTAGATCTGTGTCCTCATGCCAGACTTTGGGTCAGGAAAGCAGTTTGGAACTAAGACTCTTTGAAGAATGTTTTGAGCCACACTACAAAGGTGTTAGGATGTGATCTCTGCTGCCTGAAATTATGTATTATTCAGGTTCCCCCAGTCCTCCTTCAAGAGAGAAGTCTAGCCATTTAGAATTCTACCCCTACATAGCAGAAGGGAAGACACATTTTCTTTTTATTCAATTCCTATTTTAATACAAGTACTGCATCAGTCAGCATGTCAGTGGGTATTTATGGAGCGCCTTTAGGTACAGAGTAGTACTTTGGTTGAGCTATTGAGTTTGAAATATTAATCACATTGTTAAACCAAAACTGAATCTCCAAGTAGTTTAAAGTGTTGCACAAGTTCCTGTAGACTGTATTTTGTGATGATGGGCTTTTACTTTATAATATATGTTCCCACTTGGTCAGGAACAAAAGTTCAGTAAATAACCAAGGTGTTATTTTTTACCAAAATGAAATCTTTCAGGAGTTCTTGATCATTAGCTTTCTCCCTGTCCAATTGTTGAGGGATCGTGTTGTAATCACTGCAACTTTTCAGTAATAAGAGTTGGATCTTGTAGCTGCCAGGAGTAGGGTAAAGAATACTTGCCTTTCCCTCTTTGGCACTGGTGTTTAAATTGGGCAGGGAAAGTGTGCTTGGGTAACACATTGTTTAAGCGTCCAACTCTGGGTTTCCACTCAGGTTGTCATCTCAGGGTCCTGAGATTGAGCCCTGAGTTGGGCTCCACACTCAGCATGGAATCTGGTTGGGTTTTTCTCTCTCCCCATCTCTCTCTCTTCCTCTCTCTCGAATAAATAAATAAATATTTTTTTTTTAAAATGGGGGCAGGGAAGGAAGAGGTATTACTGCTGCCTTCCAGATCTCAGTTCTATCCAAGATATTACAGTTCCTCCACTCTTGTGAGGTGACAAGGTATAATGTCTGGATCACAGAAATGCTTAAAAGCCGAGGGCACCTTGAGTTTGTGCAGGAAATATTCATTCTCCAAATTCTCTTTTCATTGTTACTCTCTACCTTTCAGATTTCCCTGCTGACTTCTGCAGTAAACCACCTCAAAGCCAATGTTAAGTCAGCTGCAGACTTAATTAGTCTGCCGACCACTGTAGAGGGACTTCAGAAGGTAAGTGCTACATGTGGGCACTGAGATTAACTTATTGCTACAGCTTCTAACAAATCTTCTTTGAAAGCATGGCATTTGAAATCAGCTATTTCCAGAGGGCAGTAATCGAGTATATCACTGTGTTCTAAGTAGTTCAGAACTTCTCTGTTGTGGTTTGGTTAGTTGGGCATTTAATTTGCAACAGGTGACTTTAGTTGTTTTTTGTTTTGTTTTGTTTTTTAATGGATTTACACATTTTTATTTGGCTCTCTGAATCCCGAGATTGCTGTTCTGAGGCTCTTAGAGGTTGACATACATGGGTTTGCTTCTTATCACTTGCATTCTCAATTCATCATCCACAGTGTCTTCATGAAAGCAGACCAGCTATAGAAGAGAGTTGCTCTAGATGGCTATTTTTTTTTTTATGGTTGACAAAGAAGTTTTTTAAAAACATAAGAATGATAATTGGGGAAAATGCATAATTTCAAAGTTTAGGATATAGTAAGTGTTGGCAAGGTTATGGAGCAAAGTTAACTTTAGAACAGTCCTGCTGGGAGTATAAATTAGTACAAAGCAAACATTAGATATTATTTTATAAAGGTAGAAGTGCACACCCTCTAAGTAATTCACTCTGGTGTATCCTAAACTCTAGGGCCTAGGAAAAAATGATTTGGAATATCCATTTACTTGATCTCTAGGATTCAGGCACAGAGCAAGAGGCAGCAACCAACCAGACAAATAGTATACAGCAGTCAGGAGAGCTGGATGGGGAGAGTGGATAGGGGTAGGAAGGAAAGAAGGGTACCTAATTGGGTACCAACATCAACCCCTGCAGCAGGAAATGGAAGAAGGGATTCTGGAGTTAAGGGGACCTTAAAAAATGGGTGTCAGGGGTGCCTGGGTGGCTCAGAGGGTTAAGCCTCTGCCTTCAGCTCAGGTCATGATCTCAGGGTCCTGGGATTGGAGCCCCATATCGGGCTCTCTGCTCAGCAGGGAGCCTGCTTCCCCACCCCCTCTCTCTGTCTGCCTCTCTGCCTACTTGTGATCTCTGTCTGTCAAATAAATAAATAAAATCTTTTTTAAAAAGGGGGTGTCAAATCTAAGATCTTTGACTTTTCAAAGTTAGTGTATAGAAGTTTGATTTGACTATATGCCAGGCTCTATAACTTATCAATTGTTTCCACATGCAGAAACAGAACTTGCTACTTTGTAGTCATTCCACCTGAGTGGAATGTGTGTGCTCAGTCTTCATAATTTACTATTTATCCAAGATGGTCATCTGCTTACAAGTTAAAAGTGGGGTGGGGGGGTGGGAGGGGATGATGGTAGTAGGGGAAGGCAGGGAAAGAACTGTGATGAGGCAAGTTCTTGCCATTATTCCCCGGGGTCAAATGGAAAAAAGGTAGGCTTCTGTGGTCTTTAATACAGAAGCAACTACAGCAGTCTTGCATTAGAAAATGATACAGGTTTATTGCATTAATTAATTCAGTAAACATTTGTGGAGCTTCCTCCAGTTTGTGCCAGGCACTTTGCTGTTGGTGAGAATACTATTCCAGGGTTTTGCTCTAGAGTTCACATGGCTCTGTCAGCTGCTTCCTTAAAAAAAAAAGAAGAAAAGAAAATCTTAAACAAGAGCTTACTATCCTGCATCCTAATGGGCTCATACATCCAGCAAGGCGGGATTGTCTAACAGTAGATATCTTTGAATGCCCATAGCTTCTGTAACAACAGAGCGCTCATACATAACACCCCAGCTTAGAGACTTCTACCCAGTGTGTTTTCTCTTTGGGAATCTGTACACTTATAATGTCAGATACTACTTTTAATACAAGTGGCTCCATTTTGAAGTGGAAGATCTACTCAAACACCTGACTTCAATGTATCTCATGATTTTTTTTAATTTTGAAAATGTCATCTCTTGGTCTTTTGGGTTCTTGGCTGTCAGTATACTAAAAACAACCTTGGTTAAAAATACTAATGTATTTACCATAAAACTATAAAACTGGAACACCTGGGAGGCTCAGTCAGTTAAGCATCTGCTTTTGGCTCAGGTCATGATCCCAGGGTCCTGGATCAAGCCCTGCATCAGGCTCGCTCTTCTCCTTCTGCCCCTCCCTCTGCTTTTGTGTGCATGCTCTCTCTCTCTCAAATAAAAAAACAAAAACTTAAAAAAAAAAATAAAACTGTGAAACTGTCAGTGTATCTTAATAATAGGCCAACACCCACCAAATAGTAATTCTTGTAAATATTCTCTTAGGACAGGTCTTTTTAAAATGATGGTTTCTGAATCATATTTTCCAAGTACCAGTCCACTTGGGCTCCTTAAGCCTAATGAAGACCTGCATCTCATTCCACTCAGCAGTTGCTGTTGGGATTCCAAAGCAAAAGAGGAACAAATGCTGCCAAATGGAATTTTTCCTTCATCTCTGCAACACTGTGTTTCCCAAAGCTAAAAATGGTTCTACCCATTGTCATTCAAAAGTCATCATTTGCTTCTGACACAGTAGCAGTATATAGTTAGCTGTGGCCTTCTGCTACCTACCACACGGCTTGGTAAGGGCAGTTTGTGGGAGACCCTTATCAGTGGGTCCCAGATTTATGAACTAGTGTTTGTTTTTTAAGAAAAAGATAATGGTTTTTCTCTAGGAAAAGTCCTTTAAATTGGGAAAACTATTTGTTATATATATATATATAGATAGATAGATATAGATATGTATTTTACATATACATATGTATTACATATACATAGTGACCCTGGAACTATGCAGTCCACTTCTCTGGATTTTTTATTTTTTTTTTTGGTAGATAGAGTACAATATCATAAATGTATTTTCTCTTCTGATTTTCTTAACCTTTTCTTTAGCTTTATGGTTAGAATATAATGTATAATACATATAATATATACAATATGTGTTAGCAATTTATGCTATTGGTAGGCATCTGGTCAACAAGCTATTAGTAGTTAAGTTTTGGGGGAGTTAGAAGTTACATGTAAAAAAAAGTTACATGTAGATTCTCAATTGCAAAATTGAACAACTGCGTTGTTGAAGGGTCAACTGTATATAAATAAATGTGCAGTTTCCTGTTAATTGTGTCTGCATAAGCTACATGAAATTCAGTTTGAAGAGGCTTGAAATAATTAGAAACACTGAGCTTCTTTAGGTCAGTGTTTGATGTAAAATAAAATAACAGTGATAGACCACTGCATTCCTAAAAGAATGGCTTAAATGAAAAAAGACTGAGAGTACCAGTATTGATGCATATATGAAGAACTGGAATTCTCCTACACTGGGAGGCATGTAAAATGGTATAACCATTTTAGAGCACATCTTGGCAGTTTTTTAAAAAGTTAAGCATATATCTACCATATGATTGGCCATTCACCTTCTAGGCATTATGATGATGAAAAAGCATACAACAGAGAGAAATGAAAACACATACCCACATAAAGACTTGCACATGAATATTGATAGCAGCTTTATTTGTACTAGTCATATACTGAATGCAACCTAAATGTCCATCAACAGGTGAGTAGATAAACTCTGTTGTATCCATATGATGGAATGCTTCTCAGCAACAAGCTAAATGGCTACAACATGGATAAATCTTAAAATGTGAAGCTGAGTGAAAGAAAAAACAAAACCAAAACCCACATACTCACTCACTGGCCCTATTTATACAAAATTCTAGAACATGCAAACTGATATGTGGTGGATCAGTGGCTGCCTGGAGGTGGGGGAGGGAAAAATCACAAAGGGGTCTAAGGAAACTTGGGCGATGGATGTTCGTTATCTTGATCATGCTAATGGTTTCCTAGGTGTATATGTCAAAACTTGCCAACCTTTTTGAATATGTGCCGGTCATTGTGTACCAGTTAAATCTTAGTAACACTTAGAAATTTCAAAAAGAAAAAGACACTGGCCTTACAACATATTTCTGTTCAGAGTGTAGCTACCATTGGCAACACTTTAAACAGCGTCCATCTTGCTGTGGAGGCAATACAGAAGACTGTGGATGAACACAAGAAAACCATGGAGTCACTGCAGAGTGACATGGTAAGGAAATCTACAAATGCTACAGAAGTCAGCATTCTGCCTGCCCTCTTCTGTGTAACAGGAGTGATGCCATCTTCCCATTCATCTCAACAGACCTTACTATGTACCTTTTTAAAAGATATAATCTGTAAATTATGCAGTCAAGGAGGATAAAATTAAAAACTGAGTCTTCTGTGAACATAGTGGAGAAAGTAACAGCAGTAAGATACAGTTCGAGATGGAATGTATAGGAAGGAGAATGGAGTAGAAGGAAAGGGAAGTGTCACAAGTATTGATTGCTACATAACAAATCATCCTAAACTTAGTGGCTTAAAACAACACATTATCATTTCTCACTGTTTTGTAGGTCGGGAATTTGGACAGAACTCAGACTATGAAATGATGAGAGACCAAGTGAAAAGGACTCTATAAAAGAAAGGCTATTTGGAATGTTCTGGCACTAGCCAGACACTCAGTTGAATGCAGCCATGTGTGTGTGTGAGAGAGAGAGACTTGAGCCTGCACCATGTGAAACAGAAGAATACCCCCACCCCCTGAGCCCAGTCAACCCATGGATCATGGCAAATAATAAATTGTTTTAAGCCACAAAGTTTGGGGATGATTTGTTACGCAGCAGCAGATAAGTGAGACAGAAGCAAACCCCTGCAGTGCTCAGGAATTGTTTTCAAATGTCTCTTCATGTTGTGTGGGTCTAAGTGGTCTATAGTCATTCAGAGGCCTTATCAATCATGGGGCAGGGTACTCTGCCCCATGAAAGATTTACAAAGGGAGAAAAGGATGGCATAGCCTTCTCCTTGCTAGGGAGATGAGTTATATGTACATGAAACCAGGACTGTTGAAGGCACACAAAAGTTCCCCAGCTTTTCCACTAATTTCTAGGTCTAGCCCACATACTCTTTTCCAGCTTTGGAGTTTCGAATTTAAACTGGGCAATTTGTACCACGGAGATCTGGGCTATATTAGAGCTCCAGAAGGTCTAGAAGGTGTTTTTCATTTCTTCAAAACAGGTACTCCTCACTGATATTTAATGGGGCTGACCCAGAGGAACAGACACTGAGCTAGTGTTCAGACACTGGATTCCAGTTCCACCTCTGCTGCTGAGTAACAGTGGGATACATAATAATCTCAATAATTTCTTCATTACTCTTATGTTAATATCTTGAGCATTTTCTCAAAGCAATAAATATTTTCCGAAATACATGTTTCCTAAGTCAAAAATTTATGCTCCAGACCATTGGGTTTTTTCTCCCACCTCTCCTTTTTCTTTATTGTTGCCTTTTTTTGCTTATAAAAGCAGGGTTGATAAATGTCTAGGATTTCAAATTTCAGGGAAAACTGTTTATTTTCCCTAATTGCATTCTGGTATAATTAAATCTGCCTCTTTTAAACTTCCATGGTTGCCAATGGTAATCCTCGCCACTGGCACATTTTATACTGAGTAAGTCATAGATACGAGCTCTGAAAGATTAAGCCATCCAAAGTTTTTCCACTAGAGGGAAAAAGTGTATATCAATGTGTTATACTTCAGTCTCTGCCAAGAGAGACTTTAGCAGTGGGAAGGGGATGGGAAGGGAAGGGTAACACTCAGACATAAATCTCGGCATGTGCTGTAAAAGCTGAAAAATGAATAATGTGTATGATTGGTTGTTGTCCTTAGAGCCCAAGGCTAGTGGTTACATGGCTGGCTATTGCTTGAGTGCACAAACCTCTTTAGTCCTGGGGAAGTGATGACACTAGCCAGGTCCAGACTGAGTTGGCCCCTGGGAGGTTCTAGTGATTCTGTAGTTTCTCTGGGAGTATAGATAATAGAGGAAAAAAGGACTGGTTCTGGGGAGCTCATTCCCCATTCAGAGACAAGAAACAGACTGGGCAGATCTCAGTTCCCTGATGTGTCTGGGTGCTGCTGGTCCAGTCCATGCTTCAGGCTGGCATTCCCAAAAGAATCTGCTGCCCTTGCGGCCTCGCACAAGACTGGTCGCACTGTAGACTCCTGGGAAATAATTGTTGATTAATCTGTGAATGCTCTCTCTGAGAAACTAGAATGTCCTAGGACCATCCCAGATAGTTAAGTAGGCTTGGTAATTAGCTGTTGCCTATACTAACCTCCATTTCTGTTAACAGAATCGGCACTTCTTAAAAGAGACCAGTGGAAGCAACCAGCTCATTCCATCACCTTCAGCTTCATCAGAATTTGACAATAAAACCTACAGTGAGAATTTGAAACAGGTACTTTCTGTTTCTGGCTTAACTCCCTGTGCCCACAATGGACTCTGGGGGCTGCCTGAATAGTTGGGCTCAGTGTTGTCACACCTCATCCCACGCATATATTTGCCTGCCTGAGAGCTGAGCAGACAGCAATGTGTTTTGCTATCTTAGGAATCCAAGATGCCATCCTGGCTCTTCTTTGGCACTCTGCTTTTTTCCCCTGCATGTCAATCAGTGGAGTAAATTCCTTTTCACATCTTGGAAGACATAGGATAGCCAAATTCTCCTGAAACTGTTTATGAAAGTAACAATCTGGGCAAGTTAACATTTCTAAAATGTTGGAAAGCATATCCCTGGAAGTCAAGATTTTCTAAAGATAAGAGGAGGGAAAACGCTATTGAATTCAGAATCACATTAAAGAGAATAAAGGAAATCTTCACTAAGAAGAATTCCTGTCCTGAGTTTAATGCCCTCTAAAACCTATAGTCATCATTCCTTTTTAAGTGGCAATCAGTACTAGAGGATGTCAATAAAAATAATTGAATCTTGTACTAAATAATGCACTACTTGTTATGGTTTTGCTACATGAGCCAATTCCGTAATTGGTATTGTTCCTAAGGTAGTTTTGTTCTGACAAATTGGGTTAATAGGCATTTCAGTTAATAACCCAGCAAGCTTTCCTGCCAGCAGGTGAGGTAAACATTGGGAAATCAATTTCCAAGCTCTCAGCTTTCTGGGACCAGAGAGTGAATCATGTAGGTAGTCCCCTTTCCCCTCTTGTCTAGCTGAGGTCAAACAATTCCAGAGGGAGTGACTTAGAGCAATTTAGAGTGGAGGAACAGAGCCAAGACAGACAATCAATGGTCTAAACCAGGAAAAGGAGTTTACTTCAGTAACGTGACATAGTAATGGTTGTTTAGCGCTCCTGGCCTGCTTGTCGAGTGTATGTCTTTAGCTGGATTCCACAATTTGATTTATTTCCACTCCAGGACATCCTGTACCTTCACAACTCTTTAGAGGAGGTAAACAGTGCCCTAGTTGGGTACCAGAGGCAGAATGATCTTAAACTCGAGGGGATGAATGAGACAGTCAGTAACCTTACCCAGAGAATCAACTTGATAGAAACAGATCTTGTTGCTGTGAGCAAGGTAGAAAAGCAAGCGAACCTGTCCCTCAGCATGGTAAGCGTTTTTGGATCCTTTGCGGTATGTTCTGTGTTGCAGTGTGTTTTGTCTGTACGTGGATGACACTCCACAGACTTTTCAGATCCAGTCCCCTGGCATGTTTGAGAGGCTACATGTTCGTACCATGCTTCACACTAGCTTTGTGATAAAGAGTGACACGGGCAGAGTTAGCCCTGATCTGGAAGGGGAGGTGTGAAGGAGGAGTTGCATGGCTTGCCAGGGCCACACCACAAGTCATTGGCAGGAATGACAAGCCTCCTGTCATGTTACCAGTGACCAGTCTGGTGGGGAAGCTCTGGCACATACTTCCAAGGGAGGTCTTCTTGCTCTTTTTTAAGTTGGTAAGGGTGGGAGCATTGACAGTGACAATGACTAAAGAATCTTTTGCCGTTGCTTTAAGCCTGAACTTGACTTTCAGATTTATCCTGCTTGGTCTGCATGTTAGGGTGAAACTTTTGCATGTAACGCAGGAAAGTCATTTAAAACAGACCAGGCCAGACCAGCTCCTCCACTTAAGAGATCATTGAGTCCATCCTCTCATTTTACACAAGCATACTAAGTGACCTAAGCCACTGATACTGGCAGACCGTGTGTTTTACTGGTTTTCATGTTATTGTCAATAAAATGTGTGCTTTTTAATCCCCTTCATATGGACTTTGTGCTGGGATCCACGGGGATTATTTTTTAAATAGCTGCAAGCCCCACCCTTAAAGATGTCCTGCAGCAAAGACACAGGCATATGTAAAGAAATGCAAACCTAAAACAAGAAATTGTACCATAAATGGGAGGAAAGTAGCAGAGCTAGAAGCAAGCCCACGAGGAAAATTGAAGCCCAGCACCCAGACATCAGGTTGTGAGCTGGCTTAGCCACAGTGGAGCCATGGGAGCTTGCTGGACGTGGCTTGGAGGATGGAATCAGAAGACCTGTTCCCCCTCCTGCTTTACAAAGGCGTGTCATATCCTGCAAAGCTGAGAAGATTAAAGGAGCCTTATTTTATTTTATTTATTTTTTTTTTTTTTAAGATTTTCTTTATTTGACAGAGAGAGACCACAGGAGAGGGAACACAAGCAGGGGCAGAGGGAGGTGGAGAAGCAGGCTTCTTGCTGAGCAGGGAGCCTGACTCAGGACTCCATCCCAGGACCCTGGGATCATGACCTTAGCAGAAGGCAGGCGCTTAACGACTGAGCCATCCAGGCGCCCCAGGGGGCCTTATTTTAAAAAGCACTTTTGAACTCAGCTAAGTCCGGGCTAGGAATTTGGGGTGATTTTATGAGTTAGTAGGCCTTGAAGGTTTTCAGGGCTCACAGTAAGGATTTTCTGCCCCAAACTGCCCATCCTGTCCCTCTCCTCTCCACTTTTTTTTCCTCCAGAGAGGAAATTGTTGGTAGTATCATTTGTCCTGCTGTGTCTTCCAGCAGCATCCTACCTAGCATGCTTCTGGGTATAAGTCCTCTCGCTGTTTATGGTTCAGAAGTTTTAAGGTTTGTGAAGCACCAGTTTCAGCTTTGTATCTCAGCAACATTTCTCCCTCCCCTCTAGTTCGCCTACTGGTATTTCTGTTGAAAGTGCTCTGAGAACCTTTAAAGAAGCTTGACCAGTTTGTTTTAAAAGTGTTAGATGTTGTTTAAGTTTTAATGTTTGCCTTTAATCTTGTTGTTTTTACCCTTTAAGATGGATGAAAGAGCCACCACTCTGAAAAGAGAATCCTTGCATCAAGTGACCCACAAACCAGATACATTAAAAACCCAAAGCATCAAGGTATATAAGGGGGGCTTATTTTGAGGTAAAAATGATGTAGTAGTATCTCCATGCTTTTGAAGGGTGCCTGGCCGCCTCAGTTGGTAGAGCGGGCAGCTCTCAATCTCAGGATTAAGAGTCCAAGCCCCACATGGAGGATGCACTTAAAAACAAACCACACCAGCATCTTTGTGCTTTTGAGCTACTGTTTCTTTATCAAAATGAGCACTTTGACCTCCCATTGGCAGCAACTTCAAGACAAAGTGATAAGTAAATTAATAGATTAGTGAACAAGGGAGTATTTTATCAGGCATCTGCCCTGTGCCTGGCCATTGCAAGGAATTAGGGTGACCACAGTGAACAGGACAGACATGAGACCTTTATTTTGGTAGAACTTAAAGTCAGAAAATCAATTAATACCTAATTGAACAGATAATTAGTTAAGCAAGAATATGATATTGCTACAAAGGAAAAATACAGGGTATGGTGAAGATGTTAGTAGGGACCAGGAAAGCTTCCCTAAGGAAATGAATTTTTTTTTAAGATTTTTTTATTCTTTATTTGTCTGAGAGAGAGAGAGGGAGTGCACAAGCAGGAGAGGGGTAAGCTCCTCAGCAAGGAGCCCGATGTGGGACTCCATCCCAGGACCCTGGGATCATGACCTGAGCAGAAGGCAGACACTTAACCAACTGAGACACCCAGGCATCCCAGGAAATGACTTTTAATCTAAGAGAGTAAATTAACTGTACTCATGACAAAGAATAGAGGTGCAGATCATCAAAAACTGGTGTCTAATCAGCATTTATTTTTAGTTTGCCGACTCAGTACATACATAGTCCATTTAAGCCCCAGCCTGTTGCTTTCACCTTGTCCCTTCCCCTTTTTTTTTTTTTAAGTTCTTCCCTGATATATTGTCAAGGTAAGGCAATCTGTGATATGCTTTGATATCCCAGGAAAGAAAGTTTATTTGCAACATTCTCTGTGATTAGAGTGTTAATATTATAAGATATGGACTAGGATAAAGTGAAAGCCAGGAAGATTGTGGCTGAGTGACTAAAATACCAACTGAGATGCCCGTTGTATGTGAGGAGCTCAAGGATATGCACTTGGAAATGAACCATAGTACAGGCAGTTTTCAATGTAATACTTTCCATCTATATTTGTTCTTCCTTAACTATTTCATATAGTCTAGATATATTAAGTTTTTTTGTTTGTTTGTTTGTTTTAAGATTTCACCCATTCATTTGACAGACAGAGATCACAGGTAGGCAGAGAGGCAGGCAGAGAGAGAGGAGGAAGCAGGTTCCCCACTGAGCAGAGAGCCGGATGCGGGGCTCGATCCCAGGAACCTGAGATCATGACCTGAGCCAAAGGCAGAGGCTTTAATGCACCGAGCCACCCAGGCACCCCAAGATATATTAAGATTTTAATGCTTTGTGAGCTAGGCTTTTGTTGAATTTTCTAACTGCTTCTGCACAAAAATAAAAATAATCCACCTGGGGAATGACAAGAAAAACCAAAGATCATATGTAAATGTTGAGCACAAAAAGTAACAGGTGGTTATTGCTGGAGATTCATAATGATATCAGCAACAGTCCAGATTTTAATAGTAAACCTCAGAATCATATTATACATTTTTTACCTAAATTTCCTGGTTTTGTTTTCAGACCCTTTGTGTTTTAAACTGTCATCCCAGTGTGTTGGTCCCTTTGTCCTAAGCATCCCGCATCTAGGCATCCTAACTGGATGTAATTCCTCTCTAATTTCTTTGTAATTCAAGTATTTAGTACCTAGCTTTAGTCACCTGTGTCCATATATTAGCTCCTTAATAAACCAAGAATGGTATTCTATATAGTAATTATGAGAGTAGAAATAAAGATCAGAGAGAAATAATTAAATAAAAGAAACATGTAATAAGTCTAATTGAATATAATATCAGGATGTTTCACACTAGACTGAGCAGTTTAAAAAGCCTAAGCCTCATAAAACCAGACTTCTCTTTTTTTTTTTTTTTAAACAAATGTATTTTTTATATGCCACTTGGTTGATCATCCTGGGAATGTGAAAGGGCATAGAGAAGAAACTTTTTAAAAAGATATAAGTAAGTCAATGAATTAGAAATTTTGCAGTTCCTGCCACCAGTTGAATCCTCACCGTGGGGGGAGAGAAGGAAAAGCCAGGATTGGTTGTTTTATTTTTTTCTTAAGGTGATAAGAGTGTAATGCTGTCCCTAAATTTGTCTAGTCACAAGGTGAAGTAAGATATCAGGAAAATTATTTAGTGTGAAATAGTTCCTAGAAAATAATATCTACTCATTTAGGAAATGGGTGTTGCATGACCACCTGAGCAAGGGTACATTTCCTTTACTGCTGACACATGCATGCCTTCCCCCATCAGCCAAATGTTCACAGTGAATCAGGTCATCTGTCGCATAATGTTCCCCTTAATGGTCTAGCCTCAAATCCTGCTAGGCCCTTATCAGTTCTGAGTACCAAAGGTATCTCTAATATTTGTTGATTCATTCTTTCGTTACTTTTAGTAGGGAACATACTGGAAGTCAAGCACTACATGCTAAATAGGCTCTGAGAATATAATGAAGAATCAGATAAGGTCTTATTTCCACCTTAAGCCTTTTGTGATCTTTGTTTTGGGCAGAAAGAAGATAGTTCAGATTCTCAAGTATCCAAGCTAAGAGAGAAACTGCAGCTGATCAGTGCTCTCACAAACAAACCTGAGAGCAACAGGCCTTCAGACACTGCTGACAAAGGTGAGATACTCGGGGCTGGCTCCTGAATATTTCACGCAGGCTTGGGCAGCTTGCCTCCCACACAGGGAGTGGGGAAAGGTGTTCTAGCAGGACCGATCAAACTGAGGGAATGATGCCTGAGTGCATCGACATGAAGCTGATACACTTTGGTTTCATTTAGAAAAAGCCCATTTTGTACATGATTTGTATTCCAGTCTATTAAGGAAAAAATGGGTAATGTTTAGCTTGAAATAGACTTCTCCATGCTGCCTGCATCCAATTATAGGCAAAAATGTAACTGTCATAGCGTATATTAAACCAGGCCTAAATGTTGTTTACGGAGTCTTTTCATTACTCTAAGTGCATAAAATTTACTTAAAAATGAATATTAGTCCTTCTGAAAAACCATTAACAAATAATGATAGGATCATAGTTGGAAAGGCCCTTGACTCTAGGTAGGGACATACCTAATCAATATTAGCCCCAAGGATATAACTGGACTGGGTTGGCCTTGACCCCCACTCCCCGCAAATACTTTTTCATTTGGGGGAAAGCATTCAACCTCTCTTACTCTCTTTTGGATGTGGGACACTACAATGGGAGCCCTTGTCCTAATATCACACTGCATAATCATATGAAAGCCCTCTTTCCACACCAGCTGATCTGGTGGCACATACCCCAGATCAGGCTTATGGTGTGGCTCCTGGGATATTAAATATCCAATGCTGTTCTCACTTGCAGCTTGAACTCTTAGCATGTAAACCTATAAATGCTAACTTGTACTGTAAGAGTTTCCCATGGGCTTCCTACAGCTTAAACCTAATGTTATATGATACTGATTGATCTTCACTTGTCCACACAACATATCTCAGTCCATGCCTTGAGCTTCATGTAGTCACTGTGCTACTTAATTCTCAACTATTTCTTTTAAATTAAGTACATACGCAGTTGCCCTAAAAAGTAACCTTCAGAACTCATTTAATATAGTGTCAGATTTGATGATATTAGAGTGGTATGTGTTTGTTACAGAGCAAGTACAGAGTTTCACATCAAAGCCGTCAGCATCGCCAAAATTTCCACAGTCTCTTGGAGGTCAAACTGGGAAAGCTGCGCAGCTAAGACCTATTGCCCTACCAGGAATTTCTAGCATTGAAGGTAAATTTTTATACCATGGAGTAATAGGGATAATGTTCAAAACTAAAACTTTGTAATTTTTTTTATCTTATAAGAAAAAGAATCCTATCTGACCTTGACTGAGTACTTCCTGTGAACCAGATATTTGATATACTGTGCATCACATCATACAATCCCATTAACAGCCCTGGGAACATAAGTATTCATGTGTTATACCCACTTTTCTCGATAGGAAGACTGCCTAAGTCCACAGAGCACACAGTGGACTGAGGCAGAATTTACACGGAGACAGTCTGACACCGAAGTTTGCACTCTTAACCAGTGCATTAAAGAGCGTTCATTTTTTCAGTGAGTGCCTAATTAGACCCAGTGATAAGCACTGAGGATACAGTTTAAGATACGATCTCACTTTCCTCAAGGATGTGAGTTTAGTGGAGAAGGCAAACAAGCAACCACAACACTGTGAGATTAGTGAAGTGGAAGTTGACCCTATTTGCTAAGGCCTTCCAAAAATGAGGGTCCTTTGGCTGAAAATCAGAAAGATAAATATTAGTAGGAAGGAGATGATTCTCAGTAAACGAGTCTACCTTGCCTCCAGCAGCATATATGCTGTCATTCATTGTGCTGCTGAGTCTCCTGATCTTGCATTCACCAACTGCCTATAAAATCACCCATTCCCACCCTCCTACTTTTGCCGGGCTCTCCACCTTAACTTAGGTGTTGTTCCACCAGGAAACATTATCTTACCTCCTAGGAGTGGATTAGGTGCTTCCTGTGTATGACCTCTTAGAATATTTTATATTTACCCCTGTTTAGCACATGTCACTCTGTTGTAATTTCTTGGGAAGATAGAAAATTAATTTTACTCCCAGCCTCTAGCATAGTGCCTGGTACACGTATTTGTTAAGTGAATGAATTATCTACAGTCTATAATTAATGCTCAAAGCATAGAAGACTTTAATTTATATTGCCATATAAATGCAATTACTTTTTCCCCTTACCCCCAGTTTTTTTTTTTTCTCTATATTTTCTGGGGAGACAGGAGAGTGTTAAATTGTTTATTTTTCAATACAAGTATCTTCTCCCACTTGCTGTTTATTACATCAAGAATTGATGAGAATGAATGGAAGAGAGACTGTTAGAGCAGATTAAGAAATAGCCATTTTAACACTTGTACTTCAATCTCTGACATAGGCATTATGTACTTTGGGTGACTATACTTTTGAAATGACCCAAAGCAGCAATAAGATTTTTATTTGACTACTACTACCAATTTTATAAGCTCATGCCCCGTATACACAAAAAACATTTTCCAGCTAGCCACTTGGTGGCAGGCAGTCCCACCTGCTGCTTCTGGCTTTGGGAGCTTTTGAGATTTTCCTGCCGTTTCTCTGATCTGTCTCAGGACTGAAAGCTGGACCTTCTTCAAAAGCTCACAACCTCATCCCCCCAGGCCATTTCCATTCTTCCTAAGTACCAAACAGTAGGAGGCCTATAGAATCTAGGTGTGGGGTTAACTAAATGAAAAGAGGGAGAAGGGTTTAGGGAAGAATTCTAAAGAAACAGAAGCCTCTTGACTATCTTCTAGTATTAGAGACTAAATCTATTAAGTCATTCTGTGGGGACATAATCAAGTCCTTTTAAAATATTATGTAAGTAATCAGCCTTCCTGAGTGTTTATTATGAGGCCTTGGAGAAAATACCAGAAGAGACTATTGATAGAAACTGTCCAGTCTTGTTTGTTGGCTCAAATAATCTTCGAAATCTGAAAGAAGCTACAGATCAACGGGTGCTACTACTCTCTCTCATCTGGGAGAGAGAGAAAGAGCACACAGGTGCCTGATGCTGTATATATACTGTATGTATCACTTTGAAGAGATCTGTAGTCCTCTGCCTTTTCTTTTTAATTGAGATAGAATTCACATACCATAGTAATCACCCTTTTAAATAATTCACAGTTTTTGTATATTCACATGTTGTACAACCATCACCACCATCTA
The DNA here is from genome assembly GCF_011764305.1 of Mustela putorius furo. Classification (NCBI taxonomy): domain Eukaryota; kingdom Metazoa; phylum Chordata; class Mammalia; order Carnivora; family Mustelidae; genus Mustela; species Mustela putorius. The sequence continues at coordinate 36,436,708 of NW_025422005.1, read as the reverse complement.
ATTCCAGAACATTTTTTATCATCCTAGAAAGAAATCCTATACACATTAAACATTAAATCGTCACTCCCTACTCTTCCACCCACTAGCCCCTGGCAACCACTAATCCTTCAGCCAAAATTTGGGTTTGCCTGTTCTGGGTATTTCATATAATTAGTATCATATGATCCTTAGCCTCATATCCATGCTTCTTTCAACATGCTTCTTTCCCTTAGCATAATGTTTTCAAGTTCCACCCATGTTGTGGCCTGTAGCAGTGTTTCATTCCATTATATGACCAAATAATATTCCATCGTATGGATATACTACATTTTATCCATTCATTGGTTGATGGACATGTGGATTGTTTCTACTTTTTCGGTAGTAGGAATAATGCAGCTATGAACATTCATGTACAAGTGTTGATATGGGATATGTTTTCATTTCTTTTGTGTATATACCTAGGAATGGAATTGCTGGGTCATATGATAACCCTGTTTTGACTAACAGTATGCCATAGTTTGTTTTATAGGCTCAGCTCCTATCATTAGCTTTTAAGGCTTCTCTAGTCCTTTTTACCCATTCAACAGAAGAATAGAATCTGGCAAATCTAAAAGGAAAGCTGTGGACAGAGAGAATGCCAGCCCATTCATTTCTCTCTGTGATTATCTATCACTGCTTCTATTTTGGAAGGATAGTTCCAGTGTTCCTCTTGTTCTTTTTTAAAGGGTTTTATTTACTTATTTGTCAGAGAGAGTGCTGAAGCATGGAGAGCAGCAGGCAGAACAGGCAGAGGAAGAAGCAGGCTCCCCACTGAGCAAGGAGCCTGATGTGGGGCTCCATCCCAGGGACCTGAGTCGAAGGCAGACGCTTAACTGACTAAGCCACCCAGGTGTCCCTGTTCGTCTCATTCTTAAAGGGTCAAGAATTCATCTGATTCAGTGAGATAGTAAGCCTTATCTTTTGGAAACAAAGTCCGCAAAATAGCTTTTAGTGCTTTGCATTCAACTGAGACTACTTTTAAAACTATTGAGTAAATTCAGCTATATGTATAGACATAAACATTTTTTTGTAATTCCTTTTTAACAGATCTTCAGGATTTATTCCACAAGACTGGCCAGGACATGGATGGGAAGCTGACCTACCAGGAAATCAGGAACTCCTTAGGTTCTGCTGTACCAGAACTTGAGACTTTGAGAGCATTTGATTCTGATGACGATGGAAGATACTCTTTCCTGGAGCTAAGGGTAGCTTTAGGTGTCTAGCCTCATCGGGCATATTTTAGAAATGGGTATATATACCCAGGACTACCTAACATCTACTCACCTAACGCAAACAACCCTTTTATTTACCTGTCGATCCTCCAGACTACTGTAGCAGACACATTGCCACCTTTTAACTTGTTTAAAAAGCTATAAAGAAAAGTTATTTTTTTAAAAAAGACCATTTTACCTATATGATATTCAGAAATCTATGATTTCCTAAAGCCAATAAGATCTTAATTTCAAAATTGCCAGGAAAAAAAAAGTCAGGCCCTCTTCTTTTCTCTTTCCTTTTTAAATTTTTTTTTTTTAGGGGAAGGAGACCTTCTCTTTTAAAACTGGAAAATGTGTATATAGAGAGACTAAGCCACCTTTTATATTTCACATAAATTTGCCTTAAATTAGCTGCACTTTATACAGACTCAGAAAATGTCTTTCTTTTAAAAGCTAGACCTTTTAATATTTAAAATGAAAGAAAGAATTGTGCATATTTTGTGGGACGTCAGAAGAATGGCTTGAAACAGGCTGTGAACAAATGACTTGTTATTAAAAATCACTAATGTGGTAACAGTAAAACTATGTCCATGTCTCCTTAAGGTACCTCCTTCAGGTGCTGCTGTGGGGTTTGGCCTGGAAGCTGGAGGACCAGATTTGGGGAGGTGACCCTGTCAGGACTATGCTGCCTCTAGGCTCAGGAAAGTAAGAGTCTGGCTCTTTGTTGCTGTATCCTCAGCTGATCCCAACCTGTGAACCAGACAAGACTTGTTGGGGGTTTTTCTCACTTTTAATCCTTTTTCAGAGTTTTTCTCACTTTTAATCCTTTTTCAGAGTTTATGAGCATAAACAGTTCTGCAGTGGGGAGCTGCATTTTCCCCACTGGGTGAGCTACATTGTCTTCCCCCACCCACCCACTCAACCCTCTCTCAGCTGTAGCTGGCTGCCACCTCTGGCCTAGCCTCCATTCTGAACAGCAGGTCTGTGCTCCTCTGCTCACTGTCTCCACCTGGCTACCCAGGAGGGGCTTTAGGGGATAGCTTTGCCCCTCATTGTAACCCAGGAAACCCCTTGACATTTCACCTGGAGGCTTACCAAGAAGAACTTCGTATGTTCTTCTGTGAAATGCTCACAGAACATAGAACATAGAAGTGTTCTTCTATGCTCTGCTGTGAAATGCAGCACATGAAATCAGGTCAGGTTCCCTTACAGTTGTCAGCTCAAGGAGCTAGAGGCATTCTGTCCAGAGGATGCCGAACAGTATCAAGCAGGGGGCATCACATGATGGTAGCAAGTTTTTTTCAAATCTCATAACAAGCATGTGCAATACTCTTCCCTTTAAATACTTCCATGGGTCTGGTACAAAAGGTCCCCAGACTGGAAGGAACCACATCTCCATGTCACCTGTGTGTGTGTGTGTGTATGTGTGTGCTGTGCTGTTCTTAGAAACAGGCCTTGGGCAACACAAAAGGAAGAACTTTGTGGAACTTAACTGTTCTGTAGACCAAGTCAGGGAGAAACTAGAGTTTTCATGGCACAGACTTCTTTAGTAGAGCTCGTTTCCATTTTAACTTCATCCACGTTGCCCTGTTACCCAGGGATGCCATTGAGCACCTTTAAACATTTAAGGGCTGGTTTTTTCTTTATGTGGTGTTCAGTTTAGTGTTGACTAACTTTGATTTTTTTTTTTTCCTGAAAGGATGAACATTTAGTTAAAGCAAGATGAAGTATTTTCCCATGAATGTGTCTGCTTACCTCACTATGGCTTGTGTTTCTATTAAAAAAAAAAAACCTTTTTTTTTTTTTTTTTTTTTTTTGCCTAGTGAGCTCTCTCTCTTTCTTAGAAAGGTTAAAATAAAATTAGCCTGGCACTTTAGGTAACTTGAAGACAACTCTTTTTCTTCTGGCTGCCTTCCATGAACACCCCCTCCCCTTTTAAATATATATACCCTTACAGATTTTGTAACAACCAAATAAAATTCTAGCAATAAATTGAATTATACTCCTATATTTGTATATACTGTACCATAAATAGTATGTCTGTACCTGGAAGATATTTTTTTTGAGAACTGATTTATATGAAATATACTTGAGGGTAATGTAGCTTGTCCATTTTAGTTTCAAATTCTTATTCATAGGCAGATACTCTGAGGACCCCTTAACTCTTTGTGGTCTGTACTTTTCTTTTGTATCAGATAGCTCCACCTGGAGAATTCAGTTTTGTTTTTCAGTTTCTCAGCTGTTCGCCCCACCTCGAGATCATCTGGCTCGCATGGTCCTGAAGCCCGCTGGACTTCCTGTCGCTTTTGGCAGAGGTGTTCCGGCCACACTCTCAAGACTGTGAATATCCTTGCCGTGCCACTGCCCTAGCTTCCAGGCAGAACAAGGGCATCTGGAACTCTTGTTCCAGGTTGAGGAGACTCATTGGCTTAAAGAGTTTGACAAACCTATTCTTCAGTGACAATTTGGGAGTTTTCTTTGGAAGTTGTCTTAACTTCCCTAACCTGTAACTTTTGAACTGTACTCAAGCCTCTTTGCCTCATGTCTCAGCTCTGAGAGGAAGATTGGGTTTTGGTGTTTGTTTTAAATACTTTTACCTTTTCATCCTGGCAGCTCCTCCTACTGCTTTCCTAAGTGACCCAAAGCATGGCTTCTCGGTCCTTCTTTTTTTTTTTTTTTTTTTTTTTTTGCCTGTACTCTCTGGGATAATGTTCACTTCGAGAGCCTCCTTAGAAATCAGAGGACCAAAAAGGTCTTCTAGGAAGAGAAGAGTCAAATGAGTAGAGAACCTGACTTAGGGGGAAAGGTAGCATCCTCTTAAGGGCAGAGAGGGACCTGGCACTGAGGACAGGACACCCTACACCTGCGGCCATTTCCTCATTTTAAGTTGCTTTGCTGGATGGAACTCCAATGCTCCCACCTGCCACTGCTGGTCTTGCTGGTCACAGTTGAAGACTTTGACTGTGATGGGCTCATACTCATAATGGGCTGCTGTTGAGTTGTTTTTAGTGACAGCTTTTGTTTGCTCCACACCTCATTGGCTTACTTACCAACACCAGCTAGATGTGGTCCCTTCTTTCATATCCAAACCAGAACACATTTGGGTATTCCTGAGACTTTATAGAGTGTGTATTGTTTGTTATATGAACCTAACCTACCTTGTTGTTTTCTCATATTAAGAAATGTAAATCTACTTTGCTTTAGCGGAGCTATTTTGGTAATGTCTGAGCAATTTTGGTTCTTTGTGGAGAGTGAATTCAAGGTGTCTGTGACTTGAGCTTTGCTTATTTCATATCAGTAATACAGCTAATTTATCTAAATAAAACATTTCCTTTTTCTCCCACTGTGTCTTTGACTAATGGTTCCCCCCTCCCCCGCCATACCTTCAATTACTAAGAAAACAAGAATCTACTTTGATCCCTATTTTTATAGACTCTCCTTTTTAAAGCAAGCACTAACAGATGGTGAATAATCTGCCTTAAAAACTGCAGCATCTTGGGGCGCCTGGGTGGCTGAGTTGGTTAAGCCTCTGCCTTCAAGTCAGATCATGATTCCAGGGTCCTGGGATCAAGTCCCACATCAGGCTTCTTGCTCAGCAGCAAGCCTGCTTCCCCTATGCTGCTTCCTCCCTCTTTCTCTGGCAAATAAAATCTTTAAAAAAAAAAAAAAAAAAACAGCATCTAGCCTGAAGAAGAGAAGGCTGCTGGTTGGGCATCTTCAGGGTTGGAGGGTGTGGATTAAGTGGGGAGGGAGTCCCTTCCTCTGTCTCTATCAGTCAAGCTCCACTTGGGTCTTCACTGGTGTTTTGTGTTTGGGGGATTTTTTTTGGTTTGGTTGGCTGGTTGGGGGGTTGTTGGTTTTTTGTTTTGTTTTGTTTTGTTTGCTTCTTGGAGGTGTTTTTGTTTTTTAAGATTCAGTAGAAGGGCGCGTTGACAAGGAATGTTCTGTTGCCTTTTTATACAGGGTGGGGGCGGGTCTGTGAAACCCATTCCGAGAGAATGGTCATATAGGGGCTGGGACTTTTTCACACAGAGAAAAAAGAATAAGAAAAATTAACTCTACAAGTTTGCTGGTGTTCTAGGATCATACAAATATAAGCAAACATACCCGGTCAGGGTGGCCTTTCCCTTCAAGGAAGACAACATAAAGTTTAACTCATTTACAAATATGGTCAGATGACTTCCTCATTCCCAAAGTGAAGGGGAAAATTTATCTCCTGGGGATGGAGTTTGGCTTTTTTTTTTTTTTTAAGGTTTTATTTAATATTTGAGAGAGAGAGAGCACAAGTAGGGGGAGCAGCAGAGGGAGAGGAAGGAGGCAGCTTCCCACTGAGCAGGGAGCCTGATGAGGGGTCTTGAGCCCAGGACCCTGGGATAATGACCTGAGCTGAAAGGAAACAACGAATTGAGCCACCCAGGTGCCCATGGGCTTGCTTATCTTTAAAGTGGGATCAAATAACCAGTATTCTGTCTCTCCTTTTAGGATTGTTTCCAAAATGCACAAAAATATCTCCATATAGTGTGGATGTTAACTTTCGGAAAGTCCATGGATCCCTTTGAGAAAGATTTTTAAAAATACATTTTGTGTGTAATTTTAAAGGGTTCAATAACCAGCCCTCCCCCTAAGCCAATCCATGGACCAAGTTAATTATGCCCTGCAGATGTGCATGTGCACACACACAAACACAATCATTTGCCACGTGTTTTCTAACAGGACTTTTCATCAGGGAAGGGACACTACAGTGTATGCTGAGAAGACCAAGAACTTGTTGCCAGGCAGATGTGAATTTGAGACCTAACTCTGCAACATGAAAACAGGATGCCCTTGGAAACTGTCTTTTTTATAAGTGGAGGATTGTGAGGTCCATTTGGCAGTTTTCTTGTATTAGACAGAATGTGGAGACAACCGTAAAAGAACTCAGTGCATCATCAATATTAAAGAATGTGATTCAGGGCGCCTGGGTGGCTCAGTTGGTTGAGCGACTGCCTTTGGCTCAGGTCATGATCCCGGAGTTCCAGGATCAAGTCCCACATCGGGCTCCCAGCTCCTTGGGGAGTCTGCTTCTCCCTCTGACCTTCTCCTCTCTCATGCTCTCTCTCACTTATTCTCTTTCAAATAAATAAAATCCTTAAAAAAAAAAAATGTGATTCAGCCAGCAATGCAGCATAGCTCCTGGATGTCACAGTGACTTGTTTTACATGTGACACGGCCACTGTGAATTGCTATCGCTCATGCACCCCCAGCAGCTCTCACTCTTGTGGCAGCTGTGCTTAATGTCCCACAGAGCAGCAGTACCACTGGATACCTGGCCCACAGTCTGGCATACGTTTTTGGTCTTAAATACTGAACAGAGGAATGGTGAACTCATGAGTACTGATTTGGTGTCTCTCCCCACAGCCAACCCTCCAGTTTCCATTTACGACCTTCAGCTGTTTTGCAAAGTGCCCCCATCAAACAGGGAAAGGACATTGCCTTCCTAACGACAAATGAGACACAAGGGAGCCTTGGGCTTTTTTCAGTCTTTCATAATGTGACATCCAGATGGGCTCTGGCCTGTGTCAATACCACCTCCCTGGGATTAGCTGTATTTTCCTGCCCCGCCCCCGGTCCCTCCAGCTCCCACCCTGGAGAGGTGGCTATAATTCTGAAGCCAGAGGCTTGGTACTGAAGCAGTGGTCTCCATGGGCCATAGTGGGGAGGGAATGGAAGTGGACATTCCTCTCAGGACAGGTGTCCAAAGGGTAGGAGACTGAGTGGTTCAGCATTGGGGGCAGGTTGCACAGGGAAGGAGCAAAGGGTACCTCCTGAAAGACGGGAATCGGAACGGGGTCACTGGTGTGGGACGGCAGCATGGGGGAAGGTAGGGGCTGCAGCGGAGGTTGTAGCAGGGTGGGGACCTCCACCTTGGGGCTGCTGTCTTGGGCAGCAGAGCTCCTGCTCTCAGGGATGTCCAGCTCCCACAGAGGATCTGCATTTTGGACCTCAGTCTCAGTCTTGGTGACAGTAGGGGGAGGGCCTGTGTTAATGGCTGTGTTCATGCCATAATGTCGACGCTTGTTGATCCAGTACAACAGTGGGCTGTAGGTGAATGTGGCAGCTCTCATCACCTCCACCCACTCCTGGGCGCGCTCTTCCCGCCGCAAGTTCTTCCTCCAGTGCAGAAAGAGAATGCAGCCACCGGTTACGACAGAACACAGCCCCAGGAAGCCGAAGTACAGTGAGACCCACACTAAGGCAAGAAAGAAAAAGGCAAGTGGGCTGATAACTCTAACTTGGAGCCTGAGCTATTTCTTATTCCTCTCCCTAACCCAGTCATCAGTTATCCCATCCACTCAACCACTCTCTCCATTCCTCCCTTCCCTCCTCATTGGCTTGTCTCATCATTCTCTTATTCAGTCAATGCTATGATTTCAGGCCACTGTTAGCCCTTTACAGATCAAGAAAGCTAGGTCTAGAGGGGGCATGACCGGCCCAGACTTGGTCAAGCCTCCTGTTCCCAACCCTGGACCCATCCAATCCATCTGATGTAGAAGACTTACTAAAGGCAAAGCCCATCAAGGAAGTAAGTCTAGAGGTGATGGGAAACACCAATGTCCCATCCCATTCCACCATACCCCTTACCCATTCAACTGTGATGGCTCTAGGGTATTCATTGTACCCCACACCCCTCCCCACCCCCAGTTCAGTAGAGAGACAATCTCTGCTCTCAATCCCTAGTTTTCTAGAGGAAAGTATATCTTATCTGCTTAGCTCTCCTCCATACGGGTTACCCCCACCCCATCCATGTAAAAGCTCTTCCCTGAGTGTCTGTCCCTTGCTAAGGGCACAAGGCAAGAGGCAGGGACTAGAAGGGCATTTACCACCAGGGAGGCTCAGGTCCTCCTGCTGGGAATCCATAAGGTCAAGCCTTGGTACCCAGCTGATAGCTCTGGGGAGAGGGAGCTCACCTACCCATCTGCCCTGCCAATAGAAGGCCCTGGAATACTTAGTCCCATTGTTCCCTAAAGGTGAGGTCACTGGATTCTGAGCAGTAAACATTCTAGGGGCAGGGCTTGTGAAGTCTTGGGCTAATGAAAGCAAGGGACTCTATCCAATGATGTCTCATAGGCCTAGTGTGTCTCTACTGCTGGGGAATGACCCACCCACTGAACGGTCTGCCCTCCACCTCTTATGATGAGTCCACAGAGAAGCCCCCAGGAAAGAGCCCCCAGGTGTTTCAGGGGTCTATTCATGTTTCTGGGCTTCAAGAAACAGTTGATGGTTACCTGTCGCCAGTGGAAGAATGGGGCAGGGAGCACACACAACTTTGGGTAGCCTTGCCTTCGGGACTTTTTTTTTTTTTTTAAGATTTTATTTGAGAGCACAAACAGGGAGTGGCAGGTAGAGGGAGAAACAGCCTCCCCATTGAGCAAGGAGCCTGATGTGGGGCTCTATCCAAGGCCCCTGAGATCATGACCTGAGCCAAAGGCAGATGCTTAACCAACTGAGCCACCCAGGCGCCCTGCCTTCAAGACTTCTATAACCAAGTTGCAGGAGAAAACCTGCTCCAGGATACTAAGTGATCAGTGCCTCCATCCTTGGCTCTTACAATCTCTCTTTTATTTAGTTATCTTCCTTCAGCAAGTATTTCCTGGGCATCAGGCCCTGTAGGAACGCCCCACCATCCAGCCCTACACCTCTTTCCAGCCTCATCATCCTCCCTATCCTTAACATACCTTGCCTTCTGACCAGGCCAGACTCTTGGCCTCTTCACATCTCTGGAGTTCTGCTCGCACTGCTCCTCCACCCAGGAGTCCCTCCCCTCTTCCCCTGGACTGAATACCTACTTATCCTTCAAGGCCCAGCTCAGTCCCCCAACTCTGTCACAGTCTTTTCTGTTGGCTTCCCCAAATCCCATCATCTCCAGTTCAAAGGGCAGTTCCTGTCAGATGCTTGAGCCCTGGAGGTAGATGTCCCCTACCCAGCAGTCAGCATCGCACGGACTCACCCAAGTTGGAGACTTGCCACGCCTCCTGGGGCAGCTCAGTTAGAAAGCCTCACCTTAATGAAGCCCAAGTCCCCCTCCCTGAAGTTGCACCCCTGGGCCTAGCCCAGCTTGTGGGACCACTTAATCACTTCCCCTTTTCTAGTCCCCCAGCATGGGACTCAGGGCACTATTCAGCTCTGATTTCCCTCCAGGTTCCGCTTAAGCTCTTCTCTCTTAGCTCACTGGCTCCTGCTTTTCAGTCTCTTTGCTGATCTCTCTTTTCCCTGATTTCTAATTACCAGCATGCCCCAGGACTGGATCCTCCACCCTCTGTCTACACTCATTCTGTCAGTGATCACCTCCAGACTCATGGCTTTAAATATTACACAAGCACTGACAACTCACACTTTCTATCTCCAGCCCAAACTGCTCCTCCAGACTTTGGACTCCTTCACCTAACAGCCTGGCTGACAGGCCTACCATTAAAGGGGATTAAGTCTATTAAGTTATCTCAAAGGAACACACCCCAAACCAAACTCCCGATCAGCCATCCTCCAAAACCTATCTCAGCCTTCTCCTGTCTGTAAATGGCAACTCTGTCCTTCCAGTTGTTCAGGACAAAAGCCTGTAAGTCAACCTTGACTCCTTTCAGTTCCTCATAGCCACATTCACTCCTTTCCACAATCGTTAGGTCTTACCTTCAACACGCATCCAGAACATGACCCCTTTCCCATCACTATCACTGCATTCTACCCACCACCCTCCACCACTTGGAGTACTGGTCTCCCCATAGGGTGACCAGCCATCCCACTTTGCCTGGAACTGAGGAGGTTTCCAGGACATAGGATTTTTTTTTTTTAAAGATTTTATTTATTTACCTGACAGAGAAATCACAAGTAGATGGAGAGGCAGGCAGAGAGAGAGAGAGAGGGAAGCAGGCTCCCTGCTGAGCAGAGAGCCCGATGCGGGACTCGATCCCAGGACCCTGAGATCATGACCTGAGCTGAAGGCAGCGGCTTAACCCACTGAGCCACCCAGGCGCCCGAGGACATAGGATTTTTGACGCTAAAACCAGGGAAGTCAGGTAAACTAGGACAAATTGGTCACCTTTGGGAGAGCTTCCATCCTTGCCCCTGCCTCCCTCCATGTTCTGTATTTTGCCAGAAGCCAGAATGATCCTTTAAAAAAGTAAATTAAAAAAATAAAAGTAGAGCATGTTACTTCTCTGCTCAAAGCCTACGGTGACTTTCCAACTTAATTAGAATAAAAACCAAAGTCCTTAGCCAAGGTCTACAGGGCCCAGAGTGCTCTAACTGCCCCTCCCCATACCTCTTCATGTAAGAACTTCCTTGCTATCCCACAAGCATGACAAGCATGCTCCTGCATCTCAAGGCCTATGCGCTTGCTGTGTCCTCAGTCTGGAAGGCCCTTCTCCCAGATAGCCAGACAGATGATTCCCTCATTTCCATCCGCATTCTGCTCAAGCATCCCCTTATCTCTCTCTCTCTATCTCTCTCTCTTAACCTGCTTTGTTTTCCTGCATAGCTTATATCATCACCTAACCTTACAATTGACCCTGGAACCAGCGGATTAGGGACTATGATCCCCACACAGTTGAAAATCCATGTGCAACTTTTGACTCTCCCAAACTTAACTAATAGCCTACTTTTGACCAGAAACCTTACCAATAACACAAGCTGTTGATTAACACCTATTTTGTATGTGTATTATATAATATACTGTACTCTTTTTTAAAAATTTATTTTGAGAGAGCCCATGCACACAAGCGGGGGGAGGGGCAGAGGGCAAGAGACTCAGACTGCATGCTGAGCATGGGGTAGGGGGTGAACCTGAGATCATGGCCTGAGCCAAAATCAAGAGTTGGAGCTCAACCAACAGGGCCACCCAGTTGCCCCCATATGTCATATTCTTACAATAAAATAAGTATTCTTACAAATGAAGTAAGCTAGAGAAAAGAAAAATGTTAAGGAAATCACAAGAGAAAACACATTTACAGTGTTGTAAAAAATCCATTGACTGAGCCGCTGGCTCAGTCAATAAAGGATCCGGGCCCAACACGTACTTTCACAGTAGTTCCCAGGGCAGCAGAAAGTACTGATATCCCACCTTATGTGATGAAGTGTCCAAGTAATGGTTTGTGTAGCAAACTTCCTGCAGACTGTGTAGAATGCAAGACAAATTTCTCCTGTGTCTATGGGAAACCTGTCACCTTTGACTGCACAGTCAAACCTTCTGTTACCTGTGTTGATCAAGACTTCAAATCCCAAAAGAACTTCATCATCAACATGACTTGCAGGTTTTGCTGGCAGCTTCCAGAAATGGATTATGAGTGTTCCATTTCCACCAGCTGCATGACGGTGTCCTATCCCCGGCAGCGTTACATGGCCAACTGCACCGTGCGGGACCACATTTATTGCCTGGGTAACTGTACTTTTCCAAAGATGCTGTACTGCAACTGGACTGGAGGTAATAAGTGGTCTACTGCTCTGGCATCACCCTCGGTGGGTTTGGAGCCGACCGTTTCTACCTGGGCCAGTGGCGGGAAGGCCTTGGCGAGCTCTTCAGCTTTGGCGGCCTGGGCATATGGACGCTGATTGGCGTTGGCTACGTGGGACCAGCAGATGGCTCTTTGTACATTTAGCCATGGTTATGTGCTTCAGAGAGGAGCAGTGCTTTGAAGTCTCTTTGCCGGTAGGAGTTGATGTGCTGTGACTAATGTATTTGTATGTTTTTAATGTACAGCATCTGTACTTTGCCTGCTTTGATGAAGGTAAAATAAAATAAAACAAAACAAAAAACCAAAAAAAGTGGACCCCTGCGACTCAAACTGGTACTGTTCAAGGGTCAGCTGTTTCGTTTTTTGTCTTTCATCCTTCTAGAATGTAAGATCCATGAATTAGTAGTAATCAAGGAAATAAATACCTAATCATAACTACTATGTCATAACGACTATGAAGAAAAGAAAATGAGGTAATGGGATAAAGAATATAAAGGGACAGCATGGATCAAGAAAAGTTCCTTTGAGGTGCCAACCTATGAACTGAGCCATCAATGATGAGGCCACCACATGCAGATCCCAGCAGAGGGATCATCAGCCAGTGCAAGGGTCCTGAGGCAGGTCTAGGTCAGCACACTCGAAGGACTTACTAATCTCGAGTCCACCACACTACTACTAGCACAGGCCAGGGCCTAGGGCCAATCTCTATGAGTGCAGGCTGGACTGAGAAAAGTCGAAGGCGCTCTGTTCCTGCCCCGGAGGAGTCCACCATTCATGAGGGGTTTCTACCAGGTAAGACCCAGACAGGAAGGACTTCTGAAAAGGCAAACTGATCATGCCATTGTAGTGGGCTTGCTCCAGGCCTGGCCCTGTCCTGGGAGAAAGTGAAATACAGAGATGTTGATGTCACTGTGTCTGACCCCAGGAACTCCCACTTGGTTCAAGGGGATGAAGAAGATGGTGGTATTGGGTCAACAGAGAGGGAAAAAAAGAGCATTACAAGAATCAAAAACAGCCCAAATCAATACTTGTTAGAGACAGACACAGGTGTCTCTTTGAAGAGGTTTGGCTCAAGTTCAAGGTGGGTGTCAAGAGGCAGAGGGAGACAAGGTTTTGGAGGCAGCTGGCATCTTGCAAAGAGTTCAGTCCTTGGGTAGAACTTTGGCAAGTCTCTTAATGACTCTCAGCCTCAGTTTCTGCATCTGTAAAAAACAGAAAAGGCCTGTCTCACAGGATATGAAGCAGATGGTGTCCTGCACAAAGAAACACCCAGGAAAGAGAAGCTGCTACTGTGATTATAGTTGAGGAAAGGAGCTTGGATGCTGAAGAACAGCAACTACTGCCGGCGAGCGCCAAGAGAATCTGCAAGGCAGCAAATCCGAGCGGCTTTCTGGAGGAGAGGGAGCGCGGAGGCTGCTGGATCCGAGCGGGAGGGCGTGGAGCCGGGCAAACTTGGGGCGGGGGAGGGGAGGAGACAAGCGGCGGCACCCCGAGCCGCCCGCCGAGCGGGTGGCGGAGTCGCGAGTCCCCGCCCCGGGGGGCCCGGAACCTTGAGCGCGCGGAACCTCGGTGCCGGAGCAGGGGCGCGGCGGACCGGCAGCGCGATGGAGCAGACGTGCTGGCCGCGGGCTGAGGCCGACGCGCCGGGGGAGGAGGAGGCGGGGGCGGCCATGGCTGCCGTGGCGGCGGCAGGTGGTACGGGCCCGGCCGTGTTGCAGGTGGCTGGTCTGTACCGGGGGCTGTGCGCCGTGCGCACCCGCGCCCTAGGCCTGGGGCTCGTGTCCCCCGCGCAGTTGCGCGTGTTCCCGGTGCGCCGCGGCTCGGGCGGCCCCGCGGGGGGCGCCGACGGCAGCGGGGTTGGAGCCGAGCTCGAAGCCAACCCCTTCTACGACCGCTACCGAGACAAGATCCAGCAGCTGCGCAGGTGCGGACCCCGGCCGGCCGGCCGGCGGCGGGCGGGTAGGGGCGGCGTGTTTCTGGTGGACCCCACGCCTTCAGTGCTTAGAACAGCCTTGCGAAGCAGGCTCGGTTACTGTCTGCACTCTGTGGGTGATGTGTCTGTCTGTGGGCTCAGAGAAGCAGGATGACTTCCTAACATCACACAGCTAGTCCCAGAAACGAGCGTCTCCGCAAAGTCCTGGCTCTTCCGCGAGTTGTCTGTGCTCTAGTTCTCAAAACGCTGAGGTGGATTCCTGTGTCAGCCTTAATGAGGTAGACGGTTCCAAGAGACCTGCCCTGATTATAGAAATGGGAACATAGAGCCTTCTAGAGAAGGGACTTGACTTGCTCAAGGTCACATATTGAGTCACTGAGGCCTGGCCTGGAGCTCGGGTTCCTAAGCTTCTAGCTACAGCCCTGAATACAAGGAAAGGAGGTTGGGGGAGAGAGCAAGGCATCAAAAACTAATGGAGTCGCAGATCATCCATTGAACCCTCTCATTGAGAGGGAGAAACAGAATCCGCAGCAAAGACCTGCCAGAGGTGACACAGAGCTCCTTGGGATTCATCTGATCTGGAATCCAGGGTTTCTAACACTACCCCTCAGCTTCCAGATGAAAGGACTTGGAGATCAAGAGGTTTGAGGTGCGTGCAAGGGGACCAAGAGAGGGTCTTAAGAGTTAAAGTGGAAAGAGGTGAAGAAAATGAAAGGTGAAAATTAGAGTGGCTTTGAAGAGAATCTGGCAGGGTAGGCAAGCATTTGTCTTAGAAAGAAAACCAAAAGCTGCATACTGTAACTTCCTTGAGCTCTGTCTCATCTTTACTTCCATGGCCTGAATGTACTTCTCCATCATCTTCTGGACTCTTGCAGTCATCCTCTAGCTAGTCTTCCCCTCTTCCACCCCAGTCCGTCTCACTGCTGCTGTGGTGACCTTCCTCCCTTTTTGAAAAAACTGACAGAATAAAGGAATGAATATTTTTGCCCTCTTTCCAGCAGCATTCAAATATACTCAAGGATTTCTCTTTCTTTTCTTTTTTTTTTTTTTTTAAAGATTTTACTTATTTGACAGAGATATAGAGATCACAAGTAGGCAGAGGGAGATGGGGAAGCAGGCTCCCCTATGAGCAAAGAGTCTGTTGTGGGGCTCGAGCCCAGGACACTGAGATCATAACCTGAGCCGAAGGCAGAGGCTCAACCCACTGAGCCACCCAGGCGCTCCAAGGATTTCTCTTCTTTAAAACCTTTCGTTGACCTACATTCCCCTCCAGCCTTTTCTCATTGATCCCTTTCACAGGCTACATCTTAGGAGAGTTGTCTACTTATACTCTGGATACTTCACAGTTCCCACTCATTCCTACTCATGAAACAATGAATGGCTGGTTTTATACTCCTTCCCCACAAGGTCATTCCCATCAATATTTACACATGCTGCTGTCTCAAAGAGTGAGAATCCCAAAGCACCCTCAGTGACTCTAGATAATGTCCATATTCCTTAGTGTTCTACACAAGGTTTTCATGCTGTAGCATCTGTCAGTCTCTCTATATTCACTAAAACCTGGGCCCTTGGAGCACCAGCCACAAGTTTGGTGTGAGCCAGTAGCAGGACAAGGCTGTATGCCCTCTTCACCCCTTCAGCCCAGTATCTGGATTTTTGCATCACACTGCATTGGTGAATTGGGAATATTTGATCTAGCTGCAGGCCCACTATGTCTAGAGTGTGGACAAATTGGAGGGTGTCCAAAGAGCAGGTTTATAGTGAGGAAATACTCACAAATCACATGTATGAAGAAGGGCCAAAAGAACTAAGGAAATTTAACTTAAAGAAAACTTTCAGGGCTGTCATAATAGCAATTTCCAAGTACTCAGATAAAAGGGATTAGACATTTTTTCTTGTTCTTGAGTGTGAAAGATATAGATGAATAGATTTAAGCTCAGAACATTTTAATAATAAAAGATGTCCAAGGTGGGAATGCAGAGTCCAGTGCCTAGGCCACCCCTCACTCCCTATCCACTCACCATGGCAGCCCAGGTTTGACTGTGGATATTTGCAGCACTAACCCTGGTCCTGGCATTTACAGCCCCAGCAGGTGCCACACCCCACAGGACAGGACCCCTGGAGTGACTCTGCACTGAGTTGCTGGCCTGCTGTGGAGGGAAGGAAGAAGATCTGCCCATGTAATGGCATGAAGGGCATAATGTTTAATGTCACTTCTGGAACTCATTTTTATGAAAGAGGGGCCCCATACAATGCCTTGACCAGGAATCACTCCACCAGAGAAGTGATCAGGATGTCCTTGGATCCTGCAGACTACACCTATGACACTACAGGTCTCATGGCCCAGGAGCTGTAATCCCTGTATGATGTCTTCACCAAAGTGTACAGTGCCAAATATCACATCGTTGGCTACACAGCCTGAAGAATTCTTAACAAGGATGGCAGCCTCAACCTGGACTTCGGACCGGAAGACCAGCTTCGTTTTGACACAAAGGACCAGTTCTGATGTTTCATTTGCAGGAGCCAGTGCTTTGGAGAGAGAGTCAGGGAGAAACTCAGGTGCTAAATCTTTTCCTACAAAATGCCTCTAAATTACCTGCATCTGAATAAACAGATGTTTAACCTTTGCATGGGCAGAAGAAGATGTCCAGAGCTAGATGTGTTCATGTAAAAGCTTGACACCGGCTAGGCTACTGGATTTCTGCCTGAGTAGAATGACCAAGCGAGATGATTTCAGAGTGCCCTCTTGAGGATTTGAATTCCAAGCACCCAGAGTATTAGTACCTGAGGGACCAAGGTTTACATCTTCTAAGAAGTAACCTGCAGGACAAGAATGTTACACAGGCCCCTTGAAGGTTAACAATAATTAAATAACTGGATTTATTTTTCCACTTTCTTGATTTATAGGCAAATCCTTCAGCCTTTGAATGCTTGTGTCCTCTCTCTCTGGAAGTGCAGCATGATCCTTTGTTATTTCTAAATTCAAAAAGTCCCTGGGGCGCCTGGGTGGCTCAGTGGGTTAAGCCGCTGCCTTCGGCTCAGGTCATGATCTCAGGGTCCTGGGATCGAGTCCCGCATCGGGCTCTCTGCTCGGCGGGGAGCCTGCTTCCTCCTCTCTCTCTCTCTCTGCCTGCCTCTCCATCTACTTGTGATTTCTCTCTGTCAAATAAATAAATAAATAAATAAATAAAAAAAATAATAAATAAATAAATAAATTCAAAAAGTCCCAGATGTTTTCACTTTTGGTTTACCTTTGATCAGGTCTGACCCAGCTGCTTTTGAATCCCGACTGGAAAAGCGCATTGAGTTTCGGAAGCAGCCAGTGGGGCACTTCAGGCAAGGTGACTTTATCAAATGTGTAGAACAGAAGGTAAGACCTGCTCCTCTTTGTGGTATTGGCTCCCCAGTGTGCTACACCCCCATTCCCAACCCTATCTTGGGAGTGGGCTCACTGATGGGTCAGCTGGATGAACTGAATGTAGCCTCTCTCTACACAGCTCAGTCTCCAACCATAAATGGTATCCTCCTCTTTCTGGCAAAGTACTGTGGTCATGGTAGAGGTACAGAGGGATGAAAATGACAGTCCATGCTCCTGGCGGGTGTGGTAGAATGGTTAAGGCAAAGCACACATGGCAGGGGGGCTCTGGAGCTCCAGAGAGAAAAGTGCGTAATAGCTACTCACCCTAAACAAGAATCAAAGCTGGGGGGAGGCATGTTGAAATCTAATAACAGTGCTTTTCAAACAGTGATCTGCAGTAGGAAATCTATTTTACACTGCAGTTCGGTATATACATGTGTGTGATTGTAACTGAAGCAGAGCTTTTACAAAGCAATGCTTATTTTTACTACATCCAGTGCACTTCTTTTTTCTTTTAAAAAAACTTTCGCCACAATCCCGGCCAAATCCAGGTTGATTTCACAGCCTGTGATTTGAAAAGTACTAACCTAGGGTGGTATATAGAACAAATTGGAGTGGGAAAGGCTGAAACCAGGAAGGATATACAATAATCCAGGTGTGGACTGTTTGGGCCTGAAATAACATACAGTGGAAAATTGGGATTCTGCATTGTGTTTTAGAATGAAAGATGTTTATTTAATTTGGACAGTAACTTTTTTGCCTTGAGTATTCTAAATTTTAAGAGAATCCACTCAGTCTTTTAATTACTGGTTGAGTTCATGAGAACAAAAGCAAGTCACTGGGTTAATCATTATAAGGTTGGGGAGCAAATTCAACCTCCTATCACAAACATAGTTTACAACCTTATGTGAGCAAACAAGTCTCTATTACAAATATTTTAAGAAACGTAATTTCCTATGGTAAACACTTACAGTGCCAAGGTTACAAATCAGTAGCTCTTGGAATATTACTGTATTATAGACTTGGAATATGACATGGAAAAGCTCTTTGCCCTCTTTTGTAAACAGGCATAGAAATTCACTTTCATGATGATAAGATGCAAAGTCAAGATTTACCTTAAATTATGGCAACTCTTGGGTAAATAATGACTTACTGTCTTTCATATTTAGCTAGATAAAGGGGCTAATGACTCCACTCACAAAGCCTTTTCTTTGCTCTGAGTCATTGGCTCCCTACCACATGAGACCCAGCATTCCCCCCCAACCTGACACAGGGCTTGATGCCAGGACCACAAGATAATGACCTGAGCCAAAGTTAGATACTTAACAACCTGAGCCATCCAGGCACCTCAAAAACTTTTTTTTAAAGATTTATTTATTTGAGAGAGAGTGTGCCTGAGTGTGCATGATTGAGCACAGGTGAAAATGGAGGGAAGGGCAGAGAGAGAGAATCTTTAAGCAGACTCCCTGCTGAGCATGGAGCCCTGATGTAGGACTCATGCATGGCTTGATCTCACAACCCAGAGGTCATGACCTGAGCTGAAACCAAGAGTCAGATGCTTAACCCACTGAGCCACCCAGAGGTCACAAGGAAGGAACTTTTATTTTTTTTTTTTATTTTTTTTTTTAAAAGATTATTTATTTATTTATTTGTCAGAGAGAGAGAGCGAGCACAGGCAGACAGAGTGGAAGGCAGAGTCAGAGGGAGAAGCAGGCTCCCTGCGGAGCAAGGAGCCCGATGTGGGACTCGATCCCAGGACGCTGGGATCATGACCTGAGCTGAAGGCAGCTGCTTAACCAACTGAGCCACCCAGGCGTCCCGGAACTTTTAAATAAAATATTTATTTGGTAGATGATACGAAATTTCTACAATGATTGAGTAATATAAATGAAATTTTTATGAGTGAACTTTAGTATATAAATTCTTGAACACAATTATGCTGTGAAACCTAATTCAGTCATCAGAGGCTCTTACCTGTGTATGAAATCACCATGAATACGTAAGCAGCAAGTGCTGACTGGTTTAGGGGTATTGTGTCACTACTTTTCAAAACTCCCAAACTGTGAGCGGTGTTATCAGTGATCCTCATGAGATTTCACAATATGCAACCTTTTAGGTTATATAGTAGTTGTGTTTCTAAAAAACTAGGGTGTTTATTAAAGCCATGTTAAAAAAGAAAAAGGAAAAGCAAAACAGAGGTTAGAGTCTAGACCCAGGTAATTATGAAAAGGTTTTTCACTTATGAGGACATCTGGCTAGACACTGAAAAGTGCAGAGTGAGGGAAAATTCTTCACAATGTGCAATTCCTTTATAAGATTGCAGCTCCTGGCACTGCTTACCCGCTCACAAATACAAATGTCCTCATCCAGTGAACTATTGTGATAACAGAAGAGTTGTCCACACGGATTTCTAGAGCACCTACATGGAAATAGTAAAGTACCCATTTAAATGTTTTATTAAGGGACTCTGGGTAGCTAGTTGGTTAAAGCGTCTGAGACACTTTTGGCTCAGGTCATGATCCCAGAGTCCCAGGATTGAGCCCCAAGTCAGGCTTCCTGCTCAGTGGGGAGTCTGCTTCTCCCTCTCCCTTTGGCACTCCCCCTGTTTATGCGCTCTCTAATAAGTAAATAAAATTTTTAAAAAAGATAAATGCTTTATTAAGTGTTCTTAAGGCTTTTGGCACATACCTTCAACTATAATTTTAATTACCATATTTCATTGGTTCTAAAACCCACTTTTTTTTTTTTTTTTTTGCATTTCAACATCTCCAGAACTCTTAAAATTGAGGTGATATGAAAGTATTGTGCTATTATTTGGTTGGCATCATTTTCTGATACATAAAATAATGGTTTCTCTTAAGTAATGTCTTAATTTAAAATAAAATGCAATAAGCTTATACTTGGACTTAAATTTGTTATTTCTGAAAGTACAAATGGAAATAAAGAATGGATTGGAGGGACACTGTGGGAAAAGAATATACAGGGCTTGTTGATTAAAAGGTGAAGGCAGCTGTGCAAATGGAGGGTTTCATTTGTTTTGTTTTTACAGTGCAACTGAAGGTGAGTGGTATGAAAAGGAAATCAGTTCTCTTTTTCTGGAAAGTTTATGAGTGAAGGACAGACTACATTAGGATGCTGCCACTATATAGGGTATGACCAAAAAGACAATGGTATATCCAACAGATTTTTCTACACCAGACTTTTGCCTAATTTGTTGGTACTGATTCTGTGGGCATCATTTATTAAAGGTTTGGATTCTTTGAGGCACAGAGTAACAAAAGACAAGACTTTATGCAGACAGTGTTTCTCAGCCTCGGAATACCAGGTGTAGATTGTACTCCTCCTGAAAGGCATGGACTTGAACTGAAAAATTGAGCGAAAGACTTAGAACAACACATCCCTGTTATCAGCAATCTCATAATAGGATTTCCTGGCCATGGCCTTTATCAGTGGTAGTGGACTAGAGAAATAATCACTAATTTAATAGAGGGATATTAAGAGTGAGTGCTGGAAAGACTAGTCTGGTAAGGATGCCTGCCATCAGAAGTGTGTCACATGAGAAACAGCCTTCGAAAATACAAGTTTCCATTGCTCACCTCCTTGTGGCTCGCTGTGGAGCAGATCAGAGAGCAGAGCACAGGAAACCTCAAGCAGGCCTCATTCTGGGAAGGAATCCCTCATTATCAGTAGTGGCAGGTACAGAATGGACTCTACGTACTGGAAGATGGTAGTTACTAACAAGTCTTTTCTCATCTCTCTATCTCAAAAGCTTAGTCATGGAAAAGCTGTCTCCAAACAATGACTCATAGAACAGTGTGTACAGTTACTATATAGAATGGAGAAAAGTGAGTTAAGTGTCAGATTACTAAATGAGATATTGTGCACCTAACCCAGCATGATGGTATTTTTCTTATGAGTAAGGTGTACAGATAAATATCCTGTCTCATCATGTATTTCAGACAGATGCCCTGGGGAAACATCCTGTGAGCAGAGGATTCACTAAGGGCAAGGTAGGTTTCTAAAGATCTAAGTCTGAAGTCATATGGAATATCTATAACTGCAGATTTGAACATACTTACTGTGGTTCAGTGATTTTGTGATTTTTTTCCAACTGTAGAGATGAAAAATATTTCTATGACTTTTTATGTCCTTGATAAATCTCTGGCATAGTGTGGGTCCTGAGGGTGCTAGAGGAAATATGAAGGAAATCCTAGTCATATGCTTTCTTTCTATAGGAAGTAGTTTTTAAAAATCAAAGTATGTTTACTCATTTAATTTGCAAATAAGGAGCCACCCCAGTAGAATAGCAGTTAAAGGTGACAACCAGATTTTCTCTTTTTACCAGCTGCAAAATGCTGCAGTGCTCCTCAGTGAGGGTAAAGCATTTGGAAAATACTTATAGATACTCCTGAGGAATAGGACTATGAAAACCTGCTGGGGCTTAGGGGTTCACTTCTCTGAGCATTCAGGTTTTGTTATACACACTCTGTACTTATTGAAGATCGGCTCCACTGTCCCGATCTGTCGCTTCCCACAAGGCTTACAGGTAGCTAAACTGTTTTATTTTTTTAATTGTGGATGTTAATTGCCTTTTGTTTTCTCATTCAGACTCTCAGTTCAATCTTTAACATTGAGATGGTGAAAGACAAAACTGCAGAAGAAGTAAGACAGGTAATGAATGAAAATGGGCTTGCATACTTTATGAAAATGTGTGCTCTCTAAGCCAAATCTGAAAGGAGAAAGGAGCATATATTTCTTGACCCCTCTTTCCAGCCAAAATGAAAGGTGGTCATAGAAAGCAAAAGTGGTCAATTATGTGAAACAAAATGGCAGAAGAAACTTAACCTTTCTTGATTTTACTCCTATATGTCTAATCAACTCATATTACGCCCTTCTCTTTCATTTCTGTTTGCCCACATCTTTTTTTTTTTTTTTTTAGGATTTTATTTATTATTTGACAGAGAGAAACACAGTGAGAGAGGGAACATAAGCAGGGGGAGTGGGAGAAGGAGAAGTGGGCTTCCTGCTGAGCAGGGAGCCTGATGCGGAGCTTGATCCCAGGACCCTGGGATCATGACCTGAGCTGAAGGTAGACGCTTAATGAGTGAGCCACCAAGGCGCCCCCAACCCCATTGCCCACATTTTATTTAAAATCGTCAGTACTGTGTTCTTGGCATACTGTACTACCTAATTAGGTTTCCCTGTTCTTATTCCTCCCTGCTTCTCCACCTCTGATAGCCTTGCCAGTTGAATACTCTTAAAGTTCTGCTTTCATTATGAAAAAGCATAGTGTATTTGTTAAGAACACAGACTCTAGGGGGCCTGGGTGGCTCAGTCAGTTGAGCACCTGCTGGTTCTCCCTCTCCCACCCCCCATGTTTGTGTCCTCTCTCTGTGTGTGAAATACATTAATTAAATCTTTAACAACAACAACAAAAAAAACTAAGAAACCAAGACTCAGAGACTCAAGAGCCAAGCCACGAGTTTTAAGTCCTAGCTCTACCACTTACTACGTTAATGACTTTGATATGTTCTAACCCTAACCCTAACCTGTCTGAGCCTTAGTTTCTCTCTGTAAAGTGGAGATAATAATACTAATAGTAGTACTAATAGTACTTATCTCAGGGCACCTGGGTGGCTTAGTGGGTTAAGCCTCTGCCTTCGGCTCAGGTCATGATCTCAGGGTCCTGGGATCAAGCCCCACATCAGGCACTTTGCTCAGCAGAATAGCTCTCTACCTACCTCTCTGCCTACTTGTGATCTCTCTCTCTGTGTCAAATAAATAAATAAAATCTTTTAAAAAAATAGTACTTATTTCATAATAGTAATAATAGTACTTACATGTAGAGCTCCTTGGGGAATTAAATGAGTTCATATTTGTAAAGCACATAGAACAGTGCATAGCACAGAGTAAGTGCTACATTTGTGTTTTTAAGTAAATGAATAAAAATAAATATTATGTCAGTGACCTGCTTGCAAATGTTCAGTGACTTCCTATATTCCTTTGCTTGCCATTCAGAGTCCTTTGTTATTATAGGACCTTCTTCAGGGAGCTTTCTGGACACCTTCCTTCAGAGCACTTATGATCTGTCCTACCTGTTTGATTATTCCATACACCTTGATTTGCATTGCTGTTTACATTTTCATATTGTGATCCTTTTCTCTCTAATTAGACTATTATAAGCTATTTATTGGCTTTTCTTGTAATTCCATGAATTATTTTAGGTATATTGAGAAAATCAAAATAATAAAGCAGTAGACTGTGTGCCAGGTACTATACTTAGTGCTTCATATGCACTATTTCATTAAAGTCTCATAACTATCTTGAAGTGCAGGTGCTATTATTTACAGTTTACAACCAAGAAAACTATAATTTAAAGAGATTAAATAGCTTAGGGTAGAGCTGGGACTCAAACCCATGTCTGTTTGACTCTGCATCCTATTCCCCTTCGGAAAGTTGTGCCCATTGCCATGAGTTTCCTTTGGGTGCTGTGTCATTTATATCAGCAGAAGCATTTATTGAATATCTACTAAATATCAGGTTGTATGCCAGACATGGAAATAAATGAGAGAATCCCCTCCTCTCAAAGAGTTTTAGCCCAGTAGAAGGACAGAGACGGAAACAGACAAGAACAGCATAGGGTTCTAACGTGTGTTAATAGAGGCTTATGCAAAGTCTCGAACTGTGTCTTTGGGAAGAGATGCCAATAGAAAGCGGACACCAACCATGTTTTTTAGGGGAGAGAGAGAGAAGCCAGGTCCAGAAGGCTTGATCGTGTGATGAGTATCATGCAGACCTATAATTTTAAACACAAGTTTGTGTTTGTTAAAATAATTTTGAGTAACCAAAGTCAGTTATGTTAGGAAACATCTATCTGCCTATAAATTTCATTTGATTCATGAACTATCTACTAAAATAGATTAAATAAAAATAGAAGGTTATGCTGTCATTAAAATGAAAAGATTGTCTGACATGTAAAAAAAATAAAAATGGGAAAGCAACCTTTGGCTGCACTGATAGTGGTTTGCCCAGGTCCTGGGAGGTAATAGTCCTTCTGTACCCTGTGTTAGTTAGATTATACTTAGCCCCCCCCCCAATTCTTATTGAAAATGTTGACAAAGCAGAGCATCTCTGAAGGAGGATGGCCCTGTTCTTCAAAAGCTCACTCGGGTGTCACCTTGGCTGTGATGCCTTCCCTGACTTCTGTGCCTTTGCTAATGCTATCATTCTTTACTTAAGATGTGTGTCTTCTATCCTACCTGTTTATCTTCCTAGCCGCCTTGTTCACTGCGCTAACTCCTGATCATTCTTGAGGATACAGTTCAAGTGTCCCCTCCTCTGCCATTCATTTCCTAACTTGCGTTAAGTGCGTCTTTGTTGCCCTCAGAGCACCTTGGCTGTGGTTTGCACTGTAATGCTCTCGTGCTAAGCACAAATATACTAGTCCTCACAATAATCCTGTTAGATTGATAATATTGCTATTTTACTGATGATTTTTGTTTAGTGATTTTCAGTAATTGGCCCTAAGTAGCATGGCCAGCAAATGATTGCAGCTGGGATTTGCATCTAGGTCTGCCTGACTCCAGACACTGGGTTCTGAATGACTGATGTCCTGGCTGGCTGAGAAGCCCACAGTGGGCTGGGGAATATGGGTTTTGGGGAGAAAAAGAGAAGATATGAGAAAAGAACGTGTCTGTTGCATACAGGCACATCTTGAGAGAAATGATTAACAAGGTCATGGAATCCATTTGTCTGACAGGAATTTATTTTTAAGAGTTACAGTTTAATCATCTAGAACAGTAAATGGTATTAAATCTTTTTTGTAATCATGTACTAGTAATAAAAGCATTACATTGGGGTTTTTTCCTTGTTATCAAATAGTGTGTTAATTCTGAGCAATGAAAAGCTGTTCACTGTTTCTTGACACAGGTTGAAAAGATTACCCACATGTCACAGACACCCTCTCTTTTTTGTACAGATTTGGCAGCAGTATTTTGCAGCAAAAGATACGGTCTATGCAGTTATTCCTGTAAGTAGTTTGGAGGGGAAAATGAAAGTGTTATAGCATGAAGGTCAGGGCTCTAACCTTAGCAGGCAGTTGTCTTTACTTTTTCTATGTTTATTGCCTCTTGAGAACTTACATTTATAGCTCCAAGGGTTTTTATTATGCCCTAAGCACCAAAGATTGGAAGCTCCATATGGTATATTTATGGCTCTTGTTTTCCCTCTTTCTGGTTTAGAAATGTCTCTTTGACTCAAGTCTCTGACAAGGGAGCATGGTGTAAGTTCATGTTGCTAAGCAATTTCCAAATGTGTTTTACTTCTTTTTGGTGTTTTCCAGCCACTGTTGGAATTTCAGACAGGGCCTTGAACATAGCTTTCTTCCCCTTTTGTCTATAAGTGACCTATTACTGAGCTGACTATAAAGCCTCTTCCTAGGCTTTTTCTGGCATTTTCCCTTAGCAAGTGGCATTTTCTTTATATTTTTCCCTTCTTGAAATTGCTGTCTTGGAGATAGTCAGTGGCCACTCTTGACCACTGAGGTTTGTCAGGTGCTGTTAGTTTCTTCTAGTTAACGTCCTCACACTAACTTCTGCATAAGAAAGCATTTGCCATTCTGGGTTATTGGCTAGTTTTTTAATTGTTCTTCCCTGAAGTCGTTTAGGTTAAGTTTACATCAAGCATTGAGTTTACATGTATGAGTTTAAGATTAAGGAGGAGAACTTAGAGACAGAAAAGTAAAGCCGGGCCGTGTGGTTGCTCTGAGAGTACTGCTACCCCAGCTCTTATACACACAGACGCTTGCTCTTGAAATGTTCCACGGCCAAAAGGATCTGCACTTTTTGTGATATTTTAGATCTGCAATGCTGACTCATTGCTTGAACAGGCCTTCTTGGCTCTCCCTTAGCCTCAGTGGCCAGAAGTCTCTGGCAGAGTCTGGAGGCTTTGGAGTATCCACTTCTCACGGATAATTCTGATATTGAGCAGCCACACACCCACCCGGTTTTTCTCTCTATCATAAGAGGGACTTATAAATGGTAGAATGTAAGAGATATTTTTAGTTGTATTTTCATCCTAGAGTTAAGTCTTGGTGAATTTAAATGTGATTGCAGCCTTACATTTTATTGGTTTTGAATTTTATTCTTTTCTAACCTACAGAAAGAGAAGTTTGACTTGATCTGGTCCCGGGCTCAGTCCTGTCCAACAGTAAGTTTCCAGTGACCAGATGAGGATTGCTTATCAGTGCTGCCAAACAAGGATGTTTTCTGACCTACCCCTTCATAATCCATCCTGTCTCATGTGGTATAGCACTCTGTTTATTTAACAAAGATGCTCACGTGTTGACTGAACTCCATAAGTGAGATTTTAAGCTGTAAGGGATCGTGTGGGTTTGTCCCAGTAGGTGGCTCAGGCTTTTTAGCTCTCTGACACAGCACAGCCCTTTCTGATTTGGATCTCTGTCAGTAAAAGTGAACATGGGAGGCAACACCTGAGCTCTTCGCATTTTCACCCTTCTTTAAGTTCTGTTTTACTGCCAATGCCTTTTCCTTTTTGGCCATGCTATTCTGCCTGTGTGTGTCTAAGGAATTATGATATTGTTGGAGTCATGAGCTGCCAGAAGACCCAAGGGAAAAGGAATTGGTGAGGCGGACCATCTGATTTGGTGTCAGTAATAATTTCTAGGATTTTCAGAAAGATTTTCCTAACATTGCTGAGAGAAATTAAAAAGCATCTAAGTAAATGGAGAGATGGACTGTGATGGTGGATTGGATGATTCAGTATTATCATCGTTGATCTCTAGAGTAAATATCCCAGTCAAAATCCCAGTAGGCTTTTTTTTTTTTTTTTTTTTTAAGAAATTGATAGGGGTGCTTCAATAGCTCAGTTGGTTAAGCAGCTGCCTTTGGCTCTGGTCATGATCCTAGAGTCTCGGGATCAAGTCCTGCATCAGGCTTCCTGCTCAGCAGAGAGTCTGCTTCTCCCTCTGCCCCTCTCCCCTCTCATGCTCTCTCTTTCTCTCTCTCTCTCAAATTAAGAAAAAAAAAAAACTTTAAAGAAATTGACAAGCCATTTTAAAAATATATACATTTGGATATCCAAAGGACCTAGATTAACGAAACAGGTTTGTTTTTGTTTTTAGTGGGCAAGAAACCAAGGTTTATTGAGTGATAGTGAAGCAAAGTTTATTGAGTGATAGTACAAAGCTCCCAAAGAGGTAGGGGACCCAAGGGAGTTGCCCCAAAATAATTTTGAAAAAAAAACCAAAAACATAAATTAGAGGACTTACATTTCATGATTTCAAGGCTTATTATAAAGCTACAGGGGTGCCTGGGTGACTCAGTCAGTTGAGTGTCTACCTTTGGCTCAGGTCATGGTCCTGGGTCCTGGGATTGAGCCTAGCATCCGGCTCTCTGGTCAGTGGGGAGTCTGATTCTCTTACTCCCTCCCCTCTGTGCTCTCTCTCTCAAATAAAGAAATAAAATCTTTAAAAAAAATAAAGCTGCAATAATGAAGACAGTGTGATCTTGGCATAAAGATCACACTGTCTTCACCTGGACGGCTCAGTGGGTTAAGCCTCCGCCTTCGACTCAGGTCATGATCTCGGGGTCCTGGGATCAAGCCCCTCATCAGGCTTTCTGCTCAGCAGGGAGCCTGCTTCCCCCTCTCTCCCTGCCTGCCTCTCTGCGTATTTGTGATCTCTGTCTGTCAAATAAATAAATGAAGTCTTGAGAAATAAAAAATTAAAAAAAGGGACGCCTGGGTGGCTCAGTTGGTTAAGCAGCTGCCTTCGGCTCAAGTCATGATCCCAGCATCCTGGGATCAAGTCCCACATTGGGCTCCTTGCTCAGCAGGGAGCCTGCTTCTCCCTCTGCCTCTGCCTGCCACTCTGTCTGCCTGTGTTCACTCTCTCTGACAAATAAATAAATAAAATCTTTAAAAAAATAAATTAAAATTAAAAATAAATAAATAAATTTTTTAAAAAAATGATGACCTATATAGATCAATAGAACAGAACAAAAAATCCAGAAATAGACCAACATGTGTGGTCATTTATTTGTTAATAAAGGTGCCAAGGTAATTAAATGGGGAAAGGATAATCTCTCCAGTTTGGATATCCATATGTAAAAAATGAACCTCTTGGGGCACCTGGGTGGCTCAGTGGGTTAAGCCTCTGCCTTCGGCTTGGGTCATGATCTCAGGGTCCTGGGATCGAGCCCCGCGTCGGGCTCTCTGCTCGGTGGGGAGCCTGCTTCCCCCTCTCTCTCTCTACTTGTGATCTCTGTCAAATAAATAAATAAAATCTTTAAAAAAAAAATGAACCTCTAAACTTACCTCATATTGTATCCAAAAATTAACTCAAAATAGATCATAGATATAAATGGACCTTCTACAAAATACTATCTTATGTTAGTGATCTCAGGCAAAGATTTTTTAAATATATCACAGAAAACTCAAACTATAAAAGAATTCAAAATTAGTAAATTAGATTTCATCAAAATTTAAATATTTGTATTCTTATGGTTTTTTTTTTAATTAATTTATTTATTTGACAGAGAGAGCGATCACAAGTAGGCAGAGAGGCAGTCAGAGAGAGAGGAGGAAATAGGCTCCCTGCTGAGCAGAGAGCCCAATGTAGGCCTCGATCCCAGGACCCTGGGATCATGACCTGAGCTGAAGGCAGAGGCTTTAACCCACTGAGCCACCCAGGCGCCCTGTATTCTTATGTTTATAGCAGCATTAGTCACAATTGTCAAAAGATGGAAGAAACCCGAGTATCCACTGATAGATGAAATAACAAAATGTGGTATATACACCCAAAAGAATGTTCAGCCTTAAAAAGGAAGGAAATTCTGACACATGCTATAGCATAGATGAACCTTGAAGACATTATACTAAGTAAAATAAGCCAGACGCAAAAGGACAAATACTGTATGATTCCACTTACGTATCTAGAATAGGTGTAGGTACCTAGAATAGTCAAACTAATGGACAGAAAGTAGAACGATAAAAAAAAAAAAAAAAAAAGAAAGAAAGATGGAGGGCTGCCAGGGAATGGGGGAAATGGGAATGAGAAGTCATTGTTTAATGGGTTGGAATTTCAGTTTGGGAAGATTAAAAGTTTTGGAGATGGACGATGGTGATGTTTGCATAGCAACATGAATATACTTAATGCCACTGAATTGTACATTTAAGAATAGTTAAAATGATGGGGTGCCTGGGTGGCTCAGTCATTGGGTGGCTGTCTTCGGCTCGGATCATGATCCCAGGGTCCTGGGATCGAGCCCTACATCGGGCTCCCTGCTTGGTGGAAAACCTGCTTCTCCCTCTGCCCACTCCCCCTGCTTGTGTTCCCTTTCTCACTGTCTCTTTGTCAAATAAAAAAAAAAAATCTTTTAAAAAAATAGTTAAAATGATAACTTTTAATGTTATTTTATTTATTTTTATATATTTTATAAATTTTATATATTATTTATTTCATTTACCACAATAAATAAAAAATAAAATTTTCTACTTTGCAAAATATACTGTTAAGAAGACGAAAAGACAACCCACAGACTGGGAGAAGATATTTACAAGACACATATTGGCAAGTGACATGTATCTAGAATATATTAAAAACTCTTAAAACTTAAGGGACGCCTGGGTGGCTCAGTTGGTTAAGCAGCTGCCTTCAGGCTCAGGTCATGATCCCGGAGTCCTGGGATCGAGTCCCACATCGGGCTCCTTGCTCCGCGGGGAGCCTGCTTCTCCCTCTGACTCTGCCTTCCACTCTGTCTGCCTGTCCTCGCTCTCACTCTCTCTCTCTCTTACAAATAAATAAATAAAATCTTAAAAAAAAAAAAAAAACTCTTAAAACTTAAGATAGGCAACCCAATTAAAAAAATGAGCAAAAGACTGAGACAATTTGCCAGTCAAGTGGAATGGCAGATGCTCAGTATTATTAGTCACAATGCAAATTACAAATTAAAACCACAGTGAGATACCACTAAAATGACTAGAACTAAAAAGACTGACTGTACTAAGTGTTGGTGAGGGTATGAAAGAACTGGAACTCTCATATACTGCTGATAGAATAATGTAAAATAGTATAAGCACCTTAGAAAACAGAATGACAGTTTCTTTAAAAGTTAAGCATATACCTGCCATACTACCTAGTTATTCTTCTCCCTAGATATTTCCCAAGAATTGAAAGCATATGTTCAAATAACGCAAATGTTCATAGCAGCTTTATTTTTAATAACCAAATACTAAAAGATATCTATCACAGGTATATAAAGATATTGTAGGGGGAGAGGGATTGTGTGTACATAGACCTATAAAGTGGGATAATATTCAGCTATAAGAAGAATGAACTAATGATACATGAAATACCATGGAAAGATCATGAAAAATTAAACTAAATGAAAGATACCATACCCAAAAGAAGTTTAGATTCTTTGGTTCCATTTATAGAAACTTCTAGAAAATGCACTGTGACCAGGAGCAACAGAAATCAAATCAGTTATATGTTAGCTAGGCACTGAGGTTATATCATCTAAGAAAAATAAAATAGATAAAATATCTAATATCATCTAAGAAAAATAAAATAGATAAAATAAAATCTGGCCTGAGTGGTTGGCCATAAGGAGACAGCTCCATGACTAAGGCGTACTAGAGTGATTATACTTTGTTTTGTCCTGACACCATTCTCTTTGCCACTCATTCTCAGTTCTAAACATTATAGCATAAAGTTAATCATTCTTTGTGTTTATAGCCATGCTCCAGTATCAGCCTCAGATGATAGAATAGGGAATGATTGGGCGCCTGGGTGGCTCAGTGGGTTAAGCCTCTGCCTTCAGCTCAGGTCATGATCTCAGGGTTCTGGGATCAAGTCCCACATCAGGCTCTCTGCTCAGCGGGGAGCCTGCTTCCTCCTCTCTCTCCGCCTGCCTCTCTGCCTATTTGTGATCTCTGTCTGTCAAATAAATAAAATTAAAAAAAAAAAAGAATAGGAAATGATTATAATTGGAACAAAGTTAACTCGGCAACATTAGAAAGATTAGAAATTCAAAAACTCAAGTGTTCATCTATAGAATAGATAAGTTGTGGTAAATTTCTGTAGAATTCCATACAGCAATGAAAATTAATGAATTTGAGTTGTATTCATCAACATAGATAAATCTCTAAAGTGTAATGTGGAGTGAAAAAAATCAAGTTGCAAAATGGACATATAGTTTGATAAGATTTAAGTTTTTAAACATGTAGTAGTTCTTGTATATAAATATGCATGTGTGTGTGTACATTTAAAGTATAAAAACCTGAAAGGGAATGACAGACACCAAATGCAGGATAAATGTTACTCTAGAATGGGATTAGAGTGGGTTACAGAGAAAGCTTCAGTTAGATCTCTAATGCTTTCATAGGTAGGTTGGGAAGTTTATGAGTATTTGTTAAATTGTCACATAAATTTCATAATTTTAAAAAATGTTTAAAAACCAATAGTGGAAAAATGGAATAAATGATACAGGCAGTTGGATATGGAGCAAATGATTGTGTTCATTCATCTCTCTTTCCCACAGTTTCTCTGTGCACTACCAAGAAGGGAAGGTTATGAGTTCTTTGTAGGACAATGGACAGGTACTGAACTCCACTTCACTGCACTTATAAATATTCAGGTAGGTGTCTTGTGCTCATCCCTAGAAGAAAGAAGGTTACTCCTTTGTGGGACTGTGAGCCCTTACTGAGGCTTGAGGACACGGAGTATCTACTAACTGCCAGCAGTATTTGCTTTGGTGTTAATGAATTGTTATACTTTGTATATTGGGCTAGCTTTCTAGGCTCTACCTAGAAATTGGAAAAGACCCCGAAACATATTCTCTGACCACATTCGGTGTCTCCTGTTTCTTCCCTCTACCTGTATAACGTTTACTGCTTGTGCCTCACTTAACAAACATGGGTGAGTTGCGATGTTTATCTTTTAACCCTAAGTTAGGCTCCATGTTTTACTTGTATTTTATTAAGGGTCAGCACTTTTTGAGATGCTAGATGCATCATTTCCATTCCAGAGATGTTTTGTTTGCTTCCTTCCTTTCTTTTTTTTCTTTGTTTTATTCTCAAATATTGGATTAAGTTCAGTCCAAAGCATTTGCAGCTTTTAAAAATGAAATCATTATTTTAAATCAGATCTTAACTAGGATTGACATTCTATATTTGGAGGCCACATTACCAAAAAAAAAAAAAGTATATGTTTCAATGGCTTTGAAGGTTGGAGTTAAAGAAATGCAAAATAGAATGAGTGTTTGCTCATGATTGTATCCCATGTGATTGTATCCTAAAATTGTATTACATTTGTTTAAAAAAGGCGGGGGAGGAAAAAAAGGAAAAGGCAGAATGAGGGAGCAGTTTTTACTTGATTATTGGGTGAATTATAAAATAACATTTATTGGGCACATCCTATAATAACCAACATTTGATGTACTTACTGTGTGCCAGGTGTTTTGTATACATTATGTCATTTAATTCTCACAGATGTCCCACGAAGATAGTCACTGTTATTATTGCTATTTATAGAGAAGAGTATGGACTCAGAGAAGTTAGCCCCTAGTGTGGTAATAGGTGGCAGAGCTGGATTTGATTGATTCCATTCTGTGAGCTGAACCCTTATGCCACTTGTTAGAGACAATGCTAGGACTTAGAGACCTGTGAGACCTCCTGAAGCTCATATAGATGACTATGGGAAGAAGATTCAGAAATGTAATTATGATCAAAGTAATCAGTATAGGGGCGCCTGGGTGGCTCAGTGGCTTAAAGCCTCTACCCTTCGGCTCAGGTCATGATCTCGGTCCTGGGATCGAGCTCCATGTCAGGCTCTCTGCTCATCAGGGAGCCTAGTCCCCCCCCCCCCACCCCCGCGTCTGCCTCACTGCCTACTTGTGCGCGCTCTCTCTCTCTCTGTCAAATAAATAAATATTTTTTTTAAAAATGATCAGTATATTTAAAGCCTATAGGGGAGAACTGAAGGATGAGCTGAACCCAAGCAATAATTAGCTAATAATTAGAAGGACTTCCGCTGAAATTTAAAGATGAAACCCAGAGATCTTTTTTTAACATACAGTTGTTTCCTCTACACTATATGAGGGCTTTAACTTTGAACCCCACCTCTCTTCCTAGTCTGGACTGAGGTCTGATAACCAGTGCCCTGTCCATTCTTCATGAAATTATGATGTTCCCATTCTTCTTTTCCCCCCATCTCCCATCTATATTATATTTTAAAACTGCACATTATAAATCTGGCCCATGTGCAAACTCTCCAGCTGTTCGCTACAGCTTAAAAGAGCTCAGTCTTCAGAGCCAGCCAAGGGGAGTAGATTTCAACTGTGAAATGCACTAGTCCATAAAAGTGGCAATTACACAGGCATATTGCTTTCTTTAGAACTTGATTTGG
Source organism: Mustela putorius furo (assembly GCF_011764305.1). Classification (NCBI taxonomy): domain Eukaryota; kingdom Metazoa; phylum Chordata; class Mammalia; order Carnivora; family Mustelidae; genus Mustela; species Mustela putorius. The sequence continues at coordinate 36,403,275 of NW_025422005.1, read as the reverse complement.
TAGCTGCTTGTGCCATTTTGTTTTTAAATATATGGCCATGATGAAGGATTCACTGCCTACTGTAAACATTCTCTGGGAAAAAAGCCAAACCTTTTTCAATTGAAGACACAAATAACACTGTGCGAACTGTCAGTTTCACTGTGCCTTGGCAAGCCTGACCATCCCCCCACCTACTAGTCCTCTGACTCACTAGCCACCCAAGGGGCTGTTAAGAGCCCGAATTTCCTCTAGACTCTCTATTGCTCTGAAATTGCAGTTTTGTGTGGTGGTACCTTATTGAGCCTTGATAAGTGTTTCTCTTACAGACCCGAGGGGATGCTGCAACCAGCCAGCTGGTTTTATATCACTACCCTGAACTTAAGGAAGAAAAGGGCATAGTGCTGATGACAGCAGAAATGGATCCCACATTTCTGGTAAGAATTAATTTTTACCTCTTTGGATTTACCTGGTAGCCCTGAAGGTACTATTCTTCTGTCAAAGATCATGAGAGGTAAAATTCCAGAGACCTACATGTACTTATTTCTTAACACTGACAATAATTTTGTCTTGCATGAGCTCTTCCAAGTTGAAGTTAGTACAATCACTGACTCAATCACTTACAATTTTGAAGCTTAAAAGCTCTGAAAACAAAGTTCTCATAATTCATTTGGTTACAAGACGTTATCTGAGTTGAACTTACTTGGTAGCTAAATCTTCATTTAAACTGATAGAAGGCCACTTGTAGTCCTTATTAATCCCACTTGGTGTGGAATAGTCACGCATTTTACTAAGAAAATTTTAATGTGTTTGACCATAGGGCGTTACATAATGCACCTCTTGCCTTTCTAGAATACAGTAATTCTGACTCCAAACACATCTGGCCTTAGGGGTTTCAAGTAAGAGACTGTGGACACGCAAATGGTTTCTGAGTGTCAGGATGAGTTCAAAGTCTGGAATGGTTCTCAATCTTTTCTCTTCCTCCACACTGTTCACATGTACTATATTTAGCATACATAATGATTCCCCTTCCCCCTTTTCCCATTCCCTGGGATAGAGCATTGACCATATGTCCGTAGAGGGTGATGCCCATTGTGTTTGTTTTCTCTGTATATTCAGGGCCAGGAGTAGTTTTATGGTTGCTATACAACTGGTTTATCTAGTCCTTGCTCATTTCCATCTCATTTATCTGGCAGGACTTAAGTTCAGGATGTCGAAATAGTGAACACTGTAGTGCCTCTTCTCCCTAAGATTCTTCAGTACAATACCCACTTATTTGTCCTCTCTCTCACCAGCTACTTACAGAGAAGGAAAAATTGATGACACTCAGCTAGTATTTCACCGTAGCAATAAGCCCCAAGCCTGGGACAGAATTGGAACTCTTCTTTCCCTCATCACACTCAGCTGGAAGTCACACAAAATCCTATCCAAAAGAACGGAGGTGCCATTTTTTAAAAACATTTTATTTATTTGTTTGAGAGAGAGAGAGCACAGCAAGGTAGAGACAGAGGAAGAAACGGACCACACCCCGTCCTGCTGAGCAGGAATCCCATTGTGGTGCTTGATCTCAGGACCCAGAGATCCTGACCTGAGGCAAAGGTAGATGCTCCAACAACTGAGCCACCCAGGTGCCCCTAGAGTTGCCGTTGATTGAGGTAGACAAGAATGAAGTAGGAACAGATTTGGGAGAGAGATCAGGAGCTCAGTTTTGGACATGTTAAATCTAAGATAGCTATTAGATGCCCAAGTAGTAAGTACTTAGACTTATGAGCGTAGAGGTCAGGGGACAGGTCCAGACTGGAGATAGAAATAATGAGAGTTGTCGGCATACAGATTGTTATTTAAAACCATGAGACTAAATGAAATCACTGGGGAAGTAAATGAAGATGAAAAGAAAAGAGGTTTAAGAACTGAGTCTGGAGACATGAGGAAGCATTGGCAAAGAAGATTAAAAAGGAATAGTGAGATAGAAGGAAAGCTAAGATGGTAAAATGCCCTGAAAGCTAAGATAAAATGTTTCAAGGAATTAGGAGGACTCGACTGGCCAAGTCTCACTTGCTGGTCGGGCCAATGAAATGAAGACTGAAAACTGACTAGATGTCACAATGTGGAAGTCATACCGAGCTTTTTAAGAACAGTTTCAGAGGAGTGGTAGGCCAGAAGCATCATTGGAGTACATTTAAAAGAGGTTGGGAAGAAAAATTGTAGAGTAAACATAAGTCTTCCAAGGATGTTTCTCTGAAGAGGAGAGAGTAGGAGCACTAGCTGGCAAGGGAGAAGTGGGAACAAGAATGTGTTTTGTTTTAAATATGAGAGAAAGAACATTATATTTGTATGCAGATGGAAAGATTCAGTAGAGAGGGAAATACTGATAATGCAGGAGAAAGACGAGAGAATTTTCGAAGTATTTTTAAGGGATTGATCTTTGCCAGAAATACAATAAGAGAGAAGCCAAAATAAGAGGACACAAATACAGTTAAATGGAGAGAGGTGGTGGTATCTTGTAGAAGTTCTCTCCAGATCGCTTAGTGAAAAGACAGACTTATCAGCAGAGAGTGAAGATGGAAGAATAGGTGTTGGATAATTGAGTGGAAAAGAAAGAGAAAGTGTGAAATTATTTTCTAGGACAGAATCAGCAAACCACAGCCTGTGGGCCAAATCCAAACCATTATCTGTTTTTAGAAGGCCCATGAGTTAAAAATGTGTTCTACATCCTTAAATGGTTGGAGGGGGAGGGGCAGAACTAAAGAAGAATAATATTTCATGGCCTGTGAAAAGTGTTTGAAATTCAAATTTCAGTGTCTATAAATAAAGTTTTATTGGAACACAATTATGCTTATTATTTACATATTATCTATGGTTGCTTTACGTCCACACCATAGTTAAGTAGTTGCAACAAAGACTGTAGGGCCAGCAGAACCTAAAATATTAACTGGCTATCCCTTTACAGAAATTGTCGACATGTGGTCTAGAAAAATGGAAGAGAGAATGGCTGTGTGGGTACAGGCGTAGAGAGAGGAGTGGGCTGAGATTTGTGTTTACCTGGGGTTATGGTTCAGCCAAGTGGTCTAATGAAGTAAGTAGGGAACAGAAAGTTAAAGGTGAGTGCAAAAGAATGATGATAATTATTGACCATGGAATGCAGGCTGAATAAAGAGGAAAGTGAAACATAAAGAAAGTTAGAGACCGTAAGAATTGTGAGTCCTGGTGGAGTTAAAGGATTTTTGAAGTTGGGAGTGAGTTTAAAAGATAGGAAATAGCTGGGGTGCCTGGGTGGCTCAGTCAGTTAAGTGTCTTGATCTCAAGGTCATGATCTCAGGGTCTTGAATTCAAGTTCCTATAATTAATTTATTAGGAAATAGTAGTAGACTGAGTGTGGCTGTTTCAAATTGAGATTGGAGGGAATATAGTTACCAATAAAGACAAGGTTTAAGATTTTCCCACAAGAAGGATGGAGTGACACAGAGGCTTTGGTTTCTGTTCTTCAGCAAAGCCCACCATCTAACCATAATGAAAGTGGACCCTGGAGGTGACAGGAGGTCCTTCTATTATGGCATTTTTACCACCTTACTCTGGTGGTCTTACACTGCTGCACAGGCCTCATCAACATGAAAATTTTCTTCTTGCCCTTATAATACTGGGCAACATATCAAACAACATACATTTGCCTCATAGAAATCAATTTAACTGTGACTTTCTTATGCAGTACAGAACTAGACATGTTAGAATTTATTGTAGGGGTATGCAATTCAGAGATGGGAAACTTAGAAATGTAACATATGATCCTTTGCTACTCGTGCATGAATTTGCACTTTGGCATAGTACTTCCAAACACAGTAAAGCAAATGAATAGAAATATACAGAAACTAGAGGTAACTTCTGCACTAATAACTTTAATGCTGAAATTTAGGAGAATATTTGAAAACCTTATTTGATTCCACCTCTGTGTTAATAGATGATTTCACTGGAGTGCGGCCAGTGCTCGGATAGAGTGCTAGGATGCTTGTGCAGGGGCTCTTCCTGGCCCAGAAGGAGGAAAAAGAGAAGTCCTAGAGATGACACCTGGACTGAATCTCAAACATGAGCAGGAGTCTAACCAGATAAAGAAAGTGGGGAGGGGAAGAGGAATGTTCCAGATAGAGGGAATCACATAAGTACATGTTAGGACACATAAAATGACTTGAGGTATTACAAACAGTTTGCTCTCGTTAATATATTAAAAAGAAGATATGGTGGGTTGTGTTTAGAGGTTTGGCTCTATCCTGAGGACATGAAAGTGTCATGAAAGGGTTTTGAACAGGGAGTGACTGGTAAAGAGTAGGACTTCAAAGCTATTAATCTTAATTATTTACTTCCTAAATATTTTTTAGTTCTAACCTGATCATTGTGATCATTTAGGAGACAGTTGCAGTAGTATGAGCAAGAGATAGTGAAGACCTGAAGTAGAATAGTAAAGATGATGGAGAGAGAATGACCGCAGAAATACTAGGGGGGTGCCTGGGTGGCTCAGTGGGTTAAAGCCACTACCTTCAGCTCAGGTCATGATCCTGGGGTCCTGGGATCGAGCTCTGAATCAGGCTCTCTGCTCAGCAGGAAGCCTGCTTCCTCTCCTCTCTCTGCCTGCCTCTCTGCCTACTTGTGTTCTCTGTCTGTCAAATAAATAAATAAAATATTTTTAAAAATATATTAGGGAATAAAATGGGCAGGACTTGGTAAGGTGATGGTATCTCTGAAGATTGAAAGAAAGGGAGGAATCAAGTTTTTTCGTATATCTCCTTTTTGACCAATATAGGAATTAAATGTTTGTCTTCTCAGGTCCTAGAAAGGGAGAAGACTACTGCTTCATGTTGAGAACTAAGGCAGTGGGGAGGGGGCATTCCATAACCCCCCTTGAGAGACAAATACACGTCTCCTTACCCACCATACTAGTGGTCTTTAAACTAGTCGTCAGAACCCTTTATCCTAACAAAATCTTTTTTTTTTTTTTAAGATTTTATTTATTTATTTATTTGATAGAGACATACAGTGAGAGAAGGAACACAAGCAGGGGGAGTGCGGGAGGGAGAAGCAGGCCTCCCACTGAGCAGGGAGCCCGATGCGGCGCTCGATCCAGGACCCCGGGATAATGACCTGAGCCAAAGGCAGACACTTAAGAACTGAGCCAGGTGCCCCCCAAATCTTATTTTTTTAAGAATTTATTTATTTGAGAGAGAGAAAGACCACAAGAGCAACAGAGGTGGAGCAGAAGGAGGCGGGGGAGGGAAAGACTCTCAGCAGAGGGAAAGAGTCTGCTGATGTGGGGCTCGATCTCGTGACCCTGAGATCATGACCTGAGCCAAAATCAAGAGTCAGATGTTTAACCAGCTCAGCCACCGGTATCTCCAAACAAGATCTTATTATGTGAAATCTCTGATACAACATCTAAAACAGGGGCGCCTGGGTGGCTCAGTAGGTTAAGTGTCTGCCTTTGGTTCAGGTCATGATCCCAGAGTCCTGGAATCAAGCTCCATGTCAGGCTCTCTGCTCAGTGGAAGAAGCTACTTCTGTCTCTCTGTCTGCCCCTCCCCTGCTGGTGCTGTCTCTCTCTCTCTCTCTCTCTTTCTCAATTGCTCTCATTCTATATCAGATAAATTAAAAAAAAAAAAAACTGCTATAACAGAGGTGAAGGGACCTGAGACACCTCCACAGAGCCCCTACAACTCTGCAGTTTGAACAGCACTGTTCTAGAATGAATACAGCTGAAACGACCCCTACCTCCACTGGCCTGAGCTTCAAATTAAATCAGTTATTTAACTGTAGGGACCCCTACAGTTCATGGGCCCAGAAAGTAGTGGTATCTGCCTCCAACTATAGCAATGCACTTGCTTTAGAAATGGTTTCCTCTTGGGGCGCCTGGGTGGCCCAGTGGGTTAAAGCCTCTGCCTTCAGCTCAGGTCATGATCCCAGGGTCCTGGGATTGAGCCCCACATCAGGCTTTCTGCTCAGCAGGGAGCCTGTTTCCTCCTCTCTTGCTCTGCCTGCCTCTCTGCCTACTTGTGAATTCTGTCTGTCAAATAAATAAAGTCTTTAAGAAAAAGAAAAAGAAATGGTTTCCTCTTGAGGCATGTTTGAGTATAGGAAAGGTAAAATTGATCAAGTGGAGTTACCAACCTTGATCAGTCTTAATTATCTTGCCACACCATGATCAGGATGAAGGAGAGGGAGTACCAGTCTAGTAGTCCTGTGGTTTGCCACTTGCTAGCCGTATGCAGTTTGCCACTCACTAGCCGTATGACCTTGGACCCATCCCTGAACCACTTCTCCTTTGGATTGCTGGCCTATTAAATGAAGACTGGGTGATCTCTGAGGCCCCTTCTAGTTCTAAAATTCTATTAATTTGAAATAGCCAGCGTTTTGGAAAAAGGCTTTTGATTAAAAATCCAGTCTCAGAGATTAGTCCCTGCCAGTAAGAAATGACCTGAAAGCCCTGTGGGAGGGAGTGGAGGTAAAGGAGCCTTTGGTATTTATAAATCCATTTTCATCATTCTGTAGCTAGACATAGCACACTTTTGATAGTTAGTTTTAGTGGGAATTTTCCAGTATTTGGGGGGGGTTGGGCTTTAGCCATACAAACACAGTGATAATGAGTAAGTGCCTCTGACCAGCTGGGACCAGGGAAATGTATGGGAAGCAAAAGTAATAATAGTTTGATGACATTGTTTTGTAAGGTGTTGAGAGTAGACCCCACCTCTGTTACACAGAGTGCACCATTTCTCTGCCACTGAGCTTTAGAGAAGGCAGACTCTTCTCTTCCCTGGAGCTTTGCTGATACAGTAGTAAGAAGTAGCTGCAGAACAGATTACTGCTCAACTTAGTGGCTTAAAAAAAAACAAAACAGAAAAATTTATTACCTCCCAGTTTCTGTGGGTCAGGAATTCAGGAGCAGCAGAGATGGGTGTCTCTGGTGTGGAGTCTCTCATGAAGTTGCTGCCAAGATGTTGGCTCAGGCCGTAATCCTCTGAAGAAGGTTGACTGGGCTCAAGGATCCACTTCCAAGCCCACTCACGAGGCTGTTGGCAAGAAGTCTCATTTCCTTGTCACATCGGCTTCTTCGCAGGGCTGCTTGAATATCCTCATGACTTTGATAGCTGACTTTCCCCAGAGCAAGTAATTTAAGAGAGGTGGCAAAACACAAGCTACAGTGTCTTCTGTGACTTAGTAGCAGAAGTCATTCTCCCACCATTTGGAAGAAGGAAGACAGTAAGTACAGCCTACACTCAAGGAAAGGGAAACTAGGCTCCCTCAAAGAGAAGTGTCAGAATTTGTGGACAAATTGTAGAAGTGCACAGCTGGCTTTGGCACTAGTTTTCCAGCTGAGGTGGTATCAGGAACAGGCTTTACTCAAAAGTTTGCCTGGTTAGTTAACAACTTAGTACTGACTCATAAACTGGTTCTGAAGCTAAGTAACTATTGCTCTTCCCTGTCCTCCCCCGCGAAAATACACAACAGTTTTTAAGGAACTGAATGAAGAGGGAAATTTCAGACGTGTGAGTTAGTGTATTCAGCAAACATTGACTAGCTATGACCATGTGCAGGGATGGAAAGCAAGCATATACTTTGAGGGACTCATACTACGAAAGATGGACAAAAAAGCGAAAGAGAAAAGGACAGTTACAATATTGTATGATACATATGGTGGCATAGACAAGGGGCACCTTACCAAGACTTGGATGTCAGGGAGTCAGAGAAGCTTTCTGGAAACAGTGACTCTCAGGTAAGGCCCTCTACTTGCCACAGGACTCAGACACAGAAGTTTATGGCCCTTTGTAGGGAACGACCTCACTGTTCTTTTACCTTACAGAATGTTGCTGAGGCACAGTGCATTGCCAACCAAGTTCAGCTCTTCTATGCCACCGACCGGAAGGAGACCTACGGGTTAGTGGAGACCTTTAACTTCAGACCAAATGAGTTCAAGTACATGTCTGTCATTGCTGAATTGGAGCAGAGTGGACTTGGAGCAGAACTGAAATGTGCCCAGAACCAGAATAAGACTTAGAGCTATGAGGGCTGGCTTACAGAGTCTGCTTAGCCCTGATAGTTTTCTGCAGCCTACCTGGCCCCTTGAACTTTTGGGAGCTTAGCAGCTATAAGGAGCAATCTCTGATGGGTTGCCTTGTATGCTTATCACAAGAAGTAATCGTGGAGGTGAGCCCTATTACTTGATATTCTGGAATAAATGTACCCAAACATTCTGATAATTATATCCCAGGATACTTAAGCCTTCCTTTTTAAGTGTTTGAGGTCATAACCAGAGAGAGCTAAGGATCCACAGGATGGTGACTTTACACAGTATAATTGTGCTGTGTATCCCTTTGACCTCATAGCTCCCAAATGATTAGTTCTTCATATTTATAAATTTGTGGCAGGATAGTAAGCTTGAAGACCTGCTATAATTTGATGTGGGCTTTGCATACTCTTCCTGTGTGCCCCTTGGCTGGCCAAAGGTATAGCCCAATTATCCTGTTTAGACTCTAGAATGACCAGATATTGCCATCAGGATTCAGACTTCATCTAGATGTCTCCAGAGTTGCCTTTCATGGAGCTGGTTTGGAGGGTCAGTAGATTTCAGGTATAGTGAAACATACAAGTACAGTGCCTGCGCATTTCTAAACCATAGTTTGTTATACCTGCTCCTCTAACTTTGCCTATTAGAAGCTGTGTATCTGGAGAGGGTGAATCAGCGCAGTGTAAATAAATCAACACTTTTGAAAGGAGAGGAACCATCTCGATTTGCATGTTGTGTTTTATTTAATGTGTTTTAAACAACTCTAAGCCATGCCAGTACTATATGAAAAAGTAAGTGGAAGCAAATGTCCCCATATTGGGTATGGGGAAAATGTAGCAATAAAATAAAGTCTGGCTTACAGTCTTTTTACACCAAACAGTGAGATCTAACCTATGTGCTATCCTTGGTGTCAGTGTAAATCTCATCTTTGGACTCAGCAGTTGCTTGAAATGCAAAAAATAAGAAAGGTATTCTCCAGCACTGGAAACTCACATTTGGTTTGTAGTGTCACTGCTGTGGCTCCAGGCTCAGCACTAGAAGAAGGCAGCCTTCTGAATCTGAGGTCCCGGGGCTCCCAGTATTGTTGTCAACGCCCTTTACTATGTGTCTCCTTTTCTTGACCTGGCGTGCCCCACTTTGCTGCTCCTGCCCGAGGTCTGCTTGTGTGACCCCGAATTGGTAAGTGGGAAGGTAACCAGTACTTGCAGCCTGTGTGTTTGTGTATTTTCTTTATTACAGAAGTTTGCTTATAGGTTGGACCTGTCCCCAAGCTCTTTAGATGGGCTTGGACTTTGCATTATTTTCTGAGCTGTGTTTATTTTGTCATACTTCTGAGTCTGCATAGAAAGAGATATTGTTTGTTTAACCTGGAATTGCTGCTACCCTTTCACAGTTTCTCTAAAGGCTGAACTGTTCCTAATGCAAATTCTGCCTGCCTCTATCTAAAGGCTGAAGTGTTCCTAATGCAAATTCTGGACCTGCCTCTAGTTCTGACAGTTCATTTTTTGAGTCTGGATGTTTTGATCTTTGACATTGGGTGGAGTTGCCTTTGTGGGTATGTGGTTATGTTTGCCTTTCCCTTCAGATAGACCCAGTTCTTGGCCATAGTACATTTTATAACATCTCCACCAGAGGTGGAAAAGAGATAAGAATTGGCTGCTCATTCCTCCCAGCTTTGCCCTATATCCCTACTTGCCAGAAAGGGATATATACATGGACAGTTACATTGGACATGATCAAAATGCCATCTGGCTATTCTCTATATTTACGTAGTGCAATCTAACAAAGAACAAAAGAAAATTGTTAACAGTCAGTAAATTGTACCCAGGTGCAACATGATATAGAAAGTGGACAAGCTTGAGTTAAATGAATCTGGGTTCAGATGTCAGTGTTGGGTTTCATTGGCTGTATGCTGTTGAACAAATTACTTAAACCCTCTGATTCTGTTTCTCTATCTATAAAATGTATAATATCTACCTCATAGGATTATTGTGAGAATTAAATAGGCTTATACATATACTAAGGTAGAGCTTAATAAATGTAAACACCCTTCTTTTTTTCTAATCCCCCTCCTCTCTTTAAAGACCAACACAAATTAGCATTTCAAACATGCAGATCATTCTTCATTGCCATGGCAAGAGCAAACCTTATCTCACAAGTTCTCAAACTTTAAATTGCAGTAGAATTACCTAGAGCACTTTAAAATGCATATTCTGCTGTCCCTCAACCTACTGGATCATAATCTTTGCCAGAGGTGCTGGGAATCTGCATTTAATATGTGCTCCAGATGATTCAAGTGTGGGTCATTCACCAGTCACAGGTTGAGAACCATTGCCTTGTCTGTTCGTCACGAAAAATCTCTCATTAGCCAGATCTTTCTTTCCTGTGGACATTAGACTTACGATTGGTTCCTTTGCTCTTGCCCCCCATAGTGTTCTCCCTTTGCATACTTTCCAGTATAAGTATGTATGTATGTATCTTTTTCCCCCACTAGACTGTGAGCTCCTTGAGGGCCAGGGTTTATCTCCATTCCCAGTGCCAAGGACATGGCCTGGAACATAGAAGATACTCAGTTGTTTGTTGAGTAAATAAATGACATGGATTTTAGCCAAAACATTATCTTGTTATGTATATGTATATGTGCCTATATTTAAATACTCTGAATTTAAGAGAATCCCTCAAGACGCGTAGATTGGAACTTACTAAGTAGTAATGTTTGCAAGCCAAGATGCCAGCTTATACACTGTCTGTGTATTTTCACCAATTCCCTGGCATGACCTTGGCAGGCTGTGGGCTCAGGGCAGTTCAGCAGTCCCTTACAGAGCACTTGCTCCAGCCGCTGTGTTAGGTGCTGACACGGGGAGATGGAGAAGATGATCCCTGCTCTCCAGGTCTGTTCCGGCCACTGCCTATGTCTCTCTTCCCTCAGGCCTCAGGTCTGGCACTTGGCCATAGTTTGCCTGGTCCCGTTCTCAGGATGTTTATGCTGCTGCTTCTTTCCTCAAACAGTTTGGAAGCAGGAACTACGTGTTCTGGGTTTTTTTGCAGTCTCCACAATGCTGATCTCTTATTCGGTCTCAGAGAAGAGGTATAAATGCCCACCCCCGGCCATTTGATTTAGCATTGATTCAGCAGTTATTAATATTTATTGAGCACCTATTCTGTGCCACGCATGGTTATAGGAAACTGGTGACTGCAGCAACAAATAGGACAAATAAGGCCCCTATTTTCACGGAACTTGTATCCCTTGTGGAGAAGACAAATGAATAAACCAATAAGATTATTTCAAATACTGGCAGTGCTATGAAAATAAAAAAATAGTGTGCTAGAATGTGGAGTGGAAGCAATAACTTAGTGGTCAGGAGAGTGGTGTCTGCAGAGGTGAGAGAAAGTGCCAGGTAGAAAGAACGGCAAGTGCTGAGGCTTTTGCAGCAGGGCCTGGCTAAGCATGAGTGTTTCTGGGCTCAGATTTCAAGGTTCCTTCCTTTCCCTGGAGGAGCTCACAGTTCAACGGGCAAGACACTGACATGAATAATTACAGTATAAGGCAGTGGACCAGTGCCGTCTCAGAAGAGGGGCAAAGAGGACTCAAGAACGCTACTGGGTGCTATGGGAAGATGCATGTCTTCCCAGACCATAGCACCCACCATGAAGTGCTTATGGTTCTGAAAGAGAGTAACAGGTAGATGATATCAAAGTTTCAAAGACTATATGCTCCATGCAAAGAGGTCCAGTGAGTTCAGAGCTGGCCTTGTAGTCTAAACCCATTAACAGTAATCACTAGCACTGTTTATCGGAAACTCACCAAGTGCCAGGCACTGTGTAAGCCCTTTGCATGAGTTAGATCTGCCCTTCTCACAAGCCTGTGAGATCAGTAGAACCTGCTGGTTGGTGAGATGCATGGCTGCTCTCTGTGCACCAGCCCTGCCCTCCTCTACTTCCAGCTCAGAGAAGACGGTAGTTAGTTATCCCTAAGCCTAGCCCCAGCAGCCAGCTCAGGCCCTGAGAAGTCATGGGGGTTCTTGAATCAGCCCTTGCTCTGAAACACAGGTTTGCCGGTTTTTCCTGCTGTCGACTAAAGAACAAAATGCATGTGTTAGACATTCCTGATTTCTCCAAACCTTATTTCCAAAGGCATCGTGTCCTAACCAAGGAGAACTTGTTTTGGGTTGTTTTGTGCTGCCATTAGCACTTTGGTCTTGGCAGTTCTCCTAATGTGGCAGGTTGGTGGCAGCATTTTTATCCCTGTTCTGCTGAAGGAGAGACTTGGTACACAAAAAGGGAAGCGATGACTGAAAGGTCACTGCTTGCATCAGGAGCCAAGCCAGGAATAGAAGGCGACTGTCCATGCTCCAGGCTTAATGGTGTCATTTGTAATATCCAGTGAGCCGACTCATCTCTCAATTGCGCAGGACCATCTCTGAGTTCTGTGGACCTCAGGAGCTGGAAGCTGTGAGAAAAATTGGTTCAAAACATTATGAATCTTCCCAGGCTCCCCCAAGCTCTCAGAACCAAGTCCCTTTCCATCAGCTCCCAGGACACAGGAACTTCAAGATCTGGTCAGCTTCTCTAGGCCCCTCTCGGGCTGGGCCCCCACGTACTCCCTTAGCTCCAGTCATTCTGGATGAGCGGCAGTTCCCAAAATACCCTGTGCTCTTCTCACCTCTGTGCTGGTCTTTTAGGATGTGTCTGCCTGCCTCAAATGCCATTCCCTCTTCATCAGGTTAATTCTTACATGCCTTTCAAAGCTCCCTGGAAGCATCCAGAGCCGACCTGACACCTGCCTTCCTCCCTGCTGCCCTCTGTGCCTCCTCCGTGCTTCCCAGCACATCACATGGTCTTTGTGCCTCCCCAGCATTTCATGCTTGGTGTTTACAAGGCTGTTGCTCCCATAGATTGGACACTTTTTGGAGACAGGGATCATATCTTACTGGACATTATCTTCCTGGGGTCCAGTGTGAAGCTTACACATAGAGGTAAGATACCCAGTGAATGTGGATTAAATTTGTCTTAGATGACTACTCACCTCAGGCCATCTGCATCCATAAACATCCCCCACACCATGAGATCCAGCCTTAGCAAAACATACTGTGATTATGTCCCAGCCCAGGTAGTGGGCATTTTGCTTGCTCTTATTACGGAGGCTGCACGTAGAAAACAACCATGGGGCCATCAGAGAAGGCAACCAGGTTCAGGGTCTATAAGCAGGAGAAACTGAGAGACAATGTCCAAACTTTTGGAGCAAGGTAATTATTTTAAAGCATGTTCAAGCTCCTATCTTGGCTTACTAAATCTTAATGGTACAGAAGACTTAGAGAGCTAGTTTGCAACACTGCTTCAGGGAATGCCAACAGTTCCTTAGAGATGGGGCTTCCGGAAGCCTGGTCCTTATTACCCCTAACTCAACCAGAGAAGCAGTGTTTTATTTGCTGGGCTTCCCCTAAGCTGTCATTTGAAGAAACAATTCTCCAAGAAAGACTGAAAAACCGTGGTCTAGTTAAACCTCCCACCATGACAGCAGCCCTCTCTACAATATCCCCTAGCCACCAGGCAACTATTTGGGAACTTCCAGGGCCTAGGAGCTGTTCACCTGCTAGCTGGTTTGAGTCCTGCTGAGATAGCTCTGAGTGATGACAAGTTCTTCCCCGCCCTGCACTGAGACCTAGCCACCCCTCACTCCTTATCTCACTGGCTTCGTTCTGCCCACCATAGCTGGAGGCCCCCAAAAAAGTCTGTTCACTTTTCTACCTCACAGCCTGTCCCGCTGACGTATAGCAACAGCTCTCAAGTTGCCTTGAAGTCTTTGCAGCAGATTAAACCACCTTCTGTCTTTCCTTATATGACTCAGAACCCCAGCCCCTGCTTATGCAAAGTCAGACCCACCAGTGTCTGCCTCACACTGGGGCCTGGAGCTAAGCCTAAGATGACCTTGTAGGGTAACAGAGTGGATTTAGGGTGGCAGTCCTTTGGAGTGGCCACAGCCCACCTGACAGTCATCTCCCACATTGCTGCCACTCACCAAGGTCACCTTTCTGACCCCTCCACCTTGTCCTTTTCTCACTTTTATCCCAACTCCCACCCTCCACTGTCTCCCCACGATCTGCTGTCAAACATGGCTTTTCCCATCTGGAACTCTGGACTTCAAGGCTTCTATACATATCCCTATTTCTCATCTGCCTGGTTGCAGGCCAGTGTTCCCAAAACATCTTGACTTGAATCTTGACTCTCTTGCCCAGCACCCGTGTCCCTCTTAACTTGTGGTACTCACTTTTGCTTGGTCTTCTACCTCTGCCATGGCAGTGATCAGGTGTACTCTCAAGTGTTTCACTTAACCTCCCCCCGCCAATAAAATCCTTACTTTGGTTTGCAATAGCACCACTGGGTCATTTTTCGCTTTTGGTCCACTGTGAGCCCCACATCACTTTTGCTTTTGCTATTATTCCTACATTTACTGGGTGGCATGAATTCCTATCTTGCATTCATATTTCTTCAACCCACATTTATTCTCCCATGTTGACCTCCCTCTGGCATGGTGGGAAGTAGCTGACAGATCTTATATTTTGCAGGGAAAGAGAGGGAGCAGAGAGGGCTTTTGCTGAGCCTCGCTTGGTACACGACTCCCAGGAGACTCTTGAGATGTTTACTTCCACTACTTAAGTTTCTTCCATTTGATCTTTTTCAACAATACTATCAGGGTAATATTACTCCCATTTTACAAATGAGGACATTGAGAAGACAGCATCAGAGACCCAAAGAGTAAGGTATAAATTAGAATCCCAGGTCTGCCTTTGGATAAGTTACCCAGTCTCTCTCAGCCTTTGTGTTCTCATCTGTAAATTAAAAAAAAAAAAAAAAAAAAAAAAAAAAAAAAAAAGTCCTATCTCAAAAGAAAGGATTAAATGATATGGCATATATTCAGCATTTAGCACTATACTTCACACATTATAAAAGTGCAACATAGTAGCTGCTAGATTAAGTACTTGATATTTTTAAAGCACACATCTCCTATAGTGAAGAGGTAGGATCTGCTTTTGGAACATAGATCTACTTCTAGAACATGTACCTACTTCTAAATACAAGTTTCCTTTGTACTATTCTTCCTGCACTATTGTCATTTCTAGAAATTCTCTTCCACAGATATGAAGAGGCTTGAGCAACAGTTAGCATGACAGAGAGCATGGCAGGAGGCATTTGGGGATCTCAAGACTGGATTCACAAACTGGCAGGTGGGAGCAAGGAGGGGAAGGCTGGGTTAAGCCCAGTCCAGAGCACACGGGTTAGAATGAGCACTATTTATTTTCTTCTGATCACCAGCTGGGTGGACCCAGTGCCCATATCTAGAATAGGGTCAGGAACCAGGTGACTCTTGGAGTTTGGGGCCAAGGTACACCCCATCCCAGGACTCTGGGATCATGACCTGAACCGAAGGCAGACGCTTAACTGACTGAGCCACCCATGTGTCCCAATGGTGGATGGCTTACCTGAGACCAGGTTCCTCCAGATTACAGACCTTTGTTTTCTTAGCATTAGGTGTAACAGTTTAAAGGTTAAAGAGACCAAAGCCCGTAATTTTCCCACCTGGTTGAGCATCAAAAACACCTGAAGAACTTGTCAAAGATGTTTATTCTTAGGCCCCACCATGAAAATATGGATTCTTCTGGTCTGGGGTGAAGCCTGGGAAAAGATTCATTTAAAAAAAAAAAAAAATCTCCCGGTAATTCTGAGGCTTGGTCTGGTTTGGGAACTCCTGCAATAAGTTAGTAATTTTTTTCCTTGAAGAAGTCCCCAGACCAGGCGAAATTATTTTCCCAGTGTCATACAGTGTGTCGGTAGCAACATTCCTTCTCTCTCCTTGTTGCAAATTTTCTCTCCACTTTGGTTCTAGGCAGCCCACCTGTAAAATATCTGAGAAACAAGGGTTTGTTTATTGTCTGCCTTTATGCAGTATTTCTGGGATGAGACTAGCTCTTCCTAGCATGTCCCAGGTAAGGACTGTGAAGGATAACAGAGAAAAGCAGAGGCCTTCCCAGACTCTCGGAGTCCACACTGCTTCCTTGTCTGATTGTAAGAGCTAAGAATTCCCCAGTTTATCATGCCTGGAGCCAAATGCTGGATTATCTGTGCCCAGCCCCTGTAGCTACACAGAGAATTGTATGTTGCCTGCGCAGGCCAAAGCTCTCCATCCATCCTGTACACATTTGCTCTTGCCTGTGGTGAGGAAGCAGAGGCAGATGATGTATGGAAGCTGGGCAGGCATGGGGGATGGATGGGAACTCAGCTGTGGAGCTTGGCTGAGAGACTCACACCCCATTGGAGCTGGGATTGATTAACTGGAACTTTCTCGCCCTTCTCGGTTTATCTCAGGCCAGCAGCCTGCTCTGGGTCCTCTGATCATCCCTGTGGAGAGGGAATTGCTGTCAAGGTCAGGGAAGCTGGGTATCTCAGTGATGGTCTACCATGTACCTTCTTCCCAGAGGCAGAGACCCTCCACTCTAGAAACCAAGGGACCCTCAGATAGCTTTCTGTTCCTGAACCCCTTCTCTCTGTGTTTGGTTTCCTTCTTGTGTCTTTCTCCTTTTCTACCTGCAACTCACCCTGACAGCTTTCTTTCTTGGATGCCATCTGTAGAATGTATGGAATATGACCTGTACTAGCAGATTTTGCAAGGGTATCAAAAGAATGAGTGAGAACTCTAAGGTGGTGTCAGGGTTACTGAGGATGGTGGGTGAACTTAATGCTGTTAACTGCTTCGACATGGATCCAGGTACAGGTGTTTGTGTTATCATCTATTTTCCCAGGAGACCATTTTTTTAGAAAAGTGTGTAGCCCCCCTTTCAAGCTGATTGGTTCTCCTTTCCCTGACTTAGCAGGTGGGTCATATGAGATAGCTGTTAAACTGTGCATCTGCTAAGTGCTCAGTGTGGGGTGGGGCATGGGGGGAAGGAAGAGGGGGATGAGGGTGGACCCGTGACTGGAGTTCAGAGGCCTCGGTTTGAGTTCACCTTTTGGAGCCAGTCCTAGCTTCCTGGGGTTGTTATAGGACTCAGAAGTGACCAGAGTGGTGAGAGCACTTTGTAAACCAAAACGTACCTTACAACTGTCAGTAGTTGCTACAGGACCCAGGGGAGGAGGTAAAATAAGTAACAGCCCACTTTTCAGGATTTCCTGTCCAAAAGGAGAAGACGGTCTCATGGGCCTCACCAGGGAGAGGATCTGCAGAGCACTAAGAACTTTCTGTGCCAAGGGCTCCCCCATGAGGAGGATTGGTTCCAGGCAGCTGGTGTGTGGAAGGAGACTCCGCTGGAAGAAAAGAGCACACCCTGATCTCCCTTTGCCTTGGGCAAAGCAGCACTCCTCCAGTTGCTTCTTGAAAAGCCCTAAACTCAACACCGCCCCAACTCACACCCCGCCCCGCTGAGCTGGAGGACAACTGCGGGAAGTCACAAGCCCTGCTGGCGGGGAACTCAGGCTGCACAGAGGCGGCCCCCACCCACTGCCTGACCACTTGGCTTTCTGGCTGGGAGGGGCTGCAGTGTTCCCTCCTCCTGGGAAATGAAGCCAAGATGGGGACCTCGGGGTTCTCCCAGAGAGAACTATAAGGCAAGAGTGCGGGGTGTCATCCTAACATGTCCAGTGCCTTCTTTCCTCCTTGGTATAACTTCTTTTTCTCTTGTCCACGCCTCCGTCCCTCCCTGTAGAGGGAAGAACAATTTAACAGCTCTAGAGAGACAAACCTCCCTCCCTTCCAGGGTCAATGAGGAGAAGGAATAAGAAAATGCATCTCAAGCACAGGTATATAAAAGGCTTTTATTGTCCTTATTTATCTTTGGGCCCATCCCTTTCATTCCCTGTGCCTCATTTTCCCCATTTATTCTGAGGAAGTTAAACAAAGTGATGATAGTCACTGGATCCTTCCCCTTTAAGAGTTAACCCTTTTATGACCTATTGCATGTAAAGATCTTCTGTAGCCGCAGGTTTTTTGTTTTGTTTTGTTTTGTTTTGTTTCAAAGTAAGCTCTATACCTAGAGTAGGGCTTGAACTCTCCACCCTGAGATCAAGAGTCACATGCTCTACTGAGCCAGCCAGATGCCCCAGTGCAGCCTCAGTTTTATGAGCTGTGAAGTAGGATACCTGGGCCTAGTAGAAAATCCTTAGAAGACTGAGGCTTTTATCATCACCCACAAAGCAAGACAAGGTCTGCGTGAGGGCCACATACAGTGCCTGCATCTAGTGACCCTGCAGTAAATACCTACAGGATGAAGGAGTAAATGAACAAATGAACCAGACAGGCATACTGTTTTAACTCTACACGCTGTCTCCACAAGATGTTGAAGCTATACTTATTTACTACCATTATTACTAGAAGACATCACCCTACCCTCTGAGAGGCCCTCCAGCTTTGCTCCCCCACCCCCGCCAGAGATGATACAGGGAACAGGAAGAGGTGGTCTTACTCTGTTTGGGCTGCTATAACAGAATGCCGCAGACTGCGTGGCGACAGACAAGTATTTTTCACAGTTGTGGAGTCTGGGCAGTCAAAGTCAAGATGTCCATGGTTTCAGTGTCTGGTGAGGACCTGCTTCCTAGCTCACAGATGGCCATTTTTTTGCTGTATCTGCACATGGTAGAAGAGGCAAGGGTATTCTGTAGGGTCTCTTTCATAAGGTCACTAATCTCATTCCTGAGGGCACCATCCTCATGGCCTCATGGCCTCCTAAAGGCCCCACCTCCAAATACCATCATACTGGGGATTAGGTTTCAACATATGAATTTGCAGGGGAGGGATATAAGCATTCAGTCTCTAGCAGATGTTCTCAAACCTCAGTCTTCTGAATGAACATCACTGGAGAGCTTGCTAAGTAGCGGATTCCAGGACCCATCCCAGAGATCCTGAAACAAAATCGCTGTGAGAGATGCCTAGAAACCTGTCCTTGTGTGGTTTCACTTTTAAACTTACTGTTAACAACTTTCTTATTATTGTTAATAAGTAAATACTTATTATTTAAGGAATAAGGGTTTAAGATATTTATTTAAGATATTTATTATTTAAATAATAATATTATTATTAAGCTTACTTCTTATTGTTAATAAGTTTGAATTTATTATTGAAGTATTAAAATGTATACAGAAGTAGAGCCAACAGTGTGATAAATCCCAAGTCCCTGTGACTCAGCATAAAAATTTTTCAACACATAACAATCTGGTTTCATATATACCCTCACCCACTTTCCCTCCAAATCCTGGACATCGTATTGTTTCATCCATACATACTTCTGTTTATATTTCTAAAAGACAAGTACTTAAAAAAAATCCTGAAGTAAGTAACAACAATTCCTTAATATTATCAAAAGTACAGTCATCCAAATTTCCTCAACTGCTTCATAAAATTTTTTATAGTTTTATATATTTGTTCATATCAGGATCCAGAGAAGATCCATACCTTGCAACTGATAAGAATTTTTGGTCACTTTTTTTTTTTTTTTTAAGATTTTATTTGTTTACTTGAGAGAGAGACAGTGAGAGAGAGCATGAATGAGGAGAAGGTCAGAGAGAGAAGCAGACTCCCCATGGAGCTGGGAGTCCGATGCGGGACTCGATCCCGGGACTCCAGGATCATGACCTGAGCCGAAGGCAGTCGTCCAACCAACTGAGCCACCCAGGAGTCCCGTGGTCACTTTAAAAAAAACATTTTTTTTTAACAATTTTGGACCACATAGGAGTTGCAAAAATGATAGTGTTCTCATGTACCCATCCCTCAGGTTTCCCCAGTGACAACATCTTACATAATCATACTAAGGGTCACAACCAGGAAACCGACATTAGTATAATGTTATTAAAACTATAGACTTTAGGGGTGCCTGGGTGGGTAGTCGGTTGAGCAGCTTACTCTTAATTTTGCCTCATGGCCTTGATCTCAGGATCCTGAGCTCCAGCCCTATGTCTGGCTCCATGCTCAGCATGCAGTCTGCTTGATATTCTCTCCCTCTGCACCTCCCATCCCCCTCTCAAATAAAATAAATAAAATCTTGGGGTGCCTGGGTGGCTCAGTGGGTTAAAGCCTTTGCCTTTGGCTCAGGTCATGATCCCAGTGTCCTGGGATAGAGCCCCACATAGCGCTCTCTGCTCAGCAGGGAGCCTGCTCCCTCCTCTCTCTCTGCCAGCTTCTCTGCCTACTTGTGATCTCTGTCTGTCAAATAAATAAAATATTTTTTAAAATAAATAAAATCTTTAAAAAAAAACTACAGTCTTTATGTGGATTTCACCAGTTTTTATATCCCCTCCTTTTTCTTTTTCTTTTTTTTTTTGTATATATTTCTATGAAATTTTACAACATATATAGGTTTATGGACCCATAATCAGGACACAGACCTGTGACCCAGAGAAAGTCCCTGTGCTCTGTCTTTATAGTCACACTCTCCTCCCCAACCCTAACTCTAGCAATGACTGAGTTGCTAGAGCCAACTAGGGATGGAGAGAACTTCCTGCGCAGGCTGTGGGGTAGGCTCTATGGAAGGCTGAGCCTGGGACACTGGTGAACAACCCCCCCCCGCCTTTACTTTCACCTCCGCTAATTAACTGGGAACTAACCCCAGTGGTTGGAGGGTGCACACTTAGGGGAGGGGGCGGTGTCTACCAGAGCCCTGTTGGGGGTCAGGGCAGAAAGTGGTGACATTGCCCTAAGGCCTTTCTGCACACACTCTGACTCCCACTCCAAGGGTGGGTGGGGAGCCTGGAGGGAGGAGCACACTGGAGCACAGGCAGGCTATGTGGTTGGACAGCTCAGTTGTTCTCCCGTTGCCTGGATCTCTGCCCCCTGCCTCCCAGGACCACAGGGACCAGTGCAATCCCTCTTCTGTATATGAGCCTGCTGGTTGCTTGAAGGCAGCACCCCCCCACACACAAAAGACTGGCTATAGTTTTCTGCAGTTTACCAGGCCTATCACTTCCGACCCTCACAGCTCTTCTGTGGAGCGTGCATTATTGTTGTTTCTATTTTACAGAAGGAGAACTAAATAGACTCAGAGAGAAGAAATATATTGTCCAGAGTCACACAGAATTTTAACCTAAATCCTTTTCAACCTTGTCTTCCCCTGTCACATTCCCTTGAACCTTGTCTTCCTCAAGCTAAAGGAAGTCAGCTCAATTCCTCTTACTGCCTTGACATATCCCTCACTTTTTCCTCACTGTGCCAGGATGAAAGACTCAGGATGAGAGATCTTGCCGTCTGGGCGGGGAGGGGCAGAAGCCAAAATAGAAGCTTGTTCTTGGGAGAGTGAGGCAAGATTGGTGCCATCAGGCTATAGAAGCTGCCAGATGCCTGGTGGGGTGAGGAAGGGGGGGGGTGTAAACAGTAGTTCATTCTGGGAGGAGTGTGCAAATGAGGGGGCGTTTCCTGGCACAGGAGGGTGGGGGAGTCCCCAGGGAGAGGTCACTCCTTATCAGCAGACTTACTGGGTACAGGCCTATGGGAGCAAGAGCAGGAAGTTGGTCCTAAAAAGGCATTTGGAATGGTGTGGCTGGAAGATACTTTGTGGTACAAATGGGGAAAGTAGGTTTTCCCAGACACAGAGAGGGGCAGAGACTTTCCCAGACACACAGCAGGGCAGGTGCCTAGGTCTAGCCACAACCCAGCTGCCACCCAGAGTTAGATGAACCGCAGGCTCAGGCTGTGCAGTAGAAGAGAGAATGTCCTCACCTTGGTCCTGGATGGCTCCCACCACTCTTCAGAGACAGGGCCTTATTTGAGCCACTTACACTCAGGACACAGTGACAGGGACCAGTGCCTGTCCTGTAAAGAGGGTAGGAAGGCTGAGCCTGGGACACTGGTGAACAACCCCCCACGCCCCCCCCCCCCCCCCTTTACTTTCACCTCCGCTAACTAACTGGGAACTAACCCTAGTGGTTGGAGGGTGTGCACTTAGGGGAGGGGCTTACATGTCCGCCATCAGAGAGGGTCACACAGCTAATATGTGGTATAGCCAGGACCTTGTCCTCCAGGGTCTGGGTCTTAGTGCCTGCAAAGCCTCCAGGAAGAACACAGTCTCTCTAGCCCAGAGCCAGAGGAAGAGGGTACAGATGTTTGAGGGATCTGGGGTCAGCTCTGGCTTCTCCCAACTCTTCCATCTGCCTCCCATCCCACCTGCCAGCCTGTCAGCTTGTGTTAAGGCAGACACCAGGGAGCTCTGCGGATGAGCTGGGAACTTCTGAAGTGCCTTCAGAATGGATCATTTCTATTTCCCACAACCTAAGAGTCTGTGCTTTTCACTCTTCACCAGGCAAACTCCTTCCCATCCTATAAAACCCAGCTCAGAGGCACAGCAAATAACCATGTACAAAGCCACAGAGGGAGTCACATCACATTCCAAAGAATCTTACCGTGATCTCCAACCACAATGCAATATAATTAGAAGTCAACAAGAAAAATATAAACCTCCCATAGACTGAGAAACTAAAACCACACTTCCAAATCATCTATGAGTTTTAAGAGGAAATGACAATGAAATTTCAAAATATTTAGAACTGAATGATAAGGAAAGCATAGCAGTTTCTGTTTCCTTTGTGGAGTCACTGTCTCTGGGCCCATGTACCAAGCATTTATCTTCCGTTGCCTCTCCAGCTACACTCTGTACACTCTGCACCCTCCTCCCTCCAGCTCCAGCTCTAGGCCCCGGAATGCGCACCTCTATGGGCTGCATAGACAGTCTCTGGCCCAGGGCTTCCATAGGATTTATCACCCGTCTTTTCCACCAGGATTGCTCTGAGCTGGGTATGCCGGTCAAACAGGCCACAGCTCCAGTCAGTAGCCCCCTGCTTGTACCTCCCAGCTTCACTCCCTCCCAGCACCCCTTCACTAGGGATGACAGCTTCGGCCTGGGGTAGATAACAAAGGAATGCTCTTGCTAGCCCTTCAGTGATATGCCAACCCTGTGGTTTCCCTGCACCCCGACTCCACCTCTAAATAGTGCTTTCTTTAAACTCTCCCCAAAGGGCCCAATTTGAGTGTTCCATGTGCTTCCTGTGGCTAACCCCATGCACACAAAGTGCTCGCCAGCAGTCCCTAACCGTCCTCTCACCGAGATGAGAACACGGTTCTGTGCCGGTTTTGTGATGACTGAGCTCTGACCTGGTGTTATCTCTCTCTGTGTGTTGTCCCTACCACTAACTTGTCGGCACCTGAGGTCAACAACAGGGTCAGCTTCACCACCTGTTCCTCTTTCAGGGCACAGAAAGGGTATTGATTAGGATAGCAAACAGATGAAGGACTAGATTAGAATTCCTTCTGCATACACAAGAGCATGTAATTATTCACTTTCAGGGGATTTGGGACAGAGTGAAGACTCAGACATCAGAAAAAAAAAAGAGAGAGAGAGAGAAAAAAAAAAAACTGGACTTTAGACTGGGGCAAAAAACTAGGTGCTTAACAAAAGAATGAATCTTCAGTTCTATGAGCTGAGATTCCTAGGGATTCAGTCTATTCTCATAACATCAAGCAAACAAAAGATCCAGACACAAGAAGAGCCCAGTGGGGACATCAGTGCAATAGTAAATGTCTACCCTCCCCCCACTCCACACCTGCTCACCTTCTGCAGCCTTCCAGAGTGACTTCTGTAGCCTGTCTCTCTGCCTTGGTCCTCCCACCCTAGAAAGCCTCTAATCTTCCCTCCCATCCCAGGACAGAATCAGCCAACTGATCTCTGGGCCTAGGGGCTATCCTGACTTGAGTACTGGTTTGGGATGTCTGTCTGCCCCCAGGGGAGGAACCTAAACTGAAAAAAGAGAGCAGATCGGGTCTTAAAGGTTTGGATTTCAGAAGAAAGGCGGTAAATAAGATATTCCAAACCGGGCAGACCTAGAACAAAGGTCTCATCAGGGGAAATGGGGTGACTTTGGTGAGGAGAATCTGCCCAACCTGAGCGAAGACCCCAGCCCTGGCCAGGTGAAAGTCTGTCACCTGAGCACTCTTCAGGGCCAGTCCCTTCAGTGCTGGGTGAGGAGCTCAGCTTGTGTTTCCCAAAGCCTTCATGTACCCAACAAATTGACATTAAGGGCCTGTTATGTGCCAGGCACTAGGCCAGGATCTGAGGGTATGGGAGTGGAGAGGGCAGCCCTGATCCCTGATTGAGCTCAGACACAAATGGGCCACAGATTATCCTAGGAGGACAAGGAAACCACCATTATTTAGCAGCCCCTTTGCTTCTGCTCCACACAGGGACTGGATCTGTTCCCATTTTACAGTCGAGGAAGCTGAGGCTGCCTCTGTGTCAAAGTCCGAGGAAATACAGCCAGAGCCCGCTGCTCAGTCAGTCCTTTGCCCAGAGGGAAGCTGGGAGCACGCTTCGGACTTTCCGGAAAGGCGGGAGTGCGTCTGTGCACTGGGAGGGGGTCCCCTTTCCCCGCCCCTTCCCCGCCGGGAGGCCGAGGCGCTGCCGGGGCCGGGAGGGCGGGGGCGGAGCCGGCGACGCCGCGGGGGCGGAGGGCGACCGCGGCCCGGCCGGGCGCGCAAGAGGGCAGGCGGACAAGAGAGAGAACCGGCCCAGCCGGAGGACCAGAGGAGAAGGCGACCCGGCGCGCCGAGGATGTGACCCTGCGGCCAGAGGAGGACCGAGGTGGTCCCGGTGAGTGAGAGCGCCCGCGCCCCCGCCGGCGCACGGCCCAGCTTCGCTGCCACTTTCATTTCTGCGGCTGTCCCGGCGTGGCTCCGTCCGGAGGCGACCCCCGCCCCAAGGCAGGCTGGCCGCGGCGCTCGGTCCGGGGTCCGAGGCTCCGAGCTCCGAAAGTCCGGGTTGGGGGTGGCGGAGTTGGAGGGGGGCGTGTCTTCGGGAGCGGAAACGTCAGGTCTGCGCCTCTGGGTCCTATCACCGGTCTGTCCCGGCAGCTGGGCGAGTGGGGGTCAGGGCGTCCGGGGACGGCCTAGGGGTGGACGCGGGGGACCGAGCGCCGCTGGACAGAGTCCCGTCTCTACTTTGCTCTTGGACCTCTGCCCTCAGGGCGCACGCGCACACTCAAGTCGCGTAGGCAGAGGCTGCATTCTTGGTTCAAACTGGGGCCAGACCTCTGCCAAGATCCTGGGCCAGGCCTGGGGAGCGGCAGGTGTGGCCCTGGAGGAGGGGTGGGGGGCTAAATGTCAGAAACAGGCAGGGCTACTCTGGTCTTCATTTGGGAAACCCAGATGCCTACCCAGGGAGTGAGCCATCCCTGGGCACTTTAGGAGTATAAGGATACCCAGAGTTAGGAAAGGGGCGGGGCTAAGAGGCTGAAATGGCCCTAGTTTGGGGAGGGAACAGAGGTTTTTTGAGGGAAGGAAACCCAAATAAGGGCATGGGAGTGGAAAGCGAAGAAACAAGTGGCAAGTTGTTTGTAGAGATTACCCCCTCCACTTCCTGAAGCTTGGGGAAAGACCCAGGGCAAAGACCCAGGTCTTGAAATTCTGTAGCCAGATGGTGGGAGTCTAGCTCACTGGTCAGGACACTCAGGGTGCTGTGGGGGGGTTGGGGGAGGTTCAGCATGTGAGGGAACAGGAATTAGGTTGGTCTAATTGGTGGGAACATGCTTCCCCTTTCCAGTCACTTCCCTCTTTTCCCCTTACCTCCAACCAGACCAGTGACCAGCCAGCACAAGAAAATGGTCCTTTACTCATTGTGATGGACTGAGCCCCACCTTATCCCAGTTCCCAGTTGTGCCCTTGGAGATCCCCCGCCAGTAACTTGCTTTGTGAATGGTGGCTCCTCAGGAAGAAGGCCTCAGTTTCCCCATCTCTGCAAGAAGTGGGTTAGTTAGTTGATTTCTCAGGGCTCTTGCAACTCTGCAGTTCTGGATTCTAAGCTTTACTTAAACCCTGAGCATCAACTATATGCCAGGCCCTGACCTAGGCTGGAGGCTGGGTGGAGGGGAGGGACAGCAGTGGCCAAAGAGCAGCCTCCCCCGCCCCCCAGGAGAAAGATATCTGGGTTTGGTAGAGGGGGCTGTGGGAGGAGATAACGTTCAACCCCACCATGTATAGTCAGACAAAGAGACCAGTGTGACAAAACACACAGTGGCAGGAGGGTGGGGATAGGTTCAGGGATCACGCAACAAGCAACAGCACTGAGCTGGTGGAGAGGGGGCTCTTGGAGGAGGGAAGTGGGCAGGAAAGATAGGGTGAGGTGATGATTATTGGTAACTGTCCCTAAAGGGGGCTATGCAAAGGAGGAGAACCAGGAACCCCACCGAACCACACAGTGGGAGTGGTTTTGGAAGCACCCGCCCCAAGCAGAGTTTGGAATACAGGTGGTATATGAAGTGTGGAAATCTCCTCTGGGGTCAGGAAATTCAGCCTCCACACTGGGGACTTCTCTGAGTAGAAGTCAAGGATCAAGGAATGGATGAGATGACATTCCACATATTTGAGGGATCTTTTCAAGAGAACAAGATCCTGCCAGGAGACCTGCCCCTGCTCTCCAAACACCTCTCATTTACTTGACCATTCCCATCCTGGCCTGCCTGTTATGGATACAGGGAAGATTCCTTGTTCCAGACTTCTCCTCTGGCCTTACTTGTTGTCTGACATGACACCTCCTTCCAACTGTCGCCTCATTCCTTCCCCTCCATCCTGCCCCAGCATTATAAGAGATGTGAGAAGGTTAAGTGCTCCTCTGTCAGCTCTGAAGTTAAGACAAGGCTTTGTTTGTGGTTGTATCAGCCTCAGTTTAGGGCTAGAGTCAGGACTCAGATTGGCCGGGGTCAGGGCCAGGTCAGAGGTCAGCTGGGAGTCATAGCTCAATACTTAGCCTACAACTCAGCCTTAGCCCTCTGTCTGTGGCTAAATTCTGGCCTCAGCGGGTCCTGGGTCCACCTTTCCCAAGGGCTCACACACCCACAGGGGAGGTGAGATGACTACCACATGAGTCCCAGAAAACTGGCCTCTATCTGCCTGACCCAGGACATTGTATGGGTCAGACTCGTGCTTGCTCTGGTGGTCACCCGGCCTTGGTAGAGCTGAGACTAGAATCCAGGACTCCTGCCTCCAAGCCTGAAGCTCTGACTGCTGTTCCAAAGTCTGTTCTGAGTCTGGGATCCCTCCATCTGAGAGGCAAAACAGATTTTTCTGAATTCTAGAAAGGCCCAGCTGGGTAGATCTGACTGCATTCTCCTACCTCCCCATGTCAGGTGCGTCGTCAGTACTCACAGAACATGTACTGTCCAGAGCAGGGGGAGAGGCCACTGGCTTATTCTGGTTTGGGGCTGGAGGAGGCTGGCTTTGTGGGGAAGGATCTCTAGCCACTGTCAGAGGAAGTGGCCCCCATCTGGACCTGCCACCTCCCCCTCTCTTCCAGGGCCTGTAGCCACACTCAAAGTTCACCCAGCTGGCCCTATGAGGGCCCTTTCCTCTTTCAGGGTAATAAAAGGAAAGTACATTTTTGGTAGAAAAGTCCCTCCTGCTCCCTGGGAATCCCCGGTGTCCGGATGGACTACGGGATATCCCAGAGGAAGCTGAAGGCGGGGCCTTGCCCCTACACAGACCCCCAGCACAATGCAGCCAGGCTCTCCCACGCTGCCATGGGGCAGCCCCGGGGGCGTTTCATCCAGGTTCCCACCTACTGGTGGCCTGCAGGAAGCCTCCCCACACCTCTCCAGTGGGCGACAAGAAGTCAGATGAGCACCTGTTTGGATCCCAGGCCCAGACCTCTGTGAGATGCAGCAAGAGGGGAGAGGAAACAACATGAGACAGGAGAGCTGAGGCCACTTGGCAGGGGGAGCAAGGGTAGCCTGGAGACAGGGCAGGAGCCCTGGCCCTGGGGATGGGGAGGGTTTAAACTCCAGGCAAAGGCTTTAGAGACAGGCCCAAAGCTGAGGGCATGAGGGAAATGATGTGTCAGGGAGTCAAAGCTTTTCCGTGAAGACCTGACCACCAAGCTCCCTCTGTGCCCTTGGCCCTGGCAGGCCATCCACAGGTTCCACCCCTGGACACCTGGCCAGCCGCCCAGCCCAGCCATGGCACTGTGCCTGAAGCAGGTGTTCGCCAAGGACAAGACATTCCGGCCTCGGAAGCGCTTTGAGCCCGGCACACAGCGCTTCGAGCTATATAAGAAGGCGCAAGCATCACTCAAGTCGGGGCTGGACCTGCGCAGTGTGGTGAGGCTGCCACCAGGGGAGAACATCGAGGACTGGATCGCTGTGCATGTGGTGGACTTCTTCAACCGCATCAACCTCATCTACGGCACCATGGCCGAGCGCTGCAGCGAAAGCAGCTGCCCGGTCATGGCCGGCGGGCCCCGCTATGAGTACCGCTGGCAGGACGAGCGCCAGTACCGGCGGCCCGCCAAGCTCTCGGCGCCGCGCTACATGGCCTTGCTCATGGACTGGATTGAGGGCCTCATCAATGACGAGGACGTCTTCCCCACTCGTGTCGGTGAGTAACGACCCCGCCCAGCAGGCAAGTCAGGCCCGGCCAGGGAGGGAGGGAGCCCCCAGAGCCCATTCTACAGATGAGGCGTTTAGTTTGCCATAGCAGTTCTGTAAGGGGTTGGGGTTGGGGGGCAGTTATGATTTTCATCCCCATTTTGTAGAAGAGGCAGCTGATCCTCAGGGAGGTTCAGTGTCTGCTCAAGATGGGGCATCTTGAGCTGGGACTGCCTGACTCAAAGCTTGGGACTCTTCTTATCAAAAGCTTAAATGTCCCTCCGGGAGCCACCCTGGCCAAGACCACTGTGATTCTTGGAACCTTCTTGAAGAGATGCATCTAGGTGCTCCTAGCCCATCACCCTGCCTGGGCTGACTGACTTGCAACCTCCTCTTAGTTCTGACTCTTCCCTCCAGGAAAGAGAAGGGGGTGGGGATTGGGAGGGCCCGATTAGATCTCTATCTCAGAGGAGTCTGAGGGCAGAATTTTTCCTTGTTAGGCTCACGCCATAGGGCCTTTCCTTATCTCAGCTGGACAGCCTGGTGAGGGTGGCGAGAGGGGCTGAGTGATGTCACACCAGCCTGGTTTCCCCATCCCAGGGCAGCAAGAGCAGGTGTGGGCCCAGGAGCTGAGCAGGCATGACACCGTATCCATCACAGCATCGTCACCCCCACCTGGCCCCCTGCTCCTCCGTGTTAAGGCTACAGGACTCAGAGACGGGTGGGGCAGGGTGGGCAAGCCCAGAGGGGAAAAGTCTGAATTCTGAGGGAGGCTGGGAACTGAGTCACAGTTCAGTGCTCACAGCCCCTCCCCATCTGGGGCCTGCCATTTCCTGCACTACCAGGCCTGACAGTGGGCATCCGCCTTTCACACAGGAGGAACCGAGGCCAACAGAGGGACAGTGCACTGAATCAGTGATTCAGAACTGCACCTCAGATCTCTTGGGGTCCGGGCCCCCAAGTCTAGGTGGTCAGGACAAGTCTGAGGATCCTGGACTGGGCCTGTAAGAGCTCACAAGGAAGCCGGGCTCCACCCCACCTGAGAGCTGTGAGGCCTTGTGTGAAGCAGGGTGAACCAGTGTGGGCCCTTGTCTGGGCTCTTATTCCCTTCTAGCCTTAACCCCAGGCCTAGGACACCCCAAGTGTCCGTGCCTTAACCCTGAGGATGGCTTTGCCATAGCAGAGTAAAAGGTATAGTCACCAAGATCTCTACCCTGAGTGCAGGGGACTGCAGAAATGGTGTCTTTTTCACAGATGCTGGAGCTTCTCCCAGGTGGGGCAGGGGCTGTGGCGTTTATCTCTGCAAGTAATCCTGCCTCCAGTCTGTACTAATTCCTAGTATGGCCTTGGGCCAGTGGAGTCACCATCATGCCTAGAGGGCTTCCGTACCCATATCATAGGAGGCAAAAGATGCAGAGGACCCAGCACAGGGCCCAGATCAAAGATGGAAGGCTCTTTGTATTATTGAATAGTTAAAGCGATGAGAGGTATCTGAACTACTTCTTGAGGATTTTGTTATTCTCAAGATGGGGAATTTGGGGACTGCTGCATGAATGGTATGAAGAGGAAGGAGTTGGGGTGGGGCTGGCTGAGGAGGTTGGGGTCAGATCATGAAAGGCTTTGAGCAGGTACCATGCCATGAAGTTAGAACTTAATCCCAAAGACCTGTGTTTTTAAAAATGGACCAGAGGTGTTGATAAACTCTCCTTGGAATTATATCCAGGATATCACAGGGCAGCACCTATAGACACACATATTTCTGTGGGGAATCTGGGCATAACTAATGTTGCAGTCGAAGAAAGCTTGGTCAGTGACCCCCGTATGATTGCAGGGTCTGGCCCCAGGTGATGGGAAAATTGGGAGATGATTCGTAGTTCAAAGGGGAAAGGCATAGTGGGATCTGTGCTTTTAGAGGGGAAGCAGGGAGAAAGGGGACCCTGATCTTTCTGTCCCCTGGAGGGAACTAACCATCCTGGGTGAAGGGTGCCTGTGGCAGGAAGGGCAGGTTGGGCAGCGGTTCATTCCTAGGCTGCTGATGCCCCCACTTCTGCCTGTTCCCACCTCCTAGGAGTTCCCTTCCCCAAGAACTTCCAGCAGGTCTGCACCAAGATCCTGACCCGCCTCTTCCGGGTCTTTGTCCATGTCTACATCCACCACTTCGACAGCATCCTCAGCATGGGGGCCGAAGCACATGTCAACACCTGCTACAAGCACTTCTACTACTTCATCCGAGAGTTCAGCCTGGTGGACCAGAGGGAGCTGGAGCCGCTGGTGAGGCCAGGCCCCTGCTGCCCTCCCCTCCTTCCCAGGGCTAGCCACCAAGTTTTCAGATCCAAAGGCTACCTACTTTCAAAAACCCAATACCCACATAGATAAATTAGGGGAAGGCAATTCACGGAACCATGGATTCTGTACTTTATTTATTTTTTTTTAAGATTTTATTAACAGAGAGAGAGATCACAAATAGACAGAGAGGCAGG
This sequence comes from Mustela putorius furo, assembly GCF_011764305.1. NCBI lineage: Eukaryota > Metazoa > Chordata > Mammalia > Carnivora > Mustelidae > Mustela > Mustela putorius. The sequence goes on along the minus strand of NW_025422005.1, from coordinate 36,372,396 downwards.
CAGAGAGAGAGGGGGAAGCAGGCTCCCCGCTGAGCAGAGAACCTGATGTGGGGCTTGATCCCAGGACCCTGGGATCATGACCTGAGCCGCAGGCAGAGGCTTTAACCCACTTAGCCACCCAGGCGCCCTAATTCTGTACTTTAATAGAGAATTCATTCTAGTCTCCATTTATAGACTCAGATCTGCATCCTGGGGTTGGGGTGGGGGAGGGCAGGAAGGGGCTGGATTCAGGCAGAACAGCCAGGCCTCAGGGTTTGGGAAGGGGCTGCCTGGTAGAACTCTGACTGAGCCCTACCTACCTTCTGTTTCTGCAGAGGGAGATGACAGAGCGGATCTGTCACTGAGCCCAAGCCTGGAGTTGTTGCCTGTCCTGTGGATCATCAGAACACAGAGTAGCTGGGGAGAAGACCCTCAGGAATCTGGTGGCAGAGGAACCTGAAGTCCCTGGGACCCCTCTGCACACACCAAGCCGCTGGACTTGTGGTTCTCAGGAGTCTACCCATATGCTCCCTGACTGCTTATGAATGGAGGAGGAGGGGCAGAAGAAAAAGGACAGAAGGAGCTGCACCTCCAGATGAAGTCTAAGGGTGGGATGGGTTGGGTTTCTGCCCCGGTACTTGACCCTTCCTTGGCGGTTCCCATGCCAGTGTGGGGCATGTGGGTGTGGCTGAGCAATAGTGAGAAAGGTACAAGAGCGTAAGCACACTGTGTGTGAGTAAGCGCAGATGACTCTGTGTGAGTGTGTGAGAGCATGTGATTTTCATTGTGGGATGTGGCTGTAAGAGCCAGCTGCTTTAGACCCTCCCTGGCACATACTAGACCTTCCATAAATGTGAGGTAAGTAGAAGAATGGAGGGAAGGAGGGGTTAGGACCACCAGACAGTGACCACTGTGCAAGGGATGGCAGGTCAGTGGTCTGGCCATGTGTGTGAGTGCACAAAATATGATTGTAGATGTAGCTCTCTATTTGAACCTTCAGGCTACCAGCTTCCGTAAGCATGAGTTCTGGGGAGCTGTGGGGATGTAAGAAAGGAGTCCTGCCCTGAGTACCTAAACCCTTGGCCCCCTACAGACAGAGGTTCTGATCTGCTTAGCCAGAGATGCCCAGGAACTGTTATTTTACTCACCCCTTTGCCTCCAGGAAAGCCTGATTATAGACAGCCTCCAGAGGGCTGGGGATGATCCCTCATGCCCACATAGGTCCTCTGGTCCTTAAATTGGGAATCATACACTCCAGTCTAGCTCCCAGAATCTGTAGACTTGGCTCTCAGGATCTGAAGCCCAGTGCAAGATAATCCCCTAGCCCAAGAAGCTAGAGGAACTTGAATTCGGAAACCCTGGAGACTTGTATCCCATCCTCGGACAGGGAAGATGTATTGCTAGCGAATGGACTCTTCCAGGCTTGGAAAGCCCCTTATCTTGCAAGGACCTGCCTCCTCCCCGAGCCATCCCCCCATCCCCGAGACATTCCAGCTGGTCGGACAGCTTTCCACAGAGAACATGGGATGTTCATTTGACACTCCATTACTCCATACCGCCGTGCCCAGCCCTGGGCCCGACCCACCAGACTCTACTACACTGGGAGGCCAGCATGGAGAGCCAGAAAGGGCCTGGGGATCATCCAATCTCATAGAATCATCTCTTTACATAGGAGGAAGCTGAAAGCAGGAGGGAGAGAGAAACTATCCAAGACCTCCCTGCAAGGCTTTTATGGAGCTGGAGTAGAAACCCCAGGTCCTGACTCCCACCCCGGGGCTTGCAGATTGCTACACAGGGAAATGAACTGCATGTGGAAAGAGGGTTTGACAGCCCCTCTCTAGAGCACAACTGTTCCTGCTTTGAGCAAGGATTTCTAGTGATGTCAGAGTGCCCCACTGCCCCTCGGGTCTGCTAAGGCTGTATGCTGAGCCAAGCCTCCAAAATTACCCCCCTCTCCGTGGCCCAGCAGCTGCCTGATCTCTGAGGAAGCAGATGGGGCTCCTGGGCGGGCCAGCTGACCCCACACTGCTGCCTCTGGAGAAGTTCCAGAGGCAAACACTGACCCAGCAACTTCACCAGAGGCTCTGGGGTAGGGTGGGGTCCAGGGATCAGAGATTCCCTTGGGGAGGACTGTGGATTGGAAGATGGGTTCCAGGCTGTGGCCAGTGCTGACTGCGGAGGGGGTGGGGAGACGGGAAATCTATTTTTGTGAAACAGAGGGAAGAGTTTATTATTGTTATTTTTGGTAAAATAAAGGAGGCAAACTGAAGCGGCCCTGGTGGGCAGCTGTGGTCTGGATGCCACATGGCTCCTGGGCAGGCTGAGAAGGGAACTGGGCCAGAATGGAGAAGGGAGGGCTTTTTGTCCCGAGATCCCAGGCCATGGGGAGGGCTGGCTGGTATCGTCGTGTCTGGCCTAGCTTTCCAGGGTGGAGATACCAAGGTTTTCCCAGGACTCTGGGAATTCTGGACCCAGAATTTCTGGCTTCGTTTAGGAGTAGGGAGGGCTGGCCCTTGCTTCGTGGAATTCAGTCTCTTGGGAGTCTTTGCTTGTTTCAGCTCAGGTTCCCTGGCATGGCTGTTCTCACCCCGAGTCCTTAGCCTGTGTGGTTTATTGGAGCAAATGGGTCAAGGGACAGGCAGAAATATAGTCCTAACCCTAATCACAGCAAGGGAAGCCTTTCTCAAGAAAAGACTGTTTATTGGGTGCTGGTTAGAGCTCAAAGTGAGGGTGGTAAGACATGGGCTGACTTCTGAGCTTATTCCTCAGAAGACATCTGAGCCCCTTAGCACAGGTCTTGCTGTGATTCCACTGTCTCTCACCCACCAGTTGCCCAGACAAGAGTCAGCAATAGGCCACCTAGAGCTCTTTCCTCTTCCTACAGGGGAGATAGGCTGGCTTTGTGCAGTGGCTCTCCTGGGAAGTAGAGGCCTGGGGTCCATTCCCAGTCTGTTTCATGTCCAGGTGTGGAAGTGAGGGACTGACTGACCTCTGAGCTCCTTCATTACTCACAGTCTGCAGTCATAACAGTAATAGCTAACACTCATTATGTATCAGACACAGTTCTAAATGCTTGACGTGTCATAGCTTACCAAAGCAGGTCTGTCTTTGGCTAGCTGCCTGGCTCCCTTCCTGGTGCCCCGTATCCGTGCTTTCACTGCTTTAGAATCTGGAAAGCCCTCCACTCTGCCCTTCTTTATTCTGGCTTACCAGAGGAGGCCCAGCCTACCATCCTAAAAGGCAGCCCTGCTTGCACACCTCCTGTGCCAGATCACCTTTACCTCCTGAATGACTGGACAGTTCAGACTCAAAGTTCAGGCTCTGCACTCATAGTTGTTTTGGAATATACTGTGGCAGGAAGGTAAATTTATCTCAGAACCGTGTGACCAAGTCCTGCTCTTAAGGTGGGAACGTCTGACTATATCTGGAAGACATCACAAAATTGCTCTGAGAAATTCAGAGCAGGATGCTCAGAGAAGACTGGACAAAGGTGGAGAAAAAGGAGGATATACGAATAGAGAGTTGGGCTGCAGTAAGCCAGAGGAAAGCAGGCATTTCCCCTACCCCACAGGGCAAAACTTAGCAGGAGAGGGTCCTGTGTGTTGGGGGTAGAGGGCCAGTTTGGTTGGGCAGCCACAGCAGAAGGCTTTGTTTTCCTGTTTGTTCAAGATCCATAAAAGTATTTAGAGCAGGGAATGAGGTGGAAGCAAGGCACTCTTCCCATTTTGGGGTAGAACATCTACTTTTGAGTAAAGGATACCCCGCCATTCTTGGCCCTGATGAATACTGTAGCTGCTTTGAGGTTTTCTGCTGTCATTCCCACTGTACCACCCCCAGAGCTGTATGTAGCGCATGGTGAAGGGAGCCACTGAATCAGTGGAGGTCTACCTGATTTGGGGGAGCCCTCCTGGAACCCTTCTCTGAATCCTCCAGAGCCCTCATCTAATATTAACTGAACTATGTACTTAGAGACATAGCAGTTTGAAGAACCTGGACTGAAACATAGACCTGAGAGACTCAGGACCAGCTGGCTATTTTGATATTCAGGGAAACAGAGAGAGGAATAGGCTAGCATGCCCACCGAAGACATGAAGCTTGAGTGGGCCTAGAAGGTGATGGGTGGGAGAGGTCAGGATATACAGGGGCCTTTGGATTGGACTGAGGGATTCTCGAAGTGACTCAGCGCAGAAGCTTGGGAGAAGGCCCCCTTTCCAGCCTTCACCCAGACTGAGAAATGTAGCAAATTCCTGAATGTACTCTCTGGTTCCAAACTCCCTTCCATCATGCAGATGAGACTACTGAGCCCAGAAGGGGAAAGGAACAAAGCTTTATCAGGATGGTGGAATGGAAGTCTAAGGGGCTCTATCAGCAGTGCTCACCAAACCCACATAACAATCCTGAGACAGACAGGGAAGGGATATTTTACTTCCATTTCACCAAGGAGGAAACACTCTCAAGAGTCAGGACCTGAATTAAACCCAAGTCAGCACTTTCATTTCCTCATTACACTTGCAGCCTGGGGGAGCGGAGGGGGGCTGGTTGAAATACTAATTTAAAAGCAGTTGGTTTTCTCCAAGAAATGAACTTTTAAGTGTTCGATTTTGAACTACTCGGGGTAACGCTTTGCTCAAGAAAATTCTTACGGTGAAATGATAGGTACACAAACATCTGAGGAAATTTTACCGAATTAGCTCTCATTTTAGAAAAGACTGGCAGCATTTCCCCGTATGCAAAAGGCACTTTAAAAATTCCATCCTGGCACACGGAAGCTCTCGGAAGCTCTCGATAAATGGTAATTACACCTGCCGCTGCTTGGCTGCCCCCATCCTGGCGCTTCCCCGACCTCCCGACCTTCACTAGAAAAAAAAATAATAATAACATCAAGAGGAGCTAAGCCCCACCCCCAGCCCCAGCAATCTTCCCGCCCCTCTCTAGAACATCTTCCCAGTTTACTTAGCTCGCCCCCACCCTTTGGCGGGCGTAGCCATTAGGGCGCATGCGCAGCTCCTCCCCTCTCTAGTCGGGCCCACCCCTCGGGTCTAGTACCGCCTCTTCCGCGTTCTCGGAGCGACCTGCAGGTGGGTGCGCGCGACCGGTCCCGCGGCTGAGGTAAAGGCGACACAGCGAGGTATCCCTCCGAGCGAAATGGGGCGGGGGTCTGTGAACGAGTCGGTGTGCCCAGGACAGGGCAGTTGGGGCCTTCAGAGTGGCCCGAGGTCACGATCCGAGCGTGCTGCGGAGGGACCGTGGAAGGGGACGCTTCTTTAGGGCTCTCCTCAGGGACCCCGTCTGTGACCTGGCGAGGTTCCGTCCGTGGCGAGCTCAGGGCGCGGCGTGTGTCCCCGGCCGGGGCTCAGCTGGTGCCTGGGGTGAGGATTAGGTCGTGACAGGTGTCCAACGTCGGAGCTCCGTCGGTGGTCAATTTGAAATCAGTCCCTAACACACCGTATGGCTGGGCTCAAGGCTCAAGAGTCCAACATCACGAGTAGATTTTCACGTGAGGAGTTTACATCTGTGTGCACTGCCTTATTTTAAAGTTAACTGTTTTCATCCCAAAGCTCTTGACTTGTGTGGGTTCACTGTACAGTGAGGAGAGATGATGCCTGGTGTAGTCTCTTCTTAGGGAGTTTCCAGGCTACCTGTCAGATGGTGGCAGATGAGAGCCCAGTGCAGGTGACACGAATGAAATGTTGGAAGTGCTTGACTTTGGGGTAGGTAGTCCTGGGTCCAGATCTTACCTCTGCCACTTCCTAACTGTGTCTCCTTGAGTCATCTCCCCTCTCAGAGCTTTGGTTTGTCTTGTATAAAAGGGACACAATGCGGTCATTGTAAAGGTTGACTAGGATTACATGTGTCACCTAGTATGGCACCCATCACAGAATGGGTGCTGAAGACATGGCAGCTGTGATTTCTTCGAACTAGGTCATTTTGGTTGGGAGTACTTTAAAGAGGTCCCTGGGGAAGAGTTGAGGTGACCTAAGTCTTGAAGCCTCCTTGGGCTTTATAGGTGGAACTGACCTTGCAGGATGGGAAGGGGACTAGTGCTTGTTGAACATGGCTCATGTGCCAAGCCCTGCCCTGGGCCATGGATGTATATTGTTGCACTGGATCCTCAGCCCTCGGCCTGGTACTTTCAGTCTTACTACCCTTTGCTTTAGCCCCCTCTTAAAAGGACGAGGCTGGAAGTGATGTAAAGAGGAGACCAAGGGATTGGTTTTTCATATTGACCTGAACCAGCTGGAGACTTTGGTGTCCCCTTCCCCAGTTTCTCCCATCTCAGCTCTTCCCTTTTTGTGATCCCAGAGTTAATTGGGTTCTTGACTTTGGGAAACCTGTTACTCTAGAGATCTAGGAGACTTTGGTGGTTTGAAGGCCTGGCAAGAGAGCACCTCTCAAACTTAGACTGCGTGAAGCTGAATCTTGGCAGAGAGAAGCTCTGTGAACAGGACCTGTGGATTCCAGCCCATGCTTAGAAGTATAGGTGGTCTCTCGCTATGTGGTCCCATAGTAATCTGGCCCCTTTTGCATCCTTTTCATGGGTGCCCATGTGATCTTCCTCAAATAATGGTCTTCATCATATTTTGTCTCTGCTCAGAAACCTTGGCAGGCTTCCTTGCCTACTGTATAGAGTCTGGACTCCTCAGCTGCATAGAGGAGTTCCCCCATAATCTGTTCCCAAACATCAATCCTGCCTTGTTTCCCTTTGTTCTCCCAAACCTACACCCTGCGCCTCAGTCAAAATAGCTAGTTTTTGTTTCTTAAACACTCCCTACATGTTCCTTTGCTTGCACTCTCTTCCTTACATTCCCTCTTCCTTCCGGTCTTTCAAGGTCAGTGTCTCATGTGACCTTCTCAGGGAAGCTTCTCTGATCTCCTTGTTGGATTAGTTGCCCTCCTTCCCATCTTCGGTAGCAGGGGCTGAACTTCAAATATAGCTCTGATTACTATCTACCTTGGGGTATGTCTCCCCATGTGTATTCTGAGTACACTAGTAGTAAGGGACCATGTCTATTTCATCCCTCCTCTTCCTGGCACATAGTAGGCCTTGGCAGTGTTTGTGGTTGAATGAGTCATTAACGTTTTTTATTTACTCACTTTGGTCTTTGTTTTATGAGCTTTCAGGTTCAGAGTGGGCCTTTGTGTTTTTCCTTCTCTGTGTGCCTAAGGAGAGCCCTAGTTTAGATTGATGATGCCCTGATTTCCGGCATCAAAGGCAAGAAAGTGCAGGAATTCTGTACAAGGCAAGATTTTTCATTGCTATTATTGTTCTCTTGGCTTTGCTTTGAGTTTTGTTAGAAGGAAGGGGGTGCTCTGTTCAAAGACCTGAACTGAGTGTGATACAGTTCATGCAGGGGAAAACTCACAGGTGGTTTATTAATCTGTTGTTCTACCTTTGGCCTTGGCCTTGGGGCTGGTCCTTCTCATTTGGGAATCTGCAACTACAAATTCTCATTTTTCCTTGCCTTTCCTTTCCACAGCTTCTGTGGAACAGAAAAGGCTCTTTGATGATCATAGGAAAATACACATCGTTGATAGTAGAAGGAGCTTGGGAACCATCTGGTTCTACCTCTGATTTTACGGATGGGGAGAGGCCCCAAGAGAGGAGGGACTTGATTAAGATTGCACAAGGAATCAGTCAATGGTGGAGATAGTACTAAAATAAAAGTGAGATAGTACTACAAGTGAAAGTCCTGACTCTTTTTTTCGGTTCACTACCTTTTATTTATTTATTTAAAGATTTTATTTATTTATTTGACAGACAGAAATCACAAGGAGGCAGAGAGGCAGGCAGAGAGAGAGGGGGAAGCAGACTCCCTGCTGAGCAGAGAGCCCGATGTGGGTCTCAATCCCAGGACCCTGAGATCATGACCTGAGCTGAAGGCAGAGGCTTAACCCACTGAGCCACCCAGGCGCCCCAGTCCACCACCTTTTAAATATCATATCTAACATTGATTGAGCACTTATTATATGGCAGATACTCTTTCCGTGCTTTATATGTAACACCTTAAAACTCTGTTTGTAGACTTGGAAACTGAGGCAGATAGAAATCATTCAGATTTACTTTCTGATTCCACAATTCTGATTTTTAATATGGTGGAAATGGCAGCCATCTCCTCACCAGTGGATGGAACAGTTCTCCAAAGACCTTGCTCCCAGATTGTGCTACCTCTGTGAGTGAGAGCTGTCCTCCTGGCGATGTCCCCCTGTAACCTGGGGAGATGTCTTGAGAGGAATCCAGAGTGCTTTGAAAGAACTGACAAAAAAATGAAGGAAGCCTGTGAGTATTCGGTTTATCATGTTTATCAAGTCAGATAGTAAATACAGTTTTAGAATAAACGTAGTCCAGGATCTTTCTGTAAAGATTCCCAGTCAAGGGTGGCGAGACTGAATTCAATAAACACATACTGAGCTCTTGTTAAGTACAAAACCCTGGTATTGAGAAATATACACGGAGGAAAACAACACATTTCCAATAAATAATTGTCTTCTCAGAGACTTCTCCCTCCAGTGTAGTTGGAAAGATAGAGAATCACATAAATATCTGAAATCAGACTGACTGTGGTAAATGTAGTAAGGAATGTAAACAAAGTGGGAGTTTGGGAAAAGGAGAAATCAATCCCAACGTGACCAAAGGGAGTCTAGAAAAGGATTCCTGAAGGTGGAAATTTATGCTGGGCTTTGGAAGAAGTTCATTCCTATGCAAAGCTGCAATTTGAGCAGTATTCTAGAAGTGGAAAGGAGCAGGTGTTTGTGTGTGTGTGTGTGTGTGTGTGTGTGTGTGTGTGTGTGTAGGAGAGGAATGGACTTGGTAAGGAGAGGAAATGAGCTGAAATGGTAGATTGTGGCCAAAATGTAGAGGGGAGTTGGGAAGAAAACATTAACATTTATTGAGGGTCTGCTCTGCACTGTGGCTTGCAATATGTTAAATGCTTTACACATTATGATTTATTTAGTCTTCACAGTCCTACAATATGGGGATATTTATCCCTGATTTAAAGATGAAGAAGCCAGACCTCGACAAGATTAAAGTGACTTGCCCAAGGTCAGGTAGCGAGTAAGTGGCAGAACTTGGTCCAAACTTAGGAGTGTTGGATTTCAAGACCTATGTTCTTTCCATTATGCTGTAAGCCTCCTAATACCATCACTGGGGCTCTGTTTACTCTGGCTGCATAATGGAGGCTAGTCTGGAGCAAAGAAGGTCCCAGAAGGAGGACATCAACGAGGAGGCTTTTGGAATAGTCCAGTTCAGGCTTAAACTGTGAACCACCAGCCTAACATGGAAGCTGCCTGGTCCAGGTCTGTGTGAGTATTTCTGACAGCTGCTGTAGCACCATCAACCAAGTACATTGGCATCCTCTGCTATTAGAATCTCAGAATCAGTTTATAGAGGCTGCTGGCATCCTTGTGTTTCAGGCATAGGTTCTAATGTGAGATTAGCAGTTCATCACAGAAATGTCTAGGGAGGGAACCCACTTGGCAGATACCATTCCTTCATTTTCTCACCCTCAGATTCAGCAAGAATCTATAATGGAGGAAAGAGGTCCACACTCAAGAGTTACTATACTGCTACATTCAGGTCCTTGTTCTGCTCATTATCATCTGTGAGTTCATGATCTCAGCTTCTTTGTCTGTAATATTGGGTCTATATGGGTTCACTTCTGAGATCTCTTGCTAATGTCTTGCTCTTCCTGGCTTGGGGTGGTGTAAGGAAGTAGCCAGGAATATGCACCTGGATTCTGAGAGATTAGGCTTTAAATTCCAGTCTCTCATTCTTCTGGTTTCACAGTAGCTAGGTTACATAAAGATCCAGAATTGGACTGGCTAGGTTTGAGTCCTGGCTCTATCACTTGCTAGCTGTGTGGCTGGGGCAAGTTATTTAACCTTCCTGGTTTTCAGTTTCTTCAACTGTAAAATGGGGATACAGGTATTACCTACTGCACAGCATTGTTATGAGGATTGAGATAACTTAACATCAAATACTTAGCACAGTGCCCATCACATAGTAGCTGCTCAATGAATGTTAGCTTTAATAGTAATCATATTAACAATTATTATTAATGTTCCATTAGCTATTGTTTCTATTGAAGGTGTATTTATTTGGGTGGTTTTCCCTACTGTCTTAATCTGACATCGCTGCCTTCTCTTGCCTTCCATTGCTTCATCAGGAAACTTTGAAATAATACAATGTTCTATTGCAGAACTGCAAAGTGTAACATGACAGAAAGTGCCTACAGGAGAAGGGTCAGTTAAAAGTCAGTGGCTCATTAGAAAATCTTACCTGGCTTGTGTTTTCACCCACCTTTCTCCACAGTAAACAGGAACAGAGCAGCATACTTACTCCCTTTTGCACAGCCTTCAACAAAAGTGCTAAGTAAGCTTCAATTCACTTGCCAAAAAGTATGATAACAGTATCTCTGGAAAAGTGGTACCTAATTTGGTTCTTCTTTCTCTCCAGCTTAAAACCCTCTGACCTTAACTTAAGTCATTTCTTCTTGTTCCATTTTCCTTGAATATGGAAAATTTCCTTCTGATTATAAAGGCAGAATGAGATCAAGATTTTCTCATGAGACCTTTTGTGTACTTAAAGCCAGAATCGAGTTAGGCCTCCTCTTCTCTTCTCCAGACTAAGCAGCCTTAGTTTCTTTTACCTCACTCTTAAAACCTATTTTCCGTGGCTTGGATCACATTGGTCATGCTTCTTTTCTTTCTTTTCAGTTTTCCTACTTCCTGGCAGTGACCCAGACTGCTTAGTCTGCTCATAAGAGTCCAGCTAAAACAATATAAGGGAAGAATAACTTCAGGTGTTTTTATTCATGCATTAACATCTATTGAGTATTTGCCCCATGCCAGGCCTTGTGCTAGGTGTAAGTACCCAGAGAGAAATCAGACATAGTCTTCACCCTGTCCCCAGATCACAGGCTAAGTGGAGATGTGCAGTCACATGTGACAGATGCTGTGACTGGACTATGCACAAGTGTGGAGAGCTGGGAATTGTTGAAGGCAATTAGGTAGAAACAGATTATCCATTCTGCCTGGACTGTAGGTCGGGATTTCTCTAGAGGAATGGCAGGATCTAATGCAGGAGGGGTAATCTGGGGCAAGGTTGTGAGCCCCTGAATGACAGCACAGAGGCCCGGTTATTCCAGTGGAGTGGACCACCATTAGAAGTGTTGGAGCAGGGAAGTGACAGGCTCAACTTTGACTTGTGAACCAAGGACGGATACCACAAGCCTGAGTCTTATCTGCCCTTCATGGATGTTTTCATATTACTTAAAAATAATACGATGGATTCCTTGTTTTTTAATAGGCCTTTTTTCTCTAAGACTTCTTTAGAGAAACCAGTTCTTGAACTCTGGGAAAATTTCATTCCATATACACGTAGGAGGTTTAGAAGAAATGAGGGAATTGGGTGCCCCACTTGTCTTAGACCCAGTGGCACTCCACTGTGTATAGATGTGGTCTGGCCTCATTCATCCTTTCCCAGCCCTATCCCAGGAAGACCTCCAAGAGGGAAGAGAGGGCTCCAGGGCTTATTGGAGTATTTGGTAAGCAATGCTGAGAAGATGCAGGCAGTGTGAGAGTCAGAAGTTCTTTCTGAGGAGGAAAAGAGACCCAGGAATTTGATATGGTGCCAGAGGGAATCAGGGCCAACCAGGCACTTAGAATCCGGGGTCATGAATCTGAAAATCTTCATATTCTCTCTCTCTGCCTTTGTACTTTGCTGTCAGTTTATTCCTTCTGGCTGCCCAGTTGTGGTTTACAGAGAGTGTTCTAGGGCCTCAGCTGATCTGGGGAAGCCATATCTCAAGCTAGAGTCATAATTGCTATTTATTGAGTGCCTACTCTATGCCAGCCATTGTGCCCTGAACTTGAAATACATTAGCTCACTTAATTCTCACACAACCTTACAGCGTCAGTGTTCTCTCCTCCATTTTATAGATGATGACAGTAAAGCAGAGAAGTTAAGTATTATGTCCAAGACAACTTATTAGTAAATGGGAAGCCTGGAATCTGATTCTAGGCCCTCATGGTGCAAAAGCCCATGCACTTTGTACCTCCACAGCCTTGAGTAGTTCTAAACAGCAGAATAACACAAAATCCATAAATAAATTCTGAAGGTTGTTTTTACCATAGGCTTGCTAGAGGTGGGAGCAAACAGAGGTGTGTTTGTGTGCATGTATGCATTGTGGGGAGGGAAGGAATGGAGTTGGCGAAGAGGGGAAATAAGCTGGGTTGACAAACATGGCCTATAGGCTGTATCTGGCTCATCATCTGTTTTGTATGGACTGCAAGCTAAGAATACTTACTACATTTCTAAATGGGTGGGGGAAAATTTAAAGAGAAGATTAATATCTGTGATGGGAAGATTATCTAAAACCCAAATGCTAGCAGTGCCTGGGTGGCTCATTGGTTAAGTGTCCAAGTCTTGGTTTCAGCTCAGGTCATGATCTCAGGGTCCTGAGCCTGAGCCCCTCATTGAGCTGCATGCTCACCAGGGAGTCTGCTTGAGATCCTCTCCCTCTCTGTCTGTCCTTCCCCCACCCCCTGCTCCTATGTTTACTCTCTTTTTTCTCTCAAATAAATAAGTAAATAAATAGATTGAATAAAGGGGCACCTATGTGACTCAGTCTGTTAAGCATCTGACTCTTGATTTTGGCTCAGGTCATGATCTCAGGGTTGTGGGATCAAGCCCTGTGGTTGGGCTCTGTGCTCAGTGCGGAGTCTGCTTGTTCCTCTCCCTCAGTTCCTCACCCCACTCACACTCGCTCTCTCTGTCTCTCTGTCTCTAAAGCAAATAAATAAAATATTTAAAAAGAAAGACAAAAAAAGAAAGAAAACCCAAATTAGGCTTTATAGAAACATAGCCACAGTCATTTATTTACATATTGTCTATGATTGCTTTCGTTCTACAAAGGCAAAATTAAGTAGTCACAATAGAGATCATGCAACATAGAGAAAGCCTGAAATATTTACTATCAGGCTCTTTGTGGAAAAAAAATTGGCCAACTCTTACTATCGGCAATAAGATGGAACCTCTGTCAAGACTAAAGGCAGAGTTGTAGTTCAAAGGTGTTCCAGGTAGTCCCTGGAAATGTGGCCTTAAGGAGAGGGAGTGTAACTTGAGCTTCTCTGGGCCCTAGAAATAGTTTCATTGGGCCAGAGATTTGTTGGGGAATAAAAAGCATGATAGGAAGAATAATTATGTGTGCTAACATTCTCTATTGAACCATAAAGAAATATTTTATGGATGAAATAATGTAGTCAGATATTTCCTAGAGCCCTTCTTGAGCTAGATACTATGTTAGATACTAGACAAACATGAAAAAGATCCATCCCTGCCTTTGGGGATCTTACGGCCTAGTGCGTGAGCCATGTCTGTGTGTGAATATCCAGCTCTGTGTATTATCATAGCGTGACATGGATGTGATGAAATGCTGGTGAAATAGAAAAAGGTTAGGGACTGCTGTAATTTATAGGATCACTTTCAGTAATTCCTGAGGAGCCTGGAAGGATGAATATAGGTGTTCTTTTCAAGAAGTAGCATACAAAGCTGAGGGAAAGCCTGAGCGTGTGAGCATTTGGGATGACAAGGTTAAGGAGAAAGAGATGGTGGAAATGATTCAAATGATCTGTGGCTGGGAAGCTGGCAGGGTGGCAGAATCTGATAGAGAAGAAGGGAAAGGAGGAAGGATGGGGGTTGGGATAAGTCAAGTTTGGGACACATGATTTGAGATTCTGTAGAAACATATCAGCTTCCAGTTAGAAGACCGTTTTAGAAATATTAGCACAAGGGCCCATAATTCAGATTTTTTTTTCAAGATTTTATTCATTCATTTGAGAGAGAGAGCACGAGAGGGAGGAGAGGCAGAGGGAGAGAGACAAGCAGATCCCCCACTGAGCATGGAGCCTGCACACACAACACAGGGCTCCCTCCCAGGATCCTGAAATCATGACCTGACCTGATCTGTTGTTAGACGCTTAACTGATTGAGCCACCCAGGTGCCCCGGAACTCAAATTTAAACTGCATGTTCAGAGCTTCTCCACTGGGGAAAAGGGGAAATAGATACTCATTTTGTAGAGAAATTGGCAAATCAGCTTTGACATATGATAGCCAGAGTTGCAAGATTGAAAATCGCAGTGGACATATAGAAGATCAAATTATCACATGGAAAACTAGCGATAATTATGCATTGGGCTTAAAACCTTTTTCATGTTTATACCACCTGCTGCTCTCAGCATCTACTTTATCTTTCTGGCTCTGTTGCCTCCTGCCTATGAGACCTGGACCTGGCCACTAAGAGATCGAGCCAGAGTTCATTCATCTCTAAAATCATGCGTGACAGGGATGCCTGGGTGGCTCAGTCAGTTAAGCATCTGCCTTCGGCTTCGGTCATGATCCTAGGGTCCTGGGATCAAGCCCCACATCGAACTCCCTCCTCAGTGAGGAGCCTGCTTCTCCCTCTCTCCTTTTGCCCCTCCCCCTGCTTATGCACACGCACATGTGCATGCACTCTCTCAAATAAAATCTTTTTAAAAAAGTAGAATAAAAACATGGATGACAGAGAAGTGTCAGATTTTACCTTCTGCAGGACACTCCTCAGTGAAACAGAGCTGTCCAGATCTGTCCTCCAGGTCCATGTCTGGACTCCCACAACAGAAAGAGAATCTGAAAACTTCTACTCAGACCCTCATTACATCTTCAAATGCTTAGTGTCAGCATTTTCAAATGCTCAAGTGCCTGATTTTAAAGATGGGAAATCTGTGATGGTCTTGTATATATCTACTTACTGGTGTGATGCATAGGTTTGGGGGACATGTAGGGTGTGCTTTATTTTCACTGCTCATTTTAAAGAAGTCAGATTTTTATATCTTTTCTATTTCTGCTTTTTTAAGATTTTCCTGAAGCCAGAGGAAGCAAAAGCCAGTCAGGAAGTGAAGAATGCCTGCTACCTCCAGAGACTGTTGAAACATTTCCTGTAGCTGGAAGACAGCAGCCCTCCGACAGGAGCATTATTTCATTATTTCATTTCAGTTTACAGAGGATTTACTTCTCAGAAGTTGGGCAAGGTAAGATTGGATGCACATTTTGCTTAAGCTTTTAGGTTGCTTTGCGTTGAAGTTATCTGATTCTTCAGAGGAAAGGGCGGGTGGGAGATTTCGGTATTCAGTGAGCAGCTAGAATTAGCTGAGCTGTCTGGCGTGCCTAAGACAGTTACTTAGTAAGGACGAGCACATTTCTACCAGAATACATTGGCAGAGAAGGTCAAAGGGAGATTGTGCAGTAGTAAAACATATTTATTTACTTGTAATTATTGAAAGTAAAACAATTGTGCCATAAATAACAAAATCAAATACAACAGAGGTATGAAAAGTATAATTCTATACCCCCCTAAGTTTCGTTCTCCCAAAGTAACCATTGTTAATAATGGCTTGCAATGTATCTTTCCAGGTTTTTGTTTTTCTTTTTAACTTGCCGTATTTGTGACATATACAATGCTCTTTTGAAGTGTTCTTAAATGCCTGAGGCTCTATCATGCCTGGCAGGTTAGAAATAATGCCTTAGTTGGAGATGGGGTCAAATGATGGTTGGGCGAGGATGGTTTGAGTCTGATCTGTGAGCTTTTATACTCCTTGGCTGCTGTGTGTCACCCTTCTTCATCTGAAGCTTTCCAGCGACACACCATCTTCCCTTCTCCCCATTCCCAACCAGCTCCCCTTCCTGAATCCTCCCCTTCCTTAATGGTACCACTGCTCTTCTGGTTACCTGACTTTAGTTCATAAAACTATATTGAGATCCCCCTCTGTGCTGGCTCCCTGCTGGGCAGAGGGGACAGAGAGATAAGAGGCCCCGTCCCTTCCTTCAAAGAGGATGGGCATGTCTGACTCTTCCACCATCTCCAGTCCCTCAGCAAGACTAGTGCCAGTTCCACCAGTTCCACCTCTAAGATTTCATGCCATCACCTCTTTCTCTTCCTTCCCATCCCTGCCTTAGTTACAGGCCTTCCTTGCCTTCTTGCCGGCCGTAGCAGCCTCTCCTTGCCCTCCCAGTCCCCGGCCAGCCTCCAGTTGCTTCTGCACATCGCAGCCAGTTTCACGGCCCAGTCCCACCCCACTGCTTAGAGCAGTGATTCACAAGTGGGCTATGCGGACCTTGGGGTTCCTGGAAACCTTTTCAGGGTATCTACCAAGTCAAAACTATTTTTGTAAAAGCACTAAAATGTTACTTGTTGTTGTAGAGCAACAGTGCGTAGAACTGTTGGAACTTTAGCATGAATCCAGGCAGTGGCCGGAACGAACTGTCCTTGCAGTCGTGGTATTCCTCTTTGCTACATCTCAGGGTTTTGTTTTTGTTTTTGTTTTTAAAGAATGTCCTGGGGCGCCTGGGTGGCTTAGTCCTTAAGGGTCTGCCTTCGGCTCAGGTCATGATCCCAGGGTCCTGGGATCAAGCCCCAAATCGGGCTCCCTGCTCAGCGGGAAGCCTGCTTCTCTCTCTCCCACTCCCCCTACTTCTGTTCCCTCTCTAGCTGTGTCTCTCTCTATCAAATAAATAAATAAAATCTTAAAAAAAATAAATTTTAAAAATTAAAAAAATTAAAAAAGAATATGCTGATGAAGCAGTAAAACTGCTAATTTTAATGAATGTCAACCCTCAAGTACATATCTTTTTAATATTCTGTGTGACAAAGTGAAAAGGCTAATAGAGCACTTGTGTGCATGCCAAAGTACGGTGGTTGTCTCAGCAAAAAGCATTTGTGTGATTGTTTGAATGACGAGCTGAACTAGCCACCCTTCATTTTTACTTGGAGGAATGACTGAGGCCTCGTGAGGCTGCGGAGCAGATGGGGACCAGACGTTGGAGGGCCTTGTGGTCACATTAATAAGCTTGGATGATCTGACTCCAGCCTGCCTTTTTCCACTTTTTATTCTGTCCTCTTGCTCACACAAATACAGTCCTTCCCTCTCGCTTACTCTTTCTAAAGCACACCTTCCTTTACCCGCTCCATCCTTCCTCTGATCATTCCTTCTGCCAGGAGATGCAGGTGACAGCTTTGAAGGCTGCTGTGAGTCCAGAATCAGAATGGAGGAAGAAGATGGGCCTAACTCCAGACCTTTTCCCTCTGGAAATCTTGGTGTACCAGCCTTGTTTGAGGCCTGTTGTGACTCACCGCCCTGCCGGCACCCTAGTGGGCCTCAGACTGCCCACTCTCCCCAAAGTTGAGTGAGATGCTGCAGTCTGCCTAATGCTGACCAGCCTCGCTACACACAGGGCTCTTGGGAAAAACCTGTGAAATAGCCTAGCCCCTCGGAATCACTCATAGACTGGCCTTTGAGTGAGCTGATTGCACAGGTGGCTCCTTTCATCCATCATGCCTTAAATATGAGTAGCTTCTGTTTGAGTATACTTTTTCCTTGACCTTGGCCCCTATGTAGTAATGATACCATCAGAAATGACATCAACCAACTAATACATCAGATAGAAGAAGAATGTAGCCTTGTGCTTGATACCAGAACTGCCATGAAATCATGCGGTTGGACTAGTTTGTAGCTCATCCTCCGTAATATACCAAAACGCAAAATACAGTTATCTCCAAGTAAGACAAAGAAACTTCTGATTAATCAGATTTCAGATTAATATAATAATGGTAATGTGGTGATAATGCCTTTGTATTTGTGTCAGCTAGAGCACACGCAGAAAGTGCCCACACGAAAATGATGTTCTTCAGCCCAGTGAGAGGATCAATATCTCATTCACAGTGCCTCAGTAGGGAAGCTCTGTGCTAAGGGTTCTAAATAAAAGCATTCTTGTTGGTTCCTGGCTAACTCTGACTGGGCTACCCCTCCTGCCTTACAGCATGAATAGCTCAATAGAATATTAATAATATTAGATATATGAAATAATATTAAATATACTACTAGTAACATAATAGTTAAAGGCTTGAATTTTTTTTTAATTTTTTTTTGAGATTTTATTTATTTGTCAGGGATAGAGGGAGAGAGAGCGAGCGAGCACAGGCAGACAGAGAGGCAGGCAGAGGCAGAGGGAGAAGCAGGCTCCCTGCCGAGCAAGGAGCCTGATGTGGGACTCGATCCCAGGACACTGGGATCATGACCTGAGCCGAAGGCAGCGCTTAACCAACTGAGCCACCCAGGCGTCCCTAAAGGCTTGAATTTTAAGCCAGTTTGTCTCAATTTAAATCTGAGCTCCGCTACTTACTAGCTGTGTGACCCCAGGGCAAATTAATTACTTAATCTCTCTGTACCTCAATTTCCTCATCTGTAAGATGTAGATAATAATTATTCTTATCTCCTAGAGTTGTGAAGATGAAACGAGTTAGGACATGTAAAATGTGTTTGTGAAATGCTTAGGACCTTTTGCCTGGCATCTGGTGAGCATGGCGTAGGTGTGCGTACTGTAGCTGTAGCACCATGCACAGCACCTGTTAGTACTACTCCTTCAGAGAAGTCGGTGTCCGGGCTCTGTCTTCCCAGGCCCCTCCTCATTGCCGCCTCCTTGACCTCCCATTTCTCAGTCTTGGCTCTTCCATAAGAGTGTCCGCCCTCTTTCTTTCCTTTTGTCAGCTCTCCATCATTTGAGGGCCTCCACCAGCTGGCAACTGAGGAGGCAACACCACACAGATAGTTGTACCTAGCTTATTGTCACCACTGTTCCTTCTCTGGAAAGCCTTTGTGACTGAGGGAAATAAATCTTACAGGTTGGGAAGAGGAGGGAACCATAGACTGAAAAGAACTCTCGAGTACTCAGGAGAGGAGCATGAACTACATTTGCTGAGCTGAGTTAGCCAGCAAAGTCCATGTTCTTAAGGGGAAAGCCATCATCTTGGGTATCACATTCCAGATGTCGGAGCTGCTCGGTTCTCTGTAGGCTCCACCAAAACATAGAGAACAGATCTGCTGCTTTTGGGGGCAGTGTGGCTCCTAAGCCTTTGGAGAAGTGACAGTTCTTTCAGAGGTGGGCCTGGGGTCACCTGTGGGGAGAACAGTGGATGAAGGGTACTTACCTGTTGGAAATAGCTGTTGCTGTTGCAGGTCCACCAGGTGAGAATCCTTGGCCCCCACCTCAACAGCTCTAGGAGTTCTCCCCAATTCACACTGACCAGCCATGCCTGCTCTCTTTGGCCTTAGCACATGCTCTTTCTCTGTCCTTCTCCCCAGGCCCCACCCTAGCCAGTTCCCACTCATCCTTCAGATGGCAGCTTAGCTGTCCCTTCCTCTGGTTACTAAACTGAATTTGATGCCTGTTCTCTGCTCCACAGCACCTGGTACTTGCCTATCACATGGCCCTTGTCCCACTCTACTGAAATTGTTTTATATGTCAGTGGATTTAAATTCCCAAGGGCAGAGAGACTATGTCTTCTCTCGTAGTCTTACCATCTAGCACTGGACAATCCATAGATGCCCAATAAATACAGTATTTGTGGAATGAGTAAGTCATCAGCACTTTCACACCATGTCTTCTTTGACCCTCGTGGTGCAAGCAGCCCAGGCCTCACTCTGACCTCTCTCAGTATATGAAGAAATTGATACTTAGGGAAGCTAAGCAAGCTGCCCGAGCGCACTCAGTGGTGGGAGCCAGGATTTAAACTGGTCTCTTGCAGGCTCATTACATCATTTTATTTTTTACAAAGTTTTTCCTTTAAAAAAAATAGCATTTAAAAAAATAAAAATTAAAAGAGTGCTTGTTGTTTTCCAGGCGCCAATATTCCTGAAACGTTTTTTCCTCACTTACTGTCAAATTTCAGTGTGGAGAAATCTAAATATGATTTTAAATACTCTGTATATAATCAGATTCTGAATTCCAGTGTGTGTTGGAGAAAGAGTATCGTGTATTTTATTGAAAATAAAACTTGGCTAAAATAATAATAGCATTAAAAGTAACACATTTCATTGTATAAAATTTGGAAAATGCTGAAAAATGTAAAGCAAAAAATAAAAATCACCCCATCACACAGAGAAAACTACTATAGGTTAGAAATGTCCAGGACATGAAAGGCAGCATTGAGATTGAAGCCCAGTTAAACCACTAACTAGATGTTTGGTGTTTGGTAGATTGTTTAACCTCTGAGCCTCAGTTTCCTTGCCTTAAATATAGCAAAATATTTACCTTGTGGGATTATTGTAAGAATTAGAATTACTATAAGAATTAGAATTACTGTCATGTACATAAAATATGTAGCATGGTGCCTGGCATATACTAGGCTCTCTTTCAAATTGTTGTAGTGTTAAACATTTTTGTGTATCTCTGTCTTGTATGTCTACATACCTATGCATACTCATAATTTTTAAGATGCATTCATTATTTTAGAGAGGGAGAGCCAGCAAGTAGGGCGGGAGGGGCAGAGGGAGAAGGAGAGAAAGAGAATCCCTGGCAAACTCCCCTCTGAGTGTGGAGCCCAATGCAGAGCTTGATCTTAGGACCCTGAGGTCATGACCTAAGCTGAAATCAAGAGTTGGACACTTAACCACTTGAACAGGCGCCCATACACATATGTTTTTCCTGCACATTTATATCAAGTCTATTATTGGGTCCTCACAGGGTTGCTGGAAAGGGCAGATACTAGTTTAAAACCTGTTCTGTAGATGAGGAGGCTGTGACTCTAAGAGGCAGAGTAACTTGGCATAGCCTTGGTGCTATGTCTAGTAATATCTGAGCTGGGACTTTCTTTTTGGTCTCCTGATGCCAAGCTCATGTCCTTTCCCTGTCAACACTGTGCTTCCTCTCCAGCTCCACCTCCACCAGTACACGGATGGTAGACCACCGAGCCCTGACCAAGGGGAAGGTAAGGGCTGGAGGCCGTAGAAGTACTGGGAGCTTCCACACCAGCTGGGGTCTGTCTGAAAACTTAAAAGAAGTGCTCGTTCCTGCCTCTGAAATCACAAACACATTGCCCAATCCTGCAGCAGAGACCACGCTTCTGGCTAGAAGAACAAGAACCTTCCAGGCCACAGGGCTCTTTCTGAGGAAGAGTTTGTCAGAGAGCTCATAGAATGGACTAGCCTCACTCTGCACAGTCTGTAGGGCAGAGGTGGACCTGCATTTCTTTCAGAGTGTGCACTTGTTACCGAAAGGGCCTGGGTGTCAGGCACAACACCTAACACTAAGTATGCACATCATTTCCTAACATTTCATTTCGGGGCCCATCTTCTGATGGGTGATGTGGATCTGACACTGTGCCATGGCTTACAGGAGATGCAGAGATGAACAGGCAACAGGCTGGCCTTTACGAACACTACGGGGAGAGAGCTCAAGGCCAGATCCCATCAGTGCTTCAGTAGAACTTCTGGCAGGGTATTCAGGAGCAGAGGAGGAGCACTGTTAGTTCTGTGCAGTAAAGCCATCTGTTTGCCTAGTACCTGATTTCCAGAGTGTACGAACTGAACTCATTCAGGCGGGTGGAGACTTTGAGGGTGTGGGGAGCAGAGACTTTTGAGCTGGGTTGTAGTGGCTGAGAGGACGTCTCTGGCCAAGGGAAAGAGGTGAGCCAAGGACCAGCATGATTATGGAGACTTATGCCCCAAGGAAACTTCCATCCAATGTTTGCATGCTTAATAAATTAAGGTCCTCCAGACCCTGCCAGTGGACTGTCTGCAATAGAATAGAGATTATAGACAGGCTCCAGGTGGGGAACCTATCAACCTGTTGGTAAGATTATGACACCTCTCCCTCTCCCCTTCCCCCCGTGTAAACAGGGAAGTTAAGCATGGTTGTTTTTTGTTTTTTCTTTTTTCACTTTACTGCCTTCCTACATTTTTTTCTTCCTAGTTTCAAAAACAACTCTCCTTCAACAAGTTCTGTTTCCAAGGAAGGTCTTAACCATTTGTCCCTTCTGGCGTACCCTCTTCCATTGAAATCCATGCAGAATAGACCAGGTACTCTATCTTTTTGTGTGTGAAGCCATAAAATCTAATATTGAGTATGCGGCGGTGCTCAGAGGTATGATTCTTCCACAAGAGGCTCCCTCAGCCCTGCTGTGGTAAAAACCAAGTATAAATTGCCGCTAACAGGGTTTTCTAGCTTGAGTCGTAAGTATGTCTGAGCATCCCCTGTGAATTATAATGCTGCCAGCTCTCTTGCTGCTCCTCCGCATTGCCTGCCTTTTGGCTGTTTTGCTTGTCTTCAGGTTCTCCGTCTGAGAGCAGGCAGAGGAAGGAGAGGGAGAAGGGAATCCAAAATCGGTCCCCTCTGCACTCGCCTCGCAGTGCTGATAAGAAAATGGATTGGCCCTGGACTGCACACAGGGCAGGGCAAGAGGGACAGTGGGCCCTCCTCCTCAGCCTGCTGTCCCAGTGGCCAGTACCCCTCCCTGGGCTCCTAAAGAGCCCCCTGAGTTTCATTTCTATAGAATTTCTCACTGTGTTGGGCAGCTTTTTCCCTTTAACTTAGCTTGGTGAGGATAGATATCGGGTGCTGATATTTAAGTTGGATTCTTTGAATTCATAGTGTGTTGCCACCCCCAGATAGATCTTATGATTGAAGCATTGGCCAAGTAATATTTTGAGATCCTCTGTGGATTCCTTTTATCCACGTGTTTATCCATTCTGTAACGTATAATTGAAAAATCTGCTGTCATCAGATCCAAAAATGGGAGGAAGAATGCACCTAAATCGAGCCATCAGACACTTGGCTGTCTAACCAGGCTTTCTGGATTATAGTGGAAAGTACCACCGTTCTGTGTGGTCTCTCCTAATAACTGTTGTGTACTTGCTCCTGAGAACAATGTAAAGACATGCATCAGCCCTAATCAATCTTCCCTAGCAGACTTGCCATTTTTCTGACCGCATTCAGCCGGGGTCCTCTGAGAAGAAAGTGGGCCTTTCCCTTCAATGGGCAAAGAGCCAACTTCCATTTCAAAATCTCTTAGAAAAAAAAAAAAAAAATCCAACAAGTCAGAGCCTGTGTTTATTGAAGGTTGGTGTAAAAGTCTCTCACACTGAATGCCCCACCAGCACCCGAGTGCCTCTATTTTAGAAGGATGTAAAGGTTTAATCACCCTGGTGGGGATTTAGACCCAGAGACTTCAGAGAAATCTTATTATTTCTAACTGCAGGCAAAGAGTATTAAGGCTCCGCTCTGGATCAGGGGCATGACATGTTCTATAAGTAATTTATCTTTAGCAGGAGAAGGCCCTTACTAGAGTGTCTTAGAAACAGTGCCCTGATTGGGTCCTGGTTCCCTGTTCCTCCTTTCTCTTTCCCCCTCTCAGTCTCCTGCTTATTCTTTCCATCCCTACCCTTTCCTGCCTGGTGTGCCCAGTGTCAAAATATCTGCCTCACAAATCCGCCATTTAACGTAGGGAGCGTCCCTTTAACCTGCTGGCCAGTGAGAGATAATGATGTTTTTGCAGTAAATGACCTCATCCAGCAGCCCAGTGGAGACCTGTCAGCTCTAGACTTCTCAGACTTCTGAATAGACCCTAACTGCATCCTCTCAAATAAGGAGCTAAGGGGAAGGGGAGAAGATGCTCAGAGTTGCATAGGAACTCAGGTGTGTTCCCAGACATGAAGTAATTTTAGGGCCATCCTTAAAGCCATCCCCTGCCCTATTGTACCCCCGGGGCAACTCCACTGAAGGCATGTAAATCCCTGTGCACATCCTCTCGGATGTCACTGAGCATATGATTTCATTTGCTTGGGCTCCTCCCAAGCTCACGCCCTTGCTTAGCTCCCTGGGCCCTGCATTTCTGGCGCTGAGACAGGAGGATGTCACAGGTGGGAATCGGCTTGTGGATTCATTGTTTTTGTTGGGAACTACAGTTTGACTGGTGGCAGATCTAAATCCATGTGCTAATGAGCTTGGTTAAAGCAGGCTCTGCTATCCTCTTTTAATCTAGCCTGTCTGTCTGAGTTCCTTTCCACAGTTAATGATCTCCAATAATGGCTTTGCCTTTAGTTTTGCCCCCTGGGTCAAACAAATCAATAGTCCTCACAGATATTTAAAAACCATCAGTGTAAAGCTCCTGGGTCCCCCTGCTTCTGGGTGAACTTATGCCTTGATCAGTATAGTGATATTTCCCTTACATCTCTTTTCTCCCAGAGATGGGCAGCAGTGAACCCCTTCCCATTGCAGAGGGTGACAAGAGGAAAAAGAAGAAGCGGAAGGCCCGGGCCACTGACTCCTTACCAGGGAAGTTTGAAGGTTGGTCCCACGACTCCTCAGATCTGGGCCTGTGGCTCCCCGAGCATGGGAGGAACATCCAGGTAGCCCACAGGTCTAGCTCTGAGCGCGTGTATCTAAGAGTCAGCTTGTGCTGATCTGTGTGAGGGGGGGTGAAAGGTGGGATGACAGAGCTCTCAGATGGTGCGGTCCAAATGGTTTCAGCACCTGTTCAGGGGTTAGAAAGACCGATCCATCAGACTTATATATGGAGTGAGATTGCTTGGTGCATTTCGGCCCTTATCCGATGTGCTCTTTGCCCTGACTGTTCCTGGAGGGGCTGCTGAGAGGTAGAACGACTGTGTAAAATGATGAGAGAACACCAAGGCCACAGCTCCAAGTGAAAGTTAAGTCTTCTAGAAACAGGATTTGACTTTGAGAAATCACAGCTACTTGTGCTATATGAGTTTGACTCCACTTCAAGAGTGCATGCTGTGTTCAGGGGATATGATGTTGGATCATTAAAGATTTTGAACACTGTGGGAGGCACTGGCTCAGCGCTGGTCCTGTCATCGCTGGGCATGCGATGGCATGAAGTGACTCATCATACACTTCTCCAAGGGACTGAAAGCGTCAGTAGCTACTCCAGGAGTGACGTGCCTCCTTCACCTATGGTGTTTCTTTCACTGTGAGACCTAAAAGAATGTCCCCTCATGGTCCCTCTTTGCAACATCGCAGATAGACTAGTGAATCAGTTGTTTTGTACCGTGGTTCTAGTAACAAGCCCTTTATGAATCAGAGATATTGGGCTTCCAACCACCAACCTGTCCTGAGGTGCACAAAAGGCTAATACCAAAGTGTCCATTGCCAGAGACGCATGTCATTTAAAACACTTAGAAACAATAGTGTGCACACTTATAAACAGCTGCAGGACCCAAGAAGGTAATTAGAGTAGGGTTTGTCTCTTTGTTTGTCTTTAACTTAAACAGTAGATATATGTGTAAAGGGGGGGGATGGAGGGATGGACAAAAGTCTCGAGATCCTCAGAGGAGTTTCCAAATCAACAGGTCTTGCTCTTTCTGTGAACATGAGAGTATTTCCTGTTATTTGAGGGTAGCTTGTGCAATTATGGGCCTTCACGCTAGGAGTGATAAAATCTAATTTCGAGGTTTAAAAGTGTTTTGCTCACCCTGTGGGTTTAAATGCTGGGCTGCCTCAAGAGGGAAGAACTGAAGAGTGGAGGTCAGGGGAGGAAGAGGTCAGCTTGACAGAGACCATGATGGAGCTGTGGCTTCCTTTGAAAGGGGCTCGAAGAGTCTGTGCCATTTGTGAGCTTGGACAGGTCACCTAAATGTTGTTTCACCCCAGCCTATTACTCTGTGAGAACCACCCTGAGTCAGCACCCTAAAAACCTCAAGGCATCCGTTTGCATCCTACTTCTATCTCTTATTTCCTGTGACTGACTTCTGGAAACTTCTCAGAAACCTCCAGTCACTTCTGTGTGTGGTACACAGTGAAACAGTGCTTCGTTCCCCTTTGTATCACCAGTGCCGAGCACAGCTGGGTACAGAGCAGGTGCTCCACAAATGAGTCATGATGTCCATTGAAATCACACTCCTTCTGTGATGATCCCTTGGTTTCCCTACACAGATTTAACCTTTCCTTCCCTCTGCTGTTTTTTTTTTCTTTTTGTCCTGTGTCTTATCCTTTTATGATAGTACTTACTACTGCCTGGTTTATTCTGGGGTCACTAGTCTGCATGTCTGTCTTCCCTTCCTGACTGTGACCATCAAAGGGCAGGAACTATATTTTATTCTTCATTCTGTCCCTATTATGAATTTAATATGTTGTGTGGCACATATTAGGTGCTCAGGACACGTGGGCCAAATTGAAACTCTTCCACTGACCTCATCTCTAAAATGAGGAACAGGATGCCTTTGATGTGGTCTAGTTGTTGAGAAACTGAGTCCTGCGATGGCGGGAAGAGTTAATGGTCTTCCTTGTCACTGAGCGCTGCAGAGTCACTGTGTGTGCCTTCGCTGTTGCACCAGGGAGGCTGAGTGACAGAAGCTCTTCTTTCCATCTGAGCTTTCAAAGACATGACTTACCTTATTATTCCTGTCACCCATTTCACCTCTAGATATGTACAAGCTGACCTCTGAATTGCTTGGAGAAGGAGCTTATGCCAAAGTTCAAGGTGCTGTGAGCCTGCAGAATGGCAAAGAGTATGCGGTCAAAGTGAGTGTCTCCTCTGGATGCCAGACTTAACTTCTCACACAGTCGCTCCTAGCTGGCCTAAGCCAGATACGCTTCATAGTATGCAATATGGCAACTCAGTAAAAATGAGGACTCCAAAGCTGGACTCACTGGATTCAACTCTTTGTTTCTCTTTTTACTTGCTGTGTAACATTGGGCAAGTTACTTAACACTTCTGTCCTTCAGTTTCCTTCTCTGTAAAATGGGTGTAATCATAGAAGATTTAGAGCATTGACATGGGGATAGAATATATGTAAAGTGCTTAGAACCATACCTGGCTGATAGTAAGCTGCTGTGTCTTATTCTGAAAAATGGAGTAAACGTCAGGGAGTAGACAACCAGATTTGGAATGAGAAGGCATACCCACATCTCTGTTTTACCAGACTACTACCTGACTTTGGGCAAGTTGCTGAATCTCCTTAAGCCTTAGTTCCCACATCTCTAAAATGAGGATAACAATACCTAGCTTTCCTATTTCAGGGGAGTGGTTATAAAGATAAAAATAAAAATGAACTGGTAGAAATAGAAACACTACCAGTTACACAATGCTGTAAAGTGACATATAGTATCATAATGAGGGCCGAGCATTCAGCTCTGGAGCAGAGAGGTGGCTCCTTGTGGCATACCTCGCAGTGGCTCACTCTCCCCATCTGTGCTTCTGTTTGCCAGCTCCACACGGAGGAAGAGGTGGATCTGGAGCACTGGTTCTCAAAGTGTGGTTCCTGCACCAGCAGCATCAGCATTGCCTGGGAACTTGTCATATGTATGAATTATCTGGCCCTATCCCAGACCTCCTGAGTCAGAAACCAGAGATGGGCCCAGCAATATGATTTTAGCCAGATCTCCAAGTGATTCTGACGCTTGCTGAACCTAGAGAAGCCCTGATGTGGGGCCACTTTACATTCAGCATGGATCAGAATCATCTAGAGAGCTAATAGCACAGAGACCCAGTTTTCTTGATAGAGGGTAGGGCCTGGGTCTTTGTGTTTTTACCTCGTTCGCCAGTGATTCTTATACCCACCCAAGTTTGGGAATCACTGATCTAGAAACAAGGTCTCATTAAATCTAAGGAAGCAAGTCGAATGTATTTCATATCATCTACCTGAGCCCTCAGGTCTAAGCGCTGCCTCATACAGGCACACCCAGCCAAAGTGGCTCCTGAAAGAAGTGTTTCTTTTTTTAACCAACTGGCCATAGTCCCAGCTATGGACTAATAAAGGAGAATACTTCTGCTAAGTCACATTCCCTTTTTTGCTGGAGTTTTGCTTCATATGGTAACAAAAAGTACTACCTCAATTCCTTTTTGGAAACTTGAGTATAAATTACAAGTAATTTTTTAAAAATATGCTTAAGTGTAGTAATGAGCTACAAATATAAGTTGATTTTCAAAGGTTTGGGACATTTATACATCTGTCCAGACCTATTTCTTCAGGTTTGGATCAGAAGAGGAAAACCTGGCCCTCTGTGCCCCTGGGCATTTTTGGTGCAAACACCAAACCGTGGGTTGGTAATTCTTTGATTTGAGCAGTTCAGCCCACATCTCATATCTCTCCTGTCCTTTGGAAGCTCCCTA
Organism: Mustela putorius furo; assembly: GCF_011764305.1. Lineage (NCBI taxonomy): Eukaryota > Metazoa > Chordata > Mammalia > Carnivora > Mustelidae > Mustela > Mustela putorius. Next base: position 36,344,472 of record NW_025422005.1, on the reverse strand, counting down.
AAGACGGGCTACTTCACCCAGCATGCCCTCACAATATTTGATTTTATTAGGGCTTCCCTATAGGCATCCAAATGATGAATCCTAGAGTCTCAGTGTTGAAATGGAACTTCAGGATGGTCCTGAATTTCTTCCAGATCTCCTCAAATAATTGTCCATGTTCTGCTCCCCGACCTCTGATAGCAGGAGCCCATTACTTATGCAGAGAAAATAATGTCGTTGCTGAATAGCTTGCCTTCTAGAAGGTTCTTCCTGACTTTGATCTGAAATGCTAGGTAAATGAACAAGTTAGAGATCTTCTGTGCCCCAGCTCTACACTTCTCTGACTGCTTAGAATGTGGGCCCACCGTGGTTTACTGCCAGACATGGAATTGTATAGAAAATTACACCTGGTCATGGGCATTTATGCTGCAACACATGGGAGTGGTTTGAATATTCTACACAGCAGTCTGGGAACGAAGGAGAACAGTGTTATCATTTGTGCCGCCCACTCCGTACACGGGGCCATAAGGCAGAGCCAGCTCTGCAGAACACTTGCCCCCAGACTCTACTTGCAATGGTCTGGCACTATTGATGGGTCCGTGGAGATGTACAGAGTTAGCCAGTCCTTGCTTAAACCACCGGCTCATCCGTTGGCTCACCCATGCCTTCAGTTCCTGCTTGCCAAGCATCTCCAGGTATATAGATGGGAGACGATGTCTCTAGGTTGTCTGAAAGAAGCTGGATGGAACATAGATAGTGGTAGGATAGCAAGGGCTTTGAAGGCAGCTCTGGGCTTGAATGCCAACCCTGTTACCACTTATCTAGCTGTGGGCAAAATGTTTGACCTCTTGCTGTCTTTTGGGATTATGTTGTAAGAACCAAGACTATGTACCTGAGTTACTTAGTACCTTGCCTGCCGAAGGGCGCGTTCTCTGCAGAGCTGCAGAGATGGGGTCTGAGCCGGGTCCTGGAGCTCTAGTTCCTCTGCTGCCTCCTCCAGCCCTGGAAGATCCTTCAGTGGAGGTTGTAAATCTCACCCTTACGACAGGAAGAGATGCCCTTGAGGTGGGAGCCAGGTAGAGGTAGTTCTGTGTCTTCTTGCTGGCTGCCTCGGTGTCCCCATAGACTTCCACAGCATTTGCTTAGCCAGAGTCAAAATAGGCCTCAGCCAAGCTGGTCAGCCTCGGGTCCGTCTCCTGTGCCGCTGGCTGAGTCACAGCGCCTGTGTCACCAAGGTCTATGCTACATTTGTGCTTGAAACCAGACGTGGGCTGAATTGTGCCTTGCATTTGCCCAGAGGGCTCCTCCCGAGAGGTGTTTCAAGGTCAGGTGGGTATAACAGATTTTATTTTTTCCACAGATCATCGAAAAACAAGCAGGGCACAGCCGGAGTCGGGTATTTCGAGAGGTGGAGACGCTCTATCAGTGTCAAGGAAACAAGTGAGTGCAGTCTTGGGTTACTTGCTGCTTCTCTTGGGGGGATGCTTAGCTGCAGAAAAGGTCATTTCTCACCACCTCCGACCCCAGCATTTAGCTCACGTGCCTTGGCCACAACCATAGGGGATTCCTTCTGTCTTTCCATGTTTAAGAGAGTGAGGAGAGGAGATGCAGCTGCAGCCATTGCTTCTGTTCAGGCTGAAGTATTGTGAATAACAACCCAGGCAAACTGGAAGAGTAAGCCATCTGAATGAGGGGCTGGGAAAAGATGGGGTTCCCTCCTTCAAGTGCCCTTGGGAACAAGGCTGACTGAGCATTACCCAGTACACACTGTTCGGGCCCAGTTTTCATGACTAGATGAGGGCAGTGTGAGCTAGCACGGGTACTTGCTGTGTCCCTCACCCAGCATGTTAGTGGATGTGCAGCAGCCACTCAGGCTTCGGAAGCCCGCTGCAGTACTCTGCGGGCCCACTAGGCCGAGGTGGCCTCCCGCCCCGCCTCAGCCGCCTCACCACCAGCTCCAAATGAGTGGTTCTCCCGTGGTGGCTTTAAATCAGGGTCACCTCTAAGACTCTGCTTCCCCGTCCGCCTCCCTGCACAGCAGGGTCAGCGGGGAGCCAGCGGCCAGGTATTGATGGCTTTGTCATTAAGCTTGGAGGATGGGGGCTGCTGTTGATTTAACTCCAGGCGCTGCCTCCACAATCTTCTTTCAAATCAGGCCATTTTAGTCATCTTATTTGGACGCCTTCACACTAGTAAAAGCCTGGTGTCTCCCAAAGTGGTCAGCACTTTTTTATGAGGGACAGATTTTTATTTTCAGCCCTGCAGCTTCTGAGTTGAGCATTAGAGCCTCTACTTGGTTTATTTCGTTCTTTAAAAGAAAAAAAAACCCCAACACCTCCAATATCCAGGCCGGTGGCTTCCCTCCTGAGTTACAAGACGACCTTGTTGGCAGAGCACTGTAATGCTCAGGCAGACAGAGAGTGCTCACCGGGGAAGGCCACAAGTGCTACAGCGGCCGGGAACGCGGCCGTTTCATTAAGCAGCGCTTAGCAGTTAGGGTCTAGCGGTGCCCACGTTAGGCCCCAAGTCTATTTGACAGATGTTTCCATTTTCTCCAGGCAATGTAAATACTGCCCCGTGATTTATGGGCAAGAGGGAGGGCAAGTAATTATTTGCTGCTTGCCTCCAGGACACACACCTACTATTCAGTGTTATTAGCCGCAATTGCTTCCAGTCGGCTGCAGATTTTATTCAGTTTAATGTGACCGGGACTTTTTTATAACTCTACCTAGTGGGTTTTAGGGTTGGGGTTTGACAGCACAGACTTGGTGAAAACACCAGAGACTGAACATTATGGAAAGATAAGGTGACCTGAGTCTTGCTAACACCATTGGCTACTTCTCAGACATGGGTCTTTAATAAGCATTCTGATTTCAGGTTGATTTCTGCCCTGCTACAGGGCATTGTATATTTTTTTCATTGTATATTTGTAAGTGGGCTTTAATATATAATACCATTTCCCTTTTTTTCCCTTTCCTCCTATTTTTTCCTATTTAAGGAACATTTTGGAGCTGATTGAGTTCTTTGAAGACGACACAAGGTTTTACTTGGTCTTTGAGAAACTGCAAGGAGGTACTTACTGTTGAGTATGTGTTTGGACTTCTGATTAAGACTCAGGGTGGTGATCATCCATCATGAATCCCAGAGACTTCTAAAATGAGTCAAGCTAATAAAAAGGATGAAGGACTTAAAACTGCCCTTGATTTGGGAGAAGGGAGGCCGGAGGGAAGGATGATAATTAGCATTTTGCAGAACCAAGAATGTCACCTGTGTGGGCATTCTATAAATGCCTTCTCCTTGTAGTAGGACTCATATAGATACATTTAGTCATCAATTTATCAATCCATTGTTTTGACCTGTTCACTATTTAAATTAATTATGGGGTAGAAACTCTTGCACACATTATGAGGTCCAGAAAGGCTCACCAGCGCAAAGGAGGGTCCCGTGGCTTAGGACACAGACCCAGGATAGAGAGGAGGTCTGAAGATTTGTGTCCTTCGGATGGAAAGATGCCACTCTTGACTATCACCACTACTGCTGTCAGGCACATACGTGATCACTGGAATGTGTACTGAAGTTGTTTTCCTGACACAGAGAAGAGGCTAAACAGCCCTTGCCCTCACCATCACTCACCCAGCCCAAGGATAGATTTGCAGGGTGCAGGTTAGAGAGGATATCCGGAGCTGAGTGGAGGGCCACATGGAAGGATTTGGTGGTTAAGGGAGCATGCTTTAGAAACCAGCAAAGCTGGGTTTAAGTGTAGCTCCATCACTTTCTAGTTGTGTTACCTTGGGCAAGTCATATAACATTTCTAAACAGCGTTCTCATCTATAAAATAGGGATCATGACAGCACCTACCTTTTTCGATAGCTCTGAAGATTCAGTGAGATCATTTAGATGAAATGCTTAGCACAGTGCCCCGTGGGCACTAAGGGTTCAATAAGTGTCAGCTATTAATATTATTAAAACTATTGGGTAGGGGCGCCTGGGTGGCTCAGTGGGTTAAAGCCTCTGCCTTCGGCTCAGGTCATGATCTCAGGGTCCTGGGATCGAGCCCCGCATGGGGCTCTCTGCTTGGCGGGGAGCCTGCTTCCTTATCTCTCTCTGCCTGCCTCTCTGCCTGCTTGTGATCTCTCTCTGTCAAATAAATAAATAAAATTTAAAACTATTGGGTATGGGGCGCCTGGGTGGCTCAGTGGATTAAGCCTCTGCCTTCAGCTCAGGTCATGGTCTCAGGGTCCTGGGATCGAGCCCCGCATTGGGCTCCCTGTTCAGTGGGGAGCCTGCTTCCCCCCTCTCTGCCTACTTGTGATCTCTCTCTGTCAAATAATAAAATCTTTAAAAACAAAAACAAAAACTATTGGGTATGCCGAAGGCTATCTTAGAAGTAGGTAGCATATTACTGTCTATCTGCCCTTTTAATAAATTTGGAAGCAAGAGACTCACTACAGTAAAGCAAATGTGAGACCTAGCCAGGAGCCCGTTATCTGGGAATATCCCTAGCATGCTGGGATCCTTTCATTGTTTAATCTGGCAAGTGAAAGATCTGTCATCCCTTCCCCGTGCCAAAAACTAGCAATAAGTAAATTTGTGCCATTTTTTAAAAAGATTTATTTATTTGAGAGAGAGAGCGGGGAAGGGTCAGAGGGAGAAAGAGAAACTCAAGTAGACTCCCAGCTGAAAACAGAGCTCCATCTCATAACCCCGAGATCATGACCTGAGCCGAAATCAGGAGTCGGACATTGAACCGACTGAGCGCAGGCTCCCCTGTGCCATTTTTAAGATGTAGAAATGACGGCCCCTGGGTGGCTCAGTGGGTTAAGCCTCTGCCTTCAGCTCAGGTCATAATTCAGGGTCCTGGGATTGAGCCCCGCATCAGGCTTTCTGCTCAGCAGGGAGCCTGCTTCCTCCTTTCTCTCTCTCTCTCTCTGTCTGCCTCTCTGCCTACTTGTGATCTCTCTGTGTATGTCAAATAAATAAATAAAATCTTTAAAAAAAAAAAAAAGATGCAGAAATGACCTCTTCAGCCCAGAAATACTGACTTCCAGTTGTGAGCACAGAGCGCATGGAGCCAGGCCATGTGGTCATGCCTGTGCCATAAGGTCATGCCCCTGCCCTGCCACCAGCAAGACATTACATTTAAAATGCTGGGGGTTGTCTGTAAATGTATTGCTTAGAGTGCAGCCCTGCTGAGGCCAGAGCCACTGCAGTAGGTGAGGAGACTGTGGTTGGCTTAGTGCAGCCCGTGCCTCCAGCAGCCAGACCACATGTCCAGCTGAGGGGTAGTCTGTACAGGTTCTAAGGCCAGACTCACTGGGCTTAAGTCCTGATGCCTCCACTTACTGCTGTGTCATCTTGAGCAAGTTGCTGATCCATTCTTGACTTCAGGTTCCCCATCTATAGAACAGGGATAACTATTTTGTACAGTTGTGGTGAGGCTAAGATAACCTATTTGAAGATTATTATATAGTATCTGGCACATAGTCACTACTCCATAAATGTTAGCCATTGCCAACAAAATAATACTATTATTAATAAGAAATAGGAAAGTCAGAGGGAAAGCACTTTTCCCCCTTTTTCTAGACTTTCCTAGACCTTTACATATCTGTTAAAGGCATGGCACCCCTGTTTGAAGGCTTGTGCTCTTGTTTGTATCTGAGATCAGAACCAAAAGAGGAAGTGTTCCTGTGGTAAGGCCCCTGCCCAAACCTTATGTGGATTCACTTTAATTCTTTCTTATTTCAAAAGCCAAATCTGCCCCAATGGCACTAATATTTTTGGTCATGCATATAGTTGTTTTTTCTCCCTTCTCCTTTTCTCATTGTGAGCAGGTACAGAAGATGGCAGTCCAGTTCTGTTCAGTCCATTTTTTTTTAATATTTTATTTACTTATTTAATGTTGAGAGATAATGAGAGAGAGAGAACACAAGCAAGGGGAGTGGCAGGCAGAGAGGAAGGGAGAAGCCCAATGTGGTACTTGATCCCGGGATCCTCAGATCATGACCTGAGCTGAGGGCAGACACTTAACCAACTGAACCACCCAGGTGCCCCATGTTCATTACAGTTTTGTGCTGGCATCTCGTTTGTGCCAGGTACTATACTTGGTGCTGAATAAATAAGGCTCCATCCCCACCCCAAACTTGAGCAGACTTGACCTCTGAGAAGTTATGCTTCCTAAGACCTGAAAAGACCATACCTGTGTGTCTCCTCTGCTCCCCAGGCTCCATCCTGGCCCATATCCAGAAGCAGAAGCACTTCAATGAGCGAGAAGCCAGCCGAGTGGTGCGGGATGTGGCCGCTGCCCTTGACTTCCTGCACACCAAAGGTGAACCAAGCCTTTGTCTTGGTGATTGGGTTGGAACGGCCAGCCTCGGGACTGATGGAGAGGGGCAGGCCAGGCAGAGATCCAGGCCAGGAGCTGGTGTACTTGGCAGCCCCACCCATGAGGGTGAGCAAGCAAGCCAGGATGGCTCTGGGCTTCCCATGTGGATGGTGGGCAGATGTGGCAGTCTTAAGAAGGGCAGGGACGGGGAGAAAGAGCAGGGGGGAAAAAGAGTACATTTCATGATGAATAAGATGAGTGAGTGTGTGAGTATGGATGATCTCCTTCTCCTGTCCTAGGAGGATGCAAGCCTCATCATAATACTATTCTGGTGTAAATATTTGGGTGTTACTTTTTCTAGGTTTTTGGTGTTTTGTGTTTTGTGTTTTTTTTTTAACTCAGGACCCCTGATCAAGACCTGAGACGAGGTCAAGAGTCGGACACTTAACCAACTGAGCCACCATGGCGCCCCCTTTCTAGTCTTTTAAAATATGTCACCTGTATCTTTCTCTTTCAAAATCAGCATGATAGTATATATCTAATTTTGTATTTTGTTCACGATAAATGGAAAAATGCATTTTTCTACTAATGTGGTTAAGTTTGAGGTGTCTGTTGAACATCATGATGGTAGATTGCAGGCTGCTGTTGTCCGATTTACACTCAGTTTACAAGTCCCTTATCTAGGACTGATTGTTTAAGAATTTTTATAGTGAATTAAATATTTTTTTTTTTTAATTTATTTATCAGAGTGGGGGGGGGAGAGCGAGCACAGGCAGACAGAGTGGCAGGTAGAGGCAGAGGGAGAAGCAGGCTCCCCGCTGAGCAAGGAGCCCGATATGGGACTCCATCCCAGGACGCTGGGATCATGACCTGAGCCGAAGGCAGCCGCTTAACCAACTGAGCCACCCAGGCGTCCCTAGTGAATTAAATCTTTTTACAAATTGTTTTTGTCTTTCCAAAAGTATATCTGATGGTTACCTTTTTATTTTTACTTATTTTTTTTTAAGATTTTATTTATTTATTTGACAGAGATCACAAGTAGGCAGAGAGAGAGAGAGGGCAAAGCAGGCTCCCTGCTGAGCAGAGAGCCCGATGTGGGGCTCGATCCCAGGACCCTGGGATCACGACCTGAGCCAAAGGCAAAGGCTTTAACCCACTGAGCCACCCAGGTGCCCCTGATGGTTACCTTTTTAAAACGTGCCTTATAGCAGTGCCATGGAAAAATGAATTCTGGCGTTACCTTTTCATCAGCTGTGTGCCCTCTCGGTAGTAATGTCTACCCACAGAGTTAGGGTGAAAAGAGAGAGAATTATGTCATCAGTGGTAGTAAGTGCTGCTCTGGTTCATGTGCAGCACTGTCCTCACTCGCTTGTGAAGCCGTGTAGGCCTGTGGATGAATCGTATGTGTATAACACAGTTGGGGCACAGGGCCCGGCACATAAAAGCTCTACAGGAGCGTTCCTTCCTTCCTCCACCCTGATCCCCCCACCAAACAGGAAGCATTTTCATTCCTAGTATTAATATTCTTAAAATAAAGCCTTCTGTCTGGTGAGGGGCGGGGGTGGATTGAATAGTTGCTGACTTAGCTCTGCTCTCTTCCGCATTGTGGATATTGGCCGGCCACATAGGTTGTGAGCACTCCAGACCACTTGCAGGCATGGTGGGCACACATCTTGCCTTGGGCCCACAGCGTAGTGCACGCTGGGAGAAGAGGGCACGTGTGTGGGGAGCTCAGCCTCGCTGATCCTACATTGTTTCCTCCTACTGCTGAAGGGACACCTGCACGCTGACAGTGGCCGTGCTGGGCGCCTGACTTGCACATGGGACGAAAGTTCCTAGAAGGGGTGTCTGTACTTTCCCCAGCATGATGAATAGCACTAGTTCTGTTTCTGAAAGCCAGGATGCATGTAGGTAACACCTGCTTGACAAAGATTTACAACTGTTCCCCAAGCTGCCTCTGCAGATTGCAAAACTGGGTCACACTTTTTGCAAGACCCATACCTTAGAGGGGGGCAGAGGCAGTTTTATTATTTATTTATTTATTTTGTAGAAGGCAGACTAAAGGGAACAGAGCTGGTGTATGTGTTTGGAGTTCTGAAGTACTTGCCAGCATCTAGCCAACCAGGTGCCTCTGTGACTTGAAGTTGGGATGAAAAACAATTTCTAGCTGAACTTCGCTGTTTTCGAAATAACTTCACACTGGGAAGATGGATTGGGCAGGAATGGGTCAGCCTGGAAACAAGTTCCACACTTTTAAATACTGGACACGCTGCAGCTTAACCTCTGGGAAATGAAGCGGAGCAGCTCGATGGCCGGCGTGCTCGCAGAGGCAGGCCCATTATCCCGGCATGGCGCTCAGTTCTCAGGCTGGGCCATCGGCACCTATTTGGAGAGCAAGGCTCCATGTGTGGCTCATGATCCTTCTGTGGGAGCACTTGCTGTAATGGAAAATATCTTTCACTTTTAGTGCAGCAGGCTGCAGCCCGACTCAATTTGTACAGCCTAGACTGAGTTGCTCTGGGTTCTTACTCAATTAGGTGACTGATGAAGTTACTTAGCCTGCTGGAGCTCAGGTTTTCCCTCCCTGGCAAAGTGCCTCCTGGCGGGGAATCGGAGAGAGGCCTGAGAAGTTGGTCATTGAGGGAGTTTTAGGAAAGCAGGTTCTGCTTTTCCCTGTGACTCCATGAAAATTTTGCTACTTTGTAGGACTTCTGAGCACTAGCTGTTTGGTTCTTGCTCAACCTTCCGGCCCCTCTGTCTCTGCACCTGTGCATTCTGCAGGAGGCAAGAGGGATGGAGTGCCAGTGTCCACCACACTTTATGAGTTGGTTCTCTGTCTGTGTCTTTGGTCAGAAGGTGGTTCCCCACCCCCCAGGGGCCTTCTTGGCCAGGTTACCAGCTTTTAACCCCTCATGGAGTAGGCTGCCGTCTGCGGGCTCCTTTAGGAGGTCTGGTCAGAATGCAGGGGAGGGAGGTGTTTCTTAAGAACAGCACCCTGGAGCCAAAGCATTCCTTGCTGTGCTTCCGACAGGACTGTCTTGAAAATGCAGAGCAGGTGCGAAGGGGATCGGACAAGCTTTGGAATATTTGTTAACTAACTCTTGGTCCTCTGAACATGCAGGGAGTCCCACCCAGGGAATCATTTTTTTTCTAAGTCGGCCACACAAGAAGAAATGAGGTAGAGCAGCTTTAGCCCCCTGAGATGCTCTTAAACAAGGCACTGATTATTTCTGCATTGCAGTTCCAAGCATGGCCTTTGGCAGGGCTCTTGGCTCTGTTTCATATTAGGCTTCTTATTCTTGGTTGTCACTGCAGTGCTGAGAGGCCAACTAGCTGGGATTCATTTAGCCTTCTTCTTATTCCTGCCTGACTTGTAAAGCTTCTGCTTCAAAAGAACTTGCAGAATCAACTGTGCTTTTGGTTCATCTCTGGTTACTTCTGACTCCTGCAGCTCGTTGATTTTTTAATGTACCATAATTGGGAATTAATCTGCGAACAACAGCATTTGGAAAAAATTAATTGTGTGTGGAATGTTTGATAATTATGTGCGTATGTTAACCATTTCTTTGCTCTCTGTCATTTCAGGCATCGCTCACCGCGATCTGAAGCCAGAAAATATATTGTGTGAGTCTCCAGAAAAGGTACTGAAGGCTGACTTGTTGGGGTACACAGTTCACACCGAGGTGGGGAAGCCACATCTACTTGCAGTTAGGTCGTTAGCAGCTTTCCCAGCTGCAGGTACCAACCTGCCCTGATTATTATGGACACGTGAGAATGTTAGACCCAACGTGTAGTGTTTCTGCATTCCAAATCGGATTAATCCCTATCTCTTCTTTGCTCTTTATCAAGTGTGATTGGCTTACACCTAAGAGTTTGTAAAATACATGAGAACTGCACAAAATGAATGTTTTCTAGCCCAGTGCACCTGTCTGTTGAGCAGTTGTTATGAGACATAGACAACAACTCAGTCTTCTGTGAAGTAAATCTTTGCCTAAAAAAGATGTTTATGCTATGGTATATATGCCAGCTGGTGCCTAGCACTTGACATAATAATTAGGAAGCAAGTTCCTGGAAAGGGTTTCTTGTTTCCATTTTTATTTCCAAAGGTGCCCATTAAAAAGCAAACATGGATACTGGGTGTTAAATAGATGCAACCTATTGTAAACTTTACCTTAAGCTCCTACTAAATGGAAGTGTCCGTACTTCCATAAACATGTAAGAATTTGACAAGCTCTCTGTTTGTTTGGAGGGTTTGAGGCCCTGGTGGTTCTGCTGGCTGTGTGTGTATGTACACTGGCTGTGTGTGTATGTACACCCTGTCGGTCTGAATTAAGGGACAGCCCATAAATAGAAATGGCTGCAAGTGAATGTGTCAGCTGCTCCTTACAGCTCTTTTGTGGGGAGTAGTAATTCATTAGCTCAGATAAGATCTTGTGACTTCCTGTCAGTGGCTCTGGCATAAGACTTTATAATTTGTCACCATTATCGTTATGATTATTAATAATAATTATAGTTAACATTTCTTGAGTGCTTACATTGTGCCAGGCACTTATACTTATTTTATTAAGTATTTATAAAATCTCATGAGGTAGGTACTATTACTATTCTCATTGTATGGATGACAGAAGTGAAGCTCAGGTAGATTATGAAGCCTGCCCAAAGGCCCTCAGCTGATAAGTAATAGGGTACAGATTAAAACTAATGTAATCTGGTGCCAGAACTCCACAGATGCTCTGATCTTCTCTCTTGCCTCCAGTTCACAAGATGCTTTTATGGCTTTTGTCCTTTCATTTGATCTTATTGGCTCAGGTTTAGTGCCCCTTTTCTGTGGTTGAAAAACTAAAACTAAGAGCAGCCAAGCATCAAAAGACATTATCCAGGAAATGAAAAGATAAGCCACAGAATGGGAGAAAGTATTTGCAAAGCATATATCTGATAGAGGTTTAATATCCAAAATATAAAGAACTTCTAAAACTCAACATCAAAAAGATAACCCAGTTTTTAAAATGGGCAAAATGGGTGCCTGGGTGGCTCAGTCGTTAAGCGGCCCATGTCATGTCATGATCCCAGGGTCCTGGGATTGAGCCCCACATCGGGGTCCTGGGATCAAGCCACATATCGGGCTCCCTGCTCAGCGGGAAGCCTGCTTCTCTCTCTCCCACTCCTACTGCTTGTGTTCCCTCTCTTGCTGCGTCTCTTTCTGTCAAATAAATAAAATCTTTAAAAAAATAAAAATGGGCAAAGAACTTGAATAGACATTTCCCCCAAAAAAGTATAAAAGTGACCAATAGCATATGAAAAGATGCTCAACATCCTTGGTCATTAGGGAAATTGTTGATCAAAACCACCATTAGGGGCACCTCGGTGGCTGAGTTGATTAAGCATCTGCCTTTTGGCTCAAGTCATGATCCCGGGGTCCTGGGATTAACTTAATATTGGGCTTCCTGCTCAGCCAGGAGTCTCCTTCTCCCTCTGCCCCTCCCCCTGCTCATGCTCTCTCTGTCTCTGTCTCTCTCTTTCTCTCTGTCTCTCTCTCAAATAAATAAATAAAATCTTTTTAAAAAATCATTAGACACCACCTCACAGCTTCTAGGATGGTTAGAATTATAAAAAGAAGAAAAAGCTAGAGAAGAGCAAATGCTGATGAGGCTGTGGAGAAATTGGAGTCCACTGCCGGTGGGGACTGGAAATGATGTGGCCACGGTGGAGCAGTGTGGCAGCTCCTCACTGAGCTAAACAGGATTACCACACCACTCAGCAGTTCCACACCTATATATAGACCCAAAAGAATTGAAAACAGAGGCTTGAACTTGAACATCAGTGTTCATGGAAGCATTATTCACAACAGCCAAAGCTAGAAACAACCTAAGTGCCTCTCAGCAGGTAAATGGATAAACAAAATCTGGTCCCCCCATACAATGAAATATTGTTCAGCCACACCATAGTTGGAAGTTCTGATCCATGCTATACCATGGACGAAACTTGCAAACTGTATGCTCAGTGAAATAAGCCAGACACAAAAAGCCAGATACTGCGTGATTCCACTTAATGAAATATCTGAAATGGCCACATTCTTACAGATGGAAAATAGATGAAATGTTACTGGGGAGAGGGGAGAATGGGGAGTTTCTACCTCATGGTTTCCTTTTGGGATGACGGAAAAGTTTCAGAAACAGATACTGGGATGGTTGTAATTAGTGCCACGGAATTATACATTCAAAAATGGCTAAAGTGGATTATTTTACATTATATATGTTTTATCACAATTAAAAAAAGAGAGACTAAGTGAAAAAGAATGGTATAAGAGAGAGAAGGAGGAGGAAGGGAGAGGGGAAAAAAAGGAAGGAAGGGAAGTTGAGAGATGGTCGGCTTCCCCAGCAGGGCGGTGGTTGAGCTGGGACTCCCACAACCAGCATGTTTGAGGGGCTCACTGTGCTGCTTCCACCACACAGGCTGTTCTCTGGCAGGCACACGAGGTACCCTCCCACTCGGCTCCAGAGATGACTCATGCTGTCTATGGTTTCAGGGGCAACATCCAGTTTGGGTGACTAGCCCTCCCAGTTTGCTGGGGCCCAAGGGGTTTCCCAGGATACACAGCTTTCAGTGCTGCAACCAACAAAGTCCCAAGCAAGCAGAGATGAGTTGGTCACCCCAAGCCACCTGAGGTGGAGCCCCCCACTGAATGGGCCACCAGGAGTCTTTCTCTGATTCTGCAGCCTACACTGTCATTTGTCATTTGTGGGCAAAATTTCCCTAGGTTTGCTGCTCATTTTATTAAGTGCACAGCAGTCTGACACCATGTAGCACGCACATTTTCTCTTAGGAAGTGAGGAAAGAGTGTGGGGCAGAGGACGCCTTAGGGTAAATCCTCAGGTGATTTCTAGTTAATCCAAGGAGAGTAAACATGATGTGGCAGATAAAGCTGGGCTTTGGCATGGCAGCCATAGAATGAGAGCGTGCGAGAGTGTGTGTGTGCGTGTGTGCACACACGCGTGAGCAAGAGCCATTGAGTGAAAGGGGAAGGACTGAGAGATGGTGAGTGACTGTGTCGCACTCACATTGGTCTCCTCTTGCCCTTGGGTTTCTTATATTTGTGATCTTTGCTTTTTGCTGTCCTTTTCAGGTGTCTCCAGTGAAAATCTGTGACTTTGACTTGGGCAGCGGGGTGAAATTGAACAACTCCTGCACCCCCATAACCACACCAGAGCTGACCACTCCAGTATGTATGGCTGAGCTCCCTGTACCACCTTCTTCAGGGCTCCTGTGCCCTTGGAGTACCCCCAACCCAAGGCTGGAGTCCAGAACAGAGAGCTAAGGAAGGAAAACCGAGGGTTTCTGCCTGAGTTGTCATCTGGCGCCTGCTTTGTGAGCCAGCCTCTCCCTGTCAGTGCTTAGTTGCTAATGAAACTGACATGAGAGCTTTTTGTTCAGGGCAGGTTCTCTGCCAGTAGTGAGATAAATTATATCTGTGGGACAGGCTGAGCCCTGACTCCTGACCCAGGTAAAGACAGACAATATCCCAGGCCATCCCTTTGCACGTGAGCGCACAACTCTGAGTCCCGCCCTCCCTAGCGGTGTCTCAACGCATCACCCTGTGATGGAAAGGGGGAGTGTGGTCTCTCTGTGGCCAGAACTGAGAGGTCCCAGCTCTCTACGTGTAGGATCACTTGCCTAAGTTATCCTGTTGCTTCCTTCACTTCATATTTCATGCCCAGATGTGCAGGTGGGAGCTGTTCTTCCTAAGACAGCTCTTGCACATACCCAGTGTACTAAAATTAATATGAATCTTTTGAGATTTACATGCTTCATAAGTGAATTTTCCTAATAACCTTTTTTAAGACATGCATTTCAGTATGCTCATGTCTTATCTAATTGACATTATTAGAAATGTTTCTGTATTAGCTTCTACTACACTGAGGTACCTTGTTCTCAAAATCATTAACTCTAATTGCCAGTAACACGGAAAATGTCCTTTCTCCACTTCCTGTATTTCCATCTAATTAGTTGTGTATGTTGGGGGCCAGGGAGGTATCTCTTGGCAAGCCTGCAATAAGGAAGATGGGAGCAAAAAGAATTTGTTTTGTTGTTATCAGCATCTTCTATGCAAGGATGAAAGGAAGAAGTCCTGAATGTACTGGTTTACCACTGGTGTGCTGGAACCAGATCCCTACCCCCTCCTCATCCTTGGTTTTCCCATCTATAAATAGGAGAAGCAGGGAGATTGGATTTGTTCTAAGAGCTCTCCCAGGTTGGACGGACTCTTAATTCTGAATCCTTATACCTCTTTTACCTCCTTATACCTCCAAGCTGGCAGAGAAGCTTGGTAGGACCTCATTTTTAAGAACTCCTTCTCTTTTGGGGGCACCTGGGTTGCTCAGTCAGTTAAGCATCCAACTCTTGATCTCAGCTTGGATCTTAACCTCAGGGTTGTGAATTCAAGCCCCGTGCCAGGCATGGAGCCTACTTACGATTTAAAAAAAGAAAAAGAAAAAAAAAAAGAACTCCTTGCTTTTGGGATCAGACGTCCACAGAGCCCTTCCCAGAGCCGTGCCCCTGGTCTGTTGAAGCCCCTGTACATGAAGTGAATGCAGAGAGCTGAGGCAGAGATTCCTGCAGCTCCTTGACCTGCAACCTACTGGAGAAGGACCTGGAAAGATAGGAAGGTGACCTGGAACTGGTCATGTGGACCGTGGGGAACTCTAGGACTCCGTTTACAAACACTCAGTTAGCCCACCTCCTCGAAGTGCATTGGTGGTATCAGGTGAACCCTCTGGCCGGCTTTCCTGGCAACTCCTTGCTCTGCGGCCCCATGCTGCTCAAGTGTCATCATCACATTCTGCCCTTGGCCATCTCCTCTCCCTGTGACTAAGCCTCTCTCTTCTCTGCCATTTCCCCTCCCAACCTTGGCCCCCACAGTGTGGTTCTGCAGAGTACATGGCCCCGGAGGTGGTGGAGGTCTTCAGGGATGAGGCCACCTTTTATGACAAGCGCTGTGACCTGTGGAGCCTGGGCGTGGTCCTCTACATCATGCTGAGCGGCTACCCCCCCTTCGTAGGTCACTGTGGGACCGATTGTGGCTGGGACCGGGGAGAGGTCTGCAGGGTGTGCCAGGTAAGCGCAGCTTGGGGGCCCACTGCACAGGGCCTGCTGGCATTGGCGGGGGGTGGGGGGGGCGGGAGTGTGCTTGGGGGGGATGCCCAACAAGACTGGGCTGGGGGTGTTTCTGCTCCAGAAGAGGGTCCCTAATGCCCCTTCCCCCTTCTGTCCAAAGGCTGACGACAGGCTGAGAGAGAGACAGGCTTAGCTGGGAGTTTAGGGGAGAGTTGTAAGAGCCGAACCTGCAAATCTGAGTTTTGCCCAAGAAATCCAAGCAGGGATGGCCACACCAGCCAAGACAAGGAGGTGTGAGACAACTGCATGGGTACAAGGAAGAGGAGTAGAAGTGTAAGGTTGGCGGTAGGGGTAGCTGAAACCTTACAGGATGCCAGGGGCCCATTTGTGGGGCCCCTGTGTGAAGTGCTGAGGAATTGGGGCTGTGTTCCTAGTTGGCATTTGCCACGTGTCACCCACCCTCCAAGTAGCATAGCCATCCCTGCCCGATGGGCATTCTGTGTGGTCTGATGACTTAGCAGGGAGTGGGGAGCTGGGAAGGGCCCTGGCCTCTGGCATCCCCAAGCCATGAGCTGCAGCTCCAGCTGAAACCAAGGGGACCCAGGGTGACCAAACCAATGGCAGGTACATTCTGCTTATTCCGTGGTAGTGTGGCTTCAGGAGGAATCTTCTTTACCTAGAACAAGCTGTTCGAGAGCATCCAGGAAGGCAAGTATGAGTTTCCTGACAAGGACTGGGCACACATCTCCAGCGAGGCCAAAGACCTCATCTCTAAGCTCCTGGTTCGAGATGCAAAGCAGAGACTGAGTGCTGCCCAAGTTCTGCAGCACCCCTGGGTGCAGGGGGTGAGTAACCCGGGGAGGCGGCAGTCCACCTCCCCAGGCCTGTAGCGTGGCGGGGAGGAAGCTTTTAGAGTAGCAAGTACTAGACAGCAGCCCAGGGGGCTGACCTCAGCTGGAGGGAGACCAGCTTCAGTTCCTGCCCATGTAGAGTGAACTGGCCATTGGCGTAGCCCCTGAAGGATCCCCTTATGGGTCGTAGACTTGGCACTAACCTTGGCCTAGGACTAGACTTCTAACTGACCCATGCTGCTTGGGAATGACCAGAGGCCTCTGGGGGGTTGGCACATGCATCCTACCATTGGCAGAGGCACACAGGCTTGGAAGCAGCCTGGTATTGGCATTTGGGGCCTGTGTCATTGGTCTGCCAGGCCCTAGCCAGCCTCAGTGACCCTTCCAGTGGAAGGAAGCAAACATTGCCAGCCCCATGTTACAGTGGGGGACCCAATCTAGAAACCTCTGAGTGGCTGACTGCTAGCCACCCAAGAGCTGCTAACTTTACTGAGCACCTACCCCATGCCAGACTCTGGCGATACCGGGATGATTAAGACCCAATCCCTGTCTTCTTACTCTAATGGGGAGGGGGAGACAAGGCAGTAAATTATGGGATAGTGTAACAAAAGCTTATCAAAAGTGCTGGGGGCACAAAGGGATGCACACCTCTGCTTGGACAGGGGTAGGGAGGTGGCAGGGGTGGGAGAATGAATGCTTCTCAGAAGTGCCCCTCAAGCTGGGTCTCAGAGGATAAAGAAGACTTTGCCAGGCAAAGGGAGTGAGTCTCCTGGCAGAGTCAGCTGGGCTCAAACTGTCCTTTCTTACTCTCTCCTTGGAGGGTCTGACCCTGCAGGCAAGCTTGGCCAAGTGTCTGTGCTGGGCCAGGAATCTCTAGTAGCCTACCCACTCTGCACTGGTGTGGGTCGGGCAGCTCCTAAAGGAGGGAGCATTGCTTACCCCCACATCTGTCCTTCCCATTCTAGCAAGCTCCAGAAAGGGGACTCCCCACGCCGCAAGTCCTCCAGAGGTAAATGCTCCAACCACACTTGATGCCCTTCTTTCTTTGGCTTTGACTTTCCCTCAAACTCTCAGCCACACTGGGGTGAAGGGGGGACAGGGAGCCTAACTCTAGGCTCAGGTGTCGTCCTCCTGAAGGGGGTCCCCGGCCTGCCTTCTTAGCGCGGCCCTTCCTCTACCATCCCACTCCTTTAAGGCCCCTCAGGTGCTGTTTGCAGGAGAAAATAACTGTTTCCATATCTGCTTGCATCTAACTAGAAATCACCATTTATAGCCCAAAGACCTTATCTTTAGGTTATTCACCCCAAGGTTTCTTTCTGCTGCTGCGGGTTGGTGTCTGTGGCAGGAGGGGTCGCTGTGAGGCAGCTGGACCAATTGTCCCATCACCCCTAGACAGTAATAGTAATGGCTGCTCTATAGTAAGTGCATACTACGTGCCAGATCCGGTGCTAAGGGCTTTACAGAGCTTCTATTCATACTCTTTATGATCAATTTAAAAGAGAGTTGTTCCTATTATCCCATTTTATGGATGAGAAAACCCAAGAATAGAGAGATTGGAGTTTCTCTCTCAGGGCTGCACAGTTGCGTTTGGGAGTTGGACTTTGAACCTGTATCTGTTTGACTCTAGTGCCTTTTAACACTAGACCATACTCCTGGTAGCACTGCCCTATTCCCAGAGGACTGAGGTACCATACCGTGGGAACCCTGCCAGGGGGCCACCTGATGACGGGGTGCTGGGAGTTTCACAGGAAAACTTATGTATCTGTAGTCGCCACTGGGGTGAGCCAGAGTGCTGCTGCCCAGGGCAACCCTACCTGACCCTCTAGATCTACTCTACGAGATGTTTTTTGGCAAACCGCAGTGCCTGCTGTAGGCTTACCCTGGGCTGGGCCCCAGGGATACAGACGCAAAGGCACAGCCCTTGCTCTTGGAGCTCCCTGCCCTGATGGGAGAGGGGGATACACGGGTGGGCGCTTCATATGCCCAGCCCTTTGGGAGAGCTGGGTACAGAGCATGGGAGCGTAGACGGGGGTGCTCTGAATAGAAGGGGGCATTTGTCCCAGCTCCTAAGTCCAAGGACTATAGTTGAGGCTAAAAGCCATTCCAGCCTCAGTGAAATCAGATTCCAAACCTGGGCAAGAATGACTTCCCTGGGGGAGCAGCCCAGAAAAAGCCTCCAGGGTCCGGGAGCGGGCTGGCAAAGCTAGGGTGCTGAGCCCCGCTTCCCTCTCCTCTGTGCTGCCCGCCCCTGTAGAAATAGCAGCACAATGGACCTGACACTCTTCGCGGCCGAGGCCATCGCCCTCAACCGCCAGCTTTCTCAGCGTGAGGAAGACGAGCTGGCAGAGGAGTCTGAGTCCTTGGTTGAGGGCCTCTGCTCTGTGAGGCTTTCCCCGCCCTGCAAGTCACGCCTGGCCCGCCGGAGGGCCTTGGCCCAGGCAGGCCGCAGCGGTGACCCAGACCCATGCCCAACTCCAGCCGCACTCTGACCTGCCCCAGCCACGGCTTCCCCAACCACGGCCTGCCAGAAGTGACCAGAGTCTGCAGAGTAAGCCGAGGAAGCTGCTGTGTGTCTCAGTCCTGTCAAAGGCCCTGAGGTTCCCACCCAACCCCCTATCTCCCCAGAGTCTTCAAGGAAAAAGCTCCATCCAAAGGGGTTGTCTTTGAAAAGGAAAGCAATCACTTGTCACTTTGCATAATCGCCTGCGGCAGGAACATCTCTCCGCTGGGCTCCTGTCCACCTGCTCACCCGCCTGCAGATCCAGGATCCTGCCTGCTCTCCCGGCTGCGGCCAGTGGTGGCAGCGGCTGGGGCTGGGGCTGTGGCCCTCAGGGAGCCAGCCTTGAAAAGTGGCGGTTGACAGAGGCTCGTTCCTCTCTCTGCACTGTCACCCCCACACACCCCTTCCTCTGTCCTCCGGATGTCCTCCCCTGGGCTGAGCAAAGCCATCCACTCAATTCCGGAAAGGGCAGGGAGCCTTCTGCATTCAGAAGGCCAGATCAGTCTTCCAGTCTGCAGCGCAGGAGAAGCACAGATCTTTGCAGGGACCGAAAAGTGTCCCTCATTCATCATCCTCTTCCTTGTTGGGATTGCTGCTGAAGTCCGTATTAATTCGTTTAAAAAAAAAAAAAAAAATGTTTGTTCTTTTAACCATGCACTTCCAGCAACTGTGGGACTTCACACTCCCACAGCAAGCCGGTGGATTTTCAAGAACATGTCATGGCTTGCTCTTCCTTGAATGACCACGCATGTGAGAGGTTTTATTCCGCTGTTTCCTATCATTCTAACTGGTTTTAAGCTGTTAAGGTGACCAGTGACTCAGAGGCTGGGTCTGCTGGAAGGCAGCACCAGTCCAGGGCAATTAGAAGGGACTCCGTGCCTGATGGGGGCCCAGACCGCAGGCATCCCTGGGTCTGAGCCAAGTGCCGCCTAGAGCCAGAGAGCCTGAAGGCGCATCTGGCCTCCAGGAAGCTGAGTGCCCAGCTGCCTAGAGAACATGGATCTGTATAAGTCAGACAGACACTTACACGACAGTGCTATTACACGATGTGCTTGTTTTAATAAAACTGTTTTAAATTCTAGCTGTGGCCTTTCTGGTGGTCCTTTCTTCCCCTGTAAACCTGAGAGGGAGATGGGCCTTCTGGAGAAGGGCCGAGTGTAGCCCCGTGGGGAGAAGGTGCCCCTCATCGGGACCGTCTAAATCTAGCCCCTTGTTGGATCAAAACAAGGTAAAGGAGAGATCATTGCTTTTCTTTTTTTAGGGGAGGGAATGAAGTTCATCAACATTTGTCAGTCTCCTATTCCGTGGCAGGACCCAGAGATGAGTGAGAAACAGCCTCTGTCCTGTAGGGTCTCCCCATCAGGTGGAAGACCGACATCAGCGACCATCACACAAACCGGCTTCAAAAAAATGCCTTAGTAGGTGTGTCCTGTGCCCAGGCCAGCCACGCGCCCAAGCAGGAATGAAGGTCCCCTCCGCCCAGAGCAGCACTAAACCTTTCTTGAGGATCCGTTGTGTGCCCAGGACTTGCCAGAGTCGGAACAAAGAAAAATGGTGCCTCACAGCCACAGCTGTCATGTTCGTCGTGCAAAGAGCTTCCATGTGCTTTGTCCCGTGTAACCCTCAGAACCACACTGGTGAGGGCTGGGGTGGGATGGGGCTTCAGAAGTTCCCAAGGAGAAGCAGGAGGGAGGTCTGAGGACCAAGGCAGTGCAAGAGGTGCTGCTGGCAGCTTCTCTGGGAAGAGGGGAGGTGGGGTCAGGGGCTCCTCACTCTAGGAGCCATCCTGAGGCAACAAAGCCTCTGTGTTGACGCTGACATCCTCTCTGTTAACAGTTTTCCCTTTGCAGCAACTGATAGGTCCCCCAATGATAGGTCCGTGATCAAAGGAGCGAGACTGATACAAAGCGAAGGTCAAGCAAAGCTTTATTTCGCGCCAAGCATCGAGAATCAAACCAAATGTGCGGGGCCGCCTCTTATAGAGAGAGCGACTCCTCCCTGCCTTACAGACTAGCTTTTATAGAGCAGAGGCCATGTGGTTGGGCCTGGCCACACACAGGTGGCCAATGAGATTGTAACACACAGAGAAAGCTGCACAGTCATGCTAGGTCACACATGGGTGGCCAATTGAATTACAGTTCACCCCATAGTAGGTATTTGAACTAGCCTATCACCTTGGTCAGAATTGGTGCCCAAAAGGCACCCAAAAGGCGGGGTCCACACTCCCTGGTAGCTAGGGAAACAGTATGCTTGCCCCACTGATTGGATGTCTCCACCTGACCCGACTCATCCCTGCATTTGGCCTCACACCCCTAGTTCTCCCTGGAGGGGGATGGGCTGGAAGAAACAGGCCTGCAGATTCTAAGCCTTTTGGCCCAAAGCCTCCCAGTCCCTCCCTGGGGACTTGGAACCACGGTATGAGTTTAGTCCTCCAGGTTGGCCAGCTGAAAGATGATTTCCAGAGTCTGCCTGGACCAAGTGTCCCCACCCAGTTCTGGGTGCAGCTCCAGCTGGCTCTCAGGCCTCTGTGCCTTTGCTCAGGCGGCCCACCTCTACTAGCCCATCTCCCCACCCCGGTCCACCTGGCAAGGCCCCTGTCATCCATCGTGGCTCTGCCTCAGTGCTCCAGTGTCTCCTCTGGGTTTGTTAGCATCATCGTGCACTAAGCAACAGCTGCTGGCAGAGAAATGTCCAGGCATTATCTTGCTTAGTTTCTGTAGCCATCCCTGGAGGTAAGTCACCCCACTTAGAAGAACTGAGCAGAGAAAAGAGAGAAAAACCCTGATGTACAGGTAGGAAGACAGAACTGGGATTCTTCCCAGAGACACTCGGGACCCAGAGCTAGGCAGCCTGGCTTCAGATCCCAGCTCTGCCACATAACTAGCTTTGAGCCCTGAGCAAGTTAGTGTCTGAGAGTGGCAGTATCTTCAACCCAAAATCGGGGATGCTAGTGCTTACTTTATGGTCCTGTTGTGAAATTACGGATTAATAAACGGGGAGTGGTTAGAGCAATTCCAGGCACACACAGCCAATGCGCCATCGAGGGTTGGCTGTGGCTGGTCCTTCTTATTGCTGGTAGAGGCGCAATCCCTCTACCCAGAGCCAGTGAGAGAGATAAATCCCCCCCCCCTTTCCTTCGCTTGTGTGGGTGGAGATGGGTCTAGACTTTCCAGATGGGCCTGGCCTCCAGCCCTTCGTGGGGTTCTGCTGCCTGGTTGCTCTGCCCCTCTGGGCAGGGGTCTCTGTCCCCAAGAAGCAGCCATAGTGCCAGGGCCAGAGTTTGCATTTAGGGATCAGGGGTCCTGGGTTCTAGTCCTTCTGCCACTCTTGACTGGGTGATCTTGGGAAGTCCCCGGCCCTTTTTGAGGCCATGGGCCTGGCTCTGCTGGGCAGGTGGAGGTCTGGCAGACACACTGAGGGAGGGAGGCTCTGGGGCCCAGAACTGTGCTAGCCAGTCCCCTGGCTCTAGAGCTCAGGTGTGGGCTGGTCTCAGCCAATCGGCACATCCTAGATCTCAGGCCTCCTGCCTCAAATCCAGTTAGCAGGACTCCTGTCTGACCCCTCTCTGGGGGCCTGGGCACAAAGGCCAAGTCTTTCTCCCTCCAGATGTCTACCTGCCTGAGCTCTTGGGGGCCCCTTCTCCCTCCTGGCTGAATGTCTCTCACCAGCCCCCACTCCTAAACAGCAGGGCCCTGGTCCTGTGCCAGCTACTCCAGCCGCTTAGGTCTGGAGGGGACGAGGAGCCAGGTCCCCCCTCAGCTGGCACTCTTGTTGCCATGGTAGCGGTTACCTTGGAAGCCACTTTCCCGAGTTCAGCTTCTGAACAGTCTGGGAAAGCTGCCCGTCCCCCAGGGGACCGGTGCATTAATCACGCTCTTTTCCAGGGTCCTCACCCCGCAAGGAAAATAAACAGAACTAAACCACACTGAGGTCTTTTCTCCCAGTCTTCCTTCCCACCCCATGCCAGCCTGGGACTCAGCACTTCTGGGAAGGAAAGAGCATAGGCAGGCACTCTAGCCCGGGCCTCTCCGGGAAACAGATTTTGAGGCAGAACTCAGCTGTGACCCGTGGCCCACCCGCTGCCCACCCACCACCCTGAGTCCAGAGGCCTAGGGGACCCAGGCTTCAGCAAGGAGGGCCCTGAGGCTTGTGAGGTAGGGAACAGGTGGGGCGATCGGCCTCTAGTAACTCGGGCTTCCATCTTCTTACCTATTATAGGAAGCACATCATCCAAGGACAAACTTGTATTTTCTTTTTCACAGATGAAATAGCCTGTATCAAGGAAAGAATAACCAAGCCTTCTTCTCTACATTCCAGTCAACAGGACAGCAGGCATCACACAGGTTTCAAGCAGCCTTTTTTTTTTTTTTTAAGATTTTATTTATTTATCAGAGAGAGAGACGGGGAGAGAGCAAGCACAGGCAGACAGAATGGCAGGCAGAGGCAGAGGGAGAAGCAGGCTCCCCGCTGAGCAAGGAGCCCGATGTGGGACTCGATCCCAGGATGCTGGGATCATGACCTGAGCTGAAGGCAGCTGCTTAACCAACTGAGCCACCCAGGCGTCCCTCAAGCAGCCTTTCATGACACTCCCCTGTCATGGGAAAAGATGTGAAGGCCTTGACTGAACACAGTGTCTCCCTCTGACGGTGGGGTTGCCAATTTCTCCCACCTCAAATAGGACAAGTCAGAAATCCAGGGACAGAGAAATGCTAGAGGACTTCCCAGCTGAGCACGGGATCTGGACACTGAGGTTCTCGCAAGAACTCTGGGGCCATCCTACCACTCCCCATCTGTTCTCTAAAGGAACTTTAGAGGATGGGTTTGTCCTTCTGTGATCCTGTAACTGATCATGGTTTACTGTGTCTCTCCTCCATATTTCCTCCTCTGACTGCAGGCCCTGAGGGATTTACAATGTCAACAAACAAAACAAAAAACAAAACCCTCCAATTTAGAACTTGGTCTTGTTTTTAGAGGTTAGAGTGTTCTTCTGGGATCTGGAGCTCACAATGCACCGGCCTCCCTGGCTCCAGCCTCTGCCATCTCCATCCCCCTCCACCAGATGGGCAAAGTGCGGTTCAGGAGGTGAGTGGCTGGCCCAAGTCCCACAGTGTGAGGCGCCCTGTCCTGCTGACAGTGGGGGGGCCACCTTCACCCTCACACCCCGCCCAGCCAGAGTTATGCAAACACTTAATGGGGGTGAGGGGGTTGAGATTCCCAAAGCTCAACATCTCAGGAACCCATTTTCCTAGACAAGTATTTTGACAGCTCCTTCTAAAACTAGTCAGTGGGAGAGCAGTTATGTGTGACAGAGACATGGGCTGTCATTTGATACCTAATTAGAGGAATAATCAGATCTCATCCTGGAGAGAGGCACAGGGGATGTTGGCAGCAGCCCCTGGAGCTGGGGAATGCCCACCTCCAGGGCTTCCTCTTATGGGGGCCAGGAACACAGCCAGGGGGGCCCACTGGTGCTCTGCAGTCACCCCCCCCTCTCCACATACTTTTGAGTTCACACGTCTTTGCCCAGGCCCCTCTCCAGCCTCCTTGCGGGGCCTTCCCTTCACTGAAGCTCAGTCTGGTGACCTTGGCCTTCTCAGTTCCCCAACCCCACCCAAAGAATGCCCCTTGTTAGAGATGGAGGTCCCATGGTGCCCACGGCCCTCCTCTGTGGTGACCCGAGCTGGTCATGCAGGTCCAGGCCCTCCCTGAGCTCTGCCTTATGTTCAGGCAGAGCACAGAGAAGCTCACTCCCTGAACCAGCCCTTGTGGGGCTGGTGATCTACAGAGGAGACAGAGAACAAGGCCAGGTGATGGGGACATGGGAGCAGTGGTAGGCAGCCCACCCACTCAGGCACCATCGGGAATGCCTTTACAGAGCTGGGGCTGGCTGAGTAGGGTCCTGCAGGACAAGGAGGCATTCCCCAGAGAGCAGGGGCTAAGCAGACCCTCAGCAGAAGGGCAGCAGCAGAAAAGGGGAGGAATGAGGGGGAGGGGGTCGCTGTGGAGGCGGAGGACTGTGGCTTGGCTCTGTTGGGTGGCAGACATCTTGGGGAGACCGAGGCACGCAAACAGAAGCCAGTGGGGCTAGTGATGGGACCCTGGGAATAGTGCCCAGGTGCCTAGGTGCAGGCATAGGACCAGGTCCAGATTTGGGGATCAGGAAGACCCTGATGCATCAAGGGCCCAAGAAGAGCTGGGTCTGGGGGCGGGAAAGGGCAGGGCTGGGCTACCACTGCCTAGCCTTGACCTGGGGGGTCCTGCAAGTAGGTCAGACAGGCTGGGCAGAGGAAGTCAGGAGGTGCTAGCCCTGTCCCAGTTAGCTGACCCTGGCCACTGGCACCCAGTCCCTGCCAATCCTTCTCCCCATATTTGTTTTCCTCCTACCCCATTCCCCACACAACTCTGCTCCCTGCTCTTCCTTCTCAGACCCCCACCCAGGATCCCAGGAGGGCTGAGAGGGCTCACTCTCCCAGCCTACTGGCAATTAAGGGGGTAGATACCAAGCCTACCTGAGGAGAAGGAGGTGCCCTGAGATCAGCCTCAAACCAGGACCCCTCAACCCTGCTCCCCCTAAGAGACCAGAGGTCGACAGGCTGTGGGGAGGGGCGAGGGGAGAGCAGGAACTCAGAGGAATACCTCTTTCTCTCCTCCCGTGCCAGTCACCATTCCTGTCTCTTGAGCCTCCTCCAGGTCCCCTCCCATGCCCGCCTCTGAGTCCCTGAGTAGAAGCCCCGTGTGCCAAATGCCAGATGGGCGCAGAGGGTGCCCTGAGCATGTAGCCAGGGAGTCCCCTCACATCCCTGGCTGCTAAGCTCCACGTGAAGCCACCAGTCTATCCTGCCCCCTCAGGAAGCAGCAGCAGAACCTGGGCTGAGGGCCCCAGTGGGCCTCTGGGGCCTGCGGCAGCTCACATTGCAACCTCATGAATAACGCAGGGCCTCCCAGCTGCCTGCGTCTCCGAGGAACCCGTGTCCCCTGCACCGACCGCCTCCACTGCTTTAAACTTTCATAGGCCAAGGCCCAGTGGCAGCGGAGCCAGCTCCAGGTGGCCTGAGCCCCATGTCCTGGGCAGGGGAGCTCAGGCAAAGCTCTCCTGAGAGGAAGGTAACAGGGGGGACCTGGTGGGCCAGGCCTGGCTCTCCAGGACGTTGACAGTCAAGGCAGGAGGTGATCAGGCCAGAGTCTCAAGAGTGGCCTCCAGATTCCGGGCCTTCACGGTAGGAGGAGTAGGCTGGTGTGACCTGGCAGGGATCCTAGGTCAAGGCGCGGCTGGGGGCCCCTAGGAGAGTTGTGGGATAGGGTTACCAGGGCTGAATCCTCCTGCCCAATTCCCACTCTGAAGGGGGAGCACCCACAAAGACACATCCAAGAGGACCGAGACTTCCAGGGCTTTCCTGGGGACAGGCCCCACTGGCTGCAGACAGTACCTGAGTAGGCCTGCATGGACATCCCCATCAGCAGCAGAGACTTCCGCTGCCTACAGCTGGCCTGCGTGGGCCTCGGCCTGGTGGCCGGCAGCATCATCATCGGCGTGTCTGTGTCCAAAGCTGCAGCTGCCGTGGGTGGCATCTTTATTGGCGCCGCCGGTCTGGGTGAGCAGGTGAAGGGCATGGGGAGGCGAGCAGGGGTGCGGTTAGGTGAATGAGAAATGGAAGGAAGGGCTGGTTCAGCAGGAATTGTCTGGGGAGGATGGAAGCTAGAGGTGTGAGCAAGGCAGCTGCTGGGGTACGGGGAGGCAGAGGAGGCTTGCGGTGACATTCCTTCTGCCGGGAATAAGGACACTGTGGAGAAGGGTTGCCACAGGTCTCTTCGGCTGCTCCTCTTCTGGCCCTTTAGTTCCAAGCCCTGGGCTCTTGGGGTTTTGGTGGAATTCATCAACCAGCTGGGGGTGGGTTGACAGCAGGGCAGTTAAAAGAGGACAGAGGTCCCAGTGGGACACTCTGTGACCCAAGGTAGGATCCAACTCAAAGGGTTACCTTTTCTTTCCTGGTATACCTTGGCAGGGCATCTGTCTGTCTATCCAGGCATCAGTCTATCTGTCTGTCTGGGTCAGTCCCACTGCTATCCCCATAATGATGTTGAGTACCATCCCTTTCCCCACTCCCCTGGGGTAAAAGCAGAGCCAGAAGCAGCAGACTGGTTGGTTCTCGGCATCTGTACCTGCAAACTCTTTCCAAGGCCACAGACACGTGGTCTGGGGATGAAATGGGAGTGGGCCAGGCACAGTCCACTGTGCTGCTAAGCCCTCCCCAGGTCTGGGTGGGAAGGAGCCTGCTCAGGAGCTCCCAGCTCTGCCTTAGGGGAAGATGGGGCAAAGGCATTTGGTGGTGGGGATGTCCCCTGGGTCCATTTCCAGCCCACTGAGAAGGACGGAAGCTAACCATGCTAATCACTGGGATGGGCTGGAGCCAGGAGCCTGGGCCTTCACAACCTGGAGCCCCTTCCCCAGATAGGCACCACTCCCTGCTCCCTTCTAGGAGCTGGGTGTTGGGGAGCCGCCCCCTCCCAATACTCACACGCTCACATTGATGCACCCAGAGTCCCAACCTGCACCCCCATGCTCCTCCCATGCACACCCATTATCTCCCCAAGAAAGCACTTCCAGGTGCACAGCCTGCCCACAGCTTCATGCAGCCTGCACTAAGCAGGCCCCTTGCCCATCACAGAACCCCTCTGTGTCTCTCTTCTCAGGGCTTCTCATCTTGGCCTACCCATTCCTCAAGGCTCGGTTCAGCCTGGACCACATTCTGCCTACCATAGGTGAGTCCTCGACCAGCCCCCAGCTGAGCCCGCTTCCGAGGACCACTGGTGAAACCCACTGTGTATAAGTCCGTGGCCTGCTCTGGGGTGGAGCCCAGCCCCTGTGTGTGACTGCTCCTGGGTGTGGGCACGTGCGCGCGTGCGTGGTGGGGGTGTGTTGGCGTTGCCATGACTACCATGCAGCAGACTCCAGCCTGTTGCTGCAAATACGCCTCAACCAGCTCAGAGCACCCAGAACTCCCATCTCCCCCCGAGAGAGTTTCTAACTCCCCCAGAGCCTCCAAGTTCTCCAGATAAGCCCATTTCATACCTTGAGCCCCATAAATACCCTCTACCACCCCTAAGACTTCAGGACCCTTTATAGCTCCTTAACGCATCTCTGCCCCCCCCCCACATACATGTTACCCTCTCCATCAGTCCTGGGGTTTACAGAGTCCTAGTTCTCCCCATGATGCGCACCTCCTTAAAAGGTCTGCCATCTTTCCCTTCAAGGACCCGTTTCTTCGAACTCCGCTCCTAAATCAGCCCAGATCGTGTGGGAGACCTCCAGGAATGTGGCAGACAGAAACAGCAGCAGGGATGGAAATGAGACAGTAGGAAGGACTTCCCTTCCCAAAGCAGGACTTGATCTGACAGCGGCTTAGTAACCAGGGTCTTGGGGCGCTCTTATTCCACAGGGAGCCTGAGAATCCACCCCCACCCAGGGCCAGACCATGGCGAGGGAAGATCCAGTGCCAATGGCAATAAAGAGGGTAAGTTAACAAATTCCAGAGTCCATCTTCCGTCTCTGCTCTCTGGCTGGGCAGCTCTGTGGGACCCTGGAAAAAGCCTTGAGAGACACACAGGAGAGATGTCCCCAGTTACCGGGAGCCAGCAGATCAGGCAGTTCTCCCATGTGTTTGGTCAAAACCCTTCTTGCTCCAAGCTGAGCTGGGCTCCTCTTGTTTGACCTCGGGCCTTCTCATCATGCCCATTATGGACACTGGGAGCCCCTCTAGGTCCCATGTCCCAGTTCATGTTTTCACTCTCTTCTCCAATGATGGAATCCAGAGCTGGTACCTGAAATGGAACATCTGCCTCCTCTCCCATCTCCACACACCAGAAAATTCTAGGGCAGGAGTTTTTCAAAGATGGCGCCAGCCTACAGCGGCTACCCACCAGTGGTAGGACACCTAATGCCAGCATAAGGTCCCCTTCCAGACCCTGCTCCAAACACTTTACATTAAAACAACCCTATGAGGGAGAGACTATAATTAGGCCCACTTTATATGTGGGCCAACTGAGGCATAGGGAGATGAAGTAAGGCAACCAGGAAATGTTGAGGCCAGACCTGAAACCAGGTACTCGGCCCCAGAGTCGTCTCTCTAACCAACCCCCACCATGCTGCTGTCCTCTTGAAGGGCCATTCTGATCCTCTCTGCCTCTTTAAGTTCAGCTGAAACTGTCCCCTGGGACTCCCCTCTCTCCCCGGTGGTCCCTCTGGGTTGCTCTGCCCCAGAGTCGGTCTACTCAGGCAGCCCTGTCCTGGTCTGTCCCCCAGGAGCCCGCAGCAGCCTGTCCACGGTGAGCAGAACACTGGAAAAGCTGAAGCCAGGGGGGCGGGGGACTGGGGAGGGCTGAGGCAGGGGCTGAGGGTCTACACCCTGCCCTCCCCTCCTCCCTCCCTCCCTCCGTGCCTGCCTGCCGGCTACCCGGCTCTCACAGCCCTTCTGGATCCAAACCAGAGATAAACCAGGCTCTGGAGACACCAGCCCCACATTCGCCTGGGCAAAGCTCTTGCAGATGGATTCCATGCAGCCCGCCGGCAGGGCCTGAAGCGAGGCACTGCTGAACGTTCTACAGAAGGCCCTTGTGTCAGGCTTTTGCCCTGGATTTTCTCTCTGGACTGCAGCTCAGCAACCTCCCCTTTTGTGATCTACTGACTAGTTTCTCTGGAATTTGGGCCCAGAGATCCCTCAGTCCCTTGCTCCAGGCTGGCCACAGAAATGAATCACACACCCACAGCAACCACAGATGGGATCCCTCAGCCCTTAAGGCCTGGCCCTGGGCCTATAGAGCTCACTGGCTAGATAGAGGGTCTGGACCAGATTCTTTCAGGTTCTCAAAAACTCTGGGCAACTCCTCAGGGACAGGCTCTTGGCAGCAGCAAAGCAGATAGGAGCATGGCCTGGACAAACAAAATGGTCACCGCCATGACACAGAGTCTCAGTGAGGCACCAACCTAGAGGCTTCCAGGAGGCAATGGCTCCTGGGCTGAGTCCTGACCTGACACTTGTACGTGACTCCATCCTTCAGCGCTTTTGGTGATCTAACTCCAGGCAAGACCTCCAGCCTTCTCGCTTGTCCCCCACCCTCTCACGGCTCCTGAACAATCTCAAACACTCCAGCCTCCAAGCTTTGTCTTGTGTTCTGGAGGCCTCCCATTCCTATCAAAAGCCCCCACCTCCCAGGTCTGGGTTGCTCAATTAAGTGTCTGCCTTCAGCTCAGGTCATGATCCCAGGGTTCCAGGATTGAGTCCCACATCAGGCTCCTTGATCAGCAGGGAGCCTGCTTGTCCCTTTGCCTGCAGCTCCCCGTGCTTGTGCTCTCTCTCTCTCCCTCTCTGTCAAATAAATAAACTTTAAAAAAAAATGTTAGTGGCTTAAATTTAATGGAAAAACGATCCCCAGTCTTTCCCTGGAGAGCCACATCAAGGCCCACGTACCCACCGGGTTTGGGGCGAGGAGGACCTACCCAGGCGTGCATGGACGCGTGCAGATGTGGCTGCGCCTTCCCGCGGCTCTTTGCTCCCCGACACCCTTGGGTTGGAGCCCAGTCTGATCTCCACAGAGCCATTTGCTCCATGTGGCCTTGTCCGGGTTTCTGAGCAGGGGGACAAGTTGGGAAGAGTCTCATTTTTGCAGGACCAATGTAGATAGCTCCTCCTCTCAGAAGCCTCCCCTGACCTCTCCGTGCTCGCCCAGCTCCAGGGTTTCCGTCCATCACAACCCTCACCACTCTGAGTGGTCCCTGTCTTCATCCTCCTCTCGAGGCCCACAGGTACCCAACAGATGTCACAAAACCAAACCAAAAGTGGCGGAGACCACATCATTGTACAGATGGGAAAGCTGAGGTCCTCCAGAGAAAGGGACACCTCAAGTCCTACGGTGAGAGGTTGGACTGCCAGGCCTTGTATCCAGGGCTCCTCTCACTCCCCACCCGAGCCTCTACCCGCTGTTGGACTCTGCACGGGGACCAACTGGCTGGCCATGGTGTGACAGGCCTCCACTCATAAATGCTGGCCCATCATGGAGCCTGTGGTTCCTCCAGCCTCAGAGAAGTTCCCCTCCCTGCACTTCCCTCCCCTCCACTTCCCCCCTGCCTGCTCCCTCAACAGTATCATCTGCAGCATAACCCAGGCCTGGGGGCCCCTCCTTGATCAGCAAAGAAACCCTTCCTCCTGCCCATCTTTGTACCTCACCTGAAGCGTCCCAGAACGATGACCAAGGATGGAAGGAGTGGAAATGAGGGAAGTGGAGCCTGAGCTGTGGGGAAGAGGAGTGTGGCACTCCCTGACCTACCACCAAACCCTTCCCCAATATGATTTCCCCAAGGCAAGGCTTTGGTATCTTTGATGCCAGGCAGAGCTTGACACAGAGCGGTATAGGGGATCAGAGCAGAATAACCTAAGGCATGAATGCATAAAAGGCAAGGGCTATGTCTACTGGGCAAGAACTAGGCAGGGGCCCTTGAAACCGGACCCCTGAGATCTCCTTTCCCCCAGTCTAACTGAATGTCCAGATCCATCCTCCCAAGTGTCTTTCCACAGCAACCCCCCCCCCGCCCCTCAACCTGGTCACAGGAGTGGTCCATGCGGAGCTCATGCCCCTCCCCACCCAAGCTTTAGAAAGTAAGTTTGGGCCAAGTAGGCAGGATGGTGTGGGAGGTCATGTTAGGGGGGGAAGTGCTCTCTTTCCTCTGAGCAGCTCTGGAACCCTCCAATATTTCCGCACAGAGTGAGCATGGGCAGGGACAGCTCATGGAACCCAGCTCTCCCAGCAGTCTGCTCAATAAATGAAATCAGTTCTGTCCCGCAGCCCTGCTCTGACCTCAATTGCAGCTATGCCTGGCTGGCCCCACGAGGTGGACAGAAAGCCAGTCCTCAAGGAAAAAAGTTGGAGAATGCAGACCTGGACACTGGATCTGACCTGCTGCGGTTTGGGAAGTTTAGGAAGTCTTCCCAAGGGAAGTGATGTCCCAGCTGCATGGTGAAGGCCAATCTGGAGTTAGCCAGGTGAAGGCAAAGTCAACCATGGCTCAGAGAACATACCGAAGTGGAGAGTGAGTGGTCCAGGCAGCCCCTTAGAGGTCACAGCCCTGCTGGCCAATTGAAAGGACTGACCAGGCAGGGGCTGAAGTCTAAGGATGACACATCCTGTCTCTGCATCCCCTACAGCCCCATGCCCCTGAACCCCCACAGGGTTCGCATCAGGAAGGGTTTTTTTTTTTTTTTTTTTAAGAGTTTATTTATTTATTTATTTGACAGAGAGAGATCACAAGTAGGCAGACAGGCAGGCAGAGAGAGAGAAGGGAAGCAGGCCCCGATGCGGGACTCGATCCCAGGACCCCAGGATCATGACCTGAGCCGAAGGCAGAGGTTTTAACCCACTGAGCCACCCAGGCGCCCAGGAAGGGTTTTTGAATGGATAAGCAAACGAATGAAGGCAGAGGCTGGAGGAGATGCTCTTCCGGCTGAACACCTCCAAGTTCTAGAAATCAGTGCCTCAGTCTCCTACCGTGTCCTCCCTCCCCACCCCTTACCCCCCAATAGGTCCTTACAGACCGCACTGGGAGACAGTGTCGCCTCCTGGAAGGGGATCGTGGCCACACCCCATTCTGGGGGGCGGGGGATTGGTGGGCGGTGACTGGGGAAGGGTGGCTGAAATCAAGCCCCTTCCCCCAGAAGTCTCCCTGCCCCCAAGAGCTCCACCCCCGCCCCTTCCAGGGAAGGTGGGGGAATCCGTCAGGGGCTGCAGACGGAACGGTGCCACCTACGACCCTCGCTCCAGAGTGGCAACGTCTGCAACCCAGGTCCCCCAAAGTCCGGGCTGGAGACCGCGGGGGTGCCGGGAGCTCAGTGTAAGGTGCTAGATGCCGCCGAACTAGAGGAGGGAAGGGGAGGGGGCGGTGCTGAGCGAGAGGGGGGAAGACACTCCGTGAGAACGCCGCTGCGCCGGGCGCAGAGGGGTCCAGCGGCCGGCCGCAGCGACGCGGCGGAGGGGCGCCCGGAACCCGCCGCCCGCGGCCTCTAGGGGCCCGGCAGCCTGGGCCTGCGCCCCCTACCCCTGGCGCCCACACGTCCGTCCCTGGCCCCCCAAACCCCAGCCTGGGGGATCCTGCCCTCCTGCTGGCCTGGGCTGCTCAGACAAGCGTCCGTCCCACCGGCTCAGGCAAGTGAAAGCCCTACGAGTTGTGGGAGGTGGGAGGTGGGAGGGGGCCAATGGGATGAGACCAGCAGGAGAGGGCTGCCAGGACAGGGCCACCAGGACGGGTGTCTTTAGGGAATGGAGGAAGCTCCATCCACCCTGAAACCCCAGCAGAACGGAGTAGTGCTCAGACAAGAGGTCAGGGACATGTAGCCCAGGATTGGATTTTCCGAAAATAGATGAGAAAGCCATAGAGGGAAACAGGAGCAGGGGACATACAGCATGCGGTGGCTACCTTGAGCCCCCTCTGCTTGACCCTGATCCCTCCCTGCTCTATAACTCAGCCAGAATCTGCCCCCAGGACCCACCTCCAGTCACTGCTCCGTGGACAGCCATCCCCTCCCAAAGCCCAGAGTGATCAGGGAGTCAGAGAGAAGTAGACAGAGTCACTTCAAGACCAGGACCCAGGAGAAACCAGGAAGGCAGGACACCCCTGTGACCAACTCCTCTTTTCCCCATGTGTCTAACCAATGTACTCCACTGTGACCGTAGCAGCACACAAGGGGGACAGAATGCTGGTCCTCCAGGAAAAGCGCTGGAGGACACAGGCGGGGGCACCTAATTTGACCTGCTGACCCCGGGAGTTAGGGAAGGCTTTCTGGGGGAAGCGAAGTCGTGGGGGCACTCTGAGGGTTGAGCTGGAGTTAGCCAGGTGAAGGGAAAGCCAGCCTTGTTTCAGGCACAGGGGACAGAATGTCCACCTGACCACACCTGCTGAGCTCGGCTCCACTAGAGCACAATCCAGGGGGCCTGCCTGGAAGAAGCCAGCCCAAAGGCAATAGTGAGGAGCCCAGGAAGAGTGCAGCCGGCTGGGAGAAATGGAGGAGGGGAGCGGGTGAGGAAGTAGGGAGACTGAAGAGGAAGGGATGGATTCCAGAGACACTCAAGAGGGGAGAATCTGCAGGGACTGGCGATAGATTGGGTTGGAAACGCGTGGAGAAAAGCCTGGGGGAGGAGGAGGAGGGAGGGTGAAGCCCGGGTGTCTGACTGGGAGTCTGGGCTTTGTGGCAGAAGATGAAGTTTAAGGAGCCTGTTTCGAAGAGGAAGGGAATGCTTCCAGAAGGGAGGGATCAGCAGGGCCAAAGTTGTGGAGAGGGCAGGTTAGCTAAGGACTGAACCTTGTCTGCTAATTTCAGCAATGAGGAGAAAGCAGCATGATGGGACAGAAACTAGACCGGAGTGGAATGAGTCTTGTGGGGGTAAAGTGTAGACAGGTAGGGAGTATAGAAAGAGCTTTGAGTAAGGGAAAGGGAGTGGAGGTAGATGTGGGGTTGAAGGGGGGTCTGGACTGGAGGGTCATGAGTGTCTCCCGGAGGAGGTGCGGTCACAGTGGGGGTGCTGATGAGCACTGACTGGGTGGAGGGAGGGTCCCCAGGAGCCTTGAAGCCCTGAGTGGTGCCAGAGATGCGCCGGCGGGTGGTTTTCTTCTCACCCATTTGCCTTAGCAGTTTGGGCAGAGCCTTGGAGGAAGCAGAAAGCCCCACTGAGGCCAGGTGGAGGTTCTGCTGGGTGGCTTCGGCAGAAGGACAAAGAAACGAAGGACAAAGGCAGAAGCTGCAAGACAAGGTAAATTGATGGAAGTCAGGTAGTGTGCAGAAGGAAGTGGGGGCCCAAGACTCGCGCGGGGAATGCTGAGAGCTCCAGGACTGCCCCAGATCTGAGAGCGGTCAGAGCAGGAGGCAGTACAGTGTCATGGTCAAGAGCATGGGTTTGGAAGCCGCACCACCTAGGTGTGAATCCCAGATCTGCCACATCTTCCCACCATGTCTATGACCCTGGGCAAGTGATGCAACCTCTCGGAGCCTCTGTGTCTCCGTCTGAAACAGATGGCGAGAGCATCTGCCCATAGACATTCAGGGCGCTGATCTGAGATGATACAGAACATACGCAAAGGGCCTCATAGAGTGTACAGCACAGAGTAGGTGCTGTCCAGCTGTTTCTCTAGTGGTAGCTGTGAGGGTATAGTCAAGAGTAGGATAGCTGGGTTTCTCAGAGCTGGAATGGCTCATGGTGCTGACAGGGGTGATGAGACCCCAGGTGGGGGTGCGGGGGTGAGGGAGAGGGTCGCTGAAATGGAATTGGGCCCTGGAGATGAGAAGCCAACCAACTAGGAGGGCACAGGATGGGGCAGTTGTATCAAGGATGCCGAAGTCTCTCGGAGCTGGGGGGGAGGACTTGGACTGGAGGGCAGGAAGCCCAGCTCCACACCAGGCAGCCGGCAGTCCTTCCCCCCTACCCCTCCCACTAGCTCCAGGCAGCAGAGTTGCATGGAGGGGAGGCAGAGGCCCAGACTGAGGCTGGAGATCCAAATCTGGCCATAGACATGGCCCCTGCTGGGGGCTGAGCGCAAGCAGTCTGGTGGGCAAGAAGGTGAGCACTGGGGCAGGTGAGGAGAGCAGGAGGCGTAGGGCCGCCAGGAGTGCCTCACCTGCCTCAGTGCAGACTTGGTCCGCTAACTGCAGAGCTGTGATCCCTACAGAGTGTAGGGTCCCTGGGGCCCCTCAGCTGTGCAGGAGGCTGGATCCTGTGAGGCAGGCAGAGATCATCTAGGCCAGACTCCTGCTTTCCCAAGAGCAAACCTGAGCCCCAGGGAGGGGACCTTCAAGTCCCTTGCCTGTTGCAGGCATGGGGACCCACTGTAAAGGGGAGGGTGCCATCAGGGCAGCTAGAATGGAACCTCCATTACCCCTAGCATAGGCTCCAGCTCTGCTTATCACCAAATTGCCCCCCTACACACTCACACACACACACACACACACTCCCAGGGGAAGAGAACTCCGGAGCCCCTCTACTGGGCAGCAGCTCATTTACACTGGACAGGCAGGCAACCAACCAAGAGAGTGTCTGTGTGCTGGCTTGTGTCTACAGCTCTCAGGATGTGCGACCTCTGTGTTTGTGTTTCTGAGTATGTCTGCTCACTGAGCGTGTGTGTGTATGTGTGTGCACGCGCATGCACACACGCGTGTGCCCACGCACTCAGGGATTAGGATGATGGGACCCAGAGGTCAGATACGGGAGCCGGGAAGCCACACCTTCAGACCTCCCCCTCAAGCCTCAGTTCCAGCTTGGAGAATGTGTGAGGGGGCAGGGGGGGCCTGGGGGGCTGACTGGGGTAGGGGTGGCAGCAGCTCTTTGGGCTCTGGGGAGGCAGCATTGAGCCTGCAGAAGCTGAGAGCGTCCAGGCTAGTGAACAAGCCAGCACTGAGTAATGGAGGTGTGGGAGGCTCCCCGAGGACAGGGAGAGGTTTGGGGGTAGAGAGTATGCTAGAAGGGTTGGGGGCGTGGGAGTTGGCCGAGACTTTCAGGGACTGAGGGGGAACAGAAGGGCTAAGGTTAAGGGAAACAGAGGGGTTCACAGTGAGGAGTAAAGAGCCACACTGAGCAAACAAGGGACTCGATCCCACCTGGAGGACAGCGGCTGGGACTAGCAGCTACTGCCTGGCCTGAAGCTCCAACCCCTTCGTCCAGAAGCTCCTGAGCACTTGGAGCAGGAACCTGGGGTTGGGCAGCCTGGCCACCGCCCCTGGTTAAGCAGCTCGTGTCACTGGACACAGACCTCCCAGATCCATGAGCTGGGAGGGAGGTGGGGGGTGGCCAGCAGACCTGAGCAGGCTTCAGGCAGAGACTCCCTTTTCCAGGGGCTCTCACCTCCCCCTTCTGAAGACCACCCTCCTTTGGCCCCAAGCTTGTTGACAATTAGCTGGATAGTAATACTCAATTACTACATTTTTTTTTTATCAAACATCTCTATACCCTCCTGTAAGCAGTAATTCTGGTCTAGGGGAAACATGGGCTTTTCAGCCTGATGGATCTGGGTTTGAATCCCAGCTTTAACTTGTTACAACTGAGTAAACCAGGGAAAGCTCCTTCCCCTCTGTGAGCCTTGGTGTCCTCCCAATGTCCTGGGTTCAGGACCGCAGCAGCTCACACGGTTGTAGCGAAGATTCCCAGTATTAGCGGAGGGAACTTGCTCAGCACAGAGTCACTAGAGAGTGACCAGAACCCCTGGGCAGCTGGTAGCTTCTCAGGGGGAGTGACTTAATCCCAACCCAAAACAAAAACCAGCCATATCACAGATCAATGGACCATTTTTCAGGAACCTTTTGCTATTTTGACAGTCATTTCTGAAAAGCTTCCCATTTTTACCTCCACAACCACAGCTAGGTTAATGAGATAGCAGGTTACGTTCAGAGAACAACCTGGTTAAACCTTCCCCTGACAGCTGAGGTCAGGAAAGGGGCACAACCCTCCCAAGTTGTCCACCCAAACCAAAGTCAAGAGTCTTGGTCATCTGAGGCTTGGCCTCTAGTGTCTGCTTCTGCCCCAAAGTACTTCTGTCCTGGACTCCAAACAGAGACCACAAGGCCCCTCCTGCCAGAGGCAGGACAGCAGGGAGGGTGACTCCTAGATCAGGGTCATGGGCAGCTGAATCACAGTGGTCAGGGTCCTTCCTGGGCAAGGAAAGCATGGTTCTGGTCTGGCATGGGCCACGGACTCCTTCCCTAAGCTTTCTCATTCCAAGTCTCAATTTCCCCCATCCCTAGAAGAAGGGATTGAACTAGGTGATTTCTACCAGCTCAGCAGCCTGGAGTCCTCACTAAAGAAAAGGTCTGTTCGAATCCCAGCAACTTAAGATTCAGAGCAATGACCTTCCTTCTGGCTCAGGCAGTGAGGTCGAGGGCTGGATTTGGGATGAAGTAGAAAGACTTGAAGGATTCGGGAAAGCAAGAGCATCATCTCAAAGGTTCCTGCCTCTGAAATTAAATTCGGAATTCGGAAACCCAAAAAGAATAGCATCAGTGACACCCCACCACAGAGCCACCCAGAACACTTGCCACAAAACAGTACCCCACGGCGCTAAAGGGCCACAGTCCCCCAGAGGGAGACAGTGGCCCAAACTGAATAGCGACAGCTCAGCGTCCCCACCCTTTGCACCACAGATCCCAGCCAACCAGGGTCAAGATACCCGCTGGCCAGGAGCCCTTTCTCTGCCTAGGGTGGGGACTCTGGGGGTAGTTAACCTTCCAGAGCCAACTCGGCCTCCCAGGAGCAGCTAAGAATCCTTCCTTGGCAGTTAGCCCTTGGAAGCTCAAGCCCCTGTTAGTGCTTGTGTTGCACTGAGTGTATTAAGCCAAGGAAGGAGGAAAGTGAGTTCACCTTTCTGGAGAGACCCACACAATGTGCGGGTCCCCTCCTCTGCCGTTGACCTTGGAGCAGTGTCCTTGCTGATTGCAGGAGGAGAGTTTGGACCCTGGGCTCCAGCAACTCCGGCTCCCAGAGCATTCCCCCCAGCATTTAGCAAACCCAGCCCAAGGTTAGGCTGAGAACGGGGCCCTGGGAACACCAGGTTTCAAGTCCTGACGCCACCATGGCCACTCAAAGGCCTTGGGTGAATTTAGTTAATCTTTTTGTGCTTCAGTGTCCTTCTCTATAGAACGGGGCTATAATACTGATACCTAATCTCATCCTATAAAAACTAAACCAGCTGTTACTGCAAACACAGAGGCCAGGCAGAGAGAGGCTGTCCGGATTGAGGAGGGTGTGATCCCTCCCTGGCACTAGCCTTGGCTTTCACTCACCCAGTCTCAGATCCTCTCCAGCCCCACGGTGTACAGGCCTTGAACGTGCAAGAAGGACAATTCAGGTCTCAGCTCTGGTTC
Source organism: Mustela putorius furo (assembly GCF_011764305.1). Lineage (NCBI taxonomy): Eukaryota > Metazoa > Chordata > Mammalia > Carnivora > Mustelidae > Mustela > Mustela putorius. Next base: position 36,305,823 of record NW_025422005.1, on the reverse strand, counting down.
TGTTCCCCGACTCCATCTGACCAGCCTCCCCAGATCTGAGACCTTTCGGCCCCCTTCTCTGGCAACCTCCACAGTGACAACATGGCTAACATTTACTGAACTCTCACTATGTTCTGGGCCCTGTGGTAAGCCTCTGATTCAGCTGAAAGCATGTAATTCTCACTACAGCCTGAGAGGTAGGCTGTGTTACAGGGGTTAACACTGACACACAGAGAGGCCGCTGGTCCAGGTCGTGGTCAGCTGCTCACCTGGCATGCTCTACTCCCACCTGGGGTAGCACTATCCCATTACCCCCCTCCCATCCCCACTCAGAGCCCTTTTCTGACATTTTGTCACAGTCCTGACACAGCTCCATAGCTATGATCTCAGCCTTTGAGGGCCTTTATACCTGTGATATCATGTTCTAGAACAGAATTCTCAAAGAAGTTATGAATCTCTAGATTCTAATTACATTACCCTTGCTTCTGCATGCACTCCCAGAATTCTAGAATCTAGTGATAGATCCCAGACCCAGATACAACTAGAGAATCCTAGGGAAGAATTCTGACACCCAGTGATTGGGCTTTCAAGTCTAGGTTCAATAGTAGAATCCTGGGGGTGGGATGGGCGTAGGGTTGGAATCTCATAGAAAGCCCAGTCTGCGAAGAAGGATCTGGGGTCTGCTCCAGCTTCTGTGGAGACTGGCCCTTCTCACTGGGCATCTGAAACATCAGGGCTCCTCACTCTCACATGGTCACTCCAGGACTTCATCTGATGGTCAGGAAAGCTAATGTCACAGTCTTGCATAGCAGAGCCTAGGGCGAAGACTCCCACCCAGACCAGGTGTCAAGGTCATTAGGTCCTGGTCCTGGTCCTGGCTCTTGGGTAAATTGCTAGACCTCTTTGGGCTTCAGTTTCTTTATCTGGACAAGGAGGGACTTGAGCAGATGATTTCTAAGGCTTCTTCCACTTGGGAGATGGAGGAAGTTCTCCAAATTCCAGGAGCTGACACCTGCCCTCTCATTAGCACTACGGGTCATAACGATATCATTTGATGAGCTCCTAGGCACATGCTGAGCCACTCATTCCCTTAATTTAATTAATGCAGGAAGGCTTCCTGGAGGAGAGGGGGTGGTGGGGCTGTGTCAGTCTGGAGGAGTAGAGAGAGGACAGCCACCAGAGCCTCAGGGGTCTGAGTGGGGAAACAATGGACAGACCCTACCCATACAGGATGGGTTGTGCTTCTCAGAGGCAGAAGCCAGGGGTTTGGCCAAGATGACCGCTGCCCTCCCCGGCACTGAACCGAGAGTGGTGGAAGCCGAGTGCCCCGCTGACCGTCTCTTCCGCTCTGTGCCCGCAGGACGACGACGGTGAGCTCGCACACGCCATGCAGGCCGGGCCAGGCCCACGGCAGGACGGGGCCTGATGGGTGCCCCGCGTCCCCAGGCCCATGCCGCCCCCAGAGAAGAGCCGAGGCCCCGCTGCCCGGCCGCCCGCGGGCCGCGCTCCAGGCCGCCTGCCCGGCCTGCCGTCGCCGGCGCTGCTGTGCGCCTGCGGCCTGTGCGTGCTGCTGGCGGGCGTGAACGTGACGCTGGTGGGCGCCTTGGCCTCCTTCCCGCCCCGGAGCAACGCGCCGCTCGTGGTGGGGCCGGCGCTGCTGGCGCTGGCGCTCGGCTGCTTCGCCGCCTGCTGCGTGTGTAGCCGCCGGGGCCCCGCGCTCCGTCCGCGCTCGGCGGCGACCTCGGGCTCCGGCCGGGGCGGCGGCGGCGGCGGCGGGCAGGTGGCGCTGGAGATGGAAAGCAGCGAGCGCACGGCGCAGGACACCACGGCCGTGCAGCTCAGCCCTGCCGCCTCGGCCGCGTCCTCGGGCCGCTCCAGCCCCGGCCCCTTCGCGCTGGACGCCCCCGCGCCCGCAGCCGTCTACGCGCCGCGCACCGAAGTCGTCCAGCTCAACCTGCCCCGGGAGCGCGTTGCCCCCTAGCGGAGCGCGTGCCGGGCCCGACTCCCAGTCCGGGCTCCCGCCGTTGGTGCCACTTAAGAGAGGACTGGGAGAGAGGAAGGAAGAGAAGAAGGAGAAGAAAAGTGAGATTGTTTCCGTATGGGTCCGATGCTGGGCACAGATGGCAGCATCTGTCCCATGTCTGGAACTTCTGGAGGGGAGAACGGCAGTGAAGAGGCACACTCACCAAAGGAGGGAGCAGTGCCTTGGCCCTTTAAGTGGGGTCGGCTGGGCCCTACTTTAACCCACTCTCCAGACTCAATGAAATAGGCCCCTGGACCTTCCATCCCCTCCCCCACGCCGCCACCACCCATGGCACGTGGGCACTGTGAATGGAGCCACTCTGAGAGGGGGCGAACTCCCAGCAAGGCCCCTGACCCCAAGGGGTGGGAGGAAGCAGGGCCAGAGAAGAATGTCAGCCTGGGCTGTCTGCTCTCCCCTCACACTGTGAAAGGCCACCAGCTTTCCCTTCTGCTCCTCCCTGCTCTCCTCGTCTCTGCCCCCAACATGATCTTTTGGGATGAAGGGGCAGGGGCCCTGATTTGAGCCAGGATAGTCTCTAAGGCAGAGCAAGGTTGAACATCTGACTGGTAGAGCAGGGGGAGCTGGGAATGAAGCACGGACAGGGGTGAATGATGAGTAGGCTGGGTGCCTCCAAGTAGGAGGGCCTCAGTGTGGTCTGCACTGTGCCGACCCGACATCCCTCACTCCTCAATAAAGCACCTTTTTGGAGTCAAGTCCCTTGTGATGGTGTGGCCTGGAGGGAGGGGCTGACTGGAGCTTTTGGCTGGACATCTTGACTGGGGCCCTCCCAGCCAAGCGCTTCATCTGCCTTGCACCAGCCCCTCCTGGATGCCTGGAGGGGGACCCTAGGGGAGCAGAGTATGTAACTAGGAACATCCGTGAGAACAGGCGTGAGAGATTGGGGCCTGGATGAATACGAGTGTGTCTGTGCTCGGGGTTGCCTGGCTACGTGTGTGAGATGGGGAGTGTGGGCGTATTTGGGTAACACTGTCTGACATCATCCATGAATGTGAGAGTGCGTGTGGGTGTGTGTGGTGGTGGTGAAGGGGTGAGTCACCCGTGAGAAGGGTGAGAGAAGGGCTCCCCGGGGCTATGCAAAGCCTAGAGCTTTCTCCCGGGCCTAGAGCTTTCTCCCGGCCTGCCTCTGCTCCACTGGGACTTCCCACCTGCCCTTGGAACGGCTGACCCCTCTCTGCCTCGGAATACCCCCTTCATCTGACCCCCTCCCTGCCTCTGCCTCTCCTGCCGTCTCCCCCACCCACTGACCTGGAGAAGAGGGAATCTATCTCCATAGGTGCAAAGCAGGTCATCTCTATTAATTCACAGGGATCGATGGGCCCTAACCTCTGAAGCACCCAGCCCCTGGAGCTGATGACCTTTCCTTGGAGCACATCCCCACCCCCACCGTGTGTGTGTGTGTGTGTGTGTGGCACGTGCACACTCGCATACATGCAAGGAAGGCCGCCTGCCCAGACTTCAGTCCTGTCTTGTCTCTTCTGGATCACTGGTCTGCAGCCTCAGACGCCACCTGCTGCTGCCTTCCTTGGTAGAACAGGAGGTGAGAGGGGCCACTGCTGATGTTCCCTTGGGATGTGGTCTGAGCCACCCTCCTTAGGAGGAGGCACCCCAGATTCTAGCCCTGGAATGCTAGCCCCAACCCAAACCCCTCTCCTGCCTGCTGGCACAGGCCTGGAATGACATCACCAGGGCTCCTTCCTCTTCTCCCCACCTACAGAGACTTCCAGATCCTGTCTGGGAGCCTGGCTGCTGGGGAGGAAGAGTGAGCATGTGCTAAGCGCTTGAGGCAGTGGGCCCCAGATGGATGGTGTGAGTGAACAGAATGGGGGGGTGGTGCACCAGGGACAACATTGACTTCCTGGAGTCTCCCTTCCACTGCCTCCCCCGGGGGAAAGGTCATCGTTTGTCCCATCTGTGCCCCCTTCCCTACCACGGGCACACCAGGAAATAGTCTCCATACCCCAGGGTCCACTTTGCAATCACCCAGCCCTAGCAACCACTCCCTCACCTCCCCAACACCCAAAGCCCCCCGCCCCCCCCATCTTTCTGGTCCTGCTACTCCAGGGATCTCCTTCCCTCATACTCCTTCAGGCCCTTCTAGGGCACCAGCAAGGCCTGGGAGCACCCCACTCTCTCACACAGAGGCTGGGCGCTTGCTCGGTCCCCACCCATCTGCGGCCCCTCCCAGACAGGCATCAGGGGACTGGTGTGTGGAAAGTGAAGACACAACTCTGAGAGCACAGGGCAGCAAGCTTCCTGCCCTGAAGGAATTTGAGCAGGGACACTGCAGAGGGGCATGGAGATGAGGGCCTGACACCCCTCCCCAACCCAAATCCCACTCTGAAATGAGAATTGAAGTGCCAGGGCCTGTCCTCAGAAGTCCAGGAGCTGCTGGTTCTTCTGAAAGGAGGGGTGCTTCCTGGGGCCTGTGGGGCTCAGGGATGGTCAAGCGAGCCCCACTTCCCAGAAGGAACTCCCCATAGCATGGGACGGAGGAGGCCACAAAGGAGCTGGGAATTCAGATCTCCTCCTTGTCTTCCCACTGCAAGAAACGAGGGTAGCCACTTACGACCATTTTTTACTGATTAATTAAACAATTCCTGAGCCCTACTATGTGTCCAGCATTGGGAATATAGTGGTAAGCAAGCAAGCAAGCTCTGGCAGGTGCAGGAGGGGCTTATATTCTACTTGGGGGAGACAGACAATAAACAAGTAAGTAAGTAAACAAGACAAAAAAAAATACTAGCTAGCAGAAGTGCTATGCAGAAAAATCACAAAAAGGTGTGCCAAGGGGACTTGGTGAGTGGCTGGGAGGTCTTCTCTGAGAGGTGACATCTGAGCTGAGCTCTGCCAGACAGGAGTTAGCCATGCAAAGGTCTAGGGCAAGAGCATTTCAAGCTCAGAAAATGGCCAGTGCAAAAGGTGTAAGGGGAGAATGAACTTCACCTATGTGTCTCCAGCAGAGAAAGAAGGGCTGTGGGGACAGGGGTGGGAGATGGAGTTGGGGAGGGTGGGCGGGGGGGGCGCGTTGCTTAGCTCATGTACAGTTTAGTGAGCCAGGGTGTGGGGTTGGGCTTTTATCTCAGTGAACTGGGAGCCACTGGAGGGTTTTAAGCAGAGAAGTGACATAGTCTGATTTATGATGGTAAAGATCGCTCCGCCTGCTGTGTGGAAAATAGAGTGTTGAGGGGCAAGTGGGAAAACAGGGGCAGGGTTGCGAGGTTATGGCAGTGAGAGGTGCTGGGGGCTGGGATTGAAGTGGTGGCTGGGAAGTGGACAGATTCCACACCCATTTTTGAGGTCTCCCTGTTGGGGAAGTTCAAGAGGCGTGAAGGAGAGAAATCCAGGAGGGACTTCTAGAAATTTGTTTTGAGCAACTAGGCGGAGGGCTGGGGGAGAGCCAGGGCTGTGGTAAGATGAAAGGTCTGTTACCGCAGTGGAGCTGTCTTGGAGTTGCTGGAGGCACAACTCTGAGTTCTGGAAAGGGGATATAGATTTAGAAGCCGTTGGCTTCTGGGTGATGGAGAAGCCATGAGTCTAGATGAGGCAACTGAGGAGAGATGAAGACAGAGAACTCAGAATCTAGAATGGTCTAGAAACCTCTGGGTCCAGGGGAGGGAAGGAGACCTGAATTACCCAGCTCTGAATCTCACCCAACCTTCTGCTGAGACAGGTGCCTTTCCAGTGAGGTCTGTGGCCTAGGAGTTGGGGATTCAGGAGAAGTGAGTGGAATGTGAGATCCAAAAGATTAGCAGTTCTGTTCTGCACCCAAGTACTCACCTGGTCCAAGGTAGGTATGCATTAGATATTTGTTGAATAACCGAATGAGTAAAAGGTGTGGATCTTACCCCATGGCTGAGACCAGAGGTCTCCAGTAATAGAGTATTATTAAGATGCCTGCTCTGGGCAGAAAGGAGAAAATCTCCTTACATGTGTGGGAGTTCCCCTGGCCAGTTCATGTTTTCTGCTTCTTTGTGGGAGAGAGGGTGACACAGGAATATAGAGCTGGCTAGATGGACATGGATAGATGGGCTCCCAGAAGCAAGAAATGGCCAGAGAGAAAGGCTAAGCCTGAGGAAATCGGCACTGCTAAGGAGCACCACCAGAGGGCACTCTGGGCACATGACAGGGGATAGAGACGTCGCAGCCCAGCCAGGCTACCCAACTTTGCCATTTCCCCTTCTGAGGACCAATGCACTGAAGAAGAAGGGGAGCAAGGAACTGGGCATGTAAGGGGTAGGGGGTGTTAAGTCACATAAATTTACCGACACCTCCAAACCAGAAACCTGAACCTATTGTGCCGGGAGGCCTGACTCTGGACAAAGACAGCCTTTACCAGGGGTCACAGGTAGGTCCTGAGTCTGGTCATAGACTGAACCTTCACCTTGATCCTAGACTGAGCCTTCACCCCATTCCACACTGAGTCCCGACCTAAATCTGGTCATACTCTGGGCTTTGATCCTGCCTGCCTGGTCCCTACACTGAATCCTGACCCTGTGTTTTAGACTGGGTTTTGACTCAGTCCATGGACTAAACCTTGATCTTTATCAAAGATTGAACCCTGACCAGGACTCAGACTGAGTCTAGATCATGGACAAATATTAACCCTTTATTCTGGTGTTAGACTGAATCCTGACCCTCACCCCATACTGAGCCATCAATCTAGTCCCAACCTGAACTCTAACCCTGATCCATACCCTGACCCTGGACAAAGCCTGAATTTTCATGAAGGTCACAGCCTGAGTCAGGTTTCAGCCCCAGAAGGAAATAACTCCTAGAAATACTTTTGAGGGTAAGATAATTCTCAGTCTCTGAATGGTCCAGAAACTCCTGGACATTGGAGCCCTGAGAGGCCAGGTAGAGAAAGGCTGTCCAGGACATGAGAAGGAAGGAGAGCTAGGCCTTCTTCCAATACCCTTGGAGCTCCAGTGGGGCCTTCCTGTCTGCTTGTGTGTCTAGGGGGGTCCAAGGCTGGGATTTTCTTCCATTTGTACTTTTGACTTCCCAGAAACCTTGGGCAAGTCCCTTTTGTTGTCTACTCCTTGTTACCTTTCAGGACAAGGTAAGAAGAAGGTGTCCTTCCATGGACCAGGCCACGACTGAAGAAGGCAGGCTGGAAGAGAAGCCCCTTCACTGTAGGAGCTCACTCTGGCTGTTCATTCCAAATAGGCAAAGAAAAAGTGAACCATGCTCAAGGTGGCACCAGCCAGGCCTCAGCCTCAGGTTGGCAGGCGCCCAAGAGCATGAAGGAGGTGTGGTTCAGGAAGTAGAAGTCCCAGAGGTCCCCGAACCTTCTTGGGGTCTGTTGTCTGTGAGGGCTGGGAGTGCTCAAGGGACCACACACCTGAGCCCAGGACACCCGGACCGGTTCAGTTTCTGCCCTACTCGGGGTTCAGCCTGGGCACCTTGCCCTGCAGGCGCGTGCTGGCCTCTACGAGGCCCAGTGGGAGCCCAGTGGCCAGCTCACCTTGAGAGGCAGTGAGGGCAGGAGTGAGGGCCAAGCCAGGCAGGAGCCTGGGCGGGGAGGGGGAGGGGAGGCGCTAGTCAAAAAACGCTGACGCCAAAGACAATGAGCTCTCCGAGGCTGAGGCAACTCATTTGGTCCCGGCCACGCTTTATTAAATTCTCATAAACCTGTCAGGGGGGACAGGGCTCGCTTCAGTTTACCTCATTAGCCCGACACAATGACAGTGGGGGGGGGGGCGGACAGAGGGAGGCGGCGGCAAGGGGAGGCCCTTGCTCAGTGCTGAGAACTGAGCCAGCCGGGAAGATAATTGAATTAAGTGGCTTTTGTTAATGGTTTTTAAGACTCCGAAGTGTAAATAACATTTAGGGGCTTTCTTTTAATGGTGCTGGGGTTTTAGAGACCCAGGGAGCTTAGAGGAGGCCCAGCAGGTCCCTGCCCTTCTCCCCCACCCCAGGGGAGCCCTCAGGGGAAACACTGAAGTTAAACTGGGAGGAGCAAGGGGAGGGGACAGAGAAGGTAGGACAACTTCCTGGAGAGTCTTTGAACAGTGAAGGGCGGGGCAGGTGGGCAACGTGAGGGGGGGGCGGTGCCAACCGTGATGACCTGCCTGGGCTGGGATGCCACCACTGGGCAAAATAGCCAGAGAGATTCCTGGGACATTACCAGAGGCATGGCTTGGGAGTGTTCAGGGGACTGGGCATCCTGGGGCACCCAGTGCTCATTCCTCACTGATGCGTCATGGGACTCTGAAGTTAAGGCTTTATTGCTTATTGCCAGGGGAGGGGCTCCCTGGGAGGTGGTGAGCCCCTCATCAAGGTACATGTGGGAAGGCTATTGCCAGTGGATTACACTAGACCCCAGGCCTCCTAAGGGAGACTGGAAGTGAACTGCACAAAGGGGTGGGGGCTCACTTCTCTGGGGGCACAGGAAGGGCCTTGGGGAGCTGAGTGCAAGGAAACAGACAAATGGGCGAATTGTTTTGGAACCCAACCCCTGGCTTTCCTCAGTGACAGCATCTCCCTCCCTGCAAAATAGGACCAGGTCCAGGACTTCTCTGGGCTGGAGGCAAAGGGCTCCAACTAGATCCCAAGGAGCTGGAGGTATATTGGGGTAGGCCTAGCCCTAGGCCAGCCCACAAAGGGTTAAGGCGTTAATCGCCCTGCATGTGACAAAGGGAAGTGAGTTTTCTGATCCAGAAAGGATCAGTCCCTAGGACGCCCCATCAGACCCTACAGCGTGAAATTACACCCCAGCAGGGGTGCCCCCCCCCCAACTACCCGCCTAGGCCTGGCACAGGATTAGGGCCTGGAGTCATCAGTTTAATGGCTCCTACCTCCCCTCCCTACCCCTCTTCCCCAGGAGCCTTTAGTCCTGCCTCCAGGCTGGGGCCAAACTCTTCACTCACCCACCGTCCACCTGGCTATGGGTCTGTCCGGTCATTCTGGCCTCACTCTTGGTCTGGTCATTCCATAGTCTCCTTGTCTGAGCCCTGACCCCCACCCCCATGCACTGAGCCTTGACCCCACTCCCTATTCCAGTTTCTTTGTAACCCTCAATCAGCACTGTGCCTGTTCTGGCCTCACCGCTTATGTAGGTGTGGGTTGTCTCCCCACTAGCACTCGGTGCTTTGGAGCAGAGCCTGTCTTGTTCAGCACTGTCTCCCCAGTGGCCGGGTCTGGCCCATAGATGGTGCCCAATAGAATGAGCTAACTGAGGGGCCTCCTCTCCACCTTACAGAGACTGTGCTGTGGTCCCTAAACTCTGGACAGCAGGACTCAAGGTGGAGAGGTAGGAGCTGAAGCCTGGGCCCAGCCAGGGCCATGGCCTGCGGGAGAGACAGGGGGCTGTGCCCGTGCTCTGATCAGGCCCAGCCTCATCTCTTACTTATGGATGCCTGGAGACCCTTATACCCACTTCCTTGGGCTGCTACTAGGCCTTTGCCACACAAGGGCCTCTAAGCCCCATCTGCACCTACAGCTAGACACACCCAGCACAGGGAGAGAACATTCCGGTCCCTGGATAGACAGCTGAGGAAACCAGGGGGCAGGGGTGGGGGCAGTGAAACCATACAGGAGAGAGAACCTGGCAAGACATTCAGAAAGCAAGGCTGTCCAAGGCAGGCAGGCAGCCTGTAGAAACTATCCTCCAACCTCTACGCGAGGTTGGACACAGAGGCCCCTGAAAAGCCAGGGCTTGCCCAAGGCCACACAACAAGGGCAGACAGAGGTCAGGTTCCCGAGGTTCGAGAGCTTGTCGTTCACCCCGCTGCTCCAGTTCACCTTGACAAGAATGGTAATTAGGCTGAACACCGGCTCCGAGCCAGGCTTTGGGCCATGCCAAGTCCTGCTCAGGGTGTTCTATCTGACTGTAGCTGAGAGGGCTCAAGAGAGGGAGGGGACTTCCTCTCCCCTGGTGTAATCAGGCAAGGCTGCCTGGAGAGGGTGGCTTGTGAATGGGTTCTGAATAACAAATAGGCTTTCCCCAGGAGGAATCAGCAGGAGCAAACATGTGGGAAAGGGCACCCTGAGTGTGTGAGGTACCACATGGTTTAGTTGGACGTTCCAGAACAGATATCATGTGCACAGACCCCAACCCCACCCCAGGCCAGGCCTGACGAGGAGGTGGCCGATTTCAGCCCAGTATGAAGAAGAACTTCATGAGAGTCAGACCTGGTAATGAACTTCCCAGCCCTGCGGATCTGTGACCAGGAGCTGGGTTTTGGTGACCACTCCTGCCCACAGGGGGATTGCATTAGAGACCCCTGAAGACGTCTGTTCTCAGAACCTGCAGCAGAAATCTCCAGGCCATCCCCAGCAGGAAATCTGTCACCCTCACCCTTGTCCATTCCCTGGGGTTCAGCAGGATTCTGATGGCTGGAAGAGGGGAGAAGGAGATGAGGAGGCAGGCAGAGAGACTCGTCTTCCAGCTCCTCAGCGTCCTGCCTGAGTATCTGTCGCTTCCACCCAGCCCAGTCTAAGGGACTTAAGTCCAAGCCTAACTTAAAAACAGGACTAAGATCCTGTATGGGACTTCTCCCATATCCCACAGTTGGAGAGGCGGTTGGAGCCGCACGGTCTTTCTCAAGGTGGCTTACAGAGAGCAGACTAAAGGTGAGCCTGAATGAGGAAAGCCTTTCGGGCCTTTCTGTCCGAGATGCCTCCAGAGGGTCTGGGTGTGCCGGGGAGAGGGCTCTGGGTCTGAGGATGTCCTGTACCTCCCAAAAGAACAGAAACTCCCTTCTGTCTGTCCCATGTTGACAAGGGTCCACCTCAGCCTGACCCGGATTCTTCCTGAGGTCATGGAGCTCCTGTGTTCTGGGTGTTCTCTCCTCTGAAAGAATCTTAAAGTAAAAAAACAAAGCGTCTTCTCCCCGCTGGCCGCCCAGCACGTTTGCGTGGAAGCCGGGGGAGGGACGGAGCGACCTGTGAAGGATCCAGGCTGCCAGGGCTGCCCGGCTGCTCAGGTGGAGACGGCAACAAAGAACGGCTTTGTTGCACACACGCTCACGCTCACACGCACCCGCACACGCCCCACACAAGCTCTTTCCAAGAATGGCTCTCCAAGCCGGGTTGCCAAGATAAAGGAGCCACTGGGTGGTCAGCCCCCAGGAGGAAATATCGCTCCTGTGGCCTTTGTTGTTCAAAGGGCTTTGCGAAATCTCCAGACTCCTCTTGGAACTGATCCCAGGCTGAGGTGGCGGGTTTCCCCGCACCTGGAGGTGGAGGCCAGGACAGCGCTCAACCTCCCAGGCCTGGCGGGGAGAAGAGAGCCCCGGGGGGCCAGGCTTGCAGTCCTGAGCAGCACAGCAGCTTTAGTGTTTCATTTCCATTCTTAGCTCACTCAATTCCCACGAGCCTGGGGGTAGGCAGAGATCTTCCCATTTTATAGAGGTAAAACAGAGGTTCAGAAAAGCCTACAATTTATTAAATGGCCCCACAGGGAATTAATGCTAGGAATGAAACTGACTTGGCCCCAGGCAGACATAGCTCAGCTCTGGCTCCATTCTGAGCCCCAACTCTAACCTCTAATTGAGCTGTGACTTGTTCTAGACTGAGCCCTGCCACTGGCCTCAGTTGATCCCTGATCCCAGCTACACACAGAGCTTTGACCCTGGCCCCTAACAGAGTGGCCAACTACCCCAAATGGATCCCTGATCCTTGCCTCAGATTGCCTCTCTGGTTAGCTTTAAGCCTCATGAGGTCAGAGGTCTGTGCTTCTCATTCACCACCCCCCACTTTACATTTCGAATAATCATGACTTTATCTGTTAGACTATATATAGGGCCAAGGGAATGAGTTGGTCTAGGTTGCCAGCACTGAGTATAGCAAAAGCAATAAAGAACAAGTGTTTATTGAGCGATTACTAAATGGCAGGTGCTAAGTGTTTAACAGATGCTATCTCATTTAATCCTCACCAAGAACCCTGAAGTAGGTATTATCCTGAGTGCATTTTACAGATGAGGACACTGAGCCCCAGGGTCACACTAGGAGGAATAGAAGTACAGGATGCTCTTAGTAGTTCCCTCATCCATCACATTCAGCTGCCTGGTGAGGGCTGGGGCCAGAGAGGGCAGCCATGGCTGTGAGAGAAAGTGGCGGGCGCGAAGAGCTGAGAGCCTTCTGGAGACAGAGTTTCTGAAGCCACAGAACCACCAGGTGAGGAGCACCTAGGTGGCTCAGCTGGTGAAGCATCTGACTCTTGCTCTTTTTTTTTTCTTTTTTTAAGATTTTATTTGTTTATTCAAGAGAGGACAAGGGGAAAGAGGGAGCACAAGCAGGGGTAGCATGAAAGGGAGAAGCAGTCTTCCCTCTGAGCAAGGAGTCCGATGCATGGCTTGATCCCAGACTCTGGGATCATGACCTGAGTCAAAGGCAGATGTTTAAGGACTGAGCCACCCAGGCACCCCATCACTCTTGCTCTTGATTTCAGCTCAGGTCATGATCTCAAGGTGAGATCCAGCCCCACATGCTCTGTGCTCAGTGGGGAGTCTGCTTGGAGATTCTCTCCCTCTGCTCCTCCCTCAGCACTCTTACTCTCTCTCTCTCAAAAGTAAATAAACCTTTCAAAAGGGGGGAATTGCAATGAGAGAGGCAGACCAGCTATATCATTTGTGGAGTCCAGTGCAAAATGAAAGTGAGGGGCCCTTGCTTAAAAATGAAGGATTTCAAGGTGGCAACATGGGAACATTCTAGGGCTTGAGGGCTTGGTCACAGGTCACATGTCCATGAAGGTAGCCCTGAGAGGGAGGGCGTGTGGATCTGGGGCCGGGAGGGTCGGAGGACAGCTTCAGCCGCATACCCACTCTTCCATGGGCATTTGCGAGGCGTCTTCAACAGCACCAGGCAGCAGTCACGGAGTCTTCCTGGGGGGACTGTGGGGCTGGGGGGGGGCCTGTGCGTGGAGGGGAGGTGGTGCCCCTCTCTGTGCATCCCAGGGCACCTGTCTGGAGTGTAAACTGAGAAGAATGCACGTTTGGGGGTGGGATGAGTGTGTGTGGAACATCCAAGCACCACACTGTGCGCTGTGTGTCCGAGGCCTTGTGTGGGAGGTGTGTCCGTGTGGAGGGGAGAGACAGACACCCTGAATCTGTGGAGTCCAGTGCAGAAGTCAGCACATCCCGCATGTATGAGACATGTGTATGTGGGGATGTGTGAATGAGAGAAAAGGTGCGTGTGTAATTGTGAGTGTATAGGAGTGTGCCCGTGAATGTGTGCGTAGCCCCGCCTTCCCTCCTGGGCCCTGGCCTGGGCTGCCTTGCCTGCTGTGAGGGGCTCCAAGGTGAACATGTCCCCCAGCCCAGCCCCCAGGCCTTAGTGGAGCCAGAACCTCCCAGAGACATTCCAGACTGCCATAGGGTGGGCAGAGCTGTGGGGCTGCCTCCTGGGCTGCTGGGGTGATCCCGGGCCAGTGGTGTCAGGTTCCTGGGGCTGCCCGGGCCCTCCCTCCGCAGCCCTCTGAGGGCCTTTGTTGGAAGTTCAGACAAACTTGTCAGGGGGGCGGGCAGGAGGCCACCTTCTAATCGGCTTTCCCAGAAGGGAGAGGAGAATGAGAGATTGGGCGTGGAGGGGGTGGAGCTCCAGGCCCCGCAGCTCTGTGGGAAAGAGTGGGGGAGGGGCAGACCTAGCCCTACTGGCCCCAAAAGGGTCCATCCCCCACGACCTCTCAGAAGGTTCTCTGTCCCCTAGGCCCCTGAGAGATTCAAAGAACACTGGGGCCAATGCCCAAGAAACGTAAGATTTGGGGGAAACTTCAGGGACTCCCCCTTCTGCCTTTCTGATCTCACCCACCACTGCCTGTTCCCACACCGGTGGCATGCCAAGCACTCAGCCCCTCGGACTCCTCCTCTTTACCTCATCTGAGCCTCCCAGGAAGCAGGCTGGACATGATTAACTATTCCCATTCAACAGAAGAGGATACTGAGGACCAGAGAGAGGTAGTTATCTGCCTTAGTAAACAGCAAGCTGAGAGTAGCTTATCCCAGCTCCGTAAGGACCTTCTTCTCTTCATTGCATTTCCCGGAAGTCCCGTCACACTCTGTGTGATCTCATGTAGTGACAAGGCTTCATCTGCCATGTCTCCGTTGACAACTACCAAGGTTAAGAGTGTGGATTCTGAGATCAGCTGGGATCACACCTTGGCTCAGTTATTACTAGCTGCGTGGTCATGGGCGAGTATCAAACCTCTTTGTGCCTCAGGGTTCTCATCTATAAAATGGAGATAATAGTACTTACCACATAGAGTTATGTGAGGAATGGGGGCACTGAACGTTTGTGAAGTTCCAGGCCCAGGGAAAGTGCTACGCGGTATTTGTTAAATAAATTCAAATCGAGGACAGCAGAGCAGACCCCCCTCCTGAGCCCCAGTCCTATACACTCCAACAACTTCCCTTGAATAAATAAATTACAGAAAGGCCCTTCAACTGCCACAAACAAAGCCAGTCGGGGCTCAGGCTCATTTGTTCGCACGCGCCCCAGTCCAAGGGTCTCCATCTACCACGTGGCCAAACCAGAGACTCAGGAGCGCCCTTGACCCTTCCGTGGCCTATAGTCACCACAGTAATTCTACTTCCTAAATTTCTCATCAATCCAACCCTTTCTCCCCTGACCTCTCCTCCCAGTCCAAGGGAAGCCACCCTCCTCTTTCGGGGACATGACCACGACCTCGCCTCTGGTCTCCCAGCCTCTTCATGAACCAGCACACTACAAAAGATGGCAGTGGGGGTGTTACTAAAATGCAGTCTGATCACCCTACTCCCCCATTGGAAATAACTTTCAATGCCCTCCATGGCCCTTGGGCTGGAGTCCAAGCTCCCAGGTTCTCTTTCCATTCTCAGCCCCTGACTACCATCCTCAAGCCCCACCCAGACAGTCCCCCTGCTCCTCCAGGTTCAGGGGCTCCCCCATCCACTCAGTCCTGCAGCCCTGTGTGTGCCCTGTCTCTCCTGGGATCTCCTGCTCTCTTTCGAAGCACAGCTCAAAAGTCTTTCTCCCAAGGGGGCTTCCTGGCCTCCACAGGCTGACCTGGGAAACCTTCTGTACTCCCAGAGCTATTTTTTGAACCCCAGATCACCCCGTGTTGTAAGTGCCTTGAGAACATGTTTTCCATGCCCCTGGCCCCCCACACAGGCACAGGCATCAGGACCAATGATCGGCAGGTGTTGGGTAGTTAAAGGATTCAAGCCGTAGGATTCCTGGTCACCTTCTACACCCAGGAATGTATGTTCTGTGGGGCCAAAGTATGGAGGAGGCACAGGTAGATCTGGAGGAAGCAGCGGGAGATTTGGGCAGACATTTGATCTGCCAGCCTAGGGAGGTGGGAAGGCAAGGTGAAGGGGGGTGCTCCCCTAATCGTCAGCCACACTGAGGAGAGAGGAATGCATCCCCTGGGGGCACCGTCCAGGGAAGTGGGGAGATCAGGGCCCTCCCAGGGTCCCTGTGGCCTGAGGCACCTGCCCCTCAGAAGCACAGCAGGCAGCTCCCTCACACTATTAGGGCCCCCTGGGGTTCTACTAGGAAATCTCCAGAGGGGACTCTCACTACCCCCAAACCCCAGCCCCGAGATCACACTACTCCTCCTGGCTCAGGAGCCCTATGCAGACACTCTGGAACCCCAGAAAAGGACAGTGAAGTCTGAGTAAGGAAGCTGGCCTGTCATGCTTTGCTTCAAATGCAGCAGAAATGCGCACACACACACACACACACACACACTCTTGGGAATTCATGGCACAGGTTCTCATATGTACATATAGACTTATAGGCTATAATCACACACATACACACACACACACACACATACCCTGTTCACCCTGAGTAGAAAGCACCTTCATAAATCTCTAATCCATCCAGCCACCCAGCGCAGAAATCCCTTCTTCATTCTCTGCTTGTTTATCTCTGAGGACAATGAGCTCACTCCCTCCAGAGGCCACCTGTCCCACTGGAGAACAGCTCAGGCTTTAAATCCAAACGTGCCTTCCTGTCATCCCTCTTTGGTCCTGGCTCACTTGCTGTTTCCATGGAATCCCCCGCCTCTCTTCACCTTACAGACCCATCATCCCAAGCTACCCTGGTTACACCCAGCTGCCCCTGGGCCTGCTGCCTGCGCTGTGGTCTAAGCAGCCCCCAGAAGATGAAAGGCCCCCATCCCAGTTCCTCTGTTCTCCACGACCACTCCAGAGTGGCACAACAGCCACAGATTGGAAAGGGTCATGGAGAGAGCCATGAGGCCAGCCTTCCCCCACCTCCTCCACTGGCCACAGCACTGGACAAGCAATAAGGAGACCTTGAGATAGCTGCCCGCTCAGCCCACGGCCGGCGTCTCTGGGAATGAACTTGGACCAAGGGCTGTGCTGCTGGATTCTTTTATTAGCCAAGAAGGACAAAGAACAGGTCACAACATCACAGGAAGTCAGACGGACAGACGGATCACAGGACAGAGCGTCATGCTGCACTACGCAGGAGGCAGGGCAGGGAGGGGGAAATCTGAGTCTTGTTTATTTCAGCTAACAGAATAAATAAATACGGTACACAGTGCTTTTGCCACGGCCTGGCATGACCTCTAAGCACAAATGGTCACAAAGCGGCTGGGGTGGAAAGCAGTCTGTCCAGCCCGCCAGCTGCGGAGTCGGGGAGAGGCCCAGGCTCCTGGACCATGCTCTGCGGCAATGAAGAAGCAGGGAAACGGAGCCCTCCAATCAGAGGGAGGGGTGAGGAAGGAGACCTTCCTGGAAGGAACAGTCGGAGACGGAGTCTCAGCGTCAGCCAACAGGCCTGGAAAGGCCTCCATCTCAGGGGCCAGGGGCCCTCCCCAAGCCCATACCCTCAGGGTTTTGTAGGAGACTCAGGACAGCGCTTTCAGGAACTCAGGCTGGTCCCCTAAACTAGGCTGACTCCCACTCCAGGTGCCGGGGGTCCTACACGCTCTCCCTGTCTTCTCTGGGCTGGTGTAGCCGGCTCAATCAAATGAAGTGTTGACAAAGATCTGGGGGAAGCTGGCTGAGCCTGAGGGGGGCCTGGCTCCAGCCACGACAGAACATGGTTCCAGGATAGACCTGCCCCTTAGATCAGGGGAGGCTTCCTGGAGGAGGTGGTGAGGTCCAGAGCTGCTGGATTCCAAAGCCCACTGACAGTCTCCTGCATCCAGAGACTGGGAAAAGCATCAGTGCTCATGCTTGGTCTAGATGAGACCGTTTTCACTTCAGAAACAGACCTTCCTGGAACTGATCCCAGAAGAGACACCAAAAATCCCTTCAGGTCTCCTAGCGTCTCCACCGCCTCCCTGCTTCAGTCCTCCTGCCTAAGTCTCCTCTCATCTGATGTTCCTGTGGCTGTTGGATTCACCTTCCAAATCCCAGATCCCAGATCCCGGTTCAACTCACCCCCTCCACTCCCACCTGCCTGTCTTGGTGCCTGCCCCATCAGGGTGAGCCTTTAGCCTGGATTCAAGGCCCTCAACCTCGCCTCTCATGAAACCAGGGCCCCTTGCCCCACTGGCCACCTAGTCTCACTCCATTGCCTTGTTCAAATAGCTTTCTGGGCCCCGGCTACCATCTCCCTCACTTTTTCCCATCCAAAGTCTTCTCCATCTGCCCCAGCTCAGATGGACATCCCCCTGCCCAAGGATGATAGGCATCATCTACTCTGCAAGCCAATAGTGCCTGGCACCAACAGACAACCCCCTGCCCCTCAGCACAGGGAGAGGAGACACACCTTAGGACTCTGCACCCCCCTTTCTAGATGTAGTTTCTCTAAGCAGGGGGTGGAGGGCTCAGTGGCAAGTCACAAAGAGTTGGGGATCACAACTCGGAATCTGTGCTGGCCACTCTCCTCTCCTTGCCCTGAGCCCCTGACACTGTGTGAAGGCACGGCGATGGAGCAACCACAGAGGCTGGCACCATAGCTCAGGTAGGTAGATCAGGATTCCATCCCGATTTTCTCAACTCAAAGGGACCCTGGGAAACTGAGGCCCAGAGACTGGCCGTGTCCATGCAGAAACTTGCACCTGCACCACTCATTGCTCCCCAGCAAGGCAACAGTAATTTCCAACTCATCAAGTGTACTTTCTAGAACCTTTTTGCCATTTTTGTTGTTGTTAGTTTAACTAAAAACTTCTGCCCTGCCAGGGATGTGAACACAGATAAGCAGGATGTTACAGGCCATCTCATCCAGCCCAGAACACAGGCCCAGAGAGGCTATGGGCTGACTCCAGGCCACACAGCTTGGAAGGGGAGTTTGCTGAGCTGGGTTCTCGGCCAAGGAGAGGAGCACACCTTTCGGTGTCAGCGACTAGCTGGCTGGAAGCCATCACTTCAATACTTGGCCCCAGATGGCCCGTCAGCAAGACAGAGACCGTGCACTGCTGTGTGGTTTGCACTTAGTGTGACAGGAGTTAGAATTCCGCCTCCCTTCCTGGCTCAGCCCCACCCCTGCAATGGACTCTAACGGCTGAACCTGGAGGCCAGGCAGTGGGAGAGGAGAACCTGCCCCCAACCCTGTTGCCCTGGAGGGACCTCTCTCTGAGAGCAGCCCTCCCCCTGTTGCCGCCCTCAGCCAGAGAAGTCTCACCAGAGAGATCTAGAGCCCTGCGGTCAGTCCTGGCTGAACACTGGCTGCAGGCCTCTTCCTGGAGCCCTTCTGGGCAGGAAGGCTGCCCTGCTCCTGCCCGCCTCAACCCTACTCCTGCCTCCACTCCCCTCCTCCTCGATCTTGGGAATGGGGCTTCAAAGCTGAGAAGAGAACGTGACACGTGACTGCTTCTAGATGCAGGGCCTGAGGGAGGGCAGCAAAGGGGGCCAGCGCTGGTTCCTCCAGCGGTAGTGGGGGGTCTCCAGCCAGAGGCCTTCCCACGTCCACTGGGGATGGAAAGGGACAGCAGCCTAAGAGGACCCGTGCAGGGAGGGGACAGGCAGGTGGGAAGAAGTAGGCGGCGAGGAACAGGAAGAAGCAGAATTACTAAGACTAAAAAGTCACAATCCCAAACAAAACAAAGCCTTGGGGACTGACACCACCACACAGCCAGCACCAAAGAAAGAAAGCAGGAGCTGGGAGGAAAGATGTTGGGCCAAGGTCCAGAGCAGGGGAAGCTGGAGGCTGGGGAGAGTGGGGTAGGCAACAGGACACAGGCAGGTCTCGGAAGAAAGAGCCAGAGAGCGATGTGGACACCGGAGGTGGAGGCAAGGGCTACAGGGGGCCTGGGGCAGGTGGGTGGGGGCCTGAAAATATAGCTTTATATATTTATATTTATATCTCACATTCCACACATCGACTTACTAGGGGGCAGAGAGGAGGGAGGGCAGGCAGGGAGGCTGTGCTGGGGTGAGGATCTGGCCTCTGCGGGCCTCACTCCCCAGCAGAAGGCCGCAGGCGCCCTGGCCTCGCCTCCCCCACCCCCCTGTGGCCTCCGTGGGATCCAAGCAAGGGCCATGCAGAGGGTGTGCAAGTGTGGGCTTCACCTAGGGCTGGGATTTGGGGAGGGGGACTGGGAGCAAGACTCCAAGGCCCCGGGATCCCTGGGCTCCTAGAGTTAATTCCTTGCAAGCCATCGGGGTATAATCCTGGGGCTGGGACGTGGCACCCAAGATCCCTGGCTGAGGCTGAGGCCAGCAGTCAGTTGGGGAGCGTATCGAGTCCCAGAGAGGCCGCATGCTGCTTGGCCCGGAGCCGCAGGTTCTCGATGCTCGTGGTTTTACTGTTCAGGGCAGCCGAGGCAGGTGCCAGGCCGGCAGGGGGTGCGGGCAGCAGTGGGGACCCCCACACGCCCTGGTGGGCCGCCGCGGCCGCTGACAGGGACTGGTAGTAAGACTGGCAGTGTAGGGAGCCCAGCGGGGCCATGTTGACGCCCAGGTAGGGCACGGCGGCTGCGGCAGCAGCAGCGGCGGCAGGGGCCGGGCCCCCCACCTCAAAGGACGAGTAATGGACGAGGTTGTTGGTGGCAGCCATGTGCTGGCGGAACTGCTCCTGCAGCCGGAAGAGGCTCAGCGGGGATGAGGAGTAGGAGTGGGAGGGGCCCAGGAGGCCACCCCCGGGAGCTGCAGGAGCCAGTGCCAGGCCTGGGGAATCTGCAAGCAGAGAAACCAAGGACTCAGGATAAGGGCAGTAGTCTGCCAGGGCGGGGAGCTCCCTCTGTCTTCCCACTCCCTCAGCACCACAGACAAGACAGATGCTGGTTCAAACCACATCCAGTCATCTCAGCCACGCACCTTCTGAAGCATCCCTCAGGTTCCTGGGAGGGAGGGGGACCCAGGCTTCCTTGAGGGGGGAGGCGGGGAAGGGGGTGGGGTCGGAGCCTGCCAAGGCCCCCATGTCTGACTTCTTGGGGATTCTCGTTTTCATTTCAAGCACTGTCCCCTCCCTGTCCCCTCCCCGGTCTGTGGCTCCTGCCCCTTGCCAGCTCTCTGGCTGGGCTCAAGATTTGTGTCTGGGCTATGCCTCATGCCACAGCTCTGTTCCTTCAGAAATATGGCCCTGTCTCTCCCACCCGTGAGAATCCCTGGGACCAATGTGGTATTCACCCAACAGGCACTACTTTGTCTGTGCTGGTTGTTAAAATACCATCATATTTCTATAATGGTTGATAAATAGCTTTTGCCCTGAGCAGTCAGTCCCCTCCCCTGCCACCCACTCCCTCCGCAGAACCCCCAAGACCTTCCCAGGATTCAGCAACTGAAGAGTGAAGGGTTGGCACAGGCCGGCTGTGGCCAACTACCCCCCCCCCCATGTCCTAGTGCCCCGGGGTAAAAGCTGACTCCCGGTGGCTCTGATTGAGCTCGTGGACTCAGGCCCCTGAACCGCCCCAGGATCTGGCTGTTCTCCCTAGGCTGACCCCACCCACCCACCCACAGCACCTACCAAGCCTCACCTGCCTTGGGGCTGCCCCTCTTGCAGCCCAGCCCCTTGCTCTCAGCCCCAGGGCTCTTCTCAGTTTTGGGGTCCTCAGCCCCTGCCCGGGGATCCTCCTCCCGGTCTGGCTGGTCCTCAGGGGCTGACTCACTGGCCGACTGCTCAGACAGGCTCAGGTGAAGCTCAGCGGGAGGGTCACCACTGGGCAGGCTCGGGGGCTGTTCGGTCTCCAGCTGGGCGTCTGGGGTTGGGGCCTCTGTCTTGCCTTCCCCGTGGGAGCCTTCGGCCTCCTTCTGCTTCTGGAGCTGCTCTTTCTGCAGGCTGCGCTGCTTCTTTCGGAACTTGGCTCTGCGGTTCTTGAACCACACCTGGGGATGGGAGAGGAGCTGAGGGTTGTGGCCCTGGGTGCGCTGGGAGGGGAGGTGCGTGATAGCATTGCTCCCCGCACCCCCCAGGAAACGTGCACCCTCGATCCCTTCCAAAACTCCCCTCCTATCACTGCCTGAGTTCCGTGGGGGTGGAAAGGGCGGCTCCAGGGCAGTGGGAAGCCAGACCGCTGGGCTGGTGCAGGTCTGCAAGGTCTCCTTGGAGGAACGGGGCCCTACCTGCACCCGGGCCTCAGGCAGGTTGGTGCACATGGCCAGCCTCTCACGCATCACCACATCCGGATAGTGGGTCTTCTGGAAGGTCTTTTCCAGGGCCTCGAGCTGCTGAGCCGTAAACGCTGTGCGGCTGCGGCGCTGTTTGCGGTGCTGCGAGCCATAGCGGGCCTCCAAGATGATGTCTTGAAATGTACAGCCGTTGGAGGGCAAGGAGAGGGGGCCCATTTAATTATGGGAAATGGGTTTTGAATCTTACTTTGCTCTGACCCACTGTGGACACTCAGGCCCTTGCAGACCTGCGTCCTGGCCCTTTCTCCTTGGAAATCATCATCTTCTCTCCATACAGTTGGGGTTTCAAGACCTCCCCACACCCACATTCACTGTAAGGACCCCACAGCCAGCAGGAAGTCCTCTCCGACGACACCCAGAGGTCTAACTCATCTCCATGAACAGCTGTCAGGAATATGACTGACAGGGGTCTTCCTCAACTGGTCAGGGTGGGTAGGGAGGTGGACACTGCTCTAAGATCCTTAAAGTCCTAGGATGCTATCAGTATCATATCCTGAGACCAGCTGATGTTAACAATCTGTATATCAGTGTCACCAAGGTTCCAATATCCCATGACCCTTAGATTCTAGATACCAGCAGGACACTGGCCTCTGACTGTGCGGAGCCTGGCTGGCAGCTGGGACATACCTGCAAGGTCTAGTTAGAGGAGGTGTGACCCGTAGCCCCAACTCACTGGCACTTGATTCTATGTCCTCTGGGTATGACTCCGGTTATCACAGTTGGCCTATGAGTCTCTGACAGCAGGACCTGAGGCTCCTGCTCTCACTTCTCCTCAGGAGGAAACCTGGCTCTGGCAGGACCCTCAGAGCACAAGAAAGTTTTCGCATCTAGTCTTGACCCTTTGGGCCGCTTCTTCACAGAAGAACAAAAAGATGAAGTTTTAACCACCGCAGGTTTGGAGCGGAGACAAAGCTGGGGGACCACCTCTTCTACAGGCTTGCTCACACGCTGGGAACGTAAAAACAACTCAGGGGGTGCCTGGGTGGCTCAGTTGGTTCAGCTTCTGCCTTCAGCTCAGGCCATGAGCCCAGGGTCCTGGGATCAAGCCCCGCATCAGGCTCCCTGCTGAGCAGAGAGCCTGCTTCTCCTTCTGCCTCTGCCCCTACCCCTACTCATGTTCTCTCTCTCAAATAAATAAATAAAATCTTAAAAGAAAAGAAAGCAACTCAAAATACAGGTCTGCCTAGGGCTGGTGTCTAGGATCCAGCCCTTCAGCTTCACTAGACCCCAGTGGATGGACAGTAACCTCTCTCCCTGCCTCCCACTGCCCATAAATGGTCCTGGGCAGAGAACCCGAGCTGTGTCAGGCTCTGATGGGGCTGCCAGAGCCTTCCCCTGTGTGCCAGGGACTGGGGAGTCATCCACAACCCCCTAAATGAAGAAGGAGGCAACTGGGTGTCCAGAAAATCTCAGACTTTGGGGTTGCTCCTTCAGATTTAAGAGGGAGCCCTGAACCTCTCACAAATTGTCACTAATCCCAACACAGACTGAGCTCCTGCTCGTTACCTGGAGACCAGGGCCCCCTCTTCGGTCAGCTAAACCCTGGTTGAGGGAGCAAGAATTCAGCATCCTGCCACTGGCTCCGGGGACCAAAAGCCTGGGTGATCACAGGGGAGGCCAGGCTATCTGTCCCATCCCCAGAACTTGCCCAAACAAAGGCCCACCTGGAGCTCATGTTCTTCCTTCTTAGAAATTGGAGAACTGGGGTAGAGGGCTAACTATTCCAGTTCCTCTGCCCCCACCAGCAGCGGGGAGCCTCCATCTCCATTTCCTCTCTGGGTCTCGCACAGGTTGGACATAGGGAATTCACGCCCAACCAGGGAAGCTGCCAGAGCCAGGACAAGACCGTACCCACACTGAAGACTCATGCCCCACATGATCTAGAGAAGGTCACTGGAGGCTCCATTTTATCCGCTGAGACTTGGCCCCAAGGCTGGCAGGGTCTCAAGGAGTGGGAATGCCGCCTCTCCCTCCCTGCCAGGCCAGCACCTCTTTCCAGGTGGGGTCCTCATATCTCGCCCCTTTTCTGTGCCTTTGCTCATGGGCTCCCCTCACTAATCATTCCTTTCTAAGGCGTGGCTCCTGCCCCACAGCCGGCAGGAAGTCCTCTCTGAAGACACCTAAGCCCTAAGCTGTCCCACTACAGGATCCTCGCCTCACTCCTGCCATGCTCTCCTAGGCGTCTTGAAGCACCGATCTCCCGGGGACAGCTCTCGAGCCCTCTGAGTACTGCCTGGCACAGGGCTGGGCCCACAGGGGCTCACCAGCTGACCTGGGACAGGAGAGAGTGGGAGGCACTCCCCTTGCCCCAGGAATCACGCCCCTAGCCTATGCTGTCACATCCTTCTCTTGCCCATTGAGAGGCTGAAAGGCAGAGCAATGTTCATTGAAGGCAGAGGGGGAAACAAGCCTACAGCTCCCTTGGGGCCACTTACCTTGTGACTTCTGAGCTCCTCCCAGGCTCTGCGGAATACTACTTTGCGTATGTTACCTCAAACAACTTCCCACCCAGCCTATTGTCCCCTCTGTATAATGGGAGACCCTGGCTCCGAGAGGAGAGGTAAATGGGCAGATCTGCAGTGACCACAGATCCGGGACTTGAAAGTGCTATTTTAATCCATCACATCCTGTTCAAGCCCCCCAGCCCCAGCCCCCACCCCCACTGAGATGTAACCTCTCTGAGCCTCAGTCTCCTTGTCCATGAAATGGACATAATAACCTCTTTATCAGCCTTGAAATTGATGCACAGAGAAAGCCTCACACAGCACCTTGTCCATCCTCCATATTCAAAACATGGGAGCTGTTATTCTCTATGTGACTCCCGTGCCGGAAGTACCCTCCCCTGGGCACCCCAGCCCTCTCCCCGCTAATTGCCGCTATAATCCTCACTGCTCCCTTACCCTCCTGCCTCAGTTTCCTAGGAGATGGGCTAATGCATCCCCCCACCCATAGGGTTGCAAAAGGAATCTGAAGGCTTCGGGCCACTTCAGGGCCCAGCACAGTGCTGGCAAACAAGGAGGGCTCTGGTCATGCAGAGATTTTGAATGGACACCTCTCTGTGTTGCTGAGTGACCTGGGAATTCCAGAGCCTCCTGGAGGAAGTTTTCTCAGTGCGCCCTCTGTCCTCTGGGGGACTCTCCCAGAGCCTCCCCACTCCACCCCCAGCCCCCACTGCTGTGTCCCCAGGGTCCCATCCCCATGGCCCTTACCAGCCAGGCGCTCAGCCAGTGTGAGAGCGTGCACTGACGGCCGGTAGTCCGGGGCGTGCTGGGCCTGCTGGGCCGCCTGCTGGTGCAGGTTATACATGGCACTGAGAGAGTTCATGGCGTGCAGCGAGTAGCCGTTCACCCCGTAGTGCTGCATGGCGGCATGCGCCTGCGGACGGGCAGGGAGGACAGGGGACGTGACTCGGGGTAGTGCACTCTCCCCTTGGGAGACACCACCCGCTCCCAGCCCAGACCTGGGATGCCTGCCTCACCCCCAAGAGCATCTGCCCCTCCATCGGAAAGCACCCTGCGCTCTGGGCTCTGGTGTCAGACTGCCTGGGTGGGAATCTTAACTCTACCACTCGGGAGCTTTGTGACTTTGGGCAAGTCACTTCAATTCTTCGACCCTCACTTTCTCCCTCTGCAAAAATGGGGCTAGTCATAGGACTTGTCACATGGGACTGTTGCAGAGGACCAGCACATAGCCCATGCTAAAAAATGTGAGCTGTTGTCATTTCTCAGCCCCGTTGCTGCTTTCCGAAGCTGTCTCCTCTTAGTCACCCAGGTGACTTATCTGTACCTTCACTGATTCACTCACACACTTATTACTCATTCAACCATTGAGGCCCACATGGGGCCAAGTCCAGAGCCGGACGGGGGACATCAAGGCATTTGCCCTGACGAGATCTTGGGTTAGGACCTTCATGTGCCATACTGATGTAAGAATACTATTGTTGTGACTGTTACAGATTTACTACCATTTCCTCCATCTATTTACCATTTCCGTAAGAGCAACCAACCCCATTTACAGATGGGTCTACTAAGGCTTGAGAGAAAGAGCAGGGACATGGGGAGGCCACACAGCCAAGCCAGGGCCCAGCCTGCCCACACTGCTTCAGCCTCATTCTTTGGTGGCCAAGTTATCATCCTTCCTACTGAGATCCCCCAGCTCAGCATGAGGTCCTGTCAGCCCCAGGTGTCCGCTCACGGTCCTCATCAGACTACCCACCCCAGGTCAGCCTGGAGTGGCATTTTTGGGAAGGCATACTCATATTCACACACAAACTCAGCAGTATCTACAAATTCAGTGTCCTGATTCCTGTGGCTCTGCTCACAGTCTCACAGAGACCCAGCCACACAGCAGCTTTATCTATAAACATTACACTCCCACACATTTATATATTACACATACTTATTCAATAAGTATGGATTAAGCACCCACCTACTAAGTACCAAAGTCCTTGCCTTCATGGAATTTACATTCCGAGGGAGAACTACAAACAACAAATAAATACATGTAATGATGTTAGAAGGGAACAAGTGCTCTGAAGAAAAATAAGACAGAAGAGGAGAATAGCAAGAGGAAAAGGGAAGATCATTTGAGAACATGTGGTCCGGAAAGGGCTCTGTGCTGTTTGAGGGAAGCCATGCAAAGTTCTGGGGCGAAGGCTTTCCAGGCAGAAGGGACAGCAAGGACAAAGGCCCTGAGGCATGAAGAAGCTTGGAGTGTGTGTGGAACAGCAAGAAAGCCAGGACAGCTGGAGCCCAGAGTGGGAGGGAGCAAGTGAAGGCGATGGGGCTGGAGGGAGAGGAGAGGCCAGACCCCACAGAGCTTCATGGGCCCATGATAAGGACTTTGAATTTTATCCCCTCAGTGATGGGAGACTCCTAGCATTTTTGGAAGGGGTTCCAAAAATGCCAGGGTGTTGAATAAAGAGGAACATGATATAATTTGTCATGAAAAGCTCACTTTGGCTACAGAGAGCAGACTGCAGAGGTTCAAGAAGAAAAGCAGAGAGCCCAGTTCACCGCAGAAAGTCAAGCCAGCAACCCAGGTGCCTTCCGCTAGGCAGCAGGAGTGGAGGCTGTGAGATGCAGTCAGACTCACGACATATTTTGAGGAATCAACATAACGACTGAGAAGTTAGCTGCAAGATGTGAGGAAAAGAGGTTAAAAAAAGGGATGACTCGGGGTGCCTGGCGGGCTCAGCTGGCACAGCATGTAACTGTTCATCTCAGGGTTGTAAGTTCAAGCCCCACATTGGATGTAGAGCCTATGTGAGAAAAAAGGGGGGACACCTGGGTGGCTCAGTCAGTTAAGCATCTGCCTTCTGCTCAGGTCATATCTCAGGGTCCTGGGATTGAGCCCCGCATCGGGCTCCCTGCTCAGTAGGGAATCTGCTTCTCCCTTTCCCTCTGCCCCTCCTCATGCTCTCTCTCTTTTTTTCCTGAGTCAGGAGCATTGAGGGAGAAGGGGGTCTGAGGAGGAGGCAACAGAAATCAAGGTTTGGGGGGGACATGCTAAGTGTGAAATATGGATCTGACTTCCAAGTAAGGGTGTTGAATTGGCAGTGGGATATACAAATCAGGAATTGAGAGCTGGCTTTTTTTTTTTAAGATTTTATTTATTTAAATAAAATTTAAATTTTAAATTTAACAGAGATCAGACAGACAGAGACCAGAAGTAGGCAGAGAAGCAGGCAGAGCGAGAGAAGAGGAAACAGGCTCGCTGCTGAGCAGAGAGCCCAATGTGGGGCTTGATCCCAAGACCCTGGGATCGTGACCTGAGCTGAAGGCAGAAGCTATAACCCACTGAGCCACCCAGGCACCCGAGGGCTGGCTTTATAGATTTCTGAGTTAACACTCACACGTAACACCTAACAACAACATTTTCTTAGACAGGTCCATTCTGTGCCTGTAAACATGACGTCAAGGGCAGTCATCTAAGAGAAAAGAAAGATAGACACGATGACATAGGGTTTAAACACTGTAGAATAGAATATAACATAAACAAAGCTAAAAGGCAAACAACAAACCTAGAAAAAGCTTTGCCATATATATGACAGAGCAAAATTGATTTTAAAAAAAAAGCACAAATAAAAATAAGAGAATGTTTGTAATATATAAAGAGCTCTTCTCTCAAAACAAAAAGATGGGGGCACCTGGGTGGCTCAGTGTGTTAAAGCCTCTGCCTTCGGCTCAGGTCATGGTCTCAGGGTCCTGGGATTGAGCCTCGAGTTGGGCTTCTCTCTGCCTGCCTCTCTGCCTGCTTGTGATCTCTGTCAAATGAATAAATAAAATCTTTAAAAAAAGAAAAGAAAAGAAAAGAAAAAAGATGATCCCCTTAATAAAAGACAGCAAAGTAACTGAAGAGACAACTTATTAGGAAAAACACGAATAGCCATTTGACCTAGGACAAAAAGCTCACCTTTCCTTGTAACCAAAGAAATAAAAGTAGAAACAATGAGATACAATTTTTTTCACCAATCAGATTAGCAAATATGAAAAAAAAAAATGATTACCCAGGGTTATCTAGAGGAGAGGCAAATGGTCCTTCTACTTCGCTGACAAAAGAGCTTTCCTTCCTGCATCAGAAGCCTTTAGAAAGAGCCTCATTTGAGTCAACAATTCCATTTCCAGAAACATATCCTTCAAATATGCAGAGATGTGTGTACAGGAATGTTTATCACAGCTCCGCTTACGGGGGCGAACAATTGGAAACCTCACTGTCCATCGAGAGAGGTTAGTTCAGTAAATGAGGGGACAGTCATGCCAGCGCTGGAATACCGTGCCACAGTCTGAGACAATGATGTGTATCTATCTGTACGTGCTAATGCTCACAATATATTGCTGGGTGGAAGAAATAGGTAACAGTATGCATGATATGATCCCATCTTTGTAATGTATGCATAAATATGCATAGAAAAGAAGTCT
This sequence comes from Mustela putorius furo, assembly GCF_011764305.1. Classification (NCBI taxonomy): domain Eukaryota; kingdom Metazoa; phylum Chordata; class Mammalia; order Carnivora; family Mustelidae; genus Mustela; species Mustela putorius. The sequence goes on along the minus strand of NW_025422005.1, from coordinate 36,277,411 downwards.
GGAAGGTGAGACCCTGAGATGTTAAGGGAGGTTATCTCTGGGAGATAGCAGATGGGATTACTGGTGATTTTCACATTTATATCTTTTCTTTCTTTCCTTTTTTGAGGGTGGGGATGGGGAGGGTTATCCATGTGTTCCAGTGGACGTGGGACTGAAGCCAGGCCCCAAAAGGCATCACAAGCTCCAGGTGGGGAAGAGGGAACAGAGTTTAGAGGTAATTTTATCCATCCCCTTCCCCCACCCCTGCAGGGTTTTGTTGCTTTAAGACTCACTGCTGTTGATGTGGTGACATTTTAATTGACTTAATTATTGCTGATCTCACAGTTTTTGATGCACGACAAGTCTTTATTAACTAAAGCCAAAGAGGTACCTCTCTCGGCACCATGACTTTCCCAGCTCACTGGTCCCCTGAAGGTCTCCAAGAGGTTCCCAGTCTGGCCTTTGCCCACCCCTCCGACCTGTGTCCTCCCTCTCCCCAGCACCCAGCAATCTCAGATTACCCGCCACTCCCTCTTGTCACCTCCAGCCTTTGCTGCTGCTGGCCCCTCCACCTGAAAAACCATTACCTTCCACCTGCCAAATGCCTCCTTCTCCATCAAGGCCTAGTTCAACTAACACCTCCTCGGAAAGAGAGCCTTTCCCAACTAGTCCCTAAGAAGGTATCTCTCACATCTCCAGGCTCCAGATCGCTAAGCTGAGGTCATAGAAATGATGATGTTCACAGTAAGAAAACAATAGCAACCACATCAGATTCCTGAACACACTGGGAGCCCTGCTTACCACAAAAAGCACCTTCCATGGATTTCTTAACTCCAGCCCCTGAATCGGAGTCATGTGATGACTCTTCTACCACCCGCGCCCCCCCCCGCCCCGACTGAGCTCCTTGAGGGTAAATGGGGTATCCCAAACATCTCTGGATTCCCTACCACAGCCCTCCCCTCAAGGTCAGGCACAGAGGCAGGACTCAGGAGGTGAGGATAGATTAATACAAACTACTGTGTATGAAGCGTCTCGGATACATCAGCCATCTCCATCGGTCCTCCCAACACCATAGGAGGTGGGGACTGTGTTTATCAGATGCGGAAGTGGAAGGTGAGAAACACTGATTAATTTGTTCAAGGGCAAGCAGCTAGGAAGTGGTGGAACAGGTTTCCACGGTGAGGTTCTTCCCCAGGAACTCGTGTTTCCTAACCCCGGTCACGCAGGCTCTTATTCCAGCATGTTCCATTCCCTGACTTCCCGCATCTCTGATTTCATCCAAGGCAACAGGATGGCAGCAGAGAAAAAAGCACATTTCCCCGGTGTGCACGCTTGTGCATGCGTGTAAGTGTGTGTGTGTGTGTGTGTGTGTGTGCACGCACGTACGTGTATGTCGCGAGATGAGGCTACGTGTGAGCCCAAATCTTCCCAGCTGAGCTTCCCTCTCCCCAGCCTCACACTCCTCTTCCTCACTCCAGGTGGATGTCCTCTGAGCCCACAGAGGGGCCCTCATCTGTGGATGCCACTCGCCACCGGAATGCACACATGTGGCACCACACAGTCCCAAGTCTGTGGCTCTTCTCAGTGCTCATGTGTGCCCATGTGTGTGTGTGTAGCCTGACCTCGACCGGCCACCTCACAGCATGTGGGTGTGTGTTTGTGCACATCTGTAGCTATTCATGTCTGTGTGTGTGTGTGTGACTGTGAGCCCGTGTGCATGCATGAAAGGGTGTGTGTGTGTGTGCGTGTGACCAGAGGAACACACACTAAACAGTACCTTCAGAACAAGGTCTGAGGGAGAGCCAGAGATAAATGCAAGGAGAACAACAGAGAAAGACCAAGGAGAGAGAGTTGATGCAAAGATAGATCAACATAGAGAAAATGAACAGATTTGTCTTATCCTTTTTTGTTTGTTTGTTTCTGCAACAGTCAGCACAGAGCCTGGTACACAGCCAGTGTTTAGTAAATCATAAATGCTGAATGGATGAGAAAGAATCATAGGCTAAGAGAACTGAGGGAATGGTTGAGGGAATGGCCCAGGATGGTCCTCAGGGCAGAACAGACACTCAGAGCCCCAGTCCCACCACCTTCTCTGTCCTCAGGATTAGAAGCCAGAGTTTGGGGAGAAAGCTGATCAGTGGGCCCTTTCCCAGCAATCAGGGCCTCCCAGACCCGCCCCTGGGGTCCTCAGCCAGGGCCCAGCGGCCGGAACCCCATGCACAGCCACTTTGAGGGCATGGGTCCCCCTAGCCAGGCCAAGAGCCACCTAGGCTGGTGTCCCGCAGGGCCTGCGGGAGCCTCTAAACAGGGCCCTGCACTCCTGGCCCCAGGCTGGGCCCCATACGGGCTCAGCCCACTGCACACTCCAAACAGAATCAATTATATATTTAAAAGGTGCCGCCCTGCAATTCCTGGCGAGCCAGGAGAGCCATCCATCACGGCGCGGCCGCGTTTCACAAGCTGTCGAATTGTGCTTACATTGGTTAAAAGAATCTTTATATTTCATTAAGCAAGCAGATCGGCGGATCTCCCGCCACAGGCACCATATAGATGGCTTTAATTTTCCAAATCTGCAAATGCATCCGTTATGTCCCCGCGTCGCTGCTGGCTGCGGCCTAATGCCCAGCCAATCGAAGAATCAAGCAGAATTTTATTAGGGGGCATTTTTTATAAATTAACAGCAAGACTGCTAGGAAACCGCGCGCAAGGCGTCTTTGATTACCAGAAAAGTGGACCCTTCTTTTGGTCACACTGGGCTTAGCGCCCCGCAGGTCCACGCCCTCTCTCTTCCCCTCCTCCTCTCCTGTTCCCAACTTTTACTTCCCCCTTGGTTTTCTCTCTGTCCCACACACGGCGGGGAGCAAGGTGGAACAACTTAGTTTAAAGGGAAGGAAACAAAGCAGAAGAGGAGGAACCAGTGTTCTCTGAGGACTTCACCTCCTCTGTTCCAACCCCCGCCAGACACATTATCTCATTAATGATGCCAACCACCTCACAGTGCGCACCAACCAGGAGGCAGGCCCTCTTCTCGCTCTCGAGCTTCCGCACAACGCTGCTAGGTAGGAATTATTATCCCCATTATATGAACAAGAAAACCAAGGCTCAGGGAGGTAAAACCACCTGCTCAAGGTCCCACAGTAACCCAGGGCTGGCCAGCCCCTTGAAGAAGGCTGAGGAGGAGAGATTCCTTCATGGGGGTACGTGTGGGTGCAGGAAGCAAGGCACTGACCAAGAGGACCCTGAAGACTTAAGAGCTTTAAGCAGTGGGTCCAAGATTTTAAGAGAAGCACATGCCAGATATCCAGCAGTGGTCACCTCACTAATCTCTTCCCTCAGCTCTGTGAGGGAGGCACACCGTTGTCACCTCGGCTTTACAGAGGAAAAACTGAGGCTCAAGGGAGGTAAGTTACCCTTGGCTGGCCTGTTTGGGAACTGGAAAAGTTGAGCCCCCTCCCAGTAAGTACCCCTATTCCCACACGGATTCTTAGTCCTGAGTTGCCAAGAAAGAGAGGTGGGGACATGTGAAGTAAGGGGGTATCAACAGCCCTGCCCTTCTCTGAGCAAGGGCCCTGTGGGCACCAGATCAGAGGGCAGACTTGAGATGAATGCATCCCCAGCAGCTCCCTCTCAGGTACTATTCTCTCTGAATCCTCCAACTCCGAAAATCTCCGCTGTCAGTGTCAGGCACTCAAAGGTACCGAAAGCCCAGGAACCAGCCACTTCCTCCCCTTCCCAGGGGCCAGATTCCCCCACCGAAGGCTGCCCTCCCAAGGGGGCCGCAGTGCCAACAACTCAGTGATTCGATGTGGCCAGCAAGGCCACAGGAAATGGCCAAGGACTCATTCTAGAGACACACTTAAGGGCTGATGGCTGGGAACGTGGCATCATTTGCTTCTAGGTGTGTAAGAACTGGAGAATGAGGGGCACATCCCCCTCCCTCAGATTATCCCCCCCCCCAGATGACCAATCCCCATCCTGCTGCTCCTATCAGGACACATTCAGACCTGTTTCCATTTCCCCCTTTTAAAACAAATAGGCTCACCTCTCAGACCAGTTATCTCTGGTCCCTTCAAAGACAAATTTCCTGAAAGCCATTTCCAAATTCATCATTTCTACTTCTTTTGCTCGCCCCCAGCCTCCTGCACCACCACCCTCACACCCACCATCAAGGTGCAGCTCTCCAAAGTCACTGTGTTGCTGCCTTCTCCTCTGGACACACTCTTCCTCCAGCTGAAGAACTCCTGATCCCTCACACCAGGCTTTGGTACCCCCTTTTCCAGGAAGCCTTCCTCAATACTCCAGGCTGGGTCAAGTGACTTCTTCGAACTCCTATCATGGCTTTACTTCACCAGATTATAGTTAGCTGCCCATCTGCCTGCCCTTCACCCAAGACATAACAATAACTCTTTTTACCAGCCATCCTGATAGAGACCTGACAGGTCTCATTTAACCTTATAACAATCTCGTAATTCCCATTTAACACTCACAGAGACTCACAGAGGTAAAGTCATTTGCCCAGAGCCACACAACTAAGCAGTTTAGCCAGGATGAAAGCAGGAGTCCAGCCCCATAGTGAGAGCTTGGTGCTCAAGAAGGGCTCACCAGTTAGGGGGCTCCTGTAGGGCAGAATCTGACTCCAGAGCCAGTTCTCAGTACCCAGCACAGGGGCCATTAGACACTGATTCTTCATGTAAAGAGAGCCCCTCTTTGTCAGGCCGTGGACTCTGGGGTAATATAATGCCCATGGGCTCATATTCTAAGAGAATGGTCAGATATCTTGGATGAGAAGAGCCCAGCATTTCCAGAAGTAATAGAAGCAGCAGAGCCCAGAACTCAGTGAACCAAAGCCCAGAGTCTCCCCCTCACCTGCTCAACCTGCCCTACCCTAGCAGAAAAGATCTCCTGTCCCCAGCAGAAGCCACGCCACCTCCTGGCCATAACTGTGAACCTGACCTGGCCACGGACTGAGCCCTGACCGTGTCCCACATGAAGCCCGGTCCAGCGCTCTCACTTTGGCCATACCCCACCCCCCAGTGTCATTTGATAAAGGTACCATGATCCCCACATTGGTACCATTAACCTCACACTGCTTGATCCATGTAGGGAGAGAATGGGCTTTTGTTGAGGTCCAGAAACTCCAGTGGCCCCCTTCAGCTGAGGGCCCCCAAAGTGGTTCTGGATTTGGAGCCAAAGACAGATGGGCCTCAGGGTGTGTAGTTTTGCAAGGGTCAGCTCAGATGGGGCAGTGGTCTGGTGCCTAGAGCTCATCAATTCCTCAAAGGAGATTCTTACCTTCCCTCTGGGTTTAGGGATGCCCCCCCACCCCAGTGGGGAGAGCTCCAGGGTCAGAGGTGGGTCTCAGGACGGGACCCACCCCCATGGCCCTCTTGAGGAGCCCAGGAGCTTAGTTCCCTACACAAACTGTTATCCATTAACATCCAATTATCCCTTGGTCCGAGCCATTAATTATAAATCAGAAGCTAATTGGGGTAATTAGCCCCCCGCAGGCTAATGGGCCGAGACTAAGGGAGGCCACTCTGCCTACCCTCCTCTGGTTTTCTGAGGTGCTTAATGTTGTGGGGTGCAAAGAAATCAGGCGGCTGGAGTTAATTTTTTTAAGGCAGTGAAATGCGGCAGAGGGAGGGAGGAAAGATGAAAAAGGCCAATTTTTGTTCTTTTTTCTCAAACCCGAATCCCCTCGAGTACGTATGCTCTTGCAGAGGGTCTGGTGCGGGGGAGGCCTGACCACGGGTCCTGGGAGTAAAACTCCAAATGATTCTCCACTTCCTTTCCAGCATCGATGCCGCAGAACAACAGAGAAAAGGGAGACGTCTTGGTCGGAGCCAGAGTGGCGCCGAGGTCGGCCTCCAGCACGTTCCCGCCTCCCATCCGCGCAGAGGAGACGGGTTCGCGTCTGGGACGCCCCCGCTTAGGGTTCCGCGGGGACCGGTGGGCCTCCCCGGACTCGTCCAGACCCAGACCCGTGCCAGCGCGGAGAGACCTACAGCACAGTCCCTGCGGAGCCGCCGCTCCAGGCCCAGGTGTGGGCCTCGGAGTGCGGGAGGAAGTCGGGGAGGAGTGCGCGCTGCCGGCTCAGAGAATTTGGTTCCCGCCCTGCGCGGGGACACACGTCCTGGTAGAGAGACGCGCGGTCGGGGGGATTCAGACAAACCTGGCGGATAGAGCTGTGTAGGCTGGAAGGGGTCGCCAGACCCGGTGGGCTCCACTGACCCGGGCGCACTGAAGCGGCGCCCGCAGTGGCGGTGGACTGGCCGCGAGGAGTGACCCCATCTGGGAAAGGCACTCCTGCCTGGTGGCCTCGGGTCCATACAAGTCTCCGCTTTGACGCTGCCAGAAACCCGACTCAAGTTCGAAGAACAGTCGGAGCCAGAGCTGTGATTCCCGGTCTGTGCGAGCTGGGACGTCACCCATCCGGCAGCAGTGGGGCTGTATCAAATAAGTCGTCCGAAGAACGGACGTGTGATTTAAACAGAAAGAGAGATCGCTGGGTGGCGGACCGGGTGATGGAGAACCGGTGGACGGCCGGACCCGGTAACGGAGGACCCAGCTAGCTCAGTGCCCTTCTTACCGAAGGGGAAACTGAGGCCAAGGAAGGGCAGTGACTCGCCCAAGGTCTGAGATGAGGGGTGCTCTGAGCGGGAGGACTGTCCAGACCGGACCACAAGCTCCGCTAGAAGCTCACTCGCCACCCCCCCACAACACCCCAGCACCCCTCCCTACCCCACCCGCCCGCTCGGTAATGGGCTTTGGCGGGCGGCGGCGTCGCCCGGGGCCTTGATTAGATATTTATTGCTGTCATTTACATGGGCACCGCAGGGCGGCCGAGCGGGACTGCGAGGAAGGGGCGGGGGAGGAGGAAAGGAATGGGAACATGGGGGGGGGGGCGGCTCTACACGGACCAGAGACCCAGAGAGAGCGGCGGGCGTTGGGAGTGCAGAGGCCGGGTGCCAGCTGTAGACACGCTGACCCTTCAGGTGGGCCGGCAAAAGGGAGAGGTGGTTTGTTGTACCTCCTAGCGTGGTCCTCGGGGTGGGGGGTATCTGCGTGTGGTGAGCAGTGAGTGTCCCTGTGAGTTTAACCTGTGTACATAACTGTCTCTCAGAGGGGTTTTGTGGCTATGTGGCCTGCAGACCTGCCTGTGCGCCCCTATGTGTGTGTGTGTTCCTCTACCTGCATGAGGCCTCACCTGGGTAGGTCTTAGTGAGCTACCCCAAGCCCAGGTGAGCCTACGCCTCTGACTCTGTGTGGCGGGCAGCGCATGTGTGGCCCTGTGCGTTTGTCAATCAGAATGGCCCCCAAATGTGTATGTGTATGTGTCCACGCACACGCGTGTGTGCAGGATTAGCTCAGAGATGGGGCTGGGAGGCTGTGCCCCTTGGTTAGGTTCCCTCCTTTGCCCCCCACAACCTACAGGCGGGGTCAGGGTGCTCCAGTCCCCCAGAACCCAGGCTTCAGGGAAGCTGGCATAGAAGGCACTAACTGATCCCGCATTCCAGGCCCACTGGGCTAGAATACTGTCAGCTGGGGGGCTCCTCAGTAAACTGCTTCCTGCTCAAGATCTAACGTGGGAAGTGTGAGTGGGTGTGCAAGGGGCCAGGTCTCCAGAAGAAGTGGTTTGTATCTGAGCAGAGAAATGGCTCCACTTGTGTGACCACTTGGATGATGCCACGTGTGAAAGCGGCAGTGACCGTGTGCAGGGCTCCCCCTCCTTCCCCCAGACACTCACCCCACGCCCTTGAAGCTGACCGGCAAGCCTGCCAACAGACAGAACCCATCCAGAGGCCCAGGGTGCTCGCCTTGGCGGTTGCCTTCGCCCGGGGCGGGTTTCCACTCCTCTGCACCTTTGCCCTTCCATTCGGATTTCCACCGGGGGTTTGTTCCACTGCAGCCAGGTTCCACGGATCTAGCAGGAGTCGGAGCCGGAAAGCTCTGCGAGGGCTGGGGGGCTGTTTACCCCCATTCTGAGTAAGGATTCCCTGCTTCTGGTCCAATGACTGTGTATACCCCAGCCACAGAGGAGAGAAATTTGAACCAATTATCCGGATAATTTGCTCTCACTAGGTAGCAAATTCGATTTTTTTCTGACCGCCTACACACACATTAGCACAGCTGGCTCGCAGAGAGGGAAGGTACTGACTAAATTCACTGATCCTTAGGTCAGACTGCTTTCCCTTTGAGGGAAGACTGGGGATGGGAGGAAGTGGAACCCGAATCCCAGCAAAACTGAAAACAACTCACTTCACACACACACACCCAAAAGCGAATAGACAAGACCTCCCAGGAAGACACTGGGCCCGGCCAACCCGCCTGCAGCGCACAGGATCCTGTGCTCGTGTGAGTGGAAGAGACAGCGGCTACCATTCCGTCGTGGCGGCAAACTGGGAACTTGCACAATTTCCACCGCGCAGCGCAAACCACCTACGCGGTGCGAACTACCTTGCTCTCACCCGTTTGGAGGGCCTATCGAGTCTGTAAAGCCTTTCCCTCTTCCCGACGTCCTTAAACCGGGGAAACCTCAGAACACCAGCATCAGCCCGGCCGATCCAGGGCCTCTGCAGACTTCCTAAAACGAAAACGGTGTCCCCGTATCCGGGTAGAACCGGCACTGAGCCTTCGCTGGAGACTCCGCGGGTTCTCTGCTTGGGAGGAATCCAAATACCCAAAGAAAATGAAAAGGCCGCGATCCCAGCCCCCAATCGAAACCCTCACATCGAACAAATCACCAGCCTAAAGAGCCCCCCCTCCCGCCGCCGCCGGAATTCAGAAAAGTTCGAGCCCCAGTTTCGGGGCGAATTTGGAGGAGAGGTTGCGCCTAGGCACCCGAATGCGCCCCACCAGGGCCGCCGCGGCCCCAGCGCAGAGCCTGGGAACTTGGGACGGGGGAGAAAGTTCAGCCAGCGGCGTCCGGGACACCGCCTGTTCCCCACCAGAACCCGGTCAAAGCCACCGGGGTGGGAAGCCCAAAGACAAGAAAACCAGGACAATTTCCCCAGCCCTTTGACCGCTCCTCCGGATGCACCGCGAGAGCCGCTCCAGGGACTGGCCCCAGCCTGCGATTCCCAGCCGGAGCTCCCCCGACCCATGCCGGACGAGGCCACAGAAGGCAAAACGAATTCCAGGGGACTGGGCCCGCAGCGCCCCAAACATCCACCTGGAGTACCCTAGCCCGAGGCCGCGTTTACGCGGGCAGAGGCAGGCTGAGCGCCGAACTACCCCCAAATGAGAATTCGTGTCGCAATCCCGAGAGAAAAGGCGCACTCGTCGGCTGCGGAGTTTGAGCCGGATCCGCGCGGGCGCGACCTGAGTCAGATCCCGGGTAACGTCCCGAGTACCGAGGGGTTCGCAGGCGGCCTGGGCGCCGAAGCGGAGGGAAGCGTGGGCGGCCCCTGCGTTCCCCGGGTGGGGACCTGGGCTTCGGGCCGCGCCCCCCTCCCCAGCCTGGGCCCCGGGCTTTGCAAAGCCTGGGGCGCATCTGCTCCGCATTACCCTGGGCACCTCCTCCCCACCCCCTCCAAACTGAGAAGGATTTGTCTCCGCTTAATATCCAAACCTTTTTTGTATTTATTTTTTTTCAGGGGCGAAGTAATATCTTCCAAATGAGGCAAAACCGTGACGGATCCGAAGCGTTCTCTGGGGGTGCCTGCGTCTCCGCGGGCCAAGGCTTCCGTCTCTGCCGCCGCGCGTTTCTGCCCACGGCTCTCTCCTCTCTTTCCGCCTCGGAATTCTGAGTTCTGCGCGCTTTCTGACTCCTTGGGTTGCTCGCTGCCTCTAACTCCGTTTTCAGCCCTGAGTAACGTTCCCTCTGTCTCACCTTGTGTGTCTCCCTCTCTGTCTCTCCCTGAATCTGTCCCTCTGGCCTTCCCCTCGGCTTCCTCTGTCCCTGCGCAGTCTGTCTCGCCTCCAAGTCCCTGACCGCAAGCAAACTTTCCAATCCTCCCAGCCGGTATGGGACTGCAGGACCACAAGAGGGGAGGCGGTCCCCAGAGTTCTCGGGCCATGTCCTCCCCGCCCCGGCGCCCCACCCGGCTCGGCCCCGTCGGCCCCGCCCGCTCGCACCTGGTCTCCCCGGCCGGGCCGCCACAGCTGCTGCCATCTAAGCGCACCGCCGCGGGAGCTGGAGTTTTAAACGGCATTTCCCCAGTGCGGGCGCGGGCCCACGCGCTCCCTAATGGTCCCAGTGACTGCCAATCACGCGTCGCTCCCGCCCCCGCCCCGCCCCGCCTTGCCGGTGCTGCGGAGCCACTCTTGGCCTGGGCGGCCAGGGTCGGACCGTCGGTGGGTCTGTGGGCCCCGCCAGCATCCGTCACCTCCTCGGAATCTTCATCTTTTGCTCTCCCAGTCCCGAGACCTCTGCCTCTCTCAGTTCTGCAAACGTCGCAGGCCAGCTCCTGGGACGAGGAGGGGTCTTGAGAAACCTTTTCCTCCCAAGGCCTCACCCGCGACTGCGGTTAGCACTAGGCTCAGCAGCTATGGCGTGGGGCGCTCTGGCTGACCCCCGCCTCCAGCGTCCCTCCAAGATTGGTCTTGAGCAGAGAGAGCACGCGCGCGCGCGCGCGCGCACACACACACACACACGCTCTCTCTCCCTAGGGTCCCACATCAATGACAGCCCTGCTACCGCCACGCCACCACAGCACCCCACAACCTGAGATCAGAACTCACCGTGAACACAGCCATACGCAGGATGACGCTCCTAACCGCCCGCCTCCAGTCTGGCGGCTGTAGGCCCCTTGGAGAGGCCGAGGCTGCGGGACTCAGCCTCACACGCAGCTCATGCACCTGTCTCAAGGGGGACAGACACGTGGTTCCAGGGCCATAAGGGATAAATCCTGGGCCTGGGACCCTCGCCCTCACATTCCTGCCAGTGTCCTGCCCTGCTCCCTCTCAGTTCACAGGAAGACGAAGTTCTGCAGCTGGCCAAGTGGTGAGGGAGTCCAGCCTCCTGAGAGGTGTGTCTGAGGTCTGTCCCAGAGGGGCAGGTTAACGCCCACACTGCTGCTGGTGCCAGAGGGACAAGCCATTGTGTTGAGGCTCTGGGTGTGTGTGGCTGTGTGGTGACCCGAGAGGCACTTGGCCAAGAGTGTGTAGGCTGTGTGGGGTGCATACAGTGTGTGTCCCTGTGTGGCTGGGATTCCGTGCAGTCTGCCTTTGGCCACCACGGTAGCAGCAAGTGAGTCGAATGTGTAGTGTGTCCTTGTGACAAGTGCTCTCAGGACTACAAGTCCATGTGTAACTATGGCCCTAAGTCCCTTTTGTATGCATAACCAATCTTTGTGCAATTGTGAGTCCAAGCATGATTGTGAATCCAGGTGACTGCTTGTAAGACAGACACACAGGGTGAGCACATGGTCTTAAACTTGGCACTGGAGCAGCTGGACCCTGGTTTTGGCCATTCCCTCTGCTAAGTGGAGCTCCTGAGAGCTGGGCTGTTTACTTAGGGGCAAAGGCACAAAGAGGTAGAAGATGTTGGCTGGTTGATGCTGCCAGTAGATTTTAGAGCCCTCGCCTGGGTCAAGGAGGTCAGGAATTTTGGCCTGGGCAGGGCAGAAGGGGCTATGGACAGATTTGAGGATTGATCCCCAGGCAGAGTTAGGGGCTGAGCGCCTCAGTGGGGGGGGGGGGCAGGGAGTGGTGGGCCTCAGAAGGGAGGGGAGAGGAGGAGGCGGTAAGAGGATTAGGCCGCTTAGACCCTTCTCTCCCACCAGGATCCCCCACCCCCACCCCAAAGCTCCAGAAAAGATTTCTTCTGCCAAAGCAAAACCGTTTAGGCTCCATTTAAAGGGACAAGAAAGGTGGAGGCGGGGGCTTTAAATAACCTTTTAATTTCCCTTCAGGGATCCAGCCTTGTGAGGGAGGGGAGAGGGAAGGAGGGAAGGGAGGGAAGGGGAACGAAGCCTGTCTCTTTGGCTTAAATTATCCAGACTTGGGCCAAACGTTTCACAAGCTAGAGAGATGGTAGAAGGGCACTGCGCCCCCACCCCACTGCCCTCTGCGCACAAACACATGCTCACAGCTCATCCAGGAGGAAACTAACCCCCTTCACACATGTACAGTCACTCAGTCACTCAGTTCCCAGAAACCTAGACACAGGTGCACGCGTGGAGCTTCCCATTTAGAGATGCACAAATGAAGGAAGGGTCACTGAAGTCCCTTCCATAGTAGCACCGACATGCCATCCCTCCCTGCCTCAAGCCTCGATACTTGGTGGTATCGGAAGGGTTTCCTGAGGGCACTCCCTCCAAGAGGAATCCTGGCTTCAATTGGGACTCCCTTCCTGGCAGGAAGCGGCTTCATCTTTGCCCAGAGACCCAACTCTAACCGATCTCTCCCTAGTTCCTGCCTCAGACAGGACAGGGGGCTGCCAAGCAGGCTGGAGGGGTGGAGACCCCCAACCCAGTCAGGAACCAGGTTTGCCAGGCCCAGATTTGCAGAGCAGTGCTGCTGAGGATAATATAGGTTCTGTTGGTGAGCTGAGGGCTACGGAGGGTTCCAGAGGATGGGCGATAGGGCCCAACCAGTCACCTGCTTTTGGAGGGAACTTGTCCAGCACACAGTCTTTGAGTCCAGCTGGGGAAATACCTCTTAACCCAGGCCCCTGCCAGGGCCAGCTGTCCCACTCAAAGAGGTGTGGAGGTGGTGGTGGCTGGGTGGCCAGTATGCCTCAAGCCTCATGGTACACACTGGGCCTCCAGACTGGAATTCCAGACATCTGGGGAACCCCACAATACCTTGCAGGGACAGGCAGGCCTCCCCAGAAAGGTAGGCTGTGGGGACCATCGCTGTCATAGTCCCACCCCGGTGCACTTCCAGAGATATTGCCGCCCAGTGTTGGACTCCGGGTTGATTGTGGATTCTTACAGGACTAAGGAGAAGGGGGAGGTGGTGAGCAAAATCCCTGGCACCTAGCTGGGAGGGAAAGTCAGAGAGGAAAATGGGGGAGGAGGGGCAGAGGGAAGGTGTCCTTTAGGGAGGCCTGGGGTGATGAGGAGCTTGGCAAGCCGCAAGGTGAGTGGGTTTTACTGATTTAACAAAATGATTTCAAAGGTGCACCGTCTAGACAGGAGCTAAGAAGTAGAAATGATTCAGGGCCTCCCTCCCTGGCCTGCTCCCGGAACCTCCCACCCACCCCGCCCCGGGGCTGTGGCTGACACCTTCAAAGGGCTTAAAAGGAAGGCGTCCCCAGCCTGGCTGCGGACCCGCCCCCAATAGACTTTCCTGGGCTGCTGGGGCTGAGAGCGCAGGAAGCAGTGCATTTCGGGATGTGGTTGTATGTTTGTGTGCATTCATTATCCTGTAAGTTATGTGCATATGAGTAGTTACTTACGTGTGTATACTCCCATATTTGTGTCCAACAGATGTGTGTACACATTTAAATACATAATGTGTGAGTGTAGACTGAGCCTATGTGGATTGTGTGGAGGCGTGTTGGGGAGATGTTTTTAAATTGGACCAAAGTAGTGGGTAGGTGAGGGATGGGTTAACTTGCGAACTTGGGAAAATCGCGAGTGTTCACAGGCTTGGAAACTGAGACCGCCGGGTCCCAGCCATCTGTGCAGAAAGATCTGGGAAGCGAGGTCCGAGGTTCCCTAAAGTCCCATCTCTGGGCTCAGTTTAGAGCAGCAATGACAAACCAAGCTCCTACTTCCCTGCCACACACACATACACACTTTCTGAAAGAGAACTCGTGGCCTCCTTGGCCACTCTCGGAGCGAGAGGGAAGGGGGCAGACGCCCGGATGAGGCCAGTCGGTAGGCGCCCCGAGACCCTCGAATCGCCCGAACCCCGCTGCGATGGAAGAGGCTCGCGAGGCAGACTTGTGACAGTGCCCTTCCACGGTCCTTCCAGGAACCCCACTCTCCCCTGCGTCCGGATGAGACGGGAGTCGGGGGTCTGAGCCCTAGCTCCACGTGGGGGGCGCTGGGCCCACTCCCCAGCCCGCCCCCACGGCTGGCGCTCCCCGGGGCAGTGGCTAGGTGGTGGGCGGCTTAGAGCTAATTCGAGAGTTAATGGCGGCAGCCCGGCCCCCCGCGGCCCCCCGCGGCCCCCTCCAACCCCCACGCCCCCGCCCCCACCCCCACCCCTGGGCAGGGCCGCGGGCCGCCCGCATCTGCGCGGTCCGCGGCGATTCATCATCTTGATCCATGGCGCGCGCTGACGGCGGCCCCGGCCGCGCTGACAAGACTAACAAAGCAATTTGCCACGAGCCATCTCCTGGACAGGTTATTAGCGCGGCCGCCGCTTAAAGAGCCCTCCCCCCCAGCTCCAACCCCTGCGCGGGGCAGCTACCTGCTCCGTCCCCTCCCTCCGATGGCTTACTGCCCCTCGCCGCTCAAAGATACCCCAGCATATTCCTGGCCTTCTTCGGCCACCCCAAAGTAACCCCCACCCCCAACACACACACACTCACCCTGCTAGTTGCTCTGCGTTTCTGCCTCCCCTATCTGGGTCCCATACCTGTTCTGCTGCCTTCCTACAACCGGCTCCGGTCCCCAGCCACTCCTCCAATCCCCCACGCGCTCCTGGCCCCTTCTCACCATATCTTAGCCTTATTCCCAATACTACCTGAATTAACCCTCACCTTCTTACTCGCAGAGCGTCCACCCACTTCTCTCCACCCTCCTTACCTCCTCTACCTACCCCCTTGCCATCAGGGATTGGAAACCCCTATTAATTTCCTGCTTGCGGGGGGGGGGGGGGGGGTTGGGGGGTGGGGGGGGGATCTCCTGCTGGGCTTTTGAATTTCTTTTGAATTTCTTCCCCACCACTTTTGCCCCCAGGTAACCTTACTGTGGGGGTTGGGGTGGCCCCTGGCAGCTGGTTAGCTGTGGAGATGGGAGGACACTGCCTACCCCCAAGGGTACCTTGATGGGGGAGCTTGGTGGTGAGTTATGTGGACTTTCTCTGAGGGGACGCCATGAATGCCAGGGGGAGATGTTGGTCCCTATCCAAACAGAGGCTCAGAGAAATTCAGGGCCACACAGCAGATCAGTGCAGAAGAGGGACTGCAACCAGGTGTGTGGGTGGCCTCCCAGGCCTCAGCTTCTTCCCTGGCTGTACCCCCTCTGGAAGGAAAGGAGGCCAAGAGATCAGGGCGCCCTCCTAAAGCAACTCCTCTCCATTTGCAGTGAGAGGTGGAGAGAGAGAAAGGAAAGTCGGTGTGCTTGGCCAGAACTACCTTTATATGATAGATAATGAGAGAGAGAGGCATTTCCCCAAAGCAAAGTGACTATTTGGTCATTTCCAACAGAAGTCTCCCTTAAAAAATTTCTCTGGGTAGGGGAGACGTGGTCCTTTAGATGTATGCCAGGTCAGAGTGCAGGGACTGGGTGTGTACTAGGTAAGCTCCTGGGGTGTGCGGGTCTGGATGCCCAGATAAAGCCAAGGGGCGTGTACATGCACAGGTGAGGGGGGTCAAGGGTGTCCCTCTGGATATATGTACGCCCTGGGGGCTAAGTGTGTCTTTTTCAGTGTACACGGTGGCCTGGGAGGGGCCAACATGGGGCCTAGGTTTGAACATGTCTGTGCATACCGAGGGTAACTGGCTTCAAACCAGGAAGGAGCCCCCACCCCATTGTTCACTCTGCTCCCAGGTTGGCAACATTCCCAAACTGTCAGTCTCTGTAGCTGTGATAAGGAGAGACAGAGAGACTCAGCCTGACTCTGTGAGCCTGGGGGTGGGGGGAGCTCCATCTGAGGGATTTGCATATATGAGGGGGCCCTCTGTCTGAAGGACAGCAGGCCTCCAACCTCTACCTTGACACAGGTTGGTGCTGAGTCCCCAGGTGGGGGCAGGAGAATGGACCCTGTGCCAGGAACCTGACTTTTTTCTTTTCCTGTAGCCAAGCAGGCCATGTCTTCACCCGCAGGGAGACCCAGCTCTGTCGCTGCCTGCACCACCACTGCGTCCCTGACGTGAAATATGGGGGGCGCGGGCCGCGCTGGGGAGATTTGTCATCTGTGCTCAGCGGGTGACTCTATCTGCAGACTATTAGAGTATAAAATATATTTTACAAGAGTTTTAGCTACAGGTGACTTGCTCTTTATTACTAGATGTGGGCAAAATCAATACTTCTGTAACTAAAAGATCATTTATTTTGCTTTTTGAAACATTTTTCAACAGGGGCACTGGCTAAGCTCGCAAAGCTATGATTAAGAGTTATGGCGGCTCCTGTTTCCCTTAACCCTTTAAGGACCGTAGTCCAGGCGCTTCTAGGGCTGGTACCTGGCCGTGGAAAGCCAGACACACGGACATACGGACACACAACCCAATTGCAGCAGACACAGACACACTGACTGAGTGCACAGGGCCCCATAAAGCCATTGTGCAGATACTCGGATACTCATATATGTACCCACACACTCTCCCAGGTACACCCAGAAATATAGCAGCATATATATTCCTCCCTGCCCAGAAACCTACAAATGAAATGCACATGTGCACAAATGCATGCTACATAGAAGCCCCCAGCGCATGTCTACATATGTGGAGATGGGAGGACTCTCCCATCTTCCTTCCTCCACGCACACACATGCGCCCTGACTCTGAGATGTACACAATCACGTCGTGCTAACCTGTGACTCTGACTCAGTGGCCAGCCAAGAACAGGGACTCTGAAAGGGGGTCCGAAGATGCTGAAGGCAGGGAGTGTGGTCCCATAAAGGCAGCTATGGCCACTATTGGGCAAAGAATGGAGAGAAATCAGGAGTGTCAGAGCCCAAAGATGGGAATCTGGACCTGGACCCTGTTCCAGTCAGCCCAGGTCTCCTCAGGCCCTCATCCCTGAGACTGCCCTGCACCTTTGGTGGCAACAAAAGCAGGGGGTGGCTTTTCTGGAAGCCACTGCATAGGAGAGTTGTGAGTCACATACTTCTGTCAAAACTGCTCATTGGCGATCATTCCTGGCCTGGGTGGATTCAGAATGATTAAGTGGCCACATGCTATTTCCAGAATGGCATTAGCTAACCATCCTGTGGCCATGATCTTGTTCAGCAAATCGGCATTAGCCAGTTGTTGTGTATCTCAGGGTTGGGGAGCGACATAGAGGAGACAGTGACTTAACCCATCCACAGAGGAAGCTCTAATAGGGATGTGGGGGTTCTGTTCCTGCCAAATGAGTATCTCAGTAAAGTAAATTCTGAGTATCTCAGAATTTGCTGGCTTCCTGATGCATATGAAAGTTATGTTTATACTGTGCTGCTCACTATTAAGTGAGCGATAGCATTATATCTTAAAAACAACGTACGGGGCGCCTGGGTGGCTCAGTGGGTTAAAGCCTCTGCCTTCCGCTCAGGTCATGATCCCAGGGTCCTGGGCTCTCTACTCAGCGGGGAGTCTGCTTCCCCCCCCTTCTGCCTGCCTCTCTGCCTATTTGTGATCTCTGTCAAATAAATAAATAAAAATCTTTAAAAATAAATAAATAAAATAAAAACTAAAAAACAAAAATCAATGGACATATCCCAGTTATAAATACTTTATTGCTAAAAAATGATAATCATCATCTGAGCTTTCAGCAGGTCATACTCACTGATCATGGATCACCCTAACCAAGATAATAATAACAAAAAGATCTGGAATCTTGCGAGAATTACCAAAATATGCCACAGACATGAAGTGAGCAAATAGTGTTGGGAAAAAAAGGCATCGGTAGTCTTGCTCGAAGCAGGGTTGCCATAAACCTTCAATTTGTAAAAGAACACAGAATCTGCGAGGTGCGATAAAGCAAAACTCAATAAAATGAGACATGCCTGCCTTATATCATGGTTTCAGAGGGGCAGGAATCCAGAGCAGCTTAGCTGGGTGGTTCTGGCCAGGAGTCTCGTAGGGATTGCAGGTGTATTGGCTAGGGCTATGTCCTCTGAAGTCTTGACTGAGGCAGGGGGCGGGGGGTGCTCTTCCAAGAGGGCTTATTCACATGGCTGGCAGCCAGTGCTGGCTGGCAGCTGGGGGTCCTCAGTTCTCCTCCATAGAGCCTCCTCTGCACAGTAGCTTAGACTTCTTTTTATGGTGGCTAGGTTGGTGGGATGGGGTGGGAGAGGAGAGAGGGGGGAGAAGTAAAAAATACAGGCTGTCATCTTTTAACGTGATCTCAAAAGTGACATCCCATCGCTTCTGCTATGTTCTGGTCCCAGTAAGCAAGTCACTAAGTCTAACTCACACTCCAGGAGAGGACAATTAAACCCCACCACTCAAAGGAAGAAGTATCAAAGAATTTGCGGACATGGGACGCCTGGGTGGCTCAGTTGGTTAAGCAGCTGCCTTCGGCTCAGGTCATGATCCCAGCGTCCTGGGATCGAGTCCCACATCGGGCTCCTTGCTCAGCGGGGAGCCTGCTTCTCCCTCTGCCTCTGCCTGCCATTCTGTCTGCCTGTGCTGGCTCTCCCCGCCCCCTGATAAATAAATAAAATCTTAAAAAAAAAAAAAAGAATTTTGCGGACATAGTTTCTAAACTACCACAACTAAGCAAGAGGACACTTCCAGTCTACCCCAGTGTCTGCAAAATGGCAAGTGTCTCTTGATGGCTCCAAACCCCAGGAAAGCCATGTAGCATCCTGACATGGCAAAGGCAGGGCGGGGTGATGGTGGAGACACATAGCTAACCCTTGCTCAGGACCACGGTGTAACAGTATAATTACACAGTAACTCCAGGCATGGACCATGGATGGAGCCAACCTGTCTGGGCTCAGATCCAGGCTCTGCCGCTACCGATTACCTGTGTGACCTTGGGCAAGTCACTCAACCTCTGTGCCTTAGTTTTCTTATTTGTAGAATGCGGGGGAATAATAGTACTTATCTCCTAGGGTCATTATAAGGGTTAAAATTATTTAGCATGGTACCTGGTCTGTTATAAATGCCACGTGAGCGGTGCCTGGGTGGCTCAGTCAGTTAAGCGTCTGACTTTGGCTCAGGTCATGATCCCAGAGTCCTGGGATGGAGTCCTGCTTCAGGCTCCCAGCTGAGGGAGCTTGCTTCTCCCTCTCCCCTTCTCCCTGCTTCTGTGCTCTCTCTCTCTTCTCTCTGTGCCAAATAAATAAAATCTTCAGAAAAAAATAAATGCCACATGGGTTTCCGCAAATACAATCAGTTTCTACCGCTCTTTGGCAGATCCCTCCCTGTGGACAGTTCCTCACAAGGAATTTATTGAGCACCTTTGATGTTCCTCAGGCTAAACCCATCTAGCCACCACCACCACCCCAGTGACCCTGGGTGCCTCCCTGTCCCCATCCCCTCAGGCCAGCCCTATGGAGGGCTAAGCAGACAGGCTGGGCTCCATGAGCTCCCTATGACCCTCCCAGCCCAGCACTGCCTTTTGTGGCCTCTCTGGGAATGTTGGGCAATATGTCGACCACAAACATTTTATGAGCAAGAAGACAGGAAGAAATTTTCCTCTATCGACCGACTGCAGTCAGGCCTGCTCCCTCCCCCTCCTCTTCATAGGTCTCCTCGGTGATGAGGGGGACAAGGTGAAGGCTGCCTTCACAGCAGAGCCCGGCTGAGTCCCAGTGCCTCTTCCCTCAACCTCCCCAAGGCAAGAGCTAAAACAACTAGCACCCCCACCCGCCCCTAGCACAGAGGGGCAGGCAGACCCAGATCCCAGAGCTGCCTCAGCCGCTGGGGGCGGGCATCCTCTCCAAGCTCACGGCTTCACCCAAACAAGAAAAGAGAAAAGTAGAGTTTTAGGAGGCGTCTGCGCCTGAAGCGACACCTATCCATTAGGAAACTCTATCCTCTCTATTCTGAGATGATGTTTTTTCAACTTTTTTGACTTTCAAATATCCCTTCTTTTATGAAGTGAAGCTGAGAGCCAGGGTGGCTATCCTTCATGCACGCTTCTGTGGCAAAATTAATAGCTAACAACTTTATGCAGGACCCCACATAAGAGGCACAAAACTGTCCCCACCCCTCCTCAACAACACCTGTGGACCCCTAGGCTGGACTCAGACGCTGGATGAAAGGGGGCACTCCCCTCATTTCTGCCTCAGCTCTGCCAGCAACTTGGAACGACCCAGGATGAGCTCCTTCCTCTCCCCAGCCCTGTCTGCTATGTGGGCGGTTGGACAAAGGTTCTTTCTCAGCCTATGATTCTAGACTCACTCTGACCTTTCACCTGGGTACCCCCACCCCTCCTGCACACTTCACCCCCCAGCTGAGAGGACCACAGGTGGATGCTGACCTGCCGGTATAGCAGGCCAGCCCTGGGGGGTCAGCTCTAACTGGCCTGAATGCCCTATTGCCAGACTCCATGGGAGATGTCTCCGAGCTGGGGGCAGAGATGGGAGGGAAGTCTTCAACCTTTGGCTACGGGGACCCTCTGTGATGCGCCTGGGAGGGAGAGAAGGATTTGTCTCAGGGGCTGGGTGGAGGCTGAGTTCTTGGGACCCCCTCCCCTCCCTGCCCCCAAGGCTTGGCTGGAGCACAAGGGGCCCCTTTGTGGGGCCTAATCTCAAAGCACAGCGGCTTTAGCGACCTTCAGGGATGAAAGCGCCAGGAGCTGGCGGCCGGGAGGTGGTGCGGGGGCAGCCCCACTAATCCCCGGGCTTTCGCCAAACAAAGCTGCCAGGAGGGGCTGGCTCCCAGGAGATGATCCAGGGAACCAATTCCTGGAGCCTAACCCGCTCTGACAGCCCAAAAAGGAGAGGCCCGTCACCGCTCCAGTGGCCCCAGCTTGGCCATGGGGGATGAGGGAGGCCTGGTCTGAGACCTTCTGCACCTCATTCTGTCCACTCCTCTCCCTGTCCGTGGGGTCGCGTTCTTCTACTTCCTCTCCCTCCCAGCCCAGCTGTGCTGGCCCCTAGTTCCTCAGCCTCAAACACCTTAACCTCTTTTCAGGCCCTGGTACCCTAGTCCCTCAACACCTTGTTCTTTGCCATTAGCCTCCAAGTCCCCCAGTATCCCATTTCTCAGTATCCCAGACCCAAATCCTTTAGCTCCCAATTCCCTGTCCCCTAATTCCTCACCCCAGCCCCCTCTCCCAGGCTCTCAATCTCCACCTCTCCTGCCCCAGCCCCTAACTGTCCAAGTCTCATGGCCCTCTGGCTCTCATCCACCTAGACCCCATCTCCCACCAGCCCCCACTCTCCCAGCCCTGCCTTCCCTTGTCTGACCTGACGACACCCCTGCGGTTCCACAGGTGTGTCTAGCTGTCTCTGCCCCCTTCTATTCCATCTGACTGGTGCTCAGCTTGGCCATGGGGAAGACTGAGGAGGGAAATGATTCTGACTCGACCTCGATGAAACCCCGAGACTCCCACCAGACATTCCCTCCAGCTAGGATCACCCTGGAATCCTGATGCTTCAGCCCAGGCTCCCAGGTGAGCAAAGCATCGTGGCCAGAGGAAAGGGCAGGGGCCCTGCGGGCTGAGGAAAGCTGCCCAAAGGCCTAGCTTCCCAGGACAGGGGGTGTCAGCAGGGTGGGGCTCTCTATTACTCTGTCTCTCCTCTAGGCTGAGAAGATCCAGAATGCAGAAATCTCCACCAGATCCAGGGACAGCCAGGTGCCGGGGGCTCACCCAGGCAAGGCAGAGGCCACTGAAGAGCCAGGATGACTTTGGGGCCTGCAGGGAGGGACTGGGCAGGGCAAGAGGGTTGGATTCCCAGGAGAGGGGTGGGGGCCTGGCCAGCCCAAAGCATTTTCCCACCACAGCCTCTGCCGCCTCCACTCCACTAATCTGATTACGATATTTACCAACCTCCCGTGGCCTGCTTAGGGCAGAGGGGGGCGTTGCACTGAGGATCTCAGCTCTAGTTCCCAGCATAATGGGAGGCCCAGAAAGGTGTTTTTGGGCCCTGAAATGACTATGCCAGGCCATCCCTCCTGCCCACCAGGTGTCGGGGCTGTCTAAAAGACTCCTCCCCATTAAGTTTAGCCTCTGTCAGGAAGTCTCCTTGGCCACCCTCTGTCTCTAGATGCCTGGGTCCTCTCCACGGCATTTGTGGGCCCTTTGAGCTATCCCACCCAGAGCCATTATTATTAAGATATTATTGAACTCTCGAGACAGTGCCTTCCTTCCTAAGTTTATGTGAGCTTTTAGGCACCAAGGACAAAGAGAATGGTGGTGCAGGCCCCTTGTTCTTGGAGTCAATGTCACTCATACTTGCTTTAAGTCCACACTCAGGTTCAGGCCCTTCTTGAAAGGGGGGGTGCACCACAGACCCTGGTGAGTATTTCGCTGAGAAAAGAAACCTAAGGAATCTTGCTGTCTCTCTCTCTCACACCACACACACACACACACACACGTTCTTTATTAAAATGTCACAGAGACTGCCACACTGTCATACCAGAAAGGTCCACGTGTCCCAGTCCCTCCCTCACTTCTGTACCAGTGAGCTCCAGACAGATCTGCTGGAGACACAGAAGTGTGTTGAGGGTGGGGGGCGCTGGCATGGGCTTGCTCCCTCCCCAGGCTGATGTAGGTGTGAGAGTCCCTGAAGGGAGGACACCGACTGGAGATGAGACGGAAGCACTCTTAAGGGGGTGAAAGGGGAGGTGCTGCCAGCCTCCCTAAGGGTGAAGGATGGTGCAGGTGGCCCTCCCCAGAGGAATGACAGCACCTCTTCCTCCTCCCTCTCCCCAGAGGTCTAAGGCCCCAAGTTCATTCCTCCTTTGCAGGATTTCAAATAGAGAAGTTATTCTGAGCAACAGGCAAGAGTTTCTTTAAAAAGCTAACAATACAAGGCCAACTTCAGACGAGGACAAAGCTGGCCCCCTCCTGAGGGCTCCCACCCACGGTGAGCTCAACACTTACCCTTCGGATTACGCTAGCTAGGAGTGATTTCGGCGATGCGTTCTGAGACTAGAGAAAGCATTGGGCGCCCCCTGCTGTCTGACATTCAGAATTGCGCCTTCTCCCCAGGGCACCCCAGCTAGGATTCTTCTGGAACCCACCCTGCCCCACCCCAATCATGCAAGACCTCTTCCTCTCACCTCCCACCTCCAGATGGCCTTGGCTGGGGCAAAAAAAAAAAAATCTATCCTGCTTGGGGTCCAATTTCCCCCTAGAAGCCACTAGAAAAAGGGGATAGATAGCCAGGCTAAAGTTGGAGTGGTTGTTAGGGAGATGGAGTTCCAAAGGCTGAGTCTTCGCTTTTTGTTCCCTAAGGGACTGAGGGAGACTAACAGGAAAATGGCTAAGAGAGGAGAAGAAGGACTGACCCTGAGACTGGGGAGGAGGGGCCAGGGAGAGGAATCTGATGAGGGAGGAGAGAGGAGCTAGATCAGAGGGGCATAGGTGAGAAGAGACCGTGAACAGCACAGGTGAGGTGAGCACAGGTGAGGTGGGCACAGGTGATGGGAAAAAGAGAGAGATGTACAGGTGAGGACATGGATGAGCTGGGGAAGAGCAAACAGAGCAGGAAGGATGCAGAGAGAAAGGAAGCCTCCAAGGGCTCATGAGCAGAAGTCAGCGCCCCCTGCTGCCCGCCACCTACTGGGCCACATCCAACCCTGTGTGTCCAGCCAGCCCTGTGACTGATGGCCAGGCCCCTGCTGGGGCACTGAGGGCAGGCACTCAGCAGAGGCAAACAACTGGGATGTCTGTGGCCTCTGGACTATGGGGCATGGCAGCGGCAGTGGGCAGAACAGATTGAGCTCAGCGCTGTGGTCAGAAGCCCAGAAGGGGTGTGGGAGGGCCTGTGGCTGTGAGCCAGGCCTCTGGGTTCCTCTTCTTCACCCTCCTCAGCATCTGCTTGGCCCAGGAGTCCTTTTCAGGCAGGGTCAGCCTCTCTTCTTATTTGAAAGCCCAGAGGGGAGCCTCGTCCTGCTGGGCAGGAGTCAGGGGAGCTTAGGCTTCTTAGCCTGCCAGATACATTCAGGCCAGAAAAGCCCCCACTGAGTGGTGTACCCCACTCAGACAGCTAGGCCCAAGGAAGAGAGGGTGGAGGAGGTCTTAATTAGACCATTCTTTGAGATCATCCAGCCCGAAATTAATGATTTCTGGAGAAGGGAGTCTAGTTGAACAAAGTGTAACTCTCCCATGGTCACCCACCCAGGAGAGAAGCTGGACTAGGACTCGGGTGTCCTACACTTGCCCGGGGCTCTGCTCCCTATCTCCTCTGCCTCTCCAGGGCCCAAGAGCTGGTCTAGCCATCTGCCTTAGAACCTTTCCACACACACAGTACACAAAGGCCAGAAGGTCTATGGCCATGAGGAAGGGCGAAGACCAGATAAGCAGACTTGGTACAGACCTTCTGTCTCCAAATCCCTTGAGGCTGTCTTGATCATGGGGTGAGTCTTCTAAGGGGGTCTAGGTCCCTGATATCAAGAAAGGCCAATCAGCATCCCAGATGAGGGAGCACTAAAGCAATGAGGTAGCTGGGGAGGTGCTGAGCTTACCATGACTGGGAGAGTTCAAGAAGAGGCTGGGATGAGATGGGATGCTTCTTGAGGTTCCTTCCAAACTTTGGGCCCTGGGATGCTTCTAGTAGGAAAGGGAAAGGTCATTCACCTTCAGACCGACCCCCACCCCCGTCACTACCCCTCTCCTCCTCAGATACATGGTCTAGGGAAGTGTCTGAGTGGCCTCATTTCTCCAGCTTCCCTTCCCCCACCTCCATGTTCCCAAGGGAACCCAGTGTCCAGGCTTAAAGATGTCCTAGCCTAACCCCTCAGCAGCCTCCCTCCTTGCTCCCCACTAGGCCCCTTGCTGTGCCTGGCTGAGTGGGGATGGGGACGCCAAAGGGCCCGGAAAGGGGCTCATCAACAGTGCTGCTAATAGACCATCTTCAGCCACATCCTATTACCGCACCGCCCCTCCCCAGCCCCCCAGCCTGGCTGGCCTGCGCCTCTCCGCAGCCCCGGGGACCAGGCATCAGATTGGAGTCAAGATTCCGAGAGTGTCATTTGCCGCCGCTGATGGTGCTGATAATAGGGACGGGCTGGCGGGCGGAAAGCAGAGGCACAGAGGCCGATTCTCTATTAAGGCTTCTCCCTCTCAGCGCAGCAGCAAGTGGGAGGCAGGCCAGAGCCAGCCCTGGGCAGACAAGGCCCGCAGAGTTCTATGATGGGCTGGGTGGCTTGCCTCTGCCATTAGCACAGACCAGGTAGGGAGGCAGGGAGGTAGAGAGGACTGGATAGTTATGGGGTCAGAGGAGGCCAAATCCCAGAAGGACAGGGCTGGAAAAATGGAAAGCCCAGCCCTCTGCTCCCTGATGGTCTGGGACTCTGCCTGTTTCTATCCCACTTCACTACTGCTGGGGACCTAAAGCCTCCTGCTGGGGAGCAGATGGGGAGGTCTTTGCTCTCCTGCCTGCTTGCATGGCAGAACTTTACAGAAGGCCAGTCACCCTTACCCTCTGCGCAGAGAAACCTGGCAGAGCCTCTCCTGCACTGCTGGGAGCCACAGGCCCCGCTGGGAGCTTGGCTAGTGGGTGTTCCTGGAGCAGGACCTCACTGACCTCATTCCCCAACACCTCCTCACCCCCTCAGGGAGCTGCGCCATGGCTGCCATCCCTCACCTCTGTGGTCACCATGACTGGTACCCAGCTCCCTCCCTTACCATCCTTCACAGGCACCCAGCACTCACTCCTGCTCTCCCCAACTCTACCTAGGTCTCTAGCCAGCAAGGGGTCAAGGGCATAGCTCTGGACCTCCTCCAGTTTCTAGCTGTGTTACCTTTGATCACCTATTTCAATCCTCCTTTAAAATGGGGATGGTATCAGCTACCTCTTAGGGTTAAAAAGGATTCAACAAGTTACTGCATACGAAGTGCTTGGAATAGTGCAGGGCATATTGTCAGCACTCCATTAAACGGCACAGTTGTTATTTCCATCCCTGCTCCCACCACGATCCCACTGCCTCTCCATCTGTCCTCATCACTACGATCCCCACCACCTGCAGGCCCTGCTCTAAGTGAGATTGTTATCTTTATTTTACAGATAAGGAAACTGGTGCACTGAAGAGTTAAAGAACTTGCCTAAGGTCACGCAGCTAGCACGTGTCAGAGCAAGGAGGGGTCAAGAGAAGGCCAAATTCTTAGCTACTAGGTCAAGCAATGTCCCACCAGGGCTTACTTCCTTGCCTACAGCATTGCCACTGCCATCTTTTGGCCATTGCCATCACTTCCCCATCGCCTCCACCATTATCAGCACCCCCACGCCCTCCCCCTCTCTGTGATCACCACCATGTCCGGGGCTGTCCCTGTTCCATCTCCACAATCATACCCATGTCAGTCTCAACCGCCATGAGATTCTCAGCACTGTTACAGCCCGCCCAGAACAGAGTCTTTTTCTCTGCTCTCCCTAGGCCCTGTGCTCTGAGAGGTATGTATGAGCATTCGCTGAGATGCAGATCCGTTAATATGGCCAGACCTGGAAAAGACAGAGAGAGAAATTTAAATTGCTACAAAGCTATTCGGGTGCCAACTAGAATTTAAGGTCAGCTGGAGCCTGCAAGACTCAGTTTCCCCAGGAGGCCCAGGATGGTTTAAACACCCTTTTAGCATTCTGAGAGCCTCTGATGTGGAAAGATACCTTCCATCTCACAAATAGCTTGGCTGAGAACAGATTTGTCAACACAGACACAATCCCCTCCATTTGGCCACTTAGAAGTCTGTCTTTTCAACCTATTGAAAGCCTTGAGGGTGGGGACACAGCCTCATTCCTCTCCTTGTCCTATTTCTTCTCCAGTACATCCCCAACCTCCATCCCCAACCCCAGCACACACCAGCACACAGGACAGATGAGCCTAGTTGAGTCTGGAAGGGATGGATCTTACTATCCATGGTACTGAGACAGTCTTTCTCTTTAGAGAGCGGCGGGTTCCTTCTTGTCCTTTACAGGTAAGAAACAGTCTTCAATTTTTCCAAGGCCCTCACAACTTGCCACACCCATCACTATCTGCAAAGCACATTACCATTTGCAGAGCCTGTCCCTATTCACCAGGCCCATTATTGTTTGCAGAGCCTAGCACTGTTGGCACAGCCTGAAATTGTATGCCAAACTCAACAGTGTTTGCAGAGCGCATTACCACCCCTAATTTCTGAGCCTATCACTGCTACAGATCATCGTAATTTTCAAAGTATCTTACTATTTTCAGAGACTTCACAAAGACCATCCTTTTAGGAAAAAAAAAAAAAAGATTTTATTTAGGAACGTCTGGGTTGCTCAGTGGGTTAAACCTCTGCCTTCAGCTCTGGTCATGATCTCGGGGTCCTGGGATCAAGCCCTACATGCGGTTATCTGCTCAGCAGGGAGCCTGCTTCCCCTTCTCTCTCTGTCTGCCTCTCTGCCTACTTGTGATCTCCGTCTGTCAAATAAATAAAATATTTTTTTAAAGATTTTATTTATTTATTTGAATGAGAGAGAGATAGAACAAGCAGGGGTAGTGGGGGAGGGCAGACGGAGAGGAAGAAGCAGATTCCCCACCCAGCAGGGAACCCCATGTGGGGCTTGATCCCAGAACCCTGGGATCAGGACCTGAGCTGAAGGCAGATACTTAACAGATTGAGCCACCTGGGTGCCCCTACACAAAGACCATCCTAATTTGCAGAGCCAAACTCTCTCCTAGAGACAGAGAAAGACAGAAGGAAAGAAAGGAGATGAACAATGAGAAAATCTGTATTCATTCAACAAGACTCCTACGGGCTGATGCTTCTGCTGGGCTCTGTAAACAAATGGGGAAATGTAATAAAAATGACTTCCAGTTCTTTAAGCCAGGCTCTGTCAAGTGCTCTAGTCATGATCTCATTTTGCCTTCACCACAATCAATCTGGAGACGTAGGCACTGACCCGTTCTTGTCCCCACTTCTGAGGAGAATGTCCTGGACTAGAAGAGATCAAATAACTTACCCATTCCCCTAGAGTTTATTCATAGCAGATCCAGAATTTGAACATGGGGTTGGTTGGTTGGTTGGTTTTTACTCCAAAAGCCACCTCTCTCTCTTAACCTGTGGTAGAAACAGAGGAAAAGGGAAGCTGGAGGATAACAGAGAGATGGGCTACCTGTCTGAACAGAGACAAAGCCTTGCCCTTGAAACATGCTAAAGCGGGAGGCAAAGCCTTTGAAAGAGTTCAGAGGGTCTCTGACCTGACTCAGACTGGGTACAAGTGCAAACTCTGAAGGACAAAGCCTCCCAGAGGGCACACTGCCATCCAGGACACCCCGTCTCCCAGCCTCGGGACCAGCCAGCTTGAACCCTTGAGCGGCAGCAACCTTCGAACCTGACCATGCAGACCTCATCGAGCCAAACAGAGGCTTATCCAGTGTGAACGACAAGCCTGGAGTCAGGGGTGAAGAGATACAGACTGAGAAACACCAGGATTCAAACACAGGAAATCAGAGAGAAGGAAATCAGCGAGACAAGCAAGAGCCAGAGGGAGTCGCAGATACAGATAGAGATCCAGAGTCAGACAGAGACAGAGACACCAACTCAAGGGCCATGGAGAGATAGAGTCAAACATGGGCAGACACTGAGAGATGGAAAGAGAGACCCAGAGAGACCCAGAGCCACAGAGTGGGGGTGACAGGGGTTGGGAGGGCAGAGGTGGGACAGGGCCGCTCAGGGGCAGCAATTGGGAGGAGCACCTGTTCAGGCCCAAATCAAGCTCTACGGCAGCTGGCAAAGGTGAGGGAGGTTCTTACTAAAGAGGTAAAAGAAGTCCTTCCCAGGGTGCTCTGGATGTAGGCTGTTAAGAATCTGCTGGATACAAGCCCAGTCCTGGGTAAGACTGGTCGCACAGCCCAAGCCCAGGGTTTAGGCTCACCTCTGTCTCCCTTGGGGGTGACTCAAGATATGGCCTCCTTCTGGGCCTGGAATTTGGTAGACAAATGCTTTTCCTGAGCTTGACCCTCGGGTAGTGCCTTGGGGGCTTAAGGGCTTTGGCTCTGTCCTTCATCACCAACAATGCCAATCCGCCCCAAACAAGCAGGCAGTCTTCATAAAACTGCACGCTTGCTAGGCAATCCCAGCAGGCCGGGTCTCACGCCCCACCCCTTCTCTCCAGTCAGCCACCCCAGCAGCCCCCTATAGGAAAATCCTCCCATTCCCACTGCCATGTCTTGCCCCCCAGGCTAGACAATTGGATGACTTTCTTGAAAAGGCCCCTGCTGGTTTCCAGCTGTGTCAAAGGCACAAAGTAAACAGGAGCCGCTTGGGGGCCTAGCACACAGTAGGTGAGATCAGTTATGGAGGTGCTGTGGGCGGAGACCACTTTCCCTTTGCCAATCCCACCCCCCCACCCATGCGCAAACTGGAGAAGAGCAGGCTAGACTCTGCCTTTTCACCTGGTCAGAGAAAGGGAAGGGGGGAGGCACCGAGGCCTCAGGCGGCCCTGGAGCCTCATTCCAATCTGTACTCCACTCACTCCTGCCCCAAGCCTCAGATGGGCCATGGGCTTCTCTCTCCAGGAAGGTAATGGCTTCTGGCCTGAAACAACTGAGCCGCCGAGCCACTACAGACTGGCTTCTCCTCTCCCCATCCACTCCTCAGACATGGACTTGGGCTGGAAGGGGGTAGGTAGTTCAGGCTCCCTTCCCCTCAGGGCAGGCTGCTCAGACTGGCTCCCACCCCCTCTGCGTTTTCCTAGTAATAAGCCTGAGTGGGGGAGGGAGGAATTGCAGTTGGGCCCAATGTCTCCCTTCTCCCCAGCCTCCCTCCTGTTTGCAGGGATGGAAGGGAACCGAGATACCATTGGCTTTTGTATCCCTTCTGCAGTCGGCTCTTCTGAACGAATAATAATAATAATAGTAACACAGTGCTCACAGCTTGGGCACCTACGATCTGTCAGCCCCTCTGCTCCAGGCTTTACATTTACATGGATCTCATGAGGAAGGGATTATTTTATCCCCATTTTAAAGCTGAGCCCCCAAGGCCGACAAAGGTTAAGTACCTTACCCAAGGATACACAGCCACGAAGGGATGCAGCAGAATTTGGACCAGGACAGGCTGGCTAAGGACCCCTGAGATGCCACCTGGAGGTCTCCTGGGTGTTTGGAGGCAGAGAAGCTTTTTTCTATCCACCCCCCCACACCACCGCTAGTCCTACAGGCCTCCACCTGTGCACTGCTGTGGTGGGATTCTGCCCAGGAGGCTCCTCCCCACGGCCTTGTCGCTGATTATTTCTGACCAAGCCCTCCCTGCAGCCAAGGAGTCAGATCTGCCCCATTGGTGGCCAGAGGAATCCTTCTTGAGCATGAAATTGAGCCTGATTGCTGCACGAGGGGCCGGGCACCTCAATGGGGGTGAGGGGCCAGGCCTATTGGCAGGTGCTGTCCAGTGGGTCAGAGATGCCCTGGAGAATTTCTTCTTGAGGTTCTGACTCCCCCAGCTTCTTCTCCAGTGGATTCAGGACCAGAAGAGCTGGATCAGGAAAGGCCAGTGAGGGACTCGGGCCCAGACTGGGTTAGGGTTTGGCTGTGGTTACACAGGGAGGCGAATATCCCCCTACCATCTCCAGCAGTCTGAAATGCCAGAGCACATCTCCACCCTACCAAAAACCCCCTCTCTCCCAACGGAGCAGGATCTGGGGGTCAGCCCAGGCTACCTCTAGGGGGATCCCAGATTCTGAGGATAACTTTCTCCTGCCACACACACATATGCTCCTCCCAATGACAATGGTGTGTGTGCTGGTCATGCAGTCACACGTCTGCGTACAGCACACAGTGAGGGACAGCAGCCCATGCTCTGTTCGCTGAAGACTCATTAACCTTGACCCCTACTGGCTGAGTCAGCCCCAGGGTCACTCTATCATTGCCTAGGGCGTGGGGTGCGGTGCCCTCTGCGCCACCGTGATTGCCCTCTGCCACCCAGCCAGCAGCTGTGGGAACTGAGAAGGTGACTCCGTTTAGTGTTCACTATCTATGTGTGCAAAGGATTGGCCTCTCTTAGAGGCTCGGTGTGTGTGTGCGTGTGTGCGTTGAAGTATGTGCTCATGGTCATTTCATGTGTGCAGGACGAGTACCTGTCTGTGGACAGTGTGTGTCCACGGTTATTATATATGGCTGTGGTATATGGGTGTGAGGCTAGGGATGCACACAGCAGCGACCACAAACACACTCTGTCCAAAAGCACACACATGTTACCACGGACATATACAAGGACTGTGGACAGACACTGAGCATGAAAGCATGTAATCTTCCGTGGACACACGCTGATCACATACACTGAACATTTTCCAGATGAAAATAGACTGAGGCTTTCCTGAAATCCTGCCTTCGGTGGGCTGCTAGCTGGCTTCTGTGCCCTTTTCCCAGATGGGGAAGGGGAAGCTACCAACCTCTCTCCAACCACCTCACCCCCTGACTGCACCTCAAAGAAACAATAGGCCCAGAGGGCAAGGAAATTCTTGGACTCCCAAGCCTGCAGAAAGAATCCCAGCACCTCCACCCCTCCCCAGCCAGAGTTATCTAGGGGAATCAGCCTATTGCCCAGCTCATACCTCATTTGCTCCCTCCTCCCTGCCTGAGAAGGCTCCATTGCCAAAGCCCAAGAGTGAGCCAAGACTCCAGACATATGGGCTATCTGGCAGGCTCACACTCAAACACACATACATTCACAGACACCAGCACGCACTTGTCTTTAGGGTCCTTCGGAGGGAAAGAGTGGGGGAGGCCTGGAGAGAGCGCAAGTTGGGGGGCTGTGCCCCTGGCCACATCTCTGAATGGGCTGTCGTGTAGCTGAAGTCAGGGTCCTGTGGCATGGAACTTCTATCCATTTATCCATTCTGCCATCTAGGATGGCAGAAAGCAGGGCATCTGGAGGATTGTGCGTCTGTGAGTGGTAAGGGGTCTGTCTGCCTGTGTCTGCGAGCGTGACAGGACCAGGAGCCAGGGTTGCACGCCTGTGTGAGCAGTGGTGGGCCTGGCTTCTGTGATGCCGAGCCTGGATGCGTATGTGAGCACGCCTCCAGGTGTTCTCAACTGTTTTTGCCTCTTGGGAGGATAATGGTGGGGGTCTTGTGTGCTTAGGGTTCTTGTAGGCCACGGTGTGTCACTCTTTGCGTGTGCGCGCGCGCGTGTGCCTGGAAAAGTATGGCTGTGGCTGTGGCCTCGTCTCCGTGGACGCACGCCCCACCTCGGCTCCCCTCCCGGGCCTATCCGACCCGCCTCCTTGCACCCGGCTGGGAGCCGTGCGGCCGCCCGCCCGGGGGAGTCCCGCCCCCTCCGCCCGAGTAAACTTTTCCCAAATCCCCGAGCCGCTTAGGGCGAAGCCGCCCCCGCGGCCTAATCCGCGCCCCCCGCGGATCTGCATAATCGGGTTAGCGGCCGCGCTCCCTCCCGCTCCCGCCGCCGCCGCCGCCGCGCGCGATTCTCTCGCTGTCACTTAGGGAGGCTCAGCGCGATTTGCGGCCTAATCCCCCGGGATCGCTCGGCCGCCGCTCCCCGAGGGGCCGCCAGATTGTTCCCTTCATAATTGATTGACTCTATTTGCCGGATTGGGACTTCAAAGCGCCGGCGGCGCGGGGGCGCCTGGGAAGGAGCGGGGCCCGCGGCGGGTCGGCGGGCTGGGCCGGGAGAGGCCCCTGTTCCGGCGGGCGCCTGCCACCCCGCAGCCCTGTCCTCGGGCCCGGGAGGCCCGAGCACGAAATTCGCCCGCGATGGCCGTGGCGACGGCGACATGGACGGCGCGGCTGGCGTCGTCACAGCCGCTGCTGGCGAGGTCTAGGCTGGGCACGGTGCTCAGCGCTTCTGGGGCCCGCGCTTTAAGTCCCCCTGCCAAGCTGGGAGCCTGCAGGGTATTAATATCCCCATTTCACAGGTAAGGAAGCGGCTTCAGAGATGACCCGCCCTTCCTTCTCTGCACACCTTCTGTGGGCAGCACTGTTTTCGGTTCCGGGATCCAGCTGGGGCCAGACTGACCCTGTCTGTGCCTCCAAAGGGAACTTTATTCTGGTGAAGGAGGCAGGTGGCCACACAAGAAACAAGAAATACAGGAAGGGAAAACCACGCCAAGGGCTGTGCGAGTGCCTAGGGAATTGCGAGTGCCTAGGGAGGAAAATTCGACTGAGAGCTCAGGGAAAACTGCTGCTTCTTAGTTTCCCCTGAAACCAAGCCTTGAGGAGCTGGAGGACCGGCCTAGAGCAAAGGGGAAGGCCCTGGGGGCAAGGCATGCCCTTAGCAGGTAGTAAAGCCAAGGGGAACATTCAGGGCTGCCGGCCTCCAGATTGGAGAGGCTGAATCCCTTTTCCACCTGCCCAGCCTCTACTAAGCACCATCCACAAGCTGAGCCCCTCACAGAAATGTCTGGCCCACCAGGCCCAGGCACCTGTCCAGCTCCGCACAGCACACTGCGGGCTCCTCCTGTAAGTGAGGAGGATTGGCCTGTAAGTGCAGGAGCCGGTGGGCTTCCATATCCCATTGATCAAAGACGGCCTTGGTGGGCAGCCCTACACCCAGAGCCTTTTGGAGCCTGCTGCTTCCTCCACTCCTAAGGAGACAGGGGCAGGGCAGGGGGTGGAGCTGAAGGGGCCCAGTACCCTGCCCAGCCATAGCCCAGCTATCAGGAATCCCCAGCCCAGACTCGGGAATCCTCAGAAACGCTTAATTAATTCTTGATTACCCACTGTCTCTGCAGCTGCCATTAGCCACCTTCCCAGCCTGGGCCCAGTTAGGCCATGTAATTAAATTAGTGTAGGGAGAACTCTTCCAGGCAGGAGTAAGATACTCCTCCTCTGAGCCTCCTAGAAGTTGGGGGGTGGGGGTGGTGCGCTGAGGAGGAAGTCTCAGAAACACCAAGGGGACCATACAGGGTCACACAGTGGGGCTATAACCGGGGCTCCAATGGAACTCCTCAAAATTAGTTCTGCCCCCCATCCCACCTCTCTTGAGACCTCTACTCTCAGCACATATTTTAAACCTTAAGTGTCTTTAAAATGACAAGAGATTTGCTGCTGTCCTTAATTAAATTTATGCCAATTCATGGAGCTTTTGGAGAGATGGATTTGGGACAGGGGAGGGGAGAGCCTGATTTCCATGGAGTAGGAAGCAGGAGACTGGGGGTTTGAAGCACGAAGGCATCTCCCACTTTCAGGTCCAAGGGGTGGGGCTGGAGGAGGTGGGAGCAGCAGGGTGGTGGCAGGGGAAGGAGGAGAGGGGGACATTAGAAAACTGAGGCTCTGACCGCAGCAGGTCCTATAGGGGAAGGTGAGGCATCTTTCTTTTTTTTTCCTTCTTTTTTTCCCCCCCGCCCTGAGGATGGAAATGGAAGCCGTAAACCAAGGCGGAAGGCTGGGGAATTGGGGCCTCTACATAGTGAGGAGGACCTAGTCTTCTCTATGACCACATCCCAGGAGCCAGGATTCCCTCCCTGCATCCTTCCCTCCCTCAATCCTGGGAGATGCTGGCTGACAGCCCTCCCTCCTCCCAAACCCAGCTCCTTGTCACTTCAGAAAATCAGAAATAAGCCTTAGTGATTAGAGGGAGACGCGCGAGTGAGATGGGGCTTAGAGGCCCAGGCTCAGGGAGGTGTTAAGAGGCGAGTGGGACTCAGAGTATTAGGGGGGCAGAGCTAATAGCTTCTCTGGATGCCCCTCCCCCCAGGACTGTAGTACTCAGGGGAGGAGGGGAAGGAGAGGGGGAAGGCGAGGGATGAGAAGATATGGGGAAGAGACTGGAAAGAAGATGTGGAAGAAGAGAAGGAGGCAGAGAAAGAGAGGAGCTGAAGGAGGGACAGGGGAAGGCGGCAGTGGAATGGAGAAGGAGGGAGTGAGACACGGAAGTCAAGGTGAAGAGAAAAAGTAGGTGAGGTGTGAAAAGTACAAATTGGATTGAGAAAAAAAATAAATGTTATAAAGTTAATACCCAGTGTTGATAAGAGTAGGGACATGGACACTTGGGCACGCACCAGCACAACCTTGGAGGGTCGGGAGGTGGAGGGCATTTGGGCAATAATCATCAGAATTTTAAAGATTTTATTTATTTATTTATTTATTTATTTGACAGAGAGAGACACAGTGAGAGAGGGAACACAAGCAGAGGGAGAGGGAGAAGCAGGCTTCCCACCAAGCAAGGTGACCCGAAGGCAGATGCTCAAGGACTGAACCACCCAGGGACCCCAATCATCAGAATTTTAAATATGCATCCCCAGAGGCCAACCGATTGCACATCTGAGCATCTGTGCCACAGCCACCCTGGCCTGGGGGGCGCACAAGGACAGAGACAGTCACTGCGAGGATGTGGTGCACCAAGCAAGGACCAGCCACATACATCATGGCACAGCCTTCCCACAGAAGACTAGGTCCCTGGGAAGAAGGAGGAGCGAGATCTGAGACTGGGCTTGCATGCTGGTCAGCCACTAGACTAAGTCATTAAACAATAGGAATAGTAGGGTGCCAATTTTTTTTTTAATATTTTTATTTATTTATTTGACAGAAATCACAAGTAGGCGGAGAGGCAGGCAGAGAGAGAGAGAGAGAGAGAGAGCAGGAAGCAGGCTCCCCGCTGAGCAGAGAGCCCGATGCGGGGCTCGATCCCAGAACTCTGGGATCACGACCTGAGCCAAAGGCAGAGGCCTTCACCCGCTGAGCCACCCAGGCGCCCCTCCAATTTTTTTTTTTAAAGCACTTAAAACTATATGGGATATGTGTGTGTGTAAATATATGCAATCGAATATCTGGAAGAAAGGAGAGCCCTAATTACTGTCAGGGGCATATATGGGGTGGGCGTGGGGGAGCATTTAGTTTTTCCACTTTGTATTCTTTTGCTTTATGTTTCTATAAGATTTTTTTTATTATTATTATTTGAGAGAGTGAGAGAGAGAGCACAAGCCGGAGGAGCAGCAGGCAGAAGGAGAAGCAGGCTCCCCATTGAGCAAGGAGCCCCATGCCAGCCTCAATCATGAACCTGAGCCTAAGGCAGACGCTTAACTGACTGAGCCACCCAGGCAACCCTGCATTATGGTTTTAGAATGAGGTTTTTTTTCCCCTCAAACCATGTATTAGTATGTACACTTAAGAATAATAATTTTCTAGGAGGGGTGAGGAAGGAAAGGCAGGCAGGAGGAAGGAAGGAGAGAAGGTGGTCAGGGCTAGGGGTGGGGGGAGCAGGCTGGCCCTAGACAGGAATAGTGATGCATGGTGGGGGGAGGGGTTTTTGCCTCCAAGAAGGTGGGTACCTCCCAACCAGGTAGTTCCCCAAAGTGCCCAAACACATTCCTTACCCCTGTCCCCACCACAGAAAATCTGGCTGAGGCCTGAGTAATTGAAGGCTAATTGGGTTTTAGGCTTGTTAATGCTCCCGAGGATGTTTGCAAGAAGGAGAGCCAGTCGATCCGGATAAATGACTCCCTGTGGGACTTGGGTGTGGGAAGAAACACTGAGGAGAAAGGGAGCAGGAGGCAGAGTTTTTCAGCTCACTCCAGAGAGGTGTGGGAGGGGGTACAGTGCCCGGTGAAAGCTGAGGAGCCCTTGGACTTCCTGGGGCAGGGGGAGTGGAGGGAGAAGCCGGTCCAGGGAAGCTCAGGGCTTCCCTCATCTGGGCAGGATTCTGACACAGCAGCAGTGGGGACTGGCCATCCCAGCCAGAACCCTAGGCACTGCAGCAGGGGGGTTCCTTTCTCCAAAGGGAGGGAGAAGGTAAGTCGAGCTACCTGTGATAGACAAGGGGGAAATTCTGCCCATCCCCAGGAGCAAATTATTGGTTTCACAAGGAGATGGGGGCCCTCTCAGAACTAGATCTTGGGCTGTGCTGAAGGGCATCCCATGACCCAGGCCCTTTATACCCTGTGAAGCTTCCTCTACCTCCAGGCCTACCTCACAGCTCTCTCTCCCACACTCCCCACCACTGCTTCCTCCTCCAGAGACTTCCAGCAAGGAGAGAACTTGCCTGCTGAGCTGGCTGGTCTCTATGTCGCCCCATTCTCTGACCTGTAGACATCTTTGGCTTCTGACTGTTGAGCCTTTTGGAGGCTCCTGACTCTAGTATAAATGTGTGGGTGGCAGGGACGGACCAGAGGAAGGTGGCCTCTTTAGGTCTCCCTGAAGAGACCAGCTGAGGCCAGAGGAGCCCCCAGGAAGGGCAACCAGGCCCAGGCAGCTAAGGAAGAGAGAGGGAGACTCTTAGAGAACGTGAAAAGGTTGTGTTTTGCAAAGTTACAGCTTGAGGGGAGCTCCGTGTACTATTTGGGAGCTGGAAATCCCGACTCTGGAGGAACCCACGGTGAGGCCCTCCCCCCACCATAATCCCCACCCTCCATAATCCCCTTCTCTTCTCCAGGGGTCAGAAATACAGGATGCGTTTTAAAGGATCAGCTGCACATTTGTTTCCTCCTCCTCCTCCTCCTCCTTCTCCTTCGCCTCCTCCTCCCCAGGCCTGACTCGGGGACTCAGGCCCCTGTGACAAGGCAGGGAAACATTTAATGAGTTTGTACCCCCAAGAGTGCAATGACTGACAGCCGCCCCAGGGGTCACCACTCTTCTCGTCCTGGAAGAGGATGGAGCAGCTGCTGGGCTCTGCGTGTGCATGTGAGTACACGCCTGTGCTCACTGGGCATGCGCACCTGGGGCTCGGGCAGAGGGACTGGCCCGGACCACCCTTCCTGGGAACAGAAGCCTCTTTGAGGGTCTGGGGAAAAGGAAAGGACTTGGGGGACTTCTTGGGGTCCTTTCCAGGGGTGCCTCTAGCCACAAACCTCCACCCTCGCCCTGGTCTCCTCAGGTTACCCTCCACACACTCCACTTAGCCAGGCTGGTGGGAGGGAGGCCTGAGGCTGCCCACAGTGGGGTTTGAAGGAATTGGGGGGCATGGTCGATGGGAAGGCCTGAGTCTGCATGGGTAATGAGGCCAGGGACTGGCTTGTCAATAGCATTTAAGTACTTTTCTCCCATTTTCAGGCCAGACTGAATTATTTATTCGTTTCTGGTCAATCGCTGGTAATGTCATTAACATTTGTCCATCAGAGGTAGGGAACAGAGTAGGAGCGTTCCCCTGCCACTGACCCCCGCATCCCAAACTGACTCTCAGAGGTCAATCGTCCAGTTCCAGTTCCCTGCCCCTGCTCTCAAGTTACCCTAGGACCAGAATTTCTCAGAGGCCGTGCATCCAGGATGATCTCTATCTGCACATGTCACAGTGTCAAGCCTCACGGAGCTAGGGAGCTAGGGAGCCAGGTCATGGGCATCCTTCCTATTCTTCTCACGTGTACTTGGGTCATTAACTTAGAAAGTCAGTCTTCTCGCATTCAGGCATCACCCCAGCTGGCTGGCCCCTTGGAAGGCAAGCCAGGCCTGGCAAAGGAAGCTGCGGAGGGACAGTGTGGCGGAAGGCCCCGAGAACAGGCCGTCTGGGTAGGGTCCTGCCTCTTCTCTTGGTCTACAGCCTTCTCCGCTTCTTCCAACTCAGCACCTCACATGTTGTTCTTCCTTCCTTCCCCCTCAGACCAGGCTCCCAAGTCCAGGTTCTATTTCTCCCCTCAGACTCACAGGCCCACAGGAAGTGACCTGCCTTCTCCCTCAGATTAAACACTCAGGCCAAGGTTCCTTCTCTTTCCTCAGTCAGTTCTCCAGATAGGGGAGCCTGCCTCCTCTTTCAGGTCAAGCCCCCAGGCTGGTCTCCAAGGTAAAACCTGCCTCCCCGCTCAGTCCACAGGACTGCCTACACAGTGAAACCAGAGGCCTCTTCCCCCTACCAGGATTCATCCTCAGGGAAGGGACTGCCGGTCTTGGCCTGGCTGAGCTGTGGGCCTCTAAATCAGAAACTCCTAAATTCAAGCCCTTCAGTGACCAACTGAATCTTCCATGCTCAACCTTAGGACTTAAGAAAGCCAGCAAAGGGAAAGACTTCCTAAGGAGATCCAGGGAGAGACTGCACAAAGGGCTCAAAATGGCGGGAACGGGACTGGACAGAAGGAGAGGCCCAACTGTGGTTCAGTGGCAAAACAAGCGCCTCAGCCAGGCCCACGGGAAGCTTGAGGCAAGGGGCCAGAACTAGGACTCCTGCACCAACCAAGCTGCCCCCAGGGAAAGGGCAGAACCTGGGGTGAGGCAACTGAGGACCAGTCCCCACAGAGGAAGCTGACCCCGAGCCACGAGTGGCCAGTCCTTGGTAGTGGCTGGAGGAGGCAGGGGGTGGATGGAGCAGCAGGGGTCTCAGGAGGATGGCTCGGTCTGTGGAGATGCAGGTAGTTATAAAAGTTGGGAAGGTGGCTACAGAAGGCACTTTGGATGGGCATGGCAGGATGAAAAGTTTCAGGGTGACAAAGAGGGCTGGGGTCGTGTGAGAGGACAGGGCAGAGATGGTGCGGGGGAACAGCAGTGGACCCAAAGTTTGGAAGACAGAGGTGGTGAGGGGGTCTTCATGTTCCTCCTGTCCAGGCTGGGCCAGGGCTTGAGAGCCGGCCAGGTCCAGGCGGCTGGAGTGGAAGGAAGGCCCCTCCTCAGCACCGTAGGCTCCTCAGTCACTAAGCAGGATTAGCCTCCTCTTCCTCAGGAGGAGGGGCTGGGCTCCTGCCTCAGATACCAGCTCTGGCCCTAATCCCCCTCGCTTTCTAATCCACCCACGACTTTCTTAGGCATTAACGCTGGGCTCTCAGCTCCCTAAGCGCCACCCTGAAGATGGGAGCCGGGCTCTGAAGGGAATTAGGCCAGCCTCAGAGGATGGTGTTGCAGACAACTGGAGGGAGGCCGAGAACAGCCCCCCACCCCAGCCTCTCCCCCTCTGCAGCCCGCCCCCTACCCCCGACCCCACCCCCAATCAGGGTCCAGAGCTTCCCAGGGGTCTCTGCCAGCTCACTGCAGGAGCCAGGCAAGGATGGGGGTTGGAGAAGGTCTGAAGAGAAAGTGAGCCCAGAGGTGGAATCAGACAAGGACATGAGGGTCACTCACAGCCTGGCGAGGGCAAAGAGATAGGAGAGTTAGGGACACTAAGTGCCACGAGAGAGACCGAAAGGGTAAGCCAAGGTCAAATTGTGTAGGGCCTTGGATGCCAGCTGAGGAATGTGGACTTTACCTTGGGGAGGAGTAAGGAGTCATGGTGAGAACATGGTGGGATTCAGGGCCACTGGTTTGATGCCTGTGAAGGACTGGTTTGGGTGGGGGGACAGAGACTGAGCGTGAGGAGGCTGTGATGCCAGCAACAGGCAATGAGACCCAGTGAGGACACCCAGCCAAGGTCCCCCAGCTTCAGCACACAGTCCAGCTAGACAGCGCAGTGCTCCACGTGATGGCAGGGACAGGTGCAGCCCCCGTCTGGCTCGGGGCCTCTGTGCGTATCTGGGGGGCAGTGACCTGGGGCTGCCGCAGAGGCTGGCTGGAGCAACAGCCCATGGGTTGTTGGACGCCCCCTTGCAGGGCCTCTTACTAACCACTATTCCAATCACTGGAAACAGGTTGCTGTGGCTGGGCTACAGCACAGGCCCGGAGTGGCCTGCTGGGCAGGCCCTTCACCTGCCCCAGGACATCTCCCTTTAGGGCTAAGTTATCTGCAGATATTTTTGGGGCGGTGATGAGTATTCATTAACCAACTACATACTAAAATTCTCCTCACCCTACCCCTCAGGCTAGGCAGCTGTTGTTTGCCCATTTTTTGACAGGCGAGAAAAATGAGGCGCCAAGGAAGTCACTTTTCCTAGACCCGCACAGCTAGCGACAGCGCTGAAACCAGGAAAGCAGAGAGGGCAGGATGACCACGCACTGTCCCAGAAGGCAAAGCAGTGCAGTGGTTGCAGGTGTAACTAGTGACGTCTGATGTGTTGGGGTCACATCCACATCCCGAGTGCTAACTGGGCAGCCTTCTGGAGTTTCTCCTTGGTCAGTGGGTTAATATTGCCAATTCCCAGGATGCCTACAGTGAAGGCGGGAGAGGGGGAGGCCAGGGGGGTGGTGGATAAGAATACACACATGTGCGGTTCCAGTGGGAACCCAGGCCTGGGCGGGGAGGGGGGGCGGGGGACGGCATATGGCTGCCGCCGTTGCTGCCCAAGGCCACAGACAGAGAGGCAGATGCCGATTGCCAGGTCTGTTGGCTTCTTGGATGCACCTTCCCAGAGGTAGGAGCAAGCAGCTGGGGTCCCCAGCCTCACCAAGAGGGGTGAGGCCACAGGGCAGGCAAGTCGGGGTGTTGAGCAGGTGGGGGAATATTAAAAGGCTGGGAGGGTCATCAGGGCAGGTTGGGTAGGCCCTCCCGGCAGGCCCCTCTCATTGGGCCCTGCTAATGAGCTTCCACTGGATTATCCGCTCCCACCTCCGCTCCGTTTACTCTGTCAAATCGAGTTTGCATTTTAAATGGGAATTTGACAAGACGGGCAATTTGTCTGCTGACGAGGTTAATGGGTGTTAGCCCAGCAGACTGAGGAAGGAGAACCCGTGCCCCGGCACGGCCTGGCCTCGGCCCAGATCAATGACCTTGGCTGCCGCTCCCCCCTCCATTGTAGCCCCTCTGGGCCTCCTGGTGGCCAGAGGCTGTCCCTAGCTGTCTGGCTCACCACCTCCAGGCAGTCTTCCCAAAAGCACCGTGCCCTGGGCCACACTCCACTGCTCAAGCTGGTGACATTCCCCTCCTCCTAGAGGGAGACAGGGCTCTGAGACGCTGGGCCACCTCACCCACTCTGAGACTAAGAACCACCCCTCTCAGACCCAGGTACCTAGGGCAGGGCCAGATTTCCCCTCACAGCTGGGCTCCAGGGGGCTGGGCGGTGTGGCCTCCTTCCTGCTCCCACTCCCACCACCCAGGAGATGGAGCCAGGAGAGCTGGAATGGCCACATCCTGAGTCTCAGTGCTGGGATACGGACTGGTCGGCAAGGAAAGCTTTCAAAACCATCGCTTCCAAACTTGGGACCCCATCTAGACCGGGCCCCAGTGCAGGGGGCTCACGGGGGCACTGAGGAACCCTGCTGAGACTTCCTGGTGGGGCCCAAGTTGACCTCCCGGACACCGGACCCTTCCTTGAGCCATGACCTTCAAGGGTGAGCCAGAGCCCTGGTCCCTGGGACCCCAGCCCCAGCCAAGAACAGCACCAGGCCAGGCAGGGTGGGCTGGGGCTGGGGAAGAAGATGCCCCCGCTTCCCCTCCTCCTGAGGGCCCAGCGCCCTTCCCCACCCCAGCTAATGTGCCACAATTACCTCCTAAGTGCCCAGACAAATGTGGCTGCTGGGGAAAGTGACACGGGCTCCAGGTGATGGATTCGTGCCATCGGGGAGCCGGGCGGAGTGGGCCCCGAGCGGGGGGGCAACACTAATATTGTATCAGCGTCGGCGCTGGCGCCACGAGCCGGTGATGAATATGTGTCACTTTACACGGCGCACACTCGGGGGCCTGGCTGCGCAGGCATGGAAAATAGAGTGTCTGGGATTAATGATATTGAAAATGATAGAGAGCAGATTGGAAATGGCTTCGCCCGCCCGACCCGCGGAGATGGAAACGTACCTCACAGCTATCCGCCCGGCCGGCCCCACCTGCCCTCCCCACCCTGCACCGAGGCCCACACGCCATAAGGACCCCGCATCCTGTTCCCACCGGCAGCTCCTTGGGATGGCACATGGTGGGGGGATGGGGTGGGTGGGAGACACACCTGTGAGCAGAGACACAGGACATCAAGGAAATCAGAGCTTCTGACTGACCTTTGACCTGGATCCTGGCAGAGCCTGACCCCAGTCACCCAGTGAAGCTTGACCTTGGCCACAGACCAAGTCTTGACCCCACTTCCAGCTGAGTCCTGCCTCTGGCCACAGACTGAGTCTGCTGGAGCCTGAGCCTCTCACCAAACCACGAGAGCTGGGGCAGTGGGGCCAGGGAGGCAAGGAATGAGGTGGGAATGCACGAGTCACTCAGCCTAGTGCCTCCCAGGCTACAGAGCAGCTCACAACCCGGTCTGTTACCCCACGGTGTGGACTCCTGAGTCGTAAGCAAGGGAACAGGTGTCTTCCCTACTGATGTCATTTTAGTGCTTAATTATGTTGGTAATTACCCATGAATGCATACCACAGATATGGGTGTTTACAGTACCTCTGTTTACAAATACAGCTGCAGGGTTGTGTCTAGTGTGTGCGGGAACGTATGTGCCTTGATGTGTTCAGACATCTGGGGGAGATTCTGTGAGTGTGGCTTGTCTTAGGCCACTCTGTACAGGGGTGTGAGGAGGTCTGTGGTGAGTGTGTGTGTGTGTGTGTGTGTCTGTGAAGGTGTATGTACGGT
This sequence comes from Mustela putorius furo, assembly GCF_011764305.1. Taxonomy (NCBI): domain Eukaryota; kingdom Metazoa; phylum Chordata; class Mammalia; order Carnivora; family Mustelidae; genus Mustela; species Mustela putorius. Next base: position 36,234,357 of record NW_025422005.1, on the reverse strand, counting down.
GACCCACAGATGGAGAGGTTCTGGTGTGTGGGCTCTAGTAGAGGGAGGCCCCTCAGGCCTGACCCTGTTTACAGGTGAAATTCCCACCATCAGGGCAAGATGCCTCTCCCTGTTGGAATGGAATCTAGTACACTGGGATTTCAGATCTGCCAGGCAGACAGCAAACCTGAGACCACCAGCCTGGTCTCGGCATCCATCCCGACATCCATCCCGACCCAAACCAAGGTGAGGAGGAAGCATCTACAGCAACATCATCCATTCGTTCACTCACTGGGCTCATCCTATAATACTTACTGTCTTTGATGAAAAGGACAAACATGGTTGTGACTTCATGCCAGGTCCAGCCACCAGAGGAAATAGACATGAAATGAGTGAACAGACAAGTAAACAAATAGTGACATGTTGTAAAAAGTGCCACAGAATAAATAACCAGAAGGCCACGATAGAGTTAATGGGCTGATCCACCATCAGATGGGGTGCTCAGGGTTGGCTCCCTCGAGCTGTGGGGTGAGCACAACAGTGAGTGTGCAGTCTGGACCCTGTCAGGAGGGCAGGAGGGCGAGGTCAGGGGAGCAGCGGGAGGGGGCAGCCCCAGGACAGACTGAGCCTCTGAAACCAGGCTGAGGGAGGAGTCTAGGTTTTTCTGCCAGTGGGTGTAGAGCCATCAGAGGGTTTGTCCAAGAGAGTGACATGGTCATGCCATCATTTTTAAAAGAAATTAGAGGGGTACCTGTGTGGCTCAGTTGGTTTAGGGTCTGCCTTCAGCTCAGGTCATGATTCCTCTCCTGCTCCTCTCTCTCTCAAATAAATAAATAATATTTTTAAAAAAAGAAAAAAAAGAAAAGAAATTAGAGGTGTTAAGAGTCCAAGCAGGAAAACCTCCGGGGTGGGAGGTGTTCTGGTAGCAGCCCTGGGCCTGGGGTCCGCATCCCTCCACCACCAGCAGCTCCCACACAAACCATCATTACAAGAAGCAACAGCAGGAGCACCAACTAGTGCTTCACAGAGTCCCTTCTGGCAGCGTCTGGGTCCCTTGTGTTCCCTGTCCACAGTCTCCCCAGTCCTGCCACACCAGCCCTACCTGGACCCTTTCTCTGCCTCACTCTCCAACCTGTGGGGTCTCCTGGACATGCCTGCTCCCCCAGACCGCCTGAGTCTGCCCAGGTTTATTCTCACCCCAAGAACCAGTCCTGAGATAGCTAAGAGCTCTTATGAAGCCACGAGTGGAGGAGGGGGCTTCACACTGGTGGCAAGAAGCCAGGTCCTAGAGACAGCCTCCCTCTCCCCCCAACCCCCACTCAGATTCTTGAGGGAGTTGTGGGAACTCTTAACACCGCCCCCCCTCTCCTGCTAATGTGTCCTTTAAGGTCTAGTGCACTGTAAGGCAGGGAGCTCACCTGCCTGTCTGTCTGTCTGTCCCCTTGGCCGTGTGCCACTGAAGAAGGAATCCTAGGTGTCTAGTTCACCACCAGCACAATGCTGGCACTCTGAGAGGCCTGTGGGGAGTGTGTGGAGGGGAAGGACTTGCAGTAAGTCCCACCAGGTGGTGGGCAGAGCTTGGTGACCCGACTCCACCCCCAAACTCAGCACCGGCCTCTCTTGTCCAGGCACCCTGGGCTCCTGGCAGGCAGGCATCTCGTTGGCAGGGGCTTTTGTATTTGGAGGAAGTGGGAAGAGGGGGCTGCTACTCGCTTCCTCTCGGCTTCCATCTTCGGGTCTTCCACTTGCTGCCTTCTCTCTCGGTCTCTCTCAATCTCTCTTCATGTCTCTCCCTGCTCCTTCCTCTCCCTCCTTCCCTGCCTCTCTCTCCCTGAGTCATTTGCGGAGCGGAGATGGCCTAGCCCATCTGGGAGCGAGCGCACGGCCCGGTGACGGAGGCGCAGGTAATAGCCGAGTAGAGGAGAGAGACGGGGAAATTTATGACATTGAAAATGACTGAGAGAGAGTGTGTGTGCGCGCGCGCGTGTGGCAGAAGGAGCAGGAGAGGGTGGAGAGGGAGAGGGAGGGAGCTCTGGCGCTGGCTGGCTCTCTCACACACTCACTCCCAGCCCTACCCGCGCCCACCCCCTCCTGCCAACCTTGTGGAGAAGAGAGGACGTGGGAGATTGGGCTGCCCGCCCAGAGAAAGAAAGACCCACAGACAGACAGACTGTTGGTAGGATACAGAGGGCATATGGGAGGAGGGGGAGAAGAGCAGGTAGACAGATGAAGGCTGAGAACCACTGGGCGGGAGGTGACCTGAGTCTGGCTGTGGGGCCTGCTTGTCCTGGCACCCCCTTCAGGAGCTCTGGTCTGAGGGGAGGGAAGGGGCGGGGCCTCCCTTTGGCATGTGGTCACAGGGAGTCTGGAATCTGAGCCAGAGATTGTCTAAGAGATGATGCTCAGAAATGGCCAGAATGTGCTTCTGGTTACATGGCACATGTCCTGCCTCCCAGTAGGGCTATATCCTGGAAGGTGCTGGTGTGTGCAGAGCCAAGAAGTAGGTAGACTAGATCTACCTCTTCCCTCTGCACCCTGGCGAATGGCCAGAATGACCTCCCCACATCCTCTTGCAGTCAGAAGAGAATCTGTTTCCTTGGGGTGCTAAGCCCATAGTCCCCCCTCCTCTGGCCATCCCTAGACCACCCAGGATGTTACTGAAGACAAGAGTAATTAGATGTCCTTGAGAGAACTAAGCCTCCACCCTGACTTGTGGCCATCCCAGACCCAGCAGGCCATACTCCACCCACCCCTCTTCAGCCCCATTCTGCTACCCCTTGGCCCTAATGCTACTGAGTCCCCTCCTAGTCACCATGTCTTAACCCAGCGTTCTGTTCTCAGCTCACATTCCTTCCTCCTCTGGGTCTAAGTTTCCCCATCTATAAAATGGGGTTACTAACACCTACCTGTGCCAGTTCTCCTTGGGTCAGTTCTCAGGGTAGACTCTGGCCCACCTGAGTCTTGAGATTCTTCTCCATTGGAGAATGTGGGTCATCTTAACTCCCCAGGAGCTCTCAGCAGTTCTGGCTGACTTTGTGGGTGAAGGTGGAAGAAACAGGACTCCCCGGCGCGCACACACACACACACACACACACACACACAGAGCCATCTCCCAGGGAAGCTGATATATCAGGTTCTCAAAGGGCAGAACCCTCCATGCCCAGACAGGAGGCTGAAGACTAGAGAAGGTGGAGTGTTGCCCCAGTCATAAGCTTCCAGAAGATCTGAGCCAGGTCCTGGGCTACTAGCCCAGACCATGGGTCCTGCCAAATGTGGACAGAACAGGCAGCTTAGGCCTCTGAGACACCTTGCCCCACTCCCAGCAGCTTGACTATGAACAGGCGCCCAAGGTCACTTTCCAGTCCACAGCCCTGCCCCCTTCTCCCTGCCTGCCTTCCACTGAGGCCCCATCCCTCCCCTCTCTTCTCCTTCTTCCTCTGCTCTGTTGCCCTCCCTGAAAAATTTCTTGGATTAACCCTCCTAGCCCAGGCATCTGAAGAGGTGGCAGATAGAGTGGAGGAATTGAAACCACAAGCTTTAGGGCCAAAAAGGCCCACATCACAGCTCTGCCCCTTGGCTAGGTGACCTTGGGCTCTTCGTTTAATGTTTCTGAGCCTTATTTCTTCATCTGGCAAATGGAACTGTAAAGGTCTGGCTCCAGGACTCCATAGCCATCCAAGTGAGAATCGCATGAAATCATGGATGTAAAGTGCCACACATAGAGGAGGGGCTCAGCCAAGACCAAGGCTCTGGCAGCTGGCCCTGGTGCCACATCTATTTCCTAGCTATCTGCTGCACTTGCAGGGTTGAGGGTGTGAGTTCAGGGTAGGAAGAGGAAGAAGAGGTGGCAACTGCTTCAAAAGATTCTTGCTGGGGCACCTGGGTGGCTCAGTGGGTTGAGTCTCTGCCTTCGACTCAGGTCTGATCTCGGGGGCCTGGGATCCAGCCCCACATTGGACTCTCTGCTCAATGGGGAGCCTGTTTCCCCCTCTCTCTCTGCCTGCCTCTCTGCCTACTTGTGACCTCTCTGTCAAATAAATAAATAAAATATTTTAAAAAAAAAAAAAGACTCTTGCTCACTGAGAAGAGACAGACCCACGCCTACGTTGGGAGAGGCAGGTGAGCCCCGAGAGGCACTTCCCTATTCCGAGAACCAGGGGAAGCCACATTTCAAAAAGCTTGTCCAGTCCGTTCCAAGGCCCAGATCCTCATCCTAGAGGCAGCTCCAGGCAGCAGCAGCCACTGCTCCCACTGGGGAGCAGTGGGGGAGGTGAAGAGTTCACTGGGCCCATGGGCTGCGCTGGCCTCGGGCCTCCCACCCAGCCCCCTTGCCCTGGCCCAGCCCACTGTGGCCACATAAAAGGTGACGGATGGTTAATGGGGGAGATAACGGGATTCATAAGGGAAATTTATCGGTCACTCTGGTGGTATAAATATGTTTATAGCAGACCAAGGGGAAATGAAGAAGCCCCAATAAATCATTGTGAAGCCACCAGCCACTAATAGGCGAGCAGTCGCGGGAACCCCGGCATTGGCGCCTGTAGACACCCCCCGCTAACTGCCCACTAATGGCACGGCAGGACTGCAGCCTTGTCAGGCCACACACCCAGCCCATGCCATGCAGAGCACAGGAAGCCACGGGCTGCCTCTGCTGGACCTGAGTTCCTCTGCCCACCATGCCACCATCCCTTCAGTAGACCTGGGCTCATTTAGACTGGAAGGGCTGAGAGAACAGGGTAGGGGACACACTGGGCCTCGTCTGGGAGGTCCTACAGCATACTGGTTAAGAAAGCTCCTGAGTCAGACCTGGCTTCGACCCTTGAGGCTCTCGCTTCCCAATCCCAGCCTCTCTTCCTATTTCCCTTCCTGCAAAGTGAAAGTGGTTGGGAAGAAGACAGGGAGAATCCACAGAGCACAGCCCTTGGAACCTTGTAAGCCTCAATAAATAGTAGCTGCTCTGATTCTTTACTTTCCCTTCTGGGAAAGTGCTGTGCACCTGTGAGAATGTTCTTAGAAAGTGGGTAGCACTATCCCCATGTTCTAGATTAAGGACCTTGAAGCTCAGAAGTCAAGGGGCTTGTCCCAGGTCACACAGCTAGAAAGGAAAGGCTTTATTTGATACCCCCAGCTCAGACTCTTCCCTCTGGCCCAGTTTAGACCCTGCTCCTTCTTCAGAGTTCCTGGGGGTTCCCTGTCCCCACCCCTTCCAGGAGAGGCCTATGATTCCAGGGACCTGGAAGTAGAGCCCTGGGAGCTCTGGCAGCAACCTGCTAGTGCTGGGAAGCTAGGCCTCAGTTCCCCCCATCCCACCCACCACTAGCCTTTGTGTCCTCCTCCCCCTGCATAGCAAGGGCTGGACTCACCCCAGCACTGGGGTAGCTGGGAGTTTTCCACGTGATCTGCAGAGAGTGCTTTACACTCAGTCTTGCCCTCCAAACTCTGAGCCTTGATCACAGCCTCAGTTCAACCCATGGTCCCCAGCTCCCCTCACTCCCGCATTCACTCATTCAGCAAATAACTTAGGTAGCTCCCTGTAGCTCCCTGCAGAGGGCCCAGTGGGCAAGGCCCTGCCCTTGCCGCACTCAGGGTCAGGTGGGGAAGAAAGACCTTGATCATGGAATAATAGCACGGGGTGTGCGTGGGACTGAGGCAGGCACAGGGGTCAAAGTGAACAGGAGTCCAGCAGGGTCAACAGGACTTCCAGGTCACACCGAACTGGTTTCATCACCGTCTCTCCATGCTGCGACTCTGCAGACACCCCCAAGTCGGACTCTATCCTCACTCACGTCGTGCCCGTGCCCGTTCCTCACCTGTCCCCCCTCTTCTCCTGATCGCGCTGGCCGGCTCACCTCCACTCGGACAATGCCACAGCCTGCTCCCCAGTTTCCTGCCAAAATTATGCTCCCCACCTTTCCCCCGGGGTTGCAGCCAGCAGTGCAGTCTCCCCAGCCCTGGAGGGATATGGTCCCCACACAGACTGGGGGAGTGGAAACAGCCTTTGAGGTCTTGCCGTGACCCCCCCCCCAACCTCCCCTCACCTCTGACTCTCGGTAGAAGAGGGACCCAAGCTACCTTTGCCTTGTCTGAGTCTCTGCGTGTTTCTTCAGACCTCTGCCTCTCCTTCCCCTCCCAGTTCCTATCTCTCCCTGTCTCTGCGGGTCTCTGGCCCTCGCCTTCTCCCAGTCTCTCTCCCCGTGGCTCTCTCCCTGCCGGTTTCTGGCTCCATCTCTCCCTGTCTATCCCTCCCGAGGCCGGGCGGGGGAAATCGCTCCGTAAATAGGCGGATGGCCCCGGGCGCTCCGGGCGCAGACACTCGTTTTTAGAGCCGGTAATTGACTCCTTTCAGTTGATAATTCATGGCTTGCATATGCGCTTTAATGCCGGCGCCCGGGGAGGCGCGGCGGGCGGGGCGGCCCGAGCGCGGGGCAGGCGGCGAAGCGGCCGGGGAAATAGCCGGACTCTGTTGGCCGGGGTACGGGAGAGGAGGGGGCACCTCTGCGGGGGTCTGTGCGCCCCGGTCACCCGACACAGCTCCGGGTGACGGAATTGGAGTGCGATGGGTTAGGTGGAGAGGCCGGCGGTCCCTGGGCCGGTGGGACGACGCGCGGCTGGCTGGCAGAGCCTTCCAAATGAAGAGGGGAGCGGGGAGACGCTCGGATCTCCCCTTTCCCTGTGCAACCACTGGGGAAACTGGGGCCTGGAAAGAGGATAGCTCTTACCTGCATGCCACAGCACAGAAACAAGACCAGAACTCAAGGCACCCCCTTCCCCTTCCCAAAGGGTCCTAGCAGGGGGCTCAGGGCCAGCCTTTATAGACACCCCCTCCTCTTTCCCAGCTAGATTCCTCCCCTGGAGTGACCGCCACCCGACTGCTCTAAGGCTCCTCCAGGAGGAGCTGGCTTTTCCTGGTGAACTCTGGACATCCTGCGACTGACTCCTAGGCTGGGGAGGGGACCTTGAGTCCTCTCCCACCTGGCTGTCACCGTCCGTAGATCGGTCTCATCCTGTGGCTGTGCCTGATGTAATCACTTCGATCTCACAGAAGAAGCAGGCTCAAAGTAGCTGGGAGACTTTCCCACCACCCCAGAGGAGGCTGAGCCAGAAGCTGGACCCGGCACGTGCGCCTTCTACAGTGGAAGTAGCAGCCGCGGGAAGGGGAGAAGGAGGCGAGGCCCTGACCCCGGACATCCCATCTGCACCCACTCACGGCCTCAGCCACTAAGACGAAGGGCACCGAGGAAACCAATGACCTGCCCACAGTCGCACAGACCAGGGGCTGATTTCAGCTGAAGATGGTGCTAGCAGGCTACAGGCCAGAACTGAAGCTGGAGCTGGGGAGGAAGGCAGTTGTTGACCCCAATTTCAGCTCAGGAGAAACAAGAGAAAGCCCAGCCTGGAGGGAAATCGGGCCTGAGGCTGGGCTTCCCATTAACTGGGCCTGCTTGGGCTGGTATCTGCCACTCTTTCCCTAGGCTCATTTCAGACAAGAATAGAAGTCTGCCCCCTATCTCTTATAATCTACTAATGTTTAAACGGCCAGCTTATTCCTATGCCCCCCAATCTCGGTCTCCCCGTCTCTAGTTTTCCCATCTGTGTTTAGACTGGGAAAAGACCTGGAGACCGTGCATCTGAAAGCTGAAGGCAAGGTCCCTGCAGGGCTGTGTAAAGCTCAATGCTGCCCCCTGGTGCCCAAACTGTTTGCAGCCTGTTCGAGTGAGGCAGGCTGCAGAACGCTCTTGAGGTAGAAAAATACCTCCACATCCTGCACCCCTTCCCCCTTCCCCACCCCCAATCATTTTCTCCCAGCCTCTTAGACCTCCCTCTTATGGGAGAGAGAGGACAGAAGCTCTGCTAGCCCTGTGTGAGGAGAAACCATGAAGCTCTTTCTCCAGCAAGGATCTCAGACTCAGTGGTAGAGCCTACAAGAGGCAGAGGCCCCAGTGAGGTCAGCAATGACCCTGTCTCATGTGCACCTGGACATCCCAGATGGTTCCTTCTGTGGTAGGTGGAGTCGGGGCTTCCCTCCTGGTGCAATTCCTTCTTAGCTAAACCTCTCCGGTCTTTTTCTGCCTGAAATTCCATCATTTGTGTTCAGAGGAAGTACTCAACAAATGTAGGATGGATGGCCATACAAATGGCTGGAAGGAAGGGTGACATCTATTCCTCCGCATTGAGGTTTTATTTCCAGAAAGTCTCTGCTATTGAGCACAGAGAGGAAGGAGTCCATTAGTTTGCTGAGCTCCCTGGAAATAGTACTGTAAAGAGGAGTGAGAGACAGAAAGGGTAAGTTTTAATGGGGAAGGACCTCGAGAGAGTTCCTGAAGGGAAAGTCATGGGAGAGTTGGAGGGATCAAAGAAGGCTTCCTAAAGGAAGTGGCATTTGATGCAGGGCCCCAAGGACAAAGAAGCAGTGAAGGCATTTGGGTGGAGGGAACAGAGTGACAGAGGTATGGAGGCAGAAGTGCAAAGTGGGCTGGTGGTGGCAGCAAGGCTCTGGGTTGAGGGAACAGAGGGAGGTTACACTGTGGCGGAGCCCTGGCAGAGGAGGTCGGGGAGGACCTTGGGAGCTGCTGAGTGTCAAGGCAAGAAAGGTGCTTTGCAGGCTAAGCACTGGATTATGAGCTTGGGTCTGCATCCCAACCCAGGATCTGTTCTCACTGGGCTTCACTCCCTTGGACTTGGTCTTTGGAATTTTCTTTAGGGGGCACTGGGAGCCATGGTAAGTTCTTGATCAGGGAAGTGCTTAGAAGTCACAGATCACAGAATAGTCAAGTTGACAAGTACCATGGACCTCATCTAATCTAACCCTTTCAATCTGTAGATGAGAAAGCCGAAGTCCAGAAAGGCGAAGTAACTTGCCCAGCGTCACTCAGCAAGCCCGGGGCAGAGCCAGGACTTGGACCCAGGTCACCAGCCTCTCTGTTTGGGGCTCTTTCCCCTCTGCTGCAATCTGGGATATCTTCTGGGGGGACTGAGCTGGAGGCAGAAGTCCACCAGGAAGCTACAGCCCCACCTAGAGCAGAGATCACAAAGCCAACCAGTCAGAAATATTTATTGAGCCCTTCACCCTGTGCCCCATCTTGGGCCAATCTGAGGAGTCCGTGTATTGAATACCCACATAGAAGGACAACAAAGCAAAGAAATCTGGTGGGCTTCTGGGAGGAGGAAACACACAGCAGATAGAGTATTCATGAGAAGGGGCATCGAGAGCAGACTTGGATGAGGATGTAGGAAGGCCTCCGGGAGGAGTAGCCCATCACTCGGGTTCCCTGTGGTTCTTGGCCAAGGTCTCCACCTCCTTCATGAACCGGAGACACAGCTCCTCTTCCCATGGCAAAGCAACGCACTGCACAGCTACAGGAAATCCTATGGATCCTTGTACTGCCTGCCCAGAGAGAAGGTAGATGGACTTAAGAGCCTGCTTTCCACTCTCAGACCCCGTGCCCCGCCTCCTTCACCACTCATAGGCATTATTAGTTCAAACATCTCATCCCCAATCTTTATTAAGAGAGAGATGTCCTGGATCTCAGAGTCCCAGCCTTCCTCAGCTCTCAGTGAAACCTGAAAAAACTATTCTGACTTTGTCTATCTCTAATTCTCCAGGGTTAAGATGTAAAATTTGCTCCTTGTGCAGACAGCCGACTACAATTATGAAATAAAAAATCGAGTATCCACCCAATGTTCTCAGCAAAGGAATAAAGAATATGCAAATCCCTGATCCCAAGCCTGGTCATACTTCCGCTGTGAGAGAGGTACCCTGACCCCAAACACAGACTCAGGAACAAGGGGACTGAACCTGAGTCCCGGCTATGAAATCCAAACATACTTAGAGCATTCAGGAATGTTTCCATTGTTTTATGATGATAAGATACAAGCCCTTATTGTCTTTGTCACTGGAGCCAAGTCGACCAGCTTGGAGTCCTGGCTCCCTCCACGTGACCTGTCTATGAGGCATGGCAGCATGGTCGGTCAAGTCTCTTAACCTGTGTGCGCCTCCATTTCCAACTTCGTAAAACCTCACAGGACAGTTATGGGATTTAATGATTTAATATATATACAGCACTTTTAAACAGCTCCTGGAACAGAGTAAGAGCTCAAGACACATTAAATAGTATCATTATTATTATTTTCTCAGAATTCAGGTCAGCAGTTCCACTGGGTGACTCTAGCACTAAAATCAATTTCCAAAAAAGTAAGTTACTTAATGTCTGACTCAGACACACACATACTTTTCAGAGTCAATCTCTCTCTCTTTCTCCCCTTCTCCCTGTCACCCAGGACAAGGCTGTTATCTTAGATCATGCATTAAATATGCACATGAAAATATTTCCTTTTGTGAGCCGCTTCTGAATTAGTAATAAGAAGTATACACTTCCTATTTCCAAAGCCTTATACTGATTGCTTCACTGTTTTTCTTTTCTTTTTTTTTTTTTTTTAAGATTTTATTTATTTGTCTGAGAGGGAGAGAACGCACACGAGAGGGGGGCAGGGGTCAGGGAGCAGCAGGCAGAGAGAGAAGCAGGCTCCCTGCCGAGCAAGGAGCCAGATGTGGGACTCAATCCCAGGACTCTGGGATCATGACCTGAGCTGAAGGCAGCCACTTAACCGACTGAGCCACCCAGGTGCCCCATGCTTCACTGTTTTTCAGTTGAGCCTTTAGGACAACCCTGTGGGATAGATATTTTAATTCCCATTTTCCTGGCAAAGAAGTTGAGGCTCAGAGGGGAGCAGGGTCCAGTCCAGTTCCCTAGTAAGCTCCTAACCAGAGGCACTGGCTCCACTCTTCCTGCCTCTGGGATCAACTTTCCCTAACGGAAGTGTCTAGAAGACCAGTGGTTTTGTATTCTCCCGGGGCAAGGACGGAGGCTAACTTGGAGCTCAGAGGGTGTGTTCTCAGAGATGGGGCGAAACCACGGTACAAGCAATAAAGGACAAACACTGGGAATGACTGACCCGGCCCCACACCCACTCTTCCTGACCGGGATGGAGGCAAGACTCAGTCCTGCTTTGTGCCCCTGGGGGAGAGACCTGGAGAGAGAAACCGACCTCCCGGAAACATTTGTCAGAAGTATCTTTGTAGTATCCCTTGTAGAAGGCCAGTTCCTCCTCGTCCTGCAGCGTCACAGTGGTGACTGGCACCACGCCAGCGGGGAAGTTCAGGACGTTGTACAGGCTCGTGTAGGAGGAGACATCTGTAGGCAGAGCCAGGCAAGCACAGATCAGCGGACAAAAGACAAGTAGGGAAGAGTGTTGGGTGAGCGCCCCCTCTGAGGTCATTCTCGGAACTGCAGCCCTCTGGACTCGCAATAGCGCCGCGTTTGGGGCCGAGAATCCACCTGACGGCGGCGGCCTCCTGCTCTCCCCAGAGTGGAGGGAAAGAGAATGGTCGCTACTGAAGCCTTCCTCAGTGCCAGGCACTGTGTGGCCTCTCTCCACAGCGGATCCTTGAGTTCTCTCCACCCCTTGTGAGGCGGAATTGACTCTTCGTGTGAACAATAAGGAAACCGAGGTGGTGGACCGTTGGCTGGTTTTTCACAGACCACACAGCTGATGACCACTGAAGTGTGCAGGGAGGGTGACCTTGAGTTAAAAGGCATCTCCTCTACAGTAGCCACCTGTTTGTAGGGAGTGAGTGATGGAATGAGAAGAAGGAGTGAGCCGGAGGGAGTAAGACGTTTGTAGGGGGGAGTGAGAAGATGGTCGGTGATGTCAGCAGATGCCACGGGCGGGCGCAGGACCAGGTGTGGGATGTGCCTTTGGGCAGTCACTGTGAGGAGACGCAGGGAAGCGGAGTCCAGGCTTGGGGTGGGTTTTCATTCTGCCTTGATAACACCTCTGAGAATTGCACCTGTGCTGGGCAAGGGCGTCACCCCAGGGGGCCTAGGCCAAAGCCACCTTGTGAAGGAGGGCAGCAGGAAGCCAGTTAAGAGAGACTGTGTATGCCAAGTGAAATAAGCCAGACACAAAAGCCTCCTTCCTTCTCATTCCATTTGTATGAAATCCTAGAAAAGGCACGACTATAGTGACAGAAAGAAGATCAGCGGTTTCAGTTTGCAAGGGTGGTGTGAACTGCAAAGGGCCATCAGGGAAATTTGCCGTATGATTAAAAATAGTCTGTATTTTTACTATGGTGGTAGTTACACAGCCAGATGCATTTGTTAAAATTTATCAAATTACACTCTGAAAATTGGTGGGTTTCATTGCATGTGAATTATATTTCAGTAGAGTTCGGGTTTTTTCCTTTCTTTTTTTTTCCCCCCTTTTTTCAGTAAGCTCTGTACGCAACATGGGATTTGAACTCATGACCCTAAGATCCAGAGGCACATGCTCTATTGACTGAGCCAGTCAGGGGACCCTTAGTAAAATTCATTTAAAAAGTGAATGGAAATTGTGAGTGTCTGCTAATAGGTACAGGGCTTCTCTTCTAGAAAATGGAAATGTTCTGGAATTAGATAGTGGTAGTGGTTTCATGGCATTCTAAATATACTCCAAACCACTGAATTGGACACCTTAAAATGGTGAAATTATGTTATCTGAATTTTACCTCAATTTAAGAAATTTTTTATTTATTTCATTTTTCAAAAGATTTTATATATTTATTTAACAGAGAGAGAGCGCAAGCCAGAGGGGAAGCAGGCAGAGGGAGAGGAAGAAGCAGATGCCCCAATGAGCAGGGAGCCCCATGCAGAGCCCAAGCCCAGGACCCTGGGATCATAAGCTGAGCAAAAGGCAGATGCTTAATGACTGAGCCACACAGGCACCCCAAGAAATTTTTTTTTAAGTAGTGAATGGGTGACAGAGTCCAAGGCCACAGAAGCTGTGGCAGGACTCTGGAGTCCTGGACTCCGGATCTCAACCCCACCAGGACCCAGGTTCCTCTCACCTAATGTCATGTTAGAATAGCCTGTACAGAAGGCAGGGGCCAGAACTGGCGTCAGCAGTACATCTAGATCCAAGGACCTCCACTTGGCTATGAACTCTTGCTTATATTCCTGCAGGAACAGTGGTGGAGGGAGGGGTAAGACCAGCAGAGGTCACTGTTTGCAGAACAAGGTCAAGCACTACCAGGCCAGTGGCATTAAACCTCAGAAAGAATTCCCAGACTGTGAGATGCAGATTGAGACACCTGGAGGGAGAGGTAGCGGGGAAGGGTCGGGGCCTTCCCAGGGGCTGAGGTGAAGGGATGGGAAGGGGAGTCTTAGGCTGCAATTATCTGGGAACAATGTATCATCCTAGCCCCAAAGAGATGGACTAAATTAACCTCCAGGTCACCAAGCCTCCCGAACCAGGTATACGTGGGCCTCCCCTACAGGCCAGGCCAGAGCTCTGCCCCCACCCCCATCCCCCAGTCTGGTCACTCCTGTCACCACCCAGGTCTCTGCTGCCCCTGTTCCAGCGGTCCCTTGAGGTCACTTCAGGCACACATAACCTCCACAGCTTTGTGATGCTCCCACAGTTTCTTGGGAATCCTGGGGGAATAAATAAGAGAAGTCCAAAAAGATCAGAATGGGAGGACCCCCTTTTATACAAACAGGGACATTACCATGGAGAGCTAGAGCCTAATCTCAATGCGGGCTGCAAATCAGCTGATGGGCCAGGAATGCCCCCTGTGTCTTGTTCACTGCCCAGAATACATTGTCTGCCCAGTGCTCCCAAGAGTCCACATCCTCTGGTCAATGCCCCACCAGCACCACCACCAGCCACAGGGACTCACAGGCTCCCCGCAAAGCCACAGTTTCTTCCCCTAAACTGTGAGGTCCCCACTCAGCCCTCAGGCCACTCCAGCCCCAATTCCAACCCTAATCCCAACCCAAACCCAAACTCAATCTCAGCTCAGGCCCAGACTTTACCCCAGCCTAAACTAATTCGAGCCTGAACTCAGAGATTAACTCCAAATCAAACCCAGCCCCCAAATAGCCCCAATCTCAACCCCACTCAAAAGCCTAAACTTAACCCGTGTCAGACATGACCCTAAAAACCTAATTAGATCCCAAAGCCTAAATAGCCCCTGCCCCCAGTGGATGCCAACTCTAGCCACATGGCCTTTGCTTAATTCCCCCCATCCCATGGAAGATGCTTGTGAACGTCACCTGAGGACACTAGCACTCACCCCACGCCATGAATCTCTTTAATCTTCTGGCTAGCTCGGGGCTCCTAGAGAGGCGGGGAAGAGAGACCCATTCAGAAACCACAGGGCAACACCTGCCTGCCCAGAATCGGGGTCCAGGAAAAGCAACTCTATTCAGCACACTGACATGGAAGCTTCTACTCCTTTCTAGCCTTTAGCCCCCCACCCTCTCTCTAAAACCCCTTCTTTTTTCTGAGATGCACCCCTCTCTCTCTGAAAGCACCCCTCTCCTTTGGACCCCATCAGCCCTTTCAGTTCCTCTTCTCTGAGCCCCCCCCACTCTCTGGGCCCCATTCTGAGTCCTTCTCCTCTCTGGGCTTCTCCCCTCCTGAATGCCTCCCCCACCTCAGGTCCACACTCACTATATACTTCAGGATACAGGCCAAGAAACCTTTGAGTAGGCCTGGCAGACGGAGCAGGTTGACAGTTGTCTTTACACAAGGGTCCACAATGTCCCCCTCACTGAGGAGCCACAAACACGTATCTAGTCAGTTACAGTCTTTCAGCCATCAACCGGCCCTCCTACCTACCCAGCTCCCACTCTGGAGGGAAGCCATGGAAGGAGGTGAGACCAAAGAAATGCATCTGTTCCCACCAGCACCACCCCTGGAACACATGCATCCTGGAGAGGGAGCCCAGGTTGCTGACTTGTTGTTTAAGGTCACACAATTAACCAGAGGCATCCCACCAGTGCAGGCCCACGTAGCCCCTTCCTAGGGCTCAGGGCACCACCATCCCCAGCACCACCATCCCCATCAAGGCACCACCATCCCCAGCCCCACGCCCGACATCTGAGTCCCGACAAACATACAGCTTCTCCAGAAGGGTGGCCCCTCCATCGCCAAACAGACCTCCCATGAACAGGTGTTGGACAGCATACTCTATACGGGGGATGGAGAAGGGGATGATCTGGGGAGACAGAGGCTGAGTCAGGGCCTGGAGTGCTACTCACCCCACCAGGGATTCTCAGCATCCCTCAGGACTTTTTAAAAAATTATTTATTTATTTATGTGACAGAGAGAGAGAGATCACAAGTAGGCATAGCAGCAGGCAGAGGGAGAGGGAGAAACAGGCTCCTCGAAGGGAGCCTGATGTGGGGCTTGATCCCAGGACCTTGGGATCATGACCTGAGCTGAAGGCAGACACTCAACTGACTGAGCCACCCAGGCGCCCCTACATCCTTCAGGATTTAAAGAGAGGACAGGATATCACCTCTCCTCTCCATCCACCTGAGCCCCTCTGCTGCCATGCCACTCCTTCACCCCCCACGGAGAGACCATGGCATTCAAGCGGCCCTCCTTTCCTGCCTGCTTCACTGCGGTCCTGTCTCAGACCACATGCTTCACTGAATCTTCACAGCCACCTCATATGGTAGAAAACTGAGGCTCAGGGGGGTTAAGAGATTGGCCCAAGATTGCATAGATCCATGTGTCGTCAACCAGCAATTCTCAAAAGGGAGGCATGACCAGGACAAGCCACTGGTTGTGAGAGGCAGGGGCTGGGGTGGGGCGGGGGGTGCGGAAGGTGATTTTTGAGGACTGAGATCTCCTCACAGCCATCTGTTGGAGGCAACAGAAACCCAAGCTATAGGAATTATAGGAGTGAGTCCCTGAATCCCCACCCCTGAAGAGGGAAGCTGCAAAATCTTGATGCCTTCCTTACACTAGGGGAGGGGGGCCCACTCTGCTCCCACTGCAGCCCATCAGCTTTCCCCAGGAAGCATAGAGGAAAAACGGTGATGTTAGCAGCTCAGACTCAGATATAACTTCCTTTCTCTCCAAGAATGGCCCAGCCCAGCATGCTCACCAGTCTGGCTGCCTACCTGATGTCCTGCATCCTGGAGAAGCTTGGAGGTGAGCCTCATGGCCCTGGCCATGCTAGGAGTTGGCTGAGTGAAGCCATCGGATTCACAGTAACCAATTCGAAGGAGCTGGTTACTGGAGTACACCTGTGGGCAAGAGGGGCTGGGTGGGGCTCTCAGAGGAGAGTGGGTCTCTTCAAGAGCCAGACCAGGACCTTGGGCCACAGCTGTGGCCTACACCTTGGGCCCGGGGGAATCTACAGAAACTCCCCAAGACCCCCTTGGAGCCTCTCTATATACTTTCCATGCTCTGGGTCCTCTGGAGAAACCCCTGGAAGGACTAATGGATAGGCAAATGATTGGGTGGATGACGTGGATAGGTAGATAGATATAGATTCATGAATGAGTAGGTGGCCATATGTATGACATGATGAATGGGTAGGTGGGCAGAGGGTTGAATGGATAGATGGGTGGGTGGAAGAATGGATGGTTGGAATTGAGTTGGGGTGGGGGGACAGGTAAGGAAGTAAGTAGATGAATAGACACAAAGACCTTTAAGCTAAAAAACAGCCAGGAGAGGATGGAGATGGAGAAATTAGTAGAGGCAAATAATGGATGACAGAAAATGATCACAGGTTGATTGTATTTGGACATGTGTAGAGATCAGATGAGTAGCATCAACAGAATGGTAGACAGAGACTCTCCCTATGGAGAGGGTTCTAGAGCAGATAGGGCTGGATTCAAAGCCCAACTCTGCCAGTTTCCAGCTTTGTGATCATAGGCAAGTCACTTCATTTCCCCTCAGTTTCCTTCCCTGTAAATGAGAAGCACAATGCTCATTCTATAGAGCGAGTATTAGGATGAACTACCAAGAGCCTGAACATAGTAGATTCCAATAATTGTCACTGAATAAACTAATGCATAAATGAAGCCTGCCAAAGCTGGCAGGGCCTGGAGCAATCTTCCGGTCCAACCTCTTTACCACACCACTGGGGAGCCTGGGGCCTAGGAAGAGATGGGACTTGGCCAAGGTTACCTAGAGGACCGGAAGCCCAGCTTAACCAGATACCAGACATGCTGAGTATCATGTCTGTGTCATGTCTGGAGCCCATCTCTGGGGGGCAGTGTTAGCTACAGTGCCAAGCAGCTGAGAGGCCAAAGCAGCTGGTGTCCAGCAGGGAGGGGAGGTGAATATGACTGATCATGTGGGCTTCTAGGTCATTGTACCTTGGGCTGGGGGAGAGAATCTTCACAGAAGATAGTCAGATGGTAGACAGGTCAATGAGGAAGGAAAGGAGGGGAGAGGTGGGAGCCCTCCAGACCCAGCTTACCTCCTCCCTGAAGGGCATAAAAGGCACGGTGGGGTCCAGCCGGTGCATGTCTTCACTTAGCAGTGCTCGCAAACACAGCGCCAGGCTCTCCACATCCCGGGCCATGGGGCCAGCCACGGTAGTCACTGAACAGAAACAAGGCAGATTCCTCTCATCCTTTCTGCTCCCGGGGATCCCCATTGCCTGGCATCAGAGGGTGGGGCCTGGGGCCATGATCAGGTCACAGGGTCCTGGGGCCGGGGACAGGGAGAGTCGGCACACTGCGAAAGCAGCTCAGGTGCCTGACAGGAGAATCTCAGCTGGGGCAGAGCGTCAAGAGACAAGTAGGAAAGATTAAAGCTGGGTTGTAAGAAGCACTTCTCACGGAGGGGTTTGGGGGGTGGGGGGGCGCTTGGGAAACATGCTGTTCCTTCAGATTTTTTTATCACCAGTGGGGCAAGTCTGGGTGAGATAGGGCTGAGTGAAATGTCCTTGGGAGAGAGGAAGGCTTACGGGGTTGTCTCTGGGTGGGTGTGGCCACAGGCACAGCGGGTTGCTTACCAGATTTCTCGCCCTTGACAGCACCTGCAACTCCGGAGTAGCTGCAAAACCCCACCCCCACCCAGAGCCCAGCTCAGCGCTTGAAGGAAGGAACAGGCCAGCCAAGCACTCCCCCAGGCCCCAGCACCAGCAAGAGGAGTTGCTTCAACCTTGCTGTGACCCCTAGTACCCACAGCATCAAGTCTAGCCTCTATGATGGCCTTCAAGGCTCTGCAGTATCAACTCCTTCCACAGCATCCTCTTCTAGCCCTTCCACACACACATACTGCTCCCGGCAAAGAACGCTGCTCGCAGGTTACAGCCTTCTAGACTCTACACCATCTCTGCAAACCCATCCTTCAAAGCCACCTTCAGATTCTGCCTCTTCCAGGAAGCCTTCCCTTCCCTTGCCCCGCCTCTGAAAGTATAAGGTCTAGGCTTTTAAGAAATCTCTGTTGGAGAAAAGATCAGCATCATCCTGTGAATTTCCACAAGCTTTGACCCTCTCCTAGAGCCCCATCACTTTCTGACTCAGCCATTTGCATGTCTAATAGCACAACAGGGGCAGGGACCGGGTCTGAGACTGTTCTGTGTCTCCAGCACACGGGCTACCACAGTGCAGGTATTTGGGGAGGAGGACCTGAAAGATGGGTGGATGAAGGATCAGAGGCGGATACGGATGGACAGATAGATGGCTCGATGAACAGATGGATGGGGAGATGGATGAGTGAATGAACTAATGAATGGAAGGAGGAATGTATATGAATTTGCCAAGGGCTGGGATGTTTGTCCTTTTTTTTTTAATCGATATATCCCCAGTTCCTAGTACGGTACTAGTCACAGAGTAAACACTCAATAAATATCTGTTAGATAAATTAAATGGTGGATAAATAGTGAAATTAACTGATGGCTAGAGACTGGGATGATGACTGCAAAAATGGATGAATGGACAAAGGATGGATAGATGGAAAAATGGATAGACCAATGAGCGACTAAGGGAACAGGTAGGTCAATGGGTAGATGTAAAGATGAATGAAATCATGAACAAATAATTTAATGAGCGTATGGAAAGCCTTTTCTCCTGCCACCTATACCAGACATGGTGTGCTGATCTGGGACTGAAGCAGGAGCTATTTGAAGCCCACCTACATTTAGCCGCTTCCCCGAGTACTGAGGTGAGTGGATAAGAGTTGATGTACCAGGCAGGCCTCTGTTCCCCTAGGCTGGGCTGAGTCTCCCCCTCCCCCCAGCACCAGCACCAAGTACCTGAGGCGGTATCCGGTGGTCCTCAAGCCACAGACACCACAAAAGCTGGCTGGTACGCGGATGCTGCCCCCACTGTCGGTCCCCATGCCCAGGATGGAACCCCGTTGTGCCAGCATGACTCCCTCACCCCCTGAGGAGCCCCCAGGTGTCTTCTTCAAGTTCAGAGGGTGCAGGGTCTGTCCGTAGATGGGGTTGCTGCAATACAAGCTGACAGAAGCAGAAGAAAAAGAGCTGGGAGGTGAAAGTCTCCCCGAAGAGACTGACCCCCTCAGGAGTCAACCCCAGGCCCACTTTGGCTCCCCAGCTCCTCCCCAGGGCTGAGCCCTCCCAGTCTCCCTTACGGCTGAGGTGAGGGCCCAACTGCAGCAGGGAACACCAAGAGGGGACACCAACCACAGCTCCTAACTTAAGGACAGGAGCCCCCAGCCCTGCTGTCAGAATTGGCAACAGGTTCCTCACAAAAGTAGGTACACTAAATGCCAAGGGAGAGGAGAGAAAAGCTGGGATAAACACAGAGATGAAACTCTTCAGAATCTCAGAGCCTGAGGGCCTGTAGAGACTATGAAGTCCACCCACACATTACAAGATGAGGAGGCCAAGGCTCAGAGGGCAGAAAAGACATGCCCAAGAACCTCGATCCTCACAGCATGCGTGACTGGTCCGCACCTCACCCCTCCACCCTGAGCCCGGACTTTAAGTTGCTGTCAGTCCTGGGCCCGGCCCCAAACCCAGCCCCGCCTACCCACTTCAGAGACCTGAACAGCGTCTGTGGGATGTTGGTCTTAACAAAGGGAATAGCTCCCTGAGCCTTGAGCACTTCCACAATGACCCCATCCTTGGCTGCTGGCTTCTCCAGGAACTGGGCCAGGCCGCACGTAGAGTCATGGCCCTGCAAGGAAGTGACATTAAGGCCAGGCCCTAGGGATCAGAATGCAACTTCCCAGGGAACAGGCTCTCCTCACTCTGCTCCCATTCCACACATCGTCATGGCCTCTGAGATGTGTGGACACTGCGCCCTTAGGAGGATTCATGAGCGGCGGGAGAACGTGGTGGGCCAGAGCCAGACGCCTGGGTTCAGATCCCAGCTGGCCACTTTCTAATTGTGGACCTTCAATTACGGAACTCACCCAATGTCCCACACTCAGATGCTCATGGGCTCAGTGACGTAGGGTCACACACACATACATGGACACGTGTGAACATACACCTCATAGCCTACCTTGTAGTCATAGGTGTCCTTCAGGCTGATGGGGACCCCATAGAGGAGGCCCCTCTCAGTCTTCTGGAGCTTCTTCAATGCCTGCAGTTGCTCCTCACACTCGCCCAGGAAATCCGTGAGGCAGTTTGCCTCCTTATGTACCTTCAGTGCCTGAGCGACATTGAGGGAGACCAGACATGGGGCACTCAGTCACCCACCATCCTGACCCAGAGCAGAATAGAAATGGTGGGTGACTGTGGCATGTGCTCCCTCCCATGTCAGCCATAGTGCTGCAATGTTATATCCGTATCCCACCTCCTGTGAGGAGGACAATGGGTGAGAACCCCCACCCCCCTCCAGAGCCAACCGCCACCTCCTCTAAGTAGCTACAGAGGACACTCTCCAGACTGAGCTCGTCATTCTGCAGCTTCTGGGCCAGCCTCTCCAGGGGCAGTTCCAGGATGGCTTTGGGGTCCAGGGAGGGCTCCTGTGGAGAGGAAGGGCAGAGGTCAATGACTGATTCACTCCAGTTCACTCGCACATGCTCAACATCACATCCCCACACAGTTGCTCACCCATCCATGTGCCCAGCCCGTGCCCCTGGACTCGCCCTTAGCATGAAGAACATTTCCAGAACGGGCTCCAGATTGGCATGAGAGTCCCACAGGGCAGATGTTCCCTCTGTGTCTGCCTCCCCAGTGCCCAGACCGAGGCCTGGCACAGAGGAAGGCCTGCTCCCTCGTGTTGCTACCCAGAAGGGGCACAATGGCAGTGGGAGTGACTCTAGCTGCACGTTTGGAACCCAGGGGTTATGGAAGTGGGCTTCATCTCTGTATGGTTTGCCTTCGGGGGGGCACCTTTCCTTCCTATCCAGCCTTCTCACTCCTGGTGATCTGACTTGGGTATGGGATGATCCAGCCTGAGGGGCAGGAGAGCCGGGACCCAGCCTTGACTACACTCTCTGCTGGTCAGCGGGTTCCCTTCCCTCCCGTGGCCAGCGTTCCTCCAAAGAACAAAGGACTAGAAGCCAATCAGGAGTTACCCAGCTGCTCTGAGCCCATTTCTTCAGGGTATGAGGTGAGGCCTGACACCAGCCCCTCAGGACTCTTGTCAGAGGCAAGCGGTGGCATGACAAGGGCCTAGCACACAGCAAGCACTCAGGAAGGTAAAGTTGTCTTCCTTTGTCCTGCCGCGCCCCAGCTGAGACTCTGATGCCTGCAAGCCGGAGTGGGGGGCTGGATGGGAAGACAGCACGATGGTCCTTCCTTGGTCTGGAGAGTGAGGTGCCAGACAAGGTGAAATTTTCCTGGGAGATTTGGGACTCCCAGTCTCCTTGGTTGTTAAATCTCCTGGACTCTTCTTAAATCCCCATCTTGCAGTCCTCGGTAGCATCTGACTCTCAGACACTTTCCTGCTGCAAACTCTCTGTGCCCTCAACTCTCCTGGCTTCCTTCTCTCCCGGGCGGCTCCTTCTCAACCTCTCCTCTCTTTTATTCTATAAATAAATGTTGCTGCTCCTCAGAACTTGGTCTCCTTTCTGCCTACTGCCCGCCCTCCCTGGGTGACCTCAGCCACCAGATGTGTCCCAAGGATACCCAGATTTCCCTGTGTCTACAGCCCAGGCCTATTTCCTGCCATGCCTCAGACCCATTTACTGACCCACATATCCACAGATACCCCAGGACTGACTGTTTGTCAAACCCGTTCTTCTTCATGAAATTCCCAATCGATGATACTCACATCACCACAGCAATAATCCTCAGAATCATCCTGGATCACTTCCTCACGTCTGAGCTCCGAAGACAGTCATGATAGCTTATCTCAATCATACGGAACATGTGTTCTAACCCTTACTGAGTTGCAGGCTATATTCCAAGCATTTTACGTATATGAACTCATGGCACTCCTTACTCCCTACCTGAGGAGGTAGGGCGTATTGCTTTCTCTTTTTTTACGGTAGGAAAAGACACTGTGGCCCAGAAAGCTCTTTGCCCAAAGACACTTGGCTCATTAAGTGGCAGAGCCTGGATCTACATGCGGTACTCTGGCCCCAGTGACCATTCTCTTACCCACATGTGTCACTGTTAGGTGGTTCTGCCTCCTTCATATCTCCCATCTCTGACTCTCCAGACTCCTTCTTGCCTAGAACCTTCTCTTGTCTCTCAGTGTTCTCAGCAGCCTCCACACTGGCCTCCCTGCCTCTGGTATCTACCGCTCCAGCCCAACCTCTTCACTACAGCCTAGGTGATCCTATTCAGATAAAACCCATAGGTCCCAAGTGCCCTCAGAATAAAGTTGCAAAACCATTGTCCTCAGAGTGGTTTTCAGGGCTTTCGCCGTAAACATGTAAAGTGCATTTGCGTAGAGATACACCAAGATACACGTTTACCAAGTACGTCCTGTGGGGCCAGGAGCTTTGTTAAGCAAATCTGCCTGCACATTAAATCCTCATGAAAACCTTTGGATAGGAGCTTTTATTATCATTTTCTCCACTTCACCGATAAGGGCAACTGGGACGCAGAGAGGCTAACTCTCTAGCCCGAAGTCATAAAAATGGAGAGACTTAAACCTAAGTTGTCTCTCCCCTCACCACTACTCTCAAATGGCTCTTGGGGAGGGAGGCCTTTTCCGATGAAGCACTTCCTGGGTGCCCAGCACTGTTCTAGGCCCTTTCCCTGCTGGGTGCTGGGAGGCCCATTTCACCAGCCTTCTCTCTCTCTGCCCCATTCCCATATTCTGCTGTTCTAGCCATACTTCCCAGTCCCTTGACTTGTTGTGCCATTTTGCCACCTTAGTGCCCGAGCAAGGAACTCCCCTCCTGTACGCCACAAGGACTTTCAGAAGGGCCCAGACATGGATCCTTCTAGAATACGGTGGGCATTTGGCTAGAAGGCACCACAATGGTTGTGTTGTGGCTAAAATGAAATCCTTCTGAGTCACTTACCAAAAAGCCACTCCCACAAGCGCCCCACCACCCCCAGCGGCCCTAGCCCCTGCCATGGGACTCTGCCCTCTCTTCACAGTCCAGCAGGTAAAAGATTAATGCTCTGCCCAGCAGGGACACTCTAGGCACAGCCCCTGATTTGCTCAAGGACTGTGAAGAGCCATTCTGTGCTCATCCCTCACCCTGCTCACCCAGCCCTAAGGAGCCCCAGCAAGCCCCACCAGGGACCATCCCAGCACATGCTGACCCACAGGTGCCCACCAAGCCTGCATGTCAGCCCCTGATTCCTACATGTCTACCTGGAGAGATGACATCCCTGTGGGCAAGTGTCCACTGTTCAGCTGGACCCCTGAGGCTACCACTCCGCTGCAGTTGTCTTCACATGGCTGCTTGTAAAAATGGAAGCCTCTCAGGGAGCTGGGGAGTGGTGGGGAGAACGGGCAGAGGGAGCTACTGGGGGCCACTGGAGGTGGCCGCTGGGACCACTCCTCTGCCAACACGGCCGGCACTCCAGGGACTTGGCGGGATGGATGGGGCTTCCGAGGGCCTGGCAATACATTCACCCACCCAGCTGAGTGTCCCTTGCACCTAATAGAACAAATTCATGGAAACTCACTAAACAGCTGCCCAGCAAGAACAACATTCGTTCTGTTATTACTGAAGTCAGACCTCTGGCATAGATAGTACTTGCTGTGTACACCACCGTAAACATTAGGAACTCACATGAGTACTATAGTTCTAATCATCACACCCAATTGTAGAGATAAGGATGTTAAGGCATGGAGGAGTTTGTTTGTTTTTTTTTGTTTGTTTGTTTTTAAGTAGAGGAGTCAGGGGTCCCTGAGTGGCACAGTCGTTTGGACGACTGACTTGATTTCGGCTCATGCGGTGATCTCAAGGTCATGAGATCCAGTGTCAGGCTCTGTGCTCAGCACGGAGTCTCCTTGTGACCCTCTCCCCTCTCCCCTCTCCCTCTGCCTCTTGCCCCCTGTGTGCACTCTCTCTCTCTTTCTCTCAAATAAATCAATCCTTAAAATAAATAAAATAATATGTACAGATCGGAGTTAGGATTCAAACACAGTCCCGCCTCCTCTCAACTACCACACTCCTATTTGTCCTGTTACACAATTTCTCAGGAGGCTCATAAGACTGAGAGAGCTGTAATTTTTTTTTTAAAGATTTATTTATTTATGGGGCGCCTGAGTGGCTCAGTTGTTAAACGTCTGCCTTCCACTCAGGTCATGATCCCAGGGTCCTGGAATGGAGTTCCACATCAGGCTCCCTGCTCGGCAGGAGGTCTGCTTCTCCCTCTCCCACTCCCCCTGCTTGTGTTCCCTCTCTCACTGTGTCTCTCTCTGTCAAATAAATAAATAAAATCTTTAAAAATATATTTATTTATTTGAGACAGAGAGAGAGCAAGGGGAAGGGGCAGAGGGAGAAACCGTCTCAGGCAGACTCTGGGTTGAGTGCAGAGCCCGACACGGGGCTCAATCTCACAAACCCTGAGGTTTCATGACCTGAACCCAAACCAAGAGTTGGAGACTTAATCAACTGAGTCACCCAGTTGCCCCGAGATTGCTGTAATTTATTTTGACATTCTAAAGATTTTATTTATTTGACAGAGATAGAGAGAGAGCAGGGGCGGCGGCAGACAGAGGCAGAGGGAGAAACAGAGAAGAGGCAGACTCCCCCTTGAGCAGGGAGCCCGATGATGTGGGACTCAATCCCATGATCCCTGAGATCATGACCTGAGCTGAAGGCTCAACCGACTGAGCCACCCAGGCTCCCCTTATGACGACATTCTAAAAACAATGTTTATGACTTAGTTGACAATAGAGATGTTTGATTATATAGAATCTCGGCATTAGAATGGCTGGAGGATTGTGAGTACAATTGCTACATGTTTGGCAGAAGTCAAGAAAGGACTCAATACCAAGAAGTGCCCTCCCCCTCTTGCCACGTCCCACGGCTCTATGGGCCCATCTGGCCTTTTCCACACTCACGGGTGCTGCCTCCTATGATGGTTTAAAAGTCAAAGAAAATATATCTTAGAGTTTTAGTTAATTGATGTACTACCAGTATTTTCAAAGCAATTGTGAAATATGTTTAATATTGTCGAAACTTCCAACGGTCAGGAGGCTAATGTCCCCCTGAGGTGACCAGAGCTTCCTAGTTAGCAGCCTGCTGCCATGAGTGGCTTGTCCATTTACCCCAGTGGACTACGAGTATTATTTTCTACATGCTCTACAGAAACACTGCCTTATCTCAGGCTTTTCTCTCTACGGTATTGCCTTTCCTCTTCCTTCCTCCTTTTGGAAAACTCCTGCACATCCTGTAAGGCTCAGCTCCAACACTACCTCTCCGTGAAGACTTCCCCACCCCACCCTCTGCAGATGGCCCAAAGCCCTTCCTCCCGGGTCCTATAGCTCCACAAGCATTTGGCCTTCACCACACTCAGCTGAGCTGCCTCCCGTCGCAGTTTGCATAGCTCTGTTCCCACCATGATACGATACATTCAGACCAGAAGCATCTTTAAGGCAGGTCAAAGTCAGGTGTCAGATTCATTTTGATTACGAATCTGTCCCCAGGGTCCACCAAAAGGCAAGACCCAGAGGAAACCTCCGTCAGATTTTGCTAAGCTGAACTGAACTGGATTTGTTTGAATCCTGCCAGGGTTTGGCCTATGTCTCAGCCTCCTACCTCCCTGGGAGGTAAAGCTGGACACCTGAGGCCTTGAGGGTATCCTTGGCAGGGGGAAGGTGCCCGTGAGGACCTGTGTAGCTTTGTTGGGGAAAGAGTAAGGTACTGAAAGCCAAGAGGTCTGTAGCCTTGGGGGGAAGCTGGAGGCACCAGGGGTGACCTCCCCCCAAAACCCTTCCACTCCTCCAGCCAACCAGACCCACACACCCGCACCAGGTACTCAGCCCAAGAGCTCTACATACTAGCCACCCACACATACACTAAGCATGCCCAGACCAACACAGAAGCAGATGTCCTCACACATCAGACACCCAACCACACAGGTACATGCTCAACCAAAATTCAGACCCAAACCTCAGACCCAAACCAGCCACCCATAGCTAGATGTACACATTCCCATCAGTAACACATTCCCACCCAGGCACACGTACCACAAGCCCATAACCAAACACAGGCAGCACGCACCCAGGCACACCACTCAACCAGCACACCATCAAAGCCAGCAGGAGACACCCACAAGCAGGTTCTGGTGTGTGCGGTAAGGGAACCCAAATCTGCCACAGTGCACGCACACGTACATGCATGTTCACATGCACACGTGCATATGAACACACACACACAGGAGTCTTCTCCATCACACTGATTCACCACAGCAACCCCATTAGCCCAGACTTCTTGCTCACCAACCAGGGAGGGGCAGCTGCTCTCGGGGGGCAGATTGATTTATCCAACTAATTAGCCCCAATTAATATTAATACACATTCTCAGGAACTGCAGCAGCTCGGGCAGAGAAGCTGCCCCTTGGGGCCATCAATCACCATCCAGGGGACGGCAGAGGACACTCAGGAACTCCAGAGCATGGGGATAGCTCCTCAGGCACTGTCCCCAACCCCCACTCCCAGGGCTCCCAGGGAGTCCACCACCATCAGCCACAGTTGGGGACCCTAAGATGCCATGAGCTCACCCCTCATAGGGTAGTTGGGGAGCCCAGGAAGGGGCTGTCACGTCTTCCAGACCTCACAGTGGACCCCAAGCACAAGGAAAGGTGGGCTGCCTCTCCTTCCCACCTTACTCTCTGCTACTCGAGGCAGGTTCTGCGGCGACACCCATGGCTCAGTCCCTTCACCTTCAAGTCCCAGCCCAGCCACGGTGATTGTTCCAGTGCCTTGAAATATCCCTACCTAAGCTGTCAAAAGTCCCTTTTAAGACACAGAGCTTCCTGGAAGGACCGTATCTCCAGTGACCGCCCTGTGCTTTGCATCTATGAGCTGTTCTCCAACATTTGCAGAACCCGGGGGCAGGGGGATGGGACGGAGAACGTGTAGTCCAGGGTTCCTGTGTCAGTGGGGTGTGGAGGTACTCAGGGGCTGGAAAGAGACCTGAAGGAAGACCATCTGCCTCCAACTGCTTCCATCAGTTTATCTTATTTCAACAAAAAGCTCACCCACCACATTACTGACTCACGTGCGGGGCTGGGAGGACAAAGAAAATGCACGGCCCCCAAACCCAACGGGTTCCAAGTACACAGATGGAGGAGGAACTGACAGTACCACAAAGAGCCAGCATGGGGAGAGCTGGGGATGGGGGACTGCCCCCCTCCTGCCCCAGGCTCCTTGTCTTCTGGAGGGGACGGGACAATAGTCCTGAGGTGGGATCCTCCCCAGCCCTCCTCTTGAGATGGAGGGCTGGGGAGCCTCCGGGATAGGTGTCCACTCACTTGCTGCCGGAGACGCTGGGCCAGAGCCTCCATCTGCTGCAGGGCCACTGCCCTACGCTTCTGCGCCCTGGAGATCTTGTTCCGTGCGGGAGCACGCAGCCAGCAGAGCCGGGTGGCCCCCAGCAGGGCCAACAGGAGGAGCATCATCAGCCAAGCTATGACAGGCATTATGGAACCTGTGCGGGTAGAGCCCCCTGCTTCCTTGAGAGCCCTGCTGGCTCGTCCACCGGCAGCTATATGCTCCAGCACCCTCCCACTGTGGGCTCATCAAGGGGCAAAAGCCACACATGACCCTGCACGCAGCAGAATCCAAGCTCCTCCCACCTAGTGCTTAGCCCTAGGTGGAATTCCTGGAGCCAAAAGCCATTGGACCTCAGGCCACGCAGAGGAAGAGGCTCAGGCAGAGACAAGCATGGAGAGGAGCCCAAGCTTGCAGCTGGGGAGGTGACCAGGCTCTGATCAGACCTCCCCACACCCTTCTCCCCGATCCCACCCTCAAACACCCCACTAGCTCCCCTGATCTGACCCACAGCAGTTCTTAATGGAGCTGTCCCTGGGGTTTCCCGTTCCTTCCAGAGTAATTGCCCACCCCCTGAACACAGTTCACAGGCTGTATTGAGGTGGACTGAATAGGTTCACTCTGGAGGGCATCTGGTGTCCAGGCAGAGAAGCAAGCAGAGACCCCTGGGAGGCTCTGAAGGCATCAGCCTCTGGGGAGATGATGCCAGGAAGTGAGAATCGAGGTGGGCAGGCAGAGTCCTAACCCCGGCCTCTGTTACCCTCGCTAGGCTCTCATTCCTGACTGTAACACAAGGCCACATCCATGATCTTGGGAGTCCAGACTCCCCAGCCGACTGGTTCTCCCTTCCAGACTCATTTCCCATCGTCTCCTTGTTCCAGGAGCTCCTGGTAGGTTGGGCGGGGGGCAGTGGAGAGAAATATAGGGCTGTGGAGGTAAGGGGGCACCAGTGGTTTCCCAGAGGAGGAGCAGAAATAATGGGAAGTTATAGGGCTGCAGAGCAGGAGGGACTCGTTTGGGAGCCCTCTGGCTCTTGCTGGATCTTCTGGCCCAGCCAGGAGGGGAGAGAGGAGTGGCTGCCCGGGAGAGTGATGGCCCCACCCTTAAGACTGTGAAGTTAGAAGCAGAATTGGTGGGAAGGAGGTGTTTGTGGTTGGTAATATTGAGTCCGAGCTCTGGAGGGTTGCCCAGGGCCAGGGTGGCATTTGGCCTATTAGTCACCTGGGTAACCCCAGGTAATGAACGGGTCTCAGGGACTAGCCCCTGACATTGGCAAACTCCCCAGGTCCTTCTTCCTCCTTTCAGACTATTTCCCTCCCCCGTACCAAGGCCTCCCTCGATGAACCCTGGCTCTCCCTGATGGCTCAGCTCTCCTAGGCCATCCGGCACCCACACCCTTGACAGCACCTTAATCGTGATCCCTCCTCAAGTTGCACCCCTCCATTAGCACATCACCCCATTTTATTTCTTCATCGCACTTATTAGCTGAAATCACCTTGTTTACTTATTCCTTACCTCCCTCTCTAGAAATTAAGTTCGATAAGCAAGGACATTGTCAGCCCTTTTCAAAAATGCCTGGCACAGAGCAGGTGCTTGGTAGGACTCCTTAAATGGAGGAACGATGGGCAGACTGAGTTCTTCATTCCCACCTTTTCTTCTGTGTGTTTCTGCTGCCTTCTTCCTAACATGCTTAAGTCTCTCTCATTAATTAAAAAAAAAAAAGAAAAAAAGAAGAGGGAGCACCTGGGCAGCTCAATTAGTTAAGTATCGAAGGGCTTGATTTCAGCTCAGCTCATGATCTCAGGATGGTGATCTCAGGATTGTGAGATTAAATCCCATGTCTGGCTCTGCACTGGGCCTGGAGTCAGACTGGGATTCTCTCTCTCCCTCTCCTCCCCCAATCCCCCCATTCAATCTCTCAAAAAAAATAAAAACAAAACCACAAGTCTTCACTAGGTACCTAGTGAGTACCAGGCACTGTGGTGAGTGCTGGACACACAAGAGCAAACCCCACACACCCCGACCCCAAATGGCCTCCCCTACCGAAGGCACCCAGGGTCAGCGCTCCCAAACCAGGGGGTGGGAAACTTGGGGAGGCAGCAGCCCAGGAGGGCTGGCAGACTCAGGACGTGGTATTGCGGGAGTCTGTTAGAGGTGTGGCAGGTCAGATTGCTCCAGTGGGTGGCCTGGAATGACACACCCCAGGGTCTTTCCTTGGCCCCGATCCGATCAATACATTTATTAGTGAGTTAGATGAAGTTAAAGGGGTCTAGTGCTCAGACTTATGGATGCATGAGCTGAGAGGCAGAGCAGGAGTGGCCCACAGAGCCAGGATCCCAAAGGTTCTCAATAGGCTGAAGCCCTGGGATGATCCCAGAAGATGTGGCTCAACAGGGACAAAGAGAAGCTATTTTCACAGTGTCCTAAATTCCAATGATCACAACCCCAGGGAGAGGAAGGGAGGATAGACAGGGACATGACAGAACCTCCTAGAGAAACACACTAGCAGAGCGGCACCATGAATGGAACTTGCTTCTGTGGAATGGAACAGTATTTGTGGTCCCGAGCCCAGAACCTGGTTAACCTGGGATGTTGAGGGTGTGTTCTTGGGATGACTTGCAAAAGAGAAAAGCAGATACTAAAGTTTGGCTTCGTGGCTTCAAATCTCCATGCAAGTCTTTGGCCTTGAACAAATTAGCAACCGTTTTTGAACTTGTTTCCCCACCTATAAAATGGAAGTAATAAGGCCCATTTTTTCCCCCATGGGATAATGGGCTAGCAACTCCAGAGGCTAACAGACGTTGGACTTTATTATGAAGACATGGCCCCAGGTCTGGAGTATGGACAGAAACACAAAGAAGCCCTTTTCACACAGCCTGCCGGAGGGCAGACTACCTTCTCCTTGGATAAGTGGGAGGTCTGTAGGTGCAGATGTGAGGAAGAGCAAGTACAGTGAGCAAAAGCAAACTGTGTGGGGGTGGGAGCTGTGCACACTGTCCCAAGCACCCCCAAGGGCCACACTAGGATGTGGGCACTCAGGAAGGGGTGGAGACCAGAGTGCTCAGCCGCCTGGTTGGGAAAGGCATGGCCTCAGGGTCAGAACCAGGAGTCTGACAGAACACAAATGATCCTAAAGGTTTCAGGCATGATCAGAATGGCTTTTAGAAAGGTCACCCAACTCCGATTGAAAGGACAGTTGGAGAAGAGCAGTCTGGAGTGGAGTGTTCCAAGTAGTGGGGCACCAGTGTGACACAAAGGCTCTGGAGCAGGGACCACCAGCTGGCGAAAATCCAGAAACGGAAAGGTGCTCATGTGGCTGGAGTACAAGGAATAAGAGGAAGAGACACGCTAGAGGAGGCTGGAGAGGTAAGCTAGGGCCATGACCCACAGAGCCTTGCAAGATACAGGAGGAGACTGGACTTTATTCTGGGTGGGATGGGAAACCATTAGGTCTTGAGACAAGTGACTCTATCTGATTTACACTTTCAAAGCATCCCTCTGGCAACTGCACAGGAAATGGGCTAGGGAACAGGTGTGGAGGGAGGCAGAGAAGCCCAGTTAGGTTACTGTGTTGTCCAGGGGACAGTCACGTGGCGTGGACTAGAATGCTAGCATAGCAATGGAAACAGGACTCAGTGGCTGCTTCCTGGCCACAGCAACCACCTCCCCCACCCCTTGGCAGCATTTGTCCCTTTGTATAACCTTTCCCCAAGCCCTGATCTCCCAGGGAGCAGATGCGTTCGTGTTAATGGCTAACCATCCCCATAAGTCCCCGAGCCTCTCAAGGTTGGGAGTCAGTCTTGGTAGAGCTCCAGCACCCACTGAGCCCAGGGTTAGGTGAGGCCACACTGGGGCTCAAAGGGTGAAGCAGTGAAGCAGTGAAGGGAAGAGCACAGGCACCCCCATCTTACAGCCTTGTGTCTAAGAGCACAAGGATACTGGAGCACCTGGGTGGTTCAGTCAGTTAAGCAGCTGACCCTTGATTTCAGCTCATGTCATGATATCAAGGTCTTGAGATCCGGCCCTCTGCACCACCCTCCACCCCACCCCTGTGGTTGGGCTCCCTGCCTGGTGGGGAGCCTACCTGAGGATTCTCTCTCTCTCCCTCTGCCCAACACCCCCCCCCCACCCCACTCATGCATGTGTACTCTCTACAATAAGTAATCTTTTTAAGATTTTATTTCTTTATGGGGTGGGAGGAAGCATGAGTGGGAGGGAAGGGACAGAGGGAGAGGGAGAAGCAGACTCCTTGCTGAGCAAGGAGCCAGACTCTGGGATCATGACCTGAGCCAAAGGCAGATGTTTAACTGACTGAGCCACTCAGCTGCTCCCATCACCAATAAATAAATCTTTTTAAAACTAAAAAAAAAAAAAGCACAAGGATATCAAAAAGAGAGAAATGGGGCAGGAGTAAGAGGCTTGGTGGAGGGGAGGTGGGTACAGATGATTCTAGGGAATGATATGAGGCAAAATGACACAGTAGTTACAAGGAATCTGGGCAGGGCCCAACAACCTGGCCATCCCGATCTAGGTGCCCGTGTAAGTTAGGCCCTCTGATCAGCCCTTGCGTCTACCCTGAAACCGGTCCTACTGAGGCAGGGACACCACTGTCAGACAGTGCAGTGGCCACTGGGCACATAACCTGGTAGAAAAAGCCCCTCTGAAGGAGTAGGAAAGTCAGGAAGGAGAAGGAAGCCTTGGGAAAGCAAGGTGCCCTGAAAAGAATCTGAAAAGAGCCAGATAGAACCGGGCACGTGCCTGACCCGAGGGCTCAGGCTCAGAAACATCTTCTGCAGTAAACAGGGGAGATAGGGCTGGGGCCAGGCGAGAGTAAGTTCTGGCTTAAGGGGGCCAAGAAGTTCCCAGATTAGTCACAGATTAGCCACCCTCCCACCCGCCAGTCAACGCAGTCGTGTAGGAGGGAGGTTGACAGATAGGGCAGAGGTGAGACTCTGAGCAGAGACCACTCACTTCCATCCCAACTGTCAATTCCCAAACCACTTCTTTCCCTACCCCTGGGCCATGGCCTAGCTCAGGCTCCATGCCCCCTTCCCCAGACTAGGATCATGGACATGGAGCAGCCTCCTCGTCCCTCTCCAGGCTCTGGTTGCCCAATCTACTCTCCTCACTGCAGCTGTGGGATCCTTTAAAAACTCCCTGTTGCCCTTGAGACACGATTCAAGTTCCTGAACTGACCCCCAAAGTTGACCTTGGTTTGGCCTCCACCTACATCTCTGCTGCTCCTCCTTTGCCCATTCAACACTACCGTCTACTGAACTCTTCATGAGCTCTGGGTGTATGGCTCCTTCACCCTGGGATGTCCTTACTCCCATCTCAGCTTCTGGGAACCTTCCACACTCAACACAGGTCCTTCAGGAAGCCTAGCTAGAACAATCCAGTCCTTAGCCAGCCCTGTGAGCACTCTGTACCAGATCACCTTGTCTCGTGCTCTCTTCCCAAGGCCTTTGGGCCTTCTCCGAGGGGGGGGGGGGGGACGGCGCCACCTCCTGGCCAGAACTCCAGACTCCCTGGTCACTAAGAACAAAGACATAACATTAGGGTCCCTGCAGTCAAGGAGAGCCAGTGTCCTAAGAAAAGCAAACCTGCCCACAGAGGCCCACTACACAGGATAGACTGGGAAGAAACAGCCCACCTATTTCAGGACCCAGAGGAATGGGGGAAGGCCTTCTCAAGAAAGAGGGATCTGAGCAGGGCCTCAGAGGATTTAATGGCAGAGGAGCAGAAAGGAGAGGGAAGGAGCAGAGGGAAGGAGCAAAGAGAGAAGGGCAATGCCTTCTAAACCAGCAAAGTAGGGTTTAGTCTAAGTGTGGGGGGAGTGGGAGAGGGGAAAGTGCTGGGGCCACAAGAAGCCAGTGTCTCTCCTGTGGGGGGCTGGGAACCAGGAGACTGACAAGGCCCAAGGCCCGAGTATGGCTCAACCCCCAGTGCTCTAACAATGACAGCCACAAAGTACAGAGACTAGAAACATTTCTTGATTGTTAGTGGGCTTCTGCCCAAGTCATACCCACTGCCTGCCACAAGGAGGGGTGTCAGGGAAGAGGGAGGGGACCAGAATGGGGAGCAAGGTCCAGACTCAGGGGGTCTGTGCTTCTTGTTGGGGGAGAGGGACAGGGAAGCCTCTGCCCCAAGCCAAATTTCTCCTCCCAGGGCAGCAGCTGTGCCCAGACAAGGCTGGGCGAAGACCAAGAGGGTCTCAGGTCCTCCGGAGCCAGACGGATGGGCAGGCCGAAGTCAGGATGGCTGCTTTTCAGGGGTCATCAGTCGCTCCACCTCCCGCATGAACCGCAGACACAACTCTTCCTGCCAGGGCAGAGCCACGCACTGCACGGCCACGGGCATCCCCACGCTTTTCTTCATGGCCTGCAGGGGACACAGGTACCGGGATGGAAGGCGATGGAGACAGGACCCCACCAGGGACCAGGGAGCACCCCAGCTGGAGAGGAGGGGCAGCACAGCAGAGTCAGGCCGCAGTCTTTCTGGGAACTGCCAGGGGTAGCCTGGCTGGCTCACCCAGTAGAGCCTGCAACTCCTGATCTTGGAGTTGTGAGGTTGAGCCCCACATTGGGTGTAGAGCTTACTTAATGGGAAGGGGAGGGGAGGAGGGAGGAGGGGAGGGGAGGAGGGGAGAGAGGCAAGGACTGCACGTGCTTATGCTGCATCCCTCCCAGCAGCCAGAGTTGGGGTATGGGTGGGAGTCCAGGGGAAGGGGGTGCACAGGGGCTAGGCCAGGCCCCGTGGCCTCACCTTCTGTACCACATTGTCCCAGATATCCCCAAAGTAGCCCCTGTAATGTTCCATCTGGGCCTCATCGTCTTCGGTCACCGAGGTGACAGGCACCACCCCCGCAGGGAAGTCCAGGCAGTTGTAGAGCAGAGTGTAGCTGACTGCGCCTGAAAGGGACCACAGGGAGCTGGAGCCCTGCCCCCACCAAGTGAGACAGGCTATCTCCCAGAGCCCAGACTTGAGTGAATGACAAAGCCCAGGGATCCAGATTCAGGGCAGGCTGGAGAGCCTGCTGAGTCCTGTCCTGTGCCTTTGCCCAGGAAGTTTCCCCACCTGGACCCTTGTTCCTATTTTTCCTGGCTTTTCTAAATCCCATCTGGACTTTAAACTGCACCTCCCCAAACCACAGGCTCTGGATCTCAAGATCTCCAACTTCAGCATGCAGAGCTCCCAGATGACTCCCATCTCTCCAGCCAGTCGGACTGTGAGCTCCTTAAGGGCAGGGACCTCCTGGAGGGGTGCAACCCTCCCCAAGGCTCCGCTCGTACTTCCCAGCAGCCTGTTGGGCATTGGGCTGAATTCACAGAAGAGGGAAGGCGGGTGGGAATGTCCGAGATATGTGCTGGGGCAGCTGACCTCACCTGTGGCCTTGCCTGGGGCGTTCAGGTCCAGAGCAGGGCCCAGCATGGGAGTGAGCAGCACATCCAGGTCCAGCGCTCTCCACTGGGCAATCACAGAGTTGCGGAATACCTGGGAGGAGGCCAGCACACCAGGGGAAGCCCTCAGACCCAGCCCATTGCATGGACTCCTCAATGGAAGGACAGTGATGGGGCTGGCTGGGGGCCCAGCACCTGCCCCTTCTCTGGATTAAGCCACACTGGGATGGAGGTCCTCAGGGCATCTAGCACAGCTGCTTCCAGGAGGCCTCCACTGCTCTACCTCCCATGTGAACTGTAGACATCATTTTTCCTGCCAGAGCAGGGCCACTAGTTCTGGACAGTACTGGGGGTGGAGGGGGGAAGGGGGCAGTGAAGGGGGCATCCAGGACAGATGCTGCAGACTGAGCCAGCACCCACGGATGAGCACCCAGGCGAGTGAGGACCAGAGAGCAGGGCCAGAACAGACCAGTCCAGGGAGTGGAAGGGGAAATGACAGACCACTCCAGGGGTCCAGAGGGAACCATGGCTAAGAGATCCCACTGGCAGGTGCTCTTTCCAATCCCACCCCATACCCTGCCTGACTCTAGTCAGTAGGGGGTCTGGCCTCACCTCGATCTCATGCTGCAGTTCCCAGAGCTTGCCAGCCGACCTGGGCAGAAGAAAGGAGGTCACTGGCCCTCAAGGTCACAGCCATGGGGAGTAGCAACATCAGACCCCTACTCTTAACACCACCTCCCAGATCTCACTCCTCCATGGACCGTTCTCAACTAGGGGAGCTCTGAGAGGAAGGTAGCACAGGAAAGAAGTTCAAATCCCTAAGTTCACATCCTGTGGAGAAAAACAGGCCCCACGAGGGATGTAGACTGTGTCACTTGGTGACTTTACAGCAGAGCCAGGCCAGATCAGGCCCAATTCCCAATGACCCTTAGGATACCAGAGACCAGAGTTGTCAAAGGTCCTGAATGCCTGGCAGTGAGAGAAGGGGCAAGTCCGCAGGATGTCAGGGCCTGAAAATGAGGCCATTCGTAGCCTGCTTTTCCCACCCGAGCCACTAAGGGGACAGCAGGACCCAGTGCAGCTCAGCTCCTGTCAGACCTCTAAGAGCAGGTCTCTCACAGTTTCCTCAGTAGCCCCCTCTACCTTGAGCCTCCCCAATGCTTCCTTTCCTGGTCCTTACTACCCTCATCTAGCCAGGTCTCCTCTCCACCTGGTCTCTTTCTGTGATCTCCTTCAGGCCCCTCCTCTCTAGCTGGACCTAGACTCTGCGAAGACAAACATCAAGGTCCCATCTGAAAGCTACAGAGGTTGCCACCCTGGCTGGGCCACTTCCAGCCTCAGCACCCACTTCCCTAGGCTCTTCCCATCAGAAACCACTTAACCCCAAGTCAGGAGAAGAGGGGGGCAGGAACTAGGCACAGGAAATGTCCTTACCGGGGCTTCATGCTGTTAAGAAAAGCTGCCATCCTTGGAAGCTGCGAAGGACAAAACAGTGTCAGTGACTCAGTTCTGGGCTGAGAGTGGACAACAACCTTCTTCAGGCCAAGCTACCTGTGTCTCTTCCCTCTGTCCCTTCCCCCAGGTCCCAGGTCAGCCCCTCTTTCAGCATGTGACTGGCTGAAGATTGCAGGGCATGGGGAGAGGAGAAGAGTCTGGGTGGGGGGTAGAGAGAAGAGGAGGCTGTGCTTGCCGCTAAGGCGAGAGGGGAAGAGCCCCAGAGGCTCCCTCCCAGCGCCCCCCAGCCCTTTGCTCCTGTGCCCTCACCAGAGGCTTCAGCAGGAAAGCCAGCAGTCCTTTCAACCACCTTGGTATCTTCAGAATGGGGATCAGGTCCCCCAGGCAGGGGTCCACGAAATCACCTTTGCTGGGAGACAAAGGGTCCAGTCCAGCACTCCCTCCGGTCCTCCCTCCTGCCCTGCCCCTGCCCACAGCACCCCCAGCTCAATGTCATCTACTCTATGAAACCCCCACCTCCACGAGACTCGTAACCGCTGGTCTCCAACCCCTTCATCTGCCTTCGTTCCTTTTTTTTTCTTTTTTTTTAAGATTTTCTTTTTTTTCTTTAAGTAATCTCTACACCCAACATGGGATTCAAATTCACAACCCCGAGATCAAGAGTCCCATGTTGTATGGACTGAGCTAGCCAGGTACCCCTATCTGCCTCCTTTTATTTATTTATTATTTATGTATTTTTAAAAATTAACATATAATATATTATCTGTTTCAGGGGTATTTTTTATTTTTTAAAAAGATTGTATTTGTGTATTTGAGACAGAGAGTGCCCCTGGGGTGGGGGGCAGAGGCAGAGGGAGAAGCAAGCTCCCCATTGAGCAGGAAGCCTGACATGGGACTTGATCCCAGGACCCCAGGATCCTGACCTGAGCCGAAGGTAGACGCTTAACTGTCTAAGCCACCCCGGTGCCCCCTACCTGCCTCCGTTTAGACATATGACTTGTTTCTGCTTATCCTTTGGGACACCCGGACTCCACTCCATATCCCTGGAGCTTCTTGAGGCAGGACTCTGCATCTCCCTCCCTGGCTCACTCAGCTCAAAGTGATAAGGACTCCACGAGGGCAACATTTCCCCGGCCAGGACCTGACACTGAGGGCATCCACTACTGATGCAGATGCGGGCTTAGAGAGACAAGTGGAGCCGCAATGACTCTTATTTCTGAGGCTGTCTCTAGCTCTAGAGCTTGGGGAAAGGTCTCAGGAGGCCGACCCTAGGGCTTTATCCCCAGAGCCAGAGTGAGGGGCAGCCCCTCGTGCTGAGGCCTGGGCCCTACTCAGCCACAAGCAGAGGTCTCGTCAGCTGAGCCCACATCAGCAGGAGGTATCGTCACAGGTCTTTCTTGCACCTCTGTCAACCCTTAAGGACTGGAAGCTTCTAAATGGAACCAGCTTCTCTAATGAGCTCTGGGATGCCTGGCTGACTCAGTTGGTTAAGTGTCTGCCTTTGGCTCAGGTCGTGATCCCAGGGTCCTGCGATTGAGTCCCGTATGAGGAGTCCTGTCTGGGGCTCTTCTCCCTCTCCTTCTGCCTCTCCTCCTGCTTGTGATCTCTCTCTCTCTGTGTGTGTGTCTGTGTGTGTGTCAAACAAATAAATAAAATCTTTTTTTTTTTTTTTTTAAAGAGCTATAGGGGTGCCTGGGTGGCTCAGTGGGTTAAAGCCTCTGTCTTCAGCTCAGGTCATGATCTCAGGGTCCTGTGATCCAGCTCCGAATCAGGCTTTCTGCTCAGCAGGGAGCCTGCTTCCTCCTCTCTCTTTCTGCCTGCCTCTCTGCCTACTTGTGATCTCACTCTCTGTCAAATAAATAAATAAAATCTTTTTTAAAAAGGGCTATAAAAAAAATAAACATGAGCTCTGCAAAGTTCCTTAAAGTAGGTCTGATCCAACCCACCCACTCTACAGAAGAGAAAAGTACTCAAAAGACAGGCTTGGCTCAAGTCAGAGGAGCCTGAAGTCACAGCATGATGTGTAGACCTCTCTCTTCTTGCTTCACCCTTTGCTTATCTCTCAATCTTTCCCCAGTAGACAAGCAACTCCCCTGCCCACCCCCTTCTCCCAGTGAGTTTTCATCACTCGGGCTCTGCTCAGTTCAGCCTCCCCTCGAGCTGGTGCCTTTCTAAAGTCTCCCTGGCCAGGGATCTCCAGGCTCCACCTGCACAGTTAGAGGGGCAGTGAGGTCCCTGCCCAGAACTCTCGGACCTTCTTTGTGTTCAGTGGAGGCCTGGCCCCCATCTTCCACCAGAGCAGCCCATCCAGGGAGTAACAGGACCCAGCTGATCTCCCTGGGTCTACCCATGTCCTGACCCCTCCCCAGAGCCCAAAGGCCAACATCACTCACAAGTTCTGCAGGAAGCTGTGGCCGCCATCACTGAATAGCCCACCGGTTGACAGGGTCTCCAGAGCATGGGGTATGTTGCTTGGCAGGAAGGGAACCAGCTGCAAGATTGAGGGGTATAAGGGCCCCTGAGAAACGCTTGACTCCCATGCCCCACCCCCCATGCTGCCCAGGCAGCCCTGAGGATGGGTTGGACCAGCCCTGCTGCCGTGGGAGCCCTCCCTGGAGCCACAAAGGCAGGTGTCCTGACCCATGCAAACTCCCTAAAAATTCACATCATGAGAGGAGTCAAGCTACCCATAAACTTGTCTCAGATGAACAGGCGAAAACCACAAGCACACTGTCCTCAGATGGCAGGAACCCCTGGGCAGTATGCACCACTGCTTATGGTGGACGGGAGCTTCCCAGTGCGATGCTCCCTCATCTCCGGCACAGAGCTGAGCTCCCCAGCCACCACGTAACCTCACACTTCTGATCAGCCCTCTATCTGCGGGTCCTGCAGGGACATCGTTCCCATCCCAACCACAAAACCATCCCTTGGGTGATGGGTGAAAGGACACTAGGGACAGGTGACAGTCACGGGTACCAGGAATGTTTCCCTGAAGGAGGGGCCATACCAGGACTTCCGGGTCCCCACAGCCATACCGTGTGGCCAGCAGCCTCAAGGCTCTGCTTCGTCTCCAGCACGGCCCGCTTCATGGCCGGGGTGGGCATGGTATATTTGTCGGTCTCATAATACCCCACACGCAGTGGCCGAGAGCTTGTGTAGACCTGGACCAAAACCTCGGAATCAGAATCGAGTCAAGAGGGTGGCCCAGTGTAGGGCTCCCAGAGATCAGAGATGCTACTCAGCCCCAAACACAGCTGCAAGGTTGCAGCCCGGATCCCCAGAAAACTGGGTGCCAAAGAGGCTGCCCCTTTCTGCATCTGACCCTTTCACAAAACTGTTTCACAACGACTCTGCATTCTCACTGGCCATATGATGAAACTGAGGCTTCGGGTCTAGATAAGGAGATAGGCAAACGGGCTGGAGTCGGGCTGGGACTCGCCCAAGTCCACCCAGCGCAGACTGATAAGACTAAGTCCAGGAACCAGGTAACCTGTCTCCTGAGTCGAGGAGTCTACTGCCTATTTCAGGATTGCAAGTCTTGGCTCC
This sequence comes from Mustela putorius furo, assembly GCF_011764305.1. Taxonomy (NCBI): domain Eukaryota; kingdom Metazoa; phylum Chordata; class Mammalia; order Carnivora; family Mustelidae; genus Mustela; species Mustela putorius. The sequence continues at coordinate 36,194,354 of NW_025422005.1, read as the reverse complement.
CATGATAATTCTTTCCAGACCACATCACAAGGACCGCATTTCCTCCTTCCCTTCCTCTCAGGAAGGAGTTTTTTTTGTTGTTTTTGTGTGTGTGTGTGTGTGTGTGTTTTTAAGATTATTTATTTACTTGACACAGAGACAGAGAGAGAGATCACAAGTAGGCAGAGGCAGGCAGAGAGAGAAGGGGAAGCAGGCTGCCCGCAGAGCAGAAAGCCTGATGCAGGGCTCTATCCCAGGACCCTGAGACCATGACCTGAGCTGAAGGCAGAGGCTTAACCCTCTGAGCCACCCAGGCGCCCCAGGAAGGGGTTCTTAAACCACTGAGTGGTTAGAATAACCTCTGCTAGGGAGGGGGAGCTCACCCCACCCAGCCCAGATTTTCTGCCTGCCAAGAAACACCCTAGTTCTCCTACAAATGGTTCTTGGGCTGAGAAGTGACTCCTATCTCTCAGGGTCAGCAGGTGAGGCTGAGGCCAGAAGCGGGGCATCTTTCCTCCAAGGAAGCCTCCCAGCCCAGCCTCAGAAGTCCTAGGGTTGCCATAGGTGGGCAAGGGCTCCATCTGGCGGCTCTCTGGAGCAGCAGCTGAGCCCAACTTCAGACCCTTGGGTGCTTTTCAAGAGACAGAGCCTCCAAGACCTGCCCACAGTGCCTGGGGCTGCTCTCTGGGCTCCGGAGCACCAGCAATAGCCAAACTCAACCCCACACCCAACCCCACCCCCTGCTCACCTCCTCCCTGAAGGGCAGCGGGGGCACTGTGGGGTCCAGACGGAACATGTCTTCACACAGCAGTGCTCGAAGGCACAGTGCTAGGCTTTCCACATCTCGGGCCATGGGGCCGACTGAGATCTGCACTGTGAGGGCAGGGAGGGGAAGGAAGAAAGATCACCCTGCCCTAATGGGCTCTGGGGCTGGGTCCAAGCAAGGGTTGGGCCATGGCCCAGGAGTGTGAGCGGAGACAAGGAGGTAGGAACTCAGACCTAGACTAGCCTGGGAGCCAAACACTGCCCCCAGGAGAGGCAGGAGCAGAGGTGGATCAGGCAGACCCCCCCTCCTCCAGGGCACTGAGGGAACCCCAGACCTCACCTGCTACCTGTCCATAGACACAGCCCTTCAGGCCACTTTTGCTGGATAAGAAACACAAGATGTCGGAAACAGGAAATGGTCACCCTCTGCCCAACCCCAAACCCACACAGCAGCTTAGAACTCTCACCACTTTGGAAACTAGGAACCAAGGCCAATGGCACTGACATTCCCTCCCAGCAAAACCCCAGCAAGGGACTCCCTGCCTGGGGCCTAAAGAGTTTGGAAGCTAGACTAAGACCACACAGCAAGAGATCCAGAAGCTCCTTCCACCCACCACCCACACCATACCTGATACGGTTCGCCGTGGGCTTGAGGCCACAGATGCCACAGAAGGAGGAGGGAAAGCGGATGCTGCCTCCAATGTCAGTGCCTAAGCCCAGCGGGGAGCCTCCAGCCCCAATAAGGGCCCCTTCACCCCCGGAGGAGCCTCCTGGGCTTTTGGAGGGCTTCCACGGATTCAAGGTCTGGCCAAAGAGGGGGTTACTGCAGTCATAGCTGGGGGAAGCAGGAACAGGTCAGCCCGGGTGCACTGGGGCCAGAGTCCCTGGCCCCGCCCATGCACGAGCCCACCTGAACATGGACTGAGGGACGTTGGTGTGCACAAAGGGCACGGCGCCTTGTAGCTTCAGGACCTGCACCACCACACTGTCACACTCTGCAGGCACGCTCTCGTTCAGACTCAAGCCCAGCGTGGAGTCATGGCCCTGGAGGGAGGGACCAGCACCAGAGGGCTGTGGCTGACACCTCAGGGGCCCTTCAGCGGCCCAGGACCCACTGCCACCGCCATCCTGCGGGCCAAGGCTAAGCCTTGGAGGGCCCCAGGTAAGCCAGGAGGCAGAGCCAGCTGACAGGGACAGGGGTGCAGGAGTGGGGTGGGGGTCAGAGCCAGACAGGAGGTGGGGCACACCTTGCAGCTGAAGCACTCCTTGAGGCTCACAGGAACGCCATAGAGCAGGCCCCGCCGTGGGGCCTGGGACAGCTGAGTCTCACAGTCTGCCAGGTAGGTAGTCACACAGTTGGTTCCTTTGTTTACTTCCCAGGCCTGGAGGAGGGAGAAATAGACACAGGGCAGAGTGACTCTGGCTTTTGTTTTTAGCTGTGGTCAAATATACATTATATAAAATTGGCCTCTTTAAGTCTACACAGGGAAAGGGTGACCAGCAACAAAGCCCAGAGCCAGGAGCATGGAGAATAATTGAGAGCCCAGCACCCACCTCATCCGGGACATCTAGCCCCAGCGTCACCCTGGCAGCATCTGGCCTCAACCCCCAAGATGGAGAGAGCACCTCCAGGGCCAGGGCCCAACCCAGGCACCCAAAGGAGCAACAAGCACTGGCCTCAGACACTCCCCAGAGGGGATGAGCTGGGAGGGAGATGACCTTTGACCTCTAAGCCACATCTCTGTCAGTGAAGCAGACAAGGGCAGGTCCCCACCTCAGGTCACACTGGGAGTCAGCACAGAGCACGGATAGACCCAGCTGCCAGCCTCCCAGAGGCCAGCAGTTTCTCTCCTGCACTAGGCCTGGCCCACACCAGCCCCAGCTAAGCCTCCCCACCCCCGGAAACTCTTGAATCTGATAATCAAGGCACACAGAGCAACTGGCTGATACCTATCAGTTAAAGGAGTGGAAGCTTGCCTAAAAGGAAATGATACTGCTGTCCCTGTGAGACATCTGAGGAAAATGGGTGTGGACTGCACTGCCACACCTCAGCCCGTGAGATCTGTGGGTGAAAAGGTAGGGCAGCCGCTTTTCAGGGACACTGAAAGAGGAGACACATTGGTCTGCTGAGCCTGCCTGTGTCCCCTCGGAGCATCCAGGGCAGGGGTCCAGGGTCCTCCCTCCATTGTCAGCCTCCCTCCCCCTCGCTCAGTAGCTGTCATTCACCCAGCTGTCACTCACGCCCATGGATCGGCTTAGTGGTCATACTCACTGCCACACACTCTGCTTCGAGAAACCACAAGCAAAGAACTCACAAAGCACAGAGAAACCACAAGCAAGGAACTCACAAAGCCCAACTCTTTCTTTCCTTCCCTTCGTTTCAAACAGATGCCTGGAACACTTACTACGTGAAAAGACAGAGGGCCCAGCACTAAGTATAAAGACAAGTAAGACAAGCTCTATCCACAAGGGACCCATGTTGACCCAGAAAGAGGCCAAGGCAAGTACAAAAACACCCAGAGAAATGTGTTAAAAAGTGAGCACTGAAGAGGGAACCCTAATTCGGGTTAGGAGGGGAGGAGGGTCAGATCCCTGAAAGAGGATCTCCTTCTCTGAGCCCCAAAGGTTCAACTGGCAGTGCCTGTTGCCTCAGATGGGGCAAAGAAGAGGGAGAAGAGCCTTCCAGGTAAAGGGAGTCCCGCACAAGGCAGGGCTCCGTATGGCAACCTCTGGGTGCCAGGAAACCCCCGACAGTAGAGCTACTGAGGCCCACCCTCCAGAAGGCCTTGGCCAGACAGGATGCTGGAGTCAGCAAGGAGCCGAAGAGCAGAGTTTGAAGAACTGGAAACCTGAGAGGGCATCCAGCCAGGAGGCTGGTGCTCCATCATGGAGGGAGATGGCTGCTGGTGGCATGGGGACCAGGGATTGGACTGGAGAGAGCTATAGAAAGAGAACAGACCACACTTGGTGACCGATGGGGTGGAGGCGGGCGGGAGAGGGAAGTCTGGGCTGAACGCCAGGCTCTTAAGCTAAGACAACATGCTCTGTGTCGCCCCCACAGAAGCACACACACAGAGTCAGCGCTTCTCTCTCTTTCTCCTCTCTTTCTATTTCTCTCTCCCTCATGCAGCTCCTGGTAGCCCCTGGCACTGTCCCACCCTGGCCCTCAGAGAGATGAACTCCAGGCCAGGTTTTCCCCACAGCCTTTGCAGAGAGAGGGAGGATCCCTGGGGTCCAGGCCTTACCTTTCCAACATAGGTGAAGAGTGCAGCCTCAGGGGACAGCTCCCCACTGTGTAACTTCTGCACCAGCTGGTTCAGGGGCAGGGCCAGCAAGGCCTCTGAGTCCAGGTCAGGGTTCTGAAAAGACACCCCAGGTAAGTAACCCCTCTCCACATATGCCCCAAGTGCTAACAGCAGACACATGTGGCCCAGTGCCCCTAAGTCCCCACACCTGGCAAAGCAGATGCTCACTGTCATGTGGGAATCTACGATAGACACGCCCACCTGCTGCTCTGACACCAGACATGTGGCCCAGCCTAGGCAGGTCCTTGCCACCTACAGACAGTACAGATATATCTCTTCCAGAAGGTTATGGGAGAGGCTGCCCTGGGAAAGGCCACGCCCAGGCTGAAATGTTATGTTATGAAAATGTTATAAAATCATTACAAACCCCCACCACTAACAACTGCCTATAGCCTCCATGCTGGTACACTCTGGGTGTTGATTAAATCTTGTTACCATTCCTATTGCACAGGTAAAGAAACCAAAGCCCTGAGAGGCTAAATGTGTCACCTAGGCCCATACAGGTAAACTACGGTTCTCTGCCCACTCAGCATAGCCCGTCTACTGGCTATCCACCTGCATCTAGCCACCCACATCTAACCCCTGGCAGGGGAAGCAAAAAAAAAAAAAAAGGGGGGGGGGGAAGAAGAAAAAGAAGACACTGTGCAAAAAAAAAAAAAAAAAAAGAAGAAAAAAGAAGACATTGTACAAAAAAAAAAAAAAAGAAGAAGAAGAAGAAAAAGAAGACACCCAACACCCCTGGGTGGTTGGGGCTATAGCTAGAGGTTATCCCTAAAGAGGGATTTTTTTTTCCCCTTCTTTCCAGATATGTATTAGGTGTCTGCTCTGTACCAAGCACCAAACTAGGCCTGGGGATACAACTGAACAAAAAAGACAAGAAGTTCATGCTTTGGGAAGTGAGCAGGTAATGAAAAAGTAAACAAGAGTCTGAGTCAGTGAGAAATAACTTGAAGAAAATAAAACCCATTGTGGTGCGTGGGGTGGGGGTGCAGGACACACAGGTACGTGCGGTGAGAGAAGAGCTCTCAGAAGGAGGGGGGACAATTTTTCAGACACATGACTGCCAGGTCTGGAAGGCTCCCAGAGTCTCTGAGGTCAGTCCCTGCCTGCAAACCCAGCTCACTCCCTCCTCAATGGTACAGAGCCAGTTAGCAAAAACAGCTAGAGGAGGATCTCTGAATCACAGCCACCACTTCCCAGCCCCACTCCGGCCTGGGCTCTCCTCTTGCCAAATCCAAGAGATACTTGATTCTGTTCTTCACTCCATGTCCCACTTGCGGGATTCAAACGTATTGAGACCACACACTGGCTCCCTTCGACTTCCTCTGGTTTTCTCCTGTTTCTCTGCTACTTCTGTCATCCCTTTATTCAGTCAGTCAACAGACATGTTCTGAGCACTTACTGTGTGCCCAGGACTAAGTTAAGGGTTATGCATTTGGAGGTAACCAAGACAGACAAGTCCCCGCTTTCAGAGAACCCACACTCAAGAAAAGAAACAAGTTAATAAATGATGGACAGCTCATGGAAAGTGCAAGAAGGCAAGTACACACTGCTGTGACGGACACAGCAGAGGACTGGCTCAGACGGGATGGTCAGGCCTGGCAGGTGACGTTTCTTTCGGCTGTGACCTGAAGGATGAGAAGGAGCCAGATGTGGGAAGAGACAGTTTCCTCTTGTTTCCTCCCTGATGCTGGGAGAAGTGAATCCTCTTGTGGCTTCCAGTCAGGCTCTCCACCTACCCCATGGCCTCTGGACCCTCCATCCAGCCTGACCCAATCGAGCTGTGGTGTTCAGGGGCCATTCCCATTGCCACCCACCCCTGTGTCCTTCCCCCGGAGCTCACTGCCCCCCCGCTTTCCACCGGCTCCTGCTCCATGCACCCTTGCTCGGGGAAGGGCTGCCATCTCTCTAGGTGGTGCATGAGGACAAAGGAGTCATCCCAGACCGCACTTTCTCCCTCCCACCCACAGCCAAATCCAGTCAGTCACTGTGCCCACTAAGTAGCTCTGGAACACGGCCACTTCTCCATCCTCTCTACCAAGACCCTTGAGAGTGACCAGCCTTTTTCTCTTCGCTCACACAGGGGCCACCTAACTGCCTGCCTTGCCCAAGGCTTGCCCCACCCATCACCCTTCCTGCCAAGCCAAAGTGCAAAGCCAATCAATCCCTGCCCCTACCCTGCAGGTCCCTGTCACAGCACAAGCCCAGGGCTTGCCAGGAGGTGCTTTCAGGCACCGGTCAGACCCCTCCGCACCCCTCCCTGAGACATCGCCTACTCATGCCCTCCACAAGTCCTTGGCACCTGAGCCTTAACAGCAAGAACACTCTACCCCCAGCCTTCACTTGTTAAACAGATATATTACTTACTTGGGATATATATATATATATATATATAGTACAGGGTGCCACAAAGAAGAAAAAAAATGAATCTGTGATCTCTCCCCACACACTTGATAATCCCTGGTGATATATTTCTTTTTTTTTTTTTTAATATTTCATTTATTTATTTGAGTGAGAGAGAGATAGAAAGCACAAGCAGAGGGAGCATCAGGCAGAGGGAGAAGCAGGCTCTCTGCCGAGAAAGGAGCCTGACAAGGGGCTCAATCCCAGGACCTCGGGATCATGACCTGAGCTGAAGGCAGACATTCAACCAACTGAGCCACCCAGGTGTGTCCCTGCTGGTGATATATTTCTTAAAAGGAGACACAAAATGAAAAATGAACACTTTCCCCACCCACCCCGAGGACCACCCTGACCAGTCCCTCTACTGAAAAAGGAAACCAGAGTTAATGGTTTCTAATGAAAACTTAGAGAAAAAAAAATGTTTATGAAAAACCCAGCATGTATGTAATTATTTATATATGTAGGCACAAAGGAGTCATGCTATATGCACAATACTTACTAACTACACCTTGCCTTGCTCACTTGATGACGGAAATAGCAAAATGGCTCTTTTTTTCCTGATTATATAAATGTGCTCACTGTAGAAAAGAATGCCTAACAGTATGGCGAAGAAAGTAAAAGCCAGCGAAGAGCTCCCCGCCCCACCACTAGGGTAATTACCACCAACAGTCTGGTCACCACCATTTCCCACCTTGCGACAAGACACCAAGAGCCCCTATGTGCCTCAATTCGAAGCTGTCAGCAAGCTCTCTCCATTCTCAGCACAAATTTTAACTCTGTCCTTTGTTCTTGAATGCAGATGGCTGATGACACAGTTGCTAACGCTTGTTTTTTTTTAAGTCTTCAGCTAGTTATCAGGCAGCTGAGACATTCCCTGTTTCACAAGACACCCAGGAAAGTCTGCGCCTCCAAGAGGCCAGTCCACAAACACGGGGGCAGTGACATTTGAATGGAGAATGCAGAGATGTGTACAAATGAATTCTAACAGAGAACAGCAGACACCTGTAGCGTTCTTTTTCCAGGGACGGATACTAGAGCTATCGCTGAACGGCTGCCCCCCACTAGCTGTTTTTCTCCTTGAGGTCTCTACTGCTCTAATTTCTGGGATCCTCCGTGGTCCTCCACGTCTTTTTCTTTTTCCCTCATGGTTTTTATCATGTCTGTTCTATTTCAAGATATCTTTTCCCTTTGGTTACGGAGGCCACGGATCCTGGTCTCAACGAATAATTCATCTACTGAATCATTTCCCTTTAAAGTTAGGTTCGAGTGGGGCTTGGAGAAGCCCAGGAGATGGAACTACAGGTCAGATCCAATGGAAAGACGTGGTGCTTGTTAAGACCAGTGGGGTTCTGACAAAACGGGTTGTAAGTGATGAGGGCAAAGGCACAGAGGCGTGAGCCAGTGCTCTGGTATGTCTCTCCCAGCCATCATATTCCATGCGTGCTAGTCCCTCTCTTCGGCCTAGAAAGGATATTAAAAAATTCATTCAGGGGGCAGGGTGGGTGGGGAAAGGTGGCCAAAGGGTTGTTACAGATTAAGCCTCACAGGGTCAACAGAGAGTTACCAGAAACAGGCCTGACTGTAAAGTTGCTCAAGGTCGAGAGAGGTGAACCGTTTTGTGATGATTTAGGAGAAGCTTAGGATTCGCCCTCCTCCAGCGATGCCTGGGAGTGAACTTCGAGCTTCCAGTCAGCCAAGCTTTATCAGCAGTCCATCAGGCCAGACCTGTACTACCAGCTCCTGTAATCCCCCCAGGGCCTGCGCAGGGCCCTGCTGAACTTCCTGCCCCTTGCTATTTGGGGCTGGGCTGAAAAAGCCCCAAAAGAAAGGCTGCTGAAACAGCCTCAAATCCCAAACTCCTCAAATCCCACTCCAGAGCCAAGCAGAAAGGCATCCGGGCGGGCGCAGGAAGGAGAAAGGAGCTAGACCCAAAGTCCCAAGGGACTGAGTTCAGCTAAACCACCTCCCTCTTAACTGCCCTCAGCGCCTTCAGAGCTACTGTCATCAAGACCCCATGCCTTTGGGGCACCTGGGTGGCTCAGTGGATTAAAGCCTCTGCCTTCGGCTGGGTCATGAACCCAGGGTCCTGGGATCGAGCCCCACATCGGGCTCTCTGCTCAACAGGGAGCCTGCTTTCCTTCCTCTCTCTCTGCCCACCTCTCTGCCTAATTGTGATCTCTCTGTCAAATAAATAAAAAAATAAAATATTAAAAAAAAAAAAAGATCCCATCCCTTTGAGAATTGTTCACACCACTGAGACTACTGAGACACTGCTATCTCCCCCACAGTCACTGGAAAATCAAAAGGTAAATTTCACTGTTTACCTGCCTGGAAAAGCCAAGCATTGATGTTCTGAGGCCAGGCTTTCTTGCCTGGTGCAAAAACAGCATTTTCTATTTCAGAGCCAAATCTTCTACCCTGGAAGGTTTTGTTCTTGAAAATAATGAAGGGCAGGGGTGCCTGGGTGGCTCAGTGGGTTAGAGCCTCTGCCTTCGGCTCAAGTCATGATCTCAGGGTCCTGGGATCGAACCCCGCATCGGGCTCTCTGCTCAGCGGGGAGGCGGCTTCCCTCTTTCTCTGCCTGCCTCTCTGTCTACTTGTGATCTCTCTCTGTGTCAAATAAATAAATAAATAAATAATCTTTTTAAAAAAGTAATAAAATAAAATAAAATAAAAAATGAAGGGCAGTTGCTCCAGAGGGAAACTGTAGATGCTGGCGCCTGGAGCTGAAGTGAAGGAAGGCCTATCCTTCTACCACCTCACTCTCCTGCTAGCAGGTGGGTTTCTTGTGACGAGGAGGCAAGTTCAGCAGGTGGGAACCGTGGGCTGATCCCTGAAGCTGCCCCCACACAGTTCTTGCTAGGAGAACCGGCTGGCAGTATTCTGGCTTTTGTTGCAGAACGGGGGCCTGGGGAGCATCGGAGGGTACCAGGCCGAGCCAGGCAGCACTGCAAGGATCCGCGAGTGGGGCACCGTAGAGTTCAGCCAGAAGAGGAGGACTAGACAGTGAAGAACTTGGGCTCAGTTAGGGTCAGTGGCCTGTCTGGGCTGAAGCTCTAAGAACTGACTGATGGCTTTTCAGCCAGCTTGATGAATAGAGGCTGGAACCAGATACATATTTATATCAGCAAATAAATAAATATGACATATCCTGGCCCGGGAGCAGTATGGAGTAAATTCATACCATCTAAAACCTCACTGTGATCAAGGCTGCGCCCTGGGCCTGGCATACTTTTTTTTCTTTTTTCTTTTTTTTTTTTTTTTTAAGATTTTATTTGTTTATTTGACACAGAGAGAGAAGCAATACAAGCAGGGGGAGTGGGAGAGGGAGACGCAGGCTTCTCGCTGAGCAGGGAGCTCGATGTTGGGCCCAGTCGGAGCTTGATCCCAGGACTCTGAGATCATGACCTGAGCTGAAGGCAGATGCTTAATGACTGAGCCACCCAGGTGACCCTGAGCCTGGCATCCCAAGGCCGGGTCTCCCTACCTATTATTCCCCCCCTCAATTCTCCCAGGCTGGAATGAGGCTAGAGAGTCCCACTGGGCGTCTAGGTTCTAGTTCCAGCTCTGCCCCAACTCTAAAATCACTTGCCGCAGCAGAGCATCTGCTAAGCGCAATTTTCTGTGACTCCATCCTCCTGATTCCTATTGTGTCCCCAGTCACCTGGAATGCTTTCCCACCTGTCAGATCTGAATCCTCTCAAACACAAACCCTCACAAATGATCGTGGCAAGTTTTTCCTCTCTCCGTACATAAGAACATCTCTTGGAACTTATCATTTTGACTTCTACCTGGGTCCTGTGCCTCAAACACCTGGAGAGAAAGTCCCCTCCTCTAGGCCCCTCCCTGGGGCCTAAACACACACTGAGCTGATCCGGAAGGAGAAAAGCTTGTTGACAGATCATCCAGGGAAGGGCTAGAATTACACCAGCTCAAGGAAAGGGGCCTATCAGGGGTTAGAACAACACCTGGGCGGCAGGAGCTGGGGAAACTGTTCCAGCCTGGTCCCCTTTGCACTTAGGCAAGTCCTTCCCTGGCTGGCTTTCAGGATCATCATGCACAATTAACCACTTCGAACTGTGAGTGCTCCACATTTTGTTGGCCATCACCCTCTGATTCCCAAGTCTTTCTGTTATTTTTGTTTTTGTTGTTAAGATTTTATGTATTTGACAGAGAGAGAGAGAGAACACAAGCAGGGGGAGTGGGAGAGGGAGAAGCAGGCTTCCCCCTGAGCAACGAGCCCCAATGTGGGGGCCCAAGAGGGGGTTCAATCCCAGGATCCTGGGATCATGACCTGAGCCGAAGACAGACCCTTAACGACTGAGTCAGTCACCCAGGCGTCCCATGATTCTGAAGTCCTAAACCCGAGCATCCTAATGGTTCTCAGGCTTGCATTTTAGTGTCCCAACAATCTTGAGATTCTTTGGTACTGAGCAAAGCTCCTCTTGACTCCGTGCAGTGATGTCCTTTCATGACCTGCCCTGTCCCTTTCGTTTTCCTGACTCTCCCCACGGCTGGCTCTACCTGACTCGGAAAGAGTATGGAATGCATTAGGGCGTGGAGGGGTACCGAAAGTAAAACCTGCGCTGCTCGCCATCTGCTCCCCCGCCCCGCGCCAGTGCGCCTGAAAATGCGGCTAGGGATACCCCCGCCCTGTGCCTCCCCACACACACCGGACTCGAGCGGTCACCTGGAGGCGGAAGCGCTGAGCCGCCTTATCCATGGTCTCCAGGGCTGCCTGCTGCCTCTGTCGCGCTCGGGCCGCAGCGCGCCGCGCGGGCCGGCGGCTTGACCAGCGCAGGGCCACGGCCGCTGCCACGAAGCAGCAGGCCAGGGCAGCCCCGGAGGCGCCAGACAGCGCGGCCCACAGTTCGTCCAGTACCATGATCTCCTGCGGCCGACCGATGCCAGGAGCGACAGACGAGGAATCAGCACGCGCGCGTGCCGCCTCAAAACCCGGCCTGGATCTGCCCAGGATCCCGCGCCCGCCTGCGCGGAAGGGGCGGGAGGAGCGCAGCGCTGCCTCCAGCCCGCGGGGAAGCGCGCTGTTGCTTGGCAGCGGGCCGAGGCCGCACGCGCGCAACGGTCAAGGGCAAGCCCGCACCCGGGCGGGAGGGCCAACCGCTTCCCCCAGCCGCCCCACGACCCCAGCTCCCGAAGACGTGACTAGCCGGAGCCCCCCGCAGCAAAGGACTGCCAAGAGGACAGGGAGCAGCGATCGACTGATGGGGTTCGCTGACCTGATTAATCCCTGCAAACAATTCAGAAGCATCTTTCCAGGAGACCTTCCCCAGGTGCCCACCTCTCCCATGCTCGGGGCTCCCAGGGGCACCAGGAGGGAGGGGCCCAGGAAGTCCCGTGGGGAGCCCACCTGCTGCCCCTTCCGTTTTCCCAACCCTGGAACCCCATCTCTCTCTCCCAGGGCTCTTCATGTCCAGACTACCCATCATTTGTTTTGCCCAGCCACCTCCTGCAGACTGGCTTTCCCAGAGTCACCCTTCTCCAGTCATGGGCCCTCCTGGATTATACATCCAGAGAGCAGTGAGAGGACTCCCGACCCGGAGTCTGGGGACCCAGCACTCTTCATTGGGCGGGGTGGGGTGGGGGTGTTACATACACAAACAAAATACTCCCACCCAGGCATGTCTCATAGGACTTTATGCGCTTTATCTCGTCCTCCCACGGACCTACGAGGAAGGCGTTTTTATTATCCTTATTTTATAGCTGAGGTAACTGAAGACAGGAGGGGTTCAATGACTTCTGTGGGCCACACACGTGGCTGAGTGGGGACTGAAAACTCAGCTCCAATCTCAAACCATTGCTCTTAACCATCATGCTTTACCACCATTACTGCTCCTGGAAGAGAAACTCTGTGGGGTGCGAGGTGGGAATGTGCTTTGTGGTTGGAAATGCTGTCTGCTGGTTAAATGCTCTGCTGGTACTCCAGTTCTAGGTTTATTTCTCTGAATCTGTGCCTTAACATGTAAAAGGGGGATGGTGAAAATGCCTACCTCACGGGATTGTGAGCAGTCTACGAGGTCCTTTAGGATTGGCTCCTGGAACATAGTAGGCCCTCCTACTTTATTGACCGAATGAAAGGCCCGCCTGTGAAGAGCCTAAAAACTATCAGTGGGTTGCCTGGATGGCTCAGTGGGTGAGTCCGCTGACTCCTGATTTTTGGCTCAGGTGGGGATCTCACTGTTGAGGGGGATGAGCCCCACCACCACTGCCACACTCAGCTCGGAGTCTACTTGAGATTCTCTTCCTCTCCCTCTGCGCCTCTCCTCCCTCTCTCTCTAAGATAATAAAATAAATGTTTAAAAATAAATAAAACTTGGGGCACCTGGGTGGCTCCGCGGGTTAAAGCCTCTGCCTTCAGCTCAGGTCATGATCCCAGGGTCCTGGGCTCCAACCAGAGGTCAGGCTCTCTGCTCAGCAGGGAGCCTGCTTCCCCCTCTCCTTCTGCCTGCCTTTCTGCCTACTTGTGATCTCTGTCTGTCAAATAAATAAATAAAATCTTTTTTAAAATAAATAAATAAAATCATCAGTTATTTTAACAGCAAAATGGTTTATTCCAGAATAGCAGAGAGTTGCAACTCCTGACAACCTAGTCAGGCCAAAAGCCACAGGCAAGTCCAGGGAACAAAGGAGAGGACAGCTCTTTTACAGGGAGAAGGGGAAAATTAGGAGGCGCTATTAGAAACAAGAAGTCCACTGGAAATTTGAAGTATAGTGGCTTTTCATTGGCTGAGTTATGATATTCTCTCATTGGCTGAGGTGTTGCTGGGGGAGGAGAAAATCTTTTTTTCCTCCAGCTATGTATTAAAATAGTGTGAATTGGTAAGGTATGTCACTTCTGGTTGGGTCTGCCATTGAGGAGAGAGAAGGTGTGACAGTTCTTCCCTCTGGCCTGGTGATTCCACTTTAAATGAGATTTCCTGGGGCACCTGGCTGGCTCAGTTGCTAGAGCATCCAACTCTTGATCTTGCGGTGGTGAGTTTGAGCCCCATATTGGGGTGTAGAGTTTCCTTTAAAAATATAATAACAGGGGCGCCTGGGTGGCTCAGTGGGTTAAGCCGCTGCCTTCGGCTCAGGTCATGATCTCAGGGTCCTGGGATCGAGTCCCGCATTGGGCTCTCTGCTCAGCAGGGAGCCTGCTTCCTTCTCTCTCTCTCTCTGCCTGCCTCTCAGTGTACTTGTAATTTCTCTCTGTCAAATAAATAAATAAAATCTTTAAAATATATATATAATAACAAAAAATGAAGTTTCCTTTTATGGGTTTTCACACATGCATTGGAAGAATCTGGACCTCGGGGTCCAGTAAGTTGCTGTCAGGCTCTTGAGTGTATTCTGGAGGGGTCCAAAGCCTTGTGTTTCTAAGTCTTCAACCCCAGTTGAATGCTGCTGAGTTCCTACTAGCACTCATAGCCCTTTGTAAGTTTGCCTAGGAAAGCTGACAATGCAGGATGATGGAAACTCCAATCTGAAGTAGGTCTTGCAAGGTCATCCCACCCCATTTCCTGATAGAATAAAGGGATTACAGCCCTCAACGCTTCAATTTCTGGGTGACCTGAGGTGATTCAATTTCCCCCCAACCTTTTTTAAAAGATTGTATTTATTTATTTGTCAGATAGAGCACAAGCACAGGGAGTGGCAGACAGAGGAAGGAGCAGGCTGAGCAGGACCCTGGGATCCTGGGACCCTGGGATCACAACCTAAGCCTAAGGCAGACATTTAAGCAACTGAGCCACCCAGGTGTCCCTCAGATTTCCCTTTTGCAAAATAAGCATTCTTCCTGACACACACTCCCTCTCAAGAAAGAGAAACTAAGATTATAGTTATAGGAACACTTTGGCCATTCTAAGGCTTAATCACCCAAATTTGTAACCTGCTGTGAATTGGGCAACAATTTGTTAATTTAGGAACACTGTTCACAAAATATTCACTTGTATTTCTTGGCTATGATGATGTCTGCTCAGTAGTAGCTTCCTGGAGGCATATTAAACAGGATTTAATTTATAAAACAGATCTGGGGGTATCTGGGTGGCGTCTGGAAGCCAGGGCAGCAAGTCCCGGACCAATTCTAATGTACAGGTCATGGAGCGGGGCCACGTCATTCCTCTGAGAGAGGATCCCTTCACCTTCTGACATTCTGTGATTTCATTCAGCAGGCTGTCACTGACCCCTGCTACTATTTGATAGGCCTCTTGCTGTGAGCTGGGGAAACTGAGGCAAGTACCAAACTTCAGATCTGGCCTTGTGGAGCTCAAGGTCTGGTTGGGAAGGAAAAAATGTGCATAGATCAAGAGACAAAAGAGATCCTTTGGTGGAAATGCAGAGATCATACTTCAGAAACCCAGAGAGCCTTTGTTTGGATCCTGGGCCCTTGGGCTTGGGGCAGCAGATAGTACAGATGTATAAAGCTTGGCTCTGAGGTTAAAGTGTCTGGCAACCCATCCCTGTTGTGTAACTGTGTCTGTTTCTTTACCAGGAAAAGGAGAACAATAATGGCTCTCCCCCTCCCCCAGTTCGCTAGTACTATTATAAGAATCAAATGAGTTAATGCACCTAATACAGCCAGAACAGGACCCAACATACAGTAAGAATTCCATGTATCTTGATCATTATATTATTATTGTTATTACTTATTATTAAAAAAAAAAAAATAGAGACCCACAAAGAGGGGTTTTCTAGCCTGAGGAGCTCAAGCTCAGGAACCAGACTGCCTGAGTTCAAATCTGAAGTTTGCTACTTGCTTACAAAGTAACTTACAAATTACTTACAAGTAACCTTGAATAAGTCACTTTGGCCTCTTGTGCCTCAGTTTCTTTATCTGGAAAATGGGGGATAATGCCAGCAACTACCTCACAGAATTGGGAAGATTGAGTTAAATCAAGGGAAGAGGTTAGAATAGCACCCTGCCCTTTGTCAGAGCTCAGTAAACATCAGCTCATGAGAAAGCAGGAATGTGATGCAATCTTACCAGTGTTTGGGGAAGGTAACTTGGAAGAGGAGTGGGAGCAGAGGCCATAGAATGGAAGAGCAGGCAGATCCGAGGATGGGGGTGGGGTGGGGTAGATTTCCAGGGCTCTGCCTCTGTTATCCAAAAAGCATCTGTCAATACCATACCATTCTGGGAGTCACACAGCAGGGGATATGGTGTCAGGTGAGTTGCTCTTATGGACAGCCCCTCAGGCAGGTGCTGGTGGGTTCCCTGAGCAGGTTTGGGGGTCCTCCATTAGTTGGTCACCTTCAGTAAGTCATCCTTGTGTGTCCTCAGTTGTGGGGAAGACTGGTAATACCCTGCCAAGTCCCCTTGGAGGTGGGAGCAGGGTTGCAAGAAGGGGAAGGAGAGCTTGCAGAAGGGAAGGGAGATTCTCAGATTCCAGAGGCTTTAAAGTCTGTCTTTGTTCTGAGGGTGAGAACACAGATTGTGCCCCGGTTGCCAGTAACTGCTCAGCTTCTGCATTTCCTTTCACGTAGGTGAGACTTTCAGTCCCAAAGAGGAGAGCCAGAGAGGGACACAGCCCTACTTCAAGGAACTCACCATCCCCCCACCAGTTGATGTGGGACACCACGCTCAGAAGCACTAATTGTGGGGCGCTTTATCATTTCCCAAGCACTATCAAGCCTTTGACCTCAGCCTTTGACCTCTGAGCCTCCTTAGCACCTTAAAGGCCCTCACTACCCCAACACTGTGCTCTGGGTTAGGGGAGTCTATCTCCTGCAGTAAGTGGATTACATAAATGATCCCAAGACTCCACCCATTTCTAGATCTGTGCTTTTTGCAGAATCACTTCGTAGCTCCTCCCTTCAGGAGGTGGAATCTATTTCCTCACCCTTGGAAACCTGGGTCGACCTTTGTGGCTTGCTTTAACTAACAGAAAGTGTGTGCAAGGAATGTTGTCCTAGTTCTGAGCTGAGGCTGCAAGAGAATTTTCCCTCCCTTTCCTGAAACCCTACCACTACCATGAGAACAAGTCACAAGCTAGATTGCCAGATGATGAGACCACATGTGGTGGAACCTACTCGCCCAGTCGTCCCTGCTCAGGCCCTTACACAACGGGCAGTACCCTGCCAAGATAACCAGAGCCACTTGCGAGCTGATACATGAGTGAGCCTAGCCAAGCCCAGCCCCCAGGTAGACTCAGAAAATAAAAAATAGTGTTGAAACCACTAATTTTGAGGTGAATCTGTCACAAAGCAACAGCTAACGGATCTACCTCCTGATCCCTATTGCCCACACGAATAACCGAGGACCACAGACAACTAGCGACTTGCTCAGTGCTACATAGCCAGCGCAGGGAGCGGGGGGCAAGGGGATAACCTTTAGGCAAACCTGGATCTTTGAGAACTGCTGCCTCTGGAATATGGACACAGACATTAGACTTTTTAAAAGTTCCTTTTGGTTAGCTTGGAAACACATCAACCTCATCTCCCCTTAAATTTGTTTTTCTTAACCCACTTGGACATTCACACAATGCTACACTCTCTCTCCTAAAAGTATTTGAAACCGTGGGGTAAGTTTCCTCGCCATTCTGTCCCTGAGTTGCCTTATCTGTAACCTGGGGATACTGCACTACCTCATTGGTTATGAGAATTATTAAATGAGTTAATATTTGGAAAGTGTCTAAAACAGGGCCCGACATCTAGCAAAGGTTGTAGAAGACAATAAAACGTGACTAGTAATAAACTATAGCAGTAGCAATTTTACTAGGGGCAACATTTTTATTTTGATCCCGAAAGCTGCATGTTTTTCACTTGGATCTGGTGACATCAGTATGAGCGTTGAGTCAGCTCCTGTGCCATAAGCTCTTCTCTCCAAGATGGCGTGGGAGACAACACCTCGTGGGTGGCAAACCAGTTTCTGAAAGCCAGACGTGCAGAAAAGCACATGCCTCCCTTCCTGAGAAGCACTTGTAGTTAGGCCATTATCACACATTTACCTCTTATCTCACGGACAGCATATTCTTGGTAGGTTGCATGTAGATAAAATCCTATAATAAATTTGTGTTAGAGCTCAACTGGGGATTCATTTTGCAAAGTGAAGAGGGCTTTTGTAAAGCAGATCGGTATCCCTTTGAGGGACATTCAAAATTTGGGCCAGAGATGGATCGAATTTCTTTGTGTCTAAAACAAATCTGCCACCCAGGGTTCCCTCAGGGGATTCTGGTCCTTCTCTCTTTCCAGCATCCCCCCCATAAGTTCCAGGGCTGCCTGCTGATGAGCCACAGTACAACCCCAAGAGTCCTCCTCTCACTTGGCTTCTTGCCCTTGGCTCTCCAGGGCTGGGACCTGTGCGATTCCCGGCTCCACCAACGACGTGAATCCCCTTGAAACCAGCAGGGGCAGAGCTGTTGTCTGTGGGGACTCTGATGTCACCCTGCTGGCAGTCTGGACATGCAGCCATGAAGCCCTCTGGCTTCTTCCCTAGTGGGTAACCACCTGCTTAGAATTTCCATCACCAAAAGGGACATCTAGGACAGCCCACGGTTCTAGCAGATGCCCACATTTGGTTCTGTGGGTTGGGTAAACATACAGAGGGGGTTAAAACTCAGTAGCTGATGATTCTGGCAAGCTGATGGAATGAGCATGAGTATGAAGAAAGGTTAACTTCTCAGCCTTCCTCAAACACTTGGCCCCAGTGTTGTCCTCTCCTTTGAACACACTATTCCCTTGACCTCTAATGCCCAGTGTTCCTCAGTACTCTTCTTCCAACTACCCCTACTCTGCAACACACAATGCCTGGTTAACTTCTATTCATCCTTTAAGACCCATTTCAGAGGTCTCGGTTCCACATGGCAGATAAAGCACACAATTACCTTCTCCATTAAAATAACAGAAAAAAAACTATTTTTAAAAGAAAAATAGGTTTTTATTGGCAAACTGGGAAAAAAAAAAAGTAAAATTCTTAGAATATCAAAAGCAGGTGATATCAAACAATAAAAGGGAGAAACAGTTCAAGATACCAGGGGGAGCCCAGGGCTTCTCCTGGGGAGCTCTGGGGGAAGATCCAAACAGGAATGGGCCATGAGGACAGTCATGGGAATACAGACAGCACTGCTTGGAACTGTGGAGACTTTGGGGTCTATCCTTGCCATCCTCAATAAATAATAGTCCAGGTTCAAGTCTGGAAAAATACTCTGGAAATAAAGTGCCCCAATCTGGGAAGGGCAACCACTAAAGGCATCAGGGCTTGAAAGGAACAGAAAAGAAAGGAGCTGAGTGACTCCGGTCCACTAGAACAGACAAAGAGCGGGGGACGGGGGGAGAGAAAAGGACATTGATATTCTGGAATCCCAAATTACCTGCCCACTTCCTGGTCACACTCCCTCTCCTGACCAGTCAGCCCTCAGGATCAGGGGAAAGGATTCCTAGGAGGCCATCTGACTCCACTTCCTAGGAAACACACACCACCAGCACCTTTACTAAGGTTTGTTCATTGTTCCATCCTGTACCCTCAGATACAGATGACTGAGTTCCTCACATTCCTCAGTTTCCAGTACATAATCATCATGGATCCATCCAAGTCCCTCTCATATTTTATCTGCCCATTCTTTTATCTTTGCTCCCCAATCTTATCCTCCCCCAGCCCACCCAGTCACTCACTGATCTGCTGACTGTCACTACACATTGGGGTACTTCTGGTATCTTCTAATCTCTTTCACTAAAAATGAGAAGCTGGTCTGTGCCCGCTGCAGGATAGGCTGAGATCTACTTCAGTCACAACACAAATTCTCAGTGGCTTCACACAACCCCAGCTGTTTTTCACTCTCACCACATGCCTCATGCAGGTCCATGGGGGCTCCGCTTAACACAGTCTGATACCCAAGCTGATGCAGCTTCCATCTCAACCAATGTTCCCGTGGTGGGAAGGACATGGCAAATCTGAGGCTCGCGCTCAAAGGTTCCATCCAGAAATGTGGAAGAAAAATACCGTTTCTGCTAATATTTCATAAAACAAGTCACATGGCCGTGCCTAACCGCACAGGGAATGTGGAAGGCAGATCTGCTGAGGACCCAGGCAGATGAGTAACTAGGTGTCTGTGAAAAGTCCTACTGTCCTCCATACCCACAGAACGGATTTCATAGCCACTGATGAATCATGGTTGTGAACCACAGCTCAGAAAACACTAGCTTGGGGGCACCTGGCTGGCTCAGTCCATGGCGTGTGTGACAGTGGAATTCCTTGCGGAATACAAGGTTAGAGAAGCAGACAGAAGCCAACTGTACCAGGAGCCCTATGTTGGGTGTAAAGATTACTTAAAAATAAAATCTAGGAACGGGACGCCTGGGTGGCTCAGTCGGGTAAGCATCTGCCTTTGGCTCAGGTCATGATCCCAGGGTCCTGGGATCAAGCCCCACATCTGGCTCCTTGCTCAGCGGGGAGCCTGGTTCTCCCTCTTCCTCTGCTGCTCCCCTTGCTTGTGCTCTCTCGCTCTTTGTCAAGTTAATAAATAAAACCTACATAAATAAATAAAATCTGGGATAGGGGAGGGGGAGAAAACACTAGTTTAAAGATTTCTTGAGGCGCCTGGGTGGCTCAGTGGGTTAAGCTGCTGCCTTCGGCTCAGGTCATGATCTCAGGGTCCTGGGATCGAGTTCCGCATCGGGCTCTCTGCTCAGCAGGGAGCCTGCTTCCTCCTCTCTCTCTCTCTCTCTCTGCCTGCCTCTCTGCCTACTTGTGATCTCTCTCTCTGTCAAATAAATAATCTTTAAAAAAAAAAAATTTCTTACGGTGACCAGCAATCTGGCCCTCTACACCTTCTCTCCACTGCCCCCAGCTCTGCCCCTGGGGACACTTAAAACACCTCTGCCCACTCTGCCTCAGAACATTCGTACTGAGAGATGGCATCTCCCTTGCCCAGGTGTTCCCCTATCCTGGCGTAATACTCTCAATTCCCTCAACTCCTCTTCCCAGGCTGAGACTTTCAGTTTCCTCTCCAACCTGGTCACTCTCCTCAGGCTCCACCCATTTGGCAATGTACCTTCTAATATGTCGCCTCAAAATGCAGTCTGAGCTGCTTGGCATTCAGCAATTCCCACTTACTCAGAGAAAAGAAGGCTGAGTCAGCTGAAGGAGAGGACTGACCATCAGAAGTATGCTTCGTTCAGCCAGTTATCTAATTTCCTCGTTCAGCAAATACTATTGATAATTATATTCCCAGTGGGAGGCCAAATGGAAATCCGATCAGATTATTTTCTAGCTTAAAAATCCTAGGATGGCTTCCCATCCTAGGGGATTGTTAAGGGGATTACTGAAAATTAGTATAAAATAAGTAAATTAGCAGGACACCTGGGTGGCTCAGTTAAGCATCTGCTTTTGGCTCAGGTTATGATCCCAGGGCCCTGGGATCAAGCCCCACATTGGGCTCCCTGTTTGGCAGGGAGTCTGCTTCTGCCTCTCCTCCCCATTTGTGCTCTCTCTTGCTATCTCTATCTCTCTGTCTCTCTCTCTCTCTCAAATAAATAAAATCTTTTTAAAAAATGAGTAAATTATCTATGGAAGAAAGTTACCTTAGGAAAACCATTGGTGAGATAAGGACATCCCCATATTTTACCTAAAAGCTGAAATGTACACAAGGTCATATCCACAATTAGACAATCATTGCTTCCCTAACAAATTATGTATCAAAATATGTGTTGTGAAAGTTGTTTTTTGACTAAAAGAATAAAAGACCAAAAAAAAAAAAAGAAGAATTACTTTAGTGGTCTAAGCTTGTTTCTTGATCTATAAAATGGAACTATAAAGAGTACCTACCTATCCCTCAGGGGTTTTGTGAGGGTAAGAAACAATGATGCCTATAAAGCAATGCTTAGCATCGGTCTGGGACAGACACCTGCTCAACACGCAAGACCCATTACTGCCACTGCTATTACGAATAAGGCGGCAAGAGTAGCCACAGTCCAGCCTGGGCAGCAGGGCCCATGGCAGCGATGTGTTGGGAGGTGAAGAACGCCCATAGGGACAAAAAGGAGGTTGGCAGAAGACAGAGTGGTGATTTGAGTTAGCCATCGGGGTTCTGCCTGCCCCCCTTGCCCTCCTCTAAAGACCCTCAAATCCTGAGCCCTTCTAATCCAAAGTTTTTGGTGGGGTTTTTTTTTCTAAAGGTTTTTAACTTGGGGTTTGCGGATGATCTTTAGGGAGTGCCCAAACCCCTGAGACTGTGTGTAAAAAGCATTTTTCCCAAGAATGCCAAAGCTTTTACCAGTCTCTCAGACAGATTTATGACTCCTGCCCCTCACAAGGTGAAAACCACAGACTCAAGCCATCTCTCCAATGTGACCCTACAGCTGCCCCAACACTTGGTCCTCTGTGAAGGATGGGCTAGTGGAGGCCACACAGAAAGGGGAAGCCACAGGAAGACTGAGGCAACACTGCTAAGCTACCAGGTCTCCAGATAGAGCCCCTCCCACAGCCCATATTAAGCCACATTTGGCACTCTTTTTTTTTTAGATTATTTATTTATTTATTTATTTGACAGAGAGAAATCACAAGTAGATGGAGAGGCAGGCAGAGAGAGAAAGAGGGAAGCAGGCTCCCTACTGAGCAGAGAGCCCGATGCGGAACTCGATCCCAGGACCCTGAGATCATGACCTGAGCCGAAGGCAGCGGCTTAACCCACTGAGCCACCCAGGCGCCCCACACATTTGGCACTCTTATACTTCAGGAGCTGGTTTTCTACCCTCTATTTTTTGGTCATCATGTGCACAAAATTGGATTAATCATAATCCTTTTTTTATGACACATTTTAATCATTTTTATCATGTGCAACATACTTTTATAAATAGCTTTTTACTAATTTAATTGACAATAACCTAATCTAACTATGTTTTCTCCAGCTCCATCCTGTCCCCCTACCTGTGGGAACCATTATCCTGAATGCAACAGTGAGAACCCTTCCGTCCTTTTTACACAGTTTCATGGCGTATGTGTTCATTAAAAATGTTTTTAAATTCTTAGTTGCGTTTAATTCTAAAACATGAGATAAATACAAATTAAAACCACAATGAGATACTCAGACACACCCCCTGGAATATAGTTTTAAAAACTTACAATACCAAGTATTAGCAAGGATGTGGAACAAAGCATTCTTTTGTTTGAATCACCATGATCTTTGTAAGGAATCTTGGCTTTGAGAGAGCTCAAATTCTAGGTTTTAGGCTACTCTGGCCATGAAATCAAACCAGACACAGGTAACCACTTAGGCCAGTTATAGACCATTAGTAAAGCAGTAGGTTTACTTATTCACCATAAGTAAACAGTAAAGAAAGTGACCTTGGGAGCCATCAGGGGAGCTTCAGACTTTAAATGGCACATTAGGACTTCTAGAATAGGCTAAATTATAGTGATAGGAAGCAGTGATTTCCTGGGACCAAGGATGGGGGAAGGGGGAAGTTCAAAGGAATATAAGGAATCTTTTTTTTTTAAAGACTTTATTTATTTATTTGACAGAGAGAGAGACACAGCAGAGAGAGGGAACACAGCAGAGGGAGTGGGAGAGGGAGAAGCAGGCTCCCCAAGAAACAGGGAGCCCAACACAGGACTTGATCCCATGACTCTGGGATCATGACCTGAGCTGAAAGCACACACAACTGACTGAGCTACCCAGGTGTCCCAGGGAAGTTTTTTAGAAGACAGAATTATTTTCTATATTTTGATAGTGATGGTGATTATATTATTTTCAGATTTTATTTATTTATTTATTTGACAGGCAGAGAGAGGGGGAAGAAGGCTCCCTGTTGAGCAGAGATCCCCATGAGGGACTCTATCCCAGGACCCTGGGATCATGACCTGAGCCTAAGGCAGAGACTTTAACCCACTGAGCCACCCAGGTGTCCTGGTGATATTTTAATTGTCAAAATTCATTAAACAGTACATTTAAAATTGATTATATTGTATGTAAATAATAACAAATTCTTATAAGTTTTTCTTTTTTTTTTTTTAGGGGCATCATGCTACATTTAATCTTTTAGGACTGAACTTTTTTTCATTTAATATTATAAAGATTTATCCATATTGTTATGTGTCACTGGGTCTCATCTGACAGTCATATAATCTCCCATTGTGTGAATATTCCAGTTAATTTGTCCACTCTGCTGCTCATGGCCATTTGCATTTCCTTTTGGGATTGCTATGAACACTCTTGTACAGATCTTCTGGTGTCCTTCTGGATTTATCCCCAGTATTGGAATAACTGGGCTGTAGGGTAAGTAAATGTTCAATCATAGGAGATAATTAACTATTTTCAAAACTAGTTCTTTGCTTTTCCAACCTGAGTCAGTCTGTCCCCAGATGGACTGGGACCCCAGGGGCAGGAGACCCAATCTCTTCTTGAATTAGCACTGCTTAGCATTCTGTCAGCACCAGGCTGGATACCCGGGAGGCCAAGGGCAGAAACCCAGGGACCCGACGCCTCCCAGCCTCAGCCAGTACTGCGAGTAAACAGCGGGCAGGGGCCACACACCACAGATGGAGGCTAATTAGAGTCCTACTCCCTGGAGCTCCATCTTCCTAGTTCCACTTGACTTTGAGTCTGAAAGATCTTTCAGGGCCCTCAGTTACAATGCAAGTCCCAAGAGGAGAAAAGGCTTAACCTTATCCAAAATCCTTCTCAGCTGACACCTCTAATACCAAAACAACGATCAGCAGGAAAGGCATAAAGAACAAAATGAGTGACAGAAAGAGGAAGAGGAGGGATAAAGAAAGTGGGAGGCACCAAGAACATGAGTATTCTAAAATTATGCTCCCTTTTCTGCCAAAAGACCAGTTTTTCAGAAAAAAAAATTTTAATTAAAAAAAGCAGTATTTTGCAAGTGATCATAAGCAATTTTTAATATCCCTGCCATTGAGGGATTACCTTCCTTATGCTGAGTTACAAAGACAACATAATTAGCATGCAGTCAGCAATGAAGTAATATTGCTGACCTTTAATATAACCTTCACATCCGTGAATATAACCTTCACATCCGTGAGGAAGGGCGGCCCTGTGCTGCTGGGGAAGAGCTCTGAGGGATTTGGGGCTGGGCCAAACCACTGGAAGCAGAGCTCAGCCACAGATCAGGAATTTAAAAAAAAAAAAAAAAGCATAACATAACAGAAAAAGATATCAAGAGATGCCTGCCTACGAGCTCAGAAAGCAAAAGGAGGAGAGTTCCTGTGAAGGAGGAAGAGGAGTCTCACGGCCCACAGTCCCATATACCACTCCACCTCTAACAGCTCCCTGGCTATCTGTCAGATGGGAGCTCCAGAAACGCTTGCTACATGAATGAACAGGGCAGAAACACACAGCAGAGGATCACAGCCCTGGGGCGGCAGCAGCTTCCCCAGCCACACAGGGCAGCAGAGCTGTGGACCACAGAAGGAATTGGCAGCTCGGGAGAGCTTTCTTGGTGCATGTAAGCAGATTATCATGATTGGTTTACCATTGAGAGTTTCTAGTTCCTTAAATTAGATCATGGGCCAGCTGTACTATGGAACTACAGAGGTCTGTTTGGGCCCATCGGTTGCTGAAGACTGATCACACACAGAAGTCACTTCCAGTGTGAGAGGTGCTCTGTAACCAGAGGTCTGCCACCAAGCTGAGTTCCTGGGCGTTGGGCCCTAGGAGCGGGTGCTCAGTAACAGGAGCTGGGACAAATGGCACTAAGAGTACTCGCACTGACAGGAGGCCCCAACTACAGCCTCAGCTCAATGGAGCTTCAACAGTTTTATTGGCTAAATGCTTCTTCCCCAGTCTACAGCTGAAAGTGTAGGCCTGCTCACTGCCTCCTCCCCTAAGCTCTTAATGGAGCAGGAACTTTTAGCATAGGCTTAGAAATGGGGGGAGGTATAATAAGGGAGTTAGGAACCTGCTCATGTGCCACAACTGGACAGCAGGACAGAAAAACTCCTATTTTCTAATGCTGAAAACTGTCTATAGAAAGACTTGAACAGGATGGAGACAGGACCCAGAGTGCATCTTTGCCACTGGTCTCAGTTTCTGGTGCCTCCATGGGAGTATACCCTTTACCTTCCTACACCGGGACTTGGGGAACAGGGTGATGCTATGTCAGTCTACACATTTTGCAAAAGTACATGGGCCCAAAATTGGCCAAGAGGTTTGGGATTACCAGCTCCCCAACCTGACAGGATGGGAAGAAAGAAAATGTGTCCATGAAAAGCTTTCGGAAGTGACTCAGGTCTTCCACCTGAACCTTGATGCTGTACTGATTGGCCAGGAACTCAACGGTGCCTTGCACTACATATTCGTTCTGTAAGTGCGAGAGCGAGCAGGTAGAATAGACAACATGGCCTCCTGGCTTGGTGGCAAGCAGTCCAGCCCTGAAACCAGAAACAGAGAAAAGCAGAGACTACTGAGCTTCTCAGAAGCAGAAGGACAACAGGGGGAGCTGGAAGCATGGATAGCGGAGTCTACTGAGGGATGGGCAGCTGTGTTAGCTTCTCAAGTCCCTTCCACAGAGATACCACCAGAAGAGTCTTTCTCAAAGCAGAGAGCAACCCAGCCTTACTCCATGGGCTCTCCTCTGGAAGCAATCCCCTGAACTCTGACTCTGGTTATGGTCCAAACTCCTTCTTTTTTTTTTTTTTTTTTGAGATTTATTTATTTATTTGTTAGAGAGAGCGAGTGAGCACACAAACAAGGGGAGTGGCAGGCAGAGGGAGAAGTAGGCTTCCCGTCAAGCCAGCAGCCTGATGTGGCACTCAATCTCAGGACCCTGGGATCATGCCCTGAGCCAAAGGCAGATGCCCAACTGACTGAGCCACCCAGGTGTCCCTATGGTCCAAACTCTGATGCTAGTTATGCACTGAGCCCTTACCAGCCCTACAGACCCTTGACGTTAGTCACTTTTTCAAGCTTTCAAGCTTGTGCTACTCACTGGGAATGGGACTAGCATGGAGGTAAGGTAACGTAGTGAATTTGTGCAACCAACCCCATGTGTGTCCTACCGCATAGGCTTTTCATGCTCCAAAGGACCCTCCTATCATGTCTGTCTCTTCCAGGTATTCTTCAGT
This sequence comes from Mustela putorius furo, assembly GCF_011764305.1. NCBI lineage: Eukaryota > Metazoa > Chordata > Mammalia > Carnivora > Mustelidae > Mustela > Mustela putorius. The sequence goes on along the minus strand of NW_025422005.1, from coordinate 36,167,885 downwards.
CAGAAGGCCCTTCTGTGGGTGATGGTTGTGGCAAGAACTTCCAATCCCCCAGGTGACCAGCCCCCCGGAGCACTGTGGCACAAAGTCCCGAGTTTCTGTAAATCTGTTACTCACGCGAGCAGCTGCAACTGAAGCATAGGCAACATCTGCCGCTCCTTCTTCCTCGACCGCTGAAAGATATTGTTCTCCTCCTCATGAAGGGAGTGGCGGTCTGTGGTACAGGGCACATCCACCAGCACCTGCCCAGCAGTACAGGGTATAGTATTAGAGTATTAGAGTATTAGTACAGTATTAGAGCTCCTTATAGGCTCCCTCCCCTAGGCCCTGCCCTGAGAGGCTTCCCACAGTGCTCTCTCTGCCCATCCTTCCGTTGCAGAGTAACCGACAAAGCTTCTCATTTTCACCTGGTAGACAGCTGTGAAATAATGAGTGAGAAAACAGTATATTTAGGTCTACTCATGGCTGGTCAAAAAGAAAAACCAATACCCAAATAACTATAATTAAATAACTGATATTGATCTAGAAAGACGGCTTCCATTTTCTTTCCAAGATTTTATTTTTAAGTAACCACTACCACCAACATGGGGCTCGAACCTACAACACTTGAAATCAAGAATCCTGTGTTCCAGGGTGCCTGGGTAGCTCAGAAAGCTTCTGCCTTCAGCTCAGCTCAGGGTCCTGGGATCAAGCCCCACATCAGGCTCCTTGCTCATGGGGGGAAGCCTGCTTCTCCCTCTCCCACTCCCCCCACTTGTGTTCCCTCTCTCTCTCTCTCTCTCTCTGTCAAATAAATAAATAAATAAATAAATAAATAAAAATGCTGTGTTCTATCAACTGAGCCAGCCAGGTGCTCCTAGAAAGAAGTCTTTCATGCTTTAGGGCTCTTTCCTTGCCTCTGTCCTTAGCTATTTGAATGAAACATCCTATTTACAGGTGATAGAATGCCCAGAAGGTAGCTGATAGATTGAATAACAGGATCAGGATTCAAAATTATTTTTTTGCTGAAACATATCCAATGTGGAAAAGCTTTAAAGTAATAAATATAAAATAATTCATGCATTCATTATGAGCCTATACTCTGTGCTAGGCACAAGAGACGAAAACAAAAATTAAGACAAAAGAAAAAGTCCTATATTTACATTTCCAAAAAAATCAGCTATGGAAGACATCTGTGCATTTTAGTAAAGCAGAAACACAGGCAAGAAGCAGGCCTCAGGGTTGCTGGGGGATTGGTGGGGGAGGGATGGGGTGGCTGGGTTATGGACATTGGGGAAGGTATGTGCTATGGTGAGTGCTGTGAAATGTGTAAGCCTGAGGATTCACAAACCCGTACCCCTGGGGCAAATAATTCATTATATGTTAATTTAAAAAAAAAAAAGAAGAAGAAGCAGGACTCTTAAGCCTAGCCAAGATTCTATAAACTTGGTCTTTCAATTTCTTAGAGTGGTTGAACCAGAATGGTGAGAACTGGACAGATTAGATCAACGAGTCAGATGATAACAGAGAGACAATAGCTATATATTTTTTATATTTTTAGAAGTATATGTTTTAATAAATACCTTTAGAATATGCCAATTAAAAGAAAAGGCAAATAACTTTAAAACAGGAAATGAGGGACGCCTGGGTGGCTCAGTGGGTTAAGCCGCTGCTTTCGGCTCAGGTCATGATCTCAGGGTCCTGGGATCGAGTCCCGCATCGGGCTCTCTGCTCAGCAGGGAGCCCGCTTCCTCCTCTCTCTCTCTGCCTGCCTCTCTGCCTACTTGTAATCTCTCTCTGTCAAATAAATAAATAAAATCTTTAAAAAAATAAATAAATAAATAAAAAATAAAACAGGAAATGACTTTCAACATCATTCATAATAAGAGAATGTAAATTAGATGCTTATCAGTTTGGCAAAACCCAAAACATCTAGTAACACGAGTGGTGACAGGATTTGAGAACACGGTACTCTTCCGCATTACCAGTAGAAATGAAGCCGATGTAACCTCCACAGAGAGTTAAGATTTAGTACCCTCTGTCCAATCTTAGATGCATATAAACTTATCTAGCAATGATACTTAAAAAACATAAAACTGAAAAGGATTGAACCCCAGGGTACATTATTAAATGAAAAAACTACAAATACCAAACAGTGAGAATAATATACCACCACTCCTTTTTTCGAAAATACACACACATTGGGGCACCTGGGTGGCTCAGTCAGTTGGGCATCCAACTTTTGATTTTGGCTCAGGCCATGATCTCAAGGTCATGAGATTAAGCCCTACATCAGGTTCTGGGCTGAGTGTGAAATCTGCTTGAGATTCTCTCTCTCCCTCTGCCCCTCGCCCTGCTCACATGCACACATGCATACGCTGTTAAAAAAAAAAAAAGAACCACACAGATTTGTATTTGTGTATCCACAAAGGATACATCTTAAAGGATACAGAAGAAAATATGAATAATGGTCATCTGTAGGGAGAGGAAGAAGACAGCCCTGAGACAGGAGTAAAAGTGAAGGATACCTCTCACTAAATACCCTTTTGTACCTTCTGAATTTTGCACCATGTGCTATATTAATATTCAAAAATAAATTAGCTTATTCATACTCATTTTAATCAGAGTTTCTGAGCAACCAAGTGAGTTGAGAGTCTAATAACTCTTTTCCCAATCAATCAGGTTCAACCTCTTTCCTGCTAATTATCTCTAATGAAGATATTACCAACAACTGTGCAGATAGCTGTGTTCTCCCAATCACCCATGGAGAGCGGGCCAGGTCCAGAAATGGCTCTCCATCCTCAAATATGGAGGACTGGACCCTCCCTGCTGAGGGTCTGGAGCTGGAATGGGGAGACCAGATTTGGCCAGATGGATGTCTCAGGTCAGGAATCACTCACCCGATCATAGGTGTCCCCTTCCAGTTCTCCCCACTTCCTGCCATCCCATGAGGTGACTCGAACTCGATTTCTATCCCTGATATTTTGAGGCACATAGCTGTGAAGGACCCTCTGAAGTCTGCCTGTTCGAGAAGTGGACAGATCATTGGCAGCGAGATTGCCTGTGGGAATATAAATTTTAGCATTGTTTTTCCTAATTCTGGAAAAAAATGTCATTGGAACCTTGATAGGGATTGCACTGAATCTTTAAGTGGTTGTGGGTAGTAGGGATAGTTTATACCTGTGAGAATAAAGAACAAACAAAACATCCTACCAGCAATGGTGCTAATGGAGAGTCAGACCAATTCTTGGGAATAGCCAATCAATGCAGACCCCAGAGGCAGAGGCAAGTGGAGTAGAAATATTTATTATGTATACAGCACAGTACTAGACACTCTTGAGTAGGAGCTGCAAAGGCAATCACAAACCCAGGCCAGAAAGGATATGTAAATAAATAAATAAAGCAGACCAAGTATGAATATTTCTAAGTAAGTATGCCCTCTCCTGCTTTTCTGAAATGTGTCTCTCTCTTCATCTTTGGCAGATACTACACACTTACCAAAATTTATTTTCCTCATTCTTTAGTATTAGAACTCCCAATTTTATCTGAGGGAAAGGGGAGCAATGTGCCCTATTTCTCAGCCTCCTTCTATAACTAAGTTAGGACTAAGTCAATGAATTATAGGCATAATTATGGTGTGGGACTTATGGGAAGATGTTTAAAAGAAGCTAACACTATTTGGTGTGCCCCTTTTACCACATCTTTTCTTCCTGCCTTGAATCTGAATGTGATAACTGGAGTTCTAGCAACCATCCTGGACCATGAAGCAATCCTGAGAAGGGAAGCCAGAAATAAAATAGGCTGCAAAAAGAAAGAGGGAGCCCAAGTCCCTGATGATTGTGGAGACACCATACCACCCCTGGATTGCCTATGTCCCAGCTCTCTAACATAAGAGAGAAAAACTTTTCTTCTTTAAGCCAGTCATTTTCTATTGTATATGACCAAACCTAATCCTAACTGATTCACCATCTATCTTTCACTTTCACTTTCCCTTTTGTGACAAACACAAAGTTCAAGAAATAGTTCAATTTGCTCTTGGCTCTCCTGTAAGAATAAACATTACCACAAGCTTGATGATAAATGGTGATTGATACCTGGCCTCAGAGTCAAGAAGTGAAAGGGAAAAGTCAGAAACAATGATGAAAACCTAGAGTACATACCTTATACCTTATGGGAGCGATCACTACCATGAATGAGCTTAGTGTTCCCACAAAGGCATAGAGTCTCAATTTTTGAGGGCACTTAAAGAGGTAGAAATTGGATTCTCTGCTCAGGAGGAATTTGCAGAAAGACATGAACCAAGAACAGAAAAGCTGGGTTCCAGTTCGGGCTTTATCTCCAACTTGGATAAAAGTTAAATTATTTACTCTCCTCAGGATTCAACTTCCCCTTCCCTAAAATAGGAGGGGGGCTAAACTAGAGAAACTCCAAGTTTCCTTCTTCCACTGGGATGAAGGACTCCCTTGGATAAGGAGTTGGGATGGGAACAAGGTGCTGGTAATTTAGTACACCTTAGAAGAACAACTCTCAATGACTTCTCCTCAGCCCTTCTCCTTCCTCTTAGTGCAAGTTCCTCCTCTTCCAAGTAACCCCACCTTACTCATCCCCTTTCTCAAGGATTCCCGCAGCACTCAGGCAGATCAGCACAGCCTGGCACAGAGGCTGGAACCTCCTGCACTGGACTCATTAAACCGTATCAACACTATTTCTCCTCTCCCTCTGCACTTCCAGAAGGTAAGATCAAATGTGGTACCTTGCAATCACCCACAGGGCTGACCATGAGGCTGGAAGCCAACCCTAACTGTGCAAGTTGGCTGACGAAAACTAGAAGAGAAGGGGTCAGCACCCCCAAAAAAAGCTAGGGCATAAGGCAAGAGGAGCCTGGCTGACCTCCAGCATGAGTGGAAAAACAACAGCCCCTGTCTGGATATTTCTCAGGTCTCCATGGAAAAAACACTGTTTTTTAAAAAATGGGATGTCGGGACGCCTGGGTGGCTCAGTTGGTTGGGCAGCTGCCTTCGGCTCAGGTCATGATCCCAGCGTCCTGGGATCGAGTCCCACATCGGGCTCCTTGCTCCGCAGGGAGCCTGCTTCTCCCTCTGACTCTGCCTTCCACTCTGTCTGCCTGTGCTCGCTCTCGCTCGCTCTCTCTCTGACAAATAAATAAAATCTTTAAAAAAAAATAAATAAATAAAAATTAAAAAATAAAAAAATAAAAAATGGGATGTCAGGGTGCCTGGGTGGCTGAGTGGGTTAAGCCTCTGCCTTCAGCTCAGGCCATGATCTCAGGGTCCTGGGATTGAGCCCCACACCAGGCTCTCTGCTCAGTGGGGAGCCTGCTTCCCCCTCTCTCTCTGCCTGCCTCTCTGCCTACTTGTGATCTCTGTCTGTCAAATAAATAAGTCTTTTTTAAAAAATAAATAAATAAAGGTGGGATGTCAGCCAGTAGATAGCTGAAAAGAACACTTCCAGTGCACATGGCCTGAGCCGGGGGCTGCATTTTGAGATGAATAAGACTTGGGCCTGTCGCCCAGGAGTTCATTCTTGAAGAGGGAGAAGATGCATACCAGGTAAAGTTCTGATGCAAGGCTAACAGTGCTAACAGTTGCAAGGGTGACACCCACTGCACTGGAGCATAAGGAGACAGGCATCACTTTGCAGAGGTCAGGAGGGAAGACTTCCAGGAGGTGGCACACTTGAGCTGAGACTTGAAAGCTCAAAGGCTACAGGCAGGCTAGCTGGGATAGGGTGGAGGGTATTCTAGACAGAAAATGTAACGAACAAAAGATGGAGGCTGATTCAAATCACACCGAGTAGCAGAATGTGGCTGGAGCACATTCTGGGGAAGAATGACCTAACGCTATAAAGGGACGCTGAAGCCAGATCTTACTGCTTTCGTTGACAGATGAAGGAGATGAACTTAATCTTAGAGACCAAAGTAAACAGATACAGAGGAATGAAGGTGTCATGTGTAGATTGATCAGGGCCCTGCTTGAATCTGCCTTCAGAGACCTTGCTCCGCTCAGCAACCTTTCTTGGCCAACTGACAGAGGAAAAGAGGAGAAAACTGCAAACAAAAATACACCACCTTAGCAAGCAAGCACTATACCCTCTTTGACCCTGGGACTAGAGCCCAGCCTATTCGGGAGGTCCCTGGCTGGGTGAGGTAGGGACCCCTCCCACCCCAAGGCACCAGCCCTCTGACTTACGGCAACAGCCAGTCTGAAGCAGTGCTAGTGTCTTTCCCCCGGGCGCTGCACATAGGTCAAGCACAGTGTCGCCGGGCTGGAGGCCAAGGGCCAGGACAGGCAGCAAGGAAGCAGCATCCATCAGATAGTAGTCCATGACACCCAGGCTGCCAAGCCTAGAAGAGAGGAGACCACCTGAGAGTCTAATACCAAGTCAGGAGACCCAGTGGAAGTCAAGGCCACCAAGTCCATGCCCTTAGGGGCTACTGAGTTCTACTCCGCAAAAATTCATTTCTCAGACCCACTCTCTCACTCATTCATCCCCACTGCAGCCAGAGGGACCCTGAAAACACAGATCGAGGGGTGTCTGGCTGGCTCAGGCAGTAGAGCATGCAACTCGATCTCAGGGTTGTGGAGTTTTTTGTTGTTTTAAGTATTTTATTTATTTATTAGAGAGAAATAGAGAGTGCATGGCATGTATTAGGGTGTTGGGGGGAGAAGCAAGGTGGGAGGGAGAGGGACAAGCTGACTGGTGCTGAGTGCAGAGCCAGATGTGGGGCCCAATACCAGGACCCCAAGAAGCCAAGAGCCAGTGGCCCAACCAACTGAGCAACCGAGGTACTTCTGGGGTTGTCGGTTTGAGCCCCGCACTGGGTACAGAGATCACTTAAAAATAAAATCTTTAGGGGCGCCTGGGTGGCTCAGTGGGTTGAGCCTCTGCCTTCCGCTCGGGTCATGATCCCAGGGGCCTGGGATCGAGTCCCGCATGGGGCTCTCTGATCAGCGGGGAGCCTGCTTCTCCTCATCTCTCTCTCTGTCTATCTCTCTGCCTATTTGTGATCTCTCTCTCTGTCAAATAAATAAATAAAATCTTTAAAAAAATAAAATAAAATAAAAAAAATAAAATCTTTAAAAAAACCCCAAAAAACAAAAACCAACCCACAGATCAATTTACTCCAATCCAGCCAAGCTAGCCATCTTGCCCTGCCTTAATTAAGCCAGGCATACTCCAGTCTAAGGCTTTTATAGCTGCTCTACTTTCTGCCCGCAAAACTCTTCCCAAACAGCCCTGATTTGATTCCTCATTTTTTTCAGTCTCTCCTTAAAGTTACTCCACAAAAGTTATCTCATCAGAGAGGCACTGGCATTCCTTGACTACTCTATCTAAAAATAGCACCCCTTACTCCCATTACCTCTCTATGTGACAGTACTTTTCTCTGAAGCACTTGTTGTTCACTTTACCTATACAGATGTGTGTGTGTGTGTGTGTGCACTCTCCTCCCTCTCCCTCTTTAGAATGAAGGCAGAGACTTTGTTCACTATAATAACCCCAGCACATGAAACGCCACCTGGCATATAGGAGGAACTCAGTCTTATTGGATCACATATTAAAACACAAAATGCTTCATGGGTTTAGAGAAGAAGGCCATCAACTGTGCCTCTCACAGTTACCTGAGTCAGGCCTGATGAAGAAATAAGCCCTCATTAGGTAAGAAAGGGGAAGAAGGGAGGAAGGGAGGAAGAAACAAGAGCATTCCAAGAGCAGAAAGAAGAAAAACAAGCAAAGGCATGGAAGGAGGCAAACTCATCAAACTCATCAAAAACGATGAGAAATCTGGTGTAGTAGAAATACAAGGTGAGGGGCGCCTGGGTGGCTCAGTGGGTTAAGCCGCTGCCTTCGGCTCAGGTCATGATCTCAGGGTGCTGGGATCGAGTCCCACATCGGGCTCTCTGCTCAGCGGGGAGCCTGCTTCCCTCTGTCTCTCTCTGTCTGCCTCTCCATCTACTTGTGATTTCTCTCTGTCAAATAAATAAATAAATAAATAAATAAAATCTTTAAAAAAAAAAAAAAGAAAGAAATACAAGGTGAAAGAAATTGAAGTTGAAAAACAGAGGCCAGGTTATAAAATGCCTTAAACCCTATTTTAAGGAGTCTGGACTGTAACAGGCAGGCAATTACCAAAGTCTGTAAAGAAAGGGACATGATCATCTGAATAGAGTTTTAGAAAGCTAGGCAGACTAGAAAGAACAAATTAGAAATAGACACCAGTGAGAAGGCTGTGATAAGAGTCCAAGGCATGAAGACAGGCAGGAACCATATGAGTAGAGACAGAAGGACAACAGATAGCAACCTAATGGTCACAGGACTCCTCACTCCCAGGCGGGTTGTCATAAGTCACTCTCCTGCCTGAGACACAGCTCAGCCACTGGAGACAGATTCAAGGAGACAGAAACCTGCCCTGACAGGAAGGCTCTGGAAGAAAAATGCTACAAGACAAGAGATACAGCACCACTGAGGGTCCACTATAAGAGCTACGTCCCCAGGCTTGAGGTTGTGACACCTTCACAAGTAAGCTCAGACTATGATGGGATATTTTCAAAGTCAAATCACACTTGGATTGTCCCTGAAACTGTGTGCCTCATGCCTCATGGAAGAGAATGATAAGAAATCTGAGAAAAGCACAAAATTCCTGTCATACTAGCACAGGTCTAAGAAACCTATTCTTATTAGTTCCTTCCTTTTGGAAGCATCACTCAACCTTTTTTTGGTTCACAGACAATTTTGAAATCTGCTGAAAGCTAAAGTCCCTCTTTCCAAAAAAAAGGGGGGGGGGCACAACACTTTTTCAGGAAATTCTTGGACTCCCTAAATACATCTTTGACCTCCTAAGAGATTAGGGCTCCCTTGATTTATACGGAGCCTATCAAGACAAGAAGGAAACCCAAACCTCTCTGGGTAAAAGCCAAGCACCTCAGGCAACTTGGTAAACCACAGGTGCTGTGTCCATGGTTCTGCCTAAAATCGATGCCTCCAAACTGATCTCCAATCCTGCCCCAATCTCTCTCCCTCTCACTTCAATTTAGTAACATGATTTTCCTGAAGCATAACTTTGATGAGAATACCAGCAACAAGAGGTACTGTTTTTGAGTGCTATACTGTAGGTGCTGTACTAGTGTCTCAGATCCATCACTTAACTTAGTCCTCACTAGGAACCTGCGAGGCAGAAGAACACAGATTCCAGAGCCAGACCATCTGAATCTCAAATCCAACCCAGCTGCTCAACAACTGTGTGCCTTCAGCAAATTATTCAACTTCTCTGTGCAGCAATGTCCTCATCTGTAATAAGAGTGCCTACCAGGGGCGCCTGGGTGGCTCAGTGGGTTAAAGCCTCTGCCTTCGGCTCAGGTCATGATCTCAGGGTCCTGGGATTGAGCCCCGTGTCGGGCTCTCTGCTCAGTGGGGAGCCTGCTTCCTCCTCTCTCTCTGACTGCCTCTCTGCCTACTTGTGATCTCTCTCTGTTAGATCAATAAATAAAATCTTAAAAAAAAAAAAAAGGGTGCCTACCAGATAAGATTATTGTGAGGTTTAAAGGAATTAATAGAAGTTAAGTGCTTAGAACAGTAGCCAAATATGAGCTAGAGTATCGGTGCCATTATTTTCCAGATGAGTTTCCAGTAAGGAAACCAAGAGTCAGTTATCCAAAGCTACATGTCTAATAAGTGATGAAGGCAAATCCCAAATCTAGGTTTTCCTGACTCCAAAGTCTATGCTTATAACCACTGTACATTATTTCCTTTCCCCTACTCAGAAACCCTTTCTAGTGGTTCTCTAGAACAGATCTTGGCAATTTACCACAACATGGACTATAGGGTACATGGTCTGAAGCCATCCAGCCCTGGAAAGTCCAGCCATTTAGAAGCAACCCTGGGCCATCAAAATCCTCTTCTTCCAGGCATGTGCACCCCAAAGTTTATAGCGGCAATGTCCACAACAGCCAAACTATGGAAAGAGCCTAGATGTCCATCAACAGATGAATGGATATAGAAGATATGGTATATATATACAATGGAATATTATGCAGTCATCAAAAGATTGAAATCTTGTCATTTGCAGTGACATGAATGGAACTAGAGGGTACTACGCTAAGTGAAATAAATCAATCAGAGAAAGAAAATCATCACATGATTTCACTGATTTGTGAAATTTGAGAAAAGAAGCAGAGGATCATGGGGGAAGAGAGGAAAAAATGAAATGGGAAGAAACCAGAGAGGGAGACAGACCACAACAGACTCTTAATTGCAGGAAACAAACTGAAGGTTGCTGGAGTGGAGGAGAGTGGGAGGGATGGGGTGACTGGGTGATGGATTCTGGGGAGGGTATGTGCTACGGTGAGCACTGTGAATTGTGTAAGACTGATGAATTACAGACCTGTACCCCTGAGATAAGTAATTCATTATATGTTAACAATAATAAAAAAATTCCCCTTCTCTCAACCTGTAGCTTCCTAGCATTCAAGATTCCCACACATGCCCCCCCACCACATACTCTTCTACCCTTACCTCCTAGTTTTCCTAAGCATGCAGCCTTCCCTCCAGCCAGTAACTAGAACCATTGCAAAACCTTCCTAATTTACATCCCCATTTCATATGTCATTCACGGACTTGCCCCTCTCCAATCAGTTTTCCACACAGCAGTCAGAATTTTTAAAAAATCCAAATCTGAGCATGTCATTCCCCACCTTAAAACTTTTCATGGCTGGGGCGCCTGGGTGGCTCAGTGGGTTAGAGCCTCTGCCTTTGGCTCAGGTCATGATCCCAGGGTCCTGGGATCGAGCCCCGCATCGGGCTCTCTGCTCAGTGCAGAGCCTGCTTCTCTCTCTCTCTCTCTGCCTGCCTCTCTGCCTACTTGTGTTCTATGTCTGTCAAATAAATGAATAAAATCTTTAAAAAAGAAACCTTTTCATGGCTCCTCCTTTCTTTTAGAGAAAAAGTACGAAATCCCAAATGGCCTAGAAGACCTACAAAGCCTGGCTTTTGCCAGCTTCTATAGCCTCCCATCCCCATCCCCATGCCACCAGCTTTAATGCCTACTCATTCTCAGGTCTTAGCTTAAATTTCATTTCCTCAGAAAAGACTGGGTTAGAGCTCCTAATTATAAAACTTAATAGCATCTTGTACTTTTTCTTTGGAGCACTTATCACAATTATAAATAATTTCTTAATTGTTGTCTTCCTCACTAGGAAGACAAACTGCTCCATGAGAGCTTCAGCTGAGCACGGGATAAGAAGACCAGAAGTCCCCTCACCACCAACCCCTCTGGAACTAACTTTTGTGTCCCTAGGTAAGTCTCACTCGTTGTCTTGTATCAGGAGGTTACTTGTCCTCAACTGGATGGGTGGCTATGAGGGCAAAATGAAAAGGCAGTTGTAAAAAAATACACATTTTAACTGCAGAGGGTACAGTAAGTGTGCAAGTTAGAGATAGCTGTCTTCCATAGGGTGCAGCAGAGCAGGTTCTGGGGTCAAACTGCCTAGATCTAAGCATGAGCCATACCAACCTGCTATCTCAGGGACCTAAAGCAAGCAAGTGCCTTAACTTCTCTGCACCTATCTCCTCAAATGGAAAAGAGAAATAATATTACCTACCTCAGAAGGCTGCTGGCAGAACAAAAGGAGATAATGCACATACAACACTTAAAGAAAACCTAGCATATATAAGCACTCAATAAATATCAGCAATATTATGATCCTTATGAAACAGGACAAGAGCTGGGTCTCTTTCTGTCGACTTCGAGCACACTCAGGACAGCCCCAGATCCTACCTGGCAGGAGGGAACCGACTGACATCCCCTCTGGCAAAAGTGAAGCATCGAAGGTTCGGGCTGTAGGCCCCAGAGGCTGGAGTTGGAGTTTGGTCACCATGAGGCTCCAGTTCCCCGTGGGAGATGGCTTCCTTCACAAAGTCCCTGGCCCTCAGTTGCTCCAGCTCATCACTCACATGATCCCAGGCAGCAAAGTTATTGACCAGTGCACTGTACTTCTGCTCTGAAAGGAGACTGACCCGGATGGATGGCCAGAGATCACCAAATTGCACGCTGTAGGTCATGTCAAAATTCTGCAGAGCCAGTTGAGTGGCAGGAAATTTGGGCTCTGTGGCAGCCTGAAAGAAAAAGAACGGGCTTGTTGATCTTCCAGACTTACCTCTCCCCTACCACCTGACCTCACCAATAGCTCAGAGCCCTGCAGCAAACACGGATCCAGCCACTGCCCACTCCTGTGTTTGCATCCTCCCTCTGCCGTCCAGAAAAGAAGTATGAAAGAGAAAAGTATTAGGGAGCAGGCCTTTCTATCTCAGGCTGTGAGAAAGCAAGCTGCAGCTCTCACAACGGCATATGCAGGTGGGTCACCAAGAAAGGGGGAATCCTTAAGGCCTGGGAGTAAGAACTTAAGAGAATGGGAGCTCAGGATAGGACTCTTGAGGAGAGCCTACAGAAGGCTGGAAGAAACTATGAAGGCCCTGGGGGAAGCCTCAACCTTAAAAACAAAAGATGCTTTCTTTTTGAACAGCCATTTCCATCCTCTAAAGCACTTTCTTGCCTCCTAGCTTATGTGAGCTCCAAAAAAGGCAGACAGCTCAGTGGGATACAAAAGATATCAACCTTCCACATTTGATAGAGAGAGAAAGGTAACTTACCTACAGTCATGCGGTGACTGACACCATAATGCTGAGAATCACAGAGTTGAGGGTCATTTGGGGAGAGTTCCTAGAGCTTAGGAAGGTGGGACAAGGAGGCCTCCTAGAAACCTTGTGGTGTAAACCAAAATGGGGACTTCTATGGGGGGAGCAGAGACGGACAGGATTTGGGCTTGCAGAGCATAAACAGATTAAAAGGAAAATGAAGACATCATCTGAGGGGTCCTCAGTTCTGTCCACGTTGCCACAGCTGGGATCCTCACTTGGGCTATTACTAGTCCTCTTGGGCTAGTCCTATTACTGTCTGTTCATTTCGCTATGGCCCATATTTTGGTTTGGGCAGAAATCTTCCTCTGGCCCTCATTTCTTGTTACGGCGGGGACTCTTGTTCCGACCATGACTTTTGGCAGGGCGAGGACTCTTGCTCCGGCTCCTGCTCTGGTGGGGACTTTTGCTGCGGCCCCGCCTTTTGCCGTGGCGAGGACTCTTATTTCCACTCTGACTTTTGTCATGGAGGGTACTCTTGCCCATGCCCTGGCCTTTGCTCCGTTGAGAACTCTCACTCTGGCCCTGATTTCCACTACATTGAAGACCCTCGCTCTTATCCTGACTTGGGCTTTGGTGGGGACTACTGCTCGGGCTCCGACTTCTCTTGCTACTGGGACTCCCATTCCGGCTCTGACTTCTTTGAGGACGGAGACTCTTGCTTTGACTTCTACTTCTTCTGGGGTGGTGGGTATTCTCAGCCTGGCTCCGATTTCTGCCTTGGTGGGTATTTTTGCTCTGGCTGTCACTACTCTGGCAGCACTCACTGATAACAATAGCTGAACTACAGCTGAGATCAGTGCTACAGCTGGAATTCTTCGTCGAAGGCAAAGGACAGCTATAGGGAACCTTGGGGGGCTCTTTGCAGCAGCCTCGAGGAGCCACAGAGTAGACATGGAGGCCACAGGGCATAGTATCACAGGCCATAGGATGGCCCCGAGCTTGGGGGGCAATGGGTAAACTTTGAGGATCAAAGGGTGTTCGCAATGGGATAAAAGAATAGATGTGGGTGGAACAGGGAGGTGGCACAGGCTGGCGATGAGGTTGGGGTGGGCCCCTGGGAGCGCTAAAGATGCCACAGGGGGGCACCATGGTCAGTTTATGACACTGAGGGGGACCAAGGAGTGGGCAAGGATCAGAGGTCGGGGGAACCACAGAATATATATGAGTACTACACGGGGGTCCTACAGGAATTCCGCAGGAGGTGCTCTGAACGCAACTACTGGGCGGAACGGGACAAAAAGGAAGGCGAAGGGGAAGACAAGTGGGGAGAACAGGTTTAAGAGTTCTAGGGATCACAGTAGGTAAGGGAGTTCCTTGGGGAAGTTCTTTAGGGCAGGGATTTGAGCAAGTGGTAAAGGATGTCACCGTACAAGAAGGACCAGAAGGGTGGGAGGGAGGTGGAGGAGAGGCACAGGCCTTGGGGGGTCTGGGGAGGTCAAGAGTAGTGTGCTGGAGAGGGATGATCAGGGAGCGACATCTGTGGAGAGCACGTGGTTGTTTTAACTCTGCGGATTTGGGGGACTTCACTTGTGGGCCAGCTGGGGTAGGAAGAGGGGGTTCGTTATAGCTTCTGCGGGGGGGTGACTGGGGTGGAGATATAAACTGGTTGCTCAGGGGTGAAGGGAAGGAGAAGACAGAATAAGGACAATGAGAGGTTAGGGAAAGAGGTGGTTCCTTGGGGCAGGGAGGACAAGAAATTGCGGTGCCTGGCTCTACAAAGAGGCAAGAGTTCCCACCAGTCTCCCAGGTGAAAATGGACTCAAAGCAAGGCTTCACGGGAGCCTGGCACTGAGGTGAGCAAGGAGAACAAGTACTCCGAGCAGGCAGGCGGAGGGCACAACACGGGCTCCCAGGGGCAGGTATGTGGGTCTCTTGAGAAATACGGGAATAGTGAAAAGAGCCCTCCTGAGGTGAGCTGGGAGAGCCAGATTTGCCTGCCTGAGAAGAAAGTGGGGAGCCACAGCAATTTTTCCCAAGGGGCAGGTCAAGCTGTGGTTTAGGTTCACAAGGGTCTGGAGGCTTAAGTAAGCTATGGCAAAAGCTGTCAGTGAGTGCGGAAGATGTTGGGGAAGGTGGAGGGTCATTGTAACTTCTGCCTGAAGACCAGGGACAAAGCAGAGGGGAGATCACGGGCCCAGTTTCCAAAACCCTGTGAGAAAGGGGTGGGGAAACTACAGATCTAATTTCCACCGCCCGGTGAGCAAGAGGAGGTGAAATAACCAGGGCAGTTCCCAGGGGCCTATGAGTAAGAGTAGGTGAAGTGATGGGGCAAGTTCCCTGGGACCCAGGAGTAAGGGAAGATGAAATCACGTGTCCAGTTTCCAAAGGCCCATGAGGGAGCATAGGAGAAGTCACGGGACTGGTTCTCAAGGGCCGATGAGCGAGAGAAGGGGAAGTCCCCGGGCTAGTTATCAGGGCTGAAGGGTATCCACCACAATAGCAGAGGTAAGTCTGCTCGTCAATGCAAGGGCTTCGGGGACAGGGACGCGGTACTCTCGGGGGACTGATCCAGCTGCAATAAGGGCTCCGTGGACGAACAGGGGGTGACCCCAGAAGGCTGAACCGATCAAAACAAGGGCTCGAAGGGGGCGAACACGAGAGGATAGGCTCGCGGCAGAAAGGCCTTCCAAGGAGTGGAGAACAGGGTTCAAAAGAACATCTCCCGGGGCGCAGGGGAGGCTGTGGAGGTGGGGAGGGAGGAGGTGGGGGTAGGGAGGGGGGCGTGGCGATTAGGGAAGAAATTCCAGGCCTACAGGTGAGGCCACAGAATGGGTCTCTGGAGAAGTTGGGAGACTCCAGGGGGAGAGGGGAGTCGCTACACACTTTGCCTGGGTTTGGGGAAAGGCCAGGAGCGTGGTCAGGGTGATCACTGTAACCTTTCCTGGGCGCGAGAGGCAGCTCGAGGGTGAGGATGGGGTTGAATCCTTTCCCGGAGGGCGGCGAAGACCCAGCAAGGTAGGGGCTGTCGCTAAAACATTTTTCGAGAGGTGAGGGCGGCCGGGCTGAAAGTTCTAAGACG
Source organism: Mustela putorius furo (assembly GCF_011764305.1). Taxonomy (NCBI): domain Eukaryota; kingdom Metazoa; phylum Chordata; class Mammalia; order Carnivora; family Mustelidae; genus Mustela; species Mustela putorius. Next base: position 36,152,179 of record NW_025422005.1, on the reverse strand, counting down.
AAAGGCGGAGAAGAGGTCATGGAGGGAGGGAGATAGAGGGAAAAGGGGTAGGAAGGAAGGGGAGGGAGGGAGGGGAGAGGGAGGAGGGGAAGTGGAAGGGGTAGTGGGGGCCAAGGGGAAGGTAACCGAGAGCCGGGGAACAAGGGGCGGTGACATAACTGAAAGAATGTGGGCGACGGTAATGACGTAACTTAGAGGGGCGGAGTCGGGAGGGCTCAGACTTTACGCGAGCGACCACCCAAACCTTGTGACGAAACAAAAGGGCGGATAGAAGAGAAAACGTAACAGACGTGAAAGGGAGGAGCCTAGTGACGCCTCCTGAGGGGCGGGGAAAAGAGGCCGAAGGCGTTCCAGCGGCGTCGGAGTTGCGAACCAGTCCGGGGGGGTGGAAGTGCGGGGCTGAACAAGTTTCCCGGCAAAAGGCTGCTGTCGCTGTTCCCTCCTGGGCCAACGGCCGGACCTTACCCATTTCTTCTTATGTCGATGTCTCCGCGGGATGGTCGCGAGGTGTGCACGCTTCAGCACGTCCCGAGCGCTTCTCACAACCAGCGCAGCCATATCAGCGTGCGCCGCCGAGTAATTCCGACCGGAACCGCGACGGCGGACTCGCGGGTTCCGGAGAGATGGTGGCGCCCATCGGGGCGAAAAGAGGAGGGAACTGCGGCGGTCTCTCTTCCGGGACTCAGCCCACCTTTGTAAAACAGGTGCAAACCCTGCTCCGCCAGGAATCTGTGGGTGTTGGGAAAGAGCAACCGCTGGCACAGAAAGAGATGCCAATACCTGGAGCATTGGGAGAGACTCCGTAAAGGCCTCTAATCCAGTTGGGGGATAGGAGAGGACTAGGAGCTGGCAGTTGAGTACTGAAAGAGTTAGCCAGGCAAAAAGGGGCGGGAAGGACCTTCCAACCAGAAGTTGCACGGAGAAAGAGTCTAAGGTGGAGAAAAACGAGGACAGATTTGTGGGCTGAGGCGGATTTATAGAGAAGCTAACTAAGCTTGAAGTTTCAGAACCTGTCATTTGCAATGCCCCTTCCAAGGCCCTGTCCTTAATATTGTATTGTTTTTCTTAAAGAGGGCCCTCAAATTGTGTAAGCTGTAGGCGCCACAAAAGTTGACTCCACCATAGGGAGCCAATTAGAAGGGAAGGATATGATCAAATAGGTGTTTTCAAAAATGATCATCTGGGAGGTTACCGGTTGGTGAATATACCGAAGGGCTGGGAGAGCGCATGGAAGCCCCGTGTCCTTTCCCTGACTATACCTTGCACTGTGCATCTCTTCCATCTGACTGCCCTAAGTTATATCCGTTAATAATAAACCAGTGATCTAGTGAGAAACGGGTCTCCTGAGATCTATAACCTCCTCCAGCAATTTGCTAGCAACCAAGGAGGGGGTGGTGGGGACCTCTTATCTCTAGGTACTGAGTCAGAAGTACAGATGTGAGCTTTCAGCCAGTGGAGCTTAAGTATTCAAAAGTAATCAGCCATCTGATTTTTAGACAGCAATCTCTTCGGTGCCATAGAAAATGAGAAGTGTGAAGAACCCTTGTAGCACTTGAGCATTTACAGTATTTTATGGATTGTGAAATGTCAAAGCTACATATGAATGAGGGAATGTTTAACCTTTGCTCAAACTGTATTCTTCTTTTTTTTTTTGAGATTTTATTTATTTGGGGGCACCTGGGTGGCTCACTTGGTTAAGCGACTGTCTTTTAGGCTCAGGTCATGATCCTGGAGTCCTGGGATGGAATCCCCCATTGGGCTTCCTGCTCATCCAGGAGTCTGCTTTTCCCTCTGGCCCTCTCCCTGCTTGTGCTCTCTCTCTCTCTCAAATAAATAAATAAAATCTTTTTTTTTTTTTTAAGATTTATTTATTTGACAGGGAGAGAATAGTGAGAGAGGGAAACACAAGCAGGGAGAGTGGGAGAGGAAGAAAGCAGGCTTCCCTGCGACACGGGAAGGTCCTGAGCAGTACCGTGGAATCATGACCTGAGCCTAAGACAGAGGCTGAACGACTGAGCCTCCCAGGTGCCCCTCAAACTCTATTATTCTTAGTGTGAGTTGTAAAGTTCCAGTGAAAAACATACACCTTTATTTCCACATTTACAGGAGTAGTTACCAAAAACCTTAAATATCACAAGTAGAATCTTGTGTTTATCACTAAAAAAAGAAAATAGTAGATGATTGGAGTAAATAGCATTAGGTCAGGGAAATCAGATGAGAGTAGTTCTGGATTAGTGTAGTGCCAGTGAAGATAGAAAAGGATTGATTCCACTTACAATTCAGAGGGAATTACAGGACTTCTTGATTGATTGGCCCCATCTATTTCAACTAGTACATGCTACACCACCAGTAAACAGCTGTCCTTTAACCTGCTTTTTTGTTATATGTATTTTTTCCACACAGTCTGCTAAACTATAATTTTCAAAAGATTTAAAGCATAATTCTTATATAAAGATAAAATGAACACATGCCAAAGATTTTATTCATCATAATAAACTCTTCCTCCGTTATTATCGTAAATAATGAGGGAACCAGTTAGATGGTAAGACTTGTTCAAATGAAACTTTGAGTTTCAGAGATTTAGGCTATTGGCAAAGGGATACTGAAATGAATTTGCTAATAGTTGCAAAAACATTAATACCTTATTAAGTAATAAACTGTGATGTTTGGGATTATTGCTTCTATGACATAGAAATCAGTTCCATCTCTACTGATCAAAATTCAATTACATTACCATGGCTGGGAATCATTTGCATTGCCATTGGTTTTCCACAAGTTTACCTTTACCCCTGCAAAGTTCTGCAGTAGCCTGGTCAATATAAAATCTATAAAAGGTATACCTTAGCACTGTGGTGAAGGAGCCCCCAGTAATTCTCTTCTTCCCATTTACAAGTTCTGGACAACTTTTCTTACTGTTTTTCCCCTTACTAGAATATAAGATTTTAAAAATCAAGGATTTCGTTTATTCATTGTTGAATTATCAGCACCTAGGACTGTGGATGGCACATATTTGGGTCTCAATAAATATTGATTGAATGAATGAGTGAGTGAAAGATGAGAAGTTTGTTACAGGGACCTAGCAGTTGTAAGAGATGGAGGGAGATACGTGCATAGAGAAAAGGCTTTTTAAAAAAAAGTTCATGGCAGCTCTTTCTCCCCACCAGTACTGTCCCCATGCTATAATAAAAACACCTTTTTGCACCGAAATAAAGATGGAAATAAAAAGAAAGAGAAAGAAAGAAAAAAGAAAGAGAAAGAAAGAAAAAAGAAAGAGAGAGAAAGAAAGAAAAGAAAGGAAAGGAAAGAGGGAAGAAAAGGAAATGAAAAAAAGAACTGCTCATATTATTAAAATCCAGATAAGGATCCAGGGAACAGCTCGAATACACTAAACAAGAGATGTCCCAGAATACCTGTTCTCAAAGGTTTATACCAAATATGGAGTGTCAGGACCACAATCACCATTCCCTAGGAAGGACCCCTCCCAACCCCCAGCCTCCTCATTTTGCCCATCTATAAAATAAGGGATCAAGAGAGAGAGGGTTGGACTATATCAGTCATTCTCAAAATTTTGGTCTTGGGACCCCTTTACACTCTTTTAAAAAAATTTTTTTTCAAGATTTTAATTTACTTGAGAGAGAGAGAGAGCATGAGCGGGTAGGAGGTGGAGGGGCTGAGGGAGAGGGAGAGGCAGACTCCTCACTGAGCAGGGAGCCCTATGCCTGGGATCACGACCTGAGACCAAGGCAGATGCTTAACCAACTGACCCACCCAGAAACCCCCCCCTTTTACATTCTTAAAAATTAAGAATTATTAATTTTTATTTGTTTCATCTATCAATATTTGCCAGATTAGATATGAAAGCAAAAAATTTTTTATATTCATTAAAAATAACAATAGTAAATCCATTGCATGTTAATATAGATATCTTTATGAAAAACAGTTTTCTAAAAGAAATTTAGTCAGAACAGTTACAGATTCATTATTTTACAAATCTCTGGCAAATTAATGTCTGGCTTAATAGAAAGTTAGATTCTCATTGTTGTTCTAGTGGAAGTATATGTAGAAAATCCAGCCTCACACAGATAGATAGATTGAAAAGAGAGGGGTATTTTTTTTTTTTTAATTTTTATTTGTGTTTAGAAATCTCTTCACCCAGCTTAGGGCTTGAACTCATGACCCTGAGATCAAGAGTTACACACTCTTCCCACTGAGCCAACCAGGCGCCCCAAGAGGAATATTTTAATAGCCTGTGTAGATAACTGAATATTCTTAGATACTGTGTCAAAGTTTAACATGTGGTAGTTTTCTTAAAAGTTAGTGGCAGTGTGGAATCTGAAACCGTATCAAAGGACTTTTCATACTCTGTTACAGAGATCCATTGATCTGTCTTGTAGTTAGAATGAATCTTTTACCCAAGCTTGATTCTGTCACATCATACAGTGGTTATTTGGAAATTATCAAGTTCACTGCGTCCTGCTTATCTTCCATATGTTTTCACATTTCATTATACAATATCAAAAACCACATTTGTTAATATCACTACTGATCTCATCAGAAAAGAAAAGTCTTGAAATATTAGAAAGCTGTTAAGTTCACAGTAATGGGTGCAAGTTTTTCAAAATCCTAATTTATTTTATTTTATTTATTTATTTTAAATAATCGCTATGCCCAATGTGGGGCTCAAACCCACAATCCTGAGGTCAAGAGTTGCACACTCTACTAACTGAGCCAGCCAGGCACCCCTCCAAAACCTAATTTTACTTGAAAGCTCAATTTTTATGTCTGGCAACTAGTACTATCAATTGTTTTTCTTGAAGTGACAGGCTTACTTTGTTCATTTTTCAAGAGAATGCCATTAAAATATGATTGATTTTTGTCTATTGATCTTATATCCTGAGACCCTGCTAAGCTAAATTGTGTTTTGGTAACTTTTCTGGAAATATTTTCACCTTTTCTATGCACGAGGTTTTGTCTTCTATAAAGACACTTTACTTCTTTCCAGTCTGAATTCCTTTTTTTTCTTTTGGATTATTTTACTGTTTATAATTTACAGTACACTGTTCAATACAGGGGGTAATAGTAGACTGACTTTTTTTTTTTTTTTTTTTTTTTTAAGTAGACTGACTTTTGTGCCCATTCTTTGGAGGGAAAGCATTCAGTAGTTCATCATTAACTATAGGGGTTTTTTTGTGTTATTTTTTTTTTTTTACAACGGGTGTCCTTTACTAGATTGAGAAAGTTGCCTTCTTTCCTAATTTGCTAAGATTTTAAAAAACCATGAATGGTGGTTGACTTTCTTCTAATGCTTTTCCTGCATTTATTGAGTTGATCATGTTTTTTCTGCTTTATTGTTAATGTTAATATGTTAAATTATATTGACTGATTTTCAATGATGAACCAACTTTGCATTCCTGTAAAAAAAAAAAATACAAATTCATGATGTATTATTCTTTTTATATATTGTTACATTCTTGCATCTGTGTTCATGGAAGATATTGACCTGAATTTTCTCTTTCTGTAATATCTTTGATTTTGATGTCAGGGTAATGCTGAACTCATAAAAATGAGTTTGGGAAGTATCTCTTTACTTCTATTTTCTGAAAGAATTTTTATAGAATTGGTATTCTTTCTTCTTTAAATAATAATAATAATAACCATTATTATTATTTTAGTTTTATTTACTTAAATAATCTCTCCACCCAACATGTGGCTCAAACTCACAATCTCAGGCTCATGCTCTTCCAACTGAGCCAGCCAGGCACCTCTCTTTTTGAAATTCTTGTGAATTCAGCAGTGAAATATTCGGGGCCTGGAGTTGGGTGTTTCGGTGTTTTTTGTTTTTGTTTTTATTTTGCCAGGGGTGGAGAGTACAGGAAGGTTTTTAATTATGAATTCTATTTCTTTCATTAATACAGGGCAGTGATTTTCAACCAGAGATGATGCCCCCTTCCCCAAGGGACACTTGGTAACTTCTGGAGATATTTGGGATTATTATAACTAGATGGTGCTTCTGGCATCTAGTGGGTTGAAGCCAGGAATACTGTTGCAAATCCTATCCCCCACCATAAAGAATATTCTAGCCCAAAATGTCAAGACTGCTAAAATTTGAGAAACCCTGATATAGGGCTGTTTGGATTTTCTAGTTCTTCTTGTAAGTTTTAACAACTTGAGACTTTCAAAGAATTTGTTCATTTCATGTAAGCCGGCACATTTCTTCCTTTTGGTGTTTAGGCAGGGGGTGTCAAACTACAGCACAGCCAAATTTAGCCTCCAGCCCATTTTTGAAATACTGCTTTATTTTTACACAGCCACACTTTTCATTTACTGTGGTTCCTTTACTACTACAACAACAGAGATGAATAGTTGCTCTAGAGATCATAAACCCCACAATCCAAAAGTATTTGCTACCTGAATCTTTACAGAGAAAGAGCTACTGACCAGATTTGTATGATCTATAGTAATGTCCCCTCTCTCATCACTGATATTGCTAATTTGTGTCTTCCCTCTTGGGTACTTTTTTTTTTTTTAAAGATTTTATTTATTTATTTGATAGAGACAGAGAGGGAGAGAACACACAGGCACATGAGCATGCACAAGCCAGGAGAACAGCAGAGGGAGAGGGAGAAGCAGGCTCCCGCTGAGCAGAGAGTGGGATGTGGGGCTCAATCCCAGAACCCCATGACCTGAGCTGAAGGCAGACACTTAATGACTGAGCCACCCAGGCACCCCTCTCTTGGGTACTTTTATCAGCCTACTCTAGAGGTTTATTTTATTGAACTCTACAAAGAAACAGTTTGTGGCTTTGTTGGTTTTCTCCTTTCTATTTCATAGATTTCTTTATAATTTCTTTCTACTTAATGTGTTCTTTTTTATTGCTAACTACCTTTTGTTTAAAAGATTGTATTCATTTTTTGACAGAGATCACAATATTACATTAAATTACTATATATATATGTGTATATATATATATAATATAAATAAGAACTTGAAAGAAACAAGGGATGCCTGGGTGGCTCAGCTGTTAAATATCTGCCTTTGGCTCAGTCAGGATTCCAGGGTCCTAGGATCAAGGCCCAGATAGGGATTCCTGCTCAGTGGAGAGCCTGCTTCTCCCTCTCCCTCTGCAGCTCCCCCCTGCTTGTACTTTCTCTCTGACAAATAAATAAATAAAATCTTAAAAAAAAAAAAAAAAGAGATGGGTAAATAGAATAGATATTTAATTTTAAAAATTTATTTAAAAGGTTAGCAATAGGGCACCTGGGTGGCTCAGTGGGTTAAGCCTTCGGCTCAGGTCATGATCTCAGAGTCCTGAGATGGACCCACATCGGGCTCCCTGCTCAGCGGGGAGCCTCCTTCCCTCTCTCTCTCTCTCTGCCCGCCTCTCCATCTACTTGTGATTTCTCTCTGTCAAATAAATAAATAAAATCTTTAAAAAAAAATAAAATAAAAATAAAAGGTTAGCAATAGGGGCACCTGGGTGGCTCAGTGGGTTAAGCCTCTGCCTTCCGCTCAGGTCATGGTCTCAGGGTCCTGGGATCGAGCCCTACCTACATCAGGCTCTCTGCTCAGCAGGCAGCCTGCTTCCCCTTCTCTCTCTGCCTACTTGTGATCTCTGTCAAATAAATAAGTAAAATCTTAAAAATAATAATAATAAAAAAAAGAATCTCAGGGCACCTGGGTGCCTCAGTAGTTAAGCGTCTGCCTTTGGATCAGGTCATATTCCCCACAGTGGGCTCCCTGCTCGGCAGGAAGCCTCCTTCTCATTCTCCCTCTATGCATGCTCTCTCAAATGAATAAATAAATTTTTTTTTTAAAGTAATTTTGGTAGGGCGCCTGGGTGGCTCAGTGGGTTAAGCCGCTGCCTTCGGCTCAGGTCATGATCTCAGGGTCCTGGGATCGAGTCCCGCATCGGGCTCTCTGCTCAGCAGGGACCCTGCTTCCTCCTCTCTCTCTCTCTCTCTCTGCCTACTTGTGATCTCTCTCTGTCAAATAAATAAATAAAATCTTAAAAAAAAAAAAATCTTTAATTTTGGTAAAAAAAAAATTTTTTTCTCTCTTCCCTCCAACCACCCCTCCCCTCTTTTCTGGGCCAATTTGATACTATCTCACAGCTTACCTTTTCTTTGTTCATCTATTTTCAGTGTTTTTCTCTTATGTTTCAAGTTTTTATAGTTTCTGCTGCTGTGTCTTCAAGAATCTACAAGTATACCTATTCTTTTTCTTCTTCAGTGTGTAATCTTTTCCAGTGTTAAGTGAATTTTAAATTTCAGATATTTTTTTTTGTTTTGAGAGAGAGAGAACACTTGAGTTAGAGGCAAGGTGAAGGGGGAAAGAGGGAAAGGGAGAGAATTTTTTTTTTTTAAGATTTTACTTATTTGGTAGACAGAGGTCACAAGTAGGCAGAGAAGCAGGCAGAGAAAGAGGGGAAAGCAGGCTCCCTGCTGGGCAGAGTCCGATGCAGGGCTTGATCCCAGGACCCTGAGACTATGACCTGAGCTGGTGAAGGCAGAGGCTTAACTCACTGGGCCACCCAGGCGCCCCAAGGGAGAGAATTTTAAGTAGACTTGGCGCTGAGCGAGAAACCCATCTGGAGCTCAGTCTCACAACCCTGAGATCATGACCTGAGCCGAAACCAAGAGTCAGACACTTAACTGACTTGAGTCACCAGGATCCCCCAGAGATTGTACTTTTAAGCTCCAAAAATTTTGACTCATTTTATGTTTTCCACTTCTCTCATTATGTTCATTTCCATTAAATCCTTGAGCATATTTGTAATAGTGCTTTCAAAGTCCTTGTCTACTATTTTATCATCTCATCATCATGTGTCTGTCTTTATTGACCACTTTCCTTATGGTCACATTTGCCTCTTTTCTTTTGCATGTCAGGATTTTTTAGTTAATGCTTGGTTTTGTGAAATTTACATTGTTGAAGGCTAGATTTTGTTGACTTCTTTTAAAACACCTTGGACTTTGTTCTGGCAGGCAGTCAGGTATTTTGTGAATCAGCTTGATCCTTTCAAGGCTCCTTTTTAAGTTAGGGTATAGCCCATCTTGAGTGGCCTCTTTCTAGGGCTAACTTTACCCCTACTGCTGATGCGCCCTCTTCTGGAGTTCAAGTTCGATGCTCCAGGTGTTCAACAAGTTCAATAGGAATTTCCCACATTAGTTGGTCAAAACTCAAACATCTCCCAGCCTTCTGTTAACTTTGGGAATTATTCAGTTTATAGGTACCCAGTAGTTCATTAAATGGCTACACAGTGTTTTGCCCTATTCATTTGCAGCTTAATATTTAGCAACAGAGTCAAGCATCCTCTAAGCAGAATTCTGGAGCTATTTCTCTGGGTAATTCCTCCTTTCTCTGGTAACACTGATGAACACATTACTAACCATTCACTAAAATCTGAGTAATGAGTTTAAGGATGTTCACCATAAAATTTCAGCTTTGTCGTATGTTTGAAATTTTAATGAGATTTTTGAAATAATCAGATTATATACAACAAATACAATGCCACCATTTTATAAAGGTATTTGTGAGATTATACATCACCATGAAATGGGTTCTAAATCAGAAATGGCTGGGAAATGCTGGCCATTCCTGTAGCTAGGACAACAGATTGGAAGAGCTTCTAAGTTCAAGTAGCCCTTTACTGCATTTTTGCAAACATAGTCCCTCAAATTGTCTCCTTAGTGGCAATGTAAGCTTTCATTTATGCTATAGTGTGTATATTCTCCTTCTGTAATTAGTATGTATCACCTTCTTCACCTAACTTTTGATTCATTTATTAGTATGGATTCATGAATTATTAGATTCAGTGAGTTTAAATCCAGACTATCATATATTTTGATGCTCACATTGTTCTAGATTTGGCTAGTGGCATTTGTGTACTTCTGACGTGCCCCTTTGTTCTTTGAGCATTTTCTTCTTTCTGCAACAAACAACAAAACATTCAAGGCTCATCTTGTACTTTGCCAGCCCTGGAATCATCCATTTCTCCAAGGAGCCCTGGTTCTTTTTGTTAGAGTGAAGCCCTCTTTGTGGGCTGAGCTAGAGAAGTATGTATTCCCTACATACACACTGGCCTCTATATTTACTTACATTGTAAGCTATTTATTTAGTATACAAATACCTCACCACTGCTGGGTTCTTTCTGGTTTTTTTCCTTTCCCCTATTTGTAACTCTGTTCTCTGCTAGCACCTATTAACTTCCAGTATATTAACTTACCAGGTGACTCCCCACCATTGTACGTATGTAACCAATTTCCCATTGTCAGCACTGCCTACCCAGGTGTCTTTTTCTGACCATTCTTGGAATCCAGTATCCCACCCCTCACAAATCTATATCCTTCTCACTCCTTTTTAAAATGCGTATTTTTTCAAAAGCAACCTTGAGGGGTGCCTGGGTGGCGCAGTTAAGCGTCTGCCTTCAGGTCACATCATGGTCCCAGGGTCCTGGGATGGAGCCTGCTTCTCTCTCTGCCCCTCCCCGCATTCATGCACACACTCTTTCTCACTCACTCTCAAATAAATAAAAATCTTTTTAAAGAAAAAAGCCACCTTGGGGCACCTGGGGTGGCTCAGTTGGTTAAGTGGCTGCTGCCTTCCACTAGGATCATGATCCGAGGGTCCCACATCAGGCTCCCTGCTCAGTGGGGAGCCTGCTTCTCCCTCTCTCTCTGCCTGCCTGTCCTCTATCTCTGTCAAATAAAATCTTAAAAAAAATTTTTTTTTTAAAAAGCTGCCTTGTTGGACACTGAAACTAAAAACTGTCAGGACACTTCTGTGGTCAGAGACTTTCTTATGGACTGAGTAGCCAATGAAATTAAGCCATCACTGTACATTTTAACTGTGATAATGGCATCAAGGTAAATTTTTTCAAAGTCCTGATCATTAATAGTTACATTACTTGCAGGAGCCTAAGCGGACAATCAGGTAAGCGTCTGACTTTGGATCAGGTCACAATTTCAGGGTCCTGGAATGGAGCCCTGCATCAGATGCTCTGCTCAGCGGGGAATCCCCTGTCTCTCTGCCCTCTCCCCCAGCACATTCTCTCTCTCTCAAATAAGTAAATCGTTAAAAAAAAAAAAAAAAAAAGATACATGCTTGCTAGGTGATGGGTACATGGGAGCTGATTATTGTTCTACCTAGTCTTGTGTTTGAAAATTTCCAAATAAAAAAAAGAAAAGAAAAGGAAGCTGCAGGTCTGCAGATCACTGGACTTTTATTAAGAGGAATCACAGCTAATTACATAGAAGTTACTTGCCTAAGCCAAAATCCATGAGGTTTACATGAACATACAGTTACACTTATAAGGAAGAAATGGCATGGTCAAAACCATGAAATATCCTGATGCCCGAGTGATGAAGGCTGGGGTGAAGTAAGCACATTTATTTCAAGCTGTTGAAGAGTTTGTGGGCCACCTACATGAGGGGGAAAAAAGATGGTCATCAACTGCAGCTTTAATGTCATAGCTTACAAGGTCCTCCATGATCTAGCATACTGCCTCTCCTCTCTCCACAAAATTCACACACACCCATACCCCTCCTATGCCCTAGTGAACTAACTTCAGTTACCTGAATTGATCTCCCTTCTACCCAGAACTCTCTACTTTTTAAGAAATCTTTTATGTTTCCTTTAGAACTTAGTTTACATGTCATGCTTTGTAAGCCATCTCTAAACAAACTCCTATCCCCACAGAAATCTGTCCCTCCTCATTCTTCCCCATAGGAACTTATACCTCCCGTGTCACAATATTTTTTAATGTAACAAATATTTATATAACATCTTCTATATGCCAGCTACCCTTCTAGGTGCTGAGTGAGCTACAATGGAAACCAGGCAGTATCTCTCTTAGGAAACGTAGAGACTAATAAGAGAAATGTAATATACACCTAAGGTAAACTTGACAGTGATAAAAGCCCCGAGGAAAATAAAAAAGGGGTTGGGGGTAGGGGGAATCAGCAGCTTTAAATAGAGGATTAGTGAAGGCCATCCTGAGAAGGTTATACCCAAAGAGTTAGGTATTCTACTTGTCTCCTATGCAGGTTCAACTAAATAAAGGAAGGACCGTGCCTGTCTCATTTCTACCTTTCAACCCAGTGCTAGGCTCATGAAAGTTAAATAACATACAATTTACCATTTTAACTAAAGTCTACGACAAAACCCCGAGATTAAGAGTCACAAGTTCCACTGAATGAGCCTGCCAGGGGCCCTCATTTTAACTATTTTGAACTCTATAGTTCTGTGGCATTAAGTAACTCATACTGTCCAGCAATTATCAAGTTCCAGAATTTTTTCATCTTCCCAAACTGAAACTAAGTAATTCCCCATTTCCCCTTCCCTGAAGCCCCTGGCATCCACCATACCACTGTCCATGAATTGGATTACTCTAGGTACCTTGTAAGTGGAATGACATATTTGTCTTTTTGTGATTGGTTTATGTAACTTAGCATGTCTTCAAGGTTCATACAGGTTGTAACACATCGGAGTTTCTTCCCTTTTTAAGGCTAAATATTTCATTATAGGTATATACCACAATGGACAGTTGGATTGCATCTACCCTTTGGCTATTATGAATGCTACTGTAAACATGCATGCACAAATACCTATTCAACTGAACAGACTCAGTTCTTTCGGGGTATACAAGCAGAAGTGAAATTGCTGGATCATATAGCAGAGTTTAATTTTTTGAGTAAAGTGCTTCATTTCTTTTCACTGCCAAATAATATTCCATTATATGGATATATTACATTTTATTTACTTATCAACTGATGAACATTTATGTTGTTTCCACTTTCTGGCTATTATGAATAATGCTCCTACGAATATTTGTGTACAACCTTTATTCAGACATAGGTCTTCATTTCTCTTGAGTATATATACCTAGGAGAATTACTAGACCATATGTTAACTTGATGTTTAACTTTTTTTTTAAATGAAGGTTTATTTATTTATTTATTTGACAGAGACAGACAGCAAGAGCAGGAACACAAGCATGGGGAGTGGGAGAGAGAAAAGCAGGCTTCCCGCCGAGTGGGGAGCCCGATGTAGGGCTCAATCCCAGGACCCTGGGATCATGACCTGAGCTGAAAGCAGACGCTTAACAACTGAGCCACACAGGTGCCCCTATGTTTAACTTTTTGAAGAACTGCCAGACTGTTTTCTACAGGGCTACACCAATCTACATCTCCAACAGCAATTTCTCCATATTGACAACACCAATCTGTTTTTTTTAATGATACGGAGAATTACAGATGCATGTTTTGTTTATAAATTTTCCTTCTTTCCACTAAAATTATGTTGAAAAAGGAATATAATGCCTTTATTCATATTTTATATTAAATGTATTTGGATTCCATTTTTGTTTAAAAATCTGATAGTATATATGAGAAAACATGGTTATCTCTAGGCAGTATGATTTCAGTTCGATTTTTTTTCTTTTTTTTTTTTTTTAATTTTATTTATTTGACAGACAGAGATCACAAGTAGGCAGAGAGGTAGGCAGAGAGGAGGAAGCAGGCTCCCCGCCGAGCAGAGAGCCTGATGCGGGGCTCGATCCCAGGACCCCAGGATCATGACCTGAGCCAAAGGCAGAGGTTTAACCCACTGAGCCACCCAGGTGCCCCTCAGTTGGATTTTTCTATCTTTATAAAATATCCTCCTTGTCACAACGTGTTTAATGGGGCGGGGGTATATGTACATTTGTGTATTTCCACTCTATATCATAGAATTAAAACACCTATACTGGATGGTTTTTTTTTTCCTCCCTTTCAGAAAGCTCTACACCCAATTCAGGGGCTCAAACTTAAGACCCTGAGATCAAGAGCTTCGTGCTCTACCAAATGAGTCAGCCAGCATCCCTGGGATTGTTGAAGCATAAAATTGGCAGAGGGGAGATCATTAACTTTTTTCAGGGGGAAAAGAGTAATTTATTTTTCCCTTTTGACCCCCTTCACCCATTTCTCCCTATCTTTTTGATTATACCCATCCAGGCAGGTATGAACTGGTGTATCACCGTGGTTTTGATCTGTATTTCCTTGAGAGCTAATGGTGTAAAGCACCTTTCATATGCTTATTAAGTACCCAATTGTTTTAATTAACATATAATACATTATTTGTCCCAGGGGTACAGGTCTCTGAATCATCAGGCTTACACATTTCTTCACAGAATTCACCATAGCACATACCCTCCCCAATGTCCATATCCCAGCCACCCTATCCCTACCAATTGGTTTTAATATAAGCAATCATCAAACTTTTGCCTGCTCTGCAATTTATTTAAAATATCTGTCATATGTGGGGCGCCTGGGTGGCTCAGTGGGTTAAAGCCTCTGCCTTCGGCTCAGGCCATGATCTCGGGGTCCTGGGATCAAGCCCCACATCGGGCTCTGCTCAGCAGAGAGCCTGCTTTCCCCTCTCTCTCTGCCTACTTGTGATCTCTCTGCCAATTAAATAAAATTAAAAAAAAAAAGTCTGTCATATGTAAGAGAGTCAAATTTACTTAAAGAAAAAAAAAATATATATATATATAATAATAAGGGGGCACCTGGGTGGCTCAGTCCATGGTCCTGGGGTTGAGCCCCGTCAGGGGTCGGGCTCCCTGCTCAGCAGGGAGTCAGCTTCTCCCCTGTCCTCTGCCCCTTCCCCTGCTCTCTCAAATAAATAAAATCTTAACATAAATAAATAAATAAAACTTTTTGGGCCAACTAGCACATACAAGACATACTGGAGAATATAAATGATTTTAAAGAATAGCCTGCTGCTTAAAGGTACAAAATCCAGCTTCCCCAATGTTTTGCAGTCCAAGTTGGGACATCATTTCTCTTCTTTAAGCCTCAGTTTCTTATCTGTAAAATGGGGCTAATGAGACCTATGTCCAGGAAAGTAGCAGAATTAGGTGGATTATTTATGTAAAGTGCTCGGCACCGTACCTAACATATATGGGCCAGTGAGTGAATGCTTATTGCTGGATCTGCCCCTAGTATGGAGAAGCTGTCAGCACCAAGTCTGCCTGGCCACTAAGCTTTCCCCTCCCTGATTAGGCTGACTTACGCAGTGGTCCCTTGCATGCAGGAAGTCAAAGAGCTCCTCCGTGCAATCCTCCTCTGTCTGTGACCTGGAGGATACACGCTGGTCACACATCTCTAGCCGCTCCCGAGCCTTTACACATTTCTCCAGCTGCTCGCATTGCTCTCTCACTGTTGCTAGGGGATCCTGAAGAAGAAACACAGAAAAGAACGGATATGGGGGGTTTTAGGAGGAGACCCACAAACCATCTGCTTTGATTAACACAACCACCAAACCAAGGTGCTGCCTCTGAATTACCGTGCAGAAGACCAGCTGGCAGAGCCACACTGCCGCCAGAAATGGGAGAATGGGGTCTCCCATTCAATTCTGATGCTAAGTAGTAGGGGAAAGTTTCACATTCCTGCCTTCCAAGGTTGCCAGTATGCACTGAAAGCCTCAGTCCTATCTGAAAAACAAGGTGGTAAAGGAAACCTAGCCAAACTTGAAGTATATCTATAGGAGGCCTTACATGTTAACAGCATTTGGGGATATGTGATGTCTGTGAATTTGAATTCCCCTCATGACAGCCAGGCCTATGTACCCCAGCTGCCCAGCTAGAAAGGCAATGTTAACATGGAGAAGGACTGTATAAGAAAAGTTCCTTCCTGAGTTCTTTATTAAACCGCAAAGAGCAGACAGATAACTGAATACCAGGCCCTCAAGATGCTGCTCTGCTCCCTGACACCATGACTGAAGAAGCTCCAAACCCAGAAGACTCAGCTTCCCAGACCCACACCCACCAAACACCCCACAGCACAAGAAGTGTTAAAGGCTTCTTCCATTTCCACTCTCTTCAAGGTGTCAAATAAAGACTCCTTAAAATGCCCTTAGAGTTTTCATTAAGTTCAAACTTCCTTTTACTGAGATGGTTCCAAACCTTAGATGGCTCTTACCACTAATTCCTCCTCCTCCTCTTCCTCCTACAAAAGGAAAACAAGATTAATGTCAGCAGCAACTTAGGACACATATTACTAAATCATACTGATGTAATTACTGAGGATAAACACTGTATTAGTTGTTTTAAAATTTTCTGTAATTTTATGATGCTTTCACATTTTAGGGGCTTTGCTAATCCGGGAGAAAGCCCCTGCCAGGGGACACACCCTTCATATGTGAACCAATCAATCCAAACCCCTATCACCAATCACTTCCTGTATCTCCCAAACTAAACCAATTATTGCTCCTGCCCTAAATACCCTACCAAACAGCTAGGGACCACACCTATATCCCAGAACCCATAGAAATTACCCAAATAATCCAATCCTAAACTTGCCAGAGCTTGCCTATCCTGACTCACCCACTCTTTCCCTCAGAAAGCAAGAGTCTGGTTTCCCTTGCTCTTTCTGGGGGTCCAGGCCCTTCTCCAGGTGGCTCTGATTGGTGTGGCCCTCCCCGCCTTCTCTTGGGACTCATAATCAACTCTTCTTTCAAAAACAGTTGTCTCCATGCCTGTAAACTTACCATACGTAATTAATACAAACCCTGAGTACAAGGACACACTATCTGACATTCATTAGCAACAACCTAGTGTGTAGGACACTGAAGTTTATAAAGTAGGGCACTGGGTGGCTCAGCTGGTTAAGCTTCCATTTTTTGCTCAGGTGGTAATCCCACCATCCTGGGATCCAGCCCCATGTCCAGCCCCACATCGGGTTCCCTGCTCAAGGGGAGTCTGCTGCTCCCTCTCCTCCTGCACCCCCCCTTGCTTGGTTCCCTCTTGGTTTCTCTCTCAAATAAAATCTTTAAAATAAAGTTTATAAAGTACTTTCATATCTGTAATTTGATTAATCACAACAGCTCCTTAAGGGCTCCCAGTTTAGAGTTAGCAACATTAATTATTTTGTTTTTAAAAGCTCTATGATGATGAACATGGAGCTTGAACCCACCACCTAAGATCAAGAGTCACATGCTCTATTGACTGAACCAGCTGGTGCCCCATTGAGAAATATTCTGATACAGATTCGAGCTGATGTTCACTTATATAACTTATTTTGTTTGAAATTCTGGTAGGCCCTAATATTATGAGAAACAGCTCAATTTAGTACTTACAAAGTACTAAACAAAGTTAAGAGGAAAACTAACATTTTTTCTAAACTCTGAACTGGAACTGGGAATACGAAAATGGCCAAACCTAAACTTTTCTTTAACCAGAGCTTAACTAGCTAGAAACGGTTAGTTTTTAGATTAGTTTACAGTCACTGCTCTTTGACCCCAGGACTAAGCAGATTATCAGCATTAAGTCAATCAAAGGTCTAGAGTACGCACTCCATTCACAAGTTGTCAAACACCAGTATTCTCACCTATCTACTTCTGATTCAAGCATACAACCTCAAATTTAGTTTCCTTTCTTCCAAGGAGGACAGTGTAAAAAAGTCCCTGTGGGAGCATCATTATAGGCCAAAATCTGGGGCACAGGAAAATCTGATCAATATTTTAACCTGTCAAGAGTAAGCTGTTTGCCTGCCTGCACGTGCACATACCCACATCTGGGGGAAGAGAAGAAAAAAGTATACAGGAAAATAAAAACTCAGCAATCCCTCATGTTTTCAAAATTCCAACAACACAATCTACTTCATTCTCAACCATGCCCTTTGCAGAAGAGACCAAACCTCATGTAAGCTGGGAGGGCTAAGGCAAGTTTAACTATAATTCATGCTATTTATTCTCGCAATTAGCAAAGATCTCTTCTAAACATGATGTCAAACTCTAGTTTTTCATTAGTTTCCTAACACTGCTCTTTAAAAAAACTCATACTGAAAAAGTTTTTCCAAAAAATTGAGATCATTTATTTTGCCTCAGAAACCTGAAATTAGAATCCTAGAAGCAAAAACAAAAAACAAAACAAAACAAAACAAAAAAACAAAACAAAAAAAGAATCCTAGAAGCAAGACCTTTGTATCATTTCCCTATTAGCAATGCTACTACATAGATCATTTTCATAATTTTGTGTCAAAAGTATCATGGCATGTTTTGGAAAAACAACTCCAAATACTAAGTCTGAATATGGACTGCTTTATGTAAAATTTCTAGTCAATGACACAAACCAAACCAAGGTCACACTAAATACAAAGAATGCCCAAAAAGTATACGTTCTTCATAAATGTTGTTTTCTTTTCTTTTTTTTTAAGATTTTATTTATTTGATATACAGAGAGAAGACAAGCAGGGGGGAGCAGCAGAGGGAGAGGGAGAAGCAGGTTCCCCACTCAGCAGGGAGCCAGATGCAGGGCTAGGTCCCAGGGCTCCAGGATCATGACCTGAGCCAAAGGCAGATGCTTGACTGAGCCACCCAGGCAACCCAAAGACCTCAGCTTTCTTAATTTTAAAACTGACTACCTTTTTTTCAACTGCTGTGGTAAGCCCTACTAAACTTTCTGGTATACTTCCTGCTAAACTTCCTGAGGCTGGCTCCATTTTGTTCTGGTTCCCTTTCTGAAAATAGTAACACTAGGGAAAAATCATGGGATAAACTAGTTTCCAACTATTCGGAACCCATAAACCCAGAACAGCTGCCCCGAAGTGACTAGAGAACAAAGGATAGGAAATGTGATTGAAAACCAAAAGCTAGATGACCTCTGAAAAGCTGGGTAGCACCGTGGCTAAGTCTTGGCTCTGAAACCATGCTGCTTGGGTTCAACTACCCCATCCATGATTAAAAGAGTGGTCCTTAGAGAAGATATTTAGCCTTTCTAAACTAGTTTTTCATCTGTAAAAAGACCATAATAATAGTAGCCAATACTTACCTCGTAGGACTAACGTGTGGCTTAAATGAATTAGTCATATAAAGACTTGGGAATAGTAAGCAGTCAATAATTATCATACCGGTATTCTTATTCCGGGATAGAGCTCCCTCTTCCATCATCGCAGTTATACTGGCATATTCCCCAAATATACCTCCCACCACCACTCCTACCAAAAAAAAAAAAAAAAAAACCACTTCTTCACAGAAACTAGCGTTAAGGCCAGATCTCCGGAGCCTCCATCGAAGATGTGGCAGGATTCCTGACCTGAGGGGAGAGAAGCACTATGACCGGTCGGCTTGACCCCTAAACCTGTCAAACCAGGGTCTTAGGTCGTCTGGTTGGCTAAAAATAGACTGTTTTTACAAAAGTTTAGGCGACCCAGCATTTTCGCTGTTGTTACACCTTCACCTCATTCACAGAATGGGGAAACCAAGCCCAGAAAGGGGGTGGTTATCTACTTGTCCAAGATGAGTAGACAAATTCTGGGGAAGGGTCGAGGGAACTAGCAATCGTGACCATGAAAACTCTAGGGGCGAATCTAGGGCCAACAGGGGCGCGGGTGTGTGTTGGCGGGGTAGGTCTTGAGCCTCAGGGCAGTGTAGAGGGTCGGGTCGGTCGCCTTTCCTTACCTCCTTGGGATCTCCGGACCCGGTCAGCATCTTTCGCTCGTCCTCCAGCCCCATGACCCGCTACGGTTCTGAATTCAACACCAACAGCAACAGCGGCACCTATTCCACTTCAGGATCAAGAAGGACTTGTAAGGGTCACTCAGCGGATATCCGGCGATCTGGCCGGAAGTGCGGCAGACTCGTCGTAGTAGCGAACACACGCTCGGATTGGCATATACTACCGTCCAAACGCAAGGGATAGGGGGAGCTGGTATTTGCACCTGAGGAGGAGTTGCTAAGTAATGTCCCCTTAATCGCGCCAGTGTCAACTACATAGATCTGCATATTTATTTAAAATATTGACTTCTAGGAGACTTGGAAATAATGCGGATTTATTCGATGTTCCTTTAGCGCAGTTCCCGGTCTTACCCACATCGCTGATGAAACCGTCCTAACTGCTGACCTTTTCAAGATGGCGGTCCGCGGGTGCCACTCTCGGGCTCGCGCACCTCCCCAAGATGGCGGCGCCCGAGGCCTGGCGCGCCCGGAGTTGCTGGTTCTGTGAGGTAGCGGCGGCAACGACCATGGAGGCCACGTCCCGGGAGGCGGCGCCAGCGAAGAGCTCGGCCTCGGGCCCCAGCGCTCCCCCCGCCCTGTTCGAGCTGTGCGGGCGGGCGGTGAGCGCCCATATGGGGGTTCTGGAGAGCGGGGTGTGGGGTAAGTCGCGGGGTGAGGGGCTACCTCTGGCAACGAGCGGAGGCGGCCCAGCGGCCGGGGGGCGCGGGGGGCGAGGCCGGGAGGCCTGGGGCAAGGCCCAGCCCGGGGCGCTGGAAGCCACACCGTCGGGTTGGAACATGAATTCCGTGCCTGACCGGGCTAGACAGAGTAAAGGCGGGGACCAAATCGGCAGGTGGACGCGCACTGCGGCCTGGCTGGGGGGCGCGGGGGGCGAGGCCAGGAGGCCCGGTCTGGGGCCAGACTGGCAGGGCCCGGGAGACAGAAGCTGGAATGACGGGCCGGCCGCGGGCACCGAACTGACGATCGGGTCGGGCCGGGCTGGGGAGTCTCGGATGTCGAAGCGACGGGCAAGGATGGCCCTGCTGCTTGGGGGCGGGGGCCGAGCTTGGGAGGCCCGGCCTAAGGCAAGGAGTCCAGGCCCGGGGCCACCTAGCCTGACTGACGCGCGGGGCCTCCAGCGTCTGCTTGACAGACCGCGGGTGCCGAGACTCCGGAGACTAGGCTGGTGGGCGAAAGCAGCCCAGTGGATTGGAGAGCGAGGGGCTGGCGGAGAGGCCGAAGGGCTTGGGGCGCCGAGGCCTGTCGGGCGACCCGGGGTCGAAGGGAGCGCACTGACGACCCGGGCCTCGGGTGCCAATTTGCTGGAGCGCTGGACTGACGGGCAGGGCAGGGAGCGCCGGAGGCCACTCGTATTGGCCTGAGCGGAGGAAGGGCCCGGAGCGGGTGAAGCAGGGAGGCTGGAGCGGGTCAGCAACCGAAGGAGACTCGAATGACGGACGGGCGGGAAGGGCCAGGGAGGCCCCAGGCGGGGCGACGGCCCGGGGATCCCGAATGGGAGGGGGCGCGTCGCCGCTAGGAGGCCTCGGGCTGAGTGCGAGCGAAAGGAGGCCCCGGGTCTGAAAGCTGCCGGGGACCGACGGCCCGGCTCGGGCTCAGGGCGCCCAGGCCGAGCGGCCAAGGCGGGCCCGCGCCGCCGGGCCGAGGGGCTGGGGAGGACAAGCTGACGAGGCCGGCTGTTGGGCCTGGGATTAGGTCGGGCCGGCGCGAGCAGGGTCGCACCGGGAGAGGAGGCCCGCAGTCGGTGGGCACGCGGAGGCCCGGCTTTGGGATGGGCGCCGCTGGACCCAGATCGGCAGCTGATGAGAACAGCTCGGGTCGGCCTTGTGAACACTGATGGGGAGCGTGAAAGAGAGGAGAGTGAAGGTTCTGGGGGGTAGGCCTGCCCGCTTAGGGGATGAGGGAGGCCTTGGGCCTGACAGACTGGTGGTGTGAGGGGGTGGGGTCCAGAGGCCAGGGCTGAAGTTGACTGAGGAGATCCAGGCCGGGCCTAGGTCCCAGGGAAGGGGGAGGGAGTGGCAGGAGAGAAGGCCTCAGACCTTGAGGGGGTGAAGGGGTGGGGTTCTGGAGAAGGCCTCCGGAGTCCTGGTAGTGCCTTTGCGAGGAGGGAAGCCCCGGTAAGGTCAGGAGAGAGGGCTTGAGGTCCTGGGATTGGGGATTTGGGGGGGGTTACACTCTGAGAAGGTGGTTGTGAAGAAAAGGCCCTGAAGTTTGGGGGGAGGGGGTTGGGCCTCCAGGAATAAGCCCCAAGGCTGTGGAGACTGGTTAAAGAAGGCCCTGGGATGTGAGAAGGCCCTTGGTGAGGTGGGGGTGGGGCACTGATCCTGAAGGGGCCCAAGTGTCTTCCTGCAGTGGGGAAGACTGTTAGAAGTCCTCAAGCTGGTAGGGGGAGGGGATTGTGGAGGCCCTGTGCCCACAGCTGAAAGGAGAAGGGTCAGGCTGACCCATGGGGAAAAAGGAGTAGTCTCAGTGGAACTGGGCAGGGAGCTCAAAAAAGTCCTCAGGAAAATGTGGAAGAAGGCAGAGAAGATTGGCTGTATCAGCTTGGAGCTTCTAGGATGCTAAACTTGGCTAGGAGGGAGGAGGACTGGGAGTGAAGGCCCGGAGTTGGGAAGAGGAAGCATTAAAGGTGTAGGCTGGAAAGAAGCAAGGAAGAGCCTGGCTTAAGAAGAATGGAGAAATGAAGAGAGGAGGTTGTGGATCATAGGGGATGAGACTCCCCAGTGGCTGTGAGAGGAGATGGCTAAACAGAGAAGATTGGAGGGACAGAGGAGAAAGAGCTCCTACGGGCCTAGCCTAGGTAAACAGTCAGAGAGAAAAAGCTGAATCAAGTTAGGCCTCTTAGGAGAGCCAAGTAGGAGGCCTGCTAAGAAGTGCTGTTTTGGAGGAAGGTCTCAATGTGGGCTAACAGCCAAGAAAGGCTTCCTGGTGGCGGTGGACTAGGGTTGCTTTGTGTAGGGAGAGGGAAGGGTAAAGTGAGTAGAGGGAGCAGGAAAGGAGAATACAATGAGGAAACAAGTAGAATAGGTATGTTATATCTTGAATGCTAGGATATGGAGCTTGGACTTTATCTTGAATTTAATAGGGGCCTACATTAATGTAATAGTTTAGGGAATTAATACTTTCATTCAGCAGGTACATTGAGTACTATGCACAAAGAATTATATCAGACTCTTGGACATCAAGATTTAATTATTCTACAAGTAGAGATAAAGGGAGACCCTAGAATAGAAGTTTTTGAAAGATTTTCCTTAGATATATTATACTCTAAGATCTAAGACTTGTTCTTGGAAGGACAGAGAGGCTATTGACAGATAAGAATAATAATAGACAACGTTTAATGAGCTTCTTATGGCCAGGCATTTCTTAAAAAGATTACAAGCATGATCTTCTTTAATTTTTAAATGGTTTTAATTTTGATAACAATATTGTGAGGTAGTTATTACTACCTCCATTTTAAAATTGAGGAAACGGAGTCTTAAAGATGTGAGTTTGCCCAAGTATTCATAATTAATAGAATCAAAATTTCACCCAGTTTTGTCCAATTCTAGAGACTGAACCATTTAGCCACAATATTGTAAAGCTTCTCAACCTGGACATCAGCAAGAAAAGTTTTGTTTTTATGATATGTTCAATTTAGAGTTAGGGCCTAATTATATCTGTTGTTCATAGGAAAGTCCTAGTTCAGGATATTGCAGGGGCCCAAAGAATGGGAGTCACCAGCCTGGAAGAGTGGGAAGGGAATTCAGGAAAGGCTTAATAAAGGGCACATGCTACTTGAAAGATGAGTAGGTGATATGCTGAAAATGGCAAGGACATTCTTGGTAGGGAGCAACTCAAAAAAGGCACAGAGGTAGAAAGCAGTGTAACATGTTAGGTAAATGAGGAAAGTAGTTTAGTATGGCTCAACTAGAGGAGGCAAAGCAGGGAGCTGGAGAAGTTAGTAGGGGCCAGATTATGATGGACGTCTTTGACACATATCCAGTAGGACCTTTTAAATGCAGTAAAATGATTAAATGGTTCATTATGCTAGGCAGAAGTGAACTGACCAGCTCCTAAATGAGCATATCAGCTTGCTTTGTCTCACCCTTGAAGATGTGAATGCCCCTGAAATTCCAGCTGCCACCGAAGTGGCTGAAGATAAGTAGACTAGAGTTTGAGTTAGACTTAGGTTAGCTTCTGTAGGTTCCATTTGCCAAATGAGAAGTCAGCCCTTCTGTTTTCCTTTCCATTAAGATAAATAATGCTTGGAACTCTGAGAGAAAAAAGTAAATTTTGTGTTTTGGTTTTTGTAGCCCTCCCAGGCCCAATACTTCAGAGCATCTTACCTCTGCTCAATATATATTACTTGGAGAGGATTGAGGAAACTGCCCTCAAGAAAGGTAAGTGTCTTTCTCACTGTTTCTCAGTCAGTGATTTTAAGCAAGGCACCATGATGTCTTCAGGTAAATATTACACCTGATACCCACATAGAACTTAAAGCTTTTCAAAAAGTACCCTCATACCTACTTTCTTACATGATTCCTCAGAGTGTCCAGTGAAACACAAAGCAAGTAATGATCCCAGCTATACTAATAAAAGTGAAACCACAGGCACACCACAATTAATAGCTAACCCAGACTAAAGCCCAGATCTTCTGAATCTTTGTTTTTCTATTTTACCATGCTGTCTTCCAAACCTCTCATTGGGCAGATCTGTTAACAGCTAACATTTATCTAACTAATCCTGATGTGACAAGTGCTGTCCTGTGCACTTTACTTGGAGAACTTATTTAATCTTTTCAACAACTCTATGAAATAACTTTTTTTTTTTTTAAAGATTTTACCCATTTATTTGACAGAGATCACAAGTAAGCAAAGAGGCAGGCAGAGAGAGAGGGGGAGGCAGGCTTCCCACTGAGCAGAGAGCCCGACGAGGGGCTTGATCCCAGGACCCTAGGATCATGTCCCGAGCCGAAGGCAGAGGCTTTAACCCACTGAGCCACCCAGGCGCCCCTGAAATAGCTATTGTTAATTACATTTTGCAGATAAGGAAACTGAGGTACAAAAAAAAATTAGGTAAACTTGCCCGGGGTCACAGAGCTAGAGTGTGGTTTGCTGATACTTAAACCCAGGCTGTCTTTAGAGCCATCACTCTTTACTAGTCTGCTCTATTGCTCCTGTGAACCCAGAGAATGACAACATTAAAGGCTGATGTGCTTCACTCATGGTGGCCCAAGAGCAGCCAAGTCAATGTGATATTTCTCCCCACAGGCCTCTCCACTCAGGCCATCTGGCGCCGACTATGGGATGAACTGATGAAGACAAGGCCTTCCAGTTTGGAAGTAAGTTAAGGCACCAGGTAGAACTCTGGCCTGACTTTGCACAGTGGAAGCAGGAATAGCTTACAAACACAAACTGGGTACTGGTAAAGTGCAGGAACAGGGATGGAGTGAATTTGGGAGGAGATGGCTTGTCACAGGGTTCTTGGCTCTGATGGCTTGTCACAAGGTCTTTCCGTTTGGCATTTGTCACTGACTTGATTGCTCACCATGTTTGCAGGTAACATAAAACAGGGAAAGGTAGTGATCACAATGGATGGCAGAACCCAGATTCATAGATGTCTGGACAGGGCTGGAGCAGTGGTCAAACCTGACAAATGAAATTTAACAGAATAAATCAATTTTTCACTTAAGTCTAAAAAATTCCAGTTGCATGACCTCAGGGTAGGAGGTGGAGGGGTCTGGCTTAGCAACAACTTGTACGAAAAAGATTAAGGGGGTTTAGTCAACAATGTGCTAAAGCTACTGATATAATGACTCTACTCTGAGCTATGTGAATCAATGTAACTATAATATAAGCTGAAGGACAAGGGAGATGATAGGCCTGCGTGGCTCTGCAGTGGTCAGGCTATCCTGGAATATGGAGAAAGAAGTCAAGGCCACATCACGTGAGTCACATTTGGAAGACTGGAGATGTTGTTCCTGAAAAAAGAAGAGTTGGGGAACATGAACTATTGTAATATTTGAATGATTCTCACATAAAAGAGGGATTAATAGACTTGTTCTGATAGAAGCTAAAGAAGAATAAATTTCTGCTAAACTGAATGTAGAATTTTTAAGCTCTGAGCTTATTGGTGATGAAACAAGCTAATGCCAGAAGTAACCTTCCCATCTCTAAATGTTCAAATTGAGTCTAGATAACTACCTGACACAAGGGTATTGTAGAAGAAAATCAGCATTTTAAGAGAGGTTGGACAAGATGACTTTAGGGTTCCTTTTAACCCTGAGATTCTGTTATTCTTTGGTTCAGATATAACTTGCTCTTATTTAAGCAGAATTTCTTCTGCTGTTCCGTAACTAGAGTACAGCACAGATTGAGTTCAATAAACATATACTAAACTTCCCACATACCAGGTCTTATGTTAGGTATTAGAAGCACAGACACAGTCCCAATCTCTCACATTTAGCGGGGAAGCCTGCAAACAAATACATTGTGCATGGTAGGGAAAGTGGTGTGACAGTAGCAAGGAGGTTGAGGTAGAAGGGAGCATGACAGTCTTTCCTGGGAAGTAGTATTTGAACTGGGCTTTAAATGGTGGATGAGGCCAAATGTTAGACAAGTTCTTATCAGGAGATTTAATTTCTGGGGATGCACTGGGTTCAGTAAAATTCAGCTCCATGTCCTTCAGCTTTCCACTTCTAGATCTGGACACAACTCCTACTAAAGTTCAGTAGGATAATCGTAAGGCCCAAGAAAGTCCTCAGGCACTATGTACAGGAATTAGACCTTATGAGGAAGAAAAGTGAATGCAAGATTAGGAAACACTAAGTTTCCTGAAACTTAAAGGTGTATGAGATTCACTTCGAATCTCAACCATCCCAACCATCCCAAGCAGTATGGTTGACTAGCAGATGATGGAGATCGGAACATCATCTTAGAGTAAGCTTTTTTTCTCCAGTATTATCTCGGGCTTCCTGGTAGTTTGTTATCTTTTCTTGTCTCAGAGCATTTCAGAATGCTTGGGAAGCCCCAGGCTTGGTAACCTAACAGTCCCCTAGACAGAGGTCATTCCAAAGGGTACCTTCTTCTTTTTTACATGATAGTAACCTTAACTTCATAATTCAGAAACACTTACTGAGTGCCTGCTCAATTCCAGGCACTGTGCTATGTTCTAGGGATACAGTGGTGAACAAGATAGAGATAGCCCTGAATGCTTATAAAGAAATAGAATTTCAAACAGTGTAGTACTACTGTATGTGTTTTAAGAGATCTATAGAATAAAATAGATATTCTTGAGACAAAGCAATGGGGAAATGAAGGCTTATTCAATAAAGGATTCTCTGGTTATTGGTTAACTATGTGGGGGAAAAAAAGCCTCATTTTACAATATACTCAAATAATTTCTATATGGATTAATGATTAAATTGTAAAAAGTAAAACCACAGAAAAACTAAAAAAAGAATAAAGGTGATTGGTTATTTAATCTCAAGTTGGAGAGTGTTAATTATTAAATGGATAGAATCAAAAAAGCAAGCATGGTTATATTTGGACATATAAAATGCCAACACAATTTAAAAGGCACATAAACTAAGAAAGAATGTTTGCAACAATATTTGTAAAACAAGAGGATAGAGGGAATAAGAAAAACTATCCTAAAAGAATAAGATTGGGACAAGTCACAAAATATACAAAAATCTTCAATAAAATATATTCAATCTCAATAGTAAAAAAATGGGAAAGTATATAACTCTTAAATAAGTATATATATTATATACTTATCATATAAAAATAAGTATATATAATATAAAATATATATATTTATATACAATATATATTATTTGGCTAGAAATTCTATTTCCTAGAATTTATAGTATATAAAAATTGAAATACTCATGAAGATTTATTTCAGGATGTTCATTACACAACTTAATATCAAAAAGCTAGCAACAGTTTATTCATTATGCAGGAATTGATTATAGTACATTCCTATTTTTAAAATATTAATAAAATCATATTCTGCAAACATCTAAATACATGGTGGTAAAAATGTGATGACACGGTGGCATAATGTTTTAAAAGCCCAGCATTTGAAACTATTCAGAATTGTCTCACTGTTATAGAAACAATTATCTGTAGTTATTCACATTTACATATACTGGAAAGAATGGGTTTACAGATTTTGTTTATCTTTCCACAAACAATGTTTCTGTTATCAGAAAAATAGTGGACAATAGTTTATGAACATTTGCTGCTCTGTTTAGTAAAAGAAAATGTTTAGCCTTCCCTAGTTTGTACACCTACTTCTTCCCCAACTAGTCCCTGAGCCATCAGGCTGTGGATGGGTTAAGGACTTGTGTTGGTAGGCAAATGTCATTTCACCTCTTTGGTGGTGCCTCATTTCCCCTACTCTTGCCCAAAAGAATATTTTGAAATCACTTTGCATTCCCTGAGCAATAGTGTACAAGTCCACAAAATAAGTGCCTTGAACTATTAGCTATTTTTCAGCTTTGAAGTTTAGCAGAGATTCTTCTAAGGGGTGGTGATGGAATAAAATGCAGTGAACTACTGTCAGCTCATAATTGAGATAGTTGTAACTAACTTTACTCATTTAATTCTTACAACTCTGATGTAGGTAGGTTACTTTCTGACTTTACAGATGATGAAACTGAGGCAGAAAGAGGTAAAGTGGCTTGTCTGAGGTTATAGTTAGTGAATGGCAGACCCAGGATTCAAGTTGAGGCAATGTGGCTGTGGAGCTCTTGCTCCTAATCACTATGTCATGCTGTTCTCCCTCCAATTGTCACCTGTCTGGGGTGTTCCAGTTTCAAATATTCTCTTCCACTGTCTTCATCAACCAATAAGATGGGGGGGAAAAAAAAAAAAACTAAGTTACCTAAACTACATATTCCATATGCCATATGGTCAGAAATAGCCACAGTGTCCTGGTTCATATCTTTGTCCATATTTTAGGCCTAGAATATCCCACTTGTGAAGTTAAAGCTTTGCTAGATTACCTGCAGGTGTTTTCCAAGGCTGTGAGCGTGGGCCAGCAAATGTGTAGGAAAGTGTTAGAGGTAGGATTCAGGAGTACCCTCTCTGCTTCCACTCGAGGCTGAATGGAGATTCTGTTGCCAGATATTTTTCTGGCCCCCCTGCGCCCCCAAACTGTTGCTGGTGAGAGACGTCCTTCCCTCTTCTTGCTACCATGCAGTTCAAACATGAAGTCATTCCTAATTATTACCACAGCAGGCAGTGTTATGGGGAATAGCCAGGGCAAAGGGAATGCCACTTTTGCTGAGAACTACAGGGGTCCAACTCCTACCAAGAACCTCTGATATAAATTAAGGGTCCCTCTGGTATGAGGGAATGCATAGAGGTAGGGAAAGAGAAGTGTCCCTTAGTTTTAGGGAACCTCAGGCCCCCAATATCTTTTGCTGCCGGCTGAATAAGCACCCTGCTTAACAGGCTCTGCCTCCATCAAGTCCATTTCACATTGCCCATCTGGACTAATTATTACCATTAGCAGTAACAGAAATAACATTTTGTATTTTACAGTTTATAAAGTGCCTTCACTTGCACTGTCTCATTTGATCTTCACAACAAACCTGTGAAGCAATTGATATTATCCACGTTTTACAGATGAAGAGGTTCAAGAGGCCTGAGTATAGTGGCAGAGATGACACCTGTGTCAGAGTCAGCAGATTTTGTTGTGCCTGAGAGAATGGGGACTTAAAAGTCTGTGTGTCCTCTGGTGGGGGGGGGGGTCGGTAAGCAGTAATTGCAAACCTCCTACATACATCAGAATCATCTGAGGGAGGTTTAAAAACACAGACGCATGGGCCTTACTGCAGATGCAACATAAGAGAATTCCCAGATACCTGGAATATTAATTTTCAAAAAAGAAAAGCTCCACAGTCAATTCTGATGTGCACCAAAGGTTGAGAAATACTTGGATTCAGAGTTTTTCTTAAGTGTTCCGGGATACTCTGATAAAGTCTCATATGATCAAAGCCAATTAACTACTGCCTTGGAGAAAACCAACCTAAGATTTGGACCCTGATCTCCAGGAATTTCTAATCTGGTTGGGATAAAACATGTACACCATGAGACAGGCCTACCAACGATTAAGACCTGAATAATCGGAGTAGCAGAGGAGTCCCACAGGAGACAGGGAGTGGAGTAGAAGGGGGCATACAAAGAGACACTGAGATGAACAACCTCAACAAGAGTAAAATGTTAGGGGGCGCCTGGTGGCTCAGTGGGTTAAGGCCTCTGCCTTCAGCTCAGGTCATGATCCCAGGGGCCTGGAATCGAGCCCCACATCGGGCGCTCTGCTCAGTGGGGAGCCTGCTTCCTCCTCTCTCTGCCTACTTGTGATCTCTATCAAGTAAATGAATAAAATCTTTAAAAAAAAAAGTAAAATGTTAGTAGGTCCTCTCAGGAAGCCAGCAATGAAGAGCATTTCTGGCAGATATAGGAAAGGGCACAGAAGGCAGGTTTGGGTCAGTAAGATGATCAGTTTGACCAGAGCAAAGCAAGATGTGGGAGATAAAGCTTCTCAGAGGCCATATTGTGCCAGGCTGAGGAACTTCAGATTAGCCCTCAGCTGTGGAAAGATTTGGGAGGGGGGTGTGGTTAAAGCAGAAGGTAATCAGATGTGTTTTGCAAAGATGAATCCAGTAGACTTGCACGGAAGTTTGGGAAGGGGAAAAGGAGATGACGGGAACAATCAGGAAGCTAATGAAGTGGTCAGGTGTGAGGTGGTAAGGGTCTGAACAAAGGTGGTTAATGGTAAGAATGGAAAGTTGGGATCAGGTTCTAGAAACAGACATGGAAAAGTTACAGGATTGTTTCACTTGAATGGCAAGCAAGCACTATAGCAAAATCTCTGGAATCAAATTTCCTGGGTTCCGTCTCGATTCTACCACTTACCGGTATAACCAGAGGCAGTAACCAACCTTTGTGCCTTGTTTTCCCTACCTGTAAAATGGGGCTAATAGTAATACCTCAAAGATGTGAACATTAAATGAATTAGTGCAAATTATTTAGAATGTTGCCTGGCTCAGCAGATAGCCATTCGAAGGGAGGAACCCAGGATGAGGATGGTTCAGTGGGTATCCTCTTAGTATCACAACTGTTCTCTGCTTTCAGAGTGTGACCTGTTGGCGAGCCAAGTTTATGGAAGCCTTTTTTTCCCATGTTCTACGTGGGACCATTGATGTATCTTCTGACAGGCGTCTCTGCGACCAGCGCTTCTCACCTCTTCTGCACAGCTCCCGCCATGTCCGGCAGCTCACCATCTGCAATATGCTGCAGGGTGCGACGGAGCTGGTGGCCGAGCCCAACCGCAGGGTTCTGGAGACCCTGGCCAGTTCCCTGCACACCCTCAAGTTCCGCCACCTGCTGTTCTCTGATGTGGCTGCTCAGCAGTCACTCCGGCAGCTTCTGCATCAGCTTATTCACCATGGGGCTGTCAGCCAGGTGTCGCTCTACTCCTGGCCTGTGCCCGAGTCAGCCCTTTTCATCCTTATCCTCACCATGAGTGCTGGCTTCTGGCAGCCAGGCCCTGGCGGCCCACCTTGCCGCCTCTGTGGAGAGGCCTCCCGAGGCCGGGCCCCATCCCGAGATGAAGGGTCCCTCTTGCTGGGCTCACGCAGGCCTCGCAGGGATGCTGCTGAGCGATGTGCTGCAGCCCTGATGGCCTCTCGGCGGAAGAGCGAAGCCAAGCAGATAGCCAGAGCTGCACCTGCCACCCGGGTAACACGCCGGAGCACACAGGAGAGCCTGACAGCAGGTGGGACAGACCCCAAGAGGGATCTGCACCCTCCGGCAACTTCCCATGAGGCGCCTGGCACCAAGCGGCCATCCTCTGCTCCAGCCACCAGCTCCTCTGCCTCTGCCTCCTCTTCCACATCCTCATCCAAACGGGCTCCAGCTAGCTCAGCCCCACAGCCTAAGCCCCTAAAGCGTTTTAAGCGAGCTACAGGGAAGAAGGGTCCTCGCACCCGTCAGGGGTCTGGTGCAGAGTCTGAAGACCTGTATGACTTTGTTTTCATTGTGGCTGGTGAGAAGGAGGATGGGGAAGAGATGGAGATCGGGGAAGTGGCTTGTGGAGCTCTGGATGGATCAGATCCCAGCTGCCTGGGGCTTCCAGCACTGGAGGCCTCCCAGCGATTCCGCAGCATCTCCACCTTGGAGCTGTTCACAGTTCCACTGTCCACAGAGGCAGCTCTGACACTGTGCCACCTGCTGAGCTCCTGGGTGTCTCTGGAGAGCCTCACACTCTCCTATAATGGTGAGTGTCCTGCAGGGGCAGGGATGGGTCTCACAGTGGCACCAGCCGTGTGCCCAGCCCTGTGGAGGGGAATAGGAAGTATGATCAAGCAGCTGCACATGAGGCCCTGCCTGCTTCACAGTGGGACGGAAAGCACACACCTGAAATAGGGGCAGACTTCCATTGCTGGGGAAGAACATGAGGTCTATAGGCTTGATTTAGAGTTGTAAGCAGAGGTTCCTGAGAGGCAGTGAGGGCCCAAAGAAGGGGTACATTTTAGCCATGGTAGGCAATCCACAGGCAGATGGGAGCAGTGGAGTGTATTTAGGGCCCAGCCAGGGCTAAGGTTGAGTCCCCCCAGTCCTGTCAAAGCAGCTGTATAGACAAAAAGGTATAGAACACATTTTTTTCAGACCAGCAATCTATGAAGCAGTCCTCAGTTCTTCCCCATGCCTGGCTGTGCCCAGCTAGCCAAACTTCAACTCTGGGCAAATCCACCAATCTCCGTCACTTGCTGAGCACAGATGGAGAAAATCACACTGTGCAGACTGGTGCTACTATACGTTCAGTCTTCAATCTTACATGGATCCTGTGTTTGCAACATTAGCTCCCATTCCTTTCCACTACTTCTAAATGTTTCCCCCTTTTCCTTTCTCAGCAGAGGACTTCACTTCCTACTTCAAAGAACATAGAAGCCATCACACATGAACTTCAGCTTGTTAACCAACCCAGAATTCTACATCTACACTCATCCTTTCCTCTTTTACAATGGGAGATGGCCATTCTAACTAGGGCAGCTCTATTACCTGTGCTCTGGACCCATACCCTCTTGCCTTCTTAGGAAAGCTTGTTTCTCAAATGCCTTAGTAATAACTAACTTTTATATACTGCTTAATATGTGTCTGGCATAATTTAAGTATTCTGTTAATTGGATCTTTACAACAACCTTATGAGGTCAACTGGCTTACCCAGGGTAACCTCACTAGTAAATTGTAGAGCCAGAATTCAAACCCAGGCAATCTGATTCCAGAATCCCAAGATTTTAAACTCAATGTTGCCTACCTTCTCCAAGGTCTTCCTTGTCACTAAGTCCAATACATACTTTTCAGTCCTCCTCTTATATTAATTCTTGGCAACATTTGCGGCTATGAAACAGCCTTCATGAAATACTCTCATTTTCACTACCTCAAAAATTTTTTTTCTCCCTTTCTGGACATTACTTCTGAGTTCCTCAGAGCTCTGCCATTTTACACATATGTCCTGGATGGTTTTGTCCATTCTTTTGGTTTCAAAAGCCAACTATGCTGAAGACTCCTCAATCTATGATAAGGGTCCACTCCAAATCTTTTTCCTAAACTCTAGAACCATTTCAGCCAGGTGACTACTAGATATTTCGTAAACCAACCTGAATGCATCTTCTCCCCTCGGCTTCTCCCCTCCTATTCTGTCAGTGACCTTACAGCTCTCAGCTGCCCAGAAGACTGCTGGGTTCTTTTTTTTTTTGCACCACATCTATTTTTAAGATCTCTCAAATCCACTTATTTATCTCCACATCTTAATTCAAACTACTGTTCTCACTTGCATTCATCAACAGTTCCTCCCGTCTACACCATTCATTCACTCACTCAAAGCAGTTAAGTGAGTTTCCTGTCACATACTTAATTTACTTACAGGTCATTCTCGTTCTCACCCCTGCTTACCTTCGTAGTGGCATCTTGAACATCCTCTCCCCTACTTTACACACCAGTCCCACCGAGTGTTTTTCAGTTCTTGGAACCTGCCACTCTTCTTCCTTCGGGCCTTTATATATATGGAGTTCTCCCTGCCAGTCACTCCTCTCCCTCTGTTTAGCCTGTCTCCTTTGTGTTCTTTAGGACTTAATTGGAAAGTCTTTACTGTTAGAAGCTGGACTGGGTACCAAGTACTCATCCTTTGTGTTTCCACAATATCCTACTTCCCCAGCTCCCCTCGCACGTTTTTGTTGTCCATCAGGCTACATAGCCAGGAATGAGATCTGCTACTCATCACTGTCTAGCAAAAACTATATTTACTAGGTACTGGGTAAGGTATAGCAGGAGGAATGAGACCAGAGGAAACCTCAGTCCAAGGGGAGATAATACTTGCTTTGTGGCATTAAGCCTTTGCTCTAACCCTCCTGGATTCTGCTCACTTTTGTAGGGTGTGGTTACCCTTTTTTTGCTCTATTCCCACCCAGTTAATCCTTTAAAGTATTCCCTACTGGGTCATTGTCACTCCACCGTTTAGATTTCAAATGTTCCATGTGACCTATAAGAAAAGTCCAGAGACTGCTGCTGCCTTCTGGGCCAGTCATTCAGCCTGCAGCACAAAATGCCCTTCCCCCCTTCCTCATGTTACTATCTTCTGTTTTGTGACTGCCCTCACTGATGCAGTCACAGTAGGGCCATGGCCCAGTACAGTAGACATCAGTTTGCTGGTTACCTGAGGAGAAAGCAAGACAATGAATGGTTGAGACAAATGATTTTAACTAACCTGATCCAAAGCTCAAGAAATTTAGCAGTTATCAACAGAAATATCTGGAGTTGTCTCTGAATGTCACTTCTACTGACTTTCCCAAATGACTGACCTAACTTCTTTCCTGCCATAGGCCTGGGCTCTAACATCTTCCGCCTGCTGGACAGTCTGCGGGCCCTGTCAGGC
This sequence comes from Mustela putorius furo, assembly GCF_011764305.1. Lineage (NCBI taxonomy): Eukaryota > Metazoa > Chordata > Mammalia > Carnivora > Mustelidae > Mustela > Mustela putorius. The sequence continues at coordinate 36,117,757 of NW_025422005.1, read as the reverse complement.
CAGGCTGGATGCCGCCTCCGAGCCCTGCATCTCAGTGATCTGTTCTCACCACTGCCCATCCTGGAGCTGACACGTGCCATTGTGCGAGCCCTACCCCTACTGCGGGTCCTCTCTATCCGCGTGGATCACCCCAGCCAGAGGGACAACCCTGCTGTGCCAGGGAATGCAGGGCCCCCTAGCCACATAATTGGAGATGAAGAGATACCAGGTGAAGCAGTGTGTGTGTGTGTGTGTGTGTGTGTGTGTGTGTGTCCCAACACAGAGGTGAAGGTGCATTTGTGTCCACACAAATGTGAAGTTGAGGAAGGTGGGACAACCTCTGGTTCAGGTCTGGTAAACTCATTCCTCAAAAAGGGAATGAAATCCAATCCCTCTTTAGAGCCTGCTGTTCAAAGATAACCATGGCCTGAAGAGGGCCCAGACCACTATAAGCCCAGTAGGAAGTGACTGTGTCAGATTAGTCTCTAGAAAGGCAGTCTGGGTCACTCTTGATATTCCTTTAGGTCCTGTTTCCTATGTCACCACTCTGCACACACTTACTTGCTTGTTTGAGTAGTCTAGTCTTCCTGGACTAAAAGTTCCAGAAGGGCAAGGACCAAATCTCATTTAGTGCTGTTCCCAGAACCCAGCACAGTACCTAATGTGAAGTGCATACTCAATGACAAGTAAATGAATCAAACTTTTTAGTGAATCTCTAAAGAACAGGATGGGACCTACTCGGGGACAAGAAGGGAGATGGCCAGCAATAACCTTTTCTCCCTACCATATCCAGAAAACTGCCTGGAACAGCTGGAGATGGGATTTCCACGGGGAGCCCAACCAGCCCCACTGCTCTGCTCTGTACTGAAGGCCTCAGGTTCTCTGCAGCAGCTGTCTCTGGATAGTGCCACCTTTGCCTCGCCCCAAGATTTTGGGCTTGTGTTACAGACACTCAAAGGTAGGACCCAGCTAGAATGGTAAAGGGAGGGCAGGAGACCTTGCATCATTCTTTGGCAAAGTTAAGGTCTATGGCCTCTGCCCCCACACAGAGTACAACCTGGCCCTGAAGAGGCTGAGCTTCCATGACATGAACCTGGCTGACTGTCAGAGCGAGGTGCTCTTTTTGCTACAGAATCTGACTCTTCAAGGTAAGTTCTTCATCCAGAACCTGGGGCATTCCTGGATCTTCACTGTGTCTGCCACTGTTTCACTGAATGAGCAAGCCATGTTCTGCTCTTGGCCTTATATCTTCAACTATAAAATTGCTGTAGAACCTGCATGATCTTCCTTCTAAAAGGTCCCAAACTCAATTCCTCCTGTACTGCACATGGGAAAATTATTAACTTTTAGAGTGCCTCACTCAAATTTTTCTTACCTTTCAGTGGTTGGCAGAAATGGCGGTGGTTAAGGATAAATATGCCGTGTCAGCCTCCCCTTATAGACTTGCCCCTAATGCCCACTCCTGCAGAGGGCAGTTAGTAGATAGAGGTGGGGAAATTAAATGGAGAACCATTCATGTAGAGAACCTCCCAACCAAGTATCTGGGATCAGTCTCTTGTCTGAATCTGATTTAGTTCCAGTCTTGCTTGGGGAAAATTCCCTTCTTTCTGGGCTTCTTTAAAAATGTTCACACCTCTTGCTAGGGCCAATTGGGACAGGAGGGGGAGCCCCAAGTCCTAATGATAGCCATCAGAATTTATTCTAATTTCTCTTGACAGAGATTACCTTCTCCTTCTGCCGTCTGTTTGAGAAGCGCCCGGCCCAATTTCTGCCTGAGATGGTTGCTGCTATGAAGGGCAACTCCACACTGAAGGGCCTCCGGCTGCCCGGGAACCGCCTGGGTGGGGGCAGGGCCCTGGGAAGGGGTAGGGGGAAGGAGCCAGTCCTTGGACTTAGAAACTCAGTGGATGAAGGCATAGGCCTCTCCACTGGGAACATGGGGGTTGGAATATAGTTGTGTGCTGGAGCTTCAGGAGGCTGGGCTTCTCTCTACCAGAACTGGATTGGGATACCCTTATTCCCTGTTGGGTGGTTACAGACATTTCTCCCCTTCTCCCCAGGGAATGCTGGCTTGCTGGCCCTGGCAGATGTTTTCTCAGAGGATTCATCCTCCTCTCTGTGTCAGCTGGACATCAGGTACATGGGGAGGGGGAAGGGACAAGGGACAAGGGACAGAGCTTCAGGGATAGAGGGATTAGTTGTTTCCTGGGTGTCTAATCTGTCTCACCCCTACCAGTTCCAACTGCATCAAGCCAGATGGTCTTCTGGAGTTCGCCAAGCGGCTGGAGCGCTGGGGCCGTGGAGCCTTTGGTCACCTGCGCCTCTTCCAGAACTGGCTGGACCAGGATGCAGTCACAGCCAGGGAAGCCATTCGGCGGCTCCGGGCCACTTGCCACGTGGTTAGCGACTCGTGGGACTCATCCCAGGCCTTTGCAGATTATGTCAGCACCATGTGATGGGGCCCATGCTTCACAGGCCCATGCTCAGTACCATCAGCTTGCAGGGGCTGAGACATGGGCTGTGACATGGGCTGCCCAGAACTCCCAAACACCAATTCTGTCTTTCTCTTTCTGCCACCTTTTTTTCTCTTTTTTCCTTCTTCCCTTGCACTGAGGTCCTGGTGGCCTTGATGGGGCTCAGCAAAGGTATTCCCACAACTGGATGTAGAGCCTCTGGGCCCCTTACCCAGTACTCTGGGAACCCTGGGCCAGGTTACAGTGCTCCTCAGTCACTGAGGACAGCTCCCCTCCCCCCTGCCCAAGGTTCCTGCTTTCCTTCCCGAAGCAGGCACCCAGGCTTTAGAGAAGTTTAGGAGTGTCCACTACCAGGCCTCTTCTCCGCTGGGCTTACCATGCTGCTCCCAGGCCTCAGTCCCTTTCATACCTTTATTCCTTTCTTTTTTTTTAACCAAAAAAGTTTTTCTTATAAAATAAACTTTGGGCAAACATCACGTGGCCCTCCTTGATGATTTTTGTCCCAGAGAACAAAATTCAGTAGGGTCCTATGCGGCAAGGAGCCCCTTTTCCCTGTCTCCTTCCTCTAACAGCTATACCCAGACCAACTGGTTTATCAGTGGATGCCCCGCTGCTCTTCATGAGAACGCTGGTGGAAGACGAATGTGATGGCAGTGGAGGCAGCATCCCAGGCAGCCTGGAGTACCTCATCCTTGAGCCCCCGCTTATCAGTGTTATGGTTCCACTGAGCCAGGTCTGAAGTACAGTCAGAACCATCAGGGGGTGGCCGGACCTGGTGGTTGTTGACACAGCGGCGGCAGCGCAGCCTGGGGGCAGAGAACAGAGCTGTGATGACTATAGAGCCCATCTCCATGCTGTGCAGGGAGTTCAGAGGTAATGCCAGTAAGGGCATTCCACGCACCTTTCATGAGTGTCGCTAAGGCTAGCCTCATCGAGAGTAAACAGCTCCTTCAACTCGCCCAGAGAGAAGTGCCGCTCCACGTCCTGCTCCTCATCCACCACACAGCTGCTCAGTGCCTTCTTGTGGCTCTGGCGCTGAAAGATCTTCTCCTCAATGGTTCCGGCCTGGGGTGCGGAGACCCGGGGTACATGGCTAAGTCATCCCCAAAAATGGGGCAGGAAAACCCAGGAGTTGAAACTATAGCCACCCAAGAGAAGGAGAAATAAAAGAAAACCCAAAATCCTACAGCCACACATCTGCTTAGCTGAGCCCATTTTCCCAGTCTATTTCTTGAGAACATGACTCGTACATGTCTGCTCACCCAGGATATTTTCTGTACAAATGGAGGGTTTCAATGGCCTGGCTAAATTCCTTCAGAGTGAGCTGAGGTTTGCAGCAGCTTCACCAGAGCTCCACACCAAGCCCAGGTCTCTCTCTCTCAATAAATATCATTAAGGTATCCTAGGCCAGGCCCTGTGCATGAGGATACAAAGAAGAATAAAATATAATCCCTATTCTTGAGCTCACAGACTGGTGGGAGAGACAAAAACTAATCGGTACAATAATAAAAACCTGTATAGGATACCCAAGGGCCCAAAAGAGGGATGGTAGTAGAGCGGAATGCTGGGAAGCTTGAAAGATTATCCTCAAGTTGAATTTTAAAACATGAATAGATGGTCTACAAGGAAAGAGAGAAGGGAAAGCTCCTAGGTCCCATGTAGGAACAAAGGAATAAGCCTGGCCTACTAGAGGAGTGAGAACTTGAGCATGTCTGGGGGACAGTGGGAATGTAGAGTGGGAATCTCAAGCTGGGATTGAGAGTCAGCAGAAGTCATACTGGAGAAATAATGGATGCCGGGCTGAGAGAGGTTGGCATTGTTCTGCAAGTGATGAAAAGCAAAATCAGAATTTTTGCCAAGTTTATTCTGGAAGCAATATATGAAGAACAGATTAAGACCAAAGGTAAAGAATTAGGAAGCTGCTGCAATATCCAAGTGAGAGGACTGTGACCTTAGCAATGGTACAGAGAGGAAGTTAAAGAAATTTCCAGAAAGTAAAAATAACAATTTGTTTTTAGGAAACAGAATGGTCCAGTAGGATGATACCCAGATTTGGGTTGGCTGGATAATGGAGCCATTAAATGACAGAATTCAGAAAGAAAATGAATTTAGTCCACCATACATCTTAAGTGTTCATAAAACAGGCAAGTGGAATTGTAAAACAGGTAATGGAAATATGGGTCTAGAACTCAGGTAAGAGATCCAGGCTAAAAATTTAGAGATTTGCCAATATAATGAGTGTATGTAATCACAAGAAGTGGGAAAACCAGAGTGGAATTTCTAGAGAGAATAGAATTTTAAGGATTAGTGGTAAACAGTGTCAGATTCACAGGAAAAAACACAATTGTTTTGGCAATTAGGAAGCCAGTAGTACATTCAAAAGCAGGTTCGGTGGCATAACTGGTCTGATGAGTGAGTAGAAGATGAGGAAGTGAAGTTAGTTTGTAGTTTTTATGTTAGCTTTGGAAAAACGTGACTATGAATGAATGGAAAGTAACCCAAAGTAGTAGCTACAATTGGATGGAGGCTTAAGAAACTGTTTTCAGATGAGAGCTACTTGAGCATGTTTGTAGACCCAGGGAAATAAAAGAGAACTTAATCAACTAAGAAAGGAAAGAGTCTAGGGCAAAGCTAGAATGATGAGCCCCAGAAAAGAAGGAAATGATCTTCCTCTGAGATGGGAAGAGAAGAGCCAGGTGTAGAGATTTACAAAAGAGAGGCTAGAGAATTCAAGCCCGGTAGCCTAGGTTTTCTCTTTGAAGTAGAAGATAAGGTCTCTGCAAAAAGAATGACAGACAGGGTTAGGTAAGAAACTTGAAGGAAGTGGTGAAGGCTAGCAGTGATATGGCCCAGTCCAAAATAGAATATGTGAATTTGTGCTAGTTCTGATCTGTACCTGCAAATTGTACGTGGTGCAGAACCTGAAAATAGTTGTAATGATCCAAGTGGAGAAGATTTTACAGAAAGAGTGGCTGAAAGAATACACAGTAAGAATCAGACCAAACAGAAAGAGAAGTCGAGCCAGACTGGGGGAAGGTGGGGTACTAGGGACATTAGTTTGAAGCAGATGTAGGAGGTATGAGAAAGCTGGAAGGACAGGAAGTGAGACTAGAAAGATAGCTATTAATGTTTGGAACTATGTATAGTTTTGGCACTATTAAAGTTCTGGAGTGTGGCCCTGGGAGTAATTAAATGGGGAGTTAAAGAGCTCATTAGGAGGTCAAGGAAACATGAGGGCCAGAGCGCTAGAAAACTGCATAGTCCCTAAAAGTCAAGATGATCTGGGGAAAAATGAAGACTGCACTGGTATCCAAAGTCATCAATGAATTAGGAAAATAGCATAGAATAGAGAAGTATAACAAGGAAAAAAAGTAGTCAAGTGAGATAACATGAGCTTTAAAAGAGAACTATAGTGTGGATGGCCTGAATGATGACTGAGAACTTGGAGAATGCCAATACCTCTTAGCCCCATGGGACACATGGAGTGTGAGAAGATTACAAGGCAAGTGGCATGGCAGAAATCAAGCATGAGGCAAAGCAGGTGTCTTGGGAAAGGAAGAGTTAACCACTGAACAGGTATCCAGATGGCATAGTAAAGGTTTTGAAGGAATGGGGTGGAGAGAGGAAGAAAGAACAGAAGAATAAAGGGCTCTGGCTAAGCTGCATAGCCTGGCCACTGCGAGAGGCAGAGGGGCCAACGAGAGGTACTGACAAACAACCCAAGAAGGTCCTGAAGGACTTCTTCCATGACCCACCCCTACTATGACCACTGTCACCATCCTTACAGACAGCAGGCGATAGATATAGCATGTCTTCTTTTGACCATCACGCCAGACCCGGGCCATGGCTTGTTCATCATTGGCCGGGTTCCAGTCAGGGTCAAACATGACCAGTCGGTTAGCCCCAATGAGATTGAGGCCACAGCCACCAGCTTTGCTGCTCAGCATGAAGACAAAGTCAGGGCTCTGGAAAGAGAGGAAGCAGGAGAAAAAGAACCTCTTAGAGCCTGAACTGGAATCCTATTCAGTCCAGCAGACTGTTCTCTCTCTCACACATTTGTACTCTCATGCTGTAAGAACCACCAATTTGTCTGCTTGCCAATTTCCCAGCCCAGCTATCACTAACTTGCCGAACCCCACCACACCCACCCGAAAAGGGGGAGAAAAGAGACCCTAAAGCAGAGCACCCTTATAGTTTCTCCATCACCCCTTGACTCTGGTGTTACTGCACTGGTAGTGTAGGAACAGGGGCTGTACATTTACCGATGGATTGTTAAAGCGCTCCACGACCTTGGCTCGCTTCTTAATGGACATTGTGCCATCCAAGCGGACATATAAGTACCTGAAGGGGAATCCAAAGATCAAAACCCAAAAAGGAAGCAGAGCCCTGCTACCAAAGGAACTGAACCATGCTTGAGGCTACTCATCTACAGCTTGAGGCCCTAAATTCACAAAGGGATGAGCAGGGAGCTAAAAGCCAGAACTCTGTCCTCTGGAAGTACCTGGGGCAGGACCAGGGGCTATTCTGCTTGAAGATGGAGCTGGGACCATCACAACAATAAGAGAACAGATATTTTCTGGGAAGCCCCTACCATACCCGTGTCTTGGTCCATATGCACCAGTCAGAACACCTACTCTGCATAGCAGGATGGTCGGGGAGACACTGCTTTGGCAAACTGATGAGGCCCTTCCCTACCTTCGGGCCCGGCAGAGCTTCTCAAAGAGATCCAGTGTCTGAGTGTAATTGGACACCAGCACTACTTTGTCACTGCTGCGGCTTCGGGTCACTGCCAGAATGTAATCAAGGACCAGCATCTTACCTGGAGAAATCAGCAACTATTAGCCCCCAGCAGGCCATCCTAATGCCCCAGGAGTCTTACTCCTGATATCATACCTTGAGACAAGGATACATCTAGCACAGAGACAATCTCCCACTCCTCCTCTCAGAGGAACCCAAAGACTGGCTTACCTGACAGCTGGGGCTCTAGAGCCTTGGAGCTATAACCAGGGGGAAATATTTCCAAAGCACCTTCAAAGCCATCCTCCTCTTCCACACACTTGTCATAGATTAGAGCTGGATCTGGAGGCGGGGGGACAAACCACAAGCAAAATGCAAAATGCCAGCTATAGTGCTTTCAGAAGTTTCCACTTCAGTGCTCACTGGAACCCCCTCTAGAAGCCTACCCAGCAAGACCTTCCTCAGCATCAGACTTGCTTGGCTCCAAATCCCAGTATCTAGTCAGTTCCATCTGGGACCACATTGCTCACTAGTACGCTCTCCCAACAAAAAGGGAACTATACCAGCGAGGGCAAGGTTTGTTATTTTTCCTCCAGTCCAATATTTTATTTGTACATATGTGTGTGCGCATACTCACACAAGAGTCCCATATACCAAGCATCAAGTATGGGCTGGGCAGGGAATATGCCAAACCTTTCAAAACAAAGGGTCTGGTTTACAGAGTACACAATTAGGGTTCATACCTCAGGGAGGGCTAGAATCACATGTGGCCTTTATGAGGACTCTAGCCAAGTCTGGAAGGTGTCTGAACCATACCGGAACCTACCCTTGCCTTGCTCACTCTCTCAGAGAACCCCAGGACATGGACCCAACTCACGATTACAAAGCTTCTTTAGTAAGGTTATGGAAGAAAGGGATGACATAGTCATTTTGCCCTCACGCAACTCTTCGGCTGGCTTGGCTTGTCTCAGAAACCTCTTGTACAATTCAGTCTGAAGGGGTGTCAGCCTGAAAAAAAGGTAGCTGGGTCAGTGGGAAAGGCTGTGGACCATACTTCTGCCCTGAAGACAATGTGAGAGCCCAGCCATGCCTCACGGGCTGAGCTTTTTTTTCCTTTCTTACCACACTCACTCTACACCCCTCAGTTGAGTTCAGTACCTACAACAAACCACCTGCTCGATCTTCACAGGCAGATATTTAGACAGGATATCAGATGTCCTCCGTATCAGACACCTGGGGAGACAGGTAAAAAGGCAAGAGGCTGGTAAAAATGCTATGCTAGCTACTGGAATAAAAGCTACCACCCAAATAATCCAAAAGATTATCTCTCTTCTGTAGTATCAAATGTCAGAGACCCATCAGCCCTATGGCAAATATATCTTTATAAGGGTCTCAGTCATGAAACAAAGACCCTTTCAAACAATCTAGCTTTTGACAATGCTTTGTCTTCCTTTTCAAAAGTTTAGTTGGTCTTCAAGAGAAGGTCAAGACTTCCCCATTGAGCCTGGTATTCAGACAGGGAAAGCAAGCTGCAAACCACTAAGTCCTTAGGGGAATTTCTGCTTATACTCGCACAAATACCACATGGTCCAAGGTTCAATGAAATTAAGCTCATACCTCCTGGCAAACCAGAATGGACAGGGATCAAGCACCTAGGGAGTAGCTCCTGAGAACTAGGAGTAGTACCTAAAACACAGTACTCTCCTTCCTACCATCTAAAAAAAATTGGGAAGAGGAGGGGGCAGGACTCCAGGATATAAATCATCAAGTGTATTATCTACAACAGAGCAGTCCCAAATAAACTTGTTCCCTATGCGGGCCCTATGGAAAAGCCCTCTTAGTATGGGAGCTACACCCATCCTTCAGATTCTATTTCTACCTGTCAAAGTAGGCTATGGGGCCTGACAAGGGAAGCCTGGTGCTTTAGCTCTGAGATTAACTGACAGAAAGCGTCTGAAGTACTAACAATGCTTCAAGGCTCAGGGAGTCTGGCAACATCAGAAAAGGCTTCCTCAATGGTGCTCAGCAGCCCAAAAACAGACTACAGGGCCCTGGCCAGGAAGAAAGCAGGGAACTGACCTGCAAGACACCTCTATTTATTCAGTGGCTCTGGAGAGTGCATAGATCCCACTCCCTAGAATCCTAGCCTTTACAGGCCATGGCCCCAAAGGATTGGACTTGGATGGTTTAGGAGGCAATTCTGATGGCCTAACTTGGGAGAAAATCCTGAAGAAAGGTGCTGCTGCCCAGCCCAGCCACCTGCCCTACCACTACCTATTCACAATGCTGGTGAGCTCCCGCAGCCGCTGCTCTCCTAGCCGTCTGTCCGCCTCACTGGCAGCTGCATCTCGACCCTTCAAAATTGGCAACTCAAAATGCTTCTTGAACTCATGGGCAGTTCCTAAGACAAGACAGAAGGGAAAATTAAAGCACTAAAGAATGTAAAAAAAAAAAGGTGAGGGGATGGGGGGAGTCTCACTCTTTACTGTCCTCACTTCTAATCACTTGTTGTGCCAGCCACATGCTCCCCCAGGGGCCCCTGATAGCCATGCTGCAAAAAACTGAAGAAATGAAGGTCTTGCTGCTGATCAGCAGATACCTTTAGACCTTGGTCATCACAAAGAGAAGGCAGAGAAACTAAAGCAATCCCAGCTCCCAGGTTTGCCAGTGAAGGAGCTGAAATGAACCTGGCACACTGATTTGAACTGTATTAAAAATTTTTTAATTAAAAAAAAAAAAGAGGGGCACCTGGGTGGCTCAGTGGGTTAAAGCCTCTGCCTTCGGCACAAGTCATGATCCCAGGGTCCTGGGATCAAGCCCTGCATCGGGCTCTCTGCTCAGCAAGGAGCCTGCTCCCTCCTCTCTCTCTGCCTGCCTCTCTGCCTGCTGCTTGTGATCTCTATCTAATAAATAAATAAAATCATTTAAAAAAAAAAAGAATGTAAAAAAGGAATGATTAGCCCACTGCCAATAGAGGCAGACTACTTTGTTTCAGATCACCTTCCTGTCAAGAACAGAGACAGACAAATTATAGGCAATCTCGGTTTGAATGGATTAGAGAGCTACCAAAGCAAGTGGGGACTTGAAAGGCCACATAGACAGATTAAAACTCAAATATATAACTAATTACATCAAATATAAGTGGACCAAGTAATCCAATTAAAAAGACAATACAATTGTCAGACCAAATTTTTTTTTAAAGCCCATCTATATGCTGCTTCTAGGAGATGAAGCAGCAGGTCTCAGCGCAATGAAGCACAGATACACGCCACATGGTGGACAAAACACTGTACTAAGTAAGAAAAAGGCAAACACAAAAGGTCACATATTGTATGATTCCATTTATATGAAATGTCCAGAATAGGCAAGTCCATAGAGCAGAACACAGACTGGTAGTTATCAGAGTTTGAAGGTAAGGAGAAATAGGGAGTGACTGCCTAATGGGTATAGGGTTTTCTTTTGGCCAGGAATAAAAAAAAGTCCAATATCTCACAAACGAGGATCTCAAATGGCCAATAAACATATTAAAAGGTGTTCAGCTTTATTCAACATTAGGCAAATGCCACCAAAATGACTAAAATTTTAGGGGCGCCTGGGCGGCTCAATTAAGCCTCTGCCTTCAGCCCAGGTCATGATCCCAGGGTCCTAGAATCAAACCCCATATCGGGCTTCTTGCTCAGCGGGAGCCTGCTTCATCCTCTCCTCCCCACTTGAGCTCTCTCACAAATAAATAAATAGAATCTTTTTTTTAAAAGTGACTAAAATTAAAAATTTCTCTTAAGATAAATATCGGTGGGGGCGCCTGTGTGGCTCAGTGGGTTAAGCCGCTGCCTTCGGCTCAGGTCATGATCTCAGGGTCCTGGGATCGAGCCCCGCATCAGACTCCCCGCTGAGCTTCCTCCTCTCTCTCTGCCTGCCTCTCTGCCTACTTGTGATCTCTCTCTGTCAAATAAATAAATAAAATCTTTAAAAAAAAACAATTAAATTTAAAAAAAAAAGATAAATATCGGTGATGATATAGAGCAGAGGTCAGCAAACTACAGCATGGGCCAGGCACCGGTTTCTATAAATAAAGTTTTATTAAAACACAACCATGCCCAATCATTTACATTCAATGGCTGCTTTCATGCTACAGCAGCAGAGCTGAGTACTTATAACAGAGCCAGTGTGGCCTGAAAGTCTAAAATACTATTTAGCCCCTTAAGAAAAAATGTGCTGACCTCTGATGGAGCAACACTGGAATTACTAGCACAATCGTTATCTACTAGAGCTGAACACATGCATAACATATCACCCAGCAATTCCACCTGTAGGACAGAGAATGTGTATTTACACAAGAGAAATGCACACCATGCTCAAGTAAAGACATACAAGAATGTTCACAGCATCATTGCTCAAAAGAATAAAAACTGGAAACTCAACTGTCCATCCACAGAACAGATAAATAAATTCTGGTATATTCATGAACATGGAATAGCACTGGGGCACATGGGTGACTCAGTTAGGTTAAACGTCCAACTCTTGATTTTAGCTCGGGTGGTGATCTCAGGGTTATGGGATAGAGCCCAGCATTGGGCCCATGCTGGGCGTAGAACCTAAGATTTTCTCTCCCCCTCTCCCTCTGCCCTTCTGCTTCCCTCTTTCTCTACCTCTCTTAAGAAGAAAAAAAAAGGAATAGTATACAAAGAAGAAAAACAAACTACTGCCATGAGCAACCACATAGATCTCATAAACATAATGTTGAAAAAAAAAAAGTAACCAGATCAAGGAATATATACGGTATTAGGAATACTGTATTAGGAATATATTACTGTATAGTAAAAAATAGGCAAAAACCAATCTCGAGGGGTGCCTGAGTGGCTCAGTGGGTTAAAGCCTCTGCTTTCAGCTCAGGTCATGATCCCAGGGTCCTGGGATCGAGCCCCACATCGGGCTCTCTGCTCAGCAGGGAGCCTGCTTCCCCCTCTCTGCCTACTTGTGATCTCTGTCAAATAAATAAATAAAAAATCTTAAAAACAACAACAACAAAACAATCTCAAGTGTCAGAAGAGTGTTTACTTCTGGGGGAAAAAGAGAGAACAGCGATGAGAAGGGGTTGCGGCAGAGTGCCTGGGTGGCTCAGTCTTTAAGCACCTGCCTTTGGCTCAGGTCATGATCCCAGGGTCCTGAGATCAAGTCCTGCATCAGGCTCCCTGCTTGGCAGGAAGCCTGCCTCTCCCTCTCCCACTCCCCCTGCTTGTGTTTCCTCTCTCACTGTGTCTCTGTCAAATAAATAAATAAAATCTTTAAAAAGGGGGGGGCAAGCATGCTGCTAGGGGCACTTGGGTGGCTCAGTTTGTTGGGCATCTGACTCCGGATTTTGGCTTGGGTCATAATATCAGGGTTGTAGGATCAAGCTCCACACTGGGCTTGCGCTCGTCTGCTCTCTCCCTCTCCCTCTGCCCCTCCCCACCTGTGTGCTCTCTAATTTAAAAAAAAAAAAAAAAAAGAAGCGGTGTCACAGAGATGGTGGCAGTAATTGATCTGATAGTGGTTACACAAATGTGTTCGCTTTATGAAACTCTTGCTGCTTAGCTGGTTCTTTACTAAAGTTATCTTCCTGAGCACTGACAAGTTGGGGTGGCACTAGCAAACCCTCCCACAGATACTTATTTGCAAGAACTACCCACCTGTGGTTGCCAGAAGCTGAGGGGAATGGGACAGGGGGAGTTATTGTTTAATGGGCAGAGGTTCAGATCTGCAAGATAAAAAAGTTCTGGAGATGGACAGTGGTGATGGTTGCACAACAATGTAAGCACATTTAATGACAATGAATTGTATATCAACAAGTAGTTAAGAAACAAAAACTGCCCAGGACAGTCTGCTCTGAGGCCAAAGCTCTTGCAAGGCAGCTAGGATGTGATGAGCAAAAATGCCTAGAGGTAGTATTTCCATGCCCAGCTCATAGTGACACATCATGCATAGCCCTACCACCTCTGTGGTAGGAAAACTGGCGGGTGTGGGCCCTGCTGAGTTGTTCAGTAGAAACAAGGTCTCCAGTGGCTAAGCTACTCCGTGACAAAAGGACTCTTTCTCCAAGAGTACCTAGTGACCTACATATAAGTAGCATTCTCCCCTTTCTCTCTTCAACTAGAGTTACACTTCCAAGGCCAAAGCAAGGCTCCTCTCCAATGTAGCAGAAAAGGCTGGTTTCTTACCCAGAATGCCTGAATTAACAAAATGTACCAAGCTGAAATACTCAAGGAGATCATTCTGGATGGGGGTCCCAGAGATAAGCACTCGCCGGCTGGTGTTCAAGCTGTCCAATGCCTGGTATGTCTGATTCTCAGAGTTCTTAAGTCTGTGTCCCTGCAAGGAAATTAATTCTCACTTAGGCCTAGGCGTGATGTGGCATCCTTAATGATAGCAAAGTCTTGTGTAGACAGGAAAAGAGGAATCATAAACATTACAGGTCCTGGGCCTTGGGAACCGAGCAAGGCACAGCAAGAGGGAGAATTGACCTGCTTGTTAGGGAAAATAGATCTTCAGTTTCCACACCATCAGTGCTACATTCATAAAGCAAGGATTCCCTGGATTCTGTTACCTCCCCTCCTTTTCCCTGCCCCAAACTTCAGAGCCTTAGCAGTCTGCTTACCCTCTTCAGAGACATTCAACCTTGTTCTAGACCCTTGTTTTCAGGGAATCCTCCCTCCCCATCAGCCCAACCAGCCCAGACCCTACTGAGCCAGATGCCTTCTGGATTGGTGTAGAGGCCATGTCTAGGCTGTCAGAGCTAAAGGAACTTAGCCCAGCCTCCTCCTTCCCTCACCCTGCAGAATCCGCAGCTCATATACCTGAAGAGCCTCTCTTTGCCTCCTTTTGCGTCTGTTCCCCAATCCCTATTCTCCCTGTCACTCACCACTCCATACACACCACTGTTACTTCTCTCTTTTTTAAGGCTTTTTCGAAGTTGTAAAGGACCCTATGGTCCTCCCTCTTTCCCCAAGAACCACATGGGCAAGATCAGGCCTGTGCCTCTTCTACCCGAAGTCCCCATTTTAGTCCATACTGGGCAAGGCACTCAAAATGAAAACACCTGTGAAAGAATGAACAAACAAGTCAGCATGCTCCCCCTCTGGTCAGCCTTGTGCTGTGCTATGCAATCAGATACAGAACCTCCACTGACCCTCCTGCCTCCAGAAACAAGTCCAAGCTCATTAGTTTAGCACTTCTCAATAAGGCCCTAGGTAACTTCTCTTGACAAGTCTCCACAGCTTGTCTTAGTCTAAGAAGTTATAACTCCTTCCCATTCCTAACACTGGATTTCCTTAGGCCTCTCTGCCCATGTCATTCCTCTGCCCATAATTCTCTCCCACAGGCAAATTCCTCAGATGTCACCTCCCATGCAAAGCCTTCCTCAGTGACCCCAGGCTGTCAGCCTCTCCCACTTCCACACTCCTGTGGCACCCTGTAACATAATAGCTGTTTACTGAATCTTTTCAAAGTGCCAGGCACTGTACTAATAAGAAGCACTTCTCTATAGTCTCTTCTGTAATCCAGAGAGCAATCAACTAAGTGGGAATTTTAGAGAAAATGAAGTTTGGAGAGGTGAACAGTTATCCTAAATCACACTAGTAGAAAGTAGCAGAACTAGAATTTTTTTTTTAATATTTTATTTTTTTATTTGACAGAGAGATAGAAAGAGAGAGAGAGCACAAGTAGGCAGAGCGGCAGGCTGAGGGAGAGGGAAAAGCAGGCTCTCCACTAAGCAGGGAGCCTGATGTGGGACTCCAACCCAGGACGCTGGGATCATGACCCGAGCTGAAAGCAGCTGCCTAACTGAATGAGCCACACAGGTGCCCCCAGAACTAGGATTTGATCTCAGGTCTATGTGCTTCCAAAGTCTGGGCACTGTACTACCCTGCAGCTCATGTATCGCTATATATACTAGAATACTTATCACATTCTACTATACTTAATCTCCTCAGCTAGACAGGAACTTCTTAAGGCAGAGACCATGTCAGACTTGCCTTTATATAACTTGGTGCAGAGGACAGAGCCCCACACAAAGAACTACTCAGTAAATGTTGGATGAATGAAATGAACGAATAACCACCATTGCTATTAAAGAATTATTAGACCTAGAATTTTCAACTTTAAAAATGACTGGATGTTGTATACCTAAAACGAATACCATGTTATATGTCAATTACATCTTAATTTAAAAATAATTTTTAAAACATCCAAAACAAATAAAACGATTAAAAAAATGACTAGAGGCTCCAAGGTCCAACCCTGAAACAGAGAAGGCTGTGACTCTGGAGCCCACGAGGGAAATGAAACTTTTGAGGAAATTACCTAAAAGACCCTGCGGAAATAGGTGTCAACAATTGGGTCCCTCTCAACTGAAGCTCCCTGAGGACAGGCATCATGGGACCCCCAGGACCTGACACATAACTGGCACTTAATAAATAATCTAATAAATGAGCTGAGTTAACACAATATTCCTGTGGGTCTCTGTGGAAGGGAAAGTCAATCCCAGCTCCCTGTAGGAATACCCGGTCTCCAGACCCACCTCCTCCCACCATCATCCAGACTTAAAACCCAAACTCTCTGGGGTGCCTGGCTGGTTCAGTCAGAAGAGTATGTTACTCTTGATCTCAGGGTAATGAGTTTGAGCCCCAGCTGGGTGTAGAGATAGTTTAAAAATAAAATCTATTACCTTTCTTTTTTTTCAAGTAGGCTCCGTACTCAGTGCAGAGCCCAAAATCATGACCCTGAGATCAAGACCTGAGCTGAGATCAAGCGTCAGATACTCAACTGACTGAGTCACCCAGGTGCCTTAAAAATAAATTTTTTTTTTTTTGTAATTTTTTTAGGAGCGCCTGGGTGGCTCAGTGGGGTTAAAGCCTCTGCCTTCAGCTCGGGTCATGATCCCAGGGTTGTGGGATCGAGCCCCGCATCGGGATCTCTGCTCAGCAGGGACCCTGCTTCCTCCTCTCTCTCTTTGTCTGCCTCTCTGCCTACTTGTGATCTGTCAAATAAATAAAATCTTTAAAAAAAAAAATTTTTTTTTTAAAAGATTTTATTTATTTATTAGACAGAGAGAGAGGGAACACAAGCAAGGGGAGAGGCTGAGGGAGAGGCTCCCTGCTTGATGGGAAGCAGGGAGCCTGACAAGGAGTTTGATCCCAGGACATGGGATCATTACCTAAGCCAAAGGCAGATATGCTTAATGACTTTTTTTTTAATTAAAGATTTTACTTATTTATTTAACAGAGATAGAGAGAGACAGTGAGAGAGGGAATACAAGCAGGAGGAGTGGGAAAAGGAGAATCAGGCTCCCTGCAAATCAGGGAGCCCTACGCAGGGCTCAATCCCAGGTCCCCGGGATCATGACCAGCACCAAAGGCAGATGCCCAATGACTGAGCCACCGAGGCACCCCCAAATTAAAATCTTTTAAAAAAATGAAAATAAGTGGCACCTGGGTGGCTCAGTTGTTACATGTCTGCCTTCAACTCAGGTCATGATCCCAGGATCCTGCGATCGAGCCCCACGTCGGGCTCCTTGCTCAGCAGGAAGCCTGCTTCTCTCTCTCCCAGTACCCCCTACTTGTATTCCCTCTCTCGCTGTGTCTCTATCAAATAAATATAAAATATTTTTAAAAAATAAAATAAAGGGATGCCTGGGTGGCTCAGTCATTAAGCGTCTGCCTTTGGCTCAGGTCATGATCCCAGGTTCCCGGGATCGAGTCCCACATCAGGCTCCTTGCTCCACAGGGAGCCTGCTTCTCCATCTACCTACTGTTCTCCTTGCTTGTGCTTGCTCTCTTGCTCTCTCTCTCTGACAAAGAAATAAATAAAATATTTAAAAATAAAATAAAATAAAATAGGGGTGCCTGGGTGGCTTGATAGGTTAGGCTCAGGTCATGATCTCAGGATCCTGGGATCGAGTCCTGAGTTGGGCTCTCTGCTTAGCAGGAAGCCTGCTTCCCTGTCTCTCTCTGCCTGCTGCTCTGCCTACTTATGATCTCTGTCAAATACATAAATAAAATCTTTAAAACAATAAAACAATAAATAAATAAATAAAAATAAAAATAACAGCCAAACTCTGGCAACTCAGCAAATCAAATGTTTGGCCAGATGAAAGGCTATCAGAGCTCTTCTTAATAAACTGCTGCTGAATTTCTGTTCTGGCAGAGTTCTCCACTTATCCTTTTTAAAAATAAAAAATGATACCACGATTAAATGCCACTTTTCTCTCTGAAACATGAGCCCTGAGTAGCATTCTTGTTTTTTATGCATCTTCCCAGCCTGTTTCTTCTGACTTGCTGTGTGTTCTAGATCTTATAAAGGAACATATATGGGTTTGGATAAGGCACACAGGGCCACTCCTCCCATACCTGAGCCACGCTTCCTACACCAAGTTTTGGGTTATATCCAAGACCATAAGGGATAAGAGCCAGGTCTTAAAATCTCAGGCCTGGATTCAAGTCCCAGCTCACTAGGTCCCGGCAGGGAGCAACTCGGCAAGTCATCACACTTCTTCTAACCTCTAAAACTGAGATCAGGTGACCACAATGTCAATCCCTCGCCTCTTCATATACTTTACAAAATACTTTCGTAGATCTTCTCTCTTGATCTGGATCGTGTCCCTTTCGGGTAGACCTGTGCCATCCACTCACTAGAGAAGTAACTGAGTTTCTGAGCAGTCTCACCTGCACAGTATGTTTCCAAGTGGCAGAGCCAAGGCTGACCCCAAGTCTTCTACTTTGCCCTAACTCACATTACTGTAAGGATCAAAGATTTTGTACACAGTTACTATGCAGCACTTCTGTGTGCCACGAAGATGCATCAGCTAGGGGGCGCCTGGGTGGCTCAGTGGGTTAAACCTCTGCCTTCAGCTCAGGTCACAATCCCAGGGTCCTAGGATAGAGCCCCGCATCGCATCAGACTCTCTATTCATCAGGGAGCCTGCTTCCACCCTCTCTCTGCCTGCCTCTCTGCCTACTTGTGATCTCTGTCAGTCAAATAAATAAAATCTTTAAAAAAAAAAAAAAATGAAGCATCAGCTCGGAAGGAGCACAGTGGGTGCTGGGAGCATGAAAGTCTGGGGCAGCATCTTCTCTTTCCAGGGTCTGAACAGGACAGACTGACAAACTCCTCCTACAATAGGCTGACTATCTTTCAGGACTGGCTTCCTCATATCTCTGACAACTGACAAATTGCTGACAAAAAAAAGGTAGAGGAGTAAAAAGGAGGGCCAGGATGCTGCAGTGTGGCCCAAGAAGCAGCCTGCCCTTGCCTGCAGAGTTAGTTCAGAAAACAGGACGGAATGAAAAAGGAAAGAAACAGTACAGAGCAGAAGAAAATCTAGATGGGCCAGGGCCCTGAGCTTTTTGGGTTATCACACATATAACCCACCTCAACCTGCTAAATCCTTTACTCCTACCAGAAGGAACAGCCCATCAAAGTGTCACAGGTTGGGGGCATCTGGGTGGCTCAGTGGGTTAAAGCCTCTGCCTTCGGCTCAGGTCAGGATCCCAGGGTCCTGGGATCGAGCCCCACATTAGGTTCTCTGCTCCGCAGGGAACCTGCTTCTCCTCTCTCTCCCCTCCTGCCTCTCTGCCTACTTATGATCTCTGTCAAATAAATAAAATCTTTAAAAAGAAAAAAAAAAGTGTCACAGGTTGGTACCCATGCCTGACAATGATGGACTCTTTATTAAGGACAAAAGCCCAACTGGGAAAGAAATCAAAACTAGCAAGGATGGCATTCCAAAAGTAACCCTTTCTTCTCTACAACCTCCCAAGAGTCCCTCAGATAACTGAGCTAATCTGTAGTTCCCATAGCACAGTCAAGCTTGCCAATCAGTTGACAAATGGGACCAAGTCTTTCAGCCATCTCTGCACTAAAGCCCCAGGGGTGTGCAAAGTGGCCTTCACTCTTCCCAAGAGGTGCAAACAATGGTAGCAGCCTCAGAGTAGCAAAGCACCCTGAAAACCCGGAAAATTCTTTATACCAGGAAGTTCCCAGCCACCCTCATTCCTTTCTAGGTAGTAGCATCTCTACCACCACTCATGCATAGTAGTGGAAAAGGCTAACAGTAACCATTACCCCATTTCCCTTTGTCCCAGAGAGTCAACACAGACTACTCTAAGGTGTATGGACTGTCCACATTGGGCTTTCCTACCTCTGTGTTTCTGTTCACTTGCATCCCCCCACACTACAACAAAAGAAGTCTTATGATAATTACCAGTCTAATGACATACTAGGCACTGTGATAAAAGCTTTCCTTCCTTCACCTCATTTACTCCTCACAATAATCCCATGAAACAAGTATGATTAACCCCCTTTCCTGACTCAGAAACAGAGGATCGGGTGGTTAAATAACTTGTCCAAGATCATTTTACTGGTAAGTATAAAAGCCAGAATTTGAATAAAAGTCTCTGACTCCAGAACCTATTCTGCTAAACACCGTACTGTGTCTCCCCAGCCATCCAAATCCCTCTCGTCCTTCAAAGTCTTTCCTTGGTCTAAGAATATTATCTGGCAAGCAGCCCACAGTACCTCACCCTCCTTGCAGGTCTAAGCACTGCTTAATCCCTATTGGCAGGTTGGTGTCAAAGGCTCTCCCTCTCACTTGCATCCTCTAAGGCAACAAGTTCTGTCCTTAATATTCCCCAGTGACTAGGGCACCTGGGTGGCTCAGTCAGTTGGGTGTCTTCCCTTCCCGCCCCCTGACTCATCTCATTAATGCGGTCTTTCTCTCTTAAATGAATAAATAAAATCTCAAAAAAAAAAAAATCCCCAGTGACTGACACAGCCCTTGGCTGGCAGTTCTTAGTGAGGAGATTTCAATACTTTCTTCTATCACCCAGACTGCTGAGAGTCAAGTACCTCATCACATATGACCAGTCCAACACTCCCTTTCTGGAGGACTCCAACATGAAGACGGAACGTCTCGTAGGAAATGATGAGAATGGGAGAAGGCACTCGGGCTCCACGCTGGTTCATGAATACTTCTACAGCAGGAAACATGTCAAGGGAAAAAATCTTAGACTATCTTAAAGAAAAAAAAATTTGACAGTTCTTTAATGTAGCCCGGAAAGGGCTACTTCCACTATTTTGCATGGGACTTCTCTTCCACCCCCTCATTACACTCAGCCTGCTGGCCATCAGGGCGCACACACACGAGAAAGGAACAAGTTGAATGAAGAGCATGGCCAACTGTTAAGGCTCCATACCCAGCTTTTGGTCTATCTCTTCCTTAGAGCCTCCGTCAATGGCCAGAGGTTGGATCCTCCCTCCAAGCCATTTTCCAACTTCATTGTACCAGTTCTTCACTAGGCTGGAGGGTGACACCACCACTGCCTTGTCAATTTCTGGTTTGCACTCTGGACTCTGGCGCAAAAGCGTCCACATCAGTGTGATGCACTGCAGCGTCTTGCCCAGGCCCATCTCGTCAGCCATGATGCAGCCGTGGCTGCCGGGGATGCGCCGACTGGTGACACACTCCCACAGGAACTTCACTCCCTGGGGAATAACAGCACTCAGACCACTTTGGCATTCACACTGCTGCTGCCCCAGGGTGGCAGCCTCCAAGCCCATATGTCTTGCCCCCCAGCTCCCTTTACCTCTCTCTGATGAGGCCGCAAGACCTTACTGAGGACAGGATCAACAACCACATGGACAGGGAGTTTTTCCCTGAGGAAACACAGCAAAGAAAACATAGAGCTCAGACAAGTGCAAGGGTATGCCCCCAGGAAGTTGTGTCCTGCTGACCCAGAAGCCACAGAGGCAGCTGCCTGGGAGGGCCTTTGTGGCCTGATAATCAAACCACAGCCCATTTTGCTCCACAAGTTAGAAAGTGAGGAGAGGGTTCCCTAGGTCATCAATTCCTTCTGCTCCCCTGAACAAGCCTGGCAGGAAGGGTGAGGAACCTCCATCAACTAGACATGTCCACAAGCTCTTCCCCACACTCTCTCCTTCTCTACCTACCCACTCTCTGGATGGTGGAGCAGCAGTCATGCCCACACTCTGAAAACATGCCAGTTCCAAAGGAAAAAAATCACACCAAAATGCCCTCTGCCCTTCCAGGTATGTGCACTTAACAGACCTACTCCAGAAATATCAATATACATACTTGTCAAGCTTCAGCTGGTCATGGGCACTCAGTGGGGGAGGCTCATACAAAACCAAGGCACCTTCTTCCAAGGGGTCATGGAGGGCCCGGCGGACCCCAGCCCTTTTGAGGCCCAATGCCCGAAAGCCCAGAGGACCTAGAAACCAACAATCTGTCATCAAAGTATCTATATCAAAGAGATCAGCAGGCCCAGCTCAAAGGCCTATCTTTCACATAACCTTTCCCAAGCTTGCATATGACCTTCTCTCTTCCAGAACCTTTCCAAACCCAGCTGCATACTTCTATCTGACCATTATTCCAGTCTGCCTTAGATCAGGGTTCTTCCCATTTGACCTCTCCCATTTAACTATAAACTTCTGGAGGGCTAGGTCATGTTCATCTCAAGTCAATCCTAGAAAGGTCTAGAACCCAAAGGGGCCCTTCAAGACACAGAGCTCTTGAGAGATGGTCTCCTCCCTCCCCTGCCCCAGTTTTAGCACAATGTTATATCCTACGCAGAGCCCAGGCTTCATGCAGTCTGAGTGAATTCAGTAGCATCTCATTTCTAAGGTTGACTGTCGGAGGCCATCAGCCACCTGGGTCCACCAGGAGCTGCCCAAGCACTGGCATATCTCCCACAAGGTGAGGGGCCATTAGTCATGGCAGGCCTTGCTGAAGCTATCAAACACAGCCTTCATGCAGGCCCCTAAGAGTGTCACCACCACCACCGGCCTGGCATCTTCAATTCCAAGGTAAGCATGTATTAACAAAAGCAGAGGTATTAAATTATTCAGATACATTCATACATGACTGATTAAAAAAAACAGGAACGTCTCCATTTTTACCTTGATAATTTGGAATGGGGATTTTAAAAGGCTTTGACAAAATGCTTCGAATAAAGGCTTCCTGAAAAGAAAGAGAAGAAACAGGGATTCAGGACTGATTAAAGATGTTATGGGATAATATTTTTTACAAATGCAGTCTAAAATGCCTATTTAGGGGCACCTGGGTGGCTTAGTCGGTTGAGCATCTGACTCTTGGCTTTGGTCAGTCTTGATCTGAGGGTCGTGGATTGAGTCCCACACATCGGGGTCCATATTCAGTGGAGAATCTGCTCCAGATTCTCTCCCTCTCCCCCCATCACTCACACATGCTTTCTTGCTTTCTAAAATAAATAAATCTTTTTTTTTTTTCACTAGTAGTAACAGTATTAGTAAATAATATTAACAGCAATAAAAATGCCAACAGGAACGATAACTAACAGTGCACACCAGATGCAGAGCTAAGCACTCAAGATGCCTGCACTCAGGCTGCCATTGAATCCTCACCACCAGCAGTCTGAGGTCCTGGTATCCCCATTTTCCAGATGGGCATATTGACACTGAGTGGTTAAGTCACTTTCCCAAGTCACAGGACCATCATGACAGGTGCAGGACTTCCCTCATTCCAAGACCCCCTACTTGTAACCAGTGGGCAGTGCGGCCTCCTAATACAATCTGTTTGACGATAGCCATATGGATTAGCCCAGAGTCAGCAGCTTCACATCAGAAGGCGTGAGAGAGGAAACAACATGAGAAAGAGGACATGAGCGGGCAAACAAATCACCAAAATAAATAAGTGGGACAAGGGTGACAAGAAACAAACATACATAGCTCCTAGAGAAGGGTGGCCTTGGTGCCTCCACCTCAGAGCCTACAGGAAGCCTGTGCCAACACCTCAGCCTGGAACCAGCACTGGGGAGTGGGGCTGGGCCAGAAGAGCAGCCAGAGGGGGTTCACAGCGCCACCTTCAGGGTAAACTCTGACAACTCCCAACACTCCCAACAAAGTCCTGGTCTTCAGGTCTATATATCCCTGAGCTCTCTGGGGAATTACAATGGCCTATGAACAAAACAGGAGCTGAAGCCTGAGAAAATAAGAACAGAAACCCTAAAGGTAGTTTTAATGGGAATACATCAGTGGAAAAAGAAATAATGAAAAATACTCCCCTCGAGCAAAAAGGCACTTTATGAGGGAAAAAAGCAAACCTGTCTTGCCCTGAAATTTTAACTTTTATTCTGACCCATTTCTATAAAGATTATAAATTTCTAGAAACTCAGTGTACTTTAAATAGGAAAAACATAATGAATATATTTAACAATCCACTGGAAGGTAGGAAAAAAAAATGTGGAGAACTGAACTTCAACCCACTAAACCACTTGATGGGGGGATTTGGAAAAAGGCCCAAATTCTTTATTTGCATGTTTTTTTACAGCTGAATAAAATCTTGTACTATTTTTAATTATCATGATTATAATTATCAATAGCAATGATAAAGGAAAAACTTGTATATGAACAATGGTAACACAAAGGCATCCTTAAGTCAAAAGAGAAGAAAAGGATGGGGTGCGTGGGTGGCTGCTAGGTGAACATCTGACTCCTGATTCAAGCCCCCAGCACCGTATTGGGCTCCATACTTAACAGAGAGTCTGCTTCTCTCCCTCTGTCCTCCCCCAGCTCTCACAGGCAGGCACTCTCCCTCTCATAAATAAATAAATGAGAGAGAGGGAAAGGAAGGAGATGGATTCTAATTTCCTTTCTAATTTGGCTTCAATTCTAAACCTGAAATATTATTTTCAGGTGTTTTTTGTTTTGTTTTGTTTTGTTTTAAGTAATCTCTACACCCAACATGGGCTTGAACCTATAACCCCGAGATCAAGATTCTTATGCTCTACTGAGCCAGCCAGCTGCCCCCCAAAACTAAAATATTACTTTCAAAATTGTCAATACATAAGGCTAGATTTGAGGTTCTGAGTAGCCAAGAATTTATGTTCCAGATTTAAAAAGCAAGACTTTGAACTGCAAGCTTGTGTAACCAGTGTGGGAGAATGTGAGCATCCCTGGCCAAAAGCATGAGGACACAGCCTATGAGACATGCAGTGACAGTCTCTGGGAATCTGGTCTCATAAAACTGGCAGAGGCAGGGGAGAGAGCATGCGCTCGCTTTATTTTGTTACTGCAAATTCATACCATCCCTTCCTTCTGGTAGAAGGTCAGAGCATCCTTCCTCCCCACCAAGGTCAAAGGTTCCCTCTTCCAGAGATTCACTCTATCAGTTCTGCCTCCTCCAGAGATTCACTCTATCAGTCCTGCCTGAACTCTCCTACATCTCAACCTTTCCCTCTCCACTAGCTCTCTCTCACCAGCATTTAAAACATAACTATTTTAAAAAC
This sequence comes from Mustela putorius furo, assembly GCF_011764305.1. Taxonomy (NCBI): domain Eukaryota; kingdom Metazoa; phylum Chordata; class Mammalia; order Carnivora; family Mustelidae; genus Mustela; species Mustela putorius. The sequence continues at coordinate 36,093,252 of NW_025422005.1, read as the reverse complement.
AAAAATTCCTTTGGGGCACCTGGGTAGCTCAGTGAGTTAAGTGTCTGACTCTTGATTTCAGTTCAGATCATGACTCTCAGGGTCCTGGGATCAAGCGCTATGTGTGTGTATCGGGGGCTGGGATGGGGGGGGTCCTATGCTCAGCGGAGAGTCTGCTTGAGATTCTCTCTCCCTCTCTACCCTCCACCCCATGCACACTCTCTAAAATAAATTAAAAAAAAAATTCCTTTGACCTCTTATGTCCTCCCCTTCAAACTTCTAGAGTGTCTGTCTCCCCTTTCTAATCTTCCACTCCTCTGAAAGGACTCTAGCCAAAATCACCAATGGCCTACATGACCTTAATTCCAGTGGACCTGTTTCTATCCTTATCTGGCTAGACAGAGCTGGCCACTCTTTCCTCTCAAATATTCTCTGCCTTCGACTACCATGACGCCACTTTCCAACTATTCCGCCTCTTTAGAACCTCATGCTCAGTCCTCTGAGGAGCTCTTCTTTCTCTGCTTACCTACCTTAAAGGTAAGTGTACCTCAGGGCTCAGGGCTGCACCTCAGTTCCTCTGACTGCGCTCACTGACACTCCAATACACTTTGGAGGGGTCAAATATCATCGCTATGCTAAGGAGCCCAAATATATTTCCAGACCCTACTTCCCTCCTAGGCTCCACACCTACCGTATTTGCAACCATCCCCAAGCCCAGTCCTACAGGACTGCAGACTCATCACCCTTAAGGCTAAGTGCTCTCATCCCCAGGGCTGCGTATATGATTTTGATGGGCCTGAGACACTTTTGTATTTAGGGTCCCCTCTATCTAGATCACTGCCCACTCTCTCCACCTGGCTGAATCCCCCTATCCTTGAGGACTCAACCTAATTGGCATGTTCACCAACCTCCAGACTGTTAGACCCCCTTTTGTATACTCGCACTGCACTTACAATTATGACATAACTTACATAGGACATCCTGAACGAATACTAAAGAGTCCCATAGAATCACACACTTTTTTTTTTTTTTTAGATTTATTTATTTATTTGTGAGAGAGAGAACCCAAGCATGGGGAGAGGCAGAGGGACAGGGAGAAGCAGGCTCTCTGCTAAGCACAGAGCCTGATACGGGGCTCGATCCCAGGACCCTCGGATCGTGACCTGAGCCAAAGGCAGACACTTAACAACTAAGCCTCCCAGGTGCCCTTACACGCTTTTTTAAAAAAGATTTATTTGAGGAGCCCCTGAGTGGCTCAGTGGGTTAAAGCCTCTGCCTTCGGCTCAGGTCATGATCCCAGGGTACTGGGATTGAGTCCCACATCAGGCTCTCTGCTCGGTGGGGAGCCTGCTTCCCCTCTCTCTCTCTGCCTGCCTCTCTGCCTACTTGTGATCTCTGTCTGTCAAATAAATAAATAAATCTTTTTAAAAAAATTATTTGAGAGCTAGAGCATGTGTGCAGGGGGAGGGGCAGACAGAGAATGAATCTCAAACAGACTCTTCGTTGAGCTCAGAGATTGATCTCACTACCCTTAGATCATGACCTGAGCCTAAACCAAGAGTTAGACACTTAACAGACTAGCCACCCAGGTGTCCATTTTTTAAGGCTCAGTAAACAACTAAACAGTGTATTAGTGAATTATGTATATATAGTTCAACTATCACAAAAGGGATGATAAAGATGATTCAGGACAGTGGTTACCTGTCAAGATGGGAAAAGGGATTATAACTTTGGTGATGTTCTAGTGCAGGATGGTGGGTTCATGGGTGTTTATTCTGTGTTTTCTATCTCATATGTTATATACATATTCCTTTGTATTTATCAAGTATTATGTAAAAATGTTTTTAAATGTTTGGTAAGGGCCACTTGCCTGCCTCAGTGGGTTTAGCATCTGCCTTCAGAACAGGTCATGATCCTGGGTTCTGGGATCAAGCCCCACACTGGGCTCCCTGCTTAGCAGGAAGCCTGCTTCTCCTTCTCCCTGCAAACTCCCCCTGCTTATGTGTGCACTCTCTTGCACACTGCTGAATAAACAAATCTTAAAAAAAAAAAATTACAGGGGCGCCTGTGTGCCTCAGTGGGTTAAGCTTCTGCCTTCGGCTCAGGTCATGATCTCAGGGTCCTGGGATTGAGCCCCACATCAAGCTTTCTGCTCAGTGAGGAGCCTGTTTCCCCCCCTCTCTGCCTGCCTCTCTGCCTACTTGTGAGCTCTCTCTCTCTCCCTGTTAAATAAATAAATAAAAATCTTTAAAAATAAATAAATAGGGGCACCTGGGTGGTTCAGTGGGTTAAAGCCTCTGCCTTCAGCTCAGGTCATGATCTCAGGGTCCTGGGATGGAGCCCCACATTGGGCTCTCTGCTCAGCAAGGAACCTGCTTCCTCCTCTCTCTCTGCCTGCCTCTCTACCTGCTTGTGATCTCTGTCTGTCAAATAAATAAAATATTTTTAAAAAGATAAATAGAAATGAAAATAATAATAAAAAAGTACATTTTAGGGGCACCTGGGTGGCTCAGTGGGTTAAAGCCTCTGCCTTCGGCTCAGGTCATGATCTCAGGGTCCTGGGATAGAGCCCTGAGTCAGGCTCTCTGCTCAGCAAGGAGCCTGCTTCCCTCTCTCTCTCTCTGACTGCTTCTCTGCCTACTTGGGATCTCTGTCAAGTAAACAAAATCTTTAAAAAAAGTATATTTTAAATAAGCAAATAAATAAATAAACAAAATGTTTGCTGAATGCACATATAACTAATGCCCATTACATATTCCTTTCACCTTATTGCCATTTTTCCTTCAAAATGTCCCTGTAAAGTAAAAACAAGACTCCCGTGTCTCCCTGACTCCGCCATGGTACTTGACACCAGATGTATGGCGTTTCCGCACACAAGCAATTATTAAGCACCACCTGCGTATCCTACAACTTAATTCTAACATTACCTACCTGAAGATAGCATCAAATGCCACAGGTTAGGGGCTCAGTCACATGGGACTGCCTCCCCCCACCACTTCAGATGTCAATCCCAAATCCACGTTACTCCCTGTGCTTGGGACCAACAGTCTATAAATTGGAGGGTCCCAACCCCCTCCTGGGATTCAATTAATTTTCTAGAGCAGCTCCACAGAACTCAGGAAAGGTTTACTTACTGGATTACCAATTTATCACAAAGGCTTTATACTAAAGGATATGTAGAGCCAGATGAAGAAATACATAGAGTGAGGTCTAGAAGAGTCCTGAGCACAGGAGAGTCTGTCCCTGTGGAGTTTGGGGTATGCCTCTTCCTCGTGGGTGAATTCTTGTTCACCAGCTCAAAAGCTCTCCAAACCCTGACCTTTTGGAGTTTTATGGAGGCTTCAATACATAGGCACAATTGATTAAACACTGGCCCCCGGTATGTTGGTTCCCCAGGCAACCAGCCACCAAGGTTAGTTGCTTTACAAATGAATCTCATTAACATAAACTCAGGTGTGGTTAAAAGGGTTTTGTTTTTTGGTTTTTTTTTTTTCATAAATAGTAAAAGACACCTTTACTGCTTTATCACTTAAGAAGTTCCAAAGGTTGGGCACCTGGGTAGCTCAGTCAGTTAAGTGGTCTGTCTTACGCTCAGGTCGTGATCCAGCTTTAAAAAGCAAGACTTTGAACTGCAAGCTTGCGCAACTGGTGTAGGACAATGTGAGCATCCCTGGCCAAAAACATGAGGACGCAGCCTATAAGACTTGCAATGACCAGCCTCCAGGAATCTGGTCTGATAAAACTGGCAGAGGCAGGGGAGAGAGCATGCTCTCACTTTATTTAGTTACTGCAAATTCATACCATCCCTTCCTTCTGACAGAAGAGGGAGAGCATCCCTCCTCCCCACCAAGGTGAAAGCTTCCAGATATTCACTATCAGTAAATTCTTAGGAGCGCTTGGGTGGCTCAGTTAAGCATCTGCCTTCAGCTCAGGTCATTCCAGGGTCCTGGGATAGAGCTCTGCATTGCCCTGCATGGGGCTCCCTGCTCAGCAGGAAGCCTGCTTCTCTCTACCCCTCCCCCTAGCTCATTTGCGCACAGAGGCTCTCACTCTCAAATAAAATCTTTTAAAAACACACACAGAAAGAAAGAAAGAAAGAAAGAAAGAAAGAAAGAAAGAAAGAAAGAAAGAAAGAAAAAGAAAAAATTCCAAAGGTTTTTGGAGATCAGTGGCAGAGCTCAATACCACTGTCCTCAGAAAGTTTGGTGTTAAAGCTTTGGTGAAGCTAAGCAGATGTGACTACTCTGTAATTCTGGGCAAGCTACTTAACCCCTTGGAGACTCAGCTTTCACATCTTAAAAAAATGAGTTGCATGAGAGAACGCATAGAACATGCTGTAGGATTACACTGGATTTAATAGAGGAAACATGTGGAAGCTGTAGGACTTTGATACTTCTTAAAGCCATATGCTAAGTGAGAGACCAAACTGGCATAAGGGCCCTGGTTCCAACACCCTACCGCAGCCTTCTCTTTCCTATACCCTCATGTCCTCAGGAATCTGAGCCACCTAAGATCCGGTGCCCAAATAACTATAAACAACAGAGACTCCAAGCCGGGCACACATCCTGAAGGAAAGAGGCCAGGCACTTAAGGCTGAAGGCAGACCCCAAGCCTCCACCAAAGTCTGACCACTGGCCACTCTGTAGAGCACTGAGGAGTCTTCAGCAGAAGAAGCCTCCCTAGACAAAACAAGAAAGGTACCTCCATAGGGCACACACATTCACCAGCAGGGTGCAATTCTGACTTACATGTTGACTACTATCCAAACAGGGTGGTCGACTGGTTAGTTGAATCACAGGTTTCCGAAAAGGAGACAGGAAACACTCCTGGCTCTGAGTCCCACTGCTGGATTTCCGTTTCTTGGGAGTCTAGAAGAGTATTGGGGAAGGTGAGTCAAGTCTGGAAGACCACAGAGTTCACCACAAAGGCAGCTAACATTTAAAATGCTTATTAACATTTAAAATGCTTATTATATTAAAATGCTTATTAACATTAAAATGCTGAGCCTGGATGGCTCAGTGGGTTAAGCCTCTGCCTTTGGCTCAGGTCACGACCTCAGGGTCCTGGAATAGAGCCCCATGTCAGGCTCTCTTCTCTGCTCAGTGGAGAGCCTGCTCCCCCCCCCTCTGCCTGCCTCTCTGCCTGTCTGTGATCTCTCTCTCTGTCAAATAAATAAATTTAAAAATCTTTTAAAAAAATAAATAAAAATAAAATGCTTATTAAATGCCGGGCACTGTGGTAAACTCTTCACATATATTATTGTGCATCATCTTCATAGCAGTCCTATGATAAATGTTTATTATACTTATTTAGCAGGTGAGAAAACTGGAAGCTAATGAGGTTACAGACCTTGTCTGATCTGAAGAGGGGCACTGGATGAGGGGAATAAAGTGAGCCACAGCATGGCAAGGGAGGTCACTAGCACTGAAACCATTTTCAGGAGCAAAGAGCACCATTTAAACCCAGCTGCACCAAGTGCTGCCCCAAGTTCAAGTCTGAGATCCTTGTAAGTAGCAAGAGGCAGCCTTGTCCCTCACAGGAAAAGGAACCCCCTATATACCAGCAGCATTGCAACTACAGAGCAAGACCCCACGGAACCACAGGCAAGTTTGTAGCAGCTTGCCAAGGTATTTGAAGTGTCAGTGATCCTACAAGAAACACCTGAAACACCAGCCCCTTCACCTTTCACATACAGGCCCTGCCCAAAATTGCCTTCCAGACCTTCTTTAGTGAATCCCTTCCTCCAAAGTTCCAGTGCCCAAGCCCTTACTTCTTGAACTGCTCTCTCTTAAGTATATACTTTTTTTTATACATGCTTTTTTTTATACATAGGTCCTACCCACAGTCAGCCCCAGAAAGCCTCAAAAGCAGCGAACAGAGCACAGGATGCAATCCAAAGTCAAACATACTGCACTTGAGTATGAGCAGGGACTAGAAGGGCATCCCTCCTCTAATTTAGGCCCAAGTGAGCTCAGGGCCCTAAGGCAGGCCCTACATACTCTACTGTTTTGCCATACTGGGCAAAGGACAAAGAGCAAAAGAACAGGCAGCTAGTTGCTATTGGGGAGCCATTTTTTTCCCCAAGGGAGCCAAAAGGTCAGACCCAATCTGCTCTTTTACTTTGTAATATCTTCTCTACCAGAAAAACTAAGGCTATATTAACTTCTAGTAGGCACCTTGAGGACAAAGTTTTTTTTTGTTGTTTTTATCTTGTTCAGTGCCTGACACATAGTAAGCACTAAGTAAAAGTTTACTGAAAGAGTTTTCTGGAAGTGACCAGGTTCATTCCATATAACCCCAGAAACCAAGTCCAAGACTCCCTTCTGCCCAAACAGTCCTCCACCCTACCTGTCCGGTCCCCTGGAGGGCAGGGTACTCACCACTGTCCCAGGCTGCCAGTCTTCATCATCACCAGATCTGCCTTCCGGCTTTCTCTTGGCCAGCTGGCTAGGAGCTAAGCTCTTCCTCTGTAAGGGGAAAATGGAAACAGCACTTCCAGAGACCCCACGGCCTGAACCCAGAGGCCGAGACACAGGGCTACCCAGTCTCCCTTAGGCCCATACTTACCATCCTGGGCCCAGGAGCATAAAACATCAAGTATCCATCAGCCAAAGATCAAAGGCACCCAGCCGTTGAGAACGCAGAACGACTGTTGCTGTCTTATTGAAAGCATGGGCTAATTAAAGAGGGAGGATGGATGGAGGGAATCCAGCTAGAGGCTGGAGTTTGGGCCCAAACTCTGAGAGTGTTGGTCGCCAGTTAGTCGAGGCCGAAGAGCAGACCAAAGAGGAAGTAGCCAAGCAAAGGTGAGTAAAGCACTGGGATGGGGGAGGGGGCGGGGGAGAGGAAGATGGGAGTACCAGACTGGGCAGAGTGGAGTCGGGATAATGGTCCCAGGTGGACGTGAAGGCAAGGGTAGTTGCGGCTGGGGGGTGGGGAAGAAATCACAGGCCAGGAGAGAGAGGCCTGGGTGAAAATCCCAGTCGTGGGGAGAGGAGACGCTCAATCCGAAGGGGTTTTTCCCGGGTCTGGAGCGCGGAAGCCAGGCCCAGACTCGGGGAGTTCGAGGAGGGGTCCAGGCAGGACAAGTAAAAGACCCGGACTTGGGAGAAGAATACCAGGAAGAGCTGGAAAGAACACCAAAAGTGAATCCCAGCCCTAGCACTCCAGCTTCAGCCTTCCTCTTCCCAAAACGCGCGTTAACAGCCGCCAGGAGTCTCCGGACCCGCCAGGCCCAGTGAATCGAACCTCCCGCGGTGCTGCCGCCCGCACCGCCCATTGGCTGCGTTCGATGCGTTCGGCGCTCGCGACCCCAGGAAGGGGGCGGGCCTAGTGCTCCAGTCACTGCGGAGCGGGGGCGCCGAAGTAGCGGCTAAACGGACCTGCTAGGAGGTGGGACTTAGGAAGATGGGCGGGGCCAACAGTGATGAAGCGGTTGGGCGAGGTGGGCGGGGCAAGCCGGGCAGTCGGGCTATTGAAGTGACATTTGCATCCGACTGGGCTGTGGAGGAGTTGCCACCAGTCTGCTGAAGGTTTTGGATTATGAAACACCGCACGTGTCTGCACTTCCCCTGTGCTGGGGCTGGAACTGTGATGCAGAGTCGGAGTCAGATCTCACCCACCCCGAGGGTGGCAGGAGTCTTTGGCCCCGACTACCTACCACCAGGACTGCTCTGGCAGTGACAGCACCCTCAGGAGACGTGATTCTTTGATCCGGCATTTCTTGCAGAAAGCTGCGTTTCTTAAGCAAAATCATGTTGGTGGAAGTGTGATTCTGGGAATGGAGACTTAATGACTCAATCTCTCAACACTTCGCTTTCTTCATATCTAAAATGTACATTCTAGGGACGCCTGGGTGGTGCAGTTAAGCCTCTGACTCCGATGGTGATCTCAGCCTCTGTACTCAGCATGGAGTTTACTTAAGACTCTCTCCCTCTGTCCCTCACCCCCTCCCTCCTTCTCTCTCTCTCTCTCTTTCTTACTTTCTAAAATAAATAGGGGCGCCTGGGTAGCTCAGTTGGTTGAGTGTCTACCTTCGGCTCAGGTCTTGATCCCGGGGTCCTGGGATTGAGGCTCACATCGTGTCTGGGCCGGGGAGCCTGTTTCTCCCTCTCACTCAGCTGGCCTGCTTGCCTGCTGTTCCCTTTATTTATGCTCTCTTTCTCTCTCTCACTATCTCTTTATGTGTCAAATAAATAAACAAAATCTTTAAAAAGTAAAAATAAAATATAAATAAAGTACTCAGGACAGCGCCAGGCACAACCTAGGTGCTTACTAATAGTGTCTACAAAACATTTACTACCAAGCGCTTCCAAGCTTCTGAGATATACTAATTTATTTAGTACTCACAACTACGAGGTACGTTTATTCTTGTCCCCATTTTATAGATGAAGAAACAGGCTCAGAGAAACCAGTAACGTGTCTAGAGTCACACCTGTTGTATGGCTCCAGGGTCACTCTTCTTAACCACCTTGCTAATGAGGGTCAGATCCAGATTTGGTGGGGCCTGAACCTTTTGTTAAGTACTTGTTGGAACCCTCTAAAATTAAGTGCACATAGGGGCTCCTGGGTGGCTCAGAGGGTTAAGGCCTCTGCCTTTGGCTTGGGTCATGATCCCAGGGTCAAGCCCCACGTCAGCCTCTCTGCTCTGCAGAGAGCCTGATTCCTCCTCTCTCTCTCCCTGCCTGCCTCTCTGACTACTTGTGATATCTGTCAAATAAATAAATATAATCTTTAATAAAATAAAATTAGGTGCATATATTAATATTAGGTTAGAAATGAGGAAAAGAGTACCCAATTATGGAATCTTGGAAGTTTAGGTGCCTTTCCTCTGAAATTTCTCTAGGCAATTGATTAGAAATGCTTCGTGGTACAGTCTGGCTTCTCCCCAGTTAGAACACTGATTACAAATCTCTAGTAACTTCCAGCACTCCCAGGGCTTATGTGGGTGGGCCCTGACTTACCCTCAGCTTCCTGGTAAATCTGCCTCGGATGCTATTATTATTTGGGTGGTGAAGAATAAATTATGTTTTATTTACTGATCTTTTTAAAGATTTTGTTCATTTATTTTTGAGAGATAATGGTGGAGGGAGGGAGAGGGAGAGAATCCCAAGCTGACTCCCTGCCCAGTGCTAAACCTGATGCTGGCTCCATCTCACAACCCTGAGATCATGACCTGAGCCAAAACCAAAAGTTGGACCCTCAACTGACTGAGCCATCCAGATGCCCCACTTACTGATCTTTTTTATTTTTTTTAAAGATTATTTATTTATTTATTTGACAGAGAGAGACACAGTGAGAGAGGAAACACAAGCAGGGAGAGTGGGAGAGGGAGAAGCAGGCTTCCCACCAAGCAAGGACCCTGATGTGGGCTCAATCCCAGGACCCTGGGATCATGACTTGAGGTGAAGGCAGACACTTAACTACTGAGCCACCCAGGTACCCCGATCTTTTTAATTAAATGTCTTTTTTTTTTTTAAGATTTTATTTATTTATTTGACAGAGAGAAATCACAAGTAGATGGAGAGGCAGGCAGAGAGAGAGAGAGGGAAGCAGGCTCCCTGCTGAGCAGAGAGCCCGATGCGGGACTCGATCCCAGGACCCTGAGATCATGACCCGAGCCGAAGGCAGCGGCTTAACCCACTGAGCCACCCAGGCGCCCTAAATGTCTTATTTTGAGATAATTGCAGATTCAAATGCAGTTGTGAGAAATAATACAGAGAGATTCTATATACCCTTTCCCCACCCATAATGGTATCTTGTAAAACTATCATACAACAATCACAACCAAGGTATTATCAGTAATACAGTCATGATACAGAACATTTCCATCACCACCCAATGATCTATCATGTTGACCTTCCATAACCACATCCACTTCTTTCCCACCCCTACCCCCTCCTTACTCCCTGATAATCAGTAATCTGTTCTCCATTTCTATCCTTCCATCATTTCAAGAATGTTATATAAATGGAATCATATAGTATGCAGCTTTTTAAAATTGGCTTTTCAGTCTGCATAATTCTCCAGAGATCCATCTGTATTGTTGAATTACATGTAAAAATTTGTTCTTTATTATTGCTGAGCAGTATTCTATGGTACAGATGTACCTCAGGTTATTTAATTACATCTGGGTTGTTTGCAGCGTTGGCTATTATGAGCTGCTATAAGCATTTGTGTGTAGATTTTTGTGTGAACATGTCTTCATTCTCTGGGGTACAGACCCAAGATGGCAACTGTTAACTCTTGGTTTCCGCTCAGGTTCTGATCTCATAAGAGATCACGAGATTGAGACACCCCCACACACACACCCGTCTCTGGGCTCAGCAGGAATCTGTTTAGATATTCTCTCCCTCTGCCCCTTCCTCTCCCCAATAAATAAATAAATCTTTAAAATAAATACCTAAAAGTTAAAAACGGACAAAATATTTTCCAGTGTGGCTGTACCATTTTACATTCGCACCAGCAATGTTTGAGTGATCTAGTTTTCTAAGTCCTCACAAATCTGATGTTCCTATTTTTTCTTTAGCTATTCTGATAGGTGTGAAGTAATGTCTCATTGTGATTTTAATTTGCCTTTCCCTAATTGCTCATGACATTGAACATCTTTACAAGGGCTTATTTGATATCTGTATATCCTCTTCAGTGAAATGTCTCATATCTTTTGCCCATTTTCTAATTGAATTTTTTTTTTACTGTTGAGTTTTGAGCATGTTTTATATATTCTAGCACATTGTTAGATATGTGGTTTGTAAATATTTTCTCCCATTCTGTAGTTTGTTTTTTTTTATCCTCTTAACAGAGTTTTTCACAGAACAAGTATTTTTTTTAAAGATTTATTTATTTATTTATTTGAGAGTGAGCGAGTACACACATGCATGTGAGAGAGAGAGAGAGATAGCAGGGGGAGAGGTAGGGGGAAAAAATTTCAAGCAGACCCCTTGCTGAGCATGGAGCCTGGTAGGGGGCTGGATCTCATGTCCCTGGAATCATGACCCCAGCTGAAACCAAGAGTTAGACACAACTGACTGAGCAACCAAGTGTCCCAGAACAACCATTTTTAATTTTTACGAAGTACGATTTATCAATTTTTCTTTTTTATAGATCATGACTTTGGTATTAAGAATATTTTGTCTAACCTTATCTCCCAAAGATTTTCTCCTATGTTTTTTCCTAAAAGTTTCCTATAAAGTTTTATAGTTTTATGTTTTACAATCAAATATATGATCCACATTGAATTACTTTTTTAATAATGTGTGACATTTTGGTAGAGATCCATTGTTTTGCCTATAAATGTTCAATTGCTCCAGTACCGTGTTAAAAAAAAGTTTTTAAAGAAGACAATTTAGGGACACCTGGGTGGCTCAGTAGGTTAAGTATCAGCTTTCTGCTCAGGTCATGATCCCAGGGTCCTGGGATTGAGTTTCTCATCAGGCTCCTTGCTCGGCAGGGAGCCTGCTTCTCCCTCTGCCTGTCGCTCCCCCTGCTTGTTCTCAATCTCTGACAAATAAATAAATAAAATCTTTAAAAAAAAAAAAAAAGAAGACAATTTAGGTAATACAAACAAACTTTATTTACTACTTCATGAAGTGGACCGTCTCCATTTGGAGAACTGCAAAATGGGGCAGAAGGCAGGGAGATTTTACAGGATCGAGAATAAAGAACAGGGAAGAGAAAAATAGAAAATATCTGATTGGCTGGGGCAAAGTAGTGAACCTCGTTTGGGGTGAGAAGGAACAGGGAAATGATTAGCTAGCTAGTCCCGAGTTGGCTTGCTGCTTGGAGACTGGCTGAGTAGATACACTGTTTCCGGTCAAGCAGAGCATTTACAAGGACATGAAAGTTCTCTCAGTTTGCTTCTGTTTGCTGACATGGCACAGAATTGGCTCCAATATGGGCCTAGAAATTTACTTGAACAAACATTTGTTGCAAAGCCTGTCTTTCAGCCATTGAATTGCGTTTGCACCTTTGCCAAAAATCATTTGTGCATATTCATATGGGTGTATTTCTGGATCGTCATTCTGTTCCATTGATCTATGTGTCTAACCCCCCACAAGTACTACTCTACAGTTTGATTACTGTAGCTATGTAAGTGTTGAAATTGAGTAGACTAAGTCCTTCCATTTTATTTTATTTTTCGAAGTTGTATTAGCTATTCTAGTTCCTTTGACTTTCCATACATATTTGAAACTAGCCTTGTCAATATTTACAAGAAAAACTTGCTGCGATTTTTTTTTTAATATTTTATTTATTTATCAGAGAGAGGGAGGGGGAGAGAGCGAGCACAGGCAGACAGAATGGCAAGCAGAGGCAGAGGGAGAAGCAGGCTCCCTGCTGAGCAAGGAGCCTGATGTGGGACTCGATTCCCAGGATGCTGGGATCATGACCTGAGCTGAAGGCAGCTGGCTGCTTAACCAACTGAGCCACCCAGGCGTCCCACTTGCTGCGATTTTGACAGGAATTTCATTAAATCCATATAACAGTTTGGAGAGAATTGACATCTTTACTGGATTGAATCTACCAATCCATGAACATCTCTCCATTTTTTTTAAGTTACCCATAGATTTTTTTTTAAAGATTATTTATTTATTTGTCAGAGAGGGAGAGAGAGCACAAACAGGGGGCCCAGCAGGCAGAGGGAGAAGCATGCTCCCTGCTAAGCAAGGAGTCTGATCCCAGGACTCTGAGATCATAACCTGATCCCAGACACTTAACCAAATGAGCCATCTCTCATGGCTCTATCTCTCCATTAATATAGATTTTCTTTTAGTTCATTCATCAACATTGTATGGTTTTCAGTATACATACCCTGTACAGGTTTTTTCACATTTGTACCTAAGTCTTTCTTTTTTTTTTTTTTTTATTGTAAACTGTATTGTATTTTATTTTCAGTAGCCATGTGGTCATTGCTCATATTGACTTTTTTTTTTTAAGATTTTATTTATTTATTTGACAGAGAGAGATTACAAGTAGGCAGAGAGGCAGGCAGAGAGAGAGAGGAGGAAGCAGGCTCCCTCCTGAGCAGAGCCCAATGCGGGACTCGATCCCAGGACCCTGAGATCATGACCTGAGCCGAAAGCAGCAGCTTAACCCACTGAGCCACCCAGGCGCCCCTTGACTTTTTTTTTTAAGAAAAATTTTTTAAGATTTTATTTATTTATTTGACAGAGATCACAAGTAGGCAGAAAGGCAGGCAGAGAGAGGAGGAAGCAGGCTCCCCACCAAGCAGAGAGACCCAAGCTGAAGGCGGAGGCCTTAACCCACTGAGCCACCCAGGCGCCCCCATTACTTTTTTAAGTAATCTCTACACCCAGTGTGGGTCTCGAATTCATAACCCCAAGATCAAGAGTTGCATGCTCTACCAACGGAACCAGACAGGCACCCTAAAATGCAACTGGTTTTGGTATATTTATTTTGTATTCTGCGACCTTGATGAAGTCAATTGTTCTAGGAAGTTTTTTGTAGATTCCTGGGGATTTCCATGTAGACAATCTTGTCTTCTACACATAGGGACAGTTTTCTCTCTCTTTTTAATGTCTACGCCTTTTATTTATTTCATTTTCTTGCCTTATTGTACCAATTTAGAACTTCCAGGACCATGCTGAGTAAGAGAGGTAAAAGAAGACATCCTTACCTGTTCCCAACTTAGGGGGGAAACATCCGGTCTCCAACCACTATGTGTAATGCTAACTTCAGTATTGTTGTTATTTTCTTTTTAAGATTTTATTTACTTATTTATTAGAGAGTACATGAGAGAGAGAGAGAGGACAGGAGCAGGGGCAGAGGGAGAGGGAGAATTAGACTCCCTGCAGGATCCTGGGATCATGACCTGAGCCAAAGGTAGCCCCTTAACCAACTGAGCCAGCTAGGGGCCCCTAATTGTAGGGTTTTTGTCGATGCTTTTTAACTAGTTGAAGAGTTCCCTTCTATTCCTATTTTAAGTTTTATTATGAATGGCTGCTGAATTTTGTCAAATGCTTTTTCTGTATCAGTTAATACAATCATATAATTTTCTTCTTTTGACTCTTAATATGGTGTATTATATTGATTTTTGACTATTGAACTGGCTTGCCATCCCTGAAATAAACCCTATTGATCACAGTAGAAAATTCTTTTTATATATTATTAATTCTATTTGCTAATATTTTCTTAATGACTTTTGCATCTATATTCATGAAGGATACTAGTCTGTAGTTTCTTTTTTGTACTGTTTTTGTCTGGTTTTGTTTTAAGGTAATACTTAAAATACTCTCTCTTTCTCTGCCTGCCTTTCTGCCTACTTGTGATCTCTGTCAAATAAATAATAAAATCTTTAAAAAATCTTCTTAGGGAGCCTGGGTGGCTCAGTGGGTTAAGCCGCTGCCTTCGGCTCAGGTCATGATCTCAGGGTTGTGGGATCGAGTCCCGCATCGGGCTCTCTGCTCAGCAGGGAGCCTGCTTCCCTGTCTCTCTCTCTGCCTGCCTCTCCGTCTACTTGTGATTTCTCTCTGTCAAAAAAAAAAAAAAAATCTTCTTTAAAAAAAAAAGGTCAATATGAGCAATGACCACATGGATACTGAAAATAAAATACATTACAGTTTACAATTAAAAAAAAAACAAAAAACGAAAGACTTAGGTACAAATGTGAAAAAACCTGTACAGGGTATGTATACTGAAAACCATACATTTAATGAATTGGGAAGTATTCTCTCCTCTTCTATTTTCTAGAATAGATTGCATAGAATTGGTGTTAATTCTTCTTTAAACGTTTGGTAGAATTCTTAAGTGAAACCATCTGTATCTGGAGATTCCTTTTATGGGAGTTTTTAAATTATGAATTAAATTTCCTTAATAGTTATGGGACTCTTCAAGTCATCTATTTCATATTGGATAAGTTGTGGTACTCTGTATTTTTTTGAGGAATTGGTCCATTTTGTTTAAGTTGTTGAATTTATGTATGCAGAGTTGTTTGTAACATACCCTTACTATATTTTTGATGTCTACAGGGTCTGTATTGATACTTCATTTCATCCCTAATATTATTAATTTGTGCCTTCTCTTTTTATTCTTCAACAGTCTTGCTGGAGATTTGTCAATTTTATTGATCTTTTCAATGAACCAACTCTTTGTTTCATTAATTTTCTCTATTTCTATTTTTCTTCTGCGTTTTCTTAGGCTCTGCATTTGTCTATTTGGCACCCATTTATCACAGGCCCGAACTAATGACCAAAGTTGTTTACATCTGTCCTGAAATCCAGCTTTCACAGGCATTGAAAATCATGTTATAAACCCATCAGTTAATCCCAAATCTATATCCCTAGCCACTACCTTTTTTCAACCACACATCAAGCCAATATTCACCCTACCCTAGAACAACCATGGCCATCCTTATGCCCCAAAGACCACCAGATTTATTTCACATTAACCAATCCTAAACTTTACCCACCCTGCCCTACCTTTCCCATGCAATCCAAATAAAGATTGTGGCCTATGCCCTCCCTTTGCTCCTTTCTGCCTTTTGATTAACACTAGTGCTTCCACCATGGCCCTGCATGGTGAGTTGTGCTTCTTGTTTCTAGGGAAATTATGAACAGTAGCATTAAACTTCTCTTTTAGTGGCATTGATTTCTCTGTATTATCAGTCACCTTAATAAATTAAGACCCATAAATAAGTTTTCAACTTTACCGATTTCTGTTCTTATTTGTATTATTTCTTACTTCTGCCTTCATTGGGTTTATTTTGTTCTTCTTTTTCCAGATGCTTCAGACAGATGTTTAGGTTATTGATTTGAGATTTTTTCCTCTTTTCTAATGTAAGCCATAAACTCCTTTCTCCACACTGCTATAGCTGTGTCCCACAAATTTTGATATTTTGTATTTCCTTTTTTTTTTTTAAGATGTTATTTATTTATTTGGCAGAGAGAGACCACAAGTAGGCAGAGAGACAGGCAGAGAGAGAGAGAGAGAGGAGGAAGCAGGCTCTCCGCCGAGCAGAGAGCCCGATGTAGGACTCGATCCCAGGACCCTGAGATCATGACCTGAGCCGAAGGCAGAGGCTTAACCCACTGAGTCACCCAAGTGCCCCTTGTATTTTCATTTCTATTAAGTTCAATATATCTTTTTCCCTTGAAACTTCCTCTCTGGGGCACCTGGGTGACTCAGATATATAAGCATCTGCCTTTAGCTCAGGTCATGATTTCAGGGTTCTGGAATCAAGACGCCCCCCAGCTCCCTTCTCAGAGGGGAGTCTGCTTGTTCCTCTGCCTCTCCCCATGCTCATGTTCTCTGTTTATATCCCTCTGTCTCAAATGAATAAATAAAATCTTTTTTTTTAATTTTTTATTTTTTATAAACATATATTTTTAATCCCCAGGGGTACAGGTCTGTGAATCGCCAGGTTTACACACTTCACAGCACCCTGAATAAATAAAATCTTTAAAAAAAAAAGTTTGTTTAAAGATTTTTGAAAAAATAAAATCTTAAAAAAAAAAAAAGAAATTTCTTCTTTGACCAATGGATTATTTAGAAATGTGTTTAGTTCCAAGTATGAATAAATTTTGTTATCGCTCTGTTATTGATTCCTAATGATTCCACTGTAGCTAAAGAATACACTCTATATGATTTCTTTTTTTTTTTATATTGAAATTTGTTTTGTGACCCAGGATAGATAAAGGCTATCTTGGTATATGTTCTGTGGCTACTCTAAGAGAATATATAGCATGCTGTTGCTTGATGGCGTATTATAAAATGTCCATTAGATCCTGTTGGTTGACAGTGCTATTTCCAATTTTTGCATACATTATCTGTCTAATCCTTCTATTAAATGCTTAGAGAGGGGTGTTGACATCTCCAACTGCTCAGACACACCTGATTTTATTGAGCTTTACTTTATAGCACTTGGCAGATACAGAATTTTTTTGTTTTTTGTGTGTTTTTTTGTTTTTTAACAAATTGAAGGTTTCTTGCCGTCCTGTGTTGAGCAAGTCTATCAGTGCCCCCCCCTTTTTTTGGTGAGCAACAAAGAAGGTTTATTGAACAATAGCAAAGTGACAATATAAAGCTTTTTTTTTTTTTTTAAGATTTTATTTATTTATTTGACAGAAAGATCACAAGCAGGCAGAGAGGCAGGCAGAAAGAGAGGGGGAAGCAGGCTCCCTGCTAAGCAGAGAGCCCGATGCAGGGCTCGATCCCATGACCCTGGAATCATGACCTGAGCTGAAGGCTGAGGCTTAACCCACTGAGCCACCCAGGCGCCCAACAGTACAAAGCTTTGTAGGGGGTGGGAACCCAAGAGAGTTGCCGTATCATTGCCCTTTTTTCAACAGTATTTGCTCACTTTAGGTCTATGTCACATTTCTGTAATTCTCCCAACATTTCAAGCTGGGTGAAGATTTCAGCTTTTGCCCACTGCTGCAGAGAGAATTTGGAGCCAAAGTCTAGCCAAGTTACTTTCCTGCTAAAACAAAAACCATTCTTCAGAAGAACATAACAGAATCTAGAATCCCAAAACATATCATTCATAATGTCCAGCATCCAACCAAAGAAGAGTAGACAAGTGAAGAAACAAGTGAAGCAGACACACAAGTCATCAATACAAACTTTCCCCAAAATGACACAGGTGTTAAAATTAGCAGACAAGAATTTTAGTGCCATTGCTATTAATAGTTTCAAAGACAAAAAGAAAAATGTATGCAAACTAGATACCTCTACATACCTATTAAAATAGCTAAAATTAAAAAGACTGACAATACTAAGGACTGGGGAGGGTGTAGGACAACTGGAACTCACATACATTGTTTTTTGGGATGTAAAATGGTACAAGTACCTTGGGAAAAGTGTTGACATTGTCTTTTGAAATTTTACTTGCCATAGACCTCACCCATTCCTCTCTTAGGTATTTATCCATGAGAAGTATTCATTCAATAAACTTTTTTTTAAACTGTTGACAAGAATCCTTATATATGAATGCTCATGGAATATTAATTGAGAGCAAAAAACTAGAAACAACTGAAATATCCATCAATAAGTTAATGGGTTAACAAATAGCGATATAATTGAATACTTCTCAGTGGTAATAAGTAACAAACTCTTGATATATACAACATGTATGAATCTCAAACACATGATGCTGAACAAAAAAGGCCACATATAAAAACGTACACATTGTGGGTGCCCGGGTGGCTCAGTCAGTTTAGCATCTGCCTTGGGCTTGGGTGGTGATCCCAGCATCCTAGGATTGAGTCCCATGTTGGGCTCCGTGCTCTGTGGGGAGCCTCTTTCTCCCTCTGCCCCTGCCTTTCTCTCTATCACTCATGAATGAATAAATAAAATCTTTTTTTTTTTTAAGTACACATTGTGTTATTCTTATACGAAATTTTAAGAACAAGGAGAAACTAATCTTGATTGCTACAAAGCAGATCTGTGGTTGCTTGGAGTCACAGCAGTAGAGAGCCTGACTGCAAAGGGGCATGTGATGCATTTTTGAAATGATAAAAATGTTCTATGTATTGATTGTGATAATGATTACCTGAGTGTGTATATTGTCAAAACTCATCAAACTGCATACATAAAGTAGGTTCATTTTTATTATATGTAAATTATACCTCAATAAAATTTATTTCAATTTCAAAAAAATAAAGTGAAAGCAAAATATATACAGGTTCAGATCAACAAATACAGAGAATCATCACCACCAGACTCCTACTACAAAAAATGCTAAGGTAAAGTTCTTCAGACTAAAGGAAAATGACACCAAATAATCTATAGGAAGGCACGAAGATCACCAGAAATGATAAATACATGGGTATGGTAGGCAGAATAATGGCCCATCAAAGATCTCCCCATCATATTAATCTCCAGAAATGTGAATATAATGGGTTACTTGGCAAAGGAGAATTAAGGTTGCTAGTCAGGTGACCTGGAGATGGAGGGATCATCCTGGATTATCTGGTTTAAAGAAATCAGAAGTATCCTCTGACCTCCAAAGCTAGGAGATATTCTGTTTGCATTGGTTTACACCACTAAATTGGTAGTAATTTGTTACAGCAGCCACAGGAAACTAATATTGTCGTATACAAGTCTGGCTTAAATTTGTTTTCTTCTGGGACGCCTGGGTGGCTCAGTTGGTTAAGCAGCTGCCTTCGGCTCAGGTCATGATCCCAGGGTCCTGGGATCGAGTCCCACATCGGGCTCCTTGCCCTCCGCAGGGAGCCTGCTTCTCCCTCTGACTCTGCCTGCCATTCTGTCTGCCTATGCTCGCTCTCGCTCACTCTCTCTCTCTGACAGCCTGCTTCTCCCTCTGACTCTGCCTGCCATTCTGTCTGCCTATGCTCGCTCTCGCTCACTCTCTCTCTCTGACAGATAAATAAATAAAATCTTTAAAAAAAAAAAAAAATTTGTTTTCTTCTTCTTTTCTGGGAAATTAAAAAGAAAAGAAATTTCTTTCTTCTCTTTGTCTCTTTAACATGTGTATTACATGGTAAAATAAATACTATAACCCATATTCTGGAGTTAATAACACATGTAGATGTAGTACATCTACAGTTCAAAAGACTGGGCCAAACCGGGGAAATGGAATCACACTGCTGCAAGATTTCTGTGTTTTATGCAAAGTAGTACAATGCTCACTCTATCAATTGGTAAGGGAGGAGTGTTAAAATCTCAAATAGGTGAGTACCTGCCTGGCTTAGTCAGAAGAGCATGTGACCTTGACCTCAGGGTCACGAGTTTGAGCCCCACGTTGGGGTTAGAAATTACTTAAAAATAAATAGATAACTTAAAAAAAATAATCTCCAAAGAGGATTGTGAATTTGGTTTTTCTCTTTTTAGTTCTACCAACTCTGTTCTTCATATAATTTGAAAGCTCTTTCTTTAGGTGCATGCATAGTTTACATGCATGTATTGAACCTTTCATCATTTTAAGATGTCTCTCTTTTCTTCTGGTAATTCTCCTTGTCTTAAAGTTTATTTTGCCTGATACTAATTTCCAAGATTCCTTGGATCAGTATGTTTGCATGGTGTATTTTTTCCTGAAGTTTTACTTTCAACTTATTTGTACCTTTGTATTTAAAATGCATTGCTTGGGGCATCTGGGTGGCTCAGTTAAGCGTCAGACTTCAGCTCAGGTCATGATCTACGGTTGTGAGATCAAGCCTCATGTTGGGCTCCCTGCTCAGCAGGGTTTCTGCTTCCCCTCTCCTCCTTCCTCTGCCCCTCCCCCTGCTCATCCTCTCTGTTTCTCTCTCGATTTCAAATGAATAAATAAAATATTTTAAAAAAATAAAATAAAATGCATTTCTTGGGACACCTGGGTGGCTCAGTCGGTTAAGCAATGGACTCTTGATTTCAGCTCAGGTCAGGATCTCTGAGCCCTGGGATCGATCCCCAAGTCTAGCTCCACATGGAGCAGGGAGTCTGTTTATCTCCCTGTCTCCCTCAGCCCGTCTCCCTGAATGCATACACAAGTCCCCCCACCACAATAAATTAAGTAAAAAAAAAATTTTGGGACGCCTGGGTGGCTCAGTTGGTTAAGCAGCTGCCTTCGGCTCAGGTCATGACCCAAGCGTCCTGGGATCGAGTCCCACATCGGGCTCCTTGCTCCGCAGGGAGCCTGCTTCTCCCTCTGACTCTGCCTTCCACTGTGTCTGCCTTTGCTCGCTCTCGCTCGTTCTCTCTCTGACAAATAAATAAATCTTAAAAAAAAAATATATATATATATATTTAAATAAAAAATAAATAAAAAATTAAAAATAATTTTATAAATAAATAAATAAATATGCATCTCTTATAGACAGCATATAACTGGGTTTGCCTTTTTTTTTTAAGATTTTATTTATTTATTTGACAGAGAGAAATCACAAATAGGCAGAGAGGCAGGCAGAGGGAGAGGGGGAAGCAGGCTCCCCGCTGAGGAGAGAGCTCAATGTGGGGCTCAGTCCCAGGACCCTGAGATCATGACCTGAGCCAAAGGCAGAGGCTCAACCCCTGAGCCACCCAGGTGCACCTTGGGTTTGCTTTTTAATTCAGACTGACAGTCTTTGTTTTTTAATTGCAATACTTAGTCCACTTACATGTATGTATGTATGTATTTATTTTTAAAGATTTATTTATTCATTTGGGAGAGAGAGTGTGTGTGTGTACTCCTTATGGAGAGAGGGGCAGAGGGAGAGGGAGAGAGAGAATCCTCAAGCTGACTTCCCACTGAGTGCTGAGCATGGAGCAGACAAAAATTCAGCAAGGATATACTAAACCAACACTATCAAATACTTTGACCTAATTAACATTTGCATAACATCATACACAACAACTGCAAAGTGCACATTCATTTCAAAGGGATACGGAACATTCACCCAGAAAGGTCATATTCTGGACCATAAAAAAAACTTAATACATTTTTTAAAACTAGATATCACACAGAATGTATTTTCTGCATTTAAACTTGAAATCAATAACAAGCTTTCTAAAAAGCCCCAAATACCTGGTAAGCAATATCCTTCCAATAAACTCATAGGCCAAAAAAGAAGTAGCAAAGGAAATCATAAAACATTTTTAACTGTATGATAATAATAAAATATATTTTAAAATGTTGAGATGGGGGCACCTGGATAGGTCAGTCAGTTAAGCATCCGACTCTTGATTTCTGCTCAGGGTTGTGGGATTGAGCCCTGATTAGGCCTCTGTGCTGGGAGTGGAGCATTGCTTAAGATTCTCTCTCTCCCTCTGCCCCTTCTGCTTGCTCGCTCTCTCTCCAAAAAAACATATGACATGTAGGCAAATCAGTGCTTAGAAAGAAATGTATAGCTTATATTAGAAAGGAGAGGCTTAAAAATCAATGATTTTAGGGGCGCCTGGGTGGCTCAGGGGGTTAAACCTCTGCCTTCAGTTCAGGTTATGATCTCAGAGTCCTGAGATAGAGCCCCGCATCAGGCTCTCCACTCAGCGGGGAGCCTGCTTCCCCACCTCCCCTACCCCCGCCTACTTGTGATCTTCCTCTCTGTCAAAAAAAAAAAAAAGATTTTAAGTTTCCACCTAAGAAACTAGAGAAAGATGAGCAAATTAAACCCAAAATAGAATAGAGGATATAAAGATTAAAGTTCGAGGACATACAAAATGAATAACAGAGAAAACTAACAAAGCCAAAATTTGTTTTTTTAAAAAATATTAATAAAGTGGGCAAACTCCTAGGAGGATTGATCAAGAAGAAGCACAAATTATTTACAACAGGAATGAAAAAGAGGATGTGACGACAGATATTATAGATATCAAAGGATAAAAGGGAGAGGATCCTGGGACAGTGAGGGCAATGTTGGCAGTGTAGTTCTAGGTCTACAGATCCCCACATAAAAATTTATGCCGTGACTGGAAAGTAAAATTACAAAGAATGAAACAGGAAAACATTTACAACAAAATTTGGTGACAAAAGCATCTCCACAACCCCCAAATACAAGCAAGTAGGAACGAACCACCAACAGCCACCAGAACTGCACAGGATCAGGATCTGTGCAGGAGAAAGAAAGAAACAGAGTAAGACCAGGAGAACTCAAAAAAAGCCTACAGAGAGTCACTGGAATCAAGACAGGCCAACTGAGAACAGTAAATGAAACTAGGAAGGATCTGCAGCCTAAAATAGCAGATGAGCACCAAGGGCTTGCAGGGAGAAAGAAGGTCAAAGGCACTGGGGTAGGTCTGGGTCCTATGAACTGTCAAACTGACCCACCAAGGATTCCTTCTGGTACCATGGCCCACACTGAGGAGAAGTTGCTTGGAGTGAAATCAAAATGTAGTAGGGTGGGGACAATACAGAGGAAGGAAAGGAATAAGGCGACCAGCCTAGTGGAGGGAAAGAGAACCAGGATATCCCAGAAAGCAAGCCAGACAAAGTAACAGAAGAGGGAGCTCTGTGATGTGATACAAGTTTTTCCAAACCCCACCTCATTTTTTAACTTCAGGAAAACTAATTTCATAGAAAATGAACAATTGAAAAGTATCAAGGTCAAATCCCATACAAAGTTATAAGAGCTCCATAAAAGTCACATTACTATAGATAATGAAGCACACCAGAAAGGCATACCACAAAACAGACCAAAACTGCTAACTTCTCTTTCAAAATAAGCCAAAAGACACTAAGAACACAATATGACACATGCAAGGACAACATAAGTCAGAATTAGAATTCAGATGTGATTCAACAGTACTCAGGACAGAATGAGAAACGAAAGAAAAAAAAAATTTTTAAGGTTTTATTTATTTATTTGACAGACAGAGATCACAAGTAGGCAGAGAGGCAGGCAGAGTGTGTGTGTGGGGGGAAGCAGGCTGCCTGCCGAGCAGAGAGCCTGAAGCGGGGCTCGATCCCAGGACCCTGGGATCACGACCCGAGCTGAAGGCAGATGATTCAACCCACTGAGCCACCCAGGCACCCCAGAAAAAAATAATTTTAAAGACTAAACTAGAAAGTACACGAGAACAGTGAACATGAGAGATGATGCCTTAGAAGATGGAAAAGAGGAGATGTTTAAAAAGAAAAAATATGAAGAGATAAAGAGTTGGATACTGACAAATAATAAAAGCAGGCAAAAAGATTAAAAAATTAGATATATGAGTCCCAGAAGAAAACCAGAGCAAAGGAACAGAATATTAAAAACTATTCAAGAAAGTTTCCTAAAATAAAGAAAAACTCAAAAACCTGAGAATGTGGTCCCAAAATGACCAGCAATAAGACATTCTAGTAAAATGATGGAAGTTTATTTCATTTTAAAGATTTTGTTTTTAAGTTATCTCTACACCCAACGTGGGGCTTGAACTCACAACCCTGAGACCAAGAGTTGTATGCTCCATCTACTGAGCCCACCAGGTGCCCCTAAAATGACTGAACTTTAAAGAAAATGAAAAAATCTTTCGGGGATCTGAACACACACACATACCCACACACAGGAAAAAGTAAATCATCATTAGGCTTTAATAGCAACACTATATGCCAGAAGAAAATGAAGTAACATTTAAGAGACCCAAGAAAGGAAAGTGTGAACCTAGCAAAACAGACTTTGTAAGCATAAAGGGCAAAAACTTATCAACATGCAAGATCTCAGAGAACACTGTTGCCAAGTACCCTTCCTGGGGAATCTACTAGAAAATCAGCTCCAACAACCAAAGTGAGTAGAACAATGTAAAGACTAGAGATTTTTTTTTTCTTAAAGATTTTATTTATTTATTTGACAGAGAGATCACAAGTAGACAGAGAGGCAGGCAGAGAGAGAGGGGAAGAAGGTTCCCTGCTGAACAGAGGACGCTGAAATCATGACCTGAGCGGAAGGCAAAGGCTCAACACACTGAGCCACCCAGGCACCCCCAAAGACTAGAGATTAATGTTAATTATAAAATTACTTGTAGAGCTAAAGCTATATAAGGATTAAAAAGGAGAGATATAGGGACGCCTGGGTGGCTCAGTGGGTTAAAGCCTCTGCCTTCAGCTCAGGTCATGATTCCAGGGTCCTGGGATAGAGCCCCAATCGGGTTCTCTGCTCGGCAGGGAGCCTGCTTCCTCCCTTCTCTCTCTGCCTACCTCTCTGCTCACTTGTGATCTCTGTCTGTGAAATAAATAAATAAAATCTTAAAAAAAAAAAAAGAGAGCTATATTATATAATGATTATATTCCCTGACAATGATTTACTACAAAGGTTTTTAATGAGGTAGAGAATGTGAAATGCATTTGTAAAATACTTTCTTCATGTTTTCAGTACTCATACTGGTGGTGTTATTAATATGGTTATTCTGAGAGAGCTTTGTGGATGAGATCGAAGAAATGAGTAATTATGGAGTATTCTAATTCTATTATCACCTGGGTCCTTGAAAACCAGGATTCTTGGTACAGAAAAAAGGAGCTAGACAAGAGATTGAGTAAAAGCTCTTTAATCTTGAATTTGAATTGAAAGTATAAATATGTACTTATGAGATATTTTACTGTGTGTGTGTGTGTGTGAGAGAGAGAGAGAAAGTGTGTGTGTTTATACATAATACAGTTGACCTTTGAATAATGGGTTTGAACTGTGCAGGTCCACTCATACATGGATTTTGTTTTTCTAAAAATACAGTATAGTATTGTAAATGTATCTTCCTTGTGATTTTCTTAATAACATTTTCTTTTCTCTAGCTTATTTTATTGGTAGAAAGAAATATATAATACATATAACACAAAATATGTGTTAATCGACTATTTCCTGTAATCAGTAAGGCTTCCAGTCAACGTTAGGCTATTAGTGGTTAAGTTCTTGCAGAGTCAAAAGTTCCACGCAGGGGTGCCTGGGTGGTTCAGTGGGTTAAATCCTCTGCCTTTGGCTTAGGTCCTGATCCCAGGGTCCTGGGATCAATCCCTGCATAGGGCTCTCTGCTCAGCAGGGAGCCTGCTTCCTCCTCTCTCTCTGCCTGCCTCTCTGCCTAAATAAATAAATAACATTTTTAAAAAATTAAAAAATAAAAGTGATAAATAAGGAAAGACAGTTGAGCATTCATCTTGCTATTCTGATACAAACTTTATTTTAGGGTAACCTAAGAGTCCTAGAGGATGTGAAAAAGCTTTTCTGTATTGAAAGAACTACTAAAAGAGGGCATTATAGCATTAGAAAAGTCATCATTTTGTAATCTCTAGTGAAATAGCCAATTTATAAAGCGGACATTAATGGATGTTAAAACAATCTGGCAAAAAGTTGACAGGAAGCTTATGATGCAGAATCAGGCTATCACAACCTGAAAAATGGAAGTAGCCTGGGACCTGAAATGGACAGTGGAAGAGAAAGAGCCCAAGCATCACACCTGTGATCCCCTGTAAGTGAAAAATAAATCTTTATTGTGTGGAATCACTGACATATGAGGCAACTCATTAGGAAAGTTAGCTTATTGTAAAAGAATACCATTTATATATATTAAAACACCTAAGTACACAGTTATATATACATATTTAAAGATACAAACATATCCAAACACATACTAAAATATTGGAGGGTATGCCTAGGTCAGGGAGAGGAATGAGAAGAGGGATCAAGGATCAAAAGAAGAAAATAAAGCAGCTAGTATCAACTGAGAATGAGAGTTCATCATGCTCTAAGGAGCATGGTTTAACTTATTAAGGAATAAAAAATGATAATTTTAAAAGGTGACAAGGAGGAGCACCTGGGTGGCTCAGTTGGTTAAGCATCTGCCTTTGGCTCAGGTCATGGACCCTGGGATCCAGCCCCACATCAGGCTCTCTGCTCAGTGAGGAGCCTGCTTCTCCCTTTCCCTCTGCCTGCCACTCTCCCTGCTTGTGCTCTGTCAAATAAATAAAATAAAATCTTGGAAAAATTCCAAATTAAAAGGTGACAACGAATCTACCCTTCCCAGAGACAGCCCAGGCTAGTTTGTTGGTAATGATCTTCTGCCTTGAGCACAGAATGGTTCTAGAGAGAAGGCAGAACCTGCTGGAACTCGCCACCATGTTCACCGGGAAAGTGTCAAGCCTGAAAATTCCCTAAGCTGGGAATTTCTCCCTTCAGTCTCAGCTCTCCCTGGTGGTGATGATGCATTCTCCAGACACGGAACCTGGACCTCAGCCACCACCCTTCACTCCAGGCCTAGGGAGGCTAGACAAAACATGGGGGCTCATTCTGGGCCTGGGTGCTTCCATCCGCCTACCCTCCATCTCTGTCTTTGGTAGGTTGAATAATGGCCCTTCCTCCAAAGACGTTCATGTTCTAATTCTCAAAGCCCGTGAATATTTCACCTTTTATGACAAAAGGGGCCTAGAATACAAGGTTACATTAAGGATCTTGACATGGGGAGAGGATCTTAGATCATCCCAGTGGGCCCAATATAATCCAAAGCAGATGTAAACACAACATAATCCTCATAAGAGAAAGGAGAATTAGAAAGAGATGAAAGGTTGGAAGCAGAGGTCAGAGAGGAGAGAAAATGCTATCTGCTGCCTTGAAGATGGAGGAAGGGGCCATGAATCAAGGAATGCAAGCAGCTTCTAGAAGCTGGAAGAGGCAAAGAAATGGATTCTCCCCTAGAGTCTCCAAGAAGAATACAGACAGGTCAACACCTTAGACTTTAATTCAGCTCAGTGAAACTGATTTGGGACTCCTGACCTCCACAACTGGAAGATACTAAATTTGTGTTGTTTTAAGCCAAGATGTTTGTGGTCATTATTATAGCAGCAGCAGCAGCAGCAGCAGCAGCAGCAGCAGCAGCAGGAAGCTAGCACATTGGTCCTGCTGCTGGGCAGGGTAGCCTGTTCTAGAGAAGTGACATCTGTGACACTGAGGAGAGGGGAATCAGAGAAGACTTTCTGGAAGCCCAAGCAGCCAGACTGACCCAGGTTCATATTACAGTTGTTTTATTACCTATCTGACCTTGAGCAAATGTCTAAGCAACAATACACTGTTAATAATCCACTATTTATAGGGTTGCTTAGAATTAAATAGAATGTTTTAAATTAACTACTACTACCTAATTACCCACTTTTTAACAAAATAAGTCATACCTCCTTGTGGGTTTACACACATTCATTCTTCCATTCATTCAGGAGGTGTCATTGAGCATCCAGTAGGGCCTGGCCCCGTGCACACAGTGCCTTGTCTGCTACAAGCCCCTAGCACTTCTCACCCGAGTTGCCACTGAGCTTCCAGTCTGTCCAGTGCTCAACCTTACCATCCCATCCTAAATGCGGGCCCTGACCCTTGCCCATTCCCGTGGTCTCATATCTCCTTGATGGTCCGTCATTCTGTCAGCCCCACCCTTTACCCTCCTAGGCACTGTTTATGCAGCTGCCACGAGCCATCTCATCTCCGCCTTTACCCAGTTGTGCCTATCCCAACTGTGCTGTATTCCCTTGACCTGTGGAGCTCCCCAACTCCACAGGACCCATCTGGATTTCCTCATCTCAAAGCTCCCCACCCCCACCCCACTTCTAACCTCCAAGTCTGAAATGCTGAGCTCTCTGCCACCATCATATCTGGGCCTACTGGCCCTCCCTGGAAAAATAGTTGGTCCGGGATAATTTTTCTTGTATCTGCAGTCCAGATTCACGAACCCTTTACCCAATGAGGGCCAAGATTCTCTTTCCTTAGAGCCTATGGCTCTTTCTCCCAACACTAAGCTGCCTCTCTAGGGTGGGGTTAAAAACCCAAATATTAAACCAGAAAAATTGCTTTCGGTCCTTTGGGCTTGAGTGATGTTGACTGGGTGGGGTGGGGAAACAATCAGTCTGGCCAAGTGGCACTATGGATCTGGGTTCTCTAACCCGGGCCATTGCCATGGATCTACAGCAGGTGACACTGAGGAAATCTCTGCCCTCTCTAGGCCCGTTTCTACAGCCTGTTAGTGCACTGAGAGGCTGGTCTTCTTTAAGGCTATACTGAAACTCGGAGGTTCTATGCAGCTACTCCTGGCAATGATGCATAATGGCCACAAGAGGGCGCGCAACCCCTTCAGCTCGGAAGTTTGTAGCCTAATCAAGCACGCAAGCTTCAAAAGGGATACAAGCCTTCTAAGTGAAAAGGTAGCTTACCCAAGAGCACGTCACAAAATGGCAACAGAGTAGGGACGGGAAAAAGATATTTGAATTCCCAGCCTGAGGGGAAGTCTGGAGCCCCAAGACCAGGAGAGGTGGTAGTATGGAGAGGGCTGGTAGGCAGCAGAGGAGGAGAGGCTAAGAATATATTTCAGAGATTGGATCACTTTGAGGGGATGGGAGAAGGAAGGGTCTTTAGGGAGAGAGCCATAGGCTGAATGCATTGCCCCAAAAGGACTGGAATGGTGCTTGCAGAACAAAACCTGAGGAATTTAGGGGAAGTGGAGATGAACTTAGCTTCTTTCCCTTCCCCAGAATGAAAAGTAAAGAAATTGCAGAAGTTACTCTAGGATCTGGGGGAGACTCCTCCGTGCACGACAGACAGCACAGCAACTAGGCAAGGATCACCCGACATCCTTCTCTTTCCTTTTTGCTTTTCAATAATTAGTTTCAGGCCCCAGGAAAGATAAGGACCAAAATATAGGCAATTAGCTGGGGTTTAAAGGGATAATCTCCAAGAATTCATTCTCTGACATCAGGTACAGCCCCCGCCTCAGACCTGTCCCCTCCTGGGCCTCAGGTTGGCAGCTTCTGTGAATTCTTTCTTTGCTGTAATTCACTAGGGCCCTAGGACCCAGGCCCAGAGCCGGTCTCCCGCTCTCTCCTCAGGTCCCAGTAGTCTAGGGCTTGCTCTAAGGGAGGAAGGAAAGCAGCCTTTCTCTGGATCTCTCTCCCTCCCAGGACGTGGGCCCTAGGACCAAAGAGCCTCTGTCTTTCCCTGCCACACCCCCACCCCCACCACTACCACTCATTGTAACCCAGACAAGGGGATTTCTTGTGTCTCAGCCTCTGGCAGGCATCCTTGTGACCAAATGGTGGAAGGTCCAGGGCAGAATGGGGGAAGGGAAATCACAGGATCAGAGAAGACACCTCCCCTCTTTGGAAATTATGATACACCCCCAGAGCTCCCAGACTTCAAGTGTCTCCTTCCTCTGATTTCCATCAGCAGTAGGGAGAGAAGGGGGGTGGTTGGGGGATCATCTGCATGTAAAAGGTCTGTGGAAGTGGAAACCGAGAAGGTGTGGAGACACAAAGGCTGAACCTCCTGGCAGACAGGTCTGGAGCCAGAGTACAAGAATGAGGGCAACCCAGGGACAGGGAAAGACAGGGGCCAAAGAGGGCAGGCCAAATTTTGAGAGCTGTAGGTAGAGGGCCCCCTGCCTTTCCCTCCCTAAAAGCACAGATACAAGAGTGTCACATCAACAGGGGTATGGCCATAGAGGAAGTGAACCCTCTAGAATAAAATGAGAACACCCCATTTAAAAAGCAAGAATCTGGGGTGCCCGGGTGGCCCCAGGTCACGATCCAGGGGTCCTGGGATGCAGTCCCGTATCCGTATGGGGCTTCCTGCTCAGTGGGGAGTCTGCTTCTCCCCTCATTTGTGCTCTAACAAATAAATAACATCTTAAAAAAAAAAAAGTAACAATCTTTCTGAAAAGAAACACAAACCTCTGACAGTGAGCTTTCCTACCAGGAAGGGGGAAGGGTATGTTCCCACTTGCAAGAAGTAATGGTATGGGGAATAAATGGTATGGTCTTGCCTAGCAGCAGGGGCTCAGCCGCCCAATACTGGACTCCCACCCCTGAGAGATGGTACAGAGGAAAGCCTACTCCATCCTGGCAGGAAATGACATCACTCACCAGATAGGAAGGGATGGTTCTACCAACCCCAGAGACTTCTGGGAGGGCCAATCCATGGAGGGTTGGCCCTGAATGTCCATGTCCCTCCACAGTTCTCCATCTTGGCCAAGAGGGGGGCCAAGACTCCTAGATGTTGGTTGAGGTAATCGGACCCCCAACTCTTCATCAGCAATCTCTTAGGCGTCCTAAATCCCTCAAATCCTTACCTAGTTCCTGGAGGAAGGGGGGCACGGAGGGGGAAGGGAATTACTATCTTACAAGAAGCCACAGGTCAAACCTCTAGAGTCAATGTATCTATGGAAATAGTTCTAGGGTCCCAATCATTGAGGGATAAAGGCAGAGCCTCCTCAGGGTCCAGAAGGATGAGAAGGTCAGATTTCCACGGTAACTGATTTTGATGCAGCCTCTTCCTAGACCCAGAATGAGGGAGAATAAATTTCCAGGGAGACCAGGGCCTAGCAATGAAAGAGCCACAGGAATACAAAAGGGTGGGAGAGTTACTATAAGAAGGTCACGTCATCCTGACACTGCCAGTACCAGTGGGCCTCAAAGCCCAGCTTGGCACTCTCATCCTCTAGTGGCTCAGGAGGTCCACCTTGGAGCCCCTCCCCTGGGGGCTTCCATACAGCCCTCAAATTCCCTAGCCTGCTGGCTGTCAGGTCCACCTCATTCCTGGCCCTGTCCCCACTGGGCCCTGTCCCCACTGGGTATAACCTTTGCCCAGTCTCAGGACGGGGAGCCCCAGGGGGGCCCTGTTCATCCAGCTCGCTGGGGACCACCGTGTCTAGGAAGCTGCCAATGGAGAGACTGTCCAGCCGGTCAGTGGAGCTGATGTCCGGCAGGCTGTCCCAGCTGCCTCGCCTTGAGTGGTCTGGGCTCCCGCCTGTCAGGCTATATTGGCTGCTGGTGAGGCTGCTGCAGTGGCTGGTCACTGTCCCCCTCTCCTCCAACAGCCAGCGCACAGCCTCGATGCCCTCATTCAAGGTCAACAGCTGCTGCAGGATCTTCACATCGATGGCTCGCAGGTAAGCCTGGGGGAGTGGGAGAAGGAATCAGTCTGAGGTTCTGAGCCATAGGTTTCCCAAATGTTTCCAGGGGCCCCGCTTTGTAGTCCAACCAACCATGCTTCAAAGGCAAGAAGCTTGGGAACAGAAGCATGGCTGGTTTAGAGCATGGAGTCTCAAAGCAGACAGACTGCTGTTTAAAATCTCAGTTCTGGGACGCCTGGGTGGCTCAGTTGGTTGGACGACTGCCTTCGGCTCGGGTCATGATCCTGGAGTCCCGGGATCGAGTCCCGCATCGGACTCCCAGCTCCATGGGGAGTCTGCTTCTCTCTCTGACCTTCTCCTCGTTCATGCTCTCTTTCACTGTCTCTCTCTCAAGTGAATAAATAGAATCCTTAAAAAAAAAAAAAATCTCAGTTCTGGGGCGCGCCTGCCTGGCTCAGTCAGTGGAGCATGTGACTCTCGATCTAAGCTTGTAAGTTCGAACTCCATGATGGGTGCAGAGATTACTTAAAAACAAAATCTTACAAAAAAAAAAAAAATCTCAGTTCTACCACTGATTAGCCAGATGACTGTGGGCAACTTTCTTACATTCCTTGAGCCTTGGTTTCCTTGTTTGTGAAACAGGGCTAAATTACTCATTTCACAAGATGGCCATCAGAATTTGGAGATGCTATTTATTGCGTATTCAACACAGCGCTTGACACAGTCTCAGTAAATGTTTAATATTGAAATCTGATCTGCTAAAAAAAAAAAAAAGAAAGAAAAAAGAAATCTGATCTGCTAAGCTTTTAACTTAGGTAAAGTATTAACTACTGAAACAGTCCAGATTCAAAGAATAGCCTGATAGGGAGCCTGGTGTTAATTACAAAGTAGGGCCAAAGGGAGGTAAAAGCTGGGGAAGAAAGAGGAAGTGAACGTGGTCCCCCAGTCTCTTCAGGGTGTTAGTAGCCATTGTTCAAAGGGTCAGAAGTCTGCTGGCTGGGGACTAGGGGCTTCTCTCTACCACACACCTGTATCCCTTCTGTACAGGGAGTAAGTCTGATTTTCTGGGGAATCTCCAGGGTCCTTCCCAGTTCCGATGCCCTAAATATCTTCCCCAAAGACAAGTCTGAATCTGTCCCTTTCCTGCTCAAGAGCCTCTCCAGGCTTTGCACTCCTCCTGAAGAAGAAGATCCGAACCCTTCAGCAGCTGGGATTCCAAAGTTATCACAATATAGCCCTTGTGCGTCTCTCCGGCTTCACCTCTAGCTCACTGACCCGGGAGACTCTGGTCTTGTCACACATGACTTTCTGATTGCGTTTTATTTGGTTTCCTTGTAATCAAAGTAATGGATGCCCATGGATTAAAGAGGCAAACAGTTCTGTGAGATTTATCATGGACGTAAAGGCCTGAGCCCTAATCCTAAATCTCGCTTCCCAGAGACAACTATTATTCATTTTTTTAGCTGTTTATTTTGGTACTTACCTTGCAATCTCCAAATAACATGCTACTTAGTGACTTTTAAGTTTTAGGAGTTTTCTGTTGAAAACACCTTCCACATGATGGAAAGTTAAGGGTTTAACTCTCATCCTACTAACCACTCCTCTGCTACATAGACACCTTTCTCATCTTCTAATCTTCCCAACATATGCAATAAAATGAGTTGTTGGGTGATTACCTTATAAGGATTTGGAAATGCTATTCACAGCTAAGTTGTACAATTTACTATGGTTACTTTTCATTCCTTACTTCATGTTTTCCTTAGAATAATAATAACAAAAATTTTTAAATGATTTTTTTTAAGATTGTATTTATTTGTCAGAGAGAGAGTGAGAGCATGCACAAGCAGGGGGAGCAATAGGCAGAGGGAGAAGCAGGCTCCCTGCTGAGCAAGGTGCCTAATGCAGGACTCGATCGTGGGACCCTGGGATCATGACCTGAGCCGAAGGCAGACACTTATCCAACTGAGCCACCCAGGTGTCCCAATAATAATAATAATTATTATTATTCCTTAGAATTATGCCTTAGAGTAATAGTAAATGATATATAGCATACCTTATATATTCCATTATTGTTATATTATTATTACTACAATATTACTCCTCTTCTTTTGTTTCATTTCCTACATAGTTGTCAATAAGTCATCCCCATACCCTCTCCCAGTTGTCTGAATTTTCCTCTCAAGGCATTTAAACCTATCACATTCTAACTATTGCTAGTTCTTAGAGGCAGCTCTTCAGGAGCCCTCTGATCGGCCCCAGTGTGAACCAGTTGCACAACTGTCCCCCAGGGATTCCCCCTTCACTAGCCTCCTGGGCTTTTCCCTAGTTGGATCCCTTGTTTCCTGGGTCCATGTCTTCTTCTTTCTTGGTTTACTCCTTCATTGTGTGTGGGTGCTTTTCCTCCAGTTCCTCCAGTAGCTTCCTGAGAAAGTCTACAGAGGAAGTACATTTGTGAAGCTTTACACATTTTAAAATGCTATTCTTCTCCCCTCACACCACCGACAGTTTCTTGGGTATAGAATTCTAGGTAAAAAATAATTTTTCCTCAGGATTTAAGGCATTGTTCCATTGACTTTTTTTCCCCCCAAAGATCTTATTTATTTATTTGACAGAGAGAGAGAGAGAGATCACAAGTAGGCAGAGAGGCCGTCAGAGAGAGAGAGAGGAGGAAGCAGGCTCCCCGCTGAGCAGAGAGCTCGATGCAGGGCTCGATCCCAGCACCCTGAGATCATACCTGAGCTGAAAGCAGAGGCTTTAACCCACTGAGCCACCCAGGCACCCCTGTTCCATTGACTTTTTAAAAAAATTTATTTATTTCACAGACAGAGATCACAAGTAGGCAGAGAGGCAGGCAGAGACAGAGAGGAGGAAGCAGGCTCCCTGCAGAGCAGAGAGCTCAATGTGGGGCTTGATCCCAGGCCCCTGGGATCATGACCTGAGCCAAAGGCAGAGGCTTTAACCCACTGAACCACCCAGGCGCCCCTGTTCCATTGACTTTTAATTTTCAGTGTCACACTTGAAAAGTCTGATGCCATTATGATTCCCGGTCGTTCATAAGGGACCTTCTTCCTATTTTTTCTGAAAGTTTTCAGGATCTTCTCTTTGGTCCCAGTGTTCTAAATTATCCCAATAATTTGCCATGGTGTGTCTATTTTCATCCACTGAATTGGCCACTTGTTGGGCAATTTTAGTTTTTAAAGATTTATTTATTTATTTCAGAGTGGGGCTCAGGGGCAGAGGGAGAGGAGAACAGAAGCAGACTCCCCACTGATGCCAGACCCTGACACAGGACTGCAGTAGGGAATGGGGGGAGAACATGACCTGAGCTGAAACCAAAAGCTGGATGCTCAACCGACTGAGCCACCCAGGTGCCCCGTATTGGGCCCTTTTATTTATTTTTTTATTTTTTTAAAGATTTTATTTATTTATTTATTTGACAGAAATCACAAGTAGATTGAGAGGCAGGCAGAGAGAGACAGAGGGAAGCAGGCTCCCCGCTGAGCAGAGAGCCCTATGCGGGACTCGATCCCAGCACTCTGAGATCATGACCTGAGCCGAAGGCAGCGGCTTAACCCAGTGAGCCACCCAGGCGCTATTGGGCCCTTTTAAATTGGAGACACATGTCCCTCAGCTCTGGGAGATTTTCTTTATTTCTTTGGTGATTATTTCTCCTCCACTAATTTTCTATTTTTTTTTTTTTCTGAAAATCCTATTATTTGAATAGAGGGTGTCCTGGATGGATCCTTTTTTTTTTCCCCCTCTTCTATATTTTTCTATATTTGTTCTAGTTTCTGAAGTATTTCAACATTATCAATGCTTCCGTTGAGTTTTTCATATTTTCCTATGTTTTTATTTCTAAGAGTTGTTCTAGTTCTCTGAATGTTTTCCTTTTAAAATAAAAAGATTTATTTATTTGAGAGAGGGAGAGTTCAGGCACGAGAGAGCAGGGTGGGGTGGGGGAAGGGCAGAGGGAGAAAGAGAATCCCCCGCAGACTTTACATGGAGCTCAGTCCCATAACCCTGAGATCATGACCTAAGCCGAAATCAAGAGTCAGATGCTTAATGGACTGAGCTACCCAGGCGCCCTTAAACACTTTCCTTTTTATAGCTTCCTGCCGTGCTGCAATAGTACCTCTCATCTTTTTAAGGATATAATTAATGCGTTTTTTATAAGTTCTCATCTCCCAGTATTATCTCCACCTCATTCAAGGTGTTTTTTCTGTTCATTTATGTCTAAATAGTCAGAGGGTCTCATCAGATGTCTTACAGTCTCTAGCAGCTGCTTATACTTCAGAGTTGTCTCTAAAAAGCTGATTGCAAATTTTATATACGTACATGAGGCTTGCCAACTCTGAGCCTCACTTGGAATTTTCTGGCTGGGTTATTCGGGTTAGCCCTGAAGTCAGTATCTCTAGTATTTTTCCCTTGGGTTCACCATGTTCACCATATTCTACCCATCTCAAGAATATAATGCAAGCAAAGCTGCTAAGTAAGGGGAAAGGCTGGAAGGGTATTTAATAACATTTAGTACATTTTTACTTAATCCCTCTTTTTTAAAAAGATTTATTTATTTATTTGAGAGGGAGAGATAGAGCGTGCAGGCAAGGGAATGGGACTGGGGGGGTTAAGTGGGAGGTGGAGGTGGGAGAGAGGCAGAGGGAGAGGGAAAGAATCTCAAGCAGACTCCCCACCGAGCATGGAGCCCCACTGTGGGGCTTGATTTCACCACCCTGTGATAATAACCTGAGGTGGAATCAAGAGTTGGATGCTTAACCAACTGAGCCACCCAGGCACCCCTACCTAATCCCTCTTGCTCTCAACTTGTTGTCTCTAATCTGGAGACATTTGGTTCGAGTTTTTTAAAAATATATAACAATTGGGGTCTGGGTGGCTCAGTCAGTTAAGCAGCTGCTATCAGCCCAGGTCGTGATCTTGGGGTCCTGGGATCGGGCCCCACATTGGGCTCTCTGCTCAGTCAGCAGTGAGTCTGCTTCTCTCTCTCCCTCTGTGATCTCTCTCACTTTCTCTCAAGTAAGTAAATAAAATCTTAAGTATATATACATATATATGTATACATACATATATATATATATATTAAATTATTCAGGACATAACTGTCTTACAAGTAGAATGATAAACCAGAATATGACTAAGTATTTGTACATTGAGAAAAATACAGGCACTGGAATTAAATAGACCTGGATTCAAATTCCAAATTGCCATTAACAAACCACAGGGAATTAGAATTTTTTCCCCCTTTAAACCTCATTCCTTCATTGTAAAATGAGAATACTATCTCATTTAGAAGTTTATATCAAAAAATGGAAGGAACATGGGGCACCTGGGTGGCTCAGTGGGTTAAAGCCTCTGCCCCCAGCTCAGGTCATGATCCCAGGATCCGGCTCTCTGCTCAGCAGGGAGCCTGCTTCCTCCCCCTCTCTCTCTCTGCCTACTTGTGATCTCTGTCTGTCAAAAGAAAATAAAATCTTTAAAAAAAATGGAAGGAACATATTAACACATACAGGATAGTGCCTGGCAGGTATCAGTTTGTGAATGGTAGCTATGTGGCTTTAGATATTACTGTGGTCAACTTATTCACCATGACATAAGCACAGAACAAAATTCTGTACCTGAAATTATTTGTGATTTTGGAATAATATCACAATTCTAATCCAATTAAACAAATGAATATTTGGCACCTGGGTTGTCTAATAATAACAAAGATCATGAAGAAACTGTCCCTGCTTGACAGAAACTTGCAGTTCTAATAAGGAGATATGGACATAAATAACTGAAATACTACAGGCTATGCAGATTATTAATGACGTGCAATAAAAGATGATCTTCAATTATTTCGCACTGGGGAAAAAATTTTCTTTTTTGAGAAAAAAATTTGAGAGAGACAGAGAGCAGAGAGAAGGGCAGAGGGAGAAGCAGATTCCCACTTAGCAGCGAGCATGACACGGGGCTCGATCCCAGGACCCTCCGTCATGACCTGAGCTGAAGGTAGACCCTTTAACCAAATGAGCCACTCAGGCGCCCCTAAGTTTTGTTTTCCTCTTTTAAAGATTTTATCCATCCATTTGACAGAGAGAGAGAGACAGTGAAAGAAGGAAGAGTGGGAGAGGGAGAGTGGGAGAGGGAGAAGCAGGTTCCCCACTGAACAGGAAGCCTGATACAGGGCTCGATCCCAGAACCCTGATATCCCCGAAGGCAGATGCTTAATGACTGAGCCACCCAGGAACCCCAGGGAGGACAAATAAATTAACAGTGAAACCAACAGTCCTAGTCCAAAACCAAACTAAATGTATTAAACAAAACTTCTCATACTAAAAATGTTTCTCCTGCTATATTGTCTCCTTCCTTTCTTCCCCTTCCTCCATTCCCTCTGTACTATTCTTTTCCAAAACTTATATCCCCAATCTTCTGTTAGGATAAAGAAGTGGCTGGCACTTGGTTGGCCAGTTAGGGAGGGGATCTTAGAGTACAATTCATAAACAGACATTCACAAACCCTTTTGTTTTTAGCTTCACTTGTGCCCCCAATTCCGTAAACTGTTTTTTTCCAACTCCTTGAAAGCTCTGAGTTTCTGTAGTGCAAATTGTGTTGCTTTTTCAGCTTTCCTCGCTGCTGGCTTGGAATTCAGCTTTTCTCAGGTCCTCTAAGTTACCACACTTCCTTCTGCTTTCCAGCTTCCAAAATTTTGTTCCTATCATCTTCTCTCCTACATTTGTCATCATAATAGTTTCATGGCTTTTAAAATAATCCTTCTACTGGCTTTCTAGTGACATTTCAGAAGGAAATGGAGGTAAATGCCTGTGTTCAATCCGCCATCTTGAATTAGAATTCCCGCTGACTTTATTCATCCTTCAAGCCCCAGCAAATGCCCTTCCTCCTCTAGGAAGTCTTGCCTGCTCTTCTTTAAGACAGAATTAATGGAATTAATTAATTAATTAATTAATCCATTCAGTTATGACACAATATTTAGTGAGTCTTTTTATAGGTATCGCATTGTGTTCAAGGAAGAAAAGACACCATTTCTTAACTTCAGAGAATTCACATTTTATGGGTAGGGTAAGACAATGATATAGGCACTTCAGACTCAGCATGGCAAATGCTAGGGGAAACAAATGCTATCCAGAGGGCCATGGCTATCTAGAAGGCAATGACCCAATCAAGGCAGGTAAGAAAATGCTTCCTACAATAAGGCACATGAGCTGAGACATAAAGGTTGAATAGGACTTAGTCAAGTAAACAGTGGAGAGAGGCATTCCAACTAGGGGACTCAGTATGTGTCCCCTCCAATTTAAAGTGGCCTTTCCATGAGTGCCTGGCTGGCTCAGTTGGTAGAGCATATGACTACAATCTAGGGATTGTAGATTTGAGCCCCACATTGGGTGTAGAGATTACTTAAAAATAAAATCTTTTTTTTTTTTTAAAGATTTTATTTATTTCTTTGACAGAGAGAGAGCTCATGTAGGCAGACAGAGAGGGGGAAGCAGACTTCCAGCTGAGCAGGGAGCCTGAAGCAGGCTCGATCCCTCGACCCTGAGATCATGACCCAAGCCAAAGGCAGGCGCTTAACCAACTGAGCCCCCCAAAATAAAATCTTAAGAAAAAGAAGAAAGAGAAGGAGGAGGAGGAGGAAGAGGAGAAGGAGGAGGAGGTGTCATCTCTCCAGAGAACAAGCTGACCATGTCACTCTTTAATGAAGACTCTTCCAAGAAGCCCACCCTGGGTTCTAAAAACACTTATCATCCTGTATCAGAGTTATTAGTCTGTCTCCCTCCTTCCTGTGAACTCAGTCTGTGAGCTCCCTGAGAGCAGTCCTACACAGTTCATTGGTGGCACTTAGCCTCAGACTGGATAGGTCAGATCCGGCTTTGTGATTCTCTTGCCTTCACTATCCTTGGCCCCTCTGGTGGTCTCCAGGACTCATCCGGTTGAGTTTTACTGTGTTGATGGGAAATGAATCTGAGAACTAGATTCTATAGTCCTGTGACAGTGGGATTCCCTGACTGTGACAGCAACACTTCCCAGAATAGAAAAAAAGCAAGGCTTTCTTGCCAGAAAAAGAAACACTCATTCCATACTGCCTCTTTGGAAATAGAAAGGGGATAATCCTCAGGAGAGATGCAGCCTCAAAGACCACTCCAACCCAGTTCTCTTCCCAGGGGGATTCAGGTCCCCCACTAACTCTCTTAACAAAGACACATCAGACTCTGCCCAGCCCTGGGGTCACAAGTGTGGCTTCCTTATTGCTCAATCCCAATCAGGCCCTGGGGTAAAGCCGGGAGATCCCAGACCCAGCTTCCTGGCCGTGGATTGAGATTCTTAGACAACTGTTACAAGAACTATCTGATCCCACAAGCCCCTGCCCCCTCATCCTCAAAGAGGCAGAAAAACTGAGGCCAACAGAAAGTCAGGGCTCTGCTCAAGATCTCAAAATGATTCTGGAGCTAGGCCAGAACTTGAACCCATGACTTCCCCCTTCTTGCCTAAAGCTTTTTTTTAAGCCAGCTCTGTGGGAGTGGGTTGTCCGCAGCAACAGTTTTTTTGAGTAGGAGGATTAAGTAGGGAAGGTTTCCATTATTTCCCCTTCCCACAAATCCCAGAGTCTGGCTGGTTCACTCAACCTGTGAGGGGGGAGGGAACCAAGAGGAAAAGAGCCTAGAGGCAGGAATAACCTTGGCTTTAAGAGCGGCCCTGCTGCTGGCCCTGCAGGATTGCTGGGAGAGGGACAGTTGAAGGACTGTGCTTAGAGAGCTTGGACCTGTTCTGCCACCAGTGGCTTCAAGGGAAACCCTCTGCCCAGCCCCGCCACTCCCCCCACAGTGGGCAGGGCTGAGTACACAAAGACATCAATGACATCTTGGCCAAGGAAAGAAAAAGGAATTGGAGTAAGGAGTGCTTCCCTGTTATGGCCCCCAGTAGGTTCCCTCCTGTGTGCCTTTAATGGGCAGCTTAGGGTCCCATACCAGGCTAGGTCAAGAACGCAAAGACCTAATCACAAGTTAAATGAATGTATGCCCTTCAAGTTTACAAACAGCTAATCACCATCAAAGGCAAAAGAGTTAGAGCCAGAGAAAAGGCATGGCTTCTCCACTGGCTCCGTGTGTGAGCCCAGCTGAGCCCCTTTAACACCTGCAAGCATACTTCATCTACAGGACGGGGTTAAAGATGACGGCTTTTCTCACTTCGGTGGCATAAAATGTCTTTAAAGCGCCTGGCACAAAGCAGATCTCAATGGTAAAAATGTAAAGTGTAGGCAGATCATCTGAGTTCAAAGCCTGGCTCTGCTTTTTACTTTTTTGTATGACCCTGGGCAGTTACTTAATCTCTTTGTGCCTCAGTTTCTTTATCTATAAAATATTTGCTAATAGGGTTACTGTGAGGATTAAGTGAGTATTTTGTAAAATGCTCAGCATGATGCCTGGCACCAGTCTGTACAAAGAAGCGAAGCAAGCCCCTCCCTTAGGTGGGCAGTCACAGCCCTGCTCTGAAGAATCTGGCATTCACCTCCAACCTTCAGGGCCAAGTGCACACATGGCATTTAAGTTCTTCCCCCATGGAGCCTTCCCTGATTGCTCTGCCCAGAAGGCTCTCCTTCCTGCCTAAGAGCCCCCATGCCCTCCTTTTCTGTTCTCTCACAGCCTAGCTAAGCAGATGGTGGGCTCCAGAAAGACCTATTAGCTGACACACTCACTGTGGCCTCCTGGTTCTGAGCCAGAGGATTCTTCAGTTCCCCAGAACTGGCTGCAAATTGGTGGCAGGTGTAAATTACCCCCTTCACAGGAACCAGGGCCTTGGGGAGCCTGGAGAGCCCCAAATGCCCTTCTGGCTCTGAATCTAGACCAGCAGCAACAGGGGAGGGGGAAGGGGCCTATTTCCTTCTCTTCCCCAGAAGAAGGTACAGATGAGATGCAAAAATCCTGTATACCTGGGGGGCTCAGAGGTGATGGAGCCAATAGCCATGGCGCTGCTACTCTGACTACCCAGGTTCTAGGGACTTCCAAGTACTTTAAGTGGGGGTCGGGGGAGTTGGGGAAAGGGAGGATGTTTTGGGTAGCCCTAGACTAGGGGTTTTTCACCCTGATCTCTTCTGTGCTGAATCCTATCATGAACACCCAGGTCTCAGACTAGCAAACCCTGGGCCCAGTGTGCAGTAGGAGAAGAAACTGAGGGCCCTATAATGGGGGGCAGGGCATAGATGGCGGTGGGGGG
Source organism: Mustela putorius furo (assembly GCF_011764305.1). Lineage (NCBI taxonomy): Eukaryota > Metazoa > Chordata > Mammalia > Carnivora > Mustelidae > Mustela > Mustela putorius. Next base: position 36,051,837 of record NW_025422005.1, on the reverse strand, counting down.
GCAGATTTGTGCTGTGCTAGGTTCTCGGTGCTTCTCAGCCTCACCTCTCCCCTCCCAATTATCTGGCAGGAAAAACTTCCAAGAGCTAGTGCCTCCCACCTCAACTCTTCAGGACCCACTCACCCTTGGAGGGACAATTAATGGACCCCAGGATGTAAGGATTGATTTGGGAGGAATCCTGAGGAGTTAGGTAGGGAGTTCTATCTAATTCGCTGGTCTCCAGTCCAACTCTGGAGGCATAAGTCTGTCCCTTCCAACCCTAGCTAGGGACTCCGTCCTCCTGGCCCATGGAACCCACACTCACCAGCTCCATCCTCAACGCCATGATCTTGTCCCCCAGGCTGTGGCCGTGGCCGGTACTAGGCGCCCCCGAGAGCAGCAGGGCGCCGGAGGTTCCCGGCTCCCATTCGCCTCGCAGCCCGCGGAGCAGCCCTTCAGGGGTCTTCCTGCCCACCTTGCCCTCCACATCTCGCAGGTCAGGCGTCTGCAACTCCGCAGTTCCCTCCATGCGGGCCTAAGGCTGAAGAGGACTGGGCCACCGGACGGCGGGGTCTCGTTCCCGGGGGTCCTCCTTTGCCCGCTGCTGGTGCTGAGCTGAACCGGTGGGTCCCCGCCCGCGCCGCGCGGGGGCGGGCAGAGGGTGCCGTAACACTCAGAAAAGCCGCGCAGAGCCGTTCGTGTGTGCGTGCGCGTGTGTGTTCGTGTTCGCGTGTGTGTGTGTTCGAGTGCTGCGCACACAATGTCTGTACCTAGAATGGGTGGGGCTGGGCGATTTGTACTTGGATTTGCACTTGAAGGAGCACTAGGAGTGTTCAGTGCCTTCCCCCTACACTGCCAGCTGAGTCCAGCCAGTCACATAGCAGGCGCCCGATAAATGTTTGCTGAAAAATGCTAAGCATCCTCAGGGGTATGGGAGTTTAAGAAACAGTGGTGACAGAAGCTGCAGAGGATTTTGAAAGGCTTCCTGAAGTAGAGGGGCTGGGTGTACAACAGTGGTTAGAATTTAGCTAGCTACAGACACACACACACACACACACACACACACACTTTCAGTGTAACCACTGGATTTATTTTTATTTATTTATTTATTCATTTATTTCGAAATATTTCTCTACACCCAACATGAAGTTTGAACTCAGCCGGGAGATCAAGAGTTACACGCTCTTCTGACTGAGCCAGCCTGGTGCCTTGCCCTGAGTTTAAATAAAAGGAGAAAATAAGGTTCTTCTGGCCAATGAGAAGCAACGAGTATTGAAGATGAAAAGGTCCACATGGGCCAGATCATGCTTGATCCTGTAGAGTGACGCTTTTTTTCCTTCTAAGATTTTATTTATTTATTTGAGAGAAAGAAAGAGCACAAGCAAGGGGAGGGGCGGAGGAAGAGAAGCAGGCTCCCCACTGAGCAGGGGGCTCTCTTGATCCCAGAACCCTGGGATCACCACCTGAGCTGAAGGCAGCCACTTAACCAACTGAGCCACCCAGGCACTCCTAGACTTACGCTTCTTAAGCTTGACTGTGCTTATGAATTTTCTGCAAATCTTGTTAAAATGTGATTCTGAAGATCTGGGATGGAGCCTGAGGTTCTTTTCTAACAAGCTCCCAGGTGATGGCCATGCTGCTGGGCCAGGGACCATACTTTGAATAACAGGGTAATAGAAGATGGTTCTATGGTGCTTGGATTATATTTTGTAGGCAATGCGGAGCGATGAAAAACTTTTTTTGTTTTGGCTTGATTTGGATGTTTTATCCAAGTAATTCCAGCACAGGGTCACAGAAGGATTTACAAATGTAAAGATAGTTAACTTGGTCTATCGTTTTCCACCTCTAGCCCCACTCCCCAGAGGCAACCACATTCAACTACTTTTTTCTGGTGTTTATACATATAACCCGACATACACTTATACAGTACTACTATTTATTAATTTTAAAAATTGTCTACTGACTTCCTATTATGATAAATATGATTTATCTCACACTCTGTGCTTCCCCTCTTCCACTGGCCCTATATATTTCTATCACTATTTTTAGATCATTTAATGGTTACCTCTGTAATTTTAAGTAAAATATTTTTCCTTAGTGTCTCTCAGTCCACAGAGGGTTATCAGAGGTTAAAAAAACAGATTTGCCTTTTTGAAAAATTACTCTGGATTTTGCAAGGAGAAACGATTGGAGGGGTACAAAACTGGAGTCAAGGAAACTGTTTGGAAGGCAAGAAACTGAAATGGTCTGGACCAGGGGCTGTTTGTGAGGTTGGAAAAGAGGCCAGAATGGAGAACTCTTAAGGAGGTAAGATAGACAAGACTGGTTATATTCATTTAATTATAGTGGCATTCATGATGGCTTGTTCAAGAAAACAAATGATTCCAATAAATATTATGGAGAGTCTACTATTTGCTAGCCAGTGTGTGTGGTGCAGAGCATACAGTGATGAGCAAACAGACCTGGACTGGCTCGTGGAGAAGAGGATTCAAGGGTGACTCTTAGCTGTTTGGCCTGGTGCCATTCAAAAAGGAAGGGAACCCAGAAAGAGGACTAGGAGGAGTGGGAAGAGATGATCACAGCAGGGGTGGCACTGAGTTGGAGGGGTCTGTGAAGATGTCCAGCAGGCAGCTGGACACAGGTCAGCCTAGAGCTCAGGAGAAATGTTAAGACTACAGATACAAGTGTAAGAATCTAGGCGGTTAACAGGTCAGGAGAGTGGATAAGATCTGTGAAGAGGGAGACTGAGCAGCAAAGATCAGAGAGGAGCCATGAGTGACATCTTTTTCAAATGCTAATAAAATGTGCTGGGTTTTCTTCTATTCTCTAATACATACCTATTTGGAAAAATCACCGCCCCCCCAAAAAAAAACCAGTAAAAATCACCCATGTTAACATTTTGGGGGATACCATCCCACCATTTAGGAAGCAGGTGGAATATGGAGAGCTCAAAAAAATCTAACTGGTCTTCTGGCTTCCTCCATTTCCTTTTAAAACATTCTCCACAAAACAGTAAAGTTTCTGTTAAATAGGACTATATCACTTTTCTGCTTAAAACTTCCCTGTCTACCTACTCACTTCGGATAAACATCACCATCATCTAGAAACTTGTTAGAAATGCATTATTCTTCTCTGCCCAGACTATCGAATGGAAAACTCTAAGAACAGGGCCTAGCAATTTGTGTTTTAAGATGCCCTCCAAGTGATTCTGATGCAAGGTAAAATATAAGAACTACGGTGTTAAGCTAAGTTCTTTGTATGTATTATCTCATTAAACCTGCAGGACAAATCTGTATTATTCTTATCAGTGTAGGGGGAGGGGGTGTTGAGAGAGGAATCGAGCTGGGATGCCTGTTTGAATTCCAGCTCCCAGCTTTGTGACACTGGATCTCATTACTAACAGTACCCATCTCATGGGATTGTTGTGGAATTAAACAAGGTGGTGTAAATAAAGTACTTCGAACAGTGACTGGCATAGAGTAAGTATTATATAAGCATACCCCCATTTCACAGATTAGGAAATCCAGGCTGAGACGTGAAGTGACTTGCCCAAGGTCTAGCGTAGTGGTCGAATCAGATTTTTAACTCTCCTTAGCCTCCAAAGGCACACCCTAGACCAGGGTGCAAGCCTTGCCGAAGCAAGGGAAGCGGGTAGCTGTGCCGAGACCTGTAGGCCCTCTGACCTTGGCATCCCGAGTGGTCTCATCCAAGGCTCTAGGCTCTAGGGTTCGCCATCCATGATGCTGGGGGCCAAGGCTAAGTTGGGGGGAGGGGCTGCTGCTGTGTTCCAGCAGCCATCCCGCCCGCCAGTTGCGAAGCTGCCGCGGAACTGAGTATTCCGAGTGCTCGCCGGCCGCTGACACCCGCCGTCGCCGCCGCCGCCGCCCTAAGCACCGCCCGCCGCCCTCTCACCCCGCGGCGGCGGCGGCGGAAGCGGGGAGGCGGGGCGGACCGGGCCGGGGCGGGGCCGCGAGCGGCATGGAGGAGGCGGAGGCCGCTGCGCGCCGGGCAGAGCAGTGCGGGCCGGAGAGGGGCCCGAGCGGGGCCCGGGCCCCCTGAGCCGTGAGTCCTCCAGGGCGGGAGTCCGGGAGGGTTGGCGCGGCCGGGACAGGTCTCCCGAGTCCTCAGGCGGCTCCGAGCCCTGGAAGGAGAAGAGCGGGGCCAGATAGGAGAGGGCGAAAGCGCAAGCAAGCGGGTGGAGGATTGGGGGCCAGGGTTGGTGGGGGGTGGTGTTTGTGCCCTTTGCCCACCCCAGGACCGTGAAGTCCTGGGCCTTGGTCTTTCTAGGGGCTGATGAACATTGAGAGCCGATTACTTGGCCTCTGTTCTGGGGGCCCTGGGCAGCTCTGCCAGTTACCCCAGGCACCTCAGCCCCAGGGGAGTTTCCAGGTGACCCGACCCCTCTGAATGGTTCCTTTCAGAGCAGTTGAGCCACTTTTCCCAGGTCACACAACCTGGATGTCTGCAGGAAAGAGTTGTTGGGAGGTCCTCCTGGTCTCCCCAGAAGGCATCAGACTTTGGGAGGTACACCTTAGTCCCTATGACCCTCTGGTCCTCTCAGATTCCTGAAGGCATGGGTTGGCCAGGGCAGTGGTGACTCCCCAATCCGGCATGGACGACTGGAAGGCCAGCTCCCTCATCAAGCCCTTTGGGGCTCGGAAGAAGAGGAGCTGGTATCTTACCTGGAAGTATAAACTGACCAACCAACGGGCCCTGCGGAGATTTTGTCAGGTACAGAGCTGTCCCAGCACCCCTGGGGGCTCCCTCCCAGCTTTACCCTAGCCTACACTATGGGCACTGGGACCTACCGTGGCTGCTTTCAACCCTGGAAGGAGGCAGCAGGTTCCTAGAAAGGAAACCTCTTTGTGTCATGCCCCTCCGAGGTGGTGGTTTGGGCCCAGAGTTCTGGAATCAGAACCCAAGTACAACCCCCTAGGCTTCTGACAGAACCTGAAGTCTAATCAGGAAGGCTTTGCTCAGGGGCACCCACCTGTCAGGCCGTTAGAGCTAAGACCCAGGTCTTCTGATCCCCAGCTCGGTTCTCTGGGATTGTCTCCATCTGTGGGAACTAATTGTGGAGGGGACCAAGGAAATCAGGGCCTCAAATGGAAGAATACAGGAGCTCTGGGTAGGGAAGGCCTTGATGAAGAGAAGGGTCAGGGCTGGTTCTCTGGAGGAAGTGATCTTGAAATTGGACCATGGTTGGGGGGAGTAGAACTGGGTGGACAGAGGAGGAGAGACAGGCTTCAGGCTCTCCCTGTGTCCTCATTGCAGCCAGGGACCTTCCTTTCAGGAAGACCCTCAGTGATCTAGAGGGGCACCCCTCCTTAGTCAGCTTTACCCCTCCCCTCAGACAGGAGCAGTGCTTTTCCTACTGGTCACCGTCATCGTCAACATCAAGTTGATTCTGGATACACGGCGAGCAATCAGCGAGGCTAATGGAGACCCAGAACCAGAGCAAGACTATGGTGGGTCCAGGCTGAGGATGGGATTGGCTTGTGGGGTGAAGAGCGGGGTGGGGGTGGGGTTCCCCTAGGATCTCATAGCTGAAATGATAGGCAGATGCCAAGGGATGAGACTCTGCTGGAGAGACTGTCTCCATAACCTGTCGCACCCCCACAGATGAGGCCCTGGGCCGATTAGAGCCCTCACGGCGCAGAGGCAGTGGTCCCCGACGGGTTCTGGATGTGGAGGTGTACTCAAGCCGCAGCAAAGTGTATGTGGCGGTGGATGGCACTACGGTGAGTGGGCCACTGTCTGGCGTAGCGGCCCTGTATTCTTAGGGTATGGTTCCCTGGCTCCGGGATCCATGGTCTGAGTGGGTACTGCCTCTCTGACACTTTCGAGCTATGTGGCTCTAGAGGCCTCGGTTCCTCATCTTTAGGCTGGGACTAGTGATGTCAGCTTGTCAGGATTTGGTGAAAAGTGTGTGAAATGTGTTAAATGTAGTGGCATTTTATCAAAAGTGAGCATTAGCAGTAGTAGGCAGACAATTCATTGATTGATTTTTTTCGTAACTATCTTCTGGTCCCTTCTTTGGCTTCGGCCTTGTCTGGGGCATTGGGGACCAAGGGGGTAGTCAGAACTGGCTCCACTTTGAGGGGCTCAGTCTGATGAATTATGATATCTCCAGAATGAGGAAGAGACATTCAAGGGCTCTAGGAGCTTGAAAGCCGTGGAAAGGAGGGTTGTAGAAAGAGCTGGTCTCTTTTTTGATGGGTAAGTTAAGGTGGTTTTCTGGAAGGGGTGGCCTTCAGGCCGGATTGGAAAAGAGCTGTTCACAGAAGCACAGGCAGGAGGGAGGTTTTCCACAGCTGGTTTTTTGAGTTCCTGTAAGACAGGCCTCGAATGCCAGTGTGAAGAGCTGGGCTTGGTCTCTGCTGCCCGGTAGGTGCTGGAGGACGAGGCTCGGGAGCAGGGCCGCGGCATCCACGTCATCGTTCTCAACCAGGCCACGGTGAGGTTCTAGGGGTGGGGGGCCTGGAGGACTGAAGCTGAGCCCTCCTTGCTGGTGACATTAACTCACGAGAGATATGTCCCCCACCAGGGCCACGTGATGGCAAAGCGTGTGTTTGACACATACTCACCTCATGAGGACGAGGCCATGGTTTTGTTCCTCAACATGGTGGCACCTGGCCGAGTGCTCATCTGTACGGTCAAGGTCAGTGACTCTGCCTGGATCCCTTTGTCTGTGCCCCCAGCTCCGACCTTGCTCATGGCCCCGGGTTCTCTACCCCTAAGAAAGCATAGTGGGAGGAGCCTCTGGAGGAAGGTAATGAATGTTCCAGTCTTGGCCTTGTCATTTACATTCAGCAGGTAGTTATTAAGCACCTACTGTGTGCCAGGCACTGTTTTGGGTGGTGGAGATACAACAGGAAGCAGCCTTTATGGAACTTACATTCTGCAAGGCAAGATCAACCACAAAAAAGCCCAGTACACCAATAATGTCAGGAAACAACAACTTAATGAAGACAGTAAGGCAAGGAAGACAGTTATGGGTGATTCCTTTTAGAAAGAGGAGGTCTCTGTAAGGAAGTGACATGTAAGCAGAAAGTGGGAGGAAGTAAGGAGAGGGCCCAGCAAATACCTGGAGGAAGAGTGTCTCGGTAAGAACTTGGCAAGGGTGCAGGCCCTGAGGAGGGAAGGTGCTGGCATGCTTCAGGAGCTGCAGGGGTGCCCGTGGAGCTGTAGATTCAGGGAGGGGTGGGGGGTGGTGGGAAAAGAGGGCAGAGAGGTGCAGATTATGTGGGATCCTAGTAAGGATTTACTAGCCTGGTGACCTTGGACAATTCTCAGAATCTCTCTGAGCAGTTTTCTTTCTGTGAAAGGATAGTAACCTCAGAGAGTTGTCGTGGCTGTTTAGTGAGCTAATGTAAAATAAAAGGTTTCGCATGGTGCCTGACACAGAGTGAGTGCTCCATGCGGCCAGGTTTCTCAGAAAAGTGCCAGTGAGGCTGACTGCCTTCCCTGGTCTCCCAGGACGAGGGCTCCTTCCACCTCAAGGACACAGCCAAGGCTCTGCTGAGGAGCCTGGGTAGCCAGGCCGGCCCTGCCCTGGGCTGGAGGGACACGTGGGCCTTCGTGGGACGCAAAGGAGGTACGGCCACCATAGGCCATCCACCCTGTAGTATCAGGGGCCCGGAAGGAGCAGAACCCCAAGAGATCGGGTGGGGTTGGGGGCAAAGAGGAGCCAGAAGCGGTGGGCTGGATGAAGGTGGGCAGAGAGCCGGGAAGAAGCTTTAAAACTGGAGCTTAGGCCTCCCATCGCACCTCATTCCTTTCCCCTGCTAGGTCCTGTCCTTGGGGAGAAACATTCTAAGTCACCTGCCCTCTCCTCCTGGGGGGACCCAGTCCTGCTGAAGACAGATGTGCCGCTGAGCTCAGCCGAAGGTGGGGTTAGTGGGGACGGGGCTCCAGGGCAGTGCCTGGGCTGGAGGCGGGCCTTGGGTCCTATTTATGAAGCTTTATTTTCTTGACTGGGTACCTGGGGCTTTGTAGATCACACTAACCTCGTGCCCCCTCACACATCATCCCGTTGACCCCATTCCTCTGTCAGAGGCAGAGTGCCACTGGGCAGACACGGAGCTGAACCGTCGCCGCCGGCGCTTCTGCAGCAAGGTGGAGGGCTATGGGAGTGTGTGCAGCTGCAAGGACCCCACACCCATCGAGTTCAGCCCTGACCCAGTGAGTGGGGCCTGAGACAGGGAGGCTCAGACCCCTTCTCCGCTTGGCAGGGAGATCGAGGAAAGAGCCAGGCTGGGCTCTGCCGATCCCAGCCCGAGAGAGGGAACCAGGACCTGGGGATTTACCTTGACTCGGAAAGATTGGAGGAGGGGAGGCATGTGAACAAAGGCCTGGAGTTGGATTTGGGTTGAGTGTGTGGAAGGGCCCGGACAGGGAGACAGACCCTCTGCCATTTCCCTCTCTACTCTGGAGTCACCTTCTCTCCAAAGAACCCTTCCCTAGGTGGGAATCCCGGTTTGAAGAAGGAGTGAGGCAAGAGCTAAAAACTGTTTCTCCCTCAGCTCCCGGACAACAAGGTCCTCAACGTGCCTGTGGCTGTCATTGCAGGGAACCGACCCAATTACTTGTATAGGTGAGCCTGGGAGAGGGCCGTTCAGTGCTGAATGGGAGGGTGCTTAGCACGGGGGACCCTCGGGCTCATCGGCCTGCGGGAAGAACTCTTAAGGTGGGAGGAAAGGCAGCAGATTCTAGGCCCATTCACTCATGTGAGTGGACAGGGGGAATGTGAGCCCATCGATTAGCACAGAGGGGCCCTGAACTGAGGGGACAGAAAGGCCTAACACATCCCTGGGCTCCCCAGGATGCTGCGCTCTCTGCTGTCAGCCCAGGGGGTGTCTCCCCAGATGATAACAGTTTTCATCGATGGCTACTATGAGGTGAGTGGGGTTTGGAGGCTATGGGAAGAGCAGAGCCCAGGGCGGTGGGTGCGGGGTAGCAGTGATTACAAGAGAGACAGCCCGGGCAAAGGCTGTGCAATATGGACGGTTTGGCATGGCAGAGCCTGCAAGGTGGATGGGGGGCAGGTGGTTCACATGGTGACCAGTAGCCGTGCCCCCCAGGAGCCAATGGATGTGGTGGCACTGTTTGGTCTGAGGGGTATCCAGCACACGCCCATCAGCATCAAGAACGCCCGTGTGTCTCAGGTACTGCCTAGGCAAGGATGGAAGGGGCAGACGCCTGACCCCACCATCCACCCCAAAGCTCATATGCCCTCTTTCCATTCCCCACCCAGCACTACAAAGCCAGCCTCACTGCCACTTTCAACCTGTTTCCTGTGAGTAGTAAGGACAAAACCCTTGGGCCTGGTGTGGGAAAACATGGGTATAAAGTCTGGTCTTAATAGACAGCAAGCTCTTGCCCTCTCTGGGCCTCAGCCTCCTGATCTGGAAAATGGGGGTAGTGCTGCCTGAGAAGTGAGATGAGGGTGGAGGAGGCACAGGATGGGAAGGGCCCCCTTGGGGTCATGCGGTCTCCTACCTCTCCCTGCAGGAAGCCAGGTTTGCGGTGGTTCTGGAAGAGGACCTGGACATTGCTGTGGATTTTTTCAGGTGAGGGGAGTGCCACTCCATAAATGCCTCTGTGAGCTGCCTCAGGCCTCTTGGCTTAACTGGCTTTCCAGAAAATAAGGCAGTAGGGTATTTGGGAGAGCTCTGTGGGAGAAGTCAGCTCGAAAGTGGGGGAAAAGCCTGAGCACAAAGGTAGGATGGCAGGTATTGGGGTTGGAGTAGAGTGTAGAAAGGATGGGTGAAGACAGTGGGGATCTAGGGGACGGGACACACAGGCATGACTCCTGAGTCCCATCTCTAGCTCTTCCAGCATCACTGTGTGACTGTGTGTGTCCTTGCCCTTCCCTGAACCCTTGGACCCTGCCTCTCTCAGTTTCCTGAGCCAGTCCATCCACCTACTGGAGGAGGATGACAGCCTGTATTGTATCTCTGCCTGGAACGACCAGGTAAGCCTAGGGGACGGAGTCAGCTGGGGCATTGGTATAAGCACCAAGCTAAGACCTCCCACTGTGGCTCCCCCCGTCTCCAGGGATACGAACATACAGCTGAGGACCCAGCACTGCTGTACCGCGTGGAGACCATGCCTGGGCTGGGCTGGGTGCTCAGGAAGTCCTTGTACAAGGAAGAGCTTGAGCCCAAGTGGCCCACACCAGAAAAGGTGCCCTGGCAGGGTAGGGGGAGTGGGCTGGAGCCTCCCCTGCCAACTCCAGACCTCTTCACCTTCATCCTCTTCCGGGCCTGCAGCTCTGGGACTGGGACATGTGGATGCGGATGCCTGAACAGCGCCGGGGCCGAGAGTGCATCATCCCTGATGTTTCCCGATCCTACCACTTCGGCATCGTTGGCCTCAACATGAACGGCTACTTCCACGTGAGTGGGAAGCGGGGTGTTGCGGAGGCAGGCACCATGTGATAGACGGAGCAAGAATGTGGACTCCAGAGCCATCCCAGCTCTGTCACTGACAAACCTTGGGGAAAATCCCGTACTCTCTTTTGCCTCAGTTTCTTGATTTGTAAAATGAGGATAAAAATCCTACCTACCTTGTTAGGTTTTGAGGTGATGAGGTTTAAGTGAGTTAATATATGGAAAAGACTTTGGACTGCAAGCATTATGTAAGGGTTAGCTGGTATTATTTTTATTATTACTATTCTTAGTGCCAGACTGCCGGTGTGGGGAGGGTATTTCTGCCACCAGACACTTACACAGCCCTGCCAGCTCTGCCCTCTCCCATCCTTGCAAATATGGGGGCTCAAGCCTCCGCCTGAAGTGAACAGGGATGTCCCCAGGCCCCCATGCCTTACCTGGCTGTGTCCAAAGGGCCACTCCCCAGTTACAGCAAGAGTACGATTTGAGACAGCCCGGCCCAAAGGAACAGATGGATGGCTTGGAACCTCCGAGAAGCCAGAAGGACCCTGAGAGGCTGGCTTATACAAGACCCCAGTCATCTCCTAGAGAGGGGTAGGCGTTTACCTGAGGTCACTGTCAGTACCTTAGTCACAGCACTTTCCTCCCTCTCAGCACAGCCTGTTCTTTTGCCCACCAGGCCTGGTAGGGCCTGTTCTGGCTTCTGGGGCCCTACAGCAGCAGACCCCAGGACAATTAACTGGGAGCAGGGGTCAGTAGCACGAGCTGCTGGTTTGGGCCTGAGCTCTCTAGCAATGGTGGAGCCCAAACTAAAGCTAGTAAGAGCCTGTCGAGGATGTGACAAAGAAGAGGATGGGGAAGACAGGAGAGGCTGGGAAGGGGCGGGTTAGAGGGACCTCTGTGGGTCCAGAGCTTCATCTGGGGGCCTTGTGGGTATGTGGTCAGTGGGCAGGTGTGGGCCTGACCGTGGAAGGCCTAATGCTTACCCTCACACCCACTCCAGGAGGCCTACTTCAAGAAGCACAAGTTCAACACGGTTCCAGGTGTCCAGCTCAGGAACGTGGACAGGTGGGGACTGGGGACAGGGCAAAGGGGAAGATGTCTGGGAGCCTTGATGACCAATCCCCAGTATTCCCTTCCAGCCATGGGGCCTGTTTTTTTTTACCCCCAGCCCTGCTGCCACCCAGTACCCATGTGATCCCTTGCCTTGCCCCTGGAACCTGAAGGGTGACCCCTTCCCCTGACCCATTTTTGCTTCTCCTTCAGTCTGAAGAAGGAAGCTTATGAAGTGGAAATTCACAGGCTGCTCAGGTATGGCCTCTGCCAGTAGGGATATATAGCAGGAGTGAGGAGGCAAATATTGGGTGTCTTGGCCCCATAATTTTGGGGCCCACTGCAAAATGAAAATCAGCACCTTGTTCAAAGATCAAGAATTTCAAGACAGCAATAGCAGAGCATTAAACTAAGCATGGGGTCTTAGGGTACCCTCTTGTGACACAGGCTCTGTCTTGGCCTTTCTCCCCTACCCCCTGCTACAGTGAGGCTGAGGTTCTAGACCACAGCAAGAACCCTTGTGAAGACTCTTTCCTGCCAGATACAGAGGGCCACACCTATGTGGCCTTCATTCGAATGGAGAAGGATGATGACTTCACTACCTGGACCCAGCTTGCCAAGGTGCCCCACCAATACATCCACCCCAGGCTTACTCCTCCCCACCAGAAATAGGGAGCCTTTGTTCTGGGATCATCTTCTACCCTTGAACCTTCTCTTCATACTCTGGGAACCCCTCTTCCAACCCCTTTGTCCAGTTCCATATTCTAGAAGATGCTACATTTTGCAAATTGAGGAGACTGTTGAGGAGGGGTGGGGGGTTGGGCCAAGCGTCCTCAAGTGTCCCCTCCCCGCAGCTCTCTGACCACTGTCTCTCCCCCTGCCCTACTTTTACCAGTGCCTCCATATCTGGGACCTGGATGTGCGTGGCAACCACCGGGGCCTGTGGAGATTGTTTCGAAAGAAGAATCACTTCCTGGTCGTGGGCGTCCCAGCCTCCCCCTACTCGTGAGTGACTCTTTTCTGCCCTGGGAAATGGGAGACTAATGGCATTAGAGGACGTAGCTAATTACCTCTTCCCAATACATTTTCAAATTATCTTCCCAGGGTGAAGAAGCCACCATCAATCACCCCAATTTTCCTGGAACCACCCCCAAAGGAAGAGGGAGCCCCAGGAGCCGCAGAACAGACATGAGACCTCCTCCAGGACCCTGCAGGGCTGGGTACTGTGTACCCCTAGGCAGGCTAGCCCTTCACCCCATCCTGTAGGATTTTGTAGACACTGGTAGGGGTCTGGGTTGGCTTGTTTTTAACATGAGACTTAATTACTAACTCAAAGGGGAGGCTTCCCCTGCTCCAACGCCCCTGTACCTGAGTTGGAGGTCTATTTATTTACTTCCCTGTTGGGAAGGGCCAGGATAGTACCTGGGAATCACTGGGGTCCCTGGGCAGCTGATCCTGCCCTTTGCACACTCCCTCCTCCCAGGCCTGGTTCAGAATCTAACCTATTTATTGACTGTCCTGAGGGCCTTGGGAACAGGCTGAAGCCCAGAGGGCCTGGAATCCTTTCTCAGCTGGGGTGCTGCCCTGGGGATGGGGCTGGCTCTTACTCAGGAATCTGCTGTGCCCAACCCACGGACAGGCCCGCTGGGGCCCGGCCTGCTGCCACAGACTCACTCAGAGACCCTCAGACACGGAACCAGGCCTCTTTTCAGCCTCCCCTTTGTCCAGATTTCCAAAGCTGGATAAGGTGGTCATTGATTAAAAAAGGAGAAAACTTCCGGGGATGTGTTTTATGGGTATGTGTGAGGTGGTTTGGGGTGGGGGCATTTGTGTGTGTGAGAGAGAGAGAGAAAGAGGGATAGGAAAGTGAATGGTCATGATAGTTTTCCTTACTGTCCTCCACAGGGTTTAGCTTCGTTTGGGGCCATTTGGCCACCAGGGGATGCCCAAGTCTCAAACTCCCAAGATTTTTCCCTAAGCTCCACCTTAGGACAACAGAGCCTCACCTTAGCCCCACCCTACTTGGGGCTGAGCTTAGAACAGCCACCCCAAACCCCTTCCCTACGGAGCTTTTATCTCGCCTAGCTTGTCTGGGCAGGTACCTATCCCCAAAGATGGAGCAGGAGAGCAAAAAGAGATGCTTGGGGGATGAGGGAGGTGATGGGAGCAGGAGAGCAGGAGAATCTGATTCTAGACAGTTAGGAGAAAAACCATCGTTTTCATCAGATTCTCCCCTAACCAGTGACCCGAAGAGATGAGGAAGATATAACTTAGATAGCTCTGGAAGCACCAGGAAATGAATGCGATTGTCTGGAGGTAGTGGATGAGAAAGCACTAAGGCAGGGGGCAGGACATTTAAGGGATCTGTCCAGGACTTAGGATCAGGAAGCTGAGTGTAGAACACGCCTTCTGAGAAGGGGTCAGCCTGCAGAGTCCTTTCAAGGTGAGCCTCATGAGCTCCTGATGGAGAGCCTTGGCTGGGGAGGCAGGAACTGTCTAGAACCCCCGCCTTTTCACCAGCTCCACCCCTCCCTCCCCCACTGGTGCCTGGAGCCCAGCTCCCTGATGGCACAGGTGGCACAGGTGGTGTGTTGCTTGGATCATTTGTCGCCACCCTGACGCCTTCAGTGTTTACTGGAGATAGAGCTAGTGCTTCAGGTGCCCCAACAGCAAGGTTGAGGGGAAGTTAGCCCATGACTAGGTAGAGTCCCCGCCCTGGGCAAACAAATCCCTTACAGCCTCTGTGTAGGCAACTGGTGTGTGAGAGAGGTCAGGTGCTGAAGCAGGGAGAGGGACTAGTGGCGACTTGCTCTCCCTGCCAGCCCCCCACCCCCAGTAGGCTCCTGATCTAGGCCTCAGACTAACTCTCAGGCACTGTGTGTGACCCTGGCCAGGTTGTTCCTTCTTGGGCTCAGCAGGGGATAGTAAATAGTTCTGGGCTGTCCTGGAAAAGCCAGGGAGGAAAAATCAGGGGTCAAAGGGAAGCGAGGAGGAGCATGGTCTGCCAGCCTGGGTCTCGTTGGTCATAGCCTCCCTCGTTCGTGCTGTCAGTCCTGGTTCAGCAGCTAGCAGATCTATGTTTGGGATCTTCTGGCTTTCAAGTGAATCTGACCCCACACCAGCCAGGACCCCACCAGGCCCTGGAGTCAGACAGCCTGGGCCCAAATCAAGGCTCAGCTCTTCTGGGAAGATTATAGATGTGGAATAAGTCACTTGGGCTTTCTAGGCCCAGTTTCTAGAGCATGGAGTAGTTAAATTTAAATAAGAGATCAGATCTGTAGAGTTCCAGAGGCAAGCCAGAACCAAGAATAAACAAAGTTCTTTCTAAAATCCCCAAGGCAGGGACAGATGTGGGGCTTTGCCCCAGTGAGAAGGGTGGACAGCTTGGATCCTCTGATGTTGGCTTCTGGAGGACTTCCAGAGCCTAAGAAGTGACCCTCTGCCATTGCCTTGGCAGTATTTCTGGTGACTCCGCCCCCACTTGGGCAAAGGCTTGTTATTTTCATAGCTTTCCAGTCCATTGCCCCTACTCAGGAGGGGGGTGGTTTCAGGCCAAAGTCCTCACATGTTATAGGAAGGCAGACTGGCCCAGCCCCCATGTCCTCCCTGAGTGACCTGGTCATCCCTGTTAGGCTCCCTCCCAGGCCTGGAATTCAAGGGAAGGAGAAACAGGCACCTACCTCCACCCTACTTCCCTTCTGAGACTTTTATAAGGGCCTTATGAGTCACCAGCCCCTCAGGAATCTGAGGCAAGGCGTCCTGCCTCTCCAAGGATACACAGAAAGTTCCAAATGGAGACATTTTAATTGGGTGATGAGTTCTGTTGTGCCTTCTACATCTCCGCCCAGTGCCTGCCGGTTTTACATATGCCTGTGCAATGGGGTGTCTTTCTCTCATCCCCCAGGAGCTGCTGGGATCACCAAGAGCACCCCTGGGTGCCACAGGGTGTCAAGGGTTTGAGGGACAGACTGGAAGTATGGGCAGGAGAACTGGCACATTAGAGGTTCTGTCCCCACACCCCCGCCCATGGAAGGAAAAGTCAGGCACAGCCTGAAGTGGGCCGTCCCCTGTTTGGCCCCAAGTCCAGAGCAGCAAGGCCAGCCCTCTCTGGCCCAAGTGACACCACTGGATCCTGTCCCCACCCCAGTCACTGCTGCTTGGCAGTGCCAGGGTGCCCTCCTGGGTTCCTGGGTGGCAGCTGCGGTGGCGGAGGTAGAAGCAGACTATTTCAGGTTGCAGTACAGATACATGGACACGATCATGGCAGCCAGCTGATGGGAAAGGAACGGGCAGAGGTGAGGGATGTGATCAGGGCCCTTGTGCTTTTAGTCCCCCGCCTCCAAGACACCCCACCAGAAGTCTCTCTCCTCCAGCAAGGCCTCCAAGATGGGTCAAGCACCCTGGTCCAGTCGGGTTACCCTGCCCCACCCTCCTCACCCCCTTACCTCCAAGCCTCCAATTCCAGCTGCCACACCACCCACAGTGGCAGCGTTGGTCCGGATGTCATACAGAAGCTGGCTGAAACAACCCTTGGGGGAGAGGGGAGAGTCAGCCGCTGCACCCCTCCCTCATTCAGCACTTTGCGGCCATTAAAGCAGCCCCCAACCTTCCATACCACACCTGTACAGTCTTGTCCTTCGCCTTCTCCTCGGTGCAGGGTTCTACAGCGGTGCCATTTCCGTTGTCGGCACAGCAGTACGGGGGAAAGGTATGGTTCTTCATGAAGTAGGGAGAGCCCTCAAAATCTGTGTAGTTGTTGAAGCCACAGCACTTGAGCTGAAGAGGAGGAGGGAAGGGTGGTCAGCGGGGCCTTGCCTCTTTCTCCCCACCCCAAAATGTCCCCCAGCCCACCTTACCCCTTCCATGGTGGTGTTCCACACTTGGGTGAAGTCCTTCTGGGAACCGTAGTCTTGCTTGATGGCGGGCACTACCAGCAACGTCAGGAAGTGCTCAGCCTGGGTGGGGCAGGCCGGTGCTCAGGGCCCTGGGGGCCA
The DNA here is from genome assembly GCF_011764305.1 of Mustela putorius furo. Classification (NCBI taxonomy): domain Eukaryota; kingdom Metazoa; phylum Chordata; class Mammalia; order Carnivora; family Mustelidae; genus Mustela; species Mustela putorius. The sequence continues at coordinate 36,035,417 of NW_025422005.1, read as the reverse complement.
CAGCCCACTTGCAGGGCTCTTCCCCATCTTTCCCCCTTGCCCTGTCCCCTGCTCCTCACCATGGTGGTGTACACCAGGGCGACCACAGCAGCTGCCACCTCCGCAATGAAGATGAGGAGGAGGATCAGGAAGAACTGAATGGGGACCAGAGGTCTGAGTTTAGAAAGAGGCGGTCCCTTGTGCCTTACCTATTGCAACCCACCACCCAGTATGGCAAGGCAGCGGCTCCCTCTGCCGAGGGCCCTGGAGTGCAGAGCATGGCTTGGGGATCTCCAGGGCCTGGATTCAAGGGTAAGGGGACCCTGGATCTTGGTTATGGGCCTGGGGAGCTGGGTTTGACACACCATCATGAGGGCACACTTGTTCTCAGTCTGAGCACCGTAGCAGCCCAGGAAACCGAGAGCGAAGAGCACAGCACCGGCAGCGATGAGGAAGTAGCCCACGTTGACGAACTGCATGGCACTGGACGACAGCGGCCCGAAGATCTTCAGGAAAGACGACCCGTCAATCGACACCCAGATGCCCACGGCCAACAGGGCAACACCACATAGCTGGGGACAGAGAGGCAGGCCTTAAAGCAGTGTGGGCAAGCAGTTCCTTACCACTCATTTGAGATAGGAAGATGGAAAACGAGAAATTTCTCCCTTTATTGGCTAAGGATTCTAAAAACTCATCCTGTAGGGAGGAAAAACATTCTGTAGAGCCAGAAGGATGGGAGCTGGGCCACCCAAAGCCAGCACCAGGCTGCACATCAATGTAGATATAAATGGAATCAGGGGTTCTAGAAATATCCACAGAATGGGGGAGGGCAAGGCAAGACTTTCCTTCACTGCTGTCAGGGTACTGCTGCATAGCTAGGAGTGAAAACAAGTGGGTGAGGCCAGCTGGGGGGTGAGGGAGGGGCCCTACCCCATTTCCTTGCTGAGCTGACTGCCTCTGTTCTGGGACAGGTGAAACAGTGGGGTGGAAGCCACAACAGGCTCAAAAGTCACCATAGCAACAGAGGCGGGGCTGAGGTTTACACCTGCTTCCAACCCTGGAGAGGGACTCGGTGAGAAGGGACACCTACCTTGGTGCTCTCCAGGATCAAACTCCAGGCCTGCCCTTCATCTAACCTAGACCTCTCCTTGCCTCACAGGGAAAACTGAGGCACGAGGGACGGAGTGCCACTGGGGCTGCTCTCAGAGGCTCTCTGGCTCAACACCAAACCTCATGGAATCCAGAGGCCCAGATCGGGGGAGGTACTGTCCAGATGCCATAGCTTTTAGAGAAAAGCCTCACTGATCCAGGCACCAGTGGATAAATCAGTCTGATTCCACCTAGCTGTCTAGTCCCCAGCTGTAGAAACTGAGGCTAGAACCAGGAATGAGATGCCAGATTGTGGCTGGATCCCAGGCATGTTTGCCCAAGGATAGGGGGCTGGGCTCCCAGCGTACAGGGTCAAATTTCAAGGAGCCTGAGACTTGCCCTGCCTTGCCCAGCCTGGCAAAGCCTGAGCAACAGAGGCCAGAAACCAAACCGGATTTGCCTTTAACCCCCTCGGGCCTCTCCATATTGCTGGGATACCCCTGCCTTCTCCAGATACATGGGCAAAGCCTACTTCCCTGAAGCCAAAAGAGGCCCAAGGCATGCACCATATTGGAGTCTGAGAGGTAACACACCCACAGCCCAATTTCTCCAAATCTCTCTATGGGTCATGTCTCCACCTCTTCACCTTCCATTCACTGTAAGCCCCTCTAATGTAGCTCCAAGATCTGTGGTGCCATCCTGCGCTAAATCCGGTAGACACTTCATGAGCCAGACCCTTCTGACCTCTCTGAGATCGTGGGCTTCTTGTTTTCCTCTTGTTGCTCTTTCTCTAGCTGCTTCCAGGTGACCATTTCTCCACATACTCTTTGTAAGTCGGGTTTTGCAGAGTGCTCTTCCCCGCTCCCATGGTTTCACTGACTGTTTGCGGTCCTGTGACTTCCAAACATCTATGTCCAGCTCCAACCAGAGCTGCAACCGCATTGGGTACGCAGCTGCCTGGAGGACATCCCCTGGGTTGCTCAGACCAGAGACATGGGCTTTATCTTCAAAGCTTCTGTTTCCCTCACCCCTCCTTCCGTCCCTCAGCCGCCATCTGAGGGCTTTGTCCTTCATCCATTTTTCCCCGTCCCCACCGTCATCTCCAGGGTCATGCCTCATTACTCAGTTTCCTCTTTTCCTGGTTTCCTGAACAATACCTGATTTCATTGCCTCTGGGCCTTTTTTGCATGCTTTACAACCCCTTTACCCAGCACAAATGCCCAGACACAGCTGTTTCCTCCAGATAGTCTTCTCAGACCAGGGTTTAAGTCCCTCATGGGGTCTCCTATAGCCCCTGTGCTAAGGCCAGACATTATATGTTCCAACTGTCTACCTAGCCTGCTGGACCTGCGATCCTCAGGGGCAGAGAAAGGGCTCACTCACCTTTCCCCCAGCACTTAGCACAGAGTCTTAGGCCATAACTGTTTGTTGAATGAATAGGTGTTTCTTGATCTCTGCTCTGAGGTCTCCGGGCTTCTCTCCTTTCAACTTCCCATCTGTCCTACAGAGCCACTAAATTTCCTTGTACACCAGGTAAGCATGGGCAAACTCTTCCCCTCCCTGGGCCCCCAATGCCTATGAAACAACGGCAATCATTCCTGTTAGCCTATCCCACCTTGCCCTAATTCAGGTCTGAAGCTTCCTGGAAGGGAGGAGCCTCTCCTAAGCTTTTCTATCCCAACTATGGCAGCCGGGCTGCTCCTAAGACCAGGACTCAGTATTTGGGGAGACTTCTGCACCCTAGCTGAATGGGAAAAGTGTGCAACAGAGTCTGGGCCCAGCAATCTCCCATTGCCCAGCTGCTGTGACCCCGTCCCATAGGGAGGCCCGAACAGCCCACAACTCCCATACTTACAAAGATGAGGAAATTGAAGAGGATCATCATGGTCTTAAGGAAGCTGAAACACTGCATGGTGGCTCCTGGGAGGCAGACAAGTGGGAGTTAGGGATTTCTGCTGCCCACTTCTGCTACTACCTGGGCCGGCCCCTGCACTGGGAACCTGCCATACCAGATTCCAGCATCCAGGACCTCTAAATCACTCCGTTTCCCCTACATCTAGCCTCTGACCCCTCAGGGCTTCTCCAAAGTCCTATCCTGACACCCCTGCCTCTCTGTAGGGCCCAGGTCCTCTCCCAGTACCCGACACTGGAATACTGATCCCCCAGCTCTCTCCACAGGCACCCCAAGCCCAACTCCCATACCATACGTCACTCCATGCCCTTCCCTCGCCCCAATATATCCTGGACCCCTCCATCAATCCAACCCTAGGCTCTCAAGACTCTCCCCCATTGGCCTTCCAGTTTCCCAAACCCCATTTCTTGGTTGATTTTACTTCATAGGATGATCTCAATCCTGTGCCATCACCTGTTCAGGGCTCTTGGTAGTTCTGAAGGAAGGCTCTGCTGAGGCTCCAGAGGGGACAGCCTACGCAAGGGATTTGCCACTCCAGTGGGCAGGCAGTGAGACGGGGCTGGCTCTCCCGCTCCACCGCTCACATGCAGGCGGGGCAGCCTTTTTAAAGTCCTGGGCTCACCTTCCCGCCTGCCCAACCCCACAGCCAGCCAACCTCTTCCTTCCCTGCTGCCCCCTGCTGCCTGGAGATCTGTCCCCATAGCCACCAGAGCAGCAGGCCTCCTAGTCGTCAGCCTGGCAACGCCAACCAAAGCAACACCCTTCCAGATCCGAAGGAGGAAGAGAAGTGGGAGGGTAAACAAATGGCCTTCTGAACTTCGCGCGCCCTCGACCACAGAGCCGCTGGCCTGCGGATCCATTCCTCCATACCCCGTGCGCTCCCGGGCCCACTCATCTGCCCAAGCGGCCGTCTATGGAGGCACCCACAGATCCACACACAAACACCTAGCCGTGCCCATGAATGCACACGCACGTGTCACACACACTCTGTGCTGTGTGTGCACTGACTCCCAGCAACTGAGAAACCACAAAGCAACCTCGGAGGGACATACCTAAAGTCTGTCTCCCCGTCTCTGCAAGAAAATGACCCAGGTTTAGCAGCTTCTTCCCCCTTCTCTGAGGAGCAAATGACTTCTGGTCCTTTTCCCTCTACAGAGTCTCAGTTTCCCCATCTTTCTCCTCCCTTCCTCTTTTCTCCTTACCCATCTCCCTCCCGAGGTTTTGCTCCCCCCCCCCCCATCCGGAGTTCTTAGCAATGGGCGTCCAGCAAGCGCCCCTTTCCTTTCAACCAGCAGGTGGCGCCATGATCCCACAAAAGCATCACCCCCACTTGTAAGACTCCGCAGTCCCAGTGTGAACCCTTCAAGGGCTTCACTTGGGCCCCTGCCTATCTCTTTCCACTGCTGGTCCTCCTTTCCACTCCAGTGCTCCGGATATCGAGGTGCTGGGGAAGTTCTGGCTTTGGAGTCATTCAGACCAGGTACTTCCATGTTACTTCTGCTGCTGCTTAACTGTGCGACCTGGGGCGGGGTTTGGGGGGGCGCGTGGATTTCTTAGGCTTGATTTTAAGCTTAGGCTGGTCTATATAAAAAAATAGTTATAGGGATCTTAAAGATTTTATTTATTTATTTGACAGAGAGAGCTCACAAGTAGGCAGAGAGGCCAGCAGAGAGAGGGGGAAGCAGGCTCCCGGCTGAGCAGAGAGCCTGATCCGGGCCTCAGTTCCAGGACCCTGAGATCACTACCTGAGTGAAAGTTTAACCCACTGAGCCCACCCAGGCGCCCTATAGGGATTTTAAATAAGATTTTATTGATTTTTTTAAAAAGATTTTATTTATTTATTTGACAGAGAGAGATCACACTGAGCCACCCAGGCACCCCTTAAATAAGACCTTAAATAAGATTTTTCTCTGGGACAAACAGGAATGACCACAGAGTGGGAAGGTCAGAGTGTGGAGAGTCACAGCCAGAGGGGGTGAGAGATGGAGGAGGTGGACTTTAAAAAAAAAATTTTTAGGGGCGCCTGGGTGGCTCAGTCATTAAGTGTTTGCCTTGGCTCAGGTCATGATCCCGGGGTCCTCAGATCTAGCCCCGAATTGGGCTCCCTGCTCAGCAGGGAGCCTGCTTCTCCCTCTCCCACTCCCCTCACTTGTGTTACCTCTCTCCCAATGTCTCTATTCTGTCAAATAAATAAATAAAATCTTCAAAAAAGTTTTTTTAAATGTAAATATAGTTGACACTAATTTTTTTTTTAAAGATTTTATTTATTTATTTGACAGAGAGATATCACAAGTAGGCGGAGAGGCAGGCAGAGAGAGAGGAAGGGAAGCCGACTCCCGGCTGAGCAGAGAGCCCGATGCGGGGCTCGATCCCAGGACCCTGGGATAATGACCTGAGCCGAAGGCAGAGGCTTTAACCCACTGAGCCACCCAGGCGCCCCAGTTTTTTGTTTTTGTTTTTTTGAGATTTTATTTATTTATTTGACAGAGACAGTGAGAGAGGGGATACAAGTGGGGCAAAGGGAGAGGGAGAAGCAGGCTTCCCGCTAAGCAAGGAGCCTGATGCAGGGCTCTATCTCAGGACCCTGGGATCATGACCTGAGCCAAAGGCAGACTCCCAATGACTGAACCACACAGGCACCCCTAATTTTGGTTTTTCTATAATGGGAGGAAACAGCTGAAGAAACTGGAAAGAAGGGGCCAATAACACTAATATCTGTGTAGATCATATTTTAAATGCATTACATATATTGTCTTTTCCCCCCTTGTCACAAAATTCCTATGAGATAGATTCTCTTTTCTCCCTTTTTTAAATATGGGGAAACATAGCCACAGGAAGGTTAAGTACTTCCCATGATCACACAGCTTGTAAGTGGCAGATCCAGGATTCACCCCTAGTCGGTCTGATGCTAGAGTCTCTACCTTAACCACGAAGCAGACTGTCTATAGTGATGGGATCTCTAAGTGAGGAGGAGCAGACTTCCAGAAAGAACAGGAGAGGAGGCCTTGGGCTGGGTCTTGAGGAAGAAAATGGCCAAGGCCAAGTGGGTTTATAGGTGCAGTGGCTAGAAGTTGATGGGAGCAAGGACTATTTTCTAAGACTGAGGATAGCAATAGAAGATGGAAGGGGTGTGAGGACTTTTAGGGTGGTGCTGAGGCCCCCAAAGTCTCCTAGCCAGTTTCTACAGGAACAGAAAAGATGGAAGCTCGGAAGGAAGACTGGAGGTGGAGTAAGAGGGAAGAGAGAGGGGGCGGATGTCCACCACTCCACAACAACTCAGTGCAAGGCCTGGCAGAGCCTGGCTGCTATAAGAAAGGGTTGACACAACTTACGTTGCCCTAAGGACCTAGGTGTTCCTCCAGCTGCACTAATTCATGGCTTTCTCTTTCCCCTCAGGAAGAATGGGAGCCAGGTCACCTCCATCTATGACCCCAGCGCCCAGCACATATGAAGTTTTTAGTGAACAATTCCTGAATGATTGAATGAATAAATGAGTGCAGAACAGCAAGAGTTAAATGTCTGGGCTTTGGACTGTAGCCATCAGGGATTAGGAAACCCTGCCTGCCTCTAATTGTGTGACCTCACCTAACTGAGCCTCAGTTTCCTTATATAGCCGATCATTATTCATGGCTTCCATATCTTCCATATCTGTGAATTGACCTACTCACTAGAATTTATTTGTAACCCCACGCCAATCCTCATGTCACTTTTGTGGTCACTCACAAGACATTCGCAGAGCTGCAAAAATGTTGAGCTGCCTCCTTCTCGTGTTCTTAGCGGAAGCTGAATAGGAGGGTTCTCTGCCTCCTTGCTTGACCTCTTAGAATGTATACCTGTTCTTGTGGTCCATTCAGTGTCACATTTTCCTCATTTTTGTGCTTGTGGTGGTGATTTTGCTGTTTATTGAATAATGCTGAAGTGCTATCTAGTGTCTCTGAGCACAAGAAGGCTGCAATGGGCCTTATAGCCGATGTGACCAGAGGCTGGTAGGAACGTAACCCTGTAGGAGCGTTGGCTCCATTTACTAATGTATATGTGGTGGGGACTTTATTAGACTGGGACTACTGTGTATAATGAGAACTGACTGTATATGAATAGGAATAATGATAGAGTAAGGTTGTGGGATTAATGAGAGAGTGTTTATAAAGTACTGGGTGCTCTTTGGCACCACGGTAAATGGTTAAGAAATATTGTTAATATTGTCAATGTGGGGCACCTGGGTGGCTCAGTGGGTTAAGCCACTGCCTTTGGCTCAGGTCATGATCCCAGGGTCCTGGGATCGAGTCCCACATCGGGCTCTCTGCTCAGCGGGGAGCCTGCTTCCTCCTCTCTCTCTCTGCCTGCCTCTCTGCCTACTTGTGATCTCTCTCTGTCAAATAAATAAATAAATTCTTAAAAAAAAATATTGTCAATGTGGGTAAATGAGAAAGCCAGGAAGTAATTTTCCCCTCCTCAGAGTTCCTTTTTCCTAGGGGCCAAGCTGAGGTTTTTCTGGCCCTTGGGCTGGACCCATGGAGAGCACTGTGACCCATGGGGTGGGGCAGGGGACCAAGACCTATAAAAAAAGAGCACCGCCCTTATGTGGACTCTATGTCATAGAGGCTGCAGCTGCCCTGTCCAGGCGCACCCTCGGCACACTACAGAAGCTTCCTGTGCCCATGGGGCCTTCTCAGCCTGTCCGTGCCCCTCGGCCCCGGGGCCTAAGCTCTCCCTACCGCAGGCCAAGGCTAGGCTGGCCTCGGCCTCGATTTCCAAAGATGTTCAAGCGTAGCCGCAGAACGTACCGGCAGAAACCCCAAGGCCCAGCTGCCACCCCTGCAGCCACCAATCCTGCCACTGTGGCCACAGATATCAACAACACTCCTACCGCCACCACCAGTGTGTGGATCCTTCCGCCACAAGGTTAGCCAAGGGCCTCCTGGCAGGGTGGGAGTTCGGAAAACCAGGGATTTCAAACCAAACCAGTTGGGAAAACCAGGGAAAACCATTCGTTTTCCCCCATCTTAGCCCTGCAGAGGCACTCTAGGGGGGCATACCCTGTGTGAAATACCACCCTCAAAGTATGGTGGGGTCTCAATGGCAGACGTCCTAAAGGCTGAGAGCCTTAATGGAGGGTGTATTGGCTGAGAGAGGAGGGCCTGGGGAACTGTGACTCTTAAGAACAGTGGAGCTTCCAGGACTGCTGTCTTCCTCACACTCTCCCCCCTCCTTTCTCTCCTCAGTTCTCAGACACCTCTGTCAACCTGGCAGCTTTCTGATCTTCTAGAAATGTCCAGAAACTAGTCCAGAAGCTTGGCTGGCTCCAGACCTGCATCTCCTAGGGGCCATGGGTGGTTAACAGCAGGCAAATACAATCATTTCTGTTGCAGCTGCTTACTCCACTGTAAGGGGTTTCCAGACAACTATGCTGGGTAGGAGGGTGGGTTTGGGGGCTGAATGCTCCCAAGGACAGGCTTCAGTGCAGACAGCTGGGATCACAGTTAGACAATGGAAGGACAGGACAAGGTCAGCAATGCACACCATTTCTCAACGCACACCTCAGCTTTTGGTCAGCCCCATGAGGTAGGGGGCATTTCCCCCCACTGCACAGGGAAAAGGGTTTCCACAGACATCTTGGAAGTTACAGGGAGCCAGGTCCTTGAGGAGGGTGGTAGAGGCATGGATCAGACAGGGACCGGATGAGAGATTTTAGGACTTGAGTCTAACTCCCGGAGTGCTTCAGTGTGAGCTGTATGTGGCTCTGTGGCTGCGGTGGTCAGTGTGCGGATGTAGTCGGGGTGTGTGTATGTGAGGCCAGGACAATGGGAGTGTGAATGGACGTGGACGTGTGGGTGGGTGTGCCTCCTTGCATCCAGGTGTGTTTGTTAGGGTATGTGTGTGCCGGAGGGAGGCATCCCGGAGAGGAATGAAGGTCAGGAATGGGGTGTGGGCAGCCTGAGGCAGGAGAGGGTTGCTTCTGGGGAGGGCAGGCCACCTTCAACCCCTGAGCTATTCCCTGAGGCCAGTGTGTTCCGGGACTGTCAGCTGCGCTGGGCGGTTAGGGGTGGGGCGAGACCAAATCTAGTCCAGAAAGGGGGAGGGTGCTGAACTCCGGCCTGGGGATTTTCCATTTGGCTTTCTGAGTGTGTGCCCATGTGTCATCAGGTGTAACTGAATTGCTGTGGGGTGTGTCTCCATGGCGTTGTGTCTTAGTGGCGGGAAACACTGTGAGGGACTCTTCTCAAAGGTGTCACTGTATGCATGGGTGTGTGTCTGGGGCTCCCCTTCCCTGAGGGTTGGGGGTGGGAATGAAGCCTGAAAGCCATGGCCTGGCCCCCTGGGGCTTCAAAAAGCCTGGGAGGAGAAAGTGAATTGTCTCTGTGTCCTTCGATTCCAAGGCTTGCCAGACACCAGGACCCAGAGAGGCGGGACCAGGCAGAGACGTCATTGCCACATTGCACCCAGACTGCGCAGGCTGGGGGATGAGGCTCCTTGGGTGTGGGGGAAGTGGTGTTGAACCTCAGTCAAAGCAGGAAGATGGCTGGGCTGCTGCCCAAGGCCCACCAAGGGGCCCACACGTTTAAAGACACATGTCACAGTCCGTGAACATATGCAGACATGTAAACAGAAGTAGACTCACATACACACAATGCAACAAACACAGGTGCATGCAAGTACAGGCTTATAAACAGAGCTACACACTGCCACTAATGCATGTGGACCTCCCCAGCTGGCAGATGCACCCACACATACACATGTTTATGAAAGAACATACACTACATAAACATGCATGCATCTCGAACGAGCACCTAAGCATATGGACACATGCAATCACACTCATGCAACCCAGGCACACACAGACACACGCACACATGCAGACACACTCACCAGACTTCCCTGCCCCTGCAGCCCTGGAACCCAGAAGCTTCCCTCCCCTAGAAGAGTGGGTGTATGTGTGTGTGTGCGCACACCCTTGTGTCTGTGTGTATCTGTGTCTCTGAGAATGTGTGTATGTGTGTGTGTGTGTGTGTGTGTGAGTGTGAGAGAGACCGGGTCTGGGGGTGGGGAATGCTGAACTGTGGGAACCTGATGACATCATCTCTTCTGGCTATTTTTAGCTCCCTCTGCAATGACGGGCTCCTCCAGGGCCCCTCCCCTTCCAGGCTCCCAGAGGCAGCCGAAGCCAGAGGGTACCCACCACTCCAGTCTAGGTGACCCCTGCATGACTGGGTACTGGTCACTCGTTCCCACCCCACCAGAGCTCCCTGGGGGTTGAGAACACCAGAGGAAGAGGCTTGGGCCATGTGGCAGCCTGGAGCAGGGGCCTGGGTTAGGTGAGCAGACCTGGCTGGTCTCCAGCACCTAGGGTTCCTCTGCTTCTGCTTTTCAATCTGAAACTCGGTCTCAGTCAGTAGTGCCTGCCATGTGCCAGGGAGGGTGCCAAGTTCTGGAGATAGAGCAGTGTGCAAGACAGCAGGATTTCTTCCTGGGGGGTGTTACAGCTCGGTGGGAGACAGACATGAGACAGATTACACAGGTACTGCACCAGGCTGTGGCAAGGACTCCGAACATTGGTGGCAGGGGGACTTGGTCTGGGATGATGTTCTCTGTCTCTTTGTAGCTCCTGGAGATAACCTGAGGGAACCAGAGGGGCACCCTCCCCAACCTTGCACCTTCTACCCTGACAACCACACTCCAGAATTCCATAGAGCAGAGCTTCCTCCTCGTACTCCAGGAAGTGCTCCCAACATTGCCTCAAACCAGCATCCAAGTGGTGCCCCCCCCCCAATTCATGGTGTGGTTCTTTGGAACCTTCCACGAGTGATCCCTTGGAGCCTGTCCTGAGTCCTCCATCTGTAGATGAGAGGGCAGGGCAGGCCCACACCTCCTAAGGCCCGGGCAGCAACACAAGGAGATGAGAGGCTGAGGGAGGAAGAAGCGCTAGAGGCACAGATGTGGGAAGAGCGATGTGGGAAGAGGGATGGGGTCAGGAGGGGAGGACAGTGGCCTGAGGGGTCCTTGTCCAGAGAAGGCTTCCTGCTCCAGCCCACCTCTGGGCAGCCACCAGAAAATCGGGTTTGGCAGCTTCAGCAAGAGCCCAGAGGCTGGAGGGGAGGTCCAGACAGCTCCGGGGAGGCCGCCTGGGGGCAGACTCATCTTCCAACCCAGAGTCCAGTCAGGCCCCAGGCTGAGCAGTCCTGTTGGGGTAGCATTTTATAATACTGGGACCCTTTGGAGTTGGAGGAAATAGCTCTAAGCTGCAGGCAGGAGTCTGGAATTCTAGTCCTTGTCTACCCTAAACCCTAGTGTGATCCGTGGAAAGTCCTGCCCCCTTTCCAGAAAGGAGTGCAAGAAGGCAGTCTCCCCATCCCCAATTCCTGCCCTCTGGTTTTCCTGGGAGTCTGACTCAGGCAAAGAAACACAAAGTTTGTGTTTGGGACAATGGGTAAGGACGGGAACCACTGCCCCCTGGGCGCCAGGCTGGAGGTCACTTGTCACCAGTGGGTCAATGACCGGAAGCCTAGCTCCAACCCTACAATGCTATATGGGTCACCCCACCCTTACCAGTACCCTCACCCACACCCCTACTTCCGTCCTCTGTTCCTTCCTCACCTTCAGAGAAAGCTCCCCAGCTCCCTGGGGAATCTCCCATACCTACTTTGCTGGCTCCTTGCCCTGTGCTCAACCCTCCCTCCCCCTCTGCCCACTTGACCAGGCCAGTCTCCCAGTTAACTTTCTGGCCCTGGATCCTGGGGCAGGCCTGGGAGGAAAGGAAGCTGAGTGGAAGACCTGCCCAGGAGCCGACTTTTCCTGCTACTGTCAGATATTCGAAGCCCCAATGAGGAGTTTGGGAGGAGTGGGGTGGACTGATTGCTGGGGACTAGGACTAGGCTGTCCTGGGCATATTCCAGCCCGAGGGAAAGTGGGAATGCTACCTTTTACCCAACAATCTTCCTGTGCCTTCAGCGAATACAGAGAAGAAAGCCCAGAGCTGAGACTTGCGTCCTCTGGAAAACAAACACAAAAACCCAGGACAAATGGGTCCTGGTTATGGTCACTAAGTCCATGATAAATTCATGAAAACACAAAAACCATAAAATTCTAAATGCATAGAATCCACAGTCATGGAATCTTAGCATCACAGAATTCTAGAGTGGTGAAATCTGAATTAGAGTCAGAAATATGAAATTCTGGCATCACTGATTCCCAGATCTCAAGGTCAGAGTATCCTCGAATAAAGAAGGCTTGAGAAGTCAATTAGTGAAACCCTTACCTTCAGGTGAATGTCTAAACTAGAGGACGGGCATTGGCGGCGGGGAAAGGAGTTCATACATGAACACTGAGGAGGAGGCAGAGAGCTCAGGACACATGAGCTTAGAATAAGTTAAGAAGCCTGCAATAAATCAGACAGAGGACAGACATCTTCCAAGAGAACACATTCTTGATTTCTGAGGATGAGGGGAGTGGAACACCAGAAGGGGGATGCAGAGAGTGGAACAATAGAAACAAAGAAAACATAGCCTAAAGAAAATATTATCAAGTAGCCTAGCCAGTCACAATGTAACACCAGTCACAATGCCTCCCGATTTCTCCATGACTGGGGTTAACAGCAGCCCAGGACATTTTTAAATGTTAGTAAGACATCTTATCACACTGGAATGGCAAGCCACATCTGGCTTTTTTTGGAAGAAAAATACTAAGTAGAAAATATTCTGTATACCACAATTTTGGGGGGCTGCTGGGAAGAGCCAACTCTCCAAAGAGGATGTTGAGGGGTGCCTGGGTGGCCCAGTCATTAAGTGTCTGCCTTGGGCTCAGGCCATTATCCCAGGATGCTGGGATTGAGCCCCACATCATCCATCATCATCATCAGGCTCTCTGCTCAGCGGGGAACCTGCTTCTCCCTCTCCCACTCCCCCCTGCTTATGTTCCCTCTCTCACTATGTGTCTCTCTGTCAAATAAAGAAATAAAATCTTTAAAAACACAAAAACAAAACAAAGAGGATGCTGAGCTGTGACCAAAAAAGCCACGCTGTGGGGTGGGGTGCGGAGCCCCTAGCAAGGCCTTGGTAAGGGACCCCATGGGGGAGGGGCATCTCCCTGGGGGTGGTGCCTGGGAGATGGATCTCTACAGAAAGAGCCAAACTGGAGGCAGCACGTGGTATGGGGACTCCCGCCTGATTATGGGGTTGGTTACTCAGTAAACTACACGGATATTTACCTAGCATTTCTGGGAAACTACTGCAAACTCAGGAACCCAGAAGGAGCATTTCCAGAGAGAGGCAAATGCCAAACTCTTCTGGGCATGGAAAATGGGGCAATGTCAGCTGGAGATCCTCTTGCTCGGCTGACTGTCCTTGGATTCAGCTCAAAACCTCAGCCCCAACCCCTACCCACATCCTCATTTGCTTCCCTCTCCCTGCTTGCTTGCCATTCTCCCTACCTCCATCTGCTGTGTGACTTTTGGCAAATCATGTCCCCTCTCCAGGCCTCAAGCCACCTTTGCTTTCTTTTGAAGTTGATAATTGGGCCCTAAGCACAGGTTTTAGCATTTTATACTCCTGGTTTTGTCCTGTTCCCTTTCAGATGTCTCCGTGTTCAGCTTTCAGACAAAATGTTAGACAGCTTCAGGGTAGAAAGCAGGGAATACAGAATATAAATAATGCTTACATTTGACATCCTGTATACGTCAGTTCCTATGACAGGTGTTTTATAAATCTTACATGATGCCTGCAACCACCCTGTGTATATAAATCATTGCTCCCATTTTATGATTGAAGGAACTGAGGTTCAGGGAGGATAAATAACATGCCCAAGGTCATTAGGCGAGGGAGAACTGGAATCTCAGCGATGGTCTTAATCTGAGGGCTGTGGTTTCAGATTAGCATTACTCCATGTAGCTTCAACAGGTCAAATAAAAACCCCTGGATGGAAGTTCAGGGAGCAGTAGTCCATGTGGCCGGCCCTAGGCGTTGGTGGTATAGTGGTGAGCATAGCTGCCTTCCATGTGGCCGGCCCTAGGTAGGTAGGGAGGTCCGTTTAGGGAAGTGTGCGGTAGGGGCTGACACCCTGTGCTGTGAGAAAAGCTAACTGAGTCTCTTCCTATTGGGTGTTCCCACCTCAGACTACTGAGAGCTGGACTGGGGCAGGTATCTGCGGGATCGGAATAGAGAGAGAGGGGTGGTCCTGGGCTGGTCTTCAGGGGCTTGGGAGGCTGCTGCCACTGCTCCTGGAGAGACTGTGTATGTGTATGTGTTGGGGAGGGGCGGTGAATGGGGGCTTCTTCACTTTCTGGGATGGCCTAAACATCCTCCCCCCCCCCCCCAACGAAACTGGTTTTCCAGGGCTCTGGAAGAACCTGGTCTGGGTGTTGGGGTGGGGCTGGGGGTACTTTCCAGCTGGGATAGCATTGTGGTGCCTTGGCATTAGACTCAACTCTAGGAACCTTTTGGATCCCTAAGCTTCAGCTACCTTGCACAGTTGTCTCTATTAACTGACTCAGCGGAGTGTAAGAATTTCAACTGGAGCCCTGACTTTTGCCCTTCCCAGGGTGGGTCATCACAGGAGGCTTGGAGATCTGGTAAGTCATTGGCTCACAGCAGGCAGGCAACCCTGACGGCCATCTCATCCAAATGTTTGACCATGAGGGTGAGGGAGGAATGTGAAGTCCTGAAAGGGAGCAGGACCTGCCAAAGATCACACAGCAGCCAATGCTGTCCCCACCAAGTATCTGGCACTCCCCTTGGCACCGAGGACACAGTTAAGTCTCCTTCTTCAAAACTTGCAGCCTAATGCTTGGTAGCCCACTGAGAGAAGTGTCAGGGTTAAAAGAGAGGTTCAGACTTGGAACACTGGGGGTTTAGAAAGGCAGGGGTACGGACCCCTACAGGCTTCACTGAAGATGTATAGCTGGTTTTGGAGCTGGACTTAAAAGGAGCAACATTTTAGCTGATACAAAGGGGTAAAAGACTTTGTGGCTGAGAAAGCATGAGCTGCCTCACCTAAGGACGCGAATGAATTGCCCTGCAGACTGGCCCATGGGGGTGGAGTGGAGTCTGATGAGCTGCAGTCTAAGCCCGGGCTAGGACCTGAGGTCAGGACTGTTGCTTTGTGAGCACACAGTAGTCACAGACGTGCAGGCCACAGGGATACAAGGGCCCCAGCGGACGAGGCGGGGGGATCGCAGGACACCAGGGCTGGGAGATTCTTAGCAGTATGGGTGGGGACTGCTAAGCTCTCCTACCCCCCCGGGCCGAGGCTGTTTCCTTCAGTCCAAGTTACACGCGTGCACAGAAAACCTCGGTCCCCACTTCCCTCGATGAGGACCCAGGCCGAGGCTGAGGTCCGCCCAGCCAAGGGGAAGAGATTACTCCCCGCTAGCTGGCTTCCCGCCCCAGGTTTCACGGCGGTGCGCACTCCTTCTCCATTGAAGCAGCTTCCCTCCTACTCCCCCACGGCTCCTAAACCCGCCACGGGTCCGGGACAGGACGGAGACGTCCTTCGCTATAGAACTTAGGTGGCTGCGAGCCCTCCCCTGCTGCTGTGATGCAAATCCGCTCCGGATTTATTCTCGGGCGTCCTTTCCGTAAAGTGCGACGCACCCGGCGCCAGCACTTGTCTGGAAGGGCCTCCTCCCGCCCTGACCCAAGGGCGCCCGGGCCTTGAACGGGGCGGGGGGAGGGGACGGTACTTTCCCCAGCCAAGGAAGCAGCCCGGGGGCGGGGTGGCGATGGGAGCCCGGGAATGGGGCGGCCACCTCCCTAAACCTGGGGGCGGGGCTGTAATTAATCGCGCGGGGGGGAGGGGCTAAGGGTGGGAAGCCGGAAGCCGCGGTGTGGAAGACCCGAGATGCAGAGTGGGAGCCACCGAGAGCCTGACTGGGAGTGTGGGGGTGGGAGCACCTTGGGCAGGTAGAGCCCCTGGTCCCCAGATCTGGGCCGGAGCTTTTGGTAGAGAGATTAGAGGTGTAGGGTTGGAGAGCGTTGGGGGTGGAGCGAGGGGGAATCCTCCGGCCTAGGAGGGGCTACCCCAAACCTGAGCGCGGCTTGGGCACCTCACTTGTTCTCTGGTGTCTGTCTGGTCTCTGTACAGTTGTGGTTTGTGATCTGAGAACGATTTCTAGCGATCCTTGTCCTCATCTCGATCCCTATCCTCCAAGCTGTAGTTTGGAGACCTCAGAGGCCCGGGAGCCTGAGGCTACTAGGAACTAGATGGATGTGGGAGTGGGGGTGCTCGGTGCACTCCCAGGAGCTCCAGATTCAGGAAACTGCAGGATTGGTGTGAGCAGTTTATATAAAATGCTATCCAAATCAGCATGTATACATAGGCATAGAGAAATGGTATTTACTGAGTGCCTACTGCAAGCCAGATCAGGGGTATTCACCAAATTGACAAAAAGAAGAGTGATTTTTACTTCTTTCTCGGTACTTTTACAATCAGAAAAGAACAATGCAGGTCTTTTTATTGAAGAAAAAAAAAAAAATAGACCTGGTTTCAGCACTGCTAAGCCACTGATTTGGCCTTGGAAATGTTACTTTAACTTCTGCAAGCCTCAGTTTTCGTATCCAAAGATGAGGATAATAATAGGAGAACCTAGGCACAGGGTTTGCTGTGAAGATTAAATGAGTTACAAGCATCAAAGGTGCTTGAAACAGTGCTCACACTAAGTGGCAACAATGAGGACACTTAGTTTGGGAGTGTGTGTGTTGGGAATGTGGGAGCAAAAAGCCTTCTGGAAGAATGGAAATCTGAGCTAACTCTTAAAATATGAAAAGGAACTAGTCAGTGGGAAAGGGAGGAAGAGAAGGACATTAATGACAGGAATGACATGAGCAAAAACAGGCTGGTGAGAAACAGGACAGTGAATAAGGGAAACTACAGACAGGAGGTGGGGAATGGAGATGAGGTTAGAAAGGTAAGCCTGGACCAAACTGGAGCAAGGGGCGGGGATTAAATTTACTGAGACTGGTTTTCTGAGAGCTATTGAGGGGTCTTCAGCAGCAGCAGAAGGAAAGAGCCTCCCTGTGGGGCAGGGTGAAGTCTGGGAGACATGTGAAGAGGTGGATAATGATGTGAACTACAGCAGGAAGCCCTGGAATGGAAAGAAATGTGGATTTGAGAGATGGGAATGACAGGACTTAGTGACAGATGGATTGAATGGGAGACAAGGAGATGTGAGGACCTTATCCTGGTTTCCAACTTGGGTCCCCTGGGTGGTGCAGCAGGAAGGGTAACACATTTGAGGGGAAGCTGAATTCAGTTTTGGACATGCCTGTGACCACACCCCTGGACAGACCCTCAATAATTGGGGTCCTGCCATCCCACCTGGCAATTACTCTGTCCAGAAGATGGGAGAGGTATCATTAGCCACCACTGGCTGTCTGTTCCCTGGCTGCGGCTGGCTGGAGGTCTGGGTGGGGAGGTTGGCGGGGGGCGAGGGGGGGGTGCTGCCACCACTGGGCTGGGCCTAGGGAGTATTCTTGTGGCTCTGGGCTGGCTGGCAGTTTCTTTGGGTACAATCGTGTTACAGAAGCCTGGTAAGGTTGTCAGGTCCCAGGATGGGGATAGTTCTCTGTGCTGCTTACTGTCTCCATTTTAGAGCTGAGGAAACTGAGGTTCAGGAATTGAGTGGCAGAGCCAGAGAGGGAACCAAGGTCTGTGGGATATCTTCTCACAATACCTGCTGCCACATCATCACTAGTGACATTTGCTCCAAGAGGGGCAAGGGAAGTACCCAGAGCCACGGCTCCTTGTGGGAGAAATGTAATCTGGAGCGGTAGTGAGGCTCAGGGAAGGAGGCAGGGAAAGCTTCCTGGAGGTAGTGCCATTTGTGTTGTCATAAAAGCATTATCTTGTTCTCTGTCTCCCAGGTCAGCAATCATTGGCAATTAGCCATTGCCTGCAGTGAGGGAGACCTTGTCTTCTGATGGCCCTCTAGGCAGACTGTGTCCACAGAACCTCAAATAGTGGTAGGCTAGAATTCTTGGAGGCATTTCAGGCCTACAATGGGGGCACTTTTACTTACCTCTGGCACCCATCAGCCTGGGCATCCCTTCTGCCCTGGCACTCCATTGGCAGCTGGAAGCCCAAGGCCTACCCATTTTCATATCAGGGTTCAGCACAAGTTTATGGTCCATTCCCAGGTTTTGTTTTACTTAAAAAAAAAAAAAAAAGAAGGAAGCATCATATGAGGAAGTGATGGATTCTTTCAAATGGTGGACCGGCAAATACAAGAAAAACTGATCTTTCTTTCTTTCTTTCTTTTTTTTTTTTTTTTTAAAGATTTTATTTATTTGACAGAGAGAAATCACAAGTAGTCAGAGAGGCAGGCAGAGAGAGAGAGGGAAGCAGGCTCCCTGCTGAGCAGAGATCCCGATGCGGGACTCGATCCCAGGACCCTGACTGAGATCATGACCTGAGCCGAAGGCAGCGGCTTAACCCACTGAGCCACCCAGGTGCCCCGAAAAACTGATCTTTCTGTGAATGATGGGGGAAATGCTGTAAGACACAAAAAGTGTTGCTAACCCTCTTGTGTCACCCACCAAGTGTTTCTCCACAGGTGTCCAAATGGCTGAAATAGTAAGTGGGTGGCCAAATTCTTGGGAGCTAAGAAGGGGTTACTTTCAAAGTAATGTTTAAGTAATATTTGATCATTGTGGAAAATATATGCAAGTAAGAAGAAAAAATATATAAAGCATCTATCGTGGAGAGATAAATGCTACCAGCATTTTTAATATATTTATCTTTTTCATTTCTGGGCATATGTGGCTTTCTTTTACATGGTTAATATACTGTGTAGACAGTTTTGTATCATGCTTTCTTACTCGACAAATTGATACAAATTATCCCATATCATTTAATGACTGCATATTCTTCTATATGGAGCTACATTTTACCAAACCCTAATCCTTACACATATAGATTTTCTTTCTTTCCTCCTTCTTTTCCGTCTGTCTTCTTTGCTTTCTTTTTTACTATTATTAAAACTCTGTGGTGAAAATCTTGGTGCCTAAATCTTTTTTAAAAAAATTGTTTATTTATTTGAGAGAAAGAGCGTGTGTGCACAAGTGGGGTGAGGGGCAGAAGGAGAGAGAGAATCCTGAAGCAGATTCCCCACTGAGCCCAGAGCCTGGCATGGTGCTCATCCCAGGATCCTGAGATCATGACCTGAGCTGATATCAACAATCAGCTCCTCAACTGGCTGAGCTGCCTGGGTGCCCCCTTGGTGCCTAAATCTTTGCCCATATTTTGGATTACATTTTTTTGCAAATTTTTCTAGAAGTTAAATTACTGGGTGAGAGGTTCAAAATATTTTTTGAGATCTTGATATGTATTTCCAAAATGCTTTCCAGAAAGAAAGTTTCCACCGATTATACTCCAGCACCCTGATAGAGGTATTAAAACTAAAAAAAAATCTTGGGGCACCTGGGTGTCTCAGTTGTGGTTGTGATCTCAGGGTCCTGAGATCAAGCCCTGCCTTGGGCTCCCTGCTCTCTATGGGGCGTCTGCTTCTCCCTTTCCTCTTGCCTTCCCCGCACTCTTACTCTCTCAAATTAAAAAAAAACAAAAACAAAAACAAAAAAAACCTTTAAAAATAAAATTCTTGCTAATTTGATAAGTAAAAAATGGAATCTCAGTTTTTTGGTGCTGAGTAGTTTCTTGGAGGCCAGAGCAACGTGGGTCTACTAGGTCAATGACTTGGTCCATTTGGACTGGTGAATTCATCTACAGATCAGACTGTCTCCTTCACTAAATTGGTAGGGTTTGGCTATTGTGAATATTTATTGTTTTTACCTGCCTGGAATTCTCTCTTCCTTTGGTTTGCAGTCTCCCAATTTTTTGTTGGAATATCCCTCCTCCATTTTGATCCATGTACTTCAAATGGGCTTCCCTTCCCCCACTCTGCCCAATTCCAGGGATGGTCATTGAGACCTGGCCGCCCAACCAATCATCACAGTAATTGGTTCAGTGATGAGAATTTCTAGTCCCTTTGACACCACCGCCTCCCCCCGCCCCCATCCCACCCCATGACTATAACTTTGTCATCTGGCTTTGGAGTCAGAATTGGTTTTAAATCTGGGCTTTGGCCCTGATTGGGGGATTATTTGCCATTTTATATAGGGTGGCCAGAAGAGAACTCATTGGTAAAGTGATATTTAAATAGAGACCCACAAGAAGAGAGGAAGCAAGCTCTGCCTGTACTGGGGGAAGAATGTTTCAGGCAGAGGGTAGAGCAAGTGTGAAGACTCAGAAGTGGGAGTGTGAGGGCACCTGGGTGGCTCAGTGTGTTAAAGCCTCTGCCTTTGGCTCAGGTCATGATCTCGGGGTCCTGGAATCGAGCCCCACAATGGGCTCTCTGCTTGGCAGATAGCCTGCTTCCTCTTCTCTCTCTTTCTGCCTCTCTGCCTACTTGTGATCTCTGTCAAATAAATTAATAAAAATCTTAAAAAAAAAAAAGAACTGGGAGTATGTGGGATATATTTAAAGACCAATAAGGAGGCCAGTGGCTGAAATGATGAATTCATCCCCTGGGAGCCTCAGTTTCTCATCTGAAAAATGTCAATGATAATAGTATCTGTATTTAATTAATTTATTTATTTTTAAGATTTTATTTATTCATTTGGCAGACAGAGATCACAAGCAGGCAGAGAGGCAGCCAGAGATAGAAGAAAGGAAGCAGGCTCCCCGCCAAGCAGAGAGCCGGACGTGGGGCTCGATCCCAGGACTCTGGGATCATGACCTGAGCCGAAGGCAGAGGCTTCAACGCACTGAGCCACCCAGGTGCCCCTAGTATCTGTATTTTAGAGTGGTTGTGTTGAGTAAAGGGGATAATACTTAGCACAATTCCCGGACTTTGCAAGCTATTGTTATTAAGATGTTGGCTCTGTCTTCAACCTTGTTGGCTTTTTTTTTGTGTGTATGTGACTTGTGCTTCTCCTTCCAACCCAGTTCCCTTCCTCTGATTCATGCTCCTGTTAGCCTGTTAGCCTATGATCTTCTACTGCAGTTTGTTCATCTGTCACTCATGATTACCAACACCTACTATATGCTACACTAGGTTATAGGACTTTTTTTTTTTTTTTTTTTTATTTATTTATTTTTTTTTTTTTTAAAGATTTTATTTATTTATTTGACAGAGAGAGATCACAAGTAGGCAGAGAGGCAGACAGAGAGAGAGAGAGAGAGGGAAGCAGGCTCCCCGCTGAGCAGAGAGCCCGATGCGGGCCTCGATCCCAGGACCCTGAGATCATGACCTGAGCCGAAGGCAGCGGCTTAACCCACTGAGCCACCCAGGCGCCCTAGGACTTTTTTTTTTAATATGCCTATTGTCCTGTGGGGGAAAGTGCATCTGTACATTAGTATCCACCATAGAAAGCAAAGCAGGCCCAAGAGAAAAAGGGCTCTGGCAGTTCAGAGATGAGCTCATAGAAGGCTTCCTGGAGAAGGTGGCATTTGGGCTGACTTTTTTTTTTTTTTTAAGAGTTTTATTTATTTATTTGACAGAGAAAGAAATCACAAGTAGGCAGAGAAGCAGGCAGGGGTGGAGGTGGGAGTTGGAAGCAGGCTCCCTGCTGAGCAGAGAGCCCGATGCCAGACTGGATCCCAGCACCCTGAGATCATGACCTGAGCTGAAGGCAGAGGCTTAACCCCCTGAGCCACCCAGACACCCTCGGGCTGACTCTTGAAGAAGGGTTTTTCATGGATGTAGATCAGGTAGAAAGGGCATTCCAGAAGGAAGGAAAAGGTGTGAGCATGGGCACAGAGCCTGGCATGTTCAAGTCACAGGTGGGGAAGGGGGAATGGCCTGGTATGGTACAAGCAGAGTGTGTTGGAGTGGGGACAAAATTTTGAAGGGACTTTATTGTCTGGTTAGGGAGTTCGGACTTACTCTGCCAATGATAGAGAGCCATTAAATATTTTTAGGCAGTGGATGATACTGGTCACAATTGTGTTTTGGAATGATCTGTCTGGCTGTTGAGGTGGAGAGCTGGGAGTCAGCAGGGGCATGGGATGGTAGCGTGGACCCGGGGAAGAGGCCATAACAGCTGCCCTGGTGAGAACTGACAGGACTTTAGGAAAGGAGATGGAGAAGGATGGTAGGCAGAGAGAAACAAGATAGTCTAACTGCTCTCTAAGCAGCATCAGGGAACACACAGGAATTGACCAAATATGGCTACAGTGAAATTGTGCAGTTAACTCTTCTGAAATTGGGCTTTGGGCAATTGAGGTCGGCTATTTTCAGTTCCACCCCACAGAAAGACCTTTGAGAAAGGGGAGATGGATAGGAGTAACACATGTCTGCCCCTGGGCACCTTCCTGTTTTGGCATTTGATAACTGCACGAAACTTCAGCAACTCGGGGCACTGTAGCCGACATCCTGTCCTTTAGGGATCAACTTTCTGAACAGGGATTTCTCAAAGCAGCTTGAATTGAGAGGTGGAGAATTGAGTTTTGGCCCTAGGAATGTCAGGCTTAAAGCTCTGTAAACTTGGAGCAGATAATGCTATGATTCCCACATAATCTTTTCAAAAGGCTGTTTTGACTTTCTAAATGATCCATCTATCTGAAGAAAGAAATCAAATATCACCCAAAATTTGATAATTTGGGGGAATCCTAGATCTGCCATGGTGCCTTTTTTTTTTTTTTTTTTTTTTTAAGATTTTATTTACGGCAGCTGGGTGGCTCAGTTGGTTAAGCATCTCCCTTTAGCTCAGGTCATGATCCCAGGGTCCTGGGATCAAGTCCCGTTGGGATTGGGCTCCCTGCTCAGCAGGAAGCTTGCTTCTCCCTCTCCTCCCTATTGCTGTTCTCTCTCTCTGTCTCTGTCTCGTTCAACTAAATAAATGAAAAATTTTAAAAAATTTTAGCTTTCCTTTTCTTTAAAGATTTTTATTTATTTATTTGATAGAGACACAGCGAGAGAGCGAACACAAGCAAGGAGAGTGGGAGAGGGAGAAGCAGGCTTCCTGCTGAGCAGAGAGCCTGATGTGGGGCTTGATTCCAGGATCCTGGGATCATGACCTGAGCCAAAGGCAGATGCTTAACGACTGAGCCACCCAGGCACCCCTAAATAAATGAAATCTTAAAAAAAAATTTTTTTTTCTTTATTTGGCAGGGAGAGAGAGAGAGAGAGCACAGAGCAACAGGCAGAGGGAGAGGGAGAAGGTTCCCCGCTGAGCAGAGAGCCCTATGATGTGGGACTCAATCCCAGGATCCTAAGATCATGACCTGAGCCAAAGGCAGATGCTTAACTAACTGAGCCACCTAGGCGCCCTGCCAATTCCTTTAAATAAGGAAAGTCAATCCAGACCATGGGCTTCAGGATTTACAGTACCAGCTGGCATAGCATCAGGAGGCCAGGGGGGCTCTGGCCTTAAACATGGGTGACCATTCAATGACCTCCTCCAGTTTTCTCATCCGCAGACAGCAAGGAGTCCTGTGGGCTGACTTTGGGGTAGAGGGAATTGGAGGGAGGGGAGCCAGCAGATGATTATCATAATAGCGCAGCTGAGCGTTTTTTCAGCTACGAGCATTTTTACCCACATTAGCTAATTAACTGACAGTTTGTCCAAGTGGAGATGAGGGATGGTAGGAGACAGGGAGCTCATGCCTGATCACGCTTCCAGGGTCTGCAGGGGACTGATAACGTGACTACGGTAGTAGGGCCAGAGTGTTTGGACAGGGGCTAATGGACAGGAGCTAATTCACAGGCTCTTGGGCCCATGTGCATGATGGTCAGCTGGTTTGCCCGAGACAGTGTGATAAATGCCCCATTCAGTCCAGGAACAGTCACGGTCAGAGAGACCCAGTCAGACACCGTTACTGATCTGATGACAAGTGCACGGGGTATTAGCTGCTTCATCACAGATGTCTTCTCTGGAGAACTGTCTCTGTGTCCAGGAAACTGAATGAGATTCTTCATGGTCAGAGATTGTTGCATATGATTTTTTAAAAAACATTTATTTATTTATTTATTTAATTTAAAATTTTTTTTTTAAGATTTTATTTATTTATTTGACAGAGAGAGATCACAAGTAGGCAGAGAGGCAGGCAGAGAGGGAGGAGGAAACAGGCTCCCTGCTGAGCAGAGAGCCCGACGTGGGACTCGATCCCAGGACCCTGAGATCATGACCTGAGCCGAAGGCAGCGGCTTAACCCACTGAACCACCCAGGCGCCCTGATTTTTTTTTTTTTAAATAGGAAAATTTCACATCAGAACCCAATCAGTGATAAATTTCTGTTTCTATTTACCTTCTATCAGAAAAACCAGAAAGGACACGCGCATTTACAGAAATGAGTGTTGGCACACAGTTCATACTAAATCAGTGTAGGCATCTTATAATTTCACATTTTTAAATTCACTTAAAAATTTTATGTATGTAAAACCTACCTTTTTTTTGTTTTGTTTTGGTGTACATTTCCATGATTTAGATGGTTAAAAAACTTAACCATAAAGGGCTAGATAGTAAATATTTTACGCTTTGTGGATACATAGTCTCTGTCATAAATACTCAACTTTACTTTTAGAATGCTGGAACGTCCGCAGATAATGCATAAATAAATGAGCATGACTTTATTTATGGACACTGAAATTTGGATTTATATAATTTTCATGAGCTATTCTTTTGATTTTTCCCCCAATCATTACAAAATCTCAAAACTATTCTTAGCCTGTGGGCTTTACAAAGACAGGTGGTAGGCTGAATTTAGCCCTTGGGCTATACTTTCTGACCTCTGGCTTTGACCAGGTTTCTCAGCCTTGGCACTATTGACATTTGGGGCCAGATAATTCTTAGCTGTAGGGGCTGTCCTGCTGCAGAATGTTTAGCAGCATCCCTGGCCTCTGCCCAAAGATGCCAATAGCATCCACTCTCCCTTTGAGGTGTGTAAAACCGTATCTAGACATTGCCAAATGTCTCCTAAGGACCAGAATTGCTCCCAGTTAAGAATCACTGGTTTAAACAATTGTGCAGTCATTTAACCACCACCACAATTAAGATACAGAACAGTTCTTGGATGTGAGGGCAATCTGGCTGCGACATCTGTCTCTGCATTCATCACTAGGGTTGACATGGCTGATCTGGCTGACTAGGCGGGTATCCCCTCCCTCCCTCACAGCTCCATGTGTGTCCCTCCTGAAGCTGCCAGAACTCTGTCAAGGAGGAAGACCTTCCCCCAGTGGAGGACAGATCTTCGGTTAAGGGCGTGCTAGTAGCTGCGTTCCCCCGCTAACACCTCTGAACAAGCTCCCAAAATACAGAACAGTTGTATTGTTCCAAAAAAGTGTCCCTTGGGGCACCTGGGTGGCTCAGTGGGTTAAAGCCTCTGCCTTTGGCTCAGGTCGTGATCCCAGTGTCCTGGGATCAAGCCCCACATTGGGCTCTCTGCTCAGCAGGGAGCCTGCTTCCTCCTCCCTCTCTCTCTGCCTGCCTCTCTGCCTACTTGTGATCTCTGTCAATTAAATGAATAAAATCTTAAAAAAAAAAAGTGTCTCTCACGCTACCCTTTTATAGTTAACACCTCCTTCTCTCCCAGTTCATGGTAGTCATTATTTTCTGTTCCTATAATTTTGTATTTTTCTGAATAACATATAAATGGAATCATATAGCCACTCACCTTTCTTGGCTTCTTTTACTCAGCATAATGCATCTGACCTACATTCATATTGTTGAGTGCATCACTAATTTGTTCCTTTTTATTGAGTAGTATTCAGTTATATGGATATACCGCAAGGTGTCCATTCACCAGTTAAAAGATATTTGCATGGTTTCCAGTTTTTTGTGATCATGGATGATCACAAACCTACACTATGTTCTGATTTCATTTGTGTGCATTTTTTTTTTTAAGATTTTATTTACTTATTTGACAGAGAGAGACACAGCAAGAGAGGGAACACAAGCTGGGGGAGCGGGGTGGTGGGAAGCAGGCTCCCCACTGAGCAAGAAGCCTGATGTGGGGCTCGATCCCAGGACCCCGGGATCATGTGTGTGGTTTTTGTAGGAACATATGTCTTCATTTTTCTTCTGTAAACACCCATGAGTATAATTTATGGATCATATGGTAATTGTATGTTTAATTTTTCCAAGGTGACTGTATCATTTTAAATTCCTACCAGCCATGGTTGAGTTTCATTTCTCCAAGTTCTTATCAGCACTCAGTATCGTCAGGTTTTGTTTGTTGGTTTGCCAATCTGATAGGTGTGTAGTGGTGTCTCAGTGTAGGTTTTTTTTTTTTTAAGATTTTATTTATTTATTTGATAGACAGAGATTACAAGTAATCAGAGAGGCAGGCAGGAAGAGAGGAGGAAGCAAGCTCCCCGCTGAGCAGAGAGCCCGATGTGGGGCTCGATCCCAGGACCCCAAGACCATGACCTGAGCCGAAGGTAAAGGCTTTAACCCACTGAGCCACCCAGGCACCCCTCTCAGTGTAGTTTTAATTTGCGTTTCTCTATTCATTAATGGTGTTGAGCATCATTCTATGTGTTACCTGTATCTCCTCTTTGGTGAAGTGTTCATATTTTTGGCCCTTTTTTTTTTTTAAGATTTTTATTTATTTATTTAACAGACAGAGATCACAAGTAGCCAGAGAAGCGGGCAGAGAGAGAGGAGGAAGCAGGCTCCCAGCTGAGCAGAGAGCCCAATGCGGGCCTCGATCCCAGGACCCTGGCCGAAGGCAGAGGCTTTAATCCACTGAGCCACCCAGGCGCCCTTGGCCCATTTTTTTAATGAAGTGGTTTGTCTTCTTATTACTAAGTTCTTTAAGTACTCTAGGTACAAAACCTTTGTTGGATAAGTGATTGGCCAATATTTTCTTTCAGCCCATAGCTTTTCTTTCTTTCTTTCTTTCTTTTTTTTTTAAAGATTTTATTTATTAGAGAGTGAGAGAGGGAACAGAAGCAGAGGGTGTGGGAGAAGGAGAAGCAGATTTCCCGCTGAGCAGGGAGCTTGATGGACCCTGGGATCATGACCTGAGCTGAAGGCAGACACTTAATGACTGAGCCACCCAGGTGCTTTATTTATGTATTTTAAAAGATTTTATTTATTTATTTGACAGAGAGAGATCACAAGTAGGCAGAGAGGCAGGCAGAGAGAGAGGAGGAAGCAGGCTCCCCACTGAACAGAGAGCCCGATGTGGGACTTGATTCCATGACCCTGAGATCATGACTTGAGACAAAGGCAGAGGCTTAACCCACTGAGCCACCCAGGCACCCTAGCTTTTCTTTTATTCTCTTAACAGTGTCTTTTGCAAGCAGAACCTTTTAATTTTAGGAAGTCTAGTTTACCAATATTTTAATTTTATGGATTAAACTTTTACATTTTTTAAATTTTTAAAAAAATATTTGATTTATCCATTTGACAGAAAGAGAGAACGTACAAGTAGGGGAAACGGCAGGCAGAGGGAGAGTGAGAAGCAGGCTCCCCATTGAGTAGAAAGCTGGATGTGGGGCTCGATCCCAGGACCCTTGGATCATGATCTGAGCTGAATTCAAGAGCCACCCAGGCACCCCTATAGATTGTACTTGTATGTCATTTCTGAGAAGTCTTTGCCTAACCCAAGGTCACAAGGATTTTCTCTTATGTTTTCTAGAAACGTTACAGTTTTAGGTTTTACATTTACGTCTATTGAAAGACCCGCGGATCCCCTTACCCAAGAATCCAACACTGCCACTGGATGCAAACAGCAAGAGGTTTATTGTCACGCAGGTACCGGCGGGTGGTCGGCAGCTCCAGCTAACCGAGCACACCGACCGGAGTGGAGCAGGGTCTTTTATAGGAAGGTACAAACAAGTTTTGGGTGGGGCGCAACTGATTGGTGGACAGTTTGAACTTTTGAAAAAGGCATACTTGGGGTTTGCGGATTGGCTCCAGGAACCCGCGCGTGCGAAGAGAGCAGCGGGAAGGGGGGAATAAGCTGATTGGTTATGAGGGCCCGCGCGGGGGAAAGGAGAGGTGGGGAAGGGGAACAAGAAGGGGGAAGGGAGGAATGCCATCATGGCGTCTCTATTATTTCTATAAGCCACGCGGCTAGAGAAAGGCAAAAGAGCAATTAATAAGCAATTAATCACACAATTGATAACCTAATTTCATACCTAAAAGCCAGCGGTTTACAGAAAAGCAAACAAGCAGTTAGTTATCCTATCTATCTACTAGGGGAGGGGTCTTTCTAGGAGAGGGGTCTTTCACTATGATCCATTTTGAGTTAATTTTTATATAAGGTATGAAGTATATGTTGGGGTTCTTTTTTTTTTTAATGTGGACATTTAATTGTTGTAGCACCATTTATTGAAAAGACTATCCTTTCTCCGTTGAATTGCCTTTGCCCTTTTGTCAAAAATCAATGAGCTTATATGTGTGGGACTATTTCTGGGATCGCTATTCTGTCCCACCAATCTATGTGTCAATGCTATTTTTGCTAATACCATACTGTCTAATCACACACTTTAAATAAAATTCCTAAGGGTGAATTCTTTTGGAATGATTATGTGTCCAGTAAGCGTTCTGGCATGCTTAACACATCCAAGATTGTGAAATATTTAAAACCTAAAACTAACATTTTGGTGGAGATATTGTAACAAATTTGGAGGGTGGCAGAGTTGATGACTCAGACATGTGAAGGTGCTTAGAAACACTGAGACACCCATGGCTTCAAGCAAATCTCGTAGCTTCTCTAGGTCACAATTAAAAAGAACAAAGGAATGAAACTAAGTGCATTTGATAAACATTTATGGAGCAGTGTTCTAGGTATTAGTTATACAGAAATACAAAGCATACATCCAAACATCTGACTTCATAGAATTTACTTTCTTTCTTTAAAAAAAAAAATCGTGGGACACCTTAGTGGCTCAGTTGGTTAAGCAGCTGCCTTTGGCTCAGGTCATGATCCCAGCGTCCTGGGATCGAGTCCCACATTGGGCTCCTTGCTCCACGGGGAGTCTGCTTCTCCCTCTGACTCTGCCTTCCACTCTGTCTGCCTGTGCTCGCTCTCCCTCTGAAAAATAAATAAATAAAATCTTTAAAAAAAAAATCGTATTTATTTGAAAGAGAGAGATTGAGCGTGAGAGACTGAGCACAAACAGGAAGAGCAGCAGGCAGAGGGAGAAGCAGGTTCCCTGCTGAGTAGAGAGCCCAACATGGGTCTCAATCCCAGGATGCTGGTATCATGACCTGAGCTGAAGTCAGACACTTCACCTTCTGAGCCACCCAGGTGCTCCTAGAATTTACTTTTTAAGTGGAGGTACAGTCAATTAAAAAAAAAAAATGCAAGCCACATTATTTCAGGCTGTGTTAAGTCCTAGAAGTAAATGAAAATAGGTGCTGGAATAAAAGTTGATTCAAGGGGACTACTTTGGCTAGCATCATCATGGAGGGCCACTTTGAGGAGGCAACTTTTGAGCTGAGACTTGAATGACGAGAAATTATAATGAAGAACTGGGATAAAGAATATTCTGCAGAGAGAGCCCTGAGGCCTCTCTGATCCTGACAGGAGGAAGGCCAAAGTTGATGATGCAAAGGTGTGAGTGCATGTAGGGAGATGGGTAAGAAGATGAGGCCGGAAGTAGATAGGGGACCTTTACAATCAAGGCCTCCTCATCTCCCACTGGTCTGCCCCTCACACTCTACTCTCCAAGCATCCTGAACTTTTCTGTTCTCTAAATAAGCTGTTCTTTTCCTGACATTTCCATGGTCTGTCCCCTCAAGCCAGCATGTGTGGCTGTTACTATTCCTTCCTTGCTTTGAATAATAGGATTTCCCTGAGTTTAAGCTGAGGACAAATGCATAGATCCTTCTACATCATCTGGACTACTGGCTTACCTCTGGCCTTTGATATGATGGAAAAATCAAACAAACAAAACTTCTGTCTTGTTTGATATGCTGTATGTTGGCTTAGAGCACCTTTGCTTCTACTCTTACTTTTCCTCATCTTCTTGGTGAACCCTTATTTATTCTTCAAGACCAGGCCTTAAGTACTGCTTTTTGCATCCTTTCCAGGGAATGTTAATTGTTTCTTCCCCTGTGGCCTCACAGTACGCTGCATATATGGCTACCATAGTGTTCTATTCCATCAATGAACCTAATGTAAGGCCTGCACAGTGGTAAACAAGGAGTTTGTGGTCTGGAGAGAAAAACAGGCCTGTGACGGGGTAATTGCAAAGTAGTGATAGTATGCTCTCTGTGAGGAGTGGGTTGGAGGGGAGCACAGGTATCCCTCAATCTTCCTTCCTCCTCGACTCCCACATCCAATTCCAATGAGGCGTCAGGGAGAGTAAGGCTGAATGATTCAGATCTTAGGAAACCACCCCAAAGGTGGGAACAGCCAGGACACAGTGCATCTTCTCTCCTGGAGGCCGGAATGCTGCTTGTGGCTACCCTTGGAGACACAGTAAACTCCTGGGAGCTGCCAGCTCTTGGGAATCATCTGCCACCAAAGCTGAAAATATCGTGTCAAGATGACCAGCCTTTGGACTTATTCTTGAGGACTCAAGTGGCCCTGGAGAGACTCTGAGAAATAACTGAGAGACATTTTGAGGTGGGGTTAATTCCTTATAAGTAGGCAAATGGGGGCTTATGCTAGAATAACTTGGTACAAAAAGGTTATTAAATAATACAACCTTGTTTCATACAGGCAAATGAGCCTGAGGATATGTGGGTTATGTTTTGGGGGTTCTAGCTGGGATTTCTACATGCTATCTGTATATCTGTATCTGTGTATCTTTATATCTTCCTGAAGTTTATATCTGTACCATGGACTTATCACTACTGCTAGAAATAAAGCCAACTAAACTGTTTAGGGCAGTGACCAAGATAACATTTGAAAATTGCACATGGAGGTAGATAAAAGACTTCTAGAAGCCTCTATGAATTGTGGAAAACTGGAAAAAATTGTGGAACTGTGAAAAACCTGAAACTGAAGAAGCTGTGCAAACTTCTTCTAGGGACTTAGGCAGATGAAGAGGGTCCAGTGAGGTCTTTAGAAGGGGTGAGAACACAGCTCTACTCAAGTTTGCTAAAGATGTTAACTAGCCTGTGGTCTTGGAAATAACAGGGAACAGAGTTTCTGTCTTGGATATGGTTAGAAGTTCTCCTGTATGAAAAGAGCCCCAGCTGCCACCAGAATTATTGGCTTAGGGACTGGAGCAGGTAAAAGGAAAGGCCTTTCAGTTAATATAGAGATTTATGAGGATCCAAAAGTTGGGAGTATTTTTGAGGAAGACCCTCCCTGGCATGAGGAAAGTGTGTTCTTTGTGTAGTGCTCTGCTGAGATGCTGTGAGTGGTGGATACCAGATGTGGAGAAGTGATAGCAGAACCTCTGAGGGACAAAGGAAGTATTCAAGTTATCAAGGCTTCAGTGTCAGCTGGCTGAGTGCTGAATGTTCTGACCAAATTAGTAGTTCAGGGGGTTTAATATCTACTATCTATGTATCTACTTATTTGAGAAGGAGAGAGAGAGAGGGGAGGGGCAGAGGGAGAGAGAGAGAATCTTAGGCAGGTTCCATGCCAAGCATGGAGCCCAATGCAGGGCTCAATGAAAGGCTGGATGTAGGGCTTGACATGGAGCTTGATCTCACAACCCTGAGATCATGACTGCAGCCAAAATCAAGAGTCAGACACTTAACTTAATGAGCCATCCAGGCACCCCCTGCAGGATTTATAACCACAGGTTTGCACAGATTTTTTCTCTCTGCTCTATCAGAGAGTATGAGAAAAGATACCTGCTTTTGGATTGAGGCTAGAGATGCTTTTATAGAAGGTGGAGGAAATAAGAGCTGAAGATCCAAGCAGTATGAATCAGGTCCCCCATGAGAAAGGGGCTTTAGGGAAAATTTTCAGCTGCCATACCCAAAGTGGTCTTTTAGATTGTGCCAACTGTTGAAAGTAACATGAGAAAAGGAGGAGAGGAGGCAGCTCAAGTCTTGGAGTAAGGGAAATTGAATCTACTGACGTGATTGTTGCTATCCAGCGAAGACTCCAATGACAACTATACCTGAGGACTAAATGGGACAGTTGAAAGTGCTAATGATGGCCCTATAGGTCTAGAGAAAGAGGTATGAAGATGGACACTTCTGAGGCTCTGAAAGGCAGAACACTGGAGGAAGTTGGGGGTCAGGGAGCTCCTGGCCAAGAAGAAATCCTGGCTCTAACATCCCTAAAGCTGAAAAACATCAGGGAAAGAGGAAGTGAAGATGGGCCTGGAGTTTAAGCTATTTTCAATGCTCACAAGAGGAGGCCCTGGCCAGGCCTCCCAGAAGGTCCCATCTTTGTCTTATGGAGGCAGAATCCTAGGAGGAAGGCCAGCCAAGAAAGTCATTAGGTCCCAAATGTTGCTTAATGGTGAATTTACAAGAAGCAAGCACACAAGTCACCTTCCATGACAGAAATTCAGTGGGTCAGATGTGATTTTTAGCCCTGATTGTGAGACTACAGGTCTTTTTTTTTTTTTTAAAGATTTTTTAAAAAATTTATTTATTTGACAGAGAGAGATCACAAGTAGGCAGAGAGGCAGGCAGAGAGAGAGGAAGGGAAGCAGGCTCCCTGCTGAGCAGAGAGCCCGATGTGGGACTCGATCCCAGGACCCTGAGATCATGACCCGAGCCGAAGGCAGCAGCTCAACCCACTGAGCCACCCAGGCGCCCTGAGACTACAGGTCTTGTGGAGATGAGGGAAGAGGTGAAAAATCTGTAGTTATATGTTGATCCTGGTGGTGTTCAGGAGAGGTAGGCACCTTAGTAGGGATCAAGTGTAGGCTAGAGTATTTACCAGAAGTATGCAGGGACAGAGCTTCTGGATGTTTTCACCTCATCCAGAAGTAGAAGCCACAGGAAAATCAAGGCAATGAAGAGCTAAAAATTCCCACCCTCTCTGTTTCCACTTTGAATCTTCTACCTTAAAGCTTTAATTTAGAGGATTCCCCAAATTCAGAAGTGGAAAGAGAAGGTGTCATGGAAGGACCAAAACCAGGAATAATTTTCTCTAAGAATGAGGAGTGACTGGCTTAGGGTAAGCAACATAAGCTTGAAGCTGGAAACCTACGCCCTTTAGAAAACAGTGCAGGAAGTCTATATTGTCTGAGATGTGTGATTTTTTAGCTCACTTTGAAGACCTACTGATTAACTGCACCATCTCTGAGTTTCACATCCCATTGATTCCCTTTTGTGACAGAGAAGAAAAAAAAATTATGTAGGATCTGGGATTGTGTGGATTTCCTGGCTCTGAATAGACAGTCCGAAATAGTCCAGCACACTGTGTTCCTTATACAGGATGGCTTAGCCACTTCCTATGGAGTCGGTTGTTTCCAGCACTGGATGTTAGAGTAGGTATTATAAAGTCCCTAGACTGCAGAGGACATAAACAGGGTGGATTTTATCTGTCCTGTGTAGATTTAACAATATGAAGGGGTGGGGGTTTCGGGACCCCTGTTCCTGTTCAGGGGTTACTGGACAAAATGATTGGTCATGTGAATTTATCCGGGAAGTGTTTTATTTATTCATTTATATATAATATTTATATAGTCATTATATATACATATATATATATATATATACACTCATATGTAAATTCTCCAAAACCTTGAAAAGCATGAACAATGGCTCTTCAAGAGTAGTGAAACTGTTTCTTGTCTGCCCAGATTGTTTCTGAGGAACTGCCCCTTCCAAACTCTCAATCTATGTAGCTTGGGTACAGCTGATCCCATACTCTGCTTCCAAGGGTGCCACATGACCTAGGCCTGTACAATTAGGACATTCCATCTCGCTGGACTCAGTGATTGGTGCAGGGGTGATCATGTGACCCAAGCTAAGCCAATAAGACTCAACCCCCAGAATTTTTCTGCAGTTATGTGGAGAAACTTGCATTCTGCTGGATGGAGTTGCTAAGCAGGTAGAATGTAGCCTGCAGGTGCTGGACACTATCCTTGTCACCACCTGGGGAAACCTCAGAGGGAAGGAGAACTGAGAATGAATCTGGTTCCAGCTAACACTGTTTGAGCACCTCTACTTAGCTGTGTGTCAAGTAAGACCACCCTTTTATTTGGTTTAAGTTTGTTTTCTGTCATTTATAGTTTAAAAAGTCACACTAATATAATGGTGATACTAGACCAAGTGGGAGATTTTACAACTTGAGTATTTTTATTTGATCTCAATGAAAGGTGATGACATGTAATTACACAGGGGCTAAACACAGGTCATGAGAAGATATCTGTTGTTAATAACTAGTCCCACCCTATCAAATATGGGAAACTAGAAATATTCATAATGTTTATGGGTATGAACAACTCTTCTAAGATTACATTAGAAACATTTTTTGTTTTCTAACTTGTTATTATCAAGACAGATCCAGAAAACCAATTCAGAAATTAGCTTAAAATTCAGAAGGAAGGGGCACCTGGGTGGCTCAGGGTGCTGGGATCGAGATCAGCATCGGGCTCTCTGCTCAGCAGGGAGCCTGCTTCCACCTCTTTCTCTGCCTGCTTCTCTGCCTACTTGTGATCTCTGTCTGTCAAATAAATAAATAAAATCTTAAAAAAAAAATTCAGAAGGAAGTCAATTCCCTCACTCCCTCGACCCCTTTCTGGAGTTCATGGCCTTGGTAACCTTGATGATCTATTTAGTTCAGGCTTGTCCTAGTTATTGTCCACCTGCCCTGATAATATTTTTGAGGGTATCAGAGTAGGGACTATGTTAGAAAAATAAAGAAGAGGAAAGAAGAGGAAAAGTTTATATTTTTTGTTAACTTTGCTTCCAGGGGTGCCAAATTACTTTGTCCAATAGTGAGGAGCAACACTATTAAAAAAAGCTTTCCTGGGGGCACCTGGGTGGCTCAGTGGGTTAAGCCTTTGCCTTCGGCTCAGGTAATGATCCCAGGGTCCTGGGATCAAGCCCCGCATCGGGCTCTCTGCGCTGCAGGGAGCCTGCTTCCTCCTCTCTCTCTGCCTGCCTCTCTGCCTACTTGTGATCTCTGTCAGATAAATAAAGAAAAAATCTTAAAAAAAAAATAAAAAAGCTTTCCTGGATCAAAAGAGGGAAGTCACAGGTAAGTTCTGAGACAGATCAGGTGTGTCAGGTACTAGACTACACTTCAGGGGCTCATGTTTCCCAGTGCTAGGCTGATTACTTCTTGTAACTGTGTGCTGTAGGTCTGTGAGCATGCTGGTGATTTCTCTTCACTCATATACTCATAGGCCTTTGAGAGTCAGGCGCTGAGGCAGGTCTAGCAGGAA
This sequence comes from Mustela putorius furo, assembly GCF_011764305.1. NCBI lineage: Eukaryota > Metazoa > Chordata > Mammalia > Carnivora > Mustelidae > Mustela > Mustela putorius. The sequence goes on along the minus strand of NW_025422005.1, from coordinate 36,000,243 downwards.
GCCTTAGATACCATGCTTATGGTGACATTTGACTGTATGGTCCAGGGCAAATCATTACTACCCTAACTATGAATGTGGAGTTGGGGAGAGGAGTGATTGGCAGGACCCAAGCCAAGCGTATGTTTATGGGGGTTGTCCCCAGAGAAAATGCTCTAAGTTTCCCAAGGGAGAGGACCAGAACATCCTCCAAAGGAGATGCTTCAAGTCCTGATTAATGGGGTTATATAGAATATTTGACATTTTTGGCTGCCTAGCATTTGAACACCCTTCCTATTTTGGAGGACTCCCAAATCAGATGGGAAGGAAGGCCCATAAACTCTAATATGAGGTTGAGTGTGGTGCTAGAAGATGCAAGAATGAGATAAAATGCTGTTTTAGGATTTGGGGCTGCCCATTAAACTCAAAATAGCTAATGGGAGGTATAATGTATAGCCTAAAAGAGGGAGAGGAAAGTTACAGTGACTGATCAAAATAATTTACCACTGCAGGGAGAACCTGTGAAAAAGCTGTTTTCCTGTTTGTGGCCCACACAGTAAGCATTAGGGTTCTTGGGGAAGCCCTCTCAGGCACTACTACGGGCCCTTTGGGGAAAGAGTGAGAAAATTGAGCAGTAGTTCAGAGGGCAAATGTAGTGACCTTAGTTAGGATGCTTGGGTTGCAAGTAACAGTATCAAGTTGGAGCCTGCTTAAACAAACAAGGAATTTCACACATTGGTACTAAGAGGGGAGAAACAGGATCCAAAGGGAATAATAGTGATTTTCACTGAGTGCTGCTTTTGCAAGAAGCACAAGATGAGCAGAACACAAGGTAGTCCCTACTCTTGAATTAAAAAAAGTCACTGTGAGTGTATCATTTTTCAAATTCCCAGAGCTGAAGATATAAATGACCAGGCCTTTCATGTTCTATACTTGTAGTTTTCTTTTCTTTTCTTTTTTTTAAGATTTTATTTATTTATTTGACAGACAGAGATCACAAGTAGGCAGAGAGGCAGGCAGAGAGGGGGCGCGGGGGTGGGGGGTGGGGAAGCAGGCTCCCTGCCCAGCAGAGAGCCTGATGCGGGGCTCAAATCCAGGACCCTGGGATCATGACCTGAGCTGAAGGCAGAGGCTTTAACCCACTGAGCCACCCAGGCACCCCTACTTGTACTTTTCTTATTCAAATGGTGATCTTAAGTCCCAGAGGTTGCATCATTTCCCCAGACTTCAAAGATGATGGCCCTACAAATGTATCCAGGGAGGATGCAGGAGGCCTTGTTTTAACATATTGATTTTATAAAATATTTCTAAAGGATGCTTGCAATTTTATTGTTCATAGAAGCTGGGATAATGCCTTTTTTTTTTTTTTAACCAAAATGTCCAAAACAGGAACTGCACTGATTTTGCCCTGTATCAAGAAAACAAGACAGTTCAGATTTGAGACCCATGGAATTAATAGGGTAATTATTGTACATTCCAGAACAGAGGCACGAACTGCAAATTGTTCCAAACTATTGAAATAATGACCACAGGAAGTGAGCATACTTTAAAACCCTATATGGTGTTACATTTCAGAAATGAGCTGGGTTGGAAAATGAAACCAGCTTCTCTTCTCGCTGCTGAGTTTTCCTGAATTTCCTACAAGCGGCTTGGAATTTCGCAAACAATTCACAGCTGATAAAATAGAAGGACAGCAGAACTCAATGTCTGTGATGAAGACCACAGAGGTAGCCAGCAGGATAGAAGGGTCACTGTCCCTTGCATTTCTGTAACCAAAAACTGTACAATTTTTTAAATTTTTTTTTTGTCCTCTTAAATAAACAGGAATCAGCTGAAGACTTACAGAAAGGATTATCAGGGTAACCTGAATTTAGACTGCCCCAGAACCTTCTTGGAGAGTTTAGTTTCTTCTTACAGCTTTTATTTGCTCAAAGAACATTCATTGGCTACCCACTGTGTGCCAGGCCTGATCCTGGACACTAATGATTCAAGAACATGGTCTCCACCCACGAGGAAATCCCTCATCATGGGGAAGAGATAGACCTAGAAACAGACATTTTGAACATGGTGTGCCAAGGGCTGTGCAGAGGCTGGCATATGAGTGGGAGTTTGCCATTTAACAGGGGAGTGTGTTTTTGAGGAGAAATTTCTACTGTTTTGAGGACTGCAGTAAAACTAGTTTTAGGAGTAACAGGAAAAAACTGTGAGAGTGATGGGAAGAGGTAGGCAGGGGCTAGATCATCAAAGCCTTGAATACCAAGCTGAGATTTAAATTTAGCCTGAAGGTAGAAGGAATTAAGGCAGAGTTTATGTAAGGAAGTTTTTTGTTTTCTTGTTTTTTTTTTTTTTATTTTTTTTTTTTACCTGAGCCAAAGGCAAAGGCTTTAACCAACCCACTAAGCAACCCAGTTGCCCAGCAAGGAAGTTTTTTATTTAGAATCATCATTCGCTGCGGAGTATGGACCAGAGGGGGCCAGACAGGGAGATTATAAGGAGGTTGTTGCAGAATCTGTTTAAAGATGATGAGGGACTCTCTGGTTGACCTGATTTTTGGGTCAGTTTTCAGTGAAAGTTTTTCAGGCTTGGAGCTAATCATACAGATTTGGGAAACAGAAATAAACAGACCGTATGTTTAAATCAGACATATATAGGTTTGGGCAGCCGAGATGTCATCTCCTTTAGGAAGCCTTTACTCACCTGCAGGTGGGCAGAAATCATCACTGTTTGGGGTGCTCACACAGAACTTTGTCAATTTCTCTATTATAGAATTTACTATAATTATTTATTCCTTTGTTGGCCCCTCCTCTATGGGCTCCAGACTCAACGTTAGGCACTCTGCCTTTTCTCTTTTTTAATTTTATTTATTTATTTGACAGAGAGAGACACAGGGAGAGAGGGAACACAAGTAGGGGGAATGGGAGAGGGAGAAGCCGGCTTCCCACCGAGCAGAGAGCTAGATGGAAGTCTGACGACTCTGAGATCACGACAGGAGCGGAAGGCAGCCGCTTAACAACTGAGCCACCTAAGTGCCCATAGGCACTCTGTTTTATTCATTTTTGTACCCCCAGTGTTTGGAAGCATCAATAAACATTTATTAATTGAATGAAGTGGGGAGGGAAGCTGTGGAAAAGGTACTGAACTGGCTGTCAGGACATGGGGATGTAATCCTGGCTCTGCTACCAAGTGGCTGAGTGACTTTGAACATGTCCCCTCACTGCTCTGGGTCTCAATTTCTTCATCTGTAAAATGAGAATAAAAATACAACCCTCGTCCTCAGGGTTATGGAGATTAAATGAGGTAACAGAGCTTACCAGCTGCCTGCCCTGTTTGTGCCCTGCCCTTGTCAAACAGCCTAGACTATTGTTCCTGTCGTTTGGATCTCATTTGCTCTCTCTCTCCTGGTGAGAGCTGAGCTGAAAGCTGTTGCCTTGATGGAGGGGAAGTTTGCAGCAGCCGCATTGGTACCATCCAGGTGGCCCCTGTGTTGCTGGAAGGGCAGACAACAAAAAGAGAGGAGTATGTTAAGCTAGAGAGAGAGAGACTCCTGCTTTCTTGTGATACCCTAAAGCTGAAGGAGGACTGAAAGTGGGGAGAGTAAGGCAGGGAAGAGAGATATCATGTGCTGAGGGGTCTGAGGAAGCCCTTAAATGGTGTCCCCTAAACCCAGGAGTTTAGCAGCATTTGGAGGAATGCCACTTCTATGAAGACCACTCATTCATTCAATGTTTATAATTTTTCAGTGCCTTGGGCTGATATTATTAACACTATCATAGTTTCTTTTTTCTTTCCTTTAAAAATTTTTTTTTTATTTAAATTCCAGTTAGTTGACATACCACATATTATGAATTTCAGGTGTACAATTTAGTGATTCAACACTTATATACCACTCCTGGTGCTCATCACAAGAAATGTACTCCCTAATCCCCATCACATAGTTTTTCAAGTTTTAAGAAAGATGTGCAAGAGAGAGAAAACATTGCAAATGTAGGTAAAAGGAATACCACTCTGATAAAAAAGGAAAATCATGATTTTAGACATTACTATCTCAAGAGATGACTATCCATTCCCAGGTGAGAGGTCTTTCTGGAAGATCCACTAGCTCTGGTCTTTTTACATTGGTCTTTTTACTTTTTACAAAAGTAAAGGGAAACTTTTATGTCAAAACTTAATATGTGCCCAACCTACAAGGCATATGGCTGAGGAGGTCCTCAAATTTGCAACTGATGATTTGTAGAGTTTTCTTGGAATACCGTTTACTGAGTTTATTTAGCTGCTGGACTTGGCCTTATCATAAGATATTTGGTCAAGAAAGATGATGAGGGGGGGTGGAGAGGGATTGAGGCCAGTGATTCTTCCCCAAAGGCCAAAGTCAATTCTGGCATTAAAGCTAGTGACCTTAAAAAAATAATAAAAGTGTGTTTCCATTTTGCAAGGCTTTTAAAAAATATTGTGTGCTCAGATGGCACCTTTAATCACGAAGAACTTTTGGCTGAGTTCCAGGCTGATTCTGCTGGCACAGAGAGCTCTGAGATCATACCCTATATTCAGTGCACAGGAGAAAAATTTCATCCATCTCTGAAAAAAAGAGGGGGAATTGGAGCATATTTGAACAGTTTGATAGCAAGACCATATCAGGGTGAAAAGTGAAGGACACCTTATTCATTTGGAGTTATAGAAAGGTACTATTAATTCTAAATACTTAAGTGGCATTTAAAAAATTTTTTTCAGTGTTTCACAGTAAGCTAAGAAGCTTGCATAAATCTGAAGACAATCTCTTATTCACAGATAAATAAAGGCAGACAGATTTTTGACTTACCTAAAATTACTTTAAATTAAAAAGAGTGGCACCTGGGTGGCTCAGTTGGGTTAGGCGAGTCTGACTCTTGATTTCCACTCAGGTCATGATCTCAGGGTTGTGGGATCTAGCCCTGTGTTGGGCTCTGTGCTTAGTGGGGAGTCTGCTTGAGATTCTCTCCCTCCCTTTGCCTGCATCCCCACCTTAAATAAAGTAAATAAATAAATATTTTTAAAAATTGTTTGTTTATTATTTATTTGACAGAGAGAGAGAGAGAGAGAGCAAGAGCACAAGCAGGGAGAGCAGCAGAGGGAGGGAGAGAAGCGGGCTCTCTACTGAGCATGGGGAGCTTGATGTATGGGGCTTGATCCCAAGATCCCAGGATGATGAATTGAACGGATGGCAGACAGTTAACTGACTGAGCCACCCAGCACCCCTAAACAAATATTTTTTAAAAAATTTAAAAAAGAAAGGAAGGAGGCAAAGAGGAAAAAAAATTCCAAAGTAGCAGGTTGTGACCCAGGAGTTTGAGCTCTTAGAGCTGAATTTAATCCACACCCAGGCCAAATATAATTCTCCAGGATGGAAATGGTCCAGGACACCAGAGCTAACATTCTCTGCCTTTGCCAAAGAGCCTGAGGTGGTTTGATGACATGCAGTCACAACCTCACTTTTATTTCCCAACTGAAGGAAAGTAAGGCCAGCATCATATGACAGGTGCTTCCCACCATAGCAGGGCAGTGGTTCCAGACCCATTCAAAGGAAATGTGCTTCCCCTTGATTTATCGTTGCCTTTTGCATCACTGTTATTTTTTGGAGGTCTCCTGTTCAAAGCTTTACTTGTTGGATAGTTGGATCATATAATTTTAGGTGGCAGGATTGACTCAAGCTTTACCCCAAGTGCCAGTGTTGAGGATCAGACTATATACTGTGCTGCTTCTTCACTGTATTTCTCCAAGTCTTAGGTTTGGGAAAGGCTGGGTGATTGCTCTGCATTTTAAAAATTGAAACCCCACCACTAAATGATGTAAAGTGGTCCAGGCAAAAGCTGCTGTGGAAATCTGAAAGCCATTATCTTTTCCACACTTCCTCTCTTCACCTTCATTTTGTTTGGGAATGCACAGGGACACCCGTGAACAAAAATAAACCAACTTGCCCTTGACTGATTGTTCTGCCTTTCGAGTTATCACATGTGAGTACTTCTGGCTCCCAGATATGGTGAAGTTAAGAGACTGCTGGGAAGCCATCCACAAATTAGAGTTGATCTTCCAGCATCTCCTACCTAGAGAAAGGGCTCAGGACATTCAAATTAGCAACATGCCCTATCCCAAAGTTGATCTGGCTTTTTTTTTTTTTTTTTTTTTAAAGATTTTATTTATTTATTTGACAGAGAGAAATCACAAGTAGTCGGAGAGGCAGGCAGAGAGAGAGAGAGGGAAGCAGGCTCTCTGCTGAGCAGAGAGCCCGATGCGGGACTCGATCCCAGGACCCTGAGATCATGACCTGAGCCGAAGGCAGCGGCTTAACCCACTGAGCCACCCAGGCGCCCCTTGATCTGGCTTTTGAATCAGGTTTGGATTTCAGAAATGTAAAAAAAAAAAAAAAAAAAAAAAAAAAAAGAAAAAGAAAAAAAAGAAAGCATGCAAGAATCCTGATGTATTTCCTCAGTTCAAACCTGTCCACTTACTCTTACTGGCCCTTTTTAATTCAAGACTCTACACAGAGACCATACACATTTTGACTGCTGGCTCCCAGGAACTGTCTCAACTTAGCACACCTTTAAGGAAGGCAGGCTCACTTTAGGAGGTAGAGGGTGAAACGTGGCAACTCTTCCACAGGAAGGAATCAATAAAGTAGAGCCACTCAGGGTAGGAGGTTTCACTAGGGCTTAAATCAGGTTGTCAACCCAAACACAATGGGCTTTGTTGCTCCTGTGTAAAGAGGAAATGGAACAGTTTTTGGCCTCCCTAGACTGTATTGTAGGGTATGCAGGATGGCAATTCCAGGCATAACCTTTGGAAGACAAAAATCTGCTTTTGGCTATTCAGTGTTCCCCAGCAAGTTAATTAGCTGTTTCTGAAATGCATGGTAATATTCAGCATTTTCATAGTGAAGCCCATCACAGTTTTAAGCTTGAGGAAGGGACTGGGTGTATACGAAGGTGGTCTGTCAGGCAAACAGAATAGGGCCCTTTTGGCTGGGGATTCTAACACCTGTGATTTATCTCAAATCACACACGCACTGTAATTTCAAGGCATGTTTTCTGGCGTGAGAAATCGAGCTGAGGGGCCTGCTGCAGCTCCCTATTTATTTCAGGTGTGGGGAGTTACCTCTGGGTTTGAAAGTCCTTGGGTGGGAAGCGCAGAGAAACTGCGAAATGCCTTCTTAAGAAAAGCCTAACTACTCAAAGGAAGAAGCCGGGATTGGGTTGTGGTAGCGGCCTGGGAAGGCTACCGGGCGCCATGGGCATCTCCTCTCACCGAGGGGTAATGGTCCTGCAAGTGAGTTTAGGGATCTTTTCTTTATTTGACAACTTATTGCGGGGGATGGGGGCTGTCCCAGCCCAGTAAAGAGGTCTGTGGGGAGGGACCCTGCCCGGGGACTTACTTCCTAAGGACCAGAGGAGCGCACGTCCCGCCAAGTGACAGCACGCGCCCCTCTCAGTCCGCTCCCCTCCCCCGCAGCGTCTCCGGGCAGAGGTGTCTAGCGCAAGCTCGTCCCCCCCCCCCCCGCCCAAACCCCCACTCGTCCGGCCCGACTGAGCCTCAGCGGGAGCCCCGCCTGTCTCCGGGCAGCATGAGCCCCTGAGCGCTCGCCCAGCCTGTCAGTAACCGCCGTTTGCGCTTTCTTTCTTTCTTTCTTTTTTTTTTCCTCTTCTTTTCTTTTCCCCCTCTGCCTTTGTCCCGCTTAGTAACTGGGCTCTGACCAATCGCCGCCTTGCCGGCCAAGGCCGGCTGGCTCCTGATTGGTCCGCTTGGGGCGCGCAGCCGTCTCCCGCTCCTTTGCTGGAGGAAGGCAGACAAAAGACGCAGGCTCCGGGCTCCGGCAACCCAGCTCAGCCAATCACCACTCACCTTATCCTCTCTTTCTACCCCCCCTTCTTCCCTCTCTCCTCTCCCTCCCCTCCTGGCTCGCGTGCTCCCGGCACTGACTCCTGGCGAGCGGCCAGCGCCCGGACTGTACCATTCTGATTGAGGCTGGGGGGAGAGAGGATGAATGATTAAGAAGTCGAAACGCAGAGAGCGTTGGGGAGAGTTGAAAGCCGAAGTGGAGGACGGCTTTCGGAACTCTTGCACAGGCACCTGACAGAATCCCCCTTTAATCGAATCGAGTCTGTATAGAGGGGAAGGAGCAGTAGTGATGTCGCCTTCCCCCCCTGCCCGGTGCTGTTGGGTGGTACCTCAGCGGGGGAGCGTGAGGCGGGGGAGGGTGTCCCTCTCCGCGCTGTTAAAATGAAACTCTAGTGGCTGGAGTCAGGGCAGAGCGTGAGGGGAGCCGGCACTGGCGGGTTTACTTACTGCCCGGCGGGAGCGCCCAGCCGGGCAGAGCTAACTGGACTTTCCGACGGGCCCCCATCTCGAGGCTACAGCAGCTTCGGTTCCGAGCTTGACTGGAACGGAGCCCGAGTCCCAGCCCCTGAGGGGATCGCTCTCTGCAGACCAGTGGGACCCCGAAACTTGAATGCAACACCCACCCCCCTTTTTATGCCTGCCTTTGTCACTTCCTCACCTTTCTCCCAGCGCGTTCTTTTTATCTCCCCCTCTTCATTCTCCCTCCCTCGAAGGACACAAAAGTGGCTGCCGAGGAAAGATTTGGAGGCAGTGGGAGCTTTTCTCTTTGGAGAGCGACTGTGTGGAAGGGATTTTTGGGAAGCTGCTTTTTAACATCTCAGCCCTCTGCCTTCACCCCCCCCCCCCGCCCCAAGCCTCCCTGTACCTCTCTGAGGAGAAAAAGCCCGTAGACTTAAAGTTCGGGGGGCATTTTGCTGGGTGCTGTAAGAGGAGACGGGGGAGGACCCCCATCGTCCTGGTAGTTGGCTGGACTTGTACCGGCCGTTGGAAACCCAGAAGTATATATCCGTGTGGGACTTTACAGATCTATATTTTTAGATTTTTAAATATCAGATAAAAAATATATATGCTTTCTATATATTTCCTGACGACCTGCCCCTGACAGCGCGATGTACAATACGGTGTGGAGTATGGACCGCGATGACGCAGACTGGAGGGAGGTGATGATGCCCTATTCGACAGAACTGATATTTTATATTGAAATGGATCCTCCAGGTACTTGGGGAGAGAAAAAGAATCTTGTGATGGGTCTGATTTGTATATAACTAGACCTTGGTGGTGTTTTCAGGGCAGAAGTGTTCCTGGGAGCGCTAGGTTTGGGATGAGGGGCAGATTTGCAGTTAGAGCTGCAGTAAAACTGCTTCTGGTTTATCCGTTTAAAGTTTGCAGTTAGGACCCTGATCCTATTGTCCTGCGATGGTGGGGGTGGGGGCTGGAGTGGGGGTGGGAGGAAAGACCCGTTTCTTTCACTTTGTGTCGTTCAGGTTTTTGTTGTGCCCCCCTCCCCCCTTTTTTTCAATTAAAGATTCTTCTACCTGCAAAGGATGCTTTATACCCGAGCCTTGAACTCAAGCCTTTTCCTTTGGGGGAATTCTTTAAAGCTTGTCATTTCATACGTTTGTCTTATTTGGTTCCTTGTGTTTTACCTTCGTTAACTTCTGAAACTGGGTTGCCTAAATGATTATTCATTTTAAGACCCCTTTTTTCTCTTACAGAAACCAAATGCCGGTTAGTAATTTTCAGGGATTGGCGTTTTTATTCAGTCATGGTCTTAGTCTGAGGTTTTTCTTCTCAGTATATAGTCTCTCAGACAGATCTACGTGCAGTATTTTATTACTCGTTAATTTATGGTGATTTCACTTAATTTATGGGATAGGGTTTAATATAACTTCAATTCTTAGACTAAAAAAAGGAGGAATCCTTTTTGTGTGAATCTATGTCATGTGTACATATATGTGATAGGTTCGAATACACATAATGTAAAGTATACATATACTGTATTTTTACTTCAGAGCTTTGTTTGAGACCCTTACAGACATTTTGTGTATCTGGTAAGAAAGGAAAAGGAAGGGAAAATGGAAAAGTTGGGTAATTGTTTTTCTTTAAATTCTAACCTCATTTTATGATTATTAGCTGTCAAATTTTCAAACCCTTTTTTGCAGTTACAGATAGTGCTTTACGTAATGATTTGGAATAAGTAGAGGGCCTTTGTGACTCCTTATTTTTGTTGAGGATGAATTGGTTATGTCTTAAAAATGTGTTGCAGTTAAGCTTACAAAATAAATTGTGTGTCATTGGGGAACCTCAATTATTATAAGACTATGTATTTTTGGAAACCTTTGAAAGGATTGGAGCCCATGCAAGTACAATGAAGTATAACTGTTTTGTAGAATGTTTATAGAAATTATTTGTGTCCTTGTGAGCTGTAAATTATCTTTTGGCTTTTTTTTTTTTCCAGTTAGAGTGTTAAATGATGCTATATTAAAAACTCCTATTAAATCAGCCTTTTTTACTCTTTATGATAATTTAGAATTTTTCTCTTTCCCTTCATTTTGGAGCTTTCTTTATTTGCTTTTGTCATTGTGACTGCAATCCAGATGCAGCTTTTCAGTGTTTTGCAAAGTTTGTAAGATTTGCCACCCATCTATTGTGTGTATTTCCCCCTTTGTTTCCCCCTAACGGTAAAGCATCATTTCTATTAGATGCATTTGTCATTCATGTAAATGAAAATTTAATACATCATTGATTTCTCCTGTAAAAAGTAAAGTTAATAATTCTAGGTTTTTATTATAAGAATTATATATTCAAACTGCCTCAGAATCCCTATATCATAGTATCTTGCCTTGCAGACATACAAAGGGAATTTGTTGGGCGGAGAGGTGAATAGGGAGGAGGGGAGAAAATGAAGAAGGAACTAATGTTTGAAAAATTTGGGCCCAGTGGAAAAATATTGGCCAAGTTCAGTTGAGTTGTCCAAAAGTGGTTTAAAAAAAAAAGTTGACTGTTATAATTATGTAGTGATGTGGGTCTTATAAGGTTGTATAGAAAATTCTGATCCAAACGTTGTGCATTTACATAGAAATAAACTTCTGAGTTTAAAATGCTCATCCTTGGATGAAATTTTGCATACTGAGATTCTATTCAGAGTATTGGAAGAATGCATATGCCGCTCTTTATTACGCATTTTGTAGTCTTAGTGTAGATTATGGTTAGTTATACCTAACAGCTTTTAATAAAGGAAGCACACTTGAGTATGCTGGAATATTGCCTGTGATGGGAATGGGTTTTAATGGAAATAATGTGATGCCAGTCTTGTTTTGTGTGACAAATTAAGGTTTTGAAACACTTAAAACTAAGTAAATTATTAGTGAAGAGGTTGCATTGCAGCATGTCTTGTATCTGTCTTCTTCCTATCTTCTATCCCAGCTCAAGCTCTTATTTCCTGACTGGACTGCTTTGATAGACTGTTCTTACTGTTCTTGTTTCTACTTTGTTCAGTCCACAGTATTATTCAAGTACCGTCTGAGGATTTGCCTTCCAGTGGTAAATCTCCCAGTGACTTTGAAAACCTTCCAGTGCCTTTCCTTTGCCTATTAAAAAGAGTCCCAGATTGCTTGTCATTTAAGTCCCTGTTTTTTTTTTTTTTGTTGTTGTTGTTTGTTTGTTTCCAACCAAGTTTTCCAGTCTAGTTTCTTACTAGAGTCCATCACAGGTTCTGTGGAAAGCTATTTTATATTTGCTGTTTCTTGAATGTCTGCTTTTTCCTCTTCCAGGGATGCTTTTCACTTGTTGAAATCTTACATGTTTAAGATCTACGTTAGATGCCTTCTTTGCTAGGATATATATTTCCTGATCCCTGATATTAGAAGACATACTTCCTTTCTTTTCCTTTTCTCTTCTAGCACTTCTCAGAACTCCTTTTCATTCTATGAAGTAGATTCTGTTTTTATGTATACTATCCACCCCATGGAATTATCTTCCCATCAAGTTATGAGCTTCTTATCTTGCTCAAGGTATTGCAAACAGTAGGGAATTTAATAGATTTGTGTTGAATTAATAAATATCTAAGGAGCACCATTTCTTCCTAACCTCTAAGTGCTTTTCTACTTACTGTCCTTGGTCATCCCATTCCTTGGCTATTGCAATAGCCTTGAGTTAAATAACTTGAATTAGACAGTTGTTGACTTAAGGCTTTTTACTGTAATATTAGTATTACAGTTTAAAAATATGATTTTCATTTATATTTAAGACTGAACCATAAATGCATAATCGTTACCTATTATTGCTTCCAGTGGCCTCAAAAACTGTTTTCCAAAGGTGTTTCCCTCCAGCCTGTTTTTTAAAAAACTACCATTACCATGCATCCCAAAGGTTTCTAATTACTGCATGGACTGCTGTATCTACTGTAATTCACTGACAATGTAAGGATTGGATCCAAATGGAAGTCTGATGTCTTAATCTTTATGTATTTCCCAGAAGCAGTAGAAATAGTGAACAGTTTAGATGAAACAAAAGTTTTTATTTTGGAAATGTTAAGAGTGTGGTACAGAGAATTGCTTTTGAGCATCTTGGTTAGTCCTCTTGTGATTATAGAATCAGGATTATTCCATAACAGAACAGTTGCTGGGTAGGCCTCTCAAAGAGCCCAATCTCTTGTATAGGAGCTCGTGGAGGATTACAGATATACAGCTGATGATAAACTCATGCCCAAAGCTTATAGATTAGTTGTCTGTAAGCTAGCACTTTTAGTTTTGACGTTATTGTTGTTTTTATTTTGGGAAGATACAGGTGATTTCTTTTTATAATATAATTTTTATAAATTATAAATTTATAATTTCTTTTTATAATTTATAATCCATTAACTTTTAAAGATTACCTATAGACAATTTTCTTTTCTTTTTTTTAAGATTTTATTTATTTGACAGAGAGACACAGTGAGAAGGGGAAGCAGGGGAAGTAGGAGAGGGAGAAGTAGGCTTCCTGCCAAGCAGGGAGCCTGATGTGGGGCTCAATCCCAGGATCATGGAATCCTGACCTGAGCCAAATCCTGATCCTGGAATCCCAACAACTGAGCCACGTAGGCGCCCCAACAATTTTCTTATCAAGACAAATTTTTGAAATTGTAGGGCAGCAACATCTTAGTATAATTAGAAAACTAAAAGTCTTTATTGGCAAAATATAAATATAGGAAGGTCTAGAAAAGTGGTTCTCAATTGTTTTTTTTTGGTTTGAGTACCCCTTTTATAATCTAAAAAATTGAGGATCTCAAAGAGGTATTTACTAATATTTACTGTATTAGAATAAAGTTAAGAAATTTAAAAATATTTAATTCCTTTAAAAATAATAAAATGTTACATGTTAGCATCGTTTTTTTTTTAAAGATTTATTTATCTATTTGAGAGGGAAAGTGTGTGTGTGTGTGTGTGTGTGTGTGTGTAGGGAGGGGGAGAGGGAGAGAGAGAATCCTCAAGCAGACTGCTGCTGAGTGTATAGCCTGACAAGAAGCTTGATCCCAGGACCCTTAGATCAGGACCTGAGCCATAGTCAAGAATTGGCTGCTTAACCAACTGAGCCATCCAGGCACCCCTAATATAATTTATTTTAATGAAAAAATAACTATATATATATATATTTAAAGGTTTTATTTATTTGACAGAGAGAGAGAGAGAGATCACAAGTAGGCAGAGAGGCAGGCAGAGAGAGAGAGGGGAAGAAGCAGGTTCCCTGTGGAGCAGAGAGCCCTAAACGGGGCTCAATCCCAGGACTCTGGGATCATGACCTGAGCCGAAGGCGGAGGCTTTAACCCGCTGAGCCACCCAGGTGCCCCCCAAAATAACTATATTAAAAGGAAACAAGTTGAGTGCCTGGGTGGATCAGTCAATTGGTCATCTGTCTTAGGCTAGGGTCCTGATGACAGGACCCTGAGTGGGGCTCTTTGCTCAGTGGGGAGCCTGCTTACCCTTTTCCTCCATCTGCTGCTCCCCCTGCTTGTGCTATCTCTCTCTCTGTCAAATGAATAAATAAAATCTTAAAAAAGGAATCAAATGACGAGAGTGGCATTGTTTTACATTTTTGCAAATAACTTTAATGTCTGGCATTTTAGTTTTTAATATCTGGCTTAATAGGAAATGTCTAAATTCTCATGTCTGGGGTGCCTGGGTGGCTCAGTTGGTTAAGTGTCTGCTTTAGACTCAGATCATGATGCCAGGGTCCTGGGATCAAGCCCTGCATCTAGCTCAGCGGAGAGCCTATTTCTCCTCTCCTTCAGCCTGCCGCCCTGCATACTTGTGCGCTCTCTCTATCTTCCTGTCGAATAAATAAATAAAATCTTAAAAAAAAAAAAAAGTCTGCCTTTGGCTCAGGTCATGATCTGGAGTGCTGGGCTGAAGTCCCACTTCGGGCTGCCTACTCTGCTCACTGGGGGCGTTGTCTTCTCTCTCTGTCCTTCACCTTTCACCCTGTGCCTGCACTCATGTGTTCCCTCTCTCAAATAAATAAATAAATAAATAAATATATTTTTAAAAGATTTTATTTATTTATAACAGAGAGAGATAGCTAAAGAGGGAACACAAGCACTGGGGAGTTGGAGAGGGAAAAGCAGGCTCCCTGCTGAGCAGGGAACATGACAGGTGGCTTAATCCCAGGATGCTGGGATCACAATATGAGCTGAAGGTAGATGCTGAAGGACTGAGCCACCCAGGCACCCCAATAAATAAAATCTTAAAAAAAAAAAAAAAATCCCGTGTCTGCTCATTCAGTCTCTTTGAGATACCACAGGTCTTAACCACTGGAAAACTCCACTGTACAGATGTGAGAGAATGAGAGTGCAAAAGGCAAATAATGTCTTAGTAATACTATGAAACTTTTTGATACCTTGGATCTTCTGAAAGGCTCTTGGGGATATACAGGGGTCTCTGGACTACACTTTGAAAACTACTAGTCTAGAAGTTACATGGTTTGCAACTACATAGTTTGATGGTCAATCTAGGAAACTATTTTCTGACTTTTTTGAATACAGATGAACAGATTGTTTCAGGAAACTTACTTGCTTACTCTGGCATACTTGGTATTTTCATCGTTTAGATTAAGTAACATTCTGGTAGAGAACTAGCACACTGGCTGGCTCTGTGGTTGAGGAAAATATTTGCTGAGAAACACACTAAAGAAATAGGTCACCTGCCACTATGTGGTCCTTACTGTTAGCAGGTTGGGCATTCTACTGTAGTTGAATTTTTGTCTGTAACTGAACATTTGATGGGTTATTATATAAATGCTTCTCCTGTGTGTGGTAAGATATTTCTTTTATGAGCTTAGTGTCATTTTTAAAATGATATTGTAGTGTGGGACAAATGTTAATATAATCAAATGATGTAAAAGCCATGCCAAATTTGTTTGCATTTTCTTATTGAAAAAGATTAGTCATTGCTTTCATTTAACATATTATAGTTTAGAGTATACTCAGCTATATTTCATTAGAAGTATGATAATTCTCCCTTTGATAATGCTTTTAAAATTCATTCTCCTTGTTTTCATGCTGAATACCTTTATATTTTTCTTAGAATATAGAAAAGATTGGACATGTTTATTTAAGAAGGTAGGTAGAAAAATAACTACAAGTATAATTATGTGATAGAATTTTATTGGTATTAAAGGGGGATGCAGTGTGAGTGAAATAGAAAGAACACAGGCTTTGGAAACATGATAAGGCTTCCAAACCTAGCTTTACTTCTTACCATTACCAAGGTTATATGGCTAGGACTTAACCTCTTTCTGCATAGAGAAGTAGGATGCCAGTGCTCTTTTATAAAATTGATTTAATACTCTGCCTTTCAGAATTGTTCTGGGGATTAGATGTACTGCATCAATATCTAACACAGTCTTTGGTACATGGTATGGACCCAATTCATTGTAGCTTATATCTTTTTTTTTTTTGAGTTTATTTTTTTAGTAATCTCTCTGTCCAACATGGGGTTCCATCTCCCATCTCCAAGATCAAGAGTCACATGCTTCTCTGAATGAGCCAGCCAGGAGCCACAGTTGTAGCTTATATCTTCTTTGAGCAGGGAGCCCGGCGGGGGGGTGGGGGGGGCGGGTGTGCAGAGGGGACAGGGAGCCCTACACCCGGCTCAATCCCAGGACTCTGGGATCATGACCCAAGCAGAAGGCAGATCGGTTAACAACTGAGCCACCCAGGCACCCGTGTAGCTTATATCTTACAGCATGTTGTTAACATGTAGTTATCCCAAGTCTACCTCTTGGAATACTCTTGAGCAGTCAAAACCTTTTGAATTATCTTGCTCCATTTTTTCCCCCCTTCATCCCTGACATTTAAACTGGGGTCATTTTGTTTTTGGAAGAGTTCTTTTGTTTTTGTTTTTGAGTGAGTTCTTTAGGGCCTCTTCTAATTACAGCATCTCATGAGTCTATGGAAATGTCACTCCAAGTATCCTTTCTTTTCAGTTTCTATTGTCCTTGTTTAGTTCCTCATCCCACACATTTAAAATGATTTATAATGAAGGTAATAGTTACTAACATTTGTTGAATGTATAGACCAAGCACTATGTTAAATGTTTTTACACGTACTATTACTGTTTGCCACACGACAACTTTATAAAATAGGCACTATTATTACCTCACTTTACAGACAGGAAACTGAGACTTAGATGTGTTTAATAACTTACTCAGTGCCTCACATCTAGCAAGTGGCAGAGCTGGTCTGTCTTGCTAATGCCTTGGTTCTTAACCAGTAAGCACTTCCTAACTGGTTGCTGGGTTTCTACTTTCTTCTTCTCCTCCCCCATAAATTTATCCAGAATTCTTCAGCCACGTTAATCCTGCTCAAATGTTATTTTGAAATAATTTTTGAAATAATACAAGGAAATAATCAGCGCTATCCATTTCTTTTAAGCAGAAGCCATATTCTTAAACTAGGCATACATGATCTTTAGCACCAGTTTTCCAACTTAATTATTAATCCTCTATTCTTCTTCTTATTTTTTTTTTGTTAAAGTAAACTCTACCCTCAGTGTGGGGTTCAATCTCACAACCCTGAGATTAAGAGTCACCTGATTTACTGACTGAGCCTGCCAGGTTTTCCTCTCACCCCACCCCCTGCCTGCCCCATTCTCATTTTTACTTTTAGCCCAGTTCCTTGGCCTCCACTGCATACCCTTTCTTATTTCCATCGCCAACCTTTTGCTTATGCTGCTGCTTATTAGTTAGATTAAGCATTATGCCCATCCCACCCCCATCTTCAAATTTGGATCCTTTGCAGGTCCCCTTTCTTTCTTTTCTTCCTCCAAAAATTATAGAATTGAGGGGCGCCTGGGTGGCTCAGTCAGTTAAGTGTCTGCCTTCAGCTCAGGTCATGATCTCAGGGTCCTGCAATGGAGCCCCGCATCAAGCTCCCTGCTCTGCGGGAAGCCTGCTTCTCCCTCTTCCACTCCCACTGCTTGTGTTCCTTCTCTTGTTGTCTCTGTCAAGTAAATAAATAAAATCTTGAAAAAAAATTATAGCACTGAATCCCACAATTACCTAGGACTATGGTCTATTGTTTTGATACAAAATCATGTTATGTTATGACATTTAATTATTTTGTGAATATAATTTGTCTCCCCAATACAAGATCAGTTTCTTGAGATCAAGCTATGTATTTCTTTCTTTTTTTGCTTGAAATACCCTGTTCTCCAATATTTTGTTAAAGTATTAGGCCTGTGGACCCAACCAGTTTCATTTTGTGACTTAAGTTTTAAGTTTGCCTACTGCTTTCCCACCTAGGGCTAGTGCGCTCCTGCTCTCTCTCTCTCTGACAAATAAATAAATAAATATATGAATAAATTCTTTAAAAAAAAAGATTTTATTTATTTGACAGCGAATAAACCCAGGGAACATCAGAGGATGAGGGAGAAGCAGACTTCTACTGACTAAGGAACGCAATGCAGGGCTGTGTCCCAGGACCCTGGGATCATGACTTGAGGTGAAGGCAGATGGTTAACCAACTGAGCCACCCAGGCACTCCAGGATAATTTATTCTAAAAAGGGAAATAATGAAAAAGTACAATCCTTAATGTTGTTAGCAAAATGTTTTTGAGTTTGAATTAAAATTATTTTTGAAATTTTGAAGAATTAGAAGTGAGTAGTAAACTTTTTAATAAGTTTGTTAGGCTAGTTGTACACAGCATGTGCCAAATGTAGATTTAAATTACCCAATGTGTTACTATACCAAATAAATTTAGAAGGTGTGGGACTTGATTTGGGATAACAAGGTAAGGTCAGCCATGTAGCCTCATAAGATTAGTTTCCAAATTGTTTGTTGATACATATGATATATTTGTTGATCTTTGTGAATATTTATAAATTAATATAAAGTAATAGGGTTTGGTTTTTTTTTTAAGTATTAATGAGGCAGTAGGCTAGGTCCAGCCTGCTACATTTTGCCATTTTGCATGTGTCTTGTCAATATAAAAATTGCCCTGTGTCCTGTGAATAGAAGCAACACAAAGCTAAAGTCAATACCATGATGTCCTACCATCCACCTTTTCCAACCTTGGACTTCTGTTTGTGGGACAGATTGCTTACCCTTGTTTAAGGGTATAGGGCAACAAATCCAGAACTTGTGGCTATGTCATCTTAAATACTTCATAGTTTTTGTTTTTAAACTTAAGAAAAAGTAATTTCAATCATGAATCAAAATTTAAAATTTGTGTATAAATTGTTTTAGAGAACAGCTTATTGAAATGAACTGTTTGTGCTTGGAAAATGACACTTTGGAGTTTATTCTTTCATGTGTACTATTCTTTTTAACTTTCTTGTTCTGCAAAGACAGTATAATATTCATATTGAATTTCTAATATGCATTTGTGGAATTAAGCACAAACCTTTTTTTCTTTTTCTTTAAAGACTTTATTTTTAGGTAATCTCTATACTCAATGTGGGGCTCTAACTCACAGCCCCCAAATCAAGAGTTGCATACTCCACAACTGAGCCATCCAGGCATGCCAACCATAGACTCTTTTTGAGATTAGTTCTGGGAGATGTTTCATAAAAAAATAGTATATTGTCAACTACAAGCATCAGGAATCTAATTTAAAATGGATTAAGAAGTAAAAAATTTTGTCTTTTCATATGAGCAGCTTCAGGTGTTGGTTGATTACATCAGTTCAACAATGTCAGTAAAATCTTTTCTTTCCACGATTCAATTTTGCTCTCCTTGGAATTGGCTTTATCCACAGGCTAGTAGCAAAATGGTATAGTGATTCCAGGTGTCCTATCTGTACAGAAGAACTTTTTTTTTTTTGTAAATAGAATTGACAAGAAATTTTTAGAATTATTCAAGTGTAGTTATATACTATCTATTATATGTATATACTATATAATATCATATTGGTTTCAGGTGTACAGTATAGTGATTCAACAATTCTATATACCTACACAAGAACTTCTAAAAGAAGAAAGATCTCTCTTCCTTTGCCTCTTTTTAGAGAGAAGAAATGACCTCTAAAAACGCCTAGCAGACTTCTTTCACACCTTTTTGGCCAGATTTGAGTCCTGTACTCATTCCTACCTCAATCACTAGTGGCTACCCTTGAACTAACCATGGCCATGCCTGAATTTGGGAGTGGTAATAACTTCCCCTGAGGCCTTGTATTGGGGAGGGATTCTGTCAGGAAGGAACACAGAGGGGATGAATGCTAGCAAGGTGGATCATCAATAGTGGCTGAAAAGTAATTTGGAGAACTATACTGCCTTGCAGAGTTCTTTGTGTTTGTAAATAGAATCAGCATTTTTTTCCCTTTTTCAAAACTGTAATCTAGTTGTTGGAAACAGGTTTCCTTATTCTAAGTGGGAATTCACAGGGTCACATAGTGTTGAGAGTTAATGTAAGACAGGCCTTTTTGGGGCACCTGGGTAGCTCACTTAGTGAAGTGGTCACGCTTGATTTTAGCTTGGGTCATGATCTTGGGGTCCTGGGATGGAGTCCCACATTGGGCTCCATGCTCAGCAGGGCAGGGCAGGGCAGTGTCTGCTTGAGGATTCTCTCTCTTCCTCTCCTCCTTCCTCTGCACGTTTCCTCTCTCTCCAAAACAAATAATATATATTTAAAAAAAGCCTTCTTGGGACCCCTGGGTGGCTCAGTTGGTAGGACGACTGCTTTCAGCTCGGGTCATGATCCTGGAGTCCCAGGATTGAGTCCCACTTCGGGCTCCCACCTCCACGGGGAGTCTGCTTCTCCCTCTGACCTTCTCGCTCATGCTCTCTCTCACTGCCTCTCTCTCAAATAAATAAATAAAATCTTTAAAAATAAATAAATAAAAAATAAAAAAAGCCTTCTTGTCAGTTGCTTACTAGAAGATGAGGAAGCTAACTTCTCTGGTTGACAGTTTCCTTGTTTGAGGCATGCAGATATTGGGAATAGAGTATGTTAGTGCATCAATTAAATGAGTATGAGAGAGCATTTAGCCAAACCATAAATTCCATATTCCAAAATTTAGTAAATGAAGTAATAAGCTTGAGACCTGTGTCATGTATTACGATTTGAATGACTAGTCTTAAAAATTAGGACACTACTTTAAAGTAACCTATAGGTCATGTCTTTCAATTAAGATGTACTGTGTAGGGGTGCCTGGGTGGCTCAGTGGGTTGGGCCGCTGCCTTAGGCCCGGGTCATGATCTCAGGGTCCTGGGATCGAGTCCCGTATCGGGCTCTCTGCTCAGCGGGGGGCCTGCTTCCCTCTCTCTCTCTGCCTGCCTCTCCATCTACTTGTGATTTCTCTCTGTCAAATAAATATATAAAATCTTAAAAAAAAAAAAGATGTACTGTGTAGCTAAGTATTGACTTTTCAGTATAAATTGTATAGTGGGGTGGATAAGAGATGTCTTCGGAATCAGAGTGCCTGAGTTTAGATTGTGTCTCTGCCATTTTCTAGTTTATGTCCTTGGGAAACTTAATTATATTTTCTGTGTTTTGGTTTCTTCACCCCAAAATTAGGGCTGATACTGGTCCCCTACTTCAATGGGATTATTGTGAGGATTTAGTAAATTCGTAACTGTAAAATACTTAACATAGTACCTGGAACATATTAAGTGCCCATAAATGTTTTTGTTCATGTATTCATGTTTTTCAACAAATATTTGATGGCCAGGCACTGCTCTGGCCAGGCACAGAACAGGAAAACTTGATATATTCATGGAGTGTTTTAAGGAAGGGGAGAAAGTAGAGAATAAATAAATTTATGGGGTACTTGGGTAGCTCACTTGGTTAAGTATCTGACTTCAGCTCAGGTCATAATCTCAGGTTTTGGGATTAAGCCCTGAATCGGGCTCCCCACTCAATCTCTCAAATAAAATCTTTTTAAAGAATCATAACATACAAAAAAAAAATCATAACATGCTATTTAGGGGCACCTTGGTGGCTCAGTCAGTTAAGGGGCTGCCTTTGGCTCAGGTCATGATCCCAGAGTCCTAGGATCAAGCCTCATCTGGGACTCTCTGCTTAGTGGTAGTCTGTTTCTTCCTCTCTCTCTGCCGCTCCCTGTGCTTGTACTCTCTCTCAGATCCAGAGCTTGTGGCTATGTCATGTTAAATACTTTATAGTTTTTGTTTTTAAACTTAAGAACAAGTAAATTCAATCATGAATCAAAATTTTAAAATTTGTGTATAAATTGTTTTGGAGAACAGGGTTGGGGGCACTATTTTTACTTTTTTTTAAAGTTCTAATTTAAATTTGTTAACATACAGTATAATATTAGTTTCAGGTGTACAGTGGTGATCGAACATTTCCATACAACACTCGGCACTCATCACAAGTGTCCTCCTTAATCCCCGTCACCTACTTAACTCATCCTCCTGCCCACCTCCCCACTAGAAACCCATCAGTTTGTTCTCCATAGTTAGGAGTTTGTTTCTTGGTTTGGTTCTCTTTTTATCCATTTGCTTGTTTTGTTTCTTAAATTCCACATGAATGAAATCTTATGGTGTTTGTCTTTCTCTGACTGCCTTATTTTGTTTAGCATAATACACTCTAGCTTCGTCATGTTGCACATGGCAAGATTTTATCTTTTTTTATGGTTGAGTGACAGCCCATCGTGTGTGTGTGTATGTGTGTGTGTATTTGTGTATCACATCTTCTTTAGCCATTCATCAATCGGTGGACACTTGGGCTGATTCTATAATTTGGCTATTGTAGATAATGATGCTATAAACATTGGGGGGCATGTATTGCTTTGACTTAGTATCTTTCTATTCTTTGGGTATATATGTAACCATGCAATTGCTGGATTTTAAGGTAGTTCTATTTTTAACTTCTTGAGGAAACTCCATACTCTTTTCCACAGTGGCCGTATCAGTTTGCATTCCCATTTCCCATAACCCTTTCTCCACATCCTCATCAACACCTGTTGTTTGTTGTGTTGTTGATTTTCGCCATTCTTTTTTTTTTTTTTTTTAAGATTTTATTTATTTATTTGACAGAGAGAAGGAGCACAAATAGGTAAAGTGGCAGACGGAGAAAGAGGGAGAAGGACAAGCAGGCTCCCCACTGATCAGGGAGCTCAGTGGGGGCTTGATCCCAGGAACCCAGATGCTTAACTGATTGAGCCACCCAGGTGCCCTGATTTTAGCCATTCTGACAGGTATGAGGTGATATCTCATCATAGTTTTGATTTGTATTTCTGTGGTGTTCAGTGAAAGACATTCCATGCTCCTGGATTAGAAGGACAGATACTGTTAAAGTGTCTCTACTACCCACAGCAATCTATACATTCAGTGCAATCCCTGTCAAAATACCAACAGCATTTTTCACAGAACTGGAACAAACAATTCTAAAGTTTGTATGGAAGCACAAAAGACCCCAAATAGCCAAAGCAACCTGGAAAAAGAAAAGCAAAGCTGGAGGCATCACAATTCTGGACTTCAAGTTATATTACAAAGCTGTAGAGATCAAAACAGTATGGTACTGGCACAAAAACAGACACACAGAGTAATGGAACAGAATAGAAAACCTAGAAATGAACCCACAACTATATGGTCAGTTAGTCTTCAACAAAGCAGGAAAGAATATCCCATGGGAAAAGGACAGTCTGTTCAACAAATGGTTGGGAAAACTGGAGAGCAACATGCAAAACAATTAGACTGGATCACTTACGTCATACGCAAAAGTAAATTCAAAATGGATTAAAGACCTCAGTGTGAGACCTGAAACCATAAAAATCCTAGAGGAGAACACAGGCAGTTAACTTCTTTGCCATCAGCCGTAGCAACTTCTTTCTAGGCATGCCTCTGAGGCAAGGGAACCAAAAGCAAAAAATAAACTATTGGGACTATATCAAAATAAAAAGCTCCTGCACAAATATAAATAGCTTCACAAAATGAAAAGCTTCAATAAAATACGAAGGAAACAACAACACTAAAAGGCAACTTACTGAATGGGAGAAGATATTTGCAAATGACACATCTGGAAAAGCATTCATATCTAAAATATCAAACAATCCAATCAAAAAGCAGGCAGAAGAACAGACATTTCTCTAAGGAAGATATCCAGATGGCCAACAGACACATGGAAAGATGTTCATTATCACTGATCATCGGGAAAGGCAAATCAAAACTATGCTGAGATACCACCTCACACCTGTCAGAATGGCTGAAATCAACAACATAAGGAGTACTACTTTTTTTTTTTAAGATTTTATTTATTTGACAAGAGACACAGTGAGAGGGAACATAAGCAGGGGGAATGGGAGTGGGAGAGGGAGAAGCAGGCTTCCCGCTGAGGAGGGAGCCTGATGTGGGGCTGCATCGGAGGACCCCAGGATCATGACCTGAGCGGAAGGCAGATGCTTAACGACCAGCCACCCAGGCGCCCAAGGATTACTGTTTTAAATAGGAAGACAGTGAGGGCCTGACTTAAAGGAAATGAGGGAGCAAGGCATAGATCTTTGAGAAGTGTGAGGGTGGGCCAATGTGCCAGGTGGAGGGAATACCAGATAGCTTACTATGAGGCAGGAGCATCTCTGTCTTGTGTTCAAGGATTATCTGGGAGGCCAGGTTGGCTGGAGTGGAATAAGGTGAAAGTAATGAAGAGATAAGTAGGGGCCCCTGGCTGACTCAGTCAGACGAGCATGTGACTCTTGATCTTGGGATCATGAGTTCAAGCCCTTGTTGGGTGTAGAGATTACTTACATTAAAATTTAAAAAATATGATATTTATTTTTATTTTTTGTTTCAAGATTTTTATTTATTTATTTATTTGACAGACAGAGATCACAAGTAGGCAGAGAGGAGGCAGAGAGAGAAGGAGGCTCCCTGCTGAGCAGAGAGCCCAATGCGGGGCTCGATCCTAGGACCCTGAGATCATGACCTGAGCTGAAGGCAGAGGCTTCAACCCACTGAGCCACTTAGGCGCCCCTGATATTTATTTTTTAAAAATGAAAACAAGTATTGTGGATGGTCGGGAAGACCATATAGGACATTGTAAGAACTTGGCTTTTAAAACTCGACCAAGATGAGATGCCATCCAAGAGTATTAAACAGTGACATATTATGATCCCTGGCTTAAAATTATCATTTGGGCTGCTGGGGGAGAATAGGAAAAGGTGGAAGTGGAGAAAATGGTTAGGAGGCTATTGCAGTAAACAAGCTGAGGGATGATGGTGTCTTGGACAAGGGTGAAAGCTCCAAAGGTAGAGAAAAGTGATTGGATTCTGAATATTATTATTATATATAATAACTATTTTATAATTTCTTAGCTTCATGTTTCTCTATATGCTTTAATAATTAAAAGATTTAACTTTAAAATAATGCTGAACCATTTATATATATATATTTTAAAGGATTTTATTTATTTGACAGAGAGGGAGAGAGATCACAAGTAGGCAGAGAGACAGGCAGAAAGGGGTAAGCAGGCTCCCTGCTGAGCAGAGAGCATGATGTGGGGCTCGATCCCAGGACCCTGAGATTAGAGGTTTAACCTCTAAAGTTTAGAATAATTAAAATATGCTAAAGTTCAGAATAATTTATGTGATTTTGATTATTAATTTAATTCTTAAATGCTTGAGTATAGAGAATGCTGTAAAATAGGGAAGTGTTGCTCACTGTTTAGGAGCTCTAGACTCAAATTGCTTGGATTTCCAATTCTAGCCCTGTCTGTTTATAGTTTGTGACCCTGGACAGTTTACTAATCTGTATAACAGGGAGAAGAATATGAACCCCGATGTAGGGCTGTTGTGAGAATTAGTACATGTAAGACGCTTAGAGCAGGTATCTGTTGTTTTATTATTATTTTCATTATTATTGACCTGAGATGCTTTGTGATATATCTTCTCTCTTCCATTCAGAGGACGCACCAGCCTAACATTTTCAGTTAGATTGAAAAGTAATTTAAATCTTTATTCCAGCCTCTCAAAAACACCAAGGGGGGTAATATTCATACCATACCGTAATACTACTTAAAATCTGATTTTTCCATTTTTGATCAGTGTCTTTGCATGGTTAATCCCAAACTTCCTTTTCTTTTTCAAAACTTTCCAAATTCATAATAATTTGAATGGTCTCATTCTTTTTGTCTTTTCCTCTCTTTCTCAGATTTATTCTTCCTTTTCCAGGAATATCCGTATCTATTTATTTTATTTTTTATTTTTTTAGGTTATCCGTCTCTCTTTAAACTCTCTCCTTTTCCTGAGTCATTGCTCTGATTTGTATAATAAGGGTCAGGAACCAAGGGAGTAAAGAAAGGAAGTTATGAATGCTCACACAACAACGTTTTTGGTTTTGTCACAACTTAGCTGCTGTAGAGGATATAATATGTTTTGTCTTTTAGAAAGAAGTCTACTCTAGCTTTTTTTTTTTTTTTTAAGATTTTATTTATTTATTTGACAGATCACAAGCAGGCAGAGAGGCAGGCAGAGAGAGAGAGAAGGAAGCAGGCTCCCCGCTGAGCAGAGAGCCTGATGCGGGGCTCGATCCCAGGACCCTGGGATCATGACCCAAGCCAAAGGCAGTGGCTTAACCCACTGAGCCACCCAGGTGCCCCAGAAGTCTACTTAGCTTTAAAAACATTATTAGGTGGTATAGACCATTGCAGGACATTAATTATGGACTTGGGTTTAGTTTTTTCTCCTGTCATAAACCATAACACTGACCCAGACCTCTCTTTTGTTTACTAAGGATCAACCATGGGCATTTAGAATAGAGTTGCTGGATAAAATACATGCAGTGTCCCATGAAATATTTGTGATGTACTAATACTGAAAAATTGTTAATTTGAAGTTCAAATTTCACTGGCTGTCCTATATTTTTATTTGCTAAATCTGGCAACCCTAATTTAGAGAGAAGGCGGACAGTTGACTAGATAGTATTTCCCAGTATACCTTCCCTGTGGTGTTTAGCGATAGATGTGTAACTTGATATAGTGGCTATTAGTATACTTTTAGTTTCCATGACAAAAAGTCCAACTGAAATTGGTTTAAACAAAGAGAATTTATAGTTTCATATAATTGAGATGTCCAGAGGGAATAAGGGCGCCTGACGTAGTTTGATCAAGACTATCAGGCTTTGGCCCTATTTTTCTTGGCTCTCCTATCTATCAGTTTCTTTCTCAGGGAGGCTTCCTTGGTTTTTAGTAAAAGATAACTGCCTTTGGCTGCTGAGATTACATGTTTCCTAATATCTGGGGGAGAAAAAGGATGCTTCCCACAAACAAAACACAAAAATCCTGAGCTTGACATTAGACTATTCCAGGTTCCAAAGGATCACTCTTAAAAATCTTAAAATCTGAACTATTAATTACAGCTTTCTGTCTAGACCAGTGACTCTTGAACTTGAGCATATATCATAACCACCTGGAGGACTTGTTAAAACAGATGCCAAACCCAACCCCCAGATTTCTGATTTTAGTAGGTTTGGGGCTGGGTTCTAAGAATTTGTAGTTGAAACAGGTTTCCAGATGTTCTTGATTTGTTGGTCTGCGAACATTTTGAGAACCACAGCTGTGTCAAATCAGAGCCTGCTCCTGGAGTTGGGGAAAGGGTCAGTCCCACACAAATACCTTACCAGTGTGTGGAAGGAACAAGACACTTAAAAAAAAACCAGAACAGGGGCACCTGGGTGACTCAGTGGGTTAAGCCACTGCCTTCGGCTCAGGTCATGATCTCAGGGTCCTGGGATCGAGCCCCGCATCGGGCTCTCTGCTCAGCGGGGGGCCTGTGCTTCCCTTCCTCTCCCTCTGCCTGCCTCTCTGCCTACCTGTGATCTCTCTCTGTCAAATAAATAAAATCTTTAAAAAAAAAAAAAAACAACCAGAGCAGATTTATTTATTTATTTGAGAGAGAGAGAAAGAGCAAGCAGGAGCGTGGGAAGGGGCAGAAGGAGAGAGAGAAAGAATCTCAAGCAGACTCCTCCCTGAGCACAGAGCCTGATACAGGGCTTGATCTCATGACCCTGAGATCATGACCTGAGCTGAAATCAAGAGTTGGATGCTTAACCAACTCAGGTACTCAGGTGCCCTGGAACAAAATACGTTTTGAGGAAATAATTACAATGTCCACTAAGGAGAGGATTGCTATTTTTAATCTGCCCAGCCCTCCTGCCCTCTTATTTGGGTAACAGCTTCCTATTGTTTTCTTAACTACTCATTTCTCATTTGTAATCAATGTGGCTTGGGTAGAATTGATTTAACCCACTGGCTTTAATGGTGGGCACAAGACCCTGCCTGGTCATTAAGCTTATTGCATTCACCTGTCCTCAGTGATTAGCTCAAGAATTAATAGGGCAGCCATCTTTGTAAACAGTCAGTGCACATTACTATACATTACTATTTACTGTCCTGGCTGTTGATATAAAGATGGCATAATTCCTGTCTTTAAGAAGCTCGGACTGTGGTGAATACCAACATGTAAACAAATACGTGTAGTATTTCTCTTTATAACTCCTTTCTCCTGGCTTCCATCTAATACACATTTCCATTATATACTTCATTACTTCCTTTGTAATCCTTAACCACGTTTATTATCAGTTGTTTAGTGTCTTTGGTCCTCATTAGATTATAAATTCCATCAGGATAAGGGCTATAATTTCCTGCTGGATTTCCAGTATTTAGCACTTTCTGTGGCACATAGAGGTGCTCAGTAAATGTGGGTTGAGTGAATGTTTTAACTGTCCTAATAGAAAAATACGGAAACAGAAGAGGGAATGATTGGTTTACTGGTGGAGTAGTGGAG
The DNA here is from genome assembly GCF_011764305.1 of Mustela putorius furo. Lineage (NCBI taxonomy): Eukaryota > Metazoa > Chordata > Mammalia > Carnivora > Mustelidae > Mustela > Mustela putorius. The sequence continues at coordinate 35,972,191 of NW_025422005.1, read as the reverse complement.
ATATAACAGCCTGGATAAATGCATAGGATTGTTAAAACACTTTGGTATATTTTGGGAACTGTAAGTAATTCAGTTTTGTTGAAACATAATGTAATAGGTGAGAAGTGGTGGCAGATGAATCTGGAGAGATAGGTGAGGGCCAAATCCTGAAGATCCCTGAATGCTACCCTACAGGTTGGGGAGCGATTGCCTGGTTTCAAGTACGAAAAAATATATTAGCAGCAAAGTGATAAATGGATCAGAGGGGAGTGAGATTAAAGATGTGAAACTGGTTAGGAGGTTATTTCAGAACAGATGGAAGATGTTATGAAAGCCTAAGGTGAAAAAGAAAAATATGGAAGAAGCGGGGAGATGGAGACTTGGTGTAGAGTTCATTTTCATGTGGACTCATGGAGATTTCCACTGTATTGTACTAGCCACTCTTTTATTTATTTATTTTTTTTGAGAGAGAGCACAAGTGGGAGTAGAGTGGAGTGGTGCAGAGGGAGAGAGAGAAGCAGACTCCTCGCCAAGAAGGGGGCCTGACACGGGGCTCAGTCCCAGGACCCTGGGGATCATGACCTGAGCCAAAGGCAGACTCTTAACCAACTGAGCCAGGCAGGCACCCCACTATTAACTACTACTAACTAGTGATCCCTAGTTCTGCATCCACATCCACATAATATTTGTAATTGGAGATTGTATTTTTATTTCATTTTCTAGTTAAAAAAAGAGATTTCCCATCCCAAAGCCTAATATAAGGTAGTAGCAGTGAGAATAAATAGAATTGTCTAAAAAGTAGAATTGATGGAACTTAGAGACTATCCTGAGAAAAATGAGAGAATCTAGGATGACTTTTAGTTTTCTGGCATAGGAGATGGTGGTGCTGTAAACCAGTAGACACAGTTTAAGAAAGAATAATGGGTTTGGATCATATGGCTTCTTAGATCCAAATGAGGCAGAGGTGAAATGGAAAATGTTTTCTCCTTTTGGAGGAGTTGTTTTTCTCGTAGGCTTTATTGGGGAAGGAAAAGAGAACAGCTTTTACTGCTTCTAGGTTTGAAGCCTAGAGTAGATGGTAGTAAATCAGATACTATTAAGTTCCTAAAAGTGTGGGAGAGATTGCAGTGGGTCCTTGACTACTCCCAGGGTACTAGTTGCCAAGGTCAATTTAAATTTCCAGAAGTGGGGCACCTGGCTGGCTCAGTTGGTAGAGCATGAGACTCTTGATCTTGGGGTCATAAGTTTGAGCCTCACATTGGGGATAGAGTTGTCTAAGAAAAAAATTCCAGATGTTTAATTTGCTTCATCTTATTTAAACAGCTTTTTAAAAGGAAGTGCACATAAACTTTATTTTGTATGTTCTTCTTTTTAAAAGTTTTTATTTAAATTACAGTTTATACACAGTGTAATATTCATTTCAAGTATACAATATAGTGGTTCAGTAGTTTCATGTATCACCCAGTGCTCATCACAGTATTGTATTCCTTAATCTCCATCACCTTAACCCATCCTCCCTCCCCAACCCAACTCCCTTCTGGTACCCATCAATTTGTTCTCTATAGTTAAGAGTCTGTTTCTTGGTTTGCCTTTCTCTCTTCCTCCCTCTATGTTCATTTGTTTTGTTTCTTAAATTCCACATATGAGTCAAATCATAGGGTATTTGTCTTTGACTTACTTAGTATAATACTCTCTAGCTCCATCCATATTGTTGCAAATGGCAAGATTTCATTCTTTTCAATGGCTGAATAATATTCCATTGTATATATATACCACATCTTCATCCATTCATCAGTTGGTGGACACTTGGGCTGATTCCATAATTTTGTTAATACAGTTAAGTCTGCTGTAAACATCAAGAAGCATGAATCCCTTTGAATTAGTATTTTTGTATTGTTTGGGTAAATACCTAATAGTGCAGTTGTTGGATGGAAGGGTAGTTCAATTTTTAACTTTTTGACTTTTTAACTTTTTAACTTTTAACTTGTTTTTCACTCTGGTTGCACCAGTTTGCATTCCCACCAAAAATGCAAAAGGGTTCCCTTTACTCCACATTCTCACCAACACCTGTTGTTTCTTGTGTTGTTGATTTTAGCCATTCTGACAGGTGTGAGGTGATATCTCATCATGGTTTTGATTTGCATTTCCCGGATGATCAGTGATATTGAACATCTTTCCATGTGTCTGTTGGCCATCTGGATATCTTCCTTGGAGAAATGTCTGTTCTTCTGCCTGCTTTTTGATTGGATTGTTTGCTATTTTAGATATGAATGCTTTTCCAGATGTGTCATTTGCAAATATCTTCTCCCATTCAGTAGGTTGCCTTTTAGTGTTGTTGTTTCCTTTGTATTTTTTTGAAGCTTTTCATTTTGTGAAGCTATTTATATTTGTGCAGAAGCTTTTTATTTTGATATAGTCCCAATAGTTTTATTTTTTTTTAATAAACATATAATGTATTTTTATCCCCAGGTCTGTGAATCGCCAGGTTTACACATTTCACAGCACTCATCATAGCACATACCCTCCCCAATGTCCATATCCCCACCACCCTCTCCCGTCACCCCTACCCCCAGCAACCCTTAGTCTGTGTTTTGAGATTGAGTCTTTTATGGTTTGTCTCCCTCTCAATCCCACCTTCTTTCATTTTTTCTTTTCCTACCCCCCAATCCCTCCACATTGCATCTCCACTTCTTCATATCAGGGAGATCATATGATAGTTGTCTTTCTCTGATTGACTTATTTCGTTAAGCATAATACCCTCTAGTTCCATCCACGTCATTGCAAATGGCAAGATTTCATTTCTTTTGATGGCTGCATAGTATTCCATTGTGTATATATACCACATCTTCTTTATCCATTCATCTGTTGATGGACATCTAGGTTCTTTCCATAGTTTGGCTGTTGTGGACATTGCTGCTATAAACATTTGGGTGCACTTGCCCCTTCGGAGCACCATGTTTGTATCTTTAGGGTATATACCCAGTAGTGCAATCGCTGGGTCATAGGGTAGCTCTATTTTCAGTTTTTTGAGGAACCTCCACACGGTTTTCTAGAGTGGTTGCACCAGCTTGCATTCCCACCAACAGTGTAGGAGGGTTCCCCTCTCTCTGCATCCTCGCCAGCACCTGTCATTTCTTGACTTGTTAATTTTAGCCATTCTGACTGGTATGAGGTGGTATCTCATTGTAGTTTTGTTTTGTATTTCCCTCATGCCAGGTGATGTGGAGCACTTTTTCATGTGTCTGTTGGCCATCTGGATGTCTTCTTTGCAGAAATGTCTGTTCATGTCCTCTGCCCATTTCTTGATTGGATTATTTGTTCTTTGGGTGTTGAGTTTGCTAAGCTCTTTATAGATTTTGGATACTAGCCCTTTATTTGATATGTCGTTTGAAAATATCTTCTCCCATTCTGTCAGTTGTCTTTTGGTTTTGTTAACTGTTTCCTTCGCTGTGCAAAAGCTTTTGATCTTGATGAAATCCCAGTAGTTCATTTTTGCCCTTGCTTCTGTTGTCTTTGGCGATGTTCCTAGGAAGAAGTTGCTGCGGTTGAGGTCGAGGAGGTTGCTGCCTGTGTTCTCCTCAAGGACTTTGATGGATTCCTTTCTCACATTGAGGTCCTTCATCCATTTTGAGTCTATTTTCGTGTATGGTGTAAGGAAATAGTCCAATTTCATTTTTCTGCATGTGGCTCTCCAGTTTTCTCAGCATCATTTGTTGAAGATAGTCCCAATAGTTTATTTTTTGCTTTTGGTTCCCTTGCCTCAGAGGCATGCCTAGAAAGAAGTTGCTATGGCTGATGGCAAAGAAGTTAACTGCCTGTGTTCTCCTCTAGGATTTTTATGGTTTCAGGTCCCACACTGAGGTCTTTAATCCATTTTGAATTTACTTTTGTGTATGACGTAAGTGATCCAGTCTAATTGTTTTGCATGTTGCTCTCCAGTTTTCCCAACCATTTGTTGAACAGACTCCTTTTCCCATGGGATATTCTTTCCTGCTTTGTTGAAGACTAACTGACCATATAGTTGTGGGTTAATTTCTAGGTTTTCTATTCTGTTCCATTACTCTGTGTGTCTGTTTTTGTGCCAGTACCATACTGTTTTGATCTCTACAGCTTTGTAATATAACTTGAAGTCCAGAATTGTGATGCCTCCAGCTTTGCTTTTCTTTTTCCAGGTTGCTTTGGCTATTTGGGGTCTTTTGTGCTTCCATACAAACTTTAGAATTGTTTGTTCCAGTTCTGTGAAAAATGCTGTTGGTATTTTGACAGGGATTGCACTGAATGTATAGATTGCTGTGGGTAGTAGAGACACTTTAACAATATCTGTCCTTTCAATCTAGGAGCATGGGATGTCTTTCCATTTTCTTGTGTCATCTTCAGTTTCTTACATGATTGTCTTATAGTTTTCTGAGTATAGATCTTTCATCTTTTTGGTTAGGTATTTTATTGGTTTTGGTGCTCTTGTAAATTGTATTTATTCCTTAATTTCTCTTTCTTCTGCTTCATTATTGGTGTATAGAAATGGAGCAGATTTCTGTAGATTGATTTTGTATCGTGCAACTTTAGAGAATTCATTTATTAGTTGTAGCAGTTTTTTGGTGGAGTCTTACAGATTTTCTATAGAGAGTATCATGTCAACTGCACTAGTGAAAGTTTTACTTCTTCTTCGCCGATTTGGATGCTTTTTATTTCTTTTTGTTTTATGAGTGCTATGGCTAGGACTTTTAGTACTTCATTGAATAAAAGTGGTGAGAATAGACATCTCAGTCTTGTTCCTGACTATGAAGGAAAAGCTCTCAGTTTTTCCCCACTGAGAATGATATTCACTGTGGGTTTTTCATAGATGGCCTTTATTATGTTGAGGTTATGTTCCCTCAAAACCCGCTTTGTTGAAGGTTTTATCATGAAGGGATGCTGTACTTTGTCAATGCTTTTTCTGCATCTATTGAAATGATCATATAGTTTACTTATCCTTTCTTTTATTAATGTGATATATGTATCACATTGATTTGTGAATATGGAACCACCCTTGCAACCTAGGAATAAATTCCACTTGATCATGGTGAATGACTTTTTTAATGTATTATTGGATTTAGTTTGCTAATATTTTGTGGAGAATTTTTGCATCTGTGCTCATCAGAGATATTCACCTATAGTTCTCTTCTTGAGTGGTGGCTTTATCTGCTTTTGGGTAGTGCTGGCCTCAAAGAAGGAATTTGGAAGTTTTTCTTCCTTTTCTATTTTTTGAAATAGTTTGAGAAGAATAGGTAGTAACTCCTTTTAAACATTTGGTAGAATTTACCTGTGAAGCTGTGAAGTCATCTAGTCATGGACTTTAGTTTGTTGGGTGTTTTTTGATTACTGATTCAATTTCTTTGCTGGTTATTGTTCTGTTTATGTTTTCTGTTTTTTCCTGTTTCAGTTTTGGTAATTTATATGTTTCTAGGAATTTATCCATTTCTTCTAGGTTGTCTAATTTGTTGGCATATAGTTTTTCATAATATTCTCTTACAGTTATTTGTATTTCTGTGGTGTTAATTATTTCCCCTGTCTTATTTGTGATTTTATTTATTTGGGCCCTTTCTCTTTTCTTTTTTGATATATCTGGCTAGGGGGTTCATCAATATTGTTAATTTTTTCAAAGAACCTGTTCCTGGTTTCATTGATCTGTTGTTTTTTTAGTTTCTATATTATTTATCTCTGTTCTAATCTTTATTATTTCCTTCCTTCTGCTAGCTTTAGGCATTGCTTATTGTTCTTTTGGGTGTAAGTTTAGGTTTTTTATTTGAGATTTTTCTTCTTTTTTTTTTTTTTTCAAAGATTTTATTTATTTATTTGACAGAGATCACAAGTAGGCAGGGGGAGAGGGGGAAGCAGGCTCTCTGCTGAGCAGAGAGCTTGATGTGGGGCTTGATCCCAGGACCCTGGGATCCTGACCTGAGCCGAAGGCAGAGGCGTTAGCCCACTGAGTCACCCAGGCGCCCGAGATTTTTCTTCTTGAGGTAAGCCTGTATTGCTATATACTTCCTTCTTAGGACCATTTTTGCTGCATTGCAAGTGGGCATAAATTATAACAAAACTGTTATACCCTATGACCCAGCAATTGCAGTACTACTGGGTATTTACCTCAGAAATACAAATGTAGTGATCCTAAGGTGTACCTGCACCCCAATATTTATAGCAGCAATGTCCACAATAGCCAAACTATGGAAAGAGTTCAGATGTCCATTAACAGATGGATGGATAAAGAAGACCTTGTGTATATACATATACAATGAAATATTATGCAGCCATCAACAAAATGAAATCTTGCCATTTGCAATGATGTGGATGGAACTAGAGGGTATTATGCTACGTGAAATAAATCAATCAGAGAAAGACAATTATCATATGATCTCATTGATATGAGGGGTCTAAGAAACAAGACAGAAGATCATAGGTGAAGAGAGGAAAAAATGAAACAAGAGGAAACCAGAGAGATATACCATAAGACACTCCTAATCTTAGGAAACAAACTGAGGGTTCCTAGAGGAGAGGGTGATGGGGAGATGAAGTGGCTGATGGACATTGGAGAGGGTATGTGTTGTGGTGAGCGCTTTATGTTGTAAAAAGACTGATGAATTACTGAGCTGTAACCCTTAAACAAGTAAGATATTATATGTTAATAATTTTGAAATATTAAAAATGTTAATTTTTTGAAAATTTTAAAAAAATGTTAAGATTCATGAGTTAGGTTCAGTATTGGTGAAAATGTGATTGCTATAGCCATTTTGGAAAGTTTGGCAGTAATAATTGGTCAGATTCCTCTTTTGGTAATCTGTAGAAATGAAAGTATCAACATGAAAAGTATGTTGTTTTTAATGGGAAAAATTGGAAATACCCTGAATGTCCATCAATAGTGGGCATGGATATAGAATGTAATGTACTTATATTGAGGAATATTATGCAACCTTAAGAGAATGAGTTAAATCTGTATATTTTGACCTAGAAGGATATCTGAGAGGTTGTAGATTAAGACAAGCAAGTTATAAAGAAATGTGTGTAATATTTTTTATAAAATAAAGATGTAAATATGTAGGTTTTTTTTTTTTTTTTAGGATTATATGAAAATGGAGAAAGGTACAAAGGTGTATTTTATTCTAAGTACTCTTCTAATGGCTGGGAATATAGTAGTGAACAAAACCAAGTCCTTGTTTTATGTAGGAGCAGGTATGACAATAAATTAAGAAGTAAATATATAGTATGTTAGGTGAAGATAAATGCTGTGGAGAAAATCCCAACTGGCTAAAGGGGATGGAGGGCAGAGGAATTACTGATTTATTCTGGATAATTAGAGGCCTCGCTGATGTGGTGGTTTAACCTTCTTATTGTGAAATAAAATACATGCTAATAAGTGTATAAAACATACATGTAGTTTAGTATATAAACATAAATGTAGTTTATTAACATTTATGAACAACTATGTAACTACCATGTAGGTAAAGATGTTGAAGGTGGCCAGTTTCCTAGAAACCAAAGACATGCCCCTTTTCAAATATATCCCCCCTTCTTCCCACCAGAGTAAATCACTGACTTAACTTTTTTTGGTAACTATTTTCTTCTTTTTCTTTGTAATTGTATTCCTAAAGAATATATTTTAGTTTTGCCTGTTTTTGAATTTGCTGTATATGGAATCATACTGTATATATTCTTTTGGGTGTTTTGCTCACTATCATGCCGAGGCATCTATATTGTTTTTATGTAGCTGTAGTTTTTTTTGTTGTTGTTATTGTATGGTATTTCATTGTAGAACACAGTTGATTTCTACTTTTAATAGACATTTGGATAGTTTCTATCTTGATTATTATAGACAATGCTGTTAATGAAGATTTTGCACATGTCATGTGAATGCATTTCTGTAAGGTATATCTAGGATTGAGAATTCTGGTTTATAAAATGTGTGTATCTCAGCTCTTCTAGAGAGTGCCAAGTTATTGCCATCTGTAATGGTATCTGAGCATTGATGACACTTACAGGAACCCTAGATGTTGTCAGACATTCATATTTTTGCACATCTCCTAAGTGTGTGGTAGTATCTCATTATGGTTTAAATTCATTTGCATTTTCCTTATTCCTAATGCGATTGATCATCTTCTGACAAGTTGGCCATTTGGTTATTCTCTTGTATGAGACACCTTTTCATGTCTTTTGCCCATTTCTTCTATTGAATTGTCTTCTTTTCTTTTTTTTTTTTTTTAAGATTTTATTTATTTATTTGACAGAGAGAAATTACAAGTACACTGAGAGGCAGGCAGAGAGAGAGAGAGAAGGAAGAAGCAGGCTCCCTGCTGAGCAGAGAGCCCGATGCGGGACTCGATCCCAGGACCCTGAGATCATGACCTGAGCCGAAGGCAGAGGCTTTAACCCACTGAGCCACCCAGGCGCCCCAGGATTGTCTTATTTTCTTATCGGTTCATTGGAGTTCAAGATTCTGGATATTCTTGTCATGTATTGCAAAATCTTTTTTTTTTTTTTAAAGATTTTATTTATTTATTTGACAGATAAAGATCACAAGTAGGCAGAGAAGCAGGCAGAGAGAGAGGAGGAAGCAGGCTCCCTGCTGAGCAGAGAGCCCCATGCAGGGCTCAATCCTAGGACCCTGGAGTCATGACCTGAGCCAAAGGCAGAGGCTTTAACCCACTGAGCCACCCAGGCGCCCCTGTATTGCAATATCTTAAGGTGACATTTTGGGCAGAGACTTGGAGGAAGTGAAGGGTTGAGTTGTGAGGATAACTAAATGAAGTGTACTAAAGGTATAGTGGACAGCAGTTGCAAAGTACCTGATGCAGGAGTTATATTTGAAATGTTGCAGGAGCAGCAAAAGATGCTGACCTGAGGTTGGAAAGGAGAACAGGTTAAGAGGATCTCAGAAAAAAATGAAGCAAAATGGGGAAAAAACTCACGGAGTAAAAGTGTTACTAGTAAAAGTATAGATTATAAAATCCATTCCTTGATATTACCACAAGTACATACAAATAGACTTTGGTGAAGAAAAAGACCTAGAATATGATCAAATGAAAACATTGATTTGATAACAGCATTGTGGACAATTTTTGTCCTTGATTTATTATTATATAGCAAAAACAATGTCAAAAGTACAATAAAAAGTTACAAGATTTACAAGTAAATACTAAATACAAAAAATTAATCTTCAGAAAGATAAACTTAGAGCTGCCCCTTACTCTTAGGCATTGATAAGTAGAAACTCTTGCTAGTTTCCTATTGTTGTCATAATGAATTACTATAAATTTACTGCCTTAAAACAGCTCCTATTGGGGCACCTGGTTGGCTCAGTGGGTTAAGCCACTGCCTTCGGCTCGGGTCATGAACTCAGGGTCCTGGAATCGAGAGCCCCGAATCAGGCTCCCTGCTGAGCAGGGAGCCTGCTTCCTCCTCTCTCTCTGCCTGCCTCTCTGCCTACTTGTGATCTCTGTCTGTCAAGTGAGTAATTAAAATATTAAAACAAACAAACAAACCAGCTCCCATTTCTCATCTTACAGTTTTGGAGGTCAAAAGTTCTAAAATCAAGATGTCAGCAGACTGCATTCTGCCTCTTGGAGGCCCTAGAGAAGGATCCATTTTCTTCTAGGAGCTTCCTGCATTCCTTGGCTGCTGGTTCCAGTAGTGTTACATCTTTAAGTCTCTCTCTTTCTCTATCCTCTATTTCCTTTGTCATATCTGTTTCTCTGACTCGGATATTCTTGCCTCCCTCTTTAACGACTTTTGTGATTTCTTTGGTCCACATGGATAATTCAAGATAATCTTTCTGTGTCCATGTTCTTAACTTAATCACATCTGCAAAATCCCTTTTTCTACATAATAGAGTATATTCACAGGTTCCAGGGATTGGGATATGGACATCTTTGTAGGGCTATTATTCTATCTGCCTTACAGACTCTAAACTTGAGAATAAAATTTTCACTAACCCCGTTTCTTAGGGTTTGATGAATGAGGAATTGGAAGTACAGATAAGAGAGAGGACCCTTAATAGTAGAGAATGAATTTGGTGAATGTCTTTTCTTGAATTTTCTACATCTGCTGTAGAAGGCTAGCTTAGAGTTAACCTTACACATGATGTGAAGGGTGCCTGAAAGACAACTGGAAACTTTCAAATCGTGTGTTCATGAAGTTGCTGCCTTGAGAGGATAGAGGATTGTACTTTGTTAGAAGACTGGTTTGAATTTAGTCTGCTTAAAAACGGTGTGGCATTGAACAATTCTCATCTATAAAATGGGAATAGTAATACTTAATTCACAAAGATCTTTGTAAGAATTATAAAACTATTATATACACATATATACACAAATATACTTATAATAAATCTTACCTTGGATATGGCATATAGCAGGTACTCACTTTTCTGAAAAATCAGTGTTTTTATGATACAGTGAGAAAATGTTAGAGAGGTTAAGGCAAGGGGTTTATGCTAGAAGTTTTGCTAGAGGCCACTGCATACCTTACTTGCTAGAAGCTACGTGACTTGTATTTGGCTCTAAGATCAGTATGGGTAAAATTTTGGGCAAAAAGAAGCAATGAGTTAGTATTTATAGCAAGTGTGGCTGATTATCATTTTTTTCTGTTACCCTATTTTACCTTTTCTATGGGAAATTTCAATTTTTTTCTCTGTCCAGGCTGATCATTTTTTCCCCCTGCCTTCAGTAAAATTCCATGCGGTACTTACAGCATGATTATTCTTGGATCTTCATTTCTCTCTGGTAAGCCTAAAAGCTGATCATCTTATGTATAAATTCAACAAAAATTTGAGTGCCTTCTCTCTGTGAGACACCCAGCACTGGTGATTGAAAAGATAAATAAGAGAATGTGTGTCCTCAAGGAACTCACAGTTGAGCACAAAGACAGGTCAATAGCTAAACTATAATGAATAAGCTTTACATTAGAAACTTGAGAAAAGCTCTGTGGAATCAAAAAAAAAAAAATAGTGGTGGTTAAAGTTGTGAGGGATGGTTTCACAGAAAAAATAATGTATGATCTGAGTCTACCCCCCCAGAAGTAGCTGGATATTAAGGATCCTGGTGGGAGAAAGGGGTGAAGGGGAGGGAGGAAGGAATGAGTGTTTTTGTGAAGTACAGGGAGCCGTTAAGTACAAAGACTCTATAGAAAGTGTTGTGTATTTGGATGAGCTGTGGGTGTTTTGGTGTGGCTAGGGTAAAAGGTGCCTGTGGGAAAGTAATAGAAGAATGAGCTAAGAGTGAGAGTAAGCAGAGGGGTACCTGGGTGGTAGAGTCGGGTAGGCGTCCACCTCTTGGTTTTAGCTCAGGTGTGATCTCTAGGTTGTGGGATCCAGCCCCATGTTGGGCTCCATGCTGCCTGAGTTTCTCCCTCACTCTGTCCCTCCCCCCTTGCTCTCTTTCACGCTCTCCCCTTCTCAAAAAAAAAAAAAAAAAAGGATTAAATGGGCCAGGCCAGACTATGAAGGGCCTTATAGTCCTTGTTGAATGAAGAGTTTGACATTTATCCTGTGGGTAGTGAGGAACTCTTGAAACATTGTGTGGTGAACCAACATGTTAGATTCAAGACTCAAAAGCAGTAAGAAAGGTAGGAATTGAACAAGGAAACTGGTCTTTGGGGAAGCCCAGGGAGAGCTTTTTAAGAAGGAAAAAATGGCTAATGGTAAAAAATTTGAAGTAATTGTGAAATAAAAATAGAAAATATGCTGCTGGGCTCTGTTGTTGAGGAGACCTTAACAAGATTATATTTCGTGAATGGGGTAGAAATCAAATTACATTAGACCCCAGAGTGATTGGGAGGTAAGAGAATAGAGACTACAAGTATAGACCACTCTTAGGAAACTTGCTGTGAAACAGAAGTGAGTAGCTAGAGAGGGGTATACATCTAAGAATTTTTTTTTTTTAAGATAGAATTCTGAGTTTCATGTGTATTATGTTTTGGCAGAGATGGTAAGGTAGAGGTAAATTTGAGTTATATGAGGTGTAATTTGATGGAACAGGAAGGCTGAGTTTGGTGGTGAGAAGAGATTATAACCCCAGGGAAGGAGAGATACTTTTATCCAACACTTGTAAGGAAGAAGATGGGTTTGAAGAAGAATGTAGATTGGAAAACTGGGTAAGGTCAGCATGTAGATAAATTACTAAGAGGGTAGTTGATCTCAAAGAGTAAAGACTTGTAAATTTGTAGTGACATAAATTGCCAGCTTGTGATTTTCTTGAGAATTCAGCAGGTGGTTGGATTGATTCCCCATGGTTGAGAAATTTACTGGACTGGTGTTGTGAAAGAACAAGAAGCTGGGTGGAGATACAAGAGAGTAGTTGATGTACAACTTTGAGGGAATAGTTAAGTAAATTACGACACAATCATGTAAACTATTTTGTAGCTATTGAAATTTATGTTTATAATTTATAAAGTGCTTATTTTATAATGGTAAAGTAAAGTGTTGGATGTTATATAAAGGTTTAGTAATGATGAACTAGAATAGGCAAGGGATTGTGTTAGGCATAATGATGAAAAAATACTCTGAAAAACAATGAGTATTGGTCATCCATATTAGCACATAGACAGTCATTTGACAGGTTATTATTTCTACTTTACAGATGAAGAAAATGAGAGTTAGTAAAAGTGACTTGTTCAGAGTCATAAAGTTGGTAAATGGCAGAGAGATAACTTTTATAGTACTTATTAAATACTGTTTTATATACCCAGTCTTACTTAATATTTTCCTCATGTATTGCTCTAATTTTTATTTTCCAGTTAAGAAAACAGATTCTGAGGTGAATAATAGTATGAGCAATAGATAAGTTTCAAAAGAGTGATACCAACAAGTGCTTTAGAAGTTCAGCTGAAGGAAGTATTGTGGACTAGGGTAGAAGAGTCTTTGGAGACGATGATATTGGACTGAAGGATATGTAGGCTAGACTTATTTTTGGGGTCTCTTTGACTTGTTTTTTTTTTTCACCTTAAAAAAAAGGTTAATAGTCTATATCATGTTTCTGGAGCATTTGCTCAGATTAAAAAACAATATTATTCTTGCTTTTTTTTCCCCTTTGCTTATTTTTAATGAAAGACCAACTTACATGTAGATGTCATACAGGGACTGAACATAATTTCTGGATCTCTAGTGCATCACTTTTGAGACTGCTTTGGAGGGAATGGGAGAAATAATGTCTTCCAACTAACTTTGCAAGTTGAATCATGAACTCATTGGTAGGCTTCTAGAATGGGTTTCAAATATAAGTATAAATCTCTCTATCTAGTTCTTTATCCCCTTACATAGTCATTTACATTTCAGTACATATTATGGTTGATGGAAAAAAACACTTCATTTGAACCACTGAACCTGAGATTTCGCTCTTCCATCCTGAGCTAAAGGGGGAAAAATTAGGACTTTTTTTAGTTAAATTTCCACTTACCTTTTTCCCCAGTCTTGGCACTTTCATTCTGTGGTTTTAGAGGAAGAAGCATTTGAATATAAAACATTTTACATATGAGGAATCTTCAAGAATTTCCAGAAAGGACTTAATAAGATTGATCTCACTATATTCATAGTTAAAGTAGGGATTGCCATATGTAGATATATTATTTATCAGTTTTTATATTTGGAGATATCTGTAATTGGCATCTGTAGATTTCTACAAGAAGTAGTCCCCATTATAATTTGTCTAATTTTTAGGTCAAGTCCATATGTAATGGATTATGGCTTTATTTATTTATTTTAAAAAGATTTTATTTATTTTTTTGGCAGAGAGAGATCACAAGTAGGCAGAGAGGCAGGCAGAGAGAGAGAAAAGGGGAAGCAGGCTCCCCGCCGAGCAGAGAGCCTGATGTGGGGCTCAGTTCCAGGACACTGGGATCATGACCTGAGCCGAAGGCAGAGGCTTTAACCCACTGAGCCACCCAGGCACCCCTGCTATCCCCTTTAAATAACAGCTCCCCTTTCTTCCTTTCTTCAGCTCCCAGTAACTACCGTTCTGTTTTCTGTTTCTGTGTATTTTATATTTGGTTACCCCATATAAAGTGGAATCACAGTGATTGCCTTTTTGTGATTGGTTTATTTTACTTAATATAATGTCCTCAGGGCTCATTGCTATTGTAGCATGTAACATGTTTTCCTTTTATAAAATTTAAATTAAGTTAATTAACATATTATGTATTATTTGTTTCATCAATTGTATAGACCCAGTGCTGCTTATATTATAAGCCCCCCTTAATGTCCATCACCCAGTTATCCCATTCCTCTACTCCCCTCCCTTTCAGCAGCCCTCAGTTTGTTTCTTATGATTAGAGTCTCTTCTGGTTTATCTCTTTTTATTTTTTTCCTCTCTAACCTTATGATCCTCTGTTTGTTTCTTAAATTTCACATATCAGTGAGATCATATAATTGTCTTTCTGTGATTGACTTATTTCAATTAACATAATACCCTCTAGTTCCATCCACATTGTTGCAGATGGCAAGACTTCATTTTTTTAAAAAGATTTATTTGATAGAGAGAGAGAGAGAGAAAGAGAGATCACAAATAGGCAGACAGCCAGGCAGAAAGAGAGGAAGGGAAGCAGGCTCCCTGCTGAGCAGAGAACCCAATGTGGGGCTCCATCTCAGGACCCTGAGATCATGACCTGAGCCAAAGGCAGAGGCTTTAACCCACTGAGACACCCAGGCGCTCCCCCCACTTTTTAAAAAAGATTTTTATTTATTTATTTGAGAGAGGGACAGTGAGAGAGAGAGCATGAGAGGGAGGAAGGTCAGAGGGAGAAACAGACCCCCTTGGAGCTGGGAGCCTGATGCGGGACTCGATCCCGAAATCCCGGGATCATGACCTTAGTGGAAGGCAGTTGCTTAACCAACTGAGCCACCCAGGTGCCCCAAGACTTCATTTTTTTGATTGCTGAGTAGTATTCCATTGTGTGTGTGTTTGTGTGTGCTCTTGTCTGTGCACGTGTGCACATGTGCACCACATCTTTTTTTTGTGTGGAATCTATTTATTTATGGTCATATATCATTTACGTTGGTTGCCATAAAAAAAAAAATACAGACCACCTCTGGGGAAAGAGGAACTGAGAGGCTGGAAATGGAAAGTGGAAAAAACTCTGAATATACCACATCTTCTTTATCTATTCATCTGTCTTTGAACATCTGGATGCTTCCCATATTTGGCCAACTATTGTGGACATTGCTGCTATAAACATTGGGGTGCAGGTGCCCTTTCATATCACTAAATTTGTATCTTTAGGGTAAATACCCAGAAGTGCAGTTGCTGGGCCGTAGGTTAGTAGCTCTATTTTCAACTTTTTGAGGAACCTCCATACTGTTTTCCAGAGTGGCTGCACCAGCTTGCATTCCCACCAACAGTGTAGGAGGGTTCCCCTTTCCCCACATCCTCACCAACACCTGTCGTTTCTGAGCTGAAGGCAGAGGCTCAACCCACTAAGCCACCTAGGCGCCCCCAAAATCTCAATATTTTATACTCACCATTTTGTTGAAGATGTGGAATAATGAGAACACATCATACGCTGCTGTGGGGGAATAGAATAGCCATTGGAACCCCACTTTAGAAAAGGATAATTTGGGGACCTGGGTGACTCAGTGGGTTAAAGCCTCTGCCTTCGACTCAGGTCATGATCCCGGGGTCCTGGGATCAAGCCCTGCATCGGGCTCTCTGCTCAGTGGGGAGCCTGCTTCTCCCTTTCTCTCTGCCTGCATCTCTGCCTACATGTGATATCTGTCTGTCAAATAAATAAATAAAATCTTAAAAAAAAAAAGAAAAGGATAATTTAGCAATATCTAGTAAAATACATATCTTATGGCAACTCTAGGAGGTAGACAAGAGTTTGTACCCATGACAAGTAGAAGAAGCGTTCATAGCAATGTTATTTGTTAAAGCAAAAAACTGGAAATAACCAAAGAATTCATCAATAATAGAATGAAGAATTTATAGAATAGTCATGTAATATGACTATATGTAGTCATGTAATAGTAGTCATGTAATGTATCAATATAAGTGAACCTTAAAAGCAATGCAGAATGAGGGGCACCCGCGTGGCTCAGTCAGTTAAGCGTCTGCTCGGGTCATGATCCTGGGGTCTTGGGATCTAGCCCTATGTCATTCTTGCTACTCAGCAGGGAGCCTGCTTCTCCCTCTCCTTCTGCTGCCCCCCACCTCGTTGTGCTTGCTCACTTGCTTTTTCTCTCTCTGTCATGCTTGCTCCTTCTCAAATAAATAAAATCTTTTAAAAAAGCACAATGTAGGGGCACCTGGGTGGCTCAGTGGGTTGGGCCTCTGCCTTCAGCTCAGGTCATGATCTCAGGGCTCTGGTATTGAGCCCTGTATCGGCCTCTCTGCTCGGCGGGGAGCCTGCTTCCCCCTCTCTCTCTGCCTGCCTCTCTGCCTACTTGTGATTTCTCTCTGTCAAATAAATAAATAAAATCTTTAAAAAAAAAAAAGCACAATGTAGAATGAAATATTATGGGGTAATTCCTCCTATACAAAAGTCATAAACTGACAAATTTGGGAGAGACATAGCTCCTGGGGAGAAATAAGGGAACTTGGAAGGTGTGAAAAACAGTGGCAGAGGAAGAAAAGTGAGGCTAGGAGCCTAAAAAGGAGCAACAAGAACATATAACTAAGCATATAACTACAAAGGTTCAGAACCAGGTAGTTTTTCTGTTATATATAAAATTGTGGTGATGAGTTGAAAGTAAGCCCTAAATTGAAACACATCCTCCTCTCTATGATTGATCTTTTTATGTATTTTTATTTTTTTCTTTGCCATGACTTTAAAAGATCTGATAAAAGTCTGTTTTAAATTAGGTGGAATTTTATTTTATGTTTTAAAGATTTATTCATTTTAGAGAGAGTGCATGAGTGAAGGGGAGGGGCAGAGGAAGGGGAAGGGGGAAGACTCCCTACAGAACCCAGAGCCTGATATCGGGCTTGGGGGCTCCACATCATGATTCCGACATCATGATCTGAGCCCAAACCAAGAGTCAGATGCCTGACTGAGCCATTCATGGGCCCAAATTTGGTGGAGTTTTAAAAGTACCTTCGGCTCTTCTCTCTCTCTCTCTCTCCCTCTCTCTGTTTCTCTCTCTTTTTCTTTCTTTCAAGATTTTACTTGTTTATTTGACAGAGAGCACAAGTAGGTAGAGCAGCAGGCAGAGGGAGAGGGAGAAGCAGGCTTTCTGCTGCTGAGCCCAGAGCCCGATGCAGGGATTGATCCCAGGACCCTGGGATAATGACCTGAGCTATGGCAGTGGCTTAACTGACTGAGCCACCCAGGCACCCCAACTTTTTCTCTCTTTTATTGAGATCTAATTTACATGCCTTAATATTCATCATTTTAAAGCATATAATTCAGTGGGTTTAAAATGTTTTATTTAATTTTTTAAGAAGATTTTATTTATTTGAGAGAACGAGAGAGGATGAGCAGGGGTGAGGGGAGCAGCAGAGGGAGAAAGAGAAGCAAGACCTCCTGCTGAGCGGGGAGCCTGATGTGGGGCTTTATTCTAGGACCCTGAGATTACCACCTGAGCTGAAAGCAGACATTTAACCAACTGAGCCACCCAGGGGCTCCTATTTATTTATTTTAAAAAAGATTTTATTTATTTTGGAGAGTAGAGAGCCAGAGATGGAGGGTGGGGTGGAGAAGGAGAGGGACAAGCAGAGTTCATAGTGAGTGTGGAGCCTGATGTGAGACTCATCCCATCATCCTGAGATCATGATCTGAGCCAAAATCCAGAGCCGGCCAGTTAACTGATTGAGCCACCCAGGTGACCCTGTAATTCAGTATCTTTTAGTATGTACACTGAGTTGTGCAACTTTCACTACCATCTAATTCCAGAACATTTTTATCACTTTAAAAAGAAACCATGTAGTTATTAGTAGTCACTCCCCAATCCCCTTCCCTCAGTCTGTCTCAGTCATTAATCTACTTTCTGTCTCCATGGGTTTACTTGTTCTGGACACTTCATATAAATTAAATGACATGGTAAATGGCTTTTTGTCTTTGGCTTCTTTCACTTAGTGTAATGTTTCCAAGGTTCATCCAATTGTTTCATGTGTCAGTACTTCATTTCTTTTTATGGCTATATAATATTCCACTTTATGGATGTACCACATTTGTTTTTCCACTTATCAGTTGATGGATATTTGACTTTCCTCCACTTTTTAGCTGTTAAAAAGAATGCTGCTATGAAAATGTACAAATTTTTGTGTGGACATTTTTAGTTCACTTGGGTCTATAGCTAGGAGGGGAATTACTGGGTCATTTGGTACCTTTAGCTTTTTGAGGAACCGCCACACTGTTTTCTACATGTTGTGTTGTGTGTACATGATTTTACAATTTTTTTGCCAGCTTCTGTGAGGGTTTTGCCTTTTTTGTATCCTCACTGACACTTGTTGTTATCTTTTTGTATTTAGTCCATTGTCTTTTTTAATTATAGCCATCCTAGTGGGTGAGAAGGGGTATCTCAGTGTGGTTTTGATTTGTATTTCCATAATGACTAATAATGTTGAACATTTTTTCGTGTGTTTTTGGACATTTGTATTTCTTCTTTGCTGAAATATCTGTTCAATTTTTTATTTTCTAGGGGGCTATTGTAAAGAGAATTGTTTTCTTAATTTCATTTTTTCTTTCTTTTAAAAGTAGGCTCCATGCCCAGTGCAGAGTCCAGTGTGGGACTTGAACTCATGATCCTGAGATCAAGACCTGATCTGAGATCAAGAGTCAGACACTTAACCAACTGTGCCACCCAGGCACCCCTTCATTTCATTTTTGAATGGTTAATTGCTAGTGTATAGATATTCAGTTGATTTTTGTGTTGATCTTCTATCCTCCAATCTTGCCAAGCTTGTTTATTAACTCTTTGTGTGTATGTGTGTGTGTGTGTGTTGTTTATAGTTTTCTATATGCAGGTAGAGGTAGTTTTACTTCTTTCTTTCTAATTTTGGTGCCTTTGATTTATTTTATTTCCCTGATTGCTCTGGCTAGAACCCCAGTACAGTGTTAAATAGAATTGGCAAGAGAAGACATCTTTGTATTTTTCTTGACCTTAGAAGAAAGCATTCAGTCTTTCACCATTATGTATGATGTTAGCTGTAGGATTTTTGTAGATGCCCTTTATCAGGTTGAGGAAATGCCCTTTTCTACTTGTTGAGTGTTTTATTGGGAAAGGGCATTTGATTTTCGTCAAATGCTTTTGCTGCATTTATTGTGATAACTAAACCTTTCTTCTATTATTCTGTCAATATGGTGTATACATTATTAATTTTTATTAGTTGAACTAGCCTTGCCTTCCTGGAATAAATCTTGCTTGGTCATTGTACATAATCCTTTTTAATGGGTTGTTGGAGTTGATTTGCTAGTATTTTGTTGAGGATTTTTGTGTTTGTGTTCTTAAGGGATATTGGTATTGGTCTATAGTTTTCTTCTCTTGTTTTGCCTCCCCCCCCCACCCCAAAGAGTATACACCTGAGTAGTGTGGGGAGAGGGGTAGAAGAAAAGGGAGAGAGAGAATCTTAAGCAGGTTCCTTACCCACCACGAAGCCCCACACAGGGCTCAATCCCTCAAACCTGAGATCATGACCCTAGCCAAAATCAAGAATTAGATGCTTAATCAGCTGAGCCACCCAGGTGTCCCTCGTATTGTCTTTTTCTGGTATTGGCATTAGGGTAATACTGGCCTCATACAGTGATTTGGAAAGTGTTTCCTCCTCTGTTTTGTTTCTTCACTCCCTTATCCCTAAATCTAATCCTAGTTTTCTTCAGTTTTATTACTTATTTTAAAAAAATATTAATGGTTTTCTTTTTGGTTCTGGTTTTTTCTTTTTATGAACACCCAGAAAAACATTGTGGTCTTTGTAATTGCATTTAGGTTACCAGTTGGGAATATGACTTATGGTACCTAGTCAATTTTTTTAGACATTTATTCATTTTAGAGAGAGCAAGAATGAGTGCAGGAGGGAGGGGCAAAGGGAGAGAGAGAGAGAATCACCAGCAGACTCTCTGCTGAGCAAGGTGCCTGACATGGACTTAGTTCCAGGAACCTAGGATCAGGACCTGAGTTGAAACCAAGAGTTGGGTGCCCAAGAGACTGAGCATTCCCTGCTCCCTCTCCACCCCCGCCATTCAAGTTTTAATGAAATCTGTGAAATTTGCCTAAGATACTGTCTTTCTTGGATGGCATATTTTATGGGTCCATTTAAAATGAGAGACAGAAGGGATTATGTAGGTGTAATCAAGTATTTTATAGATAAGCAGTCAAACAAGTATGAGAACTGTCCAAAATTATATTGCTAGGTTATGGCTGAACCAGATTTTATTTTATTTGTTTGTTTGTTTGTTTTTAAAGATTTTTTTTGGGTCGCCTGCGTGGCTCAGTCGGTTAAGCTGCTGCCTTCGGCTCAGGTCGTGATTCCAGGGTCCTGGGATCGAGTTCCGCATTGGGCTCCTTGCTCAGCAGTAAGCCTGCTTCTCTCTCCGCCTCTGCCTGCCACTCTGCCTGCTTGTGCACTTGCATGCACTCGCTCACGCGCCCTCTCTCTCTCTGACAAATAAATAAATAAAATCTTTAAAAAAAAATAATAAAAAGATTTTTATTTATTTATTTGACAGAGACACAGTGAGAGAGGGAACACAAGCAGGGGGAGTAGGAGAGGGAGAAGCAGGCTTCCCGCCAAACAGGGAGCCTGATGCAAGTCTCAATCCCAGAGACCTGCATCATGAACTGAGCCAAAGGCAGACACTTAAAAGCTGAGCTCTCCAGGTGCCCCTGAACCAGATTTTATTTTAGGCCAATAGCTTTCATTCACCAGTGATTAGTAATCTGTGAAAAGGATAAGTTAAAAAAAATTGTTTCAATTCCATCTATGTATTTGTCAGCAATGCTAAGAAACTGTATTCTGTTTATTTGAATGGAATATGTCTAAAATTTATCATGCCTTAATCATCCTATTCTCCAACTAGAGAAGTCCTTGAAAATATAATTAATTTGTCGTTATTGGGAAGAAATTATTATTAGCATTTTGAAATCTTCAAAGCAGTTAATTTTAACTGAATAAACTGCTATTTACCTAAATTATATCAAGTGAGTGAGCAAAAAATGGTGGTGTCAAAATAAATTGAAATCTGAAGGAGTTCTGTCTCTAGTTTGAGGAAGAACACGGAAAAGAGAAAATCACATTACTTATTTCAACCTCAGTGTTTTAGCTTTTAATTAATTAAATATTACATATTATTTCTCCTAATTGTTGAAGTCATTGCTTTGGTTGTGAGACAGTCTTTTAGAAAAACATACTTTCCAAAAAAAATAAAGAAACCCCAAAAAACATTTTCCAAGAAGAAAAAACAGCAACATAAGAAAATATCATATATGTCTCCAAAGATGGTATTTCAACTTGGCTGAGCCTAGAAACCTGACTAAAACTACCTGCTGGAAACCACATGGTTTTCTCTCACAACATCAGTAACCTACGATCTAAATTCTATATTCTCATTGGCTGTTGTTTTCATTCAGGGATTAGTTTTGCCAACAACATCTGATTTGGGATTGAGATTTAGCTCACAAAGCAGGTTGGTTGTTGGGACATATGAAGGAGAAGTGTAGCACACTAAGGAGTGTGCTACAGATAAATCATTTTAGTGGTCAGAAATAGCATTTGTCCACATATGATCAGAGTTGTTCTGTAATTCAAGGCTGCATGCTGAATAGTCACTGAAGTCTGGATTTGAATGTGGCAGTTCACTGATGCTGAGGGGAAATTTTGTTTAATCGTTGCCTTTAAAAAAAGAAGTTCGTTAAAGATGTCAGTTTTCCTTTTTATTTTTATTTTTTATTAGTTTCAGAGGTTGAATTTAGTGATTCATCAGTGCATAGAGTACCCAGTGTTCATATCAAGTGTCCTCTTTACTGCTTATCTCCCAGTTACCCCTTCTCCCCATCCACCTCCCCTCCAGCAACCCCGTTTGTTTCCTAGAGTTCACTGTCTCTTATGGTTTGCCTCCCTCTCAATTTTCATCTTATTTTATTTTTCCTTCCCTTCCCCTATGTTCATCTGTTTTGTTTCTTAAATTTCACATATGAGTGAAATCATATGGTATTTGTATTTCTCTGACATATTTTGCTCAGCATTAATACCCTCTAGTCCCATCCATGTCGTTGCAAATAGCAAGATTTCCCTTTTAGGGAGATAAAATGTTGTTTTTGTTTCTCTCCTCCTGTTTCTATAATTTTATAATTTATAATTTTAATTTTATAATTAAATTTATAATTTTATAATTTATAATTCATAATTTCACATTTATAATTTTATAATTTTATTTTTTAGCGTTTCAAAAACTGAAGTTTTAATTTATTATTAATTAATTTATTTATTTTTAATATTTAATTTATTTGACCAAGAGAGACACAGCTAGAGAGGGAACACAAGCAGTGGGAGATGGAGAGGGAGAAGCAGGCTTCCAGATGATCAGGGAGCCCAATTCAGGGCTCGATCCCAGAATCCTGGGATCATGACCTGAGCTGAAGGCAGACAGACCCTTAACCGACTAAGCCACCCAGGCGCCCCTGAAGTTTTAGCTTAAATAAAATTTTTTTTTCCTTCCCCTAAAGATAATTGTTATTTGGATAGCCTCATGAACCAGTCATTTTTTGCTAAGCATTTTTGTGCATCTAAGATTATATCATAACATCTAAGATAGTTTTAATTATTTTTGTTTTAATATTCTTATTAGTGTTATTTTATTTGAGTATAATTAAAATACAGTATTATATTAGTTTCAGATGCATATTTTTGTTTGTATTCCTCTTAAATAATGAGTTTAAGAAAAGTATTTTAATAAAATTATTTAGTTTTTTTAAATTAATGCATTTGAGAGAGAGACAGCACACAAAAACAAGCAGGGGGAGAGGCAGTTCCCCGCTGAGCTGGGAACCCCATGTGGGGCTCAGTGTGGAGATCAGTACCAGGACCCTGAGATCATGACCTGAGCCAAAGGCAGATGCTTAACCCACTGAGCCACCCAAGTGCCCCTTAAGATGGCTTTCTACTAATGTGTTCACTCAGAAAACTATGGTTAAAACTTCCTTGTATATTTCTGAATTCCTGACCCTGAGATCAGAACCTGACCTGAGATTAAGAGGCAGAGAGGCTCAACTGCCTGAGCCACCCAACCCAAGTGTCCTGGTTTCAATTACTAATATTTACCCTCCAAAAAGTAAATCCCATCTTCTACAGATATCCTTGACAAAAAAATTTCTCAGTGTAAGAAAACTATTTCATTTATATACATCTTTGCTATATAGTATTGGAGGTATTGTGTCTAAATACTAAGTACATAAAAAGATTATCCTGTTAAATATTGCCAGAGTTAAATATTATCAAATGCACATGACAAACCTGAAGTATTTCATCAGATGATAAATTCTGACTACCTGCATCGCCTTTGCTTAAATATAGGGCAGAGGGGAAATAAAAACTTTTCCTCTACTCTCATAGGCATACTCTGGGGTCTGCAAATTAAACTGACAAACACCTAGTTAACAGGAGAAAAGGTTTATTACTCATATACCCAGGAATCTTCACAGGAAAGAAGTAGAAACTCAAAGCAGCAGTTAAGTTTGATAGTTTGTATGCCATTTTTTCTTTTTTATTGAGCTATATTTGAATATAACATATTAGTTTCAGGTGTACAGCATAATGATTCAATATATGTATATATTGTAAAGTGATCACCATAATAACTCTGGTTAACAGGCATCATCACATGTAGTTACAAATTTTTTTCTTGTGATGAGAACTTTCAAGATTAACTCTCTTAGTGACTCTTTAAAATATTTTACTTATTGGGGCACCTGGGTGGCTCAGTGGGTTAAAGCCTCTGCCTTCAGCTCAGGTCTTGATCCTAGGGTCCGGGGATCGCGCCCTGCATCAGGCTCTCTGCTCAGTGGGGAGCCTGCTTCTCCCTCTCTCTCTGCCTGCTTCCCTGCTTACTTTTGATCTCTGTCAAATAAAAAATAAATATATCTTTTTTTTAAAGAACAAGGAGAACATTAGGCCTCCTAATGTTTGTTTTTTTTTGTTTGTTTGGTTTTTTTTTTTTTTTTTAGAGATTTTATTTATTTATTTGACAGGCAGAGATCACAAGCAGGCAGAGAGGCAGGCAGAGAGAGAGAGAGAAGGAAGCAGACTCCCCACCGAGCAGAGAGCCTGACACGGGGCTCGATCCCAGGACCCTGGGATCACGACCTGAGCCGAAGGCAGAGGCTTTAACCCACTGAGCCACCCAGGTGCCCCAAAAAATAAATCTATCTTTTTTTATTTTTAAGATTTTTTTTTTTTTAATTTGTCAGAGAGAGAGAGAGAGCGTGAACACAGGCAGACAGAATGGCCCGCAGAGGCAGAGGGAGAAGTAGACTCCCTGCCGAGCAAGGAGCCAGATGTGGGACTCGATCCCAGGACGCTGGGATCATGACCCGAGCCGAAGGCAGCTGCTTAACCAACTGAGCCACCCAGGCGTCCCAATAAATATATCTTTAAAAAAATAGTTTACTTATTTTAGAGAGGATGCGCAAGCAGGGGGAGGAGCAGAAGGGGAGGAAGAGGGAGGTATAAAGAATAAAAGAATAAAAGCCAACTCTGCACTGAGTAACGGACCTGACACAGGGCTGGATTCCACCGACCCTGAGATCATAACCTGAGCTGAAACCAAGAGTTGGATACTTAATCAACTGAACTACCCAGACAGCCCTCTTAGGACCTTTTAAATACACAGTACAGTATTATTAAATATAGTTACCATGGTGTACATTATATCCCTATGATTTATTTTATATCTTCAAGTTTATACCTTTGGACTACCTTCGCCCATTTCACGCATCTCCCACCGCCTGCTGGCATCTACCAGTCTGTTCTCTGTGAGGTTTTTTAGGTGGTGGTGTTATTTTTAGATTTTATTTATTTGAGAGAACATAAGCTGGGGGGAAAGGCAGAGGGAGAAGGAGACGCAGACTCCTGCTGAACAGGGAGCCTGGTGCAGGGCTCGATCCCAGGACCCTGGGATCATGACCTGAGACGAAGGCAGACACTTAACCAACTGAGCCACCCAGGTGCCCCTCTCTGAGTTTTTTCAGATGACATGTGTAAGTGAGATTATCCAGTATGTGTCTTTCTCTGTCTGACTTACTTCACTTAGTATAATGCCCTCAAGGCCTATTCATGGTGTCCCAAATGACAAGATTTCCTTTGTCTTTTATGACCAAATAATATTCCTGTGTGTGTGTACACATAAATGAGGCACATATATATATATATATATAAATATAATACATATCACATTAATATGTATATTCAATAACATATATATTATTTATCCATTTATTCTTAGATTGCTTCCATATCTTGATTATTGTGAACAATTCTGCATTGAACATGGGAGTGCAGATATATCTTTTGAGTTAGTTTTTCTTTTTTCTTTACATGTATGGAAGTGGACTTGCTAGCCCACAGAGTAGTTCTGTTTTTATTTTTTAATTTTTTAAAGATTTTATTTGATAAAGACACAGAGAAGGAACACAGGCTTCCCACTGAACAGGGAGCCAAATTCAGAACTTGATTCTAGGACCCTGGGCTCATAACCTGAGCCGAAGGCAGACACTTAAGACTGAGCCACCCAGGCACACTTCTATTTTTAATTTTTTGAGGAATGTCCATACTGGGTTTTTTTTTTTTTTTTTTGAAAATTTTATTTATTTCCATAGTGGCTGCACCTATTTGCATTCTCACCAACAGTGCACAAGGGCTCCCTTTTCTCCACATCATCTTGAACACTTGCTATTTCTAGTCTTTTTGAGAATAGCCATTCTGACAGGTGTTAGGATATATCTCATTATGGTCTTATTTGCATTTCCCTGGTAATTAGTGATGCTGAGCACCTTTTCATGTACCTATTGGCCATCTTTACTCCTTGGAAAAATATCTGTTCAGATGCTCTGCCCATTGAATCAGATTGTTTTTTGCTATTGAGTTATATTAGTTCTTTATATATTTTGAATATTAACTCTTCTTCAGAGATATGATTTACAGATATTTTCTCTGATTTGGTAGGTTGCTGTTTCATTTTGTTAATGGTTTCCTTTGCTGTACAGAAGCTTTCTAATTTGCTGTAGTCCCACTTTTTGTTGCCTTTGCTTTTGGTATCAAATTTTAAAAATTACCACCAAGACAGATGTCCAGGAGTTTACTGCCTATGTTTTCTTCTAGGAATTTTATGGTTTTAGGTCTTAGACTCAGATCTTTAATCCATTTTGAGTGGATTTTTGTGTATGGTGAAAGATAGTGTTCCAGTTTCATTTTTTGGCTTGTGGGTGTCCAGTTTTCCCAGCACTGTCATGAAGAGACTGTCCTTTATCCACTCTATATTCTTGGCTCCTTTCTCATAAATTGACACATATATGTGGGTTTATTTTTGGGCTCTCTATTCCATTCTGTTGATCTGCATGTCTGTTTTATGCCAGTACTGTGCTGTTTGATTACTTTAGTTTTGTAATACTGTTTGAAATCAGGAAATGTAATGCTTCTTTTTCTTTCTCAAGATTGCTTTACATATTTGGGTCTTTTTTGCAGTTCTGTACAAATTTTAGATTGTTCTGTTTCTATGAAAAATACCATTGAAATTTTGATAGGCATTGCATTGAATCTATAGATTGCTTTGAATAGTATGGACAGTATTCTTCTAATCCATGAGCATGGAATATCTTTCCATTTATGTGTGTGTTCAGTTTCTTTTATCAGTGCCTTAGAGTTTTCTGTATAGAGATCTTTCATCTCTATGGTTAAATTTATTCTTAGGTATTTTATTCTTTTTGATGCAGTTGTAAATGGGATTTCTTAATTTCTCTTTCTGATATTAGTATATAAAAATGTAACTGATTTTTATATATTGATATTGTATGTTGTAGCTTTACTAAGTTTGTTTATTCTAACAGTTTTTTTGTGGAATCTTTAGGGTTTTCTATATATAATGTCATCTTCAGTTAGAGACAGTTTTACTTCTTTCTGATTTGGATACCTTTATTTCTTTTTCTTGACTAATTGCTCTTGGCTGCGACTTCTAGTATTGTGCTGAATAAAAGTGGTAAGAGTGGAGTGCCTGTGTGGCTCAGTAGGTTAAGCATCTGACTTCAGCTTGTGTCATGATGTTGGGGTCCTAGGATCAGACCCTGCATCAGGCTCTGTGCTTAACAGGGAGTCTACTTCTCCCTCTCCTTCTGCTTCCCCCTCTGCTCTTGCGTACCTGCTCTTGTTCTCTCTTAAGTTGATACATACATACATACATGTCCCTCTCCTTCAGCTTCTCCCCCTGCTCCTGCATGTGTGCTCTTGCTCTCTCAGATAAACAAACTAAAAAAAAAAAAAAAGAAAGAAAGAAAGAAAGAAAGAAAGAAAGAAAGACTGGGCATCTTTTTTTAAAGTTATTTTATAAATATGACCCCATTTCTAATTTTTTTAAAAAAGGAGAAATAGAAAAATAATAAAACAGCTATGTTAAGAGTTGGGCATCTTTCTCTTCTTTCTTTTTTTAAAATATTTTATTTATTTTTTGTTTTATTTCTGATCTGAGAGAAAAAGCACTCAGCTTTTTTTTTTTTTTTTAAGATTTTATTTATTTACTTGAGAGAGAGACAGTGAGAGAGAGCATGAGCGAGGAGAAGGTCAGAGGGAGAAGCAGACTCTCCATGGAGCTGGGAGCCTGATGCGGGACTCGATCCCGGGATTCTGGGATCATGACCTGAGCTGAAGGCAGTCGTCCAACCAACTGAGCCACCCAGGCGTCCCAGGCTCTCAGCTTTTAACCGTCAAATGTGATATTAGCTATAAAATTATATATGGCCTTTATTATATTGAGGTATATTCTATGTCCACTTTATTGAGAGTTTATTGAATAGATGTTGACTTCTGTCAAATATTTTTTTCTGTGTCTATTGAGATGATTGTATAGTTTTTATCTTTCATTTTGTTAATGTGGTATATCACATTGATTGATTTGTGCGTGTTGAACCATCCTTGCATCCCTGGAATAACTCCCATTTGATTATGGTGTATGATCCTTTTGATGTCTTATTGAATTAGGTTTTCTAATACTTTGTTGAGGATTTTGTGGCTATGTTCATCAGAGATACTGGGCTGTAATTTTCTTTTCTTATAATAGCCTTGTCTAGTTTGGGTATCAGGGTAATGCTGGCCTTGCAAATTGATTTTGGAAGTCTTCCCTCTTCTGTTTTTTGGAAAAGTTTGAGAAGTGGTATTCTTCTTTAAATGTTTGGTAGAATTCAAAAGTGGGGAGCCATCTAGTCCTGGACTTTCACTGGGGGGCTTTTGATTACTGACTCAAATCTTCTTAATAGTAATCAGTCTGTTCATATTTTCTATTTCTTCATGATTCAGTCATGGTTGTATATATCTAAAAATTTATCCATATTTCTGGGTTGTCTAATTTTTTGTACATAGCAATCTCCTGTGATCCTTTGTATTTCTTTGTATCAGTTGTAACCTCTCTTTCATTTCTGATTTT
The DNA here is from genome assembly GCF_011764305.1 of Mustela putorius furo. NCBI lineage: Eukaryota > Metazoa > Chordata > Mammalia > Carnivora > Mustelidae > Mustela > Mustela putorius. The sequence goes on along the minus strand of NW_025422005.1, from coordinate 35,943,637 downwards.
ATGTTAACTCTCTTTTAGCTCTAAGTCTAGCTAAAGGTTTATCTATTTTGTTTATCTTTTCAAAAAACCATTTAGAGTTTATATGCCAGTTTAAGGAAGAGTGGTTAAGTTGTGGAGAAGTGATTAAACAAAGTGAAGGGGGTTTAGGCTTCTGGGGGCAGTAAATTATGGGAAGGTAAAGTGTGGGATAAACTAAGGGAGGTTAAGGGTTATTTCAGTAAAGTTTGTTTTATGCAGACACAAGTTAGCTGACACCTGTGATAAGAATAATCCCCACTGGTTAAGAGTCATTCTCCTCTTCTTGTATGGGAGTGGAAGACATCTTTATAAATGGAAATATATGCCCTGCTTTTTAGGTAGAGAGCGGGAGGGCACAGAATTCATCCTGTGTTTACTGTTTCTAAATTGCCAATACTGCTTATGCCAAAGCGACATATTTTGAGCTGGCATATTCTTATTCCCTTTACTGAGCATGTTTTGTTCCTTAACAAATATGGCTTTTTGAATAGATTATAGAGGCTCAGAACTTGAGCCTTTTCTTTATTCTAGTCCTTTTTTTGTTCATTTGTTTCAGAGTACTGTTCAGTTATATATAAAACCCTTTTTGTACCTGCACAAGAGGAGTAATGAAAAGTCCCTTTTTGAAACAAATATCAGTGGTTCTCAAATTTTTGGTTTTTAATTTTATTTTTATTATTTTTTAATTTAAAAAAATTTTTAAAGATTTTATTTATTTATTTATTTGACAGACAGAGATCACAAGTAGGCAGAGAGGCAGGTAGAGAGAGAGAGGAAGGGAAGCAGTTTCCCCGCTGAGCAGAGAGCCCAATGCGGGGCTTGACGCCACTACCCTGGGATCATTACCTGAGCTGAAGGCAGAGAGGCGTTAACCCACCAAGGCGCCCCTAAAAAAAAAAAAAAAATTTTTTTTTAAACTTAAGCTATCTCTAAACTTAGTGTGGGGCTTGAACTCACAAACCCCAAATCAAGAGCTGCATGCTGTACCAACTGAGCCACCCTCAAACTTTTTGGTTTGGGACCTTCTACACTCTTAAACATTATTGAAGACCCTATAGACTTTGGGTACTATATTAGAAGTTGAAAATGGTATTTATTTATTTAAAAATAAAATGACGGGGGCACCTGGATGGCTCAGTGGGTTAAAGCCTCTGCCTTCAGCTCCGGTCATGGTCTTGGGGTCCTGGGATCGAGCCCCGCGTTGGGCTCTCCGCTCAGCAGGGAGCCTACTTCCCTTCCTCTCTCTGACTGCTTCTCTGCCTACTTGTCATCTCTGCCTGTCAAATAAATAAATAAATAATCTTTAAAAATAACATGACAGTGCTGTTACATGGAACATATATGGCACATTTTTTTTTAATTTATTTATCTGACAGAGATCACAAGTAGGCAGAGAGGCAAGCAGAGAGAGAGGAGGAAGCAGGCTCCCTGCAGAGCAGAGAGCCCGATGTGGGACTCGATCCCAGGACCCTGGGATCATGACCTGAGCCGAAGGCAGAGGCTTAACCCACTGAGCCACCCAGGTGCCCTTATATGGCACATTTTTAATGAAGAATAATTTCTAAAACAAATTAGAAAATGGCATAAGTTTACATTTTTTTCAAATCTCTTTAATCTCTGGGTTAATATAAGGCAGACGGTTTCTTTTCTTTCTTTTTTTTTTTTTAAAGATTTTATTTATTTATTTAGCAGTAATTCAGTACCTATTAATATTTCCCCATTTCCCTTACTTTGTAGCTTTTGGTAACCTCTGTTCTACTTTCTGTCTTTATAAATATATCTATTCTAGTTCCCTCGTATAAGTGGAATCATACAATATTTGGTTTTTTTAGTCCGGCTTATTTACTTTGCACATAATGTTTTCAATCATTCATGTTGTAGTCTGTCAGAGTTTCTTTTTTTGTTTTTTAAGATTTTACTTATTTATTTGACAGAGAGAGAGAGACAGCAAGACAGGGATTACAAGCAAGGGGAGCAGGAGAGGGAGAAGCAGGCTTCTTGCCGAACAGGGAGCCTGATGTGGGGGCTTGATCCCAGGACTGTGGGATCATGACCTGAGCCGAAACCAGATGCTTAATGACTGAGCCACCCAGGTGCCCCAGAATTTCATTCTTTTTTTAAGGCTGAAGAATTTCATTATATGTATACACCACATTTTGTCTGTTCTTCAGATATACATGAGGTTGTCTAGTTTTTGTCTATTGTGAATAATGCAGTTGTGAATATTGGTGTCTTGGGTATCTCTTTGAGTCTCTGCTTTTAATTCTTTGGTTCGTATACTTAGATGTGGCATTAATGGATCATATTGTAATTTGATGTTTAACTTTTTTTTTTTAATGTTTAACTTTTGAGGAATCATCAAACTATTTTCATACATCTGTACCATTTTTACATTCCCACCAGTAATGCACCAGGGTTACAATTAAGCTGGATCCTTACTAATACTTGTCATTTTCCATTATTTTGATAATAGCCACCATCCTAATAGGCGTGAACTGATAACCTCTTGTGGTTTTGATTTGCATTTCCCTAATAACTAGTGATGTGGAGCATCTTTTCATGTGCTTATGGGCCATTTGTATGTCTTCTTTTGGAAAATTCTGTTCAAGTCCTTTGCCTATTTTTTGATTGAGTTGTTTTTGTTCTTGATTTGTTCTGTATATATTCTAGATATTAAACCCTTATCAGATTTATGATTTGCAAATATAGTTGACTCTTGAACAATCCAAGTTTGAACAGTATGGATCCATGTATACATGGATTTTTTTTAGATAAATATTGTATAGCATTGTAAATGTATTACTTCTTACTTACACTTTTCTTAGTAACATTTTCTTTAGCTTACTTTATTGTAAGAGTGCATTATTAATATATATATAACATATAAAATAGGTGTTAATCAACTGTTTATGTCATCAGTAAGGCTTCCAGTCAATAATAGGCTATTAGTAGATAAATTTTGAGTCAGTAGTTATACATGGATTTTCAATTGCATGGAGTTGGTATTTTATTCTTTTGGATGCTGTTGTATATGGATTTTTTTTTTTTAATTTCCTTTACGATTGTTCATTGCTGAATTCATTGCTATTTTTGGAAACACATATTTTTATGTGTTGCTCTTGGAACCCTACAACATTTTTTGATTCTTTGGGATTTTCTATGTTTAGGATCATGTCATCTGCAAATAAAAGTAGTTTTTCTTTTTCCTTCCTAATTAGGATGCCTTTTACTTCTTTTTCTTGCTTAATTACTTTGTCTAGGACTTCTAGTCTCATTGCATTTTTGCATCATTTTGCTCAGGTTCCAAAGTCCTGTAAGAAATGATCCAGTTTGCTTTATTCAGATTATGTGTTCATTCCTTAGGCCCTTACCCTAGGGGATAGGAAGAGACCTTGATCTACTTAGATGTACATATAGGGAAGGAGTTATTCTTTTAGATGCAGTGTGTTACTGTTGCCAAAGATGGAGAAACCACAAACAAACAGCTGTTGGCTCCAAGACCCCATTTGGTCATTATCAGTTGTGGCAAATAAGACTGAAGCCCAGCTCCCTTGATTATATTAGGATAAGAATACTAGGATAGTATACTAGGATACTAGGATAGAATACTAGGATAGTATTTTTGTCTACTGGTCCAGTGGTTCTTTGTTACATTTTAATCATAAATTAATTTTCTTAGCATACTCAGTTAATAGGCTTGAATTTTCATTGTTACCAGTTTCCACAATGTAATGAGACTGCTTTAAAACAGCATTTTCTGTTACATGGAAAAAGTTATTGGGTAATATTGAATTCTTTCAATGACCCCCTAATTTAATCTACAAGTTTATGTTGAAAATGTGTATATAGCATTTTATGTTGAGTTTTTTACTCTGCATCCAGTAAGAATTGCTCAGACATTCTTGCAATATCAAAACTTCATTTTGGTACTCCCGTTTAAACACTTTCCTAGTTATTTTATTTGTTCAAGATGTTGACTTCTGAAGGAGGGACCACTTTCATTCAAAATCATCTCCCAAAGCATGTTGTAAATTCTTGGCTTAAAAAAGGACCATTCATTTCTGTATGAGTAAGAAGTGGTCTTCAAAGTGGTTAAAATGGTAGAATCTAGAGCAAAGCAAGGCTGCTTGGGTTCATTTCCCAGCTCTAACACTTACTAGTTGGGCAAGGGCTAGTTACTTAATCTCTTTCTCTTTGTGCCTCAGTTTTCCATTTGTAACATGGTATAAATTAATAATGTAAGTCATTTAGAATAATACCTGCCATATAGTAAGTAAACATTCAGTAAATGGTAGTACTTGGCCCCACTGAAGGGGAATATTGGTCCAGATATTTTTATTAAGCTCTTTACAGTGGATTTTTAGTCATTGTTTGCTTTGATGAATTTAGGATTAATTTAGTATATCAGGAAATCCCATTACTAACTCTACAAAATACTTATGGAAATTCAGCACAATATTAGGTACAGAGGTTATAATGATGACCAGTATATACACTGTTTTCTTGGGATCTTAGAGGCGAGTAGGGACCACAGAAAATAAGTTATTTTCACAGAGACTGACAAGTACTATAATAGGGATAAGTAGGGAATACTTATGGTATCAAATGGGTCACTTTAGTCTTGCTGGGGGGAGGGGAAATCTAAGAAATTTCCCTGAATAGATACTGAGAATGAGTTACACATAGAAAATAACCCTGTGGGGACTGGGTGGCTGGAAATAAGATTTGGAGGCCTATAGCATGAGATTACCCCAGGAAAGTAACAGACCAGAGTATTGTAAACTTACATGTCTATAAGTATCATTGAGTGGAACAGATCAGATACTTTTTTTTTTTTAAAGATTTATTTATTTGAGAGAGCATGATGGGGGAGAAGGTCAGAGGGAGAAGCAGACTCCCCTTGGAGCTGGGAGCCTGATGCGGGACTCAGTCCCGGGACTCTGGGATCATGACCTGAGCAGGAGGCAGTGAGTTAGCCCACTGAGCCACCCAGGTGCCCAGGCCAGATACTTTTTAAAAAATGCTATACCAGCAAAATGAAAATAATAACTGATACTTCACCTTAGGTATTTGGGAGCCTCTAGGGTATATTTCTTTGTGGTAATGGGCGCAGAATTTCCAAAACTTCCAGTTTTTTGAGAGAAGCCAGAAACGAAAATTTTGAGTGGAATTCCCTAATTTTTAAGTGTTGGCAAATCAGAAAATTCTGAGAATGGAGTTGATGGGGGGAGAGTATGCATTGTAACAGGTATAGAGTTCTGACCATTAAAATCAGCCTTGTGGGCTGCCAGTCTATGATGTCTTGGCTGTATAGAGTGGTGGTTAAGGAGACAACTAAACATAGATCTCTAATGATACCTTAACTGGCCTGGGAAAAGTTGCCTCTGGCAGATTTAGAAAGAATGTCGGGAGGGGCACATGGGTGGCGCAGTTGGTTAAGCATCCGACTCTTGGTTTTGGCTTGGGTTGTGATCTCAGGGTTGTGGGATCAAGCCTGTGTCGGGCTCCACACTTGGTGTGGAGTCTGCTTGAGGCTCTCTCTTCTCCCTTTGCCCTTCCTGCTCATGCACTTTCTCTCTCTCTCTAAAATAATGATTGAATCTAAAGGAAAGGAGGGAGGGAGGGTGGGGGCGACGGGAGGAAGGAAACCCAGAGAATTAGAAAAAGTATAGAGGAAATAAGAGGGTCTCAGATGCTGAGTAAAGATAGTGTTTCAAAAAGGAGGGAATTATTAGCAGCATCACATTTTGCAGATAAGGACTAAAATTGTCTACTGAATTTAGTAACAAGGGTCACTCTTGTGACATAAGTGTTTTTAGTGGAGTTGTGAGGTTGGGATGCAGGATTGCAATAGACTCAGGAGAGAGTTTAAGTGGAGAGAGACAGTATACAGCTCTTTGATAAAGCTTGGGTATGAAGGAGAAAAGGGAACAGAAGTTGTAGAGTATTGGGGTTCCTGGGTGGCTCAGTTGATTAAGTGTCTGCCTTCAGCTCAGGTCATGATCCTAGAGTTCTGGGGTTCTGAAATCAAGCCCCACATTGGGCTCCCTGCTCGGTGGGGAGTCTGCTTCTCCTTCTCCCTCTGCCACTCTCTCTTTCTGTCAAATAAATCCTTAAAAAAAAAGAAGTTATAGAATATGGGTTCTTAACTAGGTATTTATGGACACCCCACCCTCAATATTATATGCAAACTCTGTACATACATTTTTTTGGAGAGAAGCCATAAAGCTTTCATCAGCTCTTCAAAAGATTTTATAATCCAAAAGAATGACTTCTGTCAGGGGACCTGTAATTGAATGAATTGGACATACTTACAAACTGGTAGGAAAGGAGCCAGTAAAGCAGGAGAGCTAGAGAGTAGGAATATGGTTGTGGAGGACTGAAATCTTTCTAGTCGTAAAATGAGATGAGATACAGAGAATTTGGTAGAGGGACTAATTTAGACAAGAAAGAAAAAAATGATTGTAGATGCAATTACATTTATAGGCAAATGGCAAGAAACTGAAGTAGCTCTCTGGCACAATTTTTTTTTTAATTTTTAATTTTTTCAAAAAATTTATTTATTTATTTGAAAGTATGAGAGAGAGCGAGAGAGCACACAAGCTGCAGGGGGAGGGGCAGATGGAGAAGCAGACTCCCCACTGAGCAGGGAGCCCAACATGGGGCTGGATCCCAGGACCCTGGGCTCCCTATCTGAACCAAAGGCAGGCACTTAACTGACTGAGCCACTCAGGTGCCCCTGCACACAATTTTTTAAATAAAGATTTATTTATTAGAGAGAGTGCAGGGAGGATGGGCAGAGGGAGGAGAGAGAGTCTTAAGCATACTCTGTCCTGAGCATGGAGCCTAACAAGGAGCTCTATCTTTCAACCCTGAGTTCACAGCACTGAGATCACAATTTGAGCCAAAAACGAGAGTCAGATGCTTAACTGACTGCGCCACCTAAGTACCCCTCCACACAACTTTTATTTTCTCTCATGTAGGGGGTGAAATGGGGTTTGCTAAAAATGAGCAAGGAGAAGTAGAATATGATGTTTGAAGAGGTGGAGAAGGTTTGAAATGGCTGTAGTGAAGAATGGGAGAGAGAGAAGTCTAGGTAAATATTTGTGTGCGTGTGTGTGTGTGTGTGTGTGTGTGTGTGTGTTAAAGATTTTATTTATTTATTTGACAGAGATCACAAGTAGTCAAGAGAGGCAGGCAGAGAGAGTGAGGGAAGCAGGCTCCCCGCTGAGCAGAGAGCCCAATTCGGGGCTTGATCCTAGGACCCTGAGATCATGACCTGAGCTGAAGGCAGAGGCTTTAACCCACTGAGCCACCCAGGCACCCCAGTGTGTGTGTGTCGTTTTTTTTTTTTTAAAGATTTTATTTATTCATTTGACAGAGATCACAAGTAGGCAGAAAGGCAGGCAGAGAGAGAGAGGAGGAAGCAGACTCCCTGCTGAACAGAGAGCCCGATGCGGGGCTCGACCCCAGAACCCCAGGATCATGACCTGAGCCGGAGGCAGAGGCTTTAACCCACTGAGCCACCCAGGCGCCCCAATATTTGTGTTTTTTTTTTAATTTAAAAAAAATTTTTTTTAAAGATTTTATTTATTTATTCGACAGAGAGAGATCACAAGTAGGCAGAGAGAGAGGAGGAAGCAGGCTCCCCGCTGAGCAGAGAGCCCGATGTGGGACTCGATCCCAGGACCCTGAGATCATGACCTGAGCTGAAGGCAGCGGCTTAACCCACTGAGCCACCCAGGCGCCCGATTAAAAAAATTTTTTTAAATGATTTTATTTTAGAGTGTATGCGAGTGTGAGAAGGGGGAGGGGCAGAGAGAGAGGGAGAAGCAGACTCGCCATTGAGCAGGGAAGTCTGGTGCAGGTCTAGATCCCAGAACCCTGGGATCATGACCTGAGCTAAAGGCAGATGCTTAACAAACTGACCCACCCACGTGACCTGGGGAAGATATTTGGATCATGTGGGGGGTCTACTTGTGATTGAAGATCATTACTAATGAAACCATATTGAAAAAAATATTTTCTCCCTCTAGTAAACCAAGGAGGAAGCAGAAAAAGCATGAAAATGGATTGAGCTGTGATTGGGGTCTTGCCAGGCAGGTTCAGTAGGGAGGATGAAAGGGACAAAAGAGATGAGGGTATTAGTTGAGATAGAGAGGGAATAAAGACCAATACAGTATAGAAGGTAATGAATTTACGGAATTGGAAGTGTAACATAGGTGAAAGAACAGGGGGAGTATTGGAGTAATTGGGAAAGCTTTAGAGATAGAAGTCAAAGTATATTTGTGGGATTAGGAATAGGGTTCTCCTCCCAAATAGCCAAAGCAATCTTGAAAAAGCAAAGCAAAGCTGGAGACATCATAATTCTGGACTTCCAAGTTATATTACAAAGTTGTGATAATCAAAACAGTATGATACTGGCACAAAAATAGACACATAGATCAATGGAATAGAATAGAACACTCAGAAATAAACCCACAACTGCATGGTCAGTTAATCTTCAACAAAACAGGAAAGAATATCCAGTGGGAAAAGGACAGTCTCTTCAATAAATGGCGTTGGGAAAACTGGACAGCAACATGCAAAAGAAAGAAACTAAACCACTTTTTGTTAAAGAGATTGATTGATTGATTGATTGATTTGACACTGTGAAAGCACAAGCTGGGAGAGTGGTGGGCAGAGGGAGAGGGAGAAGCAGCCTTCTCACTGAGCAGGGAGCCCGATGCAGGGCTCGATCCCAGGATGCTGGGATCATGATCTGAGCCAAAGGCAGCCACCCAGGCACCCCAAAACACTTTTGTTTTAATTAAAATTTTATTTTAGTTTTAAGTAAACTCTATACTCAACATGGGGCTTGAACTCATGACCCTGAGATCAAGAGTCACATGCACTACTGACTGAGCCAACCAAGGGCCCCCTGGACCATTTTCTTACACCATACACAAAATTAAATTCAGAATGTATTTATGACCTAAATGTAAGACCTGAAACTCTAAAAATTCTAGAAGAGAAAACAGGAAATGACTTCTTTGACATTGGCCATAGCAACCTTTTTCTAGATGTCTCCTGAGGCAAGGGAAACAAAAGCAAAAATAAACTGTTGGGACTACATCAAGATAAAAAGCTCTGCACAGCAAATGAAACAATCAACAAAATTAAAAACCAGCTTGCAGAACGGGGGATTTTTATTTTTTAAATAGGTTTTTAAACATTTTTTAAAAGGTTTTATTTATTTGTCAGAGAGCGAGAGTGAGAGAGTGAGCGAGCACAAGCAGGGGAGCGGCAGGCTGAGGGAGAAGCAGGCTCCCCACTGAGCAGGGAACCCGATGATGCGGCACTTGGTCCCAGGACCCTGGGATCATGACCCAAGCCAAAGGCAGATGCTTAACCAACTGAGCCATGCAGGTGTCCCTGGGAGAAGATATTTTTTTTTTTCAACGATTTTATTTATTTTATTTGACAGAGATCACAAGTAGGCAGAGAGGCAGGCAGAGAGAGGAGGAAGCATGCTCCCTGCTGAGCAGGGAGCCCCATGTGGGGCTCCATCCCAGGACTCTGGGATCATGACCTATGCCGAAGGCAGAGGCTTTAACTCGCTGAGCCACCCAGGCACCCTGGGAGAAGATTTTTTTTTTTTCAGTTTCTTTCTTTTTTTTTTTTTAAATTTTTAATTTTTCATAAACATATATTTTTATCCCCAGGGGTATAGGTCTGTGAATCACCAGGTTTACACACTTCACAGCACTCACCAAAGCATATACCCTCCCCAATGTCCATAATCCCACCCCCTTCTCCCAATCCCTCTCCCCCCAGCAACCCTCAGTTTGTTTTGTGAGATTAAGAGTCACTTATGGTTTGTCTCCCTCCCAATTCCATCTTGTTTCATTGATTCTTCTTCTACCCACTTAAGCCCCCATGTTGCATCACCACTTCCTCATATCAGGGAGATCATATGATACTTGTCTTTCTCTGCTTGACTTATTTCACTAAGCAAGATACGCTCTAGTTCCATCCATGTTGTCCCAAATGGCAAGATTTCATGTCTTTTGATGGCTGCATAGTATTCCATTGTGTATATATACCACATCTTCTTGATCCATTCATCTGTTGATGGACATCTAGGTTCTTTCCATAGTTTGGCTATTGTGGACATTGCTGCTATAAACAGTCGGGTGCACGTGCCCCTTTGGATCACTACGTTTGTATCTTTAGGGTAAATACCCAGTAGTACAATTGCTGGGTCATAGGGCAGTTCTATTTTCAACATTTTGAGGAACCTCCATGCTGTTTTCCAGAGTGGCTGCACCAGCTTGCATTCCCACCAACAGTGTAGGAGGGTTCCCCTTTCTCAGCATCCTCGCCAGCATCTGTCATTTCCTGACTTGTTGATTTTAGCCATTCTGACTGGTGTGCAGTGATATCTCATTGTGGTTTTGATTTGTATTTCCCTGATGCCGAGTGATATGGAGCACTTTTTCATGTGTCTGTTGGCCATCTGGATGTCTTCTTTGCAGAAATGTCTGTTCATGTCCTCTGCCCATTTCTTGATTGTATTATTTGTTCTTTGGGTGTTGAGTTTGCTAAGTTCTTTATAGATTCTGGACACTAGTCCTTTATCTGATATGTCGCTTGCAAATATCTGGGAGAAGATATTTTTAAATGACATGTCCAATAAAGGGTTAGTATCCAAAATATAAAGAACTTATAAAAGTCAACACCCCCAAAAATGAATAATCCAATTAAAAAATGGGCAGAAGACATGAACAGACATTTCTCCAAGGAAGACATCCAGATGGCCAACAGATGAAAAGATGTTCATCATCCCTGATCATCAGGGAAATGCAAATCACAACTAAAATGAGATACCACCTCACATCTTTAGTCAGAATGGCTAAAATCAACAACACAAGAAACAAGTGTTGGTGAGAATGTGAAGAAAAAGGAACCCTGTGCGCTGTTGGTGGGAATGCAAACTGCTGCAGCCACACTGGGAAACAGTATGGAGTTTCTCCCAAAAGCCAAAAATAGAACTACCCTACAATTCAGCGATCACACTTAAAGGTATTTACCCAAAGAATACAAAAACACTAATTCAAAGGTAAACCTGTACTCCAGTGTTTATAGCAGCATTATCTATAATAGCCAAATTATGGAATCAGCCCAGTGTCCATCAACTGATGACTGGATAGAGAAGATGTGATATATCTATAGCCATAAAAAGTGAAATCTTACCATTTGCAATGACATGAATGGAGCTTGGGAGTATAATGCTAAAAGTGAAAGAAGTCTGATAAAGACAAATACCATATGATCTCATTCAAATGTGGAATTTAAGAAACAAAACAAACCAGCAAAGGGGAAAAAAAAGACAAATCAAGAAATAGATTTTTTAAAAAATTTTATTTATTTGAGAGAGAGAGAGAGGGAGGGAATGAGCATGGAGGGGGGGCAGGTGTTGCTGGGAGGAGAAGGGCAGATGGAAAAGCAGTGAGCAGCGAGCCTGACTCAGGTATTTGAGGACCCTGGGATCATGACCTGAGCCAAAGGCAAACGCTTAACTGACTGAGCCACCTAGTCCTCCCAAGAAATAGGTTCTTAATTATAGAGAAGAAACTGATGGTTACCAGGAGGGATGTGACTGGAGTCGGGGAAGGTTAAACAGGTGATGGAGATTAAGGAGTGCACTTGTGATAAACAGTGGGTGATGTATAGAATTGTTGAATCACTAAATTCCATATTAATATAACACTATATTAATTAACTGGAATTAAAATAACTTGAAAGAGGAACAGGTTTTGTTTTAAAAAAAAGGCTCCGGTTTCATTCTGGATCTACTGACTCCGAAGTCCTAGGGAGTTGGATTGAGGCATCTTTATTTAAAAAGTTTCACATGTAGGGTGCCTGGGTGACTTAGTCAGTTAAGCATCTGCCTTTGGCTCAGGTCATGGTTTGGGGTCCTGGGATCAAGCCCTGCATCTGGCTCCCTGCTTGGTGGGCAATCTGCTTCTCCCTCTCCCTCTGCCTGCTGCTCCGCATGCTTGTGCTTTCTCTCTCTTTCTCTGTCAAATAAATAAAATCTTTAAAAAAAAATGTTTCATGTGTGATTTAAAGTTTTAAAAAATTACATATAGCAAAATTTGTTCTTTTTAGTGTATAGTTTTAAGAGTTTGACAAATGTGTAGTGATACCTTTTATTAGGATAGAATAGACCAGAGGACTAGATTTGGTGAGGATGAGATTTTTTAAAACTTAGAGTCAATTAATTAACATATAGTATATTATTAGTTTCAGAGGTAGAGTTCAGTGATTCATCAGTTGTGTATAACACCCAGTAATCATTACTCAGTTACCCCATACCCCCACCTGAGTTCCTTCAGCAAACCTGTTCCAAATTCTGTTTAAGAATCTCTTTTGGTTTGTTTCCCTCCATGTTTTCATTTCATTTTATTTTTCCCTCTTTTCCCCTATGATCCTCTGTTTTGTTTCTTACATTCCACATATGAATGAAATCATATGATAATTGTCTTTCTCTGATTGACTTATTTTGCTTAGTATAATACCCTCTAGATCAAAACCACAGTTAGATATCAGCTCACACCAGTCAGAATTGCTTAAAACTAAGTCAGGAAACAACAAATGTTGGCAAGGATGCAAAGAAAGGGGAACCCTCTTACACTGTTGGTGGGAATGCAAACTGGTACAGTCACTCTGGAAAACAGTATGGAAGTTCCTCAAAAAGTTAAAAATAGAGCTACCTTATGACTCAGCAATTGCACTACTAGGTATTTACCCAAAGGATACAAACGTGATCCGAAGGGGCACCTGCACCCCCATGTTTATAACAGCAGTGTCCACAACAGTCAAACTATGGAAAGAACCTAGATGTCCATTGACAGATGAATGCATAAAGATGTGGTGTATATATATATACAATGGAATACTACTTAGCCATCAAAAAATGAAATCTTAAAACAATGTGGATGGTGAGGAAGATATATTTGGTTTTGAACACCATCTAATTTCTTACTGCACTAAAACTAGCCATAGAATTACGATTATTAAACTGAATTGACATTTTCTCCATTAAGTTTAGATTAGGGACATGTGCACATTTTTTTGTGTGGGGAGGTGGGTAGAGAGCCAGATAGTGACTATTTCAGGCTTTGTAGCTCAATTATGGTCTCTGTTGCATATTCTGTGAGTGGGTGTATGTGTGTGTTTCTAAACATTAAAAAATATAAAAACCGTTCTTTGCACTGTACAAAAATAGGCAGAGGGCCATCGTTTGTTGACTCCTGGGAGATAATAAATACAACAATAAATCAAACTCTGATTTGTAGCATTTGCTGGTTTCTGAAGTGTACATACTCCCACTGTGACTGATTTTTAAGCTACTAGTGTGTTACACTGAATGAAGAGTTTGAAAGAGATGTGCGGTAGCACAAAGTATTTCTACTATATAAATACAGCAGTTGTAGATAGGTAGATAAAACATAGTAAAATATTAATGAAGTAATAAATTTTGAATGTTTATTACCTTTCTCTTTTTTTTTTTTTTTTTTAAAGATTTTCTTTATTTATTTGACAGAGAGAGATCACAAGTAGGCAGAGAGGCAGGCAGAGAGAGAGAGGAGGAAGCAGGCTCCCTGCTGAGCAGAGAGCCCGATGCGGGACACGATCCCAGGACCCTGAGATCATGACCCGAGCCGAAGGCAGCGGCTTAACCCACTGAGCCACCCAGGCGCCCCTACCTTTCTCTTTTTTAAAAAGATTTTATTTGAGAAAGAGTGAGCACAAGTTGGCGGTGGGGGGAAGGCAGAAGGATGAGCAGACTTCTTGCTAAGTGAGGACCCTGATGTGGGGCTCAATCCCAGGACCCTGAAATCATGACCTGAGCTGAAGTCAGGCACCTATACAACTGAGCCACCCAGGCTCCCCTCGTCTTTTTATTTTTATTTATTTTAAAGATTTTATTTATTTATTTGACAGAGAGATCACAAGTAGGCAGAGAGAGAGGGAGAAGCAGGCTCCCTGCTGAGCAGGGAGCCCGATGCAGGGCTCCATTCCAAGACCCCAGGATTATGACCTGAGCTGAAGGCAGATGGTTAATGACTGAACCACCCAGGAGCCCCATTTTAATAATTTTTAGGTGTACAGTGCTTTGGCATTAAGTACATTCACATTTTTGTGTAACCATAAGTATCATTCATCTCCAGACCTTTTCATCTTACCTCACTGGAATTCTGTATGTATTAACTTCCCATTCACCTTCCCCCAGCCTCTGGCAGCCACCATTCTACTTTCTGTCTCCATGAATTTGACTACTCTAGCTACCTTGTCTAAGAGAAATCACATAGTCTTTGTCCTTTCGTGACTGGTTTATCTGTCATTTTGTGACATGTCTTCAGGATTCCTCCATGTTGTAGGATGTGCCAAAATTTCCTTTTTTAAAGGGTTTGTTCTTATTTAAGAATGATATACTAGGGAAACAAGCCATAAGAGACTCTTAATCTCAGGAAACAAACTGAGGGCTGCTGGTCAGTGGCAGGGTATGGGGGAGGTATAGGGTGGCTGGGTTATGGACATTGGGGAGGGTATGTGCTATAGTGAGTGCTGTGAATTGTGTGAGACTGATGATTCACAAACCTTTATCCCTGAAGCAAATAATAAATTATATGTTGATGAAAAAAAGAATAAAAAGATTGAAAAAAAAAAAGGAATGATATACTAAAAAGCTGATTGGAACCTCCATGTCAGTGATCAAGCTATGTTAATTGGAGCCCTTCACTGAAAGTTGGTGAGATGTGAATATCTTTTTCTTTGGTAACCCCCAAATATCTATATCTTTAGGGCTTTTTTTGTGTTCTTGTCAGTTTACCCAGAGAAAAATCTACCTGACTCCTTCCTGGGAATGAAAACTTGGTGGTGCAGTGTTCAAAGAACTGAGGTGGGGAAGGAAGTTGGGACATCTATCTTTTCCTTAATTCTGCTATTTTCATTTAGGGACTTACCCTAGTCCTAGCTGTGGTTGGTGTTCCCTGAGTCCAGAGCATCTCTAATTGCTTCTCTGGATCAGTAAGTTGACAGGCAGCCTTTGTGTGGTGTGGAGGAGGGGTAGTTGACTGGTTGCTTGGGGGTTGGGGTAGAGAACTAGGGATCTAACTCCTCTTTCTGTAGACTTGTCAGCTAGTTCTTCAGGTTATGGTCTCAGTACTCAGTCTTCCTTTCAGAGATGTGTTGTGCCATCAGTTTCCGGCTGCCCAGAACACAGTGGTGTGAATTAGATTTTTTGTTTTTTTATTAGACTTTATCGTTTCAGGCTTAGGTTTCAGTTTTTGCAGTCTACCAAGTCAAATTCATCTATTTGCTTTTTCTGTATTAAAGTTTTGTTGCTATCATCTGCCGTTGTTTCCTCTCTTCATTTCTTTGCTATTTTTTGTTTAAACCGTTAAAAATATTTTTTATTGCCAATTTGGAGAGATTTTAGAGGTAGTAAAGAACCACATGTTTTAAATCAACTGTATTTTGGCACTTGTAATCTACTTGCCCAATTTTTTTTTTCCTATCGCATAGAAGATTTTCAAAGAGAGACATGTATATACTTCTTGCTACTCAAAGTTTGGACCAACAGCATTGGTATCACCTGGGAGCTTGTTCGAAATGCAGAATTCCAGGCCTCAATCCATACCTAGCCAAGCATATTCTATATTTTTATAAGATCCCTGGGTTATTTGTGATTTATTATAAGTAAATGTGAGAAGCACTGGTCTAATTCACTGTGCCTGATACAGCACTTGACACATATTAGGTGTCTTCTGTTGGACACTCAGCTATTTAGAAAAGACTTTCTTATTAGAAATACTGTTTTGGGATCAGAGTATAGATATTATTTGAAGCTATGGGAGTAGATGCAAGTATAGAGTAAAAAGTGGGTCAAGGAAATACCAGTTTTAAGGTGTGGATAAAGGAAGAAAGGGCCTTCTAGGAAAATTGAGAGCTAAGGAAGAACAGAGGCCCAGAGTATATGAAGTGTGGGAAAATGAGCAACCTTCCAAGAGCAAGAGCTGTGAGATTAGTAGTGTTCTTCAGGAAAAGCCAGACTTCAGAGCAGGCTAGGAAGTGGGGGAAAAACACTTTCTGGGAAGATACTGAAATAATAAAATACTTTAATTACAATGTAGGGAGAATGATCAAGGAGGAAAGCCCAGAAGACATAATGGAATGATGAGCAATGAAGAGATGGTTTAGTAGGGGAGGCGGCCACACTGGGGTAAGAACACAGGAGATGACAGGTGACTAAAATGAACTTCCACTCTCTCGACCTTGTACTCTCCATGTTTCAGGCATTTCTTTAAATTCTCTCTTGGCATTTTTTTTTTTTTTTTTTTTTTAGATAGACATGCTGTTCCTTTAGTGTAGGACACCATCTTTTCTCCTTGATTCTCTCTAGATGCAGTGCCCTTATTTTGTGCTCCATGGCAACCCATTTTTTTCTGTGTCTGTTTCCTTTTTTCTTTTTAAATATTTATTTGAGAGAGTGGGCAGGAGAGGCAGAGGGAGAGAGTGAATGTCAAGCAGACTCTTGCAGAGCCTGATGTTGGGCTCAATCTCAGAATCCTGAGATCACGGTATGAGCTGAAACCAAGAGTGGATGCCCAGCTGATTGCACCACCCAGGGTCCCCCATCACTCTTTTTTTAAAAAGTTGAGATCAAATCATATAATATTTACCCTTTAAGATACACTTTAGGGGCGCCTGGGTGGCTCAGTGGGTTAAGCCACTGCCTTCGGCTCGGGTCATGATCTCAGGGTGCTGGGATCAAGTCCTGCATCAGGCTCTCTTCTCAGCAGGGAGCCTGCTTCCTCCTCTCTCTCTCTGCCTGCCTCTCTGCCTACTTGTGATCTCTCTCTGTCAAATAAATAAAATCTTAAAAAAAAAAAAAGATACACTTTAAAAATACTTTTACTGTGTTTAACCATAGCACAGTAATTATATGTTTTACTTATTTAAATTGCCCACCAGGGGTGCCTGGGTGGCTCAGTTGGTGAAGCAACTGTCTTCAGCTCAGGTCATGATCCTGGAGTCCTGGACTCGAGTTCTGCGTAGGGCTCCCAGTTCAGCAGAATGTCTGCTTCTCCCTCTGACTCTCCCCACTTTGGTGCACTTTCATTCTCCCTCTCTCACATAAATAAAATCTTAAAAAAAAAAAAAAAGATTTTATTGGGGCACGTGGGTGGCTCAGTGGGTTAAGTCTTTGCCTTCGGCTCAGGTCATGATCTCAGGGTCCTGGGATCAAGCCCCATATGGGTCCTGGGTCCTGCTGAGCAGGGAGCCTGCTTCCCCCTCTCTCTCTCTGTCTGCCTCTCTGTCTACTTGTGATTTCTCTAACAAATAAATAAAAGTAAAATCTTTAAAAAATTATTTATTTGAGAGAGAGACAGAGCATGAAAGGGGAGGTCAGAGGGAGAAGCAGACTCCCTTTGGAGCTGGGAGCCTGATGGACTCAATCCTGGGACTCCAGGATCATGACCTGAGCCACCCAGGTGCCCAATAAATAAAATTTTTAATAAAAAAAATGCCCATTTGTCTATCTTGTCATTATCTTTGGCATCTGGCCTAGCACCTGTGTCTAACAGCTAATATTCATTGATTGCTGTGTGTTACACACTGTTGTAAGTTTACATATACTGACTCATTTAATCATCTTATGAGGATTTAGCCCTATTTTATGGATGGAGGAGACTACTTTAACCCTATTTTATGGATGGAGGAGACAAAGGCCTAGAATAAGTAGGTCAGCCACTGTTGAATGAACACATTTATTGTGTGTACCGTGTACCAGCCACTGTGCTTATATGTTTGGGTTACAGAATTAAGAAAGACTTTGGTCAGAGTTTCAGACAGAATGTTGGTTAAAGCTTCACCCTAAAATGAGGGATATATAGCTGGCTCCTGGTTTTGTGGTACTCGGAATCAAAAGGCTTGAAGTCTCTCTGACTGCTTATATAATTGGGTGTGCCCCTTCTCCCTCTATCACAGACTGGAGACATATATTCAAATGTTGTTTTAGCCTTTTTTCTTCCATTTTTAAAATTTAAAGCCATCCTTTATAAAGTCAAACCCTAGCATAGACTATAAGGGCTGAGATCTGCCATTCCTCCCTGGTTTTAATAAGTACCTCACTCTGATTCTTAACTTTTTAAAATTAAATATTTTATGTAGAAATAATTTCAAACTTACAGAAAAGTTTCAAAAATAAGAATACAAAGAACATAATCAGGTTCACTTGTTAATATTTTATTCAATTTGTTTTATAATTCATGTTCTATATGTATAAAGTCATACTGTTCTTTTCTCAACTATTTAAGTGACAATCATCCTGGTCCTTAACCCCTAAATACCGTAATATATATTTCCTAAGAATAGAAATGTTCCTTTATATTCCCCAGTATACCATAATTCTTAATTTCAGTACATTTAACTTTGATGTGATACTTTACTGTTTATAAATTATTTATAGATTACAACTAAAGAAATAATCTTTTTACAGTGCTATAGCCCCTGAATACTCTCTTTAATTAAAAAATACCATAGTGGGCACCTGGTTGGTTAAGTGCCTGCCTTCAGTTCAGGTCATGATCTCAGAGTCCTGGGATCAAGCCCACATTGGGCTCCCTGCTCAGCAGAGAACCTGCTTCTCCCTCTCTTTCTGCTGCTCCCCCTGCCTGTGCTTTCTTGTTCTCTCAAATAATTAAATAAAATCTTAAAAAAAAAACCAAAGGGAATTTTTGAAAGTTTTTCTAAAAAGTTGGAAAACATATTGTTGGGCCCTGCTGGTCATGGCACTCAGCTCACTAAGGATTAGGTTTGAGCAGTTTAGCATTTGCATTGAAGTTTCCGCAGGAGGAGATCAATTGCTCCTTTTGCTGGGTTTCCATTAGACTTTGCTTTTACCTTTACTATAATATTTACTTCATTCTGCTGAGTGTTATGGTTAGGTGTTTCTCTATGTTGTTCATGTAGGTTTGTTCTTTTGAGTGCTGGAAACACCTTGTCCTTGTACCTTTTATAGCTATAGCAAAATGCTTTATACAGTGTAAGTTTAAACTGTTAATCCTTATAAATGGATAAGTAGAAGAATTTTAAATTTTGCAAAATTATAGGTCCAACTCTAGCTCTTTTATAAGCCACATCAAGTCCTTTCCAAACAAGATAGGTATAAGTAGCATTTAGGAAAAAAGTATGGATTATAGCAAGGTCTTACCCCATCTAGTAATTTTGGTAGCCTGATTTTTTTTTTTTTTAGATAACAGCTTTTTTAAAAATAACAGATAAAATTCACATAGCGTAATAATTTGCCCACTTAAAGTGTATAATTCAGTAGGTTTAAGTATATTCACAGAGTTTTGCAACCATCACCACAAACAATTTTGTAACGTTTTCATTACCCTACTCTGCACACATTAGCTATCCTTCCCTTTTCCTCCTTAATCCCACCACAAGCCCTAGGCAACCATTAATTTATTTTTTGTCTCTGTAAATTTGCCTGTTCTGGATAGTGGAATAATCTAATGTGGACTTTTGTGCCTTGCTTTTCACTTAACCTAAACAATTTCATGGTTCATATATTTTATAAAATATTTCAGCAGAGTTGCGCAGTGGAAGTGTGCTGGGCCCATATTTTATAAAATATTTCATTCCTTTTTACCGCTAAATAATATTCCTCTGTATATACCACATTTTGTTTACTCATTCATCTGTTGATAGATATGGGGTTGTTTCCACTTTCTGGCTATTACAAACAATGCTATTATAAACATTCATACACAAGTTTTTTTTAATGGGCATATGTTCCAGTTCTCTTGAGTATATAACTAGGATTGAAATTGCTGGGTAAGGTGATGACTAGGTTTAACCTTTTGAGGAACTGCTAAACTGTACAGTTGCATCATTTTATATTTCCAACAGCAGTGTTTGAGAGTTCCAGTTTCTCCACATTCTCATCAACACTTTTTTTTGGATTACAGTTTATCTTTGAATAATGTGAGAGTTAGAAACACCAATCCCTGTGTAGTCCAAAATCTCTGTATAAATTTTGACTTCCCCCAAATTTACCTACTAATATCTTATTATTGACCAGAAGCCTTACTGATAACAGAAACAGTTGTTTAATACATTTTTGCATGTTGTATTTATATACTGTATTCTTACCATAAGGCAAGATAGAGAAAAGAAAATGTTAGTTAAGAAAATCCTAAGAGAAAATAACTTACAGTGCTGTATTTATTGATTGTGTAAGTTTATGTTGTCTGTTTACAAAATCATCTTTCAATACCTGCATGAATGTGATATGATACAAAACACTGTGAGATCTTATATATATTACTAACAGCAGACATCAAAAGTTAGAAGATAATGGGATGCCTGGGTGGCTCAGTTGGTTAAGCGGCTACCTTCGGCTCAGGTCATGATCCCAGCGTCCTGGGATCGAGTCCCACATCAGGCTTCTTGCTCGGTGGGGAGCCTGCTTCTCCCTCTGCCTCTGCTGCCACTCTGCCTGCCTGTGCGCGCGCTCTCTCTCTCTCTGGCAAATAAATAAATAAAATCTTTAAAAAAATCTTTTTTAAAAATGAGAAGATAATGTGAAAAAATTCATATGTATTTGCAGATACAACAATTCATGCATTGATAATGAAGCATCAGTATGTTTGGCAATGATGTCAAAAACGTTTCGTGCAGTTCTTGCTATATAGTTCTTAGATTTTCCTATCAAAATACATGTATAACAGATAAATTTATTATCTACAGTATGTACATATAGTTCAGTACGATGATTATTTGCTGTTAAGTGGAATTTGATCATCGTAAGATCTTCATCCATGTTGTCTTCATGTTGAGTTGGTTGAAGAGGAGGAGGAAGAGTTGGTCTTGCTGTCTTAGGGTGGCATAGGCAGAAGAGGAGGAGGAGGGGAGGCAGGAGAGGCAGGCACACTTGATGTAACATTATGGAAATATGTAATAATTTCTATCTGACATTTTTGCTTTTCCATTTTTCTAAAAAAATGTTCTATACAGTACCAGTCCTTCTACCATTTCAGTGCTTGTATCATACAAATGAAGGCAAGATAGAGAAAAGAAAATCCTAAATGAAGTCAAAAGCAGTTTTGAATATTTGGAACACTTCTGCCAGATTGTCTAATGTCAGCTTGTTTTCTGGAACTGCTTCTTTTTTTTTTTTTTTAAGATTTTATTTATTTATTTGACAGAGAGAAATCACAAGTAGATGGAGAGGCAGGCAGAGAGAGAGGGAAGCAGGCTCCCTGCTGAGCAGAGAGCCCGATGCGGGACTCAATCCCAGGACCCTGAGATCATGACCTGAGCCGAAGGCAGCGGCTTAAACCACTGAGCCACCCAGGCGCCCTGGAACTGCTTCTTCACCTTCTTGTCATCTGACACCGGTTCAGTAGCACTCATCTCCATCATGTCGTCTTCTTTTAATTCCTATGATGTGTCACTTAGCTCTTGAATTTCTCCAAATTCTTAAAACCCTTTACTCGCCACCTTTTTCTTCTTTTTTTTCTTCCATATCCACTGTCTTTTTCATGATTTTTTTGATTAACTCTGTTGTAAATCCTGTGAAATCATGTATAACATCTGGACACTATTTTCTCTAGCAGGAATTTATTGTTTCGGGCTTGATGGCTTTCACTGCTTTTTGTGTAACAGTGATGGCATCTTCAGTGATGTGATCCTTTTAGACTTCCATGCTGTTCTATCAAGGTTCTCTTCCCAAGTACTGATAATCCTTTCCAATGAGTACTGTACATGATGAGCCCTAAAGGTCATTATGACTCCCTGATCTAAAGGCTGATTTAGAGATGTGTTTGGGGGCAAATAGGTCATTTTAACACTTTTGGTATTGAATTTGTGGGGTTCTGGGTGGCAAGGGACATTGTCTGATATCAAAAGAACTTTAAAAGGCAGTCCTTTACTGTCAAGGTACTTCCTGGCTTCAGGGACAAAAAGCATCAATGGAACTAATCCAGAAAAATGGTTCTCGTTGTCTAGGCCTTGTTGTATAACCAAAAGACGGGCAGCTGGTGTTTATTTTTTTCTCTTCAAGTCTCAGGGGTTAGCAACTTTATAGATAAGGGCAGTTCTGATCATAAACCCAACTGCATTTGTGCAAAATGGTAGCGTTAGCCTATCCCTTCCTGTCTTTTTTTTTTTTTTTTCTTTTTAAATCCCTTCCTGTCTTAAATCCTGGTGCTTGCTTCTCTTTCTTACTAATGAATGTCCTTTGTGGCATTTTTTTCCAGAAAAGGGCACTTTTGTCTGCATTAAAAACCTGTTCAGGCAGACATCCTTTCTACTTCATGATTTTCTTAATGGCCTCTGGGAACTTGTCCGCTGCCTCTTGGTTGGCAGAAGCTGCTTCTGCTATTATCTTGACATTTTTAAAGCCTCTTTCTAAAATTACCAAACTACCCTTTGCTGGTTAAATTCTCCAGTTTTAGATCTTTCACCTTCCTTTTTCTTTAAGTTGTCCTATAATGAGTTAGCTTTTTCCTGAATAATATTAGAGTCTATAGGTACCTTACAGCAATCCTGCACCCACATAAAGGCTGCATTTTCAATACAGGATAAAAAGGTATCTCCTAAAAAGTGCAAGGTTTTTGCATCCACTGGCATAGCTGCAGGGATGGCTTCTCAAATTTCCTTTTTTTTTTTTTTTTTTTTTTTTTAAAACAATGGTCCTTAGACTGGTGGGCAACTGCAGACCTCAGTCAAGCAGTTCAACTTTTTCTTGTAATGTCATGACTTTTCTTGGCTTCTTGGGAGCTTTCAGCATCACTAGTGGCACTTTGTATGGGTCCTCTGGTGTTATTCTAGGTGGAAGAACGATGGGAGATTACTTTTTACGGCAAAATATAATTCACGGAGAGATGAACTGTTCATGCAGAGATGATTAGTGACACAGGGCATTTTAAGCTGATGCTCATAACGCTTGAGCTCACTGCAATAACAACAGGAGATGGCTACAAAATTATTAGAGTAGTACAGTATGTACTACAGTCAATTTTATGCAGTTATGATTTAATACTGTATCTTTACCTTTGTTTATAACTCCCTCAGCTGCAAATGGGGCCATGTACAGTCTGTATGTGTTTGCATAAAAGTTTGATAAATTTTAACTTTTTATGATTTGTGTATATTTTATGGTAGTAAATGAAAAAATAGACTAGTATATACATACATTTTATGCATTCATGATATACTTAACTTTTTCTTAAGCTTTCTGATATTTCTATCAAAATATCTTTGTCTTTGTCTGCAAGTGCTTTGTCTGCAAGGTTTTTCAAACTGTTGCAAATCTCCAAGAAATTTTCTAACATATTTATTGGAAAAAAACCAAAAAACCCCTGTGTATAGAAGGACCCATGTATGCAGTTCAAACCCCTGTTATCAAAGGGTCAACTGTAT
This sequence comes from Mustela putorius furo, assembly GCF_011764305.1. Classification (NCBI taxonomy): domain Eukaryota; kingdom Metazoa; phylum Chordata; class Mammalia; order Carnivora; family Mustelidae; genus Mustela; species Mustela putorius. The sequence continues at coordinate 35,920,132 of NW_025422005.1, read as the reverse complement.
AGTCATCCTAAAGGATGTGAAGTGGTATATATATGTATATTTTTAAGATTTTATTTATTATTTATTTGACAGAGAAGGAGAGAGGGAGAGAGCTCTAGCAAGCAAGGGGAGAAGCAGAGGGGAGGGAGAGAGAATCCCAAGCAGACCTCACACTGAGCCTGGAGTGCCACAGGAGATGGATCCCATGACGCTGAGATCACAACCTGAGCTGAAATCAAGAGTTGGATGCTCAGCCAACTAAGCCACCCAGGCTCCCCTGGAGTGGTATCCTATTGTGATTTTAATTTTAATTTCCTTGAGGGCTGATACTCTCTTTTCATGTACTTGTTGGCCATTTGTATATCTTCTTTGGAGAAATGTCTATTCACATCCTGTGCTCATTTTTAATTCAGTTATTTGTCTTTTTATTAAGTTGCAAGACTTCTTTACTCTGGATACAACTTTATTAGATATATGATTTACAAAGATTTTCTGCCATTCTCTGTGTTGTCTTTGCACTTTCTTGATGATGTCATTTGAAGCACAAAAATTTTTAATTTTGATCAAGTCCAATTTATCTGTTTTTTTTTTTTTCCCTTTACTTTGTGCTTTTGGTTCCTATCTAAGAAACCAGTGCCTAGTCCAAAGTTATGAAGATTCAAGTCTGCTCTCTTTAAAAAGTTTTACAGTTTTGGGCTGCCTGGGTGGCTCAGTCAGTTAAATGTCTGCCTTTGGCTCAGGTCGTGATTCCAGGGTTGTGGAATCAAGTCCTGCATTGGGCTCCTGGCTTGGGAAGGAGCCTGCTTCTTCCTCTGCCTGCTGCTCCCCTGCTTGTGCTCTCTCTCTCTCTCTCTGCCAAATAAATAAATCTTTTTTAAAAAAAGGTTTATAGTTTTAGCTTTTACATATAGGTTTTTGATCCATTTTGAGTTAATTCTTGCAGTGTGATGCAGGGGTCTGACTATATTCTTTTGAATGTGGGTAACCAGTTGTCCTAGCACCATTTGTTAAAAAGACTATTTTTTTCAACATTGAATTTTTTTACATCCTTGTTAAAAACATTTGACAGTAAAGAGTTTCTGTTTTGAAGAACATATTCACATTGTTCCCCTTTCCCCCCATATTGTCTTTTTTGTTAATTAAAAAAAAAATGTAGAAACCATCTCAAACTTACAGAAAAGTTGCAAGTACAGTACTAATAACTTATTTTCTTGAACTGTTGAGAGTAAGTTGCTGACATGGTACCCTGCAATGATCACATTTTTGTGTATTTCCCACCAATAAGAACATTTTCTTATATAATGGTGACACAAAACCAGAAAATTAATGTTGATACATTACAGTACCAATCTTATTCTCAGCTCTCATTCAAGTTTCATTCTTGTTCCAGTAATATCCTTTATAACAAAAAGAATCCAGTCCAGAATTACACATTGCATTTGTCATGCTTCTCTAGTCTTTTTCAATCTGGAATGATTCCTCAATCTTCTTGATTTTCATGACCTTGACAGTTTTGAAGATTACAGGCCAGTTTTTTTGTTTGTGTTTTTGTTTTTGTTTTTGTTTTTGTAGAATGTCTCTGAATTGTGATTTGTCTGATGTTTCCTCATGATTAAATTCAGTTTATATGTATTTGGCAGGAATATCCCAGAAGTGATATTAATGTCCTTCCCAGTGCATCCTATTGGGGGCCCAAGATTTTATCATTACTGGTGGTATTAACTTGATTGATTACTTGATTAAGGTAGTGTTTGCCAGGCTTCTCCACTATTATTATTTGTCTTTTTACTTTTGTGACTAATAAGCATTTTGTGGGAAAGCCCTTTGAGATTATATAAATCCTTTCTGTTAATCTTTTGGTTTTTCATTTTATTCATTTACATCTGAATGAGCACATGGATTCTTATTTTGTTTTGATGGCTTATATTACCTTACTATCATTTGTATCAATGCTTGAGTTGTTCCATATTTGATAGTGGAAACCCCTTCAAGGTGGCTTCTTTATTCTTTTGTCAAGGCCCCTCATTTTCGAGCACTTGCTCTTTACTTTTTGGTATAACATGATGTTCGAGGTTCATTTGGTTCTTGCTCTAGCCCAGCTGTAGCCCAGCTCTACCTCAGCCTTGGAATCTGCTTTTCTTCAAAGAGCCCTGGTTCTTTTTAGTAGAGAATAGCATTAAAAACTAAGATCTGGGTGCTAGTTATGCATACGTGGGATGCTGCTGATCGTAGGACTTCTCAGGGGACAGGGGGAATAGTTTTATTACCTATGTGTATAGACATCTGCATCTCTCTTTCTATTAAATTTCATGAGTTCATATCAATAGCTATAATTCCAGTTCAAACTAGAGGGATCCTTCTGTTTTTTTTTACCTTTCCATATTTGTAACTTCCTTTTTAGACTATGAGAAACCTGCTTCCTATTATTTTTAATAGTTGTATTTATTTGATCTATTACTCCGTATGTACCCCATCTCTTGTAGTCATTGCTGCATTCCCTCGACACCTCCCAGCCTCCCCTCCCCCAAGTAGAAACTCCACCCTTATCTGACTTTGTCCCATTATATTGGTATGCCCTCTTCTGAGGATTGTGTCCTCATTGGCTTGGTCTCCACTATTCTGGGCCATCCGGGCCCTATGCCACTGCACTTCTTCCTTCATTCAGATTTAGCATCTCATGCCAGGCTACACTGGTGAGGCTCTCGTCCTCACTCTCCTCCAGCTCTGAGATCCTGTGCTGTGTTGCTGCCTTCCTATGTGGACATAATCCTCCTTCACCTGCTTTGGGCTCTGACAACCAACTCTTGGCCCTTGTGACCACTCTAACTTAATGGCTTTTGGACTGAATTATTTGTTAAAGGGTCATTGTCTTTTGAGAGATGAAGTGTTTTGAGAGACGAATTAAAAGTTAGTATTTTAATAAGGGAAAAAACCCAAGTAGCTTGAAAACTTCACCTTTTAGGCATTTACTGGTAGAGTTCTAGAAGGATTCCTTCTTTGGCTAATGTTTAACATAAAATAACACATAATTTATAATTATTTAAATCTTAATGTACATTGGTTAATGAGCTGTTCCTGACTGAGGAAATTAGAAACAAATAGTAATTTATAGCTACCGAATAATATTCATTTTTCTTCTAGCTCTTCCACCAAAGCCACCTAAGCCAATGACTTCAGCCGTTACAAATGGAATGAAGGACAGTTCTGTTTCTCTTCAGGATGCAGAATGGTACTGGGGGGATATTTCAAGGTAACTAGAATACTACTATAATTCACTGAAGTTTAGAAACAAATCAGTTTTGAGAAGTTAAAAATAAAACATTTTCATGTCCTACTAGTTGTCATTTAAAGATTACAATTTTAAAAATTGTGAGAACACTTCAAAAGTTTCTAAATGCTGTCCTTCCACAAGAAATTGTCAAGATCTTTAAATTACAGGTGTGATTATTACTTTTAATACTATATTAAGGATAGATCTCTGAATAATGAAACTGAAAAGATTTAGGATAGCTACATGTGTTTTTCTATAAAAGATAGTTATAGGTACTTAATTTTCTTTACCTTTCTGTCTAAGGCAACAGTTCCACAATCTTTGCATACATAAGAATCAGTTGGGGTGTGGCCCAGGAATCTACATTTAACAACCTCCCCAAGTGGTTTTGATGCACTCTTCACATCCCTCATTTTAAGAAATGGGAGTTTAGAGCAGTAAAATGCTTCTTAGGTAAAATGTGATTTTTTGGAAATGTTGAACTTAGAGAAGGGAAAAAGTACATATATATTGAAGTTGAATATTCAGATTTCTTGTTTTTCTTGAGTTTAAAAAAAAAAAAAAGACCTATCCATTTCTGTCAGATTGGGTTCAAGGTTGATGGTGTATTCTTCAGTATGCTTATATTTCTCTTTCTTTTGTCTGTTCTCTTCAACTACCAAAGTGGCACTCATTTTTTTTTTCTTTGTTACCATTTTAACCATCTTTAAATGTGCAGTTCAGTGGCATTAAGTACATTCACACTATTGTTCAACCATCACCATCATCTGTCTCTGGTACTATTTCATCTTCCCCCGAAGCGAAACTTTGTACTTATTAAACACTGCCTTTTCTGCCTATTCTTCCCAACCCTGGGAAACCACCATCCTACTTCTGTTTCTATGAATTTGACTACTCTAGGTACCTCACATAAGTGTAATTGTATAGTATTTATCCTTTTGTGACTGACATATTTCACTTAGCACAATGTCTTCAAGGTTCATCGTTGTTATAGCATGTATCAGAATTTCCTTCCTTTTTAAGGTTGAATAATGTTCCATTTTGTGTATATACCAAATTTTTATTTTTTCATTCATCTGGACATTTGGCTTTGAACATCTGGATTGTTTACAGCTTTTGGCTATTGTAAATAATGCTGCCATGAACATTGGTGTATAAATGTTTTTTCAAGTCCCTTTTAAAAATTTTTTATTTCTTTATTATTTTTTAAAGGGGGGGAGGGGCAGAAGGAGAGAGAGAATCATAAGTAGGCCCCCTGCCCAACGTGGAGCCCATATGAGGCTTAGTCTCACAACCCTGAGATCGTGACCTGAGCTGAAATCAAGAGTTGGCTGCTTAGCTGACTGAGCCACCCAGGTGCCCCTCCAGTCCCTGCTTTTAGTTTTTTGGGGTATATAACCTGAAGTGGAATTTCTAAGTCATATGGTAATTCTATGTTTAATTTTTTGAAGGAGACCTAATATATTTTGTATTAAAATAGATCAGAAAATATTTGTTTATAATTGTGCAACTGTTTAAATTTATATTCTAAGAACTTGTGGGTCTGTAACTCAAGAGTATTCTGTGCCCTGCCATATCCTGAGTGTTCTAGTGTTTTTTCTTAAAGTCCTAAACCAACTCTGCAGGAGGAATTTATCATCACTATAAATTCATATTGGAGAAGATTATATTGAAAGGTTGTGAACTTAGTGAATTACCCCCCCTTCAGACACAGCTGCCACTGTTGCTTAAACACAACCTTCTTTCTAAACAGCTGCTGGTTTTTCCTGAAACCCTGCAAGTTCAGACCTGCCTAAGGAAGCCCTAAAGGCTTAATGGAAATACTATCCCCTACAGACAGTTGAAATCTGGAAGAGTTTAAAAAGCAAATAGACCTTCCTTAGATTGCATAATACTGAAAATCAAAACAGAAAGATCCTATCTAGGGGGAGGAATTAAATGACCTCTGAAGGTCCCCATTATTCTATGACCTTAGACATACTCCTCTCCCAACTAGCTTTAGTAATAATATGTGAAGAGAACAATTGATGATTACATTTTTTTCAGTTTTTCCTATAATCTGTTTTTCAGGGAGGAGGTTAATGATAAATTACGGGATATGCCAGATGGTACATTCTTGGTCAGAGATGCCTCAACAAAAATGCAGGGGGATTATACTTTGACTTTGCGGTGAGTATTTTTCAGCATTGTGACTAGTGCTCTATTAGTGTTATTTATTTCTGGGTATACAGAGATTTTTGTATTTATTTAAATGATTATTTACACATTTTAAAATATTTTTACTTAATTTAGAAACATAAGTTTTAGTTGTTTGACTATCCTTTCTCCATATGTTAAATATTTAAATGTCTTATAAAAAGATGGCAACAATTTTAATTTTTATGTAGGAATAAAACTAAAAAGCTAAAATCCCTCAAAGTAAGTTACGAAGTAAGAATTAATACTGTTGACTTTGTATGTGAAGTAGAAGTCATGGGGACAGCCTGAGGTTATTAAGATATGTTAGGAATCTACCTCTCTAATAGCCCTATTATTTTCCTTAATGCAGACTTCAGAGAGTAAAGCTTAACATAGGTTAGGCTTACAAGGATATGTAGAAGATAAAACAATTCTTAGCCTCTATCATGCCATCCACGTGGGCATATTAGAATCTCCTAAGTGATGGATGTATCACCTTTTATATTTACAAAGATGGGACATATATTTTAAAAGATTAGGAAAACTGCATCAGATATTTTTACATTTAATTTTAACAATTAAAATAGTCTAATTACAATAAAGTTCTGTGCTTTTTTTAAAAAGGTACTACCTAAAGAAAAATATAATGAAAATAGCAGCGATATTGTGCTACGCGTTTTACATGCAATATCTTATTCCTCACAACAACCTTATGAATTAGGTATTACTAATATTTCCATTTTATAGATGGGCAACTGAAGATTAACCTGGTTAAGAAACTTTCCTAAAGACATATAGCTAGTAAATGGCAGAGGATGGAGTCAGATTCAGATGTATCTGATTCTTTGTGCCTTTCTGCCTACTATCTTTAGGAAAAATCATGTATTTTATGCTAGAAATTTGGAGTTTCTTATAAAGGCATTATAGGAAGTTAATACCTTGGAACTTTTAATTATGCTGAGGAATAAACAAAATTCTGTAATGATTCACTTCACTTAGTTTTTTTCCCCCTGCTCTAGTCCGGCTTCTGTCTTTACCACTCTCATAAGGAGTGTTAAACCAATGACCACTTCTCTCTTCTTACCTCACCTGACCTCTTGGCAGCTTTAGTCATAGGCATTTCTTCCTAGAAACAGGTTATTGTCTTGACTGTTGTGACATCCCACTCCTGATTTTCTTCCTAACTCTAGGCCAGCCATTCCTTTGCTCAATATCTAAGTGTTAAGTGTTCCAGACTTGGAGTTGGGCCTCCTTCCCTTCTCTGTATTGGTTCTCCCAAGGTGAGCTTGTCCTGTTCCATGGCTTTAATATGCCATTAAATGGTGATGATTCATAAACCCCATCTCCAGCTCTGACCTCCAGATCTCCACTTGCCTACTTGACTTTGCTGCTTACATAACTAGGGTACATATTAATTTGAACATGGTCAAAGGAGAGTTCTTATTTTCTAACCCAACTCTTCCTACCCAAACTGTTTCTCTTCTACTTTTTTTTCTTTCTTTCTACCCCACCCCGAAATAGAACCACCGTTTCTACAGTACTCAAGTTACAGCTTTTCCCCCTCTTACTTTCCTCATCTTCACATCCAGATCCATCATTGAACAAGTCCTGACAACTTTACCTCCAAATCTATATTCGTAATCTCATCATACTTCTCTGTCACTCAACAGTAAGCCCACCATCATCTTGCTTGATTTTTTGCAGTCATTTCCTGACAGGCCTCTCAGCATCTTACAATTTCTAACTTTCCCACCCCTGTTGACCATTTTCTGCACAGAAACTACTAGAGTGATCATTTTAAGAAATGAGTCTGGATTACTCCCTTGCTTAAAGTTCTTTTAAGAGTTTCCCTACTGCACTTAAGGTAAAGAATTTGGATTTTATTCTAGCTTACAGAACTCTATTTGACCTGGACTTGGTCTACTTCTTAAACTTCATTCCTCCCCCTCCCCCCTACATTCAACCTCTCTAGCCTTTTCATACTTCAGGCAAGTGAGGCTTATGCTTCCCTCAGGGCCTCTGCAATAGGTCTTTCTTTCTTTTTTTTTTTTTTTTTTAATTTTATTTATTTATCAGAGAGAGCGATCACAGGCAGGCAGAGAAGCCACAGAGGCGGAGGGAGAAGCAGGCTCCCAGCCGAGCAAGGAGCCTGATGTGGGACTCGATCCCAGGACGCTGGGATCATGACCCAAGCCGAAGGCAGCTGCTTAACCCACTGAGCCACCCAGGCGTCCCTGCAATAGGTCTTTCTGATCTTTGCATCTTTGTTTACTTTTTGTCATTCAGATCTCTGCATAATTGCCACCTCTTCAGGTCTTCCTGAACTACTCTATCCAAAGTAGCTCTCCGAGGATGTATAGTGCCTCAGTTTAATTTTCTGTTTGGGCCACTTCTGTATTTTCGTCTCCTTTTCCATTTTGTAGTTCTCACCCTACTAGAATTAAGTTCTCTGCTATTGGGGACTTTTTTGATCATCGTTTTATTTCCAGACTGCAGTGTGTGATAATGGATAGGCATTAAACAATGGATGCCTAATAAATATTTATTAACAGAATGAATGTCCTCATTTATCTGAAAAATGGTTTTAATCCCACACTAAGGCATTCTTTTATGATGGTTAGATTCCTAAATGCAACTAACTAAAAGCAACAATTTTTGTATCTTGGGCTGAGGAAAAGAACCTGCAAAAGTTCCGTCACTTACCTGAAGTTGCAGTGCTGTTCAGGAACAAAAGCTGGCAAGGGGTCCCAGTCAAAGCCACCATGAGAATTCTTATGCTAGAGACCTACAGCTGGAAGGGATCATTAATGCTACCTCATTCAACTGGGTTTCTGCAGATGTTGGAATTCCCTGCAAGCACTTTTCAGAATCATTGAGCTTTCCTGTGATCTTTCAGTCAGAGGGAGCTAGCATCTTCCCTTTGAGGCAGCCCAGTCTGTTGTTGGGCAGCTTTAAAGTTTAGAGGGTTATTGTTGTGCTAGATATTATGGTAGGACCAGGAATAAGGGCATGAATAAGATGTGGTTTTACCCTCAAGCATTCATAATTTGTTGTGTAATGGTGGAATAGGAGAGATACATATATACTATACCTTAATGCATTATAGTGTTATATTAGAGTTCTCCCCATTTACCCCTTCTCCTAACTCCTGGTAACCATTGTTTTTCTCTCTGTCTTTGCAAATTTGATTATTTTAGGTACCTCATATAAGTAGAATCATAATATTTGTCCTTTGCTGTGTGGCTTTTTTTATATAAAGTAATGTTTGTAAGGTTCATCCATATTGTAGCATGTCATACATTTCTTCCTTTTTAAGGCTGAATAGTATTCTATTGCATGTGTGTACTACATTTTATTTGTCCTTTGGTCCATGGACATTGGCAAGAATATTTTAAAATTTTTGTATCTAGCAGAACGTCTGACATGTAGGTACCCAGTAACTATTTGAAAAGAAAGAATAAATAAGAGAGAGACAAAGAGAAGTTTTCTTAGAGGAAATGACAGTTTAGCTGGGCCTAGGTAGATTTTGTTAGGCAGAAAAGTGATGGTCTTACTAGGGTTTAGTAAATACTCATAGCTCAGTACTAATTACTCTGCAGAGGATCTAAGAAAGTTAACATTTTTTGCTTCAAAGTAGCCATAATCTGGTGAGGGCAACAGGAATAAGAAAATTGCTTTGAATTAAACCAAAATAATGGGAGAAGTTCAAACAATGTGCTTTGGGGGCTGAAAGGAAGGAAAGAGATATTTTGTTGAGAGAATATAGAAAGCTGCCCTTCATGGAAAAAATTGCATTGCCATTTGTCTGGAAGAAGGGAATGGGTTTGACCATGTAAAAGTGGGAGGGGAAGTTGCAGGATTAGGTAACAACAGGAACAGAGATATGGAGGTGAGAAACTATAGTGCCCTGTTCTCTCAGATGCAGTCCCATTTGGCTAGAGGGCCAAGTCAACAAGAGAAACAAGTGATCAGGGATGCAGGGTTGGAAAAGGCTCATGTTAAGGAGGGTCTTGAATTCTAAAATGTGTAGTTTGTATTTAATATTGTAGGTAGGCAGAGGAAACCATTTCATTTTTTCAGCAGGGAAGTATATGATCAGACTACATTTGAAAAGAATAAAAGAGGATAGATACTAGTAAAGGGTTAGAATATCATGAATCATTGGGGTGCTTGGCTGGCTCAGTTGGTAGAGCATGCTACTCTTGATCTCAGGGTTGAGTCAAGCCCCACTTTGGGCGTAGAACTTAAAAAAAACAGACTATTATGAATTGAGAGGTAATGGTGACCCAGAATAAATTTATTTTTTAATCACTTAATATTTATTGAATGCCCACAATGTTCTAAGTACTGTTTTAGTTAGGAAAAGGAAATGATGAACAAGCTGGACATGGTTTCCTGTCTATCGTGTTTATATTTGGAAGTAGAAGTAGGAATAGAGGAGAAGAAGACACAATAAACACATAAAAAATAACTTCACAGTATATGAAATACTATATAGGAAATACACAGGGTTATGTGATAGGGATATAGGAAGAGGGAATTTAAGATAATTTCGAGAAGGAGGGCCTCTGTGAGGAAATGACCTACCTCTGGATATGTAAGATATGTAAGGATATGTAAGAACCAGCCAGGAAAGTGTTCCAAGAAGAGGGAACAGAAAATGCCAAGCACTGATATTTGGAAAGATTTGGTGGATCCAGTGAATACAAAGATTGCTGTGGCTGGCTTACAGTGTGAACCACAGAGTGGTAGGAGATGAACTTGAAAGTGGGAAGGAGCAGATGCATAGAGCCTAATGAGCTGTGGTCAGGAATTTGAATTTTATTTCTAAGCAAAAAAAAAAAAAAAAAAAAAAACCCAAACCACAGAAACCACAATGAAGAAAGTGTTTTAAGCAGGGGAATGAAATGATGGAAAGGTGGAATACACTGTTAGCTAGGAGAGCAGCTCTAGGAAAGGAGTTGAGGAGTCAAAGTAAGAGGCAATAGAGAGCTAAGAGCACAAGGGTTTAATAATAGAGTAGGTATGAGGTTGGGGGGAGAGTTAAAGATGACTGGTTTGAGCTTGTTGGGCTTAGAATGAATGTGCCATTTATAGAAATAGGCAAGTCAGGAACAGTTGTTTTATAGAGAACAGGGGAAAGATGTTGATTTTTACCTGCTCCAGAACTTCCAGGTATAAATATAGAGTATAGTTAGAAATGCAGATATAATGCTTAGAGGAGAGCATAAAACTAGAAAAAGATTCAGGTACCATCTACATAGAGTAAATGGGATTTTAAGGAGAGAGTATATAGAGGGAAGGAAAGGTAGAGGCTGAAGGCAAAATTTTTTTTTTAAAGATTTTATTTATTTATTTGATAGATAGAGATCACAAGTAGGCTGAGAGGCAGGCAGAGAGAGAGAGAGGAGGAAGCAGGCTCCCTGCTGAGCAGACAGCCCGAAGTGGGGCTCAATCCCAGGACCTTGGGATCATGAAAGGCACCAAAGGCAGAGGCTTTAACCCACTGAGCCACCCCGGTGCCCCTGAAGGCAAATATTTCTAGGGACTGTGTTTAGCAGCAGGAAGGAACAGAGGAAGAACAGTCAAAAGAGGTGGTTTTCTTTTTTTTTTTTTTTCAGTCAAAAGAGTTTGAGAGAAAAGTGTAATGTCATAGAAGTCACGGGAGGACAAAATATTAAAAACAGATGGTAGGGGGAAGAAGGAAGGGAAAGTAGAAATCTCAGCACTACAAAGAATCTGAGCCTGGGGTAGAGGGAGGAGGCAGGCTGAGTCTGAGTTTAGTACAAGTTGTTAGTGACCCTCATGGTGCCTGGGTGGTTCAGTCAGTTAAGTGTCTGACTCTTGATTTTGGCTTAGGTCGTGATCTCAGGGTATGAGGTTGGGCTCTGTGCTTGGCATTGGGCCTGCTTCAGATTTTCTCTCTCCCAGGGCAGGTGGGTGGCTCAATAGGTTAGGCATCTGCCTTGGATTCAGGTTATGATCCCAGGGTCCTGAGATCGAGTCCCGAGTTGGGCTCCCTGCTTTGTGGGGAGCCTGCTTCTCCCTCTCCTCCCCCTTTGTGCTCTCTCATTTTCCCTGTCTCTCTCTCAAATAAATAAGTAAATGTATAAAGAAATAAAATCTTTAAAGAAAAAAAAAAGATTCTCTCCATTTGCCATCTACCCCCCTGATGCTTTCTCTCTCTCTCAAAAAAAAAGTTGTTGGTGACCCTCAAATGAGAGGAATGAGAGTGAAATCAGACTGTGAGGGGTAGCTGATAAGGAAATAGAAGTTTTCCAATTCAGTAACTTTTTTTTTTTTTAAGATTTTATTTGAGAGAGAGATTGTGTGGATCAGAGGAGGAGCAGAAGGAGAGGGACAGGCAGATTTTGTGCTGAGCTCAGAGCCTGACATGGGGCTTGACTCCATGAACCAAGCTCAGGACTTGAGCTGAAACCAAGAGTCAGATGCCCAATCAATTGAGCCACCCAGGTGCCCCCAGTAACCATTTTTAAAAATAGTATTCATTGTAGAAAATCTGCATATTTAAATTTTTTTAAAAGATCTATTTATTTATTTGAGAGAGCGAGCGAGTGAGCAGGGGTTAGGGGCGGAGAGAGTCTCATAAACAGACTCTGTGCTGAGCAAGCCCAGTGTGGGCTTGATCTCACAACCCTGAGATCACAAACTGAGCCAAACCAAGAGTCAGGTGCTTAACCAGCTGTGCCACACAGGTGCCCTGGGGTAGTTAAATCCTTAGGAATCTGATATATGCCAGGCATTAGGCCAGGTTGTAGGATATGAGAAGGAATAGCATGATTCTTCTGTTAAAAAAGAGTACAGTGAGGGAGAGAAATATAATAGAAAATTCACCATTCTTGGGGCACGAGGGTGGCTCAGTCAGTTAAGTGCCTTCAGCTCAGGTCACTGATCTCAGGGTCCTGGGGTCAGGCCCTGCATCAGGCTCTCAGCAGGGAGTTTGCTTCTCCTTCTCACTCTCCCTCTGTGCTCTCTCGCACTCTTTCTCTCAAAACAAATAAAATCTTAAAAAAAAAAAAAAGAAATTGCGTTCTGTTTCACTGATAACTTTGAGATAGTCAAAAGATATCTATCTCATGGTCCTGTTGCCACAGCTATCAACATATTTATACCTGAATGTGAATGCCCTTTCTCTTTGCTTCTAGTGGATGACTGTAAATTTTTTACTTGTGGGCTCAATCCCATCCCATCTCTCTATTCTGTTCAAGGACATCACCCTTAGGAATTATCTTGTCTAAAGGCCATCATCTGTTTTTGTCTCTCTACTGAGCCCATCTTCAACATATAAATATGTAATACTATCTCCCATTTAAGAATAATAAAGGACACCTGGGGGGCTCAGTCCCTTAAGCCTCAGCCTTCAGTTCAGGTCAGGATCCCAAGGTCCTGGGATGGAGCCCTGGGTTAGCTTTCCTGCTCAGTGGGGAATCTGCTTCTCCCTCTCTCCCCCTTGCCCCCAGCTGGAGCTCTTTCTCTCTTTGTCAAATAAATAAATAAAATCTTTAAAATAAATAAAATCTAAAAAAAAATTCCATGAGTCTATATCTCTTTCTAATCACTTTCCTATTTCTCTGCTCCCTGTTTATAGCAATACGCCTCAAGACTACAGTTCTTGTAGTCATTTCTTTCACTCTCTCTAATCAATTACAGTCCACTGAAACTATTTTATCAAGATCATTTAGTGATCTCTACTTCACCAAGTCCTAAGATCATTTACCTGGTTGATCATTTTCTCTTTGTTGAAATGCTTTCTTAAAAATACACCATGCTCTTAGTTCTCTTTTAACTTTATTTATTTATTTTTTTAACCTTTTTTTTTTTTTAAGATTTTATTTATTTATTTGTCAGAGAGAGAACAAGCGAGAGCGAGCATAGGCAGACAGAGTGGAAGGCAGAGTCAGAGGGAGAAGCAGGCTCCCTGCAGAGCAAGGAGCCCGATGTGGGACTCCATCCCAGGACGCTGGGATCATGACCTGAGCCGAAGGCAGCTGCTTAACCAACTGAGCCACCCAGGCGTCCCTCTTCTAACTTTATTAATTGCTCTTGGTTTCCTTGGCTGGTTCTTCATCTTCTTCCTAACTGCTAACCATTGGCGAACCCCAGGACTTAGACCTGGGACCTCTTCTTTTGTTCAACTGTGCTCATGTCAAGTAATATCTATAGGCTGACAGTTCCTGAACTTTAGATTCTTCAAGTAGACTGCCGGATCATCTACCCTCAGATGTTCACTAGCATCTCAAACTTAACATGTCTAAAAACAAAATACTTTCCCTTTTTAAACATGTTCTTTTTATATAATCTTCTTCATTTCAATAAATAACAATTCTATTCTTTTGATTTAAGATAAAAAACTTGAAATCCTCTCTATGTTGTCTCTTTCTCTTATATCTGTCCATGTGATCAGTATATCTTGTCAGCTTTCTTCTGAATATATTCAGAATCTCACGATCTCACAATCTCCTCTGCTCACAATCTCCTCTGCTACTATCCTTGTTCAGGATGCCATCATCACTTGCCTAGATTATTTTAATAGTCTCCCAAACTGATCTTTCTACTTCTACCCCTACTCACTTTGACCAGTTTCTTCTTAACCCAGCAGTTAGAGTGAGCCTTTTAAAATACATGGTAGATGATATCATTCTGCTCAGAATCCTCTTGTGTCTCCCCATCTTACTCAGTAAAAGCCAAAGCCCATAAATTGGCTTCAGACTCTTATATGATCTGAGCTCTTACTTCTCTCCTACTAGTGCTCTCCCTTTTGCTCATTCAGCCCCAGCATCACTGGCCTCCTTGCTGTTCCTTGAACATGCCAACCAAGCTATTACCTCAGGGGCTTTGTTCTTGCTGTTCCCTCTGCCTGAAAAACTTTCCCCCTAGGTATCTGCTGTGCTAGTTCACTCACTTCATTTAGAACTGTGCTTAAATGTCACCTGAATAGAGTGTTTTTTTCTTGTGCAACATATAAAATAGCAAACCCTCCACCCCCAGAATGATCTCTTTCCTTTACTCTGCTTTATTTTTTTCCATAGGCCCTATTACCATTTGATGCATCTAGTTTATTGTTATGTTCTATTTTAAAATAAGTCTGACTTGTTCATCCTTATGTGAACTGTACCTCATACAGTTCCTGGCATATATAATGATCAAAGCTTTTTGGGTTTTGTTTTGTTCTGTTTAGAGTGGGGAGGGGCAGAGGGAGAGAGAATCTTAACCAAGCTCCATGCCCAGCGTGGAGCCAGGTACAGGGCTTAATCTCACCACCCTGCTGAGATCATGATCTGAACTGAAATCAAGTCAGATGCTTTACCAACTGAGCTGCCCAGGTGCCCCAAATAAAGTTATTTTGAATGAATGCATGCCTTTTAACTTTTCTCTAACAGAGATACCAGCCTGTATTTATTGTGAGTATATGTCTGGGTGTACATACCTATAATAACTACATATGATTAGGTGGTCCTTCTAATATGCATTTTATAGGAATAGTTCTTCATCCATCTAAATACTGATTTTGTATAAGCATTATTAAATCATTCCATAGATTCAAACGTGTTATGTTTGACCTTTCACAAATCCCAGTGCCTCATTTATCATGTGTAATAGCGTGGCATAAAGAGATGTGGAGACATATTTTTCCCCCCATTAAGTCTGCATGCTGTTAGAAGAAGACTTGAGTGGGAATGGGGCAGTGTTTTGCTATGATAGAATGAATCAACCTGCTGTGGTTTGATTACACTGTGTGGAACTTGGAAAACACTGCCATTTTAAGCTTTGGTTATAAATTATCTTTAAGGAACCATTGGATATGACTCAATAAGCAAAAGTGGTCTAAACTATTTAAGCATCAAATTACCTCATTCTAATATAAATAGCTCTTCAAAAGCTATACTTTAGAAAGCAGTTGAAAGACAGTTGAATCTGTTGAATCATTTAACTATTGTGATGTTCTAAATAAATAGTCATTTCTAAGAATTATAAGCAAATATAAAAGACAAAATAATGTAAGGTGCTAGATTAATTACACAATTATAAATCATTCATGTTTGTACATTCACAATAAAACCTTGAGGGTGTTGGTGATTATGTGTGACTCAATGTTTATCATCCCCCTTCATACAGAGATGGCGTCTGCTTTCCCCCACAGACACACAACCTTGCATCTTTAGGTCCCAAAGAGATTGTCTCTGCTCTTTCTGAAAAAAATATTATTAGAATTTAAATTAGAAAATCCATTCAGAAAATAAACAAAAGATATAATTTACTTCTGTTTTAGTTATTTTTCTTAAGTGATTATTTTTGTTAAATTTGTTGATACTGACTGCTGGATAAGTATATTTGCCTTTAGTAATCAAGATATGTTATAGATAAATGAAATAGTTATAAAAATAACAAGATGTTGTATATATTTTTACACACATAATTGTGTATGCCTTTTTACCAGTTCCAGTCTCATTAACATAGTAAAACTTGTTTATTACATGACATTATACTTTTATATCTCCATATGAAAGTAGTACTTTGATAAAATTTTGGGGAAAAAAATCTACAGTTGCTGTCTTGTTCACAGGAAGGGAGGCAATAATAAATTAATAAAGATCTATCATCGAGATGGTAAATACGGCTTTTCTGATCCTCTGACATTTAATTCTGTGGTGGAGCTCATTAACCACTATCATCATGAATCTCTTGCTCAGTACAATCCCAAACTTGATGTGAAGCTAATGTACCCAGTGTCCAGATACCAACAGGTATGATTATAGAAGTTTTTTTTAAAAAGACTATTTATTTATTTGAGAGAGAGAGAGAGAGAATGAGCAGCGGGGAGGAGGAAAGGGAGAGGAAGAAGCAGACTCCCCATTGAGCAGGGAGCCCAATGTGGGGCTTGATCCCCAGACCCCCAAGATTGACCTGAGCCAAAGGCAGATGCTTAACTGATTGAGCCACTGACATGCCCCTATAGAAGTTCTTGATAGCTGTTCAAGTCATTTTTAACATCACTTCATTTTAATTTACCAGGCTTATCAGTTAAAAAAAAAGAACAAATCTAGTCATTTTAAATTTCCCACTTAAGATTTAAGATATTTCTGGAACTTATTTTTTGGCTACTGTCCTTAATAGCTTGTTGCATGTCCTTATTAACTTTGTATAAAAATACTTCTGTTTCTGTTTCCTATTTATACTTTGTTTCTTAATTTTTCAAGTATTAACTATTTTGATGTGATCTAAAGACTGAGAGTTAAAAAAAGGATTTAGTGCTTTTGCATGCTTAATACAGTGGCTTAAACTTACAGTAGAAAAGCAATTTAAAAATAATAGATGTGGAAAAATTCACGTGTCATAATGTTAACATCCTTTATTTCTTGTGTTTAACTGTACAGGATCAGCTGGTAAAAGAAGACAACATTGATGCAGTTGGTAAAAAACTGCAAGAGTACCACTCTCAGTATCAGGAAAAGAGTAAAGAGTATGATAGGCTATATGAGGAATATACCAGAACATCCCAGGTTAGTAAATTTTTGTTGTTTAGGCCAATTAAGTATGCAATGGTACAGTTACTTCAGATTTTCTATAATTCACCTGCCAGGCCTTAGCTGTCTTAATATTTTCAACAGTCTTTTTGAGACTGTGATGATATAGATTCTTCTCACATTCATAAATCACTTTTTTATCGTTTTTCTTAGTTATTAATTTTTTTCAGTTAGTGTTAACTAGGATAAGGTTTGACTGAAAATGACAAAAAATAACAATAGCAAAGATTTCAGAATGCGATTTATTTTTCTTTCATGTATAGACACAGTGCCAGGGATATTGTGTCGACTACACAGTCATTAGGGCTTAGGGTTCTTCTGTTTTGATGCTTTGCCGTCTGTACAAGTTGGCTTACTCCACTATCAGCCATCACAACAATATTCTAGCAAACAAGATAGAATAGGAAGGAGAAAGGAAAGTTTCCTGTTTTTAGGGCTACTTCCTAGAAGTATACACTGCTTCTATTTTCATCCCACTGGTAAGACATAGCTGCAGATTACAACTAGCTGCAGGGAGGCTAAGAAAGCTAATTTTTATTTGGTCAGGTATACCCAACTAACATTTGTGAGTTTACTGAGGAAGAAGGAATTAATGGGAATTATGAGACCACCAAGAGTCTTAATCACAACTTTAAGATTGTAAGTCTTTTTTTTTTTAAGATTTTGTTTATTTATTTGAGAGAGAGAGAGAGTGCACACAAGCAGGGGAGGGGCAGAGAGAGGGGGGGGGGAGAAGCCAACTTTCTTGCTGACCAGGGATCCGGACATGGAGCTCCATCCCAGGACCCTGGGATTATGATCTGAGCTGAAGGCAGACGCTTAGCTAACTGAGCCACACAGGCACCCTAAGATCATAAATGTAAATAATCAATAAGATTTCTTTTATCATATGTATGTAATAGAACAAGATTCTGAACAATAATCTACCTTTCTTCCTAGAACTTTTTTTTTCTAGTTCTTTTCCTAGAACTACTTTTTAAAAAATATATACTTTATTTATTTGAAGGGGAACAAGCACAAGGAGGGGGAGGGGCAGAGAAAGAAGGAGACTCCCTGCTGAACAGGAATCATTACCCCTGGGGCAAATAATACATTATATGTTAATAAAAATAAAACAAAAAAATAAGTATTTGGGGCTTCTCTAGATACTGCTTTTCTAGTTTAATTTTTTTGTATTCAGTGAACATACTCATTAAGGTTGCAGTCTTTTGAAATTTATTGACTTATGACCTAGTACATGTCTTATCTTAGTTAACTTGCACACTGACAAAGACTAGTAAAGTTGGTATAGTGCTCTTTCAGTTGTCAGTATAGTCCTCTCTAAATATCAGTTAGGTCAAAGTGATTTATGGTGTTATTCAGATATTCTATATCTTTACTGATTTTTTTTTTTTGCTAGTATCATCAGTTAATTAGGAGTCTTTTTTTTTTTTTTTAAGATTTTGTTTATTTATTTGACAGAGAAAGATAGTGACACTGAGAGGGAACACAAGAAGGGGGAGTGGGAGAGGGAGAAGAAGGCTTCCCACTGAGTGGGGAGCCTGATGTGGGTCTCAATCTCAGGATCCTGGGATCATAACCTGAGCTGAAGGCAGGCACCTAATGACTGAGCCACCCAGGTCCCCTAATTAGGAGTCTTAAAGTTTCTAGTTACAAATGTAGATTTGTCTATTCCTCTTTTTTAGTTGTTAGCTTTTGCCTTCTATTAATTGAAATTCTGTTAAGTTCTCATACATTTATAGTAAATTTACTCCTTTATAATATGAAATATTCCTTGGGGTTCCTGGGTGGCTCAGTTGGTTGAGTGCTGGGCTCTTGATTTCAACTCAGGTCACAATCTCAGTGTTGTGGGATCGAGTCCCTCATCCTCCATACTGAGACTGCTTGAGATTCTGTCTCTTCCTCTCACTCTGCCCCTCACACATTGCCCCCCCCAACTCTCTCTCTTTCTCAAATAAATATATAAATCTTTTTTAAAAATATGGAATATTCCTCTTTATATCTGGTAATCTTTCTGGTCTTGAAGTCTGCTTTTTCTAATAGATCCCCATCAGCTTTTGTACACGTAGTATTTGCATGATATATATTTTTTCTGTCCTTTTACTTACTCACTTACTTACTTTATTTATTTATTTATTTTCTGTCCTTTTACTTTCAATCTATTTGTGCCATAGCTAAAGTGCATTTCTTATGGATAATGATATATAGTTGGGTCTGGCTTTTTAATCCAGCCTGATAATCTCTGCCTTTTAATTGGAGTATGTAATCCATTTGTATATCTTGTAATTATTGATACGGTTGGGTTTACATTTACATTTTTGCTGTTTTCTTTTTGCTCCATCTGTTTCGTTCCTCAACTCTTTCAATGTTGTCTTTTGCATTAAACATTTTTTAGTGTTCTGTTGTGATTCCTCAGCTGGACTTTAAGCTATGTCTGTCTCTCTTTTTTTTTCCTATAGGAAGTTGCTCTAAGGATTACAACATGCATTCGTAATCACAGTTACTTAAGTTCATATTTGCCACGTAGCGTGTGAATATAACTGTGCTATTACATAATTCTATTTCCTCCTCTTATTATTGTCATGTATTTTTTGTCTATATGTTAATCCCATAATTTATTGTTCTAATATTTGCCTATTCTAGGTACTTTATATAAAAGGAATCATATAATATTTGTCCTTTGGTTACTTCACTAGTTATAGTGTTTTCAAGGAAAATCCATGTTCTAGCATATTATCAAAGTATCATTTTTATGGCTGAATAATATTGCATTGTATGTGTATATGACATTTGTTTATCCATTCATTTGTTGATGGACATTTGGATCATTTTCCAGTTTCTGGCTATTGTGAATAATGAACATTGGTGTACAAATAACTGTTCAAGTCTCTGCTTTCATTTCTTTTAGATATATACCTAGGAATGGAATTGCTGGATCATATAGCAGTTCTGTATTTAATCTTTGAGAAACTGCCAAACTATTTTCCATACTGGCAAAACTATTTTATATTCCCACCAGCAATACATAAAGATTCCAGGTTTTTCTCATCCTAAGACTTGGGTTTTTTTGTGCTTTTATCTTCAATTTTTTATAGCCATCAGAGCAGTCATGAAGTGGTATTGTTTTCATTATTGTTGAGTTTTAGGTTTTTTAATCCCTTATCAGATACATGATTTTCAGGTATTTTTCCCATTTTGTAGGTTGTCTTTTTGCTTTCTTGATAGTATCCTTTGACACACAAATGCTCTTAATATTGATGAAATCCATTGTTTTTTCTTTTGTTGCCTATGCTTTTGGTATCATATTCATGAACTTGTTCCAAATCCAGTGTCACAAGGCCTTTCTCCAATGTTTACTTCTAAGAGTTTACTGTTTTTACTCTTAAATTTAGATCTTTGATCCATTTTGAGTTAACTTTTATATGTGTTGTGTTAAGGTTCCAGCTTTATTTTTTTACACGTGAAAACACATTTTCCGTTTGCTGTGGTCCCAACACCATTTCTCCATTGAATGAACTTGGAATATTTGCTGAAGTGAGACATTGATCATAGCTGTGAAGGTTTATTTGGGGGCTTTCTGTTATATTCCTTTGGTTTATATGTCTGTCCTTATGTCAAGGATATGTTTTGATTACCATAGCTTTGTAATAAGCTTTGAAACCAGGAAGTGTGAGTCTTCCAAGTTTGTTTTTTTTCAATATTGTTTTGGCTATTCTGGGTGCCTTTCAATTCCAGATGAATTTGAGGTTCAGTTTTTTTATTTCTGTAAAAAATCTGGTTGGGAATTTGATAGTGATTGCATTAAATCCATATATCACTTTGGGTAGTCTTATCATCTTAACAATATTAAGTCTTCCAGGCCATGAACAAGGATGTCATTCCATTTATTTATGTCCTCTTTAATTTCTTTCAGCATTGTTTTGTAGTTTTCAATATATGAATTTCTTACTTCCTTGGTTAGATTTATTTTTAACTGTTTTATTCTTTTTGATGCTATTATAAATGAAATTGTTTCCTTAGTTTCTCTTTTGGATTATTCACTGCTAATGTATAGAATACAGTTGATTTTGTGTATTCATTTTGTATTCTGCAACTTTGCTGAATTTATAAGATCCAAGAGTTTTTGGTGGATTCTTTAGGGTTTTATAAAAAGGTCATCTCATTCAATTTGGATGTCTTGTAATTGGTTTTCATTGCCTAATTGCTCTGGCCAGAACTTCAAGTACTTTGTTGCATAAGGTCGTGAAAGTGGTCTCATTGTCTTATTCATGATGTTAGGTAGAAAGCTCTCCCATTTTACCATTGAGTCTGATGTTAATCTTGCGTTTTTCATATATGGCTGTATTAGTGTTCTATGTCTGCTCTAACAAAGATGACAAACTGGATGGCCTGAGACAACAGAAATTTATCATCTCACTGTTCTGGGGGCTCTACGTCCAAAATCAAGCTGTTGGTAGTGCCCTTCTCTTTCTGAAGGCTCTGGGGAAGAACATTTATTGTTTTTCTTAGCTTCTGGTGGTTGCTGGCAGTCATTGGCATTCTTTGGGTTGGACACATCACTCCGGTTTATACCTTCATTATGAGTGATATTATCCCTCTGTGTCTCTGTTTTCTCTCTTTGTAAGGATACTAACTAATCATTGGATTAAGACCTATCCTAATCCAATATGATCTCATCTTAATTGACATAAGACCCTATTTCCTAATAAGGTCACATTCTAAGGTCCTGAGGATTAGGAATGATCACATCTTATGTGGGAACACAATTCAATCTGTAACAATGGCCTTTATCATGTTGAAGTTTCCATTTCTAGTTTATTGTTTTTATCATTTTGGGTTATTGGATTTTGTCAAATACTTGGTCTACATCAGTTAAGATGGTCTGATCATGTGTGTTTTTTTTCCTTCAGTATATTAATGTTGTATATGGACTGATTTTTATATGTTGAACCATCTTGCATTCCTGGGATAAATTCCATGTGGTAATAGTGTATAGTTACAGTCTTTTTAATATGCTGCTGAATTTAGTTTGCCAGTATTTTATTGAGGATTTTTTCATCTGTATTCAAAAGGGATGTTCTGTAGTTTTCTTTTCTTGTAGTCTCTTGATCAGGTGTCAGTGTCAGTAATGATGGCCTCATAGAATGAGTTAGAAAGTTCCCTCTTCCCTCCTCTTCAGTTTTTAGAAGAGTGAGAAGGATTGGTACTAAGGTAGGGTCAGAGGGAGAAGCAGACTCCCCACTGAGCAGGGAGCCACATGTGGTACTCCATCCTGGGACTCCAGGATCATGACCTGAGCTGAAAGCAGTTGCTTAACCAACTGAGCCACTGCCCAGGTACCTGTTAATTCTTTAAATGTTTGGTAACTTCTCTAGTGAATCTGTGCAGTCTTAGACTTTTCTTTGTTGGTTTATGGGATTATAGGTTTGACTGTCTGTCTGTTTTTGTAGGCTCCATGCCCAGTGCGGAGCCCAGTTTGGGGCTTGAATTCGTGGCCCAGAGATCAAGACCTGAGCTAAAATCAAGAGTCAGACGGTTAGGGGCACCTGGACACCTTAGTCAGTTAAGCACCTGATTCTTGATTTCAGCTCAGGCCATGATCTCTGGGTCATGAGATTGAGCCCTGTGTCAGGCTCCACAATGGATGTGGAGCCTGTATAAGATTCTTTCTCTCTCTCTGTTTCTTTTTGAGTCAGTTTTGGTAATTCTATACTTCTAGGAATTTGTCCATTTAGGTTATCTAATTTATTGGCATACAGTTTTTTAATAGTATTCTCTTATAATATTTATTTCTGAAAAGTGGGTAGTATTCTCCTTTAAACTTAAAATTTAGTAATTTGAGTCTTTTTTTCCCTTAGTCTAACTAAAGGTTTTTCAATTTTGTTGATCTTGGTAACTAATTTTTAGGAGCACCTGGGTGGCTAAGTCAGTTAGGCAGCTATCTCTGGCGTGGGATGTAATCCCAGGGTCCTGGGATTTAGCCCCACATCTGGTTCCCTGCTCAGTGGGGAACGTGCTTCTCCCTTTCCCACTCTCCCTATTTGTGCTCTCTCCCTCTCTCTGTCAAATAAATAAATAAGACTTTGTCTATAAAAATTTTTTTTTTAAATTATTTTTTTTTAAAAACTAATTTTTAGTTTTATTGATTTTCCTCTATTTTTCTATTTTCTGTTTCATTTACCTCTCCAATCTTTATTATTTCCTCTTGCTAGCTTTGGGTTTGGTTTGCTTTTCTTTTTCTAGTTTCTAAGGTATACAATTAGATTATTGATGTGAGATTTTTTTTTTAAAGATTTTATTTATTTATTTGATAGAGAGCACAAGCAGAGCAGCAGAGGGAGAGGGAGAAGCAGGCTCTCCACTGAGCAGGGAGTCCAACTGGGGCTCTCAATCCCAGGACCCTAGGATTATGACCTGAGCTGAAGACAGATGCTTAACGGTTAGCTGAGCCACCTAGTTGCTCTGAGATTTTTTTCTTTTTTTTTAAACGTAGGGACACCTGGATGGCTCAGTCAGTTAAGCATCCAACTCTTGGTTTTGGCTCCGGTGATGATCTCTGTGTCTTGGCATTGAGCCCCACATCAGGCTCCATGCTCAGTGGAGAGCCTGCTTGGGATTCTCCTCCTCTCCATCTGCCTCTCCCACCACTTGTGTGTGTGCTCGCTTTCTCTCTCTCTCTCAAATAAATAAAACCTTAAAAAAAAAAGGTATTGACAGCTGTAAATTTCCTTGGGCACTGCATTTGCTGTATCCCATAAGTTCAGTATGCTGTGCTCTAATTCTTAATTATCTCGAGGTATTTTCTAATTTCTCCTTTCTTCTTTGATCCAGTGACTGTTTAAGAATGTGTTGATTTGGGCGCTTGGGTGGCTCAGTGGGTTAAAGCCTCTGCCTTCGGCTCAGGTCATGACTCCAGGGTCCTGGGATCGAGCCCCACATCGGGCTCTCTGCTCAGCAAGGAGCCTGCTTCCCTTCCTCTTTCTCTGGCTGCCTCTCTGCCTATCTGTGATCTCTTTCTGTCAAATAAATAAATAAAATCTTAAAAAAAAAAAAAGAATGTGTTGATTTCCACATATTTGTGGGTTTCCCAGTATACCTGAGAAGAATGAATATTCTTTGCATCTGAAACAAGTCTCTTATAGAAAGTGTATGGGTGGATCATGGGTTGTTTTTAATTTTTTTCTTTTGTGTGTGTTTGTTTTTGTTTTTGTTTTTTAAGTAGGCTCCATGCTGGGCGTGGAGCTCAATATGAGGCATGAACTCACTACCCCAAGATCAAGACCTGAGCCAAGATCAAGAGTTGGACACTTAACCAACTGAGTCACCCAGGCACCCTGGGTTTTAAATTTTTAATCCATCTGCAGTGTCTGCCTTTTAGTTGGAGAATTTAATCCATTTACATTTAAAATAATTGCTGATTACTAGTAAGGGAAGAACTGACTTCTGGCATTTAGTTATTAGTTTTTTATGTGTCTAATGTGTCTTTTGCACTTCAGTTCTACCATTACTAGATTTTTTTAGTATTTAATTGATCTTTTGTAGTGCATCTTTTTTCTGATGCCCACTTCTTTTCCTTTTTTTTTTTTTTTTTAAGATTTTATTTATTTATTTGACAGAGATCACAAGTAGGCAGAGAGGCAGGCTGAGAGAGGAGGAAGCAGGCTTTCTGCAGAATAGAGAGCCCGATGCAGGGCTCGATCCCAGGACCCTGAGACCATGACCTGAGCCACTGAGCCATCCAGGCGCCCCCTTCTTTCCTTTTCTGTATTTTTTTAAGTTTTCCTTAGGAAATACCTTCAAGATTATAATTAATATCTTAACTGCACAACAATCTGATTTCATCTATGACTTATTCAGATTTGGAGCAGTATATAAATACTTTGCTCCTATACATCGTTGTTTCTTCCTCTTTATATTGTTATTGTCACTAATTATTTTCACATTGTATGTCCATTAACATAGGTTAATAATCATTGTTTTATGCATTTGTCCTTTTTTAAAAAGATTTTATTTATTTATTTGACAGAGTGAGAGAGCACAAGCAAGCAGAGCAGCAGAGGGAGAGGGAGAAGCAGGCTCCCCACTGAGCAGGGAGCCCAATGCAGGGCTCCATCCCAGGACCCTGGGATCATGACCTGAGCCAAAGGCAGTTGCTTAACCAACTGAGCCACCCAGGCACGTTTTTTGTTTTTTTGTTTTTGTTTTTTTTTTAAAGATTTTATTTATTTATTTGACAGAGAGAGACACAACGAGAGAGGGAACACAAGTAGGGAGAGTGGGAGAGGGAGAAGCAGGGAGCCAATCCCCGGCAGGGCTCAATCCCAGGACTCTGGGATCATGACCTGAGCCTAAGGCAGGCACTTAATGACTGAGCCACCCAGGTGCCCCTGGATTTGTCCTTTACATATATAGAAAAAAAAAAGGAGTTATAAACCAAAAGTACAATATTACTTGGCTTTATATTTCCTATGCAGTTAGCTTTACCAGTGTTCTTTATTTCTTCTTGTTATTCTTTGAATAACTCTCCAGTGTCCTTTAATTTCAGTCTGAAAGTCTTTAGCATTTCTTGTTGAGTAGATCTAGTGGTAAGAGACTCCCTCAACTTTTGTTTATCTGGGAATATCTTCTTCATTTTTGAAGGATGGTACTATTTGGATATAGAATTCTTTGTTGACAGTCTTTTTCCTTTAGGACTTTACATATGCCATCCCAATGCCTTCTGGCCTCCATGGTTTTTGATGGGAAGCCAGCTATTAATTTTATTGAGGATCCTTTGTACATGACAAATTTCTTCTCTTTTGCTTCTTTCAAGATTCTCTGTCTTTTGACAATTTGACTAATGTAAAATACGTGTTTCTTGTATCTCTGTGTATAGCTTAAAATTATAATTGTTACCTGTGGAAATGTTAGTCATCTATGAGCTATTCTAGTATTACTGTAACTCATGGTCTTGTTTTGACCCTAATATTTATACTATCAATTTTTCTAGCCCAAAGCCACTGATCTTATTTCCAAGCTAGTATCTGTGGTGGGCAGTGTTAAGATAGAGAATACACCTGGATCTACAGGGCTGTGGGCCTACTAGGGGATACTGCCTATGAAGATTATTGATTAGATATGAAATATAGTACTGACTGGGAAAAAGTATGGGATTTCAGTGGCCAGAAATTCTATAATGGTCTGTTTTCCTACATGAGATGTTTAATTCCATTTTATTTTCAGGTTTAGTAAGTCACTTACTCAGAATGATCTTAATAACTTTTTCTTTCTACCTGATACTTGAGCTATATGTCTGGTGTACCTGTGTATGTTTTTTTATACTGCAAATTTCAGCTTCTCTGTATTCCTTTAGCTCTCTAGATGAATGATCTGTGAGGCCAGTGTTTGGGGTAGAATGGGGGAAAAGTTACTGATGCTTCTTCAGATTGAATCAACATAAATGGTCAACATCAGGGGATAGTGAAATGATCATACATATAATAGAATGTTATATAGCTATTAAAATAGATTTTCAGAAATTATTTTAAAGCTTTAATTTTGGGGCACCTGGGTGGCTCAGTGGGTTGGGGCCTCTGCCTTTAGCTCAGGTCTTGATCCCAGGGTCCTGGGATGGAGCCCTGCATCCTGCTCTCTGCTCAGCTCTCTGCTCCCTCTCTCTCTCTGCCTACCTCTCTGCCTACTTGTGATCTCTGTAGAATAAATAAATAAAAATATTTTTTAAAAAAACTTTAATTTTTAAAAAGCACAAAAGCTACATAAATATTTGTGTTAAATTCAGCATAAATTATTGCTGAATTCTGTATGAATTACTGCATACAAAATAAAAGTCCCCATTCCCTGGAGGCAACTATTGTTACTAAGTGATTTTTAGGAATTCCTGATGACCTGAGAAATGCTTATGATGTAGCTTCAGGCAAAGGAGACAGCATGTAGAAGTGTGTGAACAGAGTGATTTCAGCTGTGGTTATACCCACTGACCGGAAAGGAACACTTAATGAAAATATGCTGCAATGTATGAGGTGATAGAATTAAGAAGATTTGGGAAAAATACAGTTACATATAGAAAGGAAGAAATAATAGAAATAATAGTATGCACATTAATAACAATAATATATATAATGAAAATGACCTTTTTCTAAACAAAATGATATAAAATTATTCTATAACCATAAAAAATGATGGCCTATATTTGCTGATTTTGAGTAATTTTTAAAGATTTTTTTTTTTTAAAGAGCGGGAGAGCATGTGTAAGCATGAGTGGGGGGAGGGACAGAGGGAGAATCCTAAGCAGACCCCACACTGAGTGAAACTAGACATGGAGCTCTATCTCATGACTCTGAGATCACAACCCTGAGATCATGACCTGAGCTGAAACCAAGAGCTGAACGTTCAACCGACTGTACCACCTGATTTTGAGTAATTTCTAAGACGTATTATGCAAAAAAAAAAAAAAAAACACAAAAAAACCAAGGTAGGAAAAATGTATGTGGTATACTGTCATCTATGGTTAAAATATATCATGACTAGACTAAGGTATTCAGTAAATGTTTTTGGATGTATAATCTCCCCCACCTTTTTTTTTTTTTTTTTAATCTGAGTCTCTCTTTTTCTCACACATTCTCTCTCTCTCTCTCTCTCAAATACAGCTGGGGTTGCCATTATCTCCATCTTATAATGGGAACTTGAAGCATAGAAAGACTCTATTAAGGGATATAACAAATTTTAGCATAATCAGGACTAGAATATAAATCTCCTAAATTCCAGTTTAGTTCATTTGTAGTATTTAGGCATGATACTATGCTTGACTTTAGAAACACAGAGGGAGAGATGAGACTCTTTCCCACAAAGGGTTGAAGTACTCTGACAACATTTGTCAAATACAGTGTGCTTTTGCCAAAATGGCATACTTTTCCCTTTTCTCTGCATCAAACAAAGCAATGATGGATTACTGTATTCCTGTGAACATACTTATTTAAAGGGCAACATACAACACTACATTTACTCTCACAAACACTATTAAGTAAAAGATGCAAAAGAATATATATACTATGAGTCTACTCATAGAAGGTATAAAACTAGGCAAATGTTAATTTTTTAAAAAATTTGGATGGGGATATAAAGTGGTAAAATCATGAAGAATAACATGGAAATGGATCATCATAAAGGGTAGGGTAGTGTTATCACCAAGGTGAGGGAGGTAGAGTGGAAAGAGGCAGGAAATTATGATCTAGAAAGGACACAAAGAATTTCTGGGGTTGCTAATAGTGGAAGTTTATTTTATAATAATTTGTTCAACTGTGCATTTGTGTTATGCATTTATTATATCTCACACTAAAAAAATAAACATTAAAAACATGGCTGTATGCAGAAACAATATGATTATTTCTATAGAACAGAATTAGAACAGAAAACCATAATAATAATTATAACTGGAACTTCCAGATCTAGAAATAAGTAGAAACAACTGAGAATTTGACCCGCCTGGTCATTCTTTCTTAGACTTCTTTGCTGATTTCTCCTCTTTGACATTGGTCCTCTTCTTTTTTCTGGTTACTTATTCACTCTCTGATGATCTCAAATAGTCTCATGACTTTACATACCATCTGTATGCCAGTAATTTACAAACTTACATCTTCTAAATGTAAATTAAATTCAAAATTTCTTCTAAATTAATTCTAGACTCATAAATATCCAACTACCTTTTCAACAGCTCCACTTGGATGTTTAATAGGTGTCTCAAATTTAGCATGTCAGAATTGAATTCGTGAACAAAACTGAACTCAAGGCTGTTCCATGTTTTGCCTTCCTTATCTTAGTTGGAGCAATCACATCTGTTTTGCTCAGGTCAAAAGCCTTGAAGCCAACTGAGACACTTTCTTTTACATCTTCTGTCTAATCCATCAGGAATTCCTTTTTACCTTTAGAATATAGCCAGAATTCAGCCCTTTCTCACCACATCTGCTACTACTACCTTGTTCGAAGCCCACTATCATTTCTTGCTTTGATTTACCACAGAAACCTTACAGATCTTCTTGCCCTTATCCACGTTCCCCTCCCCCTTATCAGTTCTCAGTAGAGCAGCTGGTAATACAAGTATTTCCTGCATTTTGCAAGATCAGGTTACACCACTTGGCTTTTATGAAGGACCTACATTAGTACGTGTTTTTACTAACTGGAAGAAATCTGAGGACTTTTGCTTTTACAAAAAAGACTGAAAAGTGACAATAGCATCCCGAGCTTGTTTTGCAGTGAGCTTTTTAGAGACTGCGCACCTCCCCAAGTGTTGGGAGAGGTGCCGCCTCTCCCTGAGAACTGCTTCAGCCTCCCAACATCAAGCCACCATAACTTTGAACTGGTCTGTGTGCATCTGTGTTTTATCTCCATTTACTTTGTGCATCCCTTAGCAAGATGTGTCCTAAGGTGTAAGAAAAAAGCCTAGGAGATGTTATTTTTTGACTCTAGGAACATGAAAGATTTTTCCCATGTAAATTAAGGTAATTGCTTCTTTGCTTTATGCCATTTTGGCTTATGAAAACTTTCATAGGAACTGCGTATTTGGAGAATGCTGGGGAAACCTGTACTTGTAAAACATAGGTAGGATCACAGTAGTCCTTTGTTTAAGGCTTATCTCTGGTTCCATGGTTTACACATAGGAAAACCCAGAGTGTTTTTATAGTACCCAGTATGATCTGTGCCACTCTTCCTCCTTGACCTCATTTTTTCTAACTCTCCTTTTCACTGTACTCCAACCACACTAGCCACTTTGGTGTTCCTCGAATATACTAGACCTGCTTCCTACCTTTGAGTGTTTGCACTGGCTGCTTCCTTGCCTGAAACATTCCCCACCCACCTCACCTGGCTAACCCCCTCACCTCCTTCAAGTCTTTGCTCAAATGTTGTCAAGTTTCAGATGGCAATTGATTTAAAATTGCAACTCGCATTTCAGTCCTTCTTCCCACTCTACTGTTCTTTTTTTCCATAACAATTCTTACAGATTCTTAGTAATTCTAACAAACAGTGTGAATTACTAACTTATATGTCTGTTATTTATTGTCTGTATAACCCCCTAAACTGTAAGTTCTGAGAGGGCAGAAATATTTATCTAAGCTTGCTTACTTATGTATCCCAAATGCTGCAAGTAATACTTGGCATATAGTTAGTGTTAACTTATTTGTTGAATGAATTTATACAAGATAATGAATCAAAAACACTCTTGGTAGGGCCCTGGAGTCAGCCTCGTGGTCTGAACTAGAGTCAAGGGGAGGGCACTAACCCTCCTGTAAAAAAGGCGAGAAAAAGTGGCCACCAATGCCTGCTGCTTCAGTTTGTATAGAACTGCATTTCTATTTTCTTGTCATGGCTAGACAAAATGCTGCCCATGTCCTTAGTAATATTGGGGATTTAATAGAATATGAATTCTGAGCTGCTGATGTGAGACTGGGTTCTGGACATGGAATCCTTGTTTGGGGAGCTGGGTATGGGAGTAGATGGAAGCAGCCAAAACCCCTGGGTCAAAGCTGGGAGAGGGCTAACTGTCTGTGTGAGAACTGAGAGCAACTGAGCAGAGAACAGCTCTGGAGGATTTAAGGCCTTGGGAGGTGGGGAGAGAAAGGGAGGGATGCAATGATTAGCAACCAGTACAGGAGATGTGCTGGGAAGGTGAGTGTTAAAGGGAGATTAAAGACTTTATCTCCTCTGTTTATAAATATTTGCAAGTGTTACAGAGCTCCTCTGTTTTTTGTTTTTGTTTTTTTTCTGTGAAATCTTAGATAAAGTTTGGATTGCTTCGATGTAAGGAATTTCTTCCCAGAGAATGGGAAGAGGTTGTGTATCTTGAGTCATAGTTGGCACAGGGTAAGAATAGACTGTGTTTGGGGATATTTGGCATCTGGATCACAGGTAATTAGGAGGAAGTGATAGGATTTAGTGATGGATTGGGATAAGGGACAGGAATTTGGCAATGAGATCATTGGTGACCTTGGAAAGAGCAGTCTCTGTGGAATGGTAGGTATAGAAGCCAGAATAGAGTGAGCTGGAATGTGAATGAGAGATGAGGAAAGAAAGACACCCCATATAGACTATTTGTTCAAGAAACTTAATTGACTGGAAGAGAATTTAGGGTTAAGGGATTATTGTTTCAAAGTAGTGTTACTAGAACTTGTTTGTATGCTGATAAGAAGGAATCCTAAGGGGCTGGAGAGGAGGAAGGAGAGAGGGGACGTAGATACAGGGAAATTTATAGTTTCTGTGGTAGGTATAGTGGCATTGTTTATGGGGCAGCTACTGCTTGGGCCATGCTGTAAAACACTAGTGTTAGTAAAATGTAAATTATTAGTGTTATCTTTAAAGATACAGGGCCAGAACTTCATAGGTAATTTTTGACCTTGCAAGGGAGCCAAGACTCTCCACTGTAATTTGAGAGTTTTAGAATTTGTAGCTATTTAGATGTTGGTATTCCAATAAGTTCACAGTACTATTTGAGATATGTATGATATAACCTCAACCACATGAGGTTCTTATCTCCTCCATGAAACCTCTGTATAGCAGTAAATAACTAATTCACCCTTACTTGATTGCTTCTATCAGGACATGAAACAGAACCTTATTGGGGTTCAGAAATCAGTTTCACCTCTGTGTTCTAAAACCTGCAGGGCAGACTTCATGTTTTATTAATCTCTTTATCACCAGATTGTACTTTCTGTACAGTGGCTTCTTAGTAATCATTTGTTGTCATTAATCAATGCTAGATAGTTTTGAGGAATTATCCCATAAGCACCCAAACTTTTAAAATTGTAAGCATTCAGGATAGCAATTCTCTAGAACTTTATGCATCATTCTTGACTTTCTAATATATTGAACAAAGTTTAACCCTCTGAAGATTTTGGGGAATTAGGGTTCAGATGCTAAAGTCTTCAAATAACCTCAGAGCTCCTCAAAACGTGTAGGAGTACTTATCCTGATGTTGAATGGCTCAGCCTACTGGGCATTTGTTTTGTGAAGTTTTAGTTTTTCACTTTATTCTCCATGTGATTTTAACTGATATTCTTCTCCCTTTCATTTTCTGCTGCTTCTTTGTTTTCATTTTAAAGATCTTTTTTATTTTTAAATAATCTACACCCAACATTCGGCTTGCCTTACAATCCCAAGATCAAGAGTCCCATGCTCTACTGACTGAGCCAGACAGACGCTTTTCTGCTTCTAACCAGATTAATCTATTGATGAATCTGTTTGGAAAACTATGTATTTTAGAATTGATAGAGTAAATAGACTCTATAGGACTCTTCTGGGAATAGGGCTATGCACACTGGTGTATGAACTGCTCCATTCTATTCATTCATTCCTTTAACACCTTTTGGGGGTCAGTACTATAACAAGTGCAAAGGCATAATTTTATCCTTGTCTTCAAAGAGTTCAGGATTAATCTCTCTTAGCAACTCAGGCCTTTTTGTTGTGATTCTCAGCTGTATTTCAAGTAATAGTGTGGTGGTGTTTTTTTAAAGATTTTATTTGGTTATCTGACAGGCAGAAATCACAAGTAGGCAGAGAGACAGGCAGAGAGAGAGGAGGAAGCAGTCTCCCTGCTGAGCTGAGAGCCCGATGCGGGGCTTGATTCCAGGACCCTGGGATCATGACCCGAGCCGAAGCCAGAGGCTTTAACCTGGCCACCCAGGCACCCCAGTTCTTTTTCTTTTATTTTAATATTTGAGTGATGTATTTTGCATATAAGTAATAAAGGTAGGAGTTAACTAGGAGTTGCTTTAGCCATCTAAATTCAGTTTTATATGGAATTGCAACTGGAATTATAAGATTTGTTTTAAGACCAAAGTTACCAATAAATAAATAATTAAAGTGTTTGTCTTTCCTTTTTCTCTTCTTTAGGAGATACAGATGAAGAGGACTGCAATTGAAGCTTTTAATGAAACAATTAAAATATTTGAAGAGCAGTGTCACACACAAGAACAACATAGCAAAGAATATATTGAGCGATTTCGCAGAGAGGGGAATGAAAAGGAAATTGAACGGTAAATCTACCTAACCCTTCCAACTGCATCAGTGAGATGAGACTTCTTTTCTTACCCCAATAGTCTCTTTTGTGTTTGCTTTTACCCCCTTATATGTCATATATCGAATTATTTGCTGTTCTAATGGCACCAAACTGAATCTTCTCTTCTCTGTGTTCCTTCTGTGTCCTTCCAAATTTTTAACTGCTGCTCATCCTTTAGGATTCAGCTTACACATGTCTTTTCTTTCTTTCTTTCTTTCTTTTTTACACATTTCTTTTCTAAGAAAAATTTCCCTGATTCCCTAGACTGGTTGAGAAGCTTTTTATCCCTACCCTGACAGTATCTGGTCCTGATTCCTCCTGTAACATTTACTAAAGATCACCACCACTAAACTACAAGCTTGTTAGTGGAATAAGGATGGCGGCTTATTTTCCCTGATAGCTCTAGCACCTGTTGTGGTCCCTGAGAGTACATGGTGATGCTCACTGAATTTTTATTGAACTGAAAATCAACAGCAGCACTCTGAGAATAAATTGAAGGCTGAACAAAACTGTGGGCAGGAAGACCAGCTTGACTGTTGCTGGTGACTGCAGTGTTTGTGGTCATCAGGTTAAATGATGGTGAGGGCCTGAACCGGAGCAATGGCAGGAAAGGAGGGGGGGAATTAATGGAAATGCTGAGGACTCGATACCTGACCAAATATGATAGGTGTGGGAGAAGTCAAGGATTATTTCTACATTTGTGATAAGAATGAATAAGGAATGGTGTTATTCACCAAAATAGGAAGTGCATGAGGAAAGTTCAGGGTTGGAATCAATGAGTTTGAGGTTTCTGTGAGAACCCAGATGGAGTTGTCTGAGAGGCAGACAGCTGGTTATTTGGTTTTGGAACTCATGGTACGGAAAGGATTTGGGAGGCATAAGTGTGTAGGTGATAGTAGGTGCTAAGATTACCCAGAGAGAGTGAGCAGCATGAGAAGTATTGAGCAGCATGAGAAGTATTGGGGTCTGGCAACGAAAAGGATATTGGAAGTCTTTATCGTAGCAAATTTAGTGGAATGTTGGGAGACCGAGCCAGAAAACTGAGGAATGAAAAAAAGTGGATAATAAATAAAAATGAATCATCTGCAAGGGAAAAGCAAAACTGTTTCTCACATTAGCACCAAAGTGTTAGTGAACTTCTGTGTGTATAAGAATAGGGCTATAAGGGCTGTTGAGGCAGTATAGCTTAATGGTTAAAACCATGGGCTTGAATTCTGTATTTATCATTTACTATCTGTGTGATCTTGGGTAAGTTAGTTACTTAACTCTCCCAGCTTGTTTCCTCCTCTATAAACTATAGATAATATATTTTTGAAATGCTACGAGAATCAGGTGATAGACACACACATGCATATTTATGGTACAGAAAGGCATGTGTGTGTATGTATATATGTATCTTGGCATGTGATATCAATAAATAGCCATTATTATTAACAATGAAGGGATAGAAAAGAACTTGTAGTTTTATTGCAAAGGGAGGTAAAGTAAGCTGATGATGAAGTTTTAATAGTAAGACAAAACCACATATTTCTGAGTGACAAATGAATGACACAGACAGTTACTGCCTTCAGAGCACAGCAAAACTTTGCTGGAAAAGCTTATCACCATTATCTGCTGAGTGCTTGCCAAGATACACCAGGCACTATTTGGTCCTTTTTACATGTATTATGACATTTAAGTCACATAATAATTTAGTGAAGTAGGTACTATTGTAGCCATGCATTTTAAACAGATAAGGAAATGAAGGCACCAAGAAGCTGAATAACTTGCCCAGGCCATGTAGTAGGTGGCAGAGATTCAGGCTCAGGTAGGCTGACTGCAAAGCTGTTGCTCTTAACTGTTAGGTCGTGCTACCTCTTGAAGATCATACATACAGCTTTACTTGTTCAGTCATGACTGAATCCAGGGCCCAAACAGGGTTGTCAGGATTTTCTCTCATACTCTACTCTATCTTTTGCCTTAGTTTTTCCTCTATGCTGGCTTCATCCTCAGGAAGGCTTTCCCTATGAAGTGGCAGGATAGCTGCTGGGAGTCCTAGAATCACATATTTTTGATTTAGCAATCTCAGTGGGAAGAGAGAATCTCTGTTGGCAATAGTTCTAGCAAACTAGAATTGACTCTCATTGGGTCAGTTAGGGTATTATTCCCATTCCTGAACCAGTCACTGGCCTGAGGGTAGCTGTAGGATGTAATGGAAAACTCTTTCTTTTTTTCTTTAAGATTTTTAAAATTTATTTGACAGGCAGAGATTATAAACAGGCAGAGAGGCAGGCAGAGAGAGAGGAGGGAAACAGGCTCTCTGCTGAGCAGAGAGCTCAATGGGGGGGGGGAACCCTGGGATCATGACCTGAGCCTAAGGCAGAGGCTTTAACCCACTGAGCCACCCAGGCACCCCTTATAATGGAAAACTCTTAATGGCTGGGCTGGGTTGTGTGAATATTCACATGTGACTGAGATGGGGGCAGGGAGTCCTTACCCTAAAGGGAACACCAAGGTGCCATTTCCAAAAGAGTGAGAATAGATATGGGCTAGGCAAGAACAACAGATGTCTACCACACTTAAGATATTAGGACTAGGCTCACATTATAGAATGTTTCTGCTCAGTTCCTGTTTTAGCCTTAATATGTCAATATTTTCACAGAATTATGATGAATTATGACAAATTGAAATCACGTCTCGGTGAGATTCATGATAGCAAAATGCGTCTAGAGCAGGATTTGAAGAAACAAGCTTTGGACAACCGGGAAATAGATAAAAAAATGAACAGTATCAAACCTGACCTAATCCAGCTGCGCAAGATCCGAGATCAGCACCTTGTGTGAGTAGTCTGGGCCTGTATGGGAGGAAATACCAGCACCAGATGACTGCTGGCACTAGACATGTTAGAGGCAGAAGAAGAGATTTTAATTGGAAACTGGCCAGTGAGATTGTAAGAAATGAGGAAAGCAATCTTGGTAGTACTTGGTGGTACCAGAGTTTACCTAAAGTCAACATGTGGGGCAAACCAGAATGTAGCATTCTAGATTCTAATCCATACAAATCGGAAATCTCAGAGGGAGGGTATGGCATGAGCAATGTGGTGTAGCTTAAAAAGGACAAGTTACTCAAAATGGATGAAGGACCTCAATGTGAGAAAGGAATCCATCAAAATCCTTAAGGAGAACACAGGCAGCAATCTCTTTGACCTCAGCTGCAGCAACTTCCTAGGAACATCGCCAAAGGCAAGGGAAGTAAGGGCAAAAATGAACTATTGGGACTTCATCAAGCTTTTGCACAGCAAAGGAAACAGTTAACAAAACCGAAAGACAACTGACAGAATGGGAGAAGATACTTGCAAAGGACATATTAGATAAAGGGCTAGTATCCAAAATCTATATAAAGAGCTTAGCAAACTCAACACCCATAGAACAAATAATCCAATCAAGAAATGGGCAGAGGACATGAACAGACATTTCTGCAAAGAAGACATCCAGATGGCCAACAGACACATGAAAAAGTGCTCCATATCACTCAGCATCAGGGAAATACAAATCAAAACCACAATGAGATAACCACCTCACACCAGTCAGAATGGCTAAAATCAACAAGTCAGGAAATGACAAATGCTGGCGAGGATGCGGAGAGAGGAGAACCCTCCTACACTGTTGGTGGGAATGCAAGCTGGTGCAACCACTCTGGAAGACAGCATGGAGGTTCCTCAAAAAGTTGAAAATAGAGCTACCCTATGACCCAGCAATTGCACTACTGGGTTTTTACCCTAAAGATACAAACATAGTGATCCATACGGGCACATGCACCCGAATGTTTATAGCAGCAATGTCCACAATAGCCTAACTATGTCCATCCGTTGATGGACATCAACATCCGTTGATGGACATCTAAGTTCTAACTATGGAAAGAACTTAGATGTCCATCAACGGATGAATGGATAAAGAAGATGTGAGATATATATATAGATACACACACACACACACACACACACATACATACATACAATGGAATACTATGCAGCCATCAAAAGAAATGAAATCTTGCCATATGCAATGACGTGGATGGAACTAGAGGGTATTATGCTTAGCGAAATAAGTCAATCAGAGAAAGACAACTATCTTATAATCTCCCTGATATGAGGAAGTGGAGATGCAAAGTGGGGGATTTGGGGGGTTAGGAAAAGAATAAATGAAACAAGATGGGATCGGGAGAGAGACAAACCATAAGAGTAATCTCGCAGAACAAACTGAGGGTTGTTGCGGGGAGGGGGGTCGGGATAAGGGGGGTGGGATTATAGACATTGGGGGTCTGTGTGTGCTGTGGTGAGTGCTATGAAGTGTATAAACCTGGTGATTCACAGACCTGTACCCCTGGGGCCAAAAATACATTATATGTTTATTTAAAAAAAAAAAAAAAAAAAGGACTGCTTAGTGTTTGCCTAAATACAAAAGCCAGAATCTTTGACTACATAGTAGAAGCACAGAAATAGAAATTACCCCTCATGAGCACAGACAACAACACTAATAGTGGGGGCCTACAAATAAGTATACAGGACAGTCTCTTAAAGGGTTTTTATAGTTAAGAAATGAAATTCTGTATTCAAGTAATAGGTATATGTGCCACCAATATCAGGCATGCAAGATAATTTGGGGAGTGAAACTCAACTCTTTAATATTATAGAAAACTGTATGATTTAGCTAGATATAGGGATATTACTCAAATATAGATTAAAAGATATATTTTCAGAACAAGATGTTAGATTTTTAGGACAAATGATTGTCTTATAGAAGGAGAGAGTCCATGAGAAAGGAAAATATAAGGTTTTGTTCTAGGTAATGAATAGACTGCTACAAAATATGTTTATAGGTGACTTTTATGCTTGTAACACAACTTGATTCAAACTCATGGTAGAAGACAAAGTAAGACCTCTGACTGGGTTTTCCATTGCCTTCAAGGTTTCTTTGTATGAGAAGGAGAGAGGGGAGAAAATAAAAGCTTAGAGATGGGAACAGTGGCTATTGAGCTTCAGTAGAGTAAAATCTAAGGTGATAAGTTTTGAGGGCAAACAATTAGAAATATGCTGTGCTGAGTACTTTTTAGTAACTCCTCTCTAGAGATCATTTCAGTTTGCTATTGTGGAAAAAAAAAATCAAGCAAGTACACATAGCATACAGAAGAGATTTGGAAACAAGGCAAGGAAGGTACCTTGTCTAAAATCAGGGGGGTCTGCTCTTGGGAAGCTTATGTGATTCTGGTCATGTAATGAAGCTGAAGAAAGGCCCAAGAAGACTTGTGCCATGGACCAAAGGAATGACTGGAAGTCCTTGTTTGCTCTGGAAATTGATAAGATTATTAAAAAAAATACACCATTGCAAGAGGCATAGAATAAGTATGGCAAACTAGACCTTGAATGTTCCTTTAATGAGTTACATAAACTATATATAAAAGAATTTAGATAACATCATGGGTGACAAATCATGATCTGCTAGTAAAGATAATTAGGGTGTTTAGGGAGATATTTACAGATTATCTACTATATGCTGGTACCATTTTCAGCATTGGGAATAACCATGAACAATAGGACAGACCCCTTTCTTTAAAGCAGCTTACATTTTAGTGGGGGAGACAAACATAAGTGAAAATATAAAATAATGAATTTCAGGCAAGTGCTATGAAGATGATAAAATAAGGTAAAATATGGAGAAGAGTGACAAGGGGACTGTCTTAGTTGGGATAATCAGGGCAGTCCTCCCTGATGAGGAGAGGATGTTTATGATGAGACCTAAATGATCAGGAGCCTGGTTGGAGGATGGGGATGAGTTTTCGTACTCACTCCGATTTTTACATCAGTGGCCGTTCGGTGGAACTAAATTTAATAGTGTGTTGTTTTACATCTAAAGCTTTGGTATATTTAAAAATACTATGATTTGCCTAGTGATGAGGCACATTTATATTAATTACTCAGATTGCCATCATGAATTTCTTGTGGCTTGCTTTGGTATAAGAATAGACCTTGAAATTGTTTTAGAATGTTTTAACTTCATGTAGTGGGCCACACAGGAGTTGAGTCTTCTGGCTTAGCAGAGATTGCAAATGTGACATCATGCTCACATTAACTAATGATTTCAGAAACAGATGTCCCCATATGTTTGAGTGCAAGTATATGTGTGTTTATGGTTGTACAGCCTTCTAGAAAAGGAAAATGAAAAATGAGAGAAGTGCCTAAACTCAGGTAACTCCTCTGCTTTTTTGCAGAAAGTTGGGGGAACGTTAAGGGAAAACTAGTTTAAGGAAATCTCTGGCCACTTTTAGTGGGAGTGGGTTAAAATAAGAGGTCCTTGGACTCTGGAAATTTGGTTAGCTTCACATGTCCACTTAGGCAGAGTTTGCACAGATACTGACACTGGTGTCTTCCTTCTGGCAGGTGGCTCAATCACAAAGGAGTGAGACAGAAGCGCCTCAATGCCTGGCTGGGAATCAAGAACGAGGATGCTGATGAGTAAGTTCTCTGCCTTTCTATCAGAGGGTTTTGTTCCCAATCTAAGCCTTCTTTATACATGCTAAGATGTTGGCTCTCATTTTCACTTGAGGACATTGAATCAAGAACTTTGTACTTCTTTTCAATTGAATTGCTTGAAGAGTACCCTATAGGCACTTGAGGTCAGACACCCATGAAGCCACGTGAAACCTGGGTACATAAGCATTGCTCATTCAGACATTCATGTGTCAGCTGATTGGATGAGATGTGTGAATTTTGTGTTTTCTGCACCATAAGCAATAATGAAGTTGTTAAAAAAACATCCAAGTAATTGTAGTTTTACTTTGTCGTTTCGTGGTTAAAGATTTAGAGGAGTGTTTTATTCATGAATTTGCTTTTAGATGCGAGTAACCTGATCGTTAGAATAATATTTTAACATTTAATTTTTAGGACGTATTTTATCAGTGAGGAAGATGAAAACCTGCCACATTATGATGAGAAAACCTGGTTTGTTGAGGATATCAATCGAGTACAAGCGGAGGACTTGCTTTATGGGAAACCCGATGGTGCATTTTTAATTCGTGAGAGTAGCAAGAAAGGATGTTATGCTTGCTCTGTGGTGTAAGTCTTTTCTGGCAGTTTAACCTTTTGAAAATTTGTGCATTGATTAATAGAAACTCAATCCCTCCTAAAATTCAGTTAAAATTATTTGAACTAGAGTAATGAGAGCTCATGGCTTAGACCTTTAATATCTGTATGAAGAAAACATTTAGTTGGTTTAGGAGAAATAGTACCTGAAATTATTTGGGGGATTTTAATTTCACATGGTAAGCAGATTTAGCCCTGCAGTGTTGCTATTGGATTTTCAGGTATTTATGAAAAGTAATGTGAGATCTTCAATTGAAAGATCCCCTAAGGAGGGGTGCCTGGCTGGCTCAGTCAGTAGAGCCTGTGACCCTTGATCTCAGGGTCATCAGTTCAAGCTCCACATAGGTTGTGGAGCCTACTTTAAATAGGTATGTTAGTTGAAATTTAAAAAAAAAAAATCCATAATTAAAAAAAAAAATTATTTATTTATTTATTCATTCATTCATTCGTCAGGGGGAGAGAGAGTGTGCACAAGCAGGGGAAGAGGCAGGGAGAGGGAGAAGCAGGCTCCCTGCCGAGCAAGGAGCCCCATGTGGGACTTGATCCCAGGACTCTGGGATCATGACCTGAGCTGAAAGTAGCAGTTTAACCGACTGAGCCACCCAGGTGTCCGCCCCGCCCCCCCCGCCAAAAAAAAATCACATAATTTTGTAGTAGTCTCCTGTGTATCTAATTTGGGCTTCAGTGTTAGTTTAAGTAAGGCTTAAGAACGGTTTTTACTTCAGAAGAAAAACTATCTAAATTTTATACTTAAGTAGTATTCTGTTGGGGTAGTGATCAATATGTCGGTATTTTCCTTAAGATGATCTTATGACTTTGTTTGGAAAAGCCTATTTTATTAGTTTCCATCCATTCATTTCTTTATTTACTTATTTATTTAGATATATTTTTTTGAGAGAGAGCAAGTGTGTGAGAGAAGGGGAAGGGACAAAGGAAAAGAATCTTCCAGCAGACTCCTGCTGAGCATGGAGTACGGGGCGGGGCGGAGTGGGGGGCTGGTTTGGGGCCTGATCCCACCCTATTACCCATGAGATCACTACGTGAGGGGAGGTCATGAGTACTGAGCCACCCAGGTGCCTCTGTTAGTTTCCTTTTAGTAGAAAGTGAGATTCTGGGGACAGCTAACCATTTTGTGTGTTGTGTATAGTCCTTTTGTGTGTCATATATAGTCCTTCAGTGACAAAGACCATAGTTAGAGAAAGGTATAATATGACTGTTATGAGAGCAAGCTTTGGTACCACATATATTACATTCAAATCCTGACTCTACTTACCAGATGTATAATCTGGGGTAAATTACTTTACCTTTCTTTGTCCAGTTTCCTTATCTGAAAAATAAGGATAAGAATATCTACTTGAAGGTTTTTACAAGTCTTAAATGAGTTAATATATGTAATGTGCTTTAATCAATGTTGGTACATAGTAAGTGAATGTTATCTACCAATATTATTATGATAATGATGCTAATGATGGATATGGCAGAAAGCAAGCAAAAATAACAGGATGATTTTGCCCTCAGAGGGCAAGGTGGTGAGGATGGACAAGAGACATTCATATTAACAGAGTGCTCAGTGCTTTATGTGATCATCTTGTTCTTAGTGGTCTCTGGAGTCAGAGTTTGATTCCAGGTTTACCTGGTTTCAAAGACCACATTTTTCTATTACATCATACTTTCTTCATTTCACAATTAAATATCCAAGATAAATAGAATTACTGTGACATAGGTATCATCAGTAGGCTGTACACATAAAGAACTATTAATTCTGGTGCAAGAGGAGAGGGTTGGGAGGTTTTGTGGAAGAGGTAGTTTTGAAGTGGACTTTGAAAGGATGAATAATGGGATATCTATGGGCAGAAAAAGGGGGAGGACTTGAAAAGTGCATTAGATTACTGATTTTGCAAAGATACAATTATTTGCAATTTTTTTTTAAAGATTTATTTATTTGAGAGTGGGAGTGAGTGAACAATGCAAGCAGGGGGAGGAGCAGAGGGAGAGGGGAAGCCGACTCCCCACTGAGCATGGAGCCTGACTTGGGGCTTGGTCCTAGGACCCTGAGATCATGGTCTGAGCTGAAACCGGGAGTCATATTCTTATCAGACTCAGCCACCCATATGCCCCTACAGTTATTTAAAACATTCCTTTCTCTCTTACTTGGGTTGCTTAAGTTATCTGAGTGGAAATGCCAGGACAGGATTGTTCTTACAGAAATTGAGATCTTTTAAAAATAATAAGAAGAAAGGCAGTAAGACCAGTGCATTGTACTCTTACACTCACACAGGTCATTGGGTGGCACCTGTGGGTTAAGGACTTGGCTGGTAGAAGGTGCTGCCCCAAAGCTCAGCTAACTCCTGGGAGACCAAGGAACAGCTTGAGTACCTTGAAGAGGTGTATTCTTTTCCTTCTTCCTTTAGCCACAGACCCCCAGGCCTAAGTCCACAGCAGTGTGGATTTCCTTTGCTTATGAAAACCACCTGTAGACGTATATCATGTTTCCATTCACACTGAGGATGGTTGGAAGCAAAGAGTCTAGCATCACAAAGACTCCCATTTGTTTGCCAGCCATTCTGGCTACAGGAAGCCTGCCTACAGTAATCTCCCTGTATACTTAGAACATTTGCTGAAGGAGGAATGTGAGTACGTTCAGTTTTTTAGGAGATTCTCATAGCAAAATTAACATGATCATGTAGAAAGTCACACATGGAACTCATTTGTTCTTCCATTTTGATGTCTGTTAATGACATCATCAAGAAGCCTAAAAAGAAATTGCTTACCTCTACAACCTTCTTAGGCTAAAGACCCTCAGCCAGCAATGCCTATATTCACTAGGTTA
Organism: Mustela putorius furo; assembly: GCF_011764305.1. Taxonomy (NCBI): domain Eukaryota; kingdom Metazoa; phylum Chordata; class Mammalia; order Carnivora; family Mustelidae; genus Mustela; species Mustela putorius. The sequence goes on along the minus strand of NW_025422005.1, from coordinate 35,877,166 downwards.
AGGATTCAGGTAATGAGTACTTGTGATCCTTACTGCCATTTAGGTTAAGAAATTTAATAGGGATAGAACTAGACAGATCAGAAAGGTAGCAGAAGATTTGAACAATATTTTAAAAACAACTAGAGCTAACAACAGCAGAATATACATTCTTCTTAAGTGCACATGAAACATTATGCAGGATAGGCCATAGTTAGGCCACAGTCTCAATACATTTAGAAGTGTTGAAGTCCCACAAAAAATGTTTTCTAACCACAGTGGAGAGAAATTAGAAATCAAAACAGCAGAAAATGAGGGAAATCCTTGAATGTGAACAGTAAACAGCACATGCCTAAATAACCAATGGAGTTATTGGGATGCCTGGGTGGCTCAGTGGGTTAATCCTCTGCCTTCAGCTCAGGTCATGATATCAGGGTCCTGGGATCAAGTTCTGACTCAGGCTCTCTGCTCAGCGGGGAGCCTGCTTCCCCTCCTCTCTCTGTCTGCAGCTCTGCCTACTTGTGATCTCTCTTGTGTCAAATAAATAAAATCTTTAAAAGAAAATAACCAATGGGCCAGAGAAAGAAAACAGGAAATTAGAAAATACTTTGAGATGAGTAAACAAACACAGCTTATCAAAACTCACAGAATTCAGCTAAAGCAGTCCTAAATGCCAAATTTATAACTGTAAACATTTATGTTAAAAAAAAGGAGACCATATATTAATAAAGTAACCTTCCACCTTAAGAAACTAAAAAAGGAAGACTAAACTAAACCCAAGCAAAAAGGAGGGAATAATAAAGATTAGAATGGAAGTAAATAAAATAGAGAGTAGAAAACAATTGAGAAAATGAGTGAAACCAAAAGTTGGGATGGAACTGAATTACAACCTCAAGTAAACTGCCCCCATCCCCACAGAGAAGAAACAAATTACTAAAATCAGGATGAAAGAAGGGGTCATTACTTGTAGTCCTTATAGAAATAAAAAAAGATGAGGGAATGCTATAAACAATCATATACCAAAAAAATTAAACCCAGATGAAATGGACAAATTCCTGGAAGCACACAAACCACCAAAACTGACTCAAGAGGAAACAGAAAATTTGAACAGAACTATAATAAGAAATTGGGTTAATAATAATTATTATAATAATAAAAGCTACCCACAAAGAAAACCCCAGGCCCAGTTGTCTTCCCTGGTGAATACTGCCAAATATTTTTAAAAGAATTAACAGAAGTCCTTCACAAATTCTTCTAAGAAGTGGGGGTGGGGTGGGAGAGAACTTCCCAGCTCATTTCAGGACGGCAGTATTACTGTGATACCAAAACTAGACAAAGACATCACAAGATAACTATGGACCAATATCCCTTAGGAACACAGACACAGAAATCCTCAACAGAATAATAGCAAGGCAACTCCAGCAGCATATAAGCAGCATATACCATGACTAAGTAGAATTCATCCTGGGTAGGCAAGGGTTTTTTCAGCATAAAAACAAAACAATGAACATAATATACCGCATTAAGAGATAAAGGACAAAAATCACATGATTATTTAAGTAGAATCACAAAAAACATTTGACACAATCTAGCACTCTTTCATATTATAAAAAAGTCTGAACAACCTAGGAATAGGTTCCTCAACTTGATAAAGTTGAAGAAAAAACTCAGAGCTAATGTACTTAATGGCGAAAGTTAGTGCTTTCCCCTAAGATCAGGAAGAAAACAAAGATGCTTATTCTCACCGCTTCTAACTATCATTGTACAGAAGGTTCTAGTTAAGGTAAATTGGACAAGAAAAAGAAATAAAAAGCATCCATTTTGGTAAGGAAGATGTTAACTATTAGAGCTAATATATAAGTTTGGGAAAGTTGCAGGTTAAAAGATCAGGATTCAAAAATCAGTTGCATTTCTAAATACCAGTAATAAACAATCTGAAAATGAAATGAAGAAAGCATGCTACATATAATATCATCAGAAATACCTAGGATTAAAACAAAAAGAAGTGCAAGAGCTGTATGGTGAGAACTATGAAACATCACTGAAAGAACTTAAAGGGAGACCTAAATAAGTGGAAAGACATCCTGTGTTCATGGATCAAAAGATTTAATATTGTTAAGACAGAAATAACATCTCAAACTGATCTACACGTTCAGTGTAATCCCTATCAAAAATCCCAGCTGGATTTTTGCTGAAATTCACAAAATGATCCTACAATTTCTACAAGGGATCTAGCACAGCCAAAATCACTTTGAAAGAATAGAAAAAGTTGAAGTACATCTCCTGATTTCAAAACTTACAAAACAAAGGTGTAGTCATCAAAATTGTGAGGTGTTAACAAGGATAAACATGTAGATGAATGAATAGATTTGAGAGCCAAGAAATAAACCCTTAACATTTATGGTCAGTTGGTTATTAACAAGGGTCTCCAGACCATTCATTGGGGGAGGAAGTTGTCATTTAACACATGAAGCTGGGACAACTGGAAAGCCACACACAAAAGAATAAAGTTGGACCCCTACCTCACACCATATATAAAAATTAACTCAAAATGGATCATAGACCCAAATGTAAGAGGTAAAAGTATAAAATACTTAGAAAATAATGACATAAACCCTTGTGACTTTGGGTTAGACAGTTGTTTCTTACAAACTAAAAGCACAAACAACAAAAGAACTATAATTAAAAACATTTTATACCAAAGGGCACTATCAAAGTGAAATATTTCTCCCACAGAATGGGAGAAAATATTTGCAAATCATGTATCTGTTAAGCAACTAGTGTCTAAATCATAACCCTTAGTAAAACAATCAAGGGCCTCAATTTAAAAATCGGATACACATTTAAAAAATGGACATTTAAAAAATGGCAAAGGATTTGGATAGACATTTTTAAAAATTCACATACATAGTGCTATATTAGTTTTAGGTGTACTACATAATTCAACAATAATATACCTTTCTCAAAGTTCAGCAAGATATGTTTGCTTTTCATCTCCTTTATCTATATCACCCATCTCCCTCCCTACCTTCCCTCTAGTAACCACCAGTTCTCTGTATTTAAGAGTCTGAGGGTTTTTTGGTCTTTTTCCCCCCGTGTTTGTTCATTTGTTTTGTTTCTTAAGTTCCACATATGAGCAAAATCATATGGTGTTTGTCTTTCTCTGACTGATTTCACTTAGCATCATACTTTCCAGGTCCCTCCATGTTGTTGCAAGTGGTAAGAGTTCATTCTTTTTTTTTTTTTAAAGATTTTATTTATTCATTTGAGAGAGAGACAGTGAGCGAGAGAGAGCATGAGCGAGGAGAAGGTCAGAGGGAGAAGCAGACTCCCCATGGAGCTGGGAGCCCGATGCGGGACTCGATCCCGGGACTCCGGGATCATGACCTGAGCCGAAGGCAGTCGTCCAACCAACTGAGCCACCCAGGCGTCCCGAGTTCATTCTTTTTTAAGGCTGAGTAATATTCTCTGTGTGTATATCTCCCATATCTTCTTTATTCATCTATCCTGATGAATCCATATCTTGGCTATTATAAATGCTGCGGTAAGCATATGGGTGCATGTATCTTTTTGAACAGTGAAGGAAATCAGCAGAACAAAAAGGCAACCTACTGACAGAAGACTTTTGCAAATGATATATCCAATAAGGGGTTAATATCCAAAATATATAAATAAAGAATTTAGACAACTTCACACACAAAAAAACCCCCAAATAACCCAATGAAAAATGGGCTGGGGACCTGAACAGACATTTTTCCAAAGACATGCAGATGCCCAACAGATATATGAAGAGATGTTCAACATCACTCATCATTAGGGAAATGCAGATCAAAACCACAGTGAGCTACCACCTCACACCTGGCAGAATGGCTAAAATCAACAACACAAGAAACAGCAGTTGTTGGTGAGGATATGGAGGAAAAAGAACACTTGTGCACTGCTGGTGGGGATGCAAATGCAAAATGGTGTAGCCACTCTGGAAGACAGTATGGAGGTTCCTCAGGAGATGAAAAATAAAATTACCGTATGACTCAGTAATTGTACTACTGGGTACTTATGCATAGAAAATAGAAATTCCTTTAAAGAAGATCTATAAATGGTCAATAAAGATAAAAAAGATGCTCCACATCATTAGTCCTTAGGGAAGTACAAACCAAAACCACAATGAAATACCACTAGGATGATTATAATAAAAAAGATGAACAATAACAATTATTGACAAGGATGTAAAGAAACTGGAACCCTCATATACTGCTGGCTAGAATATAAAATGGATCAGCCACTTTGAAAGACAGTTTGGCAGTTCATCAAAAAGAGATACCATATGACTCAGTGGTTCCATGTCTGGCTCTCTGTGTACCCGAAAGAATTAAAAACACGTGTCTATACAAAAACTTGTACACAAATGTTCAGAGCAGCATTATTCATAATAGTCAAAAAAGTAGGAACAACCCAAGTGTCCATCAGTTGATGAATGGATGAACAGAATGTGGATATCCAGACAGGATATTATGCAACCACAGATGAAGTACTGATACATCTACAACACGGACAAACTTTGAAAATGTGCTAAGATGAAAGAAATCAGATACAGAAGGTTGTGTGATACTGTAAGTTTCCATTTATGTGAAATGCCAAAATAGGCAAATCCATAGGGACAGGAAGTCGTAAGTGTTTGCCAAGGTCCAGGGGGAGGAGGAAGGAATACAGAGTGACTGTTAATGAGTATATGGTTTCTTTTTAGGGCAATGAAAATATTCTGGTAGTGGTGATTGTTCCACAACCTTGTGAATATTCTAAAAATCACTGATTTGTATATTTAAAAAAAAAAAAGCGTTCTCTTTCCAGTGCCTTCTTGCCTCATGAAGATGCAAAGCTGAGTGATTAAATTCAGCCACTCATTTTCTTTCCACCAGGTCTTGGTGCGAGGTGAAGATCTCTCTGTGATAAGTCTATATGGGGGTGAGGGTACACACATGGTCGCATTTTACAAACTTCTGCAGAACACTTCTGTACTTCCTTTGCAGAAAAATTGTTCAGGCTTCTGGTCATTTGAATCTGTCTATCAATACCTGCCTAATTCCCTGTGGTGTCTGTGTGTTGTGTCTTTGCAGTGCCGATGGGGAAGTGAAGCACTGTGTGATCTACAGCACCGCTCGGGGCTACGGCTTTGCAGAGCCCTACAACCTGTACAGCTCCCTGAAGGAGCTGGTGCTCCATTACCAGCAGACATCCCTCGTTCAGCACAACGACTCCCTCAATGTCAGGCTTGCCTACCCTGTCCACGCACAGATGCCTTCCCTCTGCAGATAAAGAGCGAGTGGGAAGAGAGGTTGCTCTCTAGCATTTTTTCCTACAGTTTTTATTAGACTATGAGGGCATTCTTTCTACGTAGACTGCTTGTTTTGCACAAGAAGTGATTCTGTGAATGTGGAGAGGCCGAGCAGCAGCGGGCCAGGTTTGGGGCACAAGAGGCCTGAGGTTCTCTGAGACTCAGCTGTGCCGCTGCACTGACATAGGAAGCTGGAAGCAGATGATGTTTTTTGGGAAAGTCTGTTTCGTTGGGTTATTGTTTTGTTTAGCCAGGCACCCTCAACAGAACATGTTAGGCTTGATGGGGTTGGGGTGTTGTATCTGGAAATCTCTGAACAGTCCACGTCCTCTCTTGGTCTTCATCTCTGAGAAGGGGGCAGGGGCATGGCTCTGTGGGGAGTTCTGTTTTGATCTGGCGGTCTCTATCAATCTCCTCCCAAAACGAAGGCTGTTTTAGTTCTGTGGTAGAATGGCATTTGGTGAAAAAGACAACCAAAGGAAAATGGGGAGGCTTGGGATTTATTTCATGTAGGTAATCTTAGTCAAGGAGTAAAATCACCTTCAACTGAAGGTACTTTATTAACTAACATAAGTTAGGTGTCAACATCTCAATAGCTCCTCCCTCTAAAGAAGCATTATGTTTAGAAACCAAATTGATCTCAGCAGAACAATGTTTGTTGCCAGACTAACGTCTTATGGAAGACAGCACTAGTATCTGAATGCACACTTCTGTACCAAAACTTGAAAGTGAAAAGAAAACCAGAATTTGTTAGTTTTAGCAAACACTAATATTGGTCAGTGTAACTCTTTCTGCCCTGCCCTTGTTTCTCAGAGATGAGGAATAGTGTTCTTTTGGGGGGCATGGTGAGCTTTGAATCATAAAATGAAGTTGGTGCTTGTGTGGTGTTTCTTTAGCCTAAAGAATGATCTGTTGTTGAAAACCTTTGTAACTTGTTTGTATGAGTAAAGAAAAGGTGCAATCCAGTGCTTTTAGATGGCTTGATATACCAAATAATGATATAGAACAACAGTCTTATATGTGCTTCCCTAAATTTAAAGGCCCTGCAGAAACAGTAAACATGGTTTAGTTTCCCTTCATCTCCCTGTCCTTTGTGGGGTAGGGCTTAGGGAAGCCACAGGTGGCAAAGGTTGTAGCAGGAAGGGAGCTGGACTCTTGTCAGGGTCCTCAGTAATTCACACACCCGGAGGCTCTGGTGTCTCGAGTGAGGGTCCTCCACATTACTGGTGTGCTTCCATGCAGTGGTTTCTGAAACTTTTGTAGAGAGCGGAAATAATGGCTTGGACTTTAGACTGTTAGTAAAAGCCATATGGAAGTTTTCCTCTTTGCCATTTTTGTGAGCCTGACATTAAGATGATGTGCACAGACTGTCCTCATGCTCCAGTGGCCCTGATTTTAGGCCAGGAATCTTCTGCTCCATGTGGTTTAAGCCTTCCAGCTGAGTGAAGCTAGGCGAGTGGAGTTGGAGGCAGGCGTGTACTCCTACCTCCATCACGCCCCACCCCCATCAGTCAACACTCGTTCTGCGAATAGTTAAGCTGTCTCTGAGCCAAGGCTGGAACCATAATAGGCTCAGGGTGAGTCAGCTGTTTGAGTCCAAAGCTGTGCAGTCAGGCATCCTGGTTGAACTGGAGAAGCAGCCAGTATCTGGGTCTTGGTGTATAAGGTTTACAGCTAGGAAAGCTCTAGTGATGGAATGAAAGAAAGAAATCCTGCTTTCCCTGAGCACTTATCTTGGTGACAAGGTCTAGAATGGACCATGATGTAAAGATAGATAAAAAATTTTGGAAAAACTTTTAGAGTTACTAACAATGAGGATAGGAAGGAAAGGGCCTATCTTCGGCTTTTATTTGGTTCCACTGCAGTTTCAGGATTATGCAAGGCAGACAGATGAGCCCCTCCCTCCAGCGTCCTGTTCTGACTTAAGCCCTTAACTGGAAGCCAGCTGCACATCTCTTCTCCACATTGCCAGGGAAATTGCAGGGAAATCTTGCTGAGGGTTTTACTGAATAATGACAGGCTAATTGCTGCTGGGTGGCCTTAACACCTGGTGTTGAACCTGCTTAAGCTGTTCAAGATTGGGTGCAAAAAATCCCTCCTCTCTGGTATTAAAATTTAGTGTGTTCTGACCCTCTTTTAAAATAAAATGAGAGTAAGGACGCATGCATGTGACATTGAACCATGTGTTGCTTCTTCTCAGGCAGTCACAAGGGTGCATGGGGAGGGAGCTAGCCCCATCTAATACTACACTTACAGCTAAGGGCTAAGCTTGTGGAGAAGGACTGTTTTGTTTTGTTTTGTTTTGTTTTTTGATCCTATATTCCTTCACTTTTTCCTTCCTGTTTTTCATTCTTGAAAATTCACAAATGCTTTTTGGGAACTAAGGCCTAGGGATCATTTGAGAAGTTGGAAAATATCTCTTCTGACTAGTTGCCATATGATGTGCTTGATCCTGAGCCAGTGGAAATGGCATAGGGGCCAGTCTGCTAACCACATGGAGGGGGAGATGCAGCTCCTATACTTCATGGCCTTGGCAGTCTTCATTGAGTCTAGCTCTGTGTCCTTTCCCATGATTTGGGCCCTGGGACTCTCTCTCTTGGCATCCTAACTGCAGCTTCACTGAAGCAGAGTAAAGGAGACAGACTAATACCAGAGGGGCTCCCTGTTTTTTCTGGCTAGGACAGCCAGCCACCAGCATGGAAGCAGCTTGAGGCTGACTGAACACAGGTCCTACACCCAAATTTTCCAGGTGGAGATTTCATCAGAGAACAGTGGTCTCTGTCTCTTCCTGATCATAGATGGTAAATTATGGCCAGGGCTCAGGACTGTATAGGCTCTGTCCTTACCACTGATTTGGCCAAGGTTGGGGACTTCCTACTCCATCTCCAAGCCGATGGGACCTCCCACTTACTATGGACCTCATGTGCTCTAAAGAAGCATTGATAGCCAATGTGTGTGGTGTCTTCCATAGGTCTCTTTTTGCTGCAAGGAACCAGCCTCATGGGTCCTCTTGGCCAAGAATTGCATCTGGACAATTCCTGGTTTTCAAGGTGGTCTCTGTTGCCAGTTAAGACTCCAGAGCTGGGCTCTTTGCTGTCACCTGCTCCTTCTTGCTCTAGCTCTAGCCACCTGTGACAAACAACCTTGTTTCCTTACAAATTCCAGCATGTGACTTTGGTGCCCTGTTGTTACTTGTGAAAAACCTATTCTTCTGTTGTCTTTGATGTAGTCAAAAACAAAAAAACAACAAAAAAACCCCATGTAGTTTACGTAAAAATATGATTCATAAAGAAGCCAACTATATGTCTTGTGTTGGGACAGTTCATAATGTAGTTCCTAGACCACTTTTGCAAATTGTTCTTGTCACCAGATGTGTTCAGACATTGCTGTGCAGTTGTGGGGTGGGTGGGGGGTGGAAGTGAGGGGAGATAATTTTTTGGTCTTTTGTTTTTTTATCTTCCCCAAGAGGGGACAGTCTGGCCAACTTGCTCCAGTAATGCAATAAAGACATTGCAATAAAGCACTTTTTTGTCCTCATGCTATGGAGGGGTTGGGCCAGGGGTGGGGGGGGCAAGAGGAGGATTAGGATGTTGAAAGCCCTGAAAGTCCCAAACCTTCTCTCCCACGAGCACCAAAAGATTGGTCCTGGGGCTGAACTGGGGCCATTAGGCATGCTCTTCCCCTGAGCAAGAGAAGCTGCCCCTAACAGGCATGATGCCAGCATTTTGTCCATCAAGCACAGGACACAGTGAGACTCAGAAACCAGTCCTAAGAGAGTTAAATCTGAGAGCTGTTTCCTCCTCACCCCATTCTGAAGTATTAGAAGGCCCAGTTTACTGATTCTCATCACATCTTTCTGCCTGGAAATAAAAGTGTTTCCACAGTCTATTTTCTGGGGGCAGGGAAGATGTTTGTTGCCCAAGGCCCTTGTCACCCTCCTGCCACAGCACTTTGTTAAGGTTTCTGTATGGTAGACCGTAATTAACAAAGTGTGGCCACCTCTTTGCACAAGACAGTGTAGTTCCTGTGTACTCTTAGGCCCCACCCAGGTGTGTAGCGAATTCTACATCAGACTGGGTGGGGGATAGTCCACTGCTCTAAATTATCTTGCCTGTATCCTCTCACCCCACTCCTAAGAATTATAGAGGACTTCCCCGCATCCCAAGAATTGTTCCACTCTTTGTGTAGGATGCTCAAATTCCTGTCTCCAGCCCAGTCTTGTCTTCTGAACTCCACCTGTGGGTTGGATAGCTCCACTAGGCCTTGAATGTCCCACAAGCACTACAAACTTTCTGTTTATAGAGAAAACATGCTTGGCTGTGAATTCTCTTTTCTACCACCAAACCTACAAACCTGCCTATGTCCACATAATTCCTCTGCCTCTCACCTGTTAAATTACACAAGTTACCCTCCTCCAACTAAAAGCCAACCTTTCCACAGGTTGTATAATTTTGGATCCTGTTTCCTCCCTCCTCAGGAATTTCATGATTACTTGTCAATTCTTTCACTGTTGTTTTCTCTCAACCAGATCATCCATTGACATTTAAACATGGTTGAGTGGGTCTCATTCCACTTCCTAACCTCTATTGAATCCTATATCCCTTTATCTCTTTGCCCTACTTCAAAGACAAACCTTTTTACAAAACTGTCTAAATTTGTCTCTATTCTCTCTCCCACGATTTCAGTACAGGCTCCACCACCAGCTGAAACTGCTCTCCTTGAGGTCTTCAGTAACCATCATCATTGACTACTTGCCATGAACACCCCCCCTACCCCCGCCAACTCTATGATGACTCAGCGTCTGGTTTTCTTCCTAGATCTTTGTTTCTTTTAATTCTCTTGGACGACTCTGGCTGCCTTTTCACTTATGTCTTTTTCCCTGGCAGGTTTATCCATATCCATGATACCATGTATCATCTTTAGGCCATTTATGTCTGCCTGTGTTTCTCCTGCACAACCCTCTATCGGGAGGTACCTCACAGCATATTGAATGTGGGGTCATCAGCCCAGGTTCTCTTCCATTATTTCACATTTCAGTGGTGGAAATCTGTACCTCATTTGGTTACATAAGTCAGGAAAGCAGTCATCATCCTTGAGACCTTCCTGTGTTTCAGACTGGCATAATACACACCACTAACCTATATCAAGTTTACTTTCTGAATACCAAAGACATCACTTCTCTCCCAACTTCATTTCTTCACTACTCTAACCTTAATACTGCAAGGGCCTCCCTTCTTCCACAGTTGCCCCACTCAAATCCATTCTCATATAACCAGTTATCTTTTAAAAAATATGAATCTGGGGGCACCTGGGTGGCTTAGTCATTAGGCGTCTGCCTTCAGCTCAAGTCATGATCCCAGGATCCTGGGATGGAACCTTGCATCGGGCTCCCTGCTCAGGGGGAAGCCTGCTTCTCCCTCTCCCACTCCCCTTGCTTGTGTTCCCTTTCTATCAAATAAATAAAATCGTTAAAAAATACAAATCTGAACCTGTGTAAACCCATTAAGTAACTTTCAATCACTCTTAGGGTAAATTACAAAATTCTTAAAGTGGTCTGGTTTCTCTCAAGTTTAGGATCTCATCCCCTACTTCAGTTACTCTTCCCTGGATCCTTCCCTTCAACCAGTCCCAATCTCGGGTTTTTCTTCTGTACATATTCTCTGTACCACTGCCATCTATCCCTATGGCCTTACCCATATTTGCTGATGGCTGCCAAATCTGCGTCCAGCTCCTACATATTCCGTCCTCAAGGCTGTCCTAGTTCAGACCACTAGAGTGGATCACTACATCATTTTCTCTCTGGTCTGCGTATTCCACTACAGCCTCCTTACACTGCAGCCAGCGTCTTCCTAAACCATAAATGTTGATTATACCACTTCCCTGCAGTTACCTTTCAGAACTCCTCACTCCCCTCAGGCTAATCTGGTGGTGGTTCTCAAAGGAACACCAATGGCACTTGGGGCAGCTGCCCTATGCATTACAGGATGCTTAGCATCTCTGTGTCTCCTCCTTCCCTCATCCCCCATTTCCAATCCCCTAAGGGGGGGGACAGTTCCTTTTTTACAGGAACTGTTGCAAGATGTACCTGCCCCACCTCCTTCACCTTTGCTATGGCGCCTTTAACCAGATCCTGATACATGTGGGAGGCTCCCTCAGACAACCAGTTACCTGTGTTCCCAGCATCCAGTACAGGCTGGCTGAGGTCTGCTGCCAGTGAATGAAGGAAGAAATGAGTTCAAGAAGGAACTGAAGGCTAAGGGGCAGACAAGCTCCTTGTGGACTCTGGCACCACGGGAGGGTACGCCCTCTGGTGGCCACAGCCTTCACCATGAAGGTTACGTTACAGAGGCTGTGGGTTGCAGGAGGCAGCAGTAAGCTGTTCCCTCCCCACCCCGTCCCCACCAATCTCCAGGCTTCTGGATGACTCTCCTTCAAATCTAAGCATTGGATTATGGGACAGTTTGTGCAAGACCAGAGTCTGAAAAGTCCTGCTTCACCATGGAGGTAGATACTCCACCGCCCTACTTGGAGCTCCTGTGATGCCATCTCCTGACTCCTCTGACAACATGGTCCCATAGGTCACAGGTGTCCTTCCCACTCCCACACCACCCACTCACCCACCTGCCAAGTGAAGTACTACTCACTGGGGGCTGCCCACCTCCAGCAATTAGGCCTGCCTGACAAAAGCCCAGAAAGGACTCGCTACAAACATTAAGGCATTAAGGCAATTCTGCATTTTCATCTTAGGTCATTTTTAACAAGTAACTTCTCCATTTCAAAACTCTTCCCTCTCTTGAATTTTTTGACTCTTTTCTAGCTGCTGCTTCTAAGTCTTCTCTCTTTGATTTAAATGCTAATGCTCCTCAATGTACAGCTATCATTATATTGATGGCTCTCAAATTTCTATCTTCAGTCTAGATTTTCCTATTGAGTTCCAGACCCACGCATCCAGTTACCTTCTGGATGTCCAACAAGTACCTCAAATATATCCCAAGTTTAACTCTTCACCCCCTTCCATCTTTTTTCCTCCTCATTTTCTGGCTGTGAAACACTCCAAGAGGATAAAGGTGGTTTCTGGAATCAAGAGAGACCTAGGTTCTAATCTTAGCTCTGCCCAAGCTATGTTACTATCTGAAAACCCAAGTATCCCTCCTCTATAAAGCAGAGAAACTATGCTATGTGGCCTTCTGTGGTTCCCCATCACCTACAGAAAGTCTATACTCCTGGAAGTATCTTTAAATATGGCGTCTCCCTGCCTAACAAACTAGACCCATTTCCACTTTGGTTTCTGTTCCTTGAATATACCAGGTATACGGTAAGTGCTATGCTCTTTGCCTGGACACTCGAACTAATCCCACTCTTCTAACCCAGTAAACTGCTACCTGTCATCTGTTCTTCAGGCTTGAGCTCAGATGTCCTAGTCTCTGGGAAGCCAAGTTGGACTAGGCAACCCTCCCCTGACAGTGGAAAGTGTGTTATTTACCACTATATTCCCAGCAGCAGCATAGACCTTGAGTTACATTTGTGTTGACTGAAAGAAAGCAAAAGACAAAGATGGTTTCCAAGAGCATATATTACACAGGTCTGAGTGCAAGAAACAGCAAACAACTGCTATGTTTGCTTTAAAAGCTCATCAGGTACCAGTGCCAGGTCCTGATGCTTTTGAGGGCCCCCTGGGTCTCGGCCCCTCCGGAGTAGACTGGGCCCAGGCTCCTGGATGAGGGGGCAGCTTCTGCATGGAATGTCCTGCCTCCTGTCACCTGAGGCATCAGGCACTTTGGTGATGCCCAGGTCTGGCTCCTCTTTCTCTCTCTCTGCACACTTGGGCTCCCACAGCCGGCTTTGGTGGGGAAACTCACAAGGTGGATGGACCAGCCCAGGGGCACCAGGTGGCCATGACTTCCCCTCCTGCCTGGGAGACAGGTTCTCAGGGTGGGCTGGAGTTATGGTTTCCAAATCCTGAGAGCTGGCCATCCCACCTTCCATTGTTGCCTTTCTGCTTGGGGATGCCCTGTCTGGACCCTCAATAAGAAATTTCCAAGACCACCGGCCTGGCTCTCCAGAGGTGGAGGAGGCAGCAGAACGACTGGTGGGGACAGGTCCTGAAGAGCTGGGACAAAGTGCTGTTAGTGCCTGGGTGTGGAAGTGCTGGGCCTTCCAGCAGCCTTCAGGAGGGATGGGGTCAGTAGGTTCAGCCTCACCTAGGCTGGGGGCCGCTGATGAGGAGCTGGCAGCCTCCTCAAAGGCTTGTGGGATCCCAAGCTCCCTCTGGGGGACACTAGAGCCTTCCATCCTGGGAGGCTTCAGTGTGACCTCTGTCAAGAGACCTGAGACCACTCGGCCCTGACTCTTGGGGTCCTTAGACAAGAAGGCATCCTCTTCCTCACCCTCTCCTGCTCCTGTGAGGGGTGCGGCCCGGCCCACTTCCGGGGTTGGTGCCGAGTTCGGCTCCCGTACACCTTGGCTGTTCTCAGGTCCCTCCTCGGCGTCATCCTCTGAGGAGTCAACCTCACGGATGGCTTCTTGCTTCTGCAGTGACTCTCGCCGTTCAGCCCGGTCCTGTCGGAGGGTGCCTAGGGCCCATGAAGGAGAAGGCTGCAGCACGCCCTTCCCAGACAGTACACTCCGGGTCCCGACCACCTCTAGAGGGCTGACTTCCCTGGGTGGCAGTTCCTTCTTCAGCTCGGGGTGGGGCAGGTCAAGGCTATGCTTTCGAGAAGTGGCTAGCTTCTTCTCGGAAGCAGCAAGTGCTGCTGCCAGTTTCTCAGCTGATTGTACTCTCTTTAGCAGCGGTGAGCGGGGCGGTTCTGCACTCTTGGGCCGTGAGAGCTGCCTGCCCAGAGGAGGCGACAAGTGAAGCTTGGCGGGGAAGGCCTGGGCTCCATGGCCAGACAGGGGTGATGGGGAGCGCTGGGGTGAAGCTGCTGGTGGTGGGGAAGGGGTGTGGGCCAGTGGTGACAGTGGGATGCTGCCGGCTGACTTGCGCCGCGGAGAGCGGTACTGGCGCTGGAGCTTGGGTGCCAGGCCGTGCAGGGAGCTGGGCCGTGTGTGCCCAGAGCCGGCTGGAGAACTGGGCACGCTGGAGCTGGGGGAGCTGCTCTGTGACGAATTCCCTCCCACTTTGCACACACAGAAAGACACATAGACAAAGGCAGAGCAATGTTAGCCGACAGAAGTGACTGAGGGGCAAGACAGGATTAGCCCTGGACGGCCCCAAGATCAAGGTGACCCCACCAGTGATCCAGAGCCCAAGCTACAGAAATAAAGTCACTCTTCACCCCCGAACCCTCCTCCCCACGACTGCTGGGTCTATTGGGGGTAGAGTGAATGGGTTTCAGAATGGGGCCACAGAGAAGCACAGAGCGCCTAGGCTCTTTCCTACCTCCCAGGGGGGGCTGTCTCTGCGATCTGCAGACACTACGTCATACCTGAATGCACAGCATCCGGAGTCACCCGGTAGCCCTGAGTGGGCGATCGGGGGGAAAGGCTGTGGCTGTGTGTGGGAGAGCCTGGCCCGCTCTCCCCTGACGATAAGGATCGGTTAAGGGAGGAAAGGCTGCGGCTGGTGTGGAGCAGGGATGCCTGCTTGGTGATCTTCCGGAACAGGGAGCTCCTCTTTCTGCTGCAGAAACAAGGGTTAAGGGCTGAGTTGGGGCCCAGGACATAGCATGTACTGGGCCCAGTGGCGAGGACCCCCAGCACATGCTGGCCACCCAGGTGGCTCAGTCTGGCTCACCTTTCTTGACCATCTTTGCCCCGGCTCCGCTTACTCCTTCGCGCCATCTTGGCCTTGTAGCTGCCCTTCCGAGCTGGCCCCACTTTGATGGATGTGTTCTCCAAGGGCGTCGTTGAAATAGATACCTTGTTTCCGCTCTGAGGAACAGAGCATGAACCCAAGCTCAGGTAGTGAACTTGTCCGTGCTCCCACCCATACCCTCGGGCGTGGCGACACCACAGCTCTAGCTTTTGCCCCGGCATTAACACGTCTGAACCGCAGGCCTTTATTCCCTCTACGCAGATTAGGAAATGGCTCCAACTGGAGCCTGGGCACTTTGGGGTCGAAAAGGTAGAGAAGAGGTTCATCTGTCTTGTTCTTCAGTCCTATCCATGGCTCAGAAGGATCCCTGGGCCTTGGTCAGTAAGGACGTAGCCTTCCAGTGAAAACCCACTGCCCTGGGTGCCTCTGTTCTTAGTGCCACATGTGCCCAACTTTCCCACCCCACTATGGCCAATCACAGACTCACCAGGCCGGAGTCGTTCAGGGACCACAGAAGCAGCACACCCAGCACTAACCTTCAGGATGAGCTCCACCACTTCTGTATGCACGAGCCCATGCACAGGCTCCCCGTTGACATGAGTGATGAGGTCACCCTGACGAAGCCCCGCCTCACTGGCTGGACCTCCATCCTCCACGTGCTGCCCCAGGAAGATAACAGTCCTTAGCCTGGAGCCTGAGCATGAAGTATGGGGCCTGGTTCTGCTGTTACCCACCCTCCTCGGACCCCTGAGGATAGTGTGGGACAGAAGCAGAGATAGACAGGGATAGGCCCTGGTGAGGGGACGATGAAACTGGGAAACAACAGGTCTGGATGCCGATACATACCCACACCATGTGGTGCACGGTGTAGATGTCCGATTCACCCATGTAGACACGGATGGCCCGCAGGGTGAAGCCATACTTCTTGCCAGCTCGGTGGATGATGATGGGGGGCCTTGAGCTGCTGAGAGCTGGCAAGAAGTCCCTGCTTGGAGAAGAATCCCTGGATGATGGATTGGATGACTGGGAATGTGGGGACATAGGGCTGGCCAGTGGAGAAGAGGTGTGTTCTGGAGAAGGAAAAGACAGGACTGAGCAGGTGAGAGGACGCGCCTGGCCATGCTCCCAGCCCAGCCCCATCTAGGCTGCTAATCCCAGGCAGCTGTGGTCACAGGCAGAGCCTAAGCCCAGGGACATCTCTCCCACAGACATGGGGCAGCAAAGCTCCTCATGTGCCCAGAGCCTCCACAGGAGCAGCTCGCACTGCTCATACTTCACTCATACTTGTATCCATCAGGGGCCGTAGGGCAATTGTGATTCAAACATCCCAATTATTCTGTGAGCTACCACTAGTTTTTTGACGAGAACTTGAGGCTCAGAGAGATTAAGCAACTTTGTCAAGGTCAGGAGCTATTTGGTGATAGAACAAGGACTTGAACGTGAGTGCTCTGCCTCAGAGCTGGCCTTTGTTACACAGTGCCATCTTGCCCTGTGGCACATGCACATGCTACCTGACACCAGTGCACAACACAGACCTCCTGTAACGGGGCAGCCATGGCACACAGCTCTCGGATACCTGCTCCTCAATACACAACGTACAGACGTACCGGCCACATACAGACTCCTGCCACAGACTCACACAGATTCCAAGGCCCTTCCTGTGAGTTTTAGCCTAGTTCCCTGGGAGCCCTACCTGCAGGAATGAGGAGGGACAGGGTTGTGGCTGAGGCAGACTTGATCACTTTGTTGATGGGACGAGCGGTGCGCTTTTCCACAGAGTCCCCCGAGAGCAGCCGGTGGCGGGCCCTGCGTACTGCCAGGTCACTGATGGCCTTGGCTGTGGCTCCCTCAGTCAGCTGTGGGGTCCCACGGCCTCCTGGAGTCTCCACAGCTGTGGGCCCAAGTGAGCAGTGAGACCTGCAATGCTGCCGAGCCTCCCCACCCGGCCTGCCTGCAGCAGCCTCCAGGCCAGGCCCTCGGGCTGCCTGCTGGGCCACACCTGAGCTGGAACCGCAGCTCTGGCCAAAGGGCTCCTCGTCTAGCTTTAGCCGCCGCTCCACTGGACGTTCAGGGGCAGGCCCCGATACACCTTCTCCAGAAGGGGGTGTCAGGAGCCATGTCCCCTCCTGCTGCTGTCTCCTGGGGGTGCTGCTGGCCTCCTCAGGGCCCTCAGGGAAGCGGGGGGCATCCAGGAGGCCTGAGCAGCGGCGTCGCACTGTCAGTGGAGGGCTTGAGTCGCTCTCCGTGTGGGACGACTCAGACACCGACAGCTGCTTCCGCAATCTGTGAGATACGTGGCCCAGGTGAGACAGGCAGGCGGTCTCCCTCCTCTGGCCCAGGCTTCCTTAGGGGCTCACAAGGGTTATAAGTCCCAGAACTTCTTCCCTTGGACAGTCCCCTGGAAGCCATGCTTGTGATGCCTCCTCACTGCCCCCAGCACTTCACCCTGCTTCTGAATCTCATCCATGATCAGAAACAACAGATGGGTGGCTGTGCGGCCCACCCTAGGGGGAGTCCTGGGTGCTCACATCTCAGGGGAGCCGATCACCCAGCTCCGGTCTTGGCCCTTCAGCCCTGCCAGGCCATCAGAGCGGTCGTCCTTTTCCTCGCTCAGGCTGCGCTTGGTGGGGGGTGGTGCCCGGCGCTCCTCGAGCAGTGACAGACGCTCCATACTACTGTACACCTGTGGGAAGAGTCTCTGCTGGGTACAGGCCCCAACAGCCACACCGCCCCAAAGTGTCCTTGGCATCTGAAGCCCAGGAACTGGAACGAGTCCTGCCCTTTCCTCTTCCATGCCAGGTGCATACTGGAGGAAGCAGCTATCCCACCGTCGGGGCCTGGAGCACTTCTTGCAGTCTCTGCTATACGCAGGCCCAGCCCTTTCTCCCCCTTTTCCTAGGGCCGGCCCCATCACCTGCTCCCCCCACGGGCCCCAGCCACAGCCCCTGACAGGCCCTCTTCTCCCAGCCCTCCTGCTCTGCCCAGCCTGGGCCTGCCGCGTCGCACCTTGCTGAACCTTGGAGAGCATGAAGAGAACTGGCGGATCTCCAGGCAGCCATCCTCACTCACTTCTTCCTCATCCTCTGAGTCCACATGGTGGTAGCGCTCTGAGCGGGCTGGACCAGACACACAGGACGGTTCCCTTCAGAGGCCCCTGGTAGTGCCTCCTTTTGACCCTTATCAGACCTCAGAGGGCCTGAAGAAGTTGCTCCTGATGCCAAGTTCAGGGTGCACAGGCGTCTCTGGGCAGACAGGATCCCCACTCCTCCCCATCCCCATGGCCTTACTGTCAAAGTAGCTGGTATCATCCTCTGACTCCAGCTGGGGAATAAATTCAGCCTTCTGGCGAAGAAGTCCTGTCCAGTCCAGACCGGTAAAGAAGGAATGCTGCTTCACCTCAGAGGCGCTGCCTGTGGACAGGAAGGGCGTGGGCCAGGGCGCGGGTTGAGCTGTGTGGGGTCCCCACCAGCGAGTCCAGTGAGAACCCAGCCCTCAGGAGGCCGGTCCTGAAGGCCTCCACTCTAGCACCTCTCTTCCCGCACTTACAGGAGCAGGGCAGTCTCAGGGCCAGCCCAAGCTTCCTTGGTGAGTGGACTCAACCACTCTCTTGCAAGCTGTGAGAAAGGTCAGGTGGCCCTGTCCTACCTGTGCCCAGTCTCTCCAGAGGGTTCTGATGGAGCAGTTTGGAGGTGAGGTCCTGGGCATCGGGCGGCAGAGCATCATCCCCCTCAGGCCACACGATCTCATCTATAGAGCGGGGGAAAGAGGGAAGGAGGGGCTTACCGCGGGGTCTCAGAGGCTTCAGGCAGAGTGGGGAGATACAGAGGAGGGTTCTAGGATAAGAGATGGGGAGGGAGCCACAGAGGGTCCAGTCCAGAGCCCCTGAAAGCCTTGCCTGGGGCCCAGCTCCTTAAGTTCTATAGGTTCCTGTCCTCCTGGGGGGCGGTGTGTGTGTCACATCCACTCACCATGTCCCATCCTGTGATCCAGGACTTCCCCTGTCCTGAAGCTCTAGCTCAGCCTGACTCAACACTTCAGACACTAGTGTAGTCACAGACACACACACCGCAGGCACATTCATGCCAACACACGGGGTGACACAAACAGAACAAGCCCTGGGTGATAGTATGCACATGCACACACGCGCACACACACACACACGTGAAGTTACAACATAAGCCTCACAGGTGAATGCATAAATCATATTTGTGGGTCCAGACTCTGTCTCCCTAGTGTACCAGGGTGACGGTACCTACCACTGATCACTTGCCCAAAGAGCTCCTCCGGAGTATCTCCAAAGAAAGGGACGCAACCCACCAGGAACTCATACAGGATTATGCCCATGGCCCACCAGTCCACCGGCTTTCCATAGCCCTGACGCAGGATCACTTCAGGCGCAATGTACTCCGGGGTCCCGCAGACCTGGGCACAGAGAAGCCAGGCTGGCTCAGTGTCCTGAGGCAGCTCACTGGCATCACGGCTGAAGGGGTGGGGATGTTCCCACTCCTGGAGAAGTCTCTGAATGAAGACTCCGCTTCCTTCGGTTAAAGAGCAAGGTCAATAGGAACCCAGAGTATTAGAGCTGGAACTGCCGGTGGAGTACTTCCCAGTTAAACATGTAATTTGAGCCTAGAAAACCGCCCCCTGAGCCCTCAACACCTCTTTATGGCATCTAGTTCCCAAACTGGCCTCTACCCTCCAGTCTCTCAGAGGACTGTCCCTACAGTCACATGACTACTGCAGGGACTTGCGGACAGTTACCATCTGAACTGTCAAATCAGGAAACATCCAGAGGCTACTCTCAGGACGCTGGGTCACAGCCCAGTGGAAACTTCGAGCTGTGCTCCAAGAACAACAGACTCCAGAAGGGCCTTGCCCTTGACTGAGGCTAGGAGGATCAGGAATCATCTCTTGTTAGTCTCTTAGAGTAACAATGGTTATGTGACCTATTTTCTCCAAACCCCGAGGAAGAGGATTTTGGATTTTATGTCCATTATGATTCTTGAGGCCCACCCCATTTTCCAAATGTGCTACCTTATCTCAATGCCTCTCTGGAACGAAAAATCGGAAAAGATCGAGGAGTTCCCAGTCTTAACATGTAGCCACGGGGTTGAGTATGTGGCCCCTCACCCCATATTCTGAAGTCTGGACCTCAACCCCCAAGGTCTCAACCATCCTTCCTTACCTGCTTGTCTAGGAACTCCCGGGCATCCTTCTCAATGTGGCCCTCGTACAAGTTTGTTGTCAGGCTCATGAGGCCAATTTTAGAAAGGCCAAAGTCAGTAAGCTTGATGTGTCCCATGGATGTAATCAGGAGGCTGGGAAGTTAGAGACACAAAAGTATGGGGTTATTTCCTGGTTTTCCAAGAGTGCTGATTTTAGTATACGCCCAATTTTCCCACTCAGGCTTTTATAGGCTTCCTGTGGGACTTAAGCAGGGTAGCTTCAGGAGGGAGACAGGCAGTTGCGAAAGAAAAGATGTCTCTGGCTTTGTGAGTTCTGCATTTTGCACAAGCAACTCACCTGCCTTTTGCCCATTCACCCAACTCGTTACCGTTTGCTGCCTTCAAACCATATTCTCTGCTGGGGGCAGGTACCAGCTAGCTGAAGGACAGACTTGCTTCCACAGAGCAATTAGCCTCAGCCCACAGCTCTCGCCATACCCAGTCCCCTCCCCTCACCTGGGTGTCTCACCACACCCAGGCTCGGGGAGAGGGGAAAGGGGCACAGAATCGTGTGCCATGTCCACAGCTGGTTTTAAAGGAGAGCTAGCTGGGAGCAACCAGAGATAGGACTTCACAGAAAATGGTCTCTTTCTTCTCCAGTCACATACTCTGCCTGAGTCATTTCATTTCATAACAAAGGCTTCACCCTGCCACTCCTTTATTTATTATTCCCAAATCCGCATCTTCCCAAATATTATTCCCAAATCAGCATCTTGACTTCCTTTAAGAGCTCTAGGCCTACTAACTGCCCAGAGGTCTTAAAGCACTGTGAACTTGACCTGTCTAAAAAAGAGCCACACCTCCTAATGGATCCTCTTTGCAGAAAATGATCTGTTACCTCTGAGCTCTGTGATAAGTACCTTATTATTTATATTCTGGCTTCTAAAAAGCCTTACAACAGAGTAACTAATAAAACAAAGTAGGTATGATTACCCACATCTTAAAGGGGGAGGAACAAAGAGCCTCGGAGGTTTAATTAACGGATCCAAGCTCGTAGAGTTAACAAGTGGTCATTTGAACTCTGGTCTGTCTAGTGTCAAAGCCACTTTCCATGACAGAGGCTTATCCTCATGCACTAGTTCTGAGCTGGAAATCTGGAAAATATCCCAGATTCCTGCTCCCTTTTCCTCTCCCACACCCATGCCCTCCCCCACATTTTGGTTTCCTTTCTACGTCCTAAACAGTTTCCCCTCTCTTCTGTACCCTGCAGGCGCGGTTGGCTTGGCCTGGTCTCCTGCAGCAGCCTCACCATCTTTCCGTTGGCAGAGTGATCTTGCTAAGCCTAAATCAAAATCTGAGCGTGTCATTCTATCACACCTCTGGCTAACAGGCCCTTTGAAGACTCGCTAGGACCGTTTACAATAAAACCCAAACCTAACAAAAAGAGCCCTGATGATCTACTCCCTGCCTCTCTCTCCGGCCTCATCCCTTACCACTCTGACCAGTCAAGCATCCCTGTCTCCGTGCAGTGTGCTAAGGTAGTTCCCAGCTTGCAGCCTCTCATGCCTGTGTGCCTTTTGCAAATCCTGCTTCCTGGCTTTAGAAAGCTCCTCCCACCTTTCCCCACCTGACTAATGCCTTCTGAGGAGCCTGTAGGCAGACCGCTGTTTCCCACCCTAAAGTTCTGTAGGTCAGGGACTACCTTACAGCCCAGATTATAGTGCGTGGCCCAGACACATCAGTAAATGTCAGAACACTCCTTCAGCCATCTCCTAGATGGTGCCGACTTTCTCTTGCTTGGTTTCTTTAGCAGAGGTCTTCAGGGACTTTTACATGTCACTGAGGACTTACGAAGCCCCGGCCAGACTCGCAGGCAACAGGCTTTGCATTTGGGGCTGTCAGGGGCCAGAGAGCTAGGCCTGGACAGACACCCGCACGAGAACTGTTCTCAAGCAGCCATTCTGGGACAGATTCAAATACGCTGTGTCTGCCTTCACTTATTTAGAGACCTAAGAGGGAGACCTCGGACTAGGGCCCCAGAGAGTGGGCGTACTTGTCAGGCTTGAGGTCACGGTGCACGATGCCGTAGTTGTGCAAGTACTCCAGGGCCAGCACGGTCTCCGCAAAGTACAGACGCACCATGTCCACAGGCAGGGCCCCAATGTTCTTCAGCAGGGTGGCACAGTCTCCTCCTGCAAAAGCCCAGGACACTCTGAAGGAAGGACCCAGTTCCCTACTCAGGGTGGTCTCAGGCTTCCGGTCAGTGAGGCCTCGGGGACTCCTCTGGGGCTAGAGACTGGGAGTCTCGCTCTTCCGGTGCTGGGACAGGGGGGCAAACAGAATGTGGGGAGTCGCAGGCAGAAGTGAGTCTGCCAACGGCTGTCACAGCCACTCTTCAGGCCAGGGAGGG
Source organism: Mustela putorius furo (assembly GCF_011764305.1). NCBI lineage: Eukaryota > Metazoa > Chordata > Mammalia > Carnivora > Mustelidae > Mustela > Mustela putorius. Next base: position 35,854,526 of record NW_025422005.1, on the reverse strand, counting down.
TAGGAAGCTGGGCCTTCATGCCTGTGAGGGGACTGGCAGGGGGAAAGCGATGTGATTTCCAGGTGGGAGTCCTGCATATTACAAACACATCTGACTGAGCCTCCAGCCTTTGTCCACTTATGTCCTTCCTGTTGGCTATCCTTTGGTTTTTGAATAAGGCAACATTGTAAACTCCCAGCACTACTCCCTGAATTAAAAGGAGAGTTCTGTTCAGTTTCAACTTCAAGACTTAGGCCAAGTATGTCTGGAAGCTGCACCCAGCAGTGCAAAGGGAAGAGTGAAGGTCACTGGGAAAGCTGTCGTCTCTCCCCTAGGAGGCCCTGTGATGCTCTTTGACTCCATCCCCAGAGTATTTTGTGTGGTGTGTCCCCTTCAAGGGATGTCCCCTTCACCAGCCATCCATCAGGACAGTGGCATTCCTCCCTCCCGCATGCCACCCTGGGCTTGCGTGGCTCTGCTCCCTCCTTTGTTCCCGCCTGGGCCAGCCGTAGACAGCATCCAGGCTTTGGGGCAGAGGCTTCTACAGCTGTTGGGTTGATGCATCCTGTCCCCAAAAGCCTCTCTTTGCACCTGACATGGACAGCCTCATGGCAGTTACTAGACCGGAAGCCTCTCCCTGGGTGGGGCAGGGAGCCTTGTGCCCACCATGTGGCCCAGCCATATGGCCGAACTGTCTCTGAGACCCTAAGGCAGAAACCAATGCCAAAGAGATTGGGAAGCTGGGCCCTGAAACGTCACCCCTATCTAAAGCGGCTGGTTGCAGCTTCGGGCCAGGCCTCATACAGTGCCTTGGCCTCCATGCCAGGCCACCTCTCCCCCAGTACCTTCAACATACTCCATCACCATGCACAGGTGGCGCTTGGTCTCAAAGGAGCAGAACATGCTGACCACAAAGGGGTTCTCGGCAAAAGTCAGTATGTCACGCTCCACGAAGGCCTGCTGGATCTGGTTCCGAAGGATCAAGTTCTGCTTGTTGACCTTCTTCATGGCAAAGCGCTGCCGGGTGGACTTATGCCGCACCAGAAATACAGCTCTGGAAACACAACCCATCCCATCTCCCATGGGCCCTCAGCACCTGGGCTGTGCTCCCTACCGCCCAGAGTGGGGCATCCAAATTGCCTCCTATCCCACTTTATAAATGCACAGACCAAAGGAGCAGGGGTGTCCTTCTTGATGAGAAGGATCTGGGTCTCCTACCCACAGAACTCTTCAATTTCCCAAGACACGAAGTCCCGAGGACACAGTTCAACCCTTCCCCAGAGCTCAGCTAGAGGAGGACTGATACCAAGAGGAGCGGGGACCTTGTCTGGGAAAGGAACAACGCCAGATGTTAGAGGAAACTGAACTCCTGTTTCTCCATGAGGCTTTGGGGAGGGCCTATCCTGAGGCAACTGCCACCCAGAGGACCGGGTATCATACAGTTCTAGAAGGAAGAGCCCAAGGGCTGACTCAGCTCCAGTCTTGGCCACACCACACCCCTGCCTTTACCCATAGGCGCCATTGCTGATGAGCTTAATAGTTTCGAAGTCCTCTTCAGAGGGTGTCTTTTTAGATGTCAGAGATGCCCCACGGCCCTGGAAGACAAGAGCAAAGGCAGGAGGCAAGCATGTTCCTTAGAGCCCAGGTGCTCAGGGAAGCTGGAGGCCCGGCATCCACTCAGCTCTTAGTCCTCGTACAGCCCCACTCAAGCTTCCTAATGCAGGAGCTGAGTGACTTTGGAGACAGCAGGTGCAACCATCCACTCCCCATCCTGCCCTCAGATGTCCTCTCCAAGAGGACTTGCACCCTCTGCTTCAGAGGGCCCAGCCTCTGGGATTGGGGCAGGAACTCAAGGTCTTTACCTCCACTGAATCATCTGTCTCTGGAGTGTCAGGACTGTCATAGCTGCTCAACTGGGCCATTTCTAGAAACAAAGCAAGGGCACAAGAGAAAAGTGTGCACAGCGATGTCAAACATCCCGACAGTCCCCTCAGAGCACACAGTGGCACGTACAAGGTGGGCATCTGGATCTCCTGCATCAGGCTGGGTGCAAATGTGGTCCTGTGGCTCTCTCCCCAGAGCAGTCACAGTTTTAGGACCTGTCTGCCAAATAATAGTGCCACTCCTATTTCTAGAAGCCCAGTGCCATTCACAAGGCCTGGCAAATTTAAAAAAGTTTACTTCAAATTTAGGACAATTCCTGGAAAATAGAGCCAAAGGTGGGGCTATCGGTCTGTATCCCACTCCACCGGTGAGGTTGGGAAGCAGGGAAGGTGGATGAAAAGAGATCAGGGACTTAGAAGCCCAGGGTTCCTGTGGGAACATAGTTGAACCCTGGAGAATGGAGAGATCTGCTCAAGCCTGGGTTGGGACCCCACTGAAGTCACAGAAGGGCCAGTAAGGTGGCAGAAGGGGAGGTAAGCATGCACAGGAGGTGGCCATTTTTGAAAATGCAATTGTGGTCCTTTGCGGTTGACCTCTTTTGACCTTAGGTTCTAAATCCAACCCAGCGGGGCTCATGACAATCCGGGTTGGGTTATATCAGGTAGATGTGTAAACCAATCTGAAGGAGGAGCTGCACCATCACAGAGAAAATGGGGTTCCTCCGACAGCCCTGAGGCCCCTGGTGCTGTGTTGTGTCCATGTCCGATCTAAGCCTCTTCTTCAAGTGGCTTCCCTGCCGTTAGAACTTGTTGGCTGTGGGGTGTGTCTGCAGCCACGAGGCAGCATGCTCACCCTCTAGGGGATCCCGTGTGAGGCCCAGTTGACTAACGATGTAGCGGGGAATGTCACATTTAATCCCTTGTCCCTCTTTGGCATGGCCCTCGGCTGCTTCTAACAGGTGGTAGAACTCTTCAGGGTCAAACTCCTGCACCAGGGGAGAGAGGCAGTCAGTGGTGAGGGCTACAAGGGAAGGCCTCTTTGATGTTGACAGCACATGCCCCAAGCATGATGAAAGGACTTTTTCTTTGTGATCGGACACCCTTGCCCCCAAATGCCCAGAAGCTTCATGATTCAGGGATCATAAGAATGGGGACAAAGCCGTCTTCCAGGTCAGCTCCAGGCTGGACAGCCTAAGTATATGCTGTCTTCCCGACAATAAGAACCAGACCTTTTATTTGTTTTCTAGATAGCTCAGCCTGTTGACCTGGTCCGGAGCCTCCTGCCAGCCACAAACACACACACACATGCACACACACAGACACACACACACGCACACACACACATACACCTGCCTTCAGATATTTACTGGCGCCCCCTGTGTGCTAGAGGTTGGAGAACCGTGAGGACAGTACAGCAGTCCTGTCCCATCGGAGGCACTAAGAGACTAACTGCATGACAGAGGAAGCCCTCAGGATCAGGGACTCTGCTTTGTTCTGTGTCTGTGTCCTCAGCGCCTATCCTAAAGTAGGTGCTCAGTAAAGTGCTGGGTATGGTGAAGTGAAGGACTCGACCTATGCCAAGGGAACTGTTCCGTGCTCCTGACCGCCCAGACCTGACCACCTGGGGCCTGCTGGCTGTGAGGGGGACAGACTAATACTCCTCAGGAGCAGCCATTTTCCTCACAGGAACTCGTCTGGGCCCCCACATTGGCAGATCATATTAAATAAGGACTGCCGCAGTTTTGCTGGTAGTAGGATACTTCCGCTCCATGCCCCACCCCCTCTCAACCTTCCCAGGAGTGCGCTCACCAGGCATTCCAGGAGTCGAGCTGGGCGGGCAATGACAATCATCAGCTTCTTCACCAGCTGCATCACGAAAGCCACTTCTGAACTCTCTGAGCGCTCGTGAGCCTGCAGGGAAGACAAAGGTTGGTGAAGCAATCCACTGGCACAGCATGGCGGGGCTGATGCTGGCCAGCGCTGGGCAGAGCTGGCTCTGGGGAGAAACGGTGGGGTAGTTCAGAGACTTCTGCAAAATGAAGACATTAGAGAAAGCCAGTGCACCGTGACAGGGAGCTCTAGGACACTACATGACACCACGGAATGTCACAGAGACACATGCCTTTACCTGTTCCTCCATCCAGACCCCAGCTCAAGGGGCAACTCTCATGGGAGCTTTCACTGTTCACTTCCCAACCCAGGCAGAATGTCAGAAACAGAAAGACTTCAAAGCAGGAGGGAGGCGAACCAATATCATTTTAGAAAGATCCCTCCGGCTGTGGTGTGAACAGTGCAGGGAAGAGTGCAAGCCGAAAAGGGGGAAAAAAATCCATGAAGGGGCTACTGCAGTAACGTGCATGAGAAAGCCAGAAAGCCCAGCAGGAAGGATGGAGAGAAAGACACAGCCTGGGACCATTTCTGTGGTGGAGGACTGAGTAGACCTGGGGGCTAAAAGAAGCAAGAAGAGAAGGGAAATACTGCTACAAGTTCAGGGGCATTTCGCAAACCCACAAATGAAATAAATATAAGAAGGTAAGTAGTTCGGGTAAGGGTGGGTGGAAAAGCTCTGTTTTGCACGTGCAGAGTTTGAGGTGCCTAAACTAACCTATACTAGATACTTCCTTGGGTATCTACCCAGCCCAGGAGCCTTTCTTTTTATGGAAACCGCTCTGACATCTAGCAGCTACACCTGGATTGTGTGGCTGCCCCTTCCAGCCCACCTCCAGGAGCTGACCAGCATGGATGACTCTCCTGTGAATTTAAAAATGGATGGAAAGGGGCACCTGGGTGGCTCAGTGGGTTAAGCCGCTGCCTTCGGCTCAGGTCATGATCCCAGGGTCCTGGGATCGAGTCCCGCATCGGGCTCTCTGCTCAGTAGGGAGCCTGCTTCCTCCTCTCTCTGCCTGCCTCTCTAATTGTTATCTCTGTCTGTCAAATAAACAAATAAAATCTTAAAAAAAAAAAAATGGATGGAAAGACAACTGTTAATATCAGCGTGGCAGAACTGTATAATCTACTGCTGGGTGAAAAGGGATGGCTGCATCTACCAAAGACACAGAGGAAAATGGCATGAGAGCACAGTGACCACTTCCTGAGCTTCCCCCAGCTTTTGGTTTCTGGTTTTGGTACCTAAGGACCCAGTTGTATTCCTGTCTTCAATTCTTGAAGACCCGCGCTTTTTCATCTTGATGATTAGTTTCCCTTCCTGCTTAAACTACTCTGAGCTGGCTCGCTACTACTTGCAACGGAAGAATACTAACCAACCTGCCAAGCCAAAGTGGAGTCCTCTTTCTGAAGCAGCTAGCAACACGGATCTGGAGCTAGAGAGAACAGGGAGGGAGGGATGCAGTCAGGTGGGTGGGCTCAGAGTAGGGGCGACAGTGGGAGACACCGAAGGAAATGAAGCTGTCAAGGAGAGCATGAAGAAAGGAGGAGGAGAACCGATACACAGGGTGGTGCCATGCAGAGCACCGGCATTTAATACTTTTTTAAAAAAGGGTGTTTTGTTTTTTTTTTTAAGGTAATCTCTCATCCAAGACGGGGCTCAAATTTACAACCCTGAGATCAAGAATCGTGTGCTCTTCCAACACGAACACCAGCATTTAAGAGCTGGGTGGAGTAGGAACTCGTAAAGGGGCAGCAAGACTGTAAGACTGGAGAGAACAGGGTCAGGACCCCCAGTGGGGCAAAGGGGCCGGGAGAGGTATTCATGGCGCAGAGCTCTGCGGAGTTGTGAAGACAGATGAGGATGGGAATAGGCCACAGGATCTATCCGGCAATTGGTTGATTTGTTCCTTGGTGAATTTTGCCTGAAACAGTTTTAGAGGAATGGTGGGAAGGGAGAGTAGAAGGCAGAAGACCAAGCAGTGAACAGGTTGTTAGGAAAGAATAACAGCAAATGAGGACCATTAAAAAAAAATTGGTTATGATATGAAGAGAGATGCTGGGCACTTGGTGAATAGAATAAATGAGTTTTATTCTTTTAAGATTTAGCCCAAATATCAAGTGTGAATCTTCATCTCGGTTCTCTGGCTGTACCCCACCCCTCACCAAACACGCAAGAACCAGAAGTAACTGCTCCCCTTTCTATGTTCTGTTGCTCGTATCACATGGTACCGCATGTCTAGTTGTCTGCCTCTCCAGCTACATGGTAGAGCCTCGTGAGATCGGGGCTCCTTTTCTTCCCTTATGTGCTAAGACCAGCACAGGGCCTCTTACATAGAGGATGTCAATGTTTGTTGACAGAGTGTTTGAAGAGATGATCTCGGGCTCTGGAATAAGACAAACCTGGGTTTGGGTTCTAGCTGTTCAGAAAAGAGTTACGCTGGGCTCACCCAGCCTCTTTTAAAAGCTTTGGTTTCCTCATCTGTGGATTTGGTGGTGGTGCGAACATTACATTAAATTAAATGAGATCATGTATTGCCTAGTATGCACTGAGTGCTCTATAAATGATAGTGATTTTATTTCCAATGTAAATCTAACCTGCCATTTTCCAAATTAAAACCATTCAGTAATTTCCCCATTGCCTTTGTGATAAGACCTAAGTTCCTCATAGACACACTTCAGCCTTTGCCCCTCCTCCCAACTTCTCCCATTCTGACTCTTCAAATTTATCCACCAACTTTTCCCTGCAGGCATCCCTCACCTAGTCATACCAGACTACTTCATCTGTGATTTCTGGAATGTACCTAGTTCCTCTGTGCCTCTCACAAGTGGTTGGATTCCAGAGGCTGGCTCTTACCAGCTCCTGGTGGGCAGACTGACCCTAAGTGGTTGTTCCCGTGAATCCTTTGATTACTCTCATGTTACATTTACTATTTACATTTGCTTTGTTGTACACAGATTTGTAAATATTATTGCCTAAGATATTTGTATATAACTTGGGCTCTGTAGCTTTTTAAATTCAAAATTCACATGTTAATGACTTATGATGGTGGTCTACTATGGGCATTATGTAGTTAAAAAAGAAAATACTTCTCAAAAAAATTTTTAATGTGGAAATGATAAATTTCACAGAAAGCAAAAAAGGAAAAAAGAACAACAAAAAACATTTTCCTAAGTCTGGTGAACTCCTACCTACACGTCAAGACTCAACTTTTCGCAAACCTTCCATGCAGAACTGTGCTCAGAATGGACCTCGACTAGTCAATGCTCCTCAGTCAAAATCACTATAATACATAAAAGTGAGAGAATTCATGTAGAGGGCTCAGGGTGTTGTCAGCACACAGTACACTCCAATAAATGATAGGTGTTCTTTCCACTTGTTGATGGGCCACTCAATAGCAAATTCCTCGAGCTGGAACATGGAACCAGATTTTTATGCATCCCCAGGACCCAGCACATCAGGGAATGGATGAATGCATTGGCTCCGTATTCAGTGCTCTTACTGCACAACCTACTCCCGGGGCAGGGTGGGGGTGGGGTGGGGTGTGGGGTATGGGGTTGCGAGTCTTGGAAAATGCCTGAAGGCTTTGGGCAAGGCTCTGACTTTAGCATTTCAGAAGATCAATCTTAGATATACAAGCACTGGGGAAGTCACTCCGGCTAGATCCTTTACCTAAGGCCACAGTCCTGGATTCCTATCCACTGTCAGAAAGTTACTCTTGAACAGAAACAAAGAGCTGCCAGGGATTTGCATGTGAATTTAGTGTGCTCAAATCATACTTTTGCAAGATTTGAATTTAAGCATTACTCTTGAAATCAGGAAAAAAAGTGCATTTTTGTAGAAGGAAGCACTTTTTCATCTATTAAATCAAAACTTTCCTCACTGTGACTCTTGCCCACTAGGTTAACAGGCCTTTTAGAGGACAGGGAACAATCTGCTACCTATTATGTGAGAAATCTTTCATATTTGACAGCAATAATCATGGCCATCTTTAGTCATGTTTTCTCTAGATTCAACTGTTTCCTAATTAAAAACAAAACAAACAACTCCTCGCTCCTAATTTCTGGACTAACACACTGAAGTCCTGTTTGATCAACAGCTCTGGGTTCTCAGCTCAGTTGTTAGGACACCAGAGCAAGGTCAAGTGCCTGGAGGTAAAAGGGGTCTGAATTAGGAAATACTCTAGTACATGAAGGGGCACATGTTCTCCCCACTGTACCCCACTGGTGTAATACGAGGTAAATGTGATTTGAGGGGAGACGGCAATGGACGCCTGACTATAGAGGCGAAGAGGAAAGAAAACCCTGGAGCAGAAAGCATAGGGTGAGAACTCACTGCATGGGGCACCTGGGGGGCTCAGTAGGTTGAGTGTCAGACTCTTGGATTTGGCACAGATCATGATTTTGGGGTCCTAGGACTGAGTCCTGTGTCAGGCTCATACTCAGCACAGAGTATGCTTGGGATTCTTTTTCCCTCCCTCTCCCTCTGCTCCTCCCCCACCATTCATGTGCGCTCACGTGCTCTCAAATACACAAATAAAATCTTAAAAAAAAAAAAAAAAAAAAAAGCCGGGGGGGGGGGCCGTGCCTAGGTGGCTCAGTGGGTTGAGCCGCTGGCTACGGCTCAGGTCATGATCTCGGATTCCTGGGATGGAGCCCCACATCGGGCTCTCTGCTCAGCAGGGAGCCTGCTCCCCCCCCTCCCGCCTACTTGTGATCTCTCTCTCTCTCTGTCAAATAAATAAATAAAATATTTAAAATCACTGGTTAAAAAAACAAAACAAAACAAAACAACTCAGGGTATACTCTGGTCTTGACCATCTCTGGGTTACTTTATCTCTAGCCCCCCAAGAAGTCTTTTCATATTGGGGAAGATCAGGTCTCTAAACACCTAAATCTCTACCAGCGAACTTCTCACCATGTAAATACAAAATGTCAGCAAACGGATAAACCCACAGTGCAAGACCTGGCTGGTTTTCCCTGGGGTTAGTGGAAACAGTCTGAAGGCTCTGCTTACCCCAGTATTTCCACTAGAAGAGAACCCACCACAGTCACTGGGGCCACTTTTAGGCTTTGGGTTACAAACGCAGTCAAGTATTTATGAATATTACCAATGTTGGAACCTCAGGCAGAGTTTAGTGGGATCATATAAAAAGCCCACAGAACTGCGTTCTTTGGATACCAAACAGGTTTCTCTTAGTGATGCAAGGGACTGAGGAGGAACCGAAGTCCATCAGCACCACCCTTGGGTTTAAGTCCTGCATATGAGCAAGGAGGTGACAAGCCCTCTAAGAAAACTGGAAACACCATTAATGCCCTTCTCCTAGCTCGGAATGAATAATCCACTACCTCACCGAGGGTGTATCAGGGTTCCAGCACAAGGACACTCACATCTTGTAGAAGTTTCTCTAAATTCTCTTGAAGTTCATAGAAGTAGTGTGATGTAATGAGTCGGTTGCGGGATTTATCCAGGCAGTCTCGGGCCATCTCAATCACCTGATGATGAATAAAGCTCAAGGTTCCATCTGCTAAGGGTAGCACACTGTCTGGAGTGTTGGAGGAAATGAATTCTGCAAGACGCTCTTCCATTTGCGCGGTGGCCTGCAAATAAAAGCAGGAAAAGTGACACTTCCCTTCTAGTTGCAGCTTAGTCGGGAGCTCAACCCGAGGATAAGCTCTGTGATCCTGGTTTCCCGATCCTGCATTTGGGGAACCTGATGGCTACACACATGATAAGATGACCCTTAAGTTAAATCAAAACAGCCAAGGGGCTATTCAGTGGGTTAAGCGTCCAACTCTTGGTTTCCGCCCAGGTTGTGTGATCTTGGGGTTGTTAGATCAAGCCCTGCATGGGGAGTGGGGAGTCTGCTTCTCCTCTCCCTTTGCCCCTCCCCTCCCTCATGTACTGTCTCTGTCTCTAAAATAAATAAACAAATCTTTAAAACAAACAAAAACATTCTAGTCCAGGCCCTCTCTCATCTGGCCTTGTCTCTCTCCCCCACTCCTTGGAGGGTATGCTCTTTTGCTCTGAGGACATGGAAGTGGTTGCTGCTCCCCACCCCCACCCCCACCGCCACCCCCTGCCCCCCACCCTTTAATGGGCTAGCTCAGGCCTGTTGATGTTGTTCCTTGTGTGTGGCTCCTTCACCTGCCAGGCCAGCCTGGCAAACTCCTAGCATTCCTTCCAATTTCAGTTCCCACATTGTCTGTCTCTCCTCTGGGAAGTCTATTTTTTTTTTAAGATTTTACTTATTTGGCAGGCAGAGAGAGAGAGAGGAGGAAGCAGGCTCCCTGCTGAGCAGAGAGTCCGATGTGGGGCTTGATCCCAGGACCCTGGGATCATGTCCTAAGCCGAAGGCAGAGGCTTAACCCACTAAGCCACCCAGGTGTCCCTCCTCTGGGAAGTCTTTGATTCCTCCAGGCCACCTAGGATTTCCTTTCCTCTGTGCTGCCACTGGCCCTCCCAACTGCATAATCTTACTGCATGGACACTGCTGCTTTCTAAAGACTTCTCTGCACTGGGAATTTCACGTCAGAGAGAATTTGATTTATCTCAGGAGCCTCTTACTTGACCTTAGGACCCAAGTGGACTAAGCAGATGCTCAAAGAGTGTTTACTGAAGGTGTGAACCTGCCTCCTCATGGACCTGGACCCTCAGCAGGGCAGAAGAGGTGTCTGGCTCAGAAGCTTCTTGGGGACCTAACTGCATAGTCACGCCAAATGATAAATTACACCAGTTAACAAGTTTCTGGCTGCCTATCTAGGACTTGGCCTTCTTTCCTTTGCCACTAGGGGGCAATTTCTGATTTCCAGTGTGTGTTCAGGGGTGTGTGTGAGAGATATTTTCACCATAAGCATAACTAATTGGCCATAAAGCAATTTTGCTGTAAAGGAAAACAATAACTGGTTGACAGTTTCATTTGACAGTTTGGTTTCATTTCTCCAATGATGCAGTACTCTCATTCTTCATACAAATCCTAGCCTTCGTAATAGTCTACACAGTGGCTCAGAATTTTGAACCTACTTTTCCCACATAATCTGGAACGTCTATAAACGGACATGTGACAATATGCTAAGGACAAACAACAGCATGGAAGGCTTTCACAACACAACACAAGGCTTAGTTATAAATACTTATCCTCGTGAGGTGGCTGTGTGGTCGAGTCAGTTAAGTGCCTGGCTCTTGGTTTTGGCTCAGGTTGTAATATCAGGCCCGCACTGGGCTCTGCACTTGGCTTGGAGTCTGCTTAGGACTCTCGCTCTTTCTCCCTCTGCCCCTCCTGCTCATGCTTGCTCTTTCTCAAATCAATCAATCTTAAAAAAAAAAAAAGTATCCTTGTATGTAGAAACTAATACTCTTAATGAAGGATGAAATTTTGGTGAAAAAAGAAAAAGTGCAAAGCCAAGCAAGAAGATGAATCACAAGCAAACCCAAAATGTCTAATATTATAACCAAAAGACTTTGAAGACAAGTGCAGAGGTAGAATCAAAATAAAATCAGTCATTTGTGCTGTATTGCCATGAATCTACACTATACATTTTGAATGTATTAAAATATTTTGTATTTTGCAATAGCCTTTTAATTTTGTTATTTGTTTTTTGTTTCATTATGCCTCTCTAATGAATGTTCTTCATTTATTTTGGGGGATCTTAGGTTTTACAGCAGAATTGCCTAGCAGCCAATTAGTTATGTAGTGAAAGTGCTTATGTGAAACCATCTAGAGCCATTATATTCGTTTATGCGAATACAAACATGTATCTAAGTATATGTGCACACAGGTATATGGTGTGTGAAGAGAGAAAGACAGGGGGAGGGAAAAAGGATGGAAGAAAAGGAATCTTAATACATTTTTCTCTAAGGGTGCATCTTAACATTGATGGAGACATCCATACAAAGCACAAGCAACGCTAGAATGACAATACTATATGTAACACATATGAGGAGAGGGACGAAACATGTGAGGTGCATTTTAAACACTACATACTCCTAAACTTTAAAAAAAAATTCATTTAAATTCAATTTATTTAACCTATAGTCTATTATTAGTCTCAGGGGCGGAATTTAGTGATTTATCCGTTGCACGTACTACTCGGTGCTCGTTACATCACATGCCCTCCTCATGGTCCACTTCCCCCTCCCCCCACCCACCTCCTTTCCAGCAACCCTCCTTTTGTTTCTTATAGTTCAGCATCTCTTTTGGTTTGCCTCCCTCTCTATTTTCATCTATTTTTCCTTCCCTTCCCCTCTGTTTATCTGTTTTGTTTCTTAAATTTCACATGAGTAAAATCATATGGCATTGGTCTTCCTCTGACTTATTTCACTTAACATAATACACTTTTGTTCCATCCACATCATTGCAGGTAGCAAGATTTCATTCTCTTTCATGGCTGAGTAATATTCCATAGGATATAAATACGACATCTTCTTTATATATTCAACTGTCATCAGACATCTGGGCTCTTTCCATAGTTTGGCTATTGTGGTCATTGCTGCTATAAACACTGGGGTGAAATGTGTCCCTTCAAGTCACTACATTTGTATCCTCTGGATAAATACCTAGTGTAATCACTGGGTTGTAGGGTAGATCTATTTATAACTTTTTGAGGAACCTTCTTACTGTTTTCCAGAGTGGCTGCACCAGTTTGCATTCCTACCAACAACCCAAGAGGGTTCCCCTTTTTCTGCATCCTTGCCAACATCTGTTGTTTCCTGACTTGTTAATTTTAGCCATTCTGATTGGTGTGAGGTAGTAGTATCTCATTGTGATTCTGATTTGTATTTCCCTGATGCCAAGTGAGTGATGTGGAAAATTTTTTTAAATGTGTCTTTTGGCCATTTGTATGTCTTCTTTGCAGAAATGTCTGTTCATATCCTCTGCCTATTTCTTAACCGGATTTTTTTGGTTCTTTTGGTGTTGAGTTTGAGAAGTTCTTTATAGATTTTGGATACTAGACCTTTATCTGATGCAGCATTTGCAAATATTTTCTCCCATTACACAGGTTGCCTTTTAGTTCTGTTGACTGTTTCTCTTGCTATGCAAGAGATTTTTATCTTGATGAAGTCCCAATAATTCATTTTTCCCTTTGTTTCTCTTGCCTTTGGAGACATGTCTAGCAAGAATTTGCTGTGACTGAGGTCAAAGAGGTTGCCACCTGGGTTCTCTTCTAGGATTTTGAGGTCTTTCATTCATTTTGAGTCTATTTTTGTGTGTGGTGTAAGGAAATGGTCCAGTTTCATTCTTCTGCACGCGGCTATCCAATTTTCCCAACACCATTTGTTGAAGTGACTGTCTCTTTTCCATTGGATATTCTTTCCTGCTTTGTCGAAGATTAGCTGATCACAGAGTTAAGAATCCATTTCTGGATTCTCTATTCTATTTCATTGCTTTCTGTGTCTGTTTTTGTGCCAGTACTGTACTATCTTGATGATTACAACCTTTGTAGTATAGTTTGAAGTCCAGAATTGTGATGCCTCCAGCTTTGGTTTTCTTTTTCAACACTGCTTTGGCTATTTGGGATCTTTTCTGGTTCCATACATATTTTAAGATTGTTTGTTCCAGCTCTAAAAAATGCTGGTGGTATTTTGATAAGAATTGCATTGAATGTGTAGCTTGCTTTAGGTAGCACAGATATTTTCACAGTATTTTTTCTTCCAATCCATGAGCATGGAATATTTTTCCATTTCTTTGTGTCTTCTTCAATTTCTTTCATGGGTGTTCTATAGTGTTCAGAGTACAGATCCTTTTACCTCTTTGGTTAGGTTTATTCTTAGGTGTCTTATGGGTTTTGGTGCAATTGTAAATGGGGTTGATTCCTTGATTTCTCTTTCTTCTGCTTCATTGTTAGTGTATAGAAATGCAGTTGACTTTTGGAAACTGATTTTATATCCCGCGATTTTGCTGAATTCCTCTATCAGTTCAAGCAATTTTTTGATGGAGTCTTTTGGGTTGTCTAAATAGATTATCGTGTTGTCTGTGAAGAGTGAAAGTCTGACTTCTTCTTTACTGATTTGGATGCCTTTTATTTCTTTCTGTTGTCTGACTGCCAAGACTAGGACTTAAAATACTAGGTTGAACAACCATGGTGAGAGTGGACATCCCCGTCATGTTCCCGACCTTCCTTAGGGGAAAAGCTCTGTTTTTCCCCATTGACGAAGATATTTGCTGTGGGTTTTCTGTGTTTGGCTTTTATGATATTGAGGTACGTACCCTATATCCCTCCATGGTGGAGAATTTTTATCAAGAAAGGATGCTGAATCTTGCCAAATGCTTTTTCTGCATTTACTGAGAGGATCATATAGTTCTTGTCCTTTATTTATGTAGTATATCATACTGATTGATATGTGAATGTTGAACCACCCTTGCTGCCCAGGAATAAATCCCACTTGGTTGTGGTGAATAATCCTTTTAATGTACTGTTGGGTCCTACTAGTTACTATCTTGGTGAGAATTTCTGCATCCATGTTCACCAGGGATTTTGGTCTGTAATTCTCCTTTTTGGTGGGATTTTTGTCTGGTTTTGGGATCAAGGTAATGCTGGCCTCACAGAAGGAGTTTGAAAGTTTGCCTTCTGTTTCTTTTATTTTCCTTTGCCAAAAGGCTGACTTTTAATGTTGAACTCTCAGAAAGTATTAATTTTTTTTAAAGATTTTATTTATTTGACAGAGATCCCAAGTAGGCAGAGATGCAGGCAGAGAGAGGGAGAGAGAGAGAGAAAGAGAGAGGGAAGCAGTCTCCTCACTGAGCAGGGAGCCCGATGTGGGGCTCGATCCCACGACCCTGAGATCATGACCTGAGCCGAAGGCAGAGGCTCAACCCACTGAGCCACCCAGGTGCCCCAGAAAGTATTAATTTTTTTAAATTTTATTTTTTAAATTTCTTTTCAGTGTACCAGAATTCCTTGTTTATGTACCACACCCAGTGTTCTGTCCAATACATGCCCTCCGTAATACCCACCATGAAGCTCACCCAACCTCCCACCCCCTGCACCTTCAAAACCCTCAAATTGTTTTTCAGAGTTCATAGTCTCTCATGATTCATCTCCCCCTCCAATTTCCCCCAACTCCCTTCTCCTCTCCATCTCCCCATGTCCTCCATGTTATTTGTTATGCTCCACAAATAAGTGAAACCATATGATAATTGACTCTCTCTGCTTGGCTTATTTCACTCAACATAATCTCTTCCAGTCCCGTCCATGTTGCTACAAAAGTTGGGTATTCATCCTTTCGGATAGAGGCATAATACTCCATAGTGTATATGGACCACATCTTCCTTATCCATTCATCCATTGAAGGGCATCTGGGTTCTTTCTACAGTTTGGTGACTGTGGCCCTTGCTGCTATGAGCATTAGGGTACAGATGGGCATTTCTATTTTTTCAAACAGTTTCAGAATAATAGGTATTAATTCTTTAAACTCTTGGTAAAGAGTTTAAAGAATTAAACTTGTTTTTTTTTTGGGGGGGGTATTTTTGATTACTGATTCAATTTCTTTGCTGGTTATGGGTCTGTTCAGGTTTTCTACTTCTTCCTGTTTCAGTTTTGGTAGTTTATATATTTCTAGGAATGCATCCATCTCTTACAGACTGCCTAATTTGTTGGTATATAATTGCTCATAATATTCTCTTATAATTGTATTTCTTCGGTGTTGATTGTAATTGCTCCTCTTTCATTTATGATTTGATTTACTTGGATCCTTTCTCTTTTATTTTTTGGTAAATCTGGTTAGGGGTTTATTCATCATTAATCCGTTCAAAGAAAGAGCTCCTAGTTTAGTTGATCTGTTCCACTGGTTTTTGTTTTTTTTTTTTAATTCTATGTCATTAACTTTTGCTCTAATCTTTATTATTTCTCTTCTCCTGCTGGATTTAGGCTTTATTTACTGTTCTTTTTCCAGCTCCTTTAGGTGTAAGCTTATGCTGTGTATTTAAGACTTTTCTTGTTTCTTGAGGAAGGCCTGTATAGCTATACTTCCCTCTTAGGACTGCCTTTGGTCCATCCCAAAGGTTCTGAACTGTTGTGTTTTCATTTTCATTTGCTTCCATGTTTTTAAAAAAATTCTTTAATTTTTTGGTTGACCCATTCATTTAAAAAATTTTTTAAAAAATATTTTATTTATTTATTTGACACAGAACGAGAGAGAGCGAGAAAGAGAGAGAACATAAGCAAGGGGAGTGGGAGAGAGAGAAACAGGCTCTTCACTGAGCAGGGAGACCAATGGGGGACTTGATCCCAGGACCCTGGGATCATTACCTGAGCCAAAGACAGACGCTTAACTGACTGAGCCAAACAAGGGTCCCTGGATCTTGTTTTTTAAATCCATTCTGACACCCTGTGTCTTTTGATTGGAGCATTTAGTCCATTTACATTCAGAGTAATCACTGAGAGATATGAATTCAGTGCTGCTGTATTACCTATAAAGTCAATGCTCCTGTAGATTGTCTCTATTCCTTTCTGGTCTTTGTTACTTTTACTTTCTGCTCAAAGGATCTCCTTTAGTATTTCTTGCAGGGCTGGTTTAGTGTTCACAAATTCCTTAGTTTTTGTTTGTCCTGGAAACTCTTTCTCCCTTTCTGAATGACAGCCTTACTGGATAAAGCATTCTCAGCTGCATATTTTTCCCACTTAGCACATTGAATATATCACGTCTGTCTTTTCTGGCCGGCCACGTCTCTGTGAACAGGTCTGCCACCCAAATGTGTCTACCCTTGAAGGTTAAGGACCTCTTGTCCCAAGCTGCTTTCAGGATTTTGTCTTCATTTTTGAAATGAAGCTTCTGAAATAATAGTGAAGCTTTTAAAATTGCAAGCTTCACTATTATATGCTGAGGTGTTGATCTATTTTAATTGATTTTGAGGGGGGTTCTCTGTGTCTCCTGAACTTGAAATGCCTGTTTCCGTCCTCAGAATAGGAAAGTTCTCAGCTATAATTTGTTCAAATAAACCTTCTGCCCCTCTCTCCCGCTCCACATCTTCTGGGACCCCTATTATCTGGATATTATTTTGTTTTCTGGAATTGCTGAATTCTCTAAGTTTCCCTTCATGATCCAGTAGTTTTCTTTCTCTCTTCTTTTCAGCTTCTTTATTTTTCATCATTTTATCTTCTATATTACTGACTCACTCTTCTGCCTCATTCATTCTCATTTTTATAGCCTCCATTTAGGACTGCCTCTTGGAATTCTATAGTGTCTTCTATGTTTTTTTCAAGCCCAGCTAGTATTTTTATAATCATTTTAAATTCTAGTTCAGACATCTTACTTATATCTCTATTGATTAAATCCCTGGCAATGAGTAATACCGTCTGTTCTTTCTTTTGGGGTGAATTTCTCCATCCCATCATTTTATCCACAAAAAAATAGAATAGAAAAAAAATAACGATGACAACAGAAAACAAAACAAAACAGAACAAAAACAAAACAAGAAAAAAAACCCAAACAAGAAACAAAGCAAAACAAAAAACTAGATCCTGGGTGTGTTTTGGTCTGCTTATTTTAAGAAAGTAGATCCCAGACAGGAAAGAAGGAAAAACTTATATATGTAAACACAAAATAAAATACATATATTTATATATACACAAAATAAAATACAATGCAACACAAAATAAATATAATGTACATGTTAAAAATTTTTAAATTTAAAAAGAATTGAAAAAATAAAATAACAAAAAAAATACTGAAAGACTAAAGTATTAAAAAAATCAAAACAACAAATACTATATATATAAAGCTGAAGGTCTGCAGCCATGTATGATCAGTAAACTTGATGTGAGCCAGTTGTTGAAGCTGCTCTTTTGGGAGAGGGGACACTAATTCTCAGATGTACTTGCCCTAGTGGAAATTTGCCTTCAGTGCAAAGTGAGTCAAGGCTTGGTGTAAGCGGCTCGGGATTCTATTATGTGCTGCTGTTTTGCTCCCTGAAGGCTTTCAGCACCAACGGAAGGGATGAAAATGGAGGCTGATCTCTAGCCCCAGAGCTCAAAGTTCATGCCCCCTTCACCAACTCTTTGGTGAGCCCTCACAGAAAAGCAGTCAATCACTCATGTTTCCCTGGTTTTCCTCAGAATTCTGTGCTCACCTGGCCTGTGCCTGAGTGTTTTCATCTCAAGCACATGGGTGAGTTTCAAAACTCCATTTTTAAAAAAAAAGATTTATTTACTTATTTGAGAGAGAGCATGAGCGCACGAAGGGAGAAGGAGAAGACTCCCCACTGAGCTGGGAGCCCTATGCAGAGCTCGAACCCAGGACCCTGAGATCTTGACCTGAACCGAAGGCAGACGCTTAACTGACTGAGCCACCCAGGCACCCTTCAAAACTCCAGATTTTATGGACACCTGTAGCATGGACCAGTGCTCTTTCTCGCAGGGGAGGGCGGGGATCCTCCCCTTCCTTCTCCCTTTTGCTGGATGGTCCCCTGCCCAGAAAGTGGTACCATGATTGCACAGCAGTTCACAGTTTATGGCAACAAAGAGCAGAAAGCCGGTACCTAGACTCACTGTTTCTAACCGTTTTCACCACTCTTGTGCCTGGGAACTCTGCCACACTCATACACCCCCTCTCTTCTTGTGAGCCCAGGGATCCTGAAACCAAGCTATGGACCCTGGGATTCCACCCCATTTCGCCACCCTTCTATTCCCTCCAGCCAACCTCCTGCCAGTCCAGCACACCAGTCCGTGCACACTCCAGGCCTGGAGACGAGGCACTGCTAAAGAAATCTGCACAGAACGAACATGCTTTCTGACAGCCAATCCCGATCTGCAGGGACCCTGACTTGTGACCCTGATGCGCGTGGTTAGAAACAAGGTCCCAGTCCTTTCCTTCCCCATAACATATGGGGGAACAGCTTTCTAACATCTCCCTCTAGACACCTCTCTGGGGAGTGGAGAAATAGAGGCCCTGCAAATACAAGCCCCAAACTCACAGTCCTCTGCTGCCTGCCTCTACTCCAACAGGCCAGCAGCCTTGTGCTTGTAGCCTCCTCCTCCTCCTGAGTGCCTTTCTGTTCTTCTTATTGCCTCTGGTGAGAGCGCTCCACCCCTTAGCCCCAGTCTTCCCGCAGGGTAGCCATCTTCAGGATCCTTACCTTGGGGAATCTTTCTTTGTATACATGATTCATCATTATAATTTCACTGTCAAAGGAAACTGGGGACCGTCCAGGACTAAATAAGAAAGAAACAATTATTTTAGAGCCATGGAACTCTCAAGAAGAAAGATGACCATTCCCAGAGTCCCTGCCCTCCCACTGTCTGCAGCACCCACACATTCCCACCTTAAGAGTGCTGGGTTCTAGAGCCTTCTTTTTTTCCTGAAGCTCTCAGCACACCTTGTTTAGCTCAAATAGTGCCATCTGGAAAAAGGCTACCTTCCTATAAGAAGCCTGGCTTTCCACAAAGACCTCTGCCAGGGCCTGAAAAGGCCTAGAAAGGAGGAAAACACTCCTGAGTCTACTTGTGGCTTTCCTAGGATAACCTCCCCCAGAACAGGACTTTCTGGGTCTTTGCTTTGGCCAGCGGTGTTTTGAGTATATCCCAGCATGTTCTAGGAATCGAATCAAATCAAACCACCACAGAAAAACCAAAGGAAGACTGTGTATATATGTATCCTTTCCAAACAAACAAGCTGCAGCCAATGAGACCAACTTGGGCTTTGATCTGAGAGATAAATGAGGCCAGTCCAGCGTGCAGGGAGTTATTAGCCTGGGTCATCTAAATTTTCCTCTTTGGCCCATGTGCAGTTATATCTTCTTAAAGGATTTCAAAGTTTGAGCCATACAAATGAATGGATATTTGAGTCCTGCCACCAGTTTGGTGCCCCTGACACATGACCCGGGCTGAGCGAAGTTCAGAATTGTTCTCTGCTTTTCCTCCTTGGAGTGGGCCATGGTCTGCTTGCTGTATCCATACACATTACCAAGTATTTTAAGAGTAATATAGCAGGGATTTCCCTGATATACTATATCCCTCTCGGTCTCAAATGGGCTAAAAATGAACTGTTTACCCTGTGGATTGCAGAAAGCACCAAGATTCAGGTGTTCCTCTGAGTGAGACAAAGAAAGGCACTGGGATCCACACTACACAAAAACTCACTTGTGTTTTTGATCCTTTGCACAGCAGTCCCCATGATCATCTTCATCAGTCTCTGAACTTGAACCAGTCTTTGTGATCTGGCTCAGCTAACTCCCTGATACTCAGAGTAGCAACATAACCTGAGGGGATTCTTTGTGGAAGACCCTGCTCCTTTGGGCTCCCACTGTGAACATATTAGCCAATTAATTATTTTCCAGGGATTCTGGAAAGCTGAACTCAGTCATTAAAGCCATGCCCATTTTAATTTTCACCCTCTTCCTTAACCTGGAATTTTGGCATTATTTTACCAGCTAATGTCAAAGAAAAGAGCTAATCAATCGAAGGAATTCACAGATAAATCAACTGCTAAGCTTTGTTTGGTTTGATGAGCCCAGGTGATTCAGGGAAATGAGTGAGATTCCGATGGGCATTTCATGCTGCTTCTGAAGCAGGCTTCTTCCCCAGGTCAGCCACAAGGGTGAACTTCAGCACCTTTCTTTGCTGCTTAGTTCCTGTGGTCTGGGCCTGTGGGTGCCACAGCCAGGTACTATCAGAATGGACGATACTATCACTCTCCTTTTACTACATGGAGCTTAAGTATCTTTCCACTGCTAACTACATTCTAGGAGAAAAGAGAGGGATCTCTTGGCAGCGTCATCAGGCAACCTGAGCACCACTGGCCTTGGCTCATTTGAGCAGAGCCCCGGGTTGGCAACCTACGGCCCACTGACCAAACCTGGCCTGCTGCCTGTCTTCGTTAATAAAGTTTACCGAAAGGCTGTGGATGCTTTCACGCTACAACAGCAGTTAAGTAGCTGCCCCAGAGACCGTGTGGCGTCCAAAGCCTAAATTCTTTACTCTCTTGTCCTTTATAAATGTTTGCCTATTCCTTTGCTGTGCACATAAGCTGGGCTCCACAGGCCCTAGGGCAGCGGGCAGAAAGTAGCCCTCACCTGAGGCTGCGAGAGCGGGGCCGCATGGCTGGGGACTGCCGTCCCTCCTCATCTGGAACACTCTCTGTGCTGAAATGCTTCGTCAAAAAGTGCAACTCATCAGCTGTGGGCTGGAAGGGCAACTGGTGGAGTTTCTCCTGTGAGGAACATGAAGACTAGAGAGAAAAACAACAAGCAGCATTACAGACATATCTAAGGGCAGTCCAGGCACAGAGAGGACTTGCTAGTCAATGTAAACCCACAGGGAACCCAAAGCAGCCCTTGTCCTTTTAGCCTCCATTGTGCATGATTCCCCTCTCTACTCCTTCTGAGCCTTCAGTCCTGAGGAAGCCAAGATACTAGGAGCCTTCATGAGTCTGGCAGGCAGTTGGACCCAGGCATTCACAAGGTGTGGGAGCTCCATAACTACCTAGGGAATCTCTTTGGGAGGCAAAAGGCTGATTCTTCTGCATGGATGCTCTGCCCTCAGTGAAGCTATTGGCTAGTTGGAATGGCAAGTGATTAATAAATCATGCTTCCTGGCTTGGGAACCGTCCCAGGTATATCCAGCCTACAAATAAATCCCTGTAAGTTTTCCCTTCCACAATATTAGGAGAACTCAGTAATGTTTCCTTTTGGCTACCCAAAAGACAACTGGCATGGCTGAGGCTAGACAGGCTGTGACCAGACTCTAAGGACACAAGTAGGCAAGAAAATCTGGCAGGGAAGAAAATTACTTTTAGATCTGGAACCCAAAGGTTAGACCTGACCTGAAAATGATGAAGAATTCCAAACATGGCCCAATGACTGAGATTGCAGACAATGAGTCCACTGCCAAGCAAAGAGACCACGTGAGGGAGCGAGTCATGCTCCTGCAAGTATCCCACAGATGCAGCAGCCACAGGGACAGCCCGGTACAGCACCAGAATCAGTGAAGGGCCCCTTTCCTGACAAGACTAAGAGAGCAGGCAACTCTAACCTCACTAGCTCAGCTTCTGTTCATCAACTGATGAAGAATCTGAGGCTTAAATATTCAAAGCCATTCGGAGTCAAAGCTGCAGCACCACACAAAGAAAGCTCTCTTGCCACAAGTAAGTCTCAATACCAAGTGAGAAATCAAAATTTGGGGGAGGGGGTGCAAACAGCACAGGCTTCTGTCATGAAATATTATAACACGTGAGGCTGTGAACAGTTCAGTGTAGGTCTCCACAGGGCTCTGTCTTGGCCACATTTTGGGAAATGATGTGCACAGAAGCTGTAAAAAGTATCTTCACTCAATTGCCACGGACAGGAAGTAAAATTGGTATTTTAAAGTATCAAAATAAAATAAGCAGCTGCTATGGGTTCAATCTATTAAAATTTCCTGAACAGTTATATGATTGATATATATATACATATACACACACACACATATATACGTACATATATGTACATACATATATGTGTGTATATATATACACATGTGTGTGTGTGTGTGTGTGTGTGTGTGTGTGTATCGCCTTAGGTCTAAAAAGGTCGCCTGTCTGGGTAAAGGATTATAGGGAAAGTTAGATATGAAGCTTAACTGCTGCTAAAAGACCAATGAGATCTTTGGATTAATTTATAATTAATCCAATTATACTTATATATTAATCCAATTATATATTAATCCAATTAGACTTATATCTAAGTCAAGGGAGGAAATGATACTTCTTCTATCTGCTTGGGAGTCACAAATGTCAACAAGCTGCCCTGGGAAGACCTGAAGAATGGTGGAGGACACGGGGAACAGGCCACCCAGCCTGCTGCCCAACTCAGCCTGCAAAGCCTACAGTACTTACTATCTGGCTCTTTACAGAATGACTTTGCCAACCTTGTCATCCTGGCTTCAATTAAAACTTGCTCAATGAGGAAGACTCAGATTATGGTCAATTGTGCATAGCAGCAATTAGGACATCTGTTGTGGTTTAGGTTAAAACCTCCTCTAAAAAAACATAATGAGAAGTTTTAGAGACAGGCCCAGCTTTTTTGCTGATACACATCAAACCTGAATACCAAATAACAATCATCCTTCCCTTCTTTTTTGAAAGGAAAAGGTGAAAGAGGAGAAAGAGGGTCCACCAGGCCTTCGGGACATGGGAGGGGTTATCTGCTCTTGGTCGCAGTTCTAGAAGCAAGCTGAGGGAAGCAGGGGAATCATGCTTAGGGTCCTCCACATCTGGCAAAGCAAAAGTCCATCCTCAAGACCCCCTCTAACTCCACTTGGAAAAATTATGCCCAGAGAGCATGCTGGTTAGTCCTTCCCAAAGGTGTTTAGCATTTATATCTGGCTATGGCAGTTAAGGGCCACCACTGCCCCACTCAGCCTCATCTCCAAACAATCTCTCTGAGTTTAAACTGACTTTGGAAGAAAAACTGAGAACCACTTTGCAACCCTGTAGGGATAGGCAGAGGTAATCTGTCAGGAGGTAGTTTTTCGGGGTAAGATCCGACTACTTACTGAGACAGTAGAGCTAGGAGTGTTGGTTCCATAGCCTGAAGAAGGCAAAGAGGCCAAAGACCAGCGCCGTCCATCAGTCCTATGTAAGATTAAGAATATTAGGCAGTTTCTACAGGACCCCACCCTGAGCCCTGGACCTGCCTATCTTTCCATCAGCACTGTTTTGGGCAGTTGGTTCACTGATAGACTCTTCCTTGTTTCTAGACAGTACTGCTTGGTCTAGTACAGACTTTCATGTCGTTCTCCTCCATGAGGCCTATGGTGGTATGTTTTCCACTGCAAAGACAAACATATCTAACTAAAGGAGTCTGTGACTTTGAAAAAGAACATCTGTTATACAATACTGTGTATTATATTTCAATACTGAAATAAAAATCTTCATAATCTCAATGCAGTCACATTTATTTATTTATTTATGCACCGTGTTCACTTTTAGAGAAGCCACGACAGAGGATTCCAGCTATAGGCACCACCACAGGGACAGAACAGCCACTGAAATGCAGCTATTCCTTTTTTTGAAGGCCCTTTGTCTTTGTCTTTCCCTGGTCATTGCACTGACGAGGAAGACGTGGCCCACCATCTGGGTCTGGTATGAATCAATCATTGGCAAACAGTCCCAGGTTACTTAAGATCCACCAGAAAGCAGAAAACAGTCTTTGAGAAAGCTTGTGAAGAGTGGCAGTAACCTCATGAAGAAAGAGCCAGCGGCAGTATCTAAGATTTTGGAGCTAGGTTTCCTGCTGCTCTTGCAAGGACTCACCCCAAAGTTCTTATCAGAGGACGAGCCATTTGCTTTGTTGTGGAGGAGAAAGATCAAGCAGGTACCTCATGTGAAGCTTTTATTACATGGACAAGTCATTCTTTCCTGGACTATGGGATGTGCTGTCACACAAGTGTTTTTTCTTGTGAAGCTCGGGGGCATAGCCTGCTCTAGTTGAAGCCGGGGAAAACTTCCTTACTGCTACCACAGAACTTTAGAACATTAGCAATGGAGGACCTTTAGAATTTAAATACCCTCAATCTTCAGAGAAAACACATGACCCAGGGATTTAGTCCAGGCTTCACAGTTAAGGGAGGTGGAGAGAGGCAGGGAGAGGAAGGAGAAAAAAGAGGACTCCATCTTGCCAGGGCTTCCCCTTTCAAAACACTCCTCCCCACACCCACCCACCAACACCAAGCAGCTTTTCCTACTAGAATCTGCAAGGGGACAGCCCAGGGTTCCATGCTACATGCACCTGATTCAAACTTCATGCTACCAAGGCAGCTAGCTCTGCTGGAACCTAGTCTCTGAGGCAAAGAAATGTCCAGGAGGCTGTTCAAACATGATGTTCTCTCTGACCTCTTTTGTTAGGTCCTGAGAGCTCTATACGAGAAAGAAAGTCAATTCCAGGAAAACAGAGCTCGGCAAAGACAGCACTAGCCTAACTCTGGGAGGAATTTGCCAAACCCTTGTCACATAGACCTTTTCACAAGTCATCTTTCCTTCTTTAAAAAGAAATGGAAATCAGCTGCAGGGCAGCCATTTTTCTGTAATCTGAAGAGCAAAGGCTACTGCAGTCAGAAAGAAATGCCTCTACAGGATGCCTCCGTTTTCTCTGCCTGGTCATCTCACTGGGTGACTGAAGAAATTTGTGGGAATGAGCAGGACTTGTCCCCAGGCTCAGAAACTTGAAACTATCAGCATTTCCTGCCTCTAAGTATATGAGCTCTGAGCCTTGGTTCCAGCAGGAGTTCCCTTGGGTCTTCTTCGTTAGATATGAAAGGCCAAATGTTCGTACCCACAGTCAGAGAAGACTTGGCACAACCAGTTCTCACCAAGCACAACATCACAAACCATATTATCTGGCCATGCATAGCAGTTTCCCAGCCCCTCTCCCCATCATGTCCACTATTACCTGTCTGCTCTGTGGCCATGGCTGTAGTGAAAAGACATACATTATAGTGAGAATCAAATGGAATCAGACAGACTGATCTGTTTGACCCCTGGCATTTGGTCATGCTTGGCAGGGGCAAACTTTCTGCTTAGGAATGTGTGTATGTTTGAGGTGAAATGCAGGACTGATGGATCTATCCTTAGCAATTCCTTAAATGTTTTGCTTTGTGTGATATTCCAAACCCATGTGATCCTGTAAGGTTCAAACCTGACCTCAGTAACCTAGCAAACACAATTCCTGAGTACTCTGGCAGGGCTAAAGTCCTCTTCCCCACCCCTACCAATACCTAGCTGCTTTTCCTACTATGTCCTGTTAAGAGGACAGCCCAGAATTCATGTTCCACACACATGACACAAACTTCATACAACACAGTACAGGCCTGTTTGGATCATAATACCGGGCCCTGAAACCCCCTAGCTGATCTTATTCCTAAAGCCCTGATAATGAGGCAGACACAAGGGCACAAATGGAACATGCTATTCCATCTGCCTACAACGGCCTACACTTGTGTCCTCCCTTTCAACATGGCAGGCTCACTCTTATCCTTCAGGTCTTAGCTTAAAAGTCAGTCCCCTTCAGGGAGGCCTTACATGACCGCCTTGTAGAGATCCTCCAGTGCCATTCCCTTCCTACACTCTCATGCAGCAGCATGTTCTTTCACTTGGTGGTGCTTATCACAGTTTACAACTGTAAGCGCTTGCCTATTCATTATTCTTCCCCATCACTCATTCAACCAAAATGCAATGATTAAGGGCTTGTTATACACCAGGAGACACAGCTTTCAAATACTAAGGAATCTCTATTAAAGGCACTTTTATTCTGGTTGACGACTAAGAGTAAAACCTTGGGTCTCCTTGGGATGAGAGGCCATTTTCTCATTGATCATGCTAGGATATCTCAGGAAACCAGGGACTTGTGCTTAGGATTATAAAGTAAGTACTTGCCCATTCAAACATCTAAAGGCAAATACCCAGGGCATCTGGAAAGCAAAATTTGAACAAGATGAGGAAAGCAGGAAAGGAATGTTGATGGCTAACAGCCCAAGGCAGCGCCTTAAAGGAGGAAGCTAACATTTAACTGACATTCATGCAAATGCCACACACACATTAGTCACAGGGTTTTCTATCAACTTACCTACGGGCAGGAACAAAGGAAAAGTGAGCAGGTGCATTTGGAGAGAAATTCCGGGGGCTATCCAAAGGACTGTTACCTGTGGGTGGGGAAAGGAAAAGAAACCCTCTGTAAAGTCTATTTCTGAGGAGGACTGTGGTGACCTTTAGGGAAGTATTCTCCCCGAGCACTGGCAATTAGCACTCAGGTGGTTTTGTTTTCAGGCGTCATGAGTTCAACAATTCTCTTTGTAAAAGTTTGGTAGCCCATAGGTTTTTCCCTTGTTCCCAAGTTGCCTGTAACCATCTATGTCTCTCAGACATCCATTCTAGTTACAGCAGCAACTTGTCAATTTCCTGCCTTCCTAGGAACTCCTCAGGCTCCAATCTGCCTAGTTAAGTTAACCCAACTTTCCAAAGGCTTGAAGAATTCATCTGGTGCAGATGCTTAAACATTTCTTGAAAGGCAACAGGACTCCTTCCTGATCTAAAAGTCTTTTGGACATATATCTCTGCACACTGCATCCAAGGCTAACCCAGAAATATGCATGCTTAAGAGAAACTCAAGTTCTCCGGTGGGGACTTAGGATAGCAGCATTCCTTAAAAGAGACCAAACACAAGTCCCCCAAGTCTGCAAACATGCCCAGCCTCCTCATGGTATAGGAATTACCTCCATTCTCTTATTAGTTTTCACATGTTCCCTGTAACTTGCTAACATACAGTACAGAAGGTTCAAATAAAACATTGCTTACCTTTG
Organism: Mustela putorius furo; assembly: GCF_011764305.1. Lineage (NCBI taxonomy): Eukaryota > Metazoa > Chordata > Mammalia > Carnivora > Mustelidae > Mustela > Mustela putorius. Next base: position 35,827,512 of record NW_025422005.1, on the reverse strand, counting down.
CACTAGTCACAATAGTTCTTGAACCTAAGACTGCCATACTTCTCTGGCCTAACTTCCAGTTGGGGGTTAGTATTCAAAAGCTCCTAGCTGGCAGAAGCTGTCAATGTGTCTCTACCCAAAGGGCCATGTCAAAGTTAAGCCCCATACTACATGATGTGCTGACCTCTCTGCCAATCTCTGTCCACCTCCCCACTTCATACTCATTTTCTCACACAGCACCTCTGTATCATTTATCTTTATATAAATGCCTTTATATAAAGGCATTCTGAGGGCACCTGGTTGGCTCAGGCAGTGGAATGTGCAACTCTTGATCTCAGGGTTGTGGGTATAGCCCCAGGCTGGGCATACAGATTACTTAAAAATAAAATCTTTTAAAAGTAAAAATAAATAAATAAAGACACTCTCTATGGGAAAACTAATTAGGAGGAAGCATTTTCAGCTTCCACTTATCCCCTTGACTGGGAGCCTCAGTGAGGTACACAGCCTTATGTACTAGGTCTGCTCTCAACCTTGCCCCAACTCTGGGTTTCCCATGCTCTGTGTCTAGGATTATCTCTTATGATCTATTCTTACCTCCTGGCTAGCACAGGCTATCAGGGTGTGAGAGAAATGATCCACAGTAGTTGTTTCCATAGCCAGGCCTTAATAAGTATCAGGTCTCCTCAGAATTATCAAAGCCTTTAAAAAAACTGCTATTCTTTTAAAGTAATGGCACTCCAAAATTAACAAATATCTTCAGCTTGATCCTTGAGTGTAAAGCTAGTGCTTTTACACTAGCTTTTACACTAGTGCCCTTTTTTGGTTCCCCAAACTCCTCCGTTAAAGCCTCAAAGAAATCCCTAAACATGGGTATCCTACGAACAATGACTGCCCTTCCAAGGACCAGGGGCGGTGCTGGTTATGGGATAGAACATAAAGAATCTTTCAGGTGCTAACAGTAATGCTAGGGATTCAAAAAACATACATGTGTCAAAAATAACTAACACCAAGAGGAAAAATGTCCCTGCAAATCATCATCGCCACCATCATCATCATCGTTACCGCCACCACCACCATCATCATCAGAGCATCACTAAGCTTTGAGATGACTTCAAGCAGCCTAATAATCCTTAAAGGAGGAGATAGTGAGGGATACAGAAAACATAGTTGAAGAAGTGATATTCAAGAGTCTCCAAGAACCCTCAGCATGAGAAAGATGAAGAAAACTACACCAAAACACATTATAATCAAATTGTTCAAAACACATGATAAAAATAAAAATCTTAAAAACAGTTGGGTAATAGGTGGGAAAGACATATACAGAGGAACAAAGGATTCTAGCAGATTTTTTATTAAAAACAATGTAAGAGTATCTTCAATAACAGAACAATTTCTTCAAATTATGAAAAGAAAAACCCTACCAACCCAGATCTATACCAGGCTACTGTGTAATAAAGAATGTGATGGCTTTTGTCTCAGTTCCTGGGAAGGAGCATCATAATGTTGGAATTTCCCAAGTGACAGAAGTGTCTTTGATATTCATGATGGGGCCTGATACTTTATGCAAATGAGATGACTCAGGATGGTGGCTGGTCAATCTAGAAAACCAACCATGTGGTTAGAGGGTTTCTAACCACATGGTTGGTTTTCTAGATTGACCAGTGCCCTAAGCCATTTGATAACAGTTTGACCTCCAGGGAATGGAAGCCGGGGGGAGGGGGGGCGCGAAAGGCTGAGTTTAATCACATATGCAACGAGTCCATCAATCATACCTACATAATGAACATTCTGGATACCAAAATGTCAGTGAACTTCCTGGCTATTACTCTGCATATTACAGAGTAATAGCCAGGAAGTAGCATATTGCTACATTATCAATATGCTGGGAGAAGGCCAAATCCAGATATCATGGGGAGAACACACCAAAAAATTCACATGTGGGGTCATCCCAGACTATAATTTATGAGTCTCTTTTATGGGCTGGTTCTGATTTATATTCTTTTTGCTATAATAAAACTCTATTTTTAAGTATAATACTTTCCTGAGTTCTATGAGTCACTCTACTAAAATACTAAACCTGAAGAGGTAGTGGGAACCTTTGAATTTACATCCACTTCGTCAGAATTATGGGTGGCCTCGGAACCCAAAGCTTGCAGTTGGGTGTCTCAAGTAATGATAATTTTGTGGAGGGCGATGTCCAAAACCAAATCCAGAGTATGGCTTAATTCTGGGTAATTAGTGTTAAAAGTCATTGCACCAGTAAAAATATTTTTTAAAACCAAGGTGAAATAAATATCTTTTCAGATTAAAAAAAAAAAAATCTTCAAGAACAGCAGACTGCACTGTAACTTAAAAAAAAAAAAGTCCTTTAGGCAGAAAAAGATACCAAGTTAAAATATGGATCGACACAAAAGAATGAAGAAAAGTAGAAAATTTAACTATGTGGGAAAACAATAATTTTTTTTGTTATTTAAATCTCTTTAAGAATAACAAATATTTAAACAAAAATAATAATAAAGTGGTATGGTATTTACAACATGTGAGAATAAAAAGTTTGAAAGCAGCATCAGGTTATAAGAGGGAAAATGGAATGGTGTTATTCTTACACTATCTGTGAAGAGGTATAATATGATATATATTGCACATGTCAATGCAACTACCAAGTAACAGTTATAGCTCATAAGCCAGTAAAGGATATAAAGTGGAATAAAAACCATTCGACCCCAAATAAAGCAGAAAAAGAGCAAAAGGAAGAAAAACAGATGGAACAATTATAACACAAGTAGGAAGATGACAGTTTTAAACCAAACCGTATCAACAAGAGTAAATATAAATCGTCTAAAAGCCCCAAATAAAAGGCAGAGATTGTCAGATTGGATTAAAAAGACCCTATTAAGGAAACTGAAGCCATATTGTAACTCCTGAAAAAAGAAAACTCAGTTTCATGTGTCATACTGATAAATTCTATCAAGCATTTAAAGAAAAACTGGTACCTCTGCAATTTCTTCCAATAGAAGGGGAAAGAACACTTCCTAAACTCACTGTATAAGGCCAGTATTACCCTAATACAGATACCAGAGAAGAACATTAGAAGGAAAGAAAACTATAGACCAGTATCTCTTATGGATATAGTTGTAAAATTCTCAACAAAACATTAGAAATATAAATTTTACAATGCATAAAAAACTACATACCACAATCAAGTGCAATTTACTACAAGTATGCAGGATTGATCAGACATTTGAAAATCAATCACTATAATCCACAACCACAATAGACTAAAGAGAAAATATCCACATAATTGCATGAATTGATTCTGAAAAGGTATTTGACAAAATCTCAAACCCATTCCTGATAAAACTCTCAGCAAACTAGGAATAGAGAGGGACTTCCTCAACTTGAGCAAGAACATCTACAGAAGACATACTGCTAACATCAGACTTAATGGTGAGAAAGAGGATGCTTCCCCCTCAGGACTGGGAACAAGGCAAAAATGTCCCCTCTCACCAGTCCTACTCAACTCATACTGAACGCTGTAGTCAGTGCAATAAGATTTTTTAGAAATTTATTTATTTGAGAGAGAGAAAACGTGAACTCACGAGAGTGGGGGAGGGGCGGAGGGAGAGGGAATCAGAAGCAAATTCCAAAATGAGCACGGAGCCCCACCCGGGACTCCATCTAACAACCATGAGTTTATGACCCGAGCCAAAACTAAGGGTCAGATGCTTAACAGACTGAGCCACCCACATGCCCTGCAATAAGAAAGAAAGTAAAGGTAAATACACTGGGAAAGAATAAATAAAACTATCTCTGTTTGTGGATGATAGGATTGTCTATATAAAGATTAAAAAATTAAATGGAGAATCAAAGAAGAAGAAATAAAGAACTGAATCAAAGTACTGAAGAAGAAGAAAAAGAAAAAGAAGACAGCAAAAATATCACTGCTGGAACTAATAAGCAAATACAGCAAAGTCACAGGATACAAGGCTAATATACAAGTCAATTGCTTTGCTTTATACCAGCAATGAACAACTGGTACTTGAAATTAGAAACTATACACAAGGGGCGCCTGGGTGACACAGTTGGTGAAGCGTCTGATTTTGGCTCAGCAGTTCATGACCTCGGGGTCCTGGGATTCAGGCCCATGTCAGGCCTCCTGCTCAGCGGGGAGTCTGCTTATCCCTCTGCCCCTCACTCCGCTCGTGCTCTTTCTTTCTCTCTCTCTCTCAAAAAAACAAAAACAAAAAACCATCTTTTAAAAAAATACACAAGACAATTAACTTTAACATAAAAATGAAATATGTATAAATCTAACAAAATATATACACTATATTCTGCAAACTATAATAATGAAAGAAATTGAAGACCTAAATAAATGAAGTACTGCATGTTCATGAATTGGAAGATTCAATATTGCTAAGATGTCAATTATTCCCAACTTGATCTACAGATTCAATGCAATTTCAATCAGAATCTCAGCAAGCTCATCTCTAATGTTTATATGGAAAGGAAAAATAACCAGAAAAGTAACATAATACTGAAGAACAAAGTTGGAGGACTGATATTATGTGACTTTGAAACTCCATTATAAAACTCAACATCACTAGTCATCAGAGAAATGCAAATCAAAACCACAATGAGATATCACCTCACACCAGTCAGAATGGCTAAAATTAACAACACAAGAAACAACAGGTGTTGACAAGGATGTGGAAGAAAAAAAAAAACTGTCATGCACTGTTGGTGGGAATACAAACTGCTACAGCCACTGGAAAAGAGTATGGGATTCCTCAAAAAATTAAAAATAGAATTACCATAATCCAGCAATCCTACTACTGGGTACTTACCTAAGAATATGAAAACACTAATTTGAAAAGATATATGTACCTCTCTATGTTTGTTGTAGCATTATTTACAATAGCCAAAATGTGGAGGCAATCCAAGCACTATTTACTAAGAGATGAATGGATAAAGATGAGGTATAAACAATGGAATATTACTCAGCCATAAAAAAGGAAAGAAATCTTCCCATCAGCAACAATATGAATGGATCTAGGGGGTATAATGTTAGATGAAATAATCAGAGAAAAATACCATATAATTTCACCCATATGAGGAAATTAAGATATAAACAAAGAAAAACAGAGACAAACAAAAAAAGAGACTCTTTTTTTTTTTTTTTCTTTTTAAAGAGACTCTTAAATACAGAGAATACACAGGTGGTTATCAGGGCTGGGGGGAGATGAGTGGGATGATGGGTGAAACAGGTGAAGGGGACTGAAGAGAACACTTTTTGTGATGAATACGGAGTAAGGTATAGAATTATTGAATCACTATATTATATACCTAAAACTAGTATGACACTGCATGTTAATTATACTGGAATTTTAAAAAACCTCACTAAAAAGTTACAGTGATCAAGACAATGTGGTATTGGTGAAAGAACAGACATAGAGATCAATAAAATGGAACAGAGCATACAGAAACAAACTCAACTGTAGTCAATTGATATATGACAAGAGAACAAAGACGTTTGAAGGAGAAAGGACAGTCTTTTCAATGAATGGTGCTGGAACAATTAATCATCTATATGCAAAAAAAGGACACAACCTTTCACAAAAACTAACTCAACATTGATAATGTAAATGATCCTAATGTAACATTTGCATAAATGTAAAACACAAAACTTCTAGAAGATAATAAAGGAGAAAATCAAGGTGATGTTGGCTTTGGTGATAACCGTTACGATATGAAACCAAAAGCACAATCAATGGAAGAAAAAAAAGTGGACTTCATGAAAAGTAAAAACTTCTGCTCTACAAGAGACATTATTAAGAGAGGGGTGCCTGGGTGCCTCAGTCTGTTAAGCGTCTGCCCTCAGCTTAGGTCATGATCAACTTCTCCCTCTCCCTCTGCTGCTGCGTCTAACAAACAAAATCTTTAAAAAAATAAAAACAAAAAAACAAGCAAAAACCACACTGCTGGGGTATGCCAAGTGAAACAGCAGCCTAATGAAATAACTCCAAATGGCCAAAGCTAGAACAATTTGAAACAAAATGAATTATTAATAGATTACAAATATTTATATAATATTACATTATATTCTAATGCTATAAAAGTTATACTATGAAATAAATGTCTATGGATCATATTATTTATGACATAAATGATTAAACAAATTCATAAATGGGGGAAGAGACAAACTGATAGGATATAGAACACCTGAAAAACACTATCAACCTACTTGACCTAACTAATACTTAACAGAAAAAAAGCAGAATATACGTTCTTTTCAAGTGAACTTGGAACATTTACTAAGAATAATCATATTCTGGACCATAAAACAAGATTCAACAAACTTAAAAGAATTCCAGACAAATATGATATTGATTAAAAATTAGTAACAGAAAGATCTCAGGAAGATCTCCAAATCTGTGGAATCTAAACAACATACTTCTGAATAACTGAAAGAAATCAAAAAGCAAATTAGAAAAATACTTTAAACTAAACAAAAATTAAAACCTAACATCTGTTGGGGCGCCTGGGTGGCTCAGTGGGTTAAGCCACTGCCTTCGGCTCAGGTCATGATCTCAGGGTCCTGGGATGGAGTCCCGCATCGGGCTCTCTGCTCAGCAGGGAGCCTGCTTCCTCCTCTCTCTCTGCCTGCCTCTCTGCCTACTTGTGATCTCTCTGTCAAATAAATAAATAAAATCTTAAAAAAAAAAAAAAAACTAACATCTGAAATCACTAAAACAGTTCTTACAGGGAAAACTGTATCACTAAGTACTTATATTAAAAAAGAAGGACTAGGGCGCCTGGGTGGCTCAGTGGGTTAAGCCGCTGCCTTGGCTCAGGTCAGGATCTCAGGGTCCTGGGATCGAGTCCCCCATCGGGCTCCGCAGGGAGCCTGCTTCCTCCTCTCTCTCTCTCTGCCTACTTCTGATCTCTCTCTGTCAAATAAATAAATAAAATCTTAAAAAAAAAGAAAAAAAGAAGGACTAAATTCAGTGACCTAAATTTCTATCTTAAATTAGAAAAAAGAAAGCAAATGAAACTCAGAATAAAGGAAATCTCAAAAATCATAGGAGAAACCAATAAAAAAAACACAACAGAGAAAATTAATAAAACCATACACAGATTTTAGAGTAATAAACTACAGACAGACTGATTAGGAAAAAGAGAAAGAAAACACAAATTACCAACATCAGGAATGAGAGAGGTGATATCCTACAGATTCTAGAGATATCAAAATAATAAGGCAATGTTATGAACAACTTTATATCAACTGGCAACTTAAATGAAACTGAAAATTGAAAATTTTCTTCAAATGCAAACTACCAAGGCTCATTCACAAATAAATAGGTTACCTGAATAGCCCTGTAATCTATTACAGAAATTAAATTTATTATTTAAAGCATACACATAAAGACAATTCCAGGCCCCATAGCTTCACTGGACAAGTCTACCAAACATTCAAGGAAATGTTTGTACATAAATTCTTCCAGAAAATTGATTCTTTCCAACTCATTCCATGAGGCAGATGTATCTGTTTTAATAAATGGCATCATTTTTGTCAATAAAATCACATACAAATGGGAACATTTCCAAATATCCATTTCCAAAATGCTCTCTCCATGGCACAAATTTTCTTTCAAAATGAAGCTACTTTTTCACTCACTGCTACATGTTACCTCCACCTTGAACAGATAGACTAAGTGTATTTGTCACTGCTGCCCACTTCCCACCTCAACTTCTAGGCAGCATACTACTGAAAAGCACTTGTTAGCACAGACAAGTTCTGCAAATTTGGAAGACTTGACATTTTGTAAAAGAAAACTGCTACAACATTTAGTTTGACCATTCTTTTAAGTAATTTGCCATAAGACAACCAGTAAATTTCCTTCTTACACAAACCATTTCAAAGGCTCCCTCCACACTGTATTACAAGTTTCTGTAGAAATGTACTTGTAAGAGACCAAACTGGTGGTTACCAAGGTGGGGAGATGGATTAAAAAGGTGAGCAGATGGAGAGTACATACTTATTCTGATGAACACTAAATGTACAGAATTGCTGAATCATATTGTACACCTGAACCTAATTTAACACTGTACACTAATATTGGAATTTAAAAGAGACTTAAGTAATAGCAAAAACTTGGGAGAGGTGTGGAAGTGCACCTGTAAGCTACAATATGCTCAAGGAAAATGGTGACTGAGGGTGTAGAGGAGAACTCAACTCTGTTCATGGTAGGTTATGTACAGTTTATGACACAGGCTAACAGATGGGTCTAATGTGGGTAGTACCTGTGTGGATCCATACTTAAATGCTAGTAAACCCTGATTTAATTTTCATTTTTCATAGTAAAAAAAAAAAGTTTTCATATTTCCCCCCATGCCCGAATGGATGGTATTTAGAGAACCACTTTGGTGAATATTGTTATTCAAAAACTCTAAGTAGCAGAATGATGGGTAAAAAGTGATACATTAGGGAAAAAGTCCAGTTTCAAAATTTAGAATGGACTGAGTAGAAAGAAAAAAGGAGTTAGGGAGTTTCTTCGATAAGTCAAATGAAAGGTGATAAGGGCCTTCATAAGACCATAAAAAAGTCAGAATGTATTCACCCAAAGTGAGTTTATCAAAGGTTTTTTTCTGTCTTTTTTCTTCTCCCTACCCCAGCTTTTTCCAAGTCTTAAAGAAGATACAGTAGATACATACCATGGAATATTACTCGGCCATAAAAAAGAAAGAAACCTTGCCATTTGCAACAACATGGATGGAGCTAGAGAATATGCTAAGCAAAGTAAGTCAGAGAAAGACAAATACCACACAATTTCACTCATATATGGAATTTAAGAAACAAAACAAATGAGCAAAGGGGGAAAAAGAGAGAAAGAGAAAGGCAAACCAAGAAAGAGACCCTTAACTATGAAGAATGTATAGTTACCAGAGGGGATGTAGGTAGGGGGATGGGTTAAATAGGTGATGGGGATTAAGGAGTGCACTTGTCACAATGAATACGGAAGTGGTTGAATCACTACACTGTACACCCAAAACTAATATTACATTCTACGTTAATTAACTGGAATGTAAATAAAATCTAAAAAAAGAAATAAGAAGATTAAGATGTTAGAATATTGAAATTTTGAAGCAAATATTTAATTATTAAAAATCACATTATTCAGAAGAACTCTTCAAAACAACAACAACAACAACAAAAAAAAAAAACCTCTTTCTTAAAAACGGCCAGAAATGGATAAACAGGACAAAAAAAAAATCTCATCAAGGGGTGCCTGGGTGGCTCAGTGGGTTAAAGCCTCTGGCTTCGGCTCAGGTCATGATCCCAGGGTCCTGGGATCGAGCCCCACATTAGGCTCTCTGCTCAGCGGGGAGCCTGCTTCCCTTCCTCTCTCTCTGCCTGCCTCTCTGCCTACTTGTGATCTCTGTCAAATAATAAATAAAATCTTAAAAAAAAAAATCTCATCAAGACAGAAAACTCAGCAGCCTATAAGGCAGGCTTTTTTCAACTTTACCAAGCAGTTTAGCAGTTGCAAGAGATAGTTCAAAGGCAAAGAGTCATCCATGCCAGAGAAACAAGTTATAATGAAACATGTAAACAAAAAGAACAGGGAATATCCCTAGCCATTAGCGAAATACAAATCAAAACCACAATGAGTTACCACATTACACCAGTCAGAATAGCTTAAATTAACAAGATAGGGAACAACAAATGTTGGTGAGGATGTGGAGAAAGGGGAATCCTCTTATACTGCTGGTGGGAATACAAGCTGGTATAGCCACTCTGGAAAACAGTATGGAGGTTCCTCAAGATGGTAAAAATAGAGTTACCCTGCAACCTAGCAATTGCACTACTGGGTATCTACCCCAAAGATACAGATATACTGAAAAGGGTACTTATACCCCAATGTTCATAGTAGCAATGTCCACAACAGCCAAACTGTGGGAGAAGCCAAGATGCCCTTCAACAGGTGAATGGATAAAGAAGATGTGGCTCATATATACAATGGAATATTACTCAGTCATTAGAAAGGATGAATACCCACCATTTACATCAACATGGATGGAACTGGAGGGTATTGACTTTCAAATCAAAACTACAACTCAACGTATATCAGGTCATTGTGCTGTATACTTTAAAGGTCTTACAATTTTATTTATCAGTTATACCTTAATGAGACTGAAAAAAATATAAAATTCACTTGGAATTAATTCCTGTAAAGAGTTAAATCTTTCAATTTCTCCATATGGACATACAATTGCCCCAGTGTTACTTTCATCATAAATCAAGGGTCCATATAGGCATAGATTTGCCTCTGGGATCTCCTTTTTCCTTCCCTTACATTGATTCTTCAATATTCTTTATTTAAGCTAAGGGAATTATTACTCATTAATCACCCAAGCAGGAAATCTGGAGATAATTGATTCTAATCCCTGCTTATTTAACTTCATTAATTTTTCTCATATTCAAATACTTTCTCCATTTCTGACATTCCCTTACATCTTGATAACCTCAATGGTCTCCTAACTGGTCTTGCAACTGCCAGTGTATCCTTGCTTTTGTACTCCCAAGCACCTTGTACATATATTTAATACAGTCCTTAACGTATTTACTAGGTAAAATTTGACTGCTCCCTGAATACACAGCTTCCCCTGAAGTTCTTTTGAGTAGTAAGTGTTTGCTTTCACACATCCCTTTGCATCAAGCCCTAACAAGCCCTAGAAGTGGGGTAGGTATTCTGCCGACTCCTTAAGTTCTCTTTCAGGTATTCTCCAGCCTAATGCATTGAATTACCCATATCAGTATTTAGAAGGCATCCCAAACTTAATATACTTAAGGGTCTCAAGGATTAGAGATCTTGGAATCAAATGTTTGGTCTGGGAGGGTTGAGGTTTCTAGATGACACAGGTAGAAAGACTGGAGGTGCTTGGAGAGCAGCAAGAAAAATGAAACTAAAATTATGCACACATGGCCTAAGTAACTGTGGTACTATGGAAGAAAAGCTCACTGGAAGACAGAAGTTCAAACAACTGAACAATCAACGAGTGTAATCAAAACATCAAGAATAACAGGAGTCAGGGGTGCCCAGGTGGCTCAGTTATTAAGCGTTTGCCTTCAACTCTGGTCATGATCCCAGGGTCCTGGAATCAGGCCCCACACTGGGCCCCCTGCTCAGCAGGAAGCCTGCCTCCCTCTCTTCCACTCCCCCTGCCTGTATTCCCTCTTTCACTGTCTCTCTCTCTTTCTGTGTCAAATAAATAAAATCTTTAAAAAAAACCCTAGGAGTTAGAGGTGAAGAGTAACGGAGTTAAAAGCTAAGATATTTAAAACTGCAATGATGGGTAGTGATAGAATTTAATAGTATAAGATTCAAAGTTTGGGGGCGCCTGGGTGGCTCAGTGGGTTAAGCGTCTGCCTTCAGCTCAGGTCATGATCTCAGGATCCTGGGATAGAGCCCTGCATTGTCTCTCTGCCCAGCGGGGGGCTTTCTTCCCACTCCACCTCTGCCTGCCTCTCTGCCTACTTATGATGTCTCTCTGTCAAATAAATAAAATCTTTTTAAAAACGATTCAAAGTTTGGGGACATTAAGAAAGAGAATAATGAAAAGATAAGGAGAACAACTTCCTCTTCCTTTCAGGTCAAATGGCATAAGGTCATGGGATAGGTAAGAGCTAACACTTGAGAGGGCTGCAGGACAATCTGTTCTAACCTCTCCCTCTCCTACAAGATTGCATTAGAACAAGACTGAGCATATAGGAGATTTTGCTGATAATAAACTCCAGAAGGTACACTGGAAGGGTTTCAAGAGTCAGAGAGCGTTAAGAAAAAAGGACAAGACAGGGAATATTCAGAGATTTCTGGGAATTAAGAGTGTAGGAGATGGGAGAGGGGGGTGCCAGGGGATTCCTGTAGTGATTGACAGTAACAGGAATGAGGGATAATGAAATTAGCCCTAGTGGATTCAAGGAAGATAGAGTGAGGAGGCTGTAAGTGTTAGGGAGTAAAGAGGAATGAATTACTGGGGCTTGCTCCAAAGGTTCAAGGAAGTCACCCTCTAAGTCCCAGTATACTAGTTTAAAATCAGGTGATATTTAAACATCATATAAATCTGCATGACCACAGATCTATTAATCTTATCCCAAAAATTTATACAGTATATTCCATGACTCAGCAATTCCACATTTACATACACAGAGAATCTGTAAAGACATAATTGAACTCTGAGCACCATCAATCATCTAGACATAAGTGACATCTATGGACTAAATCCAATGACAGCAGAACACACATTCTTCTCAAGATCACACAGAGCATTCATCAAAGACACACCACATTCTGGGCCATAAAGCACATCTGAACAAATTTAAAAGAACAGAAATCATAAAATGTCTACTTTCAGATCATAATGGAATTAAATTAGCAATCAAGAACAGAAGATAACTGGAAAATGGCAGAATACTTGGAGATTAAAAACACACCTTAAAATAATACATAGGTCAAAAAAGAAATCTCAAGATAAATAAATTAATACATTAAAAATATTTTTAACTAAATGAAGATGAAGTTACAGCTTGCCTAAATTTGTTAAGTGCAGTGAAATACAGCTTTGAAAGTCATAGCATGAAATTATTTTATATATCATATATATATATATATATAGTATTAGCATATATTAGATAGAAGATCTAAAATTAATCATCTAAGCCTCCACCTTAAGGAACTAAAAAAAGAGAAAATTAAGACTAAAGTAAATAAAAGATATAATAAATACTGGAGGAGAAATCAATGAATTAAAAAACAGGAAATCAACAGAGAAAAATCAACAAAACTAAAAGCTGGGTCTTTGAGAAAACCAACAAAATGGATAAACCTCCAACCAGGCTAAGAAAAATAGAAGACACAAATCACTAATGTTAGAAATTAAAGGGACAGGACTACAGATTCCATGGATATGAAGAGGAAAATAAAACAATGTTATGAATAGCTCTGCATCCATAGAAATGAAAACCTAGGTTAAACAGGCCAATTCCTTAAAAAAAAAAAAAAAAAAAAAAAAGCTACCAAAGCTCAGGCAAAAAATAGATAATCCAAATAGGCTTAAAGAAATTTAATCCATAATTAATAGCCTTCCAAAACAGAAAGCACCAGGCCTAGTTGTGTTCAATAATGAATTCTATCAAACATTTAGTAAGAAATTATACCAATTCTCCACAATCTCCTCCAGAAGATAGAAGCAGGGGGAACTTACTCTATGAGGCCACCATTATCCTAATACCAAACCAGACAAAGATGGTACAAGAAAAAAAAACAAAAAACAAAAAAAACTTTAGACCATTATCTCTCAAGATAGATATAAAATCCTCCAAAAAATATTAGCAAATCAAACCAACAATGCCTGAAAGGAATTATACACCATAACTAACGGGATTTATCCCAGGTATGCAAGACTGGTTCAATATTGCACAATCAACTAACATGACCATCAAATCAACAAGCTAAAGAAGCAAGATCTAATGATCATGTCAACAGATTCAGAAAAAGCTTCTGACAAAATCCAAAACTCATTCATGGTTCTAAAACCTCTCAACAAATTAGGAATGGAAGGAAAGTTCCTCAACTTGATAAAGAACCCTTTACAAACAGCTAATATCATACCTAATGGTGAGAAACTTGAAGCTTTTCCACCAAGTGGTACCTTCTAATCACTGGTTCTCAACACTGCAGTGGAAGTCCTAGCTCATACAATAAGACTAGTAAATAAAAGGTATAGAAAGGGGTACTCAATATTGTCAAGATGTCATTTCTTCCTAACTTAATCTATGGATTCAACACAATCCCAACCAAAATCCCAGCAAATTATTTTGTAGATGTTGACAAACTGATTCTGAAGTTTATATGAAGAAGCAAAAGACCCAAAATAAACAACTTAATATTGAAGAAAAAGAACAAAGTTGGAGAAATAATGCTACCCAACTTCAAGAGTTACTATAAAGCTATGGTAATCAAGACTGGATGGTACTTAAAAAAAAAAAAAAAAAAAAAGACTGTATGGTACTAGATAAAGAAAAGACAAATTAATGGAAGAGAATAGAAACAGAACAAATAGGCAGAAACAGACTCACATAAATATTGTCAACTGATTGTTGACAAAGGAGAAAAGCAACAAAACAAAATGAAAAAACCCAGTCTTTTCAACAAATAGTGCTGGAACAACTGGACAACCACATGCAAAAACTGAATCTACAGACCTTCATAAAAATTAACTAAAAATGGATCACAGACCTAAACATAAGATGCAAAACTATAAACCTCTTAGAAGGTAACATTGGAGAAAACCTTTATGACCCTGGGTATGGCAATGACATGTTATTTACTTTTTTAAAAGATTTTTTATTTATTTATTTTTGAGAGAGAGAGAGAGACAAAGAGAGAGAGAAAGTGTGAGCATGAGTGGAGAAGAGGGGCAGAGGAAGAAACAGACTCTCTATTGAGCAGGGAGCCTGATGTGGGGCTCAATCCCAGGACCCCAGCCAGGGTCATGACCCAAGCCGAAATCAAGAGTTGGATGCTTAACTGAATGAACCACCCAGGCACACTGACAATGACACTTTAGACACAACACCAGGGGTGCCTGGGTGGCTCAACTGGTTAAGCGTCCAGCTCTTGATTTCAGCTCAGGGTCATGAGATCGAGTCCCACATCAGGCTCTGCACTGGGCATGGAGCCTGCTAAAACTTTCTCTCTTCCTCTCCCTCTGTCCCTCCTCTCCTGCATGTGTGCCCACTCCCTCATTCATTCATAAAAAAATATAGACACACCACCAAAGGCAGGATCCACTAAAGAAATAATTAAGTTGGTTTTCTTTAAAATTAAAACCTTCTGCTATGCAAAAGAGAATTAAAAACAAGCTGAAGACTAGGAAAACATATCTGCAAAAGCCATCTGATAAAAGACTATTATCAAAAATATACAAAGAACATTTAAAATTCAACTATAAGAAAAGAAACTACCTGATTTTAAAACATGCAAAAGATGTGAACAGACATCTCACAAAAAGGATGGCAAGTAAGCATATGAAAAGATGTTCAACATCATATGACTTAGGGATATGAAAACTGAAACAATGAGATACCACTACAAACCTATTAGAATCGCCAAATTCCAAAACACTGTTAACACCAAATGCTGGTGAGGATGTGGAGCAACAGGAACTCTCATTCATTGCTGGTGGGAGTGCAAAATGGTACTTGGGAAGACAGTTTGTCAGGTTCTTAAGACTAAACATACCCTTAATCATATCATCAGAGCAATCAAGCTCTGTGGTATTTATCCAAATGAACTGAACATTAACGTCCACAAAAAATCTTCCAGAGATATTTACCACAGCTTTATTCAAGCTGCCAAATTTGGAAGCCACCAAGATGTCCTTCTGTAGGTGAATGGGTTTATAAACTGTGGTACATCAGACAATGGAATATTATTACTCAGTGCTAAAAAGAAACAATTTATCAAGCCATGGTAAGACATAAAGGAATCTTAAGTGCAAATACTAAGTGAAATAAACCAATCTGAAAAGGCTACATACTGCATGATTCCAACTATATGAAATTCTGGAAAAGACAGAAGTATGGAGACAATGAAAAGATTAGTGGATGCCAGGGGTTAGAGGCAGGAAGAGATGAAAAGGCAGAGCACAAGGAGTTTTCAGGGTAGTGAAACTATTCTGTATGAAGCTAAAATGATAGATACTTGTCACTGCACCTTTGTCAAAACCCACAGGATATACAACACCAAGAGTGGCCCCTAATATAAATTATGGACTTTGAGTGATAATGATGTACCAATGGTAAGTTAATTGACTTCAACAAATGTACCACTCTGGTGCAGGATACCCCCACCCTGTGGTATGGGGACAGTGTATAGGGGAGCTCTTTCTACTTTCTGTTTAGTTTTGCTGTGAACCTAAAAACTGCTCTAAAATTTAAACAAAGTTTATAAATTTAAAAAAAAAAAAAAAAACCAACAAACTAGGAAGGTTCTATTTCCAGAATGACTAAGTACCTACTAAACTGACCTTACTATAGTTATAATCTACTTATATATACTAAATATTTAATAACAGATTGACCTATATGGAATAAATAGCCTTTCAAATCAACAGACTTCATATTATTCAACAGAGCAGGATATGTGAGATCTGAGGATATAATCTAATGGAAAGTTTGATCTGCATGGAACAATCAGTGCTGCCTTTCTTAGCATCTAGGTTAGGTAAAAAGTCTACAGCCATGAATTGGGCTTTTAAGTTAATCCTTTTTCCCTGGGTCTGAAGCCCACCTGGATTTTCTGCAGTGATTGGGGAGAGATGATGATGATGACAGGTAACATTTATGGAATATGAAGTATGTTATACATATTAATTCAAAGTTACAGTCCATAGCCCTAGGCAGGCTGAAAGACCAGATCATGTTCTCAATCAAAGTCCCTTGAATAGGGAAGATCTAGTCCTAAACTCTAACTGCTGGGAATCTAAATAGATAATCATCTCAGAAAGGAACAGCCAGTAGTAATTAATGCCTAGTACAATTTCAGAATCGCCAATGCTTAGACAACTATTCCACATGCACCCTCATTTTCTCCCTCCAAAGACACAGTAAACTGTGAGCAAGGAGACAAACCCAAGTGAAAAAGATCTGTCTTATTTGGCTTGATGATGAGCGGTTTCATTGCTTTGGTACTGTTTTACTGCCCAAAGATAGACAAGGTCCATGGCTTACCCACGCAGTAAGCTCTAAACAGCTTCCTATGGTTCCAAGCCTGTTCCATTTCCATTACACTTAGGTCTGGAACTCCCACTGTAAATAATGTAGCAGTCAACAGTGTAACAGTGCAGCAACCCCCTTAGCAAAGCTAAGGCCCCTTTGCTGGCCTCCCTGGGATGCAAAAATACATGTCTAAACTAAAATATATGGCTAACTCAAATGAGGTCTTCTCCCTCTTAATTTTTCTATATTCTCCAGTCAGAGGCAAGTCAATCAGTCCTTATACTGTTTGGAGGAGCCCATATTCCAGATGGAGCAGAGTCTGAATATAGAGATCATTTGCTTCAATTACAATATGTGAAATCAATACCAACTTAAAATGAATATTCCTATCACTTTTGTTGATTCCTATTCTAACAGAGAAAGTTATCAGAAGTCGCATGAGGCCGAAAACCATCCTTGTAAGGGCTGCCCCTTGGGTATGGTAGGACAACATTTAATAAAGCTCTTTTCACATGGCCCCAGATGGCTGGAGCCATAACACGCTCTCGATATACCAGAACAGACGCCATAGACCCAGGAAACAAACCCGGCCCTAAAACATGCACAAGGCCAAAAGGAATGTTGGCAGGTCGAGGCAAGAAACAACTAAGAGTCAAAAACAGACTGAACACATTCTCCCATAGAAAGCATGCCCATGAACTCTATATTCCTCAGTCAACTGAGTGAAGTAACAATGTAGTATGCTGAGCCTCACAAAGTGAGAAGTAGGAAAGAAATTAGGTGTCACTGGTCACTCTTTCCCCCACCTTTCTTAACCTTCAGGCACTCACCTGTGTGGCCATGGAGTGGTGAGTGTGGCCTTGGTAGTGTAGGTGATGTGTTAGAGGTCACAATCAAACTCTTGCGGTTACTTGTCCGACAACTGCAATGAAAACAGAAATGTCAGTTATAATAGGGTCCACCATGGGCTCAGAGAACTTAAATGGCTACTGAGGAACAAGAGTGACATCATTCCACGGACTGAGCATTATACTACTTCAAACTGAACTGAGGCAGCAAATTCTGTTTGCCCCAGAAAGACTTCATAATTTGTAGCATTCTGCCTTACAATTACTTTTGTCACTGTCTTGACTTTTATCTTGTATTGTCATTGTACTTTGTAATGTTTTGCTTCCCAAGCAAATTCAAGGAGATCCTCTAAACAATCATGATTTAGTGGTATCTGAAGAAGAATGGTCATGGTAAATTTAGAAAACAAAATGCACAAATCATATTCTCATATTTCATACAAATTAATGTTCTTATCATAAAAATGAAACCATTAACTCAACCCATGAAATTTATTTTTAAAAAACTGCTTAATCAAGAATTAAGTAATACTTTCATTTCACCATAAATTGCAGAACAAGTGGGTTCTTTCTAAAAACTGTCTTCCTATAACAAGTTAATTAATGCCTGAGTCTTTTTGTTGTGGTTGGAGAAAACCAAATCATCATGAAAAGCCATTTCATGCTACACTTGCTAGTGAAAACGTGTATAAATGTATTTGAAAGGCATTAGGGATACTTGCCATTTATATTCATCCAAACAAATATTTACCAAACACCTACTTGACACCAGACACTGTTGTAGATGCTAGGGAAGCAATGGGAAACAAGAGAAAAGTCTCTGTCCTCAAACTGGAGTACTGCTATGAAGAAAGATAAAGAGAGGGATGGGGGGAGGAGGTGGAATGTTCAAGAAAAAGTAAAATGGGCGTCAGGAGGGGAGAACTATAGGAAAAAGAGTAGGTTAGAAAGGGTATGGGGGTAGGTCACAGGCAGACTCTGTAGGTCTGGTAGACTGTCCTAAAGAACTACTGGAAATGTGACAGGAAATCACAGAAAGGATTGAGATCAATCTCAAGAATGAGATCATGATGGGACGCCTGGGTGGCTCAGTTGGTTAAGCAGCTGCCTTCGGCTCAGGTCATGATCCCAGCGTCCTGGGATCGAGTCCCACATCGGGCTCCTTGCTCTGCAGGGAGCCTGCTTCTCCCTCTGACTCTGCCTTCCACTCTGTCTGCCTGTGCTCGCTCTCGCTCGCTCTCTCTGACAAATAAATAAAATCTTTAAAAAAAAAAAAAAAAAAAAAAAGAATGAGATCATGATAAGAAATAATGAGCACTTTCCCCTAAGAAACCATCAGGAAAAATCTAATCCTATACCACAGCCTTCATTATTCAGTCACCATCATATGTCCAAGCTTCTCGTTCTCCAATGTGAAACAGTCTCCCTTTATTCTCTGATCTTCCAACAAGAAAAGCTTGCAGTGTGTCTCCATGAACTCATTCTGTCATCAGCAAACTGCCTATATTCTCAACTTCTTTGCTCAACATTCATTTTAAATTCTAGTTCTAACTGAAACCTTGCTTAAACCCCATCATAATACACACAAAGGACACCACAGTCCTGGTGAAATCCCAACCATTTTAAACCCAACTTTCCATCTATTTTACAACTGCACTCAGGCAGCTGAAGGGTGACTAAAGAAAAACCCCAAATCATGCTGGCTAGTGTCTCTTTATATTTAAGATGATAAATATCAAGTGGGTCTTCTTAACCATACTGCAGTTACCTGAACAATGTGTGCTCACTCTCTCTCCAAGACAACTAACTCTCATCTTCTCTCCAAACTTCCAGCACTCCTTCCCCAAATCTCACACTCATCTGCTGACTTTGCCTTTTATTCAACTGGGGGTAAAAAGCAACAACACACAAATGCTTCATATTCTTGCTATACAAGTCTATTAGCCTAAATTTGTATCCATATACTCTAGTTTCCTATCTACAACAGCAGAAGGAAACACCATGCTCCTGTCAAAGGCAACTCCTCTGACTTTCCTCTTTAAAGTCTCCACCTACACTGCCCTCCCTCTCCTCTGCCATGAATTTCTACTTCCTACTAAATCATTCTCATCATCGTAAAAACATGTCATTTCTTCCATCACACAAAAATAAAAACAAAATCTTTCCTAGGCCTCCCTGGCTTGTGCAGTTCTTTGCTCCTGTCTTTAGGAAAGATTCCATGTGGGGGTTTTACACTTGTCATCTTCACACCTCCATTTCCTATTCTCTCTTCAGGCCACTTGAGTCAATCATCCCCATTCTTCCATTGAAATCACTGCTGTCAAAATCACCAGTGACCTTGATCCTCATCTTATGTAACCTCTCAACATCATTTAATTTTAACTCCCTCTTTTAAAAACTTTTAAAATTGGAATTTAATTTATAGTCAACAAAATATACAGATCTTAAGTGTTCTGTTCATGAGATAATTATATATATCCATATAACAACATCCAAAACAAAAGACAATAATTCTATTACCCCAGAAAGTTCTCATGTGCCCCTTTCCAGTCAAACTCTTGTCTCCCAATCAGTTTCTTCTAACATATGGCATTATTTTTGTTTTACTGGATTTCCTATAAGTAGAATTGCACACTATGTATTTTTGTGTGGGCTTGCCTTTTGTTCAACCCAATATCTGTGTAACTCTTCCTGAGACACTTTTCTTTCTTTAGTTTCTAGGACATGATGATTTCCTGGTCTTCCTATCTCACTAGTTGCTCATCTTTTATTCTCCTTTGCTAGCTCCTTCTCTTCCTGACCACTAAATCATTTAGTACTCAGGGGCTCAGATCTGAAATATCGTTTTTCTCTCCCTACACTCACTCCCTAAATTATTTTTTTTTCCCTCCAGTTTCACAGTTTTTGAGAGAGAGAGAGAGCGTGCACATGAGTAGGGAATTGGGGGAAAAGGGCAAGGAAGAGAGGAGGGACTCTTAAGCAGGCTCCATACCCAGCATGGAGTCCGATGAAGTGCTCGATCTCACAACGCTGAGATTATGACCTGAGCCAAAATCAAGAGTCAGATGCTTAACCAACTGAGCCACCCAGGCACCCCTCCAGTTTCATAGTTTTAAATCTTTGATGTTAATTAACAATACCTAGCATCTTATTGCTAATACTGTGCTCTCTCCTGAGAGTGCAAGACTCATATATTTAAGTGCCTACTTGACATCTCCAACTGGATGTCTTAAAAGGCATCTCAAATTAACATTTCTAAAACAGAAGTCTTGAAGTTCCCTCTAAAATCTGCTACTCCTCCCTAAGTTGTACTATCTCACTGCAGGGTACCACCATTCATCCAGATGCTCAGGCAAAAACCTATGAATCATTGTTCATTCTCTTTTCTTCACACCCTCATCCAAAACAACCAGCAAGTTCTGTGGAATTATACCTTAAAAATATACCCTGAGTGCAAGCCATTCTCATTACCTTCGATACTACCTCAACTCCAGTTCAAGTCTATAAAAGATTTCTGAAGGATCTTCCTTCCACTTTGATTCTTCCTGCCCACCCCCAGCTCCTAGCAGTCTATTCTTCACCTATCAGCCACAGTAATATTTTAAAAATCATAGATGAAATCATGTGAATTCCCCTTTTAAAAACTCCAATGGTGGAGCACCAGTTAAGTGCCTGTCTCTTGATTTCAACTTAGGTCATGATCTCAGGGTCCTGGGAGCAAGCCCTACATTAGGCTCCATACTCAGCAGGGAGTCTGCAGGAGATTCTCTATCCCCCTCCTTCCATTCCTCCCCCACTCACATATATGTGTGTGCGTGCTCTCTCTCTCTCAAATAAATAAATAAATAAATAAATAAAACCCTCCAATGGCTTCCCATCCCATTTGCAATATAATTCAAATTCCTCACCATGGCCATTCAAATTAACCCTACTATAAAGGTTTGTTGTTGTTGTTTTATGTTAAGGATCTCAAGTAAGATTTTGTCTTTTGGATCTTCTTAAAAAGAAACATACCTATGTTTATTCAGCCCCCTGTTCTAAGGGCAAATAGGATACAAATATTGTCAGTAGGCCCTTCAGTTTTGAACATTAGAAATTTTACAAAACATACATATGAAATTATATTGACCTTTGGCGAGCTTACCCAAGATCAAGGGAATCCTGAGTCAAAGATACCTCAGAGACTTCTGCACTTCAGGTCACCCTACTCCCTTAATAATTAATGCTCTTTCCTCCTGGACTTACCCAATTATACCAAATTTTTAGAAAGCATGAGTTCAAATGAGGATTTGTATGGATGCTCCTTTATACTTCCAAGCAGGCTAATGTCTCTCTTTTCTTTGCACTCTTATAGCACTTGTAGCTTATCCGACACTCAGTGTTAAGTGTCACTGCGGTACAGTAGAAAGAGACAGGGCTTTGCAGTTAGAAGATCTGAGTTTGAAACTGGCTGTTTGACCTTGAACAAGCCTCATAAACTCTCATGCTCTGGTGTTCTCAATTATAAAATGAAGGTAATATAAACCTTATGTGTCATTCTGGACTCCTCTCTTTCGACCCACCATAAATTTTGTATATCGACCCATCATAAATTTTGTTGGCCTTCACATCAAAATATATCCAAAGCTGATCATTTTTTCACTTCTTTTACCACTACCACCTTGGATCAAGCCACTTATCTGAATTAAGTAAACTAGCTTCCTTGTTGGTAGTCCTGCTTCCACTTTTGTTCCCATGGAATCTGTTCTCAACAAAACAGCCTTTAAAATATAATTCAGAAAATACTTCTACTTCCAATCATGATAGAGTAACAAATAATGTAATTACCCTCTCATATAATAAACTAGACCAAAAAAATGAAACAATTTTCAGACCCTGGACAAATAGTAATCCAGGACAGTGATCATTAAGGGAAGGAGAACAATGAATACTGTATGCTGAAAAAAATAAATTAATTTTAAAAAAAAGAGAGAGAGAGAAGGGGAACAAACAACGTGAGTACTATGATTACCCAAGCTTACTATCTGAAAAAACTTCCCAGCAACAGTGCAGGGAGGAGGTACCTGCACAGAGCCTGGTAGTCTCCTTGAGTTGAAAAAGCTACCCAAGAAAAGGAGGTGAAAATTCCTCAGTGTACACATAGGGTCAGAAATAGTTTGTACTCTGAGCACTCAGAAGATGAAAATCTGGTTATTCATGGGACAGCAGAAAGAAAATATTAGTCCCAAATGCTACTCTGGTCCTACCTAACAAAGCTTAAGAGTAATCCTGAAAAAGATCAAACTATTTCCAAGTAACTTAACTGTATCTCAGTTAAGGCTCAAAAATATTCAAAGGAATAAAAATGACATATCTGATAAAGGGTTAGTACCCAAAATATATAAAGAACTCATAAAACCCAACACCCCAAAAAACAAATTACCCAGTTTAAAAATGGGCAGAGGGGGCGCCTGGGTGGCTCAGTGGGTTAAAGCCTTTGCCTTAGGCTCAGGTCATGATCTCAGGGTCCTGGGATCGGGCCCCACATCAGGCTCTCTGCTCAGCAGGAGGCCTGCTTCCTCCTCTCTCTCTGCCTGCCTCTCTGCCTACTTGTGATCACTGTCAAATAAATAAAATCTTTAAAAAAAAAAAAAGGGCAGAGGACACAAATAGACATTTTTCCAAAAAGACCTACAGATGGCCAACAAACACATGAAATGAAAAGATGTTCAACATCACTCATCATCAGGAAAATACAAATCAAAACCACAATGAGATACCACCTCACACCTGTCAGAATAGCTAAAATTAACAACACAAGAAACAACAGGTGTTGGTGAGGATACGGAGAAAGGAGAACCCTCACACTGTTTATTGGTAGGAATACAAACTGGTGCAGCCACTCTGGAAAACAGTATGGAGGTTCCTCAAAAAGTTAAAAATAGATCTACCCTGGGGGGCGCCTGGGTGGCTCAGTGGGTTAAGCCTCTGC
Organism: Mustela putorius furo; assembly: GCF_011764305.1. Classification (NCBI taxonomy): domain Eukaryota; kingdom Metazoa; phylum Chordata; class Mammalia; order Carnivora; family Mustelidae; genus Mustela; species Mustela putorius. The sequence goes on along the minus strand of NW_025422005.1, from coordinate 35,803,931 downwards.
CTTCAGCTCATGTCAAGGTCTCAGGATCCTGGGAGGGCTCTCTGCTCAGCAGGGAGCCTGCTTCCCTCTCTCTCTGCTGCCTCTCTGCCTACTCATGCGCGCTCTCTCTCTCTCTCTCTCTCTCTCTGTCAATAAATAAAATCTTAAAAAAAAAAAAAAAAAAGAACTACCTTGGGATCCAGCAATTGCTTTACTAAGTATTTACCCAAAGGATACAAAAATGCTGATTCAAAGGGATGCATGCTGATGTTTATAGCAGCACCATCAACAACAGCCAAAGTATGGAAAGAGCCCGAATGTCCACTGACAGATGAATGGATAAAGAAGAGGTGGTATATATGCACAATGGAATATTACTCAGCCATAAAAAACAATGAACTCTTGATATTTGAGATGCTGTGGATAGAGCTAAAGAGTATTATGCTAAGCAAATAAGTCAGTCAGAGAAGGACAAATACCACATGAGTATACTCATATGTGGGATTTAGAAACAAAACAAATGAACACAGACGGAAAAGGAAGAAAAAGAGATGATAACCAAGAAACAGACTCTTAACTATAGGGAACAAACTGATGGTTACTAGAGGGGAGGTGGGTGGTGGGGAGATGGGTTAAATATGTGATGGGGACTAAGGAGAGCACTTGTTGTGATGGGCACCAGATGTATACAAGTCTTGAATCACTAAATCCTACACCTAAAACTAATATTACTCTGTATGTTAATTAATTTAATTTAAAAAGGAATAAAAATATTCACATATAACAAATCCACACTGTTTCATATGTAATAAAAAATCACTAGGCATGGGAAAAAGCAGGCAAATAGGACCCATAATGAATGGGAAATCAATAGATGCAGAAATGATAGAGATGATAGAATTAACAGAACACTAAAATGGTTACTATAACTATATTCCATATTTTCAATAAGCTACAGGAAAGTATTGGCATGTGAAGGAGAGATTTATGAATATTCACGATATTTAAAAAACACAAATAACATTTCTAGAGAATAAGAATCTCAGATGAAAATTAAACTGGATGGCGTTAACAGAGATGAGGCACTGCAGAAGATCAGTGAACCCAGATATAGCAAGAGAAGCTAAGCAAAATGAAATAGAAAAGAAAATGTTTAAAACTGGAAACAGCAACAGCAAGCAGTGAGACAACTTCAAGCAGACTAAATGTGTAATTAGAGTCCCTAAAAGGAAGGGAGGGACCAAAAAAATATTTGAAGAACTAACTGCTAAAAAAATTTCCAAATTAATGATAACTATAAACTCACAGATCCAAGAAACTCAATGGACCCCAAGGACAAGAAACACGAAGAAAAGATTTTATTTATCTATCAGAGAGAGAGAGGGGGAGAGAGCAAGCACAGGCAGACAGAATGGCAGGCAGAGGCAGAGGGAGAAGCAGGCTCCCTGCTGAGCAAGGAGCCCAATGTGGGACTTGATTCCAGGGAAGGCAGCTGCTTAACCAACTGAGCCACCCGGGCGTCCCTCAGTGATAAAATTTTAATAGCACCACATATAAAGATTATCTAAACACAAAGAAGAACAAAGGTAACAATGACAATAGACTTCTCATTGGAAAAAGATGCAACCCAGAAGATAGAAAAGACATGTCTTAAAATACTGAACACCAAACTCAATACCAAGTGAAAATATCTCTCAAAAAGGCAGCCAAAATAATGACACAAAGAAAAGCTGAAATAATTCATTACCAACAGACCTGCATTAAGGCCTTCAGGCAAAAGGACATGATACCAGATAGAAATCTGGATCTACACAGAGTAAAGAAAAGCACCAGAAATGGTGAATATATGGGCAAATATAAATCTTGATTTTTATTTTTAAAATCACTTTAAAAGATAATTGAGTTTTAAAGGAAATATAATAATTTGCTGTGGACTTTACAAGCCTATGTAGATATAAAATGGGGGACAGCCACAGCACAAAGCTTTGGAGAGAAGAATGGAAGTACAACACTGTGAGGCTCTTACATTAAATGTGAAGTGATATAGTATTCCTTGAAGGTAAACCGTAATGAGTTAAAATTTTATACTATACAAGCTAATGCAGCTACTAAAAAAAAGGTATAGTTAATAAGCCAACAAAGGAAATAAAATGGAACCATAAAACATACACAATCCAAAAAAAAGGCAAAAAAAAAGAGGAAAGGGAAAACAAGTACAGATGGGCAAAACAGAAAACAAATAGTAAGATAACAGATTTAAGCCAATTACACCAATAATCACATAAAATATAAATGTTCTCAAAACATAATCAAATTACAGCAGAGACTTTCAGATTGAACAAAATAGCAGAGCCAAACTATATGCTGTTTATTATTTGTGACAGCCAGAAACTAGAGACCACCTCAAATATCTACCGACATGAACGATCAGTCATAATATATCTATACACTGGACAACTACTCTGTAATAAAAAGGAATGAAATACTAAGTCAAACAATGGATGAACTGCAAAATAATTATGATGAAAGCAAGAAGCCAGACATAAAAGAGTACACACTGAATGATTCCATTTATATTAAATTTAAGAAAATGCTCACTAACCTACAGTGATAGCAGATTAGTGGTTGCCTGACCAGAGGCAGGAGAGGGATCATACAGAGGCATGAGGAAATTTGGGGGACTTCTAGATATGTTTATCTTGACTGTCATGATGGTTTCACAGATGCATGCATATATCAAAACCCATCAAATTTTATGTTTTAAACATGTACAATCTATTATGCTTCAATCATACTTCAATAAAAACAATAAAAAATATTTTTTTAATGTAAGTAATATCAAAGTCACTCTTCTGCTTAAAATTCTCCCTGTCTACAACAAAAACTAAGGATGTACTGCATGATGACTAACATAATAAAAAAATAATTTAAAAAGGAAATGTAAAATTTTGAAAAAAAAAAATAAATAAAATTCTCCCTGTCTCACTGAGAATGAAAGTCAAAATTCTTACAGTGGCCTACAAGGCTTTACATGGTCTGAATTACATTTCCTCTTTCCCTCTTACTCTACTCCAGATACATGGGCTTCCTTCCTTCTCTTAGAGTAGGCCCAGCATGCCACTGCCTCAGAGCCTTTACAAATGGTATTTCCTTTGCTCTGTTTGCCCAGATAGCCTCACGGTTTGCTCCCGCACCTCCTTAAGGTTTTTGTTCAAGTGCGGTCTTCTCCATGAATTTGCTCCTAATCATGCTATTTAAAATGTAACTCCCCCCACAAAACTCCCTGGCTTACTTCCCCATGTATTTTTCTCAAGAGAACTTATCACTATCTAACATACTACATATTTTGCAAATTCATTTTGTTTGATGTCTCTCTTCCCATTAAAATCTAAGCTCCATGAGGCCAGAAGCCTGTGCATGCTTTGCTTACTGCTGTATTCCTTAGTTCCTAGAATACTGCCTGGCACATGAAAGGCTCTCAAAAAATATTTGTTAAAGGAATGAATGAATGGATAAATGGATTTGTCATAAGGATTAAATTAAGAGAGGATACCTGTATACCTGTAAGGTATATCAAACCATTGTGTTTAAACTCCTTGTATAAGAAAATGAAGATCTCTTGACACCACAGGAACAGATAATTGATCCTAATTTCATTTGCCATGATCTTATTTAAAAATTTAAAACAAAATCCAAAACGCTGAAGATCGTATTTCCAGGTCACATGCCTTTTTATGAAGGTACACATAATCTCAACTGGCAAATCTGCAACAGCTGCCAGGGGAAAAAAAGGTCAGACACCCTGGTACAGACACCATGACTCAGCAAGGAACTGACTAATTTTTCCATTTCAACAGACTCTGGCCATTTCCCCTGTATCCTAGAAGATAAAGATCAGGTCTTAATTCCTTCATCCCACTAAGATCAAAGTACTGGATGTTTACAGAGTCAGCCACATTAACTCTCAGCTGACCGGAGGAAACCTAGAAGTCCTCTGAGCTGATTCTCTGATGCCTGTTGCAAGAACTGGGTTAAATCAGACTGCTGATTAATACCATCCCAGTCACTTGGTCACTTGGAGCAAGACCTGGCATTTCACTTTCCTATATGCTTCGCCATAGTCATCTCGGTGGATAGTGGCAGCAACGACTAAAGCACCCTGTGCAATCTCTGTGATACTGTCACATTGTGGCCGTATTTAGAGAAATCCCAGCCTTCAAAAATGCTTCTTTCCATCAACTAGCAGGTATGCAAATCTGCCCCTGCTCCCTCCCTGCAGGAGCTGCTGTAAACTCATTTAGCAGGTCTCCTTCCCAGTCTGAAGCAATACCTCTCCAATCTGCAAATCCCTCAAGTCCAGCTGCTCTGAGAAACTTGAGAACTCAGTACTTGGCTAACAAGTGGCTACTTCCCTTCAAAATTCAGTGAGGAAAAAACCACTTCTGGTTCATTAAGAGTGATCAATAAAATACAGAAGAAACTGGGATCACTTAAGATCAAGGACTTTCAAATGTTATTTCAGAGTAACAACCATGACAATGTCCCTGTGAAGACTAAGAAGCTAGACTTCAAATTCATTCTTTGAGGTTAGCATTACAGATACCAAAACTAGGTAAACACTCTCTCAAATAAATAAAATAAAACACTACAAAAAAAGAAAGCTACAGGCCAATATCTCTAATGAACACAGATGCAAAAATTCTCAACAAAATATTAGCTAAACAAATACAACAATATATTTTAAAAATCCACCCATCACAATCAAGTGGGATTTATTCCTGGGATAGAAGGGTGAGTGAATATTTGCAAACCAATCAATGGTTATCACTTCAATAAGAGAAAGGACAAAAGTCACATAATCATTTCAATAAATGCAGAAAAGGCATTTTTGTCAGTACAATTTCCATTCATGAAAAAAACCTCAACAAAGTAGGTTTAGAGGGAATATACCTCAACATAATAAAGGCCATATATGAAAACCCACAGACAAACAGCATACTCAATGGGGAGAAACAGAGCTTTCCCCCTAAGGTCACGAAGAAGACAAGGATGTGCACTCTCACCACTTTTACTCAACATAGTACTGGAAGTCCTAGCCACAGCAATCAGACAAGAAATAAAAGGCACCCAAATTGGTAAGGAAAAAGTAAAACTTTCACTATTTGCAGATGACATGACACTGTATACAGAAAACCTGAAATACTCCACCAAAAAACTGCTAGAATGGATAAATGAATTCAGTAAAGTCACAGGATATAAAAATCAATATACAGAAATCTATTGCCTTTCTAGACATCAATGATGAAGTAGCAGAAAGAGAAATTAAGAAAATAACCCCATTTGAATTGCCAAATTCCAAAAAGAATAAAATACCTAGGAATGAATGTAATAAAGGAGGTGAAGGACCTGTATTCTAAAAACCATAAAACACTGATGAAAGAAATTGAAGATGACACAAACAAATATAAAGAAATTACATTCTCAAGTTGGGAGAAAATACTGATAAAGTGTTGATACTACCAAAAGCAATCTACAGATTTAATGCAACAGGGGCACCCAGCTATCTCAGTCAGAGCACGTGACTCTTTGTCTCGGGGCTTCGAGTTAGAGCCCCAAGTTGGGTATGGAGATTACTTTAAAAATATAAAATCTTAGGGGCACCTGGGTAGCTCAGCTGGTTAAGTGTCTGTCTTCAGCTCAGGTCATCCAGGGTCCTGGGATGGAGCCCTGGGTTGGGTCCAGCTCCCTGCTCAGGGAGGAGTCTGCTTTTCTACCGGTCCTTGTCCCTGCTCATGCTCACGCTCTCTCTGTTTCTCTCTCTCAAATAAAGTAAAATCTTAAAAACAATTTTTTTTTAATTAAAAAAAAATTTTAAATAAAATCTAAAAAACAAAACTAAACAAAACAAAACAGCATTTTTCATAGAACTAGAAGAAATAATCTGAAAATTTGTGTGGAAACACATGCAAAAAAGACCCTGAATAGCCAAAGCAATCATGAAAAAGAGGAACAAAACTGCAGGTACCACAATCCCAGATTTCAAGATATAATACAAAGCTGTAGTAATCCTAACAGTATAGTACTAGCACAAAAATAGACACATAGATCAATGGAACAGAATAGAGAGCCCAAAAATAGACCCTCAACTCTATGGTCAACTAATCTTCGACAAAGTAGGAAAGAATGTCCAATGGAAAAAAGACAGCCTCTTCAATAAATGGTGCTGGGAAAATTGGACAGCCACATGCAGAAAAATGAAATTGGACCTTTTCCTTACACCATACACGAAAATAGACTCAAAATGGATGAAAGACCTCAATGTGAGAAAGTAATCCACCAAAATCCTTGAGGAGAACACAGGCAGCAACCTCTTCGACCTCAGCCACAGCAACATCTTCCTAGGAACATCACCAAAGGCAAGGGAAGCAAGGGCAAAAATGAACTATTGGGATTTTATCAAGATCAAAAGTATTTGCACAGCAAAGGAAACAGTTAACAAAACCGAAAGACAACTGACAGAATGGGAGAAGATATTTGCAAACAACATATCAGATAAAGGGCTAGTGTCCAAAATCTATAAAGAACTTAGCAAACTCAACACCCAAAGAACAAATAATCCAATCAAGAAATGGGCAGAGGACATGAACATACATTTCTGCAAAGAAGACATCCAGATGGCCAAGAGACACATGAAAAAGTGCTCCATATCACTCGGCATCAGGGAAATACAAATTAAAACCACAATGCGATATCACCTCACACCAGTCAGAATGGCTAAAATTATCAAGTCAGGAAATGACTGATGCTGGCGAGGATACGGAGAGAGGGGAACCCTCCTACACTGTTGGTGGGAATGCAAGCTGGTGCAACCACTCTGGAAAACAGCATGGAGGTTCCTCAAAATGTTGAAAATAGAACTACCCTATGACCCAGCAACTGCACTACTGGGTATTTACCTTAAAGATACAAATGTAGTGATCCGAAGGGGCACATGCACCCAAATGTTTATTAGCAGCAATGTCCACAAAAGCCAAACTATGGAAAGAACCTAGATGTCCATCAACAGATGAATGGATCAAGAAGATGTGGTATATATACACAACGGAATACTATGCAGCCATCAAAAGAAATGAAATCTTGCCCTTTGCGACGACGTGGATGGAACTAGAGGGTATCATGCTTAGCGAAATAAGTCAAGCAGAGAAAGACAACTATCATATGATCTCCCTGATATGAGGATGTGGAGATGCAACAGTGGGGGTTAAGGGGGTAGGAGAAGAATAAATAAAACAAGATGGGATTGGGAGGGAGACAAACCATAAGTGACTCTTAATCCCAAAAAAACAAACTGAGGGTTGCTGGGGGTTGGGGGAAGGGGGGTTGGTTTATGGACATTGGGGAGGGTATGTGCTATGGTGAGTGCTGTGAAGTGTGTAAACCTGGTGATTCACATACCTGTACCCCGGGAGATAAAAATATATTATATGTTTATAAAAAATAAAAAATTATTAAAAAATAGACACATAGAGGGCATGGAACACAATAGAGAGCCCAGAAATAGACCCATGATTATATGGCAAATTAGTCTTTAACAAAGAAGCAAGATTATGCAATGGGAAAAAGTCTCTTCAACAAATGGTATTGGGAAAACTAGACAGCTACATAAAAAAGAAAGAACCTGGACCACTCTCTTACACCATACACAAAAATAAACTCAAAATGGATTAATCATTTGATCATTTGTTCATCCCAGTAAATGGGAGAACTGAAACCATAAATATCTTGGAAGAGAGCATAGGTATTACTCTGACATCAGCTATGGCCACATTTTTCTAGACACGTCTCCTGAGGAAAGGGAAACAAAAGCCCCCGCCCCCAACAAAACCCTAAGGGTACTACAAAAAACAAAAAAACAAAAAAACAAAAAAAAACCTTCTGCACAGCAAAGGAAACCATTAACAAAACTAAAAGACAATATATTATTTGCAAATAATATATGCACTAGGGGGCTAATATCCAAAATATATATAGAACTAATACAACTCAAAAACACAAATATATACAGTTTAAAAATGGGCAGAAGACATAAACAGACTTTCTCCAAAGAAGACATACAGATGGCCAACAGACACATGAAAAGTTGTTCAACATCACTCAACATTAGGGAAATGCAAATCGGAACTACAATATTGCCTCGCACCTGTCAGAATGACTAAATCAAAAACACAAGAAACAACAAGTGTTGGTGAGGATGTGGAGAAAAAGGAACACTCATTCACTATTGGTGGGAATGCAAACTGGTGCAGCCACTGTGGAAAACAGTATGGAGGTTCCTTGAAAAATCAAAAATAGAATTACTATATGATCTAATAATTCCACTACTGGGTATCTACCCAGAGAGTACAAAAACACTAATTCGAAAAGCTACAGGTATCTCTAAGTTTATTGCAGCATTATTTACAATAGCCAATATATGAAAACAACCCAAGTGTCCATCAATAGATGAATGGATAAAGAAGATGTGGTATATATATGCAATGGAGTATTACTCGGCCATCAAAAAGAAGGAAATCTTGCCACTTGCAACAGTATGGATGGGCCTATAGGGTAAAATCCTAAGTGAAATAGAGAAAGACAAATGACAGATGATTTCACTCATATGAAACAGAACAACTGAACTTTAAGAAACAGAACAACTGAACAAATAACAAAAGAGACCAGAGAAACCAGAATCTTAACTATAAAGAACAAGCTGATGATTACCAGAGCAGAGGAGAGTGGTGGGATGGATGAAATAGCTGAAGAGGATTAAGAGTATACTTTATCAGCATTAAGCATGGAGTAATAGAATTGTTGAATCACTGTTTCAATAGCTTTCTAACTATTCTCCCTTGTTTACTCTTGTCTTCTCAACACAAGTAATCATAATCATCTTTTAAAAACACAAATCAGATTATTTTACTATGCCCAAAACCTTCCAAAGCAGAATTTAACATAAAAGCTATTAGCTACACCAGTCATTGCACTAATTCTTCTACCTGAAATGCCCTTTCCTCAGTAATACAATGGCAAAAAACCCCTTACCTCTTTCAAGACCTTACTAAAATGTGACTTACCCATTTCCCTGTATGATACTGCGACCTGTTCTCCTGTAATCTCCCTTACTCTATCTTTCTTTTTCTTTTCTCTTTTCCTTCATTTCTCTCTCTCTCTCTCTCTCTTTTTGATGGAAGCCCTTCTTGGATTAACCAAGTATTTTTTAACCCCTCCTTCATTGATTTGGAAATTATACACTGTTTTATATTTTTAAGTTATTATTATTAAAGTTTTTTTTAAAGATATTATTTATTTATTTGACAGACAGATCACAAGTAGGCAGAGAGGCAGGCAGAGAGAGACAGGAGGAGAAAGCAGGCTCCCTGCTGAGCAGAGAGCCCGATGCGGGACTCCATCCCAGGACTCTGAGATCATGACCTGAGCCGAAGGCAGCGGCTTAACCCACTGAGCCACCCAGGCGCCCCTATTATTAAAGTTTTAATAAGTACTCCTATCTTAATAAAGTCTAAGATTAGCTAGCATCTCAATCCTTCCAAACAAAATTAAAAGATCTTAACTCCAATTCTCCCCCATCCCCTTTCAACTTATATGTTATTTGGTCCAGTATTTCAGGTCTAGTTTGCTGTTATATTGCCAAATTAATAATTATTACTGTTCTATGCAAGAATTGCTTGCTTAAATTTACTCATAGATTTTACAATTCCTTTGCTCAGCATTTCCTCTTGGATCTCACATCTTTCTTCTTTTCTTAGCAATGATTTCAGTCAGAATTTGATAGTGATAAAAAACTTCTCGATTTTGATGTTTGCCTGAAAGTGTTTTTATTTTGCTCAATAACTTCCAAGGAAAATTAAGTAGGTATAGAATCTTACAATCTCTTACTGAGAGTGACTTTTTTCACAGTATCTTAAAGATATTATCCCATTGTTTTATGGCTCCTGTTATTGATGTTAAGAAGCTTGTTTTTAGGATTATTACTCCTTCGTAGTTAATTTTTCTTTTTTCTCTAGTTCTTTTTTTTTTTTAACTGCTAGCTTTGTTTTTTAGATATAATTCACATAACATAGAATTCACCTTTTTAAAATATGTAATTCAGGGTTTTTTAGTATACATGCAAAGCTGTGCGACCATCACCACTAACTCCAGAACGCTTTCATTACCCCCAAAAGAACTCCTGTAACCATAAATAGTCACTCCCATCCTCCCTTCCTCCCCCACCTCCCTTACCAGGCAACCACCAATGTACTTTCTATCTCTATGGATTCAGCTATTCTGGATATTTCATAGAAACGGAATAATACATTAGGTGGTCTTTTGTGTCTGGTTTCTTTCAGTTAGCATCAATGTTGTCCAGATTCACCCACATTGCAGCTTTTATCAGTACTTCATTTCTTTTTATGCCTAAATTATATTCCATTGAGTAAATACGCCACATTTTATTTATCTATTCATAAATTGATGGACACTTGGGTTGTTTCTATTTTAGGGCTATTTTAAATAATATTGCTATGAACATTTGTGTATTTGTGTGTATATCTGTTTCCAATTCTCTTGGGTGGACTTCCTTACTGAATTCATTTGTTAGAGTTCTTTTAGCTTTTGTGGATTCTTGAGGGTTTTCTAGCTCCTTTGAAGCCTCTGTTTTTATGGTTCTGCAATTTTACTGCAATGTATCTAGATGGAGATTTATTTCTGCTTATTGTACATCATGATGTTATTTTATTTCTAATCAGTTTTGGAAGGTCTCAATCATTACCTCTATAAATATTGTTTTTCCCCCCATTTCTCTGTATTCTGTTGGACATTCTTATTTTATCTTCCATACTTCTTACCTCCCATTCATTCTTTGTATCTTTCCATCTCTGTGCTGCACTCTAGATAAAATTTTACTAACTTTGTCTGCAGCTTTACTACGTAACCTGTTAATTTTTCAAATTTAATGACACAACATATTTAATTTCTTGAATTCTAATTTACGTTTTCCCCAAATATGCCTGGTCTTTTTTACTAAATATGTCTTGGAGTGGAAAACCATTTACTGTACTAATGGACATCAAAAGTAAGCTGGGGTGGCAATCCTTATACAGACAAATTAGATTTTAAAACAAAGACGATAGTAAGAGATGAGGAAGGACACTATACCATACTTAAAGGGTCTATCCAACAAGCAGATCTAACAATTGTAAATATTTATGCCCCTAACATGGGAGCAGCCAATTAATAACAAAATCAAAGAAACACATCCACAATTATACAATATAATAGTAGGGAATAGTAGTAGTAGTAGTAGTAGTAGTAGTAGTAGTAACTGAAATGGACAGATCATCTAAGCAAAAGATCAACAAGGAAATAAGGACTTTACTAAATAAGTCTTTTTTCTCTTGTGTCTTTTATATTTTTATTCATTTTAAATATACTTATTTCATAATCTTTATTCATAATGTTACTTTCTGAAGTTCTTAGGCTTATTCTTTCTTTTTTTTCTATTGAATCTCATTTGTGGTAGATTGTTTCCTTGTATGATCTATAATTTTATACTGTGAAATCACCTTCAGTACAGCTTTATTTATGGGAACCTTGCACTACCTGATTTCAGAGTGAGTCATTTAAATGAAATTTTTAGTTTCTTTCTGACAGATTTGTCAAGGTTATTACCAACTCAGAATTAGTTCTTAGACCACATATACATTTATAAACTCGAGGCCCCAAATTCAGTTAAATAAAAGCCTACAGTTTATTTTCAAGGAGAACTTTTTATTATTAAGAGCCCTATTTAAAACCGAGATGAGACTAAAGAACTTTTCATCTCTCCATGCCAGTGGTAAACTATTTTCCTAGTCCGCTGAGGATAAAGTCCTCCGAGGGTCCTAATTATATATGGGATATCAATTGTGTATTACCTTAGAGTTTCCCTATCCAAAACAAGTTCAAGGCCTATCCTCTTTCCCCTAAAGGATATCAAGACTAACACAAAGGATATCAAGACTAATACACTTCCTCTTTAGCCCACTTTTTTTTAGAAGTTCCACAATGGTTCCCACTGTACTATTTTCTTAGATTTGGGTCCCTTGGCATTTTCCTTATAGTCTACTGAATTTAGCTACACATTTAAAGCAATAATAGTGGGGCGCCTGGGTGGCTCAGTGGGTTAAAGCCTCTGCCTTCAACTCAGGTCATGATCTCAGGGTCATGGGATGGAGCCCCGCATTGGGTTCTCTGCTCAGTGGGGAGCCTGCTTCCTCCTCTCTGCCTGCTTGTGAACTGTCAAATAAATAAAAAAAAAATCTTAAAAAAAAAAAAGGCAATAATCATAATAGCTGATATTTATTAAGTGCTAACTGGGCACCATTTAAGGCATTACATGTAGCATCTCATACCCTATGAAGCAGGTACTAATAGTATTCCCCTTATACAGGCAAGGAACTATGAGGCAGACAGAGGCTCAGTAGTTAATCTTAAATCACAATAAGGTACTAAAATTTTTTGAAAATTGAATGTAATTTACATCTCGTTGCTCTAGGACTTTCTCAATGTGAAATTGCTTCTTGGTATTTTGGCTAAGATCATGTGTAGGACTTTCTTAATGTGGATCTCTACTCTAAAGATGATTCAGAAGGCATGTGTCCACAAAAACAAGGATATGATTCAGCTTGTAGCAGTTTTTAACAGGCAAACTTAAAACAGCAACATCACCCTGCAACAATAATATCTTAGAGTGAAAGAAATAAACATAGGTCTAAAGCTCAAATGTCAATGTCCAAGGTAACTTCACATGGATTTAAAAGATCCAGAATGTTTGGAATGAATCAACAGTTATAAAGTAAAAAACCTGAGGAGAGGGGGAAAAACTGGCCAAATGTAAACCGTGCAACACTCTCCCCTGTCAACTGTATGACATGGTGGGAAGGTTCCCTAACATGGCGACAGCAACATGTCCCCACCTCCCCTCAGTAAATGTACCCACCATCTAGAGACCAGATAATTCTGTCATTGGTGACTGTAGCTGATGTTCACATTCCCAGCGTTCTTCTTCTTCTTCCTTTTTTTTTTTTTAAGATTTTTTTTTTTTGAGAGAGAGAGAAAGAGCAAGCACAAGCATGAGAGAGAGGGAGAAGCAGACTTCCCACTGAGCAGGGAGCCTGATGTGGGGCTCAATCCCAGGACCTTGGGATCATGACCTGAGCCAAAGGCAGATGCTTAACTGACTGAGCCACCCAGGCACCCCACATTCCCAGGATTCTAAGTGAATAAACTTGGCCATAGAGATGGGAAAGAAATTCAAAAGCCCAAGAGTGGTCACTGCTTCAGAATTTATGTATTCTAAGCATGTCTGTGTCAGGGCCCAGAACTTATACACAGTTATTATTACTTAGATAAATAATGAATGGGAGAGAATGGTCCTGTCATACATTTTTAAAGCTGTACATCACTTGGTAGTCAAAGCAAAGTGGCCAGTGAGACTAATGATTTTTTTTAAAGATTTTATTCATTTACTAGGAGAGAGAGAAATCACAAGCAGGGGAGCAGAAGGCAGAGGGAGAAGCAGGCTCTGCATTGAGCAAGGAGCCTGATGTGGGACTTGATCCTAGGACCCCAGGATCATGACCTGAGCTGAAGGCAGATGCCCAACTGACTGAGCCACACAGGCTCCTGAGACTAAAGATTTTTTCCTTGAGTGAAGTATACTTCCACTAAAGAGGTCCTCCACAAATACAGGACCTGGTAAAATGAAATAGTATAAAGCTATTCCTCATTACATAGTGTCTAAGAAGTTGTGGTAAATTTGGTTTGTCTTTAGTGATTCCCATGGTTTCTGCATTTCTTTGGAAATTCCAAATTATGAGCTTACTCCCACGTTACATTTCCAGACCAGCTACTTTGAGAGCTATTAGTTAAAGCGAAACACAAAAATGTCCTGAAGAGGTGCCTGGCTGGCCCAGTCAGAAGGGCATGCCACTCTTGATTTCAGGGTCATGAGTTTGAATCCCACGTTGGGTGTAGAGATTACCTAAATAAATAAATAAACGTAAAAAGGTCTTATAATGACTCCATATGTTATTCCAACACCCAGATTAAACCCTGCATTAGCGACAGCCCTTCTTTTCTGCCCCCTTCCTCAATAAATAGCCCAGCTGTCTGGCCTGTGCCCAAATTTCCATAATAGAGAAGATTAAAGCAAAGTTCTGTTTCTAGGAAGCAGCAATACATACAGAGGCTACTTTAAGGACAAGGTCCCCACTTTCAATAGCCAAAATTCTATCACAGTGGTTATTAGTGACAGTTAATCACAAGGTTCTACACCAGGCACACAAAGGACTAAAAAATGTGCATATATAATCAATCCTTTGCCTTCAGAGACCCAAGAAAGAAGAAACCTAGATAGGTCACGGAAGAGAACTCAAGCAACATAAGCTGACACAGTTTCCCTTTAAGAATCTGGGTGTCAAATGGCCAAAAGACACATGAAAAAGTGCTCGACATCACTCAGTATCAGGGAAATACAAATCAGAACCACAGTGAGATATCACCTCATACCAGTCAGAATGGCTTAAAAATAACAAGTCAGGAAAGGACAAATGTTGGTAAGGATGCAGAGAAAGAGGAACCCTCCTACACTGTTGGTGGGAATGCAAGCTGGTGCAGCCACTCTGGAAAACAGCATGGAGGTTCCTCAAAAAGTTGAAAATAGAGGTACTATCCTAGAGCCCAGCAAATGCTCTTCTGGGTATTTACCCTAAAGATACAAATGTAGTGATCTGAAGCGGTACATGCAACTGAATGTTTATAGCATCAATGTCCACAATAGCCAAACTATGGAAAGAACCTAGATGTCCATCAACAGATGAATGGATAAAGAAGATGTGGTGTATATATACAATGGAATACTAGGCAGCCATCAAACCCCCCAAATCTTGCCATTTGCAACAACATGGATGGAACAAGAGGGTATTATGCTGAGCAAAATGAGTCAGGTGGAGAAAGACAATTATCATATGATCTCTCTGATATGAGGAATCTGAGAGGCAGGGCAAGAGTTCATGGGGGGTACGGAGGGAAAAAATGAAACAAGATGGGATCAATAGGGAGACAAACCATAAGAAACTTAATCTCAGGAAACAAACTGAGGGTTGCTCGGGGGGGTCAGGAAAGAGGGAAACGGTGGCTGGGTTATGGACATTGGGGAGGGTATGTGCTCTGGTGAGTGCTGTGAATTGTGTAAGACGTGATTCACAGATCTGTATCCCTGAAGGAAATAATACATTATATGTTAATTTTTAAAAAAAGAATCTAGGTATCCATGCTCCACAAAAATGAAAGATTAAACTAAGAAAAAGGCAGAAGGTCTAGGGAACTCAGAACCAACAACAGAGAGAGGTACTGGGAATACCATGACAAAAACTATGCCAGAGTACTGGAGAGTAATCAGTCTCGAGTGGAACAGAAGATGAGAGGGTTCTAGGAGTAATGCTGGGGTGATTAGATCATCTGATGTAACATACTGAGAAGCACTTTGCAGCTTAGATGGAAATTTCTGTTATGGATAAATGAATTCTTATGCTAAGAAAGTCAGTCAACAAAATCAATGATGGGAAGATGAATTTCTTTGGGTCAAAATTTAACTACTAGAGATGTCTGGTTGGCTCAGTCAGTTAAGCATCCAACTCTCAATTTTGGTTCAGGTTATGATCTCACAGTTTTTAGATGAGCTCCATGCTGGGCATGAAACCTGCTTAAGATTCTCTCCTTCTCTCCCTGCCCTACTCACGCCCGCTCTCTCAAAAAGAAGGAAAGAAAGAAGGAAGGAAGAACTCTAAGAAAGACTTCCAAATACAGAACACTTTACCTTATCAGAAAAGAAATGAATAACATTTTAAAAATAAAAATGAAACAAAACTAGCAATAATAAGAATAAATACAGAAGAGAATTTAATTAGCTATTTTATAAGTCAAAATTACAGATATTGAAAGGATAAGTAGATAAAGAAAATGTGGTATAATAGATTATTATTCATCCATAAGAAGAAAGAAATATTGCCATGTGCAACAAAATGGATGCATCTCAAGGGCATTATACTAAGTGAAATAAGCCAGAAAGAAATAGATAAATACTGGGGCGCCTGGGTGGCTCAGTGAGTTAAAGCCTCTGCCTTTGGCTTGGGTCATGATCTCAGGGTCCTGGGATCAAGCCCCACATCAAGCTCTCTGCTGAGGAGGGAGCCTGCTTCCCCCACTCTCTGTGCCTGCCTCTCTGCCTACTTGTGATCTCTCTGTCAAATAAGTAAATAAATAACCTTTAAAGAAAGAAAGAAAGGAAGGAAGGAATAGATAAACACCATTATGATCTCACCTATATGTGGAATCTAAAACAAACTTAGCCTATGGATCTAGAGAACAGACTGCAGTTGCCTGAGGTGAGGGATGGGGAAACAGCAAAATAGGTGGAGGGAGTAAAAGGATACAAATTTCCAGTTATAAAATGAATGTCATAGAAATTTAATGCACAGCATGGTGAATACAGTAATAATACTGTATTGCATATTTGAAAATAGCTAAAAGACGGGATCTTGTAAGTTTGCAACACGGGGGGGCCTGGATAGCTCAGTCAGTTGAGCATCCAGCTCTTGATTTTGGCTCAGGTCATGATTTCAGGTTGTGAGATAGAGCCCTGTGTTGGGCTACACACACAGTGTAGAGTTTACTTGAGATTCTCTCTCTCCCCCTCTCCCTCTGCTCCTGCCCCTACTCCATCTTTCTCCCTTGCTCTATATTAATTCATTAATTAATTTTTTTAAAAAGTTCTCATCACAAGGAAAAAAATTTGTAGCTGTGTATGGTGATGGATGTTAACTGGACATACTGTAGTAATCACTCACAATATATATAAATATCAAATCATTATGTTGTAAGAAACTAATATAATGTCAATTATACCTCAATTTTAAAAACTGTTAAAACTCAACAGATGAGGTAAACTCTGAGGTAAAATAATCAAAAAGAGAATTAGTGAAAGACGGTACTAAGGAACCTACTCAAAGACACACTGAATTAATGGTTACAGCAGTTATTTCCTGAATAAACTCCCTTATTTGGGACCATAATGCAGAGGCCCAAGGACAGAGTTACAGTTAGAGAAAAAAAATTGCAGTGTAATGAGTTTCTTTATGAACCACAAACACTTCCATATAGTATAGCTCACTGCCTTGATCCTTCCTCTACGTGAACTTCTTACAAACATTTAGACTAGGAAGAATCTACCTCTTTTAAAAATAATTAGTAATCCAAATAGGACCAGAACAAAATCCATGCAAAGATACTATAAAAAATTAATGTCCAGAAAATATAAAGAACTCCTATAACTCAACAACAACAAACACCAGATTTTAAAATGACCAAAGGACTTGAAAAGATGTTTCTCCTAAGATATACGTATGCTCAACAACACATAAAAAGCTGTTCCACATCACCAATCATTAGGGAAACACAAATCAAAACCACAATAAGCTACCACTACACACCCACTAACTGGCTATAATCAATAAGGCAGAATATCTAGTGTTGGAAAAGAGGTAGAAAAACAATCCATCAAATATTGCTGGTGGGAATATAAAATGATACACAACAGTTTGGAGGTTTTTAAACAGTATAAACTTACCATACAACATAATTTCATTCCCAGGATCTGCCCAAGAAAAATGGAAACATACGTCCACACAATGACATGTATGCAAACATTCACAGCAACATCTATGCCTAACAGTCCTAAACTGGAACCAGTCCAAATGTCCATCAACTGGTGAATGGATTAACGAAATATGGTTTATGCACACACAGTCAGCAATAAAAAGGAATAAACCTCAAAAACATTACACTAAAAGAAGCCAGAAACAACAACAAAAAACCCTACAAAATATATGATTCCATTTATATGAAATGTTCAGAAACAGCACATTTATACAGTCAAAATCAGAGCAGTGGTTGCCTAAGACGTTGCCTGGGAGAAAATAGGGCAATGGTGTAATGGGCAAAAGGAAACTCTTTGGGTTATGAAAATATTTTAAATTTAGATAAAAACCACCAGATAACTTAGAATTGAATTTTATAGTATGTAAATGATATCTCAGTACACCTAATCTTAAAAAACTATACAGGCATCTAAGGCTGCATCTAATGTATGTAGTGGACTTAAAAATCCTCCCTCCTCCTCTTCCTTCCCAAATAATTCAGTCTAGAAGCCATTAGATGATGACGACGATGGCCAACTGGTTGCGGGAAGGCTCCCACACATGCCTGGTATGTGTATACATTCCTTGGAACAATGAACCCAAATATCAGCAACCGTGCCTATCATTCATAGTGTGGTTTTTAAATCCCATTCTCCACTAAAAGGAATCTGCATTCCTTGAAGAAAGGGCTAATATAAGGGCCAGGGTACGGAGTATAAAATAAGCCAGACAGGAATGTCTTACAGGGCCAGAAAGAATGGTGGGGATGTGTACCAAAAAAAAAAAAAAAAAAAAAAAAAAAAAAAGCCAGCATGAAGAGACTCTCCTTGACCTTATATGGTACAATTTGAACATCAAAATATATAATGTTATTAATAGATTATAACCCATTAAATAAGGGCACAAACTGTGGCTCAGGTGATTAAGAATCCGACTCTTGGTTTCGGCTCAGGTCATGATCTTGCAGTCATGGGATTGAGTCCTCCATCCATCTCTGCACTCAGTATGAAGTCTGCTTTAGATTCTTTCTCCCTCTGCCCTTCCCCACTTGTGGTCTCTCTCTAATAAATAAATATATTTTTAAAATGGACTATAACCCATTAAACAAAATAAGAACCCCCTGAATCCATGCTGATACAAGAGAAAAAATGAACAGGGAGAAGAGAAACCATCCCATTAATAATGCAATGCCAACTGATGAATGCAGAAAGAATGAAGGAATTTGAAAAATACCATTTGACAACCAGCAGAGTAACAATTCAGCCAAGAAACATCAATGGAAGCTAAAAATAGTGGGTTAGAATTTGATGAGAAATGGGGTTGTTCCATAATTTCATTAAAAGTCACATAAATTTTCCTCAAAATACTTACTAATTAGAGAGGCCTAAAAAAAAAAAAGTAACTTTACAGCAGACACATCTAGCACATCAAGTGGTCAAGGTTAATACCAGGGTAATGAGATAAAATGAAAGTCTGTATCACCGATAGGATGCAACAAGAACAACATACCACCCTTTTTTATGCTAAACATGCTGAAGGGTACCAGAATTTGCCACCCCAAAATACGCTATTTTGGTAAAAGCATTATTTTAAGCCAAAGACAAATGAAAATCAACAGATCCGGAAAGAGTTCTCCACCCTCTCATTATCTGCCTGAAACCAGGCAGATATCCCTTTGAGGAATGTGTCCCTCTGTACCTGGGAGAGAAGAGCTACAATGTGTCTGCATAAACAAACTTTACTTTCCATTAGTTCCTCCACATAGTTCCTGTATGCCCCACAAATTACCATCCCTTGAAGCCCAAAACCACTTTTCTTTGTAACAAGGAATGTAAGCTTCTGAATCTAACCAGTTCTTTGAGCTACGTTTCCTTTTCTATGAACTCCTAAGCATGCAAATATTAATAAAAATTTATGCCTTTTCTCCTGCTGATCTTTCTTTTGTTAGTTTAATTCACAGGCCCCCAGGCACTGAACTAAGAGGGTAGAGGAAAAGTTTTTCCTCCCTAACAATGCATAACTTGAAACTAATCCTAAGGAAATACCAGACAAACCCAAACTGCAACATATTCTATCAAAGAACCAACCTGTAACATTCAGAAGTATCAAAGTCATAAAAGTTGAGAAAAGACTACAGAATTGCTCTGAGTTTTAGGAGACTAAAAGAAATAAAATTTTAACACATGATTCCTGGTTGGATCCCTTTGTTATAAAAGACATTCCTGGGATTTATGGAGTAATATGAATTAATCTGTAGATTAGGTGATGGTATTTATCGATGTTAATTTCCTGATTTTAAGGACATATCATAGCTACAAAAATGTCTCTGTAAGGGGCGCCTGGTTGGCTCAGTGGGTTAAGCCGCTGCCTTCGGCTCAGGTCATGATCTCAGGGTCCTGGGATCGAGTACCGCATCGGGCTCTCTGCTCAGCAGGGAGCCTGCTTCCTCCTCTCTCTCTCTGCCTACCTCTCTGCCTACTTGTGATCTCTCTCTCTGTCAAATAAATAAATAAAATCTTTTTAAAAAATGTCTCTGTAGGAAGTACATGCTGAAGGATTCTGGGGTGATGGGATATATGGGGAATAGATTCTCAAATGGACTAGGGAAGGGGTTGGCAAACTCGGTAAAGGGCCAGATAATAAATATTTTAGGCTTTGCAGGCCATATGTGATCTCTGTTGCACAGTCCTTAGGTTTTTTTGTTTTGTTTTGTTTTAAACATCTCTTCAAAAATGTAAGATCCATTCTTAGCACAAGGGCTGTATAAACACAGGCTGCAGCTTGCATTTGGCCCATGGGTTCTAGTTTGCTGACTACTGGTTTGGGGGTGGGGAACTCTTTGAACTATTCTTGCAATTTTGAATTTTTTTTTTTTTAAGATTTTATTTGAAAGAGAGAGAGAAGGGGGAGAGAACAGAGAGAGAGAGAGAGAACACGACTGGGGGTGAGTGGTAGAGGGAGAGTGAGAAGCAGGCTTCCTGCTGAGCTGGGAGCCAGATGCAGGGCTTGATCCCAGGACCCTGGAATCATGACCTAAGCTGAAGGTAGATGATTAACTGACTGAGCCACCCAGGTCCCTAGCAGATATTTTTTTAAAAATAATTTCAGGGCACCTGGGTGGCTCAGTCTGTTAAGTGTCTGCTTTCGACTCAGGTCTCGATCTCAGGATCCCGGGATGGAGGCCCACATCGGAGTCCTTGCTTCTCCCTCTCCACCACTTGTTCTCTCTTGCTTTCTCACTCTCTCTCTCAAATAAATAAATAAAATCCTTTTAAAAAGTATCTGCTAAACTCCAAAGCAATCTCAGAATGGCTGTAATAGAGGTGAATAAGGCTGAAAGCTGAAAGCTTACTGGATAAAAAGCATTATCTCTCACTCTGCCATTGCCAGGAATTTTCCTACTACCAATTCAGGCCCATTCCTCTACTCACAGGATCTAGTACACTGTTGAATGAAATAATGGATGAATCCACCTCATTTCCTAGGACAGGAAAACTAATTCCCTCCACATAAGGTTGGAAAACACAGTCCTCATCCTTAAGGATCATTTTATTTTATTTTTTTTTTAAAGATTTTATTTATTTGACAGAGATCACAAGTAGACAGAGAGGCAGGCAGAGAGAGAGAGAGAGGGAAGCAGGCTCCCCGCTGAGCAGAGAGCCCGATGCGGGACTCCATCCCAGGACCCTGAGATCATGACCTGAGCCGAAGGCAGCGGCTTAACCCACTGAGCCACCCAGGCGCCCCTTAAGGATCATTTTAATATGATTTTTTACTTTTTTACTTTTTATTTATTTTACTTTCTTTTAAGTAGTCCCCATGCTGTGAGCCCAACACAGGGCTTGAACTCCCCACCCTGAGATCAAGACCTAAGCCGAGATCAAGAGTCAGATACTTAACCAACTGAGCCACCCAGTCGCCCCTTAATGTTTGTTTGTTTGTTTGTTTTTAAGTCAGCTACTCTGAGATATAATTTCTCACCCATCTGACTGGAAAAATTAAAAAGCTTGAATGGCAAGGCTGTGAGCAAATACAGTGGTTCCCCTGCTTTTTAATTTTTCCATTTCTTTTTATTTCCACAGTCGGGAAGACATACTGTCAGAAGGTCAGTAGTAACCTAATGCTACGTGACAGTGTCTGTATTATTCACCTCACTTCATCTCATCATGCAGGCATTTTGTTATCTTACATCATTACAAGAAGGGTAAATATAGGACAGAAAGATATTTTCAGAGAAAGAAAGACCACATTCATGTAACTTTCATTACAGTATATTGTTATAATTGTTCTATTTTACAATTTTTGTTGTTCATTTCTTACTGTGCCTAATTTACAAATGAAACTTTATCATAGGTATGTACGTATAAGAAAAAAACATAGTATATATAGGGCTTGGTACTATCCACAGTTTCAGGCACCTACTGGGTCCCCCACAAATGAGGGGACTACTGTAGACACTGTCTTATACCACTGGTGGAAATACAAAATGATATAACCACTATGTTGGAAAACTGAACAATAGCTTATAAAACCACATATGCATTTTTTCTTTGACTCAGCATCCCCAATTCTAGACTTTATCCTAAAGGTACACCATGAAAATTAACTCTTCTATATTAGGTAACTGTTTCTCTCATTGAAAATTATTTGTATCTTTGACTCTTCCACTAGTGTGCTAGTTCCTCAAAAGGACGAACTCCAAACCTTCTATCTACCAAGACAGGGGAAGGGACTGACCCTCCAAGGCAATCAGGACTGGCACTGGTTCCTCCTTTGGTAGCATCTGGGGGCATGAGAGAGAAGCAGCTGCAAGAGGCCCTCCTTTAAAAAAAAAAAAAAGCCATGGACAAATAACATGTATCTTTGCAGTGGCCTGGGCTATTGGGTTCTTGATATCTGGATCCCTTCTCACCTCTTGGAGCACTTGCGTAACAAGAGTCCATATAAAAGCTACCCCAGGATGCCTACTAGGAGCCAAGAGAGGAAGCCAAGGTTTTCCTCAGTGCTGCCATCAGTTAGCAGCTACTTAAGGAACAAGCTCCAAAGACCTTCGCACACACAAAAAATCTGCTGCACTACTCTGAGTATACAATCTTCACTACAAAAACAGTAGTTACCAGGTTTGAAACAAGACCAGGAACTGATGACATAATGAAGCATCACGTTGAAGAGCCAGGAAAGAGTCTAGCTAAACTCTCTCAAGAGTAAGGCTAACAAATAGATAATGAGGGGGAAATTCCTTTAGTGTAGGTATTGAAGCTAATACATGGAAAGGGAATGGGAATCACTTTTGCAAACTCCTAATAAAATAATGGCAACAATTATCTACAGTCAATACTGTCAAAACATGGGAGGGATCTAACATTATCTGCCTCCTGACAATTGTGCACTGCACCAACTAGTAAGCATTCTTCCCCAGTCCCCCAAATCAAACCAGAATCAGATCAAGCTACCAGTTTACGGGAAATATAGAGGTCATAAAAACATGTTAAATAATCTCTCAGGAATGCAAAAAGCAAAATCCAGAATGTAGGAAAAGTCTAGAGGACAAATTTAGTTTCTTCAACAAATGAAATGCCAAAAGAAAAAGAAAAAACGGTAGAAAAACTTAAATTAAAAGAAACTTAGAAGCAGAGTGACCAGACATCCCAATTTGTCTATGACAGTCAAGTCTCTGCCTGTTGTCCCACTATAATTATTAACAGAATCTCCCAGTTAAGGTAATAAATTGTAAGATCACCCTACTTAAAACACATATTAATCAAATGAACTGTGTTTGGCATAGTTTGGATATTGATTAAAAAAAGAAGAAGAAAAAGAAGAACAGAGGCACCTGGGTGGGTCAGTTGGTTAAGTATCTGCCCTTGGTTCAGTTAGGTCATGATCTCAGGGTCCTGGGATGGAGCCCTATATCCAGCTCTCTGCTCAGAGGGGAGTCTGCTTCTCCTTGTCTCTCTCCCTCTGTGCTTTCTCTCTCTCTCAAATAAATGAAATTAAAAAAAAATTTTTTTTTAAGTTATAAATAAATAAACATGGGTATCTGGGTGGCATGGTTGGTTAAGCATCCGACTCTTGGTTTCAGTTGGGGTCCTGATCTTGATGTGGTGAGATCAACCCTGTAAGGGCTGTGCTCAGTGTGGTGTCTACTTGGAGTTTCTCTTTCCCTCACCTTCTGCCCCTCCCTCCTACTCTCTCCCTCTCTTTAAAATAAATAAGTAAATCTTAAAAAAAAAAAAAAAAAAAAAGCAAAGAACACTGGAAATTTGATGATACTGGTAAATTCTTATTGTTTTAGGTGTTAAAATGGTAATATGCTTATATTTTTAAAGACCCTTACCTTTAGAGATGCAAATGGAAATATTATAGGTAAAATGACACAGTCTGGGATCTGCTTTAAAATAAATGAGTTGCAGGGTCTAGGTAAAGATGCAGAGAAGATAATATACTGACCATGAGTTGATAAGTAGATACTCAAGACGTGAGACTACTCTATCTTGTAATGCTTTTGATATTTTCTATAATACAACATTTTAAAAAAAGAGATTTTTTCAGTAAACAAAATTTTCCTACTTCCAGAAATAGAAATATCCTAGAAACTTTCAGCTTTTTTACCTTAATCTAAGAGCAAGACTTTGGCATCTTGCCAAATAGGACTATATATTTATTCAGAGTTACCTGAAGCCAGGATCTATGAAAAATTTTCTGCCATACCAAGGATAATTCACAGCTAGTATTCTTCATTATTTTACCTTCCTACTTAAAAAAATAATAAAGTACATTCCCTTTCCTATCTTCTGAAGGCACTTTCAAGTTGTTCTTTCCCTCACACAGGAGGGCAGGAAAAATGAAACACCTTAAACCTAGTTTGATGAACTTTTCTTAGTGCCAAAAAACAACCTCAGAAGAGTTGTTCTCATTTTAGTCCACATCCTGCTACGCCCCAACAGGCCAGCTTCTGGCAGCAATTAGTGAAACTGTATGAGAGGGCAGAAGAGCACCCAGCTGCCACTGCCTTATCTTAGGCAGTAACAAAGCTTCCACAGGCAGGGCAGAATAATAAGTGATATCTAGAGTTACCCAAGGGAAAATAAGAATATGAGAAAACAAATGAAAGCAAATGAAGAGTGAGGACCAGCAACATGTGAGTTTTCCGACAAAGACAGCAACACAGTAACTGCTCCAGCAGCCTGGGTAGAATTCTGAGCAATTTTACGCGTAATGACCCATCTAATCCTTACAGCAACCCCTGAAGAACCTATTATTATCCCCATTTTAATGATGTAGAAAAACTGAGGCAGAGAGAAGTGAAGTAATTTGCCTTCAACAGGGCCAGGATAAGAACAAGTTCTGGAGACGTTCCTCTTTAGAGTTACTTTGAAAAGCAGTTGTTTAAAAAAAGACAGACAAGAAAAGCAGGTGTTGGTAAAATGAAAATAGTGCTTTCTCTCTGGCAGGAAACAATCTTGACACTACCAAAAAGGGGTTTCAAAGGCTGCCTCATTTGGGATGAGGGCCAAAAGAACACCTGTCCTTTGCCATAAAAGTCTACAAAAAGCCTCTCACACATGTGACATGGGAGTGGCCAGAGGGCTGAATTAGTATCAGTTGCAAACTTCAGTAGTGAACTTCTTGTTTGCTAAAGATTTTAAGCCAAGGCTGAATAGCTTTTTCCTTGACAATGTATAAAAAGAATTCCTACACAGTAGGGAGTGAGCTAGAGTTAGAACTCTTCCAGTGTAACTCTAGTAAGGATTTCTTGTTGTGAATCCTCCCAACTACAGGGCTGACAAAGTCTATGGCATTTAAAACCGAATCAAAATCTAAACTGTTCTATGTTCTAGGAAGTTGCCAACACCAAACTTTTATCCCCAGGAGGTCTAGCTGGACCCGTGAATAGCGAAAGACACAACTGCCTTTCTTCTCTGCAGGGACACCAGTTGCACCACAGACTTTATCTAGCACCCCTTCAAATCAGGCTATGTCAACAGTGCAATACCCATGTCTGAGTGCCAGTCAATAGGCTGGAATCATATTCTTGGAAGATGCATAAGTTGACTAAAGTTTACAGGCTAATCAGTTCAACCCAAATCATTATATTTACCATGCCTCTTAAGGTTGATCAGATCCTACCAAGACACCTAAGAGTCACCATCAGGCTTGTCTAAAACAGACCCATCTACCCTTTCTCATCAAGGAACAAAGAGAAATGCAGTGCAGATTGGGTGGGCATCATTTTAAAACTGTGCATTGAGTATTCACTAAATTATTATGGGCAACAATTTGGTTCTAGCATATAACTAAGGTTCTAAGCACATGACGAAGATGTAGTCAATAAAGAAGGTTAAGATTCTGAGCAGGGAACCTTAATGAAGGTTAGGAATCTGAGCAGGAAAAGATACTATTTTCTAGCCCTTTAAGGCAAAGCAGCCAAAAGCCTCAATAGCCCTATTAGTTTGCTAGGGTTGCCAGAACTAATACCATAGGCTAGGTGGCTTAAACAAAAGACATCTACCTCCTCACAGTTCTGGAGGCTAGAAGGTGTCGGTAGGGTTGCTTTCTTCTGAGACCTTACTACCTGGCTTGTAAATGGCTGTTTTCTCTGCGTCTTTGTGGTAAATCCCCACTTTATAGGTCACCATAAATATCAGGGTCCACCTCAATGACCCCATTTAACTTGTAAAGACCTTACCTCCACATACAGTCACATTAAAAGTATGGGGGGGGGTTATAACTTAAACATATGAACTTTAAGGAGGACACAATTCAGTCCATATCAATAGTTACATCTCACAGAATAAAAGACAATTCAATATGGCCACTGCAAGATGGCAGTGTACAAATCCTAGCTCCCTTTTTTTTTTTAAAGATTTTATTTATTTATTTGACAGAGAGAGATCACAGTAGACAGAGAGGCAGGCAGAGAGAGGTGGGGGGAGCAGGCTCCCTGCTGAGCAGAGAGCCCGATGTGGGACTCGATCCCAGGACCCTGAGATCATGACCTGAGCCAAAGGCAGTGGCTTAACCCACTGAGCCACCCAGGCGCCCCCTAACTCCCTTTTTTATGTCATCTATATCTCTATCTCTATCTATCTAGCTCCCTTTTTTATGTCACCTATATCTCTATCTCTATCTATCTATATATCTATATACATATATATTTGTTTATTTTAAAAAATTTTTAAGTAATCTCTACATCCAATGTGGGGCTCAAACCTACAACCCTGAGATCAAGAATCATATGTTCTACCAACTGAACCAGCCAGCTGTCCCTTGGGCATCTATTTTTAAATAGAGGTCAAATTCACTGCCAGTAGCTCTTAATTTTTAGTCCTTCATATTGTTTACTAGAATCATTTTTCTCTTTTCTCAACTTGTATATGCTCAATTGCTTAACAGCAATGTTCAATACACACATCTACATGGTAAGGATTTTGTAGAATTTAAGTGCACCATTGTACTCATTAGCCATTGATGCTCTTTTAGGCCCTAAATGTGAATAGAGAGAACAAAACTAAATTAGTGGATGAACTGCAATGAGTAGGGGTAAAAGATAAAATTGAATAAAATAAGCCTAAAAGAAGAAAAAAGATAATAAAGGCAGGGGCCTGGAAATGACAATAGACTATAAAATACTAACTCCTACCCCCAGTATTGGGAAATTTAGTAAAGAATGTCATGAACATGTCTTTTAGGAAGAGAATACCTGGGGCTGCAAAATAATATAGATTCAGATATACTATATTAGATTAATGAAGTAT
Source organism: Mustela putorius furo (assembly GCF_011764305.1). Classification (NCBI taxonomy): domain Eukaryota; kingdom Metazoa; phylum Chordata; class Mammalia; order Carnivora; family Mustelidae; genus Mustela; species Mustela putorius. Next base: position 35,776,414 of record NW_025422005.1, on the reverse strand, counting down.
CTTAGATGGAGAAGCAGAACAATATAGTTGTTAAGAATATGGTCTTGGGGAACCCGGGTGGCTCAATGGGTTAAGGGTCTGTCTGTGGCTCAGGTCATGATCCTGGGGTCCTGGGGTCCTGGGATCGAGCCCCGCATCAAGCCCCCTGTTCAGTGGGGAGTCTGCTTCTCCCTCTCCCCTCCCTACCACTTGTGCTCTCTCTCTCTCTCAAATAAAGAAAATCTTTTCAAAGGTGGTGGGGGGGGCACCTGGGTGGCTCAGTGGGTTAAGTCTCTGCCTTTGGCCCAGGTCATGATCTCAGGGTCCTGAGATCAAACCCCACATCGGGCTCTCTGCTCAGCTGGGAGACTGCTTCCCACTTTCTCTCTGCCTGCCTCTCTGCCTACTTGTGATCGCTCTCTTTCTGTCAAATAAATAAATAAAAATCTTAAAAAATAATAATAATATTGTCTCTGAACCTGGACTGCCTAGGTTTTAATCCCAATTCTGTCACTTACCAGCTGTTTTATCTTGAGCAATTTATTTAACCTCTCTGTGCCTTGGTCTTCTCATTTGCAAAATAAGCATAATAATAATCCCTGTCTCATAGAATTGAAGGGAGGATTGAATGACCTCTAATTTGTAAATGCTTACAATGCTCCCTGGGACCGATTAAGTCCTCAGAATTTGTAGGTTTATTAACTAAATACAAAATAGCACATGTTCCATCAGAAACATTAGACCAGAGGGTTTAGGACAACAGATATTAAAATGAGATTCTGTGGAGCTAAATGCCAGTTTCTATTACTTATTAATTTCCTTAACCTCTCTGTACCACAGTGCCCTCATCTATAAATAAATTTACTTGGATTATCTACTTCATCAATAAAATGGATTTATATTACCATCTCATCTGGGTATTCTGAGGATTAGAACAATGTTCAGCACACATTAAATGTCTGGCAAAGTTACTATTCTTTTTCTTTTTTTTAAGTTACCTATTCTTATTCTTCTGCTGTTTTACTTCTCAACCTTTTTTTTTTTTTAATTAAAAAAAAAAAGATTTTATTTTATTTATTTATTTGACAGACAGAGATCACAAATAGTCAGAGAAGCAGGCAGAGAGATAGGAGGAAGCAGGCTCCCTGCTGAGCAGAGAGCCCGATGCGGGGCTCGATCCCACGACCCTGGGATCACGACCTGAGCCAAAGGCAGAGGCTTTAACCCACTAAGCCACCCAGACGCCCTTTTCTCAACCTTTCTTGACTAAGCATGGTAAAACAAAGAGTCTGTCCTGCTTCTACTAGGTTTATCTAACATATGAATCAGTCTACCAATAATCTCATGAGGCAATCTTCACTTGTGATCATAGAAGCCTGAGTTCAAAATATTAAGAAAGATTGAATTTCAGCTTCCTGCCATTATGGGGAAACAAAGACCAGATTCACCCTTGTGCTTCATAAAGTAAAAACAAAACAAAAATGAAAAAAAAACTCTACATATGAAACAATAGCTTTTAGATATTTTACAGAAGGGAAACATACAAAGTAAGCCCTAAAATTGCCCCAAAGTAAGTCCTAAGATTGCCCCAGCTTACTACCTTGAGAACATTTCTAGGAAGCAAACACAGAGAGTACCCAAAGAGCTGAGCTGTCTACCCAAATCGAAGAGTCAGAACAGAGAAGCTGGGGAGGTTAAGGTGGCTAAAATTTGGAAGGCAGAGTACTAGAAAGGAGAGAGCTAGACAGAGAGAGCTCAGCAAGGGGGTTCCTCTTGAATTTTCAGCCAAGTGATGTGGGTGAGAAAACTATCCAAGAAAATGAGTAGCCATTGCACTCCCCAGAGATCACATAGGAATAGATCGTATTCCCACCAGCATGGGTGTGTGTGGGAGGGAACCAACTCATAATGCACAGACATTGACTAGAGTACTCAGAAAGCACTGCCTTAGAATTAAGAAAAAATTAGCTCCCAAAGCTACTCTAGGCCCACCCAACAAAGCCAAAAAGTAATCCTCAAAATGATCAAACTATATCTGAATAATATAGCTGCATCGCAGAATAAAATTCAAGAATGTTTAAAGAAATACAAACATATGCAGCAAACAACAAGGTAAAATCACCTTGCTGTGTCACTGACTGGTACCTGGCATGGGACAGATACAAAAGAAGAATGGAGTGAAACACTAACACAGACATGTGAATAAGTGTAGGAAAAAAATATTCAAAAATTTAAGATGTTTTCAAGCCCTACGCTTCAAAACCACAGGTGTGAAGAGATAAGACTTTGAGTCACATGCCAAGAAGGGGGCACACGTTAGGCTGTGGTGCTACCCAACTTACCATTTTACCCAGCATCATATACCAAGTCTAGTACCTCTGGAAAGGTGACTTCAGGGAAAGTCAGCCCCTAACATTGTCCTCTATCAGTCTAACACTGCTCTAGTTATGTCTGTGGAATTTGAAGTCTTGTATCAAATAATGTCACTTAAGTTTATATAATAAGTGTTGTTTCTACTCAAATTCCTAGTTTTCCTGGTTAGTTTTTTTTTCTAACATAAAGCTTAACAAATACCTATTGATCAAACATACTTTCTTTTGAAGAATTTTTTGATTGGTTTCCAAGTTACCTCTCTCTTGATTTTTCTCATTCCTAAAAAGCCCCACTCCTTTTCAGTCTCTCCTCTGCTAGTTCCTCATCTCCCCAATCTCTTGAAGTCAGATGGCCCCAGAGCTCAATCCTTTGACATTTCTTCCTTCTTTACCAACAGACTTTCATTGGATGATCTCATAAACCTAATCATTTGTTTCACTTAAACACTGACAATTCCTTATATACCCTCAGCCCAAATTTCACTTATCTTTAACCAAATGTCTAATCAGCGATCTCTTACAGTTTCCCAGTGTCAATTTCTGGATTTTACAGTTTTCTAGCTGTTTAACCCCCAATTTTCAGTCATCCTTCACTCATATTTTTCTCAAACTCTGCCATCTAATCCATCAACAAATCCTATCAATTCTACCTCCAAAATACATAATCAAATCTGACCACTTTTTACCACCTGTACCACCAAGGGTTCAAACAATCATTTAGTCTTTGCTAGATTATACCAGTAACCTTCTAACTATAGCTAGAGGGATCCTTTTGATTTAAGTCCAATCATAACATTCTTTTGCTTCAAACCCTCCAAGAGCTTCTCACGTCACTCAGCATAAAACAAAAATTTTTACGATGGATTTAAAGCTCTATTCCATTTGGCTTATCACTATGTCTCAGACCTCATTTCCCACTTCCCACCTCTTAACTCATTCCACATAGCTTCACTGGACTCTGCTGAACAAAGAACACATGAAGCAAACTCTTAGATCGGGTTTTTGGCATTTACTGTGGCCTCTATCTGAAACACTCTTCTCCAGACACCTCTTTTCTGGCTCTGGGACTTTCCTTCAGGTCTTTGCTCATGTGTCAACTTACGAGTGAGGAACCTCCCTGACCATTTTATATAAAATGTCAACCCCTCGGCCTCACATTCCGTACTCTCCTCAACCTACTTTATTTTCCCAATATCGCATATGTCCATCTGTTTTATATTTATTGATTTATATATTTACTCCACTAGAATCTAAGCTCCTCTGAGGGCAGGGACTTTAGCTCTTTCTGGTCACTCTTCTGTTTTTCAGGCCTAAAACAGTGTCTAGTACATAGCATGTACTCAAATGGTATCTAGATAAAAAGTCAGAAAGAAATGAGAAGAGGGTTATTTTCAGCAATCTGAACAAATCACTTAACCTATTTCAGAATCAAATTTTCCTGTTGTGCAAAATGTGGCATTTGGACTAGTTAACCTTTAGAGAGCTCTAGCATTCTGTCACACTATGCTTCTCCCATGGAGTGGTCACAGGGCTGTCTACTGTCACAATGGGCACATAACTGTCTAACTACCGATATGTTTTCTTTCTCTTGAATTTTGAATATAGCAGAAATATCTGACATTCCTCTTACTCTTCTCTGTGACTTTTATTCTGTTTCTCCCCATTATTAAGGAGAAAGTTTTGGGTTTTAGCTACTAGGCCAAAAGCAATCACCAAGGCCCACATTCACGTCGCAGCAGGTTTCCTTACCTCCACTGCAGCGGGTGGCTGCAACAGGGACTGCCAGGACTGCTATGAGCTTGTGGGTTCAGGAAAAAGGCAAGAGGAGAAGTAGTAGCCAGGGCACAATCAGCGCTAAATGGGATTTTAGTGAAGTACAGTGCTGGAGCTGATGTGGGTGAAAACATGTGCTGGTTTACTTCAGATCCTCGGCAAAGAGTAGAGATTCTGACAACATACCATGGTAGAAAAAAGCAGGGTCAGGGATAATTTCTCAAGTAAAAAGAAACATATTCAAAGTGGGTTAGTTTAGGCAAGAGGCTCAAAAAAAAAAAAGTGGTCAAAAATCATTCTCAAATATCCTACCTCAGTGCAATGGCACACGAGGACAATCGAGACTAAAATTTAATCCATAGAATCAAAACCAAAAATTTAAGCTTTGGGTATTCAAAGTATTTAGAATTGGCTTCTGGAAATATATTGCAAATCTAAAACTCACCAATTAGCAAGCAGTAAGTAATATTTTGTGTGCAATGACTAAAACTTCCTATAGAAATGAATATATCCATAAAAGTAAAACACTAACAGATTATATCTACAATAACACCAACTTATTTAGCTAACTTTTGCCTAATGAAACTTTAAATAACATCACTTAATTCTGTATAATGAATTTTGCTTCTACTTAAATTTTGGTTTTTTAGATTATTTTTTTCCCCTAAAAACAACCTAATCATCTCGATACATGTTAAGTCGTACTGAAGACTATTAAGTAAACAACATCATTAGACTGAAGATAGATGGTAAATATGGGTTTCTACTTCTTTGATCATTGATTGATATATCACAGATGATGAAAAATAATTGACAGATGCACAGCATTTAACTTACTATAGTAGGAACATGGCTTTCTATACAAATACCATATTTAGCCACAATAATTCATTTTAAAGATTTTGAAAAACTTAAGTATCACATAAGCACCTGTTTAAAAATATTAGTTTCTGTACTGTTATTACTGACTGTTTATATATGGTTATATTCTACTTGTGTTTAATTACATATAGTCAAAGGAAATCTTTACCTTCCTACTAATTATCCCTTTAGTTGGCTTCAGAATATTTCCCAGATGAGTACACAATATGAGGATATAAAAGGATAGAAAAATAGAGGGTAGAAAACTATTTTAAATTACAGGTATGCTCAAATTTCCATAAATTCAACATATTAATAAAAATTACAAGAACTGAAGATATTAACTTTGGATTAATTTCTCATTTTCAAAAAGAATTTTCACTTTTCTAAAGAACTATTTCAAAAAATCAGCTCCCTAGTATATATAAGCTAGAGCTAAATAGAATATACCATAAGACAGTTCTTATTAACCTAAATAATATTGCTTATACAAAATTTTGGAGTCTCAAATCCTAACACTTAAAATGAGTCTTAGCCATTTTGATGCATATATAATTAAGATTATAAATCTATAAGAATATATCTCATTCTCTATTTGCTAGTAATTGCCACTCTGCAAACTGGTTATACAATGAGGCTAGAGTTTAAAAAGGAATGTTTGAAAAAGCAAAGGTGATTTATAAACTACTTACTAGTTCCACAGGGGGAATTTTCCTAAGCTAAATTCAACGTCACTAAAACAGACACAACGATTACCAACCATAGTGCACCAACATTTGGAGAGAATGATTTTGACCACTTACGTTCTCTTACACTACAAGCTTAATTTTAAAAATTTACAATTTTGCTAACAAATCCTCTTCACTTTAAATGACACTTTAGTTCATGAAGCTTCTTTTTATAGTCTTTAACTTTTAGTCTTAGTAGGAGAATAAACACTTTTTTAAACATACGCCAGTATTTCCAATTATATGCTTCAAACAACTACAGTCTTCCAAGGTCTGGTACAACCATTAATTTAATCAATGAGCATCCACTAACACAGAAGAGCAGTGACCCAAGGGAAACCCACTGAAGAAGTACGTGTGTCTAGTCAAGCATACCATGCTATCTCCAGGTAAACTCTAATATTCACGGGAATAAAGTCTGAAGGGCATGCCCTCCACTCTGTGAGTCTTGCAAAGACAGTTCAAGACAGATTACTGAAGTAGAATGGATTCTAGGACACTTCTTTCCCTGGTTCCCTACTTTGCTGATCAATGCACCCTTCCTCATTAAATAAGCCTGAGAAGCTGCTGGAAAAGCTAACCTGACATGGAAGCCTTCTTCCATTCCCCAGCTATGAAATCCTTATCTAAGTATTTTTCTATTTTTTTCTATTTTATTTCTCTATTGGCCAACACAGAAATAAAATTCAGGTCACACCCTAAAGGACTCAGGCTTGGATCTGCAAGGGCAGATCTGAGGTCCTGAGCTGACAGGCCTGGGGCAGAAATACAACACCCTCTCTAGTCCAAGAAGATACTTTCATTTCCATTTGTTTCTCACATTCTTGGGGCTTGTATTCGCAGCTTCGACACTAAGTTTAAATACACAACTGCTTTCAGGACAGGAAAAAAAGATCTTCATTGTTAACCCAGTTCCCCAGGTACCTAAGCACCCCTAAAATGGCATCTAACTCAATTTTCATAATTAGAAGGCCCATAGGCCCCTGCCGGGGACCAGTGTTTTGACCTTGAATTTGTGATGCCAGCTAAGCCCTCTTTCTGACAGGCATCTCCAAAGCAGAGTCTTTATTCAAGCAAATGAAAGTGTGTTAGTTGGCATTAGTTCTTTTCCGACATCTACCATTTTCCACTCAAGAGACCCCAGCCTCCTTACTGAATCCGCAGACATGGTGCTCCCAGTCTCTCTCTCCTCCGTTTCATCATTTTCCTGGCTACTCAAAGCTTTTGCCCTCTCACACTCGGGAGTCTTGGCAGGAAGTTCTCTCACACAAGGGGTATGCGGTCTATAAGCCAAAGAAAACTTACAAAGGCTCCCCAAACTTAAGAGAAAAATTAAAGCACTGTTCTTCAAAAACATAATATTCAGAATTCCCTCCCACCCCCTCTGCGAAAGACCTAAGAGACCAGGAGGCAGCAGTGAGCCACAGTGAGGAGTCCCAGATACCAAATGAATCAGCTGTCCTCTGATCTGCCTGACATCATTCACACTCAGCCTGTAACAAATCAGAGCGTCAGAGAGCACCTTGTTCCTCCTCAGTGACAAGCACCAAACTCCCTCCCCCTCAAGTCAGTTGCAACCTCCAACCCTGAGGCCTGGTAGCAGTGAAGACTCTGGCAAAAATTGTACATACCAACTTGAAAACTCACACTGTGACAGAAATACCATTTACTCTGGAGGCGTGGGCCAGTATAGAACAGCTGTTGCAGTGGGCATGGGACTGGAAGAAAGCACACTAAGATCCCAAATCGGTAAATTAAGGAGCTAAGAATAGGTGGGCATTTCTGTAACTTATTCATTCTCAAACCCATGTCAGGTGGAGGATGACAGTCTTAATGTTAGGGCTCAAAGCAGAGCCATTATTCAAATTCTGAATTTGACCAATTTAAATAAATTCTGAATTCCTTTCTTTGAAAAAGTTCAGCATCATTTTTAATTCAAATTCTACTGCTAATTCAATTTCTATTACTCTCTAATCACTTGAATAACCTTGTGGTGAGAAAAGCCAAAAGAAAGCTAAGAAAATAAACCCAGAAACTATTTGGTTTAACTTGTCAGTAACTATTAATGAAATCATCTGTATGGCAGATGTTACACAAGACATTATGGTAAGCTACAGAAGAACTCTAATGAAGGGTAAGCTAACTAACTTCTGCATGCTTTGTTTTCCCCATCTGTAGAATGAAAATAACTTCAGGTGCCTAATAAATAGGTTGTGGTGAAGATTAATATATGAAAAGCGGAAAAGTACCTAGCAAAGAGGAAGTGCTATAGAAGTGTTAGCTTTTTTTTTTTTTTCCAAAAAGATTTCATTTACTTATTTGACAGACAGAGATAGTGAGAGAGAAAAAGCACAAGCAGAGTGAGTGGCAGGCAGAGGGAGAAGCAGGCTCCCCACTGAGCAAGGAGCCCAATACCACACGAGGCTCAATCCCAAAACCCTGGGATTATAACCTGAGCCAAAGGCAGATGCTTAACCGATTGAGCCACCCAGACACCCCAAAAGTGTTAGCAATTATTATAGTTCTTGCCCTCCAGGAGCTGGATCCCAATGTAGAGGAGGAGATAAGCCCCAACATACAAGAAACCATCTGACAAAAACAGCCTGGCCTAAAGAAAGCCAAGTGATCCGGTGGAGCTAGGCGAACCAGAGTAAGTAGAAGTCTTGGTCCCCTGCTTAAGAGCCCCTGCCAACTCTGAAGGGCTCCTCGAATTTACTGACATGACAAAGTACGTCAAACTGTTTTTCTAGAGTAACAGCCAAACAATTAATTCCTATCCCAGCCAATATTTTTTCAACTGCAGGTCACAACTATTTAGTAACTCATAAAATCAATTTAGAAGTCAGGACAAACACTTTCTTAAAAGGGAAAGAGAATGAAATAGAACAGAAAATATCAGAGTACTTCACACAGTAAGAATTGTTTTATGAAACAATTATAAGTAACAATTACAAGTAAGTATTTACAAGTAAGTAAGTACAAGTAAGTATTTACAAGGACTTATTATGTACTGGATTTTATTCTAAGCACTCTACACATAATACCGAGGTAGTCCTCATCATCACAGTCCTATGATACGTGTGCTATTATTATTCCCATTGTTAAAAAACACACACAAAGAGGTTAAAATCTTTAAAGGGGTGTTAAAGGGGAAAATACCTTTCCTCGATATATCTGCACCTAGTTATCCTATAGATGAATTATGCTAGCCAGAAGTATTCCTGTGCTCAGCCAAGTTGGTGAACTGAAGTAATCTCTAGAATCAATGTTATAAACCTCTGTGCTATAAATACCTTTCAGCAGAAGATTCTGACAATAGCAAATACATTTCTCCCTAGCCTGCTGTGCAATAATAAATTGGGAGAGGTGAGAGAGCAGGGAGCTCTTTAAATAATGCTAAAGGTTAAAAAATATTTGAATTTTAGAGAATGGAATCGTATATTATGTTCTTCATCTGACCCAACGAAGGTATCACTCTTACTCCTAGAGTTTAACGTATCTCCACACAGAGCACTTTCTTTAAACTTACTTGCATTCGTGCCAATATCCCTGTAGCTTTGTCAGCACTACAAAAGTTTAACATTTCCCCAGGATTGGAGAGCACCCAACAACTTGAGGTATGGAAAATCAAACAGCAACCTCTTCTTGTTTGTTCACACAACAACTATTTATTGACTGTGTTACCATCCTTACAGCCAGACAAGAAAGGTCCCTGCCATGAGCTACTCACTTTAGCAGTTCTACAAAACCACAAACACAAAATATAAATTCCCTAAAGAAATGGGTTGCCTCTGTCACACCTGTGATCTGGAATATTGCACTGACAAAGTGGAACCCTAAAAATCCATTCTTACTATTTACACTGTTCAAACCCCAGGAAAACACTTACCCACATCTTTCTTCCTATGTATTTTTTTTCTTCCTATGTATATTTTAAGAAGACAACCATGTCAGATTGCTATTATAGACTGTGAAGCAACAAGCTTCTTAAAGAACTCTGTTGACGGGGTGCCTGGATGGCTCAGTGGGTTAAGGCCTCTACCTTCAGCTTGGGTCATGATCCCAGGGTCCTGGGATCGAGCCCCACATTGGGCTCTCTGCTCAGCAGGGGGCCTGCTTCCTCCTCTCTTTCTGCCTGCCTCTCTGCCTACTTGTGATCTCTCTCTGTCAAATAAATAAATAAAATCTTAAAAAAAAAAAAAAGAAAGAACTCTGTTGAGATTATAAAATATTTTAACAGCAAAGGGCCTTAAAAGGAAAAAGGCAAATTAATTAATCTGTCAAATCCTTCCTCCTCTCAGGTAACATGAATATAACAGATTTCTTGTCTAATACAAATGCTGGTTCCTAATACAGCCAAATTAACTATTTACTTGATTTCTTTCTGTTCTAATTCATGGTTTGAAAGATATCCGTCATTTAGCCAGTATCCACCATTTGGCTCAGTATTCAGTAACAGAGCACATGGCAGCTGAGGAACATTTTGCTGAATTAATTCATAGTACTAGTAAATTTATTTTTGTGCAGGTCTACACATAACATATGTAAAGCCATAGACTAATTTTTCATATGACAATTGATTGTACAGTTAATGCTAAGACTGAAAAGTTTTTTCTAAAAATACATACTTAGATTTATCTAAAAATGACAAAATTTTAAAATTTAGCTTAAAATTTTTTTAAAGATTTACTTATTTATTTGACAGAGATCACAAGCAGGCAGAGAGGCAAGCAGAAAGAGATGGGGGAAGTAGGCTTCCCGCTGAGTAGAGAACCTGATGCAGGCCTCGATTCCAAAACCCTGGAATCACAACCTGAGACAGGAGGCCTAACCCAATGAGCCACCCAGGTGCCCATTAATTTAGCTTAATTTTTTAAAGATTTTTTTTTAAAGACTTTTATTTGTTTATTTGACAGAGATCACAAGTAGGCAGAGAGACAGGCAGAGAGGTGGGGGCGGGGGGAATCAGGCCTCCCGCTGAGCAGAGAGCCCAATATGGGGCTGGATCCCAGGACCCCAGGATCATGACCCAGTTTTAACCCACTGAGCTACCCAGGCACCCCAAGATTTTTTTATTTTAGAGAGAGAGTACATGAGCAGGGGGCAGGTCAGAGAGAGAGAGAGAGAACCCTAAGCAGACTCCCAACTGACTGCAGAGCCCTGAGGCTCAATCCCACAACCCTGAGACCACCCCAGCCAAAACCAAGAGTCTGACACTCAACTGACTAAGCCACCCAGATACCTCAATAATTCCAAATATTTAAAAATAAAATAGGGGCACCTGGGTGACTCAGTTGGCTTAGTGTCCAACTCTTGATTTTGACCTTGGGTCATAAAATTGAGCCCCACATGGGGCTCCTCTCAGCAGGATATCTGCTTAAGATTCTCTCTCTCCCCCTCTCCCCCGCTTGTGCTCTCATGCTCTCTCTCTAAAATAAATAAATAAATTTATAAAAATAAAAACAAAAATAACTTTGGAAGCATGAAAATTTTCCATTTTTAACACTTTTTTAAAAAAAGATTTTATTTATTTATTTGACAGAGAGAAATCACAAGTAGTTGGAGAGGCAGGCAGAGAGAGAGAGAGGAGGAAGCAGGCTCCCCGCTGAGCAGAGAGCCCCACGGGGGACTCGATCCCAGGACCCTGAGATCATGACCCGAGCCGAAGGCAGCGGCTTAACCCACTGAGCCACCCAGGCGCCCCATAACACTTTTTTTTTTTAATAAAAATATATTCAAACTTGTGCTCACTTGGGCAGCACATATACTAAAACTGGAATAATACAAGATTAACATGGTCCCTGAACAAGGATGGCACACAAATTCATGAAGCGTTCTGTATTTTTATATTTTGTAATATATTTTTGGAAACTGAAAAAAACACATATTCAAAGTTGGTACTCTCTGAACACAATTACATTTTATTTTTAAATTCTAAAGATCATTATAATAATGAGTACAAGCTATAATCATGACAGAGATAGAAAAGCAGGAAAGTGGAGCTTAAGAAAAAGAAATTGGGATGCCTGGGTAGCTCAGTTGGTTAAGCATCTGACTCTTGGTTTTTGCTCAGATCAAGATCTCAGAGTCATGGGGCGCCTGGGTGGCTCAGTGGGTTAAGCCGCTGCCTTCAGCTCAGGTCATGATCTCAGGGTCCTGGGATCGAGCCCCGCATCGGGCTCTCTGCTCGGTGGAGAGCCTGCTTCCTCCTCTCTCTCTTCCTGCCTCTCTGCCTGCTTGTCATCTCTCTCTGTCGAATAAATAAATAAAATCTTTAAAAAAAAAAAAAAAAAAAAAAAGATCTCAGAGTCATGAGATTAAGCCGTTTTGGGGTCCATGATCAGCACAGGGTCTGCTTGAGATTCTCTCTCCCTCTGCCTCTTTCCCTCTCACTTGTGCACTCTCTTCCTTTCTCTATCTCTCAAATAAATAAATATTTTTTAAAAATAAAAATAAAAAATAAATTTAAAAAAAAAGAAAAAGAAAATCTATAAATAAGTTGCTTAAATTAAAAAACAAAACTAATGGGGCACCTGGGTGGTTCAGTGGGTTAAGCTTCTGCCTTTAGCTCAAGTCATGATCCCAGGGTCCTGGAATCAAGCCCCATGCTGGGCTCCCTGCTCAGCAGGAGCCTGCTTCTCCCTCTCCTCCCCACATGTGCTCTCTCTTGCTATGTCTGTCACTATCTATCTCTTTCTCTCAAATAAATGAATAAATAAATAAAATCTTAAAAAGAAAAACAAACACTAATGAAATGAACAGGACTTTACCACATCCAGAAAGCACACCTAAAATTATCAGTAGTAAAGACAAGTCAATAAACAGGAAGTTAGCCATTATATTCAAAGAAAGGAAGCAAATGTCAGTATAGAAAGCAGGTATAATTGTTCTTAAAATAATATTATCTATCCAATATTTAGCCAAATGAAAAGGTGTTTTTTTTCTCTTGTGGCTTAACGGTGAAGTAATCACAGAAGACAAAGAAATATTTATAGGTTTAATGTAAATTATACGGAAATTTGTCACTAAAATGGCTAAACATTTAAGCTGGATAAAAAATGATGAAACGAGTGGTCATTGACAAGAAAAAGACTTAAATGAAATTATTAATTTTACTGATGATAAAGCGAGGGAAAAAATCACACCTAACTTTTTAAAAATATAAATATGACTAAGTTCTATACATCATAACAGAAACAAAACTCATGTTAAACAACTTCATTATATATATTACTGAGTTACTTGAAGAGGAAAATGAGGAAGAAGAAATGAGAACATCATTAACTTGAAACGAAATACAGGTTCTGACTTACGAGAAAATGAAGAAAAAACTCTCAATTTTAGGCATTAAAATTGTCAAATTTTCGGGGCGCCTGGGTGGCTCAGTGGGTTAAGCCTTTGGCTCAGGTCATGATCTCAGAGTCCTGGGATCGAGTCCCACATCAGGCTCTCTGCTCAGCAGGGAGCCTGCTTCCTTCTCTCTCTCTCTGCCTGCCTCTCAGTGTACTTGTAATTTCTCTCTGTCAAATAAATAAATAAAATCTTAAAAAAAAAATTGTCAAATTTTCACCGGCAACTATGACACAGTTATGGAAACAAAACTAACCATTCTACTACAAACCCCCATAAAACCAGACAAAATATTTGAGGCAGTAGTTTTCAGGCACTGGGAAAAGGCAATACAAAAATGCAAACCCAGAAAAAAGGGAAACTCAAATGCAGAAGCATCCCAGTTGTCCCTACCCTCTGCTTGGGAACAATTTTCTTACAGTGGCACAGAGAGCTATAGTGCAAGCAAAAGACAGTAGTTCTACTAAACTGAGAAGGCACAGGTAAGAGTTCAGGGCAGCTAATCAAACACACATTAAACGTTCATCAAGAAAGACCACAAACTAGGACACAAAAGAAGTCTCAAGAAATTTCAAAAGACTGAAATCTTATAAAGTAATGTTAACTGAACACGACAGAACTCAAAATCAATTGCTATTTAAATATTTAAAAAAGCCTACACAATTCCTCAACACTTGAAAATTAAGTCACACTTCTAAATAATCTATAGGTGAAAGACAAAATGACACAGGAAATTAGAAAATAATTTAGATTCAATTAAATTAATATACAACATATCTAACCTTAGAGTATGCAGCTAAAGGAGTGCTTAAATGGAAATTTATAACTTTAAATGCTTACATTAAAAAAGGAAGATCTGGGGTGCCTGGGTGGCTCAGTGGGTTAAAGCCTCTGCCTTCGCCTCCGGTCATGATCCCAGGGTCCTGAAATCGAGCCCCGCATCGGGCTCTTCTCAGCAGGTAGCCTGCTTCTTCCTCCTCCTCCTCCTCTCTCTCTCTCTCTCTCTACCTGTCTCTCTGCCTACTTGTGATCTCTGTCTGTCAAATAAATTAAAAAAATAAAATAAAATAAAAAGAAGATCTAAAAATCACTAACTTATGCCTCTACATTAAAAACTGAAAAAAGCAAATTCAAAATACAAGAATACATAAAGCAAAAACAGAAATCAATGACTGAAACACTGTAAACTATACTTCAATTAAAAAAAGGGAAGGAGGATAGAAGAGCATGGTCACAAACTCTAGAAGCTGCCTTGATAGTTTAAGCACATGTTTTTAAAAAGAAGAAGAAATCAATGACAGAAAATAGGAAAAAATGAACAAAACCAAAAGTGGGTTCTTTGAAACTATTAATAAAATTAATAAAAATCTTTGTAAGACAGGGACATTTGGCTGGCTCAATTGGCACAGCATTCAACTCTTGATATCAGGGTCATGAGTTCAAGCCCCATGTTGGGTGTATAGTTTACTTAAAAGAAAAAAAAGGGGCGCCTGGGTGGCTCAGTGGGTTAAGCTGCTGCCTTCGGCTCAGGTCATGATCTCAGGGTCCTGGGATCGAGTCCCGCATTGAGCTCTCTGCTCAGCGGGGAGCCTGCTTCCCTCTCTCTCTCTCTGCCTGCCTCTCCGACTACTTGTGATTTCTCTCTGTCAAATAAATAAATAAAATCTTAAAAAAAAAAAAAATCCTAGTAAGACGAATCAAGAAGCAAAGGAAAGAAAACACAAATTACCGTTCTTTTTTTTTTTAATTTTTTATTTTTTATAAACATATATTTTTATCCCCAGGGGTACAGGTCTGTGAATCACCAGGTTTCAAATTACCGTTCTTAGGAATAAAAGATGGGTTATTGCAATACTTCAACAGGCAATAAAAGAATGAGAATGCCATGAACAACCTATGCCAGTAATATATAAGATGGATAACTTACAAAAAAAAAAAATTCAGTGGTGCCTGGGTGGCTTAGGTGGTTAAGCATCCTACTCTTGGTTTTGGCTCAGGTCATGATCTCAGGGTCCTTAAGACTGAGCCCCAAGATGGGCTCTGTGCTCAATGTGGCATGTGCTTGGGATTCTCTCCCTTGCCCCCCCCCAATTCATTCTATTTCTCTCTCTCAAACAAATAAAACTGGGGTGTCTGGGTAGCTCAGTCAGTTAATCATCTGTCTTTGGCTCAGGCCATGATCCAGGGTCCTGGGATGAAGCCCTATGTCTGGCTCCCTGCTCAGCAGCGAGTCTGCTTCTCCCTCTCCCTCTGCTGCTCCCTCTGCTTGTGCGCTCTCTCTGTCAAATGAATAAATAAAATCTTTTTTAAAAAATAAAATAAAATCTTTTTTAAAAGTTCATAAAATATCTTATCAAAACTTAAGATACAGACAATATGAAATATACTAAGTGACAGAAGCCAGACAAAAAGGCAAATATGGTGTGGCTCTACTCACATGAAATACCTACAACAGGCAAATACATCAGACAGAAAGTAGAATAGAGATACCAGAGGCTAGGAAAAGGAGACAATGCGGAATTACTGCTTAAAGGTTACAAAGTTTCTACTTAGGATGATAAAAAAGTTTAGAAATATAGTGGTGATGGTTGCACAACATTGTGAATGAACTTAATGCCATTAAATTGTATACAATTCAATGGCAAATTTTTATGTTATATGTATCTTATCACAATTTTTAAAACTTAAAAAAGTCAATTCAAAAAGGATTAAGACCCAAACATAAAAGCTAAAATTACAAAACTTCTAGAACAAAAACACTGGAGAAAATCTGCATGATCTCAGGATAGGCAAGGATTTCTTGGACGGAGGATAAATACTCACAAATCGAACTACAGTAAAAAATAAAAACTTGGGGCACCTGCCTTCAGCTCAGGTCATGATCTCAGGGTCCTGGGATGGAGCCCCACATCAGGCTCTCTGCTCAGCTGGGAGCCTGCTTCCCCCTCTCTCTGCCTGTCTCTCTGCCTACTTGTGTTCTCTCTGTCAAATAAATAAATAAAAACCTTTTTAAAATATATAATTAATAGGGCACCTGGGTGGCTCAGTGGGTTGAGCCGCTGCCTTCGGCTCAGGTCATGATCTCAGGGTCCTGGGATCGAGTCCCGCATCGGGCTCTCTGCTCAGCAGGGAGCCTGCTTCCCTCTCTCTCTCTCTCTCTCCCTCTCTCTCTGCCTGCCTCTCCATCTACTTGTGATCTCTCTCTGTCAAATAAATAAATAAAATCTTTAAAATATATATATATATAATTAATAAATAATAAAAAATAAAAACTCACAACTGAACATCAAAACTAAAACCTTATGCTTTTTAAAAGATACTATTCCATGTACTTCCAAAGGAAAAGGTAAGCCATAGACTAGAGGAAAATAGTCACAACACATCTGACAAAAAAAAAAATCTGTATCTGGAATACATAAACATCTCTTACAACTATATAATAATAAACCAATTTATTTTTTTAAGTGAGCAAAAGATTTGAACACACATTTCACAAAAGAAGATATACAAATAGCTAATAAATATATGAAAACCATGCTCAACATCATTTTTCATCTGGTAAATGTAAGTTAAAACTACAATACAATACCACTACCCACCTACTAGACTGGCTAAAATTTAAAGTTTGACCATAACAAGTTTTAGCATGGATGTGGGTCAACTAGAATTCTCAGTATCACTAGTGGGAGTATAAAATGGCACAACCATTTTGAAGAATTATGTGATTTGGGGTGCCTGGGTGTCTCGGTTGGTTAAACTACTGCCTTCGGCTCAGGTCACGATCCTGGAGTCCCGGGATCGAGTCCCACACCAGGCTCCCAGTTGCACAGGGAGTCGGCTTCTCCCTCTGACCTTCTCCTCTCTCATGCTCTCTCAACTAAATAAATAAAATCTTTGAAAGGAAACCAACCTCACAGGACTTTAAAAGAAAAAAAAGAATTATGTGATTTTTTTTTAAAATAAACTTACACATACACTTAACATTTATCATTTGATGAGGGAGGACAAAAACAAAAGAAATCTGTTTGGCAGCTGGGTTCTTTCACTTTTTAAAAGACTAAAAAAATATTTTAATCAGAAGAATTTCCATATAGCAAATACAAGGAAAGTGACATTGAGATATAAGGAAATAAAAGAAAATGTGAAAAGTACATCTGCATCACATATTCATTTTCTACTGAGTAACAAATTCCTTCAAATGTAGCTACTTAAAATAAACACTGATTAGTTCACAGTTTCTGTGAGTCAAAAATTCAAGCACAGCCTAGCTAGGTCCTCTGCTTAGGGTCTCACAAGGCTATACACAGCATCACCTGGGTTGTATTATTTCCCAACAGGCTGCTGCTTACTTTCTCAAACCAGTATGGTCTCTATGGGGAGTCCACTAACTAGGCAAAGTCTTATATACCATAATATGGTCACAGAAGCGATACCTCATCACTTGTACTATGTTCCATTGGTTAGAAGCAAACTACAGGTCCGGTCCACTCTCAAGAGGAGGAGGAATATACAAAAGCATGAACACCAAGAGAAGGAGGACTGCATAGGAGCCACCTTATATTATGTTCACCATACATGACCATGAAGAAGATTTACCACCAAATAATCTCAAACTGACTTCTACAGACTACTTTGAGGCCATCACAGATTAAGATTTTTCATGAACATGCTGCTACTTTTGCTTTTCTTTATAACATCCCAGCAGTGAAATGATGAAAGATCCTAAGAACTGTTACATGGCCTTAGACAATGCTTTTAAGAAACGGTGACATTGTAGTAACAGAGATAACAACTTATAAGATGATATTAAAAACATTGTGTAAATCTCCTATGACAACAGTAAATTTATGAAACTCCATTACAAAGTTTGATGTGTGAAATCATGGCAGCAGAATGCCCTCTAATGAGAACATAACTTTTTAAAAATAATGTAAGAAAAAAAAAATGGCTCAAGTAAGTTTGTTAATTTCATATAATATTGTCAAAATAACACAATTTTTAAAAATGTTAATATATTTTATTTGAGTATCATATATTCAAAATATAATTTCAATATATAAGATGAAATATTAATGAATTATTTAACATTCTTTTCTCCCACTTTTCTTGAGATATAATTGGCATAAAGATAACACCATATTTTTAAAAGATTTTATTTATTTATTTGAGAGAGGGAGAGCACAAGGAGGGGAGCGCAGGCAGGGTCAGGGGGAAGGAGAAGCAGGATCTCTGCTGATCAGGGAGCCAGATGCGGGGCTCAATCCCAGGACCCTGGGATCATGACCTGAGCTGAAGGCAGATGCTTAACCAACTGAGTCACCCAGGTACCCCAAGACCATTTATTTTTAGAAATCTTAATTACAACAATGATTTTGCTGAAATAAAGGCAAGGAAAAGTATAGAACATTCAATAACAATAATAAATAATTGTTTGCTGTCACTTTATTGCTCAAACAGATGAATACCTAGATGGTGACAACATTAATTAAATTATGATCCTTAATATTTTGTTAACTTTCAATCATAAAAATTGATAATGGAAAAAAATTGATACTGGTATAACATCGGAGTGGTTCACTTGTTAATGAAGAGGGTTTTTTTAATCTTTAAATGTTTTCATTTTATATCTTTAAATGTTTCATTTCATTTTCATTGATAAGAGCCATGATTTTATCTTTTCTAGAAAATTACCTGTTAAAAAGTACTGGAAGTCCTCCACCAAAATGCCCAATGGATTCACCTCACAGAGCCACAGAGATAAGTATATCTCATAGGGGCTGCCCAGGAATGTCTTTTCTTGACTTCCAGAGGTAAATCTGAAGTGGCTATCTGAAGTTTGCTGACTCTACCTTTATAAATTTATTTTTCCTCTATACAGTCAGGTTTTGTTTTAGGTTTGTTTATGGCTAAGTTACTCCCACTGGTGGAAACAGCGATTATGATACTGTTTTCATGGCCTGACCTCTCTCAGGTATATAACCCCGCAAAAGTGGAAATGTATGTCCATAAAAAGACTTCTACGTGAATAATCATAGCAGCTTTATTCATAATATCCAAAAACAGGAAGCAACCCAAATAACCATCAAATAGTGGTCTATTTACCCAAGAAAAATACTAAACTAAGCATTAAAATGAACAGGAGCAGGGGCACCTGGGTGGCTCAGTCTATTAAGCATCCAACTCTTGATTTCTGCCCAGGTTGTGAAATCAAGCCCTGTGTGGGACTGGCACTGGGCGGGGAAGTTGCTTAAGATTCTCTCCCTCCCTCTGCCCCTCCCCCACCCCCAGCATGTGCACATTCTCTCTCTCTTTAAAAAAAAAAAAAAAAATGAACAGGAGTACTGAAACATGAGGAAGCCTATTACAAAAGAACAGATACTGTATGAAATTCTGCCACAGGCCAAACTAATATATAGTGCCAAAAAGCAGATCAGTGGTTGCCTGGAGCCAAGAGGAGAAATGAGAATTGACTGCACAAGGACACCAGTTATATTTTTAGGTAATAACATTGTTTGTTGTGGTCTACCTACCTCCCAAAGGCCCAACCTCCAAATACAAGAAGATTGGGAAACAGGCTTCAACATATGCACTTTGGGAGGACACAAACATCCAGCCCAAAACACTACTTAACAAACAATCCCAAAACTTAGTACCTCAAAACATTTATTATTAACTCTCTTGGGGGAAAAAAAAAAAAATAACTCTCTTGGTTCTACGGGTTGACTGTGATTGGCTGGACAGTCTGAGACATTTTTAAATGTTTACTTATTGATTAATTTGAAAAAGGCAATGATAAATGCACTGCATCTCAGTATCATTTCAGCATTATTTTAAATTTAAACCTGACCTTGATGACCCCCTAAGAACTGTCCTCAAGTAGAGTATAAATGTTACAGAATACGAAAGAAAAGAATGAACAGAATTTATAATGTGAATTTTGTTTGGATGGTTTATAATACCATGCCATGAGTCTGAGAAGCTTTGAACTGCTTAAAATCTTAGCTAAATTTGCTGGGTTTTGATGGGCTAACTCTCCTTGGTTTACAGTTTATTGCCTTCACCTACAATATTAAAGGTTATTCTTTTCTTTCTGTGTATTATGTCCAGATAGTAAATAGTTCTTGTCTTACTAGAATAATTTTCTTTGCTTTATGCTGACTTAGTATGTCCATAATTATTTAAGAAAAGGCTCCTCATGAAAAAGCTGTGATTCTTCAAATTTTGTTAACTTCTATGTTTATTTTATTTTATTTTAAGATTTTATTTATTTATTTGACAGACAGAGATCACAAGTAGGCAGAGAGGCAGGCAGAGAGAGAGGGGAGGAAGCAGGCTCCCCGCTGAGCAGAGAGCTCAAAACGGGCCCATCCCAGGAAGCTGGGACCATGACCCAAGCCAATGGCAGAGGCCTTAACCCACTGAGCCATCCAGGCGCCCCGTTCTATGTTTATTTTAAAGTATTTTATTGGGCATACTTTGGTTTCTCTTCAGATTGCATAAATCTTTTGCCTTTTAAAGTATTTTATTGGGAGGTGTCTGGGTTGCTCATTCGTTGGGCGTCTGCCTTCGTCTCAGGAGCCCCATGTCAGGTTCCTTGCTCAGGAGGAAGCCTGCTTCTCCCTCAGGCTGCCACTCCCCCTGCTCGTGCTGTCTCTCTCTCTCTCTCACTTCTCTGACAAAAAAATAAAATCTTTAAAAACAAAACAAAACAAAAATGAAGTGTTTTATTGTCACCTTGCTTAAGTAACTGGGTATTGTTTCTCAAGCACTAATGCTCCTATCTTAATTATTTTCACTGACAACTCTGAAGTTTTGTCTTCCCAAAATCCGATCCTAGATATAGGAAACAATAAAATTCCAGTATATCTTTAGTAACTAAAACTATCTTTGAGATATTCCAGAGCATTCCTGGAAAAACCACAAGTGTTCTTTCAAGTTCTTAGAGAGGTATTAGAAATAGATTTATTTGATACTTACTTTTGATGAGTTTCATGGGAAAACTTCTCAAATCGGAAAAGACACTCATCCCTCCCTAATTTAAATCCATACAGGCAAAATTAGTATAAATTTACTAGAAAATTGTATAATTTATGGGAAGTTCCCAGAGATCTGCCAATGCCCTCATTATGTATAATATTTCTGTTTATGAGTTCAGATAGTGTTTTGTTTATTTTTAAAATATTTTTTAAAAGATTTTTATTTATTTGACAGAGAGAGAGATCACAGGTAGGTAGAGCAGCAGGCAGAGAGAGAGGGGGAAGCAGGATCCCTACTGAGCAGAGAGCCCGATGTCGGGCTTGATCTCATGACCCTGAGATCATGACCTGAGCCAAAGGCAGTGGCTTAACCCACTGAGCCACCCAGGCACCCCCAGATAGTGTTTTGCCACATTTTAGGAAATAAGAGTTTACCGTTTTCAGTCTTAATTTTGGTTATTATTTAAAATGCTTACTAGGTTACAATCTTACTTTTAAAATTTGAATCTAGCATTTTATTATTTAAAATGCTTTGTTGCGGGGGAGCACCGGGCTGGCTCAGTCGGAAGAGCGTGCTACTCTTAATCTCAGTTTGAGCCCCACACTAAGAGATTACTTAAATAAATAAACTTTTAAAAATAAATAAGCTGCTTACTTGGTAACAAGCCTACTTTTAAAATTTGAATCTTCTAGGTCAATGTCGTTTTTTTTTTTTTTTAAAGATTTTATTTATTTACTTGAGAGAGAGACAGTGAGAGAGAGCATGAGCGAGGAGAAGGTCAGAGAGAGAAGCAGACTCCCCATGGAGCTGGGAGCCCGATACGGGACTCGATCCCAGGACTCCAGGATCATGACCTGAGCCGAAGGCAGTCGTCCAACCAACTGAGCCACCCAGGCATCCCTCAATGTAGTTTTATTAAAAAATATAGGTATCTAGGACTTATTTCTGACTCACTAAATCTTTTTACTTGAGATCCTTCATAAAGTTTTGATATATACATTATGCCATAAGATTATCATATGCTATATATCAGGATTTTTCTTCTGTAATAATTATGTTCATGTTTTATAAATCAGCTATTATATTTACTGTCTTCTCTGAAAAGAACTATTCTTAGTGATGTTTTGCTAAAATATTTTTGAATTAGCTCTAATATCCTTGTTTTGTATGCCCCAGAAACAACCTAATTCCCTGGTTAGTTGCCTTATTCTTGTTATGAACTCTCATTAGACCTTTCACATTTAAAAATCACCAGTAAGAAACTGACCACAGCTATTTTAAGTCTCTGTCATCCACAGAGAGATTTTGTTTTACACAGATGCTAGTCTGAATGATCTGCTATCAAACTAGAAGTCCGAGTCATGTTTTCAACAAAGGATTGTCTCAGAGCCCCCTGGAAAAGGACTGTAGCAGGTATCTCAAACTACTGGCACTTGAAAGAATGGATTCTTGGGGACAGGTTTCTAAAGTCATTGCTTGGACAACTTCCAGACCATTCCAGGGGACTGAGTCAGAATTTCCAGAACCCTTTTTAGTTGAGAAGCAGACCATTAAACTAGATCCAGTTAAATGAGAATTAATTACACAGGCCTAAATGAACTAATGAGAGATTATTATAGTTATTTGTTTGGAATATTGCCTTAATACTGTCTTCTAGATATAGAAGGAAGCCTGCTCTCTTCCTTCTTAAGCTATTAAACCCTAAAAAATGTATTACCCTTTGCTTCTGTAAAATGCAACATTCCTGAATCATAACTGATTTCAAAGACTCTTCCCCACTGTGAGATCTGAGTCTTGCTGAATTTTCTTATTAAATGCCCTTAAAACATCATTGTAAAAAGTTATACAACAAAGGATTTGCCCATCCCTCCCAAAAAAAAGAATTTGCTTGAAATGTCCTATTTGAGAATGATGTTTACTTATTTAAGCCACTTCTAAGAAAATACAGTTGGCTTTATGGGGCCAGTACCAATGAAACCCTCCCAGGAAAATTGCCATGGTTCCTAGCTTTCCAGGATTCAGCCTTCTAGAAGGTAAGGAAGGTCACTTCCTGGAAGGCCCAGGACCCTTAGGACATTCGGGGGATATTGAGAAAAGTATTCACCCAACTTTATAGGTACTGCAGATGAAATCTGATAGAGCATTTCTTTAGCTTGGCTTTCTAGCCTCAAAATACAAATAATAGGGACTTTTAAAAGTTCAATCTGAGATTTATAAATTCTCCAGCAAAGCAAATTAAAAAGATCTATATGGAAAATTAACATTATTTCTATCCCATGTAAATAACCAAGCCAAACTTAAAACCAGCCCTGTTTTGTGATTAAAAAATATTTGAGATTGCTTTTAGATCAAAAGGGTAAGGACTGTAAGGAAACTTGGTATAATCAAAGAAAACATAACAGTCTTCTGATGGAAAACTATGTATTAGAGAATACATTATTTGTTCTAGCCTTTTATTGCCTTTGAGCTATTTTACAACTCTGTAAATTATATATAATTGATACTGATACACAAACAGTTTTTGTCTATAGAGTTTATAAATAAATTCTGTAAATTTGAGGTTCAATTGACTTCCCTTCTCCCCACAGAAAAATCAGCTTTGTAAGCATTTACAAATATATTTCAACATTTCCTTATACAGATAAAGCTATGCTTCTTCTACTTCTCTAAACTGGCCGTAACATCTGCCTGGTTTATTTTTTTTAATGAATAGCTTCACACATTTTTTTTGTAATTTGTTATTATAAAACTATATTTTTCAGGATAGGAAAATAGAACGTATTTTATTTTACAGTTTGTTATATTATGTAAAACTCCAACTTTATATCTCCATTTGTATTTTTGTTCCAGGCCAACCAAACACTAGGAACAGGCATAAGTGATTGCCCATTATGTGCTGAACTCTATACTAGGCCCCAGGACCAGAGAATTGTACCACAAAACATGTCCTGACCTCATGGAGCTTACCATCTGCTATGGACCAAACCATGTCCCCACCTACCCCCAAAGTCATATGTTGAAGCCCTATTTGGAGATAGGTCTTTAGGAAGTAATTAAACGAAGCCATAAGTGTGGGGCCCTAATCTCAAAGGACTGGTGGCCTTATAAGAGGAAAAAATCTTTTTGTACACACACCCCCTACCCTTCCTCTCCCGAATCCCTCCCAAAGGCCATGTGAGCTCACAGCAAGAAGGTGGTATCTTCAAGCCAGGAAGAGAGCCCTCTCCAGAAACCAATGTTGCTGGCATCTAGATCTTGGACATCTGCCCTCCAGAACTGTGACAGTTTCTGTTATTTATGTCACCAAGTCTGTTGTATTTTGTTATGGCAGCCCAAGCAGACTAACAGACCAAACAATGGGAGAATACAGATAAATAATTCTTCATTTACAACTGCTGTAAAAAGCTATGAAAGAAAAGAACAAAAGTACTTCTGGGAAATCCAACTTAATCTAAGGACATCACAGTACAGATGAGGTCAGAAAAGCTTTTCATAAGGAAGTAAGATATAAGCTGACGCTTGACAGAAAATAAGAACTAGTAAGGTAAAGATGAAAGAAAAAAACATTCCAGGTAGAGGGAACATACTGCGCAAAATATGGAGACAAAGACAGGAACCACACTGTGTAGATAGTTTTATGTGCCATGTCAAGACTTTCAGGTATGATTCTAAGAGTAACAAAAAATTCACTAAAGTTTATATAAACATCTAGTAATCAAATCTGTACTTTAAAAAGCTTTTTCTGGTTACTGTGTGATAGAGGAGTAATAGACTAGGGCTAAGCAATGCGAGACAAAGATCAGTTAGGAAGTTAGGGCAACAAACAGAGGCAAGAGATTACAATGGCTTGGACAATATGGACATACTAGTAATAGTAGAAAGAAGTAGAGGAAATATTTGAGAGACATAACAGAAAGGAGTTGTAAATGTAAGGAAGAGAAAGGTAATAAGAATAACCAAGTTTTCTATCAGGAAGTGACACCATTTAGTAAGCTAGGGAATATGAGGGGAGTAGGTTTTTGAGAAAGACAATGACTTCAGTTTTACAAATACTAAACTTCAGATGTTTCTGAGATATCCAAGTAGATTACAGTGAATTGGTAGTCGTGAGGTCTAGAGAGATACAAATGTGAGAAGAATTAGCATAACAACAGCAATTCTAAAAATAACAGTAACAAAATGAGCTCTCAAAGAATTTCAGTTTTCAAGTCCTGTGTCCACATACTCATGGCTCACTGACAAAATACATCCATTTCTTAACAACAAAATGAGTCCTGCTAGGAAATTAGTGATGACTATTGTTCTATCCCTGCCAACCTCTGCCAATTCCAGCATTCTCACTAGAGATAGAGAACTTATGTGAATCATTTCTTATATAAGCCCAATTAAAAAAAAAAAAGAAGAAGAAGATACACTATTAAATATAATAGCATAGAGCTATTACTCTGGCCTTCAGAGTCCTTAAAACTACCAAAATTTCCTGATTTTCAAAGTCCATAGAGAAACTAAAGCCCTATATCAGGCACCACTGATACCACACAAAGAGTTTACTATTGTAGCAGGTGGTATCTCTTTTTAGCACATTCTCCAGAAGCATTTATCCAGGCAAATACCATCAAGTTGCATCAGAATGGGAAAGTACATGACACTGTTCCACATGTCAGTTTCACAGGGGCAAAAGTTAGACACATCATATCCTTGAGCCCCAGGAACTCCTCCCTGCCTACCGCCTATCCCTGCATTTACTTACAACCAGCATTTACTTTCATCCAATATCTGATGTCTAATTCCACCGCCCGAATGAGTAAGCCAACAATGCAAAAGGATTACTATTCCCAGGGACTCCAAGAATAAAAGTCACCAATAACAACATACACACACACACACTCACACACACACACACACACCCATGACAGGAGCTTCAGCTACCTCTTCACTCCTTTAGTCTCCTTTTCACCTCCACTGGACTGCTCACAGCCTCAAAGAAATAAAGCAATGACATTTCAAGAAATATGAAGATAATTACCTTAAGTTGTAATGAATAGTAGAAGAGCTTAACTTTCTCAGTAACTAGAGACATAAACACTATTTACAATGAACTCCTAAGCGTAGGTTTTAGGTATTGGAGCGGAAATCCACAAAAAAGTAATTGTATTTGAAAGGAGTTGCCAAAGGAGGGCTGCCTCATGAAGCTGGGCAAGGGAAGCTATTCAGAGCTGGTCCAATTGAGAAAAAGCAAAATAAAATATTCCCATCTCTTGGTAACAAACGCAAATAGCTTTAGAACTTCATTTTCTCTCAATTCTTTTTCCACAGATATATACACTTTTAACAAGGTTAATCAACTCCTCTAGGTCTGGTATTCTAGATTATATATATATATTCTATCTATCTATCTATCTATCTATTTATTTATTTCACAGACGGAGATCACAAGCAGGCAGAGAAGCAGGCAGAGAGAGAGAGAAGAGGAAGCAGGCTCCCTGTTGAGCAGAGAGCCCAATGTGGGGCTCAATCCCAGAACCCTGGGATCATGACCTGAGCCGAAGGCAGAGGCTTTAACCCACTGAGCCATCCAGGCGCCCCTAGATTATATTTTTTAATGTATTGAAAAATATCCAGATGGGCTTAAATGCGAAATAGCTTTCTAAATGTGAAAATCTTATTTCAGAAAGCTGTATCTAATATAAATGGTATGAGCCAAAAGAACTTACATAATCAACTTGCCCCAACAAAGCCCTCATCGTTGCAGGCCTGGATTTTCTCATTTCCTATACTGGAATTTAATTGTTCTCTTCCCTTATATGACCAAAGCCAATCATGAATGTTTTGTGGCTTTTCTAAGGTACACTATTGTTCATTTAACTTTGTTTAGCATCTTACTAATGTTTAAAAAACAAAACAAACCTACAGGCCTAAAATGGTATTATTTAGGCCAAGTCACCAAAGCAAGGCATAATACCTAACCTAATTAGACTTATAATCTCTCCCAGAAATGTAGTCTTAACAGGTCAAGAATTTTCTAGTCAGCACCAATAACTGGTAATCTGTCACATGGACCCTCCCCATCCACCTACTAAAACCCTTTCATCTTCAGATGTGACCTCACCTGAAATAACCCTTTTTTCTGTTTATGACTTCCTTGTCCTGCCTTTAAAAACCTTTCCCTTTTTGTAGCCCTTTGTAACTCTCCTCCACTTGTTGGGTGGGATGCTGCCTGACTCATGAATCATTTAATAAAGCCCATTACATCTTCAAATTTATTAGGTAGAATTTTTTTTTTAAAGATTTTATTTATTTATCAGAGAGAGAGAGGGGAGAGAGCAAGCACAGGCAGACAGAATGGCAGGCAGAGGCAGAGGGAGAAGCAGGCTCCCCGCCAAGCAAGGAGCCCGATGTGGGACTCGATCCCAGGACGCTGGGATCATGACCTGAGCCGAAGGCAGCTGCTTAACCAACTGAGCCTGAGCCACTCAGGCGTCCCTAGGTAGAATTTTTTTTTTAACTAATTTGTGTTTCTGAAGAATTTGCAGCTTCTAACAGGTAATTATGGCCTGCTAATAATAAAATTAAATAAACTACTGGTTTTTCAGAAGTTTAATAATAACAGGCACTGCACTAATTTCTGTAACAAACAGTTGAGGGCTTCATTGCAGGCACCATGCCATTTATTTTACATGCATAATTTTTTACAAATAAACTGAGGAAACCAAGGCTACTGCGGACAAATTGTCAATGCTCCTGTCTAAGGCCAGTATTTCAATAAGTACTGAGATATGTGTCCTTCATTTAAAAAAAAAAATATATTTATTTATTTGAGAGAGAAAGAGCGCATGAGCAGAGGGTAAGTCAGGGAGCCTGATGTGGGACTTGATCCCAGGAACCTGGGCTTATGATCTGAGCCAAAGACAGACGCCTAACTGAGTGAGTCACCTAGGCACTCCTGTGTCCTCCATTTCTGCCTACTTGTGGACATTCCAGCAATTGTTCCAGCCTCTCTCACGTTAACTTCTCCTTCTCTACTGGATAATTTCATTGACATAAAACATAATGTAATATCGCCCATCTGTATTTTAAAGAGAGGGAGAAAACTCCATGACCTTTTCCAGTTATCACCTGATTTCTGTGATGCTCTTTTCAGCAAATCTCTTTGAAATAATATTACTCACTAATCCTCCCCAAAATATCAGAAAAGGAGCAAGGATAATTAAATGAAATTCCATATACTCTTCACTTAGATTTGCTAGTTTCTCTCCCTTCTCCTCTTCTTTCTCTGTGCACAGAGGCAGGCAGGCAGCCAGGCACATATGCAATTACTTCTTGTTAATTAGCTGAACCATTGACAAGTCATTTGTAAACACCTTAAAACCTCTTCCCTCAAATATTTCCACAATTAATCCTTGCCTAACAAGAAAAAAACACCACACAACTGTCCCACTAGAAAGTTTAACACTGACACAATAATACTATTGAATAAAAATCCACATTCAAGTATCCTCAATTGTCTCAATATTGTTCTTCAACTATGTTTTTAATCCAGTATCCACCTAAGAATTAAGCATTACATTTATTCACCAAGTCTCTTTTGTATCTAGTAGTCTGGAACACATCCTTAGTCTTTTTTTTTTTTTTTAAATCTTTTACAACTTCAACATTTTTGAAGAGTCCAAGCCAATAGCTTCTACAGATTGCCCCCTCAGTTTGAACTTCTCTGATTGTTTCTTCCTATAGCACACTGAGGTAGAACATTTTTAGCCTAAATACTACACAGATAATACTATCTCTCATTCTCTCTTGAACCCATTCGAATCAAGTTCTATACCCACTTCCCATCGATATTGCTCACCTAGGTCACCAATAGGGAATTGCCCATTACTAAATCCAAAGGTCAATTCTTAAGTGTTCATGTTACATAACCTGTCAGCAGCTTTTGGCATACTTTCTCCTCATCGCTTTGGAAACACCACTCTCTTCTGGTTTTCCTCCAGCCTCACTGGCTGCCCCTTTCCAGGTTTTTCTTACCAACAGATTCTCCTTACCTCCTAACCAGTATACACTTCTGTGACCCAAGGCTCAGTCCTTCTATCTCTTTCTAGACTCACTCACTCACCAGGTCAGTGCTGCTCAAACCAGCTGTGGTGAAGGAGCAGGCGAAAAATTTAATCCATCACAAACCACTGCAAGATACAATAAATATGGAATAACAGAAAAATGATGAAATGCTTGATGTTTACAACAATGTCAGCTGCTTACTCTAAATTTCTTTATTTAACTCATGGCAAACTGGTAACAAACAGTTCGATAACCACCACCAATCAGCAGACCACACTTGAGTAGCATTTTGGTAGTTTATTTCTCCAATCTCCTAACTCTGAAAATCATTTATATGTTGTCGATCTCCAAATATATATCTCCAGATCAGATTTCACCCTTGATCCCCATTTCATATACACAATTATCTTTTCAACACTCCTTCTTGGATGTCAAACAAACACCAAAGTTCTGATTCCTCCAACAACTCCTACTCCTGCCCCTCCCAAGAAGAGAAACAATAAAAACAATCCTGTTCCACGTACATATTCCCCATCTTGCTCAATAAATGGCAGCCATATTTATCTAGCTATTCAGTCCTAAAATCTTGCAATCACCACCAATTCCTTGCTTTCTCTCATATACCAAAATTAACTATCAAGAAATACTGTCAGCTCTCCTTTCAAAATATATCCAGAACCCAAGTATTTCTTACCACCTCAGCTGCTACCACCTTAAGCTACCACCACCTTGACTGATTTTTGTAATGGTTTCCTCACACACTTCCCTGATTTCACTTCTGCTCTCCCTACCCTCTGAGCAAGAAGTGACTTTTTTAAAACCCACATCAACTCAATTCAACAAAGAAAAGTTGTTTCGACAAACGGAGCTGGGACAACAGCTATCCACATCTAGAAGAATTAAATCGAATCCTCACCTTACACCACATATAAAAATTAACTAATAATGAATCAAAGTCCAAAAGTAAGAGCTCAAACCATAAAACTCTTAAAAAGAAATATGAGTAAGTCATCACAACATTGTTCTGTTTTCTCAGATTCCGTATTTGCCTACTGGCTTTTTTCCCCTCAAGTAATCTCTACACCCAATGTGGGGCTTGAACTCACAACACCCAGATCAAGCATGCTCAACTGAGTCAGCGAGGTACCACCTATTTGGCACTTATTAATTATAGGGCCAAACTAAGAGCTAAACTTGGTTATATCTCCCCTGCTATCCAATTTTTTTTTTTTTTTTTGCAAAAATCCTATTAACAAACCTTCTAACCAATCCTGAGTCTATACTCCCAACCAACTCCTTTATCAAACTCTCACATATCAAGCTAGTATTTCCCCTGCCCTGTATCACTCAGGGTCAAGTACCAGACAACTAAATACCACTGCTACAGCTCAGAACCCACCAATGTTATTCAAAGTAGCCAGTCCTAAGCTGGTTACCCTGCCCTGCCTTGTCTTTTCTGTACAAACCCCAATAAAGACTCTGGCTTGGGCTTTCCTCTTGCTCCTTTCTGCCTCATGACCAAACCTGGTGCTTTCCTCATGTGGCCTGCATGGCATGACATGTCCCTTTCTGTTGGGGAAATTTTAAGTAATAAATTTTTCTTTCAATAGTATTAGCCTTTCTGTGTTATTACTTAGTTACCTTTATAGTTAGCCTAAAAACAAGTAAGACCTTAAATTAGGCAATGGTTTCTTAGATATGATATCAAAAGCACAACCAAAGAAAAAGCAGATAAACTGGACTTCATTGAAATTACAAACTTTTACACATCAGAGGTCACTATCAAGAAAGTGAAACAACCACCCACAGAATGGAAGAAAGTATTTGCAAATCATGTATCTGATAAGGGTCTAGTATACAGAAAATATAAACTATTCTTACAATTCAATAATAAGAAGACAAATACCTCAGATAATAAATGGGCAGAGGACTTGAGTGAACATTTCTTCAAAGAAGATATGCAAATAGCCAACAGGTACATGAACAGATACTTTACCGGGGCACCTGGGTGGCTCAGTTGGTTAAGCTTCCAAGTCTTGATTTCGGCTGGGGTCATGATCTCAGGGTCATGAGATTGAGCCCTGCACTGGACTCTGCACTCAGCACGGTGTCTACTTGAAATTCTCTCTCTCTCTCTCTCTCTTTGCCTCTGCTCCTCCCCCTACTCATATATACACTCTCTCCTTCAAATAAATAAATAAATCTTAAAAAAGGAAAAAAGAAAGAAACAGAGGCACTTGGGCGACTCACTTGGTTAAGTGTCTGCTTTCAGCTCAGGTCATGATGTCAGGGTCCTGGGATCAACCCCAGCACTGGGCTCCCTGCTTAGAGGAGAGCCTGCTTCTCCCTCTTCTCCCTGCTTCTGCTCTCTCTCGCTATCTCTGTTGCTATCTCTCTCTCTCTCTCTCTCAAATAAATAAAATCCTAGAAAGAAAGAAAGATAGAAAAAGAAAGACTCTATCTACATCATGAGTTATTAAAGTAAATCAAAACTACAATGAGATATAAATTCAGCAAAGCTGCAGGATACACAAACACAAAAATCAGTTGATTTCTATATACTAACAATAAATAACCCAAAAAAGAATTTAAGAAACAAGTCCATTAATAATAATATTACAAAGAATAAAAATTTAGGAATATGTTCAGCTAAGGAGCTGAAAGACCCACATACTGAAAACTATGAAATATTTCTGAAAGAAATTAAAGAAGACTTAAATAAATGGAAAAATTTCCTATGTTCAAACATAGGAAGACTTAATATTAGTCAATCTGATAATATTACCCAAATTGATCTACAGATTCAAAACGACCCCTATCAAAACCCCAATGACATTTTTACAGAAATATAGAATCAGAAGAAATCCTAAGCAACCAAAATAATCTTGAAAAACAGAGTTAGTTCTTTGATACCAAACTTTCTTATTTAAAACTTACTACAGGGGTGCCTAGGTGGCTCAGTGGGTTAAAGCCTCTGCCTTCGGCTCAGGTCATGATCCCAGGGTCCTGGGATCAAGCCCCGCATCGGGCTCTCTGCTCAGCAAGGAGCCTGCTTCCTCCTCTCTCTCTGCTTGCCTCTCTGCCTACCTGTGATCTCTGTCTGTCAAATAAATAAATAAAATCTTAAAAAAAAAAAAAACTTACTACAAAGATACAGTAATCAAAACAGTATGGTACTAGTATAAGGACAGACATTTAGACCAATGGAATAGAATAGAGAGTTCCAAAATAAATGTTCACATATACGATCCAATACTTTTGACAAGGGTGCCAAAACCATCCAATGGGGTAAAGACAGTCTTTTTAACAAATGATTCTGGAAACTAGATATATGCAAAAGAATGTTAGACAGTTATCTTATACCATAGACAAAAATGAACTCAAAATGTATCAAAGACCTAAAACTATAAAATTCTTAGAAGAAAATACTTGGAAGATACCTTTTTGACACTGGATCTGGCAATGATTTCTTGGATAGGACACAAAAAGCACAGGCAACGGAAGAAAAAATAAATCAACTGGACTTCATGAAAATTAACAACTTTTGTGTATCAAAGATATTATCAAGAGAGTGAAAATGCAAATGCAACCCAAAGAATGGAAGAAAATATATGGAAATCATTTATCTGACATGAGTTAAATACCAAAAAATATCTTTTAAAAAGGGCGGGGGGGGGGGGCACGCCTGGGTGGCTCAGTCAGTTGAGCATCCATCTTTGGCTCAGGTCAAGATCCCAGGGTCTGAGGATGGAGACCCACATCAGGCTCCTTGCTCAGCAGGGAGCCTATTTTCCCTCTGCCTGCTGCTCCCCCTTCTTATGCTCTTTCTCTGACAAATAAATAAAATCTTTAAAAAAAAAAAAAAAAGAGTTTAGGGGCGCCTGGGTGGCTCAGTGGGTTAAATCCTCTGCCTTCGGCTCAGGTCATGGTCCCAGGGTCCTGGGATCAAGCCCCGCATTGGGCTCTCTGCTCAGCAGGGAGCCTGCTTCCTCCTCTCTCTCTGCCTGCCTCTCTGCCTACTTCTGATCTCTGTCTGTCAAATAAATAAATAAAATCTTAAAAAAAAAAAGTTTAATATCCAGAATATATAAAGAGCTCCTACAACTAAACAATAAAAATAAACAACCCAATTGAAAAAATGGGCAAAGAAACTGATTTCAACAAAGGTTTACAAATGACCAGTAAGCACACGAAAAGATGCTCAACATCACTAGTAATTAGGACAATGCAAACTAAAGCCACAATGAAATACTACTTCAAACTCGTGAAGATGACTATAATTTTAAAAATGGAAAAACAAGTGTTGGCTAGGATATGGAGAAACCCTCATGCATTTCTGGTTAGAATGTAAAATGATGCAGCTACCATAGAAAGCAACTTTCTGGTTCCTCAGAAAGTTGCACATAGAATTACCATATGATCCGAAACTCCCCTTCTTGGTATCTACCTGAAATAAGTGAAAGCAGGGACTCAAACTTGTACACCCATGTTCACAGCAGCAATATTCACAACAGCCAAAAAGGGGAAGCAATCCAAATGTTCATCAACAGATAATGGATAAACAAAATGTGATACATACATATAATGCAATATTATTTAGCCTTAAAAGGAACTAAGTATGACACAAACTAAAACATGGATGAGTCTCTTAAAAATTGTGTTAAGCAAAAGAAGCCTGACACGAGAGTCCACATATTATATAATTCCACTTAAATGAAATGTTCAGAATAGGCAGATCTATTAAGACAGAAAGTAGACTTGTTGGTTACCAGGGACTAGAGGGAGTACAGAATGGAGTACGAATGCCAGCAAGTAGGGGTCTTCTTTTCAGGTGATGAAGATGCTCTGAACTAAGACAGCGGTAATTCCTATAAAACCTTGTGAATACACTAAAAAAACAGTGAACTATATACTCTTAAATGGTAAATGTATGATATGTGGATTATATCTCAAAAAAGTGCCCTTTTCCAAAAAACAAGAAACAGAAATAAAGCAAAACAAAACAAAAGCCAGGACAGATTACATCTTTCTCTGCTTAAAACCACCCACTGACTTTGTCCCAATCAGTATAAAATACAAAAATCTTATCTGTAGTCTGCAAGGTACTACAAAATCCAGCTTCTGCTTCATATTCTTTGGTGCCCCCCCCACCACCAACCCCAACACCACTGTTCACTCACCAACAGTCACCCTGGCCTCCTTGCTGTCCACCAACATCCCAAGCATGTTTCTACCTCAGAACCTTGACACATGCTGTATCCTTTACATGGAATGCTCTTGCCCAATATATATCAGCATCCCTCATTCCATACTCTCTGTTCTCCATTCAAACATTAATGAAAATATTCCTAGACAACACAATTTCAACCCTTGCTCCATTAAACATATACCATCATATCTCTTACCTGGTTTTTTCTTCATACCACTCAATACCCTATGACACACATGGTATACATTTCTGTGTGTCTCTCTTGAACAGAAGCTCCATAAGACTAGAAACTTTGCTTTCAACACTACTTTATCTCCAGTATCTTGAAAAGTGCCTGCACATAATAAGAACTTAATAATAACAAGAATGAATCTTAACAGGGGCGCCTGGGTGGCTCAGTGGGTTAAGCTGCTGCCTTCGGCTCAGGTCATGATCTCGGGGTCCTGGGATCGAGCCCCGCGTCGGGCTCTCTGCTCAGCAGGGAGCCTGCTTCCTCCTCTCTCTCTCTCTCTGCCTGCCTCTCTGCCTACTTGTGATCTCTCTCTGTCAAATATATAAATAAAAAAAAAAAAATCTTAAAAAAAAAAAAAAAGAATGAATCTTAACAAACAAATGAATAGAAGCAAAAAGACAAGAGAAATTCAGTAACACGTTTTACAAAGAAAACACCTATTAAAGGATATTGGCAGGATCAGGCCCAGGTCTACCTGACTCTCAAATACAAGCTCTTCATTTCTATGTTATATTTTACTTCCCAATTTGGAGACACTGGAGGGATTACTTGTTAAGTGGAAGAGTGTTTACTTTGTAAAATGCCAAGATATCTCATCCAAAAATCCATTTTTTAAATTTCTATCCATTTAATGCAATTATTGTATTACATGGAAAAGCATAACAATTGATAGCCTCCAAAATTACTGAACTTCATTTATTTTATATTGCTCAGCCACTTTCAAAATTGTTTATTAAAAGAACCGGACTCTCTCTCTCAAAAGACAAGATACCAAACTAGCTGCAACTGCCAAATTTCTCTGCTCCTATAAAATATACTAGAGAAAATATGCCAAAGGAAATGAGGCTTTATACCTGGAATGGGCATATAATAGCATCTGCTCTTGCAAAAGCCATTCTGGGACAGAAACAAACAGGAACAGAAGTACACCTCCTTCTTCCAAGACTCGGAAGACAATTACACTAAATTATTTTTTTTTTTTAAGATTTTATTTACTTATTTGACAGAGAGAGAGATCACAAGTAGAGAAGCAGGTAGAGAGAGGGGGGAAGCAGGCTCCCCGCTGCGCAGAGAGCCCAATGTGGGGCCCGATCCCAAGACCCTGAGATCATGACCCCATCCGAAGGCAGAGGCTTAACCCACTGAGCCACCCAGGTACCCCCCCCTTTCTTTTTTAAGCAATCTCCGTGCCCAAGGTGGGGCTTGAACTCATGACCCTGAGATCCAGAGTTATATGCTCTACTGACTGAGCCAGCCAGGTGTCCCAAGACAATTAAAATAACTTTTAAAACTTCCAAACTATGGGGCACCTGGGTGGCTCAGTCAGTTAAACAGTTAAGGGTCTGACTCTTGGTCTCAGCTCAGGGCATGATCTCAGGGTCACGGGACCAGCATGCATCTGGCTTTTTGGACTTCAGCTCTGTGTGGTCAGTGCAGAATCTGCTGGAGATTCTTTCCCACTCCCCCTCTGTTCCTCCTCCAGCTCATGCATGCTCTCCCTCTCTCTCTCAAACTAATAAATTAATTAAATCTTTTTTAAAAAAAAACAAACAAACTTCCAGACAAGTCTATAAGAACCAGAAAAAAATGGAATAAGTGGCTAAGTCACTTGTTTCATTAATACCAGTTTCTCCACACTTACTATAAAATTAAAGTATTATTTAAACTTACTCAAACATCTTATGTTGTGTTGTTTATACCTTCCTGGCTTCTTTACTACAAATGTTAAGCCATACTTTGCTTCCTATTACATACTTCCTACAAAGACTTGCCCAGCTCTATGCAAAAGAGATACCACAGAGCTTCAATTATTTGGTGAGAGAACTAAGCACAGACATGAAGTAAGCCCAACCCCTTGTTTTGTAAGTAAGACAATTCAGTCCCAGAAATGATAGTTCCTGTCAACATACAACTTATTAGTGGCAAAGCCTAGATTAGTATTCAGGATTCCCTGCTTCCTTCCAGAATAAAACTTTTCTACTCCTCCAATATTAAAGATTTAAAAAACCACTGAGATTTAAAAAAACCACTTGCACTGAGGTACTTCCGGCTTAATTAATGATAAATCCTCCAAATAGAAGGTTATGTCTAATTTAATCTTGTAACTTCAAAACCTAGATCGGTGTAGTGTGCATTTACTGAATGATCAATTGTTTAAATGTGAGTTACTTTATTAAAAGGTATTTATTTCTAATTATTTTAAGGGAGTTACAGTAAGCCTAACTTTAGATATCACAAAAATGACCAGAATATTCTTATGGTTAAAACTAAAATGAACCCTCAAATTTCTCCAATTTCATATAATAATTTCCCAAGATATCCTTCCTTCTCCTCAGCAAATTCCCTTCATTGGACGCACACACTGCTAGAAGAAGCTACATGCCTTAGGCCTCAATTCATTTCACCAAATCTTAAGCAAAGAGCAAATCTCAGAGAACTTCCAAATAAGAGGAAAAAAAAGAAAAAATACCAGAAATAATAGAACAGTGACCAAGTACGGGGTGCCTGGCCAGCTAAGTCAGTAGAGCATGTGACTCTTGACCTCAGGGTTATGAGTTTGAGGCCCACATTGGATGTAGAGATTACTTAAATTTTTAAAAAATAAAATTAAAAAGAATACATATATATTTGCCGAACAAGATCCTGAAAAGCCACTCCTTTTCAGTTATGTATCCATACTTAGTAGATCACTCCATTAAGGGTTCTGGTAGCACCTTTGCCCAGTTTTTAGAAGACTTGGAGCACTTGAGAACATAGATTTATCTAGATTCTGCTAGAACTAAACCAATTTTTCTTTGATATTTTATTTATTTATTTGTCAGAGAGAGAAAGAACACAAGCAGGGGGAGCGGCAACTACAGGGAGAAGCATGCTCTCCACTGAGCAGGGAGCCCCATGTGGGACTCAATCCCAGGACACTGGGATCATGACCTGAGTTAAAAGCAGACACTTAACCACTGAGCCACCCAGGCATCTCATAAACTAATTTTTTTTTGAAAGATTTTTATTTATTTATTTGACAGAGAGAAATCACAAGTAGACTGAGAGGCAGGCAGAGAGAGAGAGGGAAGCAGGCTCCTTGCTGAGCAGAGAGCCCGATGCGGGACTCGATCCCAGGACCCTGAGATCATGACCTGAGCCGAAGGCAGCGGCTTAACCCACTGAGCCACCCAGGTGCCCCATTTTTTTAAGATTTATTTATTTACTTGAGAGAGAGAAAAAGAGAGAGAGAGAGCACAAGCGGGGGGAGGGTGAGAGGGACAGAGAGAATCTCAAGCAGACTCCTCTCTGAGGGCAGAGCCCAACGCAGGGCTCCATATCGCAAGCCTGAGATCATGACCTGGGTGGAAATCAGAAGTCGAATGCCTAACTGGTTAAACCCCTAGAACTAAATTTAAATAAGGAAATGTGGCTCTTAAATAATAAAATGTATCCAAATTTAATCCAGTATGTTTACAAAAATTCTAAAACTAATACACCTTAGAAAATTTTAAGAAATGAAGCATTATCACATATATTAAGTCATCCTCCTATTAATATTAGAAAAAAGAAAAATAGATGTTATGATCCTCATTTTATAGATAAGACAACTAAGGTTTAAGGAGATGAAGTGATCTGTCTACATTTACCAAGCTAATTAAGTGACAAAGCCCACTGAACCCTAGGGGTTTTCTGACTCTTGAGTCTCTTTTTATCAAATCACAATGAGCCTTCACAAAACAGCCAAAGGAGCTTTACAAAAATCTCAGAAGACAACTAATTACTATAGTATTTTTACCAAACAAAATCCTAAAATAGCAAGAACAGAAAGAATTACCTTGTATTTCACACACTGACAAAAAAATACATAAAATGTATATATAAAGTACATTTAATAAATAAATATGAATACTGTATTGTGTCCTGCTCCTTATATGCTTCCATAAGGAAAAGTTTTGAAGCCATTGTTTTATCATAGTACTATTTCCTTAGTGCTTCCCAAATCTGGCTTCTTAGTAAAATCATGGTAGATGTGGATGCAGGTGCATAAAAATACAGGTTTCTTGGGCCCCGACACATAGATTCTGATACAAATAAGTTTAGAATCTGTTCAGAATTTTAACAAGCATTCTAGATGATTCTGATTAGCCAAATCTGCAGTAGTGCCCTAAAAGAATTCTAAAGAGAAAAAGTAGGCCAAGAAAATGAAAGAATTTAAGTCTAGAGACAAAGATTATTTAGCAATTTCCCAAGCCCTAAAGCCAGAATAGGGGAAAAAACAAAACAAAACAAAACAAAAACGGGTGAAAGAAAGCCTTATTCCTATCCTGAATCCAAATTTGGAGCTACCCTTGCCCCTAAACTGTCAGAAAACTTGGCCTCTCCCTAGGACCATGTTATGAGACAGATAAAGATGTTAAGAGTTTCAACATGAACATTCCCAAAAAGCTTAAGTCTGTTTAAAAAAAAAAACAAAAACCAACTTGGTAAAACCCAAAACCCATAAAACTATGATGGGTACTTAAGCAGCAGCTCTTGCTCAAATGCTAGCCAAAAACCAAGACAGAGAAGAGTGAGAAGGGGTGGGGGAAATTGGAGTATCTGACCTAGCAAGAGAAACTGGCTGGCCCACCAGGTTCCCTGGCCCAAATAAGAAGGGGGTGGGGGATGGGCGCCTGGGTGGCTCAGTGGATTAAGCCGCTGCCTTCGGCTCAGGTCATGATCTCGGGGTCCTGGGATCGAGTCCCGCATCGGGCTCTCTGCTCAGCAGGGAGCCTGCTTCCCTCTCTCTCTCTCTCTGCCTGCCTCTCCGTCTACTTGTGATTTCTCTCTGTCAAATAAATAAATAAAATCTTTAAAAAAAAAAAAAAAAAAAGAAGGGGGTGGGGGGAGGTGGAATATATGGGACTCCTCCAAATAATAACTGACAATGGTCCCCAGAAGGGATTCCTAAGCTAGTGTTCATAATCATAATCATAATAATCATCAACTTACAAGCTGCCTCTTCTTGGAAGGCTCAACTCCTTCTGAAAAACAAAGCACAAACACAAGTTACACAGAAATAAGGACACACCTAAGTCCTACAGGTCTGCATTAAATGTCCTACAGCATTATCTTAACAAGAGTAAAAACTATTTCCAAACAATAACCTCTTCCCTTATTTTTAAATTCAGCAAAATAAAGAATAGTCAGTTGAACTATTTCCAAAAGGAACGTCTCAGACTACTTACAGCCTTTTCCCCACTAGATGGAACCATCTCACCAGTGGAGATTACTCCAGCTACATTTTGGGCTAGCCATTAACTTGATGAATTAGAAAGTATTCACCCCCCCCCCAATTAAGAGTCAGGGATAAGAAAGAAACGACATGGAATTTTTCTTTAATTAGGAAACATTTTAGACAAAGAAGTACAGAAAGTAATATAACAAAGGGATGACTACAGACACCGCTGGTGTGAAACCACTAGTCACAGATGGGCCTCGGTGACTTGCTTTCAAAATGTATCAAGGACCACCTCCCTCAGCTCCCCACTTTAACTGGTATGAGTATTTTGTTTCTTTGCCATATGTCTTTATATTTTCTTACATATATATTCATAAACAATTATTAGTACTGTTTCACAGGTTTTTAAATTATTTAAAATATTGTATGTATTCATCTGCTGACTTCAACATTATAACTGGGAAATTCATCCACATGAATATTTCTCACTTTTGTTATTAATCCACTTATTTTGACACTTATATATAATATTTATTTATCGACTTTCCAGGAAACAGAAAGTTAACTTTCTTTGCATATTTATCTTCTTCATCAAAACAATACTCCTATAAAATAGCTTGTACTTGGGACGCGAGGGTGGCTCAGTTGGTTAAGCAGCTGCCTTTGGCTCAGGTCATGATCCCAGCATCCTGGGATCAAGTCCCGAATCGGGCTCCTTGCTCGGCAGGGAGCCTGCTTCTCCCTCTGCCTCTGCCTCCCATTCTGTCTGCCTGTGCTTGCTCTCTCTCCCTCTCTTTCTCTGACAAATAAATAAATAAAATCTTAAAAAAAAAATAGCTTGTACTTGTGTCTTCATGCACATTATATAAAGTTTCTTGGAAGTATACATTTAGGTTTAACCTCCCCCTCCAGTGCTTCCCAGACCTGTCTCCCAAACTTCTGACACTTATAACCAATTTGCCCACTCAACAACTCAAATCCCATATGTCCCAAACTGAGCTCATTCTTTCCACCAAAATTGATTTCAACAACAGGCTTTCCCCATCTCACATGACAGTATTTCTATTCTTCTGGTTGTTTATTTTATTTTTTTAAGATTTTATTTATTTATTTGACAGACAGAGATCACAAATAGGCAGAGAAGCAGGCAGAGAGAGAGGAGGAAGCAGGCTCCCTGCAGAGCAGAGAGCCCGATGTGGGGCTCAATCCCAGGACCCTGGGATCATGACCTGAGCGGAAGGCAGAGGCTTTAACCCACTGAGCCACCCAGGCGCCCCCTTCTGGTTGTTTAGACCAAAACATCTGAACTCCTCCATAATTCACATCCATCATATCCCATCCATCAGAAATTCTTTATTTTGTAATTTTATTTTCTTAATCATTAAAATTTCATGATTATCAAGAGTTTTGTCACAATTATTTTCCCCTTTTTCTCTCCTGAAGGATTTTATTTTTTTAATTTTTATTTAAATTCTAGTTAGTTAACATACAGTGCAATATTGGTTTCAGAAGTAGAATCCAAAGATTCCTCACTTATATATAACATCCAGTGCTCATCATAACAAGTGCCCTCCTTAATGCCCATCACCTTTCTAGTCCATCTTCCACCCACATCCCTCCGTCAACCCTCAGTTTGTTCTCTACCATTAAGAGTCACTTTTTAAAAAAGATTTTATTTATTTATTTGACAGACAGAGATCACAAGTAGGCAAATAGGCAGGCAGAGAGACAGAGAAGGAAGCAGGCTCCCCGCTGAGCAGAGAGCCTGATGCGGGGCTCGATACCAGGACCCTGGGATCACGACCTGAGCCGAAGGCAGAGGCTTTAACCCACTGAGTCGCTTTAACCCACTGAGCCACCCAGGAGTCCCTCCTTAAGAATCTTACTTGTTTCCCTTTTTCTTTTTTCCCCTCTTCCATATATTCATCTGCTTTGTTTCTTAAATTCCACACATGCGTGAAATTATACCATCCATCAGGAATTCTTTTTTTAAGACTTTATTTATTCTTAAGACTTTATTATTTTGACAGAGATCACAAGTAGGCAGAGAGGCAGACAAAAAGAGAGGGGAGGAAGCAGGTTCCCTGCTGAGCAGAGAGCCCGAGGCCGCATCGGCATCAATCCCATGACTCCAGCCAAAGGCAGAGGCTTAACCCCTGAGCCACCTCCGCGCTCCCATCAGGAATTCTTTTTTTTTTTTTTTTAAAGATTTTATTTATTTATTTGACAGAGAGATCACAAGTCGGCGGAGAGTCAGGCAGAGAGAGAGAGAGAGAAGCAGGCTCCCGCTGAGCAAAGAGCCCGATGCTGGGCTCGATCCCAGGACATTGAGATCATGACCTGAGCCGAAGGCAGCGGCTTAATCCACTGAGCCACCCAGGCGCCCCCATCAGGAATTCTTAATAGCTCTAGCTTTAAAATACATCCAGAATACAACCATTTTTCAGACATATCTCTGCAGTGTTTATACATATATAATCTCTTAAACAAAACCTTGGATTTAGTTATGTTTTAGATATTGGAATTGGGCGGGTTGGGTATTAAAGTAACGGCACATATATGTTATATTATGTAACAATTTATCAAATAACACCTTCAAAAAAGACTGGGGTAGCAACAAAACACACAAAATCCATTAAAATTTCTGCAACAAAATATACAGTAGTTACAATAAATACAGTTGAAAGGTCTAAAGAGTCTCGATTCTATTTTGTCACCTGAAGAGTTAGAGAAAAACCTCTTGGTTTCTGCTATTGCAATCTAAGCCACCATGGTCTCTGCCTGGCCTCTCAACCATCTCTTAACTGGTACCCCATTCCTGCTTCTACCCTTATCCCTCTATAGTCTATTCTCAATGTAACAGTGTTCCTTTTAAAAGTCAGTTAGATCATAACGCTCCTGCTCAAAACCCTCAAATGGATCCCTGATTCACTCACAAGTTAAAGTCAAAATCCACATAAAGACCTAGAACGGTGACCCACCACCACTTCCCAGTATCTCTCTGACCTCCTCCCTCCCTTGCACACTTTGATCCAGCCATACTGGACTCTATTATTTGTCAAACACATCAGCATTCTACTACCTTAAGGCCTTAATGCTAATCTGTGCATTCTATCTAGAATGCTGCTCCTCCCCCAAATATTTCCTTGACTAACTCCCTAACAGCCTTCAAAAATCTTGGCTCAATTTTTACTTGAGCATGAAGTCTACTACCCTGATAGCCCTACATAATATTGCAACTTACCATCCCATCAACCTCTTACCCTGCTATAACTTTTTTTTTAATGTATCACCAATATACTTTCAATACATTTATCACTAACATGTTATGTAATTTAATTATGCTTATTGCCTATTTTCTATACTCCCCCACTAGAATCAAAGCTCCATGAGGGCAAGGATCTCAGTATGTTTTATTTACTAGTACATCTGAATGACTTAGAACAGTGATTGACATATAGTAGATGCTCAAAAAATAACTGTTGAACACATACTCTCCAATACTTGGTATTTGCAGACTTTTTAATTTTTTTATTAAAAAAGCTTTCCCTTCTGATTTTTTAGGAAAGATTTTATATTTAGTTGACAGTGAGAGAAGGAGAGAACAAGTAGGGGGAGTGGCAGGCAGAGGGAGAGGGAGAACCAGGCTCCCCTCTGAGCAGGGAGCCCGATGTGGGGCTCGATCCCAGGACCCTGGGATCATGACCTGATCTTAAGGCAGATGTCCAACTGACTGAGCCACCCAGATGCCCCAACTTTTTAATTTTTTAAAGATTATATTTATATAGTCTTTATATATAAAGGGGGGAGAAGCAGAGGGGAAAGGAGAGGGAGAATGAACCTCAAGCCGACTCCGCACTGAACGCAGAGCCAAACACAGCCAATCCCACAACCCTGAGATCATGACCTGAACTGAAATCAAGAGTCGGACGCCTAACTGATTGAGCCACCCAGGCACCCCTGACTTTTCCATTTTTACCAATGTATTAGCTCTCGTCATAGTATGGTTTTCAATTTTTTCAAATTTTTTAAATTTTATTTTTAGGTAATCTCTACACCCAATGTGGGGGCTCAAACCCACAACCTTGAGATCAAGAAACACCCTCTCCACCAACTGAATCAGCCAAGCAACGCCCATCATAGTATAGTTTTAATTGGTATTTCCTATAATTATTAGTGAAGTTAATTAAGCAAGATTTCATGTGTTTACTAACCACTAGGGTTTCCTCAACAGTGAGCTGCCTATTTATACTTCAGCCCATTTTTCTATTAGATTTTCTGATTTTCTCATTGAATTAAAAGATATATTCTGGATAATAATTATTCGTAAGTTAATTCATTGAAAATGTTTCCTCAGTCTAATCTTTTTTACTTTTTTTTTATTTTTAATGGTGTCATCAAAAGATTTAATTTTTATATAGTCAAACTTACCAATCTCTCCTTATATTACTTTTTATACATAAGAAATACATCTCTAACACACAGTCACATGAAAATATTTGCTTATATCTTCTCCTAAAAGAGTTGTAGGTTTCTTTTCACACAAATAGGAATATTATATTTTCTTCTATATAAATGATTGATTATCTTGGGCCATTTGTTAACTGAAGTGCAAAGTGCAACATTAAGTTTCCATAAATGCAGGGATGTCTCTCTTGACTATAATCTGTTCCACTGTACTGTCAGCCCCTGTGCCAATACTACACTGTTTAATTGGTATAGCTTGACAATATATCTTGATACTAGTAAGGCAATTCCATTCACATTGTTATTGCTCTTGAAAATTATGAGACCTAATCTTGGGGCTTTGCTTTTATGCATAAATTTTAGAGTCAACTTGTAGATAAAAACTTTGACACTGCACTTGATCCAGAGTTGATCCTGTGAACACATGAATAAGAAAAGCAGAACAGCCTTATTG
Organism: Mustela putorius furo; assembly: GCF_011764305.1. Classification (NCBI taxonomy): domain Eukaryota; kingdom Metazoa; phylum Chordata; class Mammalia; order Carnivora; family Mustelidae; genus Mustela; species Mustela putorius. The sequence continues at coordinate 35,731,757 of NW_025422005.1, read as the reverse complement.
CTGATATTTTGAGTAGTCTGGATAGAAGATCAAAACAGCCACAACATTCCCTAAAATCCAGTGCAAGGCCCTAATTCCCTTCCTTTGCATGAAAGCTAAGAAATATGAGGGAACTGCAGAAAAAAAGTATCAAGTGAGCAAAAGTTGGTTCATTAAGCTGTAGGGAAAGAAGCCATCTCCTTAACATAAAAATGTAAGGTGAAGCATCAAGAGCTGATGTAGAAGCTACAGTAAGTTGTCCAGAAGATCTTGCTAAGATATTTAATGAAGGTGGCTACACTACCCAAAAGATTTTTAATGTAAATGAAACAGGTTCATTTTGGAAGAAGATGCCATCTGGGACCTCCATAACTAGAGAGGTCAAGGCATTAAAGCTTCAAAGGACAGGCTGACTCTCTTGTTAGAGTCTAACGCAGCTGGTGAATTAAACTGAAGTCCATGCTCACTGACCATTCTAAAAATCCTAGGGCCCTTAAGAATTATGCTAAATCTACTCTAATTGTACTCTCAACGAAACAACAAAGCCCGGATGACAGCACATCTGTTTATAGCATGGTTTACTGAATAGTTGGAAGCCTGCTGTTGAGACCCGCTCAGAAAAAATAAGACTCCTCTCAAAGTATCACTGCTCATTGACAATGCATGTGGTCACCCAAGAACTCTGATGGAGATGTACAACAAGATTAATGTTTTCATGCTTGTTAACACAACCATTCTGTAGCCCATCGATCAGGGAGTAATTTTGACTTTCAAGTGTTATTATTTGAGAAACACATTCTGCAAGGCTTTAGCTGCCATAGGTAGTGATTCCTCTGACAGATTTATGCAAAGTAAATGGAAAACCTTCCAGAAAGGATTCACCATTCTAGAAGCCATGAAGAACATTCTTGATTCATGGGAGGCGGCCACAATATCAACATGAACTGGAATATGAAAGAAGTGGATTCCAGCACTCAAGGGTGACTTTGAGGAGCTTAAGATCTCAGTGGAAGAAGTAACTGCAAATGGGGTGTAAATAGGAAGAGAACTAGAATTACAAGTGGAGCCTGAAGGTCTGACTGAATTGCTGCAATCTCATGATAACACTTGAACGGATGAGGAGTTACTTCTTATGGATGAACAGTGGTTTCTTGGGATGGGATTTCCTCCTGGTAAGGATACTGTGAAGAATGTTGAAACAATAACAAAGACTTTAGAATACCACATAAACTTAGTTGACAAAGCAGTGGCAGACTTCGGCTCAGGTCATGATCTCGGGGTCCTGGGAGCAAGCTCCACATCTGGCTCTCTGCTCAGCAGGGAGCCTGCTTCCCACCCCCTTCTCTCTGTCTGACTCTCTGCCTACTTGTGATCTGTCAAATAAATAAATAAAATCTTTAAAAAAAAAAAAGGCAGTGGCAGAGTTTGAGAGGATTGACTCCAATTTTGAAAGAAGTTCTATGTGTAAAATGCTATCAAACCACATGTCACACTACAGAGAAATCATTCATGAAAGGAAGAGAGTCACTGTTGTCTTTTTCAAGAAACTGCCACAACCATCCCAACCTTTAGCAACCACCATCCTGATCAGTCGGCAGCCATCAACATCAATGTAAGACCCTCCACCAGCAAAAAGATTACAACTCACTGAAAGCCAAGATGGTGGCTAGTATTTTTTAGCAACAAAGTATTTTTAAATTAAGGTATACAGGTTTTTTTCTAGACAGAATGCTGTTGCTCACTTAATAGACTACAGTATAGTATAAACATAACTTTTATATGCATTGGATAACCAAAAAAGTCATTTGGCTTGCTTTATTGCAATATTTGCTTTAGGTGGTGGTCTGGAACTGAACACACAATAGCTCCAAGATACACTTATATTTGCTTTATCACATATTTAGCCACCCATTCATTTTTAAAAAACAAAATGCATCTTCAAGTAGACTACAAACATCAGTAGACCCTTAAGCATGTATATCATTATCCAGAATTCAGCATTTATTTACTATGCTTTCATGTTGGATATATAAATAGAAATAAATTTATATTTAAATTTACTGCACAAATCTTAAGTATGCCAGATGATAAGTTTAATTAATGTAAAACCAAGGAAACCCAAATCCCTAACAAAATATAGAACATGTCCATCAATCCAGAGAGTTCCATCATATCCTTTTTTGGTAAATTCCCAACAAACCATTATTACCCCACCCAAGCAAATACTACTATTCCCGTTTTTCCACCATGGATTAGTTTTGCCTGTCCCAGAACTTCATTAAATGGAACTAATATGAACACTTGTATATAAAACTTCTTGCACTCAGCACAGCATTTTAGAAATTCATCCATATGTTGCATAAAACATTCATATAAAATTCATATTCATATTCACATGAATATACCAGTTTATTTAGCTTTTCTCATACTAATGGATATTAGGGTTATTTCCAGTTTTGAGCTATTAACATTCCTGTACAAGTCTTTTAATAGGCCTATGTTTCATGTCTTGCATAAATACCTAGGTATGGGATTACTGGGTTATAGGATGGATATAAATTTGTTTTATAAGAAACTACCAGATCTTTTTCTGAAGTGATTATACCAAGTTACACTCCCATTAACAGTGTATTAGAATTTTGGGGCGCCTGGGTGGCTCAGTGGGTTAAGCCGCTGCCTTTGGCTCGGGTCATGATCTCAGGGTCCTGGGATCGAGCCCCGCATCGGGCTCTCTGTTCTGCAGGGAGCCTGCTTCCTCCTCTCTCTCTCTCTCTCTGCCTGCCTCTCTGCCTACTTGTGATCTCTCTCTGTCAAATAAATAAATAAAATCTTTAAAAAAAAAACTGTATTAGAATTTTAATTGCTTCACACTCTAGCTAATGTAGTAATATTACTAATAATAAGAATTGCTCTATACTCACCCCAAGAACTATGCCACATTCATGCCAATATGTGCCATCAGTATTTAAATTTTAGCCTAGATTGTAGCAAGTGCGTAGGTGTATCCCATTGAGTTTTAATTTGCATTTTGAAGATGACTAATGATGATGATGTTAAACTTCTTTTTGTGTGCCTTATTAGCCATCAGTACATATTCTTTCATGAACCATCTTTCTTTCATGAACCCCCTTTTATAATTGGGCTATTTATCTTTTTATTTTTGAGCTGAATTCTTCATATAGGGGCGCCTGGGTGGCTCAGTGGGTTAATGCCTCTGCCTTCCGCTCAGGTCATAATCCCAGGGTCCTGGGATTGAGCTCCGAATCATGCTCTCTGCTCAGCAGGGAGCCTGCTTCCTTCTCTGTCTCTCTGCGTGCCTATCTGCCTACTTGTGATCTCTGTCAAACAAACAAACAAACAAATAAATAAATAAATAAAAATCTTTGGGGGAAAAAAGAATTCTTCATATATTCTAGACCCAGGTCCTTTGTTAGATATGTCTGATGAATATTTTCTCTTAGTGTGTGGCTTGCCTAACAAAGTCATTACTGGTGTCTTTTGATGAGCAAAAAGTTTTAAATTTTGATGAAGGACAATTCATCCTTTTTTTTTTTTTATGGTTAATGCTTTCAGGATCTTGCCTAAGAAAACTTTCCCCATGCCAAGAGCACAAAAATATTCTCCTATATTTTATTTCTAGAAGCTTTTTGGTTTTTAGCCCTTAGTCTTATGATCCATTTTGAATTAATTTGGGGGTAGCATGTGAGTTAGGGTTAAGGTTCATTTATTTTTCCATATAGATATCCACTTATTTCAGCACCATTTATGGAAAACACCATCTCTCCACCAACAGATTTCTTTGGCACCTTTGTTGAAAATCAAATTAAAATAGAATGGGCTATTCTGGGACTCTCTACTGCACTCTATTTTTCTACCCTGTGCCAGCACCACTGATTCTGTAGCTCTAGTATTAAAGTCAGACCATGTCGTCTTCTAACTTCATTCTTCTTCAAGAATGATTTGGACATTCTAGACTCTTTGCATTTGCATATAAATGCTGCATATAAATTATTAATTTGTACAAAAATGTCTGCTGGGATTACAGACCAATTTGGAAAGAACTGAGATCTTAATATTGAGTCTTCCAACCCATGAACATAGTATTTCTCCACTTACTTAGATCTATGTTAATTACTCTATGCAAAGTTCTATAGTTTTAAGCAAAAAGATCTTCTTTTGTGAAACTTACCCCTAAGTCAATATTTCTAAAGCTGTTGTAAATAAAATGTTTTCCAATTGCTTGCTTCTAGAACAGAAATACAATCAAGTTTTATATATTGACTGAGTCCTACAACTTTGCTATATTCATTCATTATTAGTTGTAATAGCTGTTTTGTAGATTCCATGGGATTTTTATGTATAAACAATTGTGTTCTCGGGGCGCCTGGGTGGCTAGCGGTTTAGGTGTCTGACTCTTGGTTTTGGCTCAGGTCCTGATCTAAAGGTCATGAGATCAAGCCCTGCATAGGGCTCCCCCCTCAGCTGGGAGTTTCCCTCTCTCCTCCTTCTGCCCCTCTCCCCTGCTGGGACACTCTCCCTCTCTCTCTGAAGTAAACTTTAAAAAAAAAAAAAAAAGTCCTCTATAAATAAGAGAGTTTTACTTCTTTCCACTTACATTAGCCTTCACATGGCCAAATTATCTAACATAAAGTCTATTTTATAATAAAGTGTTGACTAACTTAACATAATGGCTTAAAACCTATACTGAATGTGAAAAACAGAATGGTTGTAAGTATATCAATTGTGTGACTGACTGGAGAGTAGCATACTACATTACCACTATCCCAGGAAAATACCAAATTTAAAAAGTCAACATATAGTTTCTACCAAATGTGTATCATTTTCACACCATCATAAAGTTGATAAATCACAAGTCAAACTATCATAAGTTGGGGACTATCCTTATTAAACTCATCTTACATTTCTGGGTATAACCCAACTTGGTTAGATTAACTTTGTTAATATTTTATTAATGATTTTTGTATCTATGTTCATAAGGGATAATGGTCTCTAGATTTTATTACAATGCCTTTGTCAGATTTTGGTATCACAATTATACTGGCCTCCTAAAATTGGCTGGGAATGGTTCCTGCCTCTATTTTCTGAAAGAGCTTGTATAAGATTGGTGTTATTTCTTCCTTAATTATTAAGCAGCATTGTTTGGTTTTAAAGATTTTGTTTATTTATTTGACAGAGAGAGCAAGCCAGCACAAGCAGAGGATGCTACAGAGAGAGAGAAAGAAGCAGGCTCCCTACTGAGCAGGGAGCCCAATGCGGGGCTCAATCCCAGGACTCTAGGATCATGACTTGAGCCGAAGGCAGATACTTCACCAACTGAGCCACCCAGGTGCCCCTAATATACAGTTTTCACTAATAAAATCATCTAGGTCTGGAAGCTTTTATTGAGGATTTTGCCTCTTTGCTAAGTAAGATTTGCCTATGTATTTTCTCTTCTCAAACTGTCCTTATCAGTTTAGGCATCATAATCCTCATAAAATGTGGTTAAGAGAATATGTCCTTTTTCTTTTTTATTCTGAAACACCTATATAAAACTGGTAATATCATTCTTTGAACCTGTATGACAGTTCTGGCTTCCTGAATAGTTTAAATAGGTAACATGAGGTGGGTTATATTTGGGGATAATAATAGTGATAATTCTACAAAATGCTTATGTGTCCCTCTCTGAATTCCTTTTAGATAAGGTAACAAAATGTATCCATGAAGATCTATCCCTTCTTCCTTACCCTCTCTCCTTGGACCTCCACAAAAGCCTGCACTTGCAAGATGGATGCCCAGGGCTCCAGATGAGTACATTCTATGCCAAGCACTCTAGTACCATAAAGACAGGCCTAAGACAAAGTGGAACAAAAAGTGCTCTCCAATCAGATAGGATTTCCCAATCCTCCCTTTCCCAGAGAATATTCAAAGCAAATTAAGGAGGGAAGCTGCATAGTCATGAAGTTTAGCTGAGATAAGAGCACTCTCATTTAGACAGATAACTATAAATTTGATTTATCACTTCATATCAGAAAGATGATAATATCTGACAATACATTATAACATCAGGTGAAGCCCATCCCATTCCAGCTTCTCTGATCTACTAGTTATATCTTGACTCTCCATATTCTTCATGATCAGAATTAGCATTCTGAACACATTCATGTCTATCCCACCTTAAAAAAAATTTATTCCCTTGATTACTACACATCGCTCTTCAACCACTGCCTTATCAAGTCTTTTTCCCTTCACAACCACGCCTTCTTTTATTCTTTGTTCTTTTTTTTTGTAAGTAGATTCCACGTCCAGCATAGAGCCCAACGCAGGGTTTCAAAGCATGACCATGAGACCAAAGATCAGAGCTGAGATCAAGAGTCCAAAGCTTAGGGATGCCTGGTTGGTGCAGGCAGTTAAGTATCGGACTCTTGGTCTTGGCTTGGGTCATGATCTCTGGGTCTTGGGATCGAGCCCCACGTCAGGCTCTGTGCTCACCAGAGAGTCTGCTTGGGACTCTCTCTCCCTCTGCCTCTGCCCCTCCCTACACCCAGCTCACTCTTGTTCAATCTCTCTTTAAAAATAAATAAATATATCTTTTGGAAAAAAAGAGTCAGAAGCTTAATGAACTGGGCCACTCAGGCACCCTCCCGCCCCATTTTTTTAATCACAACCACACTTTTTTAATTAGTCAACGTTCACTGTCTCCAATTTCTCACCTCCTATTTGTTCTTCAGCACATTGCAAACATCCCCAGACTTTACCACCCCCATTTAAACTATCCTTGCCAGGCTATCAATGGACCCCATGTAAAAAAAACCTCCCATGCATTTTGTCTACCATTTCTTTTTCTGGCTTGACTGCTCAGCAGAATTTGACAGTATCATTCACTCTTCTATCCTGAAAGAATTTTATTTCCCCAAAACCATTCTCCTGTTATAGCTCTTATTTCTGAAAACACTACTTAAACACCTTTGCAGGCTCATCCTTCACCATCTGAGACCTTTAAATGTTATTTGTCCTTAAAACTCTGCCTGGAAACTCTTTCTACGTATTTTACAGATGACTCCCATATTTGTATCTTCGTCCCATCTCTCTCTCCTGAGTTCTATAGTCTTAAATAGAACTATCTTGTCCTTAAGATGTCTAAAACCTCAACCTGGCTTTCTACTCAATCTAGCTCATCCTGTATTTTCTATTTTCAGTGATGGTACCACCAAATCCAAGGTCATTCTTCTTCTTTTTTTTTTTTTTACTTACAAATTTTTATTTAAATTCTCAAGGGTTAACATATAGTGTAATATTGGTTTCAGGAGTAGAATTTACTGACTCATCACTTTCATGTAACACCCAGTGTTCATCTTAACAAGTGCCCGCCTTAATACCCATCACCCACCTAGCCCATTCCCTACCTACCTCCCTCTATCAACTCTCTGTTCAGATCCTTCTTGATTCACTTTTTCTCACCCTCCAATCCAATTATTCAGCAAGCCTTGCCAATTCTACCTCCAAAAGGTCTATCTTTAGCCTGTCAGTTTCACTTTATCTCCACTGCCATCTCCCCTAGTCCAAACCAGCATCATGCTATACCACCTTCCTAGCTCATCACCTTCCAGTTTGTTCCCCTGGATCCTTAATGTTATATCAATATAAATATCAAGTAATTAGTATCTGTCTAATATTATCTAATCTAATACTATCTTTGTTTAACAAAGCAAAAAGCCAAAAAGATCATTTTAAAATGCAGAACTTGATTGGGTCATTTTTCTTCTTAAACTCCTCAATGGATAAACTCAAAAATCCTTTCTGTAGCCTACAGGGTACTACCTGGCTCCTACTGCCTACCTCTTCAGTGTCCTTTGTACAACTCCCCAGTCTCACTGCAGTTTTGATCTCTAGGACAAGGCATACCCTCTCTTCACCTTCAGGGCTTCACACCTATTATTCTGCCTGGAATACATCTCCTTATCTCCTTTTATACATTCCTGAACCTTAGCTTAAATCTCATTTCCTCTGGGAAGATCTCCCTTACATACAGTTTCCTTAGCCTACCTCTACATACTTTGAACTCTTCACTATCATTAGCTACTTAATTATCTGTTTTCTGAGAATGACTGTTAGCTCTAGAGGAAGAGATTAGTCTTGCCCACAAGGACATTCTTAGCATCCAGCACAATACCTAGCCTAGTAGGTACCAAATGAATATTTAATGAATAAAACAATGACTCAATCAAGTAAGTAAATGGTACTTATTATCATTATCATCACTATAATGCTCAAAATAGGGTCTTCTTACTCATTTGGAGTTAAACTGATGAAAAATATCAACTGCAATAAAGGCTGGTAAAAGAGGCTTTACTAGAGAAAGGATATACTCTGTTATCAATGCTTATTTACTGACAGTCTTCTGGCTGGTAGGTATTATAATGATCGTAAAAAAGAAAAATGCTTTTAGGAAAGAAAAACATAACCCACCACAGAAATCTACTTTAACACCGTTTACTAAGTGAGCTTAAAAGAACCACTATCGGGCACGTGGGTGGCTCAGTGGGTTAAGCCTCTGCCTCTGGCTCAGGTCATCATGGTCTCAGGGTCTGGGGATGGAGGCCTGCATAGGGCTCTCTGCTCAGCAGGGAGTCTGCTTCCCCGTCTCTGCCTGCCTCTCTGCCTACTTGTGAGTTTTCTCTCTCTGTGTCAAATAAATAAATAAATAAATCTTTTCTTTTCTTTCTTCCTTCCTTTATTTTTAAAAAAAAAAAAAAAAAAAAGGAACCACTATCCCCAAATAACGTCCTCTCCCCTAAGCTCTGGCAGCAAATAAATCTGCTGGGATGCACAAAAAGCTCTCTTTACTGTGTAGCAAATGTACGGTTACTACTGCTCTGGGCATTATGCTGTTTTAGAATCTATCTTAAGGTCTGAAGCCAAGGGGGAAATCAGTGTAAACGCAGCTACAGTACACCTATGAAACTAATGTATTTCACTCACCTCGTTCCATTAAATTCAAATGTCATCACCCTGAGAACAGGTTTCAATGATACAGTATTTTCATTATACAATATTAAGGAACATGGAAAAGAGCACACAATATAAATAAAGTTCATGTTATGGCTCAATAACACATAACTTATGTGACTTGGAATTTCACCTGCCTCTATGGCTTAGATGAAATGTTTATAAAGGTCAAATAAAATAATGTATATGAAAGTATTTTATTCTATTAATTGTGACACAAATGACGATGTATTCTCTTGTGAGTTTGAAGAACAGTAAAGACAGCTTGATGATACTAATAGGATATTCCACACGGTATAAAAACTCAGGGCTCAGAGTTGAAACATTTTTAAACACAGTTCTACTGCTTATTATGCTCATAAATCTTGGTCGCTGATTATGCTTTCCTAAATCTCATTTTTCTTTTCTGCATACCTGCAATAACAATTAACAATACCTACTTTGCGGGGCGCCAGGTAGCTCAGGGTTAAGTGCCTGACCCTTGGTTTTGCCTTAGGTTGTGATCTCAGTTTGGTTCCATCACACTACAAGGGGCTTTGAGCTCCACACAGAGTCCACCTGGGATTCTCTCTATTCTCCCTCTGCCCTCCCCTGGCTTGCACACACATGCTCTTTTTCTCTCTCAAACAATTAATTTTTTTAAAAATAACTACTTCGCAAAAAACAAAAACCTACTTTGCCTATCTCACAAAGTTAGCCCAAGGTTAGAACACAAAAATGCATTTAATGGGCACCTGGGTGCTGCAGTCAGATTTTTGTTTTGTTTTAATTAAAGAATTTAATTTTTTTATTTGTCAGGGAGAGGGAGAGAGAGCACAAACAGAGGGAGCAGCAGAGGGAGAGGGAGAAGCAGGTTCCCCGCTGATCAAGGAGACTGACTCAGGCTCAACCCCAGGACCCTAAATTATGAACCAGCTGAAAGCAGAAGCACTTAACCAACTGAGCCACCTAGGCATCCCTGGTGGGGCAGTCGGTTAAGCTACTGACTCTTGGTTTTGGCTCAGGTCATGATTCAGGTCATGAACTCGAGCCCACGTAGGGCTCCACACTCAGAACAGACTCTGCTCAGGATTCTCTCTCTCTCCCTCTGCACCCCCTACCCCACCACAACTCTCTCTCTCTCTAAAGTAAATAAATAAATCTTTTTAAAAAATACATTTAAAAACAAAGCTTTCAAATGAAAAGATGCTCTGCATCATATGTAATCAGGGAAATGCAAATTAAAATAATGAAATAGCACTATACAAGTTCTATAAAAACACCCCAAATTTGGAATGTTGGCAACAAAAAATACTGGTGATGTGGGGCAACAGAAACCCTCATATGATATTCTTTTTTTATTTTTTTTTATTAACATATGATGCATTATTAGCCCCAGGGGTACAGGTCTGCGAATCACCAGGTTTACACACTTCACAGTACTCACCATAGCTCATATGATATTCTAACAAGGGATATATGTCATTGTACATTTGTCCAAACCCATAGGATGCACAACACTAAGAGTGAACACTACATTAAACTGGACTTTGGGTGATAATAATGTGTCAATTTAAGGTTCATTCTTGGGGGTTAAAAATATATCACTCTCGTGAGTGATAGTAATAATGGCAGAAACTGTGTCTGTGTGGGGTCTAGAGGATATGTGGGAAATCTCTGTCCCTTCCTCTCATTTTTGTTGTAAACTTACAACTGCTCTAAAAATAAAGTAAAAGTAAATAAAGTTTAAAAAAAAAATGTCAAGAAAAGCTTAAGGTTTGACAGCCTGAAGTATCATTAGTAACTTAGTAACAAGAGTTACATTTTCCTAATTTGACCACCTGCACCAAGACTGTAAAGCTAATGGATAAGGCACTATTCTCCAAAAACTAACTCTATCCCCCAAACTCAAGGATATATTGTTTAAAGTCTCTAAAATTTTATTACAACTATTTTGGTTCCCTGAAACTAATATAGTTTGATACTATCTGCTGAAGATGATATTCCCATATTTTCTTGAACTAAAGCAGCAAAGAAAGCTGTATATACTAAATTCTAGGAAAATAACCATTCACTTCCTTTCACTTGTCCACAAAACAAATTTCCAAAGGTATTACTTACAAAATGAGATGGCGCTGTTCACATGGGGAATCACAGTCTACGTGCATTACTCATAATTCACAATGACTAAACCCATAAAATATTTCCAAAGAAAAGACAAAGGCCAAGTGTCCAAAAGCAATAACTGCTACCCCCACAAGTAAATATGCAAGCCAAGAGTCATAAGACTGGTATTTGTCCTTTACATCAATAGTTCACCAGCATGGAGAAGACTGGTGGGTCAAAGCTATCTCTCTGCCTCAGGCAGCTCCCTTTCTGAGCCTCCCTCACAGTTTCTAGTTGAATTCTCACTCATATTCATTCATTCACCCAATCGTCTTCCACTGCAATAGCAGCACTCTTCCTAGAGAAGGAAATTAACAGGCTTCGAGAAACATATAACTCAACCTTCCACTCTACAGAGAGTAGAGTTTGAGGGTTTGGTTTCGGAGACAACGCCTCAACCAACATATAAAATCAAGGGTTGGGGTCCCTGGGTGGCTCAGTGGGTTAAAGCCTCTGCCTTCGGCTCAGGTCATGGTCCCGGGGTCCTGGGATGGAGCCCCACATCGGGCTCTCTGCTCAGGGGGGAGCCTGCTTCCCCCCTCTCTCTCTGTCTGTCTCTCTGCCTATTTGTGACCTCTGTCTGTCAAATAAATAAATAAAATCTTAACATCAAGGGGGGGAAAATAGCATTCTCACCACTGAATGACTAGATACCTCTTTATAGAACTTATAAATAAAACAATACAGTGTGACTAACATAAATAACACTGCTTGGGGTGAGGGTAGGAGTAGAGAACAACATTCTAGGGCCCACTCAGACTCCACTGCTGATGACAATTAACATCCTGTACTTCAGGATGATGTAATGGATGAAAGAAGACAACAAATATTTTTTAACTACTTAATGAAAAACAATATAAATACAGAAAAGTACACATAAGCATACAACTCAAATTTTCACAAAATGAAAACAGTAGTGTAGCCAACAGCCAGGGTTTTAAAAAAAAATGAGCATCAACATCAACCCAGAAATATCCTTGTGCCCCTGCTTTCAGTCACTACCTACACTCCCCATGGAAACCATCATTTTCACTTCTAACTTTTATAGATCACTTTTGTTGTTTTGGCATTTTCTTAAATCCAATATAAAGTTTATACTCTTTTGTGTCTAGCAATTTTATTCAATATATGTCTAATTTGAGTCCCAAAAAGCAAAAAGTAAAGAAGTTACAAAATTTGAAGATATGGTGGCTAAAAAATTTCCAAAATTGGTAATATGAAATGAATATACATATATAAGAAGCATAATATACTCAAGTGGGCTTAATTTTTTTAAAATCCAGACCAGGTAAATGATAGTAATACTGAAAAACACCAAAAACAAAAAAAAAATCTTAAGAACCAGAGACTAAGATCCATAAACTATAAAGGAAAGACAATTACAGTGGCAGCATATCTCTCAATAGCAATGATGGAAACCAAAAAATAGCTGAGTAATATGCACAAAGTTTGAGAGAAAATGACAACCAGGGGCGCCTGGGTGGCTCAGTGGGTTAAAGCCTCTGCCTTCGGCTCAGGTCATGGTCTCAGGGTCCTGGGATGGAGCCCCGCATTGGGCTCTCTGCTCAGCACGGAGCCTGCTTCCCTTCCTCTCTCTCTCTCTGCCTGCCTCTCTGCCTACTTGTGATCTCTGTCAAATAAATAAAATATTTTAAAAATAAAATAAAATAAAAATAAATGTTTTTTTAAAGGGGGGGGGGCGCCTGGGTGGCTCAGTGGGTTAAGCCGCTGCCTTTGGCTCAGATCATGATCTCAGGGTCCTGGGATCGAGTCCCGCATCGGGCTCACTGCTCAGCAGGGAACCTGCTTCCTCCTCTCTCCGACTGCCTCCCTGTCTACTTATAATCTCTGTCTGTCAAATAAATAAATAAATAAATCTTAAAAAAAAAAAAAGACAACATAAGGTTGGGTACCCATACAATCTTTTAAGGACAAAGACATAAAAGAGACATTTTTTTTTAAAAGATTTTATTTATTTATTTGACAGACCGAGGGGGGGGGGACCTACTGCATGCCATTTGCAGATAATCCAAAAGCAAAATGACATAGAAAGTTTGAAATAAAGTGATAGTTGGCTTAAAAAAAAAACTAACAGAACTTGGGACACCTGGGTGCTCAGCTGGTTAGTCATCTGACTCCTGATCTCAGGTCAGGTCTTGATCTCAGAGTCATGAGTTCAACCCCTGAGTCCAGCATTGGACTCCAGGCTCAGCAAAGAGTCTGCTTGCGATTCTTTCCCTCTCCCTCTGTCCCTGCCCCAACTCCTGCACTGGCACATGCATAAATTCTCAATCTTTCTCAACTAAAATAAAAGAGACACAAAGAGGGACATAAGAACAGACTCAACAGAGATTTCTGTTTTTTATGTAAATTCAATTAACATATAATGTATCATTTGTTTCAGGTATGCGGGTCTGATTCATCAGTCTTTAAAAACACCCAATGCTCAATACATCATGTACCCTCCTTAATGTCCATCACCTAGTTGCCCCATCCCCCCACCACTCTCCCCTCCATCAAGCCTCCATTTGTTTCCTTTGTTTAAGAGTCTCTTATGGTTTGTCTCCCTCTCTGGTTATGTCTTGTTTCATTTTTTCCTCTCTTCCCTATGATCCTCTGTCTTATTTCTTAAATTCCACATATCAGTAGGATCATTTGAATAACTGTCTTTCTCTGATTGACTTATTTTATTTAGCATAATACCCTCTAGTTCCATCCATCAACAGTGATTTTTCTTAAAAAGCAAATAATATCAATTTTTTCCTCAATAAACAGACAAAATGGACAAACTCCTATAAATATATCCTATAAACCTTACCAAAACTACCTAAAGATGAAATAGGAAACTTAAATTAAATCCATTCCATTTAAAAATCCGAATCATACATTATGCCTGAGTTGAGTTTAGCACCAAAATTCAAGTGGTTATGCAATACAAAATTTATAAATACATATCAAATAAATTAATGGAGAAACACCACCATGTTCTCAAAAGATACAGAAAGGACACATCAAATGGGTACCAGCTTATTAAAAGAAAAGCAAAAAAAAGGGCAAAGAATCAAGGGACCAGAAATGTTCAAGACATTATAAAAAAGAAAAAGAAGAGAGCTGAAATAAAAGTAGACATTCTCAGGGTGAAACATAAATGTTGCAAACTCAAATACTTCCACGGGCCAGTAAAGGAATGTATTTCATAAAATCTGAAAAACTATTACTCCAAGAGATGACATTATTTCAGGTATCAGTTAAAAAAAAAAAAAATGGGGGGGGCACGCCTGGGTGGCTCAGTTGTTAAGCCTCTGCCTTCAGCTCGGGTCATGATCCGAGGGTTCCGGAATTGAGCCCCGAATCGAGCTCCCTGCTCCACGGGAAGCCTGCTTCTCTCTCTCCCACTACCCATGCTTGCGTTCCCTCTCCCACTGTCTCTCTCTCTGTCAAATAAATAAACTCTTTAAAAAAAATTTTTTTAAGCAAAACTAAAATAACTGCCAATTAAAGCAAAACACACCATCAAAACATACCACAATTTCAGAGCTATTAAGTAAAAAGATGTGAGCCTTATAAAGGACCACAGACGCCCCTGGGTCTGTCGGTCATTTATAAGGCTCAGTCGGTTCAGTGTCCAGCTCCTGATTTCGGCTCAGTTCAAGATCCTAGGGTCCTAGGATGGAGCCCTGAATCGGGCTCCCTGCTCAATGGGGAGCATGCTTCTCCCTCTCCTACTGCTGCTCCCCTGTATGCACTCTCTCTCTGTCAAATAAATAAAATCTTTTTTAAAAAGATTCTTTCTGCCCCTCACCATACCTTCTCTCCCTCTCTACTAAAATAAATAAATAAACAAACAAACAAATAAATAAAAGAAATGAAGAAACAGAGTAAATATATGAAGCAGCAAAATACAAAACAAAGGAAGGATCCATAGGGACTATATTCATCAATTTTTCTTTACATCTCTAAAGGTGGCTCCAAAAAAACCACTTCCATTGGAAGTGGTTCACAGACCTACAAATCTGTGATCCTGACTTACAGAAGAGAATGCAGGAATTTAATTCAGAGATGATAAGGGGATGTAACGTTAGATTACTATTAGATTTCTAAATGAAACAACTCCATGGACAAAATACATCCTATTTAGGGAAAATGTGCCATTAAAATAAAATCCAGGAAGAAGAGGATCTCTAAAGGTCTGAGGCAGGCCCAATTATCCTTCTCTGCATAGATCTTGAAGTTAATCATGATGACAGTAAGAATTTGAAAATTAGATGGGACATGGGGAAGATGACCAGGAGGTTGATAGAGGAGGAAAATGACACTCAGGAATGAAAAATGTCAGAGAACCTGGATATGTTAAATATAAATCCCTCCCAATAAAAGACAGTAGTAGTCTGTTGAGGCTACAACATAGAATAGGAATATATACGACAGAGGAAAAAAAAGAAAAAAAAAGAGAAGGTACACAAATAAGATAAATCATTCAATTTTCAAAGTCATTTAGTTTACTGACAAGATGAAAATATTTAGTAGTACTAAGGACTGATGAGTATAAATTGCAGTTTCTCTACTTTTATTTCAACTTCCCACAAAAGGGAATTAAAAAGAAAAATCAGAAGAAGGGGTGCCTGGTTAAAGCCTCTGCCTTCAGTTCAGGTCATGATCCCAGGGTCCTGGGATCAAGCCCACATCAGGCTCTCTGCTCAGCAGGGAGCCTGCTTCCACCTCTCTCTCTGCCTGTCTCTGCCTATTTGTGATCTCTGTCTTGTCAAATAAATAAAATCTTTAAAAAAAAAAAATTTTTTTTTTAAATCAGAAGGAAATCACTATGTTAACATTTTTGTCCATACATCATCATCTTTTTAAAAGTGAAGTAACTTTAAAGAGGAAAAGGAATGTTTGAAATCTAGCTGGTACTTGAAGATTTTGCTTTTAAGGACTACAAATCTAAACTGAATTACTTTCATATGAGGATCGTAACTAATTACAACAGTTCATAATTTTCAAAATTTAAAAAAATTCCAAGAAAGCTTTTGTCAACAATGCTTCTTCCCAGTATGCATTATGTTGTCATATGTTCTCCAAAATAATTAAATGCCCCTGAACAATGGCACTTTTAAGTACTCTCATTTTTGAACATCAAAAGCACAAAAGTGGTGGAAGAAACATTACATGGTCTTCACCCGAGGGCAATAACTTTACCAGCACAACAAATATTCTTAACTTAGAACCTAGGAAATGGGGCTCGCTCTCTCTATACAATGAGACCCAATCACTGTATTTGCCTTCTAGGCAAATATGTAGAAATCATGAAAGTAAAAGAGTTGATAATAAAAATGTATTTATGGTAACTAATCAGCTGACCTTTCAAAGTTAAAATAAAATCCTCTCCCATAAAGATGATTGAGAAATAAAGCAAATATAAAAGCATCTTCTTTCATCCACAAGGAACTTTAACCTCAAAAGTAGCAATAGTATGAAAGCTGACCCAAAGACCCAAACCTGAACTGCTCTTCAAACAAGACCATGTCAGTTCCTACACAGGATAGTCTCCTTTAGTCTAAGGGAAAGATGCTGCCACATAATCTCCCAGATGTCTAAAAGGACCGAAGGATGCTATAATGTGTGAATGTGCAGGCTGAAACCACTAGAGCCCTTTCTCTAATAAGTAGGAAGCCAGCTTGAGAATACCCAGAGCAGAGAAGCAGAGTAAGACACTAGGTCCCTAGATTACCCAACTCTGAAACCCATCCAACTTCTGGATATCCATATTCAAGTCAATATCTTTTTTTTTTTTTTAAGTATTTAAATCAGTCAGAGTCGAGTTTTCTGTCACTTTCAGATCGAGTATACAGACCTATACACCTAGCCTGTCCACGTAGAAGTTGTTTGTCCTTGAGGAAGTTACTAAGCTTTACAGAGCTGAAAAAATGGCCAGTCAGAAAAATCTCCCACTGCCTCCAATGCTATTACCTCCAACAAATCATTAGATCTTCTTGCCTCTGGGGTGCCTGCGTGGCTCAGTTGGCTAAGTGTCTGCTTTTGGCTCAAGTCATGGTCCTGGGATCGAGCCCTGCGGTGGGCTCCCCTGTTCTGTGGGAGCCTGCTTCTCCCTCAGCCCCTCTCCCCTGCTTGTGCTCTCTCTCAAAATAAAAAAATAAAATAAAATAAATGAATAAAATCTGCCTCTACAGTGGAATACAGAATGGGAGGCAGTAAGAGTTTTACAAAAATTTAACCATGGTTATTATGACTAAAATGTGGCAGAACTATAATTTGAACCAATCTTCTGTTCCTTCTTTAAAATTAACTGCACCTGAGGTAGATAAAACCTACTTGTCATCAACATCTTGATGACTGAAGGAGATAATGTACAGCCTAATAATGAAGGGCACAAAACAGGCACACAATAAATGCACCATTTGTCACACTGCCACCTCCCTGGGAAAGAAAGCCAGAAAGATCAAAGCAGGGCTATATCTTCACTGGTTTTCTAGAAAACTTTTAGGAACTCTAAATTATTTATCAAAACGCAGTTAGTAAGGCTCACAGATTCATTTGGATTTTTATCTTCTAATCTGAGGCTATCCAGTAAATTACTTGTACCACTGGATACATTTTCACTTTTTTGTGTTTCTATACACAAATCTAAAACTAACTTTTGAAGTTTTACATTATAACTTACCTGTTTAAAACAAATAATCTAAACTGCTGCTTTTCAAATATTATTTCTATTTCAGAATGTTCCAATGCAGTCTTTTGGAGAATGAACTGTTAAAGTAATGAAAAATACTTGTGGGGAAAGAAGTGGCTGTAAGAAAACACCCTCCAGTGTATGTAGTCTGGCAATTTGGAGTTCCTGCTAGATAGAAACAAAGACTCAGGAGGAAGGGCATTAGGAAACAGAGTGAGCGGATACTGGAGACTGACTCAGTCACTAGAGAGAAAATGACTGAGTCAACACAAAGCAGACACAATAATTGAAAATATTCCCTACTCAACAAATAGGATTCCCTTTCAGAATCTGGGGAACTAAAAAGTTAAATAATGATATAAATATGCAATGCAATTAAATATGCCAGCCATTTTCTATCAACAGCTACTTGAACA
Source organism: Mustela putorius furo (assembly GCF_011764305.1). Classification (NCBI taxonomy): domain Eukaryota; kingdom Metazoa; phylum Chordata; class Mammalia; order Carnivora; family Mustelidae; genus Mustela; species Mustela putorius. The sequence goes on along the minus strand of NW_025422005.1, from coordinate 35,713,523 downwards.
CACATCACAATTTATGAGAGGTCTTCTGAATACTTTATAAATACTTCTTAAAATACCCCCAAGAAATCAAATGACAGATCTCATCAAAGCAACTGCACTAATAGGAGAAATTAAAATAAGGCATTGACTTTTAAAGGCCAGTCATATTGAAAAAATGCTGAAGATTCAGCAAGTGCTTCCAGGATGCTTTGTATGCTCACAATGCCATCAATAAAAAAGATAAATAATAAGAACTACAAATATCATAATCCACCTAAATTTTACCAATCCTGTATATTTTCCTTCTGAACACTTTAAAGAAACCAAAATAACGTTAATTTATGATCATTCAAAAGACCCAAGTTGCTTTGTACATTTAAAAAAAGTGCTTTACAAATGTCAAAATAAAAACAGGAGAAATAGCTACATTTCATGAGGAGAAGTGCACAGGTTGTTTGTTGAATTCAGTGTTTTATACTGAAACCTTCACTGGGTCAGTCAGTCCTTAAACACATTCAATGTTGGACTAAAGGAAACTGGCTCGTTCTTTATTAATAAGACCAAGACAGGCTGATCTACTTTATAAAGGATGAAAAAATTGATCATAAATTTTAAAAGAAATGTGGTATGTCTTCTCTTAGTGCTAAGGACATTCACTGAAACTCAGGTGAATGCTATCTACAGTCTCTCCATTTTCCTTTCATTATTATACCTTACTTACCTCTTCATGTGCCAAATTACCCAAGACTTCGAAAACAGATGTCAGATATCTGGCTATCATATATGACTATTTTGTATGTGTGTACATACGTATGCAAAGTCGTAATTTTAAAAAAGTTCCTAAAACTATGTGTAGAGTCAAATATATATTATACATGTGACTTAATTAAGGAGGGGGGTGGGGAAGCAGGCACAGTGGTCAAGAGCAGAACATGTTGACTGTTAACAATCTCTCAACAGTAATATCTAATATAAAAAATTAGACTTGCATGCTACAAAGGTCTGATTTAATTGCACCACTCATTCAATATATTGTAAGTAAGCACAAGCAGCATTTTTTTTTATCAAAGTAGAAGGGTCTTGGACAATTTCTCTAATTATAACTATACATGATGGAATAAAGAGGAACTCAGAGGCATTCTACCTTGCTTCAAATGAATTAAATAAAATTGAAGCAATCCATTTAGTACCATTTTCAAAAGACACTAAGAGGAAGAAGATCAGTAAAAAGGCTTTCTGTTACTCACCTGTAACCCTCTCCTTCGCAGAATACTGGAATCATCCATAACAGATACCAGACACACACACAAAAAAAAGCCACTCCCCAGACAGTCAACTACTATTGCCTACCTACTTGCTTACTGCTGGGTAAAGAGACAAACAATCCCTTTCTCCATGCTGTGCCCACTAACAACCACTCCACTAATCAGTTCTCAGTCCAGTATGAGTAGACAAGTCTCTGCCTCACATCAGAGCCACGTCTTTCTTCACAGCAGTACAGACAGATCTCATCTGAATCACCACCAAAATAGAGGAAAATAATTCATATTTGTTTTTCTTTTCCAGGCATACTCCTTTGGTTAAAATATCTGAAGAACCAAGAAAAGGATAAAGGTCCCAGAAAAAATCCAATCTTTGATTTCCTGACTTCATTGCTTATTAAAAAGGTTTGGCAGGCAAAACAAGAGAGTCTCCACCTGCAGCTACTGAGCTTTTAAAATCCATGTCACGTTTTCCTTTCCAAAAACAAAACCACTTCACTTACGTTTTTAAAAAGATAACAATTCTTCAGAAATACAAAGAAAAACACATTATTCTGACGCCTGTTTTTAGGCTGAGGCTGATGTAAAACCAGTTATTGTTCTGACTAAGTCGGCAAAATTCCTTTCATCCTTTGTATAGACAAAGCAAATGTCAGATTCTTTCGATACTGTCACAAGCTCTTTTGTTTCTTTATCTCTAGATACGCTGGTCTTCACTTCTTGGGCAGTCAAGAAAGCCTCTTTCTTCAGGAGCTAAGATCACTGCTAAGGTCAGTTTCCCTGCTCTTTTATGTCCTGGAAGGGGCTAGTACACGTGTGGTGAGTTCTGAGCATGGACGAATTCATTCATCTATTCACTGCTGATAGTACTGTCACAGGAAAAGCTCCCCATTCCATCAGACTTCTCAAAGGGCACAGCATGAAAAAGTCTAGTTTTACTCAGGCTTTAATGATCTTGGAATCATTTCTTTGGTCACTGGCTGCCATTTTCAAGACTTCAGCCAAGTTTAAAGATGCTTCTAGTGTCTTAATTTATATTAGAAATACATATACATATATATACTCTTAAAATATATATATATTGTGAAAGGTTAGCTCACATGGTATGATTTTATTAAACACCCTATAAGTAATGTTTTAAACTTTCCAATTTTATACTAATTTCCTGAATCTTAGTAAACACAGGGGAAACATGAAGCAAACTGGTGGTGTTTCCAATTAAGTCACACACACACACAAAAAAACTGTTAGCAAAGGCAGCACTATATTTTTAGGAGGAGGGTTAAAACATTATTTACCAATTTGTAATCATTCGTTCTTCAAACTATAGGACATACTATACAAATTATTCACCCCCCAAAGGACTGCAGGAGATAGTGATCCAAATTTCCTAATTTGACAAGTAAAGGTATATATAAAACCACTGTTATATTCTCAATAGTATAGAGAGTATACACATAAAAGTATATATAAAGGTATATATAGCATATATGAAGAAGGCTGTTATGGTCTCCTTAGAGACTATATATATTTTACTCCTTAGAGTAAATATAGCAATAACCATAAGACTGATTCAGTTTGGACTCAACAAGGAGAAAAGAAAAGCTGCCGCTCGTATAATTATGGCAGCTGTACCATCAGTCTGGGGCTTAAAAGAAAGTTTATTTACAAAATCTTTTTCTGGTCTTCTTAAAACTGACTGTAAGAACAAGAACTAGCCATACTGCTGAAAATAGCACAGAAAGCAGGATTCATCTCCCTTTCATTCAGCAACAAATTTCTAATCCTTAGACAACCAGTGTGGTCTTTTGTTGTGAGAGCTAATAAATCCACATTTCCATGGACTCTTTCGATCTGCTGCTTTAAACCACTAACGGCTGGATTATGTCTATGGGGAAAACAAACACAAGACCTGAACAGACAGCTGATTTGCATAGGGTATACTATCCCCTATGTGAGCTTCTGCAAAGTTACAGGCTTTTAAAGCCATAGAATTTCTCTATCAAAGTAGATTTTATTAACTAAATAAAACATTTATCAGCAGAGACAAGGTAGGAATAGGTCTCTAATTCATCTCCTGAGAAATATAAATGGTGCAGTCTGATAAACTGTTCAGATCAGAAATTCAAAATTCAAACTCTTTATTCATTTACTAATTCAGGAATCATCTATTATGCTAAATAAGCACTGAGATAGGCATGGGGAAAGATTACCAAGATTAACACTACTCATGAACTACAATTCTGCTCTAGAAGATCTCAAATCCAATGGGGAAGTCAAATATAAGCAAATAATTATGATACAGTGTAAGAAATTCTATCAGAGATAAGACAAAGTGCTAAAAAAGGAAGGTCATTGAGGGCTCAGTTCATTACATCAGGACAAGTCCAAAAAGGCTTCCAGTAGAAGTATCAATCTGGTCACTGAAACTAGTGTTACAGATTATCAGCCCTTGGCCATGATAGTCTCCCTTTCCCGTACACAGCTTAAAAATCCTCAACCAGCCCTTACTATCTAAAAAATTAAGTAAAAAAAAAACTCCTCTTGGCATTCAAGGCACCCCAGAACACTGAAACAATAAATTGTATCTCCACTACCTTACTGTAACCTGAGCCTTCCAATAAGAAAGAAAAACACACAGTTTCCTGAACACAACCATCCTTCTCCATCTCGCATCCTTTGTGGTTGCAAAGAAATGCAGTCATCTACCTTATAAGACTGTTGAAAGAATAATTTAAATAACATATATCAATGACTCTTTAACTTTTTTCACTATATCTAATGACAAAAGTGAGTGTACTCTGCGCAAATTTCCTTCCACAACCTGGTTCCTTTAAAGTTTCGTGTTCTAGGGTGCCTGTGTGGCACAGTTAGGCATCTGACTCTTGATTTCAGCTCAGATAACAATCTCAGGGTCATGAGATAGAGCCCCAAGTTGGGCTCTGCACTCAGCATGGAGTCGGCTTGATATTCTCTCTCCTTCTCCCTCTGCCATTCCTGCTCATGCTCTCTCTCTAAAATAACCCACTTAAAAAAAAAAAGTGAATTTTCATACAAATTTTGCATTCTTCTCTCTAACCTAAGAAACCCTTACTTTTTAATATTAATATTGATTAAGTACTGATTAAATTGCAGGAGACAGAAGAAAAACCAGAGAAATGAGAGAAAATAAAATGCTATTAAGGAAGCCAAGAAAAGACTGTTCAGGGAAGGCTGACAATAACAAATGCTGCCAGAAGGCCAAAGAACACCCTTGAATTTACTGACATGAAAGTCAGTGGTGCCCTTTGTAAAAACAGTTTCGGGGTAAATGTGTAATAGGAGCAGAAGCCCAATTGCAGTGGGTTACAGATTAAGTAGGAGATGAGGAAATAAAAACAGAATCTAGACAGCATTTCCAGCTTCCATTTAATTCTTTTCTATCCTTTGACAGCCAATTTTCTTAAAAAAAAAAAAGAAGAAGAAGAAGGAGGAGGAGGAGGAGGAATGGATGGTTTTCAGAGCATAAACAGAGATAGAAGGAATACTTCTTCCACTCTAACATTATAAAAAGCAGGTACAGACAACAAAATATCTGTAATCTTAATAGTAAAGAAGCTAAAGAAGTTTCCAAATTAGAGTTATTTTCTCTGCAAAATAAAGAAGGAAATCAGCAGAGAGCAAAGAGGTTGGAGATTTGAGAAGAGCCAGGAAATCTGAAGATAATGTAGAGAACAAGATGATGAGTTAATTAAATAAAAAGATAGGACTGGTGAGCAATGCTGAGGACTGACTGACATTACCCATCATAATTTTATAGGGCCACCAATCCGTTCCATATGTGCCTTTTTCAGTAGACTACAGTGACACAAAGATAAAAGTTTTACCAGACTGATTTACCAGACTGACAGACAAAAAAATGGGACAAAAGTTTTATGACATTGACTAAAGAGTTAGTTAATGGACCATGGAATCAAAGCTAAAAAGGGAGGAAAGTAAGGATGAAAGAACAGGAAGAAATCAGAAGAATCTAAGCCTAAGAACTGGTATGCTTTAAGAATAAGCATATGAGGGGTGCCTGGGTGGCTCAGTGGGTTAAAGCCTCTGCCTTCGGCTCAGGTCATGATCTCAGGGTCCTGGGATGGGCCCCGCGTCAGGCTCTCTGCTCAGCAAGGAGCCTGCTTCCCCCTCTCTCTCTGCCTCTCTGCCTACTTGTGTTCTCTGTCTGTCAAATAAATAAATAAATAAATCTTTTAAAAAATAATAATAATAATAAGCATATGAGTAAGCTGAAATCTACCAGGCTGTAGTGAGAAGGCTATCCAGCATTATGATTTTAGAAGGCGAACATTTCAGTGGTATGACAATGCACAAACTACAGTCCCAAAGAGAGTATACAGGTAGACTAGAAGTAATGATGATAAGGTCCAGCAACTATAATGCAGAATATTAATAGATTCCATATGGTTGCTGAATATAAAGATAATGAAGATAATAGCAGGAGTTGGGAGCTTTATGCCTAATGACAGTATCTAACATGAAGGGAGAAATAATTAGAAGATTGGTAAATACAGCATTGAGGAAAGGAAGGGTTTAGACCTAAGGACTGCTAAGAAAAATTACCCTAGTAGTTCACATTGAATTCTGCTGCAAATAAATTTGATTTATAAATGAATGTATTAATTTAACTGAAACCCCTTTAATTCATAATTGAATAAATCTAGGACCCACAAAGGGAATGCAACATGCATAGAAATTATATGTAGGAATGTGTTTCTGCTAGAACATGCATATTTAACTAAATAGAACAGATGGTGGAGGGTTGGTTAGCCTAGAAAAGATGAGAACATCTTCATCAATTATTCTACATTAATTTGGTGTTAATAAGACAGAGGGGCGCCTGGGTGGTTCAGAATTGGTGAAACCAATTCTTGGTTTCAATTCAGGTCATGATCTCAGGATTGGGAGGTCTCAGTGTAGAGTTTGGAGATTCTCTCCCTCTGCCCCTCCCCTCAAATGTACACACTCTCTCACTCTCTCCCTTTCTCAAATAAATATTTTTTTTTTTTAAAGGACTATTGGGGGTATACGTGGCTGGTAGAACATGCGACCCTTGATCTCAGGATTAGAAGTTTGAGCCCCAAACTGCACACTGAGTGTAGGGTTTACTTAAAAATAAAATCTTAAGGGGCGCCTGGGTGGCTCAGTGGGTTAAAGCCTCTGCCTTTGGCTCAGGTCATGATCTCAGGGTCCTGGGATGCAGCCCCGAATTAGGCTCTCTTCTCAGCGGGGAGCCTGCTTCCCTCTCACTCTCTCTGCCTACTTGTGATCTCTGTCAAATAAATAAACTCTTAAAAAAGAGAAAGACTATTTAGCAACAACTAGGTTAAAACTAAGTATCTGCCTAAATAAAGTTGAATACATAAATTCTTAGACTACTTTGCATCTACATATGTTCTCAACATAAATTACCATTCTTTCTTTTATCAAAAAGGGAATATCTTGTAACTACTTCAATATGGAAAGCTATAAGGAGCTTTACATGGTAAACATGCCAATGTAAGCACAATGAGAAAAGTCAATTTGCTACTAAACCTAAGCCCTAAAGGCAGTCTCAGAGATTTTCTCACTAGACCCACCACAGCCTCTGCCTGTGACACTGCACATAGCACAAAGCACAGAACCTGGAGCTTCTATGGTTCATGACAGGTTCAACAAAAGAGTCTTCTTTATTGTTGGTTACATGGAAACTCAGTCAGTCAAGTAAAATTCCTTCAAAATAGGTAGGCTTTTTATTGAGGAAAAATATGCTCCCCAGGGTAAAAAGACAACTGATTATCTGATATCCCCTATTTTAGAATTCACATATTTTTACAGTTAAGATTCCTCATGAAACCTCACAGGAAATCATTTTCTTTGGGAAGTATTTTTATTGTAGAATAAAAATTAAGTATCCTCTATGTATCAGGCATTATTCTAGGTAGTAGAGATAAAACTGTTAATTTAAAAAGATAAAGAGTGCTTGGTGGCTCAGTCAACTGAGCGTCTAATTCTTGATTTCAGCTCAGGTCATGATCTCGGGGGGCCATGGGATCAAACCCCGGGTGAGGCTCCACACTGGCCATGGATTCTGCTTGGGATTTTCTCTCTCTCCCTCTGTCAGCACCCCTGCTTGCTCGCTCCCATTCTCTCTCTCTTTCTCAAAAAAAAAAGATTAAAATTTCTGACTTCTTGGAGCTTACATTAAAGCGGGTATAGGCAGACATTAAACAAGTCAATGAGTATATCAAATATACAGTATGTTAGAACATGATAAACACAATAAAGAAAATAAAGAAGGTAAGGGGACAGAAATGTGAGGATTTTTCATGCAAATTTGATATTTAAGATATTGAATATATTGATGAAAAGGCTATTCTAATATATTAAGGCAAATATGTTTAATCAAACCTCTATCAAAATCCCCGCAAGACTTCTTATAGGTAGAAACAAACTTTTATTCTAAATTTTACATGAAAAAGCATTAGATAGCTAAAACAATTTTGAAATAGAAGAATAAAGTATAAGGAATCACTCTAACCAATGCTAAGATTTAAGGATGGTCTCATAGACCAATAGAACCCACACAAATATGCCCAGTTTATTTTTGACATGTAAGTGTAAAAGCAATTCAATGGAGAAAGTATAGACCTTTCAATTACCTGTACAGGAGTAAGGGAACATCCACAGGTAAGACAAGACACAAACAGACGAACTTTGAACTATACTATACCATATGTGAAAAATAATTCAAAAGCCATCATGGATTTAAATGTAAAACTACAAAACTTGGAAAGATGATCCAGGAAGATCTTAGGCTCACCTCTTCTCATGGATATACCTGGATAACATCCACATTAGTGTAAAAAGTCCAGGAAATGACCCAAGGCCTGGCAGAACAGACTCTCCCCAGCTAAATGTAGAGAAGAGCCACATGGAAGATGGTAGAAAGGGAGGAGACACAGACAGCTGGTCTGAGTGCAGGCCCCACCTATCAACAAAAGCTTCTCAGGGGGCAACACAGGGAGACCACCCTGAAATTCAGTGCTACTGGATGTCTGGTCTGAATCAACTCAAGCCCAAGGTAGCCCCAGAGTGGCCCACTAACAACAAAGGGACCAAACCCTGCTCACGATAGGAAAAGAGAGCCGTTACAGATGACCAGATTGAAGGTAAATGTGGCTCAACCACAACAGTAAGGTGCACACATCACATGTAGGAGGAGACATCCCTGAAGCACCAGGTTCTGGTGAACAACAGACACAGCACTGCAGGGCACTACAGGACCTCTTCTTGACTACTTACAGATGACTACTTAAAAGAGCAAGAGATGTAGCTGACAAAATGAGGAGACAGAAGAACATGTCCCAAGTCAAAGAAGATGACAAAATCACAGCAGGAGACCTAAGCAAAACAGAGGTAAGTAATGTGCCTGATAGAAAATTTAAAGTAATGGCCACAAAGATACTCATTGCATTTGAGAAAAGAGTGAAGGACCTCAGTGAGACCCAAAATAGATAGAAAACGTAACAAAGAACCAGTTAGAGATGAAGAACTCCGTAAGTGATATTAAAAATACCCTAGAGGGAATAACAGTAGACTATAAAAAGTGAAGACTGGACAAGTGACCTGGAGGACAGAGTAATAGAAAGCAATCAAACTGAATGAGAGAAAAAGGAATAATAAAAATTACAACAGACTAAGGGAACTCAGCAACACCATCAAGCACCAATAACTCACATAACAGCAATTCCAGAAGAAGACAGAAGGAGGAAAAAAAAAAGTATTTGACGAAATAACAGCTGAAAACTTCCTGATCTGTGATATAATTTAACATAAAGTAATTCATAATCAAAACTATGTATAAGGTCAATGTTCAAAACTTGCAATGTACTTGATTACAACTTGAATAAGTTCAAAACTTGTTATCTCCATTTGCCCCTCCAGACCATCCTCTGTACCCCAAAATGTAGGATTATTATGAACTATATCAGAAGGTTCCCTTGCCCTGTTCTGTCCAGTTGGATTCAGCCAACAGGTAGCACCAACAAAAGGTCAAAGAAAGAAAAGAGGATAAACAGAGAAATTAGGGGGCAATTTATTTTCCTGAGGTGGTTCCTAGAGGGTCAAGTTAGGCTGGCTGCATCCCACTACCACAAGTTATGCCAATTATCAGGTCACCTTCTACATAAATAGGCCCTCTAACTCCCAAGTTCCAAGAATCAGTTCCTCCCCTCACCCTCACCCTTTCAGGATTCAGGACTTGCTATTAAGCAGAAGGTACTATACGTTTGTTGCCATTTCAGTATATCCCATCCATATCCCTTTATTAAAATGTCATAATTTGCCTGTTCTGTTTGCTGCCAGGACCCTAATATGTGGAATATAATTAAATGTATTTTTCTCTTTACTTGCCTACTCTAAAGAACAGAAAATCCTTTCTACTCATAGAAAATATTACGTAATCAAAACCAAATTCTCCCTATATGTAATCCTGATCAAAGTCTTCAATATCCAAACAGAAAATCAGTAAATCCAGGTGAGGGGCACCCGGGTGGCTCAGTGGTAAGCATCTGCCTTAGGCTCAGGTTATGATCCCAGAGTTCTGGGATCTAGCCCCATATCGGCTCCCTGCTCAACAGGAAGTCTGCTTCTCCCTCTCCCACTCCCCCTGCTTATATTCCCTTTTTCACTCTCTCTCTGTCAAATAAATACATCAATCAATCAATTAATCAATCAATTCAGGGTAGAGGAATGCAATTCAAATAATCCAACCTGCCAAAGACTTCCCCCTCCATTTACTTACAAGTCTTAAAATAGACTTCAGAGTCAGAACTTGTCTTGAATGCCTGCTCTAACATTCACTTAATGTCCTACAGCAAAGTATTTAACTGTTCTGTTCAGTGTTTTATTCCAGGCACCTAGTATAGTGTTGATACATAGCAGGTACTTCATAAATATTTGTGGAATAAATGGACAAATGAACATACCTCTCCAAGACTGAATTTCCTCACCTATGAAATAAGATGATTATATCTACCCCACAATGTTCCTGAGAAAATAAAGGATAATATATGTAAAGGAACCAAAGTTTAGGGTCTAGTAAAGATCATTACTTTTCTACCCTAACTCAAATATCTCCAATAATCCTACCCTATCCACATGAAAGAATAATGTACCAATATCCAACATCTTCTCAATCTTTCCTCAGCATTCTTAAATACACCTATGATAGCAGTACATGACATTAATAATACATTTAAAAGACTTTCTGTACAAGATTTAAAACAAAAACAGAACAAAACCTATAGCTTTTAACTGGTAGTTTAACAATACCATTTTTTTTACATATGTGATATTTTATGAAACACTTGTAAAAACATTCTTTCATGTATTCTAAACCTTAACAAATTCAACAAGAGGTCTTTCAATAATTCTAATCAACCAGTTTAAGTAAAAAAAATTTTTTTTAATTTTAAATGTCTTTTAAAAATATGAAGCCCACTATTTTTTAAGGTTATATACCTTAAATTCTCTAATAATTTACAAATTATTGCAGAAGATATGATAAATCCAAGTTTGGATTTGTTTAGCAAATCCAAGTTAAAATTCAGCTCTGAATTTGTTCAGGAAAATAACTGGTCTGTTCTTTTGCTTCTTTCTTAAAGATATTCGTGAGAACAAGCAACCAAGCTGCTAATGTCCTATTCAATCTTATGAAAATCTCTCAATTTTTAATATCAAATCTCTTATGAAATATTACCCTCGTACTTTAAAAAGACACTAGGTGGCATTAGAAACATGTTCCTCTTACAAAAAAGAAGAAACTAAGACTGCAAAAGACAGCAATTCTCAAATGGACAGTGAATAATCTAAACTCCTATAAATCTTACTAAGTTGAATACTTCACTATTTTGCCCTTTCACATATAAATTTTTCGTGCTCTCCTACATTCCTTTTTGTTCTCTGTACTCTTTTGCATGATTTAACCCACAGCTTCTAAATCCCTATCTATAGCTCTAAAACTGATCTACTTTACTCTAGGTGTTTATTTCTAACTCTTAAAAGGTTATCTAACAAGTGGATATCCGCATTCAAAAAAATAAAACTGCACCCCCCTATTTCACACCATATACAAAAACTAACTCAAAATGGAAGTAAATATCAAGATAAAACCATAAAACTCTTAGGAGAAAGCATAGGAGTATTATTTTCAAGACCCAGGATCTGGCAATGTATTCTTAAGATGGGAGACTAAAAGCACGAGCAAAAAAAGAAAAAAATAAATTAGACTTCACCAAAATTTTTAAATTTTATACATCAAAAGATACTATTAAGAAAGTGAAAAGAAAATACAGAATGGGAGGAAATATTTGCAAATCAACATCTGATAAGGATCTAGTATCCAGAATATATAAAGAACTCTTACAACTCAACAACAACAAAATTTTTAAACAGGCAGAGTACTTGAATAGACATTTCTCCTAAAAATACATGTAAATGATTTTAAAAGCACATTAAAAAAAGATGCTCAACATCATTAGTCACCAGGGAAATACAAATCAAATGAGATACCACTTCATATCCACCAAGATAGTATAATAAAAAATAACGATTTTTTTCAATGGAAAATAAGTGTTGGCAACTGTGTAGAGAAACTGGAATCCTTGCACATTGCTGGTGATGATATAAAATGGTATAGCAACAGTATCCCAATTTCTTAACAAGTTAAAGATAGAATTATCATACGACCCCTCAATTTCCACCCCCTAGATTTAAACCCCAAAGAATTGAAAACAGGTACTCAAACATGTATACATACATACATGTTCACAGCAGCATTATTCACCACAGCTAAAAGGCAGAAACATTCCAAATGTCCATCAACAGATGAATGGATAAACAGTGTTAAATACATACAATGGCAGGGGGGGCGGTGCGCCTGGGTGGCTCAGTGGGTTAAGCCTCTGCCTTCAGCTCAGGTCATGGTCTCAGGGTCCTGGGATCAAGCCCGTCATCAGGCTCTCTGCTCAGTGGGGAGCCTGCTTCCTCCTCTCTCCCTGCCTGCTTCTCTGACTACTTGTGATCTCTGTCTGTCTAATAAATAAATAAAATCTTAAAAAAAAAAAAATACATACAATGGGAAAGTATTCAGTCACCAAAAAAATGAAGTACTAATATATGTTAGAATATAGGCAGAGCATCCAAACATCATGATAAGCCAAAGAAGTCAAACACAAGGGTTACATGGGGTAGGATTCCATTTATAGGGAATATCCAGAACAGATAAATCCATAGAGACAGAGCACACACTGACGGTTGCCAGTGGAGTGGAAGGGGAAAGAGAAGTGCTTAACGAATAAGGGGTTTTACTTAGGAGTGACAGAAATGTTTTACAAATGAACAGAAGTGGTGGTTGCACAACACTGTGAATGTACTAAATATTCACTAACTGTTCACTTTAAAATGGCTACACTTACGTGAATTTCATCTCAATAAATTATTTATAAAAGCATACCTAGGGGTGCCTCATGGCTCGGTAGGCTAAGCATCTGCCTTCAGCTCAGGTCTTGATCCCAGAGTCCTAGGATCTGGCTGCCATCGAGCTCCCTGCTAGGTGGGGAGCCAGTTTCTCCCTCTCTTCCTCATTTGTGCTGTGCTATCCCTGTCACTATCTCCATCTCTTTCTCTCTCAAAGGAATTAATAAAATCTTTCAAATAAATAAAATAAATAAATGGGTATCTATACCATATGACCCATCATCAATATGCTAAGAATCAGACTCATTAATTTCCTCTCCCAGCTTGTTCCTTTTCCTACATACCTAATTTCAGTTAAAGTTACCACAATCTAACCCTCAAAGTTATAAATGAATTCATTCTTATTTATTGATTCTCTTCTATCTAATCCAGCAGTTTCCCATAAGTATAACCTGTATTATAAATAACTGCTTCTATTACTATTTAAGGTACCTAAAGGCATGCAAATAAAGAATAACATTTAGTTCATACTTATGACAAATGTGGCACTATGTTATTTTACATGAATTGTCTCACTTTATCCTAACAACTCTATGAGAAAGCCCTATAATTATCTTGATTTTAAAGATGAGAACACAGATGATTAAAGTTCAGTGACTTCCCTAGGTTTATATGATTACTAAGTGGCAGGATAAGAACATAGAGTATAGGCCTACAGCTTTAGCTAGTATTTACTTCCTTTGTAAAGTAGAAAGCATTCACAATCATTTCATTCAAATATATTTTCCTGAGTAGGAGTAAAAAGAGTAGAATTAATGGGTAAGCCCATAGGAGTTACTTGCAAGTATTACTTATCATGATTTCTGGATTTGTATCTCCAAAGGAGGTAGGGATATTTTTTGAAAATTCAAACAAAACCAATTATCTCTTTGATGGCTTAACAATGTTACATGTCACTCTCCATTTCACCTTAACAATGTTACATGTCACTCTCCATTTCACCTTATTGTAAATGCACTTCATTTTGTCTCTATCCCATTAAAAATTAATACTCAACAGCAAAAATTATTTATAGTCAGATTTTTTTCCCTCTTATGACTTGTGCTACCTTTTGTACTCTAAGATATATTTACCTCACCCAAAATCAGAGACTTTCTCTTGTGTTTTCTTATACATGTTTTATTATCTTATCCATTTCAAGTTAATTTTTGTATATAACATGAGGCAAAGGTCAAAGTTTTTTTTCCCCCATGTAAACTGCTCCAGCAACATTTGCTGAAAAGACTATTATTTTTCCTACTTAATTACTTTGGCACATTTACCTATTTCTGGACTTTATATTCTGTTCCAGTAATCTACATGTCTATCCTTATATTGATATCACACTGTCTGGCTAACTGTACTTTTATAGAAAGTCATAAATTTGGGGGAAGTGATTCCTCTAAAAAAAATTTTTCTTTTTTTTTTTTAGATTTATTTGAGAGAGATGGTGAGAGAGAGAGAGAGAGAGAGCGTGAGCAGGGGGAAAAGAGGAAGAGGGAGAAGCAGGATCCCCACCAAGCCAGGAGCCTGATGTGGGGCTCGATCCCAGAACCCCAAGATCATGCGCCAAGCCAAAGGCAGACGCCCAACCAACTGAGCTACCAAGGTGCCCTGAAGTTATTTCTCTAAGACTCGATCCCAGAACCCTGAGATCATGACCCAATCCAAAGGCACACACCTAACCAACTGAACCACCCAGGTGCACCAAGGGCATCAGACTCTTGGTTCCAGCTTGAGTCATGACTGAGCATCTGCATTGGGCTCCACGCTCAGCACAAAGTCTGTTTGAGATTCTCTCCCTCTCCTGCTGTCCTTCCCCTCTCTCTCTCTCAAATAAATCTTAAAATAATTTTTAAAAATATAATAATAATAAAAAACTTTAAATAATCAAAGTCATTAAACACCCACTAGAATGACTGTAATTTTTTAAAAATAACAAATTTTAGTGAAATGTAGAGAAACGGGAACTCTCATACATTGCTGGTGGGAATACAAAATGATTTTCAATGCAGCCATTGTGGAAAACAGGTTAGTGGTGCCTCAAAAAGTTAAACACAGAATTACCATGATTCAGCAATTCCACTCTTAGTTATATATCCAAAAGAATTTAAACTGAGAACTCAACTACAAGGTAGATAAACCTCAAAAACATTATGCTAAATGAAACAGATCACAAATTACAGGATTCCCTTTATATGAACTACCCAGATTAGGTAATCCATAGAGATAGAATGCAGATTGGTAGATGCCAAGGATGGGATGAAGGTGGAATGGAGAGTGACTGCTTAATGATTAGAGGTTTTTCTCTCAGGGTATATAATGTCTTCGAACTTAACTCCAAAGTTCAATCTGGTGTTGAGCTCTAGTTCTTTAAATCTTACTTTTTTCTCTGTTAAATCTCATTTGCTGGTTCTTCTTGAGCCATCATTTCTGTTTTTGAGGTTCTGACTGAATGTATTCAACATGGAAAATGTGCCATCAGCATATGTGATAAGCATTCCTTCTATGTGTTAATTTAAGAAGTTGATGAAAATGATTATTAAGGGGCGCCTGGGTGGCTCAGTGGATTAAAGCTTCTGCCTTCAGCTCAGGTCATGATCCCGGGGTCCTGGGATCGAGCCCCGCATAGGGCTTTCTGCTCCGCAGATAGCCTGTTCCCTTCCTCTCTGTCTATCTCTCTACCTACTTGTGATCTCTGTCAAATAAATAAATAATCTTTTTTAAAAAGGATTAGTAAGGACAAGAATAGAGATCTGTGTGACATCATTTCAGGCTGGTACTGACACATTAAAAAAAAAAAAATCAACCTTCTTTTGCAGACGTTATACTTCAAACAAGTATTAATCCAACCAGCTGTAATATTAGCAAAGATATTCCAAAAAGTTCTTTACTCATTTAATAAGAAATTATACATTGCTTACTATGTGCCACATATAATGCTACATGTAGACAGATGGACCAAGTCATTCTTTGCAAATGATCATTCCCATTGTTAAAAAGAAAACCACAGACTCAAAATGGCATCCCTTAGGTTAAGCCTAAAGTCAGAAAGACAATACCTAACCTAACTGTAGTTTCAATCCCCAACAATATAACCTTTAACCCATCTAAAGGATTTTCCCAGTCAATACTAGGAAATTTACTAATAGACTCCTCCTCCCCTTAAGAGGGCAAACTTGCCTAAATAATGCATTCCCGGGGTGCCTGGGTGGCTCAGTGGGTTAAAAAAGCCTCTGCTTTGGGTTCTGACTGAACGTATTCAACATGGAAAATGTGCCATCAGCATATGTGATAAGCATTCCTTCTATGTGTTAATTAAAGAAGTTGATGAAAATTATTATTAAGGGGCGCCTGGGTGTCTCAGTGGGTTAAAGCCTCTGCCTTCGGCTCAGGTCATGATCTCAGGGTCCTGGGATGGAGCCCCACATCAGGCTCTCTGCTCGGCAGGGAGCCTGCTTCCCTTCTTCTCTCTCTGCCTGCCTGTTTGCCTACTTAAGATCTCTGCCTGTCAAATAAATAAATAAAATCTTTTAAAAATAATAATAATGCATTCCTTGCTAATATTAATAATACTTCCTTTTTTCTTTGTAAGCCCTCTTCCTTCCCTTAAAAACCTTTTTCTTGCTTAACTCTTGGAGCTCCCTTCTACTTGCTGTCTGATTCAGAAATCATTTAATAAAGCCAATTAGATCTTCAAATTTAGTCGGGTTGATTTTTGTTTTGTTTTTAACACTCTAAAGGCATCATTCCTATAAAGGCAATGTCTGCCAACAAAGTAAAAAAAGAATCTCAAAAGCAAAAATAAGCAAAATAAATCAATCAGAGAAAGACAAATACTGTATGAGTACTATATATGTAGAGAATCGGTCAAACCCTACCAGTTAAAAGATTCCTGGGATTCACAATCCTCCTACTAAAATGCCAATATTCAGTACTGTTCACTGCTTAGGTCACCCTTTATACTGAGACATACATTACTTGAATCCAACATTCTGATTTCCAAGAAAAAGCATCCAAGTCTAATTCTTCCATCTGCAATCTCTGTGTCCAGTTTCTCATTACCTATTTGTTAATCTCAATGAAAACTCATCCACTGAATAATAATTATTAATTATTATACATTATAATAACCATTATAGGAAGCTATTGAAAGATAATCAAGTGAAAGGTTAAACATTGGTGCTGCATAAATATTAGCCAAATGAAAAAACTGGAGGACAAAGCTAAAAGAAGGTTACTCAGTTAAAGGTATTGTAGTAGCACTGTGTGGTTGGTAACAGATGGGAGCTGCGCTTAACGTGAACACAGCATAACATACAGACTTGTGGAATCACTATGTTATACACCTGAAACTAACATAACATTGTATGTTAACTATATTTCAATTAAAAAAAAAAAAAGAAACTAAAGAAAGAATAGACGTGATCAATTTGTCTTTGAAATAAGACGTTAGAGTGAAAAGCGGCCTGGAAAGGAGGAAGACTGAATACGGTGATCACATAATAAGGACACTACAATGATCTCAGCAAAAAGACTGTAATTATGGCTTAGAATGGGCTACAACTTTGGTGAAAAAAATGTAGACACCTGGAGATGTTGCGCATTAACGCTGTCTGGGTGACTGGGTGGGGAGGGGAGGAAGGGGAAAGGAGGAGTCAAAGAGTTCCAGGTGTCGGGGCACCTGGGTGACTCAGTGGACTAAAGCCTCTGCCTTCAGCTTGGGTCATGATCTCAGGGTCCTAGGATGGAGCCCCGTATCAGGCTCTCTGCTCGGCAGGGAGCCTGCTTCCTCCTTTCTCCCTCTCTGCCGCCTCTCTGCCTACTTGTGATCTCGTCTGTCAAATAAAAATTTTTTTTAAAGATTTTATTTATTTATCAGAGAGAGAGGGGGGGAGAGAGCGAGCACAGGCAGACAGAATGGCAGGCAGAGGCAGAGGGAGAAGCAGGCTCCCTGCTGAGCAAGGAGCCCGATGTGGGACTCGATCCCAGGACGCTGGGATCATGACCTGAGCCGAAGGCAGCTGCTTAACCAACTGAGCCACCCAGGCATCCCTGTCAAATAAATTTTTAAAAATCTTTAAAGAAAAAAAGAGTTCCAGGTCTCTGGCTTTCAGCTACTGGGTGGATAACAGCACTAATTAACAAAACAGGGAAGAGCCAAGGAAGAACTGGTTTAGGGGAACATAAAGGCAGAATAAGCAGATGCAGTCTTGGGGCACCTGGGCAGCTCAGTTGGTTAAACGTCTGCCTTGGGCTCAAGTCATGATCCTGGGATCCTGGGATGGAGCCCCAAGTCGGGCTCTCTGCTCAGTGGGGAACCTGCCTCTCCCTCTCCCCCTCCCTCTGCTTGTGCATTGACTCACTCTCTCTCTCAAGTAGATAAAAAAGACTTTTTAAAAACAAATTTAACAAGTGTAAAAAGCTAAAACAGATGGAGTCTTAGACATGATGATATAGTTCAGTGGATTCATGTCAGAAATAACAAGAGACAAAAAAAAAAAAAGAAAGAAGAGACAAAGATCAAAGTTTTAGATATTACTTAACATATTCATGAGAAAGCAAAGCAGAAATTAAGTTTATTTGAAAGATGTAGAAAAAAGGCTCAAATAAGTCTAGTCTTTACTCAAATTTAGACAGCTAAGTATCAGATATATCCTGGTCTTCCAAGTTCTAATCCAAAGGTGTTTCTCCCATGCCACTTTTAACACTAGATTTTCAATTGTATATGAATTGCATATGAATTTTTTTTAAAGACAATGTTATCTCGGACAAGATGTCATCTAAGTTTTTTCCCACCTGGGAGCATACAATATAATGACTGTATAATCCTTTTTATAAGAACATGCACTGGAAGCCACTAATTAGAATCATGTTTTCTACATATATGGGGGAAATAGGTCTTCAGAGAAATCATCTCACCAGATATTAGGAAATGAGGGATAAGTCTAAAAATCTCTTCATAAACACCTACCACTTGGATGGCCTCAAAATAAAAATATTTGCAGGGGGGCCTATATAGTGTAGTTGGTTAAGTGCTGATTCTTGGTTTGGACGCAGGTTCTGATCTCAGGGTCATTAGATGGAGTCCTGTTTGGGGCTCCATGTTTAGCACCATGGGGCTTCTTAAGATACTCTCTCCCTTTCCCTCTGCACCCCCCTTTAAAAAATAAATAAATAGAGGTGCCTAGGTGGTTCAATCAGTTAAGCAACTGACTCTTGCTTTCAGCTCAAGTGATGATCTCTCAGCAGTGAGATGAAGCCCCATGTCAGGCTCCACCTCAGCATGGAGTCTACTTCAGATTCTCTCTCCCTTTCCCTTCGCTTCCCACCCCCCCACTGTTCATGCCCACCCCTCATGCACACAGGCTCTCAAATGAATAAATAAAATAAAATAAGATCTTAAAAAAAAAAAAAAGGAAGAAAGAAAGAAAATATTTGCTACATTAAGCTTTTGGTTACCCATTCTCCAGATTCTGGTCAAGTCTAACCTCCAGCAAACTTATCTCCCTAATAATTACACCTAAGAATAATTATTCTTGTCCCCTTTTAGTTATGTTTTAGGTCATAATCGACAGTTCATTAAATGTTAAAATTAGTTGTTACATATGACTCCTGTTGACCCAGAAGTTCCTTGGAGGCTGGGTCTACATAGCAATAAGTCTATTAAGAATGAGGATACACAAAAAAAAGAGAGAGAGAGAGAGAGAATACATGGTAGGAGAGATTCTTCTGGAATGTCACAGCCAGAAGCTGGGATGGGAGCACCCAGGTATATTCCAGTGTGGGGATAACTCAAAGCAGGAAAATATATTCAATACTAACCAGCAAAAGTGCCACATAAAAAACCCCTGGAAAGGAGAAATGGAAAGGGAGGAACTAGCCTAAAATTACCATAGATAAGTGAATAGCTCAGAAAAGAAAGGCACAGGAGAAAACAAAAGGCTGACACTTGGGAGTAGAAAACTAAATACAGGTCTAAAGAAATAATTTGCAAATCCATATACAAAATAGATAAATAAATAGATAAATAAGTCAACTTTTTAAATGGGCAAAAAACAGGAAGACATTTCTTCAAGAAAGTTTGCAAACAGCCAATAATCGCATTAAAAGATACTCAGTATCATTAGTCATTAGGCAAATGTGAATCAAAACCACTTCAGACCCAGTATGATTGCTAAAATCAAAGACAGTAAATATTAGTGAGGATGTAAAGAAATAAAAACCTCAGACATTGTTAGTAGGAATGTAAAATGGCACAGCCACTTTGGAAAACAATCTGGTGACTCCTCAAAATGTTAAACACAGTTACCATACGACCCAACAATCTTACTCCTAAGTATATACCCAAGAAAAATGAAAACATGTCCACACAAGAATCTTTAAATAAATGTTCATAGACGCATTATTCATCACAGTTAAAAGGTAGCAACAACCCAAATTTCCATCAGCTGATAGACAAAATGTGGTATATCCATACAATGGAATATTATTGAATGATAAAAAGGAAGGAAGTACTTTCATGCTACAGTGTAGACAGACCTTAAAAACATCATGCTAGGGGCGCCTGGGTGGCTCAGTTGGATAAGCAGCTGCCTTCGGCTCAGGTCATGATCCCAGCGTTCTGGGATCGAGTCCCACATCGGGCTCCTTGCCCCGCAGGGAGCCTGCCTCTCCCTCTGACTCTGCCTGCCACTCTGCCTGTGCTCTCTCTCTCTGACAAATAAATAAATAAAATCTTTAAAAAAAAAAAAAAAACATCATGCTAACTGAAAGAAGCCAGTCACAAAAGGCCACATATTCTATGAGTCAATTTATATGAAATGTACAGAACACGCAAATGCACAGAGGCAGAAAGGAGATTGATGGTTACATAGGGCTGGAGGGGGCTGGAGGGATGGGAGGATAAAGAGTGACAGCAATCCTGTCAAGGGATCCTTTCTGAAGTGATAAAAATGTTCTAAAACTGACTGTACTGGGGCACCTAGATGGCTCAGTCATTAAACGTCTGTCTTCAGCTCAGGTCATGATCCCAGAGTCCTGGGATCGAGTCCAACATCAGGCTCCTTGCTCCACGAGAAGCCTGCTTCTCCCCCTCCAACTCCCCCTGCTTGTGTTTCCTCCCTCATTATCTTTCTTCCTCTATCAAATAAATAAACAAAATCTTTAAAATTGACTATAGTGACAGCTCCATATATCTGTGAATATACTAAATATCACTTAATAAGACAGTAACTGGGTAAATTGTGTCTTACATAAATTATATCTCAATAAACTTTTAAAAAGAAAAAGGAATTCAAGAATATTCTACTTCGGTTGGCCTATGCTAGGACTCCAGCAACCTTAGTCCAGGAATTCCCTCTGAAACAATACCTTAAAATAAAACATTCAGCTTTATTTTAGTGGCAATTAATTCTCAAAAGGGTGCATGTTAGAACTTGTTATAATGCTTTAAAGAAAATACAGATCCCTAGGACCACCCCAGTCCCACTGGATCAAAATCTCTATGATGCATGGAGCCAGGCTGGCTCATTTAGCAGAATGTAACTCTTGATCTCGGGGTTGTGAATTTGAGCCCCACTACGGGTGTAGAGATTACTTTTTTTTTTAAGGTTTTATTTATTTGAGAAAGAAAGAGAGAGTACGAACAGGGGGAGGGGCAGAGGGAGAAGCAGATTCCCCGACACGGGACTCAACCCCAGAACTCTGGGATCATGACCTGACCCAAAGCCAGATGCTTAACTGACTGAGTCACCCAGGAGCCCCAAGAGATTACTTTAAAATCTAAATTAATCAATCTCTATGATAGGGTACATAGATCTATATATATTTTTTTATATTCCAGAGGTTAAGAGGAAGAAGATGTGGGGCTTTAATAGACATGCTGAGAACAAGTAAGGAAATTTGAATATAAAAAAATCCCATAAAAATATAAATAAAAGGAGCGCCTGGGTTAAGGCCTCTGCCTTCGGCTCGGGTCATGATTCCAGGGTCCTGGGTTCGAGGCCCGCATTGGGCTCTCTGCTCAGCAGGGAGCCTGCTTCCTCCTCTCTCTCTGCTTGCCTCTCTGACTGTCAAATAAATAAATAAAATCTTTAAAAAAAAAAAACTTCTTATTAAAAACTATATATATATATATATATATATATATATATATATAAATAGAAGACTTTAGAGTGAATAAGTAAGATACTATTATTAAATTGATCTTAAATTCCTTGGATCTGATAATATACTACAGTTAAGAGATTGTCCCTGGTCTTATAAAAAATAATTAAGGGTGAGGTATCATAAGGTCTGTGACTTGCTTTGAAATGTTTCAGAGGAAAAAAAATACATATATACACACAGATAAAGCAAATGTGGCAAAATGTGAGTTACAACCAAATTGACCAATTTAAGTAAATTTATGTGGATATTCATTGTATTTGAAATTTTCAAAATAAAAGGTTAAAGAGTGGGAAAATTCTTGATTCTTCCTGTGGCCTAAGAGTCACAAACTTCAGATCATAAGGAAATCTTCTGACCCAAAAATTAACTTCCCACCTGCTATAAAGAAGACTCTTTTCCCTATCCCCACTTCCCAGAATGGACAAATGGACAAAACTTTCTAATCTATACATGCCAACCCAAAAGATTTATAATCCTAAAGAACAGATGAGATTATATTTTAATGGGAACAAGCTTCTGTTACTGTACCCTGAAAATTACTTATGTGCCTTGTCCTTTAGGAAGAATGTGAGATAAGCAGGAAGTCAAAGGGCATCTTCAATAGAAAGGCAGAGGTACTGAGGATAAAAGTGTAGAAGATGCAATTACAGGCAGAAAATAACCTGCCAAGACTACACAGCTTAATCTTTGTTAGATTCTATCATACAAATCCTAAAAGGCTCATTCTTGCCCACTCTCCTATCCTCATATACTAAATATGTGTATCACAGAACTATACACAGAAGCAACATAACTTCACAAGCTTAAGAATCCTATCTACTACAAAGCTCTTTCCCATAGAGTGCCCGGGTCGCTCAGTCAGTTAAGTGTCTGCCTTCGGCTGAGGTCATGATCCCAGGGTCCTGGGATCAAGCCCTGCATCAGGCTCACTGTGCAAGGAGCCTACTTCTTCTTCTCCTTCCCCTCTTGTGCTCTCTCACTATCTCAGTCTCTCTCAAATAAATAAATAAAATCTTAAAAAAAAAAAAAAAAAGAAAAGAAAGAAGAAAGCTCCTTCCCAGAAAATGTATTCATTCAATCAACCATACTATGTCTTTTTCTTGACTCTCCATACCTAATCAGTACAGTAACCGCATGAGAGCAATCAGAGTATATTCAATTAAATCCATTCTTTTTCTATACTTTACTTTGAAAAATTAAACTATCAAAATCCTAAAAAGAAAAATAATATATGTGGCCATGGCAATCAAGAATTTGTTCACAGAGCAAGGGACAGTCTTTACCAACACTTACCAAGCCAGCAGTAAGAGAAGGAGCAGATTGTCCAAGGGACTGGTTCCTCATTCGAACCAGGTTTGATGCTTCTCCTGAAGACTGCCAAGTCACCTGTCCCACACTGCTATGTACACTGCTGGACAAGGGGAGCAGCTGCTTACCTTCAAACACAAAGTTTAGAAAATATACTTGTAATTATTAATGAATGAATGAAAATATACAATGATATCAAGTGGATAAAAGTATAGTGATCCAAAATAAAATGAAGTTCTGCCATATTCATTTTAATCTGTAGACCTTTAAAAAATTTCAGCTATCTGGGTGGAAAGGAGAATTGTAAATAGAGTACTGAAATTGAATTGACTATTTTAAATTCTCTGTAATAGCCATCATCATGCCAGCACCCAAACCTGACATCCAACCTAGCAGGCTTTTTCCAGTCCCTTCCATGCAACTTAGTTTCTCACCAACTCAATGCAACATGAGTGGAGTTGACAGTTTCTCCTAGATAAGTTTGGCCCTCAAGTTTTCAGAAGATGAACAAGGAATCTATAATGCTCTGGCCAGACTTCATGTGTTCAGTCCAGGTTGACTGACTGACTGCCTTAATCCCAAAGACTACAAGAGAGTCACTTACAAAAGACAGCACCTAGAATTGCAATGACCTTCTAATTGAGGTGCAAGTCCTATTTCAATCTCTTCCTTCGTAATGTTCCTCAACACTGCTGCTAGTGATTTAACCAAAACAAACGTGATATCATTCCCTGCCGTAAAAAAACTTATTACTCCCTACTGTTCAAAATTAGCCAAACGTTTAAAAAAAAAAAAAACTATAAAGAGATCCTCCTCCACAAATCCAGATTATCTTCCTGGCCTCATCTCCCTCAACTCTTCCACACCCCTTTGCTCACTCAACTTCAATTTTATGCCCTGCATTTTCACCTGGATTTATCTTAATCACCCAATTCACTTGAAAACCTTTTCCTCTTCCTGACAAAATCCTATTCAACATGGAAATACCCACTGTAATAAAGGTGTGATAAAAAGGAGTTTTTAGTTTTGTTTTTGGTACAACATTCCCTTTTATTGCAGAAAAAATATGATGCAAATTATTTGGAGGGCAATTTAGCAAAACTGACTAAAATTTTAATTTGAATATGTTTGGACCCAGCACTCCACGTGTAGTAATGTAGTATAATGAAAAAACAAACCAGAATGCTCACCTAGCAATGCTCACCAGAATAAAACCAAAAATAAGATAAACGTTTATTACAATTTAAAGAAATCACAGTATCTCTACAAAATCACATACTGAACCCATTAAAAATAATGAGGCGTCTCAAAATGTAGTCAAGAGAAAAATGTTCAACATTTCCTGTTCAGTAAAGAAAGCCGAAATAAAGTGTATGGCATATGATATCAATTTTTATTTTAAAGAAAATGTTTGTGTATATTTACATAAATTTTTAAATGTATATTTAAAAATAATGGAGTATATATAAAAGGTATACATATATAAAGTATATATATATATATATATATATATATATATATATATAAAGTATATATAAAGGGTATATATAAAGGTTGGAGAAGGGAGACAGAAGTAAAGATTAAGAAGAACTTTTTTTTTAAGATTTTATTTAATTATTTGTCAGAGAGAGAGTGCTCACACAAGCAGGCAGAGCGGCAGGCAGAGGCAGAGAGAGAAGCAGGCTCCCTGCCGAGAAGCCAGACACGGGACTCAATCCCAGGACCCAGGATCATGACCCGAGCTGAAGGCAGCAGCTTAACCAACTAAGCCACCCAGGCGCCCCTAAGAAGAACTTTTCACTTTGACATAATGCTGGTCTTTGAACTCAAATTTTTTATTACTGGCATATTTACTTTGTTAATCAGAAAAATGCAATGTTTTTTAAAAATCTAGTTATCTTCCAAATCTGTGTGTAAATGTATGCTTTACCAGAAAGTCTTCCCACAAAACCCTCTCAAAGAATAGTTCCCTACTCAAAACTTCCATTAAGACCAGAGTAGAGACAGCCTGTCCACTTTCCTTCTACAAAGATTGCTAAATTCTCCAGATCATCTGCCTATCCTCATCTATATATTCTAAAGGAAAGCTAGCTCCTTGACTTACCCTATACACATAAACAAAGGCTAGTATCAGACTTCTATCTCCCTTCAAAATAAGGGCTTGCTGGGGAAAGAGATTTATGCACTTGCAAAAGAAACCAATTTGGACATATACTAGTCTGGCCTTGAAATGTACGAAGGATTGCCAAGAATTTGAGGAAAACAAACAACATAAAACAGAACAATATGAACAAATGGGGAAACTAGACCTTTAGTAGAGAAATAATTCAGAAAAAAAAACTTAAAACTTCTAATTATTCTCACAATGATTCAAAAGGTTAATATGTAAAATATTCCCTATTAAATATTGCTGAATGAACATACTTTTATCTTTCGTCACCCAGGACAGTAAATGAAAATAAAGAAGTAAAATAAACAAAGGCTATAATGAGGGAGGGGGAGTGACTGAGGAGATGAATAAAATTTGGAGAAAACCTAAAACAGACAGATGAATCGTAACCAATGGAACTGGGCAAAGAAGGGGCACCTGGGTGGCTCAGTGGGTTAAAGCCTCTGCCTTCGGCTCAGGTCGTGGTCCCAGGGTCCTGGGATCCAGCCCCCAGCCCCGAGTTGGGCTTTCTGCTTGGGCAGGGAGCCTGCTTCCCCTCCTCTTTCTCTCTGCCTGCCTCTCTGCCTTCTTGTGATCTCTGTCAAATAAATAAATAAAACCTTAAAAAAAGAAAGAAAGACACAAGGTAAAATAAGCATAGAGGAGGCTGCAGTTAAATGGCAATTAAATGAGATAGTAGGCTACCCTGCAAAATCTCAGAGAAGTTCAGTACTCAGAAATGCAAGCTACCAAAGAGGACATAAAATTAAGATGTAAGGCTGAACTCAGATTAACTGAAAATCTATAAAGAATCAAACACAACCACATTCCCACATTGTACCACCCAGTAGCCAATAACCAATTACACTTCAAAGGATAGAAGGAATATGGCATCTCAGAGCAAAGCAATAGATTCTGGTTATTAGGTGCTCAAAAGACTTGGTTCAGAAACAAAATAAAACTTTAAAAAAATTTTTAATACAAAAATCAAAATTCTATTTACCTGGACAGTATTTACAAGGTTATTACCTTATAATACCTCCTTAAAAGAAAGGCAGAATACTATGAAAGCAAAAAATGGCTCTATGTGATTAAATGCTTGGCAAAAAACCAATTTCAATCAAAGAGTGAAAAGATAAAGCCAAGGGAATACTCCTGAAAAGGGCCAAAAATAAGAAATTTAAAACTGGAAAGGAATACAGGAGGATTTTATTTTCTTCTCTACTATCTTTTTAGCTGAGAACAGTGGATTCTTTAATAGTGTATTGATTGCTTAAAATTATGTCACATTTTAATTGTTTCCTATTTGGACGATGACTTCCTTGTATCATTCCTTCCCCTTGAATTTTTTAAAGACTTTTCTATGGGGAAGGTGGGGAGGCACTGTAGGCTTTGGAAAAGATTTTGGAAATAGGAAAAAGAAAATCAAAAAAAGCAAAGGATCTGAGGTCCACAGAATAAGAAGACAGCAAAAGTCAATTTCAAAAAGAAAAACCAGTGATAGTGGTCAACTACAAAATATCTAGCAGATTGAGGCTACCATTCAGATATGTCATGAGGAAATAGTAAAGAGAGAAAGATGGCCTTACCCATAAGTGTTCTATACAAGACTACCAACAGAGAAGAAGGTGTCAAGATGCCAAGTCAGTTGATATACCCTTAAATATAAGTGAAATACACTTGAATGTGTGGACAACACAGTTGCACATTTCTTAAAAAACAAAATTAGATACTCACCTGACAGCGAACTGGCCAGGCTTCCTCTCCGCAACTTACAGTCATCCTGACTAAGTTGTCGTTGGAGTTTAGCTTTTCCGGTGGATGAAAATATGTCAGGATTACTGAGCTTCCGAAAAAGCAGGGGACTAAGCCCAGCTATCACTTCCTTTAAAGAAAAAAAAAAAAAAGATAAAATATAAGTCTGTAATGTCTTTTCTAAAAGTGTAAGGACTTTATATCAAACATCTCTACAACATTCATTGCAGTTAAAAAGTGCCAGCATTTTATACTTTCTGCTCAACAGCTAAAGCCAGAAACATACTTCTTAGTAAAAGCTGTTTTGGGTATGCTATGAAGGCTGTGGGACATTGATTATAAAATGCCAAAGGGGCACCTGGTGACTCAGTCAGTTGAACATCCAAATCTTAGTTTCCTTTTTTTTTTTTTTAGATTTTATTTATTTATTTGACAGACAGAGATCACAAGTAGGCAGAGAGGCAGGCAGAGAGAAAGGAAGGGAAGCAGACTCCCTACTGAGCAGAGAGCCCCACTCGGGGCTCGATCCCAGGATCCTGGGATCATGACCTGAGCCGGTAGCAGAGGCTTTAACCCACTGAGCCACCCAGGCACCCCCAACTCTTAGTTTTCACTCAGGTCTTGATCTCAGAGTCATGGGATCAAGCCCCAAGTCAGGCTCCGCACTCAGCAGAGAATCTGTTTGAGATTCTCTCTCCCTTTCCCTCTGCCCCTCCCACACCCTCTCCCTCTCTTACCCCCTCAAAAAAGAAAGTAAATTAAGTCTTTTTCTATAAAGAGTACATGTCTAGTTATGTTTATTTATTTACTTTTCTCCTTCTGTTCACTCTTCCTTTATCTAGTTTTTAAAAATATTTTTTCATTTAAAAAAATCATAAATGGCAGAACTTCCTTTACTTCTTATACAAAGTTAGAAATGCCTCTATCATTCAACTAATGCTAAAATTAAATGTAGAGCTTTCTTTACAGGTCTATAATAAGAGCTAAATACATTTCAATGAAAAAGCATGAAGTACTCTGGAGAAAATGCAGACAATATGAAACATTGAAAGGGTCTCCCTTTTGCCTTTATTTTAATCCAGTTCATCCCAATTCATCCCAATGCCTGCTCCTCTTCACTCCAAGCAATGTTCAACATATCATCAAGATTCAGACATTCTGGGGGCACCTGGATGGCTCAAGTCAGCATCATGATCAGGTCATGATCCCAGGGTCCTGGGATAGAGCCTCACACCAGGGAGCCTGCTTCTCCCTCCCCTCCCAGATTGTGCTCTCTCTTGCTATCTCTGTCACTATCTGTCTCTTTCTCTCTCTCTCAAATAAATTAATAAAATCTTAAAATTCATACATTTTGAAGCAAACGCTCACCTAACTGGTAACTGAACTATTTTGAAAAAAATAAGGTAAATGAGACATATTTTTCATATTTCAATGAAGGAAGCTATAACAAACACAGACAAGTCGCACATCAAAGTGATATGGACAGTACAAAGACAAAAATAACAAACATAAGAAGAAATAACTAAAATCCAGGTTTCCTGCCATGTGAAGAACAAGACTCGGGTAACTAGTAAAAGCTACAGAGGGGGAAAAAATGGGAAAATGCCAGCCTCCTTAAGATTTAAAGGAAAAAAAAAACCCTCTAAGATCATACAGTGTGACTGATGGGTTCAAAAACATGGGAAAATGCCAATATTGGTTGGTGGTAGCTATCCAGAATTTAATTTAGATAAGCTCAAGGGGGGAAAAAAAAAGTAAAGTTAAAGAAAAATAACAGGGGCGCCTGGGTGGTTCAGTGGGTTAAGCCGCTGCCTT
Organism: Mustela putorius furo; assembly: GCF_011764305.1. Taxonomy (NCBI): domain Eukaryota; kingdom Metazoa; phylum Chordata; class Mammalia; order Carnivora; family Mustelidae; genus Mustela; species Mustela putorius. Next base: position 35,684,546 of record NW_025422005.1, on the reverse strand, counting down.
CGGCTCAGGTCATGATCTCGGGGTCCTGGGATCAAGTCCCGCGTCGGGCTCTCTGCTCAGCGGGGAGCCTGCTTCCCTCTCTCTCTCTCTCTCTCTCTCTCTCTGCCTGCCTCTCCATCTACTTGTGATTTCTCTCTGTCAATAAATAAATAAATAATAAAATAAAATAAAATAAAGAAAAATAACAGAAGAAACAAGGAAACAGTATTATTTTTTAAATTGGTAGTAAAAAAGGGCACCTGGGTGGCTCAGTGGGTTAGCTCAGTGGGCTGAGCTAAATAAAGTGCCTTTAGCTCAGGTCATGATCTCAGGGTCCAGGGATCAAGCCCCACATCAGGCTCTTTGCTCAGCAGGGAGCCTGCTTCCCCTTCTCTCTCTGCCTGCCTCTCTGCCTACTTGTGATCTCTCTGTCAAATAAATAAATAAAATCTTTTAAAATAAATAAATAAATAGATTGGTAGTAGATGGATAAAATGATAAGGAGGGATATTTAAGCACTGAATCATTAAGGCAAATGATATGTCAAGATAGCTGTAACAGAGTGAGCAGGAAGATGGAATTGGAAGGCATAGCTAATACAGAAAGAAGGCAGTAAGAGAGCAGTCTACATTCCCACCATTTGGTGTGTCAAGAATGAAACTGCACCTATGAATCAAGGACAAATCATGGAAGGAAGCCAGGCTTGGACACTAATGCTGATAACCCACCAAAAAGGGCTGGCCATTCATACAGGCAACACCCTCAGCAACCAGCTTTCGGTGGAAGAAAATAAGGAAGCCCTGAAAGATATCAAGCATGGAAATAATATCTCAGATGAAGACAATATGGAGAAGGAAAGGTCTCATCCTCAAAATAAACTACAAATGAGCTACATCAGAGAGCCAGCACTGGAATGCCTGCTACCGTGTATGAATGAGCAATTAGTCTTAGCCAGAAAAGGAGCAACTACCAATATAGGACTAGATCACTATCAATTAAAAGAAAGCCTTATCCTTTTCAATCATCCTATTTCCTACACACCAAAAGAAAAAAAGCTAGAAAACAGAAAAGTAAAAGAAAATCATGCTCCTTCTTATTCTAAGTCTCACCTGTCAAAACCTTGCAAAGGGAAGAAAATAGTAATTAAACTGGATATGAAATTTTTTAAAGATTTTATTTATTTGACAGAGAGAGATCACAAGTAGGCAGAGAAGCAAGCAGAGAGAGAGAAAGAGGAGGAAGCAGGCTCCCCGCCTAGCAGAGAGCCCGATGCGGGACTCGATCCCAGAACCCCGAGATCATGACCTGAGCCGAAGACAGAGGCTTAACCCACTGAGCCACCCAGGCAGCCCTGGATATGAAATATAACTTTTAAATTAGTATTTTTTAAAGATTTTATTTATTTCTTTGAGAGAGAGAGAATTCTGGCTTTTTTTTTCTTTGTTATGTTATGATAGGAAATAAGATGATTGAAAAGGATAAGACTTTCTCTTAATTGGTAGAGATCTAGTCCTGTGTTGGTGGTTGTTGTTCCTTTTGTGACTAAGACTAATTGATCATCCATACACTCTGTAGCTTACTGCTTTCTCTTTTAATTCAGAGTACTGAGTTGTGGCTATTTTGCCTATTGCCCTGGGAGTCCTCACAAAGATTCGCTGTGTCTTGGCTCAGAACCATCTCCCTCCTCCACAATACCAAAGCAAATCTCGTTAACTTTACCCAGAAAGCTAGTGTGCTTACACTGCACCTGTACTATTAAGGAAAGGATTCAAAGTAAAGGATTCACAGCTAAAACCTGGAGTCTACACTCCAGACTCATTAGGAGTTGCCTTTCCTACCTTTACCCACCAAAGACTGGTAGGTGAAAAGAACTCTGTACCTTCCGGCAGATTCTTCCTGATCTACCCTACCAAGAGTCAAACCCAGGTGCCACACTAATCAAAGTCCATCCTCTTAATCCATAACAAAAAAACCTTTGCTTATCTATACGTATGTGTATATATATACACATATATAAACATGAACTTTGATCCATACCTCAAGCGTATCAAAAACAGACAAAAATTAAATGGATCATGAATCAAACTATAAAATCTAAAAGTGTAAAACTTCAGAAGAAAATACAACAGTAAATTTTTGTTACTTTGTGAGTTCTTAGATAAGATACAAAACATAAGTTTAAAAAGAACAAACTTATAAATAAGACTATCAAATTTAAAAACTACTACTCTTAAAAAGATACTGCTAAAAAATGAAAACAAATCACACACAAGGAAAAAATACTTGCAAAACACATGTGAGAAAGGACTGGCATTCAGTATATAGAGAGATCTTTCAAAATTCAATAAGAAAACACAAGTCAACAAAAAACATGAGCGAAAGACTGAAGAGACACTTAAACAAGAGGCAACTATGGCAAATGAACACACAAAACCATCCTCAACATCATTTATCATTAGGGAAACAAAAATTAAAATCAAATGAGAGGTTAAAAAAAAAAAAATCAAATGAGAGGCAAAACCAAAAACAAAACCCCACAGCTACAAGCTAACATCCCCCCACAGAAACAACTGAAAAAGCACGCAGAAAATGTCAGAACCACCTTCGTCAGAATTCTGGGAAATAGTCAAAGATTTACAGCCAAGAAAATGCTAAACCAAGAAGTCAACTTGAAAATAGGAGGGGCACCTGGTTGGCTCCACTGGTTGGGTGTTGGGACTCTTGGTTTCGGTCATGATCTCAAGGTTGAAGGATCCAGTCACACTTTGGGCTCTGCACTCACCAAGAAGCCTACTATAGATTCTCTCTCCCTTTCTGTCTCCCTCTACCCTGCTCATGCACACACATGCGCTCACTCTCTCTCTAAAATAAATCAATAAATCTTTAAAAAAAAAATAATAGCAGGACAGCTTTGTGGCATTTTCACTTGCCCTTGCCCACCCACTCCTAGATATGGTCTGCAGATGTCAAATGGTGTTTCCAGTGCAGGACCCTGACCCCTGGTTCCAAAAGGAACACAAAAGACCTTTTTTGCAAATTATTGTTTCTATCTATTCCAACTTGTCTGAGGCTACCTGAAGGACTGACACAAGGCATACCTTTATTTCACCTAACTCTGAATCTGTTCATGATAGAAAAGCAAAAGGTATTGCTCAAAAACACTGTGAAAAGATCCAACCACCCACAGCGACCTGGGCCAAAAGATTATAAATGAGACATAAAATAAACTGCCTAAAATCATGGAGGAAAAGAGAAGAATTTCTTTGAGAAATTAGGGCAATTAAAAATACCTGTGTAGGGATGCCTGCGTGGCTCAGTTGGTTAAGCAGCTGCCTTCGGCTCAGGTCATGATCCCAGCATCCTGGGATCGAGTCCCACATCGGGCTCCTTGCTCAGCAGGGAGCCTGCTTCTCCCTCTGCCTCTGCCTGCCATTCTGTCTGCCTGTGCTCTCTCTCTCCCCCTCTCTCTCTCTGATAAATAAATAAAATCTTAAAAAAAAAAAAAAAGAAATACCTGTGTATATAGGGTAATTCAGAAAACCCAAGGCAGGGACACCTGGCTGGCTCAGCAGGAAGAGCATGGGCTTTCGAGCTCAAGATCCTGAGTTTGAGCCCCATGTTAGGTGTAGAGATTAAATAAATAAAGTGGGGCGGGGGGAGCAAGCCCTGGGCAAAATGAATGCTCAGGGAAGACCTGAAAAGATTTTAAGCTTTCATCTCAGCCTGATCTCTAGTCTAGCTAAGCAGAGTCCATTTGCAAAAACTCCTGGAGGAGGTATGTTTGTTTAGCTCCTGGTGATCAAGGAAGTCTCCATCAAAACATAAGCTAAGAACAGAGACTTCAGCACCACACAGAGCAAGGAATTCAATTTCTAGGGGGAAAAAAAAGTTGGGAAAATTCACTAGATAAATGGACAACTACAGCCTTCAACAATCAAAAAAGGACAAACTTAGAGAAAGGCAAGAAGGTGATTTCCAGAGTTACCAACATTCAAATGTCCATTTTCAGCAACAACAACAAAAGCACAAGACATACAAAGAAATGAAGAAGTATGGCCCATTCAAACAATCAAAATAAATTAACAGAAACCATGCCTGAAGAAGCCCAGCATTAGACCTAATAGTAAACTTTAAATGCCTGTCTTAAATATGCTCAAATTGTACAAATGAAAATCCAAAAAACAGTGCATGAAAGAAAAACAAGGTTGCATTTATAAGACTCTCAAGGAAAGACAATGTGAGCCAAGGATTTTATATCCAGGATAACTAACCTTCAACGTAAAAGGCACAGGCAAACTGTTATCAATATAAAATAACTCTGAATATTCTTCCAATAAGCCCTTCCTAAGGAATCTACTAGAGAAGAAGATTCATAAAATCAAAATAACTAAAGTGATATTAATATGGTGATTAGCATTAAATATACAGTCATTTGTAGAATAAATAAATGTACATTAAAAGGGAGAGTACAGTACATAATGACTATGTAATTTGAAAGGATTGATATAGGTCAACCACAAAATGGAAAGGGGAAGGTGGAGACAGCTTATTCAAACTAACTTAGTTCTCATTAATCATCATTGGTGATAGTATATTAGTAATGCCATTAGAGACATATATTTAACATATGACAAAGTAAATGAATAATTCCTGGATATTCTAATTGCTGGCTCAAAACCCTCTCAGGAGCTTCTTGGGTATAATCTGAAACTGACCCCTGTACTCAGAAGGCAGGGAGAGGCAGAAGAAAGAGGCAGAGAACTCCAAGTTGGTTAGGTGGCAGCGTTATTAAGCAAAGGGAACTTACATACAAGGCTTATCTTGGGAGCAACAAGAAAAATGGATCCGGACACCCGCCCGACAGAACTTGGTTTATAGAGGCTTTAACTAGGTGCAGTCACGTGTACCATGCAGGTGTTTTCAACACTACATCACTATCTCAAGGCTATGTCCTTGGAGCTGCCTGTGGGACCAAGAAAGGCAAGTGGAACCCATATCCTAAGGACAGAAGGTAAGGAACCTCCCAGAACCCAGGTCCAGCTCACAGGTCAACCAGTCACATCTTTTTGATGACATTCTCCAATACTCAATTCTTTCACCCCCTGAATCTTTGGAAATATGATTCGTGGTACAGAGAAGAAATACTAATGTAATATACAGGAGATTAAGTTTAAAAAAAAAGAAATCTCGGGCGCCTGGGTGGCTCAGTGGGTTAAGCCACTGCCTTCGGCTCAGGTCATGATCTCAGGGTCCTGGGATCGAGTCCCGCATCGGGCTCTCTGCTCAGCAGGGAGCCTGCTTCCCCCTCTCACTCTGCCTGCCTCTCTGCCTACTTGTGATCTCTCTCTGTCAAATAAATAAATAAAATCTTTAAAAAAAAAAAAAAAAAGAAATCTCTGTAGTTCTTTGCAAATATACTGTTCACTGACAACGTAGTTATGTATTTCTTAACTGCACCCACTGAAAATTTGTAGAAACAATGTCCAATATAATAGCAGGGTCCTGAGATGGAGACCTGCCCTGTGTCTGGCTACACACTCAGAGAGTATTCTGCTTCCATCCCTCTCCCTCTGCCCCTCCCCCTCAAATAAATATGCAAGTCCTACCAAAAAAAAAAAAAAAAAAAAAGCCTATTAGGATCAGGTCTAAAAGCCTAAGTAATGAACAATGCTCTTTTCTAGACAACAAGACAATGTGAGCTTCAATTAGTACAAGAACACTTTATATATGGATTGAAACACAAATATATTTAAGTGTATAACCACACTGATAATAAGAAACTAATTAATTGGTCACCTTCTGAAGATGACAGGGAACCAATCCGTTATCTTAAAAACAGGTAATTTTAAAAGAAAGAATCAAGTCTTTCTTAGATGTACTATACCACTGAGAACTAAATAATACACGAAGGGAAGCATCTCCTTAAAATGTTATTCCATATAGTGATCGAAAACAAAATGATAGAATTGCATCACCATTTTGCAACTCCCAACTACTGAATATTAGCAATGAGCATCAACAACTGCTAAAATCAAAGAGCAAACAGCAGATATTATTACATGCCTCCTGTTGAAAGACCACACAACCATCCATAATCTTGCTAAAGGAATTGAACCTAAGGCCAATGAAGACTCTGTATCCAGCTGCAAACTGCAAGAAATACAAAGGACAAAGAAACGTTCTAAAATACATCTAAGTATGCAGAGCTACACTGTGGGAAACTCTGTATGTCAAACACCTCGGGGGGTTTTCAACATATAAATTTTAAGGGAAAAGAAGAGATGGAAGGGAAACCAACAGATTAAAAAAGATTTTACCGTATCTAGATTTTTTAAATGGGCAAAACTAAATTGTAATGTTTTAGATGTGAACTTACAAGGAAACTATTACTTTTTAACTCAGGACAGTGATTACTTTTGGAGGTACGATGGGGCTGTGATTGAGGTGGGGACATGGAGAGGAATTTCTAGAATGGCTGGCAAAAATTGTTTTTCTTTTTTTTTTTTTAAGATTTTATTTATTTCTTTGATAGAGACACAGCAAGAGAGGGAACACAAGCAGGGGCAATGGGAGAGAGAGAAGGAGGCTTCCCACTGAGCAGGGGCTCAAACCCCAGACCCTGGGATCATGACCTGAGCTAAAGGCAGACACTTAATGACTGCGCCACCCAGGCGCCCCCAAAATCATTTTTCTTAACTTGGGTAGTGGAGTGGTTGTAAGAGTGCTCATTTCATAATTTTTCATTAAGCTATACATTTGTTTTGAATGCTTTTCCGTACTTTATTTTATAATAAAAAGGTTAAAAAGAAAAAAATGAAAGAAGAAAAATAATCACAAAACAAGTAGCCTGCTACAAAAGTAAGGGTATATTCTGCTACACATGAAGTTAGAGCAGTGACAAAAAACAAGCACTATAAAAAGCATAGAAACATTTAGTGAGATCCAATACAAACGAGAAATTCTAAATCTTGATTTAACAATGAAAACAGGGCGCCTGGGTGGCTCAATGGGTTAAGCCACTGCCTTCGGCTCAGGTCATGATCTCAGGGTCCTGGGATCAAGTCCCACATCGGGCTCTCTGCTCAGCAGGGAGCCTGCTTCCCCCTCTCTCTCTCTGCCTGCCTCTCCGACTACTTGTGATTTCTCTCTGTCAAATAAATAAATAAGGGCGCCTGGGTGGCTCAGTGGGTTAAGCCGCTGCCTTCGGCTCAGGTCATGATCTCAGGGTCCTGGGATCGAGTCCCGCATCGGGCTCTCTGCTCAGCAGGGAGCCTGCTTCCCTTCCTCTCTCTCTACCTGCCTCTCCGTCTGCCTGTGATTTCTCTCTGTCAAATAAATAAATAAAATCTTTAAAAAATAATAATAATAATAATAATAAATAAATAAAATCTTAAAAACAAAAACAAACAATGAAAACAACACTACACAATAGACACTCTTATCCTTATTTCATATTCAAACTTAATAAGCTACTGGGAGAATTCAAACTTAGTCCAAAGCATGCTTTTTCTCCATGTTATATTTAAATGACACTAATAAAGAATTCATAACAATCAGTAAGAAAAATAAAAAGAAACAGTCTATAGAAAAATAAGAAAGTATGTGGATAAGGAAGTCACAAGACAAAAAAATCCAAATAATAGATATAAGGGAAAAATCTAAATAACATATATAATTCACTAGCAATTAAGGAAATAGATTTAAAACACTGACATGCCAAATAAGCCTAACAAATTACCAAAAAAGTAATAACCTGGTAACACCAAGAGTTGGCGAAGACACAGAGAAACATCAGTGGCCAAAGTGAAAATTGGTACAATCACTGTAGAAAGTAATTTGGCAAAAATATCCAGTAAGAAAAACTCCTACATATATGCACAAGCAAATAAGCACAAGGATATTTACTGCAGCACTGTAATAGGGAAAATGAAAATTACCTAAGGGTCCATTGTTCTAAGAATGAATAAACTCATTTATTCATTAAAAATTAATGAAACTGGGGGCATCTGGGTGGCTCAGTCGTTAATCATCTGCCTTCAGCTCAGGTCATGATCCCAGGGTCCTAGGATGGAGCCCCACATCAGGCTGCCTGCTCAGTGGGAAGCTTGCTTCTCTCTCTCTTACTCCCCCTGCTTGAGTTCCCTCTCTCGCTGTGTCTCTGTCAAATAAATAAATAAAATCTTTAAAAAAAAATTAATGAAATGGATTTAAATATATTAACATAGATAAAGGTTAGCAAACTTCAGCTGCCAGGCCAAATCCTAACCATAGCCTATTTATGTCCAGCCAAGAAGTTAAAAGTAGGGGCAGCCTGGGTGGCTTAATGGGTTAAGCCTCTGCTTGGGCTCAGGTCATGATCTCAGGGTCCTGGGATCAAGCCCCACATTGAGCCCTCTACTCAAGAGGGAGCCTGCTTCCCCCTCTCTCTCTGCCTGCCTCTGCCTACTTATATCTCTCTCTCTGTCAAATAAATAAATAAAATCTTTTTAAAAAAAGAAGTTAAAAGTAGTTTTACATCTGTAAATGGTTGGAAAACAAATCAAAGAATAATATTTCATTAAATATTTTCAATATGAAGAAAATGAAAGTTATATAAAATTCCAATTTCAATGTCTATATTATAGGAACATAGTGCAGCTACCTATTTACCTATTATCATATATTTACCTATTATCATATAGATGCTGTCATGCTACAAAAGGAATGAGTACTTAAGAGACAGTATAACAAAGGCTAAAATATTTATTATCTGGCCCTATAGGGAAAAGTTTGTTGATCCACGATATACATAATTTTCAAAAACAATGAGTGAAAAAAGTAAGAATGAAAGGATAGATACAGTAACACATAATTCATATAAAATTTAAAAACAAATACTGCTACATCTTACTTATAAATGTCTTTCATAATGAATTTTTTCCCCCACTTGTGCAGCATCAAATACACACCACTTTCAGGATTGTGGTTTCCTCCTAGAGGAGGGAAGGAGCTAACAGTAACTGTATTTACTTCTTTAAAATCTAAAACAGGGGCACTTGACTGGCTCTGTCAGTGGAGCATACAACTCTTGATCTCAGGGTTGTGAGTTTGAGATCCACATTGAGTGGAAAGATGACTTAAAAGTAAAATTAAAAATAAATAAAATAAAAGGGGTTCCTCACTACCTCAGTCGGTTTAGTGTCTGCCTTCATTTTGGGTTGTGATTCTGGGGGGTCCTGGGATTGGGCCCCGTTGGGTACCCTGCTCAGCAGGGAGTCTGCTTCTCCCTCTCCTTCTGCCCTTCCACCCCCACTTGTGCACACGCTCTCGCTCTCTTGCTTTCTCTCAAATAAATAAAACCTTTTCTAAAAAGTGAAAAACAGTCTGCCAAAGGGGAGAAAATACCTTCAAATCATATATCTGATAAGAGTCTAGTATCCAGAATAAATATAGAACTCTCAACATCTCAACAACAAACAACTGAATTTTAAAATGGGCAAATAAATAAATAAATAAAATAAAAATGGGCAAAGAACTGAGTAAACATTTCTATAACAAAGATCAAGCATATAAAAAGATGTTCAACATCACTGACCTATGGGAAGATGCAAATCAAAAAGCACAATGAGGGGTGCCTGCTTGGCTCAGTCAGAAGAGCATGAGATTCTTGATCTCAGAGTCATGAGTTTGAATCCCACATTGGGTGTAGAAATTACATACATACATACATAAGCAAGCACAAAGAGGGCACCTGGCTGGCTCGGTAGGTGAAACGTGAGGTTCTTGATCTCAGAGTTGTAAATTTAAGCCTATGTTGGGTATAGAGATTACTTAACATAAAATCTTTAAAAATTTTTTTAAATTTTAATTTAAACAATGAGATATCACTTAATCCACAAGGATGGCTAAAAATTTTGTTAGAATGTGAAAATAACAAATGTTAGAAAGGTCATGGCCAAATTGGAACCCTGTACACTGCCAGTGGCAATGTTAAAATGGTACAGCCACCATGAAAAACAGTTGACCATTTCTCATAAACTTAAACATAAAACTACCATATGCTCCAACCATTCCACTCCTGTCCATATCACAAAAAAACTGGAAAAACAGGTATTCAAACAAAAACTTATACACAAACGTACACAAAAGGTAGAAACAACCCAAAAGTCCACCAGTTGATGACAAACAAAATGTGGCACATCCATACAATGAAATATACTCAGCCATAAATAGAAATGAGGTACTGGGGCGCCTGGGTGGCTCAGTGGGTTAAGCCACTGCCTTCGGCTCAGGTCATGATCTCAGGGTCCTGGGATCGAACCTGCATTGGGCTCTCTGCTCAGCAGGGAGCTTGCTTCCTCCTCTCTCTCTCTCTGTCTGCCTCTCTGCCTACTTGTGATCTCTCTCTGTCAAATAAATAAATAAAATCTTTTTTAAAAAAAGAAATGAGGTACTGATCCGTGCTACTGTATGGCTAAATCTCAAAAACATTATGCTGAGTGAAAGAAGCGAGACATAAAAAGGCACATATTGTATGATTTATATGACATTTATATGAAATGTCCAGAATCCACAGTAACAGAAAATGGATTAGTGGTTGCCAAAGACTGGGGGGAGGAAGAAACAGGGAGTAACAAACTTAATATATATATTTCTTTCCGGGGTTATGAAAATGTGCTGGAATTAGGGGCACCTGGTGGTTCAGTCAGTTAAGCTTCTGCCTTCACCTCGGGTCATGATCCCAGGGTCCTAGGATTGAGCCAGTGCTGGGCTCCCTGCTCAGCAGGGAATCTGCCTGTCACTCTCCCTCTGCCCCCTGCTAAGGCTCTCTCTCAAATAAATAAATAAAATAAATAAAATATTTTAAAAAAATGTTTTGGAATTAGACAGTGATAATGGTTCCACAACATCTTAATGTAGTAAATGTCACTAATTTTATGTCAAGCATATGTTACTGTAACTTAAAAAAGTCAAAGAACATGCTTCCTTCCAGGAGCCTATTATAGTGAGAACAGCTGAAACCCAGTCACTTTTCTCTCTGGCATCTCTTTGGCTTCTTCTGGCTTTTTTCCCTCTTCCCCATGGCCCACCGACAAAGTGAGAAATGCCTGAGGACAGCCTTCTCTAGCCACCAAGACTGAAGGAGTTCAGAGGCTGGCAGTGACTAGTCCTGCCAGCGGCTAAGGAAAACAAGCTTTTCCAGATCTCCTAGATGTTCTTAGAAAAAGGCCTTTACTTGCATTCAAAATGGTTATTACCCAAAACTCTGTGGACCTACAAGAAATGAAAGGAGACTATAGTCCTAGGCTGTCTATACCCGAAATAAGAGGATTTCTATATAGTTCTAGGTAAGGGCTATATTGTGGTTTGAAGCCTGGAGCAGGGACTAGCTACTTGTTGACCAAACATGATCCACCTTCCTCTTGGGCACAATTAGATTATTTCCCAACCCTTTAGCAGTTAGGCACGGCCCTGTGATTGAATTCTGGCAATGCAAGATGGGTGGAAGTAATCATTTCCAGACCAGGCCCATCAAAGCCTCCCACGAGATTTCCCCACCTGCTCCAGATGACCTTGGAAGTGATGTGCAGAAAAATGGTCGAGTTTAGATTCTTTTGAGTGTATCTGTTATAGCAACTAGTGTTCTTTAATATAAAAGACTACTACATGAGAGGTACTAATAAAATGTCCCCTTCTCTTATTGGTCAAAGGCAGAACTCAGATGTTCCTGGGTCACCTAAACAAAACCATCTTGAAACTATCTTGAACAAAACACGTTTGAAAAAGCAGGGGCGCCTGGGTGGCTCAGTGGGTTAAGCCTCTGCCTTCAGCTCAGGTCATGATCTCAGGGTCCTGGGATGGAGCCCCGCATCGGGCTCTCTGTTCAGCAGGGAGTCAGTCTCCCCCTCTCTCTCTGCCGGCCTCTCTGCCTACTTGTGATCTCTCTCTGTCAAATAAAATTAAATTAAAAAAAAAAAAAACACATTTGAAATAGCTTACGGACTTTTTAAAAATTAATACCAACTATTTCTATTCTCTGCTTTTTAAAACATTCCTGAAAGCCTCAAACAGTTGCGCAAATTAGAAGGCCTGACAAGTCTATATAACCTCTGCTTTACTGAAATATACGCAGAGAAACTATGTGACTTGTTAATCTTCAACATATTAAGGGTTAAAAAATTTGTGCATCTACTACTCAGGATCACTCTTAGGAAGTATTGCTACATTAAAGTTAGCAAACCTAAATGTTATCACAGAATTTTTAAATGTGGTTACGTTGGCCTGAATTTGTTCTTAATTACATTCCAAAACCTAGGGAGATTACATTATCTCCTAAACCTGTTACTTAACAAAAAATTCATAAAAGGTTCCCTAAAGGGAAAAATGCACAAATTAAAGCCTCCTTTTCAAACTGAACAAAGTGAAAGAATAGTTCAATAAAACCAAAAAATCAAAGGTCAAGACACATCTTTTTCTATTATATTTCTTTCTTTCTTTCTTTTTTTAAGATTCTTTTTATTTATTTATTTGACAGAGATTACAAGTAGGCAGAGAGGCAGGCAGAGAGAGAGGAGGAAGCAGACTCCCTGCTGAGCAGAGAGCCCAATGTGGGGCTCAATCCTAGGACTCTGAGATCATGACCTGAGCCGAAGGCAGAGGCTTTAACCGACCGAGCCACCCAGGCGCCCCTATTATATTTCTTTCTAAAACCAGATGAGAACACTAAAAAAATATGAATTCTATATTCACACATTCTGTGTGTGAACCTTAAAAATATGATGATAGTGGGGCGCCTGGGTGGCTGGGTGGGTTAAAGTTTCTGCCTTCGGCTCAGGTCATGATCCCAGAGTCCTGGGATAGAGGCCTTTGGGCTTCCTGCTCAGCAGGGAGCCTGCTACCCCTCTCTCTCTGCCTGCCTCTCTACCTACTTGTGATCTCTCTCTCTGTCAAATAAATAAATAAAATCTTAAAATATATATATATGTACATATATATCTGTATATATGTACATATGTATATATGAACAGAAACCTGAATGAACTCTGTCAAATAAAATGAATACTCTTTTATTTTTTTTTAAGATTTTATTTATTTGACAGACAGAGATCACAAGTAGGCAGAGAGGCAGGCAGAGAGAGAGAGAGGAAGGGAAGCAGTCTCTCTGCTGCGCAGAGAGCCCGATGTGGGGCTGGATCCCAGGACCCTAAGATCATGACCTGAGCCGAAGGCAGAGGCTTTAACCCACTGAGCCACCCAGGCGCCCGAATAAATAAAAAATCATAAATATATATATATATATATTTTTTTCACAATAACACAATGAAATAGATAATAATATCATAATATGCTATATATAAGGGATAATTAAGGCTTGGAGAACTTAAATAACTTATCTCAGGTCACAGAGCTGGGATTTCAAGCCAGAAAATGACTCAATCTTAATCATTATAAATTCACTCAGAAATATTTATTGAGTATCTTCTACATACAATTCTAGAAGCTAGAGATAGAGCAGTGTAGTAGATACAGTGTAGTAGATACAAATTCCTGCCCTCAGAAACCATATATTCTAATGTGGAAGAATGATAATAAACAACAAATATCTGGGGCGCCTGGGTGGCTCGGTGGGTTAAGCCGCTGCCTTCGGCTCAGGTCATGATCTCAGGGTCCTGGGATCGAGTCCCACATCGGGCTCTCTGCTCAGCAGGGAGCCTGCTTCCCTCTCTCTCTCTCTCTCTGCCTGCCTCTCCATCTACTTGTGATTTCTCCCTGTCAAATAAATAAATAAAATCTTTAAAAAAAAAAAAATATCTGACAATACCAGGTAAATAAAAGAAATGGAAAAAAAGAGATAAAGGGAATGACTAAGTGTTACTTTAAAAAGACTAGTCAAGAAAGGGTTCTTTGAGGAGGTGATAATGTGAACAGAAACCTGAATGAATTATAGCCAACAGACATATACATCTGGAAAAAGAACATCTCAGGTAAAGAAAACTACCAAGTGTAGAATTCTTCAAATAATAATTTTTAAAACATCCTCAGGCAGGAGCATGCTTAATATATTCAGAGACTATCAAAGCAGCCAGTATGACTACCTCTTGAACAAGAGGAAGAGTAGAAGTAAACTAGTGAAGGCCAAGAGGCAGATCATGTAGAATCTTATAGGACAAAGCAAGCTTTCCAGTGTAATGGAAAGCCACCACAGGGTTTTGAATTAGGGGGTGACAAACTCTGATTTAAGCTTGAACAAGACAATACCGATCTTTCTGTATACAACATATCATGGGGTGGGGAGAAGTAGGAACAAAATCAGACCATGAGGAGACTTTTACAGTAATCCAAATGAATGATAATAGAGGCTAAGATTAGGGTAGCAGCAAAGTTAGTCGGGAAAAGTCTCATGCAACTTTAAGGCAGCACCAACCAGACCTGATAAACTGAATGTGGAATATGAAGTTAAGAAAAGAATCAAAGAGGGGCGCCTGGGTGGCTCAGTGGGTTAAGCCGCTGCCTTCAGCTCAGGTCATGATCTCAGGGTCCTGGGATCAAGTCCCACATCGGGCTCTCTGCTCAGCAGGGAGCCTGCTTCCCTCTCTCTCTCTGCCTGCCTCTCCATCTACTTGTGATTTCTCTCTGTCAAATAAATAAATAAAATCTTTTAAAAAAGAAAAGAAAAGAATCAAAGACAACTTCCAAGTTCTGATCTGAGTAAATGAGAGAATGGTAGTGCTATTTATTGACATAGGAAAGACTGGAAAGAAGCAGAATGGGAGTAAAAAAATCAAGAATTCAGTTTTATGCACATTAAATTTGAGATCTATTGACTATCCAAATGAAAACAGACATAGTCACAGACAACTGAAATTAAGAGTCTAGAGCTCAAAAGAAAGGTCATGGGGTGCCTGGGTGGCTCAGAGGGTTAAAGCCTCTGCCTTCGGCTCAGGTCGTGATCTCAGGGTCCTGGGATCGAGCCCCGGATCAGGCTCTCTGCTCAGCAGGGAGGCTGCTTCCCCCTCTCTCTCTGCCTGCCTCTCTGCCTACTTGTGATCTCTGTCTGTCAAATAAATAAAATCTTAAAAAAAAAAAAAAAGGTCATGATTAGATAAATGTGGGAATCATCAGCACACAGATGGAATTTTAAGCAGTACAATCTGATGAGATCATATCAGAAGGGAGAACAGACTGTAAAAGCAGACTGAACCTTCTGAAACTCCACTGAGATAGGAAGAAAACCAAGAGAACAAGGTCCCAGAAGCCAAATGATAGAGTGATCAACAGTGTCAAATGCAAATAGGTTGAGTGAGATGAAGACTGCAAATTGGCCACTGGGTTTAGCCACGATGACCCTGACATAAGTATTTCAGTGGAATAATGGAGACAAAAGTCTGACTGGAGTCGGTTCAATAAAGAATGAGCAGAGAGGGGCGCCTGGGTGGCTCAGTCACTGAGGATCTGCCTTCGGCTCAGGTCATGATCCCAGAGTCCTGGGATGGAGCCACGCATCCTGCTCAGCAGGAAGCCTGCTTCTCCCTCCCCCACTCCCTCAGCTTGTGTTCTCTCTCTCACTGTGTCTCTCTCTGTCAAATAAATAAATTCTTAAAAAAAAATAATGAGGAGAGAGGAAATGAAAGCAAAGATACAGACAACTCTTCGAGTAGTTATAAGGAGAAGCACTTTCCTACTTGTGGTCAATTATTTCATATCACTTGCTCTTTTGCCTGAATTACTGCAAAAAGCCTCCTAACTGGTCTTTGTTTCCACATACCCATTTAGTCCCAGTACTGTAGCCAAACAGACTGGATTAAAATTAATATTAGTTCACATGATTCCTCTACTCAAAACTTTCCAATGGCTTCCCATCTCATTGAATGTAAAAGCTGAAATCCTTGCAACTGCCTACAAGACCCTTCACAAACTGCAAACTCTCCACAATCCAGCTCTTCTCTCCACCTTTCCCCTCTGAGCTCATCTATTACTCACTCCACTCCAGCTACCCTGGCCTCCTCCTGCTCCTCAAATACAAATTTTAAAAGTGGAGCCACGCTTCTGGCAAGGGTATTTCCCATTCTCTCTACCAAGTACGCCTTTCCTCAGATTATCTAAATGCCTCTGTCTCTTACAACCTTCAGGTCTTTACTCAAATATCCCATTCCAATGGGATGCCTTTCCTGATGCTATTCAAAACCACAACCCCTCAACAAAATGAATGTAGAGGGAACATACCTTAACATAATAAAGCCCAGTTATGAAAAACCAGTAGTGAACATCATACTCAATGGTAAAAAACTGAAAGCATTTCCTTTAAGATCAAGAACAAGATAAACATGACCACCCTCACCACTTTTATTTAACATAGTACTGGAAGTCCTACCTGCAGCAATCAGACAACAAAAAGAAATAAAAGGCATCCAAACAGTAAGAAGGAAGTAAAACTGTTACTATTTGCAAATGACATGATACTGTATATAGAAAACTCTAAAGATTCCACAAAAAAAACTATTAGAACTAATAAATGAATGCAGTAAAGTTAAAGATACAAAATTTATATACAAAAACCTGTTATTTTTTATACACTAATAACAAAGTAGCAGAAAGAGAAACTAAGAAAATAATCCCATTTATAATTGTTCCAAAAAGAATAAAATTCCTAGGAATATATTTAACCAAGGAAGTGAAAGATCTATACTCTGAAAACTATAAGACTCTGATGAAAGAAACTGAAGACAACACAAATAAATGGAAAAATACACTACACCCATGGATTGGAAGAATTTATATTGTTAGAATACCCATGGAATCCCTATCAAAACACCAACAGCATTTTTCATGGAACTAAAACAAATAATCCTAAAATTCGTATAGAATCACAAAAGACCCCAAATAACCAAAGCAGTCTTAAGAAAGAACAAAGCTGGAAGTATCGCAATGCCAGATTTCAAGGTATGCTATAAAACTACAGTAATCAAAATAGTGTGGTACTGGCACATACATCAATGGAACAGAAATAAACCCATGCTTCTATGGTCAATTAATCTAAAACAAAGGAGACAAGAATATACAACAGGGAAAAGACAGTATTTTCAATAAATGGTGCCAGGAAAATTAGACAGCTACCTGTGAAAGAATAAAACTGGACAAATGGATTATAGGCTTAACTATGAGACCTGAAATCATAAAACCTGTAAAAGAAAACATAAGCAGTAATCTCTTAGACATCTGCCTTAGTAATATATTTATAGATAGGTCCCTCAGGCAAAGGAAACAAAAGCAAAAATAAACTTTAGGGGCTACACCAAAATAAAAAGCTTTTGTACAACAAAGGAAACCACGAACAAAACAAAAAAACAACCTACTAAGTGGGAGAGGTATTTGCAAATTATGTACCAGATAAAAGGTTAATATCCAAACTATATAAAGAACTTACACAACTCAAAACCGAAAAAAAACCCACAAACAATCTGATTAAAAAATAGTCAGATGGGGCGCCTGGCTGGCTCGATACATGGAGGGTATAACTCTTGATCTTGGGGTTGTTGAGTTCAAGCCCCATACTGGGTATAGCAATTACTTGAAAAAAAAATGGGCAAAGAACTTGAATAGGCATTTTTCCAAATTAGACATACAGATGACTGACCAAAGACACATGAGAAGATGCTCAACATCACTAATCATAAGGGAAATGCATATCAAAACCACAATGAGATATCACCTTACACCAATACAAATGGCTAATATCAAAAAAGACAAGAAATAACAATTTTTTTTTAAGATTTTATTTATTTACTTGACAGACAGAGATCACAAGTAGGCAGATAGGCAGAGAGAGAGGTGGGGTTAGCAGGCTCCCCGCTCAGCAGAGAGCCCGATGCAAGGCTCGATCCCAGGACCCTGGAATCATGACCTGAGCCGAAGGTAGAGGCTTTAACCCACTGAGCCACCCAGGCACCCCAAGAAATAACAATTTTTGGCGAAGATGTAGAGAAAAGGGAACCCTCACGCATTGTTAATGTGAATGTAAATTGGTATAACCACTGTGGAAAACAGCATGAAGCTTCCTCAAAAAATTAAAAATAACAATACCACACAACTCAGTCACTCCACTATTGGAGAAACGGAAACGGAAAATGCTATTTTGAAAAGATGTATGCACTGTTATGTTTACTGCAGTATTATTTACAATAGCCATGATATAAAAGCAGCTCTTGATTTCAGCTCAGGTCATGAGCTCAGGGTACTGGGATCGAGCCCCAAGTCAGGCTCCATGCTCAATGGGAAGTCTGCTTCAGGATTACCTCTATCCCTGTGCCCTTCTTCCTACTCACTTGCACACTTTCTCTCTCTCTCTCTAATAAATGAATGAATTTTTTAAAAAATTAAAACCAGGGACACCTGGATGGCTCAGTGGATTAACCAACCAGTTCCTGATTTCAGCTCAAGCATGATCTCAGGGTCATTAGATGGAGCCACACTGAGCTCTACAGTGGGCATGGAGCCTGCTTAAGATTCTTTCCCTCCAGGGGTGCCTGGGTGGCTCAGTGGGTTAAAGCCTCTGCCTTCTGCTCAGGTCATGATCCCAGGGTCCTGGGATTGAGCCCTGCATCGGGCTCTCCGCTCAGCGGGGAGCCTGCTTCCTCCTCTCTCTCTCTGCCTGCCTCTCTGCCTACTTGTGATCTCTGTCTGTCAAATAAATAAAATCTTAAAAAAAAAAAAAAAGATTATTTCTCTCCTTTTCCCTCTGCCCCAACCCCACTCTCTTGTGCGTGCGCGCTCTCTCTCTCCCTAAAAAAATAAATAAAACCATAATCCTCCATCATTCTTTATCCCCCTTCCCTACTTTATTTTTTCATAGTATTTATCCCCATATAACATACAACATATTTTATTTTATTATCTGATATTCCCTCTACTATCACTTCTCCACCTTTGGCTAAGATCAAGTGTGATATTCCCTCTACTAGAATAGAAACTCCATGAAAGCAGGGCTTGTGGTCTGGCTTTTCCACTCCTGTAATCCAAGAGTACTCAAAACAGACAAAAATTGTTGAATCAAACAATGAATGAAAGGGGCACCTGGGTGGCTCAGTAGGTTAAGCTTCTGCCCGAAGCTCTGGTCATGATCTCAGAATCCAGCCCCATGTCAGGCTCCCTGCTCAATAGGAATCTGATTTTCCTTCCCCCTCTGCCCCGCCCCTCCCTGCACGGGCAGGCACTCTCTCTCTCTCTCAAATAAATAATTTTTTAAAAACAAAAGAATGAATTAAAGAAGCAGCAGTGTAAGATTAATAAATTTTTTTTAGAATGGAAAATATTATAGCCATGTTTGTATATTGATGACAACAGAACATACACAACATGCAACAGAAAAGGAAAACTAATTAATTTCAAGAATAAAACTCTTAATTGATGTAGAGGTTGGCCTTGATAGGAGTAGAAAGAGATTATCCACAGCAATAGGACAGAAGGCATAGAATGTGGGTACAAATAGAGGTAGGTTGGGTAACTTATAATGGGAGCTTGTGGAAGTTCTCTTCTGATTATTTTTGCCCCCTCAGTTAAATAGTAGAAAAGGACATCAACAGACAGTAAAGAGGACAGAGTGTTGGAGGTTTGTGGAGAAAAATTAAACTATCATTTAAGAATGAAAGGACTCAGGGCACCTGGGAGGCTCAGTTGGTTAAGCAGCCAACTTTTGGTTTCATCTCAGGTCATGATCTCATGGGTTGTGGGATGGAGCCCAAGTGGGGCTCCCTCCTCAGTGGGAAGTCTGTTTGAACATTCTTTCCCTCTGCCCCTCCCCCCACTCACGCTCTCTCCCTAAAATAAATAAATAAAATCTTTTTTAAAAAGGGAGGGGAGTGAATGGACTAGGGAAGGGGTGCCTGGGTGGCTCAGCCAATTAAAGCCTCCAACTCTTGATTTTAGCTCAGGTTGTGATCTCAGGGTTATGAGATCAGCCCAGAATTGCTTCAGCTCAGTGCTGGGTGTGGAGCCTTCTTTTTTTTTTTTTTTTTTAAATAAGAACGGTCACCCTAAGCATTTATTTAAATATTAATAGTAATGGGTAAAAATTATAAATGGTCTAACAAAACTAACAGCTTTATGGTCACAGATGGTGAGATGCTGACAAACAAGAAATAAGATCTATGTACATTGAGATCTGGTTGTTATGAGAATGCATACGAAGGCTTAAGAAAAGGTCTATTTATAGGCTTTGGTGGAGCCATAATCCCCAATCTTCTAGGGGCTCCTGATGCTGCTTGAGAACCAGGCACAGATGACTGGGGTCCAAATACGTTGGAGGATCTACTTTTAGAAGATGCCCTTCTGCATGCGGTGGACCCCCCTTTGGTCTTGGAGCCACCAAAGCCAGTTTTCCTCCTCTTAGGCCTTTGGGAGGCTGACATCCTCTTCCTCTTTCTTTCATTTTTGGTTTTATTCATAAAGTAGTGAGAAGATATGGGCGTTTCCTCATCAAACTCCTTGGGGCCGTTTTTTCTGGTGCCCCTGCTGCTGCCTTCTTAAGATTCTCTTTCTCTCTTTCTCTCTCTTTCTCTCCCCACCCCCCCACCGCCCCTCACCACCCCTCTAAAACAACAACAAAAACAAAAAAAAACAGTGAATGGACTAGGAAAATATCATAGGACTGAGGAGTCCTGATAGACTCTTTGAGGTTCCTGATCACAAACTAAGATGTTAATATGGTCATTTTTTTCTCCAACCACATTCAGTTACTTAAACACAGGTACAAAATAGGCAAAGATGGTGTAATGATGTTTGGAATTTAGTCAAGTCTCAGAGTTGGTGCAAGGATAGCTGGAATTTACTTGTGGATAAGTCACATATGACAGAAAGGGGAAATGGCAAAGAAACTGAAGGTACACGCACAGGAAAGATCATGATAGTACATGAAATGTTAAGTTGACAAAGAAGGAAAGTATAAGCATTAGGTGACTGTCAATGAAAAGATGGTTTAAAAAAAAAATGACTAGAAGTTCCAAAGACCTTGAACAATTTTTGAAGAGGAAATTCTAAAAGGAGTGTGAGGGGTGCCTGGGTGGCTCAGTCGTTAGGTATCTACCTTCAGCTTGGGTCATGATCCTAGCTATGGCCTGGGATCGAGCCCCGCGTGGGGCTCCTTGCTCTGCAGGAAGACTGCTTCCCCCTATTCCACTACCACTGCTTGTGTTCCTTCTCTCACTGTGCCTCTCTGTCAAATAAATAAATAAAATCTTTTAAAAATAAATAAATAAAATAATAAAAGAAGTATGAAATAGAAAAATAGAGATGATGTGAATGTCAGAGTGTAGCAAGCTCAAAACTAAGATTTTAGAGGTGGGACAATTACTTGTAAAGACAAAATATACCTAATGAACATTGAAGTAGAAGGTTCAGGTTGATGTCGATTTTTTACATCAAATATTTACTATATATTCACTGTGTACACGGCTGTAGTACAGAGATGAGGAAAGAACCTTTGGGAGTTAACAATGAGATTCAAAACTAACAGAAAACATTGTCAACTATGTCTCACTAATGATGCATTTTGTGGAAACCCTTATTCCCAATAATGTCTAGCCTCTATTCTCCCTCAAGGACTTTTTCTTCTTTACCAAGGCTAAGCCTTGATCCAACAAACCCAGTTTTCAAACCCCTTTGGGACCTCAAGTATGTGTATTAATGATGAAAAACAGTTAACACCTGCTGATGAAAAGTAATAATTACCAAGGTACCATAGGGATTTCATCAAGAAAATATAAAGTTAGTTGACAAATTTAGCAGAGTCATGGCAGCTAGGACCAGCAATGAAGGAAATATACTGACTGCAATATTTAGCTGCTTCTGATACTCATGTCTGTAGGTCACCATCATTAACTGGGTTTTTTTTTAGGCCGATCTTTAGGCTAGGGGTCATCTTAGCCTAAAGCCAAAGAAAGGAAAATCAGGGAACACTGTCTTACCTGCTTCAATCATCCCAGGCCCTCTACCCCCGCCCCACCTTTGATGAAATCAAATCTTCCAAAGTTAACAGGTTTTTAGGAGCTGGCCTTTACCCATTTTACTTGTGGATAAGACAGGAAGAAGGGCTAAAAAATTTTCTACACTGAAAACTCAGAATTCTCAAATGTCCATGTCTCAGTCACCATGTTGAACATTCTATCCCCCACACAGTTAACAAAGTAATCCAACTAAAACACAAGTAAGACCATCCTGCTCCCATACTTATTACCCTTTTACACAGTATTAAAGACCTTCTATAATCCAGGCTCTTTCAGTTTCTTAACTCACCAACTATGCTTTAAACTTGAAGCTGCTACAATACCAAACTGATTTTAGTTCCCCACACATAATATGCAGCTTCCCCTCTGTCTACTTTCTTCTCTGTGCTTCTGCCAATGTACTAACATTATAGCACAGAGGAAAGAGATGGTGCTGCTTCCCATAAAAAGAATTTTGAAAATTTCTCAATGGTGCTGAGGGAATTCTAGGAACCAAAATTAAATTCCACCTTCCTTCATCCTCAAAAATGTCTCATTTCCTTTAGTTGGCTATTTCTATCATACTACCATTATTACTCTAATCACCTAAATTCAAAATATTTGAATCATTTTTCTATTCATAAATAATTATTAGCACCTGCTGTGAGCAAAGCCATTGACTACACATTATGGCAGAAAAAATGATGATATAGTTCCTACCTTTAATCATTTACAACTTAAAAACAAAAATGAGAAATACAAAATATGGAAGTATAAAAGTGCTAAAACACTGATTCATTCATCTGTTCATTGAGCAAATATTTTTATTCAGATACTACTATATACCATGTAATAGGCAAAACAATGTAATATAGAAACAAGGTGAGATAAGAATTAGTATTTAAATTAAGTACCTATCTACTATGTGCTTCTAATCATTTTTTCCTTTAATCTCAGAGAACCCAAGCTTTCACCTTCTGAATCACAAAATTTGAGAACTGAAATTTCAGGAGATTTAAAGATGTATTAAGCACAATCAAGGATCCTCTTAGGTGGACCTCACATGGAAAACAACTTCAAAGAACAGTTTCTGAGGCATTTGAGTTAGACCTGGAAGCCTGAATAGAATTTCAATGGGAAGAAGCAGAGAAGAGTTTTTTAGATGGATGACAAATTAAAATAAGTATACAAAAATACCCATTAGTAAACAAATACTTACTGACTGCCCATTACTGTACCAGTTAAAACACTAAGGGTATACAATGATGAATAAGACAGTCTCTGAGGAGTTTCTTCTCTGAAGAGACACTTAAAGACAATTAGCATATTCATTGAGCAAGTATCTGTTTCAAGCACTACCACATATCTATGTTTCTAATAATCATTCAGACTAATAACTATGTTTCAAATACCATAGTGGGCCTTAGTTGTACAATAGTAAATAAACAATGTGGGCCTCAGAGAATTTATAAAGCCAAGTCTCGGGAACCAAGAGAAGGGGAACCTAACTTCAATTCTTCTAATAAATAGTGGTAAATATCAAGTAGACTTTAAATGCCAAGATCTCCAGAGTTTATTCTATAGAGAATAAGCTAACAAAGGTTTCTGAAGATAAATGAAATGAGGGGCACCAGAGTGGCTCAGTAGGTTGTGTCTGCCTTCAGCCCATGTCATGATCACAGGGTCCTAGGATCCAGCCCCAAGCTCCACTCAGTGGGAAGCCCACCTCTGCCTTTCCCGCTCCTTTCCCACCCCACCTCATGCATGTATGCTCTCTAGCTCTCTCAATTAAATAAAATCTTAAAAAAAAAGAAAGGAAAGAAAGAAAGAAAAGAAAAGAAATGAAGTGATCATTTAACAAATATTTATCTACTATAGGAACTCAGGCAGGTAGTGAATATAATTTTTTTTTTTTACTAGAATGCAGAATAAACTAGAATAAACTAAAAGCAGAGTAAATACAGTTAAGGTATTACAACAACCAATACAAATTTATAAATGGTGAATTAGGGTGATGACTGTGAGAATAAAGATTTGAAAGGTGTCATGAAGGTAGAATCAGCAAAAACCTGGATAAGGGGGTCAAGGAAAAGAAGAGTCAAAGACCATAGATACAATTTCAATTTGGATGACAAGAAAAAGGAAAGACAGGGAAAAGCACATTTCAAAGGAGAAATAATGGATTCTGTTTTAAGGCTATAGCAAGCCACTGATTCATAGATCCAAGTCTGGCATCCTATTCAGAACTTATTCCTAAATACCAATATAGTATAAAGTATAACAAGCATAACTCCATGTCATGAGAAGAGGAAAACAAAGTCATCTGTGAGAATTTGAAATTTATTGATTAGCTAAGCTTACTCCCTGAATAAAGATAATCCATCTGACCTCATAACACACATGTGAAATCTTTATCTTTTCAAAATCAAATAATTACAAGTTATGGGCTTTCAAGGACACTATCAAATTATAAAAATCACAATATTAAGATCACGAAGGCTGAGTCTATAGTGAAAACATTAAGCACAAAAATGGAAATGTAGAGCTAAGGAAAGAGGTCAAACCTGGAAACTCAGATCACTCTACAAGGAAGTTCTGTGACACAAGGCCATGAATAAAAGACCAGAGACCCTGTTCCACATCCTTCTACCCTATTCATGGCAATGAATAGGGTAGACCTGCCAAAAAAACAGTACAATAAAGGAGAGAGCCAAGAAGAGAGGACATATCCTCAAGAAACATTTGGAAGAAAAAAAAACAAAAAAGACACACGGGAAGCAGTCAGAGAGATAGAACTGTAATGGACATTATGAAAAAAGAAATAAAAATACCAAGAAGAACACATGGGCAACAGTGACAAATAGTTCACAAAAGTCAGACAGAATGTGGACTGGGGTGAAGTCTAACAAATTTAGTCATTAAAATTCCCTAACTGCTACATATCTCTCTGCATAATTCTTTCACAATGAAAGCTTCATTATGAAAAACAGCATTATTTTTTCATTTGAAAAAAAGAAGTTTTAGTGTCCATTGTGGACATTCATACAGTGGAAAACTACGCAGCAATGAAAAAGAACTATTTCTACAAGCAACAACATAGATGAATCTCACAGACATGATTTAATGAAAGAATCTAGTCAGAAGAGTACAAACTGTATGGTTCCCTTTATAACAAGTTCAAGAAGAGACAAAACTAATCCATGGTGACAGAGGCTGGGAAAGTGGTTACCTTTGGGGAAGGGTAGTAACTAGGAGAAAACACAAAGAGGCACTGTAGGGTACTAGAAATGTTCTACATCTCGATCTGAGTAGTGGACACATGGGTGTATTCATTCTATAAAAATTCACGGGTTAGGGGCACCTGGGTGGCTCAGTCGGTTAAAGCCTCTGCCTTCGGCTCTGGTCATGATCCCAGAGTCCTGGGATCGGGCCCCGCATCAGGCTCTGCTCAGCCGGGAGCCTGCTTCCTCCTCTCTCTTTGTCTGCCTCTCTGCCTACTTGTGATCTCTCTCTGTCAAATAAATAAATAAAATCTTAAAAAAAAAAAAAAATTCACAGGCTGAATGAACTTTGGACTTATGCATCATATTTAAGTCATACCTCAAAAAAAAAAGTAAATAACATACAAAATTAAAAATATACAAAGTTATTGGTGACCTTGAAGACAATAGTTTTGGAATAGTTTAAGAGTAGAACTCAAACTGTAAGGAGTGCTTTGGCTGGCTCAGTTGGAACAGCATGCGACTCTTGATCTTGGGGTCATGGGTTGGAGCCTCATGTTGGGTGTAGAGATTACTTAAATAAACAAACTTTAAAAAAAAAAAAAAGCCAAAGTGTAATATGAGGAATGCATACAGGTGAGTAAGCTGAGACAGTGAATACAAACTCATTTTCCAAGAAGGTTGCTAATGAAGCAAAGAAGAGATAACAAGGTAACTTGGGTGGGCTACACAATGCAGGGTAATTGTATTGTTTTGTTCTTATCTGAGGTATAGGACAAAAAGAAAATTATATAATAACAAGGGCCTACCTCAGATGAGAGGGGATGAAATCAAGGACCTAAGTTCAGGGATGAGCTTCAGAATGGAGGATGAATACTTCCTTTTCTAGGATTGAAGCAAAGGATGAGTAAACACAGAAATTTTGAGATAGAGAAGGACCTGGCTGGCTCAGTTGGTAGAACATGTGACTCCTGATCTAGGGGTCATGAGTTCAAGTCCCCATTGGGCTGAGAGCTTGCTGGCTTACTGGCTAAATAAACAAATAAAAAACTGTGAGATAGAAAAGAAGGGAAAATCAAGTAACCTTGAACTCTCTGGTAAAGCATGCAATAAGGTCAATTGGATCAAGTAAAATGAGTCAGGAAAGGATCAGAGCTTTAAATACATTTTAAAAGTTTCAAAGAGGTGGGTGCCCTGGTGGCTCAGTTGGCTCAGGTCATGATCCCAAGGTCCTGGGGTTGCACCCTGCATGGGGTTTTTTGCTTTGTGGGGCGCCTGCTTCTCCCTCTGCCTGCTGCTCCCCCTACTTGTGCTCACTCTCTCTCTGTATATCTATCTATCTATCTATATAATGAAAAATATCTAAGTAAAATACTTATTTAAGTGATGGAAAAGAGGTAGGTCTAATAAAAGTCTTGAAAACGATAAGGATGAAGTTACTAGGATCTCAAGGAGGGCTCTAAAAAAGGAAAGCTGTTACTACAGTTCTTACTGCAGAATATTTTTTATGCAAATCCTACAAGGTCAGTAACACATTCTCCTTTCACCACACTTCCTACAGCTACTGGTGGCAACTTCTCCCTGATAAAACTGAGCTTTATCCCTTATTTCTAAATACACCTAAGCCTGATGAATGAATTATACAAACACATCCTGTCCATTCAGAAACTCCATAAATTCTTTTACACTGCTTTCTAGCTCTGTTTTCCCATGAAGATGTTTTCAGTGGTAAACTCCCAGAAGACAGAGTCTATCCACATAAATTCAGGGCTCACGGCGCTGGATTTGGAATTGCACATATGCAAGTGTTTTTATAAGTGCGTTCTCATGAAATAGATAGTTACCAAAGAGAATCTTCAAGATTTGAACACTTTCCTACCAGACTATATGGTCATAGCCAAATCAAAGAATGCTTAGAAATGACATCGGTTTTTATAACTGTCAAGACAACCTCTAGGAAATAGGGTAACATTTACTATTTCATATTAATTTTCCCTACCTCACACTATTTACGCCTCTGGCTAACTCCTCAGAATCCCTTGAGTAAGCCTATTCTTTGCAGTTCATTTACTCCCAGGCTACATTCCAGCGTCCCTTCTTCACATCCAGAATCCCTGACTACAAACGCCCACAGGACCATTTTTCCAAACCCCAATTCCCCCATTTCCCATTCAACCCCAGGCCATGACTTCCATTTCTCCACTCCCCATTTTTCTGCCTTTCCAGACCTTCCTTTTCTCCCCACAAACTACACAGTCCCCACCCCTCAAATGCCCTGGCCCAAGTCTTCCCGCCTGAGATCCCCTCCCCCACTGTTCCCATTCAGGCTCCCGCTCCCCATCCTTTCCCTCCCGGACGTCGTCTGGCCCCCGTACCTGCTCCCTGACCTCGGGCCCCGAGAGACCGGTCCGCTCCTCCAGTAGCTGCCTCCCGGGAGGCGCCCGCCGGCGCGGCGGCAGGGGCTGGGGTTGGGGCAGTTCCACCGCCCGCTGAGCCCCATCCTCCCGGCGGCCGGCCGGCGGCGGCGGCTGCGGTCGGTCGCGGCAGCGGCTCCGCTTCATTATCTGTGGCTGGGCCCCGCGGGCGTCAGCACTGCGACTGCCCCAGCCCCGTACGGCCCCGGGCCGCAGCGCTGCCGCGCCAACCACCGCCCGCGGCCACCATGGCCGGGCGGGTGCCCGAAGCCACCGACCCCAGCTCGCCGCCCCTCCGCGCTTTCTGGGGCCTCAAGCGCCGCGACCTCCTCGGCGCTCCTTAGAGAGGCGTCAGCATCCCCGCCGCCTTGTCTTCTCCCACCCGGCACACGCTCGGCTGGCCACCCGCCGCCGGCTCTACAGCCAGCAGCCAGCCGGCCCGCCCGCCTCTGGCCCTGCCCCGCCCCTGCCCTCCCCGTCCCGCGCGCGCGCGCGCGCGCGCACGGGAAGCCCGCCCGCCGCCTCTGGTCGCGCGCGGCCTCCCGCGCACGCGCCAAAGAACGGCCGCGACCGACCCGCCCGTGCCTCCCAACGCGGAGAGTAGAACGGAAGGGGGCGGGGCTCTTGGCGCCGCTACTGCGGCTGAGGGCGCTCATTGATTCTTTCATTCATCCATTCATGAAATCGTGTGCCCCGCCAAGCTAAGCGCTAGGGATCTGAAAATGAGTTAGAACTGATGAGTGTCTTCAAGGATCTAGGGGAAGAGGGTCGAGGAACAAGTAGGAAACAAAATATACAATTAATGAATGGAATACTAATGTGTGCCCTTTTATTGAGCACTCACCAGCTGTTTTCACATCACACTTTGGATGCAGGTCTGCTCATTCTCCTGTTAAAATAAGAAGACCAAGGTGAAGTGACATGCACCAGGTCACTCAGCCAACCTGTGACCAAACTGGACAGGACTCAAACCTTGCTTTTTGTCCCTTTCCAGTTTTCTGCTGCTTCCAGAAAGTAAGACAGGCTATGGAAAGTCCTATAAACGAGGAAGAAATGATGGATTCCTTCTGGGAGGAAGGGGAGGACAAAAAGGATTGTTCTGGAACAATCCTTATGACTCCCCACTGACAATGAAGTCATGTTATAGCCCAGTCCAGCCTGGCCACAGCCAGTCCAGCTGTGGCCTGGGCAGCCCTGCCTGCACTTGCAGTGACTCATCTTCACAGCAACGTGGCTGTAGCTCAGCCTTGTCTGGCCTCCTTCTGGCTTCAGCTGGTTTGCCACAACCTTGTATTTTTCCTCTTTAGTCTTGAACACGGCTTTCTCCTAGAAACCTTTCTTGAAGATTTTCTTCACCCACTTTCACCCACTTTTCCTAGGCCTTCTCCCTGAACCTTCTTAGAGAAGTAATAATAACCAGCATTATAGAGTGCCTACTGGAAACCAGACACTGTGCATTCAATTCACACACACAAAACAAGAGTTAAGTTATATTATTTCTAGTTTATAGTTGAGGAAACTGAGGCTCAAGTTGCCTAACATGCTCAATATGACATAGTTTATAAGTGCAAAGCCACGACTCAAACCAAGGTCTGTCAGATACCAGGCCCTACACACACAATCAAGTATACTGCCTATCACCAGTCTGCTGTTGTATACCCTGTTTCAGTTCCTCACCACCAACCATCCATTTGTGTCAACCAGAAATTTCGTTGTCATCCTAGACTATCTCCTTACCTTCTGCCCCCCTGTCCAATTAACAAGTCCTTATTACTTCTGTAAACTTCCTTTCTCTCTACTATCTCCTCTTTCCATTCCATTGACACCACCTCAGCTCAAGTCTTACCTTCTCTCACCTACTTGACTGAGAAACTTTCAAAACTTGGGACCCCCAGGTACCTCAGTTGGTTGGGCATCTCTCTTCAGCTCAGGTCATGATCCCAGGGTCCTGGGATCAAGTCTCATGTTGGGTTCCTTGCTCTGTGGGGAGCCTGCTTCTCCCTCTGCTTGCTGCTCCTCCTGCTTGTGCGCGCACTCTCTCTCTCTCTCTCATTCTCTCTGACAAATAAATAAACAAAATCTTCAGAAAAAAAAGAAACCTTCTAAACTGGTTCACCTACATACACTCCTTTTCTCTTCAAACCCATCCTCCAAAAAGCCATTAAAGGAATTTTCATATAAGATGATGTTATGCTTTGGGACGCCTGGGTGGCTCAGTTGGTTAAGCAGCTGCCTTCAGCTCAAGTCATGATCCCAGCGTCCTGGGATCAAGTCCCACATTGGGCTCCTTGCTCAGCAGGGAGCCTGCTTCTCCCTCTGCCTTTGCCTACCCTTCTGTCTGCCTGTGCTCGCTCTCTCTACCTCTCTCTCTCTCTGATAAATAAATAAAATCTTAAAAAAAAAAAAAGATGATGTTATGCCTTTATTTAAAACAAATGGATTTCCATGACCTCCAAGATGAAATGTTCACTTATTATATTTGACAAGACTATCCAAGATCTAATCTCTGTCTACTTCTCCTTCTCCTATTAATTCCTGTTGTACCAACTATTTACAGTTACACCAGCTGTCTATAGTTATCTGCATGTACAGGAGCTGCCACATTCTTGGTTACAAACATTAGAAACAACCTCTGAGTATCCTAGACCTAAGGTAGAATTTATTTGAAGGCTATATAGAGGGGCTCACAAAATTGAACAGAGACTGGAGAAGCAGGCTTATGAAACTGACAGGAAACAACAAGTTCTACAAACTGAAAATCAGGAACAATGTCAGGACACTGCTGTCACCACCACTCCCACACACACCACCAGACAATGTACTATGCTGCTGCCATGCACCTCTGCAAAAGGACTCTAATCTCTTCATAATTACATCACCATTCCAGATTCACAGTCTCTGGCAGGAGAATCCACTGACTCAGCCTCGGTAATTTAGGGACCAGAAATCCATTCTAACTTTTCACCTTCCGCTATAGGGACTACAAAAGTTAATGTAGCACAAAGACTCTAAAGTGGCCCTCATGATCTGTCTCCTCACCAGCATTCATGTCTTTGAGTTATCCCCTCCCCTTGAGTGTAGGTGGGACCCATGACTTACTTCTAACCTATAGAATATAACAAAGATGATATGATATCTCTATCCTGATTACTTTACATTTTTTTTAAAGATTTTATTTATTTAGGGGCACCTGGGTTGTTCAGTGGGTTAAGCCTCTGGCTTCGGCTCAGGTCATGATCCCAGGGTCCTGGGATCGAGCCCTGCATCGGGCTCTCTGCTCAGTGGGGAGCCTGCTTCCCCTCTCTCTCTGCCTGCCTCTCTGCCTACTTGTGATCTCTGTCTGTCAAATAAATAAAATCTTTTTAAAAATTAAATATTTTATTTATTTATTTGAGAGAGAGAGATTACAAGTAGGCAGAACAGCAGGCAGAGAGAGAGGGGGAAGCGGGCTCCTCACTGAGCAGAGAGCCTGATGCAGGGCTCGATCCCAGGACCCTGAGATCATGACCTGAGCCGAAGGAAGAGGCCTAACCCACTGAGCCACACAGACACCCCTTACTTTACATTTTTAAGAGTCTGTCTTGCTAGCAGACTTACTCTCTCTCTTCTAATGGTTTTGAAGAAGCAAGCTACATGTTCAGAACTGCTTATAGAGAGAGACATGTAGCAGGAAATTACAAATAACTGCTAGGAGCAAGAGGCCAAGGATCCAGGAAAAAAGTGAAAACAAAACAAACAAACTAACTAAAAAACCTCAAAGTGTTCTGTTCTATAACCAAAGGAAATTAATTCTACCAACAACCTGAGTGAGCTTGGAAATAGATCTTTCTACAGTTGAGTCTCCAGATAACACAGCCCAGCCATACCTGTACTCCTGAACCACAGAAACTGTGGGTGTGTGTGTTTTGGTTTGGTTTTGGGTTTTGGGTTTTTTACCTTTTAAATAGGCTCCACACCCAGCATGGAGCCCAATGCAGGGCTTGAAGTTATGACACTGAGATCAAGACCTGAGCTGGTATCAAGAGTCAGGCACTTAACCAACTGAGTCACCCAGGCACCCCAAATGTGTGTTATGTTAAACTGATAAGTATGTGGTAATTGGACAGTAATAGAAAACAAATACAGCCAAATACTCACTTTCTCAGCCTCCCATCAGTCAGAGATGACTATGTGATAAAATCTGGCCTGAAACTACTCTTATCCCTGTCTTCTCCAGCTTAATGAATGACAAGCCATTTTTTTTCAGTTGCTTAGGTCAAGACCTCAGAATGATCCTTGATCCATTGATCATGATCCAGAATTATTCTCTTTCTCATACACATCACACCCACTCCACTAGCAAATCTTGTGCAAATTAAGAGGATATTACAAAATCTGGGAGAGAGGTGATGATCACAAACACTAAAAGAACAATAGTGGTGAAGGAAGAAAGTGGATGGATTTTAGCCTCATAAAGTAGAAAAACAGGCCCTACAGTCTAAAGAGAGAAGATGAGAGCATTTCTGAGTTCTGGCATGGGCAGTTGAGGTAGGGAGCAGTGGAGAAGAAATTTGAAGGTGATTATGGTTGTTTTAAATGTTTGTTCTTAAGTGAGAAGCCCAAATGAAAATCTCCAGTGCATTTTTTTTTTTATTAAATCGACTTAGAGGGACGCCTGGGTGGCTCAGTTGGTTAAGCAGCTGCCTTCGGCTCAGGTCATGATCCCAGCGTCCTGGGATCGAGTCCCACATCGGGCTCCTTGCTTGGCAGGGAGCCTGCTTCTGCCTCTGCCTGCCTCTCTGTCTGCCTGTGCTTGCTCGCTCTCTCTCCATCACTGACAAATAAATAAATAAATAATCTTAAATCGACTTAGAGCTTAGAAATGAGGGCTACCAGTATTTAGATGTGTTACTAACATAAATTGTTCTGTAATCTTGGAATATAAATGAGACCACATTTCTTTGCTTTTTTTCTATTTCATCACTCAGGCTCCTCATGTCATATTATCAGGAAGTCTAGTGCTTCCTCCTTGGTTATCTAAAAACTCCAAGGTTCTTATATATTCTAAAAGATATTGCAGTTACCTACCGTAATATAACAAACCACCTGAATATTTGCTGCTTAAAACAACAGCCATTTGTGGGCGCCTGGGTGGCTGGCTCAGTGGGTTAAAGCCTCTGCCTTCGGCTCAGGTCATGGTCTCAGGGTCTGGGATCCAGCCCCTCTTGGGGCTCTCTGTTTGGCAGGGAGCCTGCTTCCCCTGCCCCTCCCCATCTGCCTCTCTGCCTACTTGTGATCTCTGTCAAATAAATAAATAAAATCTTTTAAAAAAATAAAAATAAAAAAAAATAAACCATGCAGTCCATGGTATATTGTTATGGCAATTCAAGCAGACCAATACAGAACATAAAACAAGGTCTTCCTAATCTGAAAAATGTTTTTTGAGGGAGGACAATTCCATTCCATCAGTGCCAAGACTGGCCAAAGATGCCTAGATCAGAGCTCCCACAACCGAAGCTCTTAGTGCTATACTATTTCAGTTCCATACATAGCACAGTCACTTGCCAGAAAAACAAACATTCCTAAGACAAGTTTCCCAAGGAGCCCACATTCTAGAGACCAGCAGTTTTTCTTCTCAAACACTCAAAATGCTCCCTTTGCCTGGACAATGATTGCTTGCTAATCCTGGAGAATCTACACATATCCTCTTGCAGAAGACCTCTTTCAGTGATATTAACATGATCTAACCCTTCCAAGAAAGACTCCCTAGGTAATTCAAAGGGGCCCGTATTATTCTTCTAAGAGTCAGCTTCAAGGATTCTTTATTATAATAATAGCAAAACCAGATCTTGTTCCCCAATATTCATTTTCCCCTTTTTTGATTATTGGACAAATGGCCACCTAGAATAAAGACAAGTTTCTTCAACCTTCTTTGTGATTCATGTAGCTCTGTGACTAAGTTCTGCTCTGACCAATGAGATGTGAGCATAAAAGTTGAATGCAACTTTTGAATTATGTTATTAAAGGTATTACCTTTCTTCTTTTTTCTCTTCTTCCAGCCTATTGTTTAGAAAGCAGTCATAGTAGTACTCTATCTTGGACCACAGGGATGAGAAAACATCCTAGGATGGATGACAGTGCAACAGTGTAGAAAATTCCAAGATGAGGGGTGCCTGGGTGGCTCAATCAGTTGACCATTCAACTCTTGATTTCAGCTCAGGTCATGCTCTCAGGGTCATGGGATCAAGCCCAAACCTTCGCCAGCTCTGTGCTCAGTGGGGAGTCTGCTTGAGATTCTCTCCCTTCCCCTCTGCCCCTCCCCTGCTGCATGCTCAAGTGAGCGTGCTCTCCTCTCAAACAAACAATAAATAATGTTTTTAATGTTTTTAATTTTTTCATAAAAAGCAAAGAAAGTTCCGAGATGAACTCATGGAGCACAGCCAGCATCCTTGTCCTCTTTACTACTATGCAATGGACAAATACACTTCTATCTTGTTTCAGTCACTGTAAATTTGGATGTGTGTTACATGTAACCCAACCTCCACTGTTATCACTTAATATGATGATTTCTAATACCTGTTGTGTTAGAGAAGCTGGTGGTTCACAAACGTAATCTTGGGCAGGGCACCAGCTACAGATGGAAATTGAAGTCATATTCAATATAGCAGGATACACTTGTCAATAAAAAAGACAGGAGTCTCGGGGAAATCCAAGAATAAAAGTATAATCTGACCTCAGTGAATTTGGATGTGGAAGCATCTCCAGGTTCCTCAGCAGTAGGAGTTTAGAGCATTTTATTTATTTATTTATTTATTTATTTATTACCATGACTAAGTTTCCCTCTTGAGCTCTGCTTTAATTCATGCATGTTTTTTATTTTCTTCCCAGAATTAATTTTTTTTATCCTCTGTAACCTATCATTGCTTTATATCATCACTTCTGCCTACCAATATTCTCTCCTTAGCCAAAATTTTGTCTCGATCATGGCCTTTTCTCAATTGATTGGTCTCTTTATGCAACTTTTAAAAAATCATTTCTTGTTTCTAATGCCTGATCCATTCCCTTCTTATTAATTCATTTGCTTAAGATTGAGAAACTAATTAGCCAAACTCTACCTGTCAAGTTACTTTATAGTTGCTGGATATCTTAACACATTATTCAGGGATACCTTCGTGGTCCAATCAGCAATGTCTAGGAATTGGGAAGTCGATGTTATGTGGTACAGAATATGACTGCCTAAAACCATCCCTAGACAGAGATATGGAAGGGATAATTTTCCATGAAGGGGAATGGTATTCTTATCTTGAATTATGAATAAAATTCTGGAATTATGAGTAAAATGTCTTGGACAGATAAATTGGAGGAGAATAAAAGTGAGACCAAAAACCACTTTGGAGGGGCACCTGGGTGGCTCAGTAGGTTAAAGCCTCTGCCTTTGGCTTAGGTCATTATCCCAGGGTCCTGGGATCGAGCCCGGCAAGAGGCTTCCTGCTCAGTGGGGATCCTGCTTCCTCCTCTCTCTCTGCCTACTTTTGATCTCTCTCTGTCAAATAAATAAATAAAATCTTAAAAAAAAAAAAACTACTTTGGAGTCTATATGGATAAATAAAAGTATTTAGACTCTTGTCACAGTTTTATAGGTAGAGCTAAAGGGGAAGGGAGAGACTGAAAAAATATTAAAGATGTAGAATTGCAGGACTTAATGAATAGTCAGAAAGGGGAAAAAAGCAAATGGAATGAGTCATGGATGATTTTCAGGGTTCTGGCTTAAATAATCTGGTCAATGGTGATGTTTTTCATATCCTTGAGAATACTGAAGGAAGAAAAAATTTCATAATTTCATTCACTCATTTATTCACACATTCAACAAGTATTTTTTCATCTTGCAGGGAGGGAAATATTGAACAAATACAATCACTGGATGTTAAAAAGAGGCATAATTTTGAAACATGTTGATTGTGCAGCCTCTCTGAGATCTACCAGATGAATGAATGGGTCTAAAATTCAGGGAACACTCTCAGTCAGACATATACGTGACAGAATGAGAATGCTAACAAGCAAATGCTCCCAACCTTCTCTCCCTCACCCTGAGTCTTCCCCTGGCCAAGAGAGTTCTATGGATGCAAGGCTGCTTCTTTGGACTTTGGGAATGCAGAATAATGAGAAAGAGAACGAAGAAGAAGAATTTAAGGGATAAAAGAAGTAGAACTTAGTTCGAGAGACTAAGCTGAATTACTTAAAAAGAGCTATAAGAGGGGAGGAAAGGAAGGAAAGTAGACAGCTGGAGGTAAGGAAGCAAAGAGAAGAAAACTATACGGATGGCTGGGAGTACTTGTTTTGTGGTGTGTGGAGGAAGTGGGTAGGAGAGGAAGAGGAGCTGTAATAAGTATTGCTACAAACCCTCTTCTCTGTTTCCAAGCAATGCTGTCATGATTTGCATCATTTTGTTTTTGATTTGCATCATTTTGAAGTTACTTTTGGCTGCTGAACTATGTACTTCTCTAAATATGATTCCATGCAAATATTGTGCTATGTTACCCTCTCTCATTCATTAAGGGCTATATATAAATTTGGGAGCACATGGAAATTGAAGTCGTTGCTCTGTGTATATGTATGTCATTCAGGGTATGTAGCTGAGGTAGAAAGATTAAGGTCCAACATTTAAGGTAGGGATGATGGATGAACAGTTGTTTAAGAAAAGTGAGGAAGTCTACAACTTCTAAAGCATCTTAAACATTCAGATGCTCCATCATTGTAAACGAATGGCAGCTTGAGACTAAAATAACCATGAGCATTGTAATTTTGGAGCACAAAATTAATGCTATTAATGCACAGAATTAATGCAATGTGAAATAATAATATAACTAATAAAGATTAAGAAATAGAAAAATTTTTTAAATTTCCTCGTCTTTCACTTTGGAGAGAGAAAAAGGTATTATTTAAAGCCAATAAATAATAGAGATAAAATTTTATTTATAAGTTAAAGGTTTGGGGGTGCCTGGATAGCTCAGTTGGTTAAATGTCTGCCTTCAGCTCAGGTTGTGATCCCAGGGTTCTGGGATTGAGCCCCACATCGGGCTCCCCGCTCAGAGGGGAGACTGCTTCTCCCTCTCCTTCTGCCTGCCTCTCTGCCTACTTGTGTTCTGTAGCTCTCTGTCAAATAAATTTTAAAACCTTTAAAAAGTAAATAAATAAAAATTGAAAAAATTAAATTACACGTTTTGGGTTTTCTTAAGATTTTATTTAATTGTCAGAGACAATTAAAGAGATCTTTTAGTTTTTATATTTATTATATAACTTATTTTCTTTTAAAAAAGATTTTGTTTTCAGTTTTTAAATTTTTGTTTTACTTATTTTAAAGATTTTATTTATTTATTTGACAGACAGAAAGACAGGGAACTATAAGCAGGGGGAACAGCAAACAGATGGGGAGAAGCAGTCTCCCTGCTTCTCATATGCACTAAAAAAACTCTTAAAAAAACTAAAACTAGGGGTACCTGTTTTAGTCCCTAAGCATCTACCTTCGGCTCATGTCATAATCCCAAGGGTCCTGGGACTGAGACCTGCATAGTACTCCTTGCTCAGCGGGGACCCTGCTTCTCCCTCTCCCTCTGCTGCTCCCCACTGCTTGTGTTCCCTCTCTCACTGTCTCCCTGTCTGTCAAACAAATAAATAAAATCTTTAAAAATAAATAAAATAAAAATTTAAAAACTGAAACTAAAATAAAATCTTTTTAGAAGAAAGGAAGTTATATAATAAAGATAAAAATTAGAAGTTTATCATCTTAAAAAAAAAACTCTTGACTGCTCAGAGCAAAAAGGAATCTGGATATCATGAGGAGCAGAGCTACTCCAAGTGTTATCCTCAAGACTTGAACCAGTTGGCAAACTGTTATTGATCCAAAAAGTGAAAAGTAAAGAAACTGAGAGCAAGCTCTCACAAAACATTTATAACAGTTTGGCAGAGTAATTTTATGTCTGTGAATCTACTTGTAAGAAATTTTCTATGTCTTGGTCTTATTTCATTTTTTCTAGTTTTTTCTTTATTCTTTTTTTTACTGAGGTATAATTGACACACTATATTACATTAGCTTCAGGTGTACAAGGCAATATTTTAATATTTGTATCTATTTCAAAATGATCTCTCAGGGCACCTGGGTAGCTCAGTGGGTTAAGCCGCTGCCTTCAGCTCAGGTCATGATCTCAGGGTCCTGGGATCGAGTCCCGCATCGGGCTCTCTGCTCACGGGGAGCCTGCTTCCCTCTCTCTCTGCTTGCCTCTCCACCTACTTGTGATTTCTCTCTGTCAAATAAATAAATAAAATCTTAAAAAAAAAAATGATCTTTCAGTCTCCATCCATCTCCATTCATATTTTTTCTTGTGATGAGAACTTTTAAGATCTACTTGCTTAGCAACTTTCAAATATGCAGTATGGTATTAATAACTACCATGACCATGCTATACATTACATCCCCACGACTTACTTATTTTATAACTAGAAATTTATGCCTTTTGATTCACTTCACTAATTTTGCCCATCCCCTGCCTCTGGCAATTACCAGTCCATGAGCTCAGTTTTTTTTGTTTTTTTCTGTTGGTTTGTTTTTAGCTTCCACATATAAGTGAGATCACATGGTAGTTGCCTCTCTTTGTCTGACTCATTTTATTTAGCATAATGCCCTCAAGGTCCATCCATGTTGTTGCAAATAGCAGAATTTCATTCTTTTCTTTTTTTAAGATTTTACTTATTTATTTGACAGAGAGCAAGAGAGTACAAGCAAGGGGAGTAGCAAAGGGAAAGGGAGAAACAGTCTCCCCACTAAGCAAGGAGCCCAGTGTAGGACTCGATCCCAGGACACTGGGATCATGACCCACGCTGAAGACAGATGTTTAGCCAACTAAGCCACCCAGATGGCCCAGAATTTCATTCTTTTTATAAAGTATGACTTGCGGGCACCTGGTTGGTTCGGTTGGTGGAGTGGGTGATTATTGATCCCAGGGTCATGAATTCAAGCCCCACGTTGACTATCCAGATTACTTAAACTAAAATCCTTGGGGCACCTGGGTGGCTCGATCATTAAGCATCTGCCTTCAGCTCGGGTCATGATCCCAGTATCCTGGGATCCAGGCCCACTTCGGGCTTCCTGCTCAGTGGGAAGCCTGCATCTCCCTCCCCCCACCCCCTCTGCTTGTGTTCCCTCTCTTGCTAGGTTTCACTCTGTCAAATAAATAAATAAATAAAATTTAAAATAAAATCCTTAAGGGGCACCTGGGTAGCTCATTCGGTTGGGCATGGGACTCATGGTTTCAACTCGAGTTATGATCTCAGAGTTGTGAGTCCCGTGTTAGGTGCCCTGCTCAGTGGGGAGTCTGTTTCTCCTTCTCCTTCTTCCTCTGCCCCTCCCTCTGCTTCTTCTCTTTCTCTCTAAAATAAATAAATAAAATCTTTAAAAAGTTAAAATTTTAAAACATTTAAATATTTTATTTAATTTAAACATTATTATTTTTTTTAAAGATTTTATTTATTTATTTGACAGAGAGAAATCACAAGTAGATGGAGAAACAGGCAGAGAGAGAGAGAGGGAAGCAAAATTAATAAAATAGGGGCGCCTGGGTGGCTCAGTGGGTTAAGCCGCTGCCTTCGGCTCAGGTCGATCTCAGGGTGCTGGGATTGAGTCCCGCATCGGGCTCTCTGCTCAGCAGGGAGCCTGCTTCCTCCTCTCTCTCTCTGCCTGCCTCTCTGCCTACTTGTGATCTCTCTCTGTCAAATAAATAAATAAAATCTTTAAAAAAAAATTAATAAAATAAAAATTAAAAAATTATGAAGTGTGAGTGAATAATATTCTACAATACATATACACCACATCTTCTTTATCCATTCATTTATTGTCAGTGGACATTTAGGTGGTTTCCATATCTTGGCTATTGTAAATAATGCTGCAATGGACATGGTGGTGCCAGTATCTTTTCATATCAGTATTTCTATTTTCTTCAGATAAATACTTATAAATGAAAAAAAAAAACAAAAACCTAGAAGTGGGATTACCAGATTACATGGTAATTCTATTTTTTTTTTTTTTTTTACTTTTTGAGAAAGCTCCATACTTGTATTTCAAGTTTAGTCAAGTTGTTTTTATTGAATTTTATAAAAATATCAGTCTATGCAATCAAAAAAATTATTTTAAGTCTCAGGTAGCTAAGAAGCACAGATCTAGAGCAGCAGCAACATCACCTGAAAATTTGTTAGAAATGCAAATTTCTTGAATTTCTCTTATTTTAGACACTGTGCTGTTCAGAACCCTCTGAGGAAATCAAAACTAAGCTAACCTGATGATTGAATAGATGTTAGCCTGAAAAATATCTCCAGAGCTCATACTCTTTATATTTTACTATGTTACCTCCATTTATTCCTTCATTCATTCATTTAGCAAACATTCAAAGAGTGCCTACTACCTGTCAGGGCTTATTTCTGTTGAGTAAACTAAGATGAACATGGTCCTTGGCCCCAATGAATTTATACTCTAAGGGGAACTTCAATTTTTATAGGGGTTTAATTCTATGTCTTGAATTTCTATTAAGTTCTACTTTCTATTCTTCCATTATAATGTAGTACCAGACATCCTTATGACAAAATACCTTCTATATACTGCTGACTCTCAAATTTATAACTTTAGTTCAAATTTCTTAATTATCATTATTTATTATTTTCAATAATTTCATTTTCTGTCATTTACTGAAGAATATCACTCCAAAAATGCTGCCCTCTCTCTCTAATATCATAATTTTCCATCTCTCTTCTGGATCATTCTATCAGTGCACTTTAATGTTCCCCTTGTCCTCACTTCTACCACCAGCTACTCCCAATAAAAACCTAGAAGAACCTACTCTCAATATTTTTTGCTCCTCTGTGCAGCAAAATTTCTTAAAAATATTTGTCTATTTGTGCTATATCTAATCCCACTCCTCCATCTTATTTTTTAAAGTTTTTTATTACTAAATTTGCAAACATAATACAATAATTAAGAGAATAGGGCCGCCTGGGTGGCTCAGTGGGTTAAGCCTCTGCCTTTGGCTCAGGTCATGATCTTGGGGTCCTGAGATTGAGCCCCACCTCAGTCTCTCTGCTCAGAAGGGAGCCTGCTTCCCCCTTTCTCTCTGCCTGCCCCTCTGCCTACTTGTGATCTCTCCCTCTGTCAGATAAATAAATAAAATCTTTTTAAAAAATAGTACAGTGAATCTTTAAAAAAAGGGGGGGGTGCGTCTGGATGGCTCAGTGGGTTAAGCCACTGCCTTTGGCTCAGGTCATGATCCCAGGGTCCTGGGATTAAGTCCCGCATTGGGGGGGGGGGGTCTTTGCTCAAGGGAGAGCCTGCTTTTCCCCGTCTCTCTCTGCCTGCCTCTCTGCCTACTTGTGATCTGTCAAAAAAATCTTTAAAAAAAAATTTTAAAAAATAAAAATTAAAAATAGTACAGTGAATCCCTATGCACACATCCCAAATGTTCACTTATGAACATTTGTCATATTTGCCTCATCCTATCTCTTTTTTTATTTCTTTTTGTTGCTGTAGTATTTTAGAGCAAATCCCTACAGTATGTCATTTCAATTCTAAATACTCATACATATTTCTAAAAAACCAGAAAATTTTCTTACATAACACAGTATCACTATCACCTCTTACAAAATTAAAAATAGCTCCATAAAATTAACTGATAACTGGGCCATATCCAAATTGTTCAAATTGTCTTCAAAGTGTCTTTATACAGTTGGTTTACCCATTCTCTTAAATGCACCCCAATTATGCTTCCCCCTATACCACTCCACCCAAACTTCTCTGGTCAATATCATCAGTATCTACAATGCTGTTAAACCTAATGATCAGTTTTCATCTTGTTTGACATCTCTCTCTGTTGCATTTTATATATTTGCTCCCTCCCTACTTCTTCTATTTTTACAGAAAATTGTAAAACAAACCCCAAGCACCATTACCACCCAACTTGTATAATTATCAACATTTTGTCATTCATGTTTTATTTATGCTCCACACTCGTTTTTATCCTCTGGAGTAGCTAAAGGAAATCTGAGATAATATATAATTTCAACGTATATCTGTACAGATAAGAACTTTCATAACATAACCATATTATATTTTCACACCTAACAGAACTAATAATAATTTCTTAATAACATCTAATACCCAGTCTGTTTTCAGTTTCCTCCTTTTGTCACAAAAATATCTTTTTGCAGTTGTTTGGAAAATTCTTTTTTTTTTTTTTTAAAGATTTTATTTATTTATTTGACAGAGAGAGTGAGCACAGGCAGATAGAGTGGCAGGCAGAGGCAGAGGGAGAAGCAGGCTCCCTGCCGAGCAAGGAGCCCGATGTGGGACCGGATCCCAGGACGCTGGGATCATGACCTGAGCCGAAGGCAGCTTCTTAACCAACTGAGCCACCCAGGCGTCCCTGTTTGGAAAATTCTTCTCAAGCACCATTCATACATTGATGTGGTTGATATATCTCTTAAGTTTCCTTTAATATAAAACAGTTTTCCCTCCGTCCTTTTTATGCCATTTATTTGCTGAAGAAACCAGGTTATTTGTCATATAGAATTTTCCACATTCCACATTTAGTTGACTGGGATCCTCGTGGTGTCATTCTTATATTCCTCTATCCCTAGTGTTTCTCTGTAAATTGGTAGTTATATCTGGAAGCTTGATGAAAATCAGGTTCATTTTTCTTGGAAAAAGAACTTCATAAGTGGTGCTGTGTAATTCTCCCTACATTCTGTGAGGAGACACATAATAATTTGTGGTTCTACTTGCAATGACAATAAGGCTGATGAGTACATTCAAATTCAAATAGTGAACTTGATCTATCCATTATACAAGATTTTCCCAACAACTATCCTAATGGTTTTGGAGACAATGAGAATTGTTGCCTAAATCTATTATTTCATGAAGGAATCTAAGTCTAATATTTCATTTAATGGAAAAGCCAAC
Organism: Mustela putorius furo; assembly: GCF_011764305.1. Classification (NCBI taxonomy): domain Eukaryota; kingdom Metazoa; phylum Chordata; class Mammalia; order Carnivora; family Mustelidae; genus Mustela; species Mustela putorius. The sequence goes on along the minus strand of NW_025422005.1, from coordinate 35,642,002 downwards.
ATAGTCCCTGATTCTCTTTGTTTAACAATTTTCATAATAGTGACTGCCCTGCTATCTCCAAAGGAGACCAGTGGATGTTAGAGGATTTTCGTGGTTAGTTATGGGCACTTGGTTTCAATCCTTGTTGGTTTTACTCTTCAGTGTTTGAATGCCCCATTTTTGGCCAGTGGGACATCCTTTGGGTTGCCTCCTGTATCTTTTCATCCTTTTGACAAACCGCAGGAGTCTTTGGTAGTTTCCTTGTTTTCTGAAAAAGAGGACATCACACAATAATCTTGCATATTTCCTGCATCGAACCTGGAATCAGTCCACTCCCTCCTTCCTGTTATATTTTTTCACCTAACATTTGAAAAATGACACTTTTATCTAGCTATTTGTTTAAGCGAAAAACTTGGAAGTCATCTTTTATGCCACTGACTTCCTTATCCATTACATGCAGCCAATCACCAAATTCTCTTAGGTCTATCTATAGAAAGCCCTCAACTGGGATGCCTGGGTGGCTCAGTTGGTTAAGCCACTGCCTTTAGCTCAGGTCATGATCCTGGAGTTCTGGGATGGAGTCCCACATCAGGCTCCCAGCTCCTTGGGGAGTCTGCTTCTCCCTTCTCATGCTCTCTTTCCCTCTCTCAAATAAATAAATAAAATCTTTAAAAAGAAAGAAAGAAAGAAAGAAAGAAAGAAAGAAAGACCTCAACTTCTTCATTTCTTATTTCTACTGCTACCTCTCTAGTCCAGGCCATTATCATCTTTCATCTGTACAACTGTAATAGCTTTCTGATTAGATTACCCATTTCTATTTGCCCCTTCTAATCTATTCTTCAACCAGCATTGTCTTTTTGAAAGTATAAGTCAAGAGGCTGTGTTTACTACAACACATGTTTTGACAATATCCCTTTCTAAAAATTTTCATCGAATTTGATAAACAAAGAAATAGATAAATAAATAAATAATTAAAATTCCAGTTTGTGACAAATTCCTAGAAGACCAAAAGCTGACAGGGTCAATTGTCCTGGTAATGTTGTAGTTATCTGGTGAGGTGATAAATTTCCTAGTGTCTATTTTATTATGCTTTAAACTTACATACATGTTACACACATTTATTTTGCCTGGATATGTGCAAGACACATTTATTGATCACTAAATATCCATATGATTCCTTACATTTCCCATCATTCTTCGCAGTTAGTGGGATCATTTGACCAGAACTGACCAGTGAGCTATGAAAGGAACTAAGATATGTAAGTTTCAAACGAAAATGTAAAAAGAAGGAGTATAAATTTGTCATGTTCTCCCTTCCCTGTAGGTGACTGCAGAGACTCACTGGAAACATGGAATTGTTGAGTTATCACATGGAAGACAGCTAACAGGTGATGATCTCAAGGTCTTGGAATCGAGCCCTGCATGAGGATCTGCACTCAGTGGGAAGTTTCCTTCTCCCTCTCCCTCTGCTCCCGCCCCCCTCATACTCTCTCTCTCAAATAAATAAACAATATCTTTTTTAAAAATAAAATACAAGATTCTTAATAAGGAAAAAAGAAAGGCTATTAGAATCTCCAGAAAAACAAAAAGTCATAGTCCAAAGATGAAGCGATTTAAAATATGACCTATATTGAAGAATCAATAGCGGGGCACCTGGGTGACTCAGGGGGTTAAGCCTCTGCCTTCAACTCAGATCATGATCTCAGGGTCCTGGGATGGAGCCCCACCTTGGGCTCTCTGCTCGGCCGGGTGCCTGCTTTCTTCTCTCTCTCTGTCTGCCTCTCTGCTTACTTGGGATCTCTCTCTCTCTCTCTGTGACAAATAAATAAATAAATAAAATCTTAAAAAAAAAAAAAAGAAATCAATAGCAAATAGAATAGGAAAGTCCATTTAGCCCTGACATTTCTATTTTTATTATTAATGTTTTATAATTTTTAGGTTAGATTTTTTAAAATCCTAATGCAGGGATGCCTGGGCAGCTCAGTTGGTTAAACACCTGCCTTTGGCTCAGGTCACCATCCCAGGGTCCTGGGATTGAGCGCTGCTTTGGGCTCCCTCCTCAGCAGGGAGTCTGCTTCTCCCTTCCCCACTCTTGTGTTCTCAATGGCGTACTCACTCACTCTCTCTCTCTCTATCCCTCTCCCTCTCAAATATATACATAAATTTTTTCAAAAATAAAATTAAAATCTTATGCACTTGGGGACATCTTTGTAAACTTCATCCGTAATTAACTGTGCTAATCTCAGATTGATTTCTTGGCCTTCTACTGCTTTGCTCTATCTTACAGAGGATTGGCTCATGCAAATTATATATCTAAAGTTTCCTAACATGGTTACTCTTATTTAGTGGGGAAGATGTTGGAGGCTCTCTGTTACAGACAGAATCTCCAACATAGGCTATGTCTTTTCCATGATACCAGATCTCACCAGCCTCCCTTTCTCCCTCTCTCAGCTCCTATAGGGCAATTCTTGAGTCTATGGTTTCAGTTCCCACTGAGTTTGTCTCAGGTCATGGGATCTGTTCACAACTCCTCCTCCTCTCATTCTCCAGCCCTGGGGGTGGTAGAGGTTTCCTGTTGTGCCTAATTTCTGACTTGCTTCCCCATCCCCTGTTACACTAATCTCTTTTTAATTAGCTCCCTATAGTAAATTCCTTCTATTTATCTACTGGAATGGGCTCTGTTTCTCTGACCAGACCCTAGCAGATATAAATAATCTGTGTAGTGTATATATACCATGAGAATTAATGTTACTCAATCATCCATCAAAAGACAAGGAAGTGAGCACTAAAACTAAAGAGTTCCCATAGCAGTGAGTTAGATAAGAGCTTTACCACACAGTTGTTACTATTGTTGATTATAGAATTCCAGAGGGCATTTCCCCAATATGAATCATTCTCTCCCAGTATCCAGTCCTAAATTCTACAACTATCTATTGAATGTCTGTTCATGCTGTATCCTGAAGGAGTAACAAAATGAATTAGACATAATACTTGCACTGAAGGATCTCAGAGTCTACCATAAAAACTAAAACATGTACAAGTCATGAGAAATAGGCAATGCCTACTGGCATTGGATGGAACAACATGAACAAAGGAGTGGACTTGGGTATATGTAGGTGGTCTATAGTGAATGGTAGATATTTTAGTTTGACTAGTAAAGTATGTGAATAGAAGTCTTGAGAAATAAGATGGAAAGGCAATAAATAGCCAAATCTTGGAAACTCTTTGAATACCAAACTTCAGAATGTAGAAGCTTTAGGCACTGGGCCATGGGTTGGCAAACTAAAAACCTGGCTTGCTGCCAATTTTTGCTAGGCCCATGTGACAGATCAACATTTGTAATCTATTTAATGATAGAAAACACTAATTTTGAACCCTAGTTAAATGAAATGTTAGCTCCCCTCAAAAAAGAACTCCATTCTCCTTATGAGTAGAACTGTATTACAAAAAATAAAAATAGAAACAACAACAACAACAACAAAAACACACAGAAAAGCCAAACAACCCAGTTAATATATTTTCAATAAAAGTTTGTGGAAATTTGGGGCACCTGGGCTGCTCAGCTGGTTAAGTGTTTGCCTTCAGCTCAGGTCATGACCCCAGGATCCTGGGATTGAGCCCTGCATTGGCTTCTGTGCTGGACAGAAGTTCTGCTTCTCCCTCTCCCACTCCCCCTGCTTGTGTTCCCTCTCTTGTTGTGTCTCTCTCTGTCAAGTAAATAAAATCTTAAAAATAAATAAATAAGGGCAACTGGGTGGCTCAGTGAGTTAAAGCCTCTGCCTTCGGCTCAGGTCATAATCTCAGTGTCCTGGGATCTAGCCCCACATTGGGCTCTCTGCTCAGCAGGGAACCTGCTTCCCCCTCTCTCTCTGCCTGCCTCTCTGCCTACTTGTGATCTCTGTTTGTCAAATAAGTAAATAAAATATTTTTTAAAAAATAAAAAATAAATAATAAAAACTTTTTAGAAGTCTGTGGAAATCTGTTTTCTCTGTTGCTATATGAACACCTGTGTAATATCCTCAATTTTTCCACTTGGCCTAAAAGCCTAGAATTTTTTTTTTAATTTTGTTTATTTTTTCTAAGATCTTAGAATAGAAAGGTGAGTGAAAACATCAGATCAAATGATATAAGCATTTTAAAGCCAATTGCTTTCCCGAAAGAGTATCAACCTGCCCTTTCACCTGAGATCATGACCTGAGCGAAGGCAGAGGCTTAACCCACTGAGCCACCCAGGCGCCCCCCAAAGCCTAGAATTTACAGAAAAGGTTTGCTGACCTCTGTATTAGGCAATGGAATAGTCAGGCAGAGAAGTGCTTTGGGAAGGCTGGTTGCATTTGCATCACCATTTCAAGAATCAGTGGCAGGGAGACTTGAAGGGGCCTCAATACAAAAATCTAGTAAAGAGATGATGAAGGCTGTTATTAGTCAGAATGTATCTGGTTTCAAGTGTTCAAAACCTAATTCAATGAGGTAAGCACAGAACACACTGCTAATTTTCTATCCAATATCCATTCTTCAGTCTTCTATGTGAAGGAATACCAATTTTATACAGGACAGCAGTGCTTATAGCAGCTAAAAATTGTTACCTTTCTAGAGTGAAAATGTGGGTAATCTGTACTTAGGAGTGACCATATGACCCCACTCTGACCATTGAGAGAATAAAAGAAAGTTTGAGTTAGGTTTCCAGAAGTATTCCTTTAGTCCTCTGTTCTTTATCCTTTCCTTCTCTTCTTGATAAGGCAGCAGCAGACTCTGCTTGGGAGGTACAGCCTCTATTTTTTCTCACACTAAGGATAGTGGAACAGGAAGACAGAGAAGCCTGGTCTTTTATGATATTCTGTAATCTGAAACAGCTGCTCTTACCCTGGATGCCTGTTTCCATGCATTTTTTTTTTAAGATTTTATTTATTTATTTGAGAGAGATACAGTGAGAGAGAGCATGAGCGAAGAGAAGGTCAGAGGGAGAAGCAGACTCCCCATGGAGCTGGGAACCCGATGTGGGACTTGATCCCGGGATTCCAGGATCATGACCTGAGCCGAAGGCAGTCGTCCAACCAACTGAGCCACCCAGGTGCCCCTCCATGCATTTTTTTTTTAAGAGAAAAATAAATTCCTATATGGTTAGGCCATGTTAATTACCTAAAACTGAATACATCCCTAACTGATGAAGAGAATATATTGGAGGGATCCTAAAGTAACTCACAGATTGTATAAACTAAACTGGAATTCAATAAACTGTTCTTGGAAGAAGCTGGAATGCTATAGATCTTCCTTCTTTATCTCATTATTATTCTCTGCATATTGAATTAATACTCTTTTCTTATCTAATCTAGCTTTCTCTACTCCTCAGTCCATACAGCAGAAAACATGGCCAACAACAGCTTCTATGTTTTACATTAAATATTGACAGTAATGGGGTGCCTGGGTGGCTCAGTGGGTTAAGTGTCTGCCTTCTGCTCAGGTCAAGATCTTGAGCTCCTGGGATAGAGCCCTGTGTAGGCTCAGCTGAGAGTCTGCTTCTCCCTCTCCCACTGCCCTCTACCCCCCAGCTCATGCTTCTTTCTCTCTCTTAAATAAGTAAAACTTTTTAAAAAATAGTGAAAATTATTAAAAACTTAATAAATAGTAAGGACTGGTTTAATTATGATATTCTCTTATAATGTAATATTATGTAACCACTAAAATGATGGCAATTAAAAAGTATATATAGAGAAAATGTTTCTAACATAACCTTAATAATATTAGCAATGCTCCAAGTACAAATTCAAATAAAAACAAGGTTTACAAAGTAAAAGTGAAATTTTACCCCAGGGTAACTAATGCCAAAAGTTTAGTGTGTTTTCAAACTTTTTCAGGGTACAGGAAATTGTATATCCTGGTACTTGTACTAATTGTTGTAGGATGAGCATTTTTCATATCATAAAATGGTCTTCTAAAATATTTTTAATGGCAGATAATCTACATACAAAGAATGTACAATTATTTATTCAACCATTCCCTTAGCTATAAAGCTATTATTAGTGTTTGGCTCTAAGTAATTAAAACTAAGTTGTCTTTTTTTTTTTTTTAAGATTTCTTATTTATTTATTTGAAGAGAGAGATCACAAGTAGGCAGAGAGGCAGGCAGAGAGAGAGAGAGGAGGAAGCAGGTTCCCTGCTGAGCAGAGAGCCTGATGCGGGACTCGATCCCAGGACCCTGAGATCATGACTTGAGCCGAAGGCAGCGGCTTAACCCACTGAGCCACCCAGGCGCCCAAAACTAAGTTGTCTTAAAGGAAAAATTATAAGCTGTTAAAAGGATCCTGTGTTTTATAGAATGAAGAGGCAGGAATGCATAAAGTAACTAGAATGTGCAATGGAATGCTCTGGAGAATGTTTTATCTCTGTTTCTTTTCCCTGCTTCTCTCCACATCCCTGCCTCATTCTCCTCTCTCTGCAAACTGGTGTTCTCTGCTCTTCAGTCTCTCTGGAGGATAATAGCCTTGACATAATTCCTGATTTTTCACACTCCGTCCATCCAAGATACCAGCTCAGAATTCCTAGGTGAGAAAGATAATTAACCTAGTTTGGTCAGGTGTCTACCCTGGTCCAATCAACAGTAGCCAATGGATCAAGGTCAATGGATCAATGAGGCTGGAGTAAGGAGGGTGATGACATGAACAGGACCCTCCATTCTCAAAGACAGGTGAAACATCATGAGCTGAGAATATAAATCAGAAGATGTCTACCATGGTCTCCATATGTCAACTTCCCTTCTTAGAATAGATAGGTAAGTGAAAACATAAGATCAAATGATATAAGCATTTTAAAGCCAATTGCTTTCCAGAAAGAGTATCAGCCTGCTCTTTCACCTGCAGTGACTAGGAATTCCTGTTTGCTTATACCTGTTAACTTTAAGGAAATAGTGGTTAATGTGAAAGGGGAAAAGTGGTATCTTGTTGTTGTTTTAATTTGTGGGTTTTTGTTTTTTTTTTTAATCACTAGTAAGCCTGAGTATTTTTCCAGGTATTTATGAACTAGTGCTTCCTCTGTCCAAGGCAGAACTTTGTGTGGTTTCTTCCCATCTGCTTGGTAAAGAAAGTGAAGATTTCTGCTATTGGGCTGAAGAGTCAGGCTTTCTTACAGGGCAGATGAGTAAATGAGACCTCTGGATCTGTTAGCTAAACATGTGCATTTCTTCTGGGCTACCCACACCTGTTCTCCAGCAACTGCTGTCTCCTGCCTGATTCCACTCCCTGCCTGTACCACCAGTTCTCCCAAGTCCTGCCCTCCTCTCTAGGAGCTATAGCTGAGTTTGGATAGAAGTCTGTGCTGTCTGGGGCGCCTGGATGGCTCAGACGGTTAAGCATCTGACTCTTGATTTTGGCTCAGTTCATGATCTCAAGGTCGTGAGATGGAGCTGGCATTGACATCTGTGCTAGATATGGAGCCTGCTTAATATTCTCTCCTTCTCCCTCTGCCTCTCCCCCCGACCCTGTCTTAGAAAAGAAAAGAAAGAAATTTAAGAAGTCCTGGGCTGTCTGGACAGCTCTGTCTTCTGGGAAGTTAGTTCAGAAGTTAAGTCCCCACTAACAGGAGCCAACACTCTAGTAGTCAGTACTTCAGTATAGACGCTGGACACTTATATGTGGCACCAGAAATAGCTACCCGGAGATTTTTAACTGTGCTGACCTTATGGATGGAACATGCAACTATGAAGACCAAAGTTTCATTCCCCTGCACTGCATTTGTCCGTGAAGTTGGACCCATCCCACTACAGCCTCTAGTGCAAAATTCTGTCATTGCATTTGACATATTGTGTTGTCATTTTCTGTGCTAATGTCTTTTTCCTCCCTGAAGTATTAACTCCTTGAAGATAGAGACAATATCTATCTTGTTTATCTGTGTCCTTAGTTCTATGAAACTCCTCTGCTAGACTTGCTCTGCCAACATTTCCTCAGAGCTCCCCGGCTGGGGAGAATAAAAAATACAGACCATAGGTAAAGGCCCAAGATGGATTATTTGTTATTCAAAAAACTAAAGAACTGAAAGATTTTTTTTTAAGATTATTTATTTATTTATTTGACAGAGAGAGATGACAAGCAGGCAGAGAGGCAGGCAGAGAGGGAGAGGAGGAAGCAGGCTCCCTGCTGAGCAGAGAGCCCGATGCGGGGCTCGATCCCAGGACCGTGGGATCATGACCTGAGCCAAAGGCAGCAGCTTAACCCACTGAGCCACCCAGGCACCCCAAGAACTGAAAGATTTTTGACTGAAGACTGAACTTACAAGACTGATAGTGAAGGGAAGCCAACATTTTCTAAATGCTAGGCAATTTTATTATTCGGTACACTTTTGCTCCCTTGGTTTCTCTCCTACAGTTCTTGGGCTTTCTGCGCCATAGGAAAGATGGTAGCCTGCAGCCCCAGACTTAACAGTAACTCAGGAAAAAGAAACTGCCACCAAAAAGGAGAGGGCTTCTCACCTACAGTGTGGAGCTTAAGCCAAGGAGGAACTCCTATTAGCTCTTCTTGGTCACATGTCCCCTGCGGACCAATCACTGAGCCAGGAAAATGGACTTCTACAATGGGCTATGGCTGAGTTATGTTTCCTATAAAAAGAGGAGCAAGTTTTGTTATCCACATGGGTGAATGTAAAAGTTTGCTAAATAGCCAAGAGCATTAGCTACCAGAGCTAAAAATTATTGGAGTCATTGTCTGCCTTGGGAGCCACTCCTTCAACACTCTAGGTCCTGGACAGCCTGGGGCGCCAAACTCTAAAGACTGCCTTCTTGTACCCTGAGGGGATGGATTTAAAAATCTTAAGGGACCTTTTCAGCTTTTTGGTTGAAAGAGAAGATGCTTTTTTAATCAAGTCTTGAATACTGGGCCTGGTCTGAAATAATCAAGAAAACTAGATAGCATCTCTGGTTAGATCTACTCCCATTAGTAAGTTTGCAGATAGGAAATTTGGCGTTTGGATAGAATTCTTGTAAGTCCCCAAGCAGTTTCGGTTGTTTTGACACCAAAACACAGTCACACCCCCATTTATCTGACCACCTTCATTCCCACTCCTCTTTCACTAAATGATAATGTGACCTTGAAATTCATTCTCCTCTAGCCATTTTCTCCATTTGCCTTTTAAGAGAGATTTGCTATAGAAATTCGTTCATCCATTTCCTCAAAAATAATTTATTAAATATCCTCCATGGGGGTGCCTGAGTGGCTCAGCCAACTGAGTGTCTGACTCCTGATTTCGGCTCAGGTCATGATCTCAATGTCGTGAGATAGGGCCCTGCTTCTAGATACACACTCTGCGAGGAGCCTTCTTATCCCCCACCGGCCTTCTGTTTTTATGTGCTGGCTCTCTCTCTCTCTCTCTCTAACATAAATAAATACAATCTTTAAAAAAGTAAATACCTGGGACGCCTGGGTTAAGCAGCTGCCTTCAGCTCAGGTCATCATCCCAGCGTCATGGGATCGAGTCCCACATCGGGCTCCTTGCTCCACAGGGAGCCTGCTTCTCCCTCTGACTCTGCCTGCCACTCTGTCTGCCTGTGCTTGCTCTCACTCGCTCTTTCTCTGACAAATAAATAAATAAAATATTAAAAAAAAAAAAGTAAATACCTGCTACGTACTAGGACTATGCTGGGCACCTTAAAAAACCTTAAGAGTAGAAAGCCTGTAGAAGATTGAATCTGCAGATGTCGACCTGACCACATGAAACCTTCTGCTGAGTCTTTTCAGACCAGACCTGACTCTCAGGTCTGCAGAACAATGAACAAGGCAAGACTGACTTACTAGGTGTGGTTTCCAGGTCCCCTGACCCATCCTTTTTCTGATTCAGTCACACACACAAAATGACGGGACAATTTTTTCAATCAAGTAAGTAAATGGGACTGTCTAAACAACTGGGGACTTGGAAAAGATACAGTTGCATTTTTTTCTCTGGGAGTGGAATGTAACTGACTTCGCACATGTGCATGTATATGCTCAATTTGCATTTTGGCCCAAGGGTGGGTGGTTCTAACCCCACCGCCTATATTCGTGCAGCTGGCAATGTTCTTTCTCTGTAACTTAGCAGCAACAGTAATAGCAAGGTGAGCCCAATAGCAAGGTCAACTGTTCAAGGGTATCTCTGAGAACTATGGCTTCTTAGTAATGCCAAAGAAATAGTCCCCCTGGGTTTCCTCATCTCTGCTCTGTTATGTTGTCACAGAAAGTTATAAACACCATTTCCTTAGGCTAACGTAAGCCAACCCTCAGCCACAATTTTTCTGAAAACTACCGGATGAGAGTTAAGAGGTCTCAGGTACTTGTAAATGGAGCTTATAGCACTTGTATCTACCCAGAACTCGGTGTGGACTCTTAAACATGCCCTTGCTCTGTATGAGACAGGAATACAAATGGCACTGTTTGAGCAACCATACAGCTGTGTCTTCTAGCATGAAACTTCAACCTGTCAAAGCCTTATAAGGATAGAAAAGATTATTCTGTGATCTTCTTACGACATAAGATAAAATCTTCCTCCAAAGCATTAGGACAAATGAAAAACAGAATGGGTGGGAATGCAGAGCCAATTACAGCGTTGCTTAGAAAATCCAGACATTTGGTGAGTGACAGTGAGGGGAAACTGAGACAAAACTGCAAGCAAAGCAAAGGGAGCAGCCAAAGCTGCCTCTTAGATACCCAGTGGCCATTGTACACAGAGCAGGCAGAGGCTCGATCAAGAAAAGAAAAGCTGATTGAGGTCTCATCTTGTGTAAGAAAGTCTCTGTTGCTTGTAAATGAATTGGGATTATGTGCTGTATTCAGTCAATAGATATTTTGATAGCGAGAAGTCTGGAAAATCATAATCACTCCAGTGTCCAGACAGTGAAAAGTCTGCAGCCTAGCCCCCAGGCAGGTCAAAAGAAGGCAGATTATGCCCAGTACACTGCATGGAGGTATCTCAGAGTTAGAATGGAAATGAACGTCTCTGGGTGAAGAAAACAGACTATTATTTGTGAGACAGATGGTCTAATATCATGGAACTCTCTGCATTTACTTCCTGTGTCACCTTCAAGGCTTTGGCAAAGCCGTTTTGAAAGTGGGAGCCTCATGTCACCATGCTGCTGGGATTAAGGACAGCATTGTGATCTACATTTCCACATTCAAAGCTCCCACCCAGGAGCAGTTCAAAATAGCCTCTTAGATTTACACCAAGACCAGGTGTGCCAAGTCTCAGCACAGATACAACCAGAAGGAAACATGACTTTCCTTCTCTGACCCTCAGTTCCATCTACTTACAGGTATAGTGTGATGTCCCAGTTTAGCCCAAACTGCACTCAGAGTCTGGACTGTGATGGAGCTAGTGGGCTAGTGTGTGCTCTGTGTATGAGTTAACACAGGAAAGTTTCCCCGGGAGAGATGAGAGCCGGAAGGAGGAAACACCAAGGATGCATACACCAGAGGGACTGATGTCTACTTGGAGAGTGGGTGTCTTAATCTGAATTCCCCTTGAAACAGACCCTGAAACAAGGATTCAACAACAAGCTGTTTATTAGGAAACACCAGCAGGAAAGTGAGGAGTGAGAAAGGGAAGGAAAGGTCAATAAAGAACAAACTGTCAGGGCACCCGGGTGGCTCAGTGGATTAAAGCCTCTGCCTTCGGCTCAGGTCATGATCCCAGGGTCCTGGGATCAAGCCCAGCATCGGGCTCTCTGCTTGGCAGGGAGCCTGCTTCCCTTCCTCTCTCTCTGCCTGCCTCTCTGCCTCCTTGTGATCTCTGTCTGTAAAATAAAAAAATAAAATCTTAAAAAAAAAAAAACAAACAAACTGTCAAACGAACTATCACAGTAGTTACTAGAGCTTAATTTCTTGGAGAAACTGTAGGAAACTGTGTAGAATATAAGCCTCAAAGTTACTGCATGTCAAGGGTGAGGAACTGGGATATATATACACCAACTCCCATTGGTCATTGGTTGAGGACTGCTGGGGAGGTGGGGGGAGCTCATTCCCTTCCCTACCACTCCTGTCAGTGTACTTGCAGTCTGCCTGATACAAAGGTTGAGTGACCTTCAGGCAAAAAAATGTATCTACATGAGCATCTGGGTGACTCAGTCGGTTAAACTGCTGCCTTTGGCTCAGCTCATAATCCCAGGGGTCCTGGGATTGAGCCCTGTATCAAGTCTCCCTCCCCTGCATTGGGCTCCCTGCTCAGGAGGGAGACTGCTCCTCTCTCTCCTTCTGCCCTCCCCTTGCTTGTGCTCACTCTCTTTCTCAGATTAAAAAAAAAAAAAAAAAGACAGAAGGCACATCTTTCAGAATGCCAAGTCCTGGGGCACCTGACTGGCTCATTTGGTGGAGGTGCAACTCTTAATCTCACAGTTGTGAGTTGGGGCCCCAAATTGGGTGTGCAGATTACTTAAAAAAAAAAAAAAAAAAAAAAAGCCAAGTCATTCTTTGTGTAAGGTTCTTACGTGTCTGTCTCAGACTTTGAGAATAAAAGGGAATCAGAGCCAATCACTTTCCCTCCCCCATGTAGACCTTCCAACTTAAGGTATTAGTGTCAGTATGTATTTATGTATGTATGTGTGGGATCGCATCATTGTGCATGTTTCTGTCTGTCCATGATGTGTGTATATTATGTGTATGTGTTCGTGTGTGCATGTCTGTGGACAAGAGTGTCAGTCTATGGGGATGGAGGAGTGGGGCTGCCTTGTTCTCCTTCGCAACTTTCATCAAGCCCAGAGGTCTCTTCTTTAAAGCTACCCTGTGATTTTGGATCTGAGAGAAATTACAGGGACAAATTATCCAGGCAGCTCTTCCTCTTGGAGCCAGTTGTATAGAGACTGGTGTGGTTCAATCATCAAATAGATGATTGATTGTCCAGCCAGGCAGAGCCAAGACCAGAGCCTAAAAAGCATATTTATGAACAAGAGCAGGGGAAGCAGGGACAGGAAGCAGAGAAAGTGGAAGGAGGTGAAGCAGATGTGGACAGCTCAAAAACTGAAGCCAAAAACAAACACACAAACAAAGGAGAAACAGGCTCATAAATACAGAGAACAAACTGGTGGCTGTCAGATGGAAGGGAGTTGGAAGTTGGGCAAAATGGATGAAGAGGAATGGGAGCTATGGGCTTCCAGTTATAGAATGAATAAGTCACAGAGATGAAAAGTACAGCATAGGAAATATAGTCAGTGATATTGCAATAGTGTTATATGGTGACAGATGGTAGCTACCCTTGTGGTGAGCAGAGTATAATGTACAGGGTCAAATCACTATGCTATACACCTGAAATTAATATCACATTTGTGTCAACTATACATGTTTTTCTACATATCAAAAAAAAAAAAAAACTGAAGCCAAGAACTGAATTGAGAAGCCCTTTTCTATAATATATAGGATCCAGATAATGATTTTCCAATCCTTTATCTTAGGAGGCTGAGATCAGCCAGGCAGAACTTTCTGGATGGTCCTGTTCGATGCCAGCCCAAGGTGAACAGGGCCAAGTTACAAAATAAACTCCTTGGTTGAAGGCAAAAACTCAGCGTGGCTTCCCTGGGATCCAGTATAACAGCCAGAGTATGACCAGATGCACACTGCACATACAGGAAATCCACTAGCCGCTTTGGCCATACAGGAAGCAATAGTCCTTGCGATAACAATGGCATATGCTTGCATAGGGACAAACAGTTTATGAGGCCCTTTAACTGTATGATCTCATTTGGGCCTCATTTGGGCCCTTGGGGGCAGTGTCATATCCATTGCACAGTTAAAGTGATGTAAGCTTAGAAGTTAAGTGATATTCCTGTGGTTGTATAACTGGTTAGTGACACAGCTAGGACTAGAATCCTATGTTTGTCTGTCTCCAAAACCAGAAAATTCTGTCTCTTCTAGTTCCTTTCCTAAACTGGTGTCCTCAATGCTCCCTTCCTATAGGCATGCAAGAGCTCCTGGAGGAGTGTCTGGTTGGCTCAATCAGTTAAGCATCTGCCTTTGGTTAAAATCATGATCTCAGGGTCCTGGAATCAAGTCCCTGCATCAGGCTCTCTGCTCAGCAAGAAGTCTGCTTCTCCTTCTCCCTCTGCCTGCCACTCCCATGGCTTGTGCCCACTCTCTCTCCCTCTTTCTTTCTTTCTCAAATAAATAAATAAAATATTTAAAAAACAAACCAAACCCAAAAAAAGGGTTCCTGAAAAAATAAGGATCTACCTCATTGGACCCTATAAAGCCCAAGAACTTAATTTTCCTCAAATAGATTGGGTCCTCAGCACAGCCACATAATGCTCTTCCCGACAATTCATCCAGGGATCCTTGTATGAGCTGGGATAGAGGGAACCCAGGAGCAGAATATCTCAGGAGGTGTCCAGATGTATTAGAAACCTTGCCCAATGTAATGCACCTGGGCTTGTTCAGCTCAGACAGAGAGAAGGAAGACAGAAACCCCTCTAGGACTCTTCCATCAGAATCAGGATGCAGGCGCTCCTGGGTGGCTCAGTTGGTTAAGTGTCTGTCTTCAGCTCAGGTCATGACTTCGGGGCGCTGGGATCGAGCCCCGAGCATCAGACTCCCTCCTAAACGGGGAGCCTGCTTCTTCCTCTCTCCTCTGCTCGTGCTCTCCCTCACTATTACTCTCTCCCTCTTACAAATAAATAAATAAGATCTTTTTAAAAAATCAGGGTGCAAGTACCTCTTGGGCTATGTTGAAGTGAGGGAGAAGAATTGAGGAGAAGTGAGGAGGGTGGAGGAGGAGTTGATCCTGGACTTGACTGATGAAATATACTTATGACAGATTTGCCTATTCCGGAGATTTCATGTAATACGTGGTCTTTTGTGACTGGTTTCTCTCACTGAGCATAATTTTTTCAAGGGTCATCCATGTTGTGGCACATATCAGTACTTCATTCTTTTTTATAGTTAAGTAATATTCTATCGAATAGAGATATCACATTTTGTTTATTTGTGCATTAGTTGGTAGACATTTGTGTTGTTTTCTCTCTGTGGCTATTATGAATAATGTCACTGTGAACCATCATATACAAGTTTTGTGCAGACATATATTTTCTTTTTTTTTTTTTTTTTTTTTTTTTTTTTTTTTTTTTTAAAGATTTTATTTATTTATTTGACAGAGAGAGATCACAAGTAGGCAGAGAGACAGGCAGAGAGAGAGAGAGGAGGAAGCAGGCTTCCTGCTGAGCAGAGAGCCTGATGCGGGACTCGATCCCAGGACCCTGAGATCATGACCTGAGCCGAAGGCAGCGGCTTAACCCACTGAGCCACCCAGGCGCCCCCAGACATATATTTTCATTTCTTCTGGAGCAAAATTGTTTGATTATATGGTAACTGTTTTTAACATTTCATTTATTTATTTATTTATTTAAAGATTTTATTTGTTTATTTGACAGATAGAGATCACAAGTAGACAGAAAGGCAGGCAGAGAGAGAGAGAGAGAGAGGGGGAAGCAGGCTCCCTGCTGAGCAGAGAGCCCGATGTGGGACTCGATCGCAGGACCCTGAGATCATGACCTGAGCGGAAGGCAGCAGCTTAACCCACTGAGCCACCCAGGCGCCCCGTTTTTAACATTTTTTAAAAATTTACCCTTTACTTTTTTAAAGTAAACTCTAGGCCCAACATGGGATTTGAACTCAGGACCCTAAGATCCAAAGATTCATGTGCTCTACCAACTGAGCAAGCCAGGCACCCCCAGGCACCCCTGCTTTTAATGTTTTGATGAACTGCAGAACAGTGGCTGTTCTAATTGAAGGTTCTAATGAAGGTTCTAATTTTTCTACATCTCCACCAACACTTGCTATTGTCTATCTTTTTTGTTTCAGTCACCCTATGGATGTGAAATGATATCTCATTGTGGGTTTTTTTTGTTTTTTAAAGTTTATTTATTTCAGTAATATCTGCACCCAATGCGGGGCTTAAACTCCCAACCCTGAGATCAAGAGTCACATGTTCTACCAACTGAGCCAGCCAGGTGTCCCACCATTGTGCTTTTGATTTTCATTTCCTTAATGATTTTTCATGTGCTATTCGCCATTTGTATACCTTCTATGAGGAAATGTCTATTCATACATATGTTTTGCCCATGTTTTTAATCCTTTCACATTTTTAAACTGGATTATTTGTCTATTATTGAGTTGTAAGGGTTTTTTATACATTCCAGATACAGTCAGAAGATGTATCCTAAGGATACAAAAATTTTGAAAAAGTCTTCAATGTTATTCAATAATCTTCTTATTGTTGTTATTATTGTTATTGTTGTTGTTGTTGTTGTTGTTGTTAAGAGCGGGAAGCGTGGAAGGAGAAAGGGAAGGGGAGAGAGAGAATACCAAGCAGTCTCTCTGCTGGGTGCAAACCCCAGTGAGGGGAAGCTCTATCTCACAACCTGATCATGACCTGAGCCAAAATCCAGAGCTGGACACTCAACTGACTGAACTACCCAGGTGCCCCAATAATGTTACTATTGTTAGTAGTAATATTGGTAATGTAGTTTGAATTTAATGATGTGTATTATATGGCAAAACTATGGAAAGAGCCCAGAAGTCCATCAACAGATGAATCGATAAAGATGTGGTATATATACACAAAGGAATACTACTCAGCCATCAAAAAAATGAAATCTTGCCATTTGCAATGATGTGGATGGATCTAGAGGGTATTATGCTGAGCAAAATAAGTCAATCAGGGAAAAACAATTATCATATGATCTCATTCATATGTGGAATTTAGGAAACAAAACAGAGGATCATAGGGAAAGAGAGGGAAAAATAAAACAAGATGGAATCAGAGAGGGAGATAAACCATAAGATAGACTCTAATCATAGGAAGAAAACAGGGTTGCTGGAAGGGAGGGGGTCAGGGGATGGGGTAACTGGGTGATAGACTTTAAGGAGGGCACAGGATGTAATGAGCACTGGGTATTATATAAGACTGATGAATCACTGAACTCTACATTGGAAACTAAAAATATATTATATGCTAATTAATTGAATTTAAATAAAAAACAAGTGAAAAAAATGATGTAGTTGTAGGATAAAGCAAATGAGTAAATTTTATCAGTATTAAAAACCAGGATTTGCAGTAAACGAGAAGGGAGATACAATATAAAATTTAAAAATAAAGAAAAAATCCTATAATGTTCATTTTGAGTTGGAAATTATTATGGATTCAGTTTTGTCTTCTGAAAGCACCTAGAGGCTAATTTGTAATAGATTATATGGATGGTCTATACTATATTCCCTTCTGCCTGCCCTGAGTTCAGCTGAAGCTACAGTAAATAGTTCCAGTCATGCTTATGCATTCAAACCTCTGAAAGAAGTGCTGGAATTTAACAATATCAACAGTCCTTCAAACAGTAAGGATGGAAGTTAGTGGATAAATATCCCAGCATTTTTGTCCCTGTGTTGGATAGTTCTGGGGCATATTTTAGGCTGTTTCTCGAAGGATTCCCAGCAGGATTGAGCTCAATTTGCTCACAACAGTAATGTTTTCATTAATACACCCTTTATGGTTTTTTTTTTTTCCCCTTTCCTGCTTCATTTTACCACTTCCTGATTTATACTTACTGGTATCACCTTCCAAAGAAAATACTTGCATTCAAATCCTTGTCTCAGGGTTTGCTTTCAGGGGAATCCAATGAGGACAAACTCCAATAGTAATCGGTATACCTAGCACTGACATTGTGATCTTTAATTATTATCTTTCATTAAAATGAGCCACAATTTCTATCTTTTTAAAAGATTTCACTTATTTATTCGAGAGAGAGAGAGATAGAGAGCACACGAGCAGGGAGGAAGGGTAGAGGGAGAAGGAGACTTCCCACCAAGCTGGGAACACAATATAGGACTGGATCCCAGGTCTCTGGGTTCATGACCTGAGCTGAAGGCAGATGCTTAACTGATTGAGCTTCCCAGACACCCTGAGCCACTATTTCTTAAAGAAATAGCTTATGAGAGGTATGGGGCAGGGAAAGTATAAGGTAAACCTGGGTTATCTTGTTGTGCCAGAAAACAAGGAATCTCTCAAAGTCTAATGGAAACATATCATAAGCACAAGGAAGCAGATTGAAGGAATTCTCATTGGCCAAATTTGGGATAACTTTAGAATCAAAAAGAATAATGGCTGTGGTTTTAAAATACTGAATACATAATAATTAGCAAGTCCATAGCACTGTTTAGAGACAGAAAAAGAGACGGAATTAACTGAAAATATTTTTTTTTTTTTTTTTTTTTTTTTTTTACAGAGATAGACATAGCAAGAGAGGTAACGCAAGCAGGGGTAGTGGGAGAGGGAGAACAGACTTTCTGCAGAGCAGGGAGCCAGATGCAGGGCTAGATCTGTAGATCCTGGGATCATGACCTGAGCCAAAGACAGACGTTTAACAACTGAGCCAACCAGGCTCCAATCCACACTATTCTGAAAATTAGCAACTATAAGAGATTAAGCACTCACCTTACCTTTTCTTTTTTTCCTCACCTTAACTTTTTTTTTTTTTAAAGATTTTATTTATTTATTGGACAGATGGAGATCACATGTAGGCAGAGATACAGGCAGAGAGAGAGGAGGAAGCAGGCTCCCCGCTGGGCAGAGAGCCTGATGTGGGGCTCGATCCCAGGACCCTGGGATCATAACCTGAGCCAAAGGCAGAGGCTTTAACCCACTGAGCCACCCAGGTGCCCCTCTCACCTTACCTTTTAAGCAGGTAAGGAAAGTTTCTCTTTATGGGAAATCAGGTATTAAATGCAAAAGGAATAATTGAATATAGAAATTGCCATTTTTCTACTCCCTATAAAATACTTGTTGAAGGCGAGAAAACCCAGGGGATGCTGAAATCACGAGTTAAAGCCTTTGGGGGACAAAATATTTGCACCATGCCAAACCATTACCAACAGATTATTTTGCTGCTAATTGCAAAAGAAAAATGTATCCTTACAACTTAGAGATCTGGGGGTCATTAACCAAGTGATCAAATCTAGCATCACTATTAATTAAACAACCTAACATTATGGGCATCATATTGTTATACAGTATAAAGGACCCAGTAAAACCTACTAAATATTCTAATCTCAATATTTAATTGAGTTTAAGCAAACTTTTAGTCCTAACTTCTAGTTACAGAAAAATAAGGGACAGATCAAGGTAAATTACACTTGTAGGAAACAACTTTGTCTCCTCAACTCAGTAAAACTGCTGCACTGTGTGTTCTCCTTCCTTGAACTGCCGCAGGAAATTCTCTCCATGCAGTAAGCTGGGGTAATTATAGGGCTCACTTCATCTGATTCCCTTCTCTCAAGAATCACTCTCTTGTTCTACCTGTTTTTCAATATCTGAAAAATATTCTTCTAAATATTTTGTCCAAATTATTACCTGTTTTATGCTTGAGTGTAAATTATGGTTGGAAGTGAAAGTTTAGGAGGAGGTACTTTGAGAGGACGTAAATATCCTGTTCTCTGACATCTTTTTACTCAATAGTTTCAGCATCCATTAACTATTTTTATTTATATCAGTTATTGTTGTGATTGTTGAAAATAGTGACTACCTATCATTCTTCTACATTTATTAGTTGATCTGTTACCAGAAACAAAAGCTTTCTCTTTTACCTCCTTCACTCTTTATTTAGTTACTTAGTTCAAGCGGTGGATAGACTCTGAGGTGGTTCCCATGATCCCTGGTGTTCTCTGCCTTATGTGGTACCTTCCTTTTAAATGTGAATGGGACCAGTAACTTGTTTCTAACCAATAGAATATGGCAAAGGTGACTGTATTTGTACGTAATTATCTGTTTGTGATTATATTGCATAAGATTGTAACTGTTTCACTAGGAGACTATCTCTAATTGCTAGATTGGAAGGAATAAGCTGTCATGTTGTGAGCTGCCGTGTTGTGAACCCACGACCCTCAGCTCATGACCTGAGCCAAAATCAAGAGTCAGTCTCTCAACCAACTAAGCCACCCAGCATAGTATTATTTTTAAAAGCTCTTCAGGTTATTCTAATGGGCAACCAGGGCTGAGAACTATTGCCTTTGAAACAGGCAATTGTCTGAAAAGTACTTTGTGAAAAAAGACCTATTTGAAAAAAAGTCCTGTGAGGGGTGTGATTCTCTGGCTAAACCCAACTCCTAGAAGCCCTGAAACTGACCCGTAGAGGAAATATAATCCAGATCACAAGAGGTCTAGCCAGATTTGTCTCTCTTTTCTTAGCCAAAATAAAATCATGGGCATTAAATAGACGTCAAAACCAACATATGTTTTAGATGCAGAGTGGTCCTCAAACAAGATTCAAGGTTAAATTTTGAGGGAAGTAAGGAGAGGGTGGAGTGTGAACTTTGAGGTCAGTTCTCTTCCCATGTGTAAAGAAGCTACTTTACTTGTTCTTTGATATTCTGTTGATCTGCTTACCAAATTAGAATATACAATGGCTGTGGAATTATTGAGCACTTCTGGGCTGTGCACCAAAAAGAATCATATACTTTCCTTGCATGACCCTCTCCTGAAGGAACCACTATATTTTCTGTCTTCTCTGCATTCCAGAGTTATGTATTTCTTTGGTTAATATGAGAAATTCTGTTTGTCTCTGCCTCTGGTAATTCTACAGCACATGTTCTGCTCAAACCTTAAAGCAGGTTCTCTTATCAACCATTTTTCTTCCCTAATCCTCATTTCCAACCACACTATTATTTCTCAGGAGAAATGGAAAAAATAAAAAGAGAGAAAAGAAAAATACAAATAGTATTAAACTTCTGATTAATAAATTTACTCTACTTCATTGTGAAGTAGTTTACTAAGTTGGAAAGTCTCCATTCTCTAGTCTTAACATAACTTTCTAAGGAAAATAATGGTATTAGCCAAACTAATTCTAATGGGCAACCAGGGCTGCTGAGAATCTTTTCAGAATAACTCAGAATCTTTTTAAAATAATGTATACTCTAGGGCACCTGCATGGCTCAGATGGTTAAGTGTCTGCCTTCGGCTCAGGTCATAATCCCAGGGTCCTGGGATCAAGCCCCACATGGGGCTCCCTGCTCCACGGGAAGCCTGCATCTCCCTCTCCCATGCCCCCTGTTTGTGTTCCCTCTCTCGCTGTGTCTCCCTCTGTCATATCAATAAATAAAATCTTTAAAAAAAAAAAAGTATACTCTAACCCAGTAGCAATTAGCTCCCTCTGGTGTCCAAATTTTAGTCTCTAAATACGATTTCCCATTAAAAAGGACCTAGAGATAGATCTTTGGATAAATGGCCAGTTTCAGGCCAGGGACAAGAAACTTTAAGATGAGCCTAAAATATCTTGTGCCTGAAAGCAAAGAACTTATCAAAGACTACTGGTGGTATGTCAAAATGATACAGGAGCCAACAAGAAAGGGATTCCTACTTACCAAAAATGGGAAAAACTGAATATTAATGAAAATAATGACTGCAAGGAATTGAACCAAATAAAATAAATAAATATCTATTATTTCATAATGACACTAACATTTATTCTTTGGTCACCTTTGGTAGTTTTTAGGTCCCTGAATCATTACTCTGAAAAATTGATAAGTAATAGTAAGCATCCAACTCTATCCTGTCTTTACTATATAGACTATACTTTGAGTATGATGTGGGAAATTTCTTTATAGAAGTATCATTGCTAGTAAATGAGTGATAAAGTAGTGACAGAATTTAAAAGCCAATGTTTTGCCACCTCTAAAGAAATGATGGATTTGGCAATTATCTAGGCAACATTACACATATAAGATTATCTAATCATTACCACAACTCTAAGAGAAAGGCTCTCTATTCCTATTTACCAATAAAGTTAAATAGTTTGCCCAAAGACAAATTGCCCCAAACCTAGGCACACTGACTCTGATTTGTACTCTTAAATATTTCATGGTATTTCTTCTTGAACGTAATTGGAAACTACTGAAGGAATATAAGCAAGGGTGGAAGATATATCTTCCCATGTGTAGGAAGATATAATCTCACATGTGATATAATCCCATGTCTGATTTGCAGGTGAAGATGAATTGGAGCAGGAATAAACTTGAAGCTGAAAGAGTGAAGTGTTATTTATTCATTCGTTCATTTAATGAATATTTTTTTAAAAGATTTTATTTATTTATTTGACAGAGAGAAATCACAAGTAAGCAGAGAGGCAGGCAGAGAGAGAGAGGAGGAAGCAGGCTCCCTGCTGAGCAGAGAGCCCGATGTGGGACTCGATCCCAGGACCCTGAGATCATGACCTGAGCCGAAGGCAGCGGCTTAACCACTGAGCCACTCAGGCGCCCTAATGAATATTTTTTAAAAATTTTATTTGTTTATGAAAGAGAGAGAGAGAGAGCATGAGCAGGGCTTAGGGTCAGAGTTAGAAGGAGACTTCCAACCAAGCAGGGAGCCTGATGCAGCTCTCAATCCCAGGTCCTGGGATCATGACCTGAGCAGAAGGCAGATGCTTAACTGACTGAGCCACCCAGGCGCCCCTCACTTTATAAATATTGAACAAATCCCATGTGCCAACCACTGTCCTAGATACTGAAAATATAGGAATACAAAATAGAGAAAAATAGGGGCACCCAATCTTACAACTCCCTTGCTCAGTTGCTCCCTCAGTCTGTCCATCCTGGTCTCAAGGTTAGCCAGAGACACAATGTTTACAACCAATATACAAGGAAAAGGTGAGAAATCAGGGCATGAGAGAAGAGTGCCTAGGCTAGATAAAAAAAAACAAAAACAAAACAAAACAAAACTGGCCCTGGAGTCCCTCCATTTTCTGCTCAACAATCAGATCTCTGAAACACACGTAGTTCTTTAAGAACTCAAATAACTGAACTCAGACAGTTTAACTGGGTGGGTTGTTTTTGTTTTTGTTTTGTTTTAAATCCAGGTAGTTAATCTTAGTTTCAGGTGTACAATATAGTGATTCAACAGTTCCATACATCACTGTGTGGCTCATCACAACAAGCGCACTCCTTAATCCCCATCCCCTATTCAATCCTTCCTCTTGTCTGCCTCCCCTCTGGTGAACTTCTGTTTGTTCTCTATAGTTAAGCGTCTGTTTTCTGATTTGTCCCTTTTTTTTCCTTTGCTCGTTTGTTTCATTTCTTAAATTCCATATATAAGTGCAATCATATGGTATTGTCTTTCTCTGACTTATTTCATTTAGCATTATACACTCTAGATTCATCCATGCTGTTGCAAATGGCAAGATTTCATTTTTTATAGCTAAATAATATTCATATATATATATATATATACCACATCTTCTTTATCCATTCATCTATGGATAGACACTTGGGTTGCTTCCATAATTTGGCTATTGTAAATAATGCTGCAATAAACATAGGGGTGCATATATATCTTTTCATATTAATGTTTTTAATTCTTTGGTAATTCAGGTTTTTATAAGCAGAAATGTGTGAAAGCCATTTGTCTTTTGTCATTCAGAAAACAAAACTTATTATATACATTATACAGTATAGCTATTTTACCCAGAAAGAAAGTCAAAGTCCTTCCTGTATACAAGACACTAGGTGATATTGCTCTTAGCTACCTGTTTACTTTCATATCCTAAGACTCTTCTTCCCCTTGCTAATATTCCTCCAGTAACAATGGATTCCTTATTATTTCTTAAATATCCTAAAGCATACTCTCACTATAGGACCTTTGCATTTACTTTTCTTTTCTTTATTTTTATTAACTAAACTCTATTCCCAATGTGGAACTTGAACTCATGACCCTGAGATCAAGAGTTGCATGCTCTACTGATTGAGCCAGCCAGGTGCCCCTGAATTTATTTTTCTTTTCTTTTCTCTTCTTTCTTTCTTTTTTTAGAGAGAGAGACCACATATGAGCAGAGGCAGGAAGGGGCAAGTGAAGAGGGAGAGAATCTTAAGCAGGTTCCATGCCCAGTGCAGAGCCCAGTGGGGGGTTTGATCTCATAACCCTGAGACCATGACCTGGGTTGAAATCAAGAGTCGGATGCTTAACCGACTAAGCCACACAGGCACCCCTGCATTTACTTTTCTGTCTAGAATTCTCCTTTACATGGCTCTCTCCATTCAGTCCTCTGATCAAGTGTCATCTTCTTAGAAAGGCTTTCTTTGACGACGTTGTCTAGAATAGTACCCCTTCCCTAATATGTCACTTTATCTCTTTATCTTTCTTTATCCTCTTCATAACACTTATCGTCTCCCGATACATATTTATTCACTTATTGTTGATTTCTGCCTTCTTATTTAGAATGTAATCCCATAAGAATAGGAACCCTCTCCTTTTTTTTTTTATAAAGGTTTTATTTATATATTTGACACAGAGAGAGATACAGCGAGAAAGGGAACACAAACAGGGGGAGTGGGAGAGAGAGAAGCAGCCTTCCCAAGGAGCAGGGAGCCTGATGCAGGGCTTGATCCTAGGACCCTAGGATCATGACCTGAGCCTAAGGCAGACGCTTAACGACTGAGCCACCCAGGTGCCCCTGGAACATTTTTTGTTCACTACTGTATCACTGCAACTTAAAGTGTTTGCTATATTGTTAGCCCTCATTAAGTACTGGTTGAATAAATGGATAAATGAAGCTCACTCTCATGTCTGCTTTCCCTTTTTCCTTTAGTCCCTCTCTGTAAAAACAGGGGAAAAAAAGTTAGCAAGAATCTCAGTAAGCAGTAGACCTCCGCCACAGACTTTTCTGGGACATACTCTACTGAACAACTTTGCTGGGGCTTTTAAGAATGACTCTTTCAGTTCATTCAACCACTGTCATAAAATCCTCAAGGACCTTGACCTATTTTTTCTTTTCATTCTATCTGTGTGGCAAAACCTTAATCCTGGATCAATCAAAATGGTTGCTTTTCTGTATCTAGGCAGGCAGCAAAGCACTAATGAAGGAAAATCATTCAACTGGGTAAATCCATGCCACTATAAATTCAAGGTTACTTATTTCAAGCAGTGAAAACGAGATAAATAAGAAAAATAATAGCTAAATGTTTATTCCTAAAAATGATATAAAATTCTTTATATGCATGAATGCGTTTAATACTTATAAACCACCATAAAGTAAATATTCATTGCATTTTATTGTTGAAGAAAAGGAAATGTAAATAACTAGCCAAAAGTAACACAGCTAGTAAAGGACAGAGTCTTTTTTTTTTTTTTTTAAGATTTTATTTATTTATTTGACAGAGAGAGAGATCACAAGCAGGCAGAGAGGCAGGCAGAGTGAGAGGGGAAGCAGGCTCCCTGCTGAGCAGAGAGCCCGATGCAGGACTCGATCCCAGGACCCTGAGATCGTGACCCGAGCTAAAGGCAGAGGCCCAACCCACTGAGCCACCCAGGCACCCAAGGACGGAGTCTTAATTTTCAACTCAGGCATTGTGATTCTAGCACTTAAGCTTTTAACCCTTACTGCCAGAAAATTTCATTATGTTTCCCTAAACAACTCTGTCTCTACCACCAACTATAACCAACAGGGCTTTTTGGTTGCCCAGCTTCCAGAAGGATACTATTCATGTTTATAAGCAATACTGAGAGGGAAATTTATAACCTTAAACTTAGATTCTAAAAGAAAATAGACTGAAAATCAGGAACTAAGCAACTCAAAAACTTAAACTAAAAATAAGAAAACAGTAATTTCAATGAAAACTAAAATAAGTAAATAATCAACATAAAAGCAGAAATTAATGAAGTAGGAAACAAAGATATAATTGAGAGGATCAGCAAAGCCAAAATTAGTTCTTTGAAAAGAAGATGATTGAGAAATCTATAGTAAGACTGATGAAGATAAAAGGGAAAATGCCATTAATAAATATTAGGAATTAAAAAGGAGGGGTACCTGGGTGGCTTAATGGTTAAGCATCTAACTTGCTCTCTAGCTCCAGTGTTGATCTCACAGTTGTGAGTTCAAGCCCTGTGTTGGACTCCAAGCCAGGTGTGGAGCCTACTTAAAGAAAAAAAAAGAATTAAAAAGAAGCTATAACTATAGATACAACAGAGATTAAAATTTCAGAATATTATTAATGATAGTACTTTTTATTGTGTGCTAATGAATTTGAAAATTTTATTAAAAAGAAAAATTTCTAGAAAAATATAAATTAGCAAACCGGACTCAAGAATAAAGAGAAAACATGATAGTTTCACTAAGAAGATTGAATCAACATATAGAAATTCTTGCACAAAGAAAACAATGGAACCACATAATTTTATAGGCAAGTTCAACCTCTTCCAATCTTACCCAATTTCAATCTTACTTAAACTCATGCAGAGAAAGAAAAGGAAAAAAGGAAACACTCTTAAATCTGAGTTAGAAGGTTAGTTAGTATCATGTTGATACTCAAATCAGAACAGAATAGTGTAATAAAGAAAAAGTAAAGGTCAGCCTCACTTATAAATACAAATGCGCATATTCTTTTTTTTAATTATTTCTTTTAGGGCGTGAGGAGCAGAGGGAGAGGGAGAGAGAGAATCTGAAGCAGGCTCCATGCCTAGTGCAGAGCCACATGCAGGGCTCAGTCTCACAACCCTGAGATCATGACCCGAGCCAAAATCAAGAGTCGGACATTTAACTGAGCCACCGAGGCACTCCACAAACCTATATTTTTTTAATTAATAAGGGACTTACGCTTGTTGTCTATAAAATTAGTGTACAGGCATGAATTTAGTTTCTTTACCCAACAAACATAAAGTGTAATTCTTAAAAAGATATAATGTATGGTAACACAAAGATAAAAGTACTTAGGAACAAATTTAATAAGAGATATATAAGACCCTTATGGATAAAGTTATAAAACTTCTAAAATTTCTGAAATTTAAGGAAGTCTGACTGGTTCAAGCGAAGAGCATGCAACTCCTGATTTCAGGGTTGTGATTTCAAGCCCCACAATGGGTGTAGAGATTACATAAATAAAAACTTAAAAATATAAAAAAATATAAAATTTAATTTTGTTAATGGATAAGAATACTCAATGTTATAAAGATGTTAATTCTCTCCAAATTGTCCTACAGAGTTACTGAAATTCTAATAGAACCCCCACCTTGCATATATGTGTGTGTACAACTTGACAAGGTTGTTCTAAAATCCATGTAGAAGAACCAAGAGTCCCAGGAACAGCCAAGACACTGCTGAAGAACAACACAGTGGAACCTTGTCCTACCAGACTTATTACAAAACTATAGTAATTAAAACAGTAGGGCATGGGTGAATAGACCAAGAAATTGAACAGAGAATTGATCCCAGGCCTAAAGGAAATGTAAAAAGAGAGATCTGGCATTTCAGATTCGTGGGGAAATATGAACTATTCAATAAGTACTGTTGTGATAACTGCTTATGCATATTAACAAAAAAAGAAATTGAACACCTATCTTAATCTACTTGGAAAAATTGTTTCCTGGAGTGCCTGGGTGGCTCAGTCCATCAAGTGCCTGCTTTTGGCTCAGGTCATGATCTCAGGGTCCTGGGATCGAGGCCCGCACTGGGCTCTCTGCTTAGCAGGGAGTCTGGTTCTCTCTCACTCTCTCTTTCAAATAAATAAATAAGATCTTTAAAAAAATCGATTCCTGGGGCGCCTGGGTGGCTCAGTGGGTTAAGCCGCTGCCTTCAGCTCGGGTCATGATCTCAGGGTCCTGGGATCAAGTCCCTTGTCGGGCTCTCTGCTCAGCAGGGAGCCTGCTTCCCTCTCTCTCTCTCTCTCTGCCTGCCTCTCCGTCTACTTGTGATTTCTCTCTGTCAAATAAATAAATAGAATCTTTAAAAAAAATTTAAAAAGAATCAATTCCTAGTGACTTAAATGTGAAACATAAAATTATAACACTTTTTTTTTATTTTTCAGAAAAGTTTTAAATTTTTTTAAAGATTTTATTTATTTATTTGACACAGAGAGAGATCACAAGTAGGCAGAGAGGCAGGCAGAGAGAGAGAGTGGGAAGCAGGCTCCCCGCCAAGCAGAGAGCCTGATGTGGGACTCAATCCCAAGACCCTGAGATCATGACCTGAGCCGACGGCAGCGGCCCAACCCACTGAGCCACCCAGGCACCCCAAAAGCACATATCTTAATTTAAAAATATTTTATTGCTAAAAAATGCCAATCATCATCTGAACATTTAATTAATCATAATCACTGACAATAGATCTCCATAACAAATATAATAATAACATGAAAATTTTGAGATATCCCCCAAATATCCCTAAAATGTGACACAGAGACACAAAGTGAGCAAATGCTTTTGGAAAAATGGTGCCAAGAGAATTGCTTGATAAGGGTTGCCACAGACTTTCAATTTGTAAAAAACGCAGTACCTGTGAAGCACAGTAAAGTGAATAGCAATAAAATGATTGCACCTATAATAAAAAAAAAAAAACCCTCCTAAAAATCAATTTTAAAAAAAGCTTAACTAGAAAAAATGGACAAAAGACATAAATAGCTATTTCATGGGAAAAGAAACTCAGTTGGCTATGTATTAGCCTGCTTAGACTAATACATAATAACAAGCTCTCACAAGGCTTCTCTCTTGGTTTACAGTTAGCTACCACCTCTGGGTGCTCACTTGACCTCTTCTTCGCGTGCACAGTGAGTTCGTGGGTTTAAGGGGAGAAAGAGGGCTGGAAAGAGAAAGGGAGAGAGGAAGGAAACAAGTTTTCTGGTATTTCTTTTTATAAAATCACTAATCCCATCATGGGGGACCCATTCCCCTGAACTCATCTTACCCTAATTACCTCCCAAAGTCCTCATCTCCAAACACCATCACATTCTTTTTTTTTTTTTAAAGATTTTATTTATTTATTTGACAGAGAGAGATCACAAGTAGGCAGTGAGGCAGAGGAGGAAGCAGGCTCCCTGCTGAGCAGAGAGCCCGATGCGGGACTTGATCCCGGGAACTTGAGATCATGTCCTGAGCCGAAGGCAGCAGCTTAACCCACTGAGCCACCCAGGTGCCCACACCATCACATTCTAAGTTAGAACTTCAACATGAATTTGGGGGGGCGGGGCACAGACACAATTTAGTCTGTAGCATCTTATAAACATCATTTTAATGCCTGATCTCATAAGTGATCACGTAATATAAATTACAACAAAATGAAATATTTTACACTCACCAGGTTATACAAAATTTAAGCATCTAATGATATTAAGGGTTGGCACGGCTGTGGAGGAAAGGACCTCATTCACTACTGGTGGGAATGTAAATAGATTGGAGTTTTGAAAAGAGGTATTTTCTAGTGCAATTGAAGATGTACGTGCCATATATTCCAGCAGTTCTGCTCCCATGTATATACACTGGTTTCCTTTTTTTAAAGGTTTTATCTATTTATTTGACAGAGATTGCAAGTAGGTGAGAGGCAGGCAGAGAGAGAGAGGGGGAAGCAGGATCCCTGCTGAGCATAGAGCTGGATGTGGGCTCTATGTGGGACTCTATTCTGGGACCCTGGGATCATGACCTGAGCAGAAGGCAGAGGATTTAACCCACTGAGCCACCCAGGCGCCCCTACACTGGTTTTCAAATTTGCTGGGTGCAATCCAATAATAAATTGGGAAATTAATTTTAGTGGTGCTGAAGTATAATTTTCCAAAAGGTAAAATTATGGCTGTCATAAAAATATAAAATTAACACATGTCAAAAATATTATTTATATTAATTAATGAGAGCCAACAGAATGTTACAGAAATGCTGTATGAATTGCTAAGAACCAGGAATGTTGAATTTGCTAGGAGAAAAAATGGTTTAATATGCCATCGATTAATATAACTTAATGTTTTTGTGTTATCTTTTCTATAGAGTGGACAAGATTTTAAATGCCCATTTTCTTGCAAAATAGTTTGGTCAAATAGAAAGTCAGAGATCCCGATGGACTCAAATCCTTCCAAAGTCTGCTAGGCAATGCCCAGCCTTACAGTAAAAGCGCACCCAGATAATCGCTTTTGCTCATTTCCAAGTCCTGGATAATAATTTTTTCAGACAATGGGTCTCTTTTAACACTTCTCGGTAATGAATCGAAAAGAAGAAATAGAAATTCAGTGAATTGCTGGCAGTAAGTATATGGTTCTGTGAAATTTTTGTTTCAGATATATACATCTATAGACATATGTGTTATTACTGGGTTTGAAGTAGCATGTTTTTGTTCACTGTCGGCCGGGGTCAAAATGTTTGAAAATCATGAACGTGACATATTACGAGGTTCAACAGTGAAAAGAACTAGATGTTTGGAGTTCTCCCTTTCCTCAAAGTAGGCATCCATTCAAATGCCAGGCTTAGGCAACCCTAGAAAATGATTTGAGTGAATGGTAAAGAATAAAGAGATTGGAACGCCTAGGTGGATCAGGTTAAGTCCCTGTCTTCCGCTCAGGTCTTGATCCTAGGCTCCTGGAATCGAGTCCCGCATCCCGCTACTTGCTCAGCGGGGAGCTTCTCTTTCCACCTCTGCCTGCCACTCTGCCTGCTTGTGTGCATGCACTCTCTCTCTGATAAATAAATAAGATTTTTTAAAATAAGAGAAGATAGAAATATCGAATCATGTTGTACACATGAAGCTAAAGTTACACGTCAAGTAACATCTCAAGTTAAAAAAATATATATATATATAAATATATATATATATATAAATATATATATATATATGCGCAGCGCCGGGGATTCATCTCTGTCTTTCCTCAACACTAAAGTTCGGGGCATCTGGGCGGCTCAATCGGTTAGGCCTCTGCCTTCCGCTTGGGTCGTGCTCTCCTGGTCCTGGAATCGAGCCCCCTGTGGCGGGGTGGTGGTGGGGGGTGGTGGTGGGGTGTGTGTGTATGTGTGTGTGTGTGTCTGCCTACTTGTGATCTCTCTCTCTGTGTCAAATAAATAAAATCTAAAACAAACAAACAAACACTAAAGTTCGCTGGCTATCTGGGACGCCACAGGAATGGAGAGAACGTAGGTTGAGGGGAACGGTCGAGCAGGCCAGCCCCAAAAGGCAAGAGCTTGGACTCGTGGCTGTGCAGATCGCCTGCGGCGAATCCAACACCATCCGCGGGTCACAGCCGTCCGGCTCGGGGTGTCGCCTCTACCCGCCAGCGGAAGAACACTGCGCACGCGCAATCCGACTAGGACCAGCGCCACGCTAGAGGCACTTGTCAACAGGCCCGGCCTCACCTCCAGCCCTCCGTCGGCCACAGTCTCCTCCGCCTCGTCCGCCCAACCGGGCTCCCCCCGCCCTCTCGGCGCCGGCGCTGGTAGCGACTGCGCGCGCAGGGCCTTAGCGGGCGCCGGCGGGAAGGGGAAGCGGCGGGTAAGAAGGGCCTGCGTCCGGGTGCGACTGTGACGGGGTTGGGAATGACCTCTTCACTCTTACGGCTCTTGGGACCCCTGAGGAGAGGAGCCTCTTGAACCGTTTGCTCTGGCCGCTCAGGCGTGCCTCTGATAGTCCAGAGTTTTCGCCCTCACCTTTCGTTTGGTCTGGTCTGGTCGGCTCCTGCCTCTCCTTTCCCCGCCCCCACCAGGGATTCCGAAGGCTGAGCCCCCAGCCTGTCAACTATCCCCGGACCAGTGGGAGATGCCTTCTCCGCCATTTGGGTGGCGCCGAATATTTATCGGCTTGTAGTGTCGTAGCAGTTTAGGGGTAACTCTCCAGGTCCCCGACTCAGGCACAAAGAACCTCGGTTTCTTGACGCTTGTTTTTTCTGCCACCCTTTGCTGAAACAGCTTCCCGATGCTCTGAAGAGTAAAGTCAAACATAGGTCCTCTTTAATTCTTCTGGGCATCTCCACCATTTCCTGATAATCTCTCCCTTTCAAGTTTGGGTCTCTTGAGGCACGTCCCTCACATCCATATGCAGTGTCCCGGAGTTATGCTCTTTCATTTTGGAAACACGGTCACACATGTGTCGCCTTTTGCAATGAAGTTCTTCACTGGTAGTGGGATAGTGTCAACAACTGCTAAGAAGCAGGTAACACGTTAGCATTTTTGCTGTCTGCTACCGGAGTGGATGGGTATTGACTGAACTCAGCAGGAGGCAGCATTTTAGCTCAGTGGCTGTGCTTGATGCCTTGAAGTTGGGGGCAGAGGAGGTACCTTGTAATCAAGCCGCTGGGGTCCAAAATCTGCTGACGGGAAGAAATCTGAAACAAAAAAAGCCTAACAGCCATGTGATGTTTGATAATATTCTGCAGGTCAAATTTCAGTATAGAGACAAATGCCCTGTTTGCTTTTATATGCCAGTTAAATGTAGTATGTTGACATTATGTAAATGCTAATGTGAAGTTTTAGCAGCTGTCTTGGAACTTCTCAATCAAATTTCTCAATTCCTAGATAATCATGATGATTAGTTTTTGATGAGTTTGACTGAATGCTATAAAATTAACCACTTTTCTAACATCAGCCCACAACTTTCTGTCAGTTTTATTACTAGTTTCCTTTGATGCCTGGGTTACAAAACCATAGTCATCTTGGATTTTCCTTGTGCTTCATCCCCAAATATATTATATTACTGGATCTCATGGTTTCTTTATTTAAAAAGTAAGTTGGATTCATCCGTTCCATTTTCATTGTTGAGGCTGTATAAGGCTGTTTTCAAGGACTTCGCTACCTCTCAGTTCATTCCCTGGAAGGTTCATATAACAGTTCTGAAACATGACTGTTGTCTAGTTACTCTTGAGTCTATAATGGCTAAATTTCTGTCCTTGGGTTTCAAAGCCTTTTCTCTATAACCTGTCCTAATAATTCCTATGCATGTGATATGGTGGGAATAGCCCAAGATTTAGAGTAATAAGACCTGTGTTCCAATACTGAGACTGTCATTATACTGACACTGTGTCTTTGGGAAACTTTGAGCACAATTTCCTTCTCTCTCATTTCAAATAACAATATCTTTTCTTCCCACCTCTTAATTATTGTGAGGATTGCAATTGGCAGAATGTGTGGAAAAGCTATCATAGTTAGACAAAAACAACATAAGCTATTGTTATTTCTCATTGTACTCGTTCATTTCACAAATATTAATATATGTGAGGTACCGGTGCTACTACTATGAAAGATAGTCCCTGCCCTTAAAAGACTCTCAGGAAGATTTCAGAGAATATATGTGTCTGTAGAAAATAGGTTTGGTAGTGTCTGACAAGGTATAGTGTGATGTAGCCAAGTTTAAAAAAAAAAAAATAGGTGAGTTTAGGATGGCCACCAAATCCAGGGAGAGAGGAACAGGGAAGGTTCTGCAGGAAATTATGTTTGAACAGAGTCTTGGATTATAACAAAGACCCAAAAGGAAAAGGTGGGGAAGGGTGCCTTGAAAGAGACACTTTTAGAGAACTGCAAATTGTTAGGTTTTGTTGGAGTATTAAGTTCAAAGAGGAGTATGGGAGATAGGACTGGACAGGTAGACAGAGGTGAGATTTGAAGGACTTTGTTTACTAAGAGAAGTGTGCCAAGTGAAGGTTTGTAAGCAGACAGTTGGCCCAATCACAGTTGGTTTTTGAAAATTCATTTTGGTTAGAGTATATGCTTTCTTAACTACAGTGTACAAAAACTTCTGCCTTTGTGCCTTTTCTTAACCAACTGAGCCACCGAGGTGCCCCTGTGCCTTTTCTTTTTTTTTTTTTTTTTTTTTTAAGATTTTATTTATTTATTTGACAGAGAGAAATCACAAGTAGATGGAGAGGCAGGCAGAGAGAGAGAGAGGGAAGCAGGCTCTCCGCTGAGCAGAGAGCCCGATGCGGGACTTGATCCCAGGACTCTGAGATCATGACCTGAGCCGAAGGCAGCGGCTTAACCCACTGAGCCACCCAGGTGCCCCTTCGTTCTTTATTTCACCCAGAAGGGCTTATGCCCTCTCCTCATATGTTAATCTTTATCTTGCAACATCCAGTCAGGTCCCATTTCTACTGTGAATCATTCTCCATTTA
The DNA here is from genome assembly GCF_011764305.1 of Mustela putorius furo. Classification (NCBI taxonomy): domain Eukaryota; kingdom Metazoa; phylum Chordata; class Mammalia; order Carnivora; family Mustelidae; genus Mustela; species Mustela putorius. The sequence goes on along the minus strand of NW_025422005.1, from coordinate 35,608,214 downwards.
TTTTAGGCCCCATTGCTTATTCCCTTCCCTGAAACCCATATTTGTTTTGTGTGTATTTTATGTCCCTAAGTAGATTTTAAGCTAAAGGATAGGGAATGTGTGTCAATAGAAGACATGTTAAAGACAAAAATATGTTTTCTGGTCTCCTATTTTGTTTTTCAGGGTAGGATCAGATTATGGGCAACAGTCCTTTTAATTAATCTGTCAACATGGCTAATGAGGACTGTCCCAAGGCTGGTAATAGTCCATTTTCATCTGATAAACATGCCCAACTCATCTTGGCCCAGATCAATAAAATGAGGAATGGAGAGCATTTCTGTGATGTGCAGCTGCAAGTTGGGAAGGAGACTTTTAAAGTTCATCGGCTGGTTTTGGCTGCCAGTAGTCCTTACTTTGCAGCTTTATTCACTGGAGGAATGAAAGAGTCCTCAAAAGATGTTGTACAGATTCTAGGAATTGAAGCTGGAATCTTTCAAATACTTCTAGATTTCATTTATACAGGTATGTTACATGAGCCTAATGTTTTGAGTGAAGAATGATATAATCACTCATGCATTGCAATGGGAATATAAATTGATACAACTTCTATGGAAAGTAATTTGACAATATGTTATTATGAGTGTTTGAAAGTTTCATATCTTTTGACCCAGTATTCCTTTTCTAGGAAGGAATTATTCATAAGGAATTACTTAATGATACAATATTTATGTACAAATATTTTCACATAAATTTGTATTTGCCAAATATTGCAAATATTTATGTACCAGGATGTTTACGGTAACATTATTTATAACTACATAATTGAATACAATCTAATTATCCCTCAGTAGATTATATGATTAAATAAATTATGGCATATGTGTATATCATGGAATATTTTTTTAGATCTCTCAAATTACTTAAATATATACTATGGAAGAGTGTTTACAATATTTCAAATGAAAAAAAATTGAATATAAGTACCGCTCTAATTTTGTAAAGAAAAAAAATCATTTGTCTTGGTGCACAGGAAAAAGACCAGAATGTTGGTGTTTATCTCTGGATGACAGAATATGAAAGATCTGTTTGTTTGGTTTTTTAAAAGATTTTATTTATTTATTTGACAGACAGAGAGACAGCGAGAGAGGGAATATAAGCAGAGGGAGTGGGAGAGGGAGAGGCAGGCTTCCCACTGATCAGGGAGCCCCATGAGGGGCTGGATCCCAGGACGCTGGGATCATGACCTGAGCCAAAGGCAGAGGCTTTAAACTACTGAGCCACTCAGGTGCCCCTATTTAAAACAAATTTTTGAGTACCTAGTGGGCAGTAGGCATTGAGAATATAAAAGGGAAAGCCTTCCCCCAACAGACTTTATAAATCTTGTTGGAAATACAAACTTCAGCCAAATAATTTAGTGGGGTGAATATCCTAAAAGGGATTAAGGGAAATATAAGATTGAATGGAGAGTTTATCCTTATCAGGTAGGAGCATTACAGGGTTTTTCTTCCATTCTAAATATAATTAACTATTTAGTGTTCTCCCAAAGTCATATATGTTAATATAAAAGTAAAGACATCTAGAAAGAAAGTGGTGTACGTAGTTACTTAAATGTTAAGTATTTAAGGAGCGCCTGGGTGGCTCAGTGGGTTAAAGCCTCTGCCTTCGGCTCAGGTCATGGTCCCAGGGTCCTGGGATCGAGCCCCACATTGGGCTTTCTGCTCAGCAGGGAGCCTGCTTCCTCCTCTCTCTCTGCCTGCCTCTTCACCTACTTGGGATCTCTGCCTGTCAAATAAATAAATAAATAAATCTTTTAAAAAAAAAGTATTTAATAACATCTCATATGTCATGGACTCTTGGTTATACCTAGAATTAAAGAATAATGTTTGTATGGCACTTTATCAGATTGAAGATGGGGACCCTGTCTTATTCACCCCAGTGCCTCAGTAAATGTTAGATGCATATAACCTTATGTTAAAAGCATGGACTTTGATGTCAGTCTCTACCCTCAATCACTTGACCATGTCACTTTGAGACAAATTATTTAAACTTTCTGATTCTTGAGGGCACCTGGGTGGCTCGGTTGGTTAAGCATCTGTCTCTTTATTTCAGCTTGGGTCTTGATCTCAGGGTCTTGAGTTCAAGACCCACACTGGGCTCTATGTTAGGTGTGGAGCCTACTTAAAAAACATTTTTTTAAAAGATTTTATTTATTTATTTGACAGAAATTACAAGTAGGCAGAGAGGCAGGCAGAGAGAGAGGAGGAAGCAGGCTCCCTGCTGAGGACCCCAGGATTATGACCTGGGCAGAGGCTTTAACCCACTGAGCCACCCAGGTGCCCCTAAAAAACATTTTTTAAGTGTGTAATAAAGTAAATAAACTTTCTATTTCTGTTTAATTGATAGAAAAAAGAAAAATAATAACTGATAGAGAAAGGAAAAATAATAACACGTATTATATGGGTTGTAGTGACGGTTAAATGAATGTATGAAACAGTTAATGTTTCTGTCCATTATAAGTGTGCCATAAATGTTAGGTATCATCATTTAAGTTTTGTGCTCTTTCAACAAATCCTTTGTTGCCTTTTTACTTAGGATCTATCTACTCACCAAATACTAAGCTTTAGCCATGGAATTAAATATAACGCTTTTTAAATATAAGTCAAATGTTTGTTTTTACTTTGTTGGTTATTTTGTCTCCCTACTTCCCTAGGTATAGTGAACATAGGTGTGAATAATGTCCAGGAGCTGATTGTTGCAGCAGACATGCTACAGTTGACTGAAGTTGTTAATCTGTGCTGTGAATTTCTAAAAGGACAAATTGATCCATTGAACTGCATTGGAATCTTTCAGTTCTCTGAGCAAATTGCATGCCATGATCTTTTGGAATTCACAGAAAACTACATTCATGTCCATTTCTTGGAGGTTCACAGTGGGGAGGAGTTCCTAGCGCTTACAAAAGATCAACTGATCAAAATTTTGCGAAGCGAAGAACTCAGTATTGAGGATGAATACCAGGTCTTCTTAGCTGCTATGCAATGGATTCTGAAGGACCTGGGAAAAAGAAGAAAACATGTGGTGGAAGTGCTAGAACCAATTCGATTCCCTTTATTACCTCCTCAGAGGCTTTTAAAGTACATAGAAGGTAAATTTTTTTTGCATATATCAAATGCGTGAATATCCAGTGGCTTTCTCTCTGTTTGAAATGTGATAATGTTTTCGTTTTTCAGTTCAATAATGGACATTTATTGAATCATTTCTATATGTAAGATACAACTTTTGGGGCGCCTGGGTGGCTCAGTGGGTTAAGCCACTGCCTTCGGCTCAGGTCATGATCTCAGGGTCCTGGGATCGAGTCCCGCATCGGGCTCTCTGCTCAGCAGGGAACCTGCTTCCTCCTCTCTCTCTCTCTGCCTGCCTCTCTGCCTACTTGTAATCTCTCTCTGTCAAATAAATAAATAAAATCTTAAAAAAAAAAAAAAAGATACAACTTTTGTGTTTTGCAGATAGTAGTATTTCAGTATTTCTACCCACTATTTTAATCAAATTCTGACATACCTTTCTTGAGTTTAAATACTAAGGGAGATTAGAATTATAGATAAAATTATTGACAGACCTAAAATACCACTGCTATTTTTGGTAGTACTGATTATTTCAGTGTAAGATTTCTTCTTATTCCTCTAAAAATTATAGCAAAACCTGACACGTGAGGAAAATTCATATGCTAAAAACAAAACCCAAACTCAATAAATTCTGTACATCTTCTCATTATAAACTTAATTTTATATTGATATAAAAGATTTTATTTATTTATTTGACAGAGATTACAAGTAGGCAGAGAAGCAGGCAGAGAGAGAGGGGGAAGCAGGCTCCCTGCTGAGCAGAGAGCCTGATGTAGGGCTCCATCCCAGGACCCTGAGACCATGACCTGAGCCGAAGGCAGAGGCTTTAACCCACTGAGCCACCCAGGCGCTCCTTATTTAAAACACCTTATTTAATATATATACTTAATATAAATATATACTTAATTTAATATATATACTCATAACATTGAACTCCTAGCCAATAGCACTATAACTCATGCCTGAATGAAACCTAATACATGCATTTACTCCATAAAGCACATCACAGGCTTCTTGCAATTGAGAACACTAGATAGTACTTAATTCAACAGTATGGGTGGGGTCATTTTCAACAATATCACCAAGAAAAAGCCCAAAAATGTGAAAACCACAGCACTAAAGAGACTGTGAAAAGGACACTTATTTATAATATGAGAGCTGAAATATGAGGCAGTGTCATCTTGTTCAGTTCCTACCTAGAAACATGCATGTTAGGTGATTCAAATTTTTTTCTACTCTGTAGCATGTCTATGAATGACTAGGAAAGCACCATGAGTGTTAATTTGGGTTACAAATGCATTTTAGTGAGTAGATGTATTCATAAATAAGGAATCCACAAACAATGAAGACTGGTTTTATTTATTTATTTATTTTTATATTTTTATTTATTTATTTGACAGACAAAGATCACAAGTAGGCAGAGAGGCAGAGGTGGAGGTGGGGGAAGCAGGCTCCCCATTGAACAGAGAGCCTGATGCGGGCTCAATCCCAGGAATCTGAACTCAGAACCAGACCCATAGACAGAGGCTTTTTTTTTTTTTTTAAAGATTTTATTTATTAATTTGACAGAGATCACAAGTAGGCAGAGAGAGAAGGGAAGCAGCCTCCCTGCTGAGCAGAGAGCCTGATGAAGGGCTCAATCCCAGGACCCTGTGATCATGACCTAAACCAGAGGCAGAGGCTTAACCCACTGGGCCACACAGGTGCCCCAAGACTGACTATATTTAAATGCTAAAATAAGAAGAGAGAAATTATCCAAATACATTTTTGCTTGAATCATATGAGAATTTAGGAGTGGGACAAAAGCTTTCATGGTTGAGTTGTCTTTTCCCAAGTTCTGTAGATACAGTGTTATAGGAAAGTTCCTTTGCTAGGAGCAAGAGAAAGTTACCTAGAATTGGGGCTTCTTTTGCTATAGCTTTTTAGTCTTATAATATTCAAATCTTGTACTGCTTTATTAAGCATGCCCAGTAGTTGTCAGCTAAAGGTATTTCTTGGAGTAAAGCTGCAAGGAGTCAGAGAGATGGAAATGGAGGATTTTTTTTTAAAGATTTTAAAATATTTCAACTTTGAAACTTTTTCTTTTTGATCATATTAGAGAAAAAGCTGGCGATTTATGTAGAAGAATAATGAGACTCTACCACAAAATTCAGAGAGTAAAAGACTTAATAGAAATGGTTAAATTGGGACGCCTGGGTGGCTCAGTGGGTTAAAGCCTCTGCCTTCGGCTCAGGTCATGATCTCAGGGTCCTGGGATCGAGTCCCACATCGGGCTCTCTGCTCAGCGGGGAGCCTGCTTCCCTCTCTCTCTCTGCCTGCCTCTCCATCTACTTGTGATTTCTCTCTGTCAAATAAATAAATAAAATCTTTAAAAAAAAAAAAAAAAAAAAAAAAAAAAAAAAAAAAAAATGGTTAAATTGGGGCTCCTGGTGGCTCAGTTGTTAAATTTCTGCCTTGGGCCAAGGTCATGGTCCCAGGATCCTGGGATCAAGCCCTGCATTGGGCTCCATGCTTGGCGGGAAGCCTGCTTCTCCCTCTCTCTCTGTCTGCGGCTCCCCCTGCTTGTGCTCTCTCACTCTCTGTCAAATAAATTAAATCTTAAAAAAAAAAAAAAATAGGGCACCTGGGTGGCTCAGTTGGTTAAGCCTCTGCCTTCAGCTCAGGTCATGGTCTCAGGGTCCTGGGATCAAGCCCCACATCGGGCTCTCTGCTCAGCAGGAAGCCTGCTTCTCCCTCTCCCACTTCCCCTGCTTGTGTCTCTCTCCCTGCTCTCTCACTCTCTGTCAAATAAATTAAATCTTAAAAAAAAAAAAAAATAGGGCACCTGGGTGGCTCAGTTGGTTAAGCCTCTGCCTTCAGCTCAGGTCATGGTCTCAGGGTCCTGGGATCAAGCCCCACATCGGGCTCTCTGCTCAGCAGGAAGCCTGCTTCTCCCTCTCCCACTTCCCCTGCTTGTGTCTCTCTCCCTGTCAAATAAATAAATTTTTTTTAAAAATTAAATTTTAAACAGTATAGACTCATTAAGAAAAATAAGGTAATTAGCATTGTTATTTTTCTTCCTATGTCACCATTCAAGGTTTATACCTTTATTTATTTATTTTTAAAGATTTTATTTATTTGACAGAGAAGAGACATAGCAAGAGAGGGAACACAAGCAGGGGGAATAGGAGAGGGAGAAGCAGGCTCCCCAGTGAGCAGGGAACCCAGTGCAGGGCTGGAGCCCAATGCAGGGCTCAATTCCAGGACCCTGGGATCATGACCTGAGCTGAAGGCAGAGGCTTTAACCCACTGAGCCACTCAGGCACCCCTCAAGTACTTTTTTAAAGAAAAGTTCATGATTACTGTATTTCCTGAATTTTTTCATATTGAGAATTTCTGCCTGTTGCTTTTTTAAGTTAACAGTAATTTAGATGGGCATAATTTTTTTTTTTTTTTTAAGATTTTAAAAATTTGGGTGGCTCTGTCAGGTAAGCACCTACCTTTAGCTCAGGTCATGATCCCAGGGTCCTGGAATTGAGCCCTGCATTGGGCTCCAGCCCTGCACTGGGTTCCCTGCTCACTGGGGAGCCTGCTTCTCCCTCTACCTCTGACACTCACCCTGCTTGTGCTCTCTCTGTCAAATAAAAAATAGTAAAATCTTGGGGGGAAGTAAAGTAATCTCTACACCCAACATGAGTCTCAAACTTAACCAACCTGAGATCAAGAGTTGTATGCTCTATCAAATGAGCCAGCCAGACACCCCATGGATGGGCATAATATTTTTTTAAGTTTATTTATTTATTTATTTGACAGAGAGAGACAGAGCAAGAAAGGGAGCACAAGAGGGGGAGAGGGAGAGGGAGAAGGAGAAGCAGGCTTCCTGCTGAGCAGGGAGCCTGATGTGGGGCTCCATCCCAGGACCCTGGGATCATAACCTGAGCTGAAGGCAGATGCTTAACAACTGAGCCACCCAGGCACCCCATTTTTTTCCCTTAAGATTTTTATTTATTTATTTGAGAGAGGAAAAAAAAAAAACAAGCATGTGCATGTGCCTACTAGCAGGGGGAGGGGCAGAGGGAGAAAGGATCACAGAATCCTCGCTGGGAGAGGAGCCCAGCACAATGCTCAGTCTCACAACCCACGGCATCATGACCTGAGCTGAAATCAGGAGTCCAAGGCTTAAATGACTGAGCCACCCACTTACCACCATTTCTCACAGTTTAGAAAGTAGGTTTCACTATTGGTCATTTCCATTTTACAGATAAAGAAACTGAAGTCCGAGAGATTATGTAGTTTGACCATATCACATATTTAGTAAATGGTAAGGCCTGAACTTGAACCCAGATTTCTCTCATTCTGCAGCTTAACCTGATACTCCTTAACCCTCCACCTCCAGCCCTGCCACCTCCACCCTTCCATTGGCATTAAGGAACACGAATGTGGGCATTACCTATAGGTGCTATTTCAGCAGAAGTGTCATCGTTTCGGCTTTAAATCATAACAATTGGAATATGTCTAACTCTTCTACCAGAGACATACAGCAGCTTGGTGAAACCATCAACCCTCACTTTGGCCATCTAGGTGCTGGACACCTGTGCATATGAAGAGAAGACCCAAGAAAGAAGAGATGAAATCTCATACCCCTGACGCAGGGCTGGATTTCATGAGCCTGAGATCATGACCTAAGCTGAAATCCAGAGTCAATTGCTTAATTGACTGAGCCACCTAGGTGCCCTGGGCATAATATTCTTTTTTTTCTTAAGATATATTTATTTAGGGATGCCTGGGTGGTTCAGTTGGTTAAGTGTCTGCCTTCGTCTCAGGTCATGATCCCAGGGTCCTGGGATTGTGTCCCTCCTCTGGCTCCCTGCTCAGCAGGGAACCTGCTTCTTCCTCCCCCTGCTGTTGTGCTCTCATTTGCATTCTCTTTCTCTCCCTCTCAAATAAATAAAATCTAATACACACACACACACACACACTTATTTATCTATTTACTGAGAGAGAGTGCACACACATGCATGCACTCAAGTAGCGGGGCGGTGGGAGGGGCCCAGGGAGAGGAAGAGGAGAGAGGATCTCAAGCAGACTCCCTGCTGAGCTTGGAGCCCAACATGGGACTCGATCCCAAGACCCTGATACCACGACCTGAACTGAAATCAAGAGTCAGATGCTTTACTGACTGAGCCACCCAGGAGCTCCGGTCTTCATCATTTTATTGGAACTTATTTGTCTCTCATATTTATCATCCTCTAATGTTAAAATACTTTCCTTTGCTCTCTATTCACAGCTGTTTTCTCAAGTCTTTAAATTGATGGTTTGATTTTTCATCATGTCTATTGTGTTTCTTGTTTCTAATTTATTGTCTAATACTATCATTTCAAGTTCTCGCTTTGTTTCTTTAGCAAAGCATCTAATTCTGCCTTTGAGTTTTTTTGGTTTTTGGGGGGTTTTTTTTAGATTTTATTTATTTGACAGACAGAGATCACAAGTAGGCAGAGAGGCAGGCAGAGAGAGAGAGAGAGAGGAGGAAGCAGGCTCCCCACTGAGCAGAGAGCCCGGTGCGGAGCTCAATCCCAGGACCCGGGATCATGACCTGAGCTGAAGGCAGAGGCCTCAAGCCACTGAACCACCAAGGAACTCCCACTTTGAGTTTTTTTTTTAATAGGATCTCTATATATTTTTTTCAATTTTTATTTTAAATAGGCTCAAAGTCCAGTGTGAGGCATAAACTCATAACCCTGAGGTTGAGAGTCACATGCTCTACCACCTGAGCCAGCCAGGCACCCCAGATCTGTATTTTTAAGTAATTCTAAATAATTAATTAATTCTAAATAATTGATTAAGTAATTCTAAAATTTTAAGTAATTCTTCACATGCTGTGAAGCATGTGTGGGAAGTCTGTTTGTGTTTGTAGCTAATGTTTTATTCCAGAATTAGTTATTTCTTCTCTTTTTCCTGGGGTATATTTTAATAGTGCTATTGTTACTTATTGGTATATTGCTCATGTATAACATGGGTGACTCTCTTCAAACCAGTTTACTCTGATAATGGAAGAGCTAATTCTCCTTGACACCCTTTTTACTTTAGTGTAACTTCCAGCTAGAATTTGAGGACTGTGTTGTGTTCTTGCCACTTCTTTCTAGACTGAGGTATGAAGGTGGTGGCAGAACAGAGATATGCTAAGGCTTAGATATTTGCTTAGGGACCTGGACTCTGAGCTCTCCCTAAGATCCTATTACTGATTTTGTGTCAGGGCTTCCTTAACCCAGTTAAGGATATGTCTCATTAGTGTGGACATCTAACTGTACCCTGTTAGATGGCAAGGCATGGTGATTTTGTCTTTACCTCGATGGTCCTGTAAAGGATTTCCTGTAATGGTTTTTCCTTTGACTTCTCAGTTCTGCTTCTTACCTGCTCCTTCTACCTTTCCAAATTCTTAGTCATTAGTGAGAATTCTCAAGATTTGGTTAATTGACCTTTTTTCCTCAATATTGCTTCTGGGATATAGGAACAAAGCTTGGAGACAGTCCCTTGCCAGCATGTATGGTGCCTTTGTCTCAATTAGAAAATAGTCCCTCTCAAGGGGCCAGGTCTTATGGATTCGCAAGTGGGACATAGGTTGGCTTTCATCCCCACTTCACCTCAGCTAATCATCCTTGAGCAGGAAGAGTCTACCCAATCATGCTCAAAGTCTCTTCGGGAGATGGACCTCATCCCACTGGAATCTTTTGTTTCTTGATTTGACTATCATTTTTAAAATTTTGTGACATAATTTTATATCTTTCTGTTGTTAAGCCATAGGTATAGAAATGGGGCTATTTTATTTTTCCGTTTTGTTGGATAATCATGATCCTGTTTTACCTTGCCATTTTTGTTTAGAAATCCTCACACATGTGTTTTTAAATTAGGTATTATGAAGCATATTGTCAAAAACAATCTTTGATTTAAGGAAAGTTTATTCTTTAGTAACAATGAGAAAAATAATATTTGGTATTGTGGGAAACAATCACCATTGCTTGATGATGAGTTTTTATATTTTTTTTTTTTTTTTTTTTTTTTTAAGATTTTATTTATTTATTTGACAGAGAGAAATCATAAGTAGATGGAGAGGCAGGCAGAGAGAGAGAGAGGAGGAAGCAGGCTCCCTGCCAAGCAGAGAGCCCGATGCGGGACCCGATCCCAGGACCCTGAGATCATGACCTGAGCCGAAGGCAGCGGCTTAACCCACTGAGCCACCCAGGCGCCCCGAGTTTTTATATTTTTTGATAAATATGTTCTATCTTTATGGGAACATGTCTTTTCAATATTTATTTAAAAGTTGATTAAAACAGTATCTTGTCAAACTTGCTTTAGGAGTATCTGATTTTAATCTTCGCATTGCACTGCAAACACTTTTGAAAGAGTACTGTGAGGTGTGCAAATCTCCCAAAGAAAACAAGTTTTGTAGTTTTCTGCAGACATCCAAGGTTCGGCCTCGGAAGAAAGCAAGAAAGTACCTGTATGCAGTAGGTGAGAATCTTTTAAAAGGCGATGCAAATAATCTTTTTTTTTTTAGGATTAAAACCTTTAATATTTTGTTATTATTTTACACATCAGAATATGCAAGTGTGTCAAATAGGCATATTTAATTTCACATATAGGCTACAAATTAATTGTGTTTTATACAGTGGATACATCTAAGAATAAATAGCTATTTGTTTGACATCTATTATTCTGTGATCCAAATTGTTGGGTTCTTAGATTGTCCAATTATTGCCAAATAACTGACTTACAAAATGCTGCTTTAAAAGTTAAAAATGTGAATTATAGTGAAATACAGGGAAAATCTCAACATTTTTAACTATTTATGGCATCTTAGATGATTAGGGATAATAGGAACCAGTGGTCACTAAAGTGTAGGTGGATAAGATAATCCACAGAAGTATCAGGTGAACATATTAAAACATCTTTTTTATTTTAAAAAGCAGTAAGTCTTATTAACATGTGAAGTATATATAGACATTATCCAAATTTATATGTACATATTAATATATTCATAACATAATTTATCATCTGTATATAATTATATGTATGAGTTTATGTATATAAAATATGTAATTTTATTTTTTATATTTCATATTTTATATATTTATAATTTTATATTTTACATATATATAAATATGTAACTTTTTAGTGCATGCTGCAGTTTTTTTTACTGATGGTATGTGCTGTTCAACTCACTATTTTTAATTGAAAAATATACTAATAGAAGTCATAATGAGACTTCCAAACTAGACAGATAACCAGCTCCTTTTATGTTTTATCTAACATTTTATGACCAAAACCAGGTGGTAGAATGCTGGTTGACTTCATTGCATTTAAGCCATCATCTTTCAGGACTTGGAGCATATAAGAATATTTGTATACATGGCAGGCTCTAAAGTACTTTTTCTTTGCTATGAAATAATTATGGATTAAATGTCTAGATGTAGACGGTTAGATTTTTCTCATTACTTTCATTTACATATTTAGCAGTAAGTGATTCGCTGTGTATCTCCTTTCCTTCATTCAGGCGGATATACTCGGTTGCAGGGGGGTCGTTGGAGTGATAGCAGAGCCCTCAGCTGTGTAGAGCGTTTTGACACCTTTAGCCAGTACTGGACCACTGTGTCTTCACTTCATCAGGCTCGATGTGGGCTAGGAGTAGCAGTTCTGGGAGGGATGGTTTACGCTATTGGAGGTAATAATGAAATGTCTTTTTTCTCTCATTAGTTGCTAGCTGTAAATTGGCTGCATTCTTATATGACTTATATGTATTTCTAGGTACTATGGGGTATGCATATATATGGTATCCTCAATAAATATTTAATGAATAAATTAATGAAAAGAAGAAAAAGGAAACAAGATATTGAATGTTTCAGACCAGGGGGATACTATGATTTATCCCAAGGCAGAATATTTACGTTTGGTTTTGTTGAAAACTTGTTTATAAAATGTGGAACCAAAATTTAGGTCAATGTTTGTAATAAAAATTATTTTAATTTTGAAATTTAATTTCACATACTAGAAGTTGTATTACAAATAATTTTTAATTAACATAGTTACTTGGACAGTGAGATCTATAAAAACTAAGTCAGCTAGACTTTGGGACATATTTCTTAATTGAAATCACTGTGTTTTCTGAAACTATTATTATGAATTATAAAATGATTAATAAAATTAAATAAAAGGAGTTTTGGATGTTGGAGGGAACTAAATATCAGAGGAGGATCTAAAGAGAAATAAATGCTAACACTTTTTTTTTTTTTTTTAAGATTTTATTTATTTACCTGACACACAGAGATCATAAGTAGGCAGAGAGGCAGGCAGAGAGAGAGAGGAAGAAGCAGGCTCCCCGCGGAGCAGAGAGCCCGATGTGGGTTTCGATGTGGGGCTCTATCTCAGGACCCTGGGATCATGACCTGAGCCAAAGGCAGAGGCTTTAACCCACTGAGCCACCCAGGTGCCCCTACTTTTTTTTTTTTAAGATTTTATTTATTTGACAGAGAGATCACAAGTAGGCAGAGAGGCAGGCGGGGGGGGGGGGAAGAAGGCTCCTTGCTGAGCACAGAGCCTGATGTGGGGCTCGATCCCAGGACCCTGGCACCATGACCTCGGCCAAAGGCAGAGGCTTAACCCACTGAGCCACCCAGGCGCCCCAGTGGTTAACACTTTTATATCAATATTTACTTCTCGATAATTTGTGTTTGTAGCAACAAGTCTAGATAGGTCATCTCTAACCCTTACAACTAATCTTTATGCCTTATTTCTATAGGTTAGTCTAAAACACAAGAAGTTATATATCAAAAATATTTTTTTAATATTTATTTATTATTTGAGAGAGAGAGCACTAGCAGGTGGGGTGGGGGTAACAGAAGGATAGGGAGAATCTTAGGCAGACTCAGTGCTAAGCCCAGGGTAGGGCATGATCTCACTACCCTGAGATCACCAACCTGAGCCAAAACCAAATTTGGTCCCTTAACCAGCTGAGCTACCCAGATACCTCTTGAAAATGTTATTATTATTTTTCGACTATGATATTATCAGTTTAAAATGAGAGAGAGAGATGGAGAATATTTGGTTTTTATTTCTCTTTTGGAGAGAATATAATTGTTGCTAAAAACAGTTCATTAAAAGGCAGCTGAGTGGCTCAGATGGTTAAGCAGCCAACTCTTGATTTTGGCTTAGGTCATGATCTCAGGGTTGTGAGGTTGAGTCCTACATTGGTCTCTGCTCAGTGCAGAGTCTACGCGTCCCTCTCCCCCTACCTCTTTATTAAATCAATAAATGCCCTGTTGAATCTAAAAGTCCCAACAAAGAAATGAGAGTTTAAGCAAAATTTCCTGTCAGCATAAAGACCATAATTGTATATAATCTTTGACTAGAACACTAATAGCTCTTTTTATATACATTTTGGCAGTTATGGATAGTTTCAATGCATGTACGCTCCTGTTTAATATAGGGTCACAGTGTCCTGTGTGACATTTCCTGATGCCACAGAAATACTTAGGAGCACCCTTCAAAAATGCTATGACTTCACTAACTTTTATTTATTTATTTATTATTCTAAGTAGGCTCCACATTCAGTGTATGGCTTAAATTCATGACTGAGATGCAGGGCCACATGCTCTATCAACTGAGTCAGCTAGGTGCCCCAACTCAGCCTACTATTATTAATACTATCAACATTGCTATTCTAAGATATTTTATAATGTATAATGTTAAGACGATTTTTATTATCAAAGTAATTCAGGTTTGTGGTAGAAAATTTTGCTGAAATTTGGGCGCCTGAGTGGCTCAGTGGGTTAAGCCGCTGCCTTCGGCTGGGGTCATGATCTCAGGGTCCTGGGATCGAGTCCCGCATGGGGCTCTCTGCTCAGCAGGGAGCCTGTTTCCTCCTCTCTCTCTCTCTGCCTGCCTCTCCAACTACTTGTGATTTCTCTATGTCAAATAAATAAATAAAATCTTTAAAAAAAAAAAAGAAAATTTTGCTGAAATTGAAGCATATAAAGAAGTAATAATCACCCATACTCCGATCATATCGCCCAGAGATAATCACAATACTTGGTTTATTTCCTTCTACATACATACATATCTGGGTTAATATTCTAATTACTATTTTTTAAAAATTAAGATATAATTCACATACCATAAAATTCACCATTTGAAGTATATGGTTCAGTGATTTTTAGCATATTTACAAAATTGTACAACTATTCCCACTGTTTAATTCCAGAACATTTTTACCACTGCCAAAAGCCACTCTTATTATTTAGAGAAATTTTTATATCAGTGTAAGGAATTGTTTACGAGCTCTGTTTACAGACTCCAGCCAAGGGTCAATCTTGCAAGCAGGCCTTTCTAAGGTTAGGAATTCTCAGGCCTGCTGTGTTGATTCTTTTCTGCACCGTAGTTTTATATGTTCAGGATTCTAGGCCCTCATAAAATTATATATGTCGCAAATACTTTTTGCAACTCTGCTGCTTCATCTTTCACTCTCTTTATGGTATTTTTTTAAGATTTTATTTACTTATTTGATGGAGAGAGAGACAGTGAGAGACGGAACACAAGCAGGGGGAGTGGGAGAGGGAAAAGCAGGCTCCCCTCCGCTGAGCAGGGAGCCTAATCCGGGGCTTGATCCCAGGACCCTGGGATCATGACCTGAGCTGAAGGCAGAGGCTTAAGGACTGAGCCACCCAGGTGCCCCCTTTTCTTTTCTTTTCTTTTTTATTTTTTTAAAGAAATATCTTTTTTTCCTTTATTATATCTTTTGATAAACATGTTTTTCATTTTAATGGGGCTAACTCTGTTATTTATTTTCCCTTTATGGTTAGTGTTTCTTGTATCCTTTTAAAGAAATCCATCCCTACTATAAAGTCATGATGATATATACCTTCATTGTTCTCTAAAATTTTAGTTTTAGAACTAAATGTATGTCTGTAATCTGCCTGGAATTGAGATAATAGGAGTAGGGAACAGTTTCATCTTTTCTTTGTATATGTAATCAATTATCTCAGCATAAAAAGCTTTTATTTGCCTATTGCTGTGCAGAGCAAACTTTGTCATATATCAGATAATCATATATGTGGGTATCTGTTTCTGGAATTTCTTTTCTGTTTTGGTCTCTCTGTGTATTGCTATCTCAATTACTATAGCTCTGTTTTGCTTGTTTTTTATTCATTTGAGAGAGAGACAGAGACAGAAAGAGGGAGAGGCAAAGGGAGAGGGAGAAACAGACGCCCTGCTGAGCTGGGAGCCCGCCGTGAGGCTCCATCCCAGGACCTGGAGATCATGACCTGAGCTGAAGGAGACTCTAAACCGTCTGAGCCATCCAGGGACCCCACTATAGCTCTGTTTTAATTCTGATAAGATTATCTGATAGGACAGTTTCTTCCCTTACTATTACTATTGTGTGAGAGTACATGGCTATTCTGGGTCCTAGGTACTTCCATGTAAATTTTAGAGCTAGTTCATCAAATCTGTTTGTTTTTTTTTTTTTAAGATTTTATTCATTTATTTGACAAAGAGAGATCACAAGCAGGCAGAGAGGCAGGCAGAGAGAGAGAGAGGAGGAAGCAGGCTCCCTGCTGAGCAGAGAGCCCGATGCGGGGCTCTATCCCAGGACTCAGGACTCTGAGATCATGACCTGAGCCGAAGGCAGCGGCTTAACCCACTGAGCCACCCAGGAGCCCCTCAAATCTGTTTTCTTCTGTCAAATCTGTTGTTAAAAATAATGTGTGATGATGGACTACTACTCAGCCATAAAAAAATCTTGCTGTTCGCAATGATGTGGATGGAACCCAGAGAGTATTATGCTAAGTGAAATCAGTCAATCAGAGAAAGACAATTATCATATGATCTCATTCATGTGTGGAATTTGGGAAACAAAACAGAGGGTCGTAGGGGAAGAGAGGAAAAAATAAAACAAGATGAAATCAGAGAGGGAGACAAACCATAAGAGACTCTGAAGCATAGGAAACAAACTGAGGGTTGCTGGAAGGGAGAGGGGTGAGGTGTTAGGGTAACTGGGTGATGGACATTAAGGGAGGCACGTGACGTAATGAGCACTGGGTATTATAGAAGACTGACAAATCACTGACCTCTACCTCTGAAACCAATGATATATGTTAATTAATTGAATTTAAATTTAAAAATATTAGTTGGAAAAAATAAATAACAATAAAGTATGATTTCACTTATATGAGGTACATTAGTCAAAATTATAAAAGACAGAAAGTATAGTGGTGGCTGTCTGGGGCTGGGGAGGGGAGAATAGGGACTTATCGTTTGAATCAGGATAGTATTGCAGTTTTATAAGATGTAGAGAATTTGGAGAGTGGATAGTGGCTTGGCTACAGAAAAATATGAATGTGTTTAACATCACTGAACTCTACACTTAAAAATGGTTAAGATGGTAAATCTTATGTTACTTGTATTTTAACACAATAAAAAGAAGTGTGTGTCAAATTGTGATTATGTTAAATCTATAAATCAGATTGGGGATAACCATCTATACATTCTCTCTTCTAATTCATGAACATGATATATCTCTTCATTTATTTAGCTTTTCCTTAATTTAAAATTTTACCTAAATGAAGTTTATAAATTCTATATGCCAGAGGTTTTGTACAATCTTTGATTAGACTAACTTCTAGGTATAGTCTATTTTAAAATTCTATTTTAAGTGGTACCTTTTTAGAAATTTTAATTTTCTCTTTGTTACTAGGTAAGGATTGGATTAAAATTCAAATTATACCAGAGCCAGGTATCCAAACTAATACATGAAAAAATATAGAAGTGTTAAAGTACAAATTTTATCCTCAAAAATTACATGGATTATTTGGGTGGCAAAATTAGAAATAATAGGAAAGTGATGCCTTGCTTCATTAAATGGGCTTTAATAAATGACAGTGCTATTGATTTATAATAATACTGGGCAAACTAATTTTAATGAATAGCATAAAATCAGACTTAATAGTTGAATTTCTGATAACGTGGAATGCTACTGAATATTGATTGTATTATGGTTCTAGGCTATTAGCATTATTATTAAAACTTCTTATATGTGTTTCTTTTATTTAACTCAGGTGAAAAGGATTCAATGATTTTTGACTGTACTGAGTGCTATGATCCAGTTACTAAACAATGGACAACTGTAGCTTCAATGAATCACCCCCGCTGTGGTTTGGGAGTGTGTGTGTGTTATGGGGCTATTTATGCTTTGGGTAATTATGCTTTTTGGTTTAAGGATATCTGGTATTATTTAAATTCTTAGATTCTAGTTACTTTAGACATTTTTCTTCCCTCCAACAAGAAACTTGTGTCTTTTCAGCTTTATAAATTTTAATTTTCAAGTTTGAGTTACTTGGGGAATATTGTCAAGTGTGGAGCTCTAAGAGGGAGATGGAGATAAAGTGTAGTAAGATGTCCAGTGAAGCACTTCAGCTAACTAATTATAAATCTCATGATTAGGATAGCCATTCTGAATGTGCAGAAGTTGTTTCAAAATACCTGTTTTTCAAAATACCTGTTTCAAAAGGTAGTTTTGCAAGATACCTTATTTCCTAAGCAACGTGATGAGCTTTTGTTTTTATTTTGTTTTGTTTTTTTAAATCTCTGATGAAAACTAGTCAGAGAGTTAAGATTCAAGTTTTATAGTCAGATTCCCAACTTTTTGTATGATCTTAGACAAATAACCCCTCTGGTACATATGATTATCATTCACATTATAAAGGTGCCAGATTAGAGGCTTTCTAATGTATTTTTCATAGATAAGACTTCTTTATCCAGAAATGACATTTTTCTTTTTGGTTACAGGTGGATGGGTTGGAGCAGAGATAGGTAACACCATTGAACGATTTGATCCTGATGAAAATAAGTGGGAAGTGGTTGGCAACATGGCTATGTCACGCTACTACTTCGGGTGTTGTGAAATGCAAGGTATTGCTTTCTAAAAATTTTTTTCTGAAAATGTATTTTATTTTGGGGGGGAGCGGAAAGGGGAGAGAGAAGAGAATCCGAAGCAGGCTCCATGCCCAGCATAGAGCCCAGTGTAGGGCTCAGTCTCACAACCCTGAAATCATGACCTGAACTGAAGCAAGAGTCAGATGCTTAACTGACTGAGCCACCCAGGTGCCATTCTCTTTTTTCCCTAAAAATATATTTTTTGAAAAACTAAGCTTGAGCCTTTATTTTCACAAAACTATGTTTTATGTCTATTAGAGCTGACTAATTGACGCTAACAGTATGGAAGTATTGTTTTTAACATTTTATATGTTTTAATCTCTTATATCTTTATATCTGTATTGCCAAAATAATCATTTTTTCCAAAATAAACAAAAGAAGAATTAAAAATTATTAAAAATGAGCCGAAGACCTGACTAGGAAAATAAGCATTTGAACCTACATCCATCTTTGTCACTTTCTAAGTAAGAAATACTTACTTAGTAAGTATTTCTAAGTAGGATGAGAATATAAAAAACAATCTTCACTGCCTCTTCTTTTGGCATTTTCAGTGTTTTCTTACAGGGCACATTGTGATTCAGTCCACATAGAATATAATGCCATGACAGATTTGAAAAATGTTGTACCATAGTGTGCCTGGGTGGCTCAGTGGGTTGAGCCTCTGCCTTCAGCTTGGGTCGTGATCTAAGGGTCCTGGGATTGAGCCCACATCAGGCTCTCTGCTTGATGGGGAGCATGCTTCCCCACTCTCTCTTCCTGCCTCTCTGCCAACTTGTGATCTCTCTCTCTCTGTCAAATAAAATCTTTTTAAAAAAATGTTGTACCACACATTAAAACAGTGTACAAACATTATTTTAATTGTCTACTATACCCTGAGAAGTAGTTGGTAAGCATTGTCAAGTAGAACTGGATTCTTGGTCCAGATTGGAGAGCAGATTTATATACCTGTGGAGTAAGTAGTGAGCAGTGTGCTCCTTAAAACAACTCGACCTGCTATTCCCAGCTCAAGTTCTTTCTGCTTTGTGAGTACCTTCTCAGATTTTCCACTAGAATTTAAGTGTTCAAGTTACATGGTACAGACTATATCCTGTTGTGTAATACTATAGCGTTCTCTAATTGTTTTATATTTATGATTTTTATCTTCTCATATAAATTAAGTGTTCTGAGAGTTTTCAGCATGGTGGTAGGGGCTGGTTTCTAGCCCCTAGCAAGAAGAGGTTCTCAGAATACCACCTAGGTGTTGGAGAATTCAGTTCAACTCTAATACTGTGTACCCATACCTGGAGATAGCATCACATTCCACAGGTAGAAGCTCAGTCCTACAACACTCATCCTCCCCAGGCTATTACCTGTGCTTTGGAGTGACAGGCTATAGATCAGAGATTCCAGTGGTCCCTCCTCTTCAGGTTCAATTAATTTGCTAGGGTAGCTCACAGAACTCAGAAAATGTTACTACTAAAATGACATAACATAGGAGCAGTTAGATGGAAGAGATGCAAAGTCAAGTTATATGAAAGGAGCACAGAGTTTTCATGCCCTCCCTCTCCAGATACACCACTGTTCCCACATCTCCACATACTCACCAGTCCAGAAGCTCTCCAAACTGTCCTTTTTTTTTAATGAGTTCTTTTTTTCCTTTTATTTTTTTTCAAAGATTTTATTTATTTATTTGACAGAGATCACAAGTAGGCAGAGAGGCAGGCAGAGAGAGAGAGGAAGGGAAGCAGGCCCCCTGCTGAGCAGAGAGCCCGATGTGGGACTCAATCCCAGGACCCTGAGATAATGACCTGAGCCAAAGGCAGCGGCTTAACCCACTGAGCCACCCAGGCACCCTCTTTTTTTTTCCTTTTAGTTTTATTTGTTTATTTGACATAGAGAGACACAACAAGAGAGGAAACACAAGCAGGGGGAGTGGGAGAGGGAAAAGCAGGCTTCCCACCGAGCATGGAGCCCAGTGCAGGGCTGGATCCCAGGACACTGGGATTCCGACCTTAGCCAAAGGCAGATGCTTAACTACTGAGACACCCAGGCACCCCAAACCTGTCCTTTTGGATTTTTATGGAGGTTCACTATATACATAGGCACAAGTGGTTAAATCATTGGCCATTGGTGATTGATTCAACCTCTACACCTCCTCTCCTCAGAGGTCAGGGGCTGAGACTGAAAGTTCTCACACTCAAATCATAAGTTTGACTCCTTTGGCAACTACCCCCCATTCCTTAAGTGCTTTCCCAAAGTTGCCTCATTAACATAACAAAAGACACCCTTCTCATTCTGGATGCTTTGGAAATTCAAGGATTTAGCTTGCTGTGAGCAAAGAATTGTGGATGAAAACCATATATAGATGAGAAATGTATTTTGGTCATCTGAATGACCAACTATATATTCCTTTTTTTCATTATTTTATTTTATTTATTTATTTGAGGGGGGTAGATAGCATGAGCAGGAGGAGGGGCAAAGGGAGAGGAAGAAGTAGACTCCTGTTGACCAGGGAGCCCCACATGGGTCTGGATCCCAGGACCCAGGGATCATGACCTGAGCCAAAGGCAGCCGCTTAACCAACTCACACACCCAGGTGTCCCCCAAATACATATTTCTTATAAATCACAGTATTTTACCTTCTAAAATCATAGAGCTAGAGAGGCATCTTGGAGATTATCTATTTTAATCCCTTTATTTATAGATGAGCAAGCAGAAGATCAGGAAGGTTGTGAATTATCTTTTCCCACAGCTGGTTACTGGCAAAGCTGGAGCTAGAACCCAAGTTTCAAATCAAATATAATAAGCAACTCACAGTGACTTACATTCTAATGTACTCTAGTGATAAGATCCTGAATACCTTAATCTTGCCATATAACTATTCTAATTTAAATTCAATTCTCTATATCCATTTGAGTAACAGGTAGGCTGTTACCAAATAAAGCTATATCATTCCCAGTTTAAGTGCATGGTATTTTTTTAGGGGAAAGAAAATCCCTCTCCCTTTCCTTTTTTATGTCATGTTAGCACTGATTCTGGAACTTGAGGTCATCAAGTAGATTATGAGGTGGAAAACCATGTCTGACTGACTGTTTTGTTATATATAGCATTGTAAGTTCTTTGAAAAACAAATGCCACTTAATTTTTTTTTAAGTTGTATTTATTTTAGAGAGAGAGCATGTGCATCGGGGTGGGGGAAGGGCAGAAGGAGAGGGAAAGAATCTTAAGCAGACTCCATGCTGAGCATAGAACATGACAACACAGGACTCAGTCTCCCAACCCTAAGATCATGACCTGAGCCAAAATCAAGAGTTGGACGCTTAACCAAATGAACTACATAGATACCTTTAAATGCCACTTTAAATTATACCTCTAATTCTTTGTAACATGCTTAAATATGAGCTATGATATACCAGACAGAAGTCAAATTTCTCAAAGGATAATGTGAGCCCTACATTAAATATGGTCTCAGCATAGCAGACATAAATCATAAGTCTTATGTTTTATAATTATTTACATTCTATTTTCTGAATAAAAATATTCTGTTTCCAGGTTTAATTTATGTAATTGGGGGCATCAGCAATGAAGGAATAGAGCTTCGTTCTTTTGAAGTGTATGATCCACTTTCTAAGCGTTGGTCTCCACTTCCTCCGATGGGAACCAGGAGAGCCTATCTTGGTGTGGCTGCCCTCAATGACTGTATCTATTCTGTTGGAGGGTGGAATGAGACACAGGATGCTCTTCATACTGTGGAAAAATATTCCTTTGAAGAGGTAGGTTGGACTATTTCAAATGCTTTGATAACCTGTTCTGTTGAGATGTGCATTCTTTTATTCATGATATTGATCATTTGTAGTTTTTCTTTTCTTATCAGAGAACCAACTTTGTTGGTTTTTACAGGTTTGTTTGTTACAGGTTTTTTTCTATTCATTGCCTATCTTCAGTTTCATTGATTTCTCTATCTTTTTTCTTCTGTTTTGTTTTGTTTTGCTTTGTTTAATTTACACTTTTTCGGGGCACCTGGGTGGCTCAGGGTGTTAAAGTCTCTGCCTTTGGCTCAGGTCATGATCCCAGAGTCATGGGATCGAGCCCCGCATCGGGCTCTCTGCTCAGAGGGAGCCTGCTTTCTCTTCTCTCTCTGCCTACTTGTGATCTCTTTCTCTCTGTCAAATAAATAAATAAAATGTTATTAAAAATTTTTGTACTTCTTTTCTAAATTCTTTTTCTTTTTTTTTTTAATTTTATTTATTTACTTGACAGAGATCACAAGTAGGCAGAGAGGCAGGCAGAGAGAGGGGAGGGGGAGAAGCAGGTTCCCTGCTGAGCAGAGAGCCTGAGGTGGAGCTCTGTCCCAGGACCCTGAGATCATGACCTGAGTGGAAGGCAGAGGCTTTAACCACTGAGCCACGCAGGCACCCCTTTATTCTAAATTCTTAAAGTAGAAGCTTAAATGTTTGATTTAAGACCTTTAAAATCATTATAAAAAAGAAAGGTCTAAAATCAATGTATTTGAAACTATAAATTATTTTCAAGCTTTGCTTTAAGTGCATCCTCCACATTTTAATATATTGTATTTTGTTTATTTACTCATGTATTTTGTTATATATTAATTAGCATTTATCTTTAAATATCTTCTAATTTCCCTGGTAATTTCTTTTTTGACCAGTGAGTTGTTAGAAGTATGTTATTTAGGTTGCCTGGGTGGCTCAGTTGTTAAGCCTCTGCCTTCAGCTTGGGTCATGATCCTGAGGTCCTGGGATCGAGCCCTGCATCGGGCTCCCTGCTAGGCCGGAAGCCTGCTTCTCCCTCTCCCACTTTCCCTGCTTGTGTTCCTGGTCTCGCTGTCTCTCTCTCTGTCAAATAAATAAATTTATTTTTTTAAGTACGTTATTTAATTTCCAACTATTTGGGGACTTTCCAGATCTTTGTATTACTCATTTCTAATTTAATTCTATTGTGATCAGAGAGCATACTTTATATGATTTCTGTCTTGGTAAATGTTCCTTATCCACCTGAAAGGAATTTGTATTCTGCTGTTGTTGAGTGTAGAGTACTATTAATGTCAGTTAGGTTAAATTGGTTAGTGTTGTTCAAATCTTCCCTACTCTTTTTAATATTTTATTTATTTATTTATTTTATTTGAGAGAGAGAGCATGAGAGGGAAGAAGGTCAGAGGGACAAGCAGACTCCCCATGGAGCTGGGAGCCCGAAGTGGGACTCGATCCCGGGACTCCGGGATCGTGACCCAAGCCGAAGGCAGTCGCTTAACCAACTGAGCCACCCAGGCGCCCCTTCCCTACTCTTTTTAACTTGTGCAATTGCTTTGTCAATTATTAAGAAAGCTTGTTGAAATCTTCAAGTATAGGAATGTAGGAGCCAAGGGCAGGCTGCCCCAAAATGTACCACTTTGGCATCTTGATTATTTTATTATTTTTTAAAGATTTTTGATTGATTTTTAGAGAGAGGCACTCAAGAAGGAGGAGGGTTGGTGGGAGAGAAACAGACTCCCCTCTGAGCCGGATGCCATCACAGGGCTCAACTGCAGGAACCTGAGATCATGACCCAAGCTGAAACCAAGATTCAGATGCTTAACTGACTGAGCCACCCATGCACCCCTGGCATATTGATGATTTTAAATAAAAGTTACTTAAGAGACAGGCTATACAAGAAGGACTTTTCTGACCCTCCTCTGTCCCCCTAAAAGCAGGAAATAAATCTCTTATTTGAAAGGTACCCTCCTTGAACCAGGAGGTGAAAAGACATCTGTGTGGGGCGCCTGGGTGGGCTCAGTGGTTTAAAGCCTCTGCTTTCGGCTTGGGTCATGATCCCAGGGTTCTGGGATCGAGCCCCGCATTGGGCTCTCTGCTCGGCGGGGAGCCTGCTTCCTCCTCTCTCTCTGCCTGCCTCTCTGCCTACTTGTGATCTCTGTCTGTCAAATAAATAAAATAAAATAAAATAAAATAAAATAAAATAAAATAAAAAGACATCTGTGTTACCCAGATAGGAAATTTAGACCCAAGAAGAATGTATAAATGATCCTTGTTACTGGTTTACTAAGTTATTATCAGAGCCCAGATTCTCTTTAGAATTCCTTACTAGTTGAAGCTCCTAAAGTTACTTTTCCTTTGTCCTATCAAAACCCCACAGATTTATTGTCTCTGTCTAAAAAGTATAAAAACTGCTTTGTTCGCTTCTTTAGGTCTCAATTACATTATTGGGCCTGTATGTGTAAGTAATAAAACTTTTTTTTCTCTTGTTAATCTGTTTGATGCAAATTTAATTCTTAGTCCAGCTAGAAGGCCTTAAGAGTAAAGGAAGAATTTTTCCTTCCCTGTAAATTTTTTTTTAAAGATTTTATTTATTTATTTGACAGAGAGAGATCACAAGTAGGCAGAGAGGCAGGCAGAGAGAGAGAAGTGGGGAAGCAGGCTCCCACTGAGTGGAGTGTCCAATGCGGGACTTGATCCTAGGACCCTGAGATCATGAC
This sequence comes from Mustela putorius furo, assembly GCF_011764305.1. Lineage (NCBI taxonomy): Eukaryota > Metazoa > Chordata > Mammalia > Carnivora > Mustelidae > Mustela > Mustela putorius. The sequence goes on along the minus strand of NW_025422005.1, from coordinate 35,583,689 downwards.
CCGAGCTGAAGACAGAGGCCTAACCCACTGAGCCACCCAGGCACCCCCTGAACATATTTTGAATCTCTGTTATTAAGTGTGTACAAGTTGAGATTATTGTCTTCTTGATGAATTGATCCTTTCATAGTCATGAAATATTTGTCTTTATCTTTGGTAATATTCTTTGTTCCTAAGTCTACTTTGTCTGATATTAATTTGATTAACTGATGTAGCCAAGCTATTTTTTGATGATTATTTGCATGGTGCATCTTTTTCTTTCCTCCCACTTTAAATCTATCTACATCTTTACAAGTGCATCTCTGGTAAGATAACATAGAGTTGTAATCTCTGTTTTTATCCAGGTTGACAATCTCAACTTTCAAAAGGAATCTTTATAGAGTTTTTCCTATTTATATGTAATGTAATTGGAGATATGGTTGGTTTTTAGACTCCTCTTTTACAGTTTTACTCTTTGTATAATGCATTCTTTGATCCTTTTTTCTCTCTTTTCTGTCTTTACATTGACTTTTAGTATTCCATTTTCTCTCTTTTATTATCCAATTAACTATAACTTTGCCTTTTTCTTAGTGGTTACTGTGGGTTTACATTGTGCGTTACATGTATTTATGCTATATATATACTGTATCAAGGAAACCTTTGAATAATATCATATTCACTTTCTTATTCTTTTTTTAAAATTTTAAACAATTTTTATTAATTTTTAGCTTTCTCTCTCTCTCTCTTTTTAGATTACTTATTTATTTATTAGAGACAGTGAGCAAGAGAGAGAATACAAACAGGGGGAATGGCAGAGGCAGAGGGAGAAGCAGGGTCCCCAATGAGCAGGGAGCCTGATGTGAGGCTGGATCCCAGGACCCTGGGATCATGGCCTGAGCCAAAGGCGGACACTTAACTGACTGAGCCACCCAGGCACCCCAACAGTCAGTTATATTTAAAATTAAATGTTAATGTGAAAGTCTTTGATAATTATGCATATATTAATAATTCCTAGTCCTATTCTTTTGTGTAGAACTAAGTTTCTACCTTATAACGTTTTCTCTTTGCATGAAGAACTTCCTTTAATAGTTCTCTTAGTGCTTGTCTGCTGGCATTTATTCTCTTAGTGTTCATTTTCTGAAACTATTTTTTTCACCTTCATTTTTGAAAGATACTTTATTGAGTATAGAATTTTTTCCCTACCATCTAAAAGATGCTGTTTAATTATCTGCTTGCTCTATTACTGATGGGAAGTCAGTAGTCATTCTCATCCTTGTTCCATAATGTGTCTTTTTTTCCTTGGAGGCTGTTACAATTTTCTGTTCATCATGGGATTCCAGTAATTTTATTATTGTGTATCTTTTTGGAGTTTTGTGTTTGTTTGGAATTCATTGAACTCCTTGAATCTGTGGGATTACAGCTTTCATCAAAATGAATGTTTTCAGCCATATTTCCTCAGATATTTTCCTGCTCTTTTTCTGAGACTCCAAGAACATGCATGTAAGACCACTTTAATATTGTCCCACAGGTCACTGAGGCTCTGTTAATTTTTATCTCCCATCTTTTTTCTCTCTGTGGTTAAGTTCATTTTTGTTTTACAGCTTCATTGAGGTATACTTGATAAAAAAAATTGTGTAGATTTAAGGTGTATAATGTGATGTTTTGATATATGTTGTGAAATAACTTCCAAATCAACCTAATTAGCATACTTATCACCTTATATTTTCCTGTTCCTTTTTTTTTACTTTTTTTTTTCAAGATTTTATTTATTTATTTGACAGACAGAGACCACAAGTAGGCAGAGAGAGAGGGGGAAGCAGGCTCCCTGCTGAGCAGAGAGCCTGATGTGAGGCTCAATCCCAGGACCCTGAGATCATGGCCTGAGCTGAAGGCAGAGGCTTAACTCACTGAGCCACCCAAGCACCCCAGCCATTCTAATTTTTTAAAAAATTCCAGTGTAGTTAAACATACACTATTGCATTAGTTTCAGGTTCTCTTTTCCTTTTCTCATGTGTGGTAAGAGTTGCTTTCTTACCAAATTTCAAGTATACAATATAGTATTATGAACTATAGTCACCATGTTTTATATTAGATCTCTAGAACTTATTCATCCTGCATAACTGAAATTCTGTTCTCTGTGCTTCAGTTTGGATGGTTTCTTTTTTTTTTTTTCTTTTTTTTTTCTTTTTTAAAGATTTTATTTATTTATTTGACAGGCAGAAATCACAAGTAGACGGAGAGGCAGGCAGAGAGAGAGGAGGAAGCAGGCTCCCTGCTAAGCAGAGAGCCCGATGCGGGACTCGATCCCAGGACCCTGGGATCATGACCTGAGCCGAAGGCAGCGGCTTAACCCACTGAGCCACCCAGGCGCCCCAGTTTGGATGGTTTCTTTTGCTGTGTTTTCAAGTTCATTAATCTACATTGTCTCACTTCTAATATGCAGTATCTAATGACATTTAGGGAATTTTTCATTTCAGATATATGTATTTTTTAGCACTAAAAGATCTTTTTGATTGTTGATTTTAATGTCTTCCATTTCTCCCCTCATTGTGTTCATCTCTTCCTTTAGATCCTTGAACATATTTCTAATATCTGTCTTTAAGTCCTTGTCTGTTGTCTCATTATCACCATCACTTTTGGACCTGTATCTGTTGAACTTATTCTTCCTGTTTGAGTCACCTTATTCCTGCTTTTCCACATTTCTAGTAACTTCTGATTGGATGGTAGACACAGTTAATGTTATATTGCCGAGTGTTTGGATTTTATATCTTCTTTTAGGAAGTATTGAGTTTACTTTTGTTTTTTGTTTTTTTTTTTTTTTTAAAAGATTTTATTTATTTATTTGACAGAGATCACAAGTAGGCAGAGAGGCAGGCAGAGAGAGAGAAGAGGAAGCAGGCTCCCCGCAGAGCGGACAGCCCGATGTGGGGCTCGATCCCAGGACCCTGGGATCATGACCCGAGCCGAAGGCAGCAGCTTTACCCACTGAGCCACCCAGGCGCCCTTGAGTTTACTTTTGTTAAGCAGCTAAATTATTTGCCAATCAGACTGATTCTTTTGAGACATATTCTTTTTTTTTAAATTTTATTTATTTATTTGACAGAGAGATCACAAGTAGGCAGAGAGAGAGGGGGAAGCAGGCTCCCCGCTGAGCCGAGAGCCCGATGTGGGGCTCGATCCCAGGATCCTGAGATCATGACCTGAGCTGAAGGCAGAGGCTTAAGCCACTGAGCCACCTGGGCGCCCCTTGAGACATATTCTTAAGCTTTGTAGGAAAGGTCTAGAGTAATGTTTCCTTTAGGTCTCCTACTAAATAAAGAATGACCCTTCTTATGTCTCTATTTAATGTCCTAGCTGTTCAGCAAGGTGTCTTTATTTTGGCTAGTCAAAACTAGAATGTCATCCAGCTTTGCGTGAGCTCTAGGAATTGTTCAGTTTATAACTCCAGTAATGGAAAACAGTTTTTCTACTCACAATACTTTTGACACCAAATGTGTGTGTTTTCCATACCAAGCTGTTTCCCAGTTCTCTTATGTTCACCAACTAGGTACCCTCAAGTCCATTCATTTCTGACCCTAAAAACTCCACAAGCTAAGAGCTCAGTTTCGAAGATTACTCCTCACTTTACACACCAGTTTCAAGTAGTGGGTCCTCAGGTTAAACACTAACTTATTTACACTTGTTTGACTTGGCTACAAGTTGGGGGTTCCCATAATCCTTTCCTCAGGTTCAGTAATTTGCTCTAATGGTTTACAGAACTCAGGCAAACACTGTGTAAGTGGTCTATTGTAAAGGATTCAAATGGATAGCCAGATAAAGAGGTATATAAGGCAAGGTCCAGAAGGTCTTGAGTGTAGGAGTCTCTGTAGAATTTGGGTGTGACACCCTTCTGACACATGGATGTGTTCACCAACCTGGATGAACACCATAGTATAGAGATTTTTTTTTAAAGATTTTATTTATTTATTTGACAGAGAGAGAGAGTACAAGCAAGCAGAGAAGCAGGCAGAGAGAGAGGAGGGGAAGCAGGCTCCCCGCTGAGCAGAGAGCCTGATGTGGGGTTCGATCCCAGGATCCTGGGATCATGACCTGAGCCGAAGGCAGAGGCTTTAACCCACTGAGCCACCCAGGAGCCCCAAGATTTTTATGGAGACTTCATCATTAAGGCATAATTGATTATTAATTCAACCCCCAACCTCCTCCCCTCCCCAAATGATGGGGGTGGAAATAAAAGTTGCAAGCTTCTAATTCTGGCTTGGTCTTTCTGGCAACCAGCCCCGATTTCTTCTTCTTCTTCTTCTTTTTTTTTGGTAAAGATTTTATTTATTTATTTGACAGAGATCACAAGTAGGCAGAAAGGCAGGCGGGGGAGGGAAGGGGAAGCAGGCTCCCTGCTGAGCAGAGAGCCCAATGCCAGGCTCCATCCCAGGACCCCAAGATCATGACCTGAGCTGAAGGCAGAGGCTCAACCCACTGAGCCACCCAGGCGCCCCAAATTTACTTTTTATTTAAATTCAATTAATATACAATAATTATTGGTTTCAGAGATAGAGCTCAGTGATTCATCAGTCTTATATAATACCCAGTGCTCATCATATCACATGCCCTCCTTAATGTCCATTACCCCTTTCACCTCCCCTGTCCAACAACCCTCTTTTTCCTTTTTTTTTTTTTTTTAAGATTTTAAAATTTTTATTTGAGAGAGAATGGGAGAGAGAGCACAAGAGTGGGGTGAGAGGCAGAAGGAGACGCAGACTCCCCACTAAGCAGGGAGCCCCATGTGGGACTCAAACCTCAGACTCCGGGACCATGACCCGAGCTGAAGGCAGACACTCAACCAACTAAGCCACCCAGGCGTCCCTCAGTTTGTTTCCTATACTTAAGAGTCTCTTATGGTTTGTCTCCCTCTTTAATTTGGTCTTGTTTTATTTTTTCCTCTCTTCCCCTATGATCCTCTGTTTTGTTTCCTAAATTCCACATGTCAGGGTGCCTGGGTGGCTCAGTGGGTTAAACCTAAATTCCACATGTCAGTGAGATCATATGATAATTGAATTTCTCTGATTTATTTATTTTGCTTAGCATAACACCTTTTAGTTCTATCCACATTGTTGAAAATGGCAAGATTTCATTTTTTTTGATGGCTAAGTAGTATTCTTTTGTATATAGATACATCTTCCTTCTTCTATTTTTAAAGATTAAATCAGCTATAGATATTTTTGTGAATATCTGTGTTTTTTTCTTTTGTTTTTTAAAGATTTTTATTTTATTTATTTGACAGACAGAGATAACAAGTAGGCAAGAGGCAGATAGAGAGGGTGGGGAAGCAGGCTCTTGCTGATCAGAGAGCCTGATGCGGGGCTCGATCCCAGGACCCTGAGATCATGACCTGAGCTGAAGGCAGAGGCCTAACCCACTGAGCCACCCAGGCGCCCCTATCTTTTTGTTTTAAAATATGAGTATTTTGGGAGCACCTGAGTGGCTCAGATAAGTGTCTGACTCTTGATTTCAGCTAAGGTCATGATCTTAGAGTCATGAGATCTAGCCCTGCGTTGGGCACCGTGCCGGGCATGGAGCCTGCTTGGGATTCTCTCTCTCCCTCTGCCCATCCCCCTGCTTATGTGCACACTCTCTCTCTCTTTCTTTCTAGGTAAATAAATAAATAAAACATGAATTTTTTCAGCAATACCAACTTTGTCATACATTCTGTAATTTAAGATCATCTAATAGCCTTCAATTTTTAATAGAGGTCCTTCAGTTTCAAAGGATGGTCTCCAGTTTTGGTATCTCAGAATTTAATTAATTAATTAATTGATTAATTATTTTTAAAAAGATTTTATTTGTTTATTTGACAGGGAGAGATCACAAGTAGGCAGAGAGGCAGGCAGAGAGAGAGAGAGAGAGAGGAGGAAGCAGGCTCCCCGCTGAGCAGAGAGCCCGACACGGGGCTGGATCCCAGGACCCTGTGATCATGACCCGAGCCAAAGGCAGAGGCTTTAACCCACTGAGCCACCCAGGCACCCTCAGAATTTAATTTAAATTCAGATCAGCAAACAGGGGCACCTGGGTGGCTCAGTCAGTTAAGTGTCTGCTTTTGTCTTAGGTCATGATCCCGGGGTCATGGGCTAAAGCTTGTCAGGCTTCCTACTCAGCAGGAGTCTGCTTGAGATTCTTCCTCCCTCTCCTTCTGCTCCCTCCCCATGTGCTCTCCCTCTTTCTAAAATAAATAAATAAATCTAAAATAAAATGGCAGTCAATTATTAAATTCAGATCAGCAGACATACATTGAGTGTCTATAATGTACTAGTGCTAGGCTGAGTCCTAGGATGTGAAGCTTTTTAAGTTCCTGTCCTCTAAAATTCACTTTCTAGCATTGATGAATAGTTGGTGTTCACCCTTTGTTTCTGTAAACTTTGTTCATCATATACTTTATTTCCAGATAACTTGCTCTTTTTTCTCTTGATTATTTTTTGGGACCTTTATTAGCTTTCCCGTTTTCTGGGTATAGACATTTTCTCTGGAGAAGGTCATTATGAATAATTTTGGTTGTAGCAGGTTATTGAAATTTCTTCAGGGAACAGTGTATACCAGGAGTTAGCAAACTTTTTATTAGACAGATAGGGCACATGGGTGACTCAGCCAACTGAGCATCTGACTCTTGGTTTCAGCTCAAGTCATGATCTCAGGGTGTAGAGCCCACAGTGGGCTCCACGGTCAGTACCAAGTCTGCTTAAGATTGTTACCCCTCCTTCTCTCCCCCCCTCTGCTACTCCTCCCATTCACCCTCTTTCTCTCAAGTAAATAAAATGCTTTTTTAAAAAAAGAGAGTATTTTAGGCCTGCAGGCTACATACAATCTCTTCTTTTGGCACATTCTTGTTTTGTTATTTTTCAATTCATTTTTATTTTTATTAAGTTTTTAAAATTAAAAAATTTTTTTTTAAGATTTTATTTATTCACTTGACAGAGACACAGAGAGATCACAAGTAGGCATAGGGGCAGGCAGAGAGAGGGGTGAGGCAGGCTCCCCACTGAGCAGAGAGACTGATGTGGGGCCTGATCCCAGGACCCCAAGATCATGACCTCTGCCGAAGGCAGAGGCTCAACCCACTGAGCCACTGAGGCACCCCTAATTTCTTTATTTTAATTCCAGTGTTATTAACATACAGTGTTATATTAGTTTCAGATGTACAATATAGTGATATAGTGATTCACCAATTCTATACTTTACACAGTACTCTTCATAATAAATGTACTCTTTAATTCCCATCTCCTGGTTCACCCATCCTCCCTCCCACCTCCCCTTTAGTAACCATCAGTTTGTTCTCTATAGTTAAGAGTCTGTTTCCTGGTTTGTCTCTATTTTTTTATTCATTTTCTTGTTTGTTTTGTTTTTTTATTTTTTTATTTTTTAATATTTTATTTATTTATTTGACAGAGAGAAATCATAAGTAGATGGAGAGGCAGGCAGAGAGAGAGGGAAGCAGGCTCTCTGCTGAGCAGAGAGCCCGATGCGGGACTCGATCCCAGGACCCTGAGATCATGACCTGAGCTGAAGGCAGCAGCCCAACCCACTGAGCCATCCAGGCGCCCCTGTTTTGTTTTTTTAAATTCCACATGTGAGAGGAGCCTGGATGGCTCAGTGGGTTAAGCCTCTGCCTCTGGCTCAGGTCACGATTTCAGGGTCTTGGGATCGAGCCCCGCGTCTCTGCTCAGCGGGGAGCCTGTTTCCCCCTCTCTCTGCCTGTCTCTCTACTTGTCATTTATTTATTTATTATTATTATTATTATTATTATTATTTATTTTTATTTATTTATATGACTGTCATATAATGTCAAAAATACATTATTTCACTCACATGTGAAATTTTTTAAAATGATTTTATTTATTTATATGACTCATATAAATTTATATTTTTTATTTTTCAATTTTCAATTTTATTTATATAAATTTATAAATTTATTTATATAAATTTTATTTATAGGACTGTGTCATATAAATAAATAAAATCTTTTTAAAAAATTCCACATGTGAATGAAATCATAAAGTATTTTTCTTTCTCTGACTTATTTCGCTTAGAATTATACTTACTCCATCCACGTTGTTGCAAATGGCAAGGTTTCATTATTTTTTATGGGTGAATTATATTCCATTGTATACACACACACACACACTGTTCTTTATCCATTCATCAGTCCATGGACATGGGAATTGCTTCCATAATTTGGCTATTGTAAATAATACTACAATAAACATAGGGGTGCGTGTATCCCTTTGAATTAGTGTTTTTGTATTTTGGAAGTAAATACTCAGTAGTGCCATTCCATTGTAGGATAGTTCTATTTTTAACTTTTTGAGGAAACTTATTTTTTTCAGGGGCTGCACCAGTTTGCATTCCCACTAATAGTGCATGAGGGGTCCCTTTTCTCCATATCCTCACCAACTCTTATTTATTGTGTTTTATTTTTATTTTTTAAAGTAATCTCTGTGCCCTATATGGGGCTCATACTCATAACTCCAAGATCCAGGTCATATGCTTGACCAACTGAGCTAGTCAGGTGCCCCATCTTATGTTGCTGATTTTAGCCATCTGACAGGTGTGAGTTGATAGCTCATTGTAGTTTTCATTTGCATTTCTCTGATGATGAGTGATGTTGAGCATCTTTTCATGTGTCTGTTGGCCATCTGCATATTTTCCTTGAAGACATTTCTGCTCATGTCTTCCACCCATTTTTTAAATTATGTGGTGATGATGATGATTATTTTGGGATTGAATTGTAACACTCCGTACTTTATATATTTTGGATATAAACCTTTTTATCAGATATGTCATTTGTAATATCTTCTCCCAATCAATAGGTTGTCTTGTAGTTTTCTTGTTTTCATTGCTGTGCAGAAAGAAGTTTTTTATTTTGATGTAGTGCCAATAGTTTATTTTTGCTTTTATTTTTTTCTTGCTTCAGGAGACGTATCTAGAAAAATGTTGCGACAGCCAGTGTCAGAGAAACTGCTGCCTGTACTCTCTTCTAGGATTTTTTTTTTAGATTATTTATTTATTTATTTGACAGACAGAGATCACAATTAGGCAGAGAGAGAAGGGGAAGCAGGCTCCCTACTGGACTCTGAGTTTGAAATTTAAATATTTAAAAAGAACTAGAGTATTTGATTTCTCAGCAGTTTTCTCTATTGTCATCTTATGATTCTGTTAACTTTTTTTTTTCCTCTTAACCAGGAAAAGTGGGTTGAAGTTGCTTCAATGAAAGTGCCTAGAGCAGGCATGTGTGTTGTGGCAGTCAATGGGCTTCTGTATGTTTCTGGAGGTCGATCTTCGAGCCATGATTTCTTGGCCCCAGGTACCTTGGACTCTGTCGAAGTTTATAACCCTCATTCAGATACATGGACAGAAATCGGTAACATGATCACCAGTCGTTGTGAAGGAGGTGTTGCTGTACTATGAAATATAAAGTATAAGGGAGCACAAGAAACATTTTAAAAATATAGGATCTGATCTTTTTGCAAATCACACATGTATTTGGTGATAGGACCCTTTGATTCTATTGAGTTTTCCATGTATATGGTAGATAAATGACTAAAGAATTATTTTTCTAAGAATTTGAGTAAGGAGAGACACGGAATATTATCCTAAATTAATAAAGAACTCACTCAAATTTGCCATGCTTACCAATAGGAATGCTGTTTATGCTCTAGAATTCTCTTAGGGGTAGAGTCCTGTTTGTAAAAATGATTTGCTAGAAGCTTCTTGGCAAATAGCCGCATTAGCTGCTTCTCCAGTATAAGCCACGCTGTAACATGACCCATGTGTGATGTAAGCATATCAGTGAGACAGTTTGAAGATGTCTGTACATTCAGTCTATGGCACAATTTTCCATGACCACAGTTGAACCTACAGAGAAAAGCCAGTGACACAACTCCCTTTTATTTGATACCAAACTTTTTATTGGCAGCAGATACACTGGGAGGGACATGTAGGAAATATCTAGCTATCTCTATAGATGTTTATATAGAAAGACAAGTTTTTGCCTGTTGATAACAGGGTTAAAAAAGCTTTTGCTCACTTATGTTGTCTTAGTGCTGAAAATGCAAGTGAGGAATTACTAGGACGTTCTTCATTAAAGTCCTTTAGTGCAATTCGATAATATAATGAGTGACAGAGCCCAGTGAGAGATAGGTACCTATTAAATTTCTTTCCTATTTTCTAAATAGTTATCAAAAATTATCTGCTTGGTTTGGGGAAGAGGGAGTTTTATTAGACTATCAAGCTTTGTGAAGCTTATTTGTACTTTGGCAATCCTAAGTATGAACTTAGTACAAAACCTACTGCCTGGTTTGGAGAAGGTGAAATTGTAGGTACCTATGAAGCTTTTTACAGACATTGACAATAGTGTTAAGTTGAAAGTCCTCTGATCCAAAACTGCTTTTCAAAACTTTCCATTTTTTTCCCCCCTGAGAAACAGTCTAAAGAATTGTTCTCTATTTCTGAGAGGAACATTCTTTTGTGTACATGGTCATCACTTTTAGTTATTTCTACCAGTTGCTTGGAGCCATATATTAAAAATCTTACATACATTTAGGTTAATCTAGTGATTCCAGGATTTGATTTGTATATTCCTGATTTCCCCTTTCTCTTTTTTTTTTTTTTTTAAGATTTTTAAACAATCTCTACACCCATTGTAGGGCTTGAAGCCACAACCCTGAGATCAAGAGCCAGTGAGGCACCCCTGATTCCCCCCTTTTCTTTCTTAAAGTCCTTCAGTATATTATTACAGGCATCACAGCTTATTTAGATAGAAAATCTTTTTTTTTTTTTAAAGATTTTATTTATTTATTTGACAGAGAGAGATCACAAGTAGGCAGAGAGACAGGCAGAGAGAGAGGAGGAAGCAGGCTCCCTGCTGAGCAGAGAGCCCGATGCGGGACTCGATCCCAGGACCCTGAGATCATGACCTGAGCCGAAGGCAGAGGCTTAACCCATTGAGCCACCCAGGCGCCCTAGATAGAAAATCTTTGTTGGTAACCATTAAAGACTCAGGAGGCACTCATATCCAAAATATTTGGATTGGCCCACAAGAGTACTTTTATAATTTAACCATATGCATTTATTAAGAAAAGCTTATGTAGTGTAGTGTGTACCTGTGTCCCTTTGTTTGGGGTATCCTAAAAGTCCAAAGGGTCATAGGTGCCTGGTGTGATCTATAAAATGTCAAGGAATGAAGATGATTTGTAGATTATTTAAACTCCAATTCATGTGCCTTTAATATTTCTCTACAGAGAATTTGCTTTCTGGTTCAAAAGAGATTTACAAAATACTCCTATAATTTCTCATTATTGCCTGGTGCCAACCTGAAATGGCACTGTGAAGTGAGGCATTTTGTAGTGTTGTGGCAGAAACATGTCAAGACAATCTGTGTTTGGGCTTAATGGGTCCAGACAATCCCTGTAAATAGATAATTGTAAAAATACTTATATTATTTTCTAGGTGATGATTTTAAAAATAATGTACTAATAAAATATGTTGCTTTTTGCTTTTTCCTTTTCCTTGTATTACTTATTAACTTAGTTTATTAGCAGTGTCCCTAGATTACCCAAATGTAATAGGATTCCCCAAGATTTTTACTGTTTGTTTTACCTGTAGGGACTTGCACATTTAGTTCTTACATTTAAATTTTTACTGAGCAGCTATTAATGTGATCTTCCTCCAAAATATTTGACAATCTAATATACTTCTAAACATCCTGTCCAGTGTAAAGTCAGATGTACTTTAAAGTCAGTTTATTTCCCCAAAGATTTTATTTATTTATTGGACAGAGATCACAAGTAGGTAGAAAGGCAGGCAGAGAGAGAGGGAGAAATGGGCTCCCTGCTGAGCAGAGAGCCTGACGTGGGCTCCATCCCAGGGCCCCGAGATCAAGACCTGAGCCAAGGGCAGAAGCTTAACCCACTGAACCACCCAGGTGCCCCTAAAATCAGGTGTTTTGGTTTTGGTTTTTTTTTTTTAAGAATCATAACACTGTGGGGCGCCTGGGTGGCTCATTGGGTTAAGCCTCTGCCTTTGGTTCAGGTCATGGTCTCAGGGTCCTGGGATTGAGCCCCGCATTGGGCTCTGCTCAGCACGGAGCCTGTTTCCCCCTTTCTCTGCAAGCTGCTCTGCCTACTTATGATCTCTGTCAAATGAATAAATCTTTGAAAAAAAACATACACTGTAATTCACTTGCATAGTGCATTCACCTGCATTTGTGTAGTGAAATTGAGCAATTAATTTAAAAGTTACTTGCCCCTATTCTGAAAGATGATGAATTTGAGATAAATTTTAACTTTGTATAGTCCTCATGCAATTTAAAAGCAAACAAGTTTCCTTACCAAAACACTTGAGTGGAATTGGGAAAGATCTGAAAAGAATCAGCTTTCCCTCCTTCAAAATCAAGTTCTTGTAAACTATTCTTTGGATTAATAAAGAAGGATTATGTGGTGGTTTCAGCTATGGTCTTTCATTGGTAAGCTTCTCAATGCTCAGAATAAGGTCTGTCTCTGTGGTGGTGTACTTGTTTGCTAGGGCTCCTGTAACCAAGTACTACACAGAAGTTTAAATGGAATTTATTGTTTTATAGTTTTGGAAGCTGGAAACCTAAATCAAGGTGTTGGTAGTTGGTTCCTTGAGTGCTAAAGGCATCTATTCCAAACTTCTCTCCTTGGAATGTAGATGGCTACCTTCATGTACATGTGGCATTTTCCTTGTATGCATGCTTATAAGTTTTCCCTTGTTATAAGAATATCAGTAATATTACATTACAGCCTACCCTTAGGATTTCATTTTAGCACTGTAACCTCTGTAAAGACCTATCTCTAAATAAGGTCACATTCTGAGATATTGGGACGAGGACTTCAACACACAATTGAACTTACAAAGTCAAGTTAACTGGTATTTCATACCTGTATTATATAAAGATAACATATACCAGGTTATAACATTTACTGATTTGTATCCTTAATGCCATTTAAAATGTTTTTCCTTTTTTTTTTTTTTTCTTAATTAAAGATTGTATTTCACAGAAAGAGAGACAGTGAGAATGGGAACACAAGCAGGGGGAGTGGAAGAGGGCAAAACAGGCTTCCTGCCAAAGCAGGGAGCCTGATGCGGTGCTCAATCCCAGGACCCCGGGATCATGACCTGAGCTGAAGGCAGACACTTAACAACTCAGCCACCCAGGACCCAATGTTTTTCCATTTTTATAAGACTTTTATAAAAAGACTATAAGTCTTTTTATAAGACTAAGAATCTCAAGAGACAAAATTTTCTTATTTAAATTTTTTTTTTTAAGATTTTATTTGACAGAGATCACAAGTAGGCAGAGAGGCAGGCAGAGAGAGGAGGAAGCAGGCTCCCCGCTGAGCAGAGAGCCTGATGCGGGGCTCGATCCTAGGACCCCGGGATCATGACCCGAGCCGAAGGCAGAGGCCTTAAACCACTGAGCCACCCAGGCGCCCCTTTAATTTTTTAAAAATATTTATTTATTTATTTAAGAGACCAAATTTTCAAGTTAGATTCTAAGGTGTTGCTTTTGCTTGTTTAAAAAAGCTTCTCTATGAGTTAATTTGTAAAACTAGATAGCCCCGCTGTAAGAACATCAAGATGGCTCCAACTTGACTTTTCCTAATTTATATATACTAGTGACTTTATTCTTTTAAAAATTTTTTTGACTAGCTGGTATTATTTGGATATGGAGTTGTGTCTAAAAAAAGTGGAAAGTATGTTCAGCTTTCCTTTGAACATGGCTTCCCCTTATGACACTGCTCCCTACTGACTTTAGAGCAGCCACAGATCCTTTTCAGCTCATATAAATAGATTATACCAATGAAATGGGGTTGGAAATGCAATTCCCAGGGCAACTGCAATGAAAACTCCACACTGGAACCACCTATTATTCTCAGACACTAATGGATACAAAGTTTTCCTCTTGTGGGAGAATGTGCCTCTTTTTTCAATGATCATAAGGCTCTAAGAAAGGGATTTCCATTTTTATTATTTTACATTCAAAACAAACATTAAAATGTGTAATTCATAAAGACTAAAAACTGTAATCTAGAGTGAAAATGACTTGTTAGGGATTTTCAAACTGTTGTCAAGTAATTTCTATGAAATAAAGATTTTAGAAACGAAAAAAATCTGGAAGAATAAATAACCACCGATAGAGGAAAAGGTTGTTAAACAGGATAAGTAGAAAAAGATGATGCCAAAACACAGCCTTCTAAGGCTTATAGCCAACATGCTAACGTCATCTACAAAGTAGTTTTGTATTTATTCTACTTGACCAGGTCTCTTGGGTCCTTTCTCTGGATAAATATCTTCAACTAGTAAAGTGATTATAAATGAAAACAAGGCAACTAAAGTGACTACTATCTTAAGGGCTTTGAACCAATTGGGATAATGTGGCAAAAGAAAAAGTTCAATGTGTAATGCTATCCCCAAACCTATTATTACTGTGACTATAGCTTCACTGAGTCTTTCAGAAATAAGAAAAGCAAACCATGAAAACACAAGAGGAGCTGTACTATTAGCTAAACTGAGGAAGTCTGGTTTCGCTGTACTACCTTCTGGTAGAGCAAAACCCCATCTGATCCCTCCCAAGAAAGCTAGGAAACTGGCTCCATAAGCCATCTGAGTAAAAGCTAACACAGGAATATAAGTCTTTGTCATCACCATGACCAGTGGTGGAGTAATAAAGGGGATTAGTCCGCCCAGAGTTATATATAATGCTGGCTTTGGGCTGTCAAATAGGTAAGTGATGGTGCTTGATGGCTTGGCTGGAAGTACTTCTTGCTTCTGCTTCTTAAAGCTGCATGGGGAAGTATGATAGTATTGTGTCTTCCTCATATACACTGGAAATGAAGAGAAAAACCAAGGCCTTGGAAACAAAGGGGAAAAGTTCTGTTGGTGACATGTCTTGAGAGAAAATGTTTCTATTCTGCTGGCTCCTAGTCGGACTGGAAAAGGGTACTTAAACATCTACAGAGAAAACAAAACAAACAGACAAAAACAGATTTTTAGATAACTGCAGTGTCTTAGTTAATCCCAAACTGAAACAATATAAAAACAAACCCATCTGCTTTGTATTAGAACATCAAACTTTACAGATGTAAAGGTTGAATTACAGGGTGCTGTTAATGCTAGCTAAGACTAGCAGTTATACAACATGCAAAAGAAACTACTGAAAAGAAACCGAGTGATGTAATTTGGCCTACCACTAATTATGTCCCATGAGAGGAATATCAGAAAGAACAGGTAAAGATTATATCTTTAGTATCTGTCATTTTAAACTGTCTCTTCTATTTATAACTTGCAAAAGCAGCAGCACTAATTACTGTTGGAATGCTGTTTTATATAGAAAAAGTAATCCAGCTTCCAATTTAGCTTTAGAAACACTGAATACTGGGGCGCCTGGGTGGCTCAGTGGGTTAAAGCCTCTACCTTTGGCTCAGGTCATGATCCCAGGGTCCTGGGATCGAGCCCCGTATCGGGTTCTCTGCTCAGCGGGGAGCCTGCTTCCTCCTCTCTCTGCCTACTTGTGATCTCTGTCAAATAAATAAATAAAATCTTAAAAAAAGAAAGAAACACTGAATACTTTCCATAGCTCCATGCCTTCCTATATGTCTTTTTTTTTTAATGTCTTTTTTTTTAATTTTTGAATTTTTTTAATAAACATATAATGTATTTTTAGCCCCAGGGGTACAGGTCTGTGAATTGCTAGGTTTACATACTCCACAGCACTCACCATAGCACATACACTCCCCAATGTCCACGACCCCACTACCCTCTCCCTTCCCCCCTCCCCCTGGCCCCCCTGAGTTTCTTTTGTCTCCCTCCCAATCCCATCTTGTTTCATTTATTCTTTTCCTACCCTCCAAACCCCCCACATTGCATCTCCACTTCCTCATATCAGGGAGATCAAGTAATAATTATCTTTCTCTGATTAACTTATTTCGCTAAGCATAATACCCTCTAGTTCCATCCACATCATCGCAAATGGCAAGATTTCATTTCTTTTGAAGGTTGCATAGTATTCCATTGTATATATGTACCACATCTTCTTTATCCATTCATCTGTTGATGGACATCTAGGTTCTTTCCATAGTTTGGCTATTGTGGACATTGCTGCTATAAACATTGGGGTGCATATGCCCCTTCAGATTACTACGTTTGTATCTTTAGGGTAA
This sequence comes from Mustela putorius furo, assembly GCF_011764305.1. Taxonomy (NCBI): domain Eukaryota; kingdom Metazoa; phylum Chordata; class Mammalia; order Carnivora; family Mustelidae; genus Mustela; species Mustela putorius. The sequence goes on along the minus strand of NW_025422005.1, from coordinate 35,567,487 downwards.
ATACCCAGTAGTGCAATTGCTGGGTCATAGGGTAGCTCTATTTTCAACTTTTGGAGGAACCTCCATGCTGTTTTCCAGAGCGGTTGCACCAGCTTGCATTCCCACCAACAGTGTAGGAGGGCTCCCCTTTCTCTGCATCCTTGCAAGCATCTGTCATTTTCTGACTTGTTAACTGCCTTCCTGTATGTCTTTGCCTAGAATTCTAACATACATTCTTTTTTCTTTTTCTTTTTTTTTTTTTTGAGATGGGAAATGGGGTGGGGCAAAGGGAGAAGGGGAGAGAATCTCAAGGCTGCAAGCTCATTGTGGAGCCTGATCCCACAACACCTGAGCTGAAATCATGAGTCAGACACTTAACCAACTGGCCACCCAAGTGCCCCCTAACAACTACTTTTTTGTCTAGGAAATCTATCTTTTAAAATTCAGCATGAAGCTTTCCCCAATCTGAATTAATACTCCTATAAATACTTTATGCACACTCCCATCGTAATTTTCACAGGGAATTTAAATCATATGTTTATCAGGGCACCTGGTGGCTCTATGGGTTAAGTGTCTGCCTTTGGCTCAGGTCATGATCCCAGGATCCTGGGATTGAGCTGCACATTGCAGGGGGTCTGCTTCTCCCTCTCCTACTCTTCCTGCTTGTATTCTCACTCTCTCTCAAACAAATAAAATCTTAAAAACATCAACAACAACATGTGTTTGTCTGTCTCAATATACTTGAGAACAAGGCCAGTAATTTTTTCTTTGCCTTTAAGAAAAAAAAAAAAACAACCCAGGGGCACCACTGGGTGGCTCCATCCTTAAATATCTGCCTTAGGCCCAGGTCATGATCTGAATCCTGGGATTCAGCCTGCTTCTCCTCCCACTCCTCCTGCTTGTGCTCCCTCTCTTGATCTCTGTCAAATAAATAAAATCTTTAAAACAAAACAAAACAAACTTCCCCAGTGCCTTTCATGTTACATGCCCAAAGTAGTAACCTTTACTGCTGATTCTGTGCTTTAGTGAGCATATTCCAGACTTCAAATAGTTAACAGATGAACAGTAACTCAAAAAGCACTGGATGAAAGAAGAAATGAAAGTTATTTAAGAATCTTGGTGACTCCTTAAAATGCCAGGAATGATTCCATCCTGGGGCCTTTTCCTTTTTTTTGAAATGTTCTTCCCTGAGCTACTTGCATGGCCGATTCCCTCTCTTTTTACCTCTCTAGTTTTTTAAAAAGATTTGTTTATTGCGGGGAGGGCAAGACAACATGAGTTTGGGGAGGGGCAGAGGGAGAGAATCTTTAAGCAGACTCCCCCCGAGTATGGAGTCCAATTCGGGGCTCAATTCCAGGACCTTGAGATCATGACCTGAGCCGAAATCAAGAGTCGGATGCTTAACCGACTGAGCTACCAAGCACCCCTATTTTTTTTTAAAGATTTTTTTATTTTTAAGTGATCTCTACACCCAACATGGGGCTTGAACTTACTACTCTGAGATCACAAGTCAGCATCTCTGCCCCCTCTATTTTTTTTTAAGATATTAGTTATTTGAGCGACAGCAAGAGAGAAAGCATGAGCAGTGGGGGAGGGACAGAGAGAGAGGGAAAACCAGACTCCCTTCTCAGCAGGGAGCCCCACATTAGGCTGGATCCCAGGACCCTGAGATCAGGGCCCCATCCAAAGGCACCTGCTTGACTGACTGAGCCCAGGCCCCCATGACCCCCCTATTTTTAAGTGCAATCCTAAGCCTACTGTTGATATTCCCTATTCCCCTTCCCTGCTTTATAGTTCTGCAGAAGACTTACCACTTGCAATATCAAATATTTTACTTATTTGTATTTTACCCACTCTTTACCCCATCACCTAAACATGTAAGGATAAGTATTTGTCTTTTTTTTCCATTGCTATTGCCCCAGCAAAGTAGTGCCTGCAAGTATTTGCTGAATAAGCCAACCTTTGAAGATGCTTGAGAAAACTTCTGGATAAAATGAAGCATACTGGGTCCCACCGTAAAGTCTTGCTCAGGAAGATACCAGGCAGTTGTGATTAACGCATTTTTACAGCTAAGCGGAGGAGCTGAATCAGAAGCATGTTGCTGTATAGAAAACAAAATGTTATTAAATTTTCTTTATTTTATGCATAATTTTGTGTAAGTAGGAACCTGAGAATTTTTTCCATATAACACATTTGCCTTTGAAAACAATCATTAATGCTTTCTGGAAATCAGTAATACATTAAGTAAATAATCCTTTTCTTCTCGGAACCATTCTTTTAGCTTTTGCTATTTGGTGTAACAGAAAAAGTATTGCACAGAGACAGATCTGTATTTTACAAACACTTCTATAATTCCCCAGCTGTGTGACCTTGTGTAAATTGCTTCCTTGAAGTGTAGTTTTCTCATCTTTAAAACCGAAGGTTATACCTTCTCTGTTCTCTTTTATCACCTTATGTGTTTACCGCTCAAAATAATGATGGTAGCAATTAATACAATTTAGCTGTGAACCAAGAACTGTAACTATGTGTTTTATATGCATTAACTCATTTTTTGTTTTTTTTAAGGAAGTATTTTTAAGGGTGCCTGGGTGGCTCAGCGGGTTAAGCTGCTGCCCTCAGCTCAGGTCATGATCTCGGGTCCTGAGATCAAGTCCTGCATTGGGCTCTCTGCTCAGCAGGGAGCCTGGCCCCCCCTACCACTGCTCTCTATCTGCCTCTCTGCCTACTTGTGATCTCCCTCTGTCAAATAAGTAAAATCTTCTTTAAAAAAAGTATTTTAAAGTTATCTCTACACCCACATGCTCCCACTGAGCCAGCCAGGCACCCCTGCATCTACTCATTTATTTATTTATTTATTTATTTATTTATTTAAAAGATTTTATTTATTTGTCAGAGAGAGGGAGAGAGAGCGAGCACAGGCAGACAGAAGCAGAGGGAGAAGCAGGCTCCCTGCCGAGCAAGGAGCCCGATGTGGGACTTGATCCCAGGACACTGGGATCATAACCTGAGCCGAAGACAGCTGCTTAACCAACTGAGCCACCCAGGCGTCCCTGCATTTACTCATTTAAAACAATAACCTCATCACCTTGATTCTGAGAGACAGTATAGCCTGTTAGGTTAGAGTGAAGATTCTGGAATCAACAATTTGTGTTGGGATCCTGACTTCACCACTTATATGGTATGTGATTTTGCAAACATATTAAATTTTGTCATGTTGCAGTTCACTCACTTTCGAAATAAGAATTGATATATGTAGGGGCGCCTGGGTGGCTCAGTGGGTTAAAGCCTCTGCCTTCGGCTCAGGTCATGATCCCAGGGTCCTGGGATCGAGGGAGCCTGCTTCCTCCTCTCTCTCTCTCTGCTTCTCTACCTACTTGTGATCTCTCTCTGTCAAATAAATAAATAAAATCTTTTTTTTTAAAAGAATTTATTTATTTGACAGAGAGAAATCACAAGTAGGCAGAGAGGCAGGCAGAGAGAGGAGGGAAGCAGGCTCCCCGCTGAGCAGAGAGCCTGATGGGGGCTCGATCCCAGGACCCTGAAATCATGACCCCAGCGGAAGGCAGAGGCTTTAACCCACTGAGCCACCCAGGCGCCCCTAAATAAATAAAATCTTAAAAAAAAAAAGAATTGATATATGTTTCAATTAGCAATAATCGCGCCTCGGATAAACCTCATTGGCTACGATACTGCCACTGCGCAAAGCTAGGGAAGAATTGATATATGTAAAGAGCTGCAAACGGTCCCTGAAACCAAGTAAGCATTCAAAAAATAAAAGTTATATTCCCACCCTACACAAAAGGAAATGGTTAAGAACTCTAAAGTGAGCAGCCAGTAAGTGGTTGAGAATATGAATTTAGATCTGTTTACAGTTAACCAAGAGAATGAACTGCATCTAAAAGATCCAAAAACCACAGTTGCTACCTAGTTAAATATTTTAATGAACTATTTCTAGGTCACAACTCTTAGGGATAGGTAGAGAAATCCTGCATACCAGCCAATGTTTTCACTCTGCAATAAAGACGTAGGGAGGTAAGTTATCCCGGGCCTCTCAGTACATCTTAGATGGCACTTTACATCCACTTCCTGACTTCCAAACACACATATCTGCAGGACCCACACACTCACTGTTGGTCAAAAGCATAAGGGCTTTCCTGACCACCCCACTTAAAAATCTCAACGCTCTCTCCACAGTTGGAATTCTCTGCACTGAGACCATGCGCTTTCCAACTCAGGGTGTTATATGGAGACCGATAGCCTATATCCCGGGGACGGCAACTGCTGAGGAAGGCAAAGACCTAAGGGTCAATCCACTCAATTTAGGTGAAAACGCCCCATACTGCCACCGTCCCAGAGGAAAGAGTTGCAAACTGCAAGCCTCCTGAGAAAAGGGCGCGCTTTGAGAACCCAAGGATCGTCGGGAAACTGCCTGACATTCCCAGCGGCTTCGATTTAATCTCGACCCTCGGTGCGTCCCCCCACCCCCACCCCCCCAATTTGCACATTGTGGCAGCAGCCCTGCAGTTAAATATGTAAGTATACTTGCCAGTGTCGAACCGGGAATTCCAACGCAGAGCAGCAAGAACATCCAGGTACTCACGAAAAGGCACTTCCGGTAGATGGGGCTTGGCAGTCCCCTCCACTTCCTGGGAACAGAAAAAAGAGTCCGGGTGGGGACTTGACCAGTGATGACTGGTTCCCATGCCGGGTGTTCATTTTGGGTCTTTCTTTTAAAAAAATCTTAATTCTGGAAGCCAGCTTTTGAAGTCCGTAGGGTACTTGAATGGTCCTTGCCTCCCCACTCCAGGTTTCTCAGGCATCAGAATAGGCATCGGACAGGTAGAGCACAACTACTAAAACAATCCCAAAGTGATGGTGTTGTAGGAAGGTAGGAAAGAGTTGGGAGTTTAGGCCAAGTACAACTTGGCCAAATTGTTCGCCATTTCTGGAACTCATAACAGGGTTTTCTAGGATGGATGGGGCATATCTGTGTTTGGGTCCTGAACTACTAACACTAAGAAAAAACTTTTTACTTCCATTCTCTTTGCTTGGAACTGGAGACTCCATTAAGAAATAAAAAAACACGGGGCGCTTGGGTGGCTCAGTGGGTTAAAGCCTCTGCCTTCAGCTCAGGTCATGATCCCAGGATCCTGGGATCGAGCCCCCCATTGGGCTCTCTGCTCAGCGGGAGCCTGCTTCCTCTCTCTCTGCCTGCTTGTGATGTGTCTGTCGAATAAATACAATCTTAAAAAAATAAAAAGCACAAAGGGCAGGGTTTTCGCTTCCGTAAGTGTGGTAATAACAGTTTTGGGTTTAGGGTTGATCTGAAAAGTTAGATTGTTCCTTCTGTCACCCTCTGCTTTAACTTCTTTTATTTGTTGGCTCCGTGACCTTGGACAACTCTCTTTTCTTCCCTGGGCCTCCATTTCATACTCTGTCAAAGGACACAGCACCAGACAATTTGAGCGGCCTTCTGAAAACAGAGCTGCAACGGCCCACGCTGGCCAGTTGCTCCATTCCTCCGGATCCTGGGTAATGGAGCTTCGTGGTTGTCGGCCATCATATGGCTTAATGTCCCGTGCAGAATGCGCCCATTGCGAATTCTTCGTAATAGTAACCGCTTCTAACCGCGATAGGCTTTCACTTTTGTTTCCTTCTCTATCATGGCAGCACCGCCCCTTCTAGTAGTGCGATATCCAATGAGACTTTGGGTCAGAGAAACAACTTCTCCGCCCCAGCCTGGGAGCCGGCTCCAGACACAAATCCTGCGCTGGGCCAGGGGCGTGACGCCAGCCGTCGGACGGAACTACCACTCCCAGCGGGTAGCGCGACGGACTCAGCGGCGCAGGCCTCGCGAGCAGGGCGGTGTGGTCCGCTGGGGGCTGGAGTCCTAACGACGGGCGCACGTGAAGGAAGGAAGGAGCGGAAGGTGGGAAGGGTCGGAAAGCACGATCCTACGAAACCGGTTTGCTAGTACTTGCATGGGTAGTCTGGGGACGCGAGCATGCCCAGAAGTGGGGTACCGGAGGGTGAAGGGGCGGGGAAAACGGTACACACACACCCACCCACTCATTCACAGGCATCCAGGCCCTGTGCGGGGCCGGGGAATAAGAAGAGGGGTTCCAAACTCGGCTGGTCGCCCTCTCTGAGGCGCCGCGAGGAAAGGCAGAGCATCCAAGTCTGCAGAGGGGTGGGGGTAACCATGCACACTCCGGAGCCGCGGTAAGGGGGGTTGGGGACGGCGCAGAGAATAACTGCCGTTCACGCGGCGGAACGTTGGAGACGTGGGGCGCCCGCAGGGTCACCGGAACAGGGCTCCTGCGCTTGCGCTCCTGTGGGCGGTGCGAGCGGGTGGGCGTGTGTGAGGCGGGGTCGGAGTGGGGGAGGGCCAGCCTGGTGTCGCTCCTCCCCCCTGCCCCTCCAGGGCCGTGTGGGCCGGGCAGCCATTTTGGGAAGAGCTTTGTTATGGTTGTGGGCTCTCCACCTCTGCGGGATCAGGAAGCTGGGGACGCGCCCTTAGACGCTGCCTCTGGCCCCTAGCTGTAGCCCCACTGCTGCCGGGTAAGTGGGGGTTCCACACAACGGGGCGGCAGGGGATCTTGAGTCGTTCCGGCGCGGGGCTCCGCCCGGTGCTCAAACGACCGGCTGTTGGAACTAGTTGAAGGAGGCTCTCACACAGGTGGTTGGTGTAGGTCGGGGTGGGGGAGAGAAGCCGAGGAGCCAGCGGTCCCGTGGTTCGGAAGGGCCACCTCCCCCCGCACGAGGAGCTTTGCAGTCGAGTGTCGCCGCGGCTTTGCCCGAGCGCTCCTACTTCAACTTTGGTCTTCGGGTCGGAACGCTCACCTGCGGCTCTCTGGCTCCTCTCCAGGCGTTCCGGCTTGTCGATGGTTGAGTGGCTTGGTTTACGGGTTTATTTTTCTTCCTTTAGAGCCCAGGGCTTTTGTTTTCCAACGAAGGAAAATTTAAGGAGGAAAAAATCGTGTAAGTCAGCCGTGGGGCATCTGATGGGAAAAGAAGAGCTTTAACCACCAGCGTTTCAGTTCTTGATACAGAGTCCAACGTTTTCTTTGATTTAGATTAAGTCGGTATTCAGCACCCACGGATTGCCTCCCTACCCCGAAAAACTAGTCGATCCTGGAAAGTTTTAAGGAGGATTTTTTTCTGTTTTAAATCTACCTCTCTCCACTCCCGTGAAATTCAGAAGAAAGGCTGAATCTAAAATGGCTGTAGCTTGGGGAAGTGCCCTAAGCTTCGGTAACTTAAATACGTTACCATGTCTTAAATTTTTGGTGGTTTCTCCCACGAGGATAGCAGCTGAATCCTTTGATATTTTGGTCTTCTTGGAATTGCTGTCTTGTCTTGAAGAGTCCTTTTAGGTAAAAAACAAAGGTGAGGCTAAAGAAGTTTGCTTACTCCGAAAGTTTACGTAAGAGTGGGTGCGGTTTTGTTTGGTTTTTTTTTTTTTTCCCCTTTTTTTCTTTCTTTCTTTTTTTTTTTTTTTTTTTTTTTTTTGTGGTTGCTTATAGTTTTGAAATTGTGCTATGATGGTAATTTTATCAGCTAACTTTGTGCTCCGAGGTTGGTTTGCAATATTTGTCGAAATACGCTCTTAACGTTGATACTTATTGCCTACCAGGGAAAAAAAAGTTAATGGTGGTTCATGTTTGAGTTTAGTAACAGAAGGCACACGTTTCTTTGTAAATTCCTTCCAAATGTAGAGTGACTGGTAGTCTTCAAGAGACTTAGATTTGTATTTTCGTGGACTTCTGGCATGTAATATTTGAAAGGGAGTCGAGTGCTCTTAAGTTGAGGACAGTTACTGCAGTGGTGAGACGAGTGAAACGAACTTTAGATATGTAGCTCCTGATTGTTGTGCCCTTTCAAACAAAAGGCTGTCTTTTTGTTAGCCTTTTATTATTATTTTTTTAAGCCATTAGATCCAGAAGTTTAACTGAGAACACAAAGGCATACAATGGAAACCAAGAACAGATAACTTCAGTGTTTGGAAAGGTGCTTCAGTTTCAGGTTGCTCTGTCTAAAAGATAGAAATAATAAAATGCTAGTTGTGAATGAGAACTTGAGAATTAATAGTAAAATAAGCTATCATCTTCCCTCGGGAGTCAGTTTCATTTTACCTTCCTCCATTCTTTCAACACAAAAGTTTACCTTTGTTAGTTCCCCTGGGATTTTTTTTGTTCTTAAATTATTTTGGTGATTTTATAAGAAAAACATTTGAAGTGCTCTTTAGGAATTACAGGTCCTTTGCTTTATGTTTTGCCATTTGCCTGCTGAACCCGTAAACTTGGGTACTCAAAATGGTTTGTACATGTTGATATAAATATTTTTTCATTTGATTCTGGATGGTATCTTACCAGTTCTTGAAATGGGGAGTTGATGTTAGTAAGCTTTTTTATTTTGAATAAATGCAGCTCACCAATTTTCTCATCAGTAGCTGCTTAAAAGCTTGGCTCAAGCGGGCACATGCAACCATTTTAATAACTTTGGAATGATAAGGAATCTGGAAGACATTTCTGCTTATAATACATTTTTAAATTCTTAGTTAAAGATATAATACACAATTATGAATCATACTTCAGCAGATTGCATATCTTTCTTATATGGTTAAATTGTATGTACTTAGTAACAGTGATAAGTAATGTGCAGGGACCTAAGCAGTCTGTTTATAAGTCATTAACCATTATGGGTGCTTTCTTTCTTTCTTTTTTTTTTTTTTTTTTTAAGATTTTATTTATTTATTTGATAGGCAGAGAGCAGGCAGAGAGAGAGGAGGAAGCAGTTTCCCTGCTGAGCAGAGAGCAGGATGCGGGGCTCTATCCCAGGACTCTGGGATCATGACCCGAGCCAAAGGCAGAGGCCTTAACCCACTGAGCCACCCAGGCGCCCCTATGGGTGCTTTCTTTAAGACTGTTGGAAAGGTGAGAGGCACAGCAATTTTAAAGGATCCCAATTTAAAAACTACTTCATGGAAAAACCATGTTTATGGTTTTTCAAATAGATGGGAGGAAAAATGTAGGTGGCACATTGATATCATGTTACCTCACATATGACTATAGTTGCCATTGTCTGGAATTTAATATTTGGTATGCTGAGACTTCATTGCCCTAGTCATTTCTAAATCAGACTCTGATTTTTATTTCCCATTGAAGTCTGCCCAAAAACAAAACCAGCTACAATCAAACTTGAAAAGTAGTTGTGTAAGAATAGCTGAACTTTTTTCGACCACAGGTAGTCAGTCAGTCTTAACTAAGGTAAAATATTGCTAATGTTATGTAATATGAATTTGGATAGGTGATTTCAAATATACTGGGCAAATATTTCAAGAAGTCAAATAGTTCTTTTCCTTTATGAAAGCAATCAACTTTTTTTCCTTTTCATTTCAAGAAATGCTACAGGCTCGCTCTACTGTGGTGCCGGTTTTGGTGTGCTAAAGGCTAGAAATACCTAAATAATCATAAAACATTTTTTCAACAAAGAACTTAGTAGTTTAACAGATAAGTGGAATATGTTACAGGATGACAACATAGAAAACTTTCTCAAAAAGTTGGCTTTTAACATACTTGTTATGTTTACCTTCCTTTTCTATGATAAAACTGTGTTGCCTTACGTTAACCAGATGTCAGGCTAACGAATTACCAGAATGAGCAAAGTTTTAGTATACTTTTCTGAGCAGTAGGTCTGTTCGTGTGGAAATATATTTTGTTTTCAGAAAAATAAATTCATTTAAGTTTAGCTATACTTCAGATTTCAGACTCTTGTTTCTTCTGGTTGTAAGTTTAAATTTCATTATATAAAAAATTCTCTTCTGAATTATTGCTGCCTTTGAAGTATATTGAAAAGTTGTTTGGAGGGGCTCTTTGGCTATTTAATTAAAAGGTAGAGCCATTCCAGTGTTCCTGCTGTATGTTTATGAATTATTAGCTCTACTTTTTAATTAGTCTTATGAGGTCTGATGGGAAGGGTAGTTTATTGTGGGCTTCATAAGCTAGAGGCTGTAATAGAGTCCAACATATATAATCTCATTCTTCAAAATACTTTTTAGAAATAGATAATATTAACCCTTCTACAGTGAGTGTACACAGGTTCCAAGAAGTTAAGTAATTTACATAATACAATGAGATATCTGGATTCAGGCAGCTTTCTCTGATTCTAAAGCTCAGTTTCTGCCACATCATATAGAGAGATGGTATGGTAATTAAGGGCCTCACCTGTACTGCCTGGATTTGAATCTCCACATTGCCACTTACTGCTTGGTGATCTTGGGAGAGTTTAAAGTGAAATTTTTGTGCCTCTTTCTTCCTTTGTAAAATGGGGGATAATAGTAACTTCTCAGTGTGATTGTGGAAAAAATAAAATACTGTTTGTAGAGTTCTTAAAACCATGCACTTCATAATTGTTAAACTGTATAAAATTGTCTACATGAATGCCCTTTTACCAATCAAATGAAATTCATTAAAATCTGAACAGATTGTTGCATGTGGGTGTTCTTATTTTTCTTTCTTGGGTATTTTTGTGTTGATTTTTCTAGTTTATTTGAATCAGAATCCAGTTCCCATATACTATAACTGGCATTCTTTCAAACCTCTTAATTTGTACATTTCTTCTGTGTTTTTTTCCTTGCGCTTATTGAAGAAACTGGATTATTTATCCTGCACAGTTGCCATATTTGAGATTTTCCTGAATTCTTATAAATTGGTAGTTGGATATGAGGCTTACACTGAGATTTGTTGGGGGCGGGGAGGAGAAGACTAATTTCATAGGTGACTGTGTATTTGGGGTTGATTTTTTTTTTTTTTTCATGGTTTGTTCAGTGGTTCTCATACATATAATTTCCTTAAAATTTCTCTATTGAGCAGTACAGAATAATTAGAAGAGTATGTATGTAAAAATGGAACGTTTGGTTTGCCAACTTAATGTTATCTTTTCCCAGGCACTGTTTTCCCTGTCCTCTTTTTCTTCATAGTATGTATTTTTGTATATAAAATTGAGCTGAGTATGCTGGGTTTGCAATGGTTTTGTTTTCTGGTTTTGTTTACTAGTGAGTAGTTTTCTTAGCCTGTTTGGTTTGAAAATTTTTCTTCTCAAAACTTCCCCAGGGCACCTGGGTGGCGCAGTTGGTTGAATATCAGACTCTTGGTTTCAGCTCAGTCGTGATCTCTGGGTCCTGAGATTACGCTCCACCTCAGGCTCTGCCCTCTGTGAGGAGTCTGCTTAAAACTCTCTTCCTGTCTCTCGGCCCCTCCCCTCTGCACTTTATCACTCAAATAAATAAATACATCTAAAAACTCTTTTTCCCCTATTGCTTATGCCCCCCTCCCAACCTCCTTATTCTTAACACCTATTGAACTTTCGCTGTCGGCCAGGCACTTCTCCCCCTCACACCCCAGGGGAAAACATCCAGGCATATTCTTAACACTACCTTTATTCACCATTTAATCATCAACTTTCCAACAGTCTCCAAATCATAGATAAAGATTTGAAGCAAAAAGGGGTGGAGTGATTTGCCCAAAGTTATACAGCTAGTACCTGGCAGAACTAGCTAGATCCAGTCTGCTCTTCTACCTTAAAAGTAATGTTTGGATTGAAAGCAGAGTTTACTCTTGAGAAGAAATTTGTAGAAATGCTTGTAAATAACATGAGCTTAAAGTAAAAATATATGTCTGGTGACAAAGTGTTCACTACTATTACTCCCCTCAGTTATAAAAACTATATATAGTTTTTTAGATGTGACAAATAGTCTGTTCCCCATTAGGAAACTGGTTCCTTTCAGGGTCAGTGTAGCTGCAAATATTTGATAAAAGTTATCACAACTAAATGGCTTGTTTGTAGTGTAGTCGATATAGTGACTTTTGGAGCAAATGCTATAAAAACATTTTTGCTGGTTTTAAAACCTTAAGAGTTTCAGGTACTTGAATAAATCTAGTGCATTAGTTAATAAATAAGTTTCTGTAACATACTATTCTTGGAACTTTTGTAATTTAAGTAAATTCCATTTCTTTTCTTTCTCTCTCTTTTTTTTCTTTCTCTCTCTCTCTTTTTTTTTTTTTTTTTTTTTTTTAAAGATTGTATTTGTTTGTCTGAGAGAACCAGCATACAAGCAGGGGGAGCAGCAGGAGAGGGAGAAGCAGGCTCCCTGCAGAGCAAGGAGCCTGATGCATTGAGGGACTCCATCCCAGGACCACAGGACCATAGGACCATGACCTGAGCCAGAGGCAGACCCTTAACTGACTGAGCCACCCAGGCGTCCTGTAAATTCTGTCAGTGGGATAGTTGAGTGTTTAGTTATGATTGCAGAAAGTGTTCATGACTGTTGAATGAACAGTATTGGAAAAGAGATTACCTGAAAAGGGTTAATAAATTTTACTCTTGAAAAATTTTGCATTTTGTGAAATGATCTTTAGGAAATGTTTTTTGTAACAATGAAGCAGAAGTGACACAGTGATTAAAATTTATTATTGATGGTAAGACTGGCAAGATTCTTGTGTTGGACATTCTAATTGGGTCTTAAAGTGATCTTTAGTGTTTCTTTTTGACCCTTTACCTTTTTAAACCCCCCCACCTCGTATATTGCCTTTTTGTGAATCTTAGTGGGAGAGGAAGCCGGAAAGGCTGTGTGTATGTAACAGTGTGTACACACATATACGTACCTTATATATACACTTTCTGTCCTGAACACCTGGCAGTTGTGACCCAAGTTGTGCCAGTCACAGACACTTGTCTGGAGACTTGGATCTGGAGGAAGAGATGCAGAGAAGCAAAAACAGTTTAGAATCTATTCCATTGGCTTGTGGCAGTAGCAGTGGCAGTACTAGCTGGGCAGTTTCTTAAGCAGCTCTTCTGGTGATGTGTGACCTTGGCTGGTGATTTTTTGACTGCTTAGCTTTACATGGTTTCTGTGTGTTTGCAAAGTCAAGGAGGCTCTCAGTCATTCTCTGAACTCCCAATATATTTCTGGTAAATTCCTTTTCTTTTTAGTCTACTTAAGTATAGTTTCTTTTTTTTCAACCCAAAACCCTGATTTATAAAATTGGCTAATATAATTTGCACCTTCTAGAAGATTTTGTTTGTGATTTCCTCTGTTTAGGGTAGTCTCCTATCTCAAGAAGTGAAAAACTTATATGAATGACTTTTTTAAATACAGAACAAGAATTTTCCGTTTTATCCACTCCCAAATTTTTAAAGTTTAAAAGTTTAAACCTTTTAAAATTTAGCTGGAGTAAGGCCTGTGCACTGTTAGTGTAGTAAAGCTCCTCATGTAATTTTCTGTCTTTTAAAGATTATTAATATAAAAGCAGTGTTATGCTGGATAGAATATTAGGAAATATATATGTGCAAAAATAAAAATATTCTCCTCATCTAGAAATCACTACTGTAACTTTTGGTATACTTTTTCCAGTTCTTTGTATAAGCACATGTATGTAGGTTTTTAATTTTACTAAAATGAAATTAACTTGCAACTTGCTTTTTTAATTGGTGATACCCATTCTTCAGTGTGAGTAAATGTTCATTTCTTCTAATATCCAGGTACAATTTTAATTCCTGGGGCGCTTGGGTGGTGCAGTTGGTTAAGCATTTGACTCTTGGTTTCAACTCAGGTCATGATCTCTTAGGTCATGGAATTATGCTCCACGTTCAGCAGGGAGACTATGTGAATGAACATTCTCTCTCTTTGCCCCTTCTCCCCTGCCCTTAAATAATCTTAAAAAAAAAAAAAATCAATTCCCCCAGCTGATCTAAAATAGAACCATACAGCTAGCTATTCAGTACTATTATCTAATCCAAGACCTTGTTACATGTAACACTTTAATTTTCTTAGATCTCTTTAATCTAGCATAGTCCTTATTTTTCAGTGAGACTTGAGTTTGAGACTGCTTGTCATGAAAATTGTTTTGTACAGTTGCATTCTGTGTTGTCTTTTAGTTTGTCCCTTTAATTCTTCTATTTTTTCTCCAAAGTGTACATCTAAAAATTTGATAGATTCACATCAAAACATTTTTGGCCAGAATACATTGTAGCTATATCATTCTGCATTGTATTTATTAAATACATCATACCTCCTTGACCTAATTTCATAATGCTAAGATTGAGCCTTAGATTAAGATAATAGTAGTCTGATCCAGGGCACCTCGGTGGCTCAGTTGGTTAAGTGACTGCCTTCAGCTCAGGTCATGATCCTGGAGTCTGGGGATGGAGTTCTACCACATCGGGTTCCCTGCTCAGCAGGGAGTCTGCTTCTCCAGGTGACCTCTCTCTCATGCGCTCGCTCGCTCGCTCTCAGCACTCTCTCTCTCTCTCTCTCATTCTCTCTCTCTCAAATAAAAAAATAAATCTTAAAAAAAAAGTCTGATCCATATATTAAACAGTGAGTCTTCTTGCAACAAGAAAATAATTTGCATGGTGTTCCCTTGCACTAAAACTTCTCAGTCCCTTATCAGTCATTGTCCTGATTTTTTAAAGACAGCTTTATTGAGATTTACATAATCTAAAGTTTACATTAAATAAATAAATAAGATTTTATTTGAGAGAGAGACTGGGAGAGCAAGCATGAGCAGTGGGGGAGAGAGGCAGAGGGAGAGGAAGAAGCCAACTCCCCACTGAGCGAGGAATCCGATGTGGGGCTCAATCCCAGGACTCTGAGATCATAGGATTAGTTAACCAACTGAGCCAGCCAGACACCCCAAATTCACACATTTTAAATGTACAATTCAGAAGTGCTTGGGTGGCTTAGTCAGGTAAGCATCTGCCTTTGGCTCGGGTCATGATCCTGGGGTCCAGTATTGAGCCCTGTATCAAGCTCGCTGCTCAGCAGGGAGCCTGCTTCTTCCTCTCCCTCTGCCTACTTGTGTGTTCGTTCTGTCTCTCTCTCTCTCTCTCTCTGTCAAATAAATAAAATCATTTTTAAAAATGAATATGTACAATTCAGTGATTTTTTTTTTAAAGATTTTATTTATTTATTTGAGAGAGAGACAGTGAGAGAGAGCATGAGCAAGGAGAAAGTCAGAGGGAGAAGCAGACTCCCCGTGGAGCTGGGAGCCCGATGCGGGACTCGATCCCGGGACTCCGGGATCATGACCTGAGCCGAAGGCAGTCGTCCAACCAACTGAGCCACCCAGGGGTCCCTCAGTGATTTTTTTTTTAAAGTATGTTCACAGAGTTATACAGCCACAGCCACTGTCAAATTTTAAAATACTTTTATCACGCCAAAAAGAAACTCCATAACCATTAGCAGTAGGCTACTGCTAATCTTCCTGTCTCTACATGGTTGCCTATTATGGGCTTTTCATATAGAATTATACAGTAAGTGATCTCTTATGTCTGACTTTGCTCACTTAACAATGTTTTTAAGGTTCCATCTACATTGTACTGTGTATCAGTGTTTTACTTGTGTTTATTTATGTATCCTATTCTGTTATATGAATATACTGCTTTTTGTGTGTCCAGTCATCAGAATTGATGGGCATTGGAATTGTTGAATTGTCGCCTCTCTGTGGCTCTTTATTATGAATACTGCTGCTATGAGCATACAAGCTTTTGTGTGAACGGATTTTTACATCTTTCTTGGATCTTTTTGGAGTGCACTTGGTAACTGCATATGGTGTGCATATGGTAACTCTGTTTAGCCTTTTGAGAATCTGTGTTCAGGGAGCCTGCAGCATTTTACACTCCCACCAGCAGTATATGGTCGTTTCAGTTTCTCTGCATCCTAACACTTGTTATTACGTCATTTATTACAACCATCTTAGTAGGTGTGAAATTGTATCTTCATTGTGGTTTTGATTTGCATTTCCCTTGTGGCTAATGATGTTAAGCATCTTTTCCTATGTTTAGTAGTTATTTGAATATCTTTTTTGGAGAAATGTTTATTCACATCCTTTGCTTTTTAAAAAATGTTATTTTTTGGAGATTTTATTTGACAGAGAGTGCACACACATAAATTGGGGGGAGGGGCAGAGGTAGAGAGTTTCAGACAGACTCCCTGCAGAAAGTGGAGCCAGATTTAGGGCTCAATCTTACAACCCTGAGATCACGATCTGAGTGGAAATAAAGAGTTGGACATTTAACCATCTGAGCCACCCAGCTGCCCTTGTCCACTTTTTTAATTGGGTTATTTGTCTTTTTATTGTTGTTTGTAAGAGTTCTTTATTTTATTGATACATAACCGACATGCAACGTTATATTTATTTCATGTGTACATTATGTTGTACACATTTCATGTGTACAACATAATGATAAAATATTTGTATATGTTGTAGAATGATCACAGTAAGTCTAGATAATATCTATCACTATATATTGCCAGAAAATTTTTTTCCGGTTATGAGAACTTTTAAGACCACTCAGCCACTTTCAAATACTGCATTGCAGTATAGTTATAATCACCATGTTGTATGTTACATCCCCATGACTGAAATTTATAACTGGAAGTTTATACCTTTTGGTGTTTTTGTAGATTACACAGATAAGAGAGATCAGGGTATTTGTCTTTTTCTGCTTAACTTCATTTTAGCATAATGCCTTTGAGGTCCATTTATGTTGCCACAAATGGGAAGATTTCTATTTCATTTCTTTTCTTTTCTTTCTTTCTTTCTTTCTTTTTCTTTTTTTTAAATGAGAGAGAGCAAGAGCAGGGCAGAGGGAGAGGGGCAGGGCTTCTGGCTGAGCAAGGAGCCCGACACAGGGCGCAATCCCAGGGCTCTGGGATCACGACTTGAGTCGAAGGCAAACACTTAACCAACTGAGCCACACATGGGCCCTGATTTCATTCTTTTTTATAACTAAATAATATTCTATGTATGGTAAGGATGATCCATTTTCTTTTCTTTTTTGAGATTTATTTACTTTAGAGAGAGGGAGAGCAAGCAGTGGGGAGGGTCAGAAGGAAAGGGAGAGAGAAACTTAAGCAGACAACAGGCTAAGTGCTGAACTACGTGCCGGGCTCCATCTCAGAACCCTGAGATGATGACCTGAGCTGAAACCAAGAATTGGATGCTTAACCAGCTGTGCCACCCAGGCTCCCCTCTTTAGCCATTCATCCATGGTGGACACTTGGGTTGTTCTCATATCTTGTCTAAGTCTTTGGGTTGTCTTTTCACTTTCTTGAGGGTGTCCATCTTTTGAAGCACACTTTTTAAGTTTCATTTATTTAAGTAATAGCTACATACAACATGGTGCTGAAACTCACGACCCAGAGATCAAAAATTGCATACCCTTCTGAGCGAGTCAGCCAGGTACCCCGAAGCATAAACATTTTTAATTTTGTTAATATCTAATTGATCATTACCTAACCTAAGATCACAAAAATTTGCTCCTGTTTACTTTTAGCTCTTAAATTCAGACCTTTTGATCCACTTAAAGTTAATTTTTTAAAAGCATTATTTATTTATTTTAACGAGCACAAGCAAGCTGGGGGGTCTGAAAAGGGAAACCGAGAATCCTGAAGCAGATTTTGAGTTGAGCACAAGCCAATGCAGAACTCAATCCCAGGATCCTGAGATCATGACCTGAGCCAGAATCAAGAGCCAGCTGCTTAACTGACTGTGCCACCAGATGCCCTTAAAGTTAATTTTTTTTTAAGATTTTATTTATTTATTTGACAGAGATCACAAGTAGGCAGAGAGGCAGGCAGAAAGAGAGGGGGAAGCAGGCTCCCTGCTGAGCAAAGAGCCTGATGTGGGGCAAGGGGCGCCTGGGTGGCTCAGTGGGTTAAAGCCTCTGCCTTTGGCCCAGGTCATGGTTCCGGGACCCTGGGATCGAGCCCCGCATCAGAGTCTGTGCTCAGCGGGGAGCCTGCTTCCTTCTCTCTCCCTCTCTCTGCCTGCCACTCTGCCTACTTGTGATCTCTGTCTGCCAAATAAATGAATAAAATCTTAAAAATACTCCAAGATGAATCAAAAGACTCTTTTTCTTTTTAATACACTTAAGGTAGTACATCACAGTAAGATGGGTGAGGAGGGGAAGGACACTTTTGAACTGGGGAGTTGGGAAAAAAGACCCAACGTGATGCCTTGACTGCAGGTGCGCGGTGTTCTCCAGCAGACTTCCCGCCGAGCGTGGAGCCAAATGTGGGGCCGCATCCCATGACCCTGAGACCACGATCCTAGCTGAAACCAAGATTTGGACACTAAACCCACTCAACTTCAGGCCTCAGGTTAATTTTAAAGAAGTGAGCTTGGAACTAGAAGGTAGGGAAGTTCCTTTCAAACTCTTCAAGTCCACTTACCCCTTTTAGCTGGTCATTTGGCATGAGCCTGATAATCTTTTGCAGAAAGAACATCTTGTGGCTTCTTTGCTTTCTTTTTCTCAGCTAGATGTGGATATGTCAGGTCGTTGGAGCTTCATGGCTCAGTAGTACATGTTTTGAATTATTTTTCCTATAATGGAGTTAGATTTATGGGTCCTGTTCTTTTAGGTATTCTCATGGCTAAGGACATGAGATTGAAGTTTCATTAAGATGAGGAGCCATGTGCTTACCAGCCACATTTCAGTATGTGTTTTTTTCAAGTCTTTGAGTTTTGCCTGGAAGCCAGATTTGGTTAACAAAAATAATAAGAGGAGTATAAGAAGAAAGGAAAAAAAAACACCCTGTATTTAAATTAATTAAATTCCCTATTTAGTACACTTGTTTCATAAGACTTTAAGGAGTTTGTTCTAATTTTCTAATTTTAGGAAGCATACTTTATAACTGGAGAGTAAGAACCACAATGTAATTCAGAAGGCAATGAAGTTAGAAGACTTGATTCTAGGCCTGACCTAACTGATTATTAGATGTGTTACCTCAGATAAGTCCCTTACCATTTTAGACCCTGCCTTCGTTTGTTTAATCTCTACACCAAATATGGGGCTTGAACTCATGGCCCCAAAATCAAGAGTCACATGCTCTACTAATTAAGCCAGCCAGGCACCCCTGCCTTATTTTTTTTGTTGTTGTTAACCTCTGGAACGGACTAGTAGTCCCTATGAAACCAGTTTTCTTATTGGTGATTGGAACCTGGAGTGATAAATAGAAATGGAAACTTAGGGATGGAATAGACAGGACTTAGAAACTCAAGAAACTCATATGTTTATAGCTTCCCTAGATCTCCTCTCTTCTGACATTTAAACATTGTCTACCAGAGACTGACAATTCCCACAATTCTGTCTCCAGGACAGACCTTTCTGAGCTTCAGAACATGTACTTGATGTCTCATATTAAAATTACATACTTGAGGGGCACCTGGGTGGCTCATTTGGTTGAGTGACTGCCTTCAGCTTGGGTCGCAGTCCTGGAGTCCCAGGATCAGGTTCCACGTTGGGCTCCCTGCTCGGCCGGGAGTCTGCTGCTCCCACTGACCTTTCTCCACTCATGCTCTTTCTCTCCCTGTCAGGTAAATGAATAAAATCTTTAAAAAATTAATTAATAAAATTACATATTTTAGGGGTACCTGGGTGACTGGTTAGTTAAGCATCTGCCTTCAGCTCCAGTCATGATCTTAGGGTCCTCCTGGCTAAGTGGGAAGTTGTTTCTCCCTCTGCCCCTCCTCCTCACTCATGGGTGCATGCATGCACACACTCTCTCAGATGAAGTGTTTAAAATATATGTAGGGGCACCTGGGTGGCTCAGTGGGTTGAGCCGCTGCCTTCGGCTCAGGTCATGATCTCAGAGTCCTGGGATCGAGTCCCACATCGGGCCCTCCGCTCAGCGGAGAGCCTGCTTCCCTTTCTCTCTCTCTGCCTGCCTCTCCATCTACTTGTGATTTCTCTCTGTCAAATAAATACATAAAATCTTTAAAAAAATAAATAAAATAAAATATATGTATGTAAATTTATATATACATGTGTGTGTGTTTTGTGTTTTGTTTTAAAGGGGTGCCTGGTTAAGTTGGTTAAGGATGTGACTTGATCTCAGCTCAGGTGTGTGTTTTTCTTTCTTCTTTTTTTTAAAGATTTTATTTATTTATTTATTTATTTGACAGAGATCACAAGTAGGCAGAGAGGCAGGCAGAGGGTGGGGGAGGCAGGCTCCCCGCTGAGCAGAGAGCCCGATGTGGGGCTCGATCCCAGGACCCTGGGACCACAACTGAGCCACCCAGGCGCCCCCCCCCCTTTTTTTTTTAACTTAATTGGAGAGAGAGAAGCAAGCAGTGTGCTGGGAGGGGCAAGGAGGGAGCGCAGAAGAGAGGAACAAGCAGACTCTGTGCTGAGCACGGAGCCTGACACAGGGCTCAGTTCCAGGACCCGGAGATCATGACCTGAACTGGAATCAAGTCCAACACTCAACTGATTGAGCCACCCCCAGGTGCCCCTAAACCAAGATTCTTTTTTTAAAAAATGATTTTATTTATTTATTTGAGAGAGAGAATGTCAGAGGGAGAAGCACACTGCCTGCTGAGCAAGGAGCCCCATGTGAGACTCAATCCTAGGACTCTGGGATCAAGACCTGAGCCACCCAGGTGTCCCCTAAACCAAGATTCTTAAGACAAAAGTCATCCAGCAGTTATGTTTTGTTTATAAAAACCTATTATGTGGATATTGTTATCATTTATTTATTACTGGGAGTTAGAGGTATAGACATACATTTAAAAAAACAATTCTAGGGGCGCCTGGGTGGCTCAGTCGGTTAAGCCGCTGCCTTGGGCTCAGGTCATGATCCCAGGGTCCTGGGATCGAGCCCCGCATCGGGCTCTCTACTCAGCAGGAAGCCTGCTTCCTCCTCTCTCTCTGCCTGCCTCTCTGCCTGCTTGTGATCTCTGTCAAATAAATTAAAAAAAAAAAAAATCTTTAAAAAAACAATTCTAGGGGTTTCTGGCTGACTTGATTGGTGGAACATGTGACTCTTGGTCTCAGTGTTGTGGGTTTGAGCCCCACATGGGGTGTAGGGATTACTTAAAAATAAAATATTTAAAAAACAAAAACACAAACAACTCGGATTACACTGAAGGAACAGCAACCAGTCAGCTTTTACTCCTTATATTAGGAATGTTTATGTAGTTGCATAAGCTAGAAATGAGCCTATATTTCTCCTTTATATCCATATCCCATCAGTTATGAAGTTCTATTTATTTTTCTTCTTAAATATCCTGTGAATTGGGTGTGTCTTATAGTCACTCCTGATTTTAAAAATCTCTAGTCTGGGCCACTGAACCAGTTTGAAGAGGTCATACTTGAATTAGCTTGAATTAGCTATTCTTTTGTGCACACTTTTTTTTTTTTTAAAGTCGGGGCCGAAGTGCTAACCGCCCCGTCCCAGTTCACTAACTGAAGCACTTCTTTGCTAACCAAGAGCAAATTACAGGCAGAGATTCAGCTTCTCTTCTTCACCTGGAACCTTTTTGAAAAGGAGAGTTTTCTGATTTACATTTAAGTGTCTTTCCTATATAATAATATATACAGGTCTATTCAAGTTTTCTGCTGTGACAGATTTGCCAACTAATAGAAGTTATCTAATTTAAGATTTTCAAATTTATTAGCATGTAAATTGCTAATGTTATTGTTTTGCTCATAATATTTCTTAATCTGTTGTTCATGTCCTCTTCATGATGTCTTTTTTATTTGTATCTTTTCCCCTAAGCAGTTTTACCAGTTTGTTTCTTACTAATCTTTTAATTAATTATAAATTTTTAAAATTATCT
Organism: Mustela putorius furo; assembly: GCF_011764305.1. Taxonomy (NCBI): domain Eukaryota; kingdom Metazoa; phylum Chordata; class Mammalia; order Carnivora; family Mustelidae; genus Mustela; species Mustela putorius. The sequence goes on along the minus strand of NW_025422005.1, from coordinate 35,545,882 downwards.
CCATTATTTCTGACCTTTTTTTTTTTTTTCCCTCAGCTTTTTTCTGGCTTTTGAGGTTTTCTAGGGGGGTTGTTTGGTTTGGTTTGGGTTTTGATTTTTCTTTCTTTTTTTTTTTTTTTGGTCTTTGTTTTTTGAGAGAGGGAAAAAGATGACCTAAGCCAAAATCAAGAGTGGAAAGCTTCACTGATTCAGCCACTCAACTGTCCCTTTTAGTCTTTTTTTTTTTTTTAAAGTGGTCTTAAAGCTTATTTTCCATTAAGTACTGTTCCACCCTATTATATTGCAGACTTATTTGTAGTAGTTTTTTGTAATTCTGCTTAAGTGTGTTGAAAGTTTCTTTATCAGAACATCGTTTCTCCCACAGTAAGTTTTGATCAATACCCAGTATGTAGCTAAATTCCAATTACCTCTTCTTCCCTTACATGAATTCCTTCCTCACTGCACCCAGGTTGCAATACCTGTATAAAGCACCTTGCTACATGGAAGCCCTCAACTTCTTGCTTGGCCTTGTGCCTCTGCCAGGAGTCTTCCTCATTCTACTCTGGCTCCTGCACTCTGAATTGGGCTGCCCTTCTAATAGGACATTCACCTTATGTTTCTTAATGGGCTCTGACATCCTGCAGTGGTCTCTTGCCATACACACATTTCCCTATCCTTGATCCTGCATGGACACACTTCACATCCTGATTAGGTCCCAGCACCCTGCTCTGTGCCTCTGCTGCCCATAGATCTTACCCTTGTTTGACCCCACCTAATGGCTTTGGACAGGATCTCTTGGGGGAAGAAGGAGAGTGGGCACTGCAAGAGAAATGTCATTTTCTACGTTTAATACAGTATGGTTACAGAAAATAGACTATTTTACTCTTTGGAACAGAGACTTTTAGCTAGTATAAAATCAGCTTTTATGACTTTTATATATGCTAAAGGAATATATGTACTCTGGATGATTGATAGGTATTTATGTGTATGTATATGTATTCACCTTATAAATTGCAAATCTTTTACTTTTTTTTTTTAAAGATTTTATTTATTTATTTGACAGAGAGAGATCACAAGTATGCAGAGAGGCAGACGGGGGTGGTGGTGTGGAAGCAGGCTCCCCGCTGAGCAGAGAACCCAATGCAGGACTCGATCCCAGGACCCTGGGATCATGACCTGAGCCAAAGCCAGAGGCTTTAATCTACTGAGCCACCCAGGCGACCCTCTTTTATTTAACTTTTTTGTGCTTGTTCTGTTAATTACTGTTTTAAGTATTATAAGTATATAGGAAGTGTAGAGACCAGTGAACTTGTGGAGACTGGGGGGAGTGATGGTACCTGGAGAGAGCTCAGAAGCTATGCACACTTTTCTCACCTCACCCGATGTATCTCTTAAATCTGGTTGTTGATTGATATCCTTTATCATATTCTTTTAATAAACTGGTAAATGTTTAAAAAGGTGTAGACAGCAAGTGAATAGCCATGTATTTATCACTTACCTTCAGAAGTAATGCATTACAAGGATGCCTGGATGGCTTAGTTGGTTAAATGTCTGCCTTTGGTTCAGGTCATGATTCCAGGGTCCTGGGATTGAGTAAGGCATTAGGCTCCTTGCTCAGTGGAGAGCCTGCTTCTTCCCCTCCCTCTGCTGCTCCCTCTTCTTGTGCACGTATGCTCACTTTCTCTCATTCTCTCTGACAAACAAAATCTAAAAACCAAAATAAAACAAAAGAAAGAAGGCATTGCAGTTGAAGCCACCCAATACCTGTTTTTTATTCTTTTCCTTTCATTTCCCCACAGAAGTATTTACTGTCCAAATTGGGTATTTCTTATTCTTGTAAACTTGAGAAATATCCTCCAAACTAGACTTTACCAGTATAGACCAGGATTGCCTACAGATGCAAGCCTCTTCTTATATCAAAAAACTTTGTAGCTCATAGAAGAATGTTGGGAATTTGCCAGAGAAATATTTATGTCATCTCTTAGAGCATATCTTAAGTCAGAGCCTAAGAGCTTAAGTCTCTCCATTGATAACTAGGTATCTGAAGAGGAAGGAATGCTATAACAAATGACTTGTTTTTAAAGATCTAGTTGTGGGACGCCTGAGTGGCTTAGTTGATGAAGCATCTGCCTTTGGCCCAGGCCATGATCCCAAGGTCCTGGGATCAGGTACTGCATTGGGCTCCTTGCTCAGCAGGGAGCTGCTTTCTCTCTCTCCTTCTGCCTTCCCCATCCCCTGCTTGTATCCTCACACTCCTTCTCTGTGTCTAAATAAATAAATAGATAGATAGATAGATCCAGCTGTGGTGGTATTAGTTGATGACTACGGTAATAAGCAAGTTATATGGCTGTGTGATTACTTAGAGTAAGTTATTCCCATGTATGAGAGAAAATGTAGATCTAACACATTCATTAATTTGCATTTCTGAATTACCTTTGACAGCTAATAACGGATGAGGTTATATAAAACAAACTCAGTTCAGGTGACTTGTCTAAAACCCATTAAAAATTCTTAAAATAATTATAGCTAATTATGTTGTCATTATAGATGGTGACACATTAAATTGATGTCTAAATTGGTCTTAAAATTTTGATTAGTAGTACCTTTTACTGACTGATAATTTGTATCCCATTTTAGCAATTCTTGTAACAGTGATTTTGCTTCTTGTGATACTGTGCTATTTTGCTTTTTTATTTATAGTGATAGATTCCTGTGGCCTTTTAAGTGATTGAATAATGATGGAAATGGATCCAAAATAATAAATGACTACTCTACTAAAGCAGTAGAAGACTCCTCGTATCACCTTCCAGTTCAATTCAGTCTTCAGGAGGAGGCGGAACAAGTGAAATAGAGAAGACTGAAGAGAAGACGACCTCACTTTGGAACTTTTACTCCTTGACTTCTTTATTTCTACTTGTTTTAATTTTGCTGTGAATTTAAATAGTGAAAACCAAAGAAATAGAAGATACATTTGGGAGCTTTATATAACCCAAGAAATTTGCCTTGAAAGCTGCTATTCTTTGGAGGAAAACATACTAAGTTCCTGTCTGATTAAAAACAAACCAGATTTCCTATGTCCCTTAGATTCTGAAGAATAAAACAGATATAAATACATATCCGCACACTTTTTAGCAGCTCTGTAGGAATAATGAGATTTATAAATTAAGGGCTTTGTTATGTGGATGTTTTGCCACTGGAATTGACTGCTCAGAAGATCTTTTATTGCTCTCTAATGCTATATTTTTGATCTGTGGCTTTGATGGCATTCGCCCACACATGAGTTTACCTCTTTCCAGTTATGACCTTGTTATGAACAGTGTTTGCACTCAATGTGCAAATGTCCATGTATTATCTATTTAAACAGCATTATAGTGCCATCACTCAAGGAAGTTGAATGAGGTGAACATAGACATAGCTCTTTCCCCTTCCCCCCATTTTTTAAATGTAACAAATACTTTTTATGTTCCCCTTCCCCTTCCCCTTTCCCCTTCCCCTTTTTGGAAACGTGTCAGGAACTAGATAGTTTAAGATGAGCAATTGAGGAGACTTGAAAGAGTGATACAGACAGAGCCTGGCTTCCTTGTGCTTTATCACAAGGCGTGCTGCTGGCCAGCCTATTTAAGCACCCTTTTAACAAGAGAACCTCGTAGGAAATCCAGCTGGCAGACTCAAGGAGTTCGGGAAACAGGACCACAGAGGTTACACTCTGGGGTAAATATTCTCCTATGTCTAACTTCAGAAGAAGACTATGTATGTGTATCTTGGAAAATAGCTACTGTTTTCTGGTGTATTTAATTTTAAAGAGCCTTAGTGGGGTAGTGGGAGACACCAGTGGATCTCCTGGGAAAACTGGTGCTAGTGGGTATTTGAGGGAATTAAAAGAACAAATCTTGAGGGATTGTATCTTTAAGATCTTTTCTGCTTTTGCCACAAATTACCAGAGTACCAGAAGCATATTAATCTCTTCATAAGTATCAGTAGTTTTAAATAGGTGTTTATTCTTAAAGTTCTTCTGTTAAAACTCAAGAATTCATTAGTCATATAACCTTCCAGGTCTGTGTCATACTTTTCTGTTTATGTGTTTTTCATAGTCATTATTCATGGACTGTTGCTTTTGTTTAGAACTTCTTTGAGGTTATAGAGCCAGATAAGTAGTCTTAGAGAGGCTCAGAGATAGCAGGTCTTCCTGTAAAGAGGGAATCTTAGAGTAATCACAGACTCTTTTGTACATTGTTATCAGGTATAACAATTTGTACATTGTTATCAGGTATAACAATTGCAAGTATAACTGATTTGAGTTTTCTCATTTTCAGATCCTGGCCATGAGGTTGGATGCCTCACCTTGCTGAAAAGAGACACTGGACCTAAATGGCGCAGCATGACTTTGTTCCTGCTTGGCTAAATTTCTCAACACCACAGTCAGCTAAGGTACTGTTCTTCATTACTATAGTAACCTTCCAAATACCAGTTCTTTTTATCCCCAACTTATTGATGGCCTCTGTTTTACTGTCTAGGTGTTTTTGTGTATTCAGTCTTGCCTGAGGGTTTAAAGTATGTTTTCATAGACATATTATATATGTTTTCATAGGATATAAACAGACAGTTTAAGTTATTGTGGACCCCACGATTGCCAGGTATCTCCTCATCCCCTTATTTCATTATATGCTAAGCTTTCCTCATGTGGCACACTTAAGACTTCCTGGATTAGAAGCGCCTAGGTGGCTTAGTTGGTTAAGTGTCTGCATTCATCTCAGGTCATGATCTTAGGGTCCTGGGATCGAGGCCTGTGTAGGACTCCCTGCTCAGTGGGGAGTTTGCTTCTCCCTCTGCCTCTTCCTCACCCTCTCCCCCCACCTTACTCATGCTGTTCTCTCTCTCTCTCTCTCTCAAATAAATAAATAAAATATTTATTTTAAAAAAGGTTTCCTGGATTAACTGCACTACACTTTGGAACCAAAACATACCTGCTGATCTATTATTTACGTATAGGGGGCAGAGGTAAACACGAAATGGTTTTTAGGGGAAATGGACCTTTGGTGTAAATGCACATTGTAGTAGTAGATGAGGAGGATGAAAAGGGAGAGACATTGACTATTTACATGGATCTCAGATTAAATCCTAGAAATTCTGTTTTAGGGGTGATAATCTACTTAATGATTTCAGGGGAAACTGTATGTTACATTAGGAATATAAACAGCCAGTTCATATAAAGTAGCCCAGAGTGGATTAGTTGTACTCACAGTGCACAGAAGAATGGCCTCAAATATTGGGGCACCTGGGTGGTTCAGTTGGCTAAGTGTCTGCCTTTGGCTTGGGTCGTGATCCCAGGGTCCTTGGATCAAGCCCCACATCTTGCTCAGTGGGGAGCCTGCTTCTCCCTCTCCCTCTCCTTCTCCCCCTGCTTGTGCACTCTCTCTCAAATAAATAAATAGAATCTTAAATTAAAAAAAAAAAAAAAGAAATAGCCTTAATTATTGGTAAAGAAACCTTTTTTTTTTTTTTTTTTTTTTAAAGATTTTATTTATTTATTTGAGAGAGAGACAGTGAGAGAGAGCATGAGCGAGGAGAAGGTCAGAGAGCGAAGCAGACTCCCCGTGGAGCTGGGAGCCTGATATGGGACTCGATCCCGGGACTCCGGGATCATGACCTGAGCCGAAGGCAGTCGTCCAACCAACTGAGCCACCCAGGCGTCCCGGTAAAGAAACCTTTGGGAAGCTAATAAGCTTAAAAATCCTTCCCGTTGGGACGCCTGGGTGGCTCAGTTGGTTAAGCAGCTGCCTTCGGCTCAGGTCATGATCCCAGCGTCCTGGGATCGAGTCCCACATTGGGCTCCTTGCTTGGCAGGGAGCCTGCTTCTCCCTCTGCCTCTGCCTGCCATTCTCTCTGCCTGTGCTCACTCTCTCTCGCTCTCTCTCTGACAAATAAATAAAATCTTAAAAAAAAAAAAAAAAAGCTTCCCATTTTGCCAACTAATAGAGGAGGGACACATGCTGTGTAATCTCAAAAAAAAAAAAAGGCCTATCTTCCCTTATTTTTTAAAAATTTTATTTATTTTAGAGAAAGAACACAAGTGGGGGAGGGGCAAAGTGAGAGGGGGAGAGAGAATCCCAAACAGACCCTACACTGAGCATGGAGCCAGACACAGGACTCAGTCCTAGAACCTTGAGTTCATGACCCAAGCTGAAATCAAGAGTTAGACACTTAACCGCCTAAGCCACCCAGGCGCCCTCCCCTGTTTTTTGTTTATTTGTTTTGTTTTTAAGAATTTATTTCATAGAAAGAAAGAGAGTGCCCCCACTTCAGAGTGGGGGTTGGGGCAAAGGGAGAGGGAAAGAATCTCAAACAAAGGCCTCTATCTCATGACTCTGAGATCATCACCCAAACCAAGATCAGGAGTCAGACTGCCAACTGACTGAGACCCTTGCCCTTACCTTGTTTTTAAATGGGAATTTGGGGGCAGATGTTCCTGATCTATTTAGACCCACAACATTTTGCTCTAAACTTTATTTTTGAGTCGTCCTTTGGAGATTCCCAAGATCTCTTAATTGACATAATCTGACCCAAAGCTTGGGGGATGGTGGGCCTGAGGGATTAGTTGTGGGACCCAGGAAGGCATTATTATTTACAAATAATAATCTAGCACAGTGAAGTAGAGTAAAAAGAATTGGGAAATGAGATTTCACTATTTCCAGTAAAGCTGCAATGAACAAAGTTCTGCAGTGTTGGGATAAGGATAGACAGAAAGCAATGGAATAGAATAGAGAATTCAGAAATACTTCTGTACATAGATATTTTTTACTAAAGTGCCAAGGTAATTTAATGTGGAAGTGATACTCTTTTTTAGCAAATGGTTCTAGAACTGGAGATAGATAGATATGAAGTGAGAACCTTGACTTCAGCCTTTACTTCATACCACACGCAAATAAACCTGAAGCGGATCATAACCTAAATTAAAGAGCTAAAAACTATAAAACTAAGAAAATAGATGCAAAGATGTGTGTGCCTCAACCTGTAGTTTTCCTCTGCGCCTTTGTCAGTTATATCCATATTTTTCATACCTTTTAAGACTTTCGGTCTCTCTTTTGAAATTAAAGAATGCTCTAAAAATAGTAATAAAATTTTAAAATTTAGTAAAAAGAATGTTCTAGAATAAAATTATTTGGAATAGGGAGGTAAATGAAAGTTCATCTAGAACAGCTTCCTTTTTTTTTTTTTTTTTTAAAGATTTTATTTATTTATTTGACAGACAGAGATCCCAAGTAGGCAGAGAGGCAGGCAGAGAGAGAGGGGGAAACAGGCTCCCCGCTGAGCAGAGAGCCCGATGCGGGGCTCGATCCCAGGACCCCGGGATCATGACCCGAGCCGAAGGCAGAGGCTTTAACCCACTGAGCCACCCAGGCGCCCCGAACAGCTTCCTTTTCATTGTATAACCTTAAAGACTTATTTTCCCTGACTTCTTTCCTCATGTGTAAATGAGTAAAATGAAGCTGATGCCAAATTATAATTCTCTTATGAATATTAAGTAATTTCTAGAAGTAAGTGTTTGGGTTGTTTTTTTTTTTAAAGATTTTATTTATTTCTTTGACAGAGAGAGAGATGACAAGCAGGCAGAGAGGCAGGCAGAGAGAGAGGAGGAAGCAGGCTCCCTGCTGAGCAGAGAGCCTGATTTGGGGCTCGATCCCAGGACCCTGGGATCATGACCTGAGCCGAAGACAGTGGCTTAACCCACTGAGCCACCCAGGCGTCCCAGTGTTTGGGTTTTTTTTAAGATTTTATTTATTTATTGGGTAGAGTGAGAGAGAGCACAAGTAGGCAGAACAATAGTCATGGGGGGGGGGGGAAGCAGACTCCCTGCTGAGCAGAGAGCCCAGTGCGCAGCTCCATCCCAGAACTCCAAGATCATGACCTGATCAGAGGCTTAACCCACTGAGCTACCCAGGCGCCCCATAGAAATAAGTGTTTTATAAAACTATAAAAACCATGTAGTTGTTACTCAATAAAGTGCTGTGGTATTTAAACCATTTCTCTCTCTCCAATTGCAGAATAATAAAGTTGCTTAGAATTTTTTTTAACCAAGCATGTTGCTTTTCCTTTCCTGTTACAAGGTTAACCTAGTATCTTACGTGTAAAATTTGAGAGCTTATTTTAATGGATATTGATAGTGCTTTTTTTTTTTTTATCCTCTCTGATGCAAATAATTGAAGAAATTGTTATCTTCTTAATCTGTTTGCTTCTCTATATTTGATCATCTTAGTCACCCACAGCCACCTTCGAAAAACACGGAGAGCACCTACCCCGAGGAGATCGTAGGTTTGGAGTAAGCCGTCGTCGACATAATTCCTCTGATGGCTTTTTTAACAATGGACCTCTGCGAACTGCAGGAGGTGAGCCATGCCGAGCTTCCATGACTATATTTAAGCTACTCAGTTAAGCCCACATAGAGGCTACATGTCCATGACCTTGATAGGCTGTTCTTAAAACAAGTTTCCCAGTTAGATCTTCAGTTGTCGTTATTCAGTTACATTGGCTTTCTAACGTTCTTGTGCTCTCGTGTGTCATTTATTCAATTGAAGATCTCATATAGAAATTACATTAAAAGGAAAAGATAATTCTGTGGACTTAATCTTTTATTTAAAGAAAAAAAGGGTCTCCTGAAGGGCTTTTGGAGTATTGCAAATCAAATCAGGAAGCAAAAATCTAATGTGTTACTTGTCCTTATTATTCCAGACTCCTGGCACCAGCCCTCCCTGTTTCGCCACGACTCTGTGGACTCTGGTGTCTCTAAGGGAGCATATGCTGGAATCACAGGGAACCTATCTGGTTGGCATGGCTCTTCCCGAGGTCATGATGGCATGAGCCAGCGTAGTGGGGGTGGCACAGGGAACCATCGCCACTGGAATGGCAGCTTCCATTCCCGGAAAGGCTGTGCCTTTCAAGAAAAGCCACCTATAGAGATTAGAGAAGAAAAGAAAGAAGACAAGGTGGAAAAATTACAATTTGAAGAGGAAGATTTTGTAAGTATCAAGGTTTAAATGTGTGGTTAAAACCTAAACAAATAATGCCATAAATAGAAGACCTTGTTAATAATGATAAAGTTTTGAAGAAATTACTAAAAAGGAAGTCCCTAAGTTTAGATTTTTATTGCTTTTAGAGGGAAAGAAGTTGATTAGTGTAAAGGTGATGACCAAAGTTCTTAAGTAACTTAGCAAATCTCCATTTTTCATCTTTATGCTTTTGAAACTTTAAAAAATTCATTTCCTTTAAGTTTTATAAGGTTCAACATTCAAAATTCAATGTTCAGGTTATGTAAAAATGTGGTCTTCATGTTGACTTGTCTTTCTCTAACTACCATAAGAGGTTTTTTACTCTTGACTTTTTCCTCTTAAGTTGTGATGTTACAAATATGCAGTTGGTAGTGCCGATGTATACAGTAAAACTTTGCCATTGTGTATTGAATTATATGACTTTTGGCTTCTCAAAGTAGAGTTTTTAGTGCACCTTAAAAAAAAGTTTTCTGGGGGCACCTGGGTGGCTCAGTGGGTTAAGCCGCTGCCTTCGGCTCAGGTCATGATCTCTCGTCCCGGGATCGAGTCCCGCATCAGGCTCTCTGCTCGGCAGGGAGCCTGCTTCCTCCTCTCTCTCTCTCTGCCTGCCTCTCTGCCTACTTGTGATGTCTCTCTGTCAAATAAATAAATAAAATCTTTAAAAAAAAAAAAAGTTTTCTGTATTGTATTTATTTTTAAGATTTTATTTATTTATTTGACAGAAAAAGACACAGCAAGAGAGGGAACAGAAGAGGAGGAGTGGGAGAGGGGGAAGCAGGCTTTCCACTGAGCAGGGACCCCAGTCCCAGGACCCTGAGATCATGACCTGAGCTGAAGGCAGAGGCTTTAACCCACTGAGCCACCCAGGCACCTTTGATTGACAGAATTTAATAAGAAGGCCCATTATCAATTCTGTGGCATTCCCAGTGGGAAATAAATCGAGAACAGAAAAAAAATGTGAAAGTAGCACTATCTATGCCTGCTGAGTGATTTAAGTGGAAGTTTGCTGTCAGTCAAACCTGAGCCAGGTCAGTAAGGGCAAATTAATACTGCATTTATGTTTTAAAATACCTTTTTTTTTAAGATTTTATTTATTTATTTGACAGAGATCACAAGTAGGCAGAGAGGCAGACAGAGAGAGAGGGAAGCCAACTCCCTGCTCAGCAGAGAGCCCGATGCGGGATTTGATCCCAAGACCCTGAGATCATGACCTAAGCTGAAGGCAGCTGCTTAACCCACTGAGCCACCCAAGTGCCCCTTTAAAATATCTTAAGTGTACATAAAGATATGTACATAAAAGGAGGAACGTATATATAAAAGGAGAAACATAAAAATGTACATAAAGGAGAAAAGTGGTCAAGTATGCACATCATCAAATTAAAGCTTCCCTAATCCTACTATCCTCACTACCCTCCCCAAACCCCCCCCCCAGAGGTGATCATCACCTTGACTTCTGTGCTTTATCATGGTTTTGGTAAACTTTCACTACATGTATGTATCCATAAACACTCTACACTAATATCATTTTCCTTCATTTTGATGTTTATATGGATAATATCGTAGTTCTCTTTTATTTGCTTAAAATTGTTTTGAGATTTATCTGTATTTGATATATATAACAGTAGACCGGTGGTTCTCAACCAGGAGCAAATTTGCCCCCATTGCCCATCCCCCCCACCAACCAAAGGCACGTTTGGCAATATCTGGAGAAATTCTGGTTGTCACACCTGGAGATAGTGCTATGGACATCTAGTATGTAGAGATCAGGGCTGTTGCTAAACATCGTATAATGCACAGGACAGCCCCATAATAAAGAATTGCCCAACCCCAAATGGCAGTATTAACATGATTGAGAAACCTTGCTTTAATTTTTCACTATTATATAATATTCTATTGTGTGACTCTACTGGATTTATTTATCCATTTCCCTATTTGCAAACATTTAGGTTGCAAACAATTGTGGTTTGGAGAACAAATCTAAAGGATTGGAACTGAGGTAACTAGAGAAGGAAGAGTAAGAAATTTCAATTTCGATTTAAAGCAAATTGATGAATAATAAATAATTTAAAAAGGAAAAACAGGAGCGTAATTGGAGGGAGAAGATAACATTCTTTTTATCAAAAAGATGAGTAAGATCTGGAGATGTGCACATGGAAAAAAAGATGATACATGAGGTTGTTGGATGGGTAAGAATGGAGAGTGATGTATTCAGAGAGGGCCCTAGAACCTATGGAAATAGCTGTAAGGAGGCTGGGAAGTAAATGGTTGAAGAAGAAAAGTGTAAGTGTACACTCAAGAACATTCAAGAAGTGTACACTTAAGAAAATGTAGTTAACCAAAAATAGTAAAATCAAGGTATTTTGGGGACAAATTTTTTATATATTTTTTATATATTTTATAAATTTTCTATATATTTTTCTATACTGTACAATGTATAATTAGAAAAGTTATTTTTTGTTTTAAAATGGTATTAGTTTGATGTAATAAACCATCTTACAGTTACCTTGGACAAGTTAAATAACCCTGATTTTCTCAGGTGGCTCAGCCGTTAATCATCTGCCTTTGGCTCAGGTCACAATCCCAGGGTCCTGGGATCAGGCCCCACATTGGGCTCCCTGCTCAGCAGAAAGCCTGCTTCTCTCTCTCCCACTCCCCGTTTGTGTTCCCTCTCTCTATCTCTCGGCCAAATAATAAAACCTTAAAAACTAATTTTCTCTGCATTGTTATAGATAGTAATGTCTACCTTGGACCATTAAACAGTAAAGATCACCTATGTCGATATTAACTGGGAGCATCTAGCTGCCTCAGTTGGTAAAGCATGTGACTCTTGATCTCAGGGTTACGAGTTTGAGCCCACATTGGGTATAGAGTTTACTTTTCAAAAATTCTGTTGTATTTTTATGTGCCTGCAATAGGAAATGAAGTTTTATAAAATGCTTTTTGTAAAGCCAAAAAATAAAAAACTTTTAAAATTGCTTAGGAATAAAATGTTTAGTAATAAATTTAACCAAAGATGTGAAAGATCTCTATACTAAGCCAAAAAATATTGCCAAGAGAAATTAAAGATCTAAATGAAAGAGTTATCATTGTGAATGGGAGGCTTTGAATTAGAAGACTGAACATGGTTAGGACAGCAGTTCTACAGAGTCTGCATAACACCAACCAGCGTGTATTCTTACAGAAATGGACTAAGTTATTCTAAAATTTTTATTGATGTATCACTTTTTTTTTTTTAAGATTTTTATTTATTTGACAGATAGAGATCACAAGTAGGCAGAAAGGAAGGGCAGAGAGAGAGAGGAGGGAGCCGGCTTCCTGCCGAGCAGAGAGCCCAATGTGGGGCTTGATCCCAGGATCGAGCTCAATCCCTGGGATCATGACCGGAGCCGAAGGCAGGGGCTTTAACCACACTGAGCCACCCAGGCACCCCTAAAATTTTTATTGAAATAAAATTTTTTATTGAAAGACCCTAGAATACCCAAAGTGATCTTGAGAAAGAATGGAATTGGAGGACTTCCTCTAATTTGAAGACTTAGTACAAACCTATAATAATCAAGATGTTACATTATTATAAGAATAAACTAATAGTGGAGCAGAATAAAGAGCTCAGAAATAAACCTACATTTATATTGTCATTTGATTTTCAACAGATACTAAAACAGACCAATAGAGAAAGAAATGTGTTTAACAAATGGTACTAGAATAACTGTGTGTATATAGTGAGAGGATAGATAGATAGATAGATAGATATCCCCTACCTCATAGCATACAAAAAAAATTAATTCGAGAGGAATTATAGACCCAGATGTAAGGCCTAAAACTCTAAAGCTTCTAGAAGAAAATTTGGAGGAACTTCTTTACACCTTAGAGGGTAGGAGAAGATTTCTTTGGACAAAGAGAGCAATAACCTTAAGGAAAACATTGATAAATTGGATTTCGTCAAATTTAGAACATCTGCTTATCTCACAGACTCAAAGAAAATACAGAAAATATTTATAAAGCATATCTGTGAAAAGGGACTTGTATCCGTAATATAAATAACTCTTATAACTGAATAATAAAAAAAAGACAACTCAATATATATTTTTCTTTCTCTCTTTGAGAAAGTGAGCAAGTGGGGACCTGCAGAGGGAGAGTGAGAGAGAATTTGGGGCAGACTTCAGACCAGTGGTGAGCTGATGGAACTTGGGGCTCGATCTCACAACCCTGAGATCAGGACCTAAGCTGAAATCAAGAGTCAGACACTTAACCAACTGCGCCACCCAGGCACCCATCTTTCTTCTTTTCTTTTCTTTTCTATTCTCTTTTTTTTTAAAGTTTATTTAGGGGTGCCTGGGTGGCCCAGTCACTTGAACATGGGACTCTTGGTTATAGCTTGGGTTGTGACCTAAGGGTTTTGAGATTGAGCCCTGCATTGGGCTCTTTGCTGAGTGAGGAGTCTGCTTTGAACTGTCTCTCCCTCTCGCTTTGGGCCCCTACCACTCTAATCCCATCGTAGGTCTCCTGCACACGAGCTTTTCTCTTAAAAAAAAAAAAGTCTTAAAGTTAATTTAAGTAATTTCTGCACCTGATGTGGGGCTCAAACAACCCTCAGATCAAGTTGCAGCTGAGCCAACCAGGTATCCCGACAACTTAATATTTTAAAAAAACAAGCAAGATTTGAACAGATTCTTCACAATGGAAGATACACAAATGGCCAGTAGTCACATGAACAAAATGATGAGTGTCATTAGTCACAAGGGAAGTGTGTAAATTCAGATTATGAGATACTGCTACCCATTCACCACAATGGCTAAAATGTGTAAGTTTGAAAACATTAAATTTGGTGACATTTTCAAGTGTTTGGAACTCATACATAGTAAGAGCATGAAGTAGAAACCATTTTGGGAAAGGGTGTGGCAGATTTTTGTGAAACTAAACATAAGCCTATCCTGTGACGCAGCACTTATAGATATTTACTCAAGAGAAACAAAGGTATATGGGCATTTATTATAATTTTATTCATAAAAGCCCCAAACTGAAAACAGTTTAAATGTCTTTGACACAAAAATAGAAAACTTGTGGGGCGTCTGGGGGCTCAGTGGGTTAAGCCTCTGCCTTCAGCTCAGGTCATAATCCTGGGGTCCTGGGATCAAGCCTCGCTTCAGGCTCTTGCTCAGCGGGGAGCCCGCTTCCCCCCCCCCCCGCCTGCTTGTGATCTCTCTCTCTGTCAAATATATAAATAAAATCTTAAAAAAAAAAAAGAAAACTTGTGGTATAATCATGAAATGGACTACATGTATTCATTAATAAGGAGTGACTAATAAAAAAACAATGAATTGCAGAATGGTACATACTGCCTGATTTTGTTTATGTGCTGTCCTAGAATAAGCAAATAATCTATGGTGGAAAAGAAAGTCAAAGCAGGGGCTCCTAGGTGGCTCAGTGGGTAAAGCCTCTGCCTTTGGCTCAGGTCATGGTCCCAGGGTCCTGGGATCGAGCCCCGCATCGGGCTCTCTGCATGGCAGGGAGCCTGCTTCCCTTCCTCTCTCTCTGTCTGCCTTTCTGCCTACTTGTGATATCTGTCAAGTGAATAAATAAAATCTTTAAAAAAAAAAAAAAGTCACAACAGTGGTTGCCTGTGTGGAATGGGGATTGTCTGGGAAAGGGCATGAGGGAACTTTACTGTTGCAGTAGGTAATTTTGTTTTTAGAGAGGTTGAGGAGTTATAAACATTTTTCAAAACTCATGGAATTGTATACTTAGTATATGTGTGTACCATTGTATGTAAATTTTATTTAAAAACAGATTATCATCACCAAGCATGGTAGAAATAGATAAAATAAACCTCCTGACGTGATGCATTGAGGATGCAACCTCACCTCTTTAAATCCTTACAGGAATGCATAGCCTGAATCTAACCATGAGAAAATATCACACAAACTCAAGTTGGAGTTCTACTATAAAGAATTACAAAAGATTGATCAAAAGAACTAGCCTCTACTTTTTGAAAATGTCATGGGGGTGCCTGGGTGGCAAAGATGGTTAAGCGTCTGCCTTTGATTCAGGTCATGATCTCCAGGTCCTGGAATTGAGGCACTGCATTGGGCTCCAAGCTTGTTAGAAAGTCTGCTTCTGCCTCTCCTGCTTGTGCTCTGTCTGTCTCTCTGAAATAAATAAAATCTTTTAAAAATAAAAATTTTATCATGAAAGAAAAAATTCCAGGTTAAAGAAAACTAAAGAGGGCGCC
Organism: Mustela putorius furo; assembly: GCF_011764305.1. Classification (NCBI taxonomy): domain Eukaryota; kingdom Metazoa; phylum Chordata; class Mammalia; order Carnivora; family Mustelidae; genus Mustela; species Mustela putorius. The sequence continues at coordinate 35,530,630 of NW_025422005.1, read as the reverse complement.
TGGGTGGCTCAGTGGGTTAAGCCGCTGCCTTCGGCTCAGGTCATGATCTCAGGGTCCTGGGATCGAGTCCCGCATCGGGCTCTCTGCTCAGCAGGGAGCCTGCTTCCTCCTCTCTCTCTCTCTCTCTGCCTGCCTCTCTGCCTACTTGTGATGTCTCTCTGTCAAAAAAAACAAAACAAAACAATAAAGAAAACTAAAGAAATAAGACAACTGAAGGAATCCTGTGAGGAGGACCTTGCAGGCTTAGTTCGTGGGACTCTTGACCTCAAGATCATGAGTTCAAGACCCGTGTTGGGCATGGAGCCTACTCCCCCCAATAAAAAGGCAGCATACGATCCTTTGGACACTGGATGAGGGGAAAACAGTGTACATTTTTAAAATTCTGTTTTGCTATAAAACTAATCAGTGTTATAGTTTGAATAAGTGTGACAGATTAGATAGTATTTGTTGATCTTAATTGCCTAATTTTTACAATTATACTGTGATTATGTTAATGTGTTTTTAAAGAAATACGTATTTAAGGATGAGTGGTTTAGGTTGCAAATGGTTCCGGAAAAAATATATTTAGAGAGAATGTTGAAGTAAGTGGTGTAAAATGGTGACATGAGAATCTAGACATCTGTGCAGGATGTACAAAAGGTTTTTTGTTTTTTTGTTTGTTTGTTTAGATTTTATTTATTTATTTGACAGAACATGAGAGGGCACAAGCAGGGGGAGGGACAGAAGGAGAGGGAGAAGCAGTCTTCCCTCTAAGCAGGGTGCCAGATGCAGGACTTGATCCCAGGACCCTGGGATCATGACCTGAGCTGAAGGTAAGATGTTTAACTGACTGAGCCAGCCAGGCACCCAAAAGTGAAATTATTTCTGGGGCACCTGGGTGGCTCAGGACGGTCTGGCTGGACCAATGAAGAGAGAAACCACACAATAATTTGAACAGGGAAAGTACAGGATTGGGGTAATGAGCGGTTGGCTAGTAATAAAGAGAACACTAAAGAATATGAAGGCCAATATAAGGGACTAAAGAATATGAAGCCAATATAAGGGATAGCTAATAACCCTAGGGCTAAGCTAGAGTGCCCAAGGGAGAGTCTCCCTCTTCCCCCATCACCACCAGACCTTGTTAAAAAGGACTTAGTTGGTGCTTACTGAGTGACAGAACAGTTGCTTGGGTGTTTTCAGGGAACATGCTGAAATCTGCCCTCTTGAGTACCCAGTAGAGCTGTTCAGATACCACTCTGCTACAAAACCACTCAAGTCAAAGCTCATATGGACTTTAGAACCTGGCTTAGCAGGAGCTGGGTGCCGCAGGAGCCTGCTGAGGAAGCACACTGGAACAAGAAGCAGAAATCTTTTTCTTGCTCTATACTGACAAAAAAGTTAACTTTCCACCTGGCAAGGGAAAAATGTTAAGTGCCCAGACACTTTTATACTGAGCAGGCAAAAAGGATGACTTTGGAACTAAGAAACAATAAGTTGGTAAATGGCACGGAGTACTATATCATTGTTTATATTAACCAGCCAGTGTATTCCCCTTCTAGAATGTAGCCCCTCACTGAACACAAAACAGTTGGAAATAGGATCCAGATTGAGCTGTGGAGGTGGAAACATAGAGACAAAGGAAAGTGAAGGTTGAGATAAAAGGGAGGGAGGAATGTAGCCAGGGCATGAAAGAAACTAAGCCACCATATTTTTTAACACTTTATGAAAACAACACAACAGAGAGCTCTAAAGCTTCATGTCAGAAAAGCTGTCTTGACATTGACAAAAACTAATCATATGTAAATGAACATAAAGGGTCAAGAGAATAAGGAGCAGAATAACATCCTTAACAGTGCAGAGTACACCTGTACAGCATGTCCACAAAACAGATAAGAACCTTTTAAAATTTACTCTTACTACAGTGTTACCATGCTGTTTTAAAATTTAAATGATACTAAGAAAATGGCATAAGAACAACCTAAACCAGAAAAAAGTACTAGAAATCAGGAAAGAAGTATTGAAAAATTTGTTGGGTGCCTGGGTGGCTCAGTTGGTTAAGCATCTGCCTTCAGCTCAGGTCATGATCCTGGAGTCCCACATTGGGCTCCCTGCTTGTCGGGGAGTCTGCTTCTCCCTCCAACCTTTCCCCCCCTCCCTCTCTCTCTCAAATAAATAAGTAAAATCTTTCTTTAAAAAAGTAATGAAAATTTTGAGGAAAAGGGAGACTAAACAAGGAACACAAGAGAATAATCCGTGTTTTTCAAGGATTACAAGAGGAAAACAAGAAGAATTACAAGAGGACAAAATTTATTAAAGATTTTATTTATTAGGGAGAGAATAAGGGGGATTTGGGGAGAATGGAGGGAGAGGGACAACAGACTGCTGAGCGCAGAGCCCAGTGTGGGGCTCAGTCCCATGACCTGAGCCAAAATCAAGAGTTGGGCATTTGACCAATTGAGCTACCCCGGCACCTCAGAAGAGGAAATTTTTTAGTGAGGGAGGCACAGCCAGTTAAGTGATCGACTTTGTTTCAGCTCAGTTCATGGTCTTAAGAGTCCTGGGATTAAGCCCCAAGTGAGGCTCTACACTCTGGCAGGGAATCTGTTTGGCATTCTGTCTTCCTCCCCTCCTACCCCTCTCCACCCTGTGCATGTGTGTGTGCTCTTTCTTTTTTTCTTTCTCAAATAAATCTTTTTTTTTTTTTTTAAGTTAGAATTGAGGGGCTCATGGAGGTCTCATGACTCAGTCTCAGGGTCGTGAGTTACAAGCCCCACATTGAGGGTAGAGTTTACTTAATTTTTTAATGCTTCATTATTTTTAAAAATAATAAAAGAATGAGAAATGATACAGATTTGGTCAAAAAAGAGCATCTATATATGTGTATGTATATATACACACATGTGTGTGTGTGTGTGTGTGTGTGTATAAAGATCCTGTACACACACATACCCAGAAAAAAAAAACGCTTAAAGGCTAAAAATTATAATTCAAGAATAATTTCTTGAAATACAGTAAAATTTGAGCTATGAATTGAAAGGACAGAACAGCCAGCACCTAAGTAGGCTTATAAAATGCCTCGGGGCGCCTGGGTGGCTCAGTGGGTTAAAGCCTCTGCCTTCGGCTCAGGTCATGATCCCAGGGTCCTGGGATCAAGCCTTGCATTGGGCTCTCTGCTCAGCAGGGAGCCTGCTTCCTCCTCTCTCTCTGCCTGCCTCTCTGCCTACCTGTGATCTCTGTCAAATAAATAAATAAAATCTTTTTAAAAAAAAAATAAAATAAAATGCTAGACTCAAGTGAAAAAGAAAAATACCCCTTAAACATCAAGTCCCAGTGACTTAGAAAGAAAAATCAGACTTTGACAAAGTTTTATAATAGAAGTCAGTGGGGCGGCTTCATTATTCTCAGTGGGTTAAGCCTCTGCTTTCTCCTCAGATCATGATCTCACTCTGTCTCTCTCTGTCTGCCTCTCCATCTACTTGTGATTTCTCTCTGTCAAATAAATAAATAAATAAATAAAATCTTAAAAAAAAAAAAAGTCAATGGAATAACAGTTACCGGAGTCAGAATGTTAGCCAATAGTTTTACACCGTCAAATGTGTATAGAGGGGTTCTGTAGTCTCTCCAACCTGCTTCCAATTTATAGGAAATCTAGTGGTATAACATTTATTTAAGTAACCTGTAGGTTAAGAGAAGTGAGAGATGTTTTTTTGGAAACAAAACTATCATTTTGAGGGACATATACTTGGGTGGTAAAAGCAAAGAGGTGATCACCATAACTTAGGATAATGGTTATTTTTAGAGGGGGAGAAGTTTGTGGTTAGAGTTTTTGTTGTTTTTTTCTCTTACTTTGTTTTTTTGAATGAAGCTTATAAAATGTTCTGGTTTGGCTGGTAATGTTCTGTTGATTAAACTGAGTGAATTAAGTGGTGATTACAAGAACTTTTTGCCCATTTGTCTTATGCAGTTTTTTTGTATCTGTATATTTTACTATTTTTAAAAATCAGTGGAGGGGCGCCTGGGTGGCTCAGTGGGTTAAGCCGCTGCCTTCGGCTCAGGTCATGATCTCAGGGTCCTGGGATCGAGCCCCGCATCGGGCTCTTGGCTCAGCGGGGAGCCTGCTTCCCCCCCCCCTCTCTCTGCCTGCCTCTCTGCCTGCTTGTGATCTCTGTCTGTCAAATAAATAAATAAAATCTTTAAAAAAATAAAAATAAATAAAAAAATAAAAATTAAAAAAAATCAGTGGAAAGAAATAAAAGATACCATATAAACAGGGGCAGTATCTTTGAAAACCCTGAATAGAATGTGACTAAGAACACAAACCTATTAAAATGGGAAAATACAGCTTTTATCCATGGGGACTCCCTCTACCTGTACTTTTCCATCCAGAGGAGTGTAATCTGTCCTTCATATTTTGTCATTAATTTTTTCCATTTATATGGTGAGTTGGTTCTTCACTATGTTTCTGTGCTTGTTCTATGCTTGTGGTTCTCACCTTGATGGATTGAAAATATATACCTGCTGGGGCCCCATCCCTAGACATTTTGATTCAGAAGCTCAGTGGAATCTGGGCATCTTTCTGTTGTTTAATGTTCTATGGGTAATTTTGCCAAAAAGCCATTTTCCTACTCTATTAGCATATTGTAAAGTTAAGGCTTGGATACCAGTGTCATACTCATACCTCCTGTACGTAGTTGTTAGTTAGTTGGAGTTAGTTGTTTTTTTTGTTTTGTTTTTTAAGATTTTATTTATTCTTCAGAGAGAGAGGGAGAGAGAGCGACCACAGGCAGACAGAATAGCAGGCAGAGGCTGAGGGAGAAGCAGGCTCCCTGCTGAGCAAGGAGCCCGATGTGGGACTCGATCCCAGGATGCTGGGATCATGACCTGAGCCGAAGGCAGCTGCCTAACCAACTGAGCCACCCAGGCGTCCCAAGTTGGAGTTAGTTGTTAAGTGTTACTGCTCTTAACACTTCGATCCTTCCCCTCATCTCTTTCTCTATTCTGTTACCTTCATTATTCTCCTGAACTGTGGAATGGTCTAGTTGATGCTTAAGCCTTCAAATACATCGTTCAAGTTGCTACCAGACTGTTGTAAACTTGATGATTATGGATATGTTTAGTGCGTGAGAGATAGATCTTCAATACCTACAGAATAAAATTAAGTTTCCCTAAAAATTCTGGCTACTTTACCTACTTTGCCAGATACCTCTTTCACCACAGAACGTTCCCCTCCTTCCCTAGTGCTCATCATTCTAAACTATTTGCAGATCTCTGAATATTCTGTTGTTTTTCGTGCTTTCCTGTCTGGGTGTTCACTGAGCATCCTATTCCTGGAATCACCCATTTTCCAGCTTTGGAATTCATCTTTAAGGATTCTTCTTAGTCATTGAACCTCTAATGAAACCTTTTCTGATAGCACTTCTCTTTCAAGTGGAACTGACTATTCCTTCTTCCCTAATATAAATTTTTATCAGACCTGGTAACCTTTTGTTGTGCTTATTTGTCTACGAGTATATATCTTTGTAGTGGGACTGTGACCCTTGTGGGACCCATGCCCACAAGGGTCACAGTCCCACTTGACTGTGGGACTTCATTGTTTTAATTGTCTTAATTGCCTTTATATTCCTAGCAAAATCCCTGGCACATCGTCTGCCTCTGCCCTATAAAGCAGTCTTAGGAAAGCTACATATACTATACATTTCACTGACCAGATTGTCCTTAAATCTGAGAAAAGTGATCTATATTCTTGTCCATTCAGTTTTCTGTGCCTCCTTATATACCGTGCATACCCTATTGGAAGATAAGAACTTGCACATTTAGTCTGTTTAGTTAAAAATATTTTTTTAGTCCTCTTATGTTAAAGGAAATGAAACCCAAGATAGCCTAACACTAATATAAGATCTATGGATTTAGCATTTCAGGATCTTCTGCTTACTTGTCGATTCTGAATACAGGATTAAGTAAGTGCTGCTGATACATAATTATCGGATAGGTTCCATGGTGATGGCTGCTTTGTGAAAAGTGCCAAAATATTAGCTTTCTTTATCAACTATTAATATCCCTTTTTTCCTAGCCTTCTTTGAATCCAGAAGCTGGCAAACAGAATCAGCCATGCAGACCTATTGGGACCCCTTCTGGAGTGTGGGGTAGGTAGATTTTGCCATTTTAAAGGCACAGCTTTACATTTTTCTTAGCATGGAGAGGAGCAACAATTCTTTATCTCTTTTTTGTTTGTTTCTTTCTCTTTTTTTCTCATCTCATCCATTTGCACATGGTAACTAACACTTGTTATCTCTTACTGTGCCCACCCAAAATAACATTGAAATGTAATGGTCTTAAGTGTCATGATACAGATGATTGAGAGCCTGTAAAGCCCTAAATTTGAAAACAGATTTTAAGCAGAGGGAGAATTATCTAAAGCTTATGAGAAGTAATGTTTAATTAACATTGCTAATTCATTTATAACAACTAAAGTGAATTTTTTGTGTTATAATTGTTTCCTAAATATTTGGCAGGCAAATATAGTGGTATTTTCTAAGCATTCTTTCATATTAGTAGATAGTCTTCTAAAGTCTTGTCTGAAAAGGCTGTGTAATACCACATTCTATAGACGGTTTTGTTCAGTTAGGTTCCAGTTGTTGAGGGGTTTTTTTTGTTTGTTTAAGGAGATTGAGGGGTAGGTTTGGCTTAATGAATGTGGCTTGTTGTAGAGAGCAAGGTGAAAACAGATACATACGATTATGTGTAAATGTTGAGAATAACTAGGCTTATAAAAAATGAAGAGACAAATCAGTGTATTTCATACCAAACCTGATCTGTAGTTTTGGAATCGTTGGCATTTACAAATGAGACTCTCCTCATCCCTACCTTAGACCTATTTAGACCTGTTTAGTAGTTAGGCATCTTATTGGGATGGCTTTAGTATATCTGAATACTGGTTTTGGATCTTGAATTATAGGATTAAAGGTGCTTATTGTGCCGTTTCCCCTTTGTTAATAGCGTAAAGGTTTGCTCCACTTCGCCTCATCAGAAGATCCCAGGGTAGCCTCCTTTCCCCCAATTTTGGCATTTCTCTCCATTCCTATGCTGACAGGAACTGCCCCACTTGGATATATTCTTGTTTGGTGTGTGCCTGAGTGATCACACAAGACAAGTTATGCCCCTGAAGGACTACTAACACCTTTGGTTGTTATGTTGATTTATGAATTTAGCTTCATATGCTGCCTTTTTCCTGTAATCCCCAAGTAGTGTCATTTTTGAGAATATCTGTTAAGTGCAAACCAGGAAATGTTTGTCCCTCAGTTTCAGCAGTTCTTTGTTGAAAGTGAGGATTTCATCTATACTGTGCTTAACCATTATTTGACATTCTTTTGTCTCTTCAATATTGTATTTCACAGAAAACCCACCTAGTGCCAAGCAACCCTCCAAAATGCTAGTCATCAAAAAAGTTTCCAAAGAAGATCCTTCTGCTGCCTTCTCTGCTGCATTCACCTCACCAGGATCTCACCATGCAAATGGGAACAAATCATCAACCATGGTTCCAAGTGTCTATAAGAACCTGGTTCCTAAGCCTGCACCACCTCCTTCCAAGGTATGATTTGGAATCAGTGTAGGAACCCTATATAGCAGAGGTCTGGGAATAAATCAGGGAAAAAATTAGTAAATTTATTTTTTCCCATTGAATCATTCATCGGATATTCATTCAGTACCTAATAAATGTATAGTATTTTACTCTGTCTCCAAACTCTACTTCTTCAAACTGGATTTTTTTTTTTTTAAATTTTATTTATTTATTTGACATTTGACAGGCAGAGATCACAAGTAGGCAGAGAGGCAGGCAGAGAGAGAGGAGGAAGCAGGCTCCCTGCTGAGCAGAGAGCTGGATGCGGGGCTCGATCCCAGGATCTCAGGACCCCAGGATCACGACCTGAGCTGAAGGCAGAGACTTTAACCCACTGAGCCACCCAGGCGCCCCTCTAACTGGATTTTTAGTAGGCTTCTCATACTATTCGCTCATCTCATAAACCTTCTGATTTGCTGTTTAATAGCATCAACATCCATCTGATCACTTGGCTGAATATTTCTTTCCTACTTCTCCTCATCACTCATTCTCGTGTACCAAGCAATTAAAATTCCCTGTCACTTATTCCCTCTATGATGTCCTATGCCCTTGTCACCTCCCACGTACTATTGTAGTGCACCCATCTGTTTTCTCATCTCTCTGTATTCATCTTGCACAAAACTGTCGGAATGATCATCCTAAAACAGTTTGAATATATGACATCCTTTCCTCAGTCACTTCGACAGTCCCAAACCATCTATATAGCAGGGTTTGGTAAACAACGTCTTCTTCTTCTTCTTTATTTTTTTTATTTTTTTATTTTTTTTAAGATTTTATCTATTTATTCAACAGACAGAGATCACAGGTAGGCAGAGAGGCAGGCAGAGAGAGAGAGAGACGGGAGGAAGCAGGCTCCCCACGGAGCAGAGAGCCCAATGCGGGGCTTGATCCCAGGATTCTGGGATCGTGACCTGAGCCGAAGGCAGAGGCTTTAACCCACTGAGCCACCCAGGCACCCCGGGTTTGGTAAACTTCTCTAAAGAGTCAGATAATAAATAATTTAGGCTTTGCTGGTCACCTGTGACATGCAGTCTTTGATACATTTACCTTTCTTCTCTTTTCCTTCTTTCTTTCTGTTTCTTGTTTGTTTTACAATGCCTGAAAAGTGTAAAAATTATATTAATAGCTCATGGGCCATAAAGAAACAGGCCTCTGGCCCATGGGTGTTCCTTACCAACCCCAGTCTTATAATACAGTGTCCGAACTCCTTAGCAGTGGCATGTATAATTCTTTATAGCCTAAGCCTAATCCATCTTTTATATTTCACTACCCTTTCTTTCTCTTACCTGGAAAATTATTCATCCTTCAAATTGATGTCATCTGCTGTGGGAATACTTTTTTTTTTTAAGATTTTATTTATTTATTTGACAGAGAGATCACAAGCAGGCAGAGAGAGGGAGTGAAGCAGGCTCCATGCCGAGCAGAGAGCCCAATGCAGGGCTTGATCCCAGGACCCCGAGACCATGACCTGAGCCAAAGGCAGAGGCTCAACCCACTGGGCCACCCAGGTGCCCCTGGGAATCCTTTTCTATCACACATATGTAAAGATCTCATTAATCTTTATATCTCTGATTGAATAGCACTCTGTCTTTTATCACAATATCTATAACACTTAATCACATCACTTTATTTCCTCACAGAAGCACATAATAATTGCTTTAATGAATTCTAGCCACTATACAGAAGTAATTAGAATTGACTTCATTATTGAGAGGAAAACCAGTAAGCATTTATTCATTTTCCTTTGTGTGTAAGCACTGTGTTTGGTGATTCTGAGCAATACAGAGAAGTACCAACACTGGCTTGTGACTATCCAGGAGCTGAAAGTCTAATTGGGATAATAAGATAAAACAGTATGAACGGTTATGTGATACGTATGAAATAAAATAGTAACAGATGCTGATAACATTTTAACAGACTTGGAGGGGCGCCTGGGTGGCTCAGTGGGTTAGGGCCTCTGCCTTCGGCTCAGGTCATGATCCCAGGGTCCTGGGATCAAGCCCCACGTCGGGCTCTCTGCTCCGCAGGGAGCCCGCTTCCTCCTCTATCTCTGCTTGCCTCTCTGCCTTCTTGTGATCTCTGTCTGTTAAATAAATAAATAAAATCTTAAAAAAATAAACAGACTTGGAATAACTAAATAAATTAAACACTAGTGTTAAATTCATAGGAGCAAGATCAGTTCAGATTATGACCATCAAGGACAATTCTGCTGAAAACTTGTCATTTGAACTGATCTTTGAAGGATGGGCCAGATTTGGATAGGCAGAAAAAGGTCTAGAGAGTTTTGCACATCATAAGAGGAGTAGTGGTTAAATACAAGTTCTGAAACCAGAAGACACTGCAATAGTTGAGGGATAGCAAATGATTATAAATACTCCTGGGAGCTCTAGGAAGATAACCAGACTAGGGGTCCTTATCCTAGTGGTAATGAATGAAGCTTTCAGGGTAGATAACATCTCTAAGGAAAAAGAGTAGAAGAGTAAAGAATGAGAAATTAAAACTTAGAGGAGTATTTAATAATTTATAAATATTAGGAAAATAACGATATGGTCAGTAAGATTAAGAAACTATAATTCAGACATGAAAAAAAATACTGTCACAAAAATCTGGTAAGATGACTTTTTAAGTTAGAAACTGGGGTTGTCAACACTTGACAATTGCTGCTGACAAGTTGAGGGAAAAAAGAAAAAGGGGTTTTGACCTTAGCAATTGGAAAGGTTTAGGTCACCTTTGAGTTGAGGTTTAGGAGAGTAGTGTAAGATTTCAGGGCCTCTGGAATTAATGTGGGTAGAAGTAGAGGTAGTGGCAACTTTGAGACTTGATAATAAAAGGAAATAGAATATAGGTGGTGGTAAAGTTAAGTGAAAGGATGAAAAAAATCTGTAGGAAAAAGCCCTTGGAATATACTTGAAAGAGGTCATTAAAGAATCATGGTCTGGGGTACCTGGATGGCTCGGTCATTAGGCGTCTGCCTTCGGCTCAGGTCATTATCCCCGAGTCCTGGGATCGAGCCCCACATGCATCTCCCTGCTCCGCAGGAAGCCTGCTTCTCCCCTCACCCACTTGCCCTGCTTGTGTTCCTGCTCTCACTCTCTCTCTCTGTCAAATAAATAAAATCTTTATTTAAAAAAAAAAAAAAGAATCAGGGGCACCTGGGTGGCTCAGTGTGTTAAAGCCTCTGCCTTTGGCTTAGGTCATCATCTCAGGGTCCTGGGATCAAGCCCCGCATCTGACTCTGCTTGGCAGGGAGTCTGTTTCTCCCTCTCTTTCTGCCTGCCTCTCTGCCTGCCTTTCTGCCTGTCTGTCAAGTAAATAAATAAAAAATATTTTTAAAAAAATAAAATTAAAAGAAGAATCATGGTCTAGGAAGAAATGAGTAGAAATAAAACTGATTGGCAAGTGGAATTCTCTTTGAAAGCGTTGAAGATACTTGTTTGTCTGATGTAGAAGGGAAAGAATGTAATTTAAGTCAAGAGAGCAACTACTATGTAGGAAACAGTATAGCGTGGAAATTAACATCAGGGCTTTGGAGTAGATAGAGTCCACTTTGTGCCTTCTTTGTGATATGACCATGGGCAAGTTTCTTAAGTTTCAAGTCTCAGTTTTATCATCTATAAAATGGGGTAGTAGTACCTATCTTTTAAGTTTTTTGTGAGATGTAAATGAGGTTTTGTTAGGTATTTAAAACTATCATATATTAAGTGCTAACAAATTATGGCCATTATTATCAGCACACTTTGTTCCATTCCTTAAGAGGTTTTATAAGTGTTACTTTATTTGAAATGTCTGCAAGCCTTCTGTTAAACTATAGAGAGTATAAAAATGAGTTAAAACAATATCATATCCTCTAACACTTAAGAAAGCTTTTGAGTGTGAAAAAATGGCAAGGACAAAAGTAAGGACACAGAGCTTAAGATTAGTTTCGCACTGTTGTATAGGACTATCATAAGTCAAGGATAGAATGAAAATCAGAAAACTAAGCTAAAGGCTATTAATGTCCTTGCAGAAGGTCATAAAGCCTGAACAGGGGTGATGAAAGTGGGCAGAGATGGGAGGTGGCACACAGTAGGAAGGAAATAGGACACTGTGCATTCTTCTCTGGAAAACCAGGATAACTACGGAGCCATTCATTGGAGTTAAGAGAGATAGATCAGTTTTCAGGAAAAGTTGATGAGAGGTTCTGGGTATGTGAAATGCGAGGTATTAGAGGAGGGAAGAGGTGAGATGACTGGGAAGCAGACATGGATTTATCCAGTCATTTTCTCTAGGCATTCAGTGGTTACTGCACATTGAGTATCTGTGTACTAAAAACTGTGTCACTAGAGGCATAAAATAATCTTAAAGAGTTTGTTATCTAGTAAAGAGACAGATACAAAAAATAAATGTTCTCTGCCTGGAGAGGGTCCTCAGACCCTTCATAGATAAGGTCATATTTGAACTGGGTTTTGAAGTGGAAAAGGAAAGAATGGCCATTTATTTGTATCCTTTTACATGTATAACATTTCTATAACATTTACTCCTCTAATCCTAAGATGCAGAAAATTATGTAATATAAGGTTCCATAGCTAGTGAAGTGATGGAGTCAGGACTCTTAAACCAGGCTTGTCTGACCTCAGTCTGGGGCTCTTTTGGGTGCTTCAAATTGCCTCCCATCTTGAAGGACTAAAAAGGAGGGAGGAAGTTGAGAATTCAGGTTTTAGAGTCAGACTTCATGCCACTCTTTAAGGCTGTGATTTTCAGCAAGTTACTTGATTTTTGCTAAACTTGTTTCCTTAAAAATAAACTGGAGCTAATTATATCAGTTACATATTGTGGTAAAAGAATAAAATTAAAAGTTTCAAAAGCACTTGGAGGGGCACCTGGGTGGCTCAGTGGTTTAGGCTGCTGCCTTTGGCTCGGGTCATGATCTCAGGGTCCTGGGATCGAGCCCCGCATCGGGCTCTCTGCTCCGCAGGAAGCCTACTTCCCTCTCTCTCTTTCTCTCTCTCTCTGCCTGCCTCTCTGCCTGCTTGTGATCTCTGTCTGTCAAATAAATAAATAAAATCTTTAAAAAAAAAAAAAAACACTTGGAATATAATATTGCACATCCTAAGTAGTCCGTAAATAGTTTAAAAACAATAGGGGCAACTCAGTTAGATGAGCATCTGCCTTTGGCTCCAGTCATGGTCTCGGTCCTGGAATCGATTCCCGTGTCAGGCTCCCTGCTCTTTGGGGAATCTGTTTCTCTCTTGCCCTCTGCCCTTTCTCCACATATGTTCTCCCTCCCTCTCTCTCAACTAAGTAAATTTTAAAATCTTAAAATAAATAAATAAATAATAAAAACTGTAAGAGTACAGGGTACCTGACTGACTCAGTCCACGGTGCATGTGACTCTTGATTTTGGGGTCGTGAGTTCGAGCCACATGGCATAGGGATTACTTTAAAAACGAAACAAAACAAAAAAAAAACAGTCGGAGTTCATTAGGGAGCAAGTAGTTGGGGTTTTCCAGTAGAGGAACCCGTGTTACCTAAAAAAGAAAGAAAGATAAAATGTGCCATGTTTCTGAAAAGACAAATGCTTAAATATGGCTGGTAGTTGGGAACTGGTTGCAGGGGGGAGTATTAGTTAAGACAGTCCAGTCATGGAGGTTTTTCTTTTTTTCTTTCAAGATTTTTTTTCTTTCAAGATTTATTAATTTGAGAGAAAGCAGTGAGAGTGAGAGAGCACAAGCAGTGGGGGATGGGAGGAGTGGTGCTCCCCCACACTGGCCTTCGCCCTCTCACCATCTGTAGAAAATGATAAAAGAAACCACTTACTATGATGTTTTGGGGGTCAAACCCAGTGCCACCCAGGACCGATTAAAAAAGCCTTAGAGGAAACTGGCCTTGAAGTACCACCCTGATAACAATCCAAATGAAGGAGAGATGTTTAAACAGATTTCTCAAGCTTACAAAGTAGTCTCTGATCCAAAGAAAAGGGAATTACATGACAAAGGAGGTAAACAGGCAGTCAAAGAAGGTGAAGCTGGTGGTGGTTGGGGTCCCCCATAGACCTCTTTGATTTTTTTTTTTTTTTTTTTGGAGGAGGAGGAAGGATGCCTAGAGAAAGGAAAGTAAAAATTTGCATCAGCTCTCAGTAACCTTAGAAGATATATATTATATAACAGTGCAGCAAGATAGCTAGCTCTGCAAAAGGACATGATTTGCGATAAATGTGAAGGCTGAGGTGGTAAGAAAGGAGCAGTCGAATGTCCCAATTGCTAAGGTACTGGAATGCAAATTAGAATTCAGATAGGACCTGGAATGGTTCACCAAATGCAGTCTGTGTGCGTGGAGTGCCAGGGCCATGGGGAATGTATCAGTCCTAAAGATATAAAAGCTGCAATGGAAGGAAGATCGTTTGAGAGAAGATCCTAGAAGATAATACTGACAAAGACATGAAAGATGGCCCGAAGATACATTCCATGGTGAAGGAGACCAAGAACCAGGACTGGAACCAGGAGTAGATCAGAAGGACCATGCTATTTTTACTTGGTGAGGAGAGGACCTTTTCATGTGTGGACATACAGCTGGTTGAAGCACTGTGTGGCTTTCAAAAGCCAGTATCTACTCTTGACAATCAAACCGCTGTCATCACCTCTTATTCAGGTCAAATTGTCAAGCATGGAGATATCAAGTGTGTGCTAAACGAAGCCATGCCAGTTTATCATAGACCATATGAGAAGGGTCACCTAATCATCGAATTTAAGGTGAACTTCCCTGAGAATGGGTAATAGCAATCTCTCATTCTCCAGAAATTGTTTTTTTGTTTTTTTAAATAGCTAGCTTTGGAATATAATACAACAAAATATTTGGTTATTTATTGAAAGAGCTATTTTGTTAAAATAGGGATAGAGATGATGGGGCGCCTGGGTGGCTCAATGGGTTAAAGCCTCTGCCTTCGGCTCAGGTCATGATCCCAGGGTCCTGGGATCGAGCCCCGAATCGGGCTTTCTGCTCAGCAGGGAGCGTGCTTCCTCCTCTCTCTTTCTGCTTCTCTGCCTACTTGTGATCTCTGTCTGTCAAGTAAATAAAATCTTTTTTTTTAAAAATAGGGATAGAGATGAGTATTGCAGAGAATTGAATAGTAAGTAATAATGAGCAAGTGTAAGACAGCAGATACTGACTTATGCAGAAAAACTTGGCAATAAGAGGATGATAGTGTAAAAGAAAATAAAGGTTTGGGGTTTTTTTCCCTAGCTTCAATAAGGTGGCTTAGCATGTTTATAGATAAAGGGGAGGAACTTATTGGAAGAAAGGAAGAAATCATTGATAATTCTGAAAGGAAAGAGAATGAACACATGTAGAATGGTGGAAAGGGGGTAGGAAGCTATTGAACTTGCAGTGCAAAAGGAGAGACTTAGGGAAAGTTTGGATCCGGTGACTTCTGATTTCTTAGTCCAGTATGAGAAGGCACGATCATTTGAGGTGGAGGGAGTTGGGATTGATTTGGAATTTGAAGGAAAGAAGAAGACATTTAAAAACCTGTGGTTGATAGGTGGTTCACTTTGGTGGATTTGTATGTATAAAATTCCTCTAATAAAAGAAGACATGAGGCATAGGTTTTCTCTGTTGAGCAGCCAGCTATATAGCATAGTGTTGTTTGAGTTATTGAAAATTAAGATTGAATTGGAATAAAGTTGGGCAGAAATGTAGGTATCCTATTGCATGTAACACTCTGGTACAAACTTTCCATACCACTATGGCAAAAACGCAAGTTTTGGAGTGCCGTGAGGTGCCAGTGTTAAAGAAAGACAAAGCATCTGATAATCATCTACAACTCTGGGGAAGCTAGGGGAATTATCATCTTTGATAATGAGCCTTACATAAGCAGCCATCATTTTAGATTTCTTGCATCCGTGCGAGAAAAAAATTAATCTCCATTCCATTTGGGTTGTTGTCTCTCTTATCTGCTTGCATATTCTTTTTGGAGACACTACAGAAAAAACAATACTACATATTACTTGAGTAACCTTAGACAAATTATGTAACCTCCTTAACCTTAGTGTCATTTTTTGTAAAAAATTGACCTACGGGCACTTGGGTGGCTAAGTGGGTTAAAGCCTCTGCCTACCTACCTCTACCTACTTGTGATTGCTGTCAAATAAATAAATAAAATCTTAAAAAAAAAAAAAGTTGACCTAATAATTATACCTGATTGGGTTAAGAATGAAAATGGTATGACAATCATCTGGTAAGCCCCAATTATATTAATTCCTTTCCTGAAGCTTATAGTATCCTCTTTAATACAACAAAAAAAATTCTTTTCATTCAGATCCTTCTGTTTTCTTGGCGGTTTCTCAGTTTTAATTGTTTCATTCTGGAAAAATGGACATTTTTCACTTGCTTCAGCCTCACTCCATTGATGTGCTTTATCTTTCCTGTTCTCCTCAGATAATGTGATTGACTCAGAGAGGGGGGTATGCCTGGGTGGCACAGTCGATTAACCATCCAGCTCTTGGTTTCTGCTCACATTGTGATCTCAGGGTCATGGGAGTGAGCCCTGAATCAGGGTACATGCTGAGTACAGAGTCTGCTTGAGATTCTCTCTCCCTTTCCCTCTACCCCTCCCACTTCGGCTGCGTGTGCTCATTCTCTCACTCTCTCTGTATCTCAAATAAATAGATTAAATCTTAAAAAAAAAAACAAAAAACATTCCAGTCATACTACAGTGCCCAGTCATAATTGGGATTAGGGCCAGAGTGACAGAATGGGCCTAGACCACACAAAGCCAAGCAAAGAAGGGACCAAACCAGAATCGTCTAGCCATTTATATTGCCCACCCTGGCCTAGAAGTAGCTTCCTGTCATTGACGTTCTTGGAAAATAGCCTTTTTTTTTTCTTTTTTCTTTAAAAAATCAGGATTACATCCGTGGTTAACAAATATAAAAGGGGAGCATTTTAGGGTCCAGTAAGTTTGGGAAATGCTACCTCTTAAATTCACATGTGTTCACATTCACAAATACTATAAATGCATAGGAAAGAAACTCATTGAAGTTTACTCACCTCAGCATCTCCCAAACTTAGCTGAACTAGAGCTCTCTTTTTAAGAATTCCTGTTAATATCCCATGACACTTCTGGTTCCCGTCTGCTTTTTTCCTTCAAGTGCCTAACCTCAGAAAGAGGTTGCATACCTCCCAGACATGTTAAAATGGGTAAGCTCTAGGAATTCGTGTTACTGCATGACATTTTATTCTTTGCTTTATGTGATCTTCCAGGCTGAGGTGTCCATACTTGTGCTGACTGATTTGTTCTTTGTTCCCATGTAGCCCAGTGCATGGAAAGCTAACAGAATGGAACACAAATCAGGATCCCTTTCCTCTAGCCGGGAGTCTGCTTTTTCCAGTCCGATCTCTGTTACCAAACCAGTAGTACTGGCTGGGGGCACAGTTTTAAGCTCTCCTAAAGAGGTGAGTGAAGATAAGGCCAAGCAGCCTTTTCTAAAATTGTTATTTCCCATTTACTAAGGTACATGGTGTGACATGTAAAGCATTTCCTTTGTAGCTGTGTTTAGCTCAGTCATTTCTTTCTTTTTTTATTTTTTTTTTTAAGATTTTATTTATTTATTTGATAGAGATCACAAGTAGGCAGAGAGGCAGGCAGAGAGAGAAGGGGAAGCAGGCTCCCCGCTGAGCAGAGAGCCCGATGCAGGACTCGATCCCAGGACCCTGAGATCATGACCTGAGCCGAAGGCAGTGGCTTAACCCACTGAGCCACTCAGGTGCCCCAGCTCAGTCATTTTCTTTACTGGTGATTCCCATTTGCCTCTGAAGATGGGCCGTAGCTGAGTGGAGTGATTGCTCTGTGGTAGACTGGCATGAAAGATCAAAGAGTTACTATAGGAGCCATAGAGTCTCCTGCAGGAGCCCTGCAAATCTGTGGGCATCTGGGTGGCTCAGATGGTTAAACATGCACCTTGGGCTCAGGCTGTGCTCCCAGGGTCCTGGGACCAAGCCCCACATGGGGCTTCCTGCTCAGCAGGGAGCCTGCTTCTCCCTCTCCCTCTGCTCTTCCCTCCTGCTCGTTCTCTCTCTGTCTCTCTCAAATAAATAAAACCTTTAAGGGGGAAAAAAAATGCAAAGCTAAAGTCTGTTTTTTAAACGAAAAAGAGAGTTTATTTTTGGTAAAAGAGTGATAATTAGGCTTCCAGATTCTAGAGATCAGTACCATGTAGAAGTGACCCAGAGAGGCCCAGTTCTTGCTGTTTGCTGTCAGGAGCAATCTATTTGTGGTATTTGCCCAGAGTCCCTCCAGCACTACTCCTCCGATTGAGATCAGCTCCTCTCGCCTGACCAAGCTCACCCGCCGAACTACCGACAGGAAGAGTGAGTTCCTGAAGACTCTAAAGGACGACCGGAATGGAGACTTCTCAGAGAGCAGAGACTGTGACAAGCTGGAGGATGTAAGAGCATAAGGTTTTTTTGGGGCAACATAAGGGTTTTCCTGTGTTGCATATGTACTTTTTTTTAAAAAGTCTTTAATTGGGGCCACCTGGGTGGCTCAGTTATTAAGCATCTGCCCTTGGCTCAGGTCATGATCCCAGGGTTCTGGGATCATGTCCTGCATCGGGATCCCTGCTTAGTGAGTAGTCTGCTTCTCCCTCTCCCACTCCCCCTACTTGTGTTCCCTCTCACTGTTCCTCTTTCTCTCTGTGTCAAATAAAATCTTAAAAAAAAAAAAGTTTTTAAATGTCCCTCCTTAAAATGCTTTCTTAAAAGCCACACCCTGTAATTTCCAGGAGTCCCAACATTGGCCAGCTGTCAAGTGGCAACTCCTAGCTGCAAGGGACTCTAGAAAGGGGAACTTTCTAAAGCTGAGCCCAGTAGTTCTTGAGTCCAAATTGTGAAGAAGACAAGAGCACTGATACCGAATCTGTATCCAGTAGCACTTACCACTGTTGACAGCCTGAAGTTAGGCTCCCTAAGGAGGTGGTGTGCTTGAGAAGCCCTAGGACGGTGAGCAAGGCCTCATTTTTGAATGGGGACTACCTGTGCGCTGAAGTTCCCTGGAGAGCACGTCACTCGGTTCTGACTCTTTAATCTTGCAGATTGTGTATCTTGCCACAAAGGGTCATTGAACCAAGTGTGTCCTTTCCTTCTTTCAGTTGGAGGACAACAGCACACCTGAACCAAAGGAAAACGGAGAGGAAGGCTGTCATCAGAATGGTCTTACTCTCCCTGCAGAGGAGGAAGGGGAGGTCCTCTCACACTCTCTGGAAGCAGAGCATCGGTAAGTGAAGATCAGATCACAGGGCATGCTGTGTATGGCCTGTAAGGAGCTTGAACATCCTTAAGACGTCGACCTACAGAGAGAAGTGTTCTTGGGCACCATAACCTGTCCTCTCTTTATGCCTCAGCTTGCCTGTTGCCTACTGGGCATTCCTTTACGGGTTAGCTTTTTCACAACTTTTCCTCTGCAAGGCTTTCACGTAGTTTAGTTTCAGATTCAGTTTATAGAGGGGAACCTATTTCCTAGGACTATTGTACTGGCCCTTCCACCCTCCTAACCCAAGTGAGCCTTTATCAGACCCCTTTAAAAGGCCTTGGGAGGGTCACCTGGGTGGTTCAGTGGTTAAGGATCTGCCTTCGGCTCAGGTCGTGATCCTAGAGTCCTGCAATCAAGCCCCACTTCTGGCTCCCTGCTCAGCAGGAAGCCTGCTTCTCCTTCTCCCACTGTCTCTGCTTGTGTTCCCGCTCTTGCTGTGTCTCTCTCTCTCTGTCAAATAATTAAATAAAATCTTTTAAGAAATTTAAAAATAAGGCATGAGACCCCCTCCGTGGGTGGAGCTTGTTCTTTAAATGAGGGCCTTTAACACAGAGCTCCCAGCTGTTTGGGCACCTGGGTGGCAGATGGGGCCTGCCATGTGTGGCAGTACCTTCCTGAAAGGAAGTTCCTGTCCTGAAGAACTTTAGAAGTCAGCAGGATCACGAATATGAAAGAGACCACAGTGCCATGAAGTTGAAAGGGAAATTAGGTACATGTAGAGATGTGCTGATTGGCTTACTAGAGACAAAAGTGAGTTGTTTTAAGATTTATTTGAGAGAGAGAGAGTTGAGGGGAGGACCAGAGGGAGGGAGAGAGAATCTCAAGCAGACAACCCACTGAGTGTTGGACCCCATGCAGGCCTCGATCACATGACCCTGAGATCATGACCTGAGCTAAAATCAAGAGTTGGCCACTCAACTGACTAAGCCACCGAGGTGCCCCCAAACCGAGATTTTGGAGCACCTGGGTGGCTCATTTGGTTAAGCATCTGCCTTCAATTCAGGTCATGATGGCAGGGTCCTGGGAGTCCCCCATCTGGCTCCCTGCTGAGCAGAGAGTCTGCTTCTTCCTTCCCTTCTGCCTGCCATTCCCCTTGCTTGTGCTTGCTCTCTGTCAAATGAATAAATCTTTTTTTTTTTTTTTTTTTAAGATTTATTTTTTTATTTGACAGACAGAGATCACAAGAAGGCAGAGAGAGGCTCTGCCTCTCCACTGAACAGAAAGCCCGATGTGGGGCTTGATCCCAGGACCCTGAGATTATGATTTAAGCCGAAGGCAGAGGCTTAACCCACTAAGCCACCCAGGCGCCCCAAATGCATAAATCTTTAAAAAAAAAAAAAAAAAGAGATTTCTTCGTCTTGTTTTGTCGGAAAGAGCCCTTTACATTTTGGCTCTCCTGCAGCCTTAATTTCTGCTGCTTTTATCTCCTCTCTGCAGCTCTTATACCCTATAAAGAGCAACTGTGGAGATCCCTCATTTAATTCAAATACCTAAGGAGCCATAATTAAAGCTTATCCCACATGGCAGGGGTGGGGGTCCTGGAGTAGAGCTGTGTCAGGCTCCACACTCAGCAAGGAGTCTGCTTGAGGATTCTCTCCCTCTCCTCCTGTCTCCCTACTGTGTGCACACACTCTCTTTCTCTCTGGTGTAAATAAATTTAATTTTTAAAAAAACTTATCCACTGGGAAGAAAAGAAAAATCCCAAGTGGGGTACGATTGCCCCTAGGCAAGTAAGTTTTCTCTGGAAAGTTGTGGTCTTTCCACTTAACACTTAAAGGTCGTCTTTTTTTTTTTTTTTTTTTTTTTTTTGCCTGACTTCCCTCTACTAGATTATTGAAAGCAATGGGATGGCAGGAATATCCTGAAAATGATGAGAATTGCCTCCCCCTCACAGAGGATGAGCTCAGAGAGTTCCACATGAAGACGGAACAGGTATGTCATAAACCTTTCCTGGAGACCTGTTAATGATTAGGAGAGAAAGGAACAGGGCAGTCATTGCCCTTAAAGAGCCTCAGTTTAGTGTGAGAGAAAGACCTTGGAAAAGAAAATATAAAGTAAGTTGCCATAGTAGAAATACAGAGGAGCGAATCACTGCTTAGGCAACAGGGATTACCGGTAGTGGATATAAAAACTAGGTCAGTAGTTAGCAGATTCCAGAAAGTAGTATGTTCTTTCATCCTGGCAGCTCTACCCCCTTATCAGAACCACAAGGCTGTGTTCCAGAGTAATGGGCAGAGCCCTGGGTCTCTAAGGAAGCAGAAGCAGGTTTATCCCCCCACCCCCCCCCCCCACCTCCAGCCCTGTGGTTTCCCTTTGATATTCTGGCCAGAACCAAGAAACAGCCTCTTTGAATTATCCAACAAATGGTTGGCTTCTTTCTCTGAAACACTGCCAGACCTTGAGATTTTTAGCAATGAACAAGATAAATGGAGTTACAAACTTCATGAGGCTTACATTCTGGTGGTATATTTTCTTTACATTTTTTACTTCTCCGATTTTTATTTAAAGCACAAATAACAATAGGATTAAGGCCTGTAAAGAGAAATTACAGCTGACATAAAGACACTGCTACTCAAAACTATTTTTCTCAATTGTTATCACCTGAGAACTTGTAGAAATAGAGAATCTGAAACCCTACCTACTGAATCAGAATCTGCATTCTTTAAAAAGATCTGTAAATGACTGATTCGCACTGTAAGTTTGAAAAGCACAGCTATAACAAATCTTGGGATGGGGGCGCCTGGCTGGCTCAGTCATTATGCGTCTGCCTTCAGCTCAGGTCCTGGGACCTGAACCTGCTTCTCCCTCTCCCTCTCCCACTCCCCCTGCTTATGTTCCCTCTCTCGCTGTGTCTCTCTCTGTCAAATAAAGTCTTTTTAAAAAAAAAAGAAAAGAAAAGAAAAAAGAAATCCTGGCTCTCCCCTTCTACATTTTGCCTCGAATTCAGTACCGGCCTTTTCCAGGTCCCACTGCCAGTGTAGTTTTTGACGGTTTTCTTTTTTCTTTTCCTGCTAACCACAGCTGAGAAGAAATGGCTTTGGGAAGAACGGCTTTTTGCAGAGCCGTGGTTCCGGCCTGTTCTCCCCTTGGAGAAGCACTCGTAAAGCAGAGTTTGAGGATTCGGACACGGAAACCAGTAGCAGTGAAACATCAGATGACGATGCCTGGAAGTAGGCATATAAGTCCTCACAAATCTGACCCAGTAAACTCAGCTTGTGTGTTTAGGGAGTATACAGAAGAAATCATTCTTTTCCTTTTCTTACGTTGTTGAATACTTCATGCACAAGGGAAAATAGTCATATCCCAAAGAAAGAGCAATTGGCTTGTTTAGCTTTTGTTGTTCTTCCCTGTTATCTGCTTAATAGAAGTTTGTGTGATGGGAAAGATTTTTTAAATACACACACACACACAGACACAGTATCTATGGGGCGACGCACAGGTGGGAGCTGGCAGTGCAGAGAGGAGACGCCGGTCTGCAGCAACAGCTTCTACTACCAGCCCTTGGGGCACTCACCCCTGTGCTCAAGCAATCATTGTCAATGACAAAGTGACTATTGAAGTTATAATTGTATTAAATTAATGCTAATAATTTGGATATTTTATTTTATTTTTGGCTGCTCGGGTAACGTTAGCCCTTAACCAAGCATACATGGTTTTCTTTTTTTCTTTTCTTTTTTTTTTTTTCCTTTTTTTGGGTACAGCTGTAAAATATTTGGATATAGGAAATGTTGTGTTATTCTTGCAGCCTTGATATTCAGGGTGGATTGTAAAATATAAATTTTTGTGAGATTTCAAAGATTAAGATTATTTTGATAACATTATTTACAGATTTAAAAGATGTGGTTATCACAAGTCTGTTGAAGGGGAAAACTACTGCATAAAATAACTAACTTGGAATAAATATTTTGCATCAGTTTGGATTGTCTTGTGTAAGAAGTATATTTCCTTTAAAGTTAGAGGAGTGGATTCTTAGAGGGAAATACTTCTAGAAGTCTGAGGGAAATCTCAATTCAGACACCACTGTTTCTCCTTTTAGCGGATACTTTTTTGATGCAGAAAAATTTGTGCAATAAATTATCAGTAATAAAATCAGAAACCCAAGTTTCCTTCCTGAAACTGATTTTCATTTGCCTGGGTATTTACCAGTTTGCATATTTACAAGGAAGGTTCTGTGCCTCAGTTTTCCTGCTAAACAGGAACATGGGAAAGGGTTTGAGCAGTGACCAGTGGAAGAGGCACAGTTTTTCATTCAACATACACTTTCCAGCTCTCCCCGTACAGCCAGGCATTTTGCAAGGCTCTGGGGGTGCAGGGAATGCCCAGCCCAGTAGGGAAGAGAATAAACCATTATATTCAAAATGAAGCCTTGGGCCAAAATCTTACGGACAGGTAGAAGCTAAAGCAAGCAAGCAGTGACACTGGCACTCTGGCCATCCCTACAGGGCATGGTCCCTGGTGGATATAGTGGTCTAGGATTGCCCTTTAGTGGGAGACAACCAGCAGAGTAACAGCCCTGACTGCTTGTTGGAAAGAGAACTAACTTGTGTCTCCAGAAAGGATAGAGGCAGAGAAACCAACATGACATTGGCTAGATTCTAAAGGCTAGGAGGGCAGAGACCCTATCTACCACACTGAATTACATAGTCTCTTCTGCTGGGGTTACAAGCAGTCCATGTAGAAATGGTGGTTGAGACAGAGCAATAAGAACTATATCATATTTCATTGGATATATCTTTTGAAGCATTATGTACTAATAAGAAAACTTGCCGGGTCCCTGGGTGGCTCAGTTGGTTAAGCTTCCAACTCTTGATTTTGGCTCAGGTCATGATCTCAGGGTTGTGGGATCAAGCCTTAGTCCAGCTCCTTATGCAGCAAGGAGTCCGCTTTCCAATCTCTCTCTCTCTCTTTCTCTCATAAATAAATCTTTAAAAAAAGAAAAAAAAAAGGAAAGAAAACTTGCCAGGTATGATACTCTATTGTCGGTCTCGATTTCAGTGTTAAAATTGGGGGGGGGGGGGAGTACATCTTAGAATCAGTGAAATACTATAAAATGAATTAAGTTGCAAAAGTATTAAACTGGAAATAAGAAGTTGGTTGAGATAGAGATACCCTGCCTGTTTGGGGTTGAGCTTTGCCACTTACTAGCTTTCACAGAACAAATTTCTTAAAAATGTGCCCTTTTTCTTGCTTGGAATTAAGCTGGCTGAGATCACATGCTTTGAAACACTTGTAACCTGTTGCTGATCACACCTTGGCCTTAACATGGTGAGAGGGCTGCTACCGTAAGTCCCTGTCTTGTTTAGAAAAGGGAGTTTGTTTCTCCCTTAAGGGAGAAACGGGCCTCAGAGCTCCTGCTGGTGGATGCATGTATTTGGGGAGGTGGCAAAGATCCGATCAGCACAAAAGTCCCCTGCCCTGTCTCGAATGAAGGGCTACCTTTCTATATTTGATTCTCTCATCTGATAGATTCATTGTGTTCTCCCAGAACTTTCATTCCTTGGGCTGTGCTAATTATCTTCCCTCTCTGGACAAAACCCCAAACAAACAGGAATGGGATGAGGGAAAAACTGTCAGCCTTGGTGTGATTTTGGTTATGCAAAAGCTGTGGTTGCTTCCCAAGGGCCGAAGTAAGAGGGAAGGCTTTTCAGCCTAGGGGGAAGACAAGTTTCCTAACAAAGCCTAAAAGGGCAGAAGGCTTCCTCTCCCAGGTGTTCCCTAGAACAGAGAACACTAACTTGGGTAATGTTCACTTGGGCAGAACAAGAATGAACAAAATGATACTTCCCTGCCAGACACTGTTGAATAACCAGTGATGGGGAGGGGGAGTATGTGAGAGGGGCCCAGCTAGTCTGGGATGCAGCTGTTTGTTCCCCTTTATATCAGCAGAGAAACCAAGATGTGGTCAAAGGACTTGCACATGCTCATATAATGCAGTGGAGCGACTTTGTGACACTTTTTCAAGCCAGGGGCTCCTCCCAAAGGTGATCAGCCTTTCCCCACCCATGCTCTGGACCTGCCTAGACCTGTGGTTGCTGCCCAGGGAGCTAAGTCTCCTCCCCAAACATAAACTTAATCATGTAAACGCAGCAAACTTGGCCTTTACTCTCTCTGCCTCTGGGTTTGTTTCATCCTTCTCTCCCTTTCCCCTGCTCTCTGTCCTCTCTCTTGCAGGTCTTGGCTGGCGTGTCAGGAAAGGGGTCCCATCCCATGGCCTCCGATTCTGGAGAGCCGGGGCTCCTGTCCTGTGGGTCCTGTGACATGGTTTTCCGCTCCTGGACGCTGTTGGCCACTCACACTCAGCGTTTCTGCATTGGCCGTCTGACCCGAGAGGTAACACCCAGAGACCACCTTTCAAAAGGGCCGCCTCCATGGCCACATGGGTGGGTATTCAAGCAACTCTGAGCCTCAGTTTTCTTCACCCCACACCCTGTCCTGTTGCCAGGTAGTGCCACAAGAACACCAGGGCCTCCCAGACCGGGAGGCCAGCAAATTGGCTCTTAAGAAGCTAACAGAAGAGGTACTCCGGACTTTCCCCATTTGGAAATTTTAGCATCCTCCCTAAATCTACAGATCACGCAGATTACGGGTCAGATTACCCCGAACACTGCGGCTGTACCTTCAGGAAATGCGACCTTGGATAACAGAGGTCCCCAGGGGATTAGAAGGGCCCCGAAGCCAGACCGAGGCGCAGACTGGGGGCCGCACCCACGAAGCTGCTGGAAGCCCCAGCGAGCGGCTTCGGGCGCTGCAGGGGACTCACGCAAAGCGAGTGGCGGAGAGGGAGTCACAGAGCCGGGCCCTGGAGAGACGCAGTGAGGGTGAGGGAAAGAGACGGGGGATAACGGGCCCTCCCTGCCCCAACCGCTTGGCTTTGAGTTTGTCCTACCCATTGCGACTCCGTCCCTTAACGCCTCAGAACTGAGCCAACGCCTCCAAGGTTTGGCCCAGACCCGAGGCGGAATATCACGCCTTTTCGGTCTGGAGCGGGAGCTTCGAGAACTCCGGGCAGAAGCCGGGCGAACGCGGGGAGCTCTGGAAGTGCTAGGGGCGCAAGTTCAGCAGCTACAACCGGAGTCCGGGTGAGACCCGGCGCGGGAGAATTCCAAGCGCGGCTGAACCGGCCCGGGGCCGGGGGGAGGGGCGGGGCCTGACCTGAGGGCGGAGCCGCGGCGGGACGCGGGAGGCGCAGGCGCCCACGCAGCTGGAAGGTCGCCCGCAATAGGTAGGGAAGGGGCGGAGTTTCCGGAGGCCGAGTCTCGGGAGCCGCAACATCTCAGCGCGCGTGTACCCCTGCGCCAGGGCCCGGCTCAGCGCCTTGCGAGAGGCAGAACTCTGTTGTTCGGTGCTGCGAGCCAACCCAGGGACTCTGGCTGCCGAGATCGGGTGAGGTCCCGGACCCGGGTCGGCAAGGGCGAAGCGCTGATCAGTCCTGGATAGACGGTGCTGCATTTTTGTCCCCTGCTCCCTCCCTAGGGCCCTGCGGGAGGCCTACGTTCGAGGCGGGGGCCGGAACCCCGGCGTTCTGGGCCAGATCTGTCAGTTGCAGGCGGAGGCATCAGCACTGGAGCTGCGGCGGTTGCGTACCCGCAGAGGTGAACAGGAGGGCCTCTCCGAAGCGGTGGTCTTAATTCTGGGAGGAGAAAAGGGCGGTTGAACTGATAGGGTGGGGGGGGGGGCGTCTTTGGCATGGGGACCACCTGAAGTTGGAACACCTGGGTGGTCTTTGTGGCAATGGCTAGAATGTTACCTGACAAGTCCGGTCTTGTTCATAGAGACCTAAAGCTGGAATTCTCAGAATTGCACAGCTGGTTACCAGAGGTTGGAGGTGGCAGGTCAGACTTTTTCATTGCAGGAAAGGGGGCAGGCGCCACCCTGGGGGAGCTTCTAGTAGTGGAAACCGAAAACCGGCGCTTGGAGGCAGAAGTCCTGGCCTTACAGATGCAGAGGGGTGCAGGCCCTGCGTCCTGGGGTCAGTGAGCACCCTTGTCCTACACCATCTAGCTCTCCCCCGCTGAGTGCAGAGGAAGGGGTTAGAGGGGCCGTGCATGGGGAATGAGGCACGTTTGTGCCCTGTCGGTTCCTGCCCTCGTGCATCTCCAGGTGTCCGTGCATGTGGGTCCGGCTCTCAGGGAAAGTTTGTCTCAACCCTGTTCTTGCCGCATCCTGCTCAGGCATGCCCTACTCTTAACTCCGGTCCCAGGGCCTACGGAGCCTCGAACTTTGGTGAATCCCAGCCCATGCCTGAGAAGGAGGGAAGATCCCCCGCGCCTCCCGCCGCCGGTGGCTCCTCCCCTGCCGCCCCTTCCACACTCCACAGGCATCCTATTGAGTGGCACAGAAGAGACCGTGAGGACCCAGGGGCTGGGGCCAGGGCCGCTCTGTTTTGTGTAGTTGGGGAAGCATGGGCACCAAGGAGGCATTCCGCAGGAGTCAACTCTTCCCCCACCTACAGCTGCAGGTTCCTGGAACCATGACCAAGAACCTAGGTCTGGATCCGTACTTCCTTCTGCCGGCCTCTGACGTTCTGGGCCCTGCGCCCTATGACCCTGGGTGAGGCCTGCTCCCTCCTTTGACATTCTCTGTGACTTGGTCCTCACTGGGCCATCTTCTGATTAAGCAGACCCACTAGGAAGAGCTAGGGTTGGGGAACTGATGGGGTGAGGGGCAAGGATGAGGGGATAGGGTTCAGAGGAGTTGGGGGTTGTATAGATGGCAGCTGAAACCTGTGTTCTTCAGGGCTGGGCTGGTCATTTTCTATGACTTCCTTCGGGGCCTTGAGGCCTCTTGGATTTGGGTGCAACTAATGACTGGCTTGACCCGAGATGGACAGGACACAGGAGGAGCCACAGCATTGCCCCCAGCCCTTTGTTTGCCTCCACCTCCAGCTCCTGGGCCCATGGGCAATTGTGCCATCCTTGCCAGCAGGCAGCCTGTACCCAGGTCAGTAGATGGAGATTGACTTTTGATGCTTTTTGTCACATCCTGCTGAGTTTCCCCATGTATATACAGGGCCACTGGCTGAGAGCTGTCCAAGGAAAGAACAGTTCTGGCTTCTGACATCTTGTGTTGGTTGTTCTAGGCTGCCACCTTCAGCATCAGTATCCCTGGTCTGTGAGTTACAGGCCTGGCAGGGGCTGGCATGGACTAGGGAACCACAGCCAAAGGCTTGGGCCTCACTAGTGCTATTTGACCAGAAGCAAAGGGTGTTAAGTGGCCGTTGGCGTCTTCCACTTCGGGCCCTTCCTCTGGACCCTAGCTTTAGCCTTGGGCAATTGAATGGGATTCCCCAGGTAAGTGTGGAGGACAAGGACTGGATCTCCTCCCCTCCAGGTACAGCCGCAGTACCATGTCATCTCTCTCCAGGTAGGTCAGGCTGAGCTCTTTCTGCGACTGGTTAATGCAAGAGATGCAAGTGTCCAGACGCTGGCAGAGATCAATCCCGCAAGTGCCCAGGAGTACCAGTACCCACCTCCGGTGAGGGCTCACCTAGCACTAGGGATACCGCAGTGTGATTGGTGTGGTTAGTTGCCAGCATGTTCCAAGCTATTTCTGTGAATTAACTCCTTTAACTATCATACATGTGTAAGGCAGACTATGTAAACAGATGAGGAAATCAGAGCTGCACAGTGAGGCTGACTTGTTTTACCTTAGGTAGTTAAGATATAAACCACTTGCGGGGCGCCTGGGTGGCTCAGTGGGTTAAGCCGCTGCCTTCGGCTCAGGTCATGATCTCGGGGTACTGGGATCGAGTCCCGCATCGGGCTCTCTGCTCAGCAGGGAGCCTGCTTCCCTTCCTCTCTCTCTGCCTGCCTCTCTGCCTACTTGTGATCTCTCTCTGTCAAATAAATAAATAAATAAAATCTTTAAAAAAAAAAAAAAAAAAAAGATATAAACCACTTGCTAAAGATACACTTCTCCCTGTTCCACAGATGTCCAGCTCACCTTCACTGGAAGCAAGCTTCCTTGCCCCAAAAGCTGGCTTTGTTGACCCCCCTCCTCCTGAAGAGCCCCCTCAGCAGCAGAGTCAAGGATAGATGGTTTGGGCCCCCATCGCGGTTCTGACCGCCACCGCCGGTGAATGTGGGTGGGCACGAGTAGCTTTAGAGGCTCAGAACTAGGACTTGTTGCCAGACCTGCAGCTTTACTACTCCACGTTCTGAGGGGGTCTAGAAGCAAACACCAGATACAAGCTCAAGATAGGAGATCCAACCATAGCTTTGCCACCTTCCACAAATACTTGGCCTTTATCAGTTTTCCTCTTATAAAATGGATGTGAGGATTAAATGGATATTGGGTATTTTCAGTATTGCCTGGAATATAAATTCTTTGAAAGCAGGGGGCATTCTTTAATTTGTTAAAGGAATGTCATCAATTCTTTGGGGGGGGGGGGCTAAAGCCCATCTTGTTGCCATACTTCGTTCAGGACATCCTCTGGGAATCCTTCCAGACTATAAAGGTCCCCATTGAACTAGGAGCTCCCATACCTTCCACACTTATAGAGGGTCACATGTAAAATCTGGTTGAAATTTGATATTGGGTCCCAGTGCCAGAACCCAGTGCCAACCTTTTAGTCAAAAGCCTAAAATCCTTAGGACTTTAGCATCTAGAGCATCTATCTTCAGGAAGTTCAAAGCCGTGAGTTACCATAACCAGCCCAGAAAAATTCCAACCATTTTCTCTGCTATCTTTTAGGAAACAATGTATCAACTGGAAAACGGCCTGACATTGGCTATTCAAAACGGCAGATTCTGACCTATTGTCTACCTACTGTCTGACCTACTGTCTAGTGCAGTGAAGCAGCCCTCTGGGTGGTCAGAATTACCAAATCCCTTTAGGTCATGTAGGGCAGACACAGTTTGGAATTCAGATCCAAACAGTAACTTGTGCGTTAAGAGTTTCTTAAACTAAGGGTCAAGGCTGAGGTAGCTCAAAGGCAGCACTTAGCATTGCACTCTGTACATCAGTGAGGTCCCAGTGGGATGGCTTTAGTACACGTACCCTGCGCACCAACACCCTGACTACGCAGACAGAACTGGTGGGCATTTCTGCCTTTCAACCCCACATGCCACACTGAAATGCTTCAGGTAGTTCAGGATCCCACTGAAAGATCTTTAAGCACAAGTCCAGACCAGGAGCATTTTTTAGCATCTTTATTTGAGAAGTCAAAACTGCAGATGGGTAACAATTTGGATTCAAGTTATAAGATATATTTCAGCCTTTCTGTACAGAAAACAAAACTCCACCAGCCAGTCTCCCCACAAATTCTTCCAACCACATCCAAAGTGTCTAGTCTCTCTCTCAAGCCACTTTCAAACCAGAATACTCAATTCTCTACAGTTAGCACACTAGTTTTCCTCAGCAATCACTCCCCCCTCCCACCCCTCCTGCACAAGTTTTCCTCAGAGTTCTTTTTCCAGAATGATTGACCCTCAACTGGAGACTAGGTGGGAACAGTTATCACTTAAGGTCTGGCTCAGGCAGTTATCAGCTCATGAAGTCCACCGAACAGTATCAACACCAAACAGCAAGATCTTTACCAAGTCTTGTTTTTGTAGCCCCCACCAAGAGAGCACCACTTAAGGCTTGCAAGACAGTGGAGTTCATATTTAAAATGGGAAAAATGTAGCACCACTAGAAAACAAAGGGCCGATGGCTGTGCTTGATTTGATCACCTCCATATTAGACAGGAGCTTGGATGGAAACTCCCAACAGAGATCAATCAGTACAGAAAGGGGCAGGGTGAGTATCTTTGACCCAGAATGCTCCAAGGCACAGAGTCAGCCAGTATTTAAGAAAAAAATCATCAAAGCCTCAACCTTTGCTTACAATCTTTATTGAAGTTATACAAAAAGAATCCCCCCAAAGTGAAAAAATACATTATATACAAAAACTTTCCCTCAGGAGGAAGGCTCTACGCCCTCTCTTTAACATGCAGTGCTTTCAACTGTAGCTCCGGCCTCCACTGTCCCCTCCACTGCTGCCCGGCTTTCAGCCTGATTCTCAGCCTGGAAGATAAATAGGGAGCCTGGGCATAAATGAGCCTAGTTTCAGCCCTTCCGTCTTACACAATCGAGTAGGCAGAGAAAGTGAACAGGTCTCCTAAAGCCTGCTTTGCTCCCTACACTCCTAACAGGATGATTACCACAAAATGTAATGCCATTTCCGAAAGTCTAACAGGGCTGACAGAGCCAATGTTCACACATCACTTGGAAAGGGAGCAAGCAGAACTAACCCAATGGTCTTCCCAATTAAGTGCCTTCTCATACATTCGTTAGAGCAGGACCTGTGGTATGTATATAACTTCCATTCGTCAGTGAGACATCCCACATTCCAAAACCAGTTTCCTGCACAGTTTCTATGAGGGCTGCATTCGAGTAATCCAAACAGGCTCAAGGTGAGGAACATGCACCTGAGAACAAGGGGACATAATCCAAGAGTCCAAGCTCTCTTAATTGCCCACCTCCTCCTCCATGTTTTCTGAAACTTCTTTTCCACTGGAGACGGCATCCCCACTGCCTCCATTCACCTCCAGCTCTTGTTTGGCTTTCTTTGCATCATCTTTTCGGGGACTCTCTTCCTCTGGTTTCCTCTGAAGATAGAATGGGAAAGGCTTCACAAATGTGCCGAGGTTTTCCAAAGTACCGCAAAACTTAAAAAGCCCTTCTCTTCTCCCCCACTGCTGCCACCCCATGGTGCGAAGATCCCGACATCAGGATCCTTGCCTCTCAAGGTCTCACCCTTGGCCACAGGAAGCAGACGCCAACCTGTGCTCAGTACAATAAATTGGTCAGCCACAACATACCAGTCTAGCCTCTCTAGGGGAAGGGTGAGGAGTAGATCTGAATAGTAAGCAAACCCCAAGTTTGTGAATCGGGAAACAGTCTCCCACAAGAGGAAAAAACAACTGTAATTATAGGCAGAAGATGGGATGCCACAGGATTTTAAGTACCAGCAGGTCTGCCGCTGAACGACTACTATCAAGGAAAACCTGCCAGCCTCCCAAGAAGAGCTGATCTAACCAATTCTCAGAAGCTTTCCTGACAGTCCTGGGCCAAAAGAGGCCTGGAAAAACGGTTAGAAAATATACTCAACTGAAAACTAACTTCATTCAAATCCTCACCAACTTTGCCAAGTGAATGTCTTATTCACCAAATATTAGGGAATGTATTCCTGGTGTGTCATTTGAGGGAAAACAACAACAACAATTTAAAAAAAAAAAAACGGACTAGAAAGAAAATAGAAATGACCACATGCAGATTTACCTTCTTTCTGACAAGGTGGGAGATATCAGTCACACAATTTGATGAGGAAGCACCATCTGCTGGTTTTCTACTGGCAACCTTGACAAAAAGGACTCTGTTAGCAATGTGTGACTACGCAGGACACACACAGGCCTAATACTAAGTGACAAAAATCTCCTGAATACTCACCATGGAGACTGAAGTGCCTCCTCCACTAGGAGTGAAACCTGAAGTAGAGCTCTCCACCTGTTCGGGAGGGGACAGACCCAAGTGGGTCCCAAGACAGAACCCACCAGGTCACCTACACACCTACAACAGGTGCCTACCATCCAAACAGCTGACCAAGACCTCAAATACTAGTGGGCCTCCACATACCAGCAGTATCATCCACCCTCTCTACCTGCACCTGCCACCCCCAAACCGGGGGCTTAGGCACAGTGTAAATATTAAATTAACCCATCCATATCATATCACCTGTGGCATAGAAAGCTCCCTGACATTCCAGCAGCGGCTCAGTATCTTGCTATCTATACAGAGGAGTTCTCAGAGGGGATAGTAATAGCTTATATTTGTTAAGCAAATACCATTTGTACTGTCAGAAGTATTTTAACATACAAATACTATCCCCGTTTTACAGAGGAGTCAACTAAGGCAAAGAAACATTAAGCAACATGCCCATGGTCGCACGTAACAAGTAGCAGATACAGAACTTAAACCCAGTCTGGCTTCAGAGTGTATTCTCTTAAGCATTATACTACTTGATAGGGAAACTAGATAAAATTCTCACATTCCTTCTAACCACCAACTCCCTGAAAACCGTATCACGGTTCCTAGACTAATAGAACACGATACCATGATGCCTTCCAACAGTATCGAACATGCTATTATCAAAACTTTAAAAGAAACCAAACCAACCAGAGTTGCTTTCAGAGCCAATTCAGCTACATTCCCACTACGCTGGGACTCCTTTGCATCTTCTATCTTCTCTCTAATTTCAGGTAGCAGTTCCTTCAGCTCCTCAATTTCCTTCTCATAGTCAGTAGATGATCCTTCAGCCTCCTTCATCTGCTCACTTAGTACAGCTACAAAGAACAGGCTGAAGTGATCAGTAACCGTTACCACCAAAGGATCCATTTTGTTCTAATACTGTCGAACTGGAGCCAGTCAAGCTTATCGTCAAGTAGCTGATGCTCACTCACCCATTCTTTTCTCAATGACTTCAATAGATTTGCTGAACTGTGCCACTGCCTCGTCATACTGAGAGTTGTACCCATAGGCCAAGCCCAGCTGGTAGTGGGTCTCTGCAAGGAGCCGATCGTGGGCTTCCAGGTACTGCTCCTGCAGGTTTAAGCAAGCCTGGAACTCCTCCACAGCTTGGACATAATTCTCTAATGAAGGGAAAAAGAATAGCAAGCAAATGGACAGCACTTAATAATACTTCTAAATTCTAGACGATTCTATAGGAAGGCTCTCCTGTTTTGTTTTTATTTTTTAAAGATTTTATTTGACAGAGACATACCAAGAGAGCGAATACAAGCAAGGGAAGCAGGAGAGGGAGAAGCAGGCTTCCTGCATAGCAGGGAGCCAGATGTGGGGCTCAATCCATGGACTCTGGTACCATGACCTGAGCCAAAGGCAGCCACTTAATGACTGAGCCACCGAGGAGCCCCTGCTCTCCTGTTTTAATTTACATTTTCTTTGTAGCCCCTCCAGGATGCTGGACTATACAAGTACCTAACAGTGAGGGGGAGGGGGGTGCAGGGCAGGGGGGCGGATTGTGGGGAATCCCTACTGAAGAGATTTCGGAAGAAATTTTTTACTATTGTAGGAACTATAGGAACCCAAACCCACTCTCCTTTTAAAGCCAACTGCCAGGGGTGCTGGGGTGGCTCAGTCAGTTAAGCATCTGCCTTCAGCTCAGGTCATGATCTCAGAGTCCCGGGACAGAGCTCCACATCACACTCCTTGCTCAGCAGAGAGCCTGCTTCTCCCTCTACCTCAGCCCCTCCCCCTACTCGTGCTTTATAATAAATAAAGTTAATTTAAAATAATAATTAGTATTTATCTAATAAATCTTTTTTTATTTTTTAAGATTTTATTTATTTGACAGACAGTGGGCAGAGAGAAAGGAAGGGAAGTAGGCTCCCCGCTGAGCAGAGAGATCATGACCAGAGAAGAAGGCAGAGGCTTAACCTACTGAGCCACCCAGGCACCCCAGTAAATCTTTATTTATTTATTTTTAAAAGATTTTATTTATTTATTTGACAGAGATCACAGGCAGAGAGAGAGGAAGGGAAGCAGGCTCCCTGCTGAGCAGAGAGCCTGGCAGTTGGGCTCGATCCCAGGACCCTGGGATCATGACCTAAGCCGAAGGCAGAGGCTTTAACCCACTGAGCCACCCAGGCACCCCCCAGTAAATCTTTTTTTAAAGCCAACTGCCCACCACTGAAAATCGATCAAGCGGAATTTTAAGGAATTAGAGGAAGACCTGAGGGAGAAAGACACACATTAAAGAGTAGAATGGAAAATGTTATTACCAGATTCAACACTAACTTCTCCAAGTTTAAGATGGGCCTGTGCAGCATAAAGCTGAGCTTCCTTTGTTTCTTGCCTGAAAGAAGGAAAAGATGATCAGAAATTTTAATAGCATTCGTCCAAACCTAACCGATACTCTACTTCCAAGCTCCAAACTCCCAACGTGAGCCTAGAAACATCAAAAAGTGTTACCTTTTAAAAATTATCTTTGCTAAATCCAACATATCCCAGGCAAGCTCTAGATTCCCGATCTCCTCCTCTTCATTTTCTTGAGGAGACTAAAAAGTATATCCAAATCATTGGTATTAGGCAGAAGTATAAGAAAGGCACATCTTCAGATCACAAATCTAAATGTATAATATAACACAGCTTAAAAAAAAAAAACAACAACCACATGATATATGACTTAAAATTTGGACTTCCTCTGGGGCGCCTGGGTAGCTCAGTGGGTTAAAGCCTCTGCCTTCAGCTCAGGTCATGATCCCAGGGATAGAGGCCTGCATCAGGGTCTCTGCTCAGTGGGGAGCCTGCTTCCTCATCTCTCTCTGTCTGCCTCTCTGCCTACTTGTGATCTCCTGTCAAATAAATAAAATCTTTAAAAAAAAAAAAAAGACTCTTAAAATTTGGACTTCCTCCCTAAAATCTACAGAATGGGTCCCTATAATCCTCCTATCCCAAGTCATCACCTTATGTCAGTGATAGAAATCTAACAGTGACATGGTGGGTCCCATTCTAACATCCTCGGATTAAATGGATCTGTGTATTCTAGGCATGAATAGGGAGTCCCCAGTCCCTAACCAAGAAATGACCATGATAATCATGCCTCCCCTAGTAAGCTACAGTCCTACAATAAGAAAGCAGATGATGATACCGAACAAATAATAATTTACCTTATTTTCAAGAAGTGATTCATTTGGCGTTTCTTCAGCCTTGTCATTTTCTTTATCTTCCTCTTCTGAGCCTTCAGTTTCTGCAAGCAAAAATTCCTCAATACTGAGAATACTAAGGATATCTTCCTTCTAACTAGTCAAAGATCCTAGTAAATACCTGTCAACCTATATTCTGAGGTAGAACAGGCCAGATGCCGTCAGTTAATATTTGAGCAATATAAATATTAAGCCAATAATTACAGTCTATTTCAAGTGTAACCTAGATTTAGATTGTATAATCTTACAGTGTGTCTGTGGTTTACACCTTCAGTG
Organism: Mustela putorius furo; assembly: GCF_011764305.1. Lineage (NCBI taxonomy): Eukaryota > Metazoa > Chordata > Mammalia > Carnivora > Mustelidae > Mustela > Mustela putorius. The sequence goes on along the minus strand of NW_025422005.1, from coordinate 35,494,771 downwards.
ATCAGAAGGCCGTTTCTCTTCTAAGAAAAGTCAATCTGGATCATTCAGATCAAGACCAATTAGCTACTGTAGTATTTTATTTGCTAGAAGCTCCAATCTACTTAGCCAGAAGCAGTTGGAGAACTCAGTGTTCCTGGTGTCTTTAAACAGCCATTTGTTATATAACACTAACACGCTGAGAAAGTACAAAAAGTTAAATTACCCCAGTCCGTTCAGAGCAAGAATGCTCAAGAGACTAGCTTTCCCACAACACAGCTGTGGAGAGAAAAGCGTAGTCCTTACCAACTCTCACCAATGAGCATGCCACAGACTCCAGCCAGCTCTAGCATGTACAGAATTCAGTGAGCAGTACCATTACCAATTGTTTTACTCCAGTGTAATGTTAAAATCTGCAGCCATATTGACACTCTATTTCACCATACTGACATACGTTCACAAGTCAACTGCCATTAAGGACAGGCTGCTAATAAATAGCTCTATGCACCAGTTAAAAGTTTAGAACGTCATGTAATTAAAAATGGGCTTTTAGGGACACGTAACAATTCTTTTTTTTTTTTTTTTTTTTTTTTAAAATTTTATTTATTTATTTGACAGAGAGAGATCACAAGTAGGCAGAGAGGCAGGCAGAGAGAGAGAGAGGAGGAAGCAGGCTCCCTGCTGAGCAGAGAGCCCGATGCGGGACTCGATCCCAGGACCCTGAGATCATGACCTGAGCCGAAGGCAGCAGCTTAACCCACTGAGCCACCCAGACGCCCCGACACGTAACAATTCTTGAATTGGGCATACTGTGCCTACCTCTGCCATCTTTCATTAAACATTTTTAACACAAGCAAAAGAGCTCAAATACTGTCTCCTGATAAGCTATGATAGGAACATAAATATGCAATTGGGCCTCAGAGCCATTAAGTCACTCTAAGACTTTTTATATTCAGCAATACTGCTTTAGAATGGGCACAGGCACAGAAAATTCCTAAACATTATAAAATGAGCTAAGACAATCTAAAGTCCTGTAAGAGGGGCGCCTGGCTGGCTCGGTTGGTGGAGCACACAATTCTTCATCTCAGTGTTGCAAGTTCTAGCCCCAAGCTGCGTGTAGACATTACTTTAAAAAAAAAAAAAGAAAATCCTCTAAGAATCAGTTAGAAGTTAATTGACCTCTATAGAAGTTAATTGACCTCTATAACGGTTTTTATCAAATGACTCACTTTTCCCGTTAACCATGTAATTTAGTGCTTCTAAAATAAATACCCACCATCATACACAAGTATCTCTCTGTACCCAAATTTCCAAGTTATCTGTATACTTAGTACTTTGTCAAACTAATTGCTGGTTTATTAACTTTGACAATGAGGCCCATTCTCAATAATTCTCAAGACGGGTGAATCTATGAAACAAACATTTTACCTTCCTGATTGTAGGAAAAATTGACAAAACATGTATTGTTATTCTGTATTCTTAAATTATCTGGTATCTGTTCCTACGCATACCAGAATGCCAGGTAACATCTAATTTGCCATAAAACCTGAGTTTTATTAAATCAAATTTTTAAATTAAAATTCTTACGATAATCTGAGGAAAATACTGGTTTCCCTTGAGAAATCTATACTACCTTCATGGAAGGGTGAAGAAAAAGTGAAGTTAATGAGGAAGCCATTACTTTAAAAAACACTTTCCAACCTAGTAACCTATACCCAGGTATTAATGGGAATGCCCTGATATCCTGCGTGCAGTGATCTGTTAAAATACTTTCCAAGCTTCTTTGAAAATGGAATCTTCTTTGTATCATGCCTATTATCATCCTTTGGAAAAAGGGGAACAGTTTTATATCATTTCTCTGATTTGTAGCCTATTCAAAAGTTAAGGGCATAGAATAGCACAAAGAAGAAAAACTCCTCTTAAAGAAAAAAGACAATCTCTGCTGATTCTCTGGATATTCTAGCACTTAACAGGGTTAAGTCAGGTAACACTACAGACTGACCAGTATAGTCTGTCTAAGCATGGCCAAGCTCTGTGCCTACAATTTAAAAACTGTTCACTTACCAATCAGACCACTTATCTTTATTAGGGCTATGGATGGCCTAAGAGATGGTAGGAAATGGGATTTTAAGAGAAAACCTCGGCTCCATAGCTCAGGGGTTAGAGCACTGGTGTTGTAAGAGAAAACCTCTGGGGTGCCTGACTGGCTGAGTCAGTAGAGCATGTGACTCTTTCTTTTTATTTATTTATTTGACAAAGAGATCACAAGTAGTCAAAGAGGCAGGCAGAGAGAGGGGGAAGCAGGCTTCCCGCCAACCAGAGAGCCCAATGTGAGACTTGATCCCAGGACCCTGAGATCATGACCTGAGCTGAAGGCAGAGGCTTAACCCAGACTGAGCCACCCAGGTGCTCCGAACATGTGACTCTTGATCTCGGGATTGTGGGTTTGAGCCCTGCATTGGGTGTAGAGTTCTTAAAAATAAAATTTAGGCGTGCCTGGATGGCTCAGTCGGTAAGCGTCTACTTTCAGCTCAGGTCATGATCCCGGGCTCCTGGGATCAAGCCTGCTCAACAGGAAGCATCTCCCTCTCCCCCTGCTTACATTCCCTCTCTGTCAAATAAAATCTTTTTTAAAAAATAAGATTTTTTTAAAAAGGAGAGAGAGAGAAAACCAAATGTAAGACGCTTTGCAGGCTAATGCTGCCACATATAGAGGAATAGAGCACAGAGAGTCAAAGTTTAGGCCTTAGAACCAGAGGTTTGGGTTACCTCAGTCCTCCTCTTAGTGGCAAATTACTTAAGGTCTTTCTGCCATTTCTTCATTTGTAAAATATGGAAAACTGTACCTTCTTTTGAGTAGCATGGTACCCATGGCACATACTAAAAAAAAAATGCAACTGATGATCCCTAGGGCTTTTTTGTTTTTTTTTTTAAGATTTTATTTATTTATTTGAGAGAGAGACCATGAGAAATGAGAGGTCAGAGGGAGAAGCAGACTCCCTGAGCAGGGAGCCCGATGTGGGACTCGATCCTGGGACTCCAGAATCATGACCTGAGCCGAAAGGCAGTTGCCCAACCAACTGAGCCACCCAAGTGCCCCACCCCTAGGCTTTTATAAGTACTTTAAAAAGAGTGACCAGAGGGGCGCCTGGGTGGCGCAGTTTAAGAGTCTGACTTGATTTCAGCTCAGGTTGTGATCCCAGGGTCATGAGATCAAGCCCCTTGTCAGGCTCTGTGCTGAGCAGAGGCTGCTAGTCAGGCTCTGTGCTGAGCAGAGGCTGCTTGTTTCTCCCGGCCTCACTCACTCTCTCTCAAATAAATAAGTCAGTCAGTCAGTCAATCAATCAGTAGTGACCAGAAAGTTACTGATAAAAGGTGGGTTAAGGGAGAAGATATAAAGTCACCTTCCTCACTGTGAGGTAGGCTCGGGAAGAACTTACATTCTTATCAGATTTGGTTTGAGTCTAGTACTATGACTTATGGTGTTTGACCCTGAAAAAGTAACATAACCCCCTAAGCCTCTATTTCCTCATGGCTGTAAGTGGAGTAATACTACCTACTACATAGTATTTTGGAATAAAAAATAATGTACGTGGGAGAGCTATAACAATGCTGCTTATGATCCAGTTGAATAGAACTAGGACCTCTCTACTGTAGCTTGTTATTCAAAGTCCAACTTATAAGAGCCAGCAGAACTTTTTATCTTTAATCACTATCACTAAAGATTAAGACATGGTAGTTTTTTAAAAATTAAAGAATTCAGTTCTGTGCTTTTTCCATAAAGAACTCCTAAAACCCAACAAGCAGCCCAATGGTGCTACCATTTAACCAGTTCACTTCTGGTTACCATGCCTGTGCTGGCTGGAGTGCAACGACATGCACATAGGTAGAATATAGTTTACCAGAATGAGCTGCAAATACTGATAGTGGGTCTTTGACAATCTAAAACTAAACAGAACCCTTAGTCTGTCAATTACATGAAGTGGTAACCATTAACTGGAATATACCTGTGGTTATTAATACCAACATTAGATGAGCCTTACAGACAGCAGAATCCTCAAATTACAGTACAACTCAAGTCAGACGTGCCAATTATGTAATTGCTAATTAGAGGCTTATACATCTTGATGGAATTGAACCAAAATTAGACCAATAATACTATGCAAAGCATCCACACTTTATAATGTTCTAAGTAACAAAAACTTCAGTTTAGCAGCCAAAGCGAGCATGAAATGGGGGGAAAGCAGCAAGAGGGCTAATAGTTAAGATTTTTTGTTATCTTTTGGAGGGGGCTAATTTAAAACGAATGTAAATAAGCCTCAAAACACTTCCTGAAGACTATAAGTAGAAGAGGGTCACCAGAATTCTTTCACTATGGTTAATGGCCTTCATTTAAATGGCATGCCTGCTTAAGTGTACCAATTCACTGGATTCTACTGCTCTAATCCTGCTTCCTAAAGCAGAGAAGAGGAACCATGTGAACAGTATATTAAATAATCCAGAGGCATGCAAGTGAACATCCATTCAGCATTCTCTGCCAGCCTGGCCCACTGTTTCCCTACCTACCCCACCAGCCCCCATCCACCTCTATTGGCTAGTATGGTACGAGTTACTGATAGCTAGCCAAGTCTCAGAAACCACAGAGAAGCCCTATTTTGCAGTTAGTAAAAAGCGTTAGTTTATAAGCCAGCTGAAGACTTGCTTTTGATTTAACTTGCTCAACTTATCACAATCTTCTTAAACTTTCCCCACTTTCATTTAGCCCTTTCCTAATCCAAAGGCAGACGGAAAATCCTGAATGGAAGGCTGACTTTTACCCATGATTAGTGAGTCAAATCCAGAAATGTACTCCACCCACTGCAGCTCTTGCATATCCCGATTACCTTCACCCTCTTTCATCTGTTCTTCTCTGTCTTGTGTTTCTTCATTAGCAGCTATCTTAACTTTGTCTTCAGAGGACTTCTCAGTAGCCCCCCGGGCTACCTTGGTCTCAACCCCATCTCCAGCTGCCTCAGACTCTTCTATGGGCAGCTTGGTCTCCTCCTGGCTAGGAACCAACTCTGCCCTGACCTTCTCCTCTAGTTCTGAGCCATCTTTTCTTTCAGTCAGTCCTTCTGCATTAGTCTGTTGTTCAACAGGAGTCTCACCTCCTGCAGCTGACAGTCCATTGACTGAACCATCCTTAGGGAGAACTGTGGCCTCCTGCCCAGGCTTCTCAGACACTTCGGACCCAGCTTCTGCAGCTGAGGCCTCTGCAGCCTCTACTGTCACCTCTGGCGACTCTCCAGTAGGAGGCATTTCTTGCCCTACCAGCTGCTCAAACACACCCTTTCCTGGCTCATTTTCAGAGGCAGCTACCTGTTCCTTTGGCTCTTCCCCACCCACATCCACTGGCTTTACTGCTGAATCTATAGGCTCTGCTTCTGCCTCCACTGCAGTACCCTGCTTTTCAAGAGTCGTAACAGGCTGCTCTCCTGAGGCTTCTTTTGGCTTCTCCTCTATGCTCACAATTACTTCTCCCTGCTTCTCCTGACCTCCTTTTTCTCTGGATTCTTCTTGGATGTCAGTTCCACAAACTGATTCTCCTTCCCCAGCATCTGGTAATTCCTGTTCTGGCTTCCCAGAAGTGACCTTGACTTCATTCAGTCCTTCTGGTGCTGCTATTTCTTTTGCCTCAGTGGTTTCAGTTAACTGATCTGAAGTGGATTCAACTTTTTCCCGTAGTTCCTCTGCAGGCTCACTTATATCCATGTCTTCTCTTCCACCCTTCTCCATTTCAGTCTCCTGCTCTTTATCAATTTCAGGCTTTACCAGAGACTGGCCTTCTGGTTTTTTTGCTTCTTCTTTTTCTCCCATGGCGTCATAAACCTGTTCTCTCAACTCTTCCCTTGCTTCCTCTACATGGTTAAAGAACATGAAGCATAAACATGTCTTCGAATTTAGTGATTAAGGCATAAATGGAAACTAAAAATACATTCCCTTTAAACCCTCAAACAGCCTGGCTTAAATTTTAGCAGATGGCCTAAAAATTATCTGCCCCCTTGAGAAAAAGCAAAGGGAAAAGTCCCAGATAGCAGAGCAACTTACAGCAAAAGAAACCCAAGCTCCTTAAATGAGATACTGTTTTACTTGAGCATTCTGAATATCAGTTAGGTTAAGAGATGCCAAGCTTTATGCTCTCCTCCAAACATTATAAACCTCCATCTAATATGTAAAACAGCCAAACTCCATTTAGAATTTAAATTTAATTTTCTTAGATACAAAAAATGTAAAAAGACTCCAAAAGCACTGCTGTTAAAATAACTGAGCTGCAGACTTTTAAAATTTGCATCTAAAATTATTTAAGGTTGTTATGTATTTAAAATATCAATTTAAATAACCACATTTATTGGGGAAATTAACTTTTCCTTTTATAAAACCCTGTCAGTTTCAGTAATTGGCTGTCTCCACTGTAGTCTCCACCAGATGCAGGTATCACCCCAAGCAACTTAGGAGAGACCATCCAGGACAGGGAGAGCCCTAGTCCCATCACTTGTACACAAGAAATATACGTCGCATCTCCTGAACATCACATGCAACTCCACATACCATCTATGTTATCATTATTTTCTACCAGAGATTCGTCTTCTGTTTTTTCTCCTTCCTCCTCTTCCACATGCACACCTTCTAGGGCATTTCCCAACACACCATTCTCCATTCTGGAAGAACAAAAGGAGAAAGCACTAAAGGTATGATGGTTAGAACCTAACAGGTTTTCTAAGACAGAAATTATTTAAGACAGAAATTATAAAAGAAACAGAAAAGCAATCAAGTGTAGAGAATACAAACTTTATTCATGGAAGAAAGGCAATGATCAAAACTAATATAAATTAAGGCAGTAAAAGCACTTCAAGAAAGAAAAAAGCATACCCTTCATCCCACCACCCAAAAAGCACCAATGACTCTTGTCAAAAGAACAAGATCAATAATATGTATTTGCTTTACCATAGGGCCAAAATATCTCCCAAACTTCACATCTACCCCTATTTCTTTAGTTTGCTTTAAAACATTCTGGCAAGACTTGTGACCAATCAGGATGACCTACAAAATTAGAAAACTTACCAGAACTGAGATTAAATGAACCATATAACATTTGCTAGTTTGTATACCCTTAATATATTTTATTCTGGTTAATAAACTTCAGTGGAAAATATGCAACAACTTTCTAGAAGGGAGGACTACTAGTTTTTTTTATGAGACATTTTCATATAGTAGTGTTTTCGAATTACCCTTCATTCAGTCCTTATTTAGGATGACTGTTTTGTGCTTAGAGTGCTTTTAATGTTCTCTCTCTATACTGGACTTTATGGTCCAAAAATAAATTATGATTATTCACTAACAGAAAAGATCTCTGCTTCTAAAGCCCCCAAAAGTCAAAACCCAAGCCTAAGTTTACTCTGTATCAAGTGCCTTCCAAAACTTCCATCAGTATTTCATGTGTCTTCTAAACCCCTTTCTTAGTAAAACCAGTCTCACCCAGCTCATATGAAATCCCAAAGCTAGTAAATAACCTTGACAAACAAAGAAACTTAAGTTTTTAAATAGACCATAATGTGATATAAAACATCCCACTTAAAAACAGTGGTTTGAGGGGCACCCGGGTGGCTCAGTCTAGCTGTCTCTCCATACTTCTTACCTCTACAAAGAGAACAAATATCTAAGATCTGAACTGACATCTAGTCTAAAATACTTATTTCTAGTTCTGTAAATTAAAAAATGACATTTCTTCAGTGACACATCATTTTAGGAAACCAATACTCCCCCCTCCTCTTGCTTTCAAGTCAAATTCAAAGGGACTTTAAAAAACAATGTATGGGGCGCGTGGGTGACTTAAGGTTCCAACTCTTGATCTCAGCTCAGGTCTTCATCTCAGGGCCATCAGTTCATCAGCCCCACACTGCGTGGGGTACCTGGCAGACTACTGATTTCAGCTCAGGCTATGATCTCAGGGTTGTGAGATGGAGCCCCACAACGGGCTCCAACCTCAATGGGGAGTGTCGGCCTTAAGGACTCTCCTCCTCTCCCTCCACCAATCCTCCTCCACTCGCTCTCTCTCAAATAATCTTTAACCAAAAAAACAAAAAACAAAAAAACCTGTGGCTTGAAAAACATACCTTGCCAACTCCAGAAGTGATTTCCCATAGAAAAAGAAGGCTTCTCCACACTCATTAGCTGTCTCTCCATACTTCTTACCTCTACAAAGAGAACAAATATCTAAGATCTGAACTGACATCTAGTCTAAAATACTTATTTCTAGTTCTGTAAATTAAAAAATGACATTTCTTCAGTGACACATCATTTTAGGAAACCAATACTCCCCCCTCCTCTTGCTTTCAAGTCAAATTCAAAGGGACTTTAAAAAACAATGTATGGGGCGCGTGGGTGACTTAAGGTTCCAACTCTTGATCTCAGCTCAGGTCTTCATCTCAGGGCCATCAGTTCATCAGCCCCACACTGCGTGGGGTACCTGGTTGGCTGAGTCATCTGCCTTCAGCTCAGGTCATGATCTCAGGGTCCTGGGATTGAGCCCTATATCAGGTTCTGCCCTAAGCAGGAAATCTGCTTGTCCTCTCCCTCTGCCCCTCCTCCCACTCGTTCTCTCTCTCTCTCTCAAATAAATAAATAAAAACAAGGGGCACCTCGGTGGCTGCCTATGGCTCAGGTCATGATCCCAGGGGTCATGGAGGATGGGATGGAGCCCCACACCCCGCTCTCTGCTCAGCAGGAGCCTGCCTCCCCTCTCCCTACTGCTCTGCCTACACTTGAATGCTCTCAGTCAATAAATAAAACCTTTTAAAAAAAATGAACAAGCAAACATAGCGCCACATTAGGCTCCAAGCTGAACACGATGCCAACTTTAAAAAAAAAAAGTGCGTATGTGCACCCATACATGTACGAAATTAATAGATTGCCTGGTCTTTCTCTCTGTATGTTTCAAGTGACATCAACTTGCTGCAGTTATAGTATATAATCTGAGAGCCAAACTACATTAATAGGTATTTCTCCTGCTATAAGATGAGTGTCAGGGCACATGGGTGGCTCAGTCATGAAACCTCTGCCGCCTTTGGCTCAGGTCATGATCCCTGCATCCCGGGATCACCCTACATGGGGCTCCCTGCTCAGCAGGGGCTCTGCCTCTCCCTCTGTCTCCTCTGCCTGCTGTGTCAGTATGGGACAGAATGAACAGTTAAAGGACTTTTGGCAGAGCCTTAAAGAATGAATAAGGTATATGGAAAGACATCATGTTATTAAAGATAGGAGCTTATTCTCTGGAGTCAGATTGCCTGGGTTCAAATCCCACCTCTAGACCTTAATTGACTAGCTGTAGAAACCTTAGACTCAGTGCCTTAGTTTTCTCATCTATAAACAGAAATGTTGAGAACTGTTCAAAGATCTAAGAATTGATTTAATAATGCCTATTAAAGTATTTAAAACAACGCTTAGAAATATAAATAGCACTATACGTAAGTTTTAGCTATTAATACCTAGACAGGGAAGAGGGAAAGGAAAACAAATCACAAGTGTGATAAATGAAAAGGAGGAGGTACTTTACATAGAGTAAGGAGACTAGTTTTCATGAAGGAAGGACTAGCAGAAGTCACTCAAAGTCAGGGACGCCTGGGTGGCTCAGTTGGTTGGGCGACTGCCTCTGGCTCAGGTCATGATCCTAGAGTCCCGGGATCAAGTCCCTCATCAGGCTCCCCACTCTGCAGGGAGTCTGCTTCTCTCGCAGACCCTCCCACTTCTCATGCTTTTCTCTCTCTCATTCTCTCTCTCAAATAAAATCTTTAAAAAAAAAAAAAAAAAAGTCAGGCCACCTAATGGCCTTTACAGCCTAGGGAGAGTAACTAGAGAAACTAATCACAAAGTATTATGAGGGTCATGTTTAAGTATAATCTACTAGGGGGGCGCCTGAGTGGCTCAGTAGGTTAAAGCCTCTGCCTTCAGCTCAGGTCATGATCCCGGGGTCCTGGAAAGGAGTACCAGGCTCTCTGCTCCGTGGGGGAACCTGCTTCCTCCTCTCTCTGCCTGCTTCTCTGGCTACTTGTGATCTCTGTCTGTTAAATTAAAAAAATCTTTAAGAAAAAAAACGTATAATCTACTAGATTAGAATACTGCATGTCAAATTTTCCCCCTAAATATCCTTAAAGGCAGGAGAGTGAAAATACTGATCTCTAGATTATCTGGTAAGAAAATAAGCTAAGGGGGCGCCTGGGTGGCTCAGTGAGTTAAAGCCTCTGCTTTCGGCTCAAGTCATGATCCCAGGGTCCTGGATCGAGCCCCACGTCGGGCTCTCTGCTCAGCAGGGAGCCTGCTTCCACCTCTCTCTGAATGCCTCTCTGCCTACTTGTGATCTCTGTCTGTCAAATAAATAAATAAAATCTTTAAAAAAAAAAATAAGCTAAGAAGGATGTTTATTTGTGCTTATTTTTTAAAACTTCAATTACAGCAGTTTACACTGTAAATTAATCATACGTTTTTATTATAAAAATACCAACTTAGCATCAGATCAAATTTGCCCCCTACTCATAACATACCACAGGATATCAGAGCCTCAGTTCCTCTGGCCCAGATGATGACAAACTAAGAAGCCAGAGCTCAGGAATTAAACGAGATTAACGCAGACATCCAGGAATAAGATTCTAGTCTACATGTTGGGGAAGGGAGTGAGGCTAGAAGAATGAATTGACAGCACCCTGACTGACTGAATAAGAAGGAATGAAGAAGCTAGAAGCTTTTAATCATGGTGAACCTGAAATCTAGTTTTACTAATAAGCATTTCTTTTTTAAGATTATTTATTTATTTGACAGACAGAGATCACAAGTAGGCAGAGAGGCAGGCAGAGAGAGAGGAGGAAGCAGGCTCCCCGCAGAGCAGAGAGCCCGATGTGGGGCTCGATCCCAGAACCCTGGGACCATGACCTGAGCTGAAGGCAAAGGCTTAACCCACTGAGCCACCCAGGCGCCCACTAATAAGCATTTCTTATAAAAGGGATTTCTTCAGGGGCACCTGGGTGGTTCAGTCACTAAGCAGCTACCTTCAGCTCAGGTCATGATCCCAGGATCCTGGGGTCAAGTCCCCCATCAGGCTCCCTGCTCAGTGGAGAGCCTGCTTCTCCCTCTTCCTCTGCCTGCCTCTTTGCCTACTTGTGATCTCTGTCAAATAAATAAATAAAAATCTTTAAAAAAAAAAAAAAAAAAGATGTGCTAACAGTCAGCATTAGTGCTAGGGTGGCCAACCATCTTGGCTTACTTGGGACTTTCAGGAGTTTCTCCAGACATAGAGCTTCCAGTGTTAAAATTAGAAAAGTTCCAGAACAGAGGCACCTGGGCACCTGGGTGCTCAGTCAGTCAAGCGTACAACCATTGATCTCAGGTCAGGTCTTGATCTCCTGGTTGTGAGTTTGAGCCCCATACTGGGCTCCATGCTGGGCTCCACGCTGGGAGTAGGGCCTACTAAAAAAAGTCCCAGAACAAAGTAAGAGTTGGTCACTCCAATTAATGGTGACTGGGAAACAAACTACCTTACTCAGGGAAAAAAATGAAAGAGATTGCTCAGTAATATTCAAGTCTTATTGTTAGTGATGGAAATACACCTGTACATGAAAAATATCAAATTTTTTAAAACTCCGTCCCCACCATAAGACAACCTTTTAACAAACACAATGTAGCACAACCTAGCAAAACACAGTACTTACAAAAGACTAGCTGCTTCCTGGAATGCATTGACAGCTGCTGGAATATCCCCCATCACCAGATGTTTCTGTCCTAAACCCAACAGTTTCTTAGCTTCATTATCCACATCCAGACTGCAAGAAAAAAATATTTCAAATGTCAAATACTTCTTAAAATCAACATATTCTGAATACCTGTTACATTTAAACCATTGTACTTTAACTTCTTTAAACCTTTGAGCACACTCTCCAGCAGGCTTAGCCAACTCACTTTATCACTATAAAAGCAAAAGAAATCATAAAGCAACATTCAAGAGCTTATATCGTATGCTACTATAAATATTTGCAAGTAACAAACAAAAAAAATCATGAAAGAACCTTTTATTACACACAGCAAGTTGTACTGCTTCTAAGAAAAATACATCAAGAAACATTTAGGGTGGCGCCTGGGTGGCTCAGTGGTTTGGGCTGCTGCCTTCGGCTCGGGTCATGATCTCAGGGTCCTGGGATCGAGCCCCGCATCGGGCTCTCTGCTCCGCAGGGAGCCTGCTTCCCTCTCTCTCTCTCTCTCTGCCTGCCTCTCTGCCTACTTGTGATCTCTGTCTGTCAAATAAATAAATAAAATCTTTAAAAAAAAAAAGAAAAAAGAAACATTTAGATAGGGGCGCCTGGGTGGCTCAGTGGGTTAAGCCGCTGCCTTCGGCTCAGGTCATGATCTCAGGGTCCTGGGATCGAGTCCCACATCGGGCTCTCTGCTCAGCAGGGGGCCTGCTTCCCTTCCTCTCTCCTACTGTGATCTCTCTCTGTCAAATAAATAAATAAAATCTTTAAAAAAAAAAAAGAAATAAAGTCTTAAAAAAAAAAGGATAAAAAAAGAAACATTTAGGTAGACAGCAAAGACAGTGATCTCAATATCAAGACAATGTGGAACTGACATAAACACAAATAGATGAAATGGAATAGAGTAGAAAAACAGAATAGAAAAACAGATCCACACATACGACCACTTGAAATTTTGACAAAGGTACCAAGACAATTCAATGAAGAAAGAATGATCTCCTGAACAACTGGTGCAGGAATAATTGGATATCCACTTGCAAAAAAGTAAACCTCAACCTTATTATCACGGCACATACAAAAATTAACTTCAAATGAATTACAGACTTTAATATTTATTTATGTTTCTTTGTTTGTCAGAGAGAGAGAAAAATGAGGAAGAGAGCACAAGCAAGGAAGCAGAGGGATCCAGGAGGGAGAGAGGGTGAAGCAGGCTCCTCACAGAGCAAGGAGCTCAATACAGGCCTCCATCCCAGGACCCTGGGATTATGACCTGAGCCAAAGACACACTTAACCAACTAAGCCACCCAGGCATTCCTGGAGTATAGACTCTCTAAATGTAAGATTGAAAACCATAGGGGCGCTTGGGTGGCTCAGTGGATTAAAGCCTCTGCCTTCGGCTCAGGTCATGATCTCAGGGTCCTGGGATCGAGTTCCGCATCGGGCTCTCTGCTCGGCAGGGAGCCTGCTTCCTCCTCTCTCTCTCTCTCTGCCTGCCTCTCTGCCTACTTGTGATCTCTGTCAAATAAATAAATAAAATCTTTTTTAAAAATAAAAATAAAAACAGTGATTGTCAACCTAAGTGAACTTAGGAATTATCAGGAAGTTTTTTCTAAAAAACACACAAGCCTGAATTCTATCTTAAGCTTAACAAATAAAATCTCTAGAGATGCAACCCATAAATCTACCTTTTGAATAAGCATCCAAATAGTTCGGACAACCATTTAAGCTTACCTCTGGTTAAGAACCACAGTCATATCAAGACAAGGAAGTTTATGCAGAAGTAGATGTGGGCCCAATATAAAATTTAAAACTTTTAAACTAGAATAACATAAAATTGAAAGTGGCAACCTTCTAAAATAGAGATCTAAGTCAGTAGAAGTATTCAAAGAAAGAACAGGTTAGCATTTGCCAGGCATGTAATAAGTAAGGAGCAGAACTAACTTTCAAGTCTAGTATTTTAATCAAATGTGAAAAACCTGAAGACATCATTATCAGGATTCCACACTTTAAATTACATACAAGTATCTTAATATTCGGTCTTAACTGTTATCTATTAAAAATAATACTGCCCTTTGGGGCACCTGGGTGGCTCAAGTTAGTCAAATGTCTGGCTTTGGCTCAAGTCATGATCCCAGGATCCTGGGATCAAGACTCACATCAGGATCCCTGCTCAGCAGGGAGTCTGCTTCTTCCTCCCATCCGCCCACTGCTTCCCTGCTTGTGCTCTATCAAACAAATAAGATCTTTAATAAATAAAAGTAATATTGCCCTTAAATTATATAGTTCTTAGTTTATGTTCCAGACATAAATCTAACTGTACTCTGTAAATAATCTTACCTCTCAACTTTATTTGCAGAGGTAGAAGGAGCAGGAGCATCTTCTTCAATCCTGTAATGAAAAATTAAGGGGAAAAAATTAAAAACGAAGGCTACTTTAAGCATGGAAATTAAATAAAGAAAAATATAAACCCCTAAGATCTTAAAAATACTGATTTACCTACATAATCAAATGTTATCTTCATTCATTCAAATATCTGTTAAATGCCTATTTGTTAGGCAAAAGATACATAGTACAGTGAACAAGATGGTTACATCCTAGTTTTGAGTTTATGATCAGGTGGAAAAGAGTGAGGTATGTTATAATGCAGCATGTGCATTCCTTAAAAACCTCACATTCCATTAAACTCATTAAAAATAACGTTTCTCTTTTTTTAATTAACATATAATGCATTATTTGCCCCAGGGGTACAGGTCTGTGAATCAGGCTTACACATTTCACAGCACTCACCATAGTACATCCCCTCCCCAGTGTCCATAACCCAGCCACCCTATCCCACCCCCCAGCAACCCTCAGTTTATGTCATGAGATTAAGAGTCTCTTATGGTTTGTCTCCCTCCTAATCCCACCCTGTTTCATTTTTTCCCTCCCTACCCCCCATGGCCTCCCACCCTGCTTCTCAAATTCCTCGTATCAGAGAGATCATATAATTGTCATCCTCTGACTTATAAAAATAATATTTGTTCTTAAAGAAAAAAAGAGGGGCGCCTGGGTGGCTCAGTGGATTAAAGCCTCTGCCTTCGGCTCAGGTCACAATACCAGGGTCCTCAGATCGAGCCCTGCATCGTGCTCTCTGCTCAGCAGGGAGCCTGCTTCCCTTCCTCTCTCTCTGCCTGCCTCTCTGCCTACTTGTGATCTCTGTCAAATAAATAAATAAATAAAATCTTTTTAAAAAAGAAAAACTTCCAAGAACATTCAGTTTTGAAGTTTTGGTGGGGGGGGCACCTGGGTGGCTCAGTGGGTTAAGCCTCTGCCTTCAGCTCAGATCATGATCTCAGGGTCCTGGGATTGAGCCCCACATCGGGCCCTCCTCTCTGCCTACTTGTGATCTATCAAATAAATAAATAAAATCTTTAAAAATCGTTAAAAAAAAGTTTTTTTTTAAAGTGGGTTTTTTTCTTTTAAGATTTTATTTATTTATTTGACAGTGATCACAAGTAGGCAGAGAGACAGGCAGAGAGAGGGGGGGAAGCAGGCTTCCTGCTCAGCAGAGAGCCCGATGCAGTGCTCGATTCCAGGACCCTAGGATCATGACCTGAGCTGAAGGCAGAGGCTTTAACCTACTGAGCCACTCAGGCGCCTCAAGAAGTGGGTTTTTTTTTTTTTTTAAGATTTTAATTATTTATTTGACAAAAGACTCGGTGAGAGAGGAACACAAGCAGGGGGAGTGGGAGGGAGAGAAGCAGGCTTCCCGTTGAGATGGGAGCCTGATGAGGGGCTCGATCCTAGCACCCTGGAATCATGACCTGAGCCAAAGGCAGACGCTTCACAATCTGAGCCACCCAGGCAACCCATGAAAAGTGTTTTTATTTATTTGACAGACAGAGATCACAAGTAGGCAGAGAGGCAGGCAGAGGGAGAGAGAGAGGAGGAAACAGGCTCCCTACGGAGTAGAGAGCCCGATGTGGGGCTCGATCCCAGGACCCTGGCATCATGACCTGAGCTGAAGGCAGAGGCTTTAACCCACTGAGCCACCCAAGCGCCCCCATGAAGTTTTAATAAATATCTTTAAAACATTTCAAGGGCACCTGGGTGGTTCAGCCAGTTAAGCGTCTGCCTTTGGCTCAGGTCAGGATCCCAGAATCCTGGGACTGAATCCCAAACTGGGCTCCCTGCTCAGCAGGGAGTCCATTTCTCTGCCCCTCCCCTGGCTGTGCTTTCTCTCTCTCTCTCTCAAATAAAAAAAAAAAAAAAACTTAAAAAAAAATAATTTCATAGTTGTGTTTACTGAAAACACCTAGAAATACTGACCAAATCAGCCGCAATGAGTTCCCTACCCCTGAATACCTAGGGGGTACCAAAAATCCGTCTCTCACTAAAAGGAACCAAGACTCCATTGAAAAATAATAGATTCTAAGCTTGGGCAGGGGAAGTACAAAGGTGAGTTTGGCTTTCATGTCAGAAAGCAAGGACTATCTAATATGACTTAGAGACATATATACTTATTGTCATTCAAAAAGAATTATAAATCAAATAGAAGGAATCCAGGGAAAGGCAGAATATGTGTATCCTTTTTTGCAACTTTTCTATAAATTTAACATGTTTCATAATAATGTAAAAAACATTAACAAAGCACACTCAAGAGACAGCCTAAATAAAATCCCACTAATCAAAAGAAGTGTCAATTGAGGGGTGTCTGGGTGGCTCAGATGGTTGGGCATCTGCCTTCAGCTCGGGTCACGATCTCCAGGTCCTGGGATCAAGCCCCATGTCAGGCTCCCAGCTCGGCAGGGAGTCTGCTTCTCCCTCTCCCCCTGCCTGTGTTCGTTCTCTCTCTCTCTCTCTCTCTCCAATAAATAAAATTTTTTAAAAAGTGTTAATCTGAGCATCAACAAAAATAATAGCTACAATAGACTGAAAACTTCAAATATATTTAAATCAATGAGTTCTCAATGATATAAACAAAAACAAAGAACACATTATCTTTGGAGAATGATAGGAAACCACTGCACTATTTTGAAAATTGGTAAATAGGGGTGCCTGGGGGCGCCTGGGTGGCTCAGTGGGTTAAAGCCTCTGCCTTCGGCTCAGGTCAGGATCCCAGGGTCTTGGGATGGAGCCCCACATCGGGCTCTCTGCTCAGCGGGGACCCTGCTTCCTTTTCTCGTTCTCTGCCTGCTTCTCTGCCTACTTATAATCTCTGTCAAATAAATAAATAAATAAAATCTTAAAAAAAAAAAATAGGGGGGCGCCTGGGTGGCTCAGTGGGTTAAGCTGCTGCCTTCAGCTCAGGTCATGATCTCAGGGTCCTGGGATCGAGTCCCGCATCGGGCTCTCTGCTCAGCAGGGAGCCTGCTTCCTCCTCTCTCTCTGCCTGCCTCTCCGTCTACTTGTGATTTCTGTCAAATAAATAAATAAAATCTTTAAAAAAAAAAAAAAATAGGGGTGCCTGGGTGGCTCAGTCAGTTGAGCAATGGCCTCTTGATTTTGGCTAGGGTCATGATCTCAGGGTCAAGCAGGCTCCAGGCTCATCAGGGAGTCTGCTTCTGATTCTCTCGCTCTCTCTCTCTGCCTTTGTCCCTCCCACCAGTGGCGCCCTCTCTATAATACATCTTTTCTAAAAATATTTAAAAACTGGTAAATAAGGGCGCCTGGGTGGCTCAGTGGGTTAAGCCGCTGCCTTCGGCTCGGGTCATGATCTCGGAGTCCTGGGATCGAGTCCCGCATCGGGCTCTCTGCTCAGCAGAGAGCCTGCTTCCCTCTCTCTCTCTCTGCCTGCCTCTCCATCTACTTGTGATTTCTCTCTGTCAAATAAATAAATAAAAATCTTAAAAAAAAAACCAAAAACTGGTAAATAAGAAAAATTTACAATATACTTGTATTTGCTACTTCTTTATAATACAGTTATACTGTAGGTTTTAGACAAGTTTTAAGACATGGTTGATTTCAGTTACTATTTGGGAATTTTATAGACTGATCCCATGTACTTAGTATTCATTTAAATCCTTGGCATTTGTGGGGGCTCTACGCTTGGCAGGGAGTCTTCTTCTTCTTCTCCCTCTGCCTCCCACTCAGGTCATTATCTCATGGTCCTGGAATAGAGACCCAGTGGTGCTCTCTGTTTGGCAAGGAGTCTGCTTCTCCCTCTGCCTCACACTTGTGCTCTCACTCTCTCTCTCAAATGAATAAGTAAAATCTTAAAAAAAAAAACCTTAAGCGGGGTGTCTGGGTGGCTCAGTAGGTTAAAGCCTCTGCCTTCAGCTTGGGTCCCAGGGTCCTGGGATCAAGGCCTGCATCAGGCTCTCTGCTCAGCAGGGAGCCTGCTTTCCCCTCTCTCTCTGCCTGCCTCTCTCCCTAGTTGTGATCTCTGGCAAATAAAATCTTAAAAAAAAAATCCTTAATCAGAGAGAGACAAATATCATATGATCTCACTGATATGAGGAATTTGAGAAACAAGACAGAGGACCATAGGGGAAGGGAAGGGAAAATGAAACAAGACAAAACCAGAGAGGGAGACAAACCATAAGAGACTCAATCTCAGGAAACAAACTGAGGACTGCTGGAGTGGAAGCGGGTGGGAGGGATGCGGTGGCTGGGAAATGGACACTGGGGAGGGTATGTGCTATGGTGAGCGTTGTGAATTGTGTAAGACTGATGAATCACAGACCTGTACCCCTGAAACAAATAATATTACATGTTAATTTAAAAAAAATCCTTGGGATGCCTGGGTGGCTTAATCAGTTAAGCTGCTGCCTTCAGCTCAGGTCCAGGCTCTTGGGATAAAGTCCGAGTTGGGCTTCTTGCTCATCGGGGAGCCAGCTTCTCTCTCTGCCTTTGCCTGCCATTCTGCCTGCTCATGCTCTGTCTCTCTCTCTGACAAATCAATCAATCAATCCCTGGCATTTTTATCTGCTCTATCATCACTTTTAACATATATCCCAAAAGTATTACCCAGATAAGGACATATATCATTTAAAAATGTACCCCTAAAGCACGCCAGATCTCAAATGGAAGCTGGGAATGCTGTTAAGTAATGAAATGGAGAAGGGCACCTGGGTGGCCTAGCTGGTTACGTGTCTGACTCTTGATTTCAGCTCAGGTCTGGATCTCAGGGTTTTGAGTTCAAGCTCTGCACTGGACTCCACAATGGGCACAAAGTCTACTTAAAGAAACAAAACTGGTGAAATGGAGAAAAGTACACTGGGGAAAGAGGCAACCTTCCTAGTATTACTCAGAATTGGAATACATACTGCAAGAAAACTAGAAGTATGAGAACAGAAGCTATAGAAGAAAGAAGGGCTCCCCTGAGTAGACAATTATTGAAAACTCTCCAAAAGGTTAAAAACAACACAAACGGAATGGAAACTATTACAAAACCAGAGAGGGAGACAAACCATAAGAGACAAACTCAGGAAACAAACTGACGGTTGCTGGAGTGGAGGGGGATGGGAGGGATGGGGTGGCTGGGTGATGGACACTGGGGAAGGTATGTGCTATGGTGAGTGTAGTGAATTGTGTAAGACTGATGAATCACAGACCCGTACCCCTGGGACAAATAATACATTGTATGTTACTTTTTTAAAATGATCTGGTTAAAAAAAAAAGAATGGAGTCTATTAGTTTTCTACAGCTGGACTTTCTTCTTCTTTAGCTCTAACAAATTTAGGGGCACCTGGGTGGCTCAGTTGATTAAGTTTAACAAATTTATGAAGAGAGCTGAGTAACACAAGCAATATGGACGAAAACAAATGATCAATGAAAAAAATAGCTTATTCCTGGGATGCCTGGGTGGCTCAAGTCGGTTAAGCAGCTGCCTTCAGCTCAGGTCATGATCCCAGGGTCCAGGGATGGAGTAGCACATCTGGCTCCTCGTTCAGCGGGAAGCCTGCTTCTCTCTATGCCTGCTCTGCCTGCTGCTCCCCCTGCTTGTGCTCTCTCTGACAAATAAATAAAATTCTAATTCAATTCAATATTTAAATCTAATAGACATTTTAATTTTAGTACCTACTGTGCACACTGGAGACAGTCTCCAACCAAACAGTTAAAAAAGTAGTGGGGACAGGGGCATCTGGCTGCCTCAGTCTGTAGAGCAAGGGACTCTTGATCTCAGGGCTCATGAGTTCAAGCCCCACCTTGGGTGTAGAGATCACTTAAAAAAATAAACTTAAAAAAAAAAAAAAAAAGCAGAGGGAACAGTTTGTTTAGAAGCACAGAGAAAGGCAGGAGAGATTAAATGACAGGTGAGGATTAACTGTATTGTATTGGAGTCTCATTCTTAGAACATGGTTTAAAGACAAAAAAAATTTTTAAGTTGTCATTTACTTTCAGCAGAATCCAAAATCTTTGCTTCCAACTCCTAATTCTTTTGTGAATATTATATTGGCCAGCAAGTCTGATGAAAAGCCCTGGGGAATGAGGAAAAAACTGGGTTGAAAATAAGCCAGAGACTTCATAGCTAGAGCCACAGGGATGAAGCACAGTTTAAGAGGCAATACTTCTAACTGCAGGTAAGAAAGTAGATAACCTTTACAGAAACCTAGAATGCTGGCCTTGGATCCTTATCTACACTTCCAGGCATAGCCGGTTGTGTTCACATAGCTTCACTAAGGGGTTATTTTGGTCAGATTTAACACAAGCTTCTCAAATTACCTATGGTTGAAGGATCAGATTTTTTATTTCCAGTGTACAATAGTTTATTTGATTTTTTAAAAAAGATTTTATGTATGTATTTGAAAGAGAGAGAACAAGAGCACATAAGCAGGGGGAATGGCAAAGGGAGAGGGAGAAGCAAGGGCTCAATCCCAGAACCCTGCCATCATGACCTGAGGCGAACGCAGTTGCTTAACCAACTGAGCCAACCAGGTGCCCCTTTTTTTCTTCCCCAACAATCATTTGCTCCTTGCTTTTTTTTTTTTTAAAGTAATCCCTACACCCAACATGGGGCTCAAACTCATAACCCCTAAGATCAAGAGTTACACGCTCAACCAATGGAGTCAGGCAGGCACCCCATCAGATGATTCTTTTTTTTTTTGGACAGACCACAAGTAGGCAGAGGCAGACAGAGAGAGAGGGGAAGCAGGTCCCCCAACAAGCAGAGACCCGGATCAGGGGGCTCGATCCCAGGACCCTGGGATCATGACCTGAGCCAAAGGCAGAGGCTTAACCTACTGAGCCACCCAGGTGCCCCATGAATGTTTATTAAATAATGCTTCCTCCAAATTTTTATTCTTATCTCTTTGTAGACCAGTAACAAACAGTTCACAAACCAGTATTAGTCTACCACCACTACTAGTCCACGGACCATGCAATGTGGTAGTAACAGACGTCTAAATAGAATATAAGCCCTAAAATCACAACATGAATGCTGTATATACATGCTACAAACACTGAAGCACTCCAGTGGCAACAAAAATACAAAAATGTTTTATACTCCACATGGATGAGGGGTGAGGAGCAATACTATATAAATTTCACTTAAGCCATGACAGAAGTTAACAGGTATCAGATTCACCCTCCCACCTCAAACAACTAAAAAAAAAACTGGCCAAGAACACGAAACACCAGTTTTCAAACACTGAACAGCTAGTAACACAGGACATTGATCTATCTGAGAAAAGGGAAACAAATGAGATAAGCCCCGTTTAAGTGTCCCCAACTTACTGCTTAGAGAATTTTGTCCACAGTACAGAGGAACCCGAAAAGAGTCTGTTTCACAGAACTGAGATAAGAGTCTGGGGTTTGGGGCACCTGGGTGGCTCAGTGGGTTAAAGCTTCTGCCTTCGGCTCAGGTCGTGATCCCAGCGTTCTGGGATCGAGCCCCACATCGGGCTCTCTGCTCAGCGGGAGCCTGCTTCCCTCTCTCTCTCTGCCTGCCTCTCTGCGGACTTGTGATCTCTCTCTCTGTCAAATAAATAAATAAAATCTTTAAAAGAAAAAAAAAAAGAGAGTCTGGGGTTTGGAGAGGCCTAGGTAGCTAGGATTTACAGAACAGAATGGAGAAAAGACAGCAAGCTCCAGATACCCACAGAAGGTTCCCTCCAGTCCTGATCACCTACATAAGAAAACTATTGAGGCCTAGGTAAGAGTTACTAGAAAAGATGAAACAATCTTCAGAGATCACACAGGGTCTAGAATAACTCATGTTCCCAAAAGCCAGGGTAGAAATACCTGTACCACGTGAGGCAAATACCATTTAGTAACAAAATTAAGTTCCAGGCCTGCCTAACAAAACTTAAAGACAATCCTCAACAGGACTGAATTATCCTTTTTTTTTTTAAAGATTTTATTTATTTATTCGACAGACAGAGATCACAAGTAGGCAGAGAGAGAGGGGGAAGCAGGCTCCCTGCAGAGCAGAAAGCCCGATGCGGGGCTCGATCCCAGGACTCTGGGACCATGACCTGAGCCGAAGGCAGAGCCCTTAACCCACTGAGCCACCCAGGCGCCCCCAGGACTGAATTATTTCCAAGTAACTGCATCCCAACATCAAAATATATTTAAAGGAATTTAAAAAAAAAAAAAAACCACTCAGCAACAAACCTCACAATGTCTGATAAGTTATGTAAGTAAAAAATGATCAGGCAAACAATAGTGGGGAAAAAATCCATAGTGGGGAAAAAAGGTAATCAAGAGAAACATACCCAGGAAGGACACAGACAATGACAGACAATGACATTAAGACAATCATTTTTAATGTACTCCACATGTTCAAGAATGTAAAGAGAAGCTGGAGTATGAGAAAAATAGAAGGTATTTTCTTAAAAAGTCAAGATTCAAATCACACTTCTGGAGACAAAAATACACTTGACACGATCAATCAGACTTGAAGAAGAAAATCACTAGAAATTTATAAAGCCAGCAGTGAAAACTATCCAAAATGAAAACAGAAAGACTTAAAAAAAAGTCTGAATTTCAGGTTGTGTGAGTGGCTCAGTTAGTAACGCAACCGACTCCTAACTTCCACTCAGGTCGGGATCTCAGGGTCGTGAGACTGAGCTCCACAGCGGGCTCCATACTCAGTGTGGAGTCTACTTGAGGTTCTCCCTCTCCCCCTGTCCTTTCCCTCCTCTCTCTCTAAAATAAGTATTTTTGGGGGCGCCTGGGTGGCTCAGTTGGTTGGGCAACTGCCTGCGGCTTGGTTCGTGGTCCTGGAGTCCTGGGATGGAGTCCCACATCGGGCTTCTGGCTCCATGGGGAGTCTGCTTCTCCCTCTGACCTCCCCTCTCATGCTGTCTCACGGTCTCTCTCTCTCTCTCAAATAAATAAAATCTTAAAAAAAAAATAAGTATTTCTTTTAAAAGTTTATTTATTTATTTGACAGAGGTAGCACAAGTAGGCAGAGCAGTAGGCAGAGCAGCAGGCAGAGAGAGAGGGAGAAGCAGGCTCCCCACCAAGCAGGGAGCCCAATGCGGGGCTCAATCCCAGGACTCTGGGACCATGACCTGAGCCGAAGGCAGATGCCTACAAACTTGAGCTACCCAGGCACCTCTAAAATAAATTTTTTAAAAACAGAACTTCATGACTATTAAACACTAAGGAGACTAACATACATGTGGACTGAGGTCCCTGAAAAGATAGTGGGGAAAGAAAATATTTAAAGGAATGGAGAAAATATTTAATTAAAGAAATGATGGCAGAGGCACCAGGGTGGCTCAGCTGCTTAAGTGTCTGGGATCGAGTTGTGGTCCCAAAGTCCTGGGATCTGGCCCCACACTGGGCTCCTGCTTAGTGGGGAGTCTGCTTCTCTCCCTCACTGCCCACCCCCTCCACTTGCGCTCACATGCTCCCTCTTCTTCTCTCTCAAATAAGTAAATAAAGTCTTAAAAAAAAAAAAAAATTGGACACCTGGGTGGCTCAGTCCATCAGTCTCTTAAGTGTCTGCCTTCAGCTGAGGTCATGATCCCAAGGTCCTGGGAATGAGCCATGCCATCGGGCTCCCTGCTCAGTGTGGAGTCCGTGCCTCTCTCTCTCCCTGCCTGCCCATACTCTTGCTCTCTTTCACCCTCTCTCAAATATATAAATCTTTTAAAAAAAGAAATGATGGCAAATACAAAACAAATACCATAAAAACAATAAACAATAAATTTTAATATTTATTTGAAAGATGGATAAAGAGCATGAGCAGGAGGGCCAGAGGGAGGAGAGAAGTCTCAAGCAGACTCCATGCTGAGCACAGAGCATGATGCCAGGCTGGATCTCACAAACCTGAGATCATGACCTGAGCTGAAATCAAGAGTCCGATGCTTAACCGACTGAGCCACCCAGGCACCCAACAATAAATTTTTTAAAAATGAACAATGGCAGAAAACTTGCCAATTTTGATGAGAAATATAAATCCACAGACCCAAAAACCAACAAACCCCAAGCAAAAGAAACATGAAAAACACACGGAAGTATTTGTCAAGTTCTAAAAACCAGAGACAGCGGAACAACCACAGATGTGCCTGGCTGGCTCAGTCAGTGGAGGATCTGACTTGATCTCAGGGTGGTGAGTTCAAGTCCCATGGTGGGCATGAATCCTACTTTAAAAAATAAAAGAAAGAAATAAGATATAAAATCAGGCAAAAGAAAATGATACTTATATAATCATAGTAAAAAATATAAGAATGGGGGTGCCTGGGTGGCTCAGTGGGTTAAAGCCTCTGCCTTCAGCTCAGGTCATGAGCTCGGGGTCCTGGGATCGAGTCCCGCGGCAGGCTCTCTGCTCAGCAGGGAGCCTGCTTCCTCATCTCTCTCTCTCTGCCTGCCTCTCTGCCTACTTGTGATCTTTCTCTGTCAAATAAATAAATTCTTTAAAAAAAAAAAAAGAAAGAAAGCCTCCTCTTTCATACAAAAGAGAGGACTTACCACCAATGCACAATTATGAGAAAAAATGTTAAAGGAAATCTAGGCAGAAAAGAGACGCTTATGTCTGTTAAGTGTCTGACTTAAACTCAGGTCATGATCCCCAGACTTCCTGCTCAGTAGGGACCCTGCTTCTCCCTCTGCCTGCTGTTACCCCTTCTTCCCTGTTTGTGCTCTGACAAATAAATAAATTCTTTAAAAAAAAAAGGGGGGGGGGAGAAAAAAGGAAATCCAGGCAAATCCTAACAAAGAAAGTTATACCAGGTAGAAATTTGGATCTATGTCAATAAGAAGCACTGACCATGGAAAATGAGGGCACATGGAATACATTCTTTTATTTTTTAATCTGTTTTTTTTCAACTTTAATGAACATTTGGCTCATTTCTAGTTTTGGCAATTATGACAACTGATGTGAACATTTCTGTGCATGTAGTTTGGTGGCCAGCTTCACATTTCGTTTTAATACAAACTGAAAAGTGAATCAAGTTTTTAAAGATTTCAGAAGCAAAACAAGCATTCCCAAAGTTATTAATATAAATATTTTAGCAATAAAATCACATATGAGGGGAGCCTAGGTGGCTCAGTGGGTTAACCCTCTGCCTTCAGCTCAGGTCATGATCTCAGGGTCCTAGGATTGAGCCCCACATCGGGCTCTCTGCTCAGCATGGAGCCTGCTTCCCCCTCTCTTTCTGCCTGCCTCTCTGCCTACTTGTGATCTGTCAAATAAACAAAATCTTAAAAAATAAAATAAAATCATATATGGAAACATTTCTAAATAACTGTTTGTTTGTTTTTTTTAAAGATTTTTATTTATTTATTTGTCAGAGAGAGAGCGAGCGAGAGCGAGCACAGGCAGACAGAGTGGAAGGCAGAGTCAGAGGGAGAAGCAGGCTCCCTGCGGAGCAAGGAGCCTGATGTGGGACTCGATCCCAGGACGCTGGGATCATGACCTGAGCCAAAGGCAGCTGCTTAACCAACTGAGCCACCCAGGCGTCCCTAAATAACTGGTTTTTAAAAAGTTTTCTCCACTGCATGTTTCTTTTGAAAAGCAGTTACTTTCTCACTGTTAAAATATCAACTTTTATCTTAGGGCATCTGGCTGGCTCAGCTCCTAATCTCCTGGTGGTGAGTTCAGGCCCCATGCTGGGCAAAGAGCTTACTTTAAAAAAAAATTATCTTTTACAAATTTTTTATTTTCAGTTATCTGCTAGTGGGTTTACTACTGACAGCAATTGTTTTTAACTACCTGATGTGTCTAACAAAGCTAGGAATACAAGCTATAAATGGAAGTGTCAATTCTGCTATTTTCCTGCTATTTGTTTATGCTTGCATTATTATCTTCAATTCACCATTTCTAAGCAGGAATCTTTTAAACACACTGTCCACTTTGTAAGAGCTAGTTTAAACTGGAAAAAAAAAAGTCATATCTAGACTTATTGTTGCTATCATTTAACAGTATATACAAATATTGGATCATTATATTGTACCCTGAAACTGTCAATTATATCCCATTCTTTTTTTTTTTAGATTTTATTTATTTATTTGACAGAGAGAAATCACAAGTAGATGGAGAGGCAGGCAGAGAGAGAGAGGGAAGCAGGCTCCCCGCTGAGCAGAGAGCCCGATGTGGGGCTCGATCCCAGGACCCTGAGATCATGACCTGAGCCAAAGGCAGAGGGTTAACCCACTGAGCCACCCAGGCACCCCAAAACATTAGGATTTTTAAGAATGGGATATAGGGGTGCCTGGGTGGCTCAGTGGGTTAAGCCACTGCCTTCGGCTCAGGTCATGATCTCAGGGTCCTGGGATCGAGCCCCACATCGGGCTCTCTGCACAGTGGGGAGCCTGCTTCCTCCTCTCTCTCTGCCTGCCTCTCTGCCTACTTGTGATCTCTCTGTCAAATAAATAAATAAAATCTTTAAAAAAAAAATCCTGTTTTATCATCTCCCTCATATGAGGAATTTTTTTTTTAAGATTTTGTTTATTTATTTGACAGAGATCACAAGTAGGCAGAGAGGCAGGCAGAGAGAGAGAGGAAGGGAAGCAGGCTCCCTGCTGAGCAGAGAGCCCAATGCGGGGCTCAATCCCAAGACCCTGGGATCATGACCTGAGCTGAAGGCAGAGGCTGAGCCACCCCAGGCACCCTCACTTTAAATTCTTGCCACAAACATAATACAAGGACAACACTGGCAATCCTACCACACATCCTGTAGAATTTTTTCTTCATGAATATTTTTTCAATCTCTCCAAAGTGACTATTTCTTCTTCAAATCTCCTACACCCTACTACAGTCCTCTCCCTTACTTCTAACCAGACCTTGCTTCACGCTTCATGGAACAGAAACAATTAGGCCTTCTTTCACCACACCAAACCTGTCTGCATGTGTACCCCTATTTTCTGTTATCCTTATTTCTATGAATAAAGTTTCCATGCTAGAATCTTCATATAGCTGGTCCCTTGTCACTCACATATCATGGAGTGAATCCTTGACCATGCAAACTAAATTAATCATCCAGTTACTTTCATCTTAAAAATGGGTAAATTAAGATAAGCATCTGTATAATATTTTGTCACTAACATTCTCTAATCTACGTATTCATAGTCTATACCAAGTAATGGAAGCTTCATCTGAGAAAACGGACCTCCTCTGTCTCCTTAAATGTGGTATCTCTAGTAACCAAAATAAATGTTCAGTAAATATAGAGGAAACACACTTAGGACCTGGGAGACAAGAAAAGTGCTTCACAAAATTCTCCTTAAAGAATGACCAGGGACACCTGGGTGGCTCAGTCTGTTAAAGGTCTGCCGTATGCTCAGGTCATGATCCCAGGAGCCTGGGACTAAGCCGGGATCCCTGATCAGCCAGGAGCCTGCTTCTCCCTCTCCCTCCACCTCTGCGTGCAGCTCCCCTTGTTTGTGCTTCTGCTCTTCTCTGTCAAATGAATAAAATCTTAAAAAAAAAAAAAAAAAAGTCTTGGGGCACCTGGGTGGCTCAGCAGGAAGCCTGCTTAAAAATCTTAAAAAAAAGAAAAGAAAAGAAAAGAAACAGGAAACCAGAATCCCCAGTAGCTCAGTGGGTTGGGCGTCTGCCTTCGGCCTAGGTCATGATCTCAGGATCTTGGGATCAAGCCCCACGTGGGGCCCTCTGCTCAGCCGGGAGCCTGCTTCCCTCTCTCTCTCTGCCTGCCTCTCTGCCTACTTGTAATTTCTCTGTCAAATAAATAAAAGTCTTAAAAAAAAAAAAAAAAAGAAAGAAAGAAAGAAAGAAAGGAACAGGAAATCAAGGCCCACAGTGTCAACCAGAAACATAATAGTTTTCCAGGCACCTAATTATATTTATCATCATCTATCATCCTCCCTACTAAGTTTTAATTTACCCTTACAAATAAATATAAGCTCAATGTCCACCTGATAGAATGGATAAAAAGTACAGTCTATTCATACAGTGGAGCACTATATAGCACAAAAAAAAATCACTAAAACAGTATGTAATGTGTATGAGTCTCATAATGTTGAGTATAAGCAACTAGATATCACTACACAGTGCATAATTCAATTTATAAAGTTCAAAAACTGACAAAACTAACCTATTGTTAGAAGTCAGAAGAGCTACCTTTGAAAGGAGGAATTTGATTGAGGGTTCCATAGTGGGTTTTTTTT
The DNA here is from genome assembly GCF_011764305.1 of Mustela putorius furo. NCBI lineage: Eukaryota > Metazoa > Chordata > Mammalia > Carnivora > Mustelidae > Mustela > Mustela putorius. Next base: position 35,466,521 of record NW_025422005.1, on the reverse strand, counting down.
TTTCCCAAGATTTTATTTATTTGACAGAGATCACAAGTAGGCAGAGAGGTGGGGTAGGGGACGCAACCAGGAAGCAGGCTCCCAGCTGAGCAGAGAGCGGGATTCGAGACTTGATTCAAGGGCCCTGGGATCGTGACCTGAGCCAAAGGCAGAGGCTTTAACCCACTGAGCTATCCAAGCGCCCCCATAGCATTATGTTTCAAATTTTCCCTTGTGAAATCTCACTTAGCTATACGTTTTCCATTTGTGCACTTTTTGTAGTGTGTTTTACTTCAACAAAATGTACTGAAAAAAAGATAATTTTTGTTTTAAATTTAATGACTTGGGGCACTTGGGGTGGCTCAGTTGTTAACCATCTGCCTTCTACTCAGGTCATGGTCCCAGATCAAGCCCCACATCAGGCTCCAGGCTCAGCAGAAAGCCTGTTTCTCCCTCCTACTCCCCCTGCCTGTGTTCCTTCTCTGTCTGTCAAATAAATGAAATCTTTAAAAAAAATAAATTAAATAAATTTAATGACTTGCCTCATACTTTTAAATAATTATTCTTAAAACAAACAAACAAACTAGGGGTGCCTGGGTGGCTGAGTTGGTTGAGCATCTGCCTTTGGCTCAGGTCTTGATCCCAGGATTCTGGGGTCAAGCCCCGCATCTGGCTTCCTGCTCAGCAAGGAGTCTGCTTCTCCCTCTCCCTGCCACTTGCCAGGCCAGTGCTCGCTAGTCTGTTAAATAAATAAAATCTTAAAAAAAAAAAAATTTTAAATATCAAATTTAAAAAGCAATCAATTAATTACAATCAATTAAATACTTTTGAATAATTAAGACCTAACTTGTGGAGCATGTGGATGACTCAGTCTGTTGAGTGGCTGACTCAGGTCATAATCTTGGGGTCGTAGACTGAGCCCCTCAACAGACTCCCCACTCAGCAGGCAGTCTACTTCAGAATCTCTCTCTCCATCTGCCGCTCTCTGCCCCCCCCCACCACACTCTCTCAATAAATATATCTTTAAAAATGAAAGTTTTTAAAAGTTTTATGTAGTCTTTTTTTTTTTAAAGATTTTATTTATTTGACAGAGAGAGATCACAAGGAGGCAGAGAGGCAAGCAGAGAGAGAGAGGAGGAAGAGGAGGAAGCAGAGAGCCCGATGTGGGACTCGATCCCAGGACCCTGAGATCATGACCTGAGCCGAAGGCAGCAGCGTAATCCACGGAGCCACCCAGGTGCCCCAAAATTTTATGTAGTCTTAAACTGGTCTATTTTTCTTTTGTTGTCTGTGCTTTTGGTACCCTATCCAAGACCAAGTCCAATATCACGGAGCTTTTATCTAAGCTTTCCCTCAGGAATTTTGGTTTCAGGCCTTACATTTAGGTGTTCAATCCATTTTCAGTCCAGTTTCATATATGGTGTAAGGTAAGATAAGGGTCCAACTTCATTCTTCTGCATCAGCATATCCAGTTTTCCCAACACCATTTGTTGAAGAGACTATTCTTTCCTCATAGAGTGGTCTTGGCATCTTTGTCAAAGATCATTTGACCCTACGTGAGGATTTATTTCAGGACTTTCTATTCTGTTCATTGGTCTATTTGTCTGTCTTTATGTCAGTTACCACAGTTCCCATTATTGTAGCTTTGTAATGTTGTGAAATCAGAAGTGGGCTCTCCAACTCTGCTCTTTTTTTTAAAAACTGCTATGGCTTTTTGGGATCCCTTGAGATTCCTTATAAATTGGATGAAACTACTATATCTGCAAAAATACCATTGAAATTTTGATATAGATTGTGTGGAATCTATAAATCTCTTTGGTAGTACGAACATTTTTTTAAAGATTTTTATTTTACTTATATAAACAATAAATTTGTAAATTAATAAAATGTTTTAAAAGAAGGAAGACACCTGGGTGACTCAGTTCATGACCCCAGGGTCCTGGGATCAGAATCCCTGCTTGGAGGGAGCATCAGATTCCCTGCTCCATGGGGAGCCTACTTCTCCCTCTCCCTCTGCCTGCTTGTACTTCTCTGTCATATAGATAGATCTTTTTTTTTTTTAAAGATTTTATTTATTTATTTATTTGACAGACAGAGATCACAAGTAGGCAGAGAGGCAGGCAGAAAGAGAGAGAGAGAGAGAGAGGGAAGCAGGCTTCCTGCGGAGCAGAGAGCCCGATGCGGGGCTCGATCCCAGGACCCTGAGGATCATGACCTGAGCCGAAGGCAGCAGCCCAAACCACTGAGCCACCCAGGCGCCCCTAGATAGATCTTTTTAATCTAGTGTGCTTGAGCAAGGGGAGGGGTGGAAGGAGAGGGGGAGACTCTCAAGCCAACTCCTTGCTGAGAGCATAGCCAGATGCAGGGTTCAATCCCAGTACCCCGAGACTATCACCTGAGCTGAGAAACCAAGAGTCAGACACCCAAACGACTGAGCCATTCAAGCACTCCAGGACACCTTAATATTAAGCATTCCAACCCAAAACAGGGCAAGTCTTTCCGTTTATTTGTATCTTCTTGAATTTTTCAGCCATGTTTTATAGTTTTTACTACAAAAGTCCGTCCAAGGGGCACATAAGTGGCTCAGTCAGTTGGGCCTCTGACTCTTGGTTTTGGCTCAGGTCACAATTTCATGGGTTATGAGATGGAGCCCTGTGTCGGGCTCCATGCTTGGTGGTGGTCTGCTTAAGGATTCTCTTCCTCTGTCCCTCCCCCTACTCTCATGCACCCAGGCTCAAACTATCTCTCAAATAAGTCTTTAAAAAGTTTGTACAAGTTTTTCACTCCTTGGTCGGGTTTATACCTAGTATACAACTCTTTGATTCTATTTTAAATGGCATCGTTTCCTTTTCAGATTGTTATTCTTGTATAAAAACATAACTGATTTTAAGATTTTTATTTTTAAGTAATCTATACACCCAACATGGGTCTCAAACTCAACCCTGAGATCAACAGTCACATGCTCCACTGACTGAGCCAGGTACCTTTCCCAAAATGCAAAGTTTTAGTAACTTAAAACTTTGTAAGGAACCTGTGTGGCTCAGTGAGTAGAGGATACAACTCTTGATCTCAGGGTCTTCCATTCCAGCCCAATGTTGCACGTAGAGATTATATAAAAAACAAAACCTTAAACAAAACTGCAGAATTCATTCATTAGTTCTAACAGGTTTTTTTGTGTGTAGTCTTTAGGGTGGACCTCATTTAAAAATTTTATTTACTTATTTTTTTTTAAAGATTTATTTATTGAAGGGGCGCCTGAGTGGCTCAGTAGGTTAAGCATCTACCTTTGGCTTAGGTCATGATCTTGGGGTCCTGGGATTGAGCCCTGCCAAGAAGGCTCTCTGCACCCACTTCCCCTTCTTTCTCTGCCTGCTGCTCTGCCTACTTGTGATCTCTCTCTCTCTGTCAAATAAACAGGAAAAAAATCTTAAAAAAAAAAAAAATTTATTTATTGAAGACAGAGACAAAGAGACCGAGACAGAGAGAGAAAGAGGGCATGCCAGCAGGGGGAGGGGCAGGAGAGAAAGACATAAGCAGACTCCCCACTAGTACAGAACCCCATGCAGTGCTCATCTCATGAACCAGAGATCATGACCTGAGCCAAAACTGAGAATCAGACACTCAATTGACCAAGCTACCCAGGTGCCCATATTTTATTTATTTTTAAGAATCTTAATTCTAAAAAATAATAATAATAAAAATAAATTTTAAATTTAATTCTAGTTAATATATATCTATGTTGTATTAGTCTCAAGTGTGTAATAGTGATTCAACAATTTTTTTTTTCTAAGACTTTATTTATTTACTTGACAGAGTGAGACACAGTGAGAGAGGGAACACAGTGAGAGAGGGAGAAGCAGGCTTCCCACCAAGCAGGGAACCCAATGAGGGGTTCCATCCCAGGACCCTAGGATCATGACCTGAGCTGAAGGCAGACACTTAATGAATGAGCCACCCAGGCACCCTGAATCAACAATTCTATACATAGATTGGTCCTCATCATGGTAAATGTACTTTTTTTAAGTTGGCTCCAGGCCCAGCATGGGGTTTGAACTCACAACCCCAAGACCAAGAGTCCCAAGGTCTATAACTGAGCCAGCCAGGTGCCCACGATAACTGTACCTTTAATCCTCTTCATCTATTTCACCCATCAACTCACCCACCTTCCCCCTGGTAACCATTAGCTTGTTCTCTATAGTTAAGAGTCTGTGTTTTGGTTTGTCCTTCTCTTTGTCCAATTGTTTTGCTTCTTAAATTGAGTGGACCTCATTCTTTAAGGTGGTAGTGAAAAATGCTCTTGGACATGTATATAATTAGCATTACCAAGGTTAATGGGATATGATGATGAATTAATTGTCTTAAGAGTACAAGGTCAGGAGTGCCTGGGTGGCTCAGTTAATTATCTAACTTCAGCTCAGGTCCTGATATCCATGTTCATGGATAGAGCCCCTTGTGGGGGTCCACTCAGCAGAGTCTGCTTCTCCCACTCCTTCTCCCTCTACCCCTCCTCCCCACTCGTGGGTGCACTCTCTCTCAAATAAATAAAAAAGTACAAGGTCATACTCCTCTTATTGAGAAATAATTTCAACATTTAGTCCATTTGTTTTTCATTCTGACCTCAAAAAAGCACCCTGACATTACCAAATAAAAATTCAACTAAAACAATCTAATAGGTTTTTTTATTGCTTTCCCCCCGAGATCCACCAGAGGGACTCTTCTCCCACTTACACATCTGAGCAGGAATACCTATTTTTATTCCTCCACCCCACTGAAAAATAGGTACTCAGGTATTCTAGCTAAATCTTTCAAACAAATAATTACAACATTAATTCATCATAAAGCCATGGAGCAGGGGCGCCTGGGTGGCTCAGTGGGTTAAGCCTCTGCCTTTGGCTCAGGTCATGATCTCAGGGTCCTAGGATCAAGACCTGCATCAGGCTCTCTGCTCAGCAGGGGGCCTGCTTCCTCCTCTCTCTCTGCCTGCCTCTCTGCCTGCTTGTGATCTCTGTCAAATAAATAAATAAAATCTTAAAAAAAAAAAAAATCCATGGAGCTAACTCACAAGACGTTCTCTAATCTTATTTTAAACACCAAAATACTAAGCACTAAAATAACCCCTTACACACCAACACAGAGGAAACAAACCACTTGTGGAAATAGAAATGACAAACCCAGAACTTAAAGATTACTGAGCTAGGGGCATCTGGAGGAAACAAACCACTTGTGGAAATAGAAATGACAAACCCAGAACTTAAAGATTACTGAGCTAGGGGCGTCTGGGTGGCTCAGTGGGTTAAAGCCTCTGCCCTCGGCTCAGGTCATGATCCCAGGGATCCTGGGGTTGAGCCCCGAATACGGCTCCCTACTCAGTGGGAAGCCTACTTCTTCCTCTACCACTCGCCCTGCTTGTGTTCCCTCTCTCGCTGTCTGTCAAATAAAATCTTTTAAAAAAAGATGTCTTGGGGCGCCTGGGTGGCTCAGTGGGTTAAAGCCTCTGCCTTCGGCTCAGGTCATGATCTCAGAGTCCTGGGATCAAGCCCCACATTGGGCTCTCTGCTCAGCGGGGAGCCTGCTTCCCCCTCTCTCTCTTTTAAGAAAACTGTAAAAGAAAATACTAATAGTAAGATTTTATTTGAGAGACCGTGCACACATGAGCAGTGGGAGAGGGGCAGCCAGAGAGGGAGAGGCAGACTCCCCATTGAGCAGGGAGCTGGATGCTGGACCTGACCCCAAGAATCTAGGATCATCAAGTGTGCTCAAGGCAGATACTTAACTGACTGAGCCACCCAGGTGCCCTAAACAAGCCATTTATTTTCTCTTTTAAGATTTTACTTATTTGAGAGAGCACGCGAGCAAGTGAGCACAGGCAGAGGGAAAGTGAGAAACAGGCTCTCCACAGAAAGGGCAGCCTTATGAGTGACTCAATCCCAGGACACCAGGACCATGGCCTGAGCCGAAGGCAGCCGCCTAATTAACTGACTGAGCCACCCAGATGCCCCTAAAAAAGTCTTCTCCTTCCCCAATTTTATTTATTTGTTTATTTATTTATTTGACAGAGAGACAGCAAAAGAGGGAATACAAGCAGAGAGAGTGGGAGAGGGAGAAGCAGGCCTCCCGCTGATCAGGGAGCCCCATGCGGGGCTCAATCCCAGGACCCTGGGATCATGACCTGAGCCAAGGCAGACGCTTGAGAACTGAGCCACCCGGACGCCCCAAGAAGTCATTTTAGACACTTTACCTCTGAATACCCCCATTAACTTACTTAACTGAGAAATGCCATCTTTACCGTTCCCTCAGACTAGCTAATTAGGTTTTCATGTAATTTACTCTCAAAGTAAGCTTTTTCATGGGTAATGAAATTATAAAAATTAAATACTGGGGTTTAACCCAGACTGTGCCACTTATGAACTGGGAAATTATTTCACCACTCTAATCTTGATTCTTCTTACCTATAAAAGGAAGTTAACTACTTCACAGCAAACTCATGTGGATCAAGTAAAAATATCCAAAAAAGCACTTAATACATACAATTGGTAGATTTTAGTTTGCAACTCATGGCTGGAACTTAATAGTTTATTTTCCTTTCTGGAGGCACATGAGTACTTTCCCAGTGTATGACCTGCCAGGAAGCTGGAGACTAGCTCACCACTACCTTAACTTTAGCTATACACAGGTAACATCTGAATATCTGCAATTCATACTGGCTGCATAATTTTATCTCAAAACCAAACCCTCAATACTCTTAAGGGCTGAGAGGGCAAGGATCTCTAAATGGAACGACTGCTAGAGTTGTCCAGCACACCATAAAATGGTCTCCTGAGCATCAGTCTCAAGGAGTTCCTTATTTTAAAAAGGGGGGGGGGATGGGGCGCCCGGGTGGCTCAGTGGGTTAAGCCGCTGCCTTCGGCTCAGGTCATGATCTCAGGGTCCTGGGATCGAGTCCCGCATCGGGCTCTCTGCTAGGCAGGGAGCCTGCTTCCCTCTCTTTCTCTCTCTCCTGCCTCTCCATCTACTTGTGATTTCTCTCTATCAAAATAAATAAATAAAATCTTTTAAAAAAATAAATAAAAAATAAAAATAAAAATAAAAAGGGGGGGGACCACATGACTCACAAAGCACAAGCTACTCCTGTCCTATCAAATCAATGAATGAGGAAGCCGAAAACGGAGCTTGAAACTAAAATTGTATTTTCTCTAAGTTCCCACGTGATCCTGAGGGTAGTTTGACCACTGCTAAACGTGAAGGAAAACGAACCAAGTGGTAGGCAGCGTAGGTAGAGATAAATAAATCTCTAGTAACTTGGAATGTACCAACACCATCAGAGTGTTAAGTCTATAAACTAATCATAAAACCTCACAGCAACCTCTCTATAGTGGAAGAAGCGAACTTCTAAGGTGTATAAGGGAAAAAATAAAACCAGGCTCTTAAAATCAAGGGATGATTGGGAATTTAGACGCACCAGATGGAAACGGCACTTGCTTCCTCTAATTAACGGAGTGTCCCCTTTCACTGTTCAAGAAATACCTTGTCTGACAAGCACTGTAACGCTTTCAAAGCAATCGTTTCTACCCAGTCCACCTAATACATTTCGGGCATACAACCGCCCATTCACCTAGCAACCAAACACTGACTGAAGTAAGGAGTTCCACGCAGCGCTAGGTGAAGAAGCTTTGCGTCCCACCTACACGGTAGGTGGCATCCCACCGAAGCAGCCAAGTTTCTCGCCAGCACTCCCTAGGCCTAAAGAGTCACTATGCTCTCCACCAGAGGCCGAAGAACGAAGATAGCTGAGAGGAGGAGGGCAGGAGATGGGCGAGGAGACAGTAGCAAACAAGCTTCACCACGCCACACCGCGGAAGTTGGATAATCTGGGCGAACCGCACAGCCCCAAACAATGGAGTTTTCCCGCCTCCTCAGGACCCCGCCCCCTGCTCCCCAGCCCGCGGAGGAAAGCTAACCCTAGCGCGCGTGGCCCCGCCCCCTGAAGGCCCCGCCCCCTCCCGAGCCCACCAGGCCAGCCTTCCTCCTCGTGCAAGGGTGGTTTTTTTTTCCCCGTGGGGTGATTTTTTTGGTGGGTTGTTTTTTTTTTTTTTTTTGGCGCCAAATCTGTTAGTTATTTTCCCGGGTTGTTTAGGGACACTACTGGATGCGCGAGCCAGGAGTGCGGGGACAGCACGGACATAAAGACAGACAGGAGCCCTGTGGCCCCGCCTCCTCCCCGATAGCCCCGGGCCGGGGGAGGAAGGAGAGGGGCAGACGATGGAGCAGCCGCCGGAGCAGCCGCCGCTGCCCCCGGCAAGATGGCGGCCGCGAAAAGCGGGGCAGGGGGCGCCAGCCAACTAATGTTACTGCTAATGCGCGAGATTCTCTGCAAAGGGTGGGTTTCTACAGTCCGGGTCTCCCCGAACTGCGACGGCTGCTCGGTGGGAAGCAAGTCCTTCCTCTCACGGGCCTGTCCCTCCCGGGGAGCCCCAGTCCACCACCCCCTCCCCGTGGACTGGCCAGTGCCTCAAGCTCTCCACGGTCCCGCTTACTTGTCGGCGGAAACCAGCTCCGCAGCGATGGCGGCAGTGGCTGTGGACTCTGCGGCCATCGTTCCCCTGAGGTGGTGGACCAACGGGCGGAATAGAGTCTGTGAGGAAAACAGGGAATTGGGGACGCCAGAGACCTATTCAGGGACAGAAAATGGCAGATTGGAGACCCCGCGCGGCTGGGCCCCTTTATAAACCAGAGCCCTTTGCCCCGCCCATCCACTTCCGGATCCTCCCCCTTGAGTTTAAAGGGCCAGGACTTCCCCAGTCCAGCCCAAGGACATTCTCGCCCTCGCCGTCTCTATCTGCGGGCTACCTTCCCTCCCTGACCCGCTTCCCCCAAAAAAGCAACTTCCTGCTTCTCTAGAAAGTTGCATAAGAACTGGAATCTTGGTACTACAACTCCTGACTGGGCGTCGGCCAGCGGCTTGCACATAAGGGGAAGCTGGTGCTGCTCTGCATGTTTGGAGCGTGTAGCCGAGGATCTCTTTCCCGCCCTGATTTTCAGGGAGGTGACCAAAACTTTCTACCCGTCCTCTCAGTCCTAACGGATAGACACGTAAGAACCGAGCACGGGTACAGCAGCAACGGCTAGAACTGATTTCGGTGAGAGACTCGTGGCTCTGAGCCTCAGCAACAGTTGACGTAAGAAAATGCTATCCTAGGATTGGCTACCGCCGAAACTTACGGCGCTTGATTCAAAGTCAGAAGTGCAGCGGGACGCTGACTCCTCCCCTCTGGGCCCGCCCCCTTCGGCTGGCCCAATCCGCTGACGCCATCCTCTTAGGCCCTACCCAGACTCCTGATCCGGCTGGAGTGCTCCCAGCTCTTTTCCTCCATTCAGAGCTACCGTTTATCGTTTGCCCCTGTGTGCCGGAGTACCGTGCTTAGACACTTTAAAACTGTTGGCGGTTTTATTTAATATTATCAACGCTATTTGTGAGATCGGGATTATCAGCCCCATTTGGTAGAAATAGAAACCAAGATTCAGGAAGGTGTAACTTTTTCAGAAAGTTGGAAGACAAGTCGGCTATGGAAAGCAGAGTGCCTCATTTCCTGCAACTGGCAGAGTGGAGGATGACTGGTAGGCTGCAGTGGCTGCACTTTCTCACACCTGGAGTATCATCCATCGCCTTCCAGCCTGGCCTTCCCTACAGTGATCAACGGGGATTTTATTTCTGTCCAGGTGTTGATACTCTGGGAAAGACTTCCCTACAAAGAAATCTTCCTCCAGTATGTAAAGGGTCAGGCAACTTGAAATCTGGGGGGCATAGAGCTGGACTTGGAAATACCAATTCTCTGGTGGCAAACAGACCTGGGATTCCCATTATTAGCTGGGTGACCTCAGCCAAGTCATGTAATCTTTTAAAATTGGGGCGCCTGGGTGGCTCTGCCTTCGGCTCAGACCATGATCCTAGGCTCCTGGGATCCAGCCCCACATCGGGATCTCTGCTCAGCAGGAAGCCTGCTTCCCCAACTCTCTGCCTACTTGTGATCTCTCTCTGTCAAATAAATAAATAAAATCTTTTTTTAAAAATTGATGTAAAATGAGGACAATATTAGTATTCACCCATTAAGGATATTGTGAGAGTTAGAGGAAATGCTTGTTTCAACAATCAGCACTGTACCTTGCTCAAGTGAAGCCGTCATTAAATGGCTATAACAGTCTGAGAACATGGTGACTGGAGGGATTGACTGGAGGGTTGTTTGGGGGAGGGGGAGATCTCTTCAGAGTCCTTGCAAGCAGGGCGAGGGCCAGAGAAATCCAGTCTAGTACCTTGTGTGATCCACTCATAGGTTAAACTAATATTCACAGAGCAACTATGATATGAAAGGCTTTGCACTAGGCTCCAAGGACAAAACACATGCTCTCTGGCTTTGAGGAACTCAAAGTTCCTGTACAAAAAGTCAAGTTCAAAATAGATATTAGGGGGCACCTGGGTATCTCAGTCTGTTAAGTGTCTGCCTTCAGCTTGGGTCATGATCCAGGGTCTTGGGATTAAGCCTGAAATAGGACACCCTGCTCAGCCAGAAGCCTGTTTCTCCCTGTCCCTCTGCCCCTTTCCACCCCCCTCCCCCCCACTCGTGCATATACTCTCTCAAATAAATAAAATCTTAAAATAAAAATAAAATAAGATAGGGGCGCCTGGGTGGCTCAGTGGGTTAGGCCGCTGCCTTCGGCTCGGGTCATGATCTCAGGGTCCTGGGATCGAGTCCCGCATCGGGCTCTCTGCTCAGCGGGGAGCCTGCTTCCCTCTCTCTCTCTCTGCCTGCCTCTCCGACTACTTGTGATTTCTCTCTGTCAAATAAATAAATAAAATCTTTTTTAAAAAATAAATAAATAAATAAAATAAGATAGATATTAGGAGCACCTAGTGTCTCAGTGGTTAGGCATCTGCCTTTGGCTGGGGTTGTGATCCTGGGATCCCGGGATCAAGCCTGGAGGAGGGCTCCCCCTCAGTGGGGAGCCTGCATCTTTCTCTTCTGCTCCCCCTGCTTATGCTCTCCCTCTCTGGTCTTTGTCAAATAAATAAATAAAATCTTAAAATAGAATAAATAGATATTAAGCAGTGCCTTTGTGGGTCAGTTGGATGAGCATCCTGACTCTTGATTTTGGCTCAGGTCATGATCTCAGGGGTATCAGATAGAGCTCCCTGTGGGGCTCTGCAATCAGTGCGGAGTCAGCTTGGGATTCTCCGAGCTCTCCCTCTGCCCCTTCTCCCATCAAATAAAAAAGTAAAAATCTTAAAAAAAAAAATTCTCTCTCCCTCTGCCCCTCCCCCTCCTCCTCTCTAACAGAAAGGCCCTACATGATTTGGCTCCAATCCGCCTCTCCAAATTAATCCCATACTGCTCCCCTCCCTTTACCATCATCCTACTATGTTGATCTTTCTGTTCCTCAGAATGCCCAAGCCCTTTCTCATATGCAGGGGCCTTTGTACTTGCTACCTGACTGCCTGGAAAGCTCTTTTCCCAATAGTTTGAAATGATTAGCTCTTATTCATCCTTCAGGCCTCATCTTAAATGTTACTTCCCCCCCAAAAAAGGCCTTCCCAGGCCATTCAATCAAAATTAGCTTCCTCTTGTTTATTTCTTCGACTGTGCTCATCAAACTCTGAAGTTATTTACTTGGTTTTTGTTTTGTTTTGTTTTGTTTTGTCTTGTTTTAGCTCTCACCCAGTTCTAAGTATAGGTTCCATGTGACTTATTCTGTTTTGTTTACAGCTAAATCCCCAACGCATATAATAGTGGATGACTATTACTAGTGTCCAATGTGAATTTTTGGTTGAATGACTACATGAATAGAGCAATCATAGTATAATCATAATTAGAACTGGAAGAAATTTCATTCAGAATATATCTATCTAAAATAAGAACAGGGGCTCCTGGGTGGCTCAGTGGGTTAAGCCGCTGCCTTCGGCTCAGGTCATGATCTCAGGGTCCTGGGATCAAGTCCCACATCGGGCTCTCTGCTCGGCAGGGAGCCTGCTTCCCTCTCTCTCTCTCTCTCTGCCTGCCTCTCTGCCTGCTTGTGATCTCTCTCTATCAAATAAATAAATAAATAAATAAATAAAATAAATAAATAAAATAAAAATAAAATCTTAAAAAAATAAAATAAAATAAGAACCAATAGGGGCGCCTGGGTGGCTCAGTGGATTAAAGCCTCTGCCTTCAGCTTGGGTCATGGTTCCAGGGTCCTAGGATCCAGCCCTGCATCAGGCTCTCTGCTCAGCAGGGAGCCTGTTTCCTGCTCTCTCTCTCTCTGCCTGCCTCTCTGTCTACTTGTGATCTCTGTCAAATAAATAAATAAAATCTTTGAAAATAAATAAATAAATAAAATAAGAACCAATATATCATACTAAGTAATGAAGGTAATGGGACTTTATGGGAGGGTCGGCGGGGAGCAGGAATCTTATATTGAACAAAATTTAGAGAAGACTTCCATTTTATAAATGTTGGGCTGAATACTTGCATTTTTTTTAAAGCTTTTATTTATTTACTTGACAGACATAGATCACAAATAGGCAGAGAGGCAGGCAGAGAGAGAGGAAGGCAGGCTCACCGCCGAGCAGAGAGTCCAATGCGGGACTCAATCCCAGGACCCTGAGATCATGACCTGAGCTGAAGGCAGCGGCTTAATCCACTGAGCCACCCAGGCGCCCTGAATACTTATATTTACCTCCATTTCCTGTTTAAGCTGTCTACATAACAATAAAGGAAATTCTTTTATTTGTTGTTTGTTTCCTTCCTTGTTTTTAAGGTAAAACAAGATCAAAGAGAAGGGGAGAGGAAGCAACAGCAATAAAATTTTAAAAGCTGGAAAAGGAATGGACAAGTAGTAATTGACCTAGCAACTAAGAAAGGAGGGTCCCAATGGGGAAAAAGCCAAGAAGCAACCAAATTGACAATAGAGAAACCATGAATGCTCAGGAATTGGTTGCAGCAGGTACCTCTAGGAATAGAGGATGAAGATAAGGCTGAAAAAGGGGGGTTATGTTGGAAAGTTTTAAGAAGCAGTTAGACTCTCTAAAACTACTCCCCCAAAGCAATAGAAGATTAGAAGTCTATTTTTCCAGAGAGGATAAAACAAAAACTGAGTGAAAGTTGAGAGTAGAAGGATATTGAAAAGAAAGGGATTAAATGATTACATACAAAATCTTGAGACCCTGTGATAGTTGTCTCTCCATATGCATTTTCCCTTTTTTTATAGTAGTAACAGAACCCTGATTTTAATTTATGTATTTATTTTATTCTCAGTGCAAGGCTCTGAGAATAAAAACTAAAATAATCACTGTCTCATGGAGGTAATGTTCACATGATGACATTTTGGTCAATGGAAAGTGAACAGAAAAATGTGTGCAGTTCCAGAGAGACACATTAAAGGGAAGGGGCTTGTTTTTCACAAGATTTGGTGGTGAGCCATCTTGGACCATGTTAATCAGGGCAATGTCCCAGGAATGACAAAGCAGTAATAGAGGACAAACCTAGGTTCCTAGCATCATGGAGCCACCATACCACCTCTGAGTTGCTTATTCTTAAAATGTTATATAAGACAGAAATAAACTTCTTAGGTATATTATCACATATCAAGCAACAACTGCTAGAATTGCAAAATAAATAGAGATAAATCAATAATTATAGTTGAGAGGCACCTGAGTGGCTCAGCTGGTTAAGCATCTGCCTTCTGCTCAATTCATGATCTCAGGGTCCTGGGATCAAGCCCCAAGTCAGGCTTCCTGCTCAGCCAGGAGTCCGCTTCTCCCTCTCCCTATGCCCCTCCCCACTCTTCCCCTGCTCATGCTCTCTCTTTCCCTCTCTCTTTCTCTCTCAAATAAATAAATCTTTGAAAAAATAAATAGAAAATTGTGTTCAAATGTCACTCAAAAATCATAACAAGCACACAAAAAAGTCGAAAAGTTGAAAACATGACTAATACTCTTAATACACTCAGGTGACTAAATATATATAGAAATCTATACTAAAAAAATCTGTACTCGGGGTGCCCAGGTGGCTCCGTAGGTTAAGCATCTTCCTTCAGCTCCTGGGATCAAGCCCTTCATCCAGCTCCTTGCTCAGTGGGGAGCCTGCTTCTCCTTCTCCCTTTACCTGCTTCTCCCCCTACTTGTGCTCACGCTCTCTCCCTCTCTCTCTCTCTGTCAAATAAATAAATAAAATCTTTTAAAAAATTTTTATACTGAGCGCCTGCGTGGCTCAGTGGGTTGGGCCGCTGCCTTCGGCTCCGGTCGTGATCTTGGGGTCCTGGGATCGAGTCCCGCGTCGGTCTCTCTGCTCGGCGGGGAGCCTGCTTCCTTCTATCTCCCTCTCTGCCTGCCTCTCCGTCTGCTTGTGATCTCTCTCTGTCAAATAAATAAATAAAATCTTAAAAAAAAATTTATACTCAAAACAGCAAATACACATTATATTCAAACATTATAGATCATTTACAAAAATGGTCCATATTTTAGGCCACGAAGAAAGTCTCAATAAATTCTAAAGAATCGTCATTATTATTATTTTACAGACTATCTTCTCCAACCACTAAGCTTTATTGCATTGCAAATTGCCATTTATACAATTGACCCTTGAACAAAAACATGGGGTTTGAATTGCGTGGGTCTACTTATACGTGGATTTTTTACAGTGTAGCACTGTAAATGTATTTTCTCTTCCTTAAGGTTTTCTTTTTTCTTTTTTAAAGATTGGTTTTATTTATTTATTTAGTTGACAGAGAGAGACAGCAAAAGAGGGAATACAAGCAGGGGGAATGAGAGAAGCCCGCTTCCTGCCAAGCAGGTGTGAGGTGGGACTCAATCCCACAACCACAGCCAAAGGCAGGTGCTTAACAACTGAGCCACCTAGCGTCCTTCCCTATGGTTTTCTTTTCTTTTTAAGATTTTTTTTTTTAAGATTTTATTTATTTATTTGAGAGAATGAGAGAGAGCATGAAAGGGGAGGAGGTGAGAGGGAGAAGCAGACTCCCCGCAAAGCTGGGAGCCTGATGCAGTACTGGATCGTGGGTTGCCAGGATCATGACCTGAGCTAAAGGCGGTAGCTTAACCAACTGAGCCACTCAGGCACCCCTTTTATAAAGATTTTATTTATTTATTTAACAGAGAGAGATCACAAGTAGACAGAGAGGCAGGCAGAGAGAGAGGGGGAAGCAGACTCCCTGCCGAGCAGAGAGAGCCCAATGTGGGGCTTAATGTGGGACTTGGTCCCAAGACCCTGAGATCAGGACTCCAGCCAAAGGCAGAGGCTTTAACCCACTGAGCTACCCAGGCACCCCTTTACTTATGGTTTTCTTTTCTTTTCTTTTTTTTAAGATTTTATTTATTTGACACAGAGAGAGAGATCACAAGTAGGCAGAGAGGCAGGCAGAGAGAGAGGGGGGAAACAGGCTCCCTGCCAAGCAGAGAGCCCAATGTGGGGTTCCATCCCAGGACCCTGAGATCATGACCTGAGCTGAAGGCAGAGGCCTTAACCCACTGAGCCACCCAGGCACCCCTCCTTATGGTTTTCTTAATAACATTTTCTTCTCTCTAGTTTACTCTATTGTAAGAATACAGCATGTAATGCGTATAACATAAAAAATATAGGTTAATTAACTTGTTATCGATAAGATTTCTAGTTCACAGTAGGCTATTTAGTTTTGGTATAGTCAATAAGCTATTATGTGGGGTTTTGTGGAAGGGATAGGAGGGAAGAGGAATCAGTGCCCCTAACTTCTACATTATTCAAGGGTTAACTGTATATAATATAAATAACAGTGCAAATATCCATCCCTTGGGTTAAAAAAAAATCATGAAGCAAATTAAATACTTAGAATTGAGTGATAATGGTTGTGTTATATGTCAAAATTCATGGGATATAAAGCTGCATTTATATGACTTCTAGCTTTTTTTTTTTTTAAGATTTTATTTATTTGACAGAGAGAGATCACAAGTAGGCAGAGGCAGGCAGAGAGAAAGGAAGGGAAGCAGGCTCCCTGCTGAGCAGAACGGCCAATGCGGGGCTCAATCCCAAGACCCTGGGATCATGACCTGAGCAGAAAGCAGAGGCTTTAACCCACTGAGCCACTCAGGCGCCCCTGAATTCTAGCTTTTAAAAAATTTTTTCAGTAAACAAAAATAATGACCTATTAATTCAATTTATGAAGTTAGAAAAAAAGCAATAGATAAATCTCAGGAGGGAAAGACATAAGGACGATAGGGCAGAAATCAAGAGAGAGAATAATAATAAAACTAAGGACTGGGGGCGCCTGGGTGGCTCAGTGGGTTAAGCCGCTGCCTTCCGCTCGGGTCATGATCTCAGGGTCCTGGGATCGAGTCCCGCATCGGGCTCTCTGCTCTGCAGGGGGCCTGCTTCCCTCTCTCTCTGCCTGCCTCTCCGTCTACTTGTGATTTCTCTCTGTCAAATAAATAAATAAAATCTTAAAAACAAAAAAACTAAGGACTGGTTCTTTGAAAAAAATTAATGTACAAAAAAGTACATTGAGGGGTGCCTGGCCTGGCTCACTCAGAAAAGCATGAGACTCTTGATCTTGTGATTGAGAGTTCAAGCCCCACATTGGGTGTAGAGATTACTTAAAAATAAATAAATAAACTATATAGTTTTTTTAAAGTATATAGATAGAAAATGCAAAAAGGAAAATGCAGAAGAAATAACTGTGGAAACTACAGAAACAATTTAAAAATAATAATTTAAAAATATGTTAACAAATTTAAAAACATAATGGAGTGGTCCTAGAAAAATATGAAGTGCCAAAATTGGCACAAGAAGAAAGAGATCTTAAATAGACCAAGAAATAATAGAAAACTAAAAATCGTAGTCAAAGACCTCCACCATTACCCCCAAAATGCCCAGATGGTTTTATAGGTGGGATGAACACATTTTCAATAAATATTTCCAGATATAATAAAAGCCAAAAACTTTTCTTTTTTTTTTTTTTTTAAGATTTTATTTATTTATTTGACAGACAGAGATCACAAGAAGGCAGAGAGGCAGGCAGAGAGAGAAGGGGAAGCAGGCTCCCTGCCGAGCAGAGAGCCCGATTCGGGGCTCTATCCCAGAACCCTGAGATCATGACCTGAGCTAAAGGTAGAGGCTTTAACCCACTGAGCCACCCAGGCGCCCCCCCAAAAAACTTTTCTATACTAGTAATAGAGTCTTGATTTTTATTAACAAGATTTAAGAAAGACCTCCAGTTAAAGATGATGGGTCAAACACATACATTTGTATATAGGGGGAAGAAAACAAACAAACAAAAAAGCTAACGTAATCTTAATTCCAAAATAAGAAAATATGAAAAATGAAATCACAAGCCCCTTTCACTTATGAATGTTATTGTATAGATCCTAAATAAAATATTAGCTAACTGCGCTAATTATGATGGGGTAAGTTTTACTGCAATTACAAGTAACTCTAAAATTTAAATGGCTTCATACATTAAGATTGTTTCCACTCATCATCTATTTCAGGTCAGCTGGAGGCTCTGCTCTATGTCATCCTTACTTGACCTCAAACTGATGGAACAGTGCCCATTGCTTGTCACTCTTTCAGAAGGAAAGAGAGAATGTGTTGGAACTCACACTTGCTCTTTTTTTTTTTTAATTTTATTTATCTATTTACTTATTTGAGAGAGAGTAAGGGTAGGGGAAGAGAGAAGGACAAGCAGACTCCGTGCTCAGCATGGAGCCCGATAAAGGAGCTCCATCCCCCCAGCCTGAGATCATGACCTGAGCCAAAATCGAGTCAGATGTTTAACCAACTAAGGCACCCAGGTGCCCCAAAACTCATACTTGTTCTAAAAGCTTTCACCTAGAACCAACACATATCACTTTTCTCCCTTTTCTTTTTTCCCCCAGTAAGCTCTATACCCCACATGGGCTTGAAATCATGAGCCTGAGATCAAGAGCTGCATGCTCTACCTACTGAGCCAAACAGGCACCCCATTTTTGCCTCCTTTTCAATGGCCAGAACAAGTCATGTTATTGTCTCTGGAATACTAAAGTTTCAATGCAAAAAGAGAAACCCTGGATCTTCACAAATGGTATCAACTCATTTTTGCTCTGACATAATCAAGTGGCTCTTGACCTCATGATCATAGCTCAAAGTGTTGTTTGCATTCTTGTCAACACAAACTATTCAACTGTAAAGTCAGTTAAAAAGGGATATCCCTGGGGTGCCTGGGTGGGTTAAAGCCTCTGCCTTCAGCTCAGGTTGTGATCCCAGGGTCCTGGGATTGAGCCCTGCATCAGGCTCTCTGCTCAGCAGGGAGCTTGCTTCCCTTCCCCTCTCTCTACCTGCCTCTCTGTCTGCCAAATAAATAAATAAAATCTTAAAAAAAAATAAAGGGGGATATCCCGGAGGCACCTGGGTGGCACAGCTAGTTAAGCAATTCGCCCTTGGTTTTGGCCCAGGTAGTGATCTCAGGGTTATGAGTTCAAGTCCTGCCTTGGGCTCCAAACACCCTCTTGAAGGCTAGTGTCCTTATCTTTTTCTTTTTTGGTTAACTATCAGATCTCATTTTTCTTTTTTTAGTTAACATATATTATTAGCCCCAGGGGTACAGGTTTGTGAATCACCAGGTTTACACACTTCACAGCACTCATCATAGCACATACCCTCCCCAATGTCCATAATCCCACACCCTCTCCCTACCCCGCCTTCCCCCAACAACCCTCAGTTTGTTTTGTGAGATTAAGAGTCTCTTATGGTTTGTCTCCCTCCCGGTCCTATCTTGTTTCATTTATTCTTGTTTCATTTATTCATTTATTCTTTTCCTACCCGCCAAATCCCCCACATTGCATCTCCACTTCTTCATATCAAGGAGCAGATCTCATTTTTCAATGGCTTCAGTTATATTGTATGAAGTTCTCCAACATCACTTTCAAGTAATACATCCCCTACAAGACTTGCAACTTCACTTTGCCATGGATGTGTGCTGGGTTATCCAGTGATTATAGACAAAGAAGTCAATAGAGCAGTGCTAAAGTTAAGCCAGGTGAAATGTGAGTCAAGAATAATTTTTAAGCAGTTTATTAGTGAATAATTTTATGTTATGATACCTTCTGCTTCCTGATATGGGCTGAATCGTGTCCTCTCCAAATGTATATACTTAAGTCCTAACTCCCAATACCTTAGAACGTGGCTATTGGGAGACTGATACTGTAAGCTGGTGTTGGAGAATGTGAAAGAAATGTGACTGAGATCTCGAAAAGTGGCAAGGGCAAAAATTCCAAGCTGGTCAACAAGGACTGCTACATCTCCAAGATGTTCCTGTGTGGGGACTTGGCCATCATGGTCCTAAAGAACCTGCTCATCACCAGCAAGTAAGTAGGGCCCTCTTCTCCCAACAGAATTCCCTCCTTCATCCTACAAGGACCCAACCTTTATAATAAGAATAGTAAAGTTATTTTTTCTAGTGCCCCCCCCCAAAAGAAGAAATTTGGACATACATAGAGAAGAGAATATAAAGGCACAGAAGATAGCCTATAAGCCAAGGAGAAAGGCTTGGAACAAATCCCTCCCTCATGACCTTCAGAAGGAAGCAATCCTGCTGATACCTTGACCTTAGACTTGTAGCTTCCGTAAGTGTGAGAAACAAGTTTCCGTTGTTTAAGTCACCCATTCTGTGGTACTGTTACAGCGGGCCTAGCAAAGTAATACGTATTTAAACTACCTCATAACTGTAGAAACTTAGATCAAGTATGTCAAGAAACTATGGAATTGTATAGCAAGCCACAAGGTCAAGGAAGATGTCAAAGACAAAGTGACAGCTAAACTCATCATAAGTAATTGGTGTTAACCACACAGTGGGCTAAGTGGTGGGTTGTTCCAGATAGAAAGGACCAGAGAAAAAGACGAAATTCCAGCATGCTTCCCTCCATCTACTTTTTTTTTTTTTAAGATTTTATTTATTTATTTGACAGATAGAGGTCACAGGTAGGCAGAGAGACAGGCAGAGAGAGAAGGAAGCAGGCTCCCTGCTGAGCAGAGAGCCCTATGTGGGACTCGATCCCAGGTCTCTGGGATCATGACCTGAGCCGAAGGCAGAGGCTTTAACCCATTGAGCCACCCAGGTGCCCCTAAAAGCAAAATCTTAACTGTTTCCTGTTCTCTCCATCACCAGGCCTTAACCAATTTCAGCATTATTTCATGCCATTCTACCCCCACTCACTTTCAGTTTCTATCACAGAGGACTTTTTTAGGTTTTTCCAACACCTTCTTCCAGTTTCAAGGCTTTCCCCATAACCTACCTAATTTGCATAGAAGACTACTCCTACTCACCTCTTTTAACTAATTAATCCCTATTCATCCTCCATATCTCAGCTGATTAAATCAGCACACTCCTCACTCTGAGCTTTTCATAGCACTTCTTCCACGTGTAATTAAGCAAATTATGCAATTAAAGTCTGTCTGCTCCGTTAAACTGTAGGGACCTGTGTGTCTGGGTCTCCTGGGTGCGGCATCGTGTCTAACTCACAAGTAAATACCCAATAAATACTTGAATGAAGAGCAATGGTGCCACTGGAAATCTAAAATTAGTTTTGTGTGACTTATGTTCAGAAGAATTTTTCAAAAACCCTCCTAAAACCTCAGTGGCCTTTGGCCAGACTAGAAAATACCTAAGATAGGACCTTAAGATAGGTGCAGAGTGACAAGTTTTCAGACTCACTCTACCTCCTTCAGCTAGCCTACACACACTGACTTAAGTGTCTGAGAGAATGCTTCTATCCACAGCCACCTTTCCTGATTTTGCAACCTGGGACTCCTGAACTTCTGAATAGTTCAGAAGTTTTGGCTTTTGGCTCTTCCTAGTCCTAAAAGTAGGTGCTGAACAAGGGGGTGAGGTGGGGTGGGAACTGAAGACCCAGTCCCAGAAATGCCAGGAAACCATAGGACTCTTACTACCTTGATCTCTCACCTTCAGAAACCTGGGACAACATGTAGCACTGAGAGCTGCCACTAGAAGGCGCTACTCCCTCAAGGTACCTAATTCAAGAAACTAGAAATGGCATTCGGCCACACATCCGTTTCTCCAGAAACAAAAAAGAAAGGAAGTCTGGGCTTGGGGCAGGTGGCATCCAGCGTCGCTCATTCCAGCATTCCTAAAGGAAATAATTTCCATCTCAGGTCTGACCAGACAAGTAAGACAAGCAAATAGTGTGGATGCTCCAATAGCTTTATTAATTCCTTTCTGCACATGGGAGGACCTTGTAGCTGGAGAGCTGGAAAGGAAACCAGGAAGTGGGGGGTCTCAGTATGGATCATTAAAGGGGTATAAAGGGTGCCCTGCATCTCTCGGGACTTTCTTCCCATCCACCTGGAAAGAGAGACAGACAGATGGCTCTATTAGCAGGAGCTCACATTCCAAAGACATAGCATCTTTCCCTGAGTCAGTCTGATCACCACCTGTACAGAGCACTATGCCAGATGGTAGTGCAGGACCTGGGCCTCAGAGAATGCCAGTGTCGACAGCACTCCAGCAAACCATAGCCTCTATATACCTGCCCCTGAGCCTAAGAGCTTAAGGTCTCAGCTGAAATAAGGAATATTTATTTTCTTATCTGTAACAGGCTTCAACCCAAACTCAATCCCTCTACCAAGGTTAAGAAAGCCTTCTAGGTTCCTCTCATTTATACCATTTACTGAGAACTTGCTATGGTGGCAGGAACTGGGATCATTTTATAGACAAAAAACTGAGGCTTGTAAAAGTGAAATAACTTGTTCTAAATCACAAGATATCGAGGCAGGACTGGGGCTCACAGGCTATAATGCTTTACCCCGAACCATCCTATTTCCCTAAGCTTAATAAAAAGGAGCCCGCTGTGTCCAGGACAGCAATCCTACCAACAACAGCCCACCTCTCCTCTGACCACCAAAGTTGAGGCCAGACTGGGGCCAGAATTCCTCCCCAAATCTTACATCCCTAACTCTGACAGCTGATATATACTCACTGTGAGCATGGGCACAATGTATCGCCAATTTTTATTCAGGGCATCTAGCTGCTTCATCTCCTCCGGGCTAAACGTAAAGTCAAACACCTGGGGATGGGAAGTGGGGGTCAGGAAAGCCAGTTTTGCGTGCAGAAGTTGATATTCCAGAACACTGCCTTCTTGCCAGGCAGAATCAGAGCCAGACTGTGCACCATGGGTTAAAGACAACACAGCCCACCACCAAGTACCTGAATGTTCTGGAGGATACGTGAAGGGGTGATGCTCTTGGGAATGCAGATCACTTTCCGCTGCACCTGCCACCTAAGGTGGGGATTGAAGCGCATGAGGAAGAGGAGTCAGTCCTCAAAAGCACTGTCTCCTCACCACGCAGCCTTCTCAAAAATCCTGGAGTCCCTGAGCCACAGGGGAATAGGGGACATGCCTCAGGTTAGCTTCCCCCCAATTACATGGCAGCCATTAGCAGCTTCATTCAGGACAAGGCCTCAACCCTGGCCTCCCAACCCAGGGACCCTCACCCACCTCCTTTCCCCAACACTGCCCGTACCTGAGCAGGATCTGAGCTGGAGACCGGCCATACTTTTCAGCCAGGGCCAGGACGACTGGCTCCTCAAGTAGGACCGGTTCATCAGGATCACGCCAAGCTCGATCAGAGGAGCCTAGGGGGCTATAAGCAGTCACCTCCAGGCCGCGTGCTTGGCAGTGGGCAATCAGCTCCTTCTGAGCCAAGTATGGGTGACATTCCACCTAAAACAAGAAAAAATCCACCACTACAGGCCGGCCCCGCCCAGCTTGCAGGGTCCCACCCAGTGGTGCACCATCTCTGCCCATCTTGCACTGCTGACTGCCCCACTTTCGCTTGGCCCACTTTTCCCATTCTCCATCTTCCACCGTCCATTTCATTCTCTTACCACACTTCAATGTCTGTCTATATTTTCAGCTTTCTAATGTTCTTGTATTTGATATAAACCAATACATACTACTTGTTCTTCCTGACATAACCTTACCCTTTATATGTATATTATTCACATTTACTTTCATTGTGCTTGAATCAAAAAGACTTTTTTTTTTTAAAGATTTTACTTATTTATTTATTTGAGAGAGAGAGAGAGAGAGCACAAGTAGGCAGAGAGGCAGGCGGGGGTGGGGTGGGGGTTGGTAGCAGGCTCCCAGCTGAACAGAGAGCCCCATGTGGGGCTCGGTCCCAGGACCCTGAGATCATGAGCCGAAGGCAGAAGCTTTACCCACTGAGCCACCCAGGCGCCCCAAATCAAAAAGACTTCTTAGCACCCCCCCTTTCTTTAAGATTTTATTTATTAGAGAGACAGAGAGAGAGCACAAGTAGGCAGAGCAGCAGGCAGGAGGAGAGGTGGAAGCAGACTCCCTGCTGAGCAAGGAGCCTGATGCAGGACTTGATGCCAGGACCCTGAGATCATGACCTGAGCTAAAGGCAGCCGCTTAACTCACTGAGCCACCCAGGTGCCCCTAGCCCTTTTCTAATTCCAGTGTAGTTAACTCAGTATCTATCTATCTACTTATCTACCTACCTCCCTTCCTTCCTTTTCAAGATTTTATTTATTTATTTGAGAGAGAGAGAAGCACTCCCTGCTCGAAAGGAACCCGATGCAGGGCTTGATCCCAGGACTTTGGGATCATAACCTGAGCTGAAGGCAGACGCTTAATGGATTGAGCCACCCACCCAGGTGCCCCAATGCCCTACTCTATGTAGAGAATTTCTACAGCAACACTTCTGAAAACTTGTTAACCATCTCCATGAGGAGACCCATCATCTGCTCACTCATGTTTTTGTTCACACACACACCCCCAAAACCAACAGATCTGCTCTGCTATGCTCACCTGCAGGACAGCTGGGCGCACAGAGGCCACACTGAGCACATCATCGATCTGTCGACTACTGAAGTTGGATAGGCCCAGTGCCCGTACCAGCCCCTTAGCCACCAGTGCCTCCAGAGCCTTCCAGGTCTCCTTGTAGTGGGTAGAATCATAGCGGATAGTCCCATCGGCATTCTTAGGGAAAGGGTTGTCTCCCCGCCTAGGTGAAAGACAGCCCCCCAACGAGTGGGCACAAATGCAAGGCTTCTGCCTTACCTGACCATCCAGTCACTCTGTGTCCTCATACTAAACCCAGAAAGGGCCAAACGCCAAGAATAAGAAACAAGCGTGGTTTTTCGTCCATTCAGGTCATGATCCAGGCATTTACTCTCTATAGAATGCCCATTCCCTCTCCCCTTTTCTCTAGACCCAGACTGTATCTCCTCTCCTCTCCTCTGAGAAGTCTTTCTGATTTCCTTCTTCCTCCTCCTCCTTGCAGGCTCTGGCAATCGGCTTCTAGGACAGCACAGAGCTGACAGTGAGGCTCCTTTCACAGCCTCTGCTGGAGCTGATTCTCCACTGCAACCCCAGGCTAGCTCAGCAGAAGCTAGCATTTTCTGGAATGAACAAAGGAAGCAGCAGGGACCACTCACGTGCCCCTGGGATACCCACCATGGGAGGTTACGCTCCTTTTCTGTAGCTAAACTCCCAACACAGTAACACAGAAGGCTGGGTTCCCGGGGTGAGCTGAGGCAGGATCCCCTCCTGTTCTGCTACTGTGCCTTACAGGTCACTAACACGACTCCCCCAACACCCGACTGCCCGGATGAAGACCCTGGCAAGGCTCACTCAAATGCGTAAGGCCAGTGTATCAGGTACAGGTCCAAATATTCCAGCTGGAGGTCAGCCAGCGTCTTCCGGAGGGCAGGCTCCACATCCTCTGGGTGGTGTTTAGTGTTCCACAGCTTCGAAGTCACAAACAGCTCCTCCCTCGGCACCGCCTGGTCCACGGGGCAGGGCCCACAGTGAGAGGAGCCACGGGCACCCAGTCTCACCCACCCTCACCTCTGTGAGAGAGGACTTAGAAGGACGATGCTGCTGGATCCCTCCAGCCAGGCGTCCAGCCTTCTCCCCCAGCCCTCTGTAGCCCGTATCCTCACCTTGCCAGGTCCCACATTCTCCTTCAGGGCCTCCCCGATCTCGGTCTCATTGCCGTAGATAGCAGCACAGTCAATGTGGCGGTAGCCTACACTCAGGGCGTACTTAACAGCTGCTTTCACCTGCCAGATGAGAGAAGCAGAGATTTCAGCTGTTGCCCTAAGCCAGAAACTTCCCTCCTGAGGGACACTGCTGGGGGAGGGGGAGGGAGAAGATGAAAGATGGTTCTAGTCTAGGGGACCAGAAGCCTCTTCAGAGACTCTAAACCTTTTGTGCCAACCCAATAACCCCCAAGATTTCCTCCTACCCAAGCAATCTAAGTGTGGCCCAGGAAAACTAACATTGTATTCCCAGTTAGATGCCCAGAAGATGGACGGATACATTGACAGGGAACAGAAGTGCAAGTCATAGAGACTGGTTCTCTAGACCGGAGGAGCTGGTTAGAGAAACATGATACACAGGTAAATAATTTGTAGGCTAAGGACACACGGAGACACCCTTTTGGAGCCCTGTAGACCAACTGAGCTCTGGGAGTTCAGTGAAGCAGAAGAGCTCTGAGAGAGGGAACAATTTAAGGAAGGCAGAACAGTGAGATGGAAGCTAGGCCCAGAGCCCTCTGTCAGGAGAGAAGAAAGCAGACAGAAGTAGGACAGGTCAGTCAATCTGCTAGAAAACAGACTAGACACCTGGCATCAGAAGCAGCACCAAGGGTGCCAGGGCCTTGCCATTTATGATCCCCGCCTAGGTACAGCTCTTACTATCCAGATGTCCTCTCCTCAGCTCTCCCTCTATCCCCTCATGTACTTCCCTTATTCCATACCCCCACCCCCGTCTTGGCTGCCCAGTTCTGATCGCCTCCCTCTGCCCTTTCCTAGCTCCTGGACTTCCCCTGGGCCATGTCAGTGTCTGCCTAGGACATAAAGACCCTGGCTCCAGGGTTCTAGGCTGTGGGAGGAAGGAAAGCAAAGGGAAAAGAGGCAGAACACACCACAAATACCAGCCTAAATCCCAGAGAGAAGAGGTTATATTCTCCCTGCCAGACTTAATTCTCCCTCTCAAACTTAATCCCTAAACTTCTCTAAACTCTGACTCAAATTTCCAAAGAACAAGGAAGCAGCCCTGGGAAGATGCCCCACCCCAGGAGGCAGCACATCTCTAGTTATGACAACCCTAGGAAAGCAGGTCTCTATTCCCACACTCCCTAAGCTGGAAGAGTCTGTATCAGGGCTTATTAAATTTCAGCTAGCAGCTGCCCTTTTTTTTTTTTTCCACCTATGAACGATTTTTACATCTTTAAATGGTTACATAAATACATAATCGCTCCATTTTGCCACTTGTCCAAAAAGTTTAAGAAAAAGTTTGCTGGGGCGCCTGGGTGGCTCAGTGGGTTAAGCCGCTGCCTTCAGCTCAGGTCATGATCCCACGGTCCTGGGATCGAGCCCCACATCGGGCTCTCTGCTCAGCGGGGAGCCTGCTTCCTCCTCTCTCTCTCTGCCTGCCTCTCTGCCTGCTTGTCATCTCTGTCTGTCAAATAAATAAATAAAATCTTTAAAAAAAA
The DNA here is from genome assembly GCF_011764305.1 of Mustela putorius furo. NCBI lineage: Eukaryota > Metazoa > Chordata > Mammalia > Carnivora > Mustelidae > Mustela > Mustela putorius. The sequence goes on along the minus strand of NW_025422005.1, from coordinate 35,440,005 downwards.
AAGAAAAGAAAAAGTTTGCTAACCCTTGATCTGAGCAGCTGACATAGCTATTCTTCAAACCCCAACACCTGCCATGTGCCTACCTTTGGACTGAGCACTGGGGAGTAGCCCTGCCCTTAAGGAGCCCCATGTGAGAGAGGGAGAAGGATGACAGTACAGAGTATTAAGTGCCATATTAGGGGGCAGCACAGGGCCAGGCACAGGGTCCCATGTCTGCCACAGCACTCAATGCAGATCCAATCAGGGAAAGGGTTCCTCCCTATTCCCTTGGCCCTTCTGGGCCCCTCAGTCCTTCCTCTAAATCACCTCAGGAAGCCAAGGGCTCACTGCTGGTCTCTTCTTCCCTTGTCTCTTCCCACTGCCCTGCAGGCTTATCTGATACTACATGAAATGGAGTATAGCAATGGGGCAGCTATAGAAAATTCAGTGACCCTCTCCCAAATTCTGCCTTTTCCCTAGCAGAGGTATAAGAAGCCCTCCTCTCCTTCCTCCATCTCTCACCTGGCCAGGATCGCTCTTCCAGGTGCCCAGTCCAATCAGGGGCATCTTCTGCCCAGTATGCAGGAGGACACACGAAGTCGCCATTGCCCCCTGAAACACAGATGGGAAGAGAATGGAGTGGGGTCAGTGTTGCTGCTTGATCCTCACTGGTCAAGACTCCTATAAAACACGGGTGGTAAAGGGAGCAAGAGCGGACAGAACAAACAACACAGTTCTTTGTGAGCAGAGGGCAGCTAAGACAGGGTAGCCCGATCCAACTAAGGCCAGGAGCTCCTGGACAAACATTAACCAGACCACCGGCCTGGGTGCCCTTCCTTCTGCCAGGCTAAAGGCCTGTGTTAGAGACTTCCAATACCAAGAGACCAAGGTGAGTGACTCCCTGAAGTACCCAGCCTTGACTACATAACGTCTCGGGCCGGGGAAAAACTGACTAAAGCCATTATTAGTCTGAGTGAGACCAGGTGACAGACAGGATTCAGGACAGGTCCCTTCTCTGAGGATGAAATGAACAGTGCCAGGAGGCTATCAGAAACTACAGATGCTCCTAGTCCCTGACAGAGAGGTCTGATTGCCATGCAGCTAGGCCTGAGTGGGCTCTTTAACAGTAAGCAGACCATTTTTTAGATGAAAAACAAAACAAAAAACTCAAGAGAGGTGAAGTTAAATTTAAAAAGAGAGAGAGAGAGAAAGATGAAGTTATTTGCCCCCAAATCAACAGCTGAGAAGTGGCAGAACGAAGGATCCAAGGAGGAACCAATGGATAAAGGCAAGAAAAGGGCAGGTCAACACAGACAGTCATAATATTTATGTTCTGTGCCTCACAGCACATATCACAGCACGCTACAGAAAAGCAAATGACTTCTGTTAGGGCAAGGACCAGGAAATGTTGACATTGGCTTTTAAGAGTAAGTTGGGCTTTCCCAAGAGCCAAGGGGAGAAGGCTTTCCAGGAAGGGGAATTAGACACAGCAGAAAGCAGTAAGTTACAGACACAAGAAAATTTCCAACTGAACAAAACAGATGGATGACTGGAGCACCCCTCTTTGGAGAGCTCTGAAAATCAGAAGTCTCCAAATGGCCCAAGAATACTCATTCAGTCAGCAAATGACAAATATGACGAATGTTCCCAATGTTCCGAATGTTCCGGGCCTTGTGCTAGGCCTAAGAGACACACATATTCAAATAGAGTCCCTGCCATTTTGGAGTTTATGGGCTGGTGTGATGAGGACAGTCGGTTTCAGCACAATATGTAAGACAGGACCACAAACTGTACAAGGGCTACAAGCAAAGAGCAACCCTGCAAGAATGGCTTCCTGGAGGGGCGCCTGGGTGGCTCAGTGGGTTGAGCCGCTGCCTTCGGCTCAGGTCATGATCTCAGGGTCCTGGGATCGAGTCCCGTGTCGGGCTCTCTGCTCAGCAGGGAGCCTGCTTCCTCCTCTCTCTCTCTGCCTGCCTCTCTGCCTACTTGTGATCTCTCTCTCTGTCAAATAAATAAATAATAAAATCTTAAAAAAAAAAAAAAAAAAAGAATGGCTTCCTGGAGATACTATCTGAGCCTTTTTTTTTTTTAAGGTTTTATTTTTAAGTAATCTCTATACCCAATGTGGGGCTTAAACTCACAACCCCACAATCAAGTTTCACATTCGGGATGCCTGGATGGCTGTCAGTTAAAGTGTCCAACTCTTGATTTCAGCTCAGGTCATGATCTCAGGGTTGTGAGATCCGGCTCTACACTGGGTGTGGGTACTTAAGATTCTCTCTCTCCCTCTGTCCCAAACCCCCAATCTAAAAAAATAAAATAAAATAAAAAAAGGAAAAAATTTTCTCTCTCCCCCTCTCACACCTGCTCCCCCCAAAAAAAGGTGCATGCTCTACCAACTAAGCCAGCAAGGTGCCCAAGTCAAGCCTTGATGAACAGGAATTATCTAAGCAAAAGAGAAAAGAGAAAGAATGCTCGCCCTAAGAGCCAGTAAGGTAGAAATAACCTTTTCCCTTGATCTCATCAATACTAGAGATATCACTCCCTTTGGATTGATTTCATTGCCAGCAATAACTTAATAAATATAACCTTTGTTTCCAAGTCCTGAAAATATTATGGCAGAGCAGGAAATAAGATAAGTTGTAAGTATAGCTCACATATGAAAATTGTCATTCCTAATGCTTCCGACTCTGGAAGAATTTTATAGCCTAGCATAACCTGGTTATGGAGACCGCCTTTTTCTGCTAGAACAAAAGCAAAAATGCTCAGTCTGAGTAGCAAACCACAGATCACTGAAGGCAATGCTGTTTCGAAACTTCCCGAGGACACAAACTTCCCAAGGGACTTCACAGGAGGAACTGGCCTGCCAGCTGCCACCAGGGTCTGTGGCTGGTTTCCTGGGCTCGTTCCCCAACAGGGGGACTGTTGGCCTCTCCCAGATTTCCCAGCAAACATTGGAGAACTCTGAAATTACACATGGACTTAAGGCTGAAAGCCTGAACAAAAGCCTGGTCTGAGGCAAAAAGGAAGAAACCTGATGCTTGCTTCTTCCCTTCTTTTGATGGTGAAACTGAAAACCCAAACGGCTGAGGCATGGGGGAGCAGGGCTCATAGAAGGAACACCTAACGAAGAGCTTCAAAGAACAAGAGCTCCAAAGGGGAGAATGGAGGGGCCGCAGGAGAGAGCAAATGTTTTTCTCTGAGACAGAAGTCAGACTCTGCCAGCTCTTGACTTCCTCCTCATCTCCTGCCTCACACATTGGCATTCCAGCCCTCTCCTGCCTTAACAGGCTCTGAAGTTGTAAGGAACTGCCTGGCTTGGCCTCTGGCAGCACTCAGAAACCCTCGTGTTAACTTGGGAGAGGTTTTACCCATGAACAAGAAAACCTGGCTGTGTGTGGGGAGGGGAAATATAAGGACTCAGGTTTTAGGGGCACCTAGCTGGCTCACTCGGTAGGGCATGCAATTCTTGATCTTGGGGTTGTAAGTTCAAGCTCCACATTTTTTTTTTTTTAAGATTTTATTTATTTATTTGACAGAGAGAGATCACAAGCAGGCAGAGAGGCAGGCAGAGAGAGAGGAGGAAGCAGGCTCCCTGCCGAGCAGAGAGCCCGATGTGGGGATCGATCCCAGGACCCTGAGATCATGACCTGAGCCGAAGGCAGCGGCTTAACCCACTGAGCCACCCAGGGGCCCCAAGCTCCACATTCTTTAAAAAAGGAGGGGGCTGGGTGGCTCAGTGGGTTAAGCCTTTGCCTTTGGCTCAGATCATGATCTCGGGGTCCTGGGATGGAGCCCCGCATCAGGCTCTCAGCTCAGCAGGGAGCCTGTTTCCCCCTCTCTCTCTGCCTGCCTCTCTGCCTACTTGTGATCTCTCTGTCAAATAAATAAAATCTTTAAAAAAATTAAAAACTAAAAGAAAAAAAAAGGGGGACCCAGGTTTTATTATTCCCAAGTCAGCACCTACACCTATGTTCCTTCTTTCTGGGGTTATCTTCCCTTCTAGAGGAGGGCTCTATAGCTCCTGCCTGGATGCAAGAACTTGAAAACACAGGAAAAAGAGGAAGCAGTGTTTACATGAGTGTTCTCTGGCTGCACGGGCCTTTCTTCTACTTCCCGTACATGTCGGTGTCCCTCAGAGTTCCGTCCCCAGTCCTCTTCCCACTCCCTAGTTAAGCTCATGTCTTCAGTTACCACATTAAGCACTGATTTTGCCCACCCCAGTTCTGGATATTCAACTCCCTCTGGACATCCCCACCAGTATGTCCTATAGGAATGTAAGACTCAGCATGTCCAAAACTCTACTTGTCAAATACAGCAGCGAAGCACAAAGGGAACAGTTCAAGGCCTGGGGTTGCACACACCAAAGTTTGAATCAGCACCCTTCCCTCATTTTAAAGAGATGCTGTATCTAAAGCACTTTGCACAATGCCTAACCCATGCTCTTCTGTATACTCTCTTACCAGGGACTTAAGGCCCTGGATAACAACTTGTTAAAGCAAACATGTTCGTGGTGTAATCTGTGGGGTCTTGAAAAGCCATCTAAATAATGTTTTTCGGGGCGCCTGGGTGGCTCAGCAGGTTAAGCCTCTGCCTTTGGCTCAGGTCATGATCCCAGAGTCCTGGAATCGAGCCCCGCATGGGGCTCCCTGCTCGGTGGGGAGCCTGCTTCCACCTCTCTCTGCCTGCTTCTCTGCCTACTTGTGATCTCCCTCTGTCAAATAAATAAATAAAATATTTAAAATAAATAAATAAATGATGTTTTTCAGTTCATGTGGCATTTCTTTTATTTATTTATTTTTTTTTTAAAGATTTTATTTATTCATTTGAAAGGCAGAGATTACAAGTAGGCAGAGAGGCAGGCAGAGAGAGAGGAGGAAGCAGGCTCCCCGCTGAGTAAAGAGCCCGATGCGGGGCTCGATCCCAGGACTCTGAGACCATGACCTGAGCCGAAGGCAGAGGCTTTAACCCACTGAGCCACCCAGGCGCCCCTCATGTGGCATTTCTGCCAAATAGATAATGGTATTATCTATCAGATTATGGTTTTGACAGGTGATGGGTAGGATCATATATCCTTATCTGTACTTCTAAGAAACTAGCATGGAAAACCACTTTAAATATGTAACTGTGGCCAAGATTTAGTCTATTTGGCTGGGTTAAAAATCCTGTTAATATTGGTAAATATTTTTTTTAAAGGTATAGTCTAGGGGCACCTGGGTGGCTCAGTGGGTTGAGCCGCTGCCTTCGGCTCGGGTCATGATCTCAGGGTCCTGGGGTCAAGTTCCGCATTGGGCTCTCTGCTCAGCAGGGAGCCTGCTTCCCCTCTCTCTCTCTGTCTGCCTCTCCATCTACTTGTGATTTCTCTCTATCAAATAAATAAATAAAATCTTTAAAAAAAAAAAAAACGGTATAGTCTGCTCTGGACTGTATCGTCAAACCTAAGACTTCCGGAACACTTCATGTACTTCTTGATGTATGTGAAAAGAATTTTAAAATACCAATTTCTTTCTTTTTTTTTTTTTAAGATTTTATTTATTTATTTGACAGAGAGAGATCACAAGTAGGCAGAGAGGCAGGCAGAGAGAGAGGAAGGGAAGCAGGCCCCCTGCTGAGCAGAGAGCCCGATGTGGGACTCCATCCCAGGACCCTGAGATCATGACCTGAGCTGAAGGCAGCAGCTTAACCCACTGAGCCACCCAGGTGCCCCTAAAATACCAATTTCTTAAGTCTTTCTCCAGCCCAGCCATATCAACCTCCACTGACCGCTACTGCTCTGAACCACCCATTTCTCTGCTTCCAGTGTGGCCACTCTCCCCACAATCCATTCACTAACTGACCATGTGACCCCAGGGCTCAAACTCTTCCAACAGTCCTTGCCAACCTTCAGGATAAAGTCTACATTCCTTAGTAATACCTGTCTTAACCTGGCTCACATCTTCCTCATTTTTCCACCTCTTCATTGCGAACTCCAGATTTCAGACTTTGCAGAACCAGCCACCACTTACTTGAGTCCCGGAGCACTTTGCTTCCCAAAGTCCCAGCCTGGCCTGGCTAGGGGCAGCTCACCCTTCAGCTGACATTTGCTGCTCCCATGCACCCATAGCTGTGCCCATAGGTGCCGTTGTTGGTTTATACTTCTTTCCCTTACAAACCAGGGTACTCCTTCAGGTCAGAGCATATCATCTTTTTGAGCCCCTCACTCCTGGAGTGCCTGCCCCATAGATACACACAGAAACTCACACGTGAGCCCACCCCCCCCACACACACAAACACACTAAACACACACACAATGGCAAAGCGGAGAGAGCGTGACAGCTTAGGTGGGGGGTACATTTGAAGAAGTCCTGCCTTCATCACCTTCTTTCTTTCCTTCTTGGGTAACCTAGAAAGAATCATCTCCAGAAAATATCAAAGCACTTTACCGTTTTCAGAAAAACAAAACAAAAACCAGTTGCTTCACACAGGATGATACTGGGATTGCTCCTGTACAAATAAGAAAACTGAGATCTTGGGGAAGGTAACAGGCTTGATCAGAAACATCGAGACTCTTTTAGAGGGTCTTGCAGCCTGAGTATAGGTAAACTGAAGGGAAGAGTTAGTTAATAGTAACTCCATCTGATGACAGTTCAGATTCCATCCGGTCTCCCTGTAACAGAGGTCTGAGGCAACAGAAAAACATGCCCTAACTTCCCCAAACCCAAGGCAGGTGCCTAAGTAAGCTAAGTCAACCCACTTCGGCCATTTCCATAAGTATTTCTGCAATCCCACAAAAAGGCCAGAGTTCCTGCAAAAATCATGGTGGTAAGCAAACAAAAAGAAGGGGCCAATTAAAACTTGCGGAGCGCTTTAAAAACTTTATTTTACTTAATCCTCACTACAGTTCCGACGTAGAAACTCACTTCATCGGTCTGAAAACTGAGATCCAGAGAAACTGCGGAATTTTCCAAGATCACACAGAGTTCACATCCGAAACCAGCGACTTCCTCCAGCGACCCCGCTCTCTGGTCTATTCCGGGGCAGGGAAGAGGAGTTGGGGGCTGCAGCAGGAGAAACTCACCTCGGCTGGAGCACAGAGCGTGAACAAGGCAGTGTGATCTCTGCTCCGTTCTGCGTCCTGCCAACAATCCAAGAGGTCTCAGCTTCCGGAACCGGTGGGCTGCAAGGAAAGTTGGCCTAATGGTAAAGGCAGGGACCCGGCTTGAGCCTGGCGGTGGAGGGGAAGCTCCACCCGGTGGAGGGGAAGCTCCACCCGGTGGAGGGGAGAGGGCCGGGCTTTCAGCATCACGCGCAGCGGTGGACCCCACCCCTGCCCCCCTTGAAGAGCGGGAGGGCGGAAGCCAGAGCTGCGAGCCTGCACCATCTCCTCCTCCCGCTGCTACTGGTCGGATTGGCTGTTTAGACACACTTCACTGCGCAGGTTTGGAGGACTCGGCGCCGGGTGAAGCATCAGCCGCCGGCCACGTGGGGAGCTTCAGCGGCTGGGGAGGCCGTACCTCTGCTGGCCCACAGTGCACCGCGCGCCGTGGCAACGTCGCTCTAGGCTGCTGGGGATCCTTCCGCCCGCGGCGAGGGAGGCTCCGGGGTGACAAGCTGCAGGTGCAGCGGGTGTCTCCTCTCTTTGCGGATTCGGGGAACCAGCTTGCTCTCCTCTCCCGCAGAGTCGGGTTGGCCGGGTTTCCAGCGTATACCTGAACTGGCCCCGTTATTTAGTCAAGCGAGCAGGCTGGGAGAGTAGCCGCAGCGTAAAAGTTGTACCAAGGAAGACCTCGGGCCCCTGGGCTCCATGAGGCAGGAAGGTCGTGGTCCCTGTGTCTGGACTGTGGATCCTGGCCGCGCATTAATGTGTCAGTACTGTGCTAGACTTTATAAACATGTTTTTATTGAATCTTCACAACAACCCTGTAAAAGCAATGTATTTTTTTTGTAAGCCTTTTAATTGAAGTATAGTAGAGCATAAATAGAGAAAAATGCGCAAATATTAAACGTACAGCTCTGCGTTTTTGTGCCCCCCCCCAATGTAATTGTTAACCAGGTGAAGATAACAGACGTTACCAGCACACTGGAAGCCGCCTGTGAGGGAAATATTCATGTTGAATTTTACAGGTTAGATAGACTCAGCCAGGTAAAACAGCTTGCCCAAAGTCACACAGCTATTAAGTTACAGATTTTATGTTTGAAATACCCCGTGCTGTTTGGACTGAGAGGTGTCTTGCATTTTATGTGTTTTATGTGTTTTCCACTTTGAGTAGCTCTTGCCTTTCACTCCCCACACTTAATTTTCCCTGCCCTTCTATTCTTCCCCATCTTTTATTGCCCCCTGGATTATTCCCCCACTGTTGCCTCAATACAGGTGATGTCCTGATAGACCAAATGTCCAAATTTTGACGCCATCTGTCTTCATAAAGACTTAGATTCCAGCTTATGTGATCAGAATTTGATATCCCTCAAACTGATCTTAGCCTAGCAAAGAGTTGCCTTCAAGAGACACATGCCAGGGGCGCCTGGGTGGCTCTGCCTTCGCTCGGGTCATGATCTCAGAGTCCTGGGATTGATCCCCGCATCAGGCTCTGCTCAGCAAGGGCGCCTGCTTCTCCCTCTCTCTCTCTGCTGCTCTGCCTACTTGTGATCTCTGTCTGTCAAATAAATAAATAAAATCTTTAAAAAAAAAAAAAAGGAGAGAGAACATGCCATATATCCCATCCCTCCCACCTTTCTGCAGGGTCTGATAGACTCCCTATCTTTTTCTGCTGTCTGAATTCTTAAGAGTCTGAAGTGCGACTGCTAAGGTCTTCTCCTTCCCCAGCATTGGGGCTTTTGCTCTTAGTTTTGGTGCCAGGGAATGTTTCATACAAAGCACAAAGCTATCCCTCCAAGAGTTTTCAAAGCGGCAGTCCTCAGATTGTAAAACAGATCCGCTCAGGCACACACCACCCCTTTTACAACCACCCTCCCATTTTACAAAAGACAAGCCTCTCAGCCAACTTCTAAAGGGTCTTGACCCATGTGAAAACAAGGAGGTGAAGAACAGCCTGAGAGGTAGGAGGAGACCACATGAATGAGTTGTCTCAAATTCCAAGGGAAAGGAGTAGTTAGGTAGGCAGGATAGTAGGAATGTGTTGTTTTGGCTGTCCGGTGTCCATTCCTCCCTCTTTTGGAGAATTTCCTCCTCCTCACTGGATCCAGTTCAACAGTCATTAATTCAGGTACCTGTCCTCCCCAGCCACCATGTATGTGAATGACCCAAGATATGCTAACTGGATATTCCTTTCTTGAGTTTGAATTATTAATATAGTCATCAAAAGACTAAAATCAGCAGAATTTCATGCTTTTCATCATGAAATGCATTTCACTAGCACCTTGCCAAAGCTGTCAGGCAATCTGAGCTAATAGGACTTCCCAAAGCCACCTGCATCCCGCCAATTCCCTGCCATACCTTCCCTTTGGTCTTGCAAGTTCTCCTATAGCCTTCCCAAAAAGCTGTTTTTCCCTTTGGTTAGAGCCAGTTTTTGTTGCTTACAATCAAAGTAGCTTAACAAATGTAAATGAGTAAAAATAGTATCAGTCAGGCAGCACCAGTGGCTCAGTCCTTAAGCTTCTCCCTTCGGCTCAGGTCATCATCCAGGATCCCGGGCTTAAGCCCCAGGTCAGGCTCTCTGCTCAGCGGGAAAGCCTACTTCTCCCACTCCCACTCCCCATCCTTGTGCTCCCTCTCTCCACTGTCTCTCTCTGTCAAATTAATAAAATATTTTATTTATTTATTAAAGATTTTATTTATTTATTTGACAGACAGAGACCACAAGTAGGAAGAGAGGTAGGCAGAGAGAGGGGGAAGCAGGCTCCCTCCTGAGCAGAGAGCCCGATGCGGGGCTCATCCCAGGACCCTGAGATCACTACCTGAGCAGAAGGTAGAGGCTTAACCCACTGAGCCACTCAGTGCCCCTAAAATCTTTTTTTTTTTAGATTATTTTTGTTATCTTTTAAAAAAAGATTTTATTTATTTATTTGACAGAGAGAGACACAGTAAGAGAGGGAACACAAGCAGGGGAGCTGCAGAGGGAGAAGCAGGCCTCCTGCTCAGGAAGCCCAACGTGGGGCTGATCCCAGAACCCTGGGATCATGACCTGAGCCTAAGGCTTAACAACTGAGCCACCCAGGTGCCCCAATAAAATCTTTAAAAAAAAAAGAAAAAAAGCGTTAAAAAAATGATACCAGATGCTGCAGGAAGAAGAGGAAGAGGAAGTAAATCACAGGGAACTCTAAAAAAAAGAGGTAATGAGGGGTGCCTGGGTGGCTCAGTTCTCAGTTAAGAGTACCTTCAGTTCAGGTCATGATCCAAGGGTCCTGAGATCCAGCCCTCCCTGCTGAGCAGGGAGCCTCCTTCTCCCTCTTCCTCTGCCACTCCTCCTTGCTTGTGATCTCTGTATCAAGTAAATAAAATCTTTTCAAGATTTTTTTTTATTATTTATTTGAGAGACAGATAGAGATAGTGAGAGAGAGCATGAACAGGGAGGAGAGAGAGAAGGAGAAGCAGACTCCCCACTGAGCAAGGAGCCTGATGTGGGGCTCCATCCCAGGACCCTGGGATCATGACTCCAGCCAAAGGCAGAAGCTTAACTAACTGAGCCACCCAGATGCCCCAATAAATAAAATATTTTTAAAGAAATAAAAATTGGATTTTAAAAATGGAAAGAGAAAAAGTCAAACTGGGGCTGAATGAATGTGAAGAAAATGTGAATGTGCTTTTTCACATCTCAGTTTTTATATTAAATGCAAGAGGAGTGGTTCAAGTTATATATATGATCTGTTTAAATTTATGTTGATTATCAAATCCAGATGTGACCCTGGAACTGCTACAGCCATTTTGGTTCCAGAATGAGGATAAAACCAGTACAAAGAGGAGGACAAAGCCAAGAGAATGTTAGGGAAGTAGAAACACCGAGCCTTGAATTATCACACTGTGTCTAGAATTTGCCCTATCCCTGGACTTATGTAAGATAATAAAATTTCCTTTTTGGTTAAGGCTCTGAATCAAGATTTTCTGATACTGGGCACTTGGGTGGCTTGGTGGGTTAAGCTGCTGCCTTCGACTCAGGTCATGATCTCAGGGTCCTGGGATCGAGTCCCACATTGGGCTCTCTGCTCAGCAGGGAGCCTGCTTCCCTCTCTCTCTCTCTGCCTGCCTCTCTGTCTACTTGTAATCTCTCTCTGTCAAATAAATAAATAAAATCTTAAAAAAAAAACTATATGAATATTTCATAGAGATTATCTCATTTAATCTTCACAGCAACCTTAGGAATAGGGACCAATATCATCCCCCTTTTGCAGTTGAAAAAAAGAAGCTAAATGATTTGTGCAGGTTCACACAATAAATGGAAACACAGCCAGCATCTCTTGCTCCAAAATCCATGCTTTTTCCAGGATACTACTTGGTGGGCTGGATGAATAAACGTCTGAAATATGTATTCACATAAGGTCCAAAAACTTAATAGTTGGGCCTTAATAGGTCAGTGGTTCTTATGAGCAACATCTCTGGAAGGTGTACACCCCTAGGCACTTGTACAGGTGCCACAGGCTGGAAATAGAAGTGAACTAGGTTGGGAACAGAATTTCCCAACAATTATTCTTTTTTTTTTTTAAGATTTTATTTATATATTTGACAGAGATCACAAGTAGGCAGAGAGAGAGAGAGAGGCAGAAGCACACTCCCTGCTGAGCAGAGGGCCTAATTCGGGGTTTGATCCCAGGACCCTGAGATCATGACCCGAGCTAAAGGCAGAGATTTAACCCACTGAGCCATCCAGGTGCCCATCCCAACAATTATTTTGTCTTGTTGTAGATTTGTGTGATGCATCAACCTGCCAGATCTGATGTAGCTGTGGACTTGAGTGACCCACAGTATCAATCATGTAGTGTAGTATTTCTCTGCTTTGGTTGCTAGGTCTTTCTCCACACCACTGCTTGGTTATGAGTAGCTGGAAGGACGAGGGAGTTAAGGTATCCAAGAGAAACCCTCAAAAATAAGAGGGACAAGGATCTTTAGGTAAATACTCCAGCCAACACAATCTCCACTAGGATAATTTTGAGGTGTGGTTTTCATAGTTTTTCAGAAGCTTCCCTAGGTGGATTGATCCCAGTTGCCCATAGTATTAACAGGTTAATATATTGTTTGTTCCCCCCTTTTTGACCTCATTTCCCCCTCCCTTCTTTCTGGTTTCTAGAGTCATTTCCCAAATAAATGACCTGTGCCCAGTCCTTTGTCTCAAGTTCTGACTTTAGAGAGAGCCCAACTTTAAGACACTTAACTATCTAGATATTTCTTTTCTTTAAAAAAAAATACACACATGTATGTATGTGTGTATGTATGTTTCCTTTATAAGACTGATACATGGGGCACCTGGGTCGCTCAGTTGGTTAAATGTCTGCCTTCGGCTCAGGTCAAGATCCCTAGGTCCTCAGAAGCGTCCCACTCCCTGCTCAGAGGAGAGTCTGCTTCTCCCTCTTTGTTCCTGGCTCCCCACTCCCTCCACCCACCCAGCACTCCCTTGCATGTGTATCACTCTTTCTCTCTCTCTCAAAAAAAGAAACAAAGACTGGTACATATTCTTTATTGCAACTTATATAAATTTTGAAAATACAAAAGAACTGCCCCATTACCTAAAGACAACCACTGTTATCTTTCAGCATATGATAAATTATTTCTTTTGTATTTGTGTGCCTATTTCTGTGTTTTTTTTTAAGATTTTATTTATTTATTTGACAGAGATCATAAGTAGGCAGAGAGGCAGGCAGAGAGAGAGGAAGGGAAGCAGGCTCCCTGCTGAAAAGAGAGCCCAACTTGGGGCTCTTGATCCCAGGACCCTGAGATCATGACCCGAGCCGAAGGCAGAGGCTTTAACCCACTGAGCCACCCAGGCGCCCCCGTGTTTCTGTTTTTAAATGTTATCGTAATCTAAACTACTAAAAATGATTATTCTGTTTATTAGTTTGTGACTGAATTGTAGAAATTCAGTTTGTTCTCAGCGATGTCTATGAATATGGGAAAAACAGATTTTTAAAAATGTATGCAGGGGTGCCTGGGTGGCTCAGTCAGTTAAGTATCTCCCTCTGCTCAGGTCATGATCCCAGGGTTCTGGGATAGAGCCCCACATCAGTCTCCCTGCTCCATGGGGAGTCTCCCTGTCCCTCCCTCTCTGCCGACTGCTACTCGTGTTTGTGTGCGTTCTCTCTCTCTGTCAAATAAAATGTTTTAAAAAAATGTATGTAGGGGTGCCTGGGTGGCTCAGTGGGTTTACACTTTGCCTTCAGCTCAGGTCATAATCTCAGGGTCCCGGAATCAAGCCCCACATCAGGCTTTCTGCTCAGCAGGGAGCTTGCTTCCCCCTTTCTCTCTGCCTGCCTACTTGTGCTCTCTCTCAGTCAAATAAATAAATAAATAATTTTTTTAAGGTATGTAACAGTAGGACCAATGGTATTTGGAAAGTGACTCATAGAACATTAACTAGAAAGTGTTGAAAGCTATTACTTTAGAGATGGCATTTTCCCATGAAATTGTATCATTTGGATAGGTAGAAATGGAAGGAAGGAGCATTCTCAGAACATCAATTAGCAAAAGCACGTTGGCAAGAAGAACCAAAGTACACTTAGCAGGCAAGCCACTTCAGATGCAGAGTAGATTCATGTAGAACACAGAACACTTAGTCAAAAGGTTTGAACTTTGTAGAGACAGTAAAGGTTTTCTAAGCAGGAAAAAGACATAATTAAAGGAGTTCGTTGGGAAGATTGAGTAAGATATAAAAAATAGATGAAGTGATGTTTAGATATTTGGCATCAGGGATGCCTAGGTGGCTCAGTCATTAAGCGTCTGCCTTCAGATTGGATTGTGATACCAGGGTCCTGGAATGAAGGCCCATATCAGGCTCCCTACTCTTCATTTTGGCTCAGGTCTTGATCTCAGGGCTGTGGAATTGGTGAGCCCCAGGCAATGGAGGCTCTCTGCTCAACAGGGGGTCTGCTTAGGGATTCTATTTCTCACTCTCCCACTGCCTCTCCTAAAGTTGTAAGAAGGGGTCAGATTGAGGATCCATTTTTTAAATTATTGTTGTTATAGAATATGGAGGAAGGAGGACTAAAGGATGACCCCTGGGATTTTGACCTCATAAACTGATATCTAGGCAAATGTTGATGTCCTTTACCAAATGGGAAAAACCGGGAAAGCAGTACATGATTGGGAGGGAGAAAATAATTCTTTTTTAGGGAACGTCTGGGTGGCTCAGTGGTTTAAGCTGCTGCCTTCGGCTCAGGTCATGAGCCCAGGGTCCTGGGATTGAGCCCCGCATCGAGCTGCTTGGTCAGCTGGGAGCCTGCTTCTCTCTCTGCCACTCTCTGCCTGCTTGTGCTCTCTCTCTCTCTGACAAATAAATAAATAAATAAATAAAATCTTAGAAAAAGAAAATAATTCTTTTTGGACAAGTTGAATTTGAAATGCCTGTAAGACATAAAAGAGGGGAGACGAGTAGAAATTTTTTTTCAAAGATTTTATTTATTTATTTGACATGTTGGGGAAAATCTTAAGTGACGAGGGAAACTCAAGTGGCACACGGAAATCTGGGAGAACACAGCTTTATTTTTGCCGGCAGGGTCAGTAGGATCGTTCCCCAAAGACTGAGCCCCCAGCGGGGTCAGGGGTGAGTTTTTATGGTTATGGGTGATGGGGGATGGTAACAGAACGTTTTACACAGTGTCTCAGGGCCGATTGGCCCCCTTTATGCAGAAGTATAATCTATACAGAAGCGTCTCAGGAGAGTGCTAAGTCACCCCAGGGAACTTGTTTTCTTTTCTTAATCAAGCGAGATGGCCATTTGGTCTTTTTCTGCCTCAGCAGGAGGAATGGAGAGCAGCGGACAGAAGGAGCTGAGGCCCGAGGGTCTCTATCCGCCTCATGGCCCCTTCTTGATGATCAGCAGGTGGTACCCTAGAGATCATCATTTTCTAGATTTAAGGGAGTGTATCCTCAGAGGGTGAGGATATGGGCAGTCTTGTACTGAGGGACAGTATCTGTAATGAAATGGACGAGGCTATTGAGGAGACAAAGACCGAGGGTAACTGGGAGGAGTAGGGACAATAAAAGGGCTGCTAGGGGTAATAGCCAAGATGTCCATGATTGTGGATTGAAACCCCAAGATGTGAGTTCTTCCTAACGACACTGGATGCATTCCCGGAGCTCTAGAATCTTGGAAGTGACGATCCTGGGCTCGCTGACATAGTAACAAAATTCTTCTTGCAGGAAGGGGCAGGTTCCTCCATTTTCTGTGGTGAGGAGGTCAGGGCTTGTCAATTTTGGAGAGCCTCTGCTGCGAGACTGAAGAGTTGGGTCTGAAGGGATGTTAATGAATCTGCGATGGGTTCCATGTCATCACTGAGTTCCTGCGAGAGCTTATATTAAAGTTAATAGACGTTACGAGAACTGAGGCACCGGTAGCTACTCTGGTGAGGATGCCAGCAGCTAGGTGGAAGGGTAGGGCGATCGTCCATAGGCCTCAGTTAAGGAGGAGAGGCCCGGGACTGGAACTGGGGGTCTGAGTATAGTGAAGCAGAGGGAGATAAGAACACAAGTATGCAACCAGAGGTGGTGTCACCTTCATCATGGCACCTGAAGAGAAGGTTGTCTTCACAGGATAGGAAGATGCTGGGTGGGGGGAGGGGCGTGGTAGGGTAGAAGTGCCTTGAAGATGGAGCAACCGTCATCATGGGGTTGGGAAAGACCCAGAAGTAAGAAGCAGGTAAAATGATGAGCTGGAGCCAAAGGTATCGGGTTGCTTAAGGGACCAGTGGTTATACGGGAGTTGGTGGTATTGGGCAGTGGCCAGTTGGACGGAACGGGGACCCTGAACAGGGCTGACTGAATAAGAGGGAGACAGACCCAAGAGGCAGTGTTGGTTGGGTCCTGGGAAGTATTTAACTATAGTTGTTGGTAGCTATATTGGTAAGTTGTCTAGTGAGTCCCTGCGTGTCTGGGAGTTTTGTGAGTTGCTGAAGGGAAGTTAGGTTGATTCTCCGGTAGTGGGGTCAGGGGGGCTGGGGTCCAACTGGCAAAATCTTTTAGTCTAGTTAATCCTTGGTTTCTGAGAACGATATCCTGGACGCTGCCCCTGCCGGAGGAACCAGTCTGGGCTAGGTAGGTCCAACATTACTGGACCTGATTTGGGGTATATTGTACAGACCAAGAGGTCTGTGTCAAGGTTGCCGTCCAGAAAGTCTGGCCAGGGCCACGGGAGGAGGTGCAAGTAGTCGGAGTTCTCCCCCAGTAACAGGCCTTAGTCATTAGGGTAAAGGATTGAAAGTATCGAGAACTTCCAGAGCATTTCATGCAGTTACACTCAGAAAAGGCAGGAGAAACTTAGTAGCCCTAGTATGAGACCCCAGCTGGGTTGAGGAAGGAGATATATTTTAGAATTTAGGGACCCTTCTTTAAAGTGATCTTCAGAGGGTTTGATGGTGACAGATGTGTGGTCCAGGTAGCTTGTTCTGGGTTTGCTTTTTTTACTTGAGAATGGTGGATCCATGCGTGATGTTGGTAACCTTGAGGGCAGTGGGAATTATGAGAATTACTTACTCTATGTGGGCCAGTCTGGTGAAGGGGTTCATGTTTCCAATCCTTTACCCAGACCTCATTTCCAGGGAGAAGGAATGGGTAGGGGTTCCTAGGGATATAGGGGCCCTCTCTAATATGTGGGCATGTAATTCTGTGAGGACTTTTCCTAGGGATAACAGTTGGTCCTGGAGGTGTGTGTCTCCTAAGACGTTAAGGTTGCCCGGAAAAGAAGACAAAAGTTGGGGCGCCTGGGTGGCTCAGTGGGTTAAGCCGCTGCCTTCGGCTCAGGTCATGATCTCGGGGTCCTGGGATCGAGTTCCGCGTCGGGCTCTCTGCTCAGCGGGGAGCCTGCTTCCCTTCCCCTCTCTCTCTGCCTGCCTCTCTGCCTGCTGTGATCTCACTCTGTCAAATAAATAAATAAAATCTTTAAAAAAAAAAAAAAAAGAAGACAAAAGTGGAGGTAGCCTGCCGTAGAGTATTTCAAATGGGGAGAATCCGTTTTTCTGAGGGGTACAGCAGGAGCGGAGTACTGGTAAGGGAAATAGATCTGTCCACCCTAAGAAGGTCTCGGCATGTAATTTGGATACAATTTCCTTGAGGGTACAGTTCATATGTTCTACTTTCCCTGAGCTCTGAGGCCAGTAGGCTGTGTGGAGTTTCCAGGAGATATTGAGGGCTCAAGTTAACTCTCAGAACTTCAGAGATAAAAGCCGGGCCACTGTCACTGTGTATGGTAAGCGGGATCCCGTACAGAGGCACGACCTCCCGGAGGAGTACTCTAGTGACTTCTCTGGCCTTCTTGGTCCAGGTTGGATATGCCTTTACCCATCCTGAGACGATACAGACCAGAACTAGCAGATATTTTATACCTCAGTAAGGGGTCATTTCTGTGAAGTCCAATTCCAGGTGTTCAAAGGGAGCTATCCCTGTGCGCTGTGCTCCAGGGGGAGGGGAAGGTTTCATTTTGGGGTTTTGTCTAGCAAAAGTGACGCACTGATCTGTGACCGACTTGCATAAGGTTGAGAGTCTGGCGATGCAGAAATGTTTTGCCAGCAGTTTTTCAAGCCCTGTTTTTCCCAAGTGTGAAGTTGAATGTTGTCCATTGACGGCATAGGGGGCGATGTTTGCTGGAATGAAAAAACGCCCATCTGAGAGGATCCACCACCCTTGGGAATGGTGAATTAATTGCTCCCTCAGTTTTGGCCTAGTCATCATCAGCTGCTGTATAAGTGGGATTTTGTAAGGAGGGAGTAACGGGTGCTGTAATGGTAGGTTATCCATCTTGGGCAGCTTCCCCGGCTGCCTGGTCAACTAAAAGGTTCCCTGTAGCTGGCTCAGCATCTCCTTTTTGGTGTCCCTGACAGTGGATGGCAGCTAAGCTCTGGGGCACCCACACTGCTTTAACAACTGGAGGATTTCATTTTTGTTCTTGATGGTTTTTCCATCAAATGTGAGGAGTCCTCTTTCTTTGTAGATTGCCCCTGTATATGTAGAGTGGCGAAGGCATATCTTCAGTCAGTATACATGTTGACCTTTTGTCCTTAGACAATAAGAGCCCAGAGTTCGGCTCTCTGAGCTGACCATCCCACAGGGAGTGCTTTGGCTTCTAGGACTTCTGTAGCCATGGTAACGGCATAACCCACTTTTCTTAGGCCATTGCTTAGGAAGCTGCTACCCTCAGTGTACAGGGTGAGGTCAGCATTTGTCAGAGGGGAGTCCTGGAGGTCCGGCTGGGTGGCGTAGACTTCAGTTATGATTTCCAGACAGTTATGTTCCTGTTCCCCTTCCACCATTGGGAGGTATGTGGCCGGGTTGAGGGCCTGCATAGTTTGTAGGTTTATGCGAGGATTTTCTAGAAGTAGCCCTTGATACTGAGTGAGACTGGCGTTTGATATCCATTTCTGACCCTGACTGTTCAGAAGAGTGATCACTGAGTGGGGAACTTTTACTGTGAGCTGTTGTCGTCCTAGAGTGAGCTTGTCAGCCTCCTCGATGAGAAGTATGGCGGCTGCCAGGGACCATCTGGAGGCGTCAGGGTCTAATTTCTTTTTTTTTTCTTCTTAAAGATTTTATTTATTTATTTGATAGATAGAGATCACAAGTAGGCAGAGAGGCAGGCAGAGAGAGAGGGGAGGAAGCAGGCTCCCTGCGGAGCAGAGAGCCCAATGTGGGGCTCAATCCCAGGACCCTGAGATCATGACCTGAGCCGAAGGCAGAGGCTTTAACCCACTGAGCCTCCCAGCTGCCCCCAGGGTCTAATTTCTTTGACAGATATGCCGTAGGCTTTTCCCAAGGGCCTATTGGTTGGGTTAGAAGTCCTAAGGAAGGGGCATCTGGGTGCAACAGTGGGTTAAGCCTCTGCCTTCGGCTCAGGTCATGGTCTTGGGGTCCTGGGATCGAGCCCTGCATCTGGCTCTCTGCTTGGCAGGGAGCCTGCTTCCTCCTCTCTCTCTGCCTGCCTTTCTGCGTACTTGTGATCTCTATCTGTCAAATAAATAAATAAATAATCTTAAAAAAAAAAAAAGATGGTGGGCCGACCTGGTTTGGGGGTGCCATCTGCACCAATCATATCAGGACCTCAAGTCTCACAGAGGGGCATGTGGTAAGCAAGATCTCCTGTGTTCAGAAGCGGTGCGTAGTGTTTCGGGGTTCGAGTTCTGGTGAGGAGTCCCCATCATGAGTAGCTGGGGGTGGAACAGAGGTTGGTAATGAGACCACTGATGGTTGGGGAACCAGAGGCGGTGGGGAGACTGCAGCCGTTGGCAGAATCAGATGTGTCAGAGAGTCTGTAGTTGGCACTGGAATGGGGGAAGGTGAGGATGGTATAACCCATGGTGAGACCGAAGGTGGCGGGGTGCCGGGTCCCACCTCAGGAGCAGTCGGGGGAACCAGAGGAACATATGGTGGTAGTGATGAGGGAGCAGGAGGCTGGCTGAGGACAAAGCAAGAGCTGGCGCCTTGCACCCCCCCTTCATCCGCTACCCCCCATAGGTGTAGCATTCCTCAGGCACCGGACTGCCATAAAATGATAAATAGTTAACTTGCTGAGATCACAATCCTGCAAGACAGGAGTCTCCCTTGGTTTGCAAATGTCCTTGAGATTACAACAAAGAAGTTACCTTATCAATAGCCCAATTTCCAAAGACACAGAACTCAGTTCCTCAAGCCTAATGTCACCCTCCCCTCCATAAAAAACCGAAGGAGGTGGAGGGAGAAGGAAAAGTAAATAAAGTTAAATTTCTTCTAAACCTAAATCTCATTAACAAGGATGCTTGATAGCAGGAATGTAACATTTCACCAGACTTCCAATTGTCTTTACTTGATAGCAACTAAGCCTTCAATATCCTGATAGTATTCTTTGCCCCAATAGCCCTTCTGAACACCCCTTTGTCCTCACCTACCCAATTCCTGTGTATATAACCAACCACTCCTCACAACCCGCGGCAGCAGCTCTTCCTGCCCACGGGTCCTGTCCCCGTGCTTTAATAAACCACCATTTTGCACCAATGACGTCTTAAGAATTCTTTCTTTAGTCGTCGGCTCCGAACCTCCTCACCCCACCGAACCTGACTTAGGTTCTGGGACTTCATCAGTAGGAGCTCTTCCTCTGAATCCCCCTGATATATGGCTTTATTCTGAGTATCTCTGGCTGGTTGAGCAATGAGGATTGTGCACTCTCCCTTACTATTGATACTGAACCATACCTATGGGGGAAGGGTTCTAGCTATTTCTAGCCAGGAGTCAATATATGCAAACTGATGTGGGTGCCCTGGGTTTTCTGTAACTATGTGATAAACATGTCGGATCGTGGGCAAATCTAAGGTTCCTTCTGAGGGCCATCTAACATCGAAACTAGGCCATTCTAGCTCACAGAGGGTCCTGAGTTTTCCCGGGGTCATATGAACCTGGTAGTCACCGCTAAAGTCTTTTTTAGTTTTTAAGGAAGCAGTCTAAAACATTGGGTTTACTGGGTTTTCCTCCCATCGTGAATGATGTCGCAGACAAAGGGAGGGGAATCTCAGATGCTGTCCTGCTCGCGTCCCTTCTCGGGAACTTAGGAGTGTCTTAGCTAAGGTCTATCTGTATCAGCCCCGAACCAGGCTACTCTGTGGCGTAGATGACCGTTATACCATATGACACTCCACAAGACTCAGGGTGCAGCCCACTCAGACTCCGTAGCCGAAGCGGTGGAGACATACAGACAGATTGACACAGTGAGGCACTCTTCACATTCAAACAGGTTGGACAACCCTCTCTGGGTGTCCCTGACTAATGGGAGGTGATCTGGCTCCCCTTCCATCACCAATGGAAGGGCCTGACTCCAGCAGTGGCCCTGGGGCTTACCTGCTCCAACAGATTGGATCCAGCCAGTTGTCCCCAGTCGTCTGTTGTTGGTTTGGCAGCGTGGAGGCAAGCCGCAGCTGTCCAGGAGAACCCATCTTTGGGTCCACTGAAATCCGCGGGGCACGCCTTAACCCTAGGGTAGGTACTCAGTTGTCTTCTGTGGCCCATCTCCTGTCCCACAGAGTGCCACCATGGGCCAGTACGATTGGGTTTCTTGGTCAGGGAACCAAATGATGGGGAGAGTCTGAAGCTACTGAGAAACTCAAGCAGCACCGGAAATCTGGGAGAACAGAGCTTTATTTTCGCCGGCAGTCTCAGTGGGATCGTTCCCCAAAGACTGAGCACCCGGCAGGGTTAGGGGTGAGTTTTTATGGTTATGGGTGATGGGGGATGGTAATGGGACGTTTTTTGCGGTCTCTCAGGACTGATTGGCCCCCTTTATGCAGAAGTATAATCTATACAGAAGTGCCTCAGGAGAGTGCTAAGTCATTCCGGGGAACTTGTTTTCTTTTCTTAACCAAGCGGGACAGCCATTTGGTCTTTTTCTGAACAATGAAGAGCAGCGGACAGGAAGGGGCTGAGGCCCAGGGGTCTCTATCCGCCTCAGAGAGAGAGAGAGAGAGAGAGAGAGGGAACACAGCAGGGGGAGTGGGGGAGGGAGAAGCAGGCTTCCTGCCGAGCAGGGACCCCGATGTGGGGCTTGATTCCAGGACCCTGGGATCATAACCTGAGCCAAAGGCAGACGCTTAACAACTGAGCTCCCCGGGTACCTCACAAGTAGGCTTTTTAATATACCAGTCTGGAGCCCAGTCGTGAGGTCAGGACTGTATAAATGATGTCTAAGTTCCTGAAATTGGGGAACTTAGGGAGTGAGTGAGACATAAGAGAAATGAGGACCAAGGATTGCGATGTGGAAGGCCCTGTAACATTTAGAAGTCAGGAAAAGAACCCAGAATGAAAGAAAAATCAGTAGAGTGCAAAACCCCAGAGGTCAAATCAATCTTTTCTTCGAGGGAAGAATAATTAACCATGACAAATGCTGCTGAGAGGTCATGTAAGATGAAAACTGAGGCTTGAGTATTGGATTTTGCGTAATGGCAGCCATTGGCGATCGTGATGCAGAAGTTTCTGTGAAGTATAGATAAAGCTTAGAGTGATTTGAGAAAAGAACTGGAGGAGGCACCTGGCTGGCTCAGTCAGAGGAGCATGTAACTCTTCAATTTCAGAGTCTTGAGTTTGACCCCCATGCTGGATGTGGAGATTAAGTAAACAAATAAAAAGTGAAAAAATTTAAAAGAATTGGAGGTGAGGAAGTGGACAAAGTGCCTATGTGATGAGGGAACAGAAAGCAAGCTGAGGGCAAAGTACAAGCTGACACCCTGGTGCTCCTCCCCCTCCACCCCCACCCCCCCACCCCCCGCCGTGGGATATGTGTGACATTCCTCAGGCACTTCAGATGAAAAAGGGACAGGCAGGGCTAGGTAGGGAGAGATGGATAGAGATGGATAGGGAACTCCATATCAAGCTCACAGAAATCCCCAAACTGTGGAAGTGTAAGGAAACCAGAGATAAAGGAACACTCCAGACCTCACTGCCTTACGTGTCCGAAGGAGGAGTCTTATTTATGACAGTCCCCTGCGGTCAATAGAAGATAAACAGACCTTAAAAAAAAAAGTAAGCCTGTAAAGATGTTACCTCTAGTCCTACTTACACAGAGGTGCTGTCAAGTAGAGAAGTAAAAAAGATTAAAGTTCTCTGGTTAACTTTCTGTAAAAGACTAACCCTAAAAGTCCTCAGTGAGGGCGCCTGGGTGGCTCAGTGGGTTAAAGCCTCTGCCTTCGGCTCAGGTCATGGTCCTGGGGTCCTGGGATCAAGCCCCACATTGGGCTCTCTGCTCAGCAGGGAGCCTGCTTTCTCCTCTCTCTCTGCCTGCCTGTCTGCCTACTTGGGATCTCTGTCAAGTAAATAAATCAAATCTTAAAAAAAAAAAAAAAAAAAAAAAAAGTCCTCCGTGACAACCCTGTCAGGACCCCTCTCATTCCTGAGAGTTTTTTTTTTTTTTAAGATTTTATTTATTTATCAGAGAGAGAGAGGGGGAGAGAGCAAGCACAGGCAGACAGAATGGCAGGCAGAGGCAGAGGGAGAAGCAGGCTCCCTGCTGAGCAAGGAGCCCAATGTGGGACTCGATCCAGGACGCTGGGATCATGACCTGAGCCGAAGGCAGCTGCTTAACCAACTGAGCCACCCAGGCATCCCCTGAGAGTTTTTTGGTATCCTTGCTTAATACATCACTCTCCTTTGTGAGATTGTCTCCCATCACTGACTGCCTTAAAACTAACGAAGGAAAAAAAAAAACTTAACTCACAGAGATCTCAGTCCAAGCCAAGAGTCTTCATCAGGTTACAAATGTCTTATTGATTGACAAGAAAAAAGCATTCCTTTTTTTAAAAAAAATATTTTATTTATTTATTTGACAGAGATCACAGGTAGGCAGAGAGTCAGATAGGCATAAAGAGAGGTGGCGGGGTGGGGCGGAGCGGGGTGGGGAGAAGCAGGCTCCCTGCTAAGCAGAAAGCCCGATGCGGTCCGATTTCAGGACCCTGAGATCACAACCTGAGCTGAAGGCAGAGGCTGAACCAACCGAGCCACCCAGGTGCCCCAAGAAAAGAAAGCATTCTTACAGGTCTCTGTTAGTTAGGTTGTTGATAGACCATAGACTCAATTTCCTGGAGAAAACGTAGATAAAACTACTTTTTCTTAAAACCTGAAGCCCATGGACAAATAACTTGAGGCAGTCAGGAGGTAAAAGTTCCTCCCAGGAAACTCCCAACTGTATTAATGTTAATACTTTGCTAGAGGCATAAACAACTTTAGCTTGACAATACCTAGGCCGCCAGGATCCCTAGAGTCTTCTTTAGCATATCAAAGTCCTTTTGGACACCTCCCTTTTTCCTTACTTCCCCTTTTCCGAAGTATATAATTATTCACTCCACACAGCCCAGGTGCACCACCCTTTCCTGCCCAGGGGTCCTGTCCTCACCTCTTTACACCAAGGACGTCTCAAGAATTGTTCCTTTGACATCTGCTTTGGACTTCACCAACATTCAAAAACGACCTCATATAGCCAAACCTTTTAGGGACTTTGCTCTAGCAAAATGGACAGTAGTTCCAAGAGTAATGAAGTTAAGGGTGGGGTCTTTCCCCCCTGAATTGGGAGACACACTATTACTGTAGGTTATGTGCTGATGAGGCAGAGTGAGGAAAATTGACAATTTAGGAGAAAGAGAAAATAACTGCAGGAGCAGTATCTTCGAGTAGACAAGAGAGCGTGGACTCTTCATGTGTTAGCTAGGAGACCAGACTAATATTTTGAAAGTAATTGGTGCCTCCTGATCGCCAATATCTCATTTAATCCTCAGAGTAATCCAGCACATTGGTATTATCATCCTTAGAGTGAAGTAAATTCAGTGTCAGGTTTAGTGACTAGCTTAAGGGAATATAGTGGTGGAGATGGGATTTAAATTTTTGGCTAATTTCAAAGAGAGTATACATTTCACTAAGCTCTACAAAGATCCTTGAATCAATGAATGAGGAGAGCATATGGAAGTGTAGTAATCAAGAAACTGGAGGCACCTGGGTGGCTCTGGTTAAGCCACTGCCTTCAGCTCAGGTCATGGTCTCAGGGTCCTGGGATCAAGCCCTGAATTGGGCTCTCTTCTCAGCAGGGGGCCTGCTTTCCCCCACCTCCCCCACCCGCCTCTGCCTACTTATAATCTCTGTCATATAAATAAAGAAAACCTTAAAAAAAAAGAAAGAAAGAAACCGGATAGTAGCTGTACAGTGCCTAGAATGTTAGGCTAGGAAGGTGAGACTCTCAGCCCTGAACCTCTAACCTTGAGGCTGCCTAACTGGGTTGGCTGTGAATCATCTAGGACAGTTACTGTTTAGCTACAACTGTGTTTAAATCCTTGCCGTACCCCTTAGTAGCTGTGTGAGCTTGGGCAAATTTCCTCACCTATGAAACAGATTTTAATATCTTCCTTGCTGATACATTTTTGGAGTAAATGAAACAATGGATGAAAGTGCCTGCTAGTACATAGTGGGGGTTTAGCAAAGGGTAATGGTTATTTGTATTCAGAGTAAATTGCTGTAAGGGAGGCTGAAGTAAGAGAACCATCATCCCTCCCCACCCAGTGAAGCTGCTGAAATGGCTCCCCAGGCCTGAGAAATATGGCAAGACTCTTGAATGGAGGAGGACTCTGCAGAAAGGTTGCACTTTCTCCATCTCTCTCTCTCTCTCTCTCTTTCACTTGCACACGTGTGCATACACACCTTTATGGAGGGCACCAACACTTGGTGTAGAAGCTATGGTTTCATCAAGGGCAGGAATCACAGTCACAAAGATTAATGCTGCTGTGAAGTGGTGGGAAGAAGTTCTGCAGCTGACTGAAATCATTGGTCTGGGGCTGGAAAACGGAGGGGAAGAGGAGGCAGCGATGTGGGCAGGTTTGGCAAGGCAAGGGCGCAGAACCGCAGCAGGAAGCTGACACCCTAAATCATATGGCTGTGTGGATTTCCCCTGTCAACTTCACTTCCCAATTTTACATCCTTCCATTGCACATGTCACCCACAGAGGCCACTCGGTGTTAAAAAGTATGTAGAAGTGATTGATTTATTCATTGAGTTGACAAACATTTAATGATACCTACTGATGGGGGGGCGCCAGGGTGATTCAGTGGGTTAAGCTGCTGCCTTCGGTTCAGGTCATGATCTCGGGGTCCTGGGATCGAGTCCCGTGTCAGGCTTTCTGTTTAGCAGGGAGCCTGCTTCCCTCTCTCTCTTTCTGGCTGCTACTTGTGATTTCTCTCTGTCAAAAAAAAAAAAAAAAAAACTAGGAAAAAAAAAGATACCTACTGATGGGGGACAAAGGTGGAAGGAAATGTAGATAAAATTAAATTTCCTTATAACCGGTGGCCCAATGACAAATATTGAGGCAGGCAGAATGTGATATTCTCCAGAACTCCCAACTGTCTTAACCTTAATGCTTTGTTAGAGGGAAAAAACAACCTTAGCTTGAGAAGAGCTCAGCCTCCAGGATTTTGTGATTCTTCTTTAGCATATGAAAACCCTTTTGGAAACTTCCTTTGTCTTTACTACCCCAACTATTCAGTATGTAATCAGTTGCTTCTCACCGTCCCAGGTCAGTTCTTTCCGCCCACGGATCACATCCCTGTGCTATAATAAAAACACCTTCCTGTACCTAAAATGTCTCAAGAATTCTTTCTTGGCTGTTGGCTCTGAACCCCAATATTTCCATTATCACCTACCATGTACCAAGAATTTTCTGGAAGGGTAAACAGTTGCTGGTCAGGGAAATAAAGGGAACTAGGGAAGGCCAGTATAGGCAGAGAAACTAACATGTGCCAAGTTGTGGAGAAATGAAGCAGGATGTTACATTCCAGGAACTCTATATGGTTTGATAAGAAGGGGACATGGATGGACATCTGGGTGGCTCAGTCAGTTAAGCGTCTGCCTTCAGCTCAGGTCATGATCTCAGGGTCTTGGGATCCAGTCCTTTGTCAGGCTCCTTGTTCAGTGAGAAGCCTGCCTATTCCTCTGCCTGCCACTCCCCCTGCTTGTGTGCTCTCATACTCTCTCTCTCTGACAGATAAATAAATAAAATCTTAATAAAAAAAGGAAAGAGGGGGAACATAGAGTTCCAGGCAGAAAAATGGGAGATGAAATTGGGGAAGTAGATTGAGGTCCATTCATAAAGAGCCTTTAGATGCCACATAAAAATGTCTGGATAATTGACTAACCATTTGGGGATAAAAAAAGTTGAACTCCTGTGACACCTGGGTGGCTCAATCAGTTAACCTCAGGTCCTGATCTCAGGGTCCTGAGATCAAGTCCTATTTCAGGCTTCTTGCTCAGTGGGGAGCCTGCTTCTACCTTGACCCCTCCCCCTGCTTGTGCTCGTGCTCTCTTTCTCTCTCTGACAAATAAATAAAATCTTTAAAAAAAAAACAGTAGAACTCCTACCTCATACTAGACACAAAGGTAAATTTCAGAAAGTTTCAAGGTTTCACTATTAAATAACAAGCAAATAAAAGAAGAGACAGGAGAATATTTTTATAATCTTGGGGATAGAAAAGGCCCTTATTTTACAGCCAAAGTTAGAAAGTATAAAGGAAAATATTGACAGTTTTTGATGTGGGAAACAAAGGCAGAAGAAGAATTGTTAAATTCCCACTACTTACAGTCCATTGACAATTTCTTTTTTTTTTTTTTTTAAGATTTTATTTATTTATTTGACAGAGAGAGAGATCACAAGCAGACAGAGAGGCAGGCAGAGAGAGAGGGGAAGCAGGCTCCCTGCTGAGCAGAGAGCCCGACACAGGATGTGATCCCAGGCTTGAACTGAAGGCAGAGGCTTAACCCACTGAGCCACCCAGGCACCCCAATAAATTCTCCATTGACAATTTCTTAAAACAAGTGGAGTGATATACCTCTATGGACTCAACTGCCTCAGTGTTAATATTTTGCTGAGGGCAAAAAGGAATCATTCCTTGACCCTCCTGGATCCTGTAAGTCTACCTGAACATACAAAAATTCCTTTATCTCTACCCCACCAAGATATTTGTTGGCAATCATCCTCCAACCATA
Organism: Mustela putorius furo; assembly: GCF_011764305.1. Lineage (NCBI taxonomy): Eukaryota > Metazoa > Chordata > Mammalia > Carnivora > Mustelidae > Mustela > Mustela putorius. The sequence goes on along the minus strand of NW_025422005.1, from coordinate 35,412,425 downwards.
TGACTCACCGCTATACATCTGAAGGGCCTCATGACTCAGGTTTTACTAGACAGTAATAAATAACTTCCCCAACAATAGCCAGCCCCCTCAAGGTCCTGGAAACCTTGCTTCCAAATTCCTTATTAGAGACTTAAGCTATCCCTAACCCCCTCCCAATTTGAAAGTATATAATGGGCCCCTGTCATTACTCTGAGGCAGCTCTTTTTGCCCATGGGTCCTAGCCCCAGGCTTAAAAAAAAGCACATTTTTGCACCAAAAACATCTCAGGAATTCATTCTTAGCCATTGGCTTTGAACCCTAACATCTTTCCTACATCAGTTTTCACTAAATAAAAGTAAAAATTGTGCAGCAAAAACAACACAAGATTAGAAGACAAATGACAAAGTAGGAAGAGAGTTTGTAATAGTTAATGGTCAAAGGGTTCAAATCTTCCTTTGTAAAGTACTGCTATAAAATCAACAAAAAGAAAACACATTAAAAAAAAAAAGGCAAAGTTCTTAAAAGGTAGTAGTTCTCAATAGTTAAAAGAAAAATGGCTATAAAAAGGTTATTCATAGGGCGCCTGGGTGGCTCAGTGGGTTAAGCTGCTGCCTTTGGCTCAGGTCATGGTCCTGGGGTCCTGGGATCGAGCCCCGCATTGGGCTCTCTGCTCAGCGGGGAGCCTGCTTCCCTTCCTCTCTCTCTCTCTGCCTACTTGTGATCTCTCTCTCTGTCAAATAAATAAATAAAATCTTTAAAAAAAAAAGGTTATTCATATACACTGACAATGAAATAAATACAAATCACTCTCATCAGACTGATAAAAAGATAAAGCCCCAGTGTTGGGGACAGTATGAAAAAAGATCTACCTGTTCGTATACTGAGGATGAGAGTGCAAAATAGTATAATCTTTCTATAGGATAATTTGGTAATATAGGGTAAAATTTTAAATATGCATCTCTTCTGATAGAGCAATTTTAAGGAATTTAGTCAAAGGAAATAATAGAGTGACGAGGATATTTACTGTGTTGTTTTCTTTAAAAGATTTTATTTTATTTTATTTATTTATCTTTTAAATTTTATTTATTATTTGTTTGACAGAGAGATTACAGGTAGGCAGAGAGGCAGGCAGATAGAGAGAGAAGAGGAAGCAGGCTCCCTGCCAAGCAGGAAGCCCGATATGGGCTCCATCCCAGGACCCCGGGACCTTGACCTGAGCCGAAGGCAGCAGCTTTAACCCCCTGAGCCACCCAGGTGCCCCAAAAAGATTTTATTTTTTAAAAGATTTTATTTATTTATTTGACAGAGATAGAGCCCACGCGTGTGCATACAAGCAGGGAAAGCAGCAGTGGGAGAGGGAGAAGCAGGCTGCCCCAAGGACAAGGAGCCAGATATGGGACTCCATCAGAGGACTCTGGGATCAGTACATGAGCCAAAGGCACATGCTTAACTGAATGAGCCATCCAGGTGCTCTTTACTATGTTGTTTAAAGGAAAGAAAAATTACCCAAATGTTCTAAGAAGGGAATTGGCAAAAATAAATTATTGTACATCCATACAACCAAAGTAATGTAGCCCTGCGAGAAAGTGGATCTGTAAGTGTTGTAGTGGAAAAATGTCTATGAATTTTAAATGGAGGGCGGGAGAGAGAAACAAAAAAGGTTACCAAAAGCAGGTTTGGCACTAGTTGAATTTGGCTCATTCAGCTCCAAAGATTAAAGTCCAGGGCTCCTGGGTGGCTCAGTCATTTAGGCCTCTGCCTTTCACTCAGGCATTCAGCCCCACTGAGGGATCTGTGTTCAGCAGTGAACCTTCTTCTCTCCCTTTCCCTCTGCCTGCCACTCCCTCCGCTTGTGTGCTCCTGGGCTTGCTTGTTCTCTCTCTCTGCCAAATAAATAAATAAAATCTTAAAAAAAAAAAAAAAGATCAAAGTTCTTGGGCTTCAAAAAGCCAGGGTGCCCGTTCCTGCCCCTGGATCAAGGTTGTGCACAGTGAGGGGAGGAGGTTGGCCCAGAGCCTAGCGTGGGGGTGGGGATTTCTTCTCCCACTTTCCCACAACCATGACAAAGTCGAGGAGCCAGATCCCTGCACTGGAGCCCAGATTTCCTTCTCTGGCCAGGATGTGGGTGAAGGTTAATGCTCTGGGTACTTCCTGATGCCCTTCCTACTTCATTAGGGTGAGAAGGTGATTTCTCTGAGCTCTGTTACTGCTAGGCTTTGGAAATGTGTTTTCCTTTTTCTGGGGAGTCTAGCAGATAACCCTTTACTATAAGGCTTTCCTATTTTATTTTATTTTATTTTTTAAATATTTTATATATTTTGACAGAGAGAGAGCACAAGTAGGCGGAGCAGCGGGCAGAGGGAGAAGCAGGCTCTCGCTGAGCAAGAGCCGGACATGGGTCTCCATCCCAGGACCCTGGAACCACGACCAGAGCCGAAGGCAACCACTTAACCAACTGAGCCACCTAGGTGCCCCAAAGCTGCCCTTTTAGTCATAAACTAGCTATAGCCAAAACACTTGTCTTAGTCATGTCCTACTGAGTACATTTCTTTTTTTTTTTTTAAGATTTATTTATTTATTTGACAGATGGATAGAGACAAAGCACAGGTAGACAGAGTGGCAGGCAGAGGGAGAGGGAAATGCAGGCTCCCCACTGAGCAGGGAGCCCATGCGGGACTCGATCCCAGGACCCCAGGATCACGACCCGAGCTGAAGGTAGCAGCTCAACTGACTGAACCACCCAGGTGCCCCAATACTGAGTGCATTTCTGAGGGGCAAAAAGATTATGAGATTTCAGGGTCCCTAGTAATACAATAGTAGGTGCTTTTTTTTTTAAAGATTTTATTTATTTATTTGACAGAGAGAAATCACAAGTAGATGGAGAGGCAGGCAGAGAGAGAGAGAGGGAAGCAGGCTCTCTGCTGAGCAGAGAGCCCGATGCGGGACTCGATCCCAGGACTCTGAGATCATGACCTGAGCCCAAGGCAGCGGCTTAACCCACTGAGCCACCCAGGCGCCCAGTAGGTGCTTTTTCTTTTTATTTTTTTAAGATTTTGTTTATTCATTAGAGAGAGACAGAGACAGAGACAGAGAGATAGCGAGAAAGAGAGCACCAGCTGGGAGGAAAAGGGAGAAAAAGGACCCTGGGACCATGACCTTACTCAAAGGCAAAAGCCCAGCCAACTGAGTCACCCAGGCACCCCCAACAGTAGGTACTTGATAAGCACTAAGTGTCGTGTAAGCCTGGGCTTCCAGTAAGGTCCTTGGAAGCAAAATAGTTTCTTCATTTGGTAAAATACTATAAGATCTGAACATTGGACAGACAAGCTATTATAACTTAAATGACCAATTAGTAGCTAATTAGAGCTCTGGAACTCCCAGACAAGGCCCTGTCTGGAAACCCTCTTGAGACTGAAGTAGAAACTCCAATGTGTTAACACTTACTGACCAAAAATATTCTCCAGTGAAAGTCTCCACACTGGCACTTCCCGCCTAAAGTACTTAGGGCCCCAGTTCTTAAACTCTGAAAAATTGCCTGCCTTCCCCCAACCCCCCTCCAGAGAGAAGGAAGACAGAAGTCACAGTGCAATTCTCAGGCCCAGTTTAGTTCTACTCCTGTCAGCAGTTTGGGCCACCATCCAGACCAGAGTGGCTGTGATTGTCTCATTTTTCAATGGAGCTGACTCATAATGCCTTCTGCCTGACACCCGCCCCTGCAAGGAACTCAGAAAGTAATATTAAATATGTGGGATGTCTGTTTTTTATTTTATTTTATATTTAATCTTGCTAGCCTATGTTAGAGGGCAGCAGGAACCTCAGTTCTTGAAAGTGGGGAAATTGTGACATTGATTAACTCAGCAAATGCCTACCTATTCAACACTTTCTCTGCTGTTGACATGAATAAGGAACTAGCACACATATGACGGATACAAATGAATGGGGTGATGGCAGGATTCTTTTTTTTTTTTTTTTAAGATTTTATTTATTTATTTGACAGAGAGAGAGAGATCACAAGTAGGCAGAGAGGCAGGCAGAGAGAGGGGGAAGCAGGCTCACTGCTGAGCAGAGAGCCAGATGTGGGGCTTGATCCCAGGACCCTGAGATCATGACCTGAGCCGAAGGCAGAGGCTTAACCCACTGAGCCACCCAGGCGCCCCTGATGGCAGGATTCTATCAGCTTTCCGGCTCCATCTTGGTCCCTTTTGGGTCCTCATGACATTCAAAAGTAAGATCACTAAGTGTGTGTCTAGCCACCTGAGAGCAATGCCCTTTTCCCAGAGGCTTTCAGGCATTTATTTCACATTCACTGAGCCAAGTGCTGGATGCTGGAGGTGAAGAGGTAAAGATGTGGCCCTGCCCTCAAGGAATGGATAGTCCAATGCAGTGGTTCTCAATCTGTTTTCTCTTTGATGCTATGGGGTACTTGCTACCAGCCTATCTTTAACTTACTAAGATCATGGTCCATGGCCGGGAAGGTGGGGGGCAGGAAAAAGAAATAATGATTATGGAATGATGTGATGTGATAGGTACTGTCTGTGATAGAAATAAGCACAGAGCACAGGGTATGGTGGAAAGGAGGAAGGAGCCTCCTGAGCAGGAGGAAGGAGCACTGAAAATCAGAATAGGAATGGGGATGGGGCACCTGGGTGACTCAGTGGGTTAACTTTCTGACTTCAGCTCCAGTCATGATCTCAGGGTCCTGGGATCAAGCCCCACATCAGGCTCTCTGCTCAGCAGGGAGCCCACTCCCCACCCCACCCCCACCTACTTTCTGCCTGCCTCTCTGCCTTCTTATGCTCCCTGTCTGTCAAATAAATAAAGAAAATCTTAAAAAAAAAAAAAAAATCCTCCTGCCTTTAGAAAGAAAAAGAATAAGAATGGGGAGGTTGTCAGGAAAGGTGTCCCAGAATGGTGACACTTGAACCAGGTTTTGAGAGATAAGCACGTGTTAGGTAAATAAGAATCTGTGACTAGGATGTGGGAGATCTCTAACATTATGGTACACTCAGGGATGACACATAGTTCTTTATGCTCTTTAGAGCAACATGGAGGGAGAAGGGACAAGATGTCAGATGGTGGAGAGTATGTGTATCAGGATAAGGAATACTATGCTGAACACTATGCTAAGCTATAGGGCTCTGGGGAGATAATCAGCAAGAGGTTTGTAAATCACATAAGGAACAGCTAGGGAAATGGGTCTGTTTAACTTGAGAAGACTTAGGGGAAATAAACCTTCTGGTTTATAGCATGTGTTATGCCCGAATAATGGGTCCGTAATTAAAGGAGTGAGACTGATACAAAGCGAAGGTCAAGCAAAGCTTTATTTTGCGCCAAGCATCAAGAATCAAACTGGCTGGCTAGGGCCATACCTTTTACAGAGTGGGCGACCCTGCTCTCCTTTACCGACTAGTTTTTAAGGGCAAAGGCCATGCGGTTGGGCCTGGCCACGCACAGGTGGCCAATGAAATTGTAACACACAGAGAAAACAGCACAGTGTTGCTAGGTGACCAACTGCAAGGTGAACAATTTCACCTGGTTAGGATTGGCACCCAAAAGTTTCCCAAAGGGTGGGGCCCATACTCCTTGGTAGCTAGGGAGACAGTAAGCATCCCACCCCCCCCCCCCCCCCCCCCCCCCCCCCCCCCCCCCCCCCCCCCCCGCCCCCGCCCCTGCACTGATCCTATGTCTCCACCTGGCCTGACCCATCTTTGTATCTGTGCTTTGTTACCTGAGGCTGGTTTCCGGGACTTGTTTTTAAGTAAGTCCCCTGGGAGAAGGGGAGCAGGGACAGTTTAAGGGTTAAACAACAAAGTTATTGTTTAACCTCAATGGAAGCTTCTGGCTAAAATATAAATATATAAAATAGGTCCTTATAGCATGTACATGTTTTTTATTCTGTGTTGCCTCAGAATTAGAAAAGGCCAATTTTGGGGGCACCTGGGTGGCTCAGTCAGTTAAGTGTCTGATTCTTGATCTTAGCTCAGGTCTTTTTTTTTTTTTTTTTTAAGATTTTATTTATTTATTTGATAGACAGAGATCACAAGTAGGCAGAGAGGCAGGCAGAGAGAGAGAGAGGGAAGCAGGCTCCCCGCTGAGCAGAGAGCCCGATGCGGGGCTCAATCCCGGGACCCGGAGATCATGACCTGCGCTAAAGGCAGCGGCTTAACCCACTGAGCCACCCAGGGGCCCTGGCTTGGTGAACCATACATGAAAAGCCGGTTCTTGGCAGGGAATCAGACTTCCAGTAGCCTCTTTGGTGAGGTGCCCAAACTGTTCAACCTATGGGATGGCCCTGCCTCCTATCTCACTCTGGTCTGAAGAGTTCTCAAATTAGGGCCTGCTTGTCAGCCCTGATGTTCCTCTGGGGAAGGTGGTAGGAGAGAATGTGGAGATGCCTCGAGCTGGAGAATTATGTCTTACAGAGGTGCTGAGGGAACTTGACTAAGGGTGCCAGCTTGTGGTTAGAGGTGTGGCTAAGGCTAGAAATGAATCAGTGAAGCTCTCCTTTTCCATCTGTATGCTTTCTCAGAGCCTTTTGTTCTTTGTCTCCCTTTCTTTCCCATCTGTCAGTGGCTGAGTGGCCCTCAGAAGAAGAAGCCAAAAAGTCATTACAAAGGGTGTGAGCCTTTTTAGTCTCAGTATCATCAGTCTCCTAATTGCAATGTTTTTGACAGTCAAGGCATTCTTCTGGAAGCTTTAGCCAAGATATCTAGAAGTAAAGTATGAATACATAAGTATTTATAAGTAGGTATTCGTACTTTACAGGAAGTAAGTTATTTTTTTTTCCTGTTTCCGGGCAGAGAAGACCCTACCAGCCAGAACAAATGGGCCAGAAGTTTCGATATGCTAGGAGTCCTCAAGTCTTTTGACTTTCTTAGCTCAACCTGGGGGTAAGGTTCTCAACCCACCAATGTGCTTCTCAACACAACAATGTGTCCCCCAGGTCACATTTGGTAATGGGGGGGGGACACGGTTTGCTACTGGCATCTAGAGGGCAGGATTTTTTTTTTTTTTAAGATTTTATTTGTTTATTTGACAGACAGAGATCACAAGTAGGCAGAGAAGCAGGCAGAGAGCAAGGAGGAAGTAGGCTCCCTGCCGAGCAGGGAGCCTGATGCGGGGCTTGGTCCCAGAACCCTGGGATCACGACCCTAGAGCAGAAGGCAGAGACTTTAACCCATTGAGCCACCCAGGCACCCCTAGAGGGCAGGATATTGCTAAACATCCAGTTATGCACTGGACAGCCCCCCTACCCTCCCAAAAAAGAATTACCCAACTCAAAATACTGATAGCACTGATGTTAGAAATTATGGATAAATGCTTATGTTTATAAGGATTTGGTTTTGAGGGGGTAAAAAAAGATTTGAGCAGTAGTCCTTGAGCATCATATGGCTGGAGGTAGAAGCCCAATTTAATTGTATAAACATAGGCTGCTGGTCTGCTGTTAGTCTAGCTTACCGTTATGCCATGGTGGACTTGGGCACCCTTGGGCACTTCCCCTTTAATGTTCTGGTCTTGACTGTATCTATGCATTCATTCCAGTTCTCCTAAAATTGGGGAGATGGAAGATGGAGGAAGAAAAGAAAAATCAACACTTTGATTATTTTTCTAGTTAGGTATGGGTGGGTGAAAACTGGAGACTAAAATTATTCAATATCTGGGGCACCTGGGTGGCTCAGTGGGTTGAGCCTCTGCCTTCGGCTCAGGTCATGATCTTAGGGTTCTGATATCGAGCCCCGCATCGGGCTCTCTGCTCGGCGGAGAGCCTGCTTCCTCCTCTCTCTCTCTAGCTGCCTGTCTGCCTACTTGTGATCTCTGTCAAATAAATAAAATCTTAAAAAAAAAAATCTTTTTAAAAAAATTAGAAAAATTAATCCCCTATTTCGTTAAGTTTGTTATTTGAGTTTAACTGTTACTTGCAGCTGTGTTCATTTCTTTTTGTTGTTGTTTTTAAAGCCTTTTTTTATTCGACAGGAAGAGACACAGTGAGAGAGGGGAACACAAGCAGGGGGAGTAGGAGAGGGAAGCAGGCTTCCCGCCAAGCAGAGAGCCTGATTCAGGGCATGATGCCTGGCTCTATCCTAGGACCCTGGAATCATGACTTGAGCTGAAGGCAAGACGCTTAACAACTGAGCCATCCAGGCACCCCAGCGTTCAATTCTAAGCAACATCATCACTCTGACCCTTAACCCACCATGCCACTCAGGTACCCCTTAGAGATCATTTATTTATTTATTTATTTAAAAAAAGATTTTTTTTTTTTAAGATTTTATTTATTTATTTGACAGAGAGAGATCACAAGTAGGAAGAGAGGCAGGCAGAGAGAGGGAGGAAACAGGCTCCCTGCCGAGCAGAGAGCCCAATGCAGGGCTCAATCCCAGGACCCTGAGATGAAGGCAGAGGCTTAACCACCACTGAGCCACCCAGGCGCCCTGATCATTTAAAAAAAATAAAAATAAACATGTTCTGAATTATCCGGATGTCCTCATAACTGAGTGCTGCCCTGTGATTCTGATTTCCATGATTGTATTTATTATTACAATTACAAGAAAGCGATTAGCTTTAATGGCATATAGGTTTACCGTTAATGGTTTATAGGCTTAACTTTAATGCTTTATAAATTTACGATAGGCTTTTATTAGGTTAGCAACTCCTAATGTTAAAATGATCGCTGTTACAGGACATTTGTTTTATACTCCTACTGAATTGTCTTATGTGCAGTATCTAGTTAGGTATGAAGAAGGGGCAATGGCTGTTCATGAATCAGTTAACTGTGCTTACCGTAGCAACTCAGTGCGGCAATACAACAATACTTTGTTAAGGGAAGACCAGATGACGTCAAACAACACCTTATGAACAAAGGTTTCATTCTAGTTTAAACAGAGAAAGTGGTGGGAGAATTGAGTCACTATCACAAGGTGTAGGCAATTATAGGTATGCAGAACCCAGGAGGAGTCGCACTGTAGCATTAAGGCCATATTCAGGGAGGGTAGGCTTGTAGGAATCTCATCGTGTATATTTTTTTCTTTTTTTCCATCTTATATGTTTCAATTTGCAGCAGTTAGCAGCAATTAACAAGGAAAACATTTTCATGAAACTGTTTTTGGTGGGGTTTTTTTTGTTGTTGTTGTTTTTTAATTTGAGAGAGAGAGAATAAGAGAGAGAGGAAAGGTCAGAGGGAGAAGTAAGCTCCCCACTGAGCAGGCAGCCTGATTGGGGACTTACTCCCAGGACTCCAGGATCACGATCTGAGCCAAAGGCAGTAGTTAACCAAATGAGCTACCCAGGTCCCCTCATGAAACAGTATTTTAAATTATTTCTGGGTGACTGGGTGGCTCAGTAGTAGATTAGGCTTCTGCCTTCAGCTCTGGTTATGATCCTAGGGTCTTGGTATCAAGTCCCAAATAGGGCTCCTTGCTCAGCAGGGAGCTTGCTCTACCTCTGCCTGCTTCTCCCTCTGCCCCTGCGCTCTCTCTGACAAATAAATAAATAAAATACTTTTTTTATAAGACTGTGTTTATTTGACACAGAGAGATCGCAGGTAGACAGAGAGGCAGGCAGAGAGAGGGAAGCAGACTCCCCACTGGGCAGAAAGCCCAATGTGGGGCTTGATCCCAGGATCCTGGGATCACGACCTGAGCTGAAGACAGAGGCTGAATCCACTGAGCCACCCAGGCGCCCCAGTAAAATCTTAAAAAAAATAAATTTTCTTTTTAAATAAATTATTTTCAATATTGCATCATGGGGCAATATTGAAATATTAAATATTAGTCTGAATAAAAAGAGTAAAATAAAATTAATGAAAGTTAAATAATTTGATAAATCAGCCCTAAGGTTGGAGTTCCTCAAGAATATTTTTTCTTTCACAAGGAACTTCATGTTATTAATTGTTTGAGAATACTACTTTAACACAACAGGTGGAGGGAGCTAGATCTGAAAAACTGTGCTGGGAACCAGTGTTTCATCCAGCAAAGAGCTGTACTTACTTGAACTGCCAGAGAAAAAATTTAAGGGCCTCACTTCTAAGAAATAGAGCAAAGTATGATTCATGCCAGCATTTTTTCAGTAGCTGCCCTGACACCAAGCAATTCTTCCTAACAAAGCCCCACCTAATGCCTTCAGCAAACAGCAACTTAGTAACATACATATATATTTTTTCCTTTAAAGGATTTTAGAGAAAATTTACTAAGTAAATTTCATGAGTGGCAGCTTGTGTGTCTACTATTTGACTTATTTTTTTTTAATAATTTTTTTAAAGATTTTATTTATTTATTTGACAGACAGAGATCACAAGTAGGCAGAGAGGCAGGCAGAGAGAGGAAGAAGCAGGCTCCCCGCTGAGCGAGACCCCCCCCCAACTCGGGGCTCAATCCCAGGACCCCAGGACCATGACCTGAGCTGAAGGCAGACGCCCAGGTGCCCCACAAGATGCTATTCTTTTTGAGTTGCCTTTAATTGCTTTTGTCCTTCTTCCTACTCTAATAGAAATTCTCTGAGGTCCTGGTCTTGGTTACCGTCCTCTACAGGATTTCATTTACTTCCACAGTAATACCCCTGATTTAAGTAATACCCCTGATACTGTGAGTGATGTGAAAAAATATAATTCATTAATTTATTTAACAGATATCTATTGTACCAATGGTGATAAGGAGCATGCTGCTAAGTATTGATGAACAAGTTTCCACATTTCCAGCTTCCTACTGACCATCTCCCCCTTGGAATCCTAAATTCAATATGCCCCAAAGTGGGATTTTTATCATCTCCTCCAAACTGTTTCACTTCATGTCTGTGAGTTGTACCACACTTTGCCTAATTTCCCTGGGACTTATCCTTGACTCCTCTCTCTCTCTCTCTCTCTCTCTCTTTTTTTTTTTTTAAAGATTTTATTTATTTTATTTGACAGAGAGAGAGAGATCACAAGTAGGCAGAGAGGCAGGCAGAGACAGAGGGGGAAGCAGGGTCCCCGCTGAGCAGAGAGCCCGATGCAGGGCTTGATCCCAGGACTCTGAGATCATGACCTGAGCCGAAGGCAGTGGTTTAACCCACTGAGCCACCCAGGCGCCCCCCCCCTCTCTTTTTTTAAGATTTTATTTATTTATTTGACAGAGACACAAGTAGGCAGAGAGGCAGGCAGAGAGAAGAGGGAAGCAGGCTCCCCATTGAGCAGAGAGCCTGATGCAGGGCTCCATCCCAGAATCCTGAGATCACCACCCTAGCTGAAGGCAGAGGCTTTAAGTTTCTTTATTTGATGCCCAGATTTTGAAAATTGCCATTAATCCCTTCTTTCATGGTCACTATGGCCTTCGTTCAGGCTCTCTACCTCTTTTCCCTGGTCATGGCAATAGCTTCCTTATTTATTTCCCTTTCCCACATTTTCTTGGTACCTTAAATCTATTCACTTTGCAACTGCCAGAAAGATCAATAATACAACCCAATAATATGACCCAATATTTAAAACTCTGAATTTCTTGGGTGCCTGCGTGGCTCGGTTGGTTGAGTATCTGTCTTTGGCTTAGGTGATGATTTCAGGGTCCTGGGATTGAACCCTGCATCAGGCTCCCTGCTCAGCAGAGAGCCTACTTCTTCCTCTCCTTCCCGCTCATGCTTATGCATCTCACTTGTGCTCTCTGTCACTATCTTTGTCTCTCTCTCTTTCAAACAAATAAATAAAATCTTAAAAAAAAACCCTCTGAATTTCTTTCTATACTTATATTTTAAATTTACCTGCTGGATAAAAGTTGAACTCCTTAGCCTGGCTTATGGGATACATCATAACTAATCCGTGTTTTTTGTCTCTATATTCTAGTCTTTGGAATTTACATTATACTACAAGTGAACTTTTTGTACTACCCCAACTACATTATGTTGTCTCCTACTGCTTTTGCTGTTTTCTCTGCTTGAACTCATCTTTCACTGTTCTTTTTTTTTTTTTAAGATTTTATTTATTTATTTGACAGACAAAGATCACAGGTACGTAGAGAGGCAGGCAGAGAGAGAGGAGGAGGCAGGCTTCCTGCTGAGCAGAGAGCCCCATGTGGGGCTCATCCCAAGACCCTGGGATCATGACCTGAGCCGAAGGCAGAGGCTTTAACCCACTGAGCCACCCAAGTGCCCCTCACTCTTCTTCTTTACTCTTTAGTGATCCTTCAAAGTACCTGAATAGATGGTGCCTTATTCATCTTTATGTGTCTAGCAAAGTACAGATCTCCTGTAACTAGAACAATAAACATGTGACCAAACCTCTATGCTGCTGATTCTCCAATCTGTGTCTCTAGGAGTGATCTCTGGACACCAATAACCTGGATGTCTAACGAGCATTTCAGTGCTGTTTACCAAACTGCTTACCTTCTCCGTTAAGAAAGGAATCAGTAAGTAATAGTGTGAACTCATGACATACAGACCATCCAGACCACAGTATTGCACAACTCCAATAAGTACCGTTTACATTTTATAGTCTATATAAATGTCACATTGGCATATTGTACTACATGATGATGCTGCTGTGAGGATGGCCTCTGGCCCAACACCTATTAGCTCTGATTTTTGACAATTACATTCTTTGGTACTTCAGCTATAAAACTGTATTCAATAAATGTTTGTCATTATTTTTAAACCTCAAGCCTACTTCTCCTCCAGTGTTTTCTAGGTCTCTGGTGACAGACATTACTCCTTTGTTACCAAGATAAGAAACCAAAGAATCGGGGCGCCTGGGTGGGTCAATCGTTAAGCGTCTGCCACCTTTGGTTCAGATCATGATCCTAGGGGTTCTGAGATTGAGCCTCTCATTGGGCTCCCTGCTTGGCAGGAAGCCTGCTTCTCCCTCTCCCACTCCCTCCGTTTGTATTCCCTCTCTTGCTGTCTCTCTCTGTCAAATAAAATCTTACAAAAAAGAAAGAAAGAAAGAAAGAAACCAAGGAATCAGATTGAACTTCCTCTTTTTTCTCGCCTTAAATCCATTACTAAGGCCTGTAGAGATATTTTTTCTTTCCTTCTTGCCATCTTGCTAATGTCACATTACAGTTCTGAGACTTCTCTTATCTGGACCATTGCATTAGCCTCCCAATCAGTCTCTACTTGCCTCCCAGTCATTATTTTACCTATCCCATAGTTGCTAGAATCGTTTTCCTAAATCGTTTTCCTAAAACACCCAGACCGGGGTGCCTGGGTGGCTTAGTTGGTTAAACATCTGCTTTCGGCTCAGGTCATGATCCCTAGGTCCTGGGATCGAGCCCATGTCATGCTCAGTGGGGAGCCTTCTTGTCCTTCTCCCTCTGTCCCTCTTCACGCTTGTTCTTTCTCTCTCTCTCAAATAAATAATAAAATCTTAAAAAAACAAAACAAAACAAAACAAAACAAACCCACGGGCGCCTGGGTGATTCAGTGGGTTAAAGCCTCTGCCTTTGGCTCAGGTCATGATCCTAGGGGTCCTGGGATTGAGCCCCACATTGGGCTCTCTGCTCAGCAGGGAGCCTGCTTCCTCCTCTCTCTCTCTGCCTCCCTTTCTACCTGCTTGTGATCTCTGTCTGTCAAATAAATAAATAAAATATTAAAAAAAAAAAAAGCCTTTGTCTTCGGCTCACGTCATGATCCCCAGGGTCCTGGGATGGAGCCCCAAGTCGGGCTCTCTGCTCGGCGGGGAGCCTGCTTCCCTTCTCTCTCTCTCTGCCTGCCTCTCTACCTACTTGTCATCTCTGTCTGTCAAATAAATAAATAATCTTAAAAAAAAATAGTTCAAATAAGTTAACTTCACCTCTCAAAAATCCTAAGTACATTCCAAAATTAATTAAGCATGCTTCCTAGGCCAGTTACTGTGCTAGGTTCTGGTACTCTACAGATAAGCAGAACAGGTAAAATCCTTTCCAGACTACTGCTAAACAAGGAAGGACAGGAGCTTGTGGGTGGCTCAGTTGTCAAGTAGCTGCCTTAGGTTCAGGTCATGATCCCTGGGTCCCTTTGCATCAGGCTCCCTGCTGGGCTGGAAGTCTGCTTTTCCCTCTTTCACTCTGCTGCTTGTGTTCCCTCTCTTGCTGTGTCTCTTTGTCAAATAAATAAATAAAATCTTCAAACAAACAAACAAACAAACAAGGAAGGACAAATATATGTTTAAACCTAGACACATAGGTAGATACTAGTTCCTATAGAAGGATAAAAAAGAAAGATCCCTTGCTCCCATTTCCAAGTCTTTGGTGTTCTCTGAGGAAAGAGATTCCACAATCACTTACTTAGACCACAAGTGTGCAATAGATTTCTTATCTTTTCAGAACTCTGTCCTGGTATTTCAGTTTTTTATTTCCTTGGGCCAGGAGAACTCTCTTGGTTTTTGAATGAGAAAATAAGCCCAAGTGCCCCAGGGGACTGGCACATGGTAATTTTTTTGTGGCTGAAATAGGGCTATGTGTCATTGGTTTCACCTGCCCATAGCAATAACCATCCACTATTAAGCTCTGAACTTCTACATTTCCCCTGCTGCCTCTAGAAGGAAATGAATAATGGCCAAATACTTGTTCAGCTCAGGCAGAGAAGGAAAACAAAACAAAACAAAAAAAATGACTTATATTGCTAGATAGGATGATAAATGCCAAAAAATTTTGAGATGCTCAGCCATCATGACACAGCATGTTCTCATTTATTTATTTTTATTTTTTATTTTTTTTTTTAAAGATTTTATTTATTTATTTGACAGACAGAGATCACAAGTAGGCAGAGAGGCAGGCAGAGAGACAGAGAGATAGAGGGAAGCAGGCTCCCTGCTGAGCAGAGAGCCCGATGTGGGACTCGATCCCAGGACCCTGAGAACATGACCTGAGCCGAAGGCAGCAGCTTAACCCACTGAGCCACCCTGGCGCCCCTATTTTTATTTTTTTTTAAAGATTTTATTTATTTATTTGACAGGGGGAGAGACCATAAGAGAGGGAACACAAGCAGGGGGAGTAGGAGAGGGAGAAGCAGACTTCTTGCTCTGCAGAGAGCCCAGTGCCAGGTGGATCCCAGGACTCTGGGATCATAACCTGAGCCAGAGGCAGAGGCTTTAACCCACTGAGCCACCCAGGTGCCCCCATACTCCTATTTTGTATCAGGTGCTTTGTTGTGTCTTGGGGACACAGAGATGGGTGTAACCCAAACCTTACTTTCCAGAAAGTCAGTCTAGCAAGAAGAGGTAGGCATATAAACATGTAGAATAGCTTAAGACCTATTTTGTAGAGCTTCTGGCAATATAGGATATTTAGGGGCACAAATTCTGGGATGAGCAAAAGCCAGAATAGCTTCAGAGGAATTCTGGGGATGAACCATGGTCAGGAACAGTTTCAGAGGAAGTAATGTTTCAGCTGAGTCTTCAAAGACATTTTCTCTAGGCCAACTAGGAGGGATCAGATTCTTCATATTTGAACAAAAGCCTGAAGTCTTGAAACAGCAGCGCATTGTTCTCTGTGTTAAAATCAACCTAGGAGCAAGAAAAGTTAACTTTTCTAACGTATAATAAGAACTCAGAATTGTGCTAAGTAATCAACAAAGATGATCCTGAAGAATTAACAGTATTCCCATTTTACAGGTGAGAAGAGTGAAAAGCTCTTGCCTGAAGGCCACACATACAATGACATTGAGTTTTAACTCAGGAAACTCACTACAGAGCCCCAATTTTTTAAACCACAAACCAGAAGAGTGAAACGAACAGATTTCAGAAATATGCCCTCCCCCCCACCCCAGCAGCTTTGGAAATAGTGGGGTGGGAGAAGGAAAGCTGCAATCCTGTAAATCAGAATAATGAGGGAGGTTGTCTAAGTACTGAGACAGCACTCGGGTAGAGGCTGCGGGGATCTGGGTGGTGTATTTGAGAAATGCTTGGATAGTTTCAGTGTTTGTGGTGTGGATTAGACGTGATCCTCTGTGGAGCAACAGGACCATTACCCTGGTCTGGCCCTTGAGGGGAGGACAAACGGGGCCTCCCACAGACATTGCTAGATTAACCGAGGCGGTTGGTTTTGGAGATGGACGCCCTGGGCCCTCTGACCCCAACTGTTGGCACCATGCAGGGGTATCCACGTCTTCCGTGCCTGAGCCCGCCCACAGGGAGGGAAAGTGCTGAGTCACTCTGGCGGGGCGCGATGGCTCGGGGCGGGGCTCGGACCAGAACCCCCTCCTCTCTCCTCCTCTTGCACCCCCGGCCCTCTCTGACTCTCGCGAGAGCCCTACAGGCTATAAAGGCAGCGCCCCGCGCACGTCTCACGCGTCTTCTTCCTGCCTTGTCTTCGGAGCTTTTGTTCGTAGAGCGGGTGAGAAAGTTTTATTTTACGGCTGTCGTTGTATTTTTCTTTCTCATTGTTCTGGGTTCCCACCCTACCACCCTGCTCCCCTTGGGTGCTGGGGACGGGGGAGGTGGCTGGGTGAGGTCTGACGCTCGAGAGTGGTTTGGCGGTACGCTCACCCTCCTGGCGGCCTCCCTTACGGACGCGGGGACCAATTTAAACCCTAACGTCGGCTCGAGTTTTCCTCCTCCCCCGGCAACCCGAGCACAGGGCGCTCACTTATTGGTTTGGCGTGGCGGCCGGGCAGACTTGGGGTAGTGGTGGGCTCTCCCTAGTTAATTTTCCGGGCCGGTTCGGGAAGCTTCTAGAATGGACTTGGAAACTGACCTGAGGCTACCCGCCCGACGTGTGGTAGAGGTGAAGGCTGTTGCTGGTCCGGACCTTTGGCTAGATGACGAGTTTCAAATGCTGTGCCCTTTTCTGGCTTTATTTTTTTGTGTGTGTTTGCGGAGTAGGGATTGTGGTGATTCCAAATCCGTCTGTGAAGACTGCGGTTTTGTTTTTTTTTTTTTTTTCCTTTTGTACTTTACGAAGTGTTGAGGTGGGGTCGATAATGGGAGCGGCGGGAGGGAACCTGAAGTCGGTTTTGGGGGTGTGTAGCTTTAGCCATGAAAGTTACGGGCTGGTCCACCGAGGCCCACACCGGCTTGAGGTCCAACGGCTTTTATCCCGCTGAGTCGGACTTCAATGGACGTGGGGACCACCTGGATTAAAAGGTGGTTTATGTTACGGTCACACTTTATACATTTGGTCCCCAAATTGCAGCATGATGTACTAGTGTTTTTGGTCTGTTAAAAGGTGTTAAGCAGTAGAAAGTTCTGTAATAATCGATGATTACGACGATTTTTTTGGTTGTAGTATTATGTACCAAAGAAAACCGGAACATGGAAGACTAGCTTCTTGGGTCTTAAAACTGATGGATTAGTGGTTTAGATCTTAACTCCTTGTCTTTATGTTGACCTGAGTGAATCCAGCGTAGCATTGCTTTTTTAGCAGTACGTATTTTAGTTTTTCTTACCCCCCTTACCGTAAGGATTTTTTTGTTGTTTTTTTTTTTTTTTTTTTTTTTTAAAGATTCTATTTATTTATCAGAGAGAGAGAGGGGGAGAGAGCAAGCACAGGCAGACAGAATGGCAAGCAGAGGCAGAGGGAGAAGCAGGCTCCCTGCTGAGCAAGGAGCCCGATGTGGGACTCGATCCCAGGGCGCTGGGATCATGACCTGAGCTGAAGGCAGCTGCTCAACCAACTGAGCCACCCAGGCGTCCCTTTTTTGTTGTTTTTAAGTAATCTCTCAACCCAACCTGGGGCTGGAACCCATAACCCTGAGATCAAAGTCACATGTTCCACCAGCTGAGCCGGCCAGGCTCCCCAGCAATAAATAGGCTTCTTGTTCTATTTACTGTTGATCCAGAATCCTGGCAGAAACCCGTTTTGAAAGTACTGCTAGAGCTTAAACACAACTGCTAAGATTTTGTAATTGAGCAGATGCCAGAATCCTGGTTTTGTGTCTTGAAAAGTTGGATGGGCTTTAGGGTGGTTTTGGTTTCTGGCAGATGGACCTGGAGAAAGGTGAAGGGTGTTTCCTGAATTATGAAGGCAGATGAAGGTGCACTCTAGGGAAAGGGCAACATGGCATGGCAACTTTAGAAATCAGACGTTCTTTTCGTGGCAATATTTGTTTGGGCTCAGCTCAAGTTTGAGGCTGAATCTTACTCTGTGCTGCTTTCTGTGTAATGAAAATAAAGGAAAATGCTTTTTCACATTTGATAGTAAAGAAAGTAATAGAGGTTACTTATGTTTTAAAAAATTGCTGCTTTTCAGTGAAAACAAAAGCTAATATTCAGAAATACATTTTTTATTTTGAGATTGTGACCCTGAGAATGAAGGGGAAAAGGAGAGGAATATGGGAGTGGAAGAGAGAATCACAACTGTAATCTCAGACCTAAGATTACGAACCCAGCCCAAATCAAAACTCAGGGATGCTGGGGCTGCTGGGTGGCTCAGTGGATTAAGCCTCTGACTGCTGCTCAGGTCATGGTCTCAGGATCTTGGTATCCTGTCTCAGGGTCCTGGGATTGCTCAGCAGGGAGCCTACTTGCCCTGCACCTCTGCCTACTTGGCTATCTCTGTTGAATAAATAAAATCTTAAAAAAAGTCAAGGGTGCTGACAAGCCTGAGCCACCCACATGCTCCTTTAGTGTCTGATCTTTGTTTCAGAAGTTGGAAAGCTCAGTTTATGCCTCATACCCATATAAAAATTAATGTGTATACTAAGGTAACTGGACAAATCTTTTTCTATCATTCCACAGCTAAGTCTCTAAGTTGAAGAAGGGTGTTACCTAGAAGAATAAGTAAGGCTTGTTTCCAATTCACTTCCACTTTCATATTTTCTAGCCAATAGCAAGATGTCTTCAGGAAATGCCAAAATTGGGCATCCTGCCCCCAACTTCAAAGCCACGGCTGTTATGCCAGATGGCCAGTTCAAAGACCTCAGCCTATCTGACTACAAAGGTAAGAGTAATAACCGTAGGTTAGTAAAAATGGAATTTTTACAATCTAGGATGGCTCATTAGATTCTGTATCTCAGTTAGACTTGATTGTAAAATGATTTATATATCCTACGTAGGTCACAGTCTTAGGGTAGGAGCCTGTGCCTTCCTGATGAAGTAGTGATTACCAACTGTGGTCACTGATAGATACTCTAGAGTCAGACTGCTTATGGAAAAAGCCCATACTTCATTATGCCTGGACATACAATCTTAATTTATTTCTTAGAACTTCTCAATTATATTACTGTTCTGGGGTATTCTTGTTGTGTCATTGAAAGCTCAAGCCTTTGGAGCATAAAGTGTTCAAGTTTATGAAACCTCTATGTCTGAGCTGCTGTATCATTAGGCAGAGGCTTAGGCACATTCCCTTGACACTTAGCCCCAGGAGAAGAGTTGATGTTGCATTTGGGACAGTTCTCTTTCCTGTTAAAGTTTAATGCAGACACTTGGTCAGTTCTGATGGAGGTATTCCTTTGTTTTTGCAGTCCTGGAACAGCAGGGGTATTTTGGGGTAGTTGGTATATGGAGATTCCTTGAAATGCAAACCTGAATCTCGGGTGTAAAGTATACCTTTTTTACTGGTGTAGTAATTAGTTCCTGGACTCAGCTTTTGGGTAGAACATGTGACTAAGGTTTCCTAACACATCACACTTGTTTGGAATGAGAAGCAGTTAAGAGGGGCCCTATGGAGGGAAGCTAATGGCAAACAAGGTAGCACCACAGGGAGGTGACCCTGGCCCAAGGGTAAAGGCACGAGGTTTAGAAGGAGCTGTTCTTTGTCCTCTAGGGCTTGACCTGCTGAGGCTTCATGGTGCTTGTTAGGTAAAGCCCTGGAGAGGTTTAGATGAGTGAGTTGCTAGTGATTCTGGTTTTCAGAGTAAATGTCAAAAGGAGCAGCTTATTCTGACTTGCTGCCTGGAAACCAGTGAATATTTGGAACTCCTTCAAAATACTCAGCCTATTAGTTGTGGTGAGTGGCTGCTTGGCTGGTTGAAGATCTACTTCCACTGGTAATCTGAGTAACTTCAGCAAAATTTAAACTAGAGATCCTTTTATACCTTACTAGGACTTTGGGAACTTTGCCTCAAGAAATTTTTCTTTTCCAGTTAGGCTTGTTAGGAACAGGTTTATGGTGATTTATTTATTTATTTATTAAAAGATTTTATTTATTTTTATGACAGAGACAGATCACAAGTAGGCAGAGAGGCAGGCAGAGAGAGAGGGAAGCAGGCTCCCCGTTGAGGAGAGAGCCCGATGTGGGACTCAATCCCAGGACCCTGAGATCATGACCCAAGCCGAAGGCAGCGGCTTAACCCACTGAGCCATCCAGGTGCCCCGGTTTATGGTGATTTAGATGATGACTTAAACCTTGTGTCCACAGTTCCTGTGGTTCATTGTGGAAGAAGTGCTAAAAGCCCCGGTTTCTTCTTTTTTGGTCTGAATGACTTGCAGCACAGACTTAAAGCAATTGAGCTCTTTCTGATTACTAGTAGGTAATCTCATCCTAGGTTTTGGCTTTCCTTTATTGGAGAACTTGGTGTTTACTAATTTTAACTATCTAGAGATAAAAATCATACTGAACAGTGTTCATCTTACAATTGACAGCTAATGGGGAGGCAGGAAAATAAAGCTTAAAACATGCAGGTTTTCCTACCACAAGAAGTTCCAGAATTAGCTGCTAGGAAACCTTTGAGTTGCGTCTAGGCATTTGGCAGTTTGCCTACCATCGACTGCCTTCGGCTCAGGTCATGATCCTGGAGTCCTGGGATCGAGTCCCGCATTGGGCTCCCGGCTCCACGGGGAGTCTGCTTCTCTCTCTGAACTTCTCCTCGCTCGTGCTCTCTCTCACTGTCTCTCAAATAAATAAATAAAATAAAAAAAGATTTTATTTATTTGAAAAAGAGAGGGAGATAGAGCAAAAATAGGAGGAGAGGGAGAGAGACTCTCCACTGAGGAGGGAGCCCGATTTGGGATAGATTCAGGACCTTGGGATCATGATCTGAGCCGAAGGCAGAAACTTAACTTACTGAGTCCAACCCAGGCAACCGTGGTCTTGAGTTTTGTTTTTGTGTTTTTTTTAAGATCTTAAGTTTTTAATTTTTAAAAAATATTTTATTATTTGACAGAGATTACAAGTAGACGGAATAGCAAGCAGAGAGAAGGGGGGAAGCAGGCTCCCCGCTGAGCAGCGGGCCGGATCCCAGGACCCCGAGACCATGACCTGACCTGAAGGCAGAGGCCCAACCCACTGAGCTACTTACGCGCCCCTTAACTTTTTAACTTCTTATTATTTATTTATTTATTTATTTATTTTTAAATTTTATTTATTTATCAGAGGGGGGGGGTAGAGAGCGAGCACAGGCAGACAGAATGGCAGGCAGAGGCAGAGGGAGAAGCAGGCTCCCCGCTGAGCAAGGAGCCCGATGTGGGACTCGATCCCAGGACGCCGGGATCATGACCCGAGCCGAAGGCAGCTGCTTAACCAACTGAGCCACCCAGGCGTCCCTATTTATTTATTTTTTAAAAAGATTTTATTTGTAGGGGTGCCTGGGTGGCTCAGTGGGTTAAAGCCTCTGCCTTCGACTCAGGTCATGATCCCAGGGTCCTGGGATTGAGCCCCACATCGGGCTCTCTGTTTCGCAGGGAGCCTGCTTCCTCCCCTCTCTGCCTGCCTCTCTGCCTACCTGTGATCTCTGTCTGTCAAATAAATAAGTAAAATCTTAAAAAAAAAAAAAAAAAGATTTTATTTGTGTATTTGACATCACAAGTAGAGAAGGGGGGAAGCAAGCTCCCTGCTGAGCAGAGAGCCCGATGTGGGGCTGGATCCCAGGACCCTAAGATCATGACCTGAGCCAAAGGCCGAGGCTTAACCCATTGAGCCACCCGGGCGCCCCAAAAGATTGATTTAAGAGCAAGAGTATGCTTGCCTGTGAGAGGGAGGGAGGAGGGGAAGAATCTCTGGACCCTCTTCTCTGGGATGAGTCCACCTTGAAATCATGACCTGAAGTCCAGGAGTTGGGTGCTCAACACATTGAGCCATCAGGGTGCTTCAAGATTTTCAGTAATTTTTTTTTTTTTTTTAAAGATTTCATTTATTTGGGGCACCTGGGTGGCTCATTGGGTTAAGCCGCTGCCTTCCGCTCAGGTCATGATCTCGGGGTCCTAGGATCGAGTCCCACATCCAGCTCTCTGCTCTGCGGGGAGCCTGCTTCCTCCTCTCCCTCTCTCTGCCTGCCTGTCTGCCTGCTTGTGGTCTCTCTCTGTCAAATAAATAAATAAAATCTTAAAAAAAAGAAAAAAAAGATTTCATTTATTTGACAGATCACAAGTAGGCAGAGAGGCAGGCAGAGAAGGGGAAGCAGGCTCCTTGCTGAGCAGAGAGCCTGATGTGTGGGACTCGACCCCAGGACTCTGAGATCATGACTTGAGTGGAAGGCAGAGGCTTTTACTTACTGAGCCACCCAGGTGCTCCAAGATTTTAAGTAATTTCTAAACCTACCATGGGTCTTAAGCTCAGAACTCCAAGATAAAGAATTATCAGGGGCATATTGGTTAAGCATGACTTTTGATTTCAGATCAGGTTGTGATTACAGGATTGTGAGATGGAGCCCCATGTTGAGCTTTGTGCTGGGTGTGGAGTCTGGTTAAGATACTGTCTCCCGGGGCGCCTGGGTGGCTCAGTTGGTTGGACCACTGCCTTAGGCTCAGGTCATGATCCTGGAGTCCCGGGATCGAGTCCCGCATCGGGCTCCCGGCTCTTTGGGAATTCTGCTTCTCCCTCTGACCTTCTCCTCGCTCATGTTCTTTCTCACTCTCTCTCAAATAAATAAATAAAATCTTTAAAAAAAAAAAAAAAAAGATACTGTCTCCCTTTCCCTCTACTTCCCACTCCCTCCCCCACAGAGCCATGTACTCCCACCTGGTACCCCTTTGTTTTTTTTTCTATGTAAAGCAAGGAAGTCTGTTTCAAAGGCAAACTTGTGGTTCTTTCCTTCCCCCTAGGAAAATATGTTGTGTTCTTCTTTTACCCTCTTGACTTCACCTTTGTGTGTCCCACGGAGATCATTGCTTTCAGTGACAGGGCAGAAGAATTTAAGAAACTCAACTGTCAAGTGATTGGTGCTTCTGTGGATTCTCATTTCTGTCACCTGGCATGGTAAATTTCTTGGTCGATTTTGCCTGTAAACTTTGAAGTAAGTAGCAGCTGGAAGTGGGGGGTTTTTGACAGTAGACTTGCTGAAGTATTGTCTTCTGGCTTCTGATGGAAGAGATTGCAAAGGCTCTGACTTCCTCTTTTTGCTCTCTTACTACCTGGCTGCGAGGAGCAGCAGCTTGGGTTGCATTTGAGTGTACTCTGGTGACCTTAACTATCTTTAGGAACTCAATTTCCTCAGGAAAAGTTTGGTCTTTGGGGGGGAAGTAAGATTAGGAATGCTAAAAGAGGGAGGGAATAGGTAACAAACTATACAAGAGTTTGAGTGAATGTGATTGTATATGTGCTTTTTGCTTTAGGATCAACACACCCAAGAAACAAGGAGGACTGGGACCCATGAACATTCCCTTGGTATCAGACCCCAAGCGTACCATTGCTCAGGACTATGGAGTCTTAAAGGCTGATGAAGGCATCTCGTTCAGGTATATGCCTGCCAGGGGCTGACATTTCATCAAAACTACCTGATTGACTTGAGGGACATTTGGAGAAAGGTAGGGCCCTGATCTGTAGACTCTGCTCCTTTCATTGTTGTGTGTGTGGTTTGTTTTCTTTCTTTTTTTTTTTTTTAATAAGATTTTTATTTGTTTGACAGGGATAGAGCCAGAGAGTACAAAGTGGGGGGGGGGGAATGGGAGAGGGAGAGGCAGGCTCCCCATGGAGCAGGGAGCCTGATGGGGGTTGATCCCAGGATCCTGGGATTATGACCTGAGCTGAAGGCAGACACTTAATTGACTGAACCACCCAGGCACCCTGTTTGTTTATTTTTTAAATACTTTTTTTATTTTTTAAATTTTTAAAAGATTTTATTTATTCATTTGACAGAGATTACAAGTAGGCAGAGAGGCAGGCAGAGAGAGAAAGGAGGAAGCAGGCTCCCTTCTGAGCAGAGAGCCCAATGTGGGGCTCCATCCCAGGACTCTCTGAGATCATGACCTGAGCTGAAGGCAGAGGCTTTAACCCACTGAGCCACCCAGGCGTCCCTTAAATACTTTTAAAAATTTCTCTCTGTACCTTAGATACCCTGAGATACGAGTTGCACATTTCGCTGACTGAGCTAGTCAGCCACCCCCATCACGATGTATAATAAAACATACAGGATGATGATCTCATTTCATTCATTTTCTTTCCTTTTCTCTCTTCCTCGTCCTCTGCCTCCCTCCCTCTACACCCAGTGTGGGGCTCTAACCCACAACTCCCAAGATCCAAGAGTCCCACCTTCTGACTGAGCCAGCCAGGTACTCCTTGTTTCATTCTTTATGTAGGAAGACAAAGTCAGTGCAAGTCTGGTGGACCAGCACATTTTCATTCCCACTGCATCTTTGTTCTAACAAAGTAGTTTCTAAACCTGTACTGCATGTCCCTCAAACCTTTAATCTTTTCTTCCCAGGGGCCTCTTTATCATTGATGATAAAGGCATCCTTAGGCAGATCACTGTAAATGACCTACCTGTTGGCCGCTCTGTGGATGAGACTCTGCGACTGGTTCAGGCCTTCCAGTTTACCGACAAGCATGGGGAAGGTAAGCCAATCTACCTGGTGACTTTGACAACAGACAACAGAATTGTGGTAGAATAGGAAAGATGGCAGGACAATGTCTACGAAATGAAAGCATGTCTATAAAGAAACTGTAGTGGGTTGTAGGGTGAGGTAAAATGGAAAACCCCGGGGAGGGAACTATATAAAGGCTGTTTGTTCCAGCTGTATTGTCCCTGCTTCTGCCCTGCTCATTTAGATTCACTGCTGCAGCTTTTAACTTACTAAAGGAGTGTAGGAGGATACTCCTAGATGTGTATAAAGGAAAACAAAAGATGGGAGAATTTCATAGATCGGGCATGCCATTCTTGACTAGTGTTTATTGGGAGAAGAGCTTTAATCCCTGTGATCCATATTCATTTTATTAGTTTTTTACTTAAGATTTATTTGAGAGAGAGAGAGACCACGTGAATGGGTAGGTGAGGGAGAAGCAGGCAGGTTCCCTCCCAAGCTGGGAGCCAGACGACTTGGGGCATGATTGAGCAGGGTGCTGGGACCATGACAGCAGCTAGGCAATGGATGGAGCCACCCAGGTGCCAGTAGGTTTTAAATTATTTTTTTAAGATTTTATTTATTTTTTAAACTTTTTTTTTAATTAAATTTTTTTTTTTAAAGATTTTATTTATTTATTTGACAGATCACAAGTAGGCAGAGAAGCAGGCAGAGAGAGAGAGAGGAGGAAGCAGGCTCCCCGCTGAGCAGAGAGCCCGATGTGGGACTCGATCCCAGGACCCCGAGATCATGACCTGAGCCGAAGGCAGCGGCTTAACCCACTGAGCCACTCAGGCACCCTTAATTAATTTGATAGAGATCAGAAGTAGGCAGAGAGGGAAGCAGACTACTTGCTGAGCAAAGAGCCTGATGGGGCTCTATCCCAGGACCCTGAGATCATGATTCAAGCCAAAGGTAGAGGCCTAACCGACTGAGCCATCCAGGTGCCCCTTTTATTTATTTATTTGACAGGAACGTAAGCAGGGGAATAGAAGAGGGAGAGAAGCAGGCTTCTTTCTGAGCAGGGAGCCTGATGTGGGGCTCAAGCCCAGGACCCCAGGATCATGACCTGAGCTGAAGGCAGCCATTTAATGTCTGAACCACCCAGCCCCCCCACCTCCCTTAAGATAATCTATGGCTAGTTTTGAATTTTGGAAAATAAAAGGACTAAGATAACTTGCCGAAAGACTAGACAGATAAAGCTGTAATGCATTTATATATTTAAAAAAAATCTTTTTTAAGGATTGATTTATTTGAGACAAAGAGCATGTGAAGGAGGGAGGGAGGGGTAAAGAGAGAGAAAAGCATGCTGAGCAGGGAGCCCCTGAGGTCATGACCTGAGCTCAAGGCAAAAGCTAAACCAATGGAGCCAGCCAGGCCCACCCGTTTTTAATATATATATATTTTTTTTTTCCCCCTAAAGATTTCATTTATTTATTTGACAGATATCAAATAGGCAGAGAGACAGAGAGAGAGAGGAGAAGCAGGCTCCCCGCTGAGCAGAGAGCCCCATGCGGGACTCGATCCCAGGCCCCTGGGACCATGTCCCTAGCCGAAGGCAGAGGCTTAACCCACTGAGCCACCCAGGCGCCCCCCCCTTTTTTAATAATATATTTGTCAGAGCAGAAGCACGGAGAGCTGCAGGCAGAGCAGGCAGATGGGAGAAGCAGGCTCCCTGCTGAGCAAGGAGCCAGATGGGGGGGACTCAATCCCAGGACCCTGAGATCATGACCTGAGCCGATGGCAGACGCTTAACAGACTGAGCCACTCAGGCGTTCCTGTTCTTCTCTTCTTAAATTACACTGTATTGTAGTGTGGTCCTTAAAATCTGGAAATAACCAAATTATGTAAGTTTATGTAAAAAAAAAAAATTTTTTTTAAGATTTTATTTATTTGGCAAGTGATCACAAGTAGCAGAGAGGTGGAGAAGAGGGAGGGGGGGAAGCAGGCTCCCTGCTGAGCAGAGAGTCCGATGTGGGGCTCGATCCCAGGATGCTGGGATCATGACCGGAGCCAAAGGAAGCAGACCCTTAACAACTGAGCCACCCAGGTGCTCCATGTAAGTTTTTTTTTTTTTTTAAAGGCAGTTATTATTTTATTATTATTATTATTTTTAGAGATTTTATTTATTTATTTGGGGGGGAGAGAGTGCATGAGAGGAGATAGGTCAGAGAGAAGCGGACTCCCTCCCCAGCAGGGAGCCTGATGATGGGACTCTATCCCCAGACTGCGGAATCACGACCTGAGCCAAAGGCAGTCCCTTAACCAACTGAGCCACCCAGGTGCCCCCATGTAAAATTTTTTTGAGAAGTTAGGGCTAGGATGTTTGGAGATGAAATATCTAGGTTCTCCTTTAGGTGTTTGAGGATAAAAGATCATGTTTCTTTTATAAATTTGTTCTTCTAAAATGTACACATTACTAAGCAGTTTGAACTTGAGAGTTTTTTATCTAGCGTTTGAGTGTAGGCCACCTTTTTCTTATTCTGGAGCACTAGTATTTTCCTCATATTTTCATTGTTTTGTGATAAAATACTGAACTACTTGATCCCAGCTTTTCAGTTAGTAAGGCTGTAACTTTTTGACCCCCTCCCCCCATTGGTATATAGTTGTTGCTGGACTGAGATAACCTTACCCTAAAAGACATAGTTTAAGTTTTTTTTTTTTTTTTTTAAGATTTTATTTATGTATTTGACAGACAGAGATCACAAGTAGGCAGAGAGGCAGGCAGAGAGAGGAGGAAGCAGGCTCTGCTGAGCAGAGAGCCTGATGCGGGCCTCAGTCCCAGGACCCTGAGATCATGACCTGAGCCGAAGACAGAGGCTCAACCCACTGAGCCACCCAGGTGCCCCCTTAGTTTAGTTTTTAAGGACTTAGGTCATGAGGCTGTTAAGTGCTGGGTAAATGGGGGAGTGGAGATCTTGAACCCCATAACCTCCCAAGCTCGATGCAATTGGGGACAAAATAGTTGTGATCAAGTGCTCCTGAGGTAAGATGAAGTATGTAGATGTACTTGGATGAATTTGCCTTACTGCATCTCATTTTCTTTCTCTAGGTGATAAATCGTTCAGACTAGTTTTCTAAGGCCCATGTCCTCTCTCCTATTAGGATACAGAACAAGGAAGTTGTTAAGAGTCTGAATTAGTGGTGTCTGCTTGGGGGACCTGAAAGTGATGGTTTTGCTAGAGTTGGAGGCTAATAGGGATTAGTGAGTGATATCCTTAGGCACCCTTTGTAGAGAGTGTGGGCTTTACCTTAGCGCATTGAAGGAGCAGATGGCTCCTGACACTGCCCCCTGGTGGGGGATGAGATTCAGCACAAAGACAAGGAGTGAGGGAATGGCACAAAGACCTTTCGTAGCACCTGCATGTAGCCTAGACTCGAATCCGCTTTCATAACTCCGAAGCTTGCTTCTTCAGACTCTTGTTTTCTTCAGCTCCCCATCCCACTAGAACAGGCACAGCTTTGTGTGCAGCCTTTATGGTTTATATGAAGTTAATGCTTGAGAGCCTGTGAATACAGGCATACGGAAGTACTTTTTAAAAAAAATTTTACTTACTTGACAGGGAGATAGTACAAGTAGGCAGAGCAGCAGGGAGAGGGAGAAGCAGGCCCTCTGCTGAACATGGAGCCCGATGCGGGCCTCTCCCAGGACCCTGGGATGATCTGAGCCAAAGGCAGACAATTAACTGACTGAGCCACCCAGACACCCCTCTGCATGTATTATTTATTCTACATGCCAATTTTTATTGAGGTATTAACAACTACAGCATCAGTTTTTAGGTGTACAACATAATTTTTTAAAAAATTTTGGTGGGGGGAGCATGAGAAGGGGGAAGGGTCAAGGAGAAGCAGACTCCCATGGAGCCGGGAGCTGGGTACGTACTTGATGTTGGGACTCCAGGATCATGACCTGAGCTGAAGGCTCTTGCTTAACCAACTGAGCCACCCAGGTGCTCCCATAATGATTGTTTCATTTGTGTATTTGTATTTCCTACATTTCCTGTTAACTTTCCAAGTTTTTATTTAGATACCAGATAGAGTAATAATTAGTTTCAGGTGTAGAATTTAGTGATTTCATCACTTAGAAGATACTGGTGGTCTCACAAGTGATCTCCTTAACACCCATCAACCATTTAACACATGCCCGTGCCCCCCCCCCCCCCGTAACCCTGTTTGTTCCATATAATGAAGAGCCTACATTTGATTTCAAAGACGGAAAAGCCAGTACTTAAACATAGAATTAACTCATAGTAAATGTTGAAATTGGGATCCAAATTCATAACCATTTTTTTTTTAGGTAGTGTTGAAAAAAATTGTTTAGGGCTTTCTGTGTTGGAGGTTCTCCTACTGAGGTTACTGTGAGTGATGCCATTTTCTCCTTGGAGAGTCATGGTATTTCAGTTGTATTTGAAAGCTGATTATGTGGGACTCAACTATTTCTTCTGGCCTCCATACTGATTCTGAAAACAAAACAAAACACTGCTGCTGGGTATGAGTGAAACAAGTGTGGGTCTTCTCGGTCTTGTTACTGATAAATGGCACGTAAACTAATTGTATTTTTATTTTTAACTGTTAACTTTTTTAAAATTTTGTTTAAGATCCCTGGTGGAGGGAAAGGGGCAAAGGGAGAGGGATAAGCAGACACCCCACTGAGTAGGGAGCATTTAAAAGCTAGGCTCAATTCCTGAACCCTGGGATCATGACCTGAGCTGGAGGCAGCCACTTAACCAACTGAGCCACCCAGGTGCCCCATGAAGTTTTTTTTTTTTTAAAGGTTTATTTATTTATAAATAAACGGGGGGGGGGAGGTGGGGGTAGAGGTAGGACAGAGGCAGCTAGGATCTCAAGGAGACCACTGCTGGGGGGCCCGTGGCGGGTGTCCCAAGACATGTGAGATCATGACCTGAGCTGAAACCGGGAGTTGGCTGTTCAACAGAGTGAGCCACGCAAGCACCCTTGAGTTAATTTTTTGTAGACGGTGTGAAGTAGGGGTCCACCTTCATTCTTCTGCTTGTGGAAATCCAGCTGGTCCTAGCAACATTTGTTGAAGAGCATTCAAGAGTCGTCCCCCCCCCAATATAAATTTTAAATTTTTTATTAACATAAAACGTATTATTAGCCCCAGGGATACAGGTCTGAATCGCCAGGTTTATACACTTCACAGCACTCAGCCATAGCATATACCCTCCCCAATGTCCATAACCCAACCACCCTTCCCTTACTCCCCCCAGCAACCCTCAGTTGTGAGATTAACACAAGAGTCTCTTGGGGAGTGTGGGGATGGCTAAGTGGGTTAAGGCCTCTGCCTTCGGCTCGGGTCACCTTCTCAGGGTCTTGGAGTCGAGCCCTGCATTGGGCTCTCTGTGCTCAGTGGAGAGCCTGCTTCCTCCTCCCGCGTTCTGCCTGCATCTCTGCCTGCTTGTGATCTCTGTTTGTCAAATAAATAAATTTTAAAAAGAAATCTTTTTTTTTTTTTAAAGATTTTATTTATTTATTTGACAGAGAGAAATTACAAGTACACTGAGAGGCAGGCAGAGAGAGAGAGAGAGAGAGAGAGAAGGAAGCAGGCTCCCTACTGAGCAGAGAGCCTGATGCGGGACTCGATCCCAGGACCCTGAGATCATGACCTGAGCCGAAGGCAGCGGCTTAACCCACTGAGCCACCCAGGCGCCCCTTAAAAAGAAATCTTAAAAAAAAAAAAAAAAGTCTCATGGTTTGTCTCCCTCCCTATCCATGTTGTTTAATTTTTTCTTCTCCAGCCCCTCAAGCCCCCACTTGGCTTCTCAAATTTTTGATATCAGGGGATCATATGATAATTGTCTTTTCTCTGATTGATTCATTTTGTTCAGCATAATAACCCTCTAGTTCAATCCACATGGTTGCAAAAGGCAAGATTTCCTTTCTTTTGATGGCTGCATAGTATTCCATTGTGTGTGTGTATCCACACACCATATCATCTTTATCCATTCATCTGTTGATGGATAGGTTCTTAACATAGTTGGGCTATTGTGGACATTGCTGCTCTAAACATTCAGGTGTACATGCCCCTTTGGATTACCACATTTGTATCTTTAGGGTAAATAGTTCGATTGCTGGGTTGCAGGGTAGCTCTGTTTTCAACTTTTTGAGGAACCTCCGTGCTGTTTTCCAAAGTGGTTGCATCAGCTTGCATTTGCATTGAAGGTTTTTAAAAAACATGTGTGAAGCATACATGAAACTAAATGCCTATGCACCCACTATATATATACTGTTTATTTTTCCTTTAAAAGAGTTTACTTTTCGATGGAGACACGGCAAAAGAGGAGGAACACAAGCAGGAGGAGAGGGAGAAGCAGGCTCAGTCCAAGGATCCTGGGATCATGACCTGAGCCAAAGACGGAGGCTTAACGACTGAGCCACCTAGGCACCCCACTGACAAATCTTACATTGTTTTGTCATGATACTTCAGACAGATTATTTCTAGAACAAGGCATAAAATCGAAGCTGTTACTTGCCTTTTAAATATCAGGTGCTTGGGGTGCCTGGGTGGCTCAGTGGGTTAAAGCCTCTGCCTTGGGCTCAGGTCATGATCCCAGGGTCCTGGGATCGAGCCCTGCATGGGGCTCTTGCTCAGCAGGGAGCCTGCTTCTTCCTCTCTCTGCCTGCCTCTCTGCCTACATGTGATCTCTTGTCAAATAAGTAAATAAAATTAAAAATTATTTCAGGTGCTCTACATGAATAAATTAAGGTTTATTTATTTAACATAGTTGGGCTATGTTAGCCTTAATACTATTAGGGCTGTGGTGAGGATTAAATTACATGTTTATAGTTAGGCTTGCACTGAAAGGCTGGAATGATTTCAGACTGTAGCATAGGCTTCCTGGTTCTGGTATGTTCAGTCTAGCCTCTTAAGGTATCAGATTTGGTATTGAGCCCTTTGTCTCCCATTTGTTCATGGGAGGAAGGTAGAGCTCATGATTGAGCAGGTTATTAACAGTACTTCTCTCTTGCAGTGTGCCCAGCTGGCTGGAAGCCTGGCAGTGATACCATCAAGCCTGATGTCCAGAAGAGCAAAGAGTATTTCTCTAAGCAGAAGTGAGCGCCGGGCCATTTTAGGGCTGGGCTGTAGTGCGTGGCCATGAAAACAAAATCTCTTTTGTACTATTGTTAATGCTTAAAACACAAGACTTTAGACTTTGTGCAGATGTGGGACAGGCCTTTCTTGCAGGGGTTGGGGAGTCCAGCCTGCCTTCTCTGGAGAGAATGGCCTGAACTGTGTTACAGGGCAGGCCAACTGTGATGTACAGTAGAGGGCAACACTTCTGATCTTCTGTTGTTTCTATTAAACTTGAACTGAGACTGTGTTTGATTCTTCATGGGGGGGTGCTACTAACTTGATTTGGAGAGGAATTTATGCTCTGCTTTCCCCTTTTTTAGGAGAAAATGAGGGTGAGAGCTTCAGAATCAAAATTATGGGGGGGGGCAGGAGAAAATGCAGGAAATGGAACTGAACCCAAGTGGTAATAATATTTTCACTATATCTGGGGGAAGAAAGCAAGACCTGCGGGCATGGGGCACCTGGGTGGCTCAGTGGGTTAAAGCCTCTGCCTTCAGCTCAGGTCATGATCCCAGGGTCCTGGGATCGAGCCCCGCATCGGGCTCTCTGCTCAACGGGGAGCCTGCTTCCTTCTCTCTCTCTGCCTATCTATTCATGATCTTTGTTTGTCAAATAAATAAAATCTTAAAAAAACAAAACCCAAACCTGCAGCTACGTTGGTTAAAGCATTGCAATATGTTTTATGGGTTAAAGAATAAATTATAGGCTTTAGGAAGTGAGGCCTCAATAAGATTTGGGACATTTACTTTCATACTATTGGGAGTGCTGTATGAGAACTGACGCTTGGCCTCTTAATGATAAATGCCTGGTACTGGGTTTATGAAAGATCAGAAGTAGAGGCTTTGAAACTAAAAGGGGGAGGGAAACAGATGCCTAGTGTTCATAGGGTAAAGTTTTCTGTATGAAAAGCAGTGCTGGGATACCTGGGTCGCTCAGGGGTGTGTGTCTCTTGAGACTCTACTCATGGTGCCAGGGTCTTGGGATCAAGTGCCCTGTTGGGCTCCCTGCTAATGCTGCATGCTTGCTTGCTCTCAAAATCTTAAAAACAAAAAATTAAAAAACCCACAGTGCTGAGCATTTAAGTTGCTTTGGATCCTAGCTTTGATTTGAAGGTAGGCCTTTTTTGGCCCTTATTGTCCTGGGGGAGGGAGGGATGTTTGGGGAGAAGGTGGGGGTGCCTTCTGAGCCCTTGCGGCTAAGGGAGAGAACTGAGTCTGTTGTGTATTCTGAACTCTTAACTAGAAACCTGTCAGCTACTTCAGTCCATTCTTTATCCAAGCAAGACCTCTCTAAGCAGCAGTACAGGATTGCCTGGGCATTCAAAGATTAACACTTCAAAGAAAAAAATTTTTAAAAGATTGACTTGACAGAGCCAGAGAGGGAGAAGCAGGCTTCCTGCTCATTTGGGGCTCAATCCCAGGACCCTGGATCCTGACCTGAGCCAAAGGCAGATGCTTAGACTGAGCCACCCAGGCACCCCTTGACACCACTTTTTTTTTTTTTTTTTTTAAAGATTTTATTTGATACAGAAATCACAGGCAGAGCAGTAGGCAGAGGGTGAAGCAGGCTACCCGCTGAGCAGAGAGCCTGACACTGGGCTCGATCCCCAGATCCTGGGATCATGAGCTGAAAGCAGAGGCTTAACGCATTGAGCCACCCAGGCACAACCCCGGCCCCCCCCCTTGAATAAGCCAGACATTGTTTCAGTAGTGCTTTACATGTATTTATTCATTATCTACAAAAAGCCTATGGGGCAGATGCCATTAGTGAATGATAGCCCTCTAGAAAGCCAGTTTTAAGATTGTGGGGGGAGGGTCAGAGTGGGAGAAGCTGTCTCCCTGAGGAGCAGGGAACCAAATATGGGGCTTGATTCCAGGACCCCAGGATTGTGACCTAAGTTGAGGGCAGACATTCAACATACTGAGCCACCCAGGTGCCCCCAAGAGAAATGCTACACAGGAATAATCCATATTCCAAACCAGGTGGGAATTCTGGGTGTTTTAATTTGTTTTGACTAAATTCTGAGCCTTATCTTCATTGAAGATCTCTGTAATTCTTCTATCAAGAATATACTTAAAATTAAACCTTGCCTTGCCGAAAAGCAAAACAAGTCCCAGCAAGTACCACTTATCAGTAGGGATCTGGGGAGGGAGGATGTCAAGGGCCAGGGGATGCTGGTGGTGAGACACGGGAGCTGAGCCAGCCCTGGACTCTGCTGGGATTCTGGGGTTTTTTGGGTCTGAGTACTGTTAAAGGTAGTTCAGCAGGCCTAGAGCTAGGATCCTCTGAGGGCTGGGCCAAGCCCAAGAAGGCTAAACGTTGGGCAGGTGGAGTGGAAAAGTAAGCCTTCTGCTCTTCTGAGTAGCGCTCCTGTGGTGTCACAGCATCCCGGTATGTCCAGTCACGCCAGTGGAAATTAAACCCTTCAAGCAAGGTGATTCGGTCAGCTCTTTTAGGTACACAGTCCAGAGGCTTTGTGGGTTGCAGATCTGGCACCTGTATTCCTGGCAGGAGCACCACTCCTCTGATGGCAAACCAGCCCCCATATCGGGGGTGTATACACACACCTGATATGTGCTGGAAGAGGGTTAAAAAAAAAAGCAAGGTCATGGAGGTTACTAAGTCCAACTACCATCATTGCAGACTAGGCTTGTTCAATTCCACTGATTCCACATTGAACCTCTCTTAGAGCTGGGCTCCCCCATTTCCTCTCCCAGATCACCCTTCTCATGACCTTACTGTGGCCATGAGGAAGGTGCATTCCTTAAACTGAGCCACCTCCCTTAGCTTCCCAGTCTCCCCACTGATCTTCTAATCACTGCTCTAACCCATCCTGTAACCAGATTTTTAAGAACAGCCTAGGTTCTCTGAGCTGATGGGTTCCCAGGTAGGCTCCAGAAAGCATGTGGTGTCTGGCTCCTGACCGACCTGCCATCCAGACACCAATACCTGACATCTTTCTCTGGTACTGTGTCTAAGAAATCCCTTACCCAGGAGAGAAATGTTAAGAGTTGGTATCTTGAGGGGCCTTCACTATTTTCTCCCAGTCCCTACGCATTCATACTTGCCCTCTGACCTGGTCCCCCCAGGGGTCAGCCTCCACATCCTTTCGTTGGTAGTAGTAAGCAGCCCCTGCCACATGAGCTGCAGTCTGGGCCAGAATCTTGGGGCGCCGATTGGGGTGTACCTCATAGTCAGCGATGACTTCGATTTGCAACTCTGGGAGGTTCTGGGATAGAGATGGAAGCTCATTTCAGCATGAAAAGAATCATGACTTTGCCCCAGAAAGCTCTTACTTGTGTTAAGGTCCTGTCCTCAGAAATCATTTGAAGTTAAAGCATGACCTTAAACTTGAGTGGCTGCAGAGGTCCACTGTGAAGAACATGATCTGTCCAGGAGGGTCCACATTTGAAAGGAAATAAGGTCTTGTTCAGAAGTTTCTATGATGAGGGGCTGGGGCACTTAACGTGGTACAGTTGGTTGAGTGTCATATTCTCAGTTTCAACTCTGATCTCTGAGGGTCAGGAGACAGCCCTCTGTGTCAGGGTCCACCCTCAGCACAGAGTCCACTTGAGATGCTCTCTCCCTCTGCCCCTTCCCTCTGCACACTCTCTAAAATAAATCTTTTTTTTTTTTTAAGATTTTATTTATTTATCAGAGAGAGAGAGGGGGAGAGAGCAAGCATAGGCAGACAGAATGGCAGGCAGAGGCAGAGGGAGAAGCAGGCTCCCTGCTGAGCAAGGAGCCCGATGTGGGACTCGATCCCAGGATGCTGGGATCATGACCTGAGCCGAAGGCAGCTGCTCAACCAACTGAGCCACCCAGGCGTCCCTCTAAAATAAATCTTTAAACAAAAATTTATTAATGAGGGGTGACTGGTCTCTGCCTTCCAGAGTCCCAGTGTGGATGAAGACTTGGCCCAACTTCAGGGAGATACAATGTATGTATATGTATTTTAGGTGCACATGTGTGGTGGGGAAATACTTCAGGTTTAGAGCAAAGGGGTGAGAGCTGCTTGGCAGATGCTGGGCTTATTCCTATTTCATTGGGAGGCCAAGAGAACTCTGGTTTGAGGGTCATATAATCAATTGCCCATCTGAGTAGGATGAATGAGATTGATTCCAGACCTGGGGATTGCTAGAAGTAGGTGGCTGAAACGGGGGTAAGAAAGCAGAATGGGGAGAGATCGTAATGTCAGGGATGGTTTTCGGATATCCTTCTATCTGGGAAGTGGCTCTTGGGTCTATGTAGGTCTAGTCCTGCAGTGAGCTTAGAGGAGCTGGAAGCAGCTACAGGTTTGGAAGCTGGGGGAATATAAGAGCCTTGCTCACCTCTCTAACTCGGCCCAAGTGATAGGCCACACATTGGTCCACAGGGTCAGTCAGTCGTTGGAGGTGGCAGCTCTGCAGGAACGGTTTGAGGGCCTGGTCAAACATGGCGGGTGTGCTGAGTACTAGGAAGGCCAGGGTAGGTCCTGGCAGGGTTAGGTGGAAGGCTGGAGGCAGGAGTGCATTATACCATGCCACCTGGAATAGAGAGAAAATTCAGGCCACACAGGAGGGCCAATTTAGGCCTCTGCTAGGCCCCTACCTCATCCTAGCATTCAAGGCCTCCTACATTTTGCCTCAGGCTCCATTTCATTCATTTAGTCAATGTATTTGTACTGATCCTGAGTGATGTGTATTTATAGGGGGACTTCTCCATGGGGGAATATGACAGGGAATTTGGAATAGAGAGGCAGAACATTCATGAACAACTAGGAACCAAAAGAAATTATACCGCAATTAGTGCAATGACCGGACCAGATAAGGGTCCTGTTAAATTAGAAAAAGCTTCTTGAAAGCTGTTTTGAAGGGTAGGAAGGAATCTGACAGAATGATGGCGGGGGGGGGGGGGTTGAATCCATTATAGGTTATAAACAGAGAGGTCACAGGATTAGCAAAGACATGCAAAAAGGGCATATTTGGAAAACAGCAGATTGTCCAGTTTGATAGAAGTGAAGGGGAGCAAGAAAGGGGTGGATAGATCAGTAGGCATGAGATTATGACTGGCCTAGAGTACCAATTTAAGGAATATGGGTCTAATTTGGTGACGAAGGGCTAGCCATCAAAGACTTAAGGAGTAAACAGACATGATTAGTTTTAGAAAGATCTGGCTACAGTGTGGAGGATGGACTGCATGCAGAATAACAGCAAGCAGGTTACTGCAGTAACCCAAGTGAGGAATCCTGGCCTGGACCACCAGAGCACAGAGGGGTTAGAAGGAAGGGAATGGATTAGGGAGATTCAGGTGACAGATTCCAAAAGTCTTGGTGTGTGACTGGATGTGGGGGAGGGAAAGGGTAAGAAGTAGGAGCCCAGATGACTGGCTCTGTTCAGTACAGTAATTCCCATTACCCACCCATGTCTACCTAACCCACCAGTCATTCTCACTCTCTCCATACCTGGATGGCCATCCACCACTACCTCCACACCTTTACTCAAGCTGTTCCTGATATTTGGGATATACATAATCGTCCGTCCTTCTTTTCTCATGTAGCTCAACTCCATTTTTTCTGATTAGTCCTTAAGCTAGACCCAACCTACCTCTTCCAGCACTGCTGTGGGCCACTCAGTGGAAGGGGTGGGAGTGGGCTGCTCTTAAGCATCAGGCAAAGGGCTCAAGCTGAGTTGATTTAGCTTTGTACAAGCACACAGCTTAGTACAGGGGTCACTGGATAAGGGGGAAATGGATCTATGTAAACAAGAGTAGGTAGGTGGTGGTGCCAGACTTCTGTGTCAGGCAAGTGCACAGTTTATGTATCAAGCCCAGGGCTGGTGATTGGCAACATCATGAATTATTCTTCTGTTGGTAGATGAACAAACCAGCCGATTGTTTGCTTGTTCAACAACAAGCCTTCCTCCCTTTCCTCCTCAGATGGCCTAATGTTAGCTACGCAAAACTTCCAGGCCTTGCCCTATCCTAATTCCTTCAGGAAGCTTCTAAAGTGACTGGCTCCAGAGGTCACTTTTTCTTCTGAATATGAAGGTGACAGGACCACAAAATCACTAGATTATGTTTCTCCCATTTATCAGTATGGCATTATATGGGCGTAAAAGGACAAAGGTGCGACCGTTTCTCTACTTTTTTTAAATGGAGTCACGGCTAACACCCTGTCCCGGTAGGTCAGAGGGACATAGGGCCAGGGGAGCTCGGGAAGGACCAAAAGACTCGGGGTCACGCCGGTAGCACCCAGGCCAATCATACACCTCGCCCAGCACGGCAGGAGGGATGAACCAACCTGGAAGGGGTAAACCTCGAAGCCAAAAGGGCACAACGTGTCCTCGATCTTCTGCTTCAGTTCTGCGACCTGCGGCTCCATAGCTCACGCTACGCGCAGAGCTTGCTGGGGAATGGAGTCTTGAGGATAACCTGGTCCGTTAAGTTCGAGGTACTTTGGACTCCATTTCCCAGGAACGACAGGGACCAGCAGCGGGATAGCGTTGACTTGGTGCAATGCATCTTGGGATATGTAGTTCACATGGTCCTTGAGAGCAACAGTTACAGAATCCAAAAGCCTCGGTTTCCCGGCAAGCTTCAGGGTTTGAGTGTTCGTGTCGCTTGCAAAACGTAGTTCGGTAGCCTCAATCGCCGGTTGTCTCCGTGAGAGACGAACTCAGTTTCCCAAGTGGCAGTGCGGCTACAAGTCCGAAGTCGCGCTTCCCGGGTCTGTAAGGAGTGTTTGA
This sequence comes from Mustela putorius furo, assembly GCF_011764305.1. NCBI lineage: Eukaryota > Metazoa > Chordata > Mammalia > Carnivora > Mustelidae > Mustela > Mustela putorius. The sequence goes on along the minus strand of NW_025422005.1, from coordinate 35,374,036 downwards.
ACCCGGTGGCGCCTGTAGTTGTTGCATGGTTCGGCGCGATGACGCCTGTGTCTTGGATCTGGAGTGGTCTCGACCAAGATTCGGCACTCTCAACTCTCACCTGATATCTGCGTATCAGAGTATTTCGCTTTCCCCCTAGTTTCCCCAAGCGCCGTTCCCTTGACTAGTCCCACTTTTGACCTGATACCTTTAGTATTACATCCCCGATACCCACTCTCTGACGTGTGGCTTTACCGGGCTGTGCTTCGGGTATTCTGAGCTGGGAGAGCAAGGGCACAAGACGCCAGGACGCAGCCTCGCCAAAGGTTATGAGTAGGAGCCTGAGCTGGTCTGAGCACCTCGACACACTTCTCAATGCTACTGATGGAAATGTGGCCAGGATTAAGGTGAGGGGGCGCCTGAGGGCCCCCATTTGGAGTTTTGGGTTTAGGTACCCTCAGAGCTTATTGGTCTGTGCATCTGTTTCTTTTGTAGCAGCGGCTGTATCCTCTTGGAGTCTCCACAGCAGGTAAGTGTTGTCCCTTTGCTACCCTCTAGCCTTTTCTCTTTCCAGGTTCTGCCTTTCTCTAGTGCCTGTACCATTCACTATTCCTTCCAGATTCCAATGGGTTTCTTTCCTGAACAGACATCTGTTTTCCCCCCAAAGATAGGCCTCAAAATTGTCCCTTACTTACTCCCTCAACAGGAGACCTGGCTGGGACCTGGATTTCCCCTCATCACTTGCCTCCGCAGACTGGAGTTCAAACTCGACAGCCTTGGGGTCTAGAGACTCTCTTTGTTCCAGAGAAGCTGAGTTGGGCTGAGGCCCACAGAACAATTTCTCTCCGGGATGAAGTTAGTATTCTGCGATCCCAGCTTCAATCCCAGGCTCAGGTAAAGCATGGACTTCTAGGTTTTATATGTGGTGTTTGTATGAGATGAGGATATCAGGGATTGGGGAAGTCCTTTACCTAGTAGCTCATGTAGTTTTTCTTGCCTGGGTAGGTGACTGAGGCACTAAGGCAGGCTGTGCGGGGGCTGCTGGAAGAGCAGGAGCAGCAGAAGTATCAGATCTGTGCTCTGGAAGGTATCTGGCCAGTTATTTTTTTCATATGGATAGCTCATTATGTATGCACACTATTTTGTTACACACCTTTGCACTTACTTGTGTCTTGATTTGCAAGTGGAGTGTCTGGGCTCTTGTACAAAGCTCTCAGAAGGGCTGACACTTAACTTGTCCCTCTACAGCTTCACTAAAGTTGCTGCAGGGGGGCCCAGAGCGGAGAGCCCTCCTCCTGGAGCAACGCCTGGAGGGGCTGAGAAGGGAATTACAGGTTCTTCGAAGCCAGGTGCAGGAACAGGCCCAAGCCCAAATACAAACAGGACCACGAAAGTGCAGTGCTTCTAGTGGCCTTCGCCAAGAACTGCAGAATGAGTATGTGATGGGCAAGTTCTCTCCTTCAGGCCTCTAACTCCTGGTAGTGTCCTCTGGGCTTGTTGATTGGCTTTATGATGACTCTGCTGTCATCTGTGCAGGCGGCAACTCCTGTGGGAGGAGTCAGAGGTTCTTCGGGAGGAGCTGAAGCTTCTGAGGGACCAGCTGAGTGAGTAAAAGATTAAAAGATTGGGGGTAGGTACAAATTCACCTGTTCTCTTTTCTGGAGGGTCTTTTTGCTATCCCAATAAGTGGCCATAGCTTTGATTGCTTGAGATATTCAGAAGTCTGGCCAAGTGTTTTGTCTTGCCTCCGTGGTGTGAGTCTAGTCTCCCCAGTCAGCTTGGAAGTTTCCCAGTAGTTACACCAGAATGCTCCGTCTCAGTTTTCAGCACCAGGCTGGGCACAAGGCATGGAGGGGAAGGGAAAGAAGTTGGAGAATAGCTTCCTTACATTTTTCTCTCATCTGAAGGCCAGCACCAGGAGCTGCTGCTGAAACAGATGGCTGAGGGGCAGCAAGCTCAGGCCCACAGCTCAAAGGTAGGGCTAGGATTGGACCATTTTCTTCATATTTCCCTGTGGAGGCCCCTTCCTTTCTTCTCTTTCTATTCTGATCTGCAAGCAGGCCAGGATACTCTTTTCCACCCTTGTCTGTTTCTCTTTTCCTTGTGCTGACTCTATCTCTCTCCAAAACTCTTCTTCCCAAGCCCTCTTCTCCAGGTTGAGAAACTGTCATTGCCCACATGAGAGTTCCATGTGTGCTGCATATGCCAGTGGTGGGGAGGGTTATTATTCCTGGAGAGGGAGAGGTTTGGGCCTACCTGGGTCTGTGGTCTGGCAGATGTTGGAGCAGCTGCAAAGTGGCCAGGAGGGCAAGGGTCATACCCTGGAGGCTGCCAGGACAGAGGCACAGGATGTCCGGCGTGAGCACAACCTCCACAGGTCAGGGGATATGGGTGTTTGTGGAAGTGGAAGGGATTTGTCTCAGAGGCCAGGCATTGGGAACCAATATTTAGTTATTGTAGATTTTTAAAAAGATGTTATTTATTTATTTATTTATTTGGGAGAGAATGAGAGAGAGAGAGAGCATGAGCAGGGAACAGGCAAAAGGAGAGAGAGAATCTCAAGCAGACTGTTCTGAGTGCAGAGCCCAGTGTGGAGCTCGATCCCACAACCCCAAGATCATGACCCAAGCTGAAATCAAGAGTCAGATGCTCAACGGATTGAGCCATTCAGGCACTCCTCAACTATCATAGATTTGACATTGGTTGGTGGGGGTGTATGAGTGTCTGGGTTTCAGCCCATAAAGATAATACTGGGCATTCTTTACTTGATACAGGATCACTGAGGTATCTTCATATGTTTAGAGGATGAAGAGGGAGGAGACTGGAGTTCTGGCCTCAGGATGGAGGACAGTTCTGTGCTGGGAGGGTCCCCTTGTCCTACAGTCACCATCTCTGCCTATGATTGTTTCCCTTTCCAGGACTTCCGTTCACATCTTCCAATCTAACCTGCCTGTGGCTGCCACCTTCGCCATGTCTCTTTCTTCATCTCGCTCTGAAGTCAGTCTTCCGGACAGTTATAGTAGCTGGGAACATTTAAGGAAGCTAGGTGGAGGTAAGGGCAGGGATCCTAGGTGTGGGTGAATCTGAATCTGAAGGTTCATGGGTGTCTGCTGCCTAATTTTTTGGTACTGGGTAGAATGGAGTCTCTGCCTCTTTTTTTGTGGATCCATCATCCTCTGTTATTACTTATCCCAAGTTAAACCTGTATGTTCCTCCTCATCAGGCGGGCACAGGGCTTAGTTCGGTATGTATTATAGTGCTTGCTGATGGTTTGTTTTCTCTTCCTTTTCTCTCTTAGATCTTCAGAGGAGCACACTTTCTAAACTGGAGCCCAGCAGCTTACAGCTCTAGGCCCAGAGCCTTGAGCAGGAGAACCTCTTCTTTAAGGGCCTCACAATGTTCCTGAGTGACCTGTAATGACTTGTATGAGTAGTTTTGCTCACTTTTCCCCTCCAAGGCCCTGTTTCTGGCCCCCTCTAACTCTCTTCTCTTGATCTAGCTAGTATCTGCCCTCCTTACTGGGGCTTGTCACTGCCTGCCCATCCTTGGCCACCAACTGCAATAAAATGTTTTAACCCTTCCTGATATCTTCTGTGAGTCAGCACTTACATGGGATACTATACCTTTTCTTCCTCCTGTTACTTGACTGCTTCCTGCCATCTCTCTCTGAGATCCAAGTTCATAGATATTTATAGTTATACCTTCTGAGTTCAAACCCTGCGCTCAGTGGAACTTGGAAGGAAATGAGAGCTCCCGTTCTGGTGGGTAGGATGAGGTAGGACAGTGCTCTGGGGCAGTATTGCTGTAGGGATGCAGAGGAGAGCAAGGCATTCAGGTAGGCCCTGGATCTGAGTAGTAGGAGGCTTCCTCTTCTCATCTCCAGCTTCTGCCTCTTAAGGCTTACTTCAGTCCCACCATACCTCCTCAACTTCAGCAGCCCAACCCAGCTTACATTTCTGTAGCAGTTTCCTGTCTCTTTTCTTCCAGTTTCTGCCTCTAATCCAGTGGCTTTTAGAATTATTTGGCTGTGGGGCACCTGGGTGGTTCAGTGGGTTAAGCCTCTGCCTTCGGCTCAGGTCGTGATCTCAGGGTCCTGGGATCAAGCCCTGAGTCGGACTCTCTGCACAGCGGGGAGCCTGCTTCCTCCTCTCTCTCTGCCTGCCTTTCTGCCTACTTGTGATCTCTCTCTCTGTGTTGAATAAATAAATAAAATGTTAAAAAAAAAAAAAGAATTATTGGGCTGTGACCTCCACTAAGAAATACAGTTTACATTGTAGTAAATATATACATGTATATCATTTAATAAGTATATACATGTATATTTACCAAATGAAAGAAATTTCATGATTTTTTTTTTAAAAAGATTTTATTTATTTGAGAGAGAGAGTGTGTGGGCGAGCACAGAGGGAGAGGGAGAAGAAGACCCCTTTTGGAGCAGGGAGCCTGACTTGGGACTCAACCCCAGGACTCGGAGATCATGACCCAAGCAGAAAGCAGATGCTTAACTGATTGAACCACCCATGTGTGACCTAATTTCATGATATAATACTCATTGAATCACTAGGAGTGATGTACTCTGATATTTGCTATTATATTAAAAAACTAGGCCTTGTGGTTATTGGTTCTAATCCTTTCATCACTGGGTTGCTTCCTGGGAAGTATATCTTTCTATGTAGACTAAGGGCAGCTTTACTTTCACCTTACCTGGAGTTTATATTCTGGACAATGCAGTCTTAAAATTTCCTTAGAAGTAGCAGTATCCCACTAAGATCTCATGAGTTCTCTTCCACTGCTAAATATAGACAAAGGATAATGCCATTTATCCACCCAGTGGATATTTATTGAGCATAATACATAACAGCCCTGGTGTGTATTTGCCCTCGGCTAAGATATGCAGTGGGCTCATAAGGGTCCTAGCTTTTAGCTCCATCTAGCTGGGAAGAGGAAACAATTATCTGAAATAAAAGCATAATAAAAGGCTGAAATGAGTCGGTAGGAGCCACTTCCTCTTATGGGATATATTTAAGGCCTTGGCCTAACTAGCAGACAGGTCACAAAGAGTGGACCTTTGATACCTAAGGCATTCCTTGGTTCCTTCTCCTCAGTATTAAGGAGATTGCTGAGGGGCACCTGGGTGGTTTAGGGGGTCAGGCTTCTAACTCTTGATTTCCACTCAGGTCATGATCTCAAGGTCTTGGGATTAAGGGAGGAGTCTGCTTGAGATTTTCTCCCTCCCCCTGCCCAACTCTCTCTCTCAAATAAATACATAAATCTTAAAAGAAGAAAGAGATTGCTGAGAGTGGAATGGTAGAGATCAAACTTGGCTCAAACAGAACTTGTTCAAAAAACTAAAAACTTACCATTAAGACTCATCTTCCTTCTCAAGGTACAAGTAATCCCAGTCTTTTACATCTTTCACTGGGCATATGATAATGTCTGGTATGATGGCATTATTCAATTCTGCTTGGTAGAAAGCTGTACTTATTTATCAACTTCTTCGCATCTGGCTTTATGGGAGACAGGTTTGCAAGGGTGCCTGGGCTTCAACAACAGAAAAATTCAATAGCAATGTGGAACAATGGTATTTGAACTGTCACCAGGTGGCAGCACATCATGTATTGCCAGAAGAATGCTAGGGAAAATTCTTTGGGCCAACGGTCCTGGGCTGGGGTAATTTCTTTTCTCCTTGTGGAGATACTGTGAGGGGCGCCTGGAGATACTGTGAGCTACCAATTAATCTAACTAAAACGGTATCCCGTTAAGGGTACTATGCTCAAGAACCTTTAACAGCTCTCAGAGCATAAAAAAGAAAGGACAAATTAAGCATTTAAGCTCAATTCACATTTAACCTCCATTCTTTTTTTTTTTTTAATTTTATTTATTTATTTGACAGAGAGAGAGATCACAAGTAGGCTGAGAGGCAGGCAGAGAGATAGGAAGGCAGAGAGGAAAGGAAGCAGGCTCCCTGCTGAGCAGAGAGCCCGATGCGGGGCTCGATCCCAGGACCCCAGGATCATGACCTGAGCTGAAGGCAGAGGCTTAACCCACTGAGCCACCCAGCCACCTCCATTCTTATCTCCTATCACATATCTTTCTTTTAAAATTTTTTTCTTTAAGTGTAGTTGACACACAATGTTACATTAGTTTCAGGTGTACAACAATAGTGATTGGACAAGTTTATACATTATGGTATGTTGACCACAAGTGTAGCTACCATCTGTCACCACACAACACTAGTATAATATCATTGACTATATTCCTTATGCTGTGCCTTTTATTCTCATGACTTTTTCTTTCTTTCTTTCTTTCTTAAAGAATTTATTTGATAGAGAGATCCCAAGTAGGCAGAGAGGCAGGCAGAGAGAGGAGGAAGCAGGCTCCCCTCAGAGCAGAGAGCCTGGTGTGGGGCTCTATCCCAGAACCCTGGGATCCTGACCTGAGCTGAAGGCAGAGGCTTTAACCCACTGAGCCACCCAGGAGCCCCATGACTTTTTCTTCCATAACTGAAAGCTTGTCTCTCCCACTCCCCTTCACTCATTTTGTCCCTGTCCTATCCAGCAACCATCAGTTTGTTTTCTGTAACTTTTTGTAAAGATTTATTTGACAGAGAGATGGCGAGGGAGGGAATGCAAGCAGGGGGAGGGGGAGAGGGAGAAGCAGTCTTCCCGCTGAGGAGGGAGCCCCAGGAAGGGCTGGATCCCGGGACCCTGGAATCATGACTGAGCCGAAGGCAGGTGCTTAATGACTGAGCCGCTCAGACGCCCCAGTTTGTTCTCTATCTTTACGGGTCCAGTTATGCTTTTTGTTTATTCGTTCGTTGTTTTTTAGATTCCACATATGAATGAACTCATACACAGGTTTCTTAAACTTTATTGCCAGAGGAATGCACACTACTTATGCTCCTATTCAAATCTGACTCATCTGTCAAGACCCTTCCAGTAGAAGGCAAGTCTAAAGATATCTGAAAGGCTGTCTCTAATCCAAGGGAGTACTGGTTGGTGCAAGAAGGCCCATGCTCCAGTGTTTCTTTGCCTGCTTTAGCATTGGGAGCTCTAGCCCTGTTCCAATCTGCTCAGGCGTGAGATTATGAGGACCTTGAAGTCCAGGTATATGGAAAGCATGAGGAAGGAAATATGTGCATGTTGAACAGTTGAGCAGAATTCTTACTCCCTACGCAGCTCTTTCAAAATCTTCAGTTTTCAAGCTAGCTCAACTGTTATCTCCTCCAAGAAGGCTTCACTGAATAGAATCTCAGTCTTGATTAATAGTTGCCTCAGCATTTTAACCCTACCCATTGCTCTTACCATCTCAGGTAGCTAATAATAGTTGATCATCAGTTTTTCCACTATACTGAGGTTCTGCAGGACTCTGCGTTCATTTTTATCTTTTCTTTATTCAGGTAGTCCTTACTTAGCTATACCCTTCACCAACCGAAAATCCGCGACAGTCGAATCCATTTTCTGTTGGTTTTATTAATTACCAATGATTGTTCCCTCTGGTGTTTACTGCTCTCCTCCCAGCGCCGGAGGCTTGGGGACTTGAATTCCCCCAGGTGTATTCCCTCCTCCTTGGTTCCGCCTACCTAAACACACTGCTTCTTCTGTTTTTAACCTCCTTTTCTTTCCTATTGGTTCTCTTCGTCTCCCAGAGTTGGCGCTGAGGGCTGTTGATTGGCTTTCCCGAACGCCTATTGAGGCCACCCTCATACCACGTGGCATTCCTAGTGCTAATTGGGTAATTCCTCTAGCTCGTTTATCAAAGATTGACGATTGATTGGCTGCTCGGAGGCTTGAGGAGACGGGCGTGCTCGCCTTTAGCCCCGCCCCAGTCCCCCTGCCTGGCGGGGCAGGCGTTTCAGTCGCGGGCGGCTGCGGAGCTGCTTGGAGATTCAGCTCACTTTTCAGGCTCGCCGTTGGACTCATTCTCTTGGCCCCGCCAAACAGACGGGGGGAACGGTCCCGACTGCGGGGCCATGGCAGTAGCCTCCTCGTCCTTCGCTGCCGCTAGTTCCGCCGAGTCGCCTGCTTCTGCGCGAGAGACCCCCACCACCTCCGCGGGCTAAGAGCCTCAGCCGCCTCGGAGCTGTGAGGACTACTATGCTCCCACTTTGCTGCTGCCTCCGCCTCCCGCCCGCGCAGACACCCCTCTGGCTGCTCAGTCCCGCCTCAGGTAACGCCGAGAGAGCGCATAGGGCACAAACTCCGGGCGCCCCGGCCCGCGCGCCCGGGCGCACGGCTCCTCCACTGCCGCGGCTCCAGAGCATTGGCACTAGGGTCTCTCAGCACCGACAGGACCTCTTTGCTTCCCAGGATCCTCTGAGGGGCTGGGGATACTCCTCGATCCGTTTTCCTTCCCTTTTCACTTTCTTCAGGGTCCCGGGACAGCTCCCATCCCTACCTCCGCTTCCTCGCCTCAGAGGCCGGGAAAGCTTTAGAAGTTCCTTGGTAGCAGGGACCCGGTCCTTGAGTCCTCTCAGGGGCTTTTCTCACTTCAGAGACTCAGGAAGAACTCTTGCTTCAGAGACCTCCAACTCCGCACTGAGAACCTTCCTCGTCCCTCAGAGATCAGGACTCCCTCACTTTACTTCCCTCAAACATACTTTTTCCTGGGAACTTTCCCTTTTTACGTTGGAAAGTACTCTGCCCGCCCCCCGCCCCAAGACAGTACTGCCTCCCCCTCTTTTCTCTTTTCTTTCATCCTTATTCTCCCCATCCTTCCCTTTCGCTCTTCTTTTTACCCTACACTTGGAAGATTCTGGACTAACCCAGTATTTAGATTTAGCTAGACACGAAACTCATGTTTGTTTGATTTAAAGACATTTCCGTTTACAACTCTGAGAAAACCTTGCTGAAGAATTTGGACTTTATTCCGTAGGTATGGGGAGCCACCGAGGGTTTTGTAAGCAAGGGGTTGTCGGTATGACTGATTAGCTCTGGTGAGCATGTGAAGGAAGAATTGAAAGTGAAGACAGTGTGGAGGCAGAAAGCCTAGGTAGGCAGGCAACCACTGTGCTAATCCAGGCCAGAGGGGATGAACTGGAATAGTGGGAGGAAAATGAAGAGAATGACATGCACTTCTAGGACGTTTAAATTCCATGAGGTTTCCAGAGTTGGGAGCGGTAGTGGGAGGTTTCTGACTCCGCCGCTGGGCTGCACTGGTAGTGTTAATTGTAACACGGAACATGAAGAAGCATTAAAAAAAAAAAAGATTTTATTTTTTAATTTAAAATATTTTATTTATTTATTTGACAGAGATTACAAGTAGGCAGAGAGAGAGGGGAAACAGGCTCCCTGCCAAGCAGAGAGCTCAGTGCGGAACTCCATCCCAGAACCCTGAGATCATGACCCCAGTGGAAGGCAGAGGCTTAACCTACTGAGCCACCCAGGCGCCCAAGATTTTATTTATTTATTTGACAGAGAGAGAGATCACAAGTAGGCAGAGAGGCAGAGAGAGAGAGAGAGAGAGACGGAGAAGCAGGCTCCCCGCTGAGCAGGGAGCCCAGGACCCTGGGATCATGACCTGAGCCGAAGGCAGGGGCTTAACCCACTGAGCCACCCAGGTGCCCCTGAAGAAGCAGTTTGGAGGGAAGGCCATGAATTTTGTTTTGGATATGTTTAATTTGGGGTGCTTTTCAGATATTACTGTGGTTTGCTGGAAATTTGGGTCTGAAAATTGGGAGAGAGGTTGGAACTGAATACATAAACTTGAGGGCACCTGGGTGGCTCAGGTGTTTGAGCAACTGCCTCCGGCTCAGGTTATAATCCTGGAGTCTGAGAATCAAGTCCTGCGTCAGGCTCGTTGCTCTGTGGGGAACCTACTTCTTGCTCTCACCCTCTCTGGTCTTGTGCTCTGTCACACCCTCTCTCAAGTAAAATACAATCTTAAAAAAATGAATATGTAAATTTGAGGGTCAAGAGAGAATATAACAGGGATATATTTGAAGACTTAGTATGGGTTGGTAATACTGAAAGAAGAGACGAAAAGGGTTATGGACCAGAAGGAACATCATTGTTTCAAGGGTAATAGACATGGAGAAAGAGAGGTTGAAGGAATGGGACAAGAATAAGAACAGAATAGTATTATAATAGAGACCAAAGGAAGAAGGGTTTCAAGATGAGGGGATGACCGTCACTGTCAGGTGCTGCAAAGCTCAAGTAGAATGACGATTAGAAGGAAACCACTGAATTTGGCAATTAGGAGATCACTTGTTTCCTCTAAAAGACACTTTGACTTGTGCAATGGTGGAAATGCAAGCAATAGATCATGATGGATTGAGGAACAAATAGGAGGCAGTGAGTAAAATTACTCTTTCAGCAAGTGTGGTTGTGAAAGAGAGCTGATGGTAACATTTTTATTGAGAATATATTCTATGTCAGGGACTGTAAAGATGCTTTATAGATCCCAACAGCCTTGTGGTGTAGGTATCAGTATTCCTCTTTTACAACTGGGAAGACTGCAGGCAAGAACATGAACTTTCCACTATGGCACTTTTTTTTTTTTTAAGATTTTATTTATTTATTTGACAGACCGAGATCACAAGCAGGCAGACAGGGAGGCAGAGAGAGGGAGAGGAGGAAACAGGCTCCCCGCAGAGCAGAGAGCCTGACTCGGGACTCGATCCCAGGACCCTGAGATCATGACCTGAGCCGAAGGCAGTGGCTCAACCCACTGAGCCACCCAGGTGCCCCCCCCCCTTTTTTAAAGTATCGGTGAAACAGTTTTGTAGGTTGAGGGGAAAATTTACCTAGGAAATATCTTGGGTATTTCATTCCTTTATTTTTTAAAATGATTTTATTTATTTATTTGAGAGAGAGAGAGATAGTGAGAGAGAGCATGAGTAGGGCTCCAGGGCATTTCATTTTTGATACTAAAAGGTTAGAAGTTAAGAAGGATAATGGTGTGGTAGAAGGAAAAGAAGGTGGGGGAATTTGACAGATGGTCTTACTTTCTTGATGTGATTAGTTACCTTTAGAGAGGTCACTTATTTCTGGAGACTGAGGAGCTACAGTGAGTATTAGGGCCATGGAAATCTTCAATGGAAAATGAAAATAGATTAAGAATAAAAAAAAGATTGCTGACCACATTGTGGGCCCAGTAAAAGTTAGATATAATATGTTTGTAAGGGGCCCAGTAGCATGGATTTTGCATTATTCCCAGCAGTTTAGGAGTGGGAGTGCAGAAAAGATAAGGTTGGGTTGATCCAGAATTGGAATATATAAGAAGAGAAGATAAGATGGAGAGTAACTGTACAGTGCTAGTGATATTGTGGGAGTTATGGTGGAGTCTGAGAGTCCAAGCTGGGGTTTTAAGAAGGAAATCCTTCAGAAGGCCCAGTATACTTGGAGAATAAGGAGACAACCAGAAATGTGGTTGAGGGGTGCCTGGGTGGCTCAGTTGTTAAAAGTCTGCCTTAGGCTCAGGTCATGATCCCAGGGTCCTGGGATGGAGCCCTGCATCAGATCAGACTCCCTGCTCAGTGGGAAACCTGTCTCTCCTCCTCTGATTCCCACCCCCAACCCACTTGTGTTCCCTCTCTCACTGTGTCTCCCTCTGTCAAATAAATAAATAAATTCTTTCAAAAACAAATGTGGTTGAAGACCAGGTTCTTTAAGAAATACAGAATGGGGCACCTGGGTGGCTCAGTGGGTTAAAGCCTCTGCTTTCGGCTCAGGTCATGATCCCAGGGTCCTGGGATCAAGCCCCGAATCGGGCTCTCTGCTCAGCAGGGAGCCTGCTTCCTCCTCCCTCTCTGCCTGCCTCTCTGCCTACTTGTGATCTCTGTCTGTCAAATAAATAAATAAAATATTAAAAAAAAAAAAAAAAAGAAATACAGAATGGGGGCACCTGGATGGCTCAGTGGGTTGAGCCTCTGCCTTTGGCTTGGGTCATGATCTTGGGGGTCCTGGGATCGAGTCCCACATCGGGCTCTCTGCTTGGTGGGGAGCTTGCTCCCCCCACCCTTCTCTTTGCCTGCCTCTCTGCCTGCTTGTGACCTCTCTGTCAAATAAATAAATAAAAGCTTAAAAAAAAAAAAGAAATACAGAATGGGAGGGGTGCCTTGCTGGCTTAGTCAGAGGAGGAGTGTGCGGCTGTTGAGGTTGTAATTTTGAGCCCCACAATTGGTGTAGAGATTTCTAAAAAATATATAATAATAAAGAAATACAGAATGGGACAGCTGAGAGTTTGTTATTTCAAGATTTGAAAAAAACAGGGTATAGGGGTGCTTGTGTGGCTTAGTTGGTTAAGCGTTTGCTTTTGTCTCAAGTCATGATCCCAAGGTCCTGGGATTGAGCCCAGCATCTAGCTCCCTGCTCAGCAGAGAGCCTGTTCTCCCTCTCCAGCTCCCCCTGCTTGTGCTCTCTCTCTGTCAGATAAATAAAATCTTAAACAAACAAACAAAAAACCTCCAAAAGCTCTAAGATATAACTATTATAATGCTGTTGAAGGGGAATGGAAGTATAGGTTATTGAATTAGTGGGAGGTTGTGGGGGGCTGTGAAGTGTGCTGAATATGTCAATTGTATGGATATCATAATTGTCTAGTATGACAGCAGGAAATGGAAAAGAGGAGATAGTGGGTTCTATAGGTGGGGCTGCTCAGACCTGAGGGACCCAGGATTGAATTAGAGGTTCTTTATTACTTGTTAGAAAGTAGTACTGGGGGACACCTGGGTGGCTCAGTCGGTTAGGCGCCTGCCTCCAGCTCAGGTCACAATCCCAGAGTCATGGGATCAAATCTCTCATCAGGCTCCTTGCTCAGCATGGAGCCTGCCGCTTCCCCTGCTTGTGCTCTCTCATGCTCTTGCCCTCTGACAAATTAGAAAAAAAAAAAGAATGTAGTACTAGGTGATACAGATGTTTGTGTGAATTAATGTCAAGTTCCTGTGCCCTGGATCTATGATATCTTACTCTCTCATACAGATATATATTTGGGACGGTCTCAAACAAAAATCTTTTGAGATTTGGTATATGGTAGGCCTATTTAATTCTGTTTAAAAGTGTATATATGTTGAGAGACTAAGCTAAGGACTCTTTACCCCAGAATCCCCAGTAACATTTTATGCTTATGTTAATTTTTTTATTAATGTTTTATTTATTTGTCAGAAAGAGAGAGCACACACACAAGCAGGGGGATGGTGGCAGGCAGAGGGAAAAGCAGGCTCCGTGTTGAGCAAGAAGCCTGATGTGGGACTCATCCCAGGACCCTGAGATCATGACCTGAATCGAAGGGAGAGTCTTAACTGACTGAGCCACCTAGGCATCCCTGTGCTTATGTTAATTGTGAAAGGAAAATTGCATATTTACATGTACTCATTCCCTGGTTTACATAGAGTAGAAAGCTGACTTAATCTTTTTTCCCTGTGTGGAAGTGTTTATAGATATATTCTTAGTGTTGTACACTTCATTGCTCAGCAAAATGAACATCGCATTGGAATTTGAAATCTATGATAAGGGCCTTTATGAGCATTTCATCTTCTTCCAGTAAATGAAGCCCAATTATTACAATGTATAGTGTGGGTGATGCTGAATGTTTTGGACCAACAATGGGTATTATACTATTTTCAAGTCATCATATGGATGACTTCAGTGTGTCTCATTAGTATTGTTTTTGCTAGTACTCAGAGTGGGTGATTTTTTCAGTTAGAGGCCTACTTGTGATAATTTAAAAAAAATTTTAATTGGTTTTCTAAAAAAGATTTTATTTATTTATTTGACAGAGAGAGGGAAAGCAAGAGAGTGCAAACAGGGAGTGGCAGAGGAGAGAGATAAACAGTCTCCTCCATGGAGTGAGGAGACCTACTCGGGGCTCGATCCTAGGACCCTGAGATCATGACCTGAGCCAGAGGCAGACATTTAAATGACTGAGCCAACTAGGCACCCCTCTTTCTTTCTTTCTTTCTTTCTTTCTTTCTTTCTTTCTTTCTTTCTTTCTTTTCAAGTTCTATTTATTTGAGAGACAGAGCATGAGCAGAGGGATGGGCAGAGGGAGAGGGAGAAGCAGACTCCCTGCTCAGTAGGGAGCTTGGGTGGAGCTTGATCCCAGAACCATGGGATCATGACCTGAGCCTAAGGCAGGTGCTTAACCAGCTGAACCACTCAGGTGCCCCAGAAAGTGGGATTTCTAAGTTAAAGGATATATGCATTTATAACTATGAAATTTTGCCAAATTGCTTTCCTTGGAGGATGTTTTAATATACATTGCCTGTAACTCACCATCATTAACTCTATCTTAGATTATACTTAAAAGGTGCTATGTGCCAGGTACTATTCAGACTGCTTTACATATATTTTTATACATATATATTTAAGCTTACTAATATTCCTTTGAGATAGGTACTATTATTATCTTTATTTTTTAGGTTAATAAATTCAGGAAGAGAATTTAAGAGACTTGCCCAAATCATATAGGTACTGTGGTAGAAATTCAAACTAAGCACTCTGGCTTTAGGATCAGCATTGTTAGAATTACACTTTGCTGTTATTGAAGTTGAATTTTTGCCAGTCTGATAGTGAAAAATGGTACCTCAGAGTGGTTTTAAGTTTTAAAAAATTATGTTAAAGTTTGGCATCTTTTTATGTTGAGTTATTCATATTTCATTTTCTGTAAACTACCTGTTTAAATTTTTATTTATATGTTGTCATAGGTCTCTTTTCTGTTGATTTCTATGTCTTTATATATTATATGTGTGTACATACATACATATATACTTAATATAGTTCATGTATATATGATAGATTTTTTTTCTGTGGTATGTATTATAAATATTTTCCCATTTTGATATTTGTCTTCTGACTTCTTTTATTTTATACCCATGAAAAACTTTTAGATTTAGGTGTATTTTTATTTTTATTTTTTTTTTAAAGATTATTTATTTATTTATTTGACAGAGAGAAATCACAAGTAGATGGAGAGGCAGGCAGAGAGAGAGAGGGAAGCAGGCTCCCTGCTGAGCAGAGAGCCCGATGCAGGACTCGATCCCAGGACCCCGAGATCATGACCTGAGCCGAAGGCAGTGGCTTAACCCACTGAGCCACCCAGGCGCCCCTTAGGTGTATTTTTATGCAAACAGATTTTTCTTTTTTATGTAGACAAATTTCTTTTTTTTTTAATGTAGACAAATTTCTTAATCTTTTCTTTTATGGCTTTTGGATTTTGAGTCATAGTTAGACAGGCCTTCTCCATTTTAATCCTCCACTTTTTATCTATCCAGTGGGAACAAGAAAACAATTATTTTGAAGGTCAAAATATTTTGTGAACTATAAACTGTATTTCATCTATAGATGAAATATGGTGTTATTTAGTAATTTGTCTTCTGGATAAATTGTGTAGAGGCTGTCATCTCCTCTTTCTTAAGTGGAATACAGTGACATAATTTTCTTTCTGCAGTGTGGAAAACTGGTGGTATTGATATTGTGGTCAGTGTTTTCCTTGGACATTTTGCCTGGGATCTTTTTCAAAAGTAGGCACTGTGGAAATCCTAAAGTATTTTTGCATACTTTAGTTTTATTCTTTGTATTAGAATTCTTTTTTAACTAAAAATTTTTTTTATTTTTTTATTTTTTTGAGATTTTATTTATTTGACAGAGAGAAACACAGCCAGAGAGGGAACACAGTGGAGGGAATGGGAGAAGGAGAAGCAGGCCTCCCGCTGTGCAGGGAGCCCAGTGTGGGGCTCAAACCCGGGACCTGAGCTGAAGACAGACACTTAACGACTGAGCCACCCAGGCACCCCACTTTTTAAAATTTTTTAAAAAAATTTTGTTTACTGGGGTGCCTGGGTGGCTCAGTGGATTAAAGCCTCCGCCTTCAGCTCAGGTCATGATCCCAGGGTCCTGGGATCAAGCCCCGAATTGGGCTCTCTGCTCGGCGGGGAGCCTGCTTTCCTTCCTCTATCTCTGCCTGCTTCTCTACCGACTTGTGATCTCTGTCTGTCAAATAAATAAATAAAAATTTTTCTTTAAAAATTTTTCTTTAAAAATTTTTATTTATTTATTTGACAGAGAGCGATACAGCGAGAGAGGGAATACAAGCAGGGGGAGTGGGAAAGGGAGAAGCAGCCTTCCCGCCAACCAGGAAGCCTGATGCGGTCTTGATTCCAGGACTCTGGGTTCATGACCTGAACTGAAGACAGATACTTAAACACTGAGCCACCCAAGCTCCCCTAGAATTCTTTTTTTTTTTAAGATTTTATTTATTTATTTGACAGAGATCACAAGTGGGCAGAGAGGCAGGCAGAGAGAGAGAGGAGGGGAAGCAGGCTCCCTGCTGAGCAGAGAGCCCAATGCGGGGCTCAATCCTAGAACCCTGAGATCATGACCCGAGCCGAAGGCAGAGGTTTTAACCCATTGAGCCATGCAGGCGCCCCTTTTCTTTTTTTTTTTTTTTTAATTTAATTTTATTTTGTAAACTTTAAAAAAAGATTTTGTTTATTAGAGAGAGAGAGAGAGGAAACACAAGTTGGGGGCGGGACAGAAGGAGAGGGAGAAGCAGACTCTCCACTGAGTAGGGAGCCTGATGTGGAGCTCAGTCCAGGACTCCTGGATCATGACCTGAGCCCAAGGCAGTTGCTCAACTAACTGAGCCATTCAGGTCAGATTCTATAATTAGAATCTGATTAAAAGTTCTCAAAAATTGTTTTGCTTTCACATTAGCTATAATTTGCAAATTTATACATTATTTACCATGGGTGTTTTATTTCTGCTGACTGGTAGGAATTTGTATGTTGGGAGAATACCTCACGTGTGTGTGTGTGTGTGTGTGATTATAAAATTAATGCATTTCATTAATGTCAAATATGAAAGTAGAGGTGGTTGTAAAGGAAAAGATACAAATTATTCACATCTTCCAAGATTCTAAAAGTTATTGGCCAATTTTAACATTTGGGATGTATCTGCTTAGAATTCTTCTTGTGCTTTTTGTGTATATGTCCATATTGTCATCACCAACGCTATGGCTTGGCATAGTGCCTGGCCCCTAGTAGGTACTAAATTAATGTTTGTTGATTGAGTGAATGAAAAAATGAACATGCTTTTACATAGAAAGTATAGAATCTGAATGGCCTATTTATTTTCTTACATACTGTAAATTTTTTAAAAAAGATTTTATTTATTTGTCAGAGAGAGAGAGAGCATAAGCAGGTAGAGTGGCAGGCAGAGGCAGAGAGAGAAGCAGGCTCCCCGCTGAGGAAGGACCCTGATGCGGGACTTGATCCCAGGACTTGCTTAGGTTCAGGCGCCTTAGATTTATTTATTTATTTTAGTGGGAGAGCAAGTGAGCACACAGGCAAAATAAGGGAGGTGAGGGATAGAGAGAGAGGGAGAGAAAGAATTTCAGACAGACCCGCATTGAGTATGAAGCTAATTTGGGGCTTGATTGTAGGACCCTGAGATCATAACCTGAGCCAAAATCAAGAGTTAGACACCCAGCAGAGTGAGCCACCCAGGTGCCCCTTTATTATTAGGTACCGTGTTCTTACCATAAAGTAAATTATAGAAATGAAAATGTTATTAAGAAAGTCATAAGGAAGAGAAAATACATTTATGTACTGTACCATATTTATCAGAGTCCTTTATAAGTGGATCCATGCAGTTCAAAATTTTTGTTCAAGGGCTGACTGTACTGTACTGCTAAAAAATGCTAACCATCATCTCAGCTTTCAGCAAGTCATAATTTTTTTGCTGGTGGAGAGTCTTGCTTTGATGTTGATGGCTGCTGCCTGATGAGCATGGTGGTTGGTGAAGGTTGAGGTGGCTGTGGCAAGTTCTTAAAATAAGACAACAGTGAAGTTTGCCAAATTAATTTTCTCATACTTGCAGGAACGATTCTTCTGTGTCATGTGACACTGTTTAATAGCATTTTACCCATAGTAGTACTTCTTTCTAAATTAGAGTCAATCCTGCCAAACCCTGCAGCTGCTTTATCAATTAAGTTCATATAATACTCTAAATCCTTTGTTGTCACTTCATCAATCTTCACAGCACCTTCAGGAATAGATTCCATCCCAAGAAACTATTTTCTTTGCTCATCTATAAAAAGTAAATTTTATTTCAAGATTTTAACAGCTTGGTCACAGCTTCAGGCTCCACTTAAAAATAAAGTTTTTTTGTTTTTGTTTTTTTTTTTTTTTTTTTAAAGATTTTATTTATTTATCAGAGAGAGAGTGGGAGAGAGCGAGCACAGGCAGACAGAATGGCAGGCAGAGGCAGAGGGAGAAGCAGGCTCCCCGCCGAGCAAGGAGCCCGATGTGGGACTCGATCCCAGGACGCTGGGATCATGACCTGAGCCGAAGGCAGCTGCTCAACCAACTGAGCCACCCAGGCGTCCCTGTTTGTTTGTTTTTAAATTTTATTTATTTATTTGAGAGAGAGAGAGAGCAAGAATGAGCAGGGGGTTGGAGGACAAAGGGAGAGGGAGAAGCAGACTTCCCGCTGAGCAGGGAGCCCAATCCCAGGACCCTGAGATCATGACCTGAGCTGAAGGCAGACACTTAACTGAGTCACCCAGGTGCCCCCACTTTTTAAAAAAAGATTTTATTTTTACTTATTTATTTATTTTAAGGATTTAACTTATTTGAGAGAGGACATGGGAGAGAGAGCGAGCGAGTGAGGGAGTGCAAGGATGAGCAGGGGGAAGGGCAGAGGGGGAGGGGGGTGAGGGAGCCTGCCCTGGTTGATCTCAGTACTCTGAGATCATTAACTGAGCTGAAGGCAGATGGTTAATTGACTGAGCCACCCAGGCACCCTCTCAGGCTCCACTTCTAATTCTAGTTTTCTTGCTATTTCTACCCTGTCTGCAGTTACATCCTCCACCTGACATCTTGAATCCCTCAAAATTTTCCATGAGGATTGGAATCAACTGCTTCCAAACTCTTGCTAATATTGTGGTTTTGACCTCTTCCCATGAATCACAAATGTTCTTATTGGCATCTAGAATGGTGAATCCTTCCCAGAAGATTTTCAATTTACTTTGCCTGGATCCATCAAAGGAGTCACTTCCTATAGCAGCTGTAGCTTTATAAAATGTGTTTTTTAACTAATAAGACTTGAAAGTCAAACTTAACTGTCCACATTTCTTTCTTTTTTTTTTTTAAGATTTTATTTATTTATTCGACAGAGAGAGATCACAAGTAGGCAGAGAGGCAGGCAGAGAGAAAGAGGAGGAAGCAGGCTCCCTGCCGAGCAGAGAGCCCGATGCGGGACTCGATCCCAGGACCCCGAGATCATGACCTGAGCCGAAGGCAGCGGCTTAACCCACTGAGCCACCCAGGCGCCCAACTGTCCACATTTCAATATTGTGTCTCCTGAAATAGGGAGACCCAAGGAGAGGGAGAAAGAGGGAAAAGCTGGTTGGTGGAGCAGTTAGAACACAGAACATTCAGTTAGGTTCTCCATCTTACATGGTACAGTTTGTGGTGTCCCCAGACAATTAGTAACATCAAAGATCACAGATCACCATAATAAATACAATAATGAAAAAGTTTGCGGTATTTTGAGAATTACCAAAATGTGACAGAGAAAGATGACGTGAGGAAATGCGGTTGGAAAAATGGTGCCAATAGAGTTAATCAATGCAGGAGTGCTAAAACTTCAATTTGGGGAAAAAAAAATAAAAGCAGTATCTGTGAAGCACAGTAAAATAAGGTATACCTATATCATGTGCTGGATTTTCTTTTTAAAGATTTTATTTATTTATTTGAGAGATAGAGAGGGAGAACACAGAGGGGGACAATGAGAGGGAAAAGCAGACTCTTCCCCTGAGCAGGGAGTCTGAAGGGGGAACTCGATCCCAGGACCCCAAGATCATGTCCTAAGAAGAAGGCAGATGCTTAGCTGACTTGAGCCACCTAGGCGTCCCTCGAGTTTTTATTGACAAAATATTTATCTTTTGTTTGTGAAGCCTTTTTGTTTTTGTTATTATGAGAAAAATGTAACACCCATTTATCCATCTCCCATATATAAGAGGCAGAGAGGCAGGCAGAGAGAGAGGAGGAAGCAGGCTCCCTGCTGAGCAGAGAGCCCCATGCGGGGCTCGATCCCAGGACCCTGGGATCATGACCTGAGCTGAAGGCAGAGGCTTTAACCCACTGAGCCACCCAGGCGCCCCAGTTGTTAACTTTTTGTAAAATTTGCTACATCTCTTTCTGATATATTTTAATGCAAATGCAAACATGCTATTTCACCTCTTTCTTCCAAAATAGTCTTATATAATCCTAATGTCATTGTCACACTTAAACAAAATAATGATTTTCTACTATCATCGTGGTGCCTGGCTTGCTCAGTTGGAAAGCATGTGATTCTTGATTTTAGGATTGTGAGTTTGAGCCCCACACTGGGTGTAGAGATTACTAAAAAAAAATAAATAAAAACAATTTTCTTTGTTGTGGCTTCACCTGGGTGGCTCAGTTGGTTAAAAGTTTGCCTTTGGCTCAGGTCATGATCCCTGGGTCCTAGGATTGAGCCCTGTATCCAGCTCCCTGCTCAGTGGGCAGTCTGCTTATCTCTCTACTCTGTTACTCCCTGCCCATGCTCTCTTTTTCTCAAATAAATAAATCTTTTTTAAAAATTAAAAATATAAAAAAATAATTTTCTACTATCTAATAGTAGTCCTTATTAAAATTTCAACAGCTGTCTTTTTTTTTTTTTTAAAGATTATTTATTTATTTATTTGACAGAGAGAGATCACAGTAGGCAGAGAGGCAGGGAGAGAGAGAGGAGGAAGCAGGCTCTCCACCGAGCAGAGAGCCCGGCATGGGACTCGATCCCAGGACCCTGAGATCATGACCTGAGCCGAAGGCAGCAGCTTAACCCACTGAGCCACCCAGGCACCCCTCAACAGATGTCTTTTATACCTAGTTTCTTTAAATCAGGATTCAGTCTAGTGTCATTACTATATTTAGTCATTATAGCTCTTTTTTTTTTTTTTTTTTTAAGAGATAGAGCATGCACAGGAACTAGGGGAGGGGCAGATGGGGAGGGGGAAAGAGAGAGCGAGAGAGAGAGAGAGAATTTTTTTTTAAAGGATTTTATTTATTATTTGACAGAGAGGGACACAGCAAGAGAGGGGGAGTGGGAGAGGGAGAAGCAGCCTTCCCGCCGACCAGGAAGCCTAATGTGGGGCTCGATCCCAGGACCCTAGGATCATGATCTGAGCCAAAGGCAGATGCTTAATGACTGAGCACCCAGGTGCCCCAAGAGAGAAAATCTTAAGTAGGCTCCATACCCATCACAGGGCTCTGTCCCAGGACCTTGAGATCATGTCTTGAGCTGAAATCAAGAGTCGGCTGTTCAACTGACTGAGTTACCCAGGTGTCCTAGTCATTATAACTCTTAATTTCAGAATTTGAATAGAACACTATGCTTTTCCCTTTTCTTTTTTCTTTTCTTTCCTTCCTTCCTCCCTCCCTTTCTCTCTCTCTCTCTTTCTTTCTTTCCTCTCTCTTTGAAGATTTTATTTATTTGCCAGCAAGAGAGAAAGAGCAAGTGAGCCTGTGATTGCGCAAGCAGGGAAAGTGGCAGGTGGTGGTGGGGAGGCAGTCCCACTGATGTGGGACTTGATCCTAGGACCCTGGGATCATGACCTGAGCCAAAGGCAGACTCTTAACTGACTGGGCCATCTAGGCGTCCCTCTATGCTTTTGTTTCTTTGAAAAGATTATTTTTTTTTTAATAGAACTTTCTAATAATAGGGACACCTGGGTGGCTCAGTCAGTTAAGCCTCTCACTCTTGATTTTGGCTCAGGTCATGATCCCTCTGTCCCTCTTCCTGCTCGCTCATGCATGCATGCTCTCTCTCTCTCAAATAAACAAATCTTAAAAAAAGAGAACTGTCACAGGATGGGATTGGGAGGGAGACAAACCATAAGTGACTCTTAATCTCACAAAACAAACTGAGGGTTGCTGGGGGGAGGGGGTTTGGGAGAAGGGGGTGGGATTATGGACATTGGGGAGGGTATGTGCTTTGGTGAGTGCTGTGAAGTGTGTAAACCTGGTGATTCACAGACCTGTACCCCTGGGGATACAAATATATGTTTATAAAAAATAAAAAATTAAAAAAAAAAAGAGAACTGTCTAATAATAGAACAAGCCACTGGAGGAATTACTGAGTTCTTTGTTAGTGGTGTTTTTTCAGTAGGCTGAGTTGACTCTTGCCTCTGTACTGTTCGATCCAGTGGACACTTTTTCTCATATTATTTGAATACCTGTGGTATTTGATATATTAATCATTTCCACCTTTGGCTTGTGTGACATAGTTTCTCTTGGTTTTATTTTTTACCTCTTTTGTTTCTGTTTTGTCCTGTATATGTTGGTGTTCCCTTCACCTCTTATCTGATCTCACTTTTGAGATCAGGTATCTCATTTATCTCACTTACAAAGAAGGAGACTGGGCTTTGGCACATAGTAGCAACTCAGTAAATACTAGCTATTACTCATACTCTCAGGCTAATCCTCTCTTCTGAGCTCCAGCGTGCTATCTTCAACTGCTTCCTAAATGTTGTTACTTGGTATTTCTTTAGGCATCTCAAACTCAGTAAGACCAGGAGAAAATTTGAATCAATTCACAAATCTCCTTTTGGTGAATGCCTATTCATTTCCCCCAGTCACCCAAATCTGAAACATGGCAAGGGTTCTAGTTAAAATTGGAGTCATCCTAAGTACCTCTCATACCTCCTACTTCATTTAGTTACCATTTTAAAGTTCCACTTATCTTCTCTCCAAATTCTCTGTCTTCAATGTTAGTGCCTTAATTAAGCCCTCCTTCTTTCTAATCTGTCGTTAGCAATTGTCACACTGTATTGTACTCATTGATTTACAGTTGTGTTTCCAGGGGGAGACTAAGCTCCTGGAGGGGTTGAGTCATGTTTTATTTGGTTTTCTGTATCCTTATCCCAGAGAGACAGTAGTATAGTGATTAAGAGTATAGGCTCTGAAAAAAAAAAAAAGAGTATAGGCTCTGGATTTGAATTCTGGCTCTGTGACTTCTTTGCTGTAAGAACTGGACAGGTTAATTCCTTTGCATCTTTGTTTCCACATTTATAAAACAGGGATAATAATGGTATCTATTTTGTAGGGCTGTTATGAATATTAAACATATAAAGCACTTGTAAGACTGTGTGGATTGTTGTAAATGCTCAATAAATATTATAGCACTTACCATAATGCCTTGTACCTAGTAGGAACCCAATTAACATTTGAATAAGTTAACAAAGGGGTATGGATTCCTGGATTGATCAAAAGATTGGATTAGTTAATCTAAATGTTTTTAGAACTTTCAACCTAAGTTTCTGTTTTATGTCATGACCTAAGGCCTGGTACATTGTAGTTAAAACAGCAGATAAGATGTTTATCTGAAAGAGATAATACAGTTTTAAGAACTGGCTTTTGATCTGTCTGACAGCAATATATGTCATTGTGTAATTCATGGCTAATTAAATAGGGGATGCCAGTTTTTATGTTAGATTGCCTTTGGTTTGAATGGAAACTGCAACTCATTATTTCACAGTAGGATGGCAAGTTCAGCAGTATTGCTTTTATTTTAAATTAGGCAGTCATCCTGAAATGTGTCTGTATTTGCTATGTTGGTCCATAGAAAGGATAGCAGCTGAGCAGACCTGTCAGGTAGATTTGCCATGTGGTTGGTCTTGATAAGCTAATGCACTTGTCAGTATTCCTATTCTGGAAAATGGCCAGTTTTCTGGGCCATATCTTACCTATCACCAATCTTTGTTTTATTTTTTAAAAATTTTTTAATTAAAAATTTATTTTCCAATCTTTGTTTTAGTTTGACTTTAAAAGTTCTAATGATAATAGAAAGAAAATGTATGATTAGGGTATTATTTGTTATTCTTTCTCTACTCTTTATACCCAGAGTATAAAAGTCCACTGAAATCTCAGCAATCCTTTTTACTCACCTTGTGGGACTTCATTACCAACTTTGTGCCGCCATGATTCTATATTTGAATGGATATTGAAAATTTTTGGTTGCTGGTTGACACTTTCCATGTCCTGCCTGCTATTGGTTGACAGTTGCAGGATTTTATTTGAACTCCACACCTGTGAGAGTTGAAGGGGTAAGAAACAGCAAATCCTGTATATTAGAATGGAAAAGAAGAATGATTGGGAGTTGGCATATTTTCTCTGTGAGCTTGGCATCCATCTTTAGACGTCTGTTTAAACCAATGCCACTTTTTATGTCTGTAGAATGTGATTAAATGATGGAAGGCTTGGGACACCTGGACGGTTCAGTTGGTTAAGCATCTGACTCTTGATTTTTGGCTCAGGTCATGTTCTCAGGATTGTGAGCCCGAGCCCCACATTGGGCTCTGTGCTCAGGGTGGGGTTGTGCTCAGGGCAGAGTCTGCTTGAGAATCTCTCTCTCTCCCCTTCTGTCCTTCCCCCCTGCTCGCATGCATGCGCTCTCTCTCTCTCTCAAACAAATAAATAAGTAAATAAATAAATAAATAAATCTTTAAAAAAAATCCCTTAAAATTTTTTTTTAAGATTTTATTTATTCATTTGACAGACAGAGATCACAAGTAGGCAGAGTGGCAGGCAGAGAGAGAGGGGGAAACAGGCTCCCCGTTGAGCAGAGAGCCTGATGCAGGGCTTGACCCCAGAACCCCGAGATCATGACCTGAGTCAAAGGTAGAGGCTTAACCCACTGAGCCACCCAGGCGCCCAATTTTGTACTTTTTAAATTAGAAATAATACCTACTTTGTAATGTTGTCATAAATACTAGAGATAGCATATGCAAAACACTTGGTAGAATGCATGGCCCATGGTAAATGGTGGCTGCAGTTACTATTTCCAGAAGCATTTCAGGTGTTAGTATGATCTAACTGAGAGTCCTAAAAAGTTTTCCTTGATTTTCTGGAAAATCATTTATGGAATTACTACTTGGAAAGATATGATATATAATACTGGGTATAGATTATTTAGCTTACTCTTTTATTGATAGCTTTTCAGATTACTTTCCCCAAAGCTTTTAATTATACCTTCTTTGTGAAAAATAAATCAATTCTAATATCAGTATAAATTAGCCTTTAAAAAACTAGTCTATTTATTTATTTATTTATTTAAAAAAGAGAGAGAGAGAGAGGTGCCTGGGTGGCTCAGTGGGTTAAGCCTCTGCCTTCGGCTCTAGTCATGATCTTGGGGTCCTGGAATTGAGTCCCGCATCGGGCGCTCTGCTCAGCAGGGAGCCTGCAGTCCCCCTCTCTCTGCCTACTTTTGATCTCTCTGTCAAATAAATAAATAAAATCTTAAAAAAAAAAGATAGAGAGAAAGAGTGTGCATGTGTGACTTGGACGAGGGACAGAGGGAGAGGGAGATGGTGCCTTTGAGCCTAGATCCCAGGACCCTGAGTCATGACCTGAGCTGAAATTAAGAGTAGGTTCAAAATGCCAAAGATACAGAGCCACTCAGGTGCCCCAAAAATTAACCTTTGAAAAGACATACTTACGTAGAAAAAGAAAGCAAAAGTTTTGAACTTTGCAGGTTTTAAGTATTGAAATTGAGAATGCGGTTACTAAAAAATGATTTGTGTCCTTGCTAGCAACATAATTTTGTTATTTTTTTGAAAGAATGCTAAAGGCTATTTCCTAGTTTCATGTCAAACTGATGAAGCTTTTCTAACACCGTGTTTCTCAGTGGGGGCATTTACTGGCATTTAGGGCAGGACAATTCTTTGTTGTGCAGGACTATTGTGTGCATTGTAGGACATTTAGCTTCCCTGGACCCTGCCCACTAAAATGCCAGTAGTGCCCACCCCACACCCTCACCATTGTGACAATAACTTCTCCCTGACAAGGACCTTCTTCCCTGTAAATTTTCACATGTCCCTTGTTTCCCCTTGAAATATTTTTAGTGAAGCAGATCACACAAGTTTTCATTTAAGAATACCAGAGTTTTACATGCTGAAAACTATTCTTTTTTTTTGGAAAATGCCTTAATTTAATCATGATTGTTGGTAATAAAAACTTATTATAAAAGGAAATCTCTGGGGGTGCCTGGTGGCTCAGTTGGTTAAGCAACTGACTTTGATTCAGTTCCTGATCTCAGGGTCCTTGGATTGAGCCCTGCATCAGGTTCACCGCTTAGCGGGAAGTCTGCTTGTCTTTCTCTCTCTATCCTTCCTCCTGCTTATGTTCTCTTTCTCTCTCAAATAAAATCTTTTTTTTTTTTTTTAAGATTTTGTTTTTATTTATTTGACAGAGATCACAAGTAGGCAGAGAGGCAGGCAGAGAGATGGGGGAAGCAGGCTCTCTGGTAACAGAGAGCCCAATGTGGGGCTCGATCCCAGCACTGTGGGATCATGACCTGAGCTGAAGGCAGAGGCTTTAACCCACTGAGCCACCCAGGTGCCCCTCAAATAAATAAAATCTTAAAAAAATGAAAATCCCTGTTATAGAATTTCACTAGCACTTAGACATACAAGAGTTATTCAAGTGAATTAATATAACAGCAATTCTTTTTTTTTTAAAAGGTTTTATGTATTTATTTGACAGAGAGAGATCACAAGCAGATGGAGAGGCAGGCAGAGAGGGAGATAGAGGGAAGCAGGCTCCCTGCTGAGCAGAGAGCCCGATGTGGGACTCGATCCCAGGACCCCGAGATCGTGACCTGAGCCGAAGGCAGCGGCTTAACCCACTGAGCCACCCAGGCGCCCTATAACAGCAATTCTTAATATATTAACAGTATTTAGGAAAATCCTATGATGCCATGTAAGGCAATAAAACTGTGTACATTTATAATAAATAGTAAATTTATTTCATAAATCTTTCCATAGTAAAATTTTTTTTTTTAAGATTTTATTTATTCATTTTACAGAGAGAGAGAGAGTGAAAGAGGAAATACAAGCAGGGGGAGTGGGAGGGGGAGAAGCAGACTTTCTGCTGAGCAGGGAGCCTGATGTGGGGCTCTATCCCAGGACTTTGGGATCATGACCTGAACTGAAGGCAGACACTTAGTGACTGAGCCAGCCAGGAGCTCCATAAAATTGTTTTCAAATAAGTGAACTTAATTGTTAACATTTCCAATACAAATAGTTTCATTTCTTGACCAGGATGGACAATAATTTTGCATTTTTTTCTGGATGAAAGACTTCAAACATATACCAGTTTTCATATCATAAAGGTGCAGTTGGGGATCCCAGCTGTGCCACATTGCCAGTACAATGATTTTGGGAGAACTCAAGGCAAAAGATCAAAGGAGTCGTAGTCCCTTGTTAGTGACATTGATAATATTTATTTTTTTTTCCATTGCCCCAGGCAAACAAAGTGCTATCCTTACTAAAGGTATAGACTTTGCAATGTTTCCCAGATTACCTTGGAAACAATGTGCTTTCTATAAAATGTGGTCCATTTATCATGGACAGTCCTTCTGATCCTTAGACTATCAGGAGAAGCATGGATGGAGCCATCTTGTCATGGGAAAATTTATTATTATTATTATTATTTTTAAAAGATTTTATTTATTTATTTGACAGAGAGGTAGAGAGTACCAGTTAGGCAGAGTGGCAGGCAGAGGGGGAGGGAAAAGCAGGTTCCCCACTGAGCAGGGAATCTGTTATGGGGCTCGATCCCAGGACCCTGGGATCATGACCTGAGTGAAGGCAGCCACTCAACCAACTGAGCCACCCAGGTGCCCCCAAAATTAATTATTCTTGATCAACAGAGTGTAATCTTTTGAATCAAGTAGTCTCTTTAAAATGAGATCTGGGGGCACCGGAGTGGCTCAGTGAATCAAGCTGCTGCCTTCAGCTCAGGTCATGATCAGGGTCTTGGGATTGAGCCCAGCATTGGGCTCTCTGCTTCTCCGTCTCTCTCTGCCTGCCTCTCTGTCTACTTGTGATATCTCTCTCTCTGTCAAATAAATAAATGAAATCTTTAAGAAAAATTTTTAAAAAATTAAAAAAACGAGATTCACATTTTTTTCACATTTTTTCAGTCATGTCTTTTTTTTTTAAGATTTTATTTATTTGAGAATGCAAGAGAGTGAGAGAGAGAGAGAGCATGAGCAGAGGAGGGGCAGAGGGAGAAGCAGACTCCCTGCTGAGTGGGGAGCCTACTGTGGGGCTCGATTCTGGGATCCTGAGATCATGACCTGAACCAAAGGCAGATGCTTAACTGACTTAACTGACTGAGCCTAAAGAATAGGACATTCTTTAAATGTTTGATAAAATTCACCTATGAAGCCCTCTGGTCCTGAACTTTTGTTTGTTGGAAGTTTTTTGATTACTGATTCAATTTCATTGCTAGTTATCAGTCTGTTTAAATTTTCTTATTTCTTTATGATTCAGTTTTGGTTAGGTTATGTGTTTGTAGGAATTGATCCATTTTTTCTAGGTTGTCCAATTTGTTGGCATATAATTTTTCATAATATTCTCTTCCAGTCTTTTGTATTTCTTGGCATTGGTTTTTATTTCTTCTCCTTTATTTCTGATTTTTTTGAGTCCCCTCTCTTCATTTTTTGATGAGTCTAGCTAAAGATTTATTAATTTTGTTGATCTTTTCAAAGAATCAGTTCCTGGTTTCATCAATCTGTTCTATTTTTTAGTTTCAATTTCACTTATTTCTACACTCATTATTATTATCTTCCTTCTGCTGGCTTTAGGCTTTGTTCTTCTTTTCCTAGCTCCTTTAGATGTAAGATTAGGTTGTTTATTTGAGATTCTTCTTGCTTCTTAAAGTAGGCCTGTATGGCTCTAATCTTCTCTTTTAAAACAGCTTTTACTGCATCCCAAAGATTTTGGACAGTTGTGTTTTTGTTTTCATTTATCTCCATGTATTTTTAAATTTCTTCTTCAATTTCTTGGTTGACCCATTTATTGTTTACTAGCATGTCGTTTAGCTTCCATGTATTTGTGTTCTTTCCAGATTCTTTCTTGTGATTGATTTCTAGTTTCATACTGTTGTGGTCAGAAAAAATGCATGATATGATTTCAGTCTTTCAATTTTTTGAGACTTGTTTTGTGGCCTAACATGTGATCTGTTCTGGAGATTGTTCCATGAGCACTTGAAAAAAATGTGTATTCCACTGTTTTTTTATTGAATTTCTGAATATATGTGATAGGTCCATCTGGTCCAAGGTGTCCTTCAAAGACACTATTTTCTTGTTGATTTTATATCTGATCTATCTGTTGATGTAAGTAGGGTGTTAAAGTTTCCTGCTATTATTGTATCACTGTCAAGTTCTTCCTCTATGTCTGTTAATAGTTCCTTTATGTATTTAGAAGCTCCCATGCAGGGTGCAGAAATATTTATGATTGTTACATCCTCTTGTTGAATTGTTTCCTTTATCATGTGTAGTGTCCTTCTTTGTTTCTTTTTATCATCTTTGTTTCTTTTTTTTTTTGTCCTCCTAAGTTTTGCTCCCCCAGCTTTCTTTGCACTTCCTTTTTTTTTTTTTTTTTTTTAGGTTATTATTTATTTATTTGACAGAGAGAGAGAGAGAACGAACAAGCACAGGCAGGGGGAGCAGCAACAGAGGAAGAAGTAGGCTCCCTGCTGAGCCAGAAGCCCAATGGGGGGGCAGCAATCCCAGAACCCTGGGATCATGACCTGAGCTGTAGGCAGCCGCTCAACTGACTGAACCACCCAGGCACCCTCCCTCCTTTTTTTTAACTTAAAAATTTTTGTGGGGGGATGGCTGGGTGTCTTAGTCCATTAAGCAGCTTCCTTCAGCTTAAGCCATGCTCCCAGAGACCTGGTATCAATCCCTGAGTCAGGCTCTCTGCTCAGCAGGGAGCCTGCTTCTCCCTCTCCCTCTGTCCCTCACCCTACTCATGCTCTCACATGTGCGTTCTCTCTCTCAAATAAATAAATAAAATCTTAAAAATTTTTTAAATTAAATTTTAATTATACCACTAACTACAACTTGCTTCTCCACCCAACTTCATACTGCTTTTGAAATACTTCTGCATTGCTAGATAGAGTTCATTCATTGTAGATGCTGTATATTTCATTGAAAAATATTCTGCACTTTCTTATTGTTCCTACAGCCTGACTTTGGGCAGTACCTCCCCCATGTTTATTACAAACAATAATGAAATGAAATGAATATCCTTTTTTAAAAAAGATTATTTATTTATTTATTTGACAGAGAGAGAGCGAGAGATCACAAGTAGGCAGAGAGGCAGGCAGAGAGAGAGAGAGGGGAAGCATGCTCCCCAGTGAGCAGAGCGCCTGATGTAGGGCTTGATCCCAGGACCCTGAGATCATGACCTAAGCCAAAGGCAGAGGCTTAACCCACTGAGCCACCCAGGCACCCCTGAAATGAATATCCTTGTTCATGTCCCCTATGCTTATGTGCAGGAGTTTCTATAAGCATATACCACTTATTTATTTATTATTATTATTTTAAGTTTTTATTTATTTTTCAGAGAGAGAGAGAGAGCATAGGCAGGGGGAGCAGCAGGCAGAGGAAGAAGCAGGCTCCCCACTGAGCAAGGAGCCTGATGTGAGACTTTATTCTAGGACCCTGGGGTCATCACTTGAGCCAAAGGCAGACACTTAGCCTACTGAGCCACCTAGACTTCCCTGCCTTTTAAATTAATACTCCCTGCCTTGGAAAGTTTCATGAGCCAAGGTATAAGTTATTTGTTTTTCAAAATAAAAATATCAAAAATTTCAGCCTATTGTGCTGTCATGAAACTTGTAAGAGCTCCAACCAAACCAATTTAGTTGCTATTAGATATTCCTTACCTCCTCTCAGACCTGTTGAGCTGCAATGAGCAATTCTGTCTAGCTTTAGAATAGAGAAAAGAATCTGCGAGCCCCCCCCCCAGGAAAAATTGAGAGCATCATGGAGGTTAATAGCGTATCTCATTCAAAATGAAGACGTCAGTAGATATAATCCAATCAGTAATTTCAGAGGCATCTATGCTTTATATAGTTTTAACTTTGGTATTTTGTAATTTATTTTTCTAAAGTTGAGTTTTTTCCCCTTCTCTGTCTCTGTCCAAATTATAGTCACCCTTGTTTTCCTCTTGGAAAAAAGTAGAAGTAGGGAGAGATGGCTAAAAGAAAACATGGGTTTGCATTTTTATTCTTAATCACTGCACCAGATGGAATGGAGCCTTCAATAGTCATTTCTGCTAGACTGTACTGTTTAATTAGTAATAAATTTTTAAGTTGCTTTTAGATAATGGTTTTCTTTTTCTTTTTTTTTTTTTTAAAGATTTGTTTATTTTAGAGAGAATGTGTGAGCAGGGGGTGGGGGTACAAAGGGTGAGGGAGAGAGAAAGTTAAGCAGTCTCCTCACTGAGTTTGATCTCACGACACTGATATCATGACCTGAGCAGAAATCAAGAGCTGGTTGCTAGGGGTGCCTGGGTGGTTCAGTCTTTAAGCGTCTGCCTTCAGCTCAGGTCATGATCCTGGAGTCCCGGGATGAGCCCCGTATCGGGCTCCTTGCTCCTCAGGAAGCCTGCTTCTCCCTCCCCTACTCCCCCTGCTTGTGTTCCCTCTCACTGTGTCTGTGTCAAATAAATAAAAATCTTAAAAAAAAAAAAAAAAAAAAAGAGCCGGTTGCTTAACCCACTGAGCCACCCAGGAGCCCTGGTTTTCTTCTTTTAAAATTTTTGTGTTTTCTTCTTTTAAAATTAATTTTGGGGTGCCTGGGTGGCTCATTCAAGCCTCCAACTCTTGGTTTTAGCTCAGGTCATGATTTCACAGTTGTGGGATCAAGCCTCTCATCTGGCTCTGTGCTCAGTGCTGAATCAGTTCCAGATTCTCTCTCCCTCTCCCTCCTGCTCTCTCTCTGTCTAATAATAAATAAAAGTAAAATCTTTAAATGAAATAAAATAATACAATTTTATGGTATAAAATATTCATCATTGATATATTTGGACTTAATTTTTCAAATGAAGAGAAAATTATGTAATGTAGGCTATGAAAGGCATTGGTATGAACATATGCTTTTATTTTTTTGAAAAAAAAATTTAAAAAGATTTTACTTATTTATTTGAAAGAGAGAATACAAGCAGGGGAGTGGGAGAGGGAGAAGCAGGCTTTCCGTGGGGCTGGGAGCCTGATGCGGGGCTTGATCTTAGGACCCTGGATCATGACCTGAGCCGAAGGCAGATGCTTAACGACTAAGCCATCCAGGCACCCATGTTATTTTGTTTTTTAGAATGTAATTGATGATCTTTATTATAGTCTACTCATATTAAAGACTGACTATGTCTTGGGCTTTAAATATATAAGTATTTTTTGAGGGTAAAGGTATAAAGTGTTTTTTTTTATTTTAAAGATTTTATTTATTTACTTGACAGAAAGAGAGAGAGATCACAAGTAGGCAGAGCAGCAGAGCGAGAGGGAGAAGAAGGCGCCCTTTCTGAGCAGAGAGCCTGATGCGGGGCTCAATCCCAGGACCCTGAGATCATGACCTGAGCCAAAGGCAGAGGCTTAACCCACTGAGCCACACAGGTGCCCCATAAAGTATTTTTTTTAAATCTGAAATTCAAGAGCTAGAACGTGAAAGAGGAAATATTTTTACGTTGATAATTCATTAATTTGCATGTATGTAATCATTCATAGTTTTAGTGAAATACCTTTCTGATCTCTCATTTAGTGTCAAACCGGAAGAGAAGTAAAACTCAACAAAATTTTATTATGTGTGGAGTTCCTTCTTAAAAGAAGAAAAAAGTGATTATTGAGACTATGGATCGGAGCAAACGGAATTCAATTGCAGGCTTTCCTCCACGTGTGGAGCGTCTTGAAGATTTTGAAGGAGGTGGTGGAGGAGATGGGAATATAACCCAAGTGGGAAGAGTTTGGCCATCTTCATATCGAGCTCTTATAAGTGCCTTTTCTAGACTGACACGTTTGGATGACTTCACCTGTGAAAAAATAGGGTCTGGCTTCTTCTCTGAAGTGTTCAAGGTGAGTGATGCCTCTGCTTTTCTCATTTTGGCTTATTGATAATCACCTTTACTGCCAAGTTGATAACTGTGTATAATTAGTACATAGGCTTTACCTAATTGGGGTGAGGGTGCTATGGATCTTGATTAGTGTTCTAAACTGTCCTCCCCTTTGGCTTGGGACTGCTGGTGGCTGTGGGCCTGGCCAGTGCTGCACTCTTCCTGTTCCTTGGTGTGCCCCTGGGAAGGAAACTGGGTCTTGCTTGCTGGTGGGGACCCTGGAGTCTTCAGTGCATGTGCTCCCAGATGCACTCAACAACAGGAGAACTCAGGAGGGTTCTGGGGATGGCCTGAGCCAGCCAACAGATTGGAATCACCCTGAAGACGGAGATTCTTGTGTGGTTTACATCATATCTACTCCTTCTATTTATGCCCGGGAGGCCTGACCTGCCCATTTTTCATCAGCGCCTGTAGTCAGAACCTGGATATTTTTTGTATTTACTTGGTGGTGCCTAAACTCTGCCTCAGACACTTTGAGGAAAGGGTGGGTGGGAGAATTTTACCATTGGGAGTTGTATATAATGGTTATTTATATCCTGTTTTTCCTCTCCCATCTCTCCAGAGACATTTATAAAGGCTCTAGTTTTAATAAAAAAACAAAACAAAACAACTATTGGGGTGCCTGGGTGGCTCAGTCGTCGAGCATCTGTCTTCGGCTTCGGTCATGGTCCCAGGATCCTGGGATAGAGCCCTGCATTGGGAGCTCCCTGCTCGGTGGGGAGCCTGCTTCTCCCTCTCCCACTACCCTGCTTGTGTTCCCTCTCTCACTGTATCTCTGTCAAATAAATGAAATTAAAAAAAAAAAAACAAAACTGTTAACATCTATTTTATTTTAATTATAAAACTGACATACTGATCAAAACCTCAAATAATACAGGAGTCTCTTTTACCCTCCCGCCCTCTCTTTCTCTCTCTTTGCACTATTAATAATTTGATATGTATACTTCTGGACCCTTTTCTCTGCTTAGACATATACATCTTATATACATATATAGAATTTTGTGTATACATATAAGAAGATATATACATGGGGCGCCTGGGTGGCTCAGTGGGTTAAGCCGCTGCCTTTGGCTCAGGTCATGATCTCAGGGTCCTGGGATCGAGTCCCGTATCGGGCTCTCTGCTCAGCAGGGAGCCTGCTTCCCTCTCTCTCTGCCTGCCTCTCCATCTACTTGTGATTTCTCTCTGTCAAATAAATAAATAAAATCTTTAAAAAAAAAAAAGAAGATATATACACACATATATACCGACACATACAGTTTTTATTTGTTTTGTTTTTTTTTAAGATTTTATTTATTTATTTGATAGAGATCACAAGTAGGCAGAGGGGCAGGCAGAGAGGGAGAGAGGAGGAAGCAGGCTCTCGGCTGAGCAGAGAGCCCGATGCGGGACTCGATCCCAGGTCCCTGAGATCATGACCGGAGCCGAAGGCAGAGGCTTTAACCCACTGAGCCACCCAGGTGCCCCTATTTGGTTATTTTTAATAAAGCTGGGCACTTGGTGCTCCCAAATGTTCATATTTTCCTGATTCATTTATTCTTCCAGAACATTATTTCATACTTTTTCTTCTCTCATATGACATTCAGTATTTTTTCTCAGTGATGAACTTGCTTGCTAATTCACTGAGAAAACTGAAGGAAGCTGGAGAACTTCTGCAGGAGAAGCCTGCAGTCCCCACAAATAGCTACTAACCCATATCTTCCCCACCTACTCAGCCTTTATACTTGTCACTATGGATGAACTGCCCATGTTAAAATCTCAGCCATATTTCCATTTGTATTCTATATCATTTTTCTAGTTGCCTACTCAAAAACATTACCTAAGAAATTCTCCCCTCTCTTTCCTATATCATATTTCACTTTCTGTTAAATGATTCCCATTAACTTCTAAACCTTCTATTTATTTCTCTTACCTTAAAAAAAACTTTAAACAGGGAAAAACATATTTTGACCCAAACATCCCCTATAGCTATACTCCCTCATGTTCTCTCTTTCTCTTCTTTTCTTTAGAAAGAGAGAAAGAGCTTGTAGGGAGGGAGGCAGAGAGAATCTTAAGCTGATTCCACGCCCAGTGTGGATCCTGATGCCGGGCCCAGTCTCATGACCCTGAGGTCAGGACCTGAGCCAAAATCAAGAGTCAGAGGCTTAACCCAACTGAGCCGCCCTGGTACGCCTCCCTTATGTTCTTCTTTTGGACTCAAAACACCTCCATAGCATTGCCTCCACTCACCATTTCTTATACTTTTCCTTCTATTTTCTCTTTTTTTTTAATGTGGTAAAATATATATAACATAAATTTACCATTTTAACCGTATTAAGTACATAGTTCAGTAGCATTACGTACATTTGTGATGTTATATGCAACCATCACCATTATCTCTTTCCAGAACTTTTTCATCATCCCAAACAGAAAGTTTGTACCTCATTGAATAATAACTTCCCATGTCCTCCTGCCCCCAGTCCCTATTAACTGTTCTGTTTTCTTTCCCTGTGAATTTTCCTTTTGTAGGTACCTCATATTAATGGAATCAAACAGTATTTGTCTGGCTTATTTCACTTAGGGTAAATTTAATCCACATTGTAGCATATATCAGAATTTTTATGGCTGAATAATTTTTTTATGGCTGAATAATATCGTATTGTCTGTGTCTACCACATTATGTTTATCCATTCTGTTGGTAGACATCTGGGTTGTTTCCACCTTTTGGTTATTGTGAATAATGCTGCTATGAACATTAGTGTACAAGTATCTGAGTTCCTGCACTCAAGTTATTTTGGGTATTTAACTGTTAGTGAAATTCCTGGGTCATATAACAATTCTGTGTTTAACTTTAAAAAATATATATTTTATTTACTTGAGAGAGAGAGAAAGAGAGAGTGAGAGAGCATGAGACGGGAGAAGGTCAGAGGGAGAAGCAGACTCCCCGAGGAGCAGGGAGCCCAAGGCAGAACTCGATCCTGGGACTCTGGGATCATGACTTGAGCCAAAGGCAGTCACTTAACCAACTGAGCCACCCAGGTGGCCCTGTATTTAACGTTTTAAAAATTGTGGTCAAATACACATAACATAAAACTTACTGTCAACCATTTTTAAGTGTACAGTTAAGTAGTCTTAAGTATATTCACACTGTTGTATAACCAATCTCCAGAACTTTCTCATCATATAAAACTGAAACTCTACAAATCAAACAACTCTTTCCTTCCTTCGTCTCCCAGCTTCTGACAGCAACCATTCTACTTTGTTTCTGTGAGTCTGACTACTCTAGATACCTTATATAAGCAAAATCATACAGTATTTGTCTTTTTGTAACTGCCTTATTTCACTTAGCCTATTTTTAACTTTCAAAGGAACCAGCATACTCTTTTCCACAGCGACTACACCATTTTACATCCCCACCAGCAATGCATTAGAGTTGCAATTTTTACATAGTTTCACCAACACTTGTTGTTTTTCATTTGTTAAAATGTAGCAAACTTGGGCGCCTGGGTGGCTCAGTGGGTTAAAGCCTCTGCCTTCGGCTCGGGTCATGATCCCAGAGTCCTGGGATCGAGCCCCACATCGGACTCTCTGCTCAGCAGGGAGCCTGCTTCCACCTCTCTCTCTGCCTACCTCTGCCTACTTGTGATCTCTCTCTCTCTCTGTCAAATAAATAAATAAAATATAAAAAAAAAATAAAATGTAGCAAACCTAGTGGATGTGAAGTGATATCTCATTGTGGCTTTGATTTGCATTTTTCTAGTGATTAATGATGTTTAGTATCTTTTCTCGTGCTTATTGGCCTCTTATGTATCTTCTTTAGAGAAATGTCTACTGAAATCATTTTTAAAAAAGAAATGTAATTCCAATATAGTTAATGTACAGTGTTATGTTAGTTTCAGGTATATCATAGTGATTCAGCAGTTCTGTATGTTACTCAGTGCTCATGATGATAAGTACTCTTCATTCCCTTCACCTATTTCTTTTTTTTTTTTTTTAAAGATTTTATTTATTTACTTGAGAGAGAGACAGTGAGAGAGAGCATGAATGAGGAGAGGGTCAGAGAGAGAAGCAGACTCCCCATGGAGCTGGGAGTCCGATGTGGGACTCGATCCCGGGACTCCAGGATCATGATCTGAGCCGAAGGCAGTCGTCCAACCAACTGAGCCACCCAGGCGTCCCACCCTTCACCTATTTCATCCATCCCCCAGCCCACCTCCCCTTTGGTAACTCTCAGTTTGTTCTCTATAGTTGCGTCTGTTTTCTGGCTTTTTTCTCTTTTTTTTTTTCTGTTGGTTTGTTTTGTTTCTTAAGTTATACATATGAGTGAAATCATATGGTATTTGTCTTTAACTTATTTCATTTAGCATTATACCTTCTAGATCCATCTATGTTGTTGCACATGGCAATAATTTCATTCTCTTTAATGGCTGAATAATATTCTGTTGTAGATATATACCACATCTTTTTTTTTTTTTTTTTTTTTATACCACATCTTCTTTATGCATCCATCTAATGATGGACACTTAGGTTGCTTCCATATTTTGGCTATTGTAAATAATGCTTCAGTAAACATAGGAGTGCATATATCTTTTTGAATTAGTGTTTTTGTATTCTTTGGGTGAATATCCAGTAACAGAATTACTGGATCATATGGTAATTCTGTTTTATATTTTTTGAGGAATCTCTGTATTGTTTTCCGCAGTGGCTAAACCAGTTTGCATTCCCACCAACAGTGCATGAGGGTTCCCTTTTCTTCACATCCTCCCCAGTACTTGTTGTTTCTTGTGTTTTGATTTTAGCCATTCTGATAGTTACGAGGTGTGATATTGGTTTGCATTTCCCTGATGGTGAATGATGTTGGACATGTTTTCATGTGTCTGTTGGCCGTTCCTTTACACATATTAAAAAACAAAAAAGATTTTATTTATTTATTTGAGAGGGAGAGAGAGAGAGAGATAGAGATAGAGAGAGAGAGAAAGCCTTAAGTGGGTTGGTAGGCAGAGGGAGAAGTAGACTCCCCAATGAGCAGGGAGCCCAATGCGGGACTTGATCCCAGGACTCTGGTATTAGACTAATATTGGTCTCATTGATAAGTTAGGAAGTGTTCCCTCTGCTTCTATCTTCTGGATGGGATTGTGGAGAACGGGTATAATTTCTTTCTTTAATGTTTGGTAGCATTCACCAGTGAACCTTTTTTGGCTTGGTGCTTTCTGTTTTGGAACATTATTAATTATTTATTAAGCTTCCTTAATAGATAAAGGGATATTCCAACTATTTCTTTTTGTATGCATTTTGGCAGATTTTTTTTTCCGAGACTAATTTATTTATTTATTTGTCAGAGAAAGAGAGAGACAGAGAGCATAAGCAGGCAGAGGGGCAGGCAGAGGCAGAGAGAGAAGCAGGCTCCCCACTGAGCAAGGAGCCCGATGTGGGACTCGATCCCAGGACTCTGGGATCATGACCAGAGCTGAAGGCATCGGCTTAACTGACTGAGCCACCCAGGTGTCCCAGATTTTGTTTTTTTAAGGAATTGGTCTATTTATTTATTTATTTATTTATTTGATTTATTTTTTAAAAGTAAGCTCTACTCACAGTGTTGGGTTTAACTCAGGGCCCTGAGATCAAGAGTCACATGCTCTACCAACTGAGCCAGTCAGGTGCTCCAGGAATTGGTCTATTTAATCGAGGTTATCAAATGTATAGGTATAGAGTTATTCATAATATTCCTTTATTAGCTTTTTTTTTTTAAAGGACTTTTCTTTTTTTTTTCCCTTTTTTTTTTTTTTTTTAAGATTTTATTTATTTATTTGACAGAGAGAGAGATCACAAGTCGGTGGAGAGTCAGGCAGAGAGAGAGAGAGAGAAGCAGGCTCCCGCTGAGCAAAGAGCCCAATGCGGGGCTCGATCCCAGGACACTGAGATCATGACCTGAGCCGAAGGCAGCGGCTCAATCCACTGAGCCACCCAGGCGCCCCCTTTTTCCCTTTTTTTAAAAGATTTTATTTATTTATTTGACAGAGAGAGAGATCACAAGTAGGCAGAGAGGCAGGCAGAGAGAGAGGGTGGAAGCAGGCTCCCCGCTGAGCAGAGAACCCGACTCGGGGCTCGATCCCAGGACCCTGAGATCATGACCTGAGCCGAAGGCAGAGGCCTTAACCCACAGAGCCACCAGGTGCCCCTCCTTTATTAGCTTTTTAAAAAAGTTTTTTAGGGGTGTCTAGGTGGCTTAGTAAGTTAAGCCTCTGCCTTTAGCTCCGGACATGATCCCAGGGTCCTGGGATTGAGCACTGCATGGCATTCCCTGCTCAGTGGGGAGTCATCTATTCCCTCTTCCTCTGCGCCTTCCCCAACTCAAGCTTGTGCTGTCTCTCTCTCTCTCAGATGAAATCTTTTTTTTTTTTAAAGATTTGATTTATTTATTAGAGAGTATGTGATGAGCTGGGGGAGTGGTGGAGGGTGAGGGTGAGGGAGAAGCAGGCTCCTACTTTCTCTAGCTCTTGGAATTTTATCCTTTTATCAGTTTTTGCCACTATTTCTTATTTTCCAATATATACATTCAAACTTCAAAGTTTTCTCTTGATTTGGCCATATCCTAGGTTTTTATGTATGTTTTTCTAAATGTAATTTGGTTTGATTTTCATTTTATTCCAAGGATTATATAAAATGAAGTTTTTAAGTTTCCTTATGGTGAGTTGCTTTTTGGTAATTGTTTGATATTTAATTTCTAATATTAATGCATGATGATCAGAGAAAATGGCCTATATTATGTCTGCCTTTTGCAGTATACTTAGATTTTGTTTTGACCTAATGTGTGGTTATATTTTTTGAATGTTGCAAATATGTTTGAGATATTAATTCTCTGTTTTGTGTATTTGTTTGCATAAAATTCTATATGTCTCTATTGGGTCAAGCTTTTCTATTGTGTTAATCCAGTGTTCTATGGCCTAAGATTATTTTGGTCTACTTGATCTATTTCTTAGAAAAAGCTCTATTAATATCATTTAATGTGTTTACAGATTTCTCTGTGTGTTACTATCAGTGTGTTACTTATTTCTAGGCCATTTGGTGACTTATTAATAGAAAGTAAAGATTATTATTGGATTGTACACTATAGATGGATTGTATTTTTTATAAATTATCAGTTGTCTATTTTTGTCCCACTTTATACTTTTAGCTTTGATTTCTCTTATACCAATATTGCATGCCTTCTTCCTTTTTGTATACATTTGCCTATTGCTTTGGTTATTATTATCTTAGTATATTTTTCTCATCTCTATTTTTTTTTTTTTCTTAAGATTTTGTTTTGTTGGGTGCCTGGGTGGTGCAGTGGGCTAGGCCTCTGCCTCTGGCTCAGGTCATGATCCCAGAGTCCTGGGATCAAGTCCCGCATCAGGCTCTCTGCTCAGCAGGGGGCCTGCTTCCCTCTCTCTCTCTGCCTGCCTCTCTGCCTACTTGTGATTTATAAATAAATAAAATCTTAAAATAAATTTTTTGTTTTGTTTTGTTTATTTGACACAGAGAGAGCACAAGCAGGGGGAGCCACAGGCAGAGAGAGAGAGAGGGAAACAGACTCCCGGCTGAACAGGGAGCCTGATGTAGGGCTCAATCCCAGGACCCTGGGATCATGACCTGAGCCAAAGGCAGACGCTTAACTGACTGAGCCACCCAGGCACCCCTTTTTTGTTACTTTTCTTCTTTTTCCCCTCTTTTTCTTTTTTTAAAGTAAGATTTTATTTATTTATTTGAAAGAGTGAGTGAGAGAAAGAGAGAGAGAGAGAGAGAACATGAGTAGGGGGAGGGAGAGGCAGAGGGAGAGGGACAAGTAGACTCCACTGCTGAGTGGGGAGCCTGACTTGGGGCTCCATCCTAGAACCCTGGAATCATGACCTGGGCCAAAGGCAGATGCTTAAATGACTGAGCCACCCAGTTGCCCCTCATCTCTTTTTTTTTTTTTTTCTTTTTAAAAATTTTATTTATTTATTTGACAGTGAGAGAGGGAACAGAAGCAGGAGGAGTGGGAGAGGAAGAAGCAGGCTCCCCACTGAGCAGGGATCCCAATGTGGGGCTCCATCCCAGGATTCTGGGATCATGACCTGAGCTGAAGGCAGACACTTATCAACTAAACCACCCAGGCATTCCTTATCTTTGTTTTTTTAAACCGCTTCTTTTTAAAAAGGATTTATTTATTTATTTGAGAGAGTGAGTGCATGTGAGCAGGGGGAGGGGCAGAGGGAGAGAGAATCTCAAGCAAATTCCCTGCTGAGTGTGGAGCCCCACATGGGGCTTGATCTTATGACCCTAAGATCATGACCTGAGCTGAAATAAAGAGTCACATGCTCTACCAACTGAGCCAGGCAGTCACCCCCTTTTTCTTTTTCTTTTTTAATTTTCATTTTTTTAAGTTATCTCTGAGTCCAGTGTGGGCCTTGAACTCATGACCCCAAGATCAAGAGTTGAATGCTCTACTGAATGAGTTAGCCAGGTGCAACTTCATATCCTATGAAGCAGTTTTTTTTTTTAAAGATTTATTTATTTAAGAAGGAGAGTGAGAGTGTGAGTGGGGGGGAGGGGCAGAAGGAGAGGGAGAGAGAGTCCTAAGCAGACTCCATGCTGAGCACAGAGCCCAACTTGGGAGGGTCTTACAACCCCGAGATCACAACCTGAGCTGAAACCAAGAGTCAGTGACCTAACTGACTGTGCTCCCCCAAGGTGCCTCCAAAAAAGTTTTATATTTAAATTTTTTAGATCCAAAATTAAATTTGCCCACAAAGAACCAGAGATTTTAATCTATTTATATTTATTGTGATTTCTTCTATGTTTATATTGAATAAGCTCTTAAATGGTAATTTAATGAAGTATAGAATTTAAGACAGCAGCTACTTTACTCAGCACTTTGAAAATACTCCTTTTTTTCTTACTGACTTATATTGTTGCTAATAAACTAATCTTAGTCCAGTTGTTACTCTTCTTTAGTTATTCAGTCTTTCTGATGGTTAGGATTATTATTATTATTTTTGTTCTGTACTTTCACTATGCTGGTCTTTAAGTGGATTTATTTATATTTATTCTCAGGATGTGGTATACTTTCTCAGTTTAAGAACTCATATTTGTCTTTAGTTCTAGAAAATTGTTTGGTATTATCTTTCAAAATTCTGGTCTTTGATCTCTCAAGTTTCCATTATATGCATGTTGGATTGTCTCATGATAGCTTTCATGTCTCTTAATTTTTCTTTCATATTTTTAATTTCCTTTTCTGCTGTTTTTTGGGAGGGGGAGTTGGTGATTTCCCACTTATTTACTCCTTTTCATTTGGTTTCTACTCTGACATTGAAACATTCATAGGAATTTTTTATTTCAATTGCTGTATTTTTCTTTTCTAGACTTTGTTTTTTTTAAATGTGCTCCTTTTTTGTTTTCAGTATATTTTTTGTTTTGTTTTGTTTTTTTAAAGATTTTATTTATTTATTTGAGAGAGAGAGCATGAGAGAGAGCATTCGAGGAGAGAGGTCAGTGGTTAAGGCAGTTGCTTAACCAACTGAGCCACCCAGGCACCCCTGTTTTCAATATCTTATTATTTTTCTTTGAACATCTAATTTTGTTTAATTTTAATTGAATTTGTTTTTAAAAATCACACATACAAACTCAGAAGGTATAAAAGATTATTCGGTGGTACCCCTGGCTGGCTTAGTCGGTAGAGCATGCAATTCTTGATCGTGGAGTTGTGAGTTCAAGCCCCATATTGGGCATTGAGATTACTTAAAAAAAAAAAAAAAAAAGATTATTCAGTAAAAAATTATTTATCTTGTACTGCCCCCCAGTTTTCCTCCCTGGAGGCAACCAGTATTTATATTTTTTTATGTATCCTTCCAGAGGTATTCTCTGCATAGATAAGCAAATATATGTATGTCTGTATGTGTAATGTGTAGGCCAGTGTTTGTGTGTGTATTTTTGAATCAATTATCTATTGTTTTTTTACTTACCTATTCCAAGATAGAAGACCACTAGAATGTAAGTTCTTTGAAGGCAGGGCTTTTTTTTTTTTTTTTTCAAGTAAGTTCAACACCCAGTGTGAGGCTTGAACTCACAACCCTGAGATCAAGAGTCACATGCTCTACTGACTGAACCAGCCAATGGTCCTGAGGACAGGGATTTTTATCTCTTTTTATCTCTGTGCACTGCTAAATCCTTAGTGCCTTGAATTGTTACATACCACTTATTTTTCTACAAAGTTATCTTCCTTGGATCTTACTAATTCGTGGGACTCCTTTTTTATTTGTATTTTTAAAGATTTTTTTACTTATTTGAGAGAGAAAAAGGGTGTGTAAGCAGGGGGAGGGGCAGAGGGAGAGGTAGAAGCAGGCTCCCCAGTGAGCAGAGAGCCCCATGTGGGACTCAATCCCTGGAATCATGACCCGAGTAAAGGCAGATGCTTAACTGACTGAGCCACCCAGGCACCCTTTAGGACTCCTTTGTCTGTGCTATTAATTATAGATATTT
The DNA here is from genome assembly GCF_011764305.1 of Mustela putorius furo. NCBI lineage: Eukaryota > Metazoa > Chordata > Mammalia > Carnivora > Mustelidae > Mustela > Mustela putorius. The sequence goes on along the minus strand of NW_025422005.1, from coordinate 35,330,662 downwards.
TCCAAGCTTACAGTGTTTTTTAAACTAGCTTATAATAATTTTTACAGTGTAGAAATAGTCATTTTGTTTTTAACTATCTTAATCTTTTCATTTCTATCTTTTATTTTGAGACACTGTACTTCTATGTTATAAATAATTTTTTTCTAATGACTTTTATGATTTTACTACCTATGTTTAAATATTTGATCCCTTTGGAATTCATCATTCAGTTGTACTAGCAACATTTATTATGTATTTAATATTTTTCTCATTAATTAGAAATGTCCTCTTTATTCTATACTGAATTTTCCTAAGTATTTTTGTCTGTTACTAAGCTTAAATCTATTACCTTGATTTGTCTATTCAAATACCAGTACACACTGTTACAATACTTTAATTATTGTAGCTTTATTTTAATTTTTTTTTAAAGATTTTTAAAAATTTATTTGAGAGAGAGACAGTGAGAGAGAACATGAGCGAGGAGAAGGTCAGAGGGAGAAGCAGACTCCCCATGGAGCTGGGAGCCCAATGCGGGACTCGATCCCGGGACTGCAGGATCATGACCTGAGCCGAAGGCAGTCGTCCAACCAACTGAGCCACCCAGGCGCCCTGTAGCTTTATTTTAATATCTAGTTAGTTTAGTTCTCTATCAGTATTGTACCTTTTAAGAATTGTTACAATAGTTTAATTACTGCAGCTATATTTATTTATTTTTTAAAGATTTTATTTATTTATTCGACAGACAGAGATCACAAGTAGGGAGAGAGGCAGGCAGAGAGAGAGGAAGGGAAGCAGGCTCCCTGCTGAGCAGGAGCTTGATCCCAGGACCCTGAGTTCATGACCTGAACCGAAGGCAGAGGCTTAACCCACTGAGCCACCCAAATGCCCCTGTTATTTTTATTGAGATTAGAATGAATTTATAGATTTAGGGAAAATTAATATCTTTATGTTATTGAATCTTTTTATATAAGTACATGGCATATCTTTATGATCTGTTCAAGTTTTTTGTGTTGCTTGGTAGACATAAAAAATTTTAAAAATATATGTATTTTACACATTTCCTGTGATGTTTATTCTTAGTTTTTTCTCTTTTCTGCTGTAGTTGTTAATTGGAACTCTCCTTCCATTGTATCTTTGATGTTTAACATATGAAGACTACTAAGTTTTGCATTTTGATTTTTGAAGCTGCTAAATACTGAATTTTTTTTAATGTTTGTGATAGATTTTCAGCCCAAGCGTATACTCATATCAGCTGTGAATGACGGTACATTTATTTATTTCTTTTTTTTTTTAAAGATTTTATTTATTTATTTGACAGAGAGAGTGAGCACAGGCAGACACAGTAGCAGGCAGAGGGAGAAGCAGGCTCCCTGCTGAGCAAGGAGCCCGATGTGGGACTCGACCAGGAGGTTGGGATCATGACCTGGGCAGCCGCCCAACCAACTGAGCCACCCAGGCGTCCCTATTTCTTATTTTTATACCTCCTCTTTTTCTCAGCGAACTGCAATGACTAATACTTCCTAAAATATTAAATAATGGTTATATTTGTCATCTTTGGCTTGTTCCTGACTCTAATGGGGATGCTTGTAATGTTTCCTAATTAATATGATTTGGAGCCTGAAATAAATATCTTCTTTCTATTAGATCTTTAAAATATTTTTGTTTTAAGATTTTTATTCATTGGGCGCCTGGGTGGCTCAGTGGGTTAAGCCGCTGCCTTTGGCTCAGGTCATGATCTCAGGGTCCTGGGATCGAGTCCCGCATCGGGCTCTCTGCTCAGCAGGGAGCCTGCTTCCTCCTCTCTCTCTCTCTGCCTGCCTCTCTGCCTGCTTGTCATCTCTCTCTGTCAAATAAATAAATAAATCTTAAAAAAAAAAAAGATTTTTATTCATTTATCTGACAGAGAGAGATGACAAACAGGCAGAGCAGCAGACAGAGAGAGAGGGGAAGCAGTCTCCCTGCTGAGCAGAGAGCCTGTGTGGGGCTTGATCCCAGGACCCCGAGATCATGACCTTAGCCGAAGTCAGAGGCTTAACCGAGGCACCCAGGCGCCCTACCACTTCTTTTTTAAATAAAGTTTTATTGTAATACATACACTCCCATTTGTCAGTGTATGTTTTATGGTTATCTTTGTGCTATAATGACAGAGTTGAATAATTATGGCAGAGACCATATGGCCCTTAAAGTCTAAGGTATTTACTATCTGACCCTTATAGAAAAAGTTTGCCAGCCACTGGTTTGATAAATATAGTGCAGCTAGGATACTTTGATTACAAAGTACAGATGACTGCAGAGTTTTAAAGGTCATGTTAAATAAAAAGTGTATCAGTAGCAATAAAAGGAAATATTTGACTTCTGGTGTGGAAGATACACATTATATAAGTAACTTAAGGACTTTCAGTTGCCTTAGATAGCAAAAGAAAGACTGATTGATGGATGACTTTGCATTGAGGAATGTGGATTTATGTGGCTTGCTTGTGTTCCTTTAACAGAATTCAGTTTTAGAGTTTAGGACCTTCTGTGAGGCGCCTGGGCGGCTCATTGGGTTTGGCCTCTGCCTTCGGCTTGGGTCATGATCTCAGGGTCCGGGGATAGAGCCCTGTGTGGGGATCTCTGCTCAGCAGGTGGCATGCTTCCCCCTCCCCCTGCCTGCCTCTCTATCTACTTGTGATCTCTATCTCTGTAAAATAAATAAATAAATCTTAAAAAAAAAAGAATGTAGGACCTTCTGGTCATTCATCCTTAAAAATAGATCTTAGTTATGTTATCTGTTCAATAGATACTATTATTTATTTAGTTCTGAAGGCTGGCTTTAGATAAGTAACAAAGACTATTGGGTTATATTTTATGAAGGTTGAAAAACCATGACTAGCAAAGTCCTCATGATCTTTATTGTATACTGTGTGGGCCAGTAGCCCCGTGAATTACAATTAGAATAGTTTGTTGTTTTCTTTTTTCTTTCTTTTTTTTTTTTTTTAAGATTATGTATTTATTTATTTGACAGACAGAGATCAGAATTAGGCAGAGAGAGAGGAGGAAGCAGGCTTCCCACGGAGCAGAGAGCCTGATGGGGGGCTTGATCCCAGGACCCCGAGACCATGACCTGAGCTGAAGGCAGAGGCTTAACCCATTGAGCCCCCCAGGTGCCTCAGTTTGTTGTTTTCTTTACTAAAAATTATTTTTAAAAATTATCTCATCCTAAGAGTCTTATTTAGTTGTATAGCTATAAAAATAATCTGAGCAGTTGATTTGGAAGGAACTTGGGCTCTTTAGATTGTGACTGTCAGAGGTATAGCACATTTCTTAAATTTTTTTATTTTTTGCACATTTCTTAAGTTAACCAACCTGATAATTTCATTGGTTAAACTTGGGCTGTCTTTATGAATTGTAAGTCTCTTAGAACCTCAAAAAAAGGTTAAACAGTTTTTGGGTAACATGTATTTTAGGTAATAAATGTGTCATTGTTCTACAGTTACCATGATAGAACTAGAAGGTTTTGTATATAAAGTTCCCTTTCAATATCTATATGATTATTGATTATGAAGAGAGAAAAGGGAGAGAAGCTGGTACTTTTTGTATTCTGGGAAAGGTTTGTGTAGAAGGAAATCTAAGTTCATTAGAAGTGAAGCTTAGGGGTGCCTGGGTGGCTCAGTGGGTTAAGCCGCTGCCTTCGGCTCAGGTCATGATCTCAGGGTCCTGGGATCAAGTCCCGCATCAGGCTCTCTTTTCAGCAGGGAGCCTGCTTCCTCCTCTCCCTCACTCTGCCTGCCTCTCTGCCTACTTGTGATCTCTCTCTATCAAATAAATAAATAAAATTAAAAAAAAAAAAGAAGTGAAGCTTAGTTTCTTTTTTCCTCATACTATATGTTTGAGAATATACATAAATACTTATAAAATGCACATAAATGATTGGTTTTATAATAATTTCAGAAATGGATTTATTCAAACCCCCAACACAAAGAAACCTTCTCTTTTAGGTGTATTCAGCGTCTGTATTTCACAAGAATGTGCTTTTTTAAAAGATTTTTTAATTTACTTATTTGACAGAGAGAGAGAGAAAGATCACAAGTACACAGAGAGGCAGAGAGGTAGGTAGAGAGGGGGGGAAGCACGCTCCCCGCTGAGCAGAGAGCCGGACACGGGGCTCGATCCCAGAATCCTGAGATCATGACCTGAGCTGAAGGCAGAAGCTTTAACCCACTGAGCCACCCAGGTGCCCCGAATGCGTTTGTTTTTTAAGGCTAATGATGAGTTTAGCTAATGTGCTGTTAGGAAATAATTAAGGCAGATGAACTAGGGCAGTGGTTCTCAACTGGGGGCAGTTTTGCCCCTTAAGTGGTATTTGACAGTGTCTAGAGTTATTTTTGGTTGTCACAATTAGGCAGGGGGTGCTACTGGTATCTAGTGGGTAGGGGCCAGGGTTGACAAAAAATATTATGTAATACACAGGACAGCCCTCTGCAACAAAGAATTATCTGGCCTTACATGTCAGGAGTGCTGAAGTTGTAAATCCGTGGCCTAAAAGTGTTAGAGAAGATGAAAGCATTCTTTAACCTCTATTCTGAATTCAGTGAGAATATACTTTTAGAAACAAAATAGGTTGGATTTGCATTTATAATAATTTGTGAGCTTCAGATATTTACCTTTGGTTATTATTAAGCTTTACTTTCTCATTAAAAAAAAAAAAGAAATACAGAGGATACAGAGGATAAATTTCATTGTTTCTAGGAAAATGACTTAGAATATTTTGGATGTTACCTAAATCTATTTAGGAAAGGACTGAAACATGTGTCAGTGGAGATAACATTAGTATTTTTATGTTCATTTGTAAATTAAGAGAGAAAAATGTAAAACCAAATGGGACAGTTGTCCCAGTCTGTCATCCTCTGGTCAGTGGAAAATCTGTCTAGCTCCATTATAGCAGTGATTGACAACCTATTTAATGTTTCCAATTAAGAAGTGCTTCTGTTGAGATACAGTAGAAGGTTCTTACTTTCTTTATGTCCTTGTTTGGGAGTATGATCAGAAGGAGACTTTCCAGGAAGATGGTTCTTCCAGTGTCTTGAGGTAACTAACCTTTTATTATCCCATGATATAACTCCATATTTTAGTATGTATTGTGAATACTGTAAAACCTGGAATCCTATTCCAGGACAAAGTATCAGTGTGTCTTTTTTTTTCTTTTTAATAATAGCTTTACTGAGAAATAATTTATAATCTATACAAATTTTCCTCTTAAAAATATACTGTTCAGGGGCAGCTGGGTGGTTCAGTGAGTTAAGCCTCTGCCTTCGGCTCCGGTCATGATCTCAGGGTCCTGGGATGGAGTCCCGTATCGGGCTCTCTGCTCGGCGGGGAGCCTGCTTCCCCCTCTCTCTATACCTGCCTCTCTGCCTATTTGTGATCTCTGTCTATCAAATGAATAAATAAAATCTTAAAAAATATGTTATAAAAATATACAACTCAATGTTTTTTAGTATATTTATAAGGTTGTGCAGCCATTACCACTAATTTAAATTTTTTTTTATGATCCTAAAAAGAAAACCTGTACCCATTATTAGTTATTTCCCATTTCTCCCTTCCCCTAGCTCTTGGCAACCACTATTATACTTACTCTCTCTATGGAGTTGCCTATTCTGGACATTTCATATAAATAGAATCGTACAATATATAGCCTTTATGACTGATTTCTTTTACTTAGCATACAGTTTTCAACACTGATCCATATTATGGTGTGTATCAGCACTTTATTCCTTTTTATGGCCCAGTAATATTCCAGTATATGAATAATGCCACATTTATCTTGGATCCTGTAACCTTGCCAAACTCTCTTATTATTATTATTATTTTTTAAAGATTTATTTATTTATTTGTCAGAAGGAGAGAGAGAGAGCACAAATGGGGGAATGGCAGGCAGGAGAAGTAGGCTCTCCACCGAGCAAGGAGCCTGATGTGGAACTTGATCCCAGGACTGTGATCATGACCTGAACCAAAGGTGGATGCTCAACTGAATGAGCCACCCAGGTGTCCCTATTTTTTAGAATTTTCTGTATATAAGATCATGTCACCTGCTCATCATAAATCCTGACTGTATAAGATTTACCCATACCTGGCCCTTGGCAATCTGAGTTTCATACCGATTGTCTTCACAGAAACCTCTGTTATGTTTATCATATTCTGTTGAAATTATCTATTTAATGTGTCTGTCACCCATACAACTTTAAGCTCCATGAGGACAGGAACTGTGTCTTACTTATTTTTGTTTCTCTAGGATACAGCACTGTGCTCCGCATAGAGTAGGCATCCGTCCATCCATTTATTATATTGTAGTTCTTTTATATGCTAGGCACTATGCGGAGTGCAGAGATATGGTAATGATTAAGACTTATTATTCTCGCCCTTAACGGAATTTGTAATCTAATGGTAAATATTTACATTAAATATTTACAAGGGCAAATGCAACACAAAGGGAAGCATAGAATATTAGTTCCCTAATACTGCATGGCAATATTACCTCGAATGCAGCAGTTGAAAAGAACACGTATTTACTACATTTGTTTCTGTTGTTCAGGAGTCCAGGCATGACTCATAAAGCTGCAGTCAAGGTGTCGGCTTGGGCGGAGTTCCTAGCTGATTCTGTTGGAAGAGTGTGTTACTCTGGGTTATGAGTTCAGGTCCCATACTGGATATAGAGATTACTTAAATAAATAAAAGGAAACTTAGAAAAGTATAAAAGGTGTCAGCTGGAGCTTGGGCTCAAGTGGGGTAGGATCTGTTCTGTGATTGAAGGCAGCATCCAAATCCTTGCGGTCTGTTGACTTGAGGGTTTCAGCTTGATATGCTTCATAGGGCAGCTTGAGTCTTCGAAGCTAGAAGGTGAGGCTCCTAATGAGATGAGTTACATCTTTTTTTTTTTTTTTTGAGAGAGAGTGCACACTCCTGTGGGGGGAGGGGCAAAGAGAGAATTTTTAGAAAGATTTTATTTATTTACTTATTTATTTGAGGAGGGGCAAAAGGGGAGATAGAATCTCTAGCAGACTTCACGCTGAGTGCCAAGCGGATGTGGGACTTGATCTCATAACCCAGAGACCGTGACCTGAGCTGAAATCAAGAGTCTGACACTTAACTGACGGAGCCACCTCGATGTCTCTACATGATTTCATTTTCATTTTCATTTTTCATTGCAGATGCCTTCTTATCATTATCGTATTTTTCATAGCATGATCGTCTGTTCCCTCCTTTGTATCTCCTATATACCCTATAGTTTTTATCAGAGCAATGATTTTTATGACTTTTTTTAACACGTTCGCCTTTCTCTGTTAGGTCAAACCTCCCTTTGTTTTTCATCTTTCCGTCTTTAGTACTTAGCATAGACTCTGCCATGTAGAGAGTACTTACTAAATACTTGTTGCATGAGAAAAAACCTCATATATGTGTTTAAGAATGTATTAACATTCTTAATGCTAATACATTAAGCACCTGGGTGGCTTAGTGGGTTAAGCCTCTGCCTTCGGCTTAGGTCATGATCTCAGGGTCATGGGATCAAGGCCCACATCGGGCTCTCTGCTCAGTGGGGAGCCTGTTTCCCTCTTTCTCTCTCTGCCTACCTCTCTGCCTACTTGTGATCTCTCTCTCTCTCTCTCTCTCTGTCAAATAAATAAATAAATAAATAAAATATTAAAAAAAAAAGAATGTATAGAATTTGCTAATATTTTGTATACCTGAAACTTAAATAACATTGTATGTCAATTATATTTCACTATAAAAAAAGAATTAAAAAAAAAAGAGAGAATGAATTGAAAGACAACATAAGAGAGAGAGAGACTCTGGAACTAGACTGCCTCTGTTTGAATTTTGACTCTACCACTTACAAGCTTTCTGACCTTGGGCAAGTTACTTGATTTCTGTGTCTCAGTTTCCTCATCTGCAAAATGGAGATAATGATAGTACCTACCTTATGGGATTGTTGAGAGGTTGTAACGAGCTAGTATATATAAAATACTAGAATAATGTCTAGCATATAATATATCCTATATAAGGTCTAGTTATTATTATTTCTGTCACATATGCAGTTAAGATTTTGAGTTCTTTGTTTTAAGTACTGTGTTAAGAACTTGTATATATTATCTTTTTAAATTACCACAATAATCTTATAAGTGGTTACACTTCTATTCTATAAATGAGGAAACTGCTTCTACTGTGGGATTGATTAAGAAGCAGCAGCCATGGCTCAGTGCTACCCTGTGAACTTGGGCCTCAGGAAGGGCCACAAGGTGACTAAGAACATGAGCAGGCCAAGACACAGCCGCCCCTATGGGCATCTCCCTAAGCACACCAAGTTCCTGCAGGACATGATCCGAGAGGTGTGTGTCTTCACCTCATATGACTGTTGTGGCATGGAGCTTCTCAGGGTCTCCAAGGACAAGCATGTCCTTTAGTTCGTCAAGAAAAGAGTGCTAAGAGGAAGAGAGGGGAGCTGAGCAACCTACTGGGAGCTGTGAGGAAAGTGGCAGCCAAAAAAGATTGAACCCCACCCCTAGAAGGGTAATAGAGCTTTTGGAACTTGAAAAACAAAGAAAGGAAAGAATAAGGAAAGAAACTGAGGTCCAAAAATATTTAGTGTTTTGCCAATAGGTAAATGGTACTGCTAAGATATGAATTCCTAGCTGTATAGTTGATGAATGGAATATTATACCTACTTTTGATAATTTTAGAAAAATTTTAAAGATTATTATTATTTTTTAAGATATTGTTTAAGATTTTATTTATTTATTCTAGAGAGAGAGAGTTAGCAGGGGAGAGGCAGAGAAAGAGGGAGAAAATCTCAAGCAGATTCCCTTTTGAGCGCAGAGCCCTACAGAGGACTCAATCCCGTGATCCTGAGATCGTGACCCCAGCCAAAACCGAGATTGGGACACTCAACTGACTGAGCCACCCCAGCGCCTGAAAGATTATTTTTATGAATTTTTGCATATTTATACTAATTTATACTATATTTCTAGAATATGATTATGTGTGTATAACTGATTCAGTTTGTGTTTTAAGTATACAACTAGTTATGTAAGAGAGGCTTAAGGTCCTACTTTCTCCTCTGTTATAAATTGATAGCACCATGTCTGGAAGTGTTAAGCTATAAGAAACAGTAAACTTATAAACTAAAAGAGCCAGATATCTGCCATCTGCTTGGGTACTGAAAAATTGATTTATTCACATTCATGGTTATACATTTATTATTTAGTGCACATGGAGTTGTCATGCAAACTCTATGTCTGTAGCATTATTAACAGTTGTGTTATAAAGAAAGTAAAGGGTAGCTATAGGGAAGAAACCGAGGGTTGCTGGAGGGGAGGTGGATGTGGAGCGATGGGGTAACTGGGTAATAATGGGCATTAAGGAGGGCTCTTAATGTAATGAGCACTGGGTTTTATGTGCAATTGATGAATCATTAAACTCTACCTCTGAAACGAATAATATACTGTATGCTAGTTAATTGATTTTTTTTAAAAAGATTTTATCTATTTATTAGAGCACATGTGCACAAGTAGGGGGAGGTGCAGGGGGAAAGGGAGAAGCAGACTTCTTGACTCCAGCGTGGGATTGGATCCCAGGACTCCAGGATCATGACCTGAGCCAAAGGCAGATACTTAACTGACTGAGCCCCCCAGGCACCCCTAGTTAATTGATTTTAAATAATAATAAAAAAGTAGTAAGGGGAAAATTTTAGTATGTGAATGTTATTTTGTTGTAATATATTTAATTTTTGTGCTTAGTACTCTGGTAGTTCTGTCTCCTTTATCTGAGAAAGAAGATACTGGGTCTTAAAATGCTGGTGTTGCTTCAGCAGTCTTATTGCCCTGCCTATAATTTTTTAGCTTCTCAAACTACAACTTGTGACGTTTGCAAGACAGTGAATCATTTTTCTTAGATGTGATCATTGTTGCAGCCTGAATATATAAATACTCCAGAATTTTTTTTTCTAATTCTCTATTTTTTATTTCACAGTGGTGTTTGTGCTTTTCTATCTACCTCTCTGTGACCTCACTGTAAAAAGTGTTTTCATCAACACTGCATATGATCCTGTTCTAAAAAGATGTAATGACTGGGGGGGCATCTGGGTGGCTCAGTGGATTAAGCCTCTGTCTTCAGCTCAGGTCAAGGTCTTGGGATTCTGGGATAGAGATTCATATCGGGTTCTCTGTTCAGCAGGGAACCTGCTTCCCTGCCCCCCTCTCTGCCTGCCTCTCTGCCTACTTGTGATCTCTGTCTGTCAAATAAATAAATAAAATCTTAAAAAAAAGATGTAATGACTGTATGTTTTAATAGTCACTGTATCAGAGAAGAGTTAGATCTATATTCTTGGAGGTATGTAGGGCAACTTTTGCAAGATGACTAGAGCCAGACGGTGAGAATGATGTGAGGTAGTGTGTGTTTTGCCTGAGAGTGAGGGTTAGGAGAAAGCCCATTAGGTATATCTGAAGTACCAGCTTTTAGTGTTACTGCTCTGACTGAGATGTCAGTTTATAGCAAGGCTATTTTGAGGAACAAAGTGATGAGTTCTGGGAGGGAGCTAAACTACCCCAACTCTAAAACACCAATGAGCAAGATGTGTGTTTATGTGCATGTCTGGCTGTCCATATTTGTCCCCTCATATCAGACCAGTCATTTCAGAATTAAATTGCTCTACAGATTCAAAAAATTAAGGGAAATTTCAATATCAAGAATAAGATTGCTGCACCTGGGTGGCTCAGTGGGTTAAGCCTCTGCCTTCAGCTCAAGTCATGATCTCAGAGTCCTGGGATCGAGCCCCACATCAGGTGCTCTGCTCAGCAGGGAGCCTACTTCCCTCTCTCTCTCTCTCTGCCTGCCTCTCTGCCTGCTTGGGATCTCTCTCCTTCTGTCAAATAAGTAAATAAAATCTTAAAAAAAAAAAGAAGATTGGGGTGGGACACCTGGGTGGCTCAGTCAGTTAAGTGTCTGCTTTCGGCTCAGGTCATAATCCTGGGGTCCTGGGATAGAGTCCTGCATCAAGCTGCCTGCTCAGTGGGGAGTCTGTGTCTCCCCCTGCCCCTCCCCCTGCTCATGCTTGCTCGCTCTCTCTCTACCCCCCCTCTCTCAAAAATAAATAAATAAATACATCTTTTTTTTTTTTTAAGATTTTTTATTTTTATTTATTTGACAGAGAGAGATCATAAGTAGGCAGAGAGGCAGGCAGAGAGAGAAAGAGAGGAGGAAGCAAGCTCCCTGCTGAACAGAGAGCCCGATGCGGGACTTGATCCCAGGACCCTGAGATCATGACCTGAGCCGAAGGCAGCGGCTTAACCCACTGAGCCACCCAGGTGCCCAATAAATACATCTTTTTAAAAAGGAATAAAATTGGGATGCCTGGGTGGCTCAGTTAGTTAAGTGTCCAACTCTTGATTTCAGCTCAGGTCTTGATCTCAGGGTCACCAGTGTATGCCCCATGTTGGGCTACTAAAAAAAAAAAATGAGATCCAGGAAGATCAAATATAGAGAAAACACTTCTTTGTACAGTATTACTCTGGCATGAAAGCAGTGTTATATAGGAATTGAACACATTTTTAACCATCAAGATATTTTCAGTGTCAGAAATAATCAAGGAAAAGAGTATGGATAGAGACACTAAAGTAGCAAGGCTTGAACCTTAACTACCTTTGTGGAGGACATGAAGAAGGAAAAGAGACAAGTAGCAGTCAGAGATAGGTTCCTAAAGATCAGGGAATGTGACAGATCTACCAAACATAAATTCCAAAGGGCGGGCACCGTATTATAGAGATACATAAAAGAGAGTATAAAGAGGAAAACAAACTTCCTCCCCACCACCCTTTTTGAAGGAGTTTAGCATGGAAAAGTATGGGAGAAAGAGGATGATAGCAGTCCAGTGCTGCTTTGGGCTTTGCACCTTGATAATGGTCTTTGTTGCATATCCTTATTGTCTGTCAAAACTACTTCTTGCTCAATTTCCCATTGTTTTCCTTGTTGCATTTATCTGGTTCTGCAACCTCTTTGAGGTACAGGGGATTTCAGAGAGGGAGCTCTTCTGGGGAGGTTCAGTGTTTGGTGTGTGTGGGGAAATGATGGCGTTTTAAAGGAGACACTGTATTTCTGTAATATGTATACTGAAGGTTCACACACAGCAGTGTATGACTGTAACCTTTGGCCATGTTCAGTACATTTAATATTTCCTCTAGAGCTGGTGTGGAAAGTTGGTCTAATTAGTAATGAATTTTGTAGATGACTCAGTGGCCTGGTGACATCAAGTAATAATTTATCAGGTAGCAAATTTTACTGTGTTCATTTGTTCATTACTTAGAAATGCCTGCTAAGATCCTTCACCTTAATTGATAATTCAGTTGGGAAAACAAAACTAGAAGTACACAAGTTGCATGTACAAATTCTATTCACTCCTCTCATAGAAGTATTTCTGTAAACATATATATGAAAACATGTGAAAGATACTACAAAAAGTTGATTCTAGGGTGTATCATTTTGCAGCAAGGAGAGTGAGAGGGTTGGTCGCTTTCCTTTTGTGATCACATATCACTCTGCTGATATTTCTCTTTTAGCATGTGATAAACATTGTAGTCATTTGTTATCTTAGTCATTCATTTATTTACTCAGCACATATTTAGTGCTCACTAGGTATATGATATTGAGCTAGGTGCTAGGGACAGAGGAATAAAATCCTGCCTTAAAAGAGCTCTTTGCTTAGGGTAGAAGACAGGAAATATATTTAAAACACAGTATTTGCTAAAATGAGCTTTAGCAAGAGCCTGAAATTGCTTAAGACATATTTGCTAATTGTGTGAAAGTATGCATAGGGTACCAAGGGTGATAATACTGGGCACCAGTATAAACGTTTGAAGGGTTAGAGTCTTCCTAGAGGAGGTCACCCTTGACTTTTCCTGAAGAAGAAAATACAGCTTGTCTGGTGTACAAGTAAGGAAAAGGACATTTCAAGCAGTAGGAAAAGCATGTGTGGAGGCACAGAGGGATATTCTAGGAATGGTGAGAAATTTGCTTTGGTTCAAGCCTGCTGGATGCATGTAAAGGAATGACAAGAGTCTGATGAGTCTAGAGGGATAGGCAGGGGCCAGAAAATAATTTTTTTTTTTAATCCAGAATCACTGAAAATATGTTTCTTTTCTTTCTTTCTTTTTTTAAGATATGTTTCCTTATTTTTGTTTTTATTGTTTTTTAATAATAATATATGTTATATGTTTTATTATTTTTTTAAATTCCCAAATCAGCTTTTGGTTTGTTGAAACTCTCAGTTGTTTCTTTGTTTTCTATTTCATTAATTTTTGCCTTTATCTTTATTATTATACTTTATTTTTTCTGGCATTTTTTGGTTGAACTCATTTATTTTTAATCTTTTGCAAGTCAATTAGGATTGTCTTTGGCAGTATATTACAGAAACCTGAACACATTGGCTTATTCAAATAAGGGATTAATTTTTCTCAAGCAATCTTGAGAAATGTTTGTGTTGGGCACCTGCTTAAGAAAGTCATCAACAAATCCGGCTTCTTCTAGCTTCCCCTGTCTTTTTTTTTTTTTTTTTTTTAAGATTTTATTTATTTATTTGAAGGACAGAGATCACAAGTAGGCAGAGAGGCAGGCAGAAAGAGAGAGAGAGAGGGAAGCAGGCTTCCTGCGGAGCAGGAAACCTGATGCGGGGCTCGATCCCAGGACCCTGAGATCATGACCCGAGCCGAAGGCAGCAGCCCAAACCACTGAGCTACCCAGGCGCCCCATAGCTTCCCCTGTCTTATGTAAGACTTCTGGCCTTTGGTTACAAAGTAACTGCTCCTGATACAAGCACTGAATCTTTACTCCAGGCTGAGAAAAGAATAGAGGACAATTTCATCAGGAAAACAGTAGCATTTCCAGAATCCCTACCTAGCAGTTCCTACTCATATCTCTTTACTTAGTAGTATGTTACCTGGCTACTCTAGCTGCAAGGAAGGCTGCCAGATTGGATGTTTTAATTAACTAAGCACATTGCCACCTATTTGGGGTCCTGTTAGTCAAGAAAAGGGGGAAAAGAAACGTTGAGTAAACAGTATTGTCTGCTGTGCTTGTTGTTAATTATCTTTTTATTGTTCACTTCTAATTTTATTTCATAGTGGTTTGGAAATGTGGTTTTGGAACCACATCCTTTTTTTTTAAGTTTTTATTTTCATTTTTTAAAAGATTTTATTTATTCATTTGAGACAGAGAGATACAGAGAGAGAGAGAGACATGTGCATGGGGTGGGGAAGCAGCAGAGGCAGAGGAAGAAGCAGACTCCCTGCCGAGCAGGGAGGGAGCCTAAAGTGGGGCTTGATCCCAGGACCCTGGGATCATGACCTGAGCTGAAGAAGCTCATCTGAGCCATGAGCCACCCAGGTGCCCCTTTTTAAAGTTTCTTTAAAAATATTTATTTATTTACTTACTTATTTATTCAGAGAGCATGGGGGGTGCCTGGGTGGCTCAGTCAGTTAGGCAGCTGCTTTCGGCTCAGGTCATGATCCAGGGTTCTGGGATCCAGCTCTGCATTGGGCTCCTTGCTCAGTGGGAAGCCTGCTTCTCCCTGCCTGCCCTTCCCCCTGCTTGTGCTTGCTCTCTGTCTCTCTCCCTTGCTCTCTGTGTGTCAAATAAGTAAACAAAATCTTAAAAAAAAAAAAAAAAAGAGAGAGAGAGAGCATGAGTGGGAGAGGGAGAAAGAAACCCAAGCCAGTTCTGCACCATGCACAAGAGACTGATGTGGGGCTCGATTCCATGACCCTGAGATCAGACCTGAGCCCAAACCAAGAGCTATATATTCAACCACCTGAGCCACTTAGGTAGGTATTTAAAAAAAAAAAAAAGATACCATATCCATATTCATTTCTTTTCTTCTAGAACTTTCAGTTTATTTTTCTTTTTTTAAAGATTTTATTTATTTATTTGACAGACAGAGATCACGAGTCGGCAGAGAGGCAGACAGAGAGAGAGGGGGAAGTAGGCTCCCTGCTGAGCAGAGAGCCCCAGGACCCTGGGATCATGACCTGAAGACAGAGGCTTTAACCCACTGAGCCACCCAGATTCCCCTAGAACGTTCAGCTCCTGAGAAGTATGTTAAAATATCCCACGAAGACTGTGGCTTTGTCAAATTTGCCTTGTATTTTGTCAATTTTTGTTTTAGACATTATAGTTCTGTGTTGTTAGGTACATACAAGTTCATGATTATTATTTCTTGGCAGAATAATTGTTAGGTAGTGTGCATGCAATGCTTTTTTCCTTAGATTAGTTCTCAGGCCTTTCCAGCCCAATGTTTACATTATCTGGGTTCATTTACTAGATGTATGATTTTGAAAAAGTCCTTTAATCTCTCTGTGCCCAGTTTCCATATCTGTAAAATGGGGGACATTAATAATACCTACTTCCCAGAATTATTTTGAGGATTAAATGTGTGTGTGTGTGTGTGTATGTATGAGTATAGCAGAACCTACTATGTAACAAGTACTATAAATAATAGTTATATTATTGCTATTATAATAATTTTTATTATAACAATATTTTAATGAGGTTCCCTGAAGTGAAATTGATAGGTGATTAAGTTACTGTCATTCATAATTATAAAGCATCAACATGATACCCTAACTCTATGATAAAGAGTAAAAGAAAACTAAGGTAGTAGAAATATAGATTTCAATAAGCAAAATTATTATAGAAAACTTGATGAGCTAGTCAGATGCTTTTACCCTCTTATAAATGAATAGTTTTAAGAGATGGCAATCAGAATCCACTCCATGCAAGAAGAAAAATTAAAGAGGAGAGATGGTGGTGGATATCAGAAGAAAAGTATAATAACAGACCAAAAAACCCAAAACAAAACAGACTAGACTTATTTGTATGTAATAAAGGGAAGAGAGAAGTGACCCCTAGTGAAATAGAGATAGCTTGCCAAGACAAATTACAGATTGATGAAGGAGAGAAAAGGAGTGTGATATATCTTTGCTAACTTTATCAGTGTTTATCAGTGTTTGTAAAATGTTTAATCTTGAATGTTTCTTTGGGGGAAGAAGTTGGCAGAGTCGGTACATTAATGACTTTTTGTGGGCAAGGCTAAAATATGCTTTTTATTTATAGTTCATATATATGTACATATATATATTCTTTTTTTTTTTTTTTTAAGAGAGAGAGAGGAAGAGAGACAGAAGTGGGGTGGGGCAGAGGCAAAGGGGTAGAGAGAATCTTAAGCAGGCTCCATGCCTAGAGCAGAGCCCTATGTGAGGTTTGATTTCACAATCCTGAGATGATGACCTGAGCCAAAATTAAGAGACAGATATTTAACTGACTGAACCACTCAGGCATCCCTGGTTGATATTTTAAAATAAAGTCTAGGGGTGTCTGGGTGGCTCAGTAGTTAAGTGTTTGCCTTTGGCTCAGGTCATGATTACCCCCCAACCCCTGCATCCGGCTTCCTGCTCTGTTGAAAACCTGCTTCTCCCTCTCCTACTCCCCCTGCTTGTGTTCTCTCTGTCAAATAAATGTGTCTCTCTCTGGAAAATAAATAAAATCTTTAAAATAAAATAAGATAAAGACCAAACAAAATCACTGTAAATATAAAAACTACAAATGGCTTCTGATACAGATATGTTGTATTGGGATTCAAATACCAGGAGCAGCATTGCCATTGGTGGTCTGATTTTTTTTTTAGATTTTATTTAGTTATCTGACAGAGATCACAAGTAGGCAGAGAGAGGGTGGGGGGAAGCAGCCTCCCTGCTGAGCCAAGAGCCCAGGATCCTAAGATCATGACCGAAGGCAGAGGCACAAACCCACTGAGCCACCCAGGCGCCCCTGATTTTATGAAAAATCTTTTTGTTTTGTTGACCACAACTTTTTTTTTTTTTTTTTAATAGGGGGTAGGGTCAGAGGGAGAGGGAAAGAGAGAATCTAAGCAGGCTCCACATGCAGTGAGATCATGACCTGAGATGAAATCAAGAGTCAGACACTTAGCTGATTGAGCCACCCAGGTGCCCCTCCCCTTTTTTAATGTTTACCAATTCTTTTTTTTTTTTTTTAAGAGTTTTATTTATTTATTTGACAGAGAGAGAGCTCAAGTAGGCAGAGAGGCAGGCAGGGAGAAGCAGGCTCTCTGCTGAGCAGGGAGCCTGATGCGGGACTTGATTCCGGGACCCTGGGATCATCACCTTAGCTGAAGGCAGCTGCTTAACCAACTGAGCCACCAGGTGGCCAATGTTAACCAATTTTTAATTATGTTCTGAAAATAACAAAAATGTGATTTTTCCTCAATTTATAAGGTAGTTGTATTTCTAGAAAATTCAGTTCATATTAAAATGGTGCAAGTTGGCTTTGTTTTTATGTAAAATAGAGTTAGAATCCAAGCTCAGGCAATAATAAATATGTTCTTCACTTATGTGAATGTCTTGCAAGGCATTTGAATTTCATACAGCACATCGAACAATGCTTCCTTGTGTAGTACTGTCCTCCACTTTGCAGAATGTCTAGTATTTCTGACCAGCAAAACTCCCTGTCCCTAGTCATTGTTATAACAAAAAAACTTAACCTAAAACCTTCAGAAACACTCCAGAGTGACTTGGTATAGCCTCTATTGGAAATTATTGCTTTAAACCCTATTTGTCAGGGTGCCTAGGTGACTCAGTTGGTTAAGTGTCTGACTCTTGATTTTGACTTGGGTCATGATCTCAGGGTTGTAGAATCAAGCCCAAAGTCGGGCTCTGCGCTCAGTGGGGGGTTGACTGGAGAGTCTCTCTCTTTCTCTGCCCCTCCCGCGCCCCCCACTCTGTCTCTCTCTCTCAAATAAATGAATAAATCTTTAAAAAAAATAAGCCCTCTGGGGCGCCTGGGTGGCTCAGTGGGTTAAGCCTCTGCCTTCAGCTCAGGTCCTGATCTCAGGGTCCTGGGATCAAGCCCCGCATCGGGCTCCCAGCTCAGTGGAGAGCCTGCTTCCTCCTCTCTCTGCCTGCCTGTCTGCCTACTGTGATCTCTGTCTGTCAAATTAAAAAAAAAAACCCTATTTTTCTAATATTTATATTGCTATTCCAGCTTTTTGTATACTTAATAAGTATACTCACTGTGACTTCTTGATTGGAAATCCCAAGCAATTCATTTAATAGTTAACTTTTTTAAAAAAAGATTTTATTTATTTATTTGACAGGGAGATAGAGAACCCACTAGGCAGAGTGGCAGGGAGAGGGAGATGGATAGGGAGAAGTAGACTTCCCCATTGAACAGGGGGCCTGATGTAGGATTCTATCCCAGGACCCCTGGTATTGTGACCTGAACAGAAGGCAGATGCCTAACCAACTGAGCCACCCAAGCACCCTTGTTCTTTATTTCTTAATGCTAAACTTATGGGAGAAAATAAAAATACATTTTTGCATAGTTCTTCCAACTTTTGGAAAACTTTGAAAAATCTACTGAAAGTTGAAAGAATGGTACAATAAACCCCTATAGTCCCTTCACCTGGATTAACAACTTAATATTTTGCTACATTGATTTATCTGTATCTATCTATCTATTTAAAGATTTTATTTATTTATTTGACAGAGAGAGACACAGTGAGAGAGGGGAATGGGAGAGGGAGAAGCAGGCTTACCATCAAGCAGGGAGCCCAGTGTGGAGCTTGATCCCAGGACCCTGGGATCATGACCTGAGCCAAAGACAGACACTTAATGGCTGAGCCACCCAGGCACCCCTATCTATATCTATATCTATATTTTTAAGATTTTATTTTATTTTTTAAGTAATCTCTACACCCAACATGGGGCTTGAACTTAAAACCCTGAGTCAAGAGCCATAAACATTGTGGACTGAGCTAGTTCGGTGCCCCATCAGTATTTTTTTTTAACAACACTTGAAAGCAAATTGCAGATATCATGCTACTTTAAAATATTTTAATATTTATCTTCTAAGAGTACATTCTCCTACAAAGCTATAATATCATTATTTATACCTTAGACAATTGAACTTAATTCAGAAAAATAATTTCATTATAGTCCCTATTAAAATTTTTCCTATTTGCCAACAAACTTTTTTTTTGTTTCTTTGTTTTTTGTTTTTTTAAAGTAAGCTCTACACCCAACATAGGGCTTGAACTCATGACCCTGAGATCAAGTGTTGTATGCTCTACCAATTGAGCCAGCTAGGTGCTCCGACAAAAGATTTTTTTCCTTTTTTTAAAAAGATTTTATTTATTTATTTATGTGACAGAGAGAGAGAGAGAGAGAGCACAAGTAGGCAGAGAGGCAGGCAGAGAGAGAGAGGGGCAAGCAGGCTCCTTGCTGAGCAAAGAGCCCGATGTGGGGTTCGATCCCAGGACCCTGAGATCATGACCTGAGCTGAAGGCAGAGGCTTAACCCACTGAGCCACCCAGGCGCCCCTCTAATGGTTTTTTTATGATTAGATATGAATTAAACATTTTAGCAAGTATATTACATCAGAAGATTGATAGATAATTCCAGGTGTTTCACTTTGGGTAATGCTAAATGTGACTGACCTCTTGGTTAAGGTCATTGTAAAGGTAAAATTTCCCCTTTGTAATAAATAAGTAATCTTGGGAGCATTATACAGATTTGAGTATCATTAGTTTCACTTAAAATTATATGCATTTTCTGTGTTATGTCAAATTTACCTGTGATGTTAAATTCTTATGAGCATATAGTTATTTTTATTAAAACAATAGCTCTGTATTGAATATTTATTATGTGCCAAGCACTGTTTTAAGTAGTTTATATATATTATCTCATTAATCTAACATGACACTGTTTTATCCTCCATAGCAGTTCTTTGAAATTATTATTGTCTTGACTTTACAACAGAAGACTTCAAAGAGAAGTCATTCTAATTAGTTAAATGTTAAAGACTTGGATTCAGTCTGTTCTTCTCCAGAGCTCAAGCACTTTACTACTCTGCTATGTTCTTTAGAAAGCAGATTTGGAGCTCCTGTAGTAACATCGGATGAGTTTAAAAGTCAAGGAGAAATACTAATTTTCTCTTATCTTTGTTCTCCCTTTCTTTCTTTTTCTTTTTTTCTTCCCTCCTTCCCTTCATGTATTTATAATTGTGGTAAAATACATATAAGATTTGCCATCTTAACAATATTCAAGTGTGCAGTTCAGTTCACATTGTTGTGCTACCAGTCTCCAGAACTTGGCAAAGCTGAAACTCTATACCCAGTAAACAACTCCAGATATCTCCCCTCCCCAAGCCTCTGGCAGGTTCCCTACCGAGCAGAGAGCCTGATGTGGGGCTCGATCCCAGGACCCTGAGATTACAACCTGAGCCAAAGGCAGAGGCCTAACCTACTGAGCCATGCAGGCACCCCCCCCCCTCTTTTTTTTTTTTTCAAAGATTTTATTTATTTTTTTGACACACAGAGAGCGAGAGAGAGATCACAAGTAGGCAGGCAGAGAGAGGGGGAAGCAGACTCCCTGCTGAGCAGAGAGCCCAACGTGGGGCTCGATCCCAGGACTTCATGATTACAACCTGAGCTGAAGGCAGAGGCTTAACCCACTGAGCCACCCAGGCACCCCAGTATTTCTCTTTTTGTAACTGGCTTATTTCACTTACCATAGTGTCTTCAAGATTCATCCATATTACAGCATGTGTCAGAATTTCCTTTATTTTTATGGCTGAATAATAAATTCCATTGTATGTGTATACCACATTTTGTTTATCCATTCATCTGTCAGTGGACACTTGAGTTGCTTATACCCTTTGGCTATTGTGAATAATGCTGTTATAAACATGGGTGTACAAATATTTTTTTGAGACCCTGCTTTTAGTTGTTTTGGGTATGTATCCAGAAGTAAAATTTCTAGATCATGTGGCAGTTCTATTATTAATTATTTGAGGTCTTAATTTTTTGTTTTTAAAGATTTTATTTATCCAACAGACAGACAGAGATCACAAGTAGGCAGAGAGGCACATAGAGAGAGAGGAAGGGAAGCAGGCTCCCTGCCGAGCAGAGAGCCTGATGCAGGGCTCAAACCCAGGACCCTGGGATCATGACCTGAGGGGTCATGAAGGTGGAGGCTTTAACGCACTGAGCCACCCAGACGCCCCTCTTAATTTTTTTAAAAAATATTTTATTGGTTAGGAGAGAGAGCGAGAGCACAAGCAGGGTGAGCAGCAGACAGAAGGAGAAGCAGGCTCCCTGGTGAGCATGGAGCCTGATGGGGAATTTGAACCCAGGACCCCAGGATCCTGACCCGAGTTGAAGACAGATGCTTACATGACTGAGACACCCAGGTGTCCTGAGGACTTCATCTTTATTTTTGTTTTTGTTTTTTTGGTGTTCATCTTTATATTAATGTTTTTATTTTAAATTTTTGGTTAAGGTATAGTTGACATATTAGTTTTAGGTGTACAACATAGTGATTTGACAATTCTCTATACATTATGAAATGCTTACCACAATTAAGTATAGTTCCTATCTGTCACCATATGAAGTTATTACAATATTATTGGCTATATTCCCTATGCTATGGTTTTAAAAAAAAAGATTTTATTTATTTATTTATTTATTTATTTATTTCACAGAGAGATTGAGAGAGAGAACAAATGGGGGAGCAGCAGAGGGAGCAAGGGAGAAGCAGAGGGAGAAGCAGACTTCCCACTGAGCAGGGAGCCCGATGTGGGGCTCCATCCCAGGACCCTGGAATCATGACCTGAGATGAAGGCAGACACTTAACTGAGTCACTGAGGCGTTCCCCCATGCTCTAGTTTTGATGCCTTTGGCTTAATATTTTATAACTAGAAGTTTGTACCTCTTAATCCCTTTATCTATTTCACCAATCCCACCCACTTTTCTCCCTAGCAAGCACCATCTTAACCTTTCTTTTCTTTTTCTTTATGATTTTACTTATTTATTTATTTGGGGGGCCATCCAGGGGGAGGGAAAGGACAAGAAGACTGCACTGAGTGTGGAGCCTGATGTGGGACTCAGTCCCATCAGATGGGACTCATGACCCATCAGATCATGACCTGAGCTGAAATCAAGAGTCAGAGGCCTGACTGAGCCACCTAGGCTCATAAATAAATGATTCACTGGCCCTTAGAAAGTATGTTAGAAGTTTAATTTAACTGATGTTGCCATTGTTTTCACTGTGCCCTTAATGGTATGCCAGGCCCTCCCAGCACTGCAAGATAAAGATGGAACAGTATAAATCCTGATCTTAAGATGCATCATAGCCTAGTGGGGAGATATTTATAGACAGAACCATGTAATGAGTGGTATACTGGTGTTACAGATGTTTTTCTGAAGTAGTATAAAGAAGGAAACCACAAACAGCTCCCAGAGAGAATCAAGGAAGGTTTCAGAGAGGAGGTAATTTTGAATGTGGTCTTGAAAGATAAGTAGAATTTGAGGGACTAGAAGAAACTATTCTATGCAGGTGAAAGACAGAATACAATGATTATGAACATGTTTATCATGTCCATTTGTTTAAGAAAGTAGGGTTTTTTCCTGATTGGTTTGAAATATAAGATTGTTCATCCCTGAAATTCACATTAAAAAAAAAAGATTTTATTTATTTATTTGATAGAGATCACAAGTAGGCAGAGAGGCAGGCAGAGGGGGAAGCAGGCTCTCTGCTAAGCAGAGAGCCTGATTCAGGGCTTGATCCCAGGACCCTGAGATCATGACCTGAGCGGAAGGCAGAGGCTTAATCCACTGAGCCACCCAGGTGCCCCAAAATTCACATTGTTTTAATATCAAAGTATTTTGTTAAAATCTCTAAGTGATAGTTTTCAGATGATGAAAAAAGGAGAAAAGTAACTTTCAGAAGAGAAAGACCTTATTAAAACACAGATATCTTCTGTAAATAGAGTTGGAAAAATACTGTCAGTGTGTTCTTTGTGTATAAATGTCTCTTTTAACTTATCCATGCAGGATCTGAAAAGGAAAGCCACTTCTCTTTCTTCAGTCACGAGGTACATGACAACAGAATCATTGATGCACTAGGAAGAGAGATGGGTTCCAAATCTCACTAAGCGATCTAGAAGAGGGGAGAGACAGCCAATGTTCTGCCTCTGTTTTTCTGACCAGAGTTCCTGTGGCTCTGAGTGTTTTGCTTCCTTCTTTTCCTTCTGTCTGGTCACTTTGAAACATTGTTCCTTTGAATTCTAAGATAAAATGTGGTGTCTGTACTGTATTAATAGATATGGTAATCTTCTAAGGCTATTGTCCTTTGAAGGGATTTCTTGAGATTGAAGAGTTAAGTAGATTGTCATATTTTCTCTTGAAACTTATACTTGGTAAATTTTAACATGCTGAAAGAATACTCAAAGTCCATAGGTTGATGACATTTTTGCATAGCAAGTCTCTGTTTTACAATATCTGATTTTTTTTTTTTTTTTTAGTTTTAAAAAATTAATTTTTTTTAAGAAAGGGAGAGGAGTTTGGGGGAGGGGCAGGAAAAGGAGAGAAAGAATCTGAGAATCCAAGTGGGGCTCGATCTCATGACTCTGAGATCATAACCTGAACTGAAATCAAGAGTTGGATGCTTAAATGGCTGAGCCACCCAGGCACCCCTAAAAATGATTAAAAAAAAAAAAAGATTTTATTTGGGTGCCTGGGTGGCTCAGTCGCTTGAGCGACTGTCTTTGGCTGAGGTACTGATCCTGAATTGAGTCCTGGGATTGAGTCTGCATCAGGCTCCCTGCTCAGTGAGGGGTCTGCTTCTCCCTCTGACCCTCTCCCATCTCATGCTCTCTCTCTCAATCTTGATCTCTCTGACACATAAATAAAATCTTTTTTTTTAGATTTTATTTATTTATTTGTCAGAGAGAGAGAGAGAGAGAAAGAGCGAGCATGAGAACGGGAGTAGCAGGAAGAGCCAGAGGGAGAAGCAGACTCCCTGCCGAGCAAGGGAGCCCGATGGGGGGACTCTATCCCAGGACTCTGGGATCATGACCCGAGCAGAAGGCAGATGCCTAACTGATTGAGCCACCCAGGCACCTCTGAAATGATTTTTTTAAAGCCAGAAAGCAATGAGGTCCTTATTACTTAGTAATTTTTCTACTGCTTTATTCATAATTTCTTGGTAGGAAAAACACATTTCAGTAAATAGTTGATCTTCTTTTGTGTCAGACAAAATATTTTCTCAGGTAGTCTCATTTTACTACTACTGAGGCATTTAGAGGGTGAAAAGTTAATTTTCTTGCAAGTAGTAAAGTATTACAGTTTTTGAAACCTGTGGAGTATGCATTGAAATTATAAAACAATATTTTTACATGTAAAATAGACTGACTTCTATAGAGGGTAAATGTTTTAGAAGTAGACTTTCTTCCATGTGGCTAATAGTTTGAATGGTGTGGCCCATTTTTATGTCTCACTTGAGTATGTTTAAATGATTATAAGGTAATTTGGCTTGGCTTACAATAATATTAGCTCTAAAAATTTCACTGACTTCTATATTTAATATTTAATGCTTCTTTTCATATATATGTATATACATATATGTATTTATATGGGGGAAATTTTGAGGATGTGGCTTTATTATTCTATAAAGATAATTTTATAATCCCTTAAGTATTATACAAGGCTTGTGCGTGTATCTTTTCTGTGCACACTTAAAATTCCACAAATAGGATTGTTAGTGTCCTAAGACTAAGCGATACTGACCATACAGCACCAGCCTAATAAATTTCCCCCATTTTTTCCCTAAGGTATTAGAAGAAAAGATGTCATTTCTTGAGGTGTAATTAACAAAGTTTTTCTGGCTGGCTTAATGTGAAACAGGTCTTGGATAGAATAAATCCATCTTCATTAATGGAAGTGAGACCCTAATGTGATCAGTTTATAGAAAAACATCCCTAATAATGTCTATTTTATCTAAAACATCTTGGCATGTTTACATGTGGAGACTTTGACCTCATATTTAACTGCTCTCCTTGAACCTCTTTTCTTGTTCTATTTTATTTTCTAGGTGCGTCACCGAGCTTCTGGCCAAGTGATGGCTCTTAAGATGAACACACTGAGCAGTAACCGGGCAAACATGCTGAAAGAAGTTCAGCTCATGAATAGACTTTCCCATCCCAACATCCTTAGGTAATGGCTTTTCCTTCCTTCTGGGGATCAGTGAGAAAGCTTAAACATTATTGGATGCCTGTTAGAATAGCATTAACAGCTAAAAAGAGGGATGCACCAATCTTGCTGGGATTTAGTGTGTTACAGGTCTTTTTCTGCATGTTAAGAATTAATTTTCTGGTAATTAGCTGCATTTAATAAAGCAGCTTCCTTCTGTCTCTCAAATTGTTTTACTCTTAGTAGCAGCTCATTAGAAGTTCAACCTGAGGGTTTTGGGGGGTGGGGAGGAGTTGGGTGAGCCTGGTGGTGGGTATTAAGGAGGGCACGTATTGCATGGAGCGCTGGGTGTGGTGCATAAACAATGAATTTTGGAACACACACACACACACACATGCAATTAAATTAAAAAAAGAAGTTTTTTACTGCTCTATTAGTAATTTATCAAAGAGAAAAGATTTTAGTCTTTACATGGTTATTTAAAGTTTTTTTTTTTAATATTTTTTTTTGTAAGATTTTATTTATTTATTTGACAGACAGAGGTCACAAGTAGGCAGAGAGGCAGGCAGAGAGAGAGAGAGGAGGAAGCAGGCTCTCCGCTGAGCGGAGAGCCCGATGCGGGGCTCGATCCCAGGACCCTGGGATCCTGACCTGAACCGAAGGCAGAGGCTTTAACCCACCCAGCCACCCAGGCGCCCCGGTTATTTAATTTTTTAAATCATTTTATGAAGAATAGTAACTAAATCAGTGAAATGAAAATAAAGGTATCCCTCCAGGCTATCTATCCTTAACTTTTAGCACTTACTTGAGAAGACATAGTTTGCCTATTTATTTATTTAAGGTTTTATTCATTTTTCTGAAAGAAAGCACACATGTATGCATATGTGAGAGAGAGAGCGAGCACTCGAGCATGTGCATGAGGCAGGGAAGGGGACAAGTAGACTCCATGCTGAGCAGGGAGCCAGACACAGGGCTTGATCCTGCGACCCTGAGATCATGAGCCGAAATCAGACACTTAACCTACCTAACCTACACTTAACCTACTGAGTCACCCAGGTGTCCCTAGTTTACCTTTTTAGAGTCTAATTTGTTTTATATATATAATATGGTTATATAATCATCATTTTCTAGTAATCAGTATCTGAACTTTTCTCACTTGAATTATCTTGGTTTTTTTTTTTTTTTTTTTTTTTTTTAGTGAGGAGAGTGTATTTCCAAATGAAACCAAATACAACAGTTTGAGTCAATATATATTTAAGTAGGGTTTATGTATAAGACACTTTAAAAAGTTAAAAGTGCTGGGGTGCCTGGGCTTCCGCTCAGGTCATGATCCTAAGGTCCTGGGATCAAGCTCCCTGCCCAGTGAGAAGCCTGTTCTTCCTCTCCCACTCTCCCTGCCTGTGCCTGTGTTCCCTCTCTTGCTGTCTCTCTGTTTAAAAAAAAAAAAAAAAAAGTCTTTTAAAAATAAATAAATGAGTAAATAAATAAAAATCTAAAAGTGCTGTTAAGTATTGTAAGTAAGGGGTGCCTGGGTGGCTCAGTGGGTTAAAGCCTCTGCCTTCGGCTCAGGTCATGATCTCAGGGTCCTGGGATCGAGCTCCGCATTGGGCTTCCTGCTTAGCAGGGAGCCTGTTTCTCCTCCTCACCTCTCTGCCTGCCTCTCTGCCTGCTTTGATCTCTGTCTATCAGGTAAATAAATAAAATTTAAAAAAAAATGTAAGTAAGACTTACATATTTGGTCAGTGATAGTACATTATAGAATTAGATTATACTGCTTACGTGAAACTTTCTACCTTAATAGAGAATTGTTGCCTTCCTAGTATACTACAAAAATGTTCAGCCAGTATTTTTTTTTTAAGATTATTTATTTATTTATTTGACAGATAGAGATCACAAGTAGGCATAGAGGCAGGCAGAGAGAGAGAGAGGAGGAAGCAGGCTCCCTGCTGAGCAGAGAACCCGATATGGATCTCTATCCCAGAATCCCAGGACCCTGAGATCATGACCTGAGCCGAAGGCAGCGGCTTAACCCACTGAGCCACCCAGGCGCCCCTTCAGCCAGTATTTTTTTTTTTAAAGATTTATTTATTTATTTGACAGACAGAAATCACAAGGAGGCAGAGAGGCAGGCAGAGAGAGAGGAGGAAGCAGGCTCCCCGCTGAGCAGAGAACCCGACGCGGGGCTCGATCTCAGGACCATGGGATCATGACCCCAGCCGAAGGCAGAGGCTTTAACCTACTGAGCCACCCAGGTGCCCCTCAGCCAGTATTTTTATTATGACTTTCTTCCCAGTGCATAAATCAGATTAGCACATTTTTTGAGCATTTAATATAAATAAATCTGTTGATTTGTCAGATACTAGAAAGGTATAAAGACATATATAAAATGGAATGTCTGCTAGTAGGAAGGAGTTTTCATTCTAATGGGGGATCTTGGACTTACTTACATGAAAAGAGAACTAATAAAATCAGTTAGGACCTCTCCACTTGGGTAGAATAAACTCTACGAGCTATAGAAGTTCAAAGGAGTAAGAGATTACATTAGCTTGGCAGAGTCAGGGAAGCTTTTTTGGAGGAGGTCGACTAGAACTAGAACTTGAATTTTATTTTATTTTTTTAAGATTTTGTTTATTTATTTATTTGAGAGAGAGAGAGTAGAAGCAGGGGGAGGGGCTAAGGGAGAGAGAGAAGCAGACTCTGCATTGATCAGGGAGCCCCATGTGGGGCTTTATCCCAGGATCCTGAGATCATGACCTGAGCTGAAAGCAATATTTAACCAACTGAGCCACCCAGGTGCTCTGTAACTTGAATTTTAGTAGGATTTTAGGAGAGAGGAAAGGAATTCTGAAGAAGCAAAATAGTAATTAAGCACAGAGGTAAAAGTGCAAAGCTTTTTGAGGAATCAGTGAATAAAAACCCATTTGCCTAATAATAACAATAATGAGAAAAACACCATTTATTGAAGGCTTGTATGCTGGATCTTTACCTATTTAAAGATTTAATCTTGGGGTTCCTGTGTGGCTCAGTTCATGATCCCAGGGTTCTGGGATCAAGCTGTTGCACAGGGCTTCCTGCTCAGCAGAGAGTCTGCTTGTTCCTTTCCCTCTGCCCCTCCCCCTGCTCTTGCTCTCTCTCTCAAATGAATAAATAAAATACAATAAAAAAGATTTAATATTGAGATGCTTGGGTGGCTCAGTCAGTTAAATGGCTGCCTTCAGCTCGGGTCATGATCCCAGGGTTGGGATGGAGTCCTGCATCGGCCTCCTTGCTTGGTGGAGAGCCTGCTCCCCCATCTCCCTCTGCCTGCCACTCTGCCTACTTGTGCTCTCTCTCTCTCTGTCAAATAAATAAATAAAATCTTAAAAAAAAAAAAAGATTTAATCTTCACATCTAATGACCATTGAAGGAACTGAGGCTAAGAGATTATATGTTGGCCAAGATCTGTGACTTTGAGGCCTGGGCTCTTTCTACCATGTTTCTCCTAGAAGAACTGAGATCGACAGCATAATATTGGTAAATAAAGGTGGAAACCTAATGCGGTTATGCAGGAATGGCTTTCATAAAGCCAAAAGAGTATATTTTATGCTCTGTGTAAATGGATTCTGAGCAGGGACTAGGGTGGTAGAGGGTAACTGATGGCAAATCCAGAAGGGTTTAATGTTGGGTAGGCTTGTGGCTAAGAGATCAGTTAGGGGGCCTCTGTGATGTTTGAGGGTGAGATGGTTGAGTCTTGATTCGATATTCTGCTTAGGAATTTTTAAGCTGATTGTATTTTTATCTTGCTTAAAAATAATATTTTTAATATTTTTGTTATTTTTATAGCAATGATACATCTTCACTATGGAACATTTAGAGAAAATAGAGTTAGCAAAACAAGAAAAATAAAATTACCCTTTATCTCGGTGCAAAGGGATCAAACTGTCATAAACATTTAGTATATTTCTTGACAGTCTTTTTTATTTCACTATTTTTCATATTCTCTTTACTGTGAACTTGACTAGTGAATACATGAGAAGAATGACTTCAAATAAATTTTACTCTATCACGGCAAAAATTTTAAATACAGCCGTTGTATAATAGAATTAAAATGGTATAGTATCATGGTTAAAAGTGAAGGTTCTAGGGGCACCTTTGTGGCTCAGTTGGTTAAGTGTCTGACTTCAGCTTAGGTCATGATTTCAGGGTCCTGGTGGGACTGAGCCCTGGAGTCCAGAGTGTGGCTCTGCAGTTCTGCACTCAGCAGGGAATCTACTTTTCCCTTTCCCTCTGCTTAGCCTCATGCATGCGTACTCTTTCTCTCTCTATCTCTCAAATAAATAAATAAATAAAATCTTAAAAATAAAACAAAAAAAAAAACAACCCAAGGCTCTAGATTCTAGATCAAGCTGCCTGGATTCAAATCCTGGATCTTGGGAAAGTTACTTAATTTGGCTGAGTTTTCATTTTCCCATCTATAAAATGAGAGTAATGACAGTAAACACATCAAAGAGTTGTTATTTAAGGTTAATTAAATTAGTACATATAATACACATATAGTATCCGGCTTTTGTTAACTGTGCAGTAAATGTTAGCTACTATTATTAGTTTCTTTTTCTCTGGCTAGTTTTTTGGTTTTTTAAAGATCTTTATTTGAGAGAGAGCGAGTGAAAGAGAGAGAGAGAGAGAATGAGATGGGGGAGGGCCAGAGAAAGAAGCAGACTCTCCACTGAGTGGGGAGCAAGATTGAGTGAGACTCGATCCAGGGACCCTGGGGATCATGACCCAAGCCAAAGGCAAACGCTTAACCAACTGAGCCACCCAGGCACCCTGTTTTGTTCATTTTTTTAATGGCCCATGGAAACCTATCTGTTGTCATTCATTCATTTACCAAACATTTGTTGAGTGCTTCTGTTTCAATACATTCAAAGATTTTCTGCTTGAGTAATGCTGTTGAATAGAACTTTCTGCAGTAATGGGAATGCTCTTTATTGGTGCTGTCCAGTAGCCACACATGGCTAATGAGCATTGAAATGGGGCTAGTGGGAACAAGGAACTGAATTTTTTTTTTTTTAAGATTTTTTCTTTATTTATCTGACAGAGATCACAAGTAGGCAGAGAGGCAGGCAGAGAGAGAGGAGGAAGCAGGCTACCTGCAGAGCAGAAAGCCCGATGTGGGGCTAAATCCCTGGACCCTGGGATCATGACCTGAGCTGAAGGCAGCGGCTTAACCCACTGAGCCACCCAGGTGCCCCTAGGAACTGGATTTTTTAATTTGATTAAATGGTCACGTGAAGCTACTGGCTACTGTGCTGGAAAATACTGGGCTAGAGTCCATCTAGATCTTTGCGCTTGTTTTGCTTAATATGTATGTCCAGCCTAGAAACGTGGTGTGATGAGACCAGTGATACCATTCCTATTCTGATGTCCTTTTGATCTACTTTCTTAGTCTGTCTCTTTTTGTTTTCACTGCTCAGGAATGACACACCCCTCCCTTTTAACTTTGAACAGTATTTTTCTTTGCTTTCAGCTAAGTTTTCTGATATGTAAAAGATAGTGTTAACTCTGTCTTGATCTCAGCAATAAGCCAGCATATGAGATACTGCATAAAAGCCAGTGGATCTGTTGTAATCCACAGAAAGTACATACTGCATGAAAATTACTATAATTATTGTTAACTATGGTGGATTTGCACTGCAATGATGACTCTGTTCTGCATAAGCCATCTGTCTCAAATATTCTGTGGTTAAAAGCCTGGAAGTAGATTACCTTTTTTTTTTTTTAAAGATTTTATTTATTTATTTTACAGAGATCACAAGTAGGCAAGAGAGGCAGGCAGAGACAGAGAGACGGGGAAGCAGGCTCTTGGCCAAGCAGAGAGCCCGAAGCAGGGCTCAATCCCAGGACCCTGGGACCATGACCTGAGTCATGAGGTTTGGCAGAGGCCTAACCCACTGAGCCATCCAGGTGCCCCAGATTACTTTTTTAAAAGAAGCTTCTAAATTCTACCTCTGAAATTAATAATATAGTATATGTTAATTAACTAATAATATAATATATGTTAATTAAATTGAATTTAAATAAAATTAATTTTAAAAGCTTCTAATTGTTCATATTTTTCATGTCTTTGTGTCTTTACTTTTATTGTTTATTTTGAACACAACAAAAGGAAATTATCCTACCAGTGGCCTAGAAGGAGCAGTCTTCTTGGCTTTCATTATTCTGGGGCGTGCTAACTATTTATTTATTATACTTCCTTAGGAGTGAAAACATTTATTATACTTCCTTAGGAGACCTTAAATATGAAACTAATCATGACTATGTTCCATTCTAAATGCTTTTCTAGTTGTCTTAGAAATTTACTATTAATGCTTTGTTTTTATAATTTAAATTTTTTGTTACTATTTGTTAGGCTTTTGGTCTGCTTTCTTTTTTTTTTTTTTTAATTTTATTTATTTATTTGACAGACAGAGATCACAGGTAGGCAGAGAGGCAGTCAGAGGACAGAGAGAGGGGGAAGCAGGCTCCCTGCCAAGGAGAGCCTGAAGTGGGGCTTGATCCCAGGACTCTGGATTATGACCTGAGCCGAAAGCAGAGGCTTTAAACCCACTGAGCCACCCAGGCGCCCCTTAGTCTACTTTCAAGCTGTGACACTTACAAGCTCTCCTTTATAGGTACAGAAGCTGAGGCAGAAATATGGACCAAGGTTTTCCCTCAAATTGAGATTCTTAGATTTTATTTTATTTTATTTTTATTTTTTATTTATTATTATTATTTTTCAAAGATTTTGTTTACTTATTTCACAGAGAGAGAGAGACAGTGAGAGACAGAATACAAGCAGGGGAGTAGGAGAGGGAGAAACAGGTTTCCCACGGAGCAGGGAGCCCGATGTGGGGCTCGATCCCAAGGTCCTGGGACCATGACCTGAGCGGAAAGCAGATGCCCAACAACTGAGCCACCCAGGCGCCTCTTATTTTATTTTATTTTTTTAAAGATTTTATTTATTTATTTGACAGGCAGAGATCACAAGGAGGCAGAGAGGCAGGCAGAGAGAAAGAGGGGGAAGCAGGCTCCCGCCGAGCAGAGAGCCCGATGCGGGGCTCGATCCCAGGACCCTGGAATCATGACCCGAGCCGAAGGCAGAGGCTTTAACCCACTGAGCCACCCAGGCGCCCCTATTTTATTTTATTTTTAAAGATTTTATTTATTTATCTGACAGAGAGACAGATCACAAGTAGACAGAGGCAGGCAGAGAGAGAGGGGGAAGCAGGCTCCGTGCTGAGCAGAGAGCCGGTTACGGGACTTGATCCCAGGACCCTAGGATCATGACCTGAGCGAAAGGCAGAGGCTTTCACCCACTGAGCCACCCTGGCGCCCCCCGCGAGATTTGTAGATTTTATTTTTTTTTATTTTATTTTTTATTTTTTTTTATTTTTTAAAAGATTTTATTTATTTATCAGAGAGAGAGAGGGGGAGAGAGCGAGCACAGGCAGACAGAATGGCAGGCAGAGGCAGAGGGAGAAGCAGTCCCCGCTGAGCAAGGAGCCCGATGTGGGACTCGATCCCAGGACGCTGGGATCATGACCTGAGCCGAAGGCAGCTGCTTAACCAACTGAGCCACCCAGACGTCCCGATTTGTAGATTTTAAATGGGGAAAAAACCCTTCTCTCAGAACCCTAGGTTTTTCACAGACGTGTTTCCTTAGAGGCTGACCCCTGTGGGGAGGGATATTGCTGAGCAGAGTAGGTTTCTGGTTCCCCACTTGGCTTCACCCAGCCAGAGAAGCTCTACTTTTTCTGTTTTGGGTTTTTTTTTTCTTTTTTTCTTTCTTTCTTTTTCTCTGTTTTATGTTAAACTTCTGTATAAGAATTTTGAAGAAAAGGTCTCCTGCTTGAAAACAAGGAACAGGTCAAAAATCACTACACTGGTGATTTGGAAAGTTTTCATGGGAAAGATGGCTATCTGCGTGACCTGCCAGATGGTGGGCATCTAATCCTCTGGGCAAGCTTTGGTCCTCTGCTGGCACAGCTATTTTGTGCCCAGCAGGAGTTAGTGAGCCAAACTTCTGCAGTTGTATTTCTCGTTTTCTTGACCCCCAACCTCACTTCCTCTCTTTCCTTTTATCTTTCTCCCTCCTAAGATTTCTAGTTGGAAGGAAAAGAATGGGCCTGGTAAGTCATAGAGGCAGTAGGTGTGTATATTTTGTTTGTGTATATATGTGTGTGTGTGTATATAAATATATATATATATTTTAAATTTCTTTTTTAAAGATTCTATTTATTTATATGACAGAGAAATCACTAGTAGGTAGAGAGGCAGGCAGAGAGAGAGAGGGGGAAGTAGGCTCCCCGCTGAGCAGAGAGCCCAATGTGGGACATGATCCCGGAACCGTGAGATCATGACCTGAGCCAAAGGCAGAGGCTTAACCCACTGAACCACTCAGGCACCCCTTAATTTTTTATTTAAAATTTTTAAGGTTTTTAATTTATTCATTAGAGAGCACAGATAAGCAGGGGTGGAGGCAGAGAGAGAGGGAGAAGCAGACCCCCACTGAGCTAGGAGCCCAATGACATGGGGCTCAATCCCAGGACCTGGAGATCCTGACCTGACCTGAAGGCAGATGCTTAACAATCTGAGCCACCCAGGTGCTTCTATATATATTTTTTAATATACAGATACGGTTAAGATTGGTTCTCTTATCATCAGTTGCTCTAAGTTATCAGTTAAAACAAGGAACAATAAAGCACTTTGTTGACTGTATGGACTGATCGTTTGGGCCTCTTGTGAATAAGGTTGTTTATGCCAGAAGTCTTATGCTCAAGATTTGTAATCTAATTCCGTGACCTTCTCATTTCCACTCCCCAGTGGTCTTTCTGAGGACCTGTACCAAGATTCATTCTCCTATCTCTTTGTTATTCTTCATGTCATGAGAAATTTAAATTTAAAATTTTTGATTCTGTCTTCATATTCTAATCCTTACTTTTTCTTAGGCCACATTCTGAATTTATTTTCCTGTCTACTAATTTTTATTCAGAATTGTTTTAGCTCCCCTTTAATAGCCATTTGTGACAATGTGGTTACAATTTTGTTAAAATGGTGAATATGCTTTCAGTTCACCAAATACTTACTTGGAACTACTCAGTCCAGGCCTGTGCTGCAATGTCATGGTGAATACAAGGGAAGTAGAACCCTGTTGTCTCCCAGTCTCCTTGGGAAATAAACTGTACATCTAGGAAACAAACTAGTGTCAGCTATGAGAATATGGCAGGGTGTTTTCCCAGTCTCAGTTATTAAGATAGCTATCTTTCCAATTACCATTTTGAAAATCCCAAGGCCATCTTTAGTTATTCCTTTTCCTGTCTCTTAAAGATTTTGTTTATTTATTTATTTGAGATGGGGGGTAGGTGGTGCATTGCAGGGAGCAGAAGCTGGATCCCTGCAGAGCAGGGAACCCAGTGCAGGGCTCCATGCAGGGCTCGATCCCAGGCCCCTGTGATCATCACCTGAGCCAAAGGCATCAGTTTAAGTGACTGAGCCACCCACGCGCCCCTGCTTATTCCTTTTATTCTTTGCTTTTAATCAGAAGATAAGCGCTTGATTCTAAAGCTTTGAAGACTTTTGCATCTGTTCTTTCCTTATATACATTTGTTGGTTCAGCCCTCTTGAATTTTGCCTGGAGTAAACTATTTTCCCTCTCTTTTTGTGTCCCCCTTTCCTCTCTTCTGATACACAGCTCTAATTATGAGCTTATTTCCTATAAACCTTTTATCTTAGAATGGAGTCGAAAATCCTTTAGACTGACAGTTATGGTCTGGATCTGTTCTTCTAGCCCTGTCTTCCACTATTCCTCATATGCAGTTAACACAACTCTATGATTTCCTAATCGTGTTCTCTTGGACAAGTAACTTGACCTCTGGGCTTTGTTTTTTTTCCTTCGTTAAACTAGGGGAGTGGACCAGATCAGTGGTTAGAAATCCACAGTGAATTAATGTTGAATAATTTATAAAAGATCAGGTTTAAAAAATATATTATCTCGGGTATGTATATATTATCTCAGATGGCCGTGCATACACACATACACACACACGTGGTCTGGAATAAATGGGACACATTTGAAAATGCTGGATTAAAATGGATCTTTCTGATTTTATCCTGGTAATTATAGTGAGTAACTAGATGGAAGAGTCTCACTGTAGCTCTCAAAGTAAATTTTATAACACAAGCATGTTGGTAAAGAGGTCTTAACATTTTTTCCTCTTCTCTCTGTCAAGGTAGAAGGTCTAACTACTTAGAACTCTGTATAAGTTCTAATTTCATATAATTAGGAGAATTTTGTAAACTAAAATATGGAATAAACTTCAATAATATTTATGTCATTGTCTGTGGGTAGTGAAGTAGTACAACCCCAGTGAGATGATTTTTTAAAAATATTTTTTATTGAGATAAAATCGAGACATAAGAGAAGATGACTTTTAATATAAGCAATGGCTACCATTTATTGAGCACCTAGTATGGGGTCACTGTTGATTATTTTGCTACCTGACCTTTTTTCCTCTCTAGGCCTCTCCCATCTCAGCAAATGGAATTGCCATTACTGCTGTTATTACTTAGGCTAAAATTCTAGAAATCATCCTTAATATCTTTCCCTTACCCTCTTTCAAATCATCAAGTAGATGTACGCCTGCAACTAAGGTTACACTGTATGTTAACTATACCAAAATTAAAATTAAAAACTTAAAAAAAACCAGTCTTAGGTATAAATAATATTCAGGAGAAAGAAATCAAGACTTGGCATTTACATTATTATGACTGGTTATACTCACTGCTAGGCCAAATAATGTATTATAATTATTTTTTATTTCTTGCATTTTTTTGTGTGTTTTGCCTAATTTTTCATTTGCTTAGTTACTGCATGCCTACCACTAATTCTTCCCAAAGCTTCAGACAGAATTGTAAAATTCTTCTAATGTGAATTTCCACTCTGCCAAACACATCTGGAAATGTAAAAATTCTTTCTTCAAATATCCTTCCCCTAACATCTCTCCTGGAGCTCTTGATCCTTCTGCTCTAGTTTGGACTGCTTATTCTCTAGACTCTTGCCCAGCAGTCACCCTGGGACTTGCTATCATCTTTTTTTTCTTTAAGATTTAAAAAAATCTATTTAAGAGATTGAGAAAGAGAGCATGGGCAAGAGCAGAGCACATGTGTGGGGAGGGGCAAAGAGAGATAGTAAAGGGGTAGGGGTACAGGGGGAGGGAGAGGGACAAGGAGACACGCCCTCCCAACAGACACACACACACACACACAGAGTATAGAGCCCGTCTCTGGGCTCCTTCTG
Source organism: Mustela putorius furo (assembly GCF_011764305.1). NCBI lineage: Eukaryota > Metazoa > Chordata > Mammalia > Carnivora > Mustelidae > Mustela > Mustela putorius. The sequence goes on along the minus strand of NW_025422005.1, from coordinate 35,294,309 downwards.
ATGACCCTGAGATCATGACCTGAGCTGAACCACTCAGGCACCCCACTATCATCTTTCTACCTATTTCTTTCTAGATCTTTTTTTTTTTTTAAAGATTTTATTTATTTATTTTTTGGAGAAAGAGATCACAGTTAGGCAGAGAGGCAGGCAGAGAGAGAGGGGGAAGCAGTCTCCCCACTGAGCAGAGAGCCCGATACAGGGCTTGATCCCAGGACTCTGGGATCATGACCTGAGCTGAAGGCGGAGGCTTTAACCCACTGAGCCACCCCGGTGCCCCTCTTTTTAAATCCTTTTTAACTGAACTGTCTGAACTGTCTGTGGTAGTCTATTTTCTTTTTTTTTTTTTTAATTCCAGTATAATTAATATACAGTGTTACATTAGTTTCAGGTGTACAATACAGCGATTTAGCAATTCTATGCATTACTCAGTGCTCATCATGATAAGTGTACTCTTTAATTCCCATCACCTATTTTACCCATCTCCCCCACCCTTCTTCCCTCTGGAAACCAGCAATTTGTTGTCTAGTTTTTGATTTGTCCCTTTTTTCTTTGTTCATTTGTTTGTTTCTTAAATTCTACATATGAGTAAAATCGTGTGGTATTTGTCTTTCTCTGACTTATTTTACTTAGGATTATACCTTCTAAAGAAGATGTGGTATATAGACACAAAGTAATATTATTCAGCCATTAAAAAGAATGAAATCTTGCCATTTGCAATGACATGGATGGAACTAGAGAGTATTATGCCAAGTGAATTAAGTCAGTCAGAGAAAGACAAATACCATATGATTTCACACATATGTGCACTTTAAGAAACAGAGCAGATGAGCAGAGGGGAGAAAAAAGAGTGGCAATCCAAGAAACAGACTCTTAATTATAGAGAACAAACTGATAGTTACCAGAAGGGAGGTGGGTGGGAGGGTGGGTGAAATAGGTGATGGGGATTAAGGAGTGCACTTGTGATGAGCACTGGGTATTGTATGGAAGTGTTGAATTGCTATATTGTATACCTGAAATTAATGTTATAGTATACTGTATGTTAACTAACTGGAATTTAAATTTAAAAAAGAAAGAAAAATGGGGCGCCTGGGTGGCTCAGTGGGTTAAGCCGCTGCCTTCAGCTCAGGTCATGATCTCAGGGTCCTGGGATCGAGTCCCGCATCGGGCTCTCTGCTCAGCAGGGAGCTTGCTTCCCTCTCTCTCTCTCTACCTGCCTCTCCATCTACTTGTGATCTCTCTCTGTCAAATAAATAAATAAAATCTTTAAAAAAAAAAAAAAAGAAAGAAAAATGTTCAATGTACAGCCAATGTCAGAGTAATTATTGCCTGTGGTCTCTTCTAGGATTTTACAGTTTCAGGCCTCACTTGTAGGTCTTAATCCATTTTGAGTTTATTTTTGCATATGGTATAAGAAAGTGGTCTGGTTTCATTCTTCTGTATGTAGCTATCCGGTTTTCCCAACACTACTTGTTGAAGAAACTCTCTTTTTCCTATTGCATATGTTTGCCTCCTTTGTCAAAGATTAATTAACCATATAATTGTGGATTTATTTCTGGGCTTTCTATTCTGTTCCATTGTCTATGTGTCTATTTCTGTGCCAGTACCATACTGTTTTGATTACTACAGCTTTGTAGTAACTTGGAATCAGGAATTGTGATACCTCCAGATTGTTTTGGCTATTTGGGTCTTTTTTATTTCCATACAAATTTAGAATTATTTGTTCTTGTTCTGTGAAAAATGCCATGAGTATTTTGATAGGAATTCCACTAAATCTATAGATTGCTTTGGACACCCAAGATTGTCTTACATAAATATTAGAAAGGAAATAATTTAAGAGAGCTGAATCCTCAGCCTCCACAGTGGAAAGTCAGTAGAAGGTGAGAAATAGCAGTATAATCAGTAGATAGCTAGAGCTATGATGGTAAATAGAAGAAACAACTAAAAGAATTGAGAGTAGTTCCCTCAGGGGAATAGAATTCAGTGGTGGTATGGGCAGGCCAAGGGACTGTTATTTTTCATTATATACTTATTTGAAGCTATATAAATGTTTAACTGATGGAAATTAAGTTAGGACACTTGCAGTAATCTAGAGAGAGCTGATGATGGCTTGTACTGTGTGGTAGCAATGAAAGTAGAGAGAAATAGTGGGATTCTGGATATCTCTGGATATTTTTTTTAGTAGAAGCAGTGGGATTTCCTAATGGATTGGGTATGGGATATTAGCAAGGAAAGGGGCGTCAAGGATAACTCTTTCTTAGGCATGTATTTGAACACCTGGGAGAATTGAATTGCCAATAACTATGTTGGAGAAGACTGCATGGGGAACAGATTTTGGGGAGAGACATCAGAGTTATCAAATTGGCAGTTGGGTAAATAGGTCTGGAATTCAGAGGAGAGTTTCAGGATAGTTGTGTCTTTTAGCAGTTAGGGGACCTTTGGCAAATTATCTAACTTCTATGATCTCAGTTTTCTCATCTATGAAGTAAAGAGTAATAATAGTACTACTGTACCAGGTTGATGGGAAAATTAAATGAGATAAAGGACTTATCACAGTGCAAGGCACTAAAGATTAACTATTATTATTTTATTATTGTTATTACTATAGTCATAATCATCTGAAGTGTCACTCTAGAGCATAGAGCTTAAGAGTTAAGAATCCTGTTCTGACTCTGCCATTTGCAAGTTGTGTGACACTGGGCAAGCCACTTAATCTCTCCTCAGTTTACTTATCTGTAAAATGGAGATAATAATAGTACCTATAACATACTGTTTTCATAAGAATTAAATGAGGTAATACCTGTAAAGTATTTAGAATAATATTAGATGCATCATGAGTGCTTAATAAATGTAATGATTATTTGTCTGTGAACTCCTTGAGGAAGGGACTATCATGTTTATTTCTCTAGCACTCACTGAGTCTCCTTTGCCTATCACGGTGCTTAGTTTATATGTGACAGTTAGTAAAACATTTTTTTAAGTGTTCTGTTTATCTATAGAGAGCACAAACCTTGAACATACTCATTTTCTTGACACATGCTTCTCAGATTGAATTGTTCTCTTTCCTCTATACGTTTGTTCTACATTGGGAGAAGAGGAAGAAATGTCATGTGAGAGTGTTGTTTCAGAAGTGTGCTCACATAAATTGAAGTTTGTGTTTATATTTTGTTATTTGGGTGTGAGTTTATGAGTTATCTTAGAATAAAGGATAAATTTGGGAAAGAGGAAGAAGCATTTTCAGTGCCTGGGGAGATAATCTATATACTTGGATTTGTGGATATTAGTTCTGTTCTGAACTTCCCAGATTAAAAAACATTTGGGAACATTTAAAGTCATATTTATGTATTACTAGTTCACCCTTTGCCAAGAGATTTGGTATTTTGCTGCTTCCATGGCAGTTTTAAGCAATGCGGCTTAAAACTTTCTGTGAAATAAAATACAAAATAAGTTTTAACTCTCAGTCTCAGTTTACTTTCAATTGTTATTCAAGATAGAGAATATTTGTTTTTCTCTCAGAAATCCAGGGTGTTTTTTTTATTTATTAAACTGGTTTAATCCTTATAAGCAAGCAGATCTTTTTTTAACTTTTTAAATTTTTGTATTGTTTTAGTAGAAGAAAACAAAATTAGACCATGAACTTCATTGGTCCTCTTGTTATTATATGTAGTGCTATCTACATGATCTAGTGATTGTGAGCAATGTTTACTTGCCTTTAGCTATCTTAAAATCGGAGTATAAAAACTGTGGACAGAAAAGAGAAAGCCAGACCGAACCAGCTCTGTTTGGTGTCACCTGATGTGAGGCTTTGGTGGTTAATGTCTGTTCAGCTGAGTTTTCTTTGAGTTCTCATAGAAAGGACCTAACACAACTAGTTTTCCATGATGTAATACCTTTAAACACATTTAAAGTGCCGCAAGCCTTACTAAAAGATATTACTGCTTTTTTATGGGTCTAGATTCATAGCTCTTTTGGGACTTGAGAGCCGAGGCATTGCCCTTTCTTCTCCTTTTTGGTTATTGGTAATTTTTTTCTGGTCCAAGAGAGGGATGGTAACTTTGCTTTATTTGGGAGTAGAATGCAAAGGAGTTCATTTTAGTGCCACATAGTAAAGCTTAGTGGAATCTGGTGGAGTATGTTGCAGGGCCTTTCCTTCAATTATGGGAGGAAGTCAGATAAAATATATCAAAAGTTCTGGAAAAACTTTTTTTTTTTAAAGTTTTTTAAAGAAAAGTAAACCAGTGTAAGTAGACTTCAGATGTAGGGCTTTTAGAAAGCATATTAATATAAAAATCCGTTCACATTTTAATACTCTATCACAGGTTTATTTCAGACCTCCTGATTGTTTTCGCCATAACTTTGGAGCCGGACATTTTTCTGGAAAGACCAGTACAGGTCAGAAGAACTCCTACAACATGGATGCTGCTTATTGCTCAAAGTAGGCAGTAGAAAGGCTTATAAAGCAAACCAGTTAGGTTTTCATTGATTTACAGATAGGTGTTTATTTTTTATGAATAAAAAATGAAGGTGTTATTTTTAAAGATTTATTTATTTATTTTAGAGAGAGAGGGGAGAGGCAGGGAGGAGGGACAGAAGGAGAAAGAGTCTCAAGCCAACTCCATGTCAGGGGTAGAACACCACACAGGGCTCCATCCCATGACCCTGAGATCATGACCTGAGCCAACACCAAGAGTCAGTCACTCACTCAACTGCCTGTACCACCCACACATCCTCAAAATGAAGTTATTATTGAGCTGTTGGCCTTTTTTCTTTCATAACCATTGTCACAGAACAAAACATAGGTTTTGGAGCCAAACAGATCCAGATCCTGGTACTTCTCCAACTTTTGTCAAGTCACTTAAATGCTCTGACCCTTGTTTTCCTAGATGATAAAATGAGGGTAATTTAATCTCAGGTCATATATATAAAACACTTGGCACAGTTTCTAGGTATATTGTAGGTTAGCAACAAGTAGTAATATTTTGAACAACTTTGATATAATGACTGTGGAACTCTTACTAGGTCATATTATGTAGTATTGAGCAGGTCCAAAACTAATAGTAGTGTTAGTGTTTTGTGTTTTTTTTTTTTTTTCTTTTCAGAGTGAGAACAGCTAGGTATGTTTTAGACTGCTGTCACACCTCTCCCTCTTCTGTTTAGGTAATAAACTTTTGAGGAGGGACAGTATTTAAATCTTAATGTTTAACCCTGACAGCAGAACTGTGAGCTCAATAAATATTTGAGTGGAGGTAAATGCTACCAAGGAACATAATAATGTTATTTTCCTTGTGCTTGCTTTATTTATTTATTTATTTATGAGAGAGAGAGAGATCACAAGTAGGCAGAGAGGCAGGCAGAGAGAAAGTTCACAAGTAGGCAGAGAGGCAGGCAGAGAGAGAGAGGAGGAAGCAGGCTCCCCGCTGAGCAGAGAGCCCGATGTGGGGCTCCATCCCAGGACCCTAAGATCATGACCTGAGCCAAAGGCAGAGGCCCAACCCACTAAGCCACCGAGGCGCCCCTGTTTTTTACTTTTTAGAAGACTTTTTTTGGTTTATTTATTTTAGAGAGAGAAAACAGGATAGAGTAGGGGGAAGGGCAAAGGGAGAAGGAGAGAGAGAATGTCAGTGACCTTGTGCTAAGCACAGAGCCTGACAAGCAGCTTGATCTAATGATCCTGAGACCATGACTTAAGCTGAAATCAAGAGTCAGACGCTCAAGAGTCAGACTGAGCTACCCAGGCACCCCTCCTTGTGCTTGTTTAGGAGTCAAAGCCCAAAGTCTATCCTAGATCTGTAAACATTATAACATAAGATAGTAACCCATAATTTTTTTATTATGTATCATTAGTTTTCTATGGCTGCCCTAACAAATTACCTAGTGGTTTAAGACAACACAATTCATTATCTTATAGTTCTGTAGGTCAGAAGTCTGATGTGGGTCTTATTGGGCTAAAATCAAGGTATTGAAAGGGCTGTGTTCCTTTCTGGGGGCTCTAGGGGACGATCTGTTTCCTTACTTTTCTCAGTTTCTAGTGGCTTGCATTCTTTGGCTTGTAGCTCCTTTCGTATTCAATCAAAGCCAACAGTGACCAGCTGATTCTTTTTCATATTGTGTCCCTCTAATACTAACTTTTTGGCCTTCCTCTTCTATCTTTGGGGACCATTGTGATGACACTACAAGTGTGGGGTAACACTTGATAATCCAGGATAATCTCCCTATTTTATTTTTTTAAAGATTTTATTTATTTATTTGACAGACAGAGATCACAAGTAGGCAGAGAGGCAGGCAGGGAGAGAGGAAGGGAAGCAGGCTCCCTGCTGAGCAGAGAGCCCCATGCAGGGCTCCATCCCAGGACCCTGGGATCATGACCTGAGCCGAAGGCAGAGGCTTTAACCCACTGAGCCACTCAGGTGCCCCTAATCTCCCTATTTTAAAGTCAGATGATTAGCAACCTTAATTCCATCTGCAACTTTAATTAATTCCTTTACCATATAACAACATAGTTACAGGTCTTGGGGGTTAGAACATGGGTTTCTTTGGAAATCTTCTGCCTATCATAGTTTACCTTTAGGAAAACATTTTGAGCACATCTCCCAAGTGCTACTGTTAAACCATATTAAATATTACTAAAACTCATTTTCTCTTTTTTACATAAAAATAATATAGATTAAAAAGTTCTAATTTTCTTCCCATATTTCAGTGGGGAAGAAAATCATGCTCATTCCTCATTTTATTTTTTATTTTTTAAATTATTTTTATTAGCATATAATGTATTATTTGCCTCAGGGATAAAGATCTGTGAATGGTCAGGCTTCCATACTTCACAGCACTCACCATATCACTCATTCCTCATTTTAGAGACTACTGGATAATTGTAGGACTTAGGAAAGATCCCACCTTGGAATTAGGAAATTTAACTTTTAATTGAATTCAGTAAATATTTACTAAGTCCTAACTATGAACAAGGCAGTATTTTAGATATATATAGAGACACAAAACTACATGGTATATTTATTCCAGGAGGGTTAACTACTGTAATAAACAACATAAAATCTTATTTTTTTTAAGGGCTTGGTTTCTTTTCTTGTCTTTTTTTTTTTTTTTTTAAGTTTTTAAGTAATCTCTCTATACCTAATATGGGGCTCGAATTTATAATCCTAAGATCAAGAGGCACATGCTCTACCAACCAGTCCAGGCAAGTGCCCCTTAAAAGCTTGTTTCTTATTTATGTTCAATGTGTGTTGGGTAGAGGTAGAAGGGGAGTTTTTGTTTTGTTTAGTTTTTTGTTTTTTAAACCGAAGATGGGGCCTCAGATTCCTTCACTGGATCTTCTGCATCTGCTGACAGATGAAAAAGGAAAGTATGGAGGATAGGGTTGAGGTTTTTATGGAACAGGCTTAGAAATGACATGATCACTTCTGCCCCTATACCGCTCTCCAGAACTCGGTATTAAGGTGTTAACCAGCTGTTATAGACACTGGGAAATGTCATTTACTTAAGGAGGAAAAGGGAAACAATTTAGTGAATATATAGCCATTCTCTTCCACATATATAAGATCCCTACCCTCAAGAACCCTCTAATTCAGTGGAAGGAGCAGACATAGATAAAACTTGATGTATAAAGGCAGGCCTGCTAAGTGTTATAATAGAGTTTTAAATAGAGTGATATAAATGTGTAAGGAAGAGAAAGATTACTTTGGATTAGAAACATTAGGGAAATATTTGAAGTTATATCTCTGAGATGAGAATTATTATAACCATTCCCAAAGTGTGGTTTTAATAATCAAATAACTTGATACATGGCAGTGCCTGGTACACTAAATGGTACATAAATGTTGGGTGCTATTGTTATTGTTATTCTTTGGAGACATTGTTTTTTTTAATAAATTTTGGTTTTAATTATCATGTCTCCAAGTTTTATTTTTTTAAATTTATTTGATAGACAGAGATCACAAGTAGGCAGAGAAGCAGGCAGACAGAGAGAGAGGAGGAAAGCAGGCTCCCTGCTGAGCAGAGAGCCTGATGCGATACGGGGCTCAATCCCAGAACCCTGGGATCATGACCTGAGCCGAATGCAGAGGCCTTAACCCACTGAGCCACACAGGTGCCCCCTTTGGAGACGTTCTTGCGCTGAGTTTTTAAGGATTGGTAGAGCTTTGAAGAGTGGATTCCAGATGGAGTCATTCTAGCAACAGTATGGAGGTGGGAGAATTTAGGACATTTTTAGGAGTAGAAACTTATATAACTAAAACATAGAGAATGTAGGTGGATATAATAAGAGATAAGGAAAGAGAGGTGTGGGTCAGATCATTCACACTCTTGAATAACACACTCTTGAATTTGGACTTTGATCAGGAGCTGTGTGCTGCCACAAAAACTTTGAGCAGCCATTAGCTTCTTAATGAAAGGTATTGTATCTTGCTTATTTTTTTAATCCTTTTTATAACTATATGAAGAGGTAATACAACATTGTGATTAAGAGCACAGAACCCACTGTTTAGGTTTGATGCCTGGCTCTGCCACGTATTATCTTTATGACTTTGGGCAGATTACTTTATTTCTCAGATCCCAAGTTTCTTTATCAATACGATTGGGAGAACAAAGGTATTATTTCATTGAATTATTGTGAGGATTAAATGAATAGAATATAAAAACAATGCGTGCATAGTAAGCGCTCTTTAAGAATCAGTTGCTATCATAATCATATAATCTTTACCAGTGCCTGGCACATAGTAGGCATTCAATAAGTTGTTCTTTTTTTTAAAAAAATTATTTATTTATTTATTTGACAGAGAGAGAGAGAGAGAGAGAGAGAGCGAGAGAGGGAACACAAGCAGGGGGAGTGGGAGAGGGAGAAGCAGACTTCCTGCTGAGCAGGGCACCAGATGTGGGGCTCGATCCCCTGACCCTGGGATCATGACCTAAGCCAAAGCAGATGCTTAAGGACTGAGCCACCCAGGCACTCCGGCATTCAATAATTTTTGAGTGGTCAGACTCTGTTTTAAATTTACCCAGCAAATATTTATATACTATCATATGACCGGCAAGAGAATTCATTTTGTTTTATGAAACATAGTTAAAGGTAGGAAATGATGATGCCATAGGAGAGTGGTGTAGATGGAGAGCCTTGGTAGTTAGTTCAGAAGCATGCTAGTTCAGAAATACTTCTCCTTAGAGGGAGCCAGGTTTGTTTTGTGGGAAAGGAAGTATTTGAACTGGGCTTTGAGGGTAGGGAGAATCTAACTATGTAGAAATGAGGGGAGGGGCATTCTATGCAGTGGAAACAATCTGAGAAAAGTCAAAGGGTATATAAAAGCATGGTAATAACACTTTATGGAAAATAGTAAATCATGGTACAGGAAATACTATGGCAAATTAAGTTTCTGGTCGAAGTCTAGTTTACTAGTAGTATCAGAGTTGGGAGTTTCCTCTTACAGTCTCACTAACTTTAGAGTGGTTTATCATTTGCCTTTTGTCTAGACTGAGCCTTGGTGCTCAGTATGTGCTCCAGGGGTCTAGGAGCATCAACATTAGCTGGGAGCTTATTGCCTGGGTGGCTCCGATGGTTAAGCATCTGCCTTTGGCTCAGGTCATGATCCTCAGGCTCCTGGGATAGAGTCCTGCATCGGGCTCCCTGCTCAGCGGGGAGTCTGCTTCTCCCTCTCAATTTCCCTTTGTGTTCTCCTCTCTCTCAAATAAATAAAAAGAATCTTAAAAAGAAAGAAAGAAATTCAGACTCTCAGCTTAGCTTCTCTCTGCCCCGACCTATTGAATTGGAGTCTGCAATTTACATAATTCCCAGGTGATTTGTTTGCACATTGTCAAAATTTAGGAAGCACTGGCTTAACAAACAACAGTAACTCTTCTTACATCTTTTTTTTTTTTTTTTTTAAGATTTTATTTAATCATCTGACACAGAGAGAGAGATCACAAGCAGGCAGAGAGAGAGGGAGAAACAGGCTCCCTGCCAAGCAGAGCGCCCGACTCGGGGCTCTATCCTAAGACCCCGAGACCATGACCCGAGCCGAAGGCAGAGGCCTAACTCTCTGAGCCACCCAGGCAGCCCAACTCTTTCTACATCTTAACAAGTGTGTGTGTGTATAGTATAAAAACTAAGCACATGCATTAACAAAGAGCTCTCTTCCTGAGTTAAGTAATTCTGGCTGGCATGATTTTGGGTGGTGGTAGTGGGGAGTAAGAATCATTCCAAATGTATTTTTTTTTAAAGATTTTATTTATTTATTTGACAGATCACAAGTAGGCAGAGAGCAGGCAGAGAGAGAGAGAGAGAGAGAGAAGGAAGCAGACTCCCTGCTGAGCAGAGAGCCCAATGCGGGGCTTGATCCCAGGATCCAGAGATCATGACCTGAGCTGAAGGCAGAGGCTTTAACCCACTGAGCCACCCAGGTGCCCCCCAAATGTATTTTTTTTTTTTTTTTTTTTTTAAAGATTTATTTATTTATTTGACAGAGAGAGATTACAAGTAGGCAGAGAGGCAGGCAGAGAGGCAGGCAGAGAGAGAGAGAGGAGGAAGCAGGCTTCCCGCCGAGCAGAGAGCCCGATGCGGGACTCGATCCCAGGACCCTGAGATCATGACCTGAGCCGAAGGCAGCGGCTCAACCCACTGAGCCACCCAGGCGCCCCCAAATGTATTTTTTTAGGTCTGATCTCATACCGAAAAAAAAATTTGAGGCTTCATCCGCAACTTAGATTTTAATATAATTAGCAATAACAATTTCAGTGACAACTTACTGTTGACATTAAGTACTTTTCTAGGGACACCTGGGTGGTTCAGTTGTTGGGCGTCTGCCTTTGGCTCGGGTCATGAGGACTGAGCCTTGCTTTGGCCTCCCTGCTCTGTGGGAAGCCTGCTTCTCCCTCTCCCATTCCCCCTGCTTGTGCTCTCTCTCTCACTGTGTCTCTCTCTGTCAAATAAATAAAATCTTTAAAATAAATAAATACTTTTCTAGGCATATATCACTTCCCTGTTAAGGATGAGTAATATTTCCCTTTTAAACTATATGCTTTTTATAGAACTGGAATGATGAACTCTGCTCAAGCTCTTCTTCCAATATAAAGCTAATACCTGTCTTAGCTTGTGAGCTCTATGACACTGTTTTGGATGTGGTGGGTGGTGGAAAGGAAGTGAGGTTGAGGAGGTCAGGCAGAACAGTTTCACATAGAAGTAGAGTTGTGCTGTACCACTGTGATGTGGTGATGTGAGTCGGGGGTGGGGAGGAAGGTAGGCAGAAAACTGTCACATGAAGCCAGTGCCTGCCTGAATGGGCTGGCTGTGATGTCTCTGGGGACGATGTGGTCATAGTGAATGGTGGGCTTGTGGGGGTGTATCATGCCCAAACCAGGTCTTTTCAGCTTCTAGAAGGTCCATGACTTTAAAATGTAGCCATCGTTTTGCTAGTAGAGTCCTATCGCCTAGCTTCTATATAAATATTTGATTAAATAAAATACATACTTCTTGTCTTTCCAGCCTTGTACCTGCCTCTAAATGTTCTTTTTTAAAAAAATGAATTTACATTGTCAAGCTAATTTGGTGATTATTGCTTTTGCATTCAAGAAGTGTTTGTTTTGTATCTTATGTGCAAAGCATTGTGTATCAGGCACTGTGTATAGAAACGGATGAGAAGAGATCTGTATTCTTGAAAACCTTTCTTATATTCCAGCCTGGAGAAGGAGTTAGAAGTGTTAAAAGAAGAAGAATAGCTAACATATTCTAGTGCTTATTACGTTCCAGGAGCCCAAGCTATGTCATTTCATCTTCACAATAACCATTTGGGTTAGGTAATAGTAATACTTTCATTTTGCATGTGAAGAAACTAGAATATGGAGAAGTTATCATGAAGTGGCATAGCCAGAATTCAAATATAAGCAGTCTTACTCCAGACCCTGGACCACCTCAGTTATGCTTATGAGCAGTCTTTCAAAGCAGGGTGAAAAGTGCATTGTAGTACTGTTGGGGAGGAAGGGAAAGATAGAGGAATAATGCTAGCCGAAGATATCTAGGAGATCAATGTAGGGAAGACGAAATTTTAGCTGATCCTGGAAGGATGGTTTTCAGTAAAATGAAATAAAGTAGTCTTCCAACTCAGAGAAGAGCTTGAACTTAAGTTTGTAGGTCATAAAAATCATTCATGCCATTAAACAGATCTTTACTGAGAGATTGCTTACTGTGTGCCAGATACTATACTAGGTACTAGAAATGCAGAAAAAAACCCACAAAAAAAACAAAAAACAACAACAAAAAAAACCCACCTCTGAATCCTTCATAGTAAGGAAGTTACAAAAGAGTGATATGGGCAGAAAGTCAATTATAATGAACTTAAGAATGAGTGAAGATGAAAGAAACGTAGATAGTGAATATAACCTATTAAAGTTTGATAACAAATAAAAAGAGTAAATTAGTATCCTATTTTAGGGATGGGGCAAGGAAGCATTTTTTGAATGGAGGAAATTTAAGTTTATTTGTAGGATAGAACTAGAGGAGATGAAGAGATGGGCAAAGAATAAGGCTTAGAGGAAAATATGAGGATCCAAAGATAAGTTGGACCAGATCAAATTTTAAATACTGTGGTAAGGAATTTTAAACATTACTCTATAGGCAGAAGGGAGCCGTTGAAGTGTTATGAAGAGGGTAATGACATATATTGTGTTTTGAAAGGTGATCCTAATAGCCATGTAAGGGATGGTATGATTTAGGATCATTAATAATGATAGATTAAAAGCAACTAAGTTTTATTTGAGCATGGGCTAGACCTTGCTAAATACTGTACCTGAGCTATTCCATTTAATCTTCCTAAGTAGCCTCCAAGATGGTGTTATTTTGGGGTCCCATTTTTGCAGATAAGGATATTATAAGTCCCCCTAATTGGGAATGGGTTGGATCCCTATGCAGTTGTTGCAAGTGTTGGCAAACTGTTTCTGTGAAGGACTAGACAGTATATATTCTAATCTTTGCAAGTCATATAGTCTCTATCGCAGCTAAGCTGCCATAGACAATACCATGATTTTGTTCCAATAAAAAAATTATAAAAACTGGGCGCCTGGGTGGCTCAGTTGGTTAGGTGTTTGCTTTCTGTTCAGGTCATGGTCCCAGAACCCTGGGATGGAGTCCCTCATTGGGCTCCCTGCTAGGCAGGAAGTCTGCTTCTCGATTTGCCTGCCCCCCAACTCCTGCTCTCCCTTTGCCTCCCTCCCCCGCCCTCTCTCATGCTCACAAAAATAAATGAATAAAAACTTTCAAAAAATTATAAAAACAAATATTGGGCCATAGTTAACCCACCCCTGTTAGGGCCTATTATAGTTTGAAAAGCCATAACGAAGAAAGAAATGTGGCTTATCATATTTTACTTTATCTCTTTTTGCTATGGTGGGGCAGTAGAACTAGAATTATTCTTCTTTTTAAAAGATTTTATTTATTTATTTGAGAGAGAGAGAGACAGATATAGTGAGAGAGAGCATGAGTAAGGAGGAGAGGAGGAAGCAGACTCCCTGCTGAGCAGGGCTTGATCCCAGAATCCTGGGATCAGGACCTGAACTGGAGGCAGACTCTTCACTGAGCCACCAAGGTGCCCTGGGAATAGAATTATTCTTAGGTAGGGATAGGGATACCATTTAATCTCAAGAGAAGCATCCTTTCTGTAAGAGGCTCACTAGAAACAGCTATTTATGCATACAGTTTAGCTATATTCTGCAAAATACGCACTTAACTTTTTATTACAATTGCCTTACAGCAGAATGAACTCTAGAATGAAAGTTCTGTGGGATCAGGGACTTTGTTTTATTCACTGTCCTGTCCCTAAAGCCTTGTATATAGTAGCCACTCACTCAATAAAGAATTGTGTATTTACAATGATGTGGATGGAACTAGAGGGTATTTATTATGTTAAATGAAATAAGTCAGTCAGAGAAAGGCAAATATATGATTTCACTCATAAGTGGAATTTAAGAAGCAAAACAGATGAACATAGGGGAAGGGAAGGAAAAATAAAATAAGATAAAAACAGAGAAGGAAACAGACCATAAGAGACTATTAACTATAGAGAATAAACTGAAGGTTGCTGGAAGAAGATGGGCTGAATGAAAGATGGGCCTTAAGGAGTGCATTTGTTGGGATGAACACTGGATTTATATGTAGGTGATAAATCACTGAATTCTACTTCTGAAACCAAAACTACACTATATGTTAACTTAACTTTATTTTTTTTTAAGGTTTATTTATTTATTTGACAGAGAGAGACATAGTGAGAGAGAGAAAACATAAGCAAGAGGGAGTGGGAGAGGGAGCAGGCTTCCGCTGAGCAAGGACCCAATGCGGGGCTTGATCTCAGGACCCTGGGACCATGACCTGAGTTGAAGACAGATGCTTAACCAACTGAGCCAGCCACCCAGGCTCCCCTGTTAACTTAAATTTAAATTTAAAAAGTAAATTAAAGAAATAGTCTTTTAATAAGTGAATGGCATGCTGATTCTTATAATTCCAAAGACTGGGGAGTTGCATAGATACTTAGAGTGACCTATTTTAAAGGTACTGTAATAACTGCAGCTCCCTCAGATTAACTGTTTTCTCATTCATCTTGCTCATATTTCCTCTGTTCCACCTCTTTCTGTTCTTCCTCTGTTCCTGTGTAGCCTCCTCTTTTTTTTTTTTAAGATTGTATTTATATTTTGACAGAGAGGGAGAGAGCACAAACAGAGGAGCAGCAGAGGGAGATGGAGAAGCAGGCTCCCCACTGAGCAGGGAGCCCAATGTGGGGCTTGATCGCAGCACTCCAGGATCATGACCTCAGCTATAAAGGCAGAGGCTTAACATCCTGAGCTGCCCAGGTGCCCTCAGCCTCATCTTTTTTACCCAACTAGTTTCTGACAGTAACTGCCACTCTCAGATGTTCTTTCTGCATAGGTTATAGACATCGTGCCATGCTGGCCAGAAACAGCATTCCAGATTCAGTCTTCAGCCTTCTGTATTACTTAGGTTCATTATGTATTAGACTTTTGTCTACCCAACATTCCTCCCACTCACCCTCTTCCTTATTAGGTAGTGATTTTCATAGTAAAGAAACTGAGAGATGAATGAAGTTAAATGTCCCGCTTTTCCAAAGCAGGAAGTGGAGGTAGGAGCAAGGGTTAGGGGAGAGTGGGCACATAAAAACCAGCTTTTTGGGTTTCCTGGCTGGCTCAGTCGGTGGAGCATGCGACTCTTGAGCTTGGAGTCATGAGTTCGAATTGCATTTGGGTGTAGAGATTATTTAAAAATAAAATCTTTTAAAAAAAGAAGCTTTTCTGCCCAGTCACCTTGTGACTGAATTTGATTCTCACCTGGTCCATGTTTAAGTTATAATTATGATAATTACTTTTTTTTTTTTTTAACTCTTCCTGTATGCCAGTTACTGTGCTATGAACTTTATATTCGTTATTTCATTTAATCTCTTCCAACAACCTTATGTTGTGGACAATGTTATCCTCTTTTACAAAGAGGGAAACTAATGCTTGTGTAATAGAGTGGAGCTGGGATTTGAGCCCACACCCTCTAACTTCAGAGCCTTTTAACTCCTTTACCAATTCACTTCCCATTTATTCCCGAGCCAGAGGTAAGTTTCAACCGGTCATTGGTGCCTGTATCCTATTTTCAGTACTGCCTAGATCTTTCCTTGGGTTCTTTCCTTTTTCAAGTTCCCACCAAGTCTCTGGATGTAGTTAGAGAAAACTGGCGGTCCAGAAACCACCTCTTGGAGAAACTCTGAAATTTCCACATTTGTAATTTTGGTCAAAGTGACATGTCTTTAAAACTCTACTGTGATATTACAGCCAACCACATATTCTCCCTCACTCAGTTCCTTTTCACTCAACAGTCATTTACTGCATGTGCCTCCTATTTTCTAGGTACTGCTCAGTGCTATGAACACAAGGAAGAATATGACCTGGACTCTGCCTTCATGGAACTTTATGGTCCTTTCCAACTTTACCACTGCTTTGCCTTTACTCTCACTTGTAGTCAGTCTACGCTTTTCTTTACCCTTCTAAACTAGAGCTTACTTGAGACTTGGCTTTTTTTTTTTTTTTTAAGATTTATTTATTTGAAAGAGAGAGAGCGTGAGCTGGGGGAGGGACAGAGTGAGACAGAAGGAGAGAATCTCAAGCAGACTCCTCACTGAGTTGGAGCCCAACGGGGCTGCATCTCACAACCCTGAGATCATGACCTGAGCTGAAATCAAGAGTCAGATGCTTAACTGACTAAGCCACCCAAGTGCCCCTTGAGGGAATTGTTATTGAGACTTCCTTCTTGGCTCAATTGTCACTGGCTTTGTGACATTTATCTTTTCCTCCCATTTTAATGATCATCATCAGTAATCATTTATGTATGGTTTTTAATTTTAATTTAAAATTTATATTTTAAATTATTTTTACACATAAATATAACCTGTTGGTTAAAAAGACTTCAAATGTAACATAAGTGTATATGCTAAAAAATAAAAATTACCCTTACCTGGTCAGTACCACTTAATGTTTTTCTTCTTCTTTGTTTTATAGCTTTCTTGAGATTTAAATGATGTACAATAAACTGCACACATTTGAAATGTGCACTGTAATAAGTTTTGACATATGTATATACACCCATGAAACCATCAACATGAGGTAGTGAACATGTCCTCCTTCCTTCCCTTTTCACCCCATAAACTCCACACCTCTCAGGCAACTATGAATCTGCTTTTGTCACTATAGATTCATTTTACTTTATAGACTTTTATATCAATGGAATGGGATAGTATGTACTTTATTGGGTCCAGATTTTTTACTTATTTTTATTTATTATTTTTTTAATTTATTATTTAAAAAAATTTTTTTAAGATTTTATTTTTGGGGACTCCTGGGTGGCTCAGTTGGTTAAACAGCTGCCTTAGGCTCAGGTCAGGATCCCAGCGTCCTGGGATCGAGTCCCATATTGGGCTCCTTGCTTAGCAGGGAGCCCGCTTCTCCCTCTGCCTCTGCCTGTGCTCATTCTCTCTGACAAATAAATAAATAAAATCTTTAAAAAATAAAATCTTTATTTTTTTTTAAGATTTTATTTATTTATTTGAGAGAGAGACAGTGGGAGAGAACGTAAGAGGGGAGAAGGTCAGAGGGAGAAACAGGCTCCCCATGGAGCTGGGAGCCCAATGTGGGACTTGATCCCAGGACTTCAGGACCACAACCCAAGCTGAAAGCAGTTGCCTAACCAACTGAGCCACCCAGGAGCCCGGGTCCAGATTTTTTAGTCAGCATAATTATTTTGAGGTTTATCCACTGTTGCATATATCCTTTTTGTAGCTGAGTAATTAGTCTGTTGTATGAATACCATAATTTATTTTATCCATTCAACTTTTAATGGGTATTTGTGTACAAGTTTTGTGTTGACATATGCCTTCACTTTTTTTGTTTTAAATACCTAGGAGTGGAATAGCTAGATCATATGATAGGTACATGTTTACTTAAGAAACTACCTCAGTAGTTACTTAAGTTAAGTAGTTACTTAAGAAACTACCTCAGTCTTCCAAAGTGGTTGTACCGTTTCATATTCCCACCAGCACTGCATGGGTATTCCAGTTGCTCTTCATTTTTACCGTCATTTGGTACTGAAAGTCCTTAATTTTAGACATTCTAATAGATGTATTAGTACATCTTATTGTTTTGATTTGCATTTCCCTAAAGATCTTGATCTTTTCATGTACTTATTTTCCATCTGTATATCTTTAGTGAATTGTCTTTTATTCTTTCTCTATTTTTTAAATTGGGTTATTATTGTGTTTTGAGAGATTAAAAAAAAATCTAAACATGGGGTGGGTGGCTCAGTCAGTTGAGCATCAGACTCTTGATTTTGGGTGGGGCTATGATCTCTGGTTTTGGGGATTAAGCCCTGTGTTGGCCTCCACAGTTAGTGTGGAATCTGCTTGGCATTCTCTCCCTCTCCCTTTGCCTCTCCCCCCTCTAAGATAAGTAAATAAATCTTAAAAAAAAAAATCTAAACACAAATCTTTCTTAGGTATATGCACTGCAGTCTATGACTTGTCTTTTTTTTTTTTTTTTTAAGAATTTTTATTATTTATTTGACAGAGAGAGAGAAAGATCACAAGTAGGCAGAGAGGGGGAAGCAGGCTCCCTGCTGACCAGAGAGCCCCATGTGGGGCTTGATCTGAGGACCTTGAGATCATGACCTGAGTAGAAGGCGGAGGCTTAATCCACTCAGCCAGCCAGGGGCCCCTATGACTTGTCTTTTCTTTCTCTTAACAGTGTCTTAGGAAGAGTTCAAGATAGGGCACCTGGGTGGCTCAGTTAGTTGGACATCTGCCTTCAGCTCGGGTCATGGTCCCAGGATCCTGGGATCAAGCCTCGCATTGGGGTCCCTGCTCAATGGGGAGTCTGCTCCCTCTCCAACTGCGCCTCCCACTCGTGTTCTCACATGCTCTGTTCTCTCTCAAATAAATAAATTAATTAATCTTTTTTTTTTTTTAAAGCACAAGATTTTGATTTAAGAAGTCTAATTAATTGGGGAAACTAGGTGGCTTTGTGGTCATTTGGCTCAGGTCATTATCACAGAGTCCTGGGATCAAGGCCTGCATCAGTCTCCCTGTTCAGTGGGGAACCTGCTTCTCCCTCTCCCTCTGCCCTTGCGTGTGTTCTCTCTCTTGCTCACTCTCTCTTAAATAAATAAATAAAATCTTAAAAAATAGAAGTTTAATCAATTTTTAATTTTTTAGATTATGCTTTTGGTGTCATGTCTAAGAAAACTTTGCTTAACAGAAGGTCACAAAGGTTTTCTTCTATGAATTCTTCCAGATATTTTATAGATTTTTTTTTTTTAAGATTTGTTTATTCGAGAGAGAGAATGAGAGAGAGCATGAGAGGGGAGAAGTCAGAGGGAGAAGCAGACTCTGTGCTGAGCAGGGAGCCTGATGTGGGACTCAGGCATGACCTGAGGCAAAGGCAGTTGTTTAACCAACCAAGCCACCCAGGCACCCTATAGATTTGGTTTTACATTTAGGTTTATGATCCATCTTAAGTCAATTTTATATATGCTAAAAGGTATTAATCCAAATTTATTTGTATGTGTGTATCTAGATATTCATACTCCCTTTGTTGAAAACACTATTTTTGCTCTACCAAATTGCCTTTGCATCTACTTTTGTACAAAATCAGTCATGCATTGTATTCATTAACTGAGACTGCCTAACAAAGTGCCATAAACCTGTGACTTTAAACAATTTAAATTTATTCTGTTGCAGTTCCAAAGTCTGAAATCAAGGTGTCCATAGGCAACACTTCCTTCGGAGGCTGTAGGGGAGAATCCTTTCTTGTTTCTTCTGGCTTTTGGTGACTCCAGACATTCTTTGGTTTGTGGCAGGATAACTTTTATCTCTGCCTCTATGTTTACCTGGCCTTCTCCCCAGATAGTTCTCAAGTATCTTCCCCTCTTCTTTTTTTCTTCTTTCTATTTTAAAATTGAAGTATAGTTGAGAGGCGCCTGGGTAGCTCAGTCAGTTAAGCGTCTGCCTTCAGCTCAGGTCATGATCCCAGGGTCCTGGGATAGAGTCTTGCATTGGGCTCCTTGCTCAGTGGGATCCTGCTTCTCCCTCTGCCTGCTGCTCCCCCTGCTTGTGCTTTCTCTCTCTCTCTGTGTCAAATGAATAAATAAAGTCTTTAAAAAAATTGAAGTATAGTTGATGTACAATATATCAGTTTCAGGTGTGCAACATAGTGATTCAACATTTATATGTATTATGAAATGCTTATCATAGGTGTAGTTATCCTATGCAAAATTATTTTGATATTATTGACCATATTCTCTGTGTTGTACTTTACATTCCCATGACTTATTTGTAACTGAAAGTTTGTACCTCTTCATCCCCTTCAGCTGTTTCTCCCATCTCTGTCCCCATCCTCCCACAACCATCACCAATTTGTTCTCTGTATTTATGAGTCTGTTTTTATCTTGTTTTTTTTGTAGATTCCACATATGACACCATATATTATTATTATAGTGCTTCCTAGACATTTTCTATTAATATCCAGACTTTTAAAAATATAAATGAGATTTGTAGCTCACTGTTTTTATTTAACAGTATATTTTGGATATATTCCCATATCAGTGCATAAAAATCTACTCCATTCCTTTTAAATGGCTGTATAGTATTCTAATCTGTGAATATACTATAAATATTTAGTCTTTTATGGGCAGGTATTTGATATACAGTGGTGAAGTAAATGTCCTTTTGTATGTACTCAAATTGAGTCTATTTGTAACATAAATTCTGAGAAGTGGAACTGTTGGAGCTATTAAAATATTTGCTAGATACAACCAATTACCCTTTGAAAAAGTTGTGCAGGGACGCCTGGGTGGCTCAGTTGGTTAAGCAGCTTCCTTCGGCTCAGGTCATGATCCCAGCGTCCTGGGATTGAGTCCCACATCTGGCTCCTTGTTCCACAGGGAGCCTGCTTCTCCCTCTGCCTCTGCCTTCCACTCTGTCTGCCTGTGCTCGCTCTCTCTCTCTCTCTGACAAATAAATAAATAAAATCTTAAAAAAAAAAAAAAAGTTGTGCGAAGAACTAAACAGTGTTTCTTTTTCCTGTTTTCTCACCTTCTGGACAACACTGAGCATGATCAATCTTAATCTTTGTTCATTTGATAGATTTTAAAAAACAATATCTTCTTTTAATGTATATTTCTTAAATTATGAGTGAATTAGAGCATTTTGATATTTTTATTAGACATTTTACTTTTCTGTGAATTACATGCTTTTTTTTTTTTTGCTTCCTTTTCTTTTTCAAGATTTTATTTATTTGAGAGAGAGAGTGAGCATGAGTAGGGGGGGAGGGGACAAAAGGAGAGGGATAAGTATGCTCCCTGCTGAGCAGGGAGCCCTACTTGGGGCTTGATCCCAGGACCCTGGGATTCTGAGCCAAAGGCAGGTGCTTAACTGAGCCAACAAGACATCCTTTGCTGCTGCTGCTTCTTCTGCTGCTTTTTTTTTTTTTTAAACATATTTGGAGGTTTTTTTTAATGTAAAGGAAGTTAGTCCTTTGTCTTCCAGCATATGGGTGCTTTTCCCCCCGCCCTCTCTCATAGTTACTAGTTTTTAAATTACAGACCTTCAGATTGGCTAGTCCAACCTGCTTACTTTCTACATGAGGAAACTGAAGTTCAGATAGTGTTAGTGTTTCTCTCTCCTTTTTTAAAATTAAAAATAATTTTTTTTCTTGAGCATGTAGCTAGATGATAGTGGACCTGAAACCAACAACAAGTCTCCTTACTTCCAGTTTGGTGCTTTGGTGCCTTTTCTAATATACCATGCTATTTTTAAGGCTTACTCCTTTCTGTCTTCCACAGTTGCTTATTACCACTAGATCTTGCCACAACCAGATGTTTCATGGTAAACTTAGAATTTTACCAGCCTAGTATTAAAGTTAGAGAGGCTACAGGGTTGTACAGGAACCCAGGAGACTTCACAGGTATTGGATTGTTTCTAATGCATGAGTAACTAAACTAGTTTCTCAATATGGTAGTTGTGGTATTTTCGTTTGTTTAAAAAAAATGTGTTTTGTTTCATAGGTTCATGGGTGTGTGTGTACATCAAGGACAGTTGCATGCGCTTACAGAGGTAAGACTTAAGTAAGCCTATTGAAGTGGCTTCTCTGCCTTAGTTTCAGCATTCTGGGTTCCATAGTGATTGTTGTTTGTATAATGCATTGATATTTATGCAAAAATAGCAGTGTTAACAGTGCTTTCTTCTCTTGCCTGGGGACAATGGCTGTATTTCTTAATATTCTTGGATTCCCTCATAATACTTCGTGAGTACTCTGAGACTATGAGTGCTCAAATATGGATGACCCTTTCCTAGGCTAAGGGATGGCATCACTTGGCTGTTTGGTGTACTGATCTAGAATTCCACTGTCACTGCTGTAGTGTCCTGATTGGTCTTATTACTAATTGGAATTAGTTTTCCTCTCCAGTCTCATTTCATTTTCAGCCTCTTCTAAGCAGGTAATATGTGATAGTCACTACTTAGCCTCTGAAGACAGAGAATCCTTTCTAGAACAAAGTCTTCCTAAATTCAGGTACTGAGCTGTCAGCTTCAGAATTTGCTTGGGTGCTTCTTAGAAACACAGATCCCTGAAATCTAGGTTTGGTAGGTTTTCATCGGGTCCATATGCATTTTTAAAAGCTCTCCAGATTATTCAAATGAGCATCTAGATTTGAGAATCTGTGTGCTAGAAAGTGTTCACAATTTTCCTTGGGAATTAAGTACCAAAATACAAAGTGAAGAAACTTAGGAAGGAAAACTGTTTTACAGGATTTGTGAATGGTCATTTCCTGCTGGCTTGGTGCCTCGTTTTAGTCCTTAATATCTGCTGATGGAAGGTCCTGTATGCTTCACTCTTTGTCTCTTTTCTCAGTTACTGAGGGCATCAGAATGTGGAATGTGTGTAGCTCTGTCCTGCCTTTTTTTTTTTTTAAAGATTTTATTTAAAAGATTTTTTATTTATGTGTGAGAGAGAGAGAGAGATCACAAGTAAGCAGGCAAAGAGAGAGCAGGGAAGCAGGCTCCCTGCTGACCAGAAAGCCCGACGCAGTGCAGAGAGAGCCCGATGCGGGGCTCCATCCCAGGACCCTGAGACCATGACCTGAGCTGAAGGCAGAGGCTTAACCCACCCAGCCACCCAGGCACCCTCTGGTTTGCCTCTTTTATCGAAAGTCAAAGAAGGCAGAATAATGAGGTAATTAAGAGCATGACCTCTGACGTCTTGATTGCCTAGGTTTGAATTTCTCTGTGTCTCAGTGTTGTCGTCTATAAAATGGGAATAATAATAATAGTATCTGCCCCAGGGAGTCTAAAGAGAGAAGACCAGTGTCTGAGCCCTAGAGTATTTCAATTTTAAAAGCCAAAGGAGAAAGGCATTTTGAGAGGGAGTGGCTAGTGAGTTAGGGGAAAAACCAAGAGAATTGTATTGGCCTGGAATGGAAAGGAAGGAGTTTCAAGGAGGAGGGAGTAGGTAATTATGGCAGATCTTGCTGATAAAATGATGATTTCACAGGGATTTTTGTAAAATGCCTATTTGGCACAGTGCCTGGCATATAGTAATTCATTTATACATTTTACTATTACAGCTTTTTTTATTAACATTGACTTGTCCTTCCTGAATTCCTTGAATTGTCAATATTTTTCATTTGGTATTTAATACTGCTTTTCAGTACTACTGTTAATGTTATTAAAATTTTTTAGAAACTTTTTATTAACATATGACATAAAAAAAGCACACATATGATACATGTATAGCTCACTAAATTTTTACAAACGAACACACCCATAACCAGCATTCCAGATCAAAAAAACATTTTCTATGTATTTCTTTTCTCAGAAGTGAGTCTATAAATTCTTCAAAGACAAAACTCTCTCCTACTCTTAAGATTTCTATCTGCCAGAGCTCTGACACTAATAATTTTTTAAAATATTTGTTATACTCCTTTGTTATATCATTGTTCTCTGAAATGTAAATTTATTGGAAGGGCTTGTATGTTGGTTTTGCTGACAAAGAAGAAAATGCTTTAAAATCTGTAATCGTGTTGCAGATTCAGATTTGGGGTGTAATGAAAGTGGCAGAATTGAATGATTTTAATGCAGCATTCTTTGTCGATGTTGCACTTAAATAATATTTTCTGTTGTTTGTTGTCTTACTCATAGCCATATATAAAATATAGTGCCCATTTTGTGAAAGAGTGTGTATTTCCAGTATCATTCATGGATATTGGCATAGCATATAACGTTAATAATTTTTATTACAATGATAATAGGCTGATGGTCATGCAGCCCAAATATCCAAATGCTTATGGTTATTTTCAGAAGGGGATCAGGAAAGGCCATCATGGCATAGATCTCTGGGGAATCCTGTGTTTATCCCATAATTTGACTTGGCAGCACAGCTATTGGTTTCACTAAGGATTATAAAAATAAATTACTAATAACATCTAGCATAGCCCTGGGAACTTAGATGACATTTAGTAGATTTTTCTGACTGGTGGAATGCTGCTCTTTATAATAATGTGAATACTATTTCTTATTTCTCTTGAAATACTTTGTCAATAATTACAGCAGACAAACATAGCTCTTGTTAGTGCCTATAAAGTACTGATAGTATTAGGAATAGTATTTCTCAGGTACAGTAGTGATCTGGACTTTTCTGGGCTTGAACCATTTCTGTGAGTCTTCTTTAAAATTATAGACATTGGGGGCACCTGGGTGACTCAGTCAGTTAAGTGTCTGCTTTTAGCTCAGGTCATGATCCCAGTGTCCCGAGATCGAGCCCCACGTGAGGGTGAGGCTCCCTGCTCAGCGGGGAGCTTGCTTTTCCCTCTCCCTCTGCCCACCCCCCTTTGTGCTCTCTCTCTCTCTCTCTCTCTCTTTATCTCAAATAAATAAATAAAATCTTTTTTAAAATAATTAAAAAATAAAATTATAGGCTTTAGGGTGCCTGGGTGGCTCAATCAGTTAATTGTCTGCCTTCGGCTTAGGTTGTGATCCTGGGGTCATGGGATCAAGCCCCTGTCCTCCAAGCCTTTGTATCACATGTACTCTACACACAGGCCTTGGGATGAACAGTGCTCTGAATTGGGGATAAAAAGGCTGGTGTCTTCAGTGGTTTATGTCTGTCTGTCTGCCTGCTTAGCTGGGAGTCTGTTTCTCCTTCTACCCCTACCCCCTGCATATGTGCATACTCTCTCTCTCAAATAAGTAAATAAAGTCTTTGAAAAAATAATGAAATTGTAGACATTAATTGAACTTGAAATAGTCAGACAGTTAGGTACTACTAACTACTACAGATCGTTTTATCTGTAGTTAAGTATAGACTTCTGAGGTTGTGTTTTGTTTTGTTTTTAAAGATTTTATTTATTTTTTTGACAGAGACAGAGATCACAAGTAGGCAGAGAGGCAGGCAGAGAGAGAAGGAAGCAGGCTTCCTGCTGAGCAGAGAGCCCCATGCGGGGCTTGATCCCAGTACCCTGGGATCGTGACCTGAGCCGAAGGCAGAGGCTTTAACCCACTGAGCCACCCAGGCGCCCCGACTTCTGAGTTTTTAAGCAAATGAGTTATTTGTTAAAGAGAAAAGTTTGATAAAAGATCAAATAAAACCTTTAAGTTTATAAGTTGAATTAAGAATCCATATTGTAGGGGCGCCTGGGTGGCTCAGTGGGTTAAGCCGCTGCCTTTGGCTCCAGTCATGGTCTCCGGGTCCTGGGATCGAGCCCCACATTGGGCTCCCTGCTCCACAGGGAGCCTGCTTCCCCCCCCCCCTCTCTGCCTGCTGCTCTGCCTACTTGTGATCTCTCTCTCTCTGTGTCAAATAAATAAATAAAATATTTAAAAAAAAAAAAGAATCCATATTGTATCGAGTAGAAATACTCCATAAGTATGTCTTTGACTCAGGAAACCCTAACATTGTCTTTCATTTGGTCAAGAGTATCAAGGAAGTGAAAATCTTCAGTTTTGAAAGACAGAAAATATAACCCTATATATTAGTTAGCAATTGCTATGTACTATCCAACCACAAAACCTCAAAAGCATGCAATAATAAACATTTATTTCTTGTATACCTGCAGGGCTGAGCTGAGCTGAGCCCAGCTGGACAGCTCTGCTAGTCTCACTTGGGCTCACTCATGCATCTGGCAGGTCAACTGGCAGTCTGATTTAGGTTGGGCTTTGCTGGGATGGCCTTGCTTCAGCTGCTTCTGACCCTTGTTCGATCAACAGACTAGCCTAGATGTGATGATACCAGAACAGCAAGAGTAGGCCAGCCATTTGCACAAGTGCTTTTCATGATTCTGCTTATATTCACATTTGCTTGCCCAGCATCTCCACTGGACAAAAAAAGTCACACACCCGAGTCCACATTGGGAGCATACTGCAAAGTTGTATGTCAAAGGGCATCGATTCCACAACGGGTAAAGAATCAGAACCACTGTTGCAATCTCCCATATCCTATAAATATCCCAATTAAAAAATCATAATTATTTGTCTTTTCTACCCTACTTGAGGGCAAAGACATTCTCCCATTATAAAAATCATAGCTACCAGTTAGTTATTAAATACCTCCTGTGGGCTAAGTGCTAGGCTTAGTGCTTTACATATTAGCTATAATCCTCACAATTCTGTAATCATATTTTCTCCATTTTATTTTATTTATTTATTTTTAAAGATTTTATTTATTTATTTGACAGAGAGAGGTCACAAGTAGGCAGAGAGGCAGGAAGAGAGAGAAGGGGAAGCAGGCTTCCCGCTGAGCAGAGAGCCTGATGCGGGCCTTGATCCCAGGACCCTGAGATCATGACTCGAGCCAAAAGCAGAGGCTTAACCCACTGAGCCACCCAGGCGCCCCAATTTTCTCCATCTTTTTTTTTTTTTTTTAAAGATTTTATTTATTTATTTGACAGACAGAGATCACAAGTAGGCAGAGAGGCAGGCAGAGAGAGAGAGAGAGAGAGAGAGGGAAGCAGGCTTCCTGCGGAGCAGAGAGCCCGATGCGGGGCTCGATCCCAGGACCCTGAGATCATGACCCGAGCCGAAGGCAGCAGCCCAAACCACTGAGCCACCCAGGCGCCCCAATTTTCTCCATCTTATAGCTGAGAAATCTATGCTTAGAAAAATTAAGGGAATTTCCAAAGAAGGATTTGGATCCAGATTCATTTGACTTCAAAGTCTATACCCTTTCCATTATAACATGCTGTCCTTAAATGACTTATGTATTCCCCACAGTGCTAATAAGCTCTTATATATATTCCCCACAGATTCTTATATGTATAGCATGTGTAGTATTTGTAGAATTTGATTTTGACTATTTTTATATTTGGGGTTACTTAGAAAAAGATACCCTGGTTATTGGAGATATGAGAATGTGTTCAGTTGCAAGTAACAGAAAATAGTCAAAAGACCTTAAACAACAAAATGACTAATATAACTGGAATTCTGGTAGCTTATGAGGTTAAGGTTGCTTTATTTTTATTTTTATTTTTTTTTTAAGATTTTATTTATTTATTTGACAGACAGAGATCACAAGCAGGTAGAGAGGCGGGCAGAGAGAGAGAAGGAAGCAGGCTCCCCACTGAGCAGAGAGCCCGATGCGGGACTCGATCCCAGGACCCTGAGATCATGACCTGAGCCGAAGACAGAGGCTTAACCCTCTGAGCCACCCAGGCACCCAAGGTTGCTTTAATTCAGCAGCTAAATAGATGTTATTCAGAGACCCCATGTTTTTCCATCTCTTTGGTCTGTCTTTACATTGTCAACTTCATCCTAAGGTAGCTGTGATTTTACTCAAAAAGTAGCTGCCACCAACTTAACATGCTGTATGTTTTCTCTTCCATATCCAAGATGGAGGTGTGGAGTGTTGTCAAAGACAAGAGATGCTTTGAGACAGATTATGTGTCATCTCATAATGTCTTCTTTTTAAGCTTGTTAAGAAAGGCACAAAGAGCGAAATATCCTCATAATCAAATAGTTCAGGGATCCTCTCTGTGCAGAATCTTTCAGTGCCTAGAAGATTGGAAATTTGGGAAATGAGTGGGATATAAGGTTGTTGGGTAGGGATCTCAAATGACAATACTCTGGTCAAAGAGTCAGCAAAAGAATTGCTTGGCACATGTTTTGAGGTCTCTCTTGCCTTCTCTACCCTGGAGAAACTATGCTCCCCCACTCCCCACCATTCCAGTAAGAATCACTTAGCTATAGACACAGCAGTGAGGTCATTCATTCTGTTTACAGCAAAGTCACTTCAGTCAGGCAGGTACTTGGTAGTACAAGAAACACTCTTAGCTCATGAGGGAATGATTCAGCCCTGCAGGTGGCTGAAAAGAACTTTTTATTCACATAGCCCTCATCCTCTTCTCACTCACCGTTTCCACCCCCACTGTACACCTTCTTGGTTTTTTAAGGAATAGTTACTTGGGAAATTCCTTGTTTATGTGGGTTGATATGTGTTGTTTTTGAGTTGTTTTTTTGTCAGACTTATAAGAAGCCTTATATAATCAGAGAGCTTATAATGAAAGGAAACTCTGTCGGTTCAGTGACCAGACTCATGCATTATTTATAAAAATGAGCAG
This sequence comes from Mustela putorius furo, assembly GCF_011764305.1. NCBI lineage: Eukaryota > Metazoa > Chordata > Mammalia > Carnivora > Mustelidae > Mustela > Mustela putorius. Next base: position 35,266,177 of record NW_025422005.1, on the reverse strand, counting down.
CCAGACCCCGATTCTAGTTTCTTGGTGTGCTGTGATATTGCTGTTAGTTGTGCCTGCTTCTTTTTTTTGCTTCTGTGTGGCCCAGTACAGAGTATTCTCTTGGCCTTATTTACCTTGAGCCAGAAGCAGTATTATCTGAGGCGTGCCTTGGGTTAACTTTTGCAGCATAGCCATACCTATCTTTCAAGCATGGGTGGTTTTGAGGAGACTAGTTCTGTCACATAATAGTGAAAAGGACACTCCAGATGTACCAACAATGATTGCCCCTGTGACTCAAGACTTCTAAAGGAATGGTGAGGGTAGGAGAAATGACAGGCTGTGAATTAGCATCTGCAAGAGAAGAAAGAGAATCACTTTACATATACCATTTTGAGTGAATTTGCTGTAGGCTAGGCAATCTACTAGGCTCTGGGCTTATCAGGATAAAAAGAAGCCTATTCCCTTATTTATTGCTGTATAACAAATTACCCTAAAATTTAGTGATTTAAAACAATCATTTTATTTTGCTTGTGATTTTGTAGGTTGGGAATTTGGAAGGGCTTTCCTGGGTCTCTGATCCACATGTGTCAGCTAGAGGGCCCACTTCCAGGATGGCTGCTGCATTCGCATGCCTGGTGCCGTGGTGAATGAGGGTGGCTTGGCCCCTCTCTTTCACTGCGTGGTGTCTCATTCTCTAGGTCATCTCCATATGTCTTGAGCGTCCCATAGCATGGTGATCTCAGGATAGTTGGACTTTGTATATGGTAACTGGAAAGAGGTATAGGCTACCCAAGTGGGAGCTGAAAGACTTCTTATGACTTACCTTTGAAGTTTCAGAATGTCACTTGTGCTCTTTCTCTTGGTCAGGTCTGATTCACAGGGAGGGGAGTTATTAGACTCTACATCACTGACCATTTTTACTCCACTGCAGTGTCTTTCATGAACTCAGTATTTAGTTACTGGGATAGTAAGAAATTTCTTACTATGTTCTTCCTTAAAAGCTATTTTTAAATATCCAGCCATGACTTCATGATATTAACTCTTACATCTCCATGTATATTAATAGTTGTTACTCATTGTAGTTCATATTCTTTTTTCCTGTCAACTCCTGTTTTCTACTCAGTTACTTTACTAATATTTCAAATACAGCATAGCTCAGGTCACTGTTTTCAATCTTACCATTTTCTATTGTTAGAATACTTATTCCTCCAAATAAAAACTACAGAATTGGTTTTTACATTTTCCCATCTCTTGAATTTAATCAGTTCCCAATCCTTCTATTTTCTTTGTGATATCTTTCTGATTCTTCTTTCTCTGCATTCTTGCCATAATGTTATTCTGTGTCTAGATTCCTACAAAGTCATTGGCTGGTTTTCCTGTCTCCAGTCTTTCTTTGCTTTAGTTTGCTATATCACTATTTAAATAATCCATTAGGCATACTTTGATAATGTGATGCTTCTGTTCAAAAACTTCTGTTTAGGGGCTCCTGGATGGCATATTTGGTTGACTGACTCTTAGTTTTACTCAGGTCATGAGATCGAGCCCTGTGTGGCACTCCGTGCTTAATGTGGAGTCAGCTTGAATTTCTTTTTCCCTTTACCCCCTCCCCCTGTCTGTACCTACTTCTCTCTCTTTCCCCCTCTCTCTCAAAAATAAATAAATAAATCTTTAAAAAAATTCTTAAAAACTTCTGTTTAGCATTCTAAACTCTATTTGATTTCAGAATATACATCTTAAAAACTAGTTAGGTGGGTCTTTATGCTGTCTTCTACACATGCTGGCTTTAGATGTGCCTTCTAGGACCTAGGATGCCCTTATCTCTCTTCTTCCTCCCACTTTCCAAATTATGTCAAATCCCAGGCTCTCTAATGCAGCTCAGTCTTCCAGATAAGGCCAAGGATGATACTTTGTGTGGTTGGGCCCATAGTATATGTTTAGGATGTTTATAGTTGGTTTTTAGTGTAGACCCAGTTCTCAGAAAGCTGAATTAGCCCCAGTGGAAAGAGCTTGAGACAGAAATAGTGTGAAGTGTCACATCTCAAGTCCTTTCACAATTAGAAGTTTATTTCATTTATACTTATAAAAAGAGCTAAAAACATTCCTATAAACACCTGATGGCATCTTTACTTTTGAAAAAGGTAGTTTTTATTTAATTTTTTGGTTTGGTCATTTAGTAATAAAAATATTTCTAAACAAATTGTGGTACATGTTTTCTTCCCTTATATTTAGTAACTCCCTATGACATTTGAGAAACAAGAATTTGAGGATGGCACTCTAACCCACAAATACTAGAAGAGTTCATTTAGTTTACCTTATTCTTAAAACAGTTTTCCCCTGACTTGCTAGCTTGCTTCTGGCTCATTTACTCATTCAAAAAATATTTATTGGGCTTCTACTATGTATCTAGCACTATTCTAGGCATTGGGAATATAATAACAAATAAATAAAAATCTCTGCCCTCTGAAACTTACATTGTGAACAGCAGAGGGGTGGGTAGGAGAGTTAGACCACATAGGAACCAAATTGTAATATATGTGGTTTCAGTGTGTGGGGTTTGTAATTTCAGTGTGTGGACAGAGAAGTTCTCACAGAAGCAGCAAAAATTAAGGAGATAAGGGAATTCACTATATGAGTATCTGGAGAAAGAGTGTTCTAGGAAGTGGGAACAGCAAGTCCAAAGACATGGAGGCAGAAATGTTCCTGGAGAGGTTAAGAACTCCAAGAAGGGTGACGTGGCTGCAGTGGTGAGAGCAAAAAAGATAGTAGATGGGGGGCAGAGAGGAAATGCAGGCCAGATCACACAGTGTTGTAGACCATTGTAAGAGCTTCAACTTTTACTCAGGCTGAATTGTGAAGTCTTTGGGGTTTTTTGAGTAGGGCTATGATATGATGTGACTTATCTTTTAAAAAGATAACTCTGGCTACTGTGAGTTGGATAGACTGAAAACGAGGCAAGGGTGAAAGCAGGAAGACTAGTTAAGAGACAGTTGCAGTTGAGTTTGTGCAATAAATAAAGACTATGCAAAAAGGCTGAGAGATAATGGTAACTTGGACCAGAGTGCTGCTGGTGATTCTGGATCAATTTTGAGGGTAAACTAGGCTTTCTTGATGCATTAAGTGTGGAATGTGAGAAGACAGAAGGAGTCAAGGTTAACTCCGAGGTTTTTGGTCAGAACACCTGAAGGATAGAGTTGCTATTAATTGAGATGGGGAAGACTACAGGATGTGTAAGATGGGAGAGGACTGAGAGGTCAGTTTTGAACAGGTTGAATTTGAAATATTTATAGGACAAACAAGTGGAGATAACTTCATAGATCATGGGGATTCCAAGGAGTACTCTGAGTGATGATACCTTACTTGTTCAGATCCTGTTTATCACTTTTTTCATTAGAAAACATTTCATTGATTTGGAAGGAGGCATTTTTCATCTGCTGTATTATTTCCTGAGTAATAATAGTGAAAAAATCATTAATTAAATTGATTCCTTCCTTCCTTCCTCCCTCCCTTCTCTCCTTCCTTCTTTCCATCTCTACACCCAGGATGGGGGTCAAACTCCAGATCCTGAGATCAAAAGTCACATGTTCTACCAACTGAGCCAGCCAGGCACCTCCTGTTGTTGGTTTTTTTTTTTTTTTCTTTTTAAAAGATTTTTATTTATTTGACAGAGAGAGACATAGAAAGAGAGGGAACACAAGCAGTGGGAGAGGGAGAGGGAGAAGCAGGCCTCCCAAGGAGCGGGGAGCCCAATGTGGGACTCTATCCAAGACCCTAGATCATGACCTGAGCCGAAGACAGACACTGAACCAACGGAGCCACCCCGGTGCCCCCAGGCACTTTTTAACCAAATGTTTTCTATGTGCCAGGCCTTGGTAAATTTTTTTCCCCTCTCTCTCTCCCTATTGTCTAGTTATCATACAATACCATGAAATAGGTAGTGTTTCCCCCATTTTACAGATGAAGAATAGAATCTGGAGGCTGGGAAAGAAATTAATTTAAGGTCTTTTTAGCTAAGTAATGGAGCTGGAATTTGAAATCAAGTTCTGGCTGACTATAATCTTGTGTTTACTAGACTTTAAACTCCTTGGAATTGGTTATTTTGTTACTAATGAGTCTTCAGCAGCTGTCACATAAAAGCATGCAGTAAATACTAGTTGGGTGAATGAATAAATGGATGAATGAATGAATATTGCTTTCCACACTTGAACTTAAAGCAGTTAATCTGGTTGCCACAAAGACATTTGCCTCTTCCAAGGTGGTTTTGGGCATCCATCTGATGCATCTTTTCTCAGTGTTGGTAGTGATAGGACAGAAGGAAGATTTAGAAAAATGCTTTAGGAGATTTCTAGCTAATCTTTCTCCTAACCCTCTCTGTGACTATGATACTAGTGTGGCAACTGAATTCATAGAGGTCTTTTTGAGTTTACTCTTAACCGGTTTCTTTCTTTTTTTTCTTTCTTTCTTTTTAAAAAAGATTTTATTTATTTATTTGACAGAGAGACACACAACAAGAGAGGGAGCAAAAGCAGGAGGAGTGGGAGAGGGAGAAGCAGGCTTCTCACTGAGCAGGGACCCCCCATGTGGGGCTCCATCCCAGGACCCTGGGATCATGCATGACCTACCTGAGCTGAAGGCAGACTCTTTAACTACCGAGCTACCCAGGTGCCCCCTCTAAACTAGTTTCTAACAGAAGTTTTGACAAGTGTGCTTTAAAAATTTTTTAAATTAACATATAATGTATTATCAGCCCCAGAGGTACAAGTCTGTGAATCGCCAGGTTGACAAGTGTGGTTTTCTTAACTTGATAAGTGGTATCATTCACAGAAATTGGGTCTAGTGTAGTGGTTATCACGTTCGCCTCACACAGAAATTGGGTCTGTGTAGCCCCTTGAGAACTAATTGTTTCTACTTTGGATCCTGTAGAAGAATGGAAGGATAGTGGAAGGAGGGTGGTCTCCCAGTTTACCTCTTATACATTCCTGCTACTGAAGGGCATTTCAGCATTCCTAGACCAGATACATCATTGCTGTCTACACTTTCTGTGTTTACTTGTTTTTTATGTTGGTCTTTTCTTGTTGTCATGGTCACCATTATTTGCTTATATAGTAAATTCTTACATCAGTGATTTCCAAAGAGAATCATAAGCATTTCTTTCCTTAACACGCTCATTTTGGCATATTTCACCTTCCTATAGTAATTGCTTATGTTTATTTTCTACTCAGCAAATAACTAAGCAGAAAGAGAAACTAGTTTTTTTTTTTTTAATATTTCACTCATTTATTTGACAGAGAGAGATCACAAGTAGGCAGAGAGGCAGGCAGAGAGAGAGGAAGGGAAGCAGGCCCCCTGCTGAGCAGAGAGCTCGATGTGGGACTCGATCCCAGGACCCTGAGATCATGACCTGAGCTGAAGGCAGTGACTTAACCCACTGAGCCACCCAGGCGCCCCAAAAAGAGAAACTAGTTTTTGAAGGTGGCAGGACAATGTGTAAGACAAGTAGCTGCTTTAATAAATGTTAAAGTAATAACTTATAAAAGTATTATTGTGCTTAACTTTTCTACTATTTAGTTGATGTTTTCTTTTCCTTCATTCCCAACCTCTCCCACTTTCTGTCTTATCAATCACCATGTCCTGTCCACTTCACCTTCTTCCTATCTTGAATCCGTTCACCTTGCACCAGTTCCTTCTGCCACCATCTTGCAATAACCTTTTTTAAAAAAAATTTTTAAATTTATTTATTTGACAGAGAGAGAAATCTCAAGTAGTCAGAGAGGAGGCAGGCAGAGAGAGGGGAGAAGCAGGCTCCCTGCTGAGCAGAGAGCCCGATGTGGGGCTTGATCCCAGGACCCTGAGACCATGACCTGAGCCGAAGGCAGAGGCTTAACCCACTGAGCCACCCAGGCGCCCCTTGCAATAACCTTTTAACTAGTCTATCAGTCTTCTTCTTCCCTTTAAATTCATCCTACCCATGTTGCCAGCCAAGTGGTCCTTTTATTTATTTATTTATTTATTTATTTATTTAAAGATTGATTTATTTATTTATTTGACAGAGAGAAATCACAAGTAGATGGAGAGGCAGGCAGAGAGAGAGAGAGAGGGAAGCAGGCTCCCTGCTGAGCAGAGAGCCCGATGCGGGACTCGATCTCAGGACCCTGAGATCATGACCTGAGCCAAAGGCAGCGGCTTAACCCACTGAGCCACCCAGGCGCCCCAAGTGGTCCTTTTAAAGTACAAATCTATATTTTAATCATCTTAGCCATTTTTAAGTGTACAGTTTAATAGTTAATATTAAATATGTTTATGTTGTGCAATGGAGCTCCAGATCTTTTTCAACTTTTAGTTTCTGTTTCTATTATTTTGACTGCTCCACGTCCTCAAAGAAGTGAAATCATACAGCATTTTGTCTTTTTGTGACAGGCTTATTTCACTTAGCACAATGTCCTAAAGGTCCATCCATGTTGTAACATGTGGCAGGATTGCCCTCCTTTTTAAAGTTGAAGAATACTCCATCGTAAATGCATACCACATTTTACTTATCCACTCATCTGTTGATGAACATAAACACAGTGGGTTGTTGTTGTTGTTGTTTTTGGAGCACAGTGTTTGATACAAATCTAATTTTGTTTCTCCTTGCATCAACCCTTCTGTGGCTCTTCATTGCCCTCAGGGTCAAGTCAAAACATCTGATCTTAACTAGTGCTTGTCTGTATGGCCTCATTTCTCGCTTCTCTGACTTCTTTGTTGTTGTCTCAGTTGTGTACTACAGTTATACTGAACCTTTTCAGTTCCACAAATGGATGTGACCCTTTCTACTTCTGGGCCTATGTACCAGCTCTTCTCTCTGCCTAGAACACAACCTCTCCATCTCCCATTGGCCTGGCCAACTCCTACTTAACTTCTTTTCTCTTGGAAGCCCTTTCTGATATCCTAAGGTTAGGTACCCCTCCTATTTAATTCCATATTACAATAGTATTTATCATTGATTTTTATTCACTGTTTGTATATATAGGTTATAAATTCCTTAAGGGCAAGGACCATTCTATTTACATTGATATCAGTTGGGTCCTAGTATAGTGCCTGAGAAATGATAGTTGCTTATCATTTTTGTTGTGAATAATCAGTGGCATTTTCTGGCTCAAAACCTTCAGTGATTTCTTCATTGAAATAACCAAATAACCAAAGTCCAGTTATTTCTCCATAACCTTAGTTGCTTACCAGAATTGCTTAGGAGTTTTTTAGAAAGTGCAGATGCAAGGACCTCCCACAAGACCCACTGAATTAAAGTCTTGGGAGAGGCCCAGGCATCTGTATTTTAAAACTTTATTAATTTATAAAGTGCATAGGTTATCCTGTACACAGCTAGGGCTAAAACATGTAATTCAGGGGGTGCCTGGGTAGCTTAGTTGGTTGAGCGCCTGCCTTTGGCTTGGAACATGATCCCAGGGTCCTAGGATTGAGCTCTACATTGGGCTCCCTGGTCAGCAGGGAGCCTGCTTTTCAACCTTTCCCTCTGCTGCTACCCCTGCTTGTTCTCTTTCTCTCTCTGTCAAATGGATAGATAAAATCTTTTAAAAACAACACCAATGTGGAATCCAGGATACTCTTAGCTTGTTATCCTAGTCATTTGTACTTTAGCATAATCCTGCCTTTTTTCTGCTAGGTCTTCTTTAACAAGTACTCTATCATTCAGACAAACTGGTTTTCATGTGTTTACTAAACATGGCTGTGTATTTTTGCCTCTTATTCATATTTCTTTATCTTAGGATGTACTCTTTTCCCTTATCATATAGAAATCTTCTCTCCCTTCAAGACTTGGCTCAAAGTCCAGTTATTTCTCCATAAAAATTTTTCTGATTCTTTGCCATTGGTTGCTTTCCCCTCCTTGCCAAATTTGGCCATTCATTAATCTTCTTTATGCACACACACACACACACACACACACACACACTGGGGGGGGGGTACCTCTCTTATTACACATTCTGCCATGTATTAAAGCTTTTTTTGCTTGGTTTCCCTATATAATTGTAAGCTTCCAGGCTTTGGGGTCAAAAAGCTTGGGTAAAAATCCAGGCTCCACCATTATTAGTTGAGTAACCATAGGAAAATTATTTAAATTCTCTAGGCTTGATTTCCTCCTTATAAAATTTTTTTAAAAGGATAAGAAGAATGTTTCAGGGTGTTGCAAGGTTCAAATGATGTAACTATTAAAGTGCCTTATAAAACCAATTAGTTGCTGGTTACTATAGGGATAGTATTTTACTCATCTGTGTATTCCTGATCTCCCAGCAGTACTTTGTAGTTAGAAGACACTTTATAGATTTTGACTGAATGATTGAATTGGGGGAAAAGGAAGCACATTTAATGCCATCTTAAAAAGGAAAATGGAGCAAATTTTCTTTTAAAAGTACATTTAAAAATGTATTTTGGAGGCTGTATGAATGGCTAGAACTCTCGTCTCATGAATGGAATAATTTCTAAATGACTTTTGCATTATTTAATTATAACTTTGACTGTGTAATTAATTTGCTCAACAACTTATTTTCCATCCAGATTAGCTAGTCAGTCAAACATGTATTTCTGGTACACCCAGAAGGAACAGAACTGAGCACTGGACTTTTGAAAATACAGATAAAACAATAGACATACTACTTACCTGATAAGTCAGCTAAAGTTTTGGATAAGAAAATGTTTCAGTTTTTTTAAACCAATAATTTATTGTAGTTGGTAGTACCAGGGACACTTAAAGAAACCTTTTTTTTAAAAAAGATTTATTTATTTATTTATTTGAGAGAGAGAGAGAGAAAGAGCAAAGGGGCGGGGAGCAAGAGGGAAGGGCAGGGAGAGGGAAAGGGAGAAAATATTCAAGCAGACTCCATACTTAGCAAGGAGCCCAACTTGGGCTCAGTCCCAGGACCCTTAGATTATGACCTGAGCCAAATCTTAACTGACTAAGCCACCCAGGTACCCCCCAAAACTTTTTTTAAATTATAAAATCAGACATACTCATTAAAGAAATAGCTGTTATTTCAGGAATATTAAGTATTATATGTATTTTCTTTTTACAACCTTATGTGACAACCCTCTGAGATATAGTCATTATTACTGCTGTTTTATGTAAGAAGAAACCCAAGAATTAGACAAAATTTGGAAAGTGATTCTCTCACTTTTTACCTACTTAACTTCTCAATTTTTAAGCCTTAGTTTAAATTTTTACTTCACTGGAGTGGCTTTTCCTAAAGACCTCCCCACATCCAGATTGTGAGTTGGCTTCTGATTCTCTTTGTTAGCAGCCTTTTCTTTTTTATTGTAGCACATTTAAATATAATGTAATTCTGCACTTATATGAATGTTTGTTTATTGTCTTTCTCTCTCCCATATTTCCATGAGGACTGCGGCCATTTTCTGTTTTGTTTACCACTAGCAAGAAGTAGGTAGCAGGTCATTGAGGGGACAGATGTTGGGTTAGAAGATCTAGTTGGGCTTCTTCAGGCAGTGCCTTTCTATCAAGCTGGGAGCGCTGAAGTCAGTGTTGTTAGATGTTGGGAGGCTGGACTGTTAACCGAGGGCACCACAGTTAAGGAAAGCAGTTGTATTTAGTGTGGGTCTTATTCTTTTCATGACCTGTTTCTCTTGATGAAGCTAATATGGATTGCTTTGGCTACTTGCAAGGATGTTATAGAAGGAAAATGTCTGATAACGGGGCTTAGAATGGATTTCCTTTCATATCTGTGCTGTCATATTGTTATTCTGTTGACTTGGGCATTGTTTTCCCTATGAATATGTACTTTGTACTTCTGAAAAAATTTTTTCTCTATCACGGCAAGTGAGATAAATAAGGACAGTGTAATGTATATATGCTGATACTAACTTATCTTTTTTATTTTTTTTAAAGATTTTATTTATTTGTTTTGAGAGAGAGCAAGCAGGAGGAGGGGCAGAAGCAGAGGGAGAGAGAGATTCTAAACCAGACTCCATACTAAGCAGGGAGCCCAATGTGGAGCTAGATCTTAAGACTCTGAGATCATGACTTGAGCTGAAATCAAGAGTCTGACGCTAACCGCTAACCGACAAGCCACCTAGACTAAGCCTGCCTCCTGACTAACTTATCTTGTATGTAAGGTCATCAAATACTTTTCTGAGAATACGTAAGAGATAAGGAGGCATTCATGAAGATCAGATAGAAGAATGTTAAAATTTGGGGAAAAAGACAGAGGCTAGATCATGCAGGATCTTACAGGCTATGGAAAGGAGTTTGAAATTTATTTTAAATACAGCAGGAAGCCTGAAGGTTTTCGATAGGAAAGTGTATGATACAATTTGCATTTAAAACATAGCAGCTTAGCTGCTCTGGGGAGAATAGATTGTTGAGGGGCAAAAGTGGGGGCATAAGGACCAACCATAGGAGAAATTTATATTAGCGATTATATGAGAGATGTGGGTAGTTTGGACTGGGATAGTGTCTATTAAAGATCTGTCTTGGAAATAGAGGCACAAGGTCTTGATTGTGGCTTTGTTAAGAAGAATGAGAAATAAGATGGTGCCCAGTTTCTAGGTAGGTGGTGGTGCCATTTACTGAGATGTGGAAAACTTGGAGAGTATAGCTGGAATATTTCTCCTTCCCCTGCTCTATGTGTATTACCTGGGAACTTTTTTTTGTTGTTGTTGTTAAACATAATGCTGTAATTGGCATAGTTTCTTCACTATAGAAGACCAGGCTCAGTCTTTTGTCTTAGACCAGCTTAAGGCTTTTTCCCTTGGGCAAGACCTTCCTGGTCTAAGCTCTGAAGACAGGTAGCTGATGAGAGCTGACTCACGGAGAGTGGAGAAGGAATGCCTATATGCAGACAAATGGTTAGGGACACTTCATTCCTAAGTTCATTCACCAAGGATTTATGGGGGCCTACTTTACCAGACACGGTATTGAACCTGTTTTCAGTGAACTCGTGAAATGAAGTGAATTATGTGTTAGGACCCTCTGAATTTATTTAGAAATGGTTTCAGATTGAGTAATATGCTCATTCTCTGCTTCTAGTCATTTGGAAAAAGATTTTTTTCAGTTTAGAATCCCCAAATCCTCTGAATGGGATCATATCCATTTGCTGCTTTACTTAATTTGAGAGCTGGCATTAGACTACCATTAGGCATTAGATTTCCCTGAGAGTTCCAGTGGGTAATAAAGATACTTTTGAACAAGTTGGTAAAAATAAATCTTAAAATAAATCTTTTTGAGGCAACCCACGGAATGGGAGAAGATACTTGCAAATGACCGTACAGACAAAAGGTTGATATCCAGGATCTATAATGAACTCCTCAAACTCAACACACACAATACAGACAATCGCATCAAAAAATGGGCAGAAGATATGAACAGACACTTCTCCAATGAAGACATACAAATGGCTGTCAGACACATGAAAAAATGTTCATCATCACTAGCCCTCAGGGAAATTCAAATTAAAACCACATTGAGATATCACCTTACACCAGTTAGAATGGCCAAAATTAACAAGACAGGAAACAACATGTGTTGGAGGGGATGTGGAGAAAGGGGAACCCTCTTACACTGTTGGTGGGAATGCAAGTTGGTGTAGCCTCTTTGGAAAACAGTGTGGAGATTCCTCAAGAAATTAAAAATAGAACTTCTCTATGACCCTGCCATTGCACTCCTGGGTATTTACCCCAAAGATACAGATGTCGTGAAAAGAAGGGCCATCTGTACCCCAATGTTTATAGCAACAATGGCCACGGTTGCCAAACTGTGGAAAGAACCAAGATGCCCTTCAACGGACGAATGGATAAGGAAAATGTGGTCCATATACACTATGGAGTATTATGCCTCCATCAGAAAGGATGAATACCCAACTTTTGTAGCAACATGGACAGGACTGGAAGAGATTATGCTGAGTGAAATAAGTCAAGCAGAGAGAGTCAATTATCATATGGTTTCACTTATTTGTGGAGCATAACAAATAGCATGGAGGACAAGGGGAGTTAGAGAGGAGAAGGGAATTGGGGGAAATTGGAAGGGGAGGTGAATCATGAGAGACTATGGACTCTGAAAAACAATCTGAGGGGTTTGAAGTGGCGGGGGGTGGGAGGTTGCGGTACCAGGTGGTGGGTATTATAGAGGGCACAGATTGCATGGAGCACTGAGTGTGGTGAAAAAATAATGAATACTGTTATGCTGAAAATAAATAAAAAAGATTTTTTAAAAATCTATAAAGAGAGAAAAAAAATCTTAAAAATAAAAATTACACTCAAGATCAACCACCTCATTTTTCTTATTCTTTCATTAAAGAGGGCACATCATTCTGACATCTGAGATGGTTTGAAACCAAGGAAAAGGCTCTCCTTTCTTGTTTGAGGGTGTAGATAATTATGTATACACAAGACCTCAAATCTGTTTTGACTGCAGTAGAACTAGCTGGGTCCTCTGTCTCCACACCTTCCTTTGATAACTCGTTGTAGTCTTCATGAATTTCTGTGAACATGAAAGTATTTAGTTACCAATTTGACCCTTAGCCTTTTCAAGAGATTTCTGTGTGCACTTGGAATGACTTTTGGGCTGCGAATCTATATTCCGCACGGCAAGTTGGAAACTTTTCCTCCCTTTCTACCCCCCACCTACGATTTGCCACTAGAAGATACCATTTAAGCTTGTAGTTGCTTCTTTTAACTTCTGCTTGATTTATTCCTTATTCTGAGGCCAAGTGGTATACTGATATAGGCAGAGTAGGTAGAAGAAATTATTGGCTCATCTAAAGATGCCTTTCCTTTGATATAAATCACCTTAATTAGAAGCTTAAGTTCTTTTGGTTTCTGTTTTCATTTTGTCCACTGTAAAGCTCCTATCCCTCAGATCTGGTGGGGATGCAGGGTGTGTTTTTTTTCCTTAATGGACTGCTTTGTTCACTCTGAGGCCAGTCACCAGGTGAATGTCAAAGATTCTGATGTGGGTCTGCTCAGTGCAGGGTTGTAGTAGATGTGAGGTAGCAAACTAGAGGGAAGAATAATTTTAAGCATGAACCCAATAGCTTTGTGGACTTAGGGATATGAAAACAGACTAGATGGAGCGGTTAGGAGCCCTGAGCTGGTGTTAAATCATGTCTCCGACCATTGATTGTATGTAGAGCTTCACAGGGTAAAGGGAACAGTCTTACGATTTCTTAGTTTATTTCTTTGAGAAGATTTATTCTACAGATTTATTTTATTTACTTTATTTAAAGACATTTGATTTTGATTATGCTATGTTTGATGGAAGAGTTAAAAATCTGTGGGTAAAGCTTAAACACACTTTTTTGAATCTGTTAGGTAAACATTCATTTTGATGTTTATAGTAGTTTACATGCATAGAAAAACACTCCTACTGCTTCAGGTGTATTAAGCAAACATATTCTTTGAGCAGTGAATGGGTTCATACTAAATATATAGCTATGGGAAATGTGAATATGAAGGGGAGATATCTTTATGGCTTCTTTCAGTTACTGATAAAATAAATATCTTCTATAATTTCCAAAAGGATGTCGCAGTTATATTTTTTAAGCCCATGTAATTTTGATCATTTTAAGGAGTTTGCTGATAGGGTGATAAAAGTATCCTCAGAATTTTATATCACTGAGTAGCCAAATGCACTGTTTTGTATTTCATTTTATTTCCAGGGCTACCATAATATCAGCCATATAGTTGGCATTATTATTAAAATATATATATATTTTTTTTTTTAAGATTTTTTTTTAAAAGATTTTATCTATTCATCTGACAGGGAGAGAGAGATTACAAGTAGGCAGAAAGGCAGACAGAGAGAGAGGGAGGAAGCAGGCTCCCTGCTGAGCAGAGAGCCCAATTCGGGGCTCCATCCCAGGACCCTGGGATCATGATCTGAGCCGAAGGCAGAGGCTTAACTCACTGAGCCATCCAGGTGCCCCCTCCCCCCGTTTTGATCTTAAATTACATTAATGACTGAATTGGGATGACTTCTGATAAGAGAGAACTTAAAACCTGCCTGCATCTATTTAAATATATTTACTCATTTGTTCATTCAACAATTTATTACTCACTGGATACTGGGGTCACCAAGTTGAGAAAGACCTGGTCCCTACCATCAGGGTTATAGTACAATGTGGTAAGCAATAGTAGAAATATGTACAGGGGGCTCATGTGGCACAAAGTGTAGAATGGAATGTCAGGAAATGCTTTCCAAAATAAATGAGTTGAGCTAGATTTAGGAGGAATAAGAGCTGTGAAGAGGAAGAAGAATATTCTGAGCAGTAGATAGGCATATGTGAAGGCAGAGAGTGAAACATTTAAATATGCAGAAACACATTTTGGGTTTCATTTCTCTTCGGGTCAGTTCGTTACTACTGACTGTTTCAGTCAGGCAAGCCCTGGTGGATCTCCTGAACAGTGGCAAACTCGGGCTTTGGCAGATGGAGGGATATATGCTTGTAGTGGCTGAGCACAAGCCTCCCACAGGGCGCTCTTGGGATGCCTGTCCTGAAATTACCCGGGGCGGTAACAAAGCTTTCTTTTCTTCTTCAAACCAAGCCAGCAGGATGGGATGTCTGCTAGTCTTTGTGTTTGGAGCGGACCAAAAAACATACAGTGGCTAGCACAATGGCATTGTTGGGCTTCAGTGAAAACTAGGTCGGGGTGGGCCCTTGTCTGTAGAGGGCTTATCCAAAGAACAGAGGTTTGACAAGTCACTGATTTGGCTATTTGACATTGATGCTGGTTTCTGATGTGTTTCTGACTTACTGATGGCACGTAAGATGATAGAATCTCTTCCTATTACTTCTCTAAACACCTGAATTTGGAATCTCAGAGTTACCTTTCTTTTCCTTCAGTTCTCATATTTACCACCCAGTTGCTATATCCTTTAGATTCTATCTCTGCATAGTCTGACTGTAGCCTACATTTTCATGCCTATAATATAATAGCACTCTAAGTCAGGAATTTGAGTACCTCTCATCTGGACTGTTGCAGTACCCTCCAAACCTTCTTTTAGTTCCTCCTCTATCCTGCTACCAGCATGATCTTTCTAAAATGTAGTTTTGGGCATGTATTAGTTTCCTAGGGCTGCCATAACAAAGCACCGCAATGTGGGTGGCTTGTAACAACAGAAATTGATTCTTTTACTGTTCTGAAGGTTGGAAGTAAATCAAACTATTGACAGAGCTGTGCTCTCTCTCTCTGAAAACTTTAGGGGAAGATCCTTCTTTGCCTCTTCCTAGCTTCTGGTGGTGTTTCTTGGCTTATACATGTGTCACTCACATCTCTGCCTCCCTTATATAACATTCTCCCTGTGTGTCTGTGTCTCTTGTCTCTCTCTCCTTTTTTTTTTCTTTAAGATTTTATTTATTTGACAGAGACAGACGCAGCGAGAGAAGGAGCACAAGCAGGGGGAGTAGGAGAGGGAGAGGCAGGCTTCCGCCTAAGCAAGGAGCCTGATGCAGGGCTCCATCCCAGGACCCTGTGATCATGACCTGAGCTGAAGGCAGATGCTTAACGACTCAGCCACACAGGTGCCCCGCTCTTCTCTTTTTATAAAGATACCAATCATATTGGATTAAGGGTCTACCCTACTCCAGTATGATCCCATTTTTGATTTTCCATCTGCAAAGACTATTTCCCAAAAAGGTCACATTTACAATTACCAATGGTTAGGACTTGAGCATGTCTTTTTGGGGGACATGATTCAACACACAACAGATCATAGTATACTTCACCTATAAACCTTTAGTGCTCCTGTGGTCTGACAAATTAACTATAGATGTTTCATCTTGGTGTTCCAGAACTTCTCTAAAAAATTACATATTTATAATAATAAATATAATATAGCATAGATAACTAATATATTTTAAAAGAAATATATATTTAAAAGAAATATATATTTTAAAAGAAAGGTAACTTAGAGATTCCAAATATAATAAAATAGCATAGATAACTGACATATACTGAGAACTTTCTTTGATATTGTTCTAAGCATTTTACACACATCAACCGATTGGCTCTTCATAATTCTATAGGTTACATACTAATCTTGTTGAGGGGGGTGGATACTATTCTTATTCCCATTTTATACATGAGTATTAAAGAAACTGAATGACCCACCTAGGGTCACACAGCTAGTCACAGGTGAGATTCAGTCCTAGGCAGTCTAACTCCAGAGTGTGTGGGCTTTTCCACTATACTGTACTGTCCATCTTTACTTTTTAGCTTGATCCCTTCTCTCTACTTATACCTTACTCAGGAAAAAGTAAAGGAATAACTTCTAATCTCTGCACTTTATCTTTGTGTTCCTTTTGTACAGAATGTCTTTCTTAGTCCCAGTCCTGCATATGGGCTTCCATGAAATGGAACTGAATCCTCAGGAAGGCTTGGGTAAGGGAAGGTATTCCAGGTAAAAGGACCAGCGCTGTGTGCAAATGTGAAGTAAACAGGGGTTAGACCTTTATAAGCAGGAGTGAATGGCTTTATAGTCTATGCTAAGTAAGGGTTGTGGGTTACCCTAACAGTAATAAGGCATTATTGAATAATTTTAACAGGAGATTGAGTCCAGGTTGGCATTTCAGAAGGAGTATTTTGGCTGTCTTACGGAAAATGGATTGGAATGAGGGCTATGTCTGTTCAAGAAAGGGGCAAAAAGACTAGTTAGAAAGCCAATGGAATAACCCAGGGAGGGGTTATGAAGATAAGATATTGATAGTGGGCAGAGTGAGTTGTATAGTATGAGCTAAGCACTATGCCGGACATACTTTGTGTGCCTTATTTCTTTTCATTACTCCCTGCCTTTAATTAAACACCAAATCCTGTTGCTTCTACCTCTAAGATGTCTCCAGATATTATTAACCTCCTTTCCATTCTTGCGGTCATTGTCTTATTCACCCCTTCCTACCTAGGTGATTCCAGAAGCCGCCTAACTGTTTTCCTACGTTCAATTCCTGACTTTTCTATACAGTTTGTACATTACTGTTAGAGTGATATTTTCTGTATAGCATACATGTTACTGTTGTGTGTGAAGAGAAAATTATAGTTGATTATCACTTTGGTCAGTAAAGTAGACTAGACTGTGAATTAAGGGGAGAGACTGGCCCCACTTTTGTTTTCTGTGTTTGTGTTTTCACTGTTTGTGTTTTCACAAACAGGCTTTCAGTGTTTGTGTAGGTGGATGGTTAGAGAGCTGGACGGATCTTCCTCAGGACAGCCCTGCTAATTACATGGTAGCAAATGATCTCTGTTAGTTGGATGGCAGCACATTTATCTGGTTTGGGTGAATGCCCGAGCTCCAGGCCAGTTGGGTAGATTTTTCAAAAAGTAATAATCCTTGCAGTTGATATTTTCTTCACAGCCTCTGAATATGCCTTTGAGCCACTGTTCAGGGATAAGCTTGTTAGTGGCAGGTATCAGTATGTTGATAATCCAAAGTTTAAAAAAAAACATTAACCATTTTGTCTTATTCTTCTGACTGATCATGACTGGGTGAGGCTACTATAACTGAATAAAATCAGCTGGGAACAGGAGCCCTGGGTATAGTGAGTGTTACCTCATTGAGAGGTAAGTGTTGCCTAGTGCTGCTCCAGAATATTCTCTGTATGGGCACGTTTATGTGTCTGTCTGTGTCTGAACTGGTACCATCAGAGCCTATGGGGATACATGGGAAGAATTATATTTCAGCCTACACAACTTCTAGCCATCTTTTAGGATCCTCCTCAGATGTTATCTTCTCTTTGAATTTTTCCAAGCTCAGGGAGAGTCAGTTTCTTCTTTCATACTTACCTCTACTAAAGGGTTATTGGTATTATTTACTTATATGTGTGTCTTTCACTGGGCTTCCTTAGGTTATAAACTATTACTCATCTTTATCTACCTACATTTACTCTGTAATGTGTACTCTGTGTAATGTACTCTTCTGATCACAGAAGGAAAATAATGTTGATGTTAACTGATAGGTTCTTACTGTCATATGGGGGTGACAGGAAGTAGAGATGGACTCACTGAATGGTTGTAGAAATAACTGAATGGTTGTAGAAATTAATTGATATTCCTGAGTGGAAAACTGAGTGTTCACTAATCTGACCCATGGTGATTTTTTTTTTATGGTGTTGACATATGATTTCTTGCATACATAATATTCTTTAGTCTCCAGCACATATCTATTTATTGACTGCCTTTTAGGATAAGAGTCTTTAATGAAATCAAGTACCAAACACAAATGAATTGGTAGAAACTCTGTTACAATATTTTTATTAGACTGCAAATTGGAAAGGCAGGTTTGGGTGTAGATAAAGTTTCAGAAGTTTGTGGAGCATAACAAATAGCATGGAGGACAAGGGGAGATGGAGAGGAGAAGGGAGTTGAGGGAAATTGAAAGGGGAGGTGAACCATGAGAGACTATGGACTCTGAAAAACAATCTGAGGGTTTTGAAGGGGCCAGGGGTGGGGGGAGGTTGTGGGAACCAGGTGGTGGGTATTGGAGAGAGCACGGATTGCATGGAGCACTGGGTGTGGTGCAAAAACAACGAATACTGTCACGCTGAAAATAAATAAATAAACAAACAAACAAACAAATACATAAATTTATTTTTTAAATGTTTCAGAAGTCACTAAGAGGTCCTGAAGTACCTGTAGCTCTTGGTTGGCTTGTACTACAGTTTTCTGGACTTGAAAGTGTAAAAGGACAACAATAAAAAATGTAAAAACTTATCTCTCTAGTAGGTTATTTAAATGCACTGCCAATGCCTTAGGTCTTAGGTTGTTTTGTAGAGCTGCCCAAGGGAGTGGTCTGGAAGAAAACAAAGCCAAGCAGCTGTTACCCTGATCCTGGGACACTGAATGTGCTAGTGTAGTTGATCTTGCCTCTGCTTCTCACAGAGGGATTGGCCAGAGGACACACCAGCTTAGCCTGTGCTGGGAGTTGCTTATGGGGAAGTGAACGTCCCAACTAATGGGCACACAGAGTGTGTAGCAACTTAGAAATCTTCCTTGTTGGCAGATCTCAAACTTCCTTTCTTCATACACACAAAGGTCTTGAAACACTCAGAAATTGTGGTTTCTGAAGGCCCAGAGGCTTATCAGCCCCCTCTAAAAATATTCGCCAAAGGCAGGCAAGATAAATGGTTTGTAACAAGAAACTCCATTTAGTTTCCCTCTCTGGTCCTGGTTTGTGCTTCTTCCATCTTGCTTGGAAGATCCAGAACCTCCTAAGGGTGTGATTCCCCACCTCACCTCACCTTTCTCCTCTGCTCTCCACCTTGATCTATGATTCTCAGATCTTCAAAGACATGCTGAAAAGAGTAAATACGTATTTTTCTGAACCAGAATCGAGAGTCCTGGCTTATCTTGGCTCAGAGAGAATGCAGATATAGCCTTTTCTTTCTTTCTTTCTTTACTTTTTTAAGATTTTATTTATTTGACAGACAGAGATCACAAGTAGGCAGAGAGGCAGGCAGAGAGAGAGGAGGAAGCAGGCTCCCTGCAAAGCAGAGAGCCCGATGCAGGGCTCAATCCCAGGACTCTAGGATCATGACCTGAGCCGAAGGCAGAGACTCTAACCCACTGAGCCACCCAGGCGCCCCAGATACAGCCTTTTCACCGTAGTCTTTTCTGCCTGGCCCTCAGTTGGGAAACCTCAGTGGCTCCTGAGGCCTTCCGTGTCACATTGTCACCCTATCAAAGAAGTGAACCACCTTTTCAGTTCTTTCTGTCAGAACTAGAAGAATTTGCATGATGAGATGTCCACTATATTGCTCCCAAGTAGCCCGAAGTTTGCTAGTTTCTTTTTAGTAAATGGGCTCCTCAAATGTGAACTGTGGACAGATTCAGCCAGAGTGAAGAGATGAAAGGTGCTGTGTTAATGCCATCAGCATGCCTCATTTTGAGATTTCCAAGATGGATTATCAAGTAGAATGGAGCAGATTGACAGGTTTCCCTTTTGAGAAATTAGGTGTATTTTTAGCCATTCTCTCTACGATGCCAAGCCTGAGCCGCCTCGTCCAAGGATATGAAGTGCTGCATCGTGCTGCCCCCAACTGGTTCTTTCTGGTGCCTATGTTACTGCATCATGACATCAGACTGTAAGGCACTTAAATTTTTTCCTAAGCACTTTCATATGCTTGTATTAGATTCTCATGATGACATTGTGAGTTATATGGATCAGGAGTTATAATAACTATTTTATAGGTAGGAAAACTCTAATCCCAGAAGGAAAATAATGTTGATGTAAACTGATAGGTTCTTACTGTCATATGGGGGTGACAGGAAGTGGAGATGGACTTACTGAATGGTTGTAGAAATAACTGATTAGTTGATTTGTCCAAAGGTAATTAGTTATTAAGAGGCAGAATTGGACTAAAATTCAGATCCCCTAACTGCTCCCCCTTTAGGTTCTCTGGTTGTTTGAAAATTCAGTATCACCCCCCAAAATAGGTATTTAAGAGCTTAATGTTAAGCTTAGAGGAATTTTTCCTTTTTCTTTTATGAAAGGAGAAGGAATATAATATATCATGTAAGGTTTGAATAAATTCATGATCTCCTTGGCAAAAATTTTTCAGCTCCTGTTCTGTATGAGGCTCTTTGACTCAGATGCTGCAGCTTGTTAGTCTAACGTAATGTAGTGGTAAAGAACATGGACTCTGGGCTAAACTGCCCAGAGTTTGAACCCTTAACTTCTAACTTCTAAATGCCTTTTATAAAATGAGAATAAGATTATACTTAATTCATACGATTATGTGCAGATTAAATGAGATAATTGATGTTAAGTTCTTAGACTAGTGCATGGCACAAAGTAAGCACTATGTGAATAAATATTAGCTGTTACTACTGTTGTTTTGTTGCTGTTGTTACTGTTATTACTCTGACTCTTATCACCTCTATACGAGAGAGCGCCGAATCCTAACCACTAGACCACCAGGGAGCACCTATCACCTCTATACGAATACATTTATTTGCTCCTTTTTTTTTTTTCTTCCATTTCATGGGTATGTAAAAATGATGAACAGCCAAATTTATTGAAAGAGTACATCTTCACATAGTTTCTCCATAGCCTTATCTTCTTACTCACTCCTCAGTTCACTTGGTCTTAACTCTGGTATTTTTTTTTTCAAAGATTTTATTTATTTATTTGACAGAGATCAAGAGGGAGAGCACAAACAGGGGGAGGAGCAGGAGAGAGAAGGGGTGAAGCAGGCTCCCCACTAAGCAGGGAGCCGGATCAATGTGGGACTCTATCCCATGACCCCGGGATCATAACCTGAGCTGAAGGCAGTCACTTAACCAACTGAACCACTCAGGTGCCCTTAACTCTGGTCTTGACCAACTGCTGTCGCCATAGTTACCAATGATTTCTTAGTTGCAAGTTCAGTGGACAATTTTCCTGCTCACTTTACTCGAAATGTGTAGCATTTGATACTTTTCGTGGTCATTTCCACTTTGGAATATTCTCCTTTGCTTCAATGTTAACATT
This sequence comes from Mustela putorius furo, assembly GCF_011764305.1. NCBI lineage: Eukaryota > Metazoa > Chordata > Mammalia > Carnivora > Mustelidae > Mustela > Mustela putorius. The sequence continues at coordinate 35,244,741 of NW_025422005.1, read as the reverse complement.
TCTTTTTTTTTTTTTTTTTAAGATTTTATTTATTTATTTGACAGAGATCACAAATAGAGAGGCAGGCGAGAAAAGGAAGGGAAGCAGGCTCCCCGCTGAGAGCCCAGGACGCCGGGACCATGACCCGAGCCAATAGCAGAGGCTTTAACCCACTGAGCCACCCAGGCGCCCCCAATGTTAACATTCTTGTTTGGTTCTTCCTCTGCCTGCTCTTTTAAATGTTACTATTCCTTAGGATTCTTTGAATTTCTCACCTTATATGTTAACCCCTGAACAACTTCATACATCCTGAGGCGTCAGTGACTACTTCAGCTCATTGCTACTGCCTCCTAAATGTTGGTCTCTAGCTCAGACTTTGTCTAAGCTCTTTTTAGGACATCTCCACCTTGGCTGTCCCACAAGCGCTTAAGCTCAACATGTCCTAGCCAACCTCACTATTTTTAACCTTGCTGCTCCTTCTAAAAACCTGTCTTTTTGTCTGTTTTGTGGCTATTAATAATGGCATCCAGGAGCCCGGGATCAACCTAGAGATTTTCATTGCTCTCATCCCCCCAATCCAGACTGTCATCAAGTTTTGTATGTGTCTGTTTGTTTTCAATTCTGCCATATAAGTATATCTTGAATCTTGCTCTGTTCCAGTGTCTCCTCTGTTGGCTTCACTGATGCACCCTTCTTTCACCATGATTATCGCAATAATTGCCTATTTACCCATTTCCATAATCTATCTAACCCATCGATCATATGATTGCTTAATAAAAAAATCTTTTCTTTGAAAAGTAAAGATGAGTATTTTGCTCTTATTTTGGACTTACTTTGGTCTGATAGATGGGATAAAGTCCATATATCTTAGCAAAGTATACTGGCCTCACCTGTTTCTACTCTTCATGCACTCTGGCCATATTGAGTAAATTATTTCCTGAATGCACCTGGCACTTAATCTATAACTTTGCATATACTGCTCCCTCTGTATGCATTGTCTTTCTTTCCTGTTCCCCCAGGTCATCCTTTTGATTCCTTATTTCCTCTGTGCAGCTTCCTCTGACATGCCCAGATTGACTTTGTAACTTTATCCTCTGAACTCATAATGCTGTTGTACCTGTACAAAGCTATGTTTTAGCATTTACCACATGATACTGTTTGTACCACTTAATAGATTGTCATCTCCGCAAAGGAAAGGGCCTCTGTGTGTAGCACCTACCATACTGCCTGTGCACTGAATAAACCCTCAGTAACTTAAAAAAAATTTAAAAATATGGAATCTCTATTCTTTTTTTTTTTTTTTTTAAATGGAATCTCTATTCTCTGGTGTTTATTCTCTAACGGTTTCACCACCAGCCTAAACACTCCTGACAAATGGTGGCTGGGTTTTTCCTTTTGTTTTGCAGTATATCAACTCTGGAAACCTGGAACAGTTGCTAGACAGTAACCTGTATTTGCCCTGGACTGTGAGGGTGAAACTGGCCTATGACATAGCAGTGGGCCTCAGCTACCTTCACTTCAAAGGCATTTTCCATCGGGACCTCACATCTAAGGTATGAAGGCCTTCCTTGCACAACTCTTTGAGACACTGTCTTCCAGTCACTAATGAGCTTTGAAATGATGATCTCATATAGATTTATCATTTAGTCACAGATAATATAACTTACTACTCTGTACAGCTAGTCCTTAGAAAGCCAATGTTGGCTTACAGCAGGTACCTTTTAGTGTTGAGCCAGGCAACATATATATCTTAAGAATCTTAATCCTTGACCCAATCTGAATGAGTGTTGCAGGAGCAGGTGACATGGGAGGGTTAAGAGATTCCTCTCCTATAGGAGTGACAGCAGTCATTGCAAATTGGGAGCCTGCGTCGTAGAGTTCTCTTTCACAGCCTTCAGGAGGTAGCTCTGAACTGAGAGCAGGAGTTCACTGCTTTTGTCATTTGAGTGCAGGTTTTGAGGGCTATAATGTACTGACCCATTTTCTATCTGTGTGATTGAGTTTCTGCCCTTCTGCCAGTTCTTCTTTGGCATCAGCTAGTCTCTTGCTGTCCAGATTGCTGTGTGACTAGGTTAGAAAATAGTTGCTTTTAGAGGAAGTTGGCCATGCTACAAGGCAGGCACTTCAGGGCCAAGTGGCCCAGGACACCACCATAACCAGGCTTATATAAATAGTATTGTTTGATCATTGTTGTGGGAACTATAAGCCATCTAACAGGACTTCTGTGCAAGAGCTGATTTAAAGTCTTCTAGAGAGGTATAGAGGAGTTTTGTACATATCCAAGAATAGCTGTCATTTCATTCTCCACCTGTAACACCTACACATGCATACATATAGACATGCATACCAGACTCCTGTACCCCTTCTGTCATGAAGGAGGGGTGAGGGAGCTTGTTATAAGATGAAGTTTGCAAAGGGGACACAAGCAAGCTGTACTCTCAGAGCCAATAAGGCCTAGAACAATAAGTCCTTGGTTACCTCACACAACAGCTGTTCTTCTGTTCCAAACAGCAGTACTGCCCCTAAGGGAACTTGGCGATTGGCTTATAAACTACTGCAGAGAAAAGAGCTTTAGGGAGGTGGATGTGGGGCCCCTGGGTGTGGCAGGGCCTTTTGTACAGCTGCACTGTTAAGATGGCAAGTGTAGGAACGGCTTGGGTGGCTCAGTCGGTTGGGCGTCTGACTCTTGGTTTTGGCTCCTAAGTCATAAGACCCCTTTGAGTTTCTTGTCAGCTCAGTCCCCACAGTGGAGAGCTGAATGTATGATTAGTGTATGCCTTTGACACATATGAAAAGAAGCTCAGTTGTTCAATTATCTGCCCAAACTTTCAAATAAACATTTGCTAAGCCATTTCTGTGTGTCTGTGCTAGGTTTGAGACACAGAGATGAATGGGATCATTCCGTCACTGAAGAGGCAAACATAGAGTCTCTCAGTTCTAGTGTGATGAATTCTAATAGGGGAGCGGACACAGAGGAACAGAAGCCAGGCAGCTGTAGGGCCTACGCTCCTTTTTGAGCCTGAAAATCAGAAACCTTTCCCCTCAGGGAAGTCTGTCTGAGCCTCCCTTATTTTTTTTTATTTTTTTTTTTTTAAGATTTTATTTATTTATTTGACAGAGATCACAAGTAGGCAGAGAGGCAGGCAGAGAGAGAGAAGGGGGCAGCAGGCTCCCTGCTGAGCAGAGAGCCCTATGCGGGGCTCGATCCCAGGACCCTGAGATCACGACCTGAGCCGAAGGCAGAGTGAGCCTCCCTTATGTCTGCAGCTTACTCTAGGCAAGGATACACCCCCCACACACAGAGCGAGTAGGGAGGGCCAAGGGAGAGGGAATCTTTTTATTTTTTTAATTAACATATAATGTATTATTTGTTTCAGGAGTACAGGTCTGTGATTCATCAGTCTTACATAATTCATAGCACTCACCATAGCACATACACTCCCCAGTGTCCATCACCCAGCCACCCTATCCCTAGACCCCCAACAATCCTCAGTTAGTTTCCTGAGATTAAGAGTCTTTTATGGTTTGGGGAGAGAGAATCTTAAGCAGGCTCCATGCCCAGCATGGTGCCTAACGTAGGGTTCAGTCTCAGAACCCTGAGATTATGACCCTGAAATCAAGTTGGACACTTAACCAACTGAGCCACCCAGGGCGCCCCAAAGACACTTTTGAATAAAGCATTCTTTGTTCTATATGTAGTGGACCTTATATTCCACACAGCCTGAAAACTGGTCTGGCTTCTTCAGAGCCCCACAGTGGTCTGAGTTTCATATTTGTATTCTGTAGCCACCTACTTATAATGGGGCCATGTCCAAGTTGGGTGAGAAATGCAAGCATTGTACTAGATGCCTTTGGACGTTTGAGATAGTGGCTGGAGTCCCAAATGAAGGGGTTTTACAATATTGCACATAGTGCTGCCTTCTCCACGGCCCCTGGCCCCTGCTGTTCTCTTAAGACTACATTGCTCCTGCCATGACCTTGCTGAAGCCTACATTGCTTCATTATAAAAGGGGAAAGCTTTTCAGCCTCTTTCTGGGGAGGGCAGTGTCATGTGAGAACCCTTAGGGGACCTGGGTCTTTACCACTTACAGTTGTAAGCTTATTTTTCTCATCTTAAATGTAAAAATCTTAGATCTGCTCACCTGACAATGTCGTTTTGACTGTGTTTGTGAAAAATGTTTTGTAATCTTAGGGTGCCATATAGGCAGAAGTAGGCAATCTTTCCCTTACCCAAGGGGCTAGGAAGTATTCTCTGGGCCATCTCTTTCTTAAGACATCACTGCTTTCCTGAAGCTTATAGTCTCTAGCCATGGGAAGGGACTATACAGACTTTATAACATGGTAGATGGGTAGAGAGGGCGATGCATAGGATGCTTTGAAAAAAGGGTATTTAACCCAACCTGAGGGTACAGAGAAGGTTTCTCAGAGGAGATGGGGGCTGAACTGAATTTGGAAAACTGAATTATACTTACTAGTTTAGTTTAATTATTATCAGTACACATGCTGGAGGTCATATTCTAGACCAGAGCAGACACAGGGAATTGCACAAACAAAGGCATAGTGGCATGAACTCTATGATGTGCAGACTGGGAGGGAGGAGTGGTAGGGAATAAGAGTTGAAAAGAGAGGACTCTGATCATATACTGTGTGGCTTATTTAATCTTCTAGATGGGAAATGGAGAAAGCGACTCAGCTTTTTTGAGATATACTTCACATAAAACACAACTTACCCTTTCAAAGTATGTATTTCAGTGGCTTTTAGTATATTCAGCCACCACCACTATCTAATTTCAGAACTTTTCTTCATCCCAGAATGAAAGCCCCACACTCTAGTCCCTTCTCTCTTCAGCCCTGGGCAACCACTGATCCATTTTCACTTTCTATGGATTTGCTTATTCCAGACATTTCATATAAATGGAATCATGTCATGTCATTGATGGCTTTTAAATAGGGGAGTAACACAGATTTACATTTTACTAAGGTCATGCTGGCAGGAATGAGGAAGGTGAATAATAAAGATCAAGCCTGGACCAGGCCAGGGAGACCAGTTACAGGAGTGTTGCAACATTCAGGGGAGGAATGAGAAGGACCTAATGCAAGGGTAGTGGGAATGAAGAAGGAAGGACTGATTTGGAACATATTTATTATTATTATTATTATTATTATTATTATTTTTAAAGAGTTTATTTATTTGTCAGAGAGACAGAGGCAGAGAGAGCACAAGCAGGGGGAGCAGCAGAGGGAGAGGGAGAAGCAGGCTCTCTACTGAGCAGGGAACCCGATGTGGGACTCCATCCCAGGACCCTGGGATCATGACCCAAACTGAAGGCAAGATGCTTAACTGATTGAGCTACCCAGGTACCCCTGCATGCCCGGTGTTAATATGATTCCTGAATCACATAAAAAAGTGTTGAAAGAAGTAATCAGCAATGTCAGCAGCAGAAAGATCAAGTATATAAGAACTAATTTTGTCTATTGAAATTAATGCCATAGAAGTCATTGTATCCTCTGGGGGAACACACAGCAGAAACCGATGAGGAATGAGTGGGAGATAAGGAAGTGAAAACAGCAAGTGTGGCCAGCCATATCTCACTACCCTAGACCCCATTAAGGGCAGGGTCTTAAGAGCAGGCTGGGAGTTTCTGATAAATCCCACAGGGGCTAATCCAGCAGGGTTGCTCCACATTTTCCTTATCACCTCAGATATAGGCTCCAAAAGTCTGGCTCTTTTGGTTTGCAGTATCCCATCTTTGTCTTTGGCTCCCGTGCCAGCTATTGGCTGTGAGAAGCTGTACAAGGTGCAGGAGTCACCCTCTAGATGAGGGGCAAACTGGGTAGCTTTGTCCCATATTGTGAGGCCCCAATCATCCCTGCCTTAGCCATTTCTCAGCTGTTCACAGAAACTACTGTGAAGTCACTTACCCCTACGTGGGTGGTTTGCAGTGAGGACAGTAGATGTCCATGAATGTGAAGCTGGGGCAGAAACTGCACAGCTTTGACAAGGACAGTGTACTGTGGCCATATTCTTTTTCCCTTACATGCTGCTCCCAGGCTGAATTTATGGGGCTGTTTCTGAGGGCTATAAAGCAAATAGTAAGTAGGACTTTAGACTGAGCCTCGGAGACAGGAGCCTGAGTTGTTGGTGAAAAGGGAGGAGCAGGGAAAATAACGTGACCGATCTGAGCTGATACTGCCTCACAAGCCTGTGTCTTATAGCCTGGGCTTTGGCTTTTCAATAGGCAATAGCTGGCCCAGGCCCATCCTCTCACAGTGATAGTTGGGGGGCTCAGGGGTGCTGAGGCAGCACGACTTGATGGGAGGGCCAAAGCCATGGCAAGCACAAGGATGGTCCTGGTTGGAAGCCAGGTATGGTGCATGTCCATCTGGGACCCAGGGTAGGAGATGATGAAATCAGAGGCTCCTTCCAGCTCAGGGAGAGAATAGTATGATCACATTGAGGCCAAAGAACGTCATTTGTACCTGCGGTGGAGGAAGGAGGTGATGTGGCTCTGCCTCAGCAACTGCATGCCAAGCCCAGTGAGGAGGGAGGGAGGGCAGGTTTGGGTCAGATAGGGCCTTGCTGGCCCCAGAGATGTCCCTGAGCCCAGGATCCCTACTCTCTCCTGCCTCTGGAGAAAGGGGGTGGAGGGAGGTGCCTCCTGAGTGGGTGTGTAGGGCTATTTTGAACGCAGCTGTTTGGGGAGAGCTGGTTGCTGATTTGTGTTTATTTACAAGTCATCTGGGTTCATCCTTTCTCTTGTTCAGTGAACACATCCTGAGCCTCTGTCACCAGTTGAGTGCTGTGAGAAGGCAAGGCCTGAACTAGAACCTGTTCTCTGCTAGACTGGCAGAGAGGAGGAGTTAAAGGAGTTGAGAAGAGAGTGTGGTAATGACAGGGTGGAAAGGTCACTTTTATGTATTTTAAAATACATAAAAATACATGGAAAGGAGAGTTGGGAGAACATTCCAAATGGAAGGGAACTGTATAAGCAACAACAAAAAGCTTGAAGGAGCTATTCAGGCTTTAGGAGTACAGGTTGTCTGTGACAAGTTTGGATGGAGATTTGAGCATAGGAACAGCATGGGGAGGGGGTAGGTCAGTTGGTTAGAGTCAGGTCATAGACTGAGAGGAAGCTGGTTGTGATCCTGTGGGCAGTAAAAGATAGTGCAGGCCTGAATGTTTGTTTTACGCTTACATTACTTGGCAAGGTCAGGCTAGTGTTTGGCTCTGCATTCTGAGGAAAAGAGAATGGAAGGCCAGGGGCCTGATAGTCTGTCTTCCTCTACTAGATTGTAAGCTCCAAGAGGACAAAGATGTTTGTTCACTGAGGCTTAGTATATAGAAAGCAAAGATAAATATTTGTTGGAAGCATATGAATCTTAGGGCAAGAACCCAAGATCCAGGCCTGAGCCATCTCCCATGGGTGACAGAGCCCCCAAGTCTGACCACTGGGGTCAGCTAAGAGTGTTGTTTCACCAAGGAGGAGAGCCAGGGTGCCCTGTGGCAGGGAGGGGTGGTGGTAACCTTATGGCTGGGTGGTCCCCCTTCTGAGCCACATTGTTTTCTTCTTTGGGAACCCTAGAACTGCCTGATAAAGAGGGATGAGAATGGTTACTCTGCAGTGGTAGCTGACTTTGGCCTGGCTGAGAAGATTCCTGATGTCAGGTGGGTAGTCCTAATTGGTACTGGGGTCACAGAAGGGACCGAAGCAAAAGCAGAGCTCCAGCTTCTTCCCCAGAGGCCAGAACTTGGTCACAGCTCAGTCCCAGCTTCCTAAATGTGGTCAGTTTTAGTGCCTTCTAAGACATCTCCCCTTCAGGGAGAGGAGTTCCCAGTGGTCAGGTATCCCATTGCACCAGCCAGTGGCAAGCCCATTTTCCATATAATCTCCCCTCCATCCCCACCCCACAGCAGGGGAAGTGAAAAGCTGGCTGTGGTGGGCTCACCATTCTGGATGGCACCTGAGGTTCTCCGAGATGAGCCCTATAATGAAAAGGTGAGTCTGGGGATCCCGGGGCCTGGTACTCCTTAGAATCCACTCTTAGCAGAAAGTATCCAGGATCAACCTGTATGTTCCGGGTGGGGAGCTAAATCCTGCTAAGACCAGGGCTGGTACTCGGCAGCTGCCCAGTAAATGAACTGAATGAAATGCAGACAGTAGGGCGCAAGCCTATGCTGGTGGACCTGAGGGGCAGAAACCCCACCTCTCTCTCCACTGAGAAGGAAACTCATTGAGGTCTCATTACCCACCAGGCGGATGTGTTCTCTTATGGTATCATCCTCTGTGAGATCATCGCCCGCATCCAGGCTGATCCGGACTGTCTTCCCCGCACAGAGGTGAACTGCAGGCATAGGGCACAGTGCCAGTGGGATGGGGCTGGTTTTGAAGCTCTGGAACTGTTGTTCCCAGGGTGGAGTTGCTGGAACTGTGTTGTTACTTTGGGGCAATTCTCAGCCTCTCCTAAGCAGGCCAGGATGGGTGGAGAGATTAATGACCGGTCTTCCGTGTCCCCTCCTTACCATACCTATCCACAGAACTTTGGGCTAGACTATGATGCTTTCCAGCATATGGTGGGAGACTGTCCCCCAGACTTTCTGCAGCTGACCTTCAACTGCTGTAATGTGAGTATCTCCCTCCCCTCCCCCCAGCTTTGGTCAGGAGCTGGCTGAACCCCTTTCATCTAGTTAGGACAGGCTGCTAATTAGCTTCATGAGGAGCCTCCTTTTCATTGATGAATAGCAGTGCCCATGGCCCCTCCTCCACGCCGCCTCCAGAACCGTGGACCAAGAGGAGGAAAATTGCTGTGTTATACAGTCCTCAGCCTGTAGGGTAGACTCACTGTCTCTTGCCCTGGATATCAATAGAACTCAGTAGTCAGGTTTCAGTTGGACTTTGGGTCCAGCTGGCCTTAAGGCCCATGGGGAGGGCTTTTGATAGCCTTCATTTTATACAGCTCTGGGGTCTGGACCTACCTGTCATGACCAAGGGGTAGCTGGGCTTTATCCAGGTAACTCCCAGAAACATGTTAGCAAAAACAGAACAAACCAATGTAAGCATACCCTTTTGGATGGTTCTGTGCCCATCAAGGGGATAAGACACACACTGAAAGGGTGCTGATAGGAGTGGGTGTAAGACAACAGCATCTTCCCTAACCTTCGCTCTGAGAATCACCCTCATGGTCTGGGACCTTTAGGAAAGATCTCTTAGCTGCATATCTGAATCTTAGAAGATGCCAGAAACAGACTCAAATGCCATCCTTGGGGTGGAAGATAGGAGGACAGGGCTAATGGTTGGTGTGGATGACTACAGATGGACCCCAAACTGCGCCCATCCTTCGTGGAGATTGGGAAGACCCTGGAGGAAATTCTGAGCCATCTACAGGAAGAAGAGCTGGAGACAGACAGGAAGCTGCAGTCCACAGCCAAGGGTAAGAGATTAGACCAGTGTTCCACATGACTCCAAGGGAAGAAATTAGGATTTGGGGCCTTCTTCTCTAGGGCTGATTATAGGATCTCACATCCAGGAAAAAGGCAGAGGGACAGGGGATGATGGAAAAAGTACTGGACTCTAAGAAATATGACTCGGCATATGGCCTCTCTTGAGTTTTCTCATTGGTTAAATGCTTTGTGGCACAAGGTGCCACTTCTGTTTGTTATGACTAATGTGAGTAAGCCTGTTTTGACTCATTGTTTTTCAGGACTCTTGGAAAAAGGACCTGGGGTGAAGCGACTGAGCACACTGGATGACAAGATCCCTCCCAAGTCCCCACGCCCAAGACGTACTATCTGGTTGTCTCGAAGCCAATCAGACATTTTCTCCCGTAAACCCCCACGTACAGTGAATGTCTTGGACCCATACTACCAGACACGAGATGGTGCTGCCCGCATCCCCAAAATCAACCCTTTCAGTGCACGCCAGGACCTCAAGGGTGGCAAGGTCAAGTTCTTTGACCTGCCCAGCAAATCTGTTATCTCCCTGGTATTTGACCTGGATGCACCAGGGCCCGGAACTCTGCCTGCGGCTGACTGGCAGGACCCCCCGGCCCCGCCTGCTCGCCGGTGGCGTTCTTTGCCTGGTTCACCAGAGTTCTTGCATCGAGAGTCCTGTCCATTTGTTGGCCGAGAAGAATCACTATCTGATGGGCCCCCACCACGCCTCAGTAGTCTCAAGTACAGAGTGAGAGAGATCCCGCCATTCCGAGCCTCTGCCCTCCAAGCTGCTCCAGCCCATGAAGCCATGGACTGCTCCAGTCCCCAGGAGGAAAATGGTTTGGGGCCCAGGCCCCAGGGGGCCAGTTCATGCCTTGCAGGTGCTTCTGAGGAAATGGAGGTAGAAGAAGAAAGGCCAAGAGGCTTGGCTCCAGTCCCCTTCTCTGTCTCAGGCATAGGCCTGAAAACCCAGGGAAAACAGGATGGGTGAGAGGGGTTAGTCCCCAGTTCACCTTGGGGGTGGACCTTCATTTGAAGCCACAGGGCCCCCCTGGTGCACAGCCTCAACTCTTCCCTGCAGCCTACAGAGCAAGCAGGCCAGGCCAGGCTCAATCTGGGGGCTCCAAGTGCCCAATGGCTGTGTATGAGAGGGGAGGCAACAGTGAAAGGCCTTCCCAGGCAGGGCCAACAGCTGATACAAAGCTTCTGAAATCCAGCAAGGAGCTCTGGCTCCCACCCAACTCCCACTGCACTTCCCCAGACAGGACCAGAGGACTCTTAGTTCTGGTTTGAGCTGGCAGGCAGCTAATACCCCAGGTTCTTCTCCCACCCCAGGTCTGTCATATAAGCTACTGGATGGAACCTGGAGCTAACCAGGAAGCCATAAAAGGCATGGCTATTTCTCAGACTTGAAGAACGGGGAGCTTCTTGCCAGGACGTCTAAGACACTTGAATAATTGCTGTTTGCACTTACTGCATGGTCAGACCACATCACTACATTTCTATGCAAGGGGAGGGTGAGGCAGCGTGGTGGTCATGGCTCTTAGCTAACCTATTCAAAGATCTTTTCCAGTTGATTAATCTATTTTCATATTTATGAAGGAATCTTAATGTTCTGCCCCAGAAACTTTCAACCTTGTGGTTGGGAGTGGGGCCGGTTTTGTAGGCCTCAGGGCCTGCTCTATGTATTTGTCAACATGTGATACACCCAGGTGGTTAAATGGCTTATGCACAGGTGGATTTTCTTCCCTTCCTGCTCTGGCTGGAGCCACGGGAACAGTCTGTCCTTACAGAGCCGCAATAAGAAATAACCAAAGATGAAGCTGGTCAAATATTTTCATAACTTGTTTCTGTTGATTTTTTGGTAATACTTTTTCCAAAGACACTTTCAGATTTAAAAATAAATAAAGTCTGTGTTACAGGTGCTGGTCAGCCTCTTTACTTGTACCCTTGTTCCTTACCCTCTAGAGTAAAGGAGGTGGTCCAGTCCAGGACCAGCCCCAAACCCCCAGCTCTGTAGAAGGTTCCACTCTCAGTTCTCTTCCTGGGCCTTGAGTGCTAGGCGAAAGTTGGGTCAGCTGCTGCCCCAAGCCAGCTTCATCTTCTGGTTGTGGGCTTTGGAGGATCGGGAGAACTGGCTCTTGGCCACTGTAAGGGGTACAGCTTTGCCACTCAGGTATACCTTGTTTTGGCATTCAGGTAGCCAGGGTCCAGAGCTACAGAGCTGGGGTCCTTGGCTCACTGCCACATAGGCCATCACGTAACCTGTCATAAAGGCATCAAAACCAGCCCGATGCAGTCCATCCCCAGGCACTGGGTGAGGACCGGTTTGACTCCCTGGCACTTCTGGGGCAGCTGTATCAGCTGTTTCTGGCCCTGCTGTTTTAAGGTCCAGCTCCAAGTCATTTTTGTGACCTTGCTCCAAGCCAGGCTGGGTCCTAGTCTCATCCTCAGCTACCTCTTGCTCCATTTCTTCAGCCTTGAGGCCATCGCCACAGACCTGCTTCACCGGAGGACAATCCTCAGTTTCCTCAGAGGTCTGTTTCCCAGGCAGGCCCAACAAAGCCCTCCGCCGTTTCTCCCTACGTCGCCGCCGTCGCCGCTTGTCCTCCACCACAGCCTCATCGGTGTCAATGATAAGATCAATATCATGAGACCGAGGACACTGTGGTCCCAGGGGGCACCAACCATAGGCCTAGAAGTAGGAAAAGGCTTAGAGAGGTGTTCCAGGCATCAGAACCTCCCCTCCCCCAAGAAATGGGTGGGTGCTCTCACCGAAAAGTTGTCACAGACGCTGGTGGAATGAGGGCGATGGGTTGCAGGGGGCATGCAGCAGCGGTAGTCGATATGGGCCCTCATGCTGGAAGGATAGTTGCAGAACTCCAGGGTCAGGTGTGGGCTGCCAGCTGCCTGCTGCTTCCCATTTTCCCGCTCACTGAAACAGCATAAGAAGGTATTGGCCCACTAGCATATAAACTCCAAGAGAATAGGGTTTTTGTCAGTTTTGCTTACTGCTGAATACTCAGCACCAAATACTGTGCCTGGCACATGGCAGACACTCAATAAATACCTTAAATGAATGAAATAGTCAGGCTTATACCAGGCCCCACCCCTAAACCTGAACCAGTTCCTCACCATTTCCGGAAAACATATTCTAGGTAGGAGGCCACAAAGCGCGCATGAAACTCAGCAGCATATTTGGTGTCATAAATGCCGGCTGGAAACATTTCACACAGGTCAGCAGTGAAGGTTCCCAAGCTCTCGGGCAGGTGTGCATAGAAGTTCTGGTACAGGAACACCAAGTCTATGAGACCGTTGTGTAGCACCAGGGGCCGGCGGGCCCGGATTAGCTCCAGGAACAGTGTCCTCACTGACTGGCTCTGACTCTCATCGCCCTAGGTGGAAAGAAAGGGATCATAGGGAAGGACAGTCCTGTAGGGAGCCTCTTTTGCACAACATTTATCCCTGGCCCCCTATCTGGAAAGTTCTCGCTCCCTACGCTAGTCTATTGGGGATCAGGCTTGTTTCCCTAGCCTTATCCCTAGTGATTTCCCATACTCCCTAAGAAGCAGATCCTCTCCCTGTACCCAGACCAGTTAGGAAGAAATGAAATCACAGAAGGGGCAGTGTCAAGGTTGGAGACCTACCTTGTCATTGCCTTTGTGGTACGGGATACCCTGAGCATACTGTCGGTTGAAGTTGAAGCCATGCTGTACCAAGAACTGCACAGACTTTGGCTCTATCACATACTCTTCCATGCACAGCAGGGTCAGATTGAACACCTGAGCCAGGTAGGAGTGTTCACCCTGAGAGAGAAAGGATCTGCTACATTAGGATTTGGGTTAGAAATACCGAACACCTGATGTTCTCCGGGATCTCAACCCTCTTCCCCGCGGCCACAGAGCAGGGATGGGAAGATCAGTCCATACCTTGTCTGGCTGCTGCTTGAAGCAGGCAAGGCCCAGGGAGAGAACAGAACGGGTCCTGGCTGCATGACACACGGACTTGTAACGTTCCTCGATGCACCTTGGGGTTGGGTTTAGGGGGTGGCTGTAGCTGGAAGTTAGCCCTCAAACCACCCAGGACTGTGACTTCTACTCCAGGGATGAAGTCTGCCCCTCCTGCCAAGGCTGGCACTAAGATCAGGGCTTATACTTACTGGTTCAGCAAACTCTTCCTGTCCCCAAGCCCACTCAGTTCCTGGGAGTGTGTAAAGGGAGAGTCTTGTGTCAGGTTCCCAGCACCAGCCCTTGCACAGCTACCTGCCCTCCCCATTCCCCTGCCCTTACCGTGTCCACAGCCACGAAGCTTGCGGTCTTTATGGCCAGCAGGAGGGATGGCCACATCTCCTTGAAGTTGTCACTCTGCACATCCACCACGGGCACCTGGACTGCTAGCTTCTCCTCAGATTTTGTGCTTTTGCTGACACCGCCTGAGGCTAAGGAGAGAGCGTGGATGGTAATGCTGGGGCAGGGGCCCGGAGCAACAGGTACCAAGGTGTAGGCCATGGCTCGGGGTGGAACGTTGGGGGGCAGTTTCCATTAGGGCAAGAAATAGCACCTCTGTCCTCCAAGCCTTTGTATCACATGCGCTCTACACACAGGCCTAGGGGTGAGCAGTGCTCTGAATTTGGGGGGGAAAGGCCGGCGTCTTCAGTGGTTTACGTCAGACTTTGGGAAAACTGCTTCTCCCCACAGCACCACAATCTTTAGAAGTGGAACGCTGGATAAACGATCTGTGAGGTTCCTTCTTCCCACATCCCGCAGGAAATCCTTCTCAGGGCTTGAGGAATGCGACTCCTTTAATGCCTCCCAAAGCTCCATAGTACTGTTCCCACGGGGCCCCAGGAGCCACAAGCAACGGTAACTAGTACCCTCCAAAGCCTCATAAATAATTTCTCAAAGCCAAGCTCCCAATACATTCCACTTCCTTCGGACCCGCGCCACGCAACAGAATCAGGACTCTAGACTACACCTCCCGACACGCCCCTACCCGCCCCGACTGCTCTCAACGCGCCAGGCTCTCGCAGCCCGAACCGCGCTGCCCGCCGGGATTTGTAGTCTCCTCGTGGCTGGCTCAGAAGGAAGAGCTGGTCCTCTAAACGTTAGTTTCTACAGCCGAGAGCCCGAGGCCTTCCCCTCTCCGGTGCGCATAGGGTTTTAAAGCGGGAAGCCCCCGGAAACCACTCACCGTCAGGGGCCGCTGGGGCTGAGGCTGCGCCATCGCCACTGTCGGCGGCCATGACACCGCGCGCTCTCGCCTGAGTAGTTGGTGGGTACGCGGAGCTTCCGCCTGCCTGCTCTCCGCGCGGCTCTGGCGGTGGGGGACGGGGCGGGGCCTAGCCCTCCGTGTCGCCGACGGGTCGGACTTCCGTTCACACCTCCCGGGTCTGGCACGGATGGGGGCGGCCCGGCGCGCGCGGGGACCTATTGGCTGGCGCCGTGCGGTCGGAGCCACGCCCCCGGAGCACGTCGGAAGCCGAGCGCGGGAGACTGAACGGGAGGTAATGCGTTCTCTGTGTTCTCCGGGCGGGAACGCCGGCGGCGGCTTTATGAGGTCTTCATCCACGCGGCCCCGGGGTGGGGATGGCAGTCCCCAGCGGCTGGGAGGCTGCCCGGGCCAGCCTGAAGCGCGCCCAGGAGTTAGGCTCAGACAGGGCAGTGTAGGGAGAAAGGATCTAATGGTAATAGGTAAATTCACAAGCAGAATGGAGACCTCACTTCCAGAAGTGAAAAGGCGGGTAGGGGGACTCGAGACGAGGCTGCCAGAGGGGTTAGAGCCACCGACTGGCAGGGAAGCCTTTGCAATAATCCGGACAGGAGGTACAGTTGACCTCCAGGGTGATTGCACTTGAATCCTGATACCGTGAGCCCTTACCAGAGGCCAGTTCTGTCTCCTGGGCTCTGGTTCCCATCAAGGAGTCTCAGCCCTTTCTTTATTTACTGTTTCTAGTTCATCGTCAACCTTTCTCCACTGAGTCTTTTTCATCATTAGTTAGTATCGTTTGGATTTCTCCCATTTTAGTATACGTGCTGCCGAAGCGAGCACTGGATTTCTCCCATTCTAAAGAAAGAAACCTCTTACTATATTTCATCCGGTTAATTAACTCAACAGTGCTTGTTGTATACAACTTACCTGGCACTGTGCTCAGCACTGGGAACTCAATAGTCAACAAAATAGACTCAGTCTTTGCTCATAGAGTTTTGTAGTCAAGTCAGGTAAGCGGGTACTGATCAATGAAACATAAATAAATGTGAAATTACAATTAGTAGGGACGCCTGGGTGGCTCAGTTGGTTAAGCAGCTACCTTCTGCTCAGGTCATGATCCCAGCGTCCTGGGATCGAGTCCCGCATCGGGCTCTTTGCTTAGCAGGGAGCCTGCTTCTCCCTCTGCCTCTGCCTGCCACTCTGTCTGCCTGTGCTCACTATCTCTGACAAATAAATAAATCAAATCTTAAAAAAAAAAATTACAATTAGTATAAGAGGGAAAAAATGAAGAATTACATAAGATTGTGAGACTAGGGGAAGGGGGCTGATTTGGACATTTAAGTCAAGACCTGAAAGAATGGGGTGACTGGGTGGCTCAGTCAGTTAAGCATCTGCCTTTGGCTCAGGTGACGATCCCAGCCAGGGTCGTATCGGGCTCCCTGCTCAGTGGGGAGCCTGCTTTTTTCCTCTGCTGCTCCTCCTGCTTTGTTCTCTCTCTCTGTCAAATAATTAAATAAAATCTTTAAAAAAGGGGGGAGGGGGAGAGACCTGAAAGAGTAAGGAACTGTTAGGTGAAGAACAGGGTAAGAGCTGTCCAAAGAGAGAAAAAGGATTGGGTGAGATGTCAAGGCGGACAGATATGTGGGGGATTGAAGCAACTATTAAGGCAAATATGGCTGGAGCATAGTGAGTAAGGGGATGAGGCAGGTGGGGATCTTTGGAGCCTACAAGACTATGTTAAGAGGATTGGGTTCTCAGAGCAATGTGTGTGAGAGCCAAAGTCCTCATTGCTTACAAGGTACTTAGAGATCCTGTGCCCCCTACCTTCTTTACTTCTTTGACCTCCTCTACTGCTCATCCTTCCTGGGTCCATTCTAACCACACTGGCTTCCTTAGTATTCTACAAACACACCAGACATCTTCCTTAGGGCCATTGCACTAGCTCCTTTGTAGGATGCCTTTGGCGAATTCCTTCAGTTGCCTGAAATCACTGGTCAAATATCACTTTAATAAGTCCCACCTTGACCATGTGCTTTAAAATTGCAACATTCCAGAGGGCACCTGGATGGCTCAGTCTTAAAACGTGTGCCTTTGGCCGACATCATGATCCCAGGGTTCTGGGATTGATACCCCACCTCCCCAATCACACCAGGCTCTCTGCTCAGTGGGAAGCTTGCTTCTCCCTCTCCCTCTTGCTGCTCTCTTGCTTGTGCTTTCTCACTCTCTCTGTCAAATAAATATATAAATTAAATCTTTAAAAAAAAATAGAATCGCAACATTCCACCATCACCACTCCTTATCCCCTTCGCCTACTCTACATCTTCTCTTTGTGTTAGTATTTATCAGTTAACATCCTATATAGTTTAATTATTATTGTTCCCCCCTCCCCGCATTAGAATATAAGCTCCATAACGACAGGAACCTTTGGTGTTTTATTTACTGAAGTTTCCAAGTACTTAAAACTGCTTAGCACATAGGCACTACATAAATATTTACTCAGTGAATTAGTAGGAAGCCATTGAAGGTTTTAAGTAAGAAAATGAGACGATCGTGTCTTAAAAGACGGCTTTACTCCTTGGAAAATAGATTGTAGGATGAATTATGGAGTTAATGAGTTTGGTGACCATAGGTTGGCTCGGAAAGGAAGGAGAGTGGGTTTTGTAAAAGGGATAAAGGAGCAGGACCTTGAGCTCAGCGCATTTGGGAGAGACCACTATTTCCTATCCGGAGGAGAGGGAGCGGGAGAATGCAGGTAAGTGCAGAGGACAGGAAGCTTGTGCATTCACTTTTCTCTGAAGGAAGAAGGAAGCTCTTGATGAAAATGAGGTGATGAAGCGAGGTTTTAAGAGTCTGAAGCAGGGGGGCGCCTGGGTGGCTCAGTGCTTTGGGCTGCTGCCTTCGGCTCGGGTCATGATCTCAGGGTCCTGGGATCGAGCCCCGCATCAGGCTCCCTGCTCCACAGGAGGCCTGCTTCCTTCTCTCTCTCTCTCTCTCTCTCTCTCTGCCTGCCTCTCTGCCTGCTTGTGATCTCTGTCTGTCAAATAAATAAATAAAATCTTTAAAAAAAAAAAAAAGAGTCTGAAGCAGGGGCTCAGCGGGGACTGGTGGCGCACAGCACAGGAGTGCAGTCTCGGGAGGCAGACCTTCTGGGTTTGGGTGCACAGGTTGGTTCATCTCCAGAAGCCTCAGTTTCCTCATAACTGCAGTGGAGATGATACAAGCATATACCTAATGACGTTGTCTGGAGATGGAGGGGGAAATCGCTTAACTTAGCATTGGGTCTGGCACACGGTAAGCCCTTACTAACCAAAAGAACAGTAAGGGAGCGATGAAGATCAACCAGATACATTTCTCATTACCAGTGGGCAGCCAGCTTTGGTTTACTACATTAAGAAAAGATTAGGAATAAAAATAGCACATCCGCTCCCACCACCACTGCCACCACCCCAACTTGCCATCTGCTCTCAGGCCAATCTTTTCCCATCTCTGATCCTTGGTTTCTCCTTTCTGTAGAAAGGAAGTTTGGACTACATGATGGCTCAAGGCTGTTTCTTGTGCTGCATCTCTACCAGATAAACTTCTGCCCGCTGCGTGCTTCTAGACACACCTCCTGAGCCCCTGTCCACACATAGAGTCACAGTGAGCATCCGGGATACATAGGTGTATCCTGCCCAGCCCAGCCCTGGTCTCTTTTGCGTGTCTCCAAGATTTCGCTTATGTTGGTCTCTCTGAAGTCACTTGCAGAAACTCAGCCCTGCTGGTCATCCCTCAGTGCCACAGCCTGCCAAGAGCGAACCCATGAGCATCTGGAGAGTGAGGAAAGCTAGACACTCTATCATGAGGGTTGCAGAGAGGGAGGTGGCTGTTATACCCATTGTGGGGCCCCAAGATTCAGCCTCGTTGTGACTGACCACTTTGGGCTTTTCTCTTCTAGGCCATCATGAAGAAGCCACAAACAGCTGTGAGGAGTCATCACAGGAAACAGGGATCCCACCAGGAGGGAAAAAAGAAGTGTGTCCTTAGCAGCAGTCGGGTCAAGCCTTCTACCCCAAATGGTGAGGAGCTCAGTCCTAGTCAAAGACAAAGGTGCTGGATTCATTGGCCATGAAAAGGAGGGAGATTCGGGCTGGGAAAGGAGCACAGTTATGTGTCAGGACCTTACGGGACTAATTAAGGTCTCTTCTGACTTTGCTGTGTCACTTTGGGATGATTGCCCTGAACGGCTGCTTTCTTACCAGTGAAATGGAGTGGTTGTCTGTGCATTTCCTTCCTCTTGTGGCTTTCATGGGATCAGTTGAGCTTATGAGCCCGAAAATGTCTTGTAAATGGGAAAGCCCTGCACATGTATACATTATGCTTGGCCGAAACTGTTGGGTGTTCATTGTGACCCAGAGTCAAAGAAGGTGGTGGTACCACCCTGGGAAAATTAAGGCTGGCAATCTGGCTCAGGTTACATACAGCTAGAGAATTCTGATCTGATTTCAGATCCAAAGCTTAAGCAAGGGGTTGGGGGTAGGGGACACCCTAAGTGGGAGCATCCGGGCTGCAGTGCCCTGGGTACCTGGTGCACGGCCTAGGCAGGGATGATACCTGAGTTTCCTGTGGTCCCAGCAGACTTGGCCAGGCAGCAGAAGGACGTGGTGTTGCAGGCCTTCTCCCCGTACCATCTCTTCAGAGACACAGCTGAGGTCACAGTCTTTCGGGAGAAGCTACTGAGCTGGTACGACCGAGAGAAGCGGGACCTACCCTGGAGAAGGCGGGTAAGCAGGCGAGGGACAGGGAGAGCAGGGTGGGAGGTGGATGCCCAGCGGTCTCCATACTGACTCCTTCCCTGGGACTGCTTTGGCAGGCGGAGGGGGAGGTGGACCTGGACAGGCGGGCATATGCTGGTGAGTGCATGTCTTGGGACCTGGGCTGCTTTGCCTGGATGCCTACTGGTCTGGGGTCTAGGGGCTGTGTGCTGGGAACAGGGCAGGTTGGCCACGCCCTCATGCCAACCCCTCTCCCCCAGTGTGGGTCTCAGAGGTCATGCTGCAGCAGACCCAGGTTGCCACGGTGATCGACTATTATACCCGATGGATGCAGGTGACTCCAGGGAAGGAAGGGGAGGGTCATGAGCCAGACCCCAGAGAGAGCCCAGCCTTTGGGGTAGGGGTGAAGAAGGTTTCCTCCACTTCCCTTGACTTTGAGCTTGCTCCTTTTTGTTTGCCTTCGAGCTATAGAAGTGGCCAACGCTGCAGGACCTGGCCAGGGCTTCCTTGGAGGTAAGAGTCATCCTGGGGTTGGGGGAGTTGGGACAAGTGAGGACTGACCACTGATCTCTCTGCTCTCACCCACAGGAGGTCAACCAGCTCTGGGCGGGCCTGGGCTACTATTCTCGAGCCCGGCGGCTGCAGGGAGGAGCCCGGAAGGTGAGGGAGTGACAGGGGGTAACAGGTAAAGGGGTGAGGCCCAGGGCCTCAGGTGTTTCATAACCTAGAGCCTCCCCGGTCCTCACAATCAGGTGGTAGAGGAGCTAGGCGGCCACGTGCCACGTACAGCAGAGACCCTGCAGCAGCTCCTGCCTGGCGTGGGGCGGTACACAGCTGGAGCCATTGCCTCCATTGCCTTTGGACAGGTGAGTCCCCAGCCCACCCCGGCCTGGTGCGTGCCCATCCTTCTTCCTCCCAGTACAGGCTAACTCCTAGATTCCTTTGTGCCAGGCAGCCGGTGTGGTAGACGGGAATGTCGTACGGGTCCTGTGCCGAGTCCGAGCCATTGGTGCGGACCCCAGCAGCACCCTTGTCTCCCAGCATCTCTGGTAGGATCTCGGGGTCATGGGGAGACCGGGAAGGGTATCTCTAAAGTGTCTCTGGCTCACAGCCACGTTCCCTTGTAGGAGCTTAGCCCAGCAGCTGGTAGACCCTGCCCGGCCCGGGGACTCAAACCAAGCGGCCATGGAGCTGGGGGCCACAGTGTGCACCCCACAGCACCCACGCTGCAGCCAGTGCCCAGTGCAGAGCCTGTGCCGTGCACACTGGAGGGTGAGCCATTTGGGGAAGGGTCAGGCAGGGGCCCTAGAGGGCAGCCCCTGCTGCATGACATCTGCCTCATGCCCCTTAGGTGGAGCGGGAACAGCACTTGGCCCTGCAGAACCTGCCAGGCAGCCCCGACGTGGAGGAGTGCGGTGAGTGCCAGCCCCAGCCCTTTACTGCAGCGTTGGGGACCTGCTTGTGGAAGCCTCATTCCAGTTTGTCCTACACCCCGAATAAGACTCTGCAGAGCTGGGCCCTGGCCTGCTTTCAGGGCCTAGCAGCACTTGAGGCTCTCTCTTCCCAGCTCCCAGCACGGGGCAGTGCCAGCTGTGTGCGCCTCCCATGGAGCCCTGGGACCAGACACTGGGAGTGACCAACTTCCCCAGAAAAGCCAGCCGCAGGCCCCCCAGGGAGGAGTGCTCTGCCGTCTGTGTTCTGGAGCAGCCCAGGGCCCGTGGAGGTCCTCGAATTCTGCTGGTGCAGAGGCCCAGCTCAGGTAGCTAGATCCTCGGAGCCCAGGGTGGTGGCAGGAGCACCAAGGGGGACACAAAGGCGTTGACAGCTAACGCCTGGCCACACCTGGCTGCCCTTTCTCTCAGGTTTGCTGGCAGGACTGTGGGAGTTCCCCTGTGTGACTGCAGAGCCCTCCGGGCCATGTGAACGCCAGGCCCTGCTGGGGGAGCTGCAGCGCTGGGCTGGGCCCCTCCCAGCCACCCACCTCCAGCACCTGGGGCAGGTGAGGGACCCAAGCGAGGGGCAGGGGTCTTGGCTTCTGTGGGCACATTCATGGGCCTGTTTCAGCCCCTTGGTTCTCCCTCCAGGTGGTCCACACCTTCTCTCACATCAAGCTGACATATCAAGTATACAGTCTGGCCCTGGACGGGCACACCCCAGTGACCGCCACGCCACCTGGCGCTCGCTGGCTGACCCGCGAGGAGTTTCACACTGCTGCTGTCTCCACCGCTATGAAAAAGGCACTACTTGTGTTGTCTTCCTTGTACTTTTTTGTGTTTCCTGTATGTTCTTTGTGAACCTATTACCATGTAAACAGAGAAACACAAAAGCTATTTTAAACAGGTGTGTTGTGGGGGGCATGAAGTTGAGAGACCACAGGGGTTTGGCTCTTTGGGGTTAAGATGCCAGCCCTGTGCTCTCCCCGTCTCTCCTTGGCTAGGTGTTCCGTGTGTATGAGGGCCAACAGCCAGGCACCCGCAAGGTAAGTCTCTTTGGCCCTCACCCAGCCATCTTTCCCCAGCCCTGAACCCACGGGTTTTCAGTGAGTTAAAGGACACGTGCTTGGGTGAACATTATCCCCTCCAGACTTCGCTGTGGGCAGCCAAGTAATAGTTCTTCCCTGGAGACCTTAGAGCTTGGAATCCGGGGTGGAGAATAAGAACAAATGATGGAGACAATAGGGTCACAGGTGTGTGAAAAATGCTTGTACTAGGTTTTGTGGTTTATGAGAGTTTTCCATTCTGTCTGGGAGGCAAAGATCAGGAAAGGCTGCTTAGAAGCAGCAGCTGGTAATCTGGTTTTAAGAAATGAATCATTATCTCCAGGTCTGGAAGGGGAGTCTGCAGCAAGAATGTTCCTACAAGAGTAGTGTGAGCAAAGCTGGTGTAACTCAGAGTGCTGCGCGCAGGGACACATTTGATGGGCAGGGCCTGCGCAGGCCAGTCAGGGCCAGGGGCACCAGGCCACGAAAGCATTTTTGGTGGAGAGAGAAGTCCGATTTGTATCTTAGGGAGAGTACCTTGGGCTGCCATTTAGAGTTGACTGAAGGTGTAGATAATGGAGACCAGCTGGAAGCTTTACCGCATTCAGACAGGAACCTGAGCTGTATCAGTGCCGTGGAGGGGGGGCAGGAGAGGACAGTCTGCTGCCCCCCGAGTGGCTCCTTCCTTTGACTTCTCCACAGGGTTCCAAACGGTCCCCAGTGTCTACTCCATCCAGCCGGAAAAGGCCCGGCCCGGGCCAGCAAGTCCTGGATAATTTCTTCCGGCCTCACCTCCCCACGGATGCACCCCACCTCAACAGTACGGCCCAGTGACGCCTCTGCAAGCCCCCACTTCCTGAGAATCCGTTTTTGGCTTTTTTTTTTTTTTAAATAAAGTACTTATTTTTATAGTCCTTTTGGAGACTTTGCACCTCCTCCCTAGCCCACTCATTCTTCTCCTCAGAGGGGCCCGGAAAGTGGTGAAATCCTGCACTCCCAGCCCGCACTCCCAGCCAGCCCGGGGCAAATGGAGGTGAGTGTTCTGTCCCGAGTGATCGTCCTCCCCCAGCCCCCAGGAGAGAGGAAGAAAGCAGCTGCAGTGGGCCCCCTGCCCAAGGCCTCCCCACCCACAGAGGCTGCTCCCTAGGGAGAAGGGAACCGGGAGGATTTGTTGTCTTAAATTCCTACCTTAAACACTAAATTTATTTCTGTATTGTTTCATATGTAGTGAAACAATACAGCGAATCAAGGGTTAATAATCATAAAATTGGGGGATATGGTGGAGAGAAATGGGATCAGAGAAGGTCACAAAGATGGTTCAAAAATATCGGTAAGTTCTATTTCCTACTATAATTCCTTTATCATTCTTTATGTTAGTTATAGAACATATGTTATATAAGAACATTTCATGGTTTAAAAAAAAAAAAAAAATCCCACCTCTTTGGACCCCAGTGAGAGCTTCAAGTTCTGGTAGGTACCGAAGACATGGTGGCTGTACCTGGCCCCTGGAGACAAAGCCCTTCACCCCAAGCCTCTGCAGGTGTTTCTCAGTTCAGCTGGCCCTGTGCTCCAGTATAGGAGGCTGAAACCAGCAGCAACCTTCCTCAGGCTTCCCATTCCCTGGTGGCTTGCTCCTGCACCGACTGCCATAGGGCCCGGATGTTGCCCTGGCCAAAGCCTGTGGCCCCCTGCCTCTGAATCAGCTCCAGGAAGAAGGTGTCCTCTGGAAAGAGAGACTTGGTGAAGACCTGAAGCAGAAACTTGCCTTCATCGCCATCCAGCAGGATCCCCTGTCGGGCCAGCAGGCTAGGCTCATGCCCAGCAGCTAGGATCTGCCTTTCCTTGCCTGGCTGCTCGTAGTATGCCTCAGGAGGAGCCAGCAGCTGGCCCCCAGCTGCTGCTACCCGCTCAGTGGCTTCTACAATGTTCGGCGTGTAGAGCCCCACGTGCTGCAGTCCTGGTCCCCTGTGCCGGGTCAGGAACTGCTCCACCTGGTCCTGTCCACTAGAAGCCCCTGGTAGGGTCTCAGCCAGCACGAGAGTGGGGACAGCACTGCCTGGTGGGGTCTGCAGGGCCGTGAGCTTCAGTCCCCCTCTCCCAGATCCTGCTGTCACCTCGAGGCCTGTCTCGGGGTCCTCATCTGGACTCAGTGGTAGGTGGTGAAAATCTAGGCAGTCGTGGAACCAGCGCATCAGTGTGGGGGAGCTGCCAGGGATGCAGGCCAGGGTCAGGTGGTCCACGTGGCTGACCCAGCTCGGGCTGGCTGCAGAGGATACAGGCTGGAATCCTGGGAGGAAAGGCCCTCGGACGCCCGCACGCTCCAGGAGTGTCAGGCTGAGGTTGCCGGCAGGCGAGCGGACCACAGCGTAGGTGGCTGTGCCCTGCGTATCCCTCACGCTAACCGGGGGCACTGGCACGCTGCAGCCCTGCGCGACCAATGCCCGGGCGGCAGCGCCCGCGTCCGCCACGTCGAAACACAGGTTGGTGGCACTGGGCACAGCATGACGTGGGTCCAGGCCGTACAGCGGCTCCCCCAGCCCTGCGCCCTCGTTCACCAAAAAGACCGCGTCGCCGCTGCGCAGGGCCAACTGCCGCCAGCCTTCTGCCTCCCGCACGGCCAGGGGCTGGAAACCGAAGAGACGCTGCAGATCCTGGGTCAGGGGCTGCCCCGCCGGCACGTGGAAGGCAATGTGGCACAGACGACGGGCGTGCACGGCCATGGCGGTCCGGGTGATGACCCTGTCTTGTCCTTCCCCCTAGTAAGGCCGCTCACCTGGCTTTTCAAGACTCCCGGACTCTCCGTCCCAGGTCTGTCGTCAGAAGCCAGTGGAGTCCAGTTTTGCCCTCAGAGCGCATTCCTCGCTCTTTTCTGAGGAAGTCACAGACTCACCCCTTTGGGGCTCGCGGTTCTCCGCCACGCCCTCTCCAATCCGGGGCAGCGTTGGGACCACGCGGTCTGCGGGGCCAGTGGTGAAAACCACGTGGAGCCAGAGCCGGGGTGCAGCCGGAGGGAGGGGGCGGCGCCAGGGACCGCGGCTCACACTCTCCTCCTCCCACGCAGATCGTGTCGCCAAGGGTACAGCGGGGACGCAGGACTGCCCTTTCCCAGAGCCTGTTTATGGGCCATGCCCTCGGGCACCGAGCCTCCCTACTCCCACCGCCCCGGAGACCACAATAGCTGCCTTCACTTGGTGCCAGCGGCCGGGCTTTCTCTCCTCCCCTAAACTTAAGAGCAAAGGGAACCAATCCTAGCTGGGGGAGGAGCCAGAATTCCTAACCGCTTACCCCCGCCCCTGCCCCAAGCAAGGAATTTACCAGTGTCAAGTTTTAGCTTAAAAATTCTAGAGAATTTTGCCTTTGACGCGTAATGTTCCTTTAAAACTTTAAAAATATCAAAATTTGTTTTTACAGATTTTCTTTCCCTCCCCAAATTGGTCCAGAGAAACTGATGTTATAGGAAGCTAGGTCATTTGTATGGCTCCTACAAACCTCTTTCTCTCTGTTAGTCTCTCAACTGCGCCTCTTTCTTCAACCCCACTTCTCTCTCAACAATCTTTTGACCCTGACCCAAGCCAGATTTGGAGAAAAAAACCGGTGGCACAGGACCTGAAAGAAACAGCTGCATTAGTGTCCTTTCTCTCCCTCCTGACCCTAAAGGACTAGAACTCAAGCCCTCCTTGTAGCTTCCTGACTGGGTATTGGGCCAGAGAAGCTTTCTATAGGCTTTTCTGGGCTTGAGACCCAGAATTGTGTGAGATCACTGGATTGAGTAGAATTGAGTAGATAATAGGAGTCTTCTGAGACTTCAGCGGGTGGCTCTTGGAGGGTTTGGGAAGGGCACTTCAGGGGTAAATGGCACAAGCAAAAAGGTCAGGAATGCGAGCCAAACCCTCAGAGGAGCAAGAGCATAAGACTGGGGAGACATCTGGGATAGATGCTATGGTTCCAGGCATTGCAAAGGAGATTCCTTTGTCAGGGAGCAGATATAATACCATTCAGTATTACGTCATTGTCAAGTTCATTGGCAAGAGGAAGAAGGTTGTGATGGAGGCACAGGGCTGAGAAAAAGAGGTCTGGCTGCGTGTTTAGTCTTGCAGTCAGGTAGGCAGTACCAAGAAGCTGATCAGCAATGGTAAAATACACTTGGTGCTACTCTGCAGACTAATAAATTGGAGAACATGGGTTCTAAAAGCTGGATAGACCCGGGTTTGAAAACTACCTCCAATATTTAGTAGCTGTATGACTTGGAGCAAGTTGCTTATCTTCTCTGAGACTTGATTTTTTCCTCTGTAAAAATGGGAATAATAATAGTACCTACTTCATAGGGTTGTTGTGATTAAATAAGATAGTATATTCTGCAGCCTGACAAGGGGTCCAGGATTTAGCCTATGCGCCGGAGCCCAGCTACGTGGGATCAGGACATACAAAGTGGGTTTGTATGTCACAAGGAGAGGGGCTGCAGTAGGACTCAGAATAACAACCATATTTGGACCGCCCCCGCCCCCCCCCCCCAGGTTTGAGCACTGGAAAGGCTCTAGGAAGGCCCTGGCTTTGGTGTGGATTCTGAGGTTAGGGCCTCTGGGGATAGCGCTCTGTGAGGGTTGGGGCAGAATAGGTTATCTCCTGTCCACGCTATCATGATTAAGGCCCCAGGTGAGCAGCTCTAGTGCCTCCAGGTCTTTGATCCAGCCAGAGGGGTTTCCACTCAAGGGCCCTATGTACCGACAGAGGGCACAGAAACGGGTCCCCTAAACCCATCACTTCCCACCTGGTCCTGAGGAAGAGGGTAGATTTCTAAAGGCCAAGAAGGGTCTGACTTAAAGAAAGGGAGATCTTAGGGCATATTGCTCTTCAACAGCACTGTGCTTGACCTTGACCCAGAGGCCATTTTGGGGGGTGGGGGGCCGAAAGGGTAGAGGTGGTCATTGATGTTGGTCCCCCCCCCCCCCCCCCCCAGCCAGACTCCCATTCCTGCAGCCCTGCTGGCGTCTGGGCTGTGACCAATTAAGACCGCCATCTCCTCCCGGTCAGGACCCTGGGGCAACTTCCGCATGATGGCGTCCTCTGTGCCCGTCCGCGACTGCCTTCCTGCTGGGGCTATGGATGCTAAGGGTGGGCGCTGGAGGGCACGTAGGTCCGAGGGGTGAGGCGATGGCGCTGCAGGAGGCCTCGTGCCACATCCGCCTTCCACAGCGGCCAGGTCAGCGGCGGTGCAGGAGTAGGGAGCCGGCTGTGGAGGTGCTATACACGTCCTGAACCTGTAGAACCAAGTCCCTTCCGCAGCTCTCAGCTCCAGCCCGGGGGCTGGCGGAGGTGCACGCTTCTCCCCTCAAAGCCTGACCTCACCCCGTCCCGTCTCCTCTCTACCAGCCTGAACTGACATTTCTTTTCCGGAACTCGCGCCTCTCAGGTCCCATCCTGTCATTCTCCTTCCCTCCAGGGCCAGGTGGGCGATTGTCAGCTGCTGTTCTTTAACATAACCTCTAGGTGTCACCCTTGCCCTCAGCTTAACCCGCTCCTCCCAGCCCCTTTGCTCCCCACTTCTCGCGGAGGCGGCTCGAGTGGTTCTTTCCTTTCTCTCGGGTCACCGGCATCTGCCCCTGCCCCTCCCCCTCCTCCATCCGATTTCGTTTCTCTCCGAGTCTGTGGAGTGCTTGACATTTTACAAAGGGTGGACTGGAAGACCTCACAGAGAAGGTGACTTGTGTGTGTGTATGCATGTGTGGCAAAATACACATAACATAGTAAGATTTATCTTGCTAGCCTTTTGTAAGTGTAAGTTCAGTGGTATTAAGTACCTCCATCTCCATCATCGTCTAGGGGATTCTTGCCCTATTCCCCAGCTGAAACTCTGACCTCTCTACTCTCTCCTCCCGCCAACCCCTGGAAGCCCTAGTCTACTTTTGACTACTCTAGGAGCTTCATATAAGTGAAATCATGCAGTATTTGTCTTTCTGTCCATTATTCCCCCTTAAAAGGACTTAAGGTCAGCAATGATTTTCACGTTGTTCAGTGGACAACCTTCAGATCTCACCTCACTGCCTCTCAGAATATTTTTTGCAGCTGACCACTGTCTACTTTCTGAATACTCTTGCCCCCTTTTATAACATCATACTCACTTGGTTTTCCTTTGGTGCATTCTCTCTCCTCTACCTCTGCCTATTTGTAAATGTTGGTGCTGCTCAGGGCTTCAGTTACCATCTCCTTGCTGGATAATCTCCACATCGACGTCCCCCTTCAACTGCTTATTTGCCGTCTTGATTTGGATGTCCCTCTGTCACCTCATATTCAACATGCCCAACATTGTCCCTCTTCTCATGCTCCCATTTCAGCACTTGTCCCACTGCCCTCCAGTGGTCGTATTCGGAAACCTACAACATTTTTGAATCTTGCTGTTTCTCACCCCGCACCTCCAGTCAATCCCCCTGTCCCTGCCCATTCTATTTCCATAACGTCTCTCAAGCCATCACCTCCCTCTTCATCTCTCTGTACCACCCACATGCTGGGCCTCCCTGTCTCTGCATCACCCGGACACTAATAATTGCCTGTCTGGCTTTAGGTTTACTACTGTCCTAACCAGTCCCACCTTGTAGCCAGAGTTAGCTTTGAAAAATGTAGATCTGATTATATTATTATCCTGCTTAAAGCGTTCACTAAATTCTGCTTGTACTTAGGGAAAAGATCAAAAAATTTCTCCTACCTGATTAGCCGCTGACAATCTTTCCAGCTTTTGGTGTCGCCATCCAACCCCCACCCATACTGTAGTTTCTTGAAAGTTTCATGCTTCTTCCCACTCAGATCTTCAGTCTTTGCGGTTCCCTCCTGCCCAAGATACTTTCTTTCCCACTTGCCTTGACCCAGCTAACACTTTATCAAGCAGTAGGTCTCAGCTTAACTTGCTTGAGGATGTCTTCCAAGACCCCTAAGACTTATGTCCAGTGCCTCAATATTTATTAATGAACAAACTAAGGCCTCAAGGGCGGGTGGGTGATTACCAGACTGCAGTTTTTAATATAGCCTCTAGATGTCACCCACGACCTCTGCTTAACAGGGACTTTGCTGGGCACCAGGAAGGAGGGGCTGAGTAAGTGCCCACCTGGCCGGCCCATCCATCCAGCTGGGAGTGGTTAAGGGAAGCCCAGCTTCTTCTCTTAGATCTGACAGCTGCTCCACCTGCTCTGGGTCAGCTGCCTTCATAGGGTGACCAGCCATCCCAGTTTTCCCAAGACTGAATATCCAGTGCTTCAAGGATGTGGAAATTTCAGTCCTTAAACTGGGACAGTCCCAGGCAAACCATGGACACAGGGGCCCAAACTTCCATGTCTGCATGAGACTAAGATCTAGGCCTAACAGGAAAACTTAGCTATAACCCAACCAGCTCATCACAGCAACACCACTGGTGGGCTGACCATGTAGCTTGGTGGTTGTAAGAATTTAGGGACAGAAAGTATATATGCTTTTATTTTATTTACTTTTAAAATTTTTACTTATTTATTAGATGGAAAGAGTTCGAGCATGACACAGAGAGGGAGAGAGCTGGAGCAGGGTAGGGGGAGAGGGAGAAGCAGAATCTCTGCTGAGCAGGGACCCATTCTTGGGGCATGAACTTTTGGTCCTGGGATCAGAAAGTATATGTATTTTAATGAGTATGAAGAGACCCACCTCTGTCTGACATTGGTTGAGTGCCACTGGGCATAACACACATATATATATTGTTTCTAATCCTCACAGAAACCCCAAGAGTACAGAAGATAAGTCCCCTTTTTGGAGATGAGAAAGTAAGACTCAGAGAAGTTAAGTGAGCAGCCTAAGTCACACAGCTGATAAGTAAAATGGTGAAATTCAAACCTTTGTCCTTCCATCTACAGAGCTCCTGCTATTTTCACTGAATCTACAGCCTGGCCATTTCCCTCCTGCTCCATCTTCATTTAGGAGTCCTGAGTGTGTATGTAGGAAGCAAGAGGCAGGTGTAGATAGAAGGGATTTCGAGAGAGGCCTGTGATCAGGGCATGTGGGAAGTCCACAAAGCATAGACAGCTCACCTGTGCACTGATAAGTGGCTCTCCCATCTTGATTGAGCTATGAACGTAGCCTGGGGATTTCCAGGGAGGCCCCATCATAGGCTGTTGTCCTGACACCAAGTTGTATCCTCACTGAGGAGCCAGGGTCGTGCTTCCTAGAGTCCAGGATGAAACCAGCCAGTTCTTATTTGATTGCAAATGGACAACTGGACATGGGAGAGGCACAGGGGAGGAGCCATCAGGAGCTAGCCATGAACTAGAGGGACAAGTGAGGGTTAGGTTAGAGGGTTAGGAGCTAGCCATGAACTAGAGGGACAAGTGAGGGTTAGGGTTAAGTGGAATTTGTGACAAGGGTCATGCTAAGCAATGTGACTTGCCTAAAGCACGTGGCTTAGTAAATGATTGCAATTAATAATATATCCAGACACTTCTCTTTCCCAGAGGTATTGTAAGGCTGAGTTTTATGTTTGCCTAGGTGGTTCTTTAGCAATTGAGCTGTTTCTGAATACTCAACGAGAGTTGGTTGTGTAGAATTATGAGCAGAGGACTGACTTCGGTTGTGTAGAGGTATGGGCAGAGGCCTGACTGGGCTGGGCAATGATCAGAGCCTTGATGGGCACTCACTGGTCTGGCTGCCAGATGTCTACTCTGTAGGAGGTATACTAAGACTTTGGATTCCTTTAAGAATGTAAAGTTCTCTGGCAAGAAAGTGATTTGGGTTAATGCCATTTCATTTTCTTGGTGATGTTCAAAGACTTTTTTTTTTTTTTGAAGATTTTATTTATTTATTTGACAGACAAAGATCACAAGTAGGCAGAGAGGCTGGCAGAGAGAGAGGAGGAAGCAGGCTCCCTGCCAAGCAGAGAGCCCGATGCGGGGCTTGATCCCAGGACCCTGGGCCTGTTACCTGAACCAAAGGCAGAGGCTTTAACCCACTGAGCCACCCAGGCGCCCCTGTTCAAAGACTTTTAGGGTGCAAAAGCTGTCTGCAGACCTGGGCCTGGTGTGGGTTGGTGCTCTGTGGCCAGGTTCTGCCCGTGGCTCCCGTCTGCCTATCAACTCATCAGAGAGCTGGAACTTAAACAAGTCCTCCCCGGAGCTCTCTGCTCTTCCCTAGCTGGACTTCCAACTTCTACCAGAGAACTGGGCCTCACACACAGGGGATAAAGAAGGGCTGGGGAGGAGGGAAACCCTCAGTAAAGCTGCCTTCTACACTGGACCCTTCTGTCCTTTATTTTCATATATTCCAACTTCACTAAAGGGAGGAGGATTTTGTGAAAGAGTCACCAACAATCTAGCATTACACTGATGTGGGACCTCTTGCCAGAAGTTTATGGAAGATAGCAACTTGGTGCAGTGGAAAGCACATGGCTTTAGAGTCAAACAGAATTGGTTTCTGCTACTTTCTTGTTGGGTGACCTTGGGAAAGTTACTCGACCTCTCTCACTTTTTTTTTTTTTTTAAGGTTTTATTTATTTATTTGACAGAGAGATATACAGCTAGAGAGGGAACACAAGCAGAGGTAGTGGGAGAGGGAGAAGCAGGCCTCCCACCAAGAAGGGAGCCCGACGTGGGGCTCGACCCCAGGACCCTGGGATCACGACCCAAACCAAGGGCAGACACCTGAAGACTGAGCCACCCAGGCAGCCATCTGACTCTTGATTTTCTCAACTGATAAGTGGGAATCATAATAATGTCTGTGTCACAAGTTTGAGGTTTAAATTTGTTAACCAATATAGATAAAGCCCTAAATCTGCTATATAAAAATATGATATTTATTTAGTGCTTATTATGTGGTGTGCCATGTTAAGTGCTTTATCAGCAGAGCATGGACTCATATAGCCCTATGAGTTGCAGACTTTCATTGTCTATGCTTTATAGCTGTAAAACTGAGACAGGGGGAGATCGAGTAACCTGCCCAATGTCACAGAGCTGGTAAACAGCAGGTCTAGGATTTGGACCAAGACAATCAGGTTCCAGCTCAGGCACACTTAACTACCGAGCCATGATGCCATGTAGAATAAGGCTGAATAAAGAACAGTTATTACGATCATAGTAATTTAGTATTAAGTGCTTTTTATATCCATGGTGCTAAGTGTTAATTATTAGCATATTTGGACGCAACATTTATCCTTTTTGTTCCTATTTTTTCCACAGCCATGGCAACAAAGAGCCTTGTGCTCGCTACAGCAGAGGATCCTGCTTTTGTCCGATCCAGTCCAGTGCGCCAGTCTCTGCAAGCAACAAAAGATGTGGCCACTGGCCGCATGTCCCTGCCCCCACTAGAGGACCGAGGCAGGCTGAGGCCCCTCTGGAATCAAGCTAGAAGAGCAGCAGACAGGTACAGATCAGCAGACTGAGAGCAGGGCTCACAAAAGGGAGGTCATGCTTAATAAGCCTGATTAATTTCTTTGAGTGGCAACAATGCAAGGGGACAGGGGTGAAAGGAGGGACAGTAATTCATCCTGATTCCAAAGCTCAGGAACACTGTTAAAACCAACACAGGGATTTTGTGGAATGCTGCTGGGCCTGGAGGGCTTTGGTAGGGCTCAGCCTTGGAGCAGCTGGAAGGAAACTCAGTGAGTGGCTCATGGTGACCTGGTGAAGGGGAAACCCAGAACAGGGACAGGGCACAACCTGTCCAATCTGTCCAAGCCATCTAAGCAAGACAGAAATCTGACTTGCCTGTTAATTTCCTTCCAATGGCTTCCCACCATCTAAATATGGTATAGTGTGAATGATAGTGAAACAATAAAAACTGCATTTATTTGATACTTACAATGCATGGGGTGCTTTACAGAGAGGAAACTGAGGCAGAAAGCTGAAGAAACCTGCCTGGTCCCACAGTTATAATACACATTGAGACTCTGGGACACCTGGGTGGCTCAGTTGGTTAAGCAGCTGCCCTCGGCTCAGGACATGATCCCAGCGTCCTGGGATGGAGTCCCACATCAGGCTCCTTGCTGGTAGGGAGCCTGCTTCTCCCTCTGTCTCTGCCTACCACTCTGTCTGCCTGTGCTCTCTCTCTCTCTCTCTAACAAATAAATAAATTAAAAAGAAAATCTTAAAAAAATATATACACTGAGACTATGACTTAGATTGCTCTCATAGGCCCCGTGTTGACCCCAAATATAGTTCCCATCCATTTATAACTGTGTTTTTTTTTTAAGATTTTATTTATTTATTTGACAGAGATCACAAGTAGGCAGAAAAGCAGGCAGAGAAAGAGAGGGGGAAGCAGGCTCCCCGCTGAGCAGAGAGCCTGATGCTGGGCTCGATCCCAGGACCTTGGGATCATGACCTGAGCTGAAGGCAGAGGCCTCAACCCACTGAGCAACCCAGGCGCCCCTATAACTGTGTTTAATGGTGGGTCTCTTCCATCAGACAAGAAGCTCCTCTGTAGCAGGACCCATAACTGATTCAGTCTCTGCAATGTCAGCCCTTGGTAGATTTTGGTGATGCTGAAGCTCTTGTGTCCTTCTTCCTCTGCATACTCTCCCTAGGTGAGTTCATCCATGCTTTTGGCTTCAACTCTCACCTCCTGGAGGAAGACTATTAAAGCAGGCATTACGGCGGCTTAACTTCAGTACCACCCCGGATGATTACTCTGAGCCCATCATATTAATATTCCATCTTTCTTGCCAGTAATTGGTTTACAGATGGAGACATGCTCTGGTCCTGTCCAGTGAGGCCAAGGAAACATCCTCAGGGGGGCTTCTGGGAAAGGTTTCTTCACTCCTAGGAGAGAACCCCGGAAGCAATAGTGAGTCTTCTTCCTGGGAATGTTGTCAAGCCTGAATGTGGACTGTAGCTAAGGCAGTTGTTGTACTAACAGCTGAAGATGCAGCTAACAGCAGGGATGGCAGAGTGCAGAGCTGGAAGGAGTCTTTGTCCTCGACAGCGCCCAGTCTGCCAACCCCAGAGGCCACCCTGATGCTGAACTTTCTCAAACAAGGGAAATTAAATATTATTATTGCAGGAGCCATTGTGAATGGGCTTTCTGATGTTTGTGGCAGAAAGCATTCTTACTGATACAACCAAGGCAACATTATGGCTTTTGTGGTTCCCTTCCTACAGAACAATTTCTTTTAAAATTACATTTTATGATTGTATTGGCATAAAGATAAATATATTAATTTTGTACATTAAAACATCTTTGACTTAAAAGTTTGGTTTTTTCCTTCTGATTTAAAGGAGATTAAAGCATTTTTTATGGACCTCTAAAACTATGGGAGAACTAATGTGCCTGGTGTGCATAGTAGATAGAAGGGCCCCAGATACAACTCCCAAATATCCATCTCCAGTCCATACTTCCCTTTTTTTTTTTTTTTTTTTTAAAGATTTTATTTATTTATTTGACAGAGAGAGATCACAAGTAGTCGGAGAGGCAGGCAGAGAGAGGAGGAAGCAGGCTCCCCGCCGAGCAGAGAGCCCGATGCGGGACTCGATCCCAGGGCCCTGAGATCATGACCTGAGCCGAAGGCAGCGGCTTAACCCACTGAGCCACCCAGGCGCCCCATACTTCCCTTTTGACCTTCAAACCTTCACATATGACCATCTATTGATAGTTCCATGTGGGTGTCTTACCTCAAATTTAACATACCCATGGCTGAACACATAATTTTACACACACTTTCGTTTTGTCTGAAGGAACTACTCACCACCCAGCTAGTTGCCCCAGTCAGAATCCTGGGACCTCAACCTCTTTCACCCCATGCCTAATCCATCACCAAATGCTTCAGTTTTCCTTCTGAAAGGGCTCTTAGAAGCATTTACTCGCTTCCATTTCCACTCCTATCTCCACTGTCATTGTCCATGTTGCCAGCCTCTCTTGCCTAATTACTGACAGGGACCCTAATGGGATCCTTGGGTCTTACCCTCCCTGTAATCTTCTCTCTACACTGTTGCCAGAAAGATCTTTTCAACCTGCAAACCTGGTTCTGTTATCCCCCTGGTTAAAACCTACTGATGGCTTCTGTTGCTTTTATAACAGAGATCCAAACCTTTAGCAAGGCTTCTGAGACTCTGTCTTGCCTGGCCCTGCCTTGTTCTGTTCTTATCTCTTACTCCGTGCTCAGACACGTGTTCTTCCCTTAGCCCTTCCGACGCAAAGGCTCTCTCCTGCCATAGGATCTTTGCACGTGTTATTCTTCCATTTTCTACTCCTCCTTCAGTTTCAATATACTTTGCCAAGGAAGCCTTCACAGACTCCCCAGTCTACCTAAGGGCACTGGGCAAGTTTCTTACCTGCCTGACGCCTCTGTTTTTTCATCTGTAAAATGAAGATGATAATAATGCCCAACTCACAGGTTTGTTGTGAGGATTAAACAGGATGATGAATGAGAAGGACTGATGAGGTCAGACTGGTGGGTAATTGTCCTGCCCTCTGCCTTTCTTTCTAGATGGGAAAAGTAGTGGAGACTCCCCCCGCCGACCCAGTTCTAGGTGGGAATCTTGGGGTAAGATGGGTCCTAAAATGTGAAGGTTTTGAGGAAGAGCATCTACACAAGGGCACTCAAAAATTTCTAAGTGACTTTAGTGAAACCAAGGAGCTAATTGTGCCTGGGAGTCACTGACAAATGCCTGGGTTGGGCTGGAGGTACCCAGAGAGAGGGAGAGATCAAGAGAACCCACGAAGATCGGGGAGAGAGGGGAGGTCAGCAGAAGCACACCACATTTCCATCAAATCTACAAATGGCCTGTAGCCTCTAGAACAAGACACTGGTTGCAGTGGCGCCTGTCTGTCAGGCAAACCTGGGCTTCCATCCCTACCCTGTCACTTATGGACTGGAGGATCAGGAAAGTCACTTCCCTTCCCTTATTTATAAAATGAAGCTCATGAACTCATTTTGCAGGGTTGGTAGGAGGATTAAGTAGAATTGTATTAGTTTGTTCAGTCTGCCATGACAAAGTACTGTACAGGCTACCTTAATTTGTTGTACTTCGCTTTATTGTGCTTTGTAGGTACTGTTTTTTGGGGTTTTTGATTTTTGCAGTGATTCTTTTTTTTTTTTTTTAAGATTTTATTTATTTATTTGACAGACAGAGATCACAAGTAAGCAGAGAGGCAGGCAGGGGTGGGGAGGGGTGGGGAAGCAGGCTCCCCGCTGAGCAGAGAGCCTGATGTGGGCCTCTATCCCAGGATCCTGGGATCATTACCTGAGCCTAAGGCAGAGGCTTTACCCCACTGAGCCACCCGGGTGCCCCTGTAGGTACTGTTTTTTAGAGGTTGAAGGTTTGTGGCAACCCTGTGTTGAGCAGATCTATTGGCTCTGTTTTTCTAACAGCATTTGCTCCCAGGGCATGTGGGTGGCTTTAGTTGGTTCATTTTCCAACTCTTGATTTCTGTTCAGATCATGATCTTGGGGTCGTGGGATCAAGGCCCGTGTTGGACTCTGCACCGAGCATTGAATGTGGAGCTTCCTTGAGGCTTGAGATTCTCTCTCTGCCCCTCCCTGCCCCCTGCTAGTGTTCTTGCTCTCTGCCTCTAAAAAAAAAAAAAAAAGTTTCCTACAGCATTAGCTCACTTTATGTCTCTGTGTCACATTTTGCTAACACTTGCAATATTTCAAACTTTTTCATTATTATTATATTTGTTATGGTGATCTGTGGTCAGTGATTATGACTCACTGAAAGTTCAAATGGTGGTTAGTATTTTTTTTTTTAAGATTTTATTTATTTTTTGGCAGACAGAGATCACAAGTAAGCAGAGAGGCAGGCAGAGAGAGAGGGGGAAGCAGACTCCCCACTTAGCAGAGAGCCCAATGTGGGGGTCCTTCCCAGGACCCTGAGATCATGACCTGAGCTGAAGGCAGAGGCTTAACCCACTGAGCCACCCAGGCACCCCAACATTTTAAAATTATGGCATATCTATATATAAATATCTATCTATACTCAGTTTTTTAAAAAAACATAATGCTGTTGCTCACTTCATAAACTATCGTATAGTGTAAATACACTTGTATATGCACCAAGAAAACAAAAAGCTCACTTGACTCCATTGTAGTCGTTTGGAACCAAACCAACAATATACTCAAAGTAAGCCTGTACCACAGACTAGGTAGCTTAAACAACAGAAATTTATTTTCTCACAATTCTGGAGGCTAGAAGTCTAAGAATAAGGTTTCTGAGAGGTTGGTTTCTTTTAAGGTCTCTGTCCTTGTTGATGGCCATCTTTCTCCAGTGTCTTCCCATAGTCTTTCCTCTGTATGTGCCTGTGTCCTAATCTCTTCTTCTTATAAGAACAACAGGAATATTGGATTAGGACCTACTCACAGGACTTCATTTTACCTTAATTATCTCTTTAAAGGCTTTATCTCCAAAAATGGTCATATTCTGAGATACCGGAGGTTAGAACTTCAACATAGGAATTTTGATGTCATACAATTCAGCCCATAACAGGAAATAGACATAAATCCTAATTAGCATACAGCAAAGACTCAGTTATTCTAATTACTTTTTTGTTTGTAATTGGAAGAGCAGACAATGGCAGTACACTCAGAGAGTCCCAGAACTCCATAGATAAATATGGCTTTCAGCCTTTTGGCCCCTCAATTTCTTAAGCACTGGGACTTTCCACTGCTCCTTGGGTTGGGAATTGTGACAAATCACATCATGTCTGAAAGCAACTCTAGGAGTTAATTTTACTTTTAGTATATTGACTTAGCTTAAAAAAAAAAAAAAAAGAGAATCTAAAACATTATCTGCCAATCACCAAAGCAATTCAACCCTGACAATATCTGCCTGCTAGAATGGAGCTATAGTTGATCTGAATAGAGTTAGAGTTAGGGCTCTAACTCAACCGACT
The DNA here is from genome assembly GCF_011764305.1 of Mustela putorius furo. NCBI lineage: Eukaryota > Metazoa > Chordata > Mammalia > Carnivora > Mustelidae > Mustela > Mustela putorius. The sequence goes on along the minus strand of NW_025422005.1, from coordinate 35,207,066 downwards.
GACTAATCAGTGTTTACCAAGTGTGAGTTTTTGTGCCAGATGCTGTAGAAGACACAAAGAAATCCAGGACACAGTCCCTGCCTCAGGATCCAGAGGCTTTGATTGGGACATTCGCTCCTGTCAGGAAAAGACCGTAGAAAGCAGCAGCAGGTATGAGCAAAGCCGAAGATCAGACAGTTTGATGCACCTGTGGGACATCCAAGTGGAGCTGCCCAGAGGCCATTGGAGGGACAGCTGTGGAGTTTCAGAGGCTGGTTTGGTTTGGTGATATAGATTTGGGAGTCATTGTAATAGAAATGCAGCTGTGGGGAAGAGTGCCATCTTTGAGGGGTGATATGGAATGTGTGGAGAGAAGAGGGCCAAAACCAAATCCCAGGTTTTTTGGGGAGAAATAATCTGATTTGGCCAGCTGGAGTCCACTTGGCCGGGGTTAAGGAGTTAAAGGTAAGTCTTATAAATATGTTGCTGAGTCCCAGGGCTTCAACCTTGTAGGCGGATGTAGGAGAGGTCATTCTTCAAGAAGGCAGCTGTTAAGCTGATATGGCATCAAAAAGATGGCTACCAGAGTAGTCTCCTGCAGAGCTGGCATTCCCATTTAGCAGGCACTCTATAAATATATGCTGAACCCATGGATATATAAATAAATGAATTACTTAATGGAAGGATGAATAATCTTGCCACAGACTTTTTTGTAACATTGTTTTTATTGATATATAATACACCTACTATAAAATTCTCGATTTTAAATTGTACAGTTCAGTGGTTTTTATTTAGTATTGGCACATATGTTTGATTTTGTGTTTTTTTTCATGAGACACATGATTAAGTTCTATGGATATGGAGTTGGTATGACCACCCCTCCACCCCTCTTCTTTTTTTTTAATACCTTTTTTTAAAAGATTTATTTATTTATTTGACTGACAGTGATCACAAGTAGGCAGAGAGGCAGGCAGAGAGAGGAAGGGAAGCAGGCTCCCGGCTGAGCAGAGAGCCCGATATGATCCTAGGCTTGATTCCAGGACCCTGGGATCAGACCTGAGCGGAAGGCAGAGGCTTTAACCCACTGAACCACCAGGTGCCCCTCCCCTACCTCCCTTCTACACGTTTTCTTACACAGAAGGTAGCTTGAGGAAAGAGACTCCTTTCCCTTCTTTGGAGGATGTTCAAGGGCAGGACCTGGAAAGGGCCAGCCCCTGACACGGGAAGGCTACAGAGGGACACTGCGGAATACTGAAAATATTCTGGGTAAAGGGGGGTAGTGCAGATACGCAGTGTCACTGCCTTCAATACCTCTACAAGACTGCAGTAGGCAAGATGTGTTTTCAGATGACCCTGGCCAAAATAAAGCCCGTGAATGCAAAAAACTCTGAACAACGAAGCTGAGATGCTCAGAGAGCATGGAAAGGACTGGAAAGAGTTTTTATTCCCTTATCCCTTCTGATGAAAGAATAATGGCCCTTAAAGAAACCCGTGTCTTAATCTCCGGAACCCCGTGACTATGTTATATTATACAGCGAAGGGGAATTAAGGTTGTTAATCAGCTGACTGATTATCCAGGTGGGACTAATATAATCAGAAGGGTCTTTAAGAGTGGAAGATGGAGGCAGAAGAGGAATTAGAGTCAGAGAAGGGGATGTAACAATGGAAGCAGGGGTTGGGATGATTTGATGCAAGGACTTAATCCACCTTTGATGACTTTGAGGATAGAAAGGAGCTATAAGTCAAGGAATGAGGGCGACTGCCTCTGGCAGCTGGAAAAGGTAAGGAAATGGATTATCTCCTAGAGCTTCTATGAAGGAACACAGCCCTGCCAATAACCTTGATTTTAGTCCAGTGAGACCCATTTTGAACTTCTGACCTCTAGAACTACAACATAACAAATTTGTATTGTTTGAAGCTACTGATTTTGTGGTAATTTGTTATAAAAGCAATAGGAAACGAATATGCTTTCCTAACAACAAGATTCACTTTTAGATCTTTGTTTCTTTTTATCCCTTTAAGTAGTTCTCTATTTTCCTCTAAGATCTGCTAGATTTTGTCTTTCTGGGTTCCATTTTTCCCTCCAGGCAGAGGGCGCTTTGGGGATGTTCCTGAGTCCTTAAGCCCAAGAACATGTCTACCCAGGTCCATCTGTCCTTCTAAGGCCTGTTCCAAATACAACCTTCTGCTTGAAACCCTTATCACTTTCCCCAGTGGATAATCTTTCTTCCTCTCCATCCCTGCAGCACACTCACTTCTCACTGGGACATCCAGTGAGGGTACTTGTCACACTGTCTTCCACATTCAGGATTTTGTCTCAACTCCTCTAGGAGCTTGTCTGTTTGTCCTTTGCTGTTTTAAATTAAATTGCCAGCCTCGTAATCAGGAAAAGCCATGTACTTTGTTCCCAGTTTGGGGAGAAAGCTCAGTAAGAGATAAAGAACAGAGATGTATTGTTCTGTTAGGACTCTAATCTCAGCTCCTTGCTCCTGCCAGTAGATGATGTCAACCACCAGGAAAGGACAACTATAAATCGTGTGCTGAAGGCCAGCCAATGGCTGCTTTACTCGCTGTCCTGGCTATCTCTTGTATCCTCCTCATGTCCTCTAGGCCCTCTTTTGACACCATCATTGCTGGGGAACCAGCTTCACACAAGTGTTATGTAGCAGCAATTCATCTCATCTCCTCCACATCTCTCACTTTCTGTCTCAGGGCTTCTGGAAGAGCCACCTGCATTCATACTGGTGCTCTTAGGAAGTGTGAGGGATTAACGCGTCACGAGACAACCCTGACCAAAAGGAGATGGGAGTTGAAGGATAAATTCTCCTCTCTTATGGCCGATGGGCAGACTCTTTTGTGGTGGTTTTCCACATCTCCTCAGAAGGTTTCAATAAGATCAAGCCCCAGTTTCCACAGCTGTGATCAACTCAGGCATTCACATTTTTTTTTTTTTTAAATTTAGGGAGAGAATGAGCATGCAAGAGTGGTAGGGGGCAGGGGAGAGGGGTAAAGATAGGGGAGAGGGAAAGAGAGAATCGTTTTTTTAAAAAGATTTTATTTATTTATTTGACAGATTACAAGTAGGCAGAGAGGCAGGCAGAGAGAGAGGGCTCAATCCCAGGACCTTGATGAGGGGCTCAATCCCAGGACCCTGAGATCATGACCTGAGCTGAAGGCAGAGGCTTTAATCCACTGAGCCGAGGCATCCCAGAAAGACAGAATCTCAAGCAGGCTCCATGCCCAGCGTGGAGGCTGATGTGGGGTCTATCTCACCACTTTGAGATCATGACCTAAGCCAAAATCAAGAGACATTTAACTGGGGCGCCTGGGTGGCTCAGTGGGTTAAAGCCTCTGCCTTCGGCTTGGGTCATAATCTTGGGTCCTGGGATCGAGCCCTGTATAGGTTCTCTGCTCGCCAGGGAGCCTGCTTCCCCATCTCTCTCTATGCTTTTCTCTCTGCCTACTTGTGATCTCTGTCTGTCAAATAAATTAAAAAAAAAAAAAAAAGAGGGACGTTTAACTGACTGAGTCACCCAGGTGCAACATCTCAGGCATGCACTGTTGAATTAATTTTCCCTTCTTTTGTGTTTCCCTCTCCCTTGTCCCTGACTTTGGTCACCAAGATTACCTCTTAAACTTGTTGCATGTGAAGATTAGGCTATACCTCCTGAGGGAATCCAGCCTAAGATGCCTACCTTGTTGCTGGAGCTGCATGTGTATGACATGACTGGACTGACCAATGTTAAGCAGCCTGAGGCCATTTTGAGTGTCCGCCTTGCTGTAGCCTAGAAACTGTAGAAATCACTTATCTTCATGAATCGTCTCACCTAGATGTAGCAGACTCTGAGTTCCCTGTTTTGAACATAATTTATGTTTGTTTGTTTGTTTTTTTTTAAAAGATTTTATTTATTTATTTGACAGAGAGAAATCACAAGTAGATGGAGAGGCAGGCAGAGAGAGAGAGAGGGAAGCAGGCTCCCTGCTGAGCAGAGAGCCCGATGCGGGACTCGATCCCAGGACCCTGAGATCATGACCTGAGCTGAAGGCAGAGATTTAACCCACTGAGCCACCCAGGCGCCCCAGAACATAATTTATGTTAAGCCATCAACAATTTCAGCAAAGATAGGAAGAGGCTTAAGCTATACCTTGCTCATTTTTGTAACTTTTATAGTTTATTACATGTATCAGGTGCTTAATCTGAGCAAGCTGAAGTACCACACCTATTACCTAACTCCCTTCGATATTTCTAGATAAATGGTGGCTCTTTTTGCCTGCTCCTGCCTGACACATACTATAGAGTAAAATGATAGTAATATTTATGGATATATATTCTAGATACTCAGTGCTTTATGCACACTATCCCAGTTATTAGTAACAGGCCTTCCTGTGTAATAGGTCCTCTTATTATCCCCATTTATACATGTGAAAACTGTGGCTCTGAGAAATTAAGTAATTGCTTAGACTTGTGCAGTAAGTAAATAGTGGCACCAGGATTTGAATTCAGCATTTCTGACCCCAGAGCTCTCTTAATCACAGTAATCAACTGGTAAGCAAACAAAGTACTAGGATAGACCTATATAGATCAGTGCGATAGAACTGAGAGTCCAGAAATAAATCCATATACCTATGGTCAATTGATTTTTGTTAAGAATGTCAAAACCATTCAGTGGGGAAAATGTAGTCTTTTCAACAAATGATATTGGGCCAATGGAGTATCAATATACAAAGTAATTAATTTGGACCCCTAGCTCACCATATAAAAAGATTAATTCAAAGTGAATCAAAGATCTAAACGTAAGAACCAAAACTATAAAACTCTTAGAAGAAAACATAAGTCATCTTGATGTTAGATGAGACAATGATTTATTGGATAGGACACCAAGAGCCCAAGCAACAAAAGAAAGAAAGATACATTGGACTTTATTAAAAGTAAAAACTCCTGTGATTCAAATCACTTTACCAAAAAAGTGAAAAGATAACGCACTGAATGGAGAAAATACTTTTGAATAATATATCTAATAAGTATATAATATCTAGAATAAACAAGAACTCTTTTAAGTCAACAATAGAAAGACAAATAACTCATTTTTTTTTACATGGACAAAAAATGTGAATAGATATTTCTCCAAAGATACATAATATCATTTGTCATTAGGGCACTGCAAATCAAAATCACAGAAGGATCCCTCTTTGTACCAACAAAATGGCTATAATAATATTTTTAAGTGGAAAATAACAACTATAGGTGAGGGTATGGAGAAATTAGAATCTTCATACATTGCTGGTGAGAACATAAAATGGTGCAGCTGCTGTGGAAGACAGTTTGGAAGTACATAAAAAAAAATAAATAGAGTTACCATATGACCCAGCAATGCTACTCACAGGTATGTGCTCAAGAGAAATGAAAACTTAATATTTACACCAAAACTTGTACATGTATGTTCATAGCAGTATTACTCATAGTAATACTATGAGTATTACTTCCAAAAAGTGGAAGCAACCCAAATATCCATGAACTAATGAGTGAATAAACAAAATTTTACATTATTAATACAATAGAATATTATTCAGCCATTAAAACAAATGAAGTATTGGGGCTCCAGAGTGGCTCAGTTAAGTGTCTGACTCTTAGTTTTGACTCATGTCATGATCTCATGGGTTTTGTGAGATCAAGCCCTGTGATGGGCTCTATGTCCAGTGGGAAGTAAGATTATCTCCCTCTGCTCCTCACCCTACTCACACACTCTCCCTCTTTCTCTAAAATAAATAAATAAATCTTAAAAACGAACTACCGTTACATGTTACAGCTTGGATGAACCTTGAGAACATTATGCTCACTGAAAAAAGCCAGACATGAAGGTCATATATTATATGATTCCATTTATAAGAAATTTTCAGATTAGGCAAATCCATAGAGACAGAAAGTAGCTTTTTGTTTGCTTCTTGATTGAAGGAGAGGCTGGGTCTCTTTGCAGAAGAATCATACAGTGTTTTCACAAGCACATAATATAAATCTTCCTCTTGAGCCTTTTCTAAAGATAACCTGATGTCATTTACTAGAGTGACAGCACAGGAGAAAAGGAAATACTCAGAACTTTGGCAGATGATTAGACAATGCCTTTGAATTGATGTTAATTCCTAGGAGCCCAAAATGCCATTGTAGCCCACTAAAGTATGGGACCAGTGGGTCAATGGTTCTACCCTGTAGTTATTTCTCTAGTTCCTGAAGAAATGATTGTGATAGACATGCTTGGCCACAGTAGAAATAGCTAGGTGGAAGGTCCTGGAACATCTTCCTACCAAGATAGTAAACCAGAACCAATGGTGCATTTCTGGGGGGAAATGCAGAGATTAGTGCAACATTAAATACTATAATATCTAGCATATATAATATCTAGCATATCTCATGTAATTCACTTATTTGGTCTGGGCAAAAGTAGAATGATTGGAGAATGATTGTAGATTTCAATAAACTTATTTCGGATGTGACTTCAATTGTAGCTCCTTTTATAAAAGAGTTTTTTTTTTTTTAAAGATTTTTATTTATTTATTTGACAGAGAGAGAGAGATCACAAGCAGGCAGAAAGGCAGGCAGAGAGAGGGGGGGAAGCAGGCTCCCTGCTGACCAGAGAGCCTGAGGTGGGGCTTGATCCCAGGACCCTGAGATCACAAACTGAGCCGAAGGCAGAGGCTTTAATCCACTGAGCCACCCAGGCACTCTATAAAAGAATTTCTTTACTGGAACAAATCAAGAACCCCTAGCACTTGTTATGTGACTAATATTTTCTTCTCCATACCAAGTTGTAAGAACAACCATAAGCGGTTTACTTTTTTAAATTTTTATTTTTTATTAACATATCAAGTATTATTTGTTTCAGGGGTACAGGCCGGTGAATTATCAGTCTTACACAATTCACAGCACTCACCATAGCACATACTCTTCCCAATGTCCATAACCCAGCCACCCTATCCCTACCCCCCACCCCCCAGCAACCAGTCTGTTTCATGAGATTAAGAGTCTCCTGTGGTTTGTCTCCCTCCCAATCCCATCTTGTTTCATTTTTTCCTTCCCTACCCCCCACAACCCCTGCCCTGCCTCTCAAATTCCTCATATCAGAGAGATCATATGATAATTGTCTTTCTCTGATTGACTTATTTTGCTCAGCATAACACCCTCTAGTTCCATCCATGTTGTTGCAAATGGCAAGATTTTGTTTCTTTTGAAGGCTGCAGAGTATTCCATTGTGTGTGTGTGTTTGTGTGTGTATGTATATATATATACATATACATATACCACATCTTCTTTATTCATTCATCTGTTGATGGACATCTAGGCTCTTTCCATAATTTGGCTATTGTGGACATTGCTGCCATAAACATTTGGGCATATGCGCCCCTTTGGATCACTACATTTGTATCTTCAGGGTAAATACCCAGTATTTAATAGTGCAATTGCTGTATTGTAGGGTAACTCTATTTTCAACTTTTTGGGGAACCTCCATACTGTTTTCTAGAGTGTTTGCATCAGTTTGCATTCCCACCAAAAGTGTAGGAGGGTTCCCCTTTCTCCATATACTCACCAACATCTGTTGTTTCCTGACTTGTTAATTTTAGCCATTCTGACTGGTGTGAGGTGCTATCTCACTGTGGTTTTGATTTGTATTTCCCTGATGCTGAATGATGTTGAGCCCTTTTTCATGTGTCTATTGGTCATTTGGATGTTTTCTTTGGAGAAAGTTCTGTTCATGTCTTCTGCCCATTTCTTAATTGGATTATTTGCTCTTTGGGTGTTGAGTTTGGTAAGTTTTTATTTTTTTTTAACTTTTAAAAATATTTTATTTATTTATTTGACAGAGAAAGAGAGATCACAAGCAGGCAGAGAGGCAGGCAGAGAGAGCGGGGGAAGCAGGCTCCCCACCAAGCAGAAAGCCCGATGTGGGACTTGATCCCAGGACCCTGAGATCATGACCCGAGCTGAAGGCAGAGGCTCAACCCACGGAGCCACCCAGGTACCCCGATAAGTTTTTATTTTTAAGCGATCTCTACATTCAGCAAGGGGTTTGAACTCATGACCCTGAGATCAAGAGTCACATGCTCCACTGACTGAGCCATCCAGATGTCCCTAAGTGGTTTACTTTTACTTGACAATGTCAACAGTACACATTTACTGTCTCAGTGCTATGGCAGCTCTCAATCTCTGCCATATTTTAGTCAACAGAGATCTTGATTGTCTTAATATTCCATAAACCATCACACTGTCCATTACATTGATGATATTATGTTGATTAGATCTGATGATCAGAAACTAGCAGTTAATTTAGAAGCTTTATAAGATATATATAAACATGAAGTGTGGGAAAAACCATGTGGCCTGCCACCTCAGTGAACTTTCTGGGAATCCAGTAGACTGAAACGTGTTGAGGTATCAACATGTCACCTTTCCATGACAGAAGAAAAACAGTGATCTGTAGGCCTTTTGGATTTTGGAGGTAATATACAACATATTTTGAACTGGAATCATCTAAGGAGTCACCCATAAGGCTGCCATTTTATTTTATTTTATTTTATTTTAAAGATTTTATTTATTTATTTGAGAGAGAGACAGTGAAAGAGAGCATGAGAGGGGAGAAGGTCAGAGGGAGAAGCAGACTCCCCGTGGAGCTGGGAGCCTGATGCCAGACTTGATCCTGGGATTCTGGGATCATGACCTGAGCCAAAGGCAGTTGCTTAACCAACTGGGCCACCCAGGAAGGCTGCCATTTTAAAATGGGGAACAGTGGGCGCCTGGGTGGCTCAGTGGGTTAAACCTCTGCCTTCGGCTCAGGTCATGATCTCAGGGTCCTGGGATTGAGTCCCGTATCAGGCTCTCTGCTCAGCAGGGATCCTGCTTCCCTCTCTCTCTCTCTCTGCCTGTCTCTCCATCTGCTTGTGATATCTCTCTGTCAAATAAATAAATAAAATCTTTAAATTAAAAAAATAAATAAATAAAATGGGGAACAGAGCAAGAAAAGGCTCTGCAACATGTCCAGACCATAGAATAAGATGCTTTTCTATTTGGCCCATGATCCAGCAGATCCAATGATCCTGGGAGGTGAATAGAATATTAGGTAAGCACCAGTAGGAGAATCATAGTATGGACCTCTAGGATTTTGGAACAAATGTATGATTTTTCTTCATTTACTCCAGCACTTGTTTAATGAACTCATAGCTAACGTGGCTATGATGTTAGAGATGAAATATCTTCATGGGTTCAAAAACATGAACTTCTCCTTAAGGAAGTTGACTTGACTATTGCTACTTTTGAGTACATAATTGGCTAACGTGATGTCAGCACTGAATCCCCAAGGTGGCAGCCTTCCCTAGGGGGAAAAGTCAGCCCTCTGATGACAGGCTGAATATGTGATACCTCTTCCATCATGGAGAGGTTATAAATTCATCCTCAGGAGAATAAACACAGTATGGATTTTCCAACCCTACCAGAAATATTCTGTCTGCTCCACCATCTGTTAGCTTCTTCAAGAATGCTTTACTCACTGTCATGGTATTCTGTCCATGAACAGTGGACTCATGCCCAAGAAATTAACTGGCCTTACTACATATGCCATTACCTAGAAGTAGATAGTCTAATAAAAACGTAGAATGGATTACTAAAGATTTGGTTTTGTTACCAGTTGGGAGACAACACTCTGAAACAATGGGTTCTGTCTTACAGGATGCGGTATATGTTCTAAATCAGAGATAATTATATGGTACTTTCTCCCCCATAGCCAGAATACATGGGTCTAGCAATCAACGTATGCAAGTAGAATGGTCCCTTTCACTCTTATACCCCAAAACCCACTTACAGCACTTTTGTTTGCCATGTCGTTGACTTTTAGCTTTAAGAGTTCAGAGGTATTATTCTCAAGTGAAAAATGCTTCTGCATGGGGTTCCTGGGTGCCTCAGTGGGTTAAGCCTCTGCCTTCAGCTTGGGTCATGGTCTCAGGGTCCTGGGATTGAGCCCTGCATTGGGCTCTCTGCTCAGCAGGGAGCCTGCTTCCCCTCCACCCCCTCCTGCCTACTTGTGATCTCTCTCTTTCTCTGTCAAATAAATAAATAAAAACTTTTAAAAAAATGCTTCTGCACAGGAGGGTTCTAGTTCTTCTGTGTGCTAGTACCGGTCATGATGCCTCATGGAGCAGTGGTGATGACTTGAGCATATTTGAGACTCCCTCAAAGCTAGAAGTGCTTATTGTTGGGACATGATATTCTGTGCCAGAAGTTGTGTGTGGGAAGTCTCCCAGCCAGCAATGGGCACCACACTGTTGTAGGTTGTTTCTGGGTTGTTTAAAGTTGATGCTGGTTATGGTTTGGGTTTATGACTTGGTATTTTCCTTATTATGTTCCTTAATATGTAACTTGGTATTATTGGGGAGAACTGGGTGAGTAGGGAGAAGAGGAGATGGTACATACTGGGGAAGAGTTTGTGGTGCCTTGTTGCAATTGGTTAGGCTGAACATTTGTTAAAGTTGGGTTGTCTGAACCATCAGGATCTGGGTATCACAAAAGAGGAACTGCAGGAAATTGTCTTTCTGCATTGTTCCAACATAACCTTAAGCTTAAACTTCCCCTAACCCCTCATGTGGCAATGTCCATGCTTCTGCCATCATACTCAGTTTTCTGTTGCCACTTTTGTTCCCATTGTAACCATTTAATAAACCAGCAAGTTCAAAGGTAACCCAGTCTTCCAGGTTATCTGTCAGTCTAGCTGCTCATGGACTTATATGTGGGCCTGAGCCATACAATGTGGGTTATATTTGTTAATGTAACCTAATTTGTACCTACAGGTTGGTGAGGTTTAGGGAAATTCTGGTATAAAAACATTTCCAAACTAAAAGTTTTTCTGAGAAAGAGAAAAACAAAAACAAAACAAAAACAACAACACCCAACCCAATCAAAACAAGGATTTGCAAATACTGGCACATGAAATATATATCCAATTTACATTTGAACGGTTATAGGCCTCATGTATTAGTGCTGACTGCACACATCAAGAATCCTTCATGGTGGGGCACCTGGGCACCTCAGTTGGTCACGTAACTGCCTTGAGCTAGGGTCGTGATCTCGGGGTCCTGGGATTGAGTCCCATCAGGTTCCCTGCTCTGTGGAGAGTCTGCTTCTCCCACTCCCTCTGCTTGTGCTATCTCTCTATCAACTAATTGAATAAAATCTTAAAGGAAACAAAAAAGAATGCTTCATGTCTATGAACATGATGTTCTTGCTCTTGCTAGCATTTTCTGCCCAGAAGTCTCCTCTGCTCCTTTCCACCACCATCATTAAAAAGCATTGCCCATTGGGACACCTGGGTGGCTCAGTTGGTTAAGCAGCTGCCTTCAGCTCAGGTCATGATCCCAGCATCCTGGGATCGAGTCCCACATCGGGCTCCTTGCTCAGCAGGGAGCCTGCTTCTCCCTCTGCCTCTGCCTGCCATTCTGTCTGCCTGTGCTCACTCTCTCTCCCTCTGATAAATAAATAAAAATCTTTAAAAAAATAAATAAAAAGCGTTGCCCATTAACATCCTAAGATGAATAATTGTTTCAAAAACTATTAGTGGCATTAACTTTAGAAAAATTGCCAAAAGAGCAGAAGGGTAGTTCTTGACTTACCTGCAGGCTGTACTTTTGTATATTACACTGATATCACTAAATAATACATTTTGAATGTTTGCACATCTGCAGATAAGTGAACATTTTTGCTCTATTACATGCATCAAGCAACAGTTTGATTTTACCATCTTTGTGGGTATAGCACTATGAGTCCAACTTTGAATTTTTGTGCATTGTACTGATATTTTACATAAGTAAATGAAAACGGAAAGGTGAAATTGCTGACAGTGGTGGTCAAATGTATATGTCTTATAAACATATTGCAGCTACCATTTGGTTAACCTGAAAGTGCTGACTTTTTATTTTCATTTGGATAGTATTAACTCAGTTCATTTTGTGTTGATTTTAAAGGGAAAAAAATTAAAGAATAGTTTTCTTTAAAGATTATTTATTTATTTATTTGAGAGAGAGAGAGAGAGAGAGAGAGGGAGAGAGAGGGCATGAGAGGGGGCAGGTCAGAGGGGGAAACAGACTCCCTGCCAGGAGGGATCCTGATGTGGGACTCAGTCCCAGGACTCCAGGATCATGACCTGAGCCGAAGGCAGTTGCTTAACCAACTGAGCCACCCAGGTGCCCAAAAGAATAGTTTTAAAATACTGGAAATATATAATCAGAGATATAATTAGAGATTATATATATTTATACATATATATGTATATTTACATATACATATAAACATATGTGTCTACATATGTATTTGATTATTGAGAATAGATCTCTTTCCCTGCTTGATAAATGTAGTTAAATTTTCATATGTTTGACTTTCATGCAAGATTTTATGAACAAGTCATGTATGAAAGTAGGCTATTTACTGCTTACACATTTTTCTGGGACACCACTGATCAAAACTGACAAAGAACCTTAAGGGGAATAGGAGAATTTTTCAGATTCTAACAGTACCACAATAATATGAGAAGATAGAAGTTAGCTGAACCTACTGTGGTAATCATTTCATAATATACATAAATCAAACCATCTTGCTGTATGCCCTAAACGTACACAGTGATGTAGGTCAATTATTTCTCAATAAAACTGGAAAAAATAGGGCACCTGGGTGGCTCAGTGGGTTAAGCCGCTGCCTTCTGCTCAGGTCATGATCTCAGGGTCCTGGGATCGAGTCCCGCATCAGGCTCTCTGCTCAGCAGGGGCCTGCTTCCTTCCCTTACCTTCTCTCTGCCTGCCTCTCTGCCTACTGTGATCTCTCTCTGTCAAATAAGTAAATAAAATCTTTAAAAAAAAAAAACTGGAAAAAATATCATACAGTTAATAAAATTGCCTGACAGGGCTCAACATTGACAACAACAATGATGACAACAACAATGATGATGACAACGATGACAATAGCAGCAGACGTAGTAGTAAATCCTGTACTTATTGTGTTTGCTGTATTTCAGGTTCTCTCCTTGCTATGTCACAAATTCAATCCCATTTGATTCTTAGTCATTCACTGACGTCGCTAATATGCTGTCCCTCCGTCTCATGATATAGCATCCTAGAGTTCAGGGAATTAAAATGACTCATCCAGGGACACCTGGGTGGCTCAGTTGGTTAAGCAGCTGCCTTTGGCTCAGGTCATGATCCCAGCGTCTTGGGATCGAGTCCTGCATCGGGCTCCTTGCTCGGCGGGGAGCCTGCTTCTCCCTCTGCTTCTGCCTGCCATTCTGTCTGCTTGTGCTTGCTCACTCTCTCTCTCTCTCTCTGATAAATAAATACAATCTTAAAAAAAATAATAATAAAATGACTCATCCAAAATCACACAGCGGGTATGCAGAGGCATTGGCTGATTCCAAAGCCCATGCACTAATCATACCTTGTATTATTCTCCTGTGTGCTCAACAGTCCAGTTTGAATAAGCCTCTTTTAGAGTCAGATTATGACTAGATAATAAAATATGTGTAAGAAAAAAGGCAAGAATCTCTGTGTCTTGTGGGACAGATAGAGAGAATATTTTCAGGAACAAGAAATAATGAACTTATTGAAAATAGACATCTTTTCCATTTATACCATATTGAAAGGAGAACAACAGAACACCCAATACATTACAGCTTATTGATAGGACATTCTGTAGGAGACTGAGCCTGATGAAACATTGGTTTTGCTGTATCACTGCCATATTGTATTATCTGTCCCACCTTAAGAATGAATCTGAATGAATGTGTGCATTCCTTTCTCTAATCTGCTTCTTACTTACATTGTAAAAGCAGCTCTTTTCTAAACAATCTAGACAAGGATGTTTAAGAAACTGAAAGCGTTGTGTTAGCCAATAGCCCCTGTTGGAGCTATTCCACTTGCAGAAGCAGAAATGTAAACCTACAAATGTTAACCAAATGACAATATGCCAGAAGGTCTTAAAAAAATGTCACGCAGACCACAGGGCAGCAGCTGGATTTCTGACAAGCAGCATACTCCATTCTGGAAACACACCAATTAAAGGAGTAAATGAATGTGAAGAAGGAGGAAGGAAAGAAAGAAAAGCATGTTCCAGTCTTGGCTAATCTTCAACTTGGAGCAACCCATAAAATTTTTAGAGACAAAGCAGAAAAAGCAGAAACTGGTAGCAATGATTGCTTAGAATATAAGTCCCATTAGATTAAATCTGAGTAAATTTTGCTCTATTTTTCCTGAAGATCTTTTCCAGAAATGAATGCCCTTTGTATTTGAGAGTTGAGAAGACATAATTAATGTATTTATTCAGTCAGCAATCACATACCAGCTGCAGGACATATGATGCTTGAGTGAGATTCGAAGTTGCATAGGATGTGTGGGCCATGAGGAGGATTGGGGAGGATTGGGGAGGGAATGAAGTATACTGAGGTACACAGGAGAGGCAAATGTCGATGTTAAAAGAACAATATTCTCTGTGTATGGGAAAAATTGCTCTTAAAAAAAAAATCATGGTTCATTTTCACTTTCAGGACAGGAATAGTATCCATAGTACAGGTTCTTATTTGTTGAGGAAAACAATCTGTGAGATTTGGGAGGGCCCAGAAATGCCTGGAGGAGAGGAGAACTGGAGAGAGCAGAACTGCTCTGCCAAAGAAAGCAAGAAGGGAGAAGAATTTGGAGTTTGGGGGCATCTGGGCGAATAGGCCTGGGCAGTTTGGAGAGAGTAGAGCAGTGAAGAGAAGAAATGAAAAGATGGGAAGGCTAGGTCCAAGGAAGAACCTTGGGCAAAGGAAGTCTTCGTGAGCTGGAGAACAGGAGAATCAGTGAGAAGGAAAACATGAGTCATTCCCTAAGGGTATACAAAACACTGGGAGGGCACAAATTTCTACAATCTGTGGGACAGTGGTTTGAGTAATTTGTATTTGGATATTACAGAGTAACTCCAGTAGAATGGGGGGACTCAGTGTGATAGTTGAATTACATTTATTTTGCTAAGTTGACATCATCTTTTATTTGTGAGTTTTTTTTTTTTTTTAAAGATTTTATTTATTTATTTATTTATTTGAGAGAGAGCAAGCATGAGCAGGGGAGGAGCAGAGGGAGAGGGAGAAGCAGACTCCCTGCTGAGCAGGGAGCCCAATGTGAGGCTCAATCCCAGGACTCCGGGATCATGGCCTGACTGAAAGGCAGACACTTAACTGACTAAACCACCCTGGGGCCCCTTTTATTTGTGAGTTTTGCCTGGTTTTACTAACTGGCAAACAATACTTTGTTCTTAAGGTTCTGCGGCTTATTGGCTCCGTTTTTAGATATTTTATTTTATTTTTAAAGATTTTGTTTATTTATTTAACAGAGAGAGAGCGAGATAGGGAACACAGGCAGGAGGAGTGGGGGAGGGAGAAGCAGGCTTCCTGGCGAGCAGGGAGCCCAAGGCAGGGCTCGATCCCAGGACCCTGAGATTATGACCTGTGCTAAAGGTAGGCGCTTAACAACTGAGCCACCCAGGCGTCCCCTAACAGGTGTCTGAAACTTTGTTTTGACTTTTCTCTGTATTTGACTTTATAGAGTTTTCCATCCATATGCAAAAATAATAAACAATATAAATATAAAAATATAAACAAGTAAAAAATATAAACAAGCCAGCATAAATATTTGACCCTTGAAAGATGGTGTTTAACTGAGTGATGTTAGTACAAGGAAAGATTAATTATATTTGCATTTCCACAGCATACTACCAAAGATTGGTTGGCATAAAAGCAAAGCAGACAAGGGAGACAAACCATAAGAGACTCTTAATCTCCGTAAACAAACTGAGGGCTGCTGGAGGGGTGATGGATGGGAGGTATAGGGTGGCTGGGTGATGGACACTGGGAGGGTGTGTGCTATGGTGAGTGTTGTGAAGTGTGTAAGCCTGATGAATCACAGACCTGTACCCCTGAAAAAAAAAAACATTATATGTTAAAAAAAAAAAAAGCAAAGAAGACAAGACAAAATTATTAAGGATCATCAAATAATGGTGAAATTTAGGTCAAATGAAGGGTTGTTTTTTTTTTTTTAATCTTAAATCTGGATTTTTACCCAGTTTTTAAGGCAATAAAGTTGGCCTACCTGTTATTGCATTCTTTGACCAAATGTTTGTACCTATTGGGTTTAAAAGGCTAAATATTGAAGGGCCATCCACCAATGCAATTGTTTTGTCTTTGCCTCTGTCAACAGAACCTCCTGAATCCTTCCAGTCTCACAGAGGATGGAGGAAATTTTCACAGGGAATCTTGACCTGGTAAGATGTAATCTCCTTTGTTCCCTGTTGTGGCTGCAGCACAGAAGAATGGCTGGCACTTAGCAGCATTCAAAACATATTTGTTGCATAAATGAATGAATGAATAAATCTCTTTACTCATCATAATCATTCAGATGTTAAAAGCTTCTCCAGATGCCTAAGTAGGAATAAATGCATAACTAACACTATCTGGCAAAAATAGGGAAAGTCTGAATTATGCTAGCATCAGCCTGACAAATGCAATGAACTACTGTGTTATTGTTTGTTTGCTCATGTTTAAATTTTCCCCACAAAAATATAATTTTTGTTTTACAACTATGTGGTCAATTAGGGGTGTGGCTGAATCTGGGGACTGGCTTACTCAACATCTGTTCCAGTCTTATTATATTGTGTGTCTTCTGGGAATGCTGAAAACTGAGAAACTTAAAACTACATTTTCGAGACTCTTTTGCTGCTAGGGTTTTGAATGAGAACAGGGCTCCTTCAATCAAATGTGTTCACCTGGGATCTGAAAAAGGAACTGAGTTAAGAAGGGAAAAAAAGGGAACGTTTGAGGTGTCTATCTTGCTGGTCCTGATGTTTAAAGGGAAGCAGTTTGGTCTAGACCTGGAAGCAGAGGTGATGGCTCCTTCATTTGGCAGGTAGCTTCCTGATGGGAAAGTGGCATGATTCTAGAGCTTGTAGCTACTAGGTGAGTCCTGGCTTCAGCGGGTGGTCTCCTGTTCTTGCCAGGAGCAGCAGCCGCTCCCATAGCTCAGTTCTGCAGTGTGGCTTAGAAACTGTGCCTGGAAGATCAGCCTAGAGTCTGTTTCTTCAGTCCGTATAACAATATTGTAAGCCATTCGATACCTTGCAATAAACCCTTTCTTCTCCAAGGTTGTTATTTATTTATTTAGTTAGTTAGTCCCCTCTCTGTCACTGAACTTTAACCGAAGAGTAAGGGGCTGAGAATTACTATACAACTGACAAAAAAATTTTTTTTTTAAAGATTTGATTTGTTCATTTGACAGAGAGAGATCACAAGCAGGTTGAGAGGCAGGCAGAGAGAGTGGGGGAAGCAAGCTCCCTGCTGAGCAGAGAGCCAGATGTGGGGCTCGATCCCAGGACCAGATCACGACCCGAGCCGAAAGCAGAGGCTTTAACCCACTGAGCCACCCAGGCATCCCGACAAAATTATTAAAAAAAAAATTTTTTTTTTTTTTTTTTTGGGATGCCTGGGTGGCTCAGTTGGTTAAGCGGCTGCCTTCGGCTCGGGTCATGATCCCAGCGTCCTGGGATTGAGTCCCACATCGGGCTCCTTGCTCGGCAGGGAGCCTGCTTCTCCCTCTGCCTCTGCCTGCCTGTCTGTCTGCCTGTGCTCACTCGCTCTCTCTCCCTCTTTCCCTGACAAATAAATAAATAAAATCTTAAAAACAAACAAACAAACAAACAGCTTTTTTTTTTTTTTTTTTTTTTTTTTTTTTCATTAGAGACAGAACACATGTGAGCAGGGTGGGAGCTAGAAGCCAACACAGTGCTCAGTTTCACGACCTGAGATAGTGACCTGAGTCAAAACCAAGAGTGGGATACTTAACCAACTGAGCCACCCAGGCATCTCCACCCAATTATTTATTACTATGTAGATCATTAGAGTATAGAGGTATTTCAGTATTTATGAAATTTCACATACTCTATCGTCAGGGAGATCCAATTTGAAACAAAATTATGTCTCCTGAAATAATCTGTATTTTGATTTAAAAAAAAAAAAAGCAAACCCTACCAAACTTGAATTCTATTGAAGTACTCCTTTGTTGTTTGCTAATGGTATTAGGACTGCTGTTTGCATGTAACAGAATTATTTTGGTTTTAAGCAAAAGAAAAATGAATTTATATAAGGGTATGGGTCCTTTCATAGAGCCCAAGGGCAAGGATGCGCCTGGAGCTCAGAAAGGGCCTAGAGCCAAAGACTGCAGTGCTACAGAGAACCCGAGAAACCCTCTCACCAGCTCTCACCATTGTTTCTCTCTGAATATCTGCTTCATTCCTTTTCAGTACTAACTTTCTGTGCATCCCAATCAACAGGGTTAATCAAGGGGTTCCATCTCCACTTACATACCTTCTCTTTCAGAGGACAGAATCTCCTAGACTCGATTCCAGAATCTTGAGGAAAGACTATGAGCAGCCCACTTCAGTCAGGTGCGCAGTTCAGCTAAGTTGCACAGCACTAGAGGTTGCCAGTCACCTTGTCTTCTATGCAAAAGGCATCTGCAGAGTGCATTTTCTAGACTAGGGTGTGAATGGTGCCTCTTTGAGTTGTGCCACTACCTACCTTGAACCAATCAGCTAGAGTCTGGAGTCAGAGAGTCCTGCTGTGTGAACCTGGCAGTGGGTGCTCTGCTCCTGAAATCATGTAGATTGTGGGGAGGGGGAAGGTGGTCTGTAGGAAGGGCAAGTTATCATGTATGGGGGAATTATTGGGAGCTCAGGAGACAAGCTCACCGAGGTTCATTATAAGAATGATACACTGATTTGGGGCACCTGGGTGGCTCAGTGGGTTAAGCTTCTGCCTTTGGCTCAGGTCATGATCTCAGGGTCCTGGGATCAAGCCCTGCATCGGGCTCTCTGCTCAGTGGGGAGCCCGCTTCCCCTCTCTCTCTGCCTGCCTCTCTGCCTACTTGGTGATTTCTCTCTCTGTCAAATAAATAAAATCTTTAAAAAAAAAAAAAGAATGATACACGGATTTTAACTATATTAGATCAGCAATAGCAAACTACAGCCCATAGGCCAAATCCAGTCTGCCCCTGGCTTTGTAAAAACAGTTTTATTGGAACACAACCAGACTCATTTTTTCCATGTTGTCTATGGCTGCGCTTGTGCTACACTGGTAAAGTGTAGGGGCAGCTGAGAACATACATTTCACAAAGCTACCATATTTACCACCTGGCCCTTTATAGAAAAAGTCTGTTGACCTCTGTGTTGACCTCTGTGTTAGACCCTTGCTGCTCAAATGAAGCCAGACATCTCAGCTGGGAGCTTTTCTGACCTCCACTTAGAACTATTGAGTCAAAGCCTGCTTTGTTTTCTCCCCCATCGAAGCATTCATTTGCATGTATATATTACATCCCTAGGTAAAGAACCCCAGGATTTTCCCTCCTGTGTGTTTTCATCTTGCATTTTTATGGTCCATGATACCAACTATCAGTATAATGAAACCAAGACGAGGGGATGGGAGCAGTATATTTTGCCATTTTTCTAGATCTCTGAGCCGTATATCGTATTCTAGATCACTGCACATTTGTTTAACCTCATGAAGTCCACAACAACTTTCCCAGTTCTGTGATCATCAATGAATTCAAATTCACCAAACGTAACCACGCTTTAGCATTACAGCTAGACATCGGACAATGACTTTGGAGCATGCCCTAATAAGAACCTCGTGTTTGCCTCTCTTCAGCATTGTTGATATTCTTGAAAGCATCAGTCAGGACATTGATATGCACCATTATGACAGCATGGAAAGATGGCATAGACAGAGTCTGCTTTTTAACAAGATCTCAGGGTGATTTGGAGGCACATTAAGGTTTGAGAAGCACTATATTAAACTCCTTGATGGGCACAATCAATACTATTGAAACTTTTGTTTCACACAAGCCTCTTTTAGCCCATGGGACATGATGCAATCCCCCATGTACATTAGACTAGTGTGCTACTATCTCTGGATTTGATGTAGCGATTTTTTTTTTTTTTAGGCTGTGTCAGAGAAGAGTATCTTACTATCAGCCAGAATCAGCCTGGACAAAGGGATAACCAGGTACCACTTATTAAGTGCCTACTCACTCACTCAGTTCTGACAAATATTTATTGAGGACATACTCTGCGCCAGCCATTGGACTACAAATGGGGAAAAAATTGGCACAGTCTCAGCCCTCATAGTGTTGTGAAGCCTTCATACATCATCTCATTTAATTCCTTCTATAGCCTATAGTGCAGGTACTTTAGTTTTCATGAGAAAACTGAGGTGTGGGGAAACTAACCAACTTGCTCCAAGTCATGCGGCTGCTGAGTGGCAGAACTGAAAATTGAACCCATGTCTATCTGATACCATGGTTTATGCTTTTGTCTATGTAGCATTGCTAAACACGATTCTAGGAAATTATAATCTAAATTAGATCTATAGCCAGAGAGCCAGTGTTTTGTAGATAAGAAACAGTATTCTTATCTCCTACTTCGCAGATACAGCCAAGATGATGCCACAAGATTAGGGCCGGCTAGAAACGAGAGGAGCTGAGCTCTTCTCCCGAGACCTTCTCTCCAGAAGTGACAGACCTGCCAGCTTTGTATGTGAGAAAGACAGATGACTCTGGTTCAGTCTCTCCTTCCAGACATTTGAAGTGAGAAATTTACCTGAGGTTCTAGGGTAGGATACAAACAAGCACTGCTTGGAGGAGAATAAGAACCAGGGTTAATGCTGCTTCCTCCATGGTACTCTCAGAATGTATCCCATTTACTGGGATCAACTTACCTTTCTGAATTTCCCTTCTACCTGTTTTATACATCTCCTCAACGGACCCTGCCTTCCCTCCTTGCCTTGCTCCTCAATCATTCCATCGTACCCTCTTAAACTTCCATTCTATGACCTACAAATATACTTCCCCCACATATCTCTATCTTCAACTGGAAGAGACAGATGAAGCAGGGAGAGGTGTGAGAATGTGTGGTGACCAGGACACAAGTGCATGATGAAGAGAGAAATATGCAGGTGAAAATGGAGTGAAAATGGCTAAATCTGTAATGTGAGCATCACTGGATAAAAAATTTTATTTTTTTTATTTTTTCAAGATAATTTATTTAGTAGAGAGTGAGAGAGAGAGCACACAAGCAAGGAGAAGGGCAGAGGGAGAGGAAGAAACAGACTCCCTGCTGAGCAAGGAGCCTGATGCCTCGATGCAGAGATCAATCCCAGGACCCCGGATTCATGCCCTGAGCAGAAGGCAGATGCTTAACTGACAGAGCCACCCTGACACTCCCTGGGTAAAAAAAAAATTTTTTTTTAAAGATTTTATTTATTTATTTGACAGAGAGAGATTACATGTAGGCAGAGAGACAGGCAGAGAGAGAGAGGAGGAAGCAGGCTCCCTGCTGAGCAGAGAGCCCGATGTGGGACTCAATCCCAGGACTCTGGGATCATGACCTGAGCCGAAGGCAGTGGCTTAACCCACTGAGCCACCCAGGCACCCCCCTGGGTAAAAAAATTTTAAAGCTAGATCAATTCTCATGAATGTAACATTACAAAATGGGCATCAATTTCCCTTTGCCAGCTGCAGTGACATATAATTAGATATTTCAATCCTATGCCTAAAGCATTACTGTTCAGAAAACATAAGGCAGGTAATGGAAAAGTTGCAAAATCCAGCGGCTAGAATCAGAAGTGCTCTTGTTTCAAGAACTGGATCTAAAGGAGACGAAGAGTCGAGCACGGGCGAAAGGAGAGGCGAGGCACAAAAGGGAGGAGAGGAGGGTAGAGATGATGTAAGACTAAGTAGAAGAAAGTCTGGCAATTAGGAGAGAAAGGAAGTCATTTGACATTGGAAAGTGCCTGGCATGGAAGATGAGAACCTGGCAAGGGATGGACAGGTGACGAATCAATTACAACAAATCTTGCCTGCCATTATCTGGGCTTTGGAAATAAGTTGATGAGGCTTGGATTTAATAAATATTAAAATTCTAAAAACACTTAACTGCTGAGGGAGGCTATGTAGCAATCACCATATGAATAGATTTCTAAGGCTAGACTAGACACCCATCTATTATGGATGGTTTGAGACTAACACATCCATCCTGCTACCACAGAGAGAATTTAATGACCCCGCAGGCCTTCCTTCCAAACTCCTAAAGCGCTGGGGTGGGTGGAGGGAGGTAGGTTAAATGGTGCTAACGTTCATTCTGCCGTTTTATCACAGATTCCCTGCCATTAATTCAGATAGAATTGACGAGCATTTTCTCTAAACAAAGAAAAGATTTAGTTGTTGATCTTTTCATGAACATCGCTGTCCAATCTTTATACACCTTTTTATACAGTTATTGCCCTACTTTTATAGACTCCTAAACACAGTGACGTTCTACTAGGTAAGTTTATTTGGAATTTACAATAACTTGAACAGGGGCTGGGTTAAGATTGAACTTTGCCTAACAATCTCTCCATCATAGATTAAAATTCATATTTTTAAAAAAAATTTGGGATTGAGAATGACAAATTTCCTTGAAGACCTTATTTGTTTATTTATTTACTTATTTATTTAAAATATTTTATTTGTTTATTTGACGGTGAGAGACACAGCAAGGGAGGGAACACAAGCAGGGGGAGTGGGAGAGGGAGAAGCAGCTTCCCGAGGAGCAGGGAGCCTGTTGTGGGGCTGGATCCCAGAACCCTGGGACCATGACCTGTCCAGAAGGCAGATGCTTAACAACTGAGCCACGCAGTCCCTATTTATTTATTTTTAAAAAGATTTTTATTTATTCATTTGTCAGAGAAAGAGAGCACAAACAGGGAGGCAGCAGGCAGAGCAGGCAGAGGGAGAAGCAGGCTCCCTGCTGAGCCAGGAGCCAGATGTGGGACTCCATCCTAGGACCCTGGACTCAATCCCAGGACTCTGGGATCATGACCTGAGCTGAAGGCAGACTCTTAACTGACTGAGCCACCCAGTGTCCCTCTTTAAAGACTTTAAAGCAGTGTCTTGTGACAGGAAATTAAAGTGATGATTACTCTCTGCAAAAGCATTTTTAGGAGAGATTGTTCCCAAGTTTATCTCCCCACTAGACTATGAACTTCATAAGGGCAGGGGTTTTTTTGGCTTGTTTACTATGTGTTCCCACCATTTAGCCCAAGCTGGCACAGAAAGGATATACAATGAATTTTCTTACAAAATCAGTCAATGGAAAACTTGGGATTTGGAAGCCCTGTCTTGGGACATGATGAGAACTATCTTATATTAGAAAGTTTTACTAAAGTTTTTATCTAGGTTCTGTCAATTACTGATAAATGTGTGATCTAGGACAAGTCACTCAAAGTTGGAGCCTCAGTTTTCTCATTGTAAAGTAAGGATAGTGATAGTACCTATCACTATCCTTACAATAACTAGAGTTATTGTAAGGATTCAGTGAGATAATGTACTGTCCTATTAGATCCCAAGTCTTCTATAAAGCAGGGCTCTCTATTATTTATAATAGCCAAGGAATGCTAGGAACCCAAGTGTCTAGCCTTAGATGAATGGATAAAGAAGATATATATATATGGAATATATATGGCATATATATGGAATATATGAATATATATATGGAATATTAGAATATTACTCAGGCACTCAGCCATGAAAAAGAATGAGATCTATTGTTCCATGTGGAACAATATGGGTGGACCTAGAGGGTATAATGCTAGGCAGAATAAATTAGTCAGAGAAAGACAAATTCCAGTGATTTCACTCATAAGTGGAATTTAAGAAACAAAACAAATGAGCACACAAAAAAGAGATATACAAAAAGACTCTTAAAATACAGAGAACAGGGGTGCCTGGGTGGCTCAGTGGGTTAAAGCTCCTGCCTTCGGGTCATGATCCCAGGGTCCTGGCATCGAGCCCCCCATCGGGCTCTCTGCTCAGCAGGGAGGCTGCTTCCCCTCTCTCTCTCTCTGCCTGCCTCTCTGCCTACTTGTGATCTCTCTCTGTCAAATAAATAAATAAAATCTTAAAAAAATACAGAGAACAAACTGGTCATTGCCAAAAGGGAGGTGGGTGAGGGGGTGGATGAAATAGATAAAGGGGATTAAGAGTACACTGACTGAGATGGGTACTGAGTAATGTACAGAGTTGAATCATACTGTACACCTGAAACTAATATAACACTGTATGCTAATTATACTTTAAAAAACCAACCTCAGTGCTATTTACATTTGGGGTAGGGTAGTTCTTTGCTGTGGGGGTATTGTGTACTGTATATTATAGGATGTTTAGCAGCATCACTAGCTTATACCCTCTAGATGCCAGTAGTACATTGCTACACTCAGTATATAACAACCAAAAATGTCTCCAGATATTGCCAAATGTCCCCTTAGAGGTAAAAATCACCCCTGGTTGAGAACCAGTGCTATAAAATTATAGTAGTTAATGTGTTATAGGTACAAAGATAGACAAATAGATCTAATGGAACAGCAGAAAGAGACCAAAAATGGACTTCTTCCAATATGGAATGTGATAAATGATGAAGATGAAATTGCATGTCAAGGAATAAGCAGTTTATTAAATGGTGCTGGAACATTTGATTAAAACATTACAATCTTATACTATTCCTAAAAACCTTTATTTTTTTTTAAAAGATTTTATTTACTTATTTGAGAGAGTGAGAGAGAGACAGAGAATGACGGGGGGAGGGTCAGAGAGAGAAGCAGAATCCCTGCTGAGCAGGGAGACAGATTTGGGGCTCCATCCCAGGACACCAGGATCTTGACCTGAGCCAAAGGCAGATGCTTAACTGACTAAGCTG
Source organism: Mustela putorius furo (assembly GCF_011764305.1). Classification (NCBI taxonomy): domain Eukaryota; kingdom Metazoa; phylum Chordata; class Mammalia; order Carnivora; family Mustelidae; genus Mustela; species Mustela putorius. The sequence continues at coordinate 35,182,261 of NW_025422005.1, read as the reverse complement.
GCCAGGAGCCCCCATAAAAACTTTTAGGAGAAAATATGGCTGAATATCCTCATCATTTCAGGGTATAAAGGATTTCTTAATTTTATTTTATATATTTTTAAAAAAGATTTATTTATTTGAGAGAAGGAGCAAGCAGGGGGAGGGGCAGAAGGATCTCACGACTCTGTAATCATGACCAGAGCTGAAACCAAGAGTTGGACGTTTAACTGACTGAGCCACCCATGTGCCCCAAGTATGAAGGATTTCTTTCTTTCTTTCTTTTTTTTTTTTTTAAAGATTGTATTTATTTATTTGACAGACAGATCACAAGTAGGCAGAGAGGCAGGCAGAGAGAGAGAGAGAGAGAGAGGAGGAAGCAGGCTCCCTGCTGAGGAGAGAGCCCGATGCGGGGCTCGATCCCAGGACCCTGGGATCATGACCTGAGCTGAAGGCAGAGGCTTTCACCCACTGCGACCCAGGTGCCTCTGAAGGATTTCTTAAACAAGACACAAGAAGAAAAGCACAAAACACGAAGAAAAAAGTTTATCTCATTTTGTGTTAAAAATCATGTACATCAATGACTTCATAAAGTGAAAAACTAAGTGGCAATTTGGAGGAAATTACTTGTGACTCAAATATCCAACAAAAGATATACATTTAGATAATGAAGAATTACCAATCAACACCTAAATGCTGACTGTGTTAGTTTCCTAGAACAGATTGCCATAAACCGAATAGCTTAAAAAACAGAAATTTAGTTTCTCACAGTCCTGGAGGCTAGAAGTTCAAAATCAAGGTGTCAGCAAGACTAATTCCTTTTAATGTCTCTAAGGGAGAATCCTTCCATGCCGCTCTCCTACCTTCTGGTGGTGGCCATCAATCCTTGGCATTTCTTGGCTTGTAGTTGCATCACTCCAATCTCTGCCTCTGTCTTCACCTGGTCTTATTCCCTGCGTCTCTGTCTGTATCTTAACATGAGCTTCTTAGGACACCAGTCATAATATTTGGGGCCCATCCTAATCTAGTATGATGTCATCTTAAATTGATTACATTCTGCAGTCTGTACTTCCAAGTAAGGTCTCATTTTGAGGTCCTGGTGGGACAATAGTCAACCTCCTACAGTCTGCCATCTGAACCCTCAAATTCACATCCGTTCCATATGCAAAAAAAATTTATCCCATCTTAACATCCCCCAAAGTCTTAACGTATTCTTGTATCAACACTAAACCTCAAATTTCATAATATAAATAATCTAAATCAGATTTTAGTGAGACTCTGGGTATGGTCTACTCTGGAACAGAATTCCTCTCCATCTATGGACCTGTGTACTTAGAAAATAAGTTGTCTGATTCCAAAATACAATGGTGAGCCAGACATAGGATAGATATTCCCATTCTGAAAGGGAGAAAATAGAAGGAATAAGAGAAACTAGTTGTCTCAAGCAAGTTCAAAACCTAGCAAGGAAATTCCATTTGGTTTCAAGACCTGAGAATCATTGTTTGTGGCTTGACCTTCCCTCTGGGCTGCAGGAGGCCTTTTTAGCCTGTGCCTCTGGGTCCATCTCTTTGTCCTCTGCCTCTGTGTCTACAGGACTGCACTTGGAGTCATTCTTCCTTTTACTTAAAGCATAGCACATATTTGCAGTTAAGTACAGCACATTTCCTGCTGGTGAAATCTTTGATGTCTGACAGCCTTTCTTCATTTAGTTCTGTCTCTGGCCCCTTCAGTCCAAACTGACAGCATTTCTGCTGATATACTATTCTCAAAAAACTGTGTTGATCTTCCATATATGTCAACGGGATCCACACCGTTACATAAGAGGGTTCTCCAAAGATTCTTCTCAGAGAATTCATTTCTATTCCTGGATTCTGCTGAGATGGTTGATTATATTCATAAGTCACAAATTTAATCTCCTCAGCAAAAGTTTATCCAGCTACACTCTTGGTTCTGTTTCCAGGACACACTATCTGGATAGGCTGAGAAATCTCCAAATCATCAAGTGCTTGTTCCTTTTTGTTTAATATTGCCTTCCTCAATTTATCTGTTTCCTCTCACATTTTACTATATAAGCAATAAGGAGAGCTCTGGCCACACCTTCCATACTTTTTTGGAGATTGTTTGAATTAATATCTAAGTTCATTGCTTACAATTTCTACTTTCCACCCAACAGTAAAACATAATCTAGCCAAGTTATTTGCCATCTTATAACAAGGCTTGCTTTTCTTCCAGTGTCCAGTAACAGGTTCCTCATTTCCTCTGAGATCTCACCAGAAGCACCTTAGTCTCTAGATTTCCAAAACAGTCTCTTCAAGGCAATTTACCTTTTTTACCATGTGCCTCAAAATTCTTCTAGCCTCTACCCATTACCCAATTCCAAAACTACTTCTGCAATCTTAGGTATTTGCTATAGCAGCGCTCTGCTTCCTAATACCAAAATCTGTATCAATCTGTATTAGTTAAGGTTCTCCAGAAGTATAGAACCAATATGGGAGATAGGGGAGAGGGGAGAGAGAGAAGCAGGCTGGAAACATAGGCAGGAGTTGATGCTGCAGTTTTGCATTCTTGAGACAGAATTTCTTCTCTGGGAAGCCTCAGATTTTGCTCTTAAAGACTTTCAGCTGATTAGATGATACTCACTACATTAATGGGGGTAATTGACTTAAAAAAACTGATAGTTAGTGTCAACCACATCTACAAAATATCTTCAGAACAATACCTAGATTAGTGTTTGATTAAAAATGTAGTACAGTACTCAAGTTGACATATAAAACTAGTCATTACAGCAACCACAGAATAATGGACAAATAATAACAATAGCTAATTCATAAAAGAAGAAACCCAAATAGTGAATAGCACAGTAAAGTTTTACAATCACTTAGAAATTTAGATATCTGGGGCTCCTGGGCAGCTCAGTCAGTTAAGCAACTGCCTTTGGCTCAGGTCATGATCCCAGGGTTCTGGGATTGAGCCCCACATTGGGCTCCCTGTTCAGAGGAGAGCCTGATTCTCTTCCACTCCCCCACCACTTGTGGTCCCCCCCATTCCATCAAATAAATAAATAAAATCTTAAAAAAAAAAGAAATTTAGATTTCTGTATAAGTAGGTGATGGATCAGAAAACAGGAACCATTTTATGTTTTCTAGTTATGAAAGGTTTAATATATGAATTAGGGCCTTATACAACCATTGGAAGAGCAGGAGAGTAAAGGTTGGAGAAACCACCATCAAAGATCAGGTCCTACCAAGAAATTAGTAGTTCTTAAGGGCTTGGTGAGAAGGTGCCATAATTCTCAAGAACCTGAGAGCCAATTGTCCTAGTCTGCAGAAGTGAAGCAGAAACAGGTAGCATTCAAGAGCTTTCTGGGAAGCTACTATGCTTTCATGCCTTCCCACATATCTGGCTGTAACTGACTTCAGAGAAGAATGGTATCTTCTTTGCTACTCTCCATTTCATCTTGGAGAATATATCTTTACATGCCTCAGATTACTAGACCCCTGGAAAATTCATCAATGCAACAGTTTCCTTAATTTTTATAATGTTTATTTTCTGCCCTCTGGCATGCATGTGTCTTACAAGGGCTTCTAAGGTAATTGCAAAACAATTTCCTGTTCATTAGGTATAGTCAGCAAGATGTTATCAAGGTAGTGAAACAACTACGTATGGAAGTTGGTTATATAATACAGAAAGATGATATGTTCAAAGTCTTTATACAGTCTAGATTATGACGGAATTGGAGAGTTGACACAGACTTGAGACAAGATAATGAAGGTGTATTGTTTCTGCCAAGTAAAAGTGCCCTGCTCTGGTTATCTTTGCCCATGTGCACCCCCCAACCCCCATGCACACCAGAACAAAAGAGATGCCTGCCTTATCTCTTAACAGTGAAGAGCTCCATTTGGCCTCTAGCACTCTTATCACACATTGAATTCAGGAAGTGCATTGCAATGACAGCATTTCCCACTGTCTTGCAGAGAATGGCAATACCGTGCCTTTCAGGGATGCTAGTGCTTCCTTCTCAGTGCATTTTTCAGTCTGGTGAAAGGAGTGTATTTTTTTTTAAAGATTTTATTTATTTATTTGAGAGAGAGACAGGGAGAGAGAGCATGGGAGGGTGGTAGAAGGTCAGAGGGAGAAGCAGACTCCCCATGGAGCAGGGAGCCCAATGCAGGACCTGATCTTAGGACTCTGAGACCATGACTTGAGCGGAAGGCAGATGCCCAACCAACTGACCCACCCAGGCACCCAAAGGAGTGTATTTTTAAGACTGCTGTAACTGATCATTTTGCCATCTTCAAACCAGAAGTCCTATCCCTTGCCCTTTTCAAACCACTTAATCTGGCTTTCATTGCTATCATTCCAGTGCTCTTATTAGGATTACTAATAATCTCATGTTGCTAAATCCAAGGGACACTATAACCTTTAGCAGCGATAGCAGCGCTATAACCTTTAACAACTTCTTTTCTTGTCTTTAATATTGCCATTCTTTTTTGGAGTTCCCCGTACATCTCTGCTTCTCTGTCTTAAGCTTGGCTCTTCCGCCACCATTCATTCTTTAATGTTAGGGTGCTCTAGGACTATTTCCTCAGCTCTTTTCTTTTCTTGTCACATAAACTATTTTCCTTGGGTCGTCTAATGCATCTCAGATTTTTTTTTCAAGTTTTATTCATTCGAGAGAGAGCGCACGCACAAGCAGGAAGAATGGCAGGCAGAGAGAGAGAAAGAAGCAGGCTTCCTGCCAAGCAAGGAGCCTGATGTGGGACTTGATCTCAGGACCTGGGATCATGACCTGAGCCAAAGGCAGCTGTTCAACCGACTGAGCCACCCAGGCGTCCCCACATCTCAGGTCTTTACTTGGGTTGTACCCTCCTCCTAGAATACTCTTCATCCCCTTGCTGTCTAATTAATTTTTGCTAGTCTTTAGATGTCGACTTAAATGTCACCTCCTGACTCTAAGACTTCCTTGATGCCTTGTACAAGGTTAGGAACCCTTTTGAATACTCAGAATTTTCTCTTTACAATAACTACATTTCTAATGACTTATTCATGTCTTATTTCCCATTAAATTGTAAGCACCTTGAGAGCAGGAGCAGTGTTAATACCTAACACAATGCCTGACATGTAGGTGGTGCTCAATAAATATTTATAGATTGTTCATAGATGTATATGTAGCAGTAAGGGTCAAGTTGGATTTCTTTTTCTTTTTTTTTTTTTAAAGATTTTATTTATTTATTTGACAGAGAGAGATCACAAGTAGGCAGAGAGAGAGGAAGGAAAGCAGTCTCCCCGCTTAGAAGAGAGCCTGATATGGGACTCGATCCCAGGATCCTGAGATCATGACCTGAGCCGAAGGCAGTGGCCAAAACCACTGAGCCACCCAGGCGCCCCGTCAAGTTGGATTTCATCTCAAATTGCTGAACAGCTGTGGTCCAACCTTATTTGTTGAATAATATATATATTACCCATAATTTATAATACCTTCTTTTTCTTATATTCTTATATACTAAGTCTATTTCTAGGCAATATCTTCAATCTCATTGCTCTATTTACATGTAAATATGCCAACATCATGCTATTTTTTAAAATAAACTTTTATAGGTTGCCTGGGTGGCTCAGTGGGTTAAATCCTCTGCCTTCAGCTCAGGTCGTGATCTCGGGGTCCTGGGATCGAGCCCCGCGTCGGGCTCTCTGCTCGGTGGGGAGCCTGCTTCCTCCTCTCTCTCTCTGCCTCTCTGCCTACTTGTGATCTCTGTCAAACAAATAAATAAAATATTAAAAAAAATAAACTTTTATTTTAGAATAATTTTAGATTTTCAGAAAAATTATAAAGAGAGTACAGAGAGCTCCGATATAACCCTCACTCAGTTTCCCCCATTGTTAACATCTTATGTTAATTACCATGGTACATTTGTCAAAACTAAGAAACAAACATTGGTACATTATAATTAGCCAAATGCAAGACTTTGTGTTTCACCCATTTTCCTATTAATGTCCTCTTTCTGTTTCAATCTAGGGGATTTAGTTGCTATGACTTTTTAAAAATTTTATTTTTTATATATATTTTTTGACTTTTTAAAAAGATTTTATTTGGGGTGCCTGGGTGGCTCAGTGGGTTAAAGCCTCTGCTTTCGGCTCAGGTCATGATCTCAGGGTCCTGAGATTGAGCCCCACATCAGGCTCCCTGCTCAGCAGGGAGCCTATTTCCCCCCCTCTCTCTGCCTGCTGCTCTGCCTGCTTGTGATCTCTCTCTCTCTCTGTCAAATAAATAGACAAAATCTTTAAAAAATATATTTAAAAAAAAGATTTTATTTATTTGACAGAGTGAGACACAGCAAGAGAGAGAACACAAGCATGGGGAGTGTGAGAGAGAGAATCAGGCTTCTGGCTGAACAGGGAACCCATGCGGGGCTTGATCCCAGGACCCTGGGATAAGGACTTGAGCCAAAGGCAGAGACTTAACTACTGAGTCACCCAGGAGACCCTATTTTTTTTTTAACTTTTTAAAAAAGATTTTTGTTTATCAGAGAGAGCGCATGAACATACACAAGCAGGGGGAACAGCAGGCAGAGGGAGAAGCAGGCTCCTTGCTCAGCAGGGAGACTGATGCGAGACTCTGTCCTAGGATCCTGGGATCCTGACCTGAGCCAAAGGCAGCTGCTTAACTGACTGAACCACCCAGGAGTCCCTAACTTCTATTAGTCTCTCTGGTCTATTGTAGTTTCTTAGTCTTTCCTTGTTTCTCATGACTTTGATAGTCTTGAGATGTACTGGCTAAATATTATGTAAAATGTCCCCAAATCTGAGTTTAATGTTTTTCTCATGATTAGACTGGGCTTATGAACTGTTGGAAAAAATATCACAGAGGTGAAATGCTCTTCTGCATATCCCATTGGGGTAAATGATAGACAATATCACTGATGATGTAAACTTTCATCACTTGGTTAAGGTCATGTTTGCCAAGTTTCTTCACTGCAAAGTTACTATTTTTTCCCTTTCCTTGCCCTACCCTTTCATAGAGAGTTAGTAAGTATAGCTGACACTTGGAAGGGAGAAGGCAGAAATTAAGTTATGCATCCTTGAGGTGGAATCTCTACATATATTATTTGGAATTCTTCCTGTTTTATAGTTTTTAAAACACTTAAAGTCTCTGTGAAGAGAGAATCATCACTCATTTTTTATTTTATATTCTTCCAGAAGATGCTCAAATTATCTTTAAATCATGTTATAATTAAAAACTTAATTTGATGATGATTAGAATTGCACTTAGAAATACATTAATTGGGAAAGGATTGACATCCAGGAATATGGTAATATCTCTGTTTAGTCAAATCTTCTTTTATATCTCTAGGAATTATTATATGCTGATAATAAGTTCTGGAAGCACATAAATAGATATGCAAGAATCTGCTTTGTAGTTAGACACTGCAATCCTGTGGCTTCAGAGTCTGTCTGAAGACCGAAATAATGTCCAGGTTGCCCCAGGGAAGAAACTTATCAGAGATAGAAACTTGAGGTTGTTACTCAATTTTGCTACATCAAAGTAAATTATACAGGGGTGCCTGGGTGGCTCAGTGGGTTAAAGCCTCTGCCTTCGGCTCAGGTCATGATCTCAGGTCCTGGGATAGAGCCCCGAGTTGGGCTCTCTGCTCAGCGGGGAGCCTGCTTCCTCCTCTCTCTGCCTGCCTTTCTGTCTACCTGTGATCTCTGTCTGTCAAATAAATAAATAAAATCTTAAAAAAAAAAAAGTAAATTATACAGAAAACACAATTATAAAACCTGAATGAGGTTTGGGGAAAAGACTGATAAAACCCATAACCCATATAGTCCTGAGGTCAGGGACAAGTTTTGATTAATCTTTTTATTCCCCACTGCTAGGACACACTGGCACACAAAAGTTCTTGTTGAATGTCTGTTGAATAAGCAAATAAATCAGTGAATAAGTATTCACTTAAAGTCTTGGCCTTGGGATGCCCGGGTGGCTGAGATGGTTTAGTACCTGCCTTTGGCTCAGGTCATGATCCCAGGGTCCTGGGATTGAGTCCTGCATCAGACTCCTTGCTCACCGGGGAGCCCGCTTCTCCCACTGCATGCTGCTCCCCTTGCCTGTGCTCTCTCTCTCTCTGACAAATAAATACATAAAATCTTTAAAAAAAAAAAGTCTTTGGGGTGCCTGGGTAGTTCAGTGTGTTAAGCCTCTGCCTTTGGCACGGGTCATGATCTCAGGGTCCTGGGATAGAGTCCTGTATCGGGCTCTCTGCAAAGCAGGGAGCTTGCTTCCCCCGCCTCCCCGCCCCCCCGGCCTGCTGCTCTGCCTACTTGTGATTTCTGTCTCTCTGTCAAATGAATAAATAAAATCTTAAAAAAAAAAAAGTCTTACTCTTAAACTCTTGACCACAAAAGATGTGGTTTTTCTTTTTTTCAGCCTTAGCGATAACTGTTTTTTTTTTTAACTTGTTTCTTTTAAAATTTCAGTATAGTTAACATTTAGTGTAATATTAGTTTCAGGTGTACAATATAGTGATTCAACATTTCTATACATTACTCAGGACTCATCATGGTAAGTGCACTCCTTAATCCCCACCAGCTATTTTACCCATCCCCCACTCACCTCCCCTCTGGTAAACATTATTTTGTTCTCTATAGTTAAGAGTCTGTTTTCTGGTTTATCTCTTTCTTTCTTTCTTTGTTCATTTGGTTTGTTTCTTAAATTCCACCTATGAGTGAAATAATATGTGTTTATCTTTCTCTGACTGACTTATTTTGGTAAGCATAATACTCTTTAGCTCCATCCATGTGGTGGCAAATGGCAAGACTTCATTCTTTTTTTATGGCTGAATAATAGTCTATTGTATATATACCACATCTTCCTTATCCATTCATCTATCCATGGATTCTTGGGTTGCTTCCATAATTTGGCTATTGTAAATAATGCTGCAATAAACACAAAGATGCATATATATTTTCAAATTGTTTTCTTTCTTTTTTCTTTTTTTAAGATTTTATCTATTTATTTGACACACAGAGAGATAAAAAGCAGGGGGAGCAGCAGACAGAGGGAGAGGGAGAAGCAGGCTCCCTAAGCAGGGAGCCTGATGCAGGGCTCAATCCCAGAACCATGGGATCATGACCTAAGCCAAAGGTAGAGTGAGCCACCCAGGCATCCCCAAAGATGTATTTTGATCATTGTATGTATCATTTTGATCATTGTATGTATCATGATCACTGATTATTGATACAACAGCTTCCATGGATGATTAATTTTACATGCTTATATTATTCGAATGATCTGTCACTAGCTTTTTCATTAATGTCAACAATATTTACATTCAAGTTGAAATGATGACAGAGTCACTAGAAATGGCATAAGTCTAACAGCATTGAAAGTATGCTTACTGGGGCTCCTGGGTGGCTCGGTGGGTTAAAGCCTCTGCCTTTGGCTCAGGACATGATACCAGGGTCCTGGGATCGAGCCCCAAGTTGGAGTTGGGCTCTCTGCTCAGCGGGGAGCCTGCTTCTCCCTCTCTCTCTGCCTGCTGCTCTGCCTGCTTGTGATCTCCATCTGTCAAATAAATAAATAAAAATATTTAAAAAAAAAGAAATATAGGGGCACCTGGGTGGCTCAGGGGGTTAAAGCCTCTGCTTTCGGCTCAGGTCATGATCACAGGGTCCTGGGATGGAGCCCCGCATCGGGCTCTCTGCTCAGTGGGGAGCCTGCTTCCTCCTCTTTCTCTCTCTGCCTGCCTCTCTGACCACTTGTCATCTCTGTCTGTCGAATAAATAAATAAAATCTTAAAATATATATATATATATAATTCTGTAGAAGATTACATTTAGAAGGCAGAATATAAAATCACATTCAGGCTGTGATTATAACGATAAAACAAATTAAGCTTGCCCATGGTAACAGGCATATATTGTTTAGTAGCATCCTTTCTCTATTTTTCCTAAGAGCACTTTTTTTTTTTTTTAAAGAATTAGGTATTTATTTGAGAGAGAGTGCAAAAGCACATGCAGGGGTGGGGTGGAGGGAGGGACAGAGGGAGAGGGAGAAAGAGTGTCAAGCAGGGTCCATGTTGAGTGCAGAGCTCTACATGGGGCTCTATCTCACATTCCTGAGATCAGGACCTGAGCAAAACCAAGAGTTGGACACCTAACCAACTGTACCACCCAGGTGCCCCTCCTCTGTTTTGTTTTTAAAGAAAGCAGTTCTTACCAGTTCTCAGCCATGTAGTGGGTCCTGATAATTCAGGTCAACTGAACTTCATCTCCCTGGCCATAGTGGTTGGTTCATGGATGAGGAGGTAACCCAATCACAGCCTACTTGCTAGGGCTTGATGAGGTGTCAGGATGTAGGATCTAGACCTTTGCAGCTATTTTGCTATACTGGGAGGTACTAGAACTCCCTTACCATGTGGGACCTGAGGATAAAGCAACACAGTGGTAAGCACAACAGAGTAGATGAAAGAAACTTGGTACTTACTTGGTGATTTAGTTTGAGCTGCTAGGTCAAGCCTCATCTGAAGCAATACTTTTAATCAATTCTTTTATCATTTAGTTATTTGCAAGTGAAATATCTAATAGATATAGAGACAGGACAGGAAATGTGGGAAATAAAAAGGGTTTTGGTTTGTTGCATTGGTGGAATTGAGAGTAATTTTTTCCTTTTTTTTGATTTCTGCTAATATTGTTTTTTTTTTTCCCCCTGCTAATATTGTTTTTATGACTCATACCTGACAAAGGTTCCTGGATGTTGGTAAAAACTCTCAGAAGACAAAAGTCTCAATAGGCATAGTATTAAATATTTACAACATAGCTATATATTTTCAAAGATTTTATTTATTTGACAGAGAGAGATATCACAAGTAGGCAGAGAGGCAGGAAGGTGGGGGGCGGAGATCCCGAGGTGGGGCTCAATACGGGTCTTGATCCCAGGACCCTGAGATCATGACCTGAGCAGAAGGCAGAGGCTTAACACACTGAGCCACCCAGGTGCCCCAATTCTCTTCTGTATTAAGCATGAATAAGTAGAGGGCTCAGTGTTGGACTACATGCCTTCAGAATGGAAGCAAGGCCACTTCACAAGTGCATTTGGTAAATACACAACTTACTGGTGGTCTAGTTTGTGGCACTTTTCAAATCTTTTTTTTTTTTTTAAGATTTTATTTATTTATTTGACAGAGAGAGAGAGATCACAAGTAGGCAGAGAGGCAGGCAGAGAGAGGGAGGTAAAGCAGGCTCCCCGCTGAGCAGAGAGCCCGATGTGGGGGGCTCAATCCCAGGACCCTGAGATCATGACCTGAGCTGAAGGCAGGGGCTTAACCCACTGAGCCACCCAGGAGCCCCTTTTCAAATCTTAACAGAAAAAAAATGGAGACTATAAAAATTAAATCTAGGTTGATTGATTTTACATAGTGTTGGTACACTAGGAGAACAGAATGAGACTGCACAATAGACATTTCATAAGGAATCGTACTTCTTCATTTTCCTCTCAGATCCCTGCATTGCTGCCAGCTCTGTGGAACACCAACCCTACCTCTTAGGAGTCAAGGCTGAGCCTCACTCTGTGGCATCCTCCTTTATAAAGTATGATGAAAGGTAGTACCTTACCTCCTTCAACTGTCAAAAAGCTGCATCTCAAAGATCCTTTGGTTTTTGATTACTCAGAGAAGAGGGGGAATACAAGACAGAAGAAAGACTCTAGGGACAGAGAGAGGAGTGATAGTGTCAAGAGCCACTTCAAGTAGAAATGCTTAAAGTGAAGGGAACTAAGAAATGACAAAAATGCGTTAAGCCTTCATAAAGACTGTTTACAGTTTGTAAAGGAAACACAAACATCTTTAAAACGTTATTGGAGGGGTGCCTGGGTGGCTCAGTGGGTTAAAGCCTCTGCCTTTGGCTCAAGTCATGATCCCAGGGTCCTGGGATCGAGCCCCACATCGGGCTCTCTGTTCAGCGGGGAGCCTGCTTCCCTCCTCTCACTCTGTCTGCCTGCCTCTCTGCCTACTTGTGATCTCTGTCTGTCAAATAAATAAATAAAATGTTTAAAAAAATAATAAAAAAAATAAAATGTTATTGGGGTATGTTTCCTAACTGAAATTTAAATAAAAGCTTGAAAAATGTTATTGCGTTTTGTTAATACTGTCCCCAAAATACAGTACAAATACATTCAACTAACAGAGTAACTATATGGGTGATGACAAGATAAGACCTTGTAATTTCAATTCCTCACTTTGTATGCGGACATTAATCAAGGTGCCTTTTGGGTGTGCTGAGGAGCAGAGCCACTCTACCCCCTCTAAGGGCTCTGTGTTCATCTCGTTTATAACCTTCATACTGGGCACTTTGAGGTTGTATCTTTGATTCAATCAGTTGATTCCATCACCAAAGCCTTTATCACTTCTCAGTGAATCACTATCTCTATTAATATTCACGTTTAAAACACTTAAATATGTAGGCTCTATATAGAGACCACAGAGCAAAAACCTGCATCTGCTTGAACTAAAACCCAATAAATAGTTTTAGTGAGTCACAGAATTTGTAGGTTCTGAAAATGTGAGGTTTCTCTTGGTTTGTTTACAGAACTTTCATGTTTTTAACAACATAAATTATGTCATTTATCTCATGCCTCCCTACTGCCCCTCCAGCACCCAGATTTTCCCTCTCAAAATAACATATAACAGCACTTTGATTTTATTTAGGTATGTGAAAAACATTTTTTGAGTGCTCCTTTTATTCAATCCCTGACTTCTAAGTCTTGAGCCTGCTGAAGGGTATGGATAGTAAACAGACAATTTCCATACAAAGTGACAGTGATAAAAACACTATGCTGTTTTAGCCCAGGAGAGGGAAAGGTTTCCAGGCCATAGGACAGGACAGAATACACGGGAATTACTCAAGAAAGGAAAGGGCGGAGGGCCTTTTGAGGAAGCAGCTGTACAGACTTGAGAATTAAGTTCACAGAACTAGGTACTTGTTGTTAATTTAGCAAGGCTGTATCATAGCTGGGGAATGGAGACGGGGTCAAGGAGTAGTGGAAAAAACATCCCTTTACTCATTGTTTTTTAAACTGGACAAGACTCATGAACGAGTCATTAAGACAATGTATTTTCTGAAAAAGGAGAGAATAGAATAGAAAATACCAGAATGCTTCATAGGTAATAAGGCTAACTATTAGCATGTCAATCTGTTGTTTTATAGTTGCGTATATAGTATATAGTGTGTGTGCACCAAGTTACAATGTAAAATGCATTTCTTAGTGCAGGACACCGTGAAAAAATTGAAAGTCACTGTTAACAGTACAGAACATATTATTTATATCTGACAAGGTAGTTTTAGGCATTCTATGCTTATTACATGGTCCTGCCTCCATTTTTTTATTTGTCATTTATTCATTCATCAAATATTTATCAAATACCTATTTTATACTCAGTGCTAGTAAATTCCCTGAGAGAAACTCACAGTCGATGGTAGACAAACAGCTACTGTTTTTTTTTTTTAATTTTTAAATTTTTTTTTTTAAAGATTTTATTTATTTGACAGAGATCACAAGTAGGCAGAGAGGCAGAGAGAGAGAGAGAGAGGAAAGCACGCTCCCCGCTGAGCAGAGAGCCCGATGCGGGGCTTGATCCCAGGACCCTGAGATCATGACCTGAGCTGAAAGCAGAGGCTTTAACCCACTGAACCACCCAGGCGCCCCAACAGCTACTGTTTATCACAATCCTTAAGGTGTGTGTTGTAAACCACCTACTTTGAAATCCTCAGGGGAAGTACTTATCAAAACACAGGTTAAGGGGCGCCTGGGTGGCTCAGTGGGTTGGGCCTCTGCCTTTGGCTCAGGTCATAGTCTTGCCGTCCTGGGATCGAGCCCCGTGTTGGGCTCTCTGCTCAGTGGTGAGCCTGCTTCCCCCTTCTTTGCCTGCCTCTGCCTACTTGTGATCTCTCTCTCTCTGTCAAATAAATAAATAAAATTAAAAACAAAAACAAAAAACCCCACACCGGTTAGGACTCTGCACCAGACCAACTGCATCAGAATCTCTGTGTAGGACCCAGGGCCTACACAGGGCCTGCAATTTTAAAGGCCTGCAATTGTAAAGGTCCTGCAATTTTATTTTATTTTATTTATTTTTATTTTTTTATTTTATTATTTTTTAAAGATTTTATTTATTTATTTGTCAGAGAGAGAGAGAGAGCAAGAGCAAGCACAGGCAGAGTGGCAGGCAGAGTCAGAGGGAGAAGCAGGCTCCCTGCGGAGCAAGGAGCCCGACGTGGGACTCGATCCCAGGACGCTGGGATCATGACCTGAGCCGAAGGCAGCTGCTTAGCCAACTGAGCCACCCAGGCGTCCCTATTTTTTTATTTTTTTAAAGATTTTATTTATTCATTTGACAGAGAGAGATCACAGTAGACAGAGAGGCAGGCAGAGAGAGAGAGAGGGAAGCAGGCTCCCCGCTGAGCAGAGAGCCCGATGCAGGACTTGATCCCAGGACCCTGAGATCGTGACCTGAGCCGAAGGCAGCGGCTTAATCCACTGAGCCACCCAGGCACCCAGGTCCTGCAATTTTAATTAGAAATCCCCCCAAAATCTTATATACATTCAGTTTGAAAAAGATGCATTTCTTGAGTGAATGATGGAACCAACATTGTGCTCAACACATTGTTCTCAGCCACATGGGTCCTTTTTCAGTTCCTTCAAGAATCCAACACCTTTGTTCCCACATATCGTTGTTCCTAGGACTGAAATACTCTCACTCTTCCCTGGTCTATTTTAATTTACCAAATAGGCCTCAGTTTAGGCGTTACTTCCTTAGGAAGTCTTCCCCAAAATCCTAGGCTTCAGAAGGGGCTATTGTTACATGCACCCTTGTGGGAGACAATGAAAATGGCTATTCCCCCTTCAAAAATAAGGGGCTATTAAGGGTCCCTTCCATGGACCTCCAGCTGTTAATGCCTTCAGTTCCACCTCAGCTTTTGAGAGGAGGTTATGCTCTTCTATAGCCTCAGCCAGTGACTAAGATTGTGGTTTAAGAGCCTGGCTATTTCTGTCTAATATGAAAGTCCTGTAATTCGCAGTCTTTGTTCTAGAGCTCCCCATTGGACTGGCAAAGAATTTGACAGATCTGTATTGCGATCTTCATGGCTCCTCTTGCCCAATCCTTATTTCTGCCTTTTCCTTTTGTAGGTCTTACTCCCAATAAGTGTTTTGCCTTTCTGACTCCATCGCAGCATCCCTTCTCAGGGGATTCAACTGCCATTCTTGTCTTGGTATTGTTGGAAGAAAGAGACTGAAGGAGAGAGGCATAAAACTAGGTTGTAGAGCTAGACAAAGCCACAATACACAGGACTTGATAGGCCATACTGAGCATTTTTCACTTTGTCATTAGGGCAGTTGGAAGTCAAAGCATATTTTTAAGCAGACTAGGGAAAAGTGGGGAAAGTGATCAAAAGTAAATGTAGGAAGACCGCTCTGGCTATTGTTAGTTAAAAAGGCTAGAGGCCTGTGGGACTGAAGACAAGAAGATCAATAGTCATGCTGTAACTGGAGTCTAAGAAGAGGGAATAGTGTCTTGGACAAGGATGAACCAGAGACAATGAAGATTTGGAAGATATTTAAAAGTAGAATTTCCAAAATTTGGTGATTTATTGGATATGGGTGGTGAGGGAAATGTAAAAGTCAAGGATCTCTGGTTTGAGTTATTGTGCGGAAAGTAGTGCCAGACACTCATACAGGGAGTCTTGTGGAAAGCAAGTATGGGAGTTCAATGTTGGACATGAAGAGTCTGAGATGCCCCTGGGATGTGAAAGCACCACAGAGAGTTAAATATATTGTTCTGGAGTATGAAGTGAAATTTAGCTGGAGAAATCCATTTGGGAGCCCTTAGCACATAGATGAGAGCGAATGAGATCACTCAGGAGAGGTACGATGTGTTGAGAGAGGTCCAAGACATTGACCTAGGAAAACTCCAGCATATGGGGTTCTGGTAGAAGATAAAAGGTTAGCAAATGAGATTTAGGCCAGGGAATATGGAGTCATAGAAACTTTGAGAAGCTTTTTGATAAGAAGGGGATATTAAATGCTACTTAGTGTCCAGGGAAGATAAGGACTGAAAACTATTCTTTTGTTTGTGATATGGAGGTCATTGGTGATCTTAGTTAAGAGCCGTTTCAAATGAAGTGGTGGAGGTGGAAGCCAGACTGGAGTGGCCAAAGAGTGAGGGAAATGGGAAGAAGGTGACAAAATTAGTGTCTTTTTTTTTTTTTTTTAAGATTTTATTTATTTATTTGGCAAAGAGAGATCACAAGTATGCAGAGAGGCAGGCAGGGGTGGGGAAAGCAGACTTACCGCTGAGCAGAGAGCCGGATGTGGGGCTCTATCCCAGGACCCTGAGATCATGACCTCAGCAGGAGGCAGAGGCCTTGAATCACTGAGCCACCCAGGCACCCCTGGTGTCATAATTCTTCTAAGAAATTTGTTTCTGAAGGGGAGGGCAATAAGGCAGAGTTAGGGAAAATGTGTAATAAAGATTTTATATTTTTTTGTTTTTAGGACAAGAGATTTTAGTGCGGTGAGTTGATGTAAAGGAGCCAGCAGAGAAGATAGAAAAGAAAATGATAATCAAAGGCAAGGTGGGACCGTGGGGGTAGAGGGCAGGACTCTAGGACTCAGGCAGAGGGACTGACACTGGAGAGAAGAAATGCCACTTCTTTCTTTGGAACAGGAGGGAAGAGAAAGATGTGGATGTGGATAATAGCAGACCTGCAGGTTTAGTGGTGGGAGGAACTCTTTGTGATTAGGAGACAGGGAAGGTGGAAGGTTAGAGAGAGTGGAGAAGGAGGTTTTAAATAGTCTTTTAGGTAGTGGGGAAAATGAGTTTTTTGACAACAGAAAATGTGGTGGGCCCAGCTAATTTTTTAAACTTTAAAAACATGTTCTTTAGGGCACCTGGGTGGCTGAGTTGGTTAAGCGACTGCCTTCAGCTCAGGTCATGAACATGGAGTCTCAAGATCGAGTTCCGCACGGGCTCTCAGCTCCATGGGGAGTCTGCTTCTCCCTCTGACCTTCTCCCCTCTCATGTTCTTTCTCACGGTCTCTCTCTCAAATAAATAAATAAAATCTTTTTAAAAATGTTATTTATTTATTTATTCTTGAGAGAGGGAGAGAGAGTAAGAGAACACATGTTTGGGAGAGCAACTGGGAGAAGGCGCAGGGAGAAAAGGAGAAAGAGAATCTTAAGCAGGATCCATGCCCAATGAAGGGCTCCATCTCACAACACTGAGATCATGACCTGAGCCCAGATCAAGAGTTGGACACTTAACTGACTGAGCCACCCAGGTGCCCCACCTGTTCTAGAACGTTTTATAAATGTAATCATACAACATGTAGTCTTTTGTGTATGGCTTCTTTTGCTTAGCAGTATAATCATGACATTTATCCATGTTGGTTTATGTATCAGGAGTTTGTTTCTTCATACTTCTTTCTTTTTTAAAAAAGATTTTATTTATTTATTTATTTGAGAGAGAAAGAGAGAAAGAGACCTGGGGGAGCAACAGAGGGAGAAGGACAAGCTTGGCCTTTGTGCTGAGTGCAGAGCCCAATGTGGGGCTCGATCCCATGATCCCGAGATCACTACCTGAGCTGAAATCAAGAGTCAGACACTTAACTGAGCCAGGCATCCCTGTTTCTTCATATTTCTGAGTAATTATAGGAATATTCTATAATTTGTTGATTCATTCAATTGTTGAAGGCTATTTAGGTTGTTTGCTGCTTGATGCTATTATAAATAAAGACTCTATGAACATTTTGTACGGTCTTTTTGTTGCTATGTATTTTTCGTTCTTTTGGTTAAACACTTAGGAGTGAAACTTCTAAATAAAGAATAGGTTTATGTTTGAAATTGCCTAGCCTTTTCCCAAATTGTTCCATTTTTTATTCCCACCAACAATGAGAATTCTGTTTGCCCCACACTTTTCAATATTAAATGATGACAGTTTTAAAATTTTTAACCATTGTACTAGGTGTTAGTGGTATTTCATGGTGGTTTAGGTTTGCATTTTCTTGGTGAGAATGGTGTTGAATACTTTTTCTTGTGCATATTGGCCTTTCATATATCTTTCTGAATGGTCTGTGTCAAAAATTTTGCCTATTTATTAACTTTAGGAATCCTTTATATATTTTGAATATAAATCCTTTGTCAAATATATGTTGTATGAATATACTCTTCCATTATGCAGCTTGCCTATGATTGACTTAATGATATTTTTTGAAGAACAGAAGTTTTATATTTTGATGAAGTCCAATTTATCACTTGTTTTCTCTTCTGATTACTTCTTTCTGTGTCATGTCTAAGAAAATTTGTCTGCTCCCATGTCTCCTATCTTTTTCTAAAAGTTTTATAGTTTTATGGGGTGCCTAGGTGGCTCACTTGTTAAGCATCTGGCTTCGGCTCAGGTCATGATCCCGGGGTCCTGGGATGGAGCCCTGTGTTGGGCTCCCTGCTCCTCCGCGGGAAGCCTGCTTATCCCTCTCCCACTCCCCCTGCTTGTATTCCCTCTCTCGCTGTGTCTCTGTCAAGTAAATAAATACAGAAAATCTTTAAAAAAATAAAAGTTTTATAGTTTTAGATTTTCCATTTAGTCTGTCATGAATAAATTTTTGTATATGGTATGAAATAGGGGTTGAGGTTTAGTTCCTTTATATGGATAATCACCTTTTTTGAGGACTATTTATTGAAGGGATTTCCTTTTCTTAATGGATTCTTTGGTACATTTGACTCATCATGTTCATGTGAGTCTATTTATGGGTTTGCTATTCACTTCCATTGATTTATATGTCTTTATGTCAGCAACACACTGTCTTAGTACTCAAGTTTTTTTTTCTTTTAAAGATTTTATTTAAATGAGAGAGAGAGAGTGAGCAAGAGAGAATAGGAGTGAGAGACAGAGGGAGAAGCAGACTCTCCGCTGAGCGGGAGCCCAACATGGGGCTCCATCCTGGGACTCCAGGATCATGACCTAAACTGAAGGCAGGTGCTTAGCTAACTAAGTCACCCTGGTGCCCCAATACTGAAGTTTTATAGCAGGTATTGAAGTCAGGTAGTATAAGTCCTCCAGCTTGTTTCCTTTCCCAGGATTGTTTGGCTCCTTCTAGGTCCTTTGCCTTTCCATAAACATTTATGAAACTGCTTGTCAGTTTCTAAAACCACCACCATCAACAACAAAAGACACCCTGTGTGAATTATTTGAACTAATTTGGGGAGAATTGTCATCTTAACAATATTAAGTCTTCTGATCCACAAATATGATGTATCCATTTATTTAAGTTTTCTTTAATTTTTCTAGTTTTTGTAGCTTCCAGTGTACAGGTTTTTCATACTTTGTTAAACTTATACTTAAATATCTGATGTTTTTTGATGTTACTGAAAAGTAAATTATTTCACATCTTATTTTTGACTTGTACATCATGCATGGCATTGATCAGACATTCTGAGTAACTATGGGACTCATACTATGGGGCTGTTCTAAGGTCCCATGGCTAAGTCCCAGTTTCAGGAAGGTGGCCTGGAGATTGGATACTCCCTAGTAATCAAGGTATTCTTTTTTTTTAGGATTTTATTTATTTATTTGAGAGAGAGAGAGAGCAGGAGCAGAGGGAAGGGCAGAGGGACAAGCAGACTCCCTGCTGAGTCTAGAGTACAAGGCAGTCTGATCCCAGGACCCCGAGATCATGACCTGAGCTGAAGGCAGATACTTAACTGACTGAGCCACCCAGGCGTCCCCCCAGTTTTTTTCTATACCTGAATTCTATAGGGGCAGCCCTGACTAGGACCGGGTTGTCCTTCTTCTTCTTCTTCTTTTTTTTTTTTAAGATTTTATTTATTTCTTTGACAGGGACAGATCAGAAGTAGGCAGAGAGGAAGGCAGAGAGAGGAGGAAGCAGGCTCCCTGCCGAGCAGAGAGCCCGATGCGGGACTCGATCCCAGGACCCTGAGATCATGACCTGAGCCTAAGGCAGAGGCTTTAACCCACTGAGCCACCCAGGCGCCCCATGGGTTGTCCTTCTTAAAGGAGGAGAAAAATAGCATGTCAGAGGAGTTCTCTTCTCTCCTATGTGATATCATTCATTGGCAAGAACCACTACTCTGTATCTTTCTGAGACCCAAGACAAGGGTAGTTACTACCCTTTGTTCTCCACCACTATTTTCAGGGAAGCCTCTGAAACAGGTCATCATAGTAAAAGAATTTATTCCAATGTTACACTGCATCCTTGGTCAAAAATGTATCCCTTTTTTCTATTTAAGTACACATGATTATATGGCCAATATACATTTCAAGGAAGCTGATTCCTTACCCCCCGCAGCCTGCCGTCTGTTGCACTCATATATCTAAAGTGTGGTTAAGCCCTGTTGAGCTTTATTCTGACTGTGTCACATTAAACTTTGGAGATGTTTTAAGTCTGTGAAGTTGAGATGGGAACCATTATGAAAAGCTAATGTGAATGTTCTGTTTACTCATGGCTTTTATATAATTTATTCATGCTCTCTTAGGCTAGCAAAATAATTCCCATGTTATTTTAGTATTTCTAATTAACCAAAGTGAACATCACTGATGAATGACAGGGTCTCTCAACTGAAGGATGCCATTATGCTGAAATCAGCACCACTCTGGCAGCAAAGGAAAGACTCTAAGCCTCTTCTTGTACCCTGATGAGTAACTTTCCAGATTCTTAATCTGCTCGTAGTTTTTGTTCCTGGGAGAAAAAAAGATAGCAATTTTTTTTCTAATATGTCTTCAACCTATATTTTAAAATGTTTACTCTCAAAAAAACTGTTTACTCTTGTAAGAACTTGTGGCCTAAAAGGCAATTGCATTTGGTGTAACTACAAAGTGATTAGCTAGCTAGATAGTTTCCATAAGGAATCCTGAGGTCATCATGGACAACACTCTACTCACCATTTGAATAATTTGTAAAAAGGGGATCTGCATGGGCATCAATGGAAGAGTTATGGTTTGAACTTAAAAAAAGATAACTAATTAATAATTTAGTTATAAATAGATGCGGAAAGCTGAATAGCATGGTTTAGGGGCCCCCAAAAGATTCACCTTCTAAAGTGTAAATCATAAAGTGTAACATTAGCCAACACAAAGGTATGAACTTACTCAGTTCATTGATTCTAGGTGTACCTTTTATGCCAAAAGTTTTTTTTTTTTTAAGATTTTATTTATTTATTTGACAGAGTCGGAGAGACAGAGCGAGAGAGGGAATACAAGCAGGGGGAGTGGGAGAGGAAGAAGCAGGCTCCCTGCCAAGCAGGGAGCCCGATGGGGGGCTCAATCCAAGGACCCTGGGATCATGACCTGAACAAAAGGCTGAGCCACCCAGGTGTCCCATAAAAGTTTTTGATATATTCTTTGATGAATATATTACTTGTCTATTTCTCTTTCTTCAGATCTTCCACTTTAAACCAAGAAGAATAAGCTTACTGTAAAAACCTGATTTTTTCGAGAAGCTCCCCATGATTTATGTGACTCAATCATGTTTCTAATGCTGCTTTTCTCATAGCACTATTTCTCCCTTTCTCTTTGGACCTAAAGTATCTATTATCACTAATAATGACTGCTAGTGAATTTTAATAGTTGTTATTTCATTAAAAATAGTTGTTTGTTCTTTAAACCCTCTCCTCAACATTTTAGCTTAGTCCAACATCAGTGTTTTTCCTAAATGGTTGGTAACTGAAACAAATTAAAACCTACTAGGTTCCCTCTTCTCAAATAAACTCCATGTCCCCTTATATTTTCAGCATTTAAAAGTCATATTGGCTTGAGAAAGTGTAACCTGACACTCGTGGAGACAACTGGTGAGTGAGGGTAGCATGTTTAAGTGACAGTGAGAGACTACTTTGTGCTGCCTACCTGGTTTAGGTGGTGGCAGCAACCCAGAAGGAAGGAGTAGAGGGGAGAATTTCCCGAGCAGTGGTAAACCTCTTACCATCCCTTTTTACCCTCTAGTAGAGGGATGGGCAAAACCTAAGACAATATAGTTCCTTTTTTTTCATTTAAAATTATATTTATTTTTAAAGAAGATTTTATTTATTTATTTGATAGAATGAGAGTGAGAGAAAGAGAGAGAGAGGACAAGCAGGGGGCAGAGGCAGAGGGAGAAGCAGGCTCTCCACTGAGCAGGGAGCCCAATGCGAAGCAAAACTTGATCTCAGGACCCTAGGATCATAACCCGAGTTGAAGGTAGCTGCTTATTGACTGAGCCACCTAGGTGCCCTAAAATTTCTTTTTTTGAAGCTACATTATGGATTTCAAAAAGTGACTGACATACAAAAAGCTGTACATATTTAATGTATACAGCTTGATGAGTTTGGAGATAAGTATACATCAATGAAACAGTCATTATAGTTTATGCCATAAACCTATCCATCATGTCCAAAAGGCAGGACTTTGAGGAAACTAGCCTTGTTTTGCTTGAAAACCTGACAATAACCTGACTAATGATAGAGGCCTTGCAAGGGGTGTGCATCTTCTGTAAGAAACACCACAATCATACTTGGTTCCCACTAGAACCATAGGTAGGGTCAAATTTCAGTCTACTCTAGGGGATCTGATATACAATATGGCCTAGAAAGGAGTAGATAGCATATTAAATGAATTACCACAAGATTTATCTAATATATACATTGTTAGCAGAAACCTGGAAATGTATTGTAGTAGATTCTAAGGGTATCAGACCAAAGAAGATATAACATAACTAGATTAGGAAGAATTCATTGATATGGGGCTACTTACTAGAGAGTCCAGATTTAATGTATTAATTTATGCAAATAGAGTGGCTCTAACAGCTTAATGGGCTGGTTAACTAAAATTTTCGCTCACTGGCAGCCTGTTGAATGAGGTGGGTACCACAGCTTCACTGGCCTGGAGTAAAGATGGGTATCCAAGACTTAAGGTGACAGGAAGGTTAGAGTGGATTTATCTTATACAAATGAAATGCTCATCCTCCATATGTAACTCCTGGGGAGGCCTGGATGGCACTTCTGCCACTAGGAGATTGAAAAATACATTAGTGAGAAGAGAAATACTAAGTATTGAGACATACATTAGAGAGATTTGTGGTTGCTCTCCTTTGTGGGAAAGGTATGACCATGCAAGATGCTGCCATTGTGATGAACTCCCTGATTTCACTAGAAATGGTAGAATTCCAAGTAGCAGAGTTCGAGTGGCAGCACTTAGCCATAAAAGACAAGGTGGGTATGTTTACTTTAAAGGACAGGAGAGATGTGGTAGGAATAAGAATGCTCTGGCCCATAGTGACCTTTGGTTGTGGCTAATTGATCATGATATCCCTTGAAGTAAAATGAACAGCCTGGTCTTTACTGGGTGGCCAAAAATCTGACTTGAGTTACCACAATGGAGAGTCATGGCCTCTCACTCAGTTTCCAGACTTAAGTCAGTTCACAAATGTAGAATCCTTTGATTGAATGGGAGGTTTCCTTCCTATGAGGATTGATCTTACAGCATTGCTGCATGAACACATCATAAATCTTCCTCCAGGCCTTCTCCAAAGGGATATTTACCCACTTGCTAGAGTGTCTATGCACTGGAAAAAAAGGAATATCTAGATCTTTCAGGTATTATTAATGTTAACCACAGGGGATCCAAAATGACACTGTGGCTCATAGTGGGGACTATGATTGGGAGGTGATGGATGAGAATCTTAGCATAAGTTAAGGTTGGACCAGTTTGTCCATAAACATATCCAATAGTTATTTCCCCAGTTCCTGAAAGTATAATTGGAATAAACCTGCTTATGAGAGCCATTGTGGTAGAAAGGCTAACGCTCTCTATCAAAACAACAAACCAGGTGTAATGCTGCATCCCTGTAGGAACTATAGACATTGGTATCACTGTCAAAGACTTGACATGTGCTGGGATGCTGATACCTATCACATCTACATTTTACATACCCGTTTGGCCTCTGCAGAGGTTGGATGAATCTTAAAGACTAGACTATCTGGTTAGGAGAGGACACCATGAGAGGATAGGATTTTGACTTACAGTATGCAGTGTATTGTTGAATCAGAGACCTTTATATGGTGCTGTCTCCTCCATATCCAGAATCTACAACCCAAGGGGAGGAAGGAGGGATGGTTCCTCTCACAATTAATACCTAGTAACAAACTCAGGATTTTTGCTTCCTCTTTCAGCTACTTTGAGTTCTGCTGGTTTGGAGATCTTTGTTTCTAACAGGAAATTCACACAATAATGTTTCCATTGAATTAGAAGATGAAACTCCATTTGGCTATTCAGACCTTTTATGACACTCAACCAGCAGGCAGATAAAAGAATTACTCTACTGAATGGTTATCCCTGATTACCCTGGGTAAATCAAGTTGTTGCCACATGCAGTAAAAGAGTGATTCTGGAACCCAGGGATCTCCTGGGGCTACTTTTAATACTCCCAAACACAAAGTAAAGGTTATAGGAAACTTTAGCAATCAAAGGCAGGACTATTGGAGGGTAATTCCAAAATGAAGGATCAGATCACCCTAATGTATAAAAGACCAGAATGGTTACCATGGTTAACAGAAGAAGGAAGTCACAGATATTAACTATGGCCTCAGGACCAATTGCCAAATTGAGGATTTGTGGTAGCTTTGCCTGTTTTCTCTTCACTGATTATGTGTAGTATATTTATTTGTATATTTAACTATTTTCTCTTTCCTTTTTCTCTTTAAATTTTCTATACAAACTGATGTTGGCTAACTTGTTAGGTAGAAAGAGTTATTTTATTGTTTTATGGAAGTTTGAATGTATGAAGAAGGGTGTATATGGAAATTAAAGGGATGAACTGGGTAGTTATTAATTTATTGTTTCTTAGTTCCAAATGCGCTCTTTGTTGTCACATTTTTGATAACAGAGCCTGTAAACTTTGTCAGTTAGCTTGATATTAGACTTTGTCAATAGAGTTCTGGAGGGACACTGTAATTCATAGGAGAAAGGTACTTGATTTCCCGATTCGAGTGAGCTGTTTTTTGACAACACGAAGGAAGCCTAGTAGTACTCACCTAGCAATCATCATGGACTAGCTGTGACCTGCACCCCCTCAGCATATTTCTTGTTCACCCAACAGATCTGTATCTGATTTGAAACTGATTTGTATCTGATTGATACAAAGGGAGTTAAATTCTTGTGCCCAAATTATCAGCTTGACATGAATTCCTCAGTCTTAGTTTAATGTAAGTTTTTGGGTTTTTTTTAAAGATTTTTAATTTATTTATTTGACAGACAGAGATCACAAGTAGGCAGAGAGGCAGGTAGAGAGAGAGGAAGGGAAGCAGGCTCCCCGCTGAGCAGAGAGCACGATGCGGGCCTCGATCCCAGGACCCTGGCATCATGACCTGAGCCGGAGGCAGAGGCTTTAGCCCACTGAGCCACCCAGGCGCCCTGTAAGTTTTTTTTTTAATGTAAGATTTAAAATTGCTTGCCTCTATCATCATAACTGATGTTTGATTCTCTTTTTATAACTTGTTTTATGTATTTGGCTCTTATGCTTCCCTGACATTTCCTTTATTTACTTTTTTGTCCTTTTATTAAACCAGACTTCCAATTAAAAATGGATAATTGGGGGCAGACACAATGTACTTGTGTTGTTTTTATTCAGTTTAATTCTTTGCCCTTAATCTAGCAAGAACTCTGGACTAATACTGCATAGGTTCAAATAGTATCTCTGCTATTTAACAACTACATTAGTTTGTTACTTTCTGAATCAGTTTCCTTACCTGTAAATATATATGAAGAATTTAGTTTAGTGTCTGATGCATAGTAAATGCTCAATTTATGTTAGTTATGAATATTTTTCTCCTTATCTCTTACCTATCTCCAGCCTTTTATTTGCCATGGGACTTTTGAAGATATTGAAAAATATTTCCAGTGAAATTCTGTGGTTTGCTTCAAGTCCAGGAATCTGAGAAAGAACCTGAACTCGGCTCATGTTTGAATTCTGGCATATACATATTTGTTTGCAGGACAGGATTTGAGGGAGAGTTCATAGAGCACCTGAGAGAAAAACATCACGAATGAAGAAATCTGGTGCAGGGGCTAGACGACATGACAAGTCCCGGAGAATGGTGGCTGTAGGGTGCCCTGGGTGGCTCAGCTAATTAGTTGACTGCTTTCTGCTCAGGTTATGATCCTGGAGTCTCAGGATTGAGTCCGCATCAGGCTCCCTGATCAGCAGGGAGTCTGCTTCTCCATGTGACCCTCCCCCCTCTCCTGCTCTCTCTCTCTATCTCTCTCAAATAAATAAATAAAATCTTAAAAAAGAAAAGAAAAGAAAAAAAAACTCAAAAGAGAGAAAGAGAATGGTGGCTGTAGAAGTTGCAGGTGTGGGGAAATTGTACTGACCATAATTTCATCTAGCCCTTTCCACCCCCTTCTGGAGTGCCTGTGTGTTCTAGAAAGAAGAGAGCTGAATGGAAGAAAATCTTGAGTAGTAGGGGCCCATCAGTTCTGCTGAGCTGCTGGTTCTAGGAAGTGGAATGTGCTCTCCTGTTGGATCGGCAAGGGGAGGAGTATTAGAGGTTGGGGTAAGGCAGCATTGTCTGTGTAGTATGGAATCCAGCAGTCTGAAGGAAGGCAGCTACCATGTAGACAACAGACCATGGGCAGCAGACTACTACTAACAGAGTAGAAGAATATATGCTTATGTTCTTTTTTTTTTTTTTAATTTTAGTTATTTTAGAGATGGGCAGGGAGTAGAGGGAGAGGGACAAGCAAACTCCCCACTGAGTGCAGAGCCTAGTGTGGGGCTTGATCCCACGACCCCGAGATCATGACCTGAGATGAAATCAAGAGGGGGACACTTAACCAACTGAGCCAGGCATCCTTATATGTTTCCCTTCTAACATAATACACATACTGCCTTGTATTACGGTTTCTTGTGTTTACATGTCCTCATTTCTTTCTCTCCTATTCAATCCTTAAGAAAAATCTGGTGTATGAACCACTACAATGTTAAAACTTAATCTCTTAATGGTCAAACACAATTTTTTCCCTATCTTCATTTTATTTTGCCTCTTCAATGTTTTTTTTTGTTTGTTTGTTTGTTTTTTAGATTTTATTTATTTATTTGATAGAGAGAGAGATCCCAAGTAGACAGAGAGGCAGGCAGAGAGAGAGGGGGAAGCAGGCTTCCCGCTGAGCGGAGAGCCCGATGTGGGGCTTGATCCTAGGACCCTGAGATCATGACCTGAGCGGAAGGCAGAGGCTTAACCCACTGGGCCACCCAGGCACCTTGTTTGTTTTGCCTTTCCTTTTTTTTTTTTTTTTTTTTTTAAGATTTTATTTATTTATTTAATAGACAGAGATCACAGATAGGCAGAGAGGCAGGCAGAGAGAGAGAGACAGGAGGAAGCATACTCCCTGCCAAGCAGAGAGCCTGATGTGTGGCTCGATCCCAGGACTCCAGGATCATGACCTGAGCCTAAGGCAGAGGCTTCAACCCACTGAGCCACTCAGGCGCCCCTTGCCTTTCCTTCTTAACTTTCATTCTTCATTTGGCTTATATGATTTCATTCTCTGCTTCTTTTTCTCCACTCTCCTTTGTTCATTTCTTCCTGTGCGTCCACCTCTTAAATGTTCGTGATCATTTGATTTTTCTAGGTCTTTCCCGTCTGCCCCACTCCCTAACTATACATTTGCTCAGGGTGATCCCATTTCTTCCATAAGATTCCAACTCCCACCCTAAGCCGGACCAAATTCTCCCTTGTCCTAAGTTACTCTCTTGAGCTTCAGTCCATTTATACCTAGATGTTTCACAAGCACTTCAAGCCTAATATGTCCCAAAGTGAACTTGTAATCCTTTCCTTTAAATCTCTTAATCCTGAATCTTCTATTTTGGTTATAATTTTTACTATACCATACAAATTAGAAACCTGGAAAACATCTACTTTAATGTCTTTCAAATTTTCTTAATTGCTCCAAGTCTGCCTAGTCCACTTCCTAAATAGCACTTAAATCTGCTTCAACATTTCTTTCCTAACCATTTTAAATCGCTTTGGAACATTCTCTTTGCAATTATTTTCTCTCTTCTCCACACCATTGTTCATCCTATTGCTCTCCCACCAACCCCACCCAGCTCCTTAATATACAATCTAATCTGGTCATTCCCTGCTTAAAAATCTCTGCTGTGTCTACTGGATAAAATTTAAGCCCCTAGGAATGGCTTAAAAGGTCCTTTACCAAGTGGTCCTAACTTCCTCATGTTCTAGTCAGTTCAAACTTTTTGCCTTTTGGCTCTTTCAAATCTAGAAACCTCAATTCTGGGAAATTTTCTTGAAGTATTTCATTAATGATTCCCTCCCCTCTGCTTTTCCTAATTCTGATGTTGTAACATTTGGAGTGGTCATCTAATTTTTCATCTTTTCTCTCTTCTTTTCCACCTTTAACTCATTTTGCAGTACTTTTAAGGGATTTCTTCAAATTTATCTATTAACATTTGGATTTCTGCTATCCTGTATTTAATTTCCAAGAGTTTTTTAAAGTTGTTTTTTTATTGAGGTATAATTGACATAATACATTATATTAGTTTTAGGTATACATGATTCATATTGCAAAATGATCACAATAAGTCTAGTTAGCATCTATCACCATACACAGTTACAGAGTTTTCCCGTATGTGATTGTTAAGATTTTGTTAAGAATTGTTAAGATTTACTCTCTTAGCAACTTCCAAGTGTGTAACAAAGTAGTAACTACAGTCAACAGGCTGTACATTACATCACTATGACTTATTTACTTTACAACCATAAGTTTATACCCTTTGATACCCTCAAACCCAAGAGGATTTTTTTTTCTTTCTGAATGCTCCTTTTATTGATTTATTTATTAATGACATCCTATTCTTTTTTTATAGATGTGTTCTCTCTTTCTCTGAAGAATTCTCTTTTTTCTTTTTCTTTCTTTTTTAAGATTTTATTTATTTATTTGTCAGAGAGAGAGAGCATAAGCAGGGGGAGGAGGAGGCAGAGGGAAAAGCAGGCTCCCTGCTGAGCAAGGAGCCCACTGCAGAACTTGATCCCAGAACCCTGGGATCATGACCCGAGCTGTAGGCAGAAACTTAACTGACTGAGCCACCCAGGCATCCCGCCCTTGAGGAATTTTCTTCTCCATAAAGAGGCTTTATTTCCTCAGAATATTTTTCTTTTTTAAAAATTTAAATTCAAATAATTAACATATAATGGATTATTAGTTTCAGAGGTAGAGTTCAGTGATTCATCAGTCTTATATAATACCCAGCCCTCAATATAATATGTGCCGCCTTAACATCCATCACCTTGTGATCCTATCCCGCCACCCTCCTCCATGCCAGAGATTTTTGTTGTTGTTGTTTATTGTTTGGTTGTTTTGATCTATGTCTTTCATATCAGAGGCTTTCTTCAGAGAGATGATAATTTTTAGTTGTCTGTTCATGATTACATGTTAAAGAGCTCATTGGAAGCTTTAGCATGAGGTGGGGTTTATTGACTTTGAGTCTCCCTGTGGACAGACCTGGACAAGCTGTTTGTTAGGAAACCCCTGATGTTGTGTCTTTTGGTTCTTCTCTTAAAATAGTAGACTCCTCAGAAAGGAGTCTTGCATTTCCTGCCTGAGGAGTAGCGGTTAAGCTGCTTCCATTGCTCTGGAAGCAGTGTTGGGAATGAGTTAGAGACACCTCAGCGTTTCATATACATGGTCATTTGATCTCCCTGTTTTTGCAAGGCACCCCAAACCTTAACTTTACCTGGAATCCCCTAATCCAGAGGGCCTCATCACATCTCCAGAAAACCAGTTCCAGACTTCTGCGGTGATAACAGAAGGACAGTTATACAGCCGCATGGAATTTGGGAGAAGACCTAGGGAAGGAGTCACTTCTCAAACAGGTTTTTACACAATCTTTACTTCAGCCACTGTCCTTTATCCCTAGTTACAAAGGTACTTGGTGCTGCGGGTTTTCCTTAATAAATGGACTTCAGGGCATTAAGGATATAGTGGTGAGGAATGTATCACATTTTTCAAGAAGTGTGATAATGAAGAATGTGAAATAGAACAGAATTCAGGGATAACTGAGGAGTCAACTGGATGGATGCTCCTTTCCCCTCAGTGTGAGAGATTTTGTACATACTGGAAAGCAGAGTGCAAAGACCCAGTGGAGAGAGAGAAATTGAGAACACTTGAAAAACTGGGGATAATTGTGGCAGGAAGATCCTAAAGGACCTAGAGAGGTTAAGATTGAGGATATAGGCAAAGAGTTAATTTTGGTAGGAAGCAAGATGAAAAGAAGGCGGAAAGGAAGGTTGTGATTTTTAGAGATGGAAAGGAGGACAGATGAAGACTGGCCAATGGCTTATTGTTTTGTAGAACAGGCAGACAGCTTATCTAATGAGGACAGGTTGAGAGCTTTAAGTAGTCTTTTTTTTTTAAGATTTTATTCATTTATTTGACAGCGAGAGACACAGCGAGAGAGGGAACACAGGCAGGGGGAGTGGGAGAGGAAGACGCAGGCTTCCTGCCTAGCAGAGAGCCCCGTATGGGGCTTGTGCTCAACCCCAGAACCCTGGCACCACGACCAGAGCTCACGCCCAACGACTGAGCCGCCTAGGTGCCTCTTTAAGTAGAGTCCTGATGAAGGTATGGAATACATACTGTGGGAAGTAGGTCAGAGAATTAACCAAGTTAAAAAATACTTTAAAGCAGAAATTAGGGATAAGAGGTTTTGCTTAACATATCCGTGCAAACTTCCTTAACATATGGAGTATAAAAGAAATGCCACAAATTCCCAAGATTCCACAACAATTGCCATCTTTCAAGAAGACTCACTGTGATAACTATAGTGACAGTTCTTCCTGTTATCTCCTTGCGAGAAAGATTCTATTTGAGAAGTAACCAATTTAAAGACAAGATGGTTAGTTTAGCAGCAGCTACACTATAGTCCAAAGCAGAAACACAACCTATCTACTCCACAGGTATATATATTTTGGCTGAATGATTAGAAGAAAGAAGAAAGAAATTTGAGATCAAGTTCTTTGGCTCCTAATTATACCCTGTAGAATGGAAGAGGCAAGAAATGGCAAGAAGAAGCTGGCATCCTTGGCTTTATCCTGGATAAAGGACTAGTTCTGGGTTCTTTGCCTTTGATATGATTGCTCTTCCCTTGGATCCCTCCTTGACCTGCTTTCTATTCTTAATCTGCTGAACAGTATTCTCGGGCTGCCCTCTAGGCAGAGTCCTCACTATAATGTGATTTCTAAGGAAGCAATGCTGTGAAAAGCTGAACTTTTTCACAAAGCCTGTGGAAACTGAACTTGTAATGAATAGGTGAAAATTTGGCATAGTACTTCTTTTTTAAATTGTTTTGTTTGAGTATAGGTGACACATAATGTTACCTTAGTTTCAGGTGTACAACATAGTTATTCAATGTCTCCATACATTATGCTATGCTCACCACAAGTGTAGCTACCATCTTTCACCATTCAACACTATTACAATATCATTGACTACATTTCCTAGACTGTATCTTTTATTTGCACAACTTCCACATTCCCTAACTGGAAGCCTGTATCTCCCACTCCCCCTCTCCCATTCTGTCCCAGGACAGTATTTCTTTAATGATGTTGATTCTCATTTGGCTTCTAAAAAAGTCAGTGACCCATCACAGGCAAACTCTCAGTGGAATTTAAAATCACAGTGTGGTTGAAGTGATGTAAGTGCTGTTGCAAAGCAGAGGGAATTGAGTAAAAGTCTTTCAGATGCTCATCACAACAGTTTTTCACAGCATATTTTAGAGGGTGATTAAGAGCAAAGGCTTGAAGTGAGACGTGGTTTTGAATTTTAATGTACCTTAACTGTGTGTGATCTTGGGCAGGTCAACCTCTTCAAACCTGTTTCCTCATCTGTAATAGCTGAAATGTTGTGGAACCTGCAAGGTCAATAAGGTTAATAAGTGAGATAATATAGTGATTGCATAGTATATTGTGTGGCACATAAAAAGAACTCAACAAAAGCTAGTTAATATTATTATTTTAACCCTGTAGTAGAGTCTTAACTAAACTAGCTAACCTGACTTTAACAAGGTGACTTTCTGCTTGGTTCACTTCTTACACATCTACATGACAGGGGGCTCCTTTAATCCACCTGTAAGTTCACTTATGTTCCAGATCTTAAGACCTATCCAGTTCCTAGACATGGTCAGATCAGGAGCCCCAGGGCTAGGAGCTCAGTGACTCAGGTCTAGAAGTCTTGTTCTTGATCTCTTTTTGTATATGGTTCTGGTGATTATTCTCTTTACTTTTCAGAAATAGGGGCAGATCTAAGTTTTGTGTGGCTAGGAATCTACAATCTTGGGGGTTCTTTTTATGAAAAAGCATACAGGGTGGCGCAGTCAATTAAGCGTCTGACTCTTGGTTTTGGCTCAGGTCCTGATCTAAGGGTTATAAGATTGAGCCTCACACTTGGCTCTGTGTTCAGCACACAGTCTATTTGAAACTCTCTCTCCCTCTCCCTCTGCCCCTCCCTTCTGTGCACATGCTCTCTCTCTCAAATAAATAAATCTTAAAAAAAAAAAAAGAAAAAGAACATAAAATTACAAATAATAAAATTAAGTATAAAAACAAACTGAAGTCACTTCAATTAAAAGTAATGCACTTTAAAAAAAAGATAAATAATGATCTTTTGCCTTGTTTCTAGAGCTGAGCCAGTTTCCAGACCTGGAACCTATTGAATGAAAGATGACTGAATTCCCAGGGAGAAGGGCCCTACCACACCACAGCAAATCCATGTCATAACGATTTGCCCAAAAACCTCTGGCCATTTATTTGAATAGCTACATATTGAGGAAAGGGGACTATCCAGACATTTTGAGAACTTTTGGAGACAGGATTTGAATTGATATTGATTGATACCCAGAGATCTGAGATGTCACATGATCCCCATGGTAGAGAGTAGGGGCACACGGAGGCCGGGTAATAAATGGAATCCTGGACAAGTTCTGAAGTACAGTGGGTCCACAAGAGACCATCTGGTCATTTCTAGTTACCTCCCTGGTCCTTAACATGCAGTTGGGTTAACTCCCACATTGAGTTCTTAGCCTGTGGGATAAATTTTCGTAGTGGGAAAGGCCAAGTGTAAGCCTCTGAAAATGCCCCACCTCTGTGCATCCTTAGAGTGGGAGTGCTGGGGGATAGAGATTAGGGTCACATTTAAAGATCAAAAGGATCAAAAGACGCACAGGATGGTGATCCCTAGTATAACTCCATGTAATTTGCCAGTGTGACCCTTCCAGAAACTAGAGGGATTTTACAGGATGCCTGTAGATTGCCACAAACCTAGGCTGGTTGTTAGATTACTCAACCAAGTAGCAGCCCCAATTGCAACTACTATACTCGACATGGTATCATCGCTAAATTGGATTAATAGAGGCTTAGGTTCATAGTATGTAGCCACTGAGTTGAGAAATGTATTCTTTTCTATTTTAATCAAGAAAAAGGATCAGAATATGGAACATAGTTCATGTATTAGGGTTCTTCAGAGAAGGAGAACCATTAGGATATACATATATACACATTAGGAGACATATATACACACTCTGGTATTCCTTTTCCCCTGTAACTGTGAACAGACACATGAAAAAATTCTGGGATTACTAATTGCTCAGAACTCTAAGGGTTTGGGTCACACTATTTTTTTTTTTATATTTCTTTTCTTTTTTTTTTTTTAAGTTAGGTTATTTACTTAAGGCCTTTTTTTTTCCTTAAAGATTTTATTTATTTATTTGACAGAGAGAGATTACAAGTAGGCAGAGAGGCAGGCAGAGAGAGAGAGGAGGAAGCAGGCTCCCTGCTGAGCAGAGAGCCCGATGTGGTACTCGATCCCAGGACCCTGAGATCATGACCTGAGCCGAAGGCAGCGGCTTAACCCACTGAGCCACCCAGGCGCCCCATTGGGTCACACTATTAATCAAGTTCAAAGACCTCCTGAGGTGAGAGCTAAGAGTGAAGGGAATTCAAAATAGGTAAGTTGAGGATGAAAATGAGTATACTTTTGGCCCCAACACCAACTTCAGCAATGACGGTTGTAGTTCACTCCACCAACCTTCCTCTTCTGAGTTTCCCCTCAATTACAGAACCACAGAGGGTCTGTTTCCTGATCCTGCATGGAGAAGTAAATCTGTGAGGTACAAGGATGGACTGTGGTAGTCATGAAAGTGTTCTTAGATCTCTGGCTATGGGTGTGTGAGTGTGTGAGTGTGTGAGTCTGTGATACTTTATTG
Source organism: Mustela putorius furo (assembly GCF_011764305.1). Classification (NCBI taxonomy): domain Eukaryota; kingdom Metazoa; phylum Chordata; class Mammalia; order Carnivora; family Mustelidae; genus Mustela; species Mustela putorius. The sequence goes on along the minus strand of NW_025422005.1, from coordinate 35,147,979 downwards.
GCCATCTTAGCTGCTATGCTCTAAAATCCATCCCTGTATTCACCCAGAGGCCATGGTTTCCACAGGTTGCTCCACTGACAAAATGTAGAAGGAGTACTAAGGCAGGCCTGTTCCTGAGAGATGCAAGACTCTTCTGATGGGTGACTTTGCTCTTGCCTAAGTTTCTTAGAACTGCACTGCGACCTAAGACCCTTTCACTCAACCTTCCTTCCTTTTCTTTCTCCTCCACCTGCAATGAGGCCTGATGGCTCTTATAGGATTCCCTAGTTCCTAACTACCTCTCCATGTTCCCCATCAAGCATAACCTCTAATAAATGCACATCTAATCTTAACTAACACACACACCAAATGTCCATCACAGAGAGAAGGGATAAGCAATGTGTGCTACATTTATGTAATGAAATACTACTGAGAATTAGAACAAACTGCTGATACACAGGAATAACAAAGATGATTTTCAAAGACATGCTTAGTGAAAAAAGCCATATATAAAAGAATTCATACTTTATGATTCCATTGAACAATGGTTCTCACTGGGGGAATGGATATTGACTAAGGAAGGCATATGAGGGAAACTTTGGAAATGATAGAAATGTTCTTTAAAAAAAAATGTTTTATTTATGAGAGAGAGAGAGTGAGTGAGCATGAGTTAGCAGGGGGAGGGGCAGAGGGAAGAGGCCGACTCGATGCTAAGCCGGGAGCCTGATGTGGGGCTTGATCCCAGGACCCTGAGATCATGACCTGAGCCTAAGGTGGACTCTTAGTGGACTGAGCGACCGAGGCGTCCCTGATAGAAATGTTCTATATCTTGATCTGTTTGTTGGCCCCATGAGTGTGTACATATGTAAAAAGTCATCAAGCTGTATGCTTAAGATTGGTTCATTTTAACACATATAAATTATATCTTAATAAAGTACTGAAAAAATAATAACGTGATTTATTAGCTCATATAACTGGATGTCAACAGGCATGGGGGCTTCAAGTAGGTTTGATTCAGCTGTTCAGCAGCGCCATCAGAAATCTAATTATTTTCTGTCTTTTCCATATGCCTTCTGGTATGTCAGCTCCAACCCATTTCTAGCTTTCTCTCTGTATACATGACATGCCACCAACGATCTCCTTTCCTATGGCAAGACACAAGAGAATTGCTTCTACAGGCTCTCATAAAAGAGTGAGAACAATTTTTTCTGGAAGTTGCTTGCAAGCCACATGTCTCATTGGCCCCAAAGAGTTACGCTCATTCCTGAACCAATTTCTATGACCATGAAAATGCCATTCACTGATTAACTTGTATCTGCTTATCTCGGAGTGAATCCCTTTAAAGTGGGGTACGGGATTATTCCAATCATTTAGACAAGTTGGAGCTAACCCTTGGAGCTAAATTCCTCTAATTTTATGGCTGCTCCACAACTGAAGAGGGGTGTAATGGGTGAGGAGGACAACCACAACGTCTACTGTTGTGAAGAAGAAATATGGCAGAGTTGGGTAATAAGTCCAATCGGTTCAATATTGTTTTAATCATGGGTTTCCTTTCCATTTCCCAAATACCTTTCCCTAACCCCAGTCCATCCAGTATTGAATATATACCCTATCAAAGTTAACATTATTAGCAAGCACAGGTGTTTACTTCTACTTCTTAAATGGAAACTAGAATAAATTCCATTATTAAACAAATGACTCTGGATTGCTTATGGTTTGCTTGCTGGATGCCCCTCACCCTCATCTTAGCACTGATTTTTGTTCCATTCCTGAGGGGCTGAGGACGTTTCATAAATGCAACTTTAAAAGATTTGTTTTAAAGGTTGGCTCAAAATTTTCCTCACATCAAAAGAGCTGTTTTAAGATGTCATATATTCTTCTTGGTCATTGATTTTAATATTTTTGTTTTTACCCTGGACATTGCAATGCTGTAAAAGAAGTATTTTAGACTCTCACAGTCTCTTTGAAATGGGTCAATTCTCTCACTAGAGGAGAGATCAAACAGAGTAATACAGGCCTGGAGCCACTGCTTTATATGGCCCCTTGGTGAGAAATAGAAAAAGGCACCCAGATGCAACACTTTAGGTGCAGAGCTGGGCAAACGGACTGCAGGCTAGATTTCAGTCCCTAGGTCTAGATGCCCTATGCCCTCTACAGGACTGTATCATCTTCATCTCACATATTACCATAGCCTCCTAACTTATCTTCTGCCTGCAGACTGTTAATTCTCTTCCCCATTCATCCTGCACACTTCTGTCTGATTAATTTTCCTCAAATACTGCTTTTATCATGTTACTCTCCTGCTTAAAACATCTTTTTTAATATCCTTCAGCCAACCTAAGAGAATTCAGATCCTTTTTTTTGGTCTTTACCTTTTTTTAAAAAAGTTTTTACTTTTTTATTAAAATATAATGTATTATTAGCCCCAGGGGTACAGGTCTGTGAATCATCAGGTTTACACACTTCACAGCACTCACCATAGCATACACCCTCCCCAATGTCCATAACCCAACCACCCTCTCCCTGCCCCCCACCCCCCAGCAACCCTCAGTTTGTTTTGTGAGATTAAGAGTCTCTTATGGTTTTTCTCCCCCATGATCCCATCTTGTGTCATTTATTCCTTTCGTATCTCCCAAAGCCCCCATGTTACCTCTCAACTTCCTCATATCAGGGAGATCATTTGATAATTGACTTATTTCACTCAGCATAATACCCTCTAGTTCCATCCACATCATTGCAAATGGCAAGATTTTATTTCTTTTGATGGCTGGATAGTATTCCATTGTATATATATACCACATCTTCTTTATCCATTCATCTGTTGATGGACATCTAGGTTCTTTCCATAGTTTGGCTATTGTGGACATTGCTGCTATAAACATTCGGGGGCACATGCCCCTTCAGATTACTACATTTGTATCTTTAGGGTAAGTACCCAGGAGTGCGATTGCTGGGTTTTAGGGTAGCTCCATTTTCAACTTTTTGAGGAACCTCCATGCTGTTTTCCAGAGTGGTTGCACCAGCTTGCATTCCTACCAACAGTGTAGGAGGGTTCCTCTTTCTCTGCATCCTCGCCAGCATCTGTCATTTCCTGACTTGTTACTTTTAGCCAATCTGACTGGTATGAGGTGATATCTCGTTGTGGTTTTGATTTGTATTTTCCTGATGCCAAGTGATGAGGAGCACTTTTTCATGTGTCTGTTGGCCATCTAGATGTCTTCTTTGCAGAAATGTCTGTTTATGTCCTCTCCCCATTTCTTGATTAGATTATTTGTTCTTTGGGTCTTGAGTGTGGTAAATTCTTTACAGATTTTGGATACTAGCCTTTTATCTTATATGTCATTTGCAAATATTTTCTCCTATTCTGTCAGTTGTCTTTTGGTTTTGTTGACTGTTTCCTTTGCTGTGCAAAAGCTTTTGATCTTGATGAAGTCCCAATAGTTCATTTTTGCCCTTGCTTCCCTTGCCTTCGGCGATGTTCCTAGGAAGAAGTTGCTGCGGCTAAGGTCGAAGAGGTTGCTGCCTGTGTTCTTCTCAAGTATTTTGATGGATTCCTGTCTCACATTTAGGTCCTTTATCCATTTGGAGTCTATTTTCATGTATGGTGTAAGGAAATGGTCCAGTTTCATTTCTCTGAATGTGGCTGTCCAATTTTCCCAACACCATTTGTTGAAGAGACTCTTTTTTCCCATTGGACATTCTTTCCTGCTTTGTTGAAGATCAGTTGACCATAGAGTCAAGAGTCTATTTCTGGGCATTCTATTCTGTTCCATTGATCTATGTGTCTGTTTTTGTGCCAGTACCATACTCTCTTGATGATGACGGCTTTGTAATAGAGCTTTAAGTCTGGAATTGTGATGCCACTAACTTTGGCTTTCTTTTTCAACATTCCTCTGGCTATTCGAGGTCTTTTCTGGTTCCATATAAATTTTAGGATTATTTGTTCCATTTCTTTGAAAAAAAAAATGGATGGGATTTTGATAGGGATTGCATTAAACTTGTAGATTGCTTTAGGTAGCCTAGACATTTTTACAATATTTGTTCTTCCAATTCATGAGCATGGAACATTTTCCCATTTCTTTGTGTCTTCCTCAATGAGAATTCAGATTCTTTAATTAGCATTTTAAAGTTTTGTGTGATCTCTCTCAAGTCTCCTTTGCAGTCTTTTTCTGCTACTTCTCCCCACAGTCTTGGTGTTTCAATCAATATAGAGTACTTGCTGTTCCAAAACACATTTTACATATTCACAAATGTCTTATACACCTCATTATTACCACCTGCATTTATATATTTATGTGTTTGTTTAATGTCTGTTTCCCAAACTGGACTATAAACTCTACATTGACTTTTGTATTTAAGGCAAGAAAACAATAACGTTAACATACACAAACAAATATTGTTTTAATCTGAACCAGTGTTTAGACTGATCTTGAAAAGAACGGGCGGGTGTCAACAATGGCCTCATATAGCTCTCAAAAACACTACTGACCTCTCTTTACTCCACACAAGCCAAGTATCAACAAGGTCTTACTTTAGGTCTCACTATTATTCCACCTGCTGGTATTTCCAGTGTATTATCGTCTAAGTCACCGCTGTTTTCCCTTTTCCTTCTCACCTTCCCCATCTCCTTCATCTTATTCTTGGCCTCTTTTCCTTTCTTCCCCTTAAGTTTCACTATTTGACTATAGCCAATGGAATGGTTCTCATGCTTCACTGAGAAATCTGATTGCTTATTCCCTTTTAAGTAAATCAGTCTGAGAGCTCCTTTCTGACCAAATTTGAGTCCCTGTCCAGGAAACAGAATATATGTTCACTTTGATGCTATCCTTACAAAATCCTTTGGCTCTTGGTAAAGACAAGAATGTGTGGAAATGAAATTTTACTGGGCTCAGAATTCAACAACATGGATTTGAGTTCCATCACTCACTTGCTATAAAATTGATTAACATACAACTTTTTGAGCCTTTCTTCATAGGTAAAATGTGGATAAAGGTCCTAATGGGTTAGGGATGAATAATAGAGTTTACTAACCAGCATTTAGGGCTTTAATTTTGATTTGAAATAAGTATTAAATTAGTATTTTTGGTTAACACAACTCTGTGAATTTTCTTCAACACTGCTTTATTTCTCAGCTGAAAGTGTAAAGCACTGTATCCATTTTAAATATCATTATTATTAGATGTCCTTGCTTCCTTATCTTTTGGCAGCTTGCTCTGTCAATTTCCAGTCCCAAATCAGGGCCAGACTATCTTAACTAACTTAGTATGCTTTGTTACATTTAACTTCTAATGCCTCACAAATAATGGCTTATTCATTTTATTTGTTTCAAAATGGCAAAAATGTAAACAAAGATGTATCTTCATAGTTTGTCAAAAAGAAAATAATCTTGCTACTCTAAGGTATAGCGTTGATATTAATAAATATTCATTGTATCAATTTTCAGGAACAATATACAGGAAGAACTTTATTTATTTAGAAGCATTTTATTCAGCAAAATTTTTCTTTTCCTACTGTCATGTGAATTGAGGTCACTAACAACTAACTCATGATGAGATTATTGGAATAGGTTCCTGAGAATTTTCGATGTTTTCCATTTTCCCCCTTCAAATAGATTCTCTACATTATAGCCAGGTCATTCACTCATTCATTCATGGAATGTTTACTGACAATCTATTATGTACTAAGTACAAAGCACAGACTAATGGGAGGAAAGATGTGAAAAAACAGAAAATAAGTTATATTCAGTTTTATAATGTTATATAGATTATTTAAAAACCTTGGTTTCCCATTCCTCATTCTGTATACTCAACTTCAAACTCCTTACTTGGCATTTAAGATTATCCAAATTTGGCTTTCAAAGACCCTCTAATCTTTATTTTCCATTTTTATAGTCAAACATATTTTAAAAAACTTCTAAAAGCAAAACAAAACAAAACAAAAAAACCTGTTCCATTAGAATGTTTTGTATTGGGATGCCTGGGTGGCTCAGTGGGATAAAGCCTCTACCTTCAGCTCAGGTTGTGATCCCAGGGTCCTGGGATGGAGCCCCACATCAGGCTCTCTGCTAGGCAGGGAGCCTGCTTCCCTTCCTCTCTCTCTGCCTACTTGTGATCTCTCTCTTTCTGTCAAATAAATAAATAAAATCTTTAAAAAAAAAGAATACTATCACTTTCTAAAAAAAAGGAAGAAATGTTTTGTACTTTTCAAAGCTTTTGGGTTTCCGTTGAAGTAGTTCAACCCAATTTCAATTCCTTCTGTAAGTCTTTGGGCCTATTTGAATCCTACTTATTCTCCAAGATCAAGATGAAAGAAGACTCCAAGTGATCTCCTCAAAGTGATCCTTCTTCTGGTTCTCAAAATAATCACTCTTTCTTCAAGTCACCTGACAATCCTCTGAGGCTTATTGTACCTATTGCTTTTTTATAATCTTTTAGTCTTTACTGTTATTTGACTTTTCCTGTGTTTCACCTTATCTCACTAACTGGATGTTAAGGTACCAGAGTGAAATTATTTCTTGTTTAATGATATCTTGGAAAAGATCTAGCAATCACTAAGTCCATAAAATAAATATGAGTAATAGTAAAATATTTAGTTTTTAAAAAAAGATTGGCAAAGAAGACCCATATTAAATGAAGAGATTAGTACATTTATGAAGACTGAATTATAAAGACATTAGCTGTCCCCAAGTTAATCTAGAAATTCAATGTAATTCCAAGAAAAAAATCCCTTTAGGATTTTTTTTGGAACATAGTAAAATTGATTATAACGTTCACAGGAAAGGATAAGAATGTGCATGGACAGCTAAGACAAATTTGAAAAATAAGGACAAAGAAGGGAGAGTCATCCTACCAGTTTTCTAAACATTTCCAAATTTATAAAGTTACATATTACCAAATTAAATTATTAATTAAAAATGTACTGTTGTAATAGGAAGGGGTAAAAAGGTAGTGAAACAGAAAAAAAAGGCCCAGAAACAAACCTATAAATATAAGATAATTTGGCACATCACAAATCAATTCAGGAAAGCCTGAACTATTTTGACAAATGGCTTTAGAGAAATTACCAACTCTCCCCATAGGAAAAAGAATTAACATTATATCCATAGTAAGAAAAAAAATTCTACATGGGAAAAAAGGCCAAAAAGTGAAAAAAATTTTAAAACTAGAAGAAAATATAGACTAGGTAAGGCTTTCTCAAATAATACAAAATACATGCAAAACTTAAAAGAAAAGTTAGGTAATTTGATGTGATCAAAATTTAAAACATCAGTATAGCAAAATATAATAAACATAATAAATTTAAAAGACAAAACACATACTGGAAGAAGATACTTGCCATACATATAATAAGGAATTTCTATCCAGAACATATAGAGTACTACAAATCAAAAAAGTATTAAACAATCTAATAGAAGAAAATGATCTAATTAGGCAATATACAGAAGGGGATGTATTATGGCCAAAAATACATAAAACGATGCTCAACCTCACCAGTAACCACAAAAAATAGAGCAAAAACACTTTTTGTTAATGAAGCTGTTAAAAATTACGTCTGACAATATTGTGTGCTGCATATCGGTGAGAATATAGGGAAATAGTATTCTTACTCAGTGCTGGTGGGAGTTGGTTGTGGTAGCTAATACACAACACGCCTTTCAGTGATCCTTTCCTCTTCTTTGGTGTTCATGCTTTTGTAGAGTCTTCTCCCACACTGAGTCAGAAGTGTTCTGAGAGAATAGAATATGGTAGAAATGATGGTGTGTGACTTCTGAGATTAGGTCATAAAAAGCATTGCAGCTTCTAGCTTGCTCTCTTGCTTAATTGCTTTGGAGAAAACCAACCCTGTCAAAAGGATATTCAAGTAGCCCATTGCAGAGGCTCCCATGGAGAGGACCAAGGCTTTCTGCCAAGGGCCAGCACCAATTGCATACATCAAATGCATAAGAATCAAACTTAACTCTTTAAAAAATATTTATTTATTTATTTGAGATAGCGAGAGAGCACGAGAGTAGGGTGGGGCAGAAGGAAAGGGAGATGGAAACTTTACCAGATTCCATGCTCAGCAGAGCCCCATGCATCACCCTGCGATCATGACCTGAGCCGAAACCAAGAGTCAGACACTTAACCAACTGCTCCTTCCAGGTGCCCCTCAAACTTAACTTTGTTTAAGTAAGTGTTTAAGTAATATTTCTTCCTATGTTCCAACTTCTATTAACCATCTTTATCAGCAGTTGATTAAATCAGAGTAACATATTCATTGATTCAAAAAGCAAGTACTTTTTGAGATCTTCTATGTATAAAGCATTATGGCAAGTGATAGAGATAGAGACAGAGATAGGCCCTTCCTTACAAAGAAATGGTTTCTGCCATTGCATGTCTCACACATGTACTCTAGTCAGGCATTTAAGATATACTCAGTGCTGTCCTCCCCCCCAAAAAACTGTAAGTTCTAGGAAGGAAAAGAATAAGTGCCATAGAAGTCTATAATTGTGGTACCAGATTTAAGGAGTAGAGATTATGCTATTTCACAGCAACCAAATAAGGTATCTCTAGATGTAAATCCATTTACACATATAAATAGATAAGAGTACTACATATATACTCAATTTGGAATATTTGTAATTCTTACAAAAGTTAATATGGGCATTATTACTAGCTCCCTTTACAAATCATTTAAGTGAGTCATGACTAGGATCACACAAGTAGGAAGTGTAGGAAGTGCAGGAAGTGCAGGAAGTGACTGACAGCCAATTCTGCCTCTCTAGCCTGTGCTCTTTCATTCTGAGGTTATAGCAAAACCAAACTACTTTGGCTCCTTTGTCTCCAATCATTTACTCTCTTCTTATTCTTACTTTATACCCTAGAACTCGTTCATTTTAAAGGGAGGTAGCAATTACAGGAACTCTTTTTTTTTTTTTTAAAGATTTTATTTATTTATTTATTTGACGGAGAGAGAGATCACAAGTAGGCAGAGAGGCAGGCAGAGAGAGAGAGAGGAGGAAGCCGACTCCCAGCCGAGCAGAGAGCCCGATGCGGGACTCGATCCCAGGACCCTGAGATCATGACCCGAGCCGAAGGCAGCGGCTTAACCCACTGAGCCACCCAGGCGCCCCAGGAACTCTTAATATAGTTCTTGGAACATTTTAAAGTTGTAGAGATTAGTCTGTCAGCAAATCTGAAATGAGTTTTTCTTGCTGCTTACAACTCACCGTTGTTCATGGAGAAGTTAGCGATGAAGGTGCCATTCTTGAGCACCCACTTGAGGATACATTATAGTGAAGAAAATAGAAATGATCCTGGCTCTCATGGAGTTTACTCTCAGTTGGGCAGTCAGACATTACACAAATATATAAAAATATGTGTACAATTTGTTATAAGTAATATAAAGGTGTAAACAAAACAAAACAAAACAAAAACCGAGTCAGTGAGGGAACCATGCAAGACCTAATTTAGACTGGAGGCAGAGGACCAGAGAATTCTACCAAAGCCACGCAAAAAATTGTTTTGTTTCCTAGGACGCAAGGTGCTAAACCCGCCAAAACCTGGGAGGGAGCAGCCGCCTAGGCGGTGAGATCTTGGCGCCCCACTGTCCAGTCACCGGCTGGTGCAACTTTGCCCGGCTCTGGAGGGGACCGCCAACTTTATTCTACATTATTGTGGCATGAGGAAAGTTTCCATCATTCGAACACTTGCTAGTGTTTTCCTAGCATCTTTCTGCCGGCTCCTCGGCTCGGCCGTGACAGTCTCCTGTCTTGTTAATTCTACCATAGCAGCCTGATTTTGAACTTTCCCTCTGCCTGTGCCCGGTAAGCCTAGAACTTCACGGAGGCGGCTCCTCCGAGGGCTCGCGGCCTGGCCATTTCACTTGACCACACAGTGTACTCCTCTTTGGCCAGGCAGGTGGGTTAGAGGCGCGCGGGCCGGCGACTGTGCCCGGTGCTCCTCGCCCCTAGGTGGCCGTCGGCCCCGCGCAAGCGCTCCGCGCGCGTTCTGGGCTGTCGGCGCCTGGCGCGCGCCGCCGGCCGGCGCTCGCTCCCGCCCCTTCTCGCGCCCGTGGCGGCCCGGACAGCGCGCGCCACCTTACGCTCGTTCTCAGGACGCCCTCGCCGGTCCTTGCGGCGCGCGCACGGGGCCGGCCCAGGCTCCCCACTCGGGCCGGCCGGCTCGCGGGTTTGCTCGCCCCGCCCCTCCCCCGGCGCCGCAGTTGGGCGCTTGCGCGGGGCGCGTGGCCGTGGCCGGGGTCTCCGCCGCAGCCGGTGCCGCCGCCGCTGCCGCCGCCGCCGCCTCAGTCAGTCAGTTCCCAGCAATGGCGGAAGGAGGTGAGCGAGAGGAGCTGCTCTCTCCGTCGCCGGTCTCTCCGGCTAAGCGCCTATGCTCGTGGCCCAGCCCGCAGGCTCACCACCCTCGCGGTTCGCCCGGGGCGGCCAGCGGTGGGGTGGGGGGCGTCGGCGGCAGCTGCCTGGCCCCCGGGGCCCGCCCCCACCTGCAGCCCGAGTCCTTGCTGGACTGCGCCGCCAAGACGGTGGCGGAAAAGTGGGCGTACGAGAGGGTGGAGGAGCGCTTCGAGCGGATCCCGGAGCCCGTGCAGCGCCGCATCGTCTACTGGTCTTTCCCGCGGAATGAGCGGGAGATCTGCATGTACTCCAGTTTCCAGTACCGTGGCGGCCCCGGCGCCGGAGCGGCTGGCGGCGCCGCGGGGGCTTCGCCGGCCGAGGAGGGGCCGCCGCCGCCCCCCGGGGCCGCCGCTCCGACCGGCTCCGCCCCCGGGGCCGCCGCGGCGGGGGCGTCCGCCGGGCTGGGCACAGCGGCGGGAGCGGCGGGCGGCGGCGGCGAGGGGCTGCCGTTCCGCCGGGGCATCCGTCTGCTGGACAGCGGCTCGGTGGAGAACGTGCTGCAAGTCGGTAGGTAGTAGCCCGGCTCCTCTCTGGTGCCTGGCCTTCTTTTCCGCAGGTGCCTTCTCTCTGCAAGGAGCCCGGGGCCAAGATTCCAGCTTTCTGCCCAACTCTTGTTCCCCTGCTGAAGGACACACTAGTCACATAAAAAACTTTTCTCAGCATTTCATTCAGGTCCACTGCTGCTCTTTCCCCCACTCGCCCTCTACCCCATTTCTTTTTGTTCGAAGAGCGAATAGATCTCTTTTTTACTCTCACTTCTACACCCCACACCAAAGCAAAGGGATGGGGGAGGAATGCCTTTTTGGATGTAATGATTTCAGAAATGCGTTTTTCTAATTTAAGTTTAGAGAGAAGAGAATTCTTAGTGAATCTGGAGCAAGCAGTCTTACAGGCTGTTTGAGGGACAGGCTGTCAAAGGCAATCTGTAGTCTTTACAGATTGAAGCTGGGTATAATTAACTTTAAAATCGGAAAAACATCAACAAAATATTGTGCATTTCAAACAAGTAGAATTATACGCTTTAATTTTTTTCCCCCTTAGACCAGTGGTACTTGGGAATCTAGGCTGCGGACTTAACAATAACCGAAGATGGAAATGTGACAGCTCTCTTCTCCACACCCCCACCCAAGGAAAAAAAAAAAAAAGCCACACAATCTGGAGTGGGGGTGGGGTCTGTCTTCCTTGTCAGACTAGGGTAAATCAAAAGCTGGTCACGTTGGGTTTTTCAAATGCTTCTCATTTAACAAGTCTTCGGATTTGCTTTTGTTTTATCTTTTTGTTGGTGGGAAAGTGAAAAATTATTTTTTTTCTTTTACTCCTCCAGATCTTCTAGTCAATTTGTTAATCTTACTAAATACATAAATACAGTAGTAGACCTGTTATGTGGAATGGTTAGGGAGAAAGGGGGAAAAATGACATTGTTTAACATTGAATTGCTGTGTGGAAAATTAAAACACTGATTTTTTTTTTCTATTCGGGTTATTGTAGCTTTCTGGACATGCACATTATGCATTTTATTGTACAGTATATGCTTATATTTATTGAAAAAATACTGATTTTTGAAAGGAGTTGGAGAAAGGTTGTTTTTAGAATTAAATAAGTACTGAACACATACACAGGCATGCCAAACATCTAGCTCTCTTTTCCCCAGGTAAAACTAATATATTTGAGATTTTTTTCTTTTAAAGAGTGGTGCATTGTGGTGTTTCATATAAAGTAATCTACTTATGGTTATTGAGAATCATTGAATCTTCTGTTTCTTTTTAAAACAACAGTGTACCACAATTTGTTTTGCAAATGTGAAATGTAAATTTATCTAAATTTATCTTGTGTCCGAATACAGTGACAATGGATTGAGAAAGTTTTATTTGGAAAGGCTAGCTAGTGCTTTGTGCATTCGTATTTTTGAAAGAATGAGTTGAATAATCAGATAATTAAAGTGTACAACTTGAGTACTGAAATACTGAAAACATGAAAGTGAATGTAGACATTATTAATCTGCAAACTTTATTTTTATGAGTTTAGATAAGTTAACTTTTAAGATTCTTGTTTAAGATATCTTAAATTGAGAAGTGTCAATTTAAGTGGTTGTTTTATAGTAAGGGATGGATTTGAAAGAATTTTTAAACTTGAGGGGGCAAATGAGGGACAGGAAGAGTTTTAAAGAGATATATATTTTGTAAATGACTATAATTGTCAAATTCCATATAAAATCAGATTTTGTGGGTGATGCAGGTCATGTTTAAATCAGATATTTTTCTTTCATGGTATGATAGTTGGCATGCTTATTGGGGTAATGAGCTCTTGTATGAGAGTTTTGGGGTCTGGAGAAAAGACACATAAGCACGTTTTCTGATTCTTACTGTGGATTTCATAGATGAAGATAGGAGAATTAATTACTTACTTTAGTAATGCTATTTGAGAACCATGAGCTGTGTAATCTTTATTTTTCTTACTTTAATTTATGCTAATGAGTGTGAAAAAGGATATTCCATTCCTCACATTTTGAGTTCTGTATCTTAGCATGAATCACCATTTATTATGTGAAATTAAGACTCATCCCTCATTCTTAAACTTAAAATATGAGTATGTGACTTAATGTACATGATAGGTTTTATAAAAGTATTGCCAAGAGACTGGTGAGGAAATGATTTAGATATAGGAAGATAGTAATAGTGTTTTTCAGTTTATAACTTCAAACTCAGTTTAATTACTCAGTGGTCCTAATTTTAAAATGCTACATATTTCCTTGATGTTGGTAAGGCAGAGTTATAACCTCAGAATTGGGAAGTTACTGAAGTCTGATGGTTTAGAAAGGAAAGGAGTTTAGGGTATTTTTATAACAATACTCTTTTTAAAGGAAACGATTCATAAGGAGATTTAAATGGAAAACAAAAAGACCTTAAAATTAAAAAATGTAAATATTTAACAATGAAGAAAACAGCACAACACAAAACAAATTTTGAAGGAAAATAGACAATAACAAAAAGACCTGTGCAAAGAGTAGGTATACTACGTTCGGTAACTTCTGATTACTTTCTACATGGAATCCGGTAATGGGAAGTCATGGGCTTGTTGAAAAGCAAGTACTCTGTAGAAAACGTCAGATTTTGAATCAGAACTGAAACTTTCCCAGCTTGATGTAAACAAATTGGAGAACTATAGGCTATTATGCTCAAAGGATGCATTTCTTCTACATAACAGTACTGAATCAGAAGTATTGTTCCTTTTAAAAAGGGAAAATTGTAAATTAGTCTTTTCATGTACATCTGTAAATTTACGGCTGTGTGAAAGACAGTCTGATCTCTCAGTTATTATGAAGGTAATAGAGTTCAGATGTTTTAGGTATTTGCATTTTTAACCTGTTTAAGAAGTCCATGGAAATTATCAGTAGTATAGACTTTGGAAAAAAAATACTTATTCAGGAGTCTGTAGATGGTATAAGAATGGGATGATTATAATTTACTAATAGTTTTAAGAAGTTGACCTTTTTTTTGCAATTCATCATATCTTAAGTAATTTATCTGCTTGGTAAAACTTAAGTAGGTTTGTGACTTCTCAGGGAAATCTGGATTGATTCAGGGGAAAAAATCATTAACATGACTAAGAGGAAGTATCCAGGGGTCTTTGGATGGTCTGACAATGCTCTATCACTGAACCTAGGTTGTAGCTGTTGGATATTCACCTTATACTAATTCTTTTTGCTGTTCCATTCCTTTTGTTCAGTACATTTTCTTATGTCTGTTATATCTCACAAATGCTGTTAAAAATAAATGCAACTGTGTTTTTTTTTAAAGCTTTTTTTAAAGCACTAACAGTTTTTCTCTCTTAAATGCAGAAATATTTATTTGGATGTTTAGATTTTAAAAAATTAGGTAAGAGCATTCAGTGACCTTCTGTGCTGGTATATCTTAATGATATAAATTCTTATATATTGTTATGTATATTCTTATGTTATATCTATTATATATTATAATTTACATATGTATCCAAAAATTTTCATAGATTATGACTGTTGATGTCAACAAAACCCCATATTTTTAGTCCCTACATTTTCTATAAGTATAATTTGCCCTTGGATAGTCTTCAAGACAAGAGCCACAATGCTATGTACTACCTTACATGGAAGAAGTATAATTACAAAGACAATAATAATTAGAAGATCCATTTCATAGCTTAGATATCAAATAATAAGTTTATAATTATGAGAACTTGTACATTATCAATAAACTATGAAATTTTTCTGTAGTACAGCTTTTGTGAAGTACATTGTGACAAGTATTACAGTTGTTGATTTTTTTTAAAATTTATTTATTTGATAGACAGAGATCACAAGTAGGCGGAGAGAGAAGAAGGGAAGCAGGCTCCCCGCTGAGCAGAGAGCTTGATGCGGGACTCGATCCCAGGACCCCGGGATCATGACCTGAGCCAAAGGCAGAGGCTTTAACCCACTGAGCCACCCAGGCACCCCTAGTTGTTGATTTTCGTATATGATTTGTTTTGATCTGTATTTTTTGGGGGAACAAAAGATATTCTCATCTAAAAAGCTTTATAGCATTGTATGTAAGTTAAAGTAGTTGTAAAATCATAATAAAATTCATGAGGAAAAATGAATTTATGTTTAAGCTGTTTGAGCACAGAAGGTAGCTGCATACTTTAAGGGATATGTGGAAAAATTTTTTAGAGTAGAAACTTACCAAATTTTAAAATCACATTACTTTTTTTAAGCAATGAGTTCTCTCCTTTTACCTCCCCCTAACACATCACACAAACATCTTAATATTTAATAAATATTTGTTGAATAGGGAAGGTTAAGAACAGAGGTCTCAGTGTTATAAGACTTAAAAAAAAGAGCGAAGCTTAAATTTTTAGTATTTGTGTGTTATTAGAGGATATGGGGAAACTTCATACCTGTGCATATTAATAAACTGATAGCATTAAGTAGTATCAATGTTACATTTGTGTGTCTTCTATGTTTACTGTTTTGTGTGAAGGCTATGACTTAGCATTTTCTTTAGTTGAAAGCTTTAGATGAATTATTATTGAAGGTAATTTTCTCAAAGAGCTTTAGATTTTCAAAATTTTTAAATTCTAGTTAATTAATATATAGTGCAGTATTGATTTCAGGAGTAGAATTCAGTGCTTAGAGCTTTTAGATTTAAAAGATAATGAGTAAACTAAAAGATAGTGGATTTTATTTTAGAGGTTATCTATTTTAGAAATTAAAAAAATATATATTATTGAAGTATGAATACAAACTCTAAATTTTGAAGTGAAAATGCTAGAAATTTATTTATGCCTATGTGAAACAATTTCATTTCTCTTGTTTCAACAGTGGCTGTTAAAAATTAAGATGTTAACTGTCAGTGTTCTACTATGGTGATGGTTGTATGAATATAAGTAAATGTTAAAATATATAGAACTATTCCCAAAAAGTCAAGTTTACTATATTATACCTTAGAAAATCAAGGCATTAATGTATCTATAAATTAATGAATATACAAGAAAGATACTGAAAACGCTGTATTAGTATCCTATGGCTGCTGTAACAAAGTGCCACAAACTGGGTGACTTAAAACAGCACAAATTTATTGGCTCACAATTCTGGAGGCCAGAAGTCTGAATCAACATATGGAAAGGCCATGCTCCCTCTGAAACCTATAGGGGAGTCCTTCCTTGCTTTTTCTGGCTTCTGGGGGTTTGGAACTCTAATCTTTGCCTTTGTTGTCATATGGCATTCTTCCTATGTGTCTCTGTCTTCACGTGGCCATTTTATAAGGATAGCAGTCATACTGGATTAGGGGCCCACCCTGCTGCAGTGTGACCGCATTTTAACTAATTACATGTGCAATGACCCTGTTTCCAACTAAGGTTACATTCTGAGGTACTGGGGGTTAGGAATTCAAACATACCATTCTTAGAGGGACACAATTCAACTCATAACAGCTTCTCACACTTACTTCTTGTTGCATAATAGTTTCATGTGAATTTTAAACTTTTTTATATTGGCTATGGTTTTATATTGGTTATGGTTTAAATTAGAAATTACCACATTCATTTTATTAGGTAAGCATTATTTCAATTTAATTGATTCAGTTTGCATGATTGATATTATTTAATATTTTTAGTACACGTGAAACTTTTTTGTTGAGTAGGTGGTTATTTAAAGGTTAAACCTGTCATTTTTAAATAAAAAATGATGATTGTGCAGTACAGCAGTCAGGAAATACATGCAAGGATGAACAGATTACTGTGAGGGTTTTTTTTTTTTTTTTTTTATGTGTATCCTTTATAACTTGTCTTTGGAAATAGGTAACCCTCAAAGCATATGAACCTTTTCTTTTCTTTTTTTAAAGATTTTATTTATTTATAAGAAGCAGGCAGAGAGAGAGGGAAGCAGGCTCCCTGCTGAGCAGAGAGTCCAAAGTGGGGCTGATGGGGGCTTGATCCCAGGACCCTGAGGTCATGACCTGAGCTGAAGGCAGAAGCTTAACCCACTGAGCCACCCAGGTGCCCTGCCTATGAACCTTTACTTAACCTGTTTCCAGACCTCAAGTTAATATGGTTTAGAATTAGTGTTTGTTATTAGAAATAGACTACAATCCATTCCAGACCACTTTTTTTTTTAATTTTTATTTTTTAAAGATTTTATTTATTCATTTGACAGAGATAGATCACGAGTAGGCAGAGAGGCAGGCAGAGAGAGAGAGAGAGAGATAGAGAGAAGCAGGCTCCCTGCTGAGCAGAGAGCCCGATGTGGGAATCGATCCCAGGACCCTGAGATCATGACCTGAGCCGAAGGCAGTGGCTTAACCCACTGAGCCACCCAGGTGCCCCTCCAGACCACTTTTTAAAAAAAAGATTTTATTTATTTATTTGACAGAGAAAGAGAGACGGAGAACACAAGCAGTCAGAGTAGAAGGCAGAGGGAGGAGGAGCAGGCTCCCAGCTGAGCAGGGAGCCTGACACACAACTTGATCCCAGGACACTGGGATCATGACCTGAACTGAAGGCAGTTGCTTAACCAACTGAGCCACCCAGGCACCCCAGATCACTTAAAAAAAAAAAAAAAGGTTTTATTTAATTCATTTGTCAGAGAGAGAGCGAGCAAGCGCGCGCACAAACAAGGGTAGCGGCAGGCAGAGGGAGAAGCAGTCTCCACACTGATCAAGGAGCTCGATGCAGGACTTGATTCCAGGATCCTGGGATCATTACCTGAGCTGAAGGCAGACACTTAACTGACTGAGCCACCTGGGTGTCCCTTTCCATTCCAGATCACTTTTATGTGAATTTTCTACCTTGTAGTTTATTCATAGGCTTATTTCTTTCCTGATAGAGGCAGCATGCTTCTTGGCCACTTTTAACGTATCATTGAACTAGTATGCCAGGGAAATTATACTCATTTTAATACTAACTTTAGTATTGTATTATAGTATGCTAAATTACTCTGGTATTTTTCATGATCATACATAGCCAACTGATTAATTTTTGGTTTTCAGTATTGAAAAAATTGTTTGTCCCCTTAATGTATAATGGGATATGCTGTAAGTTTGTGTTCGATAAATGTTTATTGAATAAATGAGTAAATTGCTATATGACTTTTTTATATTTATATTTTTTATATTTTTATATTTTATATTTTTAATGTATTTTATATTTTATACTTTTTTATATTTATGTAGTATGGACATCTCTCTTCATTGATTTGTATGTAATAGGAGCCTAGGCGATACATTGACAATTTGTAATTTCTGATTTCTGAAACATTACATAGATTTTAAAAATGCCACTTATTAACTAATTCTTGATTCATTCATTGAATTTTTTGGTAACGATTATATTTAGTTTAGAGAGAGTATGTGTGTGAGAATAGGGGGAGGAATACAAGGAGAGAGAGAGAATTCCAAGCAGTCTCTGTGCTGAGGGTGGATCTTGATGTGGGGCTGAATCCCACAACCCCAAGATCACGACCTGAGCCAAATCAGAATCCCACACTTAACTGACTGAACCACCCAGGCATCCCTCATTCATTGACTATTTAGTTACTTGTTTTGTGTAAGGCTCAATAAATAACCATTTTCCTGATTTTAGTGGACCTCATTCCAAAGTATTTTGTATTTTCCTGCCTTAGAATATAAACCCAAGTTGGACACTAAAGCCTAAGGGTCTAGGGACTACATTATGTTGACATTTATGTAGGTGGGGAATAATAAACTGAGTGGGTACTTGACTCTAAGAGATTCTCTGAAACCTATTTTGAGGGTTTTTTTTTTAAAGATTTTATTTATTTGACACATAGAGATCACAAGTAGGCAGAGAGGTAGTCAGAGAGAGAGCAAGGGAAGCAGGCTCCCTGCTGAGCACGGGACTCGATCCCAGGATGCTGAGATCATGACTTGAGCCGAAGGCAGAGGCTTTAACCCACTGAGCCACCCAGGCGCCCTATTTTTGAAGTTTTATGTGTGTGGTTTTCTTGGTCATTTGCTTGTTTCCCATTGTAATGGAGTGACAAATGTGGTATGCAAGGCAGTATAACATTGTTACCCTCTTTGAAAATAGTTGAATCAAAAAATGAAATACCTGTTGGGGCACCTGGGTGGCTCAGTTGGTTAAGCGACTGCCTTCAGCTCAGGTCATGGTCCCAGAGTCCTGGGATCAAGTCCCATATTGGGCTCCCAGCTCCATGGGGAGTCTGCTTCACCCTCTGACCTCCCCTCTCATGCTCTCTCTCACTTTGTCTCTCTCTCTCAAAATAAATAAATAAAAATCTTAAAAAAAAAAAAAAAGAAATACCTTTAACCCTTGTGCTTTTCTTGCTTTAGAACAGTTATTTGTGTACTTATTTTCATTTAGTCCTCAGGGAAATGCAAATTATAACATAAGGAGATACTACTACTACCACTACTACTACTACTATTACTACACACACACACCCAGTAGTATGGCTAAAAATAAAAGACTGCCAATATCAGTGCTGGCAAGGATGTGGAGCAATTAAGAACTGTCTTACCGTATTTGTAAGTATGCAAAATGATACAGTCACTTTGAAAAACAAGTTCTTATAAAGTTAATCATACACTTAATCGTAAGATTCAGGAACCCTATTCCCTTTTATTTTTTTTTTAAAGATTTTTATTTATTTATTTGACAGACATAGATCACAAGTAGGCAGAGAGGCAGGCAGAGAGAGAACGGGAATCAGGCTCCTTGCCAAGCAGAGAGCCCAACGTGGGGCTCAATCCCAGGACCCTGGGATTATGACCCGAGCCGAAGGCAGAGGCTTCAACCCACTGAGCCACCCAGGCGCCCAAAGGAACCCTATTCCTAGATATTACTTAGAGAATTGAAAACATCTGTTCATAAAAAGACTTGTACTTGAATATTCAGAGCAGCTTTATTCAGAATAGCCTTAAGCTGGAAACATCCCAAGTGCCTATCAGATGGGTAAATAAATAAATTGTACATCCATACAATAGAATACTATTCAGCAATAAAAAAGAATAGACTATTGATAGCCTAGAAGCATGGATGATTCTAAAAAGCATTAAGCTAGGAGCACCTGGGTGGCTCAGTCAGTTAAGTGTCTGCCTTCGGTCAGGTCATGTTTAGTCCCGTGTTGGGCTCCTTGCTCACAGGGAGCCTGCTTCTCTCTCTTCTTCCAGCTCAGTGTGTGTGTGCTCTCTCTCTCAAATAGTAAAATCTTTAAAAAAATAAAAAATAAAATAAAAAACATTATGCTAAATAGAAGAAGCTAGACCAAAAAGAGTACATGTGACACAGTTTCATGTATATGAAATTTTAGAAACCGCAAAGCTATAGTGACAGAAAGTAAGTCAGGGGTTGCTAGGGTACAGGGGAATGGGGTATGAGGAAACCTTTTTGGGTGATGGAAATGTTCCATATCACGATCATAGTAGTGGTTACATGACTGTACTTGCTTGTTGAAATGGTGAATTTCATACACTTAAAATTGGTAAATTTTATGGAATGTAAATTATACTTAAAAAATTTTTATTTTAAAGGAAAGAATAGTGGGTTTCAACCACAGTTTCACACTAAAATCACTGTGGCAGATTTTTTTTTTTTTAAAGATTTTATTTATTTATTTGTCAGAGAGAGAGTGAGTGAGAGCGAGCACAGGCAGACAGAGTGGAAGGAAGAGTCAGAGGGAGAAGCAGGCTCCCTGCGGAGCAAGGAGCCCGATGTGGGACTCGATCCCAGGACGCTGGGATCATGACCTGAGCCGAAGGCAGCTGCTTAACCAACTGAGCCACCCAGGCGTCCCTGTGGCAGATATTTTTTAAAGACAGTGTCCATCCAGGACTCACCCTAAATTAATTAAATGAGAATGAGGATTCAACTTCAGAGTTTTAAAAAAAGTTTTTAAACTTACTGTACGCAATCAAAACATTATGTCATATTTATTACACAAATGTTACGGACCATGTCATCTTTCTTTTCTACTTCAATCTATTCTGTTTTACCAATTTTTAGGTTTATTTATGGACTTCAAGGAAAATTATTCTCTTACCACTTAAAGAATTTGTGCCTGTATTTTGGAAAGGTCTCATGCAAAATTATATAAATTCTTTGTCATTATCACCATCAGAAGACACTTGTCTAAATGTAATGCCAATGTATAATTTTCTTCATGTTTGTTCACTTATTCATTTGTGAAACATATTTAACATTTTATTAGAAAGATTATTTATTTATTTATTTATTTGACAGAGAGAGATCACAAGTAGGCAGAGAGGCAGGCAGAGGGAGAGGGGGAAGCAGTCTCCCCGCTGAGCAGAGAGCCCGATGTGGGGCTCAATCCCAGGACCCTGAGACCATGACTGGAGCAGAAGGCAGAGGTCCAACCCACTGAGCCACCCAGGCGCCCCATATTTAACATTTTTTAATGTTCTGTGCCACATAGAACATAATTTCTAGATTTAAGGAGAACATTGTTTAATGTAGGATATACATGTGAAATGACATTTAACACATTTCATAATAATAGAGGTAGTTAATATGGAGGCAAAGAGTAGGAAGTGATTAACTGAAGAAGTGGGGACAGCTGGATGTATTGCTCTATTTTTTTTTTTTTAAGATTTTATTTATTTATTCAACAGGCAGAGATCACAAGTAGGCAGAGAGTCAGGCAGAGAGAGAGGAGGAAGCAGGCTTCCCACTGAGCAGAGCGCCTGATGCAGGGCTCAATTCTGGGACCCTGGGATCACGACCTGAGCCGAAGGCAGAGGCTTTAACCCACTCAGCCACCCAGGCACCACTATTGCTCTATTTTAATAGAATTCCAGTTATAAGAAACATTGAAATTATATCTTATATTACAAAAAAGTTTGAAAGCAGCATTTATTGCTTATAAGTTAGATTAACCCTTCACGAAATTTCCTCGGTATTGACATTTCTATGCCCTGTAATACTCTAGTCCATAGTGATTCAAAAGAGTAACATCGGCAGGAAGGAAGATGACAGAAAAATACCAGCTGTTAATCCTTTTTTCTCAGAATAATTTTACAGATTTCTGTCTTTAGAATAGCTTTGTTATCTTCATATAATCCCCCCTTTTCCTTTGTTTTTTAAAAAAAGTATTGCTTCCTTTAAGTATAACTATACGATAGAGCCAATCAGCAAAATGGATTTTGGTCTATCCATTCGTTATCGGTAGTCTGTAAGCAACAGAGAATGTATAATATCTTTGAAAGCCTTGGAGATAATTATGTTTTTTTCCCTATTCATTCATGGTTTTATTGAATGGAAGCCCTCAGCATTAATACATTCAGGAAAAGCCAGCCTGTCAACACCTGATAAACTGACATGACTGGCAAGCATCATGTACACAGTTGATGTTAGCAATATAAAATTCTTTCTCACACTATTGTTCCCTATTGCAAAAAAAAAAATTTTGCTGATTTTTTCTCTCACTCAATATTATGTTATTATATTCTTTGCTACCATATATATCTATCATATATATTATTATATATATTACCTAATATGATACAGGGTATATATTATATAACATGATAATATTATATATTATCACATATATGCAGGGTCTATGCAGTAGGTAGCCTCAGAATTCTGGCTTCTTGCTCTATCTGTTTCATTACCTGTAGATGGACAGAATGATGATACCAACCATTGTTTTGAGGATAAATTATCTTCTTTTTTTAAAGAGAATGCCGTGTGTGCACCTTAATCAAGGAAGAAGGTGAGGGGAGGTGGGTGGGGGAGAGGTAGAGAGAGAATCTTAAGCAGGCTCCATGCCCAGGGCTGAGCCTGAGGTGAGGCTCCATCTCACAACCCTGAGATCATGACCTGAGCCGAAATCAAGAGTCAGACATTGACCGACTAAGCTACCCAAGTGACCCTCAGGATAAATTAATAGGTAAAATAATTAGAACAGGGCCTCGCACTTATTAGGTGCTATGTAAATATTTGGTATTATTAATATACTACAATTACTGAAAATATTCTGTATTTGTTACCTTTCCTTCTTCAACATTCCCCCGGCTTCTGAAGCCTTTTCAGTCTGACTTGTGCTTTCATTCAGTGTATTAAAATTGATCTCTTAAAGGTCACCAGTGACCTCATGATTGCCAAACACAGTATCCTTTTTCCAGTCTTCATCCTTCACTACCTCTGTGTAGAGTTTTCTGTAGTCTACTGGATCTTCTTCTTCTTCTTCTTCTTCTTTTTTTTAAAGATTTTATTTATTTATTTGACAGAAATCACAAGTAGACGGAGAGGCAGGCAGAGAGAGAGAGGGAACAGGCTCCCTGCTGAGCAGAGAGCCCAATGTGGGACTCGATCCCAGGACCCTGAGATCATGACCTGAGCCGAAGACAGCGGCTTAACCCACTGAGCCACCCAGGTGCCCCATGCATCTTCTTCTTGAAATACTTAGACTTCACTATTTTGGCTTTCTTTTCACCTTCCTTCTTTTTTCTCTTATCACACAAAATTGAGATGTATGTTGGGGTGCCTGGGTGGCTCAGTGGGTTAAAGCCTCTGCCTTGGGCTCAGGTCATGATCTCAGGGTCCTGGGATCAACCCACCATCACATTGGGCTCCTCTGCTCAGCAGGTTGCCTGCTTCCCCCCTTTCTCTCTGTCTGCCTCTCTGCCTACTTGTGATCTCTGTCAAATAAACAAACAAATGAAGAAACCAACAAACAAAAATCTTAAAAAAAATTGGGATGTATGTTTTGCCCTAAGCTTGCTTGCTTGCTTGCTTTTTTAATTTTTTTTTTTTAAGATTTTATTTATTATTTGGGAGACAGAGAGTACGAGTGGGGGTTGGGGGAAGCAGGCTTCCCGCTGAGCAGGGAGCTCAATGCCGAGCTCAATCCCAGGATCCTGGGATCATGACCTGAGCTGAAAGCAGCCATGTAACCTCCTGAGCCACCCAGGTGCCCTGCCCCAAACTTTCTAATTTAGCAATTTATTTATTTCTATAGCTTTAATTACTGTTTTATGAATGCAAGATAGCATCATATAATGTAGTGGTTTAAATTTTGTTTAAAGTAACTCTACTACTCATTTTCAAAATTAAATCTTAGATGGTATTTCAGGTTTTGCAGCAGAAAATTTGAGCAGTTGGAGGATTGGGAAGGGACCCCCAACTCAGTCAGCGAGGCCAGCTTCTTTTTGCCCCTGTGAAGCACTTCTAAATAATAGTGTTGGGATTTGAAGTCAGGAGATCTGCCTTGGTTTTCTTTTCTTTTCTTTTTTTTAAAAAAGATTTTATTTATTTACTTGAGAGAGAGAGACACAGCAAGAGAGGAACACAAGCACACAAGCAGGGAGGTGGGGTGGGAGAGGGAGAAGCAGGCTTCCCATCAAGCAGGGAGTCCGATGTGGGCTGATCCCAGGACCCTGAGATCATGACCTGAGCTGAAGGCAGACACTTAACGACTGAGCCACCCAGGTGCCCCTCTGCCTTGGTTTTCTCAGATATAAATGTGTCAGGATTTTTGTGAGATTTTAAATAAAGTAATATATGCGGAAGCACTTTATAAATGTCATTGTGCAAATAATATAACTTTTAAATCTATGGTGTTTCTCCCTCTGGAATTCAAGATCAGCATATATATTTGCCTGTTAGATATTTCTAAATGATTACTCTACTAGCCACTGAAAATCAACATGTCTGGTAAAGGATTAACATCCAGAATATGTATATATATATATACACACATTTATACATATGTATGTATACACACACACACACGCGTATATATGTATATATCTATACACACACAATATACATATATATATTTTAAGACTTTATTTATTTGAGAGAGAAAATGAGAGACAGCATGAGACGGGGGAAGGTCAGAGGGAGAAGGAGACTCCATGCGGAGCAGGGAGTCCAGTGCGGGACTTGTCACCACATTGAGTCACCCAAGCATCCCAAATGTTCAGAATATATTAAGAACTCCTACAACTCAACGACAAAAACAATGGGCAAAGGAGTTGAATAAATATTTCTCCAAAGAAAGTAAGCAAATGATCCATAAGCACATGCAAAGATACTTAACATCACTAGTCATTAGGGAAATGCAAATGAGAACCATAAGGGACATCCCTTCATATCCATTAGGATAGCATATATAAAGAAAACCAAAACACAGAAAATAACAAGTGTTAGTGAGCATATAGAGAAATGGAAATCTTGTGCATCACTATTAGGACTATAAAGGAGTGCAGCTGCTGTGGAAAGTGGTATGACTGTTTCTCAAAAAATTAAACATAAAATTATCATGTGATCCAACATTCCACTTCTGGGTATATACCAAAAGAACTGAATGCAAGAACTTGAATAGATGTTTGTACATTCATTTTTTTTTTTAAAGATTTTATTTATTTATTTGACAGAGAGAGATCACAAGTAGGCAGAGAGGCAGGCAGAGAGAGAGGAAGGGATGCAGGCCCCCTGCTGAGCAGAGAGCCGGATGCGGGACTCGATCCCAGGACCCTCAGATCACGACCTGAGCTGAAGGCAGCGGCTTAACCCACTGAGTCACCCAGGCGCTCCTGTACACTCATGTTTGACAAAAGCATTAGTCTCAATAGCCAAAGGTGGAAGCAACCCAAGTGTCCATCAACAGATTAATGAATAAACAAAATGTGGTATAGACATAGTATGAATATTATGTAGCCTTAAAAAAGAAGAATCCTGATAGATACAACATGGGTGAACCTTGAAGACATTATGCTGCTTTTCAGATGTATAAACTTGGATGACAAGTTACTTAACCTCTTTGTGCTTCAGTTTCTTCATCTATAAAATGGAGATGCAATACTATCTCAGAAAATTTATATCACAGTTAAATGTGTTAGTGTATTCAAAGTCAGCTTGGAATTTCTTACACATTTTAGGGGTATTGTGAATCTTAGTTCTCTATCTTTTCTCCTTTCCTGCTTCCTAATAGTCTATACCTCTATTTTTTGTTTTAAAGATTTTATTTATTTGATAGAACAGAGAGACAGAGCATGAGCGGGGGTGAGGGAGAGAGGGAGAGGGAGAAACAGACTCTGTACCTCTGTTCTAAAAAGTGCCATTTCCGTATCTACTTAGTTGAAATTAAACATTCCTTCCACTTTAGTCCTATGCATTGATCAGCAATTGTTTGAGTTCCTATTATATTCTAGGCTCTGGTGTAGCCATTGGAGACATGGCAGTGAATAAAACAAAGTTCCTGCTTTCATGGAGCATACATGTTAGTGAGGCGACAGACAACACTTTCCATTTTCAGTTTGTGTTTTAATTGTTACAAGGTGTTATCTTTCCTTCCAGTCTGCAGGTGTTTCCAGGTAAAGGACTATATCCTGCAATATATTTAGCATCTAGCACCACACCTAGTAGGTTTCAAAATGACCTTTTAAGAGGTCTTTGTGGAAATGAATTGCAAACATTATCTTGTTCATTTCTATGACTTCCTTTTTTTTCCCCTCAAGATTTTATCTATTCTTTTACTGAGAGAACGTGCATTTACATGCATTAGTCAGGGGAGGGGTAGAGGAAGAAGGAAAGGGAGAATCTCAAGCAGACTCCATACTGAGTGCAGAGCCCATTGTGGGGCTCAGTTGCACAACCCTGAGATCATGACCTGAATCAAATCAGGTTTGTTTCCTTTCTTTTTTTTTCTTTTCTTTTCTTTCTTTCTTTTTTATTTATTTGACAGAGAGAGAGAACACAAGCAGGAGTAGTGGGAGAGAGAGAAGCAGGATTCCTGCTAGCAGGGAGCCTGAGGTGGGCCTCGATCCTAGGACCCTGGGATCATGACCTGAGCTGAAGGCAAACACTTAATGACTGAACCACCCAGGAGCCCCAAGAGTGGGTCGCTTAACTGACTGAGCCACCCAGGCACCCCCTATGGCTTTCATAATAGTGATTTCCAGCACTGGCTGCTTTACACTTTACTCAAGTCACTTGAGGAGCTTTGGTAAAATACAGATTTTGTGCTTCCACCCTTGGAAATTCTAGTTAAGTAAGATTGGAATGGGATCCAGGAATTTCTATTTTTGATAAGCTGTCCAGGTTTAAATGTTTGGGAACCATTGCTCCATAGCATTTAGTACAGTGATTTACATAGAATGTGCTTAGTAGTGTTGTTTGAATTGATATATTGATTGACTTATACAGTAGCTTGTTTCAAATTATGTTTGAAACTTGTGGGTCAAATCGATTTAAACAGACTGGATTCAGGAAAGAGTTACATGAAAAGTCATTAAGCTCAGTAATACTACAATTTGCTGTTAGGAAAATCACCAGTATCTATCCTTTTGTTGTTTTATTTTTTTAAATTATTTTTTATTTTTTTAAAAGCTTTATTCATTTATTTGAGAGTGGGCACAGGGCAAAGAGAGAGGGAGAGAGAAAATCTCAAGCAGCCTCCCCAACTGAGTGTGGAGCCAGTACAGGGCTGGATCCCATGACTCTGAGATCTTGATCTAAGTCAAAATTAAGAGGACACTTAAGGGATTGAGCCACCTAGGCACCCCCTTTGTTGTTTTTAAATGCTAGTTCTCAACGTATTTACCCAAAATAATTCTCTACATTTTAATAGATATGTAAGTTTCTGAAAAGCATTGACAAATATAAAAGGATTTGAACAGTTGTCTTTCTCCGATTGACTTATTTCGTTAAGTATAAGTCAATTGGAGAAAGACAACTATCATATGATCTCCCTGATATGAGGAAGTGGAGATGCAACATGGGGGGTTAAGGGGGTAGGAGAAGAATAAATGAAACAATATGGGATTGGGAGGGAGACAAACCATAATTGACTCTTAATCTCACAAAACAAACTGAGGGTTGCTGGGGGGAGGGGGGTGGGAAGAAGGGGGGTGGGGTTATGGACATTGGGGAGGGTATGTACTATGGTGAGTGCTGTGAAGTGTGTAAACCTGGCGATTCACAGACTTGTACCCCTGGGGATAAAAATACATTATGTTTATAAAAAATTAAAAGAAAAAAAAGGATTTGAACAGAACTGTTAAGTTATCTCTGTGAAGAGGAAGGGGAATGAGTGGTGACCAAGAGGAAACTTAGTTAATCTATATTGCTTGAATCATTTTATGATGACAACCTATTTGTATATTTCTTATATAATAATATAATTAAAATAAGTAATAGATAATATGATTTTTTCAGTTGCTTTTTTTTTTGTTAACCATTTTTAGACTTTTAAGTTTAATGATTTAGAGAAATGTTATCTTTTATAAACGTCATTTAGGTCAGGGGGTTCTTAACTGGGCATCTATAAATAGCTTTCAGAGATCCATAAATTTTTAAAATTCTTTTTAGATTTTACAAATGGTTATGAAAAATCCCCCCGCTTTTTAAAGTTTATTTATTTGGGACACCTGGGTGACTCAGTCAATTAAGTGTCTGTCTGCCTTCGGCTCAAGTCATATTCCCAGGGTCCTGGGATTGAGTCCCACATTGGGATCCTTGCTCAGAGGGGAGCCTGCTTCTTCCTTTGCCTGTTGCTCCTCCTGCTTGTGCCCCCTGCACCCTTGTCTCTCTGATAAATAAAATCTTAAAAAAAAAAAAAGGTTGGGGCACCTGGGTGGCTCAGTTGGTTGGACGACTGCCTTCGGCTCAGGTCATGATCCTGGAGTCCCAGGATCAAGTCCCACATCGGGCTCCCAGCTCCATGGGGAGTCTGCTTCTCCCTCTGACTTTCTCCTCGCTCATGTTCTCTCTCACTGTCTCTCTCTCAAATAAATAAAATCTTAAAAAAAAAAAGTTTATTTTTTTAGAGAGAGTGTGGGGATGGAAGGGCAGATGGAGAGGGAGAGAGAGAGACTATCAAGCAGACTCCCCATTGAGCATGGAGCCCAAAGCAAGGCTGGCTCCCATGACCCTGAGATCACAACCTGAGCCAAAATCAAGTCAGATGCTTAACCGACTGAGCCACCCAGGTGCCCCTAGATATGAACATTTTTCGAAGAAGACAGTTCGTAACTTTCATTGTTCATAATATCCCTCAAGGGGATCCATGACTCAAGTAAGTTCAAGTGGTTCCAAAGTAAGGAACCACTAATTGTTTATGTAGAAGAATCTGCTTTATTTGATAAAAATTCTGTGATTAATTCTTCAGTTGCCTTTGAGTCCCGATGTATATAATATGGGTGAATGTGAGTTAATAACTTTTTTTTATTCTACCCATTTTCAGATTATGAATAGAATAGTTTATTTTCTTAAAAGATTAACATGGCTCTGCTGTTGCTACTTCTACTAGTTAAATATTTCAGTTTCCATATCTCTGACATTTCATCTTTTTCTACTCCTTTCTAATGCTGCTGTATTAAGTTACTTTTTTGTTTGTTCGTTTGTTTCAATAGGATGATGACTGGGCATTATTATACCACAGACAGCTGAAGTTTAGTGATTTGCGCTTGCTGAAATGAAGTAATATCCTATGAGGTTACTGAACAGAGAGGCTATAGCTACTTTATGGAATTGGTTTTTTTAGATTATATTTCCTGGGAAGCAGACTCTGAGATGGAGATTGGCTTGCAGGAGGTTTACTGAGGAGCAACACTTGTAATGGAGTAAGGGATGCAAGATTTGGAGGGCAGAGAGACTGAACTAATGGAATTGCCTCAGAGACTTTAGTCAATCCTTTGGGGAACTCTGGAGCTAGTATGATATTTAAGAGTTATTTGGAATTAGATGTAGGCTGACCTGAGGGGAGAGGGCATAACCTTCGGTGGGGCAGTTTCTGTGGTAAAGATGAGATGAAACTACAGTTTCCTTTCCAGCTTCGGGAAGTGCTTTCAGCAGATGGTTTCCAACTGTCACCTGGTTCAGATCTGTCTACAGCTACAGAGAGCTGCTTTACCTAAGATCACAGTTTTCTAGGGGCAGCTTGCAAATGCCAAACAAGGTTGGATAAAAAGGTCCAGTTAATTTAGTCTAAAATGAAGGGGTGCCTGGGTGGCTCAGTGGGTTAAAGCCTCTGCCTTCGGCTCAGGTCATGGTCTCGGGGTCCTGGGATCGAGCCCTGTGTCGGGGCTCTCTGTTCAGCAGGGAGCCTGCTTCCCTTCCTCTCTCTCTGACTGCCTCTCTGCCTACTTGTGATCTCTGTCTGTCAAATGAATAAATAAAATCTTTAAAAATAAATAAATAAAATGGAGCTCCCTGAGAAGCAGTACTTGCTGTAAGAGCTGTACCGGATGGTCAGGCCTGCATTGTAGTTTGACTTCTTCTTAGTCCTGCTTCTGCTGCCTTTCCTTCATAGGTAATTGATTTCTGTTAAGTGTCTTGCATCGTAAACTCCATCTCAGTGCCTGCTTTCAGAGAACTTAATCCCTGATGCTTTGGTTGAGGGCAGTTTATTGAGCAGGATTTAGTTGTGAGCTGCTAGGATCCTGGAGTTGGAGGAACACTCCAGGCAGTTAGAGGAATGAATGTCTTGGTCTTGAAGGGGGTGTCTGGTCACTGCACTCCTTGTACCTCTTGTATTCGTTTCATATAGCAAATTCACACCATGTGGAAACAGCTTCTTGGCATTCTGTTTGGCTTCTTTTTCTGAGAACTCACAATAGTAAGGTTAGTGGCTTAATGAATTACAACTGCTGCCACTACAGCTTGTCCCTAGATCACACTGATACTTACTGTCTCCCTCTAATCTCCATTCTGGATTCTTGGCCAATATCTCCACTTGTCTAGACGGCATACCAGATGGGTGACTATCATAATTGAAGAGTCTGAGCCTCGTTACCATGCCTCTTTAAGGCCTTGACCACTGTACTTGTTCATTTACTGTCACAGTTGGACAGGGAAATACCAAGAGATACCCCGGTGACAATCCAGGTGCTAAATGTCATCTGTTCCTTTATGCTACTTTTCTTTGTGTTGGTGACTCTATTTTATTTCACAAATACCATATGTTGCTAAGGTAGCATATTATGTGATTAAAATCAGGTCTGTTATTTTGGTTTTACAGATCAAATATTATGTTGAATTTACTTTATTAATGTTTCTTTGATATATTATCAGGGTGCTAATTGCAGAGGTTTATAGATTGTCACCTCTTGTGTTGCCCCTTGCACATATTACTAATATATTGTCAGAATAATGAGCAACAAAAGAACTCACACAACCAAAATCTTAAGTTTTTATTTCTAGTATTTTAGCATAGTTTCATTTAGAACTTTATTTAGTAGTGAGTGGTTTTCTAGCACCTACTCCCCATTACCACTTAGAAGTTAGAATTGAAAAACTATGGAGGAGTTGGAGTATAATTTACTGCAGTTTTATAGCCTTATGATAAACATGCCATTTTTAGTGAACCATCAATACAAGATCATGTTGCTAACTTGTGATAGGGAAGGCAACTAGTAAGTAACAAGTAGCACTGCTAACCTTTTTTAGGAAGCTTTAAGCCCCATGGGTGCCTGATGAGGGCTTGAAGACAAGAGTGTCGGCAGTGTCCTTGAGAAGACTCAGTATGTTGGAACTGGGGGCTCTCACAGCAGGCTTTCTGTCTTTTTTTCCTTCACACTTTTAGTAAGATATAATTCACATAACCACATGACTAACCATTTATTTTATTTTAAAGCCTAAAAAAAATTATTTATTTATTTATTTTTAAAGATTTTATTTATTTATTTGACAGACAGAGATCACAAGTAGGCAGAGAGGCAGGTAGAGAGAGAGGAAGGGAAGCTGGCTCCCCACTGAGCAGAGAGCCAGATGCGGGGCTCGATCCCAGAACCCTGGGATCATGACCTGAGCTGAAGGCAGAGGCTTTAACCCACTGAGCCACCCAGGTGCCCCAAGAGATTTTATTTATTTATTTGGCGGAGAAATAGAGACCACAAGTAGGCAGAGAAGCAGGCAGAGGGAAACGGAGAAGCAGACTCTCTGCTGAGCAGGGAGCCTGATGCAGGGCTTGATCCCAGGACACTGGGATCATGACTTGAACCAAAGGCAGATGCTTAACTGACTGAGCCACCCATATGCCCCAAGACTCACCTATTTTTAAGTGTAAAATTAAATTAAATTAAATGGTTTTTAGTATATTTTGCAATGTGGGCTGCCATCGCCAATTTTAGAATATTTTTATCATCTCAGAAAAAACCCTGTACCCTTCAATATCACTTTCCAATCCCCACCCCATCTGCAGCCCTAAGCAAATACTACTTTCTATCCCTATGCCTGTTGTGGAGATATCATATAAATAGAATTATATAATGTATTGTTTTTTATGACTGGCTTCTTTAACTCAGCATAAGGTTTTCAAGGTTCATGGATCAGTATTTCATTTCTTTTTATGGCCAAATAATACTCCATCATATGGATATAGGTTATCTATTCACTAGTTGTTATACTTTTTAAAAAAAAAAGATTTAATTTTTAAGTAATCTCCACATCCAGCTCAGGGCTCAAACTTACAACCCCGAGATCAAGAGCCACATGCCGCCCTGAGTTAGCCAAGTGCCCCAGTTGTTATATTTTTGAGTTTCCCTTTTTGTTATGAATAATGGTGCCATGTACATTCATGTATAAACTTTTGTGTGGACATGTTTTAATTTTTCTTGGGAATAGAATTGTTGGGTCATATGATAACTGTATGTTTAACTTTTTGAGGGACTGCCAAAGTGTTTTCCTAAGTGGACTACCATTTTACAATTCCACCAGCAATGTATGAGGGTTCTAGCTTCTCTTCATCTTTGCAACACTTGTTATTATCATATCTTTTTTTATTATTGCTATTCAAGTGGAGGTGGAGCAGTATTCCATTGTGGCTGGTTTAAATTTGCTCTTCATTTCCCTGATGACAAACGATACTCAGTATCCTTTCATGTGCTTAATGATCATTTGTATATCTTCTATGGGAAATGACTATTCAGATTCTTTGCCTATTTTTATTTTATTTTATTTTTTAAAGATTTTATTTATTTGAGAGTGAGAGAGAGAGAACATGAGTAGGGGGAGGAGAAGAGGAGGAGGGATAAGCAGCCTCCCTGCTGAGCAGGGAGCCTGACACTGGGGCTTGATTCCAGGATTCTGAGATCATAACCTGGGCCAAAGTCAGATGCTTAACCAACTGAGCCACTCTGGCACCTTGCCCAGTTTTACATTGGATTATTTGTCTTTTTATTGTTGAGTTGTAAGAGTTTATTACTTATTTTATAGATACTAGTCCCTTTTCAGATACGCAAACGTACTTTCCTGTTTTTTTTTTCCCTTTTTTTTAAAAAAAGATTTATGCCTGAGAGAGGGAGAGAGAGAGAGAGGATGGGGGAAAGAAGAGGGAGGGAGATCTTCAAGGAGACTCCTTGCTGAGTGCAGAGCCCCACGCCCATCTCAGTCTCACGACCCTGAGATCACGACCTGAGCTGAAACCAAGAGTCTGATGCTTAACCAACTGTACCACCCAAGTGCCCCTCCCTATTTTTTGAGTTACCTTTTCAGTTTATACTTTTTGAACCACAAAAATTTTTAATTTTGATGATATATAGTTTACCTTTTTTTTTCTTTTGTTGCTTATTTTTTGATAACATGTCTAAGAAACTGTTGCTTAACACAACGGTTTACTCCTATGTTTTCCTTGAAGAGTTTTACAGTTTTAGCTCCACTTTGAGTTGATTTTTATATATGGTGTTGGAAAGGTTTTGAACTTCATTCTTTTTGTGTGTGGCTATCCAGTTGTCCCAGCTTCATTTGTATAAAAGACTGTTCTTTCTCCACTGAATAGCTTTGGCTCTCCTGTTGAAAATTAGTTGACTGTAGGATGGGTTTATTTCTGGACTCTTAGTTCTATTCCATTAATCTGTGTGCCTGTCTTTATGCCAGTACTACACTGTCTTGATTACTGTTGTTCCATAGTAAGTTTTCAAATTGAGAAGTTTGAGTTTCCTACTTTGTTCTTTTTCTTTTTGCAGTTTTACTGAGATAATTGACATACATTACAGTGCAAATTTAAGGTGTACAATGTGCTGATTTGTTACACATGTATATTGCAAAGCATTTACCACAGTAGAGTTAGTTAACACATACTTCACCTCATCCAATTAACATTTTGTTATTGTGATGGTGAGAACATTAAGGCTGTACTATCATAACAACT
This sequence comes from Mustela putorius furo, assembly GCF_011764305.1. Lineage (NCBI taxonomy): Eukaryota > Metazoa > Chordata > Mammalia > Carnivora > Mustelidae > Mustela > Mustela putorius. The sequence continues at coordinate 35,114,002 of NW_025422005.1, read as the reverse complement.
TCCAAATATACTGTACAATATTGTTTAACTATGATCATCATGATGTACATTAGATTCCTGGAACTTATTCATCTTATAACTGAAGGTTTGTAGCCTTTGAGTGATTTCCCCATGTCCCCACCTGAGCCCTTGGGAAGTACCATTCTGTTCTCTATTTCTACGGTTTGGTATTTTTATTTTTTATTTATCTTACTTAAAGATTTTATTTTTAAGTAATCTCTACACCCAATGTGGGGCTCAAACACACAACTCTGAGACCAAAAGCTGCATGCATGCTCTACTGACTGAGACAGTAAGACACCCCTCTATGAGTTTGCTGTTTTTAGATTCCATATAAAAGTGAGATCACACAGGTGTGCCTGGATGGCTCAGTCAGAAGAGTATGTGACTCTTGATCTCAGGGTCATAAGTTTGAGCCCCACATTGGGTGTAGAGGTTACTTTAAAAAAAGAAATAAACTATGGTGAGTGCTGTGAAGTGTGTAAACCTGGTGATTCACAGACCTGTACCCCTGGGGATAAAAATATAATGTTTATAAAAAATAAAAAATTAAAAAAAAAAGAATTTTGGTAAAAGTAATCTAAAATTTGATTATGTTTCAATAAAATAAAAATATCCTTTAAAAAAAGAAATAAACTTAAAAAAAATAGTGAGATCATACAGTATTTGTCTTTTTCTGTCTGACTTATTTTACCTAAAATAATGCCCTCATGGCCCATGTTGTCACACATGGTAGGATTTCCTTTATTTATGACTGAACGATACTCTTTTGTATATATGTACACAGACCATATTTTCTTTATCCATTCATACCTTGATGGACACTTAGGTTGTTTCTACATCTTGGCTACTGTAAAATGCTGCAGTGAACATGGGAGGGCAGACATTTCTTTCAGATAGTGATTTCATTCCTTTGAGTTCCAGAAGTAGGATTGCTGGGTCAGATGGTAGGTAGTTCAGTTTCTAATTTTTTGGTGAATCTTCATACTGTTCTCCTAGAAGCTGTACCAATTTACATTCTTACCAGTGGTGCACCAGAGTTTCCTTTTTCCATATTCTTGATAACATTTGTTATCTCTCTCTTTCTCTCTTTTAAATAATAGCCATTCTTTTATTTATTTATTTACTTATTTATAAAGATTTTATTTATTTGTTTGACAGAGAGAGAACACAAGTAGTCAGAGAAGTAGGCAGAGGGAGAGGGAGAAGCAGTCTCTCCACAGAGCTGGGAAGCCTGATGAGGGGCTTGATCCCCAAATCCTGAGACGATGACCTGAGCTGAAGGCAGCCACTTAACTGACTGAGCCACCCAGGCACTCCTTGATAATAGTGATTCTAACAGATGTGAGATGATATCTCATGGTGATTTTGATTTACATTTCCCTGATGAAGTTGAGCTCCTTTTCATGTACTTGCTGGTCATTTGTATGTCTTCATTGGAAAAATGTCTGTTCATTTCCTCTCTCCATTTTTTAAAAACTGGATTGTTTGTTTTTCTGCTATTCAGTTGTATGAGTTCCTTATATATTTTGGATATTAATAGCTTATCTGATATATAGTTTGCAAATATTTTGTGCTATTCTATAGGTTGTCTTTTCATTTTGTTGATTTTCTTTTGCTGTGCAAAGCATTTTAGTTTACTTATTTTTGCTTTTGTGTTTGTATTTTTGGTATCCAAAAGATCATGCCAAGAACTATGTCAAAGAGCTTTTTCCATAAATAAATAAATATAATTTTTCTTTTTAAAAGTAGGCTCTATGCCCAGTGTGGAGCCCATTGTGGGGCTTGAACTCACGACCCAAGCCGAGATCAAGAGTCAGATGCTTAACTGACTGAACCACCCAGGTGACCCTCCCTGTATTTTCCTCTAGGAGTTTTATGGTTTTGGGTCTTATGTGTAATTTCTTTAATTCATTTTGAGTTAATTTTTGTAAGTGGTATAAGATAGGCGTCCAGATTTTCTTTTGCATGTGTATATCCAGTTTTCCTAACACCATTATTAAAGAGACTGTCCTTTCCCCATTGAATATGTTTGGCTCCCTTGTCAAATATTAGTTGACCATATATGCGTGGGTTTATTTCTGGCTTATCGATTCAGTTCCATTGGTCTATTTTTATGTAATACCGTACTGTTTTGGTTACTGTTGTTCTTGTTTTTCAAGATTGTTTCGATGTTCTGGTTCCCTTAAGTTTTCTTATGAATATTAGGATTAACTTGCCAATTTTTGCAAAAAAAAAAAACAAAAAACCAGTCAGCTGGGATTTTGCTAGGGATTGCGTTGAATCTGTAGATATATTTGTGTAAGTGTTATTGTCATTTGTATTAGTTGTTTGTTGCTGCTTAACAAATACCACAAACTTAGTGGCTTAAGGCAACACAGTTTTAATATTTTATAGTTCTGGAGGTTAGAAATATGAAATTTGTCTTGTTGGGCAAAAATCAAGTTGTTGATCAAGTGTCCATTGATAGATAAATGGATAAAAAAATGTAGTAAATATATAAAATAGAATATTATTCATCCATAAAAAATGCAATCTTTCCTTTTGCAACATGGACGGACCGAGAGGATGTTATGTTACGTGAAATAAGTCAAAGAAAAATACCAAATGGGGGTGCCTGGGTGGCTCAATGGGTTAAAGCCTCCACCTTCAGCTCAGGTCATGATCCCAGGGTCCTGGGATCGAGCCCCATGTCGGGCTGTCTGCTCAGCAGGAAGCCTGCTTCTTCCTCTCTCTCTGCCTGCCTCTCTGCCTACTTGTGATCTCTGTCTGTCAAATAAATAAATAAATAAATCTTAAAAAATAAGAAAAATACTAAATGATTTCACTTATATTTGGAATCTAAAAAACAAAGCAAACGACATACCGAACAGATTCTTAAATACAGAGAACAAATTGGTAGTTGCCAGAGGGGAGGTTTATTGGGGGGGGGGTGAGTAGGCAAAATAGATAAAGGGATTAAGAGTTACAAACTTCCAGTTATAAAATAAATAAATCATGGAGATGAAAATTATAGCATAGGGAACATAGTAATACTGTAATAATATTATACGGTGACAGACGGTGACTATACTTAATGTAGTGAACTTTGAGTAATGTATAGAATTGTTGAATCAATATGTTGTGTACCTGAAACTAATATAACATTGTATGTTAATTATACTTCAATTAGAAGAAAAAAGATGTTAGCAGAGTTGTGTCCCATCTGGAGGCTCTAGGGGGAAATCACTTTCCATGGCTTTTTCCAGCTTCTAAAAGCCACCTACATTCCTTGGCTCATGGCTCTTTCCTCCATTTTCATAGCATATCACTGCAACCTCTGCTTCCATTGTCACACTTGGCCTCTGACTTTAAGCCTCTTGCCTCCCTATTATAAGGACTCTGTGATTACATTGGGCCCACTCAGATAATCTGCACATAAAAAAAAAAAAAACCAAAGGGAGGGAGCGGGGAAGAGAGAGAGAGAGCGAGCAAGTGTCTGCACACACAAGAGCAAGGAGAGGGAGAGAAGCAGGCTCTCCGCTGAGCAAGGAGCCTGATGCAGGGCTTGATCCCGGGACACTGGGATCATGACCTTAGCTGAAGGCAGACACTTAACCAACTGAGCCACCCAGACACCTGGATAATCTGCACATTTTAAGAACCTTAGTTTAATCATATCTGCATAGTCCCTTTTACCAGATTCTGGGGATTAGGACGTGGACATGGATATATTTGAGTGGAGGGCATTATTCTGTCTACCATACTATTTTAACAGTGTCTGGTCTCTGATTCATGAACATTGGATCTTTTCCCATTTACTTGGGTCCTCTAACTTCTTTCAAAAATGTTTTATACTCAGAACAATACAAGTCCCATACTTTCTTGGTTGAATTTATTCCTCAGTGTTTTATTCTTTTTAATGCTATTATAAATGGAATTATTTTTTAAAAATATTTTTTATTTATTTGAGAAAGAGAGCACATGGGCTGGGGTAGGGGGAGGCAGAGGGAGAAGGACAAGCGGGCTCCCCACTGGGCAGGGAAGTCCCATGCGGGGCTCAATTCCAGGATCCCAGGATCATGACTTGAGCCAAAGGCAGATGCTTAACTGACTGAACTACCTAGGCGCCCCAGTGGAATTGTTTTCTTGATTTCATTTCTAGGTTATTCATTGCTAGTGTGTTTAAATGTAATTGATTTTTATATAAATAGATCTTGTACCAACCTTGTTGAACTCATTTATTAGTTCTGTCAGTAGAGATCATTTTTTTTCTTTCCAATCTGGAACGTGTGGTCCTTATTTTTGCAGGTCACAAAACTCAGTGTTGTTAGTTCCATAGAATGCATTGGACTAAGGGAGATTTCTTGCTTTTCAGTGAACTTGGAAATGCTTCTTTTTTTAAAAAATTAACATATAATGTGTTATTTGCCCCAGGGGTACAGGTCTGTGAATCATTAGGCTTCCACATTTCACAGCACTCACCATAGCATAATCCCTCCCCAATGTCCATCACCCAGCCACCCTATCCCTACCCCTCACCCCCCAGCAACCCTCAGTCTGTTTCATGAGATTAGGAGACTCTTATGGTTTGTCTCCCTCCCAATCTCATCTTGTTTCATTTTTTCCCTCCCTACCCCCCAGACCCCCCACCTTGCCTCTCAAGTTCCTCATATCAGAGAGATCGTATGATAATTGTCTTTCTCTGATTGACTTATTTTGCTGAGCATAACACCCTCTAGTTCTATCCACATTGTTGCAAATGGCAAGATTTCATTTCTTTTGATGGCCGCATAGTATTCTATTGTATATATATATACCACATCTTCTTTATCCATTCATCTGTTGATTGGCATCTAAGTTCTTTGGCTAGTTTGGCTAGTGTGGACGTTACTGCTATAAACTTTCGGGCGCACGGCCCCCTTTGGATCACTACATTTTTATCTTTAGGGTAAATATCCAGTAGTGCGATTGCTGGGTTGTAGGGTAGCTGTATTTTCAACATTTTGAGGAACATCCATACTGTTTTCCAGAGTGGCTGCACTAGCTTGCATTCCCACCAACAGTGTTGAAAGGATCCCCTTTCTCCACATCCTCGCCAGGATCTGTCATTCCCTGACTTGTTAATTTTAGCCAATCTGACTGGGTGAGGTGGTATCTCATTGTGGTTTTGATTTGTATTTCCCTGAGGCGGAGTGATGTGGAGCACTTTTTCATGTGCCTGTTGGTCATCTGAATGTCTTCTTTGCAGAAATGTCTGTTCATGTCTTCTGCCCATTTCTGGATTGGAGTATTTGTTCTTTGGGTGTTGAGTGTGGTAAGTTGTTTATAGATTTTGGATACTAGCCCTTTCTCTGATGTGTCATTTGCAAATATCTTCTCCCATTCTGTCAATTGCCTTTTGGTTTTGTTGACTGTTTCCTTTGCTGTGCAGAAGCTTTTGATCTTGATGAAGTCCCAGTAGTTCCTTTTTGCCCTTGCTTCCCTTGCCTTTGGTGATGTTCCTAGGAAAAAGTTGCTGCAGCTGAGGTTGAAGAGGTTGCTGCCTGTGTTATCCTCAGAGAGTTTGATGGATTCCTGTCTCACATTGAGGTCCTTTATCCCTTTCGAATCTAATTTTCATGTGTGGTGTAAGGAAATGGTCCAGTTTCGTTTTTCTGCATGTGGCTGTCTAATTTTCCCAGTGCCATTTGTTGAAGAGACTTGTCTTTTTTCCATTGGACATTCTTTCCTGCTTTGTCGAAGATTAGTTGACCATAGAGTTGAGGGTCTATTTCTGGGCTTTCTATTCTGTTCCATTGATGTATGTGTCTGTTTTTGTGCTAGTACCATACTGTCTTGATGATGACAGCTTTGTAATAGAGCTTGAAGTCTGGAATGGTCTTAAGTGTTCTTACCCCTCATATACATGTATACAAATGGTAATTATATGATGTGATGAATATATTAATTAACTTGATAATGGCAAGCATTTCACAATGTATATATATATAAAATCATACTGTACATCTTAAAAAATCACATTTTATGCAGCTTAAATATATAGAATTTTTATTTGTCAATCATATTTTAATAAAGCTGGGGAAAAAGTGTTCCTCCCTTCAAAGAATTATTTGAAATGTACTTGCAACTTTTATGCAAGTGTGATATTGTTTCAAAATAAAAAGAAATATGATAATTAATCTTGTATGAATTTTATTTAATAGTAAGTGCTTCCCCATTATCTATTTACTTTGAGCTGCTCACGAGAATATTTTTTGTAGTCATGGAGATAAAAAATACAGCATGAGGAACATAGTCAGAGGTATTGCAGTAATGTTGTATGGGGACAGATGGCAGATATGCTTGTGCTAAGCATAGCATGATGTATAGACTTAATCAAATTACTGTGTTATACACCTGAAATGAATGTAACATTGTGTGTCAACTATAGTTGATTCAATTTTTAAAAAAAGAATATTTTTTTTTGTTTCTTAGCTTATAATTCAAATTTCCAAAGTTATTTGAAGAAGAATTACTCTTTAATGTTTTAGTTTCATTTCATGTTCATTTTATTTTTATTTTTATTTATTTATTTATTACATAAATTAACCCATTTATTATAGGCTAGCAATGTTTCAAATGGTGGCGCTTCTACTGGTTTTTAAACTCCTTCAGTCTTCTGATGGCAGACTTTACTGTGACAGCAGAAGTGGTGTTAAAGGTCCAGTGATGGTTTTCATGCAGGAGCCACAATGCCATATCCCCACAGTTTGTCTTTTCATCTTGGTTTTGCCACAGAAGGAGCAAGCGTACTTGACATGCTGACTTATCTCAATCTTCTTCACCATCTTTCTGAGGGAGGCACCATAATGGGTCCCATATTTGCCCACGATTCCGACCTTCTTGGTGCGTTTAGCCGTGTCGCTGAAAACTAGGTCTGAGAGCTCATGTTCATTTTAAAGGTTAAATTATCAACAGTATGAACTTATCATTCATTTTAAGTAATAGTTGGTTATTTCTTATTCAAATTATAATCTAAATTTTTAAAAGATTTTGTTTATTTGGCAGAGAGAGAGCATACAAGCATAAGCAGGGGCAATGACAGAGGGAGAGGGAGAAGCAGGCTCCCCACTGAGTAGAGAGCACGATGTGGGGCTTGATCTCAGGACTCTGGGATCATGATCTGAGCCAAAGGCAGGCACTTAACTGACTGAGCCACCCAGGCGTCCCTAAATTTTAAGTTTTTGTGTCTTTCCTGAATGTATGAATTTATAGTCTTCTAACTTACATATGTATCTATTTTCCCCTCCCTCTCTAGAGAGAGAGCACAAGAGTGTGTGAGCCGGAAGGAGGGGCTGAGGGAGGGGGATAGAGAGAATCCTAAGCAGGCTCCACACCCAGCATGGAGCCCAACACGGGGCTCAATCTCATGACCCTGAGATTATGACCTGAGACAAAATAAAGAGTCAGGCAGATGACTGAGCCACCCAGGCACCCCAGTCTTCTAATTTTTTAGTTTTGTGAATATTGGCATTTAATGTAATCTCACTTTTTTGCATAACAGTGGCAATAACAAGAATATTAATAGCTAATACACAGTAAACATTTACTGTGTACTAGCACTGTGCTAGGTCTTTAAGATGTTTTGCGTTAACTTAACTTTTTTTTTTTTTGAGAGAGAGAATGCATGCAGGGACCACATGGAGGGTTGGGGGGCAGAGAGAGAATCTTAAGTAGGCTCCAGGACCAGTGTGTAGAGCCCATGTGGTGCTTGATCATGACTTGAGCCAAAATCAAGAGTCAGATGCTTGACCAACTGTGCCAGCCAGGTGCCCCTTAATTTAACTCTTAAAACAATCTTCTGAGGTATGTACTGGTATGATCCCAATTTTACAGATGAGGATATAATGCCAGCATAAGCAGCTCATGAAAGTTCCCATAACTGGTTAAGTGGTGGAACTGAGGTTAGAATTCAGGCATTCTGATGCCTGGGTTTAAGATCTTAATCATTATGTTATATTCAATTATATATATAGTGAAAAGTAAAACAACCAGTTTAAATCCAAAGAGTGATTGCGAAGGGGGAAAAAGTCAGTCAAATGAAGACAGTATATATTGAACTTGTTTTCTTTGCTGTCCATAAAGAAGAAAATTCAGGCATAGATTTTATATAGTGCATTGCAAATCTTTATTACCTTTAATAACACACAATCTTGCCTTTTGTATTATATCACATATTTAATGTGCAGACCTTTTAAAAAAAACTAGGTGGTGTTGTACTAGAACCGTAACTCTACTGTTGAGCCCAATATATTAAATTCGTATAATCACAGACCTATTATGTATTCATTTAAATTGGATGTTTATAATTTTAATACAAGGAAATAATTCACTTTGTAGTATAGATAGAACAATCAAACAGGTAACTTCATAAATGGAGAATATGTTATTGATTTTATTCACTTTATCTTTATTTGGCTTTATGATTTACCCATAGCAATTTAAATATTCTCAGTCTTTCTTGTGTTACAGAATTTGTTAGAAAGCAGTAGGTTTTTACAGAGAACAAGAAGAGGCAGAACATTTGGAAGTTTTACTGAAGAGTGGTTTATAAAACTAACTTTAAAAAAAAGATTTTATTTATTTGACACAGAGAGAGAGACAGACAGACAGTGAGAGAGGGAACACAAGCAGGGTGAGTGGGAGAGGGAGAAGCAGGCTTCCTGTAGAACAGGGAGCCTGATGGGGGGGCTTGATCCCAGGATCATGACCTGAGCCGAAGGCAGGTGCTTAACCAACTGAGTCAAACAGGCGCCCCTATAAAACTAACTTTAAGAATGATTTGGATGGCGGTTGTAATCTAAATATGTGGCTCATTTGCTAATGGCTCCAAACCCTGTGATTCTAGGAAGATTATAAGGTCACATTGTGGGAGAAAAAATGTAAACCAGTTTTTGTAGCTCCTTTTGTGGGAGGATAGTTTCCCCCAGAGTTCAGCTGTAGGAGATAATGTACCTGAAGGTGGTTGTTAAAATATACAGTTCTGTACTGATATAAATAGTGAATTTTCTAAGATCATATGTGGTGAATTTGCTGCAGAACTGTACATTGGCATTTTTTTTCAGTTTTCTGAATAGTAAAATATTTCATTTTTTAATAATATATTTTGGTTTTAGCTCACTGCTCTAAGAGTGTATTTGGAGTACTAATTTGGCACTCACTTCTTCAGATATATTCTGTTCCCTTTAGCCAACATATATGCTATTTATTTTCAACTGGATTTTATCTTCTTTTTTTGAACAGATTAATTTTGGGGGAGGGAAAATACAACTATTAATATCTGTCAACAAATATGGTCAAAATAAAATATATGAGCACAACCTGAACAGGATCCTGTTGATCCAGCGTCACAACCATTGAGCTACATTTTGGCTCAGTCATTGAATGGATCATCTTTTCTTTCTTTCTTTTTTTTTTTTTTTTTTTGATCATTATATCTAAGTCCACACCTATGAGCATTCTTACAATATGATTTGGTTTCCTTCTGAATTTTGGATATTATGGATTGGGAGGATTTTAGAAGAATCTTTAGGCTGAAAAACTGGTATAGTAAAATTTTTGATTCTTTAAAGCAGCATGTGAGTGGAAAAGGTGAACTGTTACTTGAATACCTTCATTTATTTATTTTTTTAAATAGCTCCATTTAAATCTCTAATATCTTTTGCCTTTATAAAAAGGTTATAGATACCATTGGATTTCCAAATAATTGTGTAAGATTTTGCTAAAATAATTGCTAGCCAGTAGGTTAAATAACTTTTGAAGTGTATTTGTTGAATTACTCTTAATAACTGAAAAGTGGTTACAGGGATGTAATGCTCCATGCAGTATTCCCTCAGCTTTTTCTAGATAGAGTATAGGTTAATGTTCATTCTCACAAAGCCCCTTAGATCATGCTTTATATCTTTTTAATTATACGTTTGTGCGTTTGTGATTCTTTTGGGGTTATGGAATATAATAATATGAAATATCCTTTCATCATATGAGAACAGACTGAACTATTTCTGTAAGAAGTGTAGCAGTCAGCAGAGCTGCAGCCAGAGAGGCTTTCACACTTCTGATAGGCTGTGAAACTGCTCAGTGGATTTTGGTTTGAGAGACAATATCCGTTTTAAGTTAATCTTTGTGAGATACATGTTATTGTAGACAATTCAAATTCAATTGACTTTCTACCCTTAGAACAAAGAAATACCACACATTAATTTTTTCAACATAAAATTAAATGTTTTTTTAAAGGGATTTTTATAAGCCAGGAGGAGAGGCAGAGGGAGAGCAGACTCCTCACTAAGCAGGGATCCCGATGCGGGGCATGATCCCAGGACCCAGGGATCATGACCTGAGCTGAAGGCAGATGCTTAACCGACTGAGCCACCCAGGCGCCCAAACATAAAATTAATTTTTGAGTCTTAGCTGCTGTGGTATAATCCTGAAGCTTGTTGAAAAAGCAACAGAGGAGGGTATTTGGTATTTTATTAAAAAAAATTTTTTTTAACAAAGCTTGATTATAGGGAATTGAAAATGTATATGCAGGAACATGGGACATTCTAGAAGCCAACATGAAGTAGTTGTGTTCCATTGGCAGAATTTTTCAGTAAATGATATAACGGTTAATTGAATAAATCCTTGTGTTGTAATTTCTTAGTTCTACACTACACTGTTAAGTGATTTCCCCCCCCAAAATTACATTTAGAGTAGATATGACAAATGAGTGATTTCTAAATAAAACCCAGATTGCTATGTTGTAAGTTAAATTAAATACTTTTTAATAATCATGTGAAATAGGGGCGCCTGGGTGGCTCAGTGGGTTAAGCCGATGCCTTCGGCTCAGGTCATGATCTCAGGGTCCTGGGATCGAGTCCCGCATCGGGCTCTCTGCTCAGCAGGGAGCCTGCTTCCCTCTCTCTCTCTGCCTGCCTCTCCGTCTACTTGTGATTTCTCTCTGTCAAATAAATAAATAAAATCTTTAAAAAAAAATCATGTGAAATAATGTAAATTTGATACTGTGCTAAATATTGGTAGTTCTCCAATCATTTTTTTAATAATTTTTTATTTTTTATAAACATATAATATATTTTTATCCCCCGGGGTACAGGTCTGTGAATCACCAGGTTTACACACTTCACAGCACTCACCATAGCACATACCCTCCCCAATGTCCATAACCCCACCCCCCTTCCCTCAAACCCCCTCCCCCCAGCAACCCTCAGTTTGTTTTGTGAGATTAAGAGTCACTTATGGTTTGTCTCCCTCCCAATCCCATCTTGTTTTATTTATTCTTCTCCTACCCCCTTAACCCCCCCTGTTGCAACTCCACTTCCTCATATCAGGGAGATCATGCTTAGCGAAATAAGTCAAGTGGAGAAAGACAACTATCCAATCACTTTTTAAAAAAAATATTTATTTATTTGACAGAGATCACAAGTAGGCAGAGAGGCAGGCAGAGAGAGAGGGGGAGGCAGGCTCCTTGCTGAGCAGAGAGCCCAATGCAGGGCTCCATCCCAGGACCCTGAGATCATGACCTGAGCCAAAGGCAGAGGCTTAACCCACTGAGCCCCCCAGGCACCCCTCTCCAATCATTTTTAATTTAATAAGTTATTTCATGTCCTTTGTTTGAGTGTATAAGATGCATTTCTTTCTTTCTTTAAGATTTTATTTATTTATTTGACAGGCAGAGATTACAAGTAGGCAGAGAAGCAGGCAGAGAGAGAGAGAGAGGAGGAAGCAGGCTCCCTGCTGAGCAGAGATCCCTCGATCCCAGGACCCTGGGATCATGACCCGAGCCGAAGGCAGAGGCTTTAACCCACTGAGCCATAATTTATGTATACATAATTTATGTATCTGCCTATTCTTACTTAGGACTTCAATATTTACTTCCCAAATGTGATTCACTGTGTTTCTGAATGAGGTGGGAGGGATTATGATTAATTCCATTACTGCTGAGGATGCAAAAAGAGTTATTTTTCAAAGTAGTTTAAACAGCTTGGTTTCATTTTAAAAATTACATACTAATTAATTACAACAATATATCAAAGTTCAGAGGAAAAGGTAAAAATCATCTGAACATTTATCCAGACAGCCTTATCAGTAAACAGGCGCAGAAATATATGCATATAATTTTATCTAAATAGGCTCATAATAGTATGTACAACCTTTGTGTTGTTTTAGATCATTTGTTTAAAATGAAATAAATAGTTTACATACACATACACATAGATATTGCTGAGTTTTAGTATTTCATCATTTTAGAGGAATAATGTTATCTTTAGGAAGATTTAAAAATTTCTAGTGCTTATATGTATTACAGGTTTTAAGTTTTTTTTATTCACTACATACCGTGCATTAAGATTTGTGTTGTGGGGGCACCTGGGTGGCTCAGTGGGTGAAGCCTCTGCCTTTGGCTCAGGTCATGATCCTAGGGTCCTGGGATCCAGCCCCACGTCAGGCTCTCTGCTCAGCGGGAAGCCTGCTTCCTCCTCTCTCACTGCCTGCCTTTCTGCCTACTTGTGATCTCTGTCAAATAAATAAATAAAATCTTAAAAAAAAAAAGATTTGTGTTGTGGGAAATGCTTAAAGTATTCAGTTCCTATCATTTAATATGGATTATCAGTACAGTAGAACTTTTCTCATTCATTTATTCATTCAGTAATAGGAGTTGAATTAGTTGAAACTATATATTAAGCTTGTAATGTGGGCTGAACTGTGATAGGCAATAGGGATATAAAAAGAGAATGTCTTGGATTTGTTGATGGTAGGGAACAATTGGAGGTACCTGATGAGAAAAGTTACACAAAATATATGAGGAAAGAATCCGGGAGTTCTGTGTCATTACAGTCAAATAAAAGAAGACAGTGTAGCCTGGTGATAAGATTAGGGCTCACATTCCAACTGTTTGTGTCACTTACTAGTTCCTTGGTTTTGAGTAACTAACTCCTTTAGGTGACAACATTCTTTTCTCTAGTATGAGGCTATAATATCAACTTTTTCCAGTTGTTAGGACATTGAAAGTTATTATATGCTAGGCTCTGTGCTAACTGCTCTCATTTATATGTTTTCCTACTTACTTGTATGGTTGGATTTGAAGGAGATGTAGAGAAATTCTTCAGATGCTGGTGGGGTGGGGAAGTGAATGTAAGAAGAACATTCCAACCAAAAGGAACTAGATGTTCAGCTTGCAAGTGTAAAAGGATGTGTAAAAGAACATCATGTTTGAGAAATGATGAGCATGTGTGTGAAGGCAAAGCATAGAGAGAGGAGAGTTGAAAGTGGAAATTTAACTTGTGATGATCGAGGGTCTGTCTTTCTAAGCAGTTTGGGCCTTCTCCTGTAAGGCAGTTTGTGCAAATTCAGTTGTTCATGGGGAACCAAGCAGCTAAGGTAAATGAGTCAATTGGACTGGGTAAGGACTCCAGTAAACTCTGGGAAATCTCAGATCATATATGCGCTGTCCTACCTAGGTGTCCTCTCTCCTGCTCCAGCTGAGTTTTGCTATGTGCAGATTTGGGCCCAGTGTTGCTAAATTTTCTAATTTTTTGAAGTGAAACCAGATATCTATGTTTTTAGCGTGAAATCTTCCTGTGTTCAAAACACCTGTGTATGGGGGAAAACCCTACAATTTATGGGTTCTGCTATAGAAAGCTGGGAAGCCATACTAGCTTTTTAAAATAAAAAGGGTAATTGGGGGGCACCTGGGTGGCTTAGTCTTTAAGCATCTACCTTTGGCTTAGGTCATGATTTCAGGGTCCTGGGATCGAGCCCCGCATTAGGCTCCGTGCTCAGCGGGAAGCCTTACTTCTCCCTCTCCTAGTGTTCCCTCTCTCACTGTGTCTCCCTCTGTCAAAGAAATAAATAAAAATCTTTTAAAAAGGGGAGGGGGTAATTGCCATGGCCAGATCTGATTTTGAAATAGATTATTCTCATCTCAGTGTGGAGGGAGATTGGGTTATAATGAATGAACACAGAATGGCACAGAATGTAACAGAAAATGTGAGAGAAAAGAAGGGGCTAACCTAAGGCAGTGGCATTAGGGCTAGAAGAAGAGATGAATCAAAGTCAGAATTTCAGTGCAGTGCTTCCCTGTATTTTCCCTTTCATGGACTATTGTGGATTTACCATTTGGAAAGGTTTATGTCTTACAAGCAAACTGTATTTATTAGCAATCATATTACCATAAAATTTAATTGTCACTTACAGGTTCCTATAGGCACAAGATGACTAGTGCATACAACATTGAGTTGTGCAATCCTAGTTCATAGTAAAAAAACAAAATGAAACAAAAACAAAACAAAACCCCGAAATGTAAAAAATCCAAACCCTGAAATTGTAATTAGCTTTTGTAGCCTTACTGTAAGTATGAGCACAATAGGGAAAAGTGAATGTGTACAATTCCTAATTACTACTCAAATTAAATCTAGCTAAAAAGGAAATATAAATGAGTTTGACAGGCGGTGTTACACTCTGAATGAGAATACACATCTTCTAAACAATTCATTGTATCAGTCTCAAACATTTTGGTCTCATGAGCCCTTTACACTGTTAAAAATTACTGAGGACTCCCACAGAACATTTGCTCATGTGGGTCATTACTATCAATATTTGCCATATTAGAAATGAAAATTTAAATAAGGGGTCTGCTTTGGAGTTAGATCTCTCCAAGAAAGTGTCATTTATTTATTTGAGAATTTACTTATTTATTTGACGGACAGAACACAAGTAGGGAGAGAGGCAGACAGAGGGAGAGGGAGAAACAGGCTCACCGCTGAGCAGAGAGCCCGATGTGGGGCTTGATCCCAGGACCCTGGGATCATGACCTGAGCTGAAAACAGCCGCTTAACTGACTGAGCCACTCAGGTGCCCCAGAAGGTGTCATTTAAGCTGAGATCTGAACTTGATTAGCATACTTTAGCAACAACAGTAATAACTAATATTTACTGATGACTTACTATATTTAAAACTGGCAATGATAGCAGTGATATAAGCTACATAATATGATTATTATTTTACAAATGAAGGAAGTGATATTTGAAAAGTTAACTAACTTGACTATTAAATTATGGGAACAGAACTTGGATCCACAACCTGAAATTTTATAACAATAAATAAAATAGGAATGGCAAACAATAAAGCAAGTTCTGCACTATATAATAAGTCTTATTTTTAGTAAATAAGTAAATAGGTAAATAAGTAAATAGTAAATAAGTGAATAATAATAATAAATAATAAATGCACTAACTTATTTATACTAAGTTATTAGTATAACTCAGAGTTTTATTGACATGTTGAAATTATTCCTAAAAATGCTTTTGTGTTAAACCTTTTTTTTTTTTTTTTAAGATTTTATTCATTTGAGAGATGGGGAAAGAGAATACACGCACAGTGGGAGAGGGCAGAGAGGAGCAGAGGGAGGTGGGAAATAGAGAGAGGGAGATAATTTCCGGCGTACTCCATGCTGAGCACCCGAGCCCAATGTGTGGCTTGATCCCACAACCTGAGATCGTGACCTGAGCCCAAACCAAGAGTCCAATGTTTTTTTTTTTTTTTTTAAAGATTTTATTCATTTATTTGACACAGAGAGATCACAAGTAGGCAGAGAGGCAGGCAGAGAGAGAGAGGAGGAAGCAGGCTCCCCGCTGAGCAGAGAGCCCGATGCGGGACTCGATCCCAGGACCCTGAGATCACGACCCGAGCCAAAGGCAGAGGCCCAACCCACTGAGCCACCCAGGCACCCAAGAGTCCAATGTTTAATGGACTAAGTCACCCAGGTGCCCCTGGGTTAAATCTGTTTTTATGTGAATTTTTATAAGAGATGAAATACTACTAACTGGCATAGATAGGAGTCAGTACAATTGTATTTGCAATGCCATGTCATTTAAATATTCCATGTAGTACAGCAGATACTGTTAGCACAACACAATTTGGATTTTTCACCTTTTTCTTTACAGTTTCACTTCCAGATGAATTTCATTTGATTCTACTACTTTTAGATTAAGTTTTATTTTGAATATGTTACTGAACTCAAATAAAAGAAAAATACATTATTCTTTTCGCAGGAGCCCTTATTCTCTATGTCTTCCACTATTACCATGATTTTTACTGATGTGAAAATTCAAATTTTAACAGTTTTGCAGTGTAAAAATTGCCACTCAGCTCTTTAAGGCAGCAACTGCCATATTATCATAGAACTTAAATCAGAAAAGGATTTTAATTTTTTTGAAGGATTTATTTATTTATTTGTCAGAGAGACACAGCACGAGAGGGAACGCAAGCAGGGGGAATAGGAGAGGGAGAAGCAGTCTCCTTGCTGAGTAGAGAGCCCGATGCAGGGCTGGATCCCAGGGCCCTGGAATCATGACCTAAGCCAAAGGCAGATGCTTAAGGACTGAGCCACCCAGGCACCCTGAAAACCTTTTATATGACAGATACAACATTAAAGCCCATTGTCTAAATCACCATAACAACCCTGTAAAGGTATTTTATAGATGGGAAAAAATGCCCCCCTAAATTAAATACCTCATTCACATTCCAACAACTAGTTTTAGATAGAGCCAGGATTTAAACCCAAGCGTATTTGATTTCAAAGTTCTGTCACATTAGTTAAAAACTGTAAGCAGTTTGGTCAATAAATACTTGTCACTTGGGAGATAACATTTGCCAAATATGTTTGACAAAAGATTGGTTTTAAGATATATAAAGAACTTTTGCAGCTCTATAATAACAAGACCCAACATGATACGGGCAAAAGGTGTAAATAAACACATCCTGAAAGTTTATATACAAATGGCTAATGAACCGGGTTACCTGGGTGGCACAGTGAGTTAAGTGTCCGACTCTTGGTTTCAGCTCAGGCTGTGATCTCAGCCTTGTGAGATCATGTTGGCTCCATGTTCAGTGCCTAGTTTGCTTGAGATTCTCTCCCTTTCCCTCTGCCCCTGCCCCTGCTCGTGCTCCTCTCTTTTTCTCACTCTTTCTTGCAAATAAAATAAATAAAATCTTTTTAAAAAACCCAAATGACTAATGAAGACATTAAAAAACACTCAACATCATTAATCGTCAATGAAATGTAAGCTAAAACCACAGTGAGACGTTACCGAATTCTTGTCAGCATGGCTAAAATTAAAAAGCCAAATATTGGCAAGGATGTGGAACAATCCCAAGTCTTATACATTGTTTTTGGGAATATAAAATGTTATACCTGTTTTGGGAAAAGGTCTACACATTCATCTATGCAATCATCCAGAAATTCTACTCACGTATTTACTTAAGATAAATGAAAGCACATTTCAACAGTATCAACAAAAAACCTTGTACAAGGATGTTTATAGCAACTTCAGTCATAATAACCCCCAAATGGAAACAGCCTAGTTGTACATGAACAGAAGAATGGCTAAATAAACTTGATATTTATATATGGACTACTACTCAGCGGTACAAAGGAGCAAACACCTGGGACATCTGCGTGGCTCAGTTGGTTAAATGTCTGCCTTCGGCTCAGTTCATGGTCCCAGGGTCCTGGGATTCTGTTTTGCATCTATCTCTTGATCGGTAGGGAGGCTGCTTCTCCCTCTGCCTGCCCTGTACTTCCTGTTTGTACTCTCTCTCTCATTCTCCCCCTCTCTCTGTGACTAATAAATAAAATCTTAGAAAACAAAACAAAATACATGATACATGCAGAAGCATGAATACACTTTAAAAATATTAAGCTGAGTAAAAAAAGCCTCACTTAAAAGAGTATATGTTTGTTTGATTTTATTATAGGAAGTTCTGTAACAGGCAAAACTAATCAGTAGTTTAATAAAATTAGGACACTGGTTGCCTAGAGGGGATTGGCTGGTAGGAGGCATGAGAACATTTTCTAGGGTAATGGTAAGGTTCTGTGTCTTGATTTTTTTTTTTTAATTAGTTTTTGGATTACTCATTGCAAATGCATGTAAGTACAATTAATTTTGGGATGTTGATCTTATAACCTTATTTTTTTTTAAGATTATTTATTTATTTATTTGACAGAGAGAAATCACAATTAATTGGAGAGGCAGGCAGAGAGAGAGAGAGGGAAGCAGGCTCCCTGCTGAGCAGAGAGCCCAATGCGGGACTCGATCCCAGGACCCTGAGATCATGACCTGAGCCGAAGGCAGCGGCTTAACCTACTGAGCCACCCAGGCGCCCCGATCTTATAACCTTATTGACCTTGGTTATTACCTCTCAGTAGTTTCTGTGTAGATTCCATAGGGTTTTCCCTGCATAAGCTCATGCCACCTATGAATAGTCTCAGATCTTCTTTTGCTCTTCTTTGCTCACCTAACTCCTACCTATTCTTCAGTCTTGACTTAAATAGAATTCCTCAGAATCTAACTTGGAATCCCTCTTCCCATTTCTCTAGGTGAGGTCTCCCTATTATATACCCTGTACTTCAGAGCATTTCTCATAATTATGTAAAAGTATGTAATAATACTTGTTTAATGTCATCTTTTCCCCTAGACTGTAGGCTTCATGAGGATAGGGACCATGCCTTTCTTGTTCACAAATATATGCTAGGGATATATTATAGGCACATATCATATTAACAAAAAAATATGTATCCATCTTGGACAGCCACATGCAGAAAAATGAAACTGGACCATTTCCTTACACCACACACAAAAATAGACTCGACATGGATGAAAGACCTCAGTGTGAGATAGGAATCCATCAGACTCTTTGAGGAGAACATAGGCAGCAACCTCTTCAATCTGAGCCGCAGCAACTTCTTCCTAGGAACATCACCAAAGGCAAGGGAAGCAAGGGAAAAAATGAACTATTGGGACTTCATCAAGATCAAAAGCTTCTGCACAGCAAAGGAAACAGTCAACAAAACCAAAAGACAACTGACAGAATGGGAGAAGATATTTGCAAATGACATATCAGATAAAGGGCTAGTATCCAAAAGCTATAAAGAACTTACCACACTCAACACCAAAGAACAAATACTCCAATCCAGAAATGGGCAGAAGACATGAACAGACATTTCTGCAAAGAAGACATCCAGATGGCCAAAAGACATGAAAAAGAGCTCAACATCACTTAAGCTCAGGGAAATACAAATCAAAACCACAGCGAGATACCACCCATACCAGTCAGAATGGTTAAAAATAACAAGACAGGAAATGACAGATGCTGGCGAGGATGCGGAGAAAGGGGATCCTTTCAACACTGTTGGTGGGAATGCAAGCTAGTGCAGCCACTCTGGAAAACAGCATGGAGGTTCCTCAAAAGGTTGAAAATACAGCTACCCTATGACCCAGCAATTGCACAACTGGGTATTTACCCTAAAGATACCAATGTAGTGATCTGAAGGGGCACATGCACCCAAATGTTTATAGCAGCAATGTCCACAATAGCCAAACTATGGAAAGAGCCTAGATGTCCATCAACAGATGAATGGATAAAGAAGATGTGGTGTGTGTGTGTGTGTGTGTGTGTGTGTGTGTGTGATGGAATACTATGCAGCCATCAAAAGAAATGAAAACTGGCCATTTGCAACGAATGCAAATCTTCTAGTTTGTGGATGGAACTAGAGGGTATTATACTGAGCGAAGTAAGTCAATCAGAGAAAGACAATCATCATATGATCTCTCAGATATGAGGAATTTGAGAGACAGGGCAGGGGGTTTGTGGGGGATAGGGAAGGAAAAAATGAAACAAGATGGGATTGGGAGGGAGAGAAACCATAAGGGACTCTTAATCTCATGAAACAGACTGAGGGTTGCTGGGGGTTGGGGGTAGGGATAGGGTGGCTGGGTGATGGACATTGGGGAGGGATTGTGCTATGGTGAGTGCTGTGAAATGTGTAAGCCTGATGATTCACAGTCCTGTACCCCTGGGACAAATAATACATTATATGTTAATAGAAATAATTAAAAAATATGTATCCATTTATTCTGTAGATATCCATTGAGCTTTGCCATGAACCAGGTACTCTTTTTAGTTATGGAGTTACAGTAGTGAACAAAACAGGAATAAAAAAATCTCTGCACTCGTGGAATTTATATTTAAGAGCTGAGACACAGACAATTAAATAGTCAAGTGGTGGTAAATGCAATGGAGAAAAATGAAGTGGGGGAAAGGAAGATGAATAAGTAGTGCTGAGGCATATAGTGAATTTGTCTCTTTGCCCATAGAGACATAACAGGGATTTAGAGTCTGGGCATTGAGGGATAGCCTAGGAGCTCTAGACTCCTTGGACAGGTGGGGCATAAAGGATATTACGAGATTAGTCCTGAAAGTTTCAAGGCAATTAGTGAAGCTATATGAGTGTTGAGCAAGGGAAGGATGGGGAATCTTGCTAGGATCACACAGAATCCTGGGTTCCTTCTGTTTCTCTTGCAGATGGTGGTATGGAAGTTTTTTTTTTTTTTTTTTTCCTGCTGTTGTTGTTGTTGAAGATTATATTTACTTACTTGATAGACAGCCAGAAAGGGAACACAAACAGGGGGAGTGGGAGAGGGAGAAGCAGGCTTCCCGCTTAGCAGGGAGCCCTTTTTGGGGCTCAATCCCCATGACCTGAGCCAAAGGCAGACACTTAAGGACTGAACCACTTTGGCAACTGGGTGGTATGAAAGTTAAACTGATTTTTAGATAGAGCACATAGAGCTCTGGGTGTTTTCCTTGATTGCTGCTGATAGATTTAAAGTACGAACCGTCAGCAAAATCCTATGGGACAGTCTGCTTAGCTTTAATCTCTCTCTGCTCTTGAGAAACTCACAATCTGGTTGACAAGACATATATGGGAAAAATAATTGTGATATAAAACAATGTAATAAAAGTGATAGAAATGTCAATTGCTACAGGATGGAAGAAAGTCAGAATAATTGCAAGAAGGTGTGGGGGCAGAAAGGAAGCTGGAAGGTGAAACAGGGTAGAGGAAGGTAAGATTTCAACTAGCAAAAGTGGTAGAAAGTACATTTTTTTTAAAGATTTTATTTATTTATTTGACAGGCAGAGATTACAAGCAGGCTGAGAGGCAGGCAGAAAGAGAGGAGGAAGTAGGCTCTCCGCTGAGCAGAGAGCCCAATGCCGGGCTCGATCCCAGGACCCTGGGATCATGACCTGAGCCGAAGGCAGAGGCTTTAACCCACTGAGCCACTCAGGCGCCCCTAGAAAGTGCATTTTTTTAAAAAAAGATTTTATTTATTTATTTGACAGAGATCACAAGCAGGCAGAGGCAGGCAGAGAGGAGGAAGCAGGCTCCCCGCTGAGCAGAGAGCCAGATGTGGGGCTCGATCCCAGGACCCTGAGATCATGACCTGAGCTGAAGGCAGAGGCTTAACCCACTGAGCCACCCAGTCGCCCCTAGAAAGTGCATTTTTAAGCAAATGAACATTTCTATTTGAATGCCTTTCTTCTACCTCAAACTTAGCATGTGTAAAGCAGATGTTTTCCACAAACTCAGATCTCCCACCCATTTCCTTACTTGTAATTATTCTCTCCAGAGAATAATTTAAACTGTGAGCCTTGTGACAGCTCTCTCCTTCTAAAATAATAAAAGACTACCATTTATTTATTCATTGCCATATCCAGACTTCGTACTAAATGGTTTACATTATGCAATTTGTATGGTCTGCTTTACAAAACTCTAAGTGAAAATGCAGTTCATCTCTTGTTTCCCTAATTTAAATTATGACCAGCCCAAGTCCCTATATACTGTACTTAATAGAAAGATCAATAGCATCCTTTCCCATAATGTCTGAAATACAGACACTTCCCTTTCCTCTGTATTGTCTGAAAGCATCAAAGTGTTTTTTCACTCCAAACAGAAGGTATAACTGATTTCCACTTCTAAATAGGGAGGAATCTTTGTGACTCTCATTTGGCTATTACAGATGGTACAGATGTCAGGTACCTCCATAGTCTGGTGCTGCCTATCCCCACACAGCAAAATTTCTTTGGGACAGCTTTTGGTGAAGTCCTTTCAAATGAGGATGATTTCATGGACAAGTTTACTCTCTTAGTTTTCCAGTTGACTCAGGGTGTTCCTTTCTATACACTTTTAATTCCTAGTCTATTCGGGCATAAAACACAAACTCTTCTTTTATAAGGCCCTGTTGTAACAGAGAGGTTGTACTCAGGTAAGTTCAGGTATCCTCTCCCTGTAGAGCCCGCAACCAATGTCTCTTGATGAGAATCCCCCAAGAACAAGGCAGTTTTTTTTCTACTACCAAAATGCAAAATGTGTCATATTGTGTCGCTCCCAGAGTCTTTGTTTGTTTGACAATTAATCCTCCCTGGTAACCAGGAATGGAGGGATCTATAGTGTCGTATCTATTCTTTTCTTTTTTCTTTTTTTGAAAGAGAGAGTGTGAGCATGCATGTGCAGTTGGGGAGGGGGTAGGGAGAGAGAGAATCTTTTTTTTTTTTTTTTTTAAGAGATTTTATTCATTCATTTGAGAGAGAGCACAAGCAGTGGGAGCTGCAGGCAGAGTGAAAGGGAGAAGCAGGCTCCCCACTGAGCAGGGAGCCTGGGATCATGACCTGAGCTAAAGGCAGACACTTAACTTCTTAAATGCCTGAGCCACCCATGCGCCCCCAGGGAGAGAGAGAGAATCCTAACCAGGTTCCATTCCCAGTGTGGAGACTGTTGCATCAGGCTCCATCTCATTACCCTGAGATCATGACCTGAGCTAAAATCAAGATTAGGCACTTAACTGACTGAGCTGCCCAGGCAGCTCAAGACTGTGGGATCTATTCTTTCTTTCTTTCTTTTTTTTTTAAAAGATTATTTACTTATTTATTTGAGAGCGAGCAGAGCAAGCAAGAGAGAACACAAGTGTGGGGGGTGGTGCAGAGGGAATGGGAGGAGCAGGGAGTCTGATGCTGGGCTCTATCCCAGGACCCTGGGATCATGACCTAAGCCAAAAGCAGACGATTAACCGATTGAGCCACCCAGCATTCCATATGGTATCTATTATTGACACATAATGTTGTGAGCCCAAATAAAATTGGTGAACCTAAACTTTTAGTAGTACCAGTCAGCCTGATTATGTGATATTTAACAGTGTCTTGTCTGGTCTGTATAGCAAGATGGATGAATCTCAAAAACACTATGCTTAGTAAAAGAAATTTTAACCAGAAGAATATACACAGTATGGTTCCATTCAAATGAAGTTCTAGAATGGGCAAGGCTAACCTATGGCAAATAAATAAATAATAAATAAAATTAGTATAGTTATTGTCACTGAAGCAGTTAGGGTGGTAGAGATTGACTAGGAAGTGGCCTGAGGGAACTTTCTGAGATGTGTTTACGGTACCCCTTTGAAATACTGTTAGGGTCATTTGTTCCTGTTTGCATTCAATTTTATAGAATCTACCCCCCCATCTTTGTTGATTCAATTTTATTTTATTTTATTTTTTAAAAGATTTTTTAAATTTATTTGACAGAGAGAGAGAGAGAAATCACAGGTAGGCAGAGAGGCAGGCAGAGAGAGGAGGAAGCAGGCTCCCTGCTGAGCAGAGAACCTGATTCGAGGCTCAATCCCATGACCCTGGGATCCTGACCTGAGCCGAAGGCAGAGGCTTTAACCTCCTGAGCCACCCAGGCACCCCAATTCAATTTTATTTTTTGAGGTTGTAGAACATTATGAACATGTTTGTGTAGTCAAAACTATGCAAACATGCTCAAGGGTTGTTACTTTCCATCATATCTCTCTACCATTGTAGTTAATTTCACTGTTCTTTTTTTTTTAAGATTTTATTTTTTATTTTTTTATTTGACAGACAGAGATCACAAATAGGCAGAAAGACAGGCAGAGAGAGAGGGGGAAGCAGGCTCCCTGCTGAGCAGAGAGCCTGATGGGGGCTTGATCCCAGGACCCTGGGATCATGACCTGAGCCGAAGGCAGAGGCTTTAACCCACTGAGCCACCCAGGCGCCCCTAATTTCACTGGTTTCTGGTTTGGTCTTCCTCTATTTCTTTTATCAAAAATAAGTAGCTACATTTATGTAGTTTTATTTCCCAATTCTTTATCACATTTTTATGTGATTTTTATTTTATTTTTCTGAGTAGCATGCTTTATTTTCATTAAAAAATTTTTGCTATAGAAATATGGTGGACATACAATGTTAGTTTCGGGTGTATGGTATATCATTTGGACAATTCTGTACATTATTTAGTGCTCACCATAAGGGTAGTTACCATCTGTCAACATGCAATGTAATTACAATAATATTGACTATAATCTTTATGTTGTATTTTCATCTCTGTGACTTACTTATTTTATAACTGGAAGTTTGTACCTCTTAATCCCCTTCACCTATTTTGCTCACCTTCCTCACACTCCTGTTTGGCAACTATCATTGTTCTGTGTTTATGACTCCGTTTCGATTTGTTTATTTATTTTGTTTTTTAGATTCCACATGTAAGCGAAATCCTATGGTAGTTGTTTTTCTTTACCTGACTTATTTCACTTAGCGTATACCTTCTGGGTCCATTCATGTTGCCACAAGTAAAAAAATAACATAGTTTATGTACTCTTTGGAAATTTGCTTGCCCCCCCCCCCTTAATATATGCTGGAAATCATGCCCTATCAGTTAATAGAGATTTAAAAAAAAAATAACTGCACAGTTCCTTAAGGAATGTACACATTATAGTGCTGTGGTTTATTCAGTCAACCTCCTATGTTTGGGTATTTTTTGCTGCAGTGCGTAACCTTGCACATGATTATGTAGGTATTGTTGTAGAATACATTCTTACTAGTAGAATTGCTGGGTCAAAGGATAAAACTGCATATGTAGCTTTGTAGTTATTGCCAAATTTTCCTTCAAAAGGGTTATACCAGTTTCCATTTATATTGACTAAATACTCAGGACTAAATACTCGGAATAATAGCAGCAGTTAATGAGTGCCTATTTCCACATGGACTCACCAAGAGAATGAGTTGTCTTACTTCTAAATTTTCGCTCATCTAATGGGTGAGAAATGGTAGTCAGTATTTTTTTAATTTGTATTTTTTAAATGAGTAGAGTTGAACATCTTTTCATATATTTAAAGATCATTTAAAAATTGAACACATTTTTATATCTTTCTTTGTAAATTTTCTGTTCATGTCTTTTCCCATTTTTTCCTCAGTATTTCAAAGGGCTTGTGAGGGACATTTGCTTCAAATTTTAGAAGGGTTTTTGTTTTTTTTTTTCTCTCAGTTTTAATTTTTTTTAATTTTTAAAAATTTTTAAAAAGATGTTTATTTATTTATTTGACAGAGATCACAAGTAGACAGAGAGGCAGGCAGAGAGAGGAAGAAGCAGACTCCCTGCTGAGCACATTGGTCCTCCCAATGTGGGGCTCGATCCCAGGACCCTGGGATCATGACCTGAGCCAAAGGCAGAGGCTTTAACCCACTGAGCCACCCAGGTGCCCCTCCATATGAATTTTAATACAACTTGTCTAGCTCCAGAAAAAAAAAGTTCATTGGTATTCATTAATTTAGGGCAATTGTGGGATTGGGCATACTAATTTAGGGCATACTAAAATTTTGATGATGTTGAAACATCCTAACCAAGAGGGAGAAGCAGACTTCCCACTGAACAGGGAGCCTGATGTGGGGTTCTATCCCAGGACCCTGGGATCATGACCTAAGCTGAAGGCAGGCTCTTAACCAACTGAGCCACCCAGGCGTCTCTGTTTAATGGGTTCCTTTATATAGACTCGAACATTTCTTAAGTTTATTCTGAGTATTTAGTCCTTTTTGCTGCTGTTGTAAAGGGAGTTTTATATTGTCTTATTTTGTTGACTTTTTTCAGAGAGCCAGAATTTTAATTTATTAATTTCATCAACTAATTTCTGTTCTCTTCCTCATTAATTTCTGCTTTCATCATTATCTGTTTACTTTTTGTTCTTTTTCTAGATTTTTGATATAGAAATTTAATTAATTTTCATTATTTTCTTTTTATTGGTATAGATATTTAATGCTCTGAATTTTTTCTTTTGATCACTGCTTTAAGGGGATGCCATAGATTCTGCTATATAGTGTTTTTGTTGTTATTTTTCAGAAATCCCATCATTTCTGTTTGTATTTCTTTCCCATGTCACTCAAGAGTTATTTAATAGAAGACTTTTTCCATTTTTAGGTCAAAGGGTCTTTTTGTTTCTTTAATTTTGTTGCTTTATAATCATAGCATGCTGTTTTAACACTCCTGCTTTCTGGAATTTACTGGTGTTTTCTGATCAGTTTTTGTGAACATTCTATGTGCACTTGAGAAAAAGGTATTATTTCTATTACAAGAGTGTTTTATTTATACTGATATATCTGTATCTATCTTTGTGGGCTCTCATTGATAGATCTTCCTATATGCTCCTTCTTTTTTTAAGAATTTTCATTTTTTATTTTTTCATTTGCTAGTGGGAGAGAGCACAAGCACCTAGGAGGGTGTGAGTCAGAGGGAGAAGGAGAAGCAGACTCGCCGCTGAGTAGGGAGCCAGACACGGGGCTCAATCCCAAGACCCTGGGACCATGACCAGAGCTAAAGGCAGATGCTTAACTGACTGAATCACCCAGATGCCCCTCTATATGCATTCTTTTTTTAAATTAATTAAAAATTTTTTTCTATTAATATATATTATTTGTTTCAGGGGTACAGGTCTGTGATTCATCATTCTTACACAATTCACAGCACTCACCATAGCACATACCCTCCCCAGTGTCCATCACCCAGCCACTCCATCCCTCCCAACCCCTTTCCCTCCAGCAACCCTCAGTTTGTTTCCCGAGATTAAGAGTCTCTTATGGTTTGTCTCCCTCTCTGGTTTCGTCTTGTTTCATTTTTCCTTCCCTTCCCCTATAATGCTCTGTCTTGTTTCTCCAATTCCTCATATCAGTGAGATCATATGATAATCGTATTTCTCTGATTGACTTATTTCACTTAGCATCATACCCTCTAGTTCCATCTATGTCATTGCAAATGGTAAATTTCATTTTTTGATGGATTCATCATATTCCATTGTATATATGTACCACATCTTCTTTATCCATTCATCTGTTGATGGACATCTAAGTTCTTTGGCTAGTTTGGCTAGTGTGGACATTGCTGCTATAAACATTCGGGTGCATGTGCTTCTTCAGATCACTACATTGGTATCTTTAGGGTAAATACCCAGTCATGTGATTGCTGAGTCATAAGGTAGCTGTATTTT
This sequence comes from Mustela putorius furo, assembly GCF_011764305.1. Taxonomy (NCBI): domain Eukaryota; kingdom Metazoa; phylum Chordata; class Mammalia; order Carnivora; family Mustelidae; genus Mustela; species Mustela putorius. The sequence goes on along the minus strand of NW_025422005.1, from coordinate 35,086,829 downwards.
CAACTTTTTGAGGAACCTCCATGCTGTCTTCCAGAGTGGCTGCACCAGCTTGCATTCCCACCAGCAGTGTAGGAGGGTTCCCCTTTCTCTGCATCCTTGCCAGCATCTGTCATTTCCTGTCTTGTTAATTTTAGCCATTCTGACTGGTGTGAGATGGTATCTCATTGTGGTTTTGATTTGTATTTCCCTGAGGCCAAGTGATGTTGAGCACTTTTTCATGTGTCTTTTGGCCATCTGGATGTCTTCTTTGCAGAAATGTCTGTTCATGTCTTCTGCCCATTTCTGGATTGGAGTATTTGTTCTTTCGGTGTTGAGTGTGGTAAGTTCTTTATAGCTTTTGGATACTAGCCCTTTATCTGATATGTCATTTGCAAACATCTTCTCCCATTCTGTCAGTTGTCTTTTGGTTTTGTTGACTGTTTCCTTTGCTGTGCAAAAGCTTTTGATCTTGATGAAGTCCCAATAGTTCATTTTTACCCTTGCTTCCCTTGCCTTCGGCAATGTTTCTAGGAAGAAGTTGCTGCGACTGAGGTTGAAGAGGTTGCTGCCTGTGTTCTCAAGGATTTTGATGGATTCCTGTCTCACATTGAGGTCTTTCATCCATTTTGAGTGTATATGTATTCTGTTGTTGGTCGGCTTCACCTTTTATTCTTATTATTGGTCTCCTTCACCTATCTTTTATTAAGAGTGGTATGTTAAAGCATTCTACTACTAGTGTTTCTATCGATTTCTTATTTTTTTCTTTTGGTGTTTTGCTTTATATGGATGGGTTTTGTCTTCATTTTAATTTTGGCTTTTAACATTGTAAAATATCTTCCTTTGTTATATTTAATAATTTTGGCCTAATTCTGCTTTGATAACAGAATTGCTTTCTTATTGTTTCCATTTCCTCATTAGTTCTTTGCTTCTTCTTCTTTTTTTTTTTTAAGTATTTCTAAATCTTGTTTTAGATGTATACTTATATGCAACATAGATTTAGATTTTCTTATGAGGCCGTTGAAAATCTCTTTCAATAAGCAAATTAAGCCCGTTTTCAAAAAAATTTTTATTTAAATTCAATTAACATATAAGGTATTGTTGGTCTCAGAAGTAGAGGTCAGTGATCATCAGTCTTAAATAATACCCAGTGCTCATTACATCATATCCCTCCTTAATGTCCATCACCCAGTTACCCCATTCCACCACCCCTCTCCCCCGAGCAACCTTCAGTTTGTTTCCTATGCTTAAGAGTCTCTTATGATTTGTCTCTCACTCTGCTTTTGGCTTGTTTTATTTTTTTTCTCTCTTCCCTTATGACACTCTGTTTTGTTTCTTAAATTCCACATATCAGCAAGATCATATGATAATTATCTTTCTCTGACTGGCTTATTTTGTTTAACATAACACCCTCTAGTTCCATCCACATTGTTGTAAATGGCAAAATTTCAATTTTTAATGGCTACATAATATTTCAGTGTGTGTATAAATACCACATTTTCTGTATCCATTTATCTGTCGATGGACATCTGGGCTCTTTCTATACTTTGGCTATTGTGGATGTTGCTGCTATAATCATTGGGGTGCACATGGTCCTCTGGATCACTACATTTGTATCTTTGGGGTAAATACTCAGCAGTGCAATTGCTGGGTCATAGGGTAGCTCCATTTTCAACCCTTTGAGGACCCTCCATACTGTTTCCAGAGTGCCTTCACTAGCTTGCAGCTTCTCCTTTCTCTGTATCCATACCAATATCAGTCATTTCTGGAGTGGTAATTTTATTTATTCTGAGGTACCACCATGTGAGGTGGTACCTCATTATGGTTTTTTGGGTTTTTTTATTAACATATAATGTATTATTTGTTTCAGGGGTACAGGTTTGTGGTTCATGAGTCTTACATAATTCACAGCACTCACCATAGCACATACCCTCCCCAGTATCCATCACCCAGCCACCCCATCCTTCCTAACCCCCACTCCTCCAGCAACCCTCAGTTTGTTTCCTGAGATTAAGAATCTCTTACGGTTTTTCTCTCTCTCATTGAGGTTTTGGTTTATATTTCCCTGATGCTGAGAGATGAGGAGCACTTTTTCATATGTCTGTTAACCATTTGTTTGTCTTTGGAGAAATGTCTGTTTATGTCTTCTGCCCATCTCTGGTTTATTTGTTCCTTGGGTGTTGAGTTTGGTAAGTTCTTTATAGATTTTGGATACTAGGCCTTTATCTGGTATGTCATTTGCAAATATCTTCTCCCATTCTGTCAGTTATCTTTTGGTTTTTGTTGACTGTTTCTTTTGCTGTGCAAAAGCTTTTGATCTTGATGAAGTCCCAGTAGTTCATTTTTGCCTTTGTTTTGTTTGCCTTTGGAGATGTGTCTAGCAAGAAGTTGCTGTGGCCTATGTTCTCCTCTAGGATTTTGATGGATTCCCGTCTCACATTTAGATCTTTAATCCATTTTGAGTCTATTTTTGTGCCTGCCATAAGAAAATGGTCCAGTTTCATTCTTTTGCATGTGGCTGTCCAATTTACCCAACGCTATTTGTGAAGAGACTTTCTTTTTTCCATTGGCTATTCTTTCCTGTTTTGTCAAAGATTAGTTGACCTAATTGCTGAGGTCCATTTCTCGGTTCTTTATTCTGTTCCATTGATCTATATGTCTGTTTTTGTGATAGTACCATATTGTCTTGGTGATTATAGCTTTAACCCACTGAGCCACCCAGGCACCCCGGTGATTATAGCTTTGTAAGAGAGCCTTGAAGTCTAGGATTGTAATGCCACCAGCTTTGGTTTTCTTTTTCAACATTCCTTTGGGTGTCCGGGGTCGTTTCTTGTTCCATACAAATTTTAGGATTATTTGTTCCAGCTCTGTGAAAAAAGTTGATGGTATTTTCATAGGGATTTCTTTGAATATGTAGATTGCTCTAGGTAGCATAGATATTTTAACAATATTTGTTCTTCCAATCCACGAGCATGGAACATTTTTCCATTTCTCTATGTCTTCCTCAGTTTCTTTTCTGAGTATTCTGTAGTTTTCTAAATACATATCCTTTGCCTCTTTCCTTAGGTTTATTCCTGCATATCTTATGGTTTTGGGTACAGTTGTAAATGAGATCAACTCCTTAATTTCTCTTTCTTCTGTCTCATTGTTAGTGTATAGAAATGTAGCTGATTTCTGTGCATCAATTTTATATCCTGCCACTTTGCTAAATTCCTGTTTGAGTTCCAGCAATTTGGGGAGTCTTTTGGGTTTTCCACATAGAGTATCCTGTCATCTGCAAAAAGTGAGAGTTTGACTTCTTTGTTGATTCACATGCCTTTTACTTCTTTTTGTTGTGTGATTTCTGAGGCTCAGACTTCAGGTACTGTGTCGAACAGCACTGGTGATAGTGGACATCCCTGCCATGTTCCTGACCTTAGGGGAAAAGTTTTCAGTTTTTCCCCACTGAGAATGATATTTGCTGTGGATTTTTCATATATATTGAGCCCATTTCCACTTACTGATGTTACTGACACATTTGATCTCAAAGCTATTGTATTATTATTTATGTTTTAATTTGCTGTATTATATACTGGGAGCTTTTCTTTTTTCTATGCCTTTGTTCTGTTAAGATTTCTGGCATGTGAAAATGTCTGTTTTTTTATATTCTAGTGGTTATCGTTATATTTATACTTTTTTTTAAAAAGATTTTTGTTTATTTAACAGAGAGAGAGATCACAAGTAAGCAGAGAGAGAGGCAGGAGAAGCAGGCTCCCTGCTGAGCAGAGAGCCTGATGCGGGACTCAATCCCAGGACCCTGAGACCATGACCTGAGCCAAAGGCAGAGGCTTTAACCCACTGAGCCACCCAGGAGCCCCTGTATATTTATACTTTTTATCATGCCTACAATGTTGTTTTAACTTAGTCTTCTACTTTTTGGTTTGTCAGTTTTTTAATTTTTTAAAAGACTTTATTGTTTTTAGTTTATTTTTTAGTTTTTATATTTATTATGTTATGTTAGTAACCATACAGTACATCATTAATTTTTGATATAATGTCCCATGATTTATTGTTTGCATATAACACCTAGTGCTCCATGTAATATGTGCCCTCCTTAATACTGACCACCAGGACTACCCAAATCCCCATCCCCCTTCCCTGTGAAACCTTTAGTTTGCTTCCCAGAGTTCATAGTCTCTCATGGTTTGTCTTCCCCTCTGATTCCCCCACTCTTCATTTTTCCCTTCCTTCTCCTAATGTACTCCATACTATCCCTATGTTCCACAGAGGAGTAAAACCATATGATAATTATCTTTCTCTGCTTGAGTTAGTTTACTTAGCATAATGTTCTGCAGTTTGATCCATGTTGATGCAAATGTTGGGTATTCATCCTTTCTGATGGCTGAGTAAAATATTCCATTGTATGTATGGACCACATCTTCTTTATCCATTTGTATGTTGAAGGGCATCTCCGCTCGTCCACAGTTTGACTGTTGTGGACATTATTGCTATGAGCATTGGGGTGCATGTGGCCCTTCTTTTCATTACATCTCTATCTTTGGGGTAAACACCCAGTAATGCAATTGCTAGGTCATAAGGTAGCTCTATTTTAATTTTTTGAGGAACCTCCACACTGTTTTCCAAAGTGGCTGGACCAACTTGCATTCCCACCGACAGTATAGGAGGATTCCCTTTTCTCTACAACCTCTCCAACATTTGTTGTTTCTTGCTTGTCAATTTTTGTCATTCTGACTGGTGTAAGGTAGTATCTCAATGTGGTTTTGATTTGAATTTCCCTGATGCTGAACATTTTTTTCATGTGTTTGTTAGCCATTTGTTTGTCTTCTTAAAGACTTTATTTGAAATAATCTCTACAACCAATGTGGGGCTTGAACCCCCCACAACCCTGAGATCTAGAGTCACATGCTCCACTGACTGAGCCAACCAGGCACCCCTGTGGTTTGTCGGTTTTAAATACCCTTTGAATTTCAGTGTTACCTTTACCATAGTTAATGATCTTATTTTACTTTCCACTTTCTCTCTTTTTCCTCCTAGAGCATAAAGTGTATTACATTTTTATACCATTTTGTCCTAACTTTTAAAAATATAAAAAACTTTTACTTATTTTTATTAAGATGAAATTCATACAGCACAATCATTTTATTACTTATTTATTTATTTTTAAAGATTTTATTTATTTATTTGACAGATCACAAGTAGGCAGAAGCAGGCAGAGGAGGGTGGAGGGAAGCAGGCTCCCTGCCGAGTGGAGAGCCCAATGCAGAGCTTGATTCCAGGACTGTGAGATCATGACCTGAGTCGAAGGCAGAGGCTTAACCCACTGAGCCACTCAGGCACCTCAACACAATTGTTTGAAAGTATACAACTTAACGGGAATTTGATACATTCACAGACTTGTGCACCACTGCCTTTCTCATATTATAATACTTCTTTATCACCAAAGGAGAATACCGTGTATTTATTAAATTATCATTCCTATTCTCTGGAACCCTCTAATCTGCTTTGTATCTGTGGATTTGCTTATTCTGGGTATTTCATGTAAATGAATCATCCCATATGTGACCTTTTGTGTCTGGCTTCTTTCTCTTAATATTTTCAAGTTTACCCAAGTTGTAGCATCATACCTTTTATTTTATGATTGAATAATATTCCATTGTATGGACATACCACAATTTTATTATCCATTCATCAGCTGCTGAATATTAGGTTATTTCTACCCTTTGGCTGTTATGAATAACGCTTCTATAAATATTTGTATACAAATTTCTGGGTGGTCATATATTTTTATTTTTATTGGACATATACCTAGGAGTGTAGTTACTGGGTCATATGGTAATTTTGTGTTCAACTTTTAAAGGAGCTGCCAAATTGTTTTCTACACTGGCTGCACCATTTTATATTCTAACCAGCAATGTAAAAATGTTTCTCTTTCTTTACATTGTTTTCAACACTCCTTATTTTCTGTTGTTTTGATTATGGCCATTATAGGGGGTGTGAACACTGTGGTTTTGATTTACATCTTCTTAATTATCAATGATGTTAAATGTCTTTTAATGAGGGGCACCTGGGTGGCATAGTCAGTTAAGTGTCCAACTCTCGGTTTCAGTTTGGGTCGTGGGATCGAGCCCTGCATTGGGGTCTGCACTCAAGTGTGGAGTCTGCTTTGGACTCTCTCCCCCTACCCCTCTGCTCCCCCATCCCCCCCCACTAGCTCGTGTATGTGCTCTCTCTCTCTCTCTGTGGAATAAAGAAATAAATCTTTAAAAAAATATTCCAGTTTTTTAAGATTTTATTTACTTATGTGACAGAGAGATAGAGCCCAAGAGCACAACTGGGGGGAATGACAGAAGGAAAGGGAGAAGCAGGCAGGGAGCCCCAGGCAGGGCTTGATCCCAGGGCCCTGGGATCATGACCTGAGCAAAAAAGCAGATGCTTAATGGACTGAGCCACCCAGGTGCCCCAACCCAAACATTTTTTAATGAGTTTCTTTATAGCCGCTTTTTTTTTTTTTTTTATCGTAGTCTAAAAATATCATTAATTTGTGTTTTTACATGATTATTTTTTACAGATTTTATTCATTTATTTGACAGAGAGAGACACACAGTGAGAAAGGGAACATAAGCAGGGGGAGGGGGAGTGGAAGAAGCAGGCCTCCTCCCAGATGCGGGGCTCGATCCCAGGACCCTGGGATCATGACCTGAGCCTAAGGCAGATGCTTAACAACTGAGCCATCCAGGTGCCCCTTTCACATGATTTTAAGGGGGGAAATGGACAGAATATTGTTTTGTAAAAAAATGTAATAAACTTTAAATAGATTTATTACAATAATACATGTGATTTTTGGGGGCACCTGGGTGTCTCAGTTGGTTAGGCGGCTGCTTTTGGCTTGGGTCATAATCCTGGAGTCCTGGGATCGAACCCCACATCAGGCTCCCAGGTTAGCAGTCAGCCTGCTTCTCTCCCCTCTCTGCCTGCCACTCCCCTGCTTGTGTGCTTTCTTTCTCTCAAATAAATAAAACCTTTAAAAAAAAAACATGCAATTTTTCAAGATAATTTGTGTTCTGTACTCCCATGTGGGTGTCCTGGGTGATGCACCTGTCACTGATAAATGAAAGGAAGATTGAACTCATGTAATATTATTAATGTATGTTCTTTCGGCTTACATCTTTGATTTAAGTTGGTTACCTTAGTGAATTTTGTTGTAAAGATCTTAAAAGTTTATATGTTCAGTCTTATACTTACGTAGATAATACTATATAATGTGTACCAATATGTAACATTACTTTCACCTATAAATCATAAATTTAATGGTGTGGTATAGGGTTTATATATACTGTATGTTGGCATAGTAACCCCATAAAGATCTATGCTAAATTGTATATTCAGTTGATGGCATTTATCATTAAGTCTGATAAGGTAGTATTATTATCTTTCAGTTAGTACTTCTTTTTTTTTTTTTAAAGTTTTTATTTATTTGTCAGAGAGAGTGAGTGAGAGCGAGCACAGGCAGACAGAGTGGAAGGCAGAGTCAGACGGAGAAGCAGGCTCCCTGCGGAGCAAGGAGCCCGATATGGGACTCGATCCCAGGATGCTGGGATCATGACCTGAGCCGAAGGCAGCTGCTTAACCAACTGAGCCACCCAGGCGTCCCTCAGTTAGTACTTCTAGATTACTGCGTTTTTAACGCTTAGGTATTTTGAAGAGTTGGTTTGCTTTTGTCACTCTCCTAAGCAGCTATGATCTTGTGGTATGCTGGTACAAAGTGACAGGAGAAAAAGCTAATATAAATATTATAGAACAAGTATTGTAAGTATTAAAAGTGTCTATTTGGTGTATCATAAAAGGTTTCAGTGTCTACCTTTGAGAAAGGAGGGGCCACTGAACATTAGCTGTCCAAGGGAGGCTATCACTGTATATAGCTTTGTCTGCTCCTTTTAGAGAAACTTCATATGCTCTAGAATATGCAGTTATCAAAGCTTTGGATCTCACAAAAGGCTGAATACATCTTTGATTGGTTATATATTAAAGGAAATAGCCCACAGCATGGTGCCAGACAAGTGTAGAGCCCAACCAATTTGATCCTTAAGCAGGGAGAAGAATTCTATTCATCATTAAGAGGTTGGATTGTAAAATGTTGTAATTATTTCAGCCAAATTGGTTTAAAGCTGTTTTTTTTTTTTTCAATAAAACTTCTCTTCAAATTGCAAGGCAAGAAGACAGTTTTCATTTTGACGACCTTTCCTGCATTGTGTTTTTCTTCAAGTCTTCCCACCCTACCCTGTGGCCTACTCTGTTTACTGTTCAAAGCTGAATCATAATGTGCATCTGGAGGGATCCTGAATCATGTGACTGACTGAAGTGTCTCTTGTCATTTATTAACATTCTTTGAATATCTAATTTTGACATACTATTTGGTCATATCATGAAGAAACTTGCTCCTGCTCTTGACTGTTTCAGAGGTGGGTGCATATGTAAAATCATTTTTTCTCTTTTTTATTTATATACCTTTTTTTTTGGTTTTTGTTTTTAAATTATAAAATGGAACAAAGAGTGACATCACATTAGGCCTTGACAGAGATCTTTTTACTTGAAGGACTACTCCTATAATGAATGATTTTTTATTCAAGTGAATATTCATATATTTCTCTGACTCTAATTTGTATGAAATGACAGCCTGCAGACCATTTTGTTTGATTACAGTCCCTTCACCTTCATTATCTTTTATGTCTATTTAAACTCTGGACTTGCCATATCCATCTTGACCCTCCCCCACATTTCTCTGTTTGTATTTTCTTTCATTGCAATTTTCCTCTTTTCTCTTCTGTGGGCATTCACAGATTGTTTTTGGAGTTCATTAAAAAGGGAGTGTGTTGTCTGGGTAGAAAATTACATTTGCATGCCTGAGAGAGGCCTAAGGGTTTTTGTGGGGTTTGGCAAGGGTCCTGGTCCCCCCCCCCCTCCCTTTAGGGAGGGAGGAATGAGAAAAGGGTAATAATAAGAAGGGATTTTTGGAAAGGAGAAAAGTAAGAGTTGTTAAGGTGATTTTTTTCTGTCCCCATTTTTTTCTTTCCGTATTATATACATCTAACTGATTTTCCTTTCTCTTTTTCTGCATGTATAAACCACTTGACTAACAATGGAACAGATTAGAGGCCTTTCTTGGAACTATTTTGAATGCACATAGAGTTCTGCAAAGCAGAGACCTTTCCTATGATGGTAATTGTACATTTAGTAGTGAAGCTGGCAAGTTGCTATATATATATATATATATTTTTTTTTTATCCTCTTTTCTTTGTAGTAATTGGAGTGGGCTTTATATAGGAAGATTATTTCTTCAATGTGACATTTCATCTAAACTGGCCGGTATTTACATAAAAAGTTTAGCCATTTTTTAAATTTTTATTTTTTAAAAGATTTTATTTATTTATTTGACAGACAGAGGTCTCAAGTAGGCAGAGAGGCAGGCAGAGAGAGAGGAAGGGAAGCAGGCTCCCTGCTGAGCAGAAAGCCTGATGGAGGACTTGATCCCAGACCCTGAGATCATGACCTGAGCCCAAGGCAGAGGCTTTAACCCACTGAGACATCCAGGCGCCCCTGGCCACGTTTTAAATTAGGATTTCTCACAGAATTTAGGGTTTTAGGTATATTTAACTCTTTCTGAAGTTGGTAATGTTCATCTTTTTAAATTAAAGGTAATAAAACCTTTATTAATTAAAAAAAGACATCGTCTTATCCAAAACTTTTCATTTATGCCCAAGGACTCTATATTACAGCAGTGGAAACTCAGAACAAACAATTCAGCAAGGTTGATCGTTAATACCAGAAATTGGGTGGTGTAAGACCAAAGATGATCATATTGTGGGTCAGGAGTGGGCAGAGAAATCAGGGAATTAATTTGGGCTATATCAGATATTCAAGGGAAAGTAAGTTGATTTATAATAGGGCTGGCCAGTAGAGCTAATTCCCTTTTTTTTTTTTTAAGTCTGACTGACTGACTACATACTTTATCCATTTAGCAAATATTTTTAATTGAATTCTGACTGTTCCATATACTCCCCTAGCTACAAGGACTACGGAGATAAGTAAGACATAATAGCTGTCCTTAGGGAGCTTATAGTCAGTATGAGTATGTAAGTATGAGTATGTAAGAGTATGTAATGCCCATGAAGTCTGGAAATAGATATTTTTATGTATATTTAAAATCGAAGAAGTCCTTGGGGCGCTTGGGTGGCTCAGTGGGTTAAAGCTTCTGCCTTCGGCTCAGGTCATGATCTCAAGGTCCTGGGATCGATCCCCACATTGAGCTCTCTGCTCAGCAGGAAGCCTGCTCCACCCCCACCCCCACCCCGCCTCTCTGCCTACTTGTGATTTCTCTCTCTCTGTCAAATAAATTAATAAAATCTTAAAAAAAAAAATTGAAGAAGTCCTTGATGACAGGTATATTTGCCTGTGTTTCCAGACTTTTTGGTTACCATATGGTATGTGGGTGTGTGTACAAAATTAATAGTGTAAGTGCTTATTAGAAAAGCTGTATGCCAATGGACTACCATGCAGCCATCAAGAGAAATGAAATATTGCCATTTTCAGTGACTTGGATGGAACTAGAGGGTATTATGCTGAGCGAAATAAGTCAATCAGAGAAAGACAATTATCATGATTTCTCTGATAGGAGGAATTTGAGAGGCAGGGTGGGAGGGTTGTGGGGGATAGGGAAGGAAAAAATGAAACAAGATGGGATTGGGAGGGAGACAAACCATAAGAGACTCGTTATTTCGTGAAACAGACTGAGGGCTGCTGGGGGTTGAAGGGTAGAGATAGGGTGGCTAGGTTATGGACATTGGGGAGGGATTGTGCTATGGTGAGTGCTGTGAAATGCGTAAGCCTGATGATTCACAGTCCTGTACCCCTGGGGCGAATAATACATTATATGTTAACTAAAATAAGAAAAGCGGTATGCAGAATAATTTGGACTGCATCATCGACTTCATTCTTTGTTGGATGTTCACATTATCGGTTAAACATACTTTTATTTTTGCCTCTTAAAAATATCTTTTTTAAACTCTGTTAACTTCTGTCAGCTATTGTTCTATTTCTTTATTAACTATAGCAAAGCTTTAAGAGCTTTCTCTACTTGTTAATTCCTAGTTTCTCTCCTCCAATTTTCTCTTAAACCCATTTCCGCCAGTGTTAACTATACTATTCCTGATCTGTCCTCATTGAAGTCACCAATGACCTCCACATTGCTAATTGGCATTTCTTAGTCCTTGTCTAATTGCACTGTCAGTGGTACTGATAACTGCTATCAGTAGTAGTGTTTGATCACTCCCTCATCCTTGATTTATTTGCTTCACAAGGTTTCCAGGATATGATGTTCTTTTACTTTTTTTCTTACCTCACTGGCACCTACTTCTTAGTCTCTTTCACTTACTTTACTCTTCTCTTTTTCCTCTTAACTTTTACTGACTTTACTTTACTCTTCTCTTTTTCCCCTTAACTTAAAACTTTTTTTAGAAAATATCACAGTAAAAAAGGTGGCTGTTTTTCTTTTGATGCACAGTTCTGTGAATTTTAACATGTAAATAGATTTGTGTAACTGGTACCATAATCAAGATATAGAACAATTCCATCACCTCCAAAGCATCCTTCGTGTTATCCCTTGTATAATCACAACTTAGAAGTCACCTGGAACTACTGTTCTCCATCATTATAATTTTGTCTTTTTGAGAACATTATGCGGTGTGTAACCTTTCTAGACTGGCTTCTTTTATTCAACATAATGTATTTTCTCTGAAATGTTACATGTATCTATTGTTTGTTTCTTCTTATTGCTGACTAGTATCGTTTGTGTGGATGTACCACAATTTGTTTATCCATTTGCCTGTTAAAGGACATTTAGGTTGTTTCCAGTTTGCGTTGTTTTTGGCAATTATGAGCAGAACTGTTATATATGTTGATAACCAGGTTTTCATTTCCCTAGGGAGAAATCCCAGGAGGAGGACTGCTCAGTAATACATTAAGTATGTATTTAGCTTTGTAAGAAACTGCAAAATACTTTTCCAGAGTGCCTGTACCATTTGGCATTCCCACCATCAACACATGAAAGTCCCACTTGTTATATATCCTCACCAGCACTTAGTATTGTTAATATTTTAAAATTTTATCCATTCTCATTAGTATGTGGTAATATCTCATCATAGTTTTAATTTATATTTCCCTAAGGGCTAATAAAGTCAGCATCTTTACTTGTGGTTACTTGCTATTTGCATATTTTCTTAGAGAGGTATCCAAATCTTTTGCCTATTTTTGAATTGAGTTGTTTTTTCATTGTGGTTTTGAGAGTTCATTATGTATTCTGCATGTAGGTCCTTTGTTGGATATGTGTTTTGCAAATATTTTCTCCCTCTCTGTGTCTTGTTTTTGCATCTTTTTAGTGACATCTTTGGTAGACCAAAGATTTTTTTTTTTTAAAGATTTTTATTTATTTGACAGACAGAGATCACAATTAGGCAGAGAGGCAGGCAGAGAGAGAGGAAGGGAAGCAGGCTCCCTGCTGAGCAGAGAACCCGATGCAGGGCTCAATCCCAGGACCCTGGGATCCTGACCTGAGCCGAAGGCAGAGGCTTTAACCCATTGAGCCACCCAGGCCCCCACAACAGAGAATTTTTTTTTAACATTAATGAAATCCAACTTATTGGTTTCTTTTTATGTATTGTGCTTTTGGTGACATGTCTAAAAACTCTCTGTGTAACTCCAGGTCACAAAGATTTTTAATATTTCATTCTAAAAATTTTATACTTCCACATTTTACATTTAGTCTATAATCCATTTTGAATTATTTTTTGTACAAAAAGTGAAGTTTAGGTCAATATTCTTTTTTTTTTCTTTCATATAGATGTTCAGTATCTAACCCTGTATGTTGAAAATACTATTCTTTTTTTTTTAAGATTTTATTTATTTATTTGACAGACAGAGATCACAAGTAGGCTGAGAGGCAGGCAGAGAGAGAGAGAGGGAAGCAGGGTCCCTGCTGAGCAGAGAGCCCAATGTGGGGCTCGATTCCAGGACCCTGGGATCATGACCTGAGCTGAAGGCAGAGGCTTTGACCCACTGAGCCACCCAGATGCCCCGAAAATACTATTCTTATTTCATTGAATTCCTTTCGCATATTTGTCAAAATTCAATTGACTGTATTTGCGTGGATCTATTTCCAGATTCTCTGTTCTGTTTCATTGATTTATAGGTTTATCCCATTACCTTGCTGTCTTGATTACTGTATTTATAGGAAGTCTTTTTTTTTTTTTTAAGGTTTTATCTATTAGAGAGGGGGAGAGAGAGAGCATGCCCACGCATGAGCAGAGGGGAGGGGCAAAGGGAGAGGGAGAAGTAGATTCCCCACTGAGCAAGGAACCTGATGTGGAACTCAGTCCCAAGACTCTGGGATAAGGACCTGAGCTGAAGCAGACACTTAACTGACTGAGCCACCCAGGCACTCTATTTATAGTAAGTCTTCAAATCAGTTAGTTTGATTTTTCTAACTTTATTATCTTTCAGAATTATTTTGGCTTTTCTGGTTCCTTTTAGAATTGGATTGTCTAAATTAAAAAAAATTTCTGCTGAATTTGACTGGTATTATATTAAACCTATATATCAATTTTGGGAAAATTGAAGTCTTTTCTATGTTGAGTCTTCTGTCTATGAATAGAATAGGTATGTCTATTTAGGTCTTTTTGAATTTCTTCATCACTCTTTTGTAATTTCCAGCATATAGATCCTGTATATGTTTTGTTAGACTCATATTTATATATTTTTCCTTTTTTGAAGTTTTTATAATTGGTTATTTTTAAAAATTTCAGTTTCCATTTATACATTGCTAGTATAAGGAAATATTTAATTATGTATGTTCACCTGTAACCAACTCCTTGCTATATGCAGTTATTAGTTCTAGGAGATTTTTGTATATTCCTTGGGACTTTCTATATAGACAGTCGTGTAATCTTTGAGAAGTGATAATTGTATTTCCTCCTTTTCAATATGTAGGCCTTATATTACTTTTTCTTGCCATGTGGCACCAGCTAAGATTTCCAGGATGATACTGAGTAGCAGTGGTGAAAGTGTATACTTGCTTTATTCTGGGTCTTAGGGAAGGCATTGAATCCTTGATCAGCTAGGATGATATTGGCTGGAGAGTTTCTGTAGATAATACCTTTTATCAGGTTGAGGAAATTTCCTTCTATTCCTAGTTTGCTAAGAGTATTTTTTGTAACTTTTCTTTCCCATTTTTAAAAAAGATTTTATTTATTTGTCAGAGAGAGCACAAGCAGGGGCAGTGGCAGGCAGAGAGAGAAGCAGGCTACTCACTGAGCAAGGAGCCTGAGTGGGATTCAATTTCAGGACCTGGGGATCATGACCTGAGCTGAAGGCAGACTTCTTCTTCTTTTCTTTTCTTTTTTTTTTAAAAATTTTTATTTATCTATTTGACAGAGAGAGAGAGAGACAGCAAGAGAGGGAATACAAGCAGAGGGAGTGGGAAAGGGAGAAGCAGGGTTCCTGCCAAACATGGAGCCCGATGACATGCGGGGCTCCATCCCAGGACCCTGGGATCATGACCCTAAGCTGAAGGCAGATGCTTAACAACTGAGCCACCCAGGCGCTCCTAAAGGCAGACTCTTAACCAGCTGAGCCACTCAAACTCTTGAGTCCTAAGAGTTTCTTTTTAACTTATTTTTTAAAATCACAAATGGATGTTAATATTTTGTCAAGATGTTTTTTCTGTATCTGTTCATAGGATCATATTTTAATATATAGATCATTAATATGGTAGATTACATAGATTGATTTTCAAATATTGAGCCAGCTTCACATTTGTAGGACAAAGCCAACTTTGTCGTCGTGTGTTATTCTGGATTCAGTATGCAGACACTTTGATGAGAATTCTTGTGTTTGTGATCATGAGGAATATTAGCCTCTTGTTTTCTTCTCTCCTTCTTTTCCTTCTCTTTCCTTATTTTGTTTATCTGTTTTTGTCTGGTTTTAGTACCAGGGGAGTGCTGGCCTCATAACAAGAACTTGGAATTGTTTCTTCTACTTCTCTTTTCTGGAAGAAATTATATAAAACTGGCATTATTTTTTTCTTTAAATGTTTGGAAGATTTTGTCTGTGAAACCATCTGTTCTTGGGAGATTCATTTTTCAGAAGAATTTTATTTATTTATTTTTTGGGTGGGGGTGAGGAATAGGGGGCAGAGGGAGAGAGAGGGAGAATCTTAGGCAGTCTCCATGCTCAGCACAGGGCCCGTGTTGGGGCTTGTTCTCAGAATTGTGAGATCATCACCTGAGCTGAAATCTAGGCAGCTGCTTAACTGACTGATCCACCCAGGTGCCCCCAGAAGAATTTTTAACTGCACATTTAATTTCTTTAATAAATATGGAACTATTTAGATTACCTATTTTAATGTCTGGTGAGTTTTGGTAGTTTGAGTTTTTGAGAGATTCATTTAATCCAGTTTATTGGATTTGTGTGTGTAGTTTTATCTCTATTCTTCATAATCCTTTTAATGTCTACATGGTCTGTAGTGGTATTACCCCTTTCATTCCTAAAATTGGTAATTTGTGTCTTCTCTTTTTTTCTGCCAGTCTTGGTAGAGATTTATCTTTTTTATTAATTTTCTAGAGAGCCAGCTTTTGGCTTGAATGATTTTTCTCTATTCTGTTTTCAAATTCTTAAAAAGTTTGGAGATTTTCCCATTATGTGTTTTTTTTTCATATTTAGTTGAAGTATAGTTGCCATATAATAGTATATTATTAGTTTCAGGTATACAACATAGTGATTTGACAATTACAGTTGATCTTTCAACAACCTGAGGGTTAGGGGTACCACCAACCTCTGCACAAATATCCACTTAAAGCTTTTGACTTTTCTAAAACTTGACTACTAATAGCCTACTGTTGACTGCAGGCCTTACTGATAATATAAATAGCTGATTAACATATATTTTATATATGTATTATATCCTATATTAGGACTGAGCCACCCAGGTGCCCCATTGTTACATTTTTTAAAAAACCAGTTACCAGGGTCGCCTGAGTGACTCAGTGGGTTAAGCCTCTTCCTTCCACTCAGGTCATGGTCTCAGGGTCCCGGGATCGAGCTCCGCATTGGACTTTCTGCTCAGCAGGGAGCCTGCTTCCCCCCTCTCTCTGCCTGCTGCTCTGCCTACTTGTGATCTTTCTGTCAAATAAATAAATAAAATCTTAAAAAAAAAAACAGTTACTGTGATGATAGGTGATACAGTTTCCCCAATTTGGAGGGGGTGGAGGGAGATGTTTTATACTGTATGTTAATCTTGAAAGTAGTTTTAAAACAGTAAGAAAACCAACACATTATTAATTTTTTATTAAATATCACTCACCTTATGCCTGTGTAAGTATAGGCTATTTCCATACAAGTCTTACCCAGGACGATTGTTCCATGTAATGACTACTTAGGCATTGCTGCTAACACAAAACCATCTCATACAGTTCCTTCTTTTTTTTTTTTTTTTTAAGAGTTTATTTATTCATTTGACAGAGAGAGACACAGTGAGAGAAGGAACACAAGCAGGGGAAGTGAGAGAGGGAGAAACAGGCTTCCCGAGGCACAGGGAGCCTGACGCAGGGCTCGATCCCAGGACCCTGGGATCCTGACCTGAGTGAAGGCAGATGCCTAACGACTGAGGCACCCAGGTACTCCTCATATAGTTCTTTCTGTACAGTTATTAGATGTTCACACAAAGAAACACACATACACAACAAATAAGTTTATTAATTGTACGGCATGATGATTATTTACTATTCATTAACTGGAATAGTGGATCATCATAAAGGCCTTTATTTTCATCTTCATGTTGAGTAGGCTGAGGAGAAAGAGGAGGAAGTGTTGGTCTTGCTGTCTCAGGGGTGGCAGAAGAGGTGGAGGAGGTGGAGGAGGTCGGGGAGGGGGCAGGAGAGGTATGACACTTGGTATAACTTTATAGAAATACATCGTAATTTCTGACTTTTTTGCTTTTTCATTTTTCTAAAAATGTTTCTATATAGTACCACTCCTTTTTCCACCATTTGCTTTATTTCAATGCTTGTATCCTACAAGGGTCCGTGACATAAATGAAATCAAAGCTGGCCCTTCAGCCAAATTGTCTAACTTTAGTTTGTTTTCTGGAACTGCTTCTTCTACATCTTCTTCCTCATTGTCTGGCACCGGTTCAGTAGCAGTCATCTCCATTAAGTTACCTTTTGTTAATTCCTCTTGTGTGGTGTCACATAGCTCTTGAATTTCTCCAAGAAACATATTTTGAAACTCTTCACACGCCGCCACCCCCCAACCTTTTCTTTTTTGCCATATCCATGATTTCGTTGATTGGCCCTGTCGTAAATTCTGTGAAGTCATGCACAAGATCTAGACATAGTTTTCTCCAGCAAGAATTTTTGGGCTTGATGCCTTTCATGGCTTTTTCTGTAACAACAATGGCATTTTCAGTGGTGTAATCCTTCCACACTTTCATGATGTTCTTTCTATTGGGGTTCTCTTCCTTCGTGTTGACAATCTTTTCCATAGGATACTATGCATAACAAGTCTTAAAGGTCCTTATGACCCCTAATCCAGAGGCTGTATTAGAGACGTTGTATTTGGGGACAAGTAGACTACTTGGATGCCTTTGGTGTTGAACTCATGGGGTTTTTGTTGACCATGGGCATTGTCCAATATCAGAAGAACTTTAAAAGGCAGTCCCTTACTAGTAAGGGACTTCTTGACTTAAGGGATAAAATATTGATGCAGCCAGTCCAGAAAAAGGGTTTTCTTGTCCAGCCTTCTTGTTGAATAACCAAAAGACTGGCAGCTGGTGTTTATCTTTTCCAACTTCAAGGCCCAGGGGTTAGCGATTTTATAGGTAAGGACAGTTCTGATCATAAACCCAACTGCATTTGTGCAAAATTGTGGAGTTAGCCTATCTCTTCCTGCCTTAAATCCTGGTGCTTGCTTCTCTTTCTAACTTATAAATGTCCTTTGTGGCATTTTTTTCCCCCAGAAAAGGCATGTTGTCTGCATTAAAAACCTTTTCAGGCAGATATCTTTTCTCCTTTGTGATTATTTTAGTGGTGTCTGGGAACTTGTTGCTGCTTCTGTTATCTTGACATTTTTTAGGTAAAACCTCTTTCTAAAATCAAACCATCCTTTGCTGACAATAAATTCTCCGGGTTTAGATCCTTCACTTTCCTTTTGCTTTAGGTTGTCCTATAACGACTTCACTTTTCTGGAATCATGTTAGAGACAGTAGGTATGCCTTTCTTATAGCAGTCCTGCACTCACATAAAAGCTGCATTTTCAGTAGGAGATAAAAAGGTATTTTGCAAGAAGTGCAATGTTTTCGTCCCTGCTGGTATAGCTGCAGCTACAGCTTCATGAATTTCCTTTTCTTTTTTCTACCATGGTCCTTACACTGGATTCATTTACCTTGAAGTGAAAGATAATTGCAGCTGCTGGCCTCATTCTATGTACATATTAAGCAATTCAACTTTTTCTTAAAACGTCATGACTTTTCTCTGCTTCTTGGTAGCACTTCCAGCATCACTAGTGTTAACTCAAGTTTTATGATACTGCACTAAACACAATGAAAAATATGTTGAGAACCACAAGAAATCACTTTTTACTGCAATACATGCAATTTACTAGAGAAACTGTCACATGTTGTTTTAAGTAGGTGCTTGCAACACCTGAGCTCACCACAAAAGCAACAGGAGGTGGCTATGAAATTATTACAGTAGCACATATGCACTATAGTTAATTTTATGCAGTTATGATGTAATACTATATCTTTACAGTTGCTTACATTTCTCTAGACTGCAAATGGCACCATGTATAGTCTGTAAGTGTGTGCTTAAGGTTTGATAAGTTTTAACTTTCTTTCCTTTTAAAAGGTTTTTATTTATTTATTTGGGAGAGAGAGAGTGTACAAGTTTGGAGGGAGGGGCGGAGGGAGAAGGAGGAACAGACTTCCCACTGAGCAGGGAGCCCAACCCAGGGCTCCATCCTAGGACCCCAGGATCTGTAAGCAGATCTGAGCTGAAAGCAGACACTTATTACTTGACTGAGCCACCAAGGTGCCCCAGCTTTGATGATTCTTATCACCACTGCTTATTACCACTTACTGCTGCTGTTCCCTTCAGTACTGCCACTGTAGGATTGCCTGGGGGTCTGGGTATGAGAGAATGGAGGAAAGAAAGAAAACATGGGGGATTTTCACACTTCTTGAGTATTAGGAGTTACTGTTCCTGCTCTGAGCCAGAAAAGGGGCTTCTCTTCGAGCTGTCTCTAGGTGTACCCCATTTTTCACATCGGGATTTTTTTGATGTATTAAATTCAGGCTTTAGGATCCTCGAGGGAGGGAAAACCCAGATATGATGGAATTCGGGTCTTCCCCTGTCCACCTGCTAACAAGGACTTTTCAGAGTCCTCAAATACTACTCCTAGCATTCTGTCCAAGGTTTTGTAGTTGCATTCAATAGGAGTGATAGAATGAACTATGCTTACAGCTCCAGAATCCCTATCATTTTGTTTTAACCTATTTCTGTCTATATTTTTTGTGGATTTCTTAAAGGTAGCATATGGTTGGGTCTTACTTTCTTTTTTTTTTTAATTTTTTATTTTTTATAAACATATATTTTTATCCCCAGGGGTACAGGTCTGTGAATCACCAGATTTACACACTTCACAGCACTCACCAAAGCACATACCCTCCCCAGTGTCCATAACCCCACCCTCCTTCTCCCAATCCCCCTCCCCCCAGCAACCCTCAGTTTGTTTTGTGAGATTAAGAGTCACTTATGGTTTGTCTCCCTCCCAATTCCATCTTGTTTCATTGATTCTTCTTCTACCCACTTAAGCCCCCATGTTGCATCACCACTTCCTCATATCAGGAAGATCATATGATAGTTGTCTTTCTCTGCTTGACTTATTTCGCTAAGCATGATACGCTCTAGTTCCATCCATGTTGTCGCAAATGGCAAGATTTCATTTCTTTTGATGGCTGCATAGTATTCCATTGTGTATATATACCACATCTTCTTGATCCATTCATCTGTTGATGGACATCTAGGTTCTTTCCATAGTTTGGCTATTGTGGACATTGCTGCTATAAACATTCGGGTGCACGTGCCCCTTTGGATCACTACGTTTGTATCTTTAGGGTAAATACCCAGTAGTGCAATTGCTGGGTCATAGGGCAGTGGGTCTTACTTTCTTATCCAACCTGATAATCTTTGCCTATTTAGTAGGATATTTAGACCACTTATTCAAGATTATTGATATAGTTGTGATCAAATCTACCAAGTACTATTTGTCCCATCTATTATTTGTTCTCTTTTTCTTATTTTCCTGCCTTCTTTTTGGATTAAATATCTTTTATGTTTCCATTTTATCTCCTTTTTTGGTTTATGAGCTATAATTTCTTGTGTGCCTGTCTGAGGGTTTATAGTATACATGAGAGACCAGCAAACTTTTTCCATAAGACCCATGTAGTAAATATTTTAGATTTGTTGCACTATACTATCTTTCTCATAACTATTTGACTCTGCCATTGTCATACAAAAGCAGCTAGACACAATATATAAATGAATGACTCTGGCTTTGTTCCAATAAAACTTTATTTTAAAGATTTTATTTATTTATTTGACAGAGATCACAAGTAGACAGAGGGGCAGGCAGAGAGAGAGAGAGGGAAGCAGGCTTCCTGCTGAGAGAAAGCCTGATGAGGAGCTCGATCCCAGGACCCTGAGATGATGACCTGAGCTGAAGGAAGGGGCTTAACCCACTGAACCACCCAAGCACCCCATAACTTTATTTATTTATTTTTTAAGATTGTATTTATTTGTTTGTCAGAGAGAGAGAGAGCACAAGCAGGGGGAGTGGCAGGCAGAGCAGGCAAATGCTCAGGCAGTCTGAGCAAGAAGCCCAATAGGGACTTGATCCCAGGACCCTGGGATCATGACCTGAGCTGAAGGCAGACAACTTAACCAACTGAGCTACCCAGGTGTCCCTCCAATAAAACTTTATTTTTGAAAATGAGGAGTTGGCCATATTTGGCCTGCAAATTATAGTTTGCCAACATCTGGTCATATCTTTAATTTTAACACAATCTACTTTCAAGGGATATTATGCTACTTTGCTTGTATAACCTTTCCACAATACACTTCCATTTCTGGGGCGCCTGGGTGTTTTGGTCTATTAAGTTTATGCCTTTGGCTCAGGTCAGTCTCTGGGTGCTGGAATCAAAACCCATGTCCTTAGGCTCTCTGCTTAGCAGGGAATCTGCTTCTTCCTCTCCCTCTATCCCGCCCCCCCCTGCCATGCTTGCTCTCTCTCTCAAATAAATAAATTAAATCTTTAAAAGAAATACACTTCCATTTCTTCCCTACCAGCCTTTGCAGTATTGTTTTCTTGCTTTTTATATGTGATATAAATTTTATAGAATATGTATAAGTAATATTGCTATTGTTTTTACTTTGAGTAGTCAGTTATATTTTCTGGGATCATGGGATCCCTGGGATCATGACCTGAGCCAAAGGCAGATGCTTAACTGACTGAACCACCCAGGTGCCCCTATTTTCAGGAGATTAAAATAAAAAATGAAGGAAGAGATTATGCTGAGTGAAATAAGTCAAGTGGAGAAAGTCAATTATCATATGGTTTTACTTACTTGTGGAGCTTAAGAAATAACATGGGGGGCATTAGGAGAAGGAAATAATAGTGAGATTGGGGGAAATAGGAGGGGGAGACGAACCATGAGAGACTGTGGACTCTGAGAAACAAACTGAGGGTTTTGGAAGGGAAGGGGCTGGGGGGATAGGTGAGCCTGGTGGTGGGTATTAAGAAGGGCACATATTGCATGGAGCACCGGGTAAAAATAAAAAAAAAATGTAAACTATCTTATCACCCTAAAAATAAATAAATAAATTTATCTACATTGTTACAGTTTCCAGTGCACTTCTGTTTTTGTGTGTGTGTAAATGCAGATTTCCATCTGCTATAATTTTCCTTCTGCCTGAAGGAGTTCATTTAAAACTTTTGCTGCTGCTGAATTCTTTCAGTATTTTTAAGTGTGTGTGAAAGTATTGCACTTTTATTTATTTATTTTTAAAGATTTCATTTAGTCTTTAGAGAGAGAATGCATGAGTGGGGAGAAGGAGAGGGAGAAAGAGAGAATCCCAAGCAGGCTCCATGCTCAGTGTGGAGCCTGATGCAGAACTTAATCCCATAATCTGAGATCATGACTTGAGCCAAAATTAAGAATTGGATGCTCAACCAACTGAGCCACCAGGCACTCCTCACTCTTATTTGTGAAAGATATATTTTTTTTGGGTGTGGAATCCAAGTTGACAGGCCCACCCAATTTCAGTACTCTAAAGATGTTTCTCCATTCTTTTCTGGCATGCATAGTTTCTGTCAAGAAAGCTGCTGTCATTTTTCTCTTTATTTTTCTGTATATAATATTTCTTTATTTCTCTGACTCATGTTAAGATTCTCTCAGTTAAAGTAACAGCTTTTTTGAGATGTAATTGAAATACCATAAAATTCACCTTTTTACTTTTATTTTTTAAAAAATTTTGTTTATTTATTTGACAGACAGAGATCACAAGTAGGCAGAGAGGCAGACAGAGAGAGAGAGGGGGAGGCAGGCTCCCTGCTGACCAGAGAGCCCAGTGTGGGGCTTGATCCCAGGACCTTGGGATCATGACCTGAGCTGAAGGCAGAGCCTTTAACCTACTGAGCCACCCAGGTGCCCCAAATTCACCTTTTTAAAATGTATACTGCCTGCCTCTCTGCCTACTTATGATCTCTGTCTGTCAAATAAATAAATAAAATCTTTTAAAAAATAAATAAAATGTATAATTTATTGGGTTTAAGTGTATTCACAAAGGTATACAACTGTCATCACTAATTTTAGAATTTCGTCTCTCAAAAATGAAACCCAGTGCCTATTAGCAGTTACTCTCAGTATTCCCCCACTGGCAACCACTAATCTAATTTCTGTCTCTGTGCATTTTCTTTTCTAGACATGTGATGTTTACGGAGTGATACAGTCTGTGTAGTCTTCTGTGATGGACTTTTTCTTGGCACAGTGTTTTTAAGGCTCATTCATATTATAGCAGTACTTTATTCCTTTTTTGTGTCAAATAATATTCCATTGTATGAATAGATCACATTTGTTTATTCATTCATCAGTTGATGGACATTTAGCTTGTAGCCATTTCTTGGCTTTTATGAATGATTATGCTGTGAACACTTGTATGTAAGTTTTCTTATGGACATGTGTTTTCATTTCTCTTGGGTAGATACCTAGGAGTAGAATTGCTGGGTGAATATGGTAATTCTGTGCTTAACATTTTCAGAAGTTGCCTATATTTAGAAGCAACTACAGCATTTTAGATTTCCATCAGCATTGTATGAAGTTCCAGTTTCTCCCCATCCTTGTCGATACTCATTATTGTCTGTCTTTTAGTATTTGTCATCCTAGAAAAAAATTAGTCATCCTACTGGGTGTGAAGTGACTGTGATTTTGATTTCTAATGACTAATGATGTTCAGCATCTTCCCATGTACTTATTTCTCCAAAGATACACAAATATCTGATGTCTATTCAAATCTTATGCTCATTTTTAACATTGACTTGTCTTTTTTTTTTTTTTTTTTAAGATTTTACTTATTTTAGAGAGAGAGAGAAAGCACAAGCAGGGGGAGGGCCAAGGAAGAGGAGAGATAGAATCTCAAGCAGTCTACACCCAGCATGGAGCCCAAGCAGGGTCTGAGATCATGACCTGAGACAAAAATCAAAAGTAGGACATTAACTGACTGAGTTGCCCAGCTCTTGCCTTTTTACTGTTGAGCTGTAAAAGTTCTTTACATATTCTTGGTACATTTTCCTATCAGATATATGATTTACAAAAAATTCTTCCATTCTGAGCCTTGTCTTTTCACTTTCTCAGTGGTACCCTTTGAAGCCAAAAGGGTTTTGATTTTGATGAAGTCCATTTACTTTTTTTTTTCTTTGTTTTTGCTCTTGGTGTTATATCTAAAATATTATTGCCTAACCCAAGGTCACAGAGACTCTTTTGTTTTCCTTTAAGAGTGGTATAGTTTTAGTTCTTGCATTTAAGTCTATGGTCCATTTTGAGTTAATTTTTGTGTATGGCATGAGGATGTAGTTTATAACTTTTTTTTCTTTTGCATGTGACTATCCCATATTCCCAGTATCATTTGTAGAAAAAGATGCTTTTTTCCCCACATTGAATGGTCTTGGCATCCTTGTTGGAGATCAGTTTAGCATAAATATAGAGACTTGATTTCTATGTTCTCAATTCTGTGCCATTTATATATATGCCTTTATATATTTATATATTCTGTCTTCATGTCAGTATTATACTGTCTTGATTACTATAGCTATATAGTAAATTTTGAAATTGAGAAGTGTGAGTTTTCTAATTTTGTTAGTTTTCAAGATTGTTTTGGCTATTGGGGTGCTTTGCATTTCTGTATGAATTTTAGGATCAGCTTGTTAGTTTCTCCAAAAATGATAGCCAGGATTTTGACAAGTATTACAATGAATATATAGATCAATTTAGGTAGTATTGCCATCTTAACAATACAGGATATAAGCAAAAATCTATTTATACTGCCTTTTGTATTTATCTATATAGTTACCTTTATCACTGCTCTTTTTCTTTGGTTCATTTGAATTAATATCTAGTGTTCTTTCATTTTAGTTCGAAGGACTCCCTCTGCTAGTCTTAACAGATTTGCTAGCAGTGAGTTCTGTTTTTTTTGTTTTTTTGTTTGTTTGTTTTTTATCCATGACTGTCTTAATTTCTCCTTCCTTTTTTTGTTTTAAAAATTTTTGTTGTGGTAAAATACACATAACATGAAATTTACCAAGGAATTATTTTTAAGTATACAGTTCATTGGTATTAAATACATCCATAATGTTGTATAACTGCCACTACCATACATGTCCATAAATTTTTTCAACTTGTAAAACTGAAACCCTATAATATAATTATGTATTATATATTTATAACATAAACAAAGTTTATATATTATATAATTATAATATAAACAAAGTCCACCATTTCCACCCATCTTTCTAGCTCCTAGCCACTAGTTTTCTTTTCTTTTTTTTTATTTTTATTTTTAAGATTTTATTTATTTATTTAATAGATAGAGAGCACAAGTAGGCAGAGTGGCAGGTAGAGGGAGAGAGAGAAGCAGGCTTTCCATTGAGCAGGGAGCCCAACGTGGGTCTTAATTCCAGGACTCTGGGATCATGGCCCAAGCTGAAGGCAGCTGCTTAATTGACTGAGCCACCCTTTTTTCTTTCTTTAAAGATTTTATTTATTTATTTGAGAGACAGAGAGAGAGAGAGAATGGGGAGGAGCAGAGGGAAAGGGGGGAAGGGGACTCTGCTGAGTTGGGAGCCCAATTTGCATCTTAATCCTGGGACTCTGAGAACACAATCTCAGCTGAAGGCAGAACTTAACTGACTGAACCACCTAGGAAACCCCCCACAGTTTTATTTTCTGTCTCTGATTTTGAGTACTTTTAGTATTCCTATTAGTGAAATCATACAGTATTTGTCTTTTTGTCACTGGTTTACTTTGTTTAGCACAATGTCTTCAAGCTTCATCTATTTTGTAGCATATCGCAGACTTTAATTCCTTCTTAAGACTGGTTAATATCCCATTGTATGTATATCTACGTTTTGCTTGGTGATTTTTTGCTTGATGGACTCATGGATCATTTCCATATTTTAGTTATCATGAATAATACTGCTATGAACATGAGTATACAGATACCCTTTGAGAAGTGCTGGATCATGTGGTATTTTTTTTTTTGCTCTCTATAAAAGACTCTCTATTTGAGACAGAACTGTTATATAATATGCTAGTTTTGTTTTTAATTTCTTAATTTTTATTTTTTATGTTCCAGGTTTTTATTTAAATTCTAGTTAGGTTAAATACAGTGCAATGTTTTTCAGTAGTAGACCTCAGTTGATTCATCACTTACATATAACACCAGTGTTCATTACAAGTGCCCTCCTTAATACCCATTACCCATTCCCCATCCACCACTCCTCCAGCAACCCTCAGTTTATTCTCCATAGTTAAGAGTCTTGGGAGAAAGACTTTCCTTTCCATCCATTGTCAGCCATCAGCTCAAAGGTAAGCCAAGATGGACACTTACAAGTACATCCAGGAGCAGTGGAGGAAGAGGCCATCTGATGTAATTTGCTTTCCTCTCAGGGTGTGCTGCTGATAGTACCCCAGTTTTCTGTGCTCCACAGGGCCCCCTGCCCAACCAAGCCTGATAGAGCACGCAGACTGGGTTACAAGGCCAAGCAAGGTTATGTCATACGTCGGATTCATGTGCGACATGATGACCACAAATGCTGAGTTTTAAGGGTGCTACCTATGGCAATCCTGTCCATCATGGTGTTAACCAGCTGAAGTTTGCCCCAAGCCTTCATCTGTTGTAGAGGAGTGAGCTGGACACCACTGTGGGACTATGAGAGTCTTGAATTTTTACTGCATTGGTGTAGATTGCATGTACAAATTCTTTGAGGTTATCCTTATTGCTCCATTCCATAAAGCTATCAGAAAAATCCTGACACCCAGTGGATCACCAGACCAGTCCACAAGCACAGGGAGATATGAGGGCTGACATCTGTAGGCTGCAAGAGCCATGGCCTTGGAAAGGGTCACAAGTTCCACCACACTACTGGTGGTTCTCACTGTGAGATATAAGAGAAGACACAATACTTTCCAGCTCTACCGTTACCACTAATATAAGTAATGTTTGTAAAATCCTTACCTAATAAACAATTTAGGATAGTTATGGCTGCTTAAAACTGTTCTTTAATTTGTCTCTTAAAATTTGTCTCTTAAAAGTTATTTGCAGGGGGCGCCTGGGTGCCTCAGTGGGTTAAGCCTCTGCCTTCAGCTCAGGTCATGATCTCAGAGTCCTGGGACCGAGCCCCACATCAGGTTCTCTGCTCAGCTTGGAGCCTGCTTCCCTCTCTCTCTCTGCCTGCCTCTCTACCTACTTGTGATCTCTGTCTGTCAAATAAATAAATAAAATCTTTATAAAAAATTAGTTATCAGCAGATTGTTCCATGAATGCATTGTCAAATTATTAAAGTTAAAGTAAAATAATGTTTAAAGACTATAATTGAGGGGTACCTGTGTGGCTCAGTGGGTTAAAGCCTCTGCCTTCAGCCTGGGGCATGATCCCAGGGTCCTGGGATTGAGCCCCACATTGGGCTCTCTGCTCAGCAGGGAGCCTGCTTTCCTCACTCTCTCTGCCTACTTGTGATCTCTGTCTGTCAAATAAATAAATAAAATCTTTAAAAAAAAAATACTAAGCGATAGTGTATCTTGTTTCTAATAAGATAAATGCTTTTGTCTTTGCTTTATCTTATTAAGGAGTTTATATGTCAGTGTTTAAAATGCCTTTTGGTACAGGAGATATAAAATAAATTCTGTAAAAGTAGAATGCAGAAACTGGCCATGTAGATTTGTTGGTACGTATAATAAAAACTATAACTTTTGGGGGGGTGATGCAATGCCCCAGTTTACTCCCAAATCGTTCTTTTTAGGAGTTTGGTAAGAACAGGCTTTTAAAATTGGATTTTCTTGCAAATGTGAAGACCATCCTAATCTTTTATCATTATGGTATACAGAATAATGTTACCTTGGAACCACATTTTTAGGTTGAATCCAGTATTTTTCAGTATTTTTTAAGCTCAGTTAAATGATTTTCAGAAAACAGTATACTGAAAGCCTCTTGAGACCTAAGTTTCCTTCCACTCAAAAAGATCCTAAACCATATATATTTTGTGTGTATAGGTTGTTCAACTAAAGGAGTAAGTGTTTATTAAATTAAAAAAAAAAAAGAGTCCTTTATGGTTTCCCTCCCTCCCTTTTTAAATTTTTTCTTAAAGATTTGTTTATTTGGGAGAGAGAGCGCACATGTAAGCATGGGGAGGGGCAGAGGGCGAGGGAGAGAGAGAATCTCAAGCAGACTCCCTGCCCATCACGGAACCCAACACAGGGTTCAATTTCAGAACCCTAAGATCATGACCTGAGTCAAAATCAGGAATCAGATGCTTAACCAGCTGAGCCACCAGGGTGCCCCAACCTCTTCTTTCTCTTTTTTTCCCCTTCCCATATGTTTATCTGTTTTGTTTATTTTATTTTATTTTAGTCTGTTTCAATTTTTTTAAGATTTTATTTATTTGGGAGAGTGAGAGCACGAGAGGGGGGTGGGTCAGAGGGAGAAGCAGACTCCTTATTGAGCAGGGAGCCCAATGCAGGGCTCGATCCCCCAACTCTGGGATCATGACCTGAGCTGAAGGCAAACACCAACTGACTGAGCCACCTAAGTGCCCCTCAAGTTTTTATTTAAATTCTAGTTAGTTAAAATGCAGTGAAATCTGATTTCAGGAGTAGGACTCAATGATTCATCACTTACAACACCCAGTGCTTATCCCAACAAGTGCCCTCCATAATACCCAACACCCATTTAGGTCATTTCCTTCCCTCCTCCCTTCCATTATCTCTCAGTTTGTTCTCTGTAGTTAAGAGTCCCTTATGGTTTGCCTCCCTCTATTTTCTTTTTTCCCCTATGTTCATCTGTTTTGTTTCTTAAATTCCACATGAGTGAAATCATATGGTATTTATCTTTCAGACTAACTTATTTTACTGAGCATAATACACTCTAGCTCCATCCATGTAGTTGCAAATGAAGTTTCATTCTTTTTGATGTCTGAGTAATATTCAATTGTGTATATATACCACAGCTTCTTTATCTATTCATCAGTTGATGGACTTTTGGGCTCTTTCCATAATTTGGCTGTTGTTGATAATGGTGCTATAAGCATTAGGGTGCATATGTGCCTTCAAATCAGTACTTTTGTATCCTCTGGATAAATACCTAGTAGTGTAATTGCTAGGTTATAGGGTAGTTCTGGTTTTAACTTTTTGAGGAACCTCCATACCGTTTTCTAGAGTGGCTGCACCAGTTTGGACTTCCACCAACAGTTCCCATTCTCTGCATTCTCACCAATATCTGTTGTTTCCTGTGTGTGTGTGTGTGTGTGTTTTGTTTTGTTTTTTTAAAGATTTTATTTATTTGAGAGAGAGTGAACAGTGGGAAGGAGTAGAGGGAGAAAAGCAGACTCCCTGCTGAGCCAGAAGCCTGATTTGGGGCTTAGTCCCTAGACCCCGAGATCATGACCTGAGCCGAAGGCTTAACCTACTGAGCTACACAGGCACCCCTCCTGTGTTGTTGATTTTAGCCATCCTGACAGGTGTGAGGTGGTTTCTTATTGTAGTTTTGATTTGTATTTCCCTAATGATGAGTGATGTTAAGCATCTTTTCATGTGTCTGTTGGCCATTTGTATGCCTTCTTTGGAAAAATGTCTGTTCAGGTCCTCTGTCCATTTCTTAACTGGATTGTTTATTATTTGGGTATTGGGTTTGATAAGTTCTTTATAGATTTTGAATTCTAACCCTTTATCAGATATGTTATTTGTAGATATCTTCTCCCATTATGAAGGCTGCCTTTTAGGCTTTTTTTTTTTTATTGTTTCCTTTGTTGAACAGAAATTTTTAGTTTTATATAGTCCCATTTATTTAGTTTTGCTTTTGTTACCTTTACTTTTGGTGTCATATCTGATAAACCTTTGCTGAAACTGGTATCTACCGACAACTAGGGACTCACCTTCATGTTTTCTTGTAGGATTTTTATGATTTCAAGTCATACATTCAAGTCTTCATTTCATTTGAGTTAGTATTTGTGCATGGGATATGATAGTGGTCCAGTTTCCTTTTTTTCCATGTGGCTGTTCAGTTTTCCCAGCACAGGTTTTCACCTTCCTCTCTTATATGAATGCCTTTTATTCCTTTTTCTTGACTGTTTACTGTGGCTCTGACTACCAGTGCTAGAACAATAGGAGTAGCAAGAGTTGGGTATACTTAGGTTTTTCCTGATCTTAGAGGAAAATCTTTTAGTTTTTCGCTTTTGAGGATGATGTTAGCTGTGGACTTACCATAGATAGCCTTTATTTTCTTGAGATACAGTCTTTCTAAATCGATTCTGCTGAGAGTTTTTATCAGGGATGGTTGTTGAATTTTGTCAAATGCTTTTGCTGCATCCATTGCAATGAAGTTGGTTAAGCAACTGCCTTCAGCTTAGGCCATGATCCCAGAGTCCCAGGATTCAGTCCCACCCACATCAGGCTCCCTGCTCAGCGGGGAGTCTACTTCTCCCCCTGCCCCCCACCCTGCTCTTGTGCTTTCTCTCCTTTCTCTCTCATCTCAAATAAATAAATAAATAAATCACAAGCAACTCTTAATCTCACAAAACAAACTGAAGGTTGCTGGGGGGAGGGGGGTTGGGAGAAGGGGGGTGGGGTTATGGATGTTGGGGAGGGTATGTGCTATAGTGAGTGCTGTGAAGTGTGTAAACCTGGCGATTCACAGACCTGTACCCCTGGGGATAAAAATACATTATATGTTTATAAAAAAATAAAAAATAAATAAATAAATAAAAGTAAATGTTTGGTAGAATTCACTTTTGAAGCCATCTGGACTTTTGTTTGTTGGGAGTTTTTTTTGGTTCAGCTTTGTTTCAGTTTTATTACCAGTAATTTGTTTGTTTAGGTTTTCCATTTCTTCCTGATTTATTCTTGGAAGATACTATGTTTGTTGGAAGTTTTCATTCTTCTATTTTGTCTAATTTGTTGGCATATTGTTTTTTATAGTAGGCTTTTTTTTTGAAGATTTTATTTATTTATTTGACAGAGAGAGAAATCACAAGTAGGCAGAGAGGCAGGCAGAGAGAGAGGAGGAAGCAGGCTCGCTACTGAGCAGAGCGCCCGATGTGAGATCCCAGGACCCTGGGATCATGACCTGAGCCGAAGGCAGAGGCTTTAACCAACACTGAGCCACCCAGGTGCCCCTTATAGTAGGCTCTTATAATCCTTTGTATTCTGTGGTATTGGCTCTTTTTGTGGAAGAAAGCTGTGCTAGGAGTCGTGGTAAGAGAAGGCAGAGGTTGAGATCAGTAGTACAGATAAGTTTAGTATGGTACGAGACATCTAAGTGGAAACAATCTAGTAGGCAGTTGAATCTAAGAATTTCAAATAAAAAAAACAATTTCAACTGTAAAAACTAAGTCCTAAACTATAAATTAAACCACAAATTTGGTATAGTCTGTATACAACCTTCAGTTTAGATTTTGGGTAGTAACCCTTTTTCCAATATGTCATTTACAAATATCCTCTCCCATTCCATCAGCTGCCTTTTAGTTTTGTTGATTGTTTCCTTTTCTGTGCCCAGGCTTTTTATCTTGATGAACCCCAGTAGTTCATTTTTGCTTTTGTTTCCCTTGCCTCAGGAGATGTGTCTAGTAAGAAGTTCCTGCGGCCAACATCAAAGAGGTTGCTGCCTATTTTCTCCTCCAGGATTTTGATGGTTTCCTATCTTACATTTAGGTCTTTCATCCATTTTCAGTTTATTTTTGTGTATGGTCTAAGAAAGTGGTCCAGTTTCATTCTTCCTGCATGTCCAGTTTTCCCAACACCATTTGTCAAAGAGACTCTTTTTATATTTTTTCCTGCTTTGTGGAAGGTTAGTTAGCCATACATTTGTGGGTCCAGTTCTCTATTCTGTTACATTTATCTGTGTGTCTGTTTTTGCTTGCAGCTTCAGTATAAAACACATAATGGAGAGCACAATTGAATAAGATACTCCAACATAGTTGTGTACTTCATCATAAGAAAACTTCCACTGTTGTGATTCGACCTTGGGTTTACTTGGGCAGAACAAGAATTCTAACTTTTCTTCTCACTGGTAGGGATGAAAAGCTAAGAGAAAGCACTGCTCTTAGTTGTTGTTATACTACTGAGTCCCACTAGAAGCTGTATCTGTTCCACCATCGTTGCTCAGGTTTTGCTTCCTTCCTAGCATCTTTCAACTCCTGCTTTTTTTCCAATCTAAACCAGAAAGAAAGGAAATGATTCTGTTTACATATGCACAATTTTCCTAGGATTATCCTCAACTGCTTTTTTCCAGTCTGGATGGAAATTCTTTCTTGAATTCTTCTCTGCCGCTTCCTGTTCTTTGAGCCTGGAACTGTTATAAAAGCTAATTGGCATCAGACACAAAAGATTATTCATTAACTTTTCTCTAAGACCCACAGCTCCTTCCAAGCCTGATTCTAATTTTTTAAAGAACTATCTCTTTCTTTTCTTCTGAGCTGACATATTAGAATACATTTGAACAGACTGCACAGTTTTCAAACAATTGCTTTATATGCCATATTTAGTTTGAAAGTTATTTTCCCATAGAAACAATAATATAAATGATGGTTTTGTTTCCCCAGCTAACTCCCAACGCCTTTTAAACTCGTGTTAAGTGGTATTTCATTTATAATTGACAACAGCTATACTCTTGTTTTTGGACACACAGACACATTGCCCGTAAGTTATTCTAGTACAGCATGGAGACAAGAGACAAGGACCGTACTTACAGTGTCCCAGTAATTTAACTTTCTACATTAATAGCATAAAATCACAGACTCTAGGAGTTAGGAGGGACATTAGAGATAGCATCATCCAAGCTACTTATCTTATGAGGGAGAAGACTGAGAGCCAGGGAACTTAAATGACTTTTCCTTAGTGGCATTTTCTTACCTCACATCACTGAAATTTGTATATATTGATTCACCTGTTTAAATGTCCAGATAAACTCCTTAATATCTATCAAGATTCAGTTCTTCTGTAAAACTTTTTATATTCACCCTTGACTTTGGATATAGTTGGGCACTCCAGGTACAGGTTGTGTGACCTTGTACAAGTCACTGAACATCTCAGTACTTCAATTCTTTTCCATCCATAAAATAATAATAATAATAATGCCTACTTCATAGGTGTGTGGTGAAAATGAAATGAGTTAATGTAAGTAAAGAGCTTATGACAGTGTCTAGTACATAGTAAACTATATAATTATGAGATATTATCATAATGAATTATGATTTTTGACTTGAATACTTGTTTTCCCTACAAGTCTGTGAGCTTATTAGCTCACCAAGGCCAAAAACATTATATACCACTCATCTTTGGGACCATTATGTAAGTTTTTAATGAAAATTTTTCTTTTGAGTTGTGCCTGGGTGGCTCAGTTCAGCATCTGCCTTCAGCACAGGTCGTGATCTCAGGGTCCTGGGATCGAGCCCCACTTTGGGGTCCTTGCTCAGTGGGGAACCTGCTTTTTCCTCTCTCTCTGCTCCTTCCCCCACTCTTGCTCTCTCTCAAATAAATAAAATCTTTAAAAAAAAGAAAATTTTTACTTTTAAAATCATTATAAATTTACATGCAGTTGAAATAATACAGAGATCCCCTGTATGAGATACCTCATTTCCCCCAGTAATAACACCTTGCAAAACTAGAGTACAGTATCACAACCAGGATATTGATATTGATACAGGCAAGATTCAAACCAGTTCCATTACCACAGGGATTCTACATATTGACCTTTTACAGCCACACTGATTTCTTTCTCATATTCTTCCTCCATCCAGCATGTTTAATTCCTGGCAACCATGAATCTAGTCTATAGATTATT
Source organism: Mustela putorius furo (assembly GCF_011764305.1). Classification (NCBI taxonomy): domain Eukaryota; kingdom Metazoa; phylum Chordata; class Mammalia; order Carnivora; family Mustelidae; genus Mustela; species Mustela putorius. Next base: position 35,053,146 of record NW_025422005.1, on the reverse strand, counting down.
TTATATATATATCTTTATATAATATCTATATACAATATAAAGAATATTATATAAATGGGGTAACATAATATATAACTTTTGCTGATTGTCTCTTTTCAGTCAGCATAATTCTCTGGAGATTTATTTCAAGTTGTGTGTATCATTTTTTAAAATATTTTATTTATTTATTTGAGAGTGAGAGAGAACATGAGAGGAAAGAAGGTCAGAGAGAGAAGCAAACTTCCCATGGAGCTGGGAGCCTGATTTGGGACTTGATCCCAGGACTCTGTGATCATGACCTGAGCCAAAGGCAGTCACTTAACAAACTAAGCCACCAAGGTGCCCTGTTCGTATCATTTTAAAAAATTATTGTTGAATAGCATTCATGGTATGAGTGTACATACTAAAGTTTAAGTGTTCACCCATTGAAAGACATCTGAATTGTTTCCAGTTTTTAGCGATTATGAGTACAGCTGCTTTGAACATTCATGTACAGGTTTTTGCGTAAATATATGTTTTCATTTCCCTGGGATAAATGCCTAGGAGAGCAGTTGCTGGATCATATGGTAGTTCCATGTTCAGTTTTTGAAGAAATTGCCAAACTGTTTTCTATAGTGCTATACCATTTTACAAAATGTAAAATTTTACATTTTACAACTACTTACAAGTGATCCAGTTTCTCCCCATCCTCACCAGTATTTGGTGTTATTGCTAATTAAAAAAAAATTGTATCTGCTCTGATAGGTGGATAGTGAGATCTCATTATGGTTTTAATTTGCATATACAGTATTGAACATCTTTTCATGTGCTTATTTGCTGTTTTTGTATCCTTTCTGATAAAATATCTTTCCATGTTCTTTGCCCATTTGCTGATATATTGTTTTTGAACTGGTGAGGTTTTTTTTTGGTTTTGTTTTGTTTTCTCTTTTCTTTTTAAAAAAATTAATTAATTATTTTTTTAAATAAACATATAATGTATTTTTATCCCCAGGGGTACAGGTCTGTGAATCGCCAGGTTTACACATTTCATAGCACTCATCATAGCACATACCCTCCCCAATGTCCATATCCCCACCACCCTCTCTAAACTGGTGAGTTTTAAGAATTCTTTATATATTCTAAAAACTAGTGCTCATTGGCAGTGTCGTTTGCATATATTTTCTCCTAGTCTAGATTGTCTTTTCATTTTATTAACAAGTTCTTCCACAGAGCAAGAGTTTTTAATTTTCATTAAGAACTCTATGCCTAATTCTCAATCCTGAAGATTTTAATATATTTTTTCTAAAAGTTGTATAGTTTTACATTTTGCATTTAAGTCCATGACCCATTTTAAGTTAATATTTATCTAAGACATGAGGTTTAACTCGAAGTTTATCATTATTACTATCTTTTGCCTATGGATGTTCACTTGTATCATTTGTTAAAAAGATGTGCTTTCTGATGAGGAGGGGAAGATGATGGTGAGTAGGACTCTAGGTTTGCCTTGTCCCATGAATACAGCTACATAACTATCAGATCATCCTAAATACTGCAAAAATCTATCTGAAGAGTGGAAGAAGAAACTCTACAACTAAAAGTAGAGAAGAGGCCACATTGAGGAAGGTAGGAGGTGCAGAGAGGTGGCTTTGGAGAGAAGCAGATCCTGGGTGCTGTGTTGAGGAGGAAGCCACAATCATGGAGAAGGGTGAAAGACAGATTGGCATGCAGGGGAGCACACAGGGAAAACAAATCCCCATAATAACTGGCTTGGAAAGTGAAAGGTCCAAATTTCATGAGTTCTTGCAACCAGCAGGGCTTAGAGTTTTATAGGTCAGTGTGCTTGGCACTGGGGCTACTCTTGGAGAAAAGGTGGCACAAATAGCTTGCAGACATACATGGAAATAGCAATATGAAGAGCCACTGGGGCCCACAGTGGGGAGGTTAGTGGTTCATCTTAGAATTTGTCCCAGAGAAGCAATGTTCACAGAGAGAAACCTCTGGGAACAAAAGGAAGTGGCCATTTCCTTCTCCTACCCTTTAGTATAAACACAGAGCCACCTGTAGAAACCAGTGCAGCACCAGCACTCCCTACTTAACTTATTTACACCAAGTCCTACCTCCCTATTCTCTGGAAGAACTGCCCTTTCCAGTCACTCTTGCTTCAGTCCCAGTGCAGTGTACCCCCCCACCCCCGCCAAAAGACTGGCTCAAACCCCTGCCAACATGGCGTCTCCCAACCCTGGAGTTTGTAAGGCCTCCATTCAAGTCATAGCAGAGATAGGTCTCAACAAGCAGACCAGAGCACACCTAGTTAAAATGTGCCAAATCCAGGCCAGGAACCAAACACAGCCCACAACAGGCAAAGAGAGCCTCTGCAGATAACTGGACTAAAGGATAAAGTGACCAGGACACCATAGCAGAGCACATGTAACACACTCTGGAGACACTCCCAGAAGCATCAGGCCCAGGGCACCTCTGTTTGGTCACTACACTGCAGGGCACTACAGGACCTCTCCTTCATAAGGCTGTTACCCTTGAGATCAGAAGATGTAGCTGACTTTTCTAACACAGAGAAACAAGCACAGCAACTTAGATAAAATGAAAAGACAGAGAAATTTATCCCAAATGAAGGAACAGGACAAGGCTCTGGACAGGGATCTAAGTAAAACAGATATAAGTAACATACCTGATGGACAGTTTAAAGCAATGATCATAATGATACTCACTGGACTTGAGAACAGAGTGGGGGACATCAATGACACCCTTAACAGAGAGATAAGGAATAACAGCAGAAACAAAGGACTCAATAACCACGATGAGCAGAATGCTTGATAGAATGAACAGCAGGCTGGAAGAAACAGAGGAATGAATTAGTGACCTAGAAGACAGAGTAGGGAAAGTAATCAAGCTGAACAAAGGAGAAAAAGAAAAAGAATTATGCAAAACAAGAATATACTTAGGGAACTCAGTGAATCCATCAAACATAAACAAATTCATATTTTGGAGTCCCAGAAGTAGAAGAGAGAGAAAAGGAGGTAGCAAATTTATCTGAAGAAATGATAGCTGAAAACTTGACTAACATGGGGAGGAAACAGATATCCAGATACAGGAAGCATAGAGAACTCCCATCAAAACCAACAAAAGAACATCCACATTAAGACATATTATAATTAAATTGGAAGAATATAGTGATAAAAAATTTAAAGAGCAACAAGATAAAAGAAGACAGTTACATACAAAGGAAATCCCATAAAGCTGTTAGCAGCTTTTTTAGCAGAAACTTCACAAGCTAGAAAGGAGGCATGATACCCTCAAAGTGTTGAATGGGAAAAACCTCCAGCCAAGAATACCCTATCCAGCAAGGCTCTCATTCAGAATAGAAGGAGAGATAAAGAGTTTCCCAGACAAAACTAAAGGAGTTCATGACCTCTAAAGCAGCCCTGCAAGAAATATTAAAGGGAAGTCTTTGACTGGGAAGGAAATACCACAAATGACAGTATGAAGGCAGGAAACACAAAAGACGTAAAAATGAGTATTTCTGTAAAAAAGAATCAGTCAAGGAACTCACAAAAGAAAAGGAAAATATATACCTAAAACATGGGGAGGAGAGAGAAGTAAAGAATGGGTTCAAACTTAAATGACTCAATTTAGTATATACTGCTATATGCAGAAGAGGTTATATACAAACTGTATGGTAACCATTTATCAAAAACCACTAAGAAATATGGAAAGAATAAAGAGAAAGAAATTCAAATATGTCACTGAAGAAAACCCAACAAACCATGAAAGAGAGACAGAAAGGATTGGAGAAAATCTTCAGACCAACCGCAAAGAAAATAACAAAATAGCAATAAATACCTATCTATTAATACCTATCAGTACCTATCCTTATTTTTTTAAGTAGGCTCCAAGTCTGGCATGGAGCCTAATAGAGGACCCAAACTCAAACCCCAAGATCAAGATCTGAGCTGAGATCAAGAGTCAGATGCTTAACCTACTGGGCCACCCAGGCACCCCAATCAGTAATTACTCTGAGTGTAAATGGACTAAACGCTCCAGTCAAAAGATATAGGGTGACAGAATGGATAAAAAAACCCAACCCCCCCCCCCCAAAAAAAACCCAAGACCCATCTATACACTGGCTACAAGAGGCTCATTTTAGACCTTAAAACAGCTGCAGATTGAGAGTGAGGAATGGAGAAACATCTGTCATGCAAATGGATGTCAAAAGAAAGCCAGAGTGGCAATACTTCTATTGGACAAAATAGACTTTAAAGCAGAAACTGTAACAAGAGTCAAGAAGGACACTATCATAATAAAGGGGACAATCCAACAAAACTATATAACAGTTATAAATATTTATGGGCCCCACATGGGAGCACCCATATATGCAAAACAGTTAAGAACAAACATAAAGGAGCTAATTGATAATAATACCATAGCAGTGGCAGACTTTAACACCCTACTTACACCAATGGACAGGTCATTTAAACAGAAAATCAACATGGAAACAATGACTTTGAATGACACCGTGAACCAGATGGATTTAACAGAATACTTAGAACGTTCTAGCCCCAAACAGCAGAATACACATTCTTTTCAAGTATACCTGGAACTTCCTCCACAATAGATCACCTATTAGGCCACAAAACATTATTTATTTATTTGACAGAGAGAGACCACAAGTAGGCAGAGAGGCAGGCAGAGAGAGAGGAAGGGAAGCAGGCTCCCTGCCAAGCAGAGAGCCCGATGCGGGACTCGATCCCAGTACCCCGAGACCATGACCTGAGCCGAAGGCAGCGGCCCAACCCACTGAGCCACCCAGGCGCCCCGTGAAAGACAGTTTTAAGAGAATGAAAAGACAAGTCACATACTTGAAGAAAATATTTACAAAACGTATATATGATAAAGGACCAACACCCCCCAAATACAAAGAAGTCTTAAAAGTCAAAATTAAGAAAACAGTAACCCAATTAAAAAATGGGCAGAAGAAAAAAAATGGGCAAAAGACTTAATTTACTCCAAAACGAATCATGTACTGTATGTTGGCTAATTGAATTTAAATTTTAGGACAAAAGATCTGGACACTGTGTTAAGAAGATATACAGATGGCAGATAATCATATGAAAGCATGTTCAACATCCTTTGCTATTACGGAATTGCAAATTTTAATAACAATTAGATTCCACTACACACCTGTTAGAATGGCTAAAATCCAGAACTCTGACAACACCAAATGCTGACAAGTTTGTGAAACAAGAACTCTTATTCATACTTACTGGGAATGCACTTCCAACCACTTTGGAAGATAGTCTGGAAAGTATTTTTTTGTTTTGTTTTTTGTTTTTGTCTACAATGCAAAACACAATTTTACTCTACAATCCAGCAATTGTGCTTCTAGGTATTTAATGAGTTGAAAACTTACTTCCACATAAAAACTAGCATGGGGATGTTTATAGCAGGTTTTTTTCCCCCCATAGTTGCCAAATTTTGGAAGCAAACAAAATGTACTTCAGAAGGCGAGTGGTTAAATAAACTGTGGTACATCCATACCACAGAATACTATTTACTATAAAAATGAAATGAAGTTTTGAAGGTTGGAAAGACCTGGAGGAACCTTAAAATGGTCATCATTAAGTAAAAAGCCAGTCTGGAAAAGCTTAAACTATATGGTTCCAAGTATATGACATTTTGGAAAAGGCAACTCTGATAGAGACAGTAAAAGATATTAGTGGTTGCTAGGGGATTGGGAATGGTGGTGCTGGGAAGGGGGAATTACTAGAGAACAGGGGATATTTATAGCAGTGAAATGACTCTTTATGATGCTATGATAGTAGCTACATGACATTATGTGTTTGTCAAATTTAGAGTGAATCCTAAACTATGAACTTTAAAACAAATATCATCTGGGCATATTTGCATAGGTCTATGTTTGGGTTCTCTATTCTTTTCCAATGATTTTTGTGTCTATCCCCTAGTAACACATAGTCTTGATTACTACAGCTATATAATTCCTAACAGTGGGCAGACTGTTTCCTCCCAATTTATCCTTTTTTAAAGAACATTTATTTGACAGAGGGACTGTACACTTGTGCACATTGTTGAGGGGAGCAGAGGGCAAGAGAAACTGAAGCAGATTCCTCACTCAGCATGGAGCCAGACGTGGGGCTTGATCTCACAATCCTGAGATCATGACCTGAGCCAAAACCAAGAGTTGGACGCTTAACTGACGGTGCTGCCCAGGTACCCCTCCCAGTTTATCCTTCTTTAAAAAAAAATGTTTTAGCCCTCCAGTTCCTTTTCTTTACATATAAAGTTTAGAATAATCTTGTCAGTAACCATAAAACATCTTGCTGGGATTTTAATTTTAGTTCCAGTATAGTTAATATACAGTGTTAAATTAGTTTCAAGTGTTTCAACAATTCTATATATGACTTGGTGCACATCATGATATATGTACTCTACCTTCACCTATTTCACTAAACCCTTCCCCACCTAACTGCCCCCTCCAATAGTCTGGTAACCATCAGTTTGTTCTCCGTAGATAAGAGTCTGGTTTTTGGGGGGCGCCTGGGTGGCTCAGTGGGTTAAAGCCTCTGCCTTCGGCTCAGGTCATGATCCCAGGGTCCTGGGATCGAGCCCCACGTCAGGCTCTCTGCTCAGCAGGAAGCCTGCTTCCTCCTCTCTCTCTCTGCCTGCCTCTCTGCCTGCTTGTGATCTCTCTCTCTGTCAAATAAATAAATAAAATAAAATAAAATAAAGAGTCTGTTTTTTTTTTGTTTGTTTGGGGTATTTTTGTTTTGTTTATTTGATCTCTCTCTCTCTCTCTTTAGAAAATCTTGCTGGGATTTTGATAGGAGTTGCATTAATTGCATTTGGGGAGAATTGACATCTTTACTCTGCTATATTTTCCAATCTATGAATAATGGGATCTCCATTTATTTAGATCTTCTATGTTTTCTTTCATTAGTGTTTTGTAGTGTTCAGCATACAAGTCCTGCATATATTTTATTAGATTTACACCTAAATGGGTTTTTTTGTGTGTGTGATTATAAGTAATATTGTGTTTTAAGTTTTAGCTTCTAATTGTTCATTGCTAGTATATAGAAATACAGTTGATTTTGTATGCTCACCAGGTGTAGTATGTGAACTTACTTAGTACCATTATTTTATTGAATTCAAGTTATGAAAGCTGACATCTTGCATTGTTTCCTGTCATAGGGGAAAGCATTCAGTCTGTCCCCTTTAAGTGTAATGCTAGCTGTAGGTTTTCAGTTGATTATTACATTGAAGATGTTCTCCTTTATTCCTACCTTTTTTTCTAAGAGTTTTATCATGAATGTATGTTGAATTTTGCCAAATGCATTTTCTATATCAATTGAGGATTGTCATTGTTTTTTAGCCTGTTATATGGTGGATTATACTGATTGATTTTCAAATACTGAATTGTTTTCAAATACTGAATCAGTTTGCATTGCTGAAATGAGCTCTACTTGTTCATGGTGTATAACTCTTATCATATATTGCCAAAATCTGTGTGCTCATGTTTTGTTAAGCATTTTTGTGTCATATTTATAAGGGATAATGGTCTTTAGTTTCCTTTTTTGTTACGGTCTTTGGTATAATGATATTATTAGTTTAGTAAAATTTTTTGAAAATTGTTTCCTTTACATTTTCTGTAAGAGATTATATAGAATTTATGTTAATTCATTTTTAAACATTCAGTAGAATTCTCCAGAAAAACTGTCTGGGCATAAGTATTGCTCCTTTGGAGCTTTAAAATTATGAACTCATTTTCATTAACAGGTTATGGATATTTCAGTTATCTATTTCATATTGGATGAGTTGGGTTAGTTCGTGCTTTTTGAGGAATTAGTTTATGTCATCCATCTTGTCAATATTATGTGTAGAGTTTTTCTTTCCTTTTTTTTTTTTTAAGATTTTTAAATTTTATTTATTTGCCAGAGAAAGAAAGAGACAGCAAGAGAGGGAACATGAGCAGGGGGAGTGGGAGAGGGAGAACCAGGTTTCCCACTGAGGAGAGAGCGCATTGTGGGGTTCAATCCCAGGACTCGGGGATCATGACCTGAGCTGAAGGTAGAGTCTTAACGACTGAGCCACACAAGTGCCCCATGTGTAGAGTTTTTTCATAGTATTCCCTTATTATCCTTTTGTTGTTTGCAGGTTTTGTGTAATATCCTGTTTCCATTTTCATATTGATATTGTGTCTTCTCTGTTTTTTTGTTGTCAGTCTTGCTGGAGAGTTGTCAATTTTATTGAACTTTTCATGAATCACATTTTTATTTCATTGATTTTTCTTTATTGTTTTTCTGTTTTCAGTTTCATTGATTCCTGTTTTTATTTCCTTCCTTCTGCTTCTTTTGGTTTTATTTTGCTCTGTGTTTCTTAGATTCTTGAGATTGAAGCTTAGGTTATTAATTTGAGATTTTTCCTCTTTTAAAAAAATGTAAACACTTCATGCTATAAATTTCCTTCTCAGCATTGTTTTCACTGCATACCACAAATTTCTGGATGTCATACTTTCATTTTTTAAAGTATTTTATTTATTTATTTATTTTAGAGAGATAGATAGTGAGAGAGCAGTTGGGGCAGAGGAAGAGAGTCTTAAGCACACCCCATACCCAGCACAGAGCCCAACTTGGGGCTTGATCTCACAACTCTGAAATCACGACCTGAGTCAAAACCAAGAGTCAGATGCTCAACTGACTGAGGCCCTCAGGCATCCCTGTTATATTTTTATTTTTTTTAAGTTTGGTATATTTATAATTTTCCCTTGAGACTTCCTTTTTTACTCACAGATTGTTTAGAAATATGTTGTTTAGTGATTTTCCTATTATCTTTCTATTTGCTTTCCAGCTATTTATTTCATTGCAGTGATAGAGTACACTGTTGCAATCATTTTAAATTTGCTTTATGGCCTAGATAGGGTCTATTTTGGCATATGTTTCATGGGCATTTGAAACAAAAGTTTATTCTGCTTTCTTTGGGTATTTTACATTGATTATATTCTGTTGATTGATGATGTTACTATTTTTCTAGATTCTTGTTTATTTTCTTACTCGTTCTATCAGTTCCTGGGATAGGGGTGTTGACTGTAATTGTGGATTTCTCTGTTTGTTCTTTCTATTCAGTCAGGGATTGCTTTACATATTTTGCATTAGTTTGTTTGGTTCATTCAAATTAAGGATTGCTATGTGTTATGGATGGATTTACCCCTTTATCATTAGGGGTATCATTGCTCTTTGGTTCTGATAATTTTCTTGGTTATGAAGTCTATCTGATACTAATATAGCTACTCCTGCTTTATTTTGATTAGAATTTGCATGGTATATCTTTTTCCATCCTTTTATAGTCAACTTACTTGTTGTAAGTGAGTTCCTTTTACAGGACTTTTCCAGGGGCGCCTGGGTGCCTCTGTTGGTTGAGCATCTGACTCTTGGTTTTGGCTCAGGTCATGATTTCAGGGTTGTGAGATCAAGACCCAAGGGTATACTTGGGTCCTGTTTTTTAAAAAATACACTACCTATTTCTGTCTTTTAATTAACTTATTTAGATAATTTATATTTAATGTAATTATTGGTATGTTATGACTTCATCCTTTCATTTTATTTTTGTCTTTTGTTTTTTTCTTACTGTTTTTTATTTCTGTTTTTCTGAACATTGAACATTTTTTAGAATTCAGTTTTTATAGTGTCTTTGAGTTTCTCTCTTTGTGTAGTTTAATAGTAATTGCTCTAGGTTTTGTATTATAACTAATAACTTGTTATAGTTTACTGATGTTGACATTTTATCACTTCAAGTGAAATGTGGAAACTGGGGCACCTGGGTGGCTCAGTTGGTTGGGCGTCTGCCTTCAGCTCAGGTTATGATCCCAGTGTCCTGGGATAGAGCCTCACATCGGGCTCCCCACTCAGTGGAGAGCCTGCTTCTCCCTCTCGCTCTGCCTGCTGCTCTGTCTACTTGTGTTCTCTCCTTGTCTCTCACTTAAATAAATAAATAAATAAATAAATAAAATCTTAAAGAAATAAAGAAAGAAAGAAATGGGGAAACCTTATTCTTCTTTACATTTCTTACTTTTCCTCATTTATATTACAAATTGTCTTAAATATTCCCCCTATACATGTAGAAGCACATCAGTGTTATAATTTCTTTCTTTCTTTTTAAAGATTTTGCTTATTTATTTAAGAGATAGAGACAGAGCACAGAGGAAGGGTGAGAGGGAGAAGTAACTCCCTGCTGAGCAGAAAGCCTGTTGTGGGGCTTGATCCCAGGATGTTGAGATCATGACCTGAGCCAAAGGCAGACACTTAATGAACTGAATCACCCAGGTACCCAATAATTTTTTTTCTTTAAGCAGCAGACATAATTTAGAAAATTCAACAGAAGAAGGAAAGTCTTTTGCTTACCCATATTTTTGCTTACTGCCTTCTTCATAGTGTTCCAAGATTTCTCCTGTTGTCATTTTCTTTCTATTTAGAGAACTTCCTTTAGGTATTCTTTATAAGTAAATATGCAGGCAATAGATTTCTTTTGGTTTTGCTTCATCAGACAGTATCCTGATTTCTCCTTCATTATTGAAGGATATTTTTACTGAATATAGAAGTCTAGGTTTAACAATAGAACAAACAGAAAAAAAATAGAACAAGTTTTCTCAACAATGGAAAAATGTGCCACTTTCTGCTGACCTTCATGATTTCTGATGATAAATCTGCTATTATTTGAATTGTTTTCCCCTATAAATAATGTGTTGTTTTTCTTGCTTCTTTTGTTTTTGTTTTTGTTTTAAGAACTTTGAAGTATCTTGTGGATTTTGGGGGGCATATTGTTGTTTGGAGTTTGTTCAGCTTCTTGAATATAGGTTTATGTCTTTTGCCAAATTTAAGACATTTTCAGACATTATTTTTTCAGGCCTTATCTTCTTATCTCTCCCTATGGGGCCCCAATGATGTAAGACTTTTTGTTACAGTTCAACAGTTCCCTGAGGCTGTTTGGTGTGTTGGGGTTTGTTTTGTTTTGATTTGTCTTTGATAGGTTGGGTGATTTCTATTATTCTGTCTTCGAGTTTACTGGTTGTTTGCTCTGTCCCCTTTATTCTGCTGTTAAGTCCGTCAGTTGATTTCATTTCAATTTTGTATTTTCTAGTTCAAAAATTTCTGCTCAATTCTACTCTATGTCTTCTATTTCTTTCCTGAGAGTTTTTATTTTATAAATTTGCTTCAAGGGTGTTTGTTATGGCTCACTGAAGCATTTTTATGTTGGTTTGTTTAAGATTGTCAAATAAGTTTAATATTTCTTATTTTGGTGTTGGTGTGTAATGGTTGACATTTTTCATTCAAATTGAAGTTTTCTTGGTTCTTGGTATGAGTAATTTTCAGTTGAAACCTGGACGTTTGAAATGTTGTTTTATGACATTACATTTTTTTGAAGTCTTGTAGCAGGTTTCTTCTGACACTGCTGTGGCAGTGGTAGGAAGGAAGCTGCCTCATTACTGCCAGGTGTGAATATGATTAATAAATAAGACAGAATGTAATTTATCTATTGTATAATATAGATAATAAATGTCAGACAAGTTAGCAGAGGGAGGAATCAATATAATTTGATATCATCAAAAAAGATACCTTAGAATTAGTGGAATTTGAACTTGTCAAAATGGATAGAGAGGAAGACAGTGATTATTTTAGTATGATCAAGGGCACAAAAATAGCAATGAGCTAGTCTGTGTTTAAGGGGAGCAGAAGGATACTAAAAAGATAATAACCATATTTTCCTAACTTGACCACTTAGACCACTATCTGACAAAAAATTAAAAATTACAAAAAATTAACTCAAAGTATATTAAAGACATGAACATAAGACCTGAAATTGTAAAACTCCTTGAAGAAAACATAGGTGTTAAGATTTTGACATCAGTCTTGGTGATAATTTTTTGGATTTGACACCAAAAGCAGAGGCAACAAAAGCAAATAAAAGTAAGTGGGACTACTAACAGACCAAAAAGTCTCTGGATAGCAAAAGAAACCATCAACAAAATGAAAAAGCAGCTTACTAAATGGGAGAAAATATTTGCAAATCATATATCAGATAATTGTTAATATCCACAATATATAAAGAATTCATACAACTCAATAGCAAAAACAAACAAAAACTCAATTTGATTTAAAAATGGACAAAGGATCTGAATATACATTTTTCCAGAGAAGACATACAGATAGCCAACAGACACATGGAAAGATGTTCAGCATCCCTTATCATCAGGGAATTGCAAATCAAAACCACAATGTGATACCACCGTATGCCTGCTAGAATGGTTGTTATCAAAAGTACAAGAAATAACAAGGTTGGCAAGGATGTGGAGAAAGGGGAACTCTTGTGCTCTGTTGGTGGTAATGTAAATTAATATAGCCACTGTAGAAAACAATATGGAAGTTTCTCAAAAAATTAAAAATTGAAATACAGTACAATTCAGTAATTCTATTACTAGCTATTTACCCAAAGAAAACAAAACATTAATACACTAATTCAAAAAAGTTTATGCACTCTTATGTTTATTGTAACATTATTTTTAATAGCCAAGTTATGGAAATTAAGAAAGTTAAGGAAGACCTAAGTATCCACAGATAGATGAATGGATAAAGAAAATATGTGTGTATCTATATCTATCTATCTATATATTTATATATATATAAATAATTAAAATGGACCATTACTCAACCATAAAAAAGAATGAAATCTTGCCATTTACAACAACATGGCTGGACCTGGAAGATATTATGCAAAAAGAAATAAGTCAGATGGAGAAAGACAAATACCTTAAGATTTCACTTATATGTAGAATCTAAAAAACAAAACAAATGAACAAACAAAAAATAGAAACAGACTTATAGCTACAGAGAACAAACTGGTAGTTGCAGAGGGGAACAGGTGGGAGCAAAGGCAAAAATAAGGTGAATGGGATTAAAAGGTACAAAATTCCAGTTATGAAATAAATAAGTCACGGAGATGAAAAGTATAGCATAGGAAATATAGTTAATAATATTGTAATAACATATAGTGACAGATAGCAACTATACTTATCATGATGTACATAGTATAATATATATAATTGTTGAATCATTATGTTTTACACTTAAAATTAATATCACATTGTATGTCAACAATACACGAATTTAAAGAAAAATCTGATTACCATAAAAATAGCTCAAGTGCCAGGTGCTAATTATATCTTCTTTGTGCTCTTGGAGAAAAATCTGAGCAATTGAAACTAGTTCCTTATTTTTAATTTTCTATGTCATGAAAGAAATAAAACTCATTGCTATCGTATGGAGAAGTTCATTGAACACAGTGATATAGGATTAATATGTTTGGCTACAAAAAAGAAAGCATGGAATACAAACTGTCAGTTCAAAAGAGCAGAACTTTATATACATTCTTGTTCTATCAGTTATTGATAAAAGAGCATAGAAATCTCTAACTCTTAACTCTAAATTAATTATTAATTTACCTTTATCTTTTCACTTCATTCAGCTCCGGCTTCATATACTTTGGAGTACTGTTAATAGGTGCATCTACAGTTCTAACTTTTTTATCGTCCTATTGTATTGATTCTTTATATCATTATAAAATTTCCTTCTTCTGATCCTCTGAACTTTCTTGATTCTGGGCTTTCTCCTCATTGCAACCAAGATAGCATAGAGAAACAGGCTTTCCTACACTCCCCCGAGGGAGTGTAGTTGATGTCAGTCAGGGGAAATCCCAGTCCTGGAGTGCCAACACTCCATTTGTATCCTTACTTTTAAGGATGTATAGTGGCTTTTGAATATTTCTTCACTGTTGATGTGAAATTTTTCCATAATTAATACCACCCTTGACTTGACTGACCTCCCGAAAACAAGGTTTGAATTCTTTTGGATACCCTATAACATATCTTTAAGGTACTGATGGTCGTTATTACTTCTTCCTCTCAACTTTTCCTGTCCTAGAATACCTGAAGATATTTGTAGATGGATATTTTTAGAATTCCAGGAACAGCAACTCTTTCAGAGGACTTCCAGAGCAATGACCTACTGCCCCTTGTATACTCCTCTCACTGATATGACTGAAGTCATTTATTCTCAATCTATCAGATATAATATTCTCCTTTTAAACAAGTTTTTATAAGGTTCCCTTTACTCTCCTATAATGAAATTCATAGAAACTCATAACCTGCTCAACATATAATGTCTAAAAAAATAAATATATCCTAATAATGTGTAAAACAAAAAGGAATAATTTATGAGATGACATTTTATATGCGAATGCATGAGCATTTGAAATGCATTAGAAAACATGATAATGTGTCACATATTTGTACCTATTTATAATTTAATTCATCAGTATATTAAGCACTGTGTGCCATGCTGCCAAGCACTAAGTGCTAACAATACAGCCGAGAACAAAACAGATTTTCTTAAAAAAAAGAAAGAAAGAAAGAAAGAAAAAGACAAAACAACTTTATACTCATGGATCACATGTTCTACTGGGGGTAGATAAAATAAGCAAGAAATAGGAGGTGGTAAGTGCTAAAGAAGCCATAATAAAGAAATTGAATTTGTAGTTAAAAATCATTCTACTAAAAAATGCCAGGCTCAGATGGCTTCACTGGTGAATTTCAGAAAACATTTAAGGAAGAAAGAATACTAACTCTACACAACAATTCCAAAAATTTGAAAAGGAAGGAATACATTCCAGTGCATTCTGTGAAGCCAGCATTACACTGCTATCAAAACCAAAGCATCATAAGAAAACTATAGATCAATATCCCCCATAACTAAAGATGCAAAAATTATAAACAGTATTTTAACAAACCCAGCAATATATGAGGATAATGATTCTCTACCAAGTGAGATTTTTCTCACTCAAGAATGCAAGTTTAACATTCAAAAATTAATAAAGTTAATTCATAGTAACAAAATTTAATGATGCAAATAAAGCACTTAACAAAATCCAACATCTTTTCTTGATAAAAAATAAAGAGGCACCTGGGTGGCTCAGTTAGGTGTCTGAGTCCTGGTTTTGAGTCAGGTCACCGCCTCAGGGTCATGAGACTATGGAGCCTATTTAAGATTCTCTCTTTCTCTCTCTCTCTTTCTCCCTCTCCCTCTGGCCCCCCAACCCCTGATGGGGCATGCTGTCTGTCTCTCTCAGGGGAAAAAAAAGGCTATTAACAAAAGACAAGAAAAAAGTGTTGTAAAGATGTGGAGAAAAGGAGCTCTTGTGCACTGTTGGTGGGGATGTAAATTGGTACAGGCACTGTGGAAAACAGTATGGAGGCTTGATCCTCAAAGAATTAAAAATAGAACTACCATAAGACTGAGTTCTAGGGAGGTTAGTAGAGTAAGAGGACCCTAAGCTCACTTCATTTCAGAGATATAACTAAATAACAGTTTCATCAGTGTAAATAACCCAGAAAATGACCCCAAGGACTGAAGAACAAACTCTCCACAGCTAAATGTAGAGAAGAGGCCACATCAAAGAGGGTAGGAAGGGTGGAAGCAGGGTAGGGAACTATACGGACCTGTGGGACTGTAGCAGGAAGTAGGGCCACTGAAGGCACAGAGAGGGGAGAAAAACAGACTCTCACACAAGGCAGTCTGCATGGGGAAGATGAATCTCTGTAAACATTTGGTTTTAAAAACAAGAGGGGTTGAATTTCAAAAGTTCTTATACTCAGTGGAGGTTAAGATCTAGAACTTTAAAAATAGGCTCATGGGAGAGCAGGGAAAACCAGAAGAAACAGAGTCCCTGCCCTTAAAGAGTCAGCTCAGCAGCCCATGGCAATATAGCATAGAAACAGGAGTTTGAAAAAAGCTTTGGGTATACATAAGGGGGATTTGTTTACTAATTGCAGAGCGTGCTCTGGAGGGGCAGGAATTTTGGGGCAAGTTCTCCAGGAACAGAAGAGCTGGAACTCAGCACTTCCTTCTCCAGCCCCAGCCTCGACACATAGGCACCTGCAGGAACCAGCCCAACTTACTAACAGCGTGCCCACCCCTGAGTTCTCCTGTGGACACACCCCCTCCCACCAGGCCTGAGCTCCAAATCCCCTCCTAGTGACAACATCAAGCATAATAACATTCACATTATAGAGATCTCAGAAGGAGAAGAAAGAGAAAAGAAAATGTATTTGAAGAAATAATAGCTGAAAACTTCCCAAATCTGGGGAAGGAAACAGAAATCCAGATCCAGAACTCAGAGAGAACCCCTAACAAAATCAACTGAAGGAGGTCTACACCAAGAAATATAGTAATTAAAATGTAAAAAGCACTGATAGAATTTTATGAGACTGAAGGAGCCAAGTTGTCCTTTTATAAAGAAGAATGGATAAAGAAGATGTCATTCATATATATGGTGAAATATTACTCAGCCATCAGAAAGAATGCATACCCACCATTTGCATCAACATGGATGGAGCTGGAAGGGATTATTCTAAGTGAAATAAGTCAAGCAGAGAAAGACAGTTATCCTGTGGTTTCACTCATGTGGAACATAAGTAGTAGTGTGGAGGACCACAGGGGAAGGGAGGGAATGGGAAGAAATGGGAAGAAATCAGAAAGGGAGACAAACCATGAGAGAGACTCTGGACTCTAGAAACCAAATTGAAGGCTACAGAAGGGTAAGGGGTGGGCAGACAGGGTAATGGGGTGATGAGCACTGGATGTAATACACAACTAATGAATCAATGATCCCTACATCAAAAACTAATGAGGGTACTATATGCTAGCTAATTGAACATAAGAATAATAATAAAAAATCACACAGAGGTCTCATTGGCTAAAATCAATACATCAACAGGGCTGCACTAGAGGAGAATTCCTTTCTGGAAGCACTAGAGGAGAATCTCTTTTCTTACCTTGTTCAGCTCATAGAGGCTGCTGATATTCCTTGCCTCACAGCTTACCTGCTCCACCGTTGGAACCAGCAACATTGCACGGCTATGACCTTTCTTCCATAGTCAGGTGCTCTCTTTATTCTCTTCTGATACAGTCTTCAACTTTTTTTTTTTTTAAGATTTTTATTTATTTATTTGACACAGAGAGAGAGAGATCACAAGTAGGCAGAGAGGCAGAGAGAGAGGAGGAAGCAGGTTCCCTGCTGAGCAGAGAGCCGGATGGAGGACTCGATCCCAGGACCTTGAGATCATGACCTGAGCCGAAGGCAGAGGCTTTAACCCACTTAGCCACTCAGGCGCCCCTACACTCTTTAACTTTGAAGGACCTTTGTGATTACATTGTGCCCACCTGGATAATCTCCCCATTTCCAAGAGAGTCCCTTGTGTACCATGTAAGGCATATTCACAGGTTTCAGGGATTAAGAGATAGACATTATGGGAGGGGAGCATTGTTTTTCCTACTATAACATTTGTCACTATCCTTTCTCTTATTAATGTCTTAGACACCACCTACTTTCACCTCTAATTCATTCCATTTCAGCCACCCACTTCCATATCCATATCTCAACTTTTCCTCTGAAATCTTAAAATTTTAATAATTGTGCTTTCTAGGGGCATCTGGGTGGCTCAGTGGGTTAAAGCCTCTGCCTTTGGCTCAGGTAATGATCCCAGGATCCTGGGATCTCTGCTGAGCAGGGAACCTGCTTCCCCCTCTCTATCTGCCTCTCTGCCTACTTGTGATCTCTGTCTATCAAATAAATAAACAGAATCTTTAAAAAAAAATTGTGCTTTCTAGCTATTACCCCTTTTGTCTTTTCTATTGTTCCTTCCCACTATATATGTTGTGTATTTGGTTAGAGGCACAGAGTTGTGGGGAAATCACAGGGTTATGGTTTCCAGGGCTCTGAAAGAAGAGATTCCTTTGCAGAATTTTGAAAAGTTGCTTCAGGTTTGATCCAAGCTCTACTACTAATGAATTATGTAGGAAAGTCACTTCCTAAGTGAAATTAAGGAGTTAACTTCTCAGGGCACCTGGGTGGCTCAGTCAGTTGGGCATCTGCCTTTGGCTCAGGTTGTGATCCCAGGGTCCTGGGAACAAGCCCCACATTGGGCTCCCTGCACAGTGGGAAGCCTGCTTCTTCCTCTGCTACTCCCTCTGCTTGTGTGCACTCTCTCTGTGTCAAATAAATAAATAGCATTTTTAAAAAAGAGTTAACTTCTCTGAGCCTCAAGTTATTAATGTGAAAAATGACATTAATTATCATGAAGTTGTTGTAAAAAAATATATAAAAGGTGTCCTCTTGAAGGGCACTCAATATAAGGGAGCTCTTACTATTTTTTTTACCTTATCAAGTGCTCCATTTTATCTCTATTGTAAGGATGTGCTGTCCCATTAAGATATGTGGTTTTCTGAGAAAATACTGGATCAATCAGATGATAACATGGTTTTATAATCATTCCTTTAGAGTCCCAATATTTGGTATATTTTACTTTGTATTAGAACCACCTGATAGGCTTATTTAAAATGCAGATTATAGGCCATTGTAGCCAATGAGACTGTATGTGGAATGGAGCTTAGAAATATGCATTTTGACAAGCACCACATTCTTGAAACTCTTAGTAATGGTTTTCAGCAAAACAGCCTATTTGGGGGGGGCGCCTGCGTGGCACAGTGGGTTAAGCCTCTGCCTTCAGCTCAGGTCATGGTGTCAGGATCCTGGGATCGAGCCCCCCATCTGGCTCTCTGCTCAGCAGGGAGCCTGCTTCCCTTCCTCTCTCTCTGCCTGCCTCTCTGCCTACTTGTGATCTCTATCTGTCAAATAAATAATTAAAATCTTAAAAAAAAAAAAAGCCTATTTGGGGAACTTGGATGTGGTCATTGATTTTCTTAAATGAAGTATTCTGATTTTTTTTTTATCCTAATCAAATAAATTGTTAGCTAAGGTGGGGAAAGATTAGTAAATTTTGGTCACAGATAGGAGGAAGCTAAATTGAGACTGGTCTTAAGTTGGAGTAAATCTGGCTGAACAAGAATAAAGCTGCCTTAATTGAGACCCAGAGTAGAATCTATTTGATGGGCAGCATGCCAGTTCTTTAACAAGAGCTTGAGTTTCATTCTACTTCTGAATGGCCATTTATCATCCAGAGCTCCCTCTAGCCTGCTTTCCCTAATGTCCTTCTTTCCTCCTTTAGTATTTTTTTTTTTTTTTTGTATTTGCAAGATGAAGAAGAAACAGTGCTAACCTGCTAAGTTCACATTCTGGCTCTGCTTTTTACTAACTGTAAAGTTAGTAAAGTTAGTAAGGACCCCAGGAAAGTTCTTTAATCTCTATAAACTTCAAATATTTTATTTATAAGATGAAAAGAAAAATAACTTTGCAAGTGTTTATTATATTAGTCCCCTTCTTTTATTTCTGCCTTGCCTCCCCCCCCCCTTTCCTTTTCTATATACTTCCTAACCTCTTCCCAATGGCTGTGGGTCACAGCCATCAGTTTAGTCTCCAGCTTGACATGTCATATATCACATCTTGATTTGTGGAGAAACAAAAGAACCCCATATTTAGAAGAAATCTTGGAGGTTGTCTCTACCAACTCCATCGGCATCACTGCTACTACTAATTTTTATGCTCCATAAGAGTAGAAGTTGTTTCTGTCTTCTTTACAGTTATATTCCCATGGTGCCTGGCACAGATTAGGCAGTCAATAATGTAATTTAAATGAATGAATGAATGAATGAATGAATGAATGAAAAAATGAACCTTATCATGTGATTCAATAATCTTTATAGGTGTACCCCCTTCAACTATTAGATACTGAGATCAATGTTAGGGATTATACCTTACTCATTACTATATTTTTAATACTTTCCATGGGATCTTGCATGCAAATGGATGATTAAAATGAATAAAATAGGTGGTCGTATTTTCTTTATTATTTCCAATGACAGAGAACTTTTTAAATGTAATCAGATAAAAGGCAACCAACTATTTCATTCATTTAGTCTGGCATTTCAAACGGTGATATAGTGATGCATGAGTGTCTGAGTGAAATATTATGAGGTTTATCCATCATCATACAATTTCAAGAGCCCTAGTCCTCTCCTTTTACCTCAGAGTTGATCCTGGTGCGTTCCACAGGTTATGCAGAAAACAAGTTAAAGTAAATAAAAAGTCAGTGTAGCAATTGATCATAGGCCAAAAATGGAATTGGCCAACTAGTCATCTGCTGCCGCAGAAATGAGGTGCTTCATTAAGGCTCTTGGTCAAGAGCTGCCACTAGGCCTAGAATTATGATGATTATTAAAAATTTAGAGAATGCTTGGGGTGCCTGGCTGGCTTAGTCAGTCATGAGGTTTGGGGGTCATGAGTTCAAGCCCCACATTGGGTATAGAGGCTACTTAAATGTTTTAGAAAATGCTTAATAATGATATAAAGTAGAAGACATCTCTGACTTTTAAGGGCTTAGTATTAAATTGGGTTTTAGAATAGAAAGATGAGAAATTGTAGGAAGAATGGAACTAAAATAGCACCTATAACTCTTGATTGCTTTTATTTCCCCACAGTAGACTGTGCCCTCCTTAAAGGCTGAACTGGCTGGCCAAGTGCCAGGCACAGCATAAGCACTTAGTGGATGTATAGATGATTAAGCAAAGCACCTTGATAAGATGACGAATTTAAGGGGCGCCTGGGTGGTTCAGTGGGTTAAGCCTCTGCCTTCAGCTCAGGTCATGATCCCCAGGGTCCTGGAATCAAGCCTCAGATCACATCGGGCTCTCTGCTCAGGTTGTGATCCCAGGTTCCTGGGATCGAGCCCCACTTCGGGCTCTTTACTGAGCAGGGAGCCTGCTTCCCCCTCTCTCTCTGCCTACTTGTGATCTCTCTCTCTGTCAAATAAATAACTAAATTCTTAAAAAAAAAAAGATGAGTGAAGCAAGCCACCCTGCAGTTCTTATTCTTTGTTGTGTCTCACCAAGTGTTAAGTGCTGTGATACAATTGCAATAATGAGGAATACTTTGCCTCAATTAATAATAATAACAGAAACAACAACAATAGCTAACATTTCTGTAATGCTTACTATAAGCTAGGCCCTCCTCTAAGTGTTTTTATATGCATTAAAACTGTTTTAATACGTATTACAACTCTGTGAGATAATTATTACTTATCCCTGTTTTACAAGTGAAGAAACTGAAGCAACAGAAGCATAAATAATTTGCTTAGGGTCTCACAGCTAGCAAGTAGCATGGAATAAATACAATTTAGCCTTCCTTATTCCAGAGTCTGTCCCTTAATCACCCTTAACTACTACTTTATACTTCCCTCCAGTTGTGCTCTTTGCCTGTCCAGCATACTTTCCCTTACCTCTTTTGGAAATGCTGTCCTTTGTTCTTGTGAGGAAATCATTTCATGTGATTCAGGTAGGTTTGACCACTCTCTTAGCTCCACATGAAGGTACATGAGAGGCCTCGCTGACTCAATACACGACCTCTTCACTAGGATGATTGATTCAGGATTCAATCAGATGCATGTGCTTTTGGCTGATGATATTAATGATAAGGGTGCCATGAGCTTAACATAAACAGTAATAATCATTTTACATTTCATAAGTACTAACTGAATGCGAAACATTCTAGGCACATGAGATACATCAATGAGCAAAGCAAAGATCACTGAGCTTTTACTGTAGCAAAAGAAAGCAATGATAAACATAATAAGCAAATACATTACATAATGTGTTAGTAAGTGTTATTGAAAAGGGGAATGAGAGAATAGGGTTTGAAGGAATTTAGAATGCAGGAATGGCAGTAGGGAGATAGAACAGTTTCAGTATTTAATGGGGTGATCTGGGTAGACCTTAGGGAGATCTACTGAGACTTACTTAAAGGCGGGAAGAAACAGCTAGACCAGAAGCTCTAAGGTTGGACTCTGCCTGGTATATCTGAAGAGCAGCAAAAACTGTAAGGGACAGAGTAATAAGAAAAAGAAGGCAGGGAAGTAAGTGGGAGCCAATGCATAGCCTATTTAGGCCATTCTAAGACTCTCAGCTTTGAATGAAATGGGAAACCACTGGAAGTATTGAGTAGAGGAGTGTCAAGATCCGACAGATTTTTAAAAGCTCACTCTGACTGCTGTGTGGAGAATAGATAGAAGAAGGAGTAGAAAGAGAGCAGGTATATCTGTTAGTGAAATAATTCACGCTTGGACCAGAGTTGAAATAGTGGAAATGTTGAGAAATTGTTTTGGAAGTATTTTATAAGTAGGGCAAGTACAATTTCCTGATGGATTGGATATAGGATATGGAATCAAGGATGATTGCATGGTTTGGGGTCTGAGCAACTGAAAGGATGAGATGGGGAAGGCTACAGGTGAAACAGGTTTGGGGTTTGTTAAGTTTGAGATATTTATCAAGACCTCCAAGTGTTTTTATAAACACTTGGGGGGAGTTGGATGTGTGAGTCTGGTTTTTGGAAGAGAGATCTTTATCTGAGATCTAAATTTGAGGTTCATTGGCATAAAGATGTTATTTAAAGCAAAGGCACCTGGACATTGGGGAGGGTATGTGCTTTGGTGAGTGCTGTGAAGTGTGTAAACCTGGTGATTCACAGACCTGTACCCCTGGGGATAAAAATATATGTTTATAAAAAATAAAAAATAAATAAAAAAAAATAAAGCAAAGGCACCAGTTGAAATAACAAAGGGAGTTAAGTAGTATAGAAAAGGATCAAGGACTGAGCCCTGGGGTATTCTGAGCTTGAGAAATGGCAATAGGAAGAGGAGCCAACAAAGAAAACTAAAAAAGGGGAGTCCAGTAAGATAAAATGAAAACCAAGACAGTGTGTTGTCCTGGAAGCCAATGAAGATAGTATCAAAGATGTAGGAGTTGTTAACTGTGTGAAATGTAAGATAAGGACTGAGAAATGGTGATTGAATTTAGCAATACTAGACTTCTTGTAAAAAAATAATAATTTGCAGTTTTACAAATTGAAAATAAAATTGTAATAGAGAAACCTGGAAAATTAGCTTCTATCCACTTTTTAGTTAAAACGTGCTATTTTTACCATGGCTTTATTTTGTATAACTCAGTGTTTTATTACAAAGCAAACCACTCACTTAACCACCTCCAGAACAAGAAATAGACCAATGCCAACACCCTTTAACACTTATTCATGCTGCATCACAATCACTGTGTGTGTCCTCCTTGCAAATATAACTACTGCCCGAACTTGATGGTAATCTAATTCTTGCTTTTCTTTCTTGTTCCTCTTAAGTATATATCTCTAAATACTATACCTTAAAGTTGCATGTTTCTTAACTTCATATAATCATGAATTAAGTATATTTTTATCTGATATATTTTATTCAACATTACATTTATGATGTTCATCTATGTTGCTAAGTATTGTAATACTGTAATACTGTAGCGTAATCCACAATTACATGATATAGAGCATTTTCTCCAAAAATTTATTTCAGGCAGCTTCTTGTGGCAATCCCCAACCTGCAAGAGGTAACCACACTTTTAATATTTTCCACCTTAGAGTGGTTTTCCTGTTGGAGAATATCATATAAGTGAGATTATTTTTAGTATATATCTATGCTGGGCATTATGGTTATGAGAGTCATTGTATTATTAGGTGTATCAGTAGTTCATTCCTTTTTATTTTTTGGACTATTATAAAAGTTTGTTTAACAAAAAAGTTCAATATGAAAATGCACACGACCTGATTTTTATATTTGTAGTGAAACAGGCACTATGGAGAAGGGGACATGTGGAAGCAGTTGCTTTCTTCTGATGAACACGCCCATTGTTTATACTCATTCCAGGGCTTCTAACATGATACTATTTCCTCATATTACCACCATTCCAATATTGTTCTATTGCCCACTAGTTGCTCTCTCCACACATTCATCTATCACAAGATTCATAAACAGATCGAACCCCCACAATATTCCTTGGACATGTCTGCCACCATTTCATTTCAATGATAATTTCTTGTCCATAAATTTTTTCAACTTGGGAGGTTGAGCTTTGCTCTTGGTGTCTACTCAGTGAGCTCAAAGATGCCTCCAAATGGAATTCGTCCAGTAGTTCATTACTTTTTAATGCATACAGTAGTATTTCATTGTATGAATATACCACTTTGTCCACTCTTCTTTGAATAATATTTGAGTTTTTCCAATTTTTTGCTATTGTGACTACATCTGTTATAAATATTCTTTGTAAGACTTTGTGTGGGCTTTTTTTTTTTCCATTTCTCTCAGCTAAATACATAGGGGTGGCATTTTTTTTAAATATTTTTTTTAGTTTTTTAAAGATTTTTATTTATTTGGCAGACAGAGATTACAAGTAGGCAGAGAGGCAAGCAGAGAGAGGAGGAGGCAGGCAGGCTCCCTGCTGAGAAAGCCCAATGTGGGGGGCTCGATCCTAGGACCCTGGGATCATGACCTGAGCCGAAGGCAGAGGCTTTAACTCACTGAGCCACCCAGGTGCCCCAGGGATGGCATTTTTGTGTCAAAGTGTACCTATATGTAAATGATTGTGTGATTTTGGAATTCATCACCTGATTTATGGGATTCTCACTAGCAGTATATGAAAGTTCTGGTTGCTCCACTTTTTGGCCAACATTTGGTGGTATCGTTCTTTTAAATTTTAGCCATTTCAGTACATATGTAATGGTATCTCATTTTGGTTTTAACTTACATTTCTATAGTGATTAAAGTTGTTGAACACTTTTAATCAGTTCATTAATCAGTTGTATATCTTCCTTTGTGAAGTATGTTCAGTTTTCCCCCCCTCATTTAAAAAATTGGCCTGGGTGGGTTTTTAAATTTTTTTATTATTTAAAAAAAATTTTTTTTTAAAGATTTTATTTATTTATTTGACACAGAAAGACAGAGCACAAGCAGGGGGAGCAGCAGGCAGAGGGAGAAGCAGGCTCCCTGATGAGCAAGGAGCCTGATACTGGACTTGATCCCAGGACTCTGGGATCATGACCTGAGCCAAAGGCAGATGCTTAACCGACTGAGCCACCCAGGTTCCCAAATTTTTTTTAGTTTTATTTAAATTCAAGTTAGCATACTATTAATAGCATACAATTAATTTTGGGGTCAAATGTAGTGTTTCATCAGTTGCTTTTTTTTTTTTTTTAAGATTTTATTTATTTGACACAGAGAGACAGCAAGAGCGGGAATACAAGCAGGGGGAATAGGAGAGGGAGAAGCAGGTTTTCTGTGCCCTCATCAGTTGCGTTTAACATCCAATGCTCATTACATCAAGTGCCCTTCTTATTGCCCATCACTCTATTACCACATCCCCCTACTAACTTCCCCTCCAGCAGCCCTCAGTTTGTGGTCTATAGTTAAGAGTCTCTTATGGTTTGTCTTCTTCTCTGTTTTTATCCAATTAATTTTTCCTTCCCTTCCCATATGTTCATCAGTTTTGTTTCTGAAATTCCACATAAGAGTGAAATCATATGGTATTTCTTTCTCTGACTTACTTCACTTAGCCTGATACCCTCCAGTTCCATCCACATAGTTGCAAATGGCAAGATTTGGGGCTTTTGATGGCTGTATAGTATTCCATTACACAGATAAATATATATCTATATATTGATATTGATATATATCTCTATCTATCTATCTATCTATATATATATATATCATAGATATCAATATCGATATACAGATATCACATCTTCTTTACCCATTCATTCATCCGTTGATAGATATTTGGGCTCTTTCCATAGGTCGACTATTGTGGACATTGCTGCTATAAACATAGGGGTGTATGTGCCCATTTGAATCAGTATTTTTGTATCCTTTCTATAAATACCTAGTTGTGCCATTTCCTGGGTCATAAGGTAGTCTCTTTTTAACATTCTGAAGAACCTCCATACTGTTTTCCAGAGTGGCTGCACTGCTTGCATTCCCACCAACAACCCCATTTCTCTGCATCCTCACCAACATCTGTTATTTTGTGTTGTTAATTCTATTTATGTATTCATTTATTCTGTGTTGTTAATTTTAGCCATTCTGACAGGTGTGAAGTGGTATCATTGTAGTTTTGATTTGTATTTCCCTGATGATGAGTGATGTTGAGCATTTTTTCATGTGGCTCTTAGCCATTTGTATGTCTTCTTTGGAGAAATGTCTGCTCATGTCTTCTGCCAATTTCTTAACTGGGTTATTTATTTTTTGGATCTTGAGTTTGATAAGTTCTTTATAGATTTTGGATACTAGCCCTTTATCTGATATGTCATTTGCAAATACCTTCTCCCATTCTGTCAGTCTCCCATTTTAGTTTTGTTGATTGCTTACTTTGCTATGCAGAAGCTTTTTATCTTGATTAAGCTTTTTATCTAGCTTTTTATCCCAATAGTTCATTTTTGCTTTTGTTTCCCTTGCCTCTGGAGACAAGTCTAGTAAAAAGTTGCTGTGGCTGAGGTAAAAGAGGCTGCTGCCTGTGTTCTAGTCTAGGATTTTGATGTTTTCCTGTCTGACATTTAGGTTTTTCATCCATTTTGAATTTACTTTTGTATATAGAGTAAGAAGGTGGTCCAGCTTCAGTCTTCTGCATGTTGCTGTCCAGTTTTCCTGACACTATTTGTTGAAAGAGACTGTCTTTTTTTCTATTGGATATTCTTTCCGCTTTGTCAAAGATTAGTTGACCACAGGGTTGAGGGTCCATTTCTGGGTTATCTGTTCTGTTCCATTGATGTATATGTCTGTTCTTATGCCAGTACCATACTGTCTTGATGATTACAGCTTCATAATACAGCTAGAAGTCTGGAATTGTGATGCTTCCAGCTTTAGTTTTCTTTTGCAACACTACTTTGGCTATTTGGAGTCTTTTCTGGTTCCATACAAATTTTAGAATTGTTTGTATCAGCTCTGTGAAAAATGCTGGTGTTACTTTGATAGGGATTCTGTTAAATCTGTAAAATGCTTTGGGTAGTATAGTATTAACAGTATTTGGGTACTATAGTATTGACAATATTTGTTCTTCTAATCCATGAACATGGAATGTTCTCCCATTTCTTTGGGTCTTCCTGAATTTCTTTCATAAGCATTTTATAGTTTTCAGAGTACAGATCTTTTACCTCTTTGGTTGGGTTTTCTCCCCAACAGAAAGGTCAGGAAGATATTACACTTTCACTCTATTTAAGCCTCATTGTAATCCAGTAAATAGATACAAAATATAGAATACAAGTAAACAGATTAATATCCTTAAAGAGGATGATGATGTGATGTAAAGACCAGCTCTCTGATTTGAGCTCGCCTAAGATAACCCAGCTAATGAGTGTCAGGACCCAGATTTATATATTTTTATTTAAAGTGTAATGTATTCTTCATTATACCCTAGCTACTTCTACTTGTGCCTGAGTGTTGGTTAGTTTGGTGAAAAGAGACTAGCTTATAGACCATTGTAGGAATGAGATCCTGAACTAAAAAGCAGGGGTAAGAATGAAATAGGACATAGCATGCAAATTGTATTTGCCATTCTCTTTGTTATTTTTCTTCTTTTAATATTTTACTTGATTTTTATATTATTATTTTTTAAAGATGTTATTTATTTAAAAGAGAGAGACAGCATGAGCTGCCAGGGCCGGGGCAGGATGGGGTGAGAGAAAGGAGAGGGAGAAGCAGGCGTCCTGCTGAGCAAGGAGCCTGATGGGGGTTGGAGCCCAATACCCAGGACTCTGGGATCATGACCTGAGCTGAAGGCAGATGCTTAACCAGCTGAGCCACCCAGGCTTTTTGCTATTTTTCTATAAGTCTGATATTTTTCTATAAGTTTTACTCAGTTCTATCACAGGAGTTCTTTGCCCATCACGTATCATAACTACCTATTTACATGTCTCTCTTTCTCTTCAGATTATAAAATAGTCAGGGGCTGTGTCTTTATAATAATCTTCAATATTAGCACTTAATTCAAAGATGTTATTTGATTGCTTGCTTTGCTGAGTGAATAAATGATTATAGAACCATTTTTAGAGAAGGTTCAACATTGAATGACCAGGATGTTTTCCTTAATAGGGTCTGGGAAATCAGGAGGAGCATAATTTTTAGGGGAAGATTGATGAGTTCAGTTTGGAACATGTTAAGTTTAAGTGACTTCCTTAGGAGATGTCCAGCATGTAGTTGGAAATGTAGATCTGGAACCTAGAAGACTTTTAGAGGTGTGTGTGTGTGTGTGTTGTGGTGTGTATTGCCAGCAAAAAGTAGTCTTTGAAATTACTTGAAACTATCCTACTTGTCACCGTCATTTCTCTCCTATGAATAACTTTAACAGCCTCCTAGCTAATCTCTGTGCTTCTGTTCCAGCCTCTCTCATTCAATCCATTCTCCACATTCCTATCAGAATGATCTTTCTAAGATATAGAATCTAATCATGATATTACCTTATTTAAAATAATGTTAATGATTTTTTCTTGTTTTAAAAAAAGAATTAGAGCTCTTTATCTGTTTCCTTATAATCTCAAGCCTTCCTACATCTTCAGGCACATATCTACCATTATCTTCTTTATACTGTACCTTTCAGCCATACAGGATTACTTGCAGTGCTCTCTATAGGCCGCCATCATAGTGGTAGTGGAGGTGGAGGTGGTGGTGATACTGATACTAATACCAGTATTTTTCCAATAAATGTTAGGATTGTGCCAGCCCTTCTTGTATGCAATTTATATGTAATAGGAATAGCTAACAGTTAATATAGCACATACTGTGTAACAACACCTTCCTAAGAGCTTAACACTTTGCCACACCCGGCAGGGAAAGGTGTCTTCTTAGGTTCAATTAAACATTCAGGCTCACAAGACTATGTAGTAGGCCACACTTGACAGTAGTCTACTCAAAATTAAATAGGACATTTTAAAATCTGCTGTAAAACTACAGTAATCAAAACCATGTGGGGGCGCCTGGGTGGCTCAGTGGGTTAAAGCCTCTGCCTTCAACTCAGGTGATGATCTCAGAGTCCTGGGATCGAGCCCCACATCGGGCTCTCTGCTCAGCGGGGAGCCTGCTTCCTCCTCTCTCTCTCTGCCTGCCTCTCTGCCTACTTGTGATCTCTGTCTGTCAAATAAATAAATAAAATCTTTAAAAAAAAAAACAAACCATGTGGTACTAGCATAAAGACAGACATATAGATTAGTTGGAGTGGAACAGAAAGCCCTGAAATAGGCCCTTGCATGCATATATATATATATATTCATCCCCCCCACCACCACCACCAAGTGATTTTGGACAAAAGTACCAAGACCACACAATGGGGAAGGGATAGTCTTTTTAACAGGTGGTTCTGGGAAAACTGGATATTCCCATGCAAAAAAATGAAGTTATTAGACTCTTACCTGACACCATATGCAAAAATTATCTCAAAAGAATCAAGAACCTAAATGTAAGATTTAAAACAATAAAACTCTTAGAAGACAGCACAGGACGAATCTTTATAACATTGGATTTGACATGATTTCTTAGATATGATGCCAAAGGCAGAGGTAACAAAAGAAATTGGATGTCATGAAAACTAAAAATTTTTGTACATCAAAGATACTGTCTACAGAGTAAGAAGTTAACCCATAGAATGGCTGAAAATATTTGCAAATCATAAATCTAGTAAGATATTAATATGCAAAATATGTAAAGAACTCTTGCATGTCAACTACAAAACCAAAGAATTTGATTCAAAAATGGTCTTAGGACTTTAATAGACATTTCTCCCAAAAAGATAAATAAATGTCCAATAAGTACATAAAAGATACTCAACCTTACTAATCACTAAGGAAATGCATGTCAAAATGATAATGAGAAACCAACTCATATTTATTAGAATGCCTATAATCAAAAAACCAGAAAACAAGTGTTGAGAAGGATGTGGAGAAATTGGAAGCCTGTGCACTGTTTGTAGGAATGTAAAATGGTATAGTCACTATGAAAAACAGTGAGGAGTTTCCTCAAAAAATTAAAAATAAAATGACCATATGACCCAGATATTCCACTTGTGGTTATGTGCCTTAAAGAACTAAAAGCCTTCAAAGAAATTGTACCCATGTTCATAGCAGCATTATTCACAAAGCTAAAACATGGAAGTAACCCACGTGTCCACTGATAAATGAATGGGTAAGCAGCATCTGATATGTATATATAATAGAATATTATTCAGCCTTTAAAAGGAAAGAATTTCTGTAATAAACTACAACATGCATAAACCTTGAGGACATTACACTAAGTGAAGTAAGCCAATGACAAAAAGACAAACATTGTATGATCCCACTTATATGAGGTAATTAGAGTAGTTAAAATTACAGAAACAGGAAGTTAGGATGTGGTTGCCAGGGAGTAGAGGAGGAAAGAATGGGGAGTTATTGTTTAATATGCATATTCTTTCAGTTTTACAAGATGAAATGAGTTATGGGGATGGCTCGTGGTGTTGGCTGCACAACAATATGAATGTGTTTAATACCACCGGATTGCACACTTAAAAATTACTGTGATGGGGCGCCTGGGTGGCTCAGTGGGTTAAGCCACTGCCTTCGGCTTGGGTCGTGATCTCGGGATCCTGGGATTGAGTCCCGCGTTGGGCTCTCTGCTCAGCGGGGAGCCTGCTTCCTCCTCTCTCTCTCTCTGTCTGCCTCTCTGCCTACTTGTGATCTCTCTCTGTCAAATAAATAAATAAAATCTTTAAAAAAAAATTACTGTGATGGTCAGACCTGTATCTCTGGGGCAAATAATATATGCTAATTTTAAAATTAATTTTAAAAGTTAATGTGATGGTAAATTTTATGTTATGTGTATTTTAACACAATAAAAAAAGAAAAGGAAATAGACAGAACAGGAACCAAAGATTGTTAGCAAGACATCAGGCATTCTTCTTCAGTGAGAGCTTGTAGCAGTTCATAGAGTCATCTGTGCAACTGCTCAGGAACTACTCTTTGCCTCCATTTCCCCTAGGTGATTCTCAGGTATAAAGAAATGAGATCCACATTGGACATGTGTAGGAGTTGCCCTGACTTAATGGGCTTATGTCTCACAGGAGTCAATATCTCTTATAGCAATTATATAGGCATAGTATCCAGAGTCCCCAAAAGGGTCGTGCCAAGTTACATGAGTCATCAACACTCAGGGCAGCCTGAAGATTTGGCTTACAACTGGTATTTACACTTCTTCCCATTATTACCAGTCAGGTGTTATTTTTAACATAACACTGCTTAAGAATATAGTTGACAGGGATGCCTGGGTGGCTCTGTTGGTTAAGCAGCTGCCTTCGGTTTGGGTCATGATCCCGGCGTCCTGGGATCGAGTCCCACATCGGGCTCCTTGCTCGGCAGGGAGCCTGCTTCTCCCTCTGTCTCTGCCTGCCATTCTGTCTGCCTGTGCTTGCTCTCTCTCCCTCTCTCTCTGACAAATAAATAAATAAAATCTTTAAAAAAAAAAAAGAATATAGTTGACATTTTACCTTTATCAGGTTTTCAGGGAAACATAGTTAAAAATTTAATCAAAAAATAAAATTAAATTAAAAAAATAAAAATTTAATCAAAGGCCAAAGTCAAAGAAACAAAAACAAAAAAAACCACAAAAGGCCAGAGTCTCATGAAGAAAGGGAAAGAATTTTGTTAACCCTTTACCCACTCACACACATATTAAATTATTTATTCCTCACTGCAACAGAATGAGGTAGTTATTATTATTCCATTTTACAGATAAGGAAACTGAGGTACAGAGAAGTTATGTTACTTCTTCAAGGTCACACAACTATTAAATAAGATGGTAAATATGAATCCAAGCAGTGTGATACCAGCATGTGCACTCTAAATCACTATGTTAGCCAGAGATGTCCACATACTGATCCCTGGAACCTGTGACAAAGTTATGTTAACAGTGGCAAGGAGGAGGGATGCTTGGGTGGCTCATTCAATTAAGCATCTGCCTTCGGCTCAGGTCATGATTCCAGGGTTCTGGGATTGAGTGCCAACCAGTCTCCTAGCTCGTCATAGAGCCTTCTTCTCTGTCTGCCTGCCGCTCCCCCACTGCTTGTGTGCACAAGTAAGTAAGTAAATAAGTAATAAATAAATAAATTCATCTTTAAAGGAAAAAAAAAAACAATGGCAAGGAAGAATTAATGTAGCAGCGGGAATTTACTAATCAGCTGACCTTGACATAGCAAGATTATCCTGGATTATTCAGATGGTCCCAATGCAACTGCAAGGGTCTTTATAAGTGAAAGAGAGATAAATGAGTTTCAGTGTCAGATTGATACAGTGGAGATTTAGCCATTATTAGTGCTAAATGGGAAAGGGCCACAAGCCAAGGAATACAGGTGAGCACTTAAAGTTGGATAGGGGTGCCTGGGTGGCCTTGTTCGTTAAGTGTCTGCCTTTGGCTCAGGTCATAGGGTCCTGGGATCGAACCCCGTGTCTAGCCCCTTGTTCGGCTCCCTGCTCAGTGGGGAATCTGCTTCTCTCTCCCCCTTTGCCCCTCCCCGCTGCTTGTGCTCTCTCTCTCTCTCTTGCGCTCTCTCTCAAATAAATAAATAAAATCTTTGGGAAAAAATATAATAACTGCTGAATAAAGCAAGGAAATGGATTGTCCCTTAGAATCTCTTGAAGGAGTGCAGACTTGCCAGCACTTTAATTTTAGCCCAAAGCCATTTTGGACTTCCAACTTTTGGAACTGTCATTCCTGTTGTTTTAAACCACCAAATTTGTAGTAATTTGTTACAGTGTTGTTTTAAACCACCAAATTTGTAGTAATTTGTTACAGTAGCAATAGGAAACTAATACAATCACTATACTCTATTGCATGTCATATTGTACTACATGCTGCAAGGCCTTGCTTTTGCTTGTGACATTCTGCCTCCTTTCCCTACTTCTGGCTCCTTCTTCGGCTTAGATTGGTTGTTTCACCTGTGTTTTCATCTCCCTGTATCGCACCTCTCATATTACATGTCTCATAATGTAGATTTTTTGTTCACCTCCTACTCACCTTTCAAAATTTAACTCAAATATCGCTACTTGCCAGAAGTCTTTCCTGACCTGCAGACCCTCAGCCTGAACTAGGTGTTCTTGGCTCTGTCCTCCTATAATACCACTTGCTAATCTTTGTTATAACATTTATTTCCTCAACTATCAGTGTTTACTTATCTGTCTCTCCCAGTAGACACTGCTCCTTCTCCATTTAGTATCCTTGATATTTAGCTTAGTATCTAATACACAGTAAAGGCTTAAATTATGTATGATAAATGAATTAGTCAGTGATTCTATCACTTAGAATTGCGGTTGGGATATTATATTCATTCTGAAGTTGAAAATCACTTTTTGTTCTCCAGCACAGTACAAAAAATGAGAGAAAGGATTCACTGTGGTGTATCCATTTCAGTGTTCATTTTCTCAATTGATCATTAAATTTTAACACCATTTCCTTAGATAATAGCCTGATTATTGTTCTTTTTCCCTCTAATTTTGCATCAGAAAAAAAAATATTTTACCTGACATAATGTTTTGGTGCAGAGACTGGGATTCCACTGTGTGGTCCTAGATTTGTTTGTTTTTTAAGATTTTATTTATTTATTTGAGAGAGCGAGCACAAGCACAGGAGCAGCAGGCAGAGGGAGAGGGAAAAGTCGGCTCCCTGCTTAGACGACAGCCTGGTGTAGGGTTTGATTCTAGGACCCCGGGATCATGACCTGAGCCAAAGGCAGACGCTTAACTGACTGAGCCACCCAGGTGCCCCATGTCTTAGATCTTTGAGACAAAGAAAGCAACATCTTTGGCTCTCAACTATATGGACTTTGTAGATTTTTATCTTTAAGCAACCTCTCCAGTAAGAGTATTTCTGTTCCCCCTTCAGGACACTGCACTTTTTTACCTATAAAAACAGCCTTCTTCACCAGCATTCTTGATCTTGAGAATCCCTACATGACCACAGAAGAACTCCTCAATCTAGATCTGGATTATATGGGAGAAAGCGTCATAGCTGTTTTTTCCTACAGGCTACTCAAAAAGCAAGTTTGCTTTTTAGGACTGACAGAAGGAAGCTTGTCTTTCATATATATATATATATATATATATATATATATATTTTTTTTTTTTTTTTTTTCCTGAGTTCTAGTCTGCTGTAATTCTGAGACCAGGCCAGGATAAATTGAGCTTTGGTTCAGTTGATGACTATTTTTTTTTAATATTTTCTTTATTTATCAGAGAGAGAATGCACACACACACAAGCAGGCAGAGTGGCAGGCAGAAGTGGAGAAAGAAGCAGGCTCCCTGGTGAGCAAAGTGCCTGATGGGGGACTCGATCCCAGGACCCTGGGATCATGACCTGAGCTGAAGGCAGCAGCTTAACCGACTGAGCCACCCAAGCTTCCCATGACTTTTGTTTTATACACAAATTTTAAGTCAATTTAAAGAAGAGAAAAATAATTATATCACACAGCATGAGAACCTATAAATATATAATTCAGTTTAGATAATCTAAAGATTTTCAGGGAGTCTTTCTAAACAGGATGTATACAAGGTGAGAAATATTCTGTTTAGCATATTTATCCCCTGCCTTTGGGGTTAGAGGAGCAAAGAAGTTAAAAGCCATATAAGAACAGTGTGCACAAGGAGTTGCTGGCCAATTAATGGAATGGTACAGTAAGAATGTAATTTTGATTCAGAAGAGTTGCTGACCCTAGAAATTTTTCCTCTGAAGAACTACTCAGATCCAGGGGATGATGTGGATACATTTAGAACCCTGACTGAAGATATAATGAGAATGTCTTCTATTTGATTGGTGTTTGTATGGAATCAGGTTACTCTAGAATGTGGAAAAATGGTTTTGCTCCAGTTTCTAAACAAAATGAAAAGCATTGTCCTAATTGAATTTGTTTTGACATTCTTGCTGCCCCACACAGGTCAAGTTGCCAGACAGAACAAAAGAATAAAGCTAGAGGGTAATATGAGGCCTTGTCCAAAATGCTGTAAATGTTAGGAATGGCGTTCTTACTAGTGTATGAAACCTTTAAATAAAGAATATTATGTGGAATATGCATTTATCTCCATATTAAAAAGGCCATGTTGGAAATAAAATGTCATGGAGTTAAGAAAAGATGAGGATTAAGATTGCCTGAAAATGAGTCTTTTGATTGCTATAAGAATTTGATTACAGTTCATTTGATATTTATGCAGAAGCATAAATATAGCATTTTTCTTTAGCCCATTTGAGGTTAGACTTTGCTTTAAATGAGGGTTCTTTAGATATTGGAATGAGAGAGCTAGCCACAGTTGTAGTCAGAATCCTAATAACATGGTACACAGACACTAATATATATATTAACTCATTGAAGTATAATTTCAAATAGTCTGCTGACTCAAGTCAGTATACACAGTCTTGGAGAAGTAGCCAGGAAATCTTTTTCTTCTAGGAAAAAGGTTATCTGGGTAATATTTTAATGTTTTAAAATGAATGCTATTTTGAGGACTCTTAAAAATTAACATTGGATCACACAATACCATGGTTAATCAAAAATAGCTATGTGTGTCCTTTTCCTCTGAAAAACAGTTTATTATTTAGTTTTTATTTCCTCCCATTGATGTAGTCTACTAACTGGAATAGGGTATTTTCTGAAGTCATTTTACAATTACGTGGTTTTTTTTTTTTTAAGATTTTATTTATTTATTTGACACAGAGACAGTGAGAGAGGGAACACAAGCAGGGGGCAGTGAGAGAGGGAGAAGCAGACTCCCCATTGAGCAGGCAGCCTGGTGTGGGGCTCGATCCCAGGACCCTGGGATGCTGACCTGAGCCAAAGGCAGATGCTTAATGACAAGCCACCCAGGTGCCCCTGTTGTTAGGCTGTAACATCCATTTTGGCAACATGTGTACCTTGTATGTATGCACATTGTTTCTGCTGACTAGTGCTTAAGGAGTGTGGTATTTTTTTTCTCAGTCTGTGTTCAAATCTCTGAACTGAGGAGCAGGCATCAGATCTGTAGTTCTGTATAGATTGGTTATCCATCAATGTACAAGACAACTTGTGCTCTAAGTCTTAAACTCCAGAGAATGGTTCAGGGAGAAATGAAATTACTATTTTTAAATTGATTATATTTTATGCATATTAGATTTTTAAGTGAATTTTCCAGAGAGATTCTTGCCATTTTATTTTTTCTACATAAATTTTTTCTAAAATAACAGAAGAAAAATAACTCAGTCATCTAAACTATATACCTAATCCCCTTATAAAGATCCAAGTAAAAGAATACTGGAAAATAGGTAATAGAAGAGTTATATCTGTAAGTGAATGAATACTTGGGTTTGGGAAGCCTCATTGTTCTTTAACTTTGGTTGCTGGCACAGATGGAGAGCAGAGGCCATTGCCTGCTGAAGCTGGTGCTGAGAAGGCCTGTGGCTGCTCTTCAGAGGTTAATATAAGAAAAACCTCTTGATTTGCGGGAGGAGTCTGGGAGGGGAGCAGATGGCCACAAGAAGGGCCCCCCAGCTTACTCAGCTGCTCCAAGAAGCTTAGACTGACCTCTCTAATACAAACAAACCAAGTAGCTCTCAGAGTAACTGGGCGTCATCATTTGTATTCCTGAATAACAATACTGCTCCTCACTTTGCAGTCTCTCGCACCCTCACCCAGTGTGCAGGTGCCATCTGCTTCTTGTGAACTTATGTAGGCCCTGGTCCTGGCCAGTTGGGATTGCTATTGAATGATATCTCTGGGAAATGTGTTCTTTACAAGTTACTTTCACATGAGTCTGACAGGCATGTAAGTATTACTATGTCCATTTGCGTCATTAAGAAACTGAGGCAGAGGAATTGAATACTGGAATTAGAACTCAAGTACCCAGATTCCTGAGCTCCTTATATCCTAATATGTGTCCACAAAGCCATCCCAGTGCTCTTGGTTTGGCAGTAGTTATCCAGCTTTTGAATAAGACTTTCTGGAAAGGAAAGTAGTTATTTTGAGGATGTCACTTTCACTGTTTTAAGCCTTCTTGTGGCTACCGTTTTGTTAGATCACAGAAAGGAGAAAGAGTGGCTGCTGATACATTGTTATGGGCATCCAGGAGACAGGAATTAAGTGAGAAGGTCTAATTTACACTATACAGTTTCAACAAAACCACATTTATTCAAGAGGAAAGTATTGTCATTCAAAGGAGCTTCGTAGTTTATATATACATACTCAAAATGACTATAAGAAAATTTATTCTTTTTATAAACCACAGCTCTCCTTTTCTCTGCCATTGGCTGAAACTACATTCATTTTCATGCATTAGCACCTGCTCACGGATCTTGTGAATCAAAAGAGCAATGAGCAAAGTGGTTTTAATTGCCCAGGCTTTACTAGAGCCTTTCTTGCACTCAAAAACACAAAGACTTTGAGTGGTGTCAGAGGGCTGTACTGAGAAGTGTTTTCCTTTAGAACTCTCAGCAGATAATTCACTCACTGTGCAGAAACATTGTCTTGTATAGATGAGTTCACGAGTCCATCTTCATTCCAACTGTGAAAGCATTGCAGACCACTTGTCAGTTTTAGTTGCCTTGAACAATTGCCCAGGAAACAGGGAAACAGAGTTTACTGACTTATCATCAGTGTATCTTTGTAGAATTGTACTTGCTGATAACTTTTATAAAGTTTTGTATATATAATTTAAACTGCATAGTCATATTGATGTATGTAGTAGTTAAAAGCACATGTATTATAGTAGTTAAAAGCTTTAAAGCCAGACTACCTGTGTTCAAATCCCGACCCTACCTCTTAGAGGCTGTGTGATTTTAGACAAGTTTCCTTGTCTGAGCCTCAGTTTCTTCATCTGCAAAGAGGATAATAAATGAACCTATCTTTTAGGGTTGTTTTGAGGATTTAGTTAATACATGGAAAGTAACTAGAACACTGATACACAGTAAGTATCCAGTAATTGTTAGCTAATAAAACTGCTCATATTTTATATTTTGGGTTAAGAATTGGCAGAAGCATAAAAGCTATCCATTTGGACTATAAATATGAATTATGGAAAATAATATTGGAGCTTTACTATTTTTAGCATTATGTAAAAATTATTGTTACTATGCTCAGCATCCCAGTAAAATTGTTTAATTCTTCACTGATTTCACTTTAATCATAAAATCAGGAATTTTATCATTTTATAATTTATAATTTTATAAGCATGCTTTTTATGATTTTTATAAATTTTATAAATTTACAAATATAATTTTATAAATTATAATTATAATAAATTATATATTTTTATATAAATATATATTTATAAATTTATAAATGCAATTTTATAATAAATTATATATAATTTATAATTGTAATAAATTATAAAATTTATGAATTTATCAATATAATTTTATAAACATGCTTAATTCTCTATTAATCATGGATATGGATATGTAAATCAAAGATTCAATTTAGTGTTCATTTATTCATTCACATATCAACAAACACTTACTAAGCCTTAGTAGTATGCCGTGTGTATGCCCTTAGTGGGCCTGAGATGAAAATATAAAGATGAAAAAGACATAACCCCTGCTTTCAAGGAGTTTACAATCTAAAAAGAAAAGACAAATATACAATCTGTTAATTACACTGATGTCAAGGGCTATAAGAGAGATAGCACTGATTTAAAAATGAGAGCTAATGAAATAACACTTAATTCTCCAAAGAGATCAGGGATCAGCAAAGACTTCCTGAAATAGGTATCATTTGAGTGGAGAATTACGGATGAGAAAGTGAGAATGTGCTAGTCTTCTCTTCTGTTTTTTTAATATTCCATCTTCCTCTCATCCTTAGTACTACTAGCCTTAGCATAGCCTTTTTCTTCCTCCTGCCTCAGCACCTCTGTGTATATGCTTTTTTGCCATCTGGAGTACTCTTTACCACTATTCTTTCATCTAATTAATTCTTATTTATTCTATAAAACTTTGCTCAAATTCCATTTTCTATCAGTTTGATAATTATCATAGTAGCTGACTATATGTAAACAAAAGATGAAAATTGAATTAGGATGATTTTGCAGTGTCTTAGTTAAAAAAAAAAAATTAAGAGGCAATACCAAACATTACTCTGATTTTCCTGAACTAGGAATATAAGGTTGATGTTTGGGCAACATTCTAAAATAAGTAAAATATAGTTCTTAGGAGCTTAGACTCAGAAGCCAGACTACCTAGGTTCAGTTCTTAACTCTGCCACTTACTGGTTCTGTAAACCTAGGCAAATGAACTACCCTAAGCCTCAGTTTTTTTGCCTAAAAAAAATGGAGGTAATAATAGTGCTAAACACATAACATTGTGGTTAGAATTAAATGAAATAGTGCTTACAAGAGGTCTTAGTGTCTAGCATACGGTAAGTGCCAAAAAATATAATTAAAATTATTTTCTTTTTTGATAAAAGAAGCAATTTGGCTGTATTTAGGAAGTATATTAACTTAAAGGAGACTTTTACCAATTTATTTTTTATAGTTTTTAAAGCCCAAGATGTTTCAGAATGTGAATTTATGGTCATTTTAAATTCTGTTTTCGTGACTGTAATCACTCAATGAATTAGGGTCAAATTGTGTAACTTTTCTGGCCCCGTTCTTCATCTGTGAAATGAGTCTCTCTTATTATCTAATTCTGGGTAAAATCTCTCTCTTGTGAACAAGATTATAAGCTAGCTCCATAAGCATAAATGTTAAAGCATCTTCATTTAATATGACTGAATCAGGATAAGGGCAGCAGGTAGAATTTCATATGAAGGTGATATTTGAGCTAAGCCATGAAGAACATAGGATTTTCTTACTTGGGGAAGGAAAATTTTATTTATATTTCCCACAAGTGCAAAACTGATCTTTGGTACTTTCTGATTAGTCCAAGTTGGGGTCCAGCCCATGCCCTGAATTCTCCCACCTTGATTCTGGGCAAAGAAAATTACTAAGTAAACAATTTCAGACATTTCCATTTCCTCTGGGTCATTATTTAGTTTATAAGGCAGGAGAATAAGAACTCTTAATCCATGAGCCATTCATGGGTTATTCCTGGCGAATCATGAGGTTCTTAGAGCTCTTGCTGCACATTTAAGCATGGCAGGCTCTAGCAAGGACCACGTGCAAATTATTTGGTTGTTAGGAGCCTATGAGGCCATTTCTGCACAGTGTTTGAGTCTTGCCCCATTCCTCAGTAGTAATTGGAGCATGTTGGAGGCAAGGAAAACATGGCATACTATTAGGATAACATGCTGGTAGGGGCTTACTTCATAGGAGGTGTTCATAGAAGGCCAGAGGTTTTCCTGGAAACAGATGTCAGAGCCATTGTGATATGTAATGGAGAAGGGACTGTGATTCAATTTTATTGTTAAATTTCTAAACAATGTGAAGACTATGTGTGGAGGCTATCTCAGGCCTAGAACAGAAAGTTGAAATGAAGTCTCTCTTTTCTCAAGGCAAAGCTCACTTTATGATTTAGGGATGGGTCGAGGTGGGGATGTAATGTTTGCAAAACGAAACAGAACTCCTTAAAAGTATTTGGTACATTTTCAGGGCTTGCTTGTGTTAAAGCACTTGAGGTTTCTTTGTTTTTGTTTTTGTTTCTCCTGTATGAAGTGATAGGGCCATCAGGGGAACACCTGCCTGATGGCCTCTTTCCTTCAAAAAGCTAGGTCTCCACCATACCCACTGTCCCTGATGGCTTTGCATCAAAAAGATATGCTGTATGAAGGAAGGAAGTACTGGGACTTGGATCATTATGGCCTGCTGGAGCCACTATTGAAGCAAACATACATTGATTGCTTTCCTGTGTGTCTGCCTATGCCTTTTCCCACCAGCCCATCCATTATCTTAATCATTTCAAGACTTATAATTGACAAAAGAGACTGTTTTTAAAAGCCAGTAGTTCGGGGCGCCTGGGTGGCTCAGTGGGTTAAGCCGCTGCCTTCGGCTCAGGTCATGATCTCAGGGTCCTGGGATCGAGTCCCGCATCGGGCTCTCTGCTCAGCGGGGAGCCTGCTTCTTCCTCTCTCTCTCTCTCTGCCTGCCTCTCCATCTACTTGTGATTTCTCTCTGTCAAATAAATAAATAAAATCTTTAAAAAAAAAAAAAAAAAAAAAAAAAAAAAAAAAAAGCCAGTAGTTCTTGCACATTTGAATATTGATAAGCTGGATGGTTTCATAATATATGCATTTTCTTTTTGCATTTTAGGAAAATGTGATTGATGGATCATCACAAAGATGATGTTCTATAAAGTAGTTGTTTTTCCCATGAATTTTAAGCAGTTTTTGTGTTTGTCATTTCTGTCACTTTTTTTGTTAAAAGCCTACCGTGTTCTAAATGCTGAATTGGGCACTTTACACGATTCTTTCCTCATTTTACAAATGAGGGTGTTAGGAGCCAGAGAAGGTAAGAGAGTCAAAATTGAAATAAAAAAATAGAGCCATTCTAAATGAAATAATTGATTGAGGCAGTGATCATCAATGACTGTAAAACTATTTTAGGTAGAAAGTTTATAGGGAACTTAAAAATGAATGAATCAATTGTGAGTGCTGTGAAGTGTGTAAACCTGGAGATTCACAGACCTGTACCCCTGGGGATAAAAATACATTATATGTTTATAAAAAAATTAAAATGGACGAATCAGGCTAACAACACTTGAACACACTGACCAATCCTAAAAGCACAAAAAGAAAAACCATCAGGCATTATGTATCTCCTGATGTGATGTATTAGAAAATATGCAATACAGCCTGTGAAGTAATTTTACCAGAAAACCTGAATCTGGTCAAGTGCATTTAGAGCTACCTTACTATTTTTCAGTAAATAATAGGGGGTGGAGGCAGGAGAGGAACTTAGAGCTTAAGAGACAAATCAACCAAATGTAATGGCTGGACTTTGTATCCTGATTTGAATAAACCTCCTGTTTTTGTTTGTTTGTTGTTTTGGGGGCTTTTTAAAATATTACTAATGGCAATCTGAACACTGGATTTTTGATTTTGAGGAATTATTATTAATTTTAAATTCTTATCTTTAGATAGGTATACAGAGGTATACAGCAATGAAATTTTATTTCTGGGATTTACTTCAAAATAATCTATTGGAGAGGCTAGAGAAGGAGTTGGGAAAGGGTGAAGATTAACCAGTGTATGTCTCTTGAAAATTATTGAAGCTGAGTGAAGGAAACATGGGGTCTCATTATACTAAGCTCTGTCTAATTATTTGTTTGAAAATGTCCGAATAAAAGAGTTAAAAAGTAAAAACTCAGCATACAGTGGCTATTCCATAAATACATGTTGGATTCAGTAGAGATTTTGAGGCTTCTACAAATCAATGGACATGTTTATGGCAGTTAGGTTTGCAAGGTGAAAGAAATTGATGGACAGGTTTATGGCAGTTAGGTTTGCAAGGTGAAAGAAACACTATATTGAACCTATTCTACATAGTTTTATTCTCAGGAGTAATTAAAGGTTGAAAAATGTTACTATATTACAATAAGGCAAGAGGAACAAACATGTGAAACTGGCTTTCAATTTACATTCTAAGATACATGAAAGGAAAAAGGAACTCACAGCAAGGAAACTTCCAGAGAGCCACGGACAGACTTCTGCCTTTCAGATGGGCCTAGGTCTGGAGCATGAACTATACCAGTGGAGACAAAAGATTTACCAAGTTCAAATAAACATGTTCTCGAGAGCATCATGGGTCTTAGCTAAAGCCTCTAGAGAGTCATGCTTGACTAGCTTTAAAAAAATATTTTGTAGAAAGTTTCTCAGTTATTCAGCTTGACCTATTGTGGAATCTAAATTGATCGTCAACATTTGTCTCTAATTCCAGATTAACAAAGAGGGTTCAAACCATTACTAGTGCTATAAAAACTGAAATTTTAGAATTTTTTTTAAAGATTTTTATTTTTTTTTATTTTTTTTTATTTGACAGAGATCAGAGGCAGGCAGAGAGAGAGGAGGAAGCAGGCTCCCCATGGAGCTGAGAGCTGATGCAGGGCTCGATC
Source organism: Mustela putorius furo (assembly GCF_011764305.1). Classification (NCBI taxonomy): domain Eukaryota; kingdom Metazoa; phylum Chordata; class Mammalia; order Carnivora; family Mustelidae; genus Mustela; species Mustela putorius. The sequence goes on along the minus strand of NW_025422005.1, from coordinate 35,010,281 downwards.
CCAGGACCCCGGGATCATGACCTGAGCCAAAGGTAGAGGCTTTAATCCACTGAGCCACCCAGGCACCCTGAAATTTTAGAATTTTGATAACCTGAGTAAGGGTTTTTGAGCCATACTGCCTGGGTGTAAATCTTGGCTTTGCCACTTACTAACAGAACGAACTTGAACAAGTTACTTAACCTTTCTGTGCTTCTTTCCTCATACATAAAATGGGGATAATAATAGTAATCAGGGTTTTCCAGAACAGAATCAGTAGGATATATGTATATACACACCCATAATGTTTATATGTATCTATGTGTATATATTATTTCTTTCAAGGTAAGGGTCTACACAGTTATGGGAGCTGGCAAGTCTGAAATCTGTAGGGCAGGCCAGCAGGCTGGAAATTCTGGGGCAGAATCTGATTCTACAGTTCTGGGGCAGAATTTCTTCTTTCTAAGAGAAACCTTAGTTTTGCTCATAAGGCCTTTTAACTGATTGGATGAGATCTACCCACATTATTGAGGATAATTCCCTTTAGTTAGAGCCAGATGACTCTATATGTTAACCACATATATAAACTACCTCTGCAGCAACATCTAGATTAGTGTTTGAATGATGGGGTTCTATAGCCTAATCGAATTGATACATAAAACTTAGATCACACCTATATCAGATTCATAAGAACTGTGAAAATGTAATGAGTTAATGGCATATAAAGCACTTAGAACAGAGCCCAACACATGGGAGGCACTCATAAAGGTTATCTATTACTACACATTCTTTAAATCCCAAAAGTAACCTGGTTTAAGAAAAAGAATAATAAATTCTGTGATAGTCACCATATAGTCAATTAATATTCTTGCTAGAATGAACTTTGGAGGTCTTTTAGACCAGCCTCTCATTTTAAAAACCTGGAAGCTGAGGTCCAATCTCTTATTCATATAGCCAGAGTGATTATGGTTTTTATAGTGATAAACACACACAAATAAAGCACTGCCCTACTGGGGCTTACATCTTAATAAGATACCCATTGCTTCTGCCCCAAATCTCACCAATATTCTTACTCATTTTCATGCAGGAAAGGAATTAGAGATTTGGGTTCAGAGACTGTGCTGTAGGCCAGGTATCCCAAAGCATTCAACTGATGAAGTAAAAATGTTTATATTCAGCTTCCAGATTCAGAACCTAAGCTCTTCCTACATTGACATTACTATCATATTTGAAATTTTAAAGTTACCCTTCCATGGGGTCTCTTTTCATTAGGACTTAAGTCATTTGTCACGATTGTTCTAAATGCTTCTGAGTAGCCTAAGTGAAATTAAGAGTGTACTTTCTTAACACCTGTCTTTTAAATTTTTTTTTCTTTTCTTTTCTTTTTTTTTTTTTTTTTGAAGATTTTTATTTATTTATTTGTCAGGAGAAAATATGCAGGAAATGATCCCAATCTTTTGATACCGGTTGAGTCCTGATTTAGGACCGAGGATGTGATCTATTCTGGAGAATGTTCCATGTGCTCTAGAGAAGAATGTGTATTCTGTTGCTTTGGGATGAAATGTTCTGAATATATCTGTGATGTCCATCTGGTCCAGTGTGTCCTTTAAGGCCTTTATTTCCCTACTGATCTTTTGCTTGGATGATCTGTCCATTTCAGTGAGGGGAGTGTTAAAGTCCCCTACTATTATTGTATTATTGTTGATGTGTTTCTTTGATTTTTGTTATTAATTGGTTTATATAGTTGGCTGCTCCCACATTGGGGGCATAGATATTTAAAATTGTTAAATCTTCTTGTTGGACAGACTCTTTGAGTATGATATAGTGTTCTTCCTCATCTCTTATTATAGTCTTTGGCTTAAAATCTAATTGATCTGATATAAGGATTGTCATTCCTGCTTTCTTCTGATGTCCATTAGCATGGTAAATACTTTTCCACCCCCTCACTTTAAATCTGGAGGTGTTTTCAGGCTTAAAATGAGTTTCTTGGAGGCAACATATAGATGGGTTTTGTTTTTTTATCCATTCTGATACCCTGTGTCTTTTGATTGGGGCATTTAGCCCATTAACATTCAGGGTAACTATTGAGAGATATGAATTTAGTGCCATTGTATTGCCTGTAAGGTGACTGTTACTGTGTATTGTCTCTGTTCCTTACTGATCTACCACTTGTAGGCTCTCTCTTTGCTTAGAGGACCCCTTTCAATATTTCCTATAGAGCTGGTTTGGTGTTTGCAAATTCTTTCAGTTTTTGTTTGTCCTGGAAGCTTTTAATCTCTCCTTCTATTTTCAATGATAGCCTAGCTGAATATAGTATTCTTGGCTGCATGTTTTTCTTGTTTAGTGCTCTGAAAATATTATGCCATCTCTTTCTGGCCTGCCAGGTCTCTGTGGATAAGTCAGCTGCCAATCTAATATTTTTACCATTGTATGTTACAGACTTCTTTTCCCGGGCTGCTTTCAGGATTTTCTCTTTGTAACTGAGACTTGTAAATTTTACTATTAGGTGATGGGGTGTGGGCCTATTCTTATTGATTTTGAGGGGCTTTCTCTGAACCTCATGAATTTTGATGTTTGTTCCCTTTGCCATATTGAGGAAATTTTTCCCAATAATTCTCTCCAGTATACCTTCTGCTCCCCTCTCTCTTTCTTCTTCTTCTGGAATCCCAATTATTCTAATATTGTTTCGTCTTATGGTGTAATTTATCTCTCGAATTCTCCCCTCGTGGTCCAGTAGCTGTTTGTCCCTCTTTTGCTCAGCTTCTTTATTCTCTGTCATACGGTCTTCTATATCGCTAATTCTTTCTTCTGCCTCATTTATCCAAGCAGTGAGGGCCTCCATTTTTTATTGCATCTCATTAATAGCTTTTTTTATTTCAACTTGGTTAGATTTTAGTTCTTTTATTTCTCCAGAAAGGGCTTTTATATCTCCTGAGAGGGTTTCTCTAATGTCTTCCATGCTAGAACCTTGAGAATTGTCATTCTGAACTCTATATATGACATGTTACCAATGTCTGTATTGATTAGGTCCCTAGCCTTCAGTACTGCCTCTTGTTCTTTTTTTTGTGGTGAATTTTTCCGCCTTGTCATTTTGTCCAGATAAGAGTATATGAAGGAGCAAGTAAAATACTAAAAGGGTGGCAATAACCCCAGGAAAATATGCTTTAACCAAATCAGAAGAGATCCCAAATCGTGAGGGGGGAGAAAGGGGGTAAAAAGAGGTTCAAAAAGAAAGAAAGAAAAAAAAGAAAAGAAAAGAATTTAAAAAAAGAAAACGAATATAGAAAAATATAAAAAAGAAAATATATATATATTAGATAAACTAGTTAAAAAACGTTAAAAAAGAAAAGGGTAAAAGTTAAAAAATTTTAGCGGAAGAAGAGAAAAAAAATGAAAAAGAAAAAAATTATATTAACTGCAAGACTAAAAAAAATCACAGGGAGAAAGCCCTGAGTTCCGTACTTTGCTTTCTCCTTCTCTGGAATTCTGCTGCTCTCCTTGGTATTGAAACTGCACTCCTTGGTAGGTGAACTTGGTCTTGCCTGGATTTCTTGTTGATCTTCTGGGGGAGGGGCCTGTTGTAGTGATTCTCAAGTGTCTTTGCTCCAGGCGGAATTGCACCGCCCTTACCAGGGGCTGGGCTTAGTAATCCGCTCGGGTTTGCTTTCAGGGGCTTTTGTTCCCTGAGTGCTTTCCGTAGAGTTCCGGAGGACGGGAATACAAATGGCGGCCTCCTGGTCTCCGGCCTGGAGGAGCCGAGAGCCCGAGGCCCCACTCCTCAGTGCGCCCTCAGAGAACAGCGCCCAGTTACTCCCATCTGCCTGACCTCCGGTCACGCTCTGAGCTCACCGAGCCTGAGACGGGTTCAAGGTAACACCGACCTGTGAGCTTACTGTCGGCTCTGTCTTTGTAGCCAGCTTTCCCGTTCCAATACCCGCAAGCTCTGCGACACTCAGACACCCCCATCCTTCTGTGACCCTGCGGGACCTGAGGCCACGCTGACCCTGCGTGGGCTTCACTCCGGTTTAGCTTCTGGAGCGATGTCCCTCAGCAGAACAGACTTTTAAATGTCCTGATTTTGTGCTCCGTTGCTCTTCCGCTTGCCGTGAGCCGGCCCCTCCCCCCGGGGTCTATCTTCCCGTTGCTTTGGATTCACGTCTCCGCCAGTCCTACCTTTCAGAAAGTGGTTGTTTTTCTGTTTCCAGAATTTGTTCTTCTTCTCTTCGATCTGCCGATGGATTTTCAGGTGTTTGCAATCTTTAGATAAGCTATCTAGCTGATCTCCTGCTAGCTGAAGTAGTCTCAGCCTGCTACTTCTCCGCCATCTTGACTCCTCCCCCCTATTTATTTGTCAGGAGAGCAAGAGAGTGAGCACAAGCAGAAAGAACAACAGACAGAGGAAGAAGCAGGCTCCCTACTGGACAGGGAGCCCAATGTGGCACTTGATCCCAGGACCCTAATATCATGACCTGAGCAAAGGCAAACTCTTAATCAGCTGAGCCACCCAGGCATCCCATTAGCACCTGGTTTTCAACCACTCTTAAACTTGGCCATTGGAGAAGTTCTCTCTGATGCCCTTGACATGGAAACTCATTTGAAAAATAGCATAAAAGTATGACATTTTACAGTTTTATAAACCACTTTTGAGAGAAGGGCAAGTATTATTATCCCCACTTTACTGGGGAGGAACCTGAAGCTCAAAGTTCTAAAGTGAATCTCCCAAGACTACATAGTTAATAACAGATCCTCATTGCTTAATCCCAGTATAATATATGCTCTTCTGTATAACCCTGCTGTCTATATCCTATGGATGTAGATTGGAAAATAGCTGCTTTTCAACTCTGCAGTTCTTTTCCTTAGTTCTAAAGTGAAGGCTATCTTGGAGACACTCCCAGAAGAGTCAGGTCCTGGCAATAGGAGACACTAATTGGCAGGGCTCTACAAGGCCTCTTCTGTGTACAGCCATTACCTTCAAGAACAGGAGACCTAGCTGACTTTACTAACACATAGAAACAGGCACAGAGACTAAGACAAAATGAAAAGACAGAGAAATTTATTCTAAGTGAAAGAACAAGACAAGGTCATGGACAGGGGTCTAAGGAAAAAAGATAAAAATAACATTCCTGATAGAGAATTTACAATAATGATCATAAAGATACTCATTAACCTTGAGAAAACAGTGGAAGACATCAGTGAAAACCTTAACACAGAGATAAGGAATAACATAGCAGAGAGAAACACACTTAATGGCATAAACAGGAGGCTAGAAGAAGCAGAGAAATAAATTAATGGTCTAGAAGGCAGAGTAAAGGAAAATAATCAAGCTGAATGAAGAAGAGAAAAAAGAATTATGCAAAACAAGAACTTGGTTACTCCTTCAAACATAAACACATTCCTGTTATAAGAGTCCTAGAAGAAGAAGAGAGAGGAAAGGTGGCAGAAAATTTACTTGAAGAAATAAGAGGTGAACTTTCCTAACATGGGGAAGGAAACAGATATTCAGATGCAGGAATAACAGAACTCTCATCAAAATCAATAAAAGTAGATCTACACCAAGACATATTACAATTAAATTGGCAAAATATAATGATAAAACAATATTAAAAAGTAGCAAGATAGGGGCACCTGGGTAGCTCAGTCAGTTAAACATCTTATTCTTGATTTCATCTAAGTCATGATCTCAGGGTCATGGGATCAAGCCCCATGTCAGACTCCATGCTCAGGATGCAGTGTGTTTATCTGTCTCCCTCTGCTCCTCCTTGCTCCCTACCATGTTCCCTTGTTCTCACTCTCTCTCTAAAATAAGTAAAATATTTAAAAACAATAAGTAAATAAATAGCAAGATAAAAGAAGACTGTTACATACAAAGAAACCCCAGAAAGCTAGCAGTAGATTTTTTAGCAAAAAAACTTTCCAAACCAGAAAGGAGTGGCATAATGTATTCAAAGTGCTGAATGGGAAGAACTTGAAGCCAAGAATACCCTATCCAGAAAGGCTGTCATTCAGAATGCAAGGAGACATAAAGAGTTTCTCAGACAAAAACTAAAGGAGTTCATGACCTCTAAACCACCCCTGCAAGAAATACTAAAGGGAACTCTTTGAGTGGAAAGGAAAGACCACAAACAACAGTATTAAAGTAAGAAACACAAAAGAAGTAAAAAGTGAATATTTCTGTAAAAAGAATCAGTCAAAGAATTCACAAAAGAAAAGGAAGTATATACCTAATACATAGGGAGGAGAGGAGTAAAGAATGGGTTCAAACTTAAATGACCATCAATTTAGCATAGACTGCTGTATGCAAAAGAGGTTATACACAAACATTATGGTAACCATTTATCAAAAACCACTAAGAAATATGGAAAGAATAAAGAGAAAGAAATTGAAATATGTCACTGAAGAAACCAAACCATGAAAGAGAGAAAGACAAGAAAGGATTAGAGAAAATCTTCAGAACAACAAAAAAACAAATAACAAAATGGGATGGAGCCTAATGGAGGACCTGAACTCATACCCCAAGATCAAGATCTGAGCTGAGATTAAGAGTCAGATGCTTAACCTACTGAGCCACCCAGGCACCCCAGTCTGTAATTACTCTGAATGTAAATGAACTAAACGCTCCAATCAAAAGATATAAGGTGACAGAATGAATGAAAATAACAACAACAAAAAAAAACAAGACCCATCTATACACTGGCTACAGGAGGCTCATTTTAGACCTAAAAACAGCTGCAGATTGAGAGTGAGGAGTGGAGAAACATCTGTCATGCAAATGGATGTCAAAAGAAAGCCAGAGTAGCAATACTTCTATCAGACAAAATAGACTTTAAAGCAGAGACTGTAACAAGAGTCAAGAAGGACACTATCATAATAAAGGGGACAATCCAACAAGAATATATATATAACAGTTGTAAATAGTTATGGGCCCCACATGGGAGCACCCAAATACCCAAAACAGTTAAGAACAAACATGAAGGAACTAATCGATAATAATACCATACCAGTGGCGACTTTAACATCCTACTTACACCAATGGACAGATCATTTAAACAGAAAATCAACATGGAAACAATGACTTTGAATGACACCATGAACCAGATGGATTTAACAGAATACTCAGAACATTCCAGCCCCAAACAGCAGAATACACATTCTTTTCAAGTACACCTGGAACTTCCTCCACAATAGATCACCTATTAGGCCACAAAACTAGCTTCAGCAAATTCAAAAGGATAGAAGTCATACCATGCATCTTTTCTCACCACAGGGTTATGAAACTACAAGTCAACCACAAGCAAAAATTTGGAAAGACCATAAGTAACATGCTGCTGAACGATGAATAGGTCAACCAGGAAGTAAAAGAAGAAATTAAAAAGTACACGGAAACAAATGAAAATGAAAACCTTTGGGATGCAGCAAAAGCGGTTCTCAGAGGGAAGTTAATAACAATACAGGCCTGCCTCAAGAAGCAAGAAAAAACTCAAATAAAGAACCTAGCCTTGCATCAAAAGGAGCTAAAAAGAGAGTAACAAATGAAACTTAAAAGGTTTCATTTGAAGGGACGCCTGGGTGACTCAGTTGGTTAAGCAGCTGCCTGGTGAGCAAGGAGCCCTTTGGGAAGCTAATAAGCTTAAAAATGCTTCCCATTGGGATGCCTGGGTGGCTCAGTTGGTTAAGCAGCTGCCTTCGGCTTAGGTCATGATCCCAGCGTCCTGGGATCAAGTCCCACATCGGGCTCCTTGCTCAGCAGGGAGCCTGCTTCTCCCTCCAGAAACTTCCAAAAAACCAAAGTCCAGGACCAGATGGTTCCGCGGGCAAATCCTATCAAATATTTAAGGAGCACCTGGGTGGCTCAGTTGGTTAAGCCTCTGCCTTCATTCAGCTCAGTTCATGATCCCAAGGTCCTAGGATCAAGCCCCACATTGGGCTTCCTACTCAGTGGGAAGTCTGCTTCTCCCTCTGCCCCTCCCCCTCATTCATGAGCGCACTCTCTTTTTCTCTCTCTTTCTCAAAATAAACAAAATCTTTTTAAAGAACAACAAAAAAATATTTAAAGAAGAGCTAATGTCTTTTCTTCTCAAACTATTCCAAAAAATAGAAAAGGAAGGAAAACTTCCAAGTTTATTCTGTGAAGCCAGCATTATCCTGGTATCAAAGCCTGTTAAAGACACCTTGAGATGGCGGGATGCCTAGATTGGGCTCTGTGGGTTAAGTCTCTGCCTTTAGCTCAGGTCCTGGAATTGAGCCCCACATTGGGCTCTCTGCTCAACAGGGAGCCTGCTTCCCCCCCACCCCCCGCCTGCTTCTCTGCCTACTTGTGATATCTCTCTCTCTCGCTCTCTCTCTCTCTCTCTGTGTCAAATAAATAAATAAATAAAATCTTAAAAAAAAAAAAACTACAGGAAAAGAACTACAGGGCAATATCCTTGATGAACATAGATGCAAAAATCCTCAACAAAATACTAGCAGACAAAATCCAACGATGCGTTAAAAACCTCATTCCCCACAATCCAGTGGGATTTCCTTCAGGGTTGCAAAGGTGGTTCAGTATTCACAAATCAATCAACGTGATACATCACATCAACAAGAGAAAGGATAGAAACCATGTGATCCTTTCAGTAGATGCAGAAAAAGCATATGACAGAGTACATCCATTCATGATGATGCTCTCAACAGAGTAAGTTTAGAGGGAACATACCTCAACATAATAAATAGCCCACTATATGGAAAACCCATAGCTAATGTCACCCTCAGTGGGGAAAACTGAGAGCCTTTCCTCTAGGGTCAGGAACAAGACAGGGATGTTCACTCTCACCATTTCTATTCAACATCATACTGGAAGTCCTAGCCATAACGATCAGACAATAAAAAGAAATAAGAGGCTTCCAAATCAGTAAGGGGGAGGTGAAATATTCACCATTTGCAGATGACATGATACTCTTCTACACAGGAAATCTGGAAGAATCGCACCCCCACCACAGCCCAAACTTCTGGAACTGATAAACAGATTCAGTAGAGTTGCAGGATACCAAATCAGTGTACAGAAATCTGTTGCATTTGTGTATGCCAATAAGGAAGCAGCAGAAAGAGAAACTAAAAACACAATCCCATTTACAATTGCACCAAAAATAATAAGATACCAAGGAACAAACCTAACCAAAGAGGTGAAAGACCTGTACTCTGAAAACTGTAGAGCACTTATGAAAGAAAGTAAAGATGACACAAAGAAATGGAAGGACATTCCATGCTCATGGATTAGAACAAATGTTGTTAAAATGTCTATACTGCCCAAAGCAATCACACATTTAATGCAATTCCTATCAAAATACCACCAGCATTTTACACAGGACTGGAACAAATAGTCCTAAAACTTGTATAGAACCACAAAAGACCCTGAATAGCTAAACAGTCCTGAAAAAGAAAAGGAAATCTGGAAGCATGATTTAAGACTTCAAGTGATATTACAAAGCTATAGTCATCAATACAGTGTGGTGCTCACACAAAAACAGACAGATAAATGGAACAAAAAAGAAATCCAGAAATGGGCCCACAACTATATGGTAACTAATCTTCAACATATTAGGAAAGAATATTCAATGGAAAAAAAAAACAGTTTCTTCAAATTGTGTTGGGAAAACAGGACAGCAATATGTAGAATGAAACTGGACTACTTTCCTACACCATACACAAAAATAAATTCAAAATTGATGAAAGACCCAAATGGGAGACAGGAAACCATCATAATCCTAGAGGAGAACATAGACAGCAACCTCTTCTACCATGGCCATACCAATTTCTTACTTCACACATCTTTAGAGGCAAGGGGAACTAAAGCAAATACGAACTGTTGGTATTTCATCAAGATTGAAAGCTTCTGCACAGCAAAGAAAGCAATCAACAAAAACTTAAAGGCAGCCTACAGAATGGGAGAAGATATTTGCAAATGATGTATACGATAAAGGATTAGTATCCAAAATCTATAAAGAACTTATCAAACTCAACACCCAAAGAACAAATCATCTAATCAAGAAATGGGCAAAAGATATGAATAGACATTTTCCCAAAGATGACGAACAGATGGCTAACAGACACATGAATAAACGTCCAACACCACTCATTATCAGGGAGATACAAATGAAAACCATGATAAGACACCACCTCACACCAGTCAGAATGGTTCAAATTAATGCCAGAAATAACAGGTGTTGGTGAAGTTGGGGAGAAAGGGGAACCCTCTTGCACTGTTGGTAGAAATGCAAACTGGTGCAGCCACTCTGGAAAACAGTATAGAGTTAAAAGGAAAACTACCCTATAGCTCAGCTATTGTGCACTACTAGGTATTTATCCAAAGGGTACAAAAATACAGATTCAAAGTGGTACATGAACCCCAGTGTTTATTGCAGCATTATTAACAATAGCCAAAAAAAAAAAATATATATATATATATATATACACAAAACATATGATGGGATATTAGCTATCAGAAAGAATGAAATCTTCTCATTTGTAACTGCATGGATGGAGCCAGAATGTATAATGCTAAGCAAAATAAGTCAGCCAGAGAAAGACAAATACCATATGATGTCATTCATATGTGGAATTTAAGAAACACAACAGGGCGCCTGGGTGGCTCAGTGGGTTAAGCCACTGCCTTCGGCTCGGGTCATGATCTCAGGGTCCTGGGATCGAGTCCCGCATCGGGCTCTCTGCTCAGCAGGGAGCCTGCTTCCCTCTCTGCCTGCCTCTCCGACTACTTGTGATTTCTCTCTGTCAAATAAATAAATAAAATCTTTAAAAAAAAAAAAAAAAAAAAAAAAGAAACACAACAGATGAGCATATGGGAAGGGGAGGAAAAAAAGATAGAGAGAGAAGGAAACAAACCATAAGAGACTTTTAATGATAGAGAACAAAGCGAGGGTTGATGGGGGGAGGTGGGTGGGCAATGGGCTAGATAGATGATGGGTATTAAGGAGGGCACTTGTTGTGATGAGCACTGGGCATTGTTTATAAATTCTACGCCTGAAACCTGTATTGTACAGTATGTTAACGAAATAGAATTTAAATAAAAACTTGAAAAGTCAGTCAGAGAAAGATAATTATCATATAATCTCACTGATACGAGGAATTTAGAAACAAGACAGAGGATCATAGGGGACGAGACTGAAAAATGAAACAAGATGAAACCAGAGAGGGAGACAAACCATAAGAGACTCTTAATCTCAGGAAACAAACGGAGGGTTGCTGGAGGGGAGGGGGTTGCGAGGGAAGGGGTGACTGGGTGATGGACATTGGGGAGGGTATGTGCTATGGTGAGTGTTGTGAATTGTGTAAGACTGATGAATCACAGACATGTACCCCTGGAACAAATTATACATTGTATGTTAATTAAAAAAAAAAAAGGAAAATAATACCAACTTCATCATGTTGTGATAAATTATTAAAAGCACCAATTACAATCCTGCTACATGATAGATGCCTTACAGATATTTGATATTCTTCTCCTGTTTCTTTTAATAATATTCCTAGGCCTAGCAGAGTGATATTTAAGGTCTCATTAAACTTTGGTTTGAATGACTGAATTATTCTCCTTACATTTCAAAATTATCAGTGCTATGTGCTAGTAAATAGATGCGTAACACTGCTAATCTCACTACAGCAAGCTGTGCTTTCCATATTTTATGAAGTTTCTTGCCTTTTATGTGTTCCACATGGCCACCATTTTGGAATTGTATGCTTTGAGGAATAAATGTTGTCATAGTCTCCTTGTTCTTACTCCTGTCCTTTTTCATGGCATTCTTTTGGTTTCTCTTGCGTTTATAGCACTCACCTTAATCTAGATTGTACTGATGTTATTTGTAGACTTGTCTTTGCCCCCAAAGAGCTTAAAATCTGCCTGAGTTTCTTAACTTATTTGGGATTCTTTGATAACCTTTTGAGACTATAATGAAAGCTTTGAACCATCTCCATCCTCAGCAAAAGTACACATATAGAAACAAAAGTTTTCAGAATTAGTTCAGGTTTGTGGACTCCAGAGTAAGGACTTTTTTTCTAGATATTGTGTTCCTTATGAGCTATATCTGAGTTTCATTGACCTGTGTATTATGGCAGAGCCTACTACAAAGATAGAGATACTCAGCAAAAAGTTTCTGAATTGATTAATTGAAATGCAAAATGAAAATATTCAAGATTCTTACTACAGAATCTCTAAACACACTTTCTTTGTTTCCTTAGGCTTCCATCTCAGTGGCACAGTAACTGAGGCAGCTACTCCTTCTGAACCAGCAGTGACTTACAAAGTTGCAATCAGTTTTGATCGATGTAAAATCACTTCAGTGACATGTGGCTGTGGGAACAAAGACATATTCTACTGTGCTCATGTGGTAGCGCTCTCACTCTACAGGATCCGTAAACCAGACCAAGTCAAATTGCGTCTTCCTATCTCAGAAACCCTTTTCCAGATGAATAGGGACCAGCTACAAAAGTTTATTCAATATTTAATCACGGCCCACCACACTGAAGTTCTTCCTACTGCACAGAAACTGGCAGATGAGATTCTATCCTCCAACTCCGAAATCAACCAAGTGCATGGTAATTATACAGATTTTTACAAAAGCCTACTTTGTTGCTTCATTGCATATTTGGAGGTTCAAATTTGGGGGGGGATATTTTTGCAGTTGTAATCACTTATACCTTAATGAGTTCATTCTATCTAAACAACTATTTAACTCTTAGTTTCTTAAAGCAGTCCAATTGTCTACCTTATAAAGGTTTTGGCAAAAGGACAGAGAATGTTAGTTATATACTGATCTAGTTTATGGACTTTATTTGTCTATATAATCCCTGTGCCCAGGAGCCTGGAATATTCAGGAGTGTGTGAATGCCTGAAATAGTTTGTGTCATTCAGTGAAATTAGATGGATATGAGAATTTTCTTAATATTTTAGGATCCCACGTAACATCAGGGTTATTCTAAAGAGCATCTATTAGCCTTGTGCTTATGAGCTATATATAATGGGAGGGTGCATGGATGAAGAAAGATACAATGTTCACTTTTTCTTTGGTTATATATTGAATACCTGCTGTGTGCAAGAAATAGTGCTGATTATTGAAGGCATAAAACAGACATGATTCCTGCCTTCAAGTAGCTTAAAATCTAGTAGAAAAGATAGCTAAGTTGAAACAGATGCTAACGAAGCCAGATTGTAAGGACTTTATCATAGGAAAGAATTTTGAGAAGGCATTTTGTTTGTTAGATTCTACTATGTTCCAGGCACTACCCAAGGGACTCTATATATGTCAATTCATTTAGCTTTCAAAACTGTGAAATAGGTGTTTTAACCACTTCCATTTCATAAAATAGGAAATTATTTATAACCCAGGCTCACCTGACTTCAGAACTCAAGGTTTTTATGCTTCTTTATAGTACTTCTTTATTTTTAGAAGATAATTGTGGTGCCAGCATAAAAGAGGCAAGGAGACCAGGTGGATGGCCTGTATAATACTGTAGTCTGTGTGCTAGAGGGTCTGCCTTTCCCATTTGTCCAATAGAACTAATCAAGTCCTACACACAACCTCCGCACTCCTCAGAAACAAAGATACTCAGACGAGCTTCCAGGAACTCTTGCTACCTAGCAGAAATAATCTTCTGTTGCTTTATACAGAAAGTTGTGGTGTATATGTAGTAACTGAGCTCTCTCTATTTATAAAGAGTAGCTTCACCTATCTCTTATCCCACACAGGGAGGCTGTTCTACTTATGTGGCCTCCTTAAATCCAGAGCTCTTAGAGACCTGAGTTCTGCCTCATCACAATGTCTATAGCATTAAAGGGAAGTACTGCTCTGTACCCCAATAACTAGGTTATGATCTCTTATGCTTTATTCCCATTAGCTCTTTCTCAGAATTGTTGCTTATTTCCAAACTCTCTTGCCTTTTTTCTTTTAATGACCACCTTGGTTAAGGAGGTATATTATACCTGTCTTGTTTATACCACTGCTGTCACCAAAACAGCCCTCTTCTCTTTACCACTGGGCTAAAGCAATTTTTATCTTTCCTTGACCCTCCCATCTCAGTATCCTATTATGTATTTGTCTGAAATTGGGCTTACATTACCACATTGACCTTGAGATATGATTCTTAACCTTCCCCAGGAACTACTACTTCCATACTTGTGTTTATTCCATACTAATATTACTTTTCTACACCCAGCTTCCTAGTATTCCACAAGGCCTTTCCTAATCTGTTTCTAATAAGCAATGTTGATAATCAACAATGATACTGAAAAAAGGGGGACAGAGAATAAAAATATCTTAGAGGTAACCTGGACTCGTCAGCATTCAGGTGTATAGGTTGTATCAGGAGTAAAGAAAAGAATAGAAAGATGGGAGAAAACTGAATTCTAGAATGTTTAGCTAGGATGGTATTGATGAATTTGATGATAATGTTGCTGTTCACTGAGGGAACATAGGAGGAGGAATAAATTTGGGAAGATGATAAATTAGAGGGGCTTATAGAACATTTAGGAAAAGATCTGTGATGGATAGTTGGATATGTGGATCTGGAACTGAGGACAAAATTCAGAATTTTGGAGTTATTAGCATAGTCACATTTCTTTTCCCTGCTAAATCTTTAAACACTTAGACCATCTTCCTAATTCCCTTTCCCAAACCCTCTTCCCCACCAAAACAGACTTAAAAAGCAGAAATAAGATTTCTAAAACTGGTAGCTGCCTGCTTTTAATCCCAAGAATGGATCCAGGCATTGCTGGGCTCTTCACTTCCTTGAAACCCCTTTATTTCTCTTCTGTGTTTTTCTCCTAGGAAGTAGAAGCTAGGTTTTGCCTTGTCGCCTTTGGTAGACTGTTTTTCTACCTCGATCACTGCTCAATGCTCTGTGATTTGTTTTTCATTTTGTTTTATTTTGTTTAAGATTTTATTTATTTATTTGCCAGAGAGACAGTGAGAGAGGGTACATAAGCAGGGAGAGTGGGAGAGGGAGAAGCAGGCTTCCCGTAGAGCAGGGAGCCTGATGCAGGGCTCCATCCAGGGATGCTGGGATCATAACCCAAGCTGAAGGCAGACGCCCAACGACTAAACCACCCAGGCGCCATCCCCCCTTTCCCCGCCAATGCTCAGTGATTTGATTTGGTAACTCTATACCCTGAGATTCTCTGGTATAGAATCTAATCAGGGATTCAGTTGCTACTTACCCATGAAGAGAGATTGGATACCTTGAGAAAAGCGAGGTAATTGAGGAGTAGGGTCAGGAACCATGTTTTACTAATTTCTGAGTCTCTGTCACCCAGCATGGTACCTGGAAATTAATAAGGGTTTATTGAATGAATACAGCCATGCATATACAGTGATGAAAACAGAAGTCATTGTAGGAATGAGAAAGGTAGAATGAGAAGTGAGAAAAAGATAGCTAGAAATTGTCAAAGTCATTATAGAACTGAGGGAACAACTGAGTTGTTTCAACAAGGGAATGGTCAACAACATTGAATATTGTGGAAGATACACACCAAAGTTAACAAACATAGAAAGGCAATTTGGGGGAAATAGAAACTATCCAGAGAGAAGAAAACCTTGAGAAATTATTAATAACATTATCATTAGATTAGAAGAAGATATTGCAACCATGAAATGAGAACGGGATGCTGTAAAAACAAATTCACACAACAGGAAGAACTAATGAAAATTACAAATATAATGGCAATTTTTTTAAAAACTAAGTGATGGAAAATAAGGGTAAGGAAATTTCCTGTAGAACAGAGCAAAGTATATTTCATCCAAAGTATGTATTTCATCATTTTCTCCTTCTTTCTATTGATACTACAATCACCCTAAATCAAACTACTATAATCTCCCACCTCGAGGTCTAATTTATCTTTCTTTTTCCATTATTGCTCCCTTCTATTCCAGTCTCCACACAGTTATCCAGAGTTACTTTTCTATAACTACAGATTTTGTCATGGGTAAAGTCCAGATTTCATATGGCCTATAAAACCTGTATCATCTGGCTTTTGCTTACATTTTCATGAGATTTTCCCTCTGGAAATACTCTTCTTACTCTTCTTATGCTTCCCACCTTATTATGACTGTACTTAATTACCACCATAATTTATGACTTCCTGCTTCTTTGAGCAAAAAATACACACAGTATTTCCTCCACTCTTTGCTAGACTAACTCCTAATTCATTCCTTGGGTGTTCACTTAAATGCCACTTTCTCAGGGAAAACTTTGACCTATCTTTCTGCCCACACAAATATGTCCATATGTAATTATTTGTTTAACGTCTCTTTCCTCAACTGGTCTACCGGCTCCATGAGGATAAGAACTATATCTGCTTTGTTTACCACTGTACATTAAATATTTGGCACATATCCTGACACATAGTAGCCTCTCAATTAATATTGGTTGAGTAAATGAAAATATCTTAGAAAATCCTCCTTGGGGCCTCATGCTCTCCCAGGTGACTTTAATTCCTTCAACAGTCACACCAACTCCTTATAGTAGTGTTACCTGGATGCCTCAAATATTGACTCTCCCCTTTTTTTTTGCTGCAACCAGCCATTTTGGCAGCCCTCTTTCTCATCTCCTACATTCATTATAGATCAGCAAACATTTACATGGTTTACCTTCCTTTTTTGCCTATCAAATAAGTGAACCCTTCTAAAGTTCTAGTTGAAATTTTAATGTTAGTAACTTCCAAGGCTTTGCCTTATCCAAACCCTTCCCAGCAGTTTTCTATGGTTCGTATACTGTGCATTTATAAACTGTGCCTTATATAAACTGCCACTACCACCACCTAGGCCCAAAAGATTCTCCAGTTTTCTCCATACCCCTTTGAACTTTTTTTTTTTTTTAAGATTTTATTTATTTATTTGGCAGAGAGAAATCACAAGTAGATGGAGAGGCAGGCAGAGAGAGAGAGAGGAGGAAGCAGGCTCCCTGCCAAGCAGAGAGCCCGATGCGGGACTCGATCCCAGGACCCTGAGATCATGACCTGAGCCAAGGCAGCGGCTTAACCCACTGAGCCACCCAGGCACCCCCCGCTTTGAACCTTTATGGGGGTTTATCACTCCCACTTCCAGCCAGTTAATTAAGGCCATTTCCCCTGGGAGATTGGGTCCTGTTCCTGCTTTTTTACATCCTAATCAAACCACCCAAGAGTCAGAATTGGTATTCAAACCATCTCTGCTTGTTTTTGGAGCACCATTTCTGTTCTTCCCTCATCCCCATCCTTGGCAACAAGGTACTCAAAGGTCCAGTCCTTGGTTTATACCTAATATACCTCATTTTATCTCTGTTATGTCTTTATTGAACTACTGACAACTAGAATCATTAGAGGTGAGACTATAATCTGCATTTTTAACACAAATCCCAGATGATTATTCTATGTATTAACATTTGAGAATCACTGTACTGGTGAGAACTCTATCATCTTCACTAAGTGGAAAATGCCTAATCCTATATTCTATATAATGGAATAGGCCAAGAAAGGATTTGACTATCTTCATAGACACAATCCAACTTTATGTTCCAGGGCCTGAAACCAGCTTGTGGCTCTCCATGCTCAGGCCTATGAGGCTAGAGGCTGAAGTTCAGTGTTGTAGTGAAAAAACAGACTTTGAGGGGTGCCTGGGTGGCTCAGTGGGTTAAGCCTCTGCCTTCGGCTCAGGTCATGGTCTCAGGGTCCTGGGATCGAGCCCCGCATCGGGCTTTCTGCTCAGCAGGGAGCCTGCTTCCCTTCCTCTCTCTCCCTGCCTGCCTCTCTGCCTACTTGTGATCTCTGTCAAATAAATAAAATCTTTAAAAAAAAAAAAAACAAAAAACAGACTTTGAAGAGAGGCCAGCATATAGATACTGGCTGATATTATATATGTTATATTACTTATATTACATATGTTATATGTATGTATATGTATATCATATATGTTATACTTATAGTACATATTATTATATATGTTATATTACTTACCTGTATAAGCTTTAGGTTTTTTTCATTTTAAAATTAGAATAATAATACTACCTTATGGAGTTATAAAATTTCATTGGAATTTACTTACCAAATAATCATTGAGCACCTACTGTGTGCCAAGTATTGTTCTACAGGTTGCAAATATACCAACAAATAAAACCAGTTATGCCCTCAAGGAGAGTATGTTCTAGTGAGGATATATGTAAAAAGTTCTTAGACTCTGGTATACAGGAAGCACTAAAAATATGGCTCTTATTAACCAATATTTAAGAATAAGTAGTATACTTGTTCTGCTTTGCCCCTTTAGGGATACAAAAGAAGTATAAGATATATTATTTGCCCACCTGGAGCTTAAATCTGGACGGTCAGTGAGACATGTATTTGTTTATTCTATAAATGCTAACTCAGTGCTGTAATAAGCCAGGCACTGCGAGGTACAAAACTGAACACTTACTCTTTAAAAACTTCAATTTGGGGAATATATGAGAAATTCACAATTCTGATGCAGAATAAAATGCAACAGGTCTTTAAGAAAACTAATAATAAAGTGCTAAGAGTATTACTCCTTTTATATGTATTTTGAGCATAAAATGGACATACTTTTGACAGGTGGCAATGGGTTATATAGCTAATTTAGTGAGGGGGTAAAAAGAGCCTCTCCTGCCAAGTGAACTAAGCAGTGCATGAAGCATGCCAGTGTTGGCCTTTCTCTATACTTATTTCATGGTTTCCATTGCTCATTGCAGCCCTGACTCTAGAGCCCAGGCAATGCTGTCAATAAGAAGTATCATTTGTTTGGCTGAAGAATGGGTTGCAGGAGAGGGAGGGAAAAAAAGGAAAAAGCAGAGGTGAAGTCATAAGGAAATGTGGTTGATTTCTGAGAACACTAAGTTCCTAGCTGAAACATAGCATAAATACAGGGTAGACAAGACTATAAAAAAAAGATAAGGCCTGAGCTTGGAGAACCTTGAATACTAAGCTAAGGCATATGGACTTAATTTAATAAAAATGGTGCATCACTGAAGACTTCTAATCAGAACTATCTAGAACAATACATTCGAAGAAAAGTAGTATATGGTAGATAAGCATAAACTGGACAGTCATATGTATTAATTAGTACTTATAGAATAACAGAATGTGTGAACCCTCCTGATTTCTTGGAGAAAAAGATAGATGCACTACAAAAGCTTAACTAAAGAGCATCTTCTGGGTAGACCTGAATTTCATTTAATCAGGGCTTTGATACAGGAAGACAAGAGAAAAAGTAGACTGACAGATGAAACATGACATGAATTTCTTATTTTTTTCCTCCTTCCGAGAAACTTTATTTATTTATTTTTATTTTATTAACATATCATATATTATTTGCTTCAGGGGTATAGGTCTGTGAATCATCTTTCTTACACAATTCACAGCGCTCACCATAGCACATACCCTCCCCAATGTCCATCACCCAGCCACCCCATCCTTACCCCCCACTAGAAACCTTCGGTTTATTTTCTGAGATTAAGAGTCTCTTACGGTTTCATGACATGAATTTCTGATCTATTGCATGGCCACACCTGGAGAGCGTTTGATTTTTAGCCTTTTAACACTTGGAGGCGGGTTTCTAAAAACTTAACACAGGACTCTGTCTTTGAGAAAGTGAGAGAAGATTCAGTTTTCATTCCATAAATATTCCCTAGGTGCCTGTCACATTACCAGCACAGTGCTGTGGCTGATTCAGCTGTGAGCAAGCAGCTAACAGGGCATGAGGGGAGAGAGGTGTGTGAATAACCAAAACTGTTTGAAGGTGGTGTGGTGAGTCCAGATATGAAAGATATTTTGAGTATAAGTTTATAAAATTTTTCACCTTGCATGCAACTCTGACTTTGCCTTAAGGGGCAAGTTTCTAGAGATTTAGAAGTGTTGACTCTGCTGAGAAGCTACAATTGCATAATGACACAGAATTTTGTGACCTGTACTTTAAGGTTTATTTGAATGTCATAGGATGGCAAATTGAAGGGAAAAAAAAAAAGTCACCCTCCTAGGGAAAAAATAAATCACTTTTTCATGTTTGTGCATTTCTTCTGGGATTTTTTGCTCCCCCCCCGGAATGGTATTTATAGACCTTGGAAGGAGATAAGACTGAGACATAAGTGAGTATGAAACTAGCATTAGCCCTCTTACATTTATTTAGGACCACACAGTTGACAAAGCTCCCAAATAAGGCAGAATAAGCCATCCATTTTTGAATATACTCACAAAGTACCCCTTCTGCCAAATGTGTAGCATATGAATTCAGGGGACTCATTTCACCATTGCCATCCTTCACAGGTGCCCCTGACCCCACAGCTGGGGCCAGCATTGATGATGAGAACTGCTGGCATTTGGATGAGGAACAGGTGAAAGAACAAGTGAAACTCTTCCTCTCCCAGGGTGGTTACTATGGCTCTGGGAAGCAACTCAATTCAATGTTTGCCAAGGTAAGATATGAAGGGTATTTTTTTTTTCTTTAAGTAAACTGGGCTCACCATACTTCTGGCTTCATGCATTGGATCTAGCTCACTTGACCTATCTGTACTGAATCCTCGGAAACTAATGGGAAGGCTGATCAGAGCAGATCTGGTAAGAGCAGGTGGCATCCAGGGATCCTTACTGCCTCACCCTGGTAGTCCTCTTCCTTCTGCTCCATTCTAAATCAATTAACATTGCTGGGGTTTTCGTCAGGAAGACACCATCCCTCTGCTTGGAACCCAAAGCTGCCAGATAAAGCCTGAAGAGATGTAGTACTTTAGAACTCTGGGCTCTCACAGCAGGTTTTCTTTCTTTCTTTTTTTCTTAACGCCTTTAGTGTCAGATGATTCACCCATTTAAAGTGTGCATTTCAGTGGTTTTTAATTTTTCACAGATATATGTACCCGTCACCATAGTCAATTTTAGACCAATTTCATCACCCTAAAAAGAAACCCCATACCCTTTACCTGTCACTTCCCTTATTCCTCACTCCCCCTCCTCCAGCCCTAAGCAATCACTAATCTACTTTCTGTCTCTATAGATTTCCCTATTCTGGGCTTTCCTAGGAGTAGAATAATATCATATATAATCTTTTGTGACTGGCTTCTTTCATTTAACATAGTATTTTCAAGGATCACCCATGTTGTGCATGTATCCATACTTAATTCCTTTTTATGGTTGACTAATACTCTGTTGTATGGCTAGACCACTTTTGTTTATCCATTCTCTGTTAGTGGATATTTGGATTATTTCCACCTTTTGGTTATTATGCATAATGCTTTTATAAACATTCTCATACAAGTTTCTGTGTGGACATGTGTTTTCATTCTCTCTACGATAGGAACTGATAGGTCATGTAATTCTACATTGAATCATTTGAGGAACTACTATACTGATTTCTAAAGTAGCTGCATCATTTTACATTCCCACGTCAGTGTGTCAGAGATCTGATTTCTCTATATCCTCGCCAACACCTGTTGTTATCTGACTTTTGATTCTAGCCATCCTAGTGGATGTGAAGTGGTATCTCATTGTGCACAGCATGCTTTCTTGATATATGCAGAGAACTTGCTTATAGAACAAGAAACCTTCTTTTTGGCTCTTTGGGTGTGTTATGTTTAGATACTTCATCTTCTCCTCCCCTTCCTTCTCCTGCTTTTTTATGATGTGCAGTCACCAACCCCTGGCCCCTCCTTATGTGTCAGGTTCGAGAGATGCTGCGGATGAGGGATTCCAATGGAGCCAGGATGCTGACGCTGATAACTGAGCAGTTTATGGCTGACCCACGACTCACACTCTGGAGGCAGCAAGGAACAAGCATGACAGATAAATGCAGGCAACTCTGGGATGAGTTAGGTAAGTCCCCATATCTCAGAGAAGTGCTCTGTCTGTCCTTCCAGTCTGCCCCCACCCCCCGCAGAAGTGTTAGCGAACGCTTGCTGTCAGTCATTATGAGGGTCTTGCTAAATGAACTTTAGCCTAGCTGTGAAAGATGTAGGCTCTAGGCAGGCCACCCAGAGTATTCTGAGCTCATTTGTGTTGCTTCTTCAACATTGTACATTGCTACTGACATCAGTATTCTGTTCCAGATATTACCTCATAGAAGCCTTTGCTGAGGGAAAATGTCTTCCCTTGGCTTCTTCTGCCTGGCACTAACCTGGCTTTCCAGATACTTATCAACCTTACTTTTCTTGCTTTCCCTGGGTTTGCTCTTCTGTATCACTACTAGACATACCTCTTAGACATAGGGCAGTTTCCAAGACGTGGGCCTTGGACTTCTTCTTCCTCTATAGCCCCCCCACTGAGAACTTTTTTTTTTTTAATGTCATGACTCCAGAGCTTACCTTTCTGTTGATCTCAGCCTCATCTTCTTTCCATTAATCTGAGTTCCAGTCCTGTATCAACATTGCGCTATAACCACTTCCACTGAAAAATCCCCTGATCACCTCAAGTTTGAGAAATCCAAAAATGAATTCGGACCTTCAACCGAAACATGTTCCCGTAACTCTGGCAGTGGCACCACCATTCCTCACTCTACCGAACTGTCAGGCACTCATTTTTCTTTCATTCCCAACATTCAGTCACCAACTTTATTTGATGCCTTGACCTTTAAAATGCAATTCAGTGTCCACTCACACTTTTTAATTTCCTATCACCACTGCTCTGGTTGAGGGCATTGGGAACTTCTAGATTAAATTAGACCTGTGGCCTTCCAAATGGCCTCTCTGTTCTAGATTCTCCTTATCAAGGCCATCATCTTTGGTCATCATTTCTCTGTATCATTCCAGTGCTCCAAGGCCAGTTTTGCAGTGCTAATACTCAGCTTCTCTTCTTATTTTCAGAATCTTCCATACCCTGAATCCAATCATAGCCCCACTTTCAGTTATACCGGAAAAGTTCTGTGTAACATATTCTAAAATTTCTAATATAGCTCCTCCATAGTCCCTCCATGCCAGAAAGCAACAACAAACTTTCCACTCATACAGAGTAATACAAGAGAAAGCTGCAGGTTAGGAGTTCAGTGAGTTCTTCTAGACTAAAGCCCCAGGAGCATATATTTCATAGCCTCAGAGCTAAAAGCCTTGCAGAGTGAGGCTTCATGACTCTGCAACTATACTCATTTACTTTGGGGTTTTGTTTTGGATGCTGAGACTTTTTGATCTCACCTGTGACACTAATGGCTTTGGAGCTCTCATTACTATGAAGAACTACATTTTTTAGTTTTATGTGCCAGACTCTGTGTTATAGATTATACTCACATTTTTTCACTTAATTCTCAAAACAACCCTATAAAGTTATTGTGTGTTTACTGCAAAGAAACAGACAGCTCTGGTTACTTCTGGATACAAAATAAAATTATAGAAAACTGTCTCTGCCATGACATAACCACATTTTCTGAAGTATAGGAATGTTACACTATTGGTCTAAATCTACTGGTCCAAACTGTTGTGACCAGGGTCACATGATACAATACATGGAAACTTGGGCACTACTTCTAGACTCTTTACTCAGACAGGATTGTAGTGACGGACTCCCTTCCAAGGTAAGATATTGGCACCTTCATATTTTTTAGATGAGAAAACTGAGCTCAGAGAAGTTAAGTGTTTTATTCAGGTTCACACATGGTGGTTCTACCCATGGAACAGCAATATGTTTGACTCCAAATCAAGCATCCCTCTGCGACACCTCCCTCAATTCTATCTTGTTACGTACTTTTTTCCTCTACAGTGCATGTTTTTAAATTTAAAATCAGCCTTCCTCAGTGAGTCAGTTTCATCTGAGGCCTGAATCTCATGGAGTAATTTCTATCATACTCATGGGATTATGCTGTGGACCTGGGCTTGGCCTTTGAGGCAAAGGTATGTGTAAAGAAGTTAACACAGCTGACTGCCAGTACTTTTAAAGCGTTTGTCATATACTTAGTTTCATTATGAAAAGCTCTTGCTGCTGACATTTTTGTATCTGAGAAATTGCTATTTCAGTCTTCCAAGAAACCCTCCGCATTCTGCAAAGACAGTGGTTCTCAAACTTCTCAAAATCACCGAGAGTACTTATTTAAACTTGTTGCTGGGCCCTGTCCCCAGAGTTTCTAATCCAGTAGGTTGGATTAGGGCCTGATAATTTGCATTCCTAACAAATGTCTAAAGAATGATGTTACATCTGTTCCAGAGACCACAATTTGAGAACCACTATACTAAGAGAAGCCTTATTAGGTCGAACACTAGACTATGGTGCATGCTTCCCCTTACTGCTGTGAGGGCTCCTTACTGTTCACCAGGCCTGCTCACTTGGAAGGGCCTGGGGAGGGTTTATAGGAATTCAGAGGAGTGGACTTACTGCTTTCAGATCCTGAACCAGAGAAAACAGAAGTGGTCAGACGAAGTTTGCTCATCTCCCCGTATCTGCACACATATGCTTTGCTTTATATTATGTTAATATCTATAAGTATCTCTGTTCCTGTAACAGGGCAGTTCTTACATATTTGTTCTGGGCCTATACTATCTCCTTTTCTCAAGAACTTTGCTTCTGCAGTTACCTCCTTTCTCTGGCCTTTTAGTTTCTCCCTCTCTACTGGACCAATCCCATCAGCTACAATGGACTAATACTGTCCATCTCAAAAAAAAAAGTGCCTTTGATATTCCCATCCCCCTCCAATTATTACTGCATTTCTCTTCTCTTCAAAACAATATTTCTTTATTTTTAGGTTTTTTAATTTAAATTTTATTTATATTTATTTATATTTATATTTATAGATATTAAAATTATAATTTATTTAAAATTATTACATTTTATTAAAATTTTTTAAATTTATTGAAATTTAAACCTGTTGGTTAATATTAGTGTAATATTAGTTTCAGATGTGCAATATAGTGATTCAGCGCTTCCATATAGCTCCTGGCGCACATCACAAGTGCACTCCTTAAACCCTATCACCTATTTAATCCTTCCCCCCACCCACCTCCATTCTGTTAACCATCAGTTTGTTCTCTATAGTAAAGTGTCTGTTACTTGGTTTGCCTCTGTCTCTTTTTCTCCCCTTGCTTGTTTGTTTTGTTTCTTAAATTCCGCATCTGAGTGAACTCATATGGTATTTGTCTTTCTTGACTTCTTTCACTAAACATTACACTCTCTAGCTCCATCCATGTCATTGCAAATGGCAAGGTTTCATTCTTTTTTGTGGCTGAGTACTATTCTGTTGTATATATATGCCACATCTTCTTTGTTCCTTTCATCAGTCAGTGGACATTTGGGCTCTTTCCGTAGTTTGGCTATTGTTGCTAATCCTGCTGTAAACATTGGGGCGCATGGTTCCCATTGAATTAGTATTCTTGTATTCTTTGGCTTGTAGTACAATTACTGGATTGTAGGGTAGTTCTATTTTACTTTTTTAATATTCTTTTTTTAAAAGATTTTTTTATTTATTTATGTGACAGAGAGATCACAAGTAGGCAGAGAGGAAGGCAGAGAGAGGGGGGAGGCAGGCTCCCTGCTGAGCGGAGAGCCTGATGCAGGGCTTGATCCCAGGACCCTGGGATCATGACCTAAGCCGAAGGCAGAGGCTTAACCCACTGAGCCACCCAGGCGCCCCAGGTAGCTCTACTTTTAACTTTTTGAGGAATCTCCATACTGTTTCCCATAGTGGCTACACCAGTTTGCATTCCTACCAACAGTGTAAGAGGGTTCTCTTTTCTCTGCATTCTCACCGTGTCTTGTTTCTTGGATTTTTTATTTAAGCCATTCTGACAGGTGTGAGATATCTCATTTTAGTTTTGATTTGCATTTCCCTGATAATGAGTAATGTGGAACAGCTTTTCATATGTTTTTTGGCCCTCTGTATGTCTGTTTTAGAAAATGTCTGTGTCTTCTGCCCATTTTTTAACTGGATTATTCAGATGTTGGGTGTTGAGTTTTATAAGTTCTTTATATATTTTGGATACTAATACTTTATCAGATATGTCATTTGCAAATATCTTCTCCCATTCTGTAGGTTGCTTTTTAATTTTGTTGATTGTTTGCTTCACTATGCAGAAGTCAGAGCAATATTTCTTTGAAAAATTTGTCTGTAGTCACCTTTTCCCCTGTGTTCACCTCCACTATGTCTTGAGTCCACTATAATTGAGCTTCCATTGCTCATTTCTGCCACTTTATTGAAGTTGCTCTTGTCAAAATCACCAGTGATTTCAGTATTGTTAAATACAATGGTTACTTCTCTGTTGTTATCTCATTTGACCTCTTAGCAATTTTCAATAAAATTGACTATGCCCTTCTTGACACTTATTCTCTTGGCCCCTATAACCCCATCTTCCTGTTTTTCCTCCTGTATTCCTGGCTGCTTTCTCTCAGTCTGTTTTGCAGGCCCTTCTGCCTTTCTGCAACCCTTTTGAATATTGAGTACTCCATAGCACCCACTGCCCTGTCTACATTCTCTACCTAAGTGATCGCATTCAGTCCCATGGTTTTGTTTTGTTTTTAAGATTTACTTATTTGAGCGGGGGGGAGGGGCAGAGGGAATCTTCAAGCAGACTCCCCACTGAGCACAGAGTCCAGTGAGAGTCCAGTGATCCAGTCCACAACCCATGAGGTCATGACCTGAGCCGAAACCAAGAGTCAGACACCCAACTTACTGAGCCACCCAGGTGCCCCTAAGTGCCATGGTTTTAAATAGCATCTAGATATAGGTAAGTCACAAATTTATATCTCTAGCCCTGACCTTCCTTCTGAGCTCTAGGCTCAGTGCCCACCTACCTACCACTTCTAAGAAACATCTCAAATTTAATAAGACCGTTATTGAACTCTTAATTTTCCTGCCAGAGTCTGATTTTTCCCTTGTTGTCCCCATCTCGGTATCAACACCAAGATGTATCTAATGGCTCAAGAAGAAAATCTGAGTCATACTTGGTTCCATTTTCTACCATCTATAGCCAACCCAAGACCTGCTGATGCCCAAAGTTGGAAGACTAAATGAGATAATGTATATAAAATGTTGAACATAATGCCTGGCCCATTAAAAAATAAATTGTAGCTATTATTTTACTATTGTATTTACTATATAATAATTATATGTGATTTTTAATTTTCCATGCTAGCTAACCTTGGGTTAGAGTTTGTGACACTTTTTTTAAGTTGCTGGAAAATATGCTTTTGGATACTGGTTACACAGTCCCATGAATGCTATTATATGCAAACATCTGCAGAATTTTTTGCTTTGGCTCTTTCTTAGAGATGTGATCGTCTCTGAATGTTTTTGAAACAACTTCATAAGGACTTAATTAGACCAAAAACTTCTTTTTAACTTTCCAGGGAAGATACATGTACTCACTTTCTAGGGATCCCCTTTTTAATATCTAAATGCCTAGGAAACAGGAACTCTTTGATGACTTGAATGAGCACCCTGTTTCTTTACCTCTTGAGCCTCTCTCAACTCACCTGATCCATTTTCCATTCCTATTACTTATTGATCTTTGCCATTCATAATGTCCTTAGAGTCCCTTAGTTGCTAAGTTTAATGGCTTTTTTGGGTTTCTTACTTTACTTGTAAAGGTTAAATGTGAAAAATCTTTGACTTCACTATAAATGAAAAAACACTTTGTAAACTGTAAAGTAGATGTGTGTTACTAATATTGACATTCTACTGCATTAGACATTGCTAATTGGCTTGTGTGTCACAGATTTCTCCTGGTTTTTTCTCTTTTCTCTTTCTCTTTCACTTATTCCTCCTTCTCCTCTGCTCATGACTTAAATGTTTCCTCAATTCTGTTTTGAGCACTCCTCTCATCCTAAATGATCACATCTTCATCTTTATTCCTTGGTAGGTGGGCCATATCACTCCCTACATCAGTTTTAGAAGAACCAGCAAATAGTGTAACACAGATACCATTGGGGAGCTACAGTGTAAAGAAAAAATTCTTTCTTGTTATATTTATACAGGCCTTTAGGATTCTTAAATCCTAAAAGTAGAGAGGGGCATGTGGGTGGCTCAGTCGGTTAAGCATCTGCCTTAGCTCACGTCATGATCCTGGGGTCCTAGGATTGAGCCACACATCTGGCTCCCTGTTCATTGGGGAACCTTCTTCTCCCTCTACTGCTCCCCCTGCTTGTACTCTCTCTCTTTCAAATAAATAAATAAAATCTATGGGAAAAAATGTAGGGATAGTAACTTTTTTATGACTTGAATATTTGTGCATCTTTTTTTTTTTCATTTATTTCTTTTTTTTTTTAATTTTTTTATTTTTTATAAACATATATTTTTATCCCCAGGGGTACAGGTCTGTGAATCACCAGGTTTACACACTTCACAGCACTCACCAAAGCACATACCCTCCCCAATGTCCATAATCCCACCCCCTTCTCCCAACCCCCCTCCCCCCAGCACCATCAGTTTATTTTGTGAGATTAAGAGTCACTTATGGTTTGTCTCCCTCCCAATCCCATCTTGTTTCATTGATTCTTCTTCTACCCACTTAAGCCCCCATATTGCATCACCACTTCCTCATATCAGGGAGATCATATGATAGTTGTCTTTCTCTGCTTGACTTATTTCGCTAAGCATGATACGCTCTAGTTCCATCCATGTTGTCGCAAATGGCAAGATTTCATTTCTTTTGATGGCTGCATAGTATTCCATTGTGTATATATACCACATCTTCTTGATCCATTCATCTGTTGATGGACATCTAGGTTCTTTCCATAGTTTGGCTATTGTGGACATTGCTGCTATAAACATTCGGGTGCACGTGCCCCTTTGGATCACTACGTTTGTATCTTTAGGGTAAATACCCAGTAGTGCAATTGCTGGGTCATAAGGCAGTTCTATTTTAAACATTTTGAGGAACCTCCATGCTGTTTTCCAGAGTGGCTGCATCTTTCTTAATGCACACTGTTCCAAATTTTTTACCTGCTGCACTTACATATTAAGGATTTCCTATCACCTGGTGTTCATAAAGGACTCTGTAATTGGTAGGAGCTCACAGTCCCTGGAGAAGGAAAAAACATCCAATAGACTAAATATCCAAAGGGACTAAAATGACTCCAGAGAGCATCTTTGCCTTAGCTTATATCCTTCCCCTTGTTTGGGATACACCTTTCTTCCATCTCTGTGCCCAAAGAACTCCTATTTATCACTTATTCTCCTTAAAAATTAAATAATACGGAAGGAGGAGTCAAGATGGCGGAGAAGTAGCAAGCTGAGACTGCTTCAGCTAGCCGGAGATCAGCTAGATAGCTTATCTAAAGATTGCAAACACCTGAAAATCCATCGGCAGATCGAAGAGAAGAAGAACAGCAATTCTGGAAACAGAAAAACAACCACTTTCTGAAAGGTAGGACCGGCGGAGAAGTGAATCCAAAGCGACGGGAAGATAGACCCCAGGGGGAGGAGCCGGCTCCTGGCAAGCGGCGGAGCAACCGTGCACAAAATCAGGACTTTTAAAAGTCTGTTCCGCTGAGGGACATCGCTCCAGAGGCTAAACCGGGGCAAAGCCCACGCGGGGTCAGCGTGGCCTCAGGTCCCGCAGGGTCACAGAAGGATCGGGGGGTGTCTGAGTGTCGCAGAGCTTGCGGGTATTGGAATGGGAAAGCCGGCTACAGAGACAGAGCCGACAGTAAGCTCACAGCTCCGTGTTACCTTGAACCGGTCGCAGGCTCGGTGAGCTCGGAGCGTGGCCGGAGGTCAGGTAGACGGGAGTAACTGGGCGCGGTTCTCTGAGCGCGCACTGAGGAGTGCGGCCCTGGGCTCTCGGCTCCTCCAGGCCGGAGACCAGGAGGCCGCCATTTGTATTCCCGTCCTCTGGAACTCTACGGAAAGCGCTCAGGGAACAAAAGCTCCTGAAAGCAAACCCGAGCGGATTACTCACCCCGGCCCCGGGTAAGGGCGGTGTAATTCCGCCTGGGGCAAAGACACTTGAGAATCACTACAACAGGCCCCTCCCCCAGAAGATCAACAAGAAATCCAGCCAAGACCAAGTTCACCTACCAAGGAGTGCGGTTTCAATACCAAGGAGAGCAGCAGAATTCCAGAGGAGGAGAAAGCCAAGCACGGAACTCATGGCTTTTTTCCTGTGATTTTTTTTAGTCTTGCAGTGAATTTAATTTTTTCTTTTTCATTTTTTTTTTTTCTCGCCTTCGGGTAAAATTTTTTTTTAACTGTTACCTTTTTCTTTTTTAACGATTTTATACTAGTTTATCTAATATATATATTTTTTCTTTTTTACATTTTTCTTAGGTGTATTCTTTTTTTAAAAATTCTTTTCTTTTCTTTTTTTTCTTTTCTTTTTGTTTTTTTTTTTTTCTTTCTTCCTTTTTGAACCTCCTTTTATCCCCTTTCTCCCCACTCACGATTTTGGATCTCTTCTAATTTGGTTAAAGCATATTTTCCTGGGGTTGTTGCCACCCTTTTAGTATTTTACTTGCCCCTTCATTTAGTCTTATCTGGACAAAATGACAAGACGTAAAAATTCAACACAAAAAAAAGAACAAGAGGCAGTACTGAAGGCTAGGGACCTAATCAATACAGACATCGGTAATATGTCAGATCTAGAGTTCAGAATGACAATTCTCAAGGTTCTAGCCGGGCTCGAAAAAGGCATGGAAGATATTAGAGAAACCCTCTCAAGAGATATAAAAGCCCTTTCTGGAGAAATAAAAGAACTAAAATCGAACCAAGGTGAAATCAAAAAAGCTATTAATGAGGTGCAATCAAAAATGGAGGCTCTAACTGCTAGGATAAATGAGGCAGAAGAAAGAATTAGTGATATAGAAGACCAAATGACAGAGAATAAAGAAGCTGAGCAAAAGAGGGAAAAACAGCTACTGGACCACGAGGGGAGAATTCGAGAGATAAGTGACACCATAAGACGAAACAACATTAGAATAATTGGGATTCCAGAAGAAGAAGAAAGTGAGAGGGGAGCAGAAGGTATACTGGAGAGAATTATTGGGGAGAATTTCCCCAATATGGCAAAGGGAACGAGCATCAAAATTCAGGAGGTTCAGAGAACGCCCCTCAATATCAATAAGAATAGGCCCACACCCCGTCACCTAATAGTAAAATTTACAACTCTCAATGACAAAGAGAAAATCCTGAGAGCAGCCCGGGAAAAGAAGTCTGTAACATACAATGGTAAAAATATTAGATTGGCAGCTGACTTATCCACAGAGACCTGGCAGGCCAGAAAGAGCTGGCATGATATTTTCAGAGCACTAAACGAGAAAAACATGCAGCCAAGAATACTATATCCAGCTAGGCTATCATTGAAAATAGAAGGAGAGATTAAAAGCTTCCAGGACAAACAACAACTGAAAGAATTTGCAAATACCAAACCAGCTCTACAGGAAATATTGAAAGGGGTCCTCTAAGCAAAGAGAGAGCCTACAAGTGGTAGATCAGAAAGGAACAGAGACCATATACAGTAACAATCACCTTACAGGCAATACAATGGCACTAAATTCATATCTCTCAATAGTTACCCTGAATGTGAATGGGCTAAATGCCCCAATCAAAAGACACAGGGTATCAGAATGGATAAAAAAAAAACAAACCCATCTATATGTTGCCTCCAAGAAACACATTTTAAGCCCGAAGACACCTCCAGATTTAAAGTGAGGGGGTGGAAAAGAATTTACCATGCTAATGGACATCAGAAGAAAGCAGGAGTGGCAATCCTTATATCAGATCAATTAGATTTTAAGCCAAAGACTATAATAAGAGATGAGGAAGGACACTATATCATACTCAAAGGGTCTGTCCAACAAGAAGATTTAACAATTTTAAATATCTATGCCCCCAATGTGGGAGCAGCCAACTATATAAACCAATTAATAACAAAATCAAAGAAAAGACACATCAACAATAATACAATAATAGTAGGGGACTTTAACACTCCCCTCACTGAAATGGACAGGTCATCCAAGCAAAAGATCAGCAAGGAAATAAAGGCCTTAAACGACACACTGGACCAGATGGACATCACAGATATATTCAGAACATTTCATCCCAAAGCAACAGAATACACATTCTTCTCTAGTGCACATGGAACATTCTCCAGAATAGATCACATCCTCGGTCCTAAATCAGGACTCAAACGGTATCAAAAGATTGGGATCATTCCCTGCATATTTTCAGACCACAATGCTCTAAAGCTAGAACTCAACCACAAAAGGAAGTTTGGAAAGAACCCAAAATACATGGAGACTAAACAGTATCCTTCTAAAGAATGAATGGGTCAACCGGGAAATTAAAGAAGAATTGAAAAAAAATCATGGAAACAAATGATAATGAAAAATACAACGGTTCAAAATCTGTGGGACACAACAAAGGCAGTCCTGAGAGGAAAATATATAGCGGTACAAGCCTTTCTCAAGAAACAAGAAAGGGTCTCAGGTACACAACCTAACCCTACACCTAAAGGAGCTGGAGAAAAGAACAAGAAAGAAACCCTAAGCCCAGCAGGAGAAGAGAAATCATAAAGATCAGAGCAGAAATCAATGAAATAGAAACCAAAAAAAACAATAGAACAAATCAACGAAACTAGGAGCTGGTTCTTTGAAAGAATTAATAAAATTGATAAACCCCTGGCCCGACTTATCAAAAAGAAAAGAGAAAGGACCCAAATAAATAAAATCATGAATGAAAAGAGGAGAGATCACAACTAACACCAAAGAAAATACAAACTATTATAAGAACATACTATGAGCAACTCTACGGCAATAAATTTGACAATCTGGAAGAAATGGGATGCATTCCTAGAAACATATAAACTACCACAACTGAGCCAGGAAGAAATAGAAAGCCTGAACAGACCCATAACCAGTAAGGAGATTGAAACGGTCATTAAAAATCTCCAAACAAACAAAAGCCCAGGGCCAGACGGCTTCCCGGGGGGAATTCTACCAAACATTTAAAGAAGAACTAATTCCTATTCTCCTGAAACTGTTCCAAAAAATAGAAATGGAAGGAAAACTTCCAAACTCATTTTATGAGGCCAGCATCACCTTGATCCCAAAACCAGACAAGGATCCCACCAAAAAAGAGAGCTATAGACCGATATCCTTGATGAACACAGATGCGAAAATACTCAACAAAATACTAGCCAATAGGATTCAACAGTACATTAAAAAGATTATTCACCACGACCAAGTGGGATTTATTCCAGGGCTGCAAGGTTGGTTCAACATCCGCAAATCAGTCAATGTGATACAACACATCAATAAAAGAAAGAACAAGAACCATATGATACTCTCAATAGATGCTGAAAAAGCATTTGACAAAGTACAACATCCCTTCCTGATCAAAACTCTTCAAAGTGTAGGGATAGAGGGCACATACCTCAATATCATCAAAGCCATCTATGAAAAACCCACCGCAAATATCATTCTCAATGGAGAAAAAACTGAAAGCTTTTCCGCTAAGGTCAGGAACACGGCAGGGATGTCCATTATCACCACTGCTATTCAACATCGTACTAGAGGTCCTAGCCTCAGCAATCAGACAACAAAAGGAAATTAAAGGCATCCAAATCGGCAAAGAAGAAGTCAAATTATCACTCTTCGCAGATGATATGATACTATATGTGGAAAACCCAAAAGACTCCACTCCAAAACTGCTAGAACTTATACAGGAATTCAGTAAAGTGTCAGGATATAAAATCAATGCACAGAAATCAGTTGCATTTCTCTACACCAACAGCAAGACAGAAGAAAGAGATATTAAGGAGTCAATCCCATTTACAATTGCATCCAAAACCATAAGATACCTAGGAATAAACCTAACCAAAGAGACACAGAATCTATACTCAGAAAACTATAAAGTACTCATGAAAGAAATTGAGGAAGACACAAAGAAATGGAAAAATGTTCCATGCTCCTGGATTGGAAGAATAAATATTGTGAAAATGTCTATGCTACCTAAAGCAATCTACACATTTAATGCAATTCCTATCAAAGTACCATCCATCTTTTTCAAAGAAATGGAACAAATAATGCTAAAATTTATATGGAACCAGAAAAGACCTCGAATAGCCAAAGGGATATTGAAAAAGAAAGCCAACGTTGGTGGCATCACAATTCCGGACTTCAGGCTCTATTACAAAGCTGTCATCATCAAGACAGCATGGTACTGGCACAAAAACAGACACATAGATCAATGGAACAGAATAGAGAGCCCAGAAATAGAACCTCAAATCTATGGTCAACTAATCTTCGACAAAGCAGGAAAGAATGTCCAATGGAAAAAAGACAGCCTCTTCAATAAATGGTGCTGGGAAAATTGGACAGCCACATGCAGAAAAATGAAATTGGACCATTCCCTTACACCACACACAAAAATAGACTCAAAATGGATGAAGGACCTCAATGTACCAAAGGAATCCATCAAAATCCTTGAGGAGAACACGGGCAGCAACCTCTTCGACCTCTGCCGCAGCAACATCTTCCTAGGAACAACGCAAAAGGCAAGGGAAGCAAGGGAAAAAATGAACTACTGGGATTTCATCAAGATCAAAAGCTTTTGCACAGCAAAGGAAACAGTTAACAAAATCAAAAGACAACTGACAGAATGGGAGAAGATATTTGCAAACGACATATCAGATAAAGGACTAGTGTCCAGAATCTATAAAGAACTTAGCAAACTCAACACCCAAAGAACAAATAATCCAATCAAGAAATGGGCAGAGGACATGAACAGACATTTCTGCAAAGAAGACATCCAGATGGCGAACAGACACATGAAAAAGTGCTCCATATCACTCGGCATCAGGGAAATACAAATCAAAACCACAATGAGATATCACCTCACACCAGTCAGAATGGCTAAAATCAACAAGTCAGGAAATGACAGATGCTGGCGAGGATGCGGAGAAAGGGGAACCCTCCTACACTGTTGGTGGGAATGCAAGCTGGTGCAGCCACTCTGGAAAAACAGCATGGAGGTTCCTCAAAATGTTGAAAATAGAACTGCCCTATGACCCAGCAATTGCACTATTGGGTATTTACCCTAAAGATACAAATGTAGTGATCCAAAGGGGCACATGCACCCGAATGTTTATAGCAGCAATGTCCACAATAGCCAAACTATGGAAAGAACCTAGATGTCCATCAACAGATGAATGGATCAAGAAGATGTGGTATATATACACAATGGAATACTATGCAGCCATCAAAAGAAATGAAATCTTGCCATTTGCAACAACATGGATGGAACTAGAGCGTATCATGCTTAGCGAAATAAGTCAAGCAGAGAAAGACAACTATCATATGATCTCCCTGATATGAGGAAGTGGTGATACAACATGGAGGCTTAAGTGGGTAGAAGAAGAATAAATGAAACAAGATGGGATTGGGAGGGAGACAAACCATAAGTGACTCTTAATCTCACAAAACAAACTGAGGGTTGCCGGGGGGAGGGGGTTTGGGAGAAGGAGGTGGGATTATGGACATTGGGGAGGGTATGTGATTTGGTGAGTGCTGTGAAGTGTGTAAACCTGGTGATTCACAGACCTGTACCCCTGGGGATAAAAATATATGTTTATAAAAAATAAAAAATTTAAAAAAATTAAATAATACATGTATACAGATTAAAATGTCAAATACTGCTACAAACTTTAAAATAAAAAACAGTATTCCCTTGCCCCATTCCTTCACATTGCCAATTACCACTTCATACAGTTTTAAATGCAATTTTAAATCCTTTAGGTGTTTTTTCTAATATGCCTTCATATTTCAGAATGACTATTCTTTCTTGATTTTTACATTCTAGATATTATCTTTTATCTTCCTACAGTAAAATCTCTCTAAGGATCAAACCCTTAGTATTCTTTCCCAGATAGGGCTTCTTTTTCTTTTCAATATGTATAGGCTGAGAATGTTGCAAATATTTAAGTTCTGCTTCATTTTAAACAATCCCATCTTTAAATTATTTCTCTCTTCTCACATTTAAGTAGCCAAGAAGAACCAAGCTACTCTTTCAATACTTCACTTTCATATTTCCTCAGCTAATTTAATCACTCAAAAGTTCTACCTTCCACAAAATGCTAGGGCATAAACACAATTTAGCGAAGTGCTTTGCCCCTATATAACAAGGGGCACCTTTCCTACAGTTTCCACTAACATGTTCCACATTTCCATCTGAGACCTCATCAGAATGGTCTTTACCTTCCATATTCCTACCAAAACTCTGTTCAGGATTACTAAGGAGATTAAAACTTTACAAGTCTCCTCTTCTTTCTGAGCCCTCACCAAAATCATCTTTAAAGATCTGTTCACAGCAGCATAGGCTTTTTTAGCATGCAACTCAAAATTCTTCCAGCCTTTAGCCAGTTCCAAAACTGCTCTCACACTTCCACATATTTGTTATAGTAGCACCCCACTTCTTGTACTAGTTTCTGTCTTGGTCTGTTTGGGGTGCTACAACAGAATACCCACCAGGTGACTTAAAAGCAAAAGAAATTTCTCAGGGTTCTAGAGGCTGAAAAGTCCAAGACAAGTGACCGGTAGATTTGGTATCAAGCGAGGACCCACTTCCAGGTTTATGGGGAGCCATCTTTTCACTATATCTTCCCACAGCAGAAAGAACAAGGGTTCTCATGAGAGATCTTATTCTCGTTGAGTCTATAACTCCCAATTCATACACACACACATACATACATACATACATACCATGAACCTTTCCCTCATTCTCTCAAATAATGATATTATGAGGTTAGATCAAAATTAAATGTTTACATTATTATCACTAAATAAATATTTGTAGCACAGTCATGTAGTATACTAATTCTGCATTTACTTTCTTATACAACTTTTCTTCCCCTTCAGGAATTAATACTTTCATTTGTTTTCTGTTTGATTTTTAGGGAGGTTGCAGATTTTTCTGTTGTGATCATTAATTTACACCCAAATTGTCTAGCAGTAATTTAAAATCTTCATATAATATATTTGGTCACAACAAATAATCTGTCAATTTTATTATCTTGTTAGAGACATTTCTTCTGGAACCATCTATTTTTCTATCCCTGTTTTAGATTGTTTCCTTTCTTTTTTTTTTTAATTTTTTATTTTTTATAAACATATATTTTTATCCCCAGGGGTACAGGTATGTGAATCGCCAGGTTTACAGACTTCACAGCACTCACCAAAGCACATACCCTCCCCAATGTCCATAACCTCACCCCCCTTCTCCCCACCCCCCTCAGTTTGTTTTGTGAGATTAAGAGTCACTTATGGTTTGTCTCCCTCCCAATCCCATCTTGTTTCATTTATTCTTCTCCTACCCACGTAAGCCCCCATGTTGCATCACCACTTCCTCATATCAGGGAGATCATATGATAGTTGTCTTTCTAGATTGTTTCCTTTCTAAACCTGTTGCAGAGTAGTAAACCTGCTGCCCTTCACTATCATTCTAGGACTTCTCTTTTTCTTTCTCCAGTGTGTATTCCCTGTTTTCTGAATGCAACACCTTCCTCTCTGTGAATTTACTTTCTTGCCTTGGTGGAGTACACTTTCCAGTAGCTTCCTCAGATAGGAATTTTCCATAGTTGATAAACTTTGTATTGCTGAATGTCTGGATTTTACCCTCATTTTGATTGATACTTTGATTGGTGTATATTCTAGGTTGGAAATCATGTCCTTTTCCCTTAGAACTTTGAAGACATTTCTCCAATGTCCTGCAGCTTCCACTTGCCATTGTGAAGTACCAGGTCATTCTGGCTCAGAAGAATGTCTTATCTTTTCTTGGCGGAACCATATGTTTTATCTTTGTCATCATTAATCTGAAGTTTCACACTGATATCACTTACTGTTCTAAATTTTTTTCCAATCTAAGCTGCTTGAAGGAATTAAGATGGAAGAGTGGTAGGGGGACCTTTTTGAACAACTGGGAAATTTATCAGAGGATTAAGAAGACAGTCTGGGGCGCCTGGGTGGCTCAGTGGGTTAAGCCGCTGCCTTCGGCTCAGGTCATGATCTCGGGGTCCTGGGATCGAGTCCCGCATCAGGCTCTCTGCTCGGCAGGGAGACTGCTTCTCTCTGTCTCTGCCTGCCTCTCCATCTACTTGTGATTTCTCTCTGTCAAATAAATAAATAAAATCTTTAAAAAAAAAAAAAAAAGACAGTCTGCACAATTGCAAGGTTTGGAAACTTGAATTGAGGGAGAGAAAAGCCACAGTGCTGTGGTGGGGAGGGAGACTTTTCAGGGAGAGAGGCTGTGAGCGGGAAAGAGACCAATGAGTTGGGTTACTGCAAGACAACAAGATGCCGTGGTGTGGGGATCTCCGGGGTTTCACTGGGAGATAATGTTCCCCTTCCTGAAGTACATTTGGAAAAGGGTATATTGCCTCTCTAAAGACAAAAGACCTGCCGGGCACGTTGGAACAGCCATTCAACAGCAGGGGACAGAGATGGGTGCGGAGGGCAGGTGACCTGGTTGTAGCTTTTGGCGGTGCTTCACAGTAGACTCCAGGCACCTGCACAGCTGTGGGACTGCTTTTCTGGGAGAGAACAGTGTTGGCCACAGCTCTGTGAGGCTCTCCTCTGAGGGAGGGGAGTGCTCTGCACTTTGCCGAGTCCTTTAAGGTCTGAAGTTTTGAATGCCAGCCTCCAGTGAGAAATGAAACACAAGAGAACTCTAGTGCTGGGAGTTCCTTTTCTTTTCTTTCTTTCTTTCTTTTTTAATTTATTTTTTAAATTTCTTTTCAGTGTTCTAGAATTCATTGTTTATGCACCATACCCAGTGCTCCATGCAATACATGCCCTCCATAATACCCACCACCAGACTCATCCAACCTCCCACTCCCTGCCCCTCCAAAACCCTCAGATTGTTTTTCAGAGTCCATAGTCTCTCATGGTTCGTCTCCCCCTCCAATTTCCCCCAACCCCCTTCTCCTTTCCATCTCCCCACGTCCTCTGTATTATTTCTTATGCTCCACAAATAAATGAAACCATTTGATGATTGACTCTCTCTGCTTGACTTATTTCACTCAGCATAATCTCTTCCAGACCTATCCATGTTGATACAAAAGTTGTATATTCATCCTTTCTGACGGAGGCATAAAGAAAAACAAAACTGGGGGCATCACGTTGCCAGATTTCAAGCTTTACTACAAAGCTGTGATCACTAAGCATGGTACTGGCATAAAAACAGACACATAGGGGCACCTGGGTGGCTCAGTGAGTTAAAGCCTTCAGCTCAGGTCATGATCCCAGGGTCCTGGGATTGAGTCCCGTATCCCACTCTTTGCTCAGCAGGGAGCCTGCTTCCCCCCTCCCCGCCTGCCTCTCTGCCTACTTGTGATCTCTGTCTGTCAAATAAATAAATAAAATCTTTAAAAAAAAAAAAAAAAAGACATAGACCAGACAAAGCAGGTGCTGGGAGTTCTAATAGCCCCAGGCACAAACAAGTTGAGGGGAGGGATCTGACAAAAGCCTGGAATACAGGAGAGGAGATTGTTAGCTTTTCTTTGAGGGCCTCCTCAACTGTGGTGGCCTCAAGTTCACTCCCTGGGGAATAAGAGGGCAGGGTGACACCATCTCCCATCCTCACTGCCAGCCCTCTCTCACGAGCTCCATTAGACTTCAGAGAGAAACACAGGGCCCCCAGGGGAAGCTGGAGTTTCTGACACCAAACTCCTCCACCCTCTGCCTGGCAGGGGCATCTTTACTAGGACAGGTCTGACTGTGAGCCAGCACAGTGGGCCTCTCCCCCAGGGGACCAACACAGGTATACCAAGTCTATTGAACATAGAGTGCTCCAGAGTGTCAGCTTCAGTTCTGATAGAAATAGGACAAGGCCATTTATTCATTTATTTATCATTTGTTGGTTGGTTGGTTTCTTTTTCTCATTTTTTGGATCAGGCTTCTTTTTCTTTTCTCTTTCTTCTTCTTCTTCTTCTTCTTCTTTTCCTTTTCATTTCTTTTTCTTTTTTTTTTTTTAGAGAGGGGGAGGGAGGAAGTATAGAGGGGGAAGTAGAGAGAGAATCCTAAGCAGGTCCCATGCACAGCCCAACACTGAGGCTTGATCTCATGACCCTGAGAGCATAACTTGAACTGAAATCAAGAACCCAATATTCAACCGACTGAGCCATTCAGGTACCCCTCCTTCTTTCTTTCTTTATCTTTGGAATCAGGGTTATAGTTTTTTGTTTGTCTCTTTGTTTGCTTTTTTGTTCCTTTTCCTTTTCTCTTTTCTTGGATCAGGCTTTTTTTCTTTCTTTCTTTTTTCAGGCTTTTCTTAAGAAACAAATCAAAGCATATCTAATTAAAGGTCCAGACACTCTCCACTGCAAGCAGGGAAGAACTCTGTAGAGGACTGATCTATGCAAAAGAGAACAAAACACAACAGCAGAGTGCATATAGCATACACCAGAAACACTTCCTGAAGTGTCAGGCCCCGGACAATGTGTGACCCCTTAATACTTTTACTCTTAATAAAGTATTACTCTCAGGAGCAAGAAACTTAACATGCTTTCATAATATACAAAAGACAGACACCTAGACATAATGACAAGCGGGAAGAATTCTCCCCAAAAGAAAGATCAAGAAGAAATCACAGCCAGGGATTTGCTCAAAACAGATATAAGCAATGTACCTGAATAAGAATTTAGAAAAACAGTCATGGGAATACTAGCTGGGCTTGAGAGAACCATAGAAAACACCAGAGAAACCCTTGCTTCAGAGATAAAAGACTTAAAAACTAATCAGGCCAAAATAAAAATTGGTATAACTGAGATGCAAAACCAACAAGATATAAAAGACAAAATTATGAAAAATAATGAAGCTGAAAAGAGGAGGGAAAGGAAACTATTAGAGCACAAATATAAATGTAGGGAATTCAGTGATTCCACAAAGCACAGTAATATCCATACCATAGGAGTCCCAGAAGACAAAGAGCCGGAAAGGGAGCAGAAGGTTTATTTGAACAAGTTAGAGCTGAGAACACCCCTAATCTGGAAAGGAAACAGGCATTCAAGTCAAGAGGCACAGAGAACTTCCCTGAAAATCAACACAAATAGGTCAACACCAAGCCATATCAGAGTGAAACTTGCAAAATGCAAAGATACAGAGAGAATTCTGAAAGCAGCTAGGGACAAAAGGTCCTTAACTTACAAGGTAGATGCATAAGGCTGGCAGCAGACCTGCCTGCATAAACTTGGCAGGCAGGAAGAGAATGGCATGATATATTCAACATGCAAGGTGGGAAAAATATGCAGCCAAGAATACTTTATCCAGGAAGGCTGTCATTGAGTTTAGGAGAGAAAGAGTTTCCAAGTCAAGGAAAAACTAAAGGAGCTTATGAACACTAAATCAGTTCTGCAAGAAATATTAAAGTGGGTTCCCTTTGAGCAGGAAAGAGAGACCAAAAGCAAAAAAGACTAAAAAGCACCAATCTACAGGAACAGTGCCCTTACAGGAAATATAATGGCACCAAATTCAGAATTTGGTGAATAATTACTATAATAATTACTGTCAATGTAATGGACTATATGCTCTAAACAAAAAAAAAATAGTATCAGAATGGATTAAAAAAATTTTTAATTAAAAAAGAAGACCCATCGATTTGCTGCTTATAAGAGACTCATTTTATTCTATTATTTATTTATTTATTATGTTCAGTTAGCAAGAGTCTCATTTTAGACCCAAAGACACCTCTAAGTTGAAAGTGAATTGGTGGAGAACAATCTATCATGCTAATGGATGTGAAAAGAAATCTGGAGTAGCCATCCTTATATCAGACAAATAAGATGTTATAACAAAGAGATAGAGAGGGGCACTATAATAATAAAGGGTCTGACATCCAACAAGAAGATGGAACAATTTTAAATATTTATGCCCCCAATTTGGAAGCATATGTATAAATCAATTAATAACAAACTTAAACTCATTGATAATAATACAATAATTGGGATTCCTGGGTGGTTCAGTCAGTTCAGTATCTGCCTTCAGCTCAGGTCATGATCCCAGGGTCTTGGGATCGAGTCCTGCATCAGACTCCTTGCTTGGGAGGGAGTCTACTCCCTCTGCCTGCTGCTGCCCCTGCTTGTGCTCTCTCTCTCTCTTTCAGACAAATAAATAAAACCTTTTTTTAAAAAAAATTTTTTTTAAAGATAATGATACAATAATAGTGGGAACTTTAATACCCCACTCACAGCAGAATGCACATTCTTTTCAAGTGCACATGGAACATTCTCCAGAATAAATCACATACTGGGTCACAAATCAGGCCTGAACTGGTACAAAAAGACTGAAATCACACCATGCATATTTTCAGACCACAACAATGTGAAACTTGAAGTCAATCACAAGAAAAAATTTGGGAGGACCACAGAATACATGGAGATTAAAGAATACCCCACTAAAGAATGAATGGATTAACCAGGAAATTAAAGAAATTTAAAAATACATGGAAGCAAATGAAAATAAAAATATGACAGTCCAAAACAGTTAGGATGCAGCAAAGGCTGTCCTAAGAGGGAAATATATAGCAATAGAGGCCTTCCTCAAAAAGCAAGAAAAGTCTCAAATACACAACTTAACCTTAAACCTACTACAGGAACTGGAAAAAGAACAACAAATAAAGCCTAAAACCAGCAGAAGAAGGGAAATAAGAGAGAAGAATTAAACAATATAGAAAATTAAAAAACAACAACAACAACAGATCAACAAGAGCTGGTTCTTTGAAAGAATTAACAAGATTAATAAACCCCTAACCAGACTTATCAAAAGGAAAAGCAAAAGGACCCACATAATCATGAATGAAAGAGATTACAGCCAACACTGCAGAAATACCAACAACTGTAAGAGAATATTATGAACAATTACATGCCAACAAATTAGGCAATCTGGAAGAAATGGATAAATTCCTAGAAACATAAACTACAAAACTGAAACAGGAAGAAAGAAAAAATATGAACAGACCCATAACCAGCAAAGAAATTGAATCAGTAATCAAAAACCTCCCAACAAACAAACAGTCCAGGACTGGCTGGCTTCCCAGGAGAGTTTTACCAAACATTTAAAGAAGTCATATTTATTCTTCTGAAACTATTCCCAAAAATAGAGGAAGGAAAACTTCCAAATGCATTCTATGAGGCCAGGATTACCTTAATTCCAAAACCAGACAAAGACCCTAGTAAAAGGGAGAATTATCAACCAATATCCTTGATGAACATGGATGCAAAAATTCTCAACAAGATACTAGCTAGTCGAATCCAAAATTACATTAAAAGGATTATTCACCAAGATCAAGTGGGATTTATTCCGGGGCTATGGGGTGGTTCAACACCTGCAAATCAAGCAATGTGATATACCACATTGATCAAAGAAAGGATAAGAACCATATGGTCCTCTTAAGAGATGCAGAAAAAGCATTTGACAAAATATAGCATCCTTTCTTGATTAAAAAAAAAAAAATCCTCAAGAAAGTAGGGATAGAGGGAACGTACCTCAACATCATAGAGGCCATATATGAAGAGCCACAGCTAATACCATCCGCAATAGGGAAAAACTGAGAACTTTTCCCCTAAGGTCAGAAACACAACAGGGATGTCCACTCTCACCACTGTTGTTCAACATAGTACTGGAAGTCCTAGCCTCAGCAATAAAACAACAAAAAGCAATAAAAGGCATTGAGATCAGCAAGGAAGAAGTCAGACTTTGGTTATTTGGAGACAACATGAAGCTCTATGTAGAAAACCCAAAAGACTCCACCAAAAAATTGCTAGAACTGATACAGGAATTCAGCAGAG
Organism: Mustela putorius furo; assembly: GCF_011764305.1. Classification (NCBI taxonomy): domain Eukaryota; kingdom Metazoa; phylum Chordata; class Mammalia; order Carnivora; family Mustelidae; genus Mustela; species Mustela putorius. Next base: position 34,966,607 of record NW_025422005.1, on the reverse strand, counting down.
TTGCAGAATATAAAATCAATGTTCAGAAATCTGTTGTGTTTCTGTACATGCATAATAAAGCAGCAGAAGGAGAAATCAGGGAATCAATCCCATTATAGTTGCACCAAAACCCATAAGATACCTAGGAATAAACTTTACCAAAGGGGCAAAAGATCTGTACTCTGAAAACTATAGAACACTTATGAAAGCAGTTCAAGAACATGGAATAACAAGGATGTCTGGGTGGCTCAATCATTTAAAAGTCTCCTTTCAGCTCAGGTCATGATTCCAGGGTCCTGGGAGTGAGTCCCTCATTGGACTCCTTGCTCAGCGGGGAAACTGCTTCTCCCTCTCTGCCTTCCAGTTCCCTTTCTTGTGTGCTCTCTCTCTAACAAATAAATAAATAAAATATTTTTTTAAAAATGGTAAAACATTCCATGCTCATGGATTGGAAGAACAAACATTGTTAAAATGTCTATACTACCCAAAGCAATCTACACATTCAGTGCAATCCCTATGAAAATACTGCCCACATTTTTCACAGAGCTGATACAAACAATTCTAAAATTTGTATGGAACCAGAAAAGACCCCAAATAGCCAAAACAGTGTTGAAAAGAAAACCAAAGCTGGAGGTATCACAATTCTAGACTTCAAGCTGTATTACAAAGCTGTAATCATCAAGACAGTATGGTAATGGAACAAAAACAGAAACATAAATCAGAGGAACAGAATAGAGAACCCAGAAATGGACGCTCAACTCCGTGGTCAACTTATATTTGACAAAGCAAGAAAGAATATCCAATGGGAAAAAAGTCTCTTCAACAAATTGTGTCGAGAAAACTGAACAGCAATATGCAGAATAATGAAACTGACCACATTCTTACTCCGTGTGCAAAAGTGAGTTCAGAATGGATGAAAGACCTAAATGTGAGACAGGAAAACATCGAATTCCTAGAGGAGAACACAGGCAACAGTCTCTTTGACCTCAGCCACAGCAACTTCTTACTAGACTCGTCTCCAGAGGCAAGGGAAACAAAAGCAAAAATGAACTACTGGGACTTCAAGATGAAAAGCTTCTGCACAGCAAAGCAAGCAGTCAACAAAACTAAAAGGCAATTCATGGAATGGGAGAAGATATTTGCAAATGGCATATCTGTCATGGATACTAGGTAAAGGGCTAGTATCCAAAATCTATAAAAAACTTAACAAACTCAAAACCCAAAAAATAAGTAACCCAGTTAAGAAATTGGCAGAAGACATGAGCAGACATTTCTCCAAAGAAGACATACAAATGGCTAAGAGACACATGAAAAAATGCTCAACATCACTCATCACCAGGGAAATACAAATCAAAACTTCAATGAGATACCACTTCACACCTGTCAGAAAGGCTAAAATTAACAACACAGGAAACAACAGATATTGGTGAGGATGCAGAGAAGGGGGACTGTTGGTAGGAATGCAAGCTGGTGTAGACACTCTGGAAAATGTATGGAGGTTCCTCAAAAAGTTAAAAATAGAATATGCTATGATCCAGCAATTGACACTACTAGGTATTTATCCAAAGGATAAAAAAATACTGATTCAAAGGGGCACATATACCTCAGTGTTTATAGCAGCATTATCTGGAAGGAACCCAAATATCCATTGACTGATAAATGGAAAAAGAAGATATGGTGTGTATACACACACACACACACACACACACAGGAATATTATTACTCAGCCACCAAAAAGAATGAAATCTTGCCATTGACAATGGCATGGGTGGAGCTAGAGTGTGTTATGCTAAATGAAATAAGTCTCTCAGGGGGTGCCTGGGTGGCTCAGTTGGTTAAGCGTCTACCTTTGACTCAGGTCATGATCCCAGGGTCCTCAGCAGGGACCATGCTTCTCCCTCTCTCTCTCCCTCTGTGCTCTCTCTCTCTCTCTCTGTCAAAGAAATGAATAAAAGTCTTAAAATTTAAAAAAAAAAAAGTCTGAGAAAGACAAATGCCATATGATTTGACTCATATGTGGAATTTAAGAAAACAGATGAACACAGGGGAGGAGGAAAAATAAAATAAGACGAAAACAGAGGGGGGCAATCCATAAGAAATTCTTAACTATAGAAAACAAACTGAGGATTGCTGGAGGGGGGGATGGATGGGTGATGGGCTAAATGGGTGATGGGCAATAAGGAGGGCATGTGTAGTGATGAGCACTGGGTATTACATGTATGTGATGAATACAAAAATTTCTACTCCTAAAACCAAAAAATAATACTAATAATAATCTACTTGGACATCTGGCTGGCTCAGTCAGTAGAGCATGTGACTCTTGGTCTCAGGGTTGCATGTTTGAACCTCACATTAGGTGTATAGATTACTAAAAATAAGTAAATAAATAAATTTTTAAAAATCTAATTTGCTTAACACTCAGTAGGCCTTCTCAAATGGGAAACTTATATCTTTTAATTTGAGACATTTTCTTGAACTTCTTTTTCTTTTTCATTTCCTCACCTTTATTTTCTCTTTTTGTCTGTAACTACTTCTGTTATTTGGATATTAGTTTCTAGGTTACTATGCTGCAGGCTTAGAGGAGGGTCTGTAACAGGAATAAGAAAATAGAGGGTTCCAGAGGGATGTCTCTAACAACATAGTAAAATTGTTAGATTATTTTATGTGACTGAACATACTAAATGGAGATTGAGTCTCTAATTTTACTATTTTTTCTCTCATTGTTTTGTTGTTTTTGTTTTTTGTCTTTTATCTTCCAGGTTTCTCAGTTTTATCTTTTAACCATCTTATTAATCTTTTAATAAAGATTTTATTTATTTAAGAGAGAATGAGATGGGGCATCTGAGTTGCTCATTTGGTTAGGCCACTGCCTTCAGCTCAGGTCATGACCCAGGAGTCTCAGGATCGAGTACTGCATCAGGCTCCCAGCTCCAAAGGGAATCTGCTTCTCCCTCTGAACTTTTCCCCTCTCATGCTCTCTCTCTCTCTCTCTCTCTCTCTCTCTCAAATAAATAAATAAAATCTTTAAAAATATATAGAGAGAGAGAATGAGGTGGATAGAGCAGGAGCAGGAAGGACAGAAGGAGAGGGAGAAGCAGATTCCTTATTGATCAGGGACCCCGACGTGGGGCTAAATCCCAGAACCCCAGGATCACAACCTGAACCAAAGCAGACACTTAACCCACTGAGCCATCCAGGCGCCCCATCCACCATTTTGTTAATTTTCAATAAATTTTCTTGTCATCATGTTTTTAATTTCCAAGAGCCCATTTTTGTTGTTGTTGCATCCTGCTCTTCATAGATGCAGGATTTTCTCACTTTGAGAATATCAATTGGAAATGTTTTTCTCTTTAAGTTTTTTTTGTGACCTGTGCCTTTTTGGTATTCCCTTAAGGTTTTCCTTCTGTTTGCTTTGTTCTTTGCCCTTTATGTAAGATGCTTTTCTTATATATCTAATGTTTCTTAGCTACCCAATCCTATTTAAGAATAATACTTAAGAGCTAGATGGAAGCTCTGTGTGTATGTGTGGAAAGCCCAAACTACAGTATGTGCTATATGTTTTTCCCCCCAGCGTGATTTCCAGAGATGAATCCTCCAGTCTCTTGTCTCTGAGTTATAAACTTGTCACAGTCTTCTTAGAATCAAATGGAGAAAGAGGGTTGGGTTGGGAGGTATCCATTTGTTCAATATATATATCTTCCCTAATCCCTCAGTTTTTAGGAAGGACACCCCACTCTTGACTGTGCATACATAATATTTCCAATCCAGAGCCTGTCTGAATCAACCTTCCCAGTGAGTAAAACTCTGGTCTTCATCCAGGCAAGGAAAGGAGCAGGCACTCTGATACTCTGAACAGAGAAGGAATTCTGCAAACCTGAGCACTTTGACAAATTTCTAACCAATTTTACTAAATTCATCTCCACTTTCAGCAGGGTTCTGCAGCCTGAATCAGTTGTGCTTCTGGGTTTTCCTAACTGCTGGTGGAGGTTTCAACTTTGTTTTTCTAAGTCAGCTACAAATTCTAAAATTCTGTGGCTGTTCTGTTTTATCTCTGCCATTCCCTGTAACTGTGTGAGTTTATGCCTATTTTTATCCCTTTATTTTCATTTTAGTGAGGTTTCAGAAGGAAGTAGTGGTTAGGTATCTTTTTTTTTTTAATAAATAATTGTGTTCCTTTTATTTTCATTTTACAAACATTCATTGAGTACCAAGTTGTGCCAGACACTGGGAACACAAAAATAAGTACAATGTCCCTGTCCTCAAAGAGTGAACACTCTAGAGAAGGATATAAACATGTAAACACATTTTTAAAAACCCCTTATGCTAGTTAAGTGCTAGTAATATGTGTACATGTCTTTTTTTAATAATTTTTTATATTTTATAAACATATAATGTATTATTAGCCCCAGGGGTACAGGTATGTGAATCGCCAGGTTTACACACTTCACAGCACTCACCATAGCACATACCCTCCCCAATGTCCATAACCCCACCACCCTCTCCCTCTCCCACTCCCCCCAACCCCCCTCAGTTTCTTTTGTGACATTAAGAGTCTCTTTTGGTTTGTCTCCCTCCTGATCCCATCTTGTTTCATTTATTCTTTTACTACCTCCCTAACCTGCACCCCCCCCCCGTTGCATCTCCACTTCCTCATATCAGGGAGATCATATGATAGTTGTCTTTCTCTGATTGACTTATTTCGCTAAACATAATACCCTCTAGTTCCATCCACGTCATCGCAAATGGCAAGATTTCATTTCTTTTGATGCTGCATAGTATTCCATTGTGTATGTGTGTGTGTATAGATAGATAGATATAGATATAGATATAGATATAGATATAGATATACCATATCTTCTTTATCCATTCATCTGTTGATGGACATCTAGGTTCTTTCCGTAGTTTGGCTATTGTGGCCATTGCTGCTATAAGTCGTTAGGTATCTTTAACCAGAATTAATTCATGTTTATTCTTCAGGCTCATATGTCATATCCTTTCTATAGCTTCTTCTGACCCCATATGCAGAATTCATTGCTCCAACATATATTGTCATAGGATTTTATGTATGTCTGTGATAGCATTTGCCATGCTTTAATTATTATTTGGGTGACTCCTAACTATAATTCTCTTGAGAGTCATCATAATATAATATATTTTATTATATAGTATAGTTTATATTTCATGGTAGATTTTTAAAACTGAGTCAATAGAAATGAATCTTCACCATTTTCAAGTAGTATCTGATATTTCAAGTAGTATCTGATACTGAGGCTAAAAATATCCTTTAAAACATTCCTATTTGAGCTTAACAGGCTTGAAATAGTTTTTGAAAGTACCTCTGTCCAAAGATGTAGCTTCTTCCCAAAGGATTTTAAACTTAAGATATTCTGCAGCCAGGCTTTTTGCAGATTTGAGATTGAGAATACATCTGGCGCAGTCACATAGCCAACCTTGAAAAGAGGCAGCTTTGCTTTAAAAGAAAGGTGAGATGGTAAGAGAAACAGTAGCTATTGGTTACATGGAATATGTGATATTCAGCTATAGTGACAGAGAAGATGGAAGAATGTGATAGTTTTAAGGCATCATGGTTGATCAGCAATATCAAAATCCAAGTTGAAATAAGTTTTCTTGGAAAAAGGAAATACTAAAATTCTGCTATGTGCCAAGTAATATGCTAGGCCTTTTACAAATGTTATTTCATTTAATTGTCACACTAATGCTACAGAGTAGTTTTTCTATGCTGTCAGTTTTACAGTTGAGGGATTTGAAGTTCAAAAAATCCAAGGTCAACTAATCAAAAATTGATGTTTTCTGAGCACCTCCTTTATGACCTTTGTCCTTCTGCTAAGTGTCCTTCGTATATGCTGCTATTATACCCTGAACATGCCTTCTTTTTTTTAAGATTTTATTTATTTATTTGATGGAGAGAGAGTAAGCAAGAAAGAGAGCACAAGCAGGGTAGGAGAGGCAGAGGGAGAAGCAGACTCCCCTGCTGAGCAAGGAGCCCAAAGCGGGACTCAATCCTGGGACTCCAGGATCATGACCTGAGCCAAAGGCAGACACTTAACCCACTGAGCCACCCAGGCACTCCACCATGAATATATCTTTATCTTTTGTTTTTTTAAGATTTTATTTACTTGACAGAGAAAGATCACAAGTAGGCAGAGAGGCAGGCAGAGAGAGACAGGGAAGCAGGCTCCCTGCTGAGCAGAGAGCCCGATGCGGGGCTCAATCCCAGGACTCTGAGATCATTACCTGAGCTGAAGGCAGAGGCTTTAACCCACTGAGCCACCCAGGCACCCCAACATATCTTTATCTTAACACTCATTTTATTCAATTGACTTTATATTTATTAATCTATCTCCCTCATTGGGCAGCTTCTCAGGGGTTGGAACAGTGTCTTATTCTCCAGTAGGAGAATAGGCCTTTAACATAGAAAGCTCTTAATAAATAGTATGTTGGACTACAAATCTGAGATCAGAATTCAAGTCCAAATCTGTCTTATTCATTATTACAGGCACACATCCAGATATCCAGATAATCACTGCTTTAAGAAAGCTTTAGGGAGGAAAAATAAGCCATTTCTGAAAACTTTAGCTGATTTTATTTTTTTATATTGAGAAAAGCTGATGTTTTGGAGACTCTTCCTACCAACCAGAAATGGAAGAAAAGAGTAGCCTGAAAAATTAAAGCTGACATAGATCAGAGGAAAGATATCAAGATTGTTGGTTGTTTTATTTCCAGGGGCCTTATGGGTATGCATCATTTTAAATCCACATTGCAAACTGGAGGAAAAGTCCTGTTGGCTACAGCAGCTGCAGAAGTGGAGTGACCTGGATGTCTGTCCCCTGGAGGATGGGAACTATGGGCATGAGCTGCCCAACATCACCAATGCACTTCCCCAGAATGCCAGTCACAGCCCAGGTGAGCCATATATCCTTCTGGGGTCTCTGTGCCAGAACTCCAAAAGGTGGGAGGGTAAAGCTCTAGAACAAAGGTGGCCAGACAGTTGGCTGTCAGTATTGCCATTCTCAGTAAGAAAAGCCTGTCCTTTTATTTATCTTGAATAAGGGTAAGCTTTTTACCTTTGACATTTTGGAGGTGCTGTGTCTTTTTCCATATCTGAGTGTTCTTATAGTGCCCACTGTAAATTCCTAGAGCCTTCTGCATGAATCCTCTTTACCTTTCAAGTTCTGCATGACTAATGGATCCTCAGTTGGGGTTGGTTTTAGCTTAGAAGGCCTACCTCAAGGGAAGGATGGAAGGCCTGCAAAAAACAGTATTTATTTACTTACTTATTTATTTATTTTTAAAAACAGCTTTTAAAAATGTCCTGACAATTGCTTTTCTTCCTTTTCTCTGTTTTCCTCAAATTTTTTTATACAGCAGATACCTAGGTTGGATTATCTTCCCAAATTACTGCTAGGACCCTTGGCCCATTTTAAGACAAATCTAGTACAGTGATACTATACACTCTGCCTTTTGAGCCTCTGCCTTTTGAGCCCCTGGCCTGCAGGTAACACTGAGCATCACTATTCACGTCAGTTTTAATTCATCTAACTCAGGCTGTTTGCTATTGGCAACTGATTGCTCTTTAGCCCATTGGGAACCTTTACTGGTAGGAGATTTTTTGTCAGATATTGATTTTACATGTGGTCCTTCTAGTTTAAGTGATAAATCTGGGATTTTTAATCTCAAGGAGAAAATCACTTAAATTATTGTTCCGGCCAGGTCTTCATCTACTGTACCATAACTGATTGTCAGTATACCTAAAGCAACAAAAGTAACAGTAGTTTGAAAAGTTATAGTTTTGCCACTTCTTTAAGCTACACTTTACGGGCATTCCTCTAATCTCCACAACACATCATCCCTTTAGTATTGGTTTGGGATTGGCATAGAGAGTCAAAAGCATATAAAGACATGCCTCTAGTTTGGTAGTTTCTTCCTTATCATACTGGTTGCTTGTGTTACTGGTTCTCATTTGAGGATGTTGTTTCTTCTGCAACATCTTGCTTCAAGTTGTGGCTGATTTAGCTCTCAGGTCTCTATACCTAATGGAGCAATGGGGGTCCCACTTATTCTTCATTGCCATTTCTATATCATTATCCTTTCCTCCTTCCTAAAACACCCCCCAGCTTTAAAGTTCATGCTGTCAAAATATACTATCTGCTACTCTTCTGGTTGTGATATTTGTAGATCTCTGTATCAACCCCGCTCTTTCCTTGAAGATTTTGGCTATTGGCTGAGTGATACTGCTTTCTGTTACTGCTTCTATCATAATTCTTGATAATTTCAGTAGCCACACAGATGATCATTCCAAAACCTAGCCTCTCAGTTCTTTGACTTCCTCTCTTTTAATAGTCTCATCTTCCCACATAATTGAGCCATACAATCCCAAGACCATACCCTAAACCTTATCATTGCCAATAACTATACCTTCTTCATAATCTCAATTTCAGGCAGCTGTCAATACCATCATCAGTCTTGCTAACCTATTTTCTCTAGTATCCTGGTTCCAATAATCCTTTGATCCACTAGGACTTTTGATCCTACCACTTTTTCATTCTCCTGGTAGCCTTGTTTTCCTCCTGATTTCTTGGTGAATCATTATAATCATTTCCTCACATACATGCTCAAACTTCTCTTTCCCTTCATTTCACACAGATAGCAAAACACTAAACTTAATAGTTCATTGTCATTCTCTGATTCCTCAGTGCATGCCCACACTGCTGAACATGAAGAAAAGAAACATAAGCATGGTAACTGGTCTTATTTTAAGTTAATGACCACTGATTTTAAATGGGTCCATAGTGTTGTCCAGACATTTCCTTAATCTGTGCATTCTTTTACTCTTCTAAATTACTGTTTCATGAATCTTTCTCTGAAAACTTTATTCCTCCCCTTCCTCACTTCCAGCTGATAACCTTGCTTCCTATTCACTGAGAATATAGAAGCAATCACAAGAGAATTTCCATGACTCTCTCACTACATCTTCTTCTGTCTGTATCCATCCAGTCTTCCTCTCCCCGTTATTGTTTTTTTTTTTTAAGATTTATTTATTTATTTATTTGACAGACAGAGATCACAAGTAGGCAGAGAGGCAGGCAGAGAGAGAGAGAGAAGCAGGCTTACCGTCAAGCAGAGAGCCCGATGTGGAGCTTGACCCCAGAACCCTGGGATCATGACCCGAGCCAAAGGCAGAGGCTTTAACCCACTGAACCACCCAGGCACCCCTTCCTCTCCCCGTTTCTACTTGTGCTTCTAAGCCCAAGCCCTCTACCTATTCTCAAGATCCTATTCCTTCTCTTTTATCCAGGATAGAACTCCGGGAATTATCTTTTCTCTCCCCTGTTTTACAAATTTGTTTGTAAAACAAATTCCTATGAGTATATAAGTACATTGCTTTCTCTCTCATCACAAAACAAAACACAGTCATGTTGTTCCCATATGCCTCTCTGGCTACTACCCTATTTCCCTGAGGTAGTACAAATAAGTGGTAGAATTAAGAAAAATAATTTAAAAGAATAGTACGTATTTATCATCTCTACTTCTGCTCATATTCTCCACTCTAGTCAGCTTTCATCCCTCTGCTATTGAAATTGCTCTTATATGGGTCACTGATGCTAAACATGGTCAAATGTAGTGGCTCATTAGCACTATTTGTTAGAATTATTTACTTTCTTCTTGAAACACATTTTTCATCTTATTTCCAAGACACTGCTCTCTTGGTTCTGTTCTTACTTTCTTCATTGGTTCCTCCTCCTCAGCCCCCTTCCTTCTTCCTAACCAAAAATGTTAGAGTGCCTAGGGCTCTGTCATCAAACACTTCTCTCTATATAGAAACTCCCTTGGTGATTGCATTGTTTTGATAATCATCTGTATACTAACTACTCCCAAATTTATATTGTCTTAAATCCCAACTCCAGACTTATATGCTCAACTCCCTTTTCAATATTTCCATTTAGATTTCTTATCTGTCAAGCCCCACCTAAACCTGCTCCTCCTACAGTATTCCTATGTCCACATATGGCAAGTGTGTCTTAAAAACCATGGAGTCTGGGGCACCTGGGTGGCTCAGTGGTTAAGTCTCTGCCTTTGGCTCAGGTCATCATCTCAGGGTCTTGGGTTGGAGCCCGCATCAGGCTCTCTGCTCAGCGGGGAGCCTGCTTCCTCCTCTCTCTCTGCCTGCCTCTCTGACTACTTGTGATCTCTCTCTCTGACAAATAAATAAATAAATAAAATATTTAAAACAACAAAAAAGCAAAAACCATGGGGTCATTCTTGATTCTTTTTCTCCCTCACTTGAGATCCAAACCATGAGCAAATCCTATTGGCTTTACCTTCAGAATATATCCAGAATCCATATATTTTTTCTTTTTTTTGGATTTTTATTTAAATCTACTTAGCTAACATACAGTGCAATATTGGTTTCAGGAATAGAATTCAGTGATTTATCACTTACATACAATATCCAGTGCTCATCCTAACAAGTGCCCTCCTTAATACCCATCACCCTTCTGGCCCATCCCCTACCCACATCTCTCGATTACCCCTCAGTTTGTTCTCTATATTTAAAAGTCTGTTATGGTTTGTTTCCCTCTCTCTTTTTTTGTTTTCCCCCTCCTCCCATATGTTCATTTGTTTTGTTTCTTTTTTTTTTTATAATTTTTTCAATTTATTTATTTTCAGAAAAACAATATTCATTATTTTTTCACCACACCCAATGCTCCATGCAATCCATGCCCTCTATAATACCCACCACCTGGTACCCAACCTCCCACCCCCCCACCACTTCAAACCCCTCAGATTGTTTTTCAGAGTCCATAGTCTCTCGTGATTCATCTCCCCTTCCAATTTACCCCAAGTCCCTTCTCCTCTCTAACACCCCTTGTCCTCCATGATATTTGTTATGCTCCACAAATAAGTGAAACCATATGATAATTGACTCACTCTACTTGACTGATTTCACTCAGCATAATCTCTTCCAGTCCCGTCCATGTTGCTACAAAAGTTGGGTATTCATCCTTTCTGATGGAGGCATAATACTCCATAGTGTATATGGACCACATCTTCCTTATCCATTCGTCCGTTGAAGGGCATCTTGGTTCTTTCCACAGTTTGGCGACCGTGGTCATTGCTGCTATAAACATTGGGGTACAGATGGCCCTTCTTTTCACGACATCTGTATCCTTGGGGGTAAATACCCAGGAGTGCAATTGCAAGGTCATAGGGAAGCTCTATTTTTAATTTCTTGAGGAATCTCCACACTGTTCTCCAAAGAGGCTGCACCAACTTGCGTTCCCACCAACAGTGTAAGAGGGTTCCCCTTTCTCCACATCCTCTCCAACACATGTTGTTTCCTGTTTTGTTTCTTAAATTCCATATATAACTGAAATCATATGGTATCTGTCTTTCTCTAACTGACTTATTTCACTTAGCATAATACCCTCTAGTTCCATCCATATCATTGCCAACAGCAACATTTCATTCTTTTTGATGGCTGTTTGTGTGTGTGTGTGTGTGTGTGTGTGTGTGTGTACAGATCTTTATCCATTCATCAGTCAATGGACATTTGTGCTCTCTCCATAGTTTGGCTGTTGTTGATAGTGCTGCTATATATAAGCATCAGGGTGCATGTACCCCTTTGTTATCTGTATTTTTGTATCCTTTGGGTAAATACCTAGTAGTGCAATTGCTGAGACATAGAGTAGCTCTATTTTTAACTTTTTGAGGAACCTCCAAACTGTTCTCCAGAGTGGCTGTACCAACTTGCATTCCCACCAACAGTGCAAGAGGATTCCCCTTTCCCTGCATCCTCGCCAACACCTTCTGTTTCTTGTATTATTACTTTTAGCTATTTTGACAAGTGTGAGATGGTATCTCATTGTGGTTTTGATTTGTATTTCTCTGATGATGAGTGACATTGAGCATTTTTTCATGTGCCTATTAGCCATCTAGATATTTTCTTTGGAAAATTATCCTTTCATGTCTTCTGTCCATCAGAATCCATATATTCTTATGACCTCTACTGCTTATTACTCTGGCCAAATTGCCATCATTTTCACAAATTATTGCAGTGACCTCCTAACTGCCCATCCTGCTTTTGCCCTTCAACCTCATGGTCTAGTCTTAATACTGTTGCCAGTTAACCTTTTAAAAAGCAGGTCGCATCATACACCTTTAACAGCTAAAAGCCCTCCAGTGGCTTCTCATCTTTTACTCATGGCCTGTAAGGTCCTCAATGATCTGGCTTTCTAGAATCTCTCTGACCTCATCTCCTATAATTTTCCTGCTTGCTCATTCCACTCTCAGTACACTGACCTCCTTGCTACGTTCCAATACTCCAAATATGTACCCACCTTAGGATTTTAGCATTTGCTATTCCTTTTTGCCTAGAATGCTCTTCCCTTAGTTATCTTAGTTATCAGGCTCAAAGTCTCTGTTCAAATGTTACCTTATTAGATACCATTCTATATAAAACAATAACCCCCACCCAACACCAGCTTGCCTTTCTCCCTAATTTTGCTTTAGTCTTTTCTAAAGCACTCAAAACCATCTCATATACCTGGTATACTGTAGATTTATTGAACTATCTCTGCCCATTTACATGTAAAGTTCCATGAGGCAGTGACTTTATATATCCTCAGCACCTAGAACAAGTACCTGCCATGTGTAGGTGCTCGTTATTTACGGACTTGTTGAATATTGGGAGCCTAATCCCTACTGTGGGTTGAGAAGACCCAAGGTAGAGTCTCAGTTCAGCAAGAGAGGGGTTTAGACTGCAGCCAGTAGGAGGTACATTGTGCTTCTACTGAGGGACAACTTGAAGAAGACATTTCAGTAAATATTGTCATGCTGTTCTTTTTTTTTTTTTTTTAAGATTTAATTTATTTATTTGACAGATGGAGATCACAAGTAGGCAGAGAAGCAGGCAGAGAGAGAGGGAAAAGCAGGCTCCCTGTTGAGCAGAGAGCCCAACGCAGGGCTCGATCCCAGGACCCTGGAATCATGACCTGAGCCGAAGGCAGAGGCTTTAACCCACTGAGCCACCCAGGCGCCCCTGTCATGCTATTCTTATTTAACCCTCTAAACCCACACTCTATGGAATATATGAAATTCTGAAGAGATGAACATATTCTAAGGACTTTTGCCTAATGAATGAATATGTTCATTTCTTCATTTCTTTCATGTTCATTTTGAATCCTCTGGCTTTCCCTCCCAGTTTTTTTTGCACAGACTCAGTGGATGTATAGCTCATTTGGGCATCTCTGGAAACATCTGTGTAGTATTTTAGTACTTGATCCCAGACCACTTGTCCTTAATCTGGCAGAGAGTCAATTAAATAATCCTTTATGGTTGATTGGTTGGTTTGTTTGTTAGTTTTTAATTTCCTTAAATGTAGTTTCCATGAGGCCTTCTGTCTCCAGAGTTTTTGATGACATATCTTTCATTTGATCTTCCTCCATACCGCCCTTAAAAGTTGAGGCTATTTTGTCTAAACTGTTTTGGTTTCCTTGCAGACTTTTTCCTGAAGAGAGATGGCATGGTAAGAGTCTATGTTAATTAAATTAGTCTTTGTCAGTATCAGTTTTTCATATTCAAGAACAAGACTGTAAGCCTGTAGATATCTGTGTGATAAAGGGACCAGAATACATAGGACTTGCACCCTTTTTCAGCTTTTAATATAAATTACATGAAGTCTTTAGTCTGATAAGAGTCAGGCTGTAAATGAGACAGGTTATGGATTGTCCAGGGGACTTATCTAGCTACTTCTCTCTTCCTCTGACTTCTATAGAAGCGGTTGGTGTCCTCATAATTGAGCAGCTGAGCACCACTGTCTCTCTTCTTTTTCATGTGGCTCTCAATCCTAGGAGAAATTGGTCTTCTGTAGACTGGAAAGGCAGCCATAGGTCTCTGTAGAAAGGATCTTGCCATAGAGGGCACAACCACATTAAGGGCTAGCCGATAAAGAGGCAGCACAACAAGCACCCAGACAGATGGCAGAGTGGCTGCTCTCACGAAGCCACATACTACTCTTCTCATCCTCCCACTCTGAAGAAGACATAAGCGTTAGAGCTTCAGATTACCTGTCACTGAACTGCTGCATGTCTTTCTTTCCCCAGACTCCTTATCCAGACCAAGACGAACAGTGTTCACTAGAGCCATCGAGGGCCGTGAATTACATTGGCAGGACAGCCACTTACAGCGAATAATAAGCAGCGATATATATACAGCTCCTGCCTGCCAGCAGGAAAGTGAGAGACTACTGTTTAATTCCCAAGGCCAGCCGCTGTGGCTTGGTAAGTGTACCTCTCCTCTCCTCTAAGAATTTCAGAGCTCAGTCTTACCTTGTGCCAGGCCAGAACTACATAGGGGCTGGCAACACAATTCCAATTTGGACAGATCTTTTGGGGCCTTAACTAGGGACTCGGCGTATTTATGTGAAGCTTCAGCTACTTCCATGTGTATTTAGCTGAAGTATAATGACCTCAAACAGAGGAATTTGTGTTGTTTCCTGAGTTTTAGAAGGGGAAAGGAGTTAGTAAATCTCAAAGAGTAGTCATAAAACCATTAAACATCAGTTCATAGTTAGTCAGCAGTTGCAGAGCAATGTTATAATCCACTCTGAAATTAATATATTTTACAAAAAGGCACTAACTCCGAAACTTAAATTACCCTGTGCTAGTAGCTAGAGCACTATCTGCATTTGTCACCAAACTGTCTTCTTTCCTCCTCTCCACCTTTCCTTCCTTCCTTCATTATAAAGGAACAGAGCTCTTCCATTGTGGGTTTAAATATTCCTCTGGCTGTATGTCAATCTCTTCTTTGCTTTATCACAGGATGCTCATTCCAAAACAGACACTTTTAAAAAATACTCATTTTCTGAGTCTTACAACAATGTATGTATGTCAACAATGACATTTATTTTTATATCTTCTCCCAATTCCTTACCTTCATCCTTCACTACATTTCTTTGTCTTTCTCAAGATCTTGCTGAATATGCAGGGACACCCACATGACTCAGTTGGTTAAGCGTCAGTCTTCGGTTCAGGTCATGATCCCAGGGTCCTGGGATTGAACCCCGCATCAGGCTCCCTGCTCAGTAAGGAGACTGCGTCTCCCTCTCCTGCACCCCCTGCTTGTGTTCTTGTGGCCTCTCTCTCTCTGTGTCAAATAAATATAACAGAATCTTTAAAAAAAAAAAAAAAAAACTTGCTGACTATGCATATGTCCCTGTCTCTCTTAAAAGCCTTGCCCAAACTCACTGTGGGCCACTACCCGAAGTCTCCTTTCGTCACCTTGCCTCTTCCCATATCTAACACGTCCAAAACATAAATCTAACAAGTGTATGAAATCATATGCATCTCGTCAGCAATCAAAGGTGAAAATGTGAAAATCAAAACAACACTGAATTGGGGCACCTGGGTGGGTCAGTGGGTTAAAGCCTCTGCCTTTAGCTCAGGTCATGATCTCAGAGCCCTGGGATTGAGCCGCACATCAGGCTGTCTGCTCAGCAGGGAGCCTACCTCCCTCTCTGCCTGCCTGCCTCTCTGCCTACTTGTGATCTCTCTTTCTGTGTCAAATAAATAAATAAAATCTTTAAAAAAACAACAACACTGAATTACCATTTTTTGATTGTCAAATGGTCAGAGATTTTTGAAGTAAAGATAATTAGTTTATGGTGTGGGAAAAGTTACATGGAGATAGTTATTCTCATTTACTACTAGTAGGAATGTAAGTGCTTATACCCTGTCAATAATGCTTATCAAAAGCTGTTAAAATACATTCATACCATTTGACCCAGGAATTCTACATCTAGGAATTTATCCTGTGCTATAATTAACTAAGAATATATATAAAGCTAGGGGCTTTATTAGAGCATGGATGTAAGTAATGTACAGATGAGAAAGATTGGAAATAGTCTTAATGTCCAACAGTAGGGGATTGATTGACTCAGTGGATTATATCCATATTTTCAGAGGAATGGTGTATCAGCATTTTTAATGTTGTAGAAGTATATTTAATGATATAAAAAAAAACTTTATAATACATTATTCAGAGAAAAAACCCAGTTACAAAACAATTATAGTATTATCCCATGGGGGCACCTGGTGGCTCAGTTTGTTAAGAGTCTCAAGGTCGTAAGATAGGGCCCCACGTTGGGCTCTCTCCAACATGGAGGGGAGTCTGCTTCTCTCCATCTCTCCCTTTCTCTCTCTCTCCTCCTTCTGCCTGCCCCTCCCCCTGCTCATGCTCTCTCTCTAAAATAAATAAGTCTTTAAAAAATAATAATAAGGGGGGGCGCCTGGGTGGCTCAGTGGGTTAAGCCGCTGCCTTCGGCTCAGGCCATGATCTCAAGGTCGTGGGATCGAGCCCCGCATCGGGCTCTCTGCTCAGCAGGGAGCCTGCTTCCTCCTCTCTCTCTGCCTGCTTGTCATCTCTCTCTGTCAAATAAATAAATAAAATCTTAAAAAAATAATAATAATAAGGGATGCATGGGTGGCTCAGTCGGTTAAGCAGCTGCCTTTGGCTCAGGTCATGATCCCAGGGTCCTGGGATCGAGCCCCACATCAGGCTCTCTGTTCAGCGGGGAGCCTGCTTCTCTCTCTGCCTTTGCTCGCTTGTGCTCCCTCTCCCTGACAAATAAGTAAATAACATCTTAAAAAAATAATGATCATATCATTCCATGTATATATATACATAATCAGAATATATATACACACACATACTTAATGCATACATACACACAATACTGGAAATAATGGTTATCTCTGATTTTTATTTTATATTTTGCTTATCTGTATTTTCAAATTTTCTGCAGTTATTTCTGACTTTTAATGTTATCTTTATTTTTATTTTTTTTTAAGATTTTATTTATTTATTTGACAGACAGAGATCACAAGTAGGCAGAGAGGCAGGCAGAGAGAGAGAGAGGGAAGCAGGCTCCCTGCTGAGCAGAGAGCCCGATGCGGGACTCGATCCCAGGACCCTGAGATCATGACCTGAGCTGAAGGCAGCGGCTTAACCCACTGAGCCACCCAGGCGCCCTTAATGTTATCTTTAAAATAAATCACAAAATGGTGGCACCTGCTCTGCTCACTTGGTTGTGTCCAACTCTTGATCTCAGCTCAGGTCTTGATCTCAGGGTCATGAGTTTGAGCTCTGCATTGAGCTCTACACTGGGCATGGAACCTATTTAAATTTTTTAAAAATCGCCCAATGAACCATTAATCTCATTATAATCACTTGCCCATTTTTAAGCTTTTGAGGCCCTCCATTATCCTTAAGTTAAATCCAGTCTCCTTAGTATGGCATATCATACTCTACATTTCTAGGCAGTCTCTGGTGACATAACTTACTCTGCACAGAACTATTTGTTATACTCAAAAGATGCTTTATAGAATACTTCTTATGTTTTATTTATATGCCGTTGCTTATATGTTCTTTTTTGCTGGCAATGCCTTTTCCTGTTTGTCTACCTAATTAAAATCTTGCTAGTTCTACAAAGTGCTGCTCAAATATTATTTTTGCTCTGTATATATTACTATCATGTTGTTTACTTTTAACTGTTTTATAATGATCTATTTATGTATCATTTGTGAGGTCTTTGAGCAAGTGGTCATTTCTTATTTACGTTTGTATTTCCCTTGCCTGTCAAGCAAACTGGCATAAAATAGGTTCTCAGGAATGTAGGATTAATAAATGAGGCCTTTCTCTGTAGGCAGTTAGCTGCTACCTCCACTGAGTTCTCATAGTCCAAGGTCACAAAGAGGTACTACATTTTATTATCCTAGTTGTGTGTTCCTTTCTACACCATTCCACTCTACAGAGGCCACATGGTGGCTCCTTGAAGGTAGTGCCTGTGACTTATTCAACTCTGTATTCTTTTTTTTTTATTTTTTTTTAATAAACATATATTTTTATCCCCACGGGTACAGGTCTGTGAATCACCAGGTTTACACACTTCACAGCACTCACCAAAGCACATACCTTCCCCAATGCCCATAATCCCTCAACTCTGTATTCTTAAAAGATAAAACATGGGTCTTGGTACACAGTAGATATCAGCTGAATTTTAGGAACTGAGCAAAACACAAACCCCCTTTGTCAAACATGAATTTTCCTCATTGGAAAATCTAACCCAACCAAAATACTTTCTTCTCATCTGGTAGAGCATGTGCCTACAGCCTGCGCTCGGGTCGATGCTCTGCGCTCCCATGGTTATCCAAAAGAGGCCCTCAGACTCACGGTGGCCATTATCAATACTCTGAGGTTGCAGCAGCAACGGCAGCTGGAAATCTACAAGCACCAGAAGAAAGGTATAGTGATAAGGAGCCATCTTAACTTCTCAGGCTGGGGCTGATGAGGATCTTCAGAGGCTATAAGTTTCATGGATGGCAGGAGGGAAGGAATTTCAGGGTTTTCTACCTGATGTGTGGAATACCTCACTTTACCTCTATAAATCTCAGGGTTTTTTTAATCTACAAAATGGGAATAATAATGCTGGTCTGCATCCCTCACAGGCAGTTGGAAGACCCAGAAAGATCTGGTATAAGACCCTCTTTAAACTGTAAAACTGTATTTACGTTATGTGTGCTGCGAGCAAGAAGTCTAAATGCAGACTTCAAGACCTTATAGCTAATAAACTTGTGACCACCCAAGGCGAGACAATGGGGGAAGATTTTTTTTTAAGTTGCTAATGAGAAGACTCAGACAGGGACAGAGAGCAATGTGTCCCTATCAATTTCTAAAATTTGGATCTGTTCTTTCCAGAACTGTTACAGAGAGGAACCACAACCATCACAAACCTGGAAGGCTGGGTGGGCCACCCCCTGGATCCCATTGGCTGCCTGTTTCTCACTCTGACTGAGGCCTGTCGTCTGAATGATGATGGCTATCTGGAAGTGTCAGGTACAGGGGTCAGCCTGAGAAGAACCAGAACTGTCCTTAGTAGCTCTCCCTTCCCTGTCTGACTCTGTCTACATTTCCTGCAGCCTTTGTCCTCTTATCCAAATTGGACCTACCCTGAGGGGTTTCCTTGGGCTTCATCTCTTTCTCACCTTCCTTTCCCACCCCGTAGACTGGCCCCATCCTATTCTCCTATTTCCCCTTGCCAGCTTTCCTTTGCTCCTCTCACTTCCATACCATGAATACCTAACGAGTGTGATCCAAAGTGAGTATGAAGAGCGATAGTGTTCAGGAGGCAGAGGCCAAGTCTTGGAGCAGTCTTGAAGTGGAAAAGAACTTCCGAAAAAAAGAGTGTGTGTAACCCTTACAATTGCATAATACTCTCATATTTTCTTTGAACCTTCTTCTTCATGATGGTTATATTCTGATTTTACCAGTGATAATAGAACTAGAAAGGAAGAATCTTAGTAGTCTCAGTGTAGTAAGGACTAGAGACAGAATTTTATGCCATCACCATATTTTATACATACATCTATTATGGTATTTAGCCCACTGCAGCACAATTTGTTTACAAGTGATTATCTTACTAGACTTCAGTTCCTTGAAAGTAGAAATTATGACTTACTTATCTTTGTGATCCCAGCACTTAGTGCAATACCGCTCATTTAATAGTTTTCCATAAATATTTAACCAGATAAGTGAAGAAGAAAGAAAAGAAACAAGACTCTAAACCCCTGTAAGACTTTAAACCTGTGCTCGTTTTCTAAAACTTTGAACCCAAGAGGTAGAACATAGAAAGTAATAATTACAAAGAAGTTGCAAGTGTTACAAAGTAATAGTTTAAATGGATGGATTTGGATCTCTCTGGGTAGAGATACAGTGGGTGTCCCCAATCTGAGCTAGAGCTGCCCTTATCTTCCCTCTAATCACCTGAAAAGAAATCATCATCTTTGGTCTGTCTCCTCTGCACAGTGACACTTACGTCTCAAAAACCTGAGACTGTACTTGAAATATATTCATCAAGGACGTACACTTAGCTCTTTTCACATACCAGACCCTGGAGATGCACAGGGCAATAAGATAATGTCTCTTCCCTTTACATGCTCATACTCTAGTGAAATAGACAAAAAACAAAACAAACAAAACAAAAAAAAAAAACCCAACAGATAATCATGTATTACATAATGTGTTAGCAAAAGTTTAATATAAGATCCACTTCTTCCCCAACTGGTCTAGCCAGTTCACATATTGGGAAGGAGTTGGGAATCTCTGTGGCTCTGTGTAATCTTTTTTCAGTATATTTTCCTTACTTCTCTGGGGTTTTGACTCAGCTTCCCTGTGGCATCTCCTGACCTAACTGTTTTCCAAAGTGGGAGGGAGAGAGGAGCAAAAGAATCCACAGAACTGACCTAAAGAATCTGGTCCCATGTTGCCCTCAGATATGAATGAAAGCAGGCCCCCTGTATACCAGCATGTACCTGTGGCTACAGGCTGCCCAAACAGCCATGAGTCCTACCTGTCACTGGCCCTGGAAGTTGCTCTGATGGGGATGGGTCAGCAGAGAGTGATGCCTGAAGGCCTCTACACACAGGACAAGGTGTGCCGTAACGAGGAACAGCTCCTGAGTCGACTTCAGGAGCTGCAGCTGGACGATGAGCTAGTGCGAACACTGCAGAAACAGTGCATCTTACTCCTGGAGGGTAAGTAGAGAAGGGTTTTGTCATAGTACCTTAGGCTTATAACTCTGAGTTCCTCTCTGTAACAGAGTACTGTACAGAATCATTTTTTACATTAAAGTATAGTTCAAGTTCCCAGGGCTAGCAAACATGTGAAGGATCCTATAGCTCAAGTCTAGATTGGCAAATAGAAGCATGTAGATAAATAACTGGCTGTCCTATCTTCTTCCTGCAGGAGGCCCCTTCAGTGGTCTAGGAGAAGTCATTCACCGAGAGAGTGTTCCCATGCATACCTTTGCCAAGTATTTGTTCTCAGCTCTGCTGCCTCATGATCCAGACCTGTCCTATAAATTAGCCTTACGTGCCATGAGGTGGGTAGCCCTTTCCCAGCCTAGCTGCTTCCATCAAAGTAGAAATCTCCACTGCTCTTTTTCTTTATCTCACTTTCTTCTCTTTCCCTCTTTGTCTCTTCTATTAGACCTGAAAATACTGGACCAAGCACACCCTAAAATTACTCAGTCATATTCCTATTATCTAGGATTCCTGTCTGGAATGACTTGCTGGTGACTCACTTGGCTCCCTGGTTGTACTCCTGGTGGGTCACCTGAAAAAGCCCCTAAGTTTTTAGTAGATATGGAGCACCCAAGACCTGAGTATCTTTGTCTCTGGGGCCCATTAGGCAGCATGAGAATGGGTTTGAGCCCTTCTGTAGCTCAAATGAGTCATGGCTCCTAGGCAGAGGTCACCAAATGCATCTAGAAGAAATAAAAATAAGTCTTTCTATACCAGAACTTGAGAACAATAAGCTATGAGGATCTTGTTTTCAAACTAGAATAGGATCCTTAGGCAGGTGGACTTCTAGGATGCAGTAGACCATACAGAAGAATTTTAGTTAGATCAGAAGGCTGAGAGAGCTCTTCACTTCAACCAGAAAAAGACTGCAGAGGATTCCTTAGCATATGTTTCTTATACTTTAAAAAATAATTGTAGGGCTTTTGAACTGCCTTTCAAATCTATTTGCAGTAAAAAGTATTCAGCTTGAGTTCTACAAGTACCCAGACATTCACCTCACATACAGTATAGTATTCTAAGTTTTAAAACCTTTAAGGCTCAGGGTGCCTAGGTTCCTCAGTCAGTTAGGTGTCCAATTCTTGATCTCAGCTCAGATCTTGATCTCAGGGTCATGAGTCCAAGCCCTGCATTAGGCTCCATCCTGAGCATGGAGCCTACATTAAAAAACAGAGAAACAATCTTTAAAGCTCTTAGTTAACCCTTTCTTGCACAGTTCTTCCCCAGCAAAGAACAAACTTCTCTAAGGTGGCTCAGAATGTAAAGGGTCTGGATGGTGGCTGATGACTCTCCCTGGGTCTTCTAGGTTACCTGTTCTAGAAAACTCAACTTCTACAGGCGACACTTCTCACCCTCACCATGTGGTGTCTGTGGTGCCCAGCCGTTATCCTCGCTGGTTCACGCTTGGACACTTGGAATCACAGCAATGTGAACTGGCCTCCACCATGTTGACCGCTGCCAAAGGTGAGCATAGATAGAACTTAGGCTCCAGCACCCCCACTATGCTGGCCCATTCATGGTCTATCAAGCACTTGGTCTGTGGTCTCCTAAAGAAGAAAAGCTATTCTTGACTTCTTAGAGTGATAGGGATCCCCACTTTGATTGCTGTCATTAGAATGAGCACCCAGGTCCAAGACAGAGTTTTGCCTTTGTTACTAATTGTGGGATGCCGAGTATGTAGAATGAAATCATCTTTAAGATAACTTCTAAATTTAACCTTCCATATGATGTAGTCACTTCGTCTTTGCAAGCCTCAGGTTCAAAATCTATAAAATGGGATTCATTGTCAGTGAACCTATCAGCCTCTCCAGGGCCGTTGGAAGATCCAGTGAAGTCATGACTAAGAATTATAAATCTCTATAGATATGAGAGTCTGTGATATTTCCAGGGCTCCTTGTCCGAAGATAGGCAGCTAAGATGGACTCTCACATTTTCAAACTCACATACTACCTCCCTGTTAGCTAGGTAGGTTTCACCACAAAAAGAAATGAAAACAAGCCCCTGAGAAGCTATAATGAAATACTAGCTTGTGTGGGTTGCAAATATTTTTCTGATACTAGGAAACTATGGATATTTTAAGGTACTTTTTATTAAAAAATAATTTCAGGTTGTGTCTTATTGCCCAAAAAATATATGTTCATTATGGAAAAGGTAAAAGATACAGATAAATAAATATGAAAATGATCAATACACCAACACAAAACTTGAACAAAGGATATGATCAGACAGTCAAAGGATATGATTGGACAGTTCACAGAAAAGAAGATATGAATAACTTTTGAACAATTAAATACCTGGACTTCCTTGAGAAATGCAAATTAAAATTACCCTGAGATAACATTATTCACCAATCTTATAGGCAAAAATCAATAAACTTATTAATAGGCATCCATGTGGGGGTGATGTTGGCAGTGGTGTGGCATGGAGTATCAGATTCCAAGCAGGATCAGATGACTACAGATCTAGGACGTTCAATTAACCTCAAGCACTAGAAACCCAAAGAAAACTTTATCAAGGGGCATCATAATCAAATTGTTTAAAACCAGTATTAAAAGAGAAAATCTTACTTAAAAGTAATTAGAGAAAAAAGACATATTATATACAAAAGATTAAATGTGAGAGCAAGTTTCTCACTTGAAACAGTATAAACCAGAAAAAAAGTGGAGGAAATTCTATAAAATACTTTTAAAAAACCGTCAACCTAGAATTCTACACCATTGAAAATATCTTTCAAAAACAAAGGTGAAATAAACGTTTTCAGACAACCTTAATTGAATTAGAAGTCAACAATAAAAAGATATCTGGAAGATCCACCAAATCGGGGGGAATTATACCACATACTTTCATATAACTCACTGGACCAAGGGAAAAAACCCAAGATTAGAAAATGTTTAAACTGAAGGAAAATGAAAGAAAAGCATATTATAGTTTTTGGAATATAGCTAAAGCTTTACTTAGAAGGAAATTTTTAGCATTAAATGCTGTATCTGAAAAGAAGAAATGTTTCGAATCAATGATTTCTGTTTCCACCTTAACCGGAAACCAGAAAAAGAAGATGAAATGAAATTCAAAGCAAAGGAAAGGAAATAATAAAGATAAGAGCATAAATCAATAAACAGAATATAGGAAAAAAAAACCAGTAGATAAAAATCAATGAAACAAAACACTGTTTGAAAAGAAGAGTAGGGCGCCTGGGTGGCTCAGTGGGTTAGGCCGCTGCCTTCGGCTCAGGTCATGATCTCAGGGTCCTGGGATCGAGTCCCGCATCGGGCTCTCTGCTCAGCAGGGAGCCGGTTTCCTCCTCTCTCTCTCTCTGCCTGCCTCTCTGCCTACTTGTGATCTCTCTCTGTCAAATAAATAAATAAAATCTTTAAAAAAAAAATTGAAAAGAAGAGTAAAATTGAAATCTCTATTCAGACTGATCAAGAAAAAAAGAAGACAAAAAAATCACCAATCCCAAGAATGAGAAAGGTGACATCACAACAAATTCTAAAGACATAAAAATGATAATAAAGGAATTTGTGAACAATTTTATGTCAATAAATTAAACAACAGAAATGAAGTGGACTAATTTCTTGAAATATACAAACTACCAAAGCTCACTCAAGAATAAAGATGATCGGGGCACCTGGGTGGCTCAGTGGTTAAAGCCTCTGCCTTCGGCTCAGGTCATGATCCCAGGGTCCTGGGATGGAGCCTCACATCGGGCTCTCTGCTCAGCAGGGAGCCTGCCTCCTTCTCCTCTCTCTCTCTCTGCCTGCCTCTCTGCCTACTTGTGATCTGTCTGTCAAATAAATTTAAAAAAAAAAAATCTTAAAAAAAAAAAAAAAGAATAAAGATGATCTAGGTATATACCCAAAAGAAACAAAAACTTGGACTCGGATACTTGTACATCAGTGTTCATGGCAGCATTATTCACAGTAGCAAAAAGTTGGAAATGCATCTATAAACAGATGGAGAGATAAACAAAATGTGATCTATGCATTCAATGGAATATTAATTTGGCAATAAAAAAGAATAGAATTCTGATACATACTACAACATGGATGGGCCTTGAAAACATGCTAAGTGAAATAAAACAGACACAAAAGGAGAAATATTATATGATTCTGCTTATATGAGGTACCTAGAACTGCCACAGCAGGGAAACATCAGTGGTTGCTAAACTAGAGGGCATTTTATTAGGAAGGGGATATCTATGTAGTCCCAAAGTATCTCTCTACAAAGCACTTAATCAATCACAAAGGAAAAAAAGTACAAGTCTACTATAGAGCAACCTGGTAGACATCACTTGAGTAAAGTGGCCACAGTTAATATCATAAATTCAAAGGGACAGAAAGCAAAACAGAGGAGAAATTCATAGAGACAGAAAGTAGGACACAGAGCCTGGGGAAGTTAGTTATTATTTAATGAGTACAGAGTTTCTATTTGGGATGATCAAAGTTCTGGAAATGCATAGTGGCCATAATGTACAACATTGTGAATGGATTTAATGTCATTGAATTGTACCCTTAAATGGTTAGAATGGTGAATTTTATGTTATATATATTTTATCACAAAAATAATAAATAGAATTGAACATCAAAAAGAACTGAATTGTAGTTAAAAACCTTTCTACAAAAAAAAAATCCAGGCCTATATGGTTTCACTGGTAACTTCTACCAACTATTTAAGGAAAACATAACAATTCCATACAAACTTTTCCAGAAAATTGAAGAGGAGGAAATATTTCCCAGCTAAATCTATGAAGCCAACATTACTCTGATACCAAAACCAGTCAAAAATCCTAAGAAGACTACAAACTAATAATATCCTTATGGTCATAGGTATAAAAATTCTTTTTTTTTTTTTTGAGATTTTATTTATTTATTTGATAGAGATTACAAGTAGTCAGAGAGGCAGGCAGGGAGAGAGGAGGAAGCAGGCTCCCGCTGAGCAGAGAGCCAGATGTGGGGCTCGATCCCAGGACCCTGAGACCATGACCTGAGCCAAAGGTAGAGGCTTTAGCCCACTGAGCTACTCAGGCACCCCAGGTATAAAAATTCTTTTTTTTTTTTTTTTAAGATTTTATTTATTTATTTGACAAACAGATAACAAGTAGGCAGAGAGGCAGGTAAAGAGAGAGAGAGAGGGAAGCAGGCTCCCCGCTGAGCAGAGAGCCTGATGCGGTACTCCATCCCAGGACCCTGGGAACATGACCTGAGCTGAAGGCAGAGGCTTAACCCACTGAGCCACCCAGGCGACCCCAGGTATAAAAATTCTTAATAAAAATGTTACAGCTTGATCCAATAATATATTTTAAAAAGATAAAACATCACAACAAAGTAGGATTTATCTCAAGAATGTAAGGTTAGTTTAACATTCAAAAATCAATCATTGTGATTCACCGTACTAATAGAGTAAAAACGAAAACCCATGGGTTATTTTATCATTTTAATAATACAGAAAAAGGATTTTAAAAAATCTAACATTAATCCCTAATAAGAACATTAAAAACTCTTAAACTAGGAAAAGAAATAAACTTCCTCAACATGATAAAGGATATCTAAGATACAACTACTCTTATACTTAATGGTAAATGATTGAATCCTTTCTTCCTAACATCAGGAACAAGGCAAAGATATTGTTCATTCAATATCAAACTGGTGGTTCTATCCAGTACAATAAGACAATAAAAGATAATAATAAAAGATACCCAGATTAGAAAGGAAGAAGTAGGGGTGCCTGGCTGGCTCAGTTGATGGAGCATGCTATTCTTGATCTCTGGGTTGTGGGTTCAAGCCCCACATTGGGTGTAGATATTACTTTAAAATAAAATATTTTGTAAAAAGAAAAGGAAGAAGTAAAACTGTCTTTATTCTCAGATGACATGCTCATCTATGTAGAAAAATCCTATGAAATCTCTAAGAAGCTATTAGAATTAATAATGAATTTAGCAAGGTTGCAGGATACAAGATCAATATATAGAAATCAATATGCCAGCAATGAACAATCAGAAATTGAAATTTTAAAAATTACTATTAAAATAGTGTAAAGAAAATATGAAATACTTGAAAATAAACTTGACAAAAGATGTCTAAAACCTATACAATGAAAATCATAAAATACTGCTGAGAGAAATGAAAGAAGACCTAAGTAAATGGAAAGACATACTACATTTAATGGATTAGAAGACTCAACATTATTAAATGTTGATTTTTTACAAATTGATGTATAGATTCAATGCAATTCCAGTCAAAATCCCAACAGCCTTTGGGATAGATACTGGCTATCCGATTGTAAAATTTGTATGAAAATGCAGAGGACCTAGAATAGCCAAAAACAACTTCTCAGGGGCGCCTGGGTGGCTCAGTGGGTTAAAGCCTCTGCCTTCGGCTCAGGTCATGATCCCAGGGTCCTGGGATCGAGCCCCGCATCGGGCTCTCTGCTCAGCGGGGAGACTGCTTCCTCCTCTCTCTCTCTCTGCCTGTCTCTCTGCCTACTTGTGATCTCTCTCTCTGAAATAAATTAAAAAATCTAAAAAAAATTTAAAAAATAAAAAAATAAAAACAACTTCTCAAAAGAAAAATAAAAGTATTAAGACTAACACTACCTGATTTCAAGACTTATTATAAAGCTGTAGTATTCAAAATAGGATTATTGGTGTTAAGCTAGACAACAAATCAATGAAAAAGGATTGTCCCAAAGTAGACTCATATATATGTGGTCAGGTTTTTTCAATAAAGGGCAAAGCCAATTCTGTTGAGAAAAATGATGGTCTTTTCAACAAATATTACAACATATACAAAAATTAACTTATGATGGATCAAGGATCTAAATGTAAAAAACTAAAACTATAAAACTTTTAGAAGAAAATATTAGGAAAATCATTTTCCTTTTTTGGTAAGCAAAGATTTTGGAGATAAAACATTAAAAGTACAATCCATAAAAGAAAAAATTGATAAATTGGACTTAACCAAAATTAAGAACTTTTGCTTTATGAAGTCTCTATTGAGAAAGAAAAGATAAGCCACAGATGGGAGAAATATTTACAAATCATATATCTCATAAAAGACTTGCCTCCAGGGGCGCCTGGGTGGCTCAGTGGGTTAAGCCTCGCCTTCGGCTCAGGTCATGGTTTCAAGGTCCTGGGATCGAGCCCCGCATCAGGCTCTCTGCTCAGCAGGGAGCCTGCTTCATCCTCTCTCTCTGCTTGCCTCTCTGCCTACTTGTGATCTCTGTCTGTCAAATAAATAAACAAAATCTTTAAAAAAAAAAAAAAAAAAAAGACTTGCCTCCAGAATATGTAAAGAATTCTCAAAACTCCGTAATAAGAAAATGAATAACCCACTTTTTAAATGAGCAAAGATATGAAGAGATACTCTGCCAAAGAAGATACTCTGATGGAAAATAAACACATGAAAAAATGTTCAATATTGTTAGTTCTTAGGGAAATGCAATAGAATCACAATAAGAAAATGGCTAAATAAAAACAAAAAACAAGAACCTATAGCAAGGACTAGCAAGGATGGGGAGCAAGTGGAGCCTTCATATACTAACTTGCAGGAACTTAAGTGGCAAAACCACTTTGAGAAACCATTTCATAATTTCCTAAAAGTTAAATGAACTCTTATACATACAGTCCAGCCATTGCATTCCTAGATATTATGCAAAGAAAGGAAAGTACATATCTGTACAAATTATTTAATATGAATGTTCATGGCAGCTTTCCTTTTAATAACCAGTAACTGGAAACAATCCAAATACACATCCATAGGTGAACAGATAAACAAACTGTGATATAACCATACGGTGGAATACTACAAATATTCAAATGAAAAGGAATAAAAGTTGATACACACTACAACATGGGTGAATCTCAAAATAATTATTGCTAAGTGAAAGGAGCTAGACCAAAGTAAAAACTACATATTGTTTTATTCCATTTATATAAAATTCTAGAAAATGCACACAATAGTGACAGAAAGAAGATCAGGAGTCTCACAGGAATGGGAGCTGGGGCAAGCTATGTTGGAAGGGAAAAAGGGATCACCAAAGGTGACAAGGAAACTTTGGGGGTGATGTGTATGTTCATTATCTTGACTGTAGTGATAGTTTCTTGGGGGTATACATATGTCAAAATTTATCAAGTTTTACATTTTAAAATATGTGATGATTATATGTCAGTTATACCTCAATAAAGCTATAAATAAATGCATAGTTAAGTAATGATGACAACTTATTATAACTCATTGAATAAAATAGTTTTATCCATGAGTTTTATACTGGTTTGAGCAAATAAGAATAGAGTAGAATGCCAGCTGATGATTGTGGAAAGAATGATGAAATGAGAATATAGCATTTAGAGGGGGAGAGAGAGAGAGACTGTATTTATATATAATACTTAGTTCAGCCTAGAAACATCAATGGATGCTAAAACTAGTGGGTGAACATTTGATTAAGGATATTTACATTATCTCAAAGTATGTTTCCACAAAATACTTGTCAATCACAAAGGGATAATGTGTAACTTTACAGTAGAGAAAGTTGGCAGACATCACTTTAATCAAATGATCACAGTTAAGACCATCAGAAATGGGTCAAGTCAAAATTATATATCACCAGTTAGGAAGCTATAAGAACTTCAGGAAACATCAGACATACCCAGATTGAAGGGCATACTTACAAAATAACTAATTTAATCTGCAGAGTGTCAAGGTCATGAATGTCAAGGGAAGACTGAAGAATTTTTCCAAAATGACAAAGACTAAAGAGATAGGAAAAATTAAATACAACATATGATCTTGTTTGAAATCTCTTTGCTATAAAGTACATTATTGGAACAATTGGTGAAACTTGAATAGGATCTGTGGTAGATGGTAGTAATATATCAATATTAATTTCCTTATTTTGATGGTTGTATTATGGGTATGTAGAAGAGTTTCCTTGCTTGCCAGAAGTGTAGACTATTCAGGAGTGATAGGGTATCATTACTTTTGAATTCTTCAGGGGTAAGAAAAGATCTCTCTGTACTATTCTTGAAACATTTCTGTAAGCTTGAAGTTATTTCAAAATAAAAGAAAACATTTTGATAAAACATTGTGTTTGCAAAGGTGTGGACTGGGAATATAGATTGGTAATCCTTTGTGGAGGGCAATTTGGCATATATATGAAAATTACAGTGCACATATCCTTTGTGCAATTCATTTCCAGGATTTTATCTTACAAATGTATTTATGCCCAAACGTGAAATGATGTTTGCACTAGGTTATTTGGTCCAGTGTTGTTTTTAATTGTGAAATATTTGAAATATTCTAAGTATTCATCAATAGGAGGCTGATTAAGTATATTATGTCCAAAATCTCTAACATGG
This sequence comes from Mustela putorius furo, assembly GCF_011764305.1. NCBI lineage: Eukaryota > Metazoa > Chordata > Mammalia > Carnivora > Mustelidae > Mustela > Mustela putorius. The sequence goes on along the minus strand of NW_025422005.1, from coordinate 34,936,622 downwards.
AATTCCAAAATCTGAAAAACTTTGAAAATCCAAACTTTTTTTAAGATTCACAGCAAAACCTCACCTCCACTGACATTAGGCATTAGTTGTTCCTCAGCACTCTTAGTCACATATATCTTTGCTGTTCACCAGTAATGTGTTGCCTTCTCTGTTTGTGTTGTTGTCATTTTGTCCATTTGAGTTTAATTGTCCTGTAAAAATGTCCAGAAAATTGAAGATAAGAATAAGAAGAAATGGAAGCATCCATCATTTTCAGTAGCACAGAACATAGAGTTAGTGTAGAAGCTTAACCAGGTATGTCTGTGAGGCATCTTACTAAAGAATAGGGTGTGAGAATTAACACAACATATGACTTGAAAAATATAGTGTTGAAGTTTCACCAATTTGACCAGAACTAATGAAGAACAGATTTCAGAGGGGGAAAAATGAAGATGCTGAAATGACCGTGATTGTATAGATTCAACAATGAAGTAGTGTGACTATGCCCCTGATTGGGTTTTGGTCATGAAAAAAGCTAGACTATGTCATGAAGGACTGAACATATTTAAGGTGAGTATAAAATATCAGAATTGGCTGTGGAAATTTAAGAAGCATCATAGTATAAAATATCTGAATATCTATGATGAAGAAGCTTCTACCTACCATGAAGTCAACAAAAAAGTAGACACTAGAATTTTATTGACTAGAAATCTAAATAAGTCAGAACTTTGCTACTGAAAGTGTAGTCAGTGGACAAACAACATTGATAACAACTGGAAGCTTGTTAGAAATGTGAATTCCCAGAATTCCCAGAATTCCAGAATCTCTGTGGGTGAAGCCCAAAAATCTATATTTAAACAAATTCTCAAGATGACTTTTATGTTCACTAAGGTTGTAGAATCACTGAGATAGAGCAATCAGATATCAAAAAAATACTGAATAAAGTATGTGCCTATTGTACATTTCTTGCAAGATAGAAAAATTGCTAAAATGGTGTTAACCCAAAGAAGCATGAGACTAGTAGTGAGATATAACAGATGGAAAAAATCTCCATAGGTAATACGGGGGAAATGTATGAGCATTTACTTGGCCTTGAATAATATGCATTTAGCAGTGAAGATCTTAAATCTGCTTACTTAATTAAGCAGACTGCTTATCTCGAAAACCATATTAGATACATTACCCTAGAACTACACATTTTTAAAGGACATCTATTATAGTGTAGTATTGCTTTATCATTAAAGAACCCCATTCCTGGCCCATCATTAAATACCTAATTCTAATCTTTGGTGACAATAATAACAAACCTGATGAAACCTTTTGTCCAAGATCCTCGAGAAACCAAATGTAGCAAATATTTAGGCATGTGTATATAGAAATATTTAGTTTGGTTTTAGGTTTTAGGTTTTATTGAATGTTTTCTTAGAAATAAAGAATACCAAGTATTTATGGTCTATATCACACCATTTCATTTCTCAGTTTAAAGCTGTTATTGATAAATAGCAATACTTATTTTGCTCTTCATCCCAACTAGTGTGAATATTTATTCATTCACAGTGTGTTTAATTATGGGATCTTGCCCCAAGCCCACTGCAAAGATTATGTATAATGCATACATAAATTATCTTTCTGTAAAAAAAATTCTGAATTCCAAAACACATTCAAAGGGTTTTGAATAAGGAGTTGTGGATCTGTACATCCATAAATGGAATATTATGCAGCCATTTAATAGGAAAGAAGAGCTTTATATACTGATGTGGAAGAATCTCCAAGATATGTTGATATGTGGAGGGTGGGGGGAAACACGCAAATCTTTGTATACTAGGCTACCATTTGTGGGGTTTTTTGTTTGTTTGTTTTTAAGGAGAGGAACTAGATAATGTATTTTCTTATTATCCGTAGAGTATTCTGGAAGGTAATTCAAGAACTCATAATATTGACTGCATATAGGGTTAGAAGTGGGTGAATGAGCATCAGAGGTGAGGGGAAGAAAGAACTTTTAATTATTTACCTTTTGTGTCATTTTAACATTGAACCATGTGAATATTTCCAAATTCTTAAATTATAAATGTCAATAGAAACTGCTTAAATCAAAATGCAAAGATTTTTTAAAATGATGGGATGGGGTACCTAAGAATAGAATATCTGAGAACTGTAGGACAATTAGAAAAGATACCCGGGGCGCCTGGGTGGCTCAGTGGGTTAAGCTGCTGCCTTCGGCTCGGTCATGATCTCAGGGTCCCGCATCAGGCTCTCTGCTCAGCAGGGAACCTGCTTCCTCCTCTCTCTCTGCCTGCCTCTCTGCCTACTTGTGATCTCTCTCTGTCAAATAAATAAATAAAACCTTTAAAAAAAAAAAAAAAAAAAAAGGGACGCCTGGGTGGCTCAGTTGGTTAAGCAGCTGCCTTTGGCTCAGGTCATGATCCCAACGTCCTGGGATCGAGTCCCGCATCGGGCTCCTTGCTCGACCGGGAGCCTGCTTCTCCCTCTGCCTCTGCCTGCCATTATGTCTGCCTGTGCTTGCTCTCTCGCCCACTCTCTCTGATAAATAAATAAAATCTAAAAAAAAAAGAAAGAAAGAAAAAAGAAAAGATACCCAACATATACATGATGGGAATACTAGGAGAAGAACTAAAGGAGCAAAAGAAATATTTGAAGTAATAATGGCTCAGAATTTTCCAGTTAGTGACAGACACCAGAACACAGATCCAGGAAGCTCAGAGAAAACCAAGTATGAACACCAAACAATTTTCTCCTAAACATCATACTCAAACTGCAGAAAACCAAAGACCAAGAAATCTTGAAAGAAGCCAGAGAACAAAACTACCTTACCTATAGAGAAACAAGGATAAGAATTACATCACTTCACAAACCCACGTAAGCAAGAAGAGAATGAAGTGAAATATGTAAGGTGTTGAAAAAAAAAAAAAAAACAGAATTTTGTATCCAAATAAACTATCCTCCAGAAATAAAAGAGAAATACTTTCTCAGACAAAAACTGAGAAATTTATTGCTGATAGACCTTCTTTGCAAGAAGTCCTTCAGAGAGGGGCGCCTGGGTGGCTCAGTGGGTTAAAGCCTCTGCCTTTGGCTCAGGTCATGGTCTCAGGGTCCTGGGATCAAGCCCCGCATTGGGGGTCTCTGCTCAGCAGGGAACCTGCTTCCTCCTCTCTCTCTCTGCCTGCCTCTCTGACTACTGGTGATCTCTGTCTATCAAATAAATAAATAAAATCTTTAAAGAAAAAAAAAAACTTATAAACAAAAAAGAAGTCCTTCAGAGAAAAGGAAAATAATAGAGATGTAAAACTCAGATCTACATAAAGAAAGGAAGAATGTTAGAAAAGAGACAAATAAAGGTAAAATAAAACCTTTGGGCTTTTTTTTTTTAAATTCTTACTTAAACTAATAGAAAACTGCTTGTTTAAAGTAAAATAATAATAGCAGGGGCACCTGGCTGGCTCAGTTGATACATGTGACTCTTGATCTCGGGTTTGTAAGTTTGAGCCCTATGTTGGGTGTAGAGATTACATAAAAATAAAATTTTAGGGGCACATGGTTAGCTCAGTTAAGCATCCAACTCTTGATTTCAGCTTGGGTCATGATCTCAAGGTTGTGAGGTCGAGTGCTGCTTCTGGCTCCATGATGGACGTGGAACCTGCTTAAGATATTCTCTCTCTCTTCCTCCCTATAAAAAACAAACAAACAAACTTTTAAGAAATTTTAAATAATAGTAGCAATATATTGAGTAATTATAGCCTAAAGATAAGTGAAATGAATGACAGCAATGATGTTACAGAAGGAAAGGAAAAAATTGAGAATACTATTATAAGGCATCTTATGAACTTATAGTTATTTAAAACTGAACTTAGATTCATTGTAAATGTATACTGCAACTCTAGGGCAAATGCTAAAAGAATTTTTGAGAGAAGTATAATTGATAAGAGAGAAAATTAAATAAAAAGAGATCAGTGTAAGCCAGAGATGGCCAAAAAGGGAGCAGATTTTTTTAAAAAGGGGGTACCTGGGTGGCTCAGTTGGTTAAAGTGGCTGCCTTGGCTCAGGTCATGATCTCAGAGTCCTGGGATAGAGCCCTGCATGGGGCTCCCCACTCAGTGGGAAGCCTGCTTCTCCCCTCCACCTTCCTCTCTGCCTACTTGTGCTCTCTCTCTATCTCTCTGTCGAGTAAATAAATAAAATCTTAAAAAAAGACAAAAATGAAAAAAAAACGAACAAGTATGAATAGAAAATAGTTAATAAATATGGTAGATATTATTCCAACTATATCAGTAATCACTTTAAATGTTATGGTCTAAATATGCCAATTAAAAGATAGAGACTGGAGTGGTGCCTAGGCCTCTGCCTTCGATTCAGGTCATGATCCCTCCCAGGGTCCTGGGATCAAGCCCTGCATTGGGCTCTCTGCTCGGTGGGGCCTGCTCCCCCCCACCCCACCCCCCCGCTGCTTCTCTGCCCACTTGTGCACTCTCTCTCTGTCAAATAAATAAATAAAATCTTTTTATAAATAAATAAAAGATAGAGACTGGTGCTCCTGGGTGGCTCAGTCAGTTGAGCATCCAACTCTTGATTTCCACTTGGGTCATGATCTCAGTGTGCTAGGATCCAGCCCTGGATCAGGCTCCATGCTCAGCAGGGAGCCTGCTTGAGAGTTCTCTCCCTTTCTCTCTGTCCCTACCTTTCCCCATGGATAAATCTTATTTATTTATTTATTTATTTATTATATTTGACAGACAGAGATCACAAGTAGGCAGAGAAGTAGACAGAGAGAGGGGAGGAAGAAGGCTCCCTGCTGAGCAGAGAGCCCGATGCGGGGTTCAATCCCAAGATCCTGGGATCATGATCTGAGCTGAAGACAGAGGCTTTAAGCCACTGAGCCACCCAGGCTCCCCATTTTTTTCCCCATGGATAAATCTTAAAAAATATATAAAAATCTTTAATAGAAACTGTTGTCTGCAAGAAACCGGTTTAAATATAAAGACACAGGATCAGAGTCACGCATTGGGCTCTCTGCTCAGCGGGGAGCCTGCTTCCCCCTCTCTCTCTGACTGCCTCTCTGCCTACTTGTGATCTGTCTCTTTGTCAAATAAATAAAAAACTTTAAAAATATATATATATATATATATATAGACACAGAGGGAGGAGTCAAGATGGCGGAGAAGTAGCAGGCTGAGACTACATCGGCTAGCAGGAGATCAGCTAGATAGCTTATCTAAAGATTGCAAACACCTGAAAATCCATCGGCAGATCGAAGAGAAGAAGAACAGCAATTCTGGAAACAGAAAAACAACCACTTTCTGAAAGGTAGGACCGGCGGAGAAGTGAATCCAAAGCAACGGGAAGATAGACCCCGGGGGGAGGGGCCGGCTCCCGGCAAGCGGCGGAGCAACGGAGCACAAAATCAGGACAAGTCTGTTCCGCTGAGGGACATCGCTCCAGAGGCTAAACCGGGGCGAAGCCCACGCGGGGTTAGCGTGGCCTCAGGTCCCACAGGGTCACAGAAGGATCGGGAGTGTCTGAGTGTCGCAGAGCTTGAGGGTATTGGAACGAGAAAGCCGGCTACAGAGACAGAGCTGACAGTAAGATCACAGCTCGGTGTTACCTTGAACCAGTCGCAGTCTTGGTGAGCTCAGAGCGCAGCCGGAGGTCAGGCAGACAGGAGTAACTGGGCGCTGTTCTCTGAGGGCGCACTGAGGAGTGGGGCTCCAGGCTCTCGGGTCCTCCGGGCCGGAGACAAGGAGGCCGCCATTTGTATTCCCGTCCTCCAGAACTCTACGGAAAGCGCTCAGGGAACAAAAGCTCCTGAGAGCAAACCCAAGCGGCCCCTGGTAAGGGCGGTGCAATTCCGCCCGGGGCAAAGACACTTGAGAATCACTACACCAGAAGATCAACAAGAAATCCAGCCAAGACCAAGTTCACCTACCAAAGAGTGCGGTTTCAATACCAAGGAGAACAGCAGAATTCCAGAGGAGGAGAAAGCAAAGCACGGAACTCATGGCTTTCTCCCTGTGATTTTTTCAGTCTTGCAGTTAATTTAATTTTTTTCTTTTTCATTTTTTTTCTCTCTTCTTCTGCTAAAATTTTTTTAAACTTTTACCCTTTTCTTTTTTAACGTTTTTTAACTAGTTTATCTAATATATGTATTTTTTCTTTTTTATATATTTTTTATTCGTTTTCTTTTTTTTAATTCTTTTTTTTTCTTTTTTTCTTTCTTTCTTTTTGAACCTCTTTTTACCCCCTTTCTCCCCCCCTCACGATTTGGGATCTCTTCTGATTTGGTTAAAGCATATTTTCCTGGGGTTGTTACCACCCTTTTAGTATTTTACTTGCTCCTTCATATACTCTTATCTGGACAAAATGACAAGGTGGAAAAATTCACCACAAAAAAAAGAACAAGAGGCAGTACCGAAGGCTAGGGACCTAATCAATACAGACATTGGTAATATGTCAGATCTAGAGTTCAGAATGACAATTCTCAAGGTTCTAGCCAGGCTCGAAAAAGGCATGGGAGATATTAGAGAAAACCTCTTGGGAGATATAAAAGCCCTTTCTGGAGAAATAAAAGAACTAAAATCGAACCAAGTTGAAATTTTTAAAAAGCTATTAATGAGGTGCAATAAAAAATGGAGGCTCTCACTGCTAGGATAAATGAGGCAGAAGAAAGAATTAGTGATATAGAAGACCAAATGACAGAGAATAAAGAAGCTGAGCAAAAGAGGGGCAAACAGCTACTGGACCACGAGGGGAGAATTTGAGAGATAAGTAACACCATAAGACGAAACAACATTAGAATAATTGGGATTCCAGAAGAAGAAGAAAGAGAGAGGGGAGCAGAAGGTATACTGGAGAGAATTATTGGGAAAAATTTCCTCAATATGGCAAAGGGAACGAACATAAAAATTCATGAGGTTCAGAGAAAGCCCCTCAAAATCAATAAGAATAGGCCCACACCCCGTCACCTAATAGTAAAATTTACAAGTCTCAGTGACAAAGAGAAAATCCTGAAAGCAGCCCGGGAAAAGAAGTCTGTAACATACAATGGTAAAAATATTAGATTGGCAGCTGACTTATCCACAGAGACCTGGCAGGCCAGAAAGAGCTGGCATGATATTTTCAGAGCACTAAACGAGAAAAACATGCAGCCAAGAATACTATATCCAGCTAGGCTATCATTGAAAATAGAAGGAAAGATTAAAAGCTTCCAGGACAAACAACAACTGAAAGAATTTGCAAACACCAAACCAGCTCTACAGGAAATATTGAAAGGGGTCCTCTAAGCAAAGAGAGAGCCTACAAGTGGTAGATCAGTAAGGAGCAGAGACAATATACAGTAACAGTCACCTTACAGGCAATAAAGTGGCACTAAATTCCTATCTCTCAATAGTTACCCTGAATGTTAATGGGCTAAATGCCACAATCAAAAGACATAGGGTATCAGAATGGATAAAAAAACAAAACCCATCTATATGTTGCCTCCAAGAAACTCATTTTAAGCCCGAAGACACCTCCAGATTTAAAGTGAGGGGGTGGAAAAGAATTTACCATGCTAATGGACATCATAAGAAAGCAGGAGTGGCAATCCTTATATCAGATCAATTAGATTTTAAGCCAAAGACTATAATAAGAGATGAGGAAGGACACTATATCATACTCAAAGGGTCTGTCCAACAAGAAGATCTAACAATTTTAAATATCTATGCCCCCAGCGTGGGAGCAGCCAACTATATAAACCAATTAATAACAAAATCAAAGAAACACATCAACAATAATACAATAATAGTAGGGGACTTTAACACTCCCCTCACTGAAATGGACAGATCATCCAAGCAAAAGATCAGCAAGGAAATAAAAGCCTTAAATGACACACTGGACCAGATGGACATCACAGATATATTCAGAACATTTCATCCCAAAGCAACAGAATACACATTCTTCTCTAGTGCACATGGAACATTCTCCAGAATAGATCACATCCTCGGTCCTAAATCAGGACTCAACCGGTATCAAAAGATTGGGATCATTCCCTGCATATTTTTAGACCACAATGCTCTGAAGCTAGAACTCAACCACAAGAGGAAGTTTGGAAAGAACCCAAATACATGGAGACTAAACAGCATCCTTCTAAAGAATGAATGGGTCAACTGGGAAATTAAAGAAGAATTGAAAAAAATCATGGAAACAAATGATAATGAAAGTATATATATAGACACAGACTAAAAGTAAAGGGAAGGACCTAAGTAAAAGAGCTAAAGCCATAAACTTCATAGAAGAAAATATAGGGATAAATCTTTATGACCTCAGACTTGTCAGTGAATTCTTAAATATGACACCAAAGGATGAACAGCAAAGGAAAAAAATAAGTTCTACCTCACCAAAATTAAAAGCTTTTGGGGGTGTCTGACTGCCTTGATTGGTGGAGCATGTGACTCGATCTCAGGGTTATAAGTTCGAGCCCCACCTTGTATGTCGAGGTGACTTAAAAGTAAAGTGTTGAAAAAAATTAAAAGCTTTTAATGAATATTGTCAGGAAACTAAAAAGACAACCTACAGGATGGAAGAAAATATATGTAAATCATATACCTGATAAGGGCTTAATATACAAATCTATAAAGAACTACAGCTCAACAACAGAAAGACAACCCATTTTTAAATGGGCAAAAGATTTGAAAAAACATTTCTCCAAAGGAGATATATAAGTAATAAGCAAATGAAAAGGTACTCAACATCATTAGTCATTAAGGAAATGCAAATCAATACCACAGTGAGATACTACTTCATGCCCACTAGGATGGCTTTTATAAAAAAAAAAATAATAATAAAGTGTTGGCAAGGATGTGGAGAAATTGAATTGTACATTGCCAGTGAGAATGTAAAGTGGTACAGCTGTTGTGGAAAATAGTTTGTTCCTGGAAATTTTACCTTTTTTTTTTTTTAAGATTTTATTTATTTATTTGAGAGAGCAAGAGAGCATTGAATGGGGGGGGGCGGTTGGGAGGGAGAGAGGGAAAACAGGCTTCCCGCAAACAGGGAGCCCAATGCAGGGATCAATCCCAGAACCCTGAGATCACGACCTGTGTCGGAGGCAGATGCTTAACCAACTGAGTCACCCAGGCGCCTCTAATTTTTTTTTCTTTAATGTAAGCTCTTCACCCAGTGTGGGGCCTGAACTCATGACCCCAAGAGCAGGAGTCACAGGCTCCAGTGACCAAGTCAGCCAGGTACACATGTTCCTGAAAATTTTAGATAGAATTACCATATAACCCAGTTATTCCATTTCTAGGTATATACCCGAAGGAATGAAAAAGAGGGACTCAAACAGATATTTACACATCAGTGTTAATTGCAACATTATTCGTAACAGCCAAAAAATTGGAAACAACCCAAGTGTCTGTCAGCTTACAAATAGATAAATAAAATGTGGTATATACACACAATGGAATATTAAATCATGAAAAGAAATGACATTCTGATAATATGCTACAACCTGGGGGATGTCTGAAGACATGCTAAGTCAAATAATACAGATACAAAATTTTAAATATATGATTACATGAAAATAGCTAAAACAGGCAAATTAATAAAGACAGAAAGTAGATTAGAGTTTTACAGGGGCTTCTGTTTGGGGTGATTAAAAAATTTTACAGGGGTGCCTGGGTGGCTCAGTGGGTTGAGCCTCTGCCTTCAGCTCAAGTCATGATCTCAGGGTCTTGGGATCGAATCCCGCATCAGGCTCTCTGCTTGGTGGAGAGCCTGCTTCCCCCTTTCTCTCTGCCTGCCTCTCTGCCTACTTGCGTGATATCTCTCTCTCTGTCAAAAAGAAAAAATTAAAAATTTTACAAATAGTGGTAATATTTACACAACATTTTGAATATGATGAGCACCATTCAGTTGTACACTTAAAAATGGTTAAAATGGCAATTTGACTATATATGTTAACCACAAATTAGATAGCTAGATAGATAGTTAAATGAATTAGCACTCCCTAAGAAAGAGTGCTAGAACAAGCAAAAAGACTCAAAAGTACAAACAGTGAACATCACTGGGCTTCATTTTTATCTCAGTACCTTTAGGAAGATATTTCTCTATGACTGAGCCTATATGCTTTACTTTTCAAATATTTCTCACTAAAAACAAAGGCCACAGGTGCCTGGATGCCTCAGTCAGTTAAGCGTCTGTCTCTTGATTTTGGCTCCAGTCAGGATCTCATCGTCATGGGATCAAGACCTACATCAGGCTCTGTGCTGAGCATAGAACTTACTGGAGATTTTCTTCCTCTCCCCCTCCGCCTACTTCTGTGCTGTCTCTCTTTAAAAAAAAAAAAAAAAATAGAGGCCAGGGCTTTAAACCAACAGAATATCAACACTCTGGCCCTCACTTTCCACACCCTATAGTCTCACTGCCAGACTAGCCACACTGAAAGCAGGAAGAGTCTGGAAAAGATACTCTCCCAGGAAAGCATGCCAGTTTGTTATTTTCACCTTTAAAAATATTTCTTAAATATTTCTTAAACACAATTTCTTCAACAACAACAAAATGTGGAGAAAGGTATACCATGCTAACACAAATCAAAAGAAAGCTGGAGTATATGCATATGTATAAATTTCAAAACATGGAAAATTACAGGGATGAAGAGGGTTATTCCAAGAAGACAAAATAATCCTTAATGAATATGCATTTAACAACAGAACACCAAAATATGTGAAACAAAAACTGATATAGTCAAGAGAAATAGACAAATCCACTATTATAGTTGGAGAATTCAACATTCTTCTATTAGTAATTGATAAATCTAGCAGGCAGAAAATCAGGATATACTTGAACTAAATTGCAATATTAATGAACTGGGTCCAATTAACATTTATAGTATACTTCATCAAAGAACAGAATATACATTCTTCTCAAACTCACATGGAACACTCACCAAGACAGACCACATTCTGGACCATAAAACACACCTAAGTAATTTAAAAGAAATCATACAAAGTATGCTCTCAGCCCACAGTGGAATTAAACTAGAAATCAATAACAGGAAGAATACTGGATTGTTTCCAGGAAACAGTCTGAGGGTCTTAGAGGGGAGGGAGGTGGGGGAATAGGTTAGCCCGTGAGGGCACGTATTGCATGGAGCACTGGGTGTTTTATGCAAACAATGACTCATGAAACACTAATTACATCAAGAACTAATGATGTACTGTATTGTGACTAACATAATAATAATAAAAAGAAATAACTGGAAAATTCCTAAGTACATGGAGCTCAAACAGCATACTTCTAAACTGCACATAGGTCAAAGAAGAAATCTTGGGAAATTTTTTAATATTTTGAACTAAATGAAAATTAAAATAACAAATGATCAGAATGTAGGGGATGGGGCTCCTGGGTGGCTCAGTTGGTTAAGCGACTGCCTTCAGCTCAGGTCATGATCCTGGAGTCCCGGAATTGAGTCCCGCATCAGGCTCCCAGCTCCATGGGAAGTCTGCTTCTCCAACTGTTCTCCTCCCTCATGCTCTCTCTCATTGTCTCTCTCAAATAAATAAATATATATATATATTTTTTTTTAATGTAGGGGATAGGGGCGCCTGGGTGGCTCAGTGGATTAGGCCGCTGCCTTCGGCTCAGGTCATGATCTCAGGGTCCTGGGATCGAGTCCCGCATCGGGTTCTCTGCTCAGCAGGGGGCCTGCTTCATGTTGCACATAATTTTAATCTGCTTCCATAAAACATCCTAATTTGTGGCCCATACATTATTCACCTTAAGAATTAAAGATTCTATGCAAAATTTAAAATCTGTACAAACAAAAATCTACCATATGATTTCACTTATATATGGAGTCTAAACAACAAATGAATAAACAAAAAGCAGAAACAGACCTATAAATACAGAAAACAAACTGGTGATTGCCAGAGGGGAGGGAAGTAAGGGGATGAGCAAAATGGGTAGAGGGAAATGGGAGGTACATGCCTCCAGTTACAGAATGAACATAACACAGGGATGAAAGGTACAGCATAAGGAGCTGCAGTGAGAGGCAGACAGTGGAATTAGCATATTTCTTGATAATAATGTGGCTTCCTGTGTCCTGTATAAGTAACTCTCAAAAGTCAGGTGTTCATAAAAATTATTTCTGGCACTTAAGGAGTTAAGGGGAAGAAGGTGAAGGGTAGAGGCAGATGAACAGGTGGTGAGAAGTGAATTCATGTGGGTGCCTGGTGAAGCAGTCTTCATTGGGTTTAGTGGAGACAGAGATTGTCTACCCAAAAGGGATGGTAGCATTCAGAATTATTCAGTAAATTGATAGCAGCCAGTTCAGCCAGTATCTATGTGATCAGTAGACTATTCAGGGAGACTTTAAAGAAGACCTGTCACTGCCCCTTCTCTCTGCACCTATAGGGGATACTCTGAGGCTCCGAACAATTCTGGAAGCAATACAGAAGCACATCCATTCTTCCTCTCTCATCTTCAAACTGGCCCAAGATGCATTCAAGATTGCCACTCCCACAGATAGTAGTACCGACAGCACCCTGCTCAACGTGGCCCTGGAGCTGGGGTTACAGGTATGGAGGAGGAATAGGTTATCCCTGCTTTAGGCTTCTGGCGTAGTGATCATCGGTAGAAGATAAGAGGCACTGGGCATGAACCAGCTAAGCCCGGTTCTTTCTGTGTCCCCAGAACACAACTTTTCGACTAGGCTTCTAGGTAAGGATCTCCAAATTGAGCTCCATTTTGAAGTGAAGGCCAGAAGCAATGTAGCTTTAGGTTCCATCGGGTCCCCATTTTCTCTCCACCCCTCCCCATTCCTCCCAAGTCAAGTCAATAATAAGGTATGACAGTCAGGACTTCGTTACAGGTCATCAGAGAAGTCTTCTATCTGATTGGTGGGAGGGGTGGGCAGAAATTAAACAAACCTGTCTGTACTTATCAGAGATGGCTGTTTAAAGCACCAATAGACACTTGTTGCATAAATGGATGGTAAGGGAATGTGGGGATGTAGAAGTCCAACAGTTACGCTTAGCCAAGTGGAAATGCCTCTTTTTTGCTCAGGTGATGAGGATGACCTTATCAACTCTTAACTGGAGGCGCCGGGAGATGGTGCGGTGGTTGGTGACATGTGCTACAGAAGTGGGTGAGTCTCCCACTTCCCTCTAATCCCCAGGGAAAGGAGTTCTTAGGCCCTACTCTTGGAACAAGACAGTGAATCCTTAGAGCTCTCATATTCCATTTACTGATGGCCTGGGAAAGCATGGCGCTGCTGACAGGAAAGATGGCCTTTATTTACCTAGCCCAAGCTCTGCCCTTACTGCTTGGACCATACCCTGATGTCAGCAGCACTTTGACCCTCCAATCAGAGACACATTTGAGAGATTGAGTTTTCGGCCACCAGTATACAAGTGCACCCTTGGGAGGTAGTTGGCCCAGTGGTTTGGTCCCAGTCCCTGCCTGTGCTTCTAAAAAAAACCCCAAACGACTTGGAGTCTCAGGACCCCAACTAAAACCCAAAGTCCCAGCATGAGACTCTACCCTAAGAGGTCCCACTTCAGTTAGAACCCCCAGGCAGATCTATGACTACCATAGGCTCTGCTGCTCCATCCTTGTGAGGGGCTAAGAGCACCTGCAGAAATCTTTGACCCTCTGACTTGGGGAAGGAAGGGGAAGGAAGAGACCCCAAACAAGGTCTGGCCATCCGGGATGCTCCTTGGTTTGCCTCAGATCATCTCAAAGCTGCTGAGGAGGAGGGATAACTCATCTCTGCAGGCCAAGTTCTGACCCCCAAAGGGTCAGTCATCTGGGCAGACCTGGATCGGGACCCGGATGGCCACAGCTGAGCTCAGGCTCTCCCTGACAGGTGTGCGGGCCCTGGTGAGCATTTTGCAGAGCTGGTACACACTCTTCACCCCCACCGAAGCTACTAGCATTGTGGCTGCCACAGCTGTATCCCACACCACTATCCTGCGCCTCAGTCTTGACTATCCACAGCGGGAGGAGCTGGCTAGCTGTGCTCGCACGCTGGCCCTACAGTGTGCCATGAAGGATCCCCAGAGCTGTGCCCTGTCAGCCCTTACACTCTGTGAGAAAGACCACATCGCCTTTGAGGCAGCCTACCAGATCGCCATTGATGCTGCCACCGGCGGCATGACACATTCACAACTGTTCACCATTGCCCGCTACATGGAGCTCCGTGGCTACCCGCTACGTGCCTTCAAGTTGGCCTCCCTGGCCATGAGCCATCTCAACCTGGCCTACAACCAGGATACCCATCCAGCCATCAATGATGTGCTCTGGGCGTGTGCCCTGAGCCACTCTCTGGGCAAGAACGAGCTGGCAGCCCTCATCCCCCTGGTGGTGAAGAGTGTGCACTGCGCCACAGTGCTTTCAGACATCTTGCGGCGCTGTACAGTGACGGCCCCCGGCCTGGCGGGCATCCCAGGCCGCCGCAGCTCTGGAAAGCTCATGTCAACTGACAAAGCTCCACTGCGCCAGTTGCTGGATGCCACCATCAATGCCTATATCAACACTACACACTCACGCCTGACACACATCAGCCCTCGCCACTACGGAGAGTTCATCGAGTTTCTGAGCAAGGCTCGGGAGACCTTCCTGCTGCCCCAGGACGGTCACCTGCAGTTTGCCCAGTTCATCGACAACCTCAAACAAATCTACAAGGGCAAGAAGAAGCTGATGCTGCTGGTTCGAGAGCGCTTTGGCTGAGAAAGCAAACAACTCATTGCCAGGGCAACCTGGGCTCCCAGGTACCACAGGTCAGGCCAAGGACACTGAAACATTTGACCACCCTGAGAGGACTCTGAGCGCCTGTGGCTGAAGCCAAAGCACCACAGGGCTAAGCATGGGAGAGTCCAACTCTAGCCAATATGCCTTCCTTGGCAGAGTTCTCACTACAGCCCACTCTTCCTGAAGGAGCTGGGCCCTGCAGATCGATCAGAAACCCCACAACATGCCACCTCACGCCCCTATATCCTGCGTGTCCTGGGCATTGGCCCGCTCTCCCTTGGCAAACACAGAACACTGTTCCGTCTCAGGGATCGCTTAACCAGAGAAACAGAAGCATTTATGGTACTGTAAATACTATAGTATATGTGTTGCCAATTACACTGTAAAGTTGTAACTATTTATAATTCTGGTTCTAATTTGATGGGTACTTGAAGTAGCTGTGGGTGGGAAGATAGGCTTGTTTTCTGAGGAGACACAACCATTTCTCAGGTTTCCCTTGCAGAATATATACAGTTTGCAGTGGAAGAGTGGGGGTGGTGGGGAATACAATGACCGGTTAGCATAAATCCCAGGTCTAGTCTATGCAGAAACCCCAGCCTGCAGACACAGGGCATCTATATAGCCCAGTGGTGGGAGAGGGCCAGGGCCAGGACTGGACTTAGACTCTTGCCTCATGAAGCCTCAAGGACAGTGAAGCTCTCACTCCTGCCACACACAGCCTCTCTAAGAACCTGTTGAGCTCCTGAGAAGTAAGTGCAGGGGGAGGTAAAGGTCTGGGAGGCCACTGAGCTCATTAACGTTAATCTACTCTGGTCACCTTTGTGTTAGAGAGTGTCTGGTTTTATCTCAAACTATGTATGTGTGTATACATATCTGTATGGCTAAGTACGTGTGTCTCTGTGCATAGATCTGTGCATACCTGTCTTGCACATGTACTTATGTGTGTCTGTCGGGTTTGTGTGTCAGTACATTGTCTGTGTGCTGGACTGTGAGTTGTGTGTGAGGGTATACACATTTGTGAACATGTACACATACATACCTGTGTGTGTACGCCTGTCTGTCAATGCATGTTCAGTGGGGGGGGCGCACACAGATGCATGTGTATGAACGTGTGTGTGTGTGTGTGTATGCTTGCTCTCCTTTGGTCTGTCTTTATATGTGTAACTGGATATTTTGACATATAAGTATGTGTGAATTTATGTTTCAGAATCTGCATGAATGTGTCCCTTTCTTTTTTTGCCAGATCTCTCTTCCCCATTCCTCATCTCACTCACTCGCTGGACACGTTCCCCATCTCTTTGCCTCCCTTACTCACCGCTTTCTCAGCAAGCTCTTAAGCACTAGTCTCCGTCTGCCCTAAGAGTGACTCTTCAGCTCCAGTTCTCTTCTTGCCCTGTACTTGCTTTCTTCCCTTGCCTTTCTACCTCAAGCTTCCTCTGCCTGCCCACTGGTCACTGTTTTGGAGGCTGGGGCTGGAATGCATTTGGCCTTTCCCTTTCTGAGTAGTTTCTACCCCTAGTAGGCAATGCCTGTCTTAGCCCTAGCTGACCTCCACAGTGTATCCTATTCCTGCTACCTTCCTGACCCCTGTGCTCAGCCTGGAATTGTTATAGCAGGTAGCATGGGCTTTCAGAAGAGTCATCTGGATGCCAGTGTGTCTTGGTGTTTACTGTTTCATGTTTTAGTTCCCAAGTGGGGGGTGGGGTGTGATAGGGAAGGGGTGGTATAGCTAGAGTGTGAACTAAGGACCTCTCTGCTTTATGTTCCTTTCTTTGACAAAATGTCACTTTTTTCGCCCCTTCACACTAACCAGTAAGTCGTTTTTGCTGTCTGTGGCTACTTAAATCTTACTATCCAGCCATGGGCCCCTACAACCTCTCAGCCCAATAGGTTGGTTAGAAAGAAAGAAAAAAGAAGCCACTCCCATTTCTGTATCACGATTGCCGTTTTTTAGCAAGTATGTGAACTCACAGTGCTTTTCTATGAATAAATCATGGATCACAGAAAATACCATTTTTCTAAAATCAGAATTGTGTTCTCTCAATAAATGGGGCTCTTCTTTCTCTTCTGCATTGCCCTAGGCTGGAACAAGGAATTGGTTGCGCCTCTAGTACAGTGGGTCCCTAGTGGTCTAAGGAGATGTGGAATGACAAATGAAGAATTTCCTGACACACCACTCCCCTCTCCAGAGCTCACAGGCACTTCAGACCTTGTCCCAGGAAGTAGGTACCACTACGATGGGCAGAAACACCAAGGTCCTGAGAAAATTGGAGGGTATACTCAGAAAAGAATGCAGAGCAACCCTGAGTGCAATAAGGCCTTTTTGCTTCAAAGGCCTTCTCCCCTCAAAGATGCAAGTCTGTCTCTACTCCTAAGCACCCTAACCCTGAGTCTTTATGTCCACACCCTCTTCCCCCACCATCTTTTGGTGTCAAAGCTGAAGTCCTCTCAAGCTTCTCCCTGCTCACCTAGATTCCATCTTCCTCAAGGGGACTCTCTAAAATATTCTAGCAATTTCTGTGTCCCTCTCTGACCTACACCCCCTTCCATCCCCAGACACAAAGCTCTGTCAATTTGGCCTCGTATGCTGTGGGGACCCCATTACTCTGCAAATGTCACAGCTTCAGCTGCTAAGAAGCTTTACCCAATCCTACCTAGCCCTCAGGCTCGGAGAGGTGAGAGCAAAATGGTAGTGAGGGCCCTGACATTGGGTCCTACAGTACATATTCACTGATATCTGAGCTCTTAAGACTTGGAGAAGATGCAGAAAGGGGCCCCAGGGAAGAAGCAGAAGCTAAGAAGGAACTGAAGATAAGAGCAAAGATCTTCCACAGATGAAACCGTATGTCAGACTCCACCTCTGGAACTTTTATTCTCCTGGAAACAATCAATCATCTTTGTTAGTGGTAGCTGAGAGAAAGGGTGTGTGCTCAGTTCTGTCGAAGAAGACGTGAGTGTCTATGCACAGCATCCACAAAGGCCCCCACGTGTTCTGGGTCCATGTCAGGGTAAAGTCCATGTCCCAGGTTGGCAATGTAGCGCTGCGGCCCAAAGTCATCCAGCATCTGCTGCACCAGCCGTCCGATCTCCTCCTGGAGGACCAACAGGGCACTGGCTACAGGGGGGCCAGCACTCCCCTGTACTCCCTATGCATAACCATGACAGCACGTAGGCATGCTTCTACTCCATGTTATTCATTCAGTCATTAATTCAAAACAGTTTACTGGATGCTTAGTATGGGCCAGACAACTATAAAAAGAAATTCCTGCTTTCCTAGAGCTCACACGAAACGAACAGTGGGACAAACATGCAATAAAGACACACACAGTAATACAACCATGTTCACAGCCATGGGAGTATATACACACACATGTAGGGACCCTGGTTACCTTAGATGCATACAGAGCACAGGGGTCCAGGTTGCCCTGCAAGGTCACCGTCTTCCCCACGCGTTCCCTGAAAGCAAAGTCAGTACCATGTCCTGGTGACTGCTCTTGTGGCAGCTGCTCCCTCTCCACCTCATCCTCTGTCACTCACCGGGCTTTCTTTGGGGCCACTGTCCAGTCAAGCCCAACCACCTCGTAGCCAGCATGGGCCAGCTCTTCCAGGGCAAAATGTCCATCTTTAGCAAAGATGATCTGAGGGAAAGGACAGATTTCTGAGGCAACAAAAGGCCTGCCTTTGCCCACTAACTTATCTTGGCTGCACCTCTGCTGCCCTCCAGTGGTCACTTCAGTCCCTGACCATTCCCCAGGCCCACCTTCACTTACTCCATCCCCATCCTTACCATGGGCACTGGTGCCAGGCCTGCCTCCTGCAGCCTGGCCTTCACCTGCTTGGCCACATCACGGATGTAGGGCAGTGCAAACTTACTGAAGAGCTGTGGGCCAAGATGCCCTGCATGGGACTCAAAGAGCTGCAGTGCCTACAGTTGGAGGGGAGGAGGGGATGGTAAAGACAAATACATAACACACAAAGTATCTCACACCCCACACACACGACGTGTCTCAATTTCTCCCGAGTAACTTCAGACCCTCATACTGCCTAAGCCTATAAATCCAGTTCCATTCAAAAAGTTCTGCTTTCTCCAAATACCAGTGCGAGCTTTGGTCTTTGAATGCATATTAGCACTGCCAATGTCAATGACAAGTTTGGACCTAGGTACTCCAGTCAGATCGTCGTAGGCCAAGCTTCTTTCCTGCTGGGCATTATGCTGCCGGTAGGACCCCCGACAACCTCTCAGGTGTAGGGAACCATACTGCTTCTCATTCTTCTAGACCCCAAGTCTATTCCTCTCCCTCAGGACCCACCTGGGCACCAGCAGCCACTTGTCCCACAAGATATGGGACCAGAGCATCAGTGAGGATGCGAAGCAGCTGGTGACTAGCCTGTGGTTTCTGGTAAAGCCAACGCTTGGCCTGAGCCATGGTGCTTGAGCCGCCACCCTCAATCATGTATGTCATCAGAGTCCACTGCAAAAAGGATACAAAGAGAATGTCGTAGGTGTAGAAGCCAGACTGATACCTACTTCCCTTGTCTACACCAGACCCACCAGAATGATCTCCCCATGCCCAAGTCCCTGCCTTGTTCCACATTACCGGGGCACCAGCAAAGCCAATCAGCGGCACACGCCCAGCCAGCTGTTGTCGGGTAAGGGTGATGGCCTGGAACACATAGCTCAGTTCGGAGGTCACTGTTGCTGGATCCCGGAGACGTTCTAGGTCCCGTTCTTCTCTTAATGGCTCTGGGAAGCTGGGCCCTTTGCCAGGTACCATAGTCACCTCCATGCCCAGTGCCTGGCAAGGAAGAAAATACCTGGATTTCCTACCTATAACTCTAGGAGAAAAGGCTCTGTTCAGCCCATGTCAAGAAGGAAGAAAAGGAAAATGAAACTTGGTCAAACTCCCATCTCTTTCAGCCCAGTTTTTCCATCTGTCCAGTGTAGATAAGTGCTTATCTTGAGCCTTGGCTACCTTTACTCTTTCTTACCCATCAGGTTTGAATGGGTACCTGGGGTACAACAAGGATGTCAGAGAAGATGATGGCAGCATCCAGAGGGAAGCGACGCAGTGGCTGTAGGGAATAGAAGACAGGTTACTAGAAGGCAAACTGAGGGCATAAATACCTCCCTTTTTCATAGAGGCCTCACCTGCAAAGTCAGTTCACAGCAGGCCTCTGGGGAGCGACAGGTGCTGAAAAAGTCCTGGGCAGCCCGAGTTTCCCTAAACTCTGCAGACAGAATAGGGAAAGCTGGGCCCAACTCTGAGGAACCTCTGGATCCCTCCCCTGCCCCTCAAAAATCTTTTCACTCTCCAGAGTTTCACTTGGATTCCTGGGCGCGACCCTCACCTGGTAAATAGCGGCCTGCCTGCCGCATGCACCAAACGGGAGTATAGTCTGTGTCTTCTCCCCAGGCTGCTCGCAGGAACGTGTCATTCTTCAGCTCTGGAAAACCCTGGGATCTGGAGATCAGGAGGGGGAAGGGGTAGGTGTCAGTAAGCTTGGACAAGAGTTGGGAAAGGCCCGGGTTCTTAAGGCGGATTCATTCTGACACCACTATCTGCCTTCTCCAGCCAGTTCCTAAGCTGTGGCTCCCCGCCCATTCCATTTCTTCTTTGCCTATCAGATGGTGCACAAGACTAGAAGGGCCCGCGCTGGGGCCTCTATCTTCCACACAGCCCCAACTCCCCCAAGTTCAAAGCCACTGGAGAAACTGGGGGAAGGGCGTAATGAAAGCCCAGTAGGAACTGATCAGGGTCTTTGGACCAGAAAATCTCAGGAACAGGGCTACCAGTTGGCTGGTTCGGAAGCTGGTGGATCCCAGGCTAGGGTACACTGAGAAATCAGAGAAGACGGTCCCAAAATACGGATCCTAACTGAGGATTAGAAAATCCTGGAGGCATCCCCTAAACGAGTCTCAGGAATCCATGTGTAGAGGATTAGGGATTCCAGAGACAGGAATCGGGTTGGGAACTCCAAGGTCGGGAAAGAGGGGTATAGGGACAGATTCCTGAGTTGGAAGAGTCAGGTCAGAAACCACGCCGGCCATACCAAGTGGTGCAGAGAACTCACCCCGACCCGTTCGCCTCCATGATAAGCCTTGGGTAACTGCGAGCAGTCTCCACCGTAACGTCAACCAGAGTCTGTGAGATCAGGCTCCACCCCTTCCTGGAGGGAGCCAGGGTCGGCGCCATGTTGAAAGTCACATGATCAGACACTGGCATTAGCTCCGGGGCTGCCCTGGGTGCTGCCGGTAGGACCCCCGACAACCTTTCTCCACCGTAAAATCCGCTGTAGCGTCGCAGCAACAAACGCCCCCACGCTTCTCCTACCCTCCCCACCGCCAAGAACTCCGCAAATAACTACATCTTACCGTGGCATCAGGAATCTCCTCTCCTCTGATGGTCTGGAAATCCGAGAGTTTCAGCCGAGACTCACTTTTACTCCCATGCTCCATGATTCTAACAATCTTAGGCCTGGCGACCAGGCAGGCACACAGTGGATTAAAGAACCAAGCTCTACAGGGAAATGAAATAATTAAATATTTACGTTACCGGGGCACCTGGGTGGCTCAGTTGGTTAAGTGTGCGGCTTGGGATTTCGGCT
This sequence comes from Mustela putorius furo, assembly GCF_011764305.1. Classification (NCBI taxonomy): domain Eukaryota; kingdom Metazoa; phylum Chordata; class Mammalia; order Carnivora; family Mustelidae; genus Mustela; species Mustela putorius. Next base: position 34,915,298 of record NW_025422005.1, on the reverse strand, counting down.
CAGGTCATGATATCATGGGTCCTGAGACTGAGACCTCAGTGGGACCCCACACTCCTCTGGGAGTCGGCTTGGGATTCCCTCCCTCTGCCGCTACCCGGAACTCAAGTGTGCGCAGGCACAGTCCGGTATCTCTCTCTCACTCTCCTTAGAATAAGTCTTTTTAAAATATATATTTATATTACCTACTAAGAGGCGGGCACTATATATAGTAGATGCAGAAGTTAACAGTGGTCACCAAGACAGCCCTTTCCTTTAAGGAGCTACAGACTGGTGGATCAGCGATCATAATAGTAAATGTTTCAAGAGGAAAAAACTAGAAGTAGCTAGCAAGGGCTCTTCCTGGAACTAGGGAAAGCAGTAGGGGTGTTCCAAATAGAGGGAACAGCAGGTGCAAAAAGAAGAGGCAAAAGAACAAATGGCTATTGTGGGAACCAGAAGACCCATCTGCTGGAATTAAAGAGGCTAGAGGTGTCTTCAGAGTCCAGGTCATGCATGCCCTTATGAGATTCACTTATCCACTTTATTCTGTAGTAGCACCGTAGCATACAAACAGCTTGGAGAAAAGGGAAGAGGGGCACTATGTTCCCAGCTTTCTAAGGAGAAAATAAAAGGAAAATCGTCAGAATTACACGGGATCAAAAATGATTTCTTTCTTGATAACTTTGATTATTTGAAAACTAAATCAAAACAAAGTTTCCATCCAAATGTCCATCAACGGATGAATGGATAAACGATATGTAGTGTATACATAAAACACAGTATTAGTCGACCCATAAAAAGAAATTAAGTTCTATTCATGCTATGATATTGTTGCAATATTATTATAAGTGAAATAAGACAGACCCAAAAGGAAAATATTATATGGTTCCATTTATGAAATATCTAGAATAGGCTAATTCATAGAGACAGAAAGTAGATTAGAGTTTATCGAGTAGGCCATGAGGAGTTATTGCTTAAAGAGAAAGCCCTGCTGTTTGGAATGATGAAAAAGTTTTGGAAATAGGTAATTGTACTCGTAAAGTGGTTAACTCAGCAAATTTACACTTATTTTACTATTTTAAAAATATATAAAAAACCATCATACATTTTAAATGGGTGATTTATATGGAATATGAATTATATCTCAAAAAAACTTTTTAAAAAACTGTTTGCCAGGGAGGGTGGGAGACAAAGTTTCCTTATACTTCACCAACAGCTCCTTTTTTTTTTTTTTTTTTTTTGCCTCCATCCTATCTACCCACCTTGGACCTATCTTCCCGCATTGGACCTTTCCTCTCATCTGGTTCAGAATTACTGGGAGAAACTGGATAATGATCACCATTGTCCTAGGATTAGGAGTAACAACCAGGATGAGCGCTGAACAACTCAAGGCTCCTATCAGTGGCAGGGCTAAGGAGGGGATTATTCTCCCAAATATTTTAGCAATACTGCCCCTAGGATGAGGAGCTAAGAGGATGTCTGTTAGATTTTTAGAGTCTTCTGGTTGTGTGTGACTCGTCAGGGTGGGAATGCAAAAACGGGCCAGAGAACCAGAAAAATGTCTGTTCCCATGATCCAGCCTAGATAGGATAGCGGTTCAATGAGGGTATAAAATGGTGGAAGCAAAGAGGACAGACAGGGAGAGATGGATCAGGTAAAGACAACTGAACTTGGGTCTGGTTGGCTCAGCACGAGGTACATTGGTTTGTAGTAAGTTTAAGTATCTGAGTACACAGGGAAATACGGCAGGCGCTCTGGGTGCCCTTAGTCCAGAACTTACGGCGAAGGCTGGCCGAAGGCGGGGCCGAGCGTGGTGGGAAGCTTGGTCAGCCTTCGCGGCTGCGGCTCCGGGAGCCGAACCGCCGCTCCTGGGCTCTCCTTTGCCACTTAACCATGGCAGGCCCAGGACCGGGCGCGGCTCTAGAGTCCCCGCGGCAGTTGCTGGGCCGCGTGCGCTTCCTGGCAGAGGCAGCGCAGAGCCTCCGCGCTGGACGGCCGCTGCCGGCGGCGCTGGCCTTCGTGCCACGCGAGGTGCTCTACAAGCTTTACAAGGACCCAGCGGGTCCGTCGCGCGTGTTGCTGCCCGTGTGGGAGGCGGAGGGCCTGGGGCTGCGTGTGGGAGCGGCGGGCTCCGCCCCTGGTACCGGCTCCGGGCCCCTCCGTGCGGCCCGAGACAGCATTGAGCTCCGGCGCGGCGCCTGCGTGCGAACTACCGGCGAGGAACTGTGCAACGGCCAGGGGCTCTGGGTGAAGCTGACCAAGGTACTCCCTGGCCTGCCCTGGGCCCCGCAGAAGACCCCTGGCGCCAGGGCAGCTCCAGGCCGTTCCCTTCCCATCCCCCACCTTGAGGGAGCACTGCGTTCCGTGTCCTTTGCCTTGGGCTGGGCTGGGCAGGGCGCTGGGCAGTTCCCAGACGGCTGTCCCCGTCTTGCGCGTCCCGGCAGGAGCAGCTGGCAGAACACCTGGGTGACTGCGGGCTGAACGAAGGCTGGCTGCTGGTGTGCCGACCGGCGGAGGGCGGGGCCCGCCTCGTACCTATCGACACTCCAGACCACCTCCAACGGCAGCAGCAGCTTTTCGGCGTGGACTACCGACCCGTGCTCAGGTCCTGCACTTGAAAGGGCGGGGCTTGCTGCGGGATTGCTCGGCCCCGAAGGGTTGGGAACTAAGCTGACACAGGCGGGGAGGTGGGATAGGGAGTGAAGGCAGGGTTAAAGGCAGGAAGGGGCGGGACCTGAGTGGAAATGGGGTGGAGCTTCTGGAAGCCCAGTAGGGTGAGATGGAGCTCCGGAGAAAGCTCCCTGGGGTTACCCCGCTGCCCACTGATGTCTCCCCGTCCCCCACTCCGTGCCCACAGATGGGAACAGGTGGTGGACCTGGCATACTCTCATCGCCTTGGATCAAAGCCCCAGCCAGCGGAGGCATATACGGAAGCTGTACAGAGATTACTGTGAGTGAGCTGGGGTGGGATAGGGAGGAAGAATCTCCAGGTCTGGGCCTGGCCTAATTAGGGACTTGGGGTTGCTTAGCTATGTGCCCCCGACGTGGACCTACGAGTGCGACGAGGACCTGATCCACTTCTTGTACGACCACCTGGGCAAGGAGGATGAGAACCTGGGTAGCGTGAAGCAGTATGTGGAGAGCATAGACGTTTCCTCCTACACGGTGGGTTCTGGGACTCCTCCCACCCCAAGCAAGAGGTCATTTCTTGCTAGATCCAGAACCCTCACCTTTAGGCCAGGGCCAAACCTGAATTCCCACAGGCCAGACTCATTCCAGCACCCCATTTTGGAAGTCTTGTGGGAATGCCTAGACACTTCTACCCATACCAGCTGTGCTTTTAAGCCTCCATGTTCAGGGAGTGGGGTAAACACTGTCTCCACTTCTCTGCCCCTCCCCAGGAAGAGTTCAATGTGTCCTGCCTGACAGACAGCAATGCAGACACCTACTGGGAGAGTGATGGGTCCCAGTGCCAGCACTGGGTACGGCTTACCATGAAAAAGGGCACCATTGTCAAGTGAGTGGGCTCTGAGGTAGGACAGAGTGGGCGGGCCCCATGCCTGTAAGTGTACAGACACCCATGTGCATCCTCTGACCACTCAGGAAGCTACTGCTCACAGTGGATACCACAGATGACAACTTTATGCCTAAGCGAGTAGTGATCTATGGGGGCGAAGGGGACAACCTGAAGAAGCTGAGTGACGTGAGCATTGACGAGTGAGTGAACAGGCTGGTCTGGGAGGGAGAATGGGGCATGATCCTAGCAATGGGGCCTGGCCCCATTTGGAAGCAGAAAGTCAAGTGAGAGCCCAGCAATCCCTGAAGGCAAGGGGTACTCAGAGTGCCTCTCATCCATCTCGTCAGGACCCTGATCGGGGATGTGTGTGTCCTGGAGGACATGACCGTTCACCTCCCAGTCATCGAGATCCGCATCGTCGAGTGCCGAGGTGGGGCTTCAGGCTCTAAGGAGGGAAAGGGAGCCCCAGTGTATAGACAGTGGCTAGTTGGCAGCAAGTGTGGAGAAGCAATGGGCTTGGAGTTGGGATGGGGGGAATAGCTGAACTCTCTCTGGGAGATGAAGCTTTGGGTCTGAGCCATGTGGGAGGCGCCAGGTGTAGGCCTGCCTTAAAGCTGCCAGGTGGTTGGGCTTACCTGGAAGAGGAACTGAGTTGGGATCCTCAGGCCTTGCAATATAGTGAGGGATGGAGAAACCCACAAAGAATATAATAATCAAAGTCAGATAAGTAGAAAGGCGTCTCAAAGGCTCCAAGTTTCTGAAAGCCTGAGCATTCAGGGGCCACTCTCAGGTCTAAGGGCCGAGGAGGCAGCAGGTGCCCTAAATAACTTCTTCCCCCAGATGATGGGATTGATGTGCGTCTTCGAGGGATCAAGATCAAGTCGTCTAGACAGCGGGAACTAGGGCTGAATGCAGACCTGTTCCAGCCAACCAGTCTGGTGCGATACCCACGTCTGGAAGGCACGGACCCTGAAATTCTGTACCGCAGAGCTGTTCTCCTGCAGAGGTGGCTGTGGTCCTGTGCCTGCCCAGCCCTTCCTTTCCCCTAGTCCTGAGCCTCATTCGTCAGTAGGAAGGAGGTTCCCCAGGCCCTATACTGTAAGCTCTTCCACTTTGAGCAGCCCCTGGGCCCCACCTTCTCCTGTCCTTGTGTGTTGGAGAGTGAGGGAGTCTTAAATCCATGCCATCCTCTTTAGTTGCACCATCTTTATTTACCCACTCACCCCAGATTCATAAAGATCCTGGACAGTGTCCTGCACCACCTGGTACCTGCCTGGGACCACACGCTGGGCACCTTCAGTGAGATTAAGGTAAGCCTGGCCCGCCTAGTAGTGGTGTCAGCAGTGGGCTCCTCCCTTCTGCTCATGTAAGTGCTCTCTCTTCTACAGGGCTCTTAAAAGCTACTCTAGGCCTGGACCTTTGTTGGGCTCTAGGATTGTAGGAAGAAAGCCAGACAGAGATCATTAAAATGTAGTGTTTGGGATGCCGTTCTCCCAGACAGTGTGTGAAATGTACAAGAACTGGGGGAGGAGAAGTAACAGCATAGACAGGGAAGCTGCATGGAAGGTGAACACTGGGAGTTATTAGCTGCCAAAGATGACGAGAGAAGCGCCCCAGGTAGATGTGTGTATAACTTGGGGATGAGGCTGTGTAGGCAAATAGGAGGCCCTGATCGCAGAGGGCAGTTTGGGCCAGGCTGTGAAGGAGGGACTATGTCCTAGGTCCCTGGAGCCATTGGAAGGGTTTTAAGTAGGTGATGACCAGGTTTGATTGGGGGGGCATTTAAAAAGCTCCCCCGGGTGGCTGGACTAAGGAGGGATTGAAAACAAGGAAGGAGAGGGTGTTGGGGATGGACTAGGCATGGACTAGAGTTAGGAATCAGGTCCAGGCATGGAGGAAGGTTCCAGAGCCTGGACAGACACTGACTGCCTGCCAGTCTTGCTCTGGCCACATCTCCTCATCAGCAAGTGAAGCAATTCCTGCTGCTGTCACGCCAGAGGCCAGGCCTGGTGGCCCAGTGCCTGCGGGACTCAGAAAGCAGCAAGCCCAGCTTTATGCCACGCCTATACATCAACCGGCGCCTCGCCATGGAGCACCGTGCCTGCCCCTTAAGGGACCCTGCCTGCAAGAATGCGGTCTTCACCCAGGTCTGGACCACATGGGGTCGATCTAAGGGAGGGTCAGTAAAGGGTCTGGGGTGGGGGCTGGGCCTAAGTAAGGCCTTTGGGCCAGAGTAGGACAAGATCTTGACAGAGACTTTCCTACAGCTCCCTTCCCTTTCCCTGCCCCCAGGTTTATGAAGGCCTTAAGCCCTCTGACAAGTACGAAAAGCCCTTGGACTACAGGTATGGCATGAGGGTTGAGGGACTTGGACTGGGCACACATAAACTATACATCTCTGCACACTGCCTCTAAAACCCCTTCTCATTACTTCTGTGGCCCCTGTCCCTCGCTGGTGAAATATCCTGAGCCCCGACCCAGTATGGAAACAAAGATCCACCCCTTCTTACAGGTGGCCCATGCGCTACGACCAGTGGTGGGAGTGTAAATTCATTGCAGAAGGCATCATTGACCAAGGTGAGGCCCTGGGGAAGGATAATGATGATCCTGCCCTATGTAGAGTGGTAGAGGCTTCTGGGGTCACAGCTAATCAGGATAGAGAACCAGTTTATTACCTCTTTATGGGGGCTGGAGCTCTTGAATGCTCCAGCTGAGAGCATCTGTGTGTCATTTCAGGGGGTGGTTTTCGGGATAGCCTGGCAGACATGTCAGAAGAGTTGTGCCCTAGCTCAGCAGACACCCCTGTGCCTCTGCCCTTCTTTGTGCGCACAGCCAACCAGGTAATCTCCTATCCCTACTTCTCCAGTTGTTTTTGCTGTTCATCTCTTCAAACCTCCCAGGTTCTGAACTAGAGAGGGGGCAGAGGAGGGACCAGGTTGCCTAGGGCGGCCTCTGGACATACAGGGAAGGAGTAGCCATTGTACAATCAGAGGGACCACTCAGGGCTTCCGGTGGAAGGTGTGCAGGCAAGTCTTTGGAGCATCTGGGGCAATAAAGTAGGGTCCATTCCATGCCATGCTAATAGCTCTTGTCTTGGGAGCAGGGCAATGGCACTGGGGAGGCCCGGGACATGTACGTGCCCAACCCCTCCTGCCGAGACTTTGCCAAATACGAGTGGATCGGACAGCTGATGGGGGCTGCCCTGCGGGGTAAGGAGTTCCTGGTGAGTAGCCAAATCTGTGCCTCCATTGGATCAGCCCGGCCCCTAGAAGGAAGAAGGGCTAGCTAAACCTGGGCAGCCCAAGATGAGGATACGATGGTATTTGTCCCATAGGTCCTGGCTCTGCCCGGTTTTGTGTGGAAGCAGCTGTCTGGGGAGGAGGTGAGCTGGAGCAAGGATTTCCCAGCTGTGGACTCCGTGCTGGTAAGTAGGGCCTGGACTCAGTGTTTCCTCTGCACAGCCCCTAAATGTCGCTGTTCCCCAAGGGTGTCCTGAACCTTCTCTACTCTCACACATGCTCCTTTACTGATTCCTTCTATTCCCATGGCTTCAACCACTGTCTTTATTCTGTCGGCCCCCAAATCCTTATCTCCAACTCCAGCTTCTTTCCTAAGCTTGGACCCTTATGTGCACCTGCCTGCTGGACATCTGCCCCAAGATGGCACTTCCGCCTCAGCCCAGTCCTCCTCACCTCCCCGCTCTTCTGCCCTCCAGGGCTCCTGTCTCCAAATAGCACCACTATCCACCCCTTTTCCATGCCAGGGCCCTCAGTGCCACCCGCTACTTCTCCTCCCTTACCTCCTACTTTCTATCACATCTCCCTCTGGCATCTGTCCACTTCTTCCATCTCACTACTATCCTCCTGCTTCAGGCCACCTTCCCTTGTGACACAACCACTGACTGCAAACCTAGCGTTCCTGTCTCCATTCTTAACCCATCTGATTCTTGCAGCCAGAGTAATTCATTTCCTTCCCCTTGTTTAAACCCTTCAGTGGCTCTGCCCCAGGCTTAGGGTAAAATGCAGAACCTGACAAGCCTTATGTGACCTCTGTGTCTCTGGCCACTTGGCTCCAGCCAAACAGTTTCCACAGGCCTTTTGCTCTTTCTACCTTTTTTCATGTTGTTCTCTTTCCTGACTTCCTTGTGGCCAGGCAAATTCCCAACCATCATTTAGGTCTCAGCTTAGATGCCATTTCTTCCAGGACACCTTCTCTGGCAGCCAAGACTGGCAAGGTGTTGTCTTGATGCTTTCATAGTCCTTGTTCCAACCCCCCTCACTGCCCTCATTGGCTGCATGGGGACTTCCTTGTCTAGCTGCCTCTCCTGTTTCCCTGTGAGCATCTTGAGAGAAAACAAGGACTGTCTCCACAATGAAAGGCCGACCTCGTTCCCTCTCTCCAACTGCCAGGTGAAGCTCTTAGAAGTGATGGAAGGAATGGACAAAGAGACATTTGAGTTCAAATTTGGAAAGGAGCTAACATTCACCACCGTTTTGAGTGACCAGCAAGTAGTAGAGTTGATCCCCGGGGGTGCAGGCATCGTGGTGGGATATGAGGACCGTTCCCGCTTCATCCAGCTGGTGCAGAAGACCCGGCTAGAAGAGAGCAAGGAGCAGGTACCACCCAGAGGCCAGCAGAACAAGAGTTTTGTGCAGCTCCTAACAGGCAGAGCCTAGCCTGATAGGCCCCCAGTACCCAGTCGCAAGAACTCTGGGCCCCACCATTCCCCTGCCCCATGTTCCTGCTTATCAGTGGGGTTCAGAGATGGCCCCCAATGCTGAACAGAGATCATGCCCCCACGATCTCTGTGAGTGGAGGCCAAGTACCCCACCACACACTGACTTGGGAGTTGGACCCTCTTCCCTAGCCAGGCCTCTCCCTCCTTCCCCAGGTGGCAGCCATGCAGGCAGGGCTGCTGAAGGTGGTGCCGCAGGCCGTGCTGGACTTGCTGACCTGGCAGGAACTGGAGAAGAAAGTGTGCGGGGACCCAGAGGTCACCGTGGATGCTCTGCGCAAGCTCAGTGAGTATGGGGGTCCAGCAGTGTGGGGGCGGGGGCCTTACGGACGAGGCAGGTTGGGACCTAAGCTCGATTTCCGACCTGGTCCCCAGCCCGGTTTGAGGACTTCGAGCCATCTGACACTCGGGTGCAGTACTTCTGGGAAGCGCTGAACAATTTCACCAACGGTGAGTGGCAAAGGAGAGCGTGGTGCCTGGGTTCGGATTCCACCTGTGGGATACCGAGGCAGGGGAGGAGTTGTAGAGCCTTCCCCGCCATCAGTGCGGATGCTGACCTTCTCCATGCAGAGGATCGGAGCCGCTTCCTGCGCTTTGTCACTGGCCGCAGCCGGCTGCCTGCGCGGATCTACATCTACCCGGACAAACTGGGGTGAGTGTGGCTGGAGCGGGTCGGGGCTTGCTTTCCGAAGGTACTGGGGCTGTGTCCCTACCCTGTGTCCCTACAGTTCTTCCTAATCTGTGGCCCGTCCGCACCCACAGCTACGAAACCACAGACGCACTGCCGGAATCTTCCACGTGTTCCAGCACCCTCTTCCTACCACACTATGCCAGGTGGGTCTGCTGGCCGCCGGGGAGCCTACAGAGTGGGGAGCAGGGTAGGGGCGTCACCCTAGGATGGAGGAGGATGGCCAGTCATGAAGAGCACTAACTGGGGCCCCGGCGCCCATAGGCCCCCCTGCACTGGCCCTTGCGGTGCCCCTGGCGCCAACCGCGTTCCTCTCTCCCTCAGTGCCAAGGTGTGCGAGGAGAAGCTCCGCTATGCCGCGTACAACTGCGTGGCTATTGACACCGACATGAGCCCTTGGGAAGAGTGAGGCGGCGCCAGGGGGCAGCCTCGGGCCAGCAGGACTGCGCCTGCGCGGGTCCCACCAGGCGGCGCGTGGGGTGAAGACGCAGCCCCTGGCCAGGTTGGCGTCTATGCTCCTCACCTGAGCCCACAAGCTCGGAAAGACAGCACGCCCCTGTGTCTGGTTGCAGTGGGGGCGGTTGATTGACCCTGGTGGCCCAGCCCCTCACACCCACAAGCCCTCCGCGAGCTCGGGCTTGCTTCCCGAGTTAGTTCGCCTCTGTGGGAGGGAGTCTTCCCGCAAGCCCAGCACAAGCTGCCAGGCCTGAGCTACTTGAAGGGGGCCTTCAAGCTCCCCACACCATGGACTTTACTTCAGGGTTTTTATGGTTGTTGGGGTTTTTTTGGGTTTTGTTTTGGCTTTTTTCTCCTTTTTTCTCCTTATTTTTCTCTGGCTTCAGCCGGGACCCAAAGCTAAAACCTCTGGGGAGAGTGGAGGCTCCTCCCCAGACAAGGCATCAGGTAGATAGAGAGTAATGGCCCTCCTTTTTGGACACCTGACCCAAGAAAGAAGCAGCAGCTGTGTTTTCCTCCTCTCCCTCTGTACCCAAAGTGTGAGCTCTGCCCTTCAACGCAATCTTAACTGAAGGTTCTACCACCTTCCCTGGCTCAGAGCCTCCATCTACTCCACATTACATCTTTACTACCCCCACCATCACACCATTTCCAATACTTATGCATCACTTGATTTCCCATCTGCTGTGTTAGCCCCAAGATGGTGCAAGATTAAGGCCAGTTATGTCCTCTCTGAAATCTGCAATAGCTCCCTTTCACCCAACTCAAAGCCTAGACTTTAAACCTGCCCTTAAGTCTTAACCGCAAGTCCCTGCCCCAGTCCTCCCTCAAGGGCCTCCATGACACTCCATCAAAGAAGGTCTTGCACACGGGAAAGTTAAATAAATGGATGTATTCATTCCTTCAGAATGTGTTTATTGGGCTACTGAGGGTTGGAGGGAAGGTTCTTCTAAGACTTCAGGGACCTGGGCTGGAAGGCAGGGAGATTGTGTGTCACATGGGAGTGGTGGGTCTACAAATTGACAAGCATTATATCTGAAGCTGAGCAGGGAACTACAATGGTGCTACTATGGGCAGGAGCGGGGGTGGGCTGCATAGATCCTGGCCCGGCATCTTCTGGGATGGGTGTGGTGATTTGGAGGATGGGAGCCCACCTTCAGGAACCAGGTGGGCAGAAGAACTTGACATCGTAAAAGGCAAAGCCTGAGATGGCTGATAAACCAGACAAGTCAAATTTTTGACAAAAGAGGCAGCAGCATAGCTACCCATCCACATCTAACACTGCCTCCAGTTACCACACAGCTAAAAGGCATCTTTAAGAACAAAGAACAAGTACCCAATGAGAAATTTCCTGACCATAGAGACCAGCCCCATCCCCCAGCCAAAGGAGTCAACATCAGTTTCAAGTGAAGTGGCACTCCTCTCCCAAGGCTTCTCCACGCTGCCCTCTAGGGCGAGTCCTGACGCTACCCTGCCTTGGCCTTGAGCCCTGCCACCTGGGGCTGTGTGCAACCCAAGGCCTATCACCCCATAACTCTGAGTCTGACACCCGAGCTGAGCCTTCCAGGCAGCCCTCATCTTATGGCTCCCCAGTGCCTGTGCGTTGGGTGGTCCACGGAAGACATAGTTTCCTCTTCCAGCAGCCTCTTCTTGCCTGGGGAGCTGGAAGAATAGGAGCCCCAGAGGCCACCACTCCCATCAGCTCTGCTCTTCCCAGCAAGCTCCCGCCCTCTTGTGCAGCCTACCCTGCAGAGAGGACATTCCCCTTCTGTTCTCAGGGAAGAGCCTGGCCAGCATGCATCTGCTGGAGGTAGTCTGTTTCTGTGTCTAGTACTGGCCACTTAAGTCTTTGGTCCCTCTTATACCAAACTGGGCTCATACTGTATTTTGTAGCTTGTTCTTCATCCATTCATTCAGTAAACACATCAAACACCTATGTCAGGCACTGTACTAAGTACAATGGGGAAAATATTGGTTAAACAGATAATTTTTGCTTTCTTGGAATTTAAACTCTAATGCAAGAGGAAACAGTATATTAAACAAATAATTGCATAAACATTTAATAGCCTTTATGTAAGAGCTCCAAAGAAGTAGTGCAAGGTATTGTTAGAAGACAGAGCAGGGTGATACTAACCCAATGGGGCTCAATGGAATGCTGAATCAGGGAGAATGACTGGGCACAGAGTCCAGCAAAGAAGCACGTTGAGTCCTGTGTTACCGGACTATAACGGGAAGAGAGAGAAGAGATTAGAGCTTTTGAGGCTTGTTTTAGGATTTTGTATTGACCAGCCATGAGGGGGTCAAGCAAGGGATTGACATGATTAGATTTGCCTTTGGCATCTGTGTAGAGAATGAGTTGAGGAGAGCTTGGAAGCAGGAAATAATCCAAGTAGGAAATGATGGTCACTGGAACAAGGGGAATACTCACTGTAACTATTATTTATATTGGCTGCATTTTGTTACATTTTGAGTTTTCATAACTTGTATTCCTCTAAAACCCTCCACTGGGGCGCCTGGCTGGCTCAGAGTCATGAGTTCAAGCCCCACGTTGGACACAGAGCTTAGTTAAAAAAAAAAAAAAAAGCCACCTCTATAGATGAACATTAAGGTTGTTAAATTTTTTTATATTGAAAACTATATTATAATAAACATCCTCATGTTTTATAGCCTTTTATACCTATTTCATTATTTCCTTAGAATAACATCCTAAACTCACCATCAAACTGTCAAATTGCCAGGATATATCAGTTTTGTTCCCATTAGTGTCTATTTCCTAAATTCTGACCACCCTTTGGCATTAACACTTAAAAATATTTTTGATAATTTAATATGCTGAAGAATGGTAATTGTTACATTAATTTGTACTGCTTTTATTATGTACTGAGCAATTGTTTTTCTTCTTTACGAACTGCTCTTTTTGTGTTTTTGTCTATTGGTGTTATACTTTTCATACTGATTTATAACAATCTCTGCACAGTACTAAAGTAATAAGCACAGCAAGGCACTGTGCTAACAGCTGTACATCTATTATCTTTGTTTTATCTTCTTAGCTCTATGAAGTAAATACTCTTATTGTCCCCATTTCCAGATGAGAAATTTAGAACAAAAATGAATTAAATAACTTGCCCGGTGTCATGCAGGTAGTCAATAAATAATGAAGCTAGGATTTGGATGGTGGTCTGCCAGCGCCAAAGCCTGCTGTCTTGGTAGCTAAAGTATTAAGTCCTGTAAATTAATGACTTTGTCATGTCAAATGTTATAATACCTTGGTTTTCCCTGTGTGTCCTTTGCCATTAAATTCATGTATGTTCTTTCCTAATGTACAAAATTTTTAATTCTTTATGAATTCAAAATCCTTATGAAAGAAACCATATATTGGATGTATACCACGAGAAGGCACTATAGTATACTTGTTAAGAGCACATTCTGGGAGTGTCTGGGTGCCTCAGCGGGTTAAGCCTCTGCCTTTGGCTCAGGTCATGATCTCAGGGTCCTGGCATCGAGCCCCGTATTGGGCTCTCTGCTCAGCGGGGAGCCTACTTCCCCCTCTGTCTGCCTGCCTCTGTCTACTTGTGATCTCTCTCTCCGTCAAATAAGTAAATAAAATCTTAAAAAAATAAAAGAGCCCGGGGCGCCTGGGTGGCTCAATGGGTGGAAGCCTCTGCCTTCAGCTCAGGTCATGACCCCAGGGTCCTGGAATCGAGCCCCGCATCCGGCTCTCTGCTCAGCGGGGAGCCTGCTTCCCTTCCTCTCTCTCTCTGCCTGCTTATGATCTCTGTCTGTCAAATAAATAAATAAAATCTCTTTAAAAATAAAAAAAATAAAAGAGCCCACTCTGTAGAGCTAGCTGCCCATATTCATATCCAGGTTTTTCCACATACTAGCTGTTGGCCATAGCCAACATAGCCAACATGGCTTCCTTTTCAGAAGCATCTACCCTTTTACTGTTGATTTGAAATGTTATCGAGGTGCCTCAGTGGCATAGTCAGTTAAATCTGCCTTTGGCTCAGGTCATGATCCGCAGGTCCTGGGATCACGCCCCATGTTGGTGGGGTGGGGGGTGGAGAATCTCTGCTCAGCGGGGAGTCTGCTTCTCCCTCTCCCTCTGCCCAGCCCTCCACTTGTGCTCTCTCTCAAATAAATAAAATCTTAAAAAAAAAGAATTCTCCCAAAAAATTAAATTAAAAAAAAATCTTCATTTTTCACCATACTACAAGAATGTGACACTGCAAGTTGAAACCAAACAAAAATCTTAATCATTAATGGGAGGAATTACCCTTGTTCTGTGACCTTTAAAAGTTTTTGTCAAAGCATCAAAAAATTTCTTAGCATCAGTTATAAATGTGTAGGGAAATGAAAACATAGTAAAACTAATATTTATTTAGTACTTTGTAATCTCAAGCATTTAGAGAAATTGAGAATTAAATTGTTTTCTTTGCAAAAAAAAAAAAATCTTACCAAAATAGTTTAAACAATGCTTGCCTCTTTTTTCTCTTTTTCCTTTTTTTAAGATTTTACATATGTATGTATGTACATACGTATGTATGTATATATGTATTCAGAGCTCAAGCAAGGTGAGGAGAGGGGAAAAGGAGCAAGAATCTCAAGCAGACTCCATGCTCAATGCAGAGCCAGACGTGGGGCTTGACCCGGGGCTCGATGGGGGCTTGATCCCTCAATGCTAAGATGATGACCTGAACCAAAATCAAGCATTAGACGCTTAAGCAACTGACCTAGCCAGGCACTGGCCTCTAATTTCTTATAATACAGAACAAGTATCTTCACTATGCCTTGAAGAATTGTCATACTCCTCTTTACTTCCGACATTATATCCTTTTTACGTACAATCTCATGAAGTATCTCTAAGAATGCCGTGAAGGCAAAGTGGTTTTTTGCTGGCATCAGTTTTTGTGAGACATCTTCATCCCTTTTGTCACAGCCACTTTCCTCCTTTTGGAAATGAAGTAGCCTTCACTCGATTCATACGGATCTACACTTTGTCTTGGTGACAGTGTTAACATTCCCATGATCACCTATTTCTTCTCTAACTCCATTTATGTTCAATTTGAATTTCACTTCCAGCCCTATCATTTTTCATTTCTTTGCTGCACTTTCATCTTTTGGCCAATTCTGTAATATTTTTTTTTAATATTTTATTTATTTTTTCAACAGAGAGAGATCACAAGTAGGCAGAGAGGCAGGCAGAGAGAGAGAGGAGGAAGCAGGCTCCCCGCCAAGGGGAGAGCTCAATGTGGGGCTCGATCCCAGGACCCTGGCAGAGGCTTTAACCGTCTGAGCCACCCAGGGGCCCCTGTAATCTTTTTTTTTTTTTTTTAATATCACACAGGCTTATCACTGGGGAGACAAGGAATTGACACAACGACATTCTTGCTGTGTGTCTGTGAACCAAATACACAGAATATTAATTACCAACATACTGAAAGAAGCGATGTGATTGTTTCACTGCTCATGGTATACATTCAAAAAAGTTGATTCTGACAGTTTTTTTTTTTTACAGTATTCTCATTTCTTTTATGGAGGAAAGAATTTTTGGAGGAACTTTCCTCACCATTTTTACTGATTTCACCACTTCATTTTGTATTTGCTTATAAATGTATTATATAGAAAGAGATTTAAATGAGACACAAGTCCCAAATTTCAATTACCTCCATAAAACTGTAAGACTTTGTAGCTGCCAATGTGGTATTCTCCTTCTCTCTGTCCCTCCTCCCTACCTACTTTTTTCTTACTCCCAAAGTACTTAATCACCCTTTAATATTCTGTACAGTTTACTCATTTATTATTTAATAGAGTATATTTATTTATTTGACAGAGAGCACAAGTAGGCAGAGCAGCAGGGAGAGGGAGAGGGAGAAGCAGGCTCCTCAATGAGCAGGGAGCCTGATGCAGGACTCAAACCCAGGACTCCAGGATCTTGACCTGAGCTGAAGGCAGAGGCTCAACCGACTGAGCGACCCAGGTGCCCCTACTCATTTATTATTTAAATTGATTTAAAATGTATGCTGCCTCTGCCTATTAGGATGAGGGTTGGATCCTTTTTTTTTTTTTTTTTTTTTTTTTTTGGTTCACTAATATACCTTAAGGGTCTAAAACTCCCCTTGGTACATAGTAGTCACTCAGTAAATAGCTGTTCAATAAATAAATAAACTGTGGCTCATCAACCATACTTTCCAATTCAAAAATGAGGAAAATCAGCCATTTGCAAAGTTTTGTTTTCAGTAAAGGAGGAAAAGAATTACCAAAGTGACTAAGTCACGTATTGTTTTTTTAAGATTTTATTTATTTATGGGGCTCCTGGGTGGCTCAGTGGTGTGGGCTGCTGCCTTCGGCTCCGGTCATGATCTCAGGGTCCTGGGATCGAGCCCCGCATCGGGCTCTCTGCTCTGCAGGGAGCCTGCTTCCCTCTCTCTCTCTCTCTCTCTCTGCCTGCCTCTCTGCCTACTTGTGATCTCTGTCTGTCAAATAAATAAATAAAATCTTTAAAAAAAAAAGATTTTATTTATTTATTTGACAAAGATCACAAGTCTGCAGAGAGACAGGCAGGGGGCGGGGGAAGGGAAGCAGACTCTCTGCAGAGCAGAGAGCCTGATGTGGGGCTCCATCCCAGAACCCTGAGATCATGACCTGAGCCGAAGGCAGAGGCTTTAACCCCCTGAGCCACCCACGCGCCCCATAAATCACATATTTTTTTAATTGACCCATCCATTTGTATGCTTGTTTGTTTAAAGCAGGCTCCACCATGGAGCCCAACACGGAGCTTGAACTCACGACCCTGAGATCAAAACCTGAGCTGAGATCGGGAGTCAGACACTTAACCGATGGAGTCACCCAGATGCTCCCTGACCCATCAGTTTAAAGCATAAATGTCCAGATTCATACTTTTAAAACCACCAACAATGAAAATTCTGTGTGCTTGAAAGGAAATAGTTGAAGTCCCAATTAATGAAGTTATTTTCCAAGCTCTTTATAGAAACACTATAGCATCATTTGCTCTCTAAGTTATCACGAATCTATTAGGTAACTGGTGGGCTCATGTACAAAAATAAAACACAAATATTTTGGGACCTGCAACTGGTTGCCAAAGTAGAGTTTCTCTTTTCATTTTTATCTTTCACTCAGTACTCTAAAAATAATAATTTCCTGCCCCACTGACAAGTCCACAGCCAAATGGAGTAGATGAATATTATGATGTGGCCAGCAAATTCCCAAAGAGAGAGCTCTTGCAGACCGTGGGAAGAGTATTTCTGAGCCAAGGCCCAACTTTTGAAAGGTTTCTTTTGTCTCCCACAGTTCAAAGAGAACTTTGGAGCTTGACCTTCTTAAACTAGTCCCCACCACATATAAAAACATAAATATAAATATCCCTTGGGGAAGAAATGTGAACAGGAAACATTATAAGGAACAGCCCGTATTAATATGCCTTTATTAAATACTTCCCACATAATTAGTAAATAAAAAGTAAATAATAAGCATGAGGCTAGGCATAAGAGATAGTAATATAGATTGACTTAGTGAGAAGGAACGTTCAGGAAAAGAGATGTTGTCAGTGACCTAGGCCCTCAGCTCAGTTTTTCCACCACCAAATGGGAGGTCAAGGGAAAATTTATGAGAAATTTTAATTTATTCATATTACTTACTTAGCATGTCTCAGGTCCTATGCTAGGACCTGAGGAGAGAGAAGCAAATAACATATAGCCTTTGTCCTCCAAGGGCTCCCATTGTGATAGAGAAAACATGAAAAAGGGGATGAAAATCCTTTGTGATGAGTACCATAACGTAAATACTAGAAGCAATGAGAACCAGAAAGAAGGAATCCATGAGGCAGCAGTTCTTCAAGTATGCTCCGTGGACCTCTGGGAGTCCTCAGGACCCTTTCAAGGTATCTCTCAAGTTAAAAACCATTTTTATAATAATATTAAAATATTATCTGCCTTTCATTATATTGATATTTGCACTAATGGCACAAAAGCCCTGGTGGCTAAGTTGGCTAGTGCTTTGGCGTGAATCAAAGCAGTGATACCAAACTGTATAATATGCATTGTATTCTTCACTGCCACACACTTGCAATAAAAATAAAAAATAATAAGACAAAGTAAGGTTCACTTAAGAATGTCTTTGGGGGTTCCTGTATGGCTCAGTTGGTTAGGAGGTCAGCTCTTGGTTTCGGCTCAGGTCATGATCTCAGGGTCCTGGGATGGAGCCCTGTGTTGGGCTCCATGTAGAGTGGGGAATCTGTTAGGGAATCTCTCCCACTCCCTCCATCCCTCCCCCAGCTCGCACTCTCTCTCTCTCTAAAATAAATAAATAAATCTTTAAAAAAAAAAAAAAGAATGTCTTTGATGAAGCAGTAACGTAATTTTATTAACTCTTGGTCCTTGAGAACACACAAACTGTCAAAATTAATGAAGTAAGCCCGTCTCTTCAAGGAAAATCACTGAAAGTGTTGTTGCCTATGATAATATTTGAGCTTTCAAGAGAAAATCAGAAGTTTGGAAAACTTGTATTTGTCATCATAAGGTTGCCAGCTTTCCAATATTTAAAGGATTTTTCTGATAAGATTGGTGGTGATATGAACAAATGCAATTTAAAAAATATAATGAGTCAATATTTGGGAGGATATTTTACAAGTGATCAATGCATCAAATTGTCCATTCGAAATGCAAGTATTAGAGTACAAATGCTCATTGATATAATAATTCTACATTACAACTAATCTTTAAAAAACTGCCACTTACTGAGTTTTTGTGTAGTACCACAGTCTTACCTACAACTATCTGACAAGGCTATTAAAATATCTCTCCCTTTTCCTACCATATCTATGTGAGGTCAGGTTTTATCATAGAATTCACCCAAAACAATATATTGCAACTGATGAGAGAATCCAGCTGTTTTCTATTAAGCCAGACATTAAAGAGATATGCAAAAAGGTGAAAATATGGCATTCTTCTGCTTTTTTTGGTTATCATACAAATGGTATTTATGTTACCATGCAATAATTTTATTATTTTTATTTTGAAAATGAATTAATGTTTAATTTCTTAGATTGGAGTTCTTAATAAGGTAAATATCAACAGATAAAATCCATATAAACAAAAGTCCTTTGGGGCCCCCAATAATTTTCTTTTTAAAGATTTTATTATTTTATTTTTTTTTAAGATTTTATTTATTTATTGGACAGAGATCACAAGTAGGCAGAGAGGCAGGCAGAGAGAGAGGGGGAGGCAGGCTCCCCACTGAGCAGAGAGCCTGACTCGGGGCTCAATCCCAGGACCCTGAGATCATGACCTGAGCTGAAGGCAGAGGCTCAACCCACTGAGCCACCCAGATGCCCCTAAAGATTTTATTTTTAAGTAACCTCTGCACCCAACATGGGGCTGGACCTCACAACGTTGGGATCAAGAGTCACATGCTCCACAGACTGAGCCAACCAGGTACCTCAAGAGTCCCCAATAATTTTTAATAGTGAAAAGGATTCTCGGGGCACTTGGGTAGCTCAGTTGGTTGGGCGTCCACCTCTTGATTTCAACTTAAGTCATGATCTCGGGTTCCTGAGATCCAGCTGGGTAGGGCTGGTAGGGCTCTGAGCTGGGTGTGGAGCCTGCTTGAGATTCTCTCTCTCCTTTTCCTTCTGCTCCTTCTCCCCTCCCACTCCTGGTGCACACACACACACACACACACACACACACACACATTCTCTCTCTCTCTTAAAAAAAAACAAAACTATAAAGGGGCCACAAACCAAAAAGTTTGTGAACCACTGTTCTAGGGAATAAAAGCCATTTAAACTGAAGCAATTACTCAACTACTCAGCTACAGGAATAAGTTACCTGAAAATATTTGCTCGTTTAAACATGAGCATTTAAAATGGATGACAGAGGGGCACCTGGGTGGCTCAGTGGGTTAAGCCGCTGCCTTCAGCTCAGGTCATGATCTCAGGATCCTGGGATCTAGTCCCGCATCAGGCTCTCTGCTCAGCAGGGAGCCTGCTTCCTCCTCTCTCTCTCTCTCTCTGCCTGCCTCTCTGCCTACTTGTAATCTCTGTCTGTCAAATAAAATCTTTTAAAAAAAAAAATGGATGACAGATGGGGCGCCTGGGTGGCTCAGTGGGTTGAGCCTCTGTCTTCGGCTGGGGTCATGGTCCCGGGGTCCTGGGATCGGGCCCCGCATCAGGCTTTCTGCTCAGCAGGGAGCCTGCTTCCCCTCTCTCTCTCTCTCTCTGCCTGCCTCTCTGCCTACTTGTGATCTCTCTCTCTGTATCAAATAAATGAATAAAATCTTTTAAAAAAATAGAATGGATGACAGATATGGGGCTGAATGCTGTTCTTACTTCATAACTAGTTCTTGCCTCAAAACCATGCCATAATTCTCAAGGCTTCTCTTTGCTTCAGCTAATAACCAGGAGAAAGAATCTTGCTTCAGAAGGAAACAGTAAAGTTTCAGGCCTCCTGTGGCCAATCACTCCACACTCCCTTTTACCAACATACTTGGTATTACATTTTAGGTAAAATAACTAATTATTCAGTAAGTCATCTCCAGCATCCTAAAGTGAAGGAAAGAAGGGGCAAAAATAGGCTGGTTTTGTGGATAAAAAGGTCTCAGGTCTTACCCCCAACTCTCCCCCACAACCAGTGGCATCTAACCTGAGGTCTTATTCTTCTGGTTGAAAAATCTGGGGAAAATTTCAAGTCCTGACTGCTGTTTCCCCAGCACCTAAGACATTGCTTGGCACATATTAGGCACTCAATAAATATTGTTGAATAAAGTCAAACTCCTTTATTTTTTGTTGCAAAAACTAAACTCTCTTAACTTGGAAGGAGCTAAAGCAACTCAAGGTTTAAGAGAGGGACAGAAAAAGAGGAAGCTTCTAAAAGGTTAGGAAATTGTAGGAATGTGTGGGAAAGAGAAAATGGATCTTGTTCCTGTTACCTACGGTAGCTTTTTAAGCCACCCCATAACTAACTGCTTAAAACAACTATTTTATTATTATTTCTCACAATTGTTGTATTTATCTAGATGTAGACATTTGGGGTCTCTCATGGAGTTGCAGCCTCTTAAGTGGACTCCCTGATTCCAGGGAATCTATTAACACAGCAACCCCAGAGTGATCCTTTAAAAATCTGTCATATCATGTCCCTCCTCTGCTTAATTCAAGGGGTCTTCACAATGGCCTACAAGACCCCTGCAATCTGAATTCTCCAATCTCTCTCCCACTGCCTATTTGACCTTTATCATCATTCACTTTCCATCTGGCTTACTTCCCTTCCTCTCTACTGCCCTTGTACTGTTCTCTCTCTCTCTTTTTTTAAGATCTTATTTATTTATTTGACAGAGATCACAAGTAGTCAGAGAGGCAGGCAGAGAGAGAGAGAGAGAGAGGAGGAAGCAGGCTCCCTGCCACGCAGAGAGCCCAACTCAGGACTCCATCCCAGGACCCTGAGATCATGAGCCCAAGGAAGAGGCCTAACCCACTGAACCACCCAGGCGCCCCCCTCCCACAGTTTTGATGGCTAAAGGTTTTCAATACCATTAGAGTCTGGTTCACATAGCCGATGTGAGTCTCTGCCTTAGACATCGCAGACCTAGAAAGCCTTGGCAATCCCTGGCCTGCAAGGGCATTTAGACATTTCTCCACTGGCTAGCCCAGTAGTAGTAGTAGGGGCCAGGTGGTAGAAAGAGATCTTGAAGCAAGAGACCGTGACTTGTTCCAGGATTCCAGGAGCGCAGCATTAGGAAGGACACTCAATGGGCGTTGATGACTTGTGAATGAACGAAAGGGTACAGACCACTGTGCCTCCTCTCCTCCTCTAAGAATGCAAACGCTCGCTACGTAATCTATTGCTCGGCGCTCCTCTCTGCTCTGCGGGCCTGCGGTCCCATCGATATGCTTGGCCATCGCGCGCCTGCGCCTTTAGGCTCTCAGTCGCAGGCGGCGTGGGGAGCGTGGGGAGCGCTGGGAGCTGTTGTGGCGCGCCGGGAGTTGAGAGGTAAAGCTGCGGCTTTTGCGCTGTCAGGCCCCTTACGAGCTGGCTGTTGGGAATGAACACGGCGGTGAGGGCCACGGGGTCCCGCTTCATGTGGGGGAAGCAGGCTTCTTGATCCCGGCCGAGGAAGGTCTGATGGGGTGGGCGAGGGTGCAGAGCTCCAGGGTCTCCAGCTCGAGTCCCTGCCAGGACCGGGCAGGCAGCTAAGTGGCCGAACTAGAAGGGAGCCAACCACTTTGTGCAACAGATGGAGAGGAGTTTCAGGAGGGTAGCATCTGCTTGAAGTCACAGCGAGGACCAGATCGGGGACCACACACTCCGCAGAGTACCTGAACTCTTTCCACTTCAGCCCTTCATTTATTTATTCTGCCTGTTTTTCGTTGTTTGGGGCAAAGCAATCAAATCGGAATACAACAAGCTCCAGATGAAAGACCCATTATGGTAGTGTTTTATCTCACCAGTTGACAAAGAGAGAGGCAATAACTGCAATAATGGAAGCATGTCTGAGATGCCATGAACACCTCCCCACCCCCCGCCAAAGCTTGGGAGACTCCCATTACCCAGAGTTGTGACACTGCGGCATTTGACATTCTGCTTCAGGGTTTGTGAGCTTAAGTACCAGGTTCCCTTCTAGGAATTGAGGAGGCTTAGAGTTTTAAATGTCAGGCCTTAAATGTCAGGCCTTGCCTGTAAGTGGTAGAACCAGAACTCAAACTCAGGTCTTCTGACTGCGAAAGCGCCAATGTTCTCTTCATAATAACATCAGATGTGAAACGAATTATATAGTGCCAGCCAAATTGAATTTAAATTCTAATCTGAGGCAATGCTTGCTGGAATTGAAATTATGGTACCTTTTTTCTTTTATTTTTAAGATTTTATTTATTTAGTTGAGAGAGAGCAGCAGAAGGAGAGGGAAAAACAGGCAGGCTCCCGGCTGAGCAGGGAGCCCGCAGAGGGGTCCCAGGCTCCTGGGACCCTGGGATCATGACCTGAGCTAAAGGCAGACGGTTAATGGACTGAGCCACCCCGGTGCCCCGAAATTACTGTATCTTTAAGTTGTAGATGTTGTGCAGGAGCTTTCACTTTGTGCCTCGGGTGTACTGGGTTTAAGTGCTGCAGTTTAAATATTGATGAGGGGCCTAGAGATGATCATAATTATGAATAAAGGTGCAATATTATTTGTCAACTTACTGTCAAATAATTTTTTTTCTGAACATTGCATTTCACACTTGTATTTAAAAAGTTATATCAGGGGTGCCTGGGTGGCTCAGTGGGTTAAAGCCTCTACCGTGTGCTCAGGTCATGATCCCAGAGCCCCACATGGCATCTGGCTCTGCTCAGCAAGAAGCCTGCTTCCCCTCTTTCTCTGCCTGCCTCTCTGCCTACTTGTGATCTCTGTCAAATAAATAAATAAAATCTTAAAAAAAGAAGTTATATCATTTGTTGTAAATCAAGAAGTACTTTTATTTTAAATCAGTAAAGTTTATGACCTTTTACTATGCATCTTTTCTGTGGTAGCACCTGTAAAGAGATTATTTTGAAGGTCAAACAGGTTTGTTTATTACCTTGAGTTTAGAAAAGGGAATTAATCTGATTTGTTTCTGCCACTGGGCTCTGCAAATCTAGGTTCAGATGCAAGCCTGCATTTGTGTTTATAGCAGTATCTTTCATCATTGGGGATAATGAAAAGATGGGAGCAGATGGCTGAGTTATTGGAGACGTTTTAAGTCATTTTATACTTTTCAGAGACCTAATATGCTTGTATTTATTTTTTATTTATATATTTATACATTATATTTATTTATATATTTTGTATTTATTGCTGTTAACTCTTTTTTCAAGAAATAACTCATTAGAAGCCCACTTGGTAAACTCCTTTTTAAAGTTTTCTTTTTATTTAAATTCAGTTTAGGTAACATATACTGTATTATTAGTTTCAGGGGTAGAAATTAGTGGTTTACCAGTTGCATATAACACCCTGTGCTCATAACTTTAAGTGCCCTCCTCAATGCCCATCACCCAGTTACCCCATTCCCCCACATACCTCCACTCCAGCAATGCTCAATTTATTTCCTAGAGTTGAGTGTCTCTTATGGTTTGTCGTCTTCTCTGTTTTCATCTTTACTTATTTTTCCTTCCATTCCCCTATGTTCATGTTTTGTTTCTCAAATTCCACATATGCATGAAATCATATGATATTTGTATTTCTCTGACTGACTTATTTTGCTTTGAATAAATCCCTCCAGTTCTATACATGTCATTGTAAATGGCAAGATTTCATTCTTTTTGATGGCTGAGTTTTATTCCATTACACACACACACACCCACCCCACTTGGTAAACTCTTAATCCTTGAAGAGTCAGCTCAGATCTTACCTTCCTATAAAACTTTTCTGGACTTTTCTAGGAAGACTGAGACTATATGCCTACTGCATCTTGAATATATCTCTGCTATGACACTAACCATAGTATATTGTAATTTACCAAATTTGTCTTCTCCACTTAATTGTGAGCACCTCAAGGCAAAGGGCCAAGTTTCTTTAATTCACATGCCTCCTTCAGCCCATCTCCCTTGGCTGGAGCTGAGAGTATGTATTGGTGAGTCAAAAAAATATAATAAAGGTGATGCTTATACTATAGCTAAGGAAACTTTCTTACTGTGGTTTTTGGAGTTGCAAGTGGCACATTTGACATAGTATCAATAACCTAAGTAGAAGTAGGGTTAGTACTGTGTGTGCTTTGAATTTTATAATTTTTTTTTCCTGTTAATTTTTTTTTTTTTTTTCTGTGACAGCAGTTTGTGAAAATGGAATTTCAAGCAGTAGTAATGGCAGTTGGAGGGGGATCTCGGATGACAGACCTGACTTCCAGCATTCCCAAACCTCTGCTTCCAGTTGGGAACAAACCTTTAATTTGGTACCCATTGAACCTGCTTGAGCGTGTTGGATTTGAAGGTGAGCTATGACAATTAAATATACTCATAAAACTTGAGGGATGTTTGATCCCAGTGATTTTTCAGCTTTATGAGGGTGAGAGAGGATGAATGAGATTGACTCACCACTGACTGTTGGCCTCTATAAATTAAGAACATAGCAGTACTCTATTGCTATGTTAAAAGGTTCTTGAGAAGACAGCACTATTACTGTGTTAGAGTTGCTCCCCACAATGATCCAATGCACTCGGAAGGAGTGCAATAGGAATCCAAGTTAGTACCTCATAGTCAGTACTTAACTGTGAATCTATATGTATGTGGTAATGTATTAATATATTAAGGGGTACAGTGTTGAAAAGATAATTCAGGCCCTGATTTCTAGGACCTTGTAGTCTAAATACATATATAAATAGAGGGGACATCACTACAGATCCTTCAGACATTAAAAAGATAGTAAGTAAATATTTTGAACAACTTTATGGTAACAAATTTGACAACTTAGATGCACATTTTAGAAATATTGCTTTGGAAATTATATGAAGAATGGATTTGAGGGAGTTAGGACTACATGCAGGGAGATGAACTGGGGAATTGATACAGAAGTCCATAGCAACAGTGAACTAAAGAAATAGGACCTGAACTAAAGAAGTAGCACTAAGGATGGAGAAGAGAGAACATTTGAGAAAGTTGATGATTTATGGGGAGGGAGTGTAGAAAAAGAGAGAGAAGTTCCCTCTACTTTTTGCTTGGGTGACTAGGTGACTAGGTGGTGATATGGATAACCAGGAAAGGCATTATGAATCAAGGAACAAATTTGAATGAATATAATGAATTCAGCTTTGGCTGCAATGAGTTTGAGGTGTCCTGTAGTTAGATGTAGCAAATCTGAGTACTAGATGGAAGTGGTGTCTGGTCCTGGGGCACAGTTTTGTGTTCCGGTGTTCATTGTGCTATGATAATTGCCTTCCTGAAAGAGACCCATGAATGTTTCTGTGCAGTGGTCTGCATGACATTGATGTTAAGAGATGTTTAAGAAAAGATTTTCTATTTTCTTTTCTTTTCGAGATTTTATTTAAGTAATCTATACCCAGCGTAGAGCTTAAACTCACAACTCTGAAATCAAGAGTCCCATGCTCTACCAAATGAGCCAGCCAGGTGCCCCAAAAGATTTTCTTTTTAATACACTTTAAAATATCATACTATACTTTAATAACTCCTTGTGGATTTGCCATCAGTAACTTTTTTTTCCTTTTTACTCTTGCTATATCTTCAGTTGTGGTTAGGGGTTTCTTTTATGGTGTGTTTAACACCCATTACATAGGAAATTTTATCTCACTAAGTCTCACTTAGAAATTGATGAATGCCTCCTAAACACAGGATTCCGGAATTTAATAACAAAGTCTGTGTTCACTTTCTTCATATTGTTCATGAGTTTAGAGAAGTTAATGTAGTCCTGCTTAGTTTTTTTCTTTCTATCCACACATAAGAGTCTTAGTCCAGTTATTAGACTGTCCCATATTTCCAGTTACTTCCTTGACTATGCACTCTCCCTAAAATGTTCTCTCCAAAAAAAAAAAAAAAAAGAAATAGTAAAATAAAATGTCTTCTCCAAAATGTTATCTTCTCTTTGAAGTTCCAAACAGCCTCAATCACCCTGTCCTCGATGGTTCCATCACACTTTGTTTTTCTATCTCAGTACCCACCAAGGCCTGTTTTATGCTGTAATTAGTGGAATGGAAGACTGATCTGAGAGCAGCTACTGTACTTCATTCATCTTTGTAACATCAGTATTTATAGAGTGTATACTAAAGAAGTTTTCAGTGGTCTTGAATTTATCTTGACCTATCTCAAAGGCCATCACTTCCACTTTCTTAGTCATTTCTCCATGTTAAGTTTCTTAAGAATAGGAACCATGTTGAATTCATCTCTGACTTCTCAGTGCCTATTTTTTCTTTACATATGAAGTGTATTTGTATTTATTGGTTGAATGAGTTGGTACTAAAAGCAAAGCAGGGAATGGAAGAAAGGTGAGAGAAGGAAGGAAGGAAAATTAAATGATTTGGAAAAGAAAGAGGGAGGAAGAAAGAGAAGGGAAGAAAATAGAAAAGTATGATTATGGTGAAAGGGAGAGAAAATTGTTACCTGGAACACTATCATGGAACAAGTGGAAATTGAGATGCTAAAATCTGATCTTCAGGGGCACCTGGATGGCTCAGTGGGTTAAAGCCTCTGCCTTCGGCTCATGTCATGATCCCAGGGTTCTGGGATCGAGTCCTGCATCAGGCTCTCTGCTCAGCAGGGAGCCTGCTTCTCTCCCTCTTCTGCCTGCCTCTCTGCCTACTTGTATCTGTCTCTCTGTCAAATAAGTAAACAAGATCTTTAAAAATAAATAAAATCTGATCTTCAGACATTAGCAATACAAGTTATGTTGCAGTGAATTACATTACCCTACCAAAGATCATTAACAAAGATTTCCAGTTTTCTGTCATTCATTACCAGATATGTGGATAAAATGAAGACATCTGTTAAGTGGGGATTGTCTCTTGGTAGCGTTCATTGTGGTCCTCAGTGAAGTACTCATGGCTACCTGGTAGGAAGTGGTGATAGCTCTTCCTTTGTAGTGAATGAAGATTTCAAATGTGATCCCATTTGTATCTGCTTTGATGCATGCTCTTCTGAGCTCTTTGCATCAAGTAATGATATGTAATTTTTTAAAAGATTTTATTTATTTATTTGACAGACAGAGATCACAAGTAGGCAGAGAAGCAGGCAGAGAGAGAGAAAGAAGCAGGCTCCCTGCTGAGCAGAAAGCCCAATGTGGGGCTCCATCCCAGGACCCTGGGATCATGACCTGAACCGAAAGCAGAGGCTTTAACCCACTGAGCCACCCAGGTGCCCCATATATAATATATTAAAGTGTGGGCTCTAATCATCAGACGAGTTTTATCTTGAGTCCATTGCTTACTAGTTGTGTAACCCTGAACAAAGTGACTTAATATCTTTTAGTCCAAGTTTTCTCATTTGTAAAATGAGATTGTTGTAAGAATTGAGAGAATGCCTGTAAATACATTGAAAAGGTTCAGTAATATCAACTGTTATTATTAAATCTAGAAACAGACCAAATTTAATTGAACTGGTGAAACCACTGTCTAAATAAATGTGTTTTTGTGTTTTTCCTTCTTTTTCCCTTTTGTTCTGTAGAAGTCATCATCATCACAACCAGGGATGTCCAAAAGGCTCTATCTGCAGAATTCAAGATGAAAATGAAGCTAGATATTGTGTGTATTCCTGATGAAGCTGACAGGGGAACTGCAGATTCTCTGCGCCAAATATACCCAAAACTTAAGGTGAGAAACAATTTCTTGATTTGTATTACTTATTGAAGATAAATATCACCTTATGTTTTCCTACAACAGTTTATAATGCTTTTTCGAAAATGTATTCTAGCATCACATATTTTGTTGCCCATGTACTCTTCAACCACTTTTTTTTTTTTAGATGTATGTATTTATTTAAGTCATTTTTGTACCTAACATGGGGCTCAAATTCATGACCCCAAGATCAAAAGTCACATACTCCTCTGACTGAGACATTTAGTTATTACAGTCACTGGTTTCCAGTATTTTTGAGTAATTGTACATCTTTATAAAAAAGATATGCCTTTTTTTTTTTTTTAAGATTTTATTTTCTATTTGACAGAGAGAGACACAGTGACAGAGGGAACACAAGCCGAGGGAGTGGGAGAGGGAGAAGCAGGCTTCCTGTGATGGTGGGGCTCAATCCCAGGACCCTGGGATCATGACCTGAGCTGAACGCAGACACTTAATGACTGAGCCACCCAGAGGCCCCAAAATAGGCTTTTTTTTTTTTTAAAGATTTTTTATATCATTTGAGAGAGAGATCATGAGTGAGAGCACAAGCAGGGAGGTGAGTCAGAGGGAGAGGGAAAGCAGAGTCCCCACTGAGCAGGGAGCCTGACACAGGGCTCGATCCCAGGACCCTAGGATCATGACCTGAGCCGAAGGCAAATGCTTAACTGACTGAACCACTCAATCACCCCAAAAAAGATAAATTCCAAATGTGCTTTTAAAGATTCCATTTAGGGATGCCTGTGTGGCTCAGTTGGTTGGGCAGCTGCCTTCGGCTCAGGTCATGATCCTAGCATCCTGGGATCAAGTCCCACATCAGGCTCCTTGCTCAGCAGGGAGCCTGCTTCTCCCTCTGCCTCTGCCTGCCACTCTGTCTGCCTGTTCTCATTCTCTCTGACAAATAAATAAATAAAATCTTTTAAAATAAAAAAGATTCTATTTAAATGAAGTTCATGAACAAGCAAACTTTATTTATTCATTTCTCTATTTATTAATTTTTAGAGAGAATGCGTGTGTGTGGAGGGGTGCAGGGGGTGGGAGTGGGGGGAGGACAGAGGAGAGAGAGAGAGAATCCCAGGCAGGATCCATGCTCAGTGTGCAGCGTGACTCAGGGCTCAGTCCCACAACCCAGAGATAATGACCTGAGCCAAAAGCAAGAACTGGATGCTCAACTGACTGAGCCACCCGGGTCCCCCCATGAATAAGCAAAACTTAATCTATAGTGATAAAAATCAGAGCCGGAGTTCACTCCGCAGATGACAGATTGACCAGAAAAAAGTACAAAGGAATTTTCAAAAATTCCTGACTCTCATCCTTACAATATAACATTTGACCTTTTGATCTACTTTGATTAGATACTAACAAGGGCATATGAATATGAGGGCACAGTCTCCCTACTGGCCTGTGGCCAATGAACTGAGAAATATCCACTGTATACTATTTTTATTTTATTTTATTTTATTTTTTTTTAAGATTTTATTTATTTATCAGATAGAGATCACAAGTAGGCAAAGAGGCAGTCAGAGAGAGAGGGGGAAGCAGGCTCGCTGCTGAGCAGAGAGCCCAATGCGGGGCTCGATCCCAGGACCCTGAGATCATGACCTGAGCCGAAGGCAGAGTCTTTAACCCACTGAGCCACCCAGGCGCCCCCATTATATACTATTTTTAAATTGATATCCTCTGGAGAAAATTCAATCTGTATGATAATGTTGCCATCTTGTTTGAATTGAGGAGCAGTCTCTCCTGGTATTTCTGGTAACTGTAAACAGATGTATTAATATATTCAACCTGCCTATGCACTAAAGAACAAAAAATTAATGCAGAAATGTATATGGCCGGGGTACCTGGGTGGGTCAGAGGGTTAAGCCTTTGCCTTCAGCTCAGGTCATGGTCTCAGGGTCCTGGGATCAGGGCTCTCTTTTTAGCAGGAAGCCTGCTTCCCCGCTCTCTCTGCCTGCTTGTGATCTCTCTCTCTATCAAATAAATAAAAATCTTTTTAAAAAAATGAAATATATATGGTCTTACTCTCCATCCTACCATTATAGGGGAATAATTTACACACAGTAAAATACAAAGATATTAAGTATACAGTTCAGTGAGTTTTGACAGATACATACACCCTAAACACCACTACCCAAATGAAGAACATTTTCATATGAACAATTTCATAAGAATAATTCATATGTTAACTTTGCTTGTTCATGAACTAGATATAAATGGAATCATACCATTTTATTCTAGTTTCTTTGGTTCAATGTAATATTTTTCAGACTCATATTGTTGCAGATATAACTAGTTTTTTTTTTTATTCCATTGAATAAATATACCACTATTTACTCATTTCTCTGTTGGGTCATTTGGGTTGTTTCTGATTTTGAGATATCATTAATAAAGCTGTTACGAATATTGTTCTGCAAATCTTTTTGTGAAAATATTCTAGTTTGTAGGGCTTACTGTATTAGAAACTGCCATATAGGTTTCCAAGTGGTTATACCATTTTATACTTCCATCAACAATGTGTAAGGATTACATTTGCTTCATGTCTTCATCAACACCTAATATTGTCAATTGTACTTTTACATTTTAACTATTCTAGTGGATATAAATGTAGTAGTATCTTGTGGTTTTAATTTGCATTTCTCTGATAATAGTGATGCTAACTACCTGTCCATGTGGTTACTGGCCATTTGTTTATATTTATGGAGGGTTCGAAGCATTTGCCTATTTTTAAATTGAGTTGTTTACCTTTTTTTATTGATTATAGAAATTCCGTATGTATTCTAGGTGCAAGCCTTTTGCCAAATGTGTTGTAACTATCTTCTGCCAGTCTCTGGCTTGCCTTTTTACTTTTTTAATGGTGTCTTTTCATGACCAGAATTTTTTGATGTTGATGAAATTCAGATTATTGCTTTTTTTTCCTTTGTGGTTAATATACTTTTTGTGTCCTCTCTAAGAAATCTTTGCCTATCCCAAGCTTGTGAATATATTCCTTTTTTTTCTTTTTTAAGATTTATTTATTTGAGGGGTACTTGGGTGGCTCAGTCGTTAAGTGTCTGCCTTCGGCTCAGGTCATGATCCCAGAGTCCTGGGATCGAGCCCCGCCTCAGGTTCCTTGCTTGGTAGGAAACTTGCTTCTCCCTCTCCCACTTCCCCTGCTTGTGTTCCCTCTCTCACTGTGTCTCTCTCTGTCAAATAAATAAATGAAAACCTTACAAAAAAGAGATTTATTTATTTGAGAGAGAAAAAGGGAGCACATGAGTGGGGGAAGGGTCAGAGAGAGAGGGAGAGAATCCCAAACAGGCTTCCCACTGAGTGTGGAGCCCCACATGGAACTCAGTCTCATGCCCCTGAGATCATGACCTGAGCCAAAACCAAGAGCTGGACACTTAATCAACTGAGCCATTCAGGTACCCCAATAAAGATACTCTTTAATGTTTACCCCATCTTGATTTAATTTTGTATGCGGCGTGAGGTAGGGATAAAATTTTCTTTTTTTCTATATGGATATTTATTCCAGCACCATTTTTTAAAAAAAGATTTTATTTATTTATTTGACAGACCAAGATCACAAGTAGGCAGAGAAGCAGGCAGAGAGAGAAAGGGAAGCAGGCTCCCTGCTGAGCAGAGAGTTCCATGCGGGTCTCTATCACAGGACCCTGGGATCATGACCTGAGCCGAAGCCAGGGGCTTTAACCCAGGCACCCCTCCAGCACGATTTGTTAGAAAGATTTTACTTTCCCCATTGAATTGGACTGGTGCCTTCATTGAAAATCAACTGACTGTATATGTGTGGTCTTTCGGTTTTCTCTATTTTGTTTCATTGGTCTATTTGTCGAGTCTTCAAAGCACATTGAATAATGTCTTGATTATTTTAGCTTTGTAGTAGGAATTGAACTGGACCTAGAGATTAGTTAACTAATTAGTTAATAACAACTAATTAGTTATAATTAGTTAATATTGATTCTTCCAGTCTTGAACATCTATTTATTTAGGTTTCTTTTAATTTCTCTCATAGTGTTTTATAATTTTCAATGTAGAAGTTTTGAACATCTCTTGGTAAATTATTCCTAGGTAGATGTTTTTAATGGTATTGTAACTGGTGCTTTTTACTCTATTTTTCAATTGTTTGTTGCTTGTGTATAGACATAAAATTGCTTTTTGAAGATTGGCCTTATCAAATTGTAGACTCCTTTTTAATCTTTATGCTTTTTTTTGTTTTTGTTTTTGTTTTTAATCTTGCCCTGGCTAGGACTGCCAGTGCAATGTATTATAGGCATTTCCATTCACTTTTGGCCTTTTCGTTTTCCTGTGCTTCCATCCAAGTAGATTTTGGTGTTTCTGACTAGAGAGATTTCCAATACCATAACGTTGGATGTGTTACTTTCTGGATGGCAGCTGCTTATTTCCTTAGGGAAGATACTGGGAATTTCACTAAGAAAATGAAATGATAGTTCTGGTCTCTCATAGGAACAGATACCAGGTTTACTAAGAAGCTTAGGGTGCTTGGTGGACTTCCCAGGGGCTGTTTTAGCTACAGTCTAATCATTTAGGATGGAGGTGTAATCTCTTCGCTCCCTAGTTTCTAACTCCTAGAAATGTTACTTTTACTTGAACCTGGAACTGGCAGTTCTAGAAGTCTCATGTGAGGCTTGTAACAATTAGGGGCCTGAGAAATAGTAGTAACAACTATAAATAGGAATAGGCATGTGAAGCAAGTAAAGTAAATGCCAGTAGGACACTGTACTTCCAAGTTCCTGCTGCTGCTTATGGTTTTAACCATTGAATCCTTATTTTAGAACCTAAAGGTAAGAGTCCTCATTAAGTCATTCTTACAGTCTCATTTCTTTTCCTCCTTTCATCCCACTTTGTTTTTACATAATTGACATCACAGCACCTTTTACATATAATCCTGCCTCTGTGCCTTTTCTTGAGCTGAGACTAGGGCTAGCAGGTCTCTGCTGTCTTTGCTGTTTCTGCTTGATTCCTCCTCCACCAATGGCTCCTGATACTTGGCTTCATGTCAACTTGCATTCCAGCCTGGAGCAGAGGCAACTAAGCTAACCTGTGGAGGAACTTAGCAGACTCCTAAATCGCCGAAGTTTGAGCTAAGCCAAAATTCAGAACCATCTGGGTGGGATCAACACACTTGTAGGAAAGGTAATGGAAATACACGTAAACAGTTGAGGAAAGTGAAACAGCCTGAGAAGGGCAGTTTGTTGGTGTTTGCTAAGAGATGTCATGTACCTCTCTGAAGTAGAAAGTTGTAGCCCCAGGCTGTGCCAGGGTTTAAAAGCAGTGCCCCCTTTGAGCCAATGTATTTCTCTTACCTTGATCCCACAAAGCAGCTTCCTAAACGTTTGGCGACTATTTTAGTCTTTTTTTAAGTAAGATTTTAGGTAAGATTATTGCCTTTGAGATTTGGGGGTTTATGAGCTTTTGATTCTTTTATCTTTACCCACTTCCTTTGGATTGAGTTCCCCAAATATTACTTTGAGGTTATCCCATGTGACTTCTGCTTTTCTAGAGAAAGACCACAACAGTATATTAGCTTTATTTGGCTTTTTTGTTTAAAATATGTTTCACCATTTTAGTTTATAATGTTTCTCATTTGCATTGCATTTGCTAAATATATTGCAGTTCTCTTTATATTTGGAAACTTCCATGCTTATAGGATATTGAAGTTGGACATCATACTTGCTGTGTGTTTTTTCAGCTGACATACATATTTTATTTGGTTTTATTCTCCTGGCACTGTTTTCTACTTCATTTTACCTTATCTCATGCCACAATTTTTGCCGACTTACTGGCTTCTCACTTTTTATTTCAGCTGCCTACCCTCTTTCCCTGACTTTTCAAGAAAGGTTACTGGCTCATTCATTCTCCCACGCCCTGGGTGAGTGAGCTCCATTCTTATAACTAGTGTTGATAACATGGAAGTTCTTAGATTTTCAGTCTTCTCCACAATAGTGTTTCATATTTGTTGATGAATGATTCATTCTTATCTATGTCCGAACTCATTCATTTACCAAATATGTATTGAGGCTATAATAATGATTATAATTGCTTAATTTATTAAATAACCAATTATGGACCATACATAGTTTGTTTGTTCTTTTTAACTATTTATCAGGGAAAACTTCAAACGTACAAAAATGGAACATTGCTCGAGTATCTGTCACCCAACTTTAGTAGTTATCAACCCAGATAATCTTTTTTTTATTTTTTAATTTTTTTGTAAGCATATAATGTATTATTAGGGGTACAGGTCTGTGAATCGCCAGGCTTACACTCTTCACAGCACTCATCATAGCATATACCCTCCCCAATGTCCATAACCCCACCCCCCCTCCCTCCCCTCCTCCCCCCAGCAACCCTCAGTTTGTTTTGTGAGATTAAGAGTCTCTTATGGTTTGTCTTCCTCCCAACTACCCCCAAACCCCCAACGTTGCATCTCCACTTCCATCATATCAGGGAGATCATATGATAGTTGTCTTTTTCCGATTGACTTATTTTGCTAAGCATAATACCCTCTAGTTCCATCCACGTCATCACAGATCAACCTAGATAATCTTATTTCATCTATATCCCCACCCGTCTTGCTCCCTCTCATATTCTTTTGAAATAAATCTCAGAAATCCTATTACTTCATCTGTAAGTATATATTACTAAGATAAGAGCTCTTTAAAAAATAAAAATAAAACTGTAAGACCATTATAACACCTAAAAAAATTAATAATTCTTTATTATCAAATATCCAAACAGTGAATAAGTTT
This sequence comes from Mustela putorius furo, assembly GCF_011764305.1. Lineage (NCBI taxonomy): Eukaryota > Metazoa > Chordata > Mammalia > Carnivora > Mustelidae > Mustela > Mustela putorius. The sequence goes on along the minus strand of NW_025422005.1, from coordinate 34,880,849 downwards.
CCAGTTGCCTCATAAATATAATTTTAAAATGTTTTAGTGTGTTTATTTAAATCAGGAGGCAAATAAAGACTATACAATTGGTTGAAATGTCTCTTTTAATATATAGATTTTCCCTCTGTCTCTTCTTTTTCTTGTAATTTATTTGTTGGAGAAACTGGGCCATTCATTTTCTCATACATTTTCCCTCACAGTCTGCATTTTGTTGATTGCGACCCTGTGGTGTTGTCTAATAAGTATCCCTCTCTTTATATTGGTATTGGTAGTTGGACCTAGAAGCTCCATTAAATTCAGGTTTTGAATTTAGGGACAAGACTTTCATAGGTGATAGTGCGTTCTTCTGTCTGGAGGCACATAAGCTTTTGGTTGTCTCTTTGGGATGTAGTAGCTGCAAGTGAATCACTGCCACAAGGCCCTGGTCCTTTTTTCTCTAGTCTTTGGCTACCTGAAGCTTACTTCTAATAGCGTCTTTAAAAAGTCTTCATGATATCGATGCTAGGTGGATTAGCTGCAGCCTTCATATTTGAAAGACAATTTATATGGATATAAAATCCTTGACTCACATTTTTTCCTTGAATATCTTAAATTCCCTCATTGATTCTCTTATAAAGTGTTGCTGTCCAAACAGTGAAAATCTTTCTTTGCCTTATGAGTGAGTTGGTCTTATTTCTGGATTCCCAAAGGTGTTTTTTAATTATTTATTTAAAGATTTTTTTTTTTAAGATTTTATTTATTTATTTGACAGAGATCACAAGTAGGCAGAGACACAGGCAGAGAGAGAGGGGAAAGCAGGCTCCCTGCTGAGCAGAGAGCCTGATGTGGGGTTCGATCCCAGGACCCTGGAACCATGACCAGAGCCAAAAGGCTTTAACCAGACACTGAAAAAAAAAGATTTTATTTTTAAATAATCTCTACACCCAATTTGGGGCTCAAACTTACAACCCCAAGATCAAGAGTTGCATGCTCCACTGACTGAGCCAGCCAGGTACCCCTATTTTATTTTTTTAAAGATTGATTTATTTATTTTAGAGGGAGAGAGAACACAAGTGAGAGGTGCAGAGGGAGAGGAAAGAGAATCTCAAGCAGACTGCGTGCTAAGCATGGAGCCTGAGGTAGGGCTCGATCCCATGACCCCAAAATCACGACCTGAGCTGAGACCAAGAGTCAGATGCTTAACCGAGTGTGCCACCCAGATGCCCCCCCATTTTAATTTTTTTTTTTTAAGTTCTGTGTACAACATAAGCCTTGAACACATGACCCCAGGATCAAGAGTCACATGCTGTACCAACTGAGCCAGCTAGTCACCCCAAGTTTTTATCTTTCTTTAAACTTTTCTGGTTTTACCATGTAATATATCCTATTGATCTGAATCATATTTTCTAGATATGTAGTATGTCCTTTTCATGTGAAGTTTTGGTCTTTTTTATTGTTTCAGATAAGTCTTCTGGAATTATAAATTTAGGTTTTTGTTCTATTTCATTACCTAGGTTTTAGTCCTTGGGATTGTTTTTTTTTTTTTAAGATTTTGTTTGAGAGAGAGTGGGTGCATGAGCCGGGGGTCGGGGTGGGCAAAGGGTGAGGGAGCAGCAGGCTCCTCACTGAGCAGAGAGCCCATAGGGGTGATCTCCAGGACTTTGAGATCATAATTGAAGTGGAAGGTAGACACTTAACCTACTAAGCCCCTAGTCTTTGGAATTCTTACACAGATGTTGGATTTTTGTTGCTTTTCTTCACTTTCAGTTATTTTGCCTCAACTTTTTATCTGTTTCTTCTTAGATTGTAGGATTTTTGTCTTTTTTTATGCTTGTTTCCCTCGAGGTATTATGCATTGCGTTGTGTTTTATTCACTTTTGTGTCCTTTCTAGTTTAGCTGTTGTTTCTGAAATGATCTTTTTTCTTTGATTTCTAACTCTTTCTTAAGTTTTGTCATCTAATTTCTAATTTTTCTAATTCAGATTTATTTTGACCTCATCTATTATTTTCTTATATTAGGTTATTTTTAAATAATTCGCCTACAGGTTTAACCTTTTTCTTTTTTTTTTTTTTTAGAGATTTTATTTATTTATTTGACAGAGAGAGATGACAAGCAGGCAGAGAGGCAGGCAGAGAGATAGGAAGAAGCAGGCTCTCTGCCGAGCAGAGAGCCTGATGTGGGGCTCGATCCCAGGACCCCGAGATCATGACCTGAGCCGAAGGCAGCGGCTTAACCCACTGAGCCACCCAGGCGCCCCAGGTTTAACCTTTTTCATGAGCATGTCTTTCTGACATGTGGTTCATTGTAGAGATGTTACTCTAACCCTTACTATGATCTTTTTCTATAATAACTTTGTACGGGATTTAACTATAATCCTTTCCTTTTAAAAAATTTTTTAAAAAATTAACATATAATGTATTATTTGTTTCAGGGGTACAGGTCTGTGATTCATCAGTCTTACACAATTCATAATGCTCACCATAGCACATAACCCTCCCATTGTCCTTCACCTAGCCACCCATCTCTCACAGCCCCCTCTACTCCAGCAGCCCTCAGTTTGTTTCCTGAGATTAAGAGTCTCTTATGGTTTGTCTCCCTCTCTGGTTTTGTCTTGTTTCATTTTTCCCTCCCCTCCCTATGATCCTCTGTCTTGTTTCTCAAATTCTTTATATCAGTGAGATCATATGATAATTGTCTTTCTCTGATTGACTTATTTTGCTTAGCATAATAGCCTCTAGTTTCATCTATGTCATTGCAAATGGCAAGATTTCAGTTTTTGATGGCTGCATAATATTCCGTTGTATATATATACACCACATATTCTTTATCCATTCATCTGTTGATGGACATCTAGGCTCTTTCCATAGTTTAGCTATTATGGACATTGCTGCTATAAATATTGGGGTGACTATAATTCTTTGTATTGCTGATTTTACCCAAATTTAATTTTCCTAAAATTTTAGAAGGGAAGGATAACTCAGGATAGCTATAGAGTCCCCTCCTTTGAGATCTTTCTCCTCTGCTCCATTATCTCCATTTTATCTGGCCTTTCTCTTTGCTTTGCACTGATTATCCTTATCCTGCTCAATTTGGATTCCAGCATATTCTCAGGGCTTCATTTTTAAAATGAGTATTAGTTTGCTAGTTTCAAGAGTTCAAAGGACTGCTCCAGCCCCTTCAGACCTTACTGAGAATAGATAAGGAGATTGAATCTTGGGTAAGTTTAATGAAAGAGTTAGTGATTAAACTTAGGTCCTTCACTTCAAAGCCTATGCTCTTAACTCCTGTACTATGCTGTCTATACAGTCTGAGATAGAGGTGAAAATCAAATATATGCTTTATCCAGTAGGGATACTTTGAAGGCTCATTAACAGATTAATATTTTAGAAATATGACCTCATGAATGAGATCCAGAGAGACCACTGGGAGGCTGTTGTAGTAATCCTAGTAAGAAATGATGAAGAACCAAACCAAGACAGTGACAGTGGTAAAAAGAGATGGGGATAAGTTGGAGAATATTTAGAACTTGGTGGTTAATTAACTGAATGTGGGAGGATAAAGAGAAGGAGAGATCAAGCATGACTCGAAGGTTTCTAGCAAGAACAACTGTGTGGATGGTGATGGCATTCACAAATTTAGAGGCTACGGGATAAGGAACGGGTTTATAGGAGAAATAAGATGTGTAAGTACATTTAGCTCACTAAATAGATTTTGCTATGAATGTGAACCATCTTTCCCACAAGAATATTAGAGTAAATAAAGAAAAGGACAGGATACAGGGGGCCTAAGGAAACACCAGTACTTAACAGACATGTAGAAAGAGAGGACCTTCTGAAAGAGGAAGAGAGATGCAACCATGGATATTTTAAAGTAATTATAACTAATACATACACAGGGTTCAAAAAGTATAAAAATGTTTATGGTAAAATGTTTCCCTTCCTTCCTTATCCACCTGGTTTCCCTGTTAGCAACCACTGTTACTAGTTTCTTCTACTTTGAGGGTGTTTTTTTTAATAATTTTTTTTTTATTTTTTAATAAACATATACTGTATTATTAGCCCCAGGGGTACAGGTCTGTGAATTGCCAGGTTTACACACTTCACAGCACTCACCATAGCACACACCCTCCCCAGTGTCCATAACCCCACCACCCTCCCCACCCTCCAGCAACCCTCAGTTTGTTTTGTGAGATTAAAATTTGAGGGTGTTTTTTGGGGCGCCTGGGTGGCTCAGTGGGTAAGCCACTGCCTTCGGCTCAGGTCATGATCTCAGGGTCCTGGGATCGAGTCCCGCATCCGGCTCTCTGCTCAGCAGGGAGCCTGCTTCCCTCTCTCTCTCTGCCTGCCTCTCCATCTACTTGTGATTTCCCTCTGTCAAATAAATACATAAAATCTTAAAAAAAAAAGATTTGAGGGTGTTTTTTGTTTTGTTTTGTTTTGTTTTGTTTTTTCTTGAGGGTGTTTTTAAGATGGAAGCAACTTGAACATTTTTATATGAGAGCTGAAGAGCCAGTGGAGAGGTGTAGAAGAAAGGAGACAAATGATGGATGAGGTCCCCAAGGAGAAAAGAAGGAATGAAGGAGCAGCTTTGGGCAGGAGGAAGGCTATATCTTCCACTAAAATGAGAAAACAGGAGGAAAGGGAAAGCTCAAATGCAGATCAGAAAGGAGAGACAGGAATTTAAAAAGTTCACTCCTGAGGCCTCTATATTCTTGAAGAAGTAGAAAGTAGGGTTGTCTGTGAGAATGTGGAGAGAGAAAGGTAATGGGATTGGGACCTGTGAGTAGTGAAAGTGCAGAACTGTCACTAGAAAATAGGAGAGCTGAGTAGGGATACTGAGAAGGAGACCTGAGCAACATGAGGGGTGCAGCTAGGGTAGAAGAATGTAAATTATAGAGCCCCTAGGTGGCTTAGTTGGTTAAGTGACTGCCTTCAGCTCAGGTCGTGATCCTGGAGTCCCAGGATCGAGTCCCACATCCCAGCTCAGTGGGGAGTTTGCTTCTCCCTCTGGCCCTCTCCTCTCTCATGCTCTCACTCTCGCTCTTGCTTAAATAAATAAAATATTTTTTAAAGGAATGTAAATGATAATTACTGCAGTTAGCACTCTTGTAGGGTTGGATATTTTTTTTCTTATTTTTCTATCTTTCACCATTGCTCAGATGTCTAGATACAGAGGCGAAGATATGTTTCAATTGATCAGAGTTATGAGCAAGGTTAATATTTGCACCCACTGAACAGGGGAAAACTGAGACCAGGAAGAATAAGATTTGACTAAGGACTCGATGGGCAAAGGGCTTCCCTCTCATCTTTCTGGCATGAGCTTGGCAAAAACTTTCCTCCCAGACCCAGTCTCTCCAGATTGGATCTGGGTGCTGGGTAAGAGTTTATCCATTCCTCTTCTGTGGGGAAGTTAGTTGGCTTCATTTCTTTCACTGAGTGTCATGCTACAACATACATCCTTGTACAAATTTCTTTGTGCTCTTGTTTTGAAGTTAGACACCTAGGAGTGATGTGTGTATCATAAGGTATGTGCATCTCCAGCTTTATTTAGATAAAGGCAAATTGCCCTTATCTAAATAAAAATAAAAAATAAAAACAAAAACATAGCCTTTTAGACAATTTTGCTTTTTATATTTGGATCTTTAAACCAGTATTTATATTTATATATGATATGACGTAAATATCTAAATTTATCTTTTTTCCAAATGAGTAGCTGGTTATTCCCACTATTTATTGAATAATCTTTTATTCTCTGATTTATACCAAGCTCCACATATGCCTGGGACTATTTCTAAGCTTTCTCTTCTCTTTCATTGGCCTCATTGTCTTTTCCTTCATCAATATCCTATTGTTTTAATTACTGTAGCTTTTTAGAAATTCTGTGTAGTAGGATGATTCCACTCTACCTCTCATTATTATTATTTATCTTTAAAGTCATCTTAACTATTTCTTTCCATTTGACATATGAATCTCTGTATTAACCATAAAAAATCTTTCTTGGTATTTGACTGGAATTACAGTGATTTTCAGTTTAATTTGAGAGAGTTGGCATTTTATAATACTGAGTCTTTTTATTCCTTAAATATACTATATCTCTATTAAGGTTATTTTGTTGTTGTTGTTTTCAAATAAGATTTGAAGTTTTTCTATAAAAAAGAAGTTTTATACATCCTGTATTGAACTTATTAGTAGATACTTTCTAATTTTGTTATGAAACATGGTATTTTTTAAGGCCCACACATTATATTTGATTATGTCTCTTTAGTCTTTTACTCTAGAACAGTCTCCCTTTCACCCACTTTTTTTCTTTATGCCATTGACTTAATCAAAGAAAACAGGTTATTTATAATCTCCCTTGTCTCTGGTGTGTCTCTTTGCTCTCTGTTGATGTCATTTAACTTGTTTCTCTTTTCCAGTATTTTCATAAAAACTGTAATTTGGATCTGAATGTGCATTAGATTCAATTTCAAATTTTTTTGTGATAATATTTTCTATATGTACTCCATATTACATTGTATCCAGATCTGAAGTCAGATATTTTTAAAAAGTCCTAGAGCTGCATGGGTGGCCCAGTGAGTTAAGTGTCTGCTTTTGGCTCAGGTCATGATGCCAGGGTCCTGGGATCGAACCCCACATTGAGCTCCCTGCTCAGCAAGGAGGCTTGTGATCTCTCTCTCTCTGTCAAATTAAAAAAAAAAAAAAATCTTAAAAAAAAAATAAGAATTCTAGATTAGAAATAATAGTCCTTCAGAATTTTTTGTTCCAAAACCAAGCAGAGAGAGGAAAACTTCCTTAATAGTTCCTTGTGCTATAGATTTTTTTTTCTTTTAAGTTTATACTTTCGCTGGATTTTCATTTATGCAGGGTCTCAGTTCAAACTCCTTGCTTCATATCGTTGTCAAGCCATATCTTTTGGCCCAGGGTAGCTCTTTAAAACCCCAGCTAAGGTAGCCAAGGTTTCTGTTCAGTTTTCACTTCCTTCTTCACTTCTGGCACTTGGTATTTTCCCTTTTTTTCTTGTAAGTTTGAATACATTTGGAATAATTTTTTTGTTAGGTCTTGTCCAAAAGTTTTAGGGTTTGTAACAGAATTTGGGGGTTCTTTCCAATGCCAGAAGCCTCCATGCTGAATACTTAATGTGCTTTATTTCATTTAATCATCTAACACCTTCTACAGTAGTCACTGTCTTTATCCCCATCTTACAAATGAGAAAAGTAGGGCTGAGGGAGCTTGAGTAACTTGCCTAAAGTTCAAGTGGAAGGAAAGACTATGCATTGGGTACCATAAGTAATTACCATTAAGTAATAAGGGATTAATAGTATAATGTCTGCTAGGTGTGACCAAATGGCACATGTCTCAGTGGAAATTGAACTATTATTTGAGAATGCAGTAGTGGAGTGGGTTAGGGATACAATAAAGAACTGAGTTAGGAGAATACTCTGTGCCGTCTAGAGAAGAACCTGCAAACACTGTTTGGATCTACTTACTGAAGGACCACTTCATGAATGTCTGTTTCTAATTGAGTCTCATAGGAAGAGAATAGGAATATGTAACAGTGGGGCAATGTGTAGGGGTAGATGTTCCTAATGTGAAGAGGATAAAATAGCTCCAGAAAAGCATGAAAATGTTGGTAGATCCTATGCTTTTAGCAGTTGAAGAATTACTACAAAGCTGAGATGCAAGGGCATATTTTTAGTTTCAAATTGTGTGAGCTGATGTCCTCACTTAGTATAAGCGTATACCTTTAAAACTTTACCCAGGTCTGTATTTCTTTGAAATATACTAAAAAGAAAACATACCAATTAAATAACTTAATTGGTAGTCTTTTTTTCTTTCTGGGTGATAAGCCTGAATTATATACATATAAGGTTTTGTTTTTTTTTAAGATTTTATTTATTTATTTGACAGAGAGAGATCACAAGTAGGCAGAGAGGCAGGCAGAGAGAGAGAGAGTGGGGGAAGTGGGCTCCCTGCTGAGCAGAGAGCCCAATGTGGGGCTCGATTCCAGGACCCTGAGATCATAACCTGAGCTCAAGGCAGAGGCTTAACCCACTGAGCCACCCAGGCACCCCTACATTTAAGGTTTAATTTGATTTTTTTTTTTTTTTTAGAAGTTGAACAATTGAGAGGGAAGGAGAATAGAAGGGCAGATGAAAAATGAGATTGAGAAGCAACAGAGACCTGCTTTGCAGTAACAGCTGATTATTCACACGAAATTAATTTACTTTAGAACCTTAGTTTATGGTCTTAGATACTACCCTAAAGTAGAGAGTTAATTTATTAGCTGATTATTGAGGGTGTAAATTTATTTTCTTTGGAGTTACCCAGAATGTTTGCTGTGAAGATCACAAGGGAGATATTTCATATTCACTGTGGATTGCTAATCCCCACAACCAGCTTGAATGGCAGACTTATACCATGTGGATATCCACCTTGAAAGGTAGATGGTATTCTGAGTAATCAGTACTCAGTTTAAATAATAATCTCCCCCAAGTCCCACACCTGGTTAGGTGCTGAGCCAGACTAGAACCCAGCCCTGGATTTGAGATACATTTGTGCATCTCAAATATACATGATTTTTCACTCATACTGCATCTGAAAGACAAGCATCAGTTGTCCTTATAATGTGCTGTAACTCTAGACCCTGGGCTTCAGAATGGGTTTAGTTAGTCTGGAATTTTCAAATTTACTTTTTTCTTCTCTTTTTAAGTCTGTGGGATCCATGTGTTTAGAATTTTTTGTATACATTAGGTAATTATATGTAAATATAGAAATCTTTTAAAGTATGCAATTCAGCGGTTCTTAGTACTATAAAACTCCGAATTAATTATTTTTGTGTGAAACATACTTAAAAATCAGCAAATCTCCTCGAGGACTCAAGGAGCTATGTAGTATCCTTGTGTCATGGGTTTGAGGATATCCTTCTCTAAGTAGAGGAAGATGCAATGTTGTGGGAAGCTTTCGATCCTGTCTAGAGCCATATGAGCAAGAATTCTGGCTCTTCTGGAGCAAAAAGAGCTCTTCTTCATGGGCCATAAGTAAGGATGTGTGTGATCAGCCCATGAAGCAAAACTTGCTGACTCCTTGGGCATTGAGCCTGACCCCCATTAGGTGCTCCTCTGATTGTCTGAGGTGATCAGTCATTCATGGCATTTTTGTGCTTCAGAAAACAATGTGATTATTCCTTAGATAAGTGTTTTGAGAACAGGGTAGTGAGGTGTCTTTAGGAGACCTCAGCGGACAAAATCTATAATAGAGTTCTGTAGCCTGTGTTTAAAACACTTACCTTATATTGCAGGTCTCAATGGCTTCTCTTAATTTAGAGATTGCAGAGTTGATCATTTTCTCTTTAATCTAGACAGGAATCTTGAGCCTCAGGCAAGCCTCATTTTCCCTTTGCCTCAGTTTCACAACCCAGAAAATAGGGGTAATGATACCAACACACTAGTTAGAGGTTTAGTTCTTTAAATTCTTTGATGTAGCAAAAGAACTATTGTTATATGTCTTATGAAACAGCTAACATGTTACAACAAAGAGCAAACTATACCCATGAAATCCCCATCCTAGGGACAGCTTGTTAGAAAGATTAAGCCTATGTGCTATTTTTAAATGTTCAAAAAGCTAAGTACAAGTTATTTTCAGTTGACTGTTTGATGTCTTTATCATATTACAAATCTCTGTCATTCTTTCCTGGAACTTTTCATTTTGCCCAAGGATTTGTTTCTGGCAGATTTCTATCTGCTTGAAAAGAATGAGTACGCTTTGGGTAAGGGAAAATCTGAGAACATGGTCCCAACTTGCCTAAAGACTTTTTTAAGTGGCACCTTTTCTTCTTATGATTGCTTGGTGGGCTGTGGTTGCCCAGGAAGGCCTCAGGATATCCCCAACGATGCCTTTTTTTGAGCTGGCTGGTGGAATAATAAAAAGTCCAGGAGTTATGGTAGAAACAAGTTAGCAAGTTGAAGGAGGGAATTTTTTAACATTTTCCCCCAACCCAGGAAATCTCAGTGAAGCTTTTCTCTTGACTTTAATAACCTAGTATGTATATCCACAGCTTGATGGAATGAGGGGCTATAGAATAGGATAGAAACATGATAGCTAGGAATTATGATAGAATACCCAGGCTGTCATCACACACTCTCTTTATCCTGGGGTGATAAGCAGCCATATGGCTTCGATTTTTGGAAGCTCTTGGAAGGGCCACCTGTCCTGCTCTGACTAGGAGAATGGACCTACGCTATATGTGGGAAGTCAGTAAACATTCTGTCATCATGACCTGGGAGTTCATTTCAAGCAGTCTATAAGCTACCCAACCTTTTTTCAGCTCTTAATTTAGACATCATCTGCTCCAGTTAGCCTTTGCTGGCTTTCTAAGACTGGATTAGGTTTCATTTTTCTGTACTTGCACAGAGGATTAAAGTGATTTGTTACATCAGTATCTCCCTGCACTAGACTGTGGGACAGGAACTATTTCTGGGTGCTCAATATGTATGTATTGAATGAATGACAGATGGCGGCAGGCTCTTTGTAAACATTTGGAACATGCTCCTTACTCCTTTTATGTAGACACAGGTGCCTACATTTGAGTTTCAGTGATTGTAGACCAGAGGGATCATGGCATTGGCTGCTTGGTGTTCATTTTATTTGTCTCTATAAGTTTCCATCAAGCCTTAAGTCTACTGACATGGGGGCACATGGGTGGCTCAGTGGGTTAAGCCTCTGCCTTCGACTCACGTCATGATCTCAGGGTCCTGGGATCGAGCCCCGCATCAGGCTCTCTACTCACTGGGGAGCCTTCTTCCCACTCTCTCTCTGCCTGCCTCTCTGCCTGCTTGTGATCTCTGTCAAATAAACAAATAAAATCTTTAAAAAAAAAAAAAAAGTTTTACTGACGTGGCTGGCCCTCTTCCCCAAGCAGGTTTTCCCAGAGGGAGGATTGTTTTATCAAAGAGGTGGAGTGGCATACTGAAAAGAATGCAGGATTTCAGGAAAATGGGTAAACCTGGATTCTAATTCTTGTTCCATCACTCACTAGCCTGTGACCTTAAAGAGGTTAGAAGTCCCTTCCAAGCTTGCATTTAATTTATCTACAAAATAGTCATATTTTTCATTTATGCACTTGCTTATGCTGGAAATAGAGGGGTAAACCAGATAAGCAAGATCCCTCTTAGAGCTACTCCATAAGAAGAGACAGATAATATAATAAACAAGAAAGCAATTTCAGATGATAACAGGTGCTAAGAAGAAAAATAAAGCAATATAAGGAGATAATGAGTGGCAGAGGAAGGAGAGCTCTTTCAAATGGGAAATAACATTTGAGAAAAAAATCTCTAGTAAAAGGGGTGCCTGGGTGGGCTCAGTGGGTTGAGCCTATGCCTTCATCTCAGGTCATGATCTCGGGGTCCTGGGATCGAGCCCCGCATCAGGCTCTCTGCTTGGTGGGGAGCCTGCTTCCTCCTCTCTCTCTCTGCCTGCCACTGCGTACTTGTGCTATCTCTCTGTCAAACAAATAAATAAAATCTTAAAAAAATTTTATGAAGACGTCTATTCTTTTTTTTTTTTTTAAAGATTTTATTTATTCATTTGAGAGAGAGACAGTGAGAGAGAACATGAGCGAGGAGAAGGTCAGAGGGAGAAGCAGACTCCCCATGGAGCTGGGAGCCCGATATGGGACTCGATCCCGGGACTCCCGGATCATGACCTGAGCCGAAGGCAGTTGTCCAACCAACTGAGCCACCCAGGCGCCCCGAAGACGTCTATTCTTAACTTCCACAAGAATCTCTTCTTAAGTATTTCCCATGAAGATCGTATTAGGCTGTGTTTTGAGAATCTCCAGTGGGGATTTCTCATGACGTTTTAGATATTACAAAGTTTTTTGTAATGTTAAACTCATCAATGTTCTTCTTAAATTTCTACTTTTAAATCATATTCTGCCCTTGAGCAATCAGAACATATTATCTTCCTCTTCCTGTGGCAGCCTTTCCATTATCAGGTACCCAAGTTCTCTTCTCCTGTCTAAAGATCCCTAGTTCCCTTGTTTTCAGGCTCCTCAGCATCCTTGTGACTTCTCTGATATCTCTAATGCGTCATTTTCCCTTTCAAATTGTGATATACAGAAATATGATTTGGAGAGTGCAATTCACAGTGGCATTATTACATTCTATGACCTAGAGGGTATTATTAGAAGAGATTTATTAATTTGAATAAAAGCACAGTCTGTATAGTTAAATAGTACTTTATAATTTTCAAGTATCATTTCAAAATATAACTTATTTTGAAATACAACCTAGTTTTTCATAAACCATGATTTGGTTTTCATTTTTAATTATTTATTTATTTAAATTCAATTAATTAACATATACTGTATTATTAGTTTCAGAGGTAGAGTTCAGTGACTCATCAGTTTAATATAACACCCAGGTCACCGTAATTATTAATCACCTCGGAACCCAGAGCATAGCTCTAGATAAAGAAGTAAGAATAGCTTGACCCTTGTAGTCGTAGAATTTTATGCCATAAAGGACTTCAGAGATGGTACAGCCCTCTCATTTTATAGATGACACTGAGGCCCCAAAAGGGAGTGGCCCTTTCAAAGTCACATGTAAAATTAAATGCAAAACACTGGACATCATTTAATGTTGACAATTAATAAGAAAAGAAGACATACCTAATCTTAAGAGTTGCTTTTTGAGGATGATTTTAGTTTCATTTTTCTTTTTTTTTTTTAAACTCATTACTTGTCTTTTCTTCGTAATAAACTCCCCTTTGTCACAGTCCCTAACTACCCTCTCCTGTCCCTCTCTCAAGCTTTCTGGCTTCCAAGTAAACTGGACAATATTTCTACGTATTTCATACTTCAGGACCAAATTTAAATTCAAGTTACAGGCAGAAAATATGTAGTGTAATTGTTAAGAACATGTTTCATGGTCTTGAAATGGAGCAATAATATTTTTATCCTGTGGAGTAATTGTGTCTAACTGAAGAAAAAGAATGAAATTATTTAAAATAGATTCAAAATAGTAAATTCTTTCAAAGTGAAGGTTTGGTTTGAGAAAACAAAACAAAACAAAAAACCACCTTTGTATTTCTCTATTAATGTCCATGCATTTGGATTTTAAAATTAAATTGCAGATATTTAAATCCTGGAAGAAAGACCAACAACTTACGTATTTTTGTAAACAACCTCTATGTCTTAAATGTTACAAGATGAGTCACATAAATAAATATATTACCTCCCCCCCCCCAAAAAAAAAATTCTGGGAAGAGATGTGATTAGCATATAATGCATTTAACAGTGTTAGAAATTAATTAGCTTTATGTAGGAAACATGAGTAGAATTCCTCTATTCTTTTTTTTTTTTTTTAAGATTTTATTTATTTATTTGACAGATAGAGATCACAAGTAGGCAGAGAAGCAGGCAAGCAGGCAGAGGGAGGGGAGGAAGCAGGCTCCCTGCTGAGCAGAGAGCCTGATTCAGGGCTCAATCCCAGGACCCTGGGATCATGACCTGAGCTGAAGGCAGAGGCTTTAACCCACTGAGCCACCCAGGTGCCCCTAGAATTCCTCTATTCTTAACCTGAAGAGAACTTCTGTAGGAAGGTAAATGAACTATAAATATTAAAACTATAAATGTTGAGTCCCCATCTCAAAATTATAAATCTAGCATACAGCTACACCCTCCAGGACAGCTGCATCTGGTTTCTTGACTTTCAGACATTCCTGCCCTTTTCCTTGTTGGAAGCAGCACATTTATTCCCTACCTCATTGCTTTAGGACGCTGCGGAGTTACCATTTTGGCCCCTGTCCTAACTCTGAACAGTCACATTCTCTACAAAGGGGGCTCTCAGCTCTGTCAGAAAGCATGCTGTTTCTAAACATCTGAAATTGTATGTTTCCATTTGAGTCCATTTAAACACGGAGAAGGAGGTAACAGGAAGAGTGCTAACATTTACTGATGCTTGTTTGCCAGCACTAGGTTGAACACCGGGGATACAAAGATAAAAGAGCTCCTTATGACGTTCAAAGTCTAGAAGAGAAAAAAACCTATGTAATTCACGATAGTGATTTAAGGTCTGCAATGGATCAGAAAAGACTTCATCTCTAGAGGAGATAATATGCTGGCTCTGCCCTTTATAATAACTGCGACAGGACCTGAAACTTGATGGATGACTGTGTGGTAGGGTGGGAGGAGAGAATGGGGAATACATTATTGGCAGTTTACTCCAGCAAGTTTACATTAGCTATGTGGAAGGGGAATTGGGGCAGAGAAGGCTGAATTGGGTAGGTGGAGTCATATTTTAAAGATTTTTAATATCATGCTAAAGAATGCTAATCATGCTAATATCATCCTACAAAGAATTTAAACTCAGTCCTACAAAGCAGATATTTAGGATGGAGAACTCAAGGAAGATACTAGAATCTCTAGTTTTTTTTTAAATTTTACCTCTTCTTTTAAAAATATCATTTTTTAAAAGATTTTATTTATTTATTGGAGAGAGAGAGAGATCACAAGTAGGCAAAGCAGCAGGCAGAGAGAGAGGGGGAAGCAGGCTCCCTGCTGAGCAGAGAGTCTGATACAGGGCTTGATTCCAGGATATTGGGATGGAGTCCCACATCGGGCTCCCTGCCCAGTGGGGAGTCTGTCCCTCTCCCTCTTCCCATCCTCCCCACTCATGTTCTCGTTCTCTCTCTCTCTCAAATATATAAATAAAATCTTTTTTTTAAAAAGATTTTTTAAAAAAGATTTTATTTATTTATTTGACAGAGCGATCACAAGCAGGCAGAGAGGCAGGCTGAGAAAGAGGAAGAAGCAGGCTCCCTGCTAAGCAGAGAGCCTCATGTGGGGCTCAATCCCAGGACTGTGGGATCACAACCTGAGCCAAAGGCAGAGGTTTAACCCACTGAGCCACCCAGGTGCCCCTAAATAAAATCTTAAAATAAATAAGTAAATAAATAAATAAATAAATATATATATATATGTATATATATATATATACATATATATATCAGTTTTTGTATGTTATCTGAAGAGCATATTATATCACTTATCATAATTCATGTATTTTTAAATAAATTTTAAAATTAAAGTGGGAATAAGTGAATAAGTGTTCAACTTTTTCTTAAGTTTGGAGAACACTATTTTAGGCTGCCTTTAAGCAGGGAAGTGAAATAAGTAATGGAAATTGGAGTATAGATTAGAATAGGGGAAAACTGGAGTGAGTGAGACTAGCTAAGAGACTAGAAACATATTTTGAGGCCTGAACTAAGGTAGAGCAATGGAGATAAAATAGAAGGACTTGGGGACACCTGGGTGGCTCAGTTGGTTGGGCATCTGACTCTTGGTTTTGGCTCAGGTCGTGATCTTACGGGTCTCAGGATCAAGCCCCGCATCTTTGGGCTCCCCACTTAGCAGGGAGTCTGCTTGAAAGATTCTCTCCCTCTGCCCCTCCCCTCATGTGTGCTCTCTCTCTCTCTCATTTAAAATAAGTAAATAAATCCTTAAAAAAAAAAAAAAGATAAAAAAGAGGAGGACTTGGTAGCCAGTAAGATATTGGGGTAGTGGACTGGGCAAGAGAGGGAGGACTTCAGCCCTAGACTATGGCCAGATTTCTGACTTCAGATCCTTGTGGTGGTGACATTATGATTAAGCTAAGAAACATAGGAAGGATGTTTAGCTCTAAGCCTAAGGATTACCACATTTCTTGTGGTTGGTCACAAAAGATTGAGTTGGTCATTCTTTCCTGCACCTAATGCCCCAGCCTCATTAAAAACAAAATGGCAGTTGGCCCTTTGCCATGCACTTTGGGAACTGTAGACTGGGAGTCTTTTCCAAACATTTGCAATGGAAATCAAGCATGGTGAGGTCTCCACTGCAGTTAGACATTGGCATTTTTTACAGCACCAAACTACTCTTGAGGGTTGGATTGGGATTGGACCACATAGGAAATGTAAATTGTGACCATTCATAGTTGCACCAAGTAGCTGAATTCATTAGTTCCATACGGCAGGGCTGGGGTGCAGGGTGGTAACTTGGATCATAGCCATTGTTTATGAAAGTGCTGGGTGGGTGAAAGCGTGGTACCTTGCCCTGACTGTTTTTTTATTTTTCCAGGGGAGTGTTTTTCTTTCTCTGTGCCATAGGAAATTTTTTGCCAGATTGTGTTATTTATAACAATCTGTCATGGAGCAGCTGCCAGGAAAAGAAGAGAGGCTGTTCCCAGTAGCTCTTACCACCTCCCACCATAGCACCACCACCACACACACATAACATCCAGTTTTCTGATTTAACTTTTGGTTTTTTCTTCTAGTTTTACTCAGTGGTTTTGGCTTGATTGAAAATGTTCTTGTAATGAGGGATTTCTGGGCTTTGCCCTAGCTTTGTAATTGGGTTTTCTGAGCTTAATTTGTTTGCTTTAGCCAAAACTAACTGGCAGCAATTCGAATTTTAAATTCCTGGGTATCTCGATTTTTTCCCAAACACTAATGTGCTGTCTTCATCTTCTCTTAAAGATCTTGTATGTTTCCACTTTGTCAAAACTGCACACATTTGCTGTCCTTCTGAGCCATGCTTTTTGCCCTTGATGTTGCCCTGGCTCCTCAAAAGGAACAGGCTTGGGATAAGGGATCCTGAGGATATTAGAATAGTGAGTTGGGCCGTCTGTGGAGATTCCATTTGGTCTCTGCAAAAGAAGAGGCATTATTGCTGGTTTTAGGAAAGAACCAGTGCCCTGAAACACAAGGCAGCTGAGGATTGGTGTGTCCAGGGAGCTTTCAAGTTAATTGCACTTCATATATACAGTTGCTTCACAGTCCACACAGGCTGTGTTTGTTCATGGCTGTGGTCACACGTGATCAGAAATACCTCCTTTCCACTTTTTCTCTCCGGGCTCCAGTTAGTGCAAGAACATTTGCATTTCTAGTTAGAATACAAATCAAAACAGTAGTCATTTAATAGTGTTTATAAAAATGTAAAGAGAAACAGTTAGTAATGTGAAGATGTAAGATGTTAGACTTTTGTTTCTTATTCCAGGATTCCCAGTTTTGGAAACAAAGTACATTGAGAAACAGCAAAGACTTTCCTTTGGTGGGGTTGCAAGGAGGATGGGAATGTGTTCGGCATCAGCGAGCCTTCCATGGTGCGTTTTCTGGAAGGGAGGCAGGAGAGGGCCTAAGGAATAGCACCTCCATCTGTATCTCAGGCCCTGCCCTTTCCGACTGACGCCTTTCGTTTCACGCTGAGAACAGATGGTAACCAGACATGGGGATGGGGCAGGGGTTTGGGGGGTCGGGGGAGGCCCTGTTTCTTGGGCTCCTTGGGGATTTTGCATTCAGCTTAGCAAAAAGTCATCTAAGAGCAAAGACAAAAATGAGGCTGCGACTGTTCCCAATTACACAGGACTTGTTTGGCAATCACTATACTGACAGATTTATTTTTTGCAGATACTGAATGATAACAGCCTCTATTTTCCAAGACAACATTGTTGCCACTTCAGAGGCATCTGCATTGGGGTCATTTTCTTCACTTTGGAGTACACTTGATAATTGAAATTTACTGTAGAACAGTAGGTTGGCAAAAATCAGCCAGTGTATTAGAGAAAGGAGGTTTTTTTTTCCCCCTCAGCAAACTGTCATTTTTATTACAATGAAATGGGGCAGCTTCTGTACTGCTACAGTGACATGTCTTTAATAATAGCCCGTGTCCCCAGCCTTTCTAAGCATTGTTTTTTTTTTTTTTAAAGATTTTATTTATTTATTTGACAGAGATTACAAGTAGGCAGAGAGGCGGACAGAGAGAGAGGAGGAAGCAGGCTCCCTGCTGAGCAGAAAGCCCGATGTGGGGCTCGATCCCAGGACTCTGAGATCATGATCTGAGCTGAAGGCAAAGGCTTTAACCCACTGAGCCACCCAGGTGCCCCTCTAAGCATTGTTTTAAGAGGGAGGATTCAATGTGCTATCTCTTCCTTAGCTTTCAGGTACATGGGCTGATTTGCTAATGTTTGGTGGTTCCTAGATGGTGAATTTAGGAATTTTTTTTTTTTTAACTCAGTTAAAATCCGGAAGGAACTAAGATAGCCTTAAGCAGAAAAGTAGGGGGGAAAAATCCAAATTTGAAATTTAAAAAATATATTTTATTTATTTATTTGACAGAGCACAAGCAGGGGGAGCTGCAGGCAGAGGGAGAGGGAGAAGCAGGGGCTCCCCACTGAGCAAGGATCCCTTTGCAGGGCTTGATTCTAGGGTCTTGGGACCTGAGCTGAAGACAGACACTTAACGGACTGAGCCACCCAGGCGCCCATCAAGTTTGAACTTCTTAACTTGAAGAGGCTGTCAGAAGGAATTGTTTAGGCTGTTAAGTGATGAGTTACATGTAGAAAAAGGAATGATGGTTCTGGTACTGATTCTTTATTCAAAATAAGAAATTTCAAGCAGTAAGCCAAGGCATTCTTATGGTTGAGACTCACTTTCTTAGCAAACATGACTTTTTACTATAGTAGAATGTGAGTTGAAATCATCTATTTTTCCCACCCAAAGCAGGAATCTTGATTTTATTTTTTTTTTTTTTAGATTTTATTTGAGAGAGAGAGAAAGACAGAGGGATCGAGCCGGGGGAGGGGTAGAGAGAAGCAGACTCCCTGTTGAGTGACAGCCTGATGCAGGGCTCTCTCCTAGGACCCTGAGATCAGGACATGAGCTGAAGTCAGTCACTTAGCTGACTGAGCCCCCCAGCTGCCACAGGAATCTTGATTTTAAATTAAGATCTTAGAAAGGTAGGAACCACTTAGAAAAATTTCCATGTAGATACTCATTTTATTCTTAAACCTGGAATAATTTAAATGTTAAATGTTTTTCAGACTTTTTAAAGTAGCAAAACCTGTTTTCCAAACCAAAGCTTACACAGAAAATAAAATTAATAAAAGAGAAGTTGCCCTGGCCGACTCAAAAAGGGCAATAGGAACCAGGTTTTACCCGAGGCACCTCTGGGAAACTGCAGGTGTGCTATTGAGAAACTGTGTAGTCAGTTTAAATTGCAATGTAAGGGATTTGTTTTTCAATACATTGTTTTGGCAAACCTGTTTTCTGCATTTATGATGAAATTCTGTAATAGCAGAATGTATAGGTAGACATTTGTTTAAAAAAATATTAAGTAGCCTTTCTTAGCCACTCCCATTTTATTAACACTTTCTAGTCTAAGTTCCCTCTATATTTCAGAATAGGGCCTGGCTGAGCATAGAGTTAATGCTCAGTAAATGTTAGGTAAATAAATTGTTGCAAGTGGTAATCCAGTTTCTGCCTGAGCACTTCTTATAATGGGAAACTCATTGCCTTACAGAATTCTTCTCTTTGACTAGCTCTGATTGACGGATATAAGTTAATATGAAAACCAAAAACCTTTCATGTTCTACCTATTTGTTAATAGTTTTGTCTTGGGCTATTCAGGCAAAATTTTTTTCTTCCTTAAGACTGCCAAGTATTTAAAGAGTGCTGGTATCTCTTTCTTAATCCCACCCCATAATCCCTGTCCTGCCCAGTTTCCCCCACACAATCTTTTCCCTACTAAACAACTTCTCTTCTTTAAGCTATCATGTTTCTAGCCCTTTCTCATTCATCTTCTTATTGATACTTTCTTAGTTTATCAAGGTTACTCTTAAACTATGATATTCCAGGGGCACCTGGGTTGCTCAGTGGGTTATGCCTCTGCCTTCGGCTCAGGACATGGTCTCAGGGTCCTGGGATCGAGCCCCGAATCGGGCTCTCTGCTCAGCAGGGAGCCTGCTTCCCTTCCTCTCTCTCTCTGCCTGCCTTTCTGCCTACTTGTGATCTCTGTCAAATAAATAAAAAAACTATGATATTCCAAAGTTGATAGCTAGTGCCCATAGTACTGGGTACTAGACAGACCAAAATTTAGAAGTATCTAAGATATACATTCAGGCGTTTTTGGTACCTAATGCTATATGCTAGAAACTCCCTTATATGGGTCTCCAAACTAGCAAAGCTGTATTTCTTTAAACACTATTCATTAGTAAAGATTATTTATTTATATGAATAGTCTTATAGAATGTTAGATCTTGGTTAGTTACCTAACTACTTGTTTCTGTGTCTGTAAAGTACAAATAATAATAGTGCTTATGGCATAACTTTGTAAAGATTGGGAATGCATGCAAAGTGTTATCACTGTTCCTGGCCAACAGTACACATTTGATAAACATTAATTACTATTATTAGTTATTATTGTAATTAATCTGAATTAGTAGAAATGCAACATTTTTTTTACTTCCTTGATATACTCATTCATTCATCAAATAGTTACTAAATGCATGTTACTTGCCAGACACATAGTAGTTAAGTCTTACATTTCTTTTTTTTTTTTTAAAGATTTTATTTATTTATTTGAGAGAGATCACAAGTAGGCAGAGAGGCAGGCAGAGAGAGAGAGAGGAGTTAGCAGGCTCCCTGCAGAGCAGAGAGCCTGATGTGGGGCTCTATCCCAGGACCCTGGGATCATGACCTGAGCCGAAGGCAGAGGCTTTAACCCACTGAGCCACCCAGGCGCCCCAAGTCTTATATTTCTTATCCATAAAAATGGGAACAAATAACAGTAACAATCCCACCCCATGGTGTTGGTATTCAAATTACATGAGTGCTTTTATACATACTTGAGGTTTTATAGTAATTGTTTACGAATTAGATTGGTCTCCTGAGAGATGGGCATTATATTATATTCATCCTTTTATTTTCTAGTACTGTAGCAAAGTGACTGCTTTATAGGACTTCATAACCAAATGGAATCATCATATTATGTGAAAATACTTTTCAAATTGTAAAGAGATGTATAAATTTAAGATCATTAATTCCACAGTCATGGAAATAGACAATGTGGTAGTTTCCAGACTCTTTTCCTTAGAGCCCAGAATTCCAGTGATGCCTCAGATTGGGCAGCAATAAGACACACACACACAGGGAGGTAGATATTCCAGACCTCCCCTGGAATAGTTTACTTAGAGCAACCCTATTTATTTTACTTATTCTGCTGCTATAAAAAATGTTTGAAAACAAGTGTCCAGTCTGTGAGTGCTACCAAGCCATCGTAAGTTTATCCTGTGGTGATGTGTGCGATCCGTTGTCTTTTGTGATACTGACTTTCCCCTTCTCCATTTGACAGACAGATGTACTAGTCCTGAGCTGTGACCTGATCACAGATGTTGCCTTACATGAAGTTGTGGACCTGTTCAGAGCTCATGATGCCTCACTCGCCATGTTAATGAGAAAAGGCCAAGATGGCTTAGAACAAGTTCCTGGTCAAAAGAGGGGGAAAAAACCAGGTAAGGAGTTTGATTTATTTGTATGTGGGTTTTTATAATAATAACAACTATTCTTATTATCTTTCATGCTTTCACTTAGGAAACATTTACTGAGAAGTGACTGTACTATAGGCACTGTGCTAAGAGTTGATGGTATAAAGTCAAATAAGACACATTCCCTGACTTGATTGAAGAGGCTTAGAGCTCTTGATTAGATTCTGGAAAATCCAAGAGGCTTTTGTATGCAAAGAGGAGCACTCAGAACTATTTACAATTTAAGATCAAATTTCAGATAACCTTTAAGCGATTAAAATTACTATTACAAGGGTAGAATGGTTGATTTTTTTTGAATGCTTCAATCACCCTAAATAGTCAATAAACAAGACAGTTGTTAACCATGCTTTTTCTTCTTAGGATTACAACATTCTTATCTTGGTATTTCCCTGGGATTCTAGTAGCAGGTTATTACTTGTTTTACTCTTCAGAGTGATATTAATCTTGTCAGACCAAAAAGAAAGGGAATAATGCTGTAGTCCACCCAAGATTGTAGAGCTTTGCTTAGGGATCTGTTGTTCATTTTTGGTTAAGACATGGTTCTTGGTTGCTTTTCCCAGAGTATTTCAAAGCTGAGGCACCGATCCTATGACTGTGCTGCATTTAATGGCTGAACTAATGACCAGAAAGCTTTGTAAGATCACCCTTTTTATATAGATTTTAGTATTTCCTGGAATGATGTATTTTTTTTCCCTTGGAGTTTTCCCCTGGAATGATAGAGATTTTAATATTTCCTAGAACGATGTATTTTTTTCCCCTGGAGTTTTTCCCTGGAATTATGTGTTTTTTAGGTTTTGCTTAGCCAGCATTATGTAACCCATTGTCCTGTCATTATTATTTATTGATGTAATCTGTTACACTTATTAGAAGCTACATATGGTTTACTAGCATCTCACTGGTTTTGGTAGAGATACCTAGAGCTTTCATTCCTAGGATTTGAGAGATCTAGATAATATTTTTAGTTTTATTCCTTAGGCATTTAATTAATTTATAATTTTGGATTATAGCATTAAAACTTTCTAAATTGCTTTTTATGTTCAAGTGATCACCAGTGTGGACTAATTATTGGGTCCTCTTTCCACCTTATCACTATCTGTGATCCTTATGTTGAGTAATCCTTTTGTTCTTGATGTAGTTTCTACTTTTGTGAGGTCTGGTTCGCTTATTCACAGTTCCCTGTATTCAGCCTTTTCTACCTTATAAACAGGTGTTTATTTTACAAATAAGCATTTCTTGTTTCTTTTTTTATACTCTTCTCCTTAAAACAAATTAAAAAATCAAATACCTTATTAGAGTTACTCTTCTTGATATTTGAGTATTTTGATACATTTCATATTAGCTGTTATCTCTTAAGTATCATTATAAGTGCATAGCTTTTCATAATTTTAAATTAGCTATAAGTATTATCTGTCTACCCATCCATTTAAAACTGTTTTGATGCTTGGCCAGTGAAAGTTCATATAAGCTGGCTTTTCTCTCTTCTTTGAAAAGGTATGATGTATATAGGTAACCTACTCTTGAGCTGGAGTGTGAGTATGGAGGCCAGGGAGCAGGGAATGGGACTGGAGAGGATACAGGGATCAAACTAAAGCATTTGAACTTTATCCTCAAAACAGTGGGGAGTTGTTGAGGAATTTTAAACAAGAGAATGTCCTAATCAGATTTGTGTTATTGAAATATTTTCATACTTAACATGAAATTTTGAATTTCTCAATATCTGTATTTTGTTATGTTTGAAGGTTAAGTTTCACCTTGATAATTGAGGGAGGCTTTTTTGCTTTTATTTTCTTAAGAGAGACATCTGGATGCATGGGGTTGGGGGGATGTGGTTGGGGGACAGAAGAGGGAGAAAGAGAGAATCTTAAGCAGGCGCTGGGCCCAGCCTGGAGCCTGATGTGGGGCTTGATCTCACAATCCTGAGATCATGACCTGAGCCAAAATCAAGACTTAAGACACTTAACCGACTGAGCTACCCAGGCACCACTAGATAACTGAGTTTTAAATTCCTCCTATGGGGACGCCTGGATGACCCAATTGGTTAAGCGTCTGCCTTTGGCTTGGGTCATGATCCCAGCATCCTGGAATCAAGCCCTGCATGGGGCTCCCTGCTCAGCTGGGAGGCTGCTTCTCCCTCTTCCACTCCCCCGGCTTGTATTCCCTCTCTCGATATCTGTCTGTCAAATAAATAAATAAAATCTTTTAAAAATAATAATAATAAATAAATTCCTCCCATGGAATGCTATGCATTTCAATGTTAAGCATTTTTTTTTGTTGTTAAGGAATCCTAAATTTCTCAGATTGTATATTGGTCTGCTGTTGGCTGCTATTATATGCCAGAAAAACTAGCAGTCCACACTTTCCCAGATATTGTTTAATAGAGCAGATCTGTGTCCAAGTTTTGCAGTGGTGTTCTTAAAGACTTACAGGAGAATGGCTATTGGCTACACGTTTCAGGAGCCATCTTTCACCGTCTTGCTACTTCTGTTTCAGATTTGTAGATGTCTGTTCTGAGGAGGGCAGGAAAAAATTCATGTTTGGATTTTTTGTACTGCTTTCCCCCCTCCCCACCCCCTCCAGGCTTTTAATGCTCTCCATCCCTTCTCCCTATGACACATGTGCTCTAAATTTAACTTACCCTTCAAGTTCTTTTCTGAGAAGAGCCTTCCTTGACCCTCTCATATGCAGTTAATACCCCCTTATTTGCCTACATATGGTGGCACTGCTCTCTGATTTACTCTCTCCTCTACTTGGCTATCAGCTCTTTGAGAGCTGGGATCGTCATATCCTGTTTTGTTCATTTTATCCCCAGCATTTGGCTCAGTTATGGCCCATGTTAAGAAGTCAGTACATATTACTGAATGGTTGAGGAGCCTGCCTATAAAGGCGACTCTTACTATCCCCTGCCCAGGTAAGATAAAGTAGATTCAGTTTTTATTTAGCCCATCCAGTTCACTGTAGTATTTCTCAAACTCCTCTCCAGTTCTCAGAGTTAGATAGCCTTGGTCTAGGCTAGATTCGGTAAATATCAGTGTGGTTCAGAATCACACTCAACACTCAATCCGCGTGGCTCCCTGCGCACTAACAAATGTTGGCAGGCATTCTGAACCTGTATTTCTTTTGGTTCAGCTTTCTTTATTTCTCAGAGCTGTATTGCAAGAAAACTTCTTCTGCTTGGGTTTCTGTTTTATCTCTTTTGAAAAATCCCAACCACCACCACCACCCCTTTTATACTAATTATATTTAACAGAAGTGACTTGAAATCCCGGCATACTCAAAACTGAAATTCTTGTGATTGAGGAAATAGCTTATAGAAGTAGATTCAAATATGCTAGAATTTATAAGTCACAGTGTGAGAAGTACAGTAATAGCATATGCAAAATACAGAGAACAGTTTAATGTCCTAGTTACAGGGAAATATATTTAAAAGCACAATGTTTAAAAAGAAGGAGGTGAACAATATACTGATATGCAGACAGGGTAGTTGGTATGAGATAAGATCCCTGACTTACAAATGCATTGAATTTTGATGTAGTCATTGAACTTAGAACATAATATATATAAAGTTTATGCTAAAGCTTATATGGGAAGCAAAAATAATCAAGATTTGCTCTCAAAATAAAACCTGGTGAATGGACTAAAACTAATTAATATTACACTATATATTAACTAACTGGAATTTTTTTTTTCCTTAAAGATTTTATTTAATTGAGAGAGAGGCAGAGAGCATGAACAGGGGAGAGGGGGCAGAGGGAGAGGGAGAAGCAGAATCCCTGCTGAGCAGGGAGCCCAACACAGCCAATCCCAGGACCCAGAGATCATGACCGAGCCACCCTGGCACCCCACTAACTGGAATGTAAATAAAAACATGAAACTAAAAAAAAATAATAATAATAATTATGAAATAAAATAAAATCCAGTGAATGGGGCTATGTAGTTTTATTATTTACCAAGTTTTATATCCACTTATGGCATACTAGCATTTTGTAGATAGTTGCTCAATATCAAATCATTAATAAGTGGTAGAATCAGAACTTGAACCTGCGCTTTCTGACTCCATAGCCGGAGCTTTTTTTTTCTTTCCTTTTTGAATTTAGTTTTTATTTTCGTCAAAGTTTTATATGTTCGTAATTTAAAGAGTGATGGAATTATCCAGGGTATATTATAAGAAATAGCCATCCTTCTGTGTCTATCCTCCTTTTACCCAAAGGCAGCCACTTTCAACATATTTAGCTAATTTTTTTTCACATTTAACTCCATATCTTCAAAGGACATGCTTTTGTTTGCTATGTCTTGGTATTTTTAGTTTTAGGAATTATTTACTTACTACCTACTACAGAAATTTAAAGATTTAGTTCTGTTTTACCACATCCTCTAGCCCCACCACACACATGCAGACTCCCAGTTTCCCCATTTATTGCCGTGTTTATTAACATATATTTAATGTTTACACCACTATAACTGTTTAAATGTTATTCATAAGGGGCAGCTGAGTGGCTCAGTCGGTTAAGTGTCTGCCTTTGGCTCAAGTCATGATCCCTGGGTCCTGGGATCGGGCATGGTACTGGATTCCCTGTTCAGTGGAGAGCCTCCTTTTCCCTCTTCCTCTCTTCCTCCCCACCATTCATGTTCCCTTTCTCTTTCTCTCTCAAATACATAAAATTTTTTTTTTAAAGATTTTATTTATTTATTTGTCAGAGAGAGAGCGAGCACAGGCAGACAGAGTGGAAGGCAGAGTCAGAGGGAGAAGCAGACTCCCTGCCGAGCAAGGAGCCCGATGTGGGACTCGATCCCAGGACGCTGGGATCATGACCTGAGCCGAAGGCAGCTGCTTAACCAACTGAGCCACCCAGGCGTCCCATAAAATTTTTTTAAAAATTAAAATACTTAGTTAAGTCTCTCCTTCGGCTCAGCTAAGTATTCACAGCTGAACCTTATATGAGATTACTTTTCTCTTTCCTCCTTTTATTTTCCTAAAAATTGTCTTGTTTTTTCATTTGCTTAATTTTCTATGTATTTATTACTAATTCAGCCTTAGCCCCACCGGTATGAATTTCTTCTCATTATTTCCTAACACTTTAAGTGTTCTCTCAGTTTCAAACTCCTGAAGATATCTCTCTTAGAACTTTTCTGGATTAGTAGCTCTTCTGTAGAACTGCCATTTTAGGTTCACACTTCAATCTCATAATTTTCCTCTTAGTTTATACTCACTTTTTTGTGGAACATATCCTCTGGTAGCCTTCTCAGATGGGTTCGTGAAAAATAAATTTTTATAGCTTTTGCATGTCTTCATTCTGTCTCAGTGGTTGTTTGATATTTTGGCTAGGTATAATCTTCTCTTGGAAATTATGTCCCTTTGCGGTACCTGGGTGGCTCAGTCAGTTAAGTATCTGCCTTTGGCTCACATCGTGATCCTGAAGTCCAGGGATTGAGCCCTGCATTGGGCTCCCTGGTCAGCAGGGAGTTTACTGCTCCCTCTACCTCTCCCCCAACTCATGTTTTTTCTCTTACTCACTCTTTCCTTCTCTCTCTCTCTCAAATAAATAAATAAAATCTTTAAAAAAAGAGAGAGAGAGAGATCAAGTCCCCTCAAAATGAAGGTATTATCTCACTGTCTTCTAGCTTTTCTGTTAAATCTAACACAATTCTGATTCTTCATTCTCTTCATGAAAACTTTTTCTCCCCTTTTGGGAAGCTTCTAAGATCTTTCTATTTACAAAGTTACTAAGTTTCACTTTGATTGTTTTCAGTACAGTCTGATACCATCCCTTGTGTTGGATGTTAATGGGCCTTTTGATCTGAAAAGTCAAGTCTTCAATTCGGTAAAATTTTCTCAAATTAATATCTTTTTTCTTTTTAACCCACCAGCAAACTCAGACTTTAAAATAACTTTTACTAGCGTGATTTCCAGTCCCCTTCCCCAAATTGTTGTTATCCCTCTTTGTTTGTTTTAAGATTTTATTTACTTATTTGAGAGGGTGAGAGAGAAAATGCAACAGAGGGATGTGTCAGAAGGAAAAGCAGACCCCGCCACTGACCAGGGTGCCTGACGCAGGGCTCGATCCCAGGACCCTGGAATCATGACCTGAGCAAAAGACAGATACTTAAGGGACTGATCCACCCAGGCGCCCCAGTGTCTTACTCTTGATCTCAGCTCAAGTCTCAAATCTCGGGGTCATGAGTTCAAGCCCTATATTGGGCTCCACACTGAGCATGGAGCCTACTTTAAAAAAAAAAAAAAAGGACTGTTATCAAAAAGATTAGAAATAACAAGTGTTGGTGAGGATGCATGGAAAGGGGAACCCTCACATACTGTTGGTGGGAATGTAAATTGGTGCAGCCACTTTGGAAAAGGGTATGGAAATTCCTTTAAAAATTAAAAAAAGAATTACCGGGACGCCTGGGTGGCTCAGTGGGTTAAAGCCTCTGCCTTCGGCTCAGGTCATGATCCCAGGGTCCTGGGATCGAGTCCCGCATTGGGCTCTCTGCTCAGCAGGGAGCCTGCTTCCTCCTCTCTCTGCCTGCCTCTCTGCCTCCTTATGATTTCTGTCTATCAAATAAATAAATAAATCTTTAAAAAAAAAAAAAAAAAAAAAGAATTACCATATGATCCAATAATTCCACTACCAAGTATTTTTCCAAAGAAAATGAGAACACTAATTCAAAAAGATATATGCAACCCCTTGTTCCTTGCAGCTTTATTTATAGTGACCAAAATATGGAAACAACCTAAGTGAATGGATAAAGAAATTGTGGTGTCTATACACAGCGGAAGATTATTCAGCCACAAAAAAAGAATGAAATCTTGCCATTTGCAACAACGTGGTTGGACCTCAAGGATATTATGTTAAGTGAAATAAATCAGACAGAAAGACAGATACGATATGATCTCTCTTACATGTGGAATAAAAAAAAAATAATAAAATTTAAACTGAGCTCATAGAGGGACACCTAGATGGCTCAGTCGGTTAAGCGTCTGCCTTCAGCTCAGGTCATGATCCCGGGGTCCTGGGATCAAGTCCTGCACTGGGCTCCTTGCTCAGCGGGGAGCCTGCTTCTCCCTCTGCCTGCTGCTCCCCTTCTTGTGCACTGGCTCTCTCTCTCTCTCTGACAAATAAATAAATAAAATCTAAAAATTAAAAAAAAAAAAAAACCCTTTAAAGAAAACAAACTAAGCTCGTAGATACAGAGAATAGATTGGTGGTTTTCAGAGATGGGGAGTAGGAGATAGGAGAAGGTAAACTGCTTTTGTTTTATTTTGCATTAGTTTAAATAAATTGAATTTTTTAGGGGCGCCTAGGTGGCTTAGTTAAGTGTCTCCTTCGGCTCAGATCATGATTCAGGGTCCCAGAATCAAGCCCCACATCAGGCTCCCTGCTCTGTGGGGAGCCTGTTTCTCCCCTTGCCCCTCCCCCACTTATGCATGCTCTCTCTCTCTCTAATAAATAAATAAAATTTTAAAAAGTAATAGAATAAATTGAAATTTTAGAAATGTAAAGTTAAAACCTGCAAAAAAAAGTAGCATGATTTGCTTTTCATTATTCTGCTTCTTCATTATTCTTTGGCAGTTTGGCCTGTTGTAACTGAGTTGGCTCACTTCTATTCAAGTGATTATCAGCTAGTGTATATTTTCTGTTGTATAAATTATCTATTGTTGCATAACAAATTACCACAAACTTAACATCTTAAAACAATACTGTGGGTCAGGAATCCAGGCATTACTTACTTGGGCCCTCTGACTCAGAGTCTTTTACAAGCCTGAAATCAATGTGTCATTTAGGGTTGAGGTTTCATCTGAAGGTTCAGCTAGGAAAGGATTAGCTTCTGAGCTCACTTGTTTATTGGCAAAAATTCAGTTCCCTGAGGACTGTTGGATTAAGAGCCTCAATTTCTAACTGGATGTTGGCCAGAGGCTGCCCTCATTTCCTTATTACTTGGGCCTCTTCAGCAGAACAACTTGCTTCACCAGAGCCAGCAAGGGAGAGAACAGAAGTTATAAAGTTATGTGACTAAATCACAAAAATAGTATCTCATCACCTTTGCCACATTCTGTTGGTTAGAAGCAAGCTGCTGGGCCAGCCCATATTCATGTGTGTGTGGGGGGGATACAGAAGATTGTGACTACCAAGAGGCAATTATCATTCTTAGAGACGACCTACCACAGTTGGGCTCACTGATATGTCGAGGCCCTCAGCTGTGATAGTTGGATTTCTCTTTGCATCTACTCTGTTACCATACTGGAAGCCCAAGCTTGTTCACATGGCAGCAGCAGGTTCTTAAAGAGTAAGAGAAGAACTACAAAAAAGGTCTCTTGGATCTAAGCTTGGAACTCACACTGTATCACTTTCATTGCATTCTTTAAAGCTAGTGGCTAGGCCAGCCTGGATATAAGGGATGGGGAAGTAGACCTTAACCTCTTTTTTCCCCTCCCGTGAGCACTTTTTTTTCCTTCAGTTTTTTTTTTTTTGTTTTTTTTTTTTGTTTGTTTTTTTGTTTTTTTATGGTGATAAAATACATGTAAAATTTACCATCTTTTTTTAAGTGTACAGTTCATTGGTGTTAAATACAGTTATAACGCTGTGCAACCATCACCACCATCTCCATCACTCTTTTCATCTTTTGAAACTGGAACTTAGTAACTCCTCATTTCCTCCTCCCTCGAGCCCCCCCGCCCCCAAAGCCAGTATGATACTTTCTGTCTCTATGATTTTGACTACTTTAAGTACCATATGTAAGTGGAATCATACAGTATTTGTCTTTCTGCCACTGGCTTATTTCATAGTGTAATGCCTCTGAGGTTGATCTGTACTTAGCATATTGCAGAATTTCCTTCATTTTTAAAGCTGAATTATATTTTCTTGTATGTATATATTATGTTTTGCTTATCCATTACTTTATCAGTGGACACTTGGGTTGCTTTCACATTTCAGCTATTCTGAATAATGCTGTTATGAACAGGGGTGTACACATGTCTCTGTGAAACCCTGCCTCTCATTTTTTGGGGTGGTATATCCAGAAATAGAATTGCTGAATCATGCGGTAATTCTGTTTGTTTCGGGTTGTTTTTTTTTTTAAGATTTTATTTATTTATTTGACAGAGAGAGAGCAGGCAAGCATAAGCAGGGGGAGTGGGAGAGGGAGAAGCAACTCCCCGCTGAGCTGGGAGCCCAGTGCGGGTCTTGATATGAGGACCTTGGGATCATGACCTGAGCCAAGAGCATATGCAACCAACTGAGCACCCAGGCACCCCTCTATTTTTAATTTTTTGAGGAACTATTTTATATTGTAGCTATACCATTTTACATTCTAGACCTTACCTCTTTAAGGGAAGAACAACAAATTTGTAACCCTTTTAAATCTACTATATAGGGGTGCCTGGGTGGCTCAGTGGGTTAAAGCCTCTGCCTTCAGCTGAGGTCATGATTCCAGGGTCCTGGCATCGAGCCCTGCATTGGGCTCTCTGTTCAGCAGGGAGTCTACTTTCCCCTCTCTCTCTGCCTGCCTCTCTGCCTACTTGTGATCTCTCTCTCTGTAAAATAAATAAATAAAATCTTTAAAAAAAAAATCTACTATATACATTTTTTTCCATAATTGAAGTATGTTTTTTTTATTTTATTTATTTATTTATTAAAGATTTTATTTATTTATTTGACAGAGAGAGATCATAAGTAGGCAGAGAGGCAGGCAGAGAGAGAGAGAGGAGGAAGCAGGCTCCCTGCTAAGCAGAGAGCCTGATGCGGGACTCGATCCCAAGACCCTGAGATCATGACCGGAGCCAAAGGCAGCGGCTTAACCCACTGAGCCAGCCAGGTGCCCCTGAAGTATGTTTTTTTTATGTACCGTGAGTTGGCATTAAGGGAGATATCTAGGAGATCCACAGTTAAGGTTGGTATCTTGGAGGACCCATTCAAGGAAGTTCACTAAATCCAACTTAATGAAGCCTATATCCTTCACGTACTTACAGAAACACTGGCAGCATATTGAGGTCAGATTTCAGGATGAGACCATGCTGGTTTGAACAGCCATGGCAAGAACAAGAACCCTGACCAAATTTTCTCAGATGGCTCCCATAGAGCTGCTGGTAACCCATCCTGCTCTCTCAGCTGCAATGAGGCAAAAGGGCTACTATATACATTTGTAGTTTTGATTTGCTGTATTTTGTTTAGGATCCCTCTACTTACGTAATAAATTAATATGCCTCATATTTTTATCTGGTATTGGCATCAAGATCCTGCTAGCCTTATAAAATGAGGAAATGAAATTCCCTACTATAATGGCCAATATAATGTCTGTCATAGGGGAGGTGCACAAGTACATTTATTAGTTGAATGAATGAATGGATAAGTAAATGACTATAGAAGAAACAAAAGGGTCAGGCAGACTAGTAAAAATCAACTAGAAAAAAATTATGAGTAGTTGACAGAATTTTTTTTTTAATGGAAATTCATAGTTTTAACTGTTTTCTTAATCTCATTTTTGTAATCTTCTTAGGATAGACATTCTGATATTACTTGCTCTGCTCCCAAAGTGGAATTTACATTGTTAGAACAGGAAGAAATCTTTCCCAGGTTTCTATAATTTGTAGCATATTCGTAGGTCCCAGTTACTATGGTAGCTACAAGGAAGCAAATATAGGGAGGGGACCCTGAGAGTGAGGAATGTGAATAAAGAGCACAGAGCACTTGGACATCACTGCTCCCAGGACATTAAGTAATTCAAGGTTTTGTGGGCTGAAGGACTTGGATAGAGGAAGCACTCCAAATGATATCCAAAAATAACATCTCTGTGTTTCTTTTTAAAATATTGGCTCATAATCAGACTGTTGCAGACTGTTATATTCTCAAGTTTCCTTGTAACGGATGAATTAATATATGTCATATCTACTGTGTGACATTTGAAATTCTCTGCAAAATTCACTTCAACTAAAATTTCCTGTAAAACTTACCTTCAAATTGGTAATTGGTATTATTTACCCTTCCTTCTTGGGAGTTCACTAATTTTGGTTATTGGGGGGGGGGGAAACCCCCAACATATAGCTTGTTGGGGTTTTTTTAGTTTGTTTATTTATTTATTTAAGTAATCTCTACACCTAGTGCGGGGCTCAAATTCATGGGCGTGAGATCAAGAGTCACCTACTCGGGTGCCTGGGTGGCTCAGTGGGTTAGGCCGCTGCCTTCGGCTCGGGTCATGATCTCGGGGTCCTGGGATCGAGTCCCGCGTCGGGCTCTCTGCTCGGCGGGGGGCCTGCTTCCTCCTCTCTCTCTCTGTCTGCCTCTCTGCCTGCTTGTGAGCTCTCTCTGTCAAATAAATAAATAAAATCTTAAAAAAAAAAAAAGTCACATACTCTTCTGATGAGCCAGCCATGTGCCCCAACATACAACTTTTTTTTTTTTAAGATTTTATTTATTTATTTATTTGACAGAGAGAGAGAGATCATACAGGTGGAGAGGCAGGCAGAGAGAGGAGGAAGCAGGCTTCCCGCCGAGCAGAGAGCCCGATGCGGGGCTCCATCCCAGGACCCTGGGATCATGACCTGAGCCAAAGGCAGAGGCTTTAACGCACTGAGCCACCCAGGTGCTCCCAACATATAACTTTTTATGATAGTTTTTCCCTATTTAGATTCAGATGCTACAGATGAATAGATGACCAGAAATCATCTGAAGGAGAGAATGCTTTCAAGCACCTGGGCTAAACACATTATACACTTGAGTAATACATTTGGTTCTAGGTATACAGGCAGTTGCAGCCAACAATGAAGCATGTTCAGTTAT
The DNA here is from genome assembly GCF_011764305.1 of Mustela putorius furo. NCBI lineage: Eukaryota > Metazoa > Chordata > Mammalia > Carnivora > Mustelidae > Mustela > Mustela putorius. The sequence goes on along the minus strand of NW_025422005.1, from coordinate 34,847,758 downwards.
GTAGTACCTGTTGTCTGTCAGTAGGAGGCAGACAAATTCATCTTTAGAAATACTAGAGGTTCTAGAGGCTCCTGAGTGGCCTGGTTGATTAAGCGTCGGGCTCTTGATCTCAGGGTCATGAGTTCAATCCCACATTGGGATCCACACTGTGCGTGGAGCCTGCTTTAAAAAAGAAAGGAAGAAAAAAGCAATATTATTTTCCTAGAGCTCAACTATTTTTTTCTTTTTCAAAGAGGCATTAAATCCTTCTTCCTTTATTTGATTGCTGTGAGGACCAAATGAGAATATGCATTTTGCTTAGTTTTTTTAAACATGAACGTTTTATTTAATGTTTGAGTTAAGCTCTTATACAGGTTATAAGAGCTTTGCAAATATTAACTGATTTAGTCCTCATAATAAGCCTGTGTGAGATAGACACTATTATGATAACACATTTTGCAGATGAAACTGAGGGATAAAAAAGTATCTTGCTCAAAGACATACAGCTAGTAAGTGGGATTTATACCCAGGTGGTTAGGCCTCAGAGGCACTCTTCTTTATCATGATGTTATGCTTCCTCTATGTGAAAATGCTTTTGTAAGCTATAGATAGATACTGTTAGTAGTTTTTATTAAGTGCCTGACACTATACTAGATGTTACAGGAGATATAAAGGAATCATAAGCCTGCCTTTGAAGAATTTATAATCTGGTTAGGGAAAGAAATAAAACAGAGAAAACAGCAATAATACAACAGCCTGTAACATCACCATCTACCAGAGAACTCTCCACATTATTAAATAGGTACCTTGTTTTCTTTCAGTGCTCTCTTACACAGCATAAAATCTAATGCATAATAGATATATGGTTAATGTTGATTAATGTACATGTCCTTAAATAATGTTATGCCCACTTCCATAGTGAGGAGACTTCAGGTGTTACTTGCAGAGAAAGAATTCCTTTTATACTATTCTTCTGTGCCATGTAATGAGTTCATGGACCCTCCACTTATTTGGCTTATTTTTTTTTTCATTAACATAAAATATATTATTTGCCCCAGGGGTACAGGTCTGTGAATCATCAGGCTTACACACTTCACAACACTCACCGCAGCACATACCTCCCCAGTGTCCATAACCCAACCACCCTCTCCATAACCCCCTTGGCTTTTTATTTTTTATTTTTATTTTTGACAAAAATTCTGCATATTTAAAATGTGCAGTGATGTTTTGATATATGTAGACATGATTATGAAATGATTGCCACAGTCGAACGAACATACCTACCACCTCCTTAACTCTTCGTTTTGGGGGTAATTTCACATTTACAGAATGATTATAAGACTAGTAGAGAACTTATATATCCTTTACCCAGATTCCCCAAATGTTAAGATTTGTTCTATCATTTGCTCTCCTTGTGATATACTTTCAATATATAATATGTATAAACAAAATATTACATATACTATTATTATTTTTCTCAGCTATTTGAGAATAAGTTGCAGGTATGATTCCCTTTGCCTTTAAATACATTGGTGTATATCCTGTCCCCCACGCCTCACTGCCACCCAGAAAGGACAGTCTGTTAAAACAGAAAATTACACTGCTACAATACTTTAATCTACAGATCTTTTTTTTTTTTTTTAACAGACGGAGATCACAAGTAGGAAGAGAGGCAGGTAGAGAGAGAGAGGGAAGCAGGCTCCCTGCCGAGCAGAGAGCCCGATGCAGGGCTCGATCCCAGGACTCTGGGATCATGACCTGAGCCAAAGGCAGAGGCTTTAACCCACTGAGCCCCCAGGTGCCCCATAATCTACAGATCTTATTCAGACTTCACCAGTTAACCTAACACTATCCTTTAGAACAATACAAAAACATTTTGACTAGTCATGTTTTAAACATTATGGTATGTGCTGTATGACAATCCTGTATTTAGTACCAAGAGCATTGTGAGCAGGTGCCCTGTCCCCCTGACTTCGTCATGCAGGCCGGGGCAAGTGGCTTTGTTTGATTTCCCTTCTTTTGTATGATCCAGTGGAGCAGCGTGACTTCATCGGAGTGGACAGCACAGGAAAGAGGCTGCTCTTCATGGCTAATGAAGCAGACTTGGATGAAGAGCTGGTCATTAAGGGATCCATCCTGCACAAGTAAGCCCTAGGGTTTTCTTTCTGGCAGTTCTCCTTGTCTTAAAACAAAATAAAACCACCCAGTGGATGGGAAAGGGGGAATGAACGCTAGATTATACTGTGTGAAATTGACAAAAGTATGTGACTGTTTTCCCATGAGACAGGATGAAGGCTTTTCTTCACTGCACAAAAGCTTAGCTTTTCCCTGTGTCTTTTTTGCCAAGGTAGAGTCAAATCCTGCATAGCAGTAGGGCAAAGCAGCTGTGGGGAGAAGAGGGAACAGGACTGTCTTTCTAACAGTGTTCTGGAGCTTCCTTTTCTTTAATTGTGGTAAGCACAAAACATAAAATTTACCATCTTATCCACTTTTAAGTGTACAGTTCACTAGTGTTAAACATATTCACATTGTTGTGAAACAGATCTCCAGAACTTTTTCATCTTGCAGAACCAAAATTCTGCATCTGTTGAACAATAGCTCTTCCCTTTTTCCTGTCCCCAGCTCCTGGTAACTGCCATTCGACTCTCTGTTTCTATGAATTTGATTACATTAGATGCTTCAGATAAGTAGAATTATGCAGTATTTGTCCTTTGTCGACTGGTTTATTTCACTGAGTATAAAATCCTCAGGGTTCATCCATGTTGTAGCATGTGTCAGAATGCCTTCCTTTGTAAGGCTACATAATATTCCATTGTGTGGAAATGCCACATTTTTTTTTTTAATGTATTCATCTGTTAGCAGACACTTGAGTCACTTCCACCTCTTGGCTATTGTGAATAATGCTGCAGTGAACATGGGTGTGCACATATCCCTTTGAGATCCTGCTTTGGATTCTTCTGGATATACACCCAGAAGTGGGATGCTACATTCTATGACAGTTCTAGTTCTAATGTTTGGAGAATCCTCTCTGCTATTTTCTATAGTGACTGTGCTGTTTTACAATCACACCAACAGTGTACAAACATTCTAGTTTCTCTACATCCTTGTCAACACTTGTTATTTTCTGTTTTTTGATAGTAGCCATCATAATGGCTACAAATAGGCAACCCAGTTACACATCTTCTTTAATCAGCATTTATTGAGTGCTTGCCCAATATGGACTTTTTTATCAGAAGCCACCATACTCAGAGCTGTACTGTCTGATACCAGTACACAGGAAAGTTTGAAAACTGTTTAGAGCCTGGGTTTGACTTGTCTGTGGTTTTGTCCCAGATTGCAGTTCTCTGTTATCCTTTTTTTTTTTAAAGATTTTATTTATTTATTTGACAGAGAGAGATAACAAGTAGGCAGAGAGGCAGGCAGATAGAGGGGAAGGAGGCTCCATGCCAAGCAGAGAGCTCGATGCAGGGCTCGATTCCAGAACCCTGGGATCATGACCTGAGCCAAAGGCAGGTCATTATATATATATATCTTATATAATATATATATAATATATAAAAAATATGTACTAAAGCTTAAAAACTGTTGGTCAAGGAAAGAAACAAGATTCTGACAAGAAACAGAAAGGAATAGGGGCACCTGGGTGACTCAGTCTGTTAAACGTCTGCCTTTGGCTCAGGTTATGATCCCAGGGTCCTAGATCAGACCCCCTGCTCATCAGGGAGCCTGCTTTTCCCTCTGTACCTCTCCCTGCTCATGCTCTCTCCCTCTCTCTCTTATATAAACAAATAAAATCTTTAAAAAAAAAAGAGGGGCACCCACTGGGTGGCTCAGTGGGTTAAGGCCTCTGCCGAAGGGCTTGGGTCATAATCCCAGAGTCCTGGGATCAAGCCCCGTAATAAATAAATTAAATAAATAAATAAAATCTTTTTTTAAAAAAAGGAAGAAGAAGAGAGAAACAGAAAGGAATGAAGGTAGGCTCCCAACTCCACCGTATCACAGCTTACCAGAAGCCATACTGATATATTAATGAAATCCTGCAAATTCTCACTAATAGCTCCAAAGCTGGAAAGAAGCAAACTGAACACATATCTGTACTTCTGTCTTCTTCTGACTGAGGAGCAGTGGGAATAACTACTTGCAAATAAATGATAAAGCAGAGAAAATGAACAATGAGGCTGACTTTTAACAGAAACAAAAGATCAAGCCTACAAATGAATAGGTGAAGTAATATAAAGCTGAAAGCTATTCCTCCATAGGAATAGAATATACCCCTTAATTATGTGGAATGAAAGAAGAATATAGAACAGAATCTCGGGAAAGAAAAATATTTTAATAGAGATTCTGCAGTTCCTTAGCCATGTTCCCTATGTTCCTTCCACATTCCCTGAAGCCATAGAAAAATACACAGAATGTAAAATAAGTAGCACTACTGGGCATTTGTCTGAAGAAAACAAAAACAGAAATTTGAAAAGATATGTGCATTTATGTTTATTGCAGCATTATTTAAAGTGGATATAGAAGCAACCTATGTCCACTGATAGATGAATGGATAAAGAAGATATGGTGGGGCACCTGGGTGGCTCAGTTGGTTGGGCATCTGTCATCAGCTGAGGTCATGATCCCCAGGGCCTGGGATCGAGCTCTACATGGGGCTCCCTACTTAGTGGGAAGTCTACTTCTCCCTGTCCCTCTGCTTCTCCTCCTTGCTCATTCTCTCTCTCTCTCTAGTAAATAAAATAAAATCATTTTTTAAAAGAAAATTAAAAAAAAAAAAAACAGAAACAGACCCATAAATAAAGAGAACAAACTGGTGGTAGCCAGAGGGGAGGAAGGTGGGGACGGGCAAAAAGAGGCAAAGGAGGGTAGAAGGTACAGACCTCAAGTTAATGCGATGAGTGAGTCACAGGTATGAAAGATTCAACACAGGGAGTTTAGTCAATAGTATTATAATAGCACTGTATGGTGACAGATAGTAGCTACACTTCTGGTGAGCATAGCATAAGGTGTCAAATCACAGTGTTGTACACATGAAACTAATGTAACATTGTGTATCAACTATACTTCAGTATAAACAGAAAGGAAAAAAATCACCACCACACATAGTAGTTGGTCTCAGATACAGGTGGATGAGAGGGAAGAACTCATCCATATCATATCAAAATAAATAAAACAGGGCGCCTGGGTGGCTCAGTGGGTTAAGCCGCTGCCTTCGGCTCAGGTCATGATCTCAGGGTCCTGGGATCAAGTCCCGCATCGGGCTCTCTGCTCAGCAGGGAGCCTGCTTCTTCCTCTCTCTCTCTGCCTGCCTCTCTGCCTACTTGTAATCTCTCTCTGTCAAATAAATAAATAAAATCTTTAAAAAAAAAAATAAAATAAATAAATAAATAAATAAAACAAGCACGAACAAGACCAAAAGAATCAGTATTTCAACTACGGAAACATACAGCAAACAAATGAAAGCAAGAAAAATACTTTGAAAAGACAATGTATCCTGAAAAAAACATAATTCAATGACTAGAATTTTCTGTACTATACAGCTATAAAACAACTCATCAAAATGTGAATTTAATAAATAAATAAAATTTCAGTGATGGGCTGATAAAACAACGTGAGATAAAAGAAGATATTATAGAACTAAGAAAATAAATTGAAAACTAATTAAAATAGCAAAGAACACAACAGATACCGCTGAAAATCAAATTATTGACATAGAGGAAAGGCTTGAGATATTTAGAGATTTTGATGAAAAAAAAATGATTAAAAATTATAGCGAATCTAATAGGAAAAAAAAAAGACAAAGATGACTCAATAAATTAATATCTCTGAAAAAGAGAACTAAACATGTGGCCAAAGGCTGTATTCAAAGATATAAGGCCTTCTTGGCAAACTAGTTTAAGGCTTTTAATATAAAGATAGAAGGGCTAAGTAAATATGATGACTTCTGAAATTCCACTAAAATAGCAAGATGGAGATTTTAGAGAGGGATAAATCCAGAAGACTAAAGAAGATTAAAAATGAAAAAACAACAACCACAGTTTAGAAACAGAAAAGCAGGACAGTTGAACATACCTGAGAAAGCTGAATGCTAAGCCAGCAGTGGGCGAAGTTGAACTGTAGACTGATTCACCCTACAAAACTCTAAGTAGTCAAGATTCAGCAGTACCACGTATATCCAAAAGTGAAGCTAAAAACTGGATTACTTGAGAATTTGTCCAAACTGTAGATAGATGCTCAGATTTCTTCCCCATCAAACCTCATAAGATTTATTCTTGGAAGAGGGTAAAGTAGATCTCTGGATTGGGGCACTAGGCATGAATGAGGTTAGAGGTACCATACAAAAAATGGGGGGTACAATACAAAAAAAAAGTGAACGTATGTCCTGAGGTTTTTAGCTTCTGTCTCCCACTTAGCTTCTATATACCAGCAGCCAAGCTTGTATCTGTTAAGCAAGGACATTAGAAGATTCTTCTCTGTGGTAAAAGACAGTCCAAGAGGAGACCTAAAGACATAGACATCAGAGAATCCCCACCGGAAAACCCAGTTCTTGGTTCATCCTACCTTGAATTTCGAAGTTGACAAAGCTCACCACATGTTGGGTGTTCACAGTGAAATATTTATTGTGTCATTCTTAAATTTAGATAAAAAAGAAACAGGGATTACAAGATGTAGGGGCTGGAACAAACAGAAAAAAAAAAAACCCAAGTTAGCAGAAAGCCCAATAGAAATTGTTCAGAGAGAAGAAAACTTCAAAAGTAACATTACTCAGAAAGATTCACTAATATTTGAACATCTGAATATCAGTATCCTAGGAGATACTGATACAAAGTGCACCAAAATCCTTGCCCTCATTGAGAGATGAGAGAATACTGCATTCATGAACCCAAAAGCAGAATGCTATATTAAAAAGGGAGCATTTAGTGGCACAGAAATAGACATGGAGATCAGTGGAACAAAATAGAGAGCCCAGAAATAAACCCATGATTTATATGGACAATTAACTTATGACAAAGGAGCCAAGAATATATAATATAGAAAAGATGGTCTCTTTGATAAATGGTGCTGAGAAAACTGGATAGCTGCATACAAAAGAATGAAACTGGACCACTTTCTAACATCATACACAAAAATAAGCTCAAAGTGGATTAAAGACTAAATGTGAGACCTGAAAATATGAAAGTCCTAGAAGAGAACGCAGGCAATAATTTCTCTGACATTGATCATAACAACATTTTTCTATATGTCTCCTAAGGCAAGGAAAACAAGAACAAAAATAAACTGTTTGGACTACATTGCAGTAAAAAGCTTTTGCCCAGAAAAGAAAACCATCAACAAAACAAAAAGGCAGCCCACTGAATGGGAGAAGATATTTGTAAACGATATATCCAATAAGAGGTTAATATCCAAAATATATATATAAAGAACTTACCCGGGGTGCCTGGGTGGCTCAGTCAGTTAAGCGTCCAACTCTTGGTTTCTGCTCAGGTCGTGATCTCATGTTTCGTGTGATCAAGCCCCATGTTGGGCTCCATGCTTAGGAGGGAATCTGCTTGAGATTCTCTCCCTCTACCCCTGACCCAACATGTGTACATGCTTGCTCTCACTCTCTCTTAAATAAACAAATCTTTAAAAAGAACTAGACAACTCAACACAAAAAAAGAAAAAAAAAATCTGACTTAAAAGTGAACAGAAGACCTGAATAGACATATTTCCAAAGAAGACAGACAGCCAACAGACACATAAAGAGATGTTCAACATCACTCATCATCAGGGAAATGCAAATCAAAACTACAGTGAGCAGGCACCTTGGGTGGCTCAGTCGGTTAAGTGACTGACTTCACCTCAGGTCTTGATCTCAGAGTCCTGAGATCAAGCCTATGTCGGGCTCCCCATTTAGTAGGGAGTCTGTTTGTCCCTCTCCCTTTCCATCTGTCGCTCCTCCTGCTCATGCTCTCTCTTTCTCTCTCCCAAATAAATAAATAAGGGTTTTTTTTTAATTTTATTTATTTATCAGAGAGAGGGAGAGAGCGAGCACAGGCACGCAGGGAAGCAGCAGAGGCAGAGGGAGAAGCAGGCTCCCCGCTAAGCAAGGAGCCCGATGTGGGACTCGATCCCAGGATGCCGGGATCATGACCTGAGCCGAAGGCAGCTGCTTAACCAACTGAGCCACCCAGGCGTCCCTCTCCCAAATAAATAAATAAAATCTTTTTTAAAAATAGCAAACCCACAATGAGCTATCATCTTACACAGAATGGCTAAAATAAAAAAGAAACAACAAGTTTTGGTGAGGATGTGGAGAAAAAGAAACCCTCCTGTACTTTTGGTAGGGATATAAATTGGTACAGCCACTGTGAAAAACAGGGTGGAGGTTCCTCAAAAACTTAAAAATAGAAATACCATGTGATCTAGTAATTGTACTATATTGCTATTTATCCAAAGAAAATGAAAACACTAATTTGAAAAGACATATGCACCCCTATGTTTATTGCAGCATTATTTACAATAGCCAGAAGATGGAAGAAACCTAGGTGTCCATCAATAGATGAATGTATAAAGAAGTTGTGGTATGTATGTGTGTACACACACACACACACGAATATTATGCAGCCATTAAAAAGATGAGAGCTTGCTATTTGCAACACCATGAATGGACCTAGAGGGTTTATGCTAAGTGAAGTAAGTCAGACTGAGAAAGACAAATGCCATATATTTTGCTTACATATGGAATCTAAAAAATTAAATAAAAAACAAAAAAGCAGAATCAGAGCTATAAATACAGAGAACAAACTGATGGTTGCCAGAGGGAAGGAGAGTGAAGGGTTGAGCAAAATAGGTAAAGGGGAGTGGGAGATACAGGCTTCCAGTTATGGAATGAATAAATCATGGAAATGAAGGGTATAGCTTAGGGAATATACAGTCAATGATACTGTAATAGCATTCTTTGGTAGCTGCGCTGGTGGTGAAGCTAGCATAAAGGTATAGAGATGTTGAATTACTACATTGTGGTCAAGTATACTAAAAAAAAATTTTTTTAAGGGGAGCATTTGGTAAAAATGAAAAACTCAATAGAAGGGTTGAAAATTTTGGGAAAATTTTTGAAAAATGTCTCACAAAGCAAAATAAAACAACAGATTAATGAAAAATAATAAGAAAACCAAAGGAGCAACCTAGGAGGTCCAACATTTAATATTAGGAATTCCAGAAAAAGAGAACAGAGAAAATGGAGAGGGGAGATAGCATCAATGAAGAAATATAAAAAACATTTCTCAGAACGAAAGGAGCTGGGTTTCTAAACTGAAAGGAAACAGTGCCCAGCAGAATGCATGAAAAGAAACTTACCAAGGTTGTCATTGTGAAATGTGAAAACATTTTACTGTTATAACACTGATGTCAAAGAGAAGATCCAAGACACTTCTAGATGGGAGAGGAGATATCATACATAAAGGAACTAAAACAGCTTTGAACTTTTAACAGCAGCACTAGAAACTATAAAACAATGGAGGACAGCTTTCAAAATTCTTAAATCTATATGTAGTCAAACAATCAACTATGAGAGTAGAGTAAGCATTTTACAGACAATTGCTTTCCAAACATCTGTTTTCAGAAAGCTGCTAGAGAATTTATAACACCAAAACCCTGGCATAATCTAAGAAAGAAAGAAATGGAATTATAGGATTATAGGAAAAAGAAACCCTAGGATTCCAGGAAAACACCTTCACTCCAGGTGTAGATGGCAATCGGACCAGATTGGAATAGGTCAGAAAGCTTTGGGAATAATTTCCTCAGGATACTCTTATTTCTTCTGACAAAAATGACAAAATACTTGATGTGTCTCAACATTTTGAGAGGAGTTTTGAGCACTTTGTAGTTAGTTTGGGGTTGAATTATTGATAAGTATCTGGAAAACTAAGAAATGGGAGAAAACAGTAATACCAAGGAAAACAAAAATATGCAGGAAAAAAATTAACCATTAGTTACTGAATGTTTCAGCTGTAACTTATGTTTATATATGCATCTTAATGTAATCACTGACTTGATCTAACCAAAATCATGATAATTACTTTGGAATGATGACAGGGAGGGTTTGTGTATTGGAGACACAAGGGAAGATGAGAGATAAACTTCCTCTTTGATAGTTAATAGCCATAATAACAAACTTCAATATTGAACTAACCAAAACAGTAAAATTAGGGAGGTAAAAGGTAAGGAAGTATGGGTATATGTCATAGGGGCAGGGCCAGTCATGAAAAAAAGCTAAATCCTTATCTGCCATAGTGGGAAATCAACAGATAATGTCTGAAATGGAAAAACTAAGGAATATCAATATTAGAATGTTACTAGAAATACAGATATAAATACTAAATGGATCCACTAAAATAATTGAAAATGGGTGTTTCTGGGGAACAGAAAATGGGGAGGGGAGGAAATAGAGGACTGAAATTTTTCATTGTAAGCCTATTTAGCTATTTAACCTTACTTACCTAAAGTATGTGCATATGTAATTTTAATTAAATTAAAAACAAGATAAAATACAATAAAAATTCCTGAATCAAGTAAAAATCTGCAGATCTTAAGACTCTGCAAATTTTATGGGGCACCTGGGTGCTCCATCACTTAAACATCTGCCTTCAGCTCAGGTCATGATCCCAGGGTCCTGGGATCCAGCCTTGCATCGGGCTCTCTGCTCAGCAGAGAGCCTGCTTCTCCCTCTGCCTCTCCCCCCTCATGCTCTCTCTAACTCTCTCTCTCTCAGTAAATAAAATATTTTTAAAAGAATCTCCAACAAATTTTAAGAGTATTGTGTGTTCTAAGAAAATTTGACCAGAAGCACACGTGCATGCTCTCTCTCTGAAATAAACGAAATCTTTTTTAAAAGATAAATAAATATAAAGGCGTCAGGAAGACATTCTCAAACATGAAGAGGCTCACAAATATGGCATCTATGAGCCCTCCTTGGGGGGAAAAAATAACTTCTTGACAGCTAGCTGCCATATCATGAGAACATTCAGGCAGGTTATGAAGAAACCCATGTGGTGAGGAACTGCCAGCAACCACATTAGTGAGCTTGGAAGCAGATAATCTGAGACTTGTCAGCAGCCATGTTGAAAGCGGCTTCTCCTCCAGTCAGCCTCGAGTTGACTGCAGCCCTTGGCCAGCAGCTTGACTGTAGCCTCTTAAGAGAACCTGAGTCAGAACCTTGAAACCACTCCCTGATTCCAAACACTGAGATAATAATTTGATATTTTAAGCCTCTGAGTTTGAAGTAATTTGTTATATAACTATAGATGACCAGTAAAATTCTCAATCTCTAGGCATTGGATCAGGAGTCTTTCAGAAACAATGAAGTTGAAAGACATCTTGGAGGGAAAAAAATAATGTACTTATATGGCACAGTTCCTTTCCTTTCTGCCTTAATTTGTTCCCTGCGTATCTTGGAAGTAGGGAAAGTCATGTGGCTGTATATGTGGGATACATCCTGTCTTAGCTGGATGCCTTTGCTAAGATCTTGGACAAACTGTCAGCTCAGTTAGAAACGAAGGAAATAGGTGGTCATCCTATGGTCTTACTAAACTTGTAAGGTTTTTGTTGTTTAAACATTGGTAACAAACAGTCTCATAATTTTCTTTCTTGTGTTTCACAGGAGAGAGGCCTGGGTTAGAATGAATTATTGAGAAAAGGAACTGCCCCTTGACCCATAGTATTCATTGTTACAGTGTATGTGATAGACATAGAGGTAAAATGCCCAGGTACCCCTACAAAGAAGGATTTGCTGCTCATCTGCAAGGAGTGTAGTTAGCACACAGCCTCTAGTTGTTATCTTCAGGATCTCCCTCATCTTTAAGAGCCACATTGCCCAAGGTCATACCCTTGCTGGGGGCAGCCTGCATCCCAAGACTAAATGAAGGATGGGCGTAAAGGCCCAGTCATTCTGATAGGCAGTACTTGCTCCTGAACTCCCTGCCCCGTTGGCCTGGGGCTTTGTAGAACCTGCATCTCAGTTCAGTTTGCCTCTGCCCAGTCTTGCTTCCTCCTCTTCCTTTCATAGGAATTGATCCCTAATAAACATCTTACCCCCCAAATACTGTCTCAGCTCACTTCTTGAGAATCCAACCTTCAACACACAATAATGGTTTTTTATGTTTGTTTGTTTGTTTTTAAGATTTTATTTATTTTGACAGACAGAAATCACAGAGAGGCAGAGAGAGGAAAGGAAGCAGGCTCCCCGCCGAGCAGAGAGCCCGATGCGGGGCTCAATTCCCAGACCCTGGGATCATGACCTGAGCCGAAGGCAGAGGCTTTAAACCACTGAGCCACCCAGGCGCCCCCTAATAATGGTTTTCCCTGTGATTTGCTACCACCTGGTAAAGCAAATTTTCTCACCCTTGCGATGATCGTTTTGCAATTGTAAAATTAAACTGCCTGGATTATTAAATTGTTTTCTTTCTCAGGAAGGAAACCTGATGCAGTGGCCTCTGCATGTATAAAAACTGTGATGAATATTATCTAATAATATGCATGCCTCTTATAACTTCTGACTGAGGATGTACCAAAAAATATATATCCTTTCAATCAGTCTTTCCAACTTCACTATAGTAAGCACTGATTTTTTTGTCTGCTCTTCTCACAAGACCAATCTTTCTCAACCGAGGAGCATTTTTTAAAATGTTAATGGCTGAGACCCACCTCTAGAGAGTCTTACTTAATTGGTCTGGCAGAGGACAGGCATTTTTATTTTTATTTTTTTAAAGATTTTACTTATTTATTTGACAGAGAGAGATAACAAGTAGGCAGAGAGGCAGGCAGAGAGAGGGGGAAGCAGGCTCCTTGCGGAGCAGAGAGCCTGATGCGGGGCTCGATCCTAGGACCCTGAGATGATGAGCTGAGCTGAAGGCAGAGGCTTTTTTTTTTTTTTTTAAAGATTTTATTTATTTATTTGACAGAGAGAGATTACAAGTAGGCAGAGAGGCAGGCAGAGAGAGAGAGGAGGAAGCAGACTCCCTGCTGAGCAGAGAGCCCGATGCGGGACTCGATCCCAGGACCCTGAGATCATGACCTGAGCCGAAGGAAGCGGCTTAACCCACTGAGCCACCCAGGCGCCCCAGGACGAGCATTTTTTTTTAAAGATTTTATTTATTTATTTGACAGACAGAAATCACAAGTAGGCAGAGAGGCAGGCAGAGAAAGAGGAGGAAACAGGCTCCCCGCTGAGCAGAGAGCCTGATACGGGGCTTGGTCTCAGGACCCCAAGATCATGACCTGAGTCGAAGGGAGAGCTTAACCCATTGCGCCACCCGGCACCCCCAGGACAAGCATTTTTAAAAAGCTTCTTGGATGATGGTAGTGTACCAGCGTTCAAAACCCACTCCTGTTCAACTTACCAGTCTGTGGTCCAATAGCGCTGCTCTCCTTTCCATAAATATTTGATAAAGGGATAGGCATTCCGTCAGCGTCTAAAGGAATTTTCCAGCACCCCAGAAATAAATAGGAGAATTATGAAAGTGAATCAGACCCCTGAAACTTCTGCTTAGAGCTGATTCTCATTCTTTAGGGGCTGCAGGCCATAGCCATACCTCAAGGAGAAGGCTCCGGCTCGTGTAGGCAGCATCTGTCCAACACTGTAGACATGTTTGCAGAACCAAATAAACCCTAGAATAGTCAAATGGTAGCCCACTAGATTGGTGGTGTTGCAGTCAGACCCAGTGATGTGGCTGGCATTTGAGCACTCAGGGCTAGATGATTCTGGACATAATAGTTCAAAGGAACTTAGTCAGTGGGGTACCTGGGTGGCTCAGTTGGTTATGGACCATGATCTCATGGTCCTGGGATTAAGCCCTGCATTGGGCTCCCTGCTGGGGGAAAGGGAGGGATGTTGTTTGCTTCTTGCTTCCCCTCTTCTCCTCCCCCATACCCATATGTGCACTCTCTCAAATAAATAAATAAAATCTTAAAAAAATAAAGTAGTCAACTATTTTTCTTCCTCTCATAAATACCCTGGTAATTATATTGGGCCTACCAGGATTATCTAGGCTAACCTATCCATCTCAAGAACTTTGAACTTAATTGTGCCTGCAAAGTCTCTTTTGCCATATGAGGTAATACATTCACAGGTTCCAAAGTGGACATCTTTGAGGGGCCATTATCTTATCACAATCCTCTTAGTTTTTTAACATGGTTCTCAATAGCTTTATAATTATCTGTCATATGAATAGTATATACATATACCATCATTTATCTAAACATACCCAGTGCTAGATATTTAGATTGTTTCTAATGATCTAGAACCTAATTTAAGTTCAGTTCATTGAGGTGTCATTTATATACAGTAAAATTTACTCTTTGTGGTATGCAGTTCTGTGTGAGAAAAATAGGTGCAAAGTGGTTCCTGGATGGTATCCTCCCTTGCCAGCTCACATTCAACCTTTAGAATTTATTAAGAGTTCTAGGGGCGCTTGGGTGGCTCCATCCTTAAGCTTCTGCCTTCAGCTCGGGTCATGGTCCCAGGGTCCTGGAATCGAGCCCCACATCAGGCTCCCTGTTCCACAGGAAGACTGCTTGTCCCTCTGTCACTCCCCCTGCTTGTGTTTGCTCTCTCGCTGTCTCTCTCTCTCTCTCTCTCTCTGTCAAATAAATAAATAAATAAAATCTTAAAAAAAAAAAAAGAAATTGAAAATTCCAATTAATATTTGTTGAACAAATGAGCGAGAAATCACCTAGTAACCAATTGTGATTAAGGGTCTGTAATCTAGGGCTTTGGCACTTTGTGATGAATGTTGAGTATAAAACAAGGATTGGCAGACTTTTTCTGTAAGGGCAAATTGTAAATATTTTAGACTTTGCAGACCATATGGTGTTAACATTTCTTCAGCTCTGCTGTTGTAACACAAAAGCATCCTAAGATATGTAACAAATGAGCGTGGCTGTGTTCCATCTGCAAAAACAGACATCAGTGCCATCCAACTGGCAGGCTGTAATCTGCCAGGCCCACTGGAGGTCTTTTTTTCTCTATAAAGAATAGCTATGATGGTACCTTGTTAAGACAGCTTATTTCTTAGTCAAGATATAGCTGACTGAATCTGAAATTCTTTCTTTAAAAAAAAGAAGGGGTTTGTTATGGATTGTTTTTTCTAAGTTCATTTTTCAAAATTAAGTTTTGAGGAAACAGGGGGTTCTTTGTATTTTAGAAAAGATCACCATAAGATACAATTAAACAATATCTCTTAATGCATTGAAAATATGATCTTGGTTGTAAGATCACATTGTAGCCTGCCACAGCTAAAATGTCATTTAGTCCAGTCACCTATATTTCAGATAACGATGCTGAAAGCCAGAAGAAGAAGGCTTTGTTTCATATCCTTTATCTAATTAGGGACAGAGCTGGGCCTTTTCCATTAGCTCATCCTTTCTATTTTTCACGAACACATTTTTCAACTGATGAATGTTTATCGAGTTTCCTCCTCTGGTCAAATCACTGTTTTAGTATTTAAGGGAATCCTGGAGACAGGAGACAATCTCAAAGAATTCATTCACCTTGGTGGAAGGTAAGATTATGCATATAAAAGGCTAATAAACAGGGGTGTCCGGGTGGCTCAATTGAGCAGTTGAGCATCGGGTTCTTGGTTTCAGCTCAGGTCATGATCATGGGTGATGAGATCAGGCTCTGTGTCAGTGAGCTCCACGCTCAGCCGGATTCTCTCTCTGCACCTCACCCCCATTCAGGAGCACATGCGCATTCTTTCTCTAAAAATCTTTTTTAAAAAAAGGTTAGCAAACAATAACAAACTAGATCAGATACTGGACAGTTATGGCACCAGGGTTCTAAGAACTTAGAGGAGGTAGCAATCCCTAGGGGCTAAAGTGGTCAGAAAAATCTAAGAGAATGATTTGGACCTGAAAGATGGATATAGGTCAGGTACGGAAAGGGACATAGGAAGCTGGATCCTGTGTTAGGAGAATCCTATGAAACAGGGTGTGCAGGATTTCTTTAAGTACAGTCTGACCCAAATTGAGGACCCTGGTTGGGGAATACCAGGAGATAAGGCTGAGAAGTTACATCGGTATGATAACAGAGGGCTTTGAACACTGGGGAATTATTAAAGACTTTTTGTGAAGGGAAATGATACAAATTCAGGATTCTGGAAAGATAATCTGACAGCAGTATGCAGGGTAGATTTAAGGTATAAGACCTAAAAAGTTATCACAGTCTTGCATTGCTAAATTCTCAAGGCTCCAAAGAGTCAAGGGATTGTATCCTTTGGAATGCAGAAAGAACTGTGATTATCTATTATGATGTGAAACTAGGGACCTGACTCATCTACGCATCCATCAAGCACTAAAGTTTATGCTTTGCTCTATATTAGAGTTGGCAGGCTAAGACGTTAAGTTCTTAGAAGCTAGTCATATGTTTTTGTAATTACAACTAGAAGGCGGAGACTGTCCCCTGCTTTCTCTTCACCTCCCTGAGAATTAGCTGATGGCTCCATATGGTGGACTGTTAGTAAATGCCTCATCCTAGTGGTCTCAGCCAACGGAGAGCAAGGTTTGGGCATAATAGGAGCAAAGAAGGAAGTAGCCAGAGGTAAGGTGAAAATGAAGAGCAGATGGCAATCTATTTTTCCCTCATAGCTGCTAAGTTGGGGACCTTGGGTAAGCACTGGGGTCATTAACACTAGTTTTCAAGAACACTTTTGGTTGGTTTTGGGGGGTGGGTTGGCAGATTTGGTGGGGTGGTTTGGTTTTTGATTTTTTTTTTTTTTTTTTTTTTTTTTTTTTGGTTGTTGGCAGATTTTTTCCCTCCGTTCTTCTAACTTCTAACTTGTAATCAACACTCCAGTGATTCAGGATCTTTAGTTTGTAGTTATAATAGGGCAGCTGGCTAGATAAATGAGCAGTAAAAATGTTCTTGCCCCCATTCCTATGACCCTCTAGGGTATTGTGCTCTTCCTGGCCTCAGAGATGGTGGGTAAAAACTAATTAAATTCAGATTTTCAAGCACTTTTGAATACGAGAATATGATACTTCCTTTTTTTTTTTTTTTTCTTTTAACTGAATTTCCAAAGGCAGGGGTGGTTCCTATTGGGCAGACCCCAAACTTATCTTGGAAAAGACTTTTGTGTATATAAGAGAGCCTGAAACCTCTTATTTTAAAGTTTTCTAACTTTTCATACTGCTCTTGGGAGAAAGAAACAATGATAATGGAATGGAATGTACATCTCTTGTTTTCTCCCTTTCTGAGAGAGGAGGAAGTGTTTCCCTGATTGCAAAGAGAGTGTTCTGTTTTGAGAACCTAGGGCATATTTGGTACTGAAAAGGGAAATATTATAAGAAATATGCTGAAGTAGGACTCCTGGCTATCCCTGTAGTCAGGTACATGACAGTCTCCCAGCAAGCTGTTTGGTCATCAGACAATACTGGTAACTTCGCTCCAGTGGCCCCAGATTCTGCAGCCTCAGTGGATTTGAAGACAGCGCAACACCTTTCCGACATGTCAGATTGATGCATTCGTGATTTAGGCATTAGTTGATGCCTAACTAATCTACAGCACAACACTCTCTTAGTTGAAGAGAATGTTGCTGGTAGAAAGAACATACACTGAAAATTAAAAGTCTCGAGGTTTTGGAATTTAGTTTTGAGACAAACCAACTATATAATATTGAGCAAGTAACTTTGCTTCTCTAAACCTCAGTTTCTCTAACTGAAATTGGCTTAGTTTTTCTTTAAAGACACCCCCCCAAGCTCTAAAATTCCTGTTTTATTTCTGAAAGACATGTGTTTTTAATAATTCATAAGTAAAAGGTGTTTGTGCCAAATATTTAATAAGAAAGTCATGTAGCTTTTCTCCAGTGTTATGTTGTTTTGAGTACTAGTCAAGGTTTTTTACTGGAAGGGTAATGATAATATTAAAGCAAGCTTCTAAAGGATATCTTTTAAATGGAATAAAATGTTTACACATTCATCTTGTTTAAGTTTAGACATTTATATCTGGGAAGAAAAGGACTTACTTCAAAATCTCAACGATCATGCATGGCCAGATCTGTATTTCTGGGACTCCAGATAATGAGAAATAGGTTTATGCTCTTGATTATTTTCCCAAAGGTATGGAACGTCTTGAAATACTATGTATCCAAATTGGTATCCCCAACACTACTAGCCAGTCATAATTCCTAAAGTACTTCTCTAATTTGGAGCTTTTTGTGGGGAGGGTTGCAGAGGGACTTGTAGACATCAGAATCAAGAAACTTTCCCAAGGTATCTTGACCAGCCTAGGCACTGCGACTCTTTGTCTTACTCCTTTGTACTGTTTTTTGGTTTTGGGGTTTTTTAAAGTTTTTATTTATTTATTTGGCAGAGAGAAAGAGAGATCACAAGTAGGCAGAGAAGCAGGCAGAGAAAGGGGGAGAAGCAGGCTTCCCGCTGAGCAGGGAGCCAGACCAGGACTCTGAGATCATGACCTGAGCCGAAAGCAGGGGCTTAACCCACTGAGCCACTCAGGTACCCCCTCCTTTGTACTTTTAACTTTCACTTCTATAAAGTGATATAGATAGGTTATTTGTAAAAGAACCCTCATGTCTGCAACCTTAAGCCTTTTCTTTTGGATTGACTACGGGCTTCAGAGAAAAATATTCCAGGCTCCTTTCTCCGTGGGTAAAAGCAGTGCTGTCAGTTCCTGACCATTTCAGGGCTTCTGCAGTACAAATCAGCTTTCTCCGCAGCTTTCCTTATGGCTAGCTTGGGATTCAGCTTTCCTTAGATGTGCTGAATCTGCCACCGCCATCCTTCTGCTTTCCAGCTTCCAGAGTGTTTCACTATATTCACGTCTCCTAATCTTTGTCCTTGGAGTTTATTCCTTTCAAAAAACAATGAGGACAACAACAGAAACCCTTTACAGTCACTTTAATGCGCTTTCGAAAGGAGTAAAGCTTGAGTCCCTGTGTAGTTCAGTTGGTGAAGCATCTGCCTTCAGCTCAGGTCATGATCCTGAGATCTTGGGATTCTGGGAGTAAGCCCCAAGCCCTATGCCCTATATCCCACATCCCACATTGGCTGTCTCCCGGATCAGTGGGGAGTCTCCTTTCTGCCTCTCCCTCTGCCCCTCCCTGCCACTCATGCTCTCTCTCTCTAAGTAAACAAATTTTTAAAATCCTTAAAAAAAAAAAAAAAAAAAAGACTAGGACTCAAGGCCTGTGTTTATTCTGCCGTCTTCACCTGGAAATCTGTTTCCTTCATTTCAGTCTCTATATCTTTCAGTTCCTCTATTCCCTCCCTCCCTCTCTTTTTCCTCCTTCTCTCCCTCATTTCCTCCTTTATCTAGTCTAGATCCTGTGGTGTGCAACTTTAGGCATTTCCCTCCATATGCTCACTCACTGTCCTTTTGCTATATCTGCCCTCATAGCTCTCTGTTTTGTCTGTTCCTACATCTGTTTCATTCAGGTCTTCAGGAAAAATACTATGCAGTGTTGTAAATTGGCCTCACTGTAAATTCGTGGTTCCAATCTTAGCTGAACCCTTAAAAACCACTCTGCATTTTTACACTTCTCCTGGACCAACCCTTCCACTTCTCACCACCTTTCTGTCTTAGAAAAGTACTTGCCACCTCCTCCTCCTCCTGAGAGAAAATCCTGGCTAACAGATACTGATTTCCCGAGCCTACTACCTACCCCTACCCATAATTTTATCTTTACTTAGACCCACGTTCACTTTCTTTTCTCCAGCCTTAGAGGAAGAAGTTTCCTGGTTCAGTCACTTATGCCTTTCACCCCATTCTACTCTGTTTCCCTTGGAACCTTGCTCTATGAGTTTTTCTAGCACTCTCCCAAATTTTCGACTTTGCTTTCTACTACTACTTTCCCTCTACACCTGTAAACACAGAGCTTATAAAATAAGGCACAAATTCCTAAAGGGCCTTTGTCATCCAACCATGTATACTCCTTTTAGCCATTACAACCCCTACCCAACACTCTGCCCTATAATGGAGAGTTGCTTGTAGTTCCCTGAATTCTACATTCTTATTCACACCTCTGTTCCTTTGTTTTCATCATTCCTAGCATTCCTTCAGCCAGTTACCCTTCTCTACCTGGTGAAATACCCGCTCTTTCAAGACTAAGTTCTATATTACTTCTCTATGAAGCTTCTCCTGACCCTCTTTGCACTAGGCCAAACTGACTCTTTTTCCTTTGTGGTCTCCTATATACTGTAGAGATTTTTAAGTAATGTCTATAACCCTTTATTACTTTGGACTATGAGTTATATGAAGACAATGATTGTATTTTGTCTTTGTAACCCTAGTATCTAATACATAGCCTAACATACAGTAAGAACCAATGAATTTGTTGGAAGAGGACATTAATAGATCCAGAGTGTCAAGTTGTGTTTGAAGGTGTTTTTTTTTTTTTAAGATTTTATTTATTTATTTGACAGAGAGAGATCACAAGTAGGCAGAGAGAGAGAGAGGAGAAAACGGGCTCCCTGCTGAGCAGAGAGCCCGACGCGGCACTTGATCCCAGGACCCTGAGATCATGACCTGAGCCGAAGGCAGCGGCTTAACCCACTGAGCCACCCAGGCGCCCTGAAGGTGTTTTGACATGGAATTTTTATGAGCAGAATTGAGTGAGACCCTTTAATTTTGTGTATGGGAGAAAGGGCTGAAACAGCATCATTCCTAACACATTGTTTTGACCAAAGCAGTCACAAGTCCAGCCCGGATTCATGGCATGGGAAAATAAACTCTCTCTCTCTCTCTTTTTTTTTAAAGATTTTATTTATTTATTTGACAGAGATCACAAGTAGACAGAGAGAGAGAGAGAGGGAAGCAGGCTCCCTGCTGAGCAGAGAGCCCGATGCGGGACTCGATCCCAGGACCCTGAGATCATGACCTGAGCCGAAGGCAGCGGCTTAACCCACTGAACCACCCAGGCGCCCTAAACTCTCTCTCTTGATGGGAGTTGCTGCAGTCACTTTGCAAAGGGATGTGAGTATGGAAGGGAATAATTATGACCATTTTTGAAAATGATCTACTATAGTCCTAACTACCAAAAGGTTTTAAGTAGGACAATGGCATGATCAGATTTGCCTTTTGAAAAGATAACTTTGGATGTAGTGTGAAAAATGAATTGGCATTTGGTAAGAGAATATAGAGAGACCAGATAAGGGAGGGTATTGTAGTAATCCAGGTGAGAAATAATGGTAGTTTGAACTAGGGTATTGATGGTAGAAATGGAGAAAAGTGGATAAATTAAAGAAGGACTTAGCAGATAAAAACTGAGAACTTGGTGTTTGTGCGTGATTGAACCTTGGGGCCAAGATGCAGAAAAGTGTCAGGAATGACACATTTCTGGTTTGAGCCACAGAATAGATAATGAGATGGAGCACTCAGTTTGTAGAGGTGAGATCCAAAGTTCAGTTTGGGTTATGCTGAATTCGAGGTGCTTTTATGATATTCAGGAAAATGTTTCAGTAAGAAGTTTTTATATATTCAAAGGATAGGATGACGCCTAACATAAAAAGTTTTAGTCGTTGATGTATAGGTGGTGACTGATGACAGAGACAAAGATGAAATCACTTAGGAAGAGAAAAGAGAATTAGGAACAAGCTTAGGCTAGCTAGAGAGAAGATCATGAGCTTCCAAAGGAAACTTAGAGCAGAGAGAGGAAAAAAAAAAAAAAGGAAAACCCAAGAGAATATAACATTACAGGAGCCAGAGGGAAAAAGTAACAGTAATGTTGATACATAGAATAAGAACTTATTATTTAATTGTGGAAACTGGTAGAGCAGTGAATGCGTGCTATTGCTTCTGTGTCTAGTGTTCAGAGTGAGATAATAACTTTGAGGTAATAACTTAAGAGAGATCACTGGGTTTTGCTAAAATGGAAGCCATTAGTAACCTTATTGAAGTGGGTAGAGTGGAAGATGATGAAATGGTAATAGCACATTGAACAATGCTTTTGAGAAATTTGACTGTGATGGGGCGCCTGGGTGGCCCAGTGGGTTGAAGCCTCTGCCTTCAGCCCAGGTCATGGTCTCAAGGTCCTGGGATCAAGCCCCGCATCGGGCTCTCTGCTCAGCGGGCAGCCTGCTTCCTCCTCTGTCTCTCTGCCTTCCTCTCTGACTACTTGTGATCTCTGTCAAATAAATAAATTTCAAAACAAAAATTTGGCTGTGAAAGATAAGAGAGAGAAAGGACTGAAGGGAGGAGAAGGGAGGTTTGGAAAAAGGATATTTTAATTTTGGAAAAACTGAGATGCTTTAAAGTTATACAAGCAATTTTTCATGTAAGGCAGCCTTTAAGGGTCCATCCAGTCTGTCTCTGTAGCTGCTCTGTGAGAGCTAGGTTAAGAGAAGGAGATCCTCAGCTGCTACCCTGTCAGAGACCTACCCTGTCAGCTAGTGGAACTAGCTGTCTTACTCAGTAGTCCATCCCATTTTTGCCTATCTTCCCATTCCCTGTTAGGCACCTAAGCTCACCAGCTCCCCTGGACCTATTGGGTATATTCTGAAGTACACCCAAACTCATCAGGACTTTTTCCTGAAGTCTCCCAACATTCTTTTGAGTCAGTAGACTCATCAGAATGTATACTCTTTTAGGACATTCAATAAGTATTATTTCATGACTGCCTTTTAAGGCACTGTTCTGGACATTATGCTCATATGATCTAGTCTCACATCCTCCTCCCTGAAAGAGGTGATAGTTACACACCATATAGAAACATTAGTATTGTCAGAGATTTTTCTGATGAAATTTTGTATTTAGAAAGAAAAAAAAAAACCTCTCTAGATTAGGAGAATCAGGAAAAGTTTTAAGAAAAAAATGACATTTGAGGCTGGAGCTTTAAGGATTTATATATTTTAGGAGTAATAGGTATACATAGGTAAAGGCAGTCACTCCAGAAGGAACTACGTGAGCAAAGGCGCAGAGAAAGGAAAGCAAAATAACTAGGTCACTTAGTGTCTCTGAAGCATAGAATATGATGTGAAAGCATTTAAAGAGGCAAAGGGAAGTCTTTAAAAGTTTACAAAGAGTAGTGATTACTAGATTATTAATTTTTTTTAAGATTTTACTTACTTAACTTAACAGAAAAAACAAGCAGGGGTAGTGGCAGGCTGAGGGAGAAGCAGACTCCCACCAAGCAGAGAACCCGCTTTGGGGCTCGATCCCAGGACCCTGGGATCATGACCCCATCCAAAGGTAGATGCCCAACTGACTGAACCACCCAGGCGCCCCTGCCTATCTGTCACTCCAGAGAAATTTTTTTACTTAACTATTGAACCTCAAAGGGTGGGGAAGTGCCTGAGCAGGCTGGCTTGTAATTACTTTTAAATTTGTTATAACTCTAGTCATGCAAAAGCTGGAACCAAGCTTTGAGAAATGAACCCCCGAGTGATCCTTAACTGGTCTCTTGCCTCTGGCCATGTACATAACCAGCTTGAGATTGGATCTGAAGCCAGTAGGAATTCCGCTTTGTGTCCTGGAAGAACTGAGGACTGCAAGACAGACCTGTCAAAAGGTCATATTAGCCAGGTCAGGGGGACTGAGTGGAGTGCAAATTAGTATGTCAGCTTTCACCCAGTTTCTATAGAGGGTTTAAATCTTTGTTTATTAAATTCTTCAGACGTAATGGATCAGGCAGCTTAGAAGAATAACTGGAGAGACAACTCTCTTTCCTGGGCTTGTCTTTAAGTAGGAGCCCTTTGTCAGCGGGGCTATGCAGTTTGCTGTCTAGAGCACATCTTGGGAAGGGTCACACTCCAGACCTCACCAGGTTCCAGCATTCTGGGCTGGGACGATAGGGAGGGTGGGTGGCCTTGTGATCCTGTCTAGGAAGGCTTTGATGACTCATATGTTAACATTAGACATTGGTCTATGTGATAGTTATTTTTATAAGTGGTAAGTTAAAATCTCTTGATTTTAAGTGAGGGAGACTATTCTGGTTAACCTGGGTAGGAGTCATCCAATCAGTTGAAAAACCTTTAACCCTAATCAGTGTGCCTGTTTGGCTCATTCGGTAGAGCATGTGACTACTCCTGATCTCAGAGTCATGAGTTTGAGCCCCATGTTGGGAGTTGAGACTACTTAATAAATAAAAAATAAGTTAAAATGAGATGCCTGGGTGGCTCAGTTGATTAAGTATCTGCCTTCAGCTCAGGTCATGACCCCAGGGTCCTGGGATCAAGTCCCACATGGGGCTCCTTGCTCATCAGAGCGCCCGCTTCTCCTTCAGCCTGCAGCTCCCCCCTGCTTGTGCTCACACATGCTCTCTCCCCCATCTCTCTCTCATACACAAATGAATAAATAAAATATTTTTCAAAAATAACTAACTAAATAAATAAACCTAACCAAATTAGAGAACTAATTGTAGGTAATACAGAATCAATTCACAAACCCATCCTTAATATTCTGTTCTTCCAGGACCACTTCTTTTTGATATTTATTTTTTTAACTAGGGTCCGTGCCTAGTATGGGGCTCAAACTCTCAACCCTGAGATCAAGAATCGCCTGCTCTACCACCTGAGCCAGCCAGGCACCCCTCTCCAGGACCAGTTCAGATAGCAATTTTTATATCAGTCAGAGAATCAGAACTCCCATGAGAGATCTAGAATGAGGATTTATTATTTAATTGTGGAAACTGGTAGAGCAGTGTATGCATGCTATTGCTTCTGTGTCTAGTGTTCAGAGTTAAGATTGCTGTGAGTCAGCCAGACGCAGTCAGAAAGGAGAGCTGGTTGTGCGCAAGAGCAAGAGCAAACAGGGACCCACAAGGACAGACTGGAACCCGCATCTATTTCTCACCACCTTCAGTCTTGTTGCTGTGGGTGACCTGCGGGGAAAACTGGCTTCCTTCACCACACAACTACACAGTCCTTGGCTCAGGACTCAAGAGAAGCTGAAGGAAGATATCTGATAGGTTCTGGAGGATCTGTAAGTCTGGATATTGTTCCGTACCTACTAGGTGTCTAGCATATCCGTGATGTCACAAACAAGTTGCCACAGTATGTGGCACCATCCGTTGACCTTTAGAACATTACAAATGTGCCTGTAGCTTTCCTTCTGCCTTTGAAAGGTCACATAAAATATCTCTGTGGCATTCACTACTGAGAATCATTCAGAGAAGAGAATTTTACATAATCTGATTCCAGCCCAGCTTAGGTAATACAGACAAAGCCAATATGCTGCGTGTATGTATTTCCATAAAACCATAACTTTCCATAGTTTTCTATCACCTAAGAAATAAAACCAGGACGTCTGGGTGGCTCAGTTGGTTAAGCGATTGCTTTCGGCTCAGGTCATGGTCCCAGAGTCCCAGGATCAAGTCCTGCATCAGGCTCCCTGCTCAGCAAGGAGTCTGCTTCTCCCTCTGACCTCCTCCCACCTCATGCTCTCTCTGTCTGTCAAATAAATAAATAAAATCTTTTTTAAGAAAAAGAAAGAAAATCCAAATCCTTTTTCTTTTTTAAACATGGGGCTTGAACTCACAGTTCAGTTCAGGACCTGAACTGAAATCAAGAGTCAGATGCTTACCCGACTGAGCTTCCCAGGTACCCCAATCCACATGCTTTCATATGACACAAAAGTATCATAGAAGGCTTTCAGGATCAGACCTCTGGCTGTCTCTCCAGCCTGAACCTTTATCATTGGTCCTGGAATTTTTTTTCATACCTCTTTGCATTTGTTGTCACTAGCCCTTCAATTAAAATATCTTTTTCCTACTTTGCCTGCCCAATAAGTTTCTCCTCATCTTTCAGAGCCAATCTCCAGCTTTCTCCATTTCTGTGAAACCTTATCATGTTCCATTTTCTTAGCTCATTGCATCCTCTGCTATACCAGCTCCCTACGTTATTACAGAGACCACATTATACTAGGAAATGTTTTTTAACATATAGTCTTCCCGGGGCGCCTGGGTGGCTCAGTGGGTTAAACCACTGCCTTCGGCTCAGGTCATGATCTCAGGGTCCTGGGATCGAGTCCTGCATCGGGCTCTCTGCTCAGCGGGGAGCCTGCTTCCCTCTCTCTCTCTCTGCCTGCCTCTCCATCTACTTGTGATTTCTCTCTGTCAAATAAAAAAAATTTTTAAAAACAAACAAACAAAAAAAACATATAGTCTTCCCTACTAGATTGTGATCTCCTAAGGGCGACATCTGTTTGTTTCAACTCTGTCCCTGTTTACCAAGCACAGTACTTGGCCCATGATATTAACAACAATAGTTGTCAATTAACGAGTGCCTAATGTCTGACAAGGACTATGCAATGTACTTTGAGTAATTTCTAGTCATTCTAATAATTCTGTAGTGGGTAGGTAATAATGATCGATCTCCATGTTTGTTGAATAAAATTCGTGAATATATTATCTAAGATTAAAAATTGCAGTTGTTCTCCAACGTTCTCTTGAGGCAGTGAAACTTTGTCTTTAAGTGAAATCCTGTGTAGAACCCTAAGACATAAAATGTAGAACATGGGGTTATTCTGACTCAGGTTTCCATAGTTTCCTGACACACCTCTACAAAACTTTGGAACAATGAAGTCCAATGCTTTGTTTCCTAACAAGGAGATTGGCATGAAGAAGGATTGTGCCCTTTTTAGTGGCAAAAAGAAAGTTGGAACCCTTTCAGCCCAGCGCTCCACCAAACTACCTTTTAACTTTGATTAAGTTCACTATTAAGTCAGTGGTATGATTACAGAATATAAATTGTCCGTAGTCTCAAGATACTGCATATGCTAGACACATAGGAGATGATTCTGTGTTATATACCTCTGCCTTTATCTGTACATGTAACCTGAAACCTGCTTCCTTTATTTATTTATTTTTAAGTAAGTTCTGTGCCCAATGGGGGCCTTGAGCTGAAAACTGCAAAATCAGTATTCACATGCTCTACCGACTGAGCCAGCCAGACATCTGAGACTCCTTCCTTTAGAATAAAGATCAAAATCCTTAATGTGGCTCACACCTCCATAGCCGCTTCTTGTGCCTCTCCCCATCCTGTTTTGTGTGCTTTATTAGTACAGAGCACCTTTAGTTCCTCACACTCACCAGTCTGCCTCAAGTCTTGGTACCTACTGTTTTCTCTGCCAGAGTTCCCATCTCAGTTTCTCCACCCCTTTCACCTGGCTAACTCCTGTTCGTCCTTCACATACATCTGAGCTTAAAGGTAAGTTTACATCATTTCCCAGCCTGGGCAAGGTCCCTTATTACACACTTCTGTCGCATTCTGTGCTTGCCATTCATTTGTTGTACACTTAGCCTAATTACACTGTACACTTCATGCAGCTTTCATGTCCATTTTATTCAGTGCTGTATCCCAAATGTTTCGCACACGGTAGGTATTCAGTGAATGTAGGCTAGAGACTGTCACCTAGAGGAGTGAATGGATTGCTTTTAACATAGACAAAAATAATTTCCTTTTGTTTTTCTATCCGTACAATGAGGAGCAGTCCTTAGAACTCCAAAGAACTCTTCCAGCTCTGGAAGTCCCTGTCTGCTGCTACTTTGAGTCTAGGGCTTTAACATCAACACAACTGCTTTTCCTAGTTGGGGCCTGAGCCCCAACGGTGTCATAGCCACTCTGCTACAGGCAGACCTTTGGTTTGGAACTCCCTGTGCATACATGATGACCACTTACAGTGCCACCAAGATCAGGCATTTGGGGTGGTCTGGCAAGTGAGTGCCTTCCTATAAAATAGCTACCAGGTACCCATCCAACAGGTGCTTGCCCCAAAATCTGTCTTATTAGAATTATAGGTAGAATTATAGATAGCTACTTCTGAGCAACCTTGGTCTCTGGTTTCTTTTAAACTGTAATGATTAGGGAGCCTGGGTGGCTCAGTTGGTTAAGCAGCTGCCTTCGGCTCAGGTCATGATCCCAGCGTCCTGGGATCGAGTCCCACATCGGGCTCCTTGCTCCGCAGGGAGCCTGCTTCTCCCTCTGACTCTGCCTTCCACTCTGTCTGCCTGTGCTCACTCTCGCTCGCTCTCTCTCTGACAAATAAATAAATAAAATCCTTAAAAAAAAAATTTTAAAAAATAAACTGTAATGATTAGGGACGCCTGGGTGGCTCAGTTTAGGTTAAGTGGCTGCCTTCGGCTCAGGTCATGATCCCAGCGTCCTGGGATCGAGTCCCACATCGGGCTCCTTACTCGGCGGGTAGCCTGCTTCTCCCTCTGCCTCTGCCTGCCTATTGGCCTACTTGTGATCTTTCTCTCTCTTTCTCTCTCTCTCTGACAAATAAATAAATAAAATCTTTAAAAAAAAATTTTTTTTAAATAAACTGTAATGATGAGGCACATAGCTGCTGTGGAGTGGGCACCAGGTCTGCTCCCACTGTCTCCCTTCCTTGCTTTCTTCCTGCCCTTCCCACTCCTTCCCCTTCCCACCCTGAAGAACTGCCCAGAGCTCCCCAGAGGACCAGGTGGTGAATACTTACTCTGCCAGGAAACAGAAGAATACTCATCGAGTAGAAAGTATGCCTCCCAAGTTCAAGCATCACCTAAATGATGATGATGTCACTGGTTCTGTGCAAAGTGAAAAGAGAAATCTTTTGGAAGATGATTCAGATGAAGAAGAGGACTTTTTTCTCAGGGGATCATCTGGACCAAGATTTGCACCTAGAAATGATGAAATTAAGCATTTTCAGAATCAAGCAAATAAAATTATTGATAGCATGCAAGAAAATATTACAAAGTTAAAAGAATCCCGTTAGGATTTTCCTTTAGGATTTAAATCCCGTTAGGATTTAATTCTTCTCTCCATCCTTCTGCTAGTGATTATCATCCTTATAGTCATGAAATACCATACTTGATTTGGTGACAGAGATTTTCATTATACAAAATCTGGGATAATAAGAAAAGACTGCTGCAGGAGCACCTGGTAGTTCAGTCGGTTAAGCCTCTGCCTTTGAAGCCAAAGGATCATGACCTGAGCCAAAGGCAGAGGCTTAACCGACTGAGCCACCTAGGCTTCCCAAAAAGGAACTTTAAAAAATAATTATGTTTAAAGCAAAGATAACCAGTCTAGGGGCAAATGGGTGGCCCAGTCGGTTAAGCTTCTGACTCTTGATTTTGGCTCAGGTTGTGATTTCAGGATCATGCGATCTGGCCCCATATCAGGCTTGTGCTTGCCATGGAGCCAGCTTAAGATTTTCTCTCTTCCTCACCTGACCCTCACCCCCCACCCCTGCTGCTGATGAATGTTAAGTGAGCTTGTGCTCTAAAATCAGTCAATCAATCAATCTTTTTAAAACAAGATGTACAGGGTGGCTTAGTCAAGTCAAGTGTCTTCATACTGCTCAGGTCATGATCCTGGGGTCCTGGGATTGAGTCCTTGTTGGGTAGGAGAGTCTGCTTCTCCTTCTGCCTGCTCTGCCTGCGGCTCTCCCTGCTTGTGCTTTCTCTCTCTCTCTGACAAATAAATAAAATATTTTTATAAATAAATACATATGTACAAATGGCTAATAAGCACATGAAACAGTTCTCAATGCCATTAATCACTAGAGAAATGCAGATTTAAACTGTAGTGAAAGGCGCCTGGGTGGCTCAGTGGGTTAAAGCCTCTGCCTTCGGCTCAGGTCATGATCCCAGGGTCCTGGGATGGAGCCCCCACATCAGGCTCTCTGCTCTGCAGGGAGCCTGCTTCCTCTCCTCTCTCTCTCTGCCTACTTGTGATTTCTGTCTCCCAAATAAATAAGTAAAAAATCTTTTAAAAAAATAATAAACTGGGGGCGCCTGTGTGGCTCAGTGGGTTAAGCCGCTGCCTTCTGCTCAGGTCATGATCTCAGGGTCCTGGGATCGAGTCCCGCATCGGGCTCTCTGCTCAGCAGGGAGCCTGCTTCCTCCTTTCTCTCTGCCTCTCTGCCTACTTGTGATCTCTCTCTGTCAAATAAATAAATAAAATCTTTAAAAAAAACATAATAATAATAAACTGTAGTGAAATACCACTTCACACCCACTAGAATGGCTATAATCAAAAAGAGAAAAGGCGGATCTGTAGAAACAAAAGGCAGATCGGTGATTGTCTGAAACTGAGGGTGAGAAAGGGGAATTGATTGGTTGTATTGTCGTGTTAAGATTTTATTTGAATGATAGAAATGTTCTGTAACTGGATTGTGGTGGTAGTTGTATCGCTGTACAGATTTTCTAAAAACAATTCAATTGTACACCTAAAACACGTGAATTTTTTTTTTTTTAAGATTTTATTTATTTGTCAGAGAGAGAGGAGCGAGAGTGAGCACAGGCATACAGAGTGGCAGGCAGAGGCAGAGGGAAAAGCAGGCTCCCTGCCAAGCAAGGAGCCCGATGTGGGACTCGATCCCAGGACGCTGGGATCATGACCTGAGCTGAAGGCAGCTGCTTAACCAACTGAGCCACCCAGGCGTCCCAAAACACGTGAATTTTATGGTATATAAATTACACTTCAGTAAACAAACTGATGGTTACCAGAGGGGAGCTGGGGGGCGGGGGATGGGTGAAATGGGTGGTGGGGATTAAAGAGCACACTTGTGAGGAGCACTAAGTAATGGATAGAATTGTTGAATCACTGTATTGTACACCTGAAAATGATATAACACTGTATGTTAACTATACTGGAATTAAAATTAAAAACTTCAAAAAATTGTGCTTCTGGGGGGCACGTGGGGGTTGAGTTGGTTAAGTGTCAACTCTTCTTTCTTTTTTTTTTTTTTTTTTTTAATATTTTGTCACAGAGAAAGAGAGCACAAGCAGGGGAAGTGGCAGGCAGAGGGAGAAACAGGCTCCCCACTGAGCAAGGAGCCCCATGCTGAGCCACCCAGGCGTCCCAGGTGTCAATTCTTGATTTTGGCTCAAGTCATGGTTTCAGGGTCCTGAGATCTAGCCCCTGTGTCTGACTCCACACTCAGCGGGGAATCTGCTTTAGATTCACTCTCTCCCTCTGCCTCTCCCCTCACTTGCATGCTCTCTCTCTCTCTAAATAAATAAGTAAATCGAAAAATAAAAAATAAAGTAAATTTTTGGGATGCCTGGGTGGCTCAGTGGGTTAAAGCCTCGGCCTTCGGCTCAGGTAATGATCTCAGGGTCCTGGGATCGAGCCCCACATCGGGTTCTCTGCTCAGTGGGGAGCCTGCTTCCTCCTCTCTCTCTCTCTCTCTCTCTGCCTGCCTCTCTGCTTACTTGTGATTTCTCTCTGTCAAATAAAATCTTTAAAACTAAATAAATAAAATAAAATTTAATTTTAAAAACTCAGTCCTTATTTCTGTTGTCATTCAAGACTATAAAATAAAGTAAGGAAACCACCTTCTTGACAATTTAAATGCCATTAGTCTCCAGTCCCAAGGTTTACATTCACTATAAATTTAATCTGAAAGAAAAGAAAAAAATCTCTGAATCTGCCATCTCTGTTCCTTCATTATATTCCACATTTGTAGTTAAATCTCTAGTATGAATATACAAGCTAAATTTTTGGAATGTTTCTTTGAAATGGGAGAATTTTTTGTTGTTGTTTTACCTCCTTTAAGGGATGAGAGTAAAAAGCTAAAAAACATTTGTAAATTATAAGGTGCTGTATGAATGTTACTACCATATATGCTAGAGATTGATAACAGTTTAGAAGATGATTATTCAAACTTTTGTTTAAAAGATTTTATTTATTTGGGGCACCTGTGTGGCTCAGTGGGTTAAAGCCTCTGCCTTCGGGTCATGGTCCCAGGGTCCTGGGATCGAGCCCTGCATGGGGCTCTCTGCTCAGCAGGGAGCCTGCTTCCTCCTCTCTCTATGCCTGCCTCTCTGCCTACTTGTGATCTCTGTCTGTGATTTCTGACTCCCTGAGGAGCAAGGAGCCCCAGTGCAGGACTTAATCCCAAGACCCTGGGATCATGACCGGAGCCGAAGGCAGCCGCTTAACTGACTGAGCCACCCAGACGTCCGTAATCAAACTTATTTTCTTTTTTTAAAATTTTTTCTTTTTTAAAATTTCGTTTGTTTGAGAGGGAGAGAGGTCAGAGCAGGGAGAGGGGTAAAGGGCGTGCAGACTCCCTGCTGAGCAGGCCCCAGCCTGAGGCCAAGATCGTTACCTCAGCCAGGAGGCACACGCTTAACCAACTGAGCCACCCTATTTATTAAAACTCTGAAGTTACTCCTTTCCTATGTGTATAATAAAAGTTGATCTCAGCTATAAAAATAAGATAAAATATCTACCTTGTGACATAGTTATGAGGATTAAATAATATAGGTAGAGTGTGTTGAATGATTCAAGGACTTCATAAACCAAGGGACAGACAGGAGAGTTTAACTTTCTAAATTGGCTAGATAAGGGGCACCTGGGTGGCTCAGTGGGTTAAGCCTCTGCTTTTGACTCGGTCATGATCTTAGGATGATCTAAGGGTCCTAAAATCGAGCTCCACATCGGGCTTTCTGCTCAGCAGGGAGCCTGCTTCCCTTCCTCTCTCTCTGCCTGCCTCTCTGCCTACTTGTGATCTCTGTCTGTCAAATAAATAAACAAAATCTTTAGAACAAATAAAAATAAAAAATAAATTGGCTAGATCAAGTGGGAAAGGATTATCAGGTGTGGACTTCATTTTTTTTTTTAATTTTATTTATTTATTTGAGAGAGAGAAAGAGCTTGCACAGAGGAGGGGGCAAGAGAGAGAAGCAGACTTCTCACTGAGCAAGGAGCCCAGTGGAGGGCTCAATCCCAGGACTCTGGGATCATGACAGGGAGCCCAAAATAGACAATTTAACCAACTGAGCCACCCAGGCACCCCTAGGATGTGGACTTCAGGTGAAACCCTGGCAACACAAAGTAACCACATTCACATTTGTAAAATTCTGTTTCCTCAAGAACTTCTTGGTACTCAAGAACCTAAAAATGGGGGGGGGGGTGCTCTCCTGGGTGGCTCGGTCATTAAGCATCTGCCTTTGGCTGGTCCAGTTCTGTGTCCCAGGGTCCTGGGATTGAGCCTCACATCGGGGTAGGCCTGCTTCTCCCTGTCCCATTTCTCCTGTTTGTGTTCCCTCTCTCGCTGTATCTCTCTCTGTCAAATAAATAAATAAAATCTTTTTAAAAAAAGATCTAGGAGGGTGCCTGGGTGGCTCAGTGGATTAAGCCAGTGCCTTCGGCTCAGGTCATGATCTCAGGGTCCTGGGATCGAGTACCACATCGGGCTCTCTGCTCGGCACGGAGCCTGCTTCCCTCTCTTTCTGCCTGCCTCTCTGCCTACTTGTGATCTCTGTCTGTCAAATAAATAAATAAAATCTTAAAAAAAAAAAAAAAGATCTAGGAGCTCCTGGGTGCCTCAATGGGTTAAAGCCTCTGCCTTCAGCTCAGGTCACGATCCCAGTGTGTTGGAATCGATCCCTGCATGGGGCTCTCTTGCTCGGCAGGGAGCCTGCTTCCTCCTCTCTCTTTCTCTTTCTGCCTGCCTCTCTGCCTACTTGTGATCTCTGTCAAATAAATAAATAAAATCTTGAAATAAAATAGATAGCAACTAAGCAGGAGGCCTTAATTTGGCCAGATTCATTCATGTGTTTGTTTATTCAATAGCTATTTATTAAATACATTCTCTGTGTCAGGTATAATGCTAAGTGCTAAGGCTATAAAGATAGCCTTAGATAGCTAAGGCTATCTTTATAGCTATCTAATGCTATCTCCCTCAGAGAACTCCCAATCTAGCGGGGAGAACCAAGAAGTAGGCTGTTACTT
The DNA here is from genome assembly GCF_011764305.1 of Mustela putorius furo. NCBI lineage: Eukaryota > Metazoa > Chordata > Mammalia > Carnivora > Mustelidae > Mustela > Mustela putorius. The sequence goes on along the minus strand of NW_025422005.1, from coordinate 34,814,125 downwards.
ACTGGATGATAACTTATCTGATAGAGGTGGGCACCAAGCACTATGGGGGTGTAAACTTGGATTGTCAGGGAAGGTTTCCTGGAGGAGCTATATCTGGGACAAATCCTGATGAATATGTAAGAGTAGGGAGTTAAGTGTTCACAGAATTTTACCTCATCTTCTGTGAAAATGGAGTGATACATGCCAAATCCTGGAGGAAAGCATGACTGAAGTATATGGCCTGCAGGAAGTAGGGCAGTTAGAGTAAAAGCAGGAAAATGTTAGTTGTAAGAATTGTGAGGATTAAGTAGCCTACTCTTGATTTGGGCTCAGGTTATAATCTTAGGGTCCTCGGATCAAGTCCTGTGTTACGCTCTGTACTCAGAATCTGCTTCAGGATTCTCCTGTTCCACCCTTCCCCCCAGCTTGGGCTCTCACACCCGCTTTTTCTCTAAAATAAATCTTTTAAAAAAAAAAAGGAATTGTGAGTAGAAGTTTGTGATGGAAGAAGATGACTTCTCAGTGATTTGATGGTTCACCTAAAGGCCTGATAAAGTATGAGGTAGGGTTTCTATAAAAAGAAAACCTTTTCTGTGGTAGAATCAGTACTGGTATCCACCATCTTGGTCTCCCCAGAGGAGGAGATCAGTGGGGGATCATGGCTTTGACTCTTATAAACCTTTTAATGCCTACTACCTAAAAATAGGATAGAACCCATGTTACTTGATTGTGAGCCCCTTCTCTCTGATTGTTTTTGCAGGCACCCTAGAATACATTTCCACACAGGCCTTGTGGACGCCCATCTCTACTGCTTGAAAAAATACGTTGTGGACTTCCTAATGGAAAATAAGTAAGAAAGAGGGGGTGGATTCAAACTCACAGTTTTAACTACTTTGGTTCTTATTTAATAGTTCTAAACCTTAATCATGTTCTTATTTAATAGTTCTAAACCTTGATCATGTTAGATAGCTGGTTTATATTAAATAATAGCCGGTCCTCACCTTCGTTTAAAAATGAAATCGTGTTACCAACATACTGTTGCTTTGTCTGTATCACAGAGTCCCCTGCTTGTATTTTTGGGGCTTGAGTAATAACCCAACAAAATATTTTTGTAAAACTAATAGTAACTATGATGCCTCTTTCATAGGCTCTTCCAGGCTCTTCTTCCTTCCACAGGGTTGAGCTCCCTAATAACTCTAGTGCTGTTTTGTCTCCAAGCAGGCATCCTCCCCTTAGCAATTATCTTATATGTGGGCCCTCTTAGCAAAGGTTCAGAGACTTACCCAAGAGGAGGGGAAAAAAGTTTCCTTCCAATTTTGGCAAAGGCCACCTCACCAAATGGACTTTAATGAATGCAGAGAAACAAAATTTGGTACTTTCTCTGATTTTGCTTTGAGAACAGAATTGTGGGCCTTAAATACTTTACAGAGATTGTGTCTGACAGATCACAGGACTTGGGTTTCCAGAGGAAAAAAACCTCCTCTGAGGCTGATCTCAAGGATTTTTTTATAGTAAACACAACAAGAGTCCTCAGAAGAACAGGTAAGAAAAGATTCAGTAACTATATGGTTAAGAAGAGGAGCAGCCAGTCTCCCTCGATGATGGATAAGTTTCTACCTTGAATAGCACTGGTAGACTGAAAAGCAAGTGGGCTGGTGTCACAGCAGCAAGTTCCTCAGATCAGCTGAGGAAGATAGTCTGAGAACCGGAGTTTAAATGCTAGCATGGCCTCAGCTGATAGACTTAGATATATACAGGAATATTACGATAGGGGAAGGGGAAGTGTTCCTCTGTGCCCCAGTCTATTTCTTACAGCATCCTAACCCTTAGCTCCTGACTACACCTGCTAACATCCCCGCCCACCAAAGACCCGTGTAGAACCAATGGCAAAAGAAGTTATTTGGACTCCTGGAAAACTTTTCTAGCGATTGTTATTTCTCTATTTCCCCACCCTAGGACACCCTTTTGCCTTGATCCCCTCTGACTTATAATTCTGTTTTATTGTTTGATCAATAAATATTTATTAAGCATCTGTGATGAGGCAGGCATTGTTCTAGATGGGCTGCGGGCTCAATGGTAAATAAGCAGACATGGGCCCTGCCCTCAGGAAATTTGCAGCCTAAGCTCCAGGGTAAATTACTGGACTTTGCTTTTTTTTTTTTTTTTAAGATTTTATTTATTTATCAAAGAGAGGGGGGAGAGAGCGAGCACAGGCAGACAGAATGGCAGGCTGAGGCAGAGGGAGAAGCAGGCCTCCCTGCTGAGCAAGGAGCCTGATGTGGGACTCGATCCCAGGACGCCGGGATCATGACCTGAGCCAAAGGCAGCTGCTCAACCAACTGAGCCACCCAGGCGTCCCGGGACTTTGCTTTTTATTTTATTTTTTATTTTTTTATTTTTTTTTAAGATTTTATTTATTTATTTGACAGAGAGAGATCACAAGTAGGCAGAGAGGCAGGCAGAGAGAGAGAGAGGAGGAAGCAGGCTCCCCGCTTAGCAGAGAGCCCGATGTGGGACTCGATCCCAGGACCCTGAGATCATGACCTGAGCCGAAGGCAGTGGCTTAACCCACTGAGCCACCCAGGCGCCCGGGACTTTGCTTTTTAAATAGCAAGGAAACTTGCACCAAGATTAGACATTAATTCCGGGACCTGTTTTCGAGTCACCAGTCTGGGCTATCTGTATTCCAAAAATGAAGTTCACTCTTGGCCTTTAAGGGCATGTTTTTTCTCAAGTGAAAACAAAGCCCTGTGAAGTAGGCCCTGTGGTGTGTTGGGAGAGAATGCAGTGGTGGTAGAAAAAGTAGAGAAAGTCATGAAGTCCCCTGTATCCACCACACAGCTTTGACAAGTATCAGTTCATGGCCAGTCTTGTTTTGTATGTGCTACCACCCATCTCTTCACTGTCATGCCAGATTATTTTAAAGCAGGTCATTATGATGTAATTTCATATGTAATTATTTCAATTGTTATTATCTATAAATATCTGTGTATGTATCTGTAGAATATAAAGTCTTTTTATCTTTTAATCAAATACCTCAATGCCATTATCACACCTTAAAAAGAAACAACTAACAGTGCTCCTTAATACTACCTAATGGGATTTTAGCTTTTGATGCTGGGATATGTAGACAATTTTGCACCAGAGCTAGCTTCATCCTCGCTGCTGTAGCTCCTTTGTAACTCATCTGGCCACCAGGTAGCTGTTCCCACACCTGGCAAGTGTAGTGCAGTGCTCTGTGCCTTAAGGACAAGCCTTAATTTGGTGAGTCTGTGGCTCATAGCCAGAAGCTCTTTCGAATGGGACTTTCCCAGAGCCTGCTGCAACAGAGAATGGTACAGAGCCTCTGCTCAGACAACCTCCCCATCTCAGGATCTGTTAAAGAGACCCTTATCTCTTCATTACCCCCATCTACCCTACACCTGTCAGAATCATTGGGATTAAAGGCATTGTATTGAAAAGTGATAAAGTTCAATGTATTAGGAAAAAAACAGGACAAATGAGAATAGTACTCAAGATATTCTTTATTCCTTCCTAGCTGGAATAGTGGAGGTCTTGTCTCAAAGTTGTGGGACATGGGATTGAATAGTTTGGTGGGAGCAGCATGTAGAATGCTTTGAAAGCTTAACAGGGAGATACAGATCTTCAAACAGAATAGTCCTTTTTGGAATGAGCAGTGGTACTACCTGGCAGGAGAACATAGACCATGCTGGATGAGAAGGAGACTCCTTCAAGGTAACTAGGAAGCTTATAATTATCTGGTTATAAAATGATGACTCCTTTAGGGATGGAAGGGAAGAGTAAACCTGGCAGGCACTACTTCAAGAAAGGACACTTTAGCAATCCCCCACTGTCTTTAACTTGTAGACGACAACGTATTTGCCCTGTGGTTTTTTGGGGCAGGGGATCATTTTTATTTTTCAGATGTTTACATGTTAATGTCTTCTACCCAAATTCTTTTGAGATTAGATACCTACCTGGATTGCTGCTAACTCACTTAATATATGCTTGGTGAATGGTGTGAGAAGAGATGTGATGATAGTTCAGACAGCCAAAGAAATGTGATAAATACATCAGTAATACCAGTAGTGGAAGAAGAGATGAGGTTTTCTGTAGTTGACCAAGTAGAAAAGCTATAGGGAAAGCTATGGAGAAAAGAAAACCTGCACTGCCTTTGACAAGAGAAGTTTAGTAACTGAGCTGTGTGACCTTGGATGGGTGTCTGATTTTCTAAACCTCACTTTTCTCATCTGAAAATTGGGAATAATAGTACCTGACCCATATGGTTGTTGTTGAAAATACTTGTAAAGAGCTGAGAGCAGGGGCACCTCCGTGGGTCAGTTGGTTAAGCGTCCAGCTCTTGATCTCAGCTTAGGTCTTGATCTCGGGGTCATAAGTTCAAGTCCCATGTTGGGCTCTACCCTGGGTGTGGAGGCTACTTAAAAAAATAAAATTGAGGGGCACTTGGGTGACTCAGTCGTTAATCGTCTGCCTTCAGCTCAGGTCATGATCCCAGGGTCCTGGGATCGAGTCCCATATGGGGCTCCCTGCTCAGCGGGTAGCCTGCTTCTTCCTCTGCCACTCCCCCTGCTTGTGTTCCCTCTCTTGGTGTGTCTGTCTCTGTCAAATAAATAAATAAAATCTCTTTTTAAAAAATTAATTAAATTAAAAAATAAAATTGAAATTAGAAAAAGAGCTGAGAGCAGTAGTTGGTGCACACTAAGAACTCAAATTAACTTTTAATTGATCACCCACGGTGTTTCAGGCACTGCGTTGCTAGGTAGTAAAGATAAAAACATGAAGTTTCTGCTTCAGGTTCCTCACAGTTTAGGGTGAGGGGGGATAGGTTAAACAAATTATTACAATAAAATGTGGTAAGTAGTATTAGAGTATAGTAGAGTAGTATAATGGTATAAGCATAAGGGAACTGGGGTGGTTGATATCTTCCTTTGGGGTAACAGTTATAGTAGTATACATTTGACAAAATTCATCAAACTGTACATTTAAAATTAATGTATTTTATTAAATATACATTTCAAAAATAGTTTTTACATTTTTACATTTTTAAAAAGCGAGTTGGACTTACCATAAATTTTTAAAAACTCAAAGCAACAAACATCAATAAGTACCCAAGTATATTCTTTGAGTACTTATTCGATTGATATAACCCTAAACAATCTCTCCATCCTATAGGATGTGAACATGTTTTTCTTTCTCAAGCCATTAGCACCACACTGAAAATTTATTCTCATAGCCATTTTCATTGTTTTTGTTAAAAAGGAAAATGGTATCACAGAATACTGTATGCCAAATACCTAGCTTTAAAGTCAGTACCTTTGGGATGCCTGGGTGGCACAGTAGGTTAAAGCCTCTGCCTTCCCCTCGAATCATGGTCCCAGGGTCCTGGGATCCTGGGAGAGCCCCGTGTCGGGCTCTCTGCTCTACGGGGAACCTGCTTCCCTTCCTCTCTCTCTGCCTGCCTCTCTGCTTACTTGTGATCTCTGCCTGTCAAATAAATTAATAAAATCTTTAAAAAATAATAATAAAGTCAGTACCTTTTAATCTAAAATAATTTCCTGTTTACTATTTCACATTGTATCTATTTACTTTGTGGGGTTGGGGGGAGCCTGAAAACAAAGCACAGAGTTAACTTAGCAATCACCATATCCTCCCAATTAGAGCTCTGCTTCAAGAGCTGAAAGAAGAGGCAAGAAAACCCAAGCCCTTAATACTGTGTTCTGTAGACTTGAGTTCCAGGCCCTATAAAAGTAGGTTTCCTCTTCTACCTCTTTCCTAACTAATATTTCAAAGGACTGACTTGAAGTAAAAGATATTTAGAGGATTTGTTCTTGTGATTTGCTTACAGAGACAGAAAAGCCAGAATGAAAAATAGCCAAATGTTTTCCTTTGCCATGGACATAATTTTTAGTCCTTCCCTGCAAGCTTGAAGCCACAGGGAAGACTTGATCAGAGACCAAGGCAAAATGCTAAAATATCAGATTTCAGCAGAACTAATAATCATATGTTTTTTCAAATGTTGGATTTTTAATGGTAGTAATATTAATAATAGAAAAACATATTTAGAGTTTATTACAGTTCCAGATAAGGAAAGCTCTACTTTCAGTGTCCAAAAATCAGAAGAATAAAGTATTGGCAGCTGTCTGGCCTAGAGGGATGACAGTCATTTACACATTTACTAATTCACTCATTCAAATAAATATTTATTTAGCACTTCCTACATGTCTATCTGTATAAACAATAAGCAAAAAATTATAAATCCTATGGAAAGTGCTACGGTTGCAATAAACAGGGTACTAATTACTATGGCATAGTGGAAAGAGTCATGGTCTTTGGGATAGATACGAAGTATGTCTCAGCTCTGCCAATTATAAAGCTGTAGTAACCTTAAGAAAGATACTTAGGTATGCCTGGATGGCTCAGTCGGTTAAGCGACTGCCTTCGGCTCAGGTCATGATCCCAGCGTCTTGGTATTGAGACCCATATCAGTCTCCTTGCTCGGTGGGGAGCCTGCTTCCCCTCTGCCTCTGCCTGCCACTCTGCCTGCCTGTATGCTCGCTCGCTCACTCTCTCTCTCTGACAAGTAAATAAATAAAATATTTCTCAAAAAAGAAAGGAAATTAATCTTTCTAAGCTCTAATTACCTCTCTTATAAAATAAGGACAGTAATACCTACCATGAGGATTGCTGTAAGAATTTGAGATGATGTCTATTAATTTCCTAACATTACACTCAAAAATGATATGGATTTAGGGGCGCCTGGGTGGCTCAGTGGGTTAAGCCGCTGCCTTCGGCTCAGGTCATATCTCAGGGTCCTGGGATCGAGTCCCGCATCAGGCTCTCTGCTCAGCAGGGAGCCTGCTTCTTCCTTCTCTCTCTCTCTGCCTGCCTCTCAGTGTACTTGTAATTTCTCTCTGTCAAATAAATAAATAAAATCTTTTAAAAAAATGATATGGATTTGAAAATAGTATATAATTCTCTTTGCTGTGAGAGTTCAGAAGCTAGAAGTGTTATGAAAGACTTCTAAGGCGAAATGATATTTGAGAGCAGTGAACCCATCCTTATAACTACTACTCTAGTCAAGAAACAACATTACCAGATTTCCAGGAGCTCTCCTGATGCTACCTACCAGACAGTAACTATCCCCTACAACACACAGAAGTAACCACTATCCTAAACATTCAATTTAAGGAGGTAAGATCAGATTTGTACATTAGGAAAACCACAATATGGAGGGTTAGATAGAAGAAATAAGACACATGATTAGATTATACTTTAGAGAGAGTATTCTGTCTACAATATGAAGGACAGATTTTAAGAGGTAAGACTGGAGGGAGGAAGACCAATTCAAAGCAGTTGAAGCAATCCAAACAAATGATGACAGCGGCTTAGACTAAGCTGTGGCAATAGAGATAGAAAGAAATTGACAGTTTTTGAAAAGAGATTTAGGGCATAAAAGTCAGCAGTGTTTGGTGAACGGTTATGTGAAGCGTGCAGGAAGAAGGAAGAGTCAGGTGGTTACTAGATTTCTTGCTTGTGTGACTAAATGAATCTTCATATCACTAAGCAAGATAACAAATGTTGGTGAGGAGAGATTTGGGGAAATGATGATGCATTCGGTTTTAGACATTGAAATTACGGTATCTGGGTCATCCAAATGGCAGGGTCCATCCAACAGTTGGAATTGTGAGACTAAAGTAAAGGAGAAGAGGTCTTGGCTATGGGTCCACATTTGGGAATAAGCAGCAAAGTGATGATCAGTCTCAGGGAGATAAATAGCATGAGAAAAATGGTAGACAAAAAGAAAAATACTGGGCGCCTGGGTGGCTCAGTGGGTTAAGCCTCTGCCTTCAGCTCGGGTCGTGGTCTCAGAGTCCCGCATCGGGCTCTCTACTCAGCAGGGGGCCTGCTTCCCCCTCCCTCTCTGCTTGTCTCTCTGCCTACTCATGATCTCTCTCTCTCTCTCTGTCAAAAAAATAAATAAAATCTTAAAAAAAAAAAAAAGAAAAATACTAAGAAACACCCACTATTTTAGGGGAAGGAATTATCAGAAATAGGAGCAGATCAAGAGAGTGATGCCACAGAAGGTAAGGGAAGAAGAAATAAGGAATGGCTTATGACTATGGATTTGGAAAATTCAAAAAATATCAAAACAAAATATTACCCATAATTCTACTGTGTGATAACTAAGAGCATTTTAGTGTATTTCTTCCCATTATTTTATTTTTATATATACATATACATACTTGAAATCATTCTATAAAAATAATTTGTTTTTTTCTTTATTCAGTATTATTACATGAGCATTTCATTTTCTTTATTCAGTACTATTTCATGAGCATTTTCCTGTGTCATTAAAATGTTCTTTACAATCAGAGTTTTGCTTGTATGATATTCTGTTACATAGATGTATTATTCTTCTTCCATTGTTGAATATTTGGTTGTTCCCTATTTTTATAAATAACATTAAGAGGAATGACTTTTTTCCCCAAAGGTTTTTTTTAAGATTTATTTCTTTATTTATTTTAGAGAGAGAGAGAACAAGGAAGAGGGAGACTAGGGAGAGGGAGAAAGACTCCCACACCCAGCGCAGAGCCCAACATGGGGCTCAGTCTCACAACCCTGAGATCATAACCTGAGCCAAAACCAAGAGTGGGGCACTCAACCAACCGTGCCACCCAGGCGCCCCTCAAAGATCCTTTTTATAATCTGAAATTTTCATTCATGTATTCAGCAAATATTTATTGAGCATAATGTGTTTTCCTTGGATAGCTTTATAGAAATAGAATTACAGAGTCAAATAATATGAATATCTTGAACACTTTTTCTATGTATTGCTAGTTTCTTTTCAGAAAAGATTTTACTAGTTTATACTCTGTAACTCCCATAGTTTGAGAGTAACTGTCTCAAAACATCCTTATCGGTAATGAGAATTATTTTAAATCTGTTCATTTGAGGGGCACCTGGGTGACTTAGTCATTTGAGTATCTGACTCTTGGTTTCAGCTCAAGGTAGTGATCTTGTTGTGATCTCAGGGTCCTGGAATTGAGCACCAGGTTGGGCTCCTGGGCTCAGTGCAGAGTCTGCTCTTCCCTCCCCCAACATAGACTCACCCCCACAGCCTTCACTCACTCTTTCAAATAAATACATAAAGTCTTTTAAAAAAATTTTTTTTTTTTTTTAAGATTTTACTTATTTGGGGACACCTGAGTGGCTCAGTCAGTTAAGTGGCTGCCAGGGTTCTGGGATCAAGTCCTGAATCAGGCTCCCTGCTCAGCAGGGAGTTTGCTTCTCCCTGTCCCTCTGCCTGCTGCTCTGCCTACTTGTGCTCTCTCTCTCTCTGTCTGTCTATTTATTCATTTTTAAATAAATAAAATCTTTAAAAAAAAAAAGTTTATTTGTGGTTCCATTGGCTAAGCATCTGCCTTGGGTTCAGGTCATGAACCAGGAGGATGCCCGATGGAAGGGGTGGTGGGGCTGATCCCAGGACCCTGAGAACATGACTTGAGCAGTTGCTTAACTGACTGAACCACCCAGGCACCCCTAAAAAAAAAATTGTTTTTAATCTGCTAGTTTGATTGGGGGAGAGATCGCATCTTGTTTTAATTTTTACTTCTTTTTTTTTTTTAAAGATTTTATTTATTTATTTGACAGACAGAGATCAGAAGTAGGCAGAGAGGCAGGCAGAGAGAGAGAGGGGGAAGCAGGCTCCACGCTCAGCAGAGAGCCCGATGTAAGGCTCGATCCCAGGACCCTGGGATCATGACCTGAGCAGAAGGCAGAGGCTTTAACCCACTGAGCCATCCAGGCACCCAATTTTTACTTATTTAAAAGTATTTTTTAACATGTATCTATTTAGGGTATTAATCTTTTATCCTATTGATAGCAATTATTTTGTCTTTAATTTGGTGGAGTTGTTCATAACTAATAACCAAAATCTATTGTTCTCTTTTGTGATTTCTTATTTCATGGAAGCTTATAATTCATGAGATGTGGCAGGTGTATCTAGAAGGATGTGTATATCCTTCATGAGACATGGCAGGTGTATCTAGAAGGAAAGGGGAAAAGTGTGGTTGCCCAGGCCCAGGGCAGTAGATCCAGCTGCTTATCTTGGGCCCCAAGGTCAGGACGTTCACAAAGGTTCACAGTGGCCTATCCCACTTCTTGGGATAGCATTGAGCTGCCTCTACTTTGAGTAGGAAGCAGGAAGAGTAATTTTGTCCTCTGTAATGCTGCTGAGCTAACTGCATTATGTGAATGGACCTGACGCTGAGTGCCAGCAGAGAGGCAGGTGGGCCTGGCAGGACTGTTTCAAGTCCTCTCTTTAAATTACCGTCTGATCTTCAAGAGCTCTGCCCTAAGGGGCTGTGTGCCAAGGCTTGTTTATTTGCTTCTGCAGTGACAGTTCTCTTTGCCCCATAATGTGAATATCATGGCTCTGAAATCCCCCAGCTGCCCATGCTTTGTCATTTTTTCAAAGGGAATTGACTTGTTTTCCACCAGAGGGGGCCAAGGAACATTTGCTACCCAATTGGTTTTGTGCCTTAAAAGGGGAGAAAAAGAGCTAAGAGTAAGCGTTGTTTCATTCTTTGTATTCATATGGAAATTTTTAATCTCCATCAAAGGATTAGGAGAAAAATCACATTGAAATTCAGTACAAGAGCTTCCAGTTTACACAGAATTTTTCAAAGATGTCTGACTTGATCCTTTAAAAATGACAAAAACCATGAACTGTGTAGCTCCAGGGTTCATAATTTTGCTTACCCTCCTCGGCCTCTGCCTCTGTCTTGCTTTCCTGTGGCACTCCATCTGTGTGGTCCCTTGTCAGCCTAAAGAGCTTCTCTGAATGGGGGTAGGGGTGGGGGTGTGAAGTAGGTTGTGGCAGTCGGGTTTATAGGGCGGCTTGTACTTTAACCACCACCACCACCACCACCCCGTGTCTCGGGCCGTATTATCTCATCTTTAAGAGTCTTGTAACTCATCTCCCTGTCTTCATTCTCCTTATATCAGGCCTGTTTCCACCGCTAACAGAATTAATTATCTTACAAATAAATAAAACTGGTGAGTACATTTTCCTGCTTAAAAATCCCCACTAGCGTCTCAGTCCTGACTAGAGACTGCTGCAGAAGGCTTCTATGACTTGGCTTCCTTGCCTACCTGATCAGAATCATCTCCTTCTCCCCTCTTCCTTAAATCCTGGATCAGGCTTCTGTCCACTGGATTATGAATTCTTTGAAGTTGGAAAGTAGATTTCCAAGGCCTAGCACAGTAATTGGCATATTAACTGTTGCTTGTTAAATCCTAAATAAATTAATTAATGATTTAAAATTCTGACAAGGTCACAGCGTGAAAGAGAAAACTGAAAATCTTGCGCTTGTCTCTGTGCTTATATTTCAAAAGCGTACTCACTGTATTAAGGATTGAGTCCCTTCTTCCCTGTTACAGGGATTAGAAAGGAAGAAAAAAAAGTCTTGTTTTCATAGTTGGTATGATTGTCGGAATGTACAGATAAATTATTAGAACTAGCAAAGTTGTTTAGTGAGATATTGGCCACGAGATTAAAATACAGAGTAAATTAAATTTCTGCAAACCAACAAGAAGGAAATAATTGTTTAAAAGGCACTGTTTAGCGCGCCTGGATTGCTCAGTGTGTTATGCCTCTGCCTTCAGCTCGATTCATGACCTCAGGGTCCTAGAATCGAGCCCCATGCAGGGGCTCTCTGCTCAGCAGGGAGCCCGCTTCCCTCTCTCTCTCTGCCTGCCTACTTGTGATGGATCGATCTCTCTCTCTGTCAAATAAATAAAATATTTAAAACAAACAAAAAAAGTTGTTTTTTTTTTTTTTAAGATTTTATTTATTTATTTGACAGAGAGAGAGATCACGAGTAGGCAGAGAGGCAGGCAGAGAGAGAGGAGGAAGCAGGCTTCCCGCTGAGCAGAGAGCCCGATGCGGGGCTCGATCCCAGGACCCTGGGATCATGACCTGAGCCAAAGGCAGAGGCTTAACCCACTGAGCCACCCAGGCGCCCCAAAACAAACATAAAAAGATTTTAAAAGGCATTGTTTAAGGGGTGCCTGAGTGGCTCTGTCAGGTAAGTGTCTGCCTTCAGCTCAGGTCATAATCCCAGGGTCCTGGGATAGAGTCCTGCATCAGGCTCCTTGCTCAGCGGAGAGCCCACTTCTCCCTCTCCCTGCCCCCCCCCCGTTTGTGTGCTCACTAACTTTATCTCTGTGTCAAATAAATAAAAATAGAATCTTAAAAATAAATAAATAAAAGACACTATAATATAAACAAACAATGTAAGATACTTAAGATTAATCTAACAAGATATGCAAGTCCTTTATAGAGACAATTTTTTAATGTTTTTAAACAACTTTTCTCAGGGCACCTGGGTGGCTCAGTCAGTTGAGCATTGACTCTTGGTTTCAGTTCAGGTCATGATCCCAAGGTCGGGGGATCAAGGCCCAAGTGGGGAGTCTGCTTGAGTGGCTCTCCCTCTCTCTGCCCTTCCTCTCTAAAATAAATAGATAACCCCTTGAAAAAAAATAAACAACATTTTTCAAGACTGGAGCATTCTTCCTTCAAATAGGTTATTGCTGGTTAAGAGTCAAGGCAGCATGTTAAAATATACTCACACACAGAAACACATGTGCATATATACCATGTAAATTGGTTGTTGTAAGAGACTATTTTCTGTGGGTGCCTGGGTGGCTCTGTGGGTTAAGTGTCTGCTTTTTGCTCAGGTCATCATCCCAGGGTATTAGGATCAAGCCCCAAGTTGGGCTCCCTGCTCAGTTGGGGAGCCTGCTTCTCTCTCTCTCTCCCTCTGTCTCTCCCCTGGCTTGTGCTTGCTCTCTCTCTCAAATAAACAAGTGCTTACTTCAGCAGCACATATACTAAAATCAAATACATAAATAAAATATTAAAATATACATTCAAGGGGCGCATGGGTGGCTCAGACAGTTAAGCATCTGCCTTCAGCTCAGGTCATGATCCTGGAGTCCTGGGATCAAGTCCCACATCCGGCTCCCTGCTCGGCAGGGAGTCTGCTTCTCCCTCTGACCTCTCCCCATCATGCTCTCTCTCTCTCATTCTCTCTCTCAAATAAATAAAATCTTTAAATATATATATATATATATATATATATATATATATATATATATATATATTTTAAAACTGTGTGTGTAGGGCGCCTGGGTGGCTCAGTGGGTTAAAGCCTCTGCCTTTGGCTCCGGTCATGATCCCTACACTACACTCCTACCTCCAGCTTGAAGTGATAGAGAACTTAGATCCTCCACTTCTCCAGAACTACCAAATCAGGCCACTTTTGATCTCTGTTAGTCCCAAGGTGGCATGACAGGAGGGAATTTGGCTTTTCCTTGGATGTAGAGTTTTTGACCCCATAGCATCCAGACAGATTTCTCATATTTGACCACTCTTTCTTCCTAGGTCAATCACTTCCATCCGGAGTGAACTAATTCCATACCTAATAAGAAAACAGTTCTCCTCAGCTTCCTCACAACAAGGACAAGAAGACAAAGAGGAGGATCTAAAGAAAAAGGAGCTCAAGTCCTTAGGTCAGTGCTTGGATTGCTGCAGTAATAGGGGTTAGCAGCACATTTGGAAAGAGTAGCTAGCCAACAAGACAACAGCTTCTTGTCTAACCACCAGACAAAACAGGGTAGCTGACACTATTCCCTGAGCTCTGCGTAGGCTTGCTCAAGCAGATTCTGTCATTGTGCTCTTCAAGGATTAGCTAATCATGCCTCAAGTCCATTCTCCAATTCATAGCCATGGTTTGGCTGTATTTCTCACCAGACTGATTTGAGTAAACTCTATTTCCTACTTCTCAGTTACCCTGTTCTCTAGGCTCTGGGCAGCCCCATTCCTGACTAAATTCAGCCTCTTCTATCAAGGGAAGAAGGGTGAAGGAGTATACTATTACAGTTCAAGCAGAGGCCAATCAGACTATCTCCTTTCTGGGATGTAGGGGAGAGGTCTGTCTTATTTGCTGTCATACCCCTGCCTAGTCCTTGGCCAGTCTTGGGTTCATAGTAGGTGTTCCAAAAAAGTAATTATCAAGTGAATAAATGGAGGCAGTATAACATGATGGTTAAGATACCAGGTCTTGGCATCAGACAGACCTCAGTTTGAAATCTTACTCTGCCACTTACTAGCTCTGTGACCTGAGGCAGGTTACTCAGTCTCCTGGGCCCCAGTTTTCTTATCATACAATAAAAGATCTCACATGTTTGTTTTAAGAATTGAAAAACTGGAGTCCAGATAACTCTGGCTTCAAGTCCTATACTATTTCTGTCATAACACAACTACTAGATATGGTCATAGAAGCTAGCAACACAAAGCCAATATGGCTGGTCGCTGAAGCCTGGACCCTTGCTTAATTTATGTAATGATTTACAAGAGTCCTCTATTTAATTGTCCTCAGTAGTATTTCATTATTGGTCAAACTTGGCTTTTAAGACCTCTTTTTAAAGCATTTTTTTTTTATCATACAGTATTTCCAAAGTTCAGGAAAGCATGTTGCCTCTTTGAATTTAACTTCGTCTTTAAGGTTTTAACGGGATTTCCTTCAGGGTTCATGTTGTATGGGTAAGTTCCAAGGAGGGAGGTGTGAGCTATATCCTCTTTTGAAATGTGACTGAGTCTCTGTTTGCTCTGTTTATTCTGAAGACATTTTCAGTTTTATAAAAGAAGGCAATGCGCTGACCTTTGCTCCCTATGATGCCTGCTGGAATATCTGTCGAGGAGACAGGTGTGAAGACTTATCCAAATCACAGGTGCGCTGCTATGTCCATATCATGAAAGAGGGGCTCTGCTCTCGAGTAAGCACCCTGGGACTCTACATGGAAGCAAACAGGCAGGTAAGAGGAAGGGCTTAGAAGAGGAATCATGGGAGCTCCTGCCCTAAACAGACTGAGCCTTTGTCTTATTTCTTCATTAAGTACACAGTGACTTGTTCAGAATCCCTCTCATTCCCAAGGTTGAGCAAGACCTGGCATGTCAAGGGTACCATTGGGTTAGGCACTCAGGTGCAGCAAAAAGGAAAGTGGTGGGCCTAGTCCATATGGCTCCAAAGAAGGGCTCAGATCCCTAATAAGGCTAACTTTTGGCCTCTGGATTCAGCACCTTTCTCCTGTTCTGGTCATGAGGAGATCTGTATTATTTCATAAACAAGCAGATAAATACTGTGTAATCATTACTGTGATGAAGCAAACATAGGCACAGAGAGGAGGCTTTCCTAAGAAGGTAAAGGAACAAAGTATAGGCAGATGGTAGAGCCTCGAAGAAGGAATGTCTATGAGAGGGAAGTGTCTGGAAATAGCATCAGAGAGCTAACCCCTCCTTTTAACCCTGAGGTTTGTGAGATACGGAGAATAAGCAGCTTCTATTGAAGGGGAAGCAGTGCTCTAAAAGATAAGTCACGTTTAGCTAAAGGGGGTTGGAGTGAGGAGACAGTGAAGATACTGAGGATGTAGGGGAGCTCTTTACGATGTAGTGGGCACAGGAGGAAGGCCTGAGGAGGGAGGGGTGAGGAGACCGTGAAATGGAAACCGGGCAGTAAAGGGTGGAGATGAGAAGAGGGCAAGTTAGGTGACTGAGGGAACTATCCTAGAGTGGCATGCGGGACAATGGAGATGAGAGGATGAAAAGATTAGCTCTGGACATGGTTTCCGGTAGAACTCTGTGAAAACGCTCAGTGAAAATGCTCAGTGCAGGTGTAAGCTGAGAAGTGAAGGGGGAAGGTGAAGTAGAATGATAATGGTTGAAAATCGGGATTGGAATGTAGTCCCTGAAGAAGACCTGGCTCAGAAATCTTGAGGACCCACACTGTATGATAGGTGTAGCCCCAGCCCCAGACCTCAAGCTGGCTTTGCCCTGGATTGGGCAAAGATCCAAGAGAATCCAAGCCAGAGACTTTATGAAAAATCATAACCAGTCCCACGTTTACCAAGGACAGTCCTCAATAAAGTTAGCCCGAGTTTAGGGTCAGAGTTGTTAGAAACCATCCTTAATTTGACTTTCAGGTCTCATTTCTCACTTCTGTGACAAGAGTTTGTCAGGCTCGTCTGCAAGCAAGACTAGGGATGAGTGCTCTGAAGTACCAGCCGGGCACTGTGTGGCAGAGAGGCCTGGAGAGGCTATGGTTGAAATGTTATGAAGGGAGGAGATCCCGGGGATAAGGGCTGAGCGATTAGCCTTCACTCTGCCAGTGCAGCCAGTCCTGGCACGGCGCCCCTCGGCCAGTGTGGCCACCACACATAGCGCCCTGACCAGCACTCTGGCCATGCTGGAGAATGAAATAGGCACACTGCCTGTGCCTTCCTAATGGGTCCAGAGCTAAAAGTCTCCACATCTATACCTTTGCAGTTTTCTCGTACTGGAGAGAGTATAGTGTGAACACCTTCAACCTTTTATTTTGGCTAGTGAAGAACATGGATGACTTCTCAGGAACTGTCCTGATTGTAGAATTTGTCTGACATTGTTCCTACCTTCACTTTAGGCATGGCCACACTGTCTAGGAGGGGAGCAGGCTCCTGGAATGAGTATGGTCAGGACTCAGAATGCTTCTTGCCCTCAGTAGGCCTCTTGAGGAATGTGGCATTACTTTAAATATTTAAATTTATTTAAATGTATTTATAATAAATTATCTAAGTTTATTTGAATAGATAAATAAATCTAAATTTATTTAAATGTTTTTATTTTAATTTTAATTTATTAAATCAGGGAGGAGATGCTCAGCTAGGAAACTAAGGATAAGACCACTTAGAATTTACCACATATATAATCCTTGTGCTAGGGGCACCTGGGTGGCTCAGTCAGTTAAGTGGCTGCCTTTGGCTCAGGTCATGATCCCCAGGTCCTGGGATCAAGCCCCATGCTGGGCTCCCTTTTCAGCAGAAAGCCTGTTTCTCGCTCTTTCCTCTGACTGCCGCTCTGCTTACTTGTGCTCATTCTCTCTGTGTCAAATAAATAAATAAAATCTTCAAAAAATAAAAAATAATAATCCTTGTCCTAGGGGAAATAACAGCAGCCTCCTGCCCTGCCTCACCCAAACAGGAAAGCTGTGGCTGAAAACTCCCTGCTTCTCTAACTGGGCATTGAGTTCTTTTTTTTTTTTTTTTTTTAAGATTTTATTTATTTGACACAGAGATCACAAGTAGACAGAGAGGCAGGCAGAGATCGAGGGGGAAGCAGGCTCTGTGCTGAGCAGAGAGCCCGATGTGGGGCTCGATCCCAGGACCCTAAGATCATGTCCTGAGCCAAAGGCAGAAGCTTAACCCTCTGAGCCACCCAGGCGCCCCATGGGCATTGAGTTCTACCTAAGATGCTTTGGGGTATTTTCTGGTCTTAACTTTGGTGACCAAACCTCTCTCCTTAAGGTGCCCAAATTGCTGTCTGTTCTTTGTCCAGAAGAATCACTGATTCATTCATCAGCCCAGATTGTCAGCAAACACCTGGTAAGTGCTAGCTTGGGCAGGGCGGGCATGGGACAGTCTCTGGGTGCACTGAGGTATATCCTTGAGAAGATGGATTGGGGTTCTTAAGCCTGAAACTCATTAGTCCTAGGGAAATCCCGACTGGACTCTAGTTAATAAAATACTACCTTCTAGCCCAGACACTCATGAAGCTGGACAGGTGCTGACCCCAGGCACACAAATTCTATAAGGAAGATCCATGATAGTCTTGGGACTCAGACACAGGAGCTTTCCATCTCTGTCCCTCTTCTCAACCTGATTTGAGCACTGTCTTCCAGAGAGCACATCTATGCACAAATGCATGAGTGTGTAAGTTTGAGTTGATCTCAGAGGTATTATATGACCTGTGGCCCTGAGAAATATGGTCACATGCTGGTGACCATGATGGGGTAGAGCAGAAGGATGATGGTCCTCTGCTGACGTGTCTCTGGGGGAAGGTTGCATTGGACCCTAACTCAAAGGATCTGAGGGATTTGTTTGCAGTCGGTTGAGATGGATGGACAAGGTTTTATATTTGCCTTTTGCAGGTTGGAGTTGAGAGCCTCATTGGGCCAGATACGCAGGTTGGAGAGAAGTCATCCATTAAGCACTCAGTCATTGGTTCATCCTGTGTTATAGGAAATAGAGTGACTATCACCAGTTGCCTTCTCATGAACTCAGTCACCGTGGAGGAAGGGTATGTTTCCCCCCGTACCCACTTGAGGCTAGGGGCCTGGCATCTCTGGGAGGTTTGGGGAGCCAGCCCACCCTTGGAAAGGGCTCACCTTGAGGAAGGGAAGAAAAGGAAAGGTGAAGAAAAGAACAGTGCCTAGGCCCTTCGAGGCCTTGGGTTTCGGCTCCACAAAGACATGGTCTCAGAAAGCATTTCCAGCAACTTTCTCACACTTACGGTCCTGAGAGAGGCTGCCTCCTCTTGCTTTGGTATGCTGCTTGATGGGATGGCCACCACAGTGCACCACTGACAGTGCTGGAATGACACTTAACCAACGTCTAAGGGTCATCTTGCTTCTCTCGGTGTCCCAGAGCAGCCCTGAAGAAAGAAGGCAGAGGACCAAGAGGTGCAGTCATTTAAGCCACATACTATTTTTAAGGGAGAGCTTCTGTGTTACAAGTTGTGGAGAGTCTTCCCCCATTTTGAGACACTTTAGAGTATCTTAAAATCTTGGTTTATAAACAGCCTAAACTTGGAGTAAGACTTGAATGATGTTTAGTAAGATTGTTCCTCGGTATGGACCTCAGGTTTTTCCTGTATAAAATGCAAGCATAGGCAGTAAAAGAGAGGAAGGACCAAGGTAGTGGTCTTCGGACTTTTTAGAAAGTGAACTTTACTTTTTGTTAAGATAAATCTTATGCAGAAACTCAGTATTTAAAACTGATAAAAGCACAGCTGTTTGCAATACAGTGGGGAAGGGACACTTGTCCTTCTTAGAGGACGTGAAGCAGATCTATAAACAAATTTTGAAAAACACTAGACTCGATAAAGAACTGATTCTAAAGCCTTGATTCTAGCTCCGGAACCTGTCGATGTCTCTGTGCAGGAACGGACAGGAGAGAAGGTTAGAGAAGACTGCAAGTTCAGTGAAAGCCGAACTACCTCTCCTAGCTGCCAGTGAAGGGTTGAGGGAAAGGTTAAGCCTTTGCCCTTTAGGAAGAGTGACTCATGGAAGATAACAGACAGTATTGAGGGAGGAAGTACCGTAATTAAAAACCAAGAAAGTTGGAAACCACAGGGATATTGGCCACTAAGTTCTGTCCTCCCCCAAGCCCACTTCCCAACTTGATTCCCAAGCCCTGACAACCAGGCATAAAGCCATTAGTCAGGAAGTCTGGAAGAATCTTCTCTGGAGATTCTGACCAGCCCAAACAGAAAAATTTATTTACGTCAGAGATTTCTAACAGCCCACTCAAATCACCCTGCAGTGAAAATTAGGGATGACGAATTCCATTCATGTGCTTAGAGCTTCCAAGTAGCTTTTTTAGAATCCTCCCCTAAAGATGAAGAGATAAGCAAAGATTACCAGAGATCTAAAGAGAGCTTATCATGGAAGATCCACAAATCAAACAGAAAAAAGCTACTTAGAAGAAACAGACTCTGTAGGGAGAGAGAAATACTTTCAAACAACCTCTTATTTCAAAGAACAAAAAAAGAACTCTAGGAAATTAAAACTTTGATAACAAAAGGAAAACCCCAGTAAAAGAATTGGAAGATAAATGTCATATTTCCCAGAAAGTAGAGCAAAAAGATAAAGAGATGGAGCAGGGAAGAGAAAAGTTAAGGAAATGAGAGGACCGGTTCAGGATATTTAACATCCGAATAGGAGTTCTGTAAAAAAAGAAAGCTCAGATTTCAGAGGAGGAAATTATTTAAGAAATAATATAGGGGGGCACCTGGGTGGCTCAGTGGGTTAAGCCTCTGCCTTCAGCTTAGGTCATGTTCTCAGGGTCCTGGGATCAAGCCCCCCATCAGGCTCTCTGCTCAGCAGGGAGCCTGCCCCCCCACCATGCCTGACTCTCTGCCTACTTGTGATCTCTCTATCTCTGTCAAATAAATAAATAAATCTTAAAAAAAAAAAAAAAAAGAAAGAAAAAAGAATACAGGAAAATGTCTCACAAGTGAGAGATATGAATTTACAGAATGAAAAGGCCTACTAAGTGCCCAGTACAATGGGTAAAAACAAACCTCCATCATTTTGAAATTTCAGAACGCTGGAAAATAAAATGTGCTACGAACTTACAAAGAAAAAATAGTAAGTCCTATACAACCAATCAGGAACCAGAATGGCTTTGTTTTAGACTTACCAGTAGCAACAATGGAAACTGGAAAATACTAGAACAATACCTTCAAAATTCTGAAGGAAAACTAATTTCGACCTAGAATTCTATACCCCAGCAAAATGTTAAGTGTGACCATGGAAAAGGTCTCAAAAACTTTTCTAGATGTTTTCCACCAAAATGAGCAGTAGATGAAAGAGATAAGATACATGAGGTCCAACTCTTAAGAAAGGAGAAATTATCGTTGGACGATACTGAAGGCAGATCCAAGGATGGACAACTTTATAAACTGCCTGAAACATAAAGGGAGCAGTTAGCCCAGAGTGGAATCCACAGAGCACTTACCCAGGAAGATGAATGTGATAAAATACCAGATGCATATAAACATCTTGAAAGATTTAGACAACTGGCTGAAAGTTCGGTTTGAATTAGTAATAGCATAGAATACTATCTAACAAAAACAAAACAATTATGAACTGTTTAAAAAGTACACGAAAGGAAAAGGCATCATAGTTCACTATGTAACTCAACTGTGAAATAGAATTTATGTAGTCATAATAAACACTACAGACCAAAATTTTGCTGTAACAGTATTGAAAGGATGAGGGATAAGAAGGGAAAGGTGGAGCAGGGGCAGGAAAGGGAAGCTAAATCCTCATCTTCCATTGTGGGAAGTCTATTGATAATGCCTAAAACTAAAACATCAAGAACGATATTACGTAGCATGTTATTAGTGATACCTCTCTATCCCTCCCTAGAGATAGGGAGGTAAATACTGAAATACTCAGCATAACTAAGTCTAAAAGTTGTCTCTAGGGGGACGCCTGGGTGGCTCAGTCAGTTAAACATCTGTCTTTGGCTCCAGTCATGATCCCGGGGTCCTGGGATTGAGCCCAAATCAGGCTCCTTGCTCAGTGGGGAGCCTTGCTTCTTCCTCTGCTTCTTCCCCTGCTCATGCTTTCTCTCTTTCTCAAAGAAATAAAATCCATAAAAAATAAAAATAAAGCAAAAATTATTTCTGGGAAGAAGGAAATGAGTAAGGGAAAGAGAAGACTGCTGTATTTCATAATAAAACCTTCAGGGGCGCCTGGGTGGCTCAGTGTGTTAAAGCCTCTGCCTTTGGCTCAGGTCATGATCCCAGAGTGCCGGGATAGAGCCCCACATCGGGCTCTCTTCTCAGCGGGGAGCCTGCTTCCCTTCCTCTCTCTGCCTGCCTCTCTGCCTACCTATGATCTCTGTCTGTCAAATAAATAAATAAAATCTTAAAAAAAAAAAAAAAAACTTCAGAAAGATTTGTTTTGATATATACATGCATTGGGGCACCTGGGTGGCTCAGTTGGTTAAGCATCTTACCAACTCAGGTCATGATCTCAGAGTCCTAGAATTGAGCCCCACATCCAGCTCCCCACTCAGCAGGGAGTCTGCTTCTTCCTTTCTCTCTCCCTTTCTCTGTCTCTCTCAAATAATTAAAGTAAGAAAAGAGACATGCATGCACATATCAATTTAATTGCCAAAAACAGGCCAGAATTTGATGGTACACTGCTCCCCGTGGCATGCTGATAAATTGTTAACAACCAGTTCTTTGAGGGAAAAATAAGTGGTCTGATCTATAACATTTGCCAGTTTCCGTGGTGTAAATTCTCCCACTTTGACCAGTGGTGTCAGCAGACTCTGAGCTGGGGAAAGATGCTAGCAGTCAGCAATCCCGAGCAGAGCAGTCGGGCTCCAGCGCATCACTGATGATAGAGAGCTGTCTCAAGTATTTCACTCTCTTGTCAAACACAGAGACCCACGGCAGGCTGAAGACTCTACATGAGTGCAGTGGTAGAAGTCTGTGCAGTCACAGAGGGAAAAGGATCAGGAAAAAATTAAGGAAATGATCCTTGATCTGAATCTTGAAAAATGATTAGACCCACCGGGTTGGAGAAAGGAATGTTCTAGATACATCGAGAGTGTAAAGTGTGAGACAGCATATCTTATTCCAGAAACATCTCTTCATTTTGATCTTAGCTTGAATTTCATCACTTAAGAGTCTTCTCTGACTACCCTATCAGATATCCTCTGTCCCAGGATGCCTGAGTGGCTCAGTCAGTTAAATGTCTCATTCTTGGTTTCAGCTCAGGTCATGAGATCAAGCCCCATGTTGGGTGCTGTGCTCCACTGCGGAGTCTGCTTGAAATCCTCCCTCCCGGGGGTGCCTGGGTGATTCAATGGGCTAAAGCCTCTGCCTTCGGCTCAGGTCATGGTCCCAGGGTCCTGGGATCGAGCCCCACATCAGGTTCTCTGCTCAGCGGGGACCCTGCTTCCTCCTCTCTCTCTGCCTGCCTCTCTGCCTGCTTGTGATCTCTGTCTGTCAAATAAATAAATTTAAAAAAAAAAAAAGAAAAGAAATCCTTCCTCCTTCTCCCTCTTCTTCCCTGGACATATGCACACACACTCTCTCTCTAAAATAAATAAATAAATCTTTAAAAAGAAGAAGAAGCAGCAGGAGCAGTCTATCCCAGTACTCTCTGTTACATCACCCTGTTTTATTTCCTTCTTAGCATTATCACGGTCTGGCCTTATCTTGTTTACCTGGCTCTAACAAGTAAATGTTAGTTTGAAAATTCACGTTTCACTGTTACATCTTGAGAGCCTATAGGAGCTCAATAAAGATTTGTTACATGAAAGAATGGTAAATAATTCATAATCAAAATACAGAATTCAAAGAGGAATGGATAGATAGGAGACAAGGCTATACCAATGGCCAAGGACCAAATCATGGACTATCCACTACGACATTTAATAGGTAACAGTAACTTAAAAGTTTAAAGGAATAACATAATTAAATCCACATTTTATGAAGATCATCTTGGCTACACTGTGGAGGGTGGTGTGAGAAGGATAAGCATGAAGGCCAGAAGACTACTGAAAGAAATAGAAGTCCTAAATTAAGGCAGTAGCAGTGGCAATAGGGAAGAGAAATAATGAGTTGATTAAAAACTATAAAGCATGGTGATTGGCTGGATATGTGAGGTGAAAGAGAAATTAAGGGAAAACTCCAGATTTCTTGCCCAAGCAATACAGTTTCTGGTGTGCTATTCACTCAGATAGAAATCAGCAGAGGATTTGCAGGGTGGGAAGCAGGGAAATGATGAGTTCCATTTGGGATAAGTTGAGTTCCTGGCAGGCGGCCTTGACATGCAGGACTTAATGTGCAGGAATGGAGCTTGGGAAAGAAGTCTGTGTTTGAAGTACAGGTTTGGGAGAGCGGTGGGCACAGAGATGGTAACCGAAGCTGTGGGAGTAGAGATCACCCAGGGAGATTGCGTGGCCTTAAAAGAAACCAAGACCTTGGGGAACATCAACAATTTCAGGCACAAGAAAAGGAATCTAAGGAGACTGACGAGGAAGGAATCTAAGGGGTAAGGGAGAGGACAGTTGGGGTAGGTGAAGCCCAGGTTGGGGAAACGAGATAGATAGTGGTGTACTCACTGAGATGAGAAAGGGCGAGGGAGGAGCAGATTTGTGGGAATGAAAGGCCGGTGTGGGACACATGAAGTTGGAAGTACCTGTAGGACATCTAAGTATGTGGAAGTATTCAGTAGCCAGCTTATGACTGGAGGTTAGAAGAAGAGGTCAGACCCACAGACCTCTTCCTGAACCATTGTGATGTTCTCTAACTTCTTTTGCTGTCTCTATTTCTCTTATTCTTCCAAATCTGCCCTTCCGCCATTCCTCTTACGGATTAGAACTTGAACTTTGGAGTCAGACTGCCAGACCGAATCCTGGATCTGTCATTTACTGGTCACTTAGGGAATTGACTTTACGTCTTTGTGCCTGATTTTCTCACTGTAAAATGGAGTGAAAACTGAACTACCTCACAGGTTTATTAGGAGTACTAAATTAATAGACATACAGCACTTTGAACAGTGCTTGGACATAGAATGTTAGCTGTCATTAGTTTATCATCCCCATCATCGTTTATCATTAATCTCATTTCACAGAGGTGACATTTACTCTCTGAAGGATAGCTCTGATCATGTCCTTGTTTTATTCAACAACTTTTTTTTGAAGACTTCCCCCTACTTTTATTTATTTACTTATTTATTTATTTAAAGATTTTATTTATTTATTTGACAGACAGAAATCACAAGTAGGCAGAGAGGCAGGTAGAGAGAGAGGAAGGGAAGCAGGCTTCCCGACGAGCAGAGAGCCCGACGCGAGGCTCGATCCCAGGACCTGGGATCATGACCTGGGCCGAAGGCAGAGGCTTAACCCACTGAGCAACCCAGGTGCCCCCTTCCCCCTACTTTTAGAATAAAGTTTGAACTTCCAGGTTCCTCATGATCTAGTTCCAGCACTGAGTCCTGGAATGTTAGTGAGATGGGGCCTCAGAAGCCACCCCACTCAACTGCTGCATTTTTATACATGAGCAGAGTATGGAATTCCAGACTTTCTTCTCATTGCACCCTTGCTTTTCTATGTCCCATTCTGGATTCATGCACGAGACCGACAGCATCACCATTCTTTCAAAACCAGAACCACATTTGCCTTTACACATTTGATCGCCTCCTTCCAGAGTAGTTCATGAGGCTCTGTAACTTCCACTCTGTCTCATCTTACCTCAGACCTTCCAGGGAAGACAATGCCATGACTTTCCCATTTGCTCTAATTAGCTACGTCTCCTTCCCCTCCTGTGGGCGGGCTGATAAAGGAACAGCTCTCTGGCACCTCTTTAAAGGCCAGTATTGTGTCCTGAATTGAAGTGAAGAGACTTGGTGAGGAACCAAGGCTTGGTAAGAAACTTCGGGTTGCTCATGTGAGAGAAGTTCATAGAGAATGCCTAGCATAATATCCTAGAGTCAGTTGCTGTTTTGGAGGTGGTACAGTCTTGGATGGCCTCTTAAGCTAAGGAAACAAAGGTTTAGATGGTGGTGGCTGCTATTTTTTCAACTAAAAAAAGTTGAGGGAGAGCTATAGGCAGCCCGCATGGGGCTAATGACTAGGGAGGGTGGATTACCCAATCTGGGAAATTAGCTCCTGGTGATAAAATCAGACATCCTGCATCCCATATGAACCTTTTCCCATTATCTTCAGGTCATTTAGTTTTTTTTTTTTTTTTTTTTTTTTTTTTTTAAGATTTTATTTATTTATTTGACAGAGAGAAATCACAAGTAGATGGAGAGGCAGGCAGAGAGAGAGAGGGAGGGAAGCAGGCTCCCTGCCGAGCAGAGAGCCCGATGCGGGACTCGATCCCAGGACCCTGAGATCATGACCTGAGCCGAAGGCAGCGGCTTAACCCACTGAGCCACCCAGGCGCCCAAGGTCATTTAGTTTTAATTACTTATGGTAAATTTGGGAAAAGTCATTAAATTGCGGTCACATGAGACTTTATTACCCTGCTGCTGTTACATCTGACCTGAGTAGCAGAGTAGAAACATGAATTTGTCCAGAAGGGAGTTTCTCATATTCCAGGCTTGCTTGTCTCTGTCAGCAGTGGTGAGCTGCCAAGACTTTCTGGACAGTCACTTGGACATCTGCCCAAGGTCCTTAGGTCATGAGGGATGCTAACAGGACCACCTTGGGGAAGGTATAGGCCAGACTGCAGAGAAGACTCCTGCCTGACTTTCTCATTTTCAGTTTCTGGTGGAAGTTCCATGTTCTATGACAGCTGAAGCCCAAGAATTCAAAGTCTGGAGAAAACTTCATTGTCAAGGCTTCATTGTCAGTTCTGTGCTCTGCATCTTTGGCTTTCTGGTCCTGAACAACATCTCCTGCATCTCCTCCTTCACATGTGGGCAGGCAGGCCAGGGAGCCAAGTTTTCACCTAGATTTTCTGTGTTTTCTGTAGGCAGCAAGTGCCCACTGTCAAAGCCCAACAATATATTATTGCATCTCATTGTTACCCTGAGTGTCCTCTTTACCTGCACTCAGCTGACTGCCCAGCTCACTGGGTCCCTTACTTTTCTACTCCCCTTTATTCCTGACATTCAGTCTGCCTGCATTGCCTCTTTCTAGAGATCTTTACCTATAGAAATCCTCCTACTCATCCTTCAAAGTCCAGTACATATTCCAGCTACTCCATGCTGCCGTCTTTCCCCCACCTCTGTGCACACATAACACTTGATGTATGTTCATGTGCCATTTAGTGCATCTTTTTTTTTCCTCAATAGACTACAGCTTCCTTGAATACAGAAATAGTTCTCCTATATCTCTGTATCTCTTAATGCCTAGTACTGTACTTTTTATATACTAGGCATCTTAGGAAGTATTTACTGAACAAAAAAGAGAAAAAGAGAGAAAGATCACAAGTAGGAAGAGAGGCAGGCAGAGGGAGAAGGGGAAGCAGGCTCCCCGCTCAGCAGAGAGCCCCATGTGGGGCTCAATCCCAGGACCCTGAGATCACAACCTGAGCCGAAGGCAGTGGCTTAACCCACTGAGCCCCCCAGGTGCCCCACTTTTGCAAAATCTTAAGGCACACAGAACTGACAGAAAAAACCACCGAGGCACATAGGAGGGCTGGCCTCAGACTTTTCTGTGAGAACATTTAAGACAAACATTTAGGAGTGAGACAACATTTAGAAAATTTAGAGGGAAAATGATTGTGACCTAAGAGTCCCATAGCTAATCCAAGTTATGGTTGAAATATAAAATCATCAGAAATACTCCAGGGGTTCAGGAGATGTGTCACCCAAGAACCCTCTGGAAAACTGTCCTTGAAAACATAATAGAGGGGCATCTGGGTGGCTCAGTCGGTAAGCCACTGTCTTCGGCTCAGGTCATGATCCCAGGGTCCTGGGATTGGGGCCCATGCCAGGCAGGCTCCATGCTCAGCAGGAGGCCTGCTTCTCCCTCTCCCACTCCCCCTGCGTGTATTCCCTCTCTCACTGTCTCTCTCTCTGTGTCAAATAAATAAGTAAAATCTTAAAAAATAATAATAATAATAGAGCCAAGTAAGAAATGAAACAAAATACTGATTAATGGGTTGGTTGTGTATAAAAGTGAACTCCCTTAAACATAAAATTAAGTATGTGGTAATTAGCGTTGCAAAAGGACCATGATTATTGGAAGAATTTTGTCCATGTTTCTTCAGTAACACTCTTGAAAATACCAAATTATGAAATTTTGGAAAGATCCCCTGGACTTAAAGGAGCTCCTTAGGACTTTTGACTCATTTTTTGCCTCTACACTAAACCCATCTTCTTAGGTGGAGAATACTACTGCTGAATTCTTTGAGGTGGTTACTTCATTACTTTGATTCCCTCCAAGGCCTTCTTTTTCTTAGCCTCTCTTTAGGGAATAGAAGGACTTGGATTTCTTAGGAGGGAGACATTTCTCACCACTAAACCTTTATATAGTGAACCAAAGTGAACCAAAGGGAGGAAATTTTCAGCTTGTTCACTGAAGCCAATGCATTTTCATCTGGAGGACCAAGAGCAAGAGTGGCCAGACAGAAAAGTAAAATATTTCTTCAAGCATTATGTCTCATTACCTGAATCAACCTGGACGAATACCATAAATAATAATGTTGAAGGAGAAAAAAACAAGTTGCAGAGGGAAACATAGAGAATTATAGCATTTATATAAAATTTTGAAACATGGAAAACAATACTACATGTTGTCTACTAATATATACTTTTTTCTGTGCCTGACATATTTCTTTTTAAAAAAAAAATACTTTATCTATTTACTTGACAGAGTGAGAGATCACAAGTAGGCAGAGAGGCAAGCAGAGGGAGAAGGGGAAGCAGGTTCCCCACTGTGCAGAGAGCCCGATGCGGGGCTCAATCCCAGGACCCTGGGAACATGACCTGAGCCGAAGGCAGAGTCTTAACCCACTGAGCCGCCAGGCGCCTCTGTGCCTGAAATATTTCATTAAAATTAATACATGGAGGATACCTGGGTGGATCAGTTGGTTAAGCCTCTGTCTTCGGCTCAGGTCATGATCCCAGGGTCCTGGATCGAGTCCTGCAATGGGCTCCTTATTCAGTGGAGAGCCTACTTCTCCCTCTGCCTGCTGCTACCCCTGCTTTTGTGCTCATTCTCTCTCTTTCTCTCTCATTCTTTGACAAATAAATATAGAAAATCTTTAATAATAATAAATAATAATAATAATAATACATGGTTCTTCATCTAGAGGGACTCCTGGACAAGGATCCCTTGGGCTAAGCTCAGGAGACTCTTGCCTCTGAGGAGATCTGGGTGAATCAACCATAATCTTGGGGCTGAAGTAGTGAGCTGACCTAAAGTAGGCCTTTAGTCATAAACCTAGAAAAACTATGTGTATCTCCAGCTCCATACTCTTTCCTTACCCAAGGTTATGAGTAAGTTTAGAAAACCTACCAGCTCCTTCCAGAGAAGAACCTACCTGTCCTCAGGGTTACCGAACAGATTGATGGCTCTTTGCCAAATACTGCCCAGTCACCGGCTGAGTCCAAGTCCCTCACACAAAGGAGAGTCACTTACCACTATGTATGCTTGGGCACATTGCTTAACCACTGCAAGCCTCAAATTTCTCTGTAAAAATTAGAATAAATACCACCATCCCTGCAGGCTTGCCAAAAGGATTAAGTTACATAATGAACTTAAAATGCTTTGTGTAATGACTAAGAAATATTCGACATCAGAGTTATGTGAGTTCCCTTTTCTTCTGTAATAAACTGAAGAAAGTTCTAACCAAAGCCAGAGGAGCAACTAAAATTTGGAGGCCCTTTTGCTTCCCTGGCCAGGGGTTCTTCATTTTTTTTTTAAGATTTTATTTATTGGGGGCGCCTGGGTGGCTCAGTGGGTTAAGCCGCTGCCTTTGGCTCAGGTCATGATCTCAGGGTCCTGGGATCGAGTCCCGCATCGGGCTCTCTGCTCGGCAGGGAGCCTGCTTCCCTCCCTCTCTCTCTCTGCCTGCCTCTCCATCTACTTGTGATTTCTCTCTGTCAAATAAATAAATAAAATCTTTTAAAAAAAAAAAAAAAAAAAAAGATTTTATTTATTGGGGTGCCTGAATGGCTCAGTCATTAAGCATCTGCCTTTGGCTCAGGTCGTGATCCTGGGATCGAGCCCCACATCTGGCTCCCTGCTCAGCAGGAAGTCTGCTTCTCCCTCTCCCACTCCCCTGCTTATGTCCCCTCTCTTGCTATATGTCTCTCTCTGTCAAAAAAAAATGAATAAAACCTTGCAAAAAAAGATTTATTTATTTGAGAGAGAGTGGTAGGGAGGGACAGAAGGAGAGAGAAGAGAAAAGGGCTCCCCAGGATTATGCCCTTTCCTGGAAGCAGAGGCTTAACCAACTGAGCCACCCAGGTGCCCCCAGGGCTTCTTCCTTGTATCCTAGGCCTGGGAACATCATGTGGTATAGTATGCCTGGCCAAGCAGTGGATCTCCAGATCTTGCTGCAGACCTCTGTGGTCTTTCTCATAGTCTCTTCTCCACTGAAGCATTAGGATTTTCAGGGTAGTTTCCCAAAGCCTGCAGTTTTGCTTAAAATTTAACCACACCAAGGAGCACCTGGGTGGCTCAGTCAGTTAAACATCCGATTCTTGATTTTGGCTCAGGGCATGATCTCAGGGTTGTGAAGGAGCCCAGCCTTCTGCTTAGCTCTGAGCTGAGCGTGATGGTTGGTTAAGATTCTCTCTCCCTCTTCCCTTGCCCCCCAAAAATAATTTAACCCCACCAAGTAGAAATGATGACTGAAACCCATTAATCTTAGCCATCTCTCAGCAGCTTCTTAGAAAAACAACCAGGTATTAGCACAGCAGAGTCCTTAGTACTGAGCTAAGAGTTAAAACTACATGGCAAAAAACATAGTTTTGGCATTGGGTCAGTTCTTTGTTTGAGCTGTAGAGAAGTCACCTCCCCTCAGCTTTATGCACTAACCAGAAAACGCAAAGCAGGGGCACCTGGGTGGCTATTGGATTAAGCCTCTGCCTTTGGCTCAGGTCATGATCTCAGGGTCCTGGGACTGAGCCCCACATTGAGCTCTCTGCTCAGCAAGGAGCTTGCTCCCCCCCCCCCACACACACACACCGCCTCTCTCTGCCTACCTCTCTGCCTTCTTGTGACCTCTCTCTCTGTGTCAAATAAATAAAATCTTAAAAAAAAAAAAAAAAAAGAAAGAAAAAGCAAAGCCATTATTACAGATTGGCAACCTGGAAAGAGCTTACTTGATACTGTAGTGTCATCCTTCCTCTCCAGTGTGAGCACACACAAACACATCCAGTAAAATCCTTAATCTTGGAATTTCTTTCTGGAGAGACGGAAAGCTCTATATTGGCTTGACATTTTTCCAGAATACCTCGGCCTTGCTCATGGAGGTGACTTGTGACCATAGCAGTGGTTATAGGGAACAATGAAGAACCAAATGGCAGAAAAGAGATTCACACTCACTAAGCATTTTGTCAGGTGTTCATCTCAAAGCCTTCCGCAGATCCACTGACCAAGAGCTTCAGGAGAGCCCCAGTTTCTTTTCAGTCAACCTACTTTTTCCCCATCATATCTGCAGATTCTGCATTGCTAGTTTATGGGTCTCAGAGGAAATTACACAGAAACTAAATGAGACAAGGTTCCTGAACACCTCAATCAGACTGGCTAGACAGAAGGAGAACCCAGGCTATCCATTCCTATGGAATTCTGACCTCAATCAGTCTAGCCTCTTCCTTCCAGAAATGGTTCGCACTTATATCCCAAATCCCAAAATAGCCATGTAGTAGTCTCTAATTATGGCCTCTTGAGTTCCTCTTGGCTGTTTTGATCTATGCCGACTATGTTTACCCCTTTCCTAGCTCCAGAGCCTGTGTTCTCAGGCTCTTAAACTACTGAGCAGGAGGTATCCTCCTACTCCCACTCTGGAAAAAGAAAGAAGACTTTTCAGTGAGAACCTAGTAGCCAATTGTAAGCCTGCTTTGTCCCAGGAATCTATTTCTGAGGCTTTCTATATACTTCCTTACTACTCTTCTTGGGGGAATTTTCATCAAGAAGCAGGAGCCACTCTAGCTGCTAACTGAACTGCTTTGCCTAAAGCAGAAGACAAGTTGGAAAGTTCTGGAAGGTCCCTTAATTCCCACCCACTGTGTATCCCGATTTTTTGTGTGTATATTCTGAGCCAAAAAACAAACTAATTCTCCAGCCCACACCACAGAGGTGCTGTGGCTTTTGCCTTTTGCTGCTTTCCGACTGGCTTAACCTTCCAGAAGAATAGAGATAAAGACGACTCTGGAATGCTATAGCAGGCTAGAATTCCTTTTCTGCATTTACTAAAAAGTCTTGGTGTTTGGGAAGAATCTTTTTTAATAGCCTCTGCACAAATAGTTTCAGGCTTTGGAATGTCCTCCTCGCCATCCCCCATGCCTCCTGGGTTGCCTGAGGATTTTTCCTTAATTGGTGTTTTGTTTTGTTTTGTTTTGTTTAAATGGATGCTCACACCCTTCCTACTCACCTTCCTTCTCCGCTTTAGCTGCCCACTTCTGACTCTTAAAGGTAGCGAATATTTCCCTGTTAGGGCCGAACCCTTCCCTCCACAGAGCCACTCGGCTCTCAAGAGCAGCTTGGCAATTCCAAGCAAGCTTCCTCCAGTCTTTCCTTCTCTTGATTTCTTTATATGGCGTTATGATTAAATGTATGGATTCTGGAGTCAGGCAGACCTAGATTTGAATCTGCTGCTTGGCAATTATGTGGTTTGGGGCAAATGGTTTAACTTCCCTAAATCTGTTTGTTACCTCATCTGTGGTTGTTATTTTTTACTGTATCAGAGGCAAAAATGATACTCCAGAATCATCTAGGAAGCTCTTTTTTTCTAAATATATGAGGCCCCCATCTCAGACCTACCACAAGGATTGATGGAAGCCAAGACAATGAGGGTGTTTTTGTTTATTTTTTTGCACTGCCCAAGTGATTTTTCTGATTAAATGGCTGGATTTGTAAGTCACTCCTGTAACGTACCTAGAGTATTTATTTGCACGACATCTAGCATAGAGTAGGTAGGCAGTGGGTGCTAGTGAAGGTTTTCAAAAGGACCTGTCTTCTCACCTACCAGTCTTCAAGAGCCAGAAATGTGCTCTTTAAACACATTAAAATGCCAAGAGCAAGAGGTGCTATTCTTGAGAATGTAGGATCTAGGGTAGTCTTTTTTTTTTTAAGATTTTTATTTATTGGGATGCCTGCATGGCTTAGTTAGTTAAACAGCTGCCTTTGGCTCAGGTCATGATCCCAGGGTTCTGGAATCAAGTCCCACATCGGGCTCCTTGCTTGGTGGGGAGTCTGCTTCTCTCTCTCCCTCTGCCTGCCACTCTGCCTGCTTGTGATCTCTCTCTGTCAAATAAATAAACAAAACCTTTTAAAAATATTTATTTATTTATTTATTTATTTATTTATTGAGCCCCACATCGGGCTCTTTGCCCAATGGGGAGCCTGCTTCCCCCTCTCTGTCTTGTGATCTCTCTCTCTCTCTGTCAAATAAATAAATAAATAAATATTTTTAAAAGGTTTTGTTTATTTATTTGACAGAGAGAGATCACAAGCAGGCAGAGTGGCAGGCAGAGGGAGAGAGAGAAGCAGACTCCCCACCCTTGGGCTGGCTGAGCCATTCTGTCTCCCAGTGATAATTTGAGGCATGTAGCCATTAACTGGATGGAGTAGCTATTCCTAGCCTGTGGAGGAGCCAGAACCCCCAACCCATAGCAGTGAGGATGCGGATGGGAGCCACGGGCATTCTGTAACCTGGCTGTTTATTGTGTTCCAGATGCAACATCCAAGACAGCGTTATCTGCAACAATGCTGTGATAGAGAAAGGAGCGGACATCAAGAACTGCCTAATTGGAAGTGGCCAGAGGATTGAAGCCAAAGGTAAACCAAATTACAATCACAGATGCCATTTTTTTCCTAGCACGGTAGTACAGTTGGTGCTCAGTGCTGGTGACGATTAGGGGACCAGCACATGCATTCTCTGTGGGTGAGACCATGAATTGATAAAGCCGTCTTTGGAGGAGAATTGACAACATTGTCAAACCTGTTAATTTTGACTTAGCAGTTCCATTTTTAGGAATGTATCTTACAGATAAGCTCATAAATATATACAGCCTTATTATCAAAAATTTTAAAACATAACCAAAAAGATCTAATGGCCCAGATTAACAACTTTACAGTGGCTCTTGGACCTATGTGAGAAGGGCCAATAATCCAGCAAAAGTGTTGAAACCTGCTTTTGACCTCCTAGACTCCGTGAGCACCTTGTCTCACCTGCTGTTGAAGAGAGGTAGTCTCGTAGGTTCCTGGCCTGGGGGAGGTTTAGCAGTTTCTTCGGAAACCATTCACTCCGAGCTCCTGTCTTGGAGGTGCAGTGTTAGCTCACTCTGCTCTGCCACTGGAGAAGAACTGTACAGGCATGCCTCGTTTTACTGCGCTGCACAGATACTGCATTTCTTTTACAAACTGAGCGTTTGTTGCGACCCTGTGTTGAGCAAGTCTCTGCGTACCATTTTTCCAACAATATTTGCTCACTTCATGTATCTGTGTCACATTTTGGTAATTTTTGCAAAATATTTCAGACTTTTTCATTGTTATCATATTTGTTCTGGTGATCTGTGGTCAGTGATTTTTGATGTTACTATTGTAATGGGCAGGGGCTCCACAGACTGCATCTTCATTTATCTTTTTATAAAGTTTTGTGGGGTTTTTTAAGATTTTATTTATTTATTTGACAGACAGAGATCACAAGTAGACAGAGAGGCAGGCAGAGAGAGAGGAGGAAGCAGGCTCCCAGCTGAGCAGAAAGCCCAATTTGGGGCTTGATCCCAGGACCCTGGGATCATGACCTGAGCCGAAGGCAGAAACTTTAACCCACTGAGCCACCCAGGTGCCCCTTAATTTATCTTAATTGATAAACTTTGTGTGTGTTCTAGCTGCTCGACCAACCAGTCATTCCCATCTCTTTCCTATCCTCTGGTCTCCCTATTCCTTGAGAGGCAATATTGAAATTAGGCCAGTTGGGGCACCTGGGTGGCTCAGTCAGTTAAGCCTCTACCTTTGGCTCTGGTCATGATCCCAGATCCTGGGATCAAGACCACATTGGGCTCCATTCTCAGTGGGGAGTCTGCTTATTCCTCTCCCTCTGCCCCTCCCACAGCTTGTGCACTCGCTCTCTCTCTCAAATAAATAAAATCTTTTAAAATTTATTTTAAAAATGAAATTAGACCAGTTAATAACCCTGCAATGGCCTCTAAGTGTTCAAGTGAAAGGAAGAATTGCACATCTCTCACTTTTTTTTTTTTTAACGCCTTACTTTAAATCAAAAGCTAGAAATGAGTAAACTTTTAAGTGAGGGAGACATGTTAAAAGCCGAGATAGGCTGAAAGCTGGGCCTTCTGCACCAAATAGACAAGTTGTGAATTCAAAGGAAAAGTTCTTTTTTTTTTTTTTTTTTAAAGATTTTATTTATTTATTTATTTGACAGAGAGAGAGATCACAAGTAGGCAGAGAGGCAGGCAGAGAGAGAGAGAGGAGGAAGCAGGCTCCCTGCTGAGCAGAGAGCCCGATGCGGGACTCGATCCCAGGACCCTGAGATCATGACCTGAGCCGAAGGCAGCGGCTTAACCCACTGAGCCACCCAGGCGCCCTCAAAGGAAAAGTTCTTGAAGGAAATTAAAAGTGCCACTGTAGTGAGCACACAGATGATAAGCAAAACAAACTTATTGCTGATATGGAGAAAGTTTTAGTGGTCAGAATAGAAGATCAAGCCTGCCACGATATTCCCTTAAACCAAAGCCTCACCAGAGCAGGCCCTCGCTCTCTTCAATTCTGCAAAGGTTGAGAGAGGGGAGGAAGCTGTAGAAGAAAAGTCAGAAGCTAGCAGAGGTGGGTTCCTGAGGTTTGAGGAAAGAGGCCCATATTCGTAACATAGAAGTACAAGGTCCCCCTCTCCCTCTGCCCCTTCCCTACAGACCTACCCCCTACCCCACTTGCTTGTGTTCTCTCTCTCTCTAATAAAAGAAATATATTTATTAAGGCTGTAGCTGCCATAGTTATTCCTCTGATGGAATAACTGAAAACCTTCTAGAGGGGCACCTGGGATGCTCCGTCTGTTTCAGCTGGTTTCAGCTCAGGTCATAATCTCAGGATTGGGAGACTGAGCCAGTGTAGGGCTCTGTGCTCAATGGGGAGTCTGCTTGAGATCCTCTCTCTCCCCTTCCATGTACCCCTTCCCCACATGCTTATGCTCTCCGCCTCTCTAAAATATAAAAAAAAGAAAGAAAGAAAGAAAAGAAGGAAGGAAGGAAGGAAGGAAGGGCATTTGTGATCCACAGGAAGAGGTCAAAATACTATCATGAGCAGGACTTCGGAAGAAGGTTGCGCCAGCCCTCACGGGTGACTGTGACCGGCTGAGCACTTGAGCGGAGGAAGTGACCGCAGATGGGGTGGAAAGAGCAAGAGAACGAGAGTCAGAAGAGGCGCCTGAAGGAGCGGCTGAAGTGCAGTCATCTCTTGAGAAAACCTGAACAGGTGAGGAGTTACAGCTTACGGAGGAACAAAGACAGTGGTTCCTGGAACCTGCTCCCAGTGAAGACGCCGTGAAGATCGTGGAGATGACAGTAAAGGATTTAGGACATTCTGTAAACTCAGTTGCTGAAGCGGCTTTAGGGTCGAGAGGACTAAGTTCCCATTTTGAAAGAAGTTCTGCTCTGGGTAAAATGCTATCAAACAGCATCACGTGCTACAGGGAAATAGTTTCCGAAAGGAAGAGCCAATCAGTGCAGCAGACTTCCTTGTTGTCTTATTTTAAGAAACCACCACCGCCGCCCCAGCCTTCAGCACCCACCAACCTGACCGGTGAGCAGCCATCAACAGCGATGCCAGACCCTCCACCAGCGAAAAGATTAGGACTCGCTGAAAACTCAGATGATAGCCTTTTTTAGCAATAAATTATATTTATTTATTTAGACATAATGCTGTTGCATAATTCATGGACTACTGTATAGTGTAAACATAACTTTTATATGCACTGGGAAACCAAAATATTCATTTAACTTGCTTTAGAGTAATATTCACTTTATTGCAGTGGAACCAAACATGCACCATCTCTGAGGTTTGCCTCTGTGTAGTGCATGAGAGACACACAAGTATCAGGGCTTCTCTGATGGGCTGAGAATCTGAATGGTTCCATACTTTGGCTGCTGAGTGTTTTTATTTTATTTTTTTTTTTAAGATTTTATTTATTTATTTATTTGACAGAGAGAGACACAGCAGAGAGGGATCACAAGCATGGGGAGTGGGAGAGGGAGAAGCAGGCTTCCTGGCGAGTGGGGAGCCCAATGCAGGCTCAATCCCAGGACCCTGGGATCATGACCTGAGCTGAAGGCAGACGCTTAAGACTGAGCCACCCAGGCACCCCTGGCTAGGTGTTTTTAAACAGAAAATAGACAAAAAGCTCAAGATCAATAAGAATGGCTATTCTTTTTGAGATTATTTCTACATCTAGAATATAATAGAGTAAGAGAGCTGCTGAAGGAGTTAACTGGTAGAAACCACATCATTTTCCTTCTCCCCAAGCAAACAGAGAACTTCTTCAGTTTTTTTCTTTTCCTTTTTATTTTTTTTTTTAAGATTTTATTTATTTATTTATCTACCTATCTTCCTATCAGTCAGTCAACCCAAGAGAGAACGAGCACAGGCAGGAGGAGCAGCAGGCTGCCTGCTGAGCAGGGAGCCCCACACGGGACTCAATCCCAGGACCCTGGGATCATGCCGAAGGCAGCGGCTCAACCCACTGAGCCACTCAAGCGTCCCTTTCCTTCCCTTTTTTTAAAAGCTACATACCTCCCTTCAGAGTTTAGAATGAAACAGACCTGGATTCACGTCTCAGCTGTGCAGCTCACTGGTTAGATTTTTCCTCCCTAGACCTTAGATTTTCGAAACTAGAAAAATTGAGACAATAATAATCATCTTGGAGAACTGTTGTGAAAATTAAATGTCATTAAATGTTGTGAGGTGCACACGCAGCTCCGGGAGCACACAAGGGCCCTAGGGTGTCCTGTTCACACAGTCCTGCTGTGCCACTCCACGCCCTGTACATGCCCTCTCTGTCTGGAATCCCTCTTTTGAAGACTCTGCCCAAGTGTTTTCTCCTCTGCAGAACCTTCCCTGACTCTTCCCATGACTCCCTACAGCCAACCTAAGCATTCCTTCTTCCTCTGCACCCTAGAACTTTGTTAGCACCTTTATTAAAATACAGTCACAGGTTATGGGGGTTACCTATGACTGTGCCTTCTCTACTGACTGAGATCCTTAAGGCCAGGGATTGACCTAGTATGCATCCCTAGCTCTCAGAACAGGTTTAGGGGCACCTGGGTGTCTCGGTAGTTAAGTGTCTGCCTTCAGCTCAAGTCATGATTCCGGGCTTATGGGATCGAGTCCCGCATTGGGCTCCCCATTCAGCAGGAAGCCTGCTTTTCCCACTCCCCCTGCTTGTGTTCCCTCTCTCTCTGTGTCTCTCTCTGTCAAATAAATAAATGAAATCTTAAAAAAAAAAAAAAAACTGGTTTATAGTTTATAGTGGCGGGCGGGAATGAGTGAGGGAAGGAATGAGTGAATGAATTTTGGATCCATAGAACCTACTTTCTGAAATTTCAGTGCAGAAACAGGGTTCCAAGAAAGCCATATGTGAGATGGTTGCTATTACCATGAGATCTCTCCTGACTTTTTTTTTAAACTTACACTTCCACAAGAACCACATGTAATATTGGTAAATGAATTGGGGAGGTGTGGCCTTGGCCTGAAACCATCCTTCACCTTAATTTCTCTACCTGAGACAGATGCAGCCTTCCTCTGCAATTCCTTTCTTCTCACATTTTAACCACTTTCTTCCTCTATGTGAGAAATGGTCATTTCTGAGAAGCCTTTCCCAAGTGTCACTAGTTTACCAGTAAGGTAAGCATTATAACGAAGCATCATAACAAACTCTGGCTGATTTAAGCCAATAAAAAAAATCCAAGCCCACAGTTCTACGATGGCTGCAGAATCAAGCTTAAAAACTGGGTTATAGCCAAGATGTATGCGCCAAACCATTGTGCCGAGGACCCCACTGCCATCCTCACTGACCACAGGATACCCCGGCTTGCACTGCTGCTTCCGCCACCCAGCAAGCCCAAAGTGGGTTCTCTCTGGTTCCTGCTTCTTTGTATCACTAGTTCTCAGCCCAGAGTCTGGGGTGGCTGCATCTGGAGGTGAAGCCTGGTCAGACATCCATGCCTTTGTTACAAGGAAGGCTGGCATTTTTTAAAAATTTATTATTTATTTGACAGAGATCACAAGTAGGCAGAGAGAGAGGAAGGGAAGCAGGCTGGCTGCAGAGCAGAGAGCCCGATGTGGGGCTGGATCCCAGGACCCTGGGATCATGACCTGAGCTGAAGGCAGAGGCTTTAACCCACTGAGCCACCCAGGTGCCCTAAGGCTGGCATTTTTTTTTTTTTTTAAGATTTTTATTTATTTGACAGACCACAAGCAGGCAGAGAGGCAGGCAGAGAGAGAGGAGGAAGCAGGCTCCCTGCGGAGCAGAGAGCCCGATGCGAGGCTCGATCCCAGGACCCTGGGATCATGACCTGAGCCGAAGGCAGAGGCTTTAACCACTGAGCCACCCAGGCGCCCAAGGCTGGCATTTTTAATGAGTGGCAGACACATTCCACCCAGTGCCTCAACAGAGAACTTTCAAGCAGGAGCGTTGGTCAACAGCAGCATTGCAGCCTTTGGTGTTTTCTTCGGTGATGGTGCCCGCATGCAAGGGCCGGCACACCAACTGAAACTCCCAGCACTGGCCACGTGGACAGCACTCCCCCTCCTGGAATGCCATTGGCTTCCAGTTGTTTGTAGCTTTGAAAATTCATTTCTTTTTAGAGAGCAAGAGAGTATGCGCACAAGCACACACATACACACACACACAGACACACACACACGAGAGGTGGGAGGGACAGTGGGAGAGGGACAAGCCGACTCACCATCCTGAGATTACAACCTAAGCCGAAACCAAGAGTCAGATGCTTAACCAACTGTGCCACCCAGGTGCCCCTATTGTTTATAACTTTAAAATGTTCTCGGGGGCACCTGGGTGGCTCAGTGGGTTAAAGCCCCTGCCTTCAGCTCAGGTCATGATCCCAGAGTCCTGGGCTGGAGCCCTGCATCAGGCTCTCTGCTCAGCGGGGAGCCTGCTTCCTCCACTCTCTCTGTCTGCCTCTCTGCCTACTTGTGATCTCTATCTGTCAAATAAATAAATAAATTAAATCTTTTTTTAAAAAACAATAAAATAAAATGTTCTCAAATATACTATCTTATTGGATTCTCATAAAAACCCTCTGAGGTAGATAGGGATCCATTACTGACCTATCTGGTGAAGTCGAAACTGAGACTTTAAAAAGTTGAAATTTGGGGGCACCTGGATGGCTCAGTGGGTTAAAGCCTCTGCTTTTGGCTCAGGTCATGATCTCAGAGTCCTGGGATCAAGCCCCACATCGGGCTTTCTGCTCAGCAGGGAGTCTGCTTCCTCCTCTCTCTGCCTACTTGTGATCTCCGTATGTCAAATAAATAAATAAAATCTTAAAAAAAAAAGTTGAAATTTACCCAAGGTACATAGCTAGGAAATAACAAAACTGAGTCTTCAGCCTGAATTACTGCAAGACAGCCTCCTGAAAGACCAGAGGAAGAAACCACTCCTGGCTTGGCCAGCAGAATTTGATCAGTGATAGACCTTTTCTCCATTTAGTCCATCTTCCCCAGACCAGTTGGGAAAATATATTTGGCCTCTATATCCCAGCTCTCGCTGATCTTCAGGAACCCCAGGTCTTGGTTGTCTCTCTCCTACTGAATATCCAGCTTACCCAGGCCTACCCTTGGGTTACAGAGAAACTTTTTTCTTGGGCACCCGGAGCCTGTTGGTAATTTCTTTAAAATGGGATTCAGGGGTACCTGAGTGGCTCAGTTGGTTGAGCATCTTCCTTCAGCTCAGATCATGAGCCTAGCAGGGTGCTGGGATTGAGTGCCGCACAGTGGGCAGCCTGCTTCTCCCCCTTCTACTCCCCCTGCTTTTGCTGCTCTCTCTCTCTCCATCAAATAGATAGATAAACAAACAAACAAATAAAATGGGGTTCAGTTAGAGTGCCTAGCTGGCTTAGTCTATAAAACATACAACTCTTGATCTTGGGGTTGTGAGTTCAAGACCCATGCTGGGTCTAGAGCTTACTTTAAAAAAATTAAAAAATAGGGGTGGCTCAGTGGGTTAAAGCCTCTGCTTTCAGCTCAGGTCATGATCCCAGGGTCCTGGGATCGAGCCTGGCACCGGGCTCTCTGCTCCACGGGGAGCCTGCTTCCCCTTCTCTCTCTCTGCCTGCCTCTCTGCCTACTTGTGCTCTCTGTCTGTCAAATAAATAAATAAAATCTTCTTTAAAAATTAAAAAAAATTTTAAATTTTTAAAGGCTAAAAAATTTAAATTTTTTTAAAGGTTAAAAAATTTAAAATTTTTTTAAAATTAAAAAATAAAACTCTTAATTTTAAAAAAGTTTTTTTTTTTTTTTTAAAGAGGATTCAGAACACCCAGCCTTTTCTCTAACCCCATGGAAGGCCTTGGAAAGAGTCCCCAGAGTTTCAAAAGCAGCTGCTCAGCTGGTCTGTGAAGCTGCTTTCTTATCCTGTCCCCTCCCTGTCACCTCATGGCAGTCCTTCTTTGTTCTCTTCTTTTTTTTTTTTTTTTTTTTTTAAGATTTTATTTATTTATTTGACAGACAGAGATCACAAGTAGGCAGAGAGGCAGGCAGAGAGAGAGAGGAGGAAGCAGGCTAAGCAGAGAGCCCGATGCAGGGCTCCATCCCAGGACCCCGAGATTGTGACCTGAGCTGAATGCAGAAGCTTAACCTACTGAGCCACCCAGGCACCCCCCCTTTATTCTCTACTTTTTGGGTTTGTGACCCCAAACAGTGTTTCTTCCACCTCCTTCCTACCTCTTTGTCTCTGTACATTCTCTCCTGCTCAGGAGCAAGTAGAAGCATCCTCCAGTGCTTTCTCCTTTTAGTCCCTCCTGGAGCCAGGAGCTGCTTCCTTTTGTGGTTTTTAAGAGTTTAGACTCCACAGGCATATTTGAATGCATGAACTCCTTTTGCCACTGCCCTAGAGGATCTCTCCTTTCTTGTGTGCTGGGACCCAGAACCTCACAGCTTCTGCTGCTTCTCCTCCCCATTTCCAATAAAGTCATGGTGCTCCTTCCTTTTACTTTGCGAGGACCCTTTCCATTCTGTGTGCAAAATGCATACACGACAATGGAATGCCAGATATTGGGGCTTTGAGTCATGGCATCTCCCATCAGGGAGCACAAGACTGGGCTAGCCAAACCCCTAAGATGTCATAGGCTTTAGCATTTCATGGACTTCTGGCT
The DNA here is from genome assembly GCF_011764305.1 of Mustela putorius furo. Taxonomy (NCBI): domain Eukaryota; kingdom Metazoa; phylum Chordata; class Mammalia; order Carnivora; family Mustelidae; genus Mustela; species Mustela putorius. The sequence goes on along the minus strand of NW_025422005.1, from coordinate 34,772,477 downwards.
CTAACACCATGTGTCCCTATTTTAGAAGGAGACCCTTTAATGGTCCTCCTAAAAGAGAGGTTGCCAGGGAAGTATCATCTGGACTGTAAACTGGAAAATCCCAACACTTCCTGTTCCCACTGTCACTTGTCTTTGCAGCTGAGCATTATGCAAAAGCAAATTCCCAGCCATTAGTGCAGCCCTTCAGAGCTGTACCATGGATGAGCCACGCAAGCACCAACACCTCAGATCCTCCGCAGCGAACAGCTCAGTAGATGGCCAAGTCTCCCAGTCAGTCTTCCTCACCTGGAGAGATTTCAGGAAAAAATATTCATCCTCAGAAGCAGTGCCGTTCCCTCTCCAGATTTCAGTCATTTGCATATCAGAGAGTCACTCTGTCCATATGAGTCTTATACCCCCAAAATGTGATTCTTACAAGCCAGTGTAGCCCTCTATGCCCTCTTCTAACACCAGCAGCAGTATGAGCCATTTTCTAACAGAACTCTCTAGGTCTTCTCACCCGCACCCCAGCATACTCAGTTAATAAGATTATCTCTGGCAAAAATCCTGGTGGTCAAGTTTGACCTCCCGCTCAAACCAGTGGAAGAGCCACAGCTGGCAATGTAAAAACCTGGAGACTCCGGTTGGAGACTTCATGTGAGTCTCTTCTCATGGTCAGTGAGATGACTTGGATCTCTTCCCTGTGACCCCAGTGATCAATCCTGTGCCCCTGAAAGTAGACGGGTCGGGCATGAAGGTCAAGTCCTGGCTGGCAGGAATCCTTCCCAGCTTCCCAGCAGGGCATGCTTTTCATACGCAGCTTGTCCTTCCCTTCCTCCCACTGGTTTCTCCTCAACTTACCAGCCTCTGTTTGTACTCTCAGGGAAGGGATCCTTAGGATCTGTTTCCAGCCCAGAACTTTTTGAGTGTTCATTGGAACCTGCTTCCAACCCTGGCCAAGCAAAACGAATACTGCTTGTTGCTACCCTCGAGGTTTCCTCCACCGTACAGAATCCCCAGGGAAAATAGATCCATCCCCCAAACACCAGATCTAGTCTGTCTTCCCTGAATCAAAAGAGCAAGTCTTCTCCCACCCCCAGGCCCAGAGCAGACCAGAGGGTAGGTGGGGGTGGGGGGGTGGGAATGGGTAGGGCCGGCCAAAGAAGGTTTAAGTGTTTCTTTGGAACCTGGCAGAAAGAAAGCCTTGTCTTCCCCACCCAGACTCATTTGCCCTTCTGGTCTGGAGCACTGAGGGCCACAGAGAATGTTAATAAGAACTAAGACTGTCTGCAGTACAGTCCAGTATCTCTGGAAACGAGGGAGAGACTAGTGAAGGAAGAATAAATGTTGGGCTCTAGAAAGGAGATGAGGAGGCTGACTCATGGCTGTAGAGAGACAAAGGGTAACAAGGAGCTTTGGGACAAACCCTGAGAGTCTAGCCAAAGTAGTATTTCCTTTACTCTTTCCCGGTCATTCTTATCTCAAGGGTGTATCCTAATTGACGGTCACACTCCAGGACCATCCCCAGCCCTAGGGAATGTAGCAGCCTGAGCAGTATCTGGGCCTCCTTCCCATTCCTTTCACTGAAGAAAACAGATGGTTATGAAGCAGAAAAACGAGCAGTTCCGAGGGCGGGACTCCAGGCCAGCCCCAGCCCCGTTCTATAACTTAACGTTTAATACTTATAAAAGCCCGGTGCTGGGCACTTTCTGTCCATTCATCTCATAGAATCCCCACTTGACGAGGGAACTAAAGCCTAAAGACAGGAAAGAATCTGCTCAGAGTCCAATTACAACTCTTTTTGGACACCTGGGTGGCTCTGTTGGTTAAGTGTGTGCCTCTGGCTCAGGTCACAATCTCAGGGTCCTGGTGCGGAGTCCCGCATCTCCCTCTGCCTGCCACTCCCCCTCCCCTGCTTATACTCTCACTCTGTCAAATAAATAAAATCTTTAAAAAAAAAAAAAAAATGGGTCGCCTGGGTGGCTCAGTGGGTTAAAGCCTCTGCCTTCGGCTCAGGTCATGATCTCAGGGTCCTGGGATCGAGCCCCACATCGGGCTCTGCTTGGCAGGGAGCCTACTTCCTCCTCTCTCTGCCTGCCTCTCTGCCTACTTGTGATCTCTGTCAAATAAATAAATAAAGTCTTAACAAAATAAAAAATAAAAAAAACAAAACACAACTCAAGTCCTTTTGACTCAGAAGGTCTTTCCTTTCCGGCATTGTCATCTTTTCTTCCTAGCTCTCCTATCCTTTTCTTCTCTGCGTTTGCCGCTGTGCAGCATGATGCTGTAATAGCAGACTTCATGAAAAGCCGAGACCCAGCTTTCTCTTCCTATGGGGAAAGTTAGAGAAGTGGGCCTGAGGGTGCTCTTCTCTAAGCACCCTTGCCCTAAAGCTCCAAAAGTGTCAATTATACTCCCGACGGAGGTTGGGCCTTCTCTTCTGTATATGCTTCGTTTCCTACCTCTGTCATGTACCTGTACTGTCACGTAACCCCCAAACACACACACATTCAACAAACTATTACTTCCTCCTATATTCTAGGCTAAAGGTGTAAAGATGATTAAGATTTGCCTCTTCCTATCCATTTGCCCCCAGTACAGAAACAGGCAAGTAAAGAAATAATTACAGAAAAGTTTCTCAGGTGTGATGGCAGGAGATGGTCAGGGTTAATTAAGGACATAAAAGAGAAATCGGTCAGTTCTGGCCCAAGGAAGGAATTAACGCTAAATCTTGAACTTTGGGGCTATTTATCATATAAACAAAGGGAAGACCCTCTCAAGCAAAGGGGAACCGTGTAAGCAAGTACTTGAAGGCAAAAACAATGTGTTGGAAACTGCAGATCATTTGCAAAATCTTGAATATGGGGTACAAGGGAGATATAGCAAGAAACAAAGTGGAAAAGTTGGGTAGAACAGAAGACATGTCTGAATTCTTTTTTTTTTTTAAGAACTGTGTTTTGTTTTGTTTTGTTTTTAAATTTTATTTATTTATTCGATAGGCAGAGATCACAAGTAGGCAGAGAGGCAGGCAGAGAGAGAGGTGGAAGAAGGCCCCCTGCTGAGCAGAGAGCCCAATGCGGGGCGTGCTCTCGCTCTCTTGAGGTCATGACCTGAGCCTAAGGCAGAGGCTTTAACCCACTGAGCCACCCAGGCACCCAAGACATGTCTGAATTCTTAAGATCTCTAAAGCTGCAGTCAGAAACCCCCTTAGAAGTTCCAGCCTATGGAAAATAAGAACAAACCCAAACATGTTTCTGTCAATCTCAGTCCCATCATCAAGGATCTTCATCTTGCTGCACCAGCCCCTTCGAAGACTGAAGGAGAGCGTCAGGAAAGCCAAAATTTCTGCCTTCCCTATCAGGGTCACATTCAGCCTCCCAAATTATGACAAGAAACATTGGATCCCTAGAAGCCACGGGAAGCTTGCCCAGAAAGAACCAATTTTCAGCCAGCTGGTCAGCTTTTTCTGTCTGAGCCAATAGAGGGCAGGAAAACTCTCCTATCTCCTGCTTGTGCCTCATAACTCCAGGAAAGAAGTAGATAACATGCCCCTGGTTCCCCCTACCCCTTCCAAACTATTGGTTCACTGCCTCCATTCTCCAACTCTTGTTCCCTCCACCTTCCAACTAACTCTTACCTTCCACCCCATCACTGGTCATCTTCCAGGGTGCGCCCTTAAATGTATTGAAGGCTAATAGTCTTCCTCTTCGCTCCTTCTCTTCTAAACATCTTAGACTACTTATACTCAGCTTTACAATTCTCTGAGATTCTCTATACTCTAACCAGCCCTCATCTCCTTTCAACTTTTGCTCTCCACTTGATAATCATACCCTATCTTCATCACTACCCAGGACCTCTAAAATCTTTCCTGTGCCAGTAGCTGTGGTAGACACTAGGGTAGGAACATAAATACACCGGCCCTACCCTTGAGAGTCTTATAGGTAAGTGTAGGAGAATGAGATAATGATGTAGAGACAGAGATATGTATCAGGTAGTGTTTTCACAGAGCAGGAAATGGACAGTTTGGAAGGGAAGGTGCCACTAATAGTGAAGCTGCAGGATTAGGGCATTTAGGGCAAAAGTGTGATGAGATGAGGGCCAAGAAAGGCATTCTAGACTGAGGGAACAGCCTGTGCAAAGGTCTAGAGCTACAAAATAGTATGGCTGGTAGGTATACTTGCACAATGATGGAATGTGAAGCTGTAGCGGCAGGCAAGGATCAGGTCAGGGAGGGCCATATTTTGGATTTGGCAAAACAATGGCCACTGCTTATCCGGCACTTCAGGATTCCTTAAGTCACTGAAATCTCACAACAGCTCTATGCAGTAGGTAGTATTATTTCCATGTGAGCATCCTCCCTCTCCTTTTTATATCTCCATTTAACTGTTGGGTGTCACTGCTTCTCACCCTTTCCCCTTCATCCCCTACCATTTGGCCACACCACAGTATTTCATGCTCCCCTTCCTTGTATCTTTATACCTTTGCTCATGTTGTTCCAGCAACCTAGAATGCCTTCCCTTTGATTCACTGCCTGAAAAAACTATATTCATCCTTTAAGACCCATCCAGGGGAGCCTGGATGGCTTAGTGGGTTAAAGCCTCTGCCTTTGGCTCAGGTCATGATCCCAGGGTCCTGGGATCAAGCCCCGCATTGGGCTCTCTGCTCCTCGGAGAGCCTGCTTCCTCCTTTCTCTCTCTGCCTGCCTCTCTGCCTACTTGTGATCTCTCTCTCTGTGAAATAGATAAATAAAATCTTAAAAAAAAAAAGATCCATCCAGTTTCCCTCCTGTGTGAAGTGTCCTGGAAGCTAGGTTTAGAAAGAATGAGTCCACAGGCGCCTGGTGGCTCAGTTGGTTAAGCAGCTGCCTTCCGCTCTGGTCATGATCCCCAGGGTCCTGGGATCAAGCCCTGTGTCAGGTTCCCTGCTCAGTGGAGAGCCTGCTTCTCCCTCTTCCTGTGCCTTCCGCTCTGCCCATTTATGCTCTCTCTATCTCTCTGTCAAATAAATAAATAAAAATCTTTTTGAAAGAAAGAGTGAGTCTTTCCCTCCTGTGTTGGAAAATGCTGCCTCTCCTGTAATCCCTTTGGCAAGGTGTATTCCCAAGACCGTCTCAAGGGCAGAGCCACATAGGAGACAAATAAATGTTTACGAGCACAGAAGTTAGAAATATTTTGGTTTGAAAGGACACCTTTATTGCCAGTTCTCAAACAACTTTTTTCTTTTCTTTTGTAGCCAAACGAGTGAACGAGGTGATCGTGGGGAGTGACCAGCTCATGGAGATCTGAGCTCTGAGCAAGTCAGACTCCTTTCTCTTGGCCCTCAGAACTACAGATGTTGGCTGGCCCACCTGTTTGACTGTGTATTTATTTCCCAATAAAGAGGGGCTCCCATGGGGCACCTGGCTGGCTCAGTCAGTAGAGCATGAGGCTCTTGATCTTGTGAGTTTGAGCCCCACATTGGGTGTAAAATTTGTTTAAATAAACTTTAAAAGGGGGGGGGCGGGGAGGAGCACTCCCAAAGGTATGCCAGAGACTTGTGGAGTAGTCCCAGGCTCCACCGATGTGGTGGGCTCCAAGGATACACAGTGTGGGCTTGAGTCACATGGTAAAAACCGTCTAGAGCCAGTGTGTAGAACAGGATAAGACACAATGGCCTGGCTCTTGCGTACAGGCATAGGCAGCAGGGTAAAGCTCTTCAGAAGACCGCTTTCTGACTGCCTGGCCAAGCCTAGTCCAGAAAAGCATCTTCCACCCAAAAGGACCCGGAGGTACTTCAATTCCTGCCCCTGATCAGGCTTTCTAAACCCACAAGCCTAGCTGCTGGCAGCTGCTGCCTACAGCTACCAGTTTGGGCAGCCTGGCCCCCAGTCCTTAGTCCAGGACTTATACTGTGTTCCCCATACCTGCCACACGGATTCCGAGCCCCTGCCACCACCCCACCCGCTCATCTCCCTCACCCGCCATTCACTCCCTACTTCCCAGTCACTAGTCAGCTTTTCCAGGTCAGCTGCTGTCTTTTGGAGACTTAAAACATGCAGGAGGCTGCCTTGGCCTGGGCATCAAGCCTAATTCCACTGATCTCGGTGGAGGCAAGAACAATAAGAGAAAGCCATGGGGCCCCTGGGTGGCTTAGTCGGTTAGGCGTCTGCCTTCAGTTCACGTCATGATCCCGGGGTCCTGGGAGTGAGCCCTGCTGAGCAGGGAGCCTGTTTCCCCCTCTCCATCTGCCTGCTGCTCTGCCTGCCTATGCGTGTGCTCTTTCTCTCTGATAGGTAAATAAAATCTTTTTTTAAATAAATAAATAAAAATAAAAGAGAGCCGTGATCTATGAAGCCAGACAGACTCCTTCTCACCTCCCTTAATGAGGAGTCTAAGGTCTATTCAACCTGGTAAGTAAGAGCCAGGAGCCCATATCATGATTTGAAATTCTTTCTGACTCTTCTCCAGCTGCACTCCTTTATGTCCTAATTATACTGCCTCTCCTGCTTGAGATAATTAAGAAGTGAGACTTCCATACTCACAGCCCTTCTGGAATCCTGTCCATCTTCCCTCTACCACCCCCACTCCCAAACACACGTACCCTCGGCTCTTGCCTGTCCCTGCACTACTTTACAACCTGCAGGTGTCTGGTGGAAGATAAAAGTGGTTCCTGGGGTGAAATTTCACCTCCTAGAATTATCAAAGTAAAGGTTTCCCTTGATGTGTTCACTGTGGGTGGCAGTAATTATAAAGAATGATTTGAAATACTGGTTTCCACGTTGCTTTAAAAATCCAAAGTCTCTAAAGTTCATTGGAGTAATCTTGCCTGAATCTTAGCGCTGCTCTCATTGAACTTGAGAGAGACTGGGTGAGCATTCCTACCCTGGGGGATCTCCACCTCCACCAGCCTTCTTGGGAGCTCTCAAGCTCCACATTCCTACCACTGGTGGGGACAAGGTTCTCAAAGGTTTGCTCTCATCAGACAGGAGCTGAAATGGGCCAGCAGAAGTGCTTGAAAGAGACAGGACTTCGGAGAAGGAGGGAGTAAAGAGATGGGGCAGTGCCCGGGCGGGGTCGGGGGGGTCCCCCTTTGGCAATGCAGTGAAATCTGTGGAGATTCCAGACGACTCCAGGTGGAAGAAGACCTGCCCTCCCCAGTGTTGCTTGGCTTTGGCCGATTCACTGCCTCACTTCTGTCCCTGTGTTTCCACATCTGCAAAATGGGAAAGTCGCACTGGATAACTTTTAAAGCCCCTTCCTATTCTCAAATTCTGTCCCACTCTCAGTGCTTTCTGACCCTTGGGGTCTCGGTGGCCCAAGAGGCCAGAAGACTACTCCTTGTCAACAGAAAGGGGATGGAGCTGGATAGGTTTGGAAGGAAGTAGGCAAGGAACAAGAAAGGATTGATTAAGCTGTTCCAGAACCTTCCTATACCCCTTCCTGATCTTTCCCACGGAGCCCTTGGAATCACTGACAGTCAGGTAGAAGAAAGACGTCTCCTCTAACTTTACTTGCACAAGCCCGTGAGCAGCCCTGCTCCAAGAAAAAGAGGGAGCTGGAGAAAAGAGGACAAGGTAGGGGTTTCCCAGGGGAAGGCCTTGCTAAGTGTAAGTCCCAGCCCGGAACAGCCCCTGGCCCAGGACACTGCTGCGATTGTCTCCAGCAGCACCGGGATTGACTGGGTGCCCAAGATGCTTTAATTTCTTTTCTCTTTGCTCTATTTGTTTGCCAGAAGGCAGGGACCGTTTTTGTTTCCTTTTGGCAACAGCTACAGAGAGTGTGAATATACCAAAGATAGAGTGAGCAACTGAATGTCCACTGGCTAGCCGCCTGTCCGTGGGGAAAGAAGCCAGAAGAACCAGGCAGGTAAAGGAGTCCCCTGGCCCCCTTTCCCAGGGATGCTCCATGAGGGAACTGAAGGAGAGAAGGAAGGGGACTTTCGGTGGATCACGGAGGACTCTGGGGAGGTGTTGAGCAACTACGCCTGGAGTTCTGGGAGCTCGCCAGGTCACACAAAATGTGGTGTCTACTACTCCGGGAACCCCTCCCCGACTAACACCTCACCCCCACCTGCCACCAGGAGCTCCTGAGCCAGTAGGGGGACTGACTGCCAAGGCTGCCCTCCAAGCGTTTTCCCAAGGCCAGAGGCCGAACTTCTTCCCAGTCCCTCACCACATTACTCTTCTTACCCTGCCCCCATCCATGGAGGTGGCGGGGAGGGGGATCGTGGGGAATTGTCTTTAGCTGGAGCCCCAAAAGCAATCTAGGGGCCTACAGGGTCCATTTTATAAGCTGTTTCTATTTCTAGAGAACAGCAGAGAGCATACTTTCCTTATCCACAGCCATCCCTACCCCTAAGGAGTACAGAAGCCAGGCCTTTGTATGCTGCTTTCTAAGTAGTTAAATGTGTCTGAGGAAGGGGAAGTGGGTGTGGGAAGGACCACCCAGACATAAGGTCTAGAAGGCTTCGCTCTGATGGAGCTCACAGGGAAAGAAAGGAGCTGGGCAGGAGAACACATTCTACTTGAAGCCAGGATGATTTGTCCTTGACCTGAACCATCTGCCACCCCCCAGAAGGACTACATCAGGGGCTTTTCTGCTAGAGATAAATAGCGAGGCTCTGCTTTGATTCTCAGCTGCTCTTTTTACTCCACCTTCAAGGTAAAAGGCCATCTTCTGATCTCTGGTTGCTGCCTCTGACACTAGAAACCTGACAGTTGCTATTGGCCTAAAGCTGCCCGCAGGGAAGTGGGTATATAGTCCCAGGCTTGGCCATTAAACATATTGGATAGTAGGGGGTCTGGGGGGTGTTGGTGGTGCCAGGGCTCCCTGCTTCCCTCTTCTACATCTCAGGGTTACTGACTTGACTGGGCCCAGATAACAGAAGCCAGCCCAAAACATGAGTGAGAAGCCTAGGAAAATGCCAAGGAAAGAGGGTCTGCCCTCCTAGTTGCTTCCACATGGACCCTACCCTGAAGCCAGGCTGGTCACTTTCCAACACTCTGTGTGTGTGTGTGTGTGTGTGTGTGTTTCACCTCACTTTTCCTGACACCGTTCCTCAGCCACATATATTATCTCATTTAATCCTTATGTCAATGCCAAAGATCATGTGACTTGCCCACGCTCTCATAAGCAGACCTTGAACCAAGTCTTCTCCTTTTGGATTTGGTCATCCTCCCACCGCTCCCATCCAATCCCTCTAACTCCCCCGAGTATCCCAGCTCACAGTGGTTTCCCCTGTGGTCTCTGTGCTCTCCCTTAGGCTATGAACTTCTTAAAAGCAGGTACCCTGCAAATCTCAGAGCTTAGCAAAGGAGTAGACACATAACAGACCTTAAGGGCTATTTGTCTCAATCAGTAATTAGATTTACTCCTTGGTGATAATGAATTAATTAGATTGCTTTTCTCTTTTCTCTTATTCTTTGGAGAACTTCTCTGGTTTGAGTCCAAAACACATTTCCAGATCCAGTGGAAGTGACACTGAAGCAGGCTGTTCCACAGTGAAGCAGTCTACTCCCCTTCCTGTTCCCTGGGGTCTGTGGCTTCAGCTTGCCCTAGCTGAGCTCAGCTACACTCAGGAAATCACTTTGCTGGGGAAAAGAAAGGTCATCGTGGAGCTTGGAGAAGCCAGAGGGCACTAGGCCCTGGGTTGGAATGGTTAGAACTGCAGACCAGTTTCTCCCACACTGGGCCTTTGGACTTTGGCATGAAATTTTCCCAGCAGGCAAGCCCTACCCTGGAAGCATCCACAGAAATGCTGGACCTGACCACAGTTATTAGCAATGGTGGGCCTGTGGTAGAAGCAGAGTCCCAAGGCCCGGATGATTAGGAATCCTTCTGCATGGACTTTGTCTTGCAGAGTCTGGTGAGAGGGAAGGAGGTCTCGAGCTACTGAGAGCAAAGTCTGTCTGCTTGGATAGCCAGCCATACTCCGCTATGGCCCCAAGAGCAATCCAGGGGCCCTTACAGCTAGTTTAGAGGCAATTTCTATAACCAGAGAATTGCTGAGGGTACACTTTCTTTTTTTTTTCCCCTAAAGATTGTATTTATTTATTCAATAGAGAGCAGGAGAGACAGGGAAAGAAAGCATAAGCAAGGGGAGCAGCAGAGGGAGAGGGAGAAGCAGGCTCCCCACTGAGCAGGGAACCCCATGGTGGGGTACGGCGTTCAATCCCAGGACCCCGGGATCATGGCCTGAGCCAAAGGCAGACACTTAACCAACTGAGCCACCCAGGCGCCCCTGAGGGTGCACTTTCTTGAATCCTCCTATTCCTCCATCTTCCTCAGAGGCCGAGGTACACTTTCTTTATCCACAACAGGTTAACAAGGAAGAAGAAAGTGCTATGCACATATGCTGCTTTTAATGTTTTAATGTGTAGTTACTAGGCCAAAAGCATCATGCATGAATTAATTCTTCCATGGACATTTTGCTGTATGAATGGACCAAGGGATGAGACAAACCTGTTAGGTGTTCAACCCCGCAGCCTAAAGTTTCCCTTTCCACAGCACGGAGACTCTGGAAATACTGTTAATTGACACGTTCTCAAAAAGCAATTCGGGAATGTGTAGCAAGAGCCATAAAAATGTTCATACTTTTTGACCCAACACCCTCACTTCTGGGAATCTGTCCTAAGGACATTTTCCAAATAATTGATACAAAGACTATGTGGTAACATGAAATGTTAATGATGTAATGGTAAACAAGTCTGGAGGAACTGACCGAGAAATTGGCCAGAGATAGTAGTAGTTGTGTTAGAGTAATGAATTTATTGGAGATTTTTTTTCTCTTTCCCAAACCTTATATGTTAGAGTATTGATTTTACCCTCCTCTGACACTCAGGGTTAATCATTCAGAAACCTGGCAGAAAGAACACTCAGAACAATTTAATAAATTGAATAAAGGAATTATTCCCTGTTTCCAGTCCTTTCCACCCTGGTTTCTGCAACTCTCAGTGACTCATTCAACCATTACTGAGCACCAACTAACTGTCAGTGAGAGAGACAGACTTTCAAATCCATAAATAGTGTGTTACAAGGAGCACAATGAAGGAAGGAAGCGCTTATCAGGAGGGAGGTGTGAATCAAGGAAGGCTTCAAGGAAGTGTGATTGGCTCGGGTTCGTTTTGAGGGTTGTCTTCCAAGACAACAAGGCCACAACACGTCCAAAGGCAGAAACGACGGGAATAGCATGGTGCTTTTAAGAAATTACATCTAACTCCCCAGTTGCTGGAAGGAACATTGAGTGGATGTGAAGGAATTATGGGAGAGAAGGCTTTAGTTAGATTGTGCAGGGCTCCGTGCTCCAGATGGGCTTTGTGTTTTGGAGCGATCATTAGATTTGCATTTTAGAGAGATGACTCTGGCCTCGGTGGAGAGTGGACTGAAAGGGGCAAGAATGGAGGCAGCAAAGAGTGAGGTCTTTGGGTCGTGGCTGGGCCGGCCAGCAGATACCCTTTCTCAGCATTGGCGTCTCCTGGCTTACGCTTGGCCAGCGCGGTGCCTCCCCGGGATCTCCCTCCCTGCTCCTCCCCCAGGGCCCCGCGGGCGGCGGGGGAAGCGAGGCGTGGGGTGGCCCTGCCTGGGTGGTCTCCTGCCCCGCCCCCACCCGCGGCGCCGTCGCCTAGCAGCGGATCCGGCTGCGCGGCTCCGGGTAATTTGCGGACCCCTCAGCCAATGGGAGGGCGTCGTCCCGGCCCGCTCCCTTTTTCTGGAGCTAAGGACGCCTCCTCCTCACTGCGCTCTCCACCTCTAGCCGCGCGGGGCGTCGCGGGCGGGTCGCTCTGCCTGCACGCGGGACCGACTCCCGCACCCGCGCTGCGCTCGCCCCCGATCGCAGCCGCCGCGGCACCCCAGCACCCCACCTTCACGCACGCCGCGCCTAAGCTGCCCCACTGAGTCCCGACGCGGGGCTCCGCGGTACCTGGGTACCAGGCCAGCTTATGGAGAATCCCAGATAACGCGGGTTGGGGGCGCCCACGCCCCCCATCCCCGCCGGCATGGCTCGGCCGCCGCCACTCCAAGAGCTGCCCCCTGGCTATACACCCCCAGCTCGAGTCGCATCACCCCAGGTGAGTGGAGGAAGCCGGAGGGAGAAAGATTGGGAGCAGATCTAGAGATTCCCCAGGTTTGCCACTCTGCAAGGTGTAATGTCGCTATAGCGAAGGGTTATAGCGTGTGTGTGTGTGTGTGTGTGTGTGTGTGTGTGTGTTTCTGCATCTTCTCATCTGGCCGGTGAGAGTGTGTCTGGTTTTCCCCTCTGACCACCTGAGAACAGATGTGTGCATATATGTCCTACTCTCAGAAAAGAATCGGGTATATATTGGGGTGGGAAGATGGGGGAACAAGAAACAGTTCTATCTTTTCCACCTTTGGGCCTTGTGTCTGTGTAGGTTCTACCTGTCCTGCATCCCAGAAACCAAGAACCTGGGGCTTGGCAGGGGGTGCACATAAGGAGGAGAGGGGAGGAATTCTTGCACTGTTGCAGTAATGTCTGGCTGACCCTTCTCTTTTCCATCCCAGATCCTAGCTGGGAGCCTGAAGTCTCCACTCTGGCTTCGTGCTTACTTCCAGGGCCTCCTTTTCTCACTGGGCTGCGGGATCCAGAGACACTGTGGCAAAGTGCTCTTCCTGGGCCTGCTGGCCTTTGGAGCCCTGGCACTGGGTCTCCGTGTGGCCATCATTGAGACAGACCTGGAACAGCTCTGGGTGGAAGGTGAGTTGTGGACACTAGTCAGAGCTGCTTGGGTATGGTGACCCCAAGATAAGAACAGGGTGAGGAGCTAGCTACTGAGTTCTCGTGGGTTCCACCCTGGGTCTGGAGAGGGTACCTGCCTGCCAGAGCCTGGGCGGCTAGGAGCAGTAAATGGACATCTGCAGATGATGGGCCCCTGTGAATAGGTATGCAGAATAGTTATCTGTGAGTTTGTGTGTGTCTGTGTGTGTAGCAATTACTACCTACTTTTTATGGGTATTTTTTACTGCATAGCAGGGTTAGCAAAGGCAACCAAAATCTTTCAGTAGCAAGGAGAATAAAATATATGCTGGGATATAATATACAACAGAATATATAGTATGATGATTGGAATAAGAGAAGGCAGGGAGAGATCACACCTGACCAGGAGAATCAAGAAAATTAACACCTGGGCTCGGGAAACCGAGTAAATCATCTAGCAGGCCTCCACGCAGAGGTCCCATCCCTGGAGTCCCATGCACTGAGACCTCCTGCAACCACTCAGTAGAAAAAAAGTGGCGCAGGGTCTACACTTTGAGGCAACAGCGAGGTCAGACACAACCACATCCTCACTTCCTGGTGGAAGCATTAGCTAAAAATGATTTCTTATTAATAATTTTGGCATAACTCTCCTTTCCTGGGGCCTTTCCTATACTAGACTTCAGTAGAGTCAAACTCTCCTCTGTTCTTTCCTGGGAAATTTGCATTGGTGGGTCCCCCTCAAACCTCCCCCAGACCTGGCCGACACCCAAAGGCAGGCCCAGGTTAGAGTCTCACACCCTTGAGTTATTTCAAATGCTGGCAAGCCTGAGGATGCAGAGCAGATGTTTCTTGGAGCCTGCACGCCTGCCTGTTGGGCTCCCACACCCCATCCCCACCCTGCCCCAGTGCTCTGCAGCCTCACAGATACATACGCACTCTAGGCCAGCCCTGGGGTCCAGAGCAGATGTTTCTCTGTGCCTGCCTGCTGCCTACTCCCAGCCCCGGGACACACATGTGCATACATGCACATACACATACCCCACCCACACCACGGCTGCCTGGGTGGTCCCAGATGACTGTTGGATTTCCTGCCACAATAGAAGCTGTTTCCCCACCACCACCTTCCTCCTCCTTCATTTCCCAGATCTTTCCCATCTAAACACTGCTTGAACCTCCATGTTCCTCATCCTCTCTCCTACACCCTAGCACAGGACAGGCTAGATCCCACCAGATCTTTGCTGCTGTTTGTGGAGGGGTGATGTAAAAGGCTGGTGGCCAATTCCTAGGGCTGCTTCCTTTATTTCAGAACACTGCTGTGTCCCATATCAGCCAGAACTGGGGTGAGATAAAAGTGATCCTGACCTGATCTCTGTACATCTCTGTACATCCGTAGCTAAGGCTTCTCCCAGCAGTGCCCTGGGCAATGAGGGGCTGATCAAGGCGAAGACCAAAGAGTTATTCTCTATTCCTTTCCTGTTTTGCGAATATAGAAAGCAAAGAAAGGAGCAGGACACTGGCTATCAGAGTTAGGGTCCCCTCCAGCTTTGCCATGGTGAGAGACAGGCTGTGACTCACCCTTGCTGATCAATTTTAAAGCTAAAAGGCTCAGAGATAGATTGATCTCTAAAATAAAAATATATATAACATTAGATATAAAATATATACAACATTAGACCCTAGTTGGTACTTAGAGGAACAATGATAGAGTTGGCTTGAAATGGGAGCTGTCCCTGTAAACAAGAGACATGTATCTAGAAGGCAGGATGAAACATACAAGTTGGTGGACCCACTATCCACGCAAAACTGCAAGGCTGAAACCTTGGAGTCAGGCTCAGTTCTTCTTGCTTACCTAACTGGTTACTAAACCAGCAAATTCTTCTCTCTTAACTTCTTTCATAACAGACCCCTCCTTTCCACCCTTGTGGCTGTTGTTCTAGTTGAGGCCTTTCTCCAGTCTCTGGTAGTACTCAACTGATTGTATCATTTAATATGCTTTTGGCCACATGAAAGAGAAAAAAGGAAAGGGGGCAGAAGGAAAGAAAGAAGAACAGGAAATCCAGTAGTAGACAGTAGAGCCGTTCCTGGATGGTTAATTCAGCCACCTAAGGACATCAGCAAAGACCCAGGTTCTTTCTATCTTTCTCCTAACCCTTCTTCAGCATGTTGGGCTTTTGTCCTGTGGCTTATCACCTCCTTGTCCCAAGTGGCTACTGCAATGGTCCCTTTTTGGAAGTGAGGGAGAATTTACCAGAAGCCCTCCCCCTCCCCCCAGCTGACTTCCCATTTGGTCACTTGGGCAAGAACTGTGGAGCGGCAGATGCCTAAACCCTTCACTTGGCAAAGGCAGTGGAATTACTGTGATTGACTAATCAGATCTCACCCCCTGAGGCTGGGGAGGGATCTAGCTTCCCTGAGTCACTGGGCCTTTCAGAGAGGATGGCCAACAAAATCAAGTCTATTAGAAAAGTGACCAATCTTCTGCAGGACTTGCCTTCTAATCTGCCTCCACACTGCCCTCCTGTGGTGTGTCTAGTTCTGTCCAAGTCGGTCCCCTGCTTAGAGCCCTTCCACGACTTTCTGCGAGGTTCTGGGGAGTCTCCAGAATCAAGTTCAGCCTCCTTAGCACACATGTTAGGCCCTCCGAAACCTAACTCTTGATTTCTGCTCCAGAATTGTCTCTGCCTCACTCGGCAATGTTGAGCCTTTGGCAGTTCCCTAGACCTACTTGGGCCAGAACATCTTTTCGCAACTTCTTCCCTTGGCCAAACCCTGTTCACTCACAGCTGAGCTCCAGAATGTGTTGTTAGGTGATGAAAAAGTCGGGTCATCTCATTCCTCTGCTCAAAACCTACCATGGCTCCCAATTCACTCAGAGAAAGTCTGCATCACTACAGTAGCTTACAGGCCCTAATATGTGAAATTTCTGGACCAAAGATTATGGACATTTCTCAGGGTCTGATATATATTCCAATATTGCTTCCCTCCAAATATCATACCAGCCTACACTCTGATGGTAGGTTAGAGTGCACTCCTGTAAGCCAACAGTGAGGGCTATCATTATTTTTATTTTTGTTAAATTGATAGATGGTGATTTATTGCTGTTTTAAATCATATTGCCTATAATATAGGATTATATGTATTACCATTGTAGGATTATCTATAAGGTGGGTTCATTTTCCATGCTGGCTAACAACTCAGAGTCTCCCTTTTGTATAGGTACAGAAGTTTTTAACAGACTTGTTGGTATTGATGTCTCCTTCCCCTGTTCTCCTCCTCCCCCCTCGCCGTTCAATCATTTTAACTCCAGTTCTTTCTCATTTTTCTGTCCCACAGTCTCTTTCTCAGCAACCATTAAATAATAATTCCTTATCCCTACTTTGTGCTGGGCAGTTTCCTAAGTACTTTGCCTGCATTGATTCTAATTCTGCCAAGATAGGCACATTCCCCATTTGACAGATGAGGAAATTGAGGGCAGAGAGACTGGGTCATTTGCCCCAAGCACAGACCAAGTGTTAGAGCCCAGGCTAAAGCCAGATGTGTCCAGAGCCTTCAGGCTCTCCCTTACACCCACTGTCTCTCCCTGGCCACACAGCACATCCCAGTTCATCTGTCCTCACATCTGTCACCATCATTGTTGTCAGCCAAGGTTTACTTTTTTCTTTGCCTCATTTTTTCTGAGTATTCTCTATTTTCTTTGACATTATACTTTATATTTTCAGTGTTCCTTTCTTTTGCTTTTTTGTTTTGTTTTAAAGATTTTACTTAATTTTTTTTAAAGATTTTATTTATTTATTTGACAGAGATCACAAGTAGGCAGAGAGGCAGGCAGAGAGAGAGGAGGAAGCAGGCTCCCTGCTGAGCAGAAAGCCTGATGCGGGGCTCGATCCCAGGACCCTGAGATCATGACCTGAGCAGAAGGCAGCTGCTTAACCCACTGAGCCACCCAGGCGCCCCCAAGATTTTACTTAATTTTTTGACAGAGAGAGACACAGCGAGAAAGGGAACACAAGCAGGAGGACAGATAGAGAGGGGGAAGCAGGCTTCCTGCTGAGCAGGGAGCCCAATGCACAGGTCGATCCTAGGACCCCAGCATCATGACCTGAGCCGAAAGCAGACGCTTAACCAACTGAGCCAACCAGGCTCCCCTTTCTTGCTTTCTTGATAGCTCTTTCTGGTTCCTTCCTTCTCCTGTGCACCTCTCTCCTCAGCAAGGTCATTTACTATGAGGAACTTATTTCTGTCCCCTCCGGTCCCTCCTTGAGGCAGCTCTGGCCTAAGCCTTGTGAAATAAACACTGTAGTCCAGGCCTGGGGGAGGAGTGGGGAGTCAGAGAAGGAAGAAAATGGGGCATGTGCGCAGCATGGCTTTGGGAGACCGTGTCTGTGAGGGAGGGCCAGGAAAGTGGTTCGAGTGGGGGAGGTGTGAGCATATGGGTAAGTCTGTGTGCAGGGTGTGCGGCTCTCATGAGTGAGGTGATTATATGGGTTTGAAAAAGAGACTGGGGAGCACGACGATCGCAGGTGGGCTGGAGTCTCACAGAAGGTGAACGTATGGGCCCCAGAGGTGACAGGGACCCAACAGGAAGAGGCCCCGGACAGGTGGCAGCAGAACTGAGCCTGAGACCACCCAAGGCTGTAAAGCCTCAGCAGTGGTTTGGCCCTTGCCCTCCTCCAAACCCCAGTCAGGCCATATCCCCTGGCAGCACCGCTGCCCACCCACGCCCCAGGCCCCAGTTACAGAGCGTGACTCTGTGGTCAGCACAATGCAGGATTGGAGGGGTGCCGAGATCAAGGAGACTGAGGCAGGCCTGGCTCTGGGCCTCCTGCTGCCTGGACAGTGAGATCTGGGATCTGGAACTTTTCTTCCCCTTGGCCCATGTTGGTCCCCATGTCACCTCTGCCAGGTGATCCTGGGTACTTCCTACATGAGGAGAAGCAGTGTGCTGGACCCCACCCATCACACTGAAGGCGGTCTGATCGTCTCCCTCATCTGTGCCACCACAGGCCCATTATGACCAGCTGCTCCTATCCCTGCCCTCTTTAGCATAACAATCTGCAAAAAGACGTATTTCTAGAAAGCACTGCCTGAGACCAGCTGACCTGGGAACCAGCCACAGCGCTAGGCCTGTTCTTCGAAGAGACCCTCCCGGTGGCAGTCTCCCTATTGATTCCTTTTGTCCCTCCTTGTCTTCCTCACCAGAGCACAAAAGGGCTAAGTGAGGGCTCCCATACCGGGATACCTCCCTAACCCCAGCCCTGCCCCAACTCATACTGACCTCTCATTCTGAAGTAGTTTGCCCCACACTGAGCCATCCTGATTCATGGGGAAATCTTAGACCACACAAGAATTCCACAAGGCCATCCAACTGAGGTCTTTCACTTCCACACCAAGCTCCAGATTTAAGCAGAGCGCCAGGAGATTGGGGAGTCAGCATGACCATCGAGGAAAAAAACAGGGGCTCCTCTCAGAGCACTCCTCCTCCCTGTCCTGGGAAGCCTCAGCCGACTAGGGTCCCACACCCCCAGAGCTCTGATACACCGAGGCTCTCTTCCCCCCACTTTCTCTCTATGCTCTGGCAGTGGGCAGCCGGGTGAGCCAAGAGTTGCATTACACCAAGGAGAAGCTGGGAGAGGAGGCTGCCTACACCTCCCAGATGCTGATACAGACCCCACGCCAGGAAGGGGAGAATGTCCTCACACCTGAGGCTCTGGACCTCCACCTCCAGGCAGCCCTCACCGCCAGTAAAGTGCAAGTATCACTCTATGGAAAGTGAGTCTGGCTGAGTCCCTGAGCAGCTGGGAGCGAGGCCTGTGCGGCCGGGCTGGCGTGGGAATTCCCCTCTTCTGCTGATCTCTTGTGCCCCGGCCATTTCAGGTCCTGGGACTTGAACAAAATCTGCTACAAGTCAGGAATTCCCCTAATTGAAAATGGAATGATTGAGCGGGTGAGTGTCTAGAGCTGTTCTTTGAGCCTGGGTCTGGGGGAACCTTTTCTGCAAGTAGGGGAGGGCTGTGAGAGACGGGGAGGTTAAGAGTTGGGAGGTGGGGGTTACAGAGGGCATCCTGCAGAGACTGTGGAGAAAGGAGCCCAGGGATGGGACTGATGTGGCCTGGGGTGTCCGTGGCAGATGATTGAGAAGCTGTTTCCGTGCGTGATCCTCACCCCCCTCGACTGCTTCTGGGAAGGAGCCAAACTCCAAGGGGGCTCTGCCTACTTGCCGTGAGTGCCCTGCTTCAGCGAGCTCGGGGACTTCCCCTGCAGAAGAGAGGCGGGGAGGACAGAGGATGCTCGAAACCGTACCAAGGGCCCAAAGCACCTGTGAGGCTCGGACCTGAGCACAGGCTGCCCCATGGGTCTCTCCACATCCCCCATCTCCTGGCCTCTGAAGGAAAGGAAGACTTGTCTAATTTAGACAAAACAGAACAAAGAGGAAAAAAGATCCCCAGAAAGCGACCTTGCCCAGGAGAGTTAGCTAGGTAGGGGCTAAGCTGTTGCCGCAGGCCGGAAAGAAAACCTGTTAGAGGCAGGTGTCCACCGGTGATGTGTTAGAGTCAAAGGTAGCCGGCTTGGGAAGGGACTCTGTGGGGCTTTTCTGGGCCTTTTCCTTGTGTTAAGTTCTGTCCATCCTCCTGTCCATATCAGGGCAGCCACCTGGTGGGCTGGTGTAGCCTGGGAGTTCTGGGAAGCTGAGCACTGGAGACCTTTCCTATGGTCGGGCAGATGCATGAGCTGCTAGGAGGAGAATGAGAGACAGCAGGGGGTCCCCAGCAGCCTTTTGGAGGGTGGGAATTGATTCTTTACCCTCACCAACTACGGGCTCTCCCCTCAGCGGCCGCCCTGACATCCAGTGGACCAACCTAGACCCAGAGCAGCTGCTGGAGGAACTGGGCCCCTTTGCCTCCCTCGAGGGCTTCCGGGAGCTGCTAGACAAGGC
The DNA here is from genome assembly GCF_011764305.1 of Mustela putorius furo. Lineage (NCBI taxonomy): Eukaryota > Metazoa > Chordata > Mammalia > Carnivora > Mustelidae > Mustela > Mustela putorius. The sequence goes on along the minus strand of NW_025422005.1, from coordinate 34,752,874 downwards.
ACAGGTGGGCCAGGCCTATGTGGGGCGTCCCTGCCTGCACCCTGATGACCTCCACTGCCCACCTAGTGCCCCTAACCATCACAGCAAGCAGGTGGGTGCCAGCCGGGTCTGCCAGCTGGAGAAAGGCTATTTTCCTTCCCTTTCCCCTCCTCAGATGTTCCTCTCTTCTGGGAGAGAGCAAACTGTGCTCTGTGCTCTGCCTTCCGTTCCCTAGACATTGTCACCCTGCCCCTACTGCGCCAAATACCTAGGCTCTCCCTTTCCCATTCAGTTCTTCTAAGGAACCCTCACGCGGGGCGCCTGGGTGGCTCAGTGGGTTAAGCCTCTGCCTTCAGCTCAGCTCATTCATCTCAGGGTCCTGGGATCCAGCCCCGTATCAGCAGGGAGCCTGCTTGCCCTCTCTCTCTCTGCCTGCCTCTCTGCCTGCTTGTGATCTCTGTCAAATAAATAAATAAAATCTTAAATTTTAAAAAAAGGAACCCTCAGGTGATATATGAACCCCTTTGTGCTTTTCTAAGGCCAGAGACACCAGACTTTATCCAAACAGACTTGTACAGAGAAACTGAGGGCACACCAGCTAAGCACAAGTGCCATACCTAGTTTCCTGAGTGTCTCTGTAGCCCTGTGAATGTTAACCTTTTCCCAAAACCCACCAGAGTTACTCCAGCTCTTCCCAGAAGCCTATTTCCAGGCCTCTGCTTCCTCTAGTAGGCTCCTCTCTGCAGGACAATAGCTGTTCACTTTCAGGGTGGGCTAGAGGCTCTGGAGAATAGCTGTCTCCACTGCTGGCAACGGAGCCCCATGGCGGGCATGGTTCCTGGAGGTATGAGCCCAGGGGCCCTCAGTTACCCGCCACCAAGGCCTCTCCTGTTCCCCTCTAGGCTCCCAAGGTGGCTCAGGAGCTGAGTGGGGGCTGCCATGGCTTTTCCCACAAATTCATGCACTGGCAGGAGGAATTGCTGCTGGGGGGCATCGCCAAAGACCCCCAAGGACAGCTGCTGAGGTAAGGCCCCCCTGGGGCTGGCAAGGGGAATCCCAGGCGTGGGAATCCATACTCTGATTCCCAGCAGCTCCAGCAGAAACCCGCCCCCATTCAGCCCCCCACTGGGTGCTCCAGCCCACTCTGACCCCTGACTCTCCTCCACTCCTACCCCCCCACCCCCGCCAGGGCAGAGGCCCTGCAGAGCACCTTCCTGCTCATGAGTCCCCGCCAGCTGTACGAGCACTTCCGAGGCGACTACCAGACGCACGACATCGGCTGGAGCGAGGAGCAGGCCGGCACGGTGCTGCAGGCCTGGCAGCGGCGCTTCGTGCAGGTGCGTGTGGAGCGGGGCGGGGGGCGGAGCCCTGAGGCTCCGCCCTCCTCCCCTCCCCCTCACCTCCGCCCTGTCCTCCCAGCTGGCTCAGGAGGCCCTGCCTCAGAATTCATCCCAGCAGATCCACGCCTTCTCCTCCACCACCCTGGATGACATCCTGCACGCTTTCTCTGAAGTCAGTGCTGCCCGCGTGGTGGGAGGCTATCTGCTCATGGTGGGTCCCGCTCCTGGCTCCTCGCCCCAACCTCCACCCGGTGCTCCTCCCGGGGAGCTGCCATCCAAGCCTGTGTCTTTTCTCCCCACAGCTAGCCTATGCCTGTGTGACAATGCTGCGCTGGGACTGTGCCCAGTCCCAGGGTGCAGTGGGCCTTGCAGGGGTGCTGCTGGTAGCCCTGGCAGTGGCCTCGGGCCTTGGGCTCTGTGCCCTGCTCGGCATCACCTTCAATGCTGCCACTACCCAGGTATACCAGGACTCCCACGCAGGCGTCAGGGGCAGTGGTTGTCTCTGTCCAGGCTACTCAGTTCCTCCAGCTACCCACCCTTGTGCCACTCCAGGTACTGCCCTTCTTGGCGCTGGGCATCGGTGTGGATGACATATTCCTGCTGGCACATGCCTTCACAGAGGCTCCCCCTGGCACCCCTCTCCAGGTGAGGCCTCATCCACCAGTCCCGGCTGGTCTGAAGCAGCTCAGCATAGGGTAAGAGCCTCCTGGCTGGGACGCCTGGGTGGCTCAGTTGGCTAAGCATCCGACTCGATTTCGGCTCAGGTCATGATCTCAGGGCCCTGGGATGCAGCCCTGTATTGGGCTCTGCGCTCTGTGGGGTCCCTGCTTGAGACTCTCTCCTTCTCCCTCTCTCTGCCCCTCCCCCTGCTCATGTTCGTTCATACTCTCATTCTCTCAAATGAATCTTTTTTTTTAAAGATTTTATTTATTTATTTGACAGAGACAGAGAGATCACAAGTAGGCAGAGAGGCAGGCACAGAGAGAGAGGGAGAGGCAGGCTCCCCACTGAGCAGAGAGCCTGATGTGGGGCTCGATCCCAGCACCCTGGGATCATGACCTGACCCAAAGGCAGAGGCTTAACCCACTGATCCACCCAGGTGCCCCTCAAATAAATCTTAAAAAAAAAAAAAAAAAAGGCTCTTGGTTTAGGCAAACTTAGGCTGGTAATCAACCTGTGCCTCAGTTTCCACATCTGTAAACAGGGGTGACAATAGTGCTTGTGCTGTGAGGGTGTTGTGAGGACTGGTGAGAACTCTGGCTGAATTGTTAGAACAGTGTGTGTGACGCGTGTGTGGTATGAGCGGGTATGTGACGTGTGTGTGGCGCTCTGTAAGTGTGAGCTCCATGTGGTTACGGTCCCCCCTCCTCCATCCCAAGCTCCCAAGCCTCCCCTCCGCTCTGCCTGGAGGACCCATGACTCCTCCCCTGTCCTGGCAGGAGCGCACAGGCGAGTGTCTGCAGCGCACCGGGACCAGCGTCGCGCTCACATCCATCAGCCACATGGTTGCCTTCTTCATGGCCGCCCTCGTTCCCATCCCTGCACTGCGGGCCTTCTCCTTGCAGGTGAGGCCTCAGGAAAGGGCCCAGGTTCCAGGTGAGCATGAATCCAGGGGCCTGCTTCATCCAGCCTTTGTGTCCCTCCTGTCTGTCCCCCAGGTGGCCATAGTGGTCGGCTGCAACTTTGCAGCTGTGATGCTTGTTTTCCCGGCGGTCCTCAGCCTGGACCTGCACCGGCGCCACTGCCAGCGCCTTGATGTGCTCTGCTGCTTCTCTAGGTACTGTCCCCACGTCTCCCGCCCCATCAGCCCTCACCTCTGTGGTCCCATCCGTCCCGTCTCGCCAGCATTCCCACAGACCTGTCATCCCCATTCTCTGCCTCCTGCAGCCCCTGCTCAGCTCGGGTGATCCAGATCCTGCCCCAGGAACTCGGGGACAGGACGGTCCCTGTGGGCATTGCCCACCTGACGGCCACAGTTCAAGCCTTCACCCACTGTGAAGCCAGCAGCCAGCATGTGGTCACCATCCTGCCACCCCGCGCCCACTTGGTGCCCCCACCTTCTGACCCGCTGGGCTCTGAGCTCTTCAGCCCGGGAGGGTCCACGCGGGACCTCCTAGGCCAAGAGGAGGGGCCCAGGCAAAAGGCAGCCTGCAGCTCCCTGCCCTGTGCCCGCTGGAACCTTGCCCATTTCGCCCGCTATCGGTTCGCACCCTTGCTGCTCCAGTCACACAGCAAGGTGAGACCCTAGGCCTGGAGAAGGCGGGGTGAGCCAGGGCCGGGGCTTCAGTGCGTCTGAGCCCCAAGAAGGGCCAAGGGCCAAGGCCCCTGCCTGAGCCTCCGTGGGCCTCCAGCTTAGCTGCCGTTCCCCACAGGCCATGGTGCTGGCACTCTTTGGTGGTCTCCTGGGCCTGAGCCTCTACGGAGCCACGCTGGTGCAGGACGGGCTGGCCCTGACGGATGTGGTGCCTCGAGGCACCAAGGAGCATGCCTTCCTGAGCGCCCAGCTCAGGTACTTCTCCCTCTACGAGGTGGCCCTGGTGACACAGGGTGGCTTTGACTACGCCCACTCCCAACGCGCCCTCTTTGATCTGCACCAGCGCTTCAGCTCTCTCAAGGCTGTGCTGCCCCCCCCAGCCGCCCGGGCGCCCCGCACCTGGCTGCACTATTACAGGAACTGGCTGCAGGGTGAGAGGCAAGACGGCTGGCCGGGAGGGCTGCTGCAGGCTGGAGCCCCTGCGGCCACAGTCTGATGCCCCTCCCTCGTCTGCCCCCAGGAATCCAGGCTGCCTTTGACCAGGACTGGGCTTCCGGGCGCATTAGCCGCCACTCGTGCCGCAACGGCTCTGAGGATGGAGCGCTGGCCTACAAGCTGCTCATCCAGACGGGGGATGCCCGGGAGCCCCTGGATTTCAGCCAGGTTGGAAGGGGGGCCGGAAGGGTCGGGACGCAAAGAGGGGCCCTAGGCCTCGTGGGCCCAGACTGTCAGCCCTCTCCGCCTCTGCAGCTGACCACGAGGAAGCTAGTGGATAAGGACGGGCTGATTCCACCTGAGCTCTTCTATGTGGGGCTGACCATGTGGGTAAGCAGTGACCCGCTGGGCCTGGCGGCCTCGCAGGCCAACTTCTACCCCCCACCTCCCGAGTGGCTGCACGACAAGTATGACACCACCGGGGAGAACCTTCGCAGTGAGTCCGGGGGATATTGGGGGGGAGGTCGGGAGCCCAGCAGGAGCCTCAGCCTGGGTCCACACAGGCCCTACCCACTGCTCCCCCTGCTCACAGCACCCCCCCTTCCCTGCCACCCCCTACCGTCTGCAGTCCCGGCAGCCCAGCCCCTGGAATTTGCCCAGTTCCCCTTCCTACTGCGTGGCCTCCAGAAGACCGCGGACTTCGTGGAGGCCATCGAGGGGGCCCGGGCAGCGTGCGCCGAGGCAGGCCGGGCCGGGGTGCGCGCCTACCCCAGCGGCTCCCCCTTCCTCTTCTGGGAGCAGTATCTGGGCCTGCGGCGCTCCTTCCTGCTGGCTGTCTGCATCCTGCTGGTATGCACCTTCCTCGTCTGCGCCCTGCTGCTGCTCAACCCCTGGACGGCGGGCCTCATAGTGAGTCCTCGTGGGGCTGAGGCCACAGACACCCCTGGCTCCCCACCCCTGCCCCGCCCTGCCCATCATCCCTTCACCCCGGAGCCCTGGGTGAGCCCTGCCTTCCCCAGGTACTGGTCCTGGCGATGATGACTGTGGAGCTCTTTGGCATCATGGGTTTCCTGGGCATCAAACTGAGTGCCATCCCCGTGGTGATCCTTGTGGCCTCTGTAGGCATTGGTGTTGAGTTCACGGTCCACGTGGCTCTGGTGAGCACAGGCACTGGGGGAGGGGTGGACCCGCTGCTTCAGTGGTCAACAAATATTTATCAAGCTCCCACAATGTGCTAGTCACTACCTAAGAATTGGTTTCAAGTTCCTGTTTGTGCACCCCCCCTCAAAAAAGAATTGGGGATATAGGGGCACCTGGCTGGCTCAGTTGGTAGAGCATGTGACTCTTGATCTCGGGGACATGAGTTTGAGCCCCACATTGGGTATAGATATTGCACAAATAAAAAAACTTAACAAAAAGAATTGGGGATATAATAACAATCCAGGCAGGCTGGGGAGTTTTTTTGTTTTGTTTTTTACGATTTTATTTATTTATTTGACAGAGAATGCATAAGCAGGGGGAATGGCAGGCAAAGGGAGAGGGAGAAGCAGGCTCCTCACGGAGCAGGGAGCCCCATATGGGGCTTGATCCCAGGACCCTGGGATCGTGACCCAAGCGAAGGCAGTGGCCCAGCAGACTGAGCCACCGGGTGCCCACAGACAGGCTTTGCCTTCAAGGAGCTTATATCCTTTAGTGTAGACATAAACAATAAACATGTGAACAAATAAATAAGCAGCCCAGCCATTTCAGCAGAGAGGAGGGGACAAGGCCTTGACCAAAATGGGGACAGAATAGAAGTTGAGAAAATGGGAACCAGTAATTTTTGGGATGGTTTTACTGTGAAGGGATCAGAGAAATGGGACGGTAGCTGGATGGCAGCACGGGTACAGAGGCTGAGACGGAGAGGCTCGGCCCCTCCCACAGCTTGGTGTTCTCTGGCTCAGGAGGAGTGGGAGGGGGGCGGGGGCCGCAGACCCGCAGGCAGCACTGACACAAACCTGGCTGGACCCCGCAGACAGCTCCCTTCCTTTTCCAAGAGCCCTGTGCTTCTCCTTACAAGAACGATAGGTACTCCGTGGAGGTGGGGAAAGCCAGCGTGCAGAGAAGTACAAAGGAAGAATTAGAAATCCTCTGAAATCCCATCCCGACAAGTCACTGTGAGCACTTTGATGTCCATCCTGCTGGACTTCTGGACCTGCATCAGCAGACTTTTTGTGTAAAGAGCCAGACAGTAAATATCTTACTGTCACAGAGTGTCCCTTGGGATCCTACCATTGTACTGTAGCCCCGAAGCAGCCACAGACCATAATATGTACGTGGATGGGTGTGGCTGCATTTCAGCTAAGCTTTATGTACAAAAACAGGTGACAGGCTTTGTTTGCCAACTCTTCTAGACTTCTTGCGGTGTCTCCCCGTCGACGTGTATAGTGTTCCCTAAATAGACTCAGGCATACTTCCTGGACAGTTCAAAGCTCAGTTTACCTGACCTGCGAGCCCTGGGGACAGATGAGAAGTTGGGGACATGGCTGGACAAGGAGCAGCTACAGGGCCTGTCTGTCCCCACAGGGCTTCCTGACCACCCAGGGGAGCCGGAACCTGCGGGCTGCCTGTGCCCTGGAGCACACCTTGGCTCCAGTGACCGATGGGGCTGTCTCCACATTGCTGGGTCTGCTCATGCTTGCTGGTTCCAACTTTGACTTCATCATAAGGTAGGGGAGGGCTGGGGTGGGGAGGTGCAGCCTGCCTGCGTTGGCCACAGGGGCTACCCAGGCTGACCACCTGCCCCACGCAGGTACTTTTTCGTGGTGCTAACAGTGCTCACACTCCTGGGCCTCCTCCATGGGCTCGTGCTGCTGCCCGTGCTGCTCTCCATCCTGGGCCCCCCACCAGAGGTGACCATACCCTCCCCCTGCTCCCAGCCCAGGGCTTGGGGTGGGACAAGCAAGGGAAGAGTCAGAGCCAGGAAGAAAATCTCAGTTGCCCAAAGACAGGACTCAATTCCCAGGGACCCTCCCCATGAGGTCAGCTGAGGCTGGCAGCCTCTCCCTTTGCCCAAACACCATGTCCCTGCCCCTCAGCTTTCCTGGCTTCTTCATGGGACCCACCTTAGCGTTTAGGGTCCAGAGCAAGGTGCAGGGTTTGTCCTAGACCTTCACATCTTGTCCCTTGTCGGCTCTTTTATCCTTCTAGAAGCCAACAAGGGCCACAGCTTCCCAACAATCCTGGTGATGCACCAGGGAGCTGCTGTAGGGGACTGACATCCTGGGAGCCTTGGGCTCACTGGGACCGTTGTCTCCTCCAGGTGGTACAGATGTACAAGGAGAGCCCAGAGGTCCTCAGCCCCCCAGCTCCACGAGAAGGAGGGCTCAGCTGGGGGTTGTCCCCTACCCTTCCCCAGAGCTTTGCCAGAGTGACTACCTCCATGACAGTGGCCCTCCACCCACCCCCACTGCCTGGTGCCTACATCCATCCAGCTTCTGATGAGCCCACTTGGTCCCCTGTTGCCACACCAGCTGCCAGCGGCTCCAGCAACCTCAGTTCTAGGGGACCATGTCCAGCCACTGGATGAAAGAGTGCCTGAAGCAAGGAGACCCTGCTTTGGCCACATGAGGTCACCGGGAAGCAATGCGGGGGGTGCGGGGGTGGTTACTAAATGTAGGACAGCTGCCTGGAGAACCCCGCTGCTGCGGTCTCTCTCATCCCCTCCCCTGCCCCAGTGGTCACGGATCTCCCTGCTGTCCTACGAAACCAGCAGCCTCTGGGCTCAGAGCAGCCTCGACACCAGGCTGTGTGTGTGGGCGCCTGTCCGGATGGGGGAGAGGCCAGCAATTGAGGCTGCCGCCAGGCCCTCTTCTCTCCCCACCCCCACACCCCTGTGCTACTGGCCCCTAGCAGACCAAGACGGAGGGGTCCTCTAGCACCCTTTGCGAAGCCTGGGCCCCCCATGCTTGGCAGCTGCCCACATCCTACCACATAAATTATTTATATGAAGATGTTTATTTTTGTAGTTTGTATAGATGTTAGCTACGCTGAAAGTTTTATTTTTAAAGAGTGAAATATATTCTATATGAACTCCTCTCAAACGACTTCGGCGCTTTTCTTTTGAACAAACGGGAGTTTGCAAGTATAGGGGTGTCATAGTCTGAGTTCCTGGGGCTACTCTAATCCTGGGAGGGAAGGGCCGCAGGTGCTAAATTTTTGTAACATAATTTGGGTCCATTTATTCACCTGGCAAGTAATGATGATCAGCAAACGTATGCTGGTCGTATAGTTGGCAACAGGACCTGAGTCAAGTGCTCAGTGTGCGAAAAGATACAAAGGTTTTTGATGTCAAATTCTACGCAGTGTGGCTTTCAGGCCAGGCGGGTCCAGCCCCACACACACCTCTCCGGCGCAGTGCCCACCCGGCTGGTTCAGCAGCCTGCGGGGCGCAGGCGGAGGTGGAAGGTGAAGAGGAAGCCGATAGGGAGAGGAGTCGGCTGATGCAGAGGTGGAACAGCAGGGGCTCGGGAGAAGTTTCAGGAGTTTTATGCCTAAACCTAAGGCAAGAGGCCTCTGCAAGTCAGCAGTCTGGTGCCCCAGAGGCATCTCTGGCCAGACAGCCAGGAGACAGAGTGGAAGAACTGTCCAGAAACAGATTCTGCTATCCGCCGATGAAGTGCTGTATTTAAGCTGTTGGTGCTGTGATGTCACATAGCCCCATCATACAGAGGCCTAGAAGATTCTGGCCACACCACAGGGCTAAAATCGAGGACCTCACCCTAGGAGATGGGGGAGGCCTTTTATGGCCCTTCCCCAACTATTCCAGGGCTCATTCTCCAGAGACAAAAGATCCAGCCTGGGTTCCAGCCAACCACTCACCAGGAACAACCCCACCTTAAGAGCACTGCCTTCTCATATCCCACCACCAGGCTAAAGGCCAGAAAATCACATTCCAACTAAATGCAAAATTAATTAGTTAAATGCATAAACAAAATTACAGCAGTTGAATCAACACTAAAATGCCCAGGGGTGCCTGGGTGGCTCAGTGGGTTAAGCGTCTGCCTTCAGCTCAGGTCACAGACCTTGAGTCCTGGGATCTAGTTCCTGCATCGGCCTCCCTGCTCAGTGGGGAGCATGCTTCTGCCACTCCCCCTGCTTGTGCGTGTGCTCTCCCTCTCTCTGTGTCAAATAAAACCTTTTTTAAAAAGGTTTTAAAAAAACACTAAAGTGCAGGAAGCACAGGTGGTTCAGTCCATTGAGCCGCGGCCTTCCACTCAGGTCATGATCCCAGGATCCAGTTCCTCATCAGGCTCCCCGCTCAGCGAAGAGCCTGCTTCTCTCTCTGCCTCAGCCTGCCACTCTGCCTGCCCATGCTCTCTCTTTCTCTCTCTCTGACAAACAAATAAAATCTTTTTTAAAAAACCCAAATACTAAAATGCCTAAAAAGATCTAAAAGGAGGGGCGCCTGGGTGGCTCAGTGGGTTAAAGCCTCTGCCTTCGGCTCAGGTTGTGATCCCAGGGTTCTCGGATCGAGCCCCACCTCAGGTTCTCTGCTCAGCGAGGAGCCTGCTTCCTCCTCTTTCTCTGCCTGTCTCCCTGCCTACTTGTGATCTCTGTCTGTCAAATAAATAAATAAAATCTTTAAAAAAAAATTGTAAAAAAAAAAAAAGAAAAGATTTAAAAGGAGTGAATAGTTGGCTTTGAACCTAAAGTGGTGCAAGGGATGGAGGCTGGATTTCAGTCTGGTCGTGTTTGGGTCACTATGGAGGGGCCTTTGGGGGGAGCAGGAGAGCTCACTGAGCTCGAATAATATAAAATATGTCAGCCTACCATGCTACTTACAAGCAGAGCGGCCTAGAAAAGCTAGCTACCATTGTTAGGGTCCGTGATTAGTGGTCAGCGGTCCTGAGACACCAGCGGTCCAGTGGTCAGCGGTCCCCACGCCTGCAGCCCCTAGACATCAGCAGTGTCTGAGACACCAGCGGTCCAGCAGTCCAGCGGCCCAGCGGTCAGCGGTCCTGACGCCTGCAGCCCCTGGATGCCAGCGGTCCCAAGACGCCAGTGGCCCTGAGATGCCAACGGCCCCTAGCCGCCAGCAACCTCGCCGCAAAATGCCTCGCCACCCCGAGCCACGAGCGGCCTTGTCCGCAGTGGTGGCTTCCTCTGGGTGGCAACCTTGTCAGAGTGACATCGTGGGGAGCAGAGTCTGTGTCATCCGGGTTGTCCTCCTTGTCATCGTCGCTGTCATCGTTGCCTCTTTGTCATCGGGAGCAGCCTCGTCCGGGAAGCGGTCTTGTCCAGAATGGCCTCTTCTTGGGAGCGGCCCTGTCTGGGGAGCAACCTCATGGAGCAGAGGCCTCATCTTGGGAGTGGCCTCTTCTTGGGAGCGGCTCCGATCATGGAGCGGCCTCATCTGCGGAGCAGCCTCATCTAGAGCAGCCTCGTCCGGAGCGGCCTTCTTGGGAGTGACCTTCTCGGGATCATCATCGCCTTTTCGTAAGAGATAGCCCTGACCGGTCAGTTTGATTCTTGATGCTTGGCGCGAAATAAAGTTTTGTTTGACCTTCGCTTTGTATCAGTCTCGTTCCTTTGATCACGGATCCTAACACCATCACTGTGTTTCTGTGTCTTCATCTATGAAATGGGAAATTAGAGCCCATCCTGTAGGGTGCGATTTCTCCCCCCTCAGGATTTTCAGTGAAATCACTTGTGTAAGAAATAACCTGGTATCTCATTAGTCCTCTCTAGTTTTGTAGTTTGTATAGATATTAGCAGTGCTGAAAGTTTTTGCTCTGGAAAGTTATGCTCAGGGCAGCCCACCCGCGTGGCACCTCCAAGGACTCAGTCCTCTGACTTCAATACTCTTCCATGGCTCCCCATCACAGACAAGATGAAATCCAAGCCCCTTCCAGGGGCAGCTTGCTCTGCCATCACTCCAGCTCTCTCCCAGACAGTGCCTAGTCAGAATCCCACCCTCATTCAGACACACTACACACTGAATTACTTTCGGTGTGCATCTCCTATAATTTCACATAGGCGGTTCCTTCCGCTAAGAACACTTTTCCTCCTTGGTGGAACCATCTTTTAATAAATAAATTGGATGCCATCTCTTGCAGGAGGGGTAGTGATGTGCGAATGTCGTTGCTTTACTGTTTCCAGTTCTGCCCCATCACGGGGGGCGGGGGGGGGGTTGCAGGAGGAGCGGGAGTGGGGGGAGGTGTAGGGTGTCCCTGTGGGTATGCAATGATAAGCATCTAAACAATTGGGGCAAACGGACCCAGCCTCGGTATAAGGCTCCACACCGGCCGGCACCAGCGGGAAACACCCTTATCTCTCTGGGCAAACGGGGCGCGAGTTCCCTTGCAGACCACAGAGAAAAGAGGAAGAGCTACCGCCAGGGGGTCCCCCTGGCGCCTCCCCGCCGCGACAGCTGGTGTCTCCCACCAGCCCGGAGCCGCCTTGATTTGCATACCCATGGTGCACCACGAAAAGACAGTTCCACGATGCTTGAGTTCCAGCCCCACGGAGATTTGTGCACCGTTTCAGGACATACCGCCTGTTAGAAATACACGATGCGTACAAATTCCAGGCAGGGAGCACGAACCGTGCAACCACTGAACCACCATAACTGTGCTAAGAGCTGTCTTGTTCTAGGAAGTTTCAATAGAGAGGTAAATGTATACTCTGGTTTCTCTTCAGATCGCATAAATCTTTCGCCTTTTACTAAAGATTTCCGTGGAGAGGAACAATTCTGAGTTTTCATTCAATTTTTTGAGGCCTCACCTGGTGAGGCTTATTTTTCGGTGTCCAAAAATAGAACCGTTTGTCTATGCTTTTCGGTGGCTGAGTTGTAGTTATTTTTTGGCGCAGAAGATAAGTTGTTTTTGTGGTGTTTACTTGTTGCTATTCATGTGATTAATGTCTTGCTTTCCATTGGTGTAGGTTTTCTTACTATTTTTTTTTTTTTTTACAGTTCTATCTGCTATTACTCTAGTTTATTCCCATTTTTTACAGTTCTATTTGCTATTACTCGAGTTTAGGAGGGTTAGGACCAGAAAAGAGTAAAAAGTCATGCACGTTTTTCCTAATATCTTTCTTTTAAATTAATTCATTTCTTACTGTTTTTGTTTTTGTTTTTTTTAAGATTTTATTGAGAGAGAGAGAAAGAGAAGCAGACTTCCCACAGAGCAGGGAGTCCAATATGGTGACGGTGAGATCCGGACCCCAGCCAAAGGCAGATGCTTAACAACTGAGCCACCCAGGCGCCCCTCCTCCCAATATTTTTGAGATACAACAGCAAGGGGAAAGCACAGTCCTGTCTCCCATCAGACTCCATAGTTGTTTCGGCCTCAGTCTGGTACGACTTTTTTCAGGCTGAACTTTCACATCCAACTCACTCTAGGACGGTTTTTCATGCTGAAGATAGCAGATTCCTTACTATAAGGAAGGGGCTTAATTTACTTAATTTTTCCAGTGCACCAAGCTCTGGGGGGGGGAAATGGGCAAGTAATATAATTGGGATAAGTAACTTACAATCTTAGTGATAAGTGCCTTACAGAAGCATTATGAGAGGATGGATAGGGCTCGGCACCAAGTGTGTCCTCAGATTTTAGACCCTCGTCCGCCCACCTATCTGCATCTTCTTGCCCAAGCTCATTTGATTTTCTGGCTTTAAGTGGACACCATCTCATAGCTGGTGACTGTCCACAAATTTACAGCCATCAGTAGGTCCCATTGATAACTATATTGAAATGCTTCATGCAGCTACATTTTAACTACTTCACCCTGATCCTAGAAGAGCTCTTGAGGGATTCATGAAAAAAACCCTCCCCAACTGTTCTCCTTGGACTACACCCCACCCCTCCTATCCCTTTGTCCTAAACTTCCACACAACACTCAGAGAAACTGGGGGTTTTTAAGTGTTACTTTTTAAAAAGATTTATTTGAGAGAGTGCACCCTCCAAGTAGGGGGACAGGTGGGGGGAGAGAGAGAGAATCCCGAGCAGACCCCCTGCTGAGCCCCACACTGCCTCATCTCTGGACCCATGAGATCATGACCTTAGCTAAAATTACCAGTTGGATGCTTAAACCTACTGAGCCACCCAGAAACACCCACACAGAAATTGTTTTAATGTAAAGCTGATCACACACTCCACTCTCCTGCATAAACCCCTCCAAAGTCTTCCCCAGGACACGTGCTTTACACCTTTCCTCTTTAAGGTCTCCAGTCCAGTGTTATCTCAGAAGTCCCCCCTCACCACCGCCTATAAAACAGGCCCAGTTCTACTACATCGCTATTTATCCTTTTAGCCTGTTTTATTTTTCTTCAGAGTACAAACTACTCGCTGAAATTATATCATACTTTAAGTTGCTTGTCTGCATATGTTTCTCCTACAATGAAAGCTCTGTGGGGCAGGGATTTTTTTTTTTTTTTTTTTTTAGATTTTATTTATTTATTTGACAGAGAGAAATCACAAGTAGTCGGAGAGGCAGGCAGAGAGAGAGAGAGGGAAGCAGACTTCCTGTTGAGCAGAGAGCCCGATGCCGGACTTGATCCCAGGACCCCGAGATCATGACCTGAGCCAAAGGCAGCAGCTTAACCCACTGAGCCACCCAGGCACCCCTGTGGGGCAGGGATTTTACCTGCCTTGTTCTCTAATGGATTCGATGACCCTAAATCAGGGCCTCTCACATAAGCACTCAATATTTGTAGGACAAATGAATGTATTTCTTTTCTAAGCATATATACAATACATAAACTTTTCCACTACAGTTCTCAGCACTTAACAAAATCAAGCTTCCTAAGAACCCTACTAAATAGATTCTGTTATTAGCTCCATTTTATAAATAAGGAAACTGAGGCATAGAAAGGTTACATACCCTCATTCAAGTTGCAAAGCCCCAAAGTGGTGGAATTAGGATTCAAACCCAGGCAGCCGAGCTCCAGAAGAGACATACTCTTAATCACTGTGCTACTGATGGGGTTCAGGACAAAATACAGTATCTTACCATACTGGATATTTTAAGCAATTTGAGAAACCACGAAAGTCACTCTCACCTCCCCATCCTACCCTACCTACACCCTCCCTTCTCTCTAGAAATGGGTCATTAAACCCTCAAGTGAGCCCTACCTTCCTATACTGGAGGCAAGGCATCATCCTTATCTCCAAACTCAAAGGGGCTCCAAGAAGAATCCAAACAAACAGGCCTTGCTAAGTTTCCCCCAGTTTACTACACTTGCCTTATACTCTTTTTTTTTTTTTTTTAAGATTTTATTTGAGAGAGCCGCGTGCACATGCGACCTGGGGAGGGGCAGAGGGAGAGGCAGAAGCAGGCTTCCCCCTAAACAAAGAGCCCAAGGGAGGGCTCCATCCCAGGATCATGACCTGAGCCCGAGGCAGATGCTTAACCCACTGAGCCACTCAGGCGCCTCACCGCATACTCTTTAAACCATCATATTCCTGGGGCACCTGGGTGGCTCAGTGGGTTAAAGCCTCCGCCTTCGGCTCAAGTCATGATCTCAGGGTCCTGGAATGGAGACCCGCATCTGGCTCTCTGCTCAGCAGGGAGCCTGCTTCCTCCTCTCTCTGCCTGCCTCTCTGCCTGCTTGTGATCTGTCAAAAAAAAAAAACAAAAAAAAAACAAAAAAAAACACCTCAACTTTAAGCCATCATATTCCTTCATGACTATCCACTCTTCATCAAACCTCGCATAAAAATACTGAGGTTTAAGCATTTCTTCTGGTCTTCATTTCCTTTTTTTTTTTTTTTTTTAAGATTTTATTTACTTATTTGTTAGAGAGAGAGCGCAAGCACAAGCCGAGGGGAGCCTGAGGTGAGGCTGGATCCCAGGACCCCGGGATCCTGACCTGAGCCACTTAACCTAACAGACTGAGCTATCCAGGAGCCGCTGGTCTTCATTTCCTTATGAAGACTTCCATATTACTAAAATTTATATTGGGGTACCCAGCTAGCTCAGTCGCAGAGGAGTATGGAACTCTTTTTTTTTTTTTTTAAAGATATTATTTATTTATTTGACGGAGACAAGGAGAGGGAACACAAACAGGGAAGTGGGAGAGGGAGAAGCAGGCCTCCCACCTAGCAGGGAGCCTCATGTGGCAGGGAGCCCGATTCGGGGCTTGATCCCAGGACCCTGGGATCATGACCTGAGTCAAAGGCAGACTGAGCCACCCAGGCACCCCAGTATGTGACTCTTAATTGATCTTGGAGTTGTATAAGTCCCACGTTGGGGATAGAGATTATGTAAATAATTAATTAATTAATTTTAAAAAGGAACCATCTTAAATAAATTTTTATGCTTTTCTCCTATTAATCTATCTTTGTCAAATTGATTTCCAGACCCAACCAGGGACCCTAAGAGGGGCAAGGAAAACTTCTTCCTCCCCTGCACTATCTTTTTTTTGGCAAAACGAATCCTGCTCTACCTGGTAAGCACTGAGCTTTTTTTTTCAAAGATCACAGATACCTTTCTACATCACAGTAAGAATATACCATAGTTAATCAGGGTTCTAGGTTAAACCAAGACATCTAGTTTGTTTTCAATTCTCATTACCCAAACAATGCTGTCGTGAAGTGGTACTATGAGTAACCACATTTTCAGTCTTGAGAGAGAATGCCAAATAACTATCTTTAATTCATATATATATATTTTTTTGTATAAAATCTTGGAGACAGAAGTTTAACCATATTTTCTTCTTCTTTTTTTTTTTTTAAGGACTTTATTTATTTATTTGACAGAGAGAGAGATCACAAGTAGGCAAAGAGGCAGGCAGAGAGAGGAGGAAGCAGGCTCCCTGCTGAGCAGAGAGCCCGAAGCGGGGCTCCATCCCAGGACCCTGAGATCATGACCTGAACTGAAGGCAAGGCAGAGGCTTAACCCACTGAGCCACCCAGGCGTCCCCTAACCATATTTTCTTCTAATTAACTGTCCCTTATTTTAGATTGATAGTGTTTTTTTTTAAGATTTTTTTTTAAAAATTAAAGATTTTACGTATTTATTTGTCAGAGAGAGAGCGAGCACAGGCAGACAGAGTGGAAGGCAGAGTCAGAGGGAGAAGCAGGCTCCCTGCGGAACAAGGAGCCCAATGTGGGACTCGATCCCAGGACGCTGGGATCATGACCTCAGCCGAAGGCAGCCGAAGGCAGCTGCTTAACCAACTGAGCCACCCAGGCGTCCTTTTTTTTTTTTTTTTTTTTTTTAAGATTTTACTTATTTATTTGACAGACAGCCATCACAAGTAGGTGGAGAGGTAGGCAGAGAGAGAGGAGGAAGCAGGCTCCCTGCTGAGCAAAGAGCTAGATATGGGGCTCCATCCCAGGACCTGAGTCAAAGGCAGAGGCTTTAACCTACTGAGCCACCCAGGTGCCCCAGATTGATAGTGTCTTGTTTTACAGCTCTTTTAAACTCTTCATGCACTAAAATAGCATTTAAATAAGGAAATAAAGTCATCACTGAGCATTTACAGAGCACTGATTATGTGACTGTGACAGGGACTGTGGAACAAGAAATGAATAAAGCATCACTCCAGGCCAGGGGATCTTTCTTCAGAAAGATTCAGATCTTCAGGAAGACAAAATGTGTAATGAATGAGAGGAAGCATGGGGCGTCTTCAGTAACTAAGAGAGTGAGTTCACAGCCAGAGGACTAGGCCTTCCCGAACCAGTGATTTAATGCAAAGATGGTAGTTGAGAGAAGAATTACCACTAGAAATTCTGAGTGTCCCGAGAATGAAATAGACTGTATTTTGTCCTCAGAGCAATAGGGATGTTGAGTGGCTTAAAAAGGGAAGTAGGGCTGATAATCTTAAGTAAATTCTGACTGCAGCGTGGGAAATGGTTGGCAGAGAAAGGAGCCTGGCAGGCACAGAGGCAGTGGAGCTGGAATGAGGCAGGAAGACTTTCAGAGCTTGTTGCATTCATTCTGACATAGATAGGACGAGTGAACTAAAGCAAGAGAACCAAACCAACTGGAAAGATCTAGCAGAGGAAAAACAACTTTCCTTTTACTCTCTGAGCTCTTGGCTGAGACTCTTGTAATAAGAGACAGATTAACAAGAGAAAAATATGTTTATTAACATGTATACCTCATGTGTACATGGAAGATACCCAGGGAAAAATGAGTTACTCCCTGAGGCGGCCTAAAAACCTGCTGAAAAACCATCTTAAGCTAAGGAGGAAAGAAAAGTGTGTAGGGAGGACAGTTCTGGGGAAGCCACCTGGAAAAGCACAGTAAACAAGATAAGCTTTGTTGGGGCGCCTGGGTGGCTGAATGGGTTAAGCCTTTGGCTCAGGTCATGATCTCAGGGTCCTCAGCGGGGAGCCTGCTTCCCCCCCATCTCTCTGCCTGCCTCTGCCTACTTGTGATCTCTGTCAAATAAATAAATTCTTAAAAAAAAAAAAAAAAAAAAAGAGAAGTTTTGTTCAGCTGATTCTAGTGGGTGCCTTATCTACCAAAATCTTCCTGTGAGTTCACCGTCCTTCTTTTTCTGGTACAGAGAATGAGACACCCTTACAAATGGAGATTTCCTTTTTAAATATAAATTTCTCTTACAAAAGGGCAATGTGTACTGTTTCCGGAGCTTCAGCTGTTTCTCAAAATAGTTTAAAATAATCCTTACACCAAAGAGGCATATTTTGGATTAGCACATTCTGCTACCATTCAGTCTCTGAGAAGGTGGAAACCACGGGAGGCAGATGTGAGGAGGAATAAGGCAAGGCAGGTTTCTGGTTTAGACACTGACGTAGATGAGAAACACGACGGGGGCAGAACTTGGGAAAGATGAGAAGGCGGCTCAGTTTCAAACTGAGTCTGAAGTGTCTGGGCGTTCGGGGAGAGATCGCCAAGAGCTAGGTCTGGAATAAAGAGGGAGCTGAGCTGAAAACATGTGGGCGATATAAAAGTAAGGCGCCAGGCGCACGTGGCCAGAGGCGCTGAAGAGACCGGGAAAGAGCGCAAAGGAAATCGCTTTGGGGCCACGCCACGCCACGCCCCAGCCCCGCCCCTCCCCTTCTTTCCCTCCCCCTTAATCCCACCCACAGGGCGCGGCGCGGGATGGATCGCGGTTCCTCCAGCTTCCGGCTCGCAGGGCATGCTGGGGGCGGAAGCCCCTTCTGAGAGCCAGGCATATCGGGAGCTGTAGTTTGGGACAGGCCCAGAAGTCCTCGCAAATCGCGGCCTTGGTTACTTAAAGGGCAGGTCCAGAAAGCAATGATGCTCCCGTGGCAGGGTTCCCCTCCGGCGGCGGCACGGGGTGCCCCGGGCCGCATCCCCTCTCCTCAGAGCGTGGCACTTCCAGGCCTCCACGATCTGCTCCACCTGCAGGGAAGGCAGGTCACTGCGGAGTCCGGCAGTACCCTTTCGCCCCGCAGACCCTGGGCGGCTACAACCCCCCCCCCCCCCACCCCCGCTCTTCTCTTCCCACTCCCCCCCCACCCCGCCCCGGCTGCTGAGTGGATCTGCGTTTGGTTCCCAGCGTCCGCACCGGGATGAGCGGCTCCCGCTGGTTCTGCTCTTCCAGGGCGCTCAGCTCCGCCGGGGCCAATAAGGCCAGTCTCAGCTCCCGCACCACCGGGGCCGCCACCTCGGCCACAGGCCGCTCCAGCACGGCCTGCGAACGCCAGTTCTAAGCCCGGACAGGCGGGGGCCCCGCGCCGCCACCCGCCTTCCAGGTTCCTGCGCCCCAAGCTTGCTTCCGCATCCCCACCGCGGGGTCCCGGTAGGCCCGGCTCACCGCGCCCACGCGCGCCCAGCTCCGGGCAGCCAGGACGAGCTCAGCTTCGTCTACACGGAGCTTGTCGCTGCGCAGCAGGGGCAGCAACGCGGGCGCCGACAGCTCCAAGAAGCCGCGGGTCCGGAGCGCCTCCTGGGGGTCCACAAATGGGTCAGGGAGGAACAGAAAGACGTGTGAGGGTTTGGGAGTATGCAGATGGGGAGAGGTACCTGGGTGTGGGTCTCTATGAAGGCTATGCAGCGCTCCTGCAGCGGTCCCAGGCCAAAAGTTACGGCAACCTGGCAACAGAATGAAGGGTGTCGGGTTAGTAGTGCAGCCCTCCACGCTGACGCCCACCTACAAGCCGGTCCAGCAACACCCACCTGCAAGGCCTCACAAACCAGCTCCACATCCAGCACCTTCACCACAAACTCCAGGCACAGCTGGGAATAGAAATGAAAGTGGATTGTGCCAAGGTGTCTCTGCTCCAAGACTGGAGCCCCATCCCAGAAGCAGTGAGCCACCCAGACAACTAAGCAGCCTCAAGCCCATCCTGACCTCCCAGACTAGGGGAGGCAAGGAATCACCTTGCTGAGACTTGGCAAACCTGAAGGATCTGGAGACTAGCTGTCTACCTTGTGTCCTGCAGTCTACCTTCTAGCTCATTCCACAATAATCGGACTAGATGAAAGCCATGTGAAAATCCACTCTCCTTTTCTCTGAGGACACTTATTGTCTTCCACTTGTACCCCTCCTGACTCAGACTCTTTTGTTTTAACCAGAAATCTGAATTTTGTCCATGACCTGTCCCTTTCATCCTTGCATCCAGAAAAGTGCTGGGTCATGCCAGTTCCACTTCTCTCAAAGTCATGAACCTCTCTCCTGGGCTTCCACAGCTACTTCTCCCCTTAGCTCCAAATCTTCACTCCCTTACCCGAAACCTCCAATGAATCTCCATGTCCTCTGGGTAAAAAAAAAAAAAAAAAAAAAGTCCAAATTCTTGAAGGTCCTGCAGTGATCTAGTTCATAGTACCCTTTCCAATCTCATCTGTCTCTCTCCTCCTCTCCCACTCTTGGTCCAGCCGCAACTAAATGGCTCACTAGCTCCATTTGTGCCTTGGTGACAAGAATGCCACCTTTCCACTTCACCTCTGAGCAAACTCTATCTGTTCTACCTGATCTAACACAAATGTTTCATCCCCCAAGAAGTCTTCCCTTCTTTTCTCCCTGATGGCAAGACCAGAAATACCCTCTGTAGAGTCTCGACACCATATACCCTCATCTATCACCCTTCTTATACCCCTGGGTTTAGGGTTTTCATGTGTCTCTCTCTCTCTCTGAAGAACAAGGATCAAGGCTGACTTATCCTGGCATCTATGGCATCAGCCATAAACACCCCATAAGTCCCCACAGCACACACACAACACACACGTATCCTTTTGCACACAGGCACACATAAATGCCTGTTTACACAGAGAGCCGTCCATACTCTGTGTCAGTACACATGCCTCTCCAGGCCAGAGTGTTCATGAGGCATGGTGTGAACGGAGCCCATAAAAGAAAAGAGAAATGAGACAGGGGCCCGTCATATAAACCCACCTCTCGTAGTTCCTCCAGCCCATATTCCACAGCTGCTGTCAGCACCTCCAGCACCTGCAGAGTGGGTGGTTGGAGGAGTGGAAGAGAGTTTCTGCTGCCCCTCCCCCACGGCACCCCCCTCCCTCTCTCACCCAGACCTCCGCCCAGTGGGCTCACAGAGTGGCGGTGCAGCCTGACACTGTTGGCATACAGGAACTCCAGCACTGCCAGGAACGCATCCGCCGGCACGGAGCTTAGTACCACGGGGCCAGGCATCCCAGGGCCCAGCTTTGGGCCCAGAAGTCGTTGGAAGAAGTTGCATCTACAGGCCAGCAAGCACCGGTGGGCGAACACCTCCTGCCGTTCTTGACCGACCACAAAGCATACATCACTGTGGGAAAGGGGAGGAGAGGACCGGGGAAAAAGAGGCCTGAGCCTTGGGTGCAACTCTAGGGCTTTGCCTTTGCCCACTCTGGGCCTTCACTTCCTTTTTTGTCCTATAAGGGACAGGTCTTAGTCCTTCCAGCCAAAGGTCTGGGATACATATTCCTGGATTCTAGTCCCAGTTCCACCCTCAGGCAGGTGACTTTATACCTCGGAATCTCAGGTTTCTCATCTGTGAAATGGGATAGTAATCCCAGACCCTCAGGTCTTGGAGAAGGTGGCGATGCCTGATCACTGAGGAGGCACCAAGGCTGATGCAAGATTGATCCTACCTGCCCCTCTCCTCCCCAGCCTGAGTCTTGAGGTAAAGGAAACTCTTCTTGGCTCCTCCTCCACAGACTGCAAACTCAGCTTTTTTCAGCCTCCTCTAGGCAGGAGGGGGTTGGGAACGGGGCTGCAGAGTGCACTGGCTGCTGACAGATATGGCAGCGATACACTATCATGAGACCAGACCACATTTTCCATCTTCACAATCACTTCCGGCCCCAGCCTCTGGGCCTCCCAACAGCATGGGGGTAGGAGGCAGGAAATGAAGCTTGAGCTTCTGGAGCCTCCTAGTCCCAGGTCCAAGGCCAGGGGTTCCCACTACTCAGATCAGACTGCAATCCCCAAAGTAGTGGGGTTATGGGAGTCACCAACCCTTAAGGAGGAGCCCAGCTCTCAGGCAGTGGGGACAGAAAGCTACATTCTAGCCCTGCCCCCATATTTTATCCCTGGTTTCAGACACCACCAGCATCCTGGGCAGTGAGCCGTAGGCAGCACCCTTGAACTACTTCCTGTCTGAGACTCTGGCTCACTCAGTCCCTTAAGTTTTGTTTCCCTTGTGAATCCCCAGTTCCCAGAACAGGGTCATCTGCACCTCTGTCTCCCAGGGAGGACCTCAAGTTACATCCCATCTCTCAGGATCCAGGGGGCAAAGGGCTTTTCTCTGCCAGGAGCTCAAGAGCCAAAAAAGGAAGGCCTTTGCCTGAAGTCACACAGCTGCTCTGGGCTCCAGCTCCCACTGTCCGCCCCCCACCCCCACCTCTGGCTCTCAGGACATCATGGACTCTGAGTGACCTGTAGTCGTTCTCCACAGTTGACTTCCCCAGACTGAGTTCACCAGGGAGGAGGGTCGTCTTCCCCACCTCTTTATACCCAAGGCTTCCTCAGGTTCATGGGGCCCAGCAAAGCCAGTTAGGGAAAACCCATAGACAGGGCCCACCCCCTCACCTGTATTGGGGATTGTTGAGAAGGCTTCGGAGTGCTGTGGAGAAGGGTGCAGCCTCCCCATGCACAACCAGTCCTGGGGTCTCCATGGGGGTGGGGGGCAGGGGGGTAAGTGGGTAGAATAGGAGACCTGTTGTCTCTTGGTCTGTGGGAGGTGGTAGGTGGGAAGGAGCAGGAGTCCTGGCCAGGCCTGGAAGCTGGTGTGGAGACTAGAAAGGGAGGGGCAGGAGCTTGGGAAGCCTGTTTGCTGAGAAGCTAAAGTTTAGGGATGGGGCAGGAGAGGCCCAGGTTCCTTAAGAAGGCATCAGAGGCCAGTGGAAGAGGCTGGAGGCTGAGCTAGGGGATGGGGACTCAGAGAGGGGAACAAGAGAGGCTGAGGTGGAGCAGACTGGACTGGGGAGAGGCTGGCAGCGGATGAGGCCCCAGCTGGGAGCCTGCCCAGGCAGCAGTGGGTGGGAAGCCTGTGGGTTTCCACGGAAACTGGAGCCTGGCTTGAGAGGCCCCGCCCATCTCCCACAGGGCCAGGGAAAAATTTTAGCCCTCAGAAGGGGGCCAGAAGCTGAGTGGAGGGTCTCAGCACCCAGGCCCCAGCCTGTCTTGGGTTCAGAGTTCAAACTCCCTGTCCCTCCTACCCCTGCCCCCCACAGGCACACAGGGTCAGGATTTGGTTAGTCAGGCCTGGGGAACCCCCCTGAACAGGGAAATTCCTCACCCCCATGGAGTTTTTAGGGCCCAGACTGGCTTGTCTGAGAGGAGACAGTCCTATCCCTTCCAGAGGGAGGTCAGGTGAGGTGGCGTCAGCTCTGACAGAGGCGTCATGGCCTCAGGCATCCCTAAAATGCAACCCCGGTGAGGGGGGTGGCTCTCTGGGCACCCAAGAGGTGTGGACAGCCAGGGACAAGCCCCAGGGCACTTGGGTCAGCAGGGGTCAGGAGGCTGGGCGCTGGTTCCTGGCCAAGTCCAGTCACCACTGTTGCACCACTATTGCGTCAGGTCAGCTCCCACCAGCGGGGCTGATGGCCTCCCCTCCCCCTGCACACAGCCCTGAGCTGAGTAAGTCATCCAAGCCCCACCCCAGCTCTGCACAGGGAGCGGAAATATTTGTCCTTGTTGAGGCTGACGGGGAGACGAAAGAGCCATGACGTTCTCCTTCCTGTGGGCCCAGATCCTGATTCCTCAGCAGCCACCCGTGCAGGCTCAAGATCTCCCCACATCCCAGGCTTCTGCAACTTGCTCACAACTGAAGAGCCAGCCTTCACGAGGGGAGAACTGGACAGCGGCTCAAGAGCCCTGGAGCCCATCTCTACATCTGTCCCCTCAGTCGTCCTTGTGGTAGTAGTATGCCCTGAGGTCTAGACCCCCATTATCCCCTCTCCCCTGATGACTCAGGGACCCCACACTCAGCACCTGCTCACAGTAGTAACACTTCCAGGTTAAGCCAGAGCCAGGACTGGTAGGTGGAAACCAGACAGGAGTGCCTGTAACCCAGGGCAACTCCACAACACAAGGGGCCATTACCTTCCTGCTTGCCAGTCAGGCCAGCGGGGAGGGCAAGCCTGTGGAGCTGGGAGAGAGTTTGGAAGCCAAAAGCTGCAGGTGACTCAGGTGCCTGCGGGAGTTTCGGGAGAAGGAGGCATTCATCCCAGAACTAAATCTAGAGGTAGGACCAGAGGCCAAATTCAGAGGGTGGAACGAGCTTCCTGAGTCACCTGCCCCCAGTCTCAGCCAATTATAGGGGCGATCTTTGTGCCAGGCACCCTAGAAGCAGGTAGGGGTAGAAGGCATCTGGATTCAGTACCCACAGGGCTAGAATGATCTGTGGAACTGAAGGAGTTGGGTCTGTGTCTCCTTCTGGTTGGGGGTTTGAAGCACCACAGGCTAGGCTGAGGCAAACCAAGGGCAGACTCCCCCTTCTGCTGGCAAAGTCAGGTGGGAGAATAGTCAGGCGGAAGAGAGACTAGGAGGTGCTCACTTAGCTAACCTCCACAGCGCCCAGGGGCAAGTGAAGCTTGGGGACAGGGGCCATCCTAAGGTGATAGTCTGAGCAGCACCACTTATGTCCTTAACAGCCCTTAACCCTCTAAGAACCTAGGAATCCACGCAGCCCGGACTATTTCATTCAACTGTCCCCGGAACACAGGTAAGAAGGGGTTAGGGAGTAAAAACCCTTATCACAGAGTGAAAGACTGGATGGGGTACAAAGATGGCCAGTTTCTGGCATCCTGTCCCAGTTCGGGTCTTCCAGTCGGCAGGTCCATGGCTGGCAGGCCTGTGCCCCCCGGACGCCAGGAGGAGGAAACTACCAAAGACCCTGGGCTGAAACTATCACCGGTGAGGCCTCCAGGCCACCTGCCCAGTATTGATGAGGCCCGACTAGCAGGTCTGGGCCCATCCTCCCGCCGTGGCTCGGTGCTGGGCCCAGCCTCCTCCTTCTCACGTCGCAACTCGCTGGCAGGACCCCTAGCAGGTCCTGGAGGTCGGCGACCATCTCTGGGCCCAGTGCCTCCTCTGGGCTCAAGGGTTAGCTTCTCGGGGTTGCCCCTGGCCCCCCTCCGTCGGCTGGCGCCCTCCTACCGCATGGAGCCCGCGCCCGGGGAGCGCTGGGAGGCCAGCCGCATGCAGCACTCGATGGAAGTTACGCTGGCCGCCCGGCTGGGCAACGCGCACTACGTGGGTGCTGAGGCGGGGCCTCTGGCTCGTGAGCTATGCGAGCTGGTGCGTGTGCGCCTGCGTGAACTCTGCCCCCCACGCTACAAGCTCGTGTGCAACGTGGTGCTAGGGCCCCGCGCCGGCCAGGGTGTGCACGTCGTCAGCCGTGCGCTCTGGGACACCGAGCACGACGGGCTGGCCTCCGCCGCCTTCACCAATGCCTCCCTCTTCGCCGTGGCTATAGTGCACGGGCTCTACTGTGAGTGAGGAGGCCTCCCAGTTCTGCAAAAACGATTTATTCTCCCAGGAGGAGGCCCTCCCTGGGGCTCGATCCCAATAAATAAATGTCTGTTAATAAATAAAAGTGGTCCATAAATAACGCCCCCGAGCTGGGGACTAAGGCTCAGGCTTTTCTTGGAGAAGGGGTAGGAGGCTGCTGGGACAGGCAGACTCCAACCCCAGTAAAGCTGGTCCCTGATTCCCTGGGGGATTCGGCCCAGAGCCCCCAGTGAGGCACCAAAGGGACAGGTAGGCCCGCAAAGGCCAGGGCCAGAGCCTTACAGGCAAAGGCCTCAGACCTGACACTTTGGGTCATGGCCTGCCCTGAGGGTTAGGGCCTAGGCTGGGCAGCGGTCCCGGAGCAGCTGCAGAGCATAGCGGAGCCGCTGCCGCAGGTCTGGGGAGCAGCCCAGCTGCCGGAGGTGGGAAGCGAGGTAAGTACAAGCACTGCGATTACGCGCCACAAAAGTCACAAGCAGGGGTTCCCAGCCACTGAGGATCAGCTTGGTGTGGTCTCCATAGAAGTTTACCTGTGCGCAGAAGGGTCACCCTGGTCAGAGCCTAGGCCCCAGGTCCAGTTTCCTCCCCACTGTACCAGGGGTCTCCCTGACCTTCCCCCCAGCTCCAGGAGGGGTTCTCACCTGGACAGTGCCGTCACTGAACAGCATAAGGAGGGCCTGATCCGTCTTGACCCACTGCAGCAGGAGTGGGGGCGCCGGCACCTCCAGCTCTTCCACACTGGGCAGATCTCCACCCTGGGAGCAGGAGCAGGTCACTTGCCTGACAGGAGTCATGCTGCCCCCCCTTGAAGTCTCCCACAGAGGTTTAGCCTCCAGCTCTGAGCCCTCCACCCCTCCCGCCAAGGGGACCAGGAAGGGGTTAGGATGCGTTACTCATCAATGTGCACTACTCCAATCACACACCTTCATGAGACGCTGCTCCATGTAGGAGGCAAAATACCGGAGGACACCCAGCTGAGGCTGCAGGGCCCGAGGCACAGCACCCACAGAGAAGGAGAAGTGCTTTGTGCTGGTGGGGTTGTAGTGCACGGTCCTGGAAGAGAGGAGACACGAGGTCAGAGAGAGCCCGTCGCCAGTGCCCACCCCCGGAGACCCCAGGACACCCCAGTGCAGGAGCACACACCTGCTAGGCACAGTGGCCCAGATACCAGGCAAACCAGAAGAACACTTACTTTCTGTTGGCTGAGAGGGCCATGTGTGTGCCATTGTTGAAAAGCACAGCCACACGGCGGCTGGACAGCTGATACCCAAAGCCAAATTTGTTGGAGTAGTCCACCCACTTGCTGACCCATACCAGAGGCTCTGGCTGTGCAAGCGGAGCTGGGTTCTGTTCCGCTGTCATGGAAGAGGAAGGAGTGAGGACCTGTTTCCCACCTTTAGGCCAAAGAACTCCCGACACCATCCATCCCTACTGGACTCCACCCTTACCTGGCGGCATGAAGGCCAAGCAGTTTCTCAGAGCACAGAGGGCTGACTCCACGACTGTGGCCACAGTCAGACCTTCTTCAAACCCTGAAGGGAACAGGGAACCTGGAATGAGGCATCACCAGGACACAGGCCATGTTTCTCTGACACTCTGACACTCTTTTCCTGAGTTTAGCCCCTGGGTTTAGCCCCACCAACCTCTATAGCCCCTCTCTTCCTCCTAGCTTCTCACCATCTCCACTGCTCGCCAGGGTCCCATGGGGTGAGCTGTCTTCAGGTGCTGTCTCTACCAAGCTGAGGGGGGCAGGGCCGGAAGCTGCTGGAGCCTGGAGAGTTGGAGAAGGGAAAGGAGTAAGATAGGCCTCAAGGTCCGAATCCTTGAGAGTCCATGGCCTAGCCTTGCCCTGGCAGCCGGGGCACCCCAGGTCAGCCCCGCTTGGCTAATGAGACGCAGCCAATTAGGACAGCACGAGGTTAAATGCTTCACTAGCTTCTTTTATCCCAGGCTTCCTGCAGCTGCTAGGGTGAGAGTGAGTCAGGGCACACTACCCATGTGAGCACCTCACCTCTGGCCTGGCACCTTGATGGCCAATGGACGTCCGCATGAGGCCGTTCACCAAACAGGAGACCTCGTCCCGCTCCTCAGGATGGTTTTTACCTGGGTGGGGGAAGATATAACCTTCATATCTTGCCCATCCCCAGGGCTCCTGCGGGGATACAGATGGGCACATGCTCTCCCCAGCGGTTCAAAGGCATTCACATTCATGCCCCCACAATGAATGTGCCAAGCCCGCCCCGCCATGCTATATCCTCCACACCACTGACATTCCAGACTTACTCTTCTTCTTCCTGCCAAAGAGGCTCTTGGTAACTTTGACAAATAGGATCCTAGCTGGGTTAAGGGGTGTCAGGTCTGGGACTGTCACACAGCTGCTGACAGGGAGCCGGTCGGGGGTGTAGCCCTGAGGAGGGAAGTCATGTGAGCAAAGAAGAGAAGCCTCAGGAGTTTGGTCATCTACCCCCACTGAATACCCTTGGAATATGCAGACTTGACTTAGATGTCTAGGGAGCCACAGACCTTGGTAAAGAAGTCATGGCGCAGGATCTGATCGATTGAGGGGCGGTCTTGGGGTGAGGCTCGAAGGATGGCAGACAGAAGCTGCCGGGCAGGCAGTGAGAGGCTGGCGGGCAGTGTGTAGTGAACCTGTTTGATGCAGCGATACGTCTCCTTCAAGTCAACTGTCTCAAAGGGGGGAGTCCCACACAGCAGTGTGTACCTGAAGGGCAGAGGCAAGGCGGTCAGGAGTGCAGCGGAAGGGACACCTCACCTGGGCCCCCACCAGGGTACAGATGACCCTGGGACTCACATGACACAGCCCAGGGACCACACGTCTGCCTCCGGGCCATGGCCCTGTCTCTGCAGCACTTCTGGAGCCACATAGTTGGGGGTGCCACAGATGGTTCTGGAAAGGGATAGGGAGGAAGAGAGAAGAAGGTTCAGACCCGGCCTGGCTAGCCCCCCCTTCCCTGCCCCCACTTTGAGTCCAGACAAAGCAGCTGCCTGTCACCAAAGGCAAGAGAACTCCTGCTTGTCCTGGGACAATGGATGCTGGGGATGGCAGCTGAGTCCCCGCCCACCCGCCTGGCCCAGCTGCTCAGCTGCTCTGCAGGACAGGGGAGGCCTTGACCCCCACCCCCACCCCCTCCCCCTCCTCCGAGGTTAGCATCCTAACCTCAGTCCCCCACTCCCGTCTGTCAGACACCCACACAGGCTGTCACCTCCTCTGGTCTGTGCACACACAAACCAACACCAGCTGTCATATTCCCCAAAACATTCATCAGCCACACATGCTGTCTGTTGTCACTCACACCCAGCCACCATGGCCACAGCAGGGTCTTCTTACACAGGATATCATGTCCTGCCATTCCCACACTCAGTCTGTCTCACACACACATCGCTTATGTCACCTTCCCCCACCCATACAGAGGATCTAGTCAAACATCTCCGAGAATCCTTATACCCCTCATCTGTCTCAGGGACTCAAACAGCCTTCTCACCAGTCCCAGTAACTCCAGCTGCCACCTCCACATTCCCCCGCAACACACACAAACAACCCATCATCCTTTTCCCATCTATCACACACACACATCAGGCAGTCATCATGCCTCCCACATACATACTCACTGTCACACACGTCATCTGTGTCACAGACTGTGGCCACCCCTCTCCTCAAACACTCACTTCTTCCTATGTTCCGGGGGTTCCAACCGGGTTGCCAGCCCAAAGTCCCCCATCTTCAGTTCCATGTTCTCGGTGATAAAAAAATTCCCTGAATGGGGTATGAAAGGTGTGTCAGAGTCCTTTCTCTCCGCCTCCCCAAACCCCAATCCTGCCGGCATGGGAGGCTCACCCAGCTTGAGGTCCCGATGCAGGATACCCCGCTGGTGCAAGTACTTGAGTCCGGAAAGGATCTGGCGCAGGTAATAGCGCACCTCTGGTTCCAAGAGAGTGTGCCGGGCCTTCCAGATGTGGGCCAGGGACTGCAGAGAGCCACCTGAGCTTTAGCCCCTGATCCGCCCTCTCTGACCCTCCCTCCGTTCGCGCTCACTGAAGAGGAGAAAGGGCTCCAGCTTTGGGTCTTAAGCCGCCGCCGCCACCCCCGCCCCCGCCACCGCCCTTTCCCTCTCCCACTCCTCACCTTTCGGCTGCAGAGCTCCAGAAAAATGTATATGTTGTCCGCATCCTCAAAGTGGTGCGAGAAACGCACGATGTGGCGGTGCTGCAGGCCGCGGTGCAGCTCAATCTCGTTTAGGATCTGCAAAGCGGGCGCGGGGTGGTCATCCTTCAAGGGCTCCCTCACCACTGTCCCCACCCCACCCCTGGTCCGCTGGGCCCGGGCCCACCTTCTCGCGCTGATGCGGCTTGGTGATGCGGCTCTGCGAGATGACTTTGACCGCGTAGGCGTTGCCCGTCTCTGTGTCAGTGGCCTCATAGCAGCGGGCAAAGCCCCCCTATGGTGAGGGAGCATCAAGCAGAGAGCTCCAGGACAGCCAAGTCCAGCCCGCAGACGTCCCCGCGCCTAGGAAGAGCGTCCCCGCGCCGAGGGCAAGCGTCCCTGCGTCCCCGCGCCGAGGGCAAGCGCCCCCGCCCCACCCGGCGCGGTCAAGGAGGTCAGCGGGACCCCCCCACTCCCCTCGCTAGCACACCACCCCACCAGTTCACCTTGCCCAACAGGCGGCCTTTGAAGTAGGTGCGACCGCTGCTCGGGTCTGTGATAAGGCGCCCTGGTTCCGTCGCGGGTGGCCCAGCCACCATCTCCACTTCAGGTCCCGGCACTGCACTTCCAGGCGGCCCGGGCCCGGCAGGGGGCGCGGGCGGAGCGGCCGCACGCGGGAAGGGGCGCGGGGATAGGAGGCCGGCGGCTGGCTCCATGCAGGCGGTGCGTCGCAGCGCGGGCCCGGCTTGTTTCGGTTCCGCCCGGCCCGGGCCGCGCGTGGCGCTGCCGGGATTTGCTACGCTGCGCTAGCGCCCGAGGGAGCTCGGCGTTTTTATCAATGAACGCCTGTCTCCTCCCCGGCGGCTCGTCACCAAGAGCCCGCCCCCTTCCAGGCGGTGACTCACCTAGAAGCCACGCCCCTCCCCAAGCCCTGCGTCACCGATAAGCTCCTCCTCCCACCCAACGCAAATCCAGGCCCAGCCTCCTCCCCACGCCTTAACGCCGCAACCGTTCTGGTAGTCACCATGCGGCTGAGACAAGAATGTCGGGGTCAACCGTTTCTCCGTGCCCCTCTCCCTACGTCCTGGTGAACGAGAGTCCGTTCATGGGGGGGGAGGTGTCTCTTTCTTTCCCCATCTTTCGGGTCTTTTTCTGAAGTCTGAGTGGGGCTGGGTATCTGGGGAGTCTCCCCCGGCAACTAGATAGACCGGCGAGCCTGGCGGGAAGGGAGAGGCAGGGGCGGCGCTCACTTTTGCCAGAGGGCGTCTCCCACACGCCCTTTTAAGTGCGCTAGACCTTCCGCGGTCCCACGGCCTAGGCCAGAGCCCCCGGGCCCGGGCCGGTACTACCCCCTTTAGGGTTTAGGAAGAATTGCACCCTCCTGAGCCTGGTTTGGGACTGGCCGGAGCCGGTGGAGGAGGGGGAGGCTGCCACGCTGAATTTTTGGGGTCAAACACCCCAACTTTCAAGATTTTTGCCATGTGCCTCGTCGCATCCTCTGTTTCCCTCCTCCACAACCTTGAGAGTTAGATCTCGGGTTCTGGCGGGGTCCCTTATTCCCTTTCCTTGAAAACACCTAGTGCCTTGATTCGGCGGTCAGAAGGCCAGAAAGTGAAGAATGGGAATTAGGATTTTTGTCAAATCTAGTGATGGACAGTTGGGCAGGTGGTCCTGGGGCCATGTGGACCGCTAGACTCCTAGTTCGAGCCTACCCTTCCCAGGGCCAAAAACACAGAGAGAGGTGGGGTCTTAAGCCTTCCGGGGTGTTTGTCCCAGTTATCACAGGCCTCCCCCTGGCTTTGTCCTTCTCACCTCTCTGCCCTCACTCTGTCCCACTCAATCAATTATTAAGCCATTCAGGCCTCAAAGACCCATTAAGAGTACCCGCCAAGTGCCAAGCACTGGCTGAACAAAGC
Source organism: Mustela putorius furo (assembly GCF_011764305.1). NCBI lineage: Eukaryota > Metazoa > Chordata > Mammalia > Carnivora > Mustelidae > Mustela > Mustela putorius. The sequence goes on along the minus strand of NW_025422005.1, from coordinate 34,721,919 downwards.
CGCTCAAGGTTGCAGCCCTCATTTAGTCCACACTCTGCTCTTTGGAAACAGACAAGAGGCAAATTTAAGAACAAAGTCATTGCAGGTTTAGGCGCCTGGGTGGCTCAGTGGATTAAGCCTCTGCCTTTGGCTCAGGTCATGATCTCAGGGACCTGCCTGGGATTCTCTGCTCAGCGGGGAGCCTGCTTCCCCCTGTGTGTGTGTGTCTGTCTGTCTGTCTCTCTCTCTCTGCCTCTCCGCCTACTTGTGATCTGTTTGTGATCTCTCTCTCTGTCAAAGAAATAAATAAAATCTTTAAAAAAAAAAAAAAAGTCTTTGCGGGTTTTGAAAAATGCTATGAAGGAAGTCAACAGAAGACTAACTAACCAAAGAGCTTGCTTTAGAAAGAGTAGCCAGGTGAGTCAACAGATACTGAGTAGAACCTAATTTCTGTCAGTTGTATCCCCCAAAAGCTAAAAATCTCTGCACAGTACCCACTTCCCTCCATCTTCCCCTCCCAGCTTAATCTGAGTTGTAGTCCCTCCTGTTGGGATTACTGAGATTACAGGTCATTGCCCCAGCAACTTGCTGCTCTCCCTGCCTTTCCTGTCGTCTCTGTTGTAACCTTCCATTCCATATTTCCCACCCACCCAACCCCTCATCAAGCCCTCTAACCTTGCCCTTCAGGGCCACTGATGGGAGAAACCTGAAATGGGGATAATGACTAATAGCTCAGATGGGGGAGGGAGACTGGGAGGTGAGGAGGGGGTGGCCTTAAGCGCCTTAGTCAGGAGTTTGGTCTTTATCCTACCAGTCAACAGTTTTCCAGTGGAGAGATGGTAGTGGTGGGACCAGAAAGGACAGATCTACAGAGAAAATGAAGCTGAAGCATGTGTAGTTTGAAAAGTCATATTCGAGGTTGCAATTTTACATTTGGAAAATAAAGCAAAATGTCTTTGTATTAGTTCAGCAGGGCTGCCATAACAAAATACTGTGCACTACGTGGCTTAGACAACAGAAATGTATTTTCTCATAGTTCTGAAGGCTGGAAGTCCAAGCTCAAGGTATTGACAAGGTTGATTCTGTTAAAAAGAAAACCGTAGGCCTCAAATGGCGTTACTTGGGTGGGCGACATCAGGGCTTAATACCTGATGTAATTGCAGTTTCCACCTCCCCCAGAAAATATAAATCTCAACCTGTCAGGAATTTTCTGGTAGGTGCTAGTAAGTCTTTCACAGGACACTTTCGCCCCCGGAAGAAAGAGGAGGTGATCAGCATGATAAGACCCCCTATTCTTCTTCCTAAGGGAAAATGACCTCGCCTGAAACAATCCTTTCTTTTACTTTGCTTCTAACTTTCCTGCCCCAAGTTCCTTCCTATAAAAAAAAAACTTTCCATTTTGTACTCAGATTTTGTTTATTTATTTGACAGAGATCACAAGTAGGCAGAGAGTGAGAAAAGGAAGCAGGTTCCACGCTGAGCAGAGAGCCCGATGCGGGACTCCATCCCAGGACCCCGAGATCATGACCCGAGCCGAAGGCAGAGGCTTAACCCACTGAGCCACCCAGGCACCCCAAGATTTTATTTATTTTAGGGACATCTGGGTGGCTCAGTCAGTTAAGTGTCAGGCTTCAGGCCCCTCAGGATCCCAGGATGAGATTGAGCCCTTCTCAGGCTCCCTGCTCAACAGGGAGCCTGCTTCTCCCTCTCCCTCTGATACTCCCCCTGCTTATGCGCTCATTCTCTCTCTCTCTCTCTCTCTCTCTCTCTCAAATATATAAAATCTTAAAGGTTTATTTTAGAGAGAGAGAAAGAGAGTGCTTCAGTATGAGCAGGGGAAGGGGCAAGGGGAAGGAAGGGGACTCAATCCCATGACCTTGAAACAAGGACCAGAGCCAAAATCAGGAGTGAGAGGCTCAACAGACTGAACAACCCAGGTGCCCCTGAATTTAGTTTTTTAACAGTTTCTTCTGAGGGCTCTCTCTTTTTTTTTTTTTTTTAAGATTTTTATTTATTTGACAGAGATCACAAGTAGGCAGAGAGAGGGGGAAGCAGGCTCCCTGCAGAGCAGAGATCCCGACGTGGGGCTCCATCCCAGGACCCTGAGATCATGACCTGAGCCGAAGGCAGAGGCTTAACTCACTGAACCACCCACCCATGTGCCCCTCTCTTTTGGTTTATAGGTGGTCTTCTCCCTTTGAGTTCACATGATCTTTCTTTTTTTTTTTAACTTAAGTAAATTGGAATCTATTTTATTTTAGTTTCAGATATACAACACAGATTCGACAATTTTACACATTACTCAGTGTTCACCACCCGAAGTGTAGTCATCATGTGTCACCATACACCATTATTGTAATATTGACTGCGTGCCTTATGGTACAATTTTATTCTCCATCTGTGTGACTTACTTATTTTATAGCTGGAAACTTGTAACTTTTTTTTTTTTTAGATTTTATTTATTTATTTGTCAGAGAGGGGGAGAGAGCACAAGCAGGGGGAGCAGCAGGCAGAGGGAGAAGCAGGCTCCCTGCTGAGCAAGGAGCCCGATGTAGGACTTGATCCCAGGACCTTGGGATCATGACCTGAGCCAAAGACAGGCACTTAACAGACTGAGCCACCCAGGCACCCCAAAATTTGTACCTCTTAATCCTCTTTATCTACATGAGCTTTTCCTCTGTCTGTCCTAATCTCTTCTTCTCATAAAAACACCAGTTGAGTGTCTGCCTTTGGTTCAGATCATGATCTCAGGGTGCTGGGATCGAGGCCTGTGTGTTAGGCTCCCTGCTCAGTGGGGAGCCTGAGCATGTCCCTCTCCTTCTGCCACCCCCTTGTGCATTCGCTCTCTCTCGCTCTCTTGTGCACACGCTCTCTCAAATAAATAAAATCTAAAAAAAAAAAAAAAAAAAAGCCAGTCAAATCAGACTAGAGTCCACCTAGCAGCCTCATTTTAACTTACTTACCTCTTTAAAGGGTCAGTCTCTAAATACAGTCACGTTCTAAAGTATTGGGTGTTAGGACTTTGTGCAGAAGTCAAGATCTTACCTCTGTCCATCTTAGGTCTTCAGATGAAACTCTTCAATAAAAGCATTAACAAAAGGAGAACAAATACAAGTTTATTAATGTAATACTTATGCATGGAAAAATGGGAGATACCCAGAAAAAATGAGGAACTCATCTAGCTTAGAATGCAAGCTTAAATACCTTCTTTTTAAAAAACTAACATATAATGTATTATTTGCCCCAGGGGTACAGGTCTGTGAATCATCAGGCCTACACATTTCACAACACTCACCATAGCACATACCCTTCCCAATGTCCATAATCCAGCCACCCTATCCCTACCTTCCCACCACCCAGCAACCCTCAGTTTGTTTCCTGAGATTAAGAGTTTCTTATGGTTCATCTCCCTCCCAATCCCATCTTGTTTTATTTTTTCCTTCCCTACCCCCCATGACCCCCCACCCTGCCTCTCAAATTCCTCATATCAGAGAGATCATATGATAATTGTCTTGCTCTGATTGACTTATTTCACTCAGCATAATACCCTCTAGTTCCTTTCGCATTGTTGCAAATGGTAAGATTTCATTTCTTTTGATGGCTGCATAATATTCCTGTGTGTGTCTGTGTGTGTGTGTCTGTGTGTATATACCGCATCTTCCTTATCCATTCTTCTGTTGATGGACACCTAGGTTCTTTCCATAATTTGGCTGTTGTGGACATTGCTGCTATAAACATTTGGGTGCACGTGCCCCTTTGGATCACTGCATTTGTATCTTTAGGGTAAGTACCCAGTGGTGTGATTGCTGGGTTGTAAGGTAGCTCTACTTTCAACTTTTTGAGGAACCTCCATGCTGTTTCCCAGAGTGGCTGTACCTGCTTGTATTCCCACCAATAGTGTAGGAAGGTTTCCCTTTCTCTGCATCCTTGCCAACATCTGTCGTTTCCTGACTTGTTAATTTTTTTTTAAGATTTTATTTATTTATTTGACAGAGAGAGAGATCACAAATAGGCAGAGAGACAGACAGAGAGAGATGAGGAGAAGCAGGCTCCTTGCTGAGCAGAGAGCCCCACGCGGGACTCAATCCCAGGCCCCTGGGATCATGACCCGAGCCGAAGGCAGAGGCTTAACCCACTGAGCCACCCAGGCGCCCCATGACTTGTTAATTTTAGCCATTCTGATTTGTATTTCCCTGATGCCGACTGATGTGGAGCACTTTCTCAAATGTCTGTTGGCCATCTGGATGTCTTCTTTTCAGAAATGTCTGTTCATGTCTTCTGCCCATTTCTTGATTGGATTATTTGTTCTTTGGGTGTTGAGTCTGATAAGTTCTTTATAGGTTTTGGGTAATAGCCCTTTACCTGATATGTCATTTGAAAATATCTTCTTCCATTCTGTCAGTTGTCTTTTGGTTTTGTTGACTGTTTCCTTTGCTGTGCAAAAGCTTTTGATCTTGATGAAGTCCCAATAGTTCATTTTTGCCCTTGCTTCCCTTGCTTTTGGCGATGTTCCTAGAAAGAAGTTGCTGCAGCTGAGATCGAAGAGGTTGCTGCCTGTGTTCTTCTTGAAGATTTTGAAGGATTCCTGTCTTACATCGAGGTCTTTTATCCATTTGGAGTCTATTTTTGTGTGTGGTGTAAGGAAATGGTCCAGTTTCATTTTTACGCATGTGGCTGTCCAATTTTCCCAACACTATTTGTTGAAGAGACTGTATTTTTTCCATTGGACATTCTTTCCTGCTTTGTCGAAGATTAGTTGACCATAGAGTTGAGGGTCCATTTTCTGGGCTCTCCATTCTGTTCCATTGATCTATGTGTCTGTTTTTCTGCCAGTACCATACAATCTTGATAATTACAGCTTTGTAATAGAGCTTGAAGTCTGGAATTGTGATGCCACCAACTTTGTTTTCTTTTTCAATATTCCTCTGGCTATTTGGGGTCTTTTCTGGTTCCATATAATTAAGATTTTTTGTTCTATTTCTTTGAAAAAACTGATGGTATTTTGATAGAGATTGCATTAAATGTATAGGTTGCTTTAGGTAGTATAGACATTTTCACAATAGTTGTTCTTCCAATCCATGAGCATGGAACATTTTTCCATTTCTTTGTGTCTTCCTCAATTAAATACCATCTTTAAAAAAAAAAATCTTTATTTATGTACTTGACACACACACACACAGAGATCACAAGTAGGCAGAGAGGCAGGCAGAGAGAGATGGGGAAGCAGGCTCCCCACTGAGCAGAGATCCCAATGTGGGGGCTCTATCCCAGGACCCTGAGATCATGACCTAAGCCACCCAGGCACCCCAATTAAATACCGTCTTAATAGGGAAAAGGGAAGAGAAATACTCTCAGGGAAAAGTAAATGATTTCTAGAAAAAATGAATGGACCTTTAGAAGAATGGATAGGAGATATGATAATTTGGGACCAAGTTTGTCTGGGTGTGGCATAGATTTCTAGTTTCCTCTCCTGTGATATGAGAAGACATTCCCAGGAAGGGCGTTTATACCCATCAAATCCTTTTAGAGATCTGCCTTTAGGCAGGTAAGGGGAGTTCAGAGAAGGCCTCTCCCGGCATTTCCTGTTTTTCAAGTACCTACAGTTCAAAATAGTCACTATGCCAAAGTGGCAAGTTGGGTGCCATATTCTGTTACCCTTCACTGTCTTCTCCCCTTGGGAGGTTAACAAGATTTTTGAGTCCTCCTCCAGAAACTAGGACACTAGGAGGAGCTCCTCTTGAATGTTGTAACTAAGGGCCGGAAGTGTCCTCTGCCTCCTCCCTCAGTGAAACATATGCGACCATGAGTGGATCTTAGACCCTGCCACACACCAGGCATTGGACTAAGCATTTACGCTGTTGACTGTTCACAGTAGCCTTATTACATGGATGTGATTATTATTCCCACTTCACAGATGAAGAAACTGAGGCTCAAGGGGTTAAGCTGTTTGCACAAGGTCACATACAGCTACAAAGGGGTAGAGTTAAATTCTGAACCCAAGATGTCTGACTCCACTATTCACCACTGCCTGACTTTTCTGGGGGTCCCTGTTTCTCTTCCTTGCACCTGTCCTCCTTCTACACAGCTCCATGTCTCTATGTCCCTCTTATTAATGCTCTTTCTCCTCCGCTGCTCCAAGAACCTCACAGTCTGTGCCCAAGCTGAGGTTTTTCAGAGTTCTCTGGGTCTCCAGCCCCTAGAAGATTCTGTGAGGCTCTGCTGCCCCTCGTTGCGCACGTGTCCCACATTCCCTGCCCCCTTGGCAGCTCAGAATCAGAATTTCTCTCTCTCTCTTTTTTAAGTTCTTTCTTTCTTTCTTTCTTCCTTTCTTTCAGAGAGAGAGTGTGTGCACAAGCAAGGCGAGCGGAAGATGGAGAAGGAGAGAGAAACTCAAACAGATTCTGCGCTGAGCACAGAGCCCAACACAGAGTGCCTGGGGGGCTCAGTCGATTAAGCATCGGACTCTTGATTTTGGCTCAGGTCATGATCTCAGGGTCCTGGGATTGAGCTCCCATGTCGGGCTCCCACCTCAGTGGGGGTTCTGCAGGAGATTCTCTCTCTCTCTTTCCTTCCGCCCTTCCCCCTCTGAATTAATAAATAAAATCTTTTTTTTTAAGATTTTATTTATTTATTTGACAGAGATCATGAATAGGCAGAGAGGCAGGCAGAGAGAGAGAGGAGGAAGCAGGCTCCCTGCTGAGCAGAGAGCCCGATGCGGGACTCGATCCCAAGATCCTGAGATCATGACCTGAGCAGAAGGCAGCGGCTTAACCCACTGAGCCACCCAGGCGCCCATAAATAAAATCTTAAAAAAAAAAAAAGTCAGATGCTTAACTCACTGAGCTACCCAGGTGCCCCTCAGAAAAGTCAGATGCTTAACTCACTGAGCTACCCAGGTGCCCCTCAGAATCTCTTGTCCGTTTCAGGTCACTGAGGTCAAGGATGTCTTTCAAAAATGAGAGATGCCTCGGGGCGTCTGGCTGGCTCAGTCAGTAGAGCATGTGACCCTTAATCTCAGGGTTATGAGTTTGAGCCCCACATTAAAAAAAAAAAAAGAATGACAGAGACTAAGGGTAGAACTTGGGAGGGGGCTGTTGGAATCAGCAGTAAGATCTTGGGTTTCTTTGGTGGGTGCAGAAGCCGAAGTCCTAAAGCCAAACCAGAGAGAGGCTAATAGCTACAGCAGGATTTCATACTCACCATGTGCTATTCTGAGCACTTGATAAATATTAATGCATTTAATATTCCCAGAAATTCTATGAGAAAGGTATTATCCTCCCTATTTCGCCATGGAGAAATTAAACACAGAAATGTTAAACGTCTTACCCAAGGTCACAAAGGTAGTTCACAGTGTTCAGCTTGGAAAATCTGGGCAGCCTGGCTCCAGACTCCATGCTGTGAGGTGCTAAGCCATATATCCCACCGGGCTGTGAGGAGGGGAGGGGGCATGGGCCATTAGGACATGGAGAGAGGGAGACGCAAGAACTAGAGGACAGGTAAAGGGTGGAGTAAATGATTTACAGGTGGAGTGCTTCCCTCTCCCGGACCATAAACCAAAGGGAACTGTCAGCCTCTGGGAAGGGAGATAAGGTGACTCAGGAGGGAAGGGCAGGGAGGGGACTGGGGACTGGGGACTCCCCTTCCATGAGTGAGGCTTCAAGTCCTGTACCTTTATCCATGGCTCTGTGGGAAACTCAGCACAGTGATCCAGAGTGTGGGTAACAGGCAGAAGGGTGAGGGCCACAGAAGCAGATGGGGGAGGGGCGATGATTGAATGGCAGCAGCCTGGGTTGTCCTCAAGGAAGCTCCCAGGATCTCAGGGCTTGAGCTCCTCTCAGTCCCAGGCCTGGGCCCCCTGGTACAAGACTCTTTAAGTGGTATGCAGCCCAGAGTGCTCTAGAAAAGCCACAGATCAGAGCTTGGGAAGGGTTGCATGGCCATGCTGGCTGAGCACCCAGAGCTTGTATCTTGCCCTCCCCAGGAGAGAGGTCCTGGTCTTCCAGACCTCTGGGACACATGCACACACGTACACACACACACACACACACACACACACACCAATTTTCCCCTCATATTGACATCTCCCCTGGCTCACCTGGGGCCCAGAAAGAGAACATGACTCTTCTGGCCATGAGTAGTTTTCCAGAATTTGCTCATCTTAGAGGTTTCTCAGAGAAAAAAAAAAGGTGCAGGGGAGGAGGGCCAGATGTCTTTCAGGTGGAAAGGGGAAAAAATTAAAAAGAAAATAAAGGAAAAGAAAAGTAAAGTAAAGCCTACCTGGGCTCAAGTCCTCCCCAGCTCTATTGACATGAGTCAGATACCATCCTGTCCTCAAGGGCCGAAGGGGCTGGAAGGGAGCTGAGCCCTGCAGACAGGTCACTGAGCACTGTGATTTGTTGTGAGAGAGGAAACCTGGAGGGCTTCAGGGAGGGACCAGGGGGAAGATCAGGGAAAGCTTCCCTGAGGGCCCTCTGAGCCAGACCTTGCAGGAGCAGTGAGAAGGAGCTAAGCCAGAGGCAGGTGATGGCAGCAGGGGTGGGAACATCTCAGAAGGCCTTACCCTGCTGAAAAGCCTGGACCTGGCACTGTCTGGCTTGGGGATAGGCCGGCAAGGCTTCAGGCGAGAGGTCTCTGCCTCTTTATCTCTGAAGGATTGCCTGGTTCAGGGACACAGCAGAGGACTAGGAGGTAGAAACCAAAGGGAATAGACTTGGCTCTTCATGGTAAGAGCAGCGAGGGCTAAATGCCCACAGGGCTCCAGGCTCAGGAGACTATTTCTTTGAATAATTCCAACTGCCCTGGGTGGCAGGTGTTATTGATCTTGCTTTGTAGAGGAGGAAAACTGAGGTTCAGAGAGACAAAGTAACTCATACAAGGCTGCGAAGAGAGCTAGAAGTCAAACCCAGGTTTGTCTGATTCCCAAGCTTGTGCTCCTACCACCTCTCCATGTTTCCTGTCTCTAGGAAACACTTGAAGGGGAGAAATCAGATCACAGTGTAGGGGAAGGACCCAAATAGGTCAGAAGTGGGACCAGTCCTCCTGGGGGTTCGTGGGTGATCTCAGTATCAGGTGGGTAATTGAGCTGGTGCCTCAACTATTATTTCCTTTGTTAGACTGAGGAGGAAATTGAGGCCTAGAAGTAGAAATGGCCACTCAGGATGCCAGATACCCTTAGGAATCAAGATGCTGGACACGGGCGCCTGGGTGGCTCAGTTGGTTGAGCAGCTGCTTTCAGCTCAGGTCATGGTCCCAGAGTCCTGGGATCAAGTCCCACATCGGGCTCCCAGCTCCATGGGGAGTCTGCTTCTCCCTCTGACCTCCCCTCTCATGCTCTCTCTCACTCTGTCCCTCTCTCTCAAAATAAATAAATAAAAATCTTTAGGGGCGCCTGGGTGGCTCAGTGGGTTGGGCCTCTGCCTTCGGCTCAGGTCATGATCCCAGAGTCCTGGGATTGAGCCCCGCATCAGGCTCTCTGCTCTGCGAGCAGCCTGCTTCCCCTCCCTCTCTCTGCCTGCCTCTCTGCCTACTTGTTATCTCTCTCTGTGTCAAATAAATAAAATCTTTTTAAAAAAATAAATAAATAAAAATAAAAATCTAAAAAAAAAAAAAGATTCTGGACACAGGGCTGAGGGAGGTCTGCATCCTTAGGCCCAAGTCCCAGACCTGTGGCCTTGTCAACCTTGTGGAATACGGATGGGGAATTGTCAGGCCGAGCTCCCTAGAGCCTGGGCCAGAAGCCTAGCAGGGTGGCCAGTGCACAGGACCCTGGTCCCAGGGCACAAGCCTTTGTTTAGGCCCAATTGGGCCACTTCCAGCCTTTGGAGTTGTGAAACTGAATAAAGGAAACATCATTAAAAAAAAAAAAATAGGGGCGCCTGGGTGGCTCAGTGGGTTAAGCCGCTGCCTTCAGCTCAGGTCATGATCTCAGGGTCCTGGGATCGAGTCCCACATCGGGCTCTCTGCTCAGCAGGGAGCCTGCTTCCCTTCCTCTCTCTCTGCCTGCCTCTCTGCCTACTTGTGATCTCTCTCTCTCTCTGTCAAATAAATAAATAAATCTTTAAAAAAAAAAAAAAAAAAGAGTCCATGGGGTGCCTGGGTGGCTCAGTGGGTTAAGCCTCTGCCTTCAGCTTGGGTCATGATCTCAGGGTCCTGGGATTGAGCCCCGCATCAGGCTCTCTGCTCAGCGGGGAGACTGTTTCACCTTCCCCCGATCCCTCCCCCACCTCTCTGCCTACTTGTGATCTGTCAAATAAATAAATAAAATGTTAAAAAAAAAAATAGAGTCTGGTCACCAGAGTGGGGGGAGTCTCACACCCCACCAATTTGTACTCAATTGCAGACCCCAACAGCAAGAAGCATATCTTGCATTTTCCACTTGGAAAGGACCTACTTCACTACCCCTGCAAGAGGGAGAAAGACTTTTTCCTTGCATAGCAAGAGCCCAGCCAATGAGAAGTTGCCACAGCTCAGTGAATGAGAAAACATCACCAACCTCCCGTGGACTTTTGCCTGAAGTAGCCCCTCTAAACTTCCCTTTTTTTCCCTATATAATAACTTTCCTCTCTTTTGTTCTCAGGATTCGCCTGTGGTTTGCTGTAGCTTGCATATCCTGAATTGCAATTCCTCTGTTTTTGAATAAGTCTATTTGCTGGTAAAATAACTGACTATTTTGTTTTCAATCTCAACCAAGTCCATCAACTCAGGTTTTGAATCCTGCCTCCAATGACCCTGAACAAGTCATTTACCTCTCGGAGCCTCATGTGTAAATGGGGTTGGGGTGAGGATTGCAGGAGACGCTGACCTAGCAGGGCCTTTGGCACCGTGCCTGTCGGTCAGGGCTCTGTGATCAGCGGCTGTGATGATTATAACAATTTATCATCATGCATCTGCCTTCTCACCTGGAGCGTGGGACAGTAATCCCTGTCATCCTGGTTTCAAGGACATGGTGTAATCTGTGTGAGATGTAGGGCCAGTGCAGATGTCCCTTTTGCCACCCCAAGGCCAGCCCAGCCCTGCAGTGGGTAGGGAGACACATCTAGTTCCCAGGGCCAGGGGAAGCTGGGTGACAGCCTCAATCCATCAATGATAACCTCAGTCCAGCTAAGCTTTATGGGCCCAGCAGATATTTAAATATGGGTGGTGTGTGGGCTAGCCCAGTTCTCCGTGCTCAACACAGGCCGTTGCCCAGAGCAGGTAGGCCAGTGTGGAATGGGAGGTGGCGTTTCCCGGGATCTTGGGAGACCAGCTGTCAGTAAGACCCCTGAGGATAGTTGTGGGTTTGGACTGGAGATGGATCTCCTGTCCTCAGGAGTTTGTGACCTGGTTCCTTCTGGCCCTTCGAGTGGAGGAGGAACTCGGGGAAGCTTCTTGCAAGAGAAATTATAGATCTCAGCTCCCCTGGGCCCATTCCATCCTGGCTTGACCCATGTACCCCTGAGCTCTGGAGGGGATGGGAGTGCTTTTGTCTGCTCTGAAGCTTCTTCCTCTTGTCTACTGACATAGGATGAAGACTGGGTGTACGTGACCTGAGCTGAAGGGAGGGTGCTTGGGGAATTAAGCTTGTTGAGAAGAAGGCAAGCTACAGACGTGTGCCGGTAAAGAGGGACGGCTCTGGGGGCAGCTCTTGTGACCTCCTACCCAGGCCCCCAGCACCATGACGGTCTCATACACCCTCAAAGTGGCAGAGGCTCGCTTTGGAGGCTTCTCCAGCTTGCTTCTCCGCTGGAGGGGAAGCATCTATAAGCTCCTTTACAAAGAGTTCCTCCTCTTCATCGCCCTCTACGCTCTGCTCAGCATCACCTACCGGTGAGGGGGAGGTCTCAGGACTGGCCCAGGGGCAAGGGGTGGGGTACTCATCTACCCACCAACCCTCTAACCCAGGCTTACACTTCACCTTCTCCAGGCTGCTGCTGACCCAGGAGCAGAGGCACGTGTATGCTCAGGTGGCCCGATACTGTAATCGTTCTGCAGATCTCATTCCCTTATCCTTTGTACTGGGTAAGTTTCCCTCGAATTCTCCCGGGTATCCTTCTGACCATCTTCCTGAACTTCAGGTTCAGTTGATAGTTCAGAGGATCAGAATTACCCCCAGCAGCACAGCCTGGAGGTCAGCAGGCAAGGGAATTGCGTTCTGGGTCCAGGATTTCCAGAGGGCTAGACCCTGCCTGTCACCTGCGGGACCCTCACTCCACCTGGGGACAAGACATGGGCTGGCTTCAAAATCCCACTCTGGGTACTAGAGGGGACACCCCCTTCCCACCTTCATGGGAAGCAGGGCTCAGAGTTAACCATTCCTTGACCGCTTCTCCGCAGAAGGAGGTTTGCCCTCCTCCCTCCTCCCTCCTCCAAACCTGACTTAACAAGGTAGAGGCTTTAGGAAGAGGCGTTCCCCTTGACAGCGAGGCAGGGCACTGAAGCCCAATGTGTCCTTCTCCTTGCTTTGGTTCAGCCTGGCCTGGACCAGGTGCTCTGGCTGGGGAGGTTGGGGGCAGGGGACGCTGACTCCCCCGGCCCTCCATCGTCCCTTCCCGTCTGCACTCGCACGGCGGCCAATCAGGTTTCTACGTGACCCTGGTGGTGAACCGCTGGTGGGCCCAGTACACGAGCATCCCGCTGCCGGACCAGCTGATGTGCGTCATCTCGGCCAGCGTGCACGGCGTAGACCAGCGCGGCCGCCTGCTGCGCCGCACCCTCATTCGCTACGCCAACCTGGCGTCAGTGCTGGTGCTGCGCTCGGTCAGCACGCGCGTTCTCAAACGCTTCCCCACCATGGAGCACGTGGTGGACGCTGGTGCGGACAGGTGTCCCCGGCGGCTTTTGGGTTGGGAGGATTTGGGGGGCTGGGGGGGTGGCTCGGGGCCGGGACCTGAACACGGGCCTCCTAGGAAGGGTGGGAGCGAGTCCTAGGGGCGGGGGAGGTGTCTGTGCCCCCCCCCTCACTGTATCGCCTCAGGTTTCATGTCCCAGGAAGAGAGGAAGAAGTTTGAGAGCCTGAAATCCGATTTCAACAAGTACTGGATCCCTTGCGTCTGGTTTACCAACCTGGCGGCCCAGGCCCGCAGGGATGGGCGAATCCGTGATGACATCGCTCTCTGTCTGCTACTGGAAGTGAGTCGGCCCCAGACCAGGCCTGTCTATCCTCCCTGGCTTTACAAACTGGAATAATATGGATGGTGCCAATTGCCTATGGCACACGGTGGGAAGTACTGTACATACATTAACTCATTCGGCCTTCACAACAGCCCTTGGGACATTATAACCGTCCCTCTCTCACGGGTGAGAAAACTGAGTCACTGCGTGAGTGGCAAGAAACTTGCCCAAGTCACTACTAGTTAGCAGAGCCGGGACTCAGACTTGCTGCTTCCCCAGTCTGTGCTTGCAACTACTTCGCTAAACTGCTTCCCATCACGGCCCCCCTCCCCCACATGATAAGACCCCCTGACAGCAGACTAGACCTCAGTTTGTGCTGGGCTTCTCTGTTCTTTCCCCATTCTTCCCTCCTCTCCTCCGCTGACGTTGGCTTCCTGCCTTTCCCGCAGGAGCTGAACAAGTACCGGGCCAAGTGCAGCATGCTTTTCCACTATGACTGGATCAGCATCCCTCTCGTCTACACGCAAGTAACTGCCTCCCCTCCCCAGCCCCAGTACCTACTGCATGTCCAGTGCTGTGTGTGACACTGACAATTAGAGCCCATACCTGCTCTGGGGCAGCTCAGTACAGCGAGACACCGAGCAACCAAGGACTCATCTTCCAAGCATCCCTGGGCCCTGCTAAGACGACCCCATCCCCTCGGAGGCTGCCACACCTTGCTATACGTTTTATTTCCTCATCAGATTCCCTACTGGGCCTCAAGGTCAGGGAGGGCATTTCTCCCTGACTGAGGCAGGCTTCCTTCTCCAGGTGGTGACCATAGCAGTATACTCCTTCTTCGGCCTCTCCCTGGTTGGCCGCCAGTTCGTGGAGCCCGAGGCGGGGCCGGCCAAATCTCGGGAGCCTTTAGAAGCAGCATCCACCCTGGGGGACCTGGACATGTACGTGCCTCTCACCACGCTACTGCAGTTCTTCTTCTATGCTGGCTGGCTCAAGGTGGGCATGGAGGCTCGCCGTACTGGCTTGCTCTGTAGCGATGTGAGCCCAGGAACCCCACCTCACCTTTGAGGACAGAGAATGGGGCTCTGAGCCCAGAAAACACTGTCTTGCAACTTGTAGGTGGCCGAACAGATTATCAACCCCTTTGGTGAGGATGATGACGACTTTGAGACCAACAAGCTCATAGACCGCAACTTGCAGGTACGCAGGGGCCTGGGGGCAGCTGCCTGTGCTCCCCTCCTTGCCAGCTCTCCGCCTGGGTGTGGAGAGGACAGCGGATCCTTACGACTTGATGCCTGCCCCAGGTGTCTCTGTTATCCGTGGACGACATGTACCAGAACCTGCCTCCCGCTGAGAAAGACCTGTACTGGGACGAAGACTCCGCGCAGCCACCCTACACGGTGGCCACTGCAGCCGAGGCTCTGCGGCCTTCCTTCCTGGGCTCCACCTTTAACCTTCGGTAAGTGGCCCACGCTGGTGGAGGTAGGACTTGACCCGGGTGGCAGGCCTCACCGCCCTGCTCCCAGCCTTTTCGGGAGATCCAGTCCCGGGGCGGCCCCGCGCCAGGCTCGCTCAGCCCGTCCTCCTCCTGCAGCATGAGCGATGACCCCGAGCAGAACATGAAGGTGGAAGCGTCCCCAGCGGCTGCTCGGCCACTGCCCGCCCAGACTCCACTACTCGGCCACTTCCTGGGTGCAGGAGCACCCTCCCCTGCCATCAGCCTCAGGACATTTGGTCGCATGCGAGGAGCCCCCAGGACCCCGCATCTGCTGCGCTTCCGAGCAGAGGAGAGCGGTGAACCCGAGGCCGCAGACCGCATTGAGGAGGCATCAGTGGCATCAGAAGACGAGACCAGGGAGCCCTGATCAGAGGCTGCCTGGCCCAGTGCCGTTCTGCCCGCCTCTCCAAGGCCTGCCTCCCCTCACTTCCCAACACCCTGCTGACCTCCAGCACTATTAGAGCACTTGCAGTGTGTCCTGAGCTGGAGAATTTAGAGACAGACCCTGAAAGGGGAAGATGGTGGGGCCAGCACCAGGGTTGGGAATGTGTCCATTTTGGTGGGGAAATGTAGGATGGTTTGCTTGGGGAAGGTGAGACTAGGATACATGGGCAGGGCCAAGGACAAGAACCCGGATGCACTGTTAATTTCCTGCTCAATGGGTTGTGGGGCCCGTTCTCAAACCTGAGGGAGTATCAGTAGCACCGAAGGGCCTGCTCAGTGTATTTCCCTGTGCCACTCCTAGGATTTGATTTATTAGATCTGGGATGGAACTCAAGAATTTGCATTTCTATTAAGTTCCCAGGTGATGGTGCTGCTGCTGGTCCAGGCATCACAATTTGAGTCCCATAGGAAAAGACGTTGAGGATATACCTTATCCTGATCTTACTCTGAAGAGGCATCACAGTATGTGTGCCGGGGGACTTTTACTTTACTTGTAATATTCTTTTTATTTACAATGAGAATATAATCAGTTATTACTTGTGCAATTACAGTTGTTTAAATTGGCCTGCTGGAAGGTGGGATAAAGATAACATGGTAAGGGCTTGGGAATATGATCAAACTCAGACATGGAGGCAGCTGGACCCAGCCCCAGCCCAGTTGGACTTCAGAGCGCCACCCCTTCTGCTCCCACCAGCGCAACAGGAGGAAGCGTGATTTAAGGGGTGAAAGCTGCGGGTTCTTCTGTAGTGGGCTTGCAGTGCTGGGTGGGTGGGGGGGAACCATCCTAATGGGAGCCTAGATTGGAGTTGACTGAACTGACCTCCATTCTGCAAGCCTCCACTAAAGACACTGGTGACTGCCAAAACCGAATCTTAGGGTCAAAGGATGACAAAACTCAGAAGAAACAAAAGGTGTAGTAGAGGTTGAGTGCAGCCTCTAACATCTGGGGCTGGCTTTGCTTCTTTCCTACTGGGCAACCATGGGTTACAGAATACCTAAACATAGGTCTCCAAGGTTTTTTTCCGTTTTGTTTTTTTTTTTAAAGATTTATTTACTTATTTATTTGACAGACAGAGATCACAAGTAGGCAGAGAGAGAGAGGGAAGCACGCTCACCGCTGAGCAGATAGCCCCATGCGGGGCTCGATCCCAGAACCTTGGGATCATGACCTGAGCCCAAGGCAGAGGCTTAACCCACTGAGCCACCCAGGCACCCCTCCAAGTTTTGTTTTTTAAATGCTTTTTTATTTGACAGAGTGAGCACAAGCAGGCAGAGCAGCAGGTGGCGGGGGTGGGGGGCAGGCTCCCTGCTCAGCAGAGAGCCTGATATGAGGCTCGATCCTAGGACCTGGAGACCATGACCTAAGCTGAAGGCAGAGGCTTAACCCACTGAGCCACCCAGGCGCCCACATAGGTCTCCAAGTGTTTGTGGAGACAAAAGTACCCCAAGATAGCCATTTCCATAGAGGTTTTTCTCACAGGGTTAATGGGAGTTTGCCTTGCTTCAGGGAAAGAACGGTCAGCTGAAGGCTTCGGGAATGAATAGGGGATGAATCCAGACTCTCTTATTTGAGAGTGTGACAGCCCAAGAAGGGGAATCAGTCAAAGGAAGACACGGACTCCCTGCTGAGCAGGGAGCTCCCTGGGTGGGACTCAATCCCAGGACTCCAGGATCAAGATCTGAGCTGAAGACAGGCGACCAACCAACTGGGCCATTCAGGTGCCACGAATGAATCCAACACTCTTTAAACACACTGCTTCTAGTCACAGATTAGAGGTAGGATTGAAGGGGAGGTATAATCTTGTAGAGCTCAAATGGGGAAATACAGGCAAAGTGTCTAATCTGACTCTGCTATTCCTGACCAACACTGTTAACAGTAACTAAAATGATGGTGCTGCAGTAATAACCACTGGATGGAAAGGTGGGGCACACGCCTCCCAGAGACCATGGTAAGGTTTTAGAAGGTTGCGTTGCTTTTGGTGTGTTCTGAAGTTTTTATACTAAGAAGTGGGGGGAGGGTCATCTCCTAGTTCATCTTTCCCTACTATCTATTCACAAAACTCTGCGATTCAACCAAGCTAATGAGCCAATTTGGATTTTCACTCCTTTGGCTCTTAAGTTATACTTGCACTTCCCATCAACTTTAACTTCAGATAAAATCTTTTTTTTTGTTTTTTTAAATTAATTTAGCACATTTGAGTACCTCATGTTGCCATGCATTTCCAGGTACTGGAGACAGCAGGAAACAAACGTACTTGTTCCTTTGGCATTCTATTCTAATTGGGCAACAAAGAAAATGAGCAAAATTTATGCCCAACTAAGGGATAAGGAGAAAAAGCAGGGACTACAGATTAATAGCATGGAAGGAACTATAGTTTAAAATTATCAGGGAGGAACTCACTAAGGCTAAGACCTGGAAAATAAGGCTTGTGCTATGTGAAGGAAAATGTTCCCAACAAATGGACTAAGAAGCAAACATGTGCTCTAAGGCCAGGATGATTAGCACGGAAGAAAAAGGGACCAGGTCACGGTGGGTTCCATAGCATCTGGGAAGGCTTCTGAGATGGGAAGCTGTCAGAAACCTATTGATCCCGATTTCTAGGACTATGTTGGGACAACAGAAGTATTCAGTGCTACTTGCTAAATTAAAGAGCGATCAGAAGACAGAGCCAGGGTGTTAAGGTTAAACCAACAAGATTTGGTGACATAAGATGTTAGGAGTGTAGTGGTCAGAATGATCCAAGATTTTGATTTAAGCAGCTGCATGTAGGCAATGATTTGCTATTATTAAATAGCTGAGAAACTATATGAAAAGGGAAAGCAGAGGAATGTTACTAGTTTTTCACATGTTCACTTTTGAGTCCAATCAGGATATTCAAATGCAGGTTTTAAGTAGGTTTGGGTTAAAGTTAAGAAAATGCAGCACAAACTACATTTAACACCAACAGCAGATAATGTAGCCAAGCTGAAGACAAAGAGTTGACCCTTACAGATTTAGCAATGCAAAAATCACCAGTTATCTTGCACACCTGAGCTGTGAAGGAGGGGAGAAGGATTAGGGTTCAAGAGAAAATTAACTTCAGAAAGACACCCAAAAGCTGACAGCATAGACATGGAAATATATACAACTTGCTCTCTACAAGATAAAAAATTTTTGGAACATAATTTCAAGGTTTCTAGGCCACCCAAGAACCCAGGCTGAAAACTTCAAGCTAAAACCTTAAAACCAACGTTCACAAAGGGAAACAGTAGAGGCTCCCTCAAAGAGCCAAGTTCAGAGAGGCAGCATGGCTTCAGGTTCCAATCATGGTCCAATCAACATCCCAGTAATACTGGGAGCCCAGGGCTGGGATACCTCCCTAATACGGTCTCTGTTCGCCTGAGCACCACATCCCTGTTCCCCTGAACACTAGCCTCTGGGGTGAGAAATGTTCCCCCAGCTAAATAAAGGCATAGCCCCACATCTAGGACTGGCCTTCAGGGAGAGAGTGCTGAGCAACTGGATATTCACATGTAACTCCAGACAGAACAATAAACACCTTTATTACATGACCGAAGGTGGGAGGAAGATTTATTTGCCTTTCCGGGCTTTGATTTTCCTCAGATAGAACTCTAGCTCCTTGCCTTCTAGGACGTAGCCATCTGCTCGGCCACACTGGCCTGGTCGTGAAGCAATGCATGCTGCAAGAGAGTATGTGTTCATTAGCAAAATGACGGTGGGTCCCTACCCAAACCCAGGTGTCTCCTTAAAAGTCCATGTTGGTTCAGTTACGGTGGGGGCAGGCTTGAAGCCCAGTGTCTCCTCAGATATACTTTATCGTCACTTAAAGTCAGTAGCAGAACTGGACAAAGTTTTCATCACTGAGACAGCCCCCTCAGCCCACACACAGACTTCTCAAAATACTTCTGGAAGTTAGAGGCAGAGGCCAACCTCAGGCCTACGGGCTCCTTCCTGCCCACTACTTCCCACTCCAGCCTCACACTAATGGGATGCGCCCATGTTCTGATTTGTGCTTGTACACTGTTATCATTCAACTCTCCTAGTGAAGCCTTACCACACAGCTGGGAGTTAAGAGAACAAGAGGCAAGAATAAAATGCAGAGGGCACACTGTATCTTGTGACCCAATCTCCCAATGCAAAGAGCCATCTTACCAAGAAGCTTGCCCTGCTGGAACTGCTCCTCCAGAAGACTGCTGATTTTGGCATTCTTTTTCCTTTCATCATACTTCTTCTGAATTTTCTTTGATCGTTTTTTGTTTAAAATCTCTTCCTCCTCAGGCGTCTGAATAAAGCAAATACATGGGTTAGCCGGGGCTCCCCTGGCCCTGGCTCAGGGAAGAAAATGTCCCCACAGCCTTGGGCCCTGTACATCCCAATTCCTGCTGCCTTCCTCAGCACTTAAGGCTTTCATCTGTTTCCCTTCAGTAGCAGAACTGGACACAGTTTTCATCATAAGAAGGCTGGAATAAGGCTGGCCTCGCTCCCCCCCCAGGGACGTTGGGTCCCCTAAAACACGCACCAGCTTGGCCCCCTTCTTGCGGCCCAGGGGCAGTGCATAGTGGGACTCGTACCACTGTCGGTACGGTGTGCTGTCAATGAGCACGATACAATTCTTCACCAGGGTCTTGGTGCGGACCAGTTCGTTGTTGGATGCGTTGTAGACAACGTCAATAATCCTTGTTTTGCGCGTACAACCTGCTCACAGAAGAATTTCAGAATCAAGTCCTGTAAACCGGAAGCCAACTGTCCGCGCTGTCCCCTACCAGCACACCCTCCCCCAAGTGCCCAAGGAGAAGCAAGGGAACTCTAGGCTGTTACCCAGCTACGGGGTGTCAGCTCAACCTCCACAAAGCCACCTTTCCAGAGATGACTAGCAACCACTCATCAGACTCAGCCCCAATCCCTGAAGCTATAGGAAAGGAGTGAGAAAAAACAGGATGGAGAGAATTCTCCAGCTACCACAACCTTCACAGCTTTCAAAGAGAAACTTCAGTATCTTGGTGGAGGCCACAGACTTCCTGTTAAAGGCACTTACTGAAGCTTAGAAAGATTTAGGTGTGGAGTTCCCACCCCCTCCTGGAGGGCCTCACTCACACTCAGAGCCCCAGGAGAAGTTCCCCACGTCTAGCCTCAAGGCACGGTACTTCTTATTGCCTCCCCGGACTCGGACTGTGTGTATGCGGCGGGGGCCGATCTGGAAAACACAGAGGCGGGAACTAGGTTATCCAGGAGAGCAAGACAGGAGAAGGTACAGAACCCGGCCTGGACGGAGGCAACACAGTCAGTGTAACTATGACAAGTCCTAACATTGGCAAGTGGCACGCAAGCGGCCAAGACGGCCACAACCACACCTAAGGATACTTTTTCATCACTCCAGTTACCTCCAAGAAGAAAAACCTGATCCCAAAAGGGAAAATTGAGTCTCTATGCAACAAAAAAAAATACCAGGTTTCTGACTATCATTAGAGAAGCCCACTCCCTCCAGGCACCCTTGAAGGCCTGATACCCAACATCTGTCTCCATACAACCTCTTTAGTCTTTTTTTTTTTTTTTAAAGATTTTATTTATTTGACAGACAGAGATCACAAGTAGGCAGAGAGGCAGGCAGAGAGAGAGGGGAAGCAGGCTCCCTGCGGAGCAGAGAGCCCGATGCAGGGCTCCATCCCAGGACCCTGAGATCATGACCCGAGCCGAAGGCAGCGGCTTAACCCACTGAGCCACCCCGGCGCCCCCAACCTCTTTAGTCTTAACCAACGCGTCCAGACGGAGGCCGCCCAGTCCCCTGGACAAAGCAGAGAGCCCTAAGACGACTCCACCACCACCCGCAGAGACCAGACCACGCTGGAGACCGAGTCGGGGGGAGAGGCGAGGGCCCCCGCACGCACCTTGGTGTTGGCAGCGGGGCGTCCCAGCTCATACTTCCGCTTCTTGTGGTAGGGCTTTCTCTTGCCCCCGGTCTTGCGGCGCTTGTGCCAGTTGTCCCGAGAGATGCCTACATGCGGGAGCAGGGGGCGGAAGCTTTAGCCACGGGGGCTCGGACCGGCACCTCGCGAGGCCCAGACCCCGCGCCGGGCGGGCCGCACGCTCAGCTCTCCAAGGTTGGCTTCCCCACTGCGCACTCGGGAGTTTGCAGCATTACCGAGGTGTCATCATCCACATGCGGCCCAGACCCGCGGGCTCTTTCCCGCGGCAGCCATGTTGGCGGCGCCCGCAGCACCAAGCCCCTGCAGCCACTGCAGCCACTGCAGCCACCGCAGCGAGCCTCGGCGGCTAGAACCCGAGCACCACCTTCCTCGGGGAAGCGCAGGGCCAGGGGTGTGGGCGCCCGAACTCCCGACTTGGCTGCGAGGCAGGATGGCACTGGATAGAGCTCATCCCCCTTCCCAGGCCCCAACGCAGAAACGACACTCACCCATCACTCCCGGCGCTGGCTGCGAAAGAGAAAACGCAAGGCCTCACGGTCCGGTTTGTAAAACGCTGTCCGGTTTGTAAAACACCGCCCCTTTAACGTATTTCCGGGCGCCGCTGTTTCTGCGACCGCGTCCCGGGAGGTTCACGCTCTGAATCCCGAGGGAGGGCGACCGGCGGTGGGAATGGCTGTGCTAGAGCTTGAGGGGTCTTAGGGTACACCGAGGGGGGAGTCGCCTGCTTGATTGTTTTGAAAAGACTCGCTCTCGAGCTGGGCGCGGCTGCGTTGGGAAAGGGTGGAAAGAAGTAGGGATGGAAGGGAGCGGTGGACTTGGGTTTTGTTTTGAAGAGTTTGATGATAGATTGGACTTGGGGGGGTTAGGAAAAGGGAGGCGTGTCAAGGATTCCTCATTCCTCACTAGATCGTTTGGAATGACAGGCGACTGGCCATGTCTGGTCACCCTTATAGAAGATCTTGGGATAGAAGATCTTGGGACAGATGATGTTACTTTGGGACTTGTCTCTATACAAATGGTAATTAACGTCACCAGAGTGAAGGACCCTAGGGGGAGAGCATAAAGCAAATTTTCTTGTAAAATGTACTAAGTAACTATTTTAGGCTTTGTGGAATATAGAGTCTGTCACAACTGCTCAACTTTGCTGTTGTAGTGTGAGAGCAGCCCTGGACAATATAGTTAATGATTGTGTGTGGCAGTGTTCCGTTAAAACTTGGGGTACAGGTATTCACCTCTCTCATGTAGTATTATGCTTTTGATTTTTTCCAAACATTTAAAACTATAACCATTCTTGGGAGCCTGGGTGGCTCAGTGGGTTAAGCCGCTGCCTTCGGCTCAGGTCATGATCTCAGGGTCCTGGGATCGAGTCCCACATCGGGCTCTCTGCTCAGCAGGGAGCCTGCTTCCCTCTCTCTCTCTCTCTGCCTGCCTCTCTACCTACTTGTGATCTCTCTCTCTGTCAAATAAATAAATAAATAAATTAAAAAAAAAAAAAACTATAACCATTCTTGGCGCATGGGTCCAATCAGCATACAGTGGTGTGCCATCCCCGACCATAAATACAGTAAGATGTTCTAGGTCCAAGGCTTGAGGAATGTAAACATTGAAGTCCAGGTAGAGAAAAACTGGCAGAGGGGAGGAGGAGCAATTGAGTGACAGGAGGGAAGCCAGCACAGAATGGCATGGTCTAATGCTACTGTGAAGGCTAGTTAAAATGAGGACTAAAAAGTGATTTTCGGATTTAGTAACTTGAAAATCTTTGCTAATATTGGCAAAAGCAGTTTCTGTGCGGGGGAGTGGGCAAAACTTAAAGTGGAATGGGAAGCTTTATTTTTTTGAAAAGATTTTATTTATCTGTTGGCATAAGTAGCGGGGAGAAGCAGAGGGAAAGGGAGAAGCAGACTCCCCGCTGACCGGGGAGCTGGATCCTGGCCTCAGTCCCAGGACCCTGAGATCATGATCTGAGCTGAAGGCAGACGCTTAACCCACTGAACCACCCAGGCGCCCCTGGAATGGAAAGTTTTTTAATTCATTAATTAATTTAAAAATTTTAAAGATTTTATTTATTTAATGGAGCGAGAGAACACAGGCAGAGCAGCAGAGGGCGAGGGAGAAGCAGGCTCCCCACTAAGCAGGGAGCCCGATGTGGGGCTCGATCCTTGGACCCCAGGACCATGACCCAAGCCAAAGGCAGTAGTTCAATCAACTGAGCCACCCAGGCACCCTGGGAAGTTGTTTTTTTTTGTTGTTGTTGTTTTTTATTTTTAAAGGACAGTATAGGGGCGCCTCGGTGGCTCAGTGGGTTAAAGCCTCTGACTTCAGCTCAGGTCATGGTCCCAGGGTCCTGGGATCGAGCCCTACATCGGGCTCTCTGCTCAGCAGGGAGCCTGTTTCCTCCTCTCTCTGCCTGCCTCTCTGCCTACTTGTGATCTCTGTCAAATAAATAAATAAAAATCTTAAAAAAAATGAAAATAAAAGGACAGTATATGTAGATAATACTCTCAAGAAGTATTTTATTTTATTTTATTTTTTTTTTTTAAAGATTTTATTTATTTATTTGACAGAGAGAAATCACAAGTAGATGGAGAGGCAGGCAGAGAGAGAGAGAGGGAAGCAGGCTCTCCGCTGAGCAGAGAGCCCGATGCGGGACTCGATCCCAGGACTCTGAGATCATGACCTGAGCCGAAGGCAGCGGCTTAACCCACTGAGCCACCCAGGCGCCCCTCAAGAAGTATTTTAAAGGGAAGGAGAGAAGGATGCCTGGCTGGCTCAGCTGAAGGAGATTGTAGCTTTTCATTTTGGGGATCCTCAGTTCAGAGATTACTTTGAGTTGAGTGCAGAGATTACGTAAACATTTAAAAAAATAATAAAATAGGGGCGCCTGGCTGGCTCTGTCAGTAGAACATGCAGCTCTTGATCTTGGGGGTTGTAAATTCAAGCCCTATGGTGGGGGGAGAGATTACTTAAAAATCTTTAAAGAAGAAAAAGAAAAGGGGGGGAGACAGTTAGGCTGCTGGAGGGAAACATCATAGGGTAGTATTGAAAGGAGTAAACTGGGGCACCTGGTTGGCTCAGTGGATTGGGCCGCTGCCTTTGGCTCAGGTCATGATCTCAGGGTCCTGGGATCGAGTCCCGCATCGGGCTCTCCGCTCAGCAGGGAGCCTGCTTCCCTCTCTCTCTCTCTCTCTGCCTGCCTCTCCGTCTGCTTGTGATCTCTATCAGGTGAATAAATAAAATATTTAAAAAAAAGAAAGAAAGAAAGGAGTAAACTGCCTAAGCCCTTTCACAGTCTGCTCCAAATCCTATCTCCTCCCTTTGAGGGACTCAACATTAGCCTTTCTTCTGTATCTTCAGCCTTCCACTGGCTTCCTACCACATTGGGAATAAAGTTTAAATTCCTTGCTGGTTTGAGGAGTATCAGACTTCTGCTTATCTCTTGCTTTATCAATTTGACTCCTACTATCTATCCCCCTCCCACAACTCCCCGGAGTTGCTGTTCTTGCCTCAGGCCCAGGTGCTTTGCAAGAAAATTCTGTTCTCTAAGTCTTAGCTTGGCTCCTGCTTTCACTTCAAGTTTCTGCTCAAAATCTCACCCTGTACATACATACACACCCTGGGAGGCCTTTTCTGAGCCTGCTTCCTAAAGTGGCAACACTTGGGGTGCCTGGCAGGCTCAGTCTGTAGAGCATGTGACTCTTGATCTCCAGGCTGTGAGTTCAAGTCCCACACAGGAGGTAGAGTTTACTTAAAAAACAAGCAAAACTCTCTGAGGTAGCAGTACTTACCTTTCCTCACTTAATATTAACATTGTTTTTACATACTCATTATCTGCCTTCCCCACTAAAATATAATAAACATGAGAGGAGAAACTCTGTTGTTTACTGATATATTTTTTTTAAGATTTTATTTATTTGACAGAGAGATCACAAATAGGCAGAGAGGCAGGCAGAGAGAGAGAGGAGGAAGCAGGCTCCCCGCTGAGCAGAGAGCCTGATGTGGGGCTCGATCCCAGGACCCTGGGATCATGACCCAAGTCGAAGGCAGAGGCTTTAACCCACTGAGCCACCCAGGTGCCCCTTTCTTCCAGATTTTTATTTATTTATTCAACAGAGAGAGATCACAAGTAGGCAGAGAGACGGGGGCGGGGGGGACGGAGGGGAGGGAAGCGGGCTCCCACTTTGCAAAGAGCTGGACATGAGGCTCGATCCCAAGACCCTGAGATCATGACCCAAGCTGAAGGCAGAGTCTTAACCCACTGAGCCCCCCAGTGCAGGGATCTTAATCAACTCTCCATCTCCAGCTCTTTGGCACAAGAAAGGGAAAAGGTAATTGCACTGGACATAAAAAGGAGATGGCTTCTAGAGACACTTGGTAGGTGATGGGATTAAATAGACTGGATCAGGGGGATGAGAGAAAAGTGACCTGAGAAACGGCATGAATGGTGGGATGACACCAATTAATAGAGAACACAGAGAGGCAGGTTTCTAAAAAGTTCAGTCTCAGGATGACTTTGACTTGCCTGTGGGACATCGGTGGCTATTCTTTGTATTCCAAGTCGCTGGAAAGATGAGTGGGGAGTTTGGAAGGGAATGGGGCGGCTCTTTCCCACCCCCCACCCATCATCCTTCACGGTCTGGCTCCCCTGGCCATCTAACCTGGGGCTCCACCACGTCAGCCAGTCTGCATCACATGAGTGTGTAGTTGTCTTTTTGTTTTTAAGATTTTATTTATTTATTTGACAGAGATCACAAGTAGGCAGAGAGGCAGGCAGAGAGAGAGGAGGAAGCAGGCTCCCTGCCGAGCAGGAAGCCCAACGGGCTCATCCCAGGACCCTGGGATCACGACCTGAGGCAAAGGCAGAAGCTTTAACCCACTGAGCCACCCAGACACCCCAAGTGTGTTGGTTTCTTAAAGTTCTTGTGTAGTAGACTTACTATAAACGCATGCATCTCTTGGGGGCAGTATTGTAGAGGTATCTCTAGCTCTTGAAATCAGACTAACACAGTTCTCCGTGTCCCACATCATGCCCTCCAAGTCTCTACTCGGGCTTTAGCAGAAGTCAAATAGAAGTTCTCTAATTCCCTGTTACCCTGGAAAGATCTTTTCTCCTGCTCCCCTTCAACACCTTAGCCTGGCCACGACTCCATTTGCTTTGAGACTATTGGCATTAATCATACTATGCCTTTGTCCCTTTTTTCATTAGTCACCTTAAAAAAAAAAATCATCTCCCAAATTAAATCTATCACCCACATTCTAATCCTGACATAGGTTATTATAATATCTTTATTTTTTTAAAAAAGATTTTATTTATTTATTTGACAGAGATCACAGGCAGAGAGACAGGCAGATAGAGAGAGGCGGAAGCAGGCTCCCTGCTGAGCAGAGAGCCCGATATGGGGCTCTATCCGACGACCCTGGGATCATGACCTGAGCTGAAAGCAGAGGCTTTCCTTTCCCATAGCCTTCTAACAGAAATCTGCTTCTCTTAACAGAAATCTGGTTCTGTCAGAGGAGTTTTCTTCCTTGTCAGCCTTCTCAAGTAGAAGAGAACTACAGTCCTCTGGACGGACAGGTGTTGTCCCATTTCAGACCATTTTTACTCTCTCCTTAAAACCACAGACTTTGGGGGCGCCTGGGTGGCTCAGTGGGTTAATGCCTCTGCCTTCAGCTCGGGTCATGATCTCAGGGTCCTGAGATCGAGCCCCACATCGGGCTCTCTGCTCAGCAGGGAGCCTGCTTCCCTCTCTCTCTCTCTCTGCCTGCCTCTCTGCTTCCTTGTGATTTGTCTGTCAAATAAATAAATAAAATCTTAAAAAAACCCCCCAAAAAAAAAAAAAAAAACAACCACAGACTTTGAATTTTATGCTCTAAAACCATAACACTCACTACTCCTCTCTCTGTACTTACCTATAAATTCTGCTTCTCACCGATTTGTGCCTAGATTTGAGATCCCAACCCTCTGTAACTCTCTAATACTACTGTTGTATTTTGGATGCCTCCACAGGATCATCTTTATCTCCCTCAACTTAAACCTTTCACCACCTCCTCACCCAGTAAGTCCTTAAACCTGGGATCAATCCAACCTCTTGTCCCTGATACCAGGATAAGGTCACTTAGCTCTGCAGACTAATAACACTAGAAATTAAGAGCAATTGGAAAATCTTTACAATGAAAGGCTTACCTGAAGAATAAACTTTACTAGAGCAGACAGTTTAAATAGATTGTAATAAACACTGTGAAGGAGATAATATGCTCTCATGGGGCAGAGGAGCAAAGGAGATAGGATGGTGTGAGATGCCTTCTCTAGGGTGACAGAGATCTGGGGTAAAGTGAGACCTGAAAGAAAAAACTTTGTACAGCGTTAATCTTTTAAAAAGATTTTATGTAGTGCCTTCTTAGTGCAGTAGGCAGCGCAGCGCGTCAGTCTCATAAAAAGATTTTATATATTTATTTGAAAGAGAGAGAGAGAGGGAAGGTGGGAGCAGGAGCTGGGGAGGGGCAGAAGGAGAGGGGAAAACAGACTTCCCACTGAGCAGGGACCTTATGTGGCTGCTCAATCCCAGGACCCTGGATCATGACCTGAGCAGAAGGCAGGTGCTAAACTGACTGAGCCATCCAGGAGCCCCTGGAATAACATTTGAAGTCCAGAAATCAACTTTTCCTCCTGGAACCACGACTCAGTTTATGCATAACCTTGCAGAGAAGCCCTGGTGCTCAACTGATTATTTTTTTAAGATTTTATTTATTTATTTGAGGGGAGGGAGTACAAGCAGGGGGAGGGGCAAAGGGACCGGGGAGAAGCAGGTTCCCTGCTGAGCAGGGAACCCATTGGGCTCGATCCCAAGACCCTGGGATCATGACCTGAGCCAAAGGCAGACACTTAACTGACTGAGCCACGCACACACCCCTTGTCAAATGATTTTCAACAGAGGTGCCAAGTCAATTCAATGGGAAAACAAGAGTCTTTTCAGTAAATGGTGCTAGAAAAACTGAATAGCCACAAGCCAAAAAGTGAATTCAGACCCCTCACACCATCTACAAAGATTAACTCAAATTGGATCAATGACCTAAATGTAAGAGCTAAAACCGTAAAATTCTTCGAAAGAAAATGTAAGAGTAAATCTTCATGGCATTGGATTTAGCAGTGGGTTCTTAGATATGACACCAGAGGCATAAGGAGCAAAAGAAGAAAGATAAGTTAGCCTTCATCAAAATGGAAAACTTTTGTGCTTTCAAGGACATTAGCAAGAAAGTGAAAAGATAATGCACAGAAAGGGCAAGTATTTGCAAATTATATATTTGATAAGGATGTAGAATCCAGAGTAAAGTCAACAATAAAAGGCAACCCAACTTAAAAATTGGCAAAGGACTTGAATACACCAAAAAAACAGAACAGAACAGGCCCAAACAGAAACTTGTACACTGATGTTCAGAGCAGCATTACTCCTGGTGTCAAAAAGTGGAAGCCACCCAAATGTCTGTCAACTCATGGATATAAAAAATGGGGTATAACCATAGGATGGAATATTTGGCCATAAAAATGAATGAAGTACTGGATCAACATGGATGAATCTTATTTACTTATTTAACTTTTCCAAGTAATCTCTGCACTCAACATGGGGTTCAAACTCAGGACCCTGAGATCAAGAGTCACGTGCTCTACTGACTGAGCCAGCCAGGTGCCCCAAAATGGATCAATCTTTTTTTTTTTTTTTTTTTTTAGATTTATTTGAGGGTGTATATTCATGAGCAGGGGAGGGGCAGAGGGAGAGGGAAAGGAAGAGAATCCCAGGCAGACTCCCAGCTCTGCCCAGTACGGGGCTTGATCACACAACTCATAACCAGAGCTGAAATCCAGAGTTGGACACTCAACTGACTGAGCTACCCAGGCACCCCTCACTTAGTGTGTTTTTTAGATTCATCCGTTTTGGGGGTATGTGGGTGGCTCATTGAGTTGAGTGTCCAACTCTTGGTTTTGGCTCATGTCTTGATCTCAGGGTCCTGAATTCAAGCCCTGCACTGGACTCCATGCTGGGCACCAAGCCTCCCTAAAAAAAGAAAAAAAAAAAACAAAACACTAAGTGAAAGCAGACAGATCGTAAGACTACATATTGTTTAATTCCATTTATATGAAATGTCCAGAATAGTAAGTCCATAGAGAGTAGAGTAGTGGTTGCCTGGGGCTGGGGGAAGAGTTGAATTTGGGGGGTAACTGCTAACAGGTGTGGGGTTTCTTTTTGGGTGAAAATATTCTGAAATTAGTGATGATGGTTGCCTAATTAAATTTATAGTATGTGAATTTTATTTTACTTTTAAAGATTTTATTTATTTGACAGAGAGAGATCACAGTAGGCACAGAGGCAGGTAGAGACAGAGGGGGAAGCAGGCTCCCTGCTGAGCAGAGAGCCTGATGTGGGGCTGGATCCCAGCATCCTGAGATCACGACCTGAGCCGAAGGCAGAGGCTTAAGCCACTGAGCCACCCAGGCACCCTGTGAATTTTATTTTTAAGATTTTATTTATTTGAGAGAGAGAGCACAAGCAAGAGGAGAAGGATAAGCAGACTCCCCACTGAGCAGGAAGCCCGACACAAGGCTCTATCCCTGGACCCTGAGATCATGACAGACTCTTAACTGACTGAGCCACCTAGGTGCCCCTATAGTATGTGACTTTTAAATGGGTGAATTTTATAGTATGTGAATTATATCTCAATAAAGCAGTTACTACAAAAAAAGGTCTGGCATATTCAAGAAATAAAGGTCAGTTTAGTTGGAGAAGTGAGTGGTAGGAGATAGTTCGTTCATTCATTCAAAAATATATATTGTATGCTCACCGTATGTTCTAGACATTGTAGATACAGTATTAAACAAAAATCTTCATCCTTATGTGCTTAAAATAGCTAACCAGCACCTATATAGCATTTATGAGATGTGAGACATTGTACTTACTACTGTGTATATATACCAACTCAATTTTCCTAACACCGCTACGCCAGTATTACCCCCATGTCGCAGCACAAAGATGTTAAACCTACATGAGGTTCTGCAGTCACAGAGCCAGGCTGTGCGGCTTCAGCAGCTGGGCTTTTAACCTCCAAACTGTTCTGCCCAAACTGCATTCCAACTGGACCAACAGAGGAAGGAGCTGACCAGGCCACGGTAGGGCATTCGGAATTTATCCTCTGGGTGAAGGGATGCTATTAGAGGGTTCCAAGCAGGGAGGGGGGGGGACGACTTATAAGGATTCCCCTGGCTGGTCCCAATACACATACAGTATTCCAGGTGAGAAGATGGGTCAGGTCTGGTGAGGTCTTCATTTAATCTTTCCAGTTCTGTGAGGGCGGGTGTTGGTGGCCTCATCTTACAGAGGAGGGGGAAAGTTAGGTATCTGGAAGCTTTTAAGGCCTCAATGCTAGTGCCAGCTCTGTGAACTTGATTCAGCTGAACTTCTGAAGCCAGGTCCTACAGTTGGGTATCGAATGGCACCATCAGCTCATGCAATGAGGTAGAGAATGCTCCTGTTTTTCAATTTCTTAAAAAATTTTATTTATTTGACAGAGAGATCACAAGTAGGCAGAGAGGCAGGTGGGGGGAGGGGAAGCAGGCTCCCCCCTGAGCAGAGAGCCCGATATGGGGCTCGAACCCAAGACCCTGAGATCATGACCTGAGCCGAAGGCAGAGGCTTTAACCCACTGAACCACCCAGGTGCCCCACGCCTATTTTTCAAATGAAGCAACTGAGGCTGGGAGACCAGTGTTTGGTCTGTTTGAGCCAACTCTGCCCTAGAGCTTCTGTAGTAGCCCATGTGCCCCATGGTCCCCACCTGTGTTCCCGAGGCCTTTCTAGAACACATATTTGGTTATGTGGCACTCAGACTAAAAATGTTGTAGTGGCATATTACTGTGTAGATAATCCATGTTCCATGACAAGGAATCTGGAATCTTCCAGCTCCCAAACTGTCCGTGTTCTATGCTCAGTTCCTCAGCCCACCTGGCAAACTTCTAATTTTTCGAGACCAAACGTGTTGCTCATCAGATCCTTTCCCAACCAGCAAGCCAAATGCCTTCTTGTCAGTGTTGCCACAGAATCTTTTAATGTGCCTTGAGCAGACCATAACTGACAGAGCACCATCTCCTTGTTGCTGCTAGCTCCTGGCCCCAAGAGAGGACCTGGGACCTAGGAAGCACCGAACAAGGCAGGGGCTGAGGCTTTACCACGTGCCTGAAACCGCAGGTCTGGATCTGGGCTCCTTAGGAAGAGTATGGAATCTGCACTACGGAGAGTGGCAGAAGTGTCTGTCCTTAGTCCGAGAAGGTGCAGACGTGTCCCAGGCCCTTCTCAACACACCACTCAACAGATTAGTTTTTTCCCCTCTTTATTGTTAGACACAATGTATAAACACGTAAAACAGGAAACAGCAGGGATCCTCTTGGACCTCAAACACCATCAAGGAAGGAAGAGATCCCAGAGACTTTTTTTAAAGTACAAGACATAGTG
Organism: Mustela putorius furo; assembly: GCF_011764305.1. Taxonomy (NCBI): domain Eukaryota; kingdom Metazoa; phylum Chordata; class Mammalia; order Carnivora; family Mustelidae; genus Mustela; species Mustela putorius. The sequence continues at coordinate 34,690,489 of NW_025422005.1, read as the reverse complement.
CCTGAACCAAAGGCATGGAAGGCAGGCCAGAGCCAGCAGAGAGCTGGACTAAAGGCTCCTTCCCTTTCCTCAGACCCAGGATAACCCCACAGAGCCCCTCACCGGTAGCCAGTCCACACAGGCCAGAAGGCCACCCAAGGGAAAACTCTATACCAGAAAGTCTTCTGCTCCTGGAAAGAAGGGCAACACCCTTCCCATCCTTGCTCCCTTGAGGGCTACAACTGAGGAGAGGGGAAGCAGTGTCCCATGTCACTCTGACCCCCTCCCCAGCTGCCCCCATATTTGGCATTTACCAAAGCCTGTCCCAGTTCAGACCCTGACAAGACCTGCCTTGTGCCCAAAGTTTGCTGGGGAGGGATGGAGAGTGGAAGAGGCTGGGTGTGAAACCAAGCAGATCTTTTATTTGCAGTCGTCACTGGGGCCGTTTCTTGTTGCTTATTTGTTTGCTGGCCTGCTCTTCCAGCTGCATGGCCAAGCGCAAGGCCTTGATGACATCTGGAAGGAAGGGGTGGTGGTGCACTGCCGGTCAGGGGGGGTCACAGAGGCCCCTTTCCCTCAGGGCCGACGCCCCACCCTCCAGTCACACCCACCTTGCAGCGCTGAGAAGTGCTTGGCTTGTTGGACCAGGGCAGACTCTGCCTTGTTCACGAAGGTCTCCAGGTCATAGTCTGGCTGCTCGGTCATCTCAGAGAGCTCAAGCCAGCCTGGCCCTTGCTGCAGTGACATGGGGGAAGCGCGTCAGTGCAAAAATGGTCAAACCAACCTAGCAAATCCTTCCTGTGCCCCCCACTACCTACAATGCAGACGACGTGTGCGAGATGCCGGTTCCTTCAGCCACAGCCCGCCCTCTGCCTGCTGACCTCCTCCGGCAGAAATCCTCAGCTTGAATCCATCCTCTTTCCTGCCTCCAACTTGTCCCTCTCCCCAGGTCAAATAAATGTCACAATCTGTCTTGACACCACATCAGAAACGGGAGCAGCAACTTTATTCTTTCACCCTGTTTGTGCCCGGATCCTACCAATTTTGCCCCTTAAATGGTACTTGAGTCTCATGTCCTCACTCCAGTCCTAAAGTGGCCACGGCCGCCCTCCATCTGGGCACCAACACCTCTCTTGAACTCTTTTAAAAACAATCTCCTAACTGCTTTTAGCTCCAAAATGCCTCTACTCATGCTCTCCCACGTTCCCCAACCAGGCTCCACACTGACCTAAAGCTCTGATGAGACCGTGTCCTTCGATCCAACCACACTCCGCTTTATTCCCTTCTAAGGCATCCACTGCCCTCATGGCCAAGTCCAGGCCTTGGGAGTGAACCATAGGTCCTCCAGCATCAGGTCCCCGCTGACCTGGCCACGGCCTTAAGCTCCGTCATCTGCTCACTCCTTTTGCTTTGACCAGAGTGAGCCTCTCATTCTTCCTGAAAGTACCAAGGCCTTTGACACATTTGTACCCCTGAGCACTCCGGGGAGGGAGGACAGGCTTAAGCGCTTGCTCTTCACGTCCCCTCCTCAGTTCTAAGTGGCCCAAGCTCCTTTCCGTGCTGCCCCGAGTGCCCCACTGGCAGTGCACCCTCGGCCCCCCTCTGCTCTCCCACAGCAGGGGTCACAGCAGCACCAGCATCTACCGCCTCTTACATGCGAACTATATGCTGGGCGCTGCTTTAGAAGCAGATCACTTAACCCTCAGGCGCAACCACCCTGTCTTGCCCACTTTAGAGATGAAAGAACCGAGGCCTAGTGATGATAAATGACTTTCTTTTAAATAAGGAAATGACTTTCCTTTAAATAAGGAAATCAGCTTATAAATAGGAGAATCAGGATTGATCTAGTCTTATTTTGCAGTATGCTATCCATACCTCGAGTTTTTGGTCTTTGGTTTCAGCACAGTGGTTAACATATAGAAAGCACTCACCAAACACTCTGAATAAACAAGCCAAGGTCTCTGCATATAAATCTCCCTCCAAAGCCTCAGTCAGGAGCACAGAGGAGAGACACTAGCTCTGGCTAGGAGGGTGGAGGAGAAAGGCTGTGTGGGCCAGGCTGGAGAAGGGGTATGCTAATTAGTTGTTCTAGAACATCTAAATGAATAGGTGGAGAATGAAGGAATGCTAAGTAGAGGCCTGCCTCTTGCCATCCCTATCTGAAGACCTGTGGGAGCAAAGCCCAGGTCATGTTCAAAGAACAGTGCTGAGCACCACTTGAGGGCCTCTGCTAGGATACATATCCAATCCCTCCCTAGTCAGGGCCAGCTCCTCACCTGTATAATCTCCTTGAGTTCCTCCATGGCCCTTTCCTCCAACTCCCTGATCTGAGACATGGCTTCGTTAAAGCTGGACATATGGGAAGATAGTTCCTCCTCTTCCTTGGAGAACTGCAGGGGCCCAAAGGAGAGGTACAAACTGTATGGCCTAGTTCCAGTCTCAGCAGGCCACACTTGTTCTGCCTGGCCCTACCCCACACCTTACATTGCCTGGGATCAGGGACCCATGAGAGCTGGCTTCCATCTCTTCTGTTTCCATTTGAGTTGGCTGCTCCCCACTGGACCCACTGTGCGGGCTCAGCTCCTTGACCCTGAGGAAACAAGACGGTCTCAGAGCCCACAGGAGCCTCCTTGGCACTCACGAGACTGCAGCACCACTCAGACCATGAGGCTCAAAGGGAGAAGCAGCTTTGGCTTTGGCCTAGAGGACCCATGCTGGCTCCCAACCAAGGCCTGAAGGGGACTGGGGCACACCATCTAGCATCATGTCTGAACTCCCAAGTCTCAGCTTCACTGAGTCACAGAAGAATATCCTGAGGCACCGAGACTCCAGAGCTTCTTCCCTCTTCTCTCCTCCCTCCTGCAACCCTCTCCCCATCCCACTGGCCATGGGTACGAGTACCTGTCTGCATATCTTAGTGTGTTTAAAGTGTATTCACAGGAGCTTATGCCTGGTGAGATCATGGCAATCTGCAAAAGGGGGAAACAGACAATTAAGTTCAACCCTTAACAAGATCACAAGGGGACCAGACCACCTGCTGCTGGAGACTGCCAGGAACTGTCTGTGTAAGCTCCTGACTCCCACAGAGTATTGGAGCACGGAGCTAATTAAGCACCTGCTCTGTGGCAGGCAACTTGCCCCATGGCCACTGAAAATTAAGGCACCTTGGAAATTGGATATCTGCTTTAAAGGTATATCTGGTTACCGTCCCCCCCAACCCATTGCTATATCACTTTATTGACCCACTCTCCAAGGTCACATCTTAAGGAGCAGTGGCTCCTGCTGGAACCTTCTATTCACCCAGGCTCAAGAATGATGGGTTAGAGCTTAGTCTGAAATTCCCGCCTTCCCTAGTAGGCCAGAAAGAGATTCCGTGAAGGGGAAGGAGGCAGATCCTAGCTGGCAAGCCTTGTAGATATAATAAGGAAGGGGACAAAAATAATTTACAGCAACAGTCCTTTCCTATTTCTGAAGCTGGGAGCCATAGAGGAGACAAGAATTTCCCTCTCCTGATTCCCACAGCCCTTTTTCTGAGTTGTGAGGCCCCACTTCATGGGGTAAGGGAGCACTGACCATCCCCAAACCAAAAGCTTCCCAGACATACAGTAAAGAGAGCAGATCCTTTCCTTCTCTTTTGAACAGGCAAAGAGGAAATTGGTACTAAAAGGCCATGGCAGGGTGGCAGGGGGAGGTTAAGTTTAGGAGGCAGTGCGGCTGGGCTGCAGTCGCTTGAGCGTCCGATCCTTGATATGGGCTCAGGTCATGATCTCAGGTGCTGGGATTGAGCCCCACACTGGGCTCTGCACTTGGTGAGGAGTCTTTGCAAGGATTCTTTGCAAGGATTCTCTCTCTCTCGTTGTGCCCCTCCCCCTACTTGTGCAAACATGCATGTTCTCTAATAAATAAATAAACCTTTAAAATAAATAAGTGGGGGATGCCTGGGTGGCTTAGTCATTAAGCATTTGCCTTCGGCTCAGGTCATAATCCCGGGGTCTGGGGATTGAGCCCTGCATTGGGCTCCCTGCTCAGCAGGAAGCCTGCTTCTCCTTCTCCCACTCCCCCAGCTTGTGTTCCCTCTCTCGCTGTGTCTCTGTCAAATAAATAAATAAAATAAAATCTTTTAAAAAAATAAAATGAAATGAAACAAAGAAGTGCCTAAATAAAAGGCAGCAGGGTTTGCCCACTCAAGATGAAACCTGGAAACCCAGGTGGCCAGGAGTACCAAGCCCGCCCAGAAACAGGACTCAGGGTCTTCCCACGCCATCTCCAGAGCGACGCTACTCACCATGCAGGTCCTCGAGTTCTCCCCGATAAAGGAGTCCCTCAGCACCTGGGTCAGCTTGCTCTCTCGAAACGGGGTATGAGCCTTGTTCTGTCCCAGGGCCCTGATGCACTCCTGTGGGGCGGCAGGGGGCACTGGGGTCCCTTCCTTCCCTTTGAACCACCCACTCCCTTGCTCCCCCCGCAGGAGCCCCCCAGGCTGGCCGCCTGCGCCTCCACCTTCAGAGCCAGGAGGCTCTTGTTGATCTCTGCACCCTCCATGCGGGTCTGCCGGTCAGCGCTGGAAGTGTCCGCACCTCTCTCGTTCCCTGCCAGATCCACCAAAGAAAACTTGCCATGTACTCTCCCTTTGGCTCGAAGAAGAATCTGGAAGCAGGCATGGGAGCGGGAAGAGTTGGAGTTGGCAAACGTCTGCCCAGAGGTCCTGTGTCAAAAGAGAATGAAGAAAGGCTATGAGCCTCTGAAAGTTCCTGGCTGCTGTGACTCCCCAGAGTTCAAGGCACCCCACTTCACTGCACTAAGTTCTCAGTACAAGGGGCACAGGTCAGGACTCCGAGCAGTCCTGTGTCTTCTTGTCCCAGACTTCCGTTTTGTCCTCTGTGGGCAGCAGCTCTCCCTCCAGCTCCAAACCTAACAAGTTTTCCTGGCAGTGAAAGTACTGGATTCTATGCTACGGCCTTAGCAAAACGGCCCAGCTGCACGTGGGGAAGAAGTGGCCTGTGTGGCAGGGCATGGGGGGAGGAAGAGGGGTTGTCACCAACCACTTGTCAAAGCTTGAGGGTCCTGAGGAGGGCAGCCCCCTTCCTGGGCGTCCATAAGCCACCCAGCGCTCCACTGCACCATGCCCTCCACTGCACCATGCCCGGAGGCAGAGCACTTCCCTAACTCTGCAGAGGAGCGATGACACCATCACTTCTAGCCACAACTGACCCAGAGCACCTATCTCCCACCACAGAGGGAGAGAAGAGCAAGGAAAAGCCTAGAGAAGTCAGGAAGCATGCTTTGGGGTAAGAGCCTGGAAATAAAGTCTGCCTTGGTCGGGGGGCACCTGAGTGGCTTAGTTGGTTAGGCGCCCGCCTTCAGTTCAAGTCATGATCCTGGGGTCCTGGGATCAAGCCCCTCATTGGGATCCTGCTTAGCAGGGATCCTGCTTCTCCCTCTCTCTCTGGCATTCCTCCTGCTTGTACTCTCTTGTCAAATAAAAAAATAAATAAAAACTTTAAAAAAAAAGTCTGCTTTAGTTATATCTATGACTCTCTGACTCGCTCCTGATGAGCCTCTGGCCCTGGGTCCTCTGCCCTATTGAAAGTCCTCAAGACAGGGGCCCTCACAGCCCTCAGCAAGCTGCAGAGGGCAGCACTCTGCAGAAATAGCAGTAGGCTCGGAGCGAGGGTCTGTCACTTGAGCCAGGGACTGGGGGCCCCTTTCCGTCACCATAATTCTTTTTTCTTTTTTAAAGATTTTATTTATTTATTTGACAGAGAGAGATCACAGGTAGACAGAGAGATAGGCAGAGAGAGAGAAGAGAGGAAAGCAGGCTCCCCACTGAGCAGAGAGGCTGATGCGGGACTCGATCCCAGGACCCTGAGATCATGACCTGAACCGAAGGCAGTGGCTTAACCCACTGAGCCACCCAGGTGCCCTCCATCACCATAATTCTGACCTGCAGGCACTGCCCATGTCGATCATCTTGATGACATCATCGGCACAGCTAACCAGGCGCTCCTGCAGCCCAACCACCTGCACCTGCTGCTTGCCGTCCTCCAGCACACGCAGCTTGGCTTTCTTGTTGAGCAGGTCGAACAGCTGTGCGGGGCAGGGGAACACACAGGGCAATAAGGCTAAGGCCGTCATGGCCTGGGCACCCCACCAAACAGCTCATCCTTCAGGGCCTGTCCGGGCTGAGATAAGGGCTGATAGCAGGGAAGGCAGAGAGGTTAAGCTGAGTGGAGGGCAGTATCTGAGTCGGGCAGCCCAGTGTGCTAGGACTCTGCTACTTTGCCAGCTATGGGAGCCTGGACCCGTCTGTGCCTAACGGTTCCAGCCTTATTCCTCATCTGCAGAATAGACCATAATGCTTCCTCAGAGGTTATGCTACAGTGATCGAATGAGTTGAGACATGTGCTTAGCACACAATACCATATCAGTAATCCACATTAGCTATAATTATTATTATTAGCATGGAAATCCTGCTCTGAGGAAGGCAGCTCTATATAAGCACGGACGGTAGAGATAGAGGGTACAGAGCATAAGGGGCGGAGGGGACAGTAAAAGAGATGAACAGAGAACAAACGTACACGATCAGGCGAAGGCTAGAACGGTCACAAAGGAGGTGGGTCAAGGGAAGACAGGGCATACACAAGGCAAACCTCCCCCTCAAGATGGAGCCCTGAGGAGCGTTCCTGACCTACTTGCTGAGCCTGGGCCCCATCTCCCCATCACACACATCAGGGCAGCGGAGCCCATCAAAGCCTTGATGGCCCACAGATTGTTTGGTTTCTACCATTTTTAGCCAATCTCATGGAATAGATATTTCAGGGGCCCCGACAGTATAAATAGGGGCTCCTTGCCGGCTAGCTACCTTCCCATTATAGATCTCGAAGAATGTCACATAGACTTCCAGGCCCAGGTTCCGGTAGCGGGGCTGATTCTTCAGGAGGAAGACATCGCGGGCTGCGGGAGACAGCTGGGTAAGCAAGCAGCCTGGTTTCGTGTGCCCGACCTCAGTGTGGCAGAACACATACTTACAGGCCATGGCGTAGATCCCTTTGGATGCATTCTGGGCTTTCCCAGAAAGGTCTCCGCCCATGGTCTGCAAGGGAAGGGGTGAGAGACTGTGGTGAAGGGCCTTGGGCCTAGGACTGAGCACTACAGGCTGCATCACTGCAGCGCGCCCCCGCACAGAAGCTGAGAAGCTGCACCGGCCAAGGTATCCAGCACAAGAGTGTCTGGTGCCGGGGCATTGGCACCAGCAGCACTTTCTGAAGGAAACTTCCCTTTCAGGGACCCACCGTGACACCATGGGCAGGAGTGCTCCCTGCTAGACCTGAAAACTTACATGTGTCTTGCCACTTCCCGTCTGGCCATATGCAAAACAGGTTGCTTTTCCCCCTTCAAAGATGGTCTGAACCAGTGGCCTTGCTGTGAACCTAGGAGAAAGGATAGGGGAGAATATTTATCTCTCCCTAAAATGTGCTTCGTAGAATGTGGCCCTATTGCTCCTTCACTGCAGATCTTCTGGGGTCTTCAATTCCTCCTTCCAAGTACTTGCACTCCTCTCCTGCAAAGTGGTTCCACTGGACCCCACCCTCCACTTATAAACTGAAATTCTTCCAGTCAGCTGGGGAGGGCTGCTGGGCTGACCTGCCAAGAAGATGGTGGCCTTCACTGACCAAGCCACCAGCCCTCCCTCTGACCCTGAAGACCCAAAGTGAAACCCTGAGCTTAGCAGCTGACTGCTAGCATAAGAAACACTACAAAGATTAGAGGAAACCCTCTAAAGTAGGAGCTTAAAATATTTTACACTTTGTGAGCCACATAGGTCTCTCACTTTTTTTAAAAGACTGTTTAAAAATTTCATTTAAAATTTCATTTTAAAAAATATTTTATTTATTTATTTGGCAGACAGAGATTACAATCAGGCAGAGAGAGAGGAAGGGAAGCAGGCTCCCCGCTGAGCAGGGAGCCCGACATGGGGCTTGATCCCAGGAGCCTGGAATCAAGACCAGAGCTGAAGGCAGAGGCCTTAACCCACTGAGCCACCCAGGCACCCCTAGATTTTATTTTATTTTATTTTATTTTTTAGGGTTTTTTTTTCTTTTTAAAGATTTTATTTATTATATTGACAGATCAGAAGCAGGCAGAGAGAGAGGGAGGAAGCAGGCTCCCCGCCGAGCAGAGAGCCCAATGCAGGGTTCGATCCCAGGACCCCAAGACCATGACCCTAGCTGAAGGCAGAGGCGTAACCCACTGAGCCACCCAGGCGCGCCCCTAGATTTTATTTTTAATTGATCTCTATACCCAATGGGGGCTTGAATTCACAACCCTGAGATCCAGAGTTACATGCTCCACTGACTGAGCCAGACAGGTGTCCTGCTGTCACATTTAAAAAAAAAAGAAAAAAAGAAATCCTTTAAAAACATAGAAACCATTCATTCTTAGTTAGAGAGCCCTTTTTATAAAAAGGGACTGTGAGCCAAATTTGGTCCACGGGCTGTAGTTTGTTATCTTCTGGTCTGGAGCAGTCCTGACAATAGAACTTTGTGCGAGAGCGCCCGAGTGGCTCAGTTAGACATTTGACTCTCGGTTTCAGTTCAGATCATGATCTCAGGATCAGGAGATGGAGGCTGAGTTGGGCTCTGAGCTTGGTAGGGAGTCTGCTTGAAAGATTCTCTCCCTTTGCCCGTGTGTGTGCGCTCTTTCACTCTCCCTAAATATCTAAATCTTAAAAAAAAAAAAAAAATGAAAGAACTTTCTGTGGTGACAGAAATGCTCTCTACTGTGCTAGTAGCAGCCCTAGCCCCATGTGGCTAGAACGCACTTAAAATGCGGCTAATGTGACTCAAGAATTGAATTCTGGGACACCTGGCTGGCTCAGTTGGTAGAGCATGCAACCTGATCTCAGGGTCATGTGTTTAAGCAAAAAAAAAAAAAAAGAGAGAGAGAGAGAGAACCAAATTCTTAATCTTATTTTTTACTGAAATAGCTACAGGATGCTGGGGCACCTGGGTGGCTCAGTGGGTTAAGCCTCTGCCTTGGCTCAGGTCATGATCTCGGGGTCCTGAGATTGAGCCCCGAGTTGGGCTCTCTGTTCAGTGGGGAGCCTGCTTCCCCCTCTCTCTGCCTGCCTCTCTCTCTGCCTACTTGTGGTCTCTGTCAAATAAATAAATAAAATCTTTTTAAAAATAAATAAATAGCTACATGATGGAGTGCCTGGTGGGCTCAGTCAATGGAGGGTGTGACTCTTGATCTTGGGGTTGTGAGTTTGAGCCCCACCTTGGGTGTAGAGACTACTTAAAAATCTAAAAATAAAACTAAAAACTAAAAACCACGTAAGGCTTGTGAGTGCTGTATTAGACAAAGCAGACTCTGACTCAGAGTCAGAGCCAGCTCTGTGATGGCTGACCCAAGGAAAATATGAGGCCAGGAAGGGCCTCAGAGTCCCGTGGCTTGAGTAGTTTTACCACAATATCCCGCATGGAAAAGAGGAAGGCTGGGAAAAGGGGGGAGCAAAGGGGCAAGAGACTAACCTGTAGACAACTTCATTTGAAACTGTTTCATCAAATGCAAAGTCAAAGCAGAAGGCTTGGTTCTCCAGATACTTTGTTAAGTCTACTTTTAACTTGGGCTCGTGGACCAAGAGGAGACACTTGCTGGGAATGGAAATCACATCAATTTCTTTCTTGGCCAGTTCTGCAGAAGGAGAGTATTTCAGAGGATGATTCCTGGACACGGAGGATGTCAGACCAGAGCCTCCTTCAGACCGAGCTGGCTTACCTTGTTTATTCAGCGGCCGTTTCCTCACACAGACACAGATCCTGTGCTCTTCGATCTTCAAGAGGATGAGAGAAGACAACCACCCAGTGAAAGGTCAGAGCAATACTGAAAGAACCCTTCCTCTTCCAATCCAGTGTCAGGCTCACTCTGGGGCCAAGACCCGACACCAGGACCCTTGCACCTCCGCTGTTACTCAGAGCACAGCAGGCAGCACTGAATTTCCTCCCCAGTTTTCTCACGCTGCTGCCTACGGGGTGCAGGTCTACTTCCATGATTCTCAGTAAGGATCTAGCCAACCTATGCAAGTGAGGGTGACAGTTTTGGAGATCAGACTCTCCCATCCAGCCTTAGTAGCTCCAGTCCAGCAAAGGGTACTGAAAATACCTCAAGGGCCAGTGCAGATTCCTGCTAAAGAGGAAATTTGTCTTTCGTTTGTACACTTACTCAGGAAGGAGGGGTAGAAGCCCTTAGGGTTTACTTACAGGATCTGTCACAGTAAGTGGATGGCATTCCAAAGTAGTCCGAAATTCTTTGATCATCCGGGCAAATTCCCAGTTTGGAAAGCTGTTGTCATACTCCTGTTTGGGACAAGGGCAAAAAAGGATGGACTGTAGACCTGCTGCCATGTAAGGGCTCTCAGAGCTCAGCTCTTCACATGCATGCGGCCCTCCAGTAGACAAAGCCCCCCAGTCTTACTTCCTCCCACCCTGGCTCTAGGTTGAGAACTTAGGAACAAATCCCTGAGGACGGAGGTTGGCAGGGAGGTGCCTATGCATGCACCAAACCAATCTAGGAACTAGGGCCAGCGCCACTGTGGCCTTTTTAGGAGACCAGCAGGTTGAGTTTCCCAAGAGCCACGAACCCAATTGAGGGGAAGTGCTCCAAACTGGAACTCCTTTGCAGCACTGCCCCCCGCTGCCATACATGCAGCTGGGGCCAGGGGAGCAGGAAAGCAGGCAACTCTGCCCTGCAGGTCCCTGTGATGGCACATATCAATCAGCAGGACATATTTCTTGCCCGAAGTCTTCAGAAAAATATCTGACTTATTTGTACTCTGAGTCCAAATGAGAAAGCAGTTAAATTTCCTAGATTTCAGAACTGGAGCTTCAGAAATGCTGGAGCCCGACTGTATCTCCATTGCTGGTAAAGGTGCAGTTAAGGACATATGTCCAAAAACCCTTGACCTAAGAAAAGTACCTGTGCTCGCTTTATTCTCATTTCGGAGTTCTGGGCCCTCTTCTCTTCCCGCTTGTTCTTCATTTTCTCCATTTCCTTCACAATACATGATTTCCTCCGAACTGTGGGAGGAGGGGGAAGGAAGCCCACTATTACCTGTCTAAGCCAGCCAGCCTACTCTTCAGCTGCTGTCCTGAGTCCTGGGGCTTTCCCAGGACTAGGCCTTCCCCAGACCCTTGCTTTTAAATGACCATATGCAAGGAGAGGCAGCAACAGATGAGACTGTTGGGAGGGTCAACCCTGCAAAGTAAAGACTTGCACAAGCATTCTAGGCCTAACCCAAGCTCTCTCCATGCCTCTGTGGCATTTTCTAAACAATCAGAAGAGGAGATGCCATCCCTGATTGGTCTGATGGTCATTCTGGGTTATCCTTCAGGTGTTGGCCAAGACTTGAGCTGTGACAACATCTCGACTACATCAGAGGGCTCCTGTCAGCTAGTGGGAACAGGGTCACTTCTAGTGAAAGACTGATGCCACAGCCACAGGAAAACATGCTTCCATGCGACAAACATGGTTTGAATTCAGGTGCCAAAGCAGGCTAGGTTTGGGACAGGACGGAACAAAGCAGATAGCTCAGTGTATCTACCTGAGTTCACAGGGTTTGTAGAAGAGGTGCCTCGGATGGAATGGACCTGCTCTTCCACCTCCTCGCTGACCATCGTCAATGGTATTTCAGCCACTGCAGGGCAGGAGGGCCTAGGGGGGCCAGCTGTGGGAGAAGGAGAGTCATTGGAGAAGCAGGTAGGCAAACCAGAGCTGTATTCCTCTGAGCCCCAGCAGGTCACAGGCCAGGATGAGTACAACACACTGCTGGCCCAGCAAGGGCTGGGGCCCACAGTGAGAGCAGAGCTGGGCTTTCCCTCCACCTCAGCCAGTACCTGCGCCCAGTCAGTCTCCCTGCAGCGGCTGGCTCCTGGCATCAAAATTCTTGGAGGGTGGGGCACCTGGCTGGTCATGCAGTAGACAGTGCAACTCTTAATCTCAGGGTTGTAAGTCTGAGCCCCGTGCTGGGTGTAGAGATTATGTAAAGATAAAATCTTTAAGGGGTGCCTAGGTGGCTGAGTCTCAGTCTGTTGAGTGTCCAACTCTTGACTTTGGCTCAGGTCATGGTCTCAGGGTGATGAGATCAAGATCAGGGAATCTGCTTGGGATTCTCTCTCCCTCTCCTTCTGCCCCTACCCCACCACTCTCTCTTTCTCATTCTCTAAAATAAACAAATAAATCTTTAAAAAAATAAACATAACCTTTAAATTGAAAAAATATATATGTCTTAAAGGATATGTAAATAGCTCAGTACGGACTTCACCACAAAGGGAAACTCTCTAAAGGCCTGAAGATTTCAGGCTTGACCCATGTGTGGGTTCTTAGGCCAGGGCTTTCTACTCACTTGGAAGAAAAGCTAGGACTTTCTGACTTCTCCAAAGCTTTGGAGCCTGGATGGCTAGCAGGAACAGACAGAAAAGCCAGGAGAAACAGGAACCTGAGTACACCTGGGTGGCTGTTGGTTAGTATCTGCCTTTGGCTCAGGTCATGATACAAGGGTCCTGGGATCGAGTCCTGCATCAGCTCCTTGTTCAGCCAGGAGCCTGCTTCTCCCTCTGCCTGTCTTTCTCTCTCTCTCTGCCAAATAAATAAAATCTTAAAAACAAACAAAAAACAAAAAACAAAACCAGGAACCTGAGTGACAACTGAACATAATAATTCAACCCAGAAAGGTACATCCCATGATAACTCATTACTTTCCATACCTGGTTGTGACTCTTTTATTCACCTTCATTTTATAAGAGCTCAATCTGATACATGTAAGATGTAATGATTATACATCTTACAAAATCTATACCTGCTTTATCTTAATAAAAGCTAACAACTAAAAATATTTTTAGTTTAGTTTCTTTTTAAGATTTTTATTTAGTTGACAGAGAGCACGAGCAGGGGCAGAGAATGACGGAGAGGGAGAAGCCGACGCCCCACTGAATAGGAGTCTAACATGGGGCTCAATCCAGGATGCTGGGATCATGACCTGAGCCAAAGGCAGACACTTAACCAACCAAGTCACCCAGGTGCCCTTAAAAATATTTTTAAAATTTCATTTATACAAAATCCAAAAAGGGAAAAAGCTAATTTATGCTATCAGAAGTCAAGATTATAGGTACCCTTAGGGGCTTAGGAACCGTCGGGAGCTTGACGGGGACTGTTGGGTTGCTAGTAACCCTCTGTTCGATCTGGATGTAGTTACATGAGTGTGTTCAGTTTGTGAACCATACACTCAAGGATATGTTTGCTTTTCTGTATATATATTATGTTTCAATTAAATTAAAACAGTAAAATTAAATGATTTCCTAATAAAGGATCAGTGGGGTGGGGGTAGAACAGAACTGAAGCCAGGGGAGTAAGGAATCTCAGGATATTCCAGGACAGGGATAGGACAATGTGTGAGGAGCTGTTCCAGAGCCTCAAACAGGGAAAACAGATTCATCACTCACTCGGAACTGAAAAGTGCTTGCGGGAATTTGAGGACGCTGGTAGCTCTACCTCCATATCATTCTCCTGAGTGGTGATGCGAACCTCTGAGACAGTAGACATTCGAGCGGAGCGGCTGCGGAGACCTGGAGACCCAAGGGCAGTGGCCAGTCAGTGCAGCACGATCAGGAGGGCCAATGGGGGCCACTAGGGGGCAACCCTCCAAGATTCTGCACAGGGTCCAGACCCCTAGGAAAGGAGCCCACCAACTTCCCATTCCTTCCACCAGAGGAAAAGGAAAAATTAGAAAGGCCAAGTACTAGTGACCCCAAAACTAATCTGCTCATTCTGCCCATCTGAGAGCTCCCAAGAGCAAGGATATCTCTGACAAGAGCATCTGTCTTGAGTAGATGGGGGGACCTACAGCCAATCTGAAATCCTTTCTGAAGATGCAGAGCTAACCTCAGAAAAAAAAGCATTATTAAACCTTAACCATCTTACCCTACCACGGTACAACCTTCCCATATTTTAAAACAACACTGTAAGGTAAGTATCAGTATTCCCATCTGATGGGGATGGGGCACAATAGCTCGGAGAAATTAAGCGATTTGCCCATAGTCACACTCAATTAGTAAAGGTTGGAGCCAGGATGTGAACCCAAGACTTTTAAGATTCCAAACCCTGGGCTTTTCCCACTGCTCCAGGATGCTTTACAGAGCCGGGCCCGGCCACATCATCAGATCACTACATCATCAGGGTCAGCTACACTGATTTTCTGGAATCTTAAAATAATGCTTAACTGAGAAAAAATGGAGTTGTATTTGAATTCTTGTTAATTTCTACCCATTTATATAATTTGCCTCCATAAGAGAGAAACAATTTATCACCTACGAAGTCAAGTCAGAAACTTGGAAATAGAATACGTGGTATAACCTGTGCAAACATTAACTTGGATGGAATTTGAGACTCCTAAGTCTAGGCTGATCTGATGGCTCTGTATCAACCATTTCTTTCATTAAGAGCATAAATTGCCATCATTTTCCTATTTCCCAAAAGATTTGTTGTCATCTCGTGCTTCATTTCTACTGCTGAACAGCATGCACCCGTATCAGTATCTGTTTTCCATTGACAGGGGCTGGGCAATGTCCTCTGAGCACAGGCATATGCAGTGCAACCATTCCCATTTCTCTCGCAGGTGCCCAGGGTAAGCTAGCAAGAGGGCCAGCGGCCTACCGCTCAGGCCCAGCCCAAGCTTGCAACTGCACCACCTTCCACTTGGGCTCCCCCTAACCTGAAGCTCCAGGCAAGTAGTTTCTGGGCCCCTGCAGTAGGTGGACCCTGTCGGGCAGGGATCGCCCCTGGCTGGGACAGGCTGTGAGGGATAGCTGGCTCTGAGTCATGAGTGGGATTTCTTGGGCAGTTTGTACCTACAGCCACCGCACCCCCTACAGCTACAGACTATTACGGTCAAGTTGGTTTAAGTGGACTACTTCTGCAGAGCAAGCCCACCCTTCTCCTAGACTTCAAGGCAAAGCTCCTACTCGTCCCATCCTGCCTTAGCCACAGATCTCCACAGCAACATCGACTATTGCTAAACAGCCTGGACCTAGCTTTTCTCTCAGCCTGCTCCCCACCTCACTCCAAGGCACACTGTTCCTTTGAGGAAAGAAAACAGGCCCATGGGTGGCTGATTACTGCTCTGGATTCTACAGGAAAGGCTTTGAGGCCAACTGGCAAATTTCCCAAATGAATCAGGCCCTTGGAAGGTTGGCCTAAGGGCTGGATTCTATTTTTTTTTTTTTTAAAGCACTTTATTTAGGTATGATTGAAATACAAAAAGCAGATATTTATTCAACTCGATGTGTCTGGAGATAAACACCCATGGAACTATCATTATAATAATCGATGCCATAAACTAACCCATCACTTCCTAAGGTTTGTTCCTACTGTTTTGTAGTTTGTTTATTTTTGTTTCATTGTTAATATACGATCCACCCTCACAGTAAAATTTTAAGTACACAATATACTGTTGCTAATCACAGACCAGATTTTTTTACATAAGCTCTCCAGAACTTATTTCCTATCAGTGAAGTTTCTCATGAAACTTTGTACTCTTTGACGAAAATCTCCGTATTTCTCCCTCCCTATAGGTTGGATTCTTCCTAAGATGCTTGGAAGACAGCGCAGGACTCAGCCCACGTACAGTCAGTCACCTGCTAAAGTGGAGCAATGATTCTATGTCACCACTTCCTGTGCCCCAGCAACATTACTCCAGGCACAAACCCCATGACAGTAAGCCAAGAGAAATCCATTTACCTTCCTTCGGAGCAGGAATTTTGGAGTTGACTGATCTGCGTTTTTGTTTCTGAAAAACAGAACAGACCATCACAATACATGGCTCCTATCAACATTCAAGGACCTATCTTGGGTCTATGTGTCAAGCTGAAGTCCTAGGCAGTCCCAGAAAATCAGCAAAAGTCAACAAGCCAAGCAGATCACCTGGAGCACTGGTTCGGCCACATGACAAGCACCTACCTGGACTGTTACATTCTCCTGCAGGGGCAGATTGTCCTTTGGGTGTAAGGGAAGAAGTTGTAAAAGCTCTGGGTTTATTGCGGCCACATCATCAAAATCAATCTGCAGAGAGCAAGTAAAAAGTTTTGGTGGAACAACATAGCTTCTTCAATCCAATCGCATCTCTGCAACCAAGGCTACCCCTAGATTCAGAATTTACCAATTTTATAAGTTCCACCAAGTACCAATAACTATAAACAAATAGTCGTTAGTCGTGGTTTACCATCTAGATGGATATTGGTTCCCGATTGCCAAGCCAATGGTAGATGTCGGTGATGAGAACGAGGTAAAGAGGAGGGTAGGCAGACAGGCAAATAGGCAGTCCACAGTAGATCTAGGCCACCTGGCTCCCCTACTGTTCTGCTGGGCAGCAGGGTCCTGCTGGGCACCGTCCCCTGAACACTTCTTGCTGACACGGAGGAGGAAACAAGTTCTAACTGCCTCGGAGATAGTAAAAATGGAGGGCCCTTCTGGATCTTACGGGCGGGGAAAAGTTCCCGAGAGCTGCTACCTAACCCTAAGTCTACCTACATTTTCTACTGGGCCCAGAAACTTCTTCCCCAGTCACAGCTTCCTGCTCATGCCTTCCCTACTTCATGCTCATGCCTTTAATGAGGTCACAATTCTAGGTTTACATCACTAGAGTCCTGCAACCCTCTAGGAACAACTCAAACTTCATCAGCATAATTCACAGCAGTTCACAACACAGTACCAATGTGGTTATCTGCATCTCGAAATGGTTCCGAGCTGAAGCATGTACTCCAGGATGCAAGTTTTACTTCCTACATATGCAACCTGTGTTTATTAACTAGCTTATTTAAACATTTTTTAGGCACGATTAAGGCACTAGGGGGGAAAGTATTCAAAGATGAATTAAGACAAACATTGCCCTTGTCTTCAGTTAGCTCATATTCTAATGGAGAAATCATGTGGACAGAGAGCTAGAAACTAGGGCAGCACAAGACAAGGATAGAATCACCAAATGCAAAAGCTAGCAAGTACTTCAGTAACCAAACTTTTGTCTCTGTTTCTTGGAAAGCTACAGACCCTTACACCTCTCCTGTTTCTGACACTTAAACCACAGAAAACAAACAACAGAGGAGACCAATGATCTAACCATAGTTCTGGCATTAAGCAACTCTCACACTGATGATTCAGAGTGAACACCTCAGTTAACATCTCAGGAAGAAGGAGTAAGAGTGACAGTCTGAAGGTAGCAAGGCACTAGGCACGGTCACAGTGTGGGGCCTGGACACATCTACCCATGGGGCCAGCATACTTTGCAAGAAGGGTGTATGGTATAAGGAAAAAGGATGACTGACGTCAGAACCTGAAAAGGCTTTGAATACCAAAGATGTTCAGACCTTATTCAAAGGCAGTATCTGAGCTGGAGTGAACCCCTGCAAGAGCTATATTTCTAAATAACAAAAAAAGGCTAACAAACGAAACCACAAGGAATTACTAATAGCTGGTTGAAAAGAATTTTAGGAACCTCTTGACTCAAGGGCAGATAGTGTAAAGTATTCAATCCTTTTATTTCTCAAATATACCACCTAAATATCTGCATACCTTCCAGAGGG
Organism: Mustela putorius furo; assembly: GCF_011764305.1. Classification (NCBI taxonomy): domain Eukaryota; kingdom Metazoa; phylum Chordata; class Mammalia; order Carnivora; family Mustelidae; genus Mustela; species Mustela putorius. Next base: position 34,672,883 of record NW_025422005.1, on the reverse strand, counting down.
GACTATGCTAGGCAAGTCTTTTTCATGTGTTACCACATTATGCTCCATGAAAGAAGGTCCAGGTCTGTCTTATTCACCTCAGTGTCCCATCTGGCATTTTGGAACCACTACAAAAGTGTCTGCTGAATAAATCCTGACAATAGCCTTCTGAGGTAGATATTATTATCAACCTCATTTTTTTGGTGAGGAAGGTGGATTTCTTTCTTTCTTTCTTTCTTTTTAAGATTTAGTTTATTTATTTGACAGAGCGAGAAAGATCAAAGTAGGCAGAGAGGCAGGCAGAGGGAGATGGGGAAGCAGGCTCCCCGATGAGCAGAGAGCTCAATGTGGGGCTTGATCCCAGGACTCTGGGATCATGACCTGAGCTGAAGGCAGAGGCTTACCCCACTGAGCCATGCAGGTGCCCCAGGAAACTGGATTTCTAAGAGCTGGAAACATGCATGAGAACACAAAATAGTAGGCAGAGGCAGACTAGAATCCAGGTTTTCATACTTCTAGCCCAGTGAACTTTTTATCACACCACAACGCCTCTAAAACATAAATGCCTTAGTCATACCTCTCCTCTTCTCAAAATCTTTCCAATTCTCCCCAGAGCCTACAGAAGAAAACCTTAAACATCTCAGTGCCAGAGATGAAGACCCTCTGGTCCCCTTTTACAACTGTTCAGCATCCCGAGCCTTCCACTGCCTGGATCAAGCTTCTTTACTAGTACCTATGAGGGCCATCGAACTGTTTCGGCTAAGCCTTCCCATCACACCCCCACCAGTCAAGCCCATCTTCAGTAAGTTACCACCTCTGAGATGCTCTAGCTCTATTCATCTTGCCATTTATCAACAAGGTGTCCTCTGTTATTTGGTGTTTCAGGAATATTTTGTCTCCTCAACCGGCTTATCAATTTGGCTCTCTAAACTGATGCCATAGGTAGTTTGCACTCAGAAGCTAGGGTACATAAGATTCTGTGCAGTTTGTCTTCTACAGACACACCAGAAACTGTTGATTGCTTCAATTTAGACCAGGCCTGACTAAATAAATTACGAACACATCCAAAGAGGACCATGTTTTAAGATTAGGGAGGACAAGGCAGCATCAGATACAAGGCTCTCACAAGTTCCATTTCCAAATAGATCTTTTTGTTTGTTTTTTTATTTTATGTAATCTATCTGTCCAACAAGGGGCTCAAACTCAGGACCCTGAGATCAAGAGTCGCATGCTCTACAGACTGAGCTAGCCAGGTGCCCCCTCACACAGATCTTTTAGGGAAGAAGGTGTTAAATGTGGTAGAGGCATTCTCATAGAACTTACCTCTTTGCCCTTTGTGGCATCTCCTTCTGTCCATTCCACTGAAACGCAGGATTTCTCCAAATTCACAGTCCTTATATTGGCACTGTGGATTATGCCTACGGTATGAAAGTCCAGTTTACATCTTTTTCACTTATAGAATCCCACAAAGACTCTAATGTGGAGTTGACCTGAGGGAAGGGACCGCTGTCTTTTTCTTTATTTTTCACACTAGAAGACAAATCTCCTGGCACCTCACGCATAGAATATCCCACTATGAGGTAGGCAGGGAACAGGACTTAAACTGTGCTGCAGGAGTAAGGATTCATCTCCACTCAAAAGAGAGAGTACAGGGGCGCCTGGGTGGCTCAGTGGGTTAAGGCCTCTGCCTTCGGCTTGGGTTGTGATCCGAGGGTCCTGGGATCGAGCCCCACATCGGGCTCTCTGCTGGACAGGGAGCCTGCTTCCCTTCCTCTCTCTCTCTGCCTGCCTCTCTGCCTACTTGTGATCTCTGTCTGTCAAATAAATAAAATATTAAAAAAAAAAGAGAGAGAGAGAGAGGGTACAGCAAGGTCAAAGTATATTTGGGCAGAGGAGTCACTCTAGTCCTTAAGTACTGTTCCTCAACATGCACTGAGACTTGAAGCTCTAGAGCCCTCGGGTTTCCTTACCTCACTCCCGATGGTTATATCTGACCATTCTAATGACAGGGTATTATTAGACCTGCCAGAGATGCGGTAGCTGCTTTACCAAAAAAAGAGGACAGAATTGCACGCTCCTCAAGAGCAAAGATCTTTTCTGTCTGATTAACCCTGAATCCCAGTGCCTGACATACTGCAAATGCAGAATATTTAGAGAGGAATGCAGTGGCCAGGAAGCCGAGGTCCCTACAAAAGCAAGGCAGTTTCAGAGGAGAACTCTGGAGGCGAAGTGAAACTAGCAATCCTAACTTCCCTAGAAGGACCACTGACTTGGAGGAGCCCCGCCCACTTCCGAGGACAGGCAGGGGATCCACCGCCAGGGGAAGCCCTGGACCCGGGTAGAAAAGACCGACTGCCGGTGCAGACACCCAGACCAGGTGGAGGCGGGGGAATTCCCAACAGTATCTCGGCCCTGCCGTTTGTGGGGGGAGCAGTAATTTCAGCCGTCTCACAGCCCAAGTGTCCTCCTGATCTCGCGACCCCGCCTCTCACCATTACTGCGTTGGATCTTGATGGTAAGACCGGGAAACAGGCGGGCCTGAAGGGACGAGTCCATGGGCAGTCGCCGGGAAGAGAAACACGAAATGCAAAAAAAAAAAAAAAAAACCCAAAAACAAACCCACAGCTCCGGTATCCCTGCCAAGTCTTAACGCTGCGCAAACCGCCGCAGTTTAAATCCCGCGCGCCGGCGTCTCTCACAACGTCATCACGCTGCCACTGGCCTCGCTTCCGCCAGACACGTCGCCCTCCACAGCCTATTGGGATATGTAGTCTCGGGTCGGTTTTCCGGCGCCTAGGACCGCCCACCCGCCAGCCACACCCCCACGCGCTGGGCCTAAGGGGAACTTGGGAAGGGTCTGTGACGGGAGATTTCCTGTTCCCTGCGTAAGGCGGAAAGCTCTGTGTGCAACTGGTTTCCCCCAAACTGAGAAACTCCAGTATGGTGTTTGAGACCGAGACCAGAGGGTCTTTCAGACAGGGGTTTAAATCGCGACTTCTTCAGCTGCTAGTTGAGAAACTGAACTCGTGCTTTCCTTTGCGCAATGAGGAACGTTCTTTTTCTTTTCTCTCTCTCTTTTTAAAAAATTTTATTTGACAGATAGAGAGAAAGCACTATCGGAGCGGGAGAGAAGTAGGCTCCCCGCTGAGCAGGAAGACCCACATGGGGCTTGATCCTAGGACCCTGGGATCATGACCTAAGCCGAAGGCAGGAGCCTGGATCGTGCTTTCACCCTCATGGAGTTATTGCGAAATTTAAATGAGGATCTATGTTTAAAGTGCCTGGAAGACACATTACCTGGGCATTTACTGTCTACCACGTGCTAGGCATGGTGCTGGGTGCTAAAAGATAATAATAGTGAACAAAACATAGTTGTGCCCTTCTTGACCTAACGTTTCTAATGTGAACAGGGACAAAACAAAGTAACAAGTAAATTACAAGCTGTGGGAAGTGCTCTGAAGGAAACTGAGATCTGAGAGAGGACATAATGGATGAGCCTCCTTTATTACTATTTTTTTAAGATTTTATTTATTTATTTGACACTGGGAACAAAAGCAGGGGGAGTAAGAGAGGGAAAAGCAGGCTTCTGCTGAGCCGGGAGCCCTATGTAGGACTCTGTCCCAGAACCCTGGGATCATGACTTGAGCCAAAGGCAGATGCTTAAGGACTGAGCCACCGAGGTGCCCAGAACTTACTTTAGATAAAGTGGCCAGGGAAGAAATCTTTGAAGTGATACCTAACCTGAGTCTAGAGAACAAGAAGGAACAAACTATGTCAAAGCGGAGGGCAGGAAGGTGGAGAGCATCCCAGACTAAGATCAGAGGATGGCGTGTGCAAAGGCCCTGAAGCAGGAAAGAACTTAAATCTTGTTTGAAGAACTGAAAGAAGCCCTTGAGGCTGGAAAGCAAGAGGAGGGGGGAGAGGGGTGAAAGCATGTAGCATCTTCTAGCCCATGGTAATAATTCTCTTAGTAAATGAGAAGTCTTTGAAGAATTTTACACAGAGGAGTGACAAGATCTGAGTAACATTTGATTTTATGTATGTCAGTCTTTCTGATATGTGGACAACTGTTTTGAAAAAGATAGGTTGGAAATGAGATCATTTAGTAGGCAAGAGTTATGTTGGCCTAGCCTGGGGAAGGGATAATGGAAATGTAGCTAAGAGAATGGCTTAAATTTTAGGAGACGGAATGGATGGGTCTTGTTGACGGGTTGGATATGGGTGTGAAGGAGAAGGAGTAATCATGGTTGATCACTGGTTTGTGGCTAGAGCAACTGGGTAGGTAGAAGATGAACTATTTCCTGAAATGGGCAAGTGGGTTTGTGAAGGAAACAGGTGTGTATACAGGGTATAAGTTCCATTATGGTAATATTGAGTATGAGATGTCGAGAGTTTAAGTGTCAAGTGAGCAGTGAATATACAAGCTAAGAGCTCAGGGAGAGATCAAGGCCAGAGATAGAGATTTGGTAGCCATTTTTATGTAGTTGTATATAACTGTCATGGAACTGAATGGGATCTAGAAGAACATCCGTAACTGAGCCATGCAGCAGGCCAGCATTTTGAGGTAGGGCAGAGGAGAAGCAGCAGGATATGAGATTAGGGTGGTTTGAAGGCTGAGGAAAACCAGGGAGTAGAAGCCTAGGAAGGAGTGAGGAAGGAGGAAAGAAATCAGGAGAGCTGTGGAAAGGGCGGGTAAGATGAGGGCATAGAAATATCCTTTGTTAGCACTTAAGTCATTGATGACCTTGAACAATCTTGGTGAACTATTGAGGGTAAGAGTCTAATTAGAGAGAGTAGAAGTGGGATATTGCTTAAGGATACATACATATGTAATGAAAGAATAAAGATATATTTGCGAAAGATAAACACTAAAGATTTGGGAGAGCAGTTGCCTCCAGCAGAGAGGATAATGAGATTAGAGAGGGTATTGCAGAAATATATAACTTTTCATTTTTTACATGAATCATGCTTATACATAAGTGTGCATTATGTTATTTTCTCTACCTCCTGTTTTAGGAATCTGATGTAAATTTGGATCCATTCCTACATTTTTTGCTTTTTCTACCTGTGGGTCCAGGCAGTTGCAAACTTCCATGCTGTTTTCCCAAGGCCTATGTGGAACCCTTGGGGCACATGGGTTTTTGCAGAGGACTTATTTCCCGTTCCGCAACTTAGGGACCAGATCCAGTGAATTTTTCCTGGCCCTACATTGGTAATAAACCTCCTTGCCTCCCGTTGTAGGAACTGAAAGTCAAGAAATTAACATGGAAAGGAGCTCTCGGGTGGCTCAGTTGGTTAAGTGTCTGACTTTGACTCAGGTCATGATCTCAGGGTCTTGGGATCCAGGCCCCCCATAAGGGTTTATGCTCAGCGGGGAATCTGCTACCCCTTCTGCCTGTCCCCCCTGCTCAGGCTCTCTGTCTTGCTCTCGAATAAATAAATAAAATCTTTTAAAAGATTAATTAACATAGAGCAGTCCAAAACCAGTAAAACCCACAGGAAACTCAAGTTTTCAAAGTCGAGAATTCCTTTGCTAAAAAGGAAGACAGAAGTCAGAGCAGTAAGGGAAACTGACCCTGGAGAGGCCCATGGTCTGAGAATAATGAAACCTTTAAGACCTTAGAAAATACAAAGCCATTAGATTAAGGATACATATGTCAGGAACTCTAGGATATGACTGCAGACAAATTACCATGACAGAAAAAAAAAAGGCCCTCTGCTCCTTGAGCTGGTAATAGAATAATCAGAATCTATAAAATTGTTATGCTTAATATTGAAAAGAAAGAATTAAAAAATAAATCATTGTGGGGTGCCAGCTGGCTCAGTTGATAGAGCACATGACTCTTGATCTCGGGATTGTGAATTTGAGCCCCACGTTGGGTATTGAGATTACTGAAAAATAAAATCTTAGGGGCGCCTGGGTGGCTCAGTGGGTTAAGCCTCTGCCTTCAGCTCAAGTCATGATCTCAGATTCCCGGGAGCCTGCTCCCCCCACCCCCGCCTCTGCCCACCTACTTGTGATCACTCTCTCTTCTGCCTACTTGTGATCTCTGCCTGCCAAATAAATAAAAAAAAATCTTAAGCAATAATAAGCAGTGTGGAGATTCCTCAAGAAATTAAAAATAGAACTTCCCTATGACCCTGCAATTGCACTCCTGGGTATTTACCCCAAAAATATAGATGTAGTGAAAAGAAGGGCCATCTGTACCCCAATGTTTATAGCAGCAATGGCCACGGTCGCCAAACTGTGGAAAGAACCAAGATGCCCTTCAACGGACGAATGGATAAGGAAGATGTGGTCCATATACACTATGGAGTATTATGCCTCTATCAGAAAGGATGAATACCCAACTTTTGTAGCAACATGGACGGGACTGGAAGAGATTATGCTGAGTGAAATAAGTCAAGTAGAGAGAGTCAATTATCATATGGTTTCACTTATTTGTGGAGCATAACAAATAGCATGGAGGACAAGGGGAGATGAAGAGGAGAAGGGAGTTGGGGGGAATTGGAAGGGGAGGTGAATCATGAGAGACTATGGACTCTGAAAAACAATCTGAGGAGTTTGAAGTGGCGGGGGGTGGGAGGTTGGGGTACCAGGTGGTGGGTATTATAGAGGGCACGGATTGCATGGAGCACTGGGTGTGGTGAAAAAATAATGAATACTGTTATGCTGAAAATAAATTAATTTAATTTTTTTTAAAAAGCAATAATAAAATAAAATCTTAAAAAAATCATTGTGGGGACGCCTGGGTGGCTCAGTTGGTTGGACGACTGCCTTTGGCTCAGGTCATGATCCCAGAGTCCTGGGATCGAGTCCCGCATTGGGCTCCCAGCTCCATGGGGAGTCTGCTTCTCCCTCTGACCTTCTTCTCACTCATGCTCTCTCTCTCACTGTCTCTCTCTCAAATAAATAAATAAAATCTTAAAAAAAAAAAAATCATTGTGAACAGCACCTGGGTGGCTCAGTGGGTTAAAGCCTCTGCCTTCAGCTCAGGTCATGATCCCGGGGTCCTGGGATTGAGTCCCGCATTAGGCTCTCTGCTCAGCAGGGAGCCTGCTTCCTTTCCTCTCTCTCTTTGCCTTCCTCTCTGCCTGCTTGTGATCTCTGTCTGTCAAATAAATAAATAAAATCTTTTAAAAAAAAATCATTGTGAAAATAAAGAGCAATATATAAAAGGTAACAGATATATTGGACAAAAATAACAAAAACTTTTAAAATAAAGGCATTGAAATTAAAAAAGAAAACCTCTGGAACTATACTACAACTCCCAATGAAATAAATGATTTAGTGGGTGGTAGGTGAAAGGTTACTGAGTACAGGATGTTTGCAGGATGCCAGAGTATTGCTCCATAAGTAATTCGCGCTGACAGTTTACAAAGGGAAAGCATACCTTTATATGGATGATGTGGCAGTCCCTACTGCAACCAAGTGATCAAACTTAGCATCACCAGCTATGAGCGACCTGACATTATGTGTCTCCTGATAGGCTATCATATGAACTACACAGAAACATCCAAGAGATAACAATGCCAAAAATGTATAACCTAAATCCAGTCTAGCCCCTAGACTTGACTTCCTGCTTCCAGGAAATGCAAGGGATGGAGGAACGAACTGAACAACACCAGGAGGGATAATGAGGCAAATTTAAATCTTTTTTTTTTTTTTTTTTTTTTTTTTTAAGATTTTATTTATTTATTTGACAGAGAGAGATCACAAGTAGGCAGAGAGGCAGGCAGAGAGAGAGGAAGGGAAACAGGCCCCCTGCTGAGCAGAGAGCCCGATGTGGGACTCGATCCCAGGACCCTGAGATCATGACCTGAGCCGAAGGCAGCGGCTTAACCCACTGAGCCACCCAGGTGCCCCTAATGAGGCAAATTTAAAATGCAGGACACTTTACAAGATATTTATCCTGGTCTCTTCAAAAAGCTCCTACCAAGAAAAAAGTATAAAGACAGTTCTAGATTAAAAGATAATACAAGAGGGGCACCTGGGTGGCTCAGTGGGTTAAAGCCTCTGCCTTCGGCTCAGGTCATGGTCCCAGGGTCCTGAGATTGAGTCCCTCATCAGGCTCTCTGCTCAGCGGGGAGCCTGCTTCCTCCTCTCTCTCTGCCTGCCTCTCTGCCTACTTGTGATCTCTGTCTGTCAAATAAATAAATAAAATCTTAAAAAAAAAAAAAAGATAATACAAGAAAGAAAAAAGAAGATAATACAAACAACAACCAAACACAAATCATGGATTTTTTTTTAAAAAAAGATTTTATTTATTTATTTGACAGAGAGAGAGAGAGAGATCACAAGTAGGCAGAGAGGCAGGCAGAGAGAGGAGGAAGCAGGCTCCCTGCTGAGCAGAGAGCAGATGCGGCACCTTGGGACCATGACCTGAGCAGAAGGCAGAGGCTTTAACCCACTGAGCCACCCAGGCGCCCCACAAATCATGAATCTTGACTGGGTTGTGGTTTTAAAAAAATTGGGAGTAGGGGCGTCTAGGTGGCTCAGTTGTTAAGCATCTGCTTTTGGCTCAGGTCATGATCCCAGGGTCCTGGGTCCTGTAGCAGGCTCCCTCCCGGAGAGGGGGGTCTTCTTCTCCCTCTCTCTCTGCCCCTCCCTCCTTCTCGTGCTCTCTTTAGCACTCTCTCTCAAATAAATAAATAAAATCTGTAAAAAAAAAAAAAAAATCCTATAATTCAGCGCGCCAGCAGTGTGGAGTAGGGATGTAGGAAATAATGGTGACCATGAATTGATGATCATGCGTGTTGGGTGATGGAAATGGCATCCTTTTCTTTTTCAAATTTTATTTATTTGAGAGCGAGAGAGAGCACATGAGTGGAATGAGGGGCAGAGGGAGAGCAGACTCCCCATGAAGCGGGGATCCCAATGTGGGATCCCGGGATCATGACCTGAGCTGTGAAGGCAGATGCTTAACTGACTGAACCCCCCAGGGTGCCCTAGAAATGGCATTCTTGCATTCTTGTTTGCTTGAAATTTTCTGCTTAACAGCAGCAAAGAAGAAGGAGGAGGAGGAGAAATAGGAGTGAGAAGGGATTGAGTATCTGAGAAACTAAAGTAAAAAATGGAGAAATCTATGAGGAGGCTGGTTGGGGCCAGGTGTGGGGACTGTGATGGCAGCCAGGAGAGAAGAAGATCAGGTACCTGAGGTGGGGGTGAGGCTGAGGGAGATTTTTCTGTTGTGCTCAGCACCGCCCTGCCCCTCCCCTCCCTGCCCCCACTCCCCAGGGCCCTGAGTAGATAGTCACATGCCCCACTGCTATGCAGGAGGTAGGAAGCCTGCAGCAGTGACCAGTATTCCATCCCGGCTAGGTAGGGCTAAACCAGGTAACCTTAAACATTACTTCTCTACCTCCTTCTCCATATCTTAGGGTCTGGACTTTAACTCTTTCCTGCCAAGTTCACTGACATCCCCAAAGTAATATGAACTCAAAGGGGATCACATTTACAAGAAAAGAAAAGCAAACTGAGAAACTAATATTTGATGAGGCCGACTTACTGGACCTGAGTTTAAAGTAAGCATCATAAATATCCTCAAAAAATAAGGGAGGACGGGGCTCCTGGGTGGCCCAGTGGGTTAAGCCTCTGCCTTCCGCTCTGGTCATGATCTCAGGGTCCTGGGAACGAGTTGAGCATTGGACTCTCTGCTCGGCAGGGAGACTGCTTCCTCCTTTCTCTCTCTCTCTGCCTGCCTCTCTGCCTACTTGTGGTCTCTCTCTGTCAAATAAATAAATAAAATCTTAAAAAAAAATAAGGGAGGACATTGTTAATATAAGGCAGGAATAAACAGGAAGAATTGGTTGGAAATACCAATTATGAAAGTTTTAATAGTTGAAATCCATACATGGACTGAAGAGCAGAATGGTCACAGCCCAAATAAGACAATGAGCAACAACATCAGGGTGAGGATTCACCCCAAAGGCATCGGGAAATGATAAAGAAAACAAGGAAGACTGAAAACAAACGAGCCCGGTTGTTTATGACACACACACACTGTTGGTGGCTAACCCAACAGCTATTCCCAGCCTCCTTACTCATGTCTCCATTAGGGCCTGGAAGAACTAAATAACCCGCTTTCTTAGATTCCCATGCAATGAGAGCGGGCCATGTGACACGGTTCTGGCCAATGAGATATAAGCAGGAATGTTCTGGGGGCTTCTGGGCAGGATATGTTGTTTCCTTTCCTTTCCTTTTATTTTATTTTATTTTATATTTTGTTTATTTGACAGAGAACACAAGTAGGCCGAGAGGCAGGCAGAGGGGGGGGGGGAGGATATGTTCTTTTCTAATAGGAGGGAATGAAATGACATTGACAATGGTTTGCTCGTAACATATCATCCTCTTTTTTATTGCCTTGGACATGGATATTCCCTTTGGAGTTCTGACAGCTGCCTTGTGATCATGAGGTAGGTGGATAGTCATGAGATCAAAAATCCAACACACTCAGGGCAGCCAAGTAGGAGAGAAGAGCCCGAGGGTTCCTGGAGGGTGAGCAGTTGAATCAAAGTCAGCAACCACCTCCATCAAGGCTCCATGTGTAAATACAAAACAAAACAAAGCAAAACAAAAACCCACCTGGTTGTTTAAGCCATCTTTATTCATGTTTTCTTTAACCTGCAGCTGAAAATATTCTTCATACATTGTTCAATAATTTGGGAAAGAGCTACAAAGTTGAGATTCAACAAAATAAGAGAGGGAGGAGAAAGGCAGAAATCTGTGAAAAAAAAATTAAAAAAGAATTTAGAAAATTTAGGGACGCCTGGGTGGCTCAGTTGGTTAAGCAGCTGCCTTTGGCTCAGGTCATGATCCCAGCGTCCTGGGATCGAGTCCCACATTGGGCTCCTTCCTCAGCAGGGAGCCTGCTTCTCCCTCTGCCCCTGCCTGCCATTCTGTCTGCCTGTGCTCGCTCGCTCTCCCTCTCTCTCTCTGATAAATAAATAAAATCTTAAAAAAAAAAAAAAGAATTTAGAAAATTTAGTTGTTTGGAGGGGTGCCTGGCTGGCTCAGTTGGTAGAGCATGTGACTCTTGATCTCAGGGCTGGGATTTCAACCCCAGGCTGGGCGTGGAACCTACTTCCAAAAAAAAAAAAAAAAAATTAGCTGTTTGAAAGTCTTAATAAGCTAGACAAACCTCGTAAGAGTGATAGAAAAATATGTAAATGAGAAAAATATAGAATAAAAAGGCAACTAAGTCCTAACAAATTAATAGGGCACCTGGTGACTTGGTCAGAAGAGCATGTGATTCTCCATCTTGGAATTGTGAGTTTGAGCCCCTCATTGGGTATAGAGATTACTAAAAAATAAATAAACTTTAAAATGGGCATGAGATTGGGACACCTGGGTGGCTCAGTTGGTTAAGCGTCCATATCTTGATTTTGGCTCAGGACATGATGTCACCCAGGGTCATGAGATGAAGTGCCACATCAGGCTCTCTTCTGGGCATGGAGCCTGCTTAAGATTCTCTCTGCTAAAAAAGAAAAAAAAAATTCTCTTTACTGGGGCGCCTGGGTGGCTCAGATGGTTAAGCATCTCCCTCATGCTCAGGTCATGATCCCAGGGTCCTTGGAATGAGCCCGACATACGGCTCCTGCCTCAGCAGGGAGCTTGCTTTTCCCTCTCCCCTGCTCATGCTCTCTCTGTCTCAAATGAATAAATAAAAACCTTGAGAAAAAAAAAGAAAAATTAATTTTTTCTGCCGACTTCCCACCCCTGGCATGCACAGGCATGCATGCTCTCTCTCTCGTAAATAAAATAAAATAAAATGGGCATAAGATCTAAATAGACAATTTTAAAAAATATTTTATTTATTTAGGGGGCACCTGGTGACTCAGTGGGTTAAAGTCCCTGCCTTCAGCTCAGGTCACGATCCCAGGGTCCTGGGATGGAGCCCTGCATCCGGCTCTCTGCTCTGCAGGGAGCCTGCTTCTCTTTCTCTCTGCCTATGACCTCTGTCTGTCAACTAAATAAATAACATAAATAAATAAATAAATAACCAAACAAATAGGTTCACTGAGTTTCACCTTAAAGAATCTTCACCGTGGATGCATTTACATTGGTACAATTTTGACTTAATTTTCACACTAGACCTTTTTTTTTAAAATGACTCATATGATTAATGCTTCACAAATCTTGAAATTGATTCAAACATCAGACTTCGAGATGTGTTTTTTACTAGGTGAAGTAATTTCCATAGTAAGAGTTTCATACTTTTCTCATCTCTCCTTCCTCATTTCTCATTTTTATTTATTTATTTTTAAAGATTTTATTTATTTATTTGACAGAGAGAGATAACAAGTAGGCAGAGAGGCAGGCAGAGAGGGAGGAGGAAGCAGGCTCCCTGCTGAGCAGAAAACCCAATGTGGGGCTCCATCCCAGAACCCTGGGATCATGACCCGAGCTGAAGGCAGCGGCTTAACCCACTGAGCCACCCAGGCGCCCCTCTCATTTTTTTTTTTTAAGATTTTATTTATTTATTTGACAGAGAGAGATCACAAGTAGGCAGAGAGGCAGGCAGAGATAGAGAGAGGAGGAAGCAGACTCCCCGCCAAGCAGAGAGCCTGATGCGGGACTGGATCCCAGGACCCCGAGATCATGACCTGAGCCAAAGGCAGCGGCTTAACCCACTGAGCCACCCAGGCGCCCCTCATTTTTTTTTTAAATGATTTTATTTATTGCAGCGCCTGGATGGCTCAGTTGTTCAAGCATCTGCCTTTGGCTCAGGTCATGATTCCTGGGTCCTGGAATGGAGCCCCACATTGGGCTCCCTGTCCAACGGGGAGCCTGCTTCTCCTCTCTCTCCTGCTCTCTGCCTCTCTCTCAAATAAATAAATAAAATCTTTAAAAAAAAAAGATTTTATTTAAAAAAATTTTTAATTATTTATTTGAAAGTGAGAGACAGCACGAGCAGGGGGATGGACAGAAGGAGAAGCAGACTCCCCACTGACAAGGGAGCCAGATGTGAGGTGCTCAATGCAGCACTCTTTGTTTTGTTTTGTTTTGTTTTTTAAGATTTTATTTATTTATTTGACAGAGAGAGATCACAAGTAGGCAGAGAGGCAGGCAGAGAGAGAGAGGAGGGAGCAGGCTCCCGGCTGAGCAGAGAGCCCGATGCGGGACTCGTTCCCAGAACCCTGAGATCATGACCCGAGCTGAAGGCAGCAGCTTAACCCACTGAGCCACCCAGGAGCCCCAATGCAGCACTCTTGATTCCAGGACTCCAGATCATGACCTGAGCCAAAAGCAGACACTTAAGGACTGAGCCACCTAGGTGCCCCTCTAATTTTTATTTTAAAAATTTGTCATGAGGGGTGCCTGGGTGGCTCAGTTGGTTAAGTGTTAGATTCGTAATTTTGGCTCAGGTCATGATCTGGAGGTTGTAAGATTGACCCCCGAGATGGGCTCCGCACTGGGCATGGAACTTGCTTAAGACTCATTCTCTTGCTCTCTTTCTCTTAAAAAAAATAAAAAAGTATTATTTCTAACTCCACAGAAAAACACAGAGGACAAAAACACACCCAGTACTACAATTTAATAGATGTAAACATTTCCTCAAATGTGCTTTAAATATGTTTAAAAAGGAAAACCTTATCAAGATTTCTTTCCTCCATTTTGGAGCCTGTGGAGACCTGCTATGGACAGGATTTCTTTCTTTTTAAAAATTTATTTATTTGAGAGAAAGAGAGAGAACACAGAGAGGGAGAGGGAGAAGCAGGCTCCCTGCTGAGTCTGACATGGGGCTTGATCACAGGAGCCTGAGATCATGACCTGAACCAAAGGCAGACACTCTTTGGACTTAGCCCCCCCAGGGGTCCCTATGGACAGGATTTCTAAAATGACAAGTATCTGGAAGGCTGTGGTTCAGGGCCATTTTTGCTGCCAACAAGCAGGTCTCTGGCACAGAGGGAGAACACAGCTCTGAAAATTGAAGGAGTTTGTGCTAGAGATTAAACTGAATGCTCTCTAGGCAAGAGATACGCTTATATGTAAGAATGACATAGTGACTCCTTGTGGCAAACAAAACAAAACCTGAGTAATCTGGGGAAAGGACAATTGGGGCCCATGGAAACCGTGGCATGATTCATGCCAGATTCCAAAGCAATCTTCTGGCTGTGGTCATTGGACACAGAATCCATGGGATGCTTTACCCCTCAAGGATTCAAACTCAGTGAGGGGCACCTGGGTGGCTAAGTGGGTTAAAGCCTCTGCCTTCGGCTCAGGTCATGATCCCAGGGTCCTGGGATCGAGCCCCACATCGGGCTCTCTGCTCGGCAGGGAGTCTGCTTCTCCCACTGATCTCTCTCCTGTCATGCTCTCTCTCTCATATAAATAAATAAATAAAATCTTAAAAAAAAAGAAAAGTAGGGCACCTGGATGGCTCGGTGGGTTAAGCCTCTGCCTTCAGTTCAGGTCATGATCTCAGGGTCCTGGAACCAAGCCCCGCATCGGACTCTCTGCTCAGCGGGGAGCCTGCTTCCCCCTCTCTCTCTGCCTGCCTCTCTGCCTACTTGTGATCTCTCTCTGTTTGTTAAATAAATAAATAAAATCTTAAAAAAAAAAAAGTAAAGTGGATTTGTTCTGTTGTATTAAAAAAAAGAGGCTTACATAGAATAACTTCTCTCTAGAATAATCTGTTAGAAGTTGATAACTTGTTTGATCCCACTGTAAAGTTCAGCATTATTACTCTCCCCCACCTACCACATTTTACATTTTTGATGTCATTTTTTACATCTTTTTTAAAAAAGATGTTATTTTACTCATGAGAGACAGAGAGAGGGAGCCAGAGGCAGAGGGAGAAGCAGACTCCCCACCAAGCAGGGAACCCAGTGTGGGACTCCATCCCAGGACCCTTGGATCACAATCTAAGCTGAAGGTAGACACTTAATTGATTGAGCCACCCAGGGGCCCACATTTTACATCTTTTTATCTTGTGAATCCCTTACCGAATTATTGCCCTTGTGGCTGCACATGGCCATCGGTGTATGACCCACCAGCTCAGGGCTGGGGCTGGCCCCTTCATGTGTGTATCTCTTCTCAACTCCATCTTTAGTGACTTCGAGTTGGTAGCTTGACATCAGGCATGGTGGGAATATTTACACCCACAAAAATGGGCAAATGATACAAATCAGGGCTCCTTACCCCAATTCTCACAGGAAGAAGTTTGCTGACATTGCAGCCATCATCCACCCCCCAGGCCCCTGCTCAGGAAGCAGGTAAAAAAAAAGTTAAAGGAAGAGTTACTCCATCCTGTTCAAAGTCTCAGAAATAATTTTTTTTAAACCTATAATGTATTATTTGTTTCAGGGGTACAGGTCTGTGATTCATCAGGCAGTGCTCACCATACCTCATACCCCCCCATAGTCTCAGAAATACTTTACAGAGACTGAGGATACTTTCATTTACATCTACTTATAATATTTCTACCTCTACTTTAACTTGAACTTAGTCACATGGGGATTATAAGAATCCAGGGAGGCTGGGGAATGTAGTCTTTTAGCTGCCTGCTGAAACCATAAAAATATATAAACTCAGAGAAGTCACTCTGGTCCTCATTCTCTCCACCTCATTCCCTCTGACCCTGTGTTCATTAGTTTCTGGTTTAATCTGTGATTCTGTTTGGAAATAATAATTATAATAATGACAAACAAACACATAGCTTATTTCCCTTTTGACAGAGAGAGAGGGAACACAAGCAGGGAAGCAGCAGCTGGAGAAGCAGGCTCTCTGCTGAGCAGGGAGCCTGATGTAGGCCTTGATCCCAGGACCGGGGGATTGTGGCCTGAGCTGAAGGCAGTCACTTAACAAGTGAACCACCCAGGTGCATCCCCATTTAAAAATAAATAAATAAATAAATAAATAAATATTTTTTAAAATAAAAAAATAGAAAAGATTTTACTTATTTGAGAGACACAGAGAGAGAGAGAGAGAGAGACAACAAGCAGGGAGGAGGGGCAGAGGAAGAGAGAGAGAGAGGAAGCCGACTTCCTGCGGAGCAAGGAGCCATGGGGCTTGACCTGAGCTGAAGGCAGGCACTTAACTGACTCAGCCACCCAGGCACCCCTAGTTTATTTCCCTTAACAAAAGATACACCCTCACCTTACTTGAATCAACCAAAAATGTATCCTGGAAATTGTTCAATATCGGTCTTTAGAGATCTCCCTCTTTTTTTTTTTTTTTTTTTTTTTTTTTTGGCTTCATACTACTCCGCTGTGCAGATAAACTGTAAACAGTCCATGTAGGTAGGAATTTAAATTATTTAGCAGCATTTTGCTTTTACAAATAATACGGCATCTGGAGTGCCTGGGTGGCTCAGTCCGTTAAGCAGCTGACTTCCTTTCAGCTCAGATCATGAACTCTTGGGATCCTGGGATCAAGCTCCACATCCGGCTCCGAGCTCACTGGGAGGTCCGCTTCCGGGTTCTCTCTAGACCTTCTGCCCGTCCACTCACCTATCAAATAAATAAATAAATCTTCTAAAAAATAATACTGCATTATTAAAAATAATCACTTGTGCATATGTTTTTCCATATTCATTGGTATTTATCTTTTCTAAGTAATTTCTCTGTGCAACGTTGGTCTTGAACTCACAACCCTGAGATCAAGAGTCACACGATGAGTTAGAGCCTAAGTCCCGTCATGGTAGGATTCTTCCTCCACTATGTCAACTGGCACAGATGTTTCTCCTTTGTATGATGATCTGAAAAGCTAGAGAGGCACCGTTTGTTCCCATTGAAATGGCGGGGTTTGCAACAATTGTATATGGATTACATAAACTGAAGAGCGGGGGGGAAATACTAAAATGTCTGTTCACCCGATCCATGTGCATATGGCAGCCCAAGGTTTTGTTGTGGGAGCAATGACCCTAGGTATGGGCTCGCTCCTGTATAAGGAATTCTGGGTAAAGCCTAAACCTTAGAAGAAAAACTATCTTGGTTTTTTTGCTGGTGCTTGCTTTAGTTAGGCATCTCGCATTGAGTTTATATGTTTATGTTGAGAATAAATCATCTCAATGGGTCAGACAATAACCTGGTAATTTAAATATTGGCTTCCTTTCTTGTGGGCTCAATTTGCCTGGTAACCAGTTAATCTAGTTAGGTCATTCAGAGGAGTCATATTAGCACAAAAGAAACATGTCACTTTAAAGAAAAATTTTTAAAGATTTAAAAAAAAAAATTTATTTGCCAGAGAGAGAGAGAGAGAGCGCGCGCAAGAGAGCACAAGCGGGAGACGCAGCAAGCAGAGGGAGAAGCAGACTCTCAAAGGAGCAAGGAGCCTGATACGGGACTCGATACCCAGACCCTGGGATCATGACCTCAGCTGAAGGCAGACGCTTAACGGACTGAGCCACCCAGGCATTCTGAAACACGTCACTTTTTTAAAAGATTTTATTTATTTGACAGAGAGATCATAAGTAGACGGTGGCGCGGGGGGGGGGGCGGCGGGCAGGCTCCCCGCCGAGCAGATTTCCCGCCTTTCCAGAACCCGTCTCCTGGTCTCTTGATTTTTCAGGGCCAGCGTTGTCCCTAGAGCTGTCTGCGCCGCCTGCCTGCTTCCTGACCTCCGCTCACCCGCCAGCTCCCAGCTCCCTGGAAACCCCTCTGGCCAGGTCGCCGGCAACTGCCCGGCTGGGGGAGCCTGTGGACCTTGCCGCTCCATTTCCCGGATTGGACAGAAGGGACGACTCCCTTCCTGAAACGTCTTTCCGCCCTTGGTTTCGTTTTGGTGCACCCTCCTGGTTTCCCCCCAGCCTTCCTGATTAATTGCACACGTAGACCACTGTGTGTGTGCTTTAGATTTTCACTTATTTGAGAGAGAGCGAGCGAGCAGGTGGAGGGGCAGAAGGAGAGCGGGAGACAGACTCACTGCTGAGCAAGAAGCCCAGTGTGGGGCTGGATCCCACGACCCTGGGATCCTGACCTGAACGGAAGGCAGACGCACAACAGACCGAGCCACCCAGCCGCCCCTGCCTCTGTTCTCCAGGGATCTGAGTGGCTTGCCTCTCCTCACCTTGCACTCCTTCCTAGGGCAGTCTGGGCCATCATTTATTTCTCTCTGGCTTTCTTGCTGGCTATACTCTCCAAACTGAGTGGGTGTTCAAACTTGAGCCGGAGTGGTGAGTGTTCAGTGGTTCGCAATATAGCCCGCATCAGAATCACGCGAGGATTGTTCACCCAGACTCTTGGGTTCTTCCCCCGCCCCCTACCCCTTTCTGACTCCGTAGGCCTGGGGGTGGGGCCTGATAATTTGCATATCTAGCAAGTACCCAGGTGTATTTTCTAGAGTTCCATAACAAACACCCCAGACTGGGTGGCTTAAACCACAGAAATGTCTACACAGTTCTGGAAGCCTCAACTTAACTGATTACACCTGGAGTGACCCTATTTCTAAATAGTCACACTCTGAGATAGGGAGTAAAGACTTGAACAAATGAATTTGGGAAAGAACAATTCTACCTGTAACACCAATAACACCAGATGCTGCTTCATGCTATTAATCTGATCACGTTGTCCTTTAGAGAGTTTTGGTTTCTCGGGGAGGGTGGAAGCTCTTTGCTTGGCATGTGAGGATCAGGTTTCCCTGTTTCCCTGAATACGCTCACCACCCAGCTTTGAAGATTTTTTCCACGCTTGACCCATGTGTCACTGAACATTCCGTTATTCGTGCTCACCATACATTCCTAAGGTCCAGCACAGGGTTTGACACAGTGTTCAATATTTTTGTTGAATGAATGGATGAAGACAATTATTTTCAAGACTTAAAAAAGGTCAAATTTAAATTTTTTAAAAATATTTTATTTATTTATTTGACAGACAGAGATCACAAGTAGGCAGAGAGGCAGGCAGAAAGAGGGGGAAGCAGGCTCCCTGCTGAGCAGAGAGACCAATGCGGGGCTCCATCCCAGGACCCTGACACCATGACCTGAGCCGAAGGCAGAGGCTTAACCCACTGAGCCACCCAGGCGCCCCTCAAATTTAATTTTTAATTTTTTAAAGATTTTTTTAAATTTTTATTTATTTGACAGACAGAGATGACAAGTAGGCCGAGAGGCAGGCAGAGAGAGAGAGGAGGAAGCAGGCTCCCTGCTGAGCAGAGAGCCCGAAGCGGGGCTCGATTCCAGGATCCTGAGATCATGACCTGAGCCAAAGGCAGAGGCTTTAACCCACTGAGCCACCCAGGCGCCCCTAATTTTTAATTTTTAATTCAAGATAAATTTTACCTTGGAGTGTCAATTATAAAACAAAATGAAAACAAAAACAAACAAACAAAAAAATGAGACTGAATCGGGCATCTTACTTCCCTGCAAATCTGGCTTCTGCCCTGCCCCCAGGTGGTGGCTCCAGGCCTAGCAGGAAAACGATCTAAGGAATTTCCGGCAACCGGAGAGTGGTGACTAAGCGTCATTTACATACCCACAATGCCCTGCACCCATGGTATTTCTTATTTTAAAACGGCTAGATTTTTTTTTTCGACTTTTTTTTTCCCCCTCTCCAGAAATCAGACGGCTATCACAGAATTGACTGAGATAAAAGCGGATGTCCGTGACTCTTTTGGCTAAGTAATTACCATTGCTGTTCTAGGAGTGACAGTCACCCGAGCTCTGTGTGAGCGGTTCCCTAAGCATACTCTGGTTTCTCTTCAGATCGTATAAATCTTTCGCCTTTTACTAAAGATTTCCGTGGAGAGGAACAATTCTGAGTGTTTACCCAATTTTTTGAGGCCTTGCGTTTGCAGGGCTTACTAAAGTTTGTGGAATATCAGACTTATTCTAAATAGATTATTGATAGTCTTGTGCTAGAAACGTTAACGAGCCGTAGAAAGAAATTTGACAGCAAAAACAGGGTAACAGCTGCAGGCTCCTCCACTGAGAAAGGTACCTCATGTGATGGTGGGATCAGGACCAGAGTGGAAGACAGACACCCAACCGGAGCCACCTGGGTTCTCCTGAATTAACACTTTTTTCTCAGAGATCACAAATAGGCTGAGAGGCAGCCCCCCCCCCGCCCTCCCCCCCGTGAGCTGGGAGCCTGATTCAGGGTTTTTGATCCTGGGACTCTGGGAATATGATCTGAGCCGCAGACAGAGGTCTTAACCCACTGAGCCACCCCATCCCCCAATAAAAAAAGATTTTATTTGACAGACAGAGATCACAAGTAGAGAAGCAGGCAGAGAGAGGAGGAAGCAGGCTCCCCGCTGAGCGGAGAGCCTGATGCAGGCAGGGCTCCATCCCAGGTTTCTGGGGTCATGACCTGAGCCCAAGACAGAGGCTTTAACCCCCTGAGACACCCAGACGTCACCCCAGTAAAACTTTTAAAGTTCAAGGTCGGGGGCACCCGGGTAGCTCAGTCGGTTAAGTCTCCTATTCTTGGTTTCTCTTTGGGTCTTGATCTCAGCATCTTGGGATGGAGCCCCACATCCAGCTATGCGTTCAGGGGCGTCTGCTTTTTTGCCTCTCTCAGCCCCTCCCCCACTCATGCACACTCTCTAAAATAAATCTAAATAAACTTATTTTTTTACTTAAAAAGACTGAGACATCCAGGTAACCCAAAAATAAATTTTTTAAAAAGGGAAAGAAAACAGAAGGTACATTTTGGGGACAGTTGTAGAAATTTTCATATGCACTCTATTTCAGATATTTATAATTGTATAGGCTTTCTGGTTGCTGTTCTAACAAGTAACTACAAACTTGGCAATATAACACAAACTTTTCTCTTACAGTTCTGTAGGTCAGCAGTCTAAAATGAAGGTGTTGCCTTCCTTCTAGAGACTTCAGAGGAGACTGTTTCCTTGCCTCATTCAGTTTCTAGAAGCTGACTGAATGTGATGCCTTCACATCACTCTCTTTTGCTTCTGTCCTGTCATCTCCTAGTTCTAACTCTGGATCCTCCTGCCTCCCTCTGTAAAAATTATAAAGACTCTTGTGATTATCTCAGGTCTACCTGCTAATTCAGAATAATCTCCCCATCTCAAGACCCTTACTTTAGTCACACCCACAAAATTCTTTTTACCATGTGAAGTAACATATTCACAGGTTCCAGGCATAGGATGTGGACATATTTGGGGACCATTACTCAGACCACTAAAATAATGATACTGTAATTATGTAGGAGAAGGTCTTTATTCTTAGTAGAAACATCATGTTAAGTATTTAGTAGTGACATGTCATGATATCTGAAGCTTGGTTTTTAAAAAGTCATCTCTACTCTGAATGTGCAACTTAGAACTCAGGACCATGAGATCAAAGAGTTGCATGCTCTATCGACTGAGCCAGCCATGTGCCTCAATAACGGAAACTTTCCAGTGGTTCAGTAAACAGAGAGAGAGAGAGAATGCAAATGTGTCCAAGAGTGATAGGTATACAGATATTCACTGCATTAAAAAAAAAAAAAAGATTTTATTTTTCTATTCATGAGACAGAGAGAGAGGCAAAGGCAGAGGCAGAAGCAGTCTCCCTGAGGAGCAGGGAGCCTGATGCAGGACTCAATCCCACGACCTTTAGATCATGAGGCAAGCCGAAGGCAGACACCCAACCATCTGAGCCACCCAGGTGCCCTATTCACTGTATTTTTCTTTCAACTTTTTGTAGCTTTGAACTTGTAAACAGTGGGGGAAATATGTATTAATAAATTCCATGTAATGCGTATGATTTACATATATATTATACTTGATTCAATTTAAAAAGTTCCATTAAAAAAAAAAGATTTTATTTATTTATTTGACAGAGAGAAACAGCGAGAGAGGGAACACAAGCAGGGAGAGTGGGAAAGGGAGAAGAAGGCTCCTTGCAGAGCAGGGAGCCCAATGCCCGCTCCATCCAGAACCCTCGGATCATGACCTGAGCTGAAGGCAGACGCTTAACGACTGAGCCACCCAGGTGCCCCTCCATTGTTTTATTGAACTATGGTCACCTTAGAACAGTGGCTTCCAGATTTTTGGATTTTCCGATTATTCAAATTTCCAAAAAATTTCTAGGGTACCTTTTTTTTTTTTTTTTTTTTTTCAAAGATTTTATTTATTTATTTGACAGAGAGAAATCACAAGTAGATGGAGAGGCAGGCAGAGAGAGAGAGGGAAGCAGGCTCCCTGCTGAGCAGAGAGCCCGACGCGGGACTCGATCCCAGGACCCTGAGATCATGACCTGAGCCGAAGGCAGCGGCTTAACCCACTGAGCCACCCAGGCGCCCCTCTAGGGTACCTTTTTATCATCATTCTACAAAGGCCATCTGAAGACTACAAAGAGACTCTTCTTTACAGAAAACCCACTTACTTTTATGAAAGCATAACTAGATATTTTGTTAACTTTTCTCTCAAAGTTCAGTCAAGTTTGAGGGGAAGTCTGGGCTGCCTTAGATTTAACAGTATCAGGGACCGATGATGCCCTCTTGTGGCCACCTGCAGAATTACTGCTATCTGACTTCATTTCCTCTGATTTGATGACAATTTCCTCACAATTACCTCGGTCATTAACATGGGCATGCCAAGCATTGTTCTCAGTGTTTGGGATGTATTAGTAAAGAACAAAAATACCCCTTAGTTGAGCTTATATACAGGTGGAGAGACAGACCATATACAAAGTAGTAAGTGTTGTGGGGGAAAAAAATAGCAGCATAAGGGGTTTGGGGACCAGAGTATACACAGTGGTAGGATTAGTAGCCCTCACTGAGAAGGTGACTTTTGTATAGAGTTGCAAGGTGAGGGAGTTCACCATGTAGGTATATAGCTGAGGTGACAAGAACTCTAGGTTCTAAGAACCATATAGCTATACTATCCGGAGAATTAGGAGACAGTTCAGAGATCATGGGAGACTAGACTGCGGAGACTAGACTGCGTACGACCCTCTCTGCAGGATTTAGGTTTACTGTTCTTAAAATGGAGATTCCTGCAAGGTTTTCAGCAGTAACGAAATCTAAGTTTAAAAGGACTACCCTCATTGGTTAAGCGTCTGCCTTCCACTCAGGTCAGGATCGCCACTTCTCCTTTTCCCCCTGGCCCTCCCCTTGCTTGTGCCTCAGATTAAGGTATTAGCAACAGAGTAGTGAGATTTGGTTGAATTCTGGATATACTTGGAAGGTAAAATCAACAGAATGGGATGCAGATGTTGAAGAGAAACATTAAGGAGAATGCTGTTTTGTTCTGAGTGGCAGAAAGGATGAGGAGTTGCCATCAGTTGAGCTGGGGAGAGTGGCTGAGGATCAGGAGTTCAGTTTTGGACACAAAGAGGTGGAAAGATTTAACTGGAAATGGACATGTGGGAATCAATGGCATATAAATGGCATTTAAAGTTTAGGAGTTGGATGAGATCACCAGGGTGAAAAAGTAGATAGAGAAGAGCCTCAAGGTCACTCCAGTTTGAAAGAAGCTGGGTTGAGAGGATGAATCCGCAAAAGAGAACACGGAAGCAACGGGAGAACAAGCAGGTGAGTGTGCAGGGGACCGCGAAGAGGAAGCAGAGGTGAGGGTCTCTCCTCAGGCTATGTCCTTAAATCTTCCAGAACGTTGATGTTCCTTCCATCCGGGCAAGCTGGATGAGCAGAGGCACCCCGGCCCAAAAAAGCTCTTATTTAATTTCCCCCTCCCCGCTACAGAGAGAACAGACAGATAGCAAGACTATTTATTGAATTCCTGCCAGCCGGCAGCTCTCCCTCTCCCCTACAGGTAGGCCCAACCCTCAGCCTCCCACCTAGGGCCAGTGGGGTCACCGTGAGCGTGACCCCAGGATCCTTCTCCCAGACTTCCTGAAACACCGCCCGGACCTTTCTGGATTGCCTCAGACGCTCCGTTACTCCTTTCCCTCCATATCCTCCTTCTGGAAGTATGAGATGTAATCCAGCTGATCCTTGTCATGAGCTTCAAGATAAAAGGCCGTGTTGCTGCGGGGCACGCCACCTTGGTGTAATACTGGAAGCAAGAGAGGCGAGCCTGAGTCTGGGTGCCCGCTGCACCTCTGCTCCAGGTCCCCTCCCTCTCCCACTCACCTTTGGAAACATTGACTTTGTTGGCCGCCAAGATGTCCGCCTGAATGCTATCTATTTTCATGTACAAGTCCTCGGCATTGCTCTGAGGACAGGAGCAAAGGGCACCTGCTGGGGTCCCAGGGCAGTCTGGACTTGGAAGTGGGGGCGGGGCGGAGGCATGCTGCGGGCTCTGGCGCTGACTGGAAGGGCCGGGAAGGGAACGGAACCACGCCGGGGGATGGGAAGGAGCCCAAGCGCTGGCGGTCCCTCCAGCGGCAGGCCCCTGGGCGCAGCGTGCGCAGGGGTTGTGGCCCGGGGGAGGGGCGCTGTGGAGGCGGGACCTTCCGTGGGGGCCCAACCCTTGGGGGCGAGGACGCTTACAAGGAAGAGCTGGTAGAGCTCCTCTCCCATGGACCGACGGACATGCTCCTCCACCACCGGGAACATCTGCACGAAGTACTGCGACCGCGGGCGGAGCGACGGGGTGACTGCGGTGCCCACGCCTGGGGCCCACCCACCCGCCGCCCCGCGGTCCAGCTGCCCCGCCGCCCCGCCGCTCACCTCCAGCGTGAGGCTGGCCTGACGCTGGCTGTTGCAGTGGTCCGAGTTGCCCATGGCGGCCAACAGGCTGTGCACCACGCGCAGGTGCAGCATCTCCTCCGCGATGCTCGTGTTGCTGCGCGCCAGGACCCTGGGCCGGGAATTCGGGCGGCGGCGAGCCCTTGGGACCCTCCGGCGCCCGGCAGCCCGAACCCCTCCGGGCCCCGCGGGCCCCGCCAGCTGGCTTGCCGCATTCCACCCCCATTCCCATTCTTCCTGCCCGCTTACCGGATGGCTTTGGCCGCCGCGGCCTGCTGCAAGAACACCGGCAGGTGGGCGGTGAGCTGGGGAACCAAGGAGTCTGGCGGAGGGGGCGGCCGTGAGGCAGGCGGCCCTGCATCCCAACCCCCACCCCGCCCAGCCCCGCAGCCTCAATCTGAGCGACTCCCTACCGTTGAGGATTTTGGGCTGCAGTTTTCTGGTCTCCCTGACGGACGGTATCAGCAACTCCACCAGGCCCTTGAGCAGCTCCTGGCACACGTCGTAGTTGACCAGGTCCTTGATCAGCTCGATGGCTGTTGAAGGGCAGAGGCCCTGGGGAGGCCTGATGCTCCCAACCACCCCCGTCCGCACCAAGCAAGCAAAGACCCCCGTTGAACCAAGTCGCTTCCTTTTACCCCCATCCCCTTCCTGCACTTTTCCTAGCACCTTTTTACCGTGCAAGGTGTGTGTGGGAGAAGCTGGGGAGGCAACACCACAGTCCTGCTGGATCTGGGGCTAAAGAGGAGGAGGAGGAGGGGGCCGAGCCTCATTCCCCTCACTCTCCCTTCACAGAACTAGCTACAGAGGGAGGAAGAAAGGTTGGACGGTGAGCCTACCCATCAAGGAGGCTTAGAGGCTGTCAGAGCTGGAGGCCCCACTGAGGTGTCACGGAGGTGGGAGGGGCTAGGTCTTCTAGGGGAGAAAAGATGGGCCAAGACCCAGGAGTGAGGGAGACAGAGCGAGTGGGTGGAGGATGTGTGGCAGAGAGTGAGAAAGGGTTGAAGCCAGGTAGACTGCAGTAGTTTCTGACAAACCATATATGGATCCCTTCTTTCCCTAGGCTTTCCACACAGCATCCCACTGAAGCTCACCACAACCAAAAGAGCTTTGCTTTGCAATGACACTGTCTCGTTAACCCTGTATAGGTCCCAGGAAACGAGGCATAGAGATAAAGCACTTTAGTTAAGATACTACAGCCAGGAAGGATGTGGGAGCATAAAGGAAACACTTTAGATTAGGAAGGAGGAAGGAACTAGAGTTTATGGAGGGGGGTTTTCCTAGAGATACTTTCCAGTCATTTATTCATTTCAGCATTACCCCAGTCTTTGGGCAAGGCTGCCCTAAACGCCTTTTGCTCCAGGAATATTTTTGTCAAGAGGAAGTCATAAAGACAGAGCTGGAAGAGGGCAGGGGAAGTTGGTCAAGTGATGGGACACTGGGATAAGTGTTATTTTAAACTCACATGCTTGCTACGTGGAAGACAGAAAAGACAAAACATGCTGTTCTCCAGCTGGGTAGTCAGGTGTGGGGGCCTCTCTACGCTAGGGGGAGCTAGGGGGAGCTAGGGGGAGCTAGGGGGAGCTAGGGGGAGCTAGGGGGAGCTAGGGGGAGCTAAGACGTCGGGGAAGCGCAGTTCCCTGACTAGCTCATTTACATACCAGAACTCATAATAGACACATGGCAACTATTACCACTAATATCTCTTCGAATAGTGAAAATTAACCTTTCATGTCCCTGTCAAGAAAGTTTTGCCCAGTAAGGATATGCTTGAGATAATTCCCTGCCATGGAAGAAAAGCGTTTGCTGGCAGGTGTAAAGGCACCGCAAGCGTAGGGGGATCAGCCAGTATCTGTGAGGATGGGCACAGATCTTTCTGCATAGCGTTTCTTTTCTGCTTTAATTGGCTCTTTGGTGTAAATGCCAAGAGTGTTTGCAGAATGAAACATTAGAGAATTGATAGTGCAATTTTTGGAGGCCTTACTTAGGTAAGGCTAAATGTTTGTGTCAAAAATAGATTCTTGGGACCCCTGGGTGGCTCAGTTGGTTAAGCAGCTGTTTTCGGCTCAGGCCACGATTTTTCAGGTCATGATTCCAGCATCCTGGGGTCGAGTCCCACATCGGGTTCTTTTAACAGTTAAACATCTTTTAACAGTTAAACAATACTGCTATTTGGGGTTCCAAGGCTCCCTAGGGTTGAGCAAAATTTTAAGATATGCTGTCTTTTCTTCCCCCTAGTCAGTAAGTATTGTTCTAGAAGACTTGTTTAGAGTTGGGGGGAATCAGAGTGAACAAGAGCAGCTCAGAGCTCTAGGAACGTAAGGCAGGTGGATCCCACAACCCAAAAGATCGTGATCTGGGGTGATACCGAGAATCCCATACTTAACCAGCTGAGCCACCCACGGCCCCTTAAAAAAAATGTTTCGGACCCCTCCCCCTCGGAGCAGTGGGTGGGGCAGCTGTGACCCTGCGCTACTGGTCAACCCCACCATCTCACCCAGCGGGCTCATTTGCACACCCATGGGTGCCATCCTCCCTACTACATTTTTGTTAAAAACTGCACATTTCCTTGTTTTCTTGGACCAACATGTCTTTTCCAAAAATCCCTTTCACAAATTTTCCTAGCAGTAGCACCGCAGCATAGGAACAGACGCCAGTCTTGGAGAACTGTAGTTAGTTACAGAAAAAGTGGCAAACATAAGCTAAGTACACGCTGGTATCTCTTCAGATTAAATGTGTCCCCTTTTACTAAAGATTTCTGGGGAGAGGAGTGTTTGCAAGTTTGCCTCATTTCTGAGCTCAAAGGAAAAGTTTCCAATGTTTCATCTGTTAGGTATGGCATTTGTCATAGTTTTTTGTAGATATCTCTTATTGAACAGACATTAAATTTTTAGACTTATTTCCTATTAAGACTTAATTCCTATTAAATTAAGATATATTAAGATATATATGCCTTTTTTTTTTTTTTTTTTTTTTTTTTTTTTTTTTTTTTTTTATCAGAGAGAGAAGGGGAGAGAGCGAGCACAGGCAGACAGAAAGGCAGGCAGAGGCAGAGGGAGAAGCAGGCTCCCTGCCAAGCAAGGAGCCCAATGTGGGACTCGATCCCAGGACGCTGGGATCATGACCTGAGCCGAAGGCAGCCGCTTAACCAACTGAGCCACCCAGGCGTCCCGATATATATGCATTTCTAAATGACATATTATCCCTGGCATATGCTGCTAGATTCAATTTGCTAATATTTTGTGTAGAGTTTTTGCAGCTATCTTCATGAGTAAGATTGGTGTATAGTTTCTCTTTTGCATGCTATCATTGATGGATTTTTTATATTAAGATTAGGCTACCTTAAAAAAGATTAGGCTAACCTTAGAAAATGAGTTGGGGGTTGTATTCTCTTTTTCTAATCTTGAGAAGAGTTTCTGTAAGACAAGAATTTTATCTTGAATGACTGATAGAATTCTCTAAAGCTGATTTTAGAAAAGAAATACTGATTCGGGGCACCTGGGTGGCTCAGCCAGTTGGGCAGCTGCCTTCAGCTCAGGTCATGATCCCGGGGTCCTGGGATTGAGCTCTGCATCTGGCTTCCAGCTCAGTGGAAAACCTGTTTCTCCCTCTCCCACTTCCCTTGCTTATGTTCCCTCTCTCACTGTGTCTCTGTCAAATAAAATCTTTTTCAAAATGCTGATTCATGGGGGGCGCCTGGGTGGCTCAGAGGGTTAAGCCTCTGCCTTCGGCTCAGGTCATGATCTCAGGGTCCTGGGATCGAGTCCCATATCGGGCTCTCTGCTCAGCGGGGAGCCTGCTTCCTCTTCTCTCTCTCTCTCTGCCTGCCTGCCTCTCTACCTGCTTGTGATCTCTGTCTGTCAAATAAATAAATAAAATCTTTAAAAAAAAAAAAGTTTAAAAAAAATGCTGATTCATTTTTTTTTTAATTGTTAGAGGACTATTTATGTTTTCTCTTTCTTCAGAAGTCCATTTTGTTAGGTTATAATTTCTAGCAGTTTTCATCTACATTTTCAAACATTGAAATAAGTTCATGATATCTTTTTATCATTTTAATGTGTGTAACATTTTTAGTGGTGTCTTTTTTTATATTCTTCATATTGACTATGTGATTTTTCTCTTCTGGATCAAATTCTTTTGCCCTCAAGTCCTATGGGGGTAACACACATGGATGCCTGCTTGTGCAGTGGTGTGCACTACAATGAGAAACACTTATCTCAGAAAACCTAAATGTTACAGTCAGTAAGCATGCCTGCCTTTTGCTCTAAAGGGGGAAATATCTTTATTTTCCAAAACTGTTTGCTCATCAGTATCCTTGAAAAGATAGTCTGGGACAAAGAGCAGTCGGTATTTTATTTAAAAGACACACAGAAATATGACAAACCTGTAGATAATTGTCCACTAGGGCCATTATTCTTTTGGTAGTAGTAATCTTTCAGTAGACATTCTTGGCTTGTTCCTTAACTTAGGGGCAAAGTGTTCAATGTTTCACTATTAGATTTTTGGTAAATTTTCTTTTTTTTTTTTTTAAATCAAGTTGGGGAAGTTCTCTAGTTCTATTTTCCTGAGGGTTTTTATCAACAGGTGCTGACTTTGTCAAATGCATTTTCTGAACTGATTATTTAATAATGTAAGTTTTCTTTTTTAGCCTGTTAATTTGGTAGATTAAATTGATTGATTTTTTTGAATATTGAACCAACCTTGCATTCCTGGAAAAAACTCCAATTGGTCATGGTATGTGATTCTTTTTACATATTGCTGAATCCTAATTGCTAATCTTTTTTAAAGATTTTATTTATTTGACGGAGAGAGACACAGCGAGAGAGGGAACACAAGTAGGGGGAATGGGAGAGGGAGAAGCAGGCTTCGTGCCGAGTGGGTAGCTAGATGCAGGGCTGGATCCCAGGACCCTGGGATTATGACCTGAACCCAAGGCAGATGCTTAACAACTGAGCCACCCAGGAGCCCCCTACTTGCTAATCTTTTGTTGAGGATTTTTGCATCTATATTGATGATGGATATTGATCTGTGCTTTTTTTTTTTTTTGGATTTTATTTATTTATTTGATAAAGATCACAAGTATGCAGAGAGAGAGGAGGAGGCAGACTCCCTGATGAGCAGAGAGCCAGAGGTGGGGCTCGATCCCAGGACCCTGGAATCATGACCTGAGCCAAAGGCAGAAGCTTAAACCACTGAGCCACAGGTGCCCTGAGTGATTTTTTTTTTTTTTTAAGATTTTATTTATTTACTTGGCAGAGTAAGAGCACAAGCAGGCAGAGTAGCAAACAGGGGGAGAAGCAGGTTCCCAGCTGAGCAAGGAGTCCAATGTGGGACTCAATCCCAAGATCCTGGAATCATGACCTGAGCCAAATGCAGGTGCTCGACTGAACCATCCAGGAGTCCCTGGGTTGGCCTTATATTTGCAAAATTAATTGCCGGAAAAAACTTCAGAGCTAGGATGAAGATATTTCTTCTAAAGAGCATTTCCCTTTCTATTGGCTACCTGGGCACTAACTATTCTGAACCATTTTTGTCCAAGTTCAAGACTTGAGGTTTTCTGGACCACACAGTTGGTTGTACAGTCCATGCAAGGTCATTTGAGAACCAGCTTACTTCTGGCTTATCCTTATGTTGAGGGCTTTGTCTTCCCGGGTCCCAGCTTAATGTATTTATGCTTGAGGTATCACACCTCCCACCTGGGGCAGGCCCTGGGTACCTTCTTTCTTGCCATTTGATACTGCTTAGTTTCTTCAGGATCAAAGTGGCCTCAGGTTTGAGTGCTGGACTTATCATTCTGGGTTCTCACCTTCCCCTAGGTTTTGGTCTGGTAATTGCTTATTGTACTATATATTTTTTTTCTTTTACTTTTTCTTTTCTTTTCTTTTTCTTTTTTTTTTTTAAGTAGGCTCCATGCCCAATGTGGGACTTGAACTCACAACCCTGAGATCGAGTCCCATGCTTTGCTGACTGAGCCAGCCAGGCACCCCTGCTCTTTATTATTAAGAAGATTACAAATTTCCTTTTAGATATTTATGGTATGATGGTGAATAGATATTTGATTTTTGCCCCTGGTTCCTAGTACACGTTCAGAAATACCCTTGGAATCTCCAGAATGTGAAGTGTCCTTTATATGTTAAATGAAATAACTGGGACTCTTTATATGTTAAATGAAATAACTGACTGGGAGCCTGGGGACTGATCAGTAGAAAGACCAAGGCATGATTACAAGATTGGAACTTTTAGCTCTATCTCCTGACCTCTAGAGAGGGGAGAGGGCCTGGAGAGTGAATTAATCATTAATAGCCAATGATTTGCTCATCAATCACCAATAGCCATGCCTACCTAGTGCAACCTCCATAAAAACCCTGGAGTGATAGGTCTAGAGAATTCTGGATGGGTGAATGCACTGCAGTGTGGGAGGGTGGTGTGCCTAGAGCAGTCCCCCAACCCACACCTTGCCTTATACATCTCCTCCGTTTTCCTGTTCGTGAGCTGTATCCCTTCTACTAAACTGTTAGTAGTAAGCAAAATGCTTTCCTGAGCTCTGTGAGTTGTTCTAGCAAATGACTGAACTTGAAAGGGAGGAAGGCTTGCATGAATTCCCTGGCTTTGTAGCCAAGTTGGACAGAAGGATGAATAATATGGAGACCTAATACTTGTGATTGGCATTTGAAGTGAGGGCAGTCTTGAGGGGCTGTGGAGTCTCAAACTGTCTCCAAACCTGTGGAGTCTGAAGCTAACTCTGGGTAGTTAGTGTCAGAATTGAATTAAATTGTAGGGTACCAGACTGATGTCTGTGGAGAATTGGATAATTGCTTGGTGTGGAAATCCCCCTCCCCCCATTTGGTATCAGAAGTGTTGTGACTAAAAACGACTCAACATCCAAACTTCCTAGCCTACCATTATCAGAAAAAAGAGTCTTCTTCACCTGCCAATTGTTACCTATTCTTCTAGACTCACTTCAGCAACTAGATTTCAAGTAGCTTTGTCTGGCCTGTTCTCCCTCTGCCTCCACTCTGGACCTCTGAGGAGTAGGTGTCCTGTGTCTCTGGCCATTTGCTCACCATGGAGTCCTGCTGTCATCCAGTAATAGCCTCCCCACTACTGTGAACACCAGTGAACATATCTGAGGCGCCTCTGCCTCCCCTGAGCCTCAAACCAGTCCAGTCCATAAAAGTTGAAGAGAATTGGCTGGATTCCACATTCCCGCACACTAGAGACTATTGAGGTGATGGCAGCCCAAGACTGTGGAAACTGCCAGCCTGGTGGGAGATGACCTCAGAAGAGGCTCTGCACTGCCCACTGCAGCCCTCATCTGCCCTGAGCCTGGGAGCCGTGCCTGGTCCTGCCTCTTCACAGGCTGGAGATGGTGCAAGGCCATCCTTCCAGCCCCGCCATGGCCAACTCTGAGAGAACACTTGGAAGCCAGGACCTTATGCTTCCTCGTCAGCCTAGAACTGAGCCACACGCCTGAGTCCTCACGGCAGAGAAGGCAGGCACACGGAAAGGTGAAGGGACTGCAGCCTCTCCTGTGCAGTAGGGGACAAGGCGCAGGGGTCCAGGGGCCAGTGACAGGAGCGCACAGATCTGCAGAGCACGCAGAGCCGGTGTCTACAGAAGGCTGCGTGCAGCCCTTGCAAGCTTTAACTACAAACACGCCTAGGGTGCCTAACCACGGACATGTGCTGGTGACTTCTAATCTTGTCGGAAGACTGTCACTGACAGTGCCCAGCAGCTCAGTGAGTGGCCTGTTCACCTGGAGGCAGAGGCTGGAGAGGCATCCAGCAGCCCCATCCTGGGTCTCAGACTCCATACACTCTTCTCCTGCCTGGTGCTGAGCGTCGCCAGCGGCCAACACTCCCAGAAGGAGGGGGGCTGACTTCTCTCCAGGACTCAGAGTGCTCTTTGGCAGGAAGGAGAACCAGTTTGGGCTGGTGAGTCTGTGTAAGGAAAGGTACCAGTAAGGCCTCTCTCAGACTGCCCTTGTCTCAAGTCCTGGGTCGGGGTGGGGGTTGGGGGGAAGCATCCCATCCACCGACACTGCAGAGCCACGGAGCACACAGAGGCCCTGTCCTGAAGTCCCGCACAAAGCCAGTCTTTTCTCTGCCTGTTTTTCCCAATCACAGAATCAAAGATTTACTCTCTGGCAGAAGGGCTCTTAAGGACATCCCTGCAACCCCTCCTGGTGCTTAGTATTCCAGGGACAAGCCTTGTACGGCAGCCCCTTTTCTCTCCGGAGCAACCTGATTCAGAAACCGCTGCTTCATTAAGAAACACTTCCTAGGGGGGCACCTGGGTGGCTCAGTGGGTTGAGCCTCTGTCTTCGGCTCAGGTCATGATCTCAGGGTCCTGGGATCGAGCCCTGCACCGGGCTCTCTGCTCAGCGGGGAGCCTGCTTTCTCCTCTCTCTCTCTGCTTGCCTCTCTGCCTACTTGTGATCTCTGTCTGTCAAATACATAAATAAAATCTTAAAAAAAAAAAAAAGAAAGAAACACTTCCTAGGATGTTCAGCTATTGCTTGCTGCTGGGCTTTCTCCTTCTTTTTCTCCTCCTTCCAGGTCCTGCAGGAGAGCCCTCCCAATCCCAGTGGCACCCCCCAACTCCATCCTCTGCTTGCTCAGATGTGGTTCTAACTTGGAATCACAGAGGGAGAGGGACCAGCTTATGACCTTCCCTGGCTTCCCCCAAACATTCTCCCACTTGGACAAAAATGCAGCCTGGGATGCTAGCCTGGTGCATGAAACCCCCAAGTCTTTCTCACCTGTTCTCTTATTGTTTGGTTGTGAAACTTCCTTCCTTCTTTTTGAATTAGTGGGGTTTCGGATCTGCGTGGTCAGCACACCCTCGTGCCCAACTCTGCTGGGCCCAGGCTGCCGCAGCACACTTTGCCTCACCTTAGGAGTTGGGCCCTTCCAAGCCACAAGCTGGCCGCACCTTACTGCCAGGACACCCGGGAAAAACACTTGCCTAAGCTTAAGAGAATTCTCCTGCAGCAAGAAATGACTCAAAATACTCAGGGTGGAAAGAATGAGTGAAAATATTTTTATGAAATTTCCCTGACCATACATGGTATTCTCTGCCTACATAAGACCAAATTCTCCAGGAGGCAAATACCTGCTTTTGCCTACTCACTTTATCCTAAATGCTTAGTAAGCCTTCATTGCTGGTATATCTGCAACATTGGAACTTCTCAGAAAAATGAAGATTTATTCGCTGAATCATTTTTGGTTGAGTTTTAAAATTCACAGCTGTCTATATTTACCCCCAAAGTGAAAGGGCTATTCTCTACCCGAATGTCTCCATAGGAACCACAGCTAGTTACAACTCTTTACCCCCTGGGCAAGGTCTGAAGTATAGCAGAGCCATTCAGAAAGCAAAGGGTGATGGGGGATTACCGTCTTTGGCAGCTTCGCCTAAAGCCTGTGTTGCTGACAACACTCCACTGTCTAAATTGGATCAGTCACTGATTAATTCATTTGTTTATTAATTTATCTTATTTTAAAAAAATATTTTATCTATTTATTTTGACAGAGACAGAGAGAGAAAGAGCACAAGCAGGGAGAGTGGCAGGCAGAGGGAGAAGCAGGCTCCCTGAGGATCAGGAAGCCCCATGTGGGGCTCCATCCTAGGACCCTGAGATCATGACCTGATGAAGGCAGATGCTTAATGGACTGAGCCACCCAGGCACCCCAATTCATTCATTTATCTAACAAAATACTTACTCAGCATCTTCTGTGTACCAGACCCCTGTGCTAGGGCTATGAGGAGGACAAATTTATAATCCCTGTCCTCAGGGATGACACAGTTTAATGGCAGATACCAGTAAGGAAACTGGTAGGTATGCTGTTGTATTGTAAGGGCCCTGGGAACAGAAAGGAAGTCAGGTTGGTGTGAGGGTATGTTGAGGAACTGGGGGATAGAGACTCAGGAGAAGGCTCTCTTGGAGATAGTGAAATGTGAGCTGACAAAGCTATGGATGAGAAGGGAGGGACAGAAATGAAGAATGTGGCAAGTGCAACCTACCATTAGGGCCAGGCAATCAGGGAGGTCTGGCTGGGACATGAGGGGTTGGGTCACAGAGTGAGAGCTAAGCCTGAGGAGACAGACTGGCTTCTGAGGACTTGGCACATGCCAACCTCCCTATAAGGCAGGTGTTTTTTCTTGTCTTTCATTTCAAACATTAAAAAAAATTATTTAGAGAGAGCACGCACATGCACACAGGTGAGCAGGGGGAGGGGCAGAGGGAGAGAGAGAATCCCAAGCAGACTCTGCACTGAGCATGGAGCCTAATGAGGGGCTTGATCCCACGACCCTGAGATCATGACCTCAGCTGAAATTAAGAGTCAGATGCTCAACTGACTGAGCCACCCAGGCGCCCCTCTTGTCTTTCATTTCAGAGGAAACTGACTCAAAGCTGTTGAGTATTTTGCCCAAGGCCAAACAGATAAGAAGTAGCAGAATGACTCTGTTGGATTCCAAGGCTCATACTCTTCACCTCCAAGCTCCGCTGCCTCAGCTCGCGTGGAGGACGAGAAGGACAGACAGCGTGGGCACCATGCTAGGGAGATGGAGATTGGTTTAGAGGTGAGAAATAGAGAGATCTGAGTTACAGCAGCAGAGACAGAATGAACTAGAGGGAGATCTAAACGATATTAAGGAGTTAGAGTTGACTGGTCTTGTTAGAAGTTGGTTGTAGGCGGAAAGCAGGAAGGGCTGGCTACATTTCCAAGCACCGGGTGCTTTTCACTGGGTTTGGGACTTTGGAGCTGGAATCTCAGGCATCCAGTTCTGAACATGGTCTGTGACATCCAAGGCGAGATGATCAGAAACAACGGGAAACAACGGGATGGAGCTCAGGGGAGCAGCTGAGCTGGACAGAGGTCACTCAACTGCTCTGCCCATCGGCCACAAAATGGGAATAACAATTGTGCCTACTTTGTTAGCTTGTTATGAGGATTACCGAGTAGAGAGCTGGAGGCGTACTTAATGCGGAGTGGACACCTTATAAAGGCCAGCCACTCGTGTTTCGGTGATCACTAAAACCGTGGGAGTAGATGAGGTACCACAGACAGAATGGAGAGAGAAGAGCAGGGGACCTGGGACTGAATCCTGAGAGAAAAAGAACCTGCACGTCAGGGGCTGCTAGAGGGACGGGAATGTACAAAGGACTGAGCAGCAGTTTCCAGAAAGAGAGGGGGAAACTAGGAGAGTTCCCGGTGGTCGGGGAAGGAAGAGACCCAAGTATTCAGGGCAGAGTGTGATCAGGAGGGTGAGAGCCATGGAGAGGTCATGCCCTGAGGGGAGGCTGAGAAGCAGCTCTACCGGGCCCACACTTTCTTTTTTTTAAAGATTTTATTTATTTATTTGACAGAGAGAGATCACAAGTAGGCAGAGAGGCAGGCAGAGAGAAAGGAGGAAGCAGGCACCCCGCTGAGCAGAGAGCCCGATGTGGGACTCAATCCCAGGACCCCGAGATCATGACCCGAGCCGAAGGCAGCGGCTTAACCCACTGAGCCACCCAGGCGCCCCAGGGCCCACACTTTCATTTGACAAACTGGTGGGGTCCGTGTCAGCTACAGTGCTTTGTGCAGACGGGAACAGCAGTAGACAAAACAGAGGCAAAGGGTGGCCCACTGGCACTCACGGAAACTTCAGTGCAGAAGGGAATCCTCCAATCCAAGGAGGAACCACAGAACCCACAGCCTGTCAGCCTGGGAAGAAAGTTCCTTGATCACCTGTCTGGGAGCTGAAGACACCCTGAACAAATGACTTGCCCTGGGAATCACAGTGAATAGGCTACAGGGTCGTAGCTCAGTCTTCTTTGGACAGATGGAAACTTAGAAATCACGTTGCACCTGGGAACTGTGGTGATGGCCTGTGACTAGTTCCCTCCCTCCCTCCCTCCTTCCTTCTCCTTCTCTCCTTCCACCTTCCTTTCCTTCCTGAGATTTATCTGGGGGTGGGGGGTGGGCGGGGGCTGAGGGAGAGTCTTAAGCCCACTTGGGGTGGGGACGGTACTTGATCTCACCACCCTGATCTCATCACCTGCGCCAAGACCAAGAGTCATTCGCTTAACCAACTGCGCCACCCAGGAACCCCAGCATGCGACTATTTCTAAGGCACTCAGCACGGAGGAAGTTTGTTTTATAATTTTTTGCTCCTAGAGCCTTGGGAAACCCGAGTCCCAGTTCTGGGTCTTCAGTTCCACGCGACTGCCACCTGCTGGCCACATGTGAGAAGTGTGCTTCAGGGAGCGTCCACGCACAGGTTTGCCTCCTTTTCCAGCCGGCAGGAGTGAGAATACATTTGGCGAGTTGCTATTACAAGGAGGAGACCAGTGTCAAGGATCTTCCTGATCAACTGCCTTCTATCTCTGATTCCTGTACATCTCCTTACCTCTTTCATCACAGCCTGTTTAAAGCTCACTGTTGAAACACAAAAAAAGCACATTTTATACACGATTTCTTTGAAAAGAGCCAGTTGATAAAGGAATGAATGTTATGTGCTCTGGTAGTGTATGTACTGCTCAATTAAGAATGACTGTAGCGTAGGGCGCCTGGGTGGTTCAGTGGGTTAAAGCCTCTGCCTTCAGCTCATGTCATGATCCCAGCGTCCTGGGATCGAGCCCCGCATCAGGCTCTCTGCTCAGCTGGAACCTGCTTCCCTCTTTTCTCTGCCTGCCTCTCTGCTTACTTGTGATCTGTCAAATAAATAAATAAAATCTTAAAAAAAACTTAAAAAAAAAAAAAAAGAATGACTGTAGTGTAGGGTACCTGGGTGGCTCAGTGGGTTAAGGTATCTGCCTTAGGCTCAGGTCATGATCTCAGGGTCCTGGGATTGAGCCCTGTATCCAGCTTTCTGCTCAGCAGGGAGCTTGCTTTCCCCTTCTCTTTCTGCCTGCCTCTCTGCCTACTTGTGATCTTTGTCTGTCAAATAAATAAAATCTTTAAAAAAAAAAAAAAAGAATGACTATAGCGTCTTCCATGGGAGTCTGCTCTTCAAGGCTAGGAATCCAACCCACCTGTATATGGGCCCCTGAGGGAAGCACCGACCACCACCCCCGGCACCCGAGGGGAGAGGGTGCCAGGCCATACCAGGGCAGACATGGAGTTTCTGAGGGTCAGGCAAACTGGGCCATTAGAAAGGAGTGTTCCCCAATGACTTCCTATTTAAAAACAAACAACTACGGCAGACTGTAAATAAAACGAACAGTGAATAAAGTGTGGCAGTTGAAGTATATAATTTCAGGGAAATAACATATATTTTAAGAATATTCAGCAGACTTTTATTTTAAACTCTCCTTTGACATCAGAGTCTTGTGACTGTTGTTCAATGAAGTCACATGGAGAGGTGGACTCTTACATAGCCAGAAATCACATGAAGTCACATGGAGAGGTGGCCTCTTTACACAGCCACATCCCTGCTGATATGGGTTAGCTCAGAAGAGGAAAGTAAAGGCACAAGGTTCTATGGCACCAAAGGTGTAGTTTTAAAAATGAGATCTTGGGGCGCCTGGGTGGCTCAGTGGGTTAGGCCGCTGCCTTCGGCTCAGGTCATGATCTCAGGGTCCTGGGATCGAGTCCCGCGTCGGGCTCTCTCCTCAGCAGGGAGCCTGCTCCCCCCCCCCCATCTCTGCCTGCCTCTATGCCTACTTGTGATCTCTCTCTGTCAAATAAATAAACAAAATCTTTAAAAAAAAATAAATAAAAATGAGATCTTGGGGTGTCTGGGTGGCTCAGTGGGTTAAAGCCTCTGCCTTTGGCTCAGGACCCTGGGGGGCTCTCTGCTCAGCAGGGAGCCTGCTTCCCTTCCCCTCTCCGTGACTGCCTCTCTGCCTACTTGTGATCTCTGTCAAATTAAAAAAAAAATTAAAAAATGGGATCTTATGGTATTAGCATGACCCTGAAAAGGGCATGAAGAAAACACAATTATTTTTTATGGTAATAATAATATTGTCCATCCTCAGGTTTTTGACTGTTTCTCAAAAGTGGTAAAAATGTTAAAAGTCTTGTTTCTGTAATACTGGAGAGAAAGGACAGTGTGGTGGTGAGGACTTGGTTGATGGGGTCAGCCTGCCTGGGTGTGACCCACAACTTTCCCACTTACTGTCTCTGAGACTTTTGGTGGGCTATTCAATTGTTCTGTGCCTCAGTTTCCTCACCTGAAAACTGGGGATGATAACAGTACCTACCTCTCAGGATTGTTCTGAGGACTGTGTGACACGATTGCAGAGCTTAAAACCATGCCTGGCACACAGTCCTCACCAGTCACTGGTAGCGATGACTATTGTCATTCCTGGTATTATGACTGCTGAGTCAAAGCTCTAGGGGTGCCTGGGTGGCTCAGTGGGTTAAAGCCTCTGCCTTTAGCTCAGGTCATGATCCCAGGGTCCTGGGATTGAGCCCCGAGTCGGGCTCTCTGCTCTCTCCTCCTCCCTCTTTCTGCCTGACTCTCTGCCTACTTGTGATCTCTCTGTCTGTCAAATAAATAAATGAAATCTTAAAAAAAAAAAAAAAGCTCTAGCCGGACAGGGACTTCGTTTCATTTGTCACTATACACTCAGTGCCCAGCTCAGTGCCTGCTCTTTTAGTAAATTAATGAATGAAAAATGTAAACCATTTAAAAATAAACCAACAAAGGATATTATCAGAAAGGTGAGAGAACACAAGGGCGCCTGGGTGGCTCTGTTGGTTAAATGTCTGGCTTTGGCCCAGTCATGATCCGTGGGGCCTGGACTGGAGACCAGTGTAGGCCTCTCTACTCAGCCCGGGAGTTGGCTTCTCCCTCTGCCCTTCCCCCCGCTTATGTGCTTGCTTACTCTCTCTCTCTTTGTCAAATAAATAAATAAAATCTTGAAAATACAAAGTGAAAAGACAACCCTCAGAAGCCATTCTGGTATCCAGAATATAGAAAGAACTCTTACAACTCAATAGCGAAAAGACAAGTCAATTTCTTTTCTTTTCTTTTCTTTTTTTTTTAAAGATTTTATTTATTTATTTGACAGAGAGAGATCACAAGTAGGCAGAGAGGCAGGAAAAGTCTCCCTGCTGAGCAGAGAGCCCGATGTGGGGCTCGATTCCAGGACCCTGAGATCATGACCCGAGCTGAAGGCAGTGACTTAACCCACTGAGCCACCCAGGCGTCCAACAAGCCAATTTCTAAAAATGGGCCTAGGACTTGAGACGGTATTTCTCCAAGAAAGAAATATAAATGACCAAGAGGCACCTGACAAGATGTTCAACATCTTTAGTCATTAGGAAAATGCGAACCAAAGCTACAGTGAGGTACCGCCACTCCACCATGCCCTAAGATGGCTGTTAAAAAAAAAAAAAAAAAAAAAGGACAATGACAAGTGTTGGCAAGGAGAAATTAGAACCCTCATATATTGCCAGTAGGAATGGAAACTGGTGCAGCTGCTGTGGAAAACAGTTTGACAATTTCTCGAAAGGCTGGACAGAATTAATCTATGACCTGGTGATTCCAGGTCATATCCTGGTGAAACCGTGATATGGAGTGAAAGTAGCCAGATGCAAAAGGTACCATATTGCATGACTCCATTTGTATGAAATATCCAGAATAAGTAAATCCATGGAGACAGAGTAAGGATTGGTGGTTTCTAGGGTCTGAGGGGAAGGGCCAGGGAGCAAATACATGGTACATGGGGTGATGAAAATGTTCCAGAGCTGGATGGGGTGGTGGTTCACACAACACTGTGGGTATACTCAGCACCACTGAATTATTCATTTTAAATTGGCTAATTTTGTTATGTGAATCTCACCACAATTTGAAAAAACGCGTTTATGTGGAAAAAAGGAACTAAACCAAATCTGATTAATTTCTTTCTTTTTTAAAGACAATATTTATTTATTTGAGAGAGAGAGCGCACACAAGCAGGGAGAGGGTAGAGGGAGAGAGAGAATCCCAAGCAGACTCTCCACCGAGCGTGGAGCCTGATGTGGGGCTCCATTTCACAACCCTGAGATCACAACCTGAGCCCAAATCAAGAGTCAGATGCTCAACTGACTGAGCCAACAAGGTGCCCCAAGTCTGTGATTAATTTCTAAGTAGATCATACTCCTTAGTATTAGGAAGCCACGTAACCTTGAACCCTAAGAAAAATTAACAATGACATTCTTGTCCATTGTCAGTCTCTCTCCAGGTCTTTGAGGGGCAGGGGAAGAGATATCACACATTCAAAGACTTGCCCATGTCTGTCCTGTCACTTAGGACCACTGTTTTCCTGAAATAACATTTCTAGAGGATTCTACTAGGTTAGTGTGGTACAGTTTGCTCAGCCATTAATGCTGCTATTGTACTTTGTGGCTGATAAACCACACTTGAAACTTCACTACACAAAACACGATCATTTTATTAGCAAGTCAAATTAATCCTAGGTTCTAGGTCAATTAGACAAAAATGTTATTCCCCAAGTGACCATTTTTGCAAATTCACAAGCATTTCTATTTTATCATAAATTTGTTTCTTATCCCTACGTGTTCATTTCTTAGCAATTTTTATGAGATGGTATAGTGATTTTTTTTTTTTTTTGAGATGGTACAGTGGTTTTAAGATATGTCCACAAAAATTTTGCCTGTTTTCTCTTAAGGGGTGAGCCCATTTTCTCCCCCACCCTCAATGAACAGGGTAAACAGAAGTGACAGTGTGCAACTTCTGAGATTAGATAATAAAAAGTAGTGGGGCCTCCTCTTTGCCCGCTCTCAGATCACTCTGGGAGAAGCCAGCTGCTCTGTTGTGAGGACAGTCAAGCAGCCCGTGGAGAGGCCCACGTGGTGAAGACTCAAGGCTTCCTGTCAACAACCAGCTGTAACTCACGAGCTGTGTGAGTGAGCTACTTTGGAAGCGGGTCCTCCAGGACCCGTCATACCTTCAGATGACCTCAGCCCTTTGAGATATCTGGAGCTTAAACCACTCAGTTAAGGTTCCCAGATTTCTGACCCATAAAAACTGTGTGAGAGGGGCGCCTGGGTGGCTCAGTGGGTTAAGCCGCTGCCTTCGGCTCAGGTCATGATCTCGGGATCGAGTCCCACATGGTGCTCTCTGCTCAGCAGGGAGCCTGCTTCCTCCTCTCTCTCTCTCTGCCTGCCTCTCCAACTACTTGTGATTTCTCTCTGTCAAATAAATAAATAAAATCTTTAAAAAAAAAAAAAAAGAAATGTGTGGTCAGTAAATTAGTAATTTGGTGAATTGGGCACTCAGCAAATTGGTCGTTTGGCTAATTGATTTTTGGCAGGCATATCTTTGGCAAATTAATTTGCAATGATTGATCTGCTTCTAATTAAGTCATACATAGTAATTTTTATGATCCTAAGATAATTGATTGATAAAAGATACCAATATATTTACACACACATATGTATTTCAAATTCCCAACAGAACTCATTAATTTCTTCTGCAAAACTCGCTGTGACTTTGACCTTTCTCTTGTCTAGGAAGGGAGACCAGTGAGCGATCCCTTCTGTGGCTTTCGACTGCTCGTCATGATTAAGTCCCTGCCTGCCACCAGTTCCTGGAATAGCAATCCTCCCTGGGAGGAAACTGCCATTTTTCACTTCACAGAAATCATAAATGGAGATAAATTCCAGGCAGGGCCACTTTGAAGAAGGCCTCCCTTAATTTTAATTTTGGCTCTCTAATGTTAAATGGGATGATCATTAAAAGAAATTCTAAAGTCTTAATTCTAGGGGAAAAAAAAAAACCTGAGAAATTAGTGGACATCAGTACCCTTTGCCTGGTTATTTCTACTTCAAAGTGAACAGGCAAAGAATGGACAGCCAGAATCCCCTGCCCTGAGGACTGGAAAACAGGAAAACTGACGCACAGGGTTCTCTTCCAATCTTTCAGAAGAGAAAAGTTGCCACGTGGAACCATACTAGAGCCTGAGGGGAAAGGAAAAATCAGGACTAGCCTCTCGTTCCAGCTGTTGTCCCCAGCTGTCTTCCTGGTGGGCCCCTGATAATAGGGAGCTGAGATAACCCATCTCTGCTGTGTCCTGTTGTAACATTTGACCTACATACTACATGAGAGTAAAATAGTGATCATTTTATGACACTAAATTTGGAGCAGTTTGTCAGAAGCAATAGGCGACCAGAGCATCCACTCTGTGTGTGTGTGGCCTTCCTGTCTCTTACCTTTTCCTCCAGGAAACTTTCCTTTTTTTCTCCCCCTCCAAACTCTCTTCCTTGGCCCTAAGAACTCTCAAGAAATAAAAGATCATTTGATACATACGGCTTCCACCTAGCCACCTGGGCTGAACAAACCAGTTATTTCAAATTCTAATTCCAATATGATGACTGTCGTATAAGCTTGGATATATACAAGATTCACTCATCTCCATTCACTCATTCGACAAATAGCTAAGAGGCTGCTTTTGCTGGTACTGTGTGGGCACCAGGGGTCCAGTAGTAGACAAAGATGATGAAGTCTCACGTCTCAGGGGGGCTGACTTTCTTTCTTTTTTTTTTTTTTAAAGATTTTATTTATTTATTTGACAGAGAGAGATTACATGTAGGCAGAGAGGCAGGCAGAGAGAGAGAGAGGAGGAAGCAGGCTACCCGCTGAGCAGAGAGCCCGATGTGGGACTCGATCCCAGAACTCTGGGATCATGACCCGAGCTGAAGGCAGCGGCCTAACCCACTGAGCCACCCAGGCGCCCCGGGGGCTGACTTTCTTACTGTAGAGCACAGACACTAGACAAGCAAATGAATGAACAAGGTAATCTGAAAGAGGTTAAGTGCAGTGATGGAGCATGTTGGAGAGAGCCCGAGGGCGGGCAATGGAGGAGAACTGGGGACACGTTAAAGAGTGTGGTCCGAGGCCTCTCTCTGAGGTGATGTCTGAGCTAAAGTTTGAGAAGTTGTCCATCAATCCAAGGCCTGGGGGAAAAGCCTTCCAGAAGCTTTGCTGGACATGGCAGGTGTGTAGAGTTTTGTGCAGGTGCAAGGGAAAGCTATTTTTTTGAAATGATTGTTCTGGCTGCAATGGAAGAGTGGCTTATAGGCGGCCAGGATAGAAGCGGAAGTTAGCAGAAAGGATGGGAGGTTAGCCGTGGGCGATCATGGTGGCAGTGGGGACAGAGAGATGGAAGTAGGGACAGTGCAGAGAGGACTCAGTAAGGGTGGACAGGGTGGCAGGTGAGAGAAAGTAGATC
The DNA here is from genome assembly GCF_011764305.1 of Mustela putorius furo. Classification (NCBI taxonomy): domain Eukaryota; kingdom Metazoa; phylum Chordata; class Mammalia; order Carnivora; family Mustelidae; genus Mustela; species Mustela putorius. The sequence continues at coordinate 34,629,199 of NW_025422005.1, read as the reverse complement.
ATTTGGTACTAGTTCTACACTTTTTACTGGAGCAGTTGCGTTGGCGGTGGCACCTTTTACTGAAAATAGGAGATAGGGTAGGATTTGGGAAGAAAACTAAGAGTTCTGTTTTGCCTATAAATTTCAGATGTCTGGGGAGATTTTGGGGGAAAGATTAGGCCAGAGACACAGTCTGGTACCTGAATATTTAACATAGATGTGGTGTGTAAAGCTGGGAACTAGACAAAAATCATGTGGACAGAAGGTGTGGGTAAAGAGATGAGAAGTAGGCTGACCCAACAGTCGGGTAGAAATAGGAGAAAGTAGCAAAGCGAGTCTAACAAACATGGCAGACCCAGCTTGAGGGAGGAAAACTGAAAGTTGTATCACAGAGCCCCAGAGAAGAAAACCAGTTGCCTTGGGCCAGTTGGGTCAAAAGTAGCTGAGAGATCAGGTAGGAAGAAAATGGAAAAATGAGTAGCTGGAGGGGAACTTGGGGTCAAGGAGGAGTTTGCACCCTTAAATGCTATCATTTAATTTAATTTGGGGAGGCAGGTCTCTTAAATCTCTTTTAATCCATAGATGAAAGCCCCCAAGGAAGGGCTCTTTTTTTTTTTTTTTTTTTTTTTAAGATGGGAGATACAGAACAGATTTGCATGTCACTGGAGATGATCCTCTAGAGAAAAAGAGAGGCTCTGTTTATGAGAGGGTTTTATGAATGTGTTTCAGAGAATAAGAAGAAGCAGGAGAATGGGCATGCAGTAGGAGCAGGGACACTCAGTTGAAATGGAAAAGAGGGCAGAGAACATGGGTCATAGGCCAGGCCGGTTGGCAGATTCGGAGGTGGGGAGGTAGAGTTCTCAATGAAAAAAGAGGTGAAGCCGTCACCTGGCTCCAGCTCCGCTGACCCCCACTGCAAGGGAAGGAGTCACTTTGCCTCCTAAGCCTCTCCACCCCCTTGTCACTGGACTCTCCCTGGGAATTCTACCTTCCCTGCAGCCTTCTCGGGAGAGTGATGTCAACTACCCCCAGCCTCCTTCCCCTCCTCCTTCTGAACTATTCCTTTTCCTTCTCAATACAAACACAAGCAACCCTCCCGCCCCCAGCCCCAGTGCTTGGCATAGTACTTGGCACACTGCAGATGTTCAATCAATATTTGTTTTTTAAAAACAAACCAACCCTGACCTGTTACGCTCTACCACCCACCCCTGGCTTCTCTTCCATGACTGTTGCCATCACCCTGGGGGAACTTTAGCTTGTTTTTGCAATTTGGTGTCCTCCAACTCAGAGAAATTCCTCTCTGATCCTCTCTGTCTGGTCGACACTGTTAGAACCACATCTGAGACCTGTCAGACCTTCCCTCTCCTGCCTTGGGAGGATTTTCAGTGGGAGCCCACCCGGTTTTCTCTCCCTGAGCTTCCTTCCGTTCTGCCCAGCCTGTGGAATAGCTCCCCCTAGTGGACAACTGCACACACACGCTCTATTTCCCAGTTGCGCCAAGACACTTTGAAGTCCCTGGTGAAAGAGTGTAATTCCTTCATTCACCAGACATCTCTTGAGTACCTGCTATGAGTCTGGTCTACCCGAAATGCTCTTGGAGCTCATAGTTTCACTGTTATCACAGGAGGAGACAACAAACCAAAAAGGCAGTGAGAGGGGTGCCTGTGTGGCTCAGTGGGTTGAAGCCTCTGCCTTTGGCTTGGGTCATGATCCCAGGGTTCTGGGATCAACCCCCCACATCCCGCTTTCTGCTCAGCAGGGAGCCTGCTTCCTCCTCTCTCTCTGCCTGCTTCTCTGCCTACTTGTGATCTCTGTCTGTCAAATGAATAAATAAAATCTTAAAAAAAAAATAGAATAAGATCCTGATTTAAAAAAAAAAAAAAGGCAGTGAGAAAGCGACACGCTTCTCTGCCTCTTTCAGGATTCAGGGTGTATAGGCAGAACTCCCTCCCTCTCTCTCTCAACAACTATGCAACAAGGACCTACCTTATGCCGGAGACTGGTCTGAGAACATAAGGTCAGAAGTGGTAAGAAGTGCACTGAGGGGTGCCTGGGTGGCTCAGTGGGTTAAAGCCTCTGCCTTCAGCTCATGTCATGATCCTGGAATCCCAGGATCCACCCCCCTCCCCGCATTAGGCTCTCTGCTCAGTGGGAAGCCTGCTTCTCCCTCTCCCACTCCCCCTGCTTGTGTTCCCTCTCTTGCTGTGCCTCTCTCGTTAAATAAATAAATAAAATTAAAAAAAACAAAAAGGAAAGGGCGCCTGGGTGGCTCAGTGGGTTAAAGCCTCTGCTTTCAGCTCAGGTCAAGATCCCAGCATCCTGGGATCGATCCCCCACATGGGGCTTTCTGCTCAGTGGGGAGCCTGCTTCCTCCTCTCTCTCTGCCTGCTTCTCTGCCTACTTGTGATCTCTCAAATAAATAAATAAAATCTTAAAAAAAAAAAAAGGAAAAAAGAGAATTGCCTGTAACTGTGCTGTGCATTCTGGAGAAGACTGCTCCATGGCTGGGGGGACCCCGGAAGGGAGGTGCAGGGTGGTACAAAGGAAGGAGGGCTGACATCTGGGCAGGGCTGAAAGGCAGGAGAGGGACAGCCTTGGAGAAAAAGGCATAAGCTAAGAAGTGATGATGAGTAGGAGTGGTCATGTGAGCCCCATGGAGGTGGTGGCAGGGAGGGAGGCTCAGTGCCACCAAGCAGTCTTTTTGGGCCATTTGACTATGTTTCCTAACATGAGTCTACTGCCAGATCACTGCTGTGCCACTCGCACTCTATCCCGCACTCCATCCCCAGCTCCAGTGCAGTGACAGCTCTCTGCTGCTGGGTCTAACCTTTATTCAGGTCCCTCCACTACCCTACCCTTCACTGCTGACCCCTCCCCGGCTAGGAGACACTCCTCCAGCTTGTAATATATATATTTTTAATTTTTATTATTTTTTGAGATTTTTTTTTTAATTTATTTGTTTGACAGACAGAGATCACAAGTAGGCAGAGAGGCAGGCAGAGAGAGAGAGGGAGAAGCAGGCTTCCTGCTGAGCAGAGAGCCCAATGCAGGGGGATCCCGGGATTCCGGGATTATGACCTGAGCTGAAGGCAGAGGCTTTAACCCATTGAGCCACCCAGGCACCCCAGCTTGTAATATTTTAACACAGCATTACTTCTCACCACACAAGGTCCACTTTCCCAAGCACATCTGCAGGGGTCCAAAAACTAAACAAATGGCAATGCTGCTGCAGGAAAAACAGACCGACATCAATTTCAACACTGCCTCTGAAAAACAATTGATATTTGAAGTCCCCCTCTGGACCTTGGCTGGTCTTCCCCAGGATCTCACATGCACACCTGAACCCTGGTACCTGCCTGCTCCTTCTGCCCCTCCCAGGCTTCCCGGATCTGGGGCTCTACCCACCTGCCATTTTGGACACAGAAATCCTGATATTTACGAACGTCCACACATACCTACTTCATGGACCTCTGTGTCTCAGCCTCCTCAGCCCTGCCCATTCCCCTGTCCATAGGCTACCTCATTCCCCACATCCAGGCACTTCCCAATCCTGTCCATTCCTTCTTCCCAGGGCCTCTGTATTTGGCTAGATGGTGACATTCTTACTTTGTTGTCTGACCAGCACGCAAGGCCTTCCAACTGGCTTCCAGACTTGGGTTTCCCTGTGATTCTGATCTGGTGTGGACACTGCCACCCAGGTAACCTCCTGGACAGAGTGCCCACGACTCCATCTGGCATTCCAGGTGCTCCTCGGTCTGGTCCTGGCCTATTCTTCTAGGTCTTCCTGGGCTAAGACATCTACCAAACTTCCACTAAATGATCTACCTGTCATTCCTCTGATACATCTTGTACTTCTGTATGTCTGGGCCTTTAGTTTATACCATTCCTCTTTCCAGAATGCCCTCCTCTGCTCCTTTCCACTTTCCCAACTCCTTCCCATACTCTAAGGTCAGCTCAGACACTACCTTCTCAGCAAACCCTTCTCTGCTCCCTCCTGTTGAAAACAGAATCTTCCTTCTCTGAACCACTATAGGAACAGGGAAGGAAACAACATCCTATAAACACCTGCCATGGGCTCATGTTAAAATCATATGCTTAGGGACGCCTGGGTGGCTCAGTGGGTTAAGCCTCTGCCTTTGGCTCAGGTCATGGTCTCAGGGTCCTGGGATGGAGCCCTGCATCGGGCTCTCTGCTCAGCAGGGAGCCTGCTTCCTTTCCTCTCTCTCTCTGCCTACTTGTGATCTCTGTCTGTCAAATAAATAAATAAAATCTTTAAAAAAAAAAAAAAAGCATACACTTTGGGGACACCTGGATGGCACAGTTGGTTAAGCATCTAGCTAGTTTTGGCTGAGGTCCTGATCTCAGGGTCATGAGATCGAGCCCCATGTTGGGCTCCATGCTCAGCCTTGAGTCCACTTAAGACTCTTTCTCCCTTTCCCCCTGCCCCCCCCCACCATGGATATGCATGCATTCCCTTTCTCTCAAATACATAAATAAATCATTTTTTTTTTTAAAGGCTCACACTAGGGCAACCCTCTTGGGTCCCCTCCCTTTTCGGGAGCTTTGTACTATTGCTCAATAAACTTTGCTTTGTTGCTCACAATAAATAAATAAATAAATATAAAAAAATTTTTTTAATTAAAAAAGATCCCTTAAAAAAAAAAATAAAAACCTATGCTTTGGAGTCAGATCTGGTTTGACTCTGGTTAGCTGCATAACCTTGGGAAGCATACATAATATCTCTGTTCTTTGATGTTCTTTGATGCTCACCATTCATTCCTGTGAGCATTTGAATACCTAATACATGCCAGTCTCTGTACTCTTGTTGTTCTTTTGGGAATTAAATGAAATGATGCATAGAAAGTAGCTGGCACAGAGGAGGACTGAATACACACAAACGTATTAATACTACCACTATCCAGTTTAGTTTCTTTTTTAAAAGATTTTATTTATTTGTCAGAGAGAGAGGACACAAGCAGGGGGAACAGCAGGCAGAGGGAGAGGGAGAAGCAGGCTCCCTGCTGAGTGGAGAGCCCAATATGGTGCTCAGTCCCAGAACTCTGGGATCGTAACCTGAGCCAAAGTGAGACCCTCAACCGACTGAGCCACCCTGGCATCCCTCCAGTTTAGTTTCTCAGAAGAAGAGTTTTCTGGGTAATTTCTGGTTAGTGGCGAGTACCACATAAGATACAGAACCAGAGGGCGCCTGGGTGGCTCAGTCAGTTAAGCGTCTGCCTTTGGCTCAGGTCATGATCCCAGCCAAGGGCCTGGGACCGGGTACCAAGTCAGGCTCCCAGCTCAGCAGAGAGTCTGCTTTTCTCTCTGCACCCACCCCCCTTGCTCCTGTGCTGTCTCTCTCTCTCTCACACAAAAATGAAAATAAATACAATCTTTTTTTTTAATAAATAAAATCTTAAAACAAAACAAAAAAAAGACTGGGAACCAGCCAGCGCTGGACCCTGGTGGATCACAGCAAATGTTAAATTACCACGAGGCTGATGTGAAGTACAGAAAGTGACTGTCATTTTCTAAATAACTTGCCAATCAGACGGAACCAGCATCTACCATCTGCCAAGGCTCTCAGGATACCCAGCAAAGTCCTTTGTGACTAAGAGAAAACTGCTCGGAGCTAGTCTGTCTAGTTCTCATGATCAGCTTCTGTACCGTGTGAGTAGGAACAGACCCAGCGGCCCCCCTACCTTCATACTGGACTTCCAGGTGCATCGTGCGCAGCACCTTCAGGACGCACTCCACGATGCTGGGGTGGGTGGTTCCAATGATTGACTGACGAGACAGACAACAGCACAAGGGGGTTACTTAAGATCTAGTACACCTGGAAGAAATGAAGAGCAGGCTGGCCAATGGCTGGGCAGCCTGGCCAAATGGGGAGAGGGAGGGTAATGGTGAGTCAGTTGGGCCCAGGTGGCGACCTGCTAGAGGAGCAGGCACAAGCCGGCTCCCTTGCTGGGGGGAAGGGTGGATACCAGCTAGGGAGAATAGAACTCCTCCAGGATCCTAAATCTTCTCTCCTTCAGGACCTCACCTGATTGGGGAACCCCTCTTTTCTACCTCTTCAATCTCTATGTGTGCATCGGTTCCTGTCCATTGGCATGAACATCCTCAAGCCCACCTACTTTGCACACAATTGTCCTTCAGCTTGATCTTCTCTTGTTATTGCCCTTTTCCTCTCTCCACTCCTAAGCCTCCCAGGAGCCCAGGGGAAGCCACTTCAGCCTCCGTGCCTCCTTTGACAGGCTGCTGCAATTTAACTTCTCCTGCCATGGGACCAACATTCACCCAGACTTTTCATGGGGGGACCGTCTTTCTGTGCTACCTACACTTAGCCTCTCTATGGTATTTGACCCAGCTGGTCATGTTGTCCTTGTCAAAACTCTTTTCCCTTCACTTTCACAGTCCTGGGTTTTTTCCTGTTTCCTTTTAACACCTTACATTGCTCTTTACCAAAAAGGCAGAGTGGCCTATGGAAAGACTAAGAACTCTGAAGTTAGGAAGAGTTGGATTTAAATGCCTGCTTAGTACATACCTCTTCTTCCATGTGTGGCCTTGAATAAGTCACCGAATGCCCCTCAAGGTTCAGTTACCCCATCTTTAAAGTGTCTGCCTCCATCAGCTATTGTGAAGACTAAGAGATCGTGGAAGCCCCTGGCACAGTGCCTGGCAGATAGGAGGCACTTAATAAATGGAAACCAGAAATAACAGTGACAATCAGCCATCTTGTTGGCCCATCTTGCTCAGCTGTCTCGTAAATGCTGGCAATTCTCCTCTTACTTGGTTCATTTTACCTGGCTGACCTCACTCACTTCTGTCATTTCAGTGATCCCGTCTCCGCTCAGGAAACTCAACTGCCATCCTCCTCTCGGGTCTCTTTTCAGACTTTTATTTTCTACTGTGTGGTGGGTGGGGTGTCTACCAGATGTCCTTAACAGTAATCCTTAACTGAGCTAGCACTCAGAATTACTTGGGGAGCTTAAAAAGAAAAAGCATCACCAAAGGCCTCCTGAATTACCAAAAGTCATTACCAAAGGTCAGAATCTATGGGAGGGAGGCCTAAGATTTTTTGTTTTGTTTTGTTTTATTTCTTACACAAATGATCCATTAACATCTTCTGCAGCCAGCTGGGCCTGCTCCTTGGATGGCGCTGGGGAGCCACCAAGGCTCATGGAGTCGAAACCTAACTCCTCCCAAGTCCGATGGGTTCTCCTGCTCTCTCTTGGTGGTGCACACAGCTCAGCTGGCTGCCAAGCCCCAAGTGAGCTATCACGTTTGATGGCTTTTCTTTTGTTGCCCCTTGTCCCAGGCGCTCTGCCTCAAAAATGCCTGTCTGACCCAGTTGCCTCTGTTCCCACTGCCACAGGGGAGGCCTCACCATCCCTCTACACTCCTGTCTCCCTAACTCCAGCGTGGAGCTGTTTTGAGAGCTTTTGCTAAGGGATCCTAAGACACCTCTTGGAGCCTCTTGTCCCTCCTGACTAGCACGGTGTTTTCCCGTGGACACCATGTCCCAAATCAGATCCCACTCACATTCCAGGGCACTGAGAGGAAGCCAGGGAGAGAGAGAAGGAGCTTTTCCAAGCCCTGGCTATCTGGCCTCTCCCTCCCGTGCGGTCTGCAAAAGCACTGTGATCCCTTCCCTACCAAATTGACTCCTGTAAGCTTTTCTACAGTCTTTTCATCATCCTTGTTGCTTGTCTCCACCACTTTTAAGCCTGCCAATATCTTTCTGATCCTTAAGTAAACAGGACAAATCACTCTGCTGGGAGACATGAACTCTTTGCCCCGCCTTGGCCTTCTGGAAGTGACGCTGATTGAGTAGCAGACACGCCATGGGAGGCTGAGCGAGCTCTGTTTCTCATGCCTGCAGGAAGGGCAACCGCGGCAGGTAATTTTAAGGCTAGTGTGTTGCATCAGAACCATGGACGCATGCAGCCCGGACCCACCTGCGCAGTTCTGAGAGTCTGCAGGGACAGCTGCTGAGCTTTAGGTGACGCACAGGGCAGCAAAGCTATCAGACCTTTGTATACTTGGTTCTGGTACTTGGGATTTCCGTGGACCAAAGAATCCAACAGAACCTGCACTTCTTCCTGGGTCTCTTCGGATTTCGACTTTGCCAAGAATTCTGCTATGGATCTCACGCCTGAGCACAGAAGAGAGGAAAGGCTCAGTTAGAAGGGATAAGGAACACAATCCTTACTCAAGGTGACCTAATATGGGCAGGGGGGACGACGGAGATGGGTGAACCAGGCCCATTCAAGCAAAGCAGAATCAAGGCTCAGTTCTCATGTTGCCTCACTGTCTTGTTTGCTTCGTGGTTCTGTGACCCGAGGGTGTGGTTCGACACAGGCATGTCAGCGTGTCAAAATCTGTTCTAAAGTTTAAAATGGCTCTGCGAAAGGCACAATTAAACATGGGTTTTGGGATTGCTGCCTGATCATAACACATGTGCAGCATTCAGCGGGGTTTACAAAATGTTCTGACAAATGTTGCCTTGTTTAATCCCAGGTTAACCTATACCAAGAGGGAGAGGTTAGTCCCATATTATGGATATATACACTGAGGCCCAGAGAGGCCATGGGGAGACAGAGGAGAACCATGATGAAAAGTTCTTTTGAGGGCGCCTGGGTGGCTCAGTGGGTTAAGCCGCTGCCTTCGGCTCAGGTCATGATCTCAGGGTCCTGGGATCGAGTCCCACATCGGGCTCTCTGCTCAGCAGGGAGCCTGCTTCCTCCTCTCTCTCTCTCTGCCTGCCTCTCGGCCTACTTGTGATCTCTCTCTGTCAAATAAATAAATAAAATCTTTAAAAAAAAAAAAAGTTCTTTTGAGAAAGGGGTGTGTTGGGGGTGGTATCTTCTCCATCCCCCTCCATCAGAGCACTTGATGGCACATAGGAAATTTACAGGGTTATTTACCCTTCTCACCACACTGTAAGCTCTTTGAGGACAAGGACTGTATTTTATTCATCTTTGTATTCCCAGCACTAGATACATACACGAGTGTGCGCGCGCGTGTGTGCCCATATTCATTGATTTTATTTCCATTTTATTTCTAGAGTTATTCATAACTCACTTAATTTCACAAAGGATTTTAGGGAATGGCTTAATAAATCTTTGTTGAATGGATGCATGAAAGAAGATATATTTAAAATGGAGAAGTATTTCCAAAACTACCATGGAAAGATTGGAGCAAATGATGAATCAAGAAAATCATAAATCTGACTCTCGTGGTGGTGACATGGACAGGAGCTAACTGACTCTACTGTACAAAGTACTTCCATGCAACCTTTTCCGAGAGTGGTGCTGGGTGCCGCCACCATTACACCCAGGCCCCTAGGAAGACATGGCATCGCCAACCCCATCCTAACACAGGACCCACCATAGCTTTCACAGATGAGCTCCTTGTACTTCCTGCCATAGTTTGCAATAACCTGAAGTAGCTTGATGGATTCCTTCTTGTCCTCCTCCTTGATCTCCTCCAGCCCAAGTATTTCCAAGAGTGTTAGGACGCCTCCAACTTCAAGAAATTCTATAAGGTACCGATTACTGTTCAGGGGAATACAAGAGGAGAAATAAGACATTTGTCATGTTCCTTGGCACTCACCTTTCTAAGGGATCTCAAGGTCCTTCCTTCACAAACTTTACCCAGGAAGTGTTCATGGGCAAAGTGACACAATAATTGGGAAGTTCTTCCTTCCAGTGGCAAGTGCAAAAGTTAAATACGTTGGATGTTTCTTGTGTTTGGTTTTCCAGGATCTCTTCCTCTTCTTCTTGAAATAGCATCTCAACTATCCCTTGGGGAATCACCCCTCTGCCACTCATACGGGCTGTGTGGTTTTGGCAGGGTAAGCGGGTTACAGGCTATGCCATCATTCTGGCGGTGGTAATTGGTTGGGACCAGCCATGTGACCTCAGTCCAATGAAGTTCAACACCTGGGACTTTCTTGGGAACCCCTGGCAAAGATATGCTCTCTTTTGAGTGTGGCTGAGCAGGAAGGACGCATGTCTGTAGCTTCCCAGGGCCATAGCACATGGAGGCCTATGAACACAGAGGGGAACAGAGCTGAGAAATGGAGACAGAGAGAGAGGGAGAGACCAAGTACTGATGACATTTTTTGAGGCCCTGGGTCTAGGCAAGCTTAAAAATATGGATTTCTACTCATGTTGGTAGAAGGTGGTGCTCCCATGTAGTGTGCATGCCAAGGGCACCATGAACCCCATATGCAACTGAGACCCCAGAGTCTCCCTAGAAGTAGAACTCACCTGCTCACAGCTGACAAGAAGATGCCAATAGACTGTAGAAGCTTATCTAAACAGGAGCCAGTCATATAGCTGTATGACAAGTTAAAGAGTGAATCTCAGGGTAGTTTTCCACACCGTAACCAGATTCTGTGTCGATTCCTGGTACCATCGATGGCTTAGGATGACCGACAGTTGAATTGTGCCCTTTATCGGAGAGGGGCTACTAGGTTGAAGGGGAAGTGGCAAAAAACACGCAGTGTGGGGCACAGGGGTGGGCGGTGCTAGCAGGCTTGTTCCCAGTTCCCCAGGAAGCTTTTCTGGGGTCAGCCAGCCACCTTGGGTCTGACAGGGCCCCTCCAGAACAAGGAGGCTCTGAAGAATAAAAGGTGCATGGAGAAAGCCTAGTCAATTTTCCAAGCCTCTCTATGTCATGACCATTGCACCCTTGGGTCTCAGCACAGTTCATTACTTTATGCCTCATTTTTAGACTTCTCTAAAAATAATCGGCTTCATCATTAATTCTCAATTTTGTACTTGCTCAAAGCTTTACACTGGAGGTCACTATCTTTATGAAGGATTGTGTGCCTTCCTAATAAGAACAATGGGAGATGGTGGAAAAATTAAACTCTGATTTAAAACAACCTCCGTATTTAGTGTTATTTTTTAATGTGAGCCTTGCAAAAAGCTTCATTGTAATAAAGCACCCAGAGCATGCATCAGCTCGGATACAAGGTATGAAATCAACCCACAACAGAAAAGGAACCAGTCAACAATTACTAGGCTCATAACACATCACAGGCTCTTAGAACACTTAAGAAATTAGCTGAAATTATTGCAGCTCATGGAGGATGACTGAGAGCTTCCAAGACTGATAAAGGCTAATGTAATGGGTTGGAGGTAATGGTGCTTTGTTGGGGGGGAGGGCGCGTGAGGCAAATTATCTCTGCTGCACCCTGGTTCCCAGGATGCCAATAGAAGTGGAGACAGATTGGCTCATTAGGAAAGGCTCTTTACTGCAAAAACAGTGTTTGCTCTGGAGCCAGGCTCCCCTGCCTGTTGCAGCGACAGCTGGAGGCCAGGTTATCAGACCACAGGGCAGTCTCTGTAATCCTACCCTGTCCTCTATCCAGGTCCCCACGAGCCCCCGTTCCTGCCTCCCTGCCTTCTCCCTCTTTTCCTCAGTCACCAGCCAGGCTCACCAAATTTGTCACCTCTTCTTCCTCTGTCCCACGCTAGTCTGGCTTTCACAATCACTCATTACACATGTTTCTGGTCCATTGTTTCCAGCAATTAGTTCCAGAAGTTTGCCACAGTATCAGCAGGCGCTAACTAGTACTAAGCATTGAGCGCATGCCCGGCACAGGGACGCTCTGTTTTTCTTGTCTCATTTAATCCTCCCCACACCCTGGGGTGGCTGCTAGTCCTATGTCCATCTACTTCCTGAGGAAACAATTTCAGACAGGTGAATGACTTGTCCAGGTATCAAAACTAGCTGACGGAACTGGGATTTGAGCCTAGCAGTCTAGGTCAGAGTCTGAGTTCTTCCTCTCGGGTCTTCCTCCATGGAGACAGACAAAGGGTGTAGGGCTATTTATGCAGATTCTCTCCCCGGATGGTGTTGGAGGTGGAACTGTGGGTCTGCCCTGTCCTCGGGGAGGGAGGTGGTATAGGAGAGTGGATGGGGTATGGGCTTTGGGCCAGACAGACCCATTTCAGACCTTATCTTTGCCATCACTAGGAAGTTACTCAACCTTTCAAAGCTCTTCTCTCTCTCTCTCTTTTTAAAAGATTTTATTTATTTCTTTGACAGAGAGAAAGAGAGAGAGACAGACAGTGAGAGAGGGAACACAAGCAGGGGGAGTGGGAGACAGATAAGCAGGCATCCTGCCTGCGGGATGTGGGGCTCGATCCCAGGACCCTGGGATCATGACCTGAGCTGAAGGCAGACGCCTAACGACTGAGCCACCCAGGCGCCCCAAAGCTCATCTCTCTTATTTCTAAAATGGGATAATGCCAAGCACCTATTATGCTTGGCATTAGGCTCAAATGAGATGATATTTGTACATCACATAGCTCAGTGCCTAGAGCATAAAAAGACTCAATAAATGGTAACTAATACTTTTGTCATTATAATAAATAAATCTTTAGTTTTACTGGTCTCTTCTGGAAATTTGAGGTTAAAAAAGGGGTTTGAGGCTAATGTGAGACTAGGTGGTAGTCAATTTTACAAGACATAATGATGTTATGTTGATTTGTTTTCCTTCCGATCCACCATAACTAGAAGACTGAGGAGGCGGCGTGGGGTCAACTCACGTAACACACGACATCACTTCAGCTGGTCTCTTTTCTCTGTTTATGACAAGGTCCCCAAAAGTTAGGGAATTATGCATGGTGTCGGGTGTAGGCAGTGAACAAACAGTTGTCTGAAAGCACGGTTCTTTCATTCATTCAATAAGTGTGCCATAGTGTCTTGTAAACACTGGATGTTCTGACTGGCACTTGGGAGATGGGGAAGGATGATACAGTGCCGAGGGCAGTGAGGGCAATGACTGAGTAAGAAGAGGACACTACCACTTCAGGGGCGGGGGAGGAACAATCCTGCCACAGAGACTGAGAACCGGCCATGGGAGAAGGTGGGGGACTGGACAGCGTAGGAAGGGGCGGTGGTCAAGCAGGGCCGGGACTAGGGGGAGGTGAGTGAGGCACGTGCTTCAGTTGTGACATTTTGAGGGGCCTCAAACCACACAGCGATCAAATAATTTAAAAAAATCCATGATGAATAAAATATTAAAATTCTGACTGAAGATGGGATTTGACCCTGTACTTGTACAACCCTGCCTCACTCACCTCCTCCTGAGGTCACATGGAAAATGCTGCCAAGTAAGATGAGGAGGGCAGAGAGGGTGGTCTAGATTTGGTGACCAAGAGGTTGCTGGTAACCTTGGGGAGGTTAGTGTCACAGGTTGTGAGGTGGAAGCCAAATTATGGGTGCTCATGTTTCTCAAGGTGTCATCTTTGGACCATGAGAGACCTGGACGGGTCATTCACTCATCTGAGATCTGGAAGGTCATTCACCTGTCTGAGATTGTCTCCTCAGGAAGTAGATGGACATAAGGACCAGGGTTCCCTGTCAAAGTGCGTATTAGAAACAAAGAGGCCAGGGAGCTTCCCTTAATCTACTACATCAGAACAGCGGGTTGAGGGTGGGGAGGCAGACTGTTGATCTGCAACTTAAACCTCTTTTATGCACACTAATGTCTGAGGACATTGGGTCAATCTAGAGACATCAATGGTATTCCCCTTAGCCTGTTCTGGGCCCGAGTCTGATTAGAAATTTTATTGATGACTTAACTGTGAGAAAAAGAGAGCTGTGGTTACTGAAGCCTTTAGTTCTGCCCAGCTGCAGGCTCTGGTTCACTCCTTCTTTTACTGAACAAACATGTAGTATGTACCCCTTATGTATCCCTTATCCAGGCATGATCCTGGGAATTAAGAATGTAGAGATGAAAAAAAAAAAAAAAGAATGTAGAGATGAAGAGAACAGAGGTGATTCCTGCCCTCACAGAGCCTATAATCCAGTGGGGAAGAGAGATTTTTAAAAAAGACTTATTTATTTATTTATTTGAGAGAGAGAGAGAGAGAGAGAGATAGGTGAGGGGAGAGGCAGAGGAAGAGGGAGAGAGAAATTTTAAGCAGGCTGTGCTGAGCGTGGAGTCAGACATGGGACTCCATCTCCCAAACCTGAGATCATGACCTGAGACTAAACCAAGACTCAGGCGCTTAACCAACTGTGCCACCCAGGTGCCTGAGATATTTTTTTAAATATTATTTGACAGAGAGCACGTGCATGCACAAGAGCACACAGGGGTAGGGGGTAGGGGCAGAGGGAGAAGGAGAGGGAAAATCCCGAGCAGATTCCTGCTCAGTGCATGGAACCTGACACAGGGCTCAATTTTAGAATCCTGAGATCATGATCTGAGCTGAAATTAAGAGTCGGACGCTTAATCGACTGAGCCACCCAGGTGCCCCAATATTAAGCAAGTACAAACACAATGTTATAGTGATGAAGACAGAGGGGCTTCCATGAGGAGATGTAACAGGGGAACCAAGGCTAGTTTAGGCCTCAGAAAAGGGCTTCCTGAGGAAAGGATGTTTAGACTGAGGTCTGAATGGTGGAGTAAGAATTAGTCAAATAAGGAGTAGATTTGGAGGAAAGGAGAAAGTTCAGGCAAGGAGAAAAATATATAATAAAAGGATCTGAGGGGCACCTGGCTGGCTTAGTTGGTAGAGAGTTGTGACTCTTGATCTCAGGGTTGTGAGTTCAAACCTCACACTGGGTGTAGAGATTATTAAAAAGTAAAGTCTTAGGGGGAAAAAAGGATCTGAGATGATCCATGGAATGCTATAGGCACATAGTGCAGGAATATCCTGAAATGTATGCATAACCCAAATTTTCAAGTCTGTCTTCAACCCCAATTTCTCTCGGGGACTCCTGAGCATGGACACCTCCAACACAACATGTCCCAAACCAGACTTATTTACCCCAACTCCTTTTCTCTTCCCACATAATGGCACCCCATTCACCCAGTTTTCCAAGCCAGAAAATAAGAGTCATTGTGTGGGGTGGAAGTGGAGACGGTTGTTGGATGAATAGGTATAGAACTCAGATTCCAGACAGAAATGCGGGTAGGGGTACACAACTGAGAGCCCTTAACCTGGAGTGGTGCTGACATCATCATGATAGATTAGGTCACTGAGGGAGAGGGATGTGGATGGGGAGTCCCAAGGGAGATCCACATTTCAGGGATGGCTGAAGCAAAAGAGGAACGGACCGAAAGAAAGGAGAAAACCAAGAGAATTGGTATCACAGAAACCAAGGGAAGAGTGGGTAGTTTTTTGTTTTTGTGATGATCTGTATGTGCTTTTCCCTGCTTCTTTTCTCTTTCTTTCTCTCTCTCTTCTTATTGAAGTTTAATTGACATATAACATTATGTTAGTTTCAGGGAAGAGTTTTTTGACAAGTGGTAATGGTTGACAAATGCTGCTGGGAGGTCATGTGGAATGACCGAGGATGCAGTCATTGGGTTTTGCACTTAGAACAACAGCGGTAACCTTGGCAAGACCTGCATCAGTGAAGGGGACAGAAGTCAGATTGCAGGGGGCGGAGGAGAAAAGGGAGGTGAAGCAGCGTAGACAGGGAAAGTCAATAACCTTTTCAAGAAGCTTTACCATGAAGGGCAGGAACTAGGTGGAATAGTGGTTGAGATGGGGATTTAATTTAATTTTTTAAGGTGGAAGAAATTTGAGCGTATGTAAATGCCGATGAAAAAGCTGGTAGGGAGGCAAAAGGGAAGTCCATCAGAGAGAAAGAATAAAGACCCTGAGGACAGGGAGAGGAATACCCGCATCAGATCTGATGGGAGCGGGATGAAAATGAGGATATACATATAGGGAGGGAAGACAGGGAGGGTGGGAGTGCTTGACTTTGTGGATGCTACTTTGGTCACCAGCTGTCCTGATCTATAGTTTTAGGGAGAATCAAGAGAAAAGCTGTCCCAATAATCCTCATTCCTTTTCTCCTTTGAAGATTGCCCAACTAATTTCTGTTCAGCAAAGGATACATGAGTCTCAGCCAGGTCGTCAGGCGAACCAGGAACAAGCTGGCTCCCTGGGAAAACTCCTGCTCCAGTTCAGGAGAGGTCTTGCCTTGGTTGGTCTTGATGAAATTGTCAAGGATGTGACTCCTTGCGACTTTGCCGGCATTGTCCCAGTCTTGTAGAAAACTCAAGAGGCGGCTAATTGCTGCCTGCTCCTTTATAGAAGTCATGGTCAGTGAGTCCTCAAGTTGGCTACAGAGAAGGGAAAACAGACAGGTCTCCTAATATTTAGAACTGTGCAAGTCCCACAGGTTACTCTATGGGTTTTGCTTTTCCAACAATTGGCTTGAGGTGGGGTGAGCCTCTGTCACCCATGTAGATGTTGTGACATTCAAAATACACCTCTAGAACTGATCATCTCCTACTTGAACAGAGAGGATTTAGCTGTGTTGTAAAGGTGTTAAGAGTATCAAGGTGGTAGGGTGGGTGCCTGGGTGGCTCAGTGGGTTAAGTCTCTGCCTTCGGCTCAGGTCATGATCTCAGGGACTTGGGATCAAGCCTTACTTTGGGCTCTCTGCTCAGGAGGGAGCCTGCTTCCCCCGCTCTCTCTGCCTACTGCTCTGCCTACTTGTGATTTCTCTCTCTGTTAAATAAATAAATAAAATCCTTAAAAAAAATTAAGGTAGTAAATGTCTACTTCACCTTTAAGAGCTAACGATTTAGCTCCTTGGATTCTCTGTGGACGCCAGTAACTAAAGAACCAGCTGAAATGAAGGTGCTTGCTAAAAACCTGAGTCACTTTCACCCCTTACTTCACCTAGGGCCAGAGATTTGGGGGTCTTTAGAGACCTGGCCCTTCTCATACCAATCAGCTAAGGAAAAATGCTCCTTAACCTTGTACCTTTGGCTTTTATACAAACTCTCTTAAAAACAACTTAAAAAAAAAAAAGTTAGTAAGAAGAAAAAGTTTCCATTCCATAGTTGGATTAATGGGCTATGGTTTGTAGGAGTCTGTGTCCTTGGGAGAGTGTTTTCTGTGGGGGAGGGAAGGTTTAAAATAAACCCGTTTTCCAAAAATAGTTGTGATTGAAAGTGTTATTATCCATAACAAATGTTAGTGCTGATGGGAGAGAGGCATGTGTGATTCTTTTGTCTAACAGACAAGTGAAAGTCATATTTCACATTATCATGGGGTTTTCTGTGATTTACAGAATATTTGTGAAACATTACTTGCAGGGGCCATGATTGATATGGAGAGAACAGCTTGTGTGTAGGGGAGATGTGTATTTCACGAAGACTGTTCAACATGAAATTTACAGTCCCATAAAGTGCTTCTACATCTTCGCCAGAGATCTAGTTAAAAGGACTTTACAGTCTGAAACATCCTAAAATTGATTCTAAATTAACGTTTCCTCACATGTATTTGAGATATTGATGGGGCCCAGCTATCAGAATTTTATTAGGAAGCAATAATCTGAGGCTCACGGAGACAGACATACATACACACCAACCTCCACTAGTCCCCAGAGGACACTGGGTATGTGCTCCTGGGAAGGGCGTCCACGTAGCCTTGGGGATGGAGACAGCTACGAAATCCTGTCAGCCTTAACAGCCAGGTGAATGGCTGTGGATCAACCTAAACACAAAAATGACCAAAATCCCTCCTAGGATCAAACATCAATCACTGCGAATGACATTATAGTCCTAAGTCTGAGAATAACTTTCAGAGGCGGTGGCCACCTTCAACAGCCAAACCGTCCTCAAGAAAATGGGGATGAGTGGTTGTTCTGGACCCAAGGGAAGAGGATTTGAAAGACCACCATTAGCTTTATAAGGCAGGAAAGCACCCTGTGCCCACCCAGCTGTCCCCCACCCTCTACCCCCTGCTGCCGTTGGTGGGCTCTTTCTAGGATAAAAATTTGAAGCCCATCAGAGACACACCCAGCGATTCTGGGACATGGAGGGTGGGAAACTTCCAGCTGGGCGCTCCCCATTATGGCCTCTGACATTTCCTTGGATCTTCCCTATCTTACCCTTTCCTTTTTTTTTTTTTTTAAGATTTATTTATTTATTTGACAGAGAGAGAGAGAGAGAGAGAGAGAGAGATCACAAGTAGATGGAGAGGCAGGCAGAGAGAGAGAGAGAGAGAAAAGCAGGCTCCCTGCCGAGCAGAAAGCCCGATGCGGGACTCGATCCCAGGACCCTGAGATCATGACCTGAGCCGAAGGCAGCGGCTTAATCCACTGAGCCACCCAGGCACCCTATCTTACCCTTTCCTTAACGGGGAAAGGAAACCACAGATGGCAGCTTGAGAAGTCACAGTGAGGCCCCTGAACATGCAGCCCAGGCCCGTCATGTGGCACTGTGTGAGGTACAGTGGGAGACGGGGAGATGGGGCACTGCCGGGGCCCTGGGGGAGACTCGGATCTTGTGGTACAAGGGATGAACATGAGATCTGGAGTCAGACTCAGGAAGCCAAGGAGAGGAGCCTCAGAAGAAACCAGTCCTGCAATCCTTTGATCTCAGACACCTTGATCAGAACCTCCAGACCTTGAGATAACTAGCTTCTGTTGTTTAAGGCCACCCCACCCCCAAGTCTGTCGTGCTTTGTTATGACAGCCCCAGATTATCCTTACTTTACTTAACCTGCTTTAGGCTGTATTTACGTCTTGCTGAGCAATTAGTTTCTCATCGCAGGCTCACTTCCATTTTTTCTCCCCTTATCCTCACAATATAGTTTTCCATAATTTATAGTTAAATTGATAGTTAGTGTTTACATTATTGGCCAGGTAGACAAACACTGTTCACTCAAGCTGTAAACTACAATTACATTTTCTTTCTCTTGCAAGTTGGGCTTTCCCTGGATGAATCATTGCTTCTTTTTTAAATTGTGTAGATTTCTGAGTACCTAGAGCGATTTTCTTCCAAATGTTCCAAACACATAGCTGTTTTTCCAAACGTTCAGCCCCTAACTGATCAGTTCCATCTTTTCCCTGGCAACGTCTTTCCCACAGACGTCAGTCTTTCTGCCCCGTTCGGGACCACTTGCTTTCCTAAACCTGGCACACAAATGTTGTTCTGGGATTTCCTTTTGCCAGTTTTCTCTGTTGACTGTCCCATCTCCTGAACCTAGCTCTTCCTCCTTTTTGGTTCGCTCTCTTGTTTTGTGGAAGCACATTCCTCAGTAGTTTCCTAAGAAATGAAAATTACTTTTTCGTGTGTATCCTTGGAAGTCTCCAAGTATATTGACCTCATGTTATATTGGTTGGGTATATAATTCCAGGTGAGGAGTAAACTTCCCTTGGATTGAGCCTCCCCAGCACTGCTGGTTGAGAAGTCTGACGTCATTCTGATTCGTGTGCTATGGACCGTGGCTTGTTTTTTCATTCTCAATGCTTTTAAACACTTTTCTGAAATGGTGGGATGGTATGTTTGATTGCAGGTCTCTTTCAGTTAGTGTTCTGGGCCCTTGGTGGGCTCTTTCGAGCAGGTGCTATGTCCTTTGGGTTTTGGAAATTTCTTTATCAGGCAATGACTAGTCTTTTCATTGACAAATACATAAAAGTCACTCAGTGGAGGGCTTTTCCTTCCTCCTGGGGGTCTTTCAGGACTTCTCTACTTTCCAGGGGTGGGGTGCGGTGAGAGGGTTGGGGGTGCTAGATTCCTGGCATGTGGCATCCTGGGAGTGGAGGTGGGGGAGGAGCAGGGCTGCCACCACACAGGGTGTAGGGTTTCTTGCCATCACTCAGTTTTCTCCCCTATTTCATTTCTTTTCTTTTCTTTCTTTTTAAAAATATTTTATTTATTTATTTGACAGACAGATCACAAGTAGGCAGAGAGAGAGAGGAAAAAGCAGGCTCCTGCTGAGCAGAGAGCCTGATGCGGGATTCAATCCTAGAACCCTGAGATCATGACTTGAGCTGAAGGCAGAGGCTTTAACCCACTGAGCCACCCAGGCGCCCTCTCCCCTATTTCTCATCCCTGCCTTTCAAACTATGCCTGAGATCTCTGAGTATGAAGGCCTCCTGAATTCAATTTCCTTCCTCCTTATGCAGCAGGAGAGTTTAGAGTGGGCATGTGGCTTTTGAGAAAGGAGCTCTGGGGTGGGGACAAAGGGCTCTGCATACTGACTTCAGCAAGTTCCCCTGTGTTTAGCCCCTTACCTCATGTTTAACCTGGGCTAACTCGGGTCTCCAAGGCACTAAGCTTTATAGAGATTTAAATGGGTGAACTGACTTGTTTCTTGTTGGTAATCTCCCTTTGTGGGCACTTAATTTGTAATTTCTTAGCATGTTTTAAGCCACTTGCCTTCCCACTTGCCTTCTACCTTTCAAATATTTGTCCAGCTTTCATCTGGTGTTGCCTCCTTCTCTGAACTTTTGCCACATCTTCTTCATCCATTCATCTGTCAATGGACAGCTGGGCTCTTTCCATAGTTTGGCTATTGTGGACATTGCTGCTATGAACATTGGGGTGCAGGTGCCCCTTCAGATCACTACATTTATATCTTTGGCGTAAATACCTAGTAATGGAATTGCTGGGTTGTAAGGTGGCCTATTTTTAACTTCTTGAGAACCCTCCATACTGTTTTCCAGAGTGGCTACAGGAGCTTGTATTCCCTCCAACAATGTAGGAGGGTTCCCCTTTCTCCGCATCCTTACCAACATCTGTTGTTTCCTGACTTGTTAATTTTAGCTGTTTCTGACTGACCAGTGTGAGGTGGTATCTCACTGTGGTTTTGATTTATATTTCCCTGATACGTCATGTTGAGCACTTTTTCATGTGTCTGTTGGCCATTTGTGTGTCTTCTTAAAAGAAATGTCTGTTTATGTCTTCTGCCCATTATTTGTTCTTTGGGTGTTGAGCTTGATAAGTGCCTTATAGATTTTGGATACTAGCCCTTTATCTGATAAGACATTTGCAAATACCTTCTCCCATTCTGTCAGTTGTCTTTTGGTTTTGTCAACTGTTTCCTTTGCTGTGCAAAAGCTTTTTAATCTTGATGGAGTCCCAATCATTCAATTTTGCCTTTGTTTCCCATACTTTTGGAGACGTGCCTAGCAAGAAGTTGCTATGGCTGAAGTCAAAGAGGTTCTTGTCTGTGTTCTCCTCTAGGATTTTGGTGGATTCCTGTCTCACATTTAGGTCCTTCATCCACAAAATAAGACTTGATGAAGATTACAAACCCATTCCCCCCAAAACCCAAAAAACCAGTAAGTACAATTTTAAAAAGAATTAAGAAGAAGAAAACAGTGGGAAAAGGAAAGAAATGTCCCAATTTCAGGAGGGAGTTGCTAGGGTAAATTTTGTATCTGAGCTTCTTTTTGACTACCAAATAGAAGGGGACACATTATGTGTCTTTAATGGTGCAGGGAGGACAGATGGAATGATGGCAGAAGAAACTAATGTTTTTTAGTGTTTCTAAGAGCTAGTCACATAGAATATATTTTATGGACATTATTTGTTTAATCTTCTTAAGTTCCCGAGGAGGTAGTTATAATTATCCCCAGTTTTCAGATGTAAAAACCAAGGTTTAGGGAGGTTTGCTCATTTATTGAAGGTCTCACGGCTAAACAGGGGTGGAAACAGAAACTGCACTCAGATTGTGTAAAACTCCAAAGTGCAGGCTTTCTCCATAAAACCCAAAGCAGTGATTCTCCTCTCCCCTGTGTTCCAAAACGTCACCAATAACCTCTGTTGTCAGATTCTGTGGCTAACTTGCAGACCCATCTTGCTTGGCCTCTGATGGATTGTGGATGACTCTCTGAACATTTCTCTCCTGACCTCACTCTCTCCTGGTTCTGTCCCTCACTGGATTCTCTTCAGGCTCCTTTGCAGCTCCGTTCTATTCTCAGTTGTCTTCTCACACTTCATAATTTTCACTCCCACCCTTTTGTATTATAGTGCAGGCCTCAGGACTCCCAAACCCATACTGTCAGCCTGGGCCTTCCTCCTGAGGTCCAGATGCCTGTATCTGAAGAACCAGTGGAAGTCTTCCTCCTTATATTTCACACACTCTTCAAATCCAAAGTCCCTGGGGTGCCTGGGTGGCTCAATTGGTTAAGCATTTGACTCTTGATTTTTGGCTCAGGTCATGATCTCAGTGTCCTGGGATGGAGCCCCATGTCAGGTTCTGTGCTCAGTCGGGAGTCTGCTTGAGATTCTCTCCCTCAGGCTGTCCCTTCCCAATGTTTGCGCAAGTGCGCGCGCTTGTGTGTTTTCTCAAATAAATAAATCTTTAAAAAATGCAAATTTGACATACTTCCCTGCTTCAGACTCTTCAGCTCTTCCTCATTACCCTCAAGATAGAGTTTCAAACATCTCAACCCTGAGAACTTCTGTCTACAACTGAAATCTGACCTCTGTTCACTGCAATCCCCACACCTCCAGCCCCCGTCCCTTGTCACTGTTTCCAGTGGGAATTAAAAGGTGGCTGCCAGCTTTCCCAGGCTTCACAAACTGATTTCTAAATTCCCCATGTCAAATCATTTCTTTTTCTCTAGCTCAAGCCTCCTGTTCTCCCACCTCTGCCGCACCTTGGTGCTCATTTACAGGCCTCTCTCTCAGGCTCACGATGGTTTGGGCACCCCTGTCTTCCTGCTCCCCTAAATGTGGCCAGGCAGTTTCAACAACCACAGTTTCCATCTTTGCAATCTGGGGGGCTAGCATCATCCCTGGGTCATAATGGGTGCTCCACATCTGTCGCACTGTGCTCGTAATGAGGATTTTAATTTCCTTAACCTCACAGGGTAATGAATTAAACAAATGTCCTGGGTGTCAACTCCTAGCCAAGCACCGGTTGAGTGGGACTGGTTAACATGACAAACATAGTCTTTGGCCTCAAGATGCTTCCAAGAGGGGCGCCTGGGTGGCTCAGTGGGTTGGGCCGCTGCCTTCGGCTCAGGTCATGATCTCAGGGTCCTGGGATCGAGCCCTACATGGGGCTCCCTGTTCAGCAGGGAGCCCGCTTCCCCCTCTTTCTCTGCCTGCCTCTCTGCCTACTTGTGATCTTTGTCTGTCAAATAAGTAAATAAGTAAATAAATAAATAAAATCTTTAGAAATATCCTCTTGACCGCAGTGTAGAAAGATGACCATAAGGGGGCAAGGCTGGAAGTGTGGCACCAGTTAGGAGGCTGTTCCCCTAATCTCAGCAAAAGATGCTGGTGACAGTAAGGCTGGATAGAAGCACAAATGCTACACATTTCTGGAGAAGGGAGAAGCAGCAGGACCTGAAGACTGGCAGTGGAGGATGAAAGTGGGGGAGGAATCAAGGATGCCCAGCTGACTGGCTCTCTACCTCACAGAGTACATAGGGCCCACGAGGTACACTTCCTTCTATACCCTACCAGGTCAGCACCCAGCCCTTCCCTGTACACGAGTCTGCCCCTCCAGCTTCCATCTTTCTGACTCTCTTTAAACACCTGCTCAATCTTCACCAACCAAAATCAATACATAAGTAACACCTTCCTTGAATGCCTTTCCCTCAAGCTTCTATCCTTCCTCCCTTCTTCACCACCCAATTTCTCCCACTGGCCTACAGGATAAAGTCTAAACACTGTGTGGCGCACGAGGCCCTTCAGACTTGGGCCCAGGCTAACCGCATCTCACGTCTCAACTGACTGGGCCCTTCCAGGGCCCTGTGGATCTCAGTGTTGCTCTACCAACAAGAATGGCCAGCTTCCTTTTTGCCCTTTGGCTGATTCCCCAAGGTAACTGGGGGCTGTTGGTTCTGTGGTCCCACCTATGCCATCTCTTCCCCTACTCTGCTGTAAAACTTAACCCTCCATCCCACTGGAGTGTGAGTTCCTCAAGGGCAGGGGTTGGTCTTCCCTATCTTGCATTTCCAGGGTCTGGCATAACACTTGGCACGAAATAGATGTTTAATAAACGCATGATGAGTGACTGGATGAAGGAATCAGCCAGCTCCTGTTTGGATGGTTATATCTGAATGTCCATGATACGTAGGTCCATAAAACTACCAACTTCCCAAAGCCGCCATGTGCAGTGGCAGAATCTCCATCCAGGAAGGCCGGTGCAAAGTCTATGAGGCATTTTACAGCTATGACAGAAAATAGCAATGTCAGCAATAGTGTCATCTCTGGACACTAAGGACAGGCATTCAGTGCCATGAACGGTCAGTTAAATTGTAATTGGAGTGAACTGTTCCTCTGCAAACCATAATGTTCTTTAGCTGCAGCCAAATGGCGTTCAAGAAGGAGGGAAAATTTTTTTGAAATGTCAAGGAAATTATTTCCAATTTGGTGCTCACAACCAGAGACTCTAATGATCAGTGGAAATGAGAAGCAAACAAATTAGCACTAATGGAAAATGGCTTTTGGAAAAGGAGATTTAATTTATAGTCAACTGATCATGGGATGCAGCATGCAGTAAAAGTCGGCCTCACCAGCTTGATCATAAGGACTGGAGCACACACGGAATGCCAGAGAAAAATACACGTATGCCATCATGCTTATTGGAATCTCTCTCGTAAGTGGCAGCCAATTAAAATAGTCATTATTTTACCTTGGAGAGAAAATGGCCTGAAAAATCAAAGCACATGAAATTAAAATCTGGATTAGGAACCGTGGTCCAAATTGGTTTGTTTGTGGCCTTTTAACCTTGGCAAAGTCTTCTGCAAGGACCACAAACCTACTTTGTCTTCAGCCCAGAGTGGACTCTTTGTTTTTAATTTCCTCTCCATTTTCAAAGGTGATGAATAAATCTGGACTCATCCATAAATCATTTCTATAGCAGACAAATGGCTCTTCCTCACGCAGGGAAACTAAAATCACAAAATCTCAAAAACCCTGGCTATTGTACTAAAGTCAAAAGTCTTTAGTGACAAGCGAGAAGAGGTATTAAAAACCAAAAGGTCACCTGATCTCGTTTCTAAATAAAATTTCTCAGAGGGCTTTTTTCCCCTAAATCAAAGACACATTTCTAAAAGCAAGAAGCCTCCAGGGCACAGGCTGCCAGCCTGGCTCCCTGTCCCCGGATGGCCTCAGAGACAAGGCCGTCACTGTCCCCTGTTCCTGCAGGCTCCACCTGCAGAACAGGACAGAGGCCTTCTCTTCGGGCTCTCACCCCAACTCCTCACTCTCGGCTCCACGTGTGGAAAGAGAGACAGGGAAAGAAACATTTTCCTTCTGACCTCAGGCTCAGTGACAGGGTGTCCTGGCCTTTACTTCTGCCCTCAGGGTATATATGCTACAAATGGTCACTTTCTTCTCATAGATTCCCTTCCTTCTGCTTCCCCCCTCGTACCTTCTGAGATCCTTCTAGCTACCCATCACTTCCCTACAGACTCCAGGTGCCCCATTTTTTCCTCAGTTGCCTTTCCCTCCATCCTTTCCCCAGAGACCACCTTTCCCCCCACCTTCTTCTGACAATGCCCTCTGCCTTCATCATCTCCTCAGACCTACCTCACTCTCTACCCAGACCCCACTTTTCCTCTCAGATCACTTCTGCGGTCTCCCCACAAAACGTTAACTCTCTAGGTCAACCATCACCTTTCTACCCACATTCTCCTCAGCCCTGCACTGCTCTGTGCTTCACCCTCCCTGACCTGATTTCCTACCCTTCTTTCCTTCTCAGCCTTCTTACTCTGCCCTCAAGAGCCTTTGTTCCCCACCAGCAGGCTCCTCCACCCTTAGCTTCTCCACAGCTGCTCTGCCTCCTCTCCGCCTGCCCCCAAAGTTGGCTCTACACCACGCGCCACTTACACAGAGCCCTCCCTGGTGGAGGTTGCTTATACTCTTTTTTTTTTTTAAATTTATTTGACAGACAGAGATCACAAGTAGGCAGAGAGGCAGGCAGAGAGAGAGAGAGGAGGAAGCAGGCTTCCCGCTGAGCAGAGAGCCCAATGCGGGGTTCGATCCCAGGACCCTGAGATCATGACCTGAGCGGAAGGCAGAGGCTTAACCCACTGAGCCACCCAGGCGCCCCAAGGATGCTTATACTCTTATGCCCCAAAGTTCTCAGGACTGGCAGTGGGGGTGGGGGTTGTGTCTGCTCATCAAAGCCCAACCCAGTTCCTTCTTCCACTTCTTTCCTGTAAAAACCCTTACTACTTTGAGGCTCACGCCACTCTGCTCTATTGACCATTACCCCACCTCATATTCATATCATCGCATACAGACTCCAGAACAACATACTTAATTCATCCAGGGCTTTGGTACCTGGCTCACAAGCATCCTTTTCCATCCTCAAATCCTGCCATCATCTAGAGGGGCTGGCCATATCAACATCTTGACTCTCCTGTATTTCACTCCAGCCGCCCAATCCCATGGCTACGCCCTGGGCCTAGCCATCACATGGGACTACTCAAACTTCATTATTCCACTTTTTTTTTTTTTTTAAGATTTTACTCATTTATTTGACAGACAGAGATCATAAGTAGGCAGAGAGGCAGGCAGAGAGAGAGAAGGAAGCAGGCTCCCCACTGAGCAGGGAGCCTGATGTGGGGCTCGATCCCAGGACCCTGAGATCATGACCTGAGTCAAAGACAGAGGCTAAATCCGCTGAGCCACTCAGGTGCCCCATTATTCCACTTTCTGATCACACTACTTTCATTAAACTCTTCCTAGATAGGTGTTTGCCTAACTTCATTGGGACCCCACTACAAAACACTTTTTTATACCCTCTTAGGCAGCTTAGGTTCTAAGCTACATCATCTCAACCTTTTGCCAGGATCATCCACTTCCTTGTCCTTTGTCCGTCCATTTCATCTGCCTGATGAAACCCAAACCTGGATAGATTCAACTAAGCTCTCTGCACCCACTGCTAGATGCCTGAATACTGTTGGGGGGGGAATACCTCCCACACAACCATGCAGACCGCTGCTGTGACATCCAATGGTCCCCAACCTCATAGCTGCCCAGAAATCTGCACGCTGTCATGGTGCTCCTGTTCTTCACTCACCGAGGCTAGTTCAGTCCTTCTCTGCTCTTCTCAGACCTTGCACACCATCTCCAATCCCACTCTCACTGGCTGATATCATGCCCACATTGCACAGAGAAAATAGAAACCGCCAAACAAGAATTTCCTCAACTTCCTGCCACCAAACCTACCAATATGCAGATCTCACATGCTTCCTTTTTGTCACAATACAAGTGTCCCTCCGCTTTTCTAGGTGAATTTCTCCACCTCATTCCTTTTCTGGGGGTGCTACTCTCTCAGCTATTGCCTTTTCTCTGTCATTTTATCCTTTTTCCCTTTTGCTGGGTCCATGCTAACAGCACTTCTCTCATCTGAATAAAAACTTTTGTCTCCTTCCAGCAATTGCCTTCTCCTTTTTTCTTGGGAAGAGCTAAATGTCTCAAAAGTGTACTGTACAGTTTTTACCTTCTCACCTGCTTCTCAATTCACTGTAATTTGACCTCTGTTCCCATGGCTTCACCGAAACTGCATTTAAAAGGTCACCAACAACTTCCTTGTTTCTAAATCCACCGGATTGTTTTTCAGACCTTATTTTACTTGATTAGTCATCAGCCTTCAATACTTTCCTGCTGTGGCTTCTGAAACACCACGTTCTACCACTGACTACCTTACAATTCTGGACATTTCATCTCAATTAACTTTGCAGGTTCATCCTTCCTTTGCAGATCCTCAGACTAGGGGGCTTCTCAGGGCTCTTTCTTTCTTTTTTCTTTTTTTAAAAGATTTTATTTATTTATTTGACAGAGAGACAGTGAGAGAGGGAACACAAGCGGGGGGAGTGGGAGAGGGAAAAGCAGGCTTCCCATCAAGCAGGGAGCCCGATGCGGGGCTCAATCCCAGGACCCCGGGATCATGACTTGAGCCAAAGGCAGATGCTTAACTGACTGAGCCACCCAGGCGCCCCTCTCAGGGCTCTCTTGTAGGCCTTCTTCTATTCTTACTCCTATTTATACTTTCTGGGAAGCCCAACAAATCCATCCACTGGTGTGGCTGATGTCTATAAGGCACTACAGACCACGTTTCTATTTCCAGTTTAGGCTTATCTTGCAAGCACCAATCAGGCATATTCCAACCTCTTGGGACACTTCCACTTGGATGTGTCCCACTTGTTATCTCAGACTCATCAGACCCAGAACTTACCCTCTCCTAAAAACCCTGCTACCTCTTCTTTCTGTTTGCTTAATACAGGAATTTAGAAGTCATTCTTCATTTCTCCTACTTGCCCCACCAGGCACCCAGTCCAGTTCTTTTTAGCTCATAAGTATCTAAGGAATCCATCTCCGCCTCTTCATTCCTGCTACTTCTCCATTCCTTAGGCCACCATAACCTTTCCCCATTACTGAAACAACTTCCTAACTAGTCTCCTTCCTTCTCCCAATCCTCAATCCATTCTTTCCATTGATCCCTCTAAAATGCAAATCTGATCATTATTCCTTTGCTTAAAGTACTTCAATGACTCTCCATTGTCCTCAGGATAAAGTCTGAGCTCTTGTGCTCACAGGTATAAAATACACTGGAAAATTTTTATCATCTACCCATAAGCTCAAAGCTGACTTGACATCAAAGACCCTCCAGGATTGGAGATTGTCAAGCTGAGTTTGACACCAAAGACCCTCCAAGATCCTAACTGTTCTTCCAAGTTTACTCTCACATTAGTATCTCCACTGGCCAGAAGATGCTCAAAATTTCTGGCACCCATCTCTCAGTTTCCCCTCGTTGAGCTCCTGCAAGGAGTCCTTTGTCCTCCATATCCCCACGAGTCTTTCAAGGCCCAGCTCAAGACATATCCCCTTTAGGGTCTATTCTTCTGTAGTATTTATCCCTCACACAGAGTTGGTACATGTATGGTTTCTCTCCCTCTCCTTTTAGGACTTACGGAAGTCAAGACCAAAAGCGTAATCTTCACTAGAGCTCACCTACATAATAGGAGCTTAGTAAATATTTGTTAAATACATAGATAAATTCAAGAAAACTGTATTCTCTAGCCCCTTTATGTCCCCAACGGACAGAACATTTTGAAGACACCACTCCCCTGCCTACCACTCACCCCACCAGCCAAAATATTCCTCAACCCACTGGATGGAGGATGGGCTGGCACGCGTCCCCTAGGCCGTTTTGTACGGTTTTCTACCTCCAGCCCTCGGAGCTGCGTCTGGTAAAGGACGGTAGAGGTAGGAGATGGCGTAAACCAAAGGGCACTGCCGTCCACCCCGTAGATAAGACAAGGCGGGGAAGGAGACCTTCCCATTTCCAGAACACCGCAAATCTCCCGCAGACCCTCTTACCTACACGGGAGGGTGGGAACTCTTCCCGAGAGGCGTCCCGGTTGACCAATACCTGACCCAGATCACGCGAGTCAGCCAATGGCTGTGAAGCACGGCTGGAACGGGGCGGGGAATGGTTGCTAGGGCCGAGCTGTGGGGTGCCGCGAGAGGCTCCGAGAGAGACTCGGCGGTTGCTAAGCCGGGAGGTCACAGAGCGCGGCTCAGCGATTGGGCAGCGACGGGGGAGGGGGGTGGTGATTGGGCGGCGCCCAGGAGGCTCCCGGGTGAGGCGCGGGCGCGCGAGCGGGAGTTCCGGCGGAGGCCCGTGCTGAGGGCCGGCGCCTTCACCATGGCCTCGGCTGAGCTGGACTACACCATCGAGATCCCGGATCAGCCCTGCTGGAGCCAGGGTATGGAACGAGGGTCGGGTCCCATCTTGGGGAGGTAACCTGACGAGTCTCTGGGTCGCAAGCACAGCTGTGACTCCGCCCCTTTCGGAGCCCCGCCCTCTCGCGACCCGCCCCCTCACGGGGTCCTGCAGGTCCTAGACTTGGTCGGGCCCACAGAGTCCCGCCCCGCACAAGCCCCGCCCCGGAGTGGTCTCGGCGTCCGAGTCCCGCCCCTTCCCTGCGGCCTCGGCTCTGTTGGGGGCTTTTTCTGTCTTCTAGGTGGCAGTTCTCAGGTCCGTGCCTTCGTTTCTCTCCTCGAAACTGGAGGCTGCCGAGGGCAGGGGCTGTCCTTCCTTTGTTTGGGGTCAGGCTTCCCACTTCCAGCCTCTCGTCAGCGGTTGTGGCTGGGGGACCCACCCACATTATTTTCCACCCACTGTTTTCCCGGGGGTCCTTGCAGAAGCCCGGGACACGGGACTCATCCCTCCCACTTTCCTTGGCAGTGGTGAACCAAGTAGTCTCTGCCGTCAGGTAGAAGTCGGTTCAGATCCCCTCTTTAGTAGCTAGATGACCTCTGGCAGTTTCCTCATCTGCAAAACGAGGCTACCCATAGTAACCCCCTTTCCAGGGCTGTTGGTTGCACAACTGAGGTAGTTTGTGTGACGGACCCAGCGTAGTGCCTGGCATGGAGTAAGTATAGTTCTTAGCGTTCCTCCTCCCTGGAGTCGTATCATTAAAGAGCAATGTGTAGGAGGCTCCACAAAATGAGTAGCCTGTAGAGCAGGCCTGGGTCCCTGTAGTGAGAGTTGGATTGCAGGCCCAGAGAACGGAAAGTTTGGCGCTGACTGGGAATTTTGATAGAGGAGGCTTGAGGTACTCATCCCAACATGTCCCTCCCTCCTTTGGTCCACACGGCCTTTTCGCCCTCCAGTCTCACTGCCAACCTCTTGTATGGCTACTGGCGATCTTCCTTAATGTAGAGGTTTACTCTTATCACCGCTCTGCCTAAAACCCTTCAGTGGCTCCTTAGGGCCCTCAGGATAAATCAAATTCAGGTTCCTTAAGGGGGCATTCAAAGTCCTTTGCACTTTAGCAGCTCCTGCTTATCTCTTTGATCACAGTGTCCTTCCACTGTTCAATTTGAGTTTTACGTTCTGGCAACCCAAACTGCTTGTGATTCTCCACACACTTCTTGCTTCTCTGCCTCTACTCCTGCTGTTTTCTCTTGCCTGAAATGCCCTTTCCCCTCTGCTGTGTCACACTGTGCCCTTGTCCTTGTCCAGTTCATCATTGAAGGCTTAGCTCTGATGTTTCCTCCTTCAGGAGAGCCTCCCCAGCCCCTTCCCATAGCATCTTGTGTTATTGGTTGGGGTCTAGGAGGAGAGGGCAGCCCCTAGGCTTCCACAGGACAAATGGCCCTAGCTCCTTAGGGCTGTGTATGGTGGTAGAGGGCTTTTGGGCTTATGGGTGTTAAAATACTTTTCA
This sequence comes from Mustela putorius furo, assembly GCF_011764305.1. Taxonomy (NCBI): domain Eukaryota; kingdom Metazoa; phylum Chordata; class Mammalia; order Carnivora; family Mustelidae; genus Mustela; species Mustela putorius. The sequence goes on along the minus strand of NW_025422005.1, from coordinate 34,598,293 downwards.
GAAGTTTGGCATCAGGAGAGATGAAGCCAGTTAATATTCTTTTTTTTTTTTTTTAAGATTTTATTTATTTGACAGAGAGAGATCACAAGTAGGCAGAGAGGCAGGCAGAGGTTGGGGGGGTGGGGAGAAGCAGGCTCCTCGCTGAGCAGAGAGCCCAATTCAGGGCTTGATCCCAGGACCCTGAGACCGTGACCTGAGCCGAAGGCAGAGACTTAACCCACTGAGCCACCCAGCTGCCCCGCCAGTTAATATTCTTGCCTGTGGAGAGCCACCAGCTGCAAAGGGCTGGAGCCACCCTTGTGGCTAGGAGGGCAGATGTGGTCTCTCAGCCCATGTGAGCAGCCTGGTGGTCTTGGTTTGCCTCACTTCTATCTCCTACTGGTTTTAGGGCTTTGACAAGTTGTTGAACCTTCCTGGGCCTCAGATTCCTCCATAACAGTGCCTCTTTCATGGGATTGTGAGGGTTTCCGAGACAGTGACTGGGTGTGTGTGCCTGGCATGTCGGTGTATCTCCTCTTCTTGTGGCTCCCCTCACTGCGTCAGGAGGTGGGGTCCTACACTTGGAAGAAACCTCAGGGGGCCATTTAGTTCTTCTAGTGTGGGGGTATTCTGTTGCTTCCAGACCCTTCCCTGACAGGATGCTTCCTCCCAAACATCCTGGCCTGCTGGAGGTAACTGGGATTGTTAGAAAGCACTTCCCTTTCTTGAGCAACTATAGGCCTTCCTGTCATTTCTGTTTTCAGTTCAGTATTTGGTGTGTTCTGGCCGCAGGTTAGTTGCTGGTGCCTGAGAAGTGACTCACACACAGGCTCCATTCAGGGAGCTGTGGTTTTCAGGAGGTGGGAGGATGTATAAGCAGGTGGTTTCACAATGATATGGTAATTGCAGGACGAGAAGGTCGGGGTGGGTGCAACACAGCACCCACCTCTCTTCAGGAGGTCAGCTCATTCCTTCCTCACATCTCTGTTCTCCAAGAGGAATATCCCTAGGGCTGGCAGCTGTCCTTCCTCCGATGTGGTTCTTAGGACGTCCTCCATCTGATTACTTCTCTGGATCAGCTTTAGTTCATCATGTCTTTCCCTCTCAAAGCGCATGCCCCAGAGCTGGGCTGGGGGTTGTAGCCCCCCTCAGCAGGAGATAACAGCACTGTGATCCCCTGAATCTCTTTCCCATCTGCAGAGAGCTCCCTGCAGGCTGACATGGTTTCACATGGGGATAGCCTAGGGGGATCTTGAAGACTGTCTTCTTTTGCATTTGCTGTTTAATGGTATAGAAGTATGTAGGGCAATCATGTTTGGTTTCTGGAATTTCTCTCCCCCACATTTGAACATGAAAACTGCGATGCCCAGCACTGCTGTGAGCTGACAGGCGAGCAGCTGCTGCTGGCATATCGTTACGTAGAAGGCAGCTGCGGATCTAGGGTTGTTCAGAGCCCACGCTGGGCAGCCCTGGATCCTTCTGCTGGGAATCCCACCAGCCAGTATTCGTGACTGCCCATGCCGGTAGAGTAGTCTGTCCACTCCTTTGCTGAAGCTGATCCCTTGACCTGGAATCTCCCTGCATCCTTCTTCCTGACAGTGATCCCTGTCCCCTCCTAATACTCTGTTCCCATCTCATTTTCTTGGGGAAGATTCTATTCTCTTGGCTCCCATAGCAGGGATCCCTGTGGTAGTGCTTTTGATGGTTTTGCTCACTGTTGCTAGGGCCTGGCAAGGATGAGGTGCCAAAGGACCTGAATGGAGTCACTTGGCAGCTCTGTAGGCCTGAGCCAGAGATGCTCGGACATCCCAGGCTGAGGCTAAGCTGCCCCTTCTCCCAGCCAGAGATTGGTTAGCCAAGTGCTTCCCCAGGCCCCTCTTTGGCTTGCTGGCAGCCCAGGAGGCCTTCTTAACAGCATTATATTGCTCTCATGCTTAGTAAACATTTTCAGAAATAATTGATTCACAGAGTCCGGATAAGGGGCCTACCCTTTGAGTACAAGGAAGGCCTTTGGTGGTCACAAAGAGGAGAAGTGGCAGGTTTATTGTGAGCCCAGGTTTTATTGTGAACCTGCTCTTCTGTTAAGCACTTGCGAGAAAAAAGAAAAAAAAAAGAGTGGGGCCAAAAAAAGAAAAGGCCACTTAACCTTCAGGAAGCTTTCACTGGCACCTGGGAAATAGTTTTGAGTGGTTTTGAACACCATGGTGGGCCCTAGTGGTTACTGTGGGCTTCTGGAGAAGAGTGGCCCACTGGACCTAGAGCTTCATAGGGCTGATGGGTAGATGGTGAGCAAAGAAAATGCAGAAGTAGGGGCACTGGGGGAGGACTGAGGTGGTCCCACAGAGCTGTCTCACCAGAGAGGCCTCAGAGGCCCAGGTGAAGAGTAAGTTGGGACTTCATCCTCTCCTTGCCTGTGGGCCCCCCTTTTTTTTAAAAACAGGAGTTTAATTTACAGGCATACCTTGTTTTATTGTGCTTTGCATTATTACACTTCGCAGATGTGGGGTTTTTGTTTGTTTGTTTGTTTGTTTTTGTTTTTGACAGATTGAAGATTTGTGGTAACCTTGCATCAAGCAAGTCTATGGGTGCCATTTTTCCAACAGCATTTGCTCACTTCATGTTTCTGTGTCATATTTTGGTAATTCTCATAATATTTCAGACATTTCCATTATGATTATATTTTTTTATGGGGATCTGTGATCAGTGACCTTTGATGCTACTATTGGCCTTGTTTGGGGGCACCATGAACCCCACCTGTGTAAGACAGTGAACTTAACCAATGATTGTTGTGTGTGTTCTAACTGTTCCACTGACTGGCCATTCCATCGTTTCTCTCCCTCTTCTGGGGCCTCCCTATTCCCTGAGAACACAGTATTGAAATTAGGACAGTTCATAACCCTATAGTGGCTTCTAAGTGTTCAAGTGAAAGGAAGAATCATGAGTCTCTCACTCTAAATCAAAAGCCGGAAATGAGTAAGCTTATTAAAGAAGGACCGTGGAAAGCTGAGAGGTCCTCTTGAACCAAATGGCCAAGTTGCGAAGGCAAAGGAAAAGTTCTTGAAGGAAATCAAAAGTGCCCCTCCAGTGAACATACGAATGTTAAGAAAACAATCTTACTGCTGATGCAGAAAAAGTTTTAGTGGTTTGGATAGAAGATCAAACATTCCCTTAAGCCAGAGCCTAAATCCAGAGCAAGGCCCTCCCTCTCTTCAATCCTCTGAAGGCCAAGAGGGGAGGAAGATGCAAAAGAAAAGCTGGAAGCTGGCAGAGATGGGTTCTTGAGGTTGGAGGAAAGAAGCCATCTCCATAGCATAAAAGTGTAATGTGAAGCAGCAAGTTATGGTGTAGAAACCAGAAGATTTGGCTATGATCTTTCGAAGGTGGCTGCACTAAACAACAGATTTTCAATGTAGAAGAAACAGTCTTGTGTTGGAAGAAGCAGCAATGTAGGACTTTCATAGCTAGAGAGAAGTCAATGCCTGGCCTCAAAGCTTCTAAGGACAGGCTGACTCTCTTGCTAGAAGCTAAGGCAGCTGGTGACTCTTTAAGTTGAAGGCAATGCTCCTGTACCATTCCTAAAATTCTAAGGCCCTTCAGAATTATGATAAGTCTACTCTGCCTGTGCTTTCTGAATTGAACAGCAAAGCCTGGATGCCAGCACATCTGTTTCCAACATGGTTTACTGAATAGTTGAAGCCCACTGTTGAGGACTTCTGCTCAGAAGAAAAGATACTTTTCAAGATATTAGTGTTCATTGACAATGTATCTTCATCACCCGGTCACCCAAGGGCTCTGATGGAGGTATATGATAAGATTAATGTTGTTTTCATGACTGATAGCACAATATCTATTCTGCATCCCATAGATCAAGGAGTAATTTCAACTTAAGTCCTGTTGCTTAAGAAATAGATTTCTTGAGGCTAGAGCTGCCACAGAGTGATTCCTCTGGTGGACCCAGGCAAAGTAAACCAAAAACATTCTGGAAAGGATTCACCATTCTAGACGCCATTAAGATTATTTGTGATTCATGGGAAGAGGTCAAAATACTATCATGAGCAGGACTTCGGAAGAAGGTGGTTCCAGCCCTCACGGGTGACTGACCGGCTGAGCACTTGAGTGGAGGAAGTGACCGCAGATGGGGTGGAAAGAGCAAGAGGACGAGAGTCAGAAGAGGCGCCTGAAGGAGCAGCTGAAGTGCGGCCTTGTCTTGAGAAAACCTGAACAGGTGAGGAGTTACAGCTGATGGAGGAGCAAAGACAGTAGTTTCTGGAGATGGAACCTGCTCCCGGTGAAGACGCTTTGAAGATTGTGGAGATGACAGTAAAGGATTTAGGACACTCCGTAAACTCAGTTGCTGAAGCGGCTTTAGGGTTGGAGAGGACTGAGTCCCCATCTTGAAAGAAGTTCTGCTCTGGGTAAAATGCTATCAAACAGCATCACGTGCTACAGGGAAATTGTTTCCGAAAGGAAGAACCAATCAGTGCAGCAAACTTCCTTGTTGTCTTATTTTAAGAAACCACCACAGCCACCCCAGCCTTCAGTGCCCACCACCCTGACTGGTCAGCAGCCATCAACAGCGAGGCCAGAACCCTCCACAGCGAAAAGATTAGGACTCGCTGAAAACTCAGATGGTGATTGGCATTTTTTTAGCAATAAAGTATTTTTTTCAAAGATTTTACTTATTTATTTGACAGAGAGAATAGGCAGGGAAGCAGGCAGAGAGAGGGGGAAGCAGGCTCCCCGCCGAGCAGAGAGCCCGATGCAGGGTTCAATCCCAGGACCCTGAGATCATGACCTGAGCTGAAGGCAGAGGCTTAACCCACTGAGCCACCCAGGTGCCCCAGCAATAAAGTATTTTTAAAGATTTTATTTTTTAATTTTTTTAAACTAAACTCTACATCCAGTGTGGGGCTTGAACTCACAACCCTTAGATCAGGGGTCCCATATGCTATACTGACTGAGCCAGCCAGTCACCCCAGCAATAAAGTGTTTTTAGATTAAGGTATGTACATTGTTTTTTTAGACAATGCAAGTACATACTTCATAGACCCTGGTATAATGAAAACAACGTTTATATGCACTGGGAAACCAAAAAATTTGTTTGACTCACTTTATTGTGATATTTGCTTTTTGGGGGTAGTTTGGGAACAAGCCCACGTATCTCCAAGGTATGCCTATATTTTTTGGAGTCACAGTCTCTTTCGCACATTAACAGAAACCCTTTCTAATTTGTCTGCTCTATACCAGGTGCCGTCTAGGCTCTGGATTTGAGGTCCAAACCTGGTGGGCTCTTTCCAGGCCTCTTTTCTCTGAGCTCGTGGGGGTCTCTCTTGCCCTTCCTCTGTTGACCGTGTCCTCACATGCCAGGCCTGCCAGGAGCACCTCTCATGATTTTATTAATGGCATCACAATTCCTTGTGAAGGAGGGAGAGGTCTTACTCCGTTTTACATATGAGGACCAGAAACTCCAGGGAGCTGAGGTGTCTTATCCCAAATTACCCCAGATTTCAACTCGAGTTCCACTCCTCAGCTAGTGTGTGTGGATTCCTGTTGCCCTTAGGAAGTGTTGCTTGACTATAGTTTCATTTCTAGGACACAATTAAGGACACACACAAAGAAAGAGGTGTCCAGCAGAGTCCTTTTATAATAGCAAAAATTGGAAACATCATGTCCAATAATGGGAGATTGGTCACCACAAATTATGAAATATTCTATGGTCGCTCTGTAGCCACTAAAAAGAGTGATGTAGAAATATATAAGCTGACAGGGAAAGAGGTTCACAATATATTGCTAAATGGAAGAAAGCAGATTACAAAACAGTGGGATTCCAATTTTATTAGACATTCATTTTCTGCTTTTCTGCAGTACGCACGTGCTGCTTGTGAAGGAATAATAGTATCTGGGGCTCATTGAACTCTTTTCTTTGTGCCAGGTACCATGCTAAGCCCTCCACAGACATTATCTTATTTAATCTACATATTAATAGCCCCATTTTATTTTTTTATTTTTTATTTTTTATTTTTTTTTAAAGATTTTATTTATTTATTTGACAGACAGAGATCACAAGTAGGCAGAGAGGCAGGCAGAGAGAGAGAGAGAGGGAAGCAGGCTTCCTGCGGAGCAGAGAGCCTGATGCGGGGCTCGATCCCAGGATCCTGAGATCATGACCCGAGCCGAAGGCAGCAGCCCAAACCACTGAGCCACCCAGGCGCCCCAAGCCCCATTTTAAAGAAAGATTTTTTTATTTATTTGATACAGAGAGAGAGAGACAGAGAGAGGAGAAATATAAATAGGGGGAGTGGGAGAGGGAGAAACAGACTCCCCGCTGAGCAGGGAGCCCAATGTTGGGGTCAGTCCCAGGACCCTGAGATCATGACCTGAGCCAAAGGCAGTTGCTTAACAACGGAGCCACCCAGGCGCCCCTTAAGAGCCCCATTTTACAGATAAGGAAATTGAAGTTTAAGGAGCTTGCTCAAGGTCTGGTTCATAATTATTCGTGGCAGAGCCAGAGATTTGGACGCAGATAAGGTTTTGTTTTATTTTTATCTTTTGTAAAGTTCCAGTTTTAATTCCAGTTAACATACAGTGTTCTGTTACTAGTTTCAGATGTACAATATAGGAATTTGACACTTCCATAGAGCACCCAGGGCTCATCACGACCAGTGCACTCCTCAGTCCCCGTCATCTGTTTCACCCATCCCGTACCCCACCCTCTGGCAAGCATCAACTTTTTCTCTATCCTTAAGAGTCTGTTTCTTGGTTTGTCTCTCTCTCTTGAATTCAGATATGGTTTTATAAAGTATGTACTGTGCTACTTTCCTAGGCTCTTATTTCAAAAGTAAAAAAAAATTATAAAGTAAATTATATATAAATATATAAATATGGGAACTGTTGAGCACCCGACTGGCTCAGTCAGTAGAATATGTGATTCTTGATCTTGGAGTTGTGAATTCGAGCCCATGCTGGGGGTAGAGTTTACTTAAAGAAAAAATAAATACCGGACGTAGGTACGTGAGATTCTAGAAAGTTTTGCTGGGGAGTAGAGGACACTGAGGATCCTTTTATTCTTTGCATTTTAAAAAGAAAACATAGGTTCTTTGCATTTTCATTCTGACTTACAGATAAAAAGCATGTATGGTGCTGTATACCCTTATTCCCTGTCAGCCTTTCCTTTGTCTTCTCTACATGCCCCTGGGATATACACAATCTAATCTATGTGTTAGTTTTATGACTTGAACTGTTGTACAATATGTGTATCTGTAATTCTTCTATTATTGGTGTCAGTATTGTTTTGTTGAGAAATCCTAGAGGACAGGGAGATTGTGAGATTAAATTGTTTTGTGGGTGCTCAAGAATCACCAGGGATGAAAAGAATACTTCTGCCTTACCAAGGGGCTAAAATAATATTTTAACTCTCGTTGCAAAAGTGATAAAATGTTGATTTTAGAAAGTGGGTGAAAAAAAAATCATGAAAAAACAATTGCATGTAGTCCCAGAAATAATTGCTATTAGTATTTGATGTGTTTTTTTCTATGCATAAATATGTATGTGTGTGTATATATGTAAATATATATGTACCTATAAATATATATGTATATATTTTTAAAGATTTTATTTATTTATTTGACAGAAGTCACAAGTAGGCAGAGAGGCAGGTAGAGCGGGGCGGGGAGCAGGCTCCCCGCTGAGCAGAGAGCCTGATGTGGGGCTCGATCCCAGAGCCCTGGGATCATGACCTGAACTGAAGGCAGAGGCTGTAACCCACTGAGCCACCCAGGCGCCCAGCACCTATAAATAAATAAACACACACACACACACACACACACACACACACACATTCTGTTGTATATGCTGCTTTTCAACGTGCTTTTTCACTTAATGTATTACTAATTTTTTAAAAGATTTTAAAGTAATCTCTATAGCCACCATGGGACTTGAACTTAAAACATCGAGGTCAGGAATTGCATGCTCTACAGACCGAGTGAGCCAGGCAACCCTATTATTATTAATTTTTAAAAATAATAGCATTATTGAACTATAATTCATATACCATAAAACTCACCCTTTTAAGCTTGTATTGTTTTTTAGCATATTCACAGAATTGTGCAACCGTCACCAGTAACTCCAGAACAGTCTCCCTCACCTCAGAAGAAACCGTATACCCATTAGTAGTCACGCCCCACCCCCCTTTAGCTCCTTGTAACCACTACTCAACTCCTCTGTGGATCTACCTATTTTGGACATTTTATATAAATAGAATCATGTTATATATAGTCTTTTGTGGCTGGCTTCTTCTACTTAACATAGATTTTCTTTCTTTTTTTTTTTTTAAGATTTTATTTATTTATTTGACAGAGAGAAATCACAAGTAGACGGAGAGGCAGGCAGAGAGAGAGGGAAGCAGGCTCCCTGCTGAGCAGAGAGCCCGATGCGGGACTCGATCCCAGGACCCTGAGATCATGACCTGAGCCGAAGGCAGTGGCTTAACCCACTGAGCCACCCAGGCGCCCCTTAACATAGATTGATCTATGTTGCAGCCTGTGTTGGCACATCATTGCTCTTTTTTTTTTTTTTAAAGATTTTATTTATTTATTTGACAGACAGAGATCACAAGTAGGCAGAGAGGCAGGCAGAGGGAGATCAGGGAAGCAGGCTCCCTGTGAGCGGAGAGCCTGATGTAGGGCTCCATCCCAGGACCCTGGGATCATGACCTGAGCTGAAGGCAGAGGCTTTAACCCCCTGAGCCACCCAGGTGTCTCCTTCATTGCTTTTTTTAATGACCAAATAGTATTTCATGGTATGGCTGTTCCATATTACTGATAGGCATTTGGATTGTTCCTACTTGGTGGCTCTTATGAATACCTGTGGCTCTGAACATTTGTGTTCAGGTTTTTGTGTGGACACATGCTTTCACTTCTCTTAGGTGTGTGTTTACCCAGTAATAGAAGTGCTGAGTCCTGTGGTTTTTTTTTTTTTTTTTTTAAGATTTTATGTATTTATTTGTTAGAGAGAGAGAGATAAAGATAGAAGCACAAGCAGTGGGGGGATTCCTGGATGGCTCAGTTGGTTGAGCCGCTGCCTTCAGCTCGGGTCATGATCCCAGAGTCCTGGGATCAAGTCCCATATCTGGCTCCCTGTTCAGGGGGGAGCCTGTGTCTCTCTCTGCCTCTGCGTGCCCCTCTGCCTGCTTGTGTTCTCTCTCTCTCTCTCTGACAAATAAATAAATAAAATCTTTAAAAAAAAAAAAAAAAGAAGCACAAGCATGGGGAGCAGCAGGCAGAGGGAGAAGCAGGCTCCCCGCTAAGCAGGGAGCCTGTTTCGGAACTCCATCCAGGGACCTTGGGATCATGCCCTGAGCCAAAGCAGATGCTTAATTGACTGAGCCATCCAGGCGTCTTGGGTCCTGTGGTAACTTGATGGTTAATTTTTTTCTTAGGAACTGCCGAACTGCTTTCTAAATGTACCTTTTTGTGTTCTCACCCGTAGTGTATGAGGGTCTGATCTCTCCACGCCCTCATCAACACTTGTTACTACCTGACTTTTTGATTATAGCCATCCTCATGGGTATAACATGGGACCTCACTGCAGTTTTCATCTTCATTTCCATAAGGACTGTGATGTTGAACATCTTTTCATGTGCTGTTCATTCGTCTCTTTTCTTTGGAGAAATGTGTATTCACATCCTTTGCCCATCTTTTTTTTTTTTTTTAAAGATTTTATTTATTTATTTGACAGAGATCACAAGTAGGCAGAGAGGCAGGCAGAGAGAGAGAGGAGGAAGCAGGCTCCCTGAGACCCAGGACCCTGAGATCATGACCTGAGCCGAAGGCAGCGGCTTAACCCACTGAGCCACCCAGGCGCCCCCTTTGCCCATCTTAATCGGGTTGTCTTTTTATTGTTGAATTGTGAGAAGTTTTTGGTATATGCCAGATACAGACCCCCTATCAGATATATTATTTACAAATATCTCCTCCCATTCTGGGGGTTGTTCCTTTCACTTTTTTGATGGTGTCCTCTGAAGTACAAATATTTTGAATTTTGACAAAGTCCCAATTTATCTTTTTTTTTTTCTTTTAGTCCTTGAACTTTTGGTCATGTCCAAGAAACCTTTGCTTAATGCCAGGCCGCAAAGATTTACTCCTGTGTTTTCTTTGAAGGGTTTTATTAAAGGTTTTAGCTCTTACGTGTGTGTCTCTAGTTTGCTTCATGTATTATCAAATATTTCCATATGATTAAACATTTTTCTTTCTTAGAATTGCTATGTCAAAGATGGCATGCTTTTGAGATTTTTGATCCATGTTCCAAAACTACTCTTGTCCCTGTCCTTTCCCCCCATCTTCCTACCTGTCTTCCGCTGTTGGGGTTCAGGCCTTTGCCTTCCCTGGCCTTGCGTGTTACTGCAGCCTCCTCCCCAATCCCAGTGGAGTCTAACCCAGTCTGGTGATTGGGGGTGGGGGATAAAAAGGGGTTGCCAGAGCCCTTGGGGGAGGCTTCCTGGAAGTGAACAGTGAGCCAACTCAGCAGGTGGAGCGGGCATTAGCCAGAAATAAACATGGAGTGGCGGCACACTGGGCTGGGGAGTGAGGAGCACGTGCGAGGTCCTGGAGATGGGAGCAGGGTGGCTGGCGATGGGAGCGGGGTGGTGTCGGGGTCCAGAGAGATGGATGCTGGCTCTGCCACTTCCTGGCTGCATGTTCTTGGGGAGAGTGGCTTACTCTCTCTGTGTTTTAGTTTTCTCATCTGTGAAATGGGAACAGTAGTACCTAATTCCTAGGATGGTTTAGGACCCAATGAGGAAGCATATATGGGGGCTCTGGCCGTCGTGGGGGGGGGGTCCCTGAGGAGGAGGAGGAAGCGAAAGAGGTCAGAGTGGATCTATTGATGGGCAAAGACAGCTATGTGTACACATTTGGAGCTTAGGTGGTAGAGACTTGGTTCAGCCTGGGGGCTTGGGTTTTGTTACCCAGGGTGCTGGCTGGGGCAGTGGTTACAAGCTGGTCTCAAGACCACTTGGTTTGGGATTCCAGTTTCACGGGTTATTAGTTGTGTGACCTTGAGCCAGTTATCTGTTATCTCTGTGCCTTAAGTTGTTCATCAGCAAAATGAGAATAATCACAGTACATTGTTCATGGGATCATTGTAAAGTTTGGTGAATTGACACACAAAGGGCTCAGAACAGTGCTCGAGGCGAAACGCTCTTGTCCCTATTACCATCGCTGTTTTTCTTGGTGATGGGGAAAGAGGGGGAGAAAAGAGCTGGAAGGAGATGTGGACTTCAAGAGGTTTGTGGTGGCTTAGGAAGTGGATTTGATTGCCTGCACCGAGTCGTGGGAAGTCCTGGAACATGAATGAGAGGTAGAGCCAGAGCCCAAGTCTTATCCCCAAGGGGCAGCAGCCGGAGGCCCTGAGATGTCAGCCACGGGAGGGAACCAGGTGATCTGGTCAGTGGAATAAGCACAAAAGAACAGGGGCTTTTATAAGAGGATGGAGGAATCGTGATCTGGATGTGGCAATAAATAACAGTGGCCATAACAATTACTTGTATTACTCTGGAAAGGGCAGTGGGTATCAAGAAGAATGCTAGCTCTTTGTCCTTGGATCCATCCTTCTCTTGGCAGCCCCAGGTTCATTCCAGCACGTTTCTCCTGCGTGCCTGAATGGGCCAGCTACAGGGCTGGGCACTGGGGATGGAGTGACAAACATGCCACGCTCAGCGCCTGCCTTCACAGAGCCTACTGGATAAAGGGAGAGACAGACATTAAATCATCCTACAAGTCATTAATCAATCCAGATTGGATCCTGCCACTTTCCCAATTCCAGAATTGTCCTTTGCTCTTGGAATAAAATCCCAACTCCTACGCATGGCATAAACGACCCTGCAGGATGGGACCCCAGTGCCACTCTCGGCAGCTCTCGAAACCACTGTCGTTCCTCTCCCCGGCTTTGAGCCCCCAGGACTGCTTGCTGGGCTTTACACCAACCCCAGCATCTCCAGAGCCTCCTGCCCCCACCCATGGCCTCTCTCCACCTGGTGTGTTTGTACTGGGCCTCCAGGGTAGCCAGCACGTGTGTCTTCCTCTGGGGGGCCTTCCCAGTCGCCAGTACTCTCAGCCTCGTTGCCAGAGCATCTTGGACTTTCCGGGTTATAGCACTTGAAATCTAGAATCAGAGCGGGCAGCACGGCTCCGGTGGGAGGATGAGGGCTGAAGTTAGGAATGAGTAGAGAGAGTGGGGCCCCAGGATGAGATTGTGTGGGGGTAATGGGAGATTTCCAAGGGCAGGAAGAGCAGCTGCAGCTCAGGGGCCGCCTCGAGTGCCTGGCTTGAATGGAGGGACGCGTTCCCGCCCATGATGAGCAGTACGGAAAGGCTGGGCTCTGGGACTGGGCGTTGTGTTCAGGGTGTCCATATTCCGAGAGTTTCTTCGTGGAAATGCCTCTCTGGGGAAGAGTCATTCCTCCCTGAGTTGGTGAAACCTGGGCATCTGTAAAACCTGGTGGAGCAGAAGGGAGTTTCATGTCCAGGGGCAGGTCAGAGGGTCTGCAGAAGCTGTTCAAACCTTCCCCAACCAGAGTGCACCATCATGGCCCATTGCAGGCTGACCTTAACTTCAGGAGGCCGCCAGGGGGTGTGGCGTCCCTTGGCTGCCTTTTCTGGGTTGGAGATAAACGCTGAAGCCTTTTGCTATGTCTTGGTGGTGGCCCAGGAGGGGACCACTGTAGGCTGGGGGAGGGGAGACTGTGCTCAGTCATGGGCACGGAGGTCAGAGAGCCTCCCTGGGGCAGGTCTCAGGAATCGAGTTCCTGGATCTCAGAAGTTCAAAGGCAGATCCAAGTGGGTGGCTGTTGATGGCTACCCCTGAGGCTGCTGCAGCCCAAGCTTCAGGGGCAGTCATCCTGAGCAGGGTGGGCTAGGGCCCAGGGAGGCCTAGACGCCTTTCTGCCAGAAGGGCCAGGACAGCGGAAGAGCTGCCCTAGCAGGGGATGGGGACACCAAGCCGGGAAAGGTGGTGCAAATGTTTGGAGTGGCCTGAGTTAGATCTGTGGGACCATCTCCCTCCCCCTAGGGCCAGGCAGGCATCAGGGGAGCCTGGGAGTGCTGGCACTGAGCACAGGCAGCTCCTGCTCCAGGCTGAGTTGCAACCCAGCCTGGGATGCCCCTGGGGGCAGGCCGTTAATCTCTGAAGGCCAGAGTCACCACTGCTGGAGAGCAGGAACATTGAACTTTTCAATCATGTTAATTTCCACAGGAAATTGTTGTCTTCCTTTTGTCCAAAGGTTAGTGATTTATATTTACCATCCTCTTAACTAGCCTTGAAATTTACTGTTGCCAGGTCACCACCAGCATCCATAAATCTCAAGGTGGCCGCTGAGCAGAGACAAGGGGCTTGGTAGTGGGAAGGGCACACCCTGGCCCTTGTGGGAGGGCAGATAACTAGGAGTGAACAGTCCTGGCGCTGAAGTCCCCCTGAGTGCGTGGGTCCTTACTTGGCGGGGGAAATGAGATGAGGTTTGACCAAACAAGGCTGCAGGGAAGCTTCTGGGAAAGTAGCCATGGAGGAAGCAGCTGGCTTGTGCCTTGGCACATCACTGAAGGAGACATTGCTTCTAGTTGGGGACAGTGCCGGTGGCACAGAACATCTTAAGTGGGTTAGTTAGGATGGGGAGCAGGGGCCAGATTCCCAGCTGTACACTTCCTGGATGACCTTAGGCCAGTAACTTAACCACTCTGTGCCCCAGTGTTGTCATCTTCAGTAATATTCCTTGCAGTGTTGTTATGAGTGTTAAGTCTTGGCAAATATTGGCAATGATTATTCTCTGGCAGGAGAGGGCGGGTGGTTTAATGTGGTCCTTCAGAGTCTGTCTGCTCTACCTCCCTCTTGGCACTGTCCCATCCTTTTCTCCTTTTAAGATCTCCTTCTTCTAACTGCTTGTGAAATTAGAATAGGGCTGGCAAACTTTTTCTGTAAAGGGCCATAAGTATTTTAGGCTTTGCGAACCGTAGGGTCCCTGTTGCCATGAGTCATCTCTGCTGTTTTAACATGAAAGCAGCTACACACAGGAAGTAAATGAATGAGCATGGCTGTGTTCCAATAAAACTTTCTTGTAGACGATCAAACTTAAATTTCATATAACTTTCATGTGTCACAAAATATTAGTTCTTTTGATTTTTTTAACCATTTAAAAATATAAAAACCATTATTCTTTTTAGTGTGCGGTTCATACAAAACTAGAGCATGGGCCACATTTGGCCCATGGCTTGTAGTTTGCTGACCTCTGGATTAGAAAGTGACATTGCATGGAGGAAGTTCTCACTTTTCTCGCCTGAGCTATGTCTTTGAGTTACGAAAGAAAGGTGCCCTCATGTGGGTTTTTCCAGTGACCCTGCATTGCCTCCTGAGAGGCCTAAATGCCACTTGAGGCGGGATAGAGGAGGGAGCCCTGTGGGGACCCGAGGCGCGGGCACTGGCAGGATATGCCAAGGTCTGGCATCTGTTGCTTCCCTGCCTGCAGCTAGATTGGCTCTGGATTGGCCAGTCATCCTCACCCCGTGTGCCACCACTCGTGCTGACAGTCCCCTCATGTCTCTGTTTCAGAGAACAGCCCCAACCGAAGCAGGAAGGAGGCGGGGATGCGACAGCCTTTGGTGATTCTCTTGGGCTGGGGTGGCTGTACGGACAAAAACCTTGCCAAGTACAGCGCCATCTACCACAAAAGGGTGAGTACTGCAGGCTTGTGGACACCACGCCCCGGGGGGCATTGCCACCTGTGGCCTCTCTGAGCTCAGGGGCTGCAGGGACTGCTGAGCACCAATGTGACAGGCCTGGTACAGAGAACAGCCTGTGAGGAAGGCGCTGGGGTTATGGGGACTCTGGCAGGATTATCCCTCCTTTGCTGTCAGCTCTGTGGCCGGGTCTGTCTCCTTCAGCCCCCTGACCTGCTTCCTCATCCTTCCTCCCCAAACTCCTCGGTGGGCAGCCCAGCCCCAATGTGCTCCCAGCTGTGGAGTCGGCCCAGACCTCAAGTCTGTTGTTGCCCAGATGGGCAGCAAGAGCCTGGGCTGAGAGTGCGGGGCACAGTGAGTACCCCCAGGATATTCTCCATTTTCTGACCAGGTGAGTTTCTGTCTTGGGGTTGACATGGCACCTTCACATTCCCGTGGCAGGAGAGCCTCTTGGAAAAGAGATTCAGGCTGGAGGTCTTTTGGCTTCTTAGGCTACCCCAAGAGTTGGATGTAGAGCTTATGGCAATTGGAGAGAGCCCTAGGAAGGCCTGGTTATATTTTGGAAGCCTCTTTTACATCTGTGGCTTCTGGCCTGGCCCTGCCCTCCTCAGCAGAGAGACGCCAGTGGGGACAGCCCTCGTTGCCACCTGGAAGCCCGGGGCCAAGAAGGAGTGGGGATCTCCAGTGGTCAGCCAGTGCCCCCAGCCCCTTGCCTCAGTCTCCCTCCACTGACCACCATCTGCACTGGGCCTGAAGGGGGTGTGGCCCTGGAGTGGGAGAAGGGTTGGGGGCAAAATGTTGTTCTGAGCCTTGTTGGCTGGGGGAATGGCCTTGCGTTGGGCATAGTTTCAGCTACTTCTGAATTCCACTCACTGGGCCAGGCTTGTTTGTCTGCTTCGCCATTGGACTAAGACCCCTGAGGGCAGGTGGAAGAATAGGAATAGGTGAGTGTGGCCAGAACAGAGAACGAAGGAAAGGGCAAATGTCAAGAGAGGAGGGGGGCTTTGGGGGAGGGTGTGGGGCTAGATTTCAAGGAAGGCAGCAGGGTTGAGTTGGCAGGGCTGGCAGAGGGCTCCTCTGGGAAAGGAGGGGGTTCAGGACAGCATGCGTGTGGAGAAAAAAATGTTCCAACTCCAAACTCCTGATACTAGATTATTTAAAAGAAAGTAAAAATACCAGATCTACCACCTAGAGATGACCTCTCTTTACTCATTCATGCCCATCCTTTCAGCTTTTCTCTGTGTGTAACTTTTCTTTACCTAACAAGATCTATTGAATATACTTAAAAAAAAAAAGATTTTATTTATTTATTTATTTGACAGAGACAGACAGCGAGAGAGAGGGAGCACAGGAAAGGGGAGGGGCAGAGGGATAAGCAGGCTCCCTGTGGAACCGAGCAGCTGAGCAGGGAGCTGGATTGTGGGGCTTAATCCCAGGACCCTGGGATCATGACCTAAGCCGAAGGCAGACGCTTAATGACTGATCCACCCAGGTGCCCCATTTACTTTTTTTAAGAAGATTTTATTTATTTGTGAGAGAGAGAGAGAGCACAGGCAAGGGGAGAATGGCAGAGGGAGAAGAAGGCTCCCTGCTGAGCAAGAAGCATGATGTGGGACTTAATCCCAGGACCCCAGGATCGTGATCTGAGCCAAATGCAGACACCTAACCGACTGAGACATCTAAGCATTCCAATTTTTCAAAATACTGTTTTGCATCATGCTTTTTCTCAGATCCTGATCTCAACCGTGCTTAATCTGTTTTCTTCTCCTTGAGTTCGCAGTCCATATTCAGATGCTCTACAGTCCCCAAAATGTCCTTTATAGCTGATTTGCCCAAACTAGGATCCAATCTAGATTACCCATTGGATCTAGTTACTTTGTTCCTTAAGGCTCTTTTTATTTATTTATTTTTTTAAGATTTATTTTTAAGTTATCTCTACACCCAGCATGGGGCTAGCAGAGAATATATCCAGGAGTGTGTGATCCCGAATCATGCTAGAAGGAAAGTATGATGGGTGCTAAGAGGTGTTGTGTGATTTGGCCAGTTTGGGAGAGCATGGGTGACCTTGGTGAGAACAGGGCAGGGAAGTTAGTAGGAGGGGACCAGGTGAAGAGGGCAGGTGTCAAAGATTGTCTTGGAAGGTGGCGAGAGCGTGGGATAGAGTTAGAGGAGAACACAGTGTAATGGCAGAGACTTCTTAAAAAATAATTTTATTTGAGAGACAGTGTGCATGTGGGGGGTGGAAGGGGAAGGGGCAGAGGGAGAGGAGGGCGAGTCTTAAGCAGACTCCCTGCTGAGTGCAGAGCTCTAGTTGTGAGGCTGTTTCGGGACCTTGAGATCACAACCTGAGCCAAAACCAAGAGTCGGATGCTTAACCGACTGTGCCATCTGGGTGCCCTGAGGCTTTAAAAAATTTTTTTTAAATGATATTGGTTTGTCAGGAATTGAGAGAGATAGAGGAGGAGACTGAAAATACAGGAGAGGGAGGCAAAGACCCACGGCAGGACTGCGGGTTCCAGTGTGCCCAGAGATGGAGATCTGCTTGGCTGGGGGGTGGGGGAGAAACTGGGATGTGACCTGCAGAGACTTCTAGGAGCATCTGACTGGGGAGGTGGCAGCAGAGATGTGGGCACCTGGGAAATCTCAACATGAGGCCCAGACCTGTGGGCACAGGGAAGCTGGGTACACATGTGCCCTTCCCTGGGAGTGCTGGGGCCGCAGAGGGTATGTTCCGCATGTGCCCTCATAGGTGACGCGGGGTTGGAGGGCACACACCGTGTTATATCCTCATAGATGGCGTGTTGACAGGAATTGCTGTTTATGTCTCCATGTGAATGCTCCCGGTCAAGAGTGTGTGTGTGTTTGTGTGTGTGTGTGTGTGTATTCTTGAAGAGAGTGTAGCATGTCACTGTTTACCTGCCAGTGGTATGTGTGCACATAGGTGTGTCTTGTCGGCTGTGGCTTTGTTGTGTACTTACATATGGTGTGGCGGGTGCACGAGTGAGTGGTGGGTGCCACATGCCTCTGTGTCCGTGGCATACGAAATGGGTGGGCTTTTGCTGGGTTCTTGGAGTTGCGTGTACGGCCGTGTGATGTGGGAGTGTGTTTGCATTTGTGGGAAATGCTGTGTCTTGGTTGGGGAGGGTTGGGGCGAAGATCTTTCAAGTCCCACTGGGAAGTGTGAACAGAGCATTTTATTAACTCTCCCCAGATCCTGACTGGCCAGGTGGCATCACTGGCCCCTCTGCAGAGTCTGGGGAGGGGGGCTTCGGCACGCCAGGGCCCCAGTGAGAATAGTGCCAGGAGGAGTTGGGGACAGGTGTCAGACTGGAGTCAGGGACAGGGGTGCAGTGAGGGGGCTGACGGCAGGGTTATGTTAGCTGACCATTTGGTTTCGCTCTGCGTCACTCAAGGCGGTTCTCGTTATTACTCTTGCCGCCACTGATGGCTGCTGCTGTTGGTTGACTTTGTGCAGGGTGCTGTATGGGGCACTTGAGGTGTGTGTTTTCATTTGGTCTTCACCATAGCCCACAAGGTGGACGTTATTCCAGTTTATAGTTGGAAGGTACAGGCCCAGGATGGTGACGCAATTTGCTTTTCGCCCCTACTGTTAACAGTGGTGCCAGGAATCAAAGCCAGACCTGTGTGACCCCAGAGCCCACCTAACTCAGATTCCACTGATAGAGGGCCCTCTATCTCTTGAGCAGGACAGTGAGAGGGGATTAGCATTCAGGCAATGGCATTGGCTGCCTTTTCTTTTTTTTTTTTTTTAATAAACATATAATGTATTTTTATCCCCAGGGGTACAGGTCTGTGAATCACCAGATTTACACACTTCACAGCACTCACCATAGCACATACCCTCCCCAATGTCCATAACCCCACCGCCCCCTCCCAACCCTCCTCCCCTCAGCAACCCTGTTTGTTTTGTGAGATTAAGAGTCACTTATGGTAAAAAAAAAAAAAAAATCACTTATGGTTTGTCTCCCTCCCAATCCCATCTTGTTTCATTTATTCTTCTCCTATCCCTTTAACCCCCCCATGTTGCATCTCCACTTCCTCATATCAGGGAGATCATATGATAATTGTCTTTCTCCGATTGACTTATTTTGGCTGCCTTTTCTAACTGACATAGGAGAGGATCTGTCTGGAAATTTTGAGGCATGCTTGACCCAGGCATGAAGGGGTACATGAAATTGGCTCAGATTTTAGAATTTGAGGAATAACAGTGTTTATCATATTTGGAATTTCAAGGCGAGTGGGAGGAGCGATCCCAGGCCTTAGAACCAGAGAAATTGGGGTGCCAGGCCCCTGTGCCAGAGAGCACTTGATGTGGGTCCAGCTCACGAGTGGCCTCTGGTGGTCAAGGCTGGGGCATGCAGGCTGCATCTTGTGTCGGATTTTATGGGGGCAGCTCCTTGTGCCTGGGAGGGTGGGGATGGCGCAGAGCAGAGTCACTGCAGCCAGGTATGGCCAAGCAGTAAGGCCTTAAATATGCCAGAGTTGAGCAGATGAGGTGCAAGGGGGAAGGTGGGAGAGAGACAGGGCACGGGCCAGAGATGGCTCCCGGCCTTACAGACCGTGCCAGGCTGAGTGGCTGTAGCCAGCATGAAGTGATTATTCCACAACTGGGCCTCGATTGTACCTTGCACTCTGGAAGGCCCCAGTGTCTGTGAGTGGTGAGCTGGTGCTTGGAGCACCCGTAGGCTTATGGGCCGCCGGCAGTCAGAGCTGCGGGACATCTCTGACCCTAGCTTGGACTTCCCCCTCCCCCACCCACAACCTACCCCTATCCCTGAGGACCGACCTGGCCTCTCTCCTCTCCCCAGGGCTGCATCGTGATCAGATACACAGCCCCATGGCACATGGTCTTCTTCTCCGAGTCCCTGGGCATCCCTTCACTTCGTGTTTTGGCCCAGAAGCTGCTTGAGCTCCTCTTTGATTATGAGGTGGAGAAGGAGCCCCTGCTCTTCCATGTCTTCAGCAATGCCGGCGTCATGCTCTACCGATATGTGCTGGAGCTCCTGCAGACCCATCGGCGCTTCTGCCACCTGCGTGTGGTGGGCACCATCTTTGACAGCGGCCCTGGTGACAGCAACCTGCTGGGGGCTCTTCGGGCCCTGGCGGCCGTCCTGGAGCACCGGCCTGCTGTGCTGCGCCTGCTGCTCCTGGCAGCCTTCGCCCTGGTGGCAGTCCTGTTCCACGTCCTGCTCGCCCCCCTCACAGCCCTCTTCCATACCCACTTCTATGACAGGCTACTTGATGCGGCCTCTCGCTGGCCTGAGCTCTACCTCTACTCCAGGGCCGACGAGGTGGTCCTGGCCAGGGACGTGGAACGCATGGTGGAGGCACGCCTGGCGCACCAGGTCCTCGTGCGCTCCGTGGACTTTGTGTCATCTGCGCATGTCAGCCACCTCCGTGATTACCCTACTTACTACACCAGCCTCTGCGTAGACTTCATGCGCAGCTGTGTCCACTGCTGAGCTCCTTGCTCCACTCACCCAACTCCTCTCTGCTCCAGAAATAAACGCCCCACACCTCCCCACAACCTCTGTCCGTGGGTGGCGGGGTCCTCTCCTGCTTCAGCTTCATGACAGCCCTCTGGGACTCTGTGGTCCCACGAGGAGAGAACTCCCACTGAATCCCAGCAGCCTCTGCCCCAGGAATGGTTTCTTCCAGGATCCTAGGGGTGGGAGTGCCTGGACAGGTTTCCGTGGGAATCTTGCCCTGGCTATGTTTGGACAGGCATGGGTCAGGCTGTGGATGCCTGGAGCTCTTAGGCCAGGTAGGGCCCACAGAGTGGGGAAGGTGGGGCTGTTGAGGAGTCCCAGCTTTGATCCTTAACTTCTTGAAAGGCAGGTGAGCTTTGAGTAGTGGTGCCAGAGGACAGGGTCAGGCTGGTGCAGGGGACTAGGATTTCTGCTCCCAAGCCCCACAGCATGACGCGACATCCGCATAGACCCCACTTGGTAGTTGATGTAGAGAGACTTCTCTCACCTCACCGCTGGAGAGAGGGGAGCTGATGACGTGCAGGTGGTAGGCCTGCTGGGATCCACAACGCTTTGCTGGGAAGATATTGGTCCAGGAAGGCTGCAGGGTGTCTGACAGGCAGCTGGAGTGAGGAGTAGGAAGACAGTGGTGCCATATAGGACCTGGGACAAGCTAAGTTGGTAGCCCTGGAGACCAGGGCCGGGGCGAGGACTCCTTCATCTCCTTAAGAGACTCACTTGGATCATCTCCAGGCTGGAGAGGTGGCTTCAGCCCGAGTTCTCTACCTTCTCCTGTTCTTTAAGTCCCTGTTGCACAATGCTGGCACATAGTAGGTATTCAATAAACATGCTGACTGAATGAGCTCACTGTGACATTCAAGGGACTTGGGTGGGGGACAGGGATGGGCTTTGTAAGTTTGACAGGCAGTGAAGGAGATGGCTGGCCAGGCTCAGGGTGGGAGCTGACGCTTGATATTCTCAGGACTGACAGCCCCTCTGGCTCCAGAGCCGAGCTCAGTCTGCATCTTGCCCGCCCTCTGTAATCTCTTGGGACCATGGCCACTGATCCTCTATGCTGTGTGGTTGCATTCCTAGCCACGGCCAACAGGTGGCAGTGCTGCCTGGGCCATAAGACCAAGCTTAAGGATACCACAGCTGAGTAGGCTTCAGGCTCTCACTCAGGGTTAATGTGGCCTATTAGAGAGCATATGCACCCTCCCCGCCGACCTGGGTTGAGAGTAACCAGCGATCAGGGACCTATGGAGTCCAAGGCAAAGAGAGGGGAGAGTTGAGACCTGAAAGGAGCCAGCCTGATGGGACTGGGCATTACCCATTTTTCTGAAACCTTAGCCATTGCTGGGGCTGCTCTGTTCTGGCAGGCTGCATACATTCCCTAGAACCTTGGGCCCTAAGATTCTTGGACTCAGGATATTCGGTGCCATCAAGCTGGGCCTGGGGCTCGGTAGGGCCTTCCCTGAGCTCCAAACAGGTTGTGTCACCAGAGTGCAGAAGGCAGGAGCGGCAGGCTGGACCCTATTCTGTAGTACACACCAAATCCCCCCACCTTAGACGTTGGTGTGTCTAAGGTGGGGGGATTTGGGAAGATGGACGATGGGCCTGGTGCATGACTCTGTGTAAAGGCCTGGACTCACCTGCAGCTTTAAGCACCTGCCTGAGCACCCAGGATGCAGATTACTACCTGGCAGCAGGCAGCTCTGGGGATGACAATTTGATAAAATGCCATCTTCAGTGCTGGCTGCCCAGCTTCCCCGATGCAAGAGTCCACCTTGGACAACTGGGGCTTTCTCCTGAGGCCACCCGAGGATCTAGGCAGTAGCTACACTGGGGTGTTGGTCACTCACTATAAAAAAAGCCGCAGTGGCTGAGATGGTAACTTTGGGCCCTGGCTCAGTTTGGGGGACTAGAAAGGGATAGAGGCTTGGGGTCTGTCTCTTTACCTAAGCTTATGGCTGCTCTTGCTCTAGATTGGGGGATAGAGCTGTGTACCCCCAAGCTCTGACCTCTTCTGTGATTAATGAGCTGACGATTCTGCATCGATAAGGAATTAACCTGGAGCCCCTACCCATCAATAGTCAGGAGTCCGGGTCCCCAGCCCCACCCCCACTCCTGATGGAGTGCTCCAGGGGCCCCCTGAACAGACCAAACCTGCACTGCTTTGCACACCGACATCCAATCCTCTGCCCCACACTGCTGCCAGGAATTAACCCCTTAACTGCTTCTGTCCACATTGCCCCATCACCTAGCCCTTCATACACACAGGCAGCAGCTGTTTATATTGGTTTAATCCATGTCAAATGTAGTTTACAAAGGGAAAGGACAAGTACCTTTGTATAGAATATACAGACACAGCATCACACCATGGGGCCCACGGGAGGGGCAGGGGAGACCACTTTCCCTGGGAACAGTTCTAATCCCAGGAATGGTTCTTGGCAGAAGGCTGGGCAGCCAGAAGCACACTCATCCAGCCCCCATCTCAGCCCCTGCTTCAGCTCGGTTCCCATTTCCTGTGTCTCCCCCCTCTCCCAACTCCTTATAAAGAGCTCCAGGAGCTAAGACTAAGAAGAGGATCGTGTCCGTTGGGGCATGTGCCCCATGTCTGGGGGAAGAAATATACACCACTGAACACCGAGCACATAGGAGAGGGAAAGGGATGCCATGGGGAGAGAGGCAGGCGCCCTGAGAGGTGGATGGGCCGAGCCCCCAGCCAGCCCTGAAGGGGGCACTGCTCCCAGGTGTTCTTAAAAAAAGAAGAAAATCATACAACCAAAGGGGAGGGAACGGAGTGGAGGGCGAGGAGTTGTCCCATTTATACACAACATTGTAAACATACACAGTCTATATTACATGTGCTTCAGTCTGGCGTTTGCATGTCTGTCTGTCCGTCTGTCCGTCTGGGGGCTGGATCTCAGGAGCCTTGCCCCGCTACTCCCCCTTACCTCCACCTCCTTGCCCCACCCTGGGAACAGAACCTGGAATAGGTATGGTCCCAGGCTTGGTAGCAGCCAGCAGGCAGGGCCTGGGCCTCAGCCTCCACTCTGGCTCCAAAGTCCTGTGTGTGTGTGTGTGTGTGTGTGTGTGTGTGTGTGCGCGCACATGTGTGCACACACGAATATGTGTGCGCGCGCATGTATGTACATGGGGAACCTGTGTGCAAGTATGTACAAGGGGGAGGGTCACATCACAGAGGCGGGCAGGTGGGGCTGCTCGCAGCAAGGGCCGCCAAGGGCGGCTAGCTCACAAGTAGATTCTCCGCAGGTCTCCGGGCGCTGTGATGGTGTTGCACTGAGGGCAGAGCTTCTTGGCACCCTGCAGGGAGAACAGGGAAGGCTCTGGTCACACACTACGCAGCTTGTTTGCTGGTGAGAGCACCCGGGCCTGCAGCCATGTCTCCCTGCGCCCATGTATGCTGGCACCTTGGTCCTGCCAGCCCGGGCTGGGGATGCACAGGCGGCCTCTGCAAGCAGGCAGGCGCACTCCTGTGCTGGGGGGACGCCAGGATCAAACCGCCTGGCCAGCCCCGCAGCGGGAGCCCCGGTAATGAGAACAAGGCTGGGTCCAGCTGTGGCTGCGGCGGCCCTAACGAGATTACATGCGGCCTTTGATCAGGACACAGAGCCCACGTCCGGGCCTTTTATTGCTGTCTCCGGGCGACATTTTAATGGCTGCTCCAGAGCGAAGAACAGGGGCAGGAGCAGAAGGAGCCTAGTAATGGCAGGGGGAGGGGCTGAGGCCCTGGTCCTGCTTACCCACAACCAGCCTCCTCCTGACCCGGGATCTCACCAGTGTATGTGACAGAGGGAGCCTTGGGGGTGGGCAGGGGGAGGGGAGCAGGCAGCAAACCCATGGAGGGAGGGAATTTTTTTTTTTGAGGGAGAGAATAAACCTGGTGGGGGAGGAGAGAATGTGGGGGGGGGGAGTCTGGGAGGGTGAATATCCTGGCTTCCTGCTGCTGTGTTCGATGCTCATGCTCTCCCCTGCCCCTCGCACCACCCTCCCCTCAAGCAGGCTCAAGAATAAGCATGGACGTGTGGGCAGCACCAGAGACTGCCCTCCACTCCCCAAACCGCATGCCACCTCACCAGGGTCCGTAGCCAGCACTCCTCGCAGTGCACATGCCAACACTGGATGGATGTTAGGGGCATCGAGTAGGAGTCCTAGGGAAGAGTGGGGCAGAGAAGGGGTCACTCTGAGGCTGGCCCACCCTCTAAAGAGCTCAAATCACAGTGCAAAGGCCCCTTCCAACCCCCAGAGGGCACTGAAGCCTGACCAGAGGCATCCCAGGTTCCCTTTCTCTCACCATACAGATGAGGCATTTGTAACGGTCCCCACGGGATAGCTGCCGTTCAAGTTCCCTGACCCGAGCCTTCAGGGCCTCAAACGTGGTTACAGCTGAATCTTCGGTGATTCTGTAAAGAGGATGGCTTGGTTGGGCAGGCAGCAGGCTGGCATCTTTAACCTGAACCTCCAGCCCACACCTCCCTTGAATTCTAGAAGCAATATATAAATGTCCCCCACATGTCCCTGCTCCCCACCTGCCGAAATCCTCTATCTGAAAACTCCTCTTTCTTGAATTGAACTCTCCACGCTCCTGTTCCTCCACCTCCATCTTGGTGAATTTCCAAACCAGATACCTCGGAACCATTCTCAAACCATTCCTTCCCAGTCACCCTCGACACCTACAATCTGTCATCTAGTTTCTAGTATCTTGGTAGTCTCCACTACTACCTCTGGTCCAGGCCCTCATGGTTTCTCTTACAATTCCTCTCCTGACCTGAATGGCCCCTTCATTCCATTCTCTCAGCACCTAGAATTTTGCAGATTTGACCATTTCTACTTTAACATTTCAATGTTTCCCTCAGAATACAGCTCTATCAAACTTCTTGGAAGCTGAACAGGGACTCCTTGGCCTAGCCCTGGCCCATATCCCTTAGTACCCCGCCGCACGTGATGCTCCATCCAAACCAAACTGAAGCTTCCCACACCCAGCACCATTTTCCACGCCCCTGGCCTCTGGCAATACTTCCTGCTTCCTCTGGCCCACCCCACCTCCTGCCAGCCCCACCGTGGGTGGCTGGTTTCCTGTGCTCTCTGGCACCCTGCAGCGGACCGCACCACAGCAGTGCAACTGCAAACATCCCTGTCTCCCAGGCAAGATGCAGTCTCCCAACCACAGGCTGCTCACGCCACCAGTACTGACCACGGACATTAGCCCACAGCGGGCACGGGAGTGTGAGTAAATGTCTGTTGACCCAAAAGCCAGTCTCACCCCCAGAGTATGAGGTGTGGAGACTGCACAAGTCCCACAGAATCCAAGTCCTGGGCCACAGGACCGCCCTACCTCAAGGGCTCCTTGTTGTTCCTTCCGGGGCACATGAGATGCCCTGAGGGCCCTCACCTGCTGTTCAAGCTCTGCCCATGAAAGTCCCTGTAACTTCTGGAAGGCTCTTTGGGTTGCGGTCCTGAACAGTGAAGAGCTAGGACTAGCTGAAGGAGTGGGGTGATCCCTCCTACCCCTTCTGAAACAACTGAACAGAACCTAGAGGAACTCAGAGAAGAAGAATGCTGCCTGGAGGAGCAGAAAAGATGCTGCTAGAGATGGGCCTTAGGGAATAATAATGATGATAACACAAATAAAAGAGCCAAAATTTATTAAGCGCTTACTAAATGCCAGCGATTGTACTGAGGGATTGAAAATTATTATTTTATTTACACCTCACAAAAACCCCATGAGGAGATTGTAATATTCCCATTTTATATATGAAGAAACTAAAGCAGCAGAGGAACATGAAGCAGCTTGCCTATGGTTCACACAGAGTGGGGGAGCTGGGATTCAAACCCGAGACTGCTGTTGTGATCCATCGATCACTCTGTGACTAACATTACAACACTGACAATATCCAGGAGGAGCAGGGTCTCTAGGCCCAGGGAACGGGACCGGGACTGGGAGAACAAAGGCCAAGAGATCCATGTGGCCGTAAGGCTCACCCATGGGTAAGTGTTAACGTGGGGAAAGTGGGGGAAGACTTTGGAGTCCACAATCTGAAAGTGAAGCTGATCTCACAGGCAACGGAAAGCTGCTGGGCCCACCGGAGGAGGGTGGTAAGAGGGACCAGTCTGAGGGGAATCGTAAGTGTGGCGCTGTGGGGGCAGAGACGTTCTCCAAGGATGGCCTGTTCGGCCGGCTTGGAACAGAAAACTGCCGCAGAAAGCCCAAAAGCTTACAGGTGGTATTGGCGTTAAGTGATATGAGGGGGCATGGGGAGGATGGTGGGTAACATTCCATGGGCAGCAACAGACTTTGATCTCTAACCTTTCTCTCTTAGGGCACCAGCAGCAACAAAGAAGAGGAAGTCTTGGTGTTGTGTCCTTGTGTCAGGGATGCCCTCAATCTATTACTCCATGGGTCCACAACTCCCTCTACCCTGCCTCTATCCATGGAAGCTGCGAAGGGAAGGACTCCGGCTCCTCTGACACTGGCTGATGCTGCAAGTGTCCACTCAACTTTCCAGATCTGGAAAGCCCCTTCATCAGCCCCCTGACCCGGACAGTGCCACTAGGTGCCAGCACAGCTCTTCCCCTGGCGCTCTGCCCAATGCCACATGTGCCATTCTCATCTGGACTATTGGTGAATTTCTGCCAAGGAGACAAGGTAGCTGTGCTCCCTTTCTCTCTAAGGACCAGGCTAGGCATCTGCCTGGTCCTATGTAGTTATTTCAAAAATTGGGACCCTGAGGCCTGGACGGGGGACAAAGGCCCAGAGCAGAGCACTCTCAAACTCTGTATCAGAGGAATTAGAGCTAGAAAGGCAAAAAGGATGGGGCCAGGAGAGGATGAAGCTATCTCCCCCA
Organism: Mustela putorius furo; assembly: GCF_011764305.1. Classification (NCBI taxonomy): domain Eukaryota; kingdom Metazoa; phylum Chordata; class Mammalia; order Carnivora; family Mustelidae; genus Mustela; species Mustela putorius. The sequence goes on along the minus strand of NW_025422005.1, from coordinate 34,571,233 downwards.
TCATCTCCAAAAGCTCTATAGGCCACATCCGACTGCAGAGCCCACCTTACTGTGGACTTGCTCGGTAAACACCTGGTTGGTATCTCTGCTTTGGTACAATACCTGGTTCTCCAGTCCCTGACCCAGGCTACTTGTGAGTTATTCCTGACACCCTCTGGGGCATGGGGTAGAGAATTTCCTGGAAGCAGCCATGGCGTCCTGCTTCGCCTGGGTTGTGAAAAAGATCTAGGGCGGGAACCCACGTTGTGTGTACCAGGAAGTCATGGGGACTGACAGGTCTCAATCTTGGTGGGGCCAGACCCGGTGGAGATCTCCACATATGACTCATCCCAGAGAACCTCGCCTACTGGTGCCTGTGCTCATACAGGTGGGACAGAAGTCCCAACTTACCCAGCTTTGGGTGGGTAGTACCTTCATGGATGGCCACTGGCTCTGGCCCCCACCTCCCCCTCGGGCGCCATCCCTGATTAATGATCTTGTCTTTCTGATTTATGAGCAGCCCCTCCAGACAAGGGTGGGCGCCCCTTACGGCCCCGCCCGCCCCGCTCAGCTAGAGTAGGAGAGAATTATTAAATAAACATCCATACGTCATCCCCCCCCACACACAAGCTGGTTGCGCCGAACCCGTGCGGCCCGCTCCAGCACTGACACGGAGCAGCTGCGGTGATTCATGGGCAGCCGGGCCCCGAGCCGCGGCCCATACATCATGCCAGCAGCACTCGCGGCCCCGGCCGAGATAAACTGATCAACCACAACGGGCTGGAATGAATTTATGACAACACAAAATGGAGGGAAACAAATGGGAGGTGACCCTGGGCCACCGACCCAGCCCTGCACTGGCCTGCAATCCACTCTCCTGGCAGGAGGCAAGATGGAACACTGGCCCTGGAATGAAGAGGCTGCCTTTTAACCCCAGGCAACCTATCCTCCAGCAGAGAGAGGGGTGGGGTGTGGAGAAGTAAGCAGTGGCCAAGAGCAGCAACTCCAGGCAGCTACAGCCGGACAGTGCCACTTCTAGGTGCCAGAACTGGCCTTGCTTGGGCTTCTGGAAAGGCGGTAAGATGCCCAGCTGATTTCAAGTCCTTGTGGCTCCTGGGGATCCAGGCTGGGGCTGGCCAGTCTCATGTGAATTGCTAACGGATCTCCTTTCCCTCTGCCAGAGAACCCAGGCCAAAAATTCCTTACCAGAAGTGATGAGACCCAATGCTCCTGCCTAAAATCCACTGCGAGCGCCACCCGGGACAAGAAAAATGAAACCAATTTAGCTCCCGATTAAGAAACAGAAACTGGAGATGAATCAAGTGCGCTGGCTGGGCTGGGCGGCCATACATCACATTCCCGGGTGGAGGCCGCCGCAGCGGGCAGGCAGGCGGGCGGACTGCTCCTCCCTCCGCCAGGACTCCCAGGGCAGTGGCCCAGCGATCAATTCACAAAGTCACGCTTAGCACCAGCTGGGCCCCACTGCTGTCGTGTGCCCAGGACCGCAGGACTAAGCCATGCTCTGGAGGGCCAAGAGTCCTGGCAGAAGGCCTTCCTGCTAACAGAGAGCCCCCCTCTCTCCCCTCCCTGAACTGCCATCCCAGGGGCCCCTCTCCTGGTCGGACACTCACTTCTCGATGTCACTATTCTTGCAGGTCTTCTGCATGGCCTCCTGCTTGCTGCTCTCACCGTTGCTGGTAGATGGCATCTCTGCTGGGATAGAGGGGCAACTCATATTCTGGCCAGACTGGGCAGCACAGGTGAGGGACTGGGCTTGAGTCAGTCACCACTACCCAAAGGATGTCCCCTTTTCCCCACTACTCTCAAGGTGGGTCAGGACTTACCATCACTGGCCCATTTAGAGAACTCAGGTGTGATGCGTGTGCTAGGAGGGCCGCCACTAGGGAAAGGAGGGGAAAAGAACAAAGTGAGCCCTAAAGGCAGGCAGAGGAGCCCTGAGGGTGGGTATTGGGTTGACTCCCCCACCTTAGGACTTTCCATCCCTCTACCCCACCCACCCAAGCCTGTGCCCACACTTGCTTTAGAACTGCGCCCCGGAGTGCCTCTCTCTCCTTGGCTTCACCAGGCTCCTCGCCTGTGCAGGGAATGACGTCAGCCTCTGTGTATCTGGCATAGTGGTCAAGGACAACAGATCCTAGATTGCAGTAGGCCGTGAAGGTTGAATCCTGGTTAAAGCTTTGACACTGACCCCAAAGTTTGCGGGGGGGTGGGGGGGGGTGGGAGGAGGGTATAGGCAAGTACCAGAGCCGCTGGCTACTTTTTCAATTCCCTTTGGCCTGTCCCACCAGCCCCATCTTGTCCCACAGTGCCCCAAGGATACTGCGGCTTCCCATATTCCAGAGTGTCATCCCCATCCACATCCAGGTCAGCGTCGCTGTCCGGATTCTCTTTGCCGCTGCACATGACGAAGCCAGAGCCTGTGGGAAGCAAGACATGAGTAGGACCGGGGCGAACGAGACTACACCAAGCGTGCCCCTTCTGATGCCTCTAGGTGAGGCTTAAGTTTGGAGCCAGGTAAGGCCCAGACAGAAATTTGGGCCTGAAACACAGAGCCAAATACTTAGGTACTCTTGGCTCTGACATTTCATTTCCTTTCACTCTTCCTTTTCCTCTGCCACTTCTTACTGCTCCTGGTGGTCTCTGCTCATGAACTAGCCCATTCATATACTATGTCAGGTCCTCAGGAGACACTCAAGCTAGCCTGCTGTCCACCTGTCTTCCAGATCTAGTTAGAGCAGTAAGAGGATACAGAAATTCATGTCTGTAGAGCCACCCCCACGCAAGACCTGGCCATCCCCTGTGTCCCATGGTCCACTGTGACAGTCCATCAAAAGGAAGAGCAAACTGGCTAGGGCTAGTCAGAGCCACACAGTGAGACCCCCAGCCAACGTCCTGATTTTGGCCGCCAGGTCCTTGCCAGCAAAAACACCAGGCAGCTGTTCAAATATTTGGTGTCTGAAGCGCCTGACATTAATTATTCATCTCCACCTCACTCAGCCCAGATTCCTGGACAAGTGCAGTTAGAAAGGGATTAGGAAGGGACAGACAAGGGAGGATAGGCACGCACACCTGCTTCTCAAAGCAATCCACAAAGGCAACCAGGCTGGGTGGAGGCAGGGCCATAGGCCAGGCAGGTGGGTGACCCTACCAAGGTGTACTTGGCCCAAGCACAGGCAGACCCTTGGCCAGTGGGGACGGGTGAGCTGCTCAAGCCACATCAGGGCCCCTTACCTGATCCTGTGCTCTGACACCCAGGATCACCCTTCCTGATGAGCATGGTTAGGGGCCACAGAGCCTTTTCTCCCTCCCTGCCCCTGTCTCCGCCCAGTGGTCTCAGACCACATCCCACTGGCAAGCACAGCAGTCCTGCCAGGATGGAGAGAGATGAAAACAGTGGGATCTATGGCAAGCAGAATTGGCAAGGAATCCTCAAAGAGGCGAGGAAGCAGTTTGGGGTTCTGATGATCTCAGAAAGGTCTTCTTGTCCGTTCTTTCCACTTTCATCAAGACAACAGTCTTATGATGGGTCCTCAAGCCTTTTGTCTGTTCCTTCATCCTGCTTCCCAGATGGTTCTGACCCTTCCTTTCCTGGCTCCAAAACCAGCTATGGTCTCCCACCGCATGTGTATCTTCTCAGCCAGGCCCAGCAAGCTGTGGATGTTCCTACTTGTCCACCTTTGCTCTTTCTTCATTGTCGCCCCAAGCACCCCATGCCTACACACACACTCTTTACTGAGCCTCACACGGCCCTGTTATGTCCTGCTCTGCAGACTTTTGCTCATGCTTTTCGCTCCATGTGGAATGTTCTCCATCTTTTAAGCCTGTTTCAAGACCATTTTTCTTCCTGATCTTCTTTCCCCCACCTACGCCTCCCGTCTCTGGTCTCTCAAAGATTTCATCCATACCGAAGTCAAGTAGCACGAGGGAAAGCGAGATGCTAGGCACTGGCTAAGCTCCCCTCTGCACCCCCCCACCCCCGCCAGCCCTCATCTCCCCTCCACACTGAGGCACCAACAAACTCAAGGCAGCAGGCAGGTCATCAGCGGGGCCATTAAGCTGAGAAAACACCAAGTTACAGCTCTGTCTCCTATTCACGGCCAGGTGTCCTGACAAGCAATTCCCTCCCTGTGGCTGAGTGGCACCTCTATAAACCCTCTGACAGTTTAGGAGACAAACTCTGCCATCAATCAGAATGGAGCTATCAGGTTCACTTACAGCCTGTGCCCCCGAACCCTGCCAAGGCTCCCTCCCCCAAGTACACACAGTTCAGCAGCCAGCCTCACAGCCTTTGCCTTGGCCAGGCCCTGCCCAGCCCTGCCTGGTGAGTGTATGAGAAGGAAAGCAAAGGACCCATGGCAAAGCTGAGAAAACGGTACCAGAGAGCTGCCAGGAAAAGTCCTGGTTTCTCAACACAGAAAGCAACCCTGTGGCGTGAAGTCCTCTCCTCGGCCAGGCCTAGACCAGGACTCCCACCCCAGCAGAGCACAGCCACTGTGCTTTCCCTGACCCTCCATGTCTGTCTGTGCGCCACCGCCTTCGTACATCTTGTTATCTCTTCTCCTTCCTGGTTTACAGAACAAACGCCTGCTTATTCTGCAAGTCTGACCTAGCTCAGCCATACCTCCTGCTAAGAACTCACAGTGCCTATGCACACAGCTGCTCCAGAAATACTCCAACATTCTTTCAACCTTTACTGAGTTCATCCACAGTCTGGCCTGGCACTGGAGACACAAGAGTTTCAAGATCTGATCTCCACCCGTGAGGTGCCGAGTGTGAAGACTTCCCCAGGTATTTCTATGTAGGTGTCCCTTCCTTGGTGTCCACCCAGACTTCCGTGCAAATCCAAAGTCATATTTAACTACATGTACTGTCATGGTCCCTCATCAAACTGCAAGCCCAGGTCGGACTCACTGCTGTGGTCTCAGCAGCATGCAGCAGAGCTGGCCAGTGATGGCTAAAATGCTGACGGCGCTGTCCTGTCAGGTCCTGAGAGCCCTATGTCCGAAAGGAGGCAGAGGCCTCTCAGGATATAACCTTCCCTGTCAGACCTCAACCCCAGCTGGGCAGTGACGACCTGCCAGGCAGGACAGAGAGCATGGCACATCTTATCCACCAAGGAAAAGGCCTGTCTCTGATTTGTGACCCTGACCCCATCCCCCTGTGGAGACAGATGTTGGGAACCTCTCCCTACCCCACAGGTGTTCAGAACAGGCTGCTACTGCCAATTTCCCTCTTATGCTGCCCCAGCCTCCTCCAACCTCCTTCCCAGCACATTAAACTTTATTTTCTTAATGAAATGTCACTTGCGGACTTCTGGCAGAATCATAATAAAAAGAAACTGCCATAAAGCCATTTTATGCCGACAGCGTCCCCCCACCCCCCACTTGGCACCCTCCCCCCACCCCCAGCTTCGAGAGGAAGGCTCCATAGCCGTTTTATGTTCTCAGCTACTGGAACATCCCAAGCCAGTACTCAGAGGCAAGATGGCACACACAGCTCCTTTCCAAGCCTCTGGCTCCTGTTCCATGTAGCTTCGGGGATAACAAGCAAGCTGCCGCTCCTGCTGCTGCTATCCAGGGAAGGGACTCAGCTCCCAGGACCTCCAAGATGACCTGGAGGACCCTTTAGTCACCAGGGGAGGCCCCTTGCTATGACTCAACCCCAGCTAGAGTGGCGCAGTGTGCTGAGCTGCTGTCTCTAGGCAAACAAGGCTGCTGGTCAGCGATGCTCAGCAGAGTGGGTTCTGGGAGGGGAGGCAGTGTGAAAAATCCCTTCCCTCCAAACAAATACTTAGCAACAGAGAGGATTAAGTGCAAAAATGATAAGCAAGTCTAAATTTTATAAAAATGACCTCTCCCATAAACTCATTTCTTCCTGGGTCATCAAGGAGAAGAAAAAAAAAATCAGTGTTAATTTAATCAATTGATTAGGCGATCGATTGAGAAACTGGAGATGCCCGTTTACTGGGGGCACTAACGTCCTGGAACCCGAAACCACAAAAAAGGAGCCATCAATTTCCTCACCTGCTGCTTCTAACAAAACCTGAGCCCAGGGAGAAAGGAAAGTCTTGGGGCCCTTCAGAGGCCATGCTCTTGGGGAGGGGCGGGGGGGAGAGACAGGGGCAGCAGTTTCCGGAGAGTTTTACACTGGAATTAGTTACAGATGCAGTTACGGTGTCTTGTGTAAACGCCATCGATTGGGGAGCTGACAGTCTGGGGAGCTGCGATGCGGGACAATCAATCGGCCTGCAGTGTCACCTGCCACCTCGCTGAACAGTTGACAATGCAATTATCCAGTGTGGAGGCAGGGAGTTGGCGTGTGTCAAACGCACTTAGCCACTTTCCGGGCCTCCTCAATAACGCGTTTCACTGCCTCACGTCAGGAGAGACGCAGAGAGACAGACGCCGTTTAAAACCATTGATACTTGCTCCTTCTGCCTGCACTCCCTCTATCCCAGCTTAACAATTGTGTTCCAAAAGGCGATTAAATCCCCGTCAGTTGCCACAGGGGACAGAAGGTGCCCTGCTCCCTGCCACCTCTCCTCGCCCCTCCCACCAAGCAACAGTTAGAACTAAAGGTGGTAGGAGCTAGAAAACAGAAGCCCCAGCCCTCCCTGTCCCAAGACTGCCTCCAGCAGCTGGCTGCTCCAACATCTGTCACTGACCGGACCACGCAGCACGGTTACACTGTGGATGCTTTTAGTTACAGGGGTCCTTTCTTTTGGGAACTAACATGCTAGAGGGGGCAGCAGCTAGGGGAAGGCCTAGTTCTGTGCCCTGGGACTCACGGTACCTCTCAGCTCCTGACCCAGGATCTGGTGATGTTTTAGCAGGCCACAGCTCATTAAAAAATCGGTGCCAGAGCTGTCCTCTCTGTGAGATCTCATCCCAGGCTACTGGGAACCAGCCTAAATCCAAGAGAGGAACTTGAGAAAGATGGAGTCACCAGGCCAGGATCTGGGGAGGGCAGAGACCTGCACAGCTGGGCCTCTAAGTACTGTCATTCTCCCTCCCCTCCACCTGTTTGATTCAAAGGGGCTCACTGCTGGATTCTAGCGAAGCATTTCCTGTCAGGGCTCAGACACAGCCACAGCACCCTCTAGTTCCTGTGCAGTCTCCTGGGAGATGTTTCCATCTTCCACACTCTTGTGACTGCCCCCATCACTGTTACCTTATCTGAAACCAACCATTCCCATGTCTTCTCTCTAGCCTGTCCATTCCAGACATGATGGGCTCCAGGCTCCCCAAATCCAGCTGAGTGAACTTTCAACAGCAACCAATACAGGGGAAGGATCAGAGCTCACCATAAGTCTCTTTTTGAGGACCCAGGAGCTGGAGACAGGAAATGTGGAGAGGTGTGGCTCACTCATCACATACCTCTCTTGGCTATAGAAAGGAGCAGGTTTTTGTCCCAAGGGGCTGTATCATTAGGTTCTCACTGAGGCCTGCTGCTTTAGCCCAGAAGCCCTTTGCTCTGCCCAGGGCTGGCATGGTGCCCCAGAAGAGGATCTTTTTCTAACTGCTAAGCTCTCTCAGGGGAATGTTGGGGAAGCTCTAGGCTCCATGCTACCCTTTATGCAATTCTAATGCTGGGTGGGGGAAAGAGCAGTAGCAGACTAGCAACCCTAAGGTTCTGAGAGGACATCAACAGCTCAGGCACACAGCCCAGGATTTCTCTGAGAACTGGGAAGGCCGCGGTACTTCCTAGATACTGAAAGTTTTAGGTCTTCCGACCTGTCTTAAAATCTTTATTTCCTTTAGCCTCTTAAAGAACTGTTTTTAGCTGGACCTACCTTGGTGCTTGCTGCCTGCTTACCTGTTCTGTCTTGTCTTTCATTTTGTTCTAGAGTCCCAATTCCAAGCACTCCTGGGTCCGAGCTACCTAGGCTTTGCCCTTGATAGCCACAGATCCGTCTTCAAGGCCTGTTCCCCTCAGCCAAGTGTCTCCACCAAAACTCTTGCTTGTTCCCTAGCTCCACAGCAGATTACACTCAAGGTAACAGATCTGCTCCATCAGACCAGTTCCCAGTAGGCCTGGTGGGAAGCTTGCTGAGGATGACGAAGGGGCCCCGGTCTGGGAGGAGGGATAGGGGATGATCGGATACAGGAACTTATCTGCAATTCTTCAATTCTTTCATATCTAACAAGGACAGCAATCTCTGTTCTGTCAGCACGCACAGCGCAGCTTAAATGGGCCTCAGCACTCGCCCGCTCATCCTGCCTCTGCTCCCTCTCTCTGAAGTCGGCTGGGCAGCTTCTTCAGCCGGCGTTATCACTCCCTCTAACCGGTCTTGGCAGGCAATCTAATTCCTCCTGAAAAGGTCACCGCCATTTTAACTGCCTTTCAATCACATTAAGCACGCGCTGCCCGGCTTGCGGCCCGGCCCGCCCGGCGGGCGATCAATGCGCCGCACTGACACCAGCCCGCCTGGCGGGGCCACACCCAACCCCCCCAAGAGTTGGGGCCTACCGGTCCTGGCCAGGGAGGGTAGACTGACAGATGGCCAGCTTCTGCAGCCGGGGTTTCAGGGGCAGAGGCAGTCAGGATCAACCAGGGCCTCCTTTGATGCCCCCCTCCCCCCCACCGAGGAGCCTCAGCCTCCTCTGCTCCACTGCGCCCCGCTCTCTGCCTCGTGGCCCCCGCTGATCTTGCTGTAACACAGCCTTTCAAGTCTGCCTGTCTTTTGACTGCACTAAGCTGTTTAAGAGGCGGCAGCAGCTTCTATCAGGCAAGCTGGAGCCATTCTCTGCAGATAAAGGCACCTCCGGCCCTGCTCCCTCTTCAAGCCTCACTCTCATTCTCGCTCTCCAAACCGCTCAAAGAAAAGCCCCCTTTGAACTCCCCTCAGGAATTCTTGAAAGGAACAACCTCACAGTGTAAACACTCAGGGAAAACTGACACCCGCCCAGGGCCTAAGAGCACCGCACACTGGCTCTGCAAGTGTGTCCCAGCGCAGGGGAAGGACCGTCAAATCAGCAGGCCCCGTCTGCAGCTGTAGCCCCTGAAAGCCTGGTCTGGTGCCCAGAAGGCCAGGTCCAGTTCGGTGCCAAGAAACCTAAGAAGTTGCCACAGTGATGGAAGATATATCTGTAGCTGCCAACAGAGTGAACCCAGAGCTGCGTCCTGCAGCTGACCCTGATGGGCCACCGCCAGACACCTGTGTGTCCCATTCCCAGGATCCTGGGGTTTTTGCTGCTCATCCTTCCAGGGCCTCAGACACTCTAGAGCTCCAGGACAGGACCAGAGTGACATGGCAAATGAACTTTCTCCAGCTCAGGGTGGGGCAACGGTTTAGGCTGATTTACCATCCTGCCTGATACCTTCACTATCCTGACTGACCCCAAAGGCTTGGGGAATGAGAGAAACCCAGAGGCATAATGCCCGACCTGAACTTGGAGGCCTTTCATGTGTCCAGTCTGCACTGCACGGCGCTATGGAGACCACTCCTTGGGACCGGCCCATGCAGCATGGCCCTGACAAGACAGAGACCCTCTTCCTGGCTACTGTGAAGTTCCCCAGGGACCCACCAGTACTCCCACGGGTGTTGCCTGGAGAACTGGAGGCAGACAGGAAGCAGACTGGTTCACTCAATGATCGTGAGTCCCAGGGCCGGCTGTGCTTGTACAGAAAGCGGAGAGCTGGAGGCCAGGAGGCAGACTCTTTCCCTCTTCCCCTGACCAGAGCAGGGGAGTCTGACAGGAGGACATGACCCTAGGCAACTGGCCAGTCTACTGTATGACCTAGTTGGGGGGGGGGGGGAGACTTCCACTTCCACTGGGCGAAGCCACATCCCTCCAAGGAGCTAGGAGGGCAATGGAGCTGTGCAGTGCCCTGAGGACCCCTGTGTAGTAACAGGGGCGAGCCCAAGGGGAGCAGGGAGCAGCTGGGCCCAGGCCCCTCTTGCTTCAGGGCAGAGGGCACCCGGGGAGAAGGGATGGGATCAGAGCTAAAATTAGATTCCCCAATGAAGCTCATGGGAGGTCAAATTTTGCCATAACTCACTCTCTCCTCTGTAACTGATTTCCCTGACGTGGGGCTGAGGAGGAGGAGGAAAATCCAATGTGTTTGCCTGGAAGCCCTCAGGGCCCCCAGTGCTGGAGGTGTACAGCAGGTTGCTGGATTCTCATTTATCAGCCTTAAGAGGGATGGAGTGATAAATGCATAACCGTCCCTTTAATATTTTATGCAGGTGCTAACGCGGCTTGGCTGTCACCTTCAATGCATCACCCGAGGCTGAGAGCCCCCCTCGTCACTCCTAGCTTGCAGCCTCGATTCCATTTCCCCACCCAAATACATCCATTTTAATATGCACATCACAGGCAGGCAGCACGGTCACAAAGGAGCCCCGCCAGCAGCAGTTCCCACGTGGTGGAACGGATGACCAGCCACCAGCCCTGGCCTCTCGGCTCCCAACAGATGGATACCCAGCAGAGGCCCGGCCACCAGAGCACCAGTGCTTTACATGTCAGCCGCCTGTACCTCGGAAACCACCTTCCAGGAGAGTGGTGGCCCGGATCCGCTTCTGCCCGCACCACTCATATTCCTCAAAGCGGTTGCTGTTCTCGTGCTCGATATCCACAGCATCATCCTCGGCCATGCAGGAGCCTTCCCTCTGTGAAGAGCAAAGCAGGACCATGTGGGTTCCAGGCCACCACCACCTGCTCCCCCAGGTCTATAAGAAAGGCACAGCCCTGGCCCCCAGGCTTTGGTGGGTCATAACCCAGCTCTTGGCTCCTTTCAAGGAAACCAATCCAAAAGTCAAAGAACCTTTGCCTCTTCCCAATAATTTTCTACTGGAGCCCCAGGGAAGGAGTGAAAGTGTGAAAGCAAAGGAAGAGGATGAAGAACGGAGAAGCAGCAGCTGCTGAGACCACACGGGGACCCCAACACAGCCCCTAAATCTGGGGGCAGTCAGCAGCTAGTGTCAGGGAAAGCGGGGGTGGGGGAGAAGAGGTAGGTAGGGATGGCCCCTCTACCTTCGAAAGGCAATGCTCCACATGCCTACTCATCTCCTGCTCCGATCCTGCCAGGGGGCGGTTGCACAGGGGACATACCTGCCCTTCATCTTGCTTCCTCCGTTTCATTTTCCCAATCCGAGCTGCATGGAGAGACCGAAAACAAAGCACAGAACATGCAAAAGGTCACTGGAGCTCCCAGGATCCCCGTGGAGCTGACACATCCTGACCTCTTGCCAGCCATTAGCCCTTTTGTTCAGGGTCTGATCTGGCCCTCATTACGCAGCACCTCTACTCTTTGGGGACTGAGTCTCACCAGGAGCACCTGCGGAGGAGACTGGTGCTGGGCCAGCAAAGTGTCTACTCTTTGGCCACAGATGGCTCAAGTTCAACCCATACCTTCCTACCTGTAGTGCTTAGTAAGTCCAATGAGCAAAGACTTGAAAAGTTGCTAAGTACCTGCCCAGAAGGCCAAGACCGTGGGTTCTCTTAGCAAACATCTCTTGGCTAGAACCCAAGGTCCCTGCCAGAGGGCCAATTTGTCCTGCTGTTCACTCATCAGCTAAAACCCCTTTTGTTCCTATGCCAAGGGCCCTGAGGCACTGCCCTTAGTGTCCTACCTAGAATCTCTCAGAACAATTTTCTCTCATGTCCACTGGTCCCATTTAAAAAAATTTTTTTTTGTGGAATGCTTCATAAATTTGCATATCAGCCTTGTTTCGGGGCCTTACTAATCTCTGTATCGTTCCAATTTTAGTATATGTGCTGATGAAGAAAGCAATTTACTGGTCCCATTTTACAGAAGAGGAGACTGAGGCCCAATCATAAAGGTATAGAGGATCTGAGTCAGAGAGCCCAGGGTACCTTGAGAGGACAGCCTTCACTATGCCTACCCAAACCTGTTCTATCATTTCTAATCAGTGCAGGGGGCTGGCAGGCCCCCAGGCAGACGGCTGCCTGCCATGCTGTCCCACAGGGGCTCAATTCCAAAGTGCACACTGTAAGCCCCCAGCACTGCTAATTAATGCTGAGAGATGCAATAATTTCTAATTAGCTCACTAATCCCTCTCTGCAGCCCTCCTGTCACTGAAGCAGGAAGGGGTCAAAACAAGGGACTGCCACCCTTCCCATGCAATAGCAGGAGGAGAGATAGCCACTCTGAGATCAGACTGACTGGGGGCTGTGGGAGCCAGCCAGGGAGAACAAGGTTCCCACTGCCAGGCCAGGAAGAACTTTCTCATGGATATTGACCCTGGTGGGAAGCTCTTGAATGCAGTATTGGGAGGGGGACACAGGTGAAAGCTGATGTTCCAACTTAAAGCTTCAGCTGTGTATTAGGCTCAGCATCAAATACCTTACACAAAGTAACTCATTTAATTCTATGTTCAACCTAAAGCAAGGCTGCATTATCCATTTTAACAGAAGTCACTTAAGACTCAGAGAGAACAAGGCACTTGCTCAAGTAGCTAAAAAGTGGCAAAGAGAGGAGAAGTCATGCCTGACTCCACAGGGAGATTGCTCTTCCGTCCTGAGTACCACACCCACCCCGACTGATTGCAGCAACGAAGACTGATCCCGGAGTATGCTAGGGCACTAAGAATATGCACATATACCTCTTGCCTGTTCGGAGGCAGGGAACCACTCCAACTCCAAAATAGTTGCTCTAGAAAGACCCAAACCAAGTGGAAAGCCATCACCCCACCAGAGATGGCATGGAGTTTGAGAAATCTTGATCTGTAGCCTGGCCTGTATCTTCACTTTCCTGTGCTCTCTCTATAGGAGAGGGGACTATGTTCTAGTATCCACCTTAATTTTATAGACAAAGATCTAGATCCCTTTGCCTTAACTGTCCTAACACTTGGTATTTCAGGCCTGAGCCACCTTTGCACCCTGCATCAAGGGCTGGGATGGAGAAGGGATGGTAGACATCAGAAGGGCAAGGGGCCCTAATGGTTCTTGAAGCCCATAAGGAGCAGTGTGCCAATACGAAGGTCCTATGACAGACACAACTGAATAAAGAAATGAATCTTACAGATCTGCCAAGAAGAGCATGATACTGGGCACTGTTCTTGCCCAAGCCACCCAGGACAGAAGATCCTGTATAATCCCAGGAAAGCACCTGATGGGCTGAACAGCATCTGAAGATTCTCAAATAAGCAAGCAGGTTTGGTTTAACTTGCAATTCATCAGGTGCCTGGGTGGCTCAGTCACTGTGCGCCTGCCTTCTGCTCGGGTCATGATCCCGGAGTCATGAGATTGGGCCCTACATTGGTCTCCCTGCTCTGAGTCTGTTTCTCTCTCCCTCTCCCCACTGTTCCCCCTGCTGTGCTGCCTAATAAATAAATAAAATCTTAAAAAAAAAAAAAGGTAACTCACCATTCATCTTTTAAGTTCTGAACTAAGCTTACTAAAGTGTGGGCAGGGAAAGGTCTGTGTTTGTGTAAGGAAGCAGCAAGACAGGGTCACAGAAGCACAGGTTTTGGAGGTAAACTTCAGTTTAAATCATGGTTCAGTTACATCCCAGCTGCACGATTTTAAACAAATCACCTTTATCTCTCACAGCCTCAGTTTCCTTATCTACAAAATGTGTTACCACCTTCTCAGAAGTGTTATGATAACGATGATTAACATGGTGTCTGCCTATGATGAACGCTTTCCTTTTCCTGATCAGGGCTCAGCCAGGCAGCAGAACCCAAGTGGCAGGAGTTGAGGATCCTGAATGGCCACAGCCTCACTCACTCACCAGCTGGCCCAGAGACCCTAAGCCCCTTATAGCCAACACCCAGACATACCACACCCTAGTCAGCACAAAAAGCTAGGTTCATCCAATTGTGTTCAGCAATAGTAATGCTCCAGAGGTTTGAATTCAAAGGGGGGGGGCACCAGATAGTGCATACATGATGTGCTTTCAGAGAAGGCCTCTAAGAGCTGTCGAGCCCACGCTGATCACCTTTGTGAAATGTGGGCCGACTGATAACTCAAAGAGCCCTGGGATGAGTTAGTTCCTGTTGCCGTGGGAACTCCAGATCTCACTGCATTGTCAAGTCTCAGCAGAGAGGCTGTATTCACACTACTGGGCACTGATTAAAAACTGGAAGAAAAACATTCTCAGCGCCCTGCCGGCTTGTACAGTGAGGTCCCAGCAGTTTGCAAATTCAAAGCTGAGCTCCCGAGTGGAATTGTGTAGCTTGTTCCTCATTCTCTGGTACTTATTGCCCACCAGGGTTCTTGAAGGCCTTCAGAGAGGCGTGGGCAAGAACTGGAACCATAACCTCCATTAGACAGACGGGGAAACTGAGGGCGGCAGCCCTGGTTAGCACAATCTCAGGCGCTGTGACTGCGACGAAGCCAAATGGCCCCAATATCGAAGAGACCCAGGCAAGCCTGGAGCTTCAGGCAGTGAGGGAGGGAGGAGGCCGGGGGTGGGGCGGAGGGAGGGGCCGGGCAAGACTCACCATTCAGTCGGGTTTGCCGGTTGGCTCGCACTCGCAGGAAGGTCTGGGAAAAGATCACGGACAGAAGCAGGGCGGGGGGGAAAAGAGAGGAAGAAAAGCGTCAGGCACAGCCTGAAGCCCTGGCCCCCGCCCCAGCGCTGGACCCGGGTCCCGGCCTGCCCCGCCCCAAACAGCCCGTAAACAAACCTACTTCCTCCCTCCCGCCGGCCCCCCTGCTCCGCCGGCCGCTCCGGGCCCTCGGCATAGCCGCCGGGGGATGCTCTAACGGGACCCCGTGGCCGCCGCACGGTGCCGCCCCAACCCCGGTCTCCGGCGCTCCGGGCCCTGCGGCCGCCTGGCCGGCGAGGGCGGCGATGCGGGCGGATTCCCCCCGGCTGCCCGGCGGCGGCGGCACCTCAGCTCCCACCGGCGGCGGCGGCCATGTTGGCCCTGATCACGTGACCCGCTGCCGTCGCGCGCCGGGGTGAAAGTTCACGATGGGGGGGGCGGCGGCCGGACCAGGACCAGGACCAGGAAACGGCTGCTCGTACTCCGGTAGTAACCGGCTGGGGCCGCCTTGGGGTCCCTCCCACCTTCCGCAAAGCCAACCCGTCCGAGTTTTAGCGACTGCCGGGTCCTCCCACCGCGGCCCATTCCCCCTTTTCAGCGCGGGTCTCCTTCCGCCCCAGAGCCTCGATCCGGCCCCGGGTCCCGGACCCCGCCTCCCGCGCGGCCAGCTCTTTGCTGGGGAGGAGGCGTCCGGATTCCCCGTCTCTGGGCGATCCCATTGAATGCCCCAAACTGTCCCTCCCCCACCCCCACCCCCACCCCCCAGCCTTTCTGTAATCCCGTTATTAGAGGATTCCCATTTCAGCTGTCTGGAGGTTTCGTAGGCACCGCACGCCAATGCGGCCAACGCGGAACTCGACATCCCCAAACAGCCGCTTTCCACTGGGGTGCTCGGTTTGGAAGTGGATGCCACCATCCACTCAAGTGTGCCCACACCGGAAACTGGGAGAGGTGTCTTTGGCCCCGCCCTCCTTCATTCCTCACACTCAGTCCAACTTTAGATGCCACAGGGTCTATATTTAAAGGACTTTTTAATGTTCCCATTTCCATCTCTGTGTATCTCCTACTCAACTTTCCAGGCCTAAGCAAAAATATCTTTTCCTCCCGTTAGAGTACTTCCATCTCTATCTTCATTGTAGCTCATACAAATTCTTATGATGGACTGACCACTCCAGGGTTGGGGCCAAGTGTCAGTCATATGGGTGAACCCAGGACCCTGCGTAGCGCTTGGCATGGCCTGTTTCTTCAATGGCTACACCTGCCTTGGATGTCACTGCTCTAGGTCATAATCTTGTGAGTTCTCAAAATTTGTCTCTCATCTGGCCTTCTGGTCTTCAGTTTCTCTCTCTGCGACCCATCCTTAAGACTACACAGAATGTGATCTTTGTATTGTACAAAATTGACCCCCATTTATTTAAATCCTTCGATGGTTCTCAACCTAGAAGATTTGCAGCATGGCATACAGGCCTCTTCAGACTCTTCTACTACTTTTGCTCTCTCCCTTTGCCATCTTGGCACTCTACCTTTGGAGGGCTAATGGTAGTTCTTTGAGCACTCTGTGCCCTGGACTCTGGGCTAGATTATCCTCCATGCTTCCATATCTGCTGCTTGGTTGAGGGTTGTTCACCCTTCAGGACTCTAGGAAGGCTTCACTTTTCCCCAAAGGTTGGGTTAGTTGCCTCTTCTGAATTTTCACCATCCCTTGGCTCCCCTCTGATCTTGTATATTGTGATTATTTACATGTGTGTCCCTGCTACCGGGGGTGGGATTGTCTCTATCCAGTCACCCAGCACAGGGTCTAGCATGTAGGACATATCAGTGAGAAGGGGAAAAGGAGATTTATAAAGGGAAGCCCCTGAGTCCAGTGCAGGGCTGGGAAACAAGGATTCAGGGCCAGACAGAGTACAGTTCAAATTCTGACTCTGTTACTCATAATTTATCGGTTCCAAAAAAAGGTCATATCCCCTCTCTAGGCCTGTTTCCTTAGCAATAAATTGGGGGCAACAAATCCTAGCCTGCACAGTTGCTATGAGGGTAAAATGAGGTCATAGTTAAGGGGGTTAGGTAATCCAGTGGGGGCTAAGTATATAGGAATCCAAACCAGAAACCAGTACCCCATGCTTTCAAGACCTAGTTTGATGATTTAAAAAACAAAAACAAAAACCAAAAACAAACCATAAAAATTGACCAACTAGTACATGCCAGGTGTTGTGTAAGGATCAGGAGATGGAATACCTAGCTAGTCCCTGGAGTACTTTCAGCGTCACATTCTACCAGTTTCTCTTGTATTTTACATGCTAACAAAACTGAACAGCTAGCATGTCCCTAAGTACATCATTTTTTGTTACATCTCTATGCCCTTTGCACACAGGGTTGCCTTGAAATGGCAGACCTTCCTTGTCCACCAAAGTGAACTCCTACTTGTCCGTGTTCAGTTGTTAACCTCCTCTGTGAAGCTTGTTCTGATTTGCCCCTCTTTATGCTGTGCTGTCCCAGAAACTTACTTAACTGTCACAGCACTTAAACCACTGGCTATAATTATTTATTTGCAAATCCAATCCCTTGAAGGCAAGGACACTGGGGTGAGCATGTTTGGGTATAAGAAGGGAGTAAAGAAGGATGAGACAAGGACCTTGCCTTGGAGGAACTCCCAGTCTAGTGAAACAGTCATGCTCGTTGTGAGAGATTAAATATGGCCACCGTTCTCTGTGGTTCCTTCTGTCAAGAGGTGCATTTCTTCATCCCTTGATTATGGCTTAGCCTTGTGACTTGTTTTGCCAAATTGATGTATTCCAGAGTCTAGGCCTCAAGAGACTTTGCAGTTTTGGTCTTTGCCTTCTTGGTATGACACTGCCCTGAGGCTTCTAAGGAAGGAAGCTGATCTAACCTATTGGAGGATAAGAGGTACATGGAAGAGAACCGAGGCATCCTGATCTCCCAGAATGAGAGTCTTTTCAGCCTAGTCAATCCTCCAGCTGAATGAGCTACATAAATGAGAAAAGGCCCAGTCAACTGAAAAAAACCATGAGAAACAGCACATTGTGTTAAGTCACTAAGTTCTGAGATAGCATGTTACATGTCAGTAAATAATGGAAGCATAGCTAAACAGGTGATCACAATATAGGATGGTAAGGGCAATCATAAGGATATACAGGGATCATGAGAAGAGATAGCTAATCCAGAAAGGCTTCCTGGAGGAGATGGTATTTGGGCAGAATATTGAAGGATAAATAGAAATGTGACACGGTGGGGTAAAATAGTCCCATTAGAAGAAACCACATGTGTAAAAGTGTGCAGACAAGAAAGGAATGGCACGGACATGGAGGGAGTGATTGGCATTAATTCTGTGCTAATAGCCCATAGGGTTCATGGAGGGCAGGTATTCATTAGGAATGGCAGCTGGAGATCGGGGTTGAAACTAAATCACAGAAAACCTCAGTGCCAGGCCTTAGCATGCCATGCCTATGCCTGATGGTAGTTCTTTTCCTAGTTCGGCAGGTGCTGAGGCTGACTGCTGTGTAGGATATCCCCTAAGGACAGGGCTCTGTCCATCCCTTTCGAGTGGAACTCTTGGTGCAGAGCCTTGTCTCCCTATCACACCAGAATTCCCTGGGGTTGGGTCATTTCTCCACTTACACTAGGGTTATTGGGTGAGAGCAGTGTTTCCAGGGGCTGGACTGGGCTGACTCTCTAGAACCAAGGTTTATGAGAGTGAGGATTCCTCCTCAAGGCTGGCACTTTGGACTATGCAGTTTGAGTCCCATATAGAGTTATAGAATCCCTATAGAGCTAGGATGTTACCTTCAGGTCCCCTCTTGCTGTGATCTCTTGGGACTGTGTGATTACTCCCTTCCTGTTTGCCCAAGGCACTCAGGGGCCACATCTGTCTGACTCTCTCGGGTTTGATACCAAGGTTTGGCAGGATTGAATCATTTGCTCAGGGGATCCTGGTTTTGAAGTCTGAAGTCTTCAGGGGATTTGGGGCTAGGTCTCAGGGCCCCCAGGAAACGAAACCACATAGGATTCCTCTTGATGAACAGGATGCTTTAGATGTGCTCAGAGCCCACCAGAACCCAGGTGACCTTGGCATCACTCCTTAAAACCCATCTGTCGAAGGCCCATTCCCCGACACCTGTTCCTTCTGGGTCCGGTTAGGGGCACTGGATGCAGAGCGAGCCAAATACAGTTCAGGCTTCTCTTCTCTCCTCCCAAGGATGGGAGGAGTTGGCACCAGGCAGCCCCCTCTAAGCTTTCATCCACGGGGGCTTTCTTCTGACGCTCACCCAGTCCCTCCTCACCTGGTATCTGTCTGAGTGGTGCAGGTCATCGGTAGTGGAGGAGTGTGGGGACGCTGTTGGGGACTCTCCTTCTCTCTTGATGGAAGCAGACAACAGGAGGGACTGGAAGAAGAGAAAGGACATGTAGCCTCGGGCCAAATGAGACCTGCAGTCAGTCAGTCCCCTAGAGTTCCCAGTCCACCAGAGCTTTGGGGAGAGGGGCAGAGAGGAAGGCTGAGGGATAGTCTCAGAAGGCAGGCAGGCATTGGGGCCCTGGGGTGTGGCTGTGGGAGACCATGGCTTGATTCTAGGAAGGCGTAGAGACCTCCAAGGGGGTCCAAAGCTCCCAGACCCCAGGTAATCTCTGCCCCAGTGGGGCAGGATGCCTTGCCCTCCCCTAATAGGCTGAGATGATACATGTTTTGTGTTCCCATAGCAAGTAGAGACTCTGGGACCCCCCTTCTGGGGGGTTGGGGGTAAAGCCACACACCTGCAGCCCTGTCTGCCCCTAATACAGGCTGACGGCAGCCCAGCTATGGAGACAGTAAATTAAATAGTATGTATGAGTTTCCCACATGCAGCTAGGGATGTACGCCGGGTCCATTTATCCCAGCGCTGCGGCAGTGACCCCAGCAAGAACCCCAGCACAACTAACCCCCCCACGTCAATCCTGTGCGGCCTCTCCTACATGCGCCCGCAGTTTAGATTAATAAACTGTCTGCTTTACATTGTGTGCGAGCGCCACAATTCTAAATACCACATGGCACGTTCAGCGGGCTCTTGCCGGCTCTTGCCAAGGCCTGTTCAGCTGCAAACGGGGCTTGGGCGGGGGGCCTAGAGGCCTGCAAGCGATCTCGACTTCCTTCCCCCACCCTCTCCAGCCTGCACAGCTCGGGGCCGGAAGCATACAATTCCCTAGGAGGCCTCCCCAGCCTAGAAACCATGCCAAATCGCCAGTGACAGCCCAAAGAAAGCAATTTGGGAAAGATGGAGCAGCCATTTATCCTTCATCTCCGACCGAGCCTTAGGATGTGACCTGCATGTGGTGGCCAAGCTGCACATCCTCAGGCAAGGGCCCTGGGAGGGGAGGGGCGCCTGCTGGCCTGGCAGGGTGCCCTGACTCAGCCTCTCCCCAAGGAGCTGGTGGAGGAAAGAGCCCGGGAAGGGCCTGCCACTTGGAGCCCTTTCTTCGCCCAGCCAAGGCCTGGTGCCGACTGCGGTGGGCTTTTGGGCAATGTCCTTCTCCTTCTCTGGTCCCAGGGAGGACGCTGAGGAGGGGAAACGATGTGGGGGTCCCTGCCCCCCGCCACGAGAAAGCTCGTTCTTGTGTGCTTTCTCTCTCTCTCATTCTCTCTAGGTTAGAAGCCCTGAGAGGCCCAGCATTACACCTGGGGCAAGCAGAATAAAAAAAGGTCACTGGTGCTTTTTAAACATGGACCAAAAAGCAGTAAAATGTGTTTTGAAAAAAAAATCCCAGCATTAAATCATGACTTTTTGCCTGGCTCTTCGCCTCATTAAAAGTGGCCTTTTGGAAGGTAAAATTATCATTGTAAGCGATAAGATCTTTAAGAAAATAATTCACGGCTTCTTCACCCTTTAATATGATAGCCGCCACCGGCTAATTTTTTTCTTAATGGCAATGAGGCCATCAATCTTGTCTAAGGCCCCCTCGCCCTCTCCCCCTCCTCCCCCCCCCTTCTCCCTGTCCTCTCAGTCTCTGGCTTGAACCTTCTACCTCACGCCTCTTCTACCCGTGGCCTGCTTCCCTAAAGCCTCAGCCACAGGCAGGGGACAGACCCTGCAATGGTCAGCTTTGGGGGTGTGAGCATGAACCTGGGAGCGGGCAAATAGGGGTCCTCGCCTCGGAGACTGATTATCAACACTCCCGTGTCGATGGTGGCAGGATCCACGCATGTTTTAAGACTTCCCGTGTGAGTGTTCTGAGCTCCGTTGTGTGTGCGTCTGCATCTGTGCGGGGCCAGGTATGGACATGGATAGCAACTGTGTTCATCCTTAGAGCGCTGGCCTCTCCCGGGCCCAGGGCCCAGCCCTGGCAGCTGGGCTCAAGTGCCAGGTGTCAGCGGCCGGCCTGTCTTCCTTAACCAGAACCACTGAGTGCTAGAGGCCAGGCCAAGCCTCACGAGTGTGGCTCCCCACCTGCACGGTCCACAGCTGCATGGCAAGCCCCACCTTTTCTCTTTAGAGCCAGGAAGCTTTGCTTACTTGGACAGAGCCTACATTAGTCTCTGCCCCACCTCTGCCCAACTTTCTGTGGCCAGTGATTTCCTGAATAAAGGTGCAAAATCCGCTCCCACCCTTTCTGAGGCCTCCAGGGCCAACCCTTACAGGTAACCTTATCACTCTGGCTCCTTTTCTCCAAACTGCCAGATGTCCCCAGTGCCTTTAAGACTTCTCAATGTAGTGGCTCCCTTCTCCAGACTTGCTCTCTTCAAGTGCTGACCAACCCATATGTTTTGGAACTTTTCTTCCCTTAGAGTCTAGGGTACCAGGCTCTCTTGGGCCCCTCCTAACTTGTGACTCTTTCTCCTCTGCCCCCTTTCCTGGTGCCTGTACCTTATCTTGACCCCCCCCCATGCAGGGGTCCCCAGATTCTCATCTTGGCTTTTGCTCTAATTTCTTTGTGCATGCCTCCAGACTGCATCATTTCTGAAGCTTTAACCCTTACTCCCCATTCCCTATAAAAAGGACCATGGATTCCTGTCTTTATGAATCATTTTGAGAACTCGTAAGGAAAGAGTTGCCTTACGGAGGGTGAGAAAGGGGACAGTCAGTGAGTAGGGTCTAGTCCTCCTCCCCAGGCCCCCACTCCCTCAAAATGATCACCTTTGGGGAAGCAGTACCATCTGCCTCTGGGGCCACCTATGGGAGTTCTTGGTACAAATCATGTCATTGTGTGAGGCCTCTCTGGCCCCTCCTTCAAGCCAGCTACTTGCCATTCATTTTTCCCTTTCTGCGTCTGATACTCTCAAACTTCTCTCCCACACTATCTGTTTGGAGGGGGTAGACTGTCCCCCCAGAAGAACCCAACATCCTCCCTGGCTCCCTGCTGCCCTCAGGACAAAGTACACACACACACACACACACACACACCCAGGGCCTGGCTTCTAAGGCCTTTGTGCGCAGTCTTGACCTGTACTTCAGTATTTTTCTTTACCTGCTATAGCTCACCTTCCTCCTTTGAGTCTTAGTGTCTGAGCACCCCCATGTCCCCAGGTCATTCTTTAGCTTTGACCCCTGTCCCGGCTGGAAGAGGAAGAAGTCAGATGAACATACTCTGGCTCACACTCAGACTACATACACATGCACACACACACAGGCGCACACACACACGCTTAAGCACACAGGGCAGCCTTTGGCCTCAGGCTGACGACCAAACCCTGGAGACAGTTGGGGATCCAGGAAGAGCTCCTTTTCCTCAAGAGGAATCAATAATGGGGAGGCCTAGGTTAGGATGGGTAGGAGGAAAACACACAATTGTCCACCTACCTTGGGGGTGCCTGGAGCCATGGCATCCTTCAGAAGGGAATTCTTGCTGCCAAGAAAGAAGAGAACAGAGTGACCATCCCACTTACCCAGGGCGTGCAAGAGAAGAATAGCAAGAAGACCCCAAAGAGAGAAGGCACGGCCAGCTTAGCCCAGCCCTGTGCAGCCAGGCTCTACCAAGGCCACTCGACCCCAGCTGGCCCTGACTAGCTCAGCCTCCATCAGGCACCAGTGGCAGGAGCTGGCTCCTGGGAGGAGGACAGAGACACTAGACCCGTGGGCTCCCTCATGAATCTGAGGAAAGGGGCTTTACCTGCCTCCTGGTATCAGCCCTGAGGATTCTGCATTCCCAGATGCCCCCTTCCCTCCACCTTCTGTCCCCAGCCTGCTCCTAGCTCCTATGGGATTGGGGTGATGGAGCTGACATGGCTCTTGTCAATTCTCCCTCCAACATGCTGCAAACTGCGTTAGGCCAGGAATGATCTCCCCCTGATTCAATTTGTCAGCCCCAGGCCCTCCGGCATTGGGCGCGGCAGGCGGGCGGGAGCTGGGCCCTGAAATATGGTGGGCGGCTCAGAGCAGGCGGGGGCGGGGGCGGGAGGTGATGGATGGGCTGTGGGGGAGGCGAGGACTGTGTTTAATAACAAAATTGGTATGCAAGGCCACATCCAGCGCTAAGCATGAGTGATCCAGAGCCACAAAGTATTACAAATCCCTGCTAAACAGATGCTGACAATGGAACAAGACGTATCAAATCAGATCCACTTCAGAAACATTAATATCCCTGTTCCTGTCCCTCCCTCCCTGCTGCCCCCACTGTGCTCACCACATCTGTGCTCCCACATTCACGCACGTGCACTCACACACACATACAAATACATGCACACAGAGGCGCTGTCTGATACGTGCAGGAGACAAGACATAGCCCATTGACATAGGGCCCCTGCACAGGCGCGTGAAAGCTGTGCAGGTAGAACACACACACAGGGCTATTCGTGAGGCACAAAAGACACACACACCCACACCCAAGGCACACGTGGACTCACAGGGCAGGGCATGGACCCAGGGGACACCCACAGGGTCAGACACAGACACACCCAGTGTGTGAGCCAAGGCTTAGGCAGATTCAGATAAAGGCATCCGTTGTCCCCCCGGGGACGTTTGGCAATGTCAGGAGACCCTTCTGATCGTCACCACTGGGGGCAGGGAGTTTGCTACTGGCATCTGGTGGGTGGAGGATATGAACCATCCTACAACATATGGGACAGCCCCTCACAGCAAGGAATTATCTGGCTCCAAATATCCATAGGGCTGAGGTTGAGAAACCCTGGCCTAGAGGCAAAGACACACATATCCACTGTCCATAATTCTGTCCACAGTCACGAGGCTCAAACACATAAAAAAAAGATCCATTCACAACAGTCCCCCCGACCTGGGTGAAGAGCTGCTCAGGCGCCAACATCCACAGAAATACATGCGTAGATGCAGACTCCCACGTGCTCAGATACGCACCCACACATGCAGACACATGTGGACGCACACCCACACGGATACACACATCACCGTGTGGAGGCCACCAGGCTCAGGGAGAGCGCGAGCCCAAGGTCTGAGTGTAAACACAGCGCTGTCTGCCCCTGTGATCACATGGTGCGGGCATCATAGACTGCGCAGGACAGCCAGACCAGGTTCCACTCAGTTCCATTGGGTTCTCGAACAGTCCCTGAACTCCTGCTCCCCGCCAGGCCCTGAGCTAGGCAATGGGGATACGGAGAGGAGACAGAGCTTCTCTTGAGGAGCAACTAGTTGGCAACTTTATGATTTTGAGCTTTCCCTCACTCCGTCAACAAGGACTGACATCCCGTTGCACCTGTGTCTGGACAGGTCCAGAAATGAGGCATCTACTGAAGCCGGAAATGAGGCATCTGGTAATGAGGCATCTGTAGATGCTAGAAACGAGGCATTTACCCTGTTCTCACTGGACCCCTGGCCTGAGGTCTGAGCTTTGTCTGGACAGGATCAGGTTGGGACAGAAAAGGAAAGAGTGAGCAATGATCATGCACCAATCACATGGGACGGGCCTGGCAGGTATGGGCCAGGCGCTCCATATGTGTTCTCAGTTTAATCATCACAAAAAGTTTGCAAAGGACATGAACAGAGGGTAAATGATATACCCCTGTGTTCACACAGGCTATGCAGGGTTTAGGAATTTGAGTTTCGGTCGGACCGAGTCCAAAGTGCTGCCTTTCCATTGCTCACACTGCTTCCCTGAAGATACTCAGGGGTTAGGCTGGAGGACAGAGTTCTTGGAGTTCTTTTTCTCCCTCTACTCGGGGAACATCCCACTGACGCCGGGCTTTAGTTTACTCTGCTGGTGAGCAGAAGTAAAGACATCTAGGGTGAGAATGTCCAGACTCTCCCTTTGCCAATACTCTTCCTTTTCCCTTAAGTTGGGCTGGTCCTGCCTCAGGCTCCTTCCCTCTCTTGGAGCAAGCGCGCCTACCCCACACCACCTTTCTTCCAACAACCTGATTATCTCAGGCTTCCCGAGTGAGCCCGGTCCCCCAGGAACAGGAGTCTGGTGAAAAGCCTGCCACTGAGAAAGGGGGAGGTCCGAGCCTCAGAGCTACAGGCAGACAGGCTCCTGCCCAGCCCACCAGCTCCCCTGCCTTCAGTCCCTCCCTGTTTCCACAGCCCGCCCCCAACGATTTCCTCCCTTCTCAGTCACTCGCTGCCTAGTGATCCATGGGTTTTAAATTATAACTGGGACCCAGGAAACGCGTTCCTAAGTACAATATTCATGGGCTGGGCTGACACTTTTAATTAAGGTGATTTACACTGAATTATCCTTGGAAATAAAGAAATGGTGTGCTGCCCGGGAATAAACCATCATCACCAGCCGCCTTTGTAAGTTACACTTCGTTTTAATCTATTTGGGGAATTGTTTATCTAGTTCATTACCCAACCAAACACCGAGGCCGGCCTTAAATAAGGCTTAAGTGGGGGTGGGGGCATGGCCATCTCCATACCCTGCCTCTCTAGAGTCACCCAGCCTCCCTGTGGCTCCTCTCAGCACTTTGAAAGCACTGACCAGAGAGCTGGCTTCCCATCCTAGACGCCAGATCTCAACGTGACTTTGGAAGCCTCCCAGGAAAGGTCCCGAGGCTCAGGCCTCTCCAAACCACGCCTCACTCGCAGCGCCAGGCCATATCTCCAAGTCTAGGGCTCTTTCCTTTCTCTGGATGGAAACTCCTGCCCGGGGGCTTCAGAGAAGTCTGGGGGCCACTCCCCACCACCCTGCAATCTTCAGCCCCCACCCCCAGAGTGTTGCTGCCTGCCTGTCTGTCTGCACGCATACAATCTCTACCCCATCACCATCCCAGAGACATCTGAGGCTTAGCATGCCCAGAGTCCTGTCCATTGTCTCCTCCTTTCCTCAGAAACTTGCTTCTCTGCCATCAACAGCTTTCTGATCACCCAGTCAGAAAGTTCTTCCTAGTAAGTACCCTGTGGGTAATCACCTAAGTTCTCTTGCTTCTTCCTCCACCAGTCTCTCAGCATTCCATCTTCTCCGATCCCAAAGCCACTGCCATTGTCCCAGGTCAGTGGGTCAGCTCATTATCTGTCCCTTGGACCCTTGGCCAACCTCCTCACTTGCCTCCCTGCTTCCACCCGTAGTTCACGCTCCACACCAGCCTCCAGAGTGCTTCTCCCGCACTAATGAAAGTTGGTCAAGTTTCCTGTGGCTCATCAATATTCTGACTCCCCTACTACCTCCAGGACAACCCTCCAGGCCTACAGACTGTCCTTACTGGAACTTTGCCCTCCTTGCTCTACCTAGCCGAGTCCTGGGGTCTGTTTGTGCTTCTGGGAAGGACTGAGAAAGGGGAGGCTGGTCTGAAGGAGGGTGTGCGTGCACAGCCTGATCTCAGATGTGAAAGTACTTTGAAATGTAGATGTGCTTTGCCAACAGGAGTTCTGACTCTTCTTCCTGTAAGGCATCTGTGTGCCCACGTACCTGTGGGAATGAGCACATGTGTGTGAGCATATCTATGTGTGCTGGAATGTGGGGGTGTATGGGTGCCTGTATGTCATGGACATGTTCGCCTGTGTCTGTGGGAACGAGCCAGCCCTAGTTTGGGTGCTGGGAGGTCCCTGCTTCTCTGTGTGAGTCCTCAGGTGCGTCTGAAATTGTGGCTTCCTGGGGGTGGGGGAGCGGCTGCTAGGGGGGAAGTTTGCTGCTCTGTGCTGTTGGGCAAAGGGAGGCAGAGGGCACAACACCAGGCTCATCCTGAAGAACTTCTGGGGGAGCAGCCATTTGACCGGGACAGGGGAGGCATCCCAGGGGATGGACAGGCACCCTGCAGTGGCATCCACAGACTCGGCAGCTGACTACGCCTTCCTTCGGAGGGGTGGGAGAGCAGAGGCAAAGGCAGGGCAAGAGAAGGAAGTGGGAAGTTGGAGGAAAGAGGAGAAAGAGGGGGGCAGGGAGAAGGGAGCATGGCGTGGAAGGGAAAGAAGAGGACTGGAGAGCTGGAGAGGAAGGCTCTGGCCACATACCAGGGATGGGGGATGCCCTCCTTCCACCCGTGCCCAGGCACAGTCAAGCTCTGCCCTCCTGCAGGACTCAGTTTCCCCATCTGCAAAATGGCTGGTCAAAGGTCACATTCAGCTCAGGGAGCGGCTGGTAGGGAGAGAGGAGGGAGGAGTCTTAGGAGCCCAGGTGCCACATCTTTTCCCCACTTCTCTGCTCTCCTCCAGCCTCCCAAAGAGAGGGCAGGGGCGGGGCAAGGGCAGCCAAGGCTGGGGCCCTCCCCGCGCGCTACCCGCGCTCCGCGGCGCCCTCAGCCCGGAGGGAGCTGACACACTCCTTGGGAATTTATCACGCACCCAATTACAATGTTAATTGGCAAGTTCCTGAAATCAATTAATTCGCAAATTTTTTCCAATTAAAAATCCAGATAAATCACGAGGGCGGTGGCGGCCGGTCCAGCCTGCAGTCCGGTGGGCGCAGCGGCCGCAGGGAGGGGAGGGCGGGAGAGGGGAGGGGAGGGGGCGGCGGGCGCGGCTGCCCTTGAACGCCTTTGCCGGCCGGTCGGACTGTCAGCGCGCCGGGCGCGGCGGGGCCGAGACAGATAAAACCATCGACCCGTCGCCGCCAGCGCTTCGGCTTTATCGATCCGACGGGAATTTCACTTGCTGTGCAGATCCCGCTGTCCGGCTGTCAGACACCGGGTGGGGGGGGGGCGTGCCAGGGGTTAGGGGGTGCTGGGCTGGGCCTGGACGTGAGGGGCACAGAAGTGGGGGGACGCAAGACACAGCCGTGAGGGGCGGAGCCGATGTGGGGGCTCTGGGTGGGGGAAACAGACGTGGGGGTAAGGCAGTGGAAGTAGGGGGTGCCCCAAGAAAATATGGGGGTGGGGGGGTTGGTGCAGGATCCTGGCTGAGGGGCACTTCTGTGAGTAGATGTGGATGCCCTGGGCAGTGCAGGGGTGGAGCCACAGGGACTAGGCTGTTCTGTGGCCCCCCATTGAGGAGGCAGAAAGAGAGCTTGGGCCCCCATTTTCCAGATCCTTAGGGATCCACAGCTTTTACAGAGGGCCGCAGGTCCCTCCACACACCTCTGCCTCTATTCTCCCTTCTTACTGAGGGGAAGGCCTCTATAGGAAGCAAATCACCCAGTAGCCCTCCCAGACAGCCAAGAACTCAACCTGGTGGAAAGGTATGTCTTTCCCCCACCGTGCCCCTTTTAGGCTGGTCCCAGGTGTGTGTGGGGGGGGGTGGGCGGGGGAGGTCAGGGGTGTCTGTGTATGCCAGGAGCAGTTAAGAGCATGGCACTACAGTCGAGTGCTTGGATTTGAATCTTATCGTTACCACTTGATGGGCTGTGCAACCTTAGAGAAGTGACTTAGCCCCTCTGTTCCTCAGTTTCCCCATCTGTAAAATGGAATTAATAATTTTTTATTACCTATCCTAGAGAGTTGTTGTGAAGATTAAATACATCAGTGCAATGTAGAGAACTTGGCATGTAGAGAGTGTTCAAACAGGGTTATTATTTTTATCATTTCTATAGTCTCCTATGCTAGTTTTAAGTATTCTCACAAATTCTTCGACAGTCCTCCTGTCAAGACGTAGAGCTTATAGAGTTTAATTCTCTCTTGAGTGGGGTCTGGACTTGGTGACTTGTTTCTAATGGAGAGAATGGAATACACTGGAAGCAATAGCATATGACTTCTGAGACTGGATTGTATAAGGCATTGTGGCTTCCTCCTGAGTCTCTGGGATCACTTCCTCTGCGGGAAGTCAGCAGCCATGTCAGAGGGAAACTCAAGCCGTCCCATGGAGATACCCATGTGTGGACGAACCATCTGGAAATGGTTCCCGAAGTCACTGGCAGACCTTCGGATGACTGCAGCCTTGCTCACGTCCTAACTGCAGCCTCACGAGAGACTGAGCCAGAAGACACAACTACCCAACCAAGCTGTTCCTGAACTGATGGTCCACAGACACTGTGGATAATAAATGTTTGTTGTTTCAAGCCACTGGGTTTGAGGGTAATTTGTAACACAGCAACAGATACCTAATACTTCTTCCTTCAAAATTCAGTTCAGGCCGCCCTTCCCATAGGAGGTCTTCTCTCCTCCATGCTGGGGTTCATGCTTTCTCCGTGCTCCACGGTTCTTCCCATAGAGCAGCCTCTACCCCTCCTTGTTTCTCTGGCCCTGCTCCCCTTACTCTCATGCAATGAGAGAGACGGACCAGTTCCGGCTTACCTCTGGGTCTCCTGCACCCCTCAAGGGGGATTAGGATTAGAAGGAAGATCAGTCAAGTCTGATGACTTGGACTGAAGGAGGGGGTGGAGTGGGGCGGGGTTGGGAATGGTGGGGCAGGCTGTTCCCCCCTGGGTGACGTATCTTCCAGAGTGGGCGGCAACGGCCAACGTCTCCTCTCCCACGTGCTCTCCTATAATATGACCTTTCCACTCCCCCATCAAAAGCTGGGGTGTATGTCTGTTCCCCTTCAGTCTGGCTGAGCTGATTCTGCCTCGACCAACAGAGAACAGTGGAAGTGGCGTTAAGTGACTTTCGAGGCTAGGTTGTAAAAGGGGATCCAGCTTCCATCTCGTGGACTGGAACATTTGCTTTAGGGCCCTAACCTGCCCCATACGGAGTCCAGCTACCCGGAGGTTGCCAGGCTATGAGCAGGCCCAGGCCACGTGGGGAAGCCAAGTGGAGGTGCCTGGGTCATAGCTCCAGCGGAGGTCCCAGCTGATAGCCGAAATCCATCACCAGACATGTGAATCAAGGGGGCTCCAGACGATCCTAGCTCCCAGCCATTGAGTCTTCCCAGCCCGGGCCCCAGACATCGTGGAGCAACACAAGTCATCCCCTCCACGCTCTGTCTGAATTCCTGAACCCACAGTTCCTTGAGTATAAGGAAATGGTTGCTTTAAGTTGCTAAGATTTGGGGTAATTTGTTACACCCCTGCTCTGTCCCTTTGATAACCCGGCTGACCTATAGGGCGCTCCCTTTTGTCCCTCAGACAGGGAGAAGGGAGGGAGGATGGAGAGGTTGGGGGAGGACACACACCTGAGCCCATTCTTGATTGTCACCTTTTTGACCTTGAGATTCACCAAGAAGGTAGTGCCTATGCCCCTGGATGTCAGCACAAGGCCACATGGCTGGTCAGGCCTCCAGGCCCTGTCCCTGCTTCTGCTACCCTACCCTGAGGCTTAGCATGGCAGGGCAAGGCCCGTGGCAATGGCTCATCCCTTTCCAGCTCCTTTTATGCCCTTTTGAGGTTGAGGCCTAAAGAGGGGTCACCCTCTTCCCATCCCCAAAAATATAGCAAGGAGGGAAAGGCATCACCATTTGCCTGGAGGGTCCGAGGACTGAAAGCCGAGTAGAGGAGAGTAATAGGAGGGTCTTGCCTTCTACCTAGAGGCTGGGGACTGGGCCAGGCAGCTGTTCCCAGGACCTGATATCTACAACCGAGAGTGGAATC
Organism: Mustela putorius furo; assembly: GCF_011764305.1. Classification (NCBI taxonomy): domain Eukaryota; kingdom Metazoa; phylum Chordata; class Mammalia; order Carnivora; family Mustelidae; genus Mustela; species Mustela putorius. Next base: position 34,540,992 of record NW_025422005.1, on the reverse strand, counting down.
ATCTGGCAGGCAGGCTCCCCCAGTTGCTAGCTTACCTGGCAGGCAGCTGGGCCAGCTGTTCCAGTTCTTGTTCCATATGCTCCTGCAACTCACTGGGCCTTAGCAGCACCTGGCAGATGGGGCAGATAGGGGCCTGGCTGTCAAACAACGCTGCTGCCTTTTTCTTACCTGGGGAGGGAAGAAGAAGAGACAGATGGATAAGCTGGGCTAGTCTGTGGACGGAAACCGAGAGTCCCAATCCTCCAGCCCAAGCCTGCTGCCTCCCAGGGCTTCCTGGCCCTAGAGGAGGGTTGAGTCTGAGGGTCTCAGAGACCATGACCATTCGTTCAGTCTTCTGTGTGGCTCATGGCCATGAATGGCATCTTCTTAACCGGCTGCCCCTCTGGGAAATCTATCAGGACACAATCAATGTTCTGTGCAATCAAAGCTGGATCACTCCATTTCATACAGGTTAGGGAAGGTCTTGGTGTAATCGTACCATCACCCAGAATATCCAGCGCCCCCTCTGTCTCTCCTTTCCTCACTGCCTTCATAGTCTCCAAATCTGGAGAAGGAAGAAAAGAGGGAGAGAGGGGATTCATCCCTGCAGCCAATCACAAACACTGTCTGAGGGCTGGTCTGCTCTGAACCAGCCACAGAGTATAATCAGATCTAGTCCCTGCCCTTGAGGCCCTCACAGTCGAGTGGGAATGACCAGAAAGGACTCATGTGACTTCTGGGGTAGCATTCTCTCCCAGTTCCTCACTTTCCCAGGATTCTGCCCACAGACTCTCTCCTTTCCCTATTCGGCACGCTGAATGATCTTCTTCCTTCTTACAGCCCTAATTCCCATCTGTGCCCTGCAGACTCCAGAATCTGTGTTTCTGCCCTAGATCCTTCCCTGGTTCTCTCAGCCTCTGTATCCAAACGCCTAATGGGCTTCAATGTCTGGATGTTCCCCCAAGAATCTGAAAGTCAATGATCAAAAACAGGTCCCTCAGCTTCTTTACCCCTTTCCAAACTGCTCGCTTTCAGCAGTGCTCATCTTAGTTAATGACACCAGCACTCGTCTTGTGACCCAAGCCAGGAAACTTCGCCTCCCCCGAGGTCCCTTCCTCGCCTTACTATCCCTTCTATGTTCATTTAACCACCAGGTCCTGTCCGTTCTGCTTCTTCAGTATTCCTGGAATCTATAGTCTCTCTGTTTGGGTCTCACTACCTCTCACGTGGATAAACTCATTGGCCCCTTGTAAACCTAATAGATTCTGGGTTTCTTCCTCCCAAATTGTATGGGAATACGAGTGGGTATTGTGCTGGCTTATGCAGGCTTGGGGGCCAGCTGGGAGCCTGCACTCTGTCCCCACTGTGTCCCAACTCTGTCACTATTTCTGTTGCCAATGGAGACCAGAACACACTATTCTAGGAAGGAGGCTGAACTTGCCTAGTGCATGCCTCTTGGGGAGCCTAAACCCTTTCCCTGTCACTCTCACCACCCAGTGCTCCTCTGCCCTCTGCTTAAGGCATGGGGTAGAGCGGGCCTATTCATCCAGAAACATTCTTGCTATCCACGTAAATGCCAACTGTGGAGAGTACTTCAGCTTTAGCCAAGATCTTTCCTCCTGCTTCTTCTTCCCACTGTTGCCCAGAGAGGGTCAGAATTAGCTTGCAGAGAGATAAAGGTCATGCCAGTAATGACCAAGGTGATTGAGTTGGGTTGCCAGATTAAATAGAAGATGCTCAATTATAGGGCGCCTGGGTGGGTTAAAGCCTCTGCCTTTGGCGCAGGTCATGATCTTGGGGTCCTGGGATCGAGCCCCGCATCAGGCTCTCTGCTCGGCGGGGAGCCTGCTTCCCCTCTCTCTCTCTGCCTGCCTCTCTGACTACTTGTGATCTCTGTCTGTCGAATAAATAAATAAAATTTTTTTAAAAAGATACTCAATTACATTTGAATTTCAGGTAAACAATGAACACTTTTTTTTTAGTATAAGTACATCCCAAATACTGCATGGCATATACTGATACTAAAAGTTACTCATTATTTTTCCAAAAATCAAATTTACCTGGAGGTCATATATTTTTATTTGCTAACTCTAGCAACCCCATGTCTGAAGGAGCTCCCAGTTCAGGCTAAACACAGGAACTTCGCTTTGAGGTTGAGTACGGTCCCAGCTCTCCTGGATGCCCAGACTGAGTCATCTCAGAGCTCAAAGAAAGCAGTAGTTCATTCTGGGTGTGTGTTTTGAGGAGTAAAAAAAAAGAAAAGTCTTCACCAAAGAAATGAAATATAAGTTGCACCTTAGAAGTGTTTCAAGGAGAATGGAAACAAATGAATGAGTTGTGAGTTTCCTGTGGGCAGTGGTCATTTCTTATCCAACTTGATATTTACAGACAATTGAAAACAGACCTGATGTTGACTAGATGTGCAGTAATGAAGCAAAGGAGAGGAAATGAGGAAGGGAAAGGCTGTAGGAAAAAGAGCGGATCATCTTAGAAGCCAGATGACTTTTCGCAGAGCTGGGAGGTCCACTGTGGAGGCTTGGCATGTGCCCAGGGTGGGGGTAGGTGTGGCTCTAGTCTGTGTGGTTAAGTCTCTGAGGAGGGGAAGAGGCCCTATTGATCATGTGCCTTGCTGGTTAAGCCTCAGATGCTCAGAGGACAGCTGGAAGGCAGTTCTGAGTCTAAGAAGCAGATGTGGCCTGGTCTGGAAGATGGGAGATGAGGATTCTAGTCTCAGCTCTGCCTTGAACTTCATTCGGCCTGAGAATCTCAGAGGTGAGTGAGACCCTAGGAGTTCTGCAGGCCCATTACCTTTGTTTTACAGGTGGGGAAACCAAGGCTCTAACTGGATAGTGACCCCTGTACTCAGATCATGATCTCTACACTTCATTCACTTATTCACTTAGCAAACATTTATGAAACAATTATTTTACTTCAGGGATTATTCTAGGAGAAACTGGAGTTCAGGGATAAATAAAACACATGCTTGGCCTGAAGGAGATCACAAAATAAGAGGAAAGCTGAAGAAGGGTCAGTGGGTCCAGTCAGGGCTGAGGGAGGTGGAAACAGGTGCTCCACGGTGGAGGCTGGAGGGGCCGGAGGGTGGTTGGGAGAGTCCAGGGGGAGGCAGTGCCTGATGGAAGACATAAGGGGTGAATCAGGGAGAACTGACAAGGCTTTTGAAATGGATCATTGAAGCAAGGCCTGGGGCAGAACTGGGGGAAATGGTAAGGGAGGAGACCTGACAAAGAGGAGGATCCAGGGCATGGGGTCTGAGCTGAGATGGAAATATCAGGGTTTCTGCCCCTTTAAGCCTGGGCCACCAACTCTGGCTCCTAGGGATTTCTAGAGCCCAGAATTTTCCCTCCAAGGTTGGGACCAGGAATCAGCAGTCCTATAGAGTTGTTCTTAGTTCATCTGCTATGTTGCCACAGAGATCTACTTTTCTGAGCTTGGCCTCGGTTTCCCCATCAGGACAATGGGCCCTCTTCCTGGCTCTAGCTTTAGGAATAGCATTGACAGTGATCAGCCGAGGGGCCCTGAAGCCTATGCCCTCCATCCCACCCCCCATTTTCTCAGGGGTTAGAGTGGCAGGTGTCAGCCTGGCCATGGGCCCCCTGCTTCCCCTCCCCCGCTGTGTTCCCTATAATTTTATATTGAGACCTGTGGTCATGACGTGGGTTTTACTGCACTAACGACATGGCCTGCCCAGGTTTAATGACAAAATCCATACTCTGGCCCTGGGCCTGCTCCTCGTTTGCATAATTCCCAGAATACAGCTCCCTGAAGCTTTTGACCTGGGCCATTACAGTGGCCGTAAAACGGGCCATAAAACCGCTGGGAATGGCCAAGAGGAGGGGGCTGTGGTCTTGTGGGGGGTGGGAATGAAGTCCTCAACCCCCTACTCTTCCCAGACCAGAGTAGGCATCCTGGCCCTTATCTTCCACAGTTCCCAGAATTATGAAAGTCCTTCTCAGGCTGGAGAGACCTCTGGAAATCCCTAGTATAGCTGCCCATCTGATGTAGGAATCCCTTCTCCAACGCCAATGCCAGCATCACAGGCAGGCAGACCAAGCCCTCCAGAGGAAGGCTGTCAGAAGGCATCTGCTCCTTGAGCATCCCTCACTCCTGCCTTGCCCTCCTCAACTCCCCCTCCAGCTACCCAGGCCCTTTGCCACAGGTGGGTCCAGGTCATGCTGGCCTAGGCTGAATTTTGTCCCTCTTCAGGAAGCCTAGCTCCACAGGGAGGTCAGGAGGCAGGCTGAGCAGCCTAGTGGGTAGACGCGGGAAGCATGAGGGGCTGGGGACAGGGACTGGGACGGGCTGTCAGTGCTAAAGATGATGAATGGGGGAGGTGAGGCAGGAGGCCCGGTGTTATCGGCGGCGGATGGCGGCGCGGGCCGCTCGCCGCTCCTGTTAATCCCCGGGCGCTGCCTCAGCCCTTGCACTGATAACGAGGAAATGGGACTGACAACAATTTTTAGCTGAGAGATTCTTCACCAAAATGCCAGGCGGCCCGAGGTCTGACAGCGCCTGATTGAGTGTGTGAGTGTGTGGGGGGAACGCCCGCGGCCCCCTCCCCTCCCATGCAAAGATGGATCGCTCATTCCGCCTCCCGTCCACATTCATTACCGCACCTCCCTCCCGCCCCCGCCCCGCGCGCCTGCCACCGCCACTTGCCCGCCTGCCGCAGGTATCCCCCGAAGCAGGAGGAGGGCAGGGAGCAGTGGGGCCCGACCCTGTCCTCAGCCTGCCGCAGGGCACCTCGAGCTCCAAGGGCCAGAGGCGATGACAGCGTCGATCTCCCTAGCTGTGTGACCTCCATAAGGACCCCCCACCCCCCTGCGCGTTCTGAGCTGCTTGGAACAGCACCCCACCCAAAACGGTGAGGCTCCACCGGGAAGGGACCGGCCGCAGGCTGTGAAGCCTGCTAGGCATGCCGAGGAGAGCCGAGCGCTCCCGCCAAGTAGGCTTTTCCTTGCCCGGCCAGGCTCCAACCGGTCGCGCCCCGAGGCCTCCCGGCCTCGGGCACCTGGGGTCCCAGATCAGCCCTCTGCTGCCCCCCTCTGTTGGGAAGTGCTGACCATTGGGAGCAGGAACTCCAGGGCCGGGCAAAGCCGCTCCTCCTCTGCCAACTTCCATAGTGAAGCCTGGCCTTAGGACTGGACGCTGGGGGCTGAGGGCTCCTTGAGAGGGAAAGCCCTCCCTTCCTAGGTCACTAACCCACATCCGACCCTGCGACGCCCCGCCCAGCGATGGCTTTTCCGGGTTGGCTTCTTTGGTTGTGTCCTAGTTCTGTCGCTTGTGGGTTCCATGCTTGGCTCTCTGTTTAAGCAGCAAGACCCGTCTTCACGATCTTTTCTCTGCAGACCACAAGTCAGGGCTTGACTGCCCAGTGTCTGATGTAGAAAGGTGGAAGGTTAAATAAGAGTGAGGGTACCACTAATGGGGCATGGCAACACAAGCTGGGCCTTTTGAGAGAATGTGTGTGTGTACAGGTGTGTGTTTGTGCATACAAACGTGTGTGTCCCACCCTCCCCTTCACCGAACCCCCAGGAGAAAGGCTTCCATTTCTTGGTGAGCAAGACACAGAGGAGCCTTCAAGCAGAATTCAATAGAGTTGTGTCTTACCCCTGTGAGACCTTGGGCCAATCACCTAACACTACTGAGCTTTGGCTTTTCTCATGCAAAACAGGTATAATAATATATAACTCCCACGACCTTGGTGAAGATTCCATTAAACCAGGGCTCGGTACGAAGTGATGAGTCATTATCATCTCTAGTATGTCGCTAGCACAGTTTGTTGCTTGTGCCTGTATCTGTCCCCTTCTGACACCAGCCTGGCTTTGCCCTCTATCTGGCCTTCTTCCCTGCCATGGTCAAGATTGTGTACCATTCCCTAGGTACCCTGGCCCTGGCCTCTCTGGCCTCCATGGAGGTCCTTCTTCCTAACCATGCATACCCATCTATCTGTTGATTGGTTTGCATGCCAGCGTATCCATCGGTCCATCCACCTAACCATTTATCCATTATCTGCGTATTAATAAAAATAACGTTTTATTGAGTGTTATTGTACATTAGGCTGTAGGTTTAATGTTGTGCTTGTGCCTATTTTATCCCATCTCATATCTTTACAACAGTCCTGTGATGTAGATATTATTGGAATCACACTGATGAGGAAAATGGGGTTCGGAACAACGAAAGACAGAGCTAGAAGGTTTTAGAGCAGGATTTCAGTTCAGGGCCGTCCAACTCCAAAGCTAGTGCTCCTTACCACTGCATGATACCCAGCTACTTACCTACCTATCAACTCACCTACGCCATAATTCAATAATAGTCAACCAATGTCAGTTGGATGCTGACAGTGAGCCCACTTTTGTACCCATGCCATGTAGTAATGAACAAGACAGGTGCACTCTCTGCTCTCAAGGAGCTTGGGAACTGACTGCAGATAGGGACCTGAAACACACATCCCCAGAGTGGTTTTAGAAAAAGGGAAGTACATGGAGCCGTGGGAGTGAATTAGCTGGCCTGGGAGGGGAAGGCAATGATATTCGAGCAAAGGTGTGAGGGATGAGGGGGAACCAGCCAGGCAATGATTGTGGGGAAGTGATGTTCTAGGTACAAAACAGCATTCTGAAGGTCCGGAAGAGGAGAAGGACCAACTGAGGAGCTGGAAGGTGTGCAGTGTGCCTGCAGCCGAGTGAGTGAGGGGCTGAGGGTTGAGATATAATGAGAGAGAGGCCAGATCCTGGACTGCTTTTTAATTACATTAAGGATTTTTTTTTTTTTTTTTAACGTACAGGAGGGTTTTAAGCAGGAGAGAGACATATCAGGCTTGCACTTAAAAAGATCATTCTAACTGCAGAGAATGGTCTGACGGGGCGAAGTAGAGAGCGCAAGAAGGCTGCTTTGAAGGTGATCTCACTGACTCAGGTGGAATACTGTGGTGTTGTTGGAGGGCGATGGTGGTGATGATGGTGTTGGTGATGGAGGTGAGCAGAAGGGAATGGGTTGGACATGGTGGGTAAAGGACTGAAAGGAGCCAAGGGTGAGTCCAAGGTTTCTGGCTTGAGCAACAGGAGGATGAGCAGCTGGCTTGGTGAGGAAGCAAATGAGTTCAACGTTGGATGTGGTGCTTAGCTTGAGGACGCCTTAGCAGACGTCCATTTGAAAATGTTTGCCAGGTACTCTGTGGGAGCCAGAGCCAGAATGACAGAGCTGGCATAGAGGTAAGAGCTGAAGTTACCAAGGCATTCTCTGTGCCAGGCACAATGTCTGGCATATGGTAAATAGTCAGTACATATTTACAGAATGAATGAACCGGTTAAGGAAGTTGAGTGTAGGTGAGATCGGCCAGGGAGCAAGTACACAGAAAGAAGAGGCTGGAACAGACCCTGAATAACTCCGACAGGTGGAGAAAGTTTAAGTCATCAAGGACCGAGAACTGTCAAGAGGACGACGAAAACAAGAGTGATGTCATCAAAGCCTAGAAGGAAAGAGTGTTGAGGAGGGGGTGTCATCGGTAGGGTCACATGCTGCCGAGAGGTCAAGAACATAAGGCGTGAAGAGAGTCCCCTCCACCCATTATATCTACAATACAGCCGTCTACCCCCACTTCATCCATCCGTCACCATCCAGACCACCTAATTACTCATCCTGCCCCCTCTTGCTCTTTCCCTTTCTCCGTCTCCTCCCTCCAGAAAACCATGATTGGCGCCTCTGTCGAGCGTGGGACAGGAAGAGTTAACATGCTGACAGATGGCATTTTTTACCTTCAGTCAATATGAACAAGGCCCCAAGACTATGATTCCAAACATCTGGATTTCATCAATATGTGATCTGTCATCGTATATTGGCATTCCCCAGTCCCCGCGCCAGAGCAATGCGGCTGGTTTTATTAATACGTCAAATACATTATCCGTGTAATACACTTGTCTGGCTGGGGCCTCCCGCTGGGGCGGGGCGGCGGATTTGAATGTATGATGAATCAGTTTGCATTACATGTTCGTAAGTCATCATTTGTCAGGATTAATAGGCATCCCTGGTCGAGGAGGTGGGGGTAGGGCCGCCGGAGAAGAGCCGTGCATTTAGCGGTGGCCCGTATTTATCTGCCAGTACCCAGGGATGCCCTGAAAACAACCATGTACCCTCCTGCCCAGACCCTGGGGCCGCGGCTGGTGCTCAGGGGGAGGCTGACATTTTTAGCAGTTCCTGAGTCCCTCGGAACCCCATAGGCCTATCTGTCTCTGTTTTGGGCTGGGCAAACAACCATCCGAAGGGTATGGCCGGGGCCATTGGCACCAGCTGGCTAACTCTTTCTCTCACTCTATGGGACTTGGCATTCCTTCTTCCAGGGAGACTTCTTGACTCCCCAGATCATACCAGGTGGCTTCTCTATGTTCCCCCAGCCTCTCGTGCCACCTCTAGTGACCCAGTGGTACCACTGCCTATTCTGCGTCTGTCACCCTCGGTAGACTGGAAATTTCTCGAGGGCAAGGATTAACTTGTTTACAGCTGCAACTCCAGCATCTAGCAGAGGACAGAGCCCCAAGATAGAGAATGGTAATAGTAATCATAGAAATCAATAAATATTCTTGGAATGAACAAATGAATACATGACGGTTGACCTTGATAAGTTACCCAAAGGACGCAGATGTTAGCTGGGAGACATCATGGGAGTTTTTCTCTGACTTCTTGCCTCTGCCCTGACCCTTATCTAGGTCTGGTCCTCTATCCTACTGTAAGTGCCTTGTCCTTAATTTGTTCCTCTTCCTTCCATGAGACGGTGCAGACCCCCTCACATAGCACCAGTTCCTTACATGTGGCCTTGATACATAGATATAATACACAGGTGACACATTCATGCTCACATGCCATCTTCCTTTCTCCCACCTCTGCCTACAAAAGCTCAGACTGGCCCTGCCCACTCCACATGGCCTCCTACCAGCGCCAGGTCCTTAGAAAACAAGAGCCTGGCTGGTCCCCTGACCCCACTGGTGATGGTTGCTCTTTCCTGTCTCTAGACAGTGGAGGGGGCCTGCATTGAGCCAGCCATGTCTCCTGGGTGGCCAATGGCAAACTTACGCAGGACAGCCCGGTGGAGGTCAGCCTGTGGACAGGTTTAGGCTCAGACTTGGGCTCGAACTGGAGCCAAGGGCTCAGGGCCAACGCGAGATCAAGGTCACTGAGTGTGAGGCTTTGAGCCCTAGCTGTTGGCCCCATCAGCCTTTGCTCCATCGAGGGCTACCAGCCAACCTTTTCAGTATATGTGCTGCTGAAGCGAGCACCAGCCAACCTGTTTAGAGACTGGTGGGGCTTCAGGGGTCCCAGGTCTTTCATACCCTTGACCTTGTTTGTCCCACACACAACTGCAGCCTCTCTCTTCTGGAGCTAGGATTCAGTTCCCCTCCTCCCTTAGCTAATAACTTCCAGACAGTGCCCTGGGCTGGGCTGGGCCATTGGTGGGTGGGGCAGATGGAGCCTCTGGGGTGGCGGTGGGGGGCGGTTCTCTGGGTTTAGCCATGCCTGACTGTAGAAAAGGCCCAACTCAGGAAAATCTTCCTATGGGGACATGCACACCCATCCTCTGAAGTGTCTGGACACACACGTGCACATGGGGGGCACTGGCATACACAGGTAGGTGCTCACATGAGTGTGGGCCTCTTTTTTTTTTTTTTTTTAAGACTTTATTTATTTATTTGACATAGAGAGAGAGATCACAAGTAGCCAGAGAGATAGGCAGAGAGAGAGGGGGGAAAGCAGGCTCCTGGCTGAGCAGAGAGCCCGATGCAGGACTCTATCCTAGGACTCTAGGATCATGACCTGAGCCACCCAGGTGCCCCGAGTGTGAGCGTTTTTTCACATCTAGATAAACACACCAGAGCACCTCTGCCTATCTGCAAAGGTGGATGGAGTGTACCTGGATGCCCCCCCCACCCCCGCCCCGTGCCTTCCCCGCCAAGGAGCCAAAACGCTAGCACTGTACTGTTTAAAGTAAAGTAAATCCAAGTGTGCTTTACCCCCCGCCGGCTCTGACTATGGGCTTATAAAAATGAAGTGGGAACCTCTGCAGCTGTGGGCAATAAATCCTGAACCGCCAGGAGGGCATGTTACCTGCTTTCTGGGCTGATGGGTGGGACTCGGGGCACTGATTATAAGTGCCTGCGGGGCTGGGTGGGCAGCGGGCCAGCTCCTCGGCCTCAGGCGCTGCCTGCTAGCCCAGCCCTGGGGCCAGCTGTTTCCCGCAGACCTGCAGAGGTCAGGAGACCCAAGGCCCTAGGGCGCGGGGCGAGGACTGAGAGAGAGCCGCAGAGAGGTAGAGGAGGAGGGGGCCTGGGATGGGGAGAGTGAGCACGACAGGCACGTGCTGCTAAGGCTGAGGGGAGCCCTTGCATCTGGAGATCAATTAGCATCAATTACTGACTTCATTTAATTGTCGTCCAAGATGAATTTGTCATTTTTAGCTGGGAATTAATGGGAGACCTTCACCTCTCCCTGGCAGCAGCCGCGAAGCCAACAGCGGTCACCTCAGTCTCCTAGGAGCCCTGAATCCTGCTCGGGGGCCTGGGCCAGGCTGGGGCAGGCGGCTAGCGGGGCTTCTGGTCCCTGGGCAAGCTCTCGCCTGCCCCAGGCCCGGCCACCCTGGCCCACTTGCCCGGGGCCAGGGTGGGGGCCGCGGGTCCCACAGAGCCATCCTTCGCAGCCTCTGGCTTCAGCCAGAAATTAATTTGCTGGGCTGAGCGTGTTTACCTTTTCCCAGCAAAGGCGAGACAGTAAACAGCGGACCGGCGGCTGAAATTGAATTGATAACTGCATCAACGTGCCAGATAACGCCTAAAATAATACGCCGATAAGGAAATTCGATTTGATTTGCTGCTGCGCATCAGATTGGCCCCATCTGTAGCTGCCTGTAATCATTTTCAATTGCGTTGGGAAACCTTATTTGTCCTTAAATATTTCTGTCATTTTTCATTGCTGGCGACAGATCCTTGGGCAGGTGGCCGGGGTGCGCTGCCTCTGTGGGCGCGGGGCAGCGGCCCGAGGAGGAGGGGTGGTGAGGACTCTCAGGAAAGGAGGCAGGGAGCAGGCGGCCGGGCGGTGACAGCTGTTCCTCCAATCAATCATGCTGTCGACAGGGAGGGACGACTGGCTGGCAGAAATTGAGTTTGCCTCACAGGGGACGATTGAGCAAATTAATAGCCCATTAGCCAAGCAGTGACCTGAGAAATGAAGGTGCAGGGGTTCCTGCTCACTCAGGCCGGCTGGGGTGGGGCAGGGCAGGGGGAGGGTCTGGGGAGGAGGTGGGGGAGCACGAGGAATGTAAGCTGCGAGGTGGGGTGGGGAGTGGATGGTTCAGGAAGAGTGATGTCAAGTCGGGGGAGGTGGGCTGGAGAGGCGGACAGTCTTAGGAGAGATGCCGGGGAAGGAGGGCGCACAGGTGACCCCACTGATGACGATGGCTCTTTACCATCTTCCCATCAGGCCCTCCGGGACTGAGTTCCGTGCCAGTGAACTCTCCTTCCTCGGTCCCTAGGTACTTCCTTTACTTCCTCTCATCACTTTCCCGGAAACCAGGCCATGCCCTGGAGACACCTCTCTCTGGAGTCTTCCCCAGCGTAGGCTGTTTTTTCTCCCAACTTCAGGTTCCTCAGGCCAGGAGGGTGAGGGCAGTGTCTTCCTGGTGCTCACTGCCACTTCCAGCCCACCGTTTTTCCACCCTATGGGCTCTGAGGTCAAGTTGTCTCCTGCATCCCTTATCACTGGTGTCCCCCATTCTCCATGGTCCTCCAGGACTTTGACGCTCACTTGTCTACGCCAAGCCCCATCACTGACCTCCTCGGCGGCTGTTTTTCTCCCTGGACTCACTTCCTCCTGGAGGAGCTGGTCAACAGCCTGAATTGCTCTGCGACAGAACTCCCTCTCTCCCCAACCCTCCTACAGCCTCGTACCCATCCTACTTGCTTCTCCCTCTGTCCTTCCATCTCCCGAGACACCACTGACTCATGGATTCTAGACCAAGTCCTAGGCCACGTCACTACAACACCCTCTTGCTTCCTCTGCCTCCTCCACCATCCAACTAGTCTCCTTTTGGTCTCAGACACACAGGCGGCTAAACGCAGCTGGGGAAAATCACAAAATCACGCAGATATGTGCCAATAAAAATTCACAGTTTCCAATCCCAGCACTACTAAGCAATCCCTTAACATGCCCTTGGTTAGTTTGGTCTCCCTTTTCCCACAGAGACAATCCGATAATACTTTACTATCCAGAGTCCCCCGCCCCATCTTCTGTCCCCCTCTCTTTTACTAGGTGGCCTTGCTTCCCACTTCACTTCAGAAATCTGAAGTCCTTACGTATGAGTTCCCTCCACTTCCAGATCCACACCGGTCGTCTTTCTTCTTCCAGTTTCAGTGGAAGAGGTGTTCATCTTCCTGTTCTAGCCATAATCCCTTCTCCTGGGTTGAGAATCCCATTTCCTGCCTATGTCAGCGGGGAAAGCTATTGTGGGACCCTCTTTCCTGTGCCACTGTCCATCAGCATTGACACGCCTGGAGTCACCCTGCCCCACAACAATATGAACAACTCCTCTTTCCCTTCTGGATGGCACCTTGTAGCTGATGTTCTCCCTCCTCCTTCCAGGTTCACCTAAGATGCTCCAAAGAGTCGTGCTTGCTGTCCACCCTCCTTTGTCTCCTAGCACTCCTGAACTCATTGAGGTCTGCAACCCCACCCCCACTCTCCATCAGGCTGCTCTCAGTCAGATCCTCAGTGGTCATCATCCGCCCGCTATGACAGATCCTCCGCTGATATTCATTTATCTGTTATTTCAGTAAATATTTATTGAGGGTCTTCTATGGGCTAGGCACTGTCCCATGGTCTAAATCTATGTCCTTTTGGAACTTCCAAGGCAGGAGGAAACAGATACAATGAAATCATACAAACAACTGTAAAATTGCACTCGTGCCGAGGAGAGGTGAACAGTGCTCTGAGAACCCATAAAGGCAGATTTGCCCTGCTCAAGAAATCCAGAAAGGCCTCCTTGGGGATGAGGCAAAAGCTGAGAGGTGATGGGTAACTATGAGTTGGGTAGGGGAGGAAGAAGGAAAGGGATAACGTCGACCAAATACTTCCTCCATGCTAAGTACTTTACTCTTCATGGTGGAAATGGGTGTGGAGAAGCTCTGTAAGTTGCCCGCGGTTACCCTGTAAGCCACGTGGCTGGACTCCCCTCCAGCCCGTGCTCTTGACCCTGACCCTTCCCCTCTGTGTTCTCGGACGTGAGCTGTGGCCCTGTCTTCATCCCCTCCTCTCTCTGCACACTGTCCTCCTCAGTCCCCACCTCCTGGCCTGTCCCATCCCTGTCACCGTGCACCGATTCAGATGTTCTACTTGGATGTGCTGTAGGCTCTATAAGCTCAGTGTGCCCGGGGTGGGACTTGTCTTTCTTAGACCTGCCCTCCTCCTGCTTTTTCTATTTCCATGCGTGGCACCCCTCTCCACAGACTTCCCTGCATTGGCGGTCAGGACTCTGCCTTTTTACTCTGGTCCCTACATCTGAGCGGTCTTCACCTTCTAAGGAACCCCGGCGTCGTCTTTTGTCCATGGCTTTAGTTCAGGCATCATCTCCAGTCTTTCCTGTCAAGTCTCCTAACGCCTCTGTGTCCCCTCTAATCCAGTTCTATCTCTACAGCCAGCGGGATCTTCCTACAACACAAGTAGGATCCTATCATTCAGCCACTTAAGACCCTTCCTCCCCTCCCAAAGCCCACAGCATAAATTCCAAGCTTCTTATTGTGCAAGCCCGTCTCCAGCCTCGTATCCCCTCCAGCAATGTTGTGTGCTGTCCTGGGCGAGGGCCAGCTCTCCGCAGCTGGTCCTCACTGCCAACAGCACTCGTGACATCTCCCTATCCATAGGCAATGTGTAATTCCTATTTGTTCTTGAAGACCACACCCAGACGTTACTTCCTCTTTGACCCCTTCCGTGATGTTAATTACTCTCTTCCTCATGCTATTTCTTATATGCCTTTACTTCGATTAGGATTATCGATTATTGCACACGTCCTACCTATAATATGGCAATGATTTGTTTGTCTATCTCCCCTGGTAGACTCTGAGCTCCTTGAGGGCAGGGAGTTTCTCTGATTCACTTGGTAGACTCCGGACCCGATTGTAGGCAGGGTCTGGCGCAGAGCGGGGTGGGTAGCAGCTGCTGAATGATTCAGTGGCCTTGTCGGTGGGAGAACTTGAAGGGACTGTCTGAGAAGACTGGAAAAGATGGGGTGGGTGGGTGGTGGGGGGGGGTGGGGGGTAGGAAGAGGGGAAGGCAGGCCGATGAGGTCATGCTGTCAATTTCTTTTGTTTAAATAAAGCCTGGTTTCATGCTCAGTGACAGGGAGAAGCCCTTGAAAGACAGAAGCTCCAGCTGTCTTAGAAAAATACCAGTGTCCACAGAGCTGGTGTGAAGAAGGTGGGCCGTGGTCCTGTGAACACAGATGGACAGTACAATCCCATGCCTAGAAACACTGACAGACATACCCCTGCCCCAGAGCGGACAGGTACCCACATGCTCAGAGAGGGTCTCCAGTAGCCTCCCCTGTCACAGAGCTCTCTGCGGGGCTCTCTGCTAGCCCTCCACCCCACCCGGAACCCCTGGGCTGCTCTCTCTCTCTCAGTAATTTCCCTACCCAAGAAAGCTCTAAGGGTTTCAATTACCGGCGCTTGGGATTTAGTGCCCTGGGCTTCTCTGACTGGAGGAGATTTATTTGAAGGTTTAGTGTCGTGGAGAATTCACGTCTTCACTCCCAGGAGCCCAGCTTCCGTCCTGAGCCCCTAAATCAGGAACCAAGATGGGCTATTGTCACTTACCGCATTAGCCTCGTTAGCGGACCAGGAGGGGTGATTAATAGCAATGCACACACAGCCATCCTGCTCACTGGCCGCTCTGTCGCTGCGTGTGACCCAGGGAGGGGGTGGGGAGGGGCTGAGCCAGCTCTAGGATAACTAAGGGGTCTGCATGAGAGCCCCCCCCACCCCCCGCCAGACAGGGAAGTCCCCGAGGCTCTTCCAGATCTGGGGACGGTTCAGAGATGCACAGGCTGAGCCGGAGACCACCCTGCTGGAGGCTCCTGGGGCCTGACTCCTGGAAGGGTGACAGAGCAGGAGTGCACGATGGAAGCCCGTTCTAGGATAAGGCCCAAAGTGTGCCCCTGTGTGTGTGAGAAATATGTGCACAGTGTGGGGTGAAGGTGGACGGAGAGAGAGAGTGGTGTGTGTGTGTGTGTGTGCAGGAGGTAGAAAGCAGTGGGTACGCTGATTTCATTTCCCAAACACTCTCTGAGGGCTTACTATGGGCCAAGTGATATTCGAAGAGCTGGAAATACAGCTCCGAAGAGGACAGACAGGGCCCCGAGAAAGAGGAGGGTGTGTGTGAGAGAGAGAAAGAAAGAAGCGTGTGAGAGAGAAATGCAAGCGAGCCGCTGGGCGCGAGGGAGGTGTGAACACGGGAGCGGAGAGGGAGAGGTTCATACGAAAGGCGGAGCTGGGGGGAGATCTGTGTGTGGAAGCAGGGCCACGGAGAGGGCGGGTGTAAGGGAGAGGGTGGGAGACATTTGTGTGAAACAGGCATGTGCGACAGAGTGGGTGTGTAGACAGGCTTGGGAGTGAGAGGACACACTGTGTGTGGAGAAGGGTACGGAGTAGGGCACACAGTGAGGGGAGGGGAGGGGAGGGGGGTGTCTGGTGGAGATCTCTGTGTGTGACGGAGAAGGGTGCATGCGCGTGTGTATGTGTGTGTGTGCGTGTAAGGAGCCAGCAGGGTGTGTGAGGTGCTAGAGAGAGGAGTGTGTGAGAGGGAGCCTGAATAAGGAGAGGTGACAGGAGAGAGAAGGGTGGGTATTTTCTTTTTTTTTTGCTTTGTCTCTGCAGTGTCTCCCATCTTGCCCCCTCCACAGAGTTCCCAGAGTCCGGCTAACCTGGGTTTGAATTTCAGTTTTGCGCTCTTCATTCACTTATTTATCCGTTCATTCACCTGTTACTGAGCATTTACTGGCTTTTCCTTTCAGTGCCTCATTTTTCTTACCTGGAAAGCGGAGACTTAACAGGGCGATGATGATAACTCAGTGAAGTAATTTATTAAAATGTCTTGTGAGCCCACAGAATTAGGAGCTCGAGGCACCCTGGCCCAGCACGTGGCATGTGGGTCAAGAAATGGTAGCTGGAGAGCCAGGGCTCCCCTGCCAATCCCGTCTTCCTTTCTCGTTTTTCTCTCTTCCCTCGCGCGCTCCCAGTCACAGCTGAGCCATGGTATTAATTATTAGAGCCAATTGACTGTTTAGACTCTGATGTTTTAACTAATCACCACTAATGGCAGACACTGGTGGGCAATCACAATCATTTAGTTCCCAGGCAAACCCCTTCTTATAGCTGAGAGCAGACCGGCGGGGCTCGGGGGGTGTGCGTGTTTAACAGTTACTGAGACTGGCAATGACGGGAGCGGCGGGATCACCCCTGCCTCGACGAGGCCCCCCTCTCCTCCCTGGTGGCTCTGGGCCAGCAGCCTCGGGCCCAGGGGTCCTCTGGAGCCATCAGGTCCCCTGGGGTGGGTCAGCTGAGCCCTGCCTTGGAGTGGGTGACCTTCCTTCCCCACCCTCTTACTTCTCTGCCCTGTGACCTTCACCTACCTTTTCGACTTAGAATTCTGCCACGGGAATCCTGTCTCCAGCAACCACTCTGGACCAGAAATATCCTAGCTGCTCCCCTTCCCCGAGCTGCTTTTCAACTGGAGTTCCTTAAAGTCCACTTCCAGGAAGAGTCGTTCAGACATAGGTTCAAATCCCACCTACTCGAGGGGCATCAGGTTGGGACAGGTACGCTGGTTAGGACGGGAAGCTGCACCCTGTCCGTGTAGGCTGAGGGTGGCAGTGAAGGGAGGAACTTTGCTGCTGCGGGTGGAAAGTCACCAGGGATAGGCGTGTGTCTGGAGCTCTGGGCCCCTGAGAGGCCACCTGTGTGCTTGCCTTGCCTTCTTCACATGGAGGCCTCAGAGCCCCAACCTGCGTGCAGCCCTGCCCAGCTCCCAGGCCCTGGTCCCTGTAACACCTGCTCCAGCCTAGCTGTGGAAGCCAAAGCCCCAGAACTCAGGAACGCTCGCCTCCCGGTAGAGGCCCTGCAGGGCAGGACCATAGGGTCCGCAAGTCCTGGAGGGGGCGGTCTAGGTGCCCATGGCCAGTAGGTGTCGCTGTGGCTCCAGCAGTGGGAAGGGGGGGTGGCAGGCCGGGGGCCCTGTAGGAAGCCTAGGGGCTGGATGCCCTTTGGCCTTCCTGCCCTCGCCTCAGGTCTCTCTGCCAGGGAAGCTCCTCCAGGGCTTCTCAAGCTTTAAGGGTACAGAACTCTTAGAAGGTCATGTTAAAACGTAGATTCCGAGTTGGTAGCTCTGAGGTGGGTCCCAAAGATTGTTGCGTTTCTCCGGAGTTCCTAGATGGAGCTGGTGGAGCTGTTCTGTGGACCACCCTCTGAGGAGCAAGCTTCTAGACTGGACAACTCCCTAACTGGGGGACGCCGCCTGCGCTTCCTTCCAGAGCCAACCCGCACCCTCACTCCTATTTCTTCAATAAAGCTCCTAGACCAGAGGCTGGGGGTAACTCTTAAGGATGCCCTCTTTTTGGAGACCAGCAGGAAGCAGGCAGTTTATAGGGAAGCTCTGATACAAAATCTAGCTCCAGTCCTCTGAGGCAACCCAGTCCGACCACCTAGCTCAATTCCTAAATTTATTTATTGATTTAAAAATATTTTATTTATTTATTTGAGAGAGAACAAGTACGTGCACACACAAGAGCAGAGGGAGAGGGAGAAGCAGGTTCTCCCCTGAGCAAGGAGCCCTACACGGGGCTCGATCCCAGGACACTGGGTTCATGACCTGAGCCGAAGGCAGAAGCTTAACCAACTGAGCCACCCTGGCACCCCTTAACTCCTAAATTTAAATCTAAACCTGAATCTAATCCCGATTCCCTCAGATTCCCCCAGTTCCCACCATCAGAGCTATATCCTGATACTGACCTGAGCTCAACTCTTGTGTCCCCCTAAATCCAATAACTGTACTATCCATTGTTTCAGTCCTGTCCCAAGACTGAATGGGCCCTTATCCTCTCTGGTAAACTTTCTGATCTTCTGCCGTACTTTCTTCTCAACAGTTTGAGCCAGGAAAGTAGGGCAATAGGATCTGAGAACATTTGCCTCATCAGGCTGGTCCAGGCCTTCCGTCTCAACGACTATGGCATTGCAGAGGGGAAAAGCGATTTGGCAGTCTAGTTGAGATTAGGGATTCCCACACATATTCTGGAAGGTCCCTTGCTGCTAGGGAACGCAGCCAGTCTTGTCCTTATTCTATGTTCTCCTCTGTCCTAAAGACTCCATTTTTGGGGATGTGGGGAAGGCAGGGGGAAGTAGATCCATTTGCCCGGCCCTGAAAGCAGGTGAAAAAGGAGGATGTGTGTGTGCGTGTGTGCACGTGTGTGTGCGTATGTGTGCTGGGGGGGGCGGTGAAGCAAGCAAAGCACTCTCTAGGGCTTCCCCCCACCCAAATCAAGGTTTTTCTGAGGGGCTCTCCTCTTTTCCCAGCTCTGTCTACAATGTGGCCCTCCCGGGCACGACAGAAGCTGATTCTTATAGATCTGACATTTTGTGATTTTAAAGAAGGAATGCAATTTTAAATAGGAATAATTTGGTTTTGCCCTGGTGGGCTACCCACTGTGACCCACTCCTCAACCCTGGCGTGCAGGAGATAGGTCAACTCAGAGAAGAACCATCTCTCACGCTGGGAGGCACAGAGTAATAAAAAAAATACGGCCGCGTGTTTCAAACACCTCTGCCTTTAAAAAGCTCTCCCCTTCTCCATTTATAAATAGCTCTATTTAGGAAAACTGCTGTTGCATTTCTAGAGCACCTCCACATGTATAAAATAACTCCATAGTTTTACAGATCACTTCTCATCAAACGTTTAAATGAAAAGATCCTTTTGAATACCTTGGAAAAGGTACTTAACTTCCTTGTGCCTCAATTTTCTCATCTGTCAAATGGAAAGAATAGAAGTAGCTCCTTCACAGGGTTATGCATAAAGTCATTTGAATAGCGCCGGGCACATAGAAGCCATTTATGTCAAATGTTTGCTATTATTATTGCTGCTGTTGTTATTACCAATATCCTGGGATACTTAGCACCTGAGATAGGGGAAAGATCGGGAGAGGCAAAAGTACTTGCCCAAAGTCTGTTGTCAGTAAGCTTAAAAATGAAACTCTTGGGGCGCCTGACTGGCTTAGTGGGTAGAACATGTGACTCTTGATCTCAGGATCGTGAGTTCAAGCCCCACGTTGGGCAGGGAGCCTACTTAGAAAAAAAAACAAACAAAACTACAAAAATGGACATTTGGCTTCTATAGTCTATTGCTGTGTTCTGTCTACCACACTAAAAACATCTGGCCAAAGTAACTGGGGAGGGGGTGGGTCCATGAGTCCCCTGCCCTCTGCTGGGTCTGGGGAATAGGAGGGAACAGAGCAGGTGGGCTTGCTCCCCCTTGTTGAGTTATGGGAACTGATGGCAGGGCCTCGGGGGGCAAGAGACTGGGTAGGCTATGCTCCTGGTTCTGTTCCGTGGCTGCCCGCTGGGCTTCTGTGACCCAGCGAGAGAGCCGAGTCATGACATTTCCCATGGCAGCTCTGGACCCAATCCCCCCGCCAGAAACCTTTTCCTCTCCCCTCCAGCTTGTGTCTTGTTCCTTTCTACGCTGGCACCTTCTCCATCCATACTCCCCGCATTCTGCCCAGTGGCTCAGTCATAGGCAGACTCCCAGGGCCAGAGTTGGGCTAAAGGTAGGGAATAGGAGTCCTTAAGGAGGCCGGGAGGGTGGAACATGAGTTTTGGAGTCGGAGAGATCTGGTCTGGAAACCTACCTTACTTAGCATTACGAGCCATGCATCCTTTGGGCAAGTGCCTTACTCTATGGGAGTCTGTGTTTCCTCATACCCAGAGACAGAGGATACTACTACTCGCCTCCCAGGTTGCTCGAACCAGTGAACCAGTGGGCATAGCGTGAAGCACAAAGACTTGCACAGAGTAGGTCTCAGCATGCCTTCCTGCCTGGCTGGGAAATGGGGGTGGCAGGGGCTGCTGGAGGCCTGGGAGTACGAGGGGGACCTGGCTAATAACCCGGGGAGCATTGGGGAGGCTTGGCCCACAGGCACTAGAGTTCCTCTTTCCACACAGGCCCAGCCCTCCCCCAGGCAGAGCGGTCAGTGGTCATCAGGACAACACAGGCCTGTGTCATGAGGAAGGCAGCTGTGTGGGGGGTTGGGCTGGAGGTTCTGTGCAAAGAGGGCCCGAGGCAGGGGCAGCTGGGCTGCCTGGCCAGGCACAGCCTGTTACCAGCTGCACCCTGGGGCTCTAAGCCCTGCCACCACCAGTACCCCCTAGCTGAAAGTCACCAGCCCTGGGCTCCTGTGTCCTAGTTCTCAGTTCTAGTTGCAGAGTGGGGCTGAGGGAAGGAATCCAGTGGAGTCTCCCACGGTTCAGGCAGGGTTTGCTCAAGGGAGAGGCTGCCCTCTGCTCTCTCCCGCCTCTGTCCACCGGTCGTTCTGTCCCTTTCTCTTGCTTTCCTTTCCATTTTATCATGAGCCGTTCCGAACTTAGTCCTGGAACACTCTCAAAGTTTGGAGGCCAGGGCCTGGGAAAGAAAAGCACCCCAGGGTCCAGGGCTGGGCCCAGAGGATCCCACTGCAAGGCTGAAGGGGGAAGGAGTAAGGAAGAGAATGGGGGTGGGGCTCGGAGGTGGAGAGGTCTTCCTGGAGGAGGGGGTGGTGCCGGAAGTCTGGAGTGTAGGATAGATGGCAAGAGAAAGAAGGGAGGACAGTGACCAAAGTAAAGGCAGCGTGATGGCCCAATAGGGCTTGAGAGCGTGGCTGGAATAGAGGAGAACGGGGGGTCATGACGTCTGGGTGATACCTCCTGGTGGGGGCTCCCCTGGGCCTTCAACCGCCATGGGCCTGTTGACCTCCCTCAATCTTTAGACAGGGCATTGAGGCTTGCAACTAGAATAGTCCATTGCAGAAGGATGCGTCTTGGCCATGTCTGTGACTCTCATAAGCCAGGCACTGGCGCAGCATGAAGCAGTTCGATCCTGGCACGCGGTGGAGGTGGCGGGGTCATTACCCTACTCTGCTGATGCGGGAGTGAGAGGAGTCAGGTGAGATGCCTGGCGTCCCCCAGCAGTGCGTAATGGAGCTGGGACTTGGAAGGTTGGGCTCCTGAGCAAGGCCGGAAGGGCGTTCCTGTGTAAGCCGCTGCTTACCGGTCAGCCTGGTCTCTTCCCTACTTCCCGCCATGTGCACCGGGGTTCTGGCCACATCGAACCCTTTCAGTTTCTCACGAGGGCCATTTCCTCTCACCTGTGGGCCTTTTTTTTTTTTTTTAAGATTTTATTTATTTATTTGTCAGAGAGACAGCGAGCGAGAGCGAGCATAGGCAGACAGAGTGGAAGGCAGAGTCAGAGGGAGAAGCAGGCTCCCTGCGGAGCAAGGAGTGCGATGTGGGACTCGATCCCAGGACGCTGGGATCATGACCTGAGCCGAAGGCAGCTGCCCAACCAACTGAGCCACCCAGGCGTCCCTGTGGGCCTTTATATGCATTGTTCCCTCTGTCTGGACGGCAGATCTTTCAGATCTCGGCCTCACGGGGAACTCTGCCGGGAAGCACTACTCTTTGAATCTTTAGGCTCAACCGTGTGTCCCTATAGCCTCTAAGCCTTCCCTGGTGCACGTTGTAATTAAGCTTTTCTTGTCCGGTTTCTCACCAGGACCTGGCACAGTGAGGGATGTCAAATGTGCTCAGGCCTAGTCTTCCTACCTGCACATCAGCACCAGGGGAAGGGAGGTGTGCCCGTGCTCAAACAACACGGGGGAGACTAGGGGTGGTCCTGGGCCTGCCAGGAGCAAACAGTCAGGAGGGGGCATTGGAGAAAGCAGAGACTCACTTGAATTTAGGCTCAGGGCAGGACCTGGCCTAAAGCAGGCCCTGGTGAGACTTTGAGGTTGCACAGGTGTCTTGGAGAGGAAGGCCCTCGAAGGATGGGGAATACCACACCTCATGGAGACCAGAGGACTGTAAGCCTGGGGGCAGGAGATTGAGTGGAAGCAAACATGGACAGAGGAAGGCATTCGGCCCCCTCCCTAGACTCTCTCTGCCCAGCAGGGCCTGGGTAGCCCACCCCACCAAAGGGCATCATGTGGGTGACTGCCCGGGATGCTGGTCCTTCTAACATGCTGAGTGCCTGAACCGGCCTGTCATAAACCACACCCGAGAATCCTGGCACCAGGCACTGCTCCCCAGTTCAGGGCTTACCACAGAGCATGCATCCTCTGAGGACCGTACCATGGGCCAGCCCTCCCAGGGTCTCCAGCCTCATATCTGGTTTTGCCTTGGGCTGGTGACTGTCCCTCATTCCTCCTGCAGCATTTTACATCTTAACCTGGGCCAGGGTCCACAACCTCCACACCTGTCCATGCAGCTTCAGCTTCAACCCGCTGACTATATGCACCCCGTTGGCCTGCCCTGTATCTTCTCCGGGACAGGAGCTCCCTGAAGGCAGGGGCTTTGTTTTAGAATCCTCTCATTCTTGGGCGCCTGGGTGGCTCAGTGGGTTAAGCATCCAGACTCTTGATTTCTGCTCAGGTCATGGTCTCAGGGTCATGTAAACTAGGCATCGGGCTCCGCACTCAGTGGGGAGCCTGTTCAGGACTCACTCTCTCTCGCTCTGCCCTGCCCCTACGCTTTCTGTCTAAAATCAATCAATCAATCAATCTTTAAAAAAAAAGCATCACCTTTTCTTTGCAGTTCCCAGCCTAGGTGTTGTTTATAAATATAGTTTAATTTAACTATTGGGAAAGACAGAGAAATAGATTAAGGGATGAGGGCTTTGCCTCTCTTAAGCCTGTTTTGTGACATGTAAAATGGAGACAGTGATCCCCATCACCTGGGATATCTGGGAAGCATAAGTGAGATTAAGACTGACAGGAGTCCTTCTTTAAGGAATGGATGTTCTTGTTATCTTTATTTAACAGATAAGCACCCTGGGCTCAGAGAAGGTTGGGGACTTGCCCGAGGTCACCCAGCCGGGAAGTGGGTGGGGGGCTGGGATTCTAATGCGTCCTCTCCCCCTCTCTGCTACACCTCAGCTGGGGGGAGGGTGTGAAGTTTGGCTGCAAGTAGGGATGTGTAAGTCAAGTAGGGGAGTCGGGTAAGGTTCTTACTTGACCAGTGGGGTATGGAGTTCAGCCTGCGGCACACAGCCTGGCAGGGTGAAACAGAGAGGAGACAAGAGTGGGGAGAGCCTTGCCTGCAGGCAGGGGGCTCCTCAGGAGAAGACATGGCCCTATCCTCTGGGTGCCTGATAAATTCTGGGAGAGAAAGCAGGTCTCAGGCCCAGGAAAGGCACGGGCAGGCTGGGTAGAAGGGCATGATGGTAAGGAGGCTTGAGATCCCAGCGTCTGCAGGTGGGAGAGTCCCCAGAGATGGATGGCAGAAACGAGTCTTCACGCCCTGGTTCTGCAGGCAGGGGTGGGGACTGGCCACCTGCCATCCTCCGTGCACCTGGGCTGGGGGGCCCAGCCCATGGGCAGCCCTGGGCTCCAACTACCTCTGCCCCCTGGCCCAGCAGCAGGCCCAGCTGGCTCACCTTCTCAATCAATACTGTGCTCTTAATGGGCCCAGCCACCAGCACCAACCAGGGGCATTAAATGTTAATTATATCTATTTGGATTTGAAAAATTTTATTACTCAAGTTAATTATGGCTGGAGTCATAAAAAGGTTTCAGAGTGAAAGGGCTGCCTTATTGGGGCCACTTTCCCCAAGACAGATTGGAAAGGAAAAGAAGAAATAAAAGCATCTGGCTCAAAGGGCTGGGCGCTCCCCATCCACTAGGCTGAGAGCCCGGGGCTCGGGACCGGCATCCTCTAAAGCCTAGGGTACAGCTCGCCCACCAGCCGTGCTGGTGCCCAGAAGACAGGAGAGGCTGGTCCTGGGAAGGCAGGGCCTCGGCTCGCGGCCCCAGTGTGAGGGGTGCCTTCGGTAGAGAAGGGCCCCCTGCCCGTGGAGGTCCAGGGAAGCTGCTGAGAACATCTGGGCTCCCAGAGATCTGGATTGAAGGATATGCCCGGGGCTCCTCTCCAAGTGGTCTTGAGGCTGGGAACTCCTCCAGCCCCGTTCCCCACCCTGGCCTGGCCCCACCCAGCCCAGTCTGATTGCTTCCTGCCAGCCCCACTTAGGATTCATGGGCCTGACCTGCAGCTATAAAGTGTTCACTGTAGCCGGCAAAGACGCAGGATTTACAGCTCTGGGGTCAGCTGTAGGCAATGACACACACAATAGCTGACTCACAAGGGTGCCCCGTTTCCAGCCCACACATAACTCTCTCTTGCACACGCAGGTACACATGCACACATCTTGACGGAGACACAGACACACCTTCATGCCCAGGAGCTATCCTACTCACGCACGCAGTAATAGGAATTCCATTTGTGGAGCAAGCACGGTGTATTGGGTGCTTTACGGGCATTTGTCTAATCCTTAACACCAATCCTGTAAGGTTGAAGCAGTGTTACTTCATTTTATAGAAGAGGAAGCGAACTAAGGCTCAGGTAGGTTAAGCTGTTTGAGCACATGTGCCCTCCGAGGGAACCAGCTCTACAGAGAGCCGCGATGCCTACGCTGTTGGCCCAAGAAACAGTAAATCCGTCAGCAGCCTGAGGGGGTGGGAGTAAGACAGGCCATCCCATTCCTCTTCCCTCTTCCCCATCAGAGGAGCTGGAGGCTGGTTCAGAGTGGGAGGGAATGTTCTAGAAGCAGACCTGTCCCTTGGCCCCCTGCAAAGTGATAGAAGGGAGACTAAAAGCCAGGAGAGGAGGGCCTTAATCAGATAGGAGACTGGAATTGAAAAGTGCTCAAACTTAAACGTCAGAAGTCACTGGGAATTAGGGAGGAATTTGCCCGTGTTGTGAAGGGATCAACTGTCCATTGGACAAAGGGTATTTGAGGAAGGATAGCTGGTAGGGAGGGAAGAGGTTTCATATTTGTATCTCCCAAGGTGAGCTCCTCAATATACTGGTTCATTATCATTATTGTCACTCTTGTCCTCATTACTATTCTCGTACTGGGAAGACCATGTAGAAGGGGTCTGCCGCCACTCCTCCCCTTGGCTCACGAAGCATTTGCCTCTAGTTGGTTCCTCCTGTTTTCTCAGGTCTCAGAATTTCTGCCTTTGCCCCAGAGCTGGTGCCCAGTGTCCCTTAGGGCCAGCCTTCTCTGTCCTCAGCAGGAACTCTTCTCTCTCGGTCGTTCCTCATTCCTCTCTCTCTTGGGTTTTTGCCCCTCCATTAGTCCTTTCTTCTCTGTCTTTAAACGTGTATGTAGTTTCTTTCTTGCCTTGGCCAGCCCTTCCCTTGACCTTGTTAATTCTTCTATGACTTTTCTGAGTTTCTTCTGTCTTCTCATCTGCCTCCTAGAGTCAGGGCCTTCGCCCTCTGGGATGGAGTGGCCATCACCGCTGGTGTCACTCCCATGACCTCACCCAGAGCTGCTCACTGGCGCCCCATGGAAGCCTCGACCCTTATAGCTCCTCCGTGGCCTCCTTCTCACGGCATCCACAGCTTTTCCTCACGCTCCTACTCTCCCTTCTCCCCTCACCTCTGCCTGCCCTCCTCTTCCTGTAGTTCCTTCCTCCTCAGCTGACTGGACACCAGTATCTTGTCTCCTCTTCCCAGTCCTCCTGACTCAAGGTTCACTCCTGGGCTCTTTGCTCTTAGAGAATTTATCTTCTTATTCTTGGGGGCTTCCATGTTCCCCCTCTCGATGTGACTCCCAAAGCTGCCTCCGTGTTTCTCCTGAACTCCCATCCTGAGTTGTCAATGGTCCAAAGGACCTAACTATTGAGATGCTCTACTCCCACTCCCAGGGAAACATGCTGAAATTGGTCATCATGGTCCTTTCTTCAAAATGGCTCAGCTCACTTTCCTCCACCTCATTTCCACACATAAAATAACTGTGGTTCTGGTTGCCTGGCCTTCCCAAACATCAGATCCACTGATTAAATTAATACACTGAGCAAATTTTTTCCAGGTAACTCTCATGTGCAAAGCCCAAATAGCCCAGGGTGGCAGGGGCGGAGATGGGAGGCAGAACGAATAGGGGGTAGTAGGAGGCCACGGAGGGGGAGGGCTCTGGAATTGGGTAGATTTGGGTCCAAAGCCTGGCCTCCCCACCACTTGCCAGCTATGTGACGCTTAAAGTGAACATAGAGCGCTTCCCATTTGCCACACACCGACTTCAAGGTCTTGCCTTTTGGATCCACTTCATCCTCACTACCGTCTTTGCGATATTGCTATAATGATTCCATTTCAGAAATCAGAAAAACAGACCAGAGAGGGTAATAAATTTGCCCATTGTCACACAGCTTAGTAAGTGGCTGAGCCAAAGGATGAACCCAGGCAGGCTAGCAGTCTTTACGACCACTTTGCTATATTTAACCTCTCAGGGTCTCAGTTTTGTTCTGTTTTGTTTCCTATTGTGTCACCAACATCCAGGAACCCACCGAGTATCTGCTGAGGAAAAGAGTACAAATAAATAGCTAAAAGGCACCTGTTGGGCTTGATGGCTTGAGTAGTTGCTGACCTTGGCCAAAGCAGGGTCAAGGAAGAGGTGGGGCCAGAGGTACGGCTGCAGGGGCCTAAGGAGTGAAGGGGAGGGAAGGAGGCTAGGTGGGGGTCAGGCATGGACTGTCCATTCAGGAACGGAGAGAGAGGCACGGGATCTGGGTCATGACCGCTGTGTGTTTCATTTTAGCTTAGGGAAAAGGGTTGGGGCTCCAGGAGGGGGCACCATTGCTGGAGCCGGGCCTAAGAGAGGACGTGAGGAAACAGGATCCCAAGCACAGAGAGGGGACGCTTCCTGATCAGGAGGGACGTTACTTGTTGGAGAGAGACAGGAGAAACGGATAAGGACTCACTGGGGAAGGGCTGAGCTGGAGGAAACCATAGGGGCTGGGGAGCTGGGAGAAGGAGATGCCTCCATAGTACCATTTTCGGTGGGACAGCCAGTGACCTGGAGGGTAGGCCTTTGAGCTTCTCCCCTGAGCTTCCCCCAGGGGCGCTTAGTGCCAGCTCCGGAGACAGAGGCTTGGGTGGCTGGATTAGAAATGGCTACTTCTGGCTGTGCCAAGACAAGCAGAGGGTGGGGGAGGGCAACTCTTGGGCTTGGAGTACCTGAGCCTTTAGCCCTAGTCTTGCCGGTAGCAGCAACTAACTACTTTCGGACCGCCAGCATCTTACACCCTGACAGGGGAGCAAAACCCTGTTTCCAGAGCTGGAGCCAGCCATGCTTTCCTTGAGTGAAGCAGTAAAAGGGGAAAATCAACATCCCAATGATCTTGTTTATGGTGCTAAGTAAGCTGTACAGCTTAATCCGTTCGAGGTTAATGAATTTACGACTTGCTTTGGAGTTTGACAAGGGCTATAAAAGAGAAATGAATGCTCTGGGCAGCTCCTTCCCTAGCTGCTGCTTAGGGTTAGACCAGCCTGGCCTGGCCCGCCCTGGTGAGGGAGGGGAGAAGATTGAAGTGGTGGGTTCATGGCCAGTTGCCTGGGAGAGGACCAGAGAAGGGACAATCTAAGGGCCAAAGGACCCTTTCTGGAACCTTCTTCTAGGCTGACGTAAGCTGCCCCACCCCCCCCCCAGGATCTTTGCATCTTGGGCAAGTCTGGAAGAGAGGGATGATCCCATCTACCTCTCAGTGATGCCGTGACAAAGAGGTGAGGCACCACGTGTGAAGAACTTGCGTCAGTCCCTGATAACTGGTAGCTGTGGTAACTACCATTTTCTTCTGTCTTACATCGTAATTTGCTGTTTATTCGTCTGTGTCCCTCACCATGTGCCCACTCATTCAGAAGTCCAGGGAGTCTGTTACACCGTGTGCCAGGCCCTATGTCCCACACAAGTTGGTGCGAGAGGCACACACCTTACAGCCCCCTGAAAGTGCAAGGAGAGCAGCGCGGGGAAGGAGCGGGGAGCAAGTTACCCTGGAAGAGCACAAAGCAAGGAGTGGCCCCGCCTGCCTGTCCGTCTCAGGCAGTCTGAGTAACGCCTTGTGCGGTTACAGCACTTGGCAGGTCACAGGTCACGGAATACTTCCATGTGATTCGTTCTTTTGATTCTCACAACAATCCCAGAACGACCACATTTTCTGAATCAAAAATTAGAACCCAGGGTGACCACCTGCTGGGACAATAGGTCAAAACATTGGGAATTTCGGGCTGTTTAAAAAACTCTGTGACATGCCGAATTCCTGAAGCAGGGAGGGCAGGGACTGCGGCATCTCTGTTGGAACAGTCAGGAGAATGAAGCTCAAACCGTCAGTGAGAGAACAGAGGCTTTGCCTCGTCCAGCCACCCAGCTGCTTGCTTCTGGGGACAGATGGCCTGGCGCAGAGGCCGCAATCCGTGTTTCTCAGGTGAACTGGCCAGTGTCTATGTGGATGTGTGTCTCTGCTTCTGGGAGCAACTCTGCTCAGAAGAGCCGTCAGTGTTCCTCATCTCCCTTTCCTTCTTTTCTATCCTCCCTCCAGTGTGCTCTTGTGGGGGGTGGGGGGGTGGGGGGGCTGGTTGGTGTCACCCCATCAGCTGGTTTGCGAGGTTAGATCTCAGGAACCCTGTCGCCTTATTCTGCCCACAGGCACTTGAGCACGGGGGCTCACTCCTTCCTCCTCGAACACTTGCTTTACTTGACTTCTGTCACAGCCCACTTTCCTGTTCCCTTCTTGCCTCCCTGGACGTCTCTTCTTAGTCTCCTTGCTGGAGTTCCCTCCTTTTCGCACCCACTCGATACTGGAGTGTGAGGCCAGGTCCCTCGGCAGGCGCCCACAAGTGTGTGAGTGAACCGACAGGCAAGGCGGGCTCCGGCACCCTCTGCTTATGCTGGGGGGGGGGGGTTGGTTTCTCGGGCTTTCCCTCAGGGAGTACCTCTTTCTGATTTCCCTCCTCCTAGCTCACCGGCCCCTCAGTTCCAGTGTTTTCAGCGTTGTCTCTCTGACGCCGATTGTCCTTGTCCTCCTACTCTGAAACCAGAGTTCCTCTGGGATCTGTTGGCAGCTTCTTATAAACTAGCCACCCCAGACGCCAAGGATCAGGAGGCTCCCCTTTTGCTGGTAAAGACATGGCCTCCCAAGGTGAGCGCTGGCTGTTTCATGCAGCAGCACAGGTCAAACACAGGAGGTGGATGGGGCACCTGCTGGTGTCACCTGGCTCATCCCTTAGCCCCACCAGTGTCACCACTGACAGACGCTGCCTCTCTCACGGACCTGGCCATTGGTCCCCAATGCTTCATCCTAGAGATGAAATCCAAGAGCATGAAGAACACAGGAGTGGAGTAAGAAGACCCAGCTTGGGCCCCAGCTTTGCCAGAGAGGACTGAATAAAACACCAGGAGATCCCAGGTTCTATCCAAGGCCCTAAATGAAGACCTAGGATCCTGTCCACTGTGGTTTCACAGGTCTCTCTTTCCCCTCACATCCTTTATTTCCTCAGAGCACCCACTCTGGACCCCTAGCTCTCTCTGCAGAGCTCCTCATGTCTCCTTCCCTCTGCCCAGAGGAGGAAACTCTTAGAAAAACACTGAGGTTTTGGTTCTGCCTTTCTCCTCTCCCTGGACTCCAGAACTGAAAGTCATGGTTGCCTGGCAAGAGACTTCATTTTCTCTGGAGACCATCCCTCTCTCCTCCTCAGGAACGTGTGGGAAAGAGTTCAGCCATAGCAAGGATTCCCTTGCTAGCACCCTGGGGAGTCCTTTTGCTCTCCAGGGAGGGTCCCTGTGGGCCCCACCTGTCCAGCTGGTCCTACTGCAGGGGACAGGCAGCTGGGACCCGTCCTGCAGGCGTAGAGGCTGAAACAGGCTAATGAATCCTGATGGGAGAAGTGACCTTTTCCAAATGCCACATGTCATTGGATTTTATATCACACAAGGACAATGTGCCATGGGTATTAAAATCGTTTTTCCAATAGTTATATATGTGTGTGAGTGTGGTGCAGAGTCTGTATGACGAGAGGAAAATCCTAATGAAGATGTCATCAGACGAGCCTTCCTTCCTCAGCCCCAGAAAGGCAGGCCTTCAGGACACTCCCTCTCTCATCCAGGGTTTGGCCCTAGACCTTAGCTCTGGACCACAGGTAAACTTTTCTCCCACCAGTTTCCTAGCTGAGACCCTGGCTCTGGACCTGGCCTTGGCTCCACTTCCTGGTCTAGGAAGGTATACCAGTATCAGAGGAAAAGCAAGACCTAGAGACAGCAGTGGCCCAGAAGTTGATGTCTTGTAGACACAGGCCCAGGCATGTGGGGCTCCTTCCCTTGGTCTCCTGGAGAAGCTAGAGAACGCTTGGGAAAGGAAGGACATATAACCAGAAGGAGCTGGTTCAGAGGCTTCCAGAACTCTGGAGGCCAGGAGAGGCTGGACTTGGAGCCAAGAACCCCAGACTCTTCTGTTTAAATCCTCCTAGTTCCCATGGTCTAGCTTATATCTGCAATATTCCTGATAGGTGGCCTGCCTAAACACCTCCAAGGCCAGGAGACTCCAGACATCCCCAGGAAGCGATTTCAGCTCTGGAGAGCTTTGGCTGTTTAGAAAGTTCACACACAGCTTGAACAAAAATCTATTTCCCTGGAAGTTCCACCCACAGGTCTGTGTTTAACCCCTTGGCCTCAGACAGAGAAGTCCTTCATCTCTGTTTTACACGATAGCCTTTTGGGAATCTGAAAACACTAACAGTGTTCCCTGGAGTCTTCTTTTCTCCAGGTTGAGCATTTCTAGTCCATTCAGTGATTCCCAGTATGACCCAACTTCACATAGCATGACCCCTAGGCACTCCAGTTCTGTTCCACTGAGGACATAAGACCCATTTTCTATTGCCACGATGGGCAAAGGAAGTCTGCATGATAAAGGGGAAAAGAGCAAGCATCCAGAGTCAGAGCCTAAGGTTCAAAATCCTGGCCTTGGGGCTCCTGGGTGGCTCAGTGGGTTAAGCCTCTGCCTTCGGCTCAGGTCATGGTCTCAGGGTCCTAGGATCGAGCCCTGCATCGGGCTCTTTGCTCAGTGGGGAACCTGCTTCCCTCTCTCTCTCTCTCTGCCTGCCTCTCTGCCTACTTATGATCTCTCTCTGTTAAATAAATAAATAAAATCTTTAAAACAAAACAAAAAACAAAATCGCAGCCTCATTCTTTAATAGTGAGAGGAATGGAGTCAGGTCCTTCACCTTTTTGAGATACGGTTTCTTTCTCATAACCTTAGATGAGGCAACAACTTCCTCACTGAAACAACTTCTTCAGGATGTGGTCCAAGGACAGGCCAGGACCTCTGCGGAGAACTCCTCAGTCAGAGGAGGTCAGCAGAGGTCGTAGGATGAAGGGCAGAACAAGTAAACACTCTCCACAAATAGCTCCTTGTCCCAGATGGGTGCCCAGAACTAACTGCCCCAAATCCTAGTAAAAAGCTTCAAGCACGAAGCCTGTCCCCATTCTTGCCCTTCGTGCTCAGACAAACAAGACCGCGTGTAAGAGGCTGCTTATCTCAGGGAGGGAGCCACTCACTTCTTAGGCCCTACAGCACCAGAACCCAAGTATCGCGGCTCAGAGTGGGGCTCCCCGGGTCTAGGCAGAGACGAAGATCCAGGTTGCGCTGCCTACCAGAGAACTCGCCCTGATTCCCAGAGATCCGCCATGTCTTTGGCTTGTGCAGACTCTTGAGTTACCGGGGTTTGAATCTTGGTCTAACGGCTCGCTAATTGGGTGTGACCTTGGCCGAGTTCCTTAACCCTCTGTACCTGTTTCTTCATTTGAAATATGCTGATCACTTCCCTACCTCAGGATGTTGCAAGGATTATGTGATTTTATACATGTAAAACACTTAGAACAAAGAAAGTTGAGGACAGGGTAAGCACTCAATAAATATTGGCTATTATTATTATCCTACTCCTAGGACAGTTGTGAAGGTCATGGGTGCTAGATAATAGGAACATGTCATTCCTGGCATACAGTCAGGCAATTGGGGGTGATTCGAGTTGTTGACTGCCTGTTCTCCTGCATCAGACCTGGGCCTCCAGGTTGGTCTAATCGGTGCGAAGTGGAGCAGAACTACTTGTCCCCTCATTGTGGGGGGATGATAAATGATATCAGATACTAGGCGGAGGGGGTGGGTGGGGGGAGAGGAAAGCCATAGCGCTTGCTGGATTCTTCTGAATTTACTATTGAAGATTCCCTAGAGCTTCTCTAGCTTTTCTCCCTTCCCTCTGCATGTTCTCAAAATCAAATATTTATCCTGGTTGCATTGCATCTGGCTGGAAGTTTCTACCCATCATTTGAGCCAGTCAAGATCATTTGCTATTCTAATTCAGTCATCTTTCCTTCTAGAGTTGTGGCTTCTGCAGGTCTCATCCACAAGGTTTTAGATCTTTTGTGAAATTCCATAGTCCACAGCCAGCAGAGTAAAATCCCCTCTGCCTAGCAGCTAGCTGTCTCAAGCCCTCCTTGTTTACCTGGTCAATTCATTCTCATCCTTTGGGACCTAACTCCAATGTCAAACTTCCTTAAAAACCCTGAGCTTACATTTAGTTTAAAAAAACATTTGTCAGAATATTTCATACTCACTATGAAGGCCGGAACCAAAAGACTCTACCAAGGGCTGGTGAGAGGATGTAGAGAAACTAGAACCCTCTGTATTTGCTGGTGGCAGTGTAAGATGGGGCAGTTTCTAAAAATGCTAAATATGGCATTACCATAAGCCAGAACGATTCCATGCTGAGGGGTATACCCAAGAGAAAAAAAACCATACTTCCACATGAAAACATTTACGTGAATGTTCATGACAACGTTATTCATCAGGGCCAAAAAGCAGAAACAACCCAAATGCCCTTCAGTTGATGAACCGATAAATAACATGGGCTGTATCCACACAATGGAATGTTATTTGGTCCTAAAAAAGAGTGAAATACTAATACATGCTACAGTACGGATACACTGAAAGCAGGCTAAATGAAAGAAGCCATTCACCCCCCTCCCCATGTATTACAGAATTCTTTGATATGAACAGGCAAATTTTTAGATATGGTAGTCTAGTGGTTGCTTAGGGTTGGGAAGTGGAGGAGGGAGATTGAACACCAGTGGGTTTTTTTTTTAAAGAGGGACAGAGTTCTGAAATTCCGGATTCTGGATTCTGACGATGATTGCACAGTTCTGTGAATACATTTTAAATACCCCAATTACATTCAACTGTACACTTCAAATGGTATGTTACACACATTTTACCTCAATAATGCTCACATATGTGTGTGTATATACATATACATATATATGTATATGTATATATATATACATATATGTATACACACACACACACACACACACACACACACACACACATATTTGAGAGAGATAGTGCAGGGGAAGGGGCCCAGAGAAAGAATCTCAAGCAGACTCCATGCTGAGCTTGGAGCCTGATAGGGGGGCTCAATCTTACCACTCTGAGATCATCACCTGAGCCCAAACCAATTGTTAAACGCTTAACTGACTGAGCCACCCAGGCACCCATCATAATGCTCTTTTTAAAAAACTTAACAGGCATCTACAAGCTAAACGTTGGAAGCAGTAGACCTGGGGATCTGGGAGAGAGACTGGGGAAGGGTGGTAAAGGGATGTTCCCTGGAGTGAATGATTCTTGGGCTGTGTCTTCATGGATGAGTAGAGATTAGGCAAAGAAGTAGAGGCAAAGGGTGAGCTCAGCAGAAAAAAACAGAGAAGTAGAGCAAAAAGTATGAACTCTGTAGTGAGACTGCATAGATATGACACCTAGCTACCATATACTCACTATGTGACTTCGGTAAGTTATGGAACCTCTCTATGCCTTAGTTTCTTCATCTGCAAAATGCGGATAATTATGGCATAGTATGAATAGTCTAATAATAAAGAATAATACAATGCAACATGGCCAGGGTGATGATGAAATGAGTTAACGCATGTTAAGGGCTCAGAACTGAGGCTGATACATAATAAGGTCTCGATAGACATTAGTTACGTAGGTTACGGAGTACAACACTGTTTGGTGTTAAAGGATAAGGCACAGAAGGAAGGGTCATGAGAAGGGCAAGGTAGAGATCAGATCGCAGGGAACTTGGAAGAAGGCAGAGAAGCTTGGTCTAGAACAAGAGGAGGTGTGCCTCTGGAAGAGAGAAGGAGAGAAGAAAAGGTTTAAGCTCAAAGTTGAGGGATGTCAGGTATCCTGGGTTTCTACATAAAGTAGGAAGCAAGAGTGGTTGAGGGACAGAAGTTGAGTCAACACGGAGTCATCCGAGACTCAGATGATGTGGAGGACAGGTCTGTATAGTTGTGTGATTTTGCTCACCAGCTCTCAGCCATGGGCATAGAGATGGACTGTGGCAATGATCCAGAGATAAGGTTTTGCTAAGTAGTATCACAGGACAGGTGCAGAGGGCTTGAGGAGCACAGGTGAGAAAGAGGTCAGCGGCTCAGTCCTGGTAAAGAAATAATGAGCAGGGTGTGCTGATACACTGGGAGAAAACATTAGAATTGGGTACCAGAAGGCTTCATGAGGTCAAAGGGGAGATGTTCAACTGTAATTTATTTGATTATTCATTCCATCATGCAAACAACCCTTACTGGGAACCAATCACGGGCCAAGGATACAAGGGTGGGACCTGCTGGATGCTATCTTTGCCCCTCCCATGGGAGGCGGTTAGGAGGTGAAGCAGGAGTCTGGGTGTGAGAGACAGGAAAGCATAGGTGGCTGGAATGGAAAATATTCAGAGGTAATTCAGTTTTTTGTTTTTTAAAGATTTTATTTACTTGACAGAGAGATAGAGAGCACAAGTAGGCAGAGCAGCAGGCAGAAGACAAATAGGGAGCCCGATTCAGGACTCAATCCCAGGACCCTGGGATCATGACCAGTCGCTTCACTAACTGAGCCACCCAGGCACCCCATGGTAATGCAGTTTTTTAATCCAATAACTTGACCTTCATATAGCCTCCCCTGTAGCATATGCCCAAACTTTTGCCATAGGCTACAAGGCCCTACTTCCTGCCTCCTTCCTGCCTCTCTGACTTCATCCTGTACCATTTCCCCCTTAATACCTTCTAGCTACTCTGGCCTCCTTATCAGGTCTTTGAGTACTCCTACTTCTTCCCTTTCTTGGGACTCTTCTTTGCATGCCTGGCCCCATTTCCTCCATCAGTTCTGAGCTCAAATGTCATGGAGGAACCCTTTCCATGGCCATTCTACATAGAGAAGTCCCTCCCACCATGACTCTATCTTAGCAGGCTGTTTATTTCCTTCATAGTACCGATCATGCTAATTACTCAGTATTTTTTTCATTGTTTGTTTCCTGCCTCAAACACAAAAGCTTTTGATAACAGCAGGGGTTTGTTTGCACTCTCTCTCCAGGGCTGAGGACATGGCTAGGTGCTTCATAAACACGTGTTCAATGGATGAATGACATGGGATCATGGGTGGACAGATAAAGTGGTAGTGAAGACCACTGAAGATGAGGTGGTCAAGTCTGAGAACTAGGGGAACTGGGTGGCTCATCATTTGGGGGGCCCTGAGACCCCCTAAGATGAGGGAAGGAATGGGTGAAAGAAGATTGATATAGGTGTACGTTTTGGGGAACAACAAAGAAATCAGTAGATGACAAAGATAGCAAAGAGACGTAGTCTGATGAAATACCAAGAGCTTGAAGGGAACAGGGATTTTGTCTTTACATGAGGGTAGACCAGTGGCTGCCTGAAGTGTGCAGGAGGGGAGCATGAAGCTGGGATCCAGAAGAGTCCGTAGCCTCTGCAGACAAGAGCTGTAGACGAGGCCTTTGCAGAGAGCTGTATTTCCGGCGGGATGGGAAATAGAGGGAATATCCAGAAGCTGAGGTTGTGTGGAATTGCCTGGGGGCTTCATGGGGCAGAAGGGAAAAGCTGGGAGGGGAGGTGGCAGAGGGCCAGGGGGAAGGGGTGCTTAGTAATTTGGGGATGAAAACACTAGGGGGAAGACTGTAGGGGCTTGTACTTGGGCAGTGACTGGGGATGGCTGGGATGTGACAGCTGATGGGAAGGACAGTCCTAGGGCTCCAAATGGAAACTTGGGATCAAGATCATTGTAAGGTGAAGGTGACATTGCTTTGTAGAAGCTGAGTAGTGGTATCCGAGACAATCCGAGACAATCCGAGACAAGGTAGTTCAAGCTGTCTTGACTGCCTGGATCTCTGCTTTATGTTCTCCCAGCACCTTGGACCCAACCCCATGGATGCGTGGAAACTTGGCAAATGGCCAGTTCCTAACCCTCCCATCGGCTCCCGAAGCCTGGCCTCACTAGTTTGCAGTCTCCGTCTTTGGCCCTTTTCCCAGAAGTGAGCCTAGAGTAGAGAAGGCAGAGTGAATTGAGGTGAGGGAGAGGAGAGGAGATGTGGTGAGGAAGATTACTCAGACTTGAGCTCGGCCGGGCCCAACCCCGCTCCACAGTCAGCACAGCCACGGTCCGGCTGAAATAACAAGTCAGAGACTGAAACACTGGCCAGCCCTCTTTGTTTACTCAGCTTTTTCCCCACCTTTTTCTTTGGACAATGCCCTGCTGGGCTGGGGCTGTCCTGCTGGGTCGTTGCTGGGGCTCCCCCGCCAAGATGGAGCCCAGCTGCTCAGCTGTTTACAAGGCGATTCCGGTTTACACTGGGGCCCATCCTGTCCTGGCTGGGCTGGGAGCTCAAGGCAGAGCCCAGCCAGTGGCCTCTTGTAGCCCTGAGTGCCTCTCTTCTTCAGGCTGGGGAGCAATAGGGCTGGGAGATCCTCCATGCCCAATGCCAGGGAAGGCACTGTCCTCAAGACGGAGTGAAAAAGGAGTAAGACCCGGCCCCACAGCCAAACTTCTGCCCTTAGGAGCCCCAGAGAAAGAAGGACTGCTGCGTCCCATGGCCTCTGTCTCTGTTCTTTCAGGTGGTGAACTTGCAACAACAAAGATGGCAGCCCCTGTCCCCCAACCCCCATTCTTCCTGGTACCTAGGGTCTGGGAACAAATCTCTGCCTTATCTGCCACCTCCCTCCAAGCTGCTCTGAGGATCAAAGGAAATTATGTGTATGCCAAGACTTGCAAAGCCCTTGTGACTATGACGGAATGATCTACGGTAATTCATTGAAATAAAACAGATATTCTCCAGCCCCTAGAAGGCAGGGCCCTTGTCCTAGTCAACTTGATGGCCCCATCATGGAGCATGGCACACTGTGGGGGCACAATTATTTCATTTATGAAACAAATAGGTGCCAAGAAACTCTCAGACTAGGGGGAGAGACAGGTAATAAAAACACGGTGTGGACAATGATACAACGGGAGTGAGCATAGGGTCTGAGTAAGCACCTAGGATGCCTCTTCCCTGGTGGTAACAGCATCTAAGATACAGCAAACAAATGTGCTTATAAAATGAAGAATGATGGGCGCCTGTGTGGCTCAGTGGGTTAAGCCTCTGCCTTTGGCTCAGGTCATGGTCTCAGGGTCCTGGGATAGAGCCCTGCATTGGGCTCTCTGCTCAGCAGGGAGCCTGCTTCCCCCTCTTTCTCTCTGCCTGCCTCTCTGCCTACTTGAGATCTCTGCCTGTCAAATAAATAAATAAATCTTTTAAAAATAAATAAATAAATAAATAAAATGACGAATGAACTTGCCAAATCCCTAATGGCAGGGTGTCTTGGGTGATCTCTCTTGTTCCCTTGTCCTCCCAAAATAGTACCTAAGGGCCTGGCTTTAGGCTTCTGGGCCCCGAGGCCAGTGAACTGTCCGAATCCGGCTTCCCTAAGTAAATTTATTAAGGAATCATGTGAATCCTTGGGATGCTTTTGTCCATGCTCCCCAATCCTCTTCAGTTGGAGCAGGAAGAGGAAAGTGATGGCCTACTTGCGGGTTACAGAAAGCACATGATAACCATATGTTCTCCTGGACTTATCTTTAAAGCTTGATCTTTAAATATGATCTGAAGGACAAGTAGGAGTTAGCCATGAAGAGGGTAGGGAAGAGACAGTTCAGAACTAGAACTAGTGGGGAGAGCCAGGAAACAGCCTGCAGGTGGACCAGCAAGGTCTAGCTGGAGAAAGCCCAGAATTACAGTATGGCCAGAGGGGAGAATAATTCTGGGGGGACATTGAGGAATGATTTCTGGGAGGTAAGCAACGGCTGGTTGATGAAGCCCAGCTCTTTGTCCCGAATGGGGATACATTTCCTTGGCAGCAACTGCCCTCTACATTCTGTTGATTTTAAATTTGTATCTTTACCCTGGAGCTCTCCTGGGAGTATCAGACTCTCATATCCAATTGTCAGTGGATGTAAACACCTGAAACTCAAACTAGCCAGTAGGAACTCCTCCTGGTCTCCTTCCAAACTCAGGGTTTTTTTTTTTAAGATTTTATTTATTTATTTTTTTATTACGACAGAGATCTCAAGTAGGCAGAGAGGCAGGCAGAGAGAAAGAGGGTTGGGGGGGAGCGAGCTCCCCGCTGAGCAGAGAGTCCGACATGGGACTTGATCCCAGGACCCTAAGATCATGACCTGAGCCGAAGGCAGAGGCTATAACCCACTGAGCCACCCAGGTACCCCCAAACTCAGTTCTGATCCTAACTCAGGACTCTGCCCTGGTTCAGCTTCGCTTTCTCTGATGCCCATCTTTAGCTTCCTTTCATAGATTCTGGCCTGTTCTCTTCTTTCTGATTTGGTGTCCCCATGGACCAATAGCTCAATACCTACCTCATGGTTTTCCTTGTCCCAACATCTCCCTCTTTTGCATGCAGTGTTCCACGTGCAGGCCCTACACAAATCTGACCAGACAACCCCCACCTCCTTCAAAGCCTTCAGTGGATCCCCATGCCCTTAGGATAAACAAGATGAAGTTCAAACTACTTAGCACCTGATTCGTAGGGTTCTAGTGAAGGGGAAATGAGATGATGCACAGAAAGCACTTGGCCAGCCACCTAGGACATTTTGGGCATTCCATTAATAGTAGCTATTATTACTACCATAATAATAATTATACAGTTTGTGTCATAATCATCGTCTAAGCTCCCCCCAACCCACATGCTGCTGCTTGTCTTTCTCTTCAGTCTCTTTTTTGGCCATTCTCCTCCATGCTTTCTTCCGCGAGCTCCTAGAGGACTCCTCTTTCAAGCCTCCATGTCCTCGTCCATTTCACCCAACCTCATTTCAGCCTGGAGGACCCTTTCCTTTATTATTTACTCTATCAGCTCCCCATCATCCTTCCTCATGAGCATCTCTCTGCAAGTACAGCAAGAGAACAAAATGCTACGGACATGCATTTCACTTAGCCATGGTGACTTAGTATTGTAGAGCGGAGTGGTGACAATGACCCAAATCTTTAGTGGCAGTAGCTGATGGTAGAGATCAGAAGCTACCCTCGAGGCAGTGAGTCACAGACACCCAGGGAGCTGAGAAGTAGCTGAGCTGGAGAAAATGGGCCTGGCAGAATGGCTGGCCTTGGGTGGTTGGCCGTGGAGTCTGGCTGGTCAGGAGGAGTAGAAGGACCAGTAAAGAAGATTTTGAAACGTACCAGGGAGAGATTAAGTCTGATGGAAGAGGGGCTCACCATTTACCAAGGAGTCAGACAAGTAAACAGAAATTATATTACAACATGATAAATATTATAATAGAAGTGGTGCGGTGCCATCGAGACATGGATTTCAAAAAGAGTCCCTTTCCTAATGAATTTCAGGGTGACAATTGCATGCAATAAAGGTTCATGAGCCCATGCTCTGTGTCAGGCACGGTGCTGGGTGCTGAGGACGCGGAGGACACAGGGATGGATGAGCTGATTTCTGCCACCTAGTGGGAGGAGACGGCCAAGCTAAAAAAATGCCACAAAGGCAGTCAAATGTCTCCTGTCTCCAGACTGCCTCTTCTCCCATTTAGTGTGATAGGAATCATTATCATTTAATTCCTCAAGCTAAAAGCCTGAACATTATTTCTGACTCCAAGATTTATGTTATAGATGAAACCTAAAACATCCTGTAGAAGATGGATTCGAGGGAAAGGAGACTGAAGGCAGGGAGACCGGCTAGAACTGATACAGTAGTTCAGGGGAGACGTGATGGCCCTGGGTTGGATTAGGCTAAGAGCCTTGGAGAGAGCTGGCTAGATCTGAGAGTATTTGAGAGTAGGGTTAACAGAATTTGAATGGATGATTCAATGGGTGATTGAATGGACATACCAGTAAGAAGGAAGGAGCAGTTCAAAATGATTGCGGGGGGGGTGCCCTGCAGGCTCAGTTGGTAGAGCCTGTGACTCTTGATCTTGGGGTTGTAAGTGTGAGCCCCACGTTGGGTACAGAGATTACTTAAAAATAAGACCTTTAGGAAAAATGATCCCAGGTTTCTGGGACATCTAAGATTGTGGTGCCATTTAATGAGATGGGAATGAAAAGAGGGAGAAAAATGATAGGTATTGTGCTTTAAGTATCTTTATGGGGAGATGTCCAGTGGGTGGTTGGAAAGTGAATTGGAAGCTCAGGCGGTTGATGTGGATTAAAGTTGAGATTCGGAAGCCATTGGCTTACTGGAGTAGCATTTACATATGAGTGGATGAGATCACATTAACAGGCTGTGTGCAGAGAAAAGCGGAACAAAAATAAATTCATTCGTTCGTTCATTCATTCATTCATTCATTGAGTAAATTTATTGAGCACTTACCATGTTCCAGATACTGTTCCAGGTTCTGGAAGTAAAACAGTGAACACGGAACTCAACTTCCACTAGTGGAAGCAGACAATGGAAAAAAACAAATAAAAATGGAATAGAAGGTCAGATAGGGGTAGGTGCAATGAAGAAAGACAAAGCGGGGCAAGGACATGCGGAGAGCAATGGCAGGCGGTCAGGGAAGGGCTCCTTGAAGAGGTGACATTTGAGCAAAGGTCTGAATGAAGTGGGCAAGAGAC
This sequence comes from Mustela putorius furo, assembly GCF_011764305.1. NCBI lineage: Eukaryota > Metazoa > Chordata > Mammalia > Carnivora > Mustelidae > Mustela > Mustela putorius. The sequence continues at coordinate 34,499,956 of NW_025422005.1, read as the reverse complement.
TCCTGGGAACCTGTGGGAAGAATGTTTCAGGCAGAGGAAACAAGGTCAAAGGCCCTGATGGGGAATATGCTTTGGCGTAGTAAGGAGCAGTGGGGCTGATGTGGCTGGGGTGGAGAGAACCCATGCGAGAGGAGCAGGAAATGGAGGCAGAGAGGAGCCAGGGACCAGATCATGAGGTCCTATAGGCCAGGATGAGGAACTGGGTTTTCTTCTAGTGTGACAGGAAGGCCTGGAAAAGTTTGCAGCAGGGAGCGATACAATCTGACTTACATTGTAAAGGATTACTCTGGTCGCTATGTGGAGAACAGATTGTCGGAGGGCAAGAAAGGAGTGCGGTGGGAGACGACAGTGGCCTGCCTGACCACAGGGGCAAGGAAGATGGTGGGAAGTAGTCTGAACAGAGTCCTGTTGGCGGATATATTGGGTGAGTAAGGTAGGAAGAGGTGCCAAGAATCGGAGAGGAATCAGAATGGAGGAGACTTCGATTCTAGTCTTTTCTCTGCTCTAACTCCGTGATCTCTGCAATGCCATCTAACTGTCCTTTGCTTCACTTCCATCAGCCCAGCAAATATGTACAGATTGCTGTGCTAGGTGCAGGGCGAAACCGCTTAAATTCTAGTAGGAAAGAAAACAAGCAATTTGAGGAAGCGATAAACGTTACCCCACAAACCAATCAGGGTACCGTCATCAAAGGTGACGGGGAAAGGGGGACAGGGAAGAAAAGCTCCCATGGTGGTGACCCTCGAGCTGAGTCGGGAGTCGGAACTGCACCCCTTGCTAGGTCTGTCTCCCAACTTTGCTGGGCGTTCTCTGAGACAATAGATGGAAAAGCACATTGACGAAAGCAGTTACAAATGATTGTCTTAACTTGGCTCAGCTCTCCTCCCCAAAATATACACCCATCATTTCTGTTAAGACCTGGAAAAATAAACACACACACAGCTCCTTCCTTTGTGCTAGGTTGGCCCTCCAGGACTCCACCTTCTCCAGCACCTGTCTCTGGGGTCTTCATGGGATTATCCCAAGGATGCCAGGTCTTCCAGGAGCTCTTGGTATCTAGAACCACCACGACGTGCCATCCCACAAATCATCATGGGGCTAAACTCCTCTTGGGACTCAGGACAACAAAAGCAGAAGGCAACTAAGTAAATGACTATGGAAGAAAGGGTCTAGAAAGGAATGCCCCTTCTGCCTCCTTTCCTCTTCTCCTCTCCCCATGGCCTCCCTTCTCCCTTTTCTCTTGTTCTCTACTCAGCAGCCCCCTACCCCAACACCTGCCCATGGGGTTTAGGCCAGCTGCTACCCCTGGAGGTCGTGCAAAGATCCTGGGCTCTGCCAGGGTGGGGTTCTAGGCTAGCGAGCCTAAGTCAGCAGGCTTTGCCCACAGCCCCACCCTGACAGGCGGTGCCTCTGGCAGCAAAGTCATGGCCCTGACTCCTCTGTCTCCACGTTTAAGAACATCTCTAACTGCTCCTTGGATAGCTCAATTAGTAAAGTGAATATATTATATAAAGTCTAAAAGATTAAACTATCATCGTCAGCCCATAATTTCATGAAGAAGTCAGGGGACCGTATCCCTCTTATTAACTCTATAACAAATGTGATGAAAATGTTCAAATAGAATGTTAATGCAATGTTACGTGTAATTTTCCCAGGCGATTTTCTGCTGAAATATTTCTTTATTAATAGTAATTGAGGGTATAAATTATGAATGAGGCGATTTTCTCCTTTCAGTAGGAAAGACGTACTAATGGCAATAATTCTTTATAATAATTTTTGGGGAGAGTGTGGCAGGGAAAGAGGCTAGTCTAAAAACAGACAAAAGCCCCTTTCCCGAGTCTCCCTGGGGGGACGACGCCTTGGCCCTAGTCACCTCTCCGTAGCTTCACACACCACAGACTGCCCGCAAGTGAAGTCTTTGTTCTTCATCAATTTTCCAAAAACCTCAAGGTCTGTTTGGAGGGCAGGAAGGAAGTTTTGCCTCTGGTCCTCAAGTGGGACAAGTTCTGAAGACAAACTTTTCTGCCTAGAAACCGTTCTGATAACAAGACCAAAGCCAGGCTCCTCAGCTGGGCTTCCAGGTCCAATCAGTTTGGACCCAAACTGTTTTTATAGCATCCTAGAATATTCAAGAAGGAATGACCCTCAGAAATCTTTCCATCTACCCCCCCTCATCTCGGTCTATAAATGAGAGGGATAAAAGCGTGGAGAGTGGGCATGGGTTGTTCTGTGCCACACAGTGAGTCTTTTGGGGGGAGAGCAGGGACTTTGGCCCAAGTGACCACGCACGCCCCCCCACCCCCGCCTTCTGCAGGCGGACAGCCCCAAGCCTCTTTCTCTCTCCATCTTTTCAGTTTCATTCTCATGGGTTGCCAGCCTGGGCGTCCTTCTCATCTGTTAAGACCCAGCTCAAATATGGGGCACCTATGAGTACGTGGTCTATTGCTCATCAGTCTTAGTTACGTGGCCTTGGTTTCTCTCTGTTTAGGACTGTCATCGGTCTGGACAGAGGTCCAGGAGGGCAAGAGCTGCAGAGAAATACTTTCTAAATTCTGCAGAGCTGTTAGACTAGTGCCTTTCTCTGAGGTCTTTCTCCATGCGGGGATATCCCATTTGACATTTGCCCATTCATTTATTGGGCAGACATTAAACATCTACCACGTGTCAGGCACTGTGCTAGGCACCAGGGTAACAACAGTGCATCTATCCAAAGAGAATGAAGATAAATAAATTCGGTGTTCTTAAGATCACAAGTGGGAAAGACAGTAACAGGTACACAAACGCCTACGGGCGGTAACGCATGTAAATAACACATGCTTATTTCATAGCAAATGTTTCTTCTTCTTATTGAATGTTATGGCCACAGTCAGGATTTTATCCTGAGTGAGAGGAACGGTCACTGGGGGTTCTCAGCAGGGGGGTGGCATAGTGTCACCTACACTGTTAAAAAGAACACTCTGATGGATTGCCAGTGGGCTGTGGAGCCACCTAAGATGGCTTGTAATTTTGGCTGTGGCGCCATGCACTGGGTGAGTGACACCGAAGAGGGAACCGACTAGGGGACAGAGGACATGTTCGATTTTGGACAAGTTGCATCTGAGAGATGCGAGGGTCAAATGAGTGGGGATGTCCGGGAGTCCAGGTGGAATCCGGAGTGGTGGGTCCAGGTTGGGCCCTGCGGACTGGTTTCAGCCTGGGGCCTCTGGGCTTGCACCACCCCTCACGTGCAGGATTACATGATCTGTGTTTACAGGTCTGTTTCTCTCTACTGGACTTGAGCTCCGTGGGGGCAAGAATGGGGCCTGGTTAGTTTCTCCACCTTTGGTCACCAGCACAGGGCAGGTTATACAGTTGCTGGTGGCAAGAGTGCACTAAATGAGCAAATGAATGAATGGATGAATGCAGGGAGGGGCCACATGTTTATGCTCTTTGAGGCAACCCCTGTGGTCTTGGGGGTGCCTTAGACTCTCTCTGGATTGCTTTAGACAAAGGCTACCCCCACCCATCTCTACCCCAGGAAGTGTAGGCTCTTTCCAAGCCTCCTGAAAGATCACTGGGAAATGCTCTCGGTGACTTACACAACTGCCATGGTATTAGGCATTCTTGATATCCTTCGTAGGGCTCTGTCTATCACTGCCATGAGTGGGGCAGGAGAAATGGTCCCCTTCAGGTCTGCAACTCTGGCTGGGGGCTCTGGTCAGCTTGTCTCCCTGCTCCAGGATCCCGCCCCGCTGGGAACCTCATCACACGCTCTTCCCTCCACCTTCTTGCTATGTCTGGATCCCCAGCAGCTGGTCAGAAATGGGGCTGCTGGAATATGAAAATCTTGTTTTGTTCAAAATAGTATTTTTCCACACCTTCTGTTTGGAATCTTCCTGGTTCCCTAACCAGAGTCCATAGCAGGAAACTCCCACCTCCTGCACCTTGATGAGGAACACAAACCCACCCACTCAATATCATTCCTGAGAGCCCAGGTTTCAGGAGAGAGAGAATGACAAGTGCTCTAGGGACATATTCCAGGATAATTCTCCACCAGTTCTTCCCTGTACTTCACCATCTCTGGCTGTTTCTCCCTTTTAGACACAAAAACCTTAGGAACATTCTAGGAGTCCTTGGCAGGGGCAAGGGCCCAGGCCCATACGATCAGGCTGGCTTAGCTCTCTGCCCTTGGAAAGCAGTGAGGATGGGGTTGGAAACAGAGCTATATTAGTGATGTTCTCTGAGTGACATAGTGACCTCTTGACCAGAGGCCACTGGGGTAACCTCCAAGGGCATCTCTGTCTCCCCAAGCAGGGCTCTGGGGCCAGGAGGCCAGGCAGAGTTCTAGAGGCCTTTTCTCCTCCCTCAGGGAAATCTATCCATTAGTAAGTTGCCCTCCAAATTAGGGTAATGTATGTGCTCCTGCACAGACCCCCCCCAGACTGTAACGGTCAGCCCTGAGGCTTCTCCAGCTCTGTTTCAGATCCATACCACTTGTCTGCAGAGACCCTATGTCCTACTAGGTCATTTCTAGACAAGGAAAGCTCAAGGCTAGCCCAAGGCAGCCTTGATGGGAGCGGGAGATAGATCTGACCCCGTCAGGTTGGAGGTCCCCAACTCTGGAGCCTATCTTCTGATAATGATCCCTTCCTTGTCCTACAGGCTGGGGCCTGGGAAACGGGCAGGCTTAGCCAGAGTGGGGCTAGGACTTGATCCACACTCCACTCCCCCTCAACACTTAGTCTTGGCTCCCCTGGGCACCCTCCTCCCACTTTGGCCCCCTTCCTTGTTGAGCCAACAGCTCGATCTTGATCTCTGGAACAGGAAGGTTGACTCCAGAGGGGCCTTCTCTGAAAGCCAATGCTAATCGGGTTAGGGGCCAGGCTAGGGCGCTGCACTCCCTCTGTAGGACCAAGTGCAAGTGAAAAAAACGCCAATTACCAGATGACAAAAAGGGTCCCTGCCCCTTGGGAAGGGCAAGCTGGGGGGGAGGGATGGGAGGGGCACAGTAACTGAACACCTTGCCGGAAATAGCTCCCATCAGTCCACTTAGGGAGCCATCAGCCCCAGCAGATTTATGGGCAGCGTGTGCCCCTCTGATAGATCGGACTATTTAAAGGCAGCTGAAGCCTCCATTTATATCAATGTGGAGCAGAGAGGGAGGGTGAGAGGCTGTGGCGGGGGAGTGAGGAGCAGCAGTGGGGGCATGCACCTGACGTGGCACTGGGGCTTCAGAGATGAGGGGAGCCTGCTGGGCGGGAGGACTGGCTCAGCCCGAGGGGACAGGAGTCTCCAGATCAAGTCCGAGCGGTGCCCAGGGAGGGCCAGGCGGGAGGGCTTCAGAGGTTTCCCAGGAGCAGCTCTGCTCCAGCCCCAACCCACAGTCTTTGCTAGCCTTGCCAGCTGCAACAGGGAACTCAGGCTAATACAGAAGTGGAACTCCTGATTGCATTTCTAGCCGGGCCCCCACCCTCCCAGCTGCGGGGCATGCTTGCCCTCCCTGCAACCTCCCCCTTGCCTGGGCTGAGGGAGAAGGAATTGGGTTAGGCTGGGGGCATTAGCCGCTGAGGAATGGCCTGCTGCCTCCTGCCTGCTTGTCCCCAGCCTGCACTTCCTGGGGGCAGAGTGAGCTGCGCCCATCGCTCTCCCTGGCTCTGCCTAGGCCTTCCTCCCTAACTCCATTACTCCCAGGCTGAGGTGCTTACCCGACCCATGGTGGTCCCACTGATAATTCACCTCTCAGGAAACTCTGCCTTTCTGACCTCTCATTGCCTCCTCCCTGACTCCCGCTCTCCCCCTGCCCAGCCTCCTCCGCAGGCTTCGAGATCTGGCCCATCTGGCCTTATTCTCCTGGCTTAGTGGTAAACCGCTGTCATTCACCCATAGACTGCTAGTTTGTTGGTTGGTTGGTTACTGACTCATTAATTCATTCACTCATTCATTGAGTGCAGACTAAACACTGTCTATGGAGGGCTCTATGCTGGGTCCTGGGGATACTCAGCAGATTCTGGTATAGTCCCTAGTCCTGGGGGAATTTAAGATTGCAGGGCAGGTAGGCAAGGGAACAGCACAACCAAACTTGTCCCTGCAGGGTGGAGAGCAGATTAGTGGGGATGCACGCAGAGGCAGGAGGGCAGAATAGTAGTTCTCAACTCTGGCGGCGGCACAACAGAATTAACTGGGGACCTTGAAAGTGAGGATGCTTAGGCCACATAGAGATCAACCAAATCCACATCTCTGGGGAGAGATCCAGGCATCAGATTTTAAAAAGCCTACCCCATCGGGAAAGTCACGATGTCCTGGAGCCAAGATTGAAACCAGTGTATTAGAAGTCTACTGCAATAGTCCAGGCAGGAGTAGACAGTGATCCAAACAAGAACAGCAATAACATGGATGGAAGGGAGAGGAAATTTAAAAACTGTTTCTCTTGCAGCTGTTTCTAACTAGTAACACTCTCTGGTCCCCCATTCAACCTCTATTCCCACCATTTTTATCATATGACCTCAATCATAACTTCACAGAAGAAACTGATGCCATCGGGGAAGACTTGGCAGGATGGGAAGTCCTTGTAGGCAGGCTGCAGTTCTGAACTCACGGGGGTCAGTGGAGCTCTCACAGGACAGGCACCTAACAGACATTGAACTGAGCTAACTAGTGGGCACCTAGAAGTGTGCGTCCCCAGCTCAGGAGACAAACATGAGGAGAGGACACAGATGGGGGGCACAACAGCCCTGGGGGCGACCGAGGGGCTTGTGGAAGGAAAGGAGCCCAGAAAAGAGACAGAAGGGACAATCAAAGAGGTGGGGAACAGGTATGTGGAGGGGGAACAAACCAAGTAGACAGGTTTCCCGCAACGCTGTCCTGGGTGCCCAATACTTATCCTGCATTTGAACTTCCCCGTTTGAAGAAGGTGCTCTGTCTCTATTTTATAGACAGAGATCCAGGCTCAGAGAGTGTAAGTCAGTTCAGGTTAGGGAATCCCCTGTCAGGAGCTAAGATGTGAAACCACGTCTGTCCAATCAAAGATATCTTAGCCCTATGGCACATGGCAGGACACAAAAGGGTCACAGAGCCCAGTGACAGGGAATTTCAAGGATGAGGAAGGAGTCAATAATATCAAATGTAGCAGCTTCCCCTCTTCCTGTTCAGCTGGCCCCGTTTCCCTGGATGGCCTCGGAACAGGCGCCATCACGGCTGGGAGGAAATCATGGCGCCCCTGAGTTCTCAGCTCTTTGGGCTAGAACGCCTTTCTCCACAGTCACTGTGCCACTTCAGCCCCCTCCAGCAGCAGGGGTCCAACAGCCCGGGCTGTGTGGGGTGTGTTTGTATGGAGGGGTCTGCCTGGGGCTCAGCTCAGCCCAGTTAGCGCAGAGGGGCCCGGCCTGGCCTTATGCATGTGGAGCATGGATGATGCCAGGAAAGAAGGGGCTGCCTCCTTCCTCCCCAGCTCACGAAATCCTTCTGGCCTGACCCATCGTTCCCTTCCCAGGGAAATATCCCGAAGCTAGAAGGGCTCCTGCTCCGTTCTCTGGAATCCCACTATAGCGCTGTCCTCGGGCCTGTAAAAACTCGATCCCAGTGTATTCTGGTTACCTGGTGGGCCCCAATCAGGTCACCAGCTACCCAAGGGCAGGGAGCAAGTATGATTCTTGACTGGCTCCCCGACATCTTTCTGTGGTGGCACAGGATAAATTCACACTGATAGAATGACTCAAGAAACACTCGGACAAGGCCGGAAGGGGACATGTGGGGCGGAGGAGGGGAGGTGGGAGAAAGGAGGCCCTTTCTGATTTATAACGGCCCAAGCAGGGCAAACGGCCCCGAGCTTTCTAGCAATGCTTTCCAGTCCATAGGAAGAACCGCTGGGGTCCTCCTAGGGAGCTGCCTTTTGGGGCTTCCTTGGGCTAAGCATGTTCCAGTCCCCTCCAGGCACCTCCCGCACCCTAACCCCTGTGGTTGTCTGGGACCCGCTGAGTCTGAGGCGCAGATTGAAACAGTGGCAGCAACGACATGGCTGGGAGAGGCTGAAGGCCTCCCTATATCTTTGCTCAGGAAATGGCCTCATAAAAGTGACAGGGAGACGCACCTATGGATGCTTGTTAAAGTTTTATTACTAATCACCTCCAAAGTCAGTGAGGCATTGGGAGGGAGCTGGGAAAATGGAGTCGTCAGGGCCTGGGAGCAGGTGACAGCTGCCTCCGCATGGAAGGCAGAGACTGCCCCATGGGCTGAGGTGGCCACTCTTCCCAGGGCGCCCCGCTCTGCTCCACCAGGACGGGTGCCATTCTGGCACTCTCCCTCCTTGGGAAACGGAAGCTGCCTCGTTCATTCCCGTGCCTAGCAGGTCATCACGCTGAGTCCAAGCCTCCTCTGAAGCATCTGACCCATCCCCGCCCCTCCTTCCCAGGGCTGCTATCCTGCTCAGGCACCCTGACTCTCGCTTGGCCCGTCCTGACAGCCTCCCAAAGGGCCCTGCCTTTGGTCTGCAGTCTGGCCCTCTAGACAACCTCTCCCACTGCTAGTGGGGTGATCCTGCCTCTTCAGCGGCCTCTAGATGCCTCCAGAATGGGTCTAACTCCTCGCTATAGCATGGACATTCCTTCGGGACTTGGGCCCTTCCTCGACCTCTAACACCAATTTCCACTATTTCCTTCCAGGGCTGGACAATTTGGATTTCAGCCCCAAATCCATGTGCTGTCTGCCAAGAAATACCTTGTCCCCAGGTGCTTGGTAAACATAGGCTCTTTTTTTTTTTTTTTTTTTTTTAAGATTTTATTTATTTGACAGAGAGAGAAAGAGATAACAAGTAGGCAGAGAGAGAGGAAGGGAAGCAGGCTCCCCGCTGAGCAGAAAGCCCGATGCGGGGGCTCAATCCCAGGACCCCGAGACCATGACCTGAGCCGAAGGCAGAGACTTAACCCACTGAGCCACCCAGATGCCCCTACATAAGCTCTTTTTTAAGGACCCAACGCAGATGTCTTTAGGAAGCCTTCCCTAACCCCTCCACACATTCCTCATACTGATAATTGTGGTTCCTTGCACAAGTGCATCATAGACCATAAACTCCTCTAGGGCAAGATTCAAGTCTGATTCATCCCTCCAACCCCGGGCGTCTGGCTTGGCACCATGGTTTGCTGAACGAAAGCATGAATGAAGAATCGTTACAAGGTTTGCATTCTGTGAAGCCGTATACAAGGATAGGGGCAAGGATACTATACAAGGATAGGGGCAGTGAGGGTCTCACTCACGACAGTGACCCCCCGTGCCTGGGGCTGAGTGACAGATGGGGTGTCTGCCCAGGGCAGCGGCGCTGGGAAGGAGGGGTAGGGAAGGGTCAGATGGCTTCAGAGGAGGTTCGAACACAGCTTGCTGACTTGCTAGGTACAGGAGTTGAAAAAGAGTTCAGCTCTTTATTGAATAAGAGAATGGCGATTAAATGAGATAATGTGTGGGAAAACATTCAAACTCTAAAGATCCTGTTTTTATTGTTCTGTTCCCAGGCTTCCTGCTAGCATCTGTCTTCTTGTCCATTTGGTGACCACCGCCTCTATTCTCCAGGAGCCAAACTGATGAAGGCAAGAAAGGAAGCTGAAGATATTGGAAAACCTTGAGGCTATTTTTCCTGTTTCCAAAGTACACCTGCTCCTCGAGACCATCATGATTCCTCCCCCTTCCAGGATCTGAAGGGGGCGAGAGGGGTGCAGAGTTTTCCCTCACTCAGTCAGTCCTCAGCTCGACTGTGTAGAGAAGAAGCCCTTCTGTGGGCCTGGTTCTGCGCTCATGCTGGGGACACAGAACTGTCAGACAAGCTCCTGCTCCCCCACAAGCTCTCACTGTGTCTCAGGAGGGGATACAGTTAGCATGGGGGTACAGCTGTGTCAAAGGCCACCCCACTCTGGAGCACAGAGCTCTGTTGACACTAGCTGGGTGGGCCCTGAAGAGAACAGAAGCCAGGGAGCATGGAGGCTGCTGAAGGAACCATGACTCGGCTTGGTCTGAGGGGACCCAGCCAGCCCCCCATCAAGTCTCACCCCAGAGACAGCCCTTCCTGGAGGGAGCCCAAGGCTGAGGGAGCTGTAGGTGGGGAAGTGGAGGGCCCTGTCAGACATCCGGCTCCCTCACAGGGGGCCGCTTCACCACGCTTCTCTGTATAGGCCCATTCTCCCTGACGAAGCACAGGTCACCCTCTTGCCCGTAAGGTCGGCAAATGAACAGGTCAGAGCTCTTCAGAAATTATACACCCAAGGCGAAGGTAATGACATCTGACGCAGAGAAGTGAGCGTCCTCCAATGTGAGCCAGGATACCCTGACAACCTAGGGCCAAGTCCCTCCAGCCACTGCCCTTGAGTGACAGCAGCTTCGGGGGCACAGCTCTGGACTCTCCCCCTTTGCTCTCTTTTCCATGAGTCCGAGCTGTGGCCCCTCTGCGTCCCGGGCCCCCCTGGCCAGCTGCAGCCCCCACTCCTGTTCCTTCTGGGCTAGATGGTTGTCTCCCCCATGGTGCCCCCTGCCTCACTGACGCAGGCTTGGTCAGATCCTGTGGTGCTGCCCCCCCCCCCTTCCTCCTTCTCATCTCTATATATCTGTCTAATGAACATTTCAATAAGCCGAGCACAGCTTTTTCCACTTAATAAGCAGAGTGCTGACTTCATTGCGGGTTTGCTCTTCACTTATCTGTTCGGGGCCTTAAATCACTCCCAGGAAAAAGCTTAGCAAAGGGAAACCTGGTACCCTGGCTATTGGCTACTCCTGTCAGCACCCTGCCCTGCTGGGCCAGAGCTGAGGGGATGCCTCTGCTTCCACAGAAAAGCCAGAACATGTGAATACACTCCTGGGAGCCAAGAGACAGGAAGGTTGAGGGCCAGGGGTTGCCGGAGCCACCACCATGGAAGGCAATTCTAGAGGCAGGGCGGAGGTGGCAGAATAGAGCAGGCCTGGGCTGTCCTGCTTCAAGGTGGGGACAAGGGAGGGGTGGTGGGGGTATTGGATGCCAGTGAAGCTCTGTAAGGGAGATGTGCTGAGCAAGGTATGTTTAATGAACACCTACTCTATGCTAGGAGCTCTGCTAGGGGCTTGAGGCAAATAGTGAACAAAGGATTATGGCCCCGCCTTCATGGACTGGCTTTCCAACAAGTAAGGAAAACAGTAAACAAACCATTTACTAAATAAGGGACAGTGACAGGTGTTCTGGGAATGAATAATGGCAGCTGGGGAAAGCTGCCCTCAGGAAATGAGGTATAAGCTAAGGTCTGAAAAGACTGGCTGAGGCAGGTGACAGGTGACTCTGGTGGTGGGGGAGACCAGAACAGCCCAGTAACCGCTCACTTTCACGGGGCTACTGCATGTTGTGTAATTGTTATGTGTTGGGACCATGTGAAGTAGTGGCAAAGGACACAGACTTTGGAGCAAGACACACCTATGTCTGAATTCTAGGGTAGACTTACTAGCTGTGTGGTCTTGGGGAAGTGAGTTAACCTCTCTGTGCTTTGGTGTCTTCGTCTGTAAAAATGGGCTTAAAGTACCTGCCTCACGGGGCTGTTATAAAGACTAAACTTGATCCTCATTGTAAAGAATGTTTAAAGTACCTGGTGTGTAGGACATGCTCAAGAAGCAGTAGGTGTTTCTACTAACAATACTATCATATGTGTGTATTCCCCACCGCCACTGTGTCTATTCCCCTAGCCTACCAGAGGTCCTTGAAAGCTTAGACAAAGTCTTCTAGGTTTTATGTCCGATTAGACAGGGAGAACTGGGAGAGATTTGCTATCTCACATGGTGCAAGAACTCTCGCAGAAAAGAGCACCAGGCATCCAGCCAAAGAAAGGTATGACTCTCGGAGTATATGCGTATATATGGAGGGGGATGGGCCATGGGATGCTGTTTTCCAGGATCCTTCTGGATCTAGTTGGCACGAAGACTTCAGGGCAAAAGGGTACAGACTCAATTAAATGTGAGCAAGTGCAAGGCAGCGCCTTTTGTGATAAACACATCAAAATTCCCTCTCCGGTGTTCAACTCTGCATGGTCAGCCACAGTTCTGGCAAAGGACCTAGAAATCCTTCTTCATTTAGACAGCTCCCTGAGGCTGTTGGCCAAAAGACCAAGAGAATTGCAAGTAAGATATGAAAGAAGAAGGAGAACATACTTCTTGAGGTGTCCAGCTGGAACAGGCCTCGCTTGCAGGGCTCTGCTGGGTCTCTCTGTCCTGTCCTGGAGAAGATCTAGGAGGTGCGAGACTTCCTTTACTGGGAAAGGTTAAATCACTTACTCTCAAGTCTGCAAAGTGGAAGGCTGCTGGGGGATGTGCAGGAAATCACAAGCGGGGTAGAGAAGGTGATTAAAGACTTAACTCACAAAATCCTGAAACCCTAGGCAAGTGGGTTTACTTGGGAAGCTTGAGCCCATTTGAGATGAACACAGGTGATTGCCATTTTACACGGCGGCCAGTAAACTCCAGAAATTCATTAGCCCAAGGGGTGGGTCTAGCAAAAAACAAATGAATCAAAAAGTATTTGGACACATTTATGAAAGAGTCCTCTATGTCCCTTAATCAGGGTCAGGGTTTGTTCATAGTGAATGAACCAATGAATACGAATGACCCTGGTTTTCAAGGTATTTCAATTCAGTGCAATAAATATTCATGGAGAACCGACTATGACAAAGCATTGTTGCAGGATGTAAACCTGAACAGTTTCTATCCAGAAGCTTACACTTTTATAAGAGGATTAGAAGGCACAGTGTCAACACAGGGAGAACATAGCGAGTGCTGTAAGAAAAATGCAGGAGGGTATGGCCACTCATAGAAGGCAGAGATTGTGCAAGGTTTGGAAAAGGGATCAAGAAAGATTTTATGGAGAAGGAGATCTTCGAAATGGGCCTCGAAGGACAAGTTCGTTTCTAACAAGTGGAAGAGGAAATAAAGGTATCCCAGAAAGAGGGAATGACAAGTCCCAAGATATGAAGGTGGAAAAAAATAAAAGGACATGTTTAGGTATAGATAATATGCACAGTGAGAAGGGGCGGGCGGGAGGGGAACAGAGAGAGAGAGGGAGAGAAGAGATACTTAGAGAAGAACAGAGCAGCATCCGTCGAAGAGCAAAGTAAAGTCTGGGCCACCCTATAGCGAATAAAGGCAGGGTCAGAATTGCAAAGGCAAGGTCTTGAAGATCTTCTGACAATTCGGGCCCTGAGATGGAAAGGAGCAGGCAGAGATTAGAGGGTAGCTCTTAAATTTAAGACTCAAAATAACTGGTAGATCTCAGAGTTCCTTCAGCTCAGCCCCTAGGGAGATGCAGAATGAGGCCCCATGGTTCCCCGTTAGTACAGAGATTGTCTTTGCCATTTCTGGCCTCGTGGGGATCTTAGTGGGCAACAACATTGAGTTCAGTCACAATGGGAGCTCCCTGGGTACTCCCTCCCTGTCCAGTGTCATTTGTACAGGGGAACTTTGATTAAAAATGAACATGAGGAGCAGCCAGGAAGAGATAAGAAAGGGAAGGAGATACCTGAACTTGGGGCAGCCAGGCTGGAGAGTTGTGTTAAAAAGAGGACAGGTTTCCTAGAAGGCAGCAGCTGCATCTTGGGACAGAGAAAGGAATCATTTGTTCATTCCGGTTGTTATTAACTAGCAACTTGTGGAGCTTGTTTTATGTGCCAAGCACGGTGCTAGAGCCCAGGAAATACAGAACCTGTCTTTAAGAAGCTCACAGTCTGGGAGGGGAGAAGAACGTATGGACAGATCATTAGAAAATGGTGTGGTTAGAAAAGCTAAGTACTGGGTCGGTACCGTGGGGATGGTCAGCAACACCAAGGAGGGCTTTAAGCACGACATGTCCCTTGAGGTGCATCTTGGAGTGTGAGTGGGAGTTTCCAACAGGTGGATGAAGGGACAGAGGGCATTCTAGGCAGAGGGAAGGGTATGTGCTATCAAGGAGGTAAAAATAAATTGGTATTTGCAAAGGAAGTACTTCAGTGTGGCTGGAATTTAGGGTATGCATGGAGGCGCCGTAAGGGCTGAGACTGGGGAGGGGGGGTGCGGTCAGCTCATAAAGGGCTTTGAACACTGTACTCACGAGCCTGGACTTGATCCTGTCGGCAAAAGAGAAGCCATTGAGGGAGTTAAGGCAAAGGGGAGCCATGGTCGGATTTGCAGTTTAGAAATACCAACTCCCAAAACAATATGGAGGAGAAATTAAGGAATCAGAATGGTTGGCAAGAAGACTAGCACAGGAGCTATTGCCGAAGTCTAGGAGGAATGACAAGGACAGGTCTGAGCGAGAACAGGAACAGTGGGGGTAAAGAGGACAAGATCAAAACAGAGTGAAGGGGTGAGTGGGGAAAGTGAGCTGAGAAGTCCATTGCCTTTTACCTGCTTGCTCTGGAATTCCAGCTGGGACCTAGACTGCCTCTCCCCCTGGCTGCATGTAAGGAGGCAGGATCTGGAAGGCAAGATCTCGAAGATCCTTTGACGCTCGGGTTGCTCCAATATGGAGCCCTGGCTGGGCCCCACAGGTTTGCCTCATGATTTCTAGGGAAAAGGTAAATCTTTCTGTCTCTCCATTCTCCGGTCAGCTGATTCCGGGCCCCTGATCAATGCCCTACTCCCATCCCAGCCCAACTGTTACCTGTTCTTGGGTCTAACATCGGAGCCCTTCCTTCTACACACTGAAGATGCTATAGGATGGTTCTTGGCTGTGCAGGACAGACAGCTCTGTTGAGCATGGACAGACCGGGGAAAGCAATCTTGAGATAAGGGCCAGGATTCCTATTCTGTTTCGCTTGGGGCCTGGTATGGTGCTTGGGGAGTGAGCTAGCCCAAGAGTGCAGGGCAGGTAAGAAGGACACTTCCTATGCAGTCAGAAGCAGTTCTCACTTTTTGGCCTAGGTTTCTTCTCAATCCCCACCAGGCTGCCAGCTGCCCACATTCTAGGCTTTGCCTCTTCAGCAACTCTTGTCCTCAGTGAAGCCTGAGTGGACGAGGAGAGCCAGCCCTCCTTATCTCCATCCTGCCTCCATCTCATGAGCAGGAGCTGACAAAACCTGTTTGCCCCTCCAGTTCCACATACCACCCTTCTCCAGGCTTTCACGTGTCCTGGAGGCGGGCGGCTGTGGGCAGCCTCAACCAAGCTCACTTGCCTTCAGGATTCTTATTGAGTTTGACACATGGAAGACACTGGTGGACAGGAGGAGAGAAGCAGTTGGGATAACATTAGCCTGGTTCCTTGTTCCTCTACTGAAGATCATAGCTCCTAAGCTCAGCCACAGTCCCAGTCCCAGCTCTGCCTGGCTTCTGGCGCATGCTCCCTCAGGCCGGAAGTGGTAACAGCTCCCCTGCTGCGCTCCACCTTCTCTCTGCCAATAGTCCCTTCATCAGACTTTCCTCAGCTACTCCATTCGTGGAGCTCGGTTTCACACTAGAATTCCGACTAATACTGCAGTCAGGCTCAGATATATCACACTAGCTAGACATACATTTGTTCCAGCAAGTTCTCTTCCGTTCCATCCTACTTTGTCTACCACCGGCCTTTTAGGGTAGTGTTAGTAAATGTCACTCCTTGCTGGGTGGATGGGCGGACTGAAGAGCCAAACAAATTAAATTTCATGCTTTTAGCCTGGGCAGCTTCTCATGTAGCTCTACTTAGATGTTCATTCCTTCAGCTTTGTAACGAGTACAATGGCGAGAAACAAGTTAAACCAAGACACAGAGAGTGTCAGAACTGGGAAGCCAGGGATGCCTGGGTGGCTCAGTGCGTTAAAGCCTCTGCCTTCGGTTCAGGTCATGCTCTCAGGGTCCTGGGATTGAGCCCCGCATCATGCTCTCTGCTCAGCAGGGAGCCTGCTTCCACCTCTCTCTCTGCCTACTTATGATCCCTCTCTCTGTTAAATAAATAAATAAATCATCTTAAAAAAAAAAAAAAGGAACTGGGAAGCTGGAGGGTTTGAAGCATTCAGTCATTCATTCATTTGTTTATTCATTCTTGTATCTAAGCAAATATTTGTGGAGCACCTACCATGGTCTAGATACTATGCTAGGCACCATGGATATAATAATAAACAAAATACGATACTGGTCTCACTGTGCACATGATTTTGTTGGAGAGACAAAGGAGTAATTAGGTAGTTATAGTAAATCGACCTTACTAGAGGGATGTATACAGGGTGCAGCGGAGATACGTGTTACGTATCCTAATGTTGGGCGGTGGGGCAGAGGAGGCTTCCCAGAGGAGATGAGTCTAAGCTATGATGTGAAAGAAATCACGAAGTGACAGGGATGCAGAGTTGGGGGAAGGAGGAGGGAAGGGCATGTATAAAGGCCAGGAATTGGAACCCGGTGTGCCGGAAAGCTGAAAGTAAGTCGGTATGGCTGGAGTTTGTAGGTCAGGGGCAGAGTGGTGAGAGATTAGTCAGGAAAGATGGTAGACCAAATCATAGACAGACTTCTAGACTGTTCTAAGGAGTTTGGACTTTGCTCTGAGAGCAATAGGGAGCCACTGGTGGTTTTCAAGGAGGGAATGGACACGATCAATTTTGAATCAAAGTAACTGCCTGTACCATGATGAATGCTGGAAGGGGCAAGAGCGAAGCAGGGGGCCATCTCAGAGGCAGAGACAGGGACCGGAGCAAGAACAGCGAGACTTGATAGAATGTGGCTGGTGAGTGATGGCTGTTGGGAAGAGTGGGAAGACAGAAGAGTCAGGGATTACTCCCATTTCCAACTTAGTGTCTGTGGAGAGGGGAAATAAATAAAGGAGGAGGGGAGGAGCCGGTCTGGCAGGAGGTGGAAGATGAGTTTCATTTGCCTTCTTGAGGAGATGTTAAGATGGACAGGTCTGTGGACAGCCTAAAGGAAGCCGGTTACGGGGATCTGGAGTTTCCATGTTTACAAGTTCTGAGTCTGCTACTGGGCTCTTTTCTCTGAGCACCCTGAGATCATCTCAGGTGAGGTTTATCAGAACCATGAAGCAGTCTGCACACTTCCTGTTTCAGTAGCCTGCTGCCTGTCTTGGGATGGCATCTCCCAGCCCTGGAGGGGCGCTAGCTTCCACTCGCATACATCAAACCAGTTCTAACTCTGGGTCAGGCCCCCGGAGGTGGGGACTCCCATCCATCTCCCATAAAGAGGGAAAATGGAAGTGCATGTCAGGATGAGACAAAATATATGGCTTCGCTTCTGGAATGTCCGCTGAGGAGCTCTGCCTTATGCAGCAGGCCAGCCTGGGAGCAGGACAGGATTCTGAGCGGGGGAAGGAACATGGTGAAACTGTAACTGTAGCATGTGTAAGCTGGTGGTGATGGGCAAGCTGAGTTGTTTGGAGGCAGGGAGGTTGCTACAATAATGCAGAAAGTGGCTTTTTGTTTATTGTATAGGGTTTTCTAATGCTAATCAAATTAGTAAAGGTTTAAAAATTGATAACGTGGATAATGGTTTAAGAAAATGGGTAGGGGCGTCTGGGTGGCTCAGTGGGTTAAAGCCTCTGCCTTTGGCTCAGGTCATGATCTCAGGATCCTGGGATGGAGCCCTGCATCAGGCTATCTACTCAGTGGGGAGCCTGCTTCCCCCTCTCTCTCTGTCTGCCTCTCTGCCTACTTGTGATCTCTGTCAAATAAATAAGTAAAATCTTAAAAAAAGGAAAGAAAGAAAGAAAGAAAATGGGTAAGCATCTGACTCTTGATCTCAGCTCAGGTCTTGATCTCAGGGTTGTGAGTTCAAGCCCCATGTTGGGTTCCATGCTGGACATGGATCCTACTGAGAGGAGAGGGGAGGAGAGGAGAGGAGAGGCGGAAAGAGAAGAGAAGGGAAGAGAAGGATAGAAAAGAAAAGAAAAGAAAATGGGTATAGTCAGTCACTGCTGAGGAGACTATGAACTGGTATAACCTTTCTGGAAAGTTGTCTATCAATATATATCAACCAATTTTTAAAAGTTCATACTATCTGATCCCATAATTTCTTTGCTAGGAATCAAACCCAAGGTAATTATCAAAAATTCTAAAAAATATGTATGTTTAAGAATGTTCATTAGTGTGTTATTAATAATAGTGAAAGAAAGAACCATCTAAGTACCTATAAAAGGGAGAATGGTTCAATAAATTAAAATGTAAAGAAATAACAAAGAAAGTAAGTGAAGAAATATTTTAACATCATTGGGAAAAGGGCATTGGGAGTATATTTGAACAGAATTAGAAATGTTCACAAGAGAGTGATTAAGTGGTAGAGTCATGGTACAAATGAGATTTTGTATCCTGGAGTGAATCCTGAAACAGAAAAAGGATATCAGTGGAAAAACTGAAAATGCAAAAAGAGTTTGTACTTATAGTTCAATGGTTTAGTTGATAATAACATCGTACCAGTGTTAACTAATTCTTCGTTTTGATGATGGTCATCTAAGATGTTAACATTAGGGGGGAAGCTTGGTGAGTGTGTATCAGAATACCTTCTCCATCTTTGTAATTTTTTCTGTAAATCTGTAGCTAACATTTTTTGAGGCTTGCTACATGTCACTCATTGTGTAAACTATGTTTCTTACACTATTTCACTTAATACTCACTACTCTATTAGGAGGTAGATACTGTTATAGCCTACTTAATTTAATTTAATTTATTTATTTGACAGAGAGAGAAAGAGATGACTAGTAGGCAGAGAGGCAGGCAGAGAGAAGGGGGGAAGTAGGCTCCCTGCTGAGCCGAGAGCCTGATGTGGGGCTCGATCCCAGGACCTGATCCAAAGGCAGAGGCTTAACCCACTGAGCCACCCAGCCACCCCCGTTATAATCCATTTTAGAGATGAGGGAATGGAGGCTCAAAGTCACACAGATTTTAAGTAGTAGAGGCAGGATTTGAATTCAGATATTCCTGATTCTAAGGTCTGTGCTTTTTCAATTGCATTGAAAAAAGAAACACAGTATCAAATGGTTAGTAGCAGTTATCTCCAAGAGGCCGCCTCATAGTTCTGTCTTTCCCCCTTGGAGGTTGTTGTGGGAAGAGAGAGGATAGGGGAAAGAATGGGCAGGACTTCCCATCTGATGAGGCCTGGGTGATAAATCAAATCAAGAATCAAAGATGGCTGCACATGTGGGCGCTCCTTCCAGCCAGGGGGCCGGTTTTGGGGGGCGCTGGGGAAGACAGTGACTTCGGCTTCTTCTCTGCTGGGGTAGAGGTGCTAGGGGACGGCCAATGTTGCCTGCACAGCCTGAGTGGGAGGTCAGGGCCCCATGGTTCTGGGGACCATGGTTTAAGTACACCACGTGACACTAGGAGAAGGCATGCAGGCAGGGGTGGGGGGAGGGGAGGAGATAAATGGGGCTCACCCAACAAGGGGAAGCATCTCAGGGAGGCCCAAGAACTTCCTGAGTGTCTCCCCTAAGTCGCCACTGAAGCTGCTCACAGGCTTACATGGTACTAATGATTCCTACGTTTGAGGCTGCTAGATTTTACAGCTCCTGCCAGTCTAGTCCTGGGGCTGGGACAAGTTGGAGCAGGAATCGGGGACAAGTCCTCAGCAGATACGGTTTTGCTGTTGGGAGAGGTTCCTGCTCCTGAGGGTGGAAAAGCAATTTTTCTGCATCTCTTTAGAATCTCTGGCTCTCCGGATTTCCCCATTTCTGGTTCCTCCCATCAGCTCATCATTGCTGACAAGCCCTCAGCTTCCCCCTCAGCGCCCAGGTGGGGAGCTTGGTCCTGTTGTCCAAGTTCAGAGGACTGAATGCTGCCCAACCATGGCAAAATCATGGCAGCTTTTAGAGGTCTTTCCAGCGAATGCACCCAGAGACTGGCACATGGTGGGTTCCCCCTAGGAGATGTCTCCCTGATCCCAGATATCTCCCCCTGCCTCCTCACCAAACCTGCCTCACACAGCTGCAGTAGGCAAGATCAGACCTGGGCCCTCTGGGCTTTTTCTCTGGACTCATCTTAGGCCAACTTTCCAAGACGCGTGGGACTGCCTGGCCTTGACAAGAGGACTGTGGACGGACACCAATCAGCAGTCAGGAGGGCTCAGGAAGGCACTTTTGCTCTCTTTTCGCTTGATTTGTTCTCTTTCTAGCCCTCTGTGCAATTGGCCCGTAGGGCCTAAGGGCCTCCCGGGTTTCTGCCCCACAGAAGACAAACTCCAAACTTCTCAGCTGGCTCCAGGTCCCCGCAGAGCTATAGGCTGAGGACAGGTCTCCCATGGTGGCTTGGAGCCCCTGCTGCTTCTCTTTTTTGCATGGTGGACAGATGGAGCCCAGGCATAGGATAAATAAACCAATTAAATCTGAGAAAACAACGTCCTGCTACTTCTCTCCAGAACCACTGCCCACCCTCGAGTCAGAGTGAGGGTGGGTCTGTCTGAGAGCTAAGAGGCTGGTGTGGGGACTCTCCCCACCCTTGGCTAGAGACCCCCGCCTTCGGGCCGGCGCCTGCAGCGTGGGGTGTTTTCCTAACGTGGTGAACACATGTCTCTGGAGGACCATTGTTTTCTCTCTGAGGTCCTTCAGTTACCCTGGAGGAAGGAATGGGAGAGGCCAGGTGTGCTCCAGCTAAAAGGCAGGGACAGGAAGGGGAAGGGGTTGTCAGACTGGGGAGGCAGCATGGGGAGGGGTGACAGATTGGGAGGGCGGAGGCCAGGGGAGAGAGAGGGAGTCCCAGACTTCAGAAACTTGAGGCTGATGAAGGCCTCCTACCCTTGGACACACCAGGATTGGTCTGGGAACAATGTGACACAAGAGAGAGATGATCCCCTTTGGTCTCTGCCCCTTTTGAGAACCTCAGAAAAGGTGGAGAGAAAAAAAATCCCACCATAGATGACGTTTCCTTAGGTATGCTATACCTCCTTTACTGAAATTTGACCTGCCTTTAGTACCGGTTCACAGAGATCCTTCTCGATGGAAGGCACTGTGCTAGCTGCTGGGGCTAGAAACTAACAAGACACTAACAAAAGGAGATAGCCGTTCAGTGTACTAAGCATGACAAGGCTATAGCATGTCTGTTCTCATAGTGGCTGTGAACAAAGTGCCCATTTGTGCCTGGAGGGGTCGGAAGATGGCACAGAGGAGAGGACCTCTGAGCTGGGTCTTAAAAGTACCACGGGGAGTGTACCGAACGGATCGAACCAAGGGATCAGGGTGGGGCGCTCAGGTGGAGGAGTGCATGCTGGTAAAATGTTGTGTGCAAATGCCTGGAGGCTTCGAGGGCTTGGAGATTGTCCTGGAGCAGCGAGGAGCCCTTGTGGGGTTTAGACACGTATGAGGATGGCAATCTAGCAGCATTGTGTGCTAGCAGCAGGGGGAAGGAGGTGGGGGGAGAAAGACTGGACGGTGAACACAGGCTGGGAGGGTTTTTAGAGATACTAGTGAGGCCCACGGAGGACCCCATACTGAACTAAGTCAGTGGCAGGGGCTAGAGATGATGGGACATACAGAAGGGATGGTAAGGAATCCTTAGGACTTAGTGACTGATGGAACATGGGAGATGTGAGGCCAAGAGGGAAGAGACCGAGGAGACCTGGGTTTCTGGCTTATGTGCCCCGGAGAAGCGTGGCACCGTTCACGCCGAGAGAGAAATGACGGAAAGAGAACGAGTGGTGTGTGTACGTGTGTGTATGTCGAGGCGTCATAATGCTATGTGGGGACAGGCCTGGCCCACGTGGGGGTATTCAGAATGCTGCGGGTTTGCGGGGCTAGAGCCTTGATACCAACGATCACTCCAGGATTTCATGACTGGGTAACTGAAAGGATGATAATGTCATCAGCAGAAATAAGGACCCCTGAAGGTGAATTATGACAGGGGTGGGGGCTCGGTGATGGATTGAATTTTGCGGGGTCTATGGGACAGACTGCTAAAGGCATTCACCAGGCATTTGGAAAAATGGGATCAGAGCCGCGTGAGGTCAGATTTGGAGCTTTATATGCAGGAGTCCTCTAAGTAAGGATGAGACTTGCAGCCGAAGAACGGATGAGATCATCAGATGCAAGTGTGTACTGAGAGCAGAGGGTCAAAGACAGAACGCTGGAAGACGCCCACTTCTATTTAGGGCGGGAGGGGGGCAGAAAGCGGGAGAAGCAGTTGTCTGCACGAACCAGAAGCGAGGGACCAGGGAGGAGTTTCTGAAAGGCACGGGCAGGTGAGTCAAAGAGGTGCTGATTAGGGCAAGGGCTGAGAGACTTAGGGATTCAGACACATGACCATTAAGAGAGCAGATCCAGGGAAGAGGCAGGGATGATGGCAGGAAGGAGCCAGGGCTGAGAAGCGGAGCGGGTTAAGCATAAACAACCCTTTGAGCCACGAGACAGTGAAGGGGGCATTGAAAATGGGAAAGATCTGGCCAAGTTGCATTTCTGTGATGCGCGCAAGGACACATTTCCACTTCAGGCATCTCATGGGGCTTTGGTGATGTCCTTCCCTTGTCCTGGGGCCTGTCATGATCATGGATCCTGAGGGCCGCTGTATTAGTGATCCTGGCGGAAGGGTCCCCTGCCACAGCTGACACTATGAAACACCTTGAGGCATTCCTCCCTTCTTTCTGCCTTGACTCCTCCTATGCCTTTGCAAAATGAACATTGACTGAACAGCTATGCTGTGTCACCTGTGTCACCATTAGGTGGCCCAGGACAGCCGGGAGGGGGAGTGGCGCAGAGGGGCCGGCCAGCAGTGAGCTGTGGGCAGTTGGCAGCAGCAGGTGTAGGGAGAGGAGGCTTGGCTCTGAGGCTGCGGTGGGGCCTTTGGGATTGACTGGAAGAGGCTTGGGGGAAAGAAGGGACAGATGCGGCCTTAGAAGTCATAGCTTTGGGGTGGTGGTGTGGCAGGGTCCAGAGCGAGCCCCAAGGCTCCTCTCGCCTGCTCACAGCCAGGGCTGGGGGCGTCAACGATTCTGGAGCAGGCACTCCATCCCGGGGTAACATGATCCTGTAACGCAGGGCTCCTCTGATGTGGGCTGCTTGCCTTTTACAGCATTAGGGGAGCAACATTTCATGGAAAATTCAATAAATCCCCCTGTACAGCCAGACGTCTGTAAACAATGGCTTCCAAATTCAATCAGGCTGGGGACCCGCAGCAGCATTTATGAGCTCTAACGTGGAATATTATATAGGGGAGTGAGTCGCGGGGGCTGGGGGAAGGGCTTCCTGGAAGATGGGCCCTCCTGCGTGGCTCCCGCTCTCAGATCCTGGTGGTGGAAGTGATTCTCCAGGTAGAAAGCCTGACTGTTGAAACTCTCAGGCGGCACCCAGGGGCCCCTGAGCCAAGGCTCTGTGCTTGGGGAGGAGGACGAGAGATTTGGCCTTTGGTACTGGCTGTGAGGAGGCTGAAGGGTCAGAACAAGTCAGGCTGGGAGCGAGCTGCCTGCCTGTCCACGTGTGTGAGCCACCATAGAGGGCTTCCTCTTTTGGTCACTGGCTAAAGCCCCACAACTTGAAAATCTCCTTTCTATCAAGTTTCTACCTCTTTGGCTCTATGGTGTGGCAGTGATCGTTAGAGAACAGGTCCCTCTCTCCTGCTCAGGTTCAAACTCTTCTTCTCCTAGTACAGGAAGGTTCGCAGCAGGATCGGGCCAAGGATGGGGACTATAACTTTGAAAGAATAAGGGGGTTGATGCTTTAGGGAGACTGAGGCCTTGCCTGCTCTTCAGGTCCCCTCAGATTTCTCTTCTCCTTGGCCCACTTAACACTGCAAACTCTGGCCCACTCTCCCTACCTTTCCCCTTCCACAATTGTTGCCTTTGAACCCTCTGGCAGGCTTTCTCCTGCAAACCAAATGTTATGGGGCAGAGGAAAGACCCACAGCTCTGGATTCAAACCCAGAGTCCTCATCATGGACCAGCTACGGTCTTGGGTAAATCACTTTCCCCTGACTCTCAGTGTCCTTACCTGTGTGGGAAGGATAATATTAACTGCCTCACAGGGCACCTATGAGTGAAGTGCCTGATGTTCTAGCTTCCTTTTCCGCATTTCTGCCCCTTTTCTCAAACCTCCCTTCGATGAAGCTTCTGCTAATCATTGGGAACTGTCCTCCATGCAACCAGAGTTCCCAGAAGTTCCGTCAGCTCTTTTCTCACATCCTCCACACATCTCAGTCTCCCCTGTGATTGGCTTTCCTGTGGGCCTGAAGCCAACTGGAAGAGCTCAAAGACCACAGTAGGCCCTGGCCACACTGGAGAGCCCATGGGATGGGCAGAGGCAACTCTGACCTGGGCCATCACTGAGGTTCCTTCCTTAGACACCTGGGAGGTAAGCTTCCCGAAGGCAGGGGGCTTTGCCCGCTTTGTTTCTGGATCTATGTCTAGATGTCTAGACATAGAGTGTCTATGTCTAGAGCAGATGTCTAGCAATGTCGAGCAATATCTAGAGCAGAGCTCGACACCTGGTAAATGCTCAGTCAGTATTTCCTATATGCATCTGTTGCTTCAGTTTGGTAATTTTCCTGTGGTTTTTCTCTGGTTCCAGAGGGAAAATGGACAGTTTTCCTTCTAGAAAAACCACAAGCCCTCCTGAAGGTCAAGAATCCTCTCTTCCCTTGAAATGTCCTTGGAATGTGCGCCAGGTTTCCCCCATGGAGTGGGCAGGGGGTAGAATCACTCCCAGCAAGGATCTCCTGGCAAACCACTGCTAGAAATGTGACTTTTGGGAGGATGAGGTGGAAGGGGTGATTCTTGCAACCAAGGCCCTATGAAGGCTCTAGGTTAATCCATGCCAGGCCTTTATCTCTAAAGGATAAATCCAATGGATTTAACTTCTGTGGATTCGGACTGAATATCTACTTCCTTCCCCCTGCTGAGGACGGTTCCATACAGCACAACCTCCTGCCCTTGTCAGTCTTAAAATACAGGGCAAAAGGGAGAGAAAGGTTGGCCAGCCCCAGAATAACACTCAGCAACATTTATAAAGGATTTGTTACATGCCAGATTCTACACTCAACACTTCATGCCTTAACTCATTTAAACTTTGCCTCGACCAATGTGGGAGGTACTAGTATGATCCCCATCTTACCTATAAGGAAATCAAGGCTTAGAGAGGTTAAATTAACATGCCAAGATCACAGGGTCGAGAAGGAAAGGAACAAGATGGGACCTTAGATCTGTCTGGCTCAAGCTATTAATCACTATATTCTGGTGCCTCAGAAGAAGGTGGAGACCAGTCTGGGCTTGAATGGTTCTGAGGCCCTGGCAGGGATCAAGAATTCTCCATCGGCTTCTGCTCTGTTCTGCTGCTCCCCTGTCCACCCCCAGCTTCGATTTACAGTGGGCAACCGAGTTTGTCTGAGAGAAATGATGGGCCTCCAGCCCTCCTGCTGGGCACTGCTGGGGGAAAAGAAAGAAGGTTGGACTGGACCAAGGAAAAGGCCCAGGCTCCCTGACCTGAGCTACAAGGACAAGTGGGATGTTCTGCTGCCCAGCTGGGACCAGTACCAGCCAACTGGGCACACCTTTGCCATCTCAGACTTGGGCGGTAGGCTTCCCCACTGTCAACATTCTGCCCATCCCGAGGGAGGAGATCCTTTAAGATTGGAGCCAATGTTGGCCTTTTGGTTTTCCATTAGGCAGGATGGGGGAGAGGGTCCAAGGAGATAGGGCCATCTCTCCCCACAGCCAGATGCCCAGCCTCTGCGGCTCTGGGATTCACTCCTGAGGCAGTCATGCAAAATTATTGTGATTTTTTTTTTCCCAAATGTCCAAAATATGATGCCATGTTCATGGTACACCGCAGTCACGTATCCCTGCCCAGGCACAGGCGCCTTCAACATTGACTTCGGTGATGAGCTGGGTCTGTGCTCTGGCTTTCTCTTTTTTTCTCTCTCTCTCTCTCTCTCAACTCCCCCCTCCCTCTCTCTCTCTCATTCTCCCTGCTCGCTGCTGTAAGGATCAGTCCCCAAAGAAAAATGCCCAATTTGTCATGTCATGTCCAGCTGTTAACCTCCCGTCGGTAAGCCATGGGGAAGACTTACTTTCTCCTATTTATTTATTTGCCACTTGGACAATAGAAGGCCCCAGGCCTGCTGAGTTCTCCATAATAAAGCCACCAACGATCTCCCCCCTCCCCCCTCCCCTCCCCCCACCCCCATGTCAACAACACTAGCCAACCTGCAGGTGTCACTGGGCATTAACCCCGGGCTTAACTCTGGCTCTGCTGAACCGGAGGGAAGGGGGAGGGGGTGGCGAGCGAAGGTGGGGGGTCTGATGGGGAGGTCTCCGCACAAAGAGGAAGGCCTGGGGATGGGCTGGCTCATAACCATCCCTCCGGAAAGCTCACTGTGCTGAGGCTGGGGGAGGGAGGGAGGGATCAACCAAATAATGCAGCTCCTTCTTCCCAGCCTCCCCAGTGGTCTCCAGGCAGAGCCTTGGCCAGCCGGTGGCAGGCGCTGAGCTCACCGCACCTAGCAACACTGCTGAGAGACGGGGCCCTGCAGGAATGAGGCCCCGTGTGGCTGGCCCTAGAGTAGGCCCGGGAAAGGGAAGGGCTGCGGCAGGGCGGAGAGGCACAGAGCCTCAGGGCTCCAGGCTGCTCCCTCATCCCTGCTTTCTCTAGCACCCCCTTGCTCCCCTCTCCAATCTTCTTTGGCTCAGCCCAGTTAGCCAAAGGAGAGAGAGGTGCTCCAGGGAGGCCCTGCTGGCAATGTCCAGGCTGGGCTGCCAGTTCTCCTGGGGATTAAACAAGGGGGGGGGGGTGTAGGGGGATGGGCTGCTTTTTAGTCAGTGGCCCTTCCTTCTGTTCAGATGTCAGAGTGAGTTACAGATCACACCGAAGGGCAGTCCCCGTGGCCTTTCATCTGGGGCTCCCAGGCCCATAGTGTCGATGGGACTGTCCTATCTCCAGGGACTGGCGCTTCCCCTGGGACAAACTGTGGCACGGAAGCCCAGATTAGGATTAGCTGGATTGTCCTCCCAGGCCAGTTCTCCATAGTTCCCTACTTCCTGTTGACCCCTTCTCCACTCCCAACATCCTCCCCATCCCACAAGAGACAGCCTGAAGCACACAGACATTAGTAGGGCATTTCCCAAGGCTAGTCACTGGGGGTGGAGGGGGGACTCGGTTTGTAACCTACCACTGACTGTCCTTAGTGAGCATTCGACCTTGGACTAGCAGTACCCGGAGACCAATGAAAGATTTGGTCAACCCCTGCCCGTTGAGATTTCTTAGGTAACTGTTTCACGGTAAGAGCTCGCTATTTGAGCATCGGAATGGAAATTATCAGGAAAGGGAAAATGATGGTTGACTGTAAACATGTCTGGAGGATCCACAGGGTTCTGCCCTGGTACCCACTCTGTTCTTGGTCCAGTGCTGCTGTTATTTAACAAGAAGCAGCTAGAGAGACTCTAGGGCCTTAGAGGACCAGAGTGCAGACAGAGGTCAAAGATGAAGAGGACCAGGCAGCCGCAGGTCAAGCCCGGACTCTCCTGCAGCCCCCGTCCTGGTTGCCACCGTGAGGGAAGCAAGGACCACCTTCCATCTGGGGACTTCAAGTGCTAAAATTTTTCTCAAGAGGAATTCCTCGATATTGCATTTTGTAAAATGACCTACATCCAAGAGCCATAGGGTAAGAGGGATGTTAACAGTTGACAGACTGAGGTGACCAGAATGGGAAGGCATCTGACCACATTGGAGATGTTCAGATCATGTCCAGTGTGAGGGGCTCACCTCTAGAACTGCTCCACGGGCTGCCTTGAAAAATAACACTGTCCAGCGGGGGCTTGGTGACACCAATCCAAGAGAGAAAAAGGGAAGATTCTATGGTGGGTAAAGGATGGGACTATGAAATAGGTCTCTGAGGAGTCTTCCAATTAGTGCTCAGAAATTATGCTTCTAGAGATTTCATGGCTCAATCTAGGAGACAATGTGTACAGAGGAACAAATCCAGACAATGGTATGAGACGGACTTGGACTGGACCCCCAGCTCAGTTGATTACTATCTATGTGACTTTGGATAAGTTACTTGACTTTTCTGAAGTTCAGTTTTCTCTTCCATGAAATGAGCATAAGGATACCTAATGCCCGGTTGTTAGGAAGATCGAGTGAAATAATCTAAGTGAAAATGCCTTGAAGAAAGCCCGTTTTATAGCAAACCACGATAGCTGTCAATTACTGTCTCCTTTCCTCATCTGAAGCTTCCTTGGTTCGGTCTCTGACTCAACAAGGAGCCCCAATTTGTTGTACCTCGTGGCCACCATGGAAGGGGGAGATATGCAAAGCGCCCCTATCCGTGGCACCTGGCTCGTCCTCTCAGAGAGTCTGATCTCTCTCCCTCCCCACTTCTACATCAGCCTTGGTTCTGGGCAGAGATGTTGCGGTGGCTGGCTTGTGTGGGAGGCATCTACACATTTCTTATCTGGCCTGAATAGCAGGCATTAAAATGCATTTTGGTTCACCCAGGACAATAAAGAAAAAAAAGGAAGCTTTAAGTCACTAATAAAAATCAAATGTAGGCAGTTTGCAGGAGTGATCAGCTCAGAGCTTTGCTGTTCTCTTGTTAAGGGTCTGAAGCCATAAATAACTTCCCCATAAGAAGGCAGAGGCGAGGGGGAGTGAGTGAGAGGGAATGCAACAACACAAAATTTTTCATTTTTCTCCATAAATCATTTCAGCGTGCGATAATATTTGTTTTTTCTAATGAGTCTCTTGTGATCCATTCCAGGAGCTAACATCAGGGCCTGTCAGGGGGTGATGTGTGGTACAGTTCAAGGCTTTACAAAAACTGCCTGCTACACAGATTTTTTTCCCTCTCTTCCTTATGCTAAGTATTCATGAAGCCCATTATTCTGTGCTCCTACTTTACGGATTCTTCCTTTCTGTCTTTCTCCTTTGGGCAGCAACTGCCCTGCTCTCTCCTCCTGCTTCTACTGAAGGGCTTTGCTGCAGCCTGGGAAAGAGATGTAGGCAGTGGGAGAGGAAGCTGGCTCAGGAGGTATCAGCAGGAGGCCTTGAAGTGTAGACTTTGAGCCTGGGTGGGTGGAGGAGACTTCTTCAAAGTTCAACCGAAGCTATGTAAGCGAATGCCTTTCATAGTCTGGATTTCTCATGGCCGGCTCTGACGGACCCTCTCAGAGCAGGCAAGACCACCTGTCAAGCCGAAAGCACCCAAAGAGAGGGGACCCATGAACGGAGCCAGATTTGTAAGAGAGATTGTGCATACCAACCCGCTGAAGAGTTTGGAGTTTATCTTATAGGCAAAGGGAGTCAACGAAGTGTTTTACAGAGAATCAGATTTATTTTTTAAACTCTCATGACGACTGTGGAGGATGGATTGGGGAGTCGTGCAAGGTTGAAGGGAGCAAGGAGTGAGACCCGGAATCTGGAAATTCTGGAAGAGTGTTGTAGTGATACAGATGGAAGAAGGATACGGTAGCAGATTCAGAAATAAGCGGGTTTTTTTGGACACCTTAGTAAACCTCTACTCGTCCTTTAAGACTGATTTTAGTACTACCTTTGCTGTGAAATCATTTCCACCCTCTCCAGGTTGGCTCACCCATTCCCCTTGGCTCCTATAAGATCTTCCTCATACTTTTCCTCCCTTCGAACCACTCTTCACATTGTATGATGATTATTAGCTTGAGCTCCTTGGAGCTAGGGTCTGGGCAATCCTTGCAATCCTTGCATCTTGCCATCTAATACATGCATAGCGCATAGAATTACTCAGTGGTACTTACTTTGAATAAGCAAACAAAAGAGGAGGGAAAATAGAACTAGACAGAATGTAGAAAGCTGAGGGGTTTAGGGGCAAGTGTAAGAACAGGAGCCACCCGAGGAGACTGAGAAGGAATGCTCAGTGTTAGGCTAGATCTATGAGAGTCATGTACTGGGCTCATGGCAAGTCATAGGAATAGAGCTTTTTAAGAAGAAGGTGATGAGGGGTGGCTCAGTTGGGTAAGCATTTGACTCTTGATTTCAGCTTGGGTCATGATCTCCGGGGGGTGAGACTAAGATTTCTGTTGGGCTCAGAGCTCCATGGGGAGTCTGCTTGAGGGTTTCTCTCTCCCCCTCAACCTTCCCCTCCTCCTGCTGGCTTGCTCTCTCTCTCTCTCTCTCTTAAAATAAAATAAAATAAAATAAAATAAGAAGGCAATGATTTTTGGTGCCAAATGCAAAAGTGAAATCAAATAAGACAAAGAGAGATGTCCACAGGACTTGGCAGTTCAGAGGCTGTTAGTGATTTTTGCGAGAGCAGTCGCACTGGAGTCAGGGCAGGCAGAAGTCAGACCAGCCAGCTCACTTTTGGATGGGAAGTGAGAAAGTGTGGACTCTTCTTTCAAGAGGGAATGTGAAAAATAGGGGTACTTCAGGGGAAAAACAAGATCAAGGGAAGATGTTTTCAGGAAGGAGGAGGGTTTAAAAAACATTTGTTGGGTCAAACGAGACAGAAAAAAAGAGTGTAAAAAAGAAATGACACACGTATAGGAGAAATCCAGAGCACACCGGATAACCATACCGGAAGACTACTGATCCGTGTTAGAAAAAGGTCTTGAGTGGCATACAGCAGGATGATGTCTTCTGCCCCGTTCAGCATTTTTATCAACAACTTGAAGTCAGAAAAGATAAAGCTGACAAATGTACAAGGGAGACGAGGCTAAGGACAGCTAAGATGGACGACAGAACCAGGATTCAGAAGTCATTCCCGTAAGTTGGAACACAAATGAAATTTAACAAAATAACTAAGTATTCTACATGTAGACTAAAAAAAAAACAAAACATAAAATATGAGAAAGTCTAAGTTGGAGGAATTATACCTTGAGAAGAATTCATGGGAAGACGACATGGGAGTCCTGGGTGAATTTACATTTGCCAAAAGACTTCATAAGACTTTGGCCACATTAATGAGGGAGAGTGTATAGAACAAAGGAGGGTTGGTCACACCACGGCACAGGTGAGATGGTCTACTCTGACTCCGGCATCCTACTACTGGCGGGCCATTGATAACTAGGGCAGATTTGGTCAGGATGGAAAGAGGTCTTGAAACCATGATTTGTGATCAATCGTTGGGGCGGTTGGGGAAAGAATAATTTGAGAAATGCAATAGGAATACTTAAATACTTGCCAAAGAGTAAAGAGGAGAGATTTCTTCTGAAGAGATTCAAAAGGAAGAACTTTAACCCAGGGCAAGAATTAAATAAAAGCAAATTAAATTTTGACCTAATATGAGGTAGGAGGACTAGGGATTTTCCCCCCCATGTATGGGTTTTAGGATTCCTAAGGCCAAATATAAAATGTTGCATATATGTGAATAAGTATGGGGTCCTTGACTTCCAACAAATTTTTAATGGGGTCTGTCACACACACACACACACACACATTAACAACCTCGAAAAAGGGAGAACTGTCTCTCTGTTATGGCAGTTGGAATGGAACTATGACTTCCAGAAGAAGCAGGCTTCCCATTACTAGATATGTTCGCATAGAGGCAGACAGACCTAGTAAAACCTCTATCAAGTTTGGAGGTCTGATTCAGGAAGAGGTTGCTTGTAGACCATGAAAAGGAAGGTGTGTGTGGTTTGTGTGTGTGTGTGTGTGTGTGTGTGGGCGCAGAGGGGTAGAGAGAGAGAGAGAGATAAAGGGGAAGGCAAGACAGAGGTACTGAGATAAACACTGTCATGGGCCGTTTCCATCATGTACTCACAAGAGCATAATAAAGCCCTTGTAATATACTAGAACTTGTGTGGTCCCGGGGCCTAATTTGCATACTAATTACTGAGTGCAAATGGGACTGAGGGGTAGGGAGGGAGGGTGGGGGAGGCATGCGGGGAGCGAGGGGCCTGGACTGTTTGCTCTGCCATTTCATATCATGCTAACAAGCTAATCCGGCGTGCAGTTAGCTCCTGATATATAACTGCTCATTAGTATTATAATAAAGTACATGAAACAACCATAAAACGTTATATACTGCACAAGTGTTGTTTTCTTGCCAATTATCTGCAGGCGGATTTATCACCACAGTTGTTTCGAATTCCCCTTGGTGAGGTTTGGGCGGAATAAAGAAAGGTGTTGGTGGCGGCGGCAGCAGAGGGGGGCCTTTTCGAGGGGCAGACCATGTGTTTTCTTAAGTAGCACTTACTGATGCGCCATTTCAGGAGAGCGAAGCAACGAGATCCCATCCTTCCCCATCTTGGCAGCTCAGGGGGAAAACGAGGAGGGTGAGCGCCGAGGAAGGATGCGGGACCCCGCGGTTCCGGACCCGGAGACGCCGCGCCCCTAGCCCTTTGGACGGCACAGAACCTCCAAGGACAGGGTCCTGTATCGGGCCCCCAGGCGGTTTAATGAGACCTTGTAAATCTGCACCACTTGCTTTCCAACCTTCCAGAGTGGTGGCCCAGGTAACCCAGTTCAAAGCAACACTTCGCCCCCACTGAGCGCTTCCTGGAGGACTCCTAGCCAAGCCAGCCTTGTTTCCGGGAAGATGGGCCAGAGATCAGTGGTTCTTGCAAAGAGTTGCCTTCTGCCTCGGGGTGCGCCAGGCACGCCTACCACCCAGTTTCTCACTCCGCAGGGGAAGCTGAAAGTAAGTGAGGGAACAGCCCAAGAATTTTCCAGCCAGTCTGCAGAGCCCAGGCCACATGTCTTAAGGTCACTCTACTCCATCACCACCAGCAGACACCGGAGAGGCCCATAATGGTTGGTGCTGGGACTGGGAAATGGAGAGGCCCCTTTCGTTTTTCTGTTGGATTTTTTTTTTTCTGTTGGATTTTAAGAGCCCTCTTATTTAGTGATGGAGCAGGAAGAGGCTGTAGGGTCCTGTCAGCAACCCCTCACCCCCGCCCCAGGCTGCAGGGGAATTGCTGAGCTCTTGTTGCACTTTGCCGGCAAGGTCTCTTTTGGACTGCCTGCACCCATAGCACATAACCAGCTCCTGACAGCCTCATGGTCAGGAACCTCATGGTCAGGGCCCCAGGATCGAAAATGCCAGTGCTTAACAGGGAGCCCTCCAACCAGAAGCCTTGGCTAAGCCCTGTGTGTCCTCTCAGACCTGCAAGGTGACATCCACTTTAGTCATTCCCCAGGAGCTGTGGCAAGGCAAGGAGGCAATTCTGTCTTGCTCTCTGCTGTCTCGTAGTACCAAAGGATGCATGGGGGTTCCGGGAAGTGGATGTCAGCTTCAAAGGCTGGAGACGTACCCCCAACAGCCACACTCCCTTTAGTGATCCATGGTGGGTCTGCTAATTCACAGATTAAATTCAGCTTTGAACACATCTGTCCTAGACTCTGGGCTCCTTCCAAAGAACCCAAAGGGTAGTAAGCCAGGCCAGGCCAGGCAGACCCAGTAGGAGTTTCACTACATTCCCAGAACCGGCAACCTCCGGAAGGGAGGGCATGTGGGAAGCCCCGCCCCACATGGAAAGGAAGGGATGGGATAAAGCTGGTTGGTCTCCATGGCCACCACCCTCACAAAGCCAGAAAACTTTACTCCTAACAAGAGGACACTCTGTAACTCCCCTGCCCCTGTGTATGCTATGTGTGTGCTCTAGATGTGTCATATAGACATGCTGTCACTGTCCCCTGGACCCCTCAAGAGCTCCCCTTTCTCCCTGTGTGTGACATCTCCACTTGAAGAGCTTCATAATGTGCCAGAACTTTCTGCTCTCGGTATGTCCTTTGTTGTCTTCATTCTCTACATCCTTTAAAAGTCTGTCTGAATCAGACTACAGCTGGTTGAAGAAGTGACCACTGGACCCTTTCCTAATGCCAGAGGCATGCTTTCATGTCCCAGAGACTTTAGGTCGATGAAATGGAGGACCACAATTCTCTCTCACAGGCAATTCCGTTTTATCATTTGGTTATGATGATAACCGTGGTGTTGAATGCAATGATGATAAAGGAATGACCACCTCATTGGGATGCTTGATAGTCTCCAAATCCAAGGAGAGAACAGCGGGCTGAAGGAAGATCCGTGTTTCTAGAACAGATACATGCCAGTGCTGTGGCAGAGTCCACAGCAAATACATGGTACTTGGGATATGGGGGCACTTGTCATGTGACTTTGGGATATGGGGGCACTTGTCATGTGACTTTGGGATATAGGGGCACTTGTCATGTGACTTGACGAAAGAATCAAGTTCAGGTTCTCCAGCAGAGGCTACCAGATCTTCCATGAACCCACCTCCCTCTTCACCCCATCATCTGCGCTCTGTTTTCCCCCAATGTCTCTGCAGTGCTGAATTGTTCTAGTTCCCCCTAGCAAAGGAGGATCTCCTGTTTGCTCATTCTGATCCCCTCTGCCTGGAATGGCCATCTACTTTTTTCCACAGCCAACTCTTCATAACTTGGGTTGGGCATTATCTCCTGCAGAAACTTTTTCTGAGACTTCACCCCTCTCTGATCTGGTCTGCCCTGACGTGCCTGTACTCACCTCTAGCTCAGTGTCAACTGGCAACTTTGGAATCTCTGAAGGGCAGGTGTCTTATGCTTACAGTCCTAGCCCCTAGCACAGAGCCCGGCCCAGACCAAGCACATAGAACATGTTTTTACTGACTACGGTGTGAAAGAACCAACGTGAACTGAAGGCTCATAAACCCACACCAGCATCCCAAGCCAGATAGAGCCTTCAGTGAACTCTCCTCATTTCCTCACTAGATAACAACCGCTAATCCAGCATGCATCAGGCACTCAAAGCCAGGCGGTCCCCTCTGAAACCAGAGAGAGGGGGCAAACCCCAGTTTTGTGATGTCGAAAGTTGCTACACTGTTGTCCACTTTCGCCTCCCTTTGCATCTAGTCCTTAAAGGAGCAGGTAGCTACTGACCCGGTCCGGGCACAGCTCCACAGTGGCTCTGTCCTGTTGCCACGGGCGGGCCACCACTCCTGTTCCCGGAGGACCCAGGAAGCCCCCTCTTGCTCCCATGTGGTGGTCGGGGGGGTCTTCAGGGGCTGGTTCAACAGAAAGCCCCAGGAGCCCCCTCTCCTCTGGGCTGTTCCCACCTGCAGGAGCCTGAGGTGGACAGAGAGCAGGCTACTGGTGCCCTCCCCAGGGTGGTGACGGAGAGCAACTGAGACCCTGCCAGAGCTCCCCTAACCCTAGGAAGTCACACGAGAGCATTGAAGTCATACTGTCACTGAAGTCACACTTATTCCCCATCGAAAGACACACTGTGACCATGAGAAGAGGGAAAAAAAGAAAAAAAAAAAAAAAAGAACATGGGCTTGGAAGTCCAAAAATAATTCCATCTCTTCTAAGGTATTCACCCTTGGAAAAACTGCTTCGCTTTCCTCAGCTTCACTTTTCCTACCTACAAAATGGAAATAATAAAGCCCACCCATAACGTTAATAAGGACTAAAATATTTGATAGAAGATATCAACGTATGCATATATTTGAAGTGCGTACCCCTGGTAGACAGCAGAGACTTAATGAACAGTAGAGATAATACTAATACCAATACTAAGACTAATAAATGTAAAGGTCTGAATTTGGATCTAAAAACCCAACAGCATATGGGATGCCCGGGTAGCTCAGTTGGTTAAGCGTCTGCTTTCAGCTCAGATCATAATCTTGGGGTCCTGGGATCGAGCCCCGCATCAGGCTCTTTGTTCAGTGGGTGAATCTGCTTCTCCCTCTGTGATCTCTCTCATTCTCTCTCAAATAGATAAATAAGATCTTAAAAAAATAAAATTAACAATAAAAACCCAAGAGCATAGAATGGGGTGAAAGAGGCATGATTCAGCAATGAACAGTTTGGGGTTTGGTTTGGTGACCAGCTCAGTAGAAGCCAGCAGTGAGTGAGAGATCCCACGGCACTCACAAAGCAGTGACAGGCTCACCCTGGTCCACCTCGGGCAGTGCTGGTCCGGGCACCATTCTCCAAGAGCCCCAACCAACCATACACATAAAGACCTCCTGTAAGCCACAGAGCTTGTCCACATGGAAAGCACTACTATGAGCTGTCAGCAGCATATTACCAAGCAAGGTAGAGATCATCTGTAGTAGGTATTGCAATAAACAGTACCGCAAGGGAGGGCAGGGGACTCAGCACCATAGAAAGAAAGGGGGAGAATCATCAGTTTATAAGAAGGAGGCTGGTAAAGACAGAAGGAGATGATTTCTGTAAGTCCCCCATGAGAAAAACCAAGAACAGGAAAGTGAAAGCTAATTTAGACTCCTCAAATTTGGGTTCCTTTTAAGAAAAGTATTTTCTAACAATCAGATATCCAGACAAAGACTGCTTTGAGAAGTAATGAGCCTCCCCCCCCCCCCCATAAGAGGTATTCAAGCAGAGGTTGGTTGATGTTAGTTGGGTCTAGTAGAGAGAATTCAAACAGGGAGGTTGAGACCAGAGCTCTCCTCCCCTGAAATATCATGGCTCTTTGTCATCAAAGGGGCAGGGAAGAATCAGAACTCCTCAAAATGATCACGTATCTGATATTCATTAAACATCTACTACATGCCAGGCATTGTCTAGATGCTGAAACAAATAACAAAAATAAAGAAAAAAGACTCAGTACTCTTACCTCTCATGGGGTTAACTGTCATGACAGAGGTCTGGCAAAGAGCTTGGGTGCACGCCAGAGAGAATAACTAAGTGCTGGGAGTCCTCGAGCTGAGTCTTTAAGAAATGCTTTTACGATAAAAAAAAAAAAAAAAGGGTGCCTGGGTGGCTCAGTTGGTTAAGCGACTGCTTTCAAAAAGCTCAGGTCATGATCCTGGAGTCCCAGGATCGAGTCCCACATTGGGCTCCCAGCTCCACAGGGAGTCTGCTTCTCTCTCTGACCTTCTCCTTGCTCATACTCTCTCTCACTGTCTCTCTCTCAAATAAAAAAAAAAAAAAAAAAAAAGAAATGCTTTTACGAGATGGAAAAGGGAAATAGGGGTACAACAGGTGGAAGGGACAAGATGTGCAAACCTGTGGTACTGTGCACCAGCAGGGCACATTCAGGGAGGTTGAGGTATGTGGGAAGTGAGACTGAAGACATAATGCAACTTGCTGAAGACCTTGAATGTACAGTAAGGGTTACAGAAAGCATAATGGGGATTGAAAAACAGTGGCACAGTCACACCTGCATTTAAAAATGATCACAAGGGTGCCTGGGTGGCTCAGGTGATTAAGCATCTGCCTTTGGCTCAGGTCATGATCCCAGGGTCCTGGAATAGAGCCCCATGTCAGGATCCTTGCTGAGTGGCAAGCCTGCTTCTCCCTTTCCCTCTGCCTGCCACTCCCCCTGCTTGTGTTCTCTGTTAAATAAATAAATAAAATCTTAAAAAGAGATTTATTTGAGAGAGAGCACGAGAGTGAGTGGTGGGGTGGGAGGGACAGGGGGAGGGAGAGAATCCTGAAACAGACTCTCTGCTGAGCGTGGAGCACAAAGATCTCAGGACCCCCACAAGGGACTCCATCCCAGGACCCTGAGATCATGACCTGAGCTAAAATCGAGAGTCAGACTCTTAACTGACTGAGCAACCCAGGCATCCCAAGAATTTTTTTCTAATTGTAAATGTAACATATGTCCACTATAGATCATTTAGAAAACAAAGAGAACTCTAGAGAAGGAAACTCAGTGAGAGACATATAATCCTACCACTCGGTGTAATATGTTGGTGTGATTCCTTTTCTTTTTCTAGGCATAGTTTGAATTAACCTTATTTTAGGATCTCTGCTAATATTCTCCAAAATATTCTCTGAAATAGTCTCCAAAAACATAATAGCTGTGCAATATTCCTTCATATGATTTCACTATAATTTATGTACTCATTCCTTTGTTGTTGAACAGTTAGGTGGTTTACAAATTTTCCCAGCTATACATAACACCAAAATGGTTATCCTTATGCATAAATCATTGACTACATGTCCAGTTATTTTCTTAGACTAGATTCCAAAAAAGGAATTACTGAAGTAAAGGGCATGAATATTTTAAGGCTTTTGCTACACATTACAAAATTGCTTCCAGACAGGTTATACAGATGTGTGCTTTTACGAATAGTATATAAAAATGCCTATCTAATTCCACCCTTATTAACACTGAACTTTATCATTTTAAAAGTTGTCCATTTGTATAGGCAAAATATTATCTCATTTATTTAATAAATATTAGCTATATTAACTTGAAGATTTTCCTATTTCTTTCACACACTGCTTGTTCATGCCTTAGTTCATTTTATATCGAGCTAGTAGTGCTTTTCATTGATTTGTAAGAGCTCTTTATATATTAAGAATACCAAATGTTCTGCTGTGTTTAAAGCAAATCTTTGTTTTTCAAGTGGTATTTGGGCATTTGTCTTTCATTTTTGTTTGTGGCAGGACTTGCATTGTTGTACAGAAATCTAAAAGCTTTGGTGACTTTTTCTGTTGTGTTTATGCTAAGAATGTCCTTCCCTAACTGATTATACGTATCCATATTTTATACAGATCTTGCTGTGTCTCATCCTCTGCATCTAACTTTTTAATTCATCTGGAATTTATTTTGATATGAGGTACAAGACAAGGGACTTACTCTTTAGCTACCTCCCAATATTTCTTTTCTTTCCAGGTGAAGAAGGACAGGTAAAGGGCAGGGAAAGGGGGAAGTATCTAGATTGAACCAGTTTTCGCTTGTGTGTTTGGTTGAATGGTGCTTAAGGATCATTTAAGTTGCAGAAGGACAAAAATATACAGATGTCACTTTCAAATACGTTGAATATGAGTGTCCTGCAGAGGTTCAAGATGGTGAGTTGGCCGGTGGACTATGAGGCATGAAGCTCAGGAGAGAGGTTGAGGCTGAAGTTGTAGCCAT
This sequence comes from Mustela putorius furo, assembly GCF_011764305.1. Lineage (NCBI taxonomy): Eukaryota > Metazoa > Chordata > Mammalia > Carnivora > Mustelidae > Mustela > Mustela putorius. The sequence goes on along the minus strand of NW_025422005.1, from coordinate 34,461,332 downwards.
GGAATCATCAGTGTTGCGAAGCCAAGTGGTACCGCTGGGATGGATGAGCTCTCACAGGGCAGAGGCGTAAAGTCAGAAGAGACAAGTGAAGGTATTCTGGGCAGCAGCCACGTGGAAGGGACGTACATAGGAGGAGAAGCTAGGGAATGAGAATGAGGAGTAGATAAAACCCAAAGGACTGAGTTGGAGAAGCTAAGGAAAAAGAGAACTTGAAGTGGGGGGAAAGGTGATCCAAGTTCCCATAAAGCAATGAGATCGAACATGGTCTACAATGCGCTGCGTGAGCTGGAGATGCGGCAGTGGACACATGAGAGTTAGGGCTGCTTTTGAACAAGTTTATCAGTAAAGAGAATGAGGAAGATGGGGCAGTAGCATACCTGAACAATAGCGTAGAACAAGGTTTGCAGGGGAGATGTGAGGGTGCTTGAAGGTAGAAGGAAAGGCACCGGTAGGAAGAGGGATGTTGAAGAAGACATGGCAGTGTAAGGTCTCAAGGAGCAGCAGAGACGGGCGCCAGGGCACAGGGGGAGGATTAGTACTGAGTCGGGACTCAATGCTGTGGAGATGACCGTCTGGGTCAAGGGTAAGGTTAAAGGGGAGAAAAGTTGAGCTTTTGGTCTCTGGTCTCTCTGGGAAGCAGGAAGTGAAGTCATCCAGGGAGAATGAGGTAAACCGAGGCAAGGAAGTAAACTTTTTGAGAGAAGGAAAGGCTTCAAACAACTGCTGTGGGAAATGGAAAAGGGAATTGATTCTAGGCCGAGCTGGAGGACTGGCGAGGAGCACTCAGGGCCCAGCTGAAGTTCTTACCGGGCAAAAGGGTTGTGTGATTTTTCTCAGTCTAGCATCACAGAGCGGAGGTAAGGGAGAAAGCAGATACTTACTTGGAGTTGGATCTGAGATAGGCAGGAAGGCAAAGGGGTAAGGAAACGGAACCAAGAAATTCTTTAAAAAGACTGAGGGTCAAGGTTGGGTAAGAACAAAACTAAGCCTAGGAGAGAATGATGGCCTTGTTACATTAGGAATGGTCCAAGGATCGAGGGTCTGTATAAGGTCAAAAACCAGCCTCCGTGGGAGTGAGGCAGTAGCACAGATGTGGAAGGACAGAAGGGTCTGGCTAGAATGTGGGATTTCTGAGGTGAAGAAATCCTGGGACACAGTCAGATAGAGGGTGGGGCCGTGTGCCTCTGGCCTTCTGCTGTGGGAGTATAGAGACTGGAGGAGAGAATCTGGGATTTCAGTGGTCCCTGTGGGTGTTGAAATTCCCAGGACAAAGGTGGGACTTGGGGCCTGGGGAGATATTGAGTCAAGGGCCAAAGTTCACAGTGACCACTGGAGAGATGTCATCAGCAGGGGGCAGTGACAAGAAGACCAAGTGGCTGATGTAGTCTCAGAGACCAGGGCTGGGGTGGAGGGTGGCGCTGAGCGAGCACCTCAGTGCCTCATGAGGGTACGAGAGGCCAACCAACAGGTTCAGGGCACTGGTGGGCCAGCCAAAGTGGGGGGGGCAGTGGGGAGCAGGCTCTGTTTATTTTGTTGGTCGGTTCAATCGCGCATTCATTCCGAAGGGTTGTGATGAGTTGGGTCTGATGAGCCCTGAGCACAGAGGGCGCTAGGTGTGGCGACGAGGCTCACTCTCCCAGAGGAATGCACCAGAGCCAGCAGCCTCTCCTCTTTCTGCCAAAGGTGGCCCCACTCTCTCTCAGCAAGCCCCCCACACCAAAGTCCTGCCACCAAAGCCAGGCAGGCCGTGACACGGCTGATGGCCGGTAGGAGATCTTCTTGTTACAGCTTTTTCCCCAGAGATAAATAGGCCACGGTAAAAAAGATTGCTACATCCTTTCAATAAAGATTTTTTTTCTTTTCCAGACAGCTTGAGAAATGTTTTAAAAGCTTCTCACATTTCCAGTGAAACCCACAGAGAAGAATTTTGCTTGTTATCAGCCCTGGAAGCCTCTGATAGACGGGTGACATTTTTTTTCTTTTTCTTTCTCTTTTTCTCTTTTCCTTTTTTTCACCAGCTGAAGAGAGAGTCACAGTGTGTTTTATAACTGGCTCTCTGCATTTCAAAAGCTCAACGAGAGCTCTCTGCTAACCCCGATAAGCCTTGGGCTCTTAGCGTCTTAAATACCTCTGACAAGCTATACATTACAGCGCTAATAATTTGCCAAATTTGCGCCCATAATATGATATCTGTGAAACGTCAAGGGCAGTAATGCGATTAGCGGTCTCAAATGAAATATCGAACATTCAGCGTTTAGGTCCTGAATAGGGGGAGAAAGGAAAGGAAATCAATTTCAAAAGCAGGAGGGAAAAAGGCGATAAGCGTGTAATAAAAATAGAGAGAGACAGAGGAGAGATGCGGAGGAAGAGAGACAGGCAGAGCAAGACTCAGGACGAGATAGACCCCGGCTCGTATTCATGTTTTCGGCAGGTGAGGGATGTAAAAAAAACTTTTACAAATTAGTTGGAATACGAAGCTGGGAAATAACCTTTGGTCACCACAGCAACTGGGTTTGGGGTTGTGGGGGGGCAAGGAGCGCGGTGGGGGCTGGGAGACAAGAGGGGTTGGCCAAGCCTAGGGAGGGCCTTTCACTAGCTGCCCCCAACAGCCCGCTTCCATAAAACACAGGAAGTTGAATTACAAGGAGTCTGAGGGTGGGCTCTCGCCCTGCCCCCACCCACCCGAGGTGGGAGAGTCGTAATGGACTAATTATCTGGCCAGCAGAGGCGGTGGCGGCAGTCGCAAGAGAGAGGGCCCCGGCTGTCACATACCAGGCTCTAGACTAAATAACAACATCTCACACCTGCAGCTTTACGAGCCCTTGCCTAGAGAGGAGCGCAAGCCCTCCCCTCTCCTTGGCCCCTCCAGCTTCTCCCCATGTGCTGTGGGCCCCCACTCGAGCCAGGCTGCCGCGGGGGCACTGATGTGCGTGTGTATGTGTGGGTGGGGGGTCCTGGCCCTTGCTGAAGCCTTGGTCCCTCACTCAATCCCGGCCACCTGCAGTTACCTCCCCAGGCGATGCCCCTTCTCCTGGGTCCCGCGGGTAATTCTCTAGGGCTGTCAGCAAGGCAGGGAGAATGGCCCCATCCCAGAGTTCTCCTGGGAGCGGGTCTGTCTCCACCTACAGCCATCTGCCTCGGGCTGAGGGACTGTCTCTGGGATGGGGCTGCATTGGAGCACGAAGGCGGAAAGGACGAGGAGGTCCCCTTAGACCTGAGGGGACAGAAGAGGCAGAAGCCCTCAGCACAGCTCTCTGCTTTTTGCTCTTTTCATTTCTCGCCCTAATACCATGCTTCACAGAGAGAAGCACTTCTTTCAAAATGTGCTGTGCCTGCCCTTTCTGCACCACTTGGTCTTGGAAGTGACCCCATAACCCTGAACCTCCCTCTTTTGCGAGGAGATGAGACAGAGCGGCATCAAAAGAAGAAAGAAAACCGCGATGGATGTAGGAGCCGGTGCCTCATCAAGGGGAGGGCAGTCCAGGAGAGCAGGGCCAGGTCCGTTCCCCATGCCCCATGCTGAAGTCGCCTGGTCCCACGGTCACCCTGCGGGCAGCTGGAGGATGCCAACCAGGATGCAGGCCAGCTCACTAAGGTGCAAGATGGGCTGGGGTGGGAGAAAAGCAAACAGGCTGCCTGGGGCCTGCCCCAGACCCTTCCCCAGGGCAGCCTGGAATGGCCATTCCAGGGCCACTTCTTGCGGCACCACGAGCCATTAAAATAGGAGTGCTCGGGGAGCCATCAGCTCAGCACAGATGACTTCCCCAGATGTGGCAATGGGGCAGGATGTGGAAGCCCCCAACCCCAACTGTACAGACAAAACATTCCCGCACTAACCATCCTCGGAAACCCCACAGCCCAGAGCCCCTCTTACAGATGCTTTCTAGACCATTTAGCAGGAGGCAGTGTTTATTTTTGAACATATGTTCTTTCCCATCTCTCGCCTCCCTTCTCCCTTACTGGTCCTTCCATACCCAAAGCTAGCCTCTGGATGGGCTGCTTTTGGATGTCATGGCCAAGCTGCAGTGTGGCTAGCATGCTTTGTTTGGGCTTGGCTGCGGATTTTAGTGTGTGCACACGTGTGCGTGTGGGCACACACACACACACGCGCGCGTGCGCCCATTTACTCGGGGCTTCGTTTGTGGAGTGCATGTTCCATACCAGCTCAAAGAGGGCAGGTTCTCAGAGGCTGCCCGAGTTTGTGAGCAAATCCTAAACCAGGCTGGAGGTTCCCTACTTTCCAAAACCCGTGCCCTAGTCAGAGATGGTTCCTGGGCGTTATATTCGTATTGGGAAGGTGAGATAAGCGACAGAAGGTTGCTACCCAGCAGGGAAATTCTTAGCTGGAAGCTTGGAATGGGCTCTACTTGGTTCTCTATCCGGGTATAGGGCCCAGCATATTGCCATGCTCAGTAATCGCCTACTCTCTCAACTGAGGCCTCTCTCTTTTCTTTAATAAAAGAAAGTCCTCCAGTCCCTAAGGGACCTGCTCAGATTTTGCCCCCTTCAAGTAGCCTTCCTTGGGGCACCTGGATGGCTCAGTTGGTTGAGTGTCTGCCTTCGGTTCAGGTTATGATCTCAGAGTCCTGGGATGGAGCCTTGAGTCAGGGTCCCTGCTCAGTGAGGCGCCTGCTTGTCCCTCTCTCTCTGCCTCTTCCTCTGCCCCGCCCCTCCCCCTCCTCCTGCTCATGCTCTCTCTCTCTCTCAAATAAATAAAATCTTAAAAAAAGAAAATAAATAAAGACACCTTCTTTAACTCAAATAGCTCAGAGTTCTTTATCTTCTATAGATGTGAGGGCTCACATTTACTACATGCCTCTTGTACTAGGCATTTTACATGTTATTTTATTTGGGTTTCAGAACTTTGGATATTATTATTTGTATTTTATAGACAAGAAAAGAGGCTCTGGGAAGTTAGGTGATTTGTCCAATTCAGCGAGCAAATGGTGGAGCTGGAATTCAAACTCAGGTGTCTGTCTGAATCAGAAATCCCATGATCTTTCCATTACGTGACAGAACTCCCCACATGGAAATGTTTTGCAAATACTTGTCACAGTCTTTACTAAAGTGTGGCCCCCTGGAAAGAAAATAACACCCTGGGTTTAGTCTAGCCAGGGCAGACTAGAGAGACTTTTCTCAATGAAGCCTGAGTTTTTAGTCTTCTATCCTCCTTTGTTGTTCTATACACAGCTGATCGTCAACCAAACCCTCAGGCTTTCTCACTCTCGTGTCCCCCTCACTCTGCTCCCAGACACATCGGTAGGTCTTTGGTCTTCTTCGTTGCTTATTCCCTCTGCCTGGAAGGCCCACCTCCTCATTCATTCTCTTGCTAATTCATTCATATACGCTTTCATTCATTCAGTAAACATCAATTGACAGTCAATATGCCAGGTATAGGCACTGGGAATACGCTGGTGAACAAAAACGAGACAAGTCTCTTCACTATGCATACGGTCTAGGGGTGTGATGGGCATTCGAGGAATGACAGAAATACGTGTGAGTCTGCGACGCAGGTAAGTTCTGCAAGAGCCATCCATGTTGCTATAGGAGATGTGACCTTGTCAAGAAGGTCAGGGAAAGTTGACCTACGGAAGTAGTAACAGAGCTGAGATTTGCTGCGAACCGCATCTCCTACCCCAATCCCCACCACAGGGCCCCACCGACCCTTGACTTTGCCTAGGGAACTCCAGCTGTCTTTCAGATCAGCTTCTGCAGCACTTTCCTGTAGAGTTTTCCCCAGCCCCGCAGACGAGGCTAGATCTCCATTGCTCTCTGTGTTCTTCTCTGTAGCATTTCGCTTACATTAACTACTTGTTCAAAATTGATCCTCCTAACAGATTGTCAACTCCATGAGGGCAAAGAATGTGTCACCCTGCTTGCCTGCTTTATGTCCCGTGTCAAGCGCAGTACCTGGCACGTACTTGACAGTCAATAGATGTTTGCTGACTGAATAATCTTGCTTTCCCATCCTCTACTGGTACAGCTAAAGTTTTGGATCCAAGCGCAGGAGTTTGCATTTGTTAAATTTCACGTTAGACCATCCCAGTTATTAGTATTCTGACTAATTTCAATCTAATATTTAGAGTACCTACTGTTTACCCTGAGCCTACCTGATGCTGGGGATACAAGGAAACTTGCACAGTCTTAGCTCTTGGGGAGCCTACAGTCTACTTTGAGAGACAGAGAAGAAATCTAGTAGTTCTAGGGATGCCTGGGTGGCCCAGTTAGTTGAGCGTCCGACTCTTGATTTTGGCTCATGTCATGACCTCAGGGTCATGAGAGCGAGTCCCATGTTAAACTCTATCCTTGGAGGGGAGCTGCTTGAAGTTTTCTCTCCTCTCTTCCTCTGCCCCTCCCCCCACTTGCACACACACGCTCTCTCTCTCAAATAAATAAACACATACATAGAGGAAAAGAAAACCAGTAGTTCTAGAGTAGTTGTTATGTCCAGAGAATGGAACTGTTAAATCTGGCTGGGGGAAGAGGGGCAGGGAAGACTGAGCTGAGACCTTCGGTTTTCATTTCAGATGGACACAAGGCAGGGAGGACCTTTTGAGAAGAGGTGGCAAATATGTTCTGGCATAAAGGCAAACCTAGGACATGTGAGGCAAATACATGGCAAGTAGTTCAGTTGCCATGAGGGTCAGAATAGGAAGTCTTGTAGATAGCTTCTTATGATCACACGCACACACACACACGCACGAGCACACACACACACACCCCATAACACACACCACACACACATACTGTCTCGGACTTCGATATTTTCTTGTCATCCTTTTTTTTTTTTCCAATCTGAAGAATGTCTTCTTGACAGAAAATATGACAGAAAGTAGCTTCCGGTTATGTCTCTGTTAATCCAAATCCATTTTTCATGCTAGCTATGAGTTCTCTAAGATACATATCTGATCATATCACTCCCAAGACCCTCCCTGATTTAAAGCTCTCGGTGGCTACCAATTGCCCCTAGAAGTCATACGCTTTGTTATGGCGAACAAGGCTCTTATCCACTTGGTGCAAGCTTATGATTCCAACCCCACTTTCTCCTCACATACATCACTGTGAGCCACACTGGCTTAACTAACATCTGCACTCGACTTCCAGCATTATCTATTCTCTCTGTCTGAATGGGGAGACAGAGAGCAGGGATGTTGAAGAGGTCCACGGCTTGGATGTCTTACTACTTTCCCTGGAGCATTCTGTGCCCAACACTATGAATCCCACTTGCTGAATTATTTATAGTTCCCTGAACGCTTTTCTTTCTTTTGCCACTGGGCTTTTGCACATGCTACTTCCTTTGCTTCGAACACCCTTTCTCTCTGGCTTTCAGTCAGGCTGGCACCTACTTCCTGCAGTTTTCAGGATGCAAGTGAGGTGTTACTTTCTCCAGAAAGTCTTTCTGCCTCCACTTCTGCGGAACTATGTGCTCATTTTTATAATGGCATCACTTCTCTCGGTTTTAATCTATTTTCTTACCCTTTTCCCTTACTTGACTATATCTGACTTTACTGTCTCATGTTAAGCATGTAGCTTTGGGCTTGGTCTGTACTAAACCTTTAACAGGCATTTGTCGATTAAATAAATGGTCACATAAATGAAGAAATGAATGGATAAACTGCTCATGGTTCCTGAAACACACACTAACTGATGTTTGTGCCTTCTGGGCAGGTCATTCTGAAACTAAACTTTTCATTTCTCCCCACGTCTCCCCACCCCCCCCAGTGAATCTCTTTCTCCTCCTCTCCCCTTTCCACCTCTGTAAATGGTACCTATGCCCATTGGTTCGTATTAGAAACCTAAGAGTTTCTCATGGTTCATTTGTTCATTCATCATTTATTAAGTACCTGCTCTGTGCCAGGCACTTTGCTAAACAGTGAGGACATGGCTCCTGGCTTCACAGAGTTCACTGTCCCATCAGGGTTAAGTTTCTGAAGGTTCTCCATCCCATCCCTGAGAAGAACTCCAGAAAGACCACATGTTGCCTGCCTGTCCATGCTGGTTCTCAGGGGTGTGATGGGCATAGGAGGGCAGGATGGTGGAGAGGAAAGTGCTGGGGCTCTGGCTTCAGGAAGAGGTGAATTTAAAGATTTTTATTTATCCATTGACAGAGAGATCACAAGTAGGTAGAGAGACAGGCAGAGACAGAGGGTAAGCAGCCTCCCTGCTGAGCAGAGATCCCAACTCGGAACTCGATTCCAGGACGCCGGATCATGACCTGAGTCGAAGGCAGAGGCTTAACCCACTGAGCCACCCAGGTGCCCCAGGAAGAGGTGAATTTAAATCCAAGCTCCTCCTTATCTTGAACCAGTTTTAATTGATACTCTTTTTTTTTTTTTAAGATGTTATTTATTTATTTGACAGACAGAGATCACAAGTAGGCAGAGAGGCATGCAGAGAGAGAGGGGGAAGCAGGCTCCCTGCTGAGCAGAGAGCCCAATGCGGGGCTCCATCCCAGGACTCTGAGATTATGACCTGAGCCGAAGGCAGAGGCTTTAACCCACTGAGCTGCCCAGGTGCCCCAATATTCTTTTTAAAAATTTTTTAACAAAAACATAATATTTTAATGTATAATATTAAATGCCTACTCGAAGCGTGGCATTGTGCAAGGTGGCGGTGATTCAGAGGTGAACAAAGGAGACATAGTCCTCCCTGCACAGAACTTGGGCTTGGTGGAGGAGACAGGCATTAAGCAAACATACAAACAAACATATCACTACAGTTCATCATAAACACTTAAAAGTAAATGTAATAAATAGAAAAACAGGAGACATTTTTATTAGATTGGGAAGAGTTCTCTGGGGGAAATGGCATTTAAGCAAAGATCTGAAGCATAAGGACCCAGCCATGTGAAGAGGTGGGTGGGAGGCAAAGACCCCCAAAGTGAGGAGAGGGACAGGGCTGATAGGGAGCCTGTCTCACCGCGTTAGGGATTATGAACTTGACTCTAGGGGCCAAGCATCTTTTTTTTTTTTTTTAAAGATTTTATTTATTTATTTGACAGAGAGAGATCACAAGCAGGCAGAGAGGCAGGCAGAGAGAGGAGGAAGCAGGCTCCCTGCTAAGCAGAGAGCCCGATGCGGGGCTCCATCCCAGGACTCTGAGATTATGACCTGAGCCGAAGGCAGCGGCTTAACCCACTGAGCCACCCATCTTAAAGAGATTTCTAGGTTGCCCCGTGGAGAGGCTAGATTGGGAGGTGGCAAGAATGGAAGAAAGACACCAAGTAAGACTATTTTAGCCATACCAGATGATAGGTGATGACAGGCTGCTTGGGGGTGGTGGTGGTGGTGGTGGTGGTGTGTGTGTGTGTGTGTGTGTCTGTGGAGAGAAGTGGGCTAGAAGTGTTATGTCCTTCAGAGAAGTCTCAGAGGTGGCATGGTCAGGACTGCGTGAGGCGTCCAATGTGGGGCCCAGCAAGAGGGAAAGTTCAAGCAAGAGTGGTTCTGCTTTCCTGTGTAAGCACGTGGACGGGGAGGGGACATGGAGCAGACTGGCCGGGATGGTTAATTATTGGCAGTATTCCGGACAGGTTAAGTTGGAGCGTCTGTCAGAGATCCAAGTGGTGGTAGTCAACAGCAGGCAGAGGTCTGAGGCAGACTTAGAGTGGGGATGGGGCTGGGGGGTGCGCAAGAGAGGACGGAAGAGGGAAGGGAGGCTGAAGGAGTTCATTCATCTCTCCGAGCCACATTTTTGTCACTTCTAAAGTGGGGGCAGTAACACGAAATGAGATAATGTAAAGCCACCTGGCACAGGACAGGCTCTCCATAAATACCGCTTTCCTTTCTTTCTCTTCCTCTTGCCCTCTAATCTATTCCCACTTCCTTTCTCTTCATGGTTCTCCAAGCCCTTTCCCTTTCTCGCTGACCCTGTACCTTGCCCACAATTGTCACAAAGGTGAGGAGAGTGAACTTCTGAGAAACTGCTACGGAACTCAGGGCTGGGACTGGTCGACTTAAATTTCATGCTTTTATCAGTTCCACACTGCCTTCTACTTGGAACGCCCTTCTCGGTGCGTTTCCGTGGCTTGTCAAACTTGGGCTCACCGTAAGGAATCATTCAACAGGTTTGCCAACTCTGTGACGTTTTTCCAAGGTCTCTAGCTGATTTAGGTACTTGCTACTTCTAGGTGGTTCTGCAACTCGTTCAGACTTCTATCTTGGCACGTATCGTAGTATACTGACATGATCTCTCTAGCTGGGCTGTCTCCTCTGAGGACTACGAATTCCTTTAAGCAGGAACTATTTTTAAAGCTGTATCTCCAGCATTTAACTTAGAGTAGGCAGTCTTTTAAGAAATGCTGCATGACCTCCAAGGCTCTGAAATTCCATGATTTTAAGCAAAAAGTTTAGATGAGTGAAAAAACAAGCACCACCCACAGCTCCTTTGCTATCCTGTTAGAAGAGTAGCTCTAACAGCCAAGATCACATCCAAGGGAGTCAGGCTGGAAGGTTTCAGCATCTCATCTTTCAGATCAACGTGCTGCAGTGACTGGCAAGCCAAGTGGTACCCAGAGGCACCTGCAGTCAAGTCATTATTCCAGATCCCAGTGAAAGGACTGTATTTTAGGAAAATGCATGTAATTTACAATTGTAATATTCTTTACACCGAGGTAATATAGGAGGACAAGGTTATCATTTCTGTGCTAAATGCCAAAAAGAAGGAGACTTCTGTAAGCTGCAGCTGTTCCCTTAGACTCTTGGAGCGTCTACAGAGCTCAGAGAACCCTGAGATTGCCAAGAGAGACTTCTCATATTTTGTGATTTTCCTTCATGGAATGCCAGCCATTTTTTTTTTCTTTACTCACAATTTCGATCCAGCATATAAAGGGAAAATAAAAGGGAAGTGACTTAAACAGTAGGTCTGGAGGGCTTTGACCAAATGGGATGCCTAGAATAGAGTAGGCATTCCATAAATATTGGCACAGATAAACGATTCTAAAGCCCCAAATGCCTCCGTTTTTCTTTCTGAACCTGTACTCTGACCATAAGCGATCCCTTCATCCTCTCTCCTCCTAGAGCGCGTGAATCTTATGACTTACTTACATCACTTGCTATTACTGTACCTGACTCCGTCCTGAGCACATGGGCCCACACCCGATGTTTTTCCAGAACTGTCCCCTGAACTGTATCGACTCATCATCAGTTGGCATCTCGGTGACCGTCACAGCTCTAGGAGCATCACTCCATTGGATTCTAGCCACTGCTGCCCTTCTCGCACCCCTAGTGATGTCCACCCAGGGTTCTGGATTCCCCCAGTGTTCTCAGAACCTTCTACTCTGCCTCGGTTGAAATCTTCTTCAGTTCACTGAGTTAAATGGAGAGGACATAGAATATAGCCTCGTCTCTGCTCCTGGTCCCTACCACTCTCTACCAGTCTCCTGGACTCTCCTTTGAGAACTGGTTTCCACCACCTCAACAATTCCCCAGCACAGTCCCTGCCACATCTCCCCTTTCTAACTGTGTCCCCCATGAATGGCCCATTCCCAAGGACAGACTCCTGCCCAGCCCAGTTCCTAGCCCCCTCATTTCTCGACCCCTGCCGGACATACCAATCTTTGCATTTGGAGCTTGAGGAATTAGTGTAGAGGTTGTATGCATGCAACTTATGAAAGACAGACTTCAGAACCTGTAAAGGCTCTCCCCAGTCTGAGAGACTGTGATTCCAGTGTCTCACCTTGAGCTCATCTGAAGAAAACATTCGATTTAGTTTCATTCATGCATCTCATCACTACTTTAGTCAAGGGGTATATATTTTTTAAAAATCTGGGCGCCTGGGTGGCTCAGTGGGTTAAGCCGCTGCCTTCGGCTCAGGTCATGATCTCAGGGTCCTGGGATCGAGTCCTACATCGGACTCTCTGCTCAGCAGGGAGCCTGTTTCCTCCTCTCTCTCTCTCTCTGCCTGCCTCTCTGCCTACTTGTGATCTCTCTCTGTCAAATAAATAAATAAAATCTTTAAAAAAAAATAAATAAAAAAAAAAATCTAAGAAGTAGCTGGAGGGCTGACCAGACCTCAGCCTGGCCCATGCGTGATGCTTACCCTCCAGATCAAATAGGGAGCTCCAGTCCATCTTGCAAGCCCCCAGTGGACCAGCCTACACTGGAAATGGTCACTAGCATTAAAGAGTTAATTCGACTTTGACTGTAGAGCTTCTATAGAGTATAGCTCACAGCGGAGTAAGTCGGAACTCCTCAGAACAGGGGATGAACCCCTCACGTTCTAGTTTCTCTGCCATCTTGGAAGTCTTCCCATCAGGCCACATTTCCAATAAGCAGCAAAGAACCAATTCTCTGCATATTTTGATACCCAAGACAAACATCTGGTTTCTCAGCATTTTATTCTCATGGAGGTATGGTCTTCCAACACAGTTCCCATCTCAACTTAATTCTAAGATTCTGGGCCACTCGTGGAACAAATACTGAATGCCTGCTGGGTGCTGGGCACTGTGCTGGGATTATGGCATTGAACAAGACAAAGTCCTGCGTTCAGAGGGATCACCGTCTGGAGAGGCAGGAGTCAGATGCTAAACAAATACAATTACCCAATCTATTGCTTGGTTATATTTAGGATGAAGCGCTACAAGATGCCAGCTGCCTATATATTGGGTCCGAATGCTAAAGGGACATTATTAAGGGTGGCCTAAGACATTTCTCGAATGGTTCTCTGTTTCTCCCCTCTTGTAGGCTCCCTCTACCTCTGGAAGAGAAACTTCCAAAGCTAACCAATACCTCTGATGCAGTAAGGGAGAAAGCAGAAGGCATTGACCATGCAGGTATAAAATGCCCATGTACCCAGGGGGACAGACGCATGGCTTTGTGTGTGTATGCATGTACACAAAACACACACACACACACACCCGGCAAAGGAAGACCCATGAAATATGCCCTGGGGGGTAGAAGAGGAAGAAAAAAAATGAAATCCAAACAGTCTTTTTCACCCCGAAAACATATAATTTTGTGTAAATTTTTACTTTAAACATCTCTCTTTTCCTGAGCTGTGATATGGGCCCTGTCAAAGCCAGGGCCAATTACTGCCATTAGGTTCCCATCATGTCACCGCTTCTCCCCCGTCAGGAAGGCCCTCGCCTCACAGGCCTATAATCTGCACTCACTTTCGCTCCATCACTTTCAGAAGGAACAAAATTGTTTTGTGTGTTTTTTTTAAAAGGGCCTTTATTTGGCCCCTGTCAACTCTGAAAAGAAGAGAGAAAGAGAGAGAGAGGGGGAGAGAGAAAAGAGGAGAAATAAAGATTGTTTAAGTGTTTAACCATGAGATTGCCAACAGGAAGCATGACAAGAGGCAGCCCAGGTCTCCTGAGGAAGGTCCCAGCTTGGGAAACCCTGGGCCTTGTCCCCCCTTTTTGGACCAGCTCTTTCTGTTTCTAGAAGGGCTCTTCTCACAGATGCTGAACTCACAGCTTAGGAAAGACACCATCGGAAGACATCTTGAGGGCCTGCCCTGGCTGTGAACCACCAGACCAGCTACTTAGAACGTCATAGGACAGAAAGTGGAGTCACCTTTTTGGGTTCCCAGTCTCCTAAGTCACAGGCTGTGGTGGGGGCAGTGGGTCGGAGAGGCCCATCAGGAATACCAGAAGGTGCTGTTAGCAGAAGGTAAAATGAAAGCCGGCCCACCGGGACAGTCTTGCTAAGTACATGGGTTGGCTTGGTCCCTCCCTTAGCTCAGCGGGGACCTTCTGTGTGCACCCCTCAGGTCAATGGCACCAAGGCACCGGTGGGTGGCGGGGGGAGGTGTCCTCCTCCCGGGAGCACCGAGCTCACCGCTGGGGAACTCTCCCTTCATCTGAGGCTCACACAGCACCTGAGCCTACTGCTCCTCCTGCTCTGGAATTACACCTTCCCCAAATCTGCAGCCAGTTATCACACCCCCAGCCCGGCCCAGCCGGCCCAGCATGGCACTCCACTCCCGCCGCCTCCATCGTCACTTAGCCAAGCTAAACAGATTTAGCTCCTTTAATCTTTCCTCATTAGCTGGCAATCTGGAAAGGAAACAAATGCTCACCCCATACAGGTTCAAGCTGTTGCTTTAACCTTGTAAAAGCGTGCAGGGCGCTGGGGCCGTGGAGTCAGTTAGGATCATTACCATGAGAGGCCACTCCCCCCCGCAGCCAGCGGGCCTGGAGGGGCCTTCCACACTCTTTCTGAAGCCACTCCGGAGTGTCACCTCCCTTCTAGCTCTTCTTTCAAACAGTTGTGCAAGCATGTAGCCCTCTAAGCCAGGTGGCTCCCCGGGCCTTCCTATGGTTCTCCTGGAAGAGCAGGAGGAGCTTCCCCCGGCCAGGTTGATTTGTTCGAGCCCAAGCCCACCACACACACGCATATGTGGATGCCCACACCAATGAGTTCTTCAGGTTCCCGTGTCATTCCTTGGCCACATCCCCCCCATCAGCTCCTTCAGCGCACACAGTTTACCCCCTCCCCACACTGCTCCAAACTGAGACCTCGTCAGTGGGTTCAGAACCCTTGATTCATTGGGAGGGTATCCTTCTCCCCGAATGGATTCCCTGCCACTGATTTTCCCTTTCTGTGCAGTCTTCACCTACATGTCTACACCACTGGAGAAAACCTGAACCTGTTTTAACAAGAGCCACTTGTGGTGGACCCATTACAACACATCTGTTGTTCTGTTTCCAATTTGATCACTTAGCGTTATTCTGTTTGGTGTGGTTTGGCCCTTAGGCACCCTTACACACGCACGCACGCAGGCACACACGCACGCACTGCTCTCAGTTCTGTTTTCCTCCCAAAGATGACAGGTTCCCTCCCCCTTTCACTGTATCTAGCTCCAAACTAACCGGATGAACATTTTTAGGACTGTTGGACCATTTTTTAGAAGTCACATCCGTTTCACTTCTCCAGGCTCCTGATGGCCCCTTTTACTTTCTATGATTTTCCAAGACATAATTATAAGTGGTTCAATCAGCTCCCTGCTTAGCATGTTCCCAGAACACTGGCCTTAATACCTCATGATGGATGTCATCCTGGCTTGCTGATTTGTGAAACCTTTACATTTTCTGAGTATTCTCCTACCTGCTTTCTATCAGTAACGATTTTTGCACCGTCTGCATTTACTTCCTAATTATCCAAATTCCTTTTTGTCATTTTTCTTTTTAAAGACTGATCTAAAAAATGAGCTGAGTATCTCTGCCCTGTAGGAGGTAAGATGAATCTCCCACTTCTCCTCATTTATTAACAGTCTATGTATGCTCACTGGTCTTTCCCCCACCTTTCCCTTCCCCTCACCCTCAATATATTGCAAAATATGTTTATTCCCTTTAACTCTTCACTAGTTCAAGTTTCTCTCCACCTCCTATGGTTTGTTCTCTTGCCCATAGGCCCCAGGATCTCTCCTCTGCTGCCTACCAAAGACAATCCTCTTATTTTGCTGAACACTAGGGTGACCTCACCCAAAGCTATTCTAGCTGGCTAAACCTTTCTTTTTCTCTTACTATGCATCAGAACTGAGCTGAAGTTCTGAGTGTTTTTCCAGCCTTCTCCTCCTTGGGGCTCCAAAATTGGACTGGCATCTTTGGAATATGGGGGGCGGGGGACTGAAGCTAGCTGCCTGCTTTCCCCGCCTCACCTAAAAGACCTCAACCATCATTTCCAGTTTCTCCCATTCCCTGCCTTGAAAATGTTCTCTGTGCCATTCAGGCTTACTGGCTTCCATTATGGGGTTCTAAAGACATTTTCTAGATGTCAGAGTAATACTTAGCTCTCACTTTTACCTCTGGGAAGACTTGGTTTTCATTTTGCTCATTTTCTCTGTGAGTTGCTACCTTTTCTCTTCCTCCTTTCATTCATTCATTCCCCCATTCTCTCATTCATTCATTTACTCATTCATTCAACTTGTATTAAGTGCTTGAGCGCCTACCGCAAGCACTGGGGATAGAGTAATGAACAAAATGGCGGGATGCCTGATTTCATAGTTCTTGAGGTCTAGTAGAGGAGACATGAAATACTCTCCGGGTGGTATGAGAAAATAAAACCGGAAGATAAGACTTACATTGGGAGGACAGGAAAGGCTTCTTTAAGCAGTGACGGTCACAGATGGGTAAGGATGGATGGATGGGTAAGAGTTGGGAAGGATGGGTAAGAGTTGGGTGCAGTGTACACTAAGATGCCTCAAAGGAAAGTTTGAATGTTCGATGAACCAAAGGAAAAGTAGTTGACTGAGCACAGGGAAGGGGAGAACGCCATCAGCCAAGGCGAGGGAATCATGCCCTAAACTGAGGATGAAATTCAAGACAAGGAACAGGATTGGGAAGGAAAATTATGCTCCACTGTGCCCTAGAAGAGTTGAGGGACAACTCATTTCCAGTACTTTGGAACATTCCAGTTCATCCTCCCTGTTGCTTTGATGACAGGGGATGGTAAAAAATCGAGTGAAGCCATTGGATCTATTCTCTCTTTTGCCTTAGCTAATCAAGTGACCCTCCAGATTTTCTCACCTATAAATGGGAGTCTAGGCTTGACTAAAGAAAAATGCAAAAGATACAATTTCATGAAACAATTCTACTCCAGAGTGAAGGTGGGTATAGGAGGGGTGAAAGTTTTGGAATCTTCGGGAATGGACAGGCAATTTGGAAGAGGTCCCTAGGTGATGCTGATATACCGTCCAAGGGTTAATTTTTCAAAATTAACCCCTCTTGAGTCCCAGTTTCCTCATCATTAAGAAAAGGGATTAACCCTATCCACCTATCTCCACAGATCGCCAGGAGACTCACACGAATCCTTTGAAAACTATAGAGTGTTCTTCGGCTTAGTAGTGGTCAGGATGGAGAGAGAAATCTTCACTATGGTGACCCAGGAAGAGCTGGGGGGCCTTGTAGTTGCTATGTGGCCCAGAGTGAGGAAGAGACCAGCAAAGCCTGTGGAAGATCTGCCCCCAGAGTCTCCAGAAGATGGATAAGGCCATGAGATGCAGCCCCGGGGACGGGAGAATGGTACAACCTGGACTCTTGGATGATGTAATATTCTAGGTATATTCCACATTACCATTGGAACAGGGTTGGAAAGGCTTCTGAGCACATCTAGGTCAAACACCACCTGAACAGAAACCCTTCCATCAGTGTTCTTCTGTGTTCTGGGGCACCTCTCCCAAGAGTTGAGACTCAAAGGCAGAACTTCTTGAGGAAAAGAAGGGGAGGTGTGTAGAGAATAGGGATAGCCATTAAGGGGCAACTGAAGGGTTGAAGAGGTCTCCCTGCCCAGCAGTGAGTCTGTGCCCCACCTGCTGACTCTATGCAGTTCCCCCATCTCTTCTAGGGTGTGCCTTCTGGGGACACGTGCACAAACCCAATCTACACAGGTGGGCCCTCAGGTCAAGGACACCAAGAGCTTCTTTGAATATTCACCAGAGGAGAGGGTCCCCAGGCTTGCCGAAGGAAACAATCCCACTGCCCCCCCCAACCCTGCCTCAGGAAGAAAGGTCATTCCCTCCTCCTCCTCTCCACAGCAGCTTTTCAAAGGTTAAATTCAACCAGCCCGCTCCACCACCCCCCTCACGCCCACCCCCAAACAAGAGAGGAAAAGTTAATTGAAAATGCTGTTTAATTTTTCAGCTCCAGTGGATCCTACCCCAGCACAGATGGCTCCCCCAGGACTGTCTGTCCCGAGCCCATCTCCACCACTCCATGGCTCCCCCCTCTCCCCAGCACGGGGGCAGAGGCACAGCCAGCAGTGGCTCAAAGGGAGAAAAAAGAAAGGGGAGGGTGGGGGGGGGCACGGCCACACAAAAGAGCATTCTGAGCCCTTGGTTCCCTGGCCTAGGGAACAATGCTCCCGACTTGATCCTTTCATAAAGAGAGTTTCTGGTGTCAGGAGACAGCCGCCCAGCGCCCAAGCCGCCCGCACAGGCCACTTCACTGCCCACCACCAACTGCTGTGCTGGCTGGGCTTCATTCCGCACCCCCCTCTGCGTCCAGCTGGAAAGGAGTGCGGTACCAACCCCCACCCCACTCCCCCACTGGAGCAGCCCGCTACTTGTTGCCCCCTAAAGGCTCTGACAGGGCCCCAGAGAGGCCAGCCAGCTGAGATGAAAGGCGAGGACTCTAACTGGATTACCCCAACCAGCCCCAGGACTAAAGAGGCCAAGAAGCCCTAATTAAAGCCATCCCCCTGCCCCCTTCCCCCCAACCCCAATCACTGCAGCATTTCTCCTTTCATCCCAGGTTCTCCACTTTGTTCAAATTTCCGCTATTGATGAGTTACTAGGCTCTGGAGAGGTGGGGTGAGTGGAGAGAGGTACAGATCTCCTCAGTCTCCTGTAGCTTAAAGCACTGGCTGTCAACGTGCTTGGACTCTGTTGTCCCTGTGTTTATAGCCGAGAGGGAGAAACCCTAGCGGGGAGGAAAAGAAACGCTCGAGGCAAGGGAGCCAGAAGAAGAGGAGGGCATGGGTCCGAGGGCAAGAGGCCATCCTGCCTGCTGGATGAACGGCATCCCTCGAGGTCAGGAACAGCGTGGTGATCTGCCCCATTGACCAATGATGGGCTATGTGGACAAGGGCAGCAGTGATTTCCTTCCCCAAGGGGAACCGTGTGGGCTGGGTGGGTGGGCTCTACCTTCCTCCTCTCCCCTTCTTTGTACCACCCCAAATTTCCCCCACTCTCACCTTCCCTTCCTTGCCCAGAATGAGCCACTTGCCTTTGGCTAGAGAGCATGATGGGGTATCTGAGCCTCCATGATAACCTTACCATAGGGGTTCTGGGGTTTGTATGAATCAGTTCTCTCTTTTTGGATCTTCACCATCTCACACGGCAGATATTTTTGCCTTCACTTTACCCATGAACTTGAGATGGAAAGATTCGAAGGAACTTCCATCAGCACACCTACTGTTTGGCGAGTCAATGGCAGAACGAAGACAAGAGGCCAGGCCTCCTGACTCCCATGTCAGTGTTCTCCCGTCAGCCAAACTCCCTGAATGTCAGAGAGGCCCAGGGTGAACGGGAGTGCTCTTTGCAAGGATTCTGGGCTTGCTCTTTGGGAAGAGGGAGTGGAGGTTTTACCTTTCTTGGGTCATCCCAGCCTATACCGCACGGCCAGAGGCTGAGAGATCACCCTCAGGGCAAACAAGTGAGGGCAGCAAAAGATGGACCCAAACTGAGGGCCCCACGGCACTTTCCCTTTTCTCTATTCCCTGCCTGGTGATGACAATCTTCCTTGGCAGTTCCTTCCTTCCAGTGCCTTCAGCCTGCCCGTCTTGGTGTAATGACAGGAAGAGAGGGGGAAGAGTTCCAGCGGTCACTGGAGCCCACTTCCCTATCCCAATATCCGAAGCTGCTGGCAGACGGGGTCTTCCTGCATACCTGCCCCGCTCTGACCACTGTGGGACTGTCACGTGGGTGAGCTGGCCCTAAGGAGATTAGTGTCCTGGTGCCAGTACCCGGCTTTCTTGTAAGCAACGAAGGGACAACCACCTCTGGGTTGGGATGCCCGGGCATTGCTTGGGCCCTGGGTCCACGCAGAGGAAGCCTTGGTGTTTGTGTTTATTCTTTTGTTCTGTCTTGTTTGCTGCCCCGAGCAGAGGTAAGGGATAGGAGTGCTCTTTTCGCCTCGTTTTTCAAAATAAGGGGGGTAAGATGGGATACCTTCCCGAGGTGTTAAGGGTGGGGGAAAAGGATTCCACCAACCAGAGGAGGGCGGAGACTGGGCAGGGCATGGGGGGAGGGGAGCGGAGAGGATTGGAGGGAGGTCAAGGGAGAAACGAAGAAAAGAGGAAAAAAGAAAAACCCAGCAGTGCGCCATGTCGCATTGTTCATGCTCAGCCCTTCAATTTGCTCTCTGCATTCTCCTGCCGTGGGGAGAATGTTACGCTGGCTTAAGGGACAAATCAGACACAAAATAAAGACCAACACTCAGCAGTAAAGCAATTATCGCAACATTTTATGCCAGGACTGTTCCTTTTGAAGGCAGCCTGGTGCTACCCGCATGTACCTTAACCCGTTCCTAATAACCATAAAGTTACCATTATTTACGGTACAAGACATTAAATAAATAATGCAAACTCAGGCAGGCGAGCAGATCTCGCCGAGCTAGGCAAGAAGGCTTCCCTGCTGTGGGCCGGCCGCAGGGGTTAACAGGGGATGGAAGGGACGCTCCCAGCGACCTGTCTAGGCCTCACTTGCCCTCTCCCATGGGAGGCCATGAAGAGCCAAGAGGGCACACAGCACAGCAGGCCGGAAGGGGAGGACAGAAACTAGGTAAGGCCTGACCCGGAGCCCAACCAAGAGGGAATCCAGCCAGGACCCACATGGCCTATGGACTTGGCCAGAGTCCTGTCTCCTTGATGGTTGCCTGGGAGGCAGCCAGGACCTAGAGGAACTCTCTGGAAGCCGTGTGGTAAAGGGGGTTGAATGGGAGCTCCGAAGTCAGTCAGACCTGAGTTCAAATCCTACTGCTTCTTAAAAGCCTGTGGACCCTGTGTAAGTGGCGTTCTCTTTCAGTTTCAGTTTCCTCGGTGATAAAATGGCAGATATCACATGCAGTTTTGGGAGCTGCCATGAAGATAAATGAAATGAATGTAAAGCTGGGAGAACAGTGCTTGGCACTTAACAACTATTTAATGTTGATTTTTCTTTCCCTCTGAAAGGAATTCTTAGCGTCACATTTAGAGATCAAAACTGATCATACGATGACAGCACCCTGAAATGGGCCCGAGCATTCCAAAGGTTTCCAGCGTGAGGTGAGGGGCGGGAAAAAGGCCAGAGACACAGATTGGATAAATGGATAGATGCCTTCTTCTTAAGATGGAAACGGTCATGTGGCCTCCAAAGGACACTGTCCATTGATGCTGAGAAAGATACTGATGACAAAGATATTGTGGGGGGCCCCAGTCTCTGGAGCCCTGTTTCCGAGGTACCAGACATTATCTGCAAAATCAAATATGCAAGAGGGGGCTTTGCCCTTTCCACCTGTTCCATTCTAACCACTTGTCATAACCTGTGCCCTTCCAGAACCCCAGAGAATCAAACTGCCTTAGGTGTCGTTACAAGCCTGGATTCCTGATGGGAATCTCAAAGGAACCGGCTGCACTGGGTTGTCACTCTAGGCTTCAACCAGGTTCTCCTCCTTCTGCCTCCTTCTGGTCTCTGAATCTGAGCCCAGGAGGCCGGGGAGGATCACAAGGGCCTGAGCCCCAGGGGTCCACGCGAAGGTGGTCCTTACAGCTTCTGTGTTGCAGCCATTAACGTTCACACCCTTGGGCAGATGAGCTTGTGATCCAGCCCAAAGACAGGTGCCAGGCTGGGCTGGCCCACGGGCTTGGCTTCTACCCAGATCGGGATATTTTTCACGTGCATCGGATTACCTAACCAAAGGTAGTTGATCAGCATGCCTAGAACTTTAAGGAGCATCAGAATCGAGTGGAGAGCTTATTAAAAGACAAATTGCTAGGCCCACACCCAGAATTTCTGGTTGAGCACGTCTGGAGTGGGGCCTGAGGATTCCCATTTCTGAATTCCCAGATGATATAGACGCTACCGGTCCAGGGACCTGGCTATGAGGACACTGGCCGAGAAATCTTGCTCTGGTCAGCTTTCCCAGTGCTCTCTTACCATCTCAGACCTGGTCTTCAAAGATGGACCAAAAGACCCATTGTTGGAGGCAGGGACAGGGGTTAAAGTTGGGGGGCCTGGGATGATTTTTTGGCTGCAAACCAGACAGAGAAAAAAATCAGAAAAGTACTCTCAGCGGGCCAGTGGATGAAGGGTGACACAGATCTGAACATCTTTCAGCACCTAAATTTGCGTGCACATTAAAATGGGCACATTCCTCTTTTATTTCCTTTAGCCAAGATTTGGAGTCCAAACCTCTTCTTGCTCACTGGGGTGAATTTTCATCTCTGGAATGCTTTTTTTTTTTTTTTTTTAGACATTTCAAATGGACCAGAATTAAAAGACCAAACAAACAAACAAACAAAAAATGTGAATGTAATCTTAAAAAATGAATTCACACATAATTCTGTAGTATTTTCCTGTCAAATGAAATTAGATGTGATTTACGTTGCAATGTCCTGTGTGGTGTGGGAATAGCATTGTTATCTCAACGGATTACAATTATTTGTTCCTGTTTTTCTATTCTAGACTGTGGGCTCCTTGAGGACAGAGACAGTTCTTACTCAAGGGTCTGGCATAACATTTAACCTAAGGAAGGTTTAACAAATATTATGAACAAATATTGCTCTGTGAAGAAGAGGCCTAACACCGTGTGTGTGTGTTTATTAAATGTAAAAATGAGAATAAGCCCATTCACCAATTCTTCTCTCTTCCTCGGACTCTTTGCTCCTCCAATATTTCAGACTGGAGTCCGAGGGTGGGGGCTGGTTATCATTGGCAGGTCTGTAACCCGAGGAGCTAAGAGCACACAGTGGTACCATTTGGAGAACTAGGCACCCCGCAGATTCCTCCCCAAGGACTCCCAGAACAACAGATCGGACTGCAGCCTTAGCCAGCAGCCTTAGAAAGTGGATGCGTGGGCTGTGGGTGAGAACTCCTGCCGCAAATTCAAGGAAGGGAAAGACCTGTAGACCTGGCCTGTCCAGGGAATGGCTGGTCCCCACACCCGACTGGTGGCTGCAGCCTCCTTCCTGGCCTGGGATCCCTCATCCTTTCTTTTTTCCTGCTGTTCCGAAGACCACACCACCACCACAATTTTCTGTTTTATTGTTGGAGAGTTAGGGTGCTGGGGAGGGTCAGCAGAGGCCCAGAGCAGGGAACCCACCAGACTTCTACCACTAGGGGGTCCTAAACCACCCTGGCCTCCCCTCCCCCACAACGTAAGCCTGCACTTGTCACAAAGTCAGTCTTGGCAAAGGCGCTGCGGCTACTGGGGGTGGGGGAGGGGAGAGCGCGAGGGAACGTCATTCTCCGCGGGCTTAAAGTAAGTCAAAGGCTCGGTAAGCCTGGTAAAGGAAGAAAGGAGTTCCCCTGCTTGGCCCTGCGGGGCTCCGCTGCTGACCGGGTTCTTCTGCTCCTACCCAACCAAACACTCCCCAGGCTTCTCTGCACTCCTCTGCACTCTCCAGGGCACTCCTCCATCCTCTTCCCGTGGAGGGAGATGGGACTTCTCCCCTTCCTGTGCTCCCATCCCAGCCTTCCCGCCAGCCTGGGGGTCCCACAGCTGACTGGCCTGCAAACAGGACTCCATCTTCAGAACCCACCCCCTCCCCCTCAACTTTAGCATTAACCTTTCTCTCTCTTACAACAAAAGCCAAACTCTTTCAAAGCCAATCTGATTGAAATTCAAAAACTTTCCAGGGCCCTCGGCACCACTCTCTACTCCTCCCCATATTGACAGCCGCTCACCAGCCACCCCACAACCTTCCAACCCCTCGCCCCCCCCCCCAGCAATGCATAAAATAGAGGGACAAAGGGCTCTCCCACCCCCTTCCCCCAAGCACAAGACTCTCCCTTTGTATCATTGTATCACTTGAGGCTGGTGGAAAAAGAGAGCTGGCTCTGGGCTCCCCATTGTCTCTGGCCACCCCACCCCCACTGCCTTCTGCAGCTTGGAGGTCTAATGCTGGCCCCAGCTTAGTTGACCAAACCAGGAGAAGTTGGGGCCCCCTATGGAGGCTCAAGGCCCACCCTTTGATGGAAAGAAAGAGAGCCAAGAGCAAGTCTAGGCCGGAAGAGGGCCTGGTGTCATGGCTCCCTAGCCACACATCCCAGGCAGGCTTGAGAGTGGACCTAGAACAGCAGCCCCAAGCTTGCTCCCTTGTTTTCCTGGACACCAGATGGAGATCCTCCCTCCCTCCTTCTTCTTTAGAGACTCCCTCCCTCCCTCTGCTGCGGGAGCAATTAGAATGGTCTGGCAGGCTCTGGGGAGGGGAGAGGGCCCAGGTGGTAGCCAGGAGGCTATTAGAGAATAGAGAAAGGCAGCCGGGGGACACCTCCCTGAGCAGGGTGCAGCCACTGGGGAGGAAAAAATCTAAACAATTTTCAATTAATTAATTAATTCAACAAGTATTTATTGAGCACCTACCATATGCTCACTGGGGAAATGGCCGTGGACAAAATATAGTCCCTCCTTGCAGAGCTTACATTCTAGTGGGAGAGAGAGAACCAACAAATTGAATCAATATTCAGGTATAAGTGTATATGGAAAAACAGAGACAGAAAAGGGGCTAGAGAGTGCTAGGTGGGGTAGTGTTAACGGGGAGAGGGGAGGGTGTGTCATGAAGGCCTCCTGATATAGTCAGAATTTAGACCGAGGCCTATCTCAAGGAAGTGTCTGGGAAAGGAGGATCCCAGCCTGAGGGAACAGCAAGAACAGAGGCCCTAAATTATTGATAAAGGAAGAGAAAGGCTGAAGTAGTGAGATCAAAGGGAAACTGTAAGCATGAGATTAGAGAGGAGCAGGGAGGCCAGGATAATGTAGGGTCTCTTAAGCCTTGATAAGGGGGTTGGATTTTACTCTGAATGGGTGGGAAGCCAGAAGGGTCAGATAATTTGATTTATGTCTTAAAAGTTCCCAGGGCAAACACAGAAGTGGGGAGACCTTATCAGGAGACTGTTGTAATTACCTGGGCGAGAGATGATGATGGCTTGGACCAGGGACTGAGGTAGAAATGGAGAGGAGTGGCCAGACTTTGGTTATGTCCTGCTGGTAGAGCCAACAGGATTTGCTGGTTGGTTGCATGGAAGGCGTGAGAGAAAGGAATTAAGGAAGACTTCAGGGTTTGGGGTCTGATTCAATGGAAGACTGAAGTAGCCATTTATTGATAAGGTGGAGATAAAGGGGATACTTATTTGGGCCCATGCACTTAGAAGAATGAGGAGTTCAGTTCTGGGCTTATACATCTGAGCTGCCTATTAGACATTCCAGTGGCGATGTCCAGTAAGCAACTGGGAACAGGGGTTTGAAGTTGAGGGGACAGGCCTGGGCTAGAGGTATACATCTATGAGTCACCCGCACATGGCTGGTATTAAAGCCAAGAGACTGGATGAGATTGCCTAGGATGGGAGTGTAGATAGAGAAGTGGAGAAATCCATGGCCAAGTCCAAGGGTAGTCCAACGCTTAGAGGTCAGAGAGAGGAAAAGAAACCAGCAAAAGAGGAGCAAGGAGTGAGGTAGGAGAACCAAGAGAAAGCAGTGTCTTAAAAGGCGCGTGAAGAAAGGCTGGGAGGAGGGAATGATAGGTTGAGTGTGATGTAGACTGAGGACTAGTCATTGGATTTGGCAATAGAAGAAGTCACTAGTAACCTTGACAAAAGCCATTTCAGAGGAAAGGTTGGGGAAAAATCTGCGTGGAGAGGGTTTGAGTGAAAATGAAAGGAGAGGAGGGTGACAACAAGGATCGACGTAAAGGGGAATGGGATCAATGGAAGGGGTCTTTAGAAGGTGGTCAATATTGACACATATTTGTATGTTGACGGAATGATATAGCAGAGAGAGAAAAATCTGATGATGAGATGGAGAGGAGACAACTGTCGGGACAGTGAGTGTCCTTAATGAAGTAAGAGGGACTGGGGTCCAGAGCACAAGTACAGGAGTTCTCCTTCTAGAGAAACATGACATGTCACCTATAGCAACAGGGAGAAAGCTCAAACAGAAGTACAGATACAGATGAGATGAGGTGCATGAGATGGGGGAAGCTGGTATAAGTTCTCTTCTGATGGGTCCATTTTCTCCATTAAACGAGAAGCAAGAATTAAGCAGAGAGAAGGCAAGAGGTGGACGCAGCTAGGGTTGGAGTTTCGCTGGGAGAGTACAATGAGAGAGAGAAAGCTAAGGGAGTTAGTTGAGGGTACATAAAAGGCAACAAAAATAACAGTGGGCCCTGAAATCTAAGCTAGGTTAGGAGAGAAATTAGGGCATAATGTGGTAAGGGACAGTGAAAAGCTGGTAGGACCAGTGGAGTATTGTCTCACTGGGGCTGGAATTGGGGCACTTAGAGGGACTGAACTGGTGTAATGAATATTACAAAGGGGTTCAGTTTTGGTAATGACAATGACAAGGTTTTAGGGATGAACTTCAGAGTCCTTCATTGAGGTAGAGTGGAAGACATTACTAGAAGAGAGAAGGTCTAAAAACCAAGAGAGCTGGAAATTGGAAATGGTTCTTGGGGAGGGGGAGTGTCCTTGGACCAGGAGCACTGGCAACACAAATCTTTGGGCTGGACTCTAGACCTATATGATCAGAAACTCGGAGGATAGGGTCCAGAAGTCTAGCCCTCCTGGATGATTTTAATGTTTGACAATTACTGGTACAGTAGATTTTGATGGACTGTGGGAGTTGGGCAGCGGGTGGGGTGAGAGTGGGATCAGATTAGGGCAGTAGTTCTCAACCATGGGCACACGACTTTAGAAATCACCAGGAGGGCTTTAAAATTCCCAGTGCCCAGACTGTCCTCTAGAAGCAGTGAAATTATAATCTGTCAGGGATGGGGACTTGGAGGATATCAGTATTTTTCAGTTTGTCCTGTGATTCCAATATGTGGGCAAGGCTGAGAACCACTAGATTATGCATTATACAGAGCTCTAAGGAATGACAGAGTCCAGGTGATGATGTCCTCCTGGGAGCCAGGGACTTTGGTGGTGAGTACGCAAACAGAAAGCATGACGACACTGGTCCAGGTAGACTCTGGGGCAGAACTTAGTGGTGAGGCTGGTTGTGCTACCACAGAAGGTATGACAGTATTTTTAGGAGCATGTGGACCTCTGGAATTTCCACATTCCACATTCCAAAGTTAATGTGTCTTTCTCTTCTGCGAACCCAAAAGCAATGTAGTTTGGGAAGACAGACAGATCTATAAATGAAAGAAAGAGGTATGTTCACTGCCCACCAAACACACTCCATGGTAAATGCTGGCTTCCTTTGGGCATGCCCACGTCTAGGGAAGCAAGGGCTCTCTGAGCCAAGTTCTGGCAAGGTCTCTGCTGATGCACTGTTCCAACCAGTGAGCTCCTTGGCCAGGCCAGGCTTTTCCCCAGCTAGTTTCTTTTCTCATGGAAGCACAAGCAGCTTTTCATATATCAGGCATCTTGGCCTCCAAGTCCAGTCCAGATGCCTTGGGAGTTCAGATAAGAGAAGGAACACAATTAGCTTTGGAAGAAGATGTATCCTAAGAATTTAGGAGCAACTTCTAGCAGAAAGGGAGGGCCTTGAGAGTTGTATAATATGTGCTTAATAAATGTAGATAATAAATCCAGGAATGAGGAGAATTATTGAATTTGGGGGAATGGGGAGATTATCAGGTACTGGGGAAAAGGAGTAAGGATGATCGTATATGCATGCTTTATGGTTTGATCTTCATGCAGGAAGACTTGATTGAGGGAGATTCTCTTCATATAACAAAACAACACTAGGGGCACCTGGGTGGCTCAGTGGGATAAGCCGCTGCCTTCGGCTCGGGTCATGATCTCGGGGTCCCGGGATCGAGTCCCGCATCGGGCTCTCTGCTCAGTGGGGAGCCTGCTTCCTCCTCTCTCTCTGCCTGCCTCTCTGCCTACTTGTGATCTCTCTCTGTCAAATAAATAAATAAAATCTTAAAAAAAAAAACAAAAACAAAACAACACTAAGTCCAAAGAGAAGGGTTATCACATGGTGGGGATGGGGCACTAAGGGATTATCACACACCAGTGGACGGGAGGAATTGCCAGATGCTGGAGTCTGAGCATACCTTGGTGAGACCTGATGGTCACTTAAGATTCCAGATTATCCCACACAGGTGTGTAAGGGTCCAAGGACATAAAGGGCAGGTCACTTTATACAGGAAGAGCTTAGTCTCTAAGCATAGGGTAGAAGACTGGTGGTGGGGGGAAGGAATCATCAAGTACATATATGCCCAGAATCACTAGCCTTGAGAACATATCTGGATTGTGGATAAGGTATGGTAGACACCATCAGAAAGGAGGGAACAGACGTATCAAATACGTCTGTCATAGCAGTACTGTTTTAAAGGAACCCCCAGAGATGCCTCAGGAATTCTGGGCTCTGAGACTCAGAATTAATTTGAAAGGTGACACTAATGTAGCTCTTGCTCTGTATCCAGGGCAAAGGCGGAAGTGGTCAGAGGAGAAATTGTCCTGAAGGTCCCGCCCCCAACCTCAGGCCAGGAAATATTATGGCCGGGACTCTTTGCCTTTAAAGCAATAGTCAGGTAGGCAGGAGGAAGGGGCCACTGTCTTTCTGCTCATCAGGACGGGGACCACTGGAAAGAGCAGGCACCTTCTGCAGCCCTCACGCTGTCGTTCTCTGCCCTAGCAGTTCCATGTTCTCGAGAACAGGCTGCAAAATTATTCAGCATTCCCAAGTGACCATGCTTGATTAAGTTTCAATTTTAGCAACTTGGCTAGGTGAACAGGGGAGGCTGTTTCATTGTTGGGGCAGGGACGGGAAGAACTAGACTAAAAGCTGGGCTCTGGACTCTCAGCCCACATCACACTAATCTAGACACAGCAGCACCACATGGGACTCGGGAGGGAGCAAAGGGCAAGGGTGAAAAGTAGGAGTGGCTGATATGGCGAGTCCTCCTTCCCTACTCCATAGCCCATACCTTTCTTCTCGTACACCAGATCTGCAGGGTTGGGGTTGGGAGCGGGCACTGGTTCATTCATTTAAGCCTTCCCATCTTTCCACAGCATTTCTCACACCGTGGGTATTTAGCCAAAGCTCTTCAGAGTGGGTGTCTGCGTTTCATTCATTCATTTCACTCATTCATTATCCTGCCATTCCTTTCATCTTCTAGGGATACTTCACTTACTTTCACAGCTTTAGTTGTGAAAGAAAGGCTCGTGGTACTAACAGACCTCTCTTCTGAATTCCATCCTGGGAAAACTGGAACCCCCAACTTCACCAGGATTCCCCCATAGGCACCTAAAATGCAGTATGTCAAAAGCAGAACTCATTCTTACTCCCCTTCACCTTAATTCGCCTTCCCATTTCAGTGGATGCCCCTTCTGTTCACCCTGCCACCCAGTCTATCCTGGAGCTATTCTTTATTTTCCACCGAGAACCATACTGCTCTTTCTAAAGTACAAATCTGCCATGTTTCCTAAAATTGAAAACTCTGATGGTTTCCCATTGTCTTTAGGATTCGGACCAAGCTCCTTAACAAGGCTGATAAAAGCCCCCCATGGCTGACTTGCCTACCTCTCCTGCATAATCTCTTGTCACTGTTTCATTTACCCATTCATTCAGTGACTGTGCATTGAGTGCTTACTACCTGCCAGATAGTATTCCAACTACTGTAAGGCAGTGAACAGAATGGGTCTCTGCCATCTTGGAGTTCTAGCTATCCTGATGTACTTTCTGTTCCCCTCTCACATCTGGGCCAATATATACAAAGTTCATTATTATGCCTGGAAAGCTCATTGTCTTCCTTCTAACAGAATGTCTCCCTACTCCAGTACCCCTGCCTAGCTAACTCCTACTCATCAATTAGGTCTCTCTCGCTCTCCAGACCAGGTTAGGTTCCCCTAACCACATGCTTCTAAAGCAACTTTTTTTTTTTTTTTTTAATATTTTCATCCATTTACTTGACAGAGGGAGATCACAAGCAGGCAGAGAGAGAGGAGGAAGCAGGCTCCCCACTGAGCAGAGAGCCCGATGCGGGGCTTGATCCCAGGACCCTGGGATCATGACCTGAGCCGAAGGCAGAGGCTTTAACCCACTGAGCCACCCAGGTGCCCCCTCTTTTTATTTTTTCCCAAAGATTTTATTTATTTATTTGACAGAGAGATAGAGAGCACAAGTAGGCAGAGAGGCAGGCAGAGGGAGAGGGAGAAGCAGGCTCTTTGCTGAGCAGGGAGCCCGATATGGGATTCGATCCCAGGACCCTGGGATCATGACCAGAGCCGAAGGCAGCTGCTTAACTGACTGAGCCTCCCAGGTGCCCCAAAACATACTTTTCTTTAAAAAATTATTCTTTCCTGTTCATATTAATGGTGCTACCCATTGCTCACAGGCACACAACTTAGAAACTTCATCATGAATTATTTTTTCTCATTTGTCCATACGTCAAAAATCTTAGCTAAGTCCAATAGGTCCTCAACCTCTGTCACTTCTCTTTAGTTTATCCCCCTTTTTTTATTCTCACTATTAGTGTTCCAGTTCAAGTCCTCACCTTTCTTGTCTTTTGGAAATACATCTTTATTAAGGTGTAATTTACATACCATACGATAAACCCATTAAAAATGCAATGATTTGGATATATCAAGAGTTGTGCAGCTATCACAATGAATTTTAGAACATTTTCATCACTCCCCAAAAAAGCCATACCTTTAAGCTATCACCCCTAATCCTTTTATTCCCCACAGTCCTACCAACCACTAATCTACTTTCTATCTTGGTTTGCCTATCTTGGAGCTCTCATATAAATGGAACCAAACAATACATGGCCTTTCGTGTGATGTAGTCAAGGTTCATCCCTGTTACAGCATGTATCTGTCCCTGTTTTTTTCCCAGCTTTCTTGAGATATAATTGACATACAACATTGCATAAGCCTAAGGTATACACTGTGTTAATTTGATGCACAGCTATTACAAAATAATTACCACAGAGCGCCTGGGTGGCTTAGTGGGTTAACCCTCTGCCTTTGGCTCAGGTCATGATCTTAGGGTCCTGGAATCGAGCCCCGCATCGGGCTCTCTGCTCAGCAGGGAGCCTGCTTTCCTCTCTCTCTCTGCCTGCCTCTCTGCCTACTTGTGATCTCTCTTGCACTCTGTGTCAAATAAATAAATAAAATCTTTAAAAAAAACACAAAAAAACCACAAAATAATTACCATAGTAGGGCTAGTTAGCATCTCTATCACCTCACATAAGCACCATTTCTTTTTGTGGTGAGAACATTTAAGACTAACTCCCTTAAAAAAAAAAGAAAAGAAAAGAAAAGAAAAAGAAAAAGACTGACTCCCCTAGGAACTTTCTAGTATAAAATATAGTGTTGTTAACTGTAATCACCATGCTGTACATGAGATTTCCCAGAATTTATTCATTGTGTAAGTGGATGTTTCTATCATTTGCCCAACATCTCCATTTCCCCACACTCACCAGCCCTTGGAAACCCCCATTCTAATGTCTGTTTCTATGAATCTAGCTTATTTATTTACTTATTTATTTAGTCACCTCTACCCCCAACATGGGGCTCGAACTCATGACCCTGAGATCAAGACTTGCACGTTCTACCGACTGACCCAGCCAGGCGCCCCTATTTGACTTTTTTTTAGATTACACATGTAAGTGATATCCTACAGTATTTGCTTTCTCTGTCTGACTTATTTCACCTAGTGTAACATTCTCAAGGTCCATCCATGTTATGGCAAAGGACAGGATTTCTTTCTTTCTTTCTTTCTTTTTTTATGGTTGAATACTCTTCCAATTTTAGTATATGTGCTGCCGAAGCGAGCACTATGGTTGAATACTCTTAATGCTGTATATGTATGCATCATATTTTGTTTATCCGTTTGTCTGTTGATGGACACTCAAGTTGCTTCTCTGTCTTGGCTATTGTGAATAATGCTGCAATAAACATGGGAGTGCAGATATCTCTTTGAGATCCCGATTTCATTTCCTTTGGCTGTATACTGAGAAATAGAATTGCTGGATCATATGATATTGCTTTTTTAATCTTTTGAGGAACCTCCAAACTGTTTTCCATAGTAGCTCAGCCAAGCTCCATCCCCACCAACAGTGCCTCGAGGGTTCCCTTTTCTCCACATCCTCACCAACACTTGTTACCTCTTGTCTTTTTGATGACAGTCATTCTAACAGGTGTGAGATGATAACCTCATTGTGGTTGTAATTTGCATTTTCTTGATGATTAGTGATGCTGAATGTATTTCTGTACTTATTGGACACTGGTATGTCTTCTTTGGAAGAATATTCAGATCCTGTGCTCAGCTTTTAATCAGATTTTTTTTTTTCAACTATTGAGTTGTAGGAGTTCCTTATATATTTTGGATGTTAACCCCTTATCCAATATATGACTTAAAAATATCTTCTCCCACTCAGTATGTTGCATTTTCATTTTGTTGATGGTTGCTTGGGATGTGCAGAAACTGTTCAGTTTGATGTGGTTCCACTTACTTATTTTTGTTTTTGTTGCTTGTGCTTCTGGTGTCATACCTAAAAAATTGTTGCTAAGAACATCAAGGAACATGTTCTCTGTTTTCTCCCAGGAACTTTATGGTCTCAGAGCTTACATTTAAGTCTTTAATCCATTTAGAGTTAAATTTTGTGAGCACTGTAAGATAGGAGTCCAATTTCATTCTTCTGCATGTGATTAGCCAGTTTTCCCTCTAGTTTATTGAAGAGACTATCCTTTCTCCATTGAGTAGTCTGGGATCCCTTGTCGAATATTAGTTGACTGTTTAGGTGAGCGTTTATTTTTGGGTTCTCAGTTCTGTTTCATTGTTCTGTGTGTCTATTTTCAAGCCAGTACCATACAGTTTTGATTACTATAGCTTTGTAGATAGCTTGACGGCAGGAAGTGTGATGTCTTCAGCTCTGTTCTTTTTCAGGATTTCTTTGACTATTCGGTGTCCTTTTTAGTTTCATACAAATTTTAGGGTTGTTTGTTCTATTTCTGTGAAAAATGTCATTGGAATTTTGATAGGGATTACATTGACTGCATAGGTGGCTTTGTGTAGTATGGGCATTTCACCAATATTAATTCTTATGATCCATGAACATGGGTTTTCATTCCATTTATTTGTGTCTTTTTCAATTTCTTTCATCAAAGAAACTTATAGTTTTCAGTGTACAGCTCTTTCACCTCCTTGGTTAAAGTCATTCTTAAGTATTTTATTGTTTTTGATGCTCCTGTAAATGGAATTGTTTTATTTCTTTTTCAGACATTCCATTGTTAGTGTATAGAAATGCAACCAATTTCTATATGTTGATGTTGTAACTTGTAACCTTACTGATTTTTGTTGATTTGTTCTAACAGGTTTTTTGTTGTTGTTATTGTTTGTTTGTTTGTTTTTTGGTGGAGTCTTTAGGATTTCCTCCATATAGGATCATATCATCTGCAAACAGTTTCACATCCTTTCTAATTTGGATGAATTTCATTATTCTTGCTTGAATGTCTAGCTAAGACTTTTAGTACAATGTTGAATAGGAGTGGTGAGAGTGGGCACCCTTGTATCATTCCTGATCTCATAGGAGAAGCTTTGACTCTTTTGCCATTGAGTATGATGCTTTAGTTGTGAGCTGGTCATATGGCCTTTATTATGTTGAGGTGTTTCTGTTATAGTCGATTTGTTGAGAATTTTTTTTTTAAAGATTTATTTATTTATTTTAGAGAAAGAGAGAGAGAGAGAGGTGGGGAGGGGAGAGGGAGAGAGAAACCTGAGCAGACTTCACACTGAGTGCAGTGCCCAACAGGGGTGAGGGTGGGGGGTAGGTAGGTGCAGAGCCTGAGGTGGGGCTCAATTTCATGACCCTGAGATCAGACCTGAGTCAAGATGCTTAACTGACTGGGATACCCAGGCACTCCAAGAAAATTTTTATCATTAAAGGATGCTGTATTTTGTCAAATGCTTTTTCTGCATCTATTGAGATGATTACATGATTATCTTTTATTCTGTTAATGTAGTTTATCAGATTTATTAATTTGTGTGTGTTGGACCATCCTTGCAAACCAGGGATTAATCTCACTTGATCATGGTGTATGATCCTTTTTTTTAAGGTGTATGATCCTTTTTTTAAAGTGCTGTTAATAATATTCTGTTGAGAACTTCTGCACCTATATTTATCAAGGATATTGGCCTATAGTTTTCTTTTCTTATAGTGTCCTTATCTGGCTTTGGTATCAAGGTAGTGCAGCCTTGTAAAAATCATTTGGAAGTGTTTCCTCCTCTTCAGTTTTTGTCAGAGTTTGAGAAAGATTGGTATCAATGCTTCTTTAAATATTTGGTACTTCATGTACCAGCCATTTTATGACTGAATACTATTTCATTGTTGGATAAATTACATTTTGTTTATTCACTCATCATTTGATGAATTTGAATTCTTTCCACCTTTGGCTATTATGAATAATGCTTCCATGAACATCTGTGTACAAATGTTTGTATGGACATATGTTTTCAGTTCTTTGGGGCATAAACCTAAGAGTCAGAATTCCTGGGTCAAATGGTAACTCTATGTTTAACATTTTGGGGAATTGTCAGACAGTTTTCAAAGTGGTTGCAGCATTTTAACTCCCAATAGTAATTTACAAATGTTCTAATTCTCCACTTCCTTACCAACATTTATTTGGCTTTTTGATTCTAGCCACCCTAGTGGGTGTGAAGTAAAATATCATTGTGGGTTTGGTGAGCATTTCCCTGATGACTAATGGTATTGAGCATCTTTTCATGTATTTATTGGGTTTCCATGTATCTTCTTTAGAGAAATAGCTATTTAAATATTTTACCCATTTTAATATTGGGTTATGTTTTTTATTATTGAGTTTACTTCTTTCTTCACAATCTGGATGTCTTTTATTTTATTTTCTTGCCTAACTGTTCTGGCTAAACTCTCCGGTACAATGTTGAACATAAGTGGTGAGAGTGGACTTCTTATCTTGTTTTTTGATACTCCCAATTTTCCTCATTGAGGAAGTTCCCTTCTATTTTTAGTTTCTTGAGTGTTTTTTATCATGAAGGGCTGCTGGATTTGTCAAATGCTTTATTCCCCCCATCTATTGTAATGATCATTTGGTTTTTGTCCTCTATTCTATTAGTATAGTGTATTATTGTTTTTTTTTTCAAATGTTAAACCAACTTTGCATTTCTGTTTAGTTAAGGTACATAATCCTTCCTTTTTAGATGTTGCTGGGTTTGCTATAATTTTATTGGAGATGTTTGTGCATATATTCATGAGAGATCTGTAATTTTATTTTCTTATGATCCATTTGACTGGTTTGGCATCATAGTAATATTGTCTTCACAGAATGACTTGGGAAGGGTTCCCTCCTCTTCTATGTTTTGGAAGAGTCTGTGAAGGATTGGTATTTACTATTCTTTAAAAGTTTGGGAGAATTCACCAGTGAAGCCATCTGGAGTTGGGCTTTTCTTTGTGGGAAGTTTTAAAATTACTAATTCAATTTCCTTACTTGTTATAGGTCTACTCAGATTTTCTTTCTCTTTAAGTCACTTTTGGTAGTTTTTATTTTTCTAAAAATTTGTCCATTTCGTCTAAGTTATCTACCTTTTATAGTTATCTACTTTTTTAAAGTAGTTATCTACTAAACAACTGTTTAGTTATTCACTAACAGTGGTTTTTTTCCTTTTTTTAAATTTCTGCAAGGATGGTAGTGATGTCTCCTCTTTCATTCCTAGATTTTGGTAATCTGAGTATTTTTTCTTTTTTCTTATTCAGTCTAGCTAAAGGTTTGCCCATTTGTTGATCTTTCTGAAGAACCACTTTTTAGTTTTGTTGATTTTCTTCTTTGTTTTTAATTCAATATTTCATTTATTTTATTGTCTAATCTTTATTATTTCCTTCCTTCTGTTTGCTTTGAGTTTAGTTTGCTTTCTTTTTTCTAGTTTCTTAAACTGCAAGGTTAGTTTATTAATCTGAGATAGTTCTTCTTTTTAAAGTGTAGGTGTTTAGAACTATGATTTCCCTCTGAGCACTGCTTTAGCTGCATCTCTTAAGTTTTGGTGTGTTGTGTTACCATTTTAATTCATATCAATTTCTAATTTCCCTTTTGATTTCATCTTTGACCCTTCCCCAGTTAAAGGGACCCTTTAACTGTCCCTAAAAAACATATCCAGTACTTTCTTTCTAGTTGATATTACATTTTGTTGCCTGACAACTTTATGAAGAACAATTTAGTTTAATAAACATTTCTTGAGTACCTACTATGTTCAAGCTGAGGGCTGGGAATAAAAAATGATTAAGACACTTCCTGCACTGAAGTAATGCACAGTATAGTGGGAGAGATGACCCTGAAACAGATAAGCATAATAGAGGTTGATAAATTCAATGACAGACTTATGTTTAAAGTTCCAAAGAATATAGAAAATAAAGTAATTAGCTCTGTTTAACAGATTAAATCTTACAATAGAGGTGATTACTGAGCAGGGCTTTTAAGGGCAAATAATAATTCATTAGTTAGGCAGAATCGCGAAAGATCATTTCCCAGGCAGTGGAAACAATATGTAGACTTAGAGCTGGGAAACAAAATATGGTATTCATGACCACCCTTTTCCCTATCCTCAGTCTATGAGATTCTGGTGAAGTAGATTCTACCCATCACTCCAGGGTAATGGATGTGACCCAGGCATAAGACAATTAGAGCATTATGTTGCCCTGGCAAGGTGATGGTTCAGGATGGCACAAGTCAAAGCCAAAGGATGGTACTGGGACTTCAACTGGGATTTTGAGTAAAACCATTTACCTTTCCATGCTGTAAAGTGCCAAATGAATAGCTAAAAACTCAAGTTATCCTCACGCAGTTGAAACTAGGAAGACGGATGAGAGCCAAGGGAGAGTGTCTGGCACATAGTGGGAACTCAAAATATATTCATTTAATAAATGCATGAGTGAACAATGTTTAGAACAGAATCCTGAGGAATACCCAAGATTTCCCAGCTGAAAGCCATCTCAACTTCCTCCAATCTCCCAAAATTCTCAAATTGTTCTTATGGTGTTGAAAACCTTTGATTTCATAGTATAGTTATCTATAAACCTACATTATCTGTTCTCTTAGGATCTAATGCTTTCCTGATTCTAACTATTGGATATATATACCCTGCTACTTCAGCATCAACTTTTATAACTTCAGCAGTATTTTAAAACTTAAACATGCCATATACAATTGATTCTGTCCTTCTCATAGTCTAACTCCTCTTCCAGAATACTTCAACTCAATTCAACAAGCACTTTTTGAGAACTAATCAAGTGTCCATCACTTATAAAGTGAGATCCATTAGTGGAGGGTAATATCAATTTAAGAATGATCATCAGCACTTTTTAATGAAATGCAATAGAGTAAGACAGAAAATTGTAGAGTGCATCACATAAAGTAAGGAAACTACTATCTTTGTGAAACTTTTGTTTCAGTTGGTGAGTGTGTATACTGACTCACACTGTAAAACATATTTAAAAAATATAAATCATAGTGTAAAAGTTTGAAGGCCACTACTCTAAGACACACATATTACCAAGATGCACAGGTCTCTGGTCTGTAACTCAACAACTAAGAATGCCCGTGACTTCCTTCCCTGTATCTCTAGCCAAAATTTTGAAACTTTGTCCCCAAGCCTAAACTTCGGAAAAGGATCACGAATCTGGTTAGAGTCCTTATTTCTGTTGCAACGACAACATTAAAAAAACAAAAAACAAAAAACAAAACAAAAAAACCCCACCTGGAACTGTCCTTTCAAATCTAACACACACAACCTTGTTCCTAGCAGTTCACTGCTATTAATTGCCCTACTTATACTAACAGCAATTACTTGGCACATGGTGTTTACCAGACATTATTCAAAGCTCTTACATGTATGATCACATTTACTTCTTTTTGGGGGTAAGATTTTATTTATTTATTTGACAGAGAGAGCGCGCACGCATAAGCAGGGGCAGCAACAGAGGAAGAGGGAGAAACAGGATCCCAGGACCCTGAGATCATGGCCTGAGAGCAAAGGCGGATGCTTAACCAACTGAGCCACCCAGGCACCCGGATCATATTTACTTCTTATAATAACCCAAAGGTAGGCAATATTATTGCCAATTTCATTTTATAGATTAGGGAGATTGAGGCACAGAAATGTTGACTCCATTTCCCCAAAGCCACAAAAGTAGGAGGTGGTGGAGCTATTTGAACACATGTCGTCTAGTATTTCAGCCCATGCTCTTAATCATTAAGATCTAGTGGCTTCCTAAGTGGGCTTTACTGTTGGACAGACACATCCATGTCTCAAGGAACTCTTCCGGACTGGGCTCAAGTAGCTCTTTCCTGAAGAATATTCTTCACCTGGTATCTCCTATCTTTCCTAACCATCCATTTTGATGAAGAATAGCCTAATTTATTTGGCCCTGGGTTCAATGTTAATCCGCAGGTTGGTTTAGACTCTCACTAGTTCCCTCGGAGAGAGAAAAGAGGAGCAAAATGAGGCCAACAATGCATTTCAATTTTTAAGGTTATTTTTAAAAAAGCAAGATGATGGGGGAAGACAGCATATATCTGTCTCTTGAAAGGAAAGAGCCTCTGTCTCTTGCCCGTGGCTTTCTCTGACTTTGAAGCTCTGCTTCCTGCTGGAGCCTCTGAGCTCTGGGCGCCCTCTCAGCCCACGTGCTCCTGTTGAAGGTGATGAGGACAAAATTGGGCCAGGTCGCCCAAAAGACCCCCATCCTTTGTTCTCAGTGAATGCTCTCTCTTTCTGAAAATGCTCAGCTTTATCTAAGAAAGGGAAAGGGCAGACCTTATTTCATTAGAAGAAAGGAAGAGGGTCTGGGAGACTGTTCCTTCCCCAGGTATCGGTGAGTTGCTAAATAACAGGGAGAAGAGTCAGAGAAAGGACAAAAAAAAATTTAAAAAAAAATAAATAAAAATAAATAAAAAATAAAACGACACAGCACAGCTCTGAGTCTCTCTCCTATCAGGTTTTACAGAGGGGCAATAGATTTTCTTCATTGCCAGTCCTGACTTATCACAGCCTTGTTTTTAATGAGGTATAATAAGGGGAACATTTTGTAACAACACGGTTCCCCTATTTTATCCCGCAAACAGCTGTGTCATGCTTGTGGCTGGAAGAATGAATCATATCTCTGCCGGCATATGCTAACTCCCATGTAATTACCCCAGCATCTTAAATAAAGCAGGTCCTAAACCTGTCGCTCACATTACAAGCAAACGGTGCAGACCTCGTAACTGGGGCCTCTATCATTACAATTAATTTATCACAGAAGCAACTGAGATTAGAGGCTAGAATTAAAACCCAGAGCATGGAGAGTCACCGTAGTGACACTGAAAAACAGGCTCTTGAGAGGCCGCTCGCTCTAACCGCTGCCCGACTAATGCCTTTCCTGGGGAAAAGCAGCCTTAGTGGGATTTTGTTTTCTTTACATTTTTTCCCACTCCAAGATTTTACTAAAGTGATTTCCCTGCCTCTCTTGATTCAGAATGATGCTGGAAAGATTCTACCTGATACTTAAAGAGAGCTCGGAGCAGGAGTCACCATTTCCTCATTCTTAAACGACCACTGTCTCTCCATGCGTACAGTCCCCTGAGACGGCCCATTTGTTTTTGTTATTAGAAAAGAATTTCTCATGACATCAGTTTGTTTCCTTTCAGGGGGCAGGAGACTGGGGGAAGGGGGAAAAGAGCCCAGAGTGTTTGCTTCAAATACAAAATGCTGTCTGCCACGCCACAGGCTGTGGTTCTCAACCAGGGTTCTTCAACTGAACCTCAGGGACCGAAAAATTACCTCAGTAACTATTTTCTTAGTTCTCCCAAGGATGGTGCAATTAGTCCATCTAGACAGTACATTCTAAAGGCACAAGAGAGAAGTTAATTCATTATGTTGAAGGGACAGCTTAGGGCATCTGTGCTTACTCTGGATGGAAAGGCTGACAGACAGACAGACTCTGGTACAGGATTATTCAGAAAGCCCACCAGAGAACCCTCTTCCAGGCCACAGGAGTCTGCCACCTCCCTCAATCCTAATCACAGCAGGTCTCACTCAACCCCTCACACGGGGCTCCTTTCTTTTTTTTTTTTTTAAATTTCTTTATTTCTTTAGAGAGAGATCACAAGTAGGCAGAGAGGCAGTCAGAGAGAGAGGGGGAAGCAGGCTGAGCAGAGAGCCCGATGTGGGGCTCGATTCCAGGACCCTAGGATCATGACCTGAGGCTTTAACCCACTGAGCCACCCAGGCGCCCCACGGGGCTCCTTTCGTTCATGAAGTGGATAGGGGCTTTGCTGACCATCCCACCGAAAACCTGAAGTAGAATATCTCTGGCCTCCAGGCACGGATGTTGGGGGAACCTGGGGCTGCTTCATTGTTGTCATTGTCACCAGAGCTCAGCAGTCTATTCTCTGTCAGTTCTGCCTGTTGTGTGGCAAAGTCTACTGTGTGCCCACTGAAACCTGTTTCTTCTTCCTGGGCATACAGCTAGACGGTCTTCCCTAGCCTCCCTTGCGGTTAGATATGACTGAATTCCAGTCATTGGATCAGAGGTCAAAGTGATGTGTGCTATGCTACTGCCCCTGGACTAATAACAGTCTCCTACTTGATCCTTTATGTTCTCTTTCTTTTCTCAGATGCCGGCTAGAACATCCAGAAGAGGATTCTGAACCCTAAGGGTTGACGAACCTGAATTCCCAAATCACTGCTATGAAGCTGCCCTCAGAACAGGGTTTGCTTGGTGTAGAAATTACCTTACACCGAGTAATGAACTCTAAAGGTGAGCTGACCCAGCCCCTTCCTCAGGAGGCTCTACAGCCTATGAAGGATAGGTGAGGAAGGAGAGTCTGGATCCCAAGGCTAGGAAAACAGATTTGGATAGGGTGAGGGGCTTAGGATGGCAACAGCTAGCTGTGGGTTCAGACTCTCCACCTGGAAGAGGGAGCTCATGGCGTTGGGGGTTTCTTGGTCCCTCACATACTTGATTTCATCTGATAGGCTTTGGAAGGCTCAAGGGAGAAGAGGTAATGAGGGGGTAGTTGGAAAGTCTGACTCAAATAGAATAATGAACATGTGTATGAAAGCAAACTAGAAATCAGGATCTCGAATCAGATCAAGTTGTTGGGCTGCTTACACATCTCGGCCCTGTCTCATCTGGTTACTTGTCTACTCTTGCCTACTGCCTATTCTCCAGCTCCCTGGATATATTTTCAAACACCTTTCCAAGGTAATCTGCTTGCCCACGAGCTTAGGAGCTCTTCAAGGTCAGAAGAGCCTCATTCCACTCTACACCACTTTAGCCGGTACCAGGCCTAGCTCAGGACAAGCTCAGTATCTGCAGAATGAATGGGCACAAAACATTGCACATGTCGGTTTTTTGTTTTGTTTTTATAGATTTTTTTAAAAGTCTTTATTTATTTATTTATTTATTTGAGAGAGAGAGCATGAGAAGGGGAAGGGTCGGAGGGAGAAGCAGACTCCATGTCGAGCAGGGAGCCCGATGCGGGACTCGATCCCAGGACTCTAGGATCATGACCTGAGCTGAAGGCAGCTGCTTAACCAGCTGAGCCACTCAGGTGTCCTAAAGATTTTTAAAAATTTATTTGAGAGAGAACACAAGCAGAGGCAACAACAGAGGGAGAAGCAGGCTCCCTGCTGAGTAGAGAGCCTGACTCGGGACTCCACGCCAGGACCCTGGGATCATGACCCAAGCCAAAGGCAGACACTTAACCAACTGAGCTACCCAGGCCACCCAGGCACTCCCAACGTGGCGCAGGTTAATGTGATGAGTTTCTCTTCTAACCCTGCACGTTGGGATGCCCTCTAAAATAGTGCCCTAGACACTGGAGATGGTTCCTTCCTCCATACTTCTTTTCAGCTTTCTTCCTGATCCAGAGTGACTATCTGGAAGCTGGGCTTCTGGCATTGAGAGGGTGGAGCAGAGCTAACTGGCCCACAGGAGAAGGAGCTGATCTCCTTGACACGTGTATGTCAATTAACACCAGGACTGAATCAGCCACAGGCTATGCCAAGGGCCGGCAATGTGAAACGTGAACAAGCCCAAGTACCTCATGCTACCAGGAAAGAACTCCTTTTCCTCCTACAGAAGGACCGTTAACTCCACATAAGCTGTTCATTACTCTCACCAAGAGAAGGAACACAAAAATGCTTTGAAAAATCTGCGGCATATAAAAGGGGAACGGGGATGCCCAGGCGCTCAGTGGGTTGAGTGTCTGCCTGCGGCTAAGGTCATGATCCCAGGGTCCTGGATCGAGTCCCCGCATCGGGCTCCCTGCTCAGCAGGGAGTTGGCTAATCCTTCTGCTCTTTACCTCGATCTTGCCTCTCACTCTCCCTCTCTCTCTGAAATAAATAAATAAAAATCTTTTTAAAAATAAAAAGATAAAATAAAACAAAAGTGGAAGAGATCAGTATTAGCACTGGTCTGCTCTCCCTCCTTCCTTCAAATGTCTTTACTGCAGCCCTCTCTCCTTACCCCTCCTATCCACTTGAGAAGGGAGCCTGCAGAGATCTTGTCTAGACCAGTTCTGGTCTGGCTTACAGAGCATTCTTGGTTTTACCTCATTAAAAAAAAAATTAGCCCTTTATGGAATAATGAATGGAGTCAGTTTGGAATAGATGTTCAGGAGTGTGGGTGCAGGAGTGCCTGTGTGGTATAGTTGACTGGGCACCCGATTCTTGGTTTTGGCTCAGGTCTGATCTCAAGAGTTGTCAGAGAGATCCTCTCGTCAGCCTCCCCAGTCAGCGTGGAGTCTACTTGGGTCTCTCTTTCCCTTTCCCTCTGCCACTCCCCTCCTCAAATAAATAATCCTAAAAAAAAAAAAAAAAAAAAAAGTGTGTGGGTTAGAGTCAGGCTGATCAGGTTCAAGTTCTACTTCTGCTACTTATAAGTAGAGAAATCTTAGGAAAATTACTTAACCTCTTGAAGCCTCTGTTTTCTTATCTATAAAATGGGGATGAAATAAAAGCAAGTTCACAGGGACTGAAGTAGTGCACGCAAAACATTTCGCACAATGCCTGACTAATAACAGGCACCCAGGAAATGTTAGCTGCCACTTAAAGATTTTATTTATTTATTTGACAGAGATCACAAGTAGGCAGAGAGAGAGAGGAGGAAGCAGGCTCCCTGCTGAGCTGAAAGCCTGAAGCCGATCTCGATGTGGGGCTCGATCCCAGGGCCCCGGTTCACAACCTGAGCCGAAGGCAGAGGCTTTAACCCACTGAGCCACCCAGGCACCCCGCTTAGCTGTCATTGTTTTGGTTTCCTGTCTCTGGATTAACACCCATCCTCCTGATGAGAACGATGATCCTCTTCCTGTTGAAGTCAGTCCTCCACATTTGCTCTGGATCCTATCCCTTCTTGCCATTTAAAAACTGCAACATTAATCATCATCTCTTTTTCTTGTACTACCCATCTTTTTCTTTGTCTGAATCATTTCCATCAACATTCACACACGTACTTGTCTCCTCTATTTAAA
Source organism: Mustela putorius furo (assembly GCF_011764305.1). Taxonomy (NCBI): domain Eukaryota; kingdom Metazoa; phylum Chordata; class Mammalia; order Carnivora; family Mustelidae; genus Mustela; species Mustela putorius. The sequence continues at coordinate 34,418,256 of NW_025422005.1, read as the reverse complement.
AAAAAAAAAAAATCCCTCACTTAACCTCACATCTCTTTACTTGCCATCATATTTTTATGCTCTTCTTTATAGCCAAACATCTCCAGTGTTGTCTACATATGCTATGTACCTTTTCTCACCTCTCATTAACTCTTCAACTCATGACAATTTGAATTTGCCCTGTCACTCCACTAAAACGGCTCTCAAGGCTACCAATCACCTTCCATATTGCCGAATCCCACAGACACAACCCTTTACTTGATCTCTCAGTAGCATTTGACATAGCTCACCATTTGCTCTTTTCTTAAAATTCCCCTTCTGCTCCTTGGTTTTACCATCCTTCTCAGAGTCCTTTCTTCTTCTACTAAATCTTTAAATGTTATAGGTCTCTGGGGGTTGGATCTGTGCCCTTTTTCCCTGCTTTTAACATGATTTGCCTTGGTGATTTCATCTTTTTTAACACTCTAAATAATGAAATGTTATAACGAAAACAGCAAAACATCTCAAATATAGGACACTGGCTTTGGAACTGGGCAGAGCTGCAAGGAAGCTGATATAAAAGACTAGAAAAAGAGTAACTTGTATCATGTAGAGGTAAATACTTGGTTAAGCAACAGTAATCTGGAAGACAGAAAATGGATCTAATGAGCTAGTAGAACTGAAGGAGATCTTACAGTAAAATATTGAAATCACGAGCTGGTTGCTTTTAGGTACATTTGATGAGGCACTAAGAAGAAAGAGATGAACTTTAAAAAGAACTGGCTAGTCTACAAGCAGAATTCAGTGGAAATACAAAGAACTCAGAACTTAATGGGTTGAAACATAAAACTTTCTCAACTCCAACCTCTCCAGTAAAAGATTTTCAATTAAGATCCATCCTGGGGCTAAAGATCAAATTTAGGATGCTGCCAGAAGAGATCATTTCCAGGTGAGGTAAAAATTAAGGGTTTTCATTAAGCTCTGAAGGAAATAAGGTGGCACCTAGTAGGTTCTTTCTGCTGGAAAAGAGGCTCCTAGATAGCTCATGAGTGTGGTTCTCCAGGAGCCTGACATGTCCAGACTGCCAGTAATTAAGTCTGGATGGATCAAGCCTTGCAAAAACCGTGGGTGGGGCTTGTGGCACACAGAGCTGACTAGTATCAAATATATAGAAAACCCACAAAGTTTGTGAGAGAGTTGTATTGGCAAAAACACTGTCAGCTCCAACTAAAAGAGACTGAAACTGTTAAAGATATAAAAAGATCTCTGAGTCCTCAGATTTCTATGGACAGGCAGTAGGCAGAAAAATCTGCTCAGCCATCAGAAAGATATGCTATTTAATGTTCTTTTTAGAAGCAGTAAAGGCAGGGCTCCTGGGTGACTCAGTCAGTTAAGGGTCTAACTCTCAATTTCAGGTCAGGTCACGAACTCAGTGTTGTGAGATTGAGCTCTATGTCAGGGTACACACTGGGCTGCTTAAGATTCTCTCTCTCCAGGGCGCCTGGGTGGCTCAGTGGATTAAGCCTCTGCGTTCTCTGAGGCTTAATGACCTCATGGTCATTGATCATGATCATTGATCATGATCTCAGGGTCCTGGGACCGAGCCTGGCATGGGGCTCCCTGTTTAGCGGGAATTGCTCAGCAGGGCAATTCCTCTGCTTCCCACTCTCTGCCTGCCTCTCTGCCTACTTGTGATCTTTCTCTCTCTGTCAAATAAATAAATAGAATCTTAAAAAATATATATTCTCTCTCCCTCTCCCTTTGCATCCTAGAAGAAGCATCCAAGGCTTATGGAAAAGGAAGAACTTCTAGAGGATAGAACAAAGAGCTACAGTGAACAACAGATTGGTGAGCTACTCCCAGAAAACAGAACTGAGGACTAATCAAAGAATTCCTAACTCCCAGGATGGTTGGACCTGTTCAACATTTGCCCAGTAGAATTTCAGAACTGCTATGGATTTGATAATTTCTATCTGCATCTAGTTCTTCTCTTTTTTGAATGGAGTAGTTTATTGCTGTTTTCTTGTACCTATTCCACCAATGTATATTAAATGGGTGGTGGTATTGTTTTATTTATTTATTTATTTTGGTTCTTAGGTCATCAGATAAAGAGAAGTCACAGTTAGACCTAACATAGGGATTATAAGATCCTAGACTTTAATAATCCAGGTGCCATGATTTAGATAAAATGTGGGGGAGTCTTGGGATTGTAGGTGAGTGTGTTTGGCAAGTGGGAGTTACGTGAATATTCACAAACAAGGGGTAGACTGTGCTAGATTAGATTATTGTCCAAATATTTTACTCCCCTGCTGTCTCCATGGAGAAGTTTACTTTCCTGCTTCTTGACTTTTGGCTCAATTATGTGATTATTTTGGCCAATGGTACATTGGGTCAGATATTCCCAAGCACAGACTTGAAATGTACTTGTGGGAAGGGCCCTGGTAAGGCCTCCCTGTAGTGTTTGCTGCCCCTGCTACAAGGTCCCAATGTCAGTCTCTACAGTGTTTCTGAAGTCACAGATCATATACTGTGAAGAAGCAGAGGGGTTCCAGAGCATGAAGATCCTCCTATATGGGAGAGGTAGAAAGAAAAACCAGGGACTGGATCCTGGTACAAGCTACAGATTGGGGTCCGACTTTCTAGCTTTTCTAACCCCAAGCTTCTCCAAGTCAAGATCTCTGACCTTTTTATTTTAAAGTAAGATCTATCCCCATTGGGCTTGAACATTTTTTTTTTAAGATTTTATTTTTATTTATTTGACAGAGAGAGGGAGCACAAACAAGGGGAGTGGCAGGCAGAGGGAGAAGGAGAAGCAGACTCCTTACTGAGCAAGGAGCCCAATGCGATGTGGGGCTCGATCCCAGGACTCTGGGATCATGGCCTGAGCTGAAAGCTTAACCAACTGAGCCACCCAGGCACCCCTGGGCTTGAACTTAGGACTTTAAGATCAGTGCTCTACTGACTGAGTCAGCCAGGTACTCCAAGATCTTTTACTTTAATCTCTAAAACTTTTCTACTTTCTTTTCTTTGTTCAGGCACTAACATTTTATTAAATATTATATGAACTTCTTTATGATACAAAGATATAGGATACAGGCATTCTATATGATATGAAGATATGAAATGTAATAATAAAATGAACATCTGTGAACCACCATCCAAACTTAAGAAATAGAACATAACAACTAATAGTTATGTGCTCCTTCTGGAGCCCATCTCCTTACCTCCCTCCCTCATCCCTTCCCAGACTTATGTGTATTCTTTCACAACTGTTCTTTTTTCTACTCAATGTTATATTTCTAAGTGTTCTCTATGTTGATTCTAACGGTAATGGTGCTTTCATTTTCACCTCCTTATAGTATTCAGTTATATGATTATACCACAATCTGTTAATCCATTCTCTTGTTAATGGACGTACAGGTTATTTACAGGCTTTGTTTTGTTGCTATTACGAACAATTCTGCCATGAACATTCTTGTACACACATTTTCTGGAGGATGTGAGCAGGAGTTTCTCTAGGGAATATACCAAGGGATGGAAATGCTAAGGCATGTGATATGTTACTGTTCAGCTCTACAAGAATGTAAGCTGCAATGCATGAGGTCAGTGTTTTCTATTTTGTTCATTACCATTTCTCCAAAATATAAAACAGTGCTTGACACAGAATAGGTGACTCAATAGTTAGTGGTTGAATAAATGAAGATAATGCTTTGTTTTTTCAAAGTGTTGATACCAAATTTTTATTCCCAGCTAGCACAGTTTAACTCTTCCAAGCTTCAGTTTCCTCACTTGTAAAATGGGGATTGCAGTGCGTTCCACTGCAAAGATTTTTACACACTCAATAATGATACCAATGAATGATAAATCCTATTACAGAGAAACTCTCTTATCCAATGTATTGGTTGATTATCCAAAAAGTCCCGTAAAGCAGAATGTCATTTAAAAAGATATATACTTACCTCAAACATTTTATTTTAACTTAAAATATACAAATGTAGATTCATTCTCCAATTTTTTGATGTAAGGCCAAGGAATGTGCCTGCTGACTGGCTTTCCAGATCTTTCTTGTGTAAATCACACCCATAATACATTGTCTTTATTTCTTGGTTTTAGTTTTTTATAGAGGAACAAGAACTTAGGAAATTAGAGGGCCGATTCCCAGATTGTTGTGATGTTTTCCCTCAGTCAGTATTCACAGCTTTTTTGGCAGCCATTATTTTAAAAACTCACCTTGGTTTTCAACTTGGCTTTCATAAAACAACAACATAAAAATCTCTCCAATTTTATTGTTGAATTATTTCATGAAATATTTCATGAAATCAGGCAGTTATAATAGCAACTGCCATTGGCATAAACAGGCTTAGGGGCAAGTATCTCCGGGTCTCGGTTACAAGTCAGCTGGTGGGAGAAGCAGTGAGATGGCGTATCCGATAACAGCAAAATCAAGAGTAGCCATCACCTGCAGCCATCACTGTAGGCATTAGTACATTTTACACACGGCATAGAAAGCAACAGTTAACCAGGCAAGTAAGTTAAGTGAAAGTTAGTTGAGAGAGCTACTCAACTATTGTTCTCTTTGCTTCTACCATTGCCATAGTTACAAGGCCCATCTATCTCCTCAGCTGATCCCCCTGAATGAAATCAGCCTCTTATGTTAGGCTTGGTTCATTTTCTAGGTTTGTCCCATTGGCCAGTAAGGGACAGAGGAAGATGTGAATGAAGCCTGGTAGGCTGGAGGAGATTCTAAGATACTCAGCGATTGAAGTTGCTCTTGATTTCTAAGAGTCCCTTGTCCCTGATGAGTTGAGACAGGAACACAAGTAGAGAGAAAGTTCCACCTTTCTACACTGTCCTCTGACGGGCACAGCACTGTGGAGAGGAAGAAGGTCTGACTTTAATTAGTCAGACCATCACCCTACTAAACTCCACTGAAACCAAAACAAACCAGGCAGTCCCATATGTCATAAGAATTAAAGGCATGGTTCCCACTTCCTAACGATGCTTTTACAGAAACCGTTCCACTGTAAAACTTTATGATTTGAATCTTTATAGCCGCCAGCAGAGCACATGTTCACTGCCTTAAATTATAACTTAATCACAATAGAAGCTGACTTTCCAGCCCTTTGCAGTTAAGACAAGAGAGGGAAGGGCCTATAGAACAAATTGGCCACTATTCCTCTGCCCGCCTGCCTCCTCCTGGGTTGTAGAGTCCCAGGAAGTGCAGGGACATGAAGATACACACACTTCGCAGTCCAGGAAGACCTAAGGGAGAACCTTTTAGTAAGGCCTAGAGACATGAATGTGTCCTGTCTGGCGCTCACGTGGTCTGATCAGGGCAAAGTGAAAGCTGCCAAGAGAGTAAGAGGAAGAAAGGGAACACCAGTAGGGCTCACAGGTATCCTAATCCCACCTCATCACTGTGCTGCTCAGATGACTCTTCCTTAACTTTGGTTGAGCATCCTCTATCATTGGCGACTGAGTTGACACAAAAGGAAACAAAAGTACAATCCCACTACCTCTTCTCAGTTCAATATGGCTAAAACATCAAGTCAGAGGAGGAGAGTAATAGAAGGTGTTGAGCACCTCCCCTTCAAAAAAAAGCAGAGGCCAGATCTTGAAGGGCCTTTATTTAGACAATAGGGAGTGATTAAAAAAAAAATTTTTTTTTTAAAGGGATGTCTCCCTCTATTGAGTACTTTGAGGAGGAAAGGGCTCTCCCTGGGCCCTAGAAGGTACATCGTTAAGGGCCGGCCTCAATCTCAAGCCTTTACAACAATCTTATTTTTTTTTTAAAGTTGTTATTTATTTATTTGACACAGAGAGAGATAGATCATAAGTAGGCAGAGAAGTAGGCAGAGGGGGAGGGGGAAGCTGGCCCCCTGCTGAGCAGAGAGCCTGATGCAGGGGCTTGATCCCAAGACCATGGGATCATGACCTGAGCCAAAAGCAGAGGCTTAACCCACTGAGCCATCCAGGCACCCCGAGACTGATTTAAAGATTTTATTTATTTATTTGACAGACAGAGATCACAAGTAGGCAGAGAGGCAGGTAGAGAGAGAGGAGGAAGCAGGCTCCCTCCTGAGCAGTAAGCCTGATGCGGGGCTCAATCCCAAGACCCTGGGATCATGACTGAGCCGAAGGCAGAGGCTTTAACCCACTGAGACACCCAGGTGCCCCATGATTAAGAATTTTTAACACTGAAGTGCCATGATGTAATTGCCTTTTAAAAAGACTCTACACCCAAAGAAGATGTACAAATGGCGAAAAAAATGAAAAGATGCTCAACATCAGTAGTCGTTAGAGAAGTGCAAATCAAAACCACAATGAGATGTCACTCCACACCCAGGAGGATGGCTATTAAAAACAGAGAAGCCAGCCAACCAACCAGGAAATGGCAAAGATTGGCCAGGATGTGGAGAAATTGGAACCCTCACATATTACCTACTGATGGCAATGGTGGCTGTCAACTATGTAGCCTCTGTGGAAGCCTGTATGGCAAAGAGTTAACCAATGACCCAGAAATTCCACTCCTAGGTATATACCCAAGAGAAACAAAAGCTTATGTCCACATAACAAACCACATTAGTGCTCATAATAGCCGAGAAGAGGAGATGACCCCAATCTCCAGCAAATGATAAATGGATAAACCAAATGTGATGCATCTGTATGATGGAATATTATTCAGTCATAAAAAGGGCTGGAATACTGACATATGCTGTAATGTGAGTGAACCTCAAAAAATATGCTAAGTGAAAAAAGTCAGACATGAAAGGTCACATGTTGTATGCATCCACTTATGTATGATGTCCAGAATAGGCAAATCCATAAATACAAAGAGTGGATTAGTGGTTGCCAAAGGGGGGTTGGGAGGCACAGTTTCTTTTTGGGGTGATGGGAAAGTCCTGGAATTAGTCAGAGGTGATGACTGTACGCCATTGTGAATATACTAAAAACCACCAAGGTGTATTACTTCAAAATTTTAAAAAATGATGAAATTTATTTGATTTTTTAAAAAAATAGACTGGAGAGGAGCAAGATAAAGACCAGAGAGACTAGTTTAGAAACCTATTTGAATAATCTAGGTAAATTAGAAGAGTGAGAAAGGAAAAAAAAACAGCAGGGAACTGATGAGGGGCTAGACTAAGGTAGTGGTAGTGGGGATCGAGGAAGACACAGATTTAAACATATTTAGGGGTAAAAGTAATCAGATCTTAGTGCTTAATGTAAGGGGTTTGGATGACTAGATGGGCAGTGTTACCATTAACCAGAATAGGAAACAAAAAAAGAGGAGGAGTGGGCTGGAAGGAAAATATGATTTCTTCTTTGGACATGGTAATTACGAGGTGGGAGCTTCTAGGTGCTTCATTCAGTCAACCAATATGCAAACACCTACTAGGTATCTGGTGGGAATACCCAGGAGGTAGGTATTGACTTCATTTTCAGAGCTGGATAGAATTCTTTGCTGGATGTAGCTATTTTGGGATTCATAACACAGAGCGCGGATGGAATCATTTAGGGAAAATGGGTAGATGAAGGCTGAAGACACTCTTCGAGGGTTAGAATTCCTCAAAAGAGGCAAAGAAAAAGCAGAGAGGCAGAAAACTGCAGAATTCAAGGAGATGTAGTACGAAAAGAAAGGCACCGAGGCCAGCTACAATGAAGGGCAGTCTGATTAAAATAAAGGCTGAAAAAAGTACCCCCTGGATTTGGTAATTAGGACGCCCCATCCGCCTACCAGTGCAGTGATGGAAGTCAACACTTCTGCAAGCAGTTGGTTAATAAGGAAGCAGAGACAACTTTTTGTTCCCTCAACAGATGTTTACTGAATGCCTGGTATGTGTCCGGCGATGATAGGGAGGAGATCCTTCCGGGAGGTTTGGAAATAATGGGAAGGAAAGAAATGGGACCGTATGGGATACCTGGGTGGCTCAGTCAGTTAAGTGGCTGCCTTCGGTTCAGGTCAGGATCCCAGAGTCCTAGGATCGAGTCCCACATCGGGTTCCTTCTCGGAAAGGGAAACTTCTCCCTTCCTGGGAGGGAGGCAGGGAGCCTGCTTCTCCGTCTGCCTCTGCCTGCCACTCCGCCTGCTTGTGCTCTCTCACTCTCTCTGACAAATAAATGGATAAAATCTTAAAACAAACAAACAAAGAAGAAAACAGGACCATAAATGCAGGAGGATGGAGGCACAGAGGGGAAGGGAAATCTGGCAGGATAGGAGAGCACAGTTACTGTGAGAAGTTTAAGGTTGGCGGGTTCTGAGTGATAAGGTTCACGGTGTGGCCATGGGACTAGACAGCAAAGTTAATGGTGATAAAGGTCTTTAGAAATTAATAGGCCAAGAAGCTATAAATGTAAGATATTGGATCATTCCATCCAACAGATGAGGAGGAGAGTCAGAAAATTGGCAAATGACAGAAGGAAGAAGGAAGAGACCAGAATAGTGCAACAGAAAGGGCCTCAAAGGGGGTATTGTGTTCATCTCTTTGTTCCCCTTTATTGCAAATAAACACACTCGTATATTCCACGGCCAGCTGCACAGACGCTGCTCCATGGTAAATGCTGCTGACTGACCGACATGGCCTCCCAAAAGCATCTCAGGGTCTCTTAAATGAACTCCTGACATTCCCAACCCAACTGAGTTCTCTCCCATTATCTACAGTCTGTGAATGGTACCGCCATCTAGCCACTCAGGAAGCAGGGCTGACACTTTCCTTCCCCTCTGTCACTCTTCGGATCGAATCCATCAGAGTCTTGCCGATTTTACCGACCAGGCATCTTTCTCCACCTGCCCTCCGGCGCTATAACGCAAGCTGCCATCCCCTCTCTCGGCTTCCTGGCCCACCGGTGCAATCCGCTCTTGCCGCCACCAATTCACTCTCCCCTCTATGGCCAGAGTAGTAGTTTAAAAATGTGCATCTGCTCCAGGTCTTGGCCCCCTTCTTCTCCATCCCCAAACCCTCTGAAGGGTTTCCATTGGCCTGAGGACCTCTGACTGAGCTCCTTAAGGCCAGACATGTCTCTCCTCAGCCTTGCCTCAGACCACACAGTCATCAGCATGTCCAATTCCCGCCCCCCCTCGGCCTTGTCATGAGACCTCCCGTTGGGGCCTTTGCACGTGCCGCTGCCTCCGCCTGGCACCTTCCCCACTCCTTGTTGCCTCGTTAAACTCCTACTCAACTTTCCTAAAACCCCTGCCTGGGTCACATCATACCCTGAGGCTTTTGCAACCCGCCACAGTTACCAGTTTTACATTTGTTTGAATAAATATTTGATTAATGTCTGTCTCCATGAGGATAGGGGCTGTGCCTGACACACGCAGAAGGAACACAGTAAATATTTATTGAATGAATGATATCGTAATAAACTTGCCCAGTGTCATTAAGTGGCAGATCTGGGACTATGTCCCAAGAGACGGAGCATTAGGTGGTAGATTACCTTCCATTTCTGAGATTTTGTAGTTTCTAGGTGACTTTTCATTATTTTCCTTTCCCTTCTTATACTAGACCTTGTGAACACCCCTCCATTGGGTACCAGAAGGAATTAAGGCTTCTAAGGACGGGAATAAATTCATTCCTTTGGGTGCTAGAAATCTTTCTTTGGCCAGAGACTTAAAAAAGACTCCTCGGGGTGCCTGGTGGCTCAGTGGGTTAAAGCCAATGCCTTCGGCTCAGGTCATGATTCCAGGGTCCTGGGGTCGAGCCCCACATCGGGCTCTCTGCTCTGTAGGAAGCCTGCTTCCCTTCCTCTCTCTCTGCCTGCCTCTCTGCCTGCTTGTGATCTCTGTCTGTCAAATAAATAAATAAAAATCTTAAAAAAAAAAAAAAAAAGACTCCTCAATGGCAACCTTAGTAATAGGTCAGTCACTTTGTCTCCACCTAAACACATCGAATAACAAAGCTCAATTCTTCTCTGAAAGATTTCTTCTGATTTTTCCTTTATTTTCTTTAATAATGTATGAGTTGAGTTTTTTTTTTCATGTAATTACTGGCTTTTTGTATTTTTTTCTAAAATTAGTGCTTATATCCCTTACCTACTTCTCCCTCTGTCTTAATTTAACTGATTTATAAACTCTGTAGATTAAGGAAATTAGCCCTTTGCCATATCATGTGGCAAATATGTTCTCCAGTTTGTTGATCTTCTGATATTATTTATGTCATCTAAACAGTTCTATTCTAAATGGAAGAAAATGTCAAATAGACACTAGGACAAAGAAATTTTCCTCTTATCCTTGTTCTCCAGCTTAATTCTCCTCCCAAAGGCAAGAGCTATTAATGGTGTCTTTACAGATCTTTCCAGAGCTTGCTTGAACAATAACAATTTGTATGGTGTCTGTTCCCTCCTGCCCCCACCCCAGAAAGTAACAGTGTACTCCATATTCTGCAATTTTCCTTTTTCCTTACAACACAGGGTGTATCAGAGACCTCCCTGCATCAGTACCTAAAGAGCCAACAGACATTGCCCAATCCCCCTCCACATAGAGGATGGAGTGATTTATACTCCCATCAGCAATACACGTGAATGCCTCTTTCCACACCCTTCACCAACACAATGTTAAAACTTTTCTTGACTCCTGACAGCCTGATAGGTAAAAAAAGGCTGTATGCATTGCTCTAAGAGTGAAGTTGAGCATCTTTTCCTATATTTAAGATGCTGAGGACCATTTACAATTTTTTATGGCTTTAAGACTTTTCCATTTTCCAAGAATTAGGATTAAGAAGGATTACTGTGATTACGGGAGAAAGGATCTTTGCTAATCTTGATCTAGTAGCCTACTTTCCCACTGAGGTAGCGGTGGGAGGGTCTGAGCTTTGGCCTTCTTTTTATCAGCAACATATCTGTGACTAAGTCTAAATTATGGTAGAGTAGAAAGAGTTTGGGCTTTAAGGTCATGCAGACTTAAATCGGAGTCCCATCATCGTCCTTTCCTTATTGAAGTGTTGCTGTGTCAGGCTCAGTGCAGGATGCTGGAGATTCAAAGATAATGAAAATAGGAGCGCCTGGATGGCTCAGTGGGTTAAAGCCTCTGCCTCCCGCTCAGGTCATGATCTCAGGGTCCTGGGATCGAGCCCCACATTGGGCTCTCTGCTCCGCAGGGAGCCTGCTTCCTCCTCTCTCTCTGCCTGCCTCTCTGTTTACTTGTGACCTCTGTCAAATAAATAAGTAAAAACTTAAAAAAAAAAAAAGATAAGGAAAAAACAGTTCTTGCCCTCCAGGAGTTCTCAGTACTAGGAAGACACAAGACACATAACCAGTACATGTAACGCAGAACATATAACATGAATGCTGTTGCTGATGGGGTACGGATGACAGCCGGTGGGCCTGTGGACGATGAACTGGGAAAAGATGAGACCAGAGACAAAGAGAGCAGTTATCAGGCCATGGCAGCAATCTAGGCAAGCCTGAAGGAGAACCACATTCTGTATATAATGAAGCAAAATAAGTAAGACTTACTGGTTTTGGTAAAAGCAAGGGATGAGACTAGAGAAGTGCATTGAGGACTGAGAGGTGAGGAATCTGTTCTCTCTTCGCTATGACAGTTCTGGTGACTTATTAGATGCTCGCTCCTCAGATAGTCCCTCCTTCCTCCTTCAGTGCCTCCACCTCCATCTTCCTGGCTCCCTGGATATTGCCTTGCTCGTATGGCTTGCTTTGACTTCACCGCAGGGCGAAGTCATCTTCCTACCCTTGACTTTGGGCTTGGCTCTTGATGTGCTTCATTCAGGGAAATGTTAGCAGATATTATGCAAGCAGAGGATGGAAATGTGCTGGCAAAGTTGGCCTTAGTCTCTTGGACTCTTGCCTTTCATGGTGAGGAAAAACATGCCTCTGGGAGTTGCTGGTTCAAGGAGAATAAAGGCACATGGAGCAGCCCTGGAGCTCACCCACAGTGGAGCCAAGCCTGGCAGAGCCCAGCCTAGATCCCCTGATCCAGATATCTGTGCATTCGAGAAATGAATACTTGCTACCTTCGAGCACTGAGTTTTGAGTGGCTTGTTAGGCAATGTTGGGGCAAGAGCTGCTAATATAGGTTTCCAACAAAGAGATCTCTCCTCTAGGCTAACCATCCTCACTTCCTTCCACAGTAATCATATGCCTTCTCCTTTCTCAACAAGATATACCAACTGGGACCAATTAGGGGGTACTCCTCAAAAGTCATCAAATTAGAATTCTGTGTTCATGAGGGCCTCTTCTCCCTCTTCCCTTTCACTCTGCCTCCATCCTAGAGCCAGCCAAATAGAAGGCTCTTCCTTCCAAAAGGAAGAAGAAATCTGTCCTTGGGGCCTGGGCTCAAAGAGACTTTAGAATTAAGAGGTTCAAACTCAGAAGGGAGTGGTTCTCAGCACCTGGCTAATTCTAGAAACTCAATTTATTCTATAAACCAAGAAAGAAGGCCAAGAGCCATCTAAAATGTCTAAAACATGGAAACTAGTTATACACCAATGGTCTGTAGTTAAGACGCTAAAGATAATGTTTTTTTATCCAAAATCACCTAACGCTAGGAAGATAAAGGAGGATTAGGGGCAGATCCATGTTTTTTTTTTTTTTTAAGATTTTATTTATTTATTTTGACAGCGAGAAATCACAAGTAGATGGAGAGGCAGGAGAGAGAGAGAGAGAGGGAAGCCGGCTCCCCGCCGAGCAGAGAGCCCGACGTGGGGCTCGATCCCAGGACCCTGAGATCATGACCTGAGCCGAAGGCAGCGGCTTAACCCACTGAGCCACCCAGGCACCCCCAGATCCATGTTTTGTGGCCTCTGAAGCTTAGCATATACAACTTTGAGGGCTCTCTTAAAAAGAAAAGAAAATGAAATAGAAGTACAACTATAAAATTACATTCAAAAGTGAGTATGTATTTAACATGACAAATGATAGCACAACAAATAACAAAATTTTTGAAGCTGACCATAGGCACGCTGGGATAGCTCAGTTGTTTGCATCTGCCTTCGGCTCCGGTCATGATCCCAGGGTCCTGGGATGGAGTCCGACATCGGGCTCCCTGCTCAATGGGGAGTCTGCTTTTCCCTTTCCCACTCCCCCTGCTTGTGTTCCCTCTCTGGCTCTGTCTCCTCTCTCTGTCAAATAAAGAAATAAAATCTTTAAAGTTGACCATAAACATCCCCCCCAAATTTTTAATAGGATTTTAAAACTAATTGTCTAATATACCCCTAAGTGATTATTGCCTACAATTTTGGGGTTGCAGACTTTCTGATGGATCCTTCATATGAACACGTTTAAGTATAATTTTCTATAGAAAAATCGAAATATAATTCAGCCTTCTACCACTGTTGATCAAACTTTATTATTTATAACTTAGAAGATTTTCTTTCAGCTTCAAAACTCCCCATTAGTATTGTTATATAAATCTTTTAGTATTGTTGTGAAATTTGGGGAAACATCTATCAAATTTCTTTTGTTTAGGAGTTGTAAGATTTCAGGGCATTTTGAATTTTCCTGAATACTCTTGGACTTTATTGACACTTTTTTTTTTATCAGTTTATTATTGATGTCCTAGCTATAATGGCATATTAGGAGTTTTATGTTACCTTTGGTGATGTCAATATACTGTGGAGATATGTAAAATATATAACTTCGCATAAGAATGCACTCGTTATGAATAGTGTTGTTATGGGTTTATGCCCTATAAACATAGGAATTTTAATAAACTCTATCTTATGTGATTTTCATTGAAAAAAATGTGTATGATGCATTTATCATTGTATATAGTGCATTAAGGAGGATATTCCCAACAGGGGAGAGGCTCTGTTTTAACCAGGCATTAGTAAGAACCAAAATTTCTGGGGCGCCTGGGTGGCTCAGTCAGTTGAGCATCTGCCCTTGACTCAGGTCATGATCTCAGGGTCTTGGGATCAAGCCCCACATTGGGCTCCATGTCCGTGGGGAGTCTGCTTCTCCCCCTGCTCATGTTCTCTCTCTCCCAAATAAATACATAAAATCTTAGTAAAAAAATCATAAAACAAAATCGTAGTTTCTGGATCCATATATTTTCAGGCTTGCTTCTCTCCTATTGCAGGGTGCTGCCATGGAGCACATTCACATTTCCTGCAAGGTCTGGCCTCCCACCTTCTTTTTTTTTTTTTTTTTAAAGATTTTATTTATTTATTTGACAGAGAGAGATCACAAGTAGAGAGGCAGGCAGGGGGGGGGGGAAGCAGGCTCCCTTCTGAGCAGAGAGAACCCGATGAGGGGCTCGATCCCAGGACCCTGAGACCATGACCTGAGCCGAAGGCAGAGGCTTTAACCCACTGAGCTACCCAGGTGCCCCTGGCCACTTGTGCTGATGCCACTGAGTTAGCAGAGGGGGCCATATGCCAACCACATGCGCCATGAATCTCTTCAGTGAACACCACTAGGACGTTCTGATTTTCCAATACTCCTTGCCCTTCTTTCCTCCCCTCTACAGAGTCAGCCAGTTCGCACATCTTTTACCTTCTTTCAGTTAAGCGTCTTGAAATAGATAGCTACACTCATTATCTCCACTTCTCACCTCCAATTTACTACCAACTCACACAAGTCTAGCTTTTGCTACTAAAACTGCAGATACCAAGAGTTAAAGAGGCTGTTGGTGTCCCGTCTGTATCCTTGCCCTTACTACTAGAGGGCACACTAGACTTCCAAATGCCAGGACTTGTGTTCATTTGCTTCCTTATACATCCAAGGTCTGCTTTCTTGTCTAAACAGCAGACTGGAAATGTCACTGAATTAATGCCCTCCAAGAGCAGCTCTCAACCAGTGACCCGCAGGAGTTGGTATATAAATACTCCAGGTCTCTCATTCCTTGAGAGGGATAACTATGAGCTGGGTGTTCTGCACTGACTTCCAGAATTTTCCCTGGGAGATTAAACTCCAACTGCCCACAGTGGCTGCTGGCTTGGTAACTCATCCTTTACCGGGGTTTTCCCCGTCCTGTTTCACTCTCTCCCACCTCCCAGTTTTCCTTCATCTTCCAAATACACTAATGTTTATCTCGGGGTCTGCTTAGGGAAACTAAAACCTAGCACCAAGATCACTACCAACATCCTAATCATTTCAGCCCTAATTACTTAGTCAGTTAACAGATATGCATTGAGTACCTGCTAGGTGTTGGGCACTGTCTCATCTTCTCTCACCTCTTTGCTACTTTTGATTCTGGCAACCACTCCTTCTTGAAGCCCTCTTTTCTTGGATTCAGACTTCCTTCTTTCATCAGCGGCTCCTGTTCCACCTACCCCCTACGCGGTGATATTCCCCAGAGTTCCCAGCTCCACCAATGTTCTTCCCACTTGACATGCCCTTAGTGATGTGACATACCCATAAGGGGTCAAATCCCACTTATTTATTAAAGATTTCCAAATCTCTTTATCTACTTTTACTCTCTCCTAGGTTCTAGACTTTTATGTTCTACTGCCTGTTGGGTATTTTAACCCATAAGCTGCTAAATCACCCCAAATTCAATATATCCAGTGTTCAAAGGGTTATTGGATGGGTTCTGTGTAAAGAGGAGTACTTGAGGAAAAGGAAGAAAAGATATTGGTAAGAAAGCAGTTAAAAGCAATGCACCACAGGATCTAGGCTCAAAAAGGAGGGAAGTGATTCTGGGAGGCTAAGAGATTGGCACAAAAACGGAAGAGTCAAAGGCAGTCTGAGATTACCCATCAGATACACACATTTTCAGGGCACCAGCAAAGCAAAGGGACCACCTACAACATATTTGGGGAAAGAACCTGAAATTTTTTTAAAAAAGAGTGCTGAAATAATCACCATGGGAAAAGTCAGAACTTTACTGGATTTCCTTATGCTTATTTTACAAGTTAGTATTGTTTTTATTTTAAATTCCATAGGGGAGCATTCTCTTTTCTGGTGCTTAGGAAGATTAAAGGTCTGGTCTGGGTCTGGGAAGCTGATGAAATTAAGACATAGCTAGAAGAGACGCAAGGGAGAGAGGATGCTGGAGTGATAGGGGTTGTCATCCAAGATGAGATGTTCTCTTAACTCACCTTGTCCTTACTGACCTACTGGATTCACTACAACTTTTCATTTCCACTGTGATACTCACCAGTTAATGGCCACAGCACCCTGAATGTTCGTGGTGAGTAAGTTAGTCTGGTACGTCCGTGTCTGATTCCAAGAGTTGAGTGGAAGTCGCTGTTTAGGCCCAAAATTGTTTATGCCAATGATAATGGTCACTGAATTTACATAATTTAAGTAAACATTATGTAAACCAATGGTACAAAAAGAAAGAGAATTGTTTCCAAGAATACAAAACCAAATGCTTTGGAAAGTCTCAATAAAGGTAAATCTTTTCATTTCATTTCGTTTCATTTATTTATTTATTTATTTGTTTGTTTATCTATTTATTTATTTATTTTAGAGTGAGAAAGAGGGAGAGTGAACAGGGGGTGGGGACCAGAGGGAGAGAGAGAGAATCTCAAGCAGACTCCATGCTGAACACGGAGCCTGACGCAGGGCTCGATCTCATGACCCTGGGATCATGACCTGAGCTGAAACCAAGAGTCGGACACTTAACCGACTCAGCCACCCGCCCCTAGATTTCCTTTTTTAAATGCTCTTGAATTGGGTATGGGTGGGACTACTGGAAAATAGTTAACATCTACTGAATGTTTACTGTGTGTCAGGTACCACACAAAGCCTTTATATAAAATATAATAACTCTCTAAAGTGAATACTGAGGAAACAGAAGCACAAAAACACTAAACAACTTGCCTGAGTTCAGAAGCAGTGCATCCAGGATTTGAACCCAGGCTGTCTGGCTTGAGAGGCTGTGCTCTTTACCATTATTTTGCTATTCTGTACAAAATCTGAAAAATCCTAGTAATAGAATCTGTGCTAAGGTTATTTTACAAGAAGTATTTGTTTACTTTTCTACTTTATCTTTTTTTTTTTTAAGATCTTATTTATTTTTTTGTGTGAGAGAGAGACAGAGCAAGAGAAGGAACACAGGCAGGGGGGGGTGGGAGAGGAAGAAGCAGGCTTCCTGCTGAGCAGGGAGCCTGATGCGGGGCTCCATCCCAGGACCCTAAGATCATGACCTGATCTGAAGGCAGACACTTAATGGTCAACTGAGGCATGCACCCTCTTGTTCTACTTTAAAAAACTTGAAGCTAAAATCCAAAGATGATTCCATATGGGTACAGTCATTCAAGAATCAAGGACTCCACACTTCAGGAAAGGTCTTAAGAAGATGAGCCAGTGTGCATTTATATGTTCTAAATTAGAATAAAATGTTGAACACCTATATGTAGTAGTTTTCATGACTTCCTACCTTAACTGATTTTGATTCATCAATATTGTAGCAATGGTGAATGAGTAAGACTTTTTCTGTTTTAGCATTTAAAATTTTGGAGATGGAATAGCAATAGATAAAGAATCTGTTATCTTCTGAAAACACAGATCTGAATATAACATCTGATTTCCACTCTTGACTCTAGGGAACAAACTGAGGGCTGCTGGAGGGGAAATAGGTGGGGTCATGGGGTAACTGGGTGATGAGCATCAAGGAGGGCACATGTTATGCAGAGTGCTGGATGTTATGCGCAACTGATGAATCATTAAACACTACATCAGAAACTAATGATGTACTATATGTTGGCTAATTGAATAAAAAAAAAAAATGCCTTTGATTTCCATACCTTTCTCCCACTCCCAACTGGGAAAAAATCCAAAGATACAGACAGGATCCTTCTTACCTCTTTGATTTTATCTTCAGCCAATTCCCTTATTCCTATTTCTAGTCATTCTGCCAATTACAAGCACACTTCATTTTATTATGCTTCACAGATAATGAGTTTCTTACAGATTGAAAGTTTGCGGCAACCCTGTGTCATGTGAATCTTTGGGTGCCATTTTTCCAACAGCAATTGCCCCTTTTTGTTTCTGTGCCATAGTTTGGTAATGCTGGCAATATTTCAAAAATTTTTTTATCATTATTATATTTGTTATGATGATCAGTGATCAGTGATCTTTGAGGTTACTATTATAATTATTTTGGGGTACCACAAACCCCACCCATATAACCTAATTGATAAATGTTGTGGGTGTTCTGACCGTTCCACTAACCAGCAGTTCCTCTGGTGTCACTCATTCTTGGGCCTCCCTAGTCCATGCAGACACAAAAATGAAATTAGGCCAAGGAATAACCTTATAGTGGCCTGTGAGTGAGTGAAAGGAAGAGTTGCATATCTGTACTATAAATCAAAAGCTAGAAATGATTAAGTTTAGCAAGGAAGAAATGTGGAAAGCCAAGACCAGCCAAAAGCTAGGCCTCTAGTGCCAAAAAGCCAAGTTGTGACTGCAAAGGAAAAGTTCTTGATGGAAGTTAAATGTGCTACTCCAATGAACACATCAATGATAAGAAGACAAAACAACCTTACTGCTGATAGGGAGAAAGTCTGAGAGGTCTGGATAGCTCCAACCAGCCATAACACTCCCTTAAGCCAAAGCCTAACCCAGAGCAAGGCCCTAACTCTATTCAATTCTGTGAAGGTTGAGAGAAGGGAGGAAGCTGTAGATGAAAAGTCAGAAGCTAGCAGAGGTGGGTTCATGAAGTTGGAGGAAAGAAGCCATCTTCATAACATAAAAGTCCAAGGTTAAAGTAGCAAGTGCTGGTGTAGAAGCACCAACAAATTATCCAGATCTGGGTTAAGATCATTAATGAAAGTGACTACAGTAAACAATAGATTTTTCAGTGTAGGTGAAAACAGCCTTAAATTGGAAAAAGATGTCATCTAGGACTTTCATCACTAGAGAGAGTCAATGCCTGGTTTCAAAGCTTTAAAGGACAGGCTGATTCTCTTGCTGGGGGTTAATGCAGCAAGTGCATTAATGTGCATAATGTGACTCTCAGTTGAATCCCATGCTCAATGACCAGTCTATTTACAGCGTCGTTTACTGAATATTTTAAGCCCACTTTTGAGACATACTACTCAGAAAAATATTCCTTCCCAAATATTGCTGCTCATTGACGATGCACCTGGTCACCAAGAGCTCTAACGGAGATGGACAATGAGATTAACGCTGTTTACAAGTCTGCTAATACATCACCCATTCTGCAGCCCGTGGATCAAAGAATCATTTCAACTCTCAAGTCTTGTTATTTAAGAAATACATTTTGTAAGGTTATAGCTGGCACAGTGAGTCCTCTGACAAGTCTGGGCAAAGTATATTGAAAACCTTTTGTAAAAGATTTAACCATTCTAGATGCCATTAAGAATATTTATGATTCACAATAGAGGTCAAAACAGCAAAAGAAACAGGAGTTTGGAGGAAGTTGATTCCAACCCTCACGGATGACTGTGAGGAGTTCAAGACTTCAGGGGAAGAAGTAACCGCAGATGGGGTGGAAAGAGCCAGAGAACCAGAATTAGAAGTGGAGCCTGAAGATGTGGCTGAAATGCTGTAATCTCGTGATGACACTTGAACGGAGTTGCTTCTTATGGGCGAGCCAAAAAAGTGGTTTCTTGAGATGGAATCTCCTCCTGGTGAAGATACTGTGAAGATTGTTGAAATGACAACAAAGGATTTAGAATGTTGCATAAATTTAGTTGATAAAGCAGCAGGGTTGAGAGGATTAACTCCAATTTTCAAGGAAGTTCTGCTGTGAATAAAAAGCTATCAAACAGCATTGCATGCTACAGAGAAACTGTTTGTGGAAGAAAGAGGCAACTGAGGAGACAAACCTCGTTATTGTCTTATTTGTCTTATTTTAAGAAATCACCAGAGCCACCCCAGTCTTCAGCACCCACCAACATTGGGTCAGCAGCCACCAACATTGCGGCAAGACCGACCCTCCACCAGCAAAAGTATTATGACTGGCTGAAAACTCAGATGATGTTTTTGTTTGTTTGTTCGTTTTAGCAACGAAGTATTTAAAAAAAAATTTTTTTTTTAAGATTTTATTTATTTATTTGACACAGAGAGAGAGATCACAAGCAGGCAGAGCGGCTGGCAGAGAGAGAGGGGGAAGCAGGCTCCCTGCCAAGCAGAGAGCCCGATGTGGGGCTCGATCCCAGGATCCTGAGACCATGACCTAAGCTGAAGGCAGAGGCTTAACCCTCTGAGCCACCCAGGCGCCCCTTAAATCTTTTTTTTTTTTAAAGGTTTTTATTTATTTGACAGAGCAAGAGAGGGAACACAAACGGGAGAAGTGGGAGAGGGAGAAGCAGGCTTCCTGCTGGGCAGGGAGCCCTATGCGGGACTCGACCCCAGAACCCTGGGATCATGACCTGAGCCAAAGGCAGACGCTTAATGACTGAGCCACCCCGGTGCCCCTTTAAAAGATTTTATTGACCTCTCCTGGCCTTTACTTGTTCTTTTCCACTGAAGGCCTTAGGGCCTTTCTCCAAGTCAAGAGAGTCCTTATTCTTATTCTAGGAATAGGACACTCAAGTAGTATTTTCACTAGAATCACAGGATCCCAGAGCTAGAAAAGTTCTTCAGAGTCATGTTAGCTACTCCTCACCCCACCCCAAAGCTTCAAACCCCTCAGGAACATTCCTTCTCATCACTTGGCTGTCTGGCCTCAGGGTATCCACAGACAAGCTCAGACCTCAACCAGGGACAGATGGCAGGTGGAGCCAGAGAACCCAGAAATTCATCCTTGGGCTTCACGAGGTTTCCATGTTTATTCACAAAGTTCATGTTATAGTTACAGCTTTAAGGCTCTGTTGCCAACTCCTTCCCTTACCTTAGACCATTAGTTTAGTGAATCAGGATTCTTTTCGCCTCCCAGCTTACTCATCTTTCCTTATTGTTCTCAATGTTTTCACCTCTCTAGTTCATTCATTTGTAGTTCTAAGAAACCTCTACCTCTTACAACCGACTTGAAATATCAAGAGTTCTTTAATCAGTTAATTAAACAAATATTTATTGAATACCTACCACATTTTCCATCCCACAAATTTCTCTTTTCTTTCATAGCACCATGAAACCCCCCTCCCCCGCCCTGAGACTTACAGCTGCCTCACTAGTGTCCCCTTCTCAGCTTCTCTCCTTTTCCTAAACCCCAATCCCATCACAATAATCACTGGGATCAGATCATTCCCCTTTCCCAAAGCCCACAATGGCTTACCTCTCTACTCATATTGAACCTTGGAAGCATAGGCTTTAAGGATCTGCTTTGGTGGCTTCTGGCCCACCTCCCCTACTCTATTGCCCTCAAGGTCAGTGCTCTAGGCTGCCATGACACATGAAGCTACTACAGGATAGCACTTTTGTTTTCATTTATTTTCTTGCCCTTCTTTTGCTCTTTTTTTTTTTTTTTCATCTTTCCCATTTTCCTCCTCTCCCTCCTATGACCCCCATGGGTGTCTCACTTGGGAAAACTTCATATCATCTTACTCAAACACTTCCCAAGTCTTGTCACTGAGGAGTCTTCCCTGGTGTTTTATGCTTGAGGCATTGCGGTATGCCCTATGCCCTTGCTAAGGTGAATGAGCAAGAGGAGACCAACTTACATTCTAAAAAAAGAGATCCGACAGAAGCAAAGGAAAGAACAAACAGAAATCCAGTAAACAGAGAATGACAGGAAAACGATTTGGCATTTCTTATAAAGTCAAACATATACTTACCATATGACCTAGAAATGCTACTCTTAGGTATTTATTCAAGAAAAATGAAAACTTAAAATACAAAAACATATTCACAAATGTTTATAGTGACTTTATTCATAATCACCCCAAACTGGAAACAACCTTTATGTCCTTCAACTGGTGAATGGATAAAACGGCAGTGCATCCGTATAATGGAATATTACTCAGAAAAAAAAAAGAAACTACTAAAATAGGAAACATGACACCAGAAACTGAGGATCAAGGGGACAATCACTGCAAATGGGAATGAGAGAATTTCTGAGGATGACAGAACTTTTCTGTATCCTGACTGGGCTGGTAGTTACATGATTGTATGAATTTGTCAAAACTCCTAGAACTGTACACTATAAAAGGTGAATTTTACTATGTGTACATTATATCTCAATAAATATGACTTTAAAAAATATATCCACCAAAATAGAAATATTAATAGAGATGCAGAAACAAACAAAAACCAATAAACCTGATTAATAATACAAAAACTGGTTCTTTAAAATACACCAACATATACCAATACAATAGATAAAATTCTGGCAAATCCAAATGAGAGTAAAAGAGAAAACACATAGGCAAACAATATTGGAAATAAAAGAGCGGATTTAATTTTTGGCATAAAGAAAATCTAAAAATTATAAGTTAAGCATAACCATTACTTATAAAATAAAAATAAAATAAAATAAATAATATAAATAAATAAAATAAATAAACAAAATAAAATAAAGATCTACATGAAATTGCATGTTTTTCTAGGTAAATATGAATGTATAAACTAACTCAAGAAGAGGTATAAAACCTGAGTAGGCCAATAGTCATATGGGGATGAAATGGTAGGCAAAGATATAACATCCCCAAAATCATCAGTTCCAAATAACTTACAGATGAGTTCTACCTTCAAGACACAGACAATTTCTATGTTATTTATATAGCACAGGAAAAAAAGTGGAAATTTTGCAACTTGTTCTGCTAGCCGGCAGTTCTCAAAGTGTGGGCTGGGGATCCCTCAAGATCCCTGGGGACTTTTCTGGGAATCCATAAAGTCAAAACTACATTGATAACAATATTAAGATGTCTTGACTTTTTCATTCTCATTCTTTCACACAAGTGTAGGTGGCATTTTATAGAGACTAACAGAATACATGATGTCATTGCTTTGGCAATTAACAAAACATGTGCTTGTACATTCTTGTGTTTTAAAAATTTGCTTCATTGTAGTTTCTAATATTGACAGGAAACACATGAACAAAAATTCTTTGAGGTTCCTCCATAATTTTTAAGAGAGTAAATGGGTCCCGGGACAGAAATATTTGAGAACCATTGTATTAAACTAATATTTTTCCAACATGAAAAAGAGACAAAGAAGAAAACTATCAGCTTACTTAAGAACATCAGTACAAATGTCTTAAATTTAATTGCTCTAAAAAGGCTTTTTCATAACTAATAACAGCTCAGATTTATCCAGAAAAGTAAGGGCTGATTTTCTATCAGGGAATCTATTAATATAATTCATTACATCAATAGATTAAAGGAGAAAAAGTCATGATCACCACACAAAATGACACTTTTAAAAATGATACTTTAAATTCCCATTTCTGATTTTAAGAGGCAAGCAAGCAAACAAAAAACAAAACAAAAATTTAAAAACTCTTGACAAGCCAGTAATGGAAAGAAATTTATTTAATTTGATAAAGGACATTTACCAGTCCCATTAAGGTCAGGAACAAGAAAATGATGCCAGCTTTCATTGCTATCATGGTAACTACTAAACATGGCACTGGAGGTCCTAGATGGTCCAATAGGATAAGAAAAAGAAATAGAAGCATTACAAAGTCAGACATAAAACTGTCACAATCTATAAGTGATTAAATTTTCAACTTAGAAAATCTAAAAATTAACTGTAAGAACTCAAAACAAATACTAGATTTCAGGAAAAGCTTGACAAAAGATCAACAACAATCATTCCTTTCCCTATACACCAACTATTACCAAATAGAAAAATGTATTGGGAAGTATCTAATTTATAATAGCAAACAAATTGTAAAATACATGTGACTAAACTCACTGATGTGCCCAAGATTTATATGAAGAAACTGTAAACTTTATTGAAAGACATTAAGAGAAGACAAAAATAAATGAAGAATACATCATGTTCTTGGATGAAACTCAAATTAAACTATAAATTTAATGAAATTCCAATTAAAATACTTATAGGATATTTTATGGAACTTGGCAAATTGATTCCAACGTTCGCTTGGTAGAGGAAATGTACAAAGGCAGTCAAAAAAATTATGAGGAAGAAAAACAATGTGACAAAGAAAAAAGAAACATAATGAAAATGTAGAATATGCAGTTCCGGGTCCCTTAAGGTATAAACATGTCCTGTAATGCTATTGTAATTGAAACAGAGTGATGCTGGTACAAAAATGGACCAAAAAAAAAAAAAAAGGAAAAAGAAATCAAGGGATCAGGATAGAATCCAGAAGCAGACCTATGTACAACCTGGCATCTCAAATCAGTGGGGGAAAGGTGGAGTATTTAACTAATTATGTTGGGACAACCGGAAATTACCTTAGAAAAAACTAAAATTATAATCCTACTTCACATAACTGAAAAAGATTTATTTTAATTGTATTAAAGATCTAACTTGGGACGACAAAACTGTGAAAGTATTGAAAGAGATTATATATATATAAAATCTTTTGAAAGTAAGGATGGCATTCTAAGCAAAACAAACCTCAGAAGTCATAACAGAAAAAGACTGGCAAGTTTTACTACATAAGAAAACCTTTTGTGTGATGTAAGAAAGTATAAAGACAAGCCAAAAAAAAAAAAAAGCAATAAGCTTGGAAAAAATAGCTGTTAACATATATAACAGAAAAAGAATTAATATCAAAATGTAATGATGCGAGCCTTCAAATCAATGAGAAAAAGACAACAATCTAATAGGGAAATAGGCAAATAATATAGACAGGCCATTTGCAGAAGAAATACAAGTGATCAATAAATATATGGAAGCATGCTCATATTGACTAGTAACCACAGAAATACAAATCTGCAAAAGATTAATATAGCTTTTTTGCTCGTTAGATTTACTGAGAACTGATCATAGTCAGTAGGGGTGAGATGTGGGAAAATGAATATTCTCATTCACTGTTGGATGGCAATGTAAGCAGATACAATCTTTCTGAAGCACACTCTAACAAAAACTTAAATTCTCACATCTTTTATCTCAGCCCTTCCGCTGCTAGAAACTGACTTGCAGAAACAATTGCATACAACCATAAAAAGATCTGTGCAGAAGGTTAGCGACTACATTGCTTGTGATAGTGAAAAAACGAAGCACTACAAGGATTCCAATAGGGAAACAACTAAATAAATTTATGATAGTTACAAAATATGAAATAGCATTAAGGGTTAAAAGAGTAAGGTGATTCTACTATGCATTGCCATGAAAAAATTTTAAAGATGTATCATTAAGGGGTGCCTGGGTGGCCCAGTCAGTTGGATTTTGGACTCAGTTTTGGCTGGTTGTGATCTCTGGGTTGTGAGATGGAGCCCTGGATTGGGCTCTGTGCTCGGTGCAGAGTCTGCTTAAGACTCTCTCTGTCCCTCTGTGCCTTATGTTCTTTTGCTCTCTCTCTCTCTCTCAAATAAATAAATGCACTTAAAAAAAAAAAAAAAGATAGGGGCGCGTGGGTGGCTCAGTGGGTTAAAGCCTCTGCCTTTGGCTCAGGTCACGATCCCAGGGTTCTGGGATCGAGCCCCGCATCGGGCTCTCTGCTCAGCAGGGAGCCTGGAGCCTGCTTCCTCCTCTCTCTCTGCCTGCTTCTCTGCCTACTTGTGATCTCTGTCTGTCAAATAAATAAATAAAATCTTAAAAAAAAAAAAGATATATTGCTAAGTAAAAAGAGCAAAAAACCTGTTTATGGTATGATCCCATTTGTGTAAAAACATATCATTTACCTACATCGAACTCTATCTACATAAGCGTACACATCTATAAATAGGAAAAGGTCTACAGGAGGTACATACTAAACTGTAAATCATGTTAACCTTTGTGGATGGAAGCAGGATTACAGAAGTGGAGGACAAATTTACTTTGTAATTATTCTGTAATTTATTCTTTTTCAATGAGCACCTATTTCTGTTTTATCTGTATGTTTTCAAAACCAATGAGGAGGAGAAGGAGGGGAGGAGGAAGAATAGAAAGAAGAGAAAAAAGAGGAAGAGGAAGGAGAGGAAGAACTGTAATATCCACAGTTAGAGGGGATACAGGCTGAAGGGAGAGCATTGGTTTTGAAAGGAGGAAAGACTATTTCTCCCAGGCTC
Organism: Mustela putorius furo; assembly: GCF_011764305.1. Taxonomy (NCBI): domain Eukaryota; kingdom Metazoa; phylum Chordata; class Mammalia; order Carnivora; family Mustelidae; genus Mustela; species Mustela putorius. The sequence continues at coordinate 34,392,367 of NW_025422005.1, read as the reverse complement.
TTTTAAACTCCCTTCATGCATTTCTACTAAGTGGATTACTTAAAGGCTATAATTATGCATGTATCTGCCTTCATAAACACAGAGACTGGTAAGTATTCATCTCTGGGTCTTCAGAGCCTAGCAACGTGTTTGGCATTCAGCAGATGATGAGTCAGTGTATGTCGAGTGAGTCATCATCTGGAAGATAACAAAAAGGTAAACACAGTTTTAGGTAACTAAGTAGATGAGATGGGGTGAAGGTGAGGGTTGGAGTGGGTAATAGCGTCATTACCAAGTAAAGAAAATAGGAAGTTTGGGGGAATGATGACAATAGCTAACATTTAATGATTACTGGGCCAGTATTGTGCTAAATGCTTTCTATCCATTATCATGATCACATTGACTCCTAAGAACAACCTCACACAAGGAAAGAAGAGTCAAGAGACTTTCCCAAGGTCATGCAGCCATTAAATATGGAAGATGCAATTCAAACCAATATCCTAGACTCCATGCTCTTAATCCTGAGGTTAGAGTGCCTCTCCAAAGATGGAAAGTTAATAAAATCAATTTTGACCTGTTGTGATTGAGATGCTAATGGTGTATTCATTGAAGTGGAGCTGTCCTGGGGGCAGCTGGATATCACAAGCCTGCAGCTTCTTAGAGAAGTCAGAGTTAGAGATATGGATTGGAAGTTATCTATGGGAGAGTGGCGTTTGGGAGGTCAACATTCAATAATCATTCAGTAAATATTTTTTTAGATTTTTTAAAATTTTGGGTGCCTGGGTGGCTCAGTGGGTTAAGCCTCTGCCTTTGGTTCCAGTCATGATCCCAGGGTCCTGGGATCAAGTCCCACCTCGGGCTCTCTGCTCAACAAGGAGCCTGCTTCCCTTCCTCTCTCTCTGCCTGCCTCTCTGCCTACCTGTGATCTCTGTCTGTCCAATAAATAAAAAAATCTTAAAAAAAAATTTAGATTTTTTAAAATTTTTATTTATGTATTAGACAGAGATCACAAGTAGGCAGAGACAGGCAGAGAGCGGGGGGGAAGCAGGTTCCCTGCTGAGCGGAGAGCCCAATGCGGGGCTCCATCCCAGGACCCCGGGATCATGACCCAAGCAGAAGGCAGAGGCTTTAACCCACTGAGACACCCAGGTGCCCCTCATTCAATAAATATTTATTGAGCTCCCATATAATCTCCAGCCACATATGATATCAAACATTCACTTCGAACCAATTTGATTCATAGAAAGCTGACTATATGAAAGTACTGTGATCTGGTATTTTTAATTGTTGGTCATTTTTTTTTTCATGTCTAACGCTTCCAATTACACAGTAAAGTATCTTAAATACTAAATTTCTTGTATTCCCTTGTTACAAGGCTCAAAACATGTTTGTCAAAATAAAACCCAAACATGTCTGTCAGTGGAATACTTGAGAAAACATTAAGAAGTGAGCAGCCATACACAAGGCTAGCCTAAGTCTTGGGAAACCAAGTGTAGACAGTCTTCATCTCTGTTACCGTCCAGAAGCCTAGACAAGCAGTCGGGTTTCGGTAAACCAAATAAAAGATGTTTCATCAATGTCATCAAGGTTAATGACAGGCATCAGAAAGTTGTGGCTTGGAGCAGTGGGCTAGTTGCCAGAAGACTCACACCAGGGGTATTGCCTTGGCAAATTTATCCAAGTCCAGAACCTGGCCCTCAGCCTTGCTGGTCCAGAAACTCAATCCTGTCAGGTGAGAGACACCAGGGAGGTTTACACATGTTCACTAAGTCATGAAAGACTGAAGTACAAAACTAGAGTGTCAGTTTATTAATATACAAAGAGGTATTTGTATCCACCATCATCGGCCTGTAGCCAAGGGACGTGCAAAGCCCAATTGTTAGCAGACTGGATGGTAAGCTCAGAATCAGCACGCACGGAGCTAGTAATAGGATTAGGGTGTTTAACAGCACCAGGCTCTGAAGCATGGAAGAGGAACAGAGCATCAATTTTGGAACCAGATTAACCTGGATACACACAGAGCTCCTCGCTTCCTAGCTGAGTGGCGGTGGGCAAGTCACTCGATCTCTCCAACCTCTCGTTTTTAAGAGGTGAATGATGATACTTGCTTCTCAGGCTTACTGTGAGGATTAAACAGATCATGCACAAAATGCTAGAGACCAGCCCCTGTCATGTGACGGGCACTCCGTAAATGGCAGCTACGTCTCCATCCCCGTAGCCGGGACATACCTGTTGTGGGTGGACCCTTTGAGAATACTTGCTTTGAAGGAAACAGGGCAAATAAAAGTGGGGGCAAAAGACTAGAAAGAAGGCTGCTGCTGCAGGAATCTGGAACATGGTACCATGCACACAGCCGGTGTGGGGTAGGGAGTGGGGAGAGAGAGGTATACAAATTTGAAAGATATTTAGGAGGTAGGCACTATGCTGGGTGTTTTACATAATTATTTATAATCCTGACAGCAACTTATAAAGTAGCCCATTTTGCAGATGAAAGTCAGAGATATTAAGCAACTAGCTCAGGATCACATGGCAGGGACTGCACTGTAAATGAATCACAACTGGTCCGACTCCACAAAGTTTCTCATCTCTCTACAAATAAAATAGACCGCTGTTCATATCTTGGTTCTCAACCAAGATGTCAATTGTGAGGAATATAGTAATTTCTTACCACTAATAATGAAAGTATTGAAGTTTGGAGGAATGATTGAGTTTTGAGAAAACAGAACTTGGAGCAGATTAAGGTTATCACTCTAATAAATAATGTCATGATTGTACACTTCCATTATGATATGCTTTCTTGAGGCGGAGACAAAGAGGAGGAGGCAGAGCTCATGGGCCAGAAATTATACATCAACGTGGATTTGTCTATGACAGATGACCATGCATGTGAACCTCATCTACTGTGTGGGGATGAAGACAGCTGCTTAAGAATGGTTACTCCAGGGAAGAGGCATTCTTTTTGAGCAAAGAAAGTCTTAGCTGGGCCATCTACAAGATGTCACTGTAACACTGACAAGCTCTTCAGACAGCAGACATCAGTGCTGACCAAAGGATAATCTCATAGGACCATGTTCTCAGATTTTCATCTTTCCAGTCACACTCACATACAAATTATCATCTGCTGCAAAAATGTAATCTTTCTAGAGGAGGGACAATATCATATAACAGAGTTCAGCTCCTTTTCCACAGGCACGGACAAGTCAGGCTTTTCCCAGTTTTACTTTTGCAGCTTACATTTTTTTTTTAAAGATTTTATTTATTTATTTGTCAGAGAGAGAGCGAGCGAGAGCGAGCACAGGCAGACAGAGTGGAAGGCAGAGTCAGAGGGAGAAGCAGACTCCCTGCCGAGCAAGGATCCCGATGTGGGACTCGATCCCAGGACGCTGGGATCATGACCTGAGCCGAAGGCAGCTGCTTAACCAACTGAGCCACCCAGGCGTCCCTGCAGCTTAAATTTTTAACCCAAGCATAAAATTTTACATTTGCTCTTATAAAATTTGCTTTGCATTTATTTGAGGTTCAAATTTCATCCCCACGAGTTAAAGCCTCTGCCTTCAGCTCAGGTCATGATCTCGGGGTCCTGGGATCGAGCCCCGCGTCGGGCTCTTTGCTCAGCAGGGAGCCTGCTTTCCTTCCTCTCTGCCTGCCTCTCTGCCTACTTGTGATCTCTCTCTGTCAAATAAATAAAAATAAAATATAAAAAAAAAATTTCATCCCCACGAAATGGATGTAAATCAGCTTTGTTCCTCCGCAAATATAATACACGTGGCTTCTATATTCCTACTCCAAATATCACTTTAAACCAATCGCTGTTTCTAGAAATTTTTGTAAGTTATTCATTCATTCAACAAACATCACTGCGTGCCAACCAAGTGCCAGGCCCTCAAAGAGTTCCCAATCTAACAAGGAAACAGGGGGACAATAACACTAATAACACTAATGACAATGACTACTATTTACCACCTCCTACTCTGTGCCAGGCACTGTGGTAGGCCCAAGATGAAAGAGAGGGGTAAGAAATATGCTCCATTCAAGGGGCTCCCCATGCCTTCGGAGGGCATCTGTATAGCCTAGTGAGAGAGGGAAGTATATTAATTGGTATTTGCAGTAGAATAAACAGATGCCCTACTAGCAATAATACTAGTGTATTTAGTAGGAGGACAAAAGATGGTGAGGTTAATGAGGGATGAAAAGGAGAGTTGGAAAGGTCTTAAAGAAGCAGTGACCTTTGAACTGAATTTAAAAACGATGAGTAGGTATTCTCCCAATTAAAGACAAAGCGGGGGAAAAGCGTAACTCTGGCAAAGGCCGGTATGAAAAAGAGTTTAATGTGTTCAAGGAACTGTAAGCAGTTTGGTAGAGATGGAGGTTACAGTAAATAAAGAGGAGGGAGAGGGTTGAGAGGATCCAGCACAAGCTGAGGCTTTTAGGGCAGATGATGGAGGGCCTTACATGCTATGTTGTCCAGGAGGCAATGGAACTGAGGGGCTCCAGGGATGGGAATTACTAGAACACGGTTTGTCTTAGAAATAGAGCTTTGGTAGTTATGACAAAGATGGATTAAAAGGGTCTGAGTTCAGAAATAAGGAAAACAATAAGATACAGAGGCTTGGGGTGCCTGCGTGGCTCAGTCAGTTAAGGGTCTGCCTTTGGCTCAGGTCATGATCTCGGGGTTCTGGATTCTAATGACTGAATGGCTTATAGCATGTAACAGGTACTCAATACATTTGTGGAATGAGTGAATGAAAATGATGATATGCTACTCAATTCTCCTACTATCATGTCTTGAGTGTTCTCTGCACCACACTCAACAGGGATCAGGAACCTTCTCCAGGTACTAAGTTTCCAATCGCTACTCCATCCTTTCCTCCACAGTTCTCCACAAAGTATCTTGCTTCCTACTTTAAAGGTGGGGGCCATAGCATCTTCCTCCCCCATTTAGAATCTTCTCTTCTATCGCCCTTCCTAGATTTGCTGCTCGTCTCCAAAGCTAACCATTTTATCCATCACTTTAACTATCTCTCTTGCACTTGTTTCTCAGATTTGCAACCTTCATTATTCCCGATCTATATGATCATACATATTTTCTTCCCCCTTCAATTACTCATACCAGCTCAGAGAATGTGAAGGTAACATACTCACCCTAGAAAACATGAGATCTAGGAAACAGACTTATGTAGAGTTCACATTCTGTTGGTAATATACTCTTTAATATCCTGCCAGGCATGACTTTCATAGGCCCAGAAAATGCTTGGTGCTATGACAGCAAATTAAAAGCTTCAGTTCTCCTCTACCCCCCCTAATTTTTTTTAAATTAAAAAACATAAACTTCAGTCCCTATGACTGCTTAGGGCTGGGTCAGACGTGGCCCCACACACTCCTCAACTGCTGGACTAGTTGGGCTCGTTCTAAGGCAAGGACATCCCTCTTTAGCGGGAGATCAGCACCCCTCCTCTCTGAAGATACTATCTTGAAAGTGGCCACCAGAATGGCTTCTAGGTCAGGGATGAATCAAGTCATATATTCCAATACCCGTGAGTTCCTCTGACAGATTTTGGACGGGATTCTTCAAGCCAATTGCTCTTTTTGGTAATATAGTCTTGGTTCTAAGAGTCAGCCCCTGGACAGAGCTCTTCTTTAAATTTGCCTAATGTCAATGTCTCTAGGGCAGGAGAAGGAGTTTCTCTTGGGGGACTCAGGGATCAAGAAGTCTAAAGGTCCAAAGAAAGCTCTCTCCTACTTCCAAGCTGGGTCCCAAAATCACCCATCAGTAATACTCCCAGAACAAAGTACCAAGTTGAGAAGGAATCTGTTCTAAGTCAGAATCTCTTCCACCCTGATCTAATAGATGACTCCAAGTGAACTGACAGAAAGAATACAAGTTTTCAGCATCAGACAGGTCTGGCTTTGAATCTCAGCTCTGCCACTAACTAGGTGTGCATTAGTCAAGTGCCTTAAGTAGTTCTACCAGTCTCCACTGCATTGTCTGTAAAACGGAGATAAATCTACCAGAAAGGTTGATGTGTAATAAAATTTAAATTTATTCCCGTTTCCCTTCTACTTCCTCTGGAATAGGCTCCGAACATCAGCCCCAATGCCATGGTCAGCTTCAACCAAGCCCCTCCCTTCTTTACTGTGTCCTCTTCATCTCTTGCCACCTCCCTCCACTCTACACTGTATACCTGCTGGAGTGAAGCTTCTCAGTTCCCTGAATACATAAAGCTCCTCCTCCATAGTGCTGTCCAATAGGACTTTCTAAAATAAGAGAAAAAGTCCTGTCCCTGAGCTCTTTACTGTAATAGCTACTAGTCACATGTCAGCAACTGAATTGTAGCTAGTGGGACTCATAAAAAATATTGTAATCTTATTCAAGTCTAATTAAATTTAAATAGCCCCCATACCATAACTGACAGGTTTAGACTGTAGGTCTTTGTGCTTGCCATTTTGGTGCATGAAATGTATTTCCTCACTTTTTACCTAGCTAACTTCTACTCAGGCTGAAAATCTCCACCTGAACACCTGTTTTTCCAGGATGCACATCCTGAGACTCTGGACCCAGTTTGGTTTCCCCTTTGTTGCCTTCTCCTGTTATATCACTAATCACATTTTATTTTAATGACTGTCTATACTTTCCATTAGGTTGTCAGTTTCTTTGGTTATCCTATCTACAGACTACCTCCCTGATCTGGATGCCTCTTAACTTCCCTTTTAGTGGAAATCCACAAGAGCTCAGGATTTAGACTTTTTCCAAGTTGGGGACCATTACTTTTGAGATAACTACTGCATATTTGCATATGCTTTAGGGATTGATCAGAAGTGGCCTTATACCTTTCTAAGGACAAGCCCAAGTCAGAAACTAAAAACGATAGGAACCATAAAAGAGCTCATTTAAGAATGAAGAATTTCTGTATGCAAAGTAAACAACAAAACCCTACCATCTTAATGTATCAAGACAAATGATATCTAGGGAAAAAATGTACAACATATATGATAGATAAAAAAGGGTGACCAGTCTTCTCATAAAAAAGCTCTTGAAATCAGTAAGAGAAAGATGGAGAAAGGATATAAATGGGCAAAACAAAAAAGACAGACTAAAGTCAATAAACATTTTTGAAATGTTTAACTTCATTAGTAATTAAAGAATGCAGGTGAAGTAAACAAAATACCATTTTTTGCCTATTTGACAAAATGAAAATGCTTTATAATATATTGATAAGAGTATAAAGAAATAGGTAATGTGACAGTAAGCATAAAAATAAAAAAGCAAAAAAAAATATATATATATATATTTTTTTTTTACATGTGCATGGAGGGTAGGGGCAGAGGAAGAAGGAGAGAGAGAATTGTAAGCAGACCCTACATCCAGCGTGCAGCCCAACAGTGTGGAGCTCATGGTCTCTCAGGAGACCCTGAGATCATGACCTGAGCTGAAATCAAGAGTTAGTTAGATGCTTAACCAACTGAACCACCCAGGTGGCCCAAATATGTACATTTTTTTAATTCAACAATTCTCCTTTTATCCTAAGAAAATAATCAGATACTTGCCAAAGGTGAATTTACAAAGATGTTCTCTGCAGTGTTGTTTATCACACTGAAAAGCTGGAAACAACCTAATTAGATAGCCAGAAAATTGGTTACATAAAATACGGTACCTCTCTACAATGGAATACTAAGGAGCTATTTAAGGTTGCTGCTATAGATCAACATTTATTGACATGGAGCATTATCTATAATAAATGAAAAAGTGAAAAACCAAGCACATTAGTACGATCCTCTTTGCATAAAAATATGTGTTAGCTTACTTATCTGTCAATTCATGTAAAGGAACCTGGAAGGACAGATGCCAAAATATTAATGTTTCTCTCTTTCCCCACTTAAAATCATGGCAGTGAGCCAGTGGGAGGTCCTCCCCAGGATTCTCTGGTGTGGGGTTTGGTGTCCCCTCAAATGGGTCACAGAGAACCTGAGAAATATCTAGTACCAGGTTTCCTGGTTGAGGCAACTGTAAGTCACTGGGAGCACGAACCCAACCTATCTTATTCACTGTGGTATCCCTGGTGTCTTGAATTGCTTGGCACATAATAGGCATTCAACAGATACGTGTTCAATTAATGAATTATATCAGAGCACCAGTTTTACTTAATGATCAGCATATTTAAACATTGTCTTGATACATTAAACCCAGAATGTAAAATCCACAAAAACTTGGGTACTACAAGACTCCCCAATATGTTACATTTTCTATACACCATTACAATGCTGGGGGGCCAGAAGTTCCTGTTCTTTTAACATTTGTGCACTTTCCCAGAAGAGTTGGAGAAGCAGCAAATAATATCTTTGTGCAAGGTCTTTCCCAACCATTTTTGAGGCTACGTGTCACACCCTCTAACTCACAGATGAGAAAATGAAGGTTTGGTGATTGCTCAAGGTCACACAGTTAAAAAGCAGGGGACTCGGGATCCAAATCCAGGCCCGTTTGTATCCGAAACTCATTTGTGGCTTGAAAGGTGCAACGTATGACAATGAAAAGGACATGGCAGTTCTGTGACAGCGAATGTCTGTGCCTTCTAACGAGTCACCACCACTTAGCCCGGAGCTCCCATGTCAAAGAGGTGCTTTTTCTTAACCCTTGGAGAATCCAGAGGACGATTTGTCACTAGGGTTATTAGCATTTTTCCCCGGATATCGACAGCTTGTCCTTCCTCCCTCCAACCAGTGACTGATTTCTTCAAATGCTCGCCAAATACAGCCCAAGTCACCATGGTAAACGTATTGACAGAATCATATTAACAGCTCCTGAGCATTTACCGGGTTGTAAGTTATTCAGGGAGAAGAAAAGATACGAAAAAAACACAGGAAAATAAAACAAGTGCAATCAGCAGTGACAATTATTTATTTAGAAGCTGTTTGTCTGGAACAGTTTTTTAAAAATATATTTTAATTGCTAATTATGGTTTCTTCAAGAGAGTGGTCTCGGTCAGAGTTGCTCCTCCTCAAAGCTAATCATTAATATTTTAGCTGCTCAGCTCAGAAACCGTGCTCGATGCCGTTGTGTCTATGCAGTTGACTCTAGCTTCGGGGCTTTGCTGGTAACGAAATTTGACAGTGCTGGTTGATTTGGCACACCAGTCCTCAAGTTGGCTAGTCCATTTACCATAAGGCAGCAGACATGGAAGTCCTTAGTTCTCGAAAGATTGAGGCTGGTTCAATAAGCAAAATTCTGCTCTAAGCCACCAAGACAACTGACAATTTTTCAAAGGAATGACCTATCTTTTCTAAGTTAATTTACACCTTTTATTGGGGAACATAAGTGCTGCCTTAGGCAAGAGAGAGAATACAGAAGAGTTTGTTTCAGTTTCTAATTCCCTGGGTACTCCTGGGTGAACCTGGTAACAAATAAGGTCAGCCCCTGGGCCCAGGGAGGTAGTGCGGGGAAACGGGCGTGAGGGCACTCTGGGGTCCCTGCGTGTGAGTATGCTTGGGCACAGCCTCGTCTCGTCTCCCGTGTTTCCAACTTTGCCTGCTTCTTAAGGAGCATCTAATCCTCACGGGAGAATTTAATCTGTTCATTTGCACGCATCTCATCAACACCCTGCTTTGTTGAGGACTGTTTGATGTCCCAAGGAAAAGACTTCGAAGTCTTTTAAAGCCTTTTTGATGTGAACCAGAAAATCACGTTTTGTCAAGAGTGCACTCAACTTGAACCTCAAAAGGTTCAGGACGCAGAAACCACACGGTTCAAGTGGGATTTAAACTGGGCAAAATCACTTCCTTGTCCTTCCCTGCAAGTCCCTCCCCTCCGCCTTTGTGCTAACAGTTCTGTGCACTGTTGGGCCTTTTTTCCCTTTCTATTTATTCTCTCTTTCACTCACATATACACACATATCTTGGCAAGAAAATCTTAAGAAAAAGAAAACTATATCACCCCCAGAGAAGTAGCTATCTCCCCAAGAGGGATAGAAGCGGTCTCCAACTCCACCTTGTCCTCATGGATCTGGAATGATCACCATGGATCTGGAATGATCACCAGGCCTCTGGGGCCGCTTTAGGTGAGGGTCAAATGATACACAGAGCCAAAAGCTAGGACTGCATCCCTAATCAAGGTCTTTAACTAGGTACAAGCCTACAGCGTCCTGTGCCACAGGCCGCTTTGGCAGAGAAAACTGGAAACTTGCTTCAGAGAGTAGCTATTTTGCATGTGAAGGAAGCACCTACCTTAGGACTTCACAATTCAACTTGGAAATGAAGAGACAGGAGATTTGACTCTTCCCAAAATCAGGGAAAAGAGCTGAGCTGATAGAGAATATGCTAACCTTTAACTGTCTCTTTCTGAAGGTCTCTTCTGTTTTTTCCTCCTAAGGCCCTCAAACACAGTTACTCAAAGGCCAGTAAAAGTTTAGACTCAGGAGCTGGACTCTCAATTGTTAAAAGGTCCAGAGTATTCCTGATATCCTAAGGAACACCAGATGCCCTCTTCCCCATGCCTGTACGCACATCCAAACTTCAATGACCACTAGCTCATGTCCTGCTAACTATAATGGTCACCACTGATTGAGTGGCTACTGTATATCAGACACCATGCTATAAATACAGTATTTTAGGGACACCTGGGTGGCTCAGTTGGTTAAGCCGCTGCCTTCAGCTCGGGCCGTGATCCCAGGGTCCTAGAATCGAGTCCTGCATTGGGCTCCTTGCTCGGCAGGGAGCCTGCTTCTCTCTCTGCCTCTGCCTGCCTCTCTGCCTGCTTGTGCATGCTCTCTCTCTCTCTGACAAATAAATAAATGAATAAATAAAATCTTTAAAAAATATATAGTTTTTAATAAAACAAAAAGGTGAGTCAGTTGGTTCCCACTTTACAGACAAGGAAACTGAAGCTCAAAAGTTTAAACTATCTACCTCAGAGCAGCACATCTAATAAGAGCCCAGGCTGTTGAACTAAAGCTCGATGTGCTGAATTCCAAAGTCAGTGGTCTTGGCTTACCACCATGCTGTTCAGCACTGCTCTGCTACAGTTTTTGTTTTTGTTTTGTTTTCTTAAGCATTTAGTGTTCTGCCGACTTATTTATTTATTATTTACTAAGTACCTACTATGGGAATTTTTGCTATTTCAGTAAGTGTAAGGCACTATTCCTTCCCTACTCTCTCATCTGTGACTACTGCAGTGGCCTTTTTACAATGATCTTTTTTTACTAACACCCTATTTGAACCCATTAGTCACACAATAGCCATAGTCCTCTTTTAAATGATAAATCACAACATGGTATTTCTCCATTCAAAATACTCTGTGGCTTCCTGTTGCATAAAGAATAAAATCCAGGGACGCCTGGGTGGCCTAGTTGGGTAAGCAGCTGCCTTCGGCTCAGGTCATGATCCCAGCGTCCTGGGATCGAGTCCCACATCGGGCTCCTTGCTCGGCAGGGAGTCTGCTTCTCCCTCTGCCTCTGCTGCAACTCAGCCTGCCTGTGCTTGCTCTCTCTCTCTCTCTCTGACAAATAAATAAATAAAATCTTTAAAAAAAAAAAAAAAGAAGAAGAAAATCCAAACTCTCTATGATCTAAAAGATTCATGGAGATCTGGCTGCTCTTTCTTTCATCTACTGCTGGATTCCCCCAAGTTCACTCCATCCCAGCCCTCAGGCTCTCTGTCCCTCAAATGTACCAGGACCCAAACGCTTCTGTGGTTGCCACTTGCTCACCACTCATATTTCCTGTTCAAACATCACCTTTGGGGGCATACCAGGCATAGTGGACACAGCGGGCCATTTTTTTATGACAAATAATCATGCTATGATCAATCATAACAATTACTTTCTTGATTGATGTTTCAGTTTTAATGTAAGTGATTAACAACTGAAAAATAATGTTTTTTTTTTTTTAAAGAATTTATTTTATTTATTTGGCAGATAGAGATCACAAGTAAGCAGAAAGCCAGGCAGAGAAGCGGAGGTGGGGGAGGGGGAATAGGGCGGGAAGCAGGCTCCCCGCCCAGCAGAGTGCCTGATGCGGGGCTTGATCCCAAGACCCTGAGACCACGAACTGAGCTGAAGGCAGAGTCCTTAACCCACTGAGCCACCCAGGCACCCCTCATGTTTTGTTTTTAAAGATATTCTAATTTAGTAAACTATTAACCAGATGAACTAAAATTTGCCCCTACCAAACGGAAATGTCACACCCCATTTCATAGTTTGTTCCACTGTTTCAAAGTTTAAAACATAAGTAAGAACTCCAAGAAGTCAGAAAGAATGGCAGACTGAAATAACTTAATTTTTTTCTTTATCTTTATGATTAACGTGCTCTCATTGTTTATTTTGAATTTCCCATTTGCATGCAGGAGTTGAGCCATATCACAGAATCTGAGGACAGAAGTGAACTCAGCTGCTTCAGAAGTGTTAGGCACTTGCTCGAAAAGCCAACTGAGCCTACAGGTGTCATGGGTCCACAGGATAACAAAAATTCTCCCAATTCTTCCTTACAGAATACAGTATTTAGTAAAGAATAAAATTTAAAATGTGCTAATATAGAGATACATATATATTGGTAAAACTCAAGAGTGACCCCAGCAATTTTTCAGAACTTAGACCAACAAAAGATATTTTTGGAGAGAAATATTTTATAACTGACATTGTTTAAAATCACCAGTGCACGATGACATTAAAAAGCAAACCAACTTTAAGTTGACTGTTGTTTTGACATTCCTCTGCAGGCAATCACAGCACTTAATTCCCCTCACAAGCGCACACGACACTCTATCACAATAAAAAAGCTGTAAGTGCTGTGATACAGGGAAATACAGGTATTAGGAGAACAGAAACAAGGGGAAAGGAGTAGGAGAAGAACAACGGAAATATAATGTCCCAGAAGCCAAGGGAGTGGGAATTCCAAGACGGATGAAGTCAGGGGTTAGTTGTATCCAATACCATAAAGGATCCCTCCTCTGAACTGGGTGCCAGGGCCAACCCAGAGTACGGCCTAGAGATCTCCCTTCACTACATGGAAAGGTAAAAATCAAGTCTGTTTTCCTCTAGCTGGCATGTGAGTTAGCTCAAAGGGAAAATTCTTATCTTTGGTCTTAACCATTTCTTAATGTAAGAGGCAGAAAGATAGAAAAGCACATATCATATTAAGCCAATGGCAGGTCTGTTATCTTTAGACCCTACTCCAGCAAAGAACTCAGCCAATGGCTGTCAGGAGCCCTGACCAGTGCATGAGAAGGGAAGAGAGGCCACTTGGAGGATGGCTTCGGGATAGAGTCTTCTGGTCTGTTCCTAGCTCCTAGTTGGCTATTGTGCTAAATCTCATATAAATGACCACAAACAGAACTGCTTACATAGAATACAACTTAATCCTCCCATCTGCTCTCTATCTACCCCATCTCACTCACTCAAAGAAAGTAGCAAGCATTTGACCACCTTTAAGTCTCTTTTCATTTTTAAACTCCCTTCACTAGGCACTAGGGGCCCCTGGGTGGCTCAGTGGGTTAAGCCTCTGCCTTCCGCTTGGGTCATGATCCCAGGGTCCTGGGATCGACCCCCCACATCGGGCTCTCTGCTCAGCGGGGAGCCTGCTTCTCCCTCTTTCTCTGCCTGTCTCTCTGCCTACTTGTGCTCTCTGTCTGTCAAATCAATAAATTAAAAATCTTTTAAAAATAAATAAATAAACTCCCTTCACTAGGTAGCTTCTGGACCAGCCTGTACTTTTCGGATGGTGAAGCGGAAATAACCATCAGTTAATTAACCTTTTTTTAAACTAATTCAGAAAAGAAAATTAAGTTTGTAAATAACACCAACAATAAAATCAGACAAATTTGCAGCAATTGTGACTATCCATCCCATTCCACTAGGCATTTGCAAGAAATGGTACCAATCAGTAATGAGTTCTAGAACTAGAGAAATCATCCAGCTTTATCAAATCATCTCTCTAAGATTCAATCTTTAAATGCTAGTCATGGGCCTTTCACATAATATAGTCTTCCAAATTATCTTTTTTTCTTAATTGTCTCTTTTTTTTAAGATTTTATTAATTTATTTGACAGAGAGAGATCACAAGTAGGCAGAGAGACAGGAACAGAGGGGGAAGCAGGCTCCCTGCTGCAAAGAGAGCCCGATGCGGGGCTCGATCCTAGGACCGTGGGATCATGACCTGAGCCGAAGGCAGAGGCTTTAACCCACTGAGCCACCCAGGTGTCCCTAATTGTCTTTTTATTAAAGTAGAGCCCAACACAGGGCTTGAACTCACAACCCTCAGTTCAAGACCTGAGCTCAGATCAAGTTGGACAGTTAGCCAACCGAGCCATCCAGGCACACCCAAATTGTCTTTCTAAAATAAACTTTTTAGAAGTTTTTAGATTTACAGAAAAATTGCAAAGATAGTACAGACAGTTCCCATATCCTCACACCCAGTTTCCCCTATTATTAACATCTTATTTTTAGTATGGTACATTTGTTATAACTAATGAGCCAATGCTGACACACTATTACTAACTCAAGTTCATATTTTATTCAGATTTCTTTACTTTTCACCTAATGTCCTTTTTCAATTCTAGTACCTCCAAACTATGTATTAAATCATAAACTAGATTTTTATTATAAAAAACAGTACGTACACATATTACCTATTCAAATACTGCAGAAGAGCATACAATAAAAAGTATTATTTCAACTTTCCTTCCCAGTTATACTCCCCAAATAAAACTACTGTTAACAACCCCCTTTGTCCCCTTCCAAAAGTTATATATGTGTATAAAGACATATATGTATGTATCTTCTTTTCTATACAAAGAGGTCATATACTTCTCTGTACCTAGTTTTGCATATAAGAACCTATGGTCCTAACTTACTTTTTAAAGCCACTATTTAGTCTTCTGTTACATAGATGTGTCATAATTTACCAATTCCCTATCAATGTACTTTTCTTTCCCCCATCAATGTACATTTAGGTTGTTTCTGTTTTTTCAAATTACAAACAATATTATAAAGTACATATATCCTTATGCACTTGACCAAATACATGTAGGATAAATTCCTACAGTTGAACTGCATCAAAAGATATTTGCATTTAAAAGTTTCAGGGGCGCCTGGGTGGCTCAGTGGGTTGAGCCGCTGCCTTCGGCTCAGGTCATGATCTCAGGGTCCTGGGATCGAGTCCCGCATCAGGCTCTCTGCTCAGCAGGGAGCCTGCTTCCTCCTCTCTCTCTCTCTGCCTGCCTCTCTGCCTACTTGTGATCTCTCTCTGTCAAATAGATAAATAAAATCTTTAAAAAAAAAAAATAAATAAAAAAAAAAATAAAAGTTTCATAGGGGCGCCTGGGTGGCTCAGTGGGTTAAAGCCTCTGCCTTTGGCTCAGGTCATGATCCCAGGGTCCTGGGATCGAGCCCCACATCAGGCTCTCTGCTCGGCAGGGAGTCTGTTTCTCCCTCTCTCTCTGCCTGCCTCTCTGCCTACTTGTGATCCCTGTCAAATAAATAAGTAAAATATTTTTTAAAAAAAGTTTCATAGATACTGCCAAATTGCCTTCCAAAGAGATTATGGCATTTTACAATCCCATCAACTATGTACAAGGCCCTGTGTCCCAGCACCTTCATCAACATGGGTACACTATGAAACAAATTGTCCGTGATTCCCTGAGATGTTTCAAATGTTCCATCGTCTTCCCACCTCCACCTTCAAGTATTCTTTCCCTCTTTTTAGCTTTCTGGTTACTTTTGATTTTCTTCCTGCCCTCTCTGAGAAGGCTGTCTTGGACCTTTTTTAAAAAAATTTTATTATTCAAGTATCTAGTTAACATACAATATTATACTAGTTTCAGGGCATAGCATAGTGATTCCACAATTCTCTCCATGACAAAAGGTTCGCCATGATAGGTGCAGTCATCACCTGTCACCATCTAACCTTCTTACAATATTATTGACTATATTCCCTATGTTTCACTTTTAACCTCTCTGACTTACTTATTTTCTAACTAGAAGTCTTTACCTCTTAACCCTCCCTTCACCTGTCTCGCTGCACCTTTGTCTACACTTACACTCTTGGTTTCTTCCCCACTTCTCTAGCCACCTTGCTTTTTCCTGCTCACAAATTTCCATTATAGTTTTCTGCAGCTCCCCATGATTCAGCAACAACAACAACAACAAAAAAAAAACAGTTCCCCTGCCCTGCTCTCCCAACCTGCTGGCCCTTCTGAACCGAGAGAGAATGTTAATAGGGAAACCCGAAGATCTTTCATCTGGGCCAAAATATCAGAAGGAATCTTGGTGAAAAAGAACACTGAGAAGAATTCCGCATTATTTCCTCTGTTAGAATTGAATCTGTTATTTTTTCTTCTACATTCCACACCTGGATTTCCTCTCTTTAAATCAACAGTTCGTAATTTTTATTCATTGCTCCTTTTTTTTTTTTTTTTCTCTTTTGGTAGCTAGAATTGGAGAGGAGGCAAAAGGAGGGAAGGAAACAAAGGGAAAATCCCAAAGTGGCTGACTGAAGAAGAAGAACAAATGGGCAGGAAGAGTAGAGGTAAGGAGGCAAAGCAGAGCTTAAAAAAAAAAAAAAAAAAAAAAAAAGCCAACTTCTTAAGTCCTCAAAGAAAAGTTCTTTACTTTGGATCTATCACCACCCCCTTCATTCCTGAGCTCTAAAAACAGGATCCTAGTGCAGGAATGGGTTTGAGGGTGGGGAACAGTAAAGAGGGAGTGAAAGGATCCTATTCCTCAAACTGCAACCCCCTCTTCATCCCCAACTTCTTATCCAGCAAAGCTCTATCCACCACCAAGAATCAGCTTAATAGAATAAAACCACTTAAGGCTGAGGCTCAGAGAAAGTCAAAGACCCCACAATCTCCTTGCCTATTAAGCTTCTTAGAAGTTAGAATGCTGCTAAAGAAAGTGATATTATGGCCAAGCAAGCGACTCAGGAAGAACACAAGGATAGTAAGTTGGGAGGAGGGAGGCCAGTTTGGGGGTTTATAAGCATCTATCGTTAATGAAAGATGATGGGGCAGCGGGTGGATCCTGGAGTGGGAGCAAAAGTAGCCAGCGTGAGAAAGGGCGCTCTTGTAGGTCTTCAGGTTGAGACTGAGGAGACAGGTATTTACAGAATGTACAAAAGGGACTAGAATCTGGATAGAGAAGAAGTAATTGTTTTCTTAGGCTAAAGGGGAGAACACAGCTTCACGTAAGCTCCACGTAAGTAATCAGAGGACAAGCAAAATAAAGCCACCTACAACAGTTCTTTCCTAGGTCACATTTCCCAATGATTTCAGGCATTCTGCCGCTTCCTTATCTTTCTCCCCAACACAGCTGGCAGAGTCCACAAGCTTGCTCTCTGAAAGGCTGCCAAGGAAGAGGCCAAGAACAAGACTCACCAAACCCTTAATTCCCAAATGAAGTCCTGATGGCTCCCTGTCCTTCCCCTGGTAGGAGTTTAGCGTGGAATTCTGGTTATTTCCACCCTATGTCAGTTAAGGTAGTTAAAAGGAGAGATCATCAGATAAGGTGTAGTCTCCTTGCTCCAATCTCCATGTAACTGGAGCCAAGAAGGCAAGACAACATTATAGGGACCAGCTCCTTAACGTCAGTCGGGAATTTTTTTCAGCTATAGAAAGAGCTGTCACAGACTGCACAAAATCGTAAGAGATCAGGGCTCATCAGTCACTGCCTCTATAATGTAATCAAGAATAGAAGCTGGGGCGAACTAGAATTTAAATAAAAATTTGAAAAAAAAAAAAAAAAGAAGAAGAAGAAGAAAAAACCCCAAACAAGAATAGAGGCAGGTGAGGGAAAGGCCTGGTCCAAGAGACTTCAAAACTGTGACAGAGTCCTTGTGATAGCGACGATGAAACCCAACATGTATTAAGGGTCTACTTTGTGCCAGGAACTACTCTTGGGAGTTTATTTGCATCTTATATGAACTCTCTTACCTCCTAACAACCCTAGGAGACTGGTATTAGTGCAAGTCCTACTTTACCCTGAGGAAACTGAGGCACAGAAAGACCACACATGTCTGGCCTGTCTCAGAGCTAGCTCTCTTTGAATGGCTCTGTCTGTAAAGTGCAGAGTTCCCCACTGGCAGGCTCTGGCCCACAGACAGCATGAGGAGTTAGCAGATGCTAAAACCATCTGCCCCCTCTCCCATGTTGGGGTATATCTGACAGACTCGTTTTTGTTTTGTTTTGTTTGAGATCATAACTAGAAAGTTCCAGGCAACACATTAGGGACTGAGAACAGAGATGAGTAAGACACCATTCCTACCTCAAGGAACTCACAGAGCAAGCAGGTAGGGCAAGAGAGAGGCCTGTGAGGGCCAAAAGAGACCTCGCCTAAGGGCTGCTTCACTACAAAGGAGTCCTACAATTTCTTCCAGTGTGGACACGCCCTGGCATGCAGACACGAGGTATCAAGAAGTATCTGTTGCACCATGAACAGATACAAGTATTATTCTTATTACCTCACGAATCTGACCCACAGTCTTTCCTCTCCTGGAGTTTTCCTCCTTCCCATTGGCTCCGCAGCCAAACTTCCTGCTTCTGAATCTCACCTCTGCTATCCCTTGCTTTTGTGACAGTGGGTATGTGCTTAAATGCTCTGGGCCTCGGTTTCCTCATCTGTAAAATGGACATGATAACAATATCGATCTCAAAGGGACTTTATGAGGACTAAACACACAAGTACTTATAAAGCACTCAGAACCGTGTCTAACTCATGGAAAGCACTCGAAAGGTGTTAGCTCTTCTTATTAGGAGCAGTGCAGTGTGTCTGTCTTTGCCCGCAGTCATTTCTCTTGCAATAAAAAGACTGAATTTAAATGCGTCTGGTATGGTTAGTTTAAGGAGGATAGGAAGTCTCTGGGACTAAATAGGAGGAGAACAGTTCCCCTGGGAAGTTGGAGGAATAACCCTGGAACTTGTTAATTAAGATCTTGTTAATGAATCTGCTTGTTAATGGTCTATTAAATAATCACACAATGAAGTTTACCGCACAAGTAAAGCCTTTCTCAAATGCTTGCTCTTTCCCAATCCTCCTGGCTCAGCTCTGACTTCTAAAGATCTCGCCTGAGGGGCAAGCCCTTCCAAATCCTTCCAAATCTGATAGCCCTCTTCACCTTGTCCTACAGGCCTGTAGAGCCTGGTTGTTCTTGCGGCCCAAGCAAGGTCTCCAGGGCAGAAAGCCCTCTTCACCTCCATTCTGCCTATCAATCCTTTGGCCAAGGCATTCTGCCTCTAAGTCAAAATATTTCCCTCCCCAAAATAGGAATAGAGTCACGGCCCCGGGAATTGGAAAAAGAAAGGTGCTCTGAACTTTGCTGAGAAGAAAGGCAGAGGGTGAATTCGTTTCTGTGGGAATCCGGCAAAATAATATTTCAGCTCAGATGTCACGGATCCATACAGAAATTAGCCTGCCAACTTGCATCCACAAAGAGTACAAAACTTTTGTCCCAAACCCCCTGGGAAAATAATGCTTCAGCCCAGCCCGTGGAGGGGACCGCAGCCGCTCTCGTGGAGTCCGGCTGCAAGGGTGGAACTGCAGGTAGGAGGGCTCCCTCTAGGTTGAACACTCAGGTATTTCATAAACCGCTTTACTCCCCCAAGACCATGCTGCTCCTTAGACAGATGCTCCCAGAAGGGGAAGAACGCGTTATACCAGGTATGGGTACACGTTATCTGTGGTCTGTGTGCTCGTATGCCATTTATACGGTAACTTTTGGATGACAAAACACATCTGTGTTCTCTTTCCTGATTCAACAACCCTGTAAAGGAGGGCGAGGATTGTTTGCCGCCTTTCATTGTATATATGAGGCTCTGGGGCTCAGAGAGATGGACGGACCCAAAGGTACACAGCTTGTAAATGAGAAGCTGGAGCTTCTGGCTCTGGGCTCTTGGCCTGTCGCTGAGCTGTTTCCAAAGCCTCTATTTCTAGTCATCACTTCCCACTTGTCCATGTGCCAGGGGCTGCCCAGCCCAGCGGTGGATCCCGCATGGTCCTTCAGACTATGTCAAAGCGGGTAGAGCCAGCTGGCAACGCTCAGCATAACTCAGTCGAGGAAACAGGGACCCTGCGTTCCCGTATTCTCACAACAAATATTTAATACTGAGCCAGGTGCTAAAGGAGGAGAAACACTGGGTAGAGTCACATAAGAAGACAGACCTGGGCTCGTGGAGGAGGGGCAATTAGGCAAATAATTACAATACGGTGTGAGGAGTGTTTTAAAAGGGGAGAGTAGGTCCAGAAAGGGACACCCCCTCCGAGTTCATGAGCAAAATAGACGAGAGCATGGGTTCGTGTGCAGGTGCCTGAACCACCTGAAGCTCGCGGTTCGCTGAACCTTCCATCCACCCGCAGCTGTGCCCACAAGGGTTAAAGCTTGCAGCAGAAAGCCAATCTGCAGGTACTGGTGACTAATTCAGCCTCTGACCCACCACGAACCCTTATTTCTTTACAAATGAGCATTTTAGCATAAGAAGAAAGCTTAAGGGCTGGGGAAGAAGAGAGAGGAGGCTGGCAAAACCCCTCTCTAACCCCAACTCGGCAGTATAACAGCAGTGAGCAGCCCAGCTGGCTGGAGCCCAAGGAGTACCAGAGCGCGCACTGGCTCTCTCACATCTGGCTAAGCACCGCGAGCCCCTCCACTGGGCCACCTTACAGCTACTATACTGCACCAAGAAAGGGGCGGTCTGAGCACGTACCATCAGCCGGTCAGCAATAAGGGAAGAAAAGGGAAACAACCCAAGGAGGAGCAAGGGCCAAGGGGGCAACTAGAGGCAGTTGGACAGATCCCACCCATAACAGGAGACTGGAGAAGAAAGACACTGTCTTAAGCGGAGGCTGCATCTTCACTCTTACCACTCCAGGCTTCTGGGTGGAAGCCCAGCTCTTCCCCTCTGCTTGCCCATACTGACTCGCCTTCCTCCAAAGCTGTACTCCTTGGTGAGATTTTCCCTCTGAGACTCTTAGCCTTGGTGAGTGACTCATACACTTTAAGGAATCTAAGAATGGCCTGCTTGCTAAATATACAGATTTCCAGGTCACATTCCCTGTGATTCTGATTAGAAGGTCTGATTAGAAGGCCTGGGAATATACATTATAGGTAATAATCCCCCACCCCACCCCAAAATCTGCACCCCCCCACTAGTGGTAGGGAAGCTGGTGGTCCTTAAATCACATTTTAAGAAGCCCACCTGTGGGAATGACTCCCCCTGAGATCCCAGAGCCCCTGCTGTCTGTTATTTTATATCATCATCTCTTTTTTCATATATACATCCTAACCACTCACCTTCACCATAGGCCCACAAGAAGAGGAAGTATCATCTACTTTTTTGACTCCTCTGCAAACAGCCCTGAGCACCGAGCTCTACAGGAAATGCTGTGGCTGTTGAGTGATGACCACGATAAGAGGCCAGGGGAAGGAAAACCACAACAGGGATGGCAGAGAACCGAGGCCCTGGCTGGAGGGAACTGTTTTTAGTATGCCTACGTGTGCCAGCCTGGAACAACGGTTTGCCTTGCTTTCTTTTTTTCCTTCTTCAATAGTCTTGGCACTACATGCCTAACCTCCCTCATGAAAGTCACGCCTGAACAAAGCACCTCCCATAGGAAACTTTGCCAAGAAATCCTGCCAAGAATCCTGGGTGCTGTGTGGCTTAGTTTAACGGTCAGGGAGGACTTTAGACCTTCAGGCTTATCGGATCTCTGTGCAAGGAGAGTATACAGCTGAGCATCAACTTGAGTAAAAAGACCAGGGCCCTTGATCTAGCCCCCGAAACATCCCCAAGGGTAATGGTCTTCCATATTCAACAAATATTTCCTAAGTACTTTGTATCAAGCATGGTTCTGGGTATTCACGGGTCTTAAGATATCATATGTCATTACAAAGTATTTTATAGTGACTTATCTTTAGAAAGTTACTTTTGTTTTGTTTTTTAATACTTAAGGAAAACGAAAAAATGGCTACCTACTGAATGGGAGAAGATACATGCAAGTGATGTATCTGATAAGGGGTTAATATCCAAAATATGTCAAGAATTTATACAACTCAATACAAAACCACAAATAATCCAATTAAAAATGGGCAAAGCACCCAAACAGACTTTTTCCAAAGATGACATACAGATGGCCAACGGACACATGATAAGATTCTCAACACTAATCATCAGGGTAATGCAAATCAAAACCACAGTGAGATACTACCTTACACCTGTCAAAAGGCTACAATCAAAACCACAGAAAGTAACAAGTGTTGGCGACGATGTAGAGGAAAAGTGCAGGGCTGGTAGGAATACGAATTGGCACAGCCACTGTGGAAAACACTATAGAGTATTTCAAAAAATTAAAACTAGAATTACTGTAGGATCCAGGAATTTCAATAGTGGGTATTTACCCCCCAAAAATGAAAACACTAGTTCAAACAGATATATGCACCCCTATGTTTATTGCACCATTATTTACAATAGCCAAGATATGGAAGCAGCCCAAGTGTCCATCCTAGATGTATGGACAAAGAAGATGTGGCCACATATATATACAATGGAATATAACTCAGCCATAAAAAAGAATGAGATCTTGCCATGTGCAGCAACATGGAGGGACCTAGAGGGTATAATGTTAAGTCAGAACACTCATATGTGGAGTTCAAGAAACAAAACAAAGGAAAAAAAGAGAGAAAAAAAGACTCCTTTTTTTTATTTTTAAAGATTTTTTTTTTTATTTGGGGCACCTGGATGGCTCAGTGGGTTAAAGCCTCTGTCTTCGGTTCAGGTCATGATCCCAGGGTCCTAGGATTAAGCCCTGCATCTGCATCAGGCTCTCTGCTCAGCAGGGAGCCTGCTTCCCTTCCTCTCTCTCTGCCTGCCTCTCTGCCTACTTGTGGTCTCTGTCAAATAAATAAATAAAATCTTAAAAAAAAAGATTTTTCTTATTTATTTGAGAGAGAGCATGAGAAAGGAGAGGTCAGAAGGAGAAGCAGACTCCCTGCTGAGCAGGGAGCCCAATGTGGGACTCTATCCCAGGACTCCAGGATCATGACCTGAGCCAAAGGCAGTTGCTTAACCAACTGAGCCACCCAGGCACCCCAAACAGACTCTTAAATACAGAGAATAAACTAGTGGCTGCCAGAGGGGAGGAGAGTGGGGGGATGGGTGGAACAGGTGAAGGGGATTAAAAGGACACTTATCTTGATGAGCACTGAGTAATGTACAGAATTGCTGGATCATTATACTGTATGCCTGAAACCAATGTTTCTACTACTCTATGTTAGTTATCTCCTCCCTCTACTACTCCATGTTAACTATACTTCAACAAAACAGACAAAACAAGAGAAAGTTACTTTAAAAACAAGACCCTATATGATGTTCGGCTTCAGAAGTATATAAGCATTAAAGGAATGTTCTCAGGAACACTTGCCTATGGGATGAAGTACTATAGAGATCCAAGGTCATGCCTCAGGTCCTGGCAGACAGAAATTCTATTTTTGCTTTATCATAAGCAGTCCTTGGCAACTCTGGAGTTCTTTCTTTCCACTCTCAGATGCTATAGTTTGTCCATAAAGGCAAACTGCCACACCTAGCCCCTTTGAATAAAGTAATTCCTTCTTGATGTCCAGATATCAGCTTAAAGGTCACTCGCTCCAGAAAGTTATCCACATTCACAGACAAGATTAGGTGCTCCAGCTTCTAATCCCGTGGCATTTTATACTTCCCCTATTGTACTTTTCACAACATCCGGCAATTGCTTGCTAAACTTTAAGCTACAGTAAGGCAGGGGCTGTATATAATCTGCCTTGCTCATCATTGTATTCCCAGTGCTTAGCATAATGCCTGGAACAATGCAGGTACTTAGTAAATACTGATTGAATAATTACATGAATTAATGAGTGCATCATATTAGCAAGATGGAAACTGAATCATGCCTCATGTACTCTGCCAGTTTTATCCATAATACACCAATAAACACCTAAAATAAGCAGCAGTGTTCCTTCTGTGGGGCCAGCACAGTATGGAGGCAGAGCTGAGGCTCACAGGATCACCCCAATACAGACTCCAGGAGGCACTTCCACGACCAAAGGATGAATATAATGCTCCAAAGTCAATATAATATCACTAAGAACCTGAGAGTTAAATCAGCCGTAAGCCACAACGCCAGCCCTGTCACAGACTTGATGGTAAGATCTTTCAAGTCACCCAACTTCTCCTAGACCCAGCTTTCTCATGAAGAGGGTATCAGGCCCTTCAACAGCAAGGACCCTCTTTAAATAAAAAACAAGTGACAGTAAGAAGCTACTCACACTGTGGTAGGAAGTTGGAAGAAGAGGGCAGCTCTGGCAATGAGGCATCGCTACAGTTAGGAAAGGGTTAAGCCCAAACGTCTGTCTGGGATCTCTTACCAGTAAATCAGCCTTGACTGCTGCTCAGGCTGAATGAAGCCCCACCAGGTTGGCCTGTCAGGAAGGAAGCCCATGCGTCCAGACTTTTGTTGTTCTAAGGATTTTTTTTTTTTTTTTTTTTTAAATTTTACTGCTCAGGAAGGAAGGCAAAGCCTAGGCTCTAACTGCAGTCCCCGCTGATTCTTTACCTCAGCATGCACCACTGCCTTCACCTTCCTATCCACCTCTTGGGTGCAACTCTTCTCTTTTCTGGAATTCCTCCCTTCCCTTGACTTTGGCATTGGGACCTAAATCTCAGACTTTCCCCCCTTCTTTAACAACTCAAAATTAAGAATGGTTGAGCTTTTCCCTTCCTACCTAAGAACTGGGGGTAGCGTGAGAGGAGAAGTGGGTGCTCTTCACCACCAACAGGGACCTGAACCCCTTCTGTGCAACAGAGTCATGAAGGACCTGACAAGGATTGAGGTGTCGGCCTCAACTGGCCGCCAATGGCTATTTCTGCTACATATGTATGTGAACAGGAGACTTTTCAAATCCAAGCCACTATATTTAAATAATAGACTCAAATCCAAGGTCCTGAGGCAGGTCAGTCTTGCCCACTCCCATCCCCCTACTCTCCACCTCTCCCACTGACGTGCAGAATCATTCTCTGATATTCCCAAGCCCCATGGGGCCTTCTTTCTACAAAGAAGAAAACACTGAGTTTATTTGTGCACTCAGGGTAATGGACAGCCCTCTTATACTCCTAGGAAAATGCACACAGACACCATGGAAGAGGCCTATCCCCGCCCAACCCTGCCCTCCCCTTCCCCTACTAATCCCGCCCCAGCAGCTCTCCCAGCTCAGTCCTGCTGCTGTATTTCTCTCCTGACCTACAAGCCCCCTTCAAGCCCCGTCCTAAGCCTCCCCCAAGCAGAGACAATCCATCATGCTGTGGGACTGTGACACACACAGATGGGGGAAGGTTCACAGATTTCTCTCACATAGGCAAGAGGGTAAAATTGCCTGTATAACTTAAAATCTAGGGACATACTAGAAACTCTGGGGCTATGCATTCTAATACTAGTCAAATACCATTACAGAAAATCTGATTACATATAGCTCAAATCTCTACCACAAACAAATTCTAATGGTCCATTTGTTTCAAATGATATCTGATAATACAAAGTTCCAGAATAAGAAAATATGATGAAATCTGGCTTCTCTGACCTGGGCCACTGCCTTGATAACTAACTAACCCTGGTCAAGTCGCTTCCTGACTCAGACTGGGTTTCTTTAACTCTAATATTGCCTTGCTTCTAAATAAAATGAAGGGAGAAAGAGGTCAGAGGGCCACCGGGGCTAATCATGGTGGATGGGTAATAATGAAGGGAGGTGAAGCAGCTGGGTATTGCAGAAAAGGGCTCTGAGACTTTCTCTCTCCTTTTTCCATATTGCCATAAGGCACGAATGTGTGAAAGGATCCTACATACATGCCAGTTGTTAATGACCCTGTGTTTGGCTGCATCAGTGCTTCTAACCATGAAGATTATACCACCAGATTATCCTTGAAATAAGTCATTAGGTATTGAATGCTTAGTATGTCTGAGGTACTGTTCCAAGCATTAGCTGTGTGTTTAATCTCATTCAGACCTTCACAACAGCAAAGGCAAAATTCCCATTTTACAGGTGAGAATACCGAGGCCCAGAAAGGTCAGGTAATTTGCCTAAGATCACTGAGTAAGTAAGTTAGAGGGTCAGGATCTTACTCCAGAGGCTACCCTCCTAACTACTGTGTTATACTGTCTTCCTACCTTTGATCTAAAACATTTTCAAGTTGAGGCTCCAAAAGGGTAAATGCAACATTTATTCCTCTCACAGGTATTTATTCTGCTAGGCCACTCTGACTTGGTGTAAGTCACACTCCAAAAAGCAAAGACCAAATGAGAGCACTCTAGGATTAGCTGGCACCTAAAGGGGAGTCATACACCTGAAAATAAAGCAAAGATCTGTCCAGGACTGGCCTTGCCCCCTCCCTACAGCTTTCGCACTGTCTGCTGCTCTAAGATGGATGCAAAGCCATAAGTCTCAGCCTGCAAATGAATTTCAGTGGAAAAAGACAACCCTCATCTGGTGAGTCACACTCAGGCTTACTGGGCTTGATTTCTCATGAGACTGTACCAAAAGGTCCCTTCCTTACACATACAGCTCTAGACTTTCCTGCAGCTCCGCGTCTGCTGAACAGAATGTGCTGGATGCAGCTCCATGTCTTCCCCCCAAAAACACAACTTTCATTTCCTCTAGGTCATCTTCAATCAGAACACATTCCACAGGGAAGATTGACAGTCAAATGTCTGAATGGCCAGATGGTTATGTGTGTCTACAAAACCTCCACATCACTTGTCTGTTTCCAGCTTCACCCAGGACCTGGGTAGGAACTTGTTTTTTTAAAAATACACATCAAAAGCAGATCAGCATTTGTGGACACCATGATAGGGGATGTAATGCTGAAGAGAAAACATTTGGGAAGGGGATAGCCTCTGATCTTAGGTTCCTAGAGTGTTAGGTGAGAAAAGGAAATTTTGAATTATTTTTTAAGCTAGGAAGGATTCTTTTGGTACCCCAAATAATCAATACGTTTATAGCTGAGAAAGGCAATTTCACATATCTCTTGAAAAACTTCCTACCTACTTTTGTCATTATTAAGCCTCAAGGCGTAAATAAATTCTTCTTTTCTTCTCTCCAACCTCTACACCTTTGGGATAGAATAGTCTAATAGATATTACTCAGTGCAATGCCAAAGAGTGGCAAACAGATGAAAACTTGGGAGAAAAATTAGGTTATAATCACCACCGTTAATTTATTCAATACTCAACTAACACTGAACCTGTCGATGGGATTGGCACCAATGTCCCTGCAAATTTTTTTAGTACTCAAACTAAACTGTGCTTAAGATTATAGAAAAACCTAACCCATTGGGTAAAAAATGGAAGGGAATGAATTCCTCCTGTTTACTCAGCATCTGACAGGTTTACTTATTCATACCACAGCCTATCATTTCTCCAGGCCTAAACCCATAGTCCCAAATCAGGATCTTTTCCTGGAAAAGGCCTAAGAGAGAGACTAAATAAGTGAAAGTTCTTTTGCAGAAAATTCTCCTCCTTGCCCAAAGAAAGAGATATTTACAAATTCCCACCCACAGCACAGACTTGCAGTTTCTATTCAGCCACAAACGTCACAATTTAAATGGTATTTTTTAAACGTGAAGGCATTTTAGCTGCTATAGGGCAATAAGTTATCCTCAAGTCTGCAGTTCATCTGTCGTTAGGGGGGGAAATGGCACTGGGAAATGCTGTTAAACTGTTGGAAGAGAATATTCAAATCCAAAGATTACTGTAATTTTGGTGTTACAATTGTGTGGGTTTTACACTTAAAATGTATCATCACTCCAAATCCCAAGTATTTATAAAGAGTACATTCCAACATGGACGCTGATATTTATTGACCAGATGGACGTGGTTAATAAGACTTAAAAAAATGAAAAACCATTATGAATATATAACTCTATTAAATGTATTGTCACTCCAGCTGCCGAGTATTTACAAATAATACATTTCAATGTGTGCTAATATTTATTAACCAGATGGATGTAGCTAACAAGGGTTAAAAATAAGAAAAACTAATATAAAAATATAATTCTATTTTTTCAGTTTCCTCTTCTGCCTAATGAGGAAAGGGGATGGGGACGGAGAGCAACTTTTGTTATTAGGATACAATGTGTGTTTTTTGTTTTCACACAAAAAAGGGCCACCAAATAATCAACCTGGGGCCGCTGACCGGAAGGCAGCCCCGGAAAACTTCCCGTGGGAAGAGTTCCAGAAATTGCCCGGACTTTAACAAGCCCCGCTGTGCTGGCTGAGAGCCTCAGACGGTCCAAGGCGACCGAGACTCGCCTCGCCCGAAAACCAGCCATCCTGCGGATTCACGAACCCCAGGATTTGGGAAACATTCCCTGGAACGTTTTACAAATTTAAAAAGCGAGACGGGGAAACGTTTCGAATCTACAGGAGAAACCTCAAAGTCCTCGGCTGCCGAGGGAAATGCTAGCACCAGATGCGCGTGTACACACGTCCGTCCTCCTGGACGCGCCCCCGCGCCCTCCCCCACGCCCTCCTCCCTCCCCTCGCCCCCCCCACCTCCTCGCCGCGCGCTGGCCGCCCGCGCGGGGTCCCCTCGCCTCCTCAGACAGCCACGCGCTCACCTGCACCTCCCGCCCCGTCCCCCATCAGCCCGACCCCCCGCGTGGGCGTACCCCCCCCCCCCCGGGGGAGTCACACTCACTCCCTTGTCCTCACCCCGTCCCCACACTCCCTCTGCGGCTGAGACGACAGCACAGGAAACCGACCCAGGGCTCGGTTCCTAGTGCGACCTGGGGCCGCGGTACGTGGAGGGCGGGGCGGGGCGGGGCGGGGGTGGGGGACCAGGCCCGCCCGCGGGTCCCGGCCGCAGACGACGGCGGCGGCGGCGGCGTCGGCGGCGTCGGCGCGGGTCTCGCCCGGCCCTGGGGCAGCAGCGCCCGGAGTTCTCCCGCAGCCTCCGAGTCCAGCCGAGCGACGGCGAGGTCGCCAACATTTCTGAAACCACTTGAAAGCCATCTCGGTGGCGGAGGCTGGGGGTCCTTTCCCAGGGGGGTCCTTTCCAAGGAGGCCAACGGTGCCCGCTCTGTGGTCCTTCCTTCCCCTGGCCGGGCCTCGCGTCTCTCCGCGCCCCCTCCCCCAAACGATCAATTACCAGCCACCCTTCTGCCGGGAGCGGCGAGGGGCTGGCTGGCGGCCGCGAGGAAACGGCAGCCCGGATCACTTCTGCATGACAATTGATGGGAGGGAGGGCGCGAGGCGAGGAGGGAGGACGGCTGCGGTGTCCGTTTTCTCACCATGGTGATTAGGCATTCCGGCCGCGCGAGGAGGCAGCCGCCGACCAGAGCGGCGCGGCGTGGAGCGAGGACGGGGGAAGAGAGCGAGAGCGGGAGCGAGCCCAGCCGCCGGGCGGGCGGCGGGCGAGCGGCGCGCTGAGCCAAGCCAAGCCAGGCCAGATGGCTCTGCAGCCATCAGGGACTGCTCCCGTCCAGCCCGGCCCCACTTTAGCTGTGCAAACATTTCTTTATCCCAACAAGACAATTAAACCCGGCAGCATGAAAAGGAGTCTCCATGACTGTGCTGGGAGTGAACAACCAGAAACAACCACACATTACAGGAGTTCTTGCCCTCCACCCCTGGAGAGAGGAGAAAAGGGGCTGCCGGAGAAATCGGGGAGCAGCTGAGGGATAACTGGGCTACGTGTGGGCAGTGGGTATGGAAGGAGCCATCTGACCCATCTCCCCTGGCGATCTGCTGGCCCTTCCACTGCTGTCATCTGCTCCAGCTACAATCCAGAAGTTGAGCCTGGGGACCTGACAACTATCCCAAACATCTTCCCCAGTGAGAGCAATTCTCCTAAAACCCCAGCTTAGGATCCTGCCCACTCCAGTCCCAGGGCCCTTGGGAAGAATCCCCCTTAATATCACCCTCATGATGTAGCCAGGACTCCTCATTCCAGACTGTCCTTGGGCGTATGTGGGCTCAGCTGATCTGTTAAGACACAGGGTCTTCGATGATACATGACACATTCTCCGGGTACAAATACCATCTCCTACTCAGGGCTCAAGAAAGACTTTTCAAATACATCAAAGATGAGAGCAAAATAGAACATCCACTGTAAGCCACCCGATTTCCTGCCTACCTGTGAATCTGCCTGACACAGGGAAGGGCCAAGGAAACAGGGCCACTGCAGGGTCAATGCCCAGTGCCCGTCCCTGAGGTGAATCAGAAGCCTGGGCCAGTCATTGCTCCAACTGGGACAGTTCTGGTTCCTCTCAGCCCTCTGGTGAGCCTGCATACTAGCCAACTCCAATTTGGGCTGACGGAGTAGAATGACTGGCAGGCTGGTTCCCCCCCGCCACCACCCCAAAACACAAAAACACCTGCGTCACCCAGGCAGGAATCTGGGCACAGGGGTGGCCAACAGAGCACAACAAGGAAATGCACATGGTAAGAGCCAGGGCGCTAAGGGGCTAATAAATGTATAGATTCTAGCACAAGGCAGCAGACAATACTTATCTTCCCTTTTGTTGTAAAGTTTCCTTAATGAGGAAATGTTTATTTTAAAAGCCCTGGGAAACATATCTGAAGACACTTCATATGTAAGACACACGTGGACTCTTCGTAATTGGTCCATAAATTTTAGCATCATTTCCCTGGACAAGAAGCCTTGGAGACTGGTTCAGGGAGTGACAATAAACAGGAGTTACCTCAGTTCCCTTCCTGGGGAATTACGCATCCTCCATGAACAGCTTCTCGCAAAACACTTCTCCCTTTCTCCAGGGCAAATAAGTCAGTCCTGCCGAGTCAAGGCTTCTTTTTTCCATAGAACCCAACACCTACCTCACAAATCACCTGTGATGCCAGGTAGGTGAACAGGGAAGCAAACCGGCAATCATCTACTAGGAGAGACAACACTTTACCCAAATAGCTACAATTTAGGTCTACAAAAATGCATATTTAATCGCAAAAGGAAGCCTATCGGCACCCAGATTTAAGGAAAGAACACGTGTGCGTTACACCATGTCTGCAGGCCCCTCTTTCAAACGGGCTCACATGTGAACATATCTGCATATGGATGCAGTGTGTGAGCAGGGGGGTGGTTGCGACAGTAAAAACTGTCAGTGTTTCCATTGTAAAACTGATTTTTTCATTGACCTAAAACTCAATCATAAAACTTCTACTTTAAGTAAAGGACACACACACACACACACACACACACCCATGTTCAGCTCCCACCCCCGAAAAAACCCCCTAAAGCTAAGTGCCTATTTAGAAGTTTTACTGTTGTATTTAATTAAGACTTTTTTTTACATTTTATGAGAAAAATTTATTTATGAGAAGAGAACTGAAGAATAAGTCAACCACATCAGAAATTAACTCTAAATTTTAAGAATAAAAAACTAGAATATACCTGGTTAATTTTGGCAATCTGACCAAAAGTCACTGCATCTATTACTTTGCTCTTTGGAACACTTTCTATCCTCTCTCTTCTGGCCTCCCCATCCCCCCTCACTGCCCCAGCTGCCCCTTAAGCTCTCCCTTTGGAAGCAGTCTTGTACACTGTCACTCGATTATCTGAGAAATATTACTTATTTCAAAACGGTTCTGTAGGGAGGACCTGAAAGGCATCTAGTGGGAATAATCAGGCCTTCTAACGGCCCTTAAATATGTATTTACATAAAACAGACCATAAATATTCCGACACACGTCGGCATATGACAGGAGCCAAGAAAGCTGCTGCCGACTTTGTCACAGTGCCTCTTCAACCCTTCCCTACAGAAAAATGTTTCTCCCGCCTTCCAAAAACTCAAAATCAAAAGCACAAACGCTCCCCAGTATAATCCTTCGAAGGCTGCTCTGCCCCCTAAGGAAAGAAAAGGAGGAAGGAACCCAACCCAGGGCTATCACAGGCTAAGAGGCTCCTCTTCACTTGGTACCTTTGTTTCTTGTTAAAGATTAGTCACTAATGCAACTCTAGGTAATACTGTGGGTGTGCAAACATCCTATGCTCATAGACATCCCTATAGGTTTTATGTTTGTGTAAGAGAAAAAAGAGAAGACAAAGTACTCTCGAAAGAAAGAATATTTTAAGCAAAGAAAAGGAGAAAGGGTTCCCATTTCGGCAGCACTACAATTTGAAATGAAGTTTCCTCACCCTTCTGATCAGAATCTCATTAATTTCAAGGTCAGAATTCCATTTCACTTTGGGAGATAGACTCATTTAATTTTTCTCCACCCAGGCGTATTCCTGTGTGAGGGAGCCATCTCCATGGGGAATGGCACCACCACACAATGCAAACCAGGCAAACAGAAGAGTTATGGCTTTGACACTCGGAGGGGGAATGGATAGCCACATCTATGAGTTCTGACTTGACTAACAAGCTTCCTCCTGCTCTGGGGGTCTGACACAGGTTTGGGCTAAAAAGAGAGAAAAACAGAGACCAGCCAGATCTGCTGGGAGAGAAGAAAGGAATCTTGATCTCCAGATGTTACTTGGCGGCACGTTAGGTTTGAGAGGATTTCATCTTCGACTTGTATTTGGAGCAAAAAGGGGGGCAGAATCACCCAGGCCAGCTTTAGCCAGAGGTCAGATGACAGCTGGCCTTGATGGCTTGCCCACTGACAAATGAAAACTGCACTGAAGTAAAACACAACAGACGCACAAGACGCCAGCGTGTCCTGCAGGTATACTGGGAGAGCAGGATGGTAAAGCATGCATCAGCTGTCCACAAGGGGAGATGACGGAAGAGGGGCCCAAGCGAAGTGAGAGAACACATGGGCACTTGTGCTAGCAGCTTCTCCCTGAAGTGGGGAGGTCTTGGGCTTACAGACGCTGACATAAAAGACACACTTGCAACATATTTCAAAACCAAAGAGCGATGGATTTACAAGGCAGGTTGATTTTATGATGACTTTTATTGAAAAGGTACGCTGGGTTTAGGCAGATGCCTTTTAGCGCAGGAAAGTTAACACAGTGCCTAATTCAAGGAGACAGCCTGAGGAAGCAGTGCCGACAGGGGAGAGAGCTGCAATGTCTCTATTACTCTCCTCGGCATCATAAAGAGAAGAGAAAAAAAATGGTATTCGTGTTGGTGGTTATGGAGAGGACAGGAGCACAAAAAAAAAAAAAAAAAAAAAAAAAGAAAGGGGAAAGCAAACCTCAGATGTAGTTTTCTTAAGAAAATAAAATGAAGCAAATCTTAGAACAAAGGGTTGGGTGGAAAAACGCCCTCAGTTCATAAATTCTCACCAGGCTTGAAGAAAACTGCTCTGCCTACCCACAGCCCAAAAGCGTCAGAACACAATTATTCTCTGATTCTATTAGAGGAGAAGATTGCAGGGTTCAGCACTCCTGGTCTACAAGTTCCAAATAAAAGCTTGGTTCCAACTATTAGCAAGGGTCACCAAAGCTCAACGAGGCACTGGGAGAACACAAGAAAGCTGTTCCATAAGCAGAAATTAATAATAGTTATGAACATCAAATATGGAATAGTCACACAGGTCAACCGTGTCTAGTCCTAAAAGTGAGCCCCAGGATAAGCATCCAGCAAACCTGTTAAATCCCAAGAGAAGTTGGCTTTCTAGCCTTGCGATGGCAAGGAAAACACAGCTGTTTGAAATGCTTTATGGTGATTGACGACACCTTTGTCCTTCTCTGAAAAAATAGCCTGATGTGGGCAAGGGCTGAGAGTTGGGAAAATAAAATCACGTGGAGTCCACTGGATATGATACAATGGAAAAGCTAAAAAATAATGTCAAGATCAGAGAAATATAATGAGGACAGCAAAGAGAGGAGGGATGGACAAGTTTCTTCAGGCCCCCCAAATATCCTAGGAACCTATGCTTTCTAATAAAATGACATTTGCTCCCGTATACATATGGCACCGCTCTTCATTCCAGACTGAGCCCCCAGAGAATAAGTCAATCATGCCCTGGGGAGAGGCAGCTTGGAGGCCAACTTGCCTCTGGCTACCATCAGGAAAACATGTCCTCCCGGAACTGTCAATGCTCATCGACATTAGACAAGTAAATGTTAGCACTCTGCAGCCACTGAGTGGGAAGGAGCCAGCCCTCCCTATTCCTCGGAGCATGAAAACTGCCACCGACCTGTTGAACACTACTGTGAGGCAGGGCTTGCTGGGGATAGGGAAGGCTTGCACCAAAGTACTTACATCTGTCATTCCGATCCTCTGGGCTAGAAGAGGCTTCCCGATCCGAAATGAGGCCAGAGACAGCAAAAATCTTCTTCCCAGTATCATCAACCTTAAGTGAACCGGGGGAGCTAGATGGCAGCTGTGTCCCAAAGTCATATTCCTTGCCATCTGCATCTGAGAAGCGCAAGTGGGGAGACTCTGTGTCATGGCAGTTCTTAAGTCGCTTGGCCGGCGTAAAGGCTGACTGGTAACTCTCGCGGTCCTCAGTGGAAGCGAAGGGACGGAAAGCCCCCACTCCACTATGATTCAGC
The DNA here is from genome assembly GCF_011764305.1 of Mustela putorius furo. Lineage (NCBI taxonomy): Eukaryota > Metazoa > Chordata > Mammalia > Carnivora > Mustelidae > Mustela > Mustela putorius. The sequence continues at coordinate 34,357,940 of NW_025422005.1, read as the reverse complement.
ATACTGATTGGGGTGCAATCTAGATTTGGGGGAGCAAACTGAGGGTGGAGGTGCAGTAAAGAAGGGGGAAAATCACGATTGGCAAAAGTGCCAGGCACCCCACCTTGCCGATGGTACATAGAGGCAAAGGTGTAGGAACCGTTGGTGAAGGGAATATGCACGTCCTTGTCTACTGAGACAGGTACACCAAAGGGTCGTGGCTGCTGACAAGGGATGGAAGCATCGCGGCTGGCCTCAGCCGTCGACGCCAGGACCATCAGTGCTGGGGATGCCAGCGGGTTGGGGAGGTAGGATGAGTTCTCCATCTTGAAGGCTGCCCGGTGTAAGTCCATCGGAGTCTCTTTCTGTGGCTGGTGTCACACGAGAAGCAGTCTTCCCTGGGAGGGAGGCCGAGTGGCACCTTGGATCAGGGCAGGGAATATTACTGGGGAATCATCCCCTTCTAAGACCTGCGGAAACAGCAAAGAGAAGAAAAGAGGGGGGAGGAAGGTCAGGGGGAGGAAAAAAAGGGAAACCCCAAGTGATCGAAACACCATCCTTCTGGCTTACAGATGCTCGGGCAAGAGACACCAGAGGCTTTAGGAGCCAGTGGGCAGCAGCATCAGACCATTTTCATTCAGGAAAATCAATAGACAACTTACTGTGATGTACGCGTAGCTGACTTTGGTCCCTACACGTTCCGGGTGAAATGCGCCTGAGCCCAGCAAAGGAAAAAAAAATCATAAAACCTCCAAATACAATATTCCCTGAGCAAATGAGCTTTGGAAGGCCAAGGCATCCAGTAGATTAGGTGGGGTCTATATTTTAAAGGGTTTGCACCTGCACACACCGCTCATGGCAGGCCTGATGTTCAAACAGAGGCGAGGTTCTACCTAGGTGACCCCCCACAAACACATTCTCTCTTCATCTCCCCTGACAACGCCCTGGTGCTGAAAAATTCCTAAATCAAGCACATCTAGACCATCTGTACATGCTAGTCGGTATGAATTGTACATGTGGATAAATCACACACATTGGCACATACATCAACACATATCTTCATGTATCATTTAAAGCTGTTTCCAGAAAGAAGTGCAATGTTATTTTTGATGCACACCCTTCTCTAATCATACAGGTTTTCTCTTTTCTGAGAAGGAACAAAACCTTCATCAGTAAAATGCCTGGCATCTCTGACAATATTTAACACCATAATGGGTGCCTTTGGCATATGTTCTCTAGAAGCGGCTGTCTTCCAGGGGCAGCAAAGAATGGATCGGTAATTTTAGTTACTAATGCACTCGCTCTTAAGTAGATTTGTAAACAGCCTTGAATTTGCCATTAACATTTGGAGCAAAATGTTAACAAAATTTCTGACTTATTTTGCTCTGCTTATTGGCCTGGTCACAGTTGTTGTCTGATAAAGGCCCATGGAAAAATCTGGAGTTCGGAGAGACTTCCTTCAATTTCCTTTTTAAATTTAGGTTGTACATCTCCATAGTCACTGATTCCATTTCAAAATTTATTTTGAGTAGGGGGTGGGGGGAGTGAGAGAAGGGCTATGTATCAAAAGTCAGGATAACATAAGATGAACACTAGAATTTATTAGCTTCAAAAATATACACTAGACAGAAACTTAATGAAACTCAAAGTATAACCAAAAATCACCATCTGCTACAAATTATCACCTTTAAATTGAGAGTCATAGCTCAAATAAGAATTTACCCCTCCTTTTAGGGAAAAAAAAAAACACAAAACACCTAGATAATGGAGTATCTTTGATATTCCCTCAACTAGAGAAGCCTCAGTTAAACTGTAGATGAATCCCCTTGGCTTAATGCAGTGCAAAGAGAGTATTTCCTTTTCTCATCCTGTAGCAGACGTGTCAATGACTGTTATTAATTGGGAAGATGAGTGCACACCATCAGACTGCTTCCTCATTTGGCATCTCTCCTTATAGACATCATTGCTAAATTACCAGATTATGTATCTCACATTAACGGATTTTTCTCTCTTCCAAATTTTAAATAACTTTCCTGTCAAGTTATAGCAGCTCAGGGAATGATCTGCCAAGGACAGCCAGTTAGCCTGACAAGCCTGGTCTGGAAATCCTGTTCTTGGCTGTTTCCAAGTCAGATTAATGGTCACACAACATGGATGCTCTAAAAGTGGGTCTAGGGCTGTTCCAAGGGTTCTAAGCAGCTCTTCATAACAGAAATAACTAACTACTTGTCTCTCAACAAGCAATATCACATGAGGCAAGCAGGAGAAAAGGACAAACATAATACACCGCAGGTGGGGGGTGAAGGGTGGAATGTTTTCCCCCCAAATAACCAATTGCCCAGAGAATTCACTTTCTATTTTTACTTCCTGGATCACCTCATTATGTTAAATGAGTTTCATAAATTAGCAATCTGGTGACAGCACCGGACACTCCAACAGAACACGGTGAATCACTCAAACCTGGTTATTCATTTGAAACTTCATTATACTGAAAATAAATCAACAATATTTTTCCAGGCCACATCTCTTTTACTCTACTGTGTGGGCGTTGGTCTCTGTGGGGGGAGGGTCTGTGTGTGTGTGTGTGTGTGTGTGTGTGTTTTCTTTTTCCTTTTCTTTCTTACCCCCTCCTCACATTAACAACTTGTATAGATGGGGCTTCAGCAGACCACAGTCATTATGAAAATCTATAGTTAATACACTCCCAATGTCAAAATGTCATGGGTTTAAACACAGAACCCAAAATAAGAAAACTAACTGACCCTCTTAATTAAAAAAATATGGATTGTAAGATAATCAGCTTGATGGAGCATTTGGGTGACTGTAAAGAACCAGGCAAAGGGAAAGTAAGTAACTGTTACTTTTCTGCCTCTATGCTGATTTTTTTTAATTTAGCACTTCGTGCAAATCCAGATTAAAATAACTCCAGCTATTGATCCGAGCAGTGGAATTGACATTAATTTTAGTTCACTTCTCACTTTGCAAAGGGATCAATAGGAAGTAATAACAGCTGACATCCCCGCTGAAAGGAGGAGAAAGAAGGGCTGAAGACAGAAATCGAAAAGCAACCAAATAAATCATCAGCTACTTTTCCACGGCATCAGACAAACTCCAAACAGATTGCAAAAAGTCTTTGTTGAATTAACTAAACAAGGAGGAGGGATCAATCCACGAAGCTAAATAAATTGTCTGGCAGGCAGTGAGGTTGGACGGGGGGACCAGCAAGTATTGAGTTTTAAAATTTTCAAATCCTTGACGTGATGGGTTTGGTTCAGGTCCGTATGTGTGGGAGTTTGTTTGTTTGTTAAATCACACACCCGACCCTGGTTTAAAGTGATTACAAAACGCCAGCTAACTGAATAATTAGTGAGATTACTAATTGCGTGGCTAAACATGCCAGAACCAAGACAAATGAAACGAAGAAACTGGCGTTTGGAACGTGAAAATGTCTGGAGCTGGGCTGATGCGCAGCGCTCTGCGCTCTCCGGCGCCAACTGGCCACTTTCGCATTGAAAAACCGAAAGCCAGAAAGAAAGTCTCAGAGAGTGGGCGATCTCCCACCCCAGCCTCTAACCATCCCCGTCCAGGGTCTGGGCTTCCTGACCCGCGCTGGGATCCGCGTAGAAGGAAGCGGCGCTGCTGTTGCCGCTAGGAGCCAAACCCACTTGCAAATGACTGCCACAAAGAAAAGCTGCAAAGCCTCTTTCCCCGAGCCCTGGCTCTGAACGCCGACCAAACTACGACTCTGCGGGCAATTAAAACGCACACACAACACTCCTCTGCTTATTACAACAGGTGACATTTTTGTGGTCTCTGAATCGTTTCCAAAAGCCAGGAATTAAAATAATAGAACAAATTAAACGATATTTTTCCTTTGCATAAATAAACTTTTTAAAAATTAACAGGCAACTTAAAAAGCAAAGAACAATGGGAAGTGGGGCCAGAGTAGTGGGGGGTTGTGAAGAACTCAGGAAAGAATTTTTTTTTTTTTTTAAGTTCACAGACTTCTTCGCTTGAAGAGAATTCCCGCACACCAAATGCCCAGGGGGTATTTGGAAACACCGCTCTAACAGAAATTTTACCACCATATGCAAGAGCTCAGGAAGCATAAGCTTAACACTATTCCAAAGGTTGGGGCCAACGCCTGCAATTCAGACGTGGCCGGGTATCGGTCCCAGATTTGGGCCCCGACCCAGGCCCGGCGTGGCCAACGGGTGCGAATCCGAAATAACCCGGCCTCTCCAAGAGCGCGGGGCTGCGGGGCTGCCAGTTCAGCCAAGCGGGTGCAAAATTCAGGCGGGAGGAGTCTTAGCCCGGGAAAACCAACTCTTTTAGGGAAAACGGAGGAAGAAGAGGTGAAGGCGAAACCTGCAAAAACTTGGGGCCAACGCAGCGCCGAGACCACCACTCCTTGGCCTGACGTCTCCCCCAGCTCTCGGCTGCCACTGCACAAAGAATACTTTAGATCCCAACAACCTCTGCACGAAAGCAGCTGCTTGTAACTTTGGGGGAAACAGGGCGCCGGCCAGGCAAGAACCGACAAGTGCGAGGAGCCCCGGTCCACAGTCGGGCAAGGCCCGCGGGGCAGGGACTGGGGGTAGTCTGCCTTCGATCAAAGTCCAGGGACCTCGTGCAGCTGAACAACCCCGCCCCGCGGGTCACCCGGGTCTCCGCGCCGCGCGCCACCGCTTCGGCGGGCAGCCACCGGGCTCATGGATTCTGGCGCTCCCATAAATGCGGGCCGGCGCGGGGCAACCCGGCCCTCCCGGTTCCGGGACTGTGGGCCTGGGGTGAGGGAGGTAGAGTTTTGCCTTTCGCGCCTACGCCGTCCGGCCGCCGCACGCAACGCAGCCTCGCAGAACAGGTGTGTGTCCCCGCTCGCTGGGCGCCCGGCCCCGGCCCCGGTCGGTCACCAGCGGGGCGGCGCCGCCCTGTCCTCGGCCTTCCCCCACCTCGCCCCGGATCGCAGCGAGCGAACTCACGCCACTTTTGCCGGGTTTCCGCGGGCCAGGAGGGATGGGAACGTAAGACTCCCGCATCTCTTCCTCGACGCTCTTTCTACCTTCCCCCCTCGGCTCGTTTTCCATTTGGGGCAAGAACCCCCCGAGACCGGCAGAGGAGGAGGCCGGGCATCCCTGGCCGCTCAGCTCCCTCCAGTCTGACCCGCCGCTTCCTCACTGCCCGCCCTTTTTTCTCTTTATTTTTCCTTTTTTCCCCCCCTTTGCTCCTCAAGCCGAGTCCAGAGCGGGGGCTGGAGGCGAGACGTGGCTGGTGGGCATCGCGGGCAAAGCGCGCCCCAGTCCTCCCTCCCTGCTCTTCGCGGGGCAGGGAGGCGGCGCAGGCCACAGACCCCGGACGGCCCGGTCCGGCCACGCCAGGCAGGGCTGAACCCCACACCAAGCGCCCCCGCCCCATGCACCCACCGGGGCGATGCGCGCCCGGCTCGGAGCCGGGGCCCTGGCCCTCCGCTGGACCTGCGGCCAGGGCCCAAAAAAGCAGTGCGTTCCGAACGGGAAACGAGAGCTTTTCCTCTGCCTCCGGGCAGCCGGAGCCCCCGCTACTTCGGGGCTCCCCCGCGCCCTCGCCGGCCGGGGACCGCCTGGGCCTCGAGCTCTTGGAGGGGCTCGTGGAGCAAAGGACAGACCCGGCATCCCCTCTGATGGTCTCACCACCATGGGCGGCCTCGCCCGGGGGGCCACACGGAAGCTCTCCGCCCAAGTTTGTTGTGCCCTGGAAGAAAAGGCTTTCCCTTACAAAGCACAAAGGCGAAACGCCCAGGCCGAGCCCTGAAAAGCCCGGGGCTGGGGAGGGGGGCCGGCCGGAGGCTCGGGAGCGCGGTGGCGGGGCCCGGCTCCCGGGCGGAGAAGGTCGCTCCGCAGGGGCTGACGAGCACCGTGGCGGTGGCCGCAGGACTGCAGCGACCTGCGTGCTCGCTGAAAAGTTTTGTTCTCAAGTCGAAGGGAGAGAAAATTGTTACTCAGTTTAAGGCAGGTCTAAGATTAAAATAAAAAGAGCCACGCGCCGCTGTCTACACGGCGGTCCTCCCGCCCGGCTCCGTAGAACCACGGGGCTAGAGTCCCGACCCCGAAAATCCCGGGAGACCCCCCACGGGTCCGGCTGCTCTAAGGCCAGGCGGGTCCAGCCGGGCGGAGCAGGGAGTTTACCGGTTGCGTTTAGAACGGTTCACCTCACTGCCAGCACCTGCCTCCTTCCTGCGCGCCGCGACTCCCCCCCACCCCACCCCCACCTCCCTCCACGCCCTTCACACCCGCCCTCGCTGGGAAAAAGTGAGCCGAGCACCCGGGGGCCCGAGGCTTCCAGCGCTGCGCGCGTACCCCACCGGGCCGGTGGCGAGCAGTGTGGGGACGGTGGGGACCCTCCTCCCTATGCTCTCCTCTTCCCCACCCTGCCTGCCGTCTCAGGCTCCCCACTGAGCACCGCCCGGGCCGGGCCCTGCCGGAAATCGCCGCGGGATACGCGGGGGAGCCCGGCTACAGGGCTATCTCCGCATCGACCCAAACAAAGTGGGTACGGGGCTTATTAAAAGATGGAAAAAAGAAGTCCTGCTCCCTTCCCCGGCTGTCCCCTCACCCTCCCTACTTGTCCGATTCCCGCGTATGGTCCCTCCCCCTCGCACCCCCCAAATAAAACACATTAAGGAAAACTCAAGACGGAAAGTTTGAGCGAGGCAGCGCATGGAGTGCGCAGGGCACCGTTGCCGGGAGGCACCGTCGCGGAGATCTGAGACGCGCCAGCCCAGGTCCCAGTCCCTGCCCCTGTCGCGGGGAGCCGCCCGAATCCCTAGGAAACGGACCCGGAAAGTTAGGTTCCCGAGCAACCCGCCGCCCTCGCACCCACCCCTCTGTGTACGCGCACACATCCACACCCCTTTCTGGTCTCCATACTTGCCGTGGAAATTCCTTGGGAGAACGGTCGCACTTTTCAGGACACGGAGGGAAGGAGGCAGTGAGTGTGGTGCATGAAAAGTCCCGGGTGCGCAGAGCCGGCGGAGGCAGCGGTGGCGGCGGCGGCGGCAGCGGCAGCAGCAGCAGTAGGCGGCTGGCCCCGGGTTTGTGTTCGCGAGCTGCCTGGGATTGCATGTACAGATCAAGAGACTCGGTTGGTGTGAGAGAAGGAGCAGTGCTGCCTCTCAGCGCTGGCTCTAATCAGTGAATGAGCCTCCACTCTCCCAGGGACTCGGAGACACACACACACACACACACACACGCACACATTCTCTCACACTCACACACATACAGGCACTCTGAGCACTGAATACATTAGGGCACTAAGGGACTCTGGGAAATGGAGTCCAGAACCAGGGCACTCCTGGAGAACAGACCTGCTGGCCCTCAGGAAAGAGCTGGAAAGTCTTGGGGTCGCTGGACATTGTGGTAACCCAACAGAGAGCGCATGCTTTTGTTCACACTTCCCCCTCATCACACGCTACCCCCCCCCCCGCCCGGGGAGATCTCAATGAATTGTTTGGTGCTCTTCCTTTCTTGAACCAAAAGTGACCAAGAGTAAATGGTCTTTAAGGCTAAAGTCTTTAAGGCTGACACCCACAGCAGCTGAATGACTCCCAGATCCTGGCTTCCTCATAAACTCTGCCTTTTTCAGAAAAATCTTACCTACTGCTTTGCTCCTGGAATACTTCTCAGGGTCTTTGCCTATAACAGTAAGATAACAGATAAATATAAATAAAACTACAAGTTTTAGAGATTGTGGAGAGGGCGTAGTTTAGCACCCAGAGTCAAGAATTAAAAATTTTACTGGTATTTATGTTACAGTTCTCTCTTTTTTTTTTCCAAATCATCTTCTATCATTTTTAAAAAGATTTTATTTATTTATATATTTGACAGAGAGAGAGAGAGAGAGAGAGATAGTGAGAGAGGGAACAGAAGCAGGGGGAGTGGGAGAGGGAGAAGCAGGCCTCCCTCTGAGCAAGAAGCCCAACTGGGGGCCCAATCCCAGGACCCTAGGATCATGACCTGAGCCCAGGGCAGATGCTGAACGAATGAGCAACCCAGGTGCCCCTTTTCTTTCTATCATTTTTTTTTTTTTTAATTCACCAAGAACAGAAAGATAAATAGGGGGAAATTGATGGAGAACTAACATTCCCTGAGTGCCTTCTAAGAGCCAGGTAACAGGACTAAATGCCTTTACATAACCCCATTTAATCCTTAGATTAATTCTGGAGATAATATTATCATTATTTTATATATAAAATAGGAAACTGAGGTTGAAAGGGTTTTTGCAATTTGCCCATGGAATATGGTTAACAAGTCTAGGATAGCAGGTACTCCTAGCTCTGAAAGCAAAGCCCAACCAAAATCTAATCCTGGTTTAAAAAATCATTCCTTTGTTTGTGGCTCAGTTTCTGAAACCTCAGATTTCCCATCTGAAAAAAAAGTGGGGTGGGGGGGCTGGGGGGATAGAGTACATACTGATAATCCACTCAGCAAAGAACCACATGGGATTACAAACTGTCTCTCTAAAAACACAGAGCCCTCAGAGTCTCATTCTTGCTATTATTGCATGGTCCTTTTTTCTTACGTTTAACATTAAGGTAGTATCTACACATCATGTATGTTTAGGTTCTTAATTCTATTTAAAAATTTTTTAAATTTATTTTTAATTTTAATGAGCAATTCTTTAAGTAAATGATTGATTTGATCAATCTAGAGTTCTATGGTTATGACTATTTCTGTATCTGTAATTCATGGGATTACCGTTGTTTGTTTAGGAGCCTCTAAATCTTAGTCCACATTTAGTCATTTCACTCACAGCAGAAATTTATTATAGTAGGTGCTATTCTTCCCATTAGTTTATTCTTTCCTGCTGGAGTGTAAGCTTCCTGAGGGCAAGAACCATTTTTATTTTTATTTATTTTTATTTTTTTAAAGATTTTATTTATTTATTTGACAGGCAGAGATCACAAGCAGGCAGAGAGAGAGGAGGAAGCAGGCTCCCCGCCGAGCAGAGAGCCCGATGTGGTGCTCCATCCCAGGACCCTGGGATCATGACCCAAGCCTAAGGCAGAGGCTTTAACCCACTGAGCCACCCAGGTGCTGCCCCAAGAACCATTTTTATTTTATTCAGCATTATATCCTCAGTACCTAACAGTAGTAATCTTTTAGCTGAATGCATTTATGAGGATATAAAAATAAAGTGAACAAACACAATTTCTGCCCTCAAAGAGCTCTCCATCTGATAGAGGAGACTAGAGGTAGAAGACAATTTGGTGGCTGCTATTGGGATGACCATGTAATTTATTGGTGTGAGACAAGTCTGATCGTGAAAAGGAGTACCATTCATAATTATGCTGTGATGGTCGGTGTGAAAAAGGACCATCCCCGGCTGAGCGGGTTGAATGGTCATCTCAGCTATATGGGGTGTTTCAGTCATTCATTTAACAAGCATCTGTTGAGAATTCTCTTGTGTGATGTGTTGAAGGAACTATGAGCTGTTTGATTTCTCTAGAAATTGAAGTATGAGGCATTGAGCAGCAACAGATAATCAGGACAAGTGGGACAAATCACAAAAGGCTATATAGTCTAAGTTAGGGAAAGTGGACTTTATCCTGTAGCTGATGAAAAACCCTAGAGTGGGGCGCCTGGGTGGCTCAGTGGGTTAAAACTTCTGCCTTCGGCTCGGGTCATGATCCCAGGGTCCTGGGATAGAGCCCCACATCGGGCTCTCTGCTCAGCGGGGAGCCTGCTTCCTCCTCTCTCTCTGCCTGCTTGTGATCTCTGTCTGCCAAATAAATAAATAAAATCTAAAAAAAAAAAAAACACAAAAAAACAAAACAAAAACCCTAGAGTGTTTTTCAGGGGTATGACATGGTAAGACTTCTGCTCAAAAAGAGTACCAGTTATTGGGTGAGCATGGTGGAGGTTAGACAGGAGGCAGGAAGACCAGTTAAGATGTTTATGACAGGTAAATCATTTGGGATCTGGTAAAGCCTGAATCAAGGTACTGAGGCAGTGTATGGAGAAGAGGGAACACACTGCAGTGAGATCAAAAGGTGGGATCAACAGGATTTAGGGGTTCCTGGCTGGTTTAGTGGGTAGAACATGTGACTCTTGATCTCCGGGTTTAAGTTGGAGCCCCACATTGAGTGTAGAGATTACTTAAAAAAAAAAAATTAAAAATTAAAAAAAGGCAGGGCCACCTGGGTGGCTCAGTCAATTAAGCCTCCATCTCTTGATTTCAGCTCAGGTCTTGTTCTCAGGGTCATCAAGAGTTCAAGCTCCCCACCCCCATTTGGCTCCATGGTGGGTGGGGAGTCTATTAAAAAAAAAAAAAAAAGAAAGAAAGACAATAGGATTTAGCCACTTTCTACTGTAGATGAAGCAAAAGAAGACCCTCTATGAATCTGAAATAGCATTTTATTATTTGCAAGACAAGATGCTATCAGTCCTTTTTTTTTTTTTGAAGTAGGCAGAGAGACAGACAGAGGAAGGGAAGCAGGCTCCCTGCAGAGCAGAGATCCTGACACACACCCATCCCAGGACCTCAGGACCACGACCCGAGCAGAAGGCAGAGGCCCCAACCCACTGAGCCACCCAGGCACCCCAGTACTTTAATGTTCATTAGTAGTTAAAGGCTTCCTCAGATCAGCTTCTAGAGTTCTCATAAATCCAGTGGACATTCTCACGAGGAGATGATAGCCCTATGTCAATCATCAAACCAAACATTTTTGAAATGCTACCATATTCAGTGCTCTGCACTATGATGCAAGTACTTAAGAATTAGATGAAATAATGAAAAAATTAAATCCACAAAATCATAGCAAAAATATATAATGCAAAATTGAATATGTAATACCTCACGAATTCACGGGTCATTGTCCAGCAACCTCAGCTATCCAAAACACAATGGACCAGGAAATAAGCAAAAAGGGTCCCAGAATAGCCAAAATAAACATTACAAAGTCCTTGCACTAAAGTTAACACATTTTACTCCTAGGAGAATTCCTCAAGCTTTCACTCAGAGCCGATTTACTCTTTCTTAGGTACAATTCTAATAAGCTTGATTATTTGGCTTTCCCATTTACAGCTGATTAAGATTGTCAAATTAAAAGGGGGCAGCCATTAAAAAGGAGGAGATAGACTTGGATGAACTGACACGCAAGGATACCTATTGTATACTGTCAAGTGGGAAGACCAGCAAGTCATATAATAGCATACGTAATATGATTGGATATTTGTATGTACCCAAGTACGTACACATATTGACAGAAATGGCCTGTAGGGATATACATTAAACTGCCAACAATAGTTATGCCAGGGAGTGGGCGTGGGAATGTGGGTGGGAGAGGGGAGGGGGGAGTGGAAATAAAGAAGGGGCTTTTTGCTTCAAATGCTTCTGTTTGTTTGTGTTTCAGTGAACATACATTAGTTTTGTAATTTTAATATCCATTAAAAAGCATATAAAAGGAGCAAAGGGCAATGTGGTTAGAGCGAGCACGTTCGCAGCCAGAAGCCGTGACCAATACACAAGAAGCAAGCACTAAAATTTACAAACTGGAAGACGATGGGGTTCTTCAGTGTAGAGGCAAGAAGCCCTATCCCATCAGTGGTCCCAGAGGACGTCACAAATTCCAAACCAGCAAAACCCTAATGCTTGAAGGGCTAAATCATCAAGGAACACATTACGCTTAGTATATTTTACTTATGAGAGCAAGCAAATATGAAAAACTTAGAAAAATAAATTCCCACCCAAAGCAGATTTTGATGCTTTAGGAAGTCCATTGCATTTGTCTGGAAAATATACATTCATGGAACACACCACTCCCTGAAAATGAGAAGTAAAGGAGATAATATTTTAGGTAAGAGCAGAGCTGATGCAGAATAAGGAATGGTCCATATAAATAACATTCAACAGGCATTTACTGGGCCAGGCACTAAGAACACAAAGATAAGTTTTAAAAGAGTCCATCCACCCCTGCCCTAGAGAAGCTTCCAATTCCAGCAGCAGAGACAAATGAGGAAGCAGCTGGTAAGCAGTGCGTAGAATGTGAGCAGGGCTATAATGGAGATCCTGAGTAAAGGATCACCGGGAGGCATTGGCTCTACCTGGAGCTACTAAGAAAGGAGGCAGGGACTGAAGTGGGTGTTCAAAAAATAACTATTATAAGGGTGCCTGGGTGGCTCCATTGGTTAAGTGACTGACTGGCTCAGGTCATGATTTCAGGGTCCTGGGACCGAGCACTAGGTCTGGCCCCCTGCTCAGCGGGGAGTCTGCTTGTCTCTCTTCCTCTGCCCTTCCCCCTTCTTGTGCTCTCTCTCAAATAAACAAGTAAAATCTAAAAACAAAAACAAAAACCCCAAACATTATATAGGATGACATTTAAATTGTGTTAAAATGACTATTATGAGGAGGGGGCTCCTCATAATATGGCACAGTCAGTTAAGTTTCAGACTCATGATCTCAGAGTCATAAGATCAAGCCCTGCAATGGGCTCCATGCCTGCTTGAGATTCTCTCTCCCCCTCTTCCTCTGCCTTCCCACCCCACCTCCCCCACCTATTCTCTCTCTCTCTCTCTCTCAAAAAAAAAAAAAAAAAAACCTATTATGGGATGACATTAAGTAGGACATTGAAGTATAAAGTTTATCTAGGGAGGAGAAGAGTGAGTTTATCTAGGGAGAAGAGTGGGATGAGTCCTCTAGGGCAAGGGAACAGCATATGCTAGGGCTCAGAGACATGAAAGTTCTTGGCGCATTCACATAGTGCATTTCAAACTTTTCTAAAAGAAAGGGGTGATGGTGGATAGTGGTGTCTAAGGGCAAGCCTGAATTTACGTATCCGGTTTTATCTTGAAATACTTAATGGAAAATTTGCCTTCAACTCCACAAATATATTGTGTTTGAATATAAAACAGTGTTCTCAATGATTTATCAGCTGATAAAACTGATGCTCCAGAAAGATGCACCACATTTGTCTAGTCTGTTCTCATATCATGTGTGTAACACTAAATAATCCAGGGGTTATTTTTTCTCATTTGAAAAACAAAGGCATAGAAGATATAAGAGCGCATTGAGAAAGTAGATCAATGGATTGTGAAGGGGTATTTTTGTCTGTTAAGGATCTAAACGATGCACTATCTAGCCAACTCCTACTCCTACTTCAAGCCTCTGCTTAGGCCTGGTCTCTTCCAGGAAGCTGCACTACCACCGGTCTCTTTTTTCCCCAATCCGTGTTATTGGAGCATGCTATGCATTTATCTATCCACTTACCACATGGTGCTGGAATTATCGATTAAATTTTCAGGCACCTCCACTAGACTTTGATCTGCTTGAAAGCAGTTGTTTTGCATAGGACTTAGCACAATAGATACTAGTATCTGTTAGATTGAATTGATTAAAAGATAAGGACAAGATTCAGGAAGTACTATCTGGTTTTCCAAGACAGGACAAGGTGTTCCTCTATACACTCCCACAGAATCGTGTGCTTACCCTGTCAAAGCTAGTATTAAACTATACTGAAACTGTCTACTTACTTGTCTGCTTGTCTGTCTCCTGGTCTAGACTGCAAGCTTCTTTTATTATTATTTTTTAAAGATTTTACTTATTTGACAGACGGAAATCACAAGTAGGCAGAGAGGCAGGCGGGGGAGGGGCAAAGCAGGCTCCCTGCTGGACAGAGAGCTCCATCCCAGGATGCTGAGCCAAGGCAGAGGCTTAACCCACTGAGCCACCCCTAGACTGAGGGGCCCCTAGACTGTAAGCTTCTTAAAGGGAAAGACGGTTTGCTCACCACTGCATCCCAAACACTTAGCAATCATGGTAGGTGATTGATGATTACATAGAATAAATGAATGAATGAATGAATGAATGGATAGCCACTACAAAGTCTCATGACAGAAATGACATGATCAGATCAGAGTTTAGAAAAATGGCTTTGGAGGCAATTTTAAATGTAGGCTGGAGAGGGATAAGACTGGAGACAAAGAAATTGGAAAAAATTGAAAAAGAAACATAGGACATACTGGTAAAAGACTGTCCTTTCTTAATAAATGTCTTTCTAATTGGCTAATTTGATTAGATGTTTATATGTATTTTACAAGGCTGACCTCTTTAGTCTTTTAGGATTCCCTAAGGGAGGATATTCAGTTACCTCGTTGAGGAAGCCTTCCCTGACCCCAACCCCCACCGAGTTGGTGCCTTCATGTACATCTGGAGGTCATTAAGGGCAGTGACTACATCTTATTCATCTTAGTATCTCCAATGCCTAGGACATGCCTGCTCAATAAATGTTTGCTGAATGAATGAACACATAAATTGATCTATTAGTATACTGTACTCAAGCTCCGACCAAGACACAGAGGACCTAATGATCCCTAGTGGGCAGGTTTCTGGATACAGGAAACAGAACAAATAAAACAAGACTAGATACAGAGGTACACCTATTCCACAGGTAACACAGGGTAAATTTCTCTCTCTGACCCCTCCATCCTCATTCTGAAGAATAACTCTCATTGAGTGAAAATCAATAAAAGTCATTTTAAGGGAAGTAGGTTTAGAAAAAGGCTCTGAAGGAGAGAAAGGAGGAGGGGAACATCAAGTTCAACCAATTTGGGCTTTTTTTTTTTTTTTTTTATGAGGACTTGTAAGCTGCAAAAAACCTTTACAAAATAAAAAGTCTGCTTTTCTAAAGTCCCTTTCAAAGGAACCCCCCCATACACATACAAACGAATAGTTTCTTTGAGATTCCCAGTTTTAACCAAAAAAAGAAAAACAAGATCCACAGCAGAAACAATAATAAATCCTGCATTTCTCAGACTGATTTATCAATAAGAAACTTTCTGAAGTATTTGAGGACAGTTCTCAGATACGTTCAACCAATATCCGTGGTGAGATTGACCCAGCAATCTTAAGCAACAAATACTGACTGCAAGCTATGGACAAGGCACTAGGAAAAAGTTTTAAAAGATATTTAAAAAGGAAGGAAGGAAGGAAGGAGAAAACAAATAAAAGGACACGAGATATACTTCCTACCCCATAAGAAGCTTGTGGAATTGTGGTGTTAAGTTATAATCATAAAATAAACCTATGGAAAGTTCAAAAGAAAAGTTAATATTCTCAATTACAATGCAGGAAAAAAATTCTTCAAATGAGTAACACAAACTGTTGCAGGATTTCGAAGGACAGAGAGACCATTAGGGTTTGAGGTATCCTGACGTGTTTAGGAAAGAAGTAGGATTTAGACAGAGCATTAATGGTGATAGAATTTGAATCTTGAAGAGAGCGGAATATCACAAGAATAGCGCCCATGGCATGTCAGGGAACATTTTACTCATGACCGCATCATGAAGAGTGTCTGTAATGGTTAAGAGTTAAAATCTGAGGGCACCTGGGTGGCTTGGTTGGTTGGGTGACTGCTTTCGGCTCAGGTCGTGAACCTGGAGTCCTGGGATCAAGTCCCGCTTCCGGCTTCTAGGTCCATGGGGAGTCTGCCTCTCCCTCTGACCTTCTCTCTTCTTGTGCTCTCTCTCACTCTCTCTCTCAAGTAAATAAATAAATAAAATCTTTAAAAAATCTGAGATGGATCCATACGGCACTGCAGTAAAGAACAACTAAAGGTAGATCTGGGTTTGGATCCTGTTTCTACCACTGAAAGGTTGAGGGGCCTTGTCATATTCATTGTCTCTGAAGCTCAGTTTCCCCCATCTTAAAATGGGGACAGTGTTAATTACACCGACCTCATAAAGTTGACATGAAGATAAAATGAAAGTTACTCTCATTAGTTCCTGGCAAGTAAGTGCTCAGTAGGTAACAGTTCTATGCTCTCCCCCCAGAGTCGCAGTTTGTGGTCTGAAACTTCTAGGGATCGAAAAAAAATTTTTTTAATTAAAAATACAGAACAAAACAGACCTGGATAGAACAGGCAATCAGCCTTTTTGCTTTCCCTTCATTCAACAGAGCAACGTTATCCCTGCTGATTCCCTTTTGGATCTGACTTTAGCATACTTATTGTTTGATTTTGAAACATCCTTTCTTGAAAGGTATTCTTCCTAAAGGCACTCTTCCTAAAAATACTCTGAATCCTGCTCACCTCCACTATCATCTCCATGCTTTTCTAGACAACAGAATGCTTCTGGAGGAAAGCAGAAACTGTGTGGATTTCAGATTTGTGTTACTTGCATTTATTCATTCATTGACTTAATAAATATTTATTGAGTACCTATTTTTGAAAGATGAAAAGCTATCAAGGGGAACTTACTTCACTTCCCACCTCCTACCTGCCCCTGTAATTCCCTTTCTTTGTTCTCTCCTATTGCAGAAAGGGAAGAAGAGCCCCTCTTCCTTTTAAAAGCTGGACACTCCACCTGTGCTTTGGAGCCCTGGCTTTCATTGGAGGCCTTTGCACTAGTATGGTCTCTTTCCTGTTTCCAACCTCGTCCTCTTTAATCGTTCCTTTCTAGTCAATATTTAAACATACTCAAGTATCCCTTATTAAAAGAAAAAAAAAAGATAAATCCTCCTTAGTCTTTCATCCACATCCTTCTCCAGCTCTTATGCTCTCCCTCCCCTCCTTCCCAAAGTATTAGCCCATAGACTCTTGCCTTGATATTATTAACCACCCCTTAGTCCTCAATCCCATCAATCTGGAATTTGTTCCTGCCATTCCTCAAAAACTGTCTCAGTAAGATCATCAATTTTTATTTCTCCTTTTACTTGGCCAGTCTCTGTTTGAAATGCTTTCGTCCTTTAACGTCTGTGACATCACACACTTCTGATTTTCTTTTCTCTTCTCTAGATGTTCCTTTTTGACCATCTTACATCTCTTTTGTGCAACCAATAAATGTTTTTCACATTCTGTGCTAATGCACACATCTCTTCCTACTTTGGTTTTTACCTAAGGTAAATGCATTCACTCCCGTGGCTTTTTATTTTTTACCATTGGCATACCTACAACTCTCAAATCCATAGTTTCACACTCACATACCCAACTGCCTCCATAAGCCCTCTACCTGAATTTTCCACAGGCACCTTAAACTTGGCATATCCAAATCTAGACTTATCATCTTCATTCCCAAACCTGGTCCTCCTCTGGTGTTTCTCAGCTCAGTACATGCTAGTAACAGCTGCTCTGAGAGTCATCTTCACCATTCATTACAAATCAATGACTGATTTTGTCATTATACGTTCTAGATATTCTGAAAAACATCTTATTTTTTTTTAAAGATTTTATTTATTTATTTGACAGAGAGAAATTACAAGTACACTGAGAGGCAGGCAGAGAGAGAGAGAAGGAAGCAGGCTCCCTGCTGAGCAGAGAGCCCAATGCGGGACTCGATCCCAGGACCCTGAGATCATGACCTGAGCCGAAGGCAGCGGCTTAACCCACTGAGCCACCCAGGCACTCTGAAAAACATCTTCTTTTCCATTTTTACCACCATCATCTCTTATCTAAGCTACTGCAATAGTCTTCTTTAAAAAAGGGCTATCACTGTCAGTGCTTATGAGTAATATAATGGTTGTCCATTGACTTTGGGAAAAAGTCCAAAATCTTTAATATGGTCTACAAGGTCTTGTAAGTTCTGACCCCCATCTGAGCAACCACCTTCATTCTATGGCCCTTTCCCCACTTCTCTCTACCTAAAGACATGTTCATCTCCCATTAGTGCTTCAATGCATCATCCTGTCTCCTCTTTCACACCTATCTCTCCTCCTCTCTCCTAGCAATCTCTCCCCTTCACCTAACCACTCCTATTTGTCTTTTCAGGTTTTGGCTTCAATGAAAGCAGAGTTGGTTAGTTCTCCTTCTATACATTCATATTATGACCCATTTTTACCTTTTCTAACTCTCCTCACTTTTATATGGTCTGCCTTCACTAATAGTCTCTAAACTCCAGAGTCCTGCCCTGCCTATCAATGTATCCTTAGTGCATAGCATAGTGTCTAGCAAATTTTGGTAATAAAATATATATTAATATTTTCATAAAGTAAGTGACAGATCAGTTTCAACTTTATTTCTGCAAAGTCTTCCTTGACTCATTCAAGCAGAATCGATAACTTCCATGTTAACATAACCACTATACCAAAGATACTATCTGTATCTCATTTCTCTTTGTATCCCTGGCACTTCACTTGGAGTCTGGAACCAAGTGAATACTCAATATATGCTTATAGAATTGAACTAACAGACTTTGCCAACCAGCTGGATATGAGATCTGAAGGAATAAAGAAAGTCAAAGATAAATTCTGAAGTGTGGGCTATCCTTTAACAGAAATGGAAAACTTGGTAAAGGAAGGTGGTTTAAAAAGTAAATATATGTAGTTCTAAGCATAGGTATTGATAGTCATAGTGACAGAGGGAAGGATTTATACAGAAGGTCAATAAAGCAATGGAGTCCTGAAATGGAAACGTGAAGATAATTCCCAGAGTAGGATGTAGTCTGCTTTAGCCAGGAGAGGCCTAATGGATGGGATACATTCTAATTTGCTTAGGACAATCCCAGTTTACATCTGTTATCCTAGCATAATAATTGATGGTGCCAGCCCCCTTGTATGCTTATAGGTGTCCAAATAAATTAGGGGCGCCCAGCTGGCTCAGTTGGTAGAGCATGCAACTCTTGATCTCAGTGTCTTGAGTTTAAGACCCATGTTGGGCATAGAGCTTAGTTTAAAGAAAAAAAAAAGTGTCCAAATAAATTATATGACCAGCCAACCAGAAGGGCACATGAATTTGTGAGAATAGTGAGTTAAGGGCAAGAACATTTAGGACAAGAGCATAGCAAGAAATTAGAGTGATTTCAAGTTGCAGACAGTGAAGGAATGTACTGAACTGAATGAGATTTTTTATTTTATTTTATTTATTTGACACAGAGAGAGAGAGATGGAGATCACAAGGAGGCAGAGAGTCAGGCAGAGAGAGATGGGGAAGCAGGCTCCCCACTGAGCAAAGAGCCCAATGTGGGGCTCAATCCCAGGACCCTGGGATCATGACCTGAGCCGAAGACAAAGGCGAAACCCACTGAGCCACCCAGGCACCCCTTGAATGAGATTTTATAAAGAGCTATGAAATGAATGAGCTAGCCGCTTCTGGATGAGCAATGTCACAAAAACCGCTGACAGGTGGGCATTTCCATCCATATTTTACAGATAAACTAACTGAAGCTTAAATAATTGCCCTTAAATAGTCCACTCAGAAAGTTAGCTAAAATGTATCTTAAAAAGTAGAACATAGCATCTTTTTCTTGCTCCCAGCCATCTTGGTGGCTGCTCTTGTTTGGGGTCTGTCCACACCTAAGGCAGGAAGATGGTGGTTGCAAAGAAGATGAAAAAGGTACTGGAGTCTCTTTACCCTGGGCACCAACTCATTATGGAAAGTAGAAGTATGTGCTTGGGTACAAGCAGACTCTGAAAATTAGCAGACACAGCAAAGTGAAACTGATTGTCCTTGCCAACAACTGTCCCACCTTGAGGAAATCTGAAATAGAGTACTATGCCATTTTGGCCAAAACTGGTGTCCATCGGTACAATGGCAATACTACTGAATTGGGTTTAGAATGTGGGAAATACTGTGGGGTATGCACACCGGCTATCATTGATCCAGGTGATCCTGATATTATTAGAAGCATGCCAGAACAGATTGGTGAAAAGCAAAACACGCAAAATTCATCTTTAATGAAACTGGCCAGAGCTTGTTTAAAATAAATAAATAAAACATAGCTAGAACGCTGAACTAACAAACTATAAAAAAGTAATTGAAAAAAAAGTCAAAGGGGGAAATAACTGGAGGTCACGAGAGGTCCCTTCTCTGATAACTTGTAGGCATTTTGAGTGGGAAGGCAGAAATAAGCATCAATGTGATGACTTCCCCCATAAAAGAAGGCAACCACAAAAACTTGCAAAATTAGTGCTCACTAATTTTCTGGAGTCCTGAGCTTTGCTGAAAACCACCCACCCTTTTTTTTTTTTCCAAGAGAGAAGCAATTCCAGGAAGTAACTTTAGTGAGATGAAAAATAAGACACCTCTACCCTGGGACACATCTGACTTCAAAACCAGCTTGTAGGTAGAGAAAAATCAAATATTCAGGGGGCAAAAGGAAGTTAATCTTGGCTAAAATGGATGTCAGAGAAGATATCATTGCAATGAAAGCCAAAGCAAGAAAGGGATAACCTAAGAAGAGCCTGGAAATACATGTGTAGGAGTGAAAATTACTCCCAAAGTCAAATCACAGCGAAGCAGTGGAGTGACACCACCATGGTATGGGCAGAGAAGGTAAAACAAAGGAATATAAACATTTCATGAGGATGACTTAAAGGTTCTAAGTCAGAAAACGAGTTGACACTTGTGATCATACCCACGAAGTGAGTGAAAAATTGCATTTTACCTGTAAATATCCTTCAATCTTTCCCAAGAGCTAAATAAGGTGCTCTTTACTATGTAATAATAGGAGTTTCACTTTTTACTGCCATCCTCATTGAACGGTGCCTACTAAGCAATTATATTTCAGCGGTGCTGCATCTTTTCCCTTTTCCCCTTCTTCTGAAGACTAGAAAGAGATGAATGTACATAAGCAGTAAGAATTTCACTTTAAGGCTATCAGTTTTAAGAAGCACTTTGCACAAGTGCACTGCATTTAAGAATGCTTTTGATACATCTGTCTTTCCATGGGACAACCCAGCCTGGTGTGAAGAACAAGTACTATAAACCAAGAAACCAATTTAAATAAATTTAGAATTTAGATAAATTTAGGTAAATCTAAATTTAAAAAAAGATAAAAAGAACTTAGATAGAATTTAGGTAAATTTCTCTATTTTCCATTTTTTAAAGTTTATTTATTTAAGTAATCGCTACACCCAATGTGGGGCTCGAACTTACAACCCCAAGATCAAGTGTTGCATGTTCCCACAGCTGAGGCAGCCAGGTACCCCATAAAGTGAGTGGTCTTTTTTTTTAAAGTTATCTCTAGGTCCAATGTGGGGTTCAAATTTACGACCCCAAGATCAAGAGTCACATGCTCTACAGACTGAGACAGCCAGGCATCCCTCTATTATTCTAATAGTCACTTTTTTTCTATATATATCATATGGTTGGTTGTTATCGTTACTGTTGTTTGGTGACAAATTCTACACAAAAGTAAGGTTAGGTATTGTTAAGGAATGCCTTATAAATATTAAATCCTTTTTTAAATCATTATAAAGGCAGATAAATTATTATGCTTTTCTTTATTCCTTCCCTCTATTTTTGTAACAACCTAACATTCTCTTGAATAAAAAGACTCATGAAACTTAAAAGTTTGAATAAATGCTGGAGGTCAAGTTAAAATTGGTATTTAAGAAATAATTCAACTTGTATGGCCTCTTTAATTTACATATTATTAGTCAATCAATAAACAAACATTTGTTCAGTGCTTCCTGTGTGTCAGGAATTATGTTAGGCTGTGGGAGGGGAGGGATCATCAAATCAAAGATAGTTTGGATTATAAGAAACACCTCAATTTTCTAAGCTGTTAAAATGTGGAAAAATATGCATCTAAGAAGTGATTTTATATGAGTAAAAAACAATGAGCTTCCACAGTGAAAAAACAGAATCTATCCATAGTCTATCCATATCCAAGTGAGAGCTAGAAACACAAAGCATCTCCAGAAGTTTAGCACAGCGACAAGTCCCAAGGAGCTGAGTGAGGGTAGGGAGGGAGGGGCCCTGTGTATGACATTGGCCTAGTTCTGTTAAAGCATTTTCTACCGATTCTATAAAGGCATTGGCAGGAAAAGAAAAAGTTAAAAACTAAGATTTATACTCCCCCCCCACCGAAATGGGACAACTTTAAGTTTTGTTAAGACTCCTGAATTCTATAGTTACACCAACCAGAAACCATGATATCTCTTGTGTTGGAAAATTGAACTTACCAACAATTACGTAAATTATGAATTAAACAAATACATACTTTGCTAAAATAAGAAGGAAGCTTGGAAGAAATGGCCCAAATCATTTCAAATTTGAGCTTGTAATAATGGATGAAAATACTCTGAGATCATAGTTCTGGAATCATTTCTATGCTGGGAGAGTGAAAATCTAAGTTGTTCTCCAGGGGAAGTTCTAAACTGTATCTGCATTTACAGCTCTAGATTCATTTCCCAGGCCACTACTAAGTCCCTGTTTTCCCACCCCCACCCGAATCTATAAGTATCAAGACCTCCAACCTCTGTTTAAAGAGGACCCCAGTTGATGCTACACCTAAGAATTCAATCTTAGGACCACTGTTCATTCCTCCCCTCAAAGAACCTTGAACTTCAAGCTCCTTAGCTCGCACTACTGTCCTCCGCTGCATCTACTGAGACTATCACACTTCTGCATGAGAACACACTTCTGCATGAGGACCTTCCAGACCACAGCCGACTTTTACTAAACCTTTGTGTCCACTGTTCTCCAGGAGTCAGCTGTGACTAAATCGCCAAGCTTCATTCCACTTTCCATAGGTCAAAGCTCCAAACAGAATTACCTGCTCTCTTCCCTAATTTGTCCTCTATGGAACTGTCATTCCTAAAATGTTCTACACTTCCTTAAGCCTAGTGTAATCCCTCTCCTCCTTCCCTACACAAACCCTCCATTTACCTTCTGGAATTTCAGCTCCTCTACACATTCAATCATTTCCCAGAATGTTCTTTCCACTTCGGTACTTACTTCAACCTGGACTTCTCTAGGCCACTTCCCAGGCTGCTCCCTCCAGTGAGGTCTGTTCATATTTTTCACATCTATTTAGTGTCAGGAGAACAGGATACTCCCCGGTGCTAGTCAGAGTCCACTGCTCCTGCACCCTTTTTTTTTTTTTTTTTAAAGATTTTATTTATTCGACAGAGATCACAAGTAGGCAGAGAGGCAAGCAGAGAGAGAGAGAGAGAGAGGAGGCAGCAGGCTCCCTGCCTAGCAGAGAGCCCGATGCAGGACTCGATCCCAGGATCCTGAGATCATGACCTGAGCTGAAGGCAGAGGCTTAACCCACTGAGCCACCCAGGCAGCCTGCTCCCACACCCTTCTGTAAAAACCCCATGCCACCCTCTCCCTGATTAGTCACTGTAATCCACCTGCCCTGTGTGGACTCATTGTTCACAGAAGACACTGGCACTTGGTTACTGTGTTCTCTGGTCTTACAGGTCCTTCCATCATCCTAAGTGAGTTTGAGTCCTCAGGAAAGACCCACCTAATCGCTGAAGTCCTCCTCCAATACTATTTGGCCACCTATCCCCCACAATCATTCATCACCTAAAACCCCTCTATTTTCTTTATTCTATTTTATTTTATTTTTTAAGATTCTATCCATTCTTTTGACAGACAGAGATCACAAGCAGGCAGAGAAAGAGGAAGGAAAGCAGGCTCCCCACTGAGCAGAGAGCCTGACTCGGGGCTCGATCCCAGGACCCTGAGATCACGACCCGAGCCGAAGGCAGAGGCTTCAACCCACTGAGCCACCCAGGTGCCCCTATTTTCTTTATTTCTAAAACCACTAATTCTTTTCCCCTCTCCCCTAAAATCACTAATTCTAATAGTCCACTTTCAGTTCAGCTATTACACTAGCCTGATGGCAAATGCCCTTCCCTCTGTTCGAAAAGATTATCGGTCACTTCACTTCCTATCACCCCCTTCCTATTTTTACTTCTCCATTTATCTAGCTTAGTGTTCATGGTCTATCATTTCACTAGCTCTTAGAATTACCCTGAACTCTCTCCTTGAATGCATTCTTTCCTTGTCTTCTAAGACACCACTCTCTCCTGGTTTCTCTTGCTTGTCCAGCAGCCTTTCACAGACATTTTTACTGCTTTCTCCCTCCTCTGTTACTAAATGTTTAAATGCCGGAGAGATTTCAGGGACCTGTCCTAGGTGCTTTTCTCTTTTCATTCAATACCTTTTCCTTAAGTAATCACAGCTCTTCGAATGGGTTCAATTACTACTATCAGTATGCTTATGCTCTTCAAATTCATACCCGGATTCAGAATTGTTGTTTAAGCTCCAGATTGATGTAACTAACTGCTTACCTGACATCCTCAGATGAATACTTCCAAGGTATCTTCAACTCAGTGTGTTCAAAAATAAACTCATCACTTTTCCATTAAAGATATTCTTTCCAGAAACCTGAGTCACCTTTGACATCTCACTCTCTTACTTCTCCCCATATTTAAGTAAGATCTGTTAATTCAATCTCCAAACTATTTCTCAAAATTTGTCCACTTTTCTCCATCCCTACCACCACCTCTCTGGTCCAAGTCATTATCACATGCCATGACCAATAAGTGCTAGAATATACAGCGGCAAAGGGGTCTCTTGCCTGGATCACTTAAATAACTGGTCACATTGAAATCCCTTTTTTCCCTCCAGTCTATTTTCCACTTTGGAAACAAAGATTCATTCTTTTTTTTTTTTTTTTTTTTAAGATTGTATTTACTTGTTTATCAGAGAAAGCAGTAAAGCAGAGGGAGCAATAAGCAGAAAGAAAAGCAGGCTTTCTGCTGAGTAGAGAGCCTGATTCGAGACTCAATCCCAAAACCCTGAGATCATGACCCAAGCTGAAGGCAGATGCTTAACTGACTGAGCCACCCAGGTATCCAAAACCTTTTATTTTGTTTTTTTTTTTTTAATGCAAATCTGATTTTTTCATCTCTTAATGTGTGGATTAAACTAGATTATGCATGTAAAGGACTTAGTGTCTGGCACATGATAGTCAATAAATGTTAATCAGTGGATGTATGTTGAATAATTCAGTAAATGACTGCGGAATAACTGGCCAGCCATTTAGAAAAAAATACAGCTTTATCCCTACCTCACTCCTTAGACCCAAAGCATGTGGGAGGCAGGGAATGAAACCATAAAAATACTTGAAGAAAACACAGAGAAATAGTTGTATAACCTTGGAGTTGAAGTAAGCTTTCAAAACATGTTCCAAAAGTTAGAAGCCATAAAGAGAAACTAGTAATCCCATACCAGTGTTAACATTCTGCATGGTTAGAAAGGCCATAAATAAGACTGGAAGACAAATAGCAAATAGCGAAAATATTTATCATACTTAATTAAAAAGAGTTAATAACAAATATCTAACTAGCTCTTATAAATCAACAAGAAAATATTAACAACCCACTAGCAAAAGGTCAAGCTGCATAAATAGAAAATGCACAGTCTAAGATCTACAAGTGTCTAAGAACCTAAAGAAAATATGAGTAAAACAATAAGCTATTACATTTTACCCATAGGTTGGCAAAGATTAGAAAGACTGACTACATTCTGTCGAGGTAAGGAAAATGGGCACTCACCTGCACTTTAACATAAATTTGAACAATCTTTCTGGAAACAGTTTGGCAATGTGGACCATAATATGAAATGTGTGTACCTCTTTTTTTTTTTTTTTTAAAGATTTTATTTATTTATTTAACAGACAGAGATCACAAGTAGGCAGAGAGGCAGGCAGAGAGAGAGAGAAGCAGGCTCCCCGCGGAGCAGAGAGCCCAATGCGGGACTCGATCCCAGGACCCTGAGATCATGACCTGAGCCGAAGGCAGCGTCTTAAACCACTGAGCCACCCAGGCGCCCTGTGTGTACCTCTTGATACAGTAATCCCACTTCCAGAAATTTACTCTATAGAGATCACTTAAATGGTTCAAAAATATGTATGCTGAGAATGTTCACTGCATAATTTATAAAATTGGAAATAAATATTTATTGAAACAGCAATGGTCTTCCTTGGCACTCTTCATGATATGGGAGATACAGAAATTACAACGGAGAGATAAAATTCCTTTTCTCATGGAATTTACTTTCCAAAGGTTAGAAAGACATTAAACTAATAAACAAATGAGATACTTTCAAGTAGTGACACATGCTTTGAAGACGTAAAACTGGGTACAAGAACGTGATAAATTAAAAAGGTGTTTTCATCTATAACAAGAGAAATTTTTCCTGATGTGAAGAGCTGAGGAGTACCGAGTCTACACATGAAAAGGACACACTGTGTCATAAGAAAAACCAACAAAGAACAATTGAAACCAAGATATATCTTTATTAAGTTCTTCATCTTTCAGAATAAAGGAGGAATTCTTCAGCTATACAGGCAGAAAAAGCAGATCACTTGTAAGAAGGAAGAATCAGGTTGGTCTTAGACTTCTCCATAGTGGCATTTGGTGGCTACAAAGTTTCTAGGGCAATAAGGTGAGCCCAAGAATATAATATCTGGTCAAGTTGTCATTTAAGTCAATAAGCCAATAAGACACACTCTCAAACAAGCAAGAACTTGGGGAGTAAATAACATACAATCCTTTCTAAAAACAAAAAACAAAAAACCAACAACTTCAGATGAAATCAAGCCAACCAAGAGATGAATGAAAATGCTGGACTAAAAGTAGAAAAACAATGGAGCATGACTTCAAGGGTGTGAAGGGAAGCAAATGCAAGCCATGAATTTTATTCTTAGTCAAGTTGTTTTTCAAGTAAGGCATACCCTGTTTTATTGTGCTTCGCTTTATTACATTTCATAGTTTTTTATAAATTGTGGCGACCCTGCATTGAGCAAGTTTATTGGCACCATTTTTCCAATAGCATTTGTTCATTTTGTGCTCTGTGTCACATTTTGGTAAATTTTTTTTAAGGTTTATTTTATTTTTTTTGAGAGACAGAGAGCATGAGCAGGAGGGACAAGAGGGGACAGGAGAGAGACTCTCAAGCAGACTTCATGCTGAGCAGGGAGTCTATTGTAGGGCCCGATCCCACAACCAGGAGATCACAACCTGACCTGAAACCAAGAGTCAGATGCTTAACCGACTATGCCACCCAGGCACCCCTCATTTTGGTATTTCTTGCAATATTTCCACCTTTTTCATTATTATTACTTTTCATTTTTTATTAACATATAATGTATTATTTGCCCCAGGGGTAAGGTCTGTGAATCGTCAGGTTCACACACTTCACAGCACTCACCATATCACATACCCTCCCCACTTTTTCATTATTATTATATTTGTTATGGTGATCTGTGGCCAGTGAACTCAGAGGTTACTATTGTATTTGGGACACTATGAACATTTATTATGGGGTGCCATGAACTGTGCCCATATAAGATGACAAACTTAAACCATAAATGTTTAATGTATTCTAACTGCTCCACCAACTGGCAGTTCCCCTAGTCTCTCTCCCTCTCCTAGTCCCTGAGACACAAAAATATTGAAATTAGGCCAGTTAATAACCCTACAGTGGTCTCTAAGTGTTTGAGTAAAAGGAAGAGCTGCACATCCCTCACTTTAAATAAAAAACTAGAAATGATTAAGCATAGTGAGGAAGGCATGTCAAAAGCCGAAATAGGTCAAAATCTACGCCCTTTAAGCCAAATAGCCAAGTTGTGAATGCAAAAGAAAAGTTCCTGAATGAAATCTTAAGGGCTACTCTGGTGAACACACGAATGAAAAGAAAACAAGAGCCTTATGGTTGATATGGAAAAAGTTTGAGAGGTCAAACCAACCATAACACTCCCTTAAGTCAAAACTTAATCCAGAGCAAGGCTCTCACTCTTTCCAATTCTGTGAAGGACAAAGAGGGGAGGAAGATGCAGAAGATAAGTGAGAAGCTAGGAGGGGTGGGTTCATGCAGTTGGAGGAAAGAAGCCACCTCTGTAACATAAAAGTTCAAGGTGAAGCAGCAAGTGCTAATGTAGAAGCTGCAGCAAGTTCTCCAGAAGATCTGGCTATGAGAATTCACGAAGGTGGCCGCACTAAATGACAGATTTTCAATATAAGCAAAACAGACTTCTATTGGAAGAAGATGTCATCTAAAACTTTCATAGTTAGAGAGAAGTCAATGCCTGGCATCAGAGCATCAAAGAGCATCAAACAGACTCTTTTGCTAGAGATTAATACAGGTGGAAATTTTAAGTTGAAGCCAATGCTCATTTACTGTTCTGTTTAGAACATGGCTTACCGAATATCTGAGGCCCACTGCTGAGACATCCCACTCAGGAAAAAAGATTCCTTCCCAAATATTGCTGCTCTTGATGGTGTACCTGGTCACCCAAGAGCTCTAACGGAGATGGACAATGAGATGAATGCTGTTTTCATGCCTGCTAACAGCATCCATTCTGCTGCCCAAGGATCAAGGAGTAATTTCAATCTTCAAGCTTATTATATTATAAATAATATAAACTTACTTATATTATAAATAATATAATAATTATATTATTATACAAACTTATTATTTTGTATTTACAAAAGAAATACATTTTGTAAGGTTATAGCTGCCATAGAGAGTGATTCCTCTGAAAAATCTGGGCAAAGTACATTGAAAACTTTCTCAAAAGGATTCACTATTCTAGATGCCATTAAAAACATTCGTGATTCATGGGAAGAGGCCAGAATAGCAATATTAACAGGAATTTGGAGGAAGCTGATTCCAACCTTCCTGGATGACTTTGAGGGGTTCAAGACTTTAGTGGAAGAAGTAGCTTCAGATATGGTAGAAAGAGCAAGAGAACCAGAATTAGAAGGGAGCCTTGAAATGTGCCTGAATTGCTGCCATCTCTTGATAAAGCCTGAACCAAAGAGGAGTTACATCTTACGGACGAATAAAGAAAGTGGTTTCTTGAGATGGAATCTCCTCCGGATGAAGATGCTGTGAAGATTGTGGAAATGAGGGGCACCTGGGTGGCTCACTGGGTTAAAGCCTCTGCCTTTGGCTCAAGTCATGATCCCAGTGTCCTGGGATTGAGCCCCGCATCGGGCTCTCCGCTTGGCGGGGAGCCTGCTTCCCTTCCTCTCTCTCTCTCTCTCTGCGTGCCTCTCTGCCTACTTGTGATCTCTGTCTATCAGGTAAATAAATAAAATCTTTAAAAAAAATTGTGGAAATGACAATAAAGGATTTAGGACATTCCATAAACTTAGTTGATTAAATTTGGAAGGATTAAGTCCAATTTTGAATGAAATTCTACTGTGGGTAAAATGCTATCAAACAGCACTACATGCTATAGAGAAACCTTTTGTGAAAGAAAGAGTCGATCAATGAGACAAACTGTCCTATTGTCTTGAACTTATTGTATTGAACTTGAACCATTCTCAAATGTTTGTGACACATATTATTATTAGACATATTTTCTGTAACTTTTCTAATTAATATCCTCTGCCCATTCTTGGGTAGTCTTTCCTTTATTCATTATTAGGTTTTCTTCATATACTGTATCCACAATATATCTCCATCTTCATATATCCACAATATATCAATCAATCCATCCTTTATTATGTAACTTGCCAATATACATAGAATCACATTCTAGTCTATCATGTCTTTCAAGTTTGTTGATAGTGTTTTTCTTTATATAGAAGTTAAGTCTTGTACCTAGTTAAATCTTTTCCTTTGTAGATTCTAGATGGTATGTCTTACTTAAAAGGAACATTTCAACCACATGATTAAAAAATATATATATTCAGGATGCCTGGGTGGCTCAGTCTGTTAAGCATCTGCCTTCGGCTGAGGTCGTGATCCCAGGGTCCTGGAATTGAGCCACGTGTTGGGCTCCCTGCTCATCAGGGAGCCTGCTTCTCCCTCTCCCTCTGCCTGCTGCTCCCCCTGCTTGTGCTCTTTCTCTCTCTGTCAAATAAATAAATTTTAAAAGTCTTTTAAAATAATAAACAAACAAAAACAAACAAATAAATAAATAAAATAGTCTGCTATATTTTCTCCTGTCTCATAAGTTTCATCTTTTTCACTAAGATATTTACTTTATCAGATTCACATAAACTAAGATTGTCAGACTCACATAAATTGACCGGAATGCTTGAGACCCTGACAGAGGTGCCCTATCTCAATCTGTAAATACCTGAAAAGCAGAATTAGTAAACAAGCAGCCTGATGAGATCGCCAGATCTAGTAATTTAAAAGGGGTACTTTTTCATCCAGGAGATCCAAGACGACAAGAATGCTGAGTACCTTTACTGGAGACATGGAAGGGAGGGGGACTTCTCCTGGCCAGAGGAAATAACTAGCCCTGAAGCCTTGAAATGTTCAGGTTCTCCTGTTTCCGGTATCTTTATCCCATGATCAGTGCTGGAATGCATTCAGCTAACATTTATCTCTGCGGCTTTCCTCTATTTTGCATTGTATAGCAGACCACATTGAAGCTTTCTTTCCTTAGATGTGTCCATACCACTGATTAGTAATTAAGTAACTGTTCCCAAGGGTCTAGGAGACCTTGGGTTCTTTTCATCACCTGCCCATTAAGTTAAATTCTCTCAGGGGCAACCTTATTTTCCTTATTTGTAAGTTCTAAGTCCTAACTACAACAGTTTTATCTGGGAAGAGAAGTCTGAATTGAAGAAAGATTGCTGAATAGTTCAAAACAGTATATAACAGAGAACTGTGTAGTGTACGAGTTATTGAAGGTTTTTACACATGGAAATTACGTAAGTGATGGACAGGTCTGCCACTCACAGGGAGGTGGTTGCTGGAACCAGGGAACCGTGGGGGACAATGAAGCTAGGGACACTAGTCGGGAAGAGGACAACTGTCCAATTGGACAAGCCAGCTTCAAATTCTAGACCACAGAGTCTCCATCAAATTCCTCTCCGGATTCTTAGCCCTTAGCCCAAAGTGAATTTGAACCTCCAGGTACTTTAAAATATGTTGCACCAGGGGACCTGGGTGGCTCAGTTGGTTAAGTGGCTGCCTTCTGCTCAGGTCATGATCCCAGAGTCCTGGGATTGAGTCCCGCATCTGGCTTCTTCAGTGCAGAGCCTGCTTCTCAGTGGAGAGCCTGCTTCTCCCTCTTCCTCCTGCTCTCCCTACTTGTACTCTCTATCTCTCTGTCAAATAAATAAAGTCTTTAAAAAAATATGTTGCACCAAAATATTGTCTGTTCTATTAACTTATTAAACCTCTTAATTTGTTTTTTTTTTTTATTTTTTAAAAGATTTTATTTATTTATTTGACAGAGATCACAGTAGGCAGAGAGGCAGGCAGAGAGAGAGGAATGAAAGCAGGCTCCCCGCTGAGCATAGAGCCCAATGTGGGGCTTGATCCCAGGACCCCAAGATCATGACCTGAGCCAAAGGCAGAGGCTTTAACCCACTGAGCCACCCAGGCGCCCCTAAACCTCTTAATTTGACTTAGCAATAGCTTCCTTTATAATGACATCAGCCATTTATCAAGGGCCCACATTATGGACATTTGAACATTTTTCTGTAATCTTATAACAACCATATAACAATTTACAGATAAGCAAAGCAAGGCTCAGAGAGTTTTAAGACACTCGTATAAGGTTTCACAGATAGAAAATGACAGTCCACACACCAAATAACATACCATAAATTAAGAGAAGTGAAGTATTATCCTATCACTTTTCTGGAAAACAACAATCATTTTTGACAAAACCTGAGCCACAGATAAGCTGAAATAGTGGTCTCCAAACTTCTTGACCATGCATACTTATCGGTAAAAAAAAGCACACCCTCTCCCAATATATGTGTATTTATTTCTGAATTACTATCATCAGCTAATATCTCAAGACACAATATATACTTAGGGCAGAATTCATTATAATGTATGTAAATCCTTACTTCAAATACTCTTCTAAATAATTTCAAAAAGTTTTTGCTGACTTCTTGTCAGATCTGATTAGCTTATGATTGTTTGTATCTGATAATCTGTCTAAGAGCTCCCATAGGAGTAGAAGTGATTGATTGTGCTTGCATTTTTCGGTATCATTTAAAAGTCATGTTTTCTTTGTAGGAATTTTTTAAAGCCTCTGTCCATTCCATGAAGAAATTTAGCCAAAACTAGTTGATATAATTAAATCCCTTAACTGGGTGCACATTAACTGCAACACATCCTAAGAACCTCTGTCAATCCCAAAGTTTATAGCAGCAATGTCCACAATAGCCAAACCATGGAAAGAGCCCAGATGTCCATCGATAGATGAATGGATAAAAAAGATGTGAGATAAATATATGGAATATGGAATACTGCTCAGCCATAAAAAAATAAATGAAATCTTGCCATTTGCAACAACGTGGGTGAGACTAGAGTGTATCTGCTAAGTGAAATAAGTCAATCAGAGGAAGATAATTATACAATCTCACTCATATGTGGAATTTAAAAAAAAACTTTCTTTTTTTAAAAGATTTTATTTATTTATTTGACAGAGAGAGAGATCACAAGTAGGCAGTGAGGCAGGCAGAGAGAGAGGGGGAAGCAGGCTCCCTGATGACCAGAGAGCCCAATGCGGGGCTCGATTCCAGTACCCTGAGATCATGACCTGAGCCGAAGGCAGAGGCTTAATCCACTAAGCCACTCAGGCGCCCCTCATATGTAGAATTTACGAAATTTACGAAACAAAACAGAGGATCATAGGGGAAGAGAGGGAAAAATAGAAGATGAAATCAGAGAGGGAGACAAATCATAAGAGACTCTTAATCATAGGAAATAAACTGAGGGTTGCCGGAGGGGAGGGAGTTGAGGGGATGGGGTAACTGGGTGATAGACATTAAGGAGGGCATGTGATGTAGTGAGCACTGGGTATTATATAACACTGATGAGTCACTGAACTCTACCTCTGAAACTAATAATACACTATCTGTTAATTAATTGAATTTAAATTAAAACAAAACAAAGCCACAAACAAAAGCAGAAACGACCCATACAGAGCACAAACTGATGGTTACTCGAGGGGAGAAGGATGGGGGTGATGGGCAAAATAGGTGAAGGCAAGGGGGAGATATAGGCTCCCAAACATGGAGTGACTAAGTCACAGGAATTAAAGGTACAGCATAGGCAATATAGTTAATGGTATTGTAATAGCGTGTGACGAGGTAGTTACACCTGCGATGAACATAGCATAAGGTATAAACTTGTCCAATTCCTATGTTGTACACCTGAAACTAATGGAATGTTGTATGCCAACCATACTGCAATAAAAAATTTCACTGTGCATATATACAAAGAACCTTTGTTAATCTTCCATATTGTTGAATTCCCTGCTCCCCATCGCGATACATCATTTCTCTTCAGACAGGTGACCAGGTGACCTACCAAGTAGAAAGCACATGGACATCTGGGTCTTTTTGTCCACTTGTATGGTGGGTGGGTCTGGGTCTGGAGTGTGGGGCAGGACCAGGATTTGGCCTATTCATCTCAGTTTTAAGGTTCCAGAGCTTATCAGTGTCATAGCAAGGTTGTAGAACTCAGGTCTGCTCCCTCATTTTCCTTTCCCTGACC
Organism: Mustela putorius furo; assembly: GCF_011764305.1. Lineage (NCBI taxonomy): Eukaryota > Metazoa > Chordata > Mammalia > Carnivora > Mustelidae > Mustela > Mustela putorius. The sequence continues at coordinate 34,324,768 of NW_025422005.1, read as the reverse complement.
ACAAACTGAGACAGAATCTCATACAGGCTTGCTGCTGGAAGAGGCTTTTAGGGGAAACTTGTCAGAGCCCCCCCATCCCCATTACACTTTAGAGGGAGATGTGGGATGAGGTGCCCAAGCCTCCCAACTCCAGGACCCGGCCAAAGGTCAGGTTTCCTTACTTACTGAGTTCATCTCCACCCCATTACCACTCTGGGTCTGGGCCAAGAACCAGGATGTCCTCTTTCCCGGGAGTGGTCACTGCTCCCTCATCCCCCTTGAGTTTCTAAGAGGCCCAGATCCTGGAGGCAGCAGGGAAAGCAGGAGGAGGCCAGCTAATTAGCCGGTCACTGTGATTAGCCATGAGAGCCACTCTCCCTCCAAAACCTGAACAGTAAGGCAGGGGCAGAGCAGCGGTGCAGGGCCACCTGCCCACCGCACAGATGTCCTGTGCCTGGGACAGTCTCTGCAAGCCCACCCCACCCGCTCCCCTGGCTGGGCCTGTATCCTCTTTCCTCCCATTCTGTACCACCTTCCACAGGTTTCCTAGACTGTGCTCAGAAAGGCAAGAGAAGAGGCATTCCACCCACTACTCTTAGGGGTAACATCTAGTTTGGTCAAAGGGGGTTCCAGGCTGTCCCCACTCCTTAATGTACACTGTAAGGTTGTGGGTCTTTAATGACCTGGAACCCAGTCCTTTCCCTTCCACGACACCTATAGAGATGGAATTGTCTGGACTTCACCAGGAGTCTACTCAGCACCCCACCGTACACACTGTTCCTGCCTAAATCGCGAGTCCCTGTCCTCAACTCCCCTTCACTTTGAATGACTTAGAAATTGACTTTCGAACACCCAGTCTGGGCACCACAGCCACCCCTAGGCGCTCTCAAATCTCTTCCAATAAGTAACAGTAGCTAGTAACTAGTAACCCTCAAAGAGGACTTACTATATGCTCAACACTTTATACAGATTAACTCATTTAATCCTCACAAGTCTGTGGGGTCGGCACTATAGTTACCCACCTTTTATAGATGAGGAAATTAGATCACAGAGAAGTTAAAGCCCTTGCCTGAGGTTACCTCAATGATTCATGGTGAAGCTGAAGTTTGAACCCAAGCAAATACAGATCCAGAGGTCTGCCCTTAACCACTGTACTATGCACCAAGATAAATCTTATATAGACAATTGATGTTCTCTCCACTTTTGTAAAGTGTGACCAAAATCATCAGGAAATATTGATCTGCATTGTATAAGCTACACAAATTCAGCTTCAAGTATAGTCCCCCAGCTGCTTTCCAGTCAAATTGCTGCTGCCCCAAAGGCCTTCCTACACAGAAATTCTGGAACTGCTGCTGCAAATGTCCTTCGTTTTGCTCCTTTTTGAGACCCTCGATATCCTGTGGACACCTTCATTGGTGGTCTTGTCTGCTTTCAGTGATATTCCTTTCCACTCCTCAAGGGAACACCTGCAGTGCTCACTAGCTGAATGTTTACTCCTCTTTCTGGAAGGAAGATGAAAGCGAGCAAGGAGAGCTGGGTACACAGACATCCATCAACTGGGCTTTTGATCTCTCTGCCCAGGGAAGCAGATTTCACACCCAAGCCAACTGCAACAAGTTTTACTAGTGAAGTTTCCTGCAATACCCCATCCAGTCTGGAACTGAATCTGCACCGCGGCGAGTCCCTTCAACGCCATACCCCTTCAAGGGCCTCGGGCTGGCTCTGGTGTGGGTGCAGTAAGCTCACCATGGATGATATGACAGGACAAGCCATCGGTTCCTGTGGAGTTTGAGCAGCGTCAGGCCCCAGACTCAGAGTTCCTACTGTGTGCAGAAGCCATCGTGTGTCCATACTTACCACCACCGCCAGCGTGGGAGAGAGACTTGCCAGACACCAAGGCCAGCCCTGCCCAGGGCTCTTGCCCTTGGGCCCCTGAATTCTGATGCAGGGTCAAGTAGGGAACCTGGGCACAAGGGAAGAAACTGTCTTCCGGCACTCGGACAAAAGAGATTCGGTGAACAGATGGGGGGGGGTCACCAGGTGGGACTGCCAGGTGGCTGTTGGAGGGGAAGAGAAGCAGTCAGTGCAGGCAAGAAAGGCAGGGGACCAGCTGTGGCAGAGGCCAGACAGCTGGCCGGCCAGAAGAAACGCTTTAGGATGTCATTCGGGCCCGAAACGCGCCCTCGACAGGGGAAGTTATTGCGACGTCCCTGCAAATATAAAGTGCTGTACAAATACTAAATCTAAAATGGCTAATAATTTTGTTATGTTAAAGCATTCATGTCAGGTAATTAATGTACTCATTGTGATCATTTAATTTTATGGCAGGTAGTGTAGGGCTGGACAGAAATAGGGCTCTTTGGCCCAGTCCTCTCATTTCTCATTAGATAAGCCAGCAGCACAGTCTCCCTGATCTTCTGCACCAAGGTCCTGCTGGAGGGGCTGCTGCTGGGGTTGGGGGTGGGGTTTGTGAGGCCCGACCTGGGTCTCCAACCTTCTGGGATTTAACGTGCCTTGGCCCCTGGTGCCTAGAGGCCCTAGTGCCCCCTGGTGGTGCCTGAGGTACCACCATTTCCTCAAAGGAAATTCCTAGCTGAACTGGTGAGGAAAAGAGAGAATTGTCCTCTCCTAATGGAAACTTCTCTCTTGACAAGTATGCCTCCTAGGCTACCAGGTGCTGTGCCCAGTAAAGAGAGAGCTGGCATTGCTGTGTGGTGTTCCGTGGGGTGGTGGTGGTGGTAGTGGTTTTGTAGCAGTTGGGAGCTCCTGGAGGGAACCAAGAAGCCCACCCTTCTTGCCCCAGAGAGCCCCAAAGGGAAGCGGTTGAGGCTCCAGCCCCCAATGCAGGCCACCATGGAATTCTATGGAGAAAGTAACTCTTGCTGCTCTTTGCTCAGTCTATTGAGGGTCCAGCTTGCGGCAGTGACTCCATCTTCCCTCTGCTCTCTGTATTCCTTCTCCCTGCCTCTCACCCCTCTGTCTCCTCAACATACCCTGGGCCAAGGCAACTACTCTCATTCCTTTCCCAAAACCTTCTAGTAATCTCTTCCATGGGGAGCCCTTCCTGGTTAAGCAGGCTCCTAAGAAGAACCTCATCTTCTATCAGTTCTCAGTCCCATTCAGCATGCCAGCCTGGAATGGGGCTCAGGAGGGTGTAAGGCTGGCTTGCTTTTCTTTGCCCTGAATGAGCCCCCAGTCTCAAACACGCCTACCTTCACACAAATGCACAGAAACCTATCTCCATCTTGACCTTCCCATTGATTCCTGTGTGCTGGGACATGGTGACCAGAAGGCTTCTCCATACTAGAAATATTAAGATTGGCTTGGCTAGATACTGGATTATAACTTACAGAATCCTTGAATCCTTGATTGTGGTCAGTGCACACTCTTGTTTCTCTCTTTCTCTTCTCTCCCCCTATTCTCTGCCGGACTTACCTGCCATTTCAAGAGACTGTGGGTACAGCTTGCCCAATAATTAATATATTTATTGCTGACCCAGAAAGATTTGGGATCTATCCTTCATAGTGGCTTTCTTTGCTAAAATCAGCAGTAGCTGCCTGGATGACCCATAAGGTCCAGGTTACTTGTAACCAGGTGGGCAGGGCCACAGGAGTCCAGCCAGTGGACCATGGCCTTGCCAGTCTCAGAATCAGCGTATGCTTAGGCAGCTCTCTGTGTGGTAGGACCCTATCCCACTCAGTTGAAGGAAGGATAGGACTACTGCCTTCCAGACCTGTATTTAGCCTAGAGCTCCATGCTCGTTAGCATAAGTCTGACAAAGGAAAATCACCACACTACTCTCACGGAGGCATCACCACGTGCCAGGGACTGTACAAAATCACTTTATATATATTTTCTCATTTCATGCACCTGAGTTTCCTATGTCATGGGTGCCATCTACGGCTTCATTTTACAGATGCAAGAACTAAGACTCAGAAAGGTTAAGTGGCTTACTTAAAGTCATATGGTTGCTGGGGAGCAGAGCTGGGATCTGAACCCAGCAGTCTTTGGCAGGAATCCACGTGTAAACCACTACTCTGTATCGCCTCCTTTCGTGCCATGTCATCTACAAGTCCTGGCCTTCCATTCTGAAATAGTTATTGTTGTCTACTCCATGCTGGGCCCCACGCTGAGCCCTTAGGAGGGATGGGCATTATCTAAGAATGACTGATTGCTTGAGGTTTCCCATTCGCAAGTCCCTGTTGTAAGTTGTACTGGAGAGTCATCTGTACCAGAGAGTGAACAACTGCCCAATCTACAGATCCTTGCTAGGAAAAGGGGCTCTGCGTGCTTCCTTCTGCAGAGAGGACCGTGCTCGGAGTCAAGTGACTTTACTACTCTGACCACAGCTTACTGGGTCAGGGCTGGACACGTGACCCAAAGGCAGCCAATCTATTTGTTGGTCAGGAGTCCATGAAGTGGCCTAGCAAGGAATTCTGCTCAACAGAGTTACGGACTGGGATGTGGCCAAGCCAATTAGATTCTTTTCCTTGGAAAATAGAAACTCAAGTTAATTCTAAGTGCTAGGTGCTGCAGAAACAAGGGCAGAGTACTAAGTGACTATACGGGCAAAGACAAGATTGGAGACCAATGAATGCTCACTCAGAGGCAGTAATGAAAATACCTCATTTCTAGAATTACACTGTATCCTGAACAACAGTGTTCTCAGAGTTTCTAAGGGCTCTGTGAAGTCTCATGGTGTGGCTCTGTCTCGACTTCCTTATTACTTTCTATGTCCTCACAATGATCCCCTATTACCAACACAATCTCAGTGTGTCCTCATGGAATTCACGATTAAGTGGGTAACACAGACAGACAATGAAGCAATTATGGCAGAGTGTGATAAACGCAGCCATGGCGGAAGCCCAGGAGGCTGTGAGAGCACAGAGGAGGCACCAGGAAGAGCACATCTAGTCAGAGACAGTCAGGGAGGGCTTCCTAGAGGAAGATGAATTAGATACAGTTGTCGTCTTACTCAAAGCACAAATCATCACCCTTAAAATCACCCTACATTATCTGACCCTCATTGCCTTTCCATTTTCTATTTCTGTCATTGTATTCCCCTTTTGCTTATCCTATTCTACCTTCACTGGCCTTCTATGTGCTCCTGAAACACACTGCCTCCTGCCTTAGGATCTTTGCTCTTCTCTTTACCTGGAATGTCTCCAGATACCTACTTATTCAACTCCCTTACTTCCTTTAAATTTTGCTGTAATCTCATCTTCTCAATGAGGCCCACTTTGGCATCTGAGTTAATACTGCCGCCTGTCTGGCAACTCCTGTACCCAGACAGTATACTGATCTCCTTACTCCACTCTTTTTCTTCTTTCTTAGAACTTATCATACTTACCATCTTCCAACATACTTGATGATTTACTTACTTATTCATTTATGGTTTTTATCCCCCCAGGTCCCCACTTGCCTGCCCCAGAATGTAAGCGCAACATGGATAGAGGTCTTATTTTGTTTATTGACTGTTTCCCCAGAAAGCAGATTTTGAGACAAAGATTAGTATGCAAGATGTTTAGTAGACTGCTCTTGGGATCAGCACCAATAGAGGCAAGCACCATTAGGCAGAGGGAGAAGCTGAACTAGGAAGCTTCTAGGAACTTCTAGGAACTTCTAGAAGTTTCAGAACTAGGAACTAGGAAGCAGTCCCAACAGGACCTCAGCCAGTCCAATAGGAAGCCCTGGAGCTGGGATGATCTTTCAAAATTACCCAGAGTTGGGACAAGTGGATCTTCATGCCCCAGTATGGATGAGTCATTGATGCAACTGCCTTTAGAAAGAGGCGGGACCTTGGGCAAAGAAATTTTCTTCAGCTGAGCCATCCTCCAACAAGGCCAGCCATTGAGGGCTGCTAACAGCGCTCCCAGCAATTGGTGGAATCAGTTCTTCATTCCTGAACAGGGAGCAAGGCAGCAGATGACTGCATTCCCTGCGATCGACCCTGGTACCACTTAGATTCACTTTCTCATACTGGTTCTGAGAGCCCCGCCTCCAGGATTTCCGCAGGCCTCTCTTTCCAGGGGAAACTTAGAAGAAGTTTCGAAGAATGAACAGCAGACCCCACTGTTGGATCTGGTCTCAGAGTCGCAGATTAGATCCATTATATTCCTCTGCTCAAAATTTGCAATTCCTTTCGCCCTCAGCTAACGCATGTGTTGGTCTTGATAGCTTAGCTGATGGCATGACGCAGACTCTCATCCTTAGGGGAGATCTCAGATTGTTACTATTCCCTTCTCAGGCTGAGGTTGTTGCACTTGTCCTTATATCATCAAATTAGGAGAAGGGAGTACCGATAGATCAAGTATCAAGTGGATTGCCTGGCTATTCCCATTGTGTAATTGCAGCCCTGCTGTCTCCTGATGATCTGAGCCAATTACCTCTGCCAAGATAGAGTGACTTTTCTTCTTGCCTGTTGTCCGTGGCATGGTGAACCTGAAGAACCCAGGCAGCAGTCATAGTATATAGTTTAATGGGCCTCTTGCTGTGTCTTCTAACAGAAGTGTTCCCCTTTGGGTATTAGCTCTTCTAAATTTGCAAAGCCCAGCATGGTATATTTCACACATAGATCACTGGGAGTAATTGTAAATGAGGCTTTGATTTCTGGACCCCACTGGGGACACATTTCCATATAAAGATCTTTGATTTAAAATGTATACTGTGTCCTAAGCGGCACCTGGGTGGCTCAGTCAGTTAAGTGCCTGACTCTTGATTTTGGCTCAGGTCATGATCTCAGGGTTGTGAGATCGAGCCCCACATTAGGATTCATGCTGGGTGTGGAGTCTGCTTAAGATTTGCTCCCCTAACTTGCCCTCCTAAAAAATGTACACCATGTCTTAGAACAGAGTTTCTTAATCTTGGTACTATTGACATTTTGGGATGGATAATCCTTTATTTGGGTGGGGGGGGGAGAGAGACAGAGGTTGTCCTGTCTCCTGTAGAATGCACATCCCTAGCTTCTATCTACTAAATGCCAGTAGAACTACCTCTCCTTCTCCCTTCCTCTAGTTGCAAAAATGAAAAACATCTCCAGATATTACCCAATGTCCCCTAGGGGGCAAAATCATCCCCAGTTGAGAGCCAGTATCCAAAAACATGGTGCCCCGTTCTCAAAGAGTATCATGTCCTAGCTGGTGTTTCATCTGTGCCTCCAAAGAGCCATTTCATTGTTCAGTTAGGTTAGCAGCTTCTGGGTGCCATAGCATGTGATACAACCAACGGACCCCTTGTTATGGGCTCACTCTTGCACCTCCATTCCTGGAAAGTAGGTCTCTTGGTATAACATGGTAGATAGGATATGAGATTGTATGCTGATGGTTCAGATATTCTGTAAGCCTTCATTTGACGGTGCTGGCTAAAGCTCTAGAGGCAGGAAAGGCAAACTCATATCCAGAATATGTAGCTATTCCTGTCAAAGTGAATTTATACTTCTTCCAAAATGGAAAGGACCCAAAATAATCAACTTGCCCCTAATGGGCTTATGGATCTCCTCAAAGGATTGTGCCTTCTTGGGGACTTAGCATTGGTCTCTGCTACTTCTAGGCTGAACATTGCACAGTGGCAGTGGCTAGATCAGCCTTGGTAAATGGGAACACATGCTATCAGTCCTGGGTGTAACTTCCTTCCACCCTGCCATCATTGTTACTCCATCCATGCATTCATCGTACTGGCACTGGGGTAGCCAATGACAGAAGCTGGTTGATGTCAACGGGCTGAGTCATTTTATTGACTTGATGGTTTAGTTCCCTTTCCAATGGTGGATATTCACCGGTGGGCCCTAACATGTCATACAAAGATCTTCCCACTTTGTGTTCATTCTCTTATGCCCATTCACGGTCTACTACCCCAGACCTCCTTGTCCGTGATCTTCCAGTCTTGCCCCTTCCAGCAGTCACAGTCATTACCCACGGTCCTTGAGTCCATAAATATTCTATCCTTGAATCTCCTTTCTTTCCACATAAAGTGGGTGACCAGGGGACTCTGCCCATTGAGAGGATTTTCCCTCACCACTGTTTCAGGGTAGCCACTGTCCATTTCTGCTTGTAATCACACATTGCATCAAGCCATCCATAAACTAAGGTAGGGCTTTCCTCTCCTATTTCCTCATTATAAGGAATCCTTCTATACAAGCTAGGTGTGAGCAGAGGAGAGGCACTGGCACACCAGTGGTAGATGACAAGGGGATACTACTACTGTAGCTTGCTTGTGCACGCCATTTCTGCTCATGCTCAACCTCACATGGAGTTCTTCCATCTTAAGACGGATTCTTACTGGGCCTGCCTAACCCCATGACTCGGTGGATCTCAGAACTCAGTTTTCGTGAAAGGATGAAGTTTTAGGACCTGCCTGAAAAAAACATGCAGCAGCAGGGGGAGTATGGGCCCACAGGGAAGGTTTGAAGGGACACAAAGTGGAGGTGAAGGGAGAATCAAGATATTTTCTCTACTACTGTTTTAATTTTCTCTACTGTTTTAATAGTAATTCTTTCTGTGTAAGTCTTTCTGTGAGCCAGGCACTATAGTAAGTCCTTCATATGAACTGTTATGAATTACGAATTTAATCCATACAACATTTGAGGTGGACCTGATTCTATTATTCACATTGTTATTATTCCCATTTTACTGAGGAAACTAGGTCCTGGCAGGGGTTAAGGAGCACAGAACTGGTAAGTAGTGGAGCAAAGTCTGAATCCCAAGACGCTCTGACTCCAAGGCCTAATCTTTAAATAACCACAGTATCAGCCATTCTCTTCAGGCCAGCTGCCTTGAGATAGAATGAAGAAAGAGAGTGTGTGTGTCCATGTGCGTGTGTGTTCTTGTGTGCGTGTGTGTGCATGTGTGTTTATGGATGGTGGCCAGGGAAGATTTTTCTAGCTCTGGCTGTACTCTGCTATGCTGAAGAGCTTCAGGATTTTTACAGGTTCATCCATTCCTTCATCCAACAAACATTCAATGAATACCTAGTTACTACAGAATTATAAGGAGTGAAGGAGATGTCTTGCCACTTGCTACTATACCCTTAGGGAAGGTTCTCCTACATGGGGAGGGTGGCTGCTCAGGACAAGAGTAGAAAAGGGAGGACCACTACAGGGAAGGCTGTACTCATTGGCCCAGATAGCTCTGAGATCTGGAGGAGGAATAAGGTGACTTGGCTATTTGGCCCAAAGATGGAAACTGCTTTCCTCTGCTTTAAGAGCTGCCCCTGATGGGCCTGGTCAGAAGTGTTGATGGTCTGGTCTTCAGAGCTCCTTTAGTTATAGCCTATGGGTCACCTTCCCTTTCTTGGGGCTCTCAGTCCTGATGTCTCAGCAGCCCCCTGCCCCACCGCATCATTAGAGCGACTGATTACTTTCCATCCCACGGGCCCAAGTTTCTACCTGTTAAGTAACCACCTGTCTGCTTGCTCCCTGCATGCATTCTGGAGCCCCAGTCTTACCCTGGCTCAGGTTCTGTTTTTCGTTTCTTTTTCATTCAGCCTGGAAATATTAACTACCAAAATAATTATAATTTACATTTAGTAAGCACGTACTGTGTGCCAAGCCTTGTGCCCAAAGCTCTAGGGATGACATCATTTAACTCTGTGTCAACGCTTTGGGGAGGTCCAGGCCTACTGTTAGAAGTGGAACAGGAGGTCAGCATGTAGAAGGGGCTCTTCTGGCCGGGACTGTGCTGCTCCTGGGCCTGTCCTGCACAGTCAGACCACTACAGGACCACCAGAGCGCCTGGGTCCACCGGCCTCACCCAACACCCAGTGTCCCCAACTGAGCCCTGTGGTGGGGTACACAGGGCTTTTGGCTGGGTTCCGCTTACCCCTTCCATTCCATGAACAGTCATCTCTGCCAGGTCAGCTCCCTTTCCCTTGGCTTCCTTTGTGCTTTTCCTGGCCTTGGCTCATGCTGTTCCTTCTGCCCAGAGTCCCTCTTTTCCTTTTTCTGCCTGGCAAAATCCTTATTTTTTAAGCCTCGCTTTAATGTCATCCTGACCTCCCTGCCCTCCCCTGTCAGAATTAATTGCTCCCTCCTTTTGTGTTGCTCAACAGCACTTATCACGGGGAACTGTAGTTACTTGTTCCGCCACTCAGCCTCGGGGAAAGAGAGGCAGGGGCCCGTTTCCATTCACCTCCTGGTCTCTGGGGCTCAGGGGCCGCCCAGTGTTTGCTGAAGCCCACTGGGACTGGGGCAGGGGGCTGTGAAGCTTGACTGGGGACACCTCCTGGGACGGCACCCGGGTTCTCTCTGAATCCCTGCTGTCTCTCTAACCTCTTTCTCTCTGGCTGGCCCAAACCAGATTTCAGGGACTATGACAGGATCCCCACCCTGAGCAGGAATATGTCCGTCCTCTCTCCCCTCCAGATGACTCCCCTTCTTCAGTGGCCAGCCAGCCTGCCTCCTGGCACCCCCTCTAGCCTGGTGCTCCCCGCTCTCCCCATTTAGCGGCATCTGCGGATTTCATTAACTTGCTACTTAACCCCTCTCGCTCGGATCAGCTCTGAAGATGATAAATCAGGCCCAGGGCTCATCCCTGCAGCGGCCAGCCTCTCCACAGCCCCCTCTAACGAGGCTCTGGCCGCCCCTATTCATCACTGGCCACCCTCCCTTTCTCCTGTGGTTTCACTGCTCTTACCACCCCACAACGCCCCCCCCCCACCCCCGTGCAGACAGTGTCAGTAGTGTTACAGCCCAGCCACTTGGGGTTGCATTCTGGAGGTAGATTCAGGACAGACCCCGGAGCTGATGAGCTTCCTAGGCCAGACTGCTCTTGTCCCTGGGGGGGCTGTGGGCCTTGGCTTCTCTGGGCAACTGGGGTTAGCCCAAAGGCAGCACCCAGGGGCTGAAAGGAGATGGAAGCCCTGGCCTGGAAAAGGATGGGAGGGCTAATGGAGCAGAGGGCTTCCTTCCTTCCTATAGGCTGGCCTTTATTTCTGTGTAGGAAGGGGCTGGGGGTGGGGGGCTTAAAGGGATAGACCTGCCTTCTCATTCCTTCCTTTCTTCCACAAGACGTTCCACTCCTTCCCTGCTAGATCTTCCCAAGAGCCCTCCTTTCAATGTCCTTCTCTATGATGCTGCCTGTCTCACAGGCCCCCCACCCTCTCCTTACAGGCTTATAGAGCATGGATGGGAGGAGGACTGCTGTAGCAGTGACCCCGTGGCAGGGTGTGCAGAGCAGCACCCAGAGACTTTTCCAGAGAGCCCCCCCCCACAGTGGCAAAGCTTCCCGGGCTCTGGGACTCCTTTCTCACCCTCATCTTTCTAGCGCCCCCCTTATTTCTTGAGGTTCCTCTGATTATGCTCAACCTGTGACCCCTCTATCCTACCACCACCTGTCACTGAGGCTGCCATTTTGCTCAAGGGATGGATCACCTGTGCCTCCGTGGCTGGCCAGCAGTGTGGGTTTTTCTCCATTTAGCAAAACAGCCCTTTCCCTCCCAAATCTCCCTCTGGCCGCTTCTCTAAGCCTTGCCTAAATACCATCTTTAATTTTCCTTTCTCTGGACAGTTACCTTTCCCTCTCTCCCTCAGGCCCCAGATCTCTCTTCCTGACTTCTCTCTCCTTCCCTCCCATGACTCCTCTCCTGTTCCCTTCTCCCATTTATAGGCATAGACTCCCTAAAAGGGACCACCCCAGATTCGTCAGGGATCTAGCCCTTTTGCAGTTCTAATCAGGGTACTTCTGGTTTTCTCTGCCTTTAGAGATCTCTCTGGGCCCCTTCCTGTCACCTCCATCTGCCCTCATCGTGTCCCCTCCAACTCCCATTCTCACCTTCAGGGGACAGTGTCTTGCCCTCAGCCCCCACCCCCATCCCAGTTCCCTCCCTACCCCTTCCCAGGCCCTGCCATGATCTCCTGTCCTCCTCTCCTTCAGCATTCTTCTTCTGAAGGGTTCAAAGCCATTGGATATTCACTCAGCAACCCCGCCCCCCACCCCCACGTGTGCTTTTGTCAGGTGCTATTTCTCCGATGTCTTCATTACCTCCTAATTGGCCAAATCTCTTTTCTTTATTTTTCTTGTTAAAGACAGATTTAAGGAATGAGTTCAGTAGCTCAGCCATTTTCAGACCATCATTAATTTCTCGCCTTCTTATTTATTAATGGAGCAACTTCCTTGCTGGTATTTCTTGTTCCCTGGATATCTCTGTAAAAGCCTGCCCAGCTCATGCAGCCCCTGGGACCAGTGCTAACTCACTCTGACTTTGTGCTGCCCTCAGCTGCTCTGGCATTCTCTCCACAGCCCCCCTGCTCCTGCAACCCTCCTTGCTCAAGACCCATGCCCCCCACGTTTAGGCACAGAGCCTTCCCTCCTACACACGGAGAGGCCAGAAACTCCCAGTTCTCTCTTCCACCCCTTCTCCTTTCCACGGTGTTTCAGGTTCTACTCTAAGCCAAGCAAATGCGTACATGCTGTCTTGTTGACTCCTCAAGATCTTAAGAATGAAAGAACAGACTAGAGCTCTGGGAGCAACACTGACTCTGGCAGGGTCACTTTGCTCAGAAGGGTAGTGCCAGGATGTGAACCCAGTTTTACCTGGCCCTATGGCTACAGCTTTTTCTCTTTGCCAGCCCACCTCCAGGAAGCCTGCAGAGAAAGGTCGTATTTAGGGTAAGTGGCGATCCAGAGGGAAATCCCGGGACCAGGGAGAAGGCAGCAGCATGGTGGAAAATAGAAGGCAGTGGCCCGAGCGTTAGCAGGAGTGCGGGCAGCAAGCAGTATCGGGTGAGCAGTCTCCTTCTTCAGGCCCTGACCTCTCTGGGTTCCACTTTCTAAATCTCCCGCTCCAGTTAGCTAAAGGACTCACGTTCTAATGGGGACATTTCTAACACGTGGGAGCAGCCATCTGGGGACTCTTTCTTTGCCTCTGAGAGCCTTTGCTCTTCTGGAGGCTTTTTGATTCCAGTTCTCCGGGAGCCTCAGCCCTTCTCCCCAGGTGAGGGGGTTGGTCCAGCTGCTACCTGCCAACCTCTGCCTATGCACGGGTGTAGGTGAGAACCAGTAAGCACAGGGCTCCTTGAGCAGACAGCTACCACCCTAGAACCCAGGCCCCAGGTCTAAGCATATGCTGATTCTGCCAATGGCTCTTAAGCCTTCTTGAATATGAGAGATGGGGACTTCTGGTATGGTCTTGCTAAGATCTTTCCATAATCAGGAATATTCCTGTAATCCCCTAGGCTCTGAGCCCAGACTCTGGGTGAGGCCCTTGCATGCCCAGGGCTCAGTGGCTAAGGCTATAGCTGCTTCCACAATGCCAGCGAGAGGTGAGACAGTGATGAGGATGGTGATCCCAAGTCAGGGTGCAGGACTTGAGGACCCCGTGGCTGCAACTAACTGCCAAGTCACTGCTCTTCTCTTTGGAAAAGAAAGCTCTGGGCACATAGCAGGATCCAGGGAAGGAAAAGGAGAGAAAAAACTCAGCGCAGAAACTTCCTGTCCGATCCGGGGCCTCAACTAGCCCTCCGGCACCATCGCAGTAGTAGCTGGGAGCAGCGGAGTAGGGAAGGAGTCCCCTGAGGCCAAGCCCTGGGAGCCATGTTTTTACACTAAAAGACCTTGTTTCTTGTCTCGTCCTGGTCATAACCCTGCTTAATAGAGACATTAAGATGAATGATTGAAGCTGCCTCTTTCCCTGCAGCCAGAAGGAGGGACAGCCTGGGTGACCCTGTACAGAGGGGACACTGTGTGGGATGGGGTTGGGGTAGGTGGGGATCCACAAAGCATCCCCCTCCGACACAGAGCCTCAGCTTTCGTAGGCTGAAACCTCCTGTCCCAAAAGTGTTCCCCAAAGGCTGCCTCCTCCAGCAGCCCTTCTCTGCACTGACTTCCAAGGCTGCCTCTGCCTTCCCAGCATTAAGAAGGGGCTGATGCCAGCAGGAAAAAAACCATCACAGGTGGATAAGGGATGAGCGAGACAGAATCTTGTTTATATAGACTTCTGAGAAGGCTTTGATAAGCTTCTAGACACACAGGTTTTCATATTTACAAAAACGATGGCTAACAGTGATTGGGTGTTCTCTATCTGTTTCAGGGGCTGTCATACCGACTCTCACAACAGCCTCGTGATACAGAGAGAATTATTATCCCCAATTTACGGATGAGAAGACTGAAGCTTAGAGACGTTAAGCCACTTGCCCAAGGTCACCCAGCTAATAAGGAGGAGGGTTGGGCTATGAATCCAGACAGTCTGACTTCAGAGCCTGGGCTGGGAGCTGCTGTCATCATATACTGCCTCTAGTCTTAGAAACTGTCATAGTCTGGGATTGGGAGGCGGGCCGGGAGGATTGGGGTTTTTGTATCAGACAGGGAATTGATTTAGAGGTCAGAGACAACCGTTAGGGATAAACAGGCTCATCTATGGATGGGGCTACAGAGGCGGTGGGAGCCCCAGGGAGAACCACTGAGACAGGCCTCATTTACCATGTTTATGACAGGTCTGGCAGAGGGCAGCTCAGGGAAAGCTGCCCCTTCAAGATGATGCCGAACACTTTTGGGCAGGAAAATGTCTTGCTTTTTGTTTTTCCCCAGTCTCCTCCCCCACCCCCCGCATCCCCCTCACCTAGTCCTAAACTGGGCAGGCATGGAGCAAATAAATATTCAATAAACAGCTTCTAAAAGATAGCGGCTATTTAAAAGCAAAGAGCCACAGCAGCCCTGGACCATTTTCCGTGGAAAGGAGAATGCTCTGTGCTTGCAGATGTGAGCAGATAAGTGTTTGGGGAAGGTGGGAAGGTGGGCCAGAGGGATTGCTGTGTGCCTGTGTGGCCTGAGGGCCAACAGCAACAGCATCACTGAGGAATTTGTTAGAAATGCAGAATCAGAGGCCTTTCCCAGACCCCATTATCAAAGTTTGCATTTTAACAAGATTCCCAGGTGACTGGAATGCACGCTCAAGTTTGAGGAGCAATGATCTAACACAGAACACACCGAGTCACTGCTCTGCTTTAAACCCTTTGGCTCTCTATTGCTCTCAAACTCAAGTCCAAACCCATCAAGAAGGCTCACTTTAAGACTAGGGATGGTCTAACTTTTGCTCCCTTCAAACTTCCCTTTCACCACAGGCTCTGTTACACTTTCTGCTCCAATAGCACTGAGTTTCTTCCCATCCACATGGGAGTCATTTCTTTGCCTCATGGCTTTGCTCAACTTACTCTCTTTGCCTGGACTGGCCTCTCCCCTTCACCATTTTCTCCCTGCCCTCCCCCTTGGCCTGGGAAATTCCTACTCAAAAAACACCTGACTTCAATGCTAAACCTTTCCAGCTGTGATCGGTGCCTCCTCTTCGAACTTTCACGGCAATTGGTCTGTCTCTCTGATCACAGTTATCACTCTGAGTGACACACTTCTTTATCAGTGTCTCCCTCATTTCAGTGTAAGCTCTATGAGGGCAGAACTGTGTCTATTGTTCATGATCTTGTCCTGTGCTTTCAAGGAGCCTAGCACAAAGCAGGAATTAAAGAATGTTGTTGAATCTTGAAAAAGTACACACTTTGAGAAGGATGAGCCCAAGCTCTTAGATCAGCTGGGGCTGCTGGAGGAGATCCCCTGAAGGCTTCAGATGCCTCCTAAAAGCCCTACAGCATTCTCGGGTCCTGGGAGGTGTGGTCAGGTAGTGCCTATAGTATAAGAATGCTGAGGGGTGCCTGGCTGGCTCAGTTGGTAGAACACGTGACTCTCCATCTCAGGGTTATGAGTTCAAGCCCCACGTTGGACATGGACTCTACTTTAAAAAAGAAAAAATTCTGAGCAAACCCTTGCCCTATGGATTAGTGAGTGCCACACTGGGCAGGACACACAGATGGGGCTTGGGGGCTCAGAGGAGGGAAAGGAACAATCATTTGGGGATCAGGAAGTGCTTCCTGGAGCAGGGCACATTTCTCAGGGAGTTCAATGGTAGAGACGGAAACAGGGAAGGCACTCTTAGTTGAGAGGCTACCACCAGCAAAGAAAGTCTTGGAGGCAGAGAAGTGCAAAGCACCTTGTTGAGTAATAATTAGTTCCTTTGGCCTGGAAGAGAAGGAGAGGTAAAGAACTACTAGGAAGTAAGACTGGAAGTGTAGGTTGAAGCCTGAGTGTAAAGCACTTGAAGGCCGAGTAGAGATCAGGAAGGAGGAACTATGAAATCACAAGGGATTCAGGGGAAGTCGATGAGGCTGTATTTGTCTGGGAAGGCCAAGGAAAGGGAAAGGAAGTACAAGTTTATTCATTGAAACCTGGGGAGAATATGCTGTAAAATGGGGGTCCTAGTGGGTTGGGACTGATACTGGGCTACATCCACTATGGGGAATTAGGCAACATCCCCTGACTCTATTTGAATCTACTGTTTTACATGGAGCTACAAAGCCAAACAAATATATTTGAACCAAGCCTGAACCATGCTGGACCAGATATATACCAGCATGATTATGGTGGGCGGGTGTGGACAACCTAATGGATCCAGATTGCCAGAAGAGCCAGCAGAGCTTGAGAGAGACAGAGGCCTAATGACAGAGAAGGGAGGAGGCTGGCAGACGAGCCAGTTTCCACAGTAAGGCTAATGGGTGAAGAGGACCACGGCCCTGGTTCAGTATGATGGTTCTTACATAAACTTGCCCAATCCTGGCTACTCTCATGCTCTCATGGTAGTGTGTTTGCAGAATGAGAGGAAAGAGGAATAGTTGAGTAAGTGGAGAGAACGGTCTTTGAAACACTTAAGAGCTCAAACACCCTGAGCTGGGCTTCATGTCCTCCTAGCTGAATGTAATACGGAGGGATTCTTCTTACTTTGTGAAAGACTGCTGTGTTCACACTGTCATGGTATCATGAGAATTGAGCACATCAGGCAGAGGCATTCAAGGCCAGCATCTATGGTGCACTTAGCGACAGAAGCCAGTGAAGCACCGTAGCTTGGATGGAGCCATGGGCACAACTGTGGCTTTTTAAAGAAATATTGCTGGGGACTGGTATTTCTATAGGAGCAGGTGGGGCTAGCATTAGCAAGACTGGCATAAGAATGTTAACATAAACTCATTGGTACCGCCAGCTGGAAAAGCCTTGCAACAAACTACGAGGCCAGCTAGGGAACAGAAACAGAACCACCAGGAGGCAACACTTTGTGAGTGGGTTTGGACAAACTGAGGGAGTCCGGCCTGGAGGAGAGGAGACATCAGTACCACTCCAAAGGGTCCAGGTTGAATGCTGGCATTTGATCAGTGATGAGAAGCTCTAACAGGCAAACAGGAGAGAGCTGAACTTGAGGCGGAGATGGGAACAGGCAAAAAGCGGAAGTGGGAGGCTGATGGCCAACCTGGAGAGAAACCCGATGAAGGATATTTGACTCCCTGAGCACATACCTTACGGTGCTTTCTTCGCTTTATTGGTTACACGGATATTATCTCCATTTCTTTCTTTTTTTTTTTTTTTAAAGATTTTATTTATTTGACAGAGATCACAAGTAGGCAGAGAGGCAGGCAGAGAGAGAGAGAGGAGGAAGCAGGCTCCCCACGGAGCAGAGAGCCCGACGTGGGGCTCAATCCCAGGACCCTGGGATCATGACCTGAGCGGAAGGCAGAGGCTTTAACCCACTGAGCCACCCAGGCGCCCCATTATCTCCATTTCTGAGTGGAGGAAACAGGCCAAGGTAAGACGACTTTGCTTATTCATCAAATATACACACTTGGAATATAAAGATGATTAAAACACAGTCCTCTTCTTTGAAGACCACCGAATATTGGGGGTGAGAGATACAGGGGCAGACAAGGGCAGACAGAAGCACGAAGTACAATGACACCACAAAGAGGTTCCCCAAGTCACAGAGTCATTAAGTATCAGAGCCAGGACTCAATTCCTGGTTTGTCTGGATCCAAACCTTAGCACCTGCCACCGCTTTAGCCACATGGCAATAGTTTTCGGCTTAGTCAGAGCCCAAGTTCTGAGGAAGGGTGGGAGCCCATGCTGCTGGCAGGGAAGTTGTAAGAGCAAGAGGAGGACATTGGGAATTGGGATGGGACATGTACAGGTGACCCAGCAGTAGTTCAAGTCCAGAAGAAGAGATGATGGTGGCATCAGGGTCACCAGGTCAGGGAGGCTTTCCAAGGACAGGACTGATCCCAGCATCTAGAAGTGGCAGTGTGTGGTTCTCGTTATGGGAGCCACTGGAGGCAACAGACCAGGCTGGTTCTTAAGAGTGGCAGATTGGGACTAGAGAATGGGGAGGAGGGCTCTCAAAAATCAAGTTGGGATTGAGAAGAGAGGCCATACTGGGAGTGGCTAGTGGCCATGGGGAAATGGGAATGAAATCAGACAATTTGGGAGCTGGAAGGAAAACTTGCCCAGTTTCTTTTTTGCTTCTGTTGAATTCAATAGATCCTGACAGGATTGTCTGTCCTTTTGAAAACAACTCTTTTGCTTTAAAAACGTGTCTTTTCCCTCCCCTCTGAGCCCCAGATTCCAAGAGGTCTGGGGCCCCAGTCTTTTCTAGGGATGCTTTTCCTCTGACTAGAGTGACTGGATAGCCCAAGCCAAGCTTCATAGTTGGGGTGGGGCTTTGAGCCACACCTCTGGGCCATGGGAATCAGCACGTTCTCTGGAACAGTGGACAAGGCAGGGAGAAGTCGGGACAAGAGGTGGGGAGGCTAGGACAGAGAAGGCAGAGTGGAACAGCTTGGGGAAGAGAGCCTCCCTGGGCAGGTGGCTCCATTTGATTTCCGATTTAAAGGGGAGGCTTAGATGGCCAAGAAGAAAAAGGCTAATAAGAAAAATATTAAACTGCAGTGTGTGTGTCCCCAGGGACTTCCTGTTGCCATGACTGACCTCCCGGAGAGCGCCATTCGTCCCCGAGCATGGCAGCTTTATAGGCACTTGTAGGCCTGCAAAGAACACCAATTTGCTGCTGCAGTTTGTTTTGATAACTGAAACTTTCAATAAATCTATATTAAAATCAAAGGGAAAATTAACTAGGCCCCAGTGAGGGGCACGGAGATAAGGGAGCACATTACCACCCTGGCCTCAGCCACCCCACATCCATCTCTTAGTTCAGATTCAGGTCACCAGGGAGATGAATGGCTCAGGCTCATGGGGAACAGCCCTGGGGAAAGCAGGGCAGAGAAGGCAAGGCCAGGTCTGGCTCCCATTGCTCTTGCAGCAGAGACTGTGGGGGGCAGGGCATGGGGGTGTGAGAAGGGGGGGTGGTTGTGGTCATGGCGGGAAGAGGAGTTGGACAGAGGCATGGAGGAGGGGTAAGAATAACAGTAATAACAGCCAATATTTACTGAACTCTTTATGCTGGATGCTATGCTAAGCATGTTTGTATTTAATTCTAATAAGTAGATACTAGTATTATCGCCACTCCACAGATGAAGAAACGGAGCCTCAGAGAGGTATGTGGCTTGCCTAAGGTCACAGATGAAGTCAGGACCCCAGCCTGAACAGGCTGTCTCTGAGCTCACACTCCTCCTAACTGCACGATGCTGTCTTATGCAGCTTACAGGGACTGTGAATGACAGAAACATTTCCAGTTCTTAGATAAAATAGTTCCAGACCCAGTCTGGTTTCTCTCAGCTGTGCCAAGTCTAGGGGCTGCCATGCTTGCATTGTCCTTGGGTCCTGGATTCTCTGCCCTTCCAATGCTGGTTAAGGTACCAGGTTTGCTGGCCATCTTGCTATTTTCTCTTGTGGTTTCACAGGGCAGCAGAACCAACTTGGCCCTCTCTTCAATTCCTGCTCTGTGTTCACTTTAGCTCAATCACTTAATCCATCAACCAGGGGGCACCTGGATGTCTCAGTTGGTTAAGCGTCTGCCTTCGGTTCAGGTCATGATCCCTGAGGCCTGGGATCAAGCCCCGCATTGGGCTCCTTACTCAGTAGGACTGCTTCTCCCTCTCTGCCTGCTGCACCCCCCCCCTGCCTGTGCACACGCTCTCTTTCTCTCTCTATGTCAAATAAATAAATAAAATCTTAAAAAAAAAAATCTATCAAGGGTGGCTCAGCAGGTTAAAGCCTCTGCCTTCAGCTCAGGTCATGGTGATTGAGCCCTGCACTGGGCTCTCTGCTCAGCGGGGAACCCGCTTCCCCCGCCCCCTCTCTCTGTCTGCTTCTCTGCCTACTTGCGATCTCTGTCTGTCAAATAAATAAATAAAATCTTAAAAAAAAAAAAATCCATCAGTCAGGAGGCTGCCCAAGGTACATCTGTGTCTGTGTACCAGACTCAGTTCATCTGCCTCCAAAGATTCACTTGCCCCATCTGTAACCCCACCCTGGCCCTTGGCCACCAGTTTTTTGCACAGCCCAGCTGCCATTACTATCCTCTTATCTACTAACACATCTGGTTGTCTTAGCCTCCTCGGGAGGAGGGTTAGGTTTCGACAGAGCTTCCATTGTGCCCACTGTGATGGGACTGCAGTGGGCCTAATTGGCCAAACCAGGGGCTATGATTCCTCTCGTCATTTCTAGTCTCAGATGCACTGCTGTGCTTTGGGGTGTGGGATCTGGCACCCCCTGTGGCTACTGGTGTGGTGGGGGTAATACAACCTCCTTTTTCCCTAATAAGTGATGGTTCTTTTTTTTTTTTTTTTTAGGATTTTATTTATTTAAATGATGGTTCTATAAGGCCTCAATGACTAGCTGTGTTTTCTATGAAGCTCTGGTCAACTTTATCATATACAACCTTATATTTTCTCTCTGCCTCACTTCCCTTTACCTTTTCAACTGTTGCTGCCCTGGGATTATATTTCCCAAAGAAGTTTTACCACATAAGCTTTACCTCAAGCTCTGTTTTCTACAAAATCAGAAAACAGAGGGAATCACATCAGAGCCAAAGGCTCGAGGGAACCAAATGCTGGGTTAGGCAGCAGTGTAAGGTACCAAATATATATGGATCTCTTAAACTGTTTATTATTTGAATACATTTGGCCTTGTCTTTGTCCAAAAAGACAAAGTCTTTTGGTGAGGTCCTGGAAGCTATAGGGGTGAGTTCTAGAGCACCAAGGAGGAAAGAGCACATTTTGGGGAAGTTACGAGCACTTTGGAAGGCTCCATGGAGGATATTGGTGCTAGGCCTTAATGGAAGCCTCGAATCCATAGTGTAGGCTGACTTCATTCTTATAGCCAAAAGGGTTGGTTGTGCCCTATTCCTAGGCCAGACTTAGGACATGTGAAAGCCAGGGACAGGAGAGACCATCTCAGAGCCTCTCATTTGTCTAATTTAATTTATCTATTTACTTATTTGTTTATTGTCTGTTCTGCCTCTACCTTCCCCTTCCCAATATAAAGGCTCCTCAAGGACCAGGTTTTGGGTGCCTTATTCACCAATGCATCCTTACATCAAAAACAGTTGCTAACACCTAGCCACGGCACTATAAGTATATGTTGACTGACTAATCAACTGGGATTAATGTCTAGATGACATTAATGGGAGGAGGAAGACCCAATTCCAGCCCCAAGAATCAGAGAGGAAGATGTACTTTACTGACCTTGGGTTAAGTGACATCTGTCCCTACTGATCTTTATTTCCTCATTTGTCCACAACCATTTACCAGATTCCTGCTTTATATTCAGAACTGTGCTGGCTGTTACTGATACACCATGAAGAATACGGAAATAATGCTTACCTTAAATGAATTTACAGGCCTGGGGGAGAGACAACAAGGAAATAGACAATTATAAAACAATGCAATAAATTCTGTAGGTGCCAGAGTAGAATCACCTAGCCCATTACATGGGATTAAGGAAGACATTCCCTAATATGGGTATTACCAGGCATTCTCAGCTCAGGCAGGAACCATTATGTTAACGTCAGATCTCACAGAAACGGTGGACCCAGAAATGACATCATTTTCTTATGTGAAAACACACAAATGGAAGACAGAGGGCTTGGTGATCAAAGCTGGGCCCAGAAGATGGTTCCTGGCTGACTGGGAAGCTGTCAAAACCATCACTGGTTTGGCCAGGGTGGGGGCTTCCCGCCCCAGAACCTGTTACCCATGACTTCCCAACGTGCCATAAACCAGTTGAAGAAACACATTTCTGTCTTTAGCCAGACTTCTCTCCAGATGACAGAATAGCCTGTCTGTGGTAGCTCCCTATAGTTGAGGCCAGAATCCTTTCAACTCTGACGTTCCCTCCGGATCCGACCCAAACAAATCGGTTCCCTCTTATGCAGGAAGCAGAAATCTAAGAATTTTCTTCTTAGCCTAAAATCTGCCTCCTCTCAGCTCGCTCCAGGCCCACCTCTGAGAGTGGCTGGTAATAATGACTTGTTGAATGAACAGATCATGAGGAGTTATCTAAATATAACACGTCATCTTATGAGCCTATACTCACCTCATGAGTATATTGGGAGGTGGGAAAACGGAAGTGGGGGACCTGGGTCGCTTTAGGCCTTAGAAAGTTTTCGTTATTTAAAATATTTCTTTTCCAGCTCGGAAGGGGAGCTCCCCCTTCACTTTCTTCTGAGTACGTGCCACCCCCAAACTACAAGTCCCATAAGGCCAGCCGCGAGGAGTCACCATCTTGACACACCTTAGCGCGCATGTCGGCGGTAGAGCGAGCATTTGGGGAGAAGAAGCCCCGCCCCCCTGAAGCCCACTGGTCGAAGGAGCAAGCGGCGGGCTCAGCGGTTGGCCACTGCGCCCGCCCGTCAGTCGCGTCGGTCGGGGTCAGAGTGCGCGGAGGTGAGTCGGTGTGTTGTGGACTCGTGGTGCTGGCTGCCGCTGTTGAGGCGGCCGGGAACGGGCGGTGGGGAGCGGGCGGAGCTGGCCTTGCCTCTGCCTGGCCGGCGCCGCAGTCGGCGCGGGCCGCGCCCGCCGCCGTAAACTGCCCTGAGCGCCGGCTGAGGCCGAGGGAGACGTCGGGGCCTGCACCTGGAGGGAGCCTGCCGCGCTGGCCCCGAGGAGGGGGCGTTGCCATGGCGACAGCCTCTCCCGCCGCTGACGGGGGGCGGGGGCGGCCCTGGGAAGGAGGGCTGGTCTCCTGGCCCCCTGCCCCTCCCCTTACTCTCCCCTGGACTTGGATGGGCCCGAGTTGGGGGCAACACCCTGGGGTGGGTGATGCGGAGAGGCCCCCCAGATTGGGCCCTCGTTAATGCATGCGGGGTGAGGGTCGCTGCGCGCAGTTTGTGCAGTCTGGGTGCTAGCCCATGTGCTCACCCTGGATGCATGATCTACTGAGTAACGTTCTGGCCGAGAGGGAGCAGGGCAGGGCTTTGCCAGACCGACTGGGTGGGGTGATTAAGGGTACTGACTTTTTACTTGGGATTACTAGGGAAGAGGAAGAGAGGTTTGACCACAGTAGGTACAGAAACTCAGCAAAGAGGTCGTAGATAGAATAACCCCATTCCTCCCTCTCCACGTACACAAGGTTAGCGCTTTACCTCTTTGTAAATCTGTAGCAGTGGTAGGAGCAGTGATGGTGGAACGAGTGAGTAACGGGCCTAACCTAGCTAGCTTTCTGTTTGCTTTTCCTGCAAGTGTTCCAGCAACAGGTGTTCTCTTAAAACAAAAAAGTATGAACTTGAATTGAGGCTTGACTGCGAATTCTTGCATAGTGTAACTTTTCCTGGTTGACTTGGAAGATGGTGCATGTGGCTCCTTCCTCGGGGTTTGGATTCTGCCCTTAGGACTGGATTTTGCAATGGTTAATGCCCATCATTGTCTCTGCTCTAGGTCTCTGGCCACCTCTATGGGATTAGCTCTTATCAGACATTTTATCAATCTTGGAGCTGAAGGGCAAAAAACCACGAATCCCATTGGCTAAAGACTGTGCACTATTTGAACTATAGTAGGCTGTGATTGGCTGAATGATTTTTGATTGTAGAGTTTCTACCAGAAATTGGCTTCATCAAATTCTGCTTTATTCTGACTTTATCATACATGGCATGCCTTGTTTTAGTGGGTTCGTTCCTGGAGCTTAAGTATATTATACCTGAATCCCCTAGCATTTAAAAGCCAATTTATAAACAGGGACTTGGAGTGTGACTCCACTAATGTGTATGTCTGTGATCTTGGTTAGAAACCCACTTGGCTGCCTTTCCTCAGAGAGGTGGGGTGTGGGGGAAGGGAGCTGCCGGGAAGTGATTGATAAGGTTTCCTTTATGGATTCTGTGGTGCTTCACTGGAGCTCAGAGCACTTTGGCAACTTAAGCACTCCAAATTAAAAGCTCATTAACAATTCCTGCCCAAAGATCGTGTAAATAATCAGCTAGCTAGGTCCTAGAGCTTGGCTGAGAGCTCTCCTTCCAACTTGAAATTTCCAAAGTGCCTTTATTCCGTTTCATTTTGAAAAGTGTTTTCTTTGTAGTGGGGTGAGTCTGTAACTGGTCTTTCCCAGGGGATCTGAGTAGCATAAAGTCTTAAATGAGTAGAGTGGCAGACAGGAATAGATTGGTTCCAAACTGAAGTGTTTTCTCTGCACCAGGGGCATTGCTAGCTTACAGGAGCACCTCTGCAACTTCTAGTCTTTTGGAAAATCTGAATTAGGTGATAAATATGATAGGTGTCCATTAATGTTTTGACTTAGGGTTTGGTTACACTTTGACTTTCTTAGGACTTGAGGTAGACCTGGAAGTATACTGTAAGCGTGTAATGGTTTGTTTGGCCATTTTCAATGTGGCCTCTGGGTTTGTGGCAGCCAACCTCTCCCCTAGTCCTGGTCTCAGTTCCTGAGTTCTGAATATCGTCAGCCTTACCAGTGTCTCCTCCTTTTTTAAAATTTTTTAAGATTTTATTTATTCATTTGACAGAGAGATCGCAAGTAGGCAGAGAGGCAGGCAGAGAGAGAGTGAGCGCGGGAAGCAGGCACCCTGCTGAGCAGAGAGCCTGATGTGGGGCTTGATCCCAAGACCCTGAGATCATGACCTGAGCCGAAGGCAGAGACTTAACCCACTGAGCCACCCAGGCACCCTACCAGTGTCTACTCCTTGACTAGACTAGGATTCTGGTGTGATCCCGAGAGACACCGTTTCACGGCCATCTTTCTTAGGCCAAGCTTAGCTATTATAAATGTTTAGTGTTTCTAGGAGATAACCTCCTTAGGAAGAAAAGTGTGCTCTTAGAGAACATGAAATTCATCGTTCCAAAAATATATAGTGCTAGTAGCTTCTGAAAGCTCTGTTTGGGTCTTGTTCTTCCTCATAGGTAACTGTTACCCCAAAGTAGTTTGAGTTTAGGAGTTTGAGGTTTCAGGTGGTCCTAAAATTGTGTCAGATAGCAGCCGTCCCCTGGGGATTTGATCCTTTATACTGAAATAGACTTGTTGCAGAGATGTGTGTTTATCCACAGCATTGGGGGTTTCCAGCTCTCACAGAACCTTCAGCATCCCCAGCTGGCAGTCTTGGCATCTTCGAAGTAAGGAGAGGTGAGAATCTTGTTGCATGGTCAAGTTTGGCTTGACTTCTTTCTTATGAGTATTTGGGTTCAGAGGGTAAAGGGGTGGTGATTGGTGCAGATTGTGTTTTTCTGTAGTTTTATCTGATTAGACACCATGTGCTCAAAGACCAGTGAAATGTACCCAATGTCTATAAAGTGGCAAGGATTAGAGGTGGGGTAGCCATACTCTCAAGTTCTGTTAGGATTTCTTTGTGGGCATTGCATGAGCACCCCACAATAGGTTCAGAAATAGTCCTTCATCCTGAGAAATACACAGCTTAAGATAACAGGAAGAACACATTGATTTGGCTTTTGATAATGCATTTGACCAAGGCCTTTGGGATCTTGGTTTGGTTTGGTTTGGGAGTCAGAGTTGGGTGGATGGTGAATCCCAGCCTGTCTCCATTTTGCAAGGATCAGGGCTGGCTGAAAAGGCAGACTCTGACTAATTTCCTGGATCTCAGAGACTGTTTAGTAACAAAGGGCCAAGACACTTTGCTAGGACCAGAATTGTAGTGGTGAACAAGACAGCTTCTGTCTCTGATACCACAGGGCTTACAAATTCAGGGGAGAGATGGGTAGTAAAGAAGCAGTTCTGATACACTCTGGGAGTGCTATAATAAGGTAAATTTAGGTGCTTTGGGAGTACTCAAAAGGGTCCACAACTCAGACTTGTAGGCTCCTCATCTAGAATTAAATGAGGACATTAGGGACCAAGTGTAAAGGTCAGAGTTTTGTTGAGTTTGAGAAACTGAAGTTCAGTGTGATGAAACAGCATATTCAGTGGACAGGGGTTTAGAGAATATGGTGAGAAACGAAGCAGGAGAAGTAAGTAGAGGCCAAGGCCTTATAGGCTCTTAGGATTAGGTTAGACTAGATCTTTTTCTATAAAGGATCAAACAGTAACTGTTTAGGCTTTGTGATCTCTGTCAAAACTATTCAACTCCATTCAACTCTGCTGTTACAGCACGAAAGCAGCCATAGTATGAAAATGAATGAGCATGGCTACTATCTAGTAAAACTTTATAAAAACCAGTGGCTGCTGGATTTGGCCCATGGAAACCTAGTTTGCCAACGCCTGGATTAGACTATCATAAGAGCAGTAAGAAGCCATTAAAAAGCTTTAAGCTGTGGACTGATAATTAGATTTGTGTTTTAGAACCTTAAGAATGAACTGAGGGGACAATACTGGAGGTAGAAACCAGTTAAAGGAGCTGGTGACCATTGCATGATAGCATTTTATATTTAACCCTTTGAGGCAGCATTTTGACACTTAAAAATTGAACACAACTGAATTTTTGCATAATGTGTATACTGGTTATCTTTATTAATTTCTCAGCTATGGACTAGAACTTAAAGCATGTCTACCAAAGAATTTGTTGGTAATACCAGCTCCTATTTTACAGACTAGAAAAGATGTAGGAAGGGAAAGTAGGTGTGGAATGAATGAAAAGGTTTGGGGACCTCTTTTCTAATAAAAAAAATTGGGAATAAATGGAGAGCTGGTAGGAATGTTCGTCTTCAAGCTCCTAGCTTAGTGTCATTGCTTTAAATGTTTTGAACTATACAAACAGAGGAGGACACATTTTCATAAGTTTTCCAAGGAATTGTCCTCATTCTGTTGCATGCCCTACTCAGTCTTAACTTTCCTTGCTTATAGCTACCTGATGACCTTTTTTCTGTTTTGGGTATTGTCTCCTGGTTCAGGTACACTGGTATATGCTAGGCACAGGAGCCAAAGTGTTTGTTGAGTGTCTGATGAATTGTCTTCCTCCTCCTGCAAGCCTACTTGCCTTGTTGAAGGGAAGTCTGTAGGTTTCTGATAACCACTTTAAGGTGTTTGTGTAACCTTGGGCAAGTGACTTACCTCTCTGACCTTTACTTTCCCATCTGTAAAATGCAGATAATGGGTCTTAAGACGGTCAATTAATGGATTTAATGAGATAATGTATGTAAAGCTCTTAGCACAGTGTTTTAATAACTTTAGTTACTAATATTATTTTACACAATAATTTTTTTTTTTAAAAGCAGCCCACAAGTGGGTGAGTTGGCCTTTGCCTTTGTATGTTTTGGGTCCTCACAGTTGTCATGATGGCTGTATGATTGAAACATAACCACTGGGTGAGAGCCAGTAGATAGAAGGGAGTTATAACTAATGGAAAGGGCCACTCTTCATAATGGAAAATTTTCAGCCATCAAGAGTCCAGAAAATCAGAACTTTCTTCAGGGTGGACCTTAGCCCCAGTACCATCAGTGAAGTGAATTGAATGAGCAGCTGCCCAAAAGAAATTCACCAAAGTGTGACCTGTCATTTCTCCTAGTTCGTCAGGGTCATTTATTAGTGTTGCCACCCTTGTGGCCCTACATCTTTGTAAAGTGCCTCTTGAATTTTTTTTTTTAATTACTTTTCACCATCACTCTGGGAATGAGTTAGGTAGTCAGTATTATTGTCCCTGCTTACCCCTGTGAGGAAACTGAGTCCCACAAAGGTTAAGTATGTTGCTTGAGGACACGCTGTGAGGTACCATCAGAGCCAGTGCAGATTTGCCTCCAGAAGAAATTGTGTTTATTGCTGTGATTTCTCTTCCTTTGAGTGAGAGATGTGTCGTCATTGCAGAACTGCAGACTGATGCATGCTTTGTCCAGATGTGCTAGGAGTGATTTGGGTCCCACTTTATCCACTTGGTCCTGTTGGGTTTTAATTGACGATTGCTTGGACCAGGGAAGCAGATTCCCTTTGGGTCATTGTTTTTAGCCCCTCCTCCTTTGGGGACATTCTTGGGGGAGCCTTGGGTTACAAGAGATTGCTTTGATATGTTCAAAATTGTGCCTTGTGCCCCACAGCTACAGGTAAAATCAAAAGGCGGATAATTTATGGGAGTGTCAGAGCTGGCCGCTGGCACCTCAGGAGGCCATTAGTATGCCTGTTCAGACCCTCTGTGTCCTTGCAATTGATTCCTCTTTGCATGAGCTTGATTTGGGAAGCTGTAGATCTGTGGGTAGTGATTGGATGTGACAGTCCAAACACCGGTCCCTAAATTAATCCTTTTAATAGTATTCTAGCACCAAGGCAATGTGGTGTCTTTCTGTCTTTAACTGGGGAGGACAGAATGGGGTGGGCTAGGAAGAAAAAGGGAAAAAAAAGAAGCTTTGCTTGGTGCTTAGGGTCTGCTCTGTTCTAACATGTTCCGATTCCAGAGCAGTTGACATTGGGACTTCGGGCATAGTCATTCAGCAAACACTGATTCACACTAACTTTGTGCCTGGCCCTGTGCTGGGTGCTGGGAATACAGAACTGATTAAAATGTGGTCCTTGCCCTTAAAGATCTATGGGAATCTCAGTGTTTTTCAGAGTTTTTAAGCTCATGCATGTGAAAAATTAATCTGGTGCGTTTCTTTAATGCTACTTGAAATTTTAAAATACATCAAAGGGTCTTTAAAAGAACAAGCCAAAGAAATCATGCTTTTTTTACACATACATGCACACATACCTCTACCTGCTATCTTACAGCTTTCTCACCAAACGCTCTGAAAATTATAGTAGGAGAACTAGATTATAATTTTAGAATATAGTGAAACAAAAAGTTATGTACAGTATAGTGAGACAAAAAGTTATGACATAGGAATAGAGTGTGTTACACTTAAGTAATTAACTTTTTGATGGAGTATTGGAGAAAGCTACTAAAAGGGAGTTTGGAGTTGCATTTTGAAGAAGGAGCCTGGTGAAAATGGAAGTAACATTCCAGAGCAGGGGGAGTAGCATTTGCCAAGGCACAGATTTGTGAAAGGAAACATCACATTTGGGGAAGCATCATATTGGGGACCTGTGCAAGAGCTAGTCGTCACCCTGGCTCCTGCCAGTTTCTCTGGTCCTCTGGAATTGTGTTTGAGAAGCGGCTTTGAGTTTCTTGTGCTCCATTTGTTTTAGTCCAAGGCAACCCTTCCTTTTTCTGCTTTTTTGTACCCAGGGCTGCAATTTGTTTTTCTTGTTAAAATGTGGTAAATGTATTATGAGAACAGATTTGGGTGATTTGGACAGACCCGATCATTGCTTATTGCTGAGCTATTTTTAGTTAAAGTCACACCTTACCTCAAAGGAAAAACTGAAGTTCATGTGTTTTTAGCCCTTCAGTGGATAGGGGACTCAATCAAATGGGGAATGTGGGCCCTCAAACATGGGAGAGAACAGGGCCCTGAAGAGCTAAAGACCTCTGAGGCTTAGTTTTCTCGTGTGTAAAATGGAAATACTGTTCCCCCATTTTGCTTGAGAGTTAGGGGGATGAAATATGTAGATCACTAATACAGTGCCTGGCTTCTGGCTTGTAATTGTGTTTCCCTCTCCTCTTTCTCATGCATTACTGACAGTAGCTCCCTTCCATTGAGTGCTTAAACTATACAAAGTGCTTTATATACGTTGTGTGGTTGCACTGAACCCCAAAGAGATAGGTATTGTTATTATAGCTGTTATTATTAAAAATATGTGGTAGAGGGGCTGGCTCAGTCGGTAGAGCATGCAACTCTTGATCTTGGGGTCATGAGTTCAAGTCCCACGTTGGTGTGGAGCCTACTTAAAAAAAAAAAAAGAATATGTGGCAGAGTCAGGATTTGAACCTAGATTTGTCTGATTCCAGTGTTTAAACATCTGGGCTGTGTGACTCCTTGTTTCTATACCAGTTCCATCTTGGAAGCAGGGGATTGGCAGGTTCTTGGTACCTCTCCTCTGGGGTCAGGTGCTGTCTACAAGTGTGAGAGGTGCTTAAAGGGTTAAGAGTACCATACTCTGCCCTTTGGTCATTTCTGTCCTACTTACGGTGTGTTAGAAACAAACCTTTGTCCTGTCTCACGTGCAATGGACATCACAGCTGACTTGTAGGACATTGCAAAGAGATGTCTCCCAGCTTTGGCCCCTCGAAGGAGTTTGTCCAACTATTGGTGTAGTGATTAGTTAGCAAACAGCAGGCAGATCACAATCATTTCTTTTTAGGTGCTGCCTTGAGCTGCTGAGATGGCTAATTGAAAAGGAGAGTAGGCCTCCTGTGGCCTGTGATGTTGCCATTGGAATATGGTGTTCCCGAAGGTCTTTAGTGACTGTAGCTCTCCTGGTAATTTAGGGTTAGCAGCTGCTTCCGATGCTGAGAATGTTCTCCCTCGCTCCACCTTGGAACAGAAGCAGCTGTAGCTACCGTCCAAGGGAGTGACAGGTTGTAGAGAGCAGGAGAGTGTTTTGCTGAGGTGACGACAGCTTTAGAGTTCCTGCTTCCATTCTACTTTGGGGCCATCAGGAAGCTGTGTAGAGAGGTTCCAGGGCATGTCAAGCTTTGTTCTGCCTCAGCCTCTAGCTTTCAGCAGACTAGGCTGAACCCTCAGGCCCCCAGCCTCCATGGTGAGACTGCAGAGAAGCTTGGGAGGTGAGCGGTGAGGCCTGCTCCTTGTGTTGGGGCAGTGGTCTGAGACCCTGGTGTGGGAGTCAGGAGCGCTGAGTTGTGTTGTTACTTGCGATGTGAGTCTTGGGCAGTCCTTTACTCTTCCTGGGTTTCCTTTTCCCTGGCTGGCAGTACAGTGTCTCCCCTTAGGTTTTCTTTCACCTTTAACAGTCTGTGATTTTCACAGAAAGTGCTCTGGCAGCAAGGATGCATTCATTAGCTGGAAGATGGTGACATTTGAAGGCCTGCGGTTTATTTAGATTTTTCCCAGGCCATTTTTAGCTGCCTAATACAGAGCCCGTGACTGAGTGGTTCCGGACATGTATTACTGTGCTCTCTGCTGATGCCTCTGTGCCTCAGGTACCTGAGCTCTTGTGATACTGTCAGTCAGATTGGGTCAGGGACTTGCCCTGGACTGGGACCTTGGGAAGCTGTAGCTCTCTCAAGTGCTTCTAGTTGGCTAGACTCAGAGCCTGCCTCTAGTGCCTTAGAGTTTCTCTGGCGTGTGCTTCTGCCTCCCAGTCTAGTTTTTTTTTTTTTTAAAGATTTATTTATTTATTTGACAGAGAGAGATCACAAGTAGGCAGAGAGGCAGGCAGAGAGAGGAGGAAGCAGGCTCCCTGCTGAGCAGAGAGCCCGATGCGGGACTCGATCCCAGGACCCTGAGATCATGACCTGAGCTGAAGGCAGCGGCTTAACCCACTGAGCCACCCAGGCGCCCCCAGTCTAGTTTTTAATGGAATGGATTGAATCCAGGGATGGTACCAGCCTAAACCCTCCCCAGGGATTCCAAGTATAGTTGACCCTTGAACACCATGGGTTTGAACTGTGCAGATCCAACTTACTTGTCGATTTTTTTCAATAAATACACTACAGTACTGTCAGTGTACTTTCTCAAGATTTTCTTGACATTTTCTTTTTTCTACCTTTATTGTAAGAATTCAGTGTATAATACATACATAAGGTATGTATTAATTGACTCTATGTTATTGGTAAGGCTTCAGTCAACAGTACTATAAGTAGTTGTTTCTGGAGAGTCAAAAGTTATTGGCAGATTCCTCTCTGTATGGGGGAGTCAGTGGCCCTAACTTCTGTGTTGTTCAAGGGTCAACTGTATGGGCCGTTGGGGAGATGGGGTGGGTGTGGACCCCATATTTCATGATGGCCCTCTCTTCTTTCCTATCCCCCATGTTCCCGTGGTCTGTGTATGTGGATGTTCAAGGATGGCCCCCTCCCTTTGCTCTCTCTTCCTCCCTCAGTAATGGAAGGCTGTAAAATGTCTATTTACCCAAGACACCAGAATGACTCCTCTGTGGTTCCACTAATCTGGTGATTTGGTGCTTCTCTGGTCTCTCAGGTAAATACAGATTGAGGCTTTTTATAAAGGCATATTATTTCCCTCATTAAATGTGTGTTTTGGCACATGCGTTATTTACCTGACCGACAGTAATGGCTGCAGAGGAGCCATTGGTGTCTATTGTGTAAATACTGTGCACAGAGACCGTCCTCCAGGGGCTGTGGCGCAGGCCTGTTTCTCCAAATCGGACTGGCCCCATGGCAGTCCCTATTTACCACTCCCCTGTTTCAGTTGGGGGCTGGTCCTTTCATTTTGAGGAGGGAATCATTTATTTTCCTCCTTACCACGGGCTACTTACTACCTTTAATTGCTAGGAGAAGAAAAAGGGTGTCTGAGAATAAAGGTGTGTAAGTCTTGGTCTCTGATGAAAGATAGCATGCAGAAATACATAGAATAATAAACTGTTCCTTTTGAATTCTGCCCCTTGACTAGATCCTTGAAGTCCCAGTTGATGATACAAGTTACAGGCTTAGAGTCTACAAGCTTGGGACGAAAGTACAAAGCAGCAGTAGGAAAGGGGCATCTCCAAGAGGCCAGAGGGTGCAAGGCAGGGAGTGCAGGGCTGTTTCCTGAGAATGGTGGCAGGAATGCCCAGTGAGGAGGCATTGAGTGGGGGCTCTTAGCATTGAGACTTGATGCTTTAAGGACTGGCTTTGGCTCTTAAGGTAGACTGTAGGCTGTATGCACAGCCTACCTTTCATGGGCAGTATGGAGAGATTGAGCCCTCATATACCATCTCTTCTCTCGCTCTCTTTCCTCCCCCCACCCCTTTTTAAAACCGCATTGCAGCATATAGATTTAAAAAAAAATTTAAAGATTTTATTTATTTGAGAGAGAGAAAGAGAGAGAGAGAGAGAGCATGAGAGGGGGAAGGGCAGGAAAAGCAGACCCCCTGGTGAGCAGGGACGTGGGGCTTGATCCCAGAACTCCAGGAGCATGACCTGAGCTGAAGGCAGTAGCTCAACCAACTGAGCCACCCAGGCACCCCTAAAAAAATAATTTTTAGACAGTTTGGAATAGGCCAAATTTACATGCAGGTTGGAATTAAGAGTACAGAGAATTTTTTGTGGAACAATTTGAGAGCTAATGTTAACTTAATGTCCCATCACCCTGAATACTTTGAGTGTATTTCTTACATGCAATGACATTTTCTTACCTAACCATTATACAACCAGTAAAACCAGGAAATTAATATTGCTACCTTACCTCCTTCTAATTCTGAAGTTCCATTCAAGTTTGCCAGTTGTCCCAGTGATGTTTTTTGTAGCAAAATGATCTAGTTCAGAATGTGCATTGCATTTAGTTATCGAGCCCCTTTAATCTCCTTTAGATTTTGCTCAGTAAGTTTTTTGACATTCATGACCTTGATACTTCTGAAGATTATAGGCTTGTTATTATGTAGACTGTCCCTCAATTAGGGTTTGTTGGATATTTTCTCATGATTAGAGTTAGATTATGCATCTTTAACAGAAATATCACAGAACTGATGCTTTCTTCTCATGGCCTTCTATCATGTGGTGCATGATTTTGATTTTTCCCATTGTGTTCATTTTGATCACTTGATTAAGGTGATGTCTACCAGGCTTCTCCATTGTATACTTCCTGTTACAGTTAGTAAGCATTCTGTGGGGAGATAGTTTGAAATACGTGAATATCCCTCACCAGACTTTTATTTATTAATTAGTTAGTTAATTTGTGTATTTTAGATTCATGGTTTCCTTTTTTATTCAATGCAGTGTAATCTGTTAATATCATTATTTACTGCCAGTGGGAGCCCCTTCAAACTGGCTTCTGCATTTTTTTGATTAATAATTCCCGTCATTCTTTTAGCATTTCCTTGTTTTCTGGCCCCAAAACAAGATGTTCTAGACTCATCTTGTACTTTCCCTGCCATAGTTGCAGAATTAGCCATTTCTCCGAAGAGTTCTCGTTCTTCCACTGAAGAATATTATTTAGAAGGCAACGGGTGCTAGGTGTGCTTAGTGCTGCTGGAGTGTTGCTCTGCTCCCTGACCCTTCAATAGAGCTAGAAAACAGATGTGTGTGTGTGGGTGGGTGGGTGTCCATACTCACAGTTATGTCTAGCTTATTTATTTATTTATTTATTAAAAGATTTTAGTTATTTATTTGACAAAGAGAGACACAGTGAGAGAGGGAACATAAGCAGGGAGAGTAGGAGAGGGAGAAGCAGGCTTCTTGCTGAGCAGGGAGCCCAATGTGGGGCTTGATCTCAGGACCCTGGGATCATGACCTGAGCCGAAGGCAGATGCTTAATGACTGAGCCACCAAGGTGCCCATGTCTAGCTTATTTTTATATATTATATATCATAAACCATGAGTTCACACTGTTTCCTCCAATTTCAGTTTCACTCCATGTATTTTTTTTTCTTCATTCCATAGTTTAATTCCATCCTGTAACAGTGAGAAACCTGGTTCTCATTACCCTTAATATATGCTCTTTGATCAATCCCTCTGTATGTAACCAATCTCCCATTTGTTACCATTGCTCCTTCCCCATCTTGAATGCCTCTTTTACCTTGCCTGTGACTCCCTACATCAGGCTTGCTCTCCTCCTCCCCATACCCTCCACACCCCACATGGGCTCTGACTTGCTGTGTCACACCTTCTTGCCTCTATACAGATGCCTTACTTTGCATGGGCTCTGATACCCTCTACCCCCATGGCCAGACTCATCTGCTCCCCCCCATTTCAACTTGTAGATACTATGTTCCTCTGCCACAACTAATGACTCTAAAGCCATAAGAATAAATTTTTTCAGGAAGGGAAGAGGAAGAGCTGCCCTCTGTTTCTTGACTTGAGTTGAACTTGGTTTTTAGAAGTAGAGGAAGTGTGAAATCCAGTGATTACTGACATGTGGAAGATTGGTCTCCTACTATTGTCTATTCTCGAGATTTCCTGTAAGAGAATTTTTTTGATGTGGGTGAAATCAGTTGAGAAAGCAAGGCCTGCAGGCAAGAGTACTCCTAGTCATCAATGTGTCATTCATGAAAAGGGATAGCACACATATAGTATGCCGTATGGGAGGCCTGGAGCATTCTGGGCATGCAGGAGATTTGGCTGTTATTCTCTGAGATTGCTTTATGCATTAATTGGATATATAGGCTCCAAGTTAGGGGGGTACAGGCTTGACCAGGCAGAGGTAGTATAGAATAGTAGTAATAGTAATAATAGTAAGCTATATTGAGCCCCTATGTGCCCAACACTGCTCTTAATGCTTTACATGTGTCCTCTCATTTCATTCTCACTTATGGAATAAGAACTATTGTTGTCATTTTACAGGTGAAGGATGGAAGAACAGAGCTTGGCCAAAGGTGCCATGGCAAATGAGTGGCTCAGCCAGGATGCAAACCTGGAAGGCCTCCTTAATCATGATGCTTAATTGCCGGTAGTGTTTGACAGATGGGGTCTGGTTGACTACATATACTATATACACTCGCTGTGAATATTGACAAATATTAGGACTCTCAATAGTCCTTATCCATACAGCCTGACTTCAAGGAGTTAGAGGAGCATTCTAAGGCCCTGCGGGACTTTGGGTCCAAACTGTAATGCATAATCTGAACAGAGTGGGTCTCCCATCTCAGCAAGGCTTCCAGTACTGTTCAAGGCCAGGAGACGTGTGTGTGTGTGGGGGAGGGGGGAGTGATGTGAAGTCATTTTGGATTCTGGGTTTCAGAGGGATGTTGGCCCCTTTGCCTTTCCAAGGGATTCCATAGTGAAATCCAAGCCAGCCTTTGTCTACTCTAAGCTGAAAAGTTGGGGCTGCGTTTTTGGCAATGCTGTAAAGCCATGGTGAAAGCAAACACTGTGCTCTGTAGGATCCATGAAGAACTTCAAATATTCTTCAGTCTTAGCATCCCCATGGAATCTCACTATGGGGATGGGGAAATCGAGGACCCACATGTGTCCTAGTAAATATGCAGACAAGTTATTGTAGGTCATTCAGTGAGTCAGGGAAGAGCCAGAAGGAAAAGTGATACTTGGCATTGTATACGTCCATTCAGGCAGTGGTCACCTCATTGCCTCTGAGTGTGTCCTGGACTTCACAGGCTGCTACCCACCTCAGCCCTGCAGGAAGGAGCCAGTGCCCATCTGCAGCCTTTCAGAGGCAAGCTTTTGGCTCTATTAGAATGGGGCTTCGGAAGGCATAAACTATGGCCATTTTTGCATTGAGCAGTGAGATTCCTCTTTTGACTTTGAGGATTAAAGTTGAGGGAATTTGAATATTGGGTGTAAGATGGGTTAAAAAATTTCTTCTTTGTTCCTTTTTTTTTTTTTTAAAGGAAGCCTGAGTTATTTGTGAGTAAAACTTAAGCTTTGGTTTTTAAATTTTCTTAACCCTCTAAAGAGCAGACATTCTGCAAATTTAAAGGAAAAACTTGAAAAGTGATTTGGATTTTTTTTTTTTTGCACATGTTCACTCAGAAAACTTTACTAGACCTTTTTTTCTTTTTCTTTTTCTTTAAGCAATGCTCCCATTACTGCCACATCTGGGTTTTCTCTTTTACTTCCCTATTTTAAAAAAATCCCACAGTCATTCAGGTCTCTAGTAGAGAGTGAGTCTAAAGGCAGCAAACGGGAAGGGAAGGCCTGAGGCTGTTGCCAGCTGTGCTCTCCAGGCGTCATTCATTCCCCAGGGTGCCACTTACTGGTATGGGAGCTGGGGAATCACCAGCACATCAGGAGCAAGCTCCCTGGCTGGGCTGTGTTCCATTTTACCTTGGGAGACCAGAGGGAGGGAATGTGGAGGTGTGCCATATGGACTGGAAACCCAGGGGCAAATGGCTTGTCATGAGCTGAGGAGAGAATATTTGGCATTTTCCACTGTTTGAGGCTCCTTAGCTCCCAGGACGGATTGTGTGGCTTGGTCACCTCATGTGACTTTGGGAACCTTAGCTTTACATTAACTGTTGCCACCTGAGAAATGACCACAAAATTTTTCTCTCTCTCTCTTGAACTTTAGAGCTCCATTTAAAGATGAAGGCCAGCGTGGCAGATTGTTCTGAGGATGGTCTTGGAGACTCAGAGCTGTCATAATGCTGCGGGGGCCAGTATTAGGGTCTTGAACTGCAGTAACGAATACTGTTGATTTCGAAAAGGGGTCCAGAAACACTGGGGAGTGGTTCATGTTGTGGGACTATTCCTGAAGACCAGATGGAACAGGGCCACCGTGGGAGGGGAGTAACCCAGGCTCTTTGTTCTTTTTTTGTTTTTTCTTTTCTTTTTTTTTTTTTTAAACTTTCCTCCCCTAAGTTTTAGATGCTTCTGGATGTTCAATGCTAGCACCTTTACAGACTGGAGCAGCTCGATTTTCTTCATATTTACTTTCAAGAGCAAGAAAAGTGCTGGGCTCCCACTTATTTTCTCCCTGTGGTGTCCCGGAGTTCTGTTCCATATCCACCAGAAAACTGGCGGCCCACGGCTTTGGCGCATCCATGGCGGCAATGGTGCCCTTCCCTCCCCAGAGGTATCACTACTTTTTAGTGCTGGACTTTGAGGCCACGTGCGACAAGCCACAGATTCATCCTCAGGTAACTGTTGCATCATTGCTTCAGAAAGGGGGGGGCGGGCAAGGAGGGAGGGA
Organism: Mustela putorius furo; assembly: GCF_011764305.1. Taxonomy (NCBI): domain Eukaryota; kingdom Metazoa; phylum Chordata; class Mammalia; order Carnivora; family Mustelidae; genus Mustela; species Mustela putorius. The sequence goes on along the minus strand of NW_025422005.1, from coordinate 34,287,075 downwards.
GGTTAGTCTTGCTTTCTGGGTTCCAGAGGAACTTTCTCATGTCTTCCTGGCTTCTAGCTACTCATTGGGAATTCCTGCCTAGGAAGCCGGGCTTGGTTCAGGCATGCTTTAGGGTAAGGTTGGCCTGACAAGTCTCTGGAGAGAATTGGGCATATTGTTTCTCGGCCTTTGGAAATCGAAATATTTCCTAATGTCCCATCCTTCCTCTCTCCTTTCCCTTCCCTCCTTCCTTCTCCTGCTATTGCTGCACGTTATTTTGTGGAAGTCAGCCCCAAAGATGGCACCCAGTGACCCTTGCCTCCTGAGATTCCTAACCCTTGGTAGTTTTTCTCTCACACTGAATTGGGTTAGCCTTGTATAACCAGTAGAATAGAGAGGAAAAGCCATAGTGGGATTTCTGAGGCTGAGTCATAAAAAGCGCTGCGGTTTGCCTTGCTCTTTTGGATCACTTGCTCTGGATCAATTGCGGCCATGCATCAAGGGCTCTCAAACGGCCTGGGGAGAGGCATGCATCTATAGGAACTGAGTTTCTTAGCTAAAAACCAGTACCATTCATGTTTCTTGGTGCTGTCTCAGAAGTGAATCTGCCAGCCCCAGTGACATCTGACTTCACCTCAGTAGAAACCCTGAGCCAGGCTGGTCCGCTGAGCCACTCCTTCCTGGCTGGCAAAAACTGTGAGTTAAGAAGTGATTATTGGTGTTTTAAGCCACTAAGTTTGGGGATGATGTGTTTTGCAGCATTCAAGAACATGAAAAAGTACAACTGTTGGTTTGTTGGAAAGGAAAATTTCTTTGCTTGCTTTTTTTCCTGTCATCAACTGAGTTCAGAGACCTTTTACCTTTTAAGGTAGTTCTACTAGGAGGTTTGGATTAGCAGCACAGAGGCACCTGTGCTTAGAGATATTGGCATGCTTGGTGTCTCTTTGGGGGGAACGATTGGGGGCTGATGTGGCAGTTCATTGTGCTGTGGGGGCCTTTAGAATGCCCAGCTCTAGGACTGTTACTCTTCCCTGTGGGCCTGGGTTATTAGGAGTGTAATTTTGGGATGTGTAGACATGTTAGTCTGGAGCAGCATTCAGTGGTAGGGAGGAGGGGGAAAGGGGGAGGATGGTAGCATCAGGCACTTGGGAGACAGGGAGGAGTGGGGTTCATTCAAAGATGAACTGGGTTCATTTCTCATGGTTGTTTTTTTTTTTTCCCATGAAGAGGTTCTCTCTTTAGAATAGTAGATTATTTTCCATAAAGCAGATGCCACCACCCTTTTACCTTCCTCCTTCTCTCTCTTTTTTCCTGTTCTCCGTTCAAGTAGTGGTCTATCTTTGGGAGTATTGGAATTAGGCCTATGGAGGTTTGGGAAGACAGGAGCAAGATGAGGAGAAGGTTCTGAGGGGAGGAATTTTGCATAAAAGGAATATAGCTTGGGTGCTGCCTGAGCCACACTTATTTTCTCAGCCTCTTGCTCCTGCCCATTCTCTAGAGTCTTCTCTGCCTCCCCAAACTATTAGAGATTCTTTGCTGGCTGTTTCTGGGTGTTGGGTGGGAATTTTGGTTATGTAGATTCTCCCAGCTTAGGAATCAAGCATCCAAATCATAACACACCATATTATTTCCCTTACTGATGTAGATTTCAGTTATTGAGTAAGCCCTAGTGGACATGAGTCTAAGATCCAACACATCCTGATTGCCTATGATTCATCCCTCTCTGAACTCTTGTAATCACTTGGCACCTCCTTTGTGGCATTTTCTTTCTGGCATATGCTTGTATATGCTTATTTCTGAACTTTTCAGTTAGACTGTAAGCTCAGATAATTTTGTAGCTCTGTCCTACAGAGAGTCCCATCAATGTTGCTGAAGGTGAAGCTTGATTCATGTCTCAATTTAGTCTGTCAGGATCACCTTCCATCTCTCTTTGAAGGGCATTGTTCTTTTTAGTTATTTATTGCAATGCTAAAGATATAATGCAATACAGATTTAAATCACTTGTATCACCAACTTCCCACCCAGACTTAGGCACCAAGGCCTTCCTGACCTAGGCTGAGGTAGGACTTCTTGCTGTTTACCAGGTTCTGGGCCTGATTGAAGATTATCTCCAGAATCAATGAACCCTGATGATGTGATTCCAAGGGCACTTAAAGAATTGGCTGCCCTGGTTCATTATTAGGAAGCATTAGCTGTTGCTTTAGAGAACTCAGGAAGAAGCATTTGCTGTCTTGCTTATCTTTAAAAGGGGAATACGAATGATCTTGGAAATTATAGACCCGTTAGTTTACTGTGATTCCAGAGAAGATACTTGACCTGATCGTCAGATAATCAATCAGCAAACAGCTAGAAGAACATAGGGTACTGAGTAATAACTTACATGGGTTTGAGAAGAAGAGCAAATCCTGTCAGATCAATCTAACTTCTTGCTGTGACACAGTGATGGATTTGAGTGGATCTGGGGTAAGTGATAAATGTAATGCATCTCTACTTCATTAAGCCTCCACAATGCTGTGATCAACAGGTGGGAAGGTGAGTTGGGGCCAGGCAGCTCTGTTGGACTACCCATTGGATCATTCTCAGGAAAAGGATGGGTAGCTCAGGAGTGATTTGAGACTTGTTTGTGGCAACTTAAAGCCTATCTCTCTTTGAAAAAAAAAAAATCTTCTCTAAAGTTTGTAAGTAGCAGGATCCTGACAGATTCTGAGGAATCTTAGAAGATGGTTTGGAGAATTTGTCAGTCCCACATAGGCTAGCGTCCTTCCACTGAGGTTATCATAGTCATGTTGTCATTAGAGCCTCTGGGCTGTGTAGGTCTTCCAGTCAGCAGGGGCAGTGGAGAAATTGGAAAAGCTCAGGATAAGAGGGGGAAAAAAATCATGAGGGGTACAAAAATAGGACTTAGAAGAGAAGAGAAATTGAATATGGTTTTAGTGACTTATTTCTTCACATGGGAGGTGTTCCAAGGAGTATACTAATAACTTGCTCTTCATTTTAATAAGGATAAAAAAAGAAATGAATTTAAATGGAAACAGATTGGGATTTGGGATGAGAATGAACTTTTAGAAGAGACTGGAAAAGATGGGCTGCTAGCTGAATCCAGCCCTCCCTGTTGCTCTCTCAGAATAGCTTAATGGCTATCCACTCGACAGAGATGCTTTATAGGCAAGGTCTCTGTGCCTCCTGGGGATGAGCTTGGGACTGTGAATCAGCCTTCCTCCTCCCTGGCTCCCAGTTGCTTTGAATACTCAAGGCATCTACACAGTACATTTCCAGTCCTTATGAGAGTGTGCCGTTACCCCTTGGGGGTGGGGTGTAGGAGGGAGAAATAAGTTTGGGTCCAGGATCTATCTGAAGGCTTGTTACGGGGTTCATTTTTCTGATCCATCTTTGGTCTTCAGAAGTTCCCGAGTCAGCTTATTGAGACTGTTCTTAAGGAATGGCACCGTGAAAACGAACATGTATAAGCTCTGTTGTACTTGGGTGAGTAACAGTATTGGTTATAAATGTGGTAAAATATCTGGTATATTCCATTTGTCATCATTTTTGCTGTTTATTTTTGTACTTTGTTCAGCTAGGTGTAGTTGGAGTGGTTGGTTTACTAGTGATAGGCTTCACTTTTCTGGGTTTTGCACTCATTTTGATTTACATTTTAATTCAGATTAATATGATAGATATTGGCAGAATACGAGACTTTCACATTTGAAAACATTTTTCTGCTTAAATGTTTATTCACATGGTTTAAATTGCTTTAGAGACTCTAAGTTTGAGGAATAGGATTCCTTTCTTACTTGAGGAGTTGTTTCCTGATAGGTAAGTAGGTTTTTATCTGGTTTAGGAGAATCCTGAGTCCTTTCTCCTGGTTAGCAGGAGTTCATGTGCTCATTTTGGTGTGGATGTACATCGAATAATGGTGGTTGTGACCCTGAGGCCCAGGGAGCAGCCTGAAAGCTTTGGTGGGATCTCTAATTGTCCATCTTTAACCTGGGGGCGAGTTCTCTCCCCACCTCACTGTTTAGAAAGGAACAAAGCAAATGTGAGGACAGTGAGGTGTAGGCCTTAGCCCACCAGGAGAAGGAAATAAAGTCAGCTATCTGAATGGCCAGGGAGAGGGCTGCCCTGCTCTCCTTGTCTGTGGAGCAAAGTCCTGGCCACTGCCTGCCCTCCCTCCCTGAGTTCCCTCTGGCCATCCATGAGGCTTCTGGGTATGGTCTTTTTCTCACTGCTCTGCAGCAGCCCTGTGACTGTTCTCCTTCTCATCTGTATTCAAGTGCCCATAACTTTGGAAAAAAATGACCTTTGGGGTTGAGGTTTTCTAGTGTTTGGTCTTTGTCCACAGGGGCCTGCCTTTTTCTTTCTTTCTTTCTTTCTTTCTTCCTTCCTTCCTTCCTTCCTTCCTTCCTTCCTTCTTTTTTAAAAGAAACCTTGAAGAAACTCCATCTGCATTTTGAGTTAGAACTATGAGTAAAAGGGTTTCTCTTTTATAGAGAATTGTCCAGATGCTGGGTTATTTTGGGAGGGTAGGTGGAGGAAGGTTAATGGTGACAGGAGAAGGAATAATATGGAAGAGAGGCATTTGGAGGATTTCAGTATGACTTAGAATTGGTATATCATTATTAGTCTTCTGTGAGAAAGACATCTTGGGAAACTTTACAGGAAATTGTTAAGCTTCCTACAAATCAAACTATATTGATTCCCTTATCCATTCAGGGCTAAAAAAGCAGGATCCCCCAATCCTTTCCCCCTGCTCCCAAACAGTGTGCACACACATACTATCTTCCTATGTAGTCACCTTTCCTTCTCCCTGCTCTTGGTTTCTGCACCCTCCAAGTGGACGGAAAGGCAGTTCTCTAGAGAAAGAACCCACCCTTCCTGCCCCATTTACTTGTCCCAGTCCCAGCTCCTTCAAGTAGGAGGGGTGCAGCCAGGCTTTCTGTTGGGAGGGCCCAATTATTGGGTTGTGGGCCATCTGCCTGTGGCCCCAGTCAGCCTGCACTTTTTTCTCTACAGAGAGGCGAAGGCGCTGACGCTATTCTTCTAAACTGGGAAATGAAATGCAAAACCGACGTTAATGTAACATTATGGTTGAGATTAAATGCACCAAAATCAGGAAATTCAAAGTTATGCTTCCCACAGCAACTATAATTCAGCCTCATCTGGCGTGTGTAGTATTTTGTGTTAGTGCGGATGGTGTTATATGTTAAGACATTAAAGTTAACACCATAAGCAGAGCACAAAATGCTTGAGGGGGCTGAGTTATGACGACTGTGTGAGCTGTAAGTGTTCTTGCACAGGCTCCCGACTCTTGGTATAATTTTTCCCCTGCCCATCAGACCAATTATTGCCTTTCTTTTTAGTTATATTTCTGCTTTAACACATCTCTTTTTCCAGGGTCACCGTAAATGAATTCCTCTATTGGTGGCCAGTGATGGTGGTGGGAATGGGACAGCCCACTAGGCGCTTTTGTCCTTTTTGTTGCTGCCTCCATAAAAGTGGTGCTTCCCCCTCCACCTCCAAAACACCCCCTCCTTCACAGACGGCTGTTTCCTGGTGGTCCCTTACAGGGATCCCCACCCCCCACCCCCACCATCCCTTCCCTCTGACCGTCACTGTGGCTCCTCACAACTGCTCCCTGAATGGGAACAAGCATTTGCTGTGTCCGGGTCTTGGCCTTGTTGTAACTTCACGTGAAAGCCGAAGGGCCCTTCTTTATTTGGAGCAGACATAGCAATGTCGAAGTAAAATATACATCCCCGGGAGTGGAGCACCGATGCGTGGTGGTGCTGCCTTATGTGTTTGGCATAGCAGAGGCAGAGATCGAAGTGGGTTTATTTGCTTTATTCACACTGCTTCTCTATCTTCCCCAGGGTTTATACCTTTAAGCTGCTGTGGTGTGTAGTTAGGGCTGTGGAGTCGCCTGGGGGTGGGACCAGGAACTTTCCTTGGGGAGCACTGGGTCATTGGTAACAAAATCACCACATAATTTAGTACAAATCAGGAAACCTCCCCCTAGCCTCTTATTATCCTGGTGGCCTCCCCAGGGCTGAGACAGCTGTTGGAATGCAGATTTTGTTAGACACTGGGCTAAGGTTGGTGGTGGGGAAGAGCTGTAAAGAATAGGGCCATTGATAAATGATGAATGAAATCAGGGACTGTAAACGAACAGTGACACTGAGCTGCCTTTTAAAGTTTTTGTTAGATACGACAAAACCAACCAAGTAAGCAAAGGAATGGGGAGGACCTCATTATAACTACCTTAGAGGCAATGAAAAGGCCTCTTTTTATGCTTTGGATAGCAACTTCAAGCTCCGTGTTAGATTCTGGGGGCATAGAAACAAGAAACAGTCCCTACCCTCAAGGAGCTGGTAGTCGAGGATAGACCTGCATGTAACCACTGTTAAGCATTTGATTATATCCTGTAGTTAAGTACTTGGTGCAGTGGGGGCTCAAAGGAGGGGAAAGATCAACTCTGCTCATAGTGTGGAGGAGGGGTCACATAGGCCTGATGTTAGAGAAGTTTAGGAGATCCACGAGAGCCAAGTCAGCCTATGGCCTCTAGAATTGTTGTAGCAGGAGTGAAAGAAGGTGCTCACAGAGTAAGCCAGGATGAATTGACCCGAGTCTGAAAAACTGACATGGATTGCAGAGTTTTTTGTGGAAATGTTGAAAATGAGGAAGAGATAGAGTGAAGGCTTTGAATATGACAAATATTTCACTGGTTTTTTTAGTAGGATTATCTATGTTGGTTATATGTTATTTCTCATATTCAACCGAGAAGGTAGTTTTTGTTTGTTTTGTTTTTGGCAGCAGGGAGGGGCAGAAGGAGACTCCCTGCTGAGCAGGGAGCCTGATGTGGGTCTCCATCCCAGGACCCTGGGACCATGACCTGAGCTGAAGGCAGACACTTAACGGACTGAGCTACCCAGGCGCCCTGGGAGCTAGAAGGTCTTAGTGGGATCTCTGAGAGTATAAAGGCTAGCAGAGGTTTGAGAGAATTTTAGCCAATAAAGTGTGAGCAAAAACATAAGGATCAACAAAAAAATATGTAAGCTGAGGCCTTGAAGCATTGCTGGGGAGGGCTAATCGGATACCCCAGTGCTATTTAAGGTAGCACAGGGTTGGGCTACTAGTCCTTCAGGGAAAAAGAAGGGCTAGAGAATGACACAGTGGCTACCTCTGACCCCCCAAAGTACTGGCAGTTTGGATCTGGATTTGCGAGACATCCCTTGGGAAGAAGCTACCTTCCTTAGACCGGATCCGTCAAACAGATAAGCTGGCTGACTAACACCGAGAGATTCGATGGAAGGGTTAAGGAAGAGGCAGGCGGGTCTGGGTAACAAGAGAAAATGTGCTAGAGAAGAAGTGTCGAGATGGGGGTAAGCTCTCCCTCTGAGCAGGAGCAACAGGTACACAGCCATAGAAAGAAAACAAGTAGTTTGGGATGGGGGTAGTGAAATGAAATCCAGAGGCTTATTTAGCTAAGTTCATAGGCTTTACTTCTTCCTGCCTCCATCCTGTCTTGTTTTTTCTTCTCTCCGATATTGATTACATTTCTTACTTTGTAGACTGATCTCAGTTGTTTGACATGAGAAAACTGATACTAGGAGATGCTTTCTCCATCCCTTTATCTTGTTGGGGAAAAGGATCCTGCATCATTTTGATTAAGATGCCACTGGAGTGATTATTTTTTATTTTCTTAATGTTGGGTGTTCACAATACTTAAAAAAAAGAAAAACAAAAACCCCACAGCTATACATTTATGTGATGAGTTTTGAGCTCTAGCTGTGAAAATTGAGTCATAGCCTAAAAGCCTGAAACAAGAGTGTTTTCAGATTGACACTAGCCCCCCCCCCCCCACCACCCCCGACCGGCCGGCAGGTCTGCAGTGGAAGGGTGAGAAGGCTGGGACAGGCAGACCAGGGTTTGTGAGTATAGAGTGCTGCCACAGGCAACGCCCCATTCAGTGCTGAGAGAATCAAAAAGGAGGTAAGTGGACCCTGGAGGGAGAGACAAACATCAGCAAAGCTTTTAATCTGATGTGCAGGTACCTTGGAATAGCCTGCTGTTTTGGTCCTATCCCTGTATGTAGTGGCCAGTGAACGATCTTGGTTTGTGGGCAGGAAAACACATCTGTTATGTGATCAGTCCACTTCTTTTCCAGTACTGTGCTCAGTGTCTAGTCCTAGGGAGGCCTTTCCCAGCCAAGGGTTGGCCTGAAGGTTGAATGCTGGCAGAGGCTCTTATTTGAAGATGCTGATGTTGCTGAAAGGAAGGGAGCATACAGGGTCCCACAGTGAGGCTGGGGGAAAGATGGTGAGCCAGAAGAGAAAGTGTGAAGGTGTTATTGAATGGAGTAGAAGAAACAGGAGGAGATGTTGCAAGCCAGAGTTCATGGGAATGGTGGGGAAGGTGTTCGAAGTTTTTAAATAGAAATGGACGTGGGGAACCTGATTAGGAGGCATTATTTGAAAGAGTTGTTCGTAGGCTGGACTAAGGTAGTGATGGTGGAGTTGGAGAGAAAAAGTTATGTTATAGCTTTTAGATGTGCTGGGAAAGAAGTGAGCTTGAGAACCATGCTTTAAAGTAGCCAGTGGCTTCTTTGGATACTGGTGGGCCCCTGAGGATCAGTGGCACTGAGATTTGGCAAGGAGTAAAAGTGGAACCTATGGCGGTTGTAAAAGGGGTGCTCCGAACTGAAGATTCCTATCAGGGAGCACCGATAAGCTGAGTTCCTTAGTGGTGTTGCAAGTAGGATCTTTTTGATGAGCCATTTGGCCAGAAGCCTAGGGGAGGTAGGTAGTGATGATTAGTTAGATAGGATGATAACTGGAAAGAAAGCTTGGAATCTTGCTCTCCAGAAGTGTGATAGAAACTGAGAGTCATGGGGCACCTAGGTGGCTCAGTGGGTTAAAGCCTCTGCCTCCGGCTCAGGTCATGATCCAGGGTCCTGGGATTCAGCCCTGCGTCGGGTTTTCGGCTCAGCAGGGAGCCTGCTTCCTTCTCTCTCTCTCTGCCTGCCTCTGCCTACTTATGATCTCTCTCTGTCAAATAAATAAATAAAATCTTAAAAAAAAAAAAGAAAAAAAAGAAAGAAACAGAATCACGGCTTGAGATTGTGGTGTTTTGAAAGTGGAGTTCCAGGGAATCTGTCTGAATTGTTCATGGATTGCTTTTTTTTCTTTCCCCAGTCTTAACAGCATTTGAATGGAAGGCCAACTGATGGACTGAAAGGGATTGGTAGTTAATTGGGGACAGAGGAGGTAGGCATTGAAGAATGGGTATGAAACATGCCATTTTGATAAGGTCTACTTTCACTGGAAGGGTAAGTGGCTAGAGAAACAAGGCCAGGGGTAGACCTTAAAAGGGAGTTCATGGTGATGGTGTGGAATGTAGCAGTTGGTTGATGTTGGGGAGGAATCCCCAGGTTGGTACCTCGGGATATTTGTAGGAATTGCTGGGACCCTGTTCCGGATCTGTGCCCACAGTTAGGTATTTCTCAAGAAGTCTTCATTGGAGAAGGATCCAGAGCTGCTTATTAATTCATTTGGACAGAAGGAAGGTGTTTTTTTCTGGAGAGGAGCACGTATTGTCATGAAAGAAGACCTCTTGTTGGCTCTCTAGCAGAGAGTTGCCAGCTTGCTCAGTAGAGCTCTGGGGTGTGACTTGCCAGTTTTTCTCCCCTGGATTGTGGCAGCAAGGAGAATGAAATGTCTGATGGCTAGAGCCAGGAGTGGTTGGCAGATCTAAAGGGCTTGTCCCAAGTGCTTACAAGTGGGCCAAGTAAGGGTTTGCTCTAAGAAAGGAACTAAGACTTGTGGCACAGATTCTCACTTGGTCAGTATAAGGAGATAATCTCATAGATGTTCTAGACTCTACCTTTGTTTGTCAGTGTGGTGGAAGAACTAGCAGCATCCTCATCATGTAGGAGCCTGTTAGAAATGCTTTTAGAATATCAGGCCCTACTCCAGCACTAAATAGAACCTGTAATTTGACAAGATCTTTGGGTAATTTGAAGTCTGAGAGACACTGCTCTAGTCTAGACCAGTGGTTCTTAAACTTAGTCAGAATAGTGATCAGAATTAACCTGGAGAGCTGGTTGAAACATGGATTATTGGTCCCACTTTCAGGGTTTCTGATCCAGAGTCTGGGGTAGAGGCTAGGAATTTGCATTTCTGGTAAATTCCCTGGTGATGGGATGCTCTTTGTGAGGGAACATGCTTTGAGGCCCACTGACCTCCCAGGCTTTTTCGTCTATAAAATAGGTCAGTGATTCCTGCCTGCCTTACAGAGATGGAAGATCAAATGAGCCAATGTGTAACAAAAGTGTTCCATGCATTGTAGGCAGGATGTCAGTCTGTGTATTGCTTGCTCCATGGTCAGTGATTTTAAAAATCTGCTGTCATGCCAGCACAAAGGTTTTCCTGTTCTGGCTTCTGGCCAGCAGCTTTGTACAGAGAACAGGGAATCTATGAAGCACCCCATGGAATTAAGCCTTCTGTGAAGAGACCAGTAGCCCTTTCAGGAGTAGGGCCTCCTGAAGCCCAGCCAATTTCTCTGGTCTCCTGCCCAAGTTGCCTGGCCAGGACCTCTGTCTGCCTGAGTGGGCCTGGGCCTCTCCCGATCACCTGTTACGCCAAAGTACTGGATCTTTGGTGCAGTATTTGCACTTGATTGACTAACCAAGCCTCTGATTCGTCTTGTGATCCTGAGCATGTTACATGACTTTTCCTCACCTTACTGGTTGAGTAAATGAACAGTCATTGGCTGCATGTGCCAAAGTCCCAGAATGTGGACTCTGGATCCCCAAAGTGAGGGAAACTGAGGGAGAGGCTATTCTGATGAGAAGTAATACAACATAATGGTTCGGAGCATAGATTGCAGAACTAGACTCTGGATTTGAGCCCAGTCTCCACCACCTACTAATGGTATGACTTGCCTTGGGCAAGTTACTTATACTCTTCATGCTTCAGTTGCCCTACTGGCAAAAAGGGGTTAATAATAGCACCAGTCTCAGAGGACTGTTGGGAGGATAAAGTGTAAGTGCTTAGAACAGTGCCTTACATGTCATAGCGATAGGAGTTAGCTTTTCCTAGTGGAATTAGTACTAGTAGTCTTCTTAATCATGGTATCATTGCTGGGGATTGAGATAGAACAGGTGGCTGGGAAGAAGGCCCTTCTGGAAGCATAGAGAAAGCCTTTAGGCCTTCTATCAACATAGTGGGTAGAGCTGAGGTACCACCTAGAGATATTTTTTTTTCCTGTACTGGAATGGTAAGTTGGACTTGGAACCCTTCCATTTCCATGCCCTCCCTTAGTCCTGCCTCTGGGGGGCCTCTCCTGCACACAACCCCGAGATTTGCTTAAATTAATTTTATGACCAATATGTATACAGGTAGCTACAAAGGAATCATTTGGTTGTTTGCTGCCCTGGAGGGTTAGCTTCAAAGAGGCCACTAATATCTGCAGTTATTTACAACTAGTATGTAAAAATGCTTGAACTGAGGTGGATCCAGAGTCACGTGAAGGTAAACACGGGCAGGCACACTCCCGGGTGAGGATGCAGTTTTGAAAACTTTTGGGCCCCTTCATTTATTGGTATTACTATTTTTTTAAATTCACATTATAGTAAAAGTGAATTATAAATCATTCTGCACACCGTCCCCCCCCATAAAGAATAGCACTATTTTCAGCCTCTTTTCTACATTTTAATTGCTTTGGGGTCTGTAGGGATAGTGAAAATGGACATGTAGGTGAAAAACCAGTCTTTTAAAGCTCCAATTTTTTACCCTTCCTTGTCCTGAAACTTCGAGCATCAGCTCTCATCTGTCAAAGTGTAAATCAGCAATTAAAACCCAAACAGCCAAATGCCAAAGATGACCTGAAGCACAAAGCAACTGACAAACAAGTCCGGACAAATCGACGGGTAATTTATAAGCTTTGCCCTAAAATCTAATTATTTGGCAATTCGAATTTGCAGCCAGCCAGGGCTCGGCAATAAATTTAACCCGCCATAAATTATTTAGGAGCAGGCTGTGGTGTAAATCAAAACCACGAGTGTTTGTTTAAGAAATAAGCTCCTTGTGCATAAAATGTCTTTTTTCCCCCCCAAGGGAGAAACTGTTAAGCAAACTGTGCCCTGTTCTTTGCCCAGTGCAGCTCTCACTTTCCCCTCTCAACTTCCCCTCTTCCCTGTGGCCAGGAGGCTCCTCGATCCCTTGAGGAGGGGCCTGCCTTTGCATGGACTTGTCGGCAAAACCCAAGTATTTGCAGAAAACTCATGTTTTTGCCATGTACTGCTTTTTCTACCTTGTGGTGCGATGTCGCTTTTGGATTTATCAAACATTTCCTTGCAGGGGTGTTGCACAGTTTGGTATTTTATTCTGAGGCTGGAGGGAAGGGGTAGGTTAGTTGTTACCATCTCTAAATTGAAGGAATGCCAGTTCCTGGGTTGAGAGAAGGAAGCCATGAAGAATGATTTGCTGATTCCCTTATTTCAGACAGGATCATAGAGCCATCAGCTCAGGCAAAGGAGAATCTGTGCTTTGGAGAAAAGGTCTATAAGAACATGACACTATTAAATCTTCTGTCCCATTGTCCAGCAGTCTAACCTAAGTCCCTTCTCCTTAAAAATCCTTTTGTTATTGTTGTTCTATCTTCAAATATAATCTTATCACTGAAGACACATTAGTTGAAGGGAGTTTGAATACCCTGAAAGCAACCTACACATTTATTTCTTGTAATCTGCTGATTGTAGGTGTGAAATTTCACTTGAGATGCTATTACACTTTTGTCCTCAGTTAATCAAGACAGTCTCTGGTATTCCTCGTTGAGCAACTAGAAAGCAGCTCTGTCTAAAACCTTTGCTCCAACTTATACCTCTGCTCCCTTAAAAAGGTAAAAGAGTATTTACTTAGTTCTTCCTTTTTATCTGTCTTCTCTCCCCTTAAAAAAACAAAGGTTTGCTGTTGTCATTTTATTGAGGGAGACAACAGACACAGTAGGTTTGGTACCCTGGATACTTTGAACAATTCAAGTTCTGAGGCTTTTGTCCTGAGTTGTCAACTTGTGGCTAATTCCCATCCACCATCAGCAGACCAGCTTTTGGGGACTATTATGCTCTATCCTTGGACAACCTAGTGGTCCAGGTAGCTTGTGGATAGTGAAGGGTGACCAGCTGTCCCAGTTTTAGCTCTGAAAATTCTGTGTTCCAGGGAACCCTGGGTCTGGACAGACAGAAAGCTGGATGCTGGTGGTTTGTAGCAGTTGAGGGAGGATGAGAAGCTGCTTAAAGATGAGAGACAAGGTGCTTTGGGGTGTTCTGTGTCTGCATTTGAATCCTGGCTCCACCACCACCTTTACCCTGTTCGTCACCTTCAGTAGATCACTTCATCTCCCTGAGCTGTGGGGAGCTGTGTAAAAGCTGAGATGTTTCTCTTAGAGCCAAGTGCTTGGCTTTTGCCTCGCCATTTATGGCCCCCTCTGGTGTTACTCATCAGAAGTGGAGAGAGTGAGGTCTGTGTGCCAGGATAGAGCTGGGTGCTGGAGATGCAGACCTAAGGCTCTGGTTCCCACTGTCCCTGCCCTCAGAGCATAGTGCCATCTGTGTCACTGAGTAGCAGTGGTCCTCCAGGACTTTCTGCCCAGGGAGGCTACATTCTGTGCTCTGGTAACTCGAGAGCAGCCTCTTTTCCGAGGAGATAGCAGGCCAAGCCTCCCAAAGACAGCCTTTCAGCCTGGAAGAATCATCTCTTGACCTGTCAGATTCTGAAAGCTGGGAGTCCTGTTCTCTTAAGTCTCATTTCCCCATTTGGAGTCCCAGCTCTGCCCCTTACAAGGAGTGTAACCTTGAGCAAAGCACCACTTCTTTTTGGGCCTGAGTTTATCTGTAAAATAAAGATCTTAGTGATTCCCACCTCCTGAGTTGTTAGGAAGCTTCAGTGAGGTCATTTCTGTTAAGCATCTGGCGGAGGGTCTGCCATGTAGTAAACAACAAATAGAAGGAATGAAATGATTCCATTTTCCACGTGGCCCTGAGGGCGTTGGGGCCAGCTCCTCTCTACCCTTTGCCCAGACTCCAAGACCCTCAGACAGAGGAGGAACATCTCCTTATATTTGTCTCTATGTCCACACCCAGCCCCTGCCTGGTAAATAGTATGTGCTTAATAGTGTTAGTTTATGAGCTGCTGCTACTGCTGATATAACCTATCTTCCAGGATTAATAAGGGAAAGATAAGAAAATGTATTTGCAAGCACACCTGTAAGTTGAAAGTCCTAAACTCAGTATGTCCCTCCACTAAGATATTTATCGTAGTGCGTTGTTCATTAGTTGTTCAGTATCTTCTCTGCTCACTGGTCTGTGCACTTCTCCAAAGCAGAGGCTACATCTTCCCTCTAAATCCCACTCCCAACACCCGTACAGTGCTCCCAGTAGATGCTGCCCAGGTAGTTTAATTGAATGCACATGACCTACGGATATAAGGAATTTGGAAACTGTTAGAGGAGGAAGAGAGGGCTGGTGAACACACACTGGTCCTTCTTTCCTTCCTGGTGCTACCGCTGCGTAAGCAGACACTCAACTACTCCTAAGAACTTCTCCCAGGAGAATGAGGAGATTGAGGGAGGGAAAAGGAGGAGGGGCAGGAATAACAGTTTGATCATCACCAGAGCGCCTGCCTCCCAAAGCTAGCATGGAGGCACAGCTTCCTAAGCTCCTGGTTGGAATTAATGTGATCAACCTGTAACTTTGGTATTACCTTTCTGATCCTTATGAGCCAAAAACTGTTGGCCTGCTATGGGTGCACTGGCTGCAGAGTCATGCCCCCTTAGTAGAGATTAGGGTTCTTCTCCCATGAATGGGCTGATGGGGCCAGGATTTTGAGGTTCTGGGCTTGGATGGGTAATATGCGAGGGTAAGAATTACCTAAGTGAAATCCCTTGTGCTCTGACTGCCCAGAGAGTCTTCTGTCAGAAGCTCTTCTTTCCATCCTCATTGGCTTAAGTGAGTATGCCAATGTGCAAGGTTATTGACACAGCAGCCGCTGATGGTCCTGAGAAGGGGCGCATGCAAAGTAGTGTTCTAAGATTGGCTCTTGGAAGTCCCTCTTCTTGGGCTTGGGGAGAAGGCCTGGTTGATGGACCTCTGGAGAGGTATGTTTAGGATAGGTCCAGTTCGCTGTGTCCCTGGCCCCCAGGTATCTCTGGGATCTCCCTTCTCGGTTTGCTTAGAGCTGAGGCTAGCTGCTGCTTCATCCCTGGAAGGGTACTACTGAGTGTGAGCACAGGTTAGCTCCATTTCCCTCGGGGTGAGGGAGCCAGCAGCAGGAGAGGTGGAAGAGCAAGCTGCAGTGGGGAAACCCAAAGGCCACTTTTAGAGAATCTACCGGGGATGCCGACTTGGGGCTGGTCAGAGCAGGAGCTGAAGCGCTTACTATTCTATAATAAATACTAATGAAATTCTAGATCTGTAATAACATTTCAGATATCTAAAACAAACCATGTGCTTGTAAAAAAGTGGAAAGAGATCAACTTTAAGCCATAAATTCTTGGTAATAGAGGGTTTTTTTCTATTTATGTTTGATAGATATTTTTGTTTCCAGAGGAATGTCAACTCCTAATTTCATAATGTATCATGGGCTTAAGAAAATTGAATTTAATAAAAGCCAGAGATGAATGGCATCCTTAAAGGTCCCAACACTTGTCTTTATTAGCAGGACAAACTGCAGGTCTCCAAACACTGCTTCTCTCCAAATGAAAGTTTAAATGAAAAGTACAGTTGTGTCACAGGTTCAATTTCATTGTGGGCCAAGCTAACATTGTTAGTGAGGAACTGGCTGTATTTGTTTCTTTAGACACCAGGGCAGCCAAACTCACCAGGCTTTGGAGCTCCTTCTGGGGAAGTGCTGCTTCTCTGTAGCAGGAGAAGCAGGATACATCAGAAATTCGGGCATCCGGTGAGCCCCGCTTCAGAGGGAATGCTTGGAAATCTTGGCTGTCTGGTTTTTCAGGGGGACCAGTATGTATTTTTGTGTATGTGTGCCTCCATTTTATTTTTCAGCGCAAAACTGTCTTCTGCCAGGTCTGCTAAAGAGTGTTTTGTGAGAGTGAGAAAGGCCTCGGGGGACTAGGGGAGTCTCCTCGTCTCAAGTTGGGAGGAAAGATATCACCTAACCTAAGCAAAAGCTGGGGCCTCCTTGCCATTGCCCCCCTCTGCCTCAGCCTTGTTGCCCTTCCTATCTCAGGGGGCTCCTATCAGCTTCCCCATTTGGGGGGATCAGCTGGGGGATCAGGCAAACAGAACCTCTGGGTTTTTCTGTCATGAAATCTCACTGCCTTGATTGGGTCTTCAGTCCTGCTTTAAGGTATTGGGTAAAAATAGATGCTTTAAAAACAAGCCCGATATCACAGGTGCGTTTGAGGGAGAGGCTACCTGGCTGCCTTGCGACATCAAGGAGATTGGCCATTTCTCCCATCTTCCCACTCGTCCACATCCTGCACACAGTCAGGTGTCAACAGCTTCCGTGCTGCTCCTCCAGGCTGTCCCTGGAGAGAACCAGTTTGCCTTGATTTTAGTGATACTAGAAAGATCCCCTCCAGAACTGGGAACCTGGGGTAGGGATTACGCTGGAGCTGACTACTGGGGGCACGGAGTGGGCAAAACCCCCCTTCGCTCTCTGCAGTGGAGGCCTTTTCCACATGCTAATTTTACTCGGAGGATTTTGCTTTTATTTATTTTTTTTATTATTTCCTATTTGTCTCTTCCAGATGTTTTCAGGGCAGTTTTTTTGTGTTGTAAACTAATTCCATTCATGTTTTAAAAATTTATGAAAGCGCTAATAAAAATGTCAAAGTGGTAAAAATGTTAGCTTTTCCTCTGCTTTGATTAAATTTTGCAAACTGTTTTTGAATATTAAAAAGCAATAATTTTTTTTATTCTCTCTCCTCGCTTTCCCTTTTCTCTCTGGTGCGTGTGTGCTCTCCTGCCCTCTCCCCCCTCTGGTGCATTCCTCCCTTCCCAGGAGCGATGTGGGAGGCGTGCTGCACAGCCAGCATTCTGCAAGCCTGTTTGCACACCAGGACCTTGGTGCTGTGCATCTCTATTAAATAACGGAGACAAATTAATCTTAGAGACACCAAACAAATTGTCACTCCTCCTCCTTCTCTTCCATTACGTTCCAGTGGACTGGGAAGGGCTGGCTAAGTGATTGGGGGGAGCAGGCTGGGGGAGGGTGTACTGCCTGAAAGAAAGGTGGGAAGCACTAGCTCCTATTACTCTTACTCAGTTTTCTGCTTCTCTTTAGTATCCCCTTTGGCTTTATTTATTATTTATCTTTTTTTTTTTTTTTTTTAAAACAAATGAAGAAACTCATCAGTTCTGCTTAAACTTCAAATGCAGAAGGCTCTGATTGGTCTTATGGCTGGTTGTCTAGGTGACTGGAGATCCAGGCCCATCCAGGGCAGAGGCCTGGGCAATTGGAAGCAGTGGGGCTACTTTTGTGGGGCAGCTTGTACTACTGTCTTCTTTCCTCTTTCCAGAGACAGTGGGAGTCAGGCGTGTGTCTAGTCCCTGCCACCTGTGAGGGTAGTGATAGTGGGAAGGTTAGGATGGAAACTGAGCTGGTGCCATTTCAGTCTTGGGTCTGTTCTGTCAGGAGTTCAGGAGTCCAAAACAGTCCCTCATTCTTGAGTTCCTTGAAGTGGTTGGTTAAAAAAGTGTATTCTTCTTTTTCTGTGTCTTTGCCATTCCAGGAAATCATCGAGTTCCCCATCCTGAAGCTAAATGGTCGGACCATGGAGATTGAGTCTACCTTTCACATGTATGTCCAGCCCGTAGTCCATCCACAGCTTACTCCCTTCTGTACAGAGGTAAGGGCCCTGGAGCGGGGCAGCCCGGGCTGCTGGGACAGGAGTTTTGGGTCACTGGTACACTGTCCCTGCTGCTTAGGGGCAGCTTGAGTCTTACTGCTGGTTAAGGCAGGTAAGCATGGGACCCAGCCAAGCAGCTGGCATTTTACAAAGTCTGCCACTCCACTTGCACTGCTGTGGTCACTGGGGACCCAAGAAGTGGCACAATCTGTCCCCAGCCTTTTCCCTCCCTTATTGTCCTTATTGTCCCTACCCCTCCTGGTGACCAGCACTTGGAGTGCTGCCCCACTCAAGGGTGGTGCTTCCAGGGCTCAGTTTCTCTTCAGTTCCATTTCCCTTGGGGCCTCTTGACAAGAAGTAAAGATTTCAGCTTCTTGGAAGGAGAGGTTATGTTAAGGCTCTCTTAGCTTCTGGTGATATTTTTCTGTCCTGGAGCAAAGTGGCCCTGCTTGAGTTTGTGGGAAGCACAACCCTGTCGTTGAGGAAAGAGAAGGGTGGTCTAAGTGGTATATGAGGCTGAAATGGCCTTACCCTTATGCTGTGCTGGTGTTGGACTCAGCCACTTTGCCAGCAGGTTAGTATTGGCCCCATTCTGCAGATTGTGAAACTGGGCTAACTTGAGATCTTGATGCTTGCTAGAGGCTTAAAAGAGCTAATAGCGGAGAACAGGTGCCCTTGCAGAGTTCTTACTCTCAGGATCTTCTGTGACTGGTTTCCCCTGTGACATGTCATGTTTTGCACTCTGTGGTAGCCATGGGCTGTAGTGGAATCATGGGCCGTGTATGTGTGGCGCAGAAGTAAAGGGAAAACATGAGTGTTTCTGGAATCTTTTTTTTAAGAATTTGGGGCTGGGGTATATTCAAGATAGTGTGCCTTTGTTTAGAGATCTACTTTCTGCATATAAGTGAAACATGAGGAAAAAAGTTCTTGAGTGATCCTAAAACTATTGTTTTGGTGTGGGGAATGCTGGGAAAGAGGCTGCCTGCCACTGGTGGGAGGGCCCCATGGACTCTGAGATTGACTCAGCCCAGATATGAAGTTTCAGGGGGTTGCTACTGGGCTTGATGCCAGTGTTACTCCCAACCCAGATAGGCCTTTTGGTGCAGGCATCCATCTCCCAAGGTGTGTAGTCTCTCACCCCCTTTGTTGTTCCCACTAATGATGTTAAGATTCTTGCTCCCTCTGGAATCGTCGTGGGTTTTTTTCCCCCTCGTCCCCTGGAAATTACCTGTACCACCAGGGGGCGCTAATCTGTTCTTTTTGCCCCTTTTGGGGGGAAAAAGTCACCATTTTAATGGTGAAGATCCCCTTCCTTGTGGAAAGGGAAAATTTTCCTTAAGCAAGCCACTGGCCTGAAAATGCAGTATCCTCTTGTCCTTCTCTTCCTTCTGTCTGTGTGCAGACTCCCCATGGGTGTTCCAGCTGCAGCTAGGCACAGCTGGGCAGGGCCAAATTTGGGAAAGGTTACTCTTGTTTTGGCATGGAACAGTGCTTTTGGAGCTCAACCCTGGGCAGGAGTGGGTACCTGAGAGTATTGGGAAAAGGGATCTTTTTGAGATCAGGGCTGCTGCTGCTGCTTTTGGGGGTTAGGGGGAGGAGGGATTGTGAGACTATGATGAGAGCTATTCTTCTTTTTTCTGGAAAGTTTCACCACAGGACACACACACGCATAATTTGGAGGGCAGGAGGCATGGTGAGGTTGGGACCCTTGTCCTGAAGCCTTATCTGAAAGTGACGATGTGAGTGAGCTGTGGCACCAAGGGTGCGATTTCGCCTCAGGCTTCTGGAGCCTCCAACTCTCCTTGACCTGGTCCTGGTCTTTTGTCCAGCCTCACATCTTCCTGCTTAATGCCCCACACTTTGCTCACCTAAGGTCGCCCCCTCACCGTCTCCCTGTGCACGTGATGCTCTTGCCTGTACGCTGCTCCCACTCTTGTCCTCCCCCTCCCCACCCCCAACACTTTTCCTCTAGGACTTTGCTCAGGGTCACCTTCTCTGGGGAGCCTTCCCTGAGCCCATGGCTGGTGCCACCACAAAGACCTGAGCAGATGCATTATACTGTATTTACTTATGTGTCTCCCCACTAGACCGTGCATTCCTTGAGGTTCTGATCTATCTCTGGCCCATCATTGGAGCCTAGTGCCAAGTAAGCACTTGACACATGTTCCTTAAATGAGTGAATATTGTCAAAAGAGTATTCAACCACACCTTGCTGCCTGCCGCCCTGCCCCTGCCCCTGGTAACTGTCCTGCTCACTTGGTCTTTTCGAGCAAGTGAAGTCTTCTTTGGAAAACCTCAGATCATCTAAATATTGCCCTATTTCCATTCCAGATGGAGTTGGAATGTAGAGAGAGGCATGGGCACAGGGTGTAGGCTGTCATTGTGCAACCTTGTCCTGTGTGGCAGTGGGCTGCCTTTGGGGCAGAGAGAGATCATCACGGTCAGAGAGGATCTTTCTTCAGTAAGGATTGTGCCTAAGCATCTCCTCCAGTAGGATTCCCTCTTGTGCACAAGAAGTTCTTAAGAACCCTGACCTGTGTGTATATGTGTGTGCACACACATCATGACACATAAGTACACATATGAGCACATGCTCGTGCAGGGAGAGACAGGCTCAGTGTTGGGCATCCAGAAAGAGGGATGCTTCCTTGAGTGGGTCTGTGACCCATATACAGACACTTTTACTGCTCTCTGTAATGGGCATGTTAGTAGCCTTCTTCACATCCTTTCTTCGTTCCAGTTCATAGTCTGACTTGTTTCTAACAGAGACAGGATGGGATAAGTTTCATTCCTTCCCAAGCCCTTTCTCTCCCACATCTAGAATCTGCTCCAACCTGTCAGATCTCTGCTTCTAGCAGCTGGGCTGCTGCCACAGTCCCTGACCATGTGTAGCCTTTTTTGTTGTTGTTGTCATTGTCTTGGGGAAAAAAAAAAAACCCTAGAAAAAATACCAATTTTGCTAAATGCCAGTAAAGGGCTTTGTCTTGCACCTGTACTTATAAAGGGTGAGATTTATTGGTCTCTTTGTCTGAGGAGAAAGAGTGGGTCTGATTATCAGATTGTACACCAGAGACAAGTGCTTATGTAATCAACAAACTGTCTTGGTGTCAGAATACGATTGTGTTGGAGATAAACTGTGAAAGGAGAAAGCGCTGGATGCTGACATGCTATTGGCATTGAGTGTCCTGGGCTGCTTCCTGTAGTGGCTAGTGTTTGTGATGAAGCCAGCTTGTTCCCGGACAAAGCCCTTGTGAGGGTAGGGGATCTCAGTAACCAGTCATGTTATCAGTCAGGGTCAAAAGCCCCTCGCCTTGTGGTTTCCGAGTCTGGAGAAGCGGGAGTTAATCTGTAATCCCTCGGTGAAAGGAGCCATAGAGCACACATTAATTCTTCCTCTCACCTCTCCAGCTTTAAGTGGTTAAGGTCTTTGAGCTCTGTTTAGCCTGTGAGCCCTGGTTCTCAGCTTAATAATACTTGGCTTTGCTCTAGTACCTTTCATTGTGAGGATGTAAAAGCTTTTTACAAATATATATTAACCCAAGTGGGATTGGGTTCAAACTACAGCATGAAGGACTTAAGTTATGCCTAAGGTAGAACTTTCCAGTATTTATTAAATTTATTAAACTAGCTTTCATGGCTTCTGTTGTAAGTCTTAAAGATGTCTTAGGTTGTATCAGATACAGGGACTAATTTCTTAATTTCACACTCTTCTTCAACTAGTGCCTTGGTCGAGCCAGTAAGATGTAGTCTGTCCTTGGAAGGATTCATACAGGGGAGTGAGGGCTTCCCCTGGAAGGGTGCCTCTAGCTGAACCAATAGTGCAAGCCCATGTGTCTCTGGAGGTTGAGTTCAAGCCCTTTAGGAGGTCAGCTGTAAGCTGTGTCTGGCTGAACCGTGAGTGGTCTAGGAAGCATGGAGAGAGAGAGGGAGATGGGCTCACTGGGCCTCTCCCAGGCTGATGATTCCAGGCTTTCTGACAGCTGGACAGGAGTGTGAGAAAGCCCTAGGACCCTGGAGCCCTACTGCCTACCACCAGGGTGGAAAAGGCGGGCCTAGTCTGTAGTGAGAGGTCGTGCAGAGCAGTGCCCTGGTTTTCCTTTATAGTGCAGTGACTTTCTCTCCCCATATTAGTGATTTTCCGGGGGCCAAGAACAGGTGCTTGTGGAGTACATAGATGCTGACCCAAGACCCATCGCCAAGGAGGGAGGTCTCTTGACAAGGGTGCCATTGGTTTTTTCTGTGAGTGAGCCTTTCTGGAAACCCTTCAGTGCTCAGCTCATCTCAGTGACCCTGAGTATAAGGAGTCAAGAGAAAGACCTAACCTTGCCCCAGAAGACTCAGATGAGACATGGGAATGTCTCACACAGACCCCCCCAGAGCTTTCTAAGAAGCACAAGTGGCTAAAGGTTTTCCAGGATAGTCCTTACTTAGCTCCAAGCTAGGGGGTATGGATTGGTCCTAGAAGAATGAAGCAGGAGAGAAGCAGGGCCAGGAAGAGCAGTGGTGGGTGCTCGTTAGTCACCTGGGTATTGCACCTAGAGTCAGCAACAAGCCCACTCTGGACTCTGGCCTCTGTGTGCCTGAGACAAAACACAGGGCCGCTGCCTGCTCAGGGGTGCTCTGGAAGGTGTGCAGGCTCCGGGTGCTGGCAGGGCTGGGCCTAGATGGGGCTGCCAAGAAGAATGCAGATTCCATGAGGGCAGGGATTTCAGTTTTTCCTCACGGCTGGATCCCTAGTTCCTGGAATGGGGCCCAGTACATTGTAGGCTGTCCAAGAGTAGTTGTTGACTAAATGAAAGGAGGAGTGTTAGCCCTCGAAGATTAAAGCTGCTGACCCAGAGGTCTTCCTCACCCCTCACCCCCCCAGCCCCACCCCTAGCCATCAGTGGACCAACTTGCCTTCTCTTTGGCTCAGGCCCTCCCTCTGCTGGGCAGTTCTTCGGTCTTCCAAGCAAGGAAAGGGTGTGGAGGGGCCAGCCGGGCGGGCCTGCTGTGGGTTAAAGCCTTGCGAAACAACAGTGTAGTTAATCTTTCTAATTTATTTTCCTTTTAGACCATGGGAAGTCTGTAGGCAGCAGCTGTTACCCAATTAAAATACAGATTAATATAAAAACAGTTTCTGGAATATAAAATAGAGTGGCTGTGTCCTTACACTTCCTTAAAATACCACCTAATAATGACTTGATGAACTACAGAAACCCACCTAGAGGAACTCAGCGTTCTTAAAATGAAAATTTCTTCCCTAAAAGGTGTGTATTACCATTCCATGTAAGTCGCTATGAGAAAATAACCTTCCTTCTTAGAGCCAGCGGTTCCTGTGAGTTGGGTATTTGATATTCATTAAATGTAATTATAGTTTAATTGGAGTTTAATCCCCCCCCCAACACTTTAAAAAAAGGAAGAAGAAGAAGTTCCCCAGCAAGCCTGAGATGCAGCTCTCTGTAGAAGTAGCCCCGGGCACATTGGGCATGGTGATTTCCAGCAAGGTCCAGGTCTGTGGATAGGGGCCTCCTGCCTCAGATCCCTGAGGCAGTCTGTCCTCTTCTGTGTTCGAAGGATATTTTCACTTTAAAACAAAACAAAGCAAAGCAACAAGCCTGTTTGAACCTAGGTCTTACATGGGTGGAGCATAGACCTGTGAGTTAGAAATTCTCTAGACCAGGTTCCTTTATTAGGCCTTTGCATCTGTGTTTCCCTGTCAGTTAAAGATGTCTATTTCTTGCTTGCCTAGTTGGTATCGAGGACCCAGGTGTTCAGGGTAAAGGGTAGATGCCTGTGGGGTTCCCCTGGCTCTTCTCTGATGTTAGAGGGGAAAATGCTGGACATTGAGACCCAGAGAAGGGGTGGACTTGAACCCAGGTGTGGCTGTCCTATGTGAGCATTCCTCAAGGTCTACAAGAACGTCTGTGAAGCTTGGAGGTATATGTATTTTAGATTATAATTTGTAGGGATTTATTGGAGTTTATTGAATACAAGACACATACAATCTTTTTCCTTTTTTTTTTTTTCTTTTCAAAGTGAAAGTTGAAATAGGTATGAAACATACCCTGTGTGTGGATGTGTTTTCCCCTCTTGGGGCAGGATGTTGTGGAGAAAGTTCACCATATGTCCTGAAACTGTATTCCCAAGGCCTCTGGCAGGTTCTGAGCCAAAAGCAGTGCAGGCCAGTCTTTTATGGCAGGAGAAAGGAGAGGATCCAGTCCGGCTTTGAGACCCCGTGTCCTGCTGTTCCACCTATTGGCTATTTCTCTTTCCTTTCAGCTCACCGGGATTATTCAAGCCATGGTGGATGGTCAGCCGAGCCTGCAGCAAGTGCTGGAGGTAGGTTGAGTGACCTTTAATTCCTGACCTCTGACCCTTTCCCGCTGCCTTTCTCTCCCTCCCCTCCTGAGAATGTAGCCGTGTAATTTGACTATGATTATGGCTTGATTAGAATAACATTTGCTGTCACATCAGTGACATGCTGTTGAGAGTATTGAACCATTGATCTGTCATCTCCAGCTGTTCCCGTCAGGGTTACTGGCAAGATGTCCGAGTGCTGCCCTGAGTTCCACGCGGGGTCCCCGCCCCCCTCCTGGCCCCTGGCCCTGGGCTGGGCAGCACGGGCAGCCGGCGCTGGGCGCATCGGGGAGGAGGGGAGCCGAGCCGTGGCACCACAGGGCTAGCCCTGGAGACTGAAGGTGTTTTTGTTTAGCTTTAGTGTTGGCTTCTTGTGGCATGTGAGCACTTCATTAACTCACCCAGAACTCCCCGTCGACGGCTTTTGTTTGCTGTCAGCTCCTCCAGGAGGTACGGCTGGGCCCGCCTGCCCCACTGCAGCTTGCCGCTGGATGCACTGTGCCTGTCAGGGGTGCAGAGGCTGCACTGGGTAATGGTTCCTAATCAGAATAATTACAACAATTGCCTATGTGAGGGAAATCAAATTAAAGGCTATAGAACCCTTGGCAGAGACCACACTTCTAGGATGTTCTCCTCAGGGAGCTGGAAAAGGTTAAGATGCTGCTGCTTATGCTCCAGCCTGAGGGAATAAGCAAGGGCTGTGCTTGGCCTCAGCTTTTCTCCCACCCCTTCTGGCCTGGGGGAGGTAGAAGGTCCCTTTCCCCCCTCGCTCCTCTCTAGGGGGAGGGGAGAAGAGAAAAAGCCCATGGATCTTATTAAGTGCTTTATTTATCTTTAAGACCAGTAAACCGAAAGCTCAGCCCCTATCGAAGAACAGGAGGAAGCAGAGTTGGGGGTGGGTAGCAGGGCACGTCTACATTGGAAGTAGTCAGCTTGTAGGAAGTTGGGGGGTAGCCTGGGGAGGGAAGAAGATCTAGAGGCCCTGTCCCATGGGAGAGAGAGATACAGACTGAATTTCCTGGGACTCCTCAGGATGGAGGAGGCCCGGTGGCCGGTATGCTTCCTGTCCCTGGGAGTGTACAAGCCTGGGTTCTCTGATCAGTCAAGCTCTGGGTTGGGAGAAGAGAAGATGAACTGTGAGGTGTCTCACAGCCCCACTGACCCTCTTTTTTTGAGGGGAGATTCGCTCCTATGATTGAGGGGGCACCTCAGCATCGATGCTCCCTATAAGACCAGACTCAAGGAGAAAGAGGGGACCAACCCATCCTTTCCTGTGTCCCAGCCAGGGCCTAGCCCCTGAGGGAGGCCACACGGCTATTTCCTGGAATGTCTCCGGCCAGGATCCTCGAAGGAAGACGCCTGCTGTAGTCCAGCATTGAACCAGAGCTATTGAGGTTATGGGATTTTTTTCCCTCAGTGGTGCTGGTTGAGGGAGCTATGGTCTTCAGGAGGCTTCCTCCTGCTAATCTCAGGCCAGCCTGGAGCAGAATGCTAGGGGGGATTCTGAGTTTTATCCATGAGGCTACTTTCTGCTACTTCAGCATACTTTGTGGGTGAAAAGGGAAGACACCTGGCATCAGCCTGAAAAGGGAGTCTCTGGCCAGGAGACCAGAATGGGCTCTGCTTTGTCTCATTAGGCCTGAGTTGGTCAAATAGCTAAAAAGCTGACTTCTTGTCCTAACCAAGGCCCTGAGCTAGTGGTCAGCTAGATGTTTGTCTTGACTAGTTTGGTTCAGGTAGGACTCATGCTAGACCTTCAATAGCTGGGAGGGTGGCCACAGCTGATTGGGGATTGTCTTGGTAATTCCTCTAACTCTTCGTCCATTTAAGCAGAGAAGGGAAGGAAAAAGACAGGCTTTATTCCAAATATAGTATCACGTCCCTGGACAGCTCACCCTAAAAGGTTCTCACTAAACATCTGTTGCACCAGTGAATGGGCTGGGTCCTAAGCTTCCAAGGAGTAACCCCATGGAATAGTAAGTGCTTCTCATGGGGAAGGTCCTGCTGGGCACTGGCTCCTGACCATCCTGTCTTGCTATCTTTTCCAAGACTACTGTGGATGAGTTGGGGCATTGGGAGCCCCACCAGCAGATAGGGCACTTACCTTGGGGATATAAGGCCAGTGAAATAGAGCAAGGTTGGATGACACAGGCAGCCCTAGGATTGCCTTACTTCCTTTCTTACATAAAGTCTTGGGAAAGGATACATGAGTGTGAATGTGTACATGTCCTCTGTGCAAGTGGGCCATGGAGGCTGGGGAAACAAGCCATTCAGCAGTGGAAGTTCCAGAATTTAGCTTGCTGGGGAGACTCTTTGGCTGAGGGGAATTCTTTGGTGTGCAGACTGTGAGAAGGGTCTGCACAGTCTGGCTCAAGGAGCAGCTCTGACCCCCTGAGAGGTAGGACCACTCTAGCCAGAGAATGACCTAGGACCTTTGGCCCTACTCAAAGACTGCTTTGGCGTGGACCAGGCATCCCAGTATCTCTGAGATGTCCCAGGGAGCCAGCCTACACCTGCTAAGAGTTAGCTTCCTTCATGATTTCAGTGGGCTCGCCATTACCCACTGGAGTCTTCACAGTCTGGCCCATGTATCCCCCAGTGTCATATCCTGTCCTTCCTTTCTACACACTGGACTTCGGTCACACTATTCCCTACTCATGTTTTAGTGAATCAGCAGGAATCTGTTGAGAGGACCCTGCTGGGTTAAGGATTTACACAGTGAATAAGATGAATGAAAGTCCCTGCTTCACGGTGCTTCTAGTCTGCTGGGGGAAGCAGATACCGAGCACACAACTGCTTCTCAGATACAAAGTGATTGTGCCTGTGCTTTCCTTTGCTCTGCCCCACCCCGTCATGCAAACCCAGCCACCAGGTCCCTAGTTGGGAGTGGCGTCTTTGTGAAGCCTTCCTTTCTGACTCCTTTCTCTGTCAAAGGTAGAGCTGGTCACCTCCTCCTCTTGGTCCTACAGCATTCTGGTCGCTTCTCCGTAGCTGCATCTATTTTATTGTATTCAGATGATTTGCCTTTCTCGCCTTCTCAGCCTACTGTCTGTTTTGTGGTAGGCACTTAATACATTATTACATTTAATTCTCAAAACAACTCCGTAAGGTTAGTCATGCTACCTCGTTTTATAGATGAAGGAAGCTGAAGTTCACAGAGGTTAAATGACTTTTAAATGACTTCCCATCAGTGACACAGCCAGGATATGGAAGAGCCAAGGTTAGCACCCAGATGTGTCTGACTTTCAATCCTGCATTTGTAGCGACTTTGCAATGTAGCCTTTAAAAACGAATCCTTCTGTGTGAGTGGCACGGTGGTCATCTGCTGTACTCCCACCCCATGCCTGGATCTTCTGAAAAATAGGCAATGCTTCAGGAGCGCTTTATGATAATTATCTCAGTATATACTGATTTTGGTATCTGTACTTCCCATGTGAGTGCAAATGCTGAAACTGATTAAAGGGATGAAGGGAAAGAAATACTTAAAGTGTGTTTAGGAGCAGTTTTTAATCCCTGTCTAGGCATTGAGCTCAGCTTTGAAAAGATTCTCCTGAATCTGAATTTGAATCCTCAATCAGGAGAGGAGAAACGTAAAATCCGGGGCCAGTTTATGAGCTTTCAAGAGACCGAAGCGGGGCAGTGCCACCACAGGGATCAAGGTGGAGTTCCAGGCCAGCAAGGGAGCTTTTTCTGCTAGACTCACAGTGAATATTAACTTCATCCTCATTTGGGAAATTCATAAATTTGGCTAATAAACCTTTGGCGGGAGGGTGAAATGAACAGGTGAATGAATGAACCTGTGAATTGGAGTCCCTGCCTGGGGCCTCCTTCCCGCCTGTCCTCATGGCCCAGGGCATCCTGTGCCTGTGCTAGGCTTTGCTTTTGAGGACCAACTTACCGGGATATGACCTTACCCCGTCTGGGGTTAGGTTGCCAGGCATCGGGGCAGTGGAGGGACTCCCTTCTTCCACTCATTCAGGTTTGTGGATCTTCCCTGCAGGGATCACCCTCCCGCTGCCCCCACAGCCCTGAGCCAAGGCTGAGAGCCCAGAGCAGAGCCATGGCCAGATAAGATTACATTTTTCTTCTGCTCTGATTACAAGCAGCTTATCTGCGTTTCTTTGGTGTGGCTCTTCACAGACTTGGGAAGAAAAAAAATGGAAAATCTCATCTGTTCTTGTTGTGTACTTTTCAGAGGGTCGATGAGTGGATGGCGAAAGAAGGCCTCTTAGATCCAAACGTCAAGTCAATTTTTGTCACCTGTGGAGACTGGGACTTGAAAGTCATGTGAGTATGAGAAGGACTGCTTTACTGGCAGGGCTTGGAAACTATGGGACCAGGTCATGCCTTTCACAGGCCAACACGTCCAAGTCTACAGGGCAGCTGGCTCAGCGAGTCCCTGGATCTTTGGGGCTGCCACGGTGCGAAGAGGGCTGGGAACCCCGCCTTCAGACTCTGGAGCTGGGAGTAGACCAATCAAGGACCCTACTGGGACTGCAGTTGTCTGGACCTTCCTGCCTTTGCCAGGTCCCACTGCTCACGACAGCCCTTCTAGTTGCGGGGCTGCATGTTACTGCCCTGGAAGGAAGGAATTAAAAGATCCTTTTTTTTCCCCTACCAAATGTCTAGTATTTACTACCCTTAATGCTTTAGAAATAGTCATTTGTTTAATAAACCTTGGTACTTTTATTCCTGTTTTATAGGTAAGGGAATTAAGGCACAGAGAGGTTAGGTAACTTGCCCAAGAACACACGGAGCCAGGATTCAAACCCAGGGAATCTGGCTCCAGGGTCCTATCTCTTAACCATTCTGCTGTGCCACCCTTTTATCTGGGGTACAAGGCCCTGATGATTCAACTGCAGGCCCATTGGTGGGATGAGAGAGGGCTGCTTCTAGGGAGCTACCCAGTTCCCCAGCCTCCTTGTCCCTCCTTTGTCCGCACTGCTTTTTCTTCTCTGTCTCCGGGTCTTGCCCTGGTCATGGAAGGCAGAACTAGTTCCGTTGCTGGGTTGACACTTTTGCCTCTTGTCTGTCCTCATGGATACCTGGCTTCAGACAGCCCCAAGGGAGCTAAAGCGGGGTGGAGGTGGTGGGGGCACTGTTTGCTGAGGATTGATAGAATCGATACCTCTGTGTTCTTTGTGACCAAAGGCAGCTGCAGGCATTCTGGGAGTGTGTGTGTGTGTGTGTGTGTGTGTGTGCATGTGTGTGTGCATACTTGCGCGCATACTTGGGGTATTGGTTGGGGGTGAGGAATAGTGGCTCTGGAGTGACATTTCCTACCAAATTAGGCATGATCTTCTCACCAAAGTCCTTTTTTATGCCTTTTGGATGCTGGGTATTGAGGTGAAGTTACACACTCAGGTGGATATCAAGCCTGCTGCTGGACACTGACTTGAGGAGGAGAAGCAAATCCAAAGCATATAAACACCCACGCACCTCATGTCCACATCCCTCAGGTCGTGTACACACACTAACTGGATACCTCTAGGTATATGCACAGGACTCCCAGAGCTCCAGATGATCTGTTCCCAGATGACACTCATGGGGCAGAGAAATTACAGAGGCTGGATCTGGAAGCAGATATGAATCAGGGGGAAGGTTCTGTGGGGAAGGTGAGGAGGAAGAAGGCTGTTGCTCTTATTTATGGCATCTGGGCCACTCTGAGTGCCTGAAGCAGAGAAGGGATTTAGGTGGAGCTCTGCAGCCTAACAGAAGCTGTTTGGGGTAGGCACGGTTCAGGCCATACCCAGCATCTGGGGCTCATGTAACCCAGTCCAGAGGTGCAGTTTCTCCAGATAGCCTCCCAGGACTCCCACTCTTCCAGGTGGATTTTTCTCTTTGGTGTATTCATATCCCAGACACCCATATTCCAGAATCTTCTGCATTAACTGGGAATGGCATGTACATGTGTGTGTATGAAAACGTCCCTGTGCATCCCTGTGGGGACTATTTGGCCAGGTCTCCTCAGTTGGGTTTCTCCATGAGACAAAGAGGGAATTTCAGAGGGTGTTCTCTTTGGGTCTGGCCATTCTGACCTGTAGCACCAGAGCAGATTTATTTTAGAGAGAGAGAGGGACAGCATGAGCTGGCGTTGGGGGATGGAGGGGCGGGGCGGACAGCAGACTACACACTGAACACAGAGCCTGAGATGGGGCTCCATCCCAGGACCCTGAGATCATGACCTGAGCCAAAACCAAGAGTCATTTGCTTAATCAATTGTACCACCAGCCACACTGAAACCAGATTTTAATGAGCATGTACCACACTTCATTCGGTCCTCCTAATTATATTCCCTTTTATAGAGGGAAAAAACAAAACAGAATTCGAAACCGAGGCCTAAACTGGTAGACTCGTAGCTAGACAAAATTGAATTCTAAGACCATGTTGCTTCTAAAAGAGAGGGATTGGGCAGACTTTGGTAGCTAGTTTGGGTTAGTATTGAAAAGATCAGTGAAGCTCTGAAAAAGAATATGCAAGAAGGAAGCAGATGTCAGGTGGTAGGGGCTGGAGGAGGAGAGCTTTGTGGCTGCCTTTTAGAAGCAGGACTCCGCATAACTGCTGGGAAGGCTCTTAATTAAATGTGTAACAAAATAAAAACAGCCAGAGAGGAAACCTAAGTAGTGTTTCGTGACAGTGCACAGCTTATCGGTGTTCCTGGAACCTCTCGTCAGATGGCTCTCGTCAGAGCCATCACCTTTTTATGCACCCAGTAAAGGCTGCTGAGGAACCTGACAAGGGTGGTGGTAAATTGACACCCGCAACTTGTTAGTATGGGGCTCGCTTCTTATTCTGACATCCATTTTCAGATTTAACTAAGTCTAAGGAATTCAGCAAATATTTTCATTTCCCACTCTAGTTTCCCAGAGCCATGGCTTTTTCTCATTGCTGCTCTTCCCCTCTCTCCCAACACTCACCCCCAGCCAGCTTCCCATCACTTTCATTGGAAAGGGCCTGATTAGTGAGGCACTGAGAAATGGGAACTGAAGTGGCAGCAGAAATCCCACTGGAGAAAAGAAATCTGCTTCGGTCCCGACAGAATCATTTTGTGTCCATCTTTTGTCAAAGCCAGATGAGTTGATACTCTGTGGGCTTTTGATGCTATAGTCACAGATCCTGCCGAGGTGGGTTTTAATTTTTAGTGGGCACGGATTTAATTTTCCTTCTCAACTTGTTTAAGTAATGACACTTGTTAGGGCTTTGGCCCTTGGTCGGCTTCCTCCCCTACCTGACCCACCTTTCCTTTGCCTTACCTCATGGTTCTTGAAGCTCTTCATGGCATTTAGTATTCTTTTTCCAATTTTCTCTCTTCTCTGCCTACCCAGGCAGGGGAATGTCTCTGTAAAGGGGTTGCATTTTTGACATGGCAGCAGAGATCCTGCTGGGGAAAAGCAGTCTGCCTTATCTGCCAGCTGAACTCCAAGCTTT
The DNA here is from genome assembly GCF_011764305.1 of Mustela putorius furo. NCBI lineage: Eukaryota > Metazoa > Chordata > Mammalia > Carnivora > Mustelidae > Mustela > Mustela putorius. The sequence goes on along the minus strand of NW_025422005.1, from coordinate 34,255,467 downwards.
GACATCCAACTACCTATTCTGTATCTCCACCTGAATGCTTAAAGTTCAGGTGTCCTCCTTCTCCCAACACTTAGTCCTCCAACTTGCTCTCAAGTTGTGACTGGAACCAGTCTGGTTGTTCTGTCAGAAACCCGAGACTCATCCTTGATGCCTATTCTCTAGCCACAACCAATTAACTGCCAAATCTTGTTGATTCTTCCTGCCAGAGGTTTCTCAAAGCCTTTATCTTCTTTCCATCCCTGCTACGGCTGTTGTAGTTCAGGTCACCAGGTGCTACCTCTTTTTTTTTTTTTGGATTTATTTATTTATGTGAGAGAGTAAGAGTGCGAGCAGGGGGAGGGGCAGAGGGAGAAGAAGAGAATCTCAAACAGACTCAGTGAAGCATGGAGCCTGACACAGGGCTCAATTCCACAGCCCTGAGATCACAACCTGAGCCAAAACTAAGAGTCAGACTCTCAACCGACTGAGCCACCCAGGTGCCCCTCAGGTCAACATATTCTTCTTGGATTACAAAAGTCTTCTAAGTCGTCTCTCTGACTCTAGTTTTACCTCCTTGCCATTCTGACCATAGCAAATTATGTCACATGCCCGCAAAACACTCTCAAGGCTTCCTCTTGCCCTCAAGGCAAAGTCATCTTGCTTAATGGGTCCCTTGCATACTTCTCGAACCTCATCTTTTAATACTTTCTGTGCACCCCCAACCCCAGCCAGGTGCTCTAGCTGGCCAGTTCCTCATGACCCTTCAGAACATCAATTTCTAGGTGCCTTCCTGTGTGTTTCTGGAGCACATGTACTTATCTATACGTGAAATTGTATTGTGTCTGTCTCTACTTGTCTGTCTGTCTCACTAGACTGTGGGCTCTGTTATAATCTTGAACAATGTTTGGTATGTAGTAGTTGTTCAATAAATGCATGTTGAATAAATAACAGCTCAGGAATGGAGTAAGCCTGTGGAATCTATACTCAGGAAGAATGACAGAGATCAGTGGAAGGTAGATTCAGGGAGAATGGAACAGAAGAGGAAATCTTGGGCCTTCCTGCACCAGGCTGAGTATGAAGGGTTGGAGAACTATGCTGCTAATGCCAGGAAGCTCCTGGATTTTCTCACTGCCAGCACAGGGTGTTGGGTCTTCCTTCCATGGTGGGTACTGGGTGAGATGGCCCACAAGCCTGGGCCGTGGAAGAATTTGGTCCTAGGAGCTGGCTGAAGGGCTCTCTGAGAGTTTGTGCCTTCTAAGACTGAGGGCTGGGATTGCTCTGGAGACATTTACATTAGTTAATAAAGATAGCCAGCATGTATCAGGCATGTATTATATACCAGGAGTCCTGCCGTTCTATTTACACATTATCTCACTTAATTCTACCACAGTCCTATGAAATAAATTCACTTTATAATTTTTTTTGTAAAATAAGTGATGAGGAAACTGGAGTCCAGAGAGGTAAGTAATTTGTCAAGGGCACACAACCAGTTTGTGGTGGGGATTTGAACTTAAACATTCTGACTCAGCCTGTATTTAACCACTGTGCCATCTGCCCTTCATGGTATGGTGGGGATTCCCTTCCCTCTTTCCTTTGTTTGCACTGAGTGGCAGGTGTTCTCTGGGCTTCTGGTACCTGGTATTGGTGGAGGTCTGGACTGTTAGGTTTATTTTGATATGGGGGCATGATTGGCCAGGGGTTGTGAGGGATGGTTTGGGGTGTCCAAGAGCTTCTTCCATGAGCTACAAATGAATGAGTCCTCTAATGTGTTCTAAGGAAAACACTGCCAGTGTCATTTTGGATACTTCTTTCCTATAGTATGTTTGGAAGCATGTAGGGGATCTCATCATGTCACCAAGCTCATGAAAGCCTTGCCCCTTGCCCATGGGTGTGCCAGTTAGTCCCAGCTCTGAGCTGCATCACCTCTGATTAGCAGCCTGCTGGGGGAAGGGCCTTGAGTAAGAACTCCCTGGCAGTCCTGACTTGTCTCATTTCCCGATACTTTTATCTGTCACTGCAAGTGCTTGGGCTCCCCTCCTGAACTAATTAAGTTTGCATGTGTTTAGACACATTGCCAAATAGGGCTTAGCAAAGCGGAACTGAGCTACATCTCTTTCCGAGTAGGGAAGGAAGGGTAAATGAATGCTCTTCCACAAGGGCCAGGGAGAAGCGTGGATGACATGGAGTGGGTGTGTGTACAGATGATAGGCGTACTGCCTTGGCCTTCCTAGGGATGTGGCAGGCTTGCAGAGCAGCCTTCTGATTGGCTGGCAGGGGCAGGTGAGGGTCCACTCTCCAGCTCTCTTAGTGAATTGGGCATTTCTGTGAGGGCTAAGGATGCTTAGAGGACAGGCTCTGATGTATGATTTTTATCCCAAGTACAAGCAAGACTGGATGTCAAATTCAGTGGGATTTACAGGGCGGGTTTGTAGGGCTATGTGCTGTTTGCTGCCAACCTGAACCTACCTAGCCCCCAGGCCTAGAACCACCTGTGTGAATAGCAGCACGCAGGGTAGACTTCTGAGTCTCTGAGTACGCTGGACATGTGGATACCCTTTTGCCCTGAAGACCCCACGTCCTCGTGCTCAGTCTTGTGATCCCTGTGAGACGGCCTCAGAGGGAGGTGGAGACGAGCAGTTTTGTACAGAATCTCCCCACCTTGGATGCTTGGTGAGGTGATAGCTGACAGCATGTTTTAGTGTCAGTGCCTTTTCCCTGGGGCTGGGTAGCCTGAGGTCTGAGATGCCCTGTGGCAGAATGTTCTTGGATCCTGTCCAGATAGCAGATATGGGGGCATTACTATGTTGTGCACTTGTCCTCTGAAGTAGGGAGGGAGGGTGTTTCCTACACAAAGTAGTTAGGAAAGCCAGCCGCGGGCAGCCCTCTAGCTCGCAGGCCAGTGTGTCAGCTTCCTGGCCGTGCAGAGGCTCTCAGTGGGCAAGACGAGCTCAGAGTCAGGCCAGGCTCCCAGTGTGTGTGTGTGGTGGTTGGGGAGGGGGTTCTGGAGGTTGTATAGGAATTCTGGGCCTTCAAGCTATAGCCTAAGCCCAGAGAGAACAAGAACCAGACCTTCTGCCCTCCCTTCAGCTTCCCTAGAGCCCTCTCGTCAGCAGAGGTGCATCGGGTTAGCCCCAAGAAGGCAGCTGGAGTTGATGGGGTCATGTTTCAGCTGCAGCTAATCCAAGTCACTTGATATAAATCTCTCCCCGCTGCCTCTCCCCTCCCTCCCTCCCATCCCCAGCCCACAGACAGGGAAATGAATCCTGGCCCTCGCCCTGAATACATCATGGCAGGCCTGCCTCTAATGAGAGAGGGCCATTCATTGTAGGGTGAAGCTCCCTGCAGAGCCTGGGATGCCATTAATTAAAGAAGAGCCACCTGAAGCCAGTCGTGCGGTGCAGCCTGCCATGCTCAGATGGAGTGGCGGTGGGGTAGCCTCGTTAGCCTGACAGCTCCTTGGGCCGAGAGTTCTTGGGCTCCGAGGAGCGAGGGGTGCCCCGCCTCCCCCTGAGAGCCTGCAGGCCTCTGGAGCCAGCCTACTCACAGACACGTGAGACTTCCCTCTGGCACATGTCCTGGTGTCCAGCACTAATAGTAAAGGGGCTCCTGAGTGTGGGTTTGGGATTATCCCCTTTTCTGTGGGCGGGTCCTAGGGCAGGAGCAGGTTTCTCTGGAGTGCCCAGGGGACTCCTAGGTCCCTGCCCAAGCCCCTTTCCTTTCTTCTCCATGTGGTCCTGGAGCCACATGTCAGCAGGCAGTTCAGCCCGTGTCCTTACCTGGGAGCCTGAGTTTGGGGCAGCTGGTCTGGTCTGGAAGGATTTTGGACCTGGAGGGGCACTGGGGAGAAGTTCTGTTGTCTGATCAATAAGTTCCGGCCCCTCCTTGGCAGGCAGAGCATCTAGTGATCCACTTTCTGGGCACTTTTCGGCCCAGTGGTGGGACTGTAATGTTGGCCTCCTCTCCTCATCTGCTAGGAAGGTGTCCAAGGATCTAAAAGCACTCTGGTGATTTTTTGGAACCCCTGGAATGGAAGATTTGCTTGGCTAAAATCCTGATAAAACATAAAGACATTTGTGTGGTAAGTGATGAGGCTCTGAGGTGTGTGTGGTCAGGGGAGCCTCATGCGAGGTAGGCTGCTGCCAGGCCGCTGACCGGATGGCTCTTAGCTGCTTCATTGGTCCTGAGGCAAGAGCTGCTGCCTAAGTACTGGTCCCAAGTTACACTCCCCTTGTGAGGGTCTTACCACCTCCTCCTCCCTGGCAGTAGGGGCTATAGGCATTGAGACCTTTGCGTAACCCAGAGTTGGGGTAGCTCAGCCAGTGTCTGCCTGGCTTGTCAGGAAGACAAATTGGTCTTGTGGCTTTTGGAGACTGTCTCTGGAAGTCTGGTTCTATCCTTTGTGGCAGTCTCTGACAGGCTGCTTCAGAGAGCCTCAGAACCAGCTGGAGCCGTGGTTTGACCATATGTTCCCTCTCTGCTTCCCTGAAGCTCACCTGGTATGGAATAGAGGCTGTTACTACCTCCTGGGCTGGGGACTCGGGCTACATTCCTTTGTGTTTTGAATATTTCTGAACCTTCCCAGGCCTTGCCCATTTGGGCTCCTCTGTCCTCTGGCAGCTAGAGAGTGAAAGCTGGAGGGCCTATCCCCTGAACTCCCAAGGAGAAGGAGACACTCTTGCTCCTGGAAAATGTTTTACTCTGGGTGAGATGTTTCTGTGTTTTAAAAACAACAACAGCAACAACACAACTCTGTGTGACTCTTGAGACCTAACCTTTTTTTTTCCCTAATATTTTTAGAAATCTTAGTATGAAATAGGCACAGTAGGGTACATAAAGCATACAAATGTGAAATGTACAGCTCCATAGGTTTTTATGCAAATACATACCTGTGCAGCCACCATCCAGCTCAAGATTTAAAAAACCCCTTTCCATCGTCCTAGAGATCCCCTTGTGCCACTTCTCAGTAATGCCCTTTGCTGTTAGGTAACCACTCTTCTGACTTCTGTTACTTTTGGTTCATTTTGCCTGTTCTTGACTTCCAATGAGTAGAATCCTACAGAATGTAGTCTTTTATGTCTGACTTCCTTTGCTTAACATAACATATGAGAGTCTCTATGGTTGTTGTATGTATTAGCAGTTCAGCCTTTTCATTGCCATATAGTGTCCCCTTGTATTTCTGTACTGTACTTTATCCCTTCTCCTTTTGTTGGACTACATACCTTCTTTAGCCCTTCGGTACATGGTTGTCAAATGAGTATGGGAATGTTCAGTTCGTTATGAGAATCTCCCAAGGCCTATCCAAATCTCCCTCATCCTTTAAAACCTAACGCCAGTCCTTTGGATATGTGGCCTCCCTGTCTCTTCTGGAATCTGCACTGGCTTCCCTCTTCTCTGAGGGAGAGGCTGGCCCCAGACCTGTGAAAGTGGACTTTGAGCCATACTGACCCATTTCGTTATTCTTTAAGCAGATGTTGATTAAATACCCACTCTGTCTCACACTATTCTAGGTGAGGAGCAAAGTTAGGAGATAAAACTTCTAAAACATTCTGCCTTCATAGAGTTTACATTCCAGTGCATGCAGCCAGCCCTGCCCTTTGGACCCTGGTGCCAGAAGAATCTTGATTTTGCCCAGGCTCCTCTATCCTGTGGGGCTCCAAGGGAGCTGGGTGGCAATGGCCCTTGCCAGCTTAACAAGGCCTCTGTAGGGCTTTTGTCTCCCTCTCCTGCTGTTACTGCTTGGCATTGAAAGGGTTTCTCAGTATTGGTGCTTCCCTTCCACTGTCCAGGAGTCTGATTCCCTCCGTGAGAGGAGAGAATTAATCTCCAACTTTCCATGCCTGTAAGGTGAGTGACCTCTGTTTTGTCAGCGCTTGCCAATCTGTCCTCTAATTCCCAGCCAGGGTAATGGAGACATTACTCTGTGCTAAAGCAAACCACCAGTTCTTGTGTGGATACCGGACCAATCCAGGCACTAGGAATGACGGACAGTCTGTGGGGATCTCCTCACAGGTGCACAGGCGTCTAGAGAATGCAGGGGCATTGACACCGGAGCAGCTTTGGTCCTGAAAGGTTCAAGGAGGGGAGATGCCCTGCCATCGTATTCTCTTTAACCACTCTCGATGCCAGGGGGGCAGCTGCTTCACTTTGGTCTGAAGTAGGTTTCCTGTGTTGGGCTCCTAACAGCACATGAGAGGCTGCAAACACCCCAGTGGGGGAGAGGAGTCAGGAGGCAAGGGTCTTGGAAGATGAAGGCTGGGGAAGTTGAAGCTGCAACTGGCGTAATGGCCTAGGCCTGTATGATCTGTGGACTTCGGGGGCTTAACTCAGGAGGGCTTGGGAGAGAGGGCTGTGAGTGGGTGGGGTAAATTTTCAGTGTCCCTGGCTAAAGGGTGACATACTCAGACTTGATAGTTCTATAAAACTGTTTCTTCCTAAGCCTGCAAGGATGTTGGTTTGGGGAAGAAAGCCAGCCAGCCCAGAGAATCCCGGGAGCCTGACAGGCCTTTTTCTCTGCGATTCTTTCTTGCAGGCAGCCTGAGGCAGCCTGTCTCTTTGTTAACAGAGTGACAGCAATGTGACACCATGGAAATAATTACTAACAAATCACGGTGCTGACTGCAAACAGCTCTCTGTCTTCAGAGGCATGTCAGGGTGCATTAGAGCAGGACTGGAGGAGTGAAACATGTGGGGGCTGAGGCGCAACCCGCACTCAGATGCCCTCCTCTTCTTCCCCAGCCTGACCCCTTTCTGCTGTGGCAGACTCTCCTGCCTGTGGCCTTTTCCTAGAGGTCAGCTGAGGAACCCGCTGGATGAGTGACAATGTGGCTAGTCCCACGTCCTCTGGGCAGGTTGCTAGAACTCCCATCTTTGCTAAGGAACACCTGGGTAGTGGTGAGATCCAGGAGTTTTTCAATTAGAAAGCCCCCAAAAGATGGAGCGAGACACCATTTCTGATTTACTCTGCCAGTTGGGACCAGCTTCACCTGCCATTGGTCTTGGGGTGTTGGGAAATATTTGCTCCAGCCAGACCCAGAATGTGGGGGAAGCCTTGCATCTCAGTGTTGGCTCAGCTCCCTTCCCCCACAGCCCTGGTTTCTTCTTCAATTGCCATAGTCAATTTTTGGTAAGTCGACTTTGTCCATTCCCTCTTGGTTAGCAGAGTGATTGCTCTGACTGTCAGGGCTGTAAATAATGTTCCTGGTGTGTGTGGCTGGAGGCAGCCGTGTGGGGTGGGGAACAGAGTGGAAGGAGGAGCAGCGCTCTGAGGGCTCCCTCGCTCTCCCCCCTCCCCTCTCATACAATATTTATCCAGGGATGGGAGTCAGATGCAGCGACCTCAGGGGTCACCCAGTTAAATAGCTTCTGAACCTCCCTGCATTCTAATTGCTGCAGTTGTCCTTTGCTCTGGAGACTTCTCCTCCCCATTGTCTGCTGAGGCACACACTAATGGCTCTCTTCCCTGGCCCTGCTGGGAGGCATATTGGGGGGGGAGGGTGCAAGGGAGAGGGCTCATTGCTACCTTCCTTTCCGCAGAGATAAGGGAATCTAGGGCCTATTAACAAGTGGCTTTAGCTAGGAGGAGCACAAACCCCTGCCTCCCTCTTGCCCCTTCCCCAGAGCTGGCTGGAGGAGGTCAGGCAGTGGAGTTGGTTTATGGGGCCAAGGGGCTTCACCCATTTCCAGTGCTACAAGCAGAATTGTGGGACTAGTGACTCTTTTCCAAGGTCACAGATCCCGAGTACTCAGCTGATGAGCATCATCTTGTGTTTCCATGGATGGTCTCACATTCATGGTTTGGAAACTTTTAATGAGTGATATTTCCGGTTGGAATGTCTGCATTTTGCCTAAAGATTGGCCGTTAGCGAAAGTCTCTTTGGTTACCCCAAAGGTCGATTTGGGTGATCAATGATGATAGTGGGTGTGTCCCACTTGGTGATTTAAGAGTGACATATGCCACGTGTGAGTGTCACCTTCTTTGTGAGTGTCAGTCATCCTCCACTGCAGCTCTTTTTCAGAGAAGTCTTTCAGAAACTGCCCCTGAAGATGCTGACCACTGTGTCTGCTGGAAGTGCTGGTATTCCAGCAACAGCCCAGAGTCAGCCCTTGCTGAGAGCCGCTCCAGCCGGAAAGTCGGGAAGACTGTCAGCAACACAGGTGGTCGGGACAGAACGTGGCATGCATGTGACTAACTATAGGCTGAGTGAGTGGAGGATGGAAACACTACACAGAAGATACAGAACAAATGCCGTGAGAGCCGACAGGTGCACAGTAGAGAGACTGAAGGAGTAGTAGTTTTTAGCAGGAAATTTTTCTTAAAAAACAAATATTAAAGAAATCCCAATAATACGAAGTATATAAAAGTTGAACTGTTCTGGTTGAAGCTAGGGCAAGACCCTGTCCTCCTTCCTCCTGTTTCCCCAGTCCACAGAGTTGCCTCATGTGCCCTCTAGAGACCTAGAACCCCACTGAGCACAGTTTAAAAACCGCTAGCCTGGTCTTATGCCCACCCAGAAGTGCGACTCTGTGTAGGCCTAGTGGTTACCTGTTTTAAGGGAGCCAGGGGAGCTGGGGTCAGGGCAGAGATCAGCCAGAGGGTAAGGGGAAGAGCTATGTCCTTGTGTATCACAGCAGAGATCAGTCTACATCCCGGAACCTGGCCGCTTGCAGGATGCCTCTCCATGGAGCCTCCAGAGGGCATTGTAGGCCATACAAAAGCAGCCCAGGCAAAGGGTCAAGATGGCCACAGGCCAGGTGGAGACTGTAGTGGGGGACAAGTGAGATGTCTTGGAAACAGCTCAAACTGCTAAGGAGCTCTTGATTTCCTTGGCCAAAAAAGAGAATAGTTCATCAGCTGAGACACTGACCAAAGTGCCCTGGAAACCTCCTATCACCTGCTCCCCCTCCTCCCTCTGCCCTCTTCCCTGCTGCCTGCTGGGGCCATTCCATCCGGGGAGAGAGCTCTAGCCAGGATCTGGTGGCAGCTCTGACACTTCCCATAGTCACAACAGGTGGGGCACTGTGCCCTTTCCTTGGAGGAACTGGCCTTGGGGAGACCCTGGAGGGATGCTTGTCTTATTGTTTCATTGGAGAGGGGGTGGGGAGATAGAAGGTATTTGACTTCCTGAACTGTTTGTGGCACAGGGAAGTGCATGTTATACTTCATATACATCTTAAACACCACAGGGTGCGTTTGGCCCTTGTGGCACTTGTGGCACTTGTGTGCTTGTGGTCATTTCTGTGGGCTCCGTGGGGGAGAAATGGTGGGCCAGTGGGCCAGCAAGCAGCAGAGCTAGGAGGGGCTGTTTACGTATCAGTGCCTTTGGAGGCTTTGAGCAACTGCTTGGCAATGGGGATTTGAGGTTGGTTTTCTCAGGGATGACCAGCAGCCTGGCCTATGGGGTGTCCCTCTGCTCTGCCTGTGTTCTGGTTTCTGTTTGGGAACTCTCCAGAGCAGCATGTCTGGGAACACTTCCAGCTGTGCCGCCAGACCCAGACGCAGGTGACGGCCTTTCGTCTGTACCATAGGGAAACCAAGAGGAAATTAAATGTCATTTGCCCCCTGCACAGCAGGTCGCTGCCAGATCAGACTCTGCTGATCAGAGCTGTGCAGAAGGTACCCAAGGGAAGGCTTAGGCCTGCAGCCATGCCCTCTGAGCTGTGGAGACTCCCAGGTGATGGCCTGGCTCACTCCCAGGGCTTTCTCTGCCAGGCTGGGTTCACCCTGGCCTGGAGCCCAGCCCTGTGCTACATGGCAGCTGCGGCTTATGCCAGGCCAAAGGTGCATGTGTACCAGTGGGAGGGAGTGGCGGGGCCTGGGAATAGAGGACACACAGGAGGCCATAAGGTGATTGGCCCTTCCTCAGAGAACCTGCATAGTGCTGTGGAAAGAGATGGGCCTTTAGAATTAAGAGACCTGGGTTCGAGTCCTGACTCCATTACTTAGTAATTGTAGGATCTTGGGAAAGTCACATTCCCAGTCAACCTCCATGTCCTCATCTGTAAAATGAAGATTATGATAAGCTCTGGATCCTGCCACCTATGGGGGAATACTTCCTGTTGGGACTGGTGCCAGAGTTTCCTCCCCCTACCTTCCCTAGATCTAGGAGATCTAGAAGCCCCAGCAGTTCCTTGCCCACGGGCCTCCCTGTGAAATGAGGTAGCTAAAGTTGATGGGGAGTGGGGTAGACAGTAATTCTGGCCTGGGAGACACAGTTGGTGATCTCCCCCAACCTGAGGCCTTTCCTTCCTGTCTTGGTCCTCAAGCTAGGCAGCCCAAGGCCTTTATAAGATGAGCATGGGTCATGGTGGTCACCCTCCCAATTTGCAGAGCTCAGCTGGCCCCCTCCAGCCTCACACTTGGCATTCTTCTTCTGTTGGGAGGACCTTAGGGCTTGTCACTACCCCTCCCTTGCCTTGAAGTCCTAGTGGTAGGCTGCAGTTCTCGGCTCTGCAGTGACATTTATTAACAGGGCTTTGGGAAAAGATGTTTTAATACTGCGAGGTTTTCCCTAGAAAACTCCCCACCCCCACCACATCCCCCCTCCCAATCTGAAGCATGGCTGCTGGTGGTGAAATTCATTAGTGTTCCCTGACAGGCAGTGGCAACAGAGGCGCTCGCTGTCTGCTTCCCGCTCCCTCGCTCTCGTGCTCCTGCTTCACGCACACTGATATTTAAAGCTGATGGGCTGCTTATAGACTTCTTGTACCATGACAAGTTTGGGGAGGGGGGTGGGGGAGGAAGAGACAGACAAGGAGCCAGCTGTCACGCTGGTATTTCAAACAGTACTCTCTCCTGACCCTTTGCAGGCTCCAGCAAGTGTATCATCTTTCTGAAGCCTGTGGTTGGAATTGTAACCTGCAGCTGTCCCAGAGGATGGGAGCAAGTGTGGGAGCAAAGTGGGCTGAGAAGTAGGCACTCTCCCAGGGCTGTGGGCAGGCAGAGAAGAATGAATGGAGGGAGGGAGGGGGAGAGAGAGAGAGAGAGAGAGAGACTGTGTGTGTGTGTGTGTGTGTGTGTGTGTGTGTGTGTTCTATCAGGGGACTAAAGCGAAGTGTTTGTAAGTGCTCCCCCAGCAGTGCTCTCCCATCACCAAAAATAGGATGGCCCTTTCTGTCATCTTTCCTGGAGTGATCATTAGGTTTCATGTTGTGATTATCTTCTGGGTGGTCTTAGAAGCTCCCTGAGTCTAGGAATCAGGCTTGATTGGCATCTGCTCTTGAGGGTTCTGGGTCTCAGTGCCACCCTTAAGTCTGTAGTGTCAGTTGAGGTAGAATGTTCTTCAACTTTGTGTCTAGACTGTGGCCTTGATTTTTGTTCCCTCCTATTTGTGTGCTGATTCTTTGGATTTGGAGAATGAGTCCCAAGGTGCTTCCTTCCTTCATCCCCAAATGAATTCTTGGAATTCATTTTTTGAGATTGTTCAGTGGTTTTAGAATGTCCCCTTTCTGTGTCATCCCTAGCAGAGCTTCTCCAGGGTATTTTTCCTGAGTAAGGTGCTGTCTTCTTGAGGCTGGTAGCCTGAAAGCCTCTCCAAAGGCTATTGCAGGTTTGGTCACAGCTGACCTCTTTATAGCCAGATTCCCTTGTACAAGTGCTTATGTAGGAACGTGTTTCCCTTGGCTGGCTCCTACAACCTTCATAGAGCAGGGCGTGAGGGTAATGTAACTTGCTCAAGGACATGTGGGCACTTGACCAAGTTGTCTCCTCGTGCAGCAGAGCCATGTGCTGGCTGGGGATTGTGCTGCCCTCTCCCGCCCCCCTGCCCCCTTCTAGCTCCAGGGTCTGCAGTAGGGGAGCCACTGGGGAATGGGCCTGACTCCTCTATTCCTGCTCTTTTAGTCTTGTCATTGCCATCAGTGCTGCCTTTGGCTTCCTCAATTTCAGCACAACTCTGTGTGTGTGTGTGTCTTATCTGTCGGGGGTGCAGAGACAGGACACCCCTCTTAAAGCACCTTGGATGTTGGGTGGAGAGTGGAGCCAGCGTACTGCTTCTGTCTGTAGACTGAAGTATATTCTTGAATTGTCCAGAATCATCTTTAATGTGATTACCTACCTTCTACTGCCCCTTTCCCTGGCCTGCATCCTTCACCCCACCCTGCACTCTATCCTCTAGGCTTCTTCTTCTTTTTAGATTTTATTTATTTATTTGGCAGAGAGAGAAAGAGAAACTGAAAGAGGGAATACAAGCAGGAGGAGTGGGAGAAGGAGAAGGAGGCTTCCTGCCAATTAGGGAGCCTGATGTGGGGCTCGATCCCAGGACCGTGAGATCATGACCTAAGCCGAAAGTACACTCTTAATGACTGAGCCACCCAGCATCCCTATCCTGTAGGCTTCTAGAAGGGGATGTTGGCATGGGGCTGCTATCTTGCGCAGCACTGTTGTCTGCCTTCCTGACCCTGCTGATTCCCACGTGGTCTTAAAGCACTGGAAGCTCATCCTGCAAGGGTGGCCTAGATTCATGTCTTTTGCCATAGTGCGTCTCGCAGGTGAGATGGAAACTAACCGGCTTTGATAAGTAGGAGGCTCCAGCATTCATTTTTTAAAACATCAGCAGTGGCCAAGTGAGTGAATTCAGTTATGAGTCTGCTTTCTGTCCACCCTCCTCCTTCCAATGTGGTGGTTCAAAGCAGAGACTAAGGAACCTGTTGAAATGAGAAAACCCTATTTCCTGGCTTGACCCCCTCACTAATTCGGGTTAAATTGCTTCGCTGTTGCAGTGGTGACACATTGTGCCTGCCTCTGTTTGTACAAGAGGATGCGGTGGGGGAGGAAGGACCAATTTGCACAGAGATAAAGGTGTCGTGGCAGATAACTAACGTCCCAGCCTTGTGCCCGCTCTCATTGTAGCTCAATTTGCTCTGTGTGGAAGCCCAGCCTTCCCCTATTCCTTCCTTCCCTCCCCTTGCTCATATTTTACCTCGATGCCACAGTGTAATGATGCCCTGCGTAGTGGGGGAGGAGATAGGCACCTCTGGCTGACAGCCCTTCCCGATAACCAAATTCCAGCCCATCCATCACTAGCTACTCTCCTCAACTTGAGGAAAAGTGATCGTGAAAGGCGGGCCGTTTATCACCCAGGGTCTGTTTATCTCCTCTGGGGGGGGGGACTGGAAACAGGAGAGACAAAGAGCTGTGTCCCTGGCTAAGTGCTGCCTCGCCTGGGATAGCCTGCCTGTGCTGGATGCAGACTCATCACCCTGGCTGTGAAGTCTCCTAATGGGTGCACTTCCCAGACTGGGATCCGCTGGGAATGGGACCTTTCCCAAGGCCTCAGAAACATGGCAATTCTGGAACACAGGACAGCCAGCATGACAACACTCCACGTGCACGTTTGTATCAGAATGAGCAAGCATAGAGACCTCACGTGGAAGCAAGCCCCACTCCCTCCAACGTGTCACTTTGGCAGGAGCACCCACCTGGCTGATTGGCTTTGTCTGTTGGCCTACCCCTTGCTAGGCTGGGCCTTCCGTCTCTCTGTGGCACAGCTGTGGCTTGGGAGAAGACCGAGCCTTTCTCCCTACTCTTCCCTTTGCCCCTCAGTACCCCCTCCCCATTTCTGCATATCAGATGGGACAAAACAGTGTGCCTTTGCAGGTGAGCAGTGTGTGTCTCCTCGAGCTTTTGGACGCCAGGTCTCACGGCCTTCCTAGAGAGGCAGAAAGGGATTGCATGAGGCTCCAGATCTGGCTGGCCTCCTGCTCTTTCAGGGCTCAGGTCTGCTAAAAGTGCAAGTGACCTATATCTCCCTCATGTGGAGTTGCTCCTTAGACTTAGAAAAGCGCAGAAGGAATTCTGTGCATAACCTTTGCCAGCACTGGTGCCTGTGCTCCTGCTCATCCTGGCTGTTTGTGTCTCTCCGACCTCCGCAAATGTTGCTGGCCTCCTCAACTCAAGCCTAGCAGTTCTAGCAGAGCCCCCAGCTCTGCTTCACCTAATCTTCAAAGCTGAGCGACTGTTCACAATGGCTTCATCCTGCCCTTACCCATTAGTGAGGGTGGTGTTCCCTTAATGAGCTAGTCCCCTGCCTTGGCTGGCGCCGAGCTGGTCACACCTGTTTGCCATCAGGGCTGTCTGGGCCCAGCCCAAGCACTGGGCTGCAGGTGGTGGGGCTGGATGAGAGGTGGGTGGGGAGGGCTGGATTCCTTATGCTTTGTGCCCTATGCTTATTGGAGGGGGCAGTTTCTTGTACCCCTCTTCCTCCCACACTGTTCTTTCTAAGTTGGGGAGGGCTCTCTGCTTTCTTGTTTGTTATTTGAAAGGAGTAATAAGGGAACTTGAAGAATACCTCATCTTTAACTCCTGCCTGAAGTTTGAAGTAGTAAGGAGCTAATCAGGCATCTTTGAGGAGAGTTTGATGTTCTGTGCTGATGACCCCAGGTCCCAGTGTGATAGGAGCATCATCACATGGTGAATGCGGAAGGTGTAGCCCCTTTCCAGCCCTAGGCCCCACAGTATTTGGAAAGCAATCGTAATCCCTCGGTTTAGAGCCCATGGCAGGACTGGGGGGCCCTTCCTTAAAGGGGGCCCCTTGCATTCATGAAGCTGAAGGAAGTTTTGATTTGGTTGAAAAAATCTCATTCCTTTTTATGGCCTGGACATAATTGGTTCTTTTCTATTGGCCATCAGTGATGTCATTCCGACCCTCATAAAGAAGGGGAAATCACACCTGTGGACTCGGTGCATAAAATTTCATTGGGCAGCAGTAATAAGCATGGCCAGATGATGTTTGGGCAGTTGAGGAGCTCTGTGCCCAGTGATTCCAACTGCACGGAGACCTGGGCACCATAAACCTGCCTGCACGTTCATGCCCGCAGGGTAGTCCAGGGCCCACTGCCAGTGGCTATTTTCCTGGGATCAGTATCTGGTAGGAACGGCTTTCAGACCGCTTTTGCCCTCTTCCTTTCCAAATTCGTGGAACCATGTACCCCCTGTTACCCACGGACCGTAGCCTTAGGCTCCTAAGGACCCTGGAGCCAGATGTGACCTTGAGCAGTAACCACCATGCTTACCATGCTACCTGCCTCTCAGGCCCCAGCAATGGCCTTCCTAGGGACTGTAAAGAACTCCATGTGCATGTGCGTGACTGATGCCTTGTGCAGTCGGAAGCCTGAGGTCCTACTTTTTGTTCTCCCCTTGGCTTGTTGTGTGATCAAGCAAATCCTTTTTCTTCTCTGGGCATCACTTTCCTATTTTATGTAGGGGATGACAACTACTCTGACCTACCTTTCTCACCCAGTTTCTCTTGGTGCTCTCTCTGATCTGGGTAGGGTTCTGTCATAGAAATGTGTAGCTGTCTTCCATGAGGTAACTGGAAGTTCAGGTTCTGGCATTTGGCTCTGTGTCTCTTGTGGACATGGGCCTGGACGCTGCTGCATCTCAACTGCTTGTGCCTTGGAGTCACAGGGCTAGGACCAGCCACAGACTGAAGGACTCCGCAACCTGAGTGCCTGTGAGTCTGCAGACTGCGTGTAGACCTGCAAGTCCTGGAGCCTGAGCGAGAATTATAGTCCCATCGTCCCCTGCCTCAGTCAGCCATGGGTACAGATAACGTGCAGGGCTGCTGCTGAGCTGTATCAGAGGCTGACCAACCTGCCCAACGGTCTGTCTAGTCTGTCTTTGATGCGGCCTGTCTGATATAGGCCCTCCTCCAAGAGGGTCAGGTCGGATTCTTCTGTGCCAGACCTTCCTACCTGGATAGAAATGTCTACCTTTGAGATCTTGCTGAAGAGGGAGTCACCACCCTCCAATCCCTCCCTGCGCCCCCCACCAGTGTAAGCCACAGCCAGTAGGACTCCTGGTCCATGTCATCCAAAAGAATCAGGGCACTGGGAATGGCTAAGGGAGAATATGATAGGTAGCTCAGGACCCCTGCCTTTGGCTGGTTGGTGCCCCTGACTTAGTCCTTTGCAGATTCTGCTGCTTCTGGTAGCCCCTTCACTTACAGACTAATGTGGCTTTTCAAAAATAGCTGAGCTCAGCAAACATTTTCACAAATAACAAGGATAAGGAACATAAAAGAAAAATGGAAGGAAATGAGAAAGTTATCCAAACAATACAGTTCTCCTTAAGCCTTAGCTCCTAAGGCTATCTTTCAGCCTTCAAAACCTTTCCTAGTATCCTTATATTCTTGGTCCTCGGTTCCCATGTAGGGACGGGCTGTGTGGATACTCCTTCATCATGGTCTCAGCCAGAACTTTCTTTCTGGGAAATTGACTGGTTGTAGTTAATGTTCCTGTGCCACCTGGATATTTGAGAGGAATCTCCCTCTCAGGTTTTATCTCAGGTTTTAGAAAAGTGAATTCTTACTCTACTGCCCTAAACATGAGTATCAGTTTCCTCTCAGTGTCTGCCAAACAATGGAGTAATGGAGGGGAGGCTGGACTGCCCTGGAACTTTCTGGGCTGGAACCAGTCATCCTAACTGGAATCTTTACCAGATTTCCTCAGAAAGGACTTTACACTGTGGTCTCCACTTTCTTTTCTCTTACTCACCTTTGGACATGTTGCATGCTACCTTTTGCTCCCACCAAGCGCTGATGCCAGATTCATTGGATTTTTCTCAGCTGTCATCTTGCTTGACCACTCTGTGGCATTTGACACTAATGACCTGTAATTTAAGCTCAAAAATCAGTTATATATATTCCAGAAAAGGGAAATGTGCTTTTAGGTTGTTTAGGTTGACCACAGGTTGACACAAATTGAGGTCAAAAGTACATGTGTAGTGTAACTCTGGGTATCTGGTACCCTGAAAAAGGTCCAGGAGCTCTGCCCTCTAGAATGAGGGTTGATTGGGTGAGTCCTGATTCATGGTACATTACCTGCTGTGGAATTCTGGAAGGGCTGAGAAGGGATCTCTGGGGGAGGAGGCTTCCTGGGCCCTCAGATCTTGGGAGTATTCTGTAAGGAAGAGATGGAAGTCTTTCTGTCCAGTTTCTAAAGACTCATGGGCAGAAGTTATAGAGAGAGATCTTAGTTCAGTATCAAGAAAGGATGTTCTAGAATTGAAGTTCAAAACTAGAGCTGATTGCTACGTAAAGTAGTGAGTTCCATGTGTGTGGTGATGATCTTCTGGGGAGACCTGATTGCATATTTGCTTAGTAACACTTTCGAGACATTAGCCTGGGCCCTCTGCTTATCCTACTCCATACTCTTCCCTGTTGATCTATTCTCGTGGCTTTAATTTCATTTAAATTACATTAATGATTCGGCAGTTTATATCTCCAGTTCAGGCATCTGCTCAAAACTGGATATGTAGCCACCTCTGTAGATATCATTCACCTGCCACATATCTCATGGGCACTTTGAACTCAGCAGACACTGAGTACCCACCATGTGCCATACATGTACGTAAAGCTGCATTCCCAAATTTGTGCCTCCTTCCAGCAGTGCATCAGGGGTGAGGCAGTAAGCAGTGCACCGTGATTTGGGTAGAGAATTTAGAAACAGCCGTAAAATTGACTAAAATGCTGATTTGCTCTGGGTGTCTGATAGCCTCTCTCTCCCCTTCCCTCCTTCTCTCTATCTGATTCAGAGAGTAGCAGGAAGCTAGCCAGGCCACACACCTTTGCATTGGGCTCTAGACCACTTCCTCTCATTGGGCCCCACATCCCATTTGGTTGCCAAGGCCTCCTTCACATCTCCTGTCTGTTCCTTGCTCGTTGTTTCTACGGCCTCTATCTAGCTCTCGGCTACTATCCAGCTTTTTCAGGGTATTGTTTTTGTCGTCCCCAGAAAAATCATTGTAAATCACAACTCTTCAGAGGCTCTCCATTGCCTAAGGCCAAGCTCTTCTTTTAGCAAGAAAATCCTATGTTCTGTTCCAGCTAATATTTCTGGTATCTTCCTCCATGTTTTCATGTATCCCAGTGCTCCAACTTAAGGCTGTTTAGTCTGTTTCTTTTATTGTCCATCTCACTGAACAGATCGTGAGCCCCTTAGGGGCAGGGGCTGAGACTTTCGCTTTGAGCCCTAGGTGCCCATCTATTATTAAACTTCAGTAAATGATTGGTTGAATGGATTTATGCAGGTACAACATCCTATTTACAATGAAAGACCATTTATAAATGACAAGGAAAAGTAAAAACGGGCTTTTGGTTTAAATTCTGACCTCTTATCCTTTTGCACGGTCTCTTCTCTGTCGGCAGAAAACCTCTTGCTAGAGACTTCACGTGAACTGGAGCCCCTGTCTAGTTATCACCAACTCACATGCTCCTTCTCTCTCTCCTCCCGTCTTAGATGCCTGCATCTCTGCTATAACAAAACAACTGCAAACTGGTACACTGGAAAGAACATAGGCTTTGGGGTGAGATAGACCTGGGTTCAGTTCTTGGCACTGTCAGTTTTTAGCTGTGGGACCTTCGGTGACCCCTCTGAATTTCATTTTCTCATCTGTAAAAGGTAGGCAATGGTACCTCCTAGCGCCATGCTGAAGAATCACATGCCAATGCAAGTAAGAGCCTTAGCATTCTACAGGCCATCAGAAAATAGTGGCTGCTTGTGTTAGTTTGAATAGAGGCTCCAGGTGCTCACATGTAGATCTGCAGCCCAGTGTCCGGGGTGCTAGAGGTGGAGTGCCTTTCCTGGGCAGGGTGGGACCATGGCTAATGGGTTAGCCTTCTGAGGAGGTGTGTTTGCACACCTAGATTCATGCTCCTTACCTGGGACATGGATGTTCCCAACTTGTTCTCTTTTCCCTTTCTTGTAGGCTCCCAGGCCAGTGCCAATACTTGGGCTTGCCGGTGGCGGATTACTTCAAGCAGTGGATTAATCTGAAAAAGGTACTGTGTCTGAGCCCCATTCGGGTGCTTCCTCTGGGTCTCCTGTGCCTTAGATCCCCTCCCCCCTTGCTTTCTTTATTCTACTCATCTCTGTTCTCTTTTTGTTGTCACCTTTTTCCTTTTCCTTTTGTTCTCTTTTCTCAACATCCCTCCTTCCTCTTTCCTAGCTAACATACACTGGAAGTGGACCTTTCTGGAAGTGGGGAGCTGTTTGGGGTAGAGTATAACATTGTCCTATGGCCGTGTCATCCTGATGTGCAGAGAAGTCGCAACGAAGGGGACTTTCTCAGTTCTTGCTCAAAACTGAATCACTGGGCTGAGCCACATTGTCTTTAGGAGAGGTGTGGTGCTAGCTGACCGTCTGGGAAAGTATCCTGCTTTGATGTGATCATGAGTATGGCCTCTGACCATTCTGAGTGGCCCTGATATCTCCCTCTGGTTGGGAAGTAGAATTGGTTCAGGCTAGCTTTGGTCGTGCCTCACCCCAGCGGAGCCTTGCTCATGTGAGAAGGACCGTGGAAGCTGGAGCCCAATTCCCTTCGAGTATGAGGAAGGAGTCTGGCCCTAATATAGCACCAAGTACCTGGGGAGTGCATGCTGGGGCTATGGGCTGGGAGGGAACCCCAAGTGGCTACAAAATTAGAGCCTGACAGAGAATGAATTACCCAGAAAACTGTACTTTTCTAATATGTGCTATACTTCTCAGGTAAGCAGAAGAAAGGAGATGTAGGAATAGACTCCTAAGATAGGGATTCCCATCACTCTTTTGGATTGCTTCCTCCTGGAGCCCCAGTCTGCTAGAGAGACTCACCCCCATAATTCTCAAGTAAGGGCAACAGCCCTGGAGCAGCCTCAAGAACCCCATGCCGCTGATCAGCTTAGTGACCCCCAGGAAATCAGAGAAGAGAGAAGACACCAGGGGTCAGAGTAGTGGCTCCCAGGGGGGCTTAGAGAAGAGAGAGGTCATTGAAGGGTAAGACTAGGTATTGTAAGGATTTGGATCATGAACTAGGCATTCAAGGCAGGTGGAATATGAATCTGAAGAGGAAAGAAGACTTTCCAGATGAGGGGAACAGCATTCTTTTGATGTGTGTGTGTGGACTGGAGCTGAGTGAACATGTAGAGGAACAGTAGAGGAGAATGATCCTGGACTTGATTCTGTCAATCTCGGGGCAGCCATTCTTTGTGGCATCATTTGTGAACTCCTTTGCTTTCCTCTGGTACTCAGGTCCTTTACCCTTGGTCTTGTTTATATTTTGACCTTCACCCACCTCTCCAGCTGACCTCCCTTGGACCTGAGCAGTAGCTACTTACTGCCTTCCATCTGTGGGTGAGGGGCCAGGCTCTGTCCTACCTTCAGGTCTTGGCCTGTGGCCTTATCTCTGCCTGAAGCGCCCCTGGTCACCTTCATAAAATGCATTTGCTATTCTTTTTTTTTTTTTTTTTTAAAGATTTTATTTATTTATTTGACCGAGAGAAATCACAAGTAGATGGAGAGGCAGGCAGAGAGAGAGAGAGGGAAGCAGGCTCTCGCTGAGCAGAGAGCCCGATGCGGGACTCGATCCCAGGACTCTGAGATCATGACCTGAGCCGAAGGCAGCGGCTTAACCCACTGAGCCACCCAGGCGCCCTGCATTTGCTATTCTTGAGGATTCAGCTCAGGCATCATCTCTTCTGAGAGGTCAGCAGTTAGTTTCTAGTCTTGAGACCCCTTGGCCCTTTGGATATCAGTGACTTTTGAGTATTGAAACCGAGTCCCTCTGTGTTTCCTCACAGACCTGTCCCATCTGGAGCACAGAGATGAGGCTGCTTCCTCTCTGTGTCCTAGGCGGCCAGGCCAGGGCTAGGTACAGAGTACGTGCTCAGCGAATAGTGGCTGGCTGGCTCGTTGATCTTTGAGAGCTGGTTCCACAGGCCTTCTCACGCAGGGCTTGGCGGGGCTCTGCACAGGGGTGTGGCTGGGTCTGCACTCCTGAAAGACAGCGTGCCAGCTGTCAGCGTGCATCTGAGGCTGCTTGCTGGCCTCAGCAAATGCAATGTGAAGGCCCGGCCAGGCGAAGTGGGCGCTGACCATGAACAATTGCTCTGTGAAGTTCACTAGAATTTTTAGTGTCCAGATAGGTCCCTGCCTCCAGGTTCCTTGGCAGAGAGGCAGGAAAAGAGCCGACCCGTGTGTTAACATTGCCACTCAAGGCTACCTTGATGCTGCTGGGGTTGGAGGCAAGCTGTCCTGAGCCTGTTCAGCGTGGTTCTCTTCGGGCTGTGCCAAGCTATAAGAGGGACATGGGTACCAGTGGACACTGGAGACCCTGTTCCCAGTTGGCCTTGTGATTGTGTTAGGTAAACTGAGCAGGTCTAGGAAAAACAAGAGTGGCATAAAGCAAGTGGCATTAGAGAGGCCTAATCCCTTCCTCTCTGTCCTCTAGCCACGTCATGTTCCAGATGTACCTGAGAGCCCAGCGGGAGAGATGACTCAGTTCCAGACTTTGGGCCTGTCTTTGCCAGCAGCCATTCCAGACAGAGAGGCTGCAGGGTCCTGGAGTTCCAGGGGCATGTTGATCTTTCTGACCTTTTACAGTATGAGTTAGTGCAGGCTGCACAAAGATTCCTGCTCCTTTAAAAATAGTAACAATAAGATCCAGCCAGAGAGGTCATCGCCAGGGTTGTGTGGATATTGTGCAACGTATTACTCTGTGCCCTTCTTTCCTTGTGTGTGACCAGGCCCTGACTGTCTCCAGGGCCCTCTCCTGTCCTTGATCTGACTCTTTCCTCCGCACTTTCCTTCCTTTTCCTCTCCTCCTCAACTCCACAAGCAGAACTTTTTACCAATGGCAAAAGTAGAGGGGGAGGGATCGTGGTCTGTTTGGCTGCCAAGACTTAGCCATTGAGTGAACTGGGACTGAATTCACCATCCCCATTTCCTAAAGCCTCTCTTGTCCAGAAATGGTGTGTACTGCATCAGGGAAGAGCAGGTTCTCAGTGGCCAGGCTGCCATACTGCCCGCCTCCACCCACTTCCCCTGTAGCAGAGTGAAGCAAGCCAGTGTTTGCTGACATTTGGAGTGTCATTGAATGATCTTACACTCTTATTGAACTGTCAGCTTAGAGAAGACTTGGGGCCCTGCTCCCAGTTCCCTCCAGGAGGTCAGAGCTGTCACTGAGGAGCCAGAAGAACACACACACACACACACACACACACACACGTGCATGAATATACACGTGTTTACTCAAGTGAATGAATATACCCAAATAGGCATATCCAAAATTGTATGTATGTTTCCATTCATACATATGGGTATACATATATAGTTACATATTCACCCTCAGAAATATGGAAATATAACACAGGCATGAATGTTTATGCATACATATTCATAAATCATGAAGACATGTGTAGAGATATATATAGATATAGATACATAAACATACACATCTTCATCAGTAAACACATATTATTGAGTGCCCTCTGTGTTCCAGATACTGTACTAGGCCTGAAGATACAACAGAAAAGATGGATATTAAATAATTCTAATTGTGTTGTAACACTGCTAAGATCCAGAGTCATGGCATCATTTCATAAGGGGGCCTGACTTAGGGAGGCAGAGAATGGTTTCCTGAGGAAGGGTATCTATGCTTAGATCTGAAGGATGAGTAGGAATTCGCTAAGAAGCGTGTGGCAAGGCCCTGAGGTAAGGAGAAGCCTGGGAGCTTCATGGAACTAGAATGTGAATTCCATGAGAGTGGAGAATTTTTGTCTCCTCTGTTCACTATTCTGTCCTCATCATTTTGAATAGTTCCTGGCACACAGCGATGTTTAGTCATTATTTGTTGAATGAAGGACTGCCTGGAGCATAGTGAATGTGGGGAAGAGAGGAGAGTGGTGAAGGATGAAGCTGGAAGGGGAGATTTTAATCCTTGAGATCACACTTGAGATTTTGATCCTTATCCTTAGGGTAAGGGGAAGCTATTAAAGGCTATTAAATGTAGGAGAGTTGTCATCTGATGTGGATTTTGAAAAAGCTCTTTCTGGCTACAGTGTAGAGAGAGCTGAGTGTTGATATGGGGGGATCAGTACTGATTTTTCTAAATGGGTCTATAGTTGGCATCTTGGGGTGGGAGAAATTATGGACAGCATTGCTGAACTTGTAGCATTCTTGTCCTGCTAGTAGTGCCTTGCTCCAAGTTGTTGCTCCAACCAAAATTGCTCCATCCCCACCATATGCACATACATTTCCAGTGGCCTAGACAAGGATAGGAGTGGGGAGGTCTTGTCCCTGGTTGAGAACCACAGAATTAGACCATTGCTACAGTCCAGGTGAAAGACTATAGTCACCAGGATTGAACTGATAGGAGTGGAAATGTAGAAAAATGGATTGATTCTAGAGTGTTAAATGGTACAGTCAGTTCTGCTATAAGGCAACATAGACCTTCTTAAAAATCACCGTGCTATGAAAAGTTGTAATAAAAAGTTGCAATAAAAATGGGGTTAGGAGCACAATACTCAGAAACTTCATCAGTGACGTATGAAAAAAGATAGAACCTAATAAAAATGGTAGCATAATTTTACACATGTTAAATGGCTAAGAAATATGTAAATACTACAAAAGATATGGCACTCTACCTTGAAAAAACCATGAAGTTTGCTTGGCAGTAGGCATGAGAAAGGTTGCAGCTTGTGAGTTATTGCGAAGTGGTAGAAGGAGAGTTCTCTGGAATTGGTTGGAAAGTTGGAGCCAGATGGATGCAGCTTATGACAGATGTAGTGTTCCAGGAAGCTACGATAAGTTTGAAGTGTAAGCGTGTGTGCATTCTGCATATTCTTACACAGCTCTCTTCAGCTTGGTATACTTTCCTGTGCCTATCTGGTATTGATTATGGACAAAATCACACATAAACAAAGGTAAAATTCACATTCTGCCAGACTGTTTCCTAATATATTGACTGCATTGAAATGAATGTGCTCTTGCAAAACGGTTATTATAGTAGAACAGACTATACCATGGACAGGAAAGAGTGACTGACTGGCTGTGACGGTTGATGATGAAGGAGGAAGCTACAGTGACTCTTAAAGTTTATGATTTGAGCAACTGATGAAATGGAAGGAGGAGAAGTGTGGGGATTAGAGGAGAAGATCAATTGGGGCACAAAGAATTTAGATGCTTTCAGATGTTCTTGTGAAACTACAGAGTAGTTGAATACATAGGGCCAGGGTTCAGGGATAGGGTCTGAATAAGAGCTACAGATTCAGGGGAGTTGTTGGTATGGGAATGCTCACCGAAGCCATGGGAGTGTAGAATATACAGGGCGAGAAGGAAAGAGGGCCTAGGATGAGCACTGAGAAATGCCAGTACTTAATAGAGAAGAAAGAGTCAGACTAGAGAAGGAGTGGTCACTGGTAGTAGTGGTAAAAATTCTCATTTATTGATTGCATTTTGTGTGCTCTACCTGTATTGTCCATTATAGTTGCCATTTTTTTTCTCATTTTAAAAGTTTAGTTAACTTTTATGTAAATAAACTTTCTTGAAGAACTTCTTTTAAGTATATTTAGAACAACCTCTGTTGGTGAGTTTACATTTTCAACTGTTAGCTGCTTAAAATCTAAATAGAGATCTAATATTTCTAATGAAGATTTAGCATCTGAGTTGATATACTTTTTTTTTTTTAAGATTTTTTAAATTTATTTAACAGAGATCACAAGTAGTCAGAGAGGCAGACAGAGAGAGAGAGGAGGAAGGGGGCTCCCCACTGAGCAGAGAGCCCAATACGGGGCTCGATCCCAGGACCCTGGGATCATGACCTGAGCCAAAGGCAGAGGCATTAACACACTGAGCCTCCCAGGTGCCCCTGAATTGATATACATTTTAAGTATAAGTTACATACTTAAATACAAAATGGTTTATTAATTTTTTGTTCGTTAGTAATTTTTATATTGATTACTTCTTGAAGTAATCTGTTATTATTTGCATATCTCTATTTTTCATGTTTTAAGGTTGAGAAAACAGGTACTACCTTGTTGAGAAAATAAGGGAGTGAGGATGCAACTTGCTCAGTGTCCCACATTGATACCTGGTAGGTGTAGAACTGAAATTTAGTTTTTCCTAACCTTTTGTGCTAAAGAGAGGGTAAAAATGAGAGAGTAAAGAGTGGTAGAAAAGGGGTAGACCAGATGTGGTGCCACAAAAGCCACAGAAACAAAAGAATTTTCAGAACAAGAGGACCAGTCGGCTCACAGGGAGCCACGTAACAGAAAGACTGAACCCTGAGCGCCTGGGACGGAAGAGCTCGATGACTTTGGTAAAAACTCAATGGTGAGAGAGGAACTGGAGCCAAATTGGAGCGAATTGGGGAGTAAATGAGCTGACAGAGATATTTTAACCTTTTCAGAAACATAGCTTTGAAGGAGAGAGAAAGGACGAGAACTGTGATGGGGCAAGCGTGGGCTTGAAGCAGGTGGCGTGTCCTAAGATGGGAGATGTGCTTGGTTGTAAGCACCGTTAGAGAAGGAAAGTTTAAAAATACAGGAGTGAGAGAGGTCTCTGAGAGGATGAGGAGGAGAAGGGGTGGAGAAAAGGATGGAAATCAGCTCTCTGCAGGAGGAGGACCATTCTTCTGCCATGAGGGGGAAGGGAAAGGTGGGTGCGACAGAGGCAGAAGGCATGCGGATTTGACGGCAAGGTGAAGTAATTCCCATCTGATAGTTCGTTTCCCCTTTGAAGTAGATGAGCCACTTGCTAATAGTGGAGGACTGGGAAGGTTTGTAGAAAGTGGAAAGGATTGCTGTAGTTTTAGCGAAGAGTAAAGAGTAGAAGTTTGAGGGCGCCTGGGTGGCTCAGTGGGTTAAGCCGCTGCCTTCAGCTCAGGTCATGATCTCAGGATCCTGGGATCGAGTTCCGCATCGGGCTCTCTGCTCAGCAGGGAGCCCGCTTCCCTCTCTCTCTCTCTCTGCCTGCCTCTCCATCTACTTGTGATTTCTCTCTGCCAAATAAATAAATAAAATCTTTAAAAAAAAAAAAAAAGAGTAGAAGTTTGAGCCAGCTTGAGAAACAGAGTAGGATTTCTAGACAGTATTGAGGGTCTCTTCGAGGTTGATGGCATTTATCCATGGTGGAACCACTCTCTTCTGCTATAGGACTTGTCTTTAGAGAATTCAGCTGCCTGGTTGTAGGCATGCTGGCAGCAAACACTTAATTCATCCAGGGTAAAGACTTTCCCGAGGAGTATGATGAACAAAGGAGTTGAAAATACTGGCAAGACGGTGGTTGCCAAGATGGACTAGGAGATCTCAGCTGGATACTGAGGAGAAGGAAGACAGCAGGGGGCCTGATGGATATGGAAGAAGTAGCTAGGTCCTAGTAAGGCGAGGAAAGGTGTGTCAGGTGTAGTTGAGCATGCCACATGGAGAGATAAGAGATTATAGTTAGCATAGGGTGTGTGATTTAGTGATTTCAGACATGGGGCAGTTCTCCATGTTGGCAGGTTCCAAGGTGTGCCCATGGGAGTGAGTAGCTAAGATTGGGTGGAAGAAAATATTACTGTAGGCAAGAGGTTAACAAAGGGATAGGTCAGATGCGACTTCCATAAGGAAGTGAGTATGTGGACACACACACGCACACATCATGTATATATTCTCTCTGCATACGTATGGACGCAGAGGGATAAATGTATATACAAAGATATGCCCACATGTATGCAGATACAGTTCACGTACATTCAGACCAAGCCAGGTAGGTGTATGCACATACGCTCACAAATCGTCTGGAATTCCCTCTTGGCCTGTTTAGACAGGTTTTGGGGGAAGCAGGCAGGAGTCTTAAGAGGATTCTGAGCACTGACAGGGCTCAGCCAATCACACTCAGAAGTTGTAGGGAGGGGGTCACCTAGAATTTAACAGACCCAGATGTGCCAGAGTGTGAAGACTGTTGTTCCACTTTGCCTGTGCCATCTGTGCTCTCCACCCTGCTGTAATTTCTGGGTGCTCTGAAAAGGGTGGGGTTGGGGCCAGCTGTGAAAGAGAGAATAAGGAGGAGGAGACCTTTTTGGGTCCCTCCAAGAAGCATTTCTATCTCCCCCTCCCCTGGGAGTGGACAGCAGGAAAGACTGCTGAAGGGGAGGTTGGTGTCTACGATTGAGCACAATTTTTCCTGACCTTGGAGCATTCAGAGTCCCAATCAGTGCAGTAATAAATTAAGGGCTTATGGAGGAATAAATTCTTGGCCTTAATGAAGTTCTTTGCTGGGGGCCATAGGCAGGTCAGCAGGTCGGAGTGATGCAGATTGGAGGCCCCAGCGAGTAGACTCAGCTAGCTGGGAAGCCATCAGGAGTGAAAAGATCTGAAACTCTGTTGGTCAGGTCACTATTTTGGAGCTCTGGGAATTAAGCTGCTCAAGTGATAGGCAGCCTAACAGAGGCTGGGACTCTATAGAATGGTGGCCACATGGTGCCTCCTGCAGAGTCCCTCCATTGGGGTTATTCACAAGCTAATTTGGAAAAAACAGACCAAATAGAACTGAAAACTGAGGGAGGGGTATGAAGATATAGGGGCCCTGCAAGGTGTTTTATTTTGGAGGGCCGAGAGGGTTTGCATCAAGACAGATGCTTCTGGACCACTCGGTGGTCAGAACCAGATGTGCTGTGGTCCACGTCTTTGGCATCATCCAAAGTACAGAGCATTGTGTGGGGCAGTTATGGGCCACTATCCTGGTGGGAGCCAGCTCTGAGGCCAGGGCCTCTGGCTGTGCTGGGGAAGAAATATGTACACAGAGGACAAGACACAGAGCATCAGGTGTAAATGAGGGAGAAGTGGAGGCACAGGCATGGGACAAGGAGGGGGCGAGTGAGAAAACAACCTGGAGCTTTTGCGGTTGGGTTTGATGCTGAAGCCCTGGGAAGAGCCAGTCTTGGGGGCGGGCGGCTCCTGGATTGTAGAGCTGAAACTAGAACCCAGGCCTCAAGACTCCATGTGCTGAGCTCTTTCTCCTTTCATCCCACCCGCTCCAATGTCTGCCCTTGGGCATGAGTTCTTGGGATGTGGTCCAGAAGTAGCAGAGGGAACAGTGCTGTGTTTGGAATCGGGGCAGCTGGAGCTGGAGAGAATGTCTCCTTTCTTCGCATCTCCCTGCCCCCATGGTGTAGTGCCCTGCCTGGCTTTTCCTTTAAATATGTCTTACAGCTGTCTGAACTCTGAAATTTCTTTCACTCCTTCCCTCGCCTTGTTAACATGTGTTGCCTTTGGGGTAATCAGGGAAAAAATATTATGTCCTTTTACAATTACCGGGTTTTGGAATATTAAAATGTCTCGCTGCATCGGCACTGTTATTTTGATTGGTATTCTAACCTTTGACTAGCCCATAAAGCGCGCCGCTCCTGAAGCCAATATTGCAGGACTGAAATTTAATTCCGAAATGATTCCAGATAATAGGGAGACAGATAATATATGCATGAAGGATATTATGTTTGGACTAACTGCAGCAGGGCCAGGGCTGGGGAGCTGAATAATAGCCCAGAGTGAGTTATAATCTGTGGGACAGAAATGCCTTACTGTCAGGGCCAGGAGAGGAACTCTTAAATCAAAGGCACAGGAAAGGGTGCGATTGCAGTGTGCTTGTTTTGACAGGAAAAGCACTGGAGCCAAGAGGGTAGATATGGAAAGCTGTGGCCCATCCTTTCTCTTGAGCAAAGTACCCAAGGCCCTTTGCAGCATCCCTAGCTTCGTCTCTCCTGTCCCTCTAACATTCTGACCATATCAAACTTCTTGCCATTCTTTAAATACACTCTTCAAAGGGACTGTTTCACTTCTCTTTGCTCGTTCTATTCCCTTTGCCTACCTTGCCTTTCCCCCTTTTAGTTTGTTGAGAAAACTCCTCTTCATCCTTCAAAACCCTCTTCTGTGAAGGCTTCTCTGACCTGACCCCTGGTAGAAATAGTCAATCACCTCCTCCTTTGGATGGTTTCACACTTTATAATGAGTGTATTGCATGCTCTTGCAATTATCTGCTAATACATTTGTATTTCCTAGTAGACTGTGAGCACTTTGAGGCCTACATGCCACCCATCTCTGTATTTCTGGTACTCAGCACTGGATGGGACACACACTGGGCATCAACAAGAACTACTTGAAGCCACACTGAATATCGGGCTGGACTAATGAGCTCAGGAGTCCATGCCTAGTCCCTTGCCAGATCTCTCAGACAAATAGGAATGGAGAAGTTAAGTAACCTGTCTGAGGGCACATAGCCAGGAAGAGGTAAAGCTAGGATTTGAGCCTGGGTGAAGTGCTCTTTTCCCTGACCATATAACTTAGGCAGATGGGCAGGGAAGGAGTTGGAAGCCAGAGTTGGAAAGACAGACTCACTTCTTTGACTCCTTCCTTCCTTTCCTAGCTCCAGACTTGAGTCCCCTTTGCTAGAGATGGCATTGGTTCTTAGCATTCATGTCTCAAGTCCTTGAAGGGATTGTGCCTCCTGTCACTGCTAAGGACCTTTGGACAGTTACTCCATACAAAAGACTCTTCTCTACTGTGTGCTTGTAACTAAGGATGGGGAAAAGTGCCTTGACAAAGTGCCTGCCTGCCGTTGCAGAGAGCTCTTAAGTTGGTAAGCAGGCAGAGTACCTGGAGCTCTTAGTAATGTTGGAAAACTTCACAGCCATTCTTCCCCTCCTACTCCCCTCAGCACTTGGTGGAACTGATGTTTGGGGTGTTTAAAGATAAGATAAGGAAAGTACTAATGGAAAAAGCTACAGTGAATGGATTTGTATTGTTAATTACAACGCTATCTGCATAAACCTACCTAAACACCAGGCCTGGCTACATGTGAAATGGACCCTTCACTTAGTCTTCAGGTGATGCTTGGTGTGGACACTGGTTCCTGGGGATGTTGCTCACAGGCTGGAGACCATTCGTGCAAGAAAAGGAGCTTTAGAATCAGATGAGTCTGGCTCAGACTTCTAACATTGCTCCCAACTAGCTATGTGATCTGAAGCAAATTCCTGAACCTCCCTGAACGTGTAAAAGACAACTAATACCACAGAAGCAGGCTCCAGAGTCCAGTAGGCTTGATTTAGAATCTTGACTGCACTTACTAGCTGTGGGGCTTCAGGAAAGTCGCTTCTTTAAGCTTCAGTATCATTCTTTATAGAAGAAGAAATACAATACCATTACTCCTAGAGTTGTCTTGGACGTGAAATGTCCTCCCCTGTCCTCGTACTGGCCACTAGGACCGAGGTGACTAGATATGGGGGATAAAGGAGAGAGGAGCTCAAGGCAGACTTTGTCTGTAGGAGCTAGGAGAAAGAGGCCCCTTGGCAGAATTCATGGGGGTACAGGGAGGAGGAGCCTCATGCCATCTGTGGACGAGCTCACCCTGCGTGTGAAGGTAGTGAACGGAGCTGTCCATCTCCTCTTCTTGGTTCCAGCTGCCATCAGCGTGGCTGGTGTATAGTGGAGTGCATGTTCACATTTACCTTCAGACGATCCCTGGCTCTGTCACTACCTGCATTATGACCTTGGACAAGTTACTTCCCTTCTCAGAATCTTGGTTTCCTCCTTTGTAAATAAAGTAGAGGTAATTAATAAAAATGAAGAGGTACTGGTCTAAATGCTTTATATTAATTAGGTCCCTAATCCCCCATTCTAAGAGCTTAGCACTGGTATTGGCATCTTACAGATGAGGAGACGAAGATCCAGAAAGGCAGAGCACCTGGCACAAGGTTCACCTGCTAACGAGAGCCGGAGCAGCCTCCGAGTCTAGGCGGCAGGCTCCGAGACCATGCTTTTACTGCTCTTTTGTCTCCAGCGCAGAGGAGGGAAGAGTCGTTTTCATCTGGGGGCGGGAGAGAAAGTCAACAAAGATTTCATGGGAATATTTGACTTGGGCCTTGAAAGTGTTGGGGAGATAGGGTGGGAAGGGCATTCCAGGTGGAGGCAGCAATGTCCAGAGGCCTGGAGGAATGCAGCAACTTCTCGAATTGGGGACCTGCAAAGTAGTTTACAGGGTTTTTAAGCTACTGATGTGGGCCAGCCCTGTGTATGCCTTCTCCCAGAGAAGCTGGGAGAGTAAGGACAAGAAGGTACCATTGCCCAGTGTCTCGGTGGAGCTAGCCTAAGCTTCCTTCTAAAAATGTGGCAGTAGCTCCAGAAAAATGCTACGTTTATGTCCATGTGTGGGAAGAAAGAGTCCATGGGCGCAGGATAGCAGGATGGGAAAGAGGGCACCATGCCTTGTAGCATTATCGGCTCTGGGCAGTCTGACACTGTTGTGCCAGAGGACCTCCATATCCTTCCAGTAGAAGGTGGCAGATTACGGTGAGGAACCGGGGTGCCTGGTGGCTCAGTTACTTACGCATCCAACTCTTGCTTCTAGCTCAGGTCAGGATTTTAGTGTTGTGAGATCAAGCCCCGCCACCATGCCCTGCTTAAGATACTCTCTCTTGCCCTTCCTCTGCCGCGCCCCACTCTCTCTCTCTTTCTTAAGAAAAAAAAAAAATGCAGTACAGTGTGAGGAATCAATTAGGTGATGTGTGTAAATCTTTTAGCATGTGCTGGCACTTGGTGTGTGATTGGCTAGCCTAGCACACTCACAGCTAAGGGGCCAGCCCTCCTTGTTCTGCCTCCCCCATGAGTGTGGCCACAAGGGGAAGCGGAACGAATGAGGGAGTCCACTCAAGCCAGCTGGGATTCCTTCTCCCTCCATGAGGGAACAAGCAACTCTGCCCTGGAGTTGCTTGCAGTGGCCTCCATGGCAGGTCTTTGCAATGAGGCCCACCTCATGGTCTGCCTCTTGCTGGCCGTGGCTCAGAGCCTGTGTTCTGTCAGGTGATGCCACCACTATCTCCTGGTCCCACTCTGTAGCTCCTCTGTCTTTCTCTTGTGTCCTTGAGGAAGTGAATCCTGAGAACAGGGGAGCGTGTGAGCTCTCCTGGATCTGTGTGGGGCTTGGATTTAAGCCTAGGCATCCTGACTATCAGCCTGCACTGTAACCCTCGGGCTATCCTTTAGGTTATTTTGCAGTGTAATCCAAGGGCCATGCCTCTTGGTTATCTTATGTGGCCTGGTCTGTCCCTGTGCAGGACCATGAGCCGCTCAAGCATAGGGACTAGATCTCATTCTTGAATCCATCAGAATTCTTGATCCACAGAACTAGGCCAACAGAGGAGATGTCAGGAAGACCCTGTGGAAGAGCTGAGGGCCACTAGGGAGAGAGGCGAGGTGAGGGAGAGGTTGACTCATCTACACTCCGTGATAAGTCGAGAGAAGTAAGGGAACTGAGTTACTCTGCCTTCTCCCAAGTTTTTGTTTCATTTTTTTTTTTCTTTTTGTGTTTTGTTTTGCTTTGTTGTTATTGTTACTGCTACTCTGGACCCTAGAAACCAAAAGGAGTTACAGAAAAGGAGAGAAAAGGATAAGGAGACTTTCTTGAAGGCAGGAGGCACAGCCCTGCCTGCCTCCCTTGTCCCTCCCCGGTTGCCCTGCTGCCACTTTGGAAAAACAGGGCTGACCACGTCTGTCACTGTCAATAACAGAGCACCAACGTTCGGAGGAGCCCCAGCTGGTGCCAGCCTCCGTACTCGGTGCCTTACATACGTTCATTCGTTTCATCTTCACGACTATGCGGCAAGGGAGGGTTGTTGTCCCTGTGCTTTGGGTGCTGAAGTAGAGACTCAGAGAAACTAAGCTTGCCCAAGGCCCCATGACCAGGATGTAAATTCAGCTTCTCTCCTTTCATGGCCTCTTTCTTGTCACTTGTCCTGTAATAGATACCACCTAAAGGCAGTTCCTCTGGTCTGGCCTGGTTGGAACAGGAGCCTAGGGCAAACACATAGCTGGCCATTACTAGTTGTATGGTCAGTGAAAGGCAGTGACTGGGGAAGGATAGGGATTGGCCTCATGATCCAGGTCTCTTGAGAGTGGCACTTACTTAATGGGGATCTATATGTGTATGTATGGGGTATGCCCAGGTGTACGTGGATATCTATCTGTATTTAAAGAATTGTATTTGTCCATGTGGGAGGCTTGTGTCTATGTATACTTGGGTACTTGCACATGCCCACATGGCATAGGGATATGGAAAGTATGTAAATATGGGTTCTGTGGAAATACATGTGCACCTGAAGGTGAACAGATGAGGCCCTTACCTCTGGAGGACAACATAGAACAATACAAAGACTCCTGGGCCAAACTTGAAAGCTGGAAGATTAAAGACTCTGGTGTTGGGTCTGGTGTTGGCTGGGCTCTGGTGTTGGGTCACTTGCCTTTTCTGAGCCTGTAGTTTCCTTATCTAACAAGTAAGGGGGCCAGAGAAGGCAATCTCTTCTCCCTTTGTTTCCTCTTTTTTGTTCTCAGTAAAAAATGAGACAGATGTAAGGAAGGTGAGAGAAGTTTCCCTTAAACCCGTACCTACTTTGATCTCCAGCCTTGGGACTCTTCCACTATCCCACTGGGAGAAGTTGAGGGTCCAGGGAAAGCAGAGCATTGCCTGGCATCAGCTCAGAAGGGCTGGGGCTCAGGTATTGGATAGCTGTTCCTGTCACAGTTTGGGATGGCCTGGACTAGAGTTGAGTGCTTTGGAGGCTTTGGACTTCTCCATGAGAACATGGGGTGAGGTGAAGCTTGTTGTCTCCCTGCTTCTTTGCGGGGGGTGGTGGGAAGGGGGCCTCTTGATACCTTTAAAGGCAGGGTGCAGCCCAGTCCTTTCCTCTGGCCTTTGATCCCCATTGTTAATTGTCCTGGCAGGTGCAGAGTGACGGTCAGGTAGAGACCAGAACAAAGAGCTGGATGTGTGTTCACCTTCATATGGAACTTGCTGGTTCAACCCATAGCCCTTGTGTGAGCTCACTTGGCCTGCTCTCAGCTCTTTTGGGGGAAGAGTGGCTTAGGGTTGGGTGCTTTAATTTCCCCTGACTGATTCCTCAAAGCCGATTAGGGTGGCTTCAAAATATGGGACCTTTGGCCATCTCGGTCTTCAGATGGGATTATAGCAGGGTTTTGTCTATTCTGTCCCATGAATTAGCCACCAGCTCCCTGAAATTTCTGAAATTGACTGGCTGGGTGGTCACTAGAGAAGGAACAGGCATTGTGTAGACTCACAGTGAGGTGTCCTCGGTGCTGGGAGGACATTTATCTGTAAGCTAAGCTTAGATCAGCCTGAACCTGGTGACCTGTGCCCTGCCTGCACCAGGACCTCTACATTCACATTGAGCCACCAGTCACTCTCTAAAGCCCTGTGTATTGGGCATTTAGACTCTGAGATGAATCAGGTCTAGTCTTTACCTATACAGGGCTCCCAGTCTGGCAGGGAAAATGGGGAAATATACAATAGAGGTAGTTAAGTACAATAATAGGAATTATGTGTATGGTATGTTTAGGTGTGCTTTTAAAAATAATTTATTTTGAATTCAGCTTTGTACGAGTTAGAATGCACAAGAGAGAGAATCCATGTAGGCATGTCTTTGTGTATGTATGTCCTTTGCCTATGTGACTCAGTAAGCTCAGAGCTACCCAGGTGAGCTCATCCCAGCTGCATCTGGGCCAGTGACTTTTTCAGGGGCCTTAATGCAGGGCCCCAGTAGACGCTAGGCACTCCTACATGGTAAAGAGGAGTGGTCCTTCTGGGAAGATGAGGTCCAGGCTAGCTGCTTGGGAGGTACTTCTGTATGGGTGCAGACAGCTGTGGCTGTGAGTGCATGGGCATGAGCCCAAGTGTGCATAGGGCAGCAGCCAGGGGCCCGTCTTCAGCACCACGACCAGGGCTTATGGCACTAGGCCTGGGCTTTGCACCTACTTGGCTGCTGGCAAGAGGACAGGCTGCAGGCAGATCCCAGGGCAACCCTGAGGCCTCCCCAGTGGTGTGTTTGCTGTGCCTAATTACCCGGCAGTTGTTTAACTATGCAAGCTGCATGCCTGCCTTTATTGCGCTGTGATTGCCGAGCTGCCTATGGGGAGTGTCATAAAAAGATATAAAATGCCCATTATCTGTCTGACGCCCTCCTCCTGGACTGTGGGTGTTTGTGTTTTATTTTATTTTTATGGCTCAAGGGAAGCTCTGCAGGAAGGAAAGGGAGGGAAGAACAGGGAGGGGAGGGGGAGGCCCTACAGGAATTGGGGGCTGGGAGACTGAGAAACCCCCTTCATACTGTGGTCAGCCGTGAGCTGAAGGGCTCTCCCGACCGGAGGAGAGAAGTTGAAATGGCCGATCTCTGGGGTCAGGACAGGTGCTCAGGAAGTAAGGCCAGACCTTCTCCTCCTCATCTACCTGCACACCCCACAGCTTATGTTCCCACCTTACGTCTCTGCTGGCCCCCGCCCTGCTTGGGGGCCTTGGGTGCAGGGTAGTTTGCAGAGGATTCTGTGAATTCCCACTCAGGTCCTCACGGGTTTTGATAACTGGAATTGCCTGCTAGCTTCCTAGAGCACATGGCTTGCTGTGGGACAGATACCTTGGGTACCACCACCTGCTCCTGAAGCCTTGTACCCCAACAACTTCAGGTCCCCTTTTATTGTCTGCCACTGCAGTGCGTTTGTGCCACACCTATTCAAGAGTCACTGCGTTTGAGGGAAACCTCCCAGACCAGGAGAGGGAGAGGAATTAATACACTTCAAATACTTGCCCTGTTCCAAACAAACTGTGAGTCACTGAGGCAGAGATTAGACAGGGACCCTGCCCACGAAGAGCTCATACTGCATAACCAGTGCAAACTTTGCAGTAGATGGTAAATCAATGTTTGTCAAATGGGACTGGATTCAACATATTCATTCATTCACTTTCATTCAGTAAACAGCTGTTGACCACCTACTAGGTCAGGCACTCTGCCAAGCACTGGGAATAAAATAGCAAGCAAAATAGACAAAATCCCAGCCCTCATTGGTCATTCGAGTTTATTGGGAGAAAAATTGAAGGATTTAAATGCTGGACATGTGACTCCAGAAACCATGGCCTTTCACCTGCAACATGTTGTTTCCCGCCTAAACCCGCCCAAGCTATTCCTGTACTACTCTTGAAAAATCTTGCTAGGTCCAGTACAAACTCTCTAGCCTATCTCTTGAAACCCCTTTGGGTGTTTAGCTGTGCGAAGACAGCCTGCATGGTCACTCGCAGGCCTTATTCATACTTGTGTTCTATTTATCTAGAATGCCCTTTGCTGCATTTCTGCCTCGTGAACTTCTACTACCCTTCAAGACCTAACCCCTTTATGTGCTCTTTGAAGACTTGTGTTTCCCGTTGGCAACTTCCTGCTCTTTCACACACCTATTCATTAAGTGCCTATGTACTGTGGTAGAGTTTTCTGGTTTTGTTTACTTAGGTGAGCCTGCTGTGGGCTCTTGGCACCACTTCTGTGGTAGTGCTAAAAAAATATATATATATATTGTTGCGCTGTAATTCACATACCACACAATTTACACACTTAGAGTGTACCATTCAGTCTTCCTTAGTATATTCCTAGGGTTGTGTAGCCATCATCCCCATCTGAGTGTTGCCCCCAACACTTCCCATTTCCCCAAAATGCCCCCACCCTAGTCAACCACTAATCTACTTTCAGTCTATGAATTTGCCTATTCTTGCAGTTCTGGGAATTTTTTATATGTGGTCTTTTGTGACTGGCTTCTTTCACTTAGCATCATTTCCAGGGTTCGTCCATGTTGCACCGTTCGTGAATCAGCACTTCATTTCTTTTCATTACCAACTAATACTCCGTTGCATGGATATATCACATTTTATTCATCCATTCATCAGTTGGTGGACATTCGGATTGTTTCCACTTTTTGGCTGTTACGAATAATGCCGCTATGAATATTCGTGTACAAGTTCACTTTATTATTTTTGCATTTTGGTGTTTTGTTTGTGTTACACCTGTCTTTCAAGTAGATTGTGAGCACCTCAGAGTAAGGGTCACTCCTGTATTAATTGCTGTATCCCCACCACTTAGGCTTGGCTAGCTCTCAGTAAATATCAGTGAATGAGTACATGCATGCTTTCTAATTCTCTTCCCTCTTGGGATGTGATAGCAGTTCCCCAAGCCGCTCTGTCCCCTGTATCTGTATTCACCTATCTGCCACCCACACTGAGGTGTAAGCTCATTCATCAGTGTCCCAGACCATGCCCTTCTTATTTCCACTGTTGGCCTCTCTGGTGTAAGTTCATTGCCCAACAACAGCTAGTCTGAGAAGCTTTCCTGAGTTGCCCCCTTGATGGCAAGTAAGGTCAGTAAGGTCTCTGGCTAACTCAACACTGATGTAGAGGCTGACTCTACCCCCTCCTCTCCCTCTTCTCCTGAGGGGCCCCAGATTGTTTTGTACAGGGAGGGTAGGATCTGTGGAAAGGCCCTGGAGGGGCTTTTAAGCTGGGTGGCCTCCTGGCTCTAGGCCAGGCTGGCTTTGTGACAGCTCCAGATACCTGAATATCTGAGGAGAGGAGGTTGCCTCTGCCATTCTAGTCAGTAGCCCATATGAACCAGGTCTATAAAAGAAAAGGAATTTCTAGAACCAATAGCCTCTGAGAGATTGGTAAAGCCAATATTTCTCTTTTCTTTGCATTTACTCACCCTAATAGTTTGAGCCCATAATTAGAATTGGGCTTTATTAGGCTAATTAGGAGGTAGGAATGATGGCAGGAGGGCATGTGGAGATGCATCAGGGTGCTGGGCAGTAAATCTAGGGTTTTAATAGGCTTGCTCCATAATCAGGTGGTCTGAAAGGCTGAGTGGGTGGCTGGGCCCCCTCCCCTCCCTTCCTTCTATTCCCATCGCTCCTTGAAGTGGCCTTCACACTTTGCCGTCCTTGTCCTCGATACTGGCAGGAGCGCTGGGATACGGGGAACTCAGGAGGGAGGGAGGAGACCCCACCCGGAGCTTCATTGCCTATGCACGCGCCGTCCAGCCTGGCGGCATGATTACCTTGCTGAGAAATCCGTCCAGGCGCAGGGCTGCTGATAGCAATCATTGATTAAGAGGGTAATTGTCCTGAAAATTCAGATTGATCAGAAGGCAGAAATGATAACTTGTGTAACTGTGTTTAAAGCCACGTCCTGTCAATAGACGAGACTGAGATGTATCGCGCCAAGAGGGGGGCAGAACGGATGGGTGTGTGCGGGCGGGCAGGCACTGCCATCCTTCTCTCAGGGCTGAGCAGGATGTTTCTTGTCAGTAACCTGGACTATTGGAGATTCAATCACTTTTATCTCCCCCTCTCTCTCAATCCAAATGCCTTTTCATATTAGGAAATTAGAATCGGCCCTGCTCATGCAAGATTTATTAGCTCTGCTGAGCAGTCACACCGAAGAGTAAATGATTTTGCTTTGCTGGAGCTTTTTACACATTAGGACCCAACTTCTGCCTGCTCTGTGCCACTGGCTGCCTGGAGGAGTGGGCTCTAGAACTGGAAACTTCGGGGGTGAACTCTCCAAGTCCAGTTCAGAGGAAAAGCATCACTGGGATCTAGTTTCTTGACCTGACAGAGACCCTGTTGTGTCTGGCTGACGTCCTTCTATCTGTTTCTCAGACAGATCCCTGACTGGGATTTAGGTTATCCCTCTCAGTTGAAGGAGTCAGCCCCCCTGAAGGAATGAGGTTCATCCCTCAGAGTTGGGTGCATTGGGGCAGAGTCTTACCCACACGGGTGGCAGTAAGACTGTGTATTGAATAAGGATCGGCAGCAGAAGCAGACTCTGAGGTTGTCCTTCTGTCTGGGATGGGGCTGCAGCAGCTAGAGCATCTTGCTGAGCCCCTGGGAAAGTTGTCCAGGAAGTTGCCTGGGAATTTAGAGCATGGGAGCTGGTTAGAGCAAGTTTAGAGGTGTCTGGACCTGCTGGTTGCCTGTGTCTAGAGGGCTGCAGGGGCGTTGACTGGCTGAGGCTCTCTGATCTGCCAGTAATGTGGACTCTAAGGGAAGGGAGGGGCCAAGTTCCATGTTTCTGGAATTCTCCTGTGGCCTTGGGCTTGAAAGCAGTATGGGCCTGTGTGCCAGCTGCACCCAGCCTGCTCCAGAGTTCAGGGTATAAGTGGGCTAGGTCGGTTGTAGGGAGGACCATTCTCCTTTACTGAGACTGTTTGATTCCCCCTCTTACCCAGCTCCTTGGGTCACTTGGACCCATGGACAAATGTCAGTCGCTATCATTCCTTCACCCTGTCTATTGTAGGTGTCTGATCTTAGAGGTCTGGTGGCACAGGTGAGTGTGGAGAGTTCTGATACAGGGCTGAAGGAAGGTTAACAGATTCTCTAGGTTTTTTTGTGAGAGGGATATGATCCCAAGGACTACCCTTTGCCTACTTGTTTCTTTTACTTAGCCCTGTGAAGCCTCCAGTTCTCCAGTTCTTTGAGCTTTTTCAAGTTCCCCAAACCTGAGGGTTGGAGTTAGAAGTAACGGGGTCTCCGGGAATGAATGGTGGGGGTAGGTAGCAGCCATTTTGATCCAAAAGCAGGGCTGTGTTTGGGAGCAGGGGATAGGGGGAGGCTTTTTAGAGTAAAGTAGCTGACAAGTGTCTGCAGGATATTTCCTAGATAGGACTTGTCTCTAAGCAGACCACAAGGCCACCATCTTTTTACTGAGGCTCTGCTTCTCTCTACCACCAACCTCCATCCTTGGAGAAGTCTTGACTTTCTTGGACGGCTCCTCATACTAGGCTGGGTTGGGCAAGACAGGCCTTTGTTCTGTGCACACACCACCCACGTCCCACCATAAGAGTATACTAAGGGATTGAGATATCTGAGGAGCTTAATGTAAAAAAAATTTTTCAAATAGATAAAATGTATGTGGTACAGACATAAAGTTTTCTTTGTAAAAAATTCTGTACAACTTTCTGTAAAATATTGATTCTCATGTGGCATATTCTAATCAGGTTTAAGCCATTAAAGTCTTTGGATTATTTTTTTAAAAATCCACATTGTCCCGTCTGGTGAGTTGTGAAAGAAGTGGGTGCTCAGAGCCGAGAGAGCTTCCCAGGACTGAATGCCTCTGCCCCTGCCTCTCAGCTAGGCCTGTGAACTCCCTAGGAATACTGTGCAGTCCAGAGGGAAGGGTCAGCTCTTGTTTGGCTTAGTTTTCTGCTAGGGCTAGTTTGGGCAAAGTCAAGAAAGAGCAGAAGTGCCATGGGTAGCTTGCACCTGGGAACAGAGAGCTCAGAATGCTGAAAGACTCCCAGTGGAGTGAGGGAGACATTCACTACAGGGTGATATAAATGGTGTTGCTTTCCAGAGCCCAGAAGAAGGAGTGGCTGAATTCTCCTGGAAGAGCTCAGACTGGCATCCAGAAGCCGGGGTCATGGGAAGAAGGGGGGCTCTTGAACTCAGTCTGTGAGGAGGATGGGGAGTGTGCTATGGAGACAAGTGTGGGCAAGCCTCTGGGCAGAGAGAACAAGGAGAATCGTCACAGATCAGTTGTGTTAGGCCTAGCGCTGGGACCCAGTGGGATTTATTTTCCCAGCACACTTCTCCATCATAATTTGATTGTATGGGCCACACCTCAGTTTTAGCAAGCCTTCATGAGGCCTACTTCCACCATCTAGCTAGGACTGGGCTGCTGGGGGCTAGGAGCCTTGGATTGGACCAGCCAGAGCTTTAGGTCAGAGAACTGTACAGGACAGAGCCTTAGGAAATGGACCCCGGAGCCTCCCTCTCCTCTGTTTCCTCTCCTGGTCAGCCTAAAGAGCAAGGCAGGGGGCCCGGCTAAGGCAATAGTTCTGGGGAAGCTTTAGGCCAGCTTACCCCTCCCTTGCTAAACCCATTCCAGCCTGCCTGGGCCTAGATCCAGCCCTGCTGCCAGGGGCCCGATTGGTTCCCTGGGCCTGGTAGGGAGGCTGGGAGGAGCCCGGGAAACCGCGAGACTCATTTTCACTAGAATTTGACCTAAAGCAGGATTGGAAGGGAAGAAAAGAATCTGAACAAAAGTGCAGG
Source organism: Mustela putorius furo (assembly GCF_011764305.1). Classification (NCBI taxonomy): domain Eukaryota; kingdom Metazoa; phylum Chordata; class Mammalia; order Carnivora; family Mustelidae; genus Mustela; species Mustela putorius. Next base: position 34,214,833 of record NW_025422005.1, on the reverse strand, counting down.
CAGGAAGGAGCTGTTAACGAGCCTTTCTTTCTCTTCAGGGATGGAGCGGAGCGCATAGCGGGGCGCAGCGGCCCGCTCTCCTCAGCAGCTCTCTGAGGTAGCTGTAGTCTCCGGCCGCTGCCTGCTCTTGCTCGCTCTCCTTTTTTCCCTCTCCTCTTTCTCGGCTCTCTCTATTATGGGGACTTGCTCCAGCTCTTTCTCTCTCTTCTGTCTCTCCTTTTGTTCTCTCTTTGTCTATTTATCACACTGTGAAGGTTGAAAGAGATGTTATTAATCTGGGAGAATGAAGGCAGGATTAGTGGTATGAATCGGATTTTGAGAGGTGTAATGATAGAAAGACTCGCTCGGCTGGCGGCCTGCGTGAGCTTGATAAATGGGGAGCACTCCAGACTGACTCGCGCCTTCCCCGCGCTGTGCGCCCTGCCCGCTGGGGCGTGCCGCGCTCTCAGATCTGCCAGCCGGCCCACCCCGCTCCTACCTGAACCGGAGCAAAAAGCCAAGGGTAAAGCAGACACAAATATCTCCCATCGCACTTGGAGACATCATTGCTTTTAGCACCCTTTTCAAGTGGAGGCCTGTCGAGTTCTCAAAGGACTATGGGCAGAGGGAGTGGGGACCCAGACTTCTGCCTGCCTCTAGGGCCTGCAAGAGGGGAGCTCCCCTCCTGCCTCTGAAATGGATGTCAGGGGTCAGGGAGAGACAAGACAGTCCCCAGACCAGTTGAGTAAGAGAACCAGACCCCTGTGATATGTAATTAAGCAAAGTGCTGTAGGGAGAACCATAGTATGAACTGTGGAGGTCAGGTGGGACATGGGGGAGGGAGGAAGAGAAATCAGGATGGGCTTCCTGAAAGTGGTGTCCTGGCAGACAAGCAGGATTTGGAGAGGGTGGAAGAAGGCCAGTGTTTTGGAGGTAAAATGGTGTAAGCAAAGATGTGGGATCAGAAATAAACCTGACTTTTGTGGGAGTTTCACCTCAGATCCAGTGAATTTCAGATCAGGAAGAGACCTAAGAAGTCAAGTAACTACGCCCCTCACTTTCCAAAGCGAAGACAAGGCAGGGGACTAGCATTGCCTGAATCATGTCCGGGAATGATTTCCTATTTAAGCCCTGTTGCTTCTTCTGAAGGGGCCCCTTGCATCATCCTGGGATGATACAGTGATCCTTTCCCTCCTCTGTCCTCTGTAGCTTTGGTCACATCCTTCCAACCTTCATTTGTGCAATCAGAAGATCCTGGCTCAAGTTCATTGCTGCTTGGTATCCAGCCCTTTCCTGGGAGCCTTGGCTCAGGGTCCTCCTTACACTGCCCAGTGTGCAGTCTGTGTGGGAGTGCTTGTCCCAGCCAGCCAGCTGCTGCTTGCAGTGAGGAGAGGACCAGGAGGCAGCACACAGATTCCGGGCTCCAGATGCCTCTGGGCCTAAGCACTTTCCTCCTTCGTAACGCTCTTGCAGTTCTCACTGATCACTTTGTCACAGTGACTGGGCGCTTCATGGCATCTGTATTCATTTTCCTGGGAAGGACTGTGAGTTCTTGAGGGCAGGGTGTACATGGGATTCAGTTGAAGTGCCAGGGTCTGGCAGGCCTTCAGTGACTGTATGAGTCTTCAGTGAATAAATGAATGAGTTCAGCCGCTTGTGCAGTTTCTCCCTCTCCTTTCAGAAGAAAATGGTCTTGGTTCTCTATTAGCTTTTCCCAGACCTGACTGCCCTTAGGAATGGGGAGGGATTGGGGAGGGGTAGGTGTGCACAGCAATTAACTTTTGACTTTGGTATAGCACCCTAACATCACCTCACATGACAGTGGTAGACCCTCGGATGGCTTCCCATCACCTTAGGAAACAATAATGAAGCTCTTTTTTGTGTCCTCTGAGGCCCTGCATGTCTAGGCATCCCCTGTCTTCCTCATCAGCCGCATCTCATACTTGTCTCCTGTGCTCCAGAGATGCCAAGTGTTTGATTCCTTCCAAGTGCTGTTACCCTTTGCCTAAAGGCCCTAGCACACATCATACCCTTGACCGCAAACACCTCTCCCTCCAGTCCATCAGTTTCTGCTTCCCTGTCCTCAGGGAAGTATTCCCCATCTAGGTCAGGTTTCCATCTTCTGTCCTGTCTTAACAGCCTACCTTTCTTCTTTGAGTCCTTACTGTAAGTCCTTAGTGGTTATTTACGTTGCTCTTTATTTAACATCCTCTTTTTCTGACAGACCGAAGCTCTCTGAGGACAGTACTGTGTCTCTATTGCTAATGTATGCATGTGACCTCGCATACGATATGCTGTCCATAATGTTTGTCACAAGTGAGTCAGTGTGATTGCAGAGCCTGCAGTCCTTCATTGAACCACATCTAGGCAGAGCAAAGGTGGCAGTGACAAGAGCCTACAGGGGACAGGATGGTGGGCATGTCCAGAGAGGAGGCTCTTTGGGTATCAGTCCGAGAGGCTCTAGGGTTTCAACCTTCCATCTCTCAGCCTTTCTCTTTTCTGTCCAAACATCAAAGAGAGGGCCTCTTGTGACCCTCAAAGGTTTTTTATTCTCTTTCTGGGTGATCTTAACCTACTCAGTTTCAAGTGCCGCCCCTACACATTCTTAGGACTTTCTTGTCTCAGCTCAGACCTCTGAACTGAGCTCTAGGCCCACATGTCCACCATGTCCACCTTCTCTAGGCATCCTGCCTTGGATGTCCTACGGAAGGCCATGTCAGTCTTCTAGCTGATTTCCCTCCAGGCCTGGTTAGGGTCCTACGGAAGGCCATGTCAGTCTTCTAGCTGATTTCCCTCCAGGCCTGGTTAGGGTTTCTGCCTCTTGTTACAGGATCTAAGCTCCCCCTACCACTGCATGTAAATTTCTGTGTTTCTTCTTCTAACTTGGACACTCCTTGAAGGCAGTGGCTTAGTCCACTTGATCTTTGTGTCTCCAGCACCTAGCACAGAGCTTGGCACGTGGTCATTGCTCAGTAAGTGTGTGTTATATGAGCAAGCCAATGAAGATGCAGAGAGCTCTGAGATGAAGCTTTTTTTTTTTTTTTCATTTTTCCCAGGGAGAAGGAAAGCGAAGGTGTACGTGCTATGTGTAAGCAGGCACATGCTTTCGTGTGTGAGGGGTTGGTGGTCGTGGTGGTGGTGTCACATGCTCAGTAAAGGATTATATTTTAATTTGGAAAGCACTTTAGAAACTTAAAGTGCTTTGCCTAAGTGCTGACTGCTATTAGTGTCTCCTTTTTATTAGGAAAAAGGACATGATTTTTCTCTTTTATCTTCAGGCCTGTCCAACTTCTGAGAGTCAAACTTAGCAAAATGCCTGCCCCTCACTGAGGACTAGTTACATGCCAAGTTCAAAGCTTTGGACTTGAAACACAGAATTCTGCTTTGCAGACTGGTTCTGACACCCCTGAGGGGATTAGCCCTAACAGCTCAGTATCGGGGGGGGGGGGGGAGGAAAGTGGGAGAGACAGGGTCATTTGACATAGTTCAAGCTGCAGTCCCAGGCCCCTCCCCTCTCCATATAGGTCTGGGTGGGAGGACGTAAGAACCTGGACCATTCTGGGGGATGGGGGAACAACCCCAGTGGTTATCAAAAACCCCACTTGTCATGCAATCTGAAGGGACAGGCTTCAGAGAAAGAATTGGGGAGGAATGGACCCAGGGCAAATTTGGTTTGTTCAGCTCAGGGATTTTAGGACCAAGAGGTAGCAACATCACAGCTGCTGGACCTGGTGATATTAAGAGCTGCCACCACAGTGGGCCAGGTCAGATAGAGGGAATGTGTGTAGCAGTAGCAAGAGGAATTCTGATCTAGGAGACCATGAGGCAGGAATTTGCCTTGTGCCTTGCAAGCACCTTTGAGAACCTTGCTGGTTGGAAGGAAAGGTAACACCCTTCCCCATGGAGAAGATTTGGTGCTGCAGGAACAGGAGGTCTAGAAGGTCATTGGGCCTCTCTGTGTGGCCTCCACCCCAGGCTCTTTTCTGAGCGTCTGCAAGATGCTCCTGGTCTCAGTCTGTCCTATCTCTGCCAGCCCTGGATGCTAAAGGCTCTGCCCATGGCCAAGGCACTGGGAGGTGGAAGCTTTGGCCCATCGTGTTGGTGCCCTGCAGTTCCCAACTCCTAATCGGGCCCTAATCTGGGGAAGCTAGGGCATGGATGGGGTGAGGGGAGTACATTGAGCCTTCTGCCTTAACTGAATTTCCATACCTCCTGTTGTTAATTATAGAGATGTAATAATGCGATTAGTGCACGATTAAAAAAAATCCCTGATATGATTACCATGGATTTAATATCACATGATATATCATTATATCGTTATGCAGTGACAGATGTAATTGAAATACACTTATTGGAGCCGGGGGTGGTGTTTCATTCAATCCCCAGCACCCCGGGGAGGAGAGGGCTGGCTAAAAAGAAGCAATGGGAGAGGAAATTGTAATGAAAACAAAGAAAATTCACAAGGTAGCTCTCACCCTGGGCAGCTGGCTGAGACCTGCTGCCTTTGACTCTGTGACAGTGCGTATGGGGCCCCAGAGAAGCCAGCCTCTTCTGTAGGGGCTCAGGCAGCGTGGCTCAGGAGCTCCTTATGTGGTTCTCGCCTCAGAAACCTCGGTGTCCCCAAGTCCCCTCTGACTCAGCAGTGAAGCAAAGGCTCTGGATTACTCCACCTGAAAATAGACTCAGGACCCTCATGGGATCCAGCTAAGTTGGCAGCTGTCCTCCCAGTGCTGCTGCCCCAGCCTTTGCTGTAGTGGTGGTCCAGCTCGCTGGAGGCAGCCATCCTGCTGTGGGCCGTGTGGAGGAAGATTAAGTACACAGAGACAATAATCATCCCACTCAAGGTCTGCTGAGGGACAGAGGCGGCGGCAGCTCTGGGACCCCTGACCAGGGAACACTGTGGACATACTATCCACCAGACGTAGAGAGGATGGGATGTGTCAGCTGATGTGAGTGTCCATCCTCTTGCTGCTCTGCTGGGTCACGGGAATGGAGTGGGAGCTACCTGTAAAGCCAAAGAGCTCAGAAAAAGAGAAGGAGGGACAGGAACAGTCTCCCCTTCTCTCCTAACACAGACAGCGGAGCCCTCAGTTCTAAGGTTGGCTATGGGGGCATTGCTGGTCTGCTGGGCAAGAACAGCAGTGGTTCTCGAAAGAGACCAGATAGGGTCAACAGGAGCAGCAACTCTGAAAACCAGGCTTTCCTGCTTGGCAAAATTAGGCCCAAAGAGAGGTCTTACTTTCCCTTCCCCTCAATGAAGACCATATGGAGAAACAGCAGAGCCAGCCCCTGACCTTCAGAATCTCCCAGCACCATTGTGGGGTAACAGTTACGTGAACAAATCTGGTGTTACAGATGCTGTTCAGAGTTTGGATGGGTTTAAAGAAGGGACAAGTCAAGGAGGACTTGGTAAAGACTTTGAGTCAGCGGTGAAAGAAGAATACGTGTTTACTAGGACAAAAAGTGGGAGAAGGCCCAGGGACATTCTAGGCAGGCTGAAGGAATTGCTCAAGTCAAGTCTTGGAGGCATGAAACAGCAATCCCAGGACTCAGGGGGCAGTAAAGAAGAAAAAGAACTTCTGATAGACCACAGAAATGATAATGGCTTTCACTGGGATTTGGGAACCCAAGAGAAGGATAACTTGGGAGAGGAGATGTTGGAACAGGTTTTTTTAGTTTGGGGTTTTTTGTTTTGTTTTGATGTTTGAGAATGAAGTACCTGGCTGAAATCCAGGTAGAAATGTCAGGTAGGCAATAGAAAATATGTGCTTTTACTCAAGTAGTGGCAAAGAGTATCTATTTGGAAGGTGGAGAGTTGGAAGACAGGAAGTTGAAAAAGTCATTCGGAGAGAGGGTAGGTAGGTAGAGTGTAGACAAAGACAGGAAGCGAGAAGACCTGAGGGTATGAGGAGGATGGTCTGCACGCAGAGGGGACTACAGGGAGAGTATGAGGAAAGTGGCGGGGCAGAGAGGTAATAGAACTCAAAGAGAACCAAAGAAGAGTGTAAAAGCTGAAGCAGGCCACAGAGAGGCGGGGACAGCAAAGCTCTGAAACCGTCCCTAGATGTGGGCAGCGTGAGGAGGACTGTTGGCTTTAGCAGGAGCTGAATGACACCGGTCAGGCCAGAAGGCAGACTGCAGGGGTGAAGGAGCAACGGGGGAGGTAAGTGGAGGCGAGTGGAGATAACCTTGAGAAGTTTGGTTGTTAACAGGAAAACAGTCAGTCGCCAGGTGGGGACCTGGAGTAAATGGAGGGCTTTAAAAATAATAATCTAATAGTGACATAAATTTCAGAGGGCCGCGCATTGTTTTAAACATTTTACACATAATAATTCATTTAATCCTCCCATCAGTTCTGTGTGATAGAAACTGTTATTACCCCCATTTTATAAAGAGGAACCTGAGACACAAATTCTATAAAGTTGATAGAGATTCAGACATTTGCTAGAATGCTAGTGGTAAGGAACCAGCAGAGAGGGGGGAGGTTAAAGATTAGAAAGAAAGGGGATCCCAGATGGAGGAGGACCAAGCAGGCAGGAGAAGGGCGAGAGGTCAAGCACAAGTACCAGATTGGCCTTAGACAAGAAGCGAGGTGTCCCTTCTGTTGCAACAGCATTGATGGAGGAGCAGGTAGGGAAGGGTACAGACGCATCTGTAGACGAGGGGCATGCAGTTGAAAGAGTTCTGCGCCACAGCTTTTATGAGCTTTGTGAAAGTCAGAGAAGAGTAGGAGTGTTGCATACCACTGAGAATTGCTCAGTTTGTGATCTTGGACCCACTGTGGCCACTTTCTATGCATCAGAGTGACTTTCTGGCATCACTTAGCTCAGGTTCAAGTGTGGAGAAATGGAGTCACCATCGGGTTTTCTCAGGGAAGGTGTACTTGGATAAGTGGGCAGGGGGCTTGAAGACCGTGAAGTGGGTGCTTGAACTGGTAGATCCTGGGGCCTTGTTATCAACCAGAACTGCTCTCCCTCAGAAATCTTACAATGACAGATTCCACTCTGACCCCCATCCTCCTATCCTGCCAGCTTCTGTACCTTCTCTTGCCCTTTTCCTAGTCTGTCCATTCCCTTCTGGTCTTGATCCTCTGTCTACCAGGCCTGGAGCCCTGGGATCTACCACTTCAAGCACCCACTCCCTATGGATGGCTGAAATAGGTAGAGGAGAAGGTCATTAGAACACAGAAGTTGAGAAACTGAAAGGCGAGGTTCATGGCTGGGCTGTCCTGTAGATAGTTACCCAGTATGATGATGATCTGGAATGGGGTCCCAGAGGGAGGAGAGGAATAGTCTCAAAGGGAGGAGAGGAATAGTCTCAAAGCAGCAAGAAGTTGAAGGGGTATTGGCAGAGTATATCTAGAATTACGTAGGTACTGGTTTTCTAGCGAGTATTGCTACATAAATAGTCACCCCCAAATTTAGTGACTTAACACAATAGCTATCTGATTTTATCTCATGGTTTCTATGGGTCAGGAATTTAGGAGGGGCTCAGTAAATAGGTTCTGGCTCAGCTTCTCTCATTCATTTGTAGTTAGTCCTTGGAACTGGCACAGGGTGTGATTGGATCAGCTGGGAGCTGGCTGCGGGCATCTCTCTTTCTTTGCCTATTCTCATGGCTTCTGTATGTGGTCTCTGCACAGACTAGTGTGGGCTTCCTCACAAGATGGCTGCCCTGGCTATGTACAGAGCCGCTCAGCAAGTGTTCCAGTGAATGAGGAGGAAGCTGCCTCCTCTATTTCTGTAATCGCCTTGAAGTCACATAGCATTACTTCTGCATTACTCTGCTAGTTGAAATAGTCCCAACAGCCTATGCTGTTTCAAAGAGAGGGGCATAGACTCCCTCTCTTGATAACAGGGGAGTCAAAGTCACATTGGAAGAAGAGCATATGAGGTGGGAGATGGTGTTGCAGCCATCCCTGGAAAACACAGTCTGCCACAACTGGTGCTTGCCTGAGCCCAGGAAAGGGAGAGGGAACTGCATTCTCAAAGGCATTTCAGGTGACAGCACCAAGAATATCTGGAGGTCGCAGTGGGAGTGGATGTTCTGAGTGACCTCAGGTATACCCGGAGAAAGAACTGTCCTCCCATGTTATAGTATAGGGGACTGAGGCTCAGAGACATTTGGTAACTCCTCCCAAGTGACAGTGCTAATAACTGGCAGACTGGGAACTGAATTCATGCTTGTCTGACTCCTGAGCCCAACCACACTGCCTTTCTACGAGGCCTGGGCTGCTGGGTCTGCCACCCTTGTGTTTACCTCTGTCCTTGGTACTTGGTTCACCAGCTAGAGAAGTGCTGGCCAATTAGATAAGGACTTAAGTGGTAGTTGTGTCTGTCAGGTTTTCTCTTCCCCATCGTCCAGAACATCTCCCTTACAGCTTCCTCTGTTGGGTGTTCGTGGGAATGGCAGGTGATTTGATTGGCTTCCTCATCTTGGGAAATGACCCATCAGCCTTGGGTCCACCAGGTGACCTGTCACCCAGAAGTCTGGTTAAAGGCCTGCTCCTCCCCCCATCATGAGGAAGCTGGGTAGGTCCCACGTGCTGGTTGCAGCTTGGAAGCTCTGGGTTTTCCGGAAGTACAGAGCCGTCTGTGCTTGTGTGTGCAGTCTGAGCTGGGTTCTAACCCCGCCACTGCCCTGCCCACTCAGTGGCCATCCCCCTTCAGGGCCCTGGCAGGTAGTGAATGGGTGGGCAGAGGCACCCTCGCAGCCATCGATGCCTCTTCCTTCCTCTTTGAAGGATCTGATGCTGCTGCCGATGAGGGCTACTTCATCTATTAAACCCAATACACTTGTCGCAGCTGCTAAGCCCCCGTAAGCCGCCGGGCGCCGTGTTTGTGATGGGACTGACAGTGCATGGAGGAGGCTGATTATACACGATTCCATTTCGCGGGCCCAGCAATGTAATTTCACAGGGCGATCAGCGTTTGCATGTAATAGCAGGCTGTGCTGAGGTGTCAGAATATTAAAGGCGCTAATGGCAAAGCTCCCTGTTACACAGGGGGCCACCCGCCGCGCCTACAGCAGGGCTGCGCGGCAGGCCCGTCGCAGATGGCTGGCCACTAAGCTAATGGGGCAGCAGCCAAGGCGGGCAGAGCCGCGAGAGAGAAGAGCCAGCCGGGAGCAGCTCGGCACCTGCTTCCCCGCGCATGGAAATTACAGCAGCCCAGGGGATGGGAAGTGTGTGTGCCTGTCTGGCACAGGGCTGCGGTGGGGTGGTTTGGTAGACCCAGCATCTTTCACCCCAGCTCCACCTGCCCCACTTTTTGGCCAGGAAGCCACAGCTGGGCAGGTGGGTCCTGGTGGCCAGGAGAGGGGCAGCTGGGGAAGTGGCACCCCAAGAATTTGGAACCAGTATGGAGAAGGGGCTTGGGCACAGGCTCTTGGTGAGAGCTCTTAAAACATTCTCCCACCCCTTGCTGACTGAGGTCAGGAAACTCCTAGGTCCTTGCAGGCTGGCAGGAGAGAAGGAGGGAGCAGGGAAAAGGAGCAGGCGGAAAAAAGAGGATGGACAAGTAATAGGGTCCCTTGATTGATGTCAGTGTTGCCATTGGAACACAGAGCTGGGAGGCAGCACCTGAAGATGGGGCTCTTTCTGTCCTCATGGGCTGCCCCAGCCACACCCAAGCCCTGGTCTGTGCTCTCACCAAGCCTGCTCCTGCCATTCTCCTTTGTCCTTGCTGTGTCTCCTGCCTGGAGTGCTGTCAAACCCCCGCCCAGCCCTCCACTACCACTCCCTCCAGGAAGTTTTCCTAGCTGCTTCCAACCCCACACAGGCCTGCTTCTCTCCAGTGCCCCTGTGGGCAGCCGCAGGGGATAGCCTCCCTGATTCTCCTGTTCTCCTGGTTCCGTAGGTCCCAGCCTTGACTTCTCAGCCAGAATCTCCGAGACACAACCCACATCACCTTGTCCTGAGTGGGGCTCCTGGGAAGGCTCTGCTCAGATTCACAGATGGATGTAATCTTGGGGAGGATGTCTGGAGGGAGTGGGGAGTGGAAGGATGCACCGAGTAACCCAAGGGAGAGTTTGGTTCCTGTGCGGTGTGCGCACTTGAGGGTCTATGTATCTGGCAGCGAGGGACTTTAGAAGTGAGTTCCTGGGGGTGGTGGGCATGTGGGTACAGGTGTAGAAGGGTAGCAGGTGTGAGGATCCAGACCACACAAGTAGGAACACAGATTGCTGAAGGACCCTGTGTTCTCTGAGTGGCTTTTGCATCTGCTGGCTGTGGCTGAGGGGTACCTCAGATGGCAGGAGTTGGAGGGAGCTTGTGAGACTGTGCCCTGGGACTGTGCCTGTGGGGGTTCCTTGAGGCTGGTGGTCACTTCTGAAGGTTCAGCTCTGCAGGGTGTGTGACAGTACCTGGGGGAGACATGGCCAGGGTTCTCAGCAGGGGCAGCAGGGGGAGAGCCCAGGCTGAAGGAGAGCAGTTTTAATTAACCGTTTTTAATATCATTTTGGACTTTGGCTGATATGTGAAGGCCCCGCTGGAAGCAGCATTTGTAAAAATTAAATCCCTCTTATTAGGAGCTTGGCAGACCCATGTGCACGTGCTGCCCCCTTCCTCCCGCCTGTGCCCTCCTGAGGAAGTACTGGATGAGGCCATGTCACGGCAGCAATTGGTTATCATGCCTTATCTGGGAGTATGAAACTGTGCGCGTGACACCCGCGGCCACGCTGGAGACGCCAATTCATCTCGCCCTCGCTCTGACAAGCTAGGCTGCCCTTCCTGAAAGGCATCCGTCAGGCGGGACTGGGGCCGCTGCCTCGCCTGTTACCTCTGCTTCCCTGGGTTTTCGGCTTGCCCTCGTCCAGCCAGGCTCAACCCAGTCCGCCACCCCCCTTCCACATGTCCCAGTCTAGGGGAGATCTTGGGGAGTCTTATTATTATTATAATAATCTAATCACGGTGACGTGTCGGGGCAAGCGTTATCTGAAGTGGTCTTCCCGCTGAGCTGCGATAAGACCCGGGGTGACGGGCAGATAACGGAGCTGCCCTGTCCCCAAGCCGCGAACAGAGCAGAGGGGCCTCCCCAGCCCGCTGCCCGCCCGCCGCTTTAAGCCGGGAAGCGGCAGCACCTGCTAATGCAAGTGTTTAATATTTGATGGGCTGGGATAAAGCAGGATCACCTTCGAATTGAATTGAGTGTCAGCCGAGAATCTATTACTGAAATTCGGGTGTGATTTGACAGCAAAGTAGACGATGTTATTCTTCACTAGTTACTGCAATCTTCTCCCCGACATCACTTAAATATTTTTTTCTTTGCTTGAGTAAACACACATTATCCTTCTTTTTTCCCCCTTCCTTCCCTTTTTCCTTTTTAGAGGGGGAAGAAAACCCATCCAGCTCGCCTTCTCCAGGCTGATAGGGTAGATTGTTATTTCTTTATTTGTCCTATTAAATGGAATTTCTGATCGTTTAATCCGGCCTTTGTAAGTGATTTTAAAGTACTTGAAAGCCGGCCCGCCACTGCTCTCTGGCCCGCTGCGCTCCAGCCATGGCCCTGACCAGGCTCAGCAGCTCATCCAACTGTGCACCACCCACCGGCTACTTCCCTCGCTGCCTGCCTTCCCCCAGCTCTGTCATGGCCACAAGCCAGTGTTCTCTCCCCTGCCCTTGAGCCTCACATTCAGCCCCTGATTTGGGGGTCCAGCTGTTGCCTGGAAAAGTGGGGAAGGGTTGGCGGGGACGTTGAATTGTGGCTGGTACCTCTGTGGTCAAGGAAAGCGGCTCCGGATGGCGCTCAGGTTGAAGGACTCTCAGAACCAGAGCTTGGTTCCTGCAGCTGGGAAGGAAGGGTACCAGCCCCTTGGCCTCAGCACGGACTCTGTGTCCAGCCTCCTGTCTTTGGTTTTTGACCCCGTGTTAGGCCCTCCTTGCTGTGAGGGAGTCTTTAGTGGGATGGGGACCTCCAGGCCGGGGCGTGGGTGGGGACACCGCAGTGCCTGTCTGAATGTGGCCGCAGTCCCCTTAGTTCGCCTCATGGTCTCTGCACTGAGCTTCTGGGAACTCCCCCAGGCTACACTCCTATTGACCATATCCCATATGCTTCCTGCCACTGGGAGCAGGGTAGCCTGGGGTTCCAGGACTTAAAAGGTGAGGGGATGGGTAATGTCTGAAGGCCAGCCAGCTACACTAGCCCCCTGGTAGAAGCCCAGGACTTCGCTAGCAGGTGGAGCAGGAATTCAGTTCACACTAGGCCACTTAATAACATTCTGACCCTTGCGATTCTCTTCTTTCTGGGCCTCAGTTTCCTCATCTGTGATGTCAAGTCTGTTGTGCCTGTAAGGGATTGTGAAAGAAAAGTGCCATCCCTCGTCCTGCCATGTACCGCCCCCACACCATGGAGGTTGGTGGCAGCCAGGTGGCGCGAGAGGGGATGGTGGGGGGGCAATGAAGTGCTAGGGGCCTGAGCAGATCGATGCCCCCAGCACTTCCTTCCCCAACCCCAGGAAAACAATTAAGTACAGATCGATGGGTGGCCGCTTTGAATATGCATAAGTGAGCACTTGACCTTCAGCAGAGATCTGTTCCCCCTACCACACACACATTCTGGTGTGCACGCACACAAACACACACACACACACACACTCTCTCTCTCTCTCTCTCTCTTTCTCTCTCTTCATGTGTTCCCCTCACAGCTGCTTGAGTCGACCAGGTGACCTTAGCCCTCCTCTGTTGAGTCCATGCATGGCATTCAGCCTTCTATAGCCTGGCCTGCCTCTCAGTCTAAAGCAAACAGACCAAGGGCAGGTGGTCAGCCCCCTCCTGCTTCAGTTTTCCTATACAGAGTGCAGTTTGCATATGTTGGTCTCCAAGTACTTCCTGACACCAGGCTTTGTGACCAGCAGTACTGTGGGGAGGGGCCCAGCACAGTGCTGGGTACCCTAGGAGGGTTATCTAACAGGGCTGCCTGGTGAAGGGGGTGCCCTGATGACATGATGGTCCTGAGAAGGAGGGTCTTAGTAAATGGGAGCTCTCTAGAGGAGCCTGGCAAGGGGGTATCTGTTGGGGGCTGGAGGTGTCTGATGGGGAGATGCCTAGGACAAAAGGACCCCTGAAAGAGGAAGGGATTTTCTGGTGGGGGCCCTGGTGGAAAGGGGACCTAGCGTAGAGACTCTCATGAAATGACATAATGAGAGTAAGCCCTTAGGGGGAAGATTTGGCTGGAGGGTGGAGGTGGTGAGTCCTGGGGGTCAGGGCCTCTGTTAACCATTCTTGCCTCCTGTCTTCCAGGCTTACAGCTTCGCCATGGGCTGCTGGCCCAAGAATGGACTTCTAGACATGAACAAGGGCCTCAGCCTTCAACACATAGGCCGGCCCCACAGCGGCATTGGTCAGTCCCTCCACATATACCCCCCTGGCAGCTCAGTCAGCCCCCTGCCCGCATGCCCCAGTCCCCTGGCACACAGAGGGGTTCTGTGGCTCATCGTGTGCTCTAATGGGGTGCTTTCCGTAGCTGGGGGGAGTGGGGAAGGAGGGTGGTGTACCGGAAAATGGAACCAGACCACTGGAAAAGATCTCTCAAAACACTGTTTAGGAGGAGATTGGGGTCTGGGCTTTGGGTGGGTCACAGGTGGCCTTGGATTCAGGGAAAGATGCCCCCAAACCTGCCTGCATCTCTGGTGGGTGATGTCCTCAGAGGGGTGGGCACATGTCAGCTTCCCCACCCCCGTGGAGCTAGAGGAGGCTGTTTAATATTGTTTCAAGTCTGTGGCTACTAAACTGGGCGATCAATGGGAGTTAAGGAGATGAATTATTTAAACCTCACCAGCTTTTAATTAGTCGGGGTCCTTCTGACCGATGGCTCCATCCACAGGGTATTGACTCCCCCGCAGGAGCAGCAGCCTCCATTGAGCGGTGCCTGGGTTGGGAGGGGCCACTTGGGGTACCAGGTGGGGGTGCATCCTCAGAGGGATCCCTGCTTGGAGGGGGCTGGAGTGGCTGTGGTTCTAGGCATTGGAGGCTCTGCTAACTTCGGATATATCAGTATTGGGCGGGGGTGCGAGTGAGTGTAATGATATATCTGGGTTGATTTTCCTGAGGGCATTGGTCTGTATATGGAAGCGACCATCAACCTGTATGTGTCTCCACCCGAAAGTGTGTCTGTTCATTTCTGTGTATCTGATTTTCTGTGTGTGAGCACACGTCATGCAAATGCTTTCAGGCGGGGTACTTGACAAGCACAGGCTTTTGTTCCTGTGGGGAGGAGCAGGGGCGGGGGGTGGTACTCCGGGGAAGTGGTATATTCATAACCTGTGTACCTGTAGGGAGCTATGGTGGCAGAGGCACCAGCAAGATACACCAAAAGGACCTAGTCACCTGTCACAAACTAGCCCTTCATCCTTTGCACGGAGATCACTGGTACCTAGTGGGTGCTGGGCATGCTGAGTGGAGACGCTTGTCCTCAAGGAGGTCATATCCTAGGATGAGATGGAGACTGAACTGGATACTAAGGGCTGTAATAGGAGCACCTAGGCTGTCCCAAGGGAGGATTCCCCTGTCTTCAGGGGCCAAAGTGACTTCTGCTAATTTATGTACATCTCACTGACTTCAGGGATGCCATGTATCATTCTTGTTGGGATACCCCAAGGCCCCTCTGGGGTCCAGGGTGGGGGGAAAGAGGAATCAGTCAACAGCTCTAAGGAATTAGGGGTACCCCAAGGCAGCTACTATTCCCTTCCATAGGAGTTATCTCATACAACCTGAAGGAGACCCCAAACCTAGCAAGGTCATATGTGTGGGAGCTCAGCAGGGAGTTTCCTAGAGAAGAAAGACTTCTGAGTCAGGAGACCCTTGCAGGATGATCAGGAGTCAGCACGCACTGCCAGTAGCTGAGTCTCGCTGCTATAGGGATCATGGGGCTGGGTCAGCCTTGAGCTAGGTGCCCTGTGTCTGCGGATGTGCCCCAGGGTGTGTTTGTAAGAGGAAGAGCTTCCTCCTCCCTCTCTGTTAGGACTCCTGAGGTGTTCCATCTCTAGGGAAGAAGGTTTTTCCATCTGGCTGGGCCACAGGGGGCAGCCCACGGTTACAAGTTACAAGTGGAACTAGAAGTATTTCTGGCTCTGCCACCCAGAGCCCTGTGACCTCAGACAAGGGACAGTGCCAGTGCCTCTCAGGGCTGTTGGGGAGGTTCTGTGAAGCTGCCTGTCTAAAGGGCTGTGCTGTGCCTGGCCCGGCACACAGTAGGTGCTCAAGCAGCTCCCCGCCCCCCCTGTTGCCCTGCCAGCACCGTGGCCTCCCCAGGGCCTGTGGGGTTCCTTGCACTGGGTCTTTGTATCTCTGAGCACAGAGGGCTGCCCTGCCAGCTCCCAGCTGGCTCCGAGGTGTGGGTGAGGGTATTTGGAGGGGAGGGAGGATGCAGGGCATTAATTGGGCTGGGAGAGGCGGGGAGGGGAGGCCTTGGTTTTGAGCAGTGAGGTTAATGGCCCTCGCGCCAAAGAGACAGCTTTAATGAGCTTCAGCTGGCGGTGCCCCGAGTTACTGTGCGTGCTAAAAGGGTCGCGCTGTAAGAGTTTGATGTGGACTGTTTCCCAGCCCTGGGGTCAAGGGTCAGCTCCTGTCACTGGCCACTCAGGCTGGTCCTCAGTGACATAGTGCTAATTAACTGCGTGAGGAGCTGCCAGCCTGAAGGGGGGAGTGGTATGCATATGGGGGGGGGCGGCATTGGTGATGGGGGCCAAGGGTTCCACAGATCCCACAGCTTAGCCATCTCTGGGATCCGCTTGGCTCTCCCATGATGCAATGTGGGGGTGGGTAGACAGTTTCTCTGTGTGCAAATCACTGATGATCCTAGGACCTACTTGAGCCTCTTTCTAAGGTATGGGTGGCAGGGGCAGTTTGTGGGCCTACCTGGGTGGGCTGAGCGCCTGGTTTCGTGGTGCTGAGAGAGCAAGGGGCAGGTGTGCTAGAGGTTTGGGCGGCCAGCCCAGGGCTGGACGGTAGGCTATAGAAGGGGAGAGGGCACGCTGGGATGAATGTGCATGGCTGAACTGTTTGCAGGGGAGCCGAGGGGCATCCTGGCAGAGCAGTGCCCTGGTCATAGTTGGGCTGCAATTTGAGCAGTCTGAGAGGTTTCACAGGGAGGACTAGCAAGAAGAAACTGCAGAGGGGGTGGTTTTGTAAGGTTCATGGAGGCGATGGTTAATTCAGAGCCAGCAGGAGCCGTGGGAATGGAGGCAGAAGACCCATCAGTGAATGTTTACCTTGCACCTGTTATATGTCTCAGGAGAGGTGGTGGAGCTCCAGGCAGACAGGGTTGTCAGGGGCTGTCAGCATGGCCTCTGAGTCAGGAGAGAGACATGTCCTTCTCGGTTGGTGGATTTGGCCTTGCGAGCCCCATGAACAGCGTGGTGTAGAGCGGGGTGTGGGTGAAGAGGGACCACATGTGGGGGACTGCTGACGCCTGGCAGTCCGCGGACTCCGTCTGCACCCTTGCTGTGGACCAAAGGCTTCAGGGCAGAGTGGCCTCCACAGGTGGCTTCGGAGCGCTGTGCAGTGCTTCTCGTGTTTCTGCAAAGGGTCAGCAAGTATTTGGGGGTGCTCTTTATTAACTAATGTAATTTTCACATCAGTTTTATGGAAGGCAGGCATTAGCATTCCCGTTTTATAGACTAGGAAGTTGAGGTCACAGCTGGTTGAATTGAAGAGCAGGGCTCAAACCCAGGTCCGTCTGAGTGCAGGTTCTGTGTTCTTACTGCTGTGCTGAACTAGGAGGCACCTTTTTGGTGTTGGGCTTTGTGCTACCAACAGAGACATGAGGAAGAATACAGGCTCACTTCCCTCATTTTCCTCAATCAGTGTGAACAGACAGGCCTTGACAAGGGACAAAGCCTTGTCAAGGAAGAAAGGAAAGGAGGCATTGCCACCCTTTCACGCCTGCTACAGTTGCCCTCAGAGCCAGAGCCCAGCAACTCTTGGCTTCTGACCTCTTTCTGGCTCTGACAGTTCTTACTCTGATTTGTTTGCTCTCCACCTCATTGACCAGGAAAATCCTGCCCGTTTTCCAGGGGCCACCTCTTCTGGGAATCTTGTCTGGACTTCCCAGTGTGCATGTACAAAATACATCCTTGGACCGCACTCACAGTTTGTCAGAGGTGATGTTCAGGCCCTCCATACTTGATATCTCTAACAGCAGGTCCCAAAAATCTGCACAGGAAACGTCAGTAAAAATCTCACCTGTTTTTGGGACATGGAGGCCCCACAGACTACTGATTTCAGCTGACTAGGAGAGTAACTGGAAACGTCCTGATGACGACTGGGTGGTCCTGCCCTGTTCCTTAGCTCCTCTGCTCAGGGCCCGAGGAGGGTCCCTCTGAGGCTCATGGTAAGGAGGAGCAGCCAGACACCAAGTGCACTCTGAGGAGGTCGTTGCCCAGCGTGGTTCGGCAAAAAGAGCTGGGCTGGCAGGAGGCAAGGTGGGAACCTGGCCCCAGGGGGGCAGTACTGGCCTGTGGTCTCCCCTGAAGGAGTAGGGTGTCTATCAAGAGTCCAGTCAGAGCGCATTAGCTCTGTGACACGGATCTCATTAGCTCCCGTGAGAGGTGTCACTGCAGGAGAATCGTCGGCTCAGGGAGATGCTTGTACCAAAAGGAAGAAAGGACAGTGACAGCCTTTTCTCTGCCGCCTCTGCCGCCACGCTCCCTGGGCCGCCCGCCCTCCTCCTCGTGGGGGTGTGGGGGTGCTGGCTAATGAGCTCGTCTACAGTACAGCTTTGCTTTCCCCTCCTTGAAGTTCCCCAGGTCCCTCTGAAGACCTCAGGCCCGGGATTAGCACACACCAAACGCCAGCCCCCCTCTTGCCCAGCAGGGAGTTCCTTCTGATCACCCTGCTCTGCTGCCATGGGCAAGGGAAAGGAGGTGGGGCCAAGACAGAGCCACTGTGGCTGTCAGGGAGGGGGTTTTCACCCTTGGAAGGCTGAGGCCCCTCTTCCTCCCTTGACAGAGTGACCATGTTCACTTCTCTGCAGTGGGTTCTTTCTTTCCAGAGTTGCGGTCTTATCTTCCCCTCCCCCTTACCACTGACATCTATCCAGGCAGTGCCCCGTCCCTATGGGGCACCCTTCTCCCAAGGCACGGAAGAATGTGGGGACAGTGGCCGAGGGTTGAGCGGGTAGCATTTAGATCTGGCCTGATCTAAGGCTTTCTGGCTGAGGTTAGGGCCTTCAGAATCAGCTAAAAACCAGTCTGGGCTTTGGAAGACCTGAGGGTGGTGAGTATTGATATAAGGCCCCTGCAGACCTAATAGCCCTCTCCCTGGCTATCCCAGAGAGGCAGAAAGGTGCTGCTCAGGCCACCCCCGAGTCCCTCTACTTTGGCCGTCTTCAGGTTGGGTTTAGGAGGGGGCAGAGAGAGCTTGAGTATGTGCTTCCTTGGCTCCACCCTCAACCCCCACTTCGTCTGCTTGTTTCTGGTGTGGCCCAGAGAAAATGAGCAGCTGGGGGATGGGTGGCTATGGGAAGAGATAGCTCTCTAGGCATCGATGGGCTCCACTGGCCTGCCTGGAGGCAGTGTCCCCCTGGAGGGGTACTCCTTCCTTCCTGAGCTGGTGCCCTCAGAGCCCCGGGGAGTCTGAGGAATGGGTCCTTGCCAGACACCAGGCTCTGGTCTTCAGTAGCAACCACAGGTGGAAAAATGGCTGGACAGATGGACAAGTAGACTGCCGGATGGATGGGGGAAGGTTCTGGTATATGTGTGTATGTGTTGTGTGTGTGTGATGCACTGGGAAGTATAATCTTTGTTTCCCTACCTTCCTAGCCCCAGGCCCGGCCTGGCCTCCCCTTGTCTCTCTCTGTATCTCCTGTCAAACCGTCGCACACGTAAATGACAAAGAAATCAGAAAGACAGATCAATGCCGGCCAAATTAGCACTTGCAGATAGACTGTGCGGGGATGTCAGCGCCCTGACCCCCGGTGATCTTGCAGCCTCCGCTGCTGATATTATGCAAATTGCATCCATCTGGCAGGACCTGCGTGCTGGCGGCTCCTACTCAGAGGAGTAATGGGCTGGGGGTGGGCGGGAGTGTTGGAGCAAGAGTCGGTGGAGTGAGTGTGTGCGTGTATGTGCATGTGTGAGCATGTGTTTGAGTGTGTGTGAGGGTGTGTGGTGCCCACTGAGCACTGGGCGGTGATGGAGTGATTGACAGGGCAGATAAGGGGCTGCATTGGATTCCTTTGGGCTGGGGGATTAGGAGCAGCCACAGATGGGAGATAACTGGACTTCATTTCAGTTTATTTTCCTCCTTATCCCCGCTCCCCACCTTCACTCCCCGAAAAACACAATCTCTCTAGTTTGCGTTTTCATCAATATTTGCAAGTCATTACCACTGGTTTAAGGTGAGAGACAATGTCAGGGCCCAGACCAGGCCAGCCCCTCCCCTGATTGCATCCAGGTCTGGTACCCTGGAAATGAGTGCCATGTGTAGCCAGACCGCCTTCATTCTGGTGGTGTTCACGGCATGCCTCCTCCCAGGCTCTCAATACTCCTGGGTGGGGCCATGCTTCATGGACCAGCCCCAGACCCACTTAGCTGACCTATTGTCCCCCAACAGTCCTTAAACTGGGCCCTGACCTTGCCACCTGAAGCCTCTGTGTGACATTCCTGCCCCAAGCATCCAGCATCCGGTGCTTCTGCCCCTGGTATTAGCCCCTTGCCCACAGTTCCTCCTTGACACCTTGTGACCAGGGCCCAGACCCCACCTGGGCACAGTGGGGCTTTGGCCTGTAGATGGGGCAACTTGATCTAAATCGCCTTCCAACACCAGTACGCCACATTTACTGAGCACCTGATGTAGTACAGAGGAGTTCCCAGCTGTCATCTTATTCCCAAACCCTGTGAGCTAAGAGCTGTCCGCGCTAGCATATGTGAGCACACTGGAGCTCAGGAAGGTTCCCGTTCACCCCAGGCAGCAGAGCAGGGATGTGGGAGAGCCGGAATTTAAGCATGTATCTAAGGCCAGAGCTCGAAACCACCAAGTTCAGTGGCTTCCCTGCTGTGGCAGCAGACCCAGACACTCCACACATCAGCATGCCTGGGCCTGTGGAAGGGAGCCACCCTTGTAGAGTGGGCAGACACGTTCCTTCCGCTCCCAGCCTCTGAACACAGACCCTGACCCAGACCAGAACCCCTGCCGGGCTGAACCAGACCAAAAGGGACAGGATTCAAACACATGCCGCCCTCAGGAGCAGTGTGTCTGAGACAGTCGGGCTGTAGCAAGAAGGACGCACAGAGGACAGAACGCACCCAGCGGCTGAGCCAGTTCCAGGATATGTCACCGCATGTGGCATCGAGGCCCCTGCAGCTCAAGAAGAGGGGCTGAGCATCTCGGTCCAGGCAGCTGTGGTGGCGGAGGGTAGAGCTGTCCCAGGGGCCCCTCCAAAACTGGGTCCCCACTGTACCCTCCCACCAGGCAGGGTTGGAAGCCGAGAGTGCTGGGGACATGTCCGGGGACACGTGTGCAAGGGGAGCTTGTCCTAATGAGGAGAACATGGCTGCTAGTTAGGCGAGGGGCGGGCGGGGAGCCGCAGAGCTGATTGAAGGCAGGGGCAGGGGTCAGACAATTAGGCCCAGATCCGGCCGTTTGATGTGAGTTCTGAGGCCTCAAAGCCTCCCTTCAGCCCGCTCCCTCCACTCCCTCCTCTCCCTCCTCTTTTCTTTCTTCTTCTGCCCAAAGGCAGGAAGGATGGAAACGCTTACTCTCACTGTTACTATTATTAAACTCTGCGGCAGGCCAGCCAGACCCCAGGACTCCTGCCCACAGGGGGCACCCCAGGCCCCCAGGAGGCTTCTTGGGCCCCAGGGGGCATCTGGCCAGAGGCCAAGACCAACCTGAGGGCAGAGATGAGCTGAGCTCCCAGCACAGGGTAACCTTGTTCCCTTTCTTGCTTCTGAGGCAGGAATGAACAGGGCTGCCCAGTGGAGATTTGGGCCTAGGGCTGCTTTGACCATCACCTCCTGCAACCACCTAGTTCTTGTCTGTTCTGTCTGGGGTTTGAGGGTGAGGGTGTGGTTCATTCACACGCATGCCCCATCACACAAATAGTTGTCTGCAGCAGTCACACCAAAACCCCACTCTGCAAGGTAGAGCAACATAGAGCCACACAGCCCCACTGTACTGTCACACTCACACACCGAAGTAGAGTGTCTCTCCGACCCTCCGCCCATGTCATAGTCACACATACCATCACAGGGACCCTCACTTTCATCACACCCAAGGTCTTGCACAAAACCCCTGTCTCCTGCAGCATAGTCCTTGGAGCTGAGCAACCCCCCCCCCCCAGAGTGTCTGGGAACAATAGTCAGATCCTGTGTCTGGGGTGGTTGGGAGCTGGGCCCTTCCAGTCCTCATCCTAGGAAATAAACCTAGAGAGCAGGTACTGACCAGAGAGTGGGAGGAAGCCAGATTGGGGGGGGGGCAGTGGGGAGAGGGAGGGTGGGAGCAGAGATAAATGTTAGCTCATTTCTTCCGTAATTAGTTACTCCCTCATCCCCGCGTTGTAATTGTGAACAAGCTGTAATGTTTAATTAGTCTGTAAATGAAACCCCAATTTCATAATGGCCTGGCTGACAGGGCTAAGTGAGCAGGGGAGGAGGCAGCAGGGAGGTAATAGGAGGGGTCTGGGGGGAGTGTTAAGGGGGTTTCAGTGGGGAATGGCTTGCAGGATTACCTCCTCTTCAGCCCCAGCCTGGGTCTAGGGCTTGCCCTCCCCAACCCCCACCCCACACCAAGGTGCTCTCCTCCAGCCCTCCTTACAAGAGAAAAGAGGAGCAGGGAAGAGGCTGGCACCCTCCTTCCCCACTCCCTGTCTGCTCTCCCGTTCTCTGTGGGGTTACCACAGTCACAGCCAACCTATGTGCTTCTGGTTGGAGAAGCTGGCTCTGGGGCCCAGGCCTTGTGACTCCAGCAAGCACGATGCCGCCTCCCTCGGTCCAATTTTCTTCCTCCTCAGGTCAACCTCCTGAGAGGCCTTTGCCCCGCACCTGGACCTCAGGATCTGGTCCTCCACCTGAAGGAGGCAGTGTTGGCAGGGGATAGGCCCCTCCTTGTCCAGTCCTGCGGCTAGGCGGAATCCAGCACCTGTGCCAGGCTTGCACCCCAGCCAAGACCTTGCCCTCCGCGGGTCTCACCGCAGACTGTGAAAAGCTGGAGCTGCCGCAGGGGGGAGCCCCCGGCCCCACCGCCGGCTCATCGGTCTCCCTGTCTCCCCCACAACATCCTCACCGCCTGCACACGCCCCCGCCCCGCCTGCTGCAGCCATAAATCTCAATTTACGAGGGCGGCTCTGGTGGGGGAGGGAGGCAGTGCCGCTAATGACGGCTCCTCGGCCGGATTTTTCATGTTGCACAGTCATAAATTTTTAAGAACAGCATGGGCAGCACGTTAGCAAGTTATCGAGGCTGCCTCCGTGCTGGCTGCCTAGCTCCAAGAGATTGGAGAAGCAGGCAGGGTGGAGGCAGCATTTGGGGCAGGGGTGGGGCCCGGCAGCCGGACTGGTCTGCAGGCAAGGGTACTGTGGGGCCCAGCAGGCAAGCCAGCGTGAGCCTTTGCCCAGGGCCGGCTAGTTCTGCCTGAGCAGCCGGGAGCCAAGGACAGGCACAGGGTGGGAAGAGGCGCGTGGGCACACAGACCATGGCGTCGGGAGGTGCTGATGGATGCCTCTGCTCCAGGACTTGACACCATGATGTACAGGGAGCCTGGAGACATATGGATTTTCAAAGTGGCCACTTTGAATAGAATTACAAACCCTGACCATGTGCACAGTGAAACCTCTGCCCTGGCAGAGCTACATTTGGTTCAAAAATGAGGTGGGGCCATTTGGGGATCATTCTTGAGAACTAGGGTCCCTGGAGCCACCAAGGGATCCCTGGGGAAATGACCACAGAGGGGCAGACCTATGGATGTGCTGGATGTTCTAGATCCTAGAAACAGGATGTCCTTGTTCTAGTCAAGACTCACCACTTCCAGGTTGTGTGGTCCTGGATATGTCATTCACCACTCTGGGCCTCTGTCTCTTCCTCTTTAAAATGGGGTTGATGGTGACTCCAACCTCCCAGGCTTACTATGAGGAGAAAGGAGGTAATGCATTTGAAAATACTGTAGACCACCCCACCCTCCCTGCCCACCGAGTACCAGTTAGCTCATTTGTCTATTTTAGATCTTTGTAAAAGTTCTGAGGAGAGTATCTGAGGGAAAGATCTTTGTGGGGAATTGTGGGGCTTTCATTCACTTCTGTTCAGTCATTCATTCAGAAGATGTTTGCTGAGGTCTTCTGGGGGCCCAGGCCAGTGCTGGCTTTCAGAGGTGAGGAAGGTTCCTTGCCGGGAGGTGATGTGAGCACTTGTGGCTGAGGCAGCTCAGGGTTCCCAGCCCTGTGCCTGGTCCCCACATAGAGTCAGTGGGCCAGGTCCAGCCTGGTCCTGCCACGGGCACACCTAAGCTTCAGGTTGCTAGGAGCCCACAGAGGCCTTCACATAAGCCCCAGGTTGAATGCCCACCTGTGTTTCCTAATCGGTGCAATTGAGGAGTAATGATCATGACCATCTCAGAAGCCACAAGCAGAAGGTCAAGAAATCGGATGTTGCTCACATCAGCAAAGGTGGTGTGAGTGTGCATATCAGGTGTTCAGGATATGTCCATGGCCGTCCACCAGGAACAAATGCCGGTCGTGTAGGGAGAAGAGCATCCCCAAGCTGGGCCTTGTCGCCCAGTCCCCTGCCCCTTCTCAAGTCTCTCTCCTCATGCCCTCTGCACTCCAGCACAGGACCCTCCCCCATTTTCTGGAAACTGCCATTCCTTCTCTCACCTCAAGGCCTTCCCACATGGCTTTATGGTCCTTAGGAGCCCCCCAGTCCCATCCCTTGGCCTGATTAACTCCTGCCCATCCTTCAGAGAGCAGCTCAAAGTTTGCTTCCCCAGGGAAGCCTACCCTGACTCTTAGACTCGGTCAGGTCCTCCCCTGGGCACACCTGCTTACCACCCAGCACTTGACCTGCGCAGCCTTTCCTCACAATCCTAATTAATAGTCCTTTAACACCTCTCTCCTCAGCTGGATTGTAAGTTCCCTGAGGGCAGGAACTGACGCCTGTTTGTTCACCTTGTATCCCCAAAGGGTAAGCTTGTGTCTGGCTCGTGTAGGCAGATAGTAAATAAAATGTGTTGTTTTGAATGAAGTTCAGCTGAGGTGGCCGTGGCCCACCCCTGGGTGCCAGGGCAGGGGGAGGCGGCGAGGGCAGTGCCTGGAGCTGAGGTGCTTCCCATTAGTCCTCATGATTAATTCACAGCCACACTGTGATGGAGTGGGCTTGTCCCCAGTCAGCGCCTCCGCTGGGGCCCACCTGTTAGCGACAAACAAACAAAGGGGATAAATAATGCATTGGGAGCTGAGCCAGGCAAGGCGGCAGTATTGAAATTAATAGGGATTAGCTGAGCAGCTTGAGGATGAAATATTTACCAGGTGGGACTGGGCTTCAGGGAGGCAGCCCCCCTCACAGAGTCCCCAGACAGAGCCAGGCCCTTCCCCAGGGCATCACTGCTAGGACTGGGGAGTCCCACCACTGATACTGCTGCCCCCAGATGTATCAGTTTGCTGGACAGACTTGTGGCCAGACTGCTGAGAGCTCAGGTCCCAGCCAGTGTCCTGGCCCAGCAGGTCTTGGGGAAATGAAGATACTAGGAAGGAGGGGAGGTGGGGAAGGGGCTCAGCCCCCAGCACTTTGGAAGCTGAGGACAAGGACCTTGACTCATTTTCAGGGCCCCGGCACGTCTAGGCTTCGGGCAACAGATGTCAGGGCTGTAATAGGTTTGCCTATGATTTTGCCTCCTAGCCTTCCCTCTTTCTTTTCTTCCAGTTCTTCCTTTTTTCCACTTAGCATGTGTTTACTGAGGGCCTCTGCACAGGTAACATTAGTGCCATCGGGTTTGTGATCTAGCAGGAGGTGACAGAGAAGGATCCCTAACACAAACATGAGGGCCCAGGTAAGACGCAAGAGGAAATGATAGCAAGGGGCGGGGCTTTCCAGCAGAAGGAGGGCATGCCGAGAAGCAAAAGAGCCTGAACTCCGGGATCCAGCAAGAGAGTGGGGAAGACGAGGCCCAAGGGGGAAGCTGGGCAGATCCCCAGAACTGTATAAAGAAGTCTGGGTGCTGTCCTGAGAGCAGTGAAGTGCTATTGGAGTGGTGGTGGTGATTTTAATGATTAACTCTTGAGCTTTTTACCTTGAACCAATTTTACTTGCAGAGAAGTTTTCTATACATCTCTCACCAAGCTTTCTCTCATGTTGGCATCTGACATAATCGCAGCAGTTATCAGCACCCAGGAAACAAAAGTGGCTACTATATTGTGCCCTACACTGGAGGGCTTCCTTGGATTTCATCAGTGTCGCCAATGCTGTCCTTTTTCTGTTCCAGGATCATTGAAGGGTTTTAAGACAGGGAGTGAAATGACCAGATTTGTGGCTTAGAAGGACACCTTGGAGGAGATTGACGGGGGCAATGTAGTCTCCTAGGTGAGAGGTGGTGGTGCCCTTGACCAGGGTGGTGGTAGTGTGAATATGGGGTTAGAAATCACTGGGATATCTATGGTGGATAAGGCTCAGGGCTGGATGGAGAGTGAGAAGGGGGACAGTGGCAGCTCTAAGCAATACCCGCTCTGTAAGGACAATCAGAAGAAAGACACGTACAAAGAAGCGGAAGGAGTTGGGGAGGAAGGGAAGATGCTGTCACCGTAGCCCCAGGAGAAGAGCTTCAGGACACAAGTTAGTCCACTGGGGTGATCTAAACCACTGGACTTGAGCCCTGTGAGGTTGGAGGAATCATTCGAGAAAGTGGTTCAGTAGGACGAAGGTGGGGAAATCAGGTTGTAGGGGGGGAAATGAGGAAAGGAGGCCTTGAGTGTTGACTGGGAAGTTCGGCTATGAAAGGGAGGAGAGGTTGGGTACCAGTCACTGGGAAAAGGAGTTAAGACGAGGTTGTATTTAAAGATGGGAGAGATTTGATATGTCTACATGCTTATGTTAAGGAAGCAGTGCAGAAAAACCATTGCGGCTCTGTCAGAGAAAAAGGGGCTTGCTTAGCATGGAATGCCCCCCAAAAGGAAGTATGGTGGAGAACCCAGGTAGAGTGAGGGCAGGCTTTAGAAGTGCCATCAGGACACACCCTCTCCTCTCCCTCTATAGCAGGTAAGAGAAGAGCATCCCCTATGTCTCCTGTGAAGTAGGTGACCAAACTGTGGGAGAGGGGTCGGGTGGGGGACTTGAGAATGGGGGAAGTAGAGAAAATTCGACATTGCTGCCGGGAGAAAGAGAGAGCGTGCACGCTGATCAGGAACATAGGAGGCCAGCTGGGTGGCTTTATACAACCCGGTAAGCTTGCGGACTGATTGTAAGGGGCACAGATCTGTATGGTTGCCATGTTCTCTAGTCACCCTCCACCCAGATGCAAGCAGAGAGAAGGCAGTCTAGGTTTTTCCAGGCAAGGGTGATGGGAAGAAAAGGAAGCAAGAGAGTTGAGAATATTGGCAAGAAAGGACTGAGATGATCACCCATGGAAGGCCGGCTCCTGTGTGAGGTGCGTTGGTCATGTTGCTAGGATGGGAACTGCTTGGTACATACCCGATAGCCATTGTCCTCCTTCCTCACTAAATGGAGCCCTTGTATCACTAGGGGCAGCAGCGTGTGCCCAGTTAAAACACCACTTATTTTAGTTCCTCGTGCGGCTAGATAACGGTTACATCCCTGAGTTCTGGCCAGTGAGGTAAAAGGAAAAGCATGCGAGACCTCCAGGAATGATATTTTTAAAAGGAAGTGACTCAGCCGGGAAGTACATTATTTTGCTGTTCTTGACTTCCTCTTTCCTGAAATGTGGGTGTGATGCTTGGAGCTCCCGAAGCCATTTTGGACCAGGAGGTAACCTGGAAATTGGAAGCAACAAGCTGAAAAGGGCAGAAGGAAGTAGTCTAAGCCCCTCGTGGCTTTATGGAGCCACGGGGCTTTCAGGCAACTTAGATCACAAACCATAGACATAAACAGTTTTTCTTCATTCAGCTGCATTTTTTTTTCCCTCTCTGTTTTCATGTGGGTTCCTGTCAAAACCTGACTCTTTTAGCCTTTCTAGTGGAACATGGCCTGTGTCTTGTGATATAGCAGGAAACAATTTGGTCAGATGTTTCAAGAGAGCATAACAAGAGTTACCAGCTTCCTGGCTCGAAATAACAGCACCCTCATTGCCCTCTGCTCCTCCGCCCTTCAGCCGAGTTTATGTTATAGGGCCCGTTTGTTCTGTCATTCTCTCTCCTGTCTTTACATTCTGTATCAGTTGGTATGCTTCTGGCTACAAGAAAAAGAAAACTCAATGCAACGTATCTTAAATAATTGGATTTATTGGAGTGCCTGGGTGGCTCAGTGGGTTAAGCCTCTGCCTTCGGCTTGGGTCATGATT
Organism: Mustela putorius furo; assembly: GCF_011764305.1. NCBI lineage: Eukaryota > Metazoa > Chordata > Mammalia > Carnivora > Mustelidae > Mustela > Mustela putorius. The sequence continues at coordinate 34,187,421 of NW_025422005.1, read as the reverse complement.
CCAGGGTCCTGGGATCGAGCCCCACATCGGAGGGGGGGAGTCTGCTTCCCCACCCCCCATCTGCCTCTCTGCCTCCTGTGGGCTCTCCCTGTCAAATAAACAAATAAAATATTTTTTAAAATAGGATTTATTAGCTCACGAAAGTTTGGATATAAGGTGATCCTAGGATTAGTTAATTCAGCATCTCAGCAATGTCTAAAGGACCCAGACGTTTCCCATTTTTCTGTTCTGTTATCTTCAGCGTGTTCTTCACAGGCTAACTCCTCTAATGTTTGGAAGATGGCTTCTGCAGTCCCAGACATTATATGCAGACATGAAAATATCCGGCAGAATATAAAGGACTATTTCCTCCCCGTGTTTCTCTTCATAAGAGTGAAGTTTTCCGTGCAGGTCCTTCAGCAAACTTACCCTCATTCTCACTAGCCAGAATACACGGCCACCCCTATACCAATGACCCACAAGGGGGCAGGGATCACCACAGGTGGCTCAGACCCAAGGGACTCACCCCTGGTCCCATGAGCGAGGAGTGGGCTCTGCCAGGCTGGCAGCAAGAGAATGACTGTTGGGTAAGCAGTCACAAGTATACGGGGGAGAAAGTAGACAGGAGGCAGGTGGTGTATCCGGAGAGAGCAGAGGTATTCATGTTTTGAGGTTTCATGAGATGAAAGAAAAGTGTATTATTGCCAGTAACTAGGGAGATTTGAATTTAATATTTCAAAGGAAGAGCAGTGGAGGATGTTAAAAAGGTAGAAGGTGTAACTGTGGAAATGAGTAGAAATGGAATACAGCGGAAACGGTCGTTAGTGCTGAGGTCAAAGATCCAAGAGCCTGGCAGCAAGTTTCTCTAAGGACAGGTTGTAGAGGCTGTGGCAGGCAGGTCTCTTGGGAAGGAGGTGGTCAGGGTCTGGATTGCCAGCACATGCTTCTGAGAAAGGCCTCAGGCTGCTAGCACATGGGTCTGGGGACAGGTCACAGGTGCCTGGGGCAGTACAGGCAAGTGGCCTAACCTGTCAGTATCCCAGTGTTGGCATTTTGGAAAAAATCTACCCTGGTTGGTCAGGCCATTCTGGAAGGGGGTAAGGCCCTGTCACCTTCCTATTGGAGCCACTCAGGTACCCTCAGAAGATAGTGCCACGGGAGACCCCTAGGGACAGGGTAAGGTGGAATGGGGCAGAGGTGCTCAGCTCTGCTCTGGAGCTGCCTCTGCTCCTCACCCCACTCCTGGCCAGGTCCCCTTCACTCGGCCTTGAGTTATCTCGCTAACCTCTGGCTCTTCTAGATGTAATATCCCAGAGTCAGGAGGAGGAGGGCGAGCCTTCTCAGCCCCTCTACCTGGATGGGGCCTTGGCTGGGAATGAGTGGGGGAGGCCGGCACCCATTGTAATGGCCAGAGCAGCCGCCCTGTTACTACGGCGTATTTCACTTTTAATTCTGACATATAATGTAATGATCTTTTTTAAGGCCCGATGATATTATCTGCCTGACTAGATTATTGAGTCTTCATCATCTCCAGATAAATTTATGGCCAGGACGAGGCTCAGGATTTATCATCAGTCAATAGAGCTCGATACTCTAACAAGGCGTGTAATAAGATATACATATTTAATGATCCAAGGGGAGGAGCGCTAATGGGAGCCCAGAGTGAGTGGTCCACAGGGCTGGGGCTCTGCCCTAGAGCTGCCATAGCTGTAGAGGCTATGGTGCCCCATGGTCCCTAACCCTGGCTTTTCTCCTGACCATCTCAGTGTCCTTCTTGTTAACATCCAGAGGAAGAGGAGGCAATAGGGAAAGGGTTGGAGCTGGGGCCCAGGCCTCTTCAGCCCAAAGAGTGTAGAGATACCCCGCCAGGGAAGTCCTCTCCCTGCTTCTGGGCCTGGGATGGGGGTGGAGGGTAGTGGTGTCCTTAGACCTGTACACCCAGGCCCCTGAGCGTTAGGGCCGGCCCACAAGGGGAGGGAGTGCCGGGGCTGCGTACCCAGGCCGTGCTGATGGTGACGGATGGTTTTTCATTACAGCCTCTCAGGTCCTGCCCGCGCCCTGTGTGGAAATTCTATTTATTCCCTAATTTGTAAAAATTCCCTCTTTATCTGATCCCAATCAGGGCGGGGTAATTGGCTCTCTGGGGCAGCGGCTGGGGTCCTTGATGAAGAGCTATGTGGATGTACCCAGCCCGGCCCCCGCCCAGCCCGCCACCAGGGCCCACAATTAATAATGATTTGCAAATGGCAGACAAGCAATAACACAGAAAGATGTGGCGTCCGCGCTGCCTCTTCATTTCCTCCCCTCGCAGATATAAATGGCCACAGAACAAAAACCCAGCACTATAAATTCTGGAATTAGTTATTCACTGGGATAAATGGGGCCTGGAGCCACCGGCCCCTCTCCCACCACCCTTCTTGTCTGCTTTCCCTGATCCAGGTGTGTTTGCGGGCCTGACCCCTGGCTCCTCTCTACCTTTGGCTTTTGGTTCAGTTCCACAGTTCCCTCCTAGACCCTTCTCCCCGAACTGTAGCTAGCCCTTCCTGTGTGGCCCAGAGTTGGGAGCTGTCACCTGCTCAGGATCTGTGGCTTTCTCAGCCTCCGCCTCCACTCGTTGACCTTTCTTGGCTGCCCAAGCTGGCTTCTGTCCCCTTCGGCACTAGGGTCTAAATGGAGGTGACAGGTCCTGCCCAGCCTGGGAGTCTAGTTCAGGATTGGTCTTGGGTGTCTTCTTTGGCATTTGGGACCGCTCTGGTCATTTGTGTGGCCAAGTCTGAGTTGGGTTCCTGGTGACCGTTGCGGTCTGTTGGCATAGGCGTTTCCGGGCACTATGCCCTCTCGGCCGGGCACATCCTCTCCCCGCCCCCCAAGTGGCTGTGAGCTGGCGGGTAATGGGCGTGTAATGGCCTCATTTCCATGCCCGGCCTCCAGGAGCGGTGGTAAGTGTTTGATTGCCTTAATTTCCAAACACATCATTATCCCAGCTTTACCAGCGCTTAATAAACACTTTATGAGGATTTTTTTAAAAACATCTTCGGTCCGCATACTTCTCTGAAGTGATAAACTCTAATTAAGTCTAATATTTAAAAATATGGTAATGGTGAGTTGTTTGAATAAGTGGACTGCATTTCTGTAATTTCATTATTACGTAAAACACGCTAATTATTTGGAGCGCGCTTATTACGGAGAGAGAAATCGCCTGCTAATCAAGATGAAATTGCCTTTTCCCCTTATTGTGGAACCACCGTCATCCTTCACCATCAGCCCTGTGGCACCTCCAGGCACCTCGGTGGGGTGGAGGGGGCGGAGGGGAGGGGCTAGAAGAAGGGGTCACTTTGGAGTTGAGGCTATAAGGGCCCTGACTGGAGGGGAGCAGAGGGAGCTGTGGGAGCCGTGTCTGAGGACAGGGGTCTGTATCTGGGGGTGGTGTTAGGTGGGCCAGGGTAGCCCTGTCTGGGCACCCAGGGGACTGCCTGGGCCATGTCTGGGACAAGGAATAGGGGCTTGTGGGATATCAGGGGATTACTCCTGGAATAACATTGTTACTGGATATTATTGGAATAGCAACCATAATAATAATCACTAACCCAGCCACTGTTTTAAGCACTTCACAAATAAAAACTCATTTCATCTTTCAACAACCCTTTGAGGGAAGTAGTTGCTATAATTATCATTATCGTTCCCATTTTAGAAGAGAAGAAACCAAGACACAGAGAGGTGAAATAAGACCATAACTTGTTCAAGTTCATAGTTACGAAGTGATGGATTTTTGGATTTGAACCCAGAATCTCAGGATATCCAGGGCCCTCTGCTGGTTCAGTCCTAAATTCAGTGCCTTGGCTCCTGTCTTCCTTCTGAGTTACCCTGTGCTGCTGTACCCTGAGTTGTACCCAGTGTAGCTTGAGATGCTGGCCCCCAGCATAGAGTTGCCCAGTTAGAAAAATATAGGGCACCAGTTAAATTTAAATGTCAGCCAAAGAACAAGTAACTTTTTTTTAAAGATTTTATTATTTATTTAACAGAGAGAGACAGCGAGAGAGGGAACACAACCAGGCAGTAGGAGAGGGAGAAGCAGGCTCCCCACTGAGCAGGGAGCCCAAGGTGGGGCTTAATCCCAGGACCCCAGGATCACAACCGGAGCCAAAGGCAGATACATAGCCACTGAGCCACCCAAGCGCTCAGAACAAATAATTTTTTAGTATAAGTATGTCCCCTCTGGAGCTGGGGACTTAATAATATGGCAGTCCTCTGTCAAGCAGGCCCAGCATTAACCCACTGGCCCTTTGCTCTCGGGCACGATGCTGCCAAGATGTGCTAACAGATAGAAAGATGTAGCAGCAAAATGAGGTTCTAGAATGTCAACACATCAGGATTCTTGCTCTTCGTCCTTGCCAAGGTTCCTGCTCCCAGTGGAGCTGTTCCCACCCCTTCTTTCCTGGCTCTTGCTCCATGGGCTCTGGCCCCCATTCCTCACCAGCTCCTGGAGATCACTAAGAAAGTGTGCTTACCAGGCTGAGCTTTTGAGACAGAAGGCCTCCTGTTTGTCTGAATCTTCCTTTAGGCCACACTGCCTTGTATCCCCATAAAGTCAGCAGCATGTCACCCTTCTGCCCTTGATGTCTCCCAGTCCAGTTTGTCTCTTTGATCATTTCATGTTCATTCTCTTTCCTCACTCCAACAGATGCACGTATGGGAATTGTATATATAATGGAGGCATCATTTCAGAAGGGTGGGGAAAGTGTGGACAGTTCAATCAATGGTGATAGGACAATGGCCATCCACTGGGGGAAAAAAGTAAAGTTGGATCTTCTATTTCTCACCATATAAGAAAATAAATTCCACGGGACGCCTGGGTGGCTCAGTTGGTTAAGCAGCTGCCTTCGGCTCAGGTCATGATCCCAGCGTCCTGGGATCGAGTCCCACATCGGGATCCTTGATCCGCAGAGAGCCTGCTTCTCCCTCTGCCTCTGCCTTCCACTCTGTCTGCCTGTGCTCGCTCTCACTCTCTCTCTCTCTGACAAATAAATAAAATCTTAAAAAAAAAAAAAAATAAATTCCAGACGGATTAAAAAGTTAAATATAAAAACAAAAGTATTAGAAGAAAATATATGATAGTTTTTTCTTTTAAAGATTTTATTCATTTATTTGACAGAGATCGCAAGTAGGCAGAGAGACAGGCAGAGAGAGGGAGGAAGCAGGCTCCCTGCCGAGCAGAGAGCCTGATGTAGGGCTCGATCCCAGGACCCTAAGATCATGACCTGAGCCGAAGGCAGAGGCTCAATCCACTGAGCCACCCAGGCGCCCCAATATATGATAGTTTTCTAATAGCACTGGGATAAGGAAGGCCTTTTTCAGTGAGATAAAAGCCTAGAAGCTGTAAGGGAAATGCCTGATATGTTGACATGTCCCATAGGAATCTCGAGATTTATTTATTTATTTATTTATTTTTTTAAAGATTTTTATTTATCTATTTGACAGAGATCACAAGCAGGCAGAGAGGCAGGCAGAGAGAGAAGAAGGGAAACAGGCTCCCCGCTGAGCAGAGAGCCCGACTCGGGGCTTGATCCCAGGACCCTGGGATCAGGACCCTAGCCGAAGGCAGAGGCTTTAACCCACTGAGCCACCCAGGCACCCCGGAATCTCGAGATTTAACACTAAGGTCAAGACTGCCCCAAACCTATACCACCTCAGGTTTGCCTTACCTCTTTGAGTGGTGCTAAGATCCTAGACTCACCCCACCCATAGCCCAACACTCTGTCTGCCCCCAATAAGCCTTGCTCATTCTGTTCCTTTAAAAGCTCTTGCCTCTGTCCATGTCTCCGCATCATCCGTACATCCCCACCTCCATCTCCACCGCCACTGGGCCAGTTCTGGGCCACTGTTTCTGGCCTGGACCATGGTATAGTCTGCTAATCGGTGTCTGTGCCTTCAGGGTTAACCCCTCCAGTCCTTGAGTGATTGTTATGAATTGCGGATGTGGTTCTGTCTTGTCCCTCCTCACCTAGGTTAGCGTCTCCCCGCCATTCCCAGGGTAGTAAGCTCTGAAACTCCTTAGCTTGGCATCCCGTCTGCAGGGCTTCCTCTGACCAGTCACTGCCGGCCTGTCCAGCTTCGTCTCTCGCCGCGCGCCTGCCTCTTACTCTTCAGCACCCCCACCACCTGCTAGACTTAAGTACTTGTTTCTGGACACACTACATTTCCCCTTCAGCCAGGTGCCTGTGTGCTATTCACTATGCCAGGGTCACCTCCCCACTCCAAGCCCAGCTTGCTGGCGGGCCCCCTCCCACATGCCCTTAGACTTCTGCCTGGCTTTGTCCCTGGGGACCCCTTTCCCCATTCTCAGTGCCTTTTCTGTGCTGACTTTTCCTGAAGCACTGCTCACACCGCACCTCTGACGGGTCTGCAGCCAGGCCCTTGACCCAGCTTGGCCCGTGTGCGCGCAGCATGCAGAGGTGTCCGTGTGTGTTTGCTGAGTGAAGGCATGCACGAATAAATGGTTCTCTAAGAGTTTCCGTGTGCCCTTTCCCTCCTGAGGGTGGCCCTCACCCAGGCCCTGCTTCCCAGAAGCCCTCTACTATTCAGTTCCCAGACAAGTGCTCCTAACTGGCCCGTGTCAGCCTCAGGTCATGGTCCTGTGTAAGCCCTCATTGGGTGTCCTCTGTGGTCTGAGCCCTCCTTCCGCTAGCAGCTTTGCCAAGCAGATATTTGACTACCCTTGGGCCCAGCCAATAAGCTTATCCTTTGTCAGGTGCTAGCCCCACTCACCTCTCTGACAGATTTAAGCAGCTGCACATCTCCCGTTATGGAGTTGGCAATATAAAAATATTTCCAATGTTAAGAATATTAATGCCCCAAACAGAAGAGAGTCATCTTGTCACAAGCTGATAACCCTGCAGGAACATAAAATCATGCAGTCTTCTAGAATTTGAAAGTAAGGAAGACCCACCTTGGAGGCCTCTTTGTGGGCAAGAGGCTATGTGCCTCCTGCCCCTCACCTTCTACACCATGCCAGCATCAGGCTGGTCTCGTTAGTTCAGTGGGAGGTTCCAGAAGGGGGAGCTGCTGACCATGTGGCCCCTGGGCTTTAAGCAGAGGACTCTCCCAGAGGCCATTTTGTCACCAGACTCATCCTGCTGTTCTCGCTGAACTTGTGGCCTGTTAAAAGGCCCAGATTTGTCTCTTCACTTCTGCTCCATTTCCTCAACTTCTAACCATACCGTTTTTTTTTTTTTTTTTTTTCTTTTTTTTTTTTTTTTTTAAAGATTTTATTTATTTACTTGAGAGAGAGACAGTGAGAGAGAGCATTAACGAGGAGAAGGTCAGAGAGAGAAGCAGACTCCCCGTGGAGCTGGGAGTCCGATGTGGGACTCGATCCCGGGACTCCAGGATCATGACCTGAGCCGAAGGCAGTTAGTGAGCCACCCAGGCGTCACTGACTCAACCGGCTTAGAGGTTTCACGAGGTTTCTGGGGCTAGAAAAAGAGCCTGGGCTGGAAGCCCACAACTGCCATACCGCGGACTTGGCGAACTGAAGCAGCTGTCTTCCCCAGTCTGGGTCTTTGTTGTAGTGGACCAGTTACAACAAGTTAGACTCCAGAATGCTCAGTAAACAGGATCAGTAGTCAGTGTGAGCTTGTGCAGTGAATCCCAGTTGGTCTCAGCACATGTGCTGGCCTCTCTGTCATCTGCGCCATAGATTGTACGGGATTTACCTTCTTGCCGTTGGGTCACCGGGAAAACTAGCATCCTTGCCTTCCCTCCAAAAAGAGGAAGTACTCCAAACTTAAAGTACCGACAAAGACGGGGTGTGGAGGGGTGTCACCTGCTCAGTGCTCACAGTTAACACAGGTAGCATCCCTGATCACCCCTAGTGGAGGAATCTGAACTTCAAAGAAACTTAAGCACTTGCCACAAGCACACAGCCAGTGGGCAAAGACTAGAAATGGGTCTGTCTTTGTCATTTTCAGAAAACAGTGGTTGGAACACAGGGATTGGGGGTAGAGAATGGCAGGGGTAAGACCAGAGAGAGCGGGGATCTGTTTTTTATAGGGCCTTTGCCTTTAAGTCATATTAAAGAGTATAGCCTTGAACCTGAGGGCAGCAGGAGCCATTGAAAGGATTTAAAGAGACAAGGATGTGATCAGATTTGTGTAAGAAAGATCACTTGGGCTACAAGAGAATGGATTAGAGGGAGAAGAAAGAGGATAGGCTGTGTAAGAGCAAGAGATGATGGGGTCTGCCCTGGGTGGTGGGGGTGGGGGGGGTGCTGCCAGAATGAAGGGAAGTAGATGATTAAACAGTAAGAAGATAAAATTCACAGTTGATGCTTGAGAACTGGGGAGGGAGAGAGCAAAGTGTCAAGCCTGATTCTCGGGCTTCTTTGGGAGCACTTGGGGTGCTGTTCATTGGGATGGAGAACACTGGGTAGTGAAGACACGTGGGAAGGACACTGGTGCATTATTGGATGTTTTGAGTTTACACGATCTAGAAAGAGATGTTCCAGAGCTCAGGAGAGATGCAGGCAAGAGACGGCGATCTTCAGGGCTCACTGAAGCTCAGGGCGTGGACGAAGCCAGCCAGTGTGTCCAGTGAGGAGAGGTCAAGGACTGACTGGGGCCAGGCACAGGTGGGAGGTCAGTGCTGGCTCTCTGGATGGCTGGTGGCCTGGGGGGAGGGGCTGGGCATATTCACTTGGACCAGGGGAGGCAGATTGAGCGATTTGTCCAGGATTGAGGGAGGAGCCAGATGAAGTCAATAGAAAACTAATTTTCTTTTCTGCTGGAAGAAATGAGGTGTGTGGCCGCTGGGTAATTGCAGATAACGAGGGGACTTATTCTTAATATGCACAGTGGCCATGGTCCCCAGAGTGCAGGCGACAGGAAGGATTGGAGGTGCCCTGACAAGGCCAGACATCTTTGGGAAGAAAATCATCCTATCGTAGCACCTTTTGATGGTGCCATCACAGCCTCTGGACCCTATCATAAACCTTCCTGCTCCCAGGGCCCTTCCTGACCCATCTCCAGCCTGCCCCTCCTACACAGATCTTCCTGCCCCCTTCTCCTTCCTGTCAGCTGCCTCACTCCTGTCGCAGCCCCCTCCCTCCACCTTCTACCCCCACAGCACAGGCATACACACTAAGGGAGACAAATGACGGGGCCTCAGCTGAGCGGGGTGCGTGTCCGGCCCATAAACCACGGGGACGGGTCACGTCTGGAGTTGCCATGGCCGCCACTATCCACCCATCTGTCTTCCCACTGTCCTGCCTCAGACCAGCCCTCGTGGCTTCCTGAATCCCTGGAGGAAAAGGGTGTCCCCGTGTCTGGGTCCTGTATCACTTTTACATGTCCATATCCCCCTTGAGTATGTTCATGTTGAGGTCAGCTAAAGAGGACCATGTGCGACTGATCTGCCCTAAACAGGGCTCAGAGTCGTGTCTGGCTAATGACATGGGACCTGGGACGGCCGACTCCCACTCGCACAGCCCTTCTCTAGCTCTGTTGGGCCCTGTTTCCTAGTCTAAGGTTCTAGCAAGGGCAGGCTGGAGGGCTCAGTGGAAAGAGTTGGCCCTTGACAGATGCAGAGGCCTCCTGACCCCACCTTGACCTTACCACCACCCTGCACCTGATTATGACATCGAAGTATAATGCTTCTGCAATCACAGCATCGATCCCATGCAGGCTGGTAGCGGCTGAGGTCCTGGTTATGGCCCAGGAGCATCTGTAGGAGGTGGGAGAGGGATGGGAGGAGAGGCAGGCGAAGCGATGGGGACTGGGCTGGTGGTGTTGGCAGTGGAACAGAAGAACTCTGGGCACTTGGGTATTTCTGTCCTTGGCTTTCTGTAGAGGGACAAGAGTTGGGCAGCTGCACCTCCTGCTGGTGGCATTAGAACAAGTCCTGGCCGGTGTCCATGATACTGAAGGACCAGAGTACCTGCTCCTGCAGCCGCCAGCGTTCCAGGAGTTTCTCACAGGGATCAGTACTGGAGAAACTGCCGTGACAGGGTCTGGCAGGAGCAGATGTACTTAGATACAGCCAGAGACAGGACTACTGAAGCCTGACCGGCACCAGCTTCGAGCCTAGTGGGGTAGGAGAGGCAGAGCTTAGCCTGAGCACACGGCACGTCTAGTGGAGGACTGCTGGCCAGGGTGTGGGAGGACTGCAGACCTGGACCCTCTCCACTGCTCTGGGTTCCACAGAAGGGGCCCAGGCAGGCTGCTGTTGGGAGTGCACAAGCCTGGGGCCCAGAGCAGGCTTCCCAGGCTCCCGGCCCAAAAGTGCCAAGGCCTGTGCTTCGTTACCAGCCATTATGGCCTGGGCCACATCTCTCTCTCTCTCTCTCTCTCTCTCTCACACACACACACACACACACACACACACACACCCAAGTGCCGGCAAAGTCACCCTGGCCGTGGGCGTGATGAATGGCCGCACAGTAATGAAATGGAGACATCAAGGCGGGTGGCGGGAAGACGGAGTGTGGCGGACGGGCCGTCCCCACGCGGCGGCAACAAGAAGGATCGCCCAGCGGCCGGGGGCCGTCAAGGGAGAAATTACACATTTACTCTGCCTTTTTCTTACTGCGACGGCGCCCATACATCACCGCTGGGGCTGGGGCGGGACATGCCGGCCAATTTCCAGCATGAATTATGGGACCGAGCAGCACTGAGACCGTGCTTCCTGCTGGCCCGGCCTCATCCAGCCCAATGTGAGGCTGGAGATGCGGCCACCAGGGGACAGGACCCCCTGGTTAAGAGCCTGTGGCTCCTGAATCTGACCCTGCTCCCCTTCCCCCAGCTATGTAAGAGCACCTGTGGGCACAGAGGGGAAGGATCTGGGCCCCATCTAAATGTCCTCTCTTTCTCTTCTCAGATGACTGCAAGAATATTGCCAACATCATGAAGACACTTGCGTATCAAGGCTTCATCTTCAAGCAGACATCAAAGCCGTTCTGATTGGCCGAGGACGGGATGGGGCAGGACAGGGTAGCTGCTTGGCCCAGCCCAGAACCCTCCTTTCCCTCACCAGAGGGGAAAAGGGAGAGTGGCACAGCTCTACATCCAGAGTGTCCCCCAGCCTGTCCTGTGGGCTTGCGCCCTGGGTAAGGGCTTGGCCACTCGGCCCCTCTGGAGCAGACACTTTGTGCCCCCCACCCCAATCCCTCAACCTCAGCCCAGTATTAGCCCCTCCCATTGTGGGCCTGGGCTAGGGGGACCCAGGCACTCACCGCCTCTTCCCTGGTACACAGGCTTCTGCTGGGGCCACCGAGCCCCCCTGTGCCCCCTCCCATCTGTAGTGCATGGTGTGTGGTGCCCCCAGGGCTCCAGGACAGATCAGGCCCCACCTTGTGTCTACCCCCATCCCCGCTGTGAACGTGCCACTGAATAAAGTCGGGGAAATGAGGCTGTGGGTGTGTGTGGACCGGACACTGCTGTGCCTGATGCCGTCCAAGGTGTACAGGGGTTAGTGCGTATTCCGGGCTGCTCTGGGGCTGAAGGCCACCGGAGTGGCTTGCAGTCACTGGAGCACCTGTGAGAACCTCCTGAATAAGCACAGGGCCACGGGCACTGTCTAAGCACAAGGCAGTGTCTGAAGCCACCACTATGTGTGAACCATCTTGAGAGCAGAACCAAGTACAGATGTTTGGGCAACACTGGCAGTGGTGAGAAGGCTGCTCGGGGCATCCACGCAGGCAGGTCCCAAGGCCACCCCTGTGGAGTGGGTATGGTGACTGCGCCCCCACCCCCCTAGCCAGGGGTGGGAAGGAAAAGGAAGCAGCCCAGTCCGACTCAGCAGCTCTATTTACACAGCAGCACCCGCACCCACTGTGGCCTCTCATGGCTTCTTGGCTTTCTTCACAGAAGAGGAACTGGAGGCTGATTCCCGACGCTTCCTCTGAGAAGACACAGAAGGCAACGGAGTCAATGCCCCCCCCCCCCCAAGCTCTGCTCAGGCTCAGTGCATGCGTTTCATACTCAGGGCGGGTGATCCCACGGCCACCCAGTCCTGCCCTCAGTCTCAGAACCCTGTCACAGTAACTGCGGGCACTGGAGGGAGCGGGACCGGCCGTTCGCGCTCCCCCTGCCCAACTGGGCTCTTACCGAATTGGGCGTGAGGGGCGCGCCCACCACATCAATGATGGTGTCCTTGGTGGGGTCGGGGCCAAGACTGGGGTCAGGCACTGCCGGCTCCGCAGAGGCTGGGGCTGGGCCAGACGCTGGCGTGGCGGGGCCCCCGAGCACACCGGCCCGGGCCAGGGCCTCGTGCCGGTGCCGCAGCATCTGTAGCTCGTACTCGCAGTTGGCGCAGGCCTGCTTGAGCTCGTAGAGCAGCACCAGGTCACTCCGCAGCTCGTTGAACATGTGCACCAGCTCCTCAGTGGGCGTCGGGCTCAGCTCTGCAGGCGGTAGGTGGAGGGCGGAGGCAGAGCCAGGGTGTGCAGGAAGGCCAGCGATGCAAAGTGCCCTCCCCAGCCCAGCCTCGATCGCAAGCCACAGACGGCCAGGTCCCGTGGGCCCAGTCCCCACTCACCCACACCAAGCTCCAGCAGCATCTGCTCCAGGGCCTTGATCTTCTTCTGTCCCACGGAGCTTGGCAGCTTCATCTGCAATGACCCAAAACACTTAGCCCTCTCCCCGACAAGTGGTTAAGGACAACAGGGACCAAAGGCAAGGGGAGCGGGAGAGAAGTGAACCCCTGGAGGGAGCTCTGTGGAACAGAGCAAGAGCTTTGACTTCAGCCTGGCCACGCTCCCTCCCGGTGCTCCAGGGCCACGGCTGCCACGCACAGGCTGCGGGGAGCCCAGGGCCCCAGCACGGCGATGGAGGCGACACGTACCCGCTGGCTCCGCAGGGTGACACCGGCAGACTTGAAGTCTGGGAACTTGATGCCTGCAGTCTCGGGAACAGCCTGGGGGAGAAGAAGTTATGGAGACCGAGGCACAGTGGCGGGAGGGCCCCAAGTTAGTCCTGACGCCCTGCCAGCTCTGAGTGCCCTCGTTGCTCTGCACCCTGAACTGGGCTGACTCAGTCTCCGCACCGGCTTCTCCGCCTCCTTTTTCTGGGGTAGCTTCTTCTTGGGGGCCTTGCGCTCGGTGCGCCGCTGCTCTGCGGTGGTGTCCGCTGCCGTTATCAGCTTCTGCAGGTCCTGGCTGCGCTTCTCCCGCTCCTTCTTCCGGGCCTCAATCTTGCGCAGCTCCTGCAGCAGATACTCCTCCTCTGCTACCTGGGAAAGCGAGACACCCCAAATGTGAGGGTGCATGGCGGGGGGGGGGGGTGTTGTGGCGAGGCAGATGGGGAGCTGTAGGGCCACTAGCCTGTCCGTGAGCCACAGCAAGAGGCAAGGGACCACGAGGGAGGGGGAGGGGTGTGCAGTGGGGAGAGTGGCTAGCAAGGAAGGACTAGGCGGGGCGGCAGGGGAACCGGGAAGGGAGGGAACTGCAAGCCTGCGGGATGAAAGCAGAGGGCTTCAGGAACTGACCTGCTCCGGGGTCCGGTTGTAGAGACGCTCCAGCTGCTCCTTCCGCCGTCGCTCATGCCCAGCATCAAACACCGGTATCTTGAGGTCTGTGCCTGGCACAGCCCGCACATTGGCAAGTTTGGCACAAATGTGATAGTACCGCTCCTTCAAGTCCTCCACAGAACGCTTCTAAGGATAAAGACAAGGTGGGAATGGACAGTGAGTGCCCAGAGGCACAGGGACAGGGTCGCATGAAGGCAGGCGGCCGGCCAGGCACAGCGGGGACACACATGCAAATGCGTAACACCAGCTCACCTTGAACTGCTGGTGGTCATAGCGGTCGTGGATTACTACAAAACGTAAGTCAAAGCGGCGGCTGAGATCAAAGAGATGGTCCGTCTCTGCCTTAGTCCAGGCATCGTCGTGGAGGTACAGCTGGTACTCCTGCTCTGAGTACACGGGAACCTGCACAGTCTACTGGCACAGAGGGACAGAGTATGGGCGCACCACGTCATGGCCAGCGGGCTTCAGCCCCCTGTGGTCACAGCCTGTGATCTGTGTACCACCCATTCCTAGGCGGAACCAAAGCAAACCCTCTGCCTAGGGCCCTGCAGACTGCAGCCTGGAAACGATGCTTCCAGGTGAGGAAACACACTGCTTGCCCAGAGACCCCAGCAAGCTAGGGCTGCAGCCTGCCTCTGGATTGGGCCCAGGAGCAATGTGACCATGCCTTCAGCTCCAGAGCCTCAGTAACAGGATACATGCTCCTGTCCCCAGGGTTAAGGTGAGGGGCTCACATGTAAGGGCTTCTGTGGAGTCCAAAGGTTAACTCTGGAGTAGAGCAGATGGCTAAATACTGGAGAAAGGCCCAGGATGCGGGAGCCTGTAGAACCCTTCTCTGAAGCACTGCTGCCACCAAGTGGTGACAATGAGACTTGCAGCTCCCCAGTGCAGGCCAAAGTCTCCTCTCTCAGCACATGCACCCCTGCACACATCCCTGCCTCCCTCCTGCCATGCCCCAACCCCCAGACCCTCCTCGGGGACATAAAGCACCACCACCAACTGAGCCAGTCAGTCAGAAACCCCAGGAAGGAGTCAATGTTAGGCCAGACTAGGGAAGTTCCTTCTCTATCAAAGACCACACTGGTTCTAAACCTGCTCTCAAGACCCTGTTTCTAGCTGCCTCCTGGACTTCTCCTACTGGAGGTCCCACATATACTTAAAACTTAATATGCTCAGGTGACAGATGTTAACCAGACTTATTGTGGTGATCATTTTGCAATATACACAAATATGAACCTGAAACAATATTGTATGTTGATTATACCTCATAAGAAATATATGTTTGTATGTTCAGTACTGAGCTCATCACCCTCCCTCAAACTTCTAGCTCTTTCAGGTCGATTCTCAAGTCAATGTCACCATTAGCCAACACAGGTGCCCAAGCCAGAAGACTAGAAAGCATCTTTAAGCATCTTTAACTCCTACCTTTACCTTTGACCCCTCCCCTTCCACAAAGCTGGGGCTTTTACCCCCAGGATCTCTACCTCTACCTGCCACATCCCAGTCCAGACCATCACCACCACTGCCTGCATCAGAGAAACAGCCTCCCCACCAGCCTCTCTGTCTCCATTTGATCCCCCTCCAAACAATTCTCCATCTGCATCCAAGATGTGATCTCTCTGGCCAGTGCTACTACCTAAAGGACAGCCTGTAGACGACTGCTGTTTGCAAACTGGTACCAGTGGTCTATGTTAAGTATGGAAAGTGAGAGTAGGCATTTAGAAACCTTTATGACAATTTCACAGAAATCACATCCTACTGAATTGAATATGAAGAAACACATGGGTTGGGGGGCACCTGGGTGGTTTATGTTGTGATCTTGGGATCCCTGCTCAGTGGGGAATCTGCCTCTCCCTCTCCTCTGCCCCTCCACCCACCTTGCTCTCTCTCTAATAAGTAAAGTTTAAAAAAAAAAAAACCCACGGACTTGTATTTTGTCTTTTCTTGTCACCTTACTGTCAGTCTCTGATGGACTGGAAATTATTTTTTAAGCCCTTCATCACAGATAATTTGAGAAATATAGAATAAATCTATATAATAATATATACATAATATATATAATAAATATAGAATAAATCTATAAAATCTAGAATAAATATCTGATCATGTCACCCATCTCTTCCTAAACCCCTCAGAAGTTCTCTACTACACTAAAAGTGTCTTCTAGCTAATTCACAAACTCCTCAAAAGCACAGGTCAGCACAGGGACAGGACACTCTAAGGATCAATTAATATTTACAGAATCAACCAATGAACACAGAGGTGGATGACCCAGCCTCTCTGCAGCCACACCCTCACATACCCCAGGTTCCAAACAAATGACTAGCAGTGCTAGGAACTCACTAGGCTCCCCTCAGCCTTTGTTGTTCTTGCCTAAAGTGCATTTCCACTTCCACATTCCTTCCTCTACAAAGGTTAACTTCTCATCCTTTTGGCCTCTTACAGGTATCAGCTCCTCTTGGAAGTCTCTCTGGTTTCCCAGGCTTGGTTAAGTATACCTTCCAAGTATTTCAATTCCGTTTAATTAAGAAAAAAAAAAAAAAAAAGCTCAGGACCTGTATAGCCAGTTCTGCTCTCAAGGGCCTCACAGTCAAGTGAGGGAGACATTCATTCATTCAACATATATCATATATTTATCGTGGGCCTGCCAGACCTATGCTGAGAACACCAGTGCTGAATGCTGAGTAAGACAGACAGTGGCCTGACCTTCTCAGAGCTCAGATTCTGCTGAAAAAATAATTTAATCCAGTGTGGCGAGTTTGATGCCAACCGTACACCTAAGGGTGTAACAAGTGACACCTGATCCAGCCTGGGGACAAGGGTTGGTCAGGGAAGAGGTGACAGGAAACAGTAAGGTTATTTTGAAAGAGAAGAGTGAAATGATCATGATTCTCTTTTATAAAGACCACCCTGACAGCAGTAAGGACAGATGAGGGGAAACAAGAGCCTGGGAGGCCAGTTGGCAGGTTTTAGAAACAATCCAGGTGAGAAGTGAAGAGGCCTCAACTAAAACCGCACCAGTGGAAAGTAGGGAACAGGGCACAGACCTAATTTTGGGTTAAAACCACAAGACTTGGCACCTGGACATAAGGGGTAAAAGAAGACACCATCACAGGTGACCCCTGTGTCTCAGGCTTGAGCAAGAGAGCAGCTGGGGAGCCACAGACTGAGAGTGGGGGCCCAGGAACCAGCAGTACTGGAAGGAAGATTCATTAGTTCACCTTTCTCCGACTTCATGCTCCACCTGCAGTCACCACGATCCTTCTAAGACTCAAATCGGATCCTGACAGTACTCTATTTAAAAATCTGTCAGTTGCTACCCAAAGATAGTAGGGGCAAGCCCAGATTCCTGAGCGGGGCTGCCAAGCCCTGCCTGACCAGACCCTGCTGACCTCTTGGGCCTCATCTTGCACCATGTCCTACCCCGGGTTTAGGCTTCATCAGGAGAGAAACTCCTGCAGCACACCATACATGTGACTGGTTTTCTATCTATGCCTTTACTCCTGCTGGGCCCTCTGCCTGAAAAAGTCACTACACTTTGTTCCTAACATTGCCTGGTGACATACTTTAGGACACAATTCCAGCTCTAACTGCTCCAGGAAGCTTCCATGGCCTTCAAGTCCTCCCCAAACAGCATGCATCCTACTGGACTGTAATTACCTGTGCCTTTCCCCACTCCCTCCCCAACAATATGGAGAGTTTCTTGAGGGTAGTTATTGTTGCTGGTGTAATTCTGTGTTCTGAATACCTAAGGTTTGACTTGACATGAAGCAGCTTTTACCAAATACAAAATGAACATTTTTTTGTCTTCTCAAATGGTCTCATTCAACCTTCCCTCTCATCTCAACACCTCACCTCTTGGTTGTCCCTTCTCAGTCCTGTACCTCCAGCTTTCTCCCTCCACTGGAACTTAGGAGGTCTGAGGATGGTGGTGAGAGGGAGGAAAACCAGCTCTCCGAGGTGAGGGAGAATGATGGGTCACACCCGGATGTGCTCAGTCCGGGAAGCCTGTGAGCCACCCAGGCAGAGCAGTGCAGGTACAGCTGGCTACACTGGGCTGAGGGGGGAAAAGTCAGGACTTGAAGCCTTGGGATCAGGGCCCAGTGTTTTTGGCCTCCAAGTCAAGGCTGCTCCAGGCTGCAGGGACTGTGACACCATATCATATAATGGCTTGAACAACAGCCCAAGAAATCCTAGCCTAGTCCAGCTCTGCCTCTCACTGGCTGGGGGAGTGTGCATAAGGCCCTGCTCCGTCTGAGCCTTAGTAATCTAGACCAGAGAGGATTCAGCTCGGACCAAGGTGCCAGCACAGGGAATGAGGAACAAAGGCAGATGTGATTTATTATGGAAACAGAATCAATGGACTCGATGATTCGATGTATCGCTGAGATTTAGTTCAAATGCCACCTTCTCACAGAGGCCCGTCCTAACCACATGATCTGAATTAGGCTTCCCCTATGGCCTACGAGTTCACTCTTTTAACTCATTTCATATTCCATTCATATCCTGGTTTCATTTTACCTTTTACTTTTTACTTTTCATTTCCGATAAGATGGCTCTTATCTGAAAGAGTTCTATTTGTTTGCTTCCATTTTTGTCATCTATCCTTCCCTGCCTTCTTGGTCCTATTGTTGAATGAAATAATTAGAGACTACAGGAGAAGTGATATCAAGGATGATTCCCATGTTTCTGGTTTGGGTAGCTGGGTGGGCAGCGGTACCATTCACTGATATGGGTGAGGAAGAGAGGGAACAGATGTGTTCTGCTCAGGGGTACCTACTTGAAGTTCTTGTGGGGCCTTCCCAAAGAGACATTAAGTAAATGATTGAAGATATTAAGTGGGGTCACTTAATGCCTTGCATATAGCAGGCAACCGAAGCTACAGAGAAAATGAGACCCACTAGGGAGAAAGTACAGAGAGACAGGGACACAGCTCTGAGGAACAGCAACATTTGAAGGGCCAAGAGAAACCACCAAAAACCAGACCAGGCCCAGGAAAGGACAGGATCCCATGGGCAGATAAGACCCATGAAGTCTCACCCTGCAGGTATTTGCCATGTGGACTGAGTGAGTAACCGTGGTTGACACAAAGACTGACCGTGCCTCTGGAGCCAACCCCAGGAGGCTGAGAGCTCCCAGAGGTAGCTCTGAGTGGCTGAGCTACGTTGGCCTATGTCCAAATGGTGATGGCTCACCTTATTGAACCTGGCGAAGGGGTAGTCCTTGCCCTCCTCAGCTGCCCGTCGCCAGTGGAAGAACATAGCTCCATCCTTACGGGCTGGGTTGGTGAACGGCATCCACTTCCAGGGCCGCACCTTCTTGGAGCCTAACTTGGCTTTCACTGTGCGGTAGCCTTGACCAGTGTCACTGGGCAGCAGTGGGGGTGCATCCCTGACAGAAGAGTTTGGAGAGATGAGAGGTTAGAGTCAGAGGTGTGCAGAGAGCCTTTGGGCCCAGGCTGATCTACGCTGGAGCAAGGAAGTCACATCCTGGAATGAGAGGTCTGAGCTCCTCCTACATCCTACTAGGCAAGCAGGAGCCCCGACTGGGCAGGGCAGCAGGGAGAGAAGTGGCAGAGAAAACCAGGAGATAGGGACATGCAGATTGGTCAGGGACCAGAACCTAGGGCGCTTGGGATTTTAGTACTTGCTTCTTGTCAGAGTAGAGCAGTGCATAGACCTCTCGGTGCATGCCCTCGGGCCTCTTGAAGGTCAATGTCTCGGAGGACTTCTTGGACTTTTTCTGAGAAGAGAAACCACAGGATAGGAACCACAGCCTAGACTCCCTTCCCTGAAAATTCTCTAGCCCAGCCTAATCCCTGAACAAAACAGCACCTACAGGTACAATGATAATGTGTACCTATTTGACACATAACAACACACCAGGAAGGCCCACTCACAGGGAAACCTCTAGTTGGAGCAGGTCATTCCTGCCCAACCCCACCCCGCTGGGTAGAGCCCTGACCTGTCAGGGTAGAAAATACTTTTCCACCATCTCTGAGAATGTCACACCGACCTGGTGCTACCCTGCCCCAATATCCTACAAGAGTCTCACTCTTTTGGTACTCTCATCTCTTAGGAGTATCACACTCTCTTGGTCCCCACCATTTCCCATGGGTGTCCCACCACCTCCATCCCATCTCATCAAGGTAACACTGTCTGTCCCATTATGTCACACCTTTTATCGCCCATCTCTCTAGGAGCGCAGCACCGCCCCCTTCTCCCCCCCTCTCTCCCACTGTCACTGCTCCCCACTTCACTCCCAGTACCCAAGGCTCTCAGGCGCCCCCGCTACCTTGTCCGGGTTAATAATGTCCTTTTTGCTGATGGTCCCGGCAGCTGCATCCCCCTCTGGACCTCCGAGTTCTAGTATGTCCCGCACATCCGCGCCTGTGGCCATCGCGCCTGATGGGGGAGCGCCCCGAGGTCAAGGGTCAGTGCCTGAGAAGGGACCAGGCTCAGGCCGGGGGGCGGAGCCACTTCTGCCCCAACTGAGGCGGGGTGAAGAGGCAGACCGCTACGAGGAGGGCAGTCCAGATGTGGTTGGAGTTCGGCCTGTTTCCCACCGTCTGAGTCTCCCTAACTGCCCCGTCTGCCTCCTAAACCCCAGCGCCTCGGCACCCGGATTCTGACTGCAGGGTCCACCGCTCCCCTATCCCCGCAAAGCCGCGGACAGAAACTTCCGGTCGTGCGCACTCGAAACGCGGCCGGCAGGAACACTTCCGGTCTGTGCTGCGCGGAAATGGAGCCGGCTGGCAACCCAGTGCGAAGGCGGCTGACTGTGGTGAGCTCCTGGCAGGGTTCGGCTCCCACCCGCTCGCCGACGTTCGGGTGCTGCCTGCTTTCTGGCATTTCCGCCCTACGTTGCTCTCTTGCATCTCGGGCAATAAAAACAGCGCAGAGTTTTAGAAGTCGCTTAATTCCTCTGAGGCCGTTTCATTTATGAAATGGAAATTGTAATGGCACCTGCTTAAGTGAAGGACCGATAATCCATGCAAAACGTTAGCAAATTGCCTGGCACGTTTAATTTTTTTATTAAATAAATTAGTGGTATTAACGGCCCCTGTTCATTAAACGTTAAGTGTGTGCCAGGCACTGTACTAAGCGTCAGAGGTGAAGAGATGAAGTAGTCAAAGCGGAGCATCCCAGGATGGCTGCCAGGATGGAGTGAGGCCTGCACCCTCACTTACAGCTTCTCTGAGGGAGCTCCCCCTCCCATGGGGCTTTCCTGGAACTAAACTGGTCTGGGAGCTAACGGCGCTAGTGTGGGTTACACAGCGGCCCAAGAACACAGCCCAGAGCAGGGAGCAGCCAGAAGAAGTCTCAAAGGAAGAAATTTATTAATCTCCCTGGAGAGAGAAACGTCTGGAACTGGAGGTCCGGAGGAAGCGCAGAAGGGACAGGGAATGCAGCTCCCAACTTCAGTCTCTGCATACCATCCCACAAATATGGAAGACACGTAGCCATTGAGCATGGAGTGAGGGCTTGGCAAGGCCCTGAGGAAACTAGACCCCAGGCTGCCAAAGAACCAAGCAGGGACTTGAGGAGCACACAGCCTGCACAAGTTAGCGATCATTGTTGTAGCCTGCTCTGGCTCGGAGGGGACAGGGACGCAGCAGCTGCAGCTGCCAGCCTACCTAGATCCCAAAACTTTGAAGAACTGGATCTGGAGATAGAAATCTTGTGCTTTTGCAGAGACCTGATTTCTGGGTGAATCCTCTGGGCTCTAAATAGTTTCTAGGCAAAGCCAGGGTCTCGTGCAGAAATTGCCCTCAGGGTAAAGGAATGGTCCCTGAAGCCAGAAGAGGACAGAGCAATGGGAAAGAGTCCTGCACCTGTGCCTCAAACACTTGACTCTACTTGTAGTTAGTTGTGTAATTTTTTGTTTTATATCTATCTCTGCTGATAGACTTTTTTTGGAAATTTATTGTTTTTGTTTTCTTTTTGAGAAAGAGCGAGCACATATGAGTGGGGGTATGGGGTGGGGGAGCAGGGGGAGAAGGAGAGAGAGAATCTTAAGCAAGCTCCATGCCCAGTGCAGAACCTGATGCTGGCTCAGTCTCACACCCCTGAGATCATGACCTGAGCTGAAATCAAGAGTCGGCTACTTAGTCAACAGAGCCATCCAGGTGCCCCTCCCCTGATATATTTATTTCTTTGAGGATCATGATACATAAATGTAGGTATGTATCAGGCATTGTTCTAGGCTCTGGGGATGCAGTAGGTGAATGAGATACAAATGTCCCTTGGTGGAAAAAGAGAAACTCAGCAACAAAACAATGTTAGTTTTTATGGTGACAAGAGCTATGAAAAAAATAAAATAGGGTAATAGGATAGGGGACTACTTTACGCAGTGTGGTCAGGGAAACCTTCCCTGAAATCTGAGCTGAGGCTTAAATGATGGAAGCAGCCACAGACTACGTGGGGAAAGAATGTTTCAGACAGGAGGAATAATAAGCCCCAAATCCCTAAGATGGAAGGAACTCTCCATATTAAAGGCACATAAAGAAAAAAAGCCAGTGTGGCCAGTGGTGAGTGAGGAGGGGGAGAATAGAAAGACTTGAGATCAAAGGCAGGTATAGAGGGCCATGGTAAAGAGTTTGGGTTTTACCCAATAAGCAATTAGATGGTATCTTTTCTTCGCCACAGTCTAGATTCTATCCTCATCCTTGGAGTGTACCACTGTAGCTGCCAGTCATTGGGAAATTCCCCAAATGCATGGTCCAGAGCTTCTCTTCCCTTGGGAAAACGGAGTCCAGGGATTGGGAAAAGGGGACAAGAGAAGGATGCCCCCCTTGACCCATCTGAGGAGCCACTGCCCACACTTCCTCAACCAGACTGCAGGTGGCAACAGTTCCACTGTCCACCCAGAGAGGGGCTTGTTCTGCAACACCCATCAGATCCTCTGCAGGAACACAACATCACTTCTGGAGAGACTCTTCACTACAGTGACCTACTGCGGAGCCAGGAAGAGGGACTTCAGGCCAGGACACTCTGGGGCTGCAGAGCCAACCTTAAAGGAATTTTTGTTTATCTCTAAGAGCAGTATGAAGCCACTGAAATGCATGTGGGAGTGGCCATGACAGCCTGCCAGTTGCGGGGTGGGAGGGGAAGCTGGAGGAGAAGAACCAGGTGGGAGGCAGTGGTAGCATCCCCTGGAATTAGGAACATGTATGACTGCGTGTGGATACAGAAAACAGAATTTAAGAGGGACCCAGAAACCCATCCCTCCTCAGCTTGTCTATTCACATCTGGGCCCAGAAATAGTACACTGGGGCTCCCAAGGACCGGGCCTGGCTCTTCCCTTCCTTGCTTCTTCTCCCTTCTCCCTCTCCCCGCTACCTCCTCACCCTCCACTCTGCTCCTCACCAAGACTATTCTCTCCTTAGCAGCGGCAGCAGATCTCCTCATCCCCAGAGCTCTCCCCACACAAGGTGCCCACAGGCTTTATATGCATGAGGCTCCTTAGAACCTGTGGGAAAGGGGAGGCAATCTGTATGTGCTGTGTGCAAGATCCAGAGCCTCTCACTCTGACCTGGTCTTGCTCAACTTAATTATCAGGAACAACTTCCAACGAACGAGGACAGATTTCCCACTTTTCAAAATAGGCAAAGAGCGTGATTAGGAAAGCTCCAGAAAAAGTGCTACAGCCAACACATGTACAGGTAAACAAGCAGCATCACCTGATGAAAGAAGTGAAATGAAATGAGAAATAAGTACATTGACGAAAGGAAATGGAGAAATTGAAAACGATAATGAGATATCAGTGTTTGCCTTATTGGGTAGGTGAAAACCAAAATAACCGTTGTGATACCCATTCTCAGCAAGAGTACTTCTGCCCTAGTCTCCAGCCTACTGGTTTTATGAGAATGTCGAATAATGCGATTTTGATTATTAGTTCACTCAACAAATTGTTTAGCACTTACTGTAGTCACCTAGAAGTGTGGCACTTGGGGTGCCTGCTTGCCTCAGTCGGTGAAGCATGCGACTTATGATCTCTGGGTCATGAGTTCGAGCCCCAGGTTGGGTGTAGAGGTTAGGTAAATAAATTTTGTTTTAAAAGCGGAAGAAGCCTAGCACTCTATGCCAAGCCTTGCGCTAGTCCTGAGTATACAGCAGTAAAGACAAACACCATCGCTGCCTCCAGCAGGGATCTTGGGCCCTTTATCTTAAGAAATAGACTGGGAAAGTTATTCCTCAAGAAGAAGAAACAAGTAAAGGGAGGAGAGCTTCTGATTGGCCCCGATCAAGATGGCCCCTCCCCAAGGCCCGGAGACTTCCAGATGGAGCCCCTGGGGGGGGAAGCCCATAGGGAGCTGGCTGCGATTAGGAAGTCCAGGGCAAGAAGCTGGGGGTAGGAGCTTTGAGGAGGCTTGTATGGGCCCTGATTAGTTTTGGGATCAAGAAGGATGAAGCCCTTTTCCGGAAACGACGGAAGGACACAGGCCGCACCAGCAGCCAGTTGTCTGAGAGTGGGGCAAGGCCTTCTTGGGGGGCTCTCTGGGCTGCTACCAACCCCCAGCACTGAGTCTCCAGACATGCAGCCCAGTAGACACTCCTCCCCTATCGGCCACAGAGGAAGAGCTTGCTGTTGGTCCCCTCACCTCTGCCTACTTCGGGGTCTCTTGGGTGTTCTGTACCGCCCCCCATTTCAACCTTTCTGGAATTCTCTCTCTCCCTTTTTAAAAGATTTATTTATTTGAGAGAGCATGAGAGAGAGAGCATGAGAGGAGAGGTCAGTGGGAGGAGCAGACTCCCTGCTCGGCAGGGAGTGGGACTCAATCCGGGGACTGCAGGGTCATGACCTGAGCCGAAGGCAGTCGCTTAACTAACTGAGACACCCAGGGGTCCCTGGAATTCTCTCTCTCGCATACATCTCTGTTCTTCCCCTGCCAGTGTCCTACTGACAGTTGCCAACTTTCCAGAGTGGATTCCTGGCTCCTGCCCTCACCCCCCTCACCCCACCCTCACCTCCTGACTATCTTATGCCATGTGGCTCCTTATTTTTTTTTTTTCCTTCGCAGAGCCGTCTTCCCAGCTGCCAGAACCATGATCCGATAAGTTTCTATTGTTTAAGCCACCCAGTCTGTAGGAGTTCTGCTGGAACAGCTTGAACTGAGATATTTTTCTTTCTTTTTTTCTTTTTTTAAAGATTTTATTTATTTATTCGACAGGCAGAGAGAGAGGGGGAAGCAGGCTCCCCGTGGGGCAGAGAGCCCAGTTCGGGGCTCGATCCCAGCATGACTGGAGCTGAAGGCAGAGGCTTAACCCACTGAGCTGCCCAGGTGCCCTGAGATATTTTTCTTTTAAATACATGTCCATCTTTGGCGAGCCACTCCTTCTAAAGTCTGGAGTCCCTTATAAAACTTCTTTGCAACTCAATTCTCTTGCTTTTCTAAATTAACCAAATAAATAAAAATCAAAGTCAGGGGTGAGACCTTGCACCTTGCACCAGCCACCGCAAAGAAAGTGTTACAAAGCTCAGTGGACTTCTTTGGGGTTGGAGTCCACATGTCCAAGATCCGGGCCTGCTGCACTGACCCATTTACCGGGTAACCTGTAAGGTCAGAGAGGGGTCTGGCTCAAAAAGGGGTTCCCCAGTAGGTCCAGGTTGCAGTGCAAGCTATGTTAGTAATTTGGCCTGATAAGCCAGCAGACCCGATGGTCTGGGAAGATTCTGTGTCTGACAAGGATCTTATACATACCCACAGGTAGTCCCAAGGGGAAAGTCACAGCACAAGCACCCAGGCTGCAAATAAGCAGCCATCACTTGAAAAGCAGTTTCTGGCTTACAGCTGGACCCAGTAGAAACTGAATGCCTGACCATGAGACACTAAGTATGAGACTCAAACTCCCGAACATGAGCTGAGAATTATTCTATCCCCTAAACCATCAAGATAGAGATGCAAGTCAGCATCCCATGCTAAAATGTAAGGGGTATGTAGATCTTCCTTCTTTTCCATTATAAATACTTAATGCTCTAAGTTTCACCATAATCACTGCTTTCGCTGCATCCTGCAAATTGTGTTATGTTTTCATTATCATTCTAATTTCCCTGTGATCGCTTCTTTGATCCATGGGTTATTTAGAACTATGTGGCTCACTATATTTGAGAGTTTTCTAGGTATCTGATGATCATTGATACCTAATTTAATTTCACTGTGGCCAGAAAACATATTCTATATCATTTCAATTCTTTTAAATTTATTGAGAATTTATTAAATTTATTGAAAGCCCTTTTATGGCCCCGCATATGGTCCATTGGTGAATATACCAGGTACACTTGAAAAAAATGGGTGTCCCACAGTTTCGTATGGAGTTCTAGAAATACCAATTAGGTCAATACAATTGACAGTATTGTTCATAAAATCTCCTTTATTGATTTTTTTTTTGGTCTATTATATCAATTGCTGAAGAGGGTTTAAAAACTCCAACTATGATTGTGGAATCATCTCTTTCTTCCTTTAATTCTGTCCATTTTTTTGTTCCATATATTTTGAAGCTCTGTTATTATTATAATTATTATAGCTTCCTGGTGAATTGACCCATTAATTATTGTTATCTATCTATCTTTATCTCTGGCAATAGTCTTTGTCTTAAAGTATACTTCAGTTGATAGTAAGAGCGACTCCAGCTTTCACAAGCTTGCTGTTTGCATGGTATATCTTTTCCCTTCCATTTTCTTTCATCTTTTTGCTATGTTTACATTTTAAGTGCTTCTGTTATACATGTTTGAGTTTTACTCTTTTTCATCCATTTGGACAACCTCTGCCTCTTGAGACCATAGGTGTTGGATGGGTAGCAAAAAAGAACAAGCTTAGGCCTGCCCACATGTGGATCCTTTCTTCTTGATGATGAGTGCTATTGGACACTACAGACATTGTAGTGGACCCAATAACTTGCAGGTTGTGTTGGGCAGTTCAGTTTGCAAGGTCACCTGGTTGTCCCATGGATAAGCAGTCAGTCTCCACCAGGGGCCCAACATAAGATAAAGCTCTTTCTCAAAGGGAGATCAGTTATTTGCCAAACAGGGTACAGCTTTCTTCCTAAATTCCAGGGGCTTCTTCTGCATTGTTCCTCCTGGGCTTGCTATAGACTCCATCAACATGGGACATGAACATGATCAGATCTGGGGGGGTCATGGAGACCGAGTGGCCTGTCTATTTATTTGGCAGCCTCGAACAACTGGGCAGTTTTCCTTTGTTCTGAATTCCTCTCAAAGCAGACAGCCTTTCAGGTGACTCAGTAAATGAGTGGGGAGCCAGATACCCAAATATAATGTCTACTCCTCAAAAATCCAAGAAAACCACCAAGTACCACATTTCCACTAATCTAAGTCACCATTGACTGCAGAGCACACCTTCATTTATATTCCACCATGAAGAATTTTTAAAAGCACTAGCAGTTCAGCCATAATATACCATTAATTGTAAGAAGAATTTCATGTCAGAGATGTTAAAATGTGAAGAAAAAACATTTTGAATGTACAAAGCACCACTGAATTGTTCAGGTTAAAATAGTTAATGTTATGGTATGTGAATTTTAAATTATTTTTAATGTGAACCAATGAGATGATCTTCTGGCCCTTTCATACGGTAGGAGGGTGTAAGGCGAGTTAACATGTATGTAAGACAGGCACTTCCTCCAGACACGCCCTGCTGTCTATTTCCACAGGGTTTTCTTTATTTCATTGAATCTAGGATGCTGTGATCCTGGCACATTCTTTTTTTAAAAAATTAATTTATTTATTTTAGAGAAAGAGAGAGCACAGCGAGAGGAGCAGAGGGAGAGGGAGAGAGATCTCAAGCAGAATCGGTGCCGAGTGCAGAGCTTGACGCCGGCTCCATCTCAAGACCCTGAGATCATGCCGTGAGTGGAAACCAAGAGTCAGACGCTTAATGGACCACACCACTCAGGCATCCCCTGGTGCATTCTTGCTTTACCAGAAGGTGTCAATAGAAGGCTTTGACAGAAATTATGTCACAGTTCCCGCCTGCTGACAGGGATGGTCAGGAGTCACTCATTAACCTCCACAGAGGAAGAAAGAGGAACTTCTGCCAGCAAGGGAAGTTCAAGGGGGTAAAATTTTGGATGCTCCAAGTCATCTGAATGCTTTCTTTTCTGATCAGTGCTCTAATATTACATAGGGGACATGGCAAGGCTGTCATTTTACTTGATATTATACTATGACAATTCTCAGTATCACGCTTTACTTTTTTTTAAGTTTTTCTTTTCTATTTTTCTTTCTGTCTTTTTTTTTTTTTAAAGATTTTGCTTATTTATCTGACAGAGAGAGAGGGAACACAAGCAGGGGAAGTAGGGGAGGGAGAAGCAGGCTTCCTGCTGAGCGGGGAGCCTGAGGATCCCAGGACCCTGGGATCATGACCTGAGCCAAAGGCAGACACTTAAGTGACGGAGCCACCCAGGTGTCCCTTGGTATCACACTTTAGATTTGATTTTCAATTATACTCAGCCCCATGACTGCAAGAGATAAGTTATTTTTATCATAGACTTAGAAAGTCGATGATTTGGGACTTGTCTTGAGCCAAAATTTCAGAATATTCAGATTGACATTCTTTTTCTTTACTCTGTCCAGAAAGAAACCCCTCTTCACTGCAGTTCCCAAAGCCCCCTGCCCTCATGCTGCTCTGTACAGAGGCCATTTGGTTCCCCAAGGCTTTGCATTCAGTGCAACTTTCATTCAGGCGATAATCTATTAGTAGCAGGCCCTGGGCTGCCTTTGATATTAGCTGGGTTTTTACTGTCCAAAAATAAATACAAATTCATGACTATTCTGATATCAACGTGTTTATCAGTTAAAGGCATAATTTTTAGTTATGTTTTATAATAAAAACAAGCAGCCAAAATTGTTCCAAGAAGAATTAGGAGAATAATAGAGCAATAAGCAAGAAAAACTCAAATTATTGTTATTGAGCTACAATTTTAAAAGGTAGCAGGCTGAAAATTACAAAGAGAAAAGTTCTAGTTGACCTCCAAGGAACAGAAGTTTCCTCATTTATTCAAATTGACTTTAGAGCATATAAGAAATTGAAATTTTTCTCAATTCAAATTACGAAAATGGCACAATATCCGAACGTAAGAGGGGAATGCATTGAAAAATAGATAATTCTCTGGGGTGCCTGGGTGGCTCAGTGGGTTAAGCCTCTGCCTTCGGCTCAGGTCATGATCTCAGGGTCTTGGGATCGAGCCCCACATCGGGCTCTCTGCTCAGCAGGGAGCCTGCTTCCCCCCACTGCCCCTGCCTGCCTCTCTATCTACTTGTGACCTCTGTCTGTCAAATAAATAAATAAATTTTTTTTTAAAAAAGAGAAAATTCTCACCTAATGTAAACAATTTAAGGAAATAAGAAAAGGCTGAATATTCTGCTCCCTGGTCAGGGCACATGGGGGCAGAGCTGGAGGGTGGGAAAGGCAAGCTACACCAGAGGTTGGAGAAACATGTCAGGCAAAGAACTTGCATCAAGACCAGGAATGAAATACATTCATGTGGGTGATTTAGCCCAAGAAGTGTGATCACTGGATGTTGTGGAGTCTGGTGAGATGGCTTCTCCCAAGGGTATGCCAAGAGGCACAGACAATGGCTAAAACCCTGAAGGAGATAGGGGTTACAGAATGTGAAGCAAGAATTATAAATCAGGTGTTGGAATCTGCCTTACAATTTAGGGGCGCCTGCGTGGCTCAGTCAATTCAGTGTCTGACTCTTGATTTCAGCTCAGGTCATGATCTCAGGGTAATGAGACTGAGCCTGGTCTTGGGCTGTACTAGCACGGAGCCTGCTTAAGATTCTCTTTCCCTTTCCTCTGCCCCTCCTTCTGTGCTTTTTTTTTCTCTCTCTCTCAAATAAATAAATAAATCTAAAAAAAAAAAAAAAAGAAGAAGAAGAAGAAGAAGAATGTGCCAGGATCACAGCACCTTAGACTCAATGAGCATGTGCTCTCTCTCTATATATATATATATACACACACACTTTAAAATATATAAATATCAATTTAACTTATTATATTAATAATTTTAAATGTTTAAATATGGGGCACCTGGGTGGCTCAGTGGGTTAAACCTCTGCCTTTGGCTCAGATCATGACCTCAGGGTCCTGGGATGGAGCCCCGCATCGGGCTGTCTGCTCAGCAGGGAGCCTGTTTAAATATGACTGTCTTAATAAATTCTATACCCATTAATGATCTAAAAGAAAAAATATCCTAGCAAACTAGGAAAAGAATAGTCTTAATTTGATACACTATTTGGTTGTTTTTTTTTTTTTGAGGGCATATATACTATTTGTTTTTGATAAAGCAATGATAAAAGCCTATAGCAAATGGTTGCACCTGGATGGCATAGTTGGTTAAGCATCCGGCTCTTGGTTTGGGCTAGGTCATGATCTCAGGGTAGTGAGATGAAGCCCGTGTCTGGCTCCTTGCTCAGTGTGGAGTCGGCTTTGGATTCTCCCTCTCCTCTTCCCTCTCTCTGTCTCTAAAAATAAATGAAATCTTTAAAAAAAAACAACAACAATAAAATGAACAACAACAACAAAACCCACAGCAAATGCCACACTTACTGGTGAAACAATAGACACATTCCAATTGTCAAGAGTAAGACAAGAATGACCTTTATCACTATTACCATTCAAACTGGTGTCAGATGTTCTCTCCAATTCAAAAAGGGGAGAAGAGTAATAAGACACATAAACATTAGAAAAGCAAGAGGCAAGTTGTGATTATTTGAAGATGACACTATTGCTTACATGGAAAAACCTAAAAAATCAATTGACAAAGTATTAGAACGAACCAGAGAATTCAACAAGGGGACCACATACAAGATCGAAGTGCAAAAATCAATAGCCTTCCTATATACCAGCAATAACCAATTAGAAAATGTAATAGCAAATAAGATGACATTCACAATAGCAACAAAAACTATTAACCACCTAAGAATAAACCTAAAAAATAGAATTTATTTCAGGCCCTTAAGGATAGTACAAAATTGGGAAATCCATCAACCTAATTAATCACATTAATAAAATCAAATTGAAAGCTATACAATTATATTACATAGCAGCTGAGAAAATTCAAGAACCATTTCTGGAAAAAACCCTAAGTAAAACAAGAGGCATCAGACATTTCTTAACTATGATAAAGAGTTAGTCTATTTTCCTTTTCTAAGACACTAAGAGCAAACATCATATCAAATGGCTAAATGCACTGCCATTAAAGTCAGGAACAGGGAAGGCAGCAATCATTGCTGTCCCTCAAAATTGGTTTCGTGTAAAAGTGAAATAGGATTTGAAAATGGGAGTAACAGGAGCACATGGGTGGTTCAGTCTGTTGAGGGTCCAGCTCTTGGTTTTGGCTCAGGTCATTATCTCATCAGTTTTGGAAGAGCCTACATTGGGCTCTCTGCTCCGTGAGGAGTCTTTGATATTCTCTCCCTCTGCACTTCCCCAACACACACACACGTGTGTGTGTGTTTGTATGTATGTGCGCGTGCACATGCTCTCTCTCTTGCACTCTCAAATAAATAAATAAATCTTTAAAAAAAGAAAGAGAAAAATGGGAGTAACAACTTCATATAGCAGATCTCATTCCAGAGCCCACCAAAATGTAGAGGGGAATGCCCCCTCTGTAAACAAGACTACTTTGATTTCATATTATACAAATAGGATGGAAATTGAAGTCACACTCAGAGACCAATACTGACCAAAGGGTCTTACTTTCTGTTTTTTATTTTGATTTTTCATTTTTGATTGTCTTTAAAGATTTTATTTATTTGAGAGAGCAGGGAGAAGAGTATAGAGAGAAGCAGACTCCCCTGCTGAGCAGGGAGCCCAGTGTTGGGACCCTGGGACTATGACCTGAGCTGAACACAAGCACTTAACGGACTGAGCCTCCCAGGTGTCCCAAAAGGGTCTTACTTTCTTTTTTTCCTATTAAAGCCATTGCCAAGCTCTATCCAGATTTTATTCATACTGTTCCTGTCCTCTGTTTGAAGGAAAGAGTTTTAAATTATCCAAACAGTCCTAAAACCCAGAGCTGGTTTTGGCAGTGGGGGTGATGGGGGTAATGGGGACCGGTGGCAGGAAGGAGGGTCTGAAGTGCAGCCAAGCCCCAAGGGTGCAAATGCTGTCACACCAGTGGAGGTGGGTTCTGGCACCTTTCACCTCTCTCCTCATGCTCATGTGGCACCTTTTGATATCCCATCTCAATTTTAGCTTGTTTTAGATACTCAAGTCTAGGTTTATTCCTTTTTTATTAATTTTAGACAGAGACAAAGACAGTGGGGGTGGGTAGAGGGAGAGAGAGAGAATCTTAAGCAGACTTTAGGCTGAGTATGGAGCCCAATGCAGGACTTGACCTCACAACCCTGACATCATGACCTGAGCTGAAATCAAGAGTCAGACGCTTAACCAACTGAGCCACTCAGGTACCTCAATTCCTTTTTTGTTTGTTTGTTATTGTTATTGTTGTTGTTGTTGTTGTTTTTTAAGAAGGAGAAAGGAAACCTGACCAAGATGGGTTCTAAACAAATTGGGGGTTGGGGTTTTTAAGCAGGGGGTTTACTGAAGCTACACATTTGCTTTCCACCTCTAAGAAAGACCAAACGTAGGTTGCATTAGAGCAAAAGAACAGTGTCAGTTGGAGATGTGATCAGGGGCTGTTTTGATTCATGCAAACGTTACTGTGGGTTAAAGTCCTTGAGAAGCGTACTCTGAAACATAGATATCATGATATCTGTTAAACAGGTACTCTTAGTACCAATATCTGTAGAGGGAAAGGGGAAAAGCAGGTCTGGGTTTTTATGTTATTAACATTATTGTATTAGTTCAAGGGAGAAGTTGGACTGTGATAAAATCCCAGCAAGACCTCAGTTGGCCCCAAAAGATGCTCTGAAGGTGAGATGACCCTTCCAAGTTGTCTCTAGATGGAGTGAGGAAACCAGGCCCTTGCATTCCCATCCCAGCTGGTCATCAATGTGGGCAAGAACACTGAATTACTTATAAATGAAAGGATATCAGTTTTGCATCAGTGTTTTCCACCAAAATACTTTATACCAGAAGACAATAAAGTAACATCCTTAAAATACTCAAGAAAATATGGCCCAAGTATTTTATATCCAGCTAAAATGACCAGAAAGTATAAAGGCCATAGACAAGTTGTTATGAACATGTGAAAGTTTAGCAAATGTTGTTCCCATGAGATAATTCCTGAGGAATCTACTAGAAAATGGCCTTTAAACAACCATGAAATAACTATAAAAACTTCAACACAAGGATTGGCAGTAAACACTGAATTTATTTAGTTGTAGAACTAAAAGCAAATGTCAAGATTAAGGGTGACAGAATGGCATGTACTTGTTATGTGCTCTGACAATGTAGATAAAGTGCATATCAAAAATGAGGGGGGGCGCCTGGGTGGCTCAGTGGATTAAGCCGCTGCCTTCGGCTCAGGTCTTGATCTCAGGGTCCTGGGATCGAGTCCCGCATCGGGCTCTCTGCTCAGCGGGGAGCCTGCTTCCCTCTCTCTCTCTCTCTGGCTGCCTCTCTGTCTACTTGTGATTTCTCTCTGTCAAATAAATAAATCTTTAAAAAAAAAAATGAGGGAAAGGAAAAAAAATTTTTAAATTTTTTTTTTAAATGGGGAAAGGAAGAATATATAAAAAACAGGATAAGCTCACCAATTGCCTTATAGTTATTAAGAGTGAATAATAAGGGCGCCTGGGTGGCTCAGTGGGTTAAGCCGCTGCCTTCGGCTCGGGTCATGATCTCAGGGTCCTGGGATCGAGTCCCACATCGGGCTCTCTGCTCGGCAGGGAGCCTGCTTCCTCCTCTCTCTCTCTGCCTGCCTCTCTGCCTCCTTGTGATCTCTGTCTGTCAAATAAATAAATAAATAAAATCTTAAAAAAAAAAGTGAGTAGGGAGATCAGTGATTCCTGCAGAAAAAAAGAAAGAAAAAAAATGGGATTTCTTGGAAATACTACTATTAATAATGAAATCATCCCATCAGAATAAATGATCTACAGTAAAAATCATTATCAGAGGAAAATTCTTACAGTAGATATGTCTGTCAATGAAATGAAGGTAAATAAATGAAACATTGGCTAGAAAAAGCTCAAAGGAAAGTATAAGGAAGAATTATTAAGATAAGAGTGAAAAATTCGTGAATTAAAAAACAGAAACAGAGCAAAAATAGTACATACATAAGAAGACTTAGTGTTTGAAAACACTAATACTGTACACAAACTATTAGACAACTTTTTCTTGAGAGAAGGAACAAATATACAAGCTAAATGATAAGGGACATGTGGCCCCAAAACATAGCCTACTAATTTGTATGATTTTGTGCAAATAAATAAAAAAACTCAAAGAAATAGATAACTTTTGAAGTAAATAAAATTTACCAAAGTTGAACCCAGTAGACACATAAAGTCTCAACAGATAGAATTATGTAGAAATGCAATTTTGTAAAAACAGAAACCCAACAAAAAAAGTATCAGACCAAGATGGCTTCACAGAAGATTTATACTAAATCTTTAAAGCAAAGGTCATCTGAAAGTTACTTGAACAATTCTGGAGCATAGAAGGTGAAGAAATACTTTTAATTTCTTTCTTGTGAAACAAAGTATAATATTGATAGTAAATGAATAAAACAGATAAAGTATTAGCAATCATAAACCAGCAAATTAAATAAATATATAATCAAGTGGGGTTTATTTCAGGAATACAAAGATAATTTAATAATAGGAAATCTGTTAACATAATGTATCAAATTTATACACTTAAGGAAAAAATGAACAGATAACCTCCACAGACCCTGAAAAGGCATTTGACAAATTCAAAGCCCATACATGTTAAAGACTCAATGAAATAGAAGTTGAGGGATATTTCCATTACATATCTCATCCCCAAATATAGCATTAATATTAATGGGCAAACACTAGAGTCTTTCCTGTTTGTGATATAATAAAAAATATATTTGGGGTTTTGTTCCAGGTTCCTGGCACAGAGCTTTAAAAACCCTTGAAATTGGGGCGCCTGAGTGGCTCAGTGGGTTAAGCCTCTGCCTTCGGCTCAGGTCATGATCCCCGGGTCCTGCCCCGCATCCGGCTCTCTGCTCCGCAGGGAGCCTGCTTCCCCCTCTCTCTCTGCCTGCCTCTCTGCCTGCTTGTGATCTCTGTCAAATAAATAAATAAAATCTAAAAACAAACAAACAAACAAACCCCTTGAAATTTCCCGAATGATAGGAATGTCTTGTTATTCATGAGTTCCTTGATACTTGAGTTTATAAACTCAATACTTTATCAACTCAATACTCGAGTTCATGCTAATAAAATGATTCATGGCAAAGATTCACAGGCAGAGGGATCTGATTGCTTCAGGTTGGGGGCTAAGGCCAGAGGAACAAACCATGCTATTAGAAGGTTGGAAATCTCAACAACCTCCCACACAACACGCACACATACCAACCTTGGGGAAAGGGAGAGGGACTGGGGATAGAGTTCATTCATGAAGAATGTGATTTAATAATCTTGGAGCACAAGGGAACTTCCCCATTTGGTGAACACCTTGATGGGCTCAAAGGGCAGCCGTCTCAGATTCTGTAAGAAGAGGGCACGGAAACTCTGTAGCCCAACATAGGCCACAGATTCTGTGGCCTCAAGATCTTACTCATGTACATTTCATTTAGCTGTTCATTAGTATCCTTTATAACAAAATTGTAACTGTCAATAGTGAATTACCAATCTGAGGAGGTTGTAAGAGGACCCCAGTTTGTAGCCAGCAAGGCAGAAGTACTAATGGCTTAAGGATTTTCAACCAACATTCCACATGGCGCCAGTCTTGTGGAACTGAGAACCTTTCCCTGTGGGGGTCTTCACAGACCCCCTGTGGGTAGTTATTGTCAGAACTGAACTGAATTGTTGAACACTCAGTTGGTATCAGATAATTGGCTTGGAACTCATTGCAAAAATCAGAAACAAGAAGAGGATGGCCACTATTTTAATACAAGAAGAGGCAATTAGAGGCATAAGAATTTAAAAAGAAGAGATAAGATTACATACATGTGTAGATGATATGTTTTCAGGAACCTTATAATGAATGAAGACCTCCTATGAATAGTAAAAGCATTTTGCAAAGTAGCAAGATAAAAAATTACATACAGAAATAGTTTTCATAACCACTTGGAAGAAGCAGTAACAACAGTAACCACTCGGAAGAAATAATGGAAAAGAAAGTCACAGATCCCATTTACAATAGCATAAGCAAAATAAATGTAGGGACAAATGTAGGCGCAAATTTAATGAAAATTGTGTAAAACCGACATGAGAAAAACCGTAAAACAATCTTACAGGACAGAAAGTAGACTTGAACAAATGGAAAAAGATGCCTTATTTTTGATCAGAAGAATCAATACCAGAAAGATACCAATTTTCTTCAAGTTAAAATTTACAAATTTAATGTGATCCCAATAAAAATATCCAAGTTACTAAATTTTTTTTTTCCTGGAGCCAGACAAGTTAATTATTAGTTATTTTGAAAAATAAATACAAGACTAGCCAGGAATCAGGGCACCTCGGTGGCTCAGGGGGCTAAGCCTCTGCCTTCGGCTCAGGTAATGATCTCAGGGTCTTGGGATCGAGCCCCACATCAGGCTCTCTGCTCAGCAGGGAGCCTGCTTCCCCCTCTCTCTGCCTGCCTCTCCGACTACTTGTGATCTCTCCATCTCTGTCAAATAAATTTTAAAAAAAAATCTAAGTGGCATTTCCCATTAAAAAAAAAACCTCTCCCTTGCCCTTGCCCCCCAAAAATAGCAATGGGGAAATTACCCATACATTGAAACATGTATAAAGCCCCTGTAATTAACACATTATGCTATTGCTGCATACATAAGTAGACAGATGACTAAGGGAAGAGAATATAAAATCCAAAGATGGACTCCAAAGGCTTATGGAAATTTAATGTTTGATAAACAAACAGTTTATCCTCTGATAGCCATGTGGGTAAAAATAAAACTGGATTCATTCCTCATACCTTATACTAGGATAAGTTCCAAATGGATCAGATACCTAAATGAAAAAAAATGGAGTCATACAAATATTTGAGGAAAGTATAAATCAGTTTCTTTATGACGTAGGAAGGAGGACAACTTTCTTAACTGTGATTCTATACCTGGAATCAATAAAGGAAATGGATAAATTTATCTATCTAAAATTTAAAAAAAATTAAATGCCGGCCCAAAACACCATCAGCAATGTCAAAAGTTAAATTAAAAAATGTAACAAATGACAAAATTGTAACTAATATCTCAAAGGCCAAGATCTCTAATATATGCAAATTTTCTAAATATTAAAAATAAATTCAAATCCTTGTCTAACATCCCAGTAGAAAAATGGGAAAATTATAGAAAAATAAATGCAGGGTGCCTGGGTGGATCAGTTGGTTAAGCATCTGCCTTCAGCTCAGGTCATGGTCCTGGGGTCCTGGGATCAAGCCCCACATCAGGCTTCCCTGCTCAATTGGGAGTCTGCTTCTCCCTCTGCCCTAGCTCATGCTCTCTCTCTCAAATAAACAAAGTCTTAAAAAGAGAGAGAGAGAAAAATATTTACTACAAAGAATGAATCACATGGAATATATAAATGTCCATGAGTTCATAATAACAATTTTTCGATACCTCATTGTTACATCCTAATCCTTTGTGACTCATTGTTTTGAATACCTACTGCTGCATAATAAGCTCACCACAAAATGCAGCGGCTTAAAAAAACTCCAAAACCTCATGATACATATGATCATGTAATGACTCATTGACCACCCCTGGACATTGCTAGAGTATGATCTCATTATTCCAAAAGTTGATTTTTTTTTTTTTTAAGGGGAAGGATCCAGGGGCCTCTCCTGAATATCTTGTATTTTAGGGTATTGGAATCAATGATAAGAGAAAGTAATTTATAGAAAAACTACAGCTAATAAATGCAAAAAAAAAAAAGTGGAAACAGAATTTTTTTTTTCTGTTTCACACTCCTTTATGAAATAATGGATCTAGGCAATGATCATCAATTATAAATAAAAGTTGTGGATGGGGGACACGTGGGTGGCTCAGTCAGTTAAGCATCTGCCGTAGGCTCAGGTTGTAATCCCAGGGTCCTGGGGTCAAATCCCACATCAGGCTCCTTGCTCAGGAGGCAGCATGCTTCTCACTCTGCCTGCAGCTCCCCCTGCTTGTGCTCTCTCTCTGTCAAATAAATAAATAAAACCTTTAAAAAAAATTAAAATAAAATAAGAGTTTTGGGTGGAAGTTGATGACAAACTTTAAAGGAGGCTGGAAACTCTTGACCTCACTGATTAATTTCAACCTCATTACAAACTGGCTGTGCCTCCTGACCTGATGTGGTAGAACCTGTAGCACCACTTACCAAGTACTCACGACAAAAACAAAAATCATCAAGCCTCTAGATGCAGGTATCAGTTTATAAAGAATACGGAGGATAGAAAAATATGTTAAATGACATCACAAAAGTACAAATCCAAATCCATAATGTGGGAAATCCCACATGCCGAAGCACCCAGTTTCTCAATAAATAAATTGCATACTTCGGCTCAGGTCATGATCCCAGGGTCCTGGGATCGAGCCCCGCATCGGGCTCTCTGCTCAGCAGGGAGCCTGCTTCCCCCTCTCTCTCTGCCTGCCTCTCTGCCTACTTGTGATTTCTGTCTGTCAAGAAAAATAAATGAAATCTTAAAAAAATAAAAAAATAAAAATAAAAAAATAAATTGCATAAAACAAAACCAAAATGAAACCAGTAGCAAAGAAAGAGTGGTCATTCTATTGATTGACAGAGACTTAAGAGTGGCAAAGTTCAGGCCCAGCAAGATGGCGGCCCCCTTGGAGCTCAGAGCTCAGCTGCTGGGGAAGTGGTGGTGGTGGTAAGGGGTTCCCATTGTACATGGTGAGTCCCTGGTGGTGATGTTTTATGACAAATTTTGTGGTGCACTCTTGAACATCAGCATCATACATGATACACAGAGAGGTTCAAGAGGGGAAGTAACAATTTTGATCACTGATGACGTTATTTCTCAGCTGGAAAAACTAAATTTTTTAAGAACACAAATGCAGATATGACTATGAACTCTGGGCAATGCAGGGGACAGGTACACTGGCTTACATTGCTCTTCTAGAAAAGAAGCTGCTTCTAGCAGTTTTTCCACATTCTTGAATGACTGAGAATTCTTGACTGTGACAGAATTCTTGGGTTTGCTTCCTAAATTCCTTTTCTTTCCAGTTTGATCCTGCCTGGAAAAATGCCTTGGGGAGTATTAAGCATCGTATTCTCCTGATCAGAGGACAGCCTCCCCTCTTCCACCTCTGAGAAGCGGAACACATGAACACAGACAAGCCAAGGGGTGCCTAAACCTTCTGGCAAACAGATTGGGAACATCTCTGTTTTTCTTTGGAGATATGCCTACTTTGGGTGCCTGTGTGTTTGGTTTTCTTGCACCTCTTTACAAAGTGAGCTTTCCCAAAGTTCAGTTATAAGAACATTTGAAACAGCTCTCCAGGCTATGTCGCTTTTGTGATGACATCCTAAACAGTCATTTTAGGAGCCCCTGGGTGGCTCAGTCGTTAAGTGTCTGCCTTCAGCTCAGGTCATGATCCCAGTGTCCTGGGATGGAGCCCTGCAGCGGCCTCCCTGCTCCGTGGGAAGCCTGCTTCTCTCTCTCCCACTTCCCCTGCTTATGTTCCCTCTTCCACTCTGTCTGTCTCTGTAAAAGAAATAAATGGAATCTTTAAAAATTAAAAAAAAAAAATCATTGTAGACTTGGCCTTGGAGATGAATGACAATCTTTGCCAAAGCCTTCCACTTCCTCCTAGGAAACTGGCAGCACACGAGCAGCTTCTCACACAGGAAGAGAGCAGTTCCTTACGATGGCCATCATCCTGCTCTGTGACCAAGTGTTTGCCCTGGAGTCCTGTGATTTTGCAGTAATGTCTTACACTAAAGTATGTGAAGGCAAATAGGAAACACTTCTTGTGTATGTATGAGAAAGACATTTTTTTTATATAAGACTTTAAAACCAAAAGGAACGTTCTATGTCATCTTTTTTTATTATTATTATTATTGCATGAAATACCCACTAACCTTTTAAATTGTATTTAAAAGCGTATATTCTAGTTTGGTAATGCAGTTTATTAATATCAAGATGAATACTACATGAACTTGAAGGGAAACAAAGAAAACACATTGTGTGTGTGTGTGTGTGAGAGAGAGAGAGAATAAAGATTATTTATTTATTTATTTGTCAGAGAAAGAGAGTGCACGAGTGCAAGCAGGGGGAGCAGCAGGCAGAGGGAAAAGCAGGCTCCCACCTGAGCAGGGAGCCCAGTATGGGACCAGATCCCAGGACTCTAGGATCATGACCTGAGCTAAAGGCAGACGCCAAATGACTGAGCCACCCAGGCGCCCCTATTTTTTAAAAAGTGAGAAAAGATTCCTCCTCTTCAAGGAGGTGACCTTGCAGTCCTTTGTGCAGACCCTAGCCGGCAAGACAGTCCCCTCGAGGTGGACCCCAGCGGCACCACTAAGAAGGTCAAAGCCGAAACACAAGGCAAGGAGGGCATCCCGCCCGCCCAGCAGCATTGGATTTTTGCGGCCCAGAAACACAACTGCGACACATGATTGGCCCAAGTGTGACGCTCGCCCGCACCCAGGCCCTGTCCCCCGGCCTCCAGAAATGCACCCACACCAGCAACCTGGCCCCAATAAGAAGGTCAAATAAAGTCCCTGCTCCCTCTCTTCCTTGGCTGGGGGGCTGGGGGTCGGCCTCCAGCCCGAGCCCCAAGGCCCTGGGCCTCAGTCAAGTTTTCCTTTCATTGACTGGAGCAGTAAACGATCAATAAATAAATAGCAGTGAAAAACCTGCCTTCATCTTGGCAGGTTTTTGCCTTTGGTTCTGGGGTCTCTAACTAAAAGCTGTAGTTCTGTTCTGAATGTGCACCTTAATTTATTCAAATCCATTTATTCATTTATCGTTTTTCCTAGACCAGTCTGAATGTCTCATACAAGGCTCTTCAGTGAAGGCTTTTTTGTTCTGTTTAGAAATGTGATGTCTATTTTAGGAATTAGGAAGGAAATACAAATTAATTCAATAGAAAGTCTGTATTTTACTTTTTTAAAAGAGCCTTTTTAAAAAGGCTAAAGATACCTACCAACCAAACGCAATATGTAGATTTTGTTTCAATCCTGATTTAAATAAGCCAACTCTAAAAATACATTTTGAGACAATTGGGGAAAACTGAACATGGGCTGATTTTTAGATGAATTAAGGGATTATTAATTTTGCTGTGTGTGATAAAATTATGGTCCTGTTCTGGTTATAAAATCAGTCTGTATTTGTTAAGAGATTTTTACCCAAGTATTTACAAGTGAAATGATATGATGTCTTGGATTGTTTTAAAGTACTCTAGCAAGGGTGGCTCAGTCCTTAAGCATCTGCCTTCAGCTCAGGTCCTGATCCCAGAGTCCTGGGATCGAGCCCCGCATCGGGCTCCCTGCTTGGTGGGAAGCCTGCTTCTCCCTCTTCCACTCCCCCTGCTTGTGTTCCCTCTCTCCCTGTGTCTCTCTCTGTCAAATAAATAAATAAAATCCTTA
Source organism: Mustela putorius furo (assembly GCF_011764305.1). NCBI lineage: Eukaryota > Metazoa > Chordata > Mammalia > Carnivora > Mustelidae > Mustela > Mustela putorius. The sequence continues at coordinate 34,146,271 of NW_025422005.1, read as the reverse complement.
AAAGAATAAATAAAAATAAAATAAAATACTTTAGCAGAAGAAAAAAAATCTAGGGGGGGGAGAAGGACAAATTATAAATAAGAGGAACAGGGTGTTGATAACCATTGACACTGGGTAATGGGTGCATGGAGGCTCAGGATTCCATTCTCTCTATGTATGTTTGAAACTTTCCGTAATAAAAAGGTATGAATTCCCTCACTCACATCTCTCCTGGTGAAGCCATTGAACTCAAAAGAGCAAGATCAAGTGTTAGATCAAATAAAAGTTTTATAATATAAATTGCTTTCTTTAAGTTGCTTTCTTTGGTCTTGAAAGGCTTTTAACAGTTAGAAGTTAAAATATTATGGAAAAATAAAAGACCATTGTCACAGTCTGTTAATCCCATATGCTCCCTGTGAGAAGGATAAATACTTACATGGCAGTTTTATGGGACCCAGAGCCCAATATAGGAAAATTTCCCAAAGGACTCTCTAACCCACCATCCTTATTATTTCTTCTTCTTCCTCCTCCTCCTCCTCCTCTTCTTCTTCTTCTTCTTTTAATCATCAGGGATAGGGGAGCAGGTAGGGGAAAATTGAGGCATGAGGTAATCTCTTATTTGACCAGTTAGAGCAAAGTAAAGATGGAGGCCAGTGGCCTTTAGTTTGAGATGCACTGGTGTACTAAAGACATATGCATTAAGGCCAGGAGGGCAATCATTTGAAACTGCCAGGTGAAGCTAGCTTTGCTCTCACTGAGTATCATTTGGAAAGCATCTCCAGTAAATGGCTCGTTTGAGAACTAGTACCTGGCTTGCTACTGGAGGCCAGGACAGTATAAAAACACTTAACCATGAAATATTTGGTGACTATACAGCCCAGACTGGTCCCAAACCATAAACTAGAGGGCACGTCATCCATTAATTAAAAATGGTACTTACAGGATCAGGCCCAAGTCTGAACATACATGTAAGTTGCATGAGCTGTTTCCGTCCCTAGTATGGCCACTCCTGTCATATGTCATCCATGTTCAGCCTATATCTAGGACCTCACAGAGAGCTTCCTGTGATCAGCGAGCTAAGAAGGAAAGCTTTTAGCCTTTATAGACTACTTGGCACAGGACACTGGCAGTGGCCAAACATATACTATTGTGCTATATGTGCCATTATATTATATTCAGAGGGTCCTTGAAGGACTGTAGAGAAGAAAACTCTGGGTTTTCTTCAGGTAACACATCTTTTCTTTTTTTTTTTTTTCTTTAAGATTATTTATTTATTTGACAGACAGATCACAAGTAGGCAGAAGAGGCAGGCAGATAGAGGGGAGGGGGGAAGCAGGCCCCCCTGCAGAGCAGGCAGCCGGATGCAGGGCTCCATCCCAGGATCCCAGGATCATGACCTGAGCTGAAGGTGGAGGCTTTAACCCACTGAGCTACCCAGGCGCCCCAGGTAACACATCTTTTTGTCCACTTTCCCTATTAGGGAAGCTGACCTGAGGTAAGTTCCTACAGTGATACAAAAAGGGTGGTAAATTGTTAGCTATAGGGTCAGGAACTTGGAAGGGGCAAGAAAAGAAAATGGATGACAAGGAAGATGGGAGAAGAGGTCTGTGGATGGATTCAAGATCCTCTGAAAATGGGTCCATAAACATTTATGCATAAAATGGGTCCATAAACATTTATGCATCTTGTGAATCTTCAAAATGGAGGAGACTTTCCACACTCTGGAAGACAAGAGGACCTGTTCTCTGGGGGTTGGTCAGCCTCCTCTCCCAGTCACCCCAGAACTTGCTCAATGGATTCATAAATAAAATGGGCTCAATGGCATGGACTTCCCCTTACCAAGGTTGAGCGGGCTTGCTGCCATTGTCGTTGCCCAATGCGCCAGCAAGGTGATTAACCTTTAGCCACATGCGCTTGGGGACAGCTAGGCACCCTGGGGCAGTTTGTTCACATCATAAAGTGGTAGTGATTTGACCCCAATGGCATAGACACTTGTTCTGATTTTGATTTGTTTCCCCATCTCACCACGTCTCTGGAAGCACCACCTACCAAGGCTTGTTAAGTGCTGTGTGCAATTCTAGTATCCATACTTACAAAAAATGTTCACTTCAGGGGCACCTGCGTGTCTCAGTGGGTTAAAGCCTCTGCCTTCAGCTCAGGTCATGATCCCAGGGTCCTGGGATCGAGCCCCGCATCAGGCTCTCTGCTCAGTGGGGAGCCTGCTCCCGCCCCCCATCTCCCCACCTGCCTCTCTGCCTACTTGTGATCTCTGTCAAATAAATAAATAAAATCTTTTTTTAAAAAGTTCACTTCAATGCAAAAAAAATTTGAATATGGAATTCCATTAGTCAGAGCTTTCTCTTATTTTTATTCATGAAAGGAAAAGGGAATATTTCCAATAAAGAGTACATGTGTGAAATTGTAGTGTGTCTGGATTTCTCGAAAATAACTGTTTGTTGAGTGTGGTAGAGATGCTGTTCCATACTGAGATATTATGTTCCAGGTAGTGGACCCCGGGCACCAGAACTGTGGAAAGATGGTTATTCTGTTTGAGGGCATCTACTGAAGGAAGGAAGAGCAATCAATCACCATTATGTTGAATGAGGCTAAGCAACCAGGAAACATAATATTATTTAAAACTTTTTAAATCATTTGGTGAAACAGATAGGCCTTGGAATGTTATACGTAGACTGGAACAACAAAGGTAGGATCTAAGTCTGCAATTATGGAATGGTTAGCAGTAGCTGGCATGTTGGACCAAACATGGCTGAATGAGGGGCAAGTGGAAGCAAAATCATTTCATTCACCAAGTAGAAATATTGAATCAAAATATAAGTATTTTTACTAATTTTGTGGTCTTCCTAGAAGGTATCCAGGTACAAAAACACTCTTGCTTGAATTTTTTTTTTTATTTATTGCTTTAAAAGTGGTATAATTACAGAAGGGACGCCTTCTGCTTTGGTTGCTAAGGATGCTAAGGATGCTTCGGTTTGCTAGGGCTGCTGTAGCAGACTGGGTGGCTTAAACAACAGAGGTCTGTTTTCTCACAGTTCCAGAAGTTGGAAATCTGATTTCAAGGTGTTGTCAGGACTGGTTTCTTCTGAAACCCCTCTCCTGGGCATGTAGATGTCTGTCTTCTCCCTGGGTCTTCCAGGATCTTCTCTGCCTATCTGTGTGTGTCAAAATCTCCTCCTTATAAAGGTACCAGTCAGATTGGATTAGGGCTCATACTAACGTCCTCATTTTAACTCAGTTACCTCTTCAAAGACTAGTCTCCAAATACAGTCATATTCTGAGGTGCTGGGGGTCAGGAATTCAGCATATGAACCCGAGAGGGACACAATTCAGCCCATAACAGGTGCTTTGAGAATAGATTCATCTGCAGGAATTGGTTCCTGCAGGGCTCCCCTGGCCCAGGCTCTCAGTTCTGCTTTATCAGCTCTGTGCACCCTTCCTCCACCTCCTGCAGACTTCGCTGCTAAAAGCTAACACTTACTTGCAGCATTCTGAGGATTGCCCTTGGGCACTGGACTCCTGCTGCCCCTCCCCTTCCCCCACCCCCATATGCCATTCCACCCCACCCACCATGCAGAGGGTTGGAAGTGCCTGGGAGTCTTCCAAGACCACTTGACCTCCCACCCCAGCCTGCCAGGCTAGGAGTACAAAAGCCTATGTCTTGGGGAGCCTGGGTGGCTCAGTTGGTTAAGTGTCTGCCTTCAGCTCAGGTCATCATCCCAGGGTCCTGGTATTGAGCCCCACATCAGGCTCCCTGCTCCATGGAGAGCCTGCTTCTCCCTTTCCCTCTGCCCCTACCCCTCCATCCTCACCCCCCAACCCCAAACCCTGCTTGTGTTCATATGCTCTTTCTATCCCAAATAAATAAAATCTTAAAAGACGAAAAACAGAAAAAACTCGCCCGTCTTTAGGCCAGACCAAACTCTGAAGCCTAATTATTGCCCTAGAGCTCCCAGCAGGACCAGTTGTATCGGAGACATCATAAGCAACCTCACTCTTGCCTGGTTCCTGTCCCTTTAGGAATCTGGTTCACCATTCCCTCACTGGTTCTCCTGAGAACTTTCCTTAATAAGCCTCTTCATATGGGCCCTAGCCTCAGAGAGAACTTCTGGAAGAATCCTACCCCAAACCTATTTTTGCTGGTGAAACACCACAAATAATTCAAACTCTGTCAAGACCAGAAGGAAAGAGGCATAGGAGGAAGAATTCTTGTTGTTTAAAGACCACTGAAACAGGGTTTTTAGAAGTAGACACCGGAGATTTAGAGCTACAGGCACAGAAGCCTCCTGCCCTGGGATTGTGGTTTGTCCTCTAGAAATTCTCCACCAGGTCTCCTGAGGGAGCTTTTTAAAGGGAATTATGACTGAATGGGATGACAGTAAAGGAAGGATTTAAATAAAAGCAGAGTGGGCGTCTGGGTGGCTCAGTGGGTTAAGCCGCTGCCTTCAGCTCAGGTCATGGTCTCAGGGTCCTGGGATCGAGTCCCGCATCGGGCTCTCTGCTCTCTGCTCGGCAGGGAGCCTGCTTCCTCCTCTCTCTCTGCCTACTTGTGATCTCTCTGTGTCAAATAAATAAATAAAATCTTTAAAAAATAAATAAATAAATAAAAGCAGAGTGACCCTGAGGTAACATTTGCATTGGGAGAGGTAGTCACAATTTAATTAGAAATTCTCATAGCATTGAAATTTTCTGAAGACGGACTTGTCAAAACTTATCAGAAATGGAACCTGGCGACAGTTCCTTGACTTAGGTGACACCTAGAGTATGGAAGACACGAAGACCATGGTGACCTAGGGGTTCTGACATATGGAAATGACCTTTCAAATAAGCAGACCCAATTCATCCACAATTTTTAAAAAAGATCTTATTTATTTATTTATTTATTTATTTATTTGAGAGAGACCGTGAGAGTGTCAGAAGTGGAGGAGCAGAGGGGGAGGGACAAGCAGACTCTGCACTGAGCCTGGTGCTCAGTGTGGGGCTTGATCCTACAACCCTGTGATCATGATGTGAGCCAAAATCAAGAGTCAGATATTTAACTGACTGAGCCACCCAGGCACCCCCAACCATGATTTTAAAAGATACATTCATGGGGCGCCTGGGTGGCTCAGTTGGTTAAATGACTGCCTTTGTCATCCAGCATCAAGGTCCCTGCTCTGCTCTCTCATTCTCTCTCTCTCAAATAATAAATAAATAAAATCTTTAAAAAATAAAAAATATACTCAGAATAAAAATATGATTTTAAAAAAGGAAAAAAAGAAGAAATATGATTACACATTCCATCCTGAAACTAAAAGAAAAAAACACCTATATTATATATTTTACCCATGAATTTTCCACCAGAATAGGTAGTTTCATACTGATGAAGAAAGGCAACATGTTTCTTTTTTCCTTTTTTAAAAGTTTTTATTTTTTTATTATTAGCATATAGCATATTATTTGTTTCAGGGGTCCAGGTCTGTGATTCATCAGTCTTACACAATTCACAGTGCTCACCACAAAACATACCATCCCCAGTGTCCATCATCCAACCACCTCACCCCTCAACCCCACTCCCCTCCAGCAGTATTCAGTTTGTTTCCTGAGATTAAGTGTCTCTTATGGTTTGTCTCCCTCTCTGGCTTCTTCTTATTTCATTTGTTCCTCTCTTCCCTATGATACTCTGCCTTGTTTCTTAAATTCCACATATCAGTGACATCATATGATAATTGTCTTTCTCTGACTGACTTATTTTGCTTAGCACAATAACCTCTAGTTCTATCCACATTGTTGCAGATGGCAAGATTTCTTTTCTTTTTTTTTTTTTTTTTTTTTTGATGGCTGCATAACATTCCATCCCATTACCACATCTTCTTTATCTATTTATCTGTTGATGGACATATGGGCTCTTTCCATAGTTTGACTACTGTAGACATTACTGCTATAAACATGGGGATGCAGGTGCCCCAGAGGATTACTACATTTATATCTTCAGGGTAAATACCCTGTAATGCAATTGCTGGGTCCTAGGGTAGTTCTATTTTCAACTTTTTGAGTAAACTCTATATTGTTTTCCAGAGTGGCTGCACCAGCTTGCATTCCCACCAACAGTGTAGGAGGGTTCCCCTTTCTCCTCATCCTTGCCAACATCTGTCATTTCCTGACTTGTTAATTTTAGCCATTCTGACTGGTGTGAGGTGGTATCTCATTGTGGTTTTGATTTGTATTTCCCTGATGCTGAGTGATGTTGAGCACTTTTTCATGTGTCTGTTGGCAAGCTGGATGTCTTCTTTGCAGAAATGTCTGTTCATGTCTTCTACCCATTTCTTGATTGGGTCATTTGTTCTTTGGGTGTTGAGTTTGATAACTTCTTTATAGATATTGGATACTAGCCCTTTATCTGATAAGACAGTTGTAATTATTTTCTCCCATTCTGCGAGTTGTCTTTTGGTTTTGTTGACTGTTTCCTTTGCTGTGCAAAAGCTTTTTACCTTGATGAAGTTCCAGTAGTTCATTTTTGCTTTTGTTTCCCTTGCCTTTGGAAACATGTTTAGCAAGAAGTTGCTGTAGACAAAGTCACAAGGGACATTCGCTGCCTGTGTTCTCCTCTAGGATTTTGATGGATTCCTGCTTCACATTTAGGTCTTTCATCCATTTTGAGTCTATTTTTGTGCATGATGTAAGGAAATGGTCCAGTTTCATTCTTCTGCATGTGGCTGTCCAGTTTTCCCAACACCATTTGTTGAAGAAACTGTCCTTTTTCCATTGGATAGTCTTTCCTGCAAATAAATTGATTGTAGAGTTGTGGGTCCATTTCTGGGCTCTCTATTCTATTCCATTGATCTATGTGTCTGTTTTTGTGCCAGTACCATACTGTCTTGATGATTACAGCTTTGTAACTGAGCTTGAAGTCTGGAATTGTGATGCCACCAGCTTTAGTTTTCTTTTTCAACATTCCTTTGGCCATTTGGGGTCTTTTCTGGGTCCATACAAATTTTAGGATTATTTTTTCCACTTCTGTGAAAAAAGTTGATGGTATTTTGATAGGATTGCCTTGGATGTGTAGATTACTCTGGTTAGCATAGACATTTTAAAAATATCTGCTTTTCCAATCCATGAGCATGGAACGTTTTTCCATTTCTTTGTGTCTTCCTCAATTTCTTTACAGATCCTTTGCCTCTTTGGTTAGATTTATTCCTAGGTATCTTATGGTCTTGGGTGCAATTGTAAATGGGATTGATTCCTTAATTTCTCTTTCTTCTGTCTCGTTGGTGTATAGAAATGCAACTTATTTCATTTCTATGCATTGATTTTATATCCTGCCATTTTACTGAATTCCTATATGAGTTCGAGCAATTTTGGGGTAGAGTCTTTTGGGTTTTTGACATTAAAGTATCATATCATCTGCAAAGAGTGAGAGTTTGACTTCTTTGCTGATTTGGATGACTTATTTCTTTTTGCTGTCTTATTGCTGAGGCTAGGACTTCTAGTACTACATTGAACAGCAGTGGTGATAATGGACATCCCTGCCATGTTCTGATCTTAGGGGAAAAGCTCTCAGTTTTTGCCCATTGAGAATGATATTCGCTGTGGGTTTTCCATAGACAGCTTTTATGATATTGATGTATGTACCCTCTATCCCTACACTGTGAAGAATTTTTTTTTAAGATTTTATTTATTTATTTGATAGAGAGAGATCACAAGTAGGCAGAGAGGCAGAGAGAGAGAGGAGGAAGCAGGCTCCCCGCTGAGCAGAGAGCCTGATGTGGGACTCGATCCCAGGACCCTGAGATCATGACCTGAGCCGAAGGCAGTGGCTTAACCCACTGAGCCACCCAGGCGCCCCCACTGTGAAGAATTTTAATCAAGAAAGGATGTTGTGGGGCACCTGGCTGGCTCAGTCAGTTAAACATCTGCCTTCAGCTCAGGTCATGATCCCAGGGTCCTGGGATTGAGCCCCACATTGGGCTCTTTGTTCAGCAGGAAGCCTGAATTGCCCTCTCCCTCTGCCTGCCAGTCCCCCTGCTTACTCTCTCTCTCTGTGTCAGTCAGTCAAATAAATAAATAAGATATTTAAACATCAAATAGAAAATTGAGAGCAAATAAAAATACCTAGAACTTATCCTCAGAGTATAACTCACAAACAGGAAAGACTACACATTCCAATTTAAGAGAACGAGAAGGATGGGGCACCTGGGTGGCTCAGTGGGTTAAAGCCTCTGCCTTCGGCTCAGGTCATGGTCTCAGGGTCCTGGGATCGAGCCCCACATTGGGCTCTCTGCTCAGCAGGGAGCCTGCTTCCTCCTCTCTCTCTCTGCCAGCCTCTCTGCCTACTTGTGATCTGTCTGTCAAATAAATAAATAAATAAAATCTTTAAAAAAAAAAAAAAGAGAGAGAGAACATGAAGGAGATAAATACCAGAGCCTAGCGGAATTGTTGCTGAAGCCCACATAGATGTGGCTATGCAAGAGTAAAGAATCTAGGTGGTCCGACCAGTGGCAGAACATAGGTAACATCAACAAGATTCACTCCTCAGAGGAGAAGAACCCACCCTGAAGGGAACTACTGAGAGCAGGTCTGAGAGAAGTCCTGGGAAGTGGCTTGGGAAGCGCCTGCAATCTTTGGAAGGTACTACTTTTAAGGGAGAAAAAAAGAGGTACCCTGAAAGATAGCAGTGGCCCCAGAAGGCCTCAGTAGATGATGAAGAAAAGGAAAGAAGTAGCTCAGAATAAGGATTCTTCTTAAATAGATGAGATCTAAGGATCAGAGAAAATTTGACCAGAAATAAAGTTACCCTACAGTAAAGAAACAGCCTTATACTATGGCAATGGAAGAGGGAACTCTTGAGATGAACATTAGTAAAAATACTTAAACCTTCCTTCTTTATCCTCCAGAAATTCATCCTTCAAATTGTTGGGGTCTGTTATCAAAGGAACGAGACTGAGACAAAGTGAAAGTTATGCAAAGCTTTATTCTATGCCAAGCATTAGAAGTCAGACTGAACAGCCAGGGCCGCCTCCAAAGACAGCGACCCCGTCCCGATCTCACAGGCTGGTTTTAAAGGGCATAACCGCAGACCTCAAGGTAGGTGGCTTCTATTGTTAAGGCGTTTACTCCCGGAATCGATACCTGGAACTGATACCAGGAACTACTGGGGCATTAATTCCTGGAATGAAGTCCGTGGATGTAAATAACAATATGGCTACCTAGGCAATATGGAGTCGCTCTAGCTAAGCAGGCCCTAATAGTTAAACAGGTTTCAACATTAAATCGGGCCTAACACAAATAAATGGTCCAGAAAAACCCAACACATTCCAAATACTAATGAAAAAAATATTAAAATCAAGCATACATACAAAGATACAGTAAGTGTTAAAAATGAAAATCAATTATGCATTTTCAGATGAAAACACTCGGAAACATTTCTATCATATAGCAGAGGAAAATCGTAAAACAACGATTTGAATTGTTGTTTCAACTGAATTTAGAATACTTTAACCTGAATTTAGAATACTTTAAAAAGCAATTGTAGAGGGAGCCTGGGTGGCTCAGTGGGTTAAGCCGCTGCTTTCGGCTCAGGTCATGATCTCAGGGTCCTGGGATCGAGTCCTGCATCGGGCTCTCTGCTCGGCAGGGAGCCTGCTTCCTCCTCTCTCTCTCTCTCTGCCTGCCTCTCTGCCTACTTGTGATCTCTCTGTCAAATAATTAAATAAAATCTTAAAAAAAAAAAAAGCAATTGTAGATATGGCTGGGGGTGGGGTGGGGTCACAAAAAACAGAAATGAAAAAAAATACAAAATGGACCAAACCAGAGGATGATGTAAAATGGAGTTGATTAGCTCAGGAAAGAGACTGAAAAAGGTAAAATTAAAATCTTAAAATGAAGATTAAATTAAAGGTAAAATTAAAATCTTAAAATGAAGATTAAATTACAGGATGTCCAAGGGAGAATAAATTAGCTGCAAATACAGTAAAGGATATAGAGAATATACATGAAAAGAGACAAGAAAATGATTCAAAAGTAAAAAGTTTTTTTTAAAGATCGGAAAGTTAAATTAAAAATGTTTGAAAGTCCAAACATAATAAATAAAAAGATCAGAAAGTGATCAATACAGAATATAGGCAAGGAGGAGCAACAGATGTATAATTGGAGTTTCTGAGAAAGAAAAGCAGTGGAGTGGAGCTAATTTTTAAATTTTAATTTTAAAAATGGTTTGACATTAAATAGGATACAAATGTATGTATTTTATTATATTTTAAAAGCACCACATCTGGGGCACCTGGGTGGCTCAGTGAGTTAAGCCTCTGCCTTCGGCTCAGGTCATGATCTCAGGATCCTGGGATCAAGCCCCACATTGGGTTCTCTGTTCGGCAGGGAGCCTGCTTCCTCCTCTCTCTCTGCCTGCCTCTCTGCCTGCTTGTGAACTCTGTCTGTCAAATAAATAAATAAAATCTTAAAAAAAAAAAAAAAAGCACCACATCTGCCTGGAGAAATCAACTCAGGACAGGTAGAATTACTAGACTTTAAAAAAAAAAAGAATTATTAGACTTTAAAGATTTAAAAAAAAAAAAACCTTACGGATTTTAGGAAGAAAGACCAAGTCATTTTACAAAAGGAAAATCAGTACAACATTATGTTCCTGACATAAACATTCAGTACAAGACAACAGTAGAATAGCACCTACAAAAGGAGAGATACTGTGAGACAGTTTGCCTGTAATACCAAGGCTGTAGGAAAGCAATTTTAAACATGCCCCAACTCGGGCAACATTGTTCTCATTAGCTCTTCCTGAAAGGGAAATGGAGTTGCATAGGAGCTCAGTTTTTTTTTTTTTTAAATAACTTCTTTTTTTTTTTTTTATTCTAATTATTTATTTGACACAGAGAGAGAGACAGCGAGAGAGGGAACACAAGTTGGGGGAGTGGGAGAGGGAGAAGCAGGCTCCCTGCTGAGCAGAGAGCCCAACATGGGGCTCCATCCTAGGACTTTGGGATCATGACCTGAACTGAAGGCAGACACTTAACCAACCGAGTGACCCAGAGACCCAGGTGCCCAGGAGCTCAGTTTTTATATGCTATTAAAGTTAAGCTGGTATAAATTCAAATTAGAGCATTAAAGCTTTGTGATATTAAGGATAGTTCCCATGGTAGCCACGAAGAAAATACCTATACAATATATGCAAAAGGAAACGAGAAAGAAATGAAAACCTATTTAAAAATCAACTAGATACAAAAGAAGACAGTAGTGCAGGAAATGCGGTGGGGGGGTAGCATGGGGAACAATGCTGTAAGGCATATAGAAAACAAATAGCAAAATGGTAGAATTAAATCCCTTCTTGTCAGTAATTAGGTTAAATGTAAATGTGTTAAACTCTCCAAAGACAGAGATTAGTAGTAGAATGGATTTAAAACACATGATCCAACTACATACTGTGTATAGGAAGCTCACTTTAGATCCAAAGACCCAAATAGGTTGAAAGTGAAAGAACAAAACAGAAAGGGGCACCTGGGTGGCTCAGTGGACTAAGAATCTTCCTTGACTCAGGTCATAATCCCAGGGTCCTGGGATGGAGCCCCACATCAGGCTCCCTGCTCAGCCAAGAGTCTGCTTCTCCCTCTCCCTTTGCACCTACCCCACCACTTGTGCACTTTCTCTCTCTCTCAAATAAATGAATAAAATCTTAAAAAGTAAAAGAGAAAAGAAAACAATAAAAGAGAGATATTTTTCTGTTACAAAATAGATACAGATACAGATAGTAGCCAAGAGGGAGGGGAAGTTGCTAAACTAATATCAGACAAAGCAGACTTTAAATCAAGATGGGATGCCTAGGTGACCCAGTCAGTTGGGTGTCCAATCTTTTTTTTTTTTTAAAGATTTTATTTATTTACTTACTTGACAGACAGAGATCACAAGTAGGCAGAGAGGCAGGCAGAGAGAGAGAGAGGAAGGGAAGCAGGCTCCCCGCCGAGCAGAAAGCCTGATGTGGGGCTCGATCCCAGGACCCTGAGATCCTGACCTGAGCCGAAGGCAGAGGCTTTAACCCACTGAGCCACCCAGGCGCCCCATGGGTGTCCAATCTTTATCTCCACTCAGGCACTGATCTCAGGGTCCTGAGTTCAAGCCCAAGTTGGGCTCCGTGGTTAAAAGAGACAAAGAAGGATGTTATGCATTCCTAAAATATTTAATACACAAAGAAAATATAACAGTTACAAACATTTATGTATGTATGTAATACTAAGTCAAGATATATAAAGCAAAAACTGAAAAATTGAAGGGAGAAATACAGTTTTACAATAATGGCTAAATAATATTCCATTGTAGGTGTATGCCACATCTTCTTTATCCATTCACCTATTGATGAACATTTAGGTTGCTTCCATCTAAAAGTACTATATATTTAAATTATAATTCAACTTAATTGTACACCTGGGTTTACATTTATAATTCTTACATATTGGTGTAAATAATAATAAACTATATGCCTCATAAGGTAATTTTAAGGAATTTAGGTAATTCTTTTAATCTAGCCTTTTTATTGAAATCAAATCCAGAGCCTTAGATAAATTAAATTGTTTGCATGTTTATTTATCACATAAGTAAAATCTAGAAGTCATACAGTAATCATTTAAACCCCAGATTTAGGTGTCTGGATGGCTCAGTCCATTGGGCAACTAACTACCTTTGGCTCAGGTCATGATCCTGGAGTCCCAGGACCAAGTCCTGATGAGTCGTGCTCCCTGCTCTGTGGGGAGCCTGCTTCTTCCTCTGCCCCTGGCCCCTGCTTATGCTCTCTCTCAAATAAATAAGTAAAATCTTTTTTAAAAAAATACCCAGGGTGCCTGGGTGACTCAGTGGGTTAGGCCTCTGCCTTCAGCTCAGGTCATGATCTCAGGGTCCTGGGATTGAGTCCCGCATCAGGCTCTCTGCTTGGCAAGGAGCCTGCTTCTTCCTCTCTCTCTCTGCCTGCCTCTCTGCCTACTTGTGATCTCTGTCTGTCAAATAAATAAATAAAATCTTTAAAAAAAAAAAAAGTCTCCTAGATAGTGAGAAAAAAAAAATTAAAAAAAAAAAAAAAATACCCAGACTCCCCAAACAATTTATCAAAGGGTTTACCTTAAGTGTATTAATTAATATTGATGAAATTTCAATTTTCTTGATTTCATTTACTTTCTGAATATCAGTTAAAAGTCTTAGTACAGAGGCACCTGGCTAGCTCAGTCGGTAGAGCATGTGACTCTGGATCTCAGGATTGTGAGTTCAAGCCTCACACTGGGTTCAGAGCCTACTTAATAAAAAAGTCTTGATACAGGGGCACCTGGGTGGCTCAGTGGGTTAAAGCCTCTGCCTTCGGCTCAGGTCATGATCCCAAGATCCTGGGATGGAGCCCCACATCTGGCTCTCTGCTCGGCGGGGAGCCTGCTTCCTCCCTTTCTCTCTGCCTGCTTCTCTGCCTACTTGCGATCTCTGTCTGTCAAATAAATAAATAAAATCTTAAAAAAAAAAAAAGTCTTGATACAAAAGAGTTCCTTAAAACCTTTTTTCTGACTAGTAATTGTTGACTTGCTGTCAACTTGCACGTCTTCATTCTGTATCTCCACACCAGCAGTGACACGGATGCCACCAATCAAGGGCTTTTCTTTTATCAAACACACTCTTCAGACAAAGGAATTAGATGAATACTATTTAAAATGCTTCTAGGGGTGCCTGGGTGGCTCAGTCATTAAGTGTCTGCCTTTGGCTCAGGTCATGATGGCTCAAGGTCCTCGGATGGAGCCCCGCTTCAGGCTCCCTGCTCAGCAACAGGCCTGCTTCTCCCTCTCCCACTCCCCAAGCTTGTATTCCCTCTCTCGCTTTGGCTCTTTCTGTCAAATAAATAGGTGAAATCTTTTTTTTTTTTTTTTTAATATTTCTAAATACCAGGGGCGCCTGGGTGGTTCAATTGGTTAAGCAGCTTCCTTCCACTGAGGTCATGACCCCGGCATCCTGGGACGGAGCCCCACAGCGGCTCTCTGTGGTCCACGGGAGGCCTGCTTCTTTCTCTGCTCTCCCCCCCTGCAGCTCCCCCTGCTGGTGCACATGCACACTCTCCCTCTGTCAAAATCTTTAAACAAAATAAAATGCTTTCAATAACCTAGTTGTTTACATAGTTATTTACATGAAGTTCTAAATTTAAAAAAAAAAAAGATTTTACCTATTTATTTGAGAGAGACAGCATGGAGTGGGGGAGGGTTGGAGGGAGAAGCCCACCCCCTGCTGAGCAGGGATCCATCCTAGGACTCCAGGATCATGACCTGAGCCAAAGACAGTTGCTCAACCAACTGAGCCACCTAGGTGCCCTGAAGTTCTAAATTTTTATTAGAGTGTGATGTTTACCTTTTAACCAAAGTTTTAGAACACATTCTAGTCCAATTTATTTTTTTCACTTGCCCCATCCTTTTTTTTCCCTCAGAGATTTAAGAGATTAAGATCCAGAGTAGGAAAGACTAATTTCTTCAAACTATTTACTGTACTCCTTTAATAGACCGATATAAATTCAATCAGCAGCACTGTTGTTGAGGGGCTTGCGCCCTTGACTTTCCATGCATCTGCGAAGGACGACTGGCCTTCCTTATTTAAAGGTCATTTCCCAACTTCTTCAACAGTAACCTGCAGAGGAACCGACTTTCCTCTACCCTGGTGGTGCGGTCACACTAAAAGCTTCCCTACTTGCCTTGCTTCAAAATCAGAAAAGCCGGTCTCTCCTGGGGACCCTGAGACACCTCAGCGGCCCCTCCTCATTTCTGTTCATACAAGGGACAAAAGCAGCAGTTCAAAGGCTGATTCCCTAACCACATGAATGATTGTCAAGACATAAAATCCAGTGAAAAGAGGTAAATTTCGGAATAAACGGTGGATAATGACACTTACATGAATTTATTTTTTTTTAACATTTTATTTATTTATTGGATAGAAAGAAAGCACAACCAGGGGGAGGAGCAGAGGGAGAGGGAGAAGCCGGCTCCCCGCTGGGCAGGGCGCGCGATGCGGAACCGGGGCTGAATCCCAGGACCCGGAGATTATGACCTGAACCGAAGGCAGAGGCTTAACCGCCTAAGCCACCCAGGCGCCCCCATTTAAGTGAATTTAAAAGCACATAAAAACATTAGTAGGGAGAAAGCAGGTGAGAACTTGCCGGGAGATGGAATGGTGGGAGCGAGATACCAATATGGATTATAAATTTATCCCATGATGGCAGCTCCTCAGCGAGGCCTTCCAGCCGCTGAGAGCCGGAGCCAGTGCCTGGGAGTCCCTGCGGCCCGTCTCCCCTCACCTCTCAACCCACCTCAGGCCCCAGGCAAAAGGGCGTAGTCGACTTGCATTAAAAATTTTAGAGACCCGAGGCTGGAGACGGGGTGGCCCTCGGGCGGGACTTTCTGGGAATCGCTAAAGCCCCAAGGCTAGTTGGTGACGGCTGGGCCATCGGTAGTGGGGACCCAACAGAGACCTGGAGCAGAGTCCAGAGGAGGTCGAAGTCACTCATGCAACCCCAGGCGCGAGTGCCTTTACGGGGGTGAAACAGTCTCGGGACCTGAGGAGTTGGGGGAAGGGAGAAGGGCATCAAGAATGACCATTCTCCTTTCTAGGTGACCTGACCGAATCTAGAGCTTTCCTCTGTCCGTTAATTCGATTAACTTTGCAGCAAAGAGGTGGACTCAAACTCAGTGGCTGATTGGATTTAGGGCTGAAGCCTCGTCTGTTTCGGGACAGACTACACTCGCAAAGCCATTTGAGTTTAAATCTAGTTCTGATCTCCGCGGTCGACTTTCTTTTTGATCCCAGCCAATGACTTAACCTCCCTGAACTTCACTTTTCACATAGTAAAATGCCAACGACAAAATCCACCTCGCGGCACCGTCGTGGGGACGAATGGGCTAATGCGTGCGCATCATTCCCTCGCCCAGTGAGAACACTCGGGAATCGATGACGACGACCTCCAGAGGCGCCTCACAGGTAACGCGATCAGCCGCTGTCCGGTCGCGGCTGCACAGGTGGCGGGATAGGTGCCCGGGGCTCCGCCCAGAAGGGCGTGGCCGACCGAAGGCGCGAATCTGTGAGCCGCGCGCATCCGGCGGGGCCCTATATGAAGCCAGGCCCTGCGCCTGGCCTCCCAGAGCTGCTTCGCCCTGGCCCACGACCGCACGCTCTGTGCCCGCGCTCTGGAGCCAGTTATGGTGAGTCTGGCCCTTCCCACGCAGGGGCAAAAGTCCTGGGGCAAAATAAGGGAGCGGGAGGTCCGACGGTCTTCTGATGAACGGTCGGGGGTCCTGGCCCCTCATGGGGAGGAGGGGGTCGAAACATTCGAAATGGTTCATTTCTTGGGGGATATGTTTCCTGAGCCCTCCACCTTCACCCCTGCGTGCCTGCCCTGCCCGAGAAGGTGCCCTCCTCCTCCAGACAGACGGACGCGGCCTGCCGAGGAGACATGGTCGGGGTTGGGCCTGCTGGTTGCTGTCCCTGAAGTCTCGGGGCATGTCCGCTCCCTGCCTGGTGCGCTGGAGGTCCCCAGACTACCGCCCTGGCTCTGGGCGACTGCACACATCGTGGAAGGGTTGGAAGGATGGGCAGAACGCAAGGCAGATGAGGCAGAGGGGCCTGGGGTGGGTTCGGTTAAAAATTAGCTAGCATCTGGAGACAGAGCCATGGGGGGGATGCGGGGTGGGGGGCGGGGGGAATGTTTTCTTCTTTCTCTCTCTCTCCCTTCCCGCCATCCTTCCTTCTTTCCCTTTTTTTTTTTCTTTAAGGAAAATCTTTTTTAAAATTTCCCCCAATTTTATGGAAGTCAGTTGGCAAACTCGAATTTATTCAAAGTGTACAACACAATGATTTGATGTGTGTATACTTTGTGAAATGACCACTGCAATCAAGGTGATTAACACATCTATCACCTCACGTGGTCACCTTTTTGTGTAGGTGAGAATCCTTAAGACCTACTGCCTTAGCAAATTTCGGTAATTTCAGCATTATTAGCAGCCATCACCAGGCCGTACATAAGATCTTGAACTTCTTCAGCTTTTAACTACAAGTCTGTACCCTTTGACCAACCTCTCCTCTACTGTCTGAGTTCAGACTTTTCTTTTGTATATTCCACATCAAAGTGATGCAGTATTTGTCTTTCTCCATCAAACCTATATCACATAGCATGATGTCCTTCAGGTTCACACATATTGTCACAAATGACAGAATTTCCTTCTTTTTAATGGCTGAATAATATTCCATTGTGTGTATTATACCCCCCCATTGTCTTTTTTTTTTTTTTTAAGATTTAATTTATTTAAGGGGTACCTAGGTGGCTCAGTGGGTTAGAGCCTCTGCCTTCAGCTCAGGTCATGATCCCAGGGTCCTGGGATCAAGCCCCAAGTTGGGCTCTCTGCTCAGCAGGGAGCCTGATTCCCCCCTCCCCAACCCGGCCTGCCTCTCTGCCTACTTGTGGTCTCTGTCTGTCAAATAAATAAATAAATAAAGATTTTATTTATTTAAATAAAAGATTTATTTATTTGACAGATCACAAGTAGGCAGAGAGGCAGGCAGAGAGAGAGGGGGAAGCAGGCTCCCCGCGGAGCAGAAAGCCCCATGCAGAGCTCAGATCCTAGGACCCTGGGATCATGACCAAAGCCGAAGGCAGAGGCTTAACTCACTGAGCCACCCAGGCACCTCCTTCGTTGTCTTTATTTATCCAATCATCCTGTCAACAGACACTTAGGTTGTTTCCATATCTTGGCCATTGTGAATGATGCTGCAATGAGGTGTGCAGCCATCCCTGAGATCCTGGTTATGTTTCCCTCAGATAAACATACAGAAGAGGAACAGCTGGATTGTAGTTCTACTGTTTTATTTTTGGAGGAACTTTCATACCATTTTCCCTAATGACTGTACCAGATTGTGAATTCCAACAACAGTGCACAAGGGCTCCCCCAACTGTAGGATCTCCTGTCTTTTCAATAATAGCTATTCTACAGTTAATGAGGTGCTAGCTTGTTGTGGTTTATATTTGCATTTCCTGATCATTAGTGATGGTCAGCACCTTTTCCTATACCATCAGCCATCTGTCTATCTTCTTTGGAGAAATGTCTATTCAGGTGTTTTGTCCATTTTTCAGTGGAATTGTTTGTTTTTTTGCTATTAAGTTGTATGACTTTCTCATGTATTTCGATATTAACTTCTTATCAGACAGATGGCTTGCAAGTATTTTTCTCCCAGTCCACAGGTTGCTTTTTACTTTGTTGCTAATTTCCTTCTGCTGTACAGAAGCTTATGGATTTTATGTATTTATTTCATACAGAGAGCCAGCACAAGCATAAGCCAGGGGGAGGGGCAGAGAGAGAAACAGGCTCCAGGCTAAGCAGGGATCCCTGTGCATGGCTTGTTCATGACCTAAGCGGAAGGCAGACACTTAACTGACTGAGCCACTAAGGTGCCCCAGTCTTTAATCCATTTTAAGTAAATTTTGCAAGTGCTATAAGAAAGGGATCTACTGTCATTCTTTTGCACGTGCATATCCATTTTTCCCACCATTATGGAAGAAACTCTTTTCCCCTGTGTGTTCTTGGTACCCTTGTCAAAGATTAGTTGACCTATATGTGGGTTAATCTCTGTGCACTCAATTCTGTTTTGTTGGCCTATGTGTCTGTTTTTATGGCGGTGCTATATTATTTTGATTACTAAAGCTTTGTAACATTTGAAATCGGAAATGGTGATCCCTCCAGCTATGTTCTTCTCTCTCAAGATTACTTTTGTTATTTTAAATCTTTTGTGGTTTGATTTGATTTTTAGAACTGTTTTTTTCTATTTTTGTGAAAAATTGCTTTGGAATATTGTTAGGGATTACTTTGAATGTGTAGATCATTTTGGATAGGGTGGACATTATAACAATAATCTTTTCAATCCAAGAATAGGTGATAGCTTTCTGTTTGGGTCTTCTGTTTTTTCCTTCAGTGTCTTACAGTTTTCAGAATACAGGTTTTTCACCATCGTTAAATTTATTCCCAAGAATTTTATTGTTTTTCATGTTTTTGTAAATGGGATTTAAAAAAATTTTTTTTCAGGGCACCTGGGTGGCTCAGTGGTTAAAGCCTCTGCCTTCGGCTCAGGTCATGATCCCAGGGTCCTGGGATCAAGCCTCACATGGGGCTCTCTGCTCAGCAGGGAGCCTGCCTCCTCCTCCTCTCTCTTTCTGCCTGCCTCTCTGCCTACTTGTGGTCTGTCTGTCAAATAAATAAAATTCTTTAAAAAAAAATTTTTTTTTCAAGTTTGTTGCTAGCATATAGAAACACAACTGATTTTTGTGTATTGATTTTTCATCCTTCAACTTGACTGAATTTATTAGTTCTAACAGGTTTTTAGGGGGAGTCTGTAGGGTTTTCTATATATAAGATCATATCATCTGTACACAAGGAAAATTTTACTTCTTCTTATCTGATTTGGGTACGATTTATTTCTTTTTCTTGCCTAAGTGCTCTGGGTAAGACTTCCAGCACCGTGATGAAAAGGAGTGTGAGAATGAGCACCCTTGTCTTGTTCTTGATCTTAGAGGAAAAGCTTTCAGCCTTTCATCCTTCAGTATGATGTTAGCTGTGGCCTTGCCATATCTGGCCTTCATTATGTTGTGTTTGTTCCTTCTTATTTCAGACTCAGGAAGACCAGCTGAGAGGCAACTGCAGGGGTTTAGACAAGAGATGATGGTGGGGTAGACTAGGATAGGATCAGCAAAGATGGAGAGGAAGGGTTTATGGAATTGGAATTTGAGCTGGGTGAGACCCTTGAACTTCTAACTTTTTTTCAGGATCCCACAATGGAAGATCCAGTTCAGTTATCCAGCAATAGCAAAGAGACTTCCACAGACTCCTTACTTCGAACAGTTGAGGAAATTGAAGAGTTTCTGAAGGATGTCTCTGAGACATATAAGGCAAGAACCTCAGCTGCACCAGAACCGCAGCTTGATAAACCTCCGACTGTCCTTGGTGAGGACAACCAACAGGAGTCAACCCAGAGGGTGATGACTCCTTTGACATCCACAATGATGATTTCTGCATGTTCTAACATCCCTAGGACAGACTTGATTCAAAACTCAATAATACCCACCGCTAAAGCCCTTGATATGCCCTCTGAAGACCTAGGTGAAACTTTTTCCATGAACCCAAAGGTGCCCTTCTTTGATGAGAGAAAACCCACAACAACCTCTTGGATGACAGATACTACTGACAACCTCAAAACATTCACTGAATGCCAAAAGGTAACTATCACTGCAAACAAGATAGCAATCCCCAGTGAAGGTAGCCAGATGAAGATGATGACCAGTGACAACCAGATCCTCTATGAAAGACCAGGGATAACTCTTAAAGAGGGCCATGTGATGACCGTCAGTGGTAACCAGACCTTCACTGAGGGCCATACAATGACTGCCAGTAGTGACCATAGCCTGAATTGGAACCAAAGGACAGCACTGTATGAAGAGCAGATACAGACCATCAGTGGTGACCAGGCCCTCTATGGAGGCCAGATTACCTTTAGTGTGGACCAGACCCCGTGTGGGGGACAGATGAAGACACTTTGTGATGATCAGACCCCTTATGGAGGACAGATGGCCTTCAGTGGGGACCAGATCCTCTATGGAGGCCAGACGACAACTCTTAAAGGGGGCTATACAATGACCTTCACTGGTGACCACACCTTCACTGGGGGCCAGATGACAATATACAGTGGTGACCAGACCCCCTATGGAAATCAGATGATGACCCTTAAGGAGGATCCTATGACAACCTTTGCTGATGACCACACTCTCTATGGAGGCCATATGATGCCACCTCAATCACCATCACTGCCATATCCGGGGTTCCTGTATCTTTCAAATTCCCATTTGATCCAAGGACAATCCTTAGAAAAGCAGAAGAGCAACATCAAGACCCAGAGTCGTCAATACCAGAAGAATCCTGGGACTTTGAAGACCTATCCTTGCACATACCAGGACTGTGGGAAATCATATACTAAGCCTTCCCACCTCCGCATCCATGAGCGCAAACACACCGGTGAGTGAAGGCTAAGGGACTGGGAAGCGCCTTTATAAAACTTTGGGATCATTTGAGATTGTTGTCACCTCTCTCTAAGTCTGGGACCTCAGAAGACTAGAAAAAGTTGGTCTATTTGAAAGGGTATATAAAGCAGTCCCAGAAACAGACTACATAGTTCTGGGCCAGAGCCAATCTGGCTGCAGCCTTTCGCGTTGCTACCTGTGCTGGGATGATGGGAATAAGTGGAAGGCTTTGTTTGCCCTCCTGTGGTTGGTTCTGACCCTGCCTGTACTGGGACTGACACTACATGGACCTCTCCTGAGGCCCAACAGATAGCTATCCCTGACCTTATTTCCTCACTGACTTTCCTGCTGACCTTGGCTTTGCCTATTTCTCTTCCTTGCCCTCCTTCACCATTTTTCTCTTGTCCTTCCAGCTCACGCTGCCTTTCTTGTTTTCCTCTTTCACTTTCCACCTCTGGTTTCCTCTCCTCTCACACTCTCTCTCCCACTGCAACACACGCAAGCCCTTTATCTTCTCTTTTCTCTTTCTACTTCCCTGTCCCATGCTACCCGGAAGCATGATAAATCTCTCTCTTTTTCTGGCCCAGGGGAGAAGCCATACAAATGCAATGTGAAGGGATGCATGTGGAAATTCCCCCGTTCAGATGAGCTCAACAGACACAAGAGGAGGCATAGCGGGGAGCGACCCTACCTGTGTACTAAATGCAACCGGAATTTTGCACGATCGGATCACCTGAAGCAGCATCAGAGAATCCATAGATAATACTCGCCCATGACTACAAACTCATCAGAACAAGAGAAAATGAGTTCAGCTAAAAGATTCTCTCTACTAAGTCTTTGATTGCTCTGTACCTGGCACTGTGCCAGCATGTAGTAAGAGCTTGATATTATTTGTAAGTTTTTAAGGTTTTTGTTTATTTTTTTTTCCAGAAACATACAAGGAATTCATCTGTGCATTTCAATAGGCTCAGAAGCACTTTTCATTCACTTCCCACTCCAAGGGTTACTTTTGATCCTGTGCTATTGATCCTTCTAGATCTTGCTCTGTGCCTTTGCCTCTATGTGTACCAGTAAAGATGTATATAGGTAGATGATTGAAATTTATACATAGTTCCAGTGTGCAAAGAATGTAGCATTCTGTATCTAAGCTCATGTTTCTCTGGGTCTCCATTTCTATGCAGTTAAGAGGAGGGAGACACTTGGTCACATCTTGTGTAAAGAGCTCTAAAATTAAATGGAATTCATTTGGATGAGTACTAAATCTATTCAAAAGTTGAACTTCCTGTCATGGCTGTTTCTTTTCTCAGGCAAGGTGTCTCTTTCCCACCTTACCTTCTCCATATGCTGTCAGGATACAGAGTGATCGCATTGGAACAGGGGTGGTCATGGGATGGCTGCTAGGGGAAGGATCTATCCTTGCCACTGGGCTCTAGGCCCTTCACTCATTGCTTCTGCAGGCAGGGTGACCTGCAATCTGTTGGTCTTTGCCTGGGCATGATTTGACAACTGCTTCAGAGAAGCTCTGCCATCTTTCCTTGCTGACTAGGTACTCTTCCAGCTCTCAAAAGATTTTTCCCTCTTTGGGCTTGGCTCTTGTCCAAATCCCAGCTTATATAATATCCTCCTGGCAAAAAAGGCTGGGAAAAGTCATGGATGTGATCTATCCCACTCCTCATTTCCAAAGGGAGCACTTTGAAAAGCTCTTTCCATCTGGAACCCTAAAAGGGGAGTGGACCACAAAACACCAGGGCTTCAATCAGCTCTGCAGCATTTGAAGCGCTTTTGACCCACACACTTTCACCTCACCCCCAGACACTAGATCCCTGAGTCTTTAAGGGATTCAGACAGCATTTTAAAAATCCTGTCTTGGGGCGCCTGGGTGGCTCAGTGGGTTGAAGCCTGTGCCTTCGGCTCCGGATGTGATCCCAGGGTCCTGGGATCAAGTCCCACATCTGGCTCTCTGCTCAGCGGGGAGCCTGCTTCCCCCTCTCTCTGTCACTGCCTGCCTCTCTGCCTACTTGTGATATCTTCCAAATAAATAAATAAAATCTTTTTAAAAAATCCTATCTTAATGTTGTATTTGGCATTATATGAAATAGTCCATATAAATTAGAAGTATAAACAAGTGAACATCTGTGGGAGCCCATCACCCTATGGTGCACAGGCAGGTGTCAAGACAACCAATTAGGACAATGAGCCAAACTGAAAACAATCAAGTCTTGCTTCTGGCTATAGAGAAAGCAGGATGCAAAGAGAAGAGGCACCAGCTCTTCAATGTTGCATCTTTCCTCATGAAAGGACACCAGGCTAGGGTTAAGGGGCATGCAGTGAGGACGGGGGAAGTCTCACACTGCCCTAAGTAAAAAGATTCTCCTACCTTTTCATGGAAGGGATAACAGAAGGAGGAATAGGGGAAGTGCTAGGATTGGAAAAGTACTGAGTCAGAGAAAAAAAAAAATATCTCAGCAGGTTCCCCAGTGAAGAGAGGCTTCTGAATGGAGGTGCCCAGGCTGGGAATGCAGATATGCAGATACGCATATGAGCAGGGCTGGCCTGTGGAGTGACTTCTTGACAATAGCTCTGTTCAGAAAATTGTGCTGCACCTGCTGGGCACCAAGTCTGGTGTGGAGAGAGTAGCTTTTTCCCGGGAGGACTGGCAGGCAAGGTCTTGTAATTAATTACCTACGGTTGGGCCTGAAAGATCACAAACAGGATTTTGGCCTGGAGCTGGACTCCTCAGTTTCACTCCTTGATCCTTCAGGGCCTGAGCGAGAAGCATAGTCTGCTCCATGAGGGACTCAGATGAGCCAGACATTGCAATAAGTCTGGTTAATCAGTCTGATGGCCATGGTCAAAGTCACTCTAAGTAGAGTATCAGGCCAGCCCAGAAGAGTGAATATAGCTGCGAGTCCCAACTTCTGCCAAGCCAGACAAAGATACATAGCTCTTTAGCATCTATCCTAGAGAGCCAGGAGCCTTTCTATCTAAGCCACCTAATGGACCGTTCTCTGTTGCCAGATTCATTGATCCAAGTTGTTGGCCATTATACAGACCCTCCTCAGCGGGCCAGCGGGAAGCCAAGGACTCTGCGGTTAGCCAACAGTACTTGGGCCAAGGAGTTGAGGCTGGGATAGGATTAGTAATAATTTCAATGCAAGAGCAAGGACAGATAAGTGTAGGACCTTCTCTCTCTCTCTCTCTCTTTTTTTTTTTTTTTTTGGTACAGCCTTTTCTAATTGGAGGACAATGAGAATAACCACACAGCCTCTGTAGGGCAGGAGTCAATGGAGGGAAGGAGGCCACCCCTGTAGCCAAAACAGCTCTGATGGAAGACCCTGCACTGCTCTCCCAGATGTTCTGGTTGTCTCCTCCTCTGACAGGAGTGAGTTTACATTTAGGGAGCTGTTTTGCTCCTGTAGCATCCAGCAGTGGCAATGTGTTGTATCCACATTAAGTTGGTGCACTTGAGGTACCAGAAAGACCCTAAGAGACCAGTAATTGCCTCTCAAAGAATGTGTACCTTTCAGCCAACTCTAGGGGTTTATGGATTCAAAAACCAGGTGGTGAGACTAGCTCATGGCACAGTTCTGTCATAGCTGTGCTTAGTGAACTCAGAGTTCGCTGAAACTTGTAGCTCAAAGGTAAATGTGCATCTGTGGGAACCAGGGGAAGGTCAGCCAGGGTGGCCCATTGGAGCGCCTCCAGGTATTTTGTTAAAAGCCCCACTCTAAGGGAGCTGTCTTTCTGGTAACCCAATAGATGGATGCCCCCAATATTCCTACATTGATTATATGAGAGTGCCAATAGCCAGAGCACCCCACTAATCACTAGGCCTCCCTAATGTCTATCAGGGCAGTCATCTCTGGAATGAGACATCACACCCTTTCCAAGATAATGCCTAAGAGTTTCACTGGGCACTAGGTCATTGTGCCCTGCCTGTGTTAACGACCCACTTTTGTGTTGCTTGGTGGTCAATAGAGCATTCCGTTCGTGTGGGCTGGTGCCCTTTTGTGGGCCCACTAGGAGGATGTTATCAATATAACAAAGGCTAGTGCTCCTTCTGGGAGCAGAACTTTTTCCAGGTCACACTGATGGCAGAGCTGGAAAATTTAGGTAGCCTTGTAATAGGACATGAAAGGTGTATTGCAATGCATTGCACATAAAGATGAATTTGATCCTGATCATCTGGCTAGAGAGGGGTTGCTAGAAAAAACATTTGTTTAAAAGATTTAATTTATTTACTTCACAGACAGAAATCACAAGTAGGCAAAGAGGCAGGGAGAGAGAGGTGGAGGCAGGCTCCCTGCCGAGCAGAAAGCCTGATGTGGGGCTTGATCCCAGGACCAGACCCTAGGAAGCTGAAAGCAGAGGCTTTAACCCACTGAGTTACCCAGGCACCCCTAGAAAAAAACATTTTTTTTTAAAAGATTTTTTATTTATTTATTTGACAGAGAGAAATCACAAGTAGATGGAGAGGCAGGCAGAGAGAGAGAGGGAAGCAGGCTCCCTGCTGAGCAGAGAGCCCAATGCGGGACTCGATCTCAGGACCCTGAGATCATGACCTGAGCCGAAGGCAGCGGCTTAACCCACTGAGCCACCCAGGCGCCCCGAAAAAACATTTTTAATAGCAGTTGCTACATACCAGGTTTCTTCAGCTTGGGCAGTAGTTTCTGTGACAATCATGAAACCAGGTACTTCAGAACTATGGTCCTGAGCCTCCTCTAACCAATCATGAATCTCCACATACCCTAGGCCATGTGCACAGGCCAAACCGGTCTACTGAATGAAGAAATCATCTCATGAAACTTCGGCTTCCTTGAGATGGGCAGTGTGGATGGTTATTTCTTTTTCTCCCTCAAGCAGTCAGTATTGTTTGGAATAGACAGCAGTACTAGGCACTGGTAGGCAATAGGGTAGGTTGATCCATAGGTCCCACTAAAATGCAGCAGTACTTATCAGGGATTTGGGGCAAAGGCAAGTCATTTATAGACATAGACAATACTTCTATACCAATAATACATTCACTAGTGGGAGCCATAGCAAAGGAAGTTTGCAGGGACCCAAAAGGACCCACCCATAGCTAGGCATGGGGGAGGGTCCCAGCGGTAGAGCTTTATCTATTTCCCCCTCATCCTGGAGCTAGGATTTCAGGGATCACAAGTCACCTATGCGCCAACAGCCAGAGACCCAAGAAGTACAACTCTCCCCCACAACGGTGTTGAACCTTGACCTTGGCATAGGGCCTCTGATACCCCATGGAAACAGAGAGGTCTTGGCCCATCCCAAAGTCTTATTTTTTAATGCAAAGAGGTCCAGACTCACTGGGAGGAACCTGCTAATCAGACACCCCGCAAGCCCTGATTTCCTTGCCCTACCAATTTCTTCCTTTGAGACTGTCACAAAGGAACCAAATTCAGAAATCTTTCTGGAAAGGCTTTACCCAGGCTTCCCAGGAGAGGGCGCTAGTTTATTATTCTTAATGCCACTCTTTGTCCTGGTCAATTTGCTTTCTTGCCAGTGGCTGCTTTTTCCCTGTCCAAGAATTTGTCAGTGAAGACTTGGATTGTATCACAGATGAACTGACCTGATCTCATGCAGAGGTTTAATGAGGCTTGGTGACCAGGGCCGGCAGGGGTAGCATGAACTAACTTGGAAATTTGAGTCTCGCTAACAATCTGACCATCTGCTGTTCTCCGTCCCTCATTGTAGACCAAGGGATCACAAGGATGGTTTGCGGCGACATTAGAGCTTCTACAAGTGTGGTCCAAACACAGAACTTGTCACAGGTGGGACAAACCTGTTGGAGCCACATAGCACCCATTGAGGAAGGTGGTCTCGGATGTTTGCCCACCGCCAGGGCACTTCCAAAGACAATTTGTAGCAGTGCGTCCGACGAGCGCCTCTCTCCGTCGCTAGTCCAACAAGGTGATCTATTTCATTGCAGAGGCAAATTCACCAAGTCTCTATGTCTATTTGGGCCACAGGACAAAGACCTCTACACTCTTTCACTGAAGTCAAGTCTCCTATCACACTACGTCGCAGGACATCCTTTGGCATCAGCAAGAGAGCTCGTAGTTAGGGGGTGCAATTCAGCATGTGTGTTCTCACAGTGTTTGGTCCCATTTCTGGAGGATCATGAGTAGTAGAAGCTAGGGAACAGATGCCTTTCCTAGAGTTCCTAGAGTTTCCTAGAGTTGGATTTCTCACTGGACCCACTGGGCAAGCCCAGCCAGGAGTGGAGAGCTAAAAGGGACCCAACGATTCCCCTTTGAACTGAAAAGTATCTGTAAATAATCCGCTAGCACCCCCACTGCCACATCCTGTTGGTATGGCTGTGGAGGTGCCTTGTGGGGCCGTCAGGGGTTTTATTCTTCCAGAACAGCTTTGTGCTCAGCAGGCCCCCTGTCTTGCTGCATCAGTTTGTTGAGTTGCCAGGTGCCGAGATGGTTCATTAGGACAATGAGCCAAACGAAGGCAAAAGTCAAGGCTTTATGTACTTTCTTTGACAGTACAAGCAAGAGGTGAAGAGGAGAGGTGGTGGCTCCCTAAAGCCCCCAAGTCACTTGGATACAGACAGACAGGGGAATGCCCTCACTGCCGAGGAGCCCTGAACTGAAAGGCTCCTGCCTTTTTATGGACCTAGGAAATCTGAGGGAGGATGGGGAGGAGGGCTTCAAGTGGAAAAGTACTGATTCAGACCACCAAGGCTCCCATAAAGAAACCTTTGAATGTTTGGAGGCCACTGGGCTAGAAATACATATGCACATGGACATGTGTGGCCCATTTGCAAGAAATAAATCCCAACCAAGGGACATTCTACAAAATATCTCACTAGTGCTCTTCAGAACTGTCAGGGTTGCCAAAAACAAGGAAAGTGTGGGGACAACTGGGTGGCTCAGTCGGTCAAGTGTCTGCCTTCAGCTCAGGTCATGATCCCAGGGTCCTGGGATGGAGTCACACATCAAGCTCCTTGGCTCAGCAAGGAGCTGCTTCTCCTGCCTGCTGCTCCCCCTGCTTGTGCTCTCTCTATCTCTCTCACACACTCTATCAAATAAATAAAACAACTTTCTCAAGATTATAACATTGTTTCATGGCAAATGAGCCAAACATCCTGCAACAGAAGATGGAAGAAATGAATATGGTCCATCCACACAACGGAATTCTGTGCACCCATTGAAAAGATTCTAGTCATTCTCTATTTGCTTCCACCAAACAGGCTCCAAGACGTACTGATAAGCAAAGACAGCAAGACACCCAGCCGTGTGAATAATCTGCCATTTATATATTACAGATATATAATATTAATATTATTAGTAATATATTAATATATAGTTATAATATATTAATATTAATATATATCTAATACATATATAATATATATAAATATATAAATGTAATATATAATATTCTTTGGCACATTACCAAAGAAGCATCACTTCCAAAGAGAGGCTCAGGAGCAGGAGGAGGACTTTTCCCTGACTACTATGTTCCGCCTTTTGAATTTTGTACTACATGTACATATTGTCTATTTAAAATGTTCTTCATGAGCCAGGCGAAGGAAAAGGAGAACAGAAATGAGAAGAGAAGACTGAAAGCCAGACGTCCTGCTTATCTTTTATCTCAACATTTAATACAAGTAAAAGTCTGATTCATCGTGTGAGGTGTGAGTCAGGCAAGGGAGAATTGAATGAATGGATGAACATCTGAAAGCCAAAAGAGGAAGACGTATTTATTGGAAAAGGCACTCTTCTTGCTACCTCATATGTTAAGAGTAGAATAGCTGTGCCAGTGTTTTCTCAAACAAAGCCTGTTCCCGGGTCATCCCTCCTCTCCCTCCCCCACCTGACTCCTCACACCGTTTCTGTACTCACTCGGGGCTCCATTCTGCAGGTGGCTTCCATCCCCATTGCCCCAGAACCTAGGATTCTCTTTAAAAACTGTCTCTCAGGGTGTCTGGGTGGTTTAGTGGGTTAAGCCTCTGCCTTCGGCTCAGGTCGTGATCTCGGGATCCTGGGATCGAGCCCCGCATCGGGCTCTCTGCACATCGGTCTGCTTCCCCCTCTCTCTCTGCCTGCCTCTCTGCCTACTTGTTATCTCTCTCTGTCAAATAAATAAATAAAAATCTTAAACAAACAAACAAACAAAAAACTGTCTCTCTAGTCTGTGGAAGGTGGCTGAATTCTACACCAGCACAGACAGAGTGTTCTCCTTTGGACCCAGGCCGGACCCAGGAAAGTTGCCTTTGGGAGGGCATTAGCTACAGCCCCAGAGCCTCAAGCCAGGCAGCCCCCCGCACCTGTTTAACAAGAGCAGGATCGTCATCAAATGCACCCAGGGCAGGATGAGTTCCCAGCAGAGCCAACCGGCAGCAGTTGTGGAGGAGGGCTGGGAGGTGACCTGTAGCAGGAAGTCAGAAATTCTTTTCAGCTCACATATCTTATGCAACCACTTCTCGTGAATCTGCTTGTCTGTGCAAACCACGCTTCATCGTCTCCAAATGCAGCCGCCTGCTCCTCAGCCCAGTATAATGCATCCATTCTTCACCCAAGGCAACCGAGATGGGCTTTCCAAATGCAACCGTAATCATCTGTTTGGGAGTCAGCCTTTCCTGCATTTAGCTGAGAGCTCCAGGGAGAGCTAAGTTCCAGCCGACGACTTGGCCACTGCATCCCCATCACTGAGACCCCTGGGCACCCAGTAGACACCCAGTAAATTTTCTGATGAATGTAAGAGAATGCCTACAATGCAACTTCTAACACTGTTCAAGGACAATGTTCCAAAGACCTTTGGAAAGCTTTCCCCCATTTTATTTTTTATTTCCCATCCTGCCCTCCGCCAAGTTCCCTCCCAAACTAGCCCACTATACGCTCTGAAATTGCTCCATAATCTGGGAACTCCCCTACATCCTCCATCTCCTCCAAGAAGCTTTTTTTTTTTTTAAGATTTTATTTATTTATTTGACAGAGAGAGAGATCACATAGACGAAGAGGCAGACAGAGAGAGGAGGAAGCCGGCTTCCCGCTGAGCAGAGAGCCCGATGCGGGGCTCGATCTCAGGACCCTGGGATCATGACCCGAGCCAAAGGCAGAGGCTTTAACCCCCTGAGCCACCCAGGCACCCCACAAGAAGCTGTTTCTTCTTCTTGCCTTCATGTCCTGCCACGTCTCTACCTTGTGAAGACATCCCAACCCATCCAGCTACCCGAAGATTCATTCTCCCATCTCATCCACCTTGGAATCTCTCACTACGGTGCTACTTAAAAAACATGGTTCTCCCAGATATTTGCAAATTATGTATTTCATAAGGGGTTAATATCCAAAATATATAAAGAACTTACACAACTCAACAGCAGAAAAACAAATAATCAGATTTTAAAATGGACAGAGGACCTCAATAGGCATTTTTCTAAAGAAGATACACAAATGGCCAACAGACTTGTCAAATCACTATGTTGTACAGCTGAAACTAATGTAACGTTGTGTGTCAATTATACTTCAATTAAAAAAAAAAAGGAATGAGGGGTGCCTGGGTGACTCAGTCAGTTAAGCATTAGACTCTTGATTTGGCTCAGGTCATGACCTCAGAGAAGTGAGATCAAGCCCCATGTCAGGCTCTGCACTGACCATGAAGCCTTCTTGGGATCTTCTCTGTCTCTCCCTCCACCCCTACACACACCCCCATTCGTCCTCTAACTCTATAAAAAAAAAAAAAAATGATGAGGAGTACCTGGGTGGCTCAAGATCCAGAGAGGTTTCCCTCTGCGTCTTTGACTAAGTACTGATCAAGCATGAGAAGAAATTACTTGAGACTAAGAAGAAAAACACTGAAAAGTAGGCAAACAATTCCTGGATCTCACACAGGATGGGAAATAGTTTGTTTTCACCAACCAGAATGCAAGAACATAATATATCGATCAGGAAGAATCCTCAGAATGTAGCCTTAGTAGTGGGGTTGAATTAGCCCTAGAAAAAAATGCAGTTCTGAGACTGTTCTAAAAAAGCTGAAAGTGTAAGTCTCACATGAATAAAAATACCCCAGATGCCTGGGTGGCTCAGTCGTTCAACCATCTGCCTTTCTGCTCAGGTCCTGGAATCAAGTCCCACATAGGGCTCCTTGCTCAGCAGGGAGCCTGCTTCTCCCTCTGCCTGCTGCTCTCCCTGCTTGCATGCTCTTTGACAAACGAATAAATAAAATCTTTAAATAAATAAATAAATATTCTCCGAGGGAAAGAAAAGTAAGCCTCAAAGAGATCCAACTAACTCCAAGAAAGTGCAATGCATGCCAGAATTTAAAACTAACAATATGTAAAGGAATAAAACAAAATCCAGCAACCAACAATGTACATTCACAATGGTCTGGCCTCGAGTACAAAATTATCAGCTATTCAAAGCAGGAAAATAAGGGCAATTATCAAGAGAAAAACCAACCATTACAGACTCAAATGATGAACATGATGGAACCGGCATCTGAGGACATTGAAACAGCTCTTTTAACTATGCTTCTTGTGTTTGAGGGAGAGAAAAATATGGGCATGACAAGGAGAGAAATAGGAGATTTTAAAAGATCCAGATGGAATTTCTAGAGATGAAAAGTACAGTATCTGAAAAACACAGCAGATTACACTGTAGAAGATAAGATCTAAAATGAGAAAGAAAAGACTGAAAAAAATGGACAGAGCATCCGTAGCCTGTGGGACAACAGCAAACAGTCTATTATATGCGCAGATTCTGAGTCAGGAGAAAAAGGGGAGGGGGACAAAAAATTGACAAAACATGCCAAAAAATTCCAAATTTTATTGACTATAAACCTTTAGATGGGGGCACCTGGGTGGCTCAGTGGGTTAAAGCCTCTGCCTTCGGCTCAGGTCATGATCCCAGAGTCCTGGGATCAAGCCCCAGATCGGGCTCTCTGCTCAACGGGGAGCCTACTTCCTCCTCTCTCTGCCTGCCTCTCTGCCTACTTGTGATCTCTGTCTGTCAAATAAATAAATAAATAAATAAATTTTAAAAAAACAAAAAACCTTTAGATGGAAGACATTCAATGAACCCCAAACAGAATAAACAAAGTTTGAAACCACATAAAACAAATCATTATAGGGTTTAAGAATATATACATATGGTAAAAACAAAAACAAACACAAATTCACCAAAATTCAGGATAGCGGTTACCTCAGTAGAGGATGAGGCCCCTGGTCAGAGGGGAGCACCGAGGCATCAAATGTTATTAGTGTGTGCTTCTTTTTTAAGTGGCCTAAAGGGCAAATACGTTAAACTGTATATAAGCAAACTTTTTTGCACATGATTGACATCAATAATAAAAATACAGAAAAATAAACTTCATCCATTCTCCTTCCCGTCACTTCGAACACAAGCTATTAACCTGGGAGCTATCCTTGACCTCTTTCTAGCCAACCAGATCCAACTATCCCGGGGCTGATTTTATCTCTTAAACCCTTCTACTACTCTCAGGTCACACCCTGTCCCAGCCACCATCCACTCTCTGCCACTCTCCCCTGGAATGATCTCTTCCCCTTAAGCAGAAGGAACAATCACGACTAATTCTCTCATCAGTTGGAAGGTGTCAATCTTGCCCCACTTGCTATCTGGTGCAGAGATAAGGAAATTGCCCAAGGCCACATGGGCAGAAAATGGCAGTGGCAGGATTCAAAATCTATTAATCTCACTCTGGAGCCCACAAAGCCTTTACCCCACCCATACTACCTGGCGTTGAACAAGATAATTCTGGGAAAGGCTTAGCCAAGGTCTGCGATATGGTAACCTGTAAACTTTTTCCCTTCCAGTAACTTCCTCACCTCCTTATCTTCCTCTTAGTTAGTCCTTACCACTGAGCTCAAACCCTATTTCCCAAGGGAATGCCTTCCAAACCCTTGTCCTCTTACATGCAAGTCCTTGGTATTTGTCCTCATTGCATTCCAAATGTCTGTTGTCCTTCCTCCACTAGATTGTGACCTCCACAAGGGCAGGGCCCCTTGTTGCCCAACTCTATAGTGTCTGGCACACCCCTGCCCTCTCTGGCTCCTTCCAGTTCCATTCCTTGGTGAAAGTGATGGGTCACCAACAGATCTCGCTCTTACCTCCCAACAAGCAATCTGGCCTTCTGACCCTACCAGCAGCCATGTGTATGAGCCAGGAAGGGCAGGGAATGGAGACCCGTGCTGGCCCACTGACCTTGAGATGTCCTGCTTCACAGAAGGGACCCGGTGCCCAGGTGGGAATGAGAGATACTTTGGGCTCTTGAGACCTGAGGCCACGCATTGGGTGGCCCTTCCCTTATTTATCATGTCCACTCCCCCCACTCAAGAGTTTGGGTGGAAGGCACTGAATGCCTGGTGCAGGTACACCGGGGCTACCAAGGTAACAGACCAAGGTGGCCATGCAGGAGGAGGTAAGGGTGGGGATGGGGGTCGGTCACAGGTGTCACTCTACCTGTGGGGCTTCCACAATGCCCGGAATAAATTTGAGCCCCCCGAGATTTGGCGGCTCTTCTTGGCAACACTGAGTGCTTTCAGAATGTTTAACTGTGGTCTTGATGGCCCACAGCAAGGTACTGTCATGCTCTGAGTCCTTAGTGTCCAACATAGGATATGACCAAGGGTAGATATCCAGGAAATTGAGGTCTGGCTAAGGCCCATGAGTCCTTCAGGACTGGCTCAGGCACCTCCTTTTGAGGAAGTCTTTCTTCCCTGACACACCCTTCCATTGTTCCTGTGCTCTCCACCATGAGTCCCCACAGCTCTGATGCTTCTGTAGTGGACTCAAAGAACGTTTGTTGAATGAATAGAAGCTTGCTGGTTTGACTCTCCTCTGAGCAGTTGTGTTGGTCTAGCAATCTGTCTGGAATTCTTTTCTCTTCATTCACCTGCTCAGTTTATTCCAACACTTAAGGGATTAGTAAATATTACATACACTCACTGAGCTCAAGGGTGACCTCCTCCAGAAAGCCTCTCTGACCTTCCCTTTAGGTGTTCCTCCTCTCCATGGCCACCACACCTAGGTGGACTTCTCAGCCCCTAGATCAAGATGATCCCTTGGCCACAGGACCTGATTCATATCTCTGCGGCTATCACCTGGCAGCGTTCGGCAACAATCCCAATTCTGATTGGGATCCCAGCTCTGCCACCTGAGTTTAGGCAAGTCCCTCTTAGTTTGCCAGCCAGTGGAATGGCTGGCTGAGAAGTCTAGAAATGAGACTCAAAACCACCTGAATACTCAGGATAGCTATTATGCTCTCAACCCTACAGGAGGGAAAAGGGCAGGACAGAGCCATTAATACCTGGTATTTGGTAGCCCAGGTAGCGGTTAGGGGAGAAGAGGAAGTTACAGTAGGCTTTGTCCTTCTCCACCCCAGTCTTCTGTCCTCCACCCCAAGTCACCTAGAAAACAGAGCCTGAAACAAGAACTAAGTACTTGTGTTTTATTTGAGAGGTGCAAACCCAGGACACCGAGTGAGAAAAGGGAAGCAAGGCAGGGAAGAACTGATGGTAATGCAAACTGATAGCAGTTGGGTCCTGCTTCATGACAAGCCTTGAAGAAACACAGCAGGTGTGTCCAATGGCTACTCGGGCAATCCTCCCATTGGAGAAACAGTACCTTGCAGCTCCCGAGGAAAGGGAGGGAAGAAGGTACTTGATCCGCCTGAGTCTCTCCCATCTCCCATTAATTAAATGTTATTTCAGGAGCATTTACTCCCCCAGACTTCTGGGCCGCTAATATAGCAACCTGAGATGCCAGATCCCATGCCCTGCAGTGTGGCATTCCATCCAAGTCTCGAAGCTATAGGAGAAACAATCTCTGGACATGTGGCTGGTGAGTGCCAAAGAGAATCTGATTCAGTACCTAAGATGGGTCCAAAACAGTCCAACACTGTTTTTCTTGTGTACCAGATGAGGAAACATGGCATAGTGACCAAACACCTTTTCCCAGGTCACATGGCTAGTAAGTGGTAAGTAAATTCAGGATTTAAACATAGTCTGGTTCTGGAAACTATAGAAGACCAAGATAAGGAAGTTGGATTTTATGTAGCAGGTGAAGGAAAGTAGCTGAAGAGTTTCAGGCTGGGCAGTGACACAAGATAAAGAGCTTTTGGATAAAGCTCCCAATCTCTACTTTCCTTCGCTTTCCCATGTGGCTAACCTTGGCAAAAGTAGGTGGCCCCAGAGAGGCGAGGGCACGCAAGACAGTTCCAAGGAGTCTCTGACTGGGTCCAGAGCTCATATAGGCTTTAACACCACCTCATAATCTTTCTCTGTCTTCATCGAAGCCTATTCCTACTGAAGACTATCTGGTCAGAGGCAGGCGAGATCTGGGTAGAGAAACCAAGATGAGGAGAGGAGATTCGTCTAAAGACCAGCAGCAGGAGGACCAGCCATCTGTCCACTGCTGGCCTGGAGGTCTGGGGATCCTGGCACCCGTTGGTGAATCCTTCGGTGTTGCCTGAGATGGTCAGATCTCATGAATTGTCGGCCGCATTGATCACATCTATGTGGTCGGTATCTGGTGTGTATCCGCATATGTCGTCCAAGCTCATCAGAACGGAAAAAAGACCACATACAGCTTTCCCACATGCATTTATAGGGCCTCTCACCTGTGGGGAGGTGACAAGGGACAGAAGAAATTAAGTAGAAGAACATGCCAGCAGGTGCTTAGAAAGGGGTCTGACTCTATTGAGGAAGAGCAGTCAAGGTTGAGAAACCAAGAGAAAACCAAGGGAAAGGAGCAAGGAGGCAACAAGACCAGCAGTCCCATGATTCTGGCATGGTCACACTAGGTAGCAGGAAAGCACATTGGTGGGGCCAATACAGTTTGACCCCAAGCTTGAAAGATAACAAGCTAATCCCAAGCCATTACAAACCAGTGGTCTAGCACAAATCTAAAGCCCAGAGACTCCTCTACCCCACCCAACCTTATCCCACCTATCTGAACACCTCATTCACCTGTGTGTTTGCGTTGGTGACTCACAAGGTGGGAGCGCTTAGTATAAGCTTTTCCACAGCTTTCATATTGGCAGCAGTAAGGCCTTGAAACCGGGGATCTCCTCCTGAGAGCCCTTTCCTGGGACCTGGAGTTCCGCTCTGCTTTCAGGGGGGCATGCATGCGCTGCTTGGGTAAGGGGTCTTCCTGGGAGCCTGGCTGGCTGAGAGAGTCCTGGGATTCTAAAGCCAGAAATGATGGGGACCCAGCTGGGCTCATCCTAAAGTCATGGGGTTCTTTAGGGGGCAACATCTGAGTCAAAGAAGGAAGCATTGCCTGGGTCTCAGTAGAAGGCATGGTTGGGACCAGTAACATTTTAGGTGTTAAAGAGTCTCTGTTAGAAGGTACTGTGGGGGGGCCAGAATAAGGCATTGATGGAACATTGATGTGGGATGTCACTGAGATTCCACTGGGAGCTGAAACTGGAGGCCCACTGCGGGGCATCCTTAGATTCCCACCAAAGGTCATGGCCACCCCTGGAGTACTGGGCTCTCCTAAGGGCATCATCTGGGGCCCCCTGAAAATCACCATGCCTGGCTGGGAGGGAGACATTCCCTCACAGTAAATCATCTGGGAAGGAGTGCGAGTCACTTGGGAGCAGTAGCTCACACCATGCTCAGGCAGCATCATACTGAACTGTGGCCCCATTTCACTTGCATTCTGCCTGGGAGCCTCAGCTAAGGCCAAAGGGATCCTCTCCAGCTCTGTGCACGGAAGGAAGTAGTGAATGCCTGATGTGCCATCATTCCAAGAGGTATGCACTCCACTGCGTCTAGGAGATGGAGACATGTCCAAGATGGACATTGACTTCTCAGTATCCTTGAAGAGAGAGAAGTGAAATTCACCCCTAGTTCAAATTCCAATTCCACATGTCCCTCCTTCCCAACTCCAATCCCTCTTTCCCATCTCCGGACTCCACCCTTATCCAGCCTCCAAGATCTTTTGCCTGAATTATCCCAGCACCAGGCCATTCTCCTGGGTGGACTTTCTAAGAAGCAAGTCTAGCTGACAGGAGCACAGTGGAAGCCTGGACGGGACACATGCCACTTTTCCTCCTTGTCATGTTCATGTCAAAAAAAAAGAACCAAGAGAGCAAATAAAATATTCTATATTTTAGCCTATAGCCTATAGCTTCAGTAAAAGTCTGAGAAAACCTTCAAAGATATCTTTAAGTGTAAGGGTGAAAGAACATACAAAATTGGCCTAAGTGCAGAAAGCCACAAGAGTGGGAAGAATTGAGGGTTCAGATGGGTCATGACTCTAGTCAAACTTAGAAAGCATCTGCAAATATTTACTTACAGAAGAGGGTCTGAACCGAGTTGGAACTGCAGAGGACAAGTCTGAGATCAACACCGGAGGAGGTAAGGAAAAGAGGACGATTTTTAACAAGGGTAGGAGATGAGCTTGGAAGTCAAGAGGCGGTATTCCTGGAAGACTGACTGGTGTAAAGGGAAATAAAGAAGAGATGGGCAGTAGAATCTCTTGAAACAGGACAAGATCCAGGAAATATTTTTAAAGCTGTCCATCACTGTAGCATTAGAGAGAGCTCTTGCTGAAAATCCTGATTTCTCACAATATTATTTTGAAACTATCTTAATGAATAGTTTCCCATCTATCCCTCCACTGCGACAGTCCAGAAAAGGCCAATCCATTCAAATAAGAAAACCAAAACGTAAGTAAAAAATACAGTATCCACAGAAGATACTAAAACACCAAGAGAAATTGAATATTGCAATCTCAAAAAACCAAAACAAACAAACAAAATAAATCAGGGCTCCTGGGTGGCTCAGTTGGTTAAGCATCTGCCTTCAGGTCAGGTCATGATCCCAGGGGGTCCTTGGATGGATCCCAGCATCTTCTCCCTCTGTCCCTCCCCCACTGCTTCTCCTTCTCCCTCTGCACACACACCCCCACCCCAACTCAGGCTCAGGCACTTGCTTCTCCCGCTTTCTTTCTCTCTCTCAAATAAATAAATAAAATCTTAAAGAAATTGACTGGGAAAAATGTTGCCACAGATCAAGGAAAAATGAGCATCGTTCACACACACACACAAAAAGAAAGCAAACTTAAGAAAGCAATTCCGGCTTTTACACCAATTACAGAAACATCACAGAACAGAGATAGCGGAATTCAAAGAAGTTATGTCCAGATAACAAGTTATATTAGAGGGGAGCAGGGGAGACAATGATAAGGGGCATGGAGGGGGCTTCTGCAGTGGTGGCAGTGTTTCACAGATCTTCACTGTGTAATCATCCATTAGGCTGTACACTTATATCCACTTCTCTGTTATTTTTCATTAAAATAGTTTCAAAATAATATTGTAAGAAATTGGGATTTTCAGCAAGTGAAAAATGCCATTTTAAAAATCAGAGTAGAGGCACCTCAGGGACTCAGTTGCTAAGCTTTTGCCTTTAGCTCAGGTCATGATCTCAGGGTCCTAGGATTGAGCCCCGCGTGCTCCCTGTTCAGCAGGAAGCCGGCTTCTCCCTCACCCTCTACCCCGCCTTGTGTTCCCTCTCTCACTGTTTCTCTGTCAAATAAATAGATAAAATCTTTCATAATTAATTAGTTAATTAATTTAAAATCAGAATAAATTAAGCAAAAATAACGGTGAATTTCAATAGGAAATATTCTGTACATTTTCCCTCCCAAGAGGGAATTTGTAGCTGTGAATGCTTATAATAATAATAAAAAAAATCTCAATTCAACATCTAGCTTTACACCTTAAGGAACTAAAAAAAAGAACAAACTAACCCCAAAGCTGGCAGAAGGAAGGAAATATTAGAAAAAATATCAATGAAACCAAGAACTGGTTCTTCAGAGAGATTAACAAATTGCCAAACCTTTAGCTAGACTGGCCAAGAAAAATGTGAAAGCGAGGACATTACTACCCATTTTACAGAAACGAAAAAGATTATGAGAGTACTATGAACAATTTCATTCCAACAGTTTGGATAACCTAAATGATATGGATAAATACCTACAAAGACAAAAATCTACTAACACTGAATCATGAAGAAGTAGAAAATCTATACAGACCCATAACTAGTAAAGAGACTGAATCAGTAATCAAAACCCTCTAGGACAAAGAAAAACCCTGAACTTGATGGCTTATGGTGAATTCTAAATATTTAAGGAAGGATATCAATGCTTCTCAAATTCTTTCAAAAAATTGAAGAAGAGGGAATACTTGCTACCTCATTCCGGCATTGCCTTGATACCAAAGCCAGGCAAAGACATCACAAGTGAACTAAACAACATCTTTCATGAATACAGATACCAAAAAAATCCTTTAAAAAAAATTCAGCAAACCAAATCCACCAGCATATTAATCAGATTATACAACATAACCAAGTGGAATTTATTCCAGGAAGACAAGGCTGATTCAGCATCTGAAAATCAAAGTAAAATAAAGGGGGGAGAAAGCAGAAAAAGCACTTGAAACAATACAATACCCTTTCGTGATTAAGGAAAAAACTCAAAAAAACAAAGAATAGAAAGAAACTTCCAAGTTGATAAAAGGCATTTATGAAAAACCCATAGCTTATAGCATATTCATGATGAAAGACTGAAGGCTCTTTAAGATCAAGAAAACAAGGATGGCCACTTTGACCATTTTTTAAAAAAATGTTCTGCCCCTATACCTTTTTATTATTTATTTATTTATTTATTTGCCAGGGAGAGAGAGAGAGAGAGCACGTGCGCACAAGTGGACAGAGTGGCAGGTGGCCGAGAGAGAAGCAGGCTCCCTGCTGAGCAAAGATCCCCCCTCCCCCTATGTGGGGCTTGATCTCAGGACTCTGAGATCACGACCTGAGCTGAAAGCAGCAGCTAAACCGACTGAGCCACCCAGGCATCCCCACTTTGACCATTTTTATTTCACATTGTATTGGAAGTTCTAACCAGAGCAATCAGATAAGAAAAACAAAAGGCACCTGTATTGGAAAAGAAGTGAACTGTCTGTTCCCAGATGATATGATCATATATGTGGAAAACCAAAGGATTACACATACACCTGTTAAAACTAGCAAATTCAGTAGTAAGAGTCATTTTATAAAAGATTGTTTATTTATTTATTTATTTATTTGAGAGAGTGAGTAAACACATGTGTCAGAGAGGGGTAGAGGAAGAGGGAGATAATCTCAAGCAGACTGCACTGAGTGTGGAGCCCAACTCAGGATTCCATCCCATGACCCTGAGGATCATGACTGAGCTGAACCCAAGAGTCAGACACTTAACCAACTGAGCCACCCAGGCACCCCATAAGTAGTAAGATTCAAATTCAAGGCATGAGTAGATACTTTTCCAAAGAAGACATCCAGAAGGCTAACAGACTCATGAAAAGATGCTCACCATCATTCAGCATCAGGGAAATACAAACCAAAACCAGGATGAGATACCATCTCACACCTGTCAGAATGGCTAAAATTAACAAGAGAAGAAACAACAGGTGTTGGCGAGGATGCTGAGAAAGGGAAATCCTCTTGCACTGTTGTGGGAATGCAAACTGGA
The DNA here is from genome assembly GCF_011764305.1 of Mustela putorius furo. Classification (NCBI taxonomy): domain Eukaryota; kingdom Metazoa; phylum Chordata; class Mammalia; order Carnivora; family Mustelidae; genus Mustela; species Mustela putorius. Next base: position 34,105,729 of record NW_025422005.1, on the reverse strand, counting down.
ACAGCCACTCAGTAGAACAGTATGGAGGTTCCTCAAAAAGTTAAAAATAGAGCTACCCTATGACCCAGCAACTGCACTACTGGGTATTCACCCAAAGTACACAAAATACAGATTCAAACGGGTACGTGCACCCCATGTTTATATCAGCATTAGCAACAACAGCCAAAATTGGGGGATATATATCTATCTCAATCACACAGTGGAATATTACTCAGCCATCAAAAAGAATGAAATCTTGGGGGTACCTGTGTGGCTCAGTCAGTTAAGTGATTGACTCTTCACTTCAGCTCAGGTCATGACTTCAGGGTCATGAGATCAGGCTCCAGATGGGTCTCTGCACTGGGTGTGGAACTTGCTTAAGATTCTCTCTCTCCCTCTCCCTCTGCCCTTTTCCCCATCTCCCTCTTCCTCTCTTAAAGAAAGAAAAAGGAAAAGGAAAGAAAAAAATCCTGCCATTTGCAATGATGTGGATGGACCTAGAGTGTATTACACTAAATGAAATTAGTCAGAGAAAGACAAATTACCATATAATCTCATTCATGTGTGGAATTTAAGAAAGAAAACAGGGCATCTGTGTGGCTCAGTTGGTTAAGTGTCTGCTTTGGCTCAGGTTATGATATCTGGGTCCTGGGATGGAGCCCCACATCGGGCTCCCTGCTCAGTCAGGAGACTACTTCTCCTGCTCCCTCTATTACTCTCCTGCCAGTGTTCTCTCTCTCTCTCTCTCTCAAAAATCAATCTTTAAAGAACAACAACAAAAAAAGGAAACAGTGAACAAATGGGAAGCAGGGAAAAAAGGAGAGAGGGAAACAGACCATAAGAGATTCTTACTGAGACAGAACAAACTGAGGTTTGAGGGCAGGGAGGTGGTGGGGATGGGCTAGTTGGGTGGTATTAAGGAGGGCACTTGTGATGAGCACGGGGTGTTATATGTAATTATATATTATATATATTCAGTCATATGAATCACTGAATTCTACTTTTTTTAAAGATTTTATATATTTGTCATAGGGAGAGCAAGAGCACTTAAGCAAGGGGAGCAGCAGGCAGAGGGAGAAGTAGGCTCCCCACTGAGCAAGGAGCACGACCATGGACTTGATTCCAGGACCTTGGCATCATGACCCAAGCTGAAGGCAGACGTTTAACTGACTGAGACACCCAGGTGTCCCTGAATTCTACTCCTGAAACCAATATTGTACTGTAAGTTAACTAAGTAAAATTCAAATTAAAAAAAAAAAATTGGGGATGCCTGGATCGCTCAATCGGTTAAACAACTGCCTTCGGCTCAGGCCATGATTCCAGGGTCCTGGGATCAAGTCCTGCATCAGGCTCTTTGCTCGGAGCCTGCTTCTCTCTCCGCTTCTGCCTGCCGACACTCTGCCTGCTTATGTGCTCTCTCTCTGTCTTTCTCTCTCTCTGACAAATAAATAATAAAATCTTTAAAAAAATAAAAATAAAAATCAATTAAAAAATAAAAAAGATTCAAATTCAATACACAAAAATCAGTTGTTTCTATACACTGACAATAAACTATCTGTAAAGGGAATTACAAAATCAATTTAATGGATAATAGCATCAAAAAGAATTAAATATTTAGAAATAACCAAGGAGGTTAACTTAATCACTGAAAACTACAAAATATTACTGAAAGAAATTAAAGACAAAATAAACGGAGACACATCTTAGTGTTCCTGGATTGTAAGACTTTAATAGTTATGATGTCAATGCTAAGTATAATAACCTACATATTCCATACAACCTCTTACCAAAATACCTTTTTTGCAAGAATAATCTACCCCCTAAAATTCATATGGAATTGCAAGGGACCCCAAATAGCCAAAAACAATCTTGAAAAAGAACAAAATTGGAAAATTCACACTTCCTGATTTCAAAACTTACTACAAAGCTAAGTCATCAAAACAATGTAAGATTGGCATTAACTATAGACCTATTCATCAACAAAAGGAATAGAGCCCAGAAATAAACCCCCATACATATGATCAAATGATTTTCAACAAGGGTGCCTAGATCGTTCAATGGAGGAAAGGACAGCCTTTTAAATAAATGGTGCTGGCAAAGCGGGATATCCACGTGCCAAAGAATGAAAGGCCTTTACTTAATACTACATATGAAAATTGATTCAAAATGGATCAAAGACCTCCACACAAGAGCTAAACTATAACTCTTAGAAGAAACATAAGGGGAAAGCTTCATGACGTTGGATTTGGTAATGATTTCTCGGATATGAAACTAAAGGCATGGCAACAGAAGAAGAAAAGAGAAGCTGAATTTCATCAAATTAAAATCTTTTGTGCATCAAAAGACACCACCAGCAGAGTTATAAGGGCAACCCGCAGAAGGGGAGAATACATCTGCAAATCACATATCTAACAGAGACTAATATCTGGAAGATATAGGGAGCTCCTAGAACTTAACCCAAAACAAACAACCCAATTCAAAAATGGGCAAGGGACTTAACTAGACTTTTCTCCAAGGATATACAAATGTCCAATAAACCAATGAAAGATGCTCAACATAACCAGCCATTAGGGAAATGCAAACCAAAGCCACAATGTGATACCACTTCACACCCGTTTGATTGTTACCAAAAACAAAAACAAAAAGCCCCATAGTGATGGCAAGACATGGAAAAATTAGAACCCTCGTGCACTGATGGCAGCAATGTAAAATGGTGCAGCCACTATGGAAAAAAGAGTAGGACAGCCCTTCAACAAATTAAAAATAAAATTACTTTATGATGTAACAATTCCACTTCTGGTATCTCCCTACAAGAATTGAAAGCAGGGACTGAAACAGGTATTTGTATGCCCATATTCGGGGCAGCAGAATTCATCAAAGCCAAAATGTAGAAGCAACCCAAAGTGTCTATCAGCAGATGAACGGATGAACAAACTGGGGCATATACCTAAAATGTTCTATTATTCAGCCTTTAAAAAAAAAAAAAGAGGAAATTCTGATACATACTTCAACATGAATGAGCCTGGAAGACATTAAGCTAAGTCGAATAAGCTGGTCACAAAAGGACAAAAAAAATGTATGGTTCCATTCATAGGAGATATTTAAGGAAGTCAAATTCAAAGAGACAAAGTAGAATGGTGATTGCCTGTCAGGGATATGGGCAGGCTGGCATTGGGAAGTTACTTTTTATTGGTTGAAGAGTTTCAGTTTGGAAGGCAGAGGAACATAGTGAAGGGAGGGAAAAACTGCAGGAGACTCTTTTTTTTTTTTTAATGATATTAATCTATTTGACAGAGAGAGAGAGATCGTAAGTAGGCAGAGAGAGAGAGGGGGAAGCAGGCCCCCCATTGAGCAGAGAGCCCAACGGTGGGGCTTGATCCCAGGACCCTGGGACCATGACCCAAGCTGAAGGCAGAGGCTTAACCCACTGAGCCACCCAGGCGCCCCCCACAGGGGACTCTTAAAGGAAACAAACTGAGGGTTGCTACATGGAGGGATGGGGGAACTGGGTGATGGACATGGGACGGTGTCCCCGGTTGTAATGAGCACTGGGTATTATAGAAGACTGATGAATTACAGCCCCTAAAACAAATAATACATCATATGTTCATTAATTAAATTTAAATTTAAAAAATAAAAATAAAAGAGTTTCAATTTGGGAAGATGAAAAAAGTTGTGAGGATTAATAGTGGGGATGGTCGCACAGAAATGTGGTATGACTAATGCCACTAATTATACACTTAAACATGGTTATAATGATATTTTTGTTATGTAGATTTTACCACACTTTAAATGTCTAAAAAAGGTCCTACTGGCCAAACTTGTGACAATTTGAGAATCAAAAAGAATAATGACTACTCGTTTTAACAGAAGCTTTGAACATTGTGATTTGAAGTGAAAATTAAGTGTTTTTTTTAATCTCTTTCTGGTAGGAAACATTTCAAAATCACCAGAAGAGTCCAATGGTTTAAGAAAAATCCTGCTTTACAGAAGAACACAGACTAATAAATGTAAAAGGAGTGGTAGAATTGGAAAATCATTATTTTACAACCCTTCATAAAACTTTCAATTAAGGGGGGTGCCTGGGTGGCTCAGTGGGTTAAGCCTCTGCCTTCGGCTCAGGTCATGGTCCCAGGGTCCTGGGATCGAGCCCTACATCGGGCTCTCTGCTGAGCAGGGAGCCTGCTTCCCCCCGTCTCTGTGCCTTCCTCTCCGCCTACTTGTGATCTCTGTCTGTTAAATAAATTTAAAAAAAATTAAAAAAAAAAAACTTTCGATTAAGGAAAAATTAACATTTGGTTGACACCAATAGGTGACTGATTGGTGGGGAACCGCGCATTTGGATCTAGGATCTATCCAAGATAATGTTACACAGATTACTTTCTGACCACAAGGCTAAAAGTTAAGTTTGAATCAGGAGATCAATCAGGCTTTTCACTAACTTAATTCAAGGGCCAAGCCTAGTGTGACCCAAACGTGGGGATCCAGATTCATCTCTGATGAAGAAGGAGTCTACCATACCCATGAGACCTTCTTCAGGAATCCAATGAAGCTTAAGGTCTAAGTTCAGTTTAGAAATGGATCCAAGAGCCAGAGGATCAAGCTAAATTATACCAGGAGAATGCAAGATGATAAATCCGGAAGAAGAAGAGCCCACAAGACCAAAGACAGGATCATGAAAAATGGAAAGTCAGTCTGGAAAAAAGAAAACTACTCTAATTTCAAAGAAACTCAAGAGATTGAACAACCAGATGTGGCGTGTGGTTTTAAACCAGATCCTGGTTTGGACATAGTATTGTAAAGCACATTTTAGGCACAACTAGGGAAATCTGAAAACAAATTACATTTAAGATGATATTAAGAAATTAGAATTCTGTTGGGGAGGGTATGTGCTTTGGTGAGTACTGTGAAGTGTGTAAACCTGGCAATTCACAGACCTGTACCCCTGGGGATAAAAATATACTGGGGCGCCTGGGTGGCTCAGTGGGTTAAAGCCTCTGCCTTCGGCTCGGGTCATGATCCCAGGATCCTTGGATCAGGTCCCAGATCGGGCTCTCAGCTCAGCGGGGAGCCTGCTTCCTCCTCTCTCTCTGCCTGACTCTGCCTACTTGTGATCTCTGTCAAATAAATAAATAAAATCTTAAAAATATATATATATTATATGTTTATAAAAAATAAATAAAAAATTTAAAAAAAAGAAATTAGAATTCTGGTAGGTTTGAAAATGTTCTGACTATGAAAGAAAATAATTTTCTTTCACCCTAGAAGGGTTGGGGAGAAACTGTCTCATTCACCACTATACGCAGCTCGCATAAAGCAAGCACATAACAGGCTCCAGATAATGTCTATCAGGTGGGTATTTCTGGGGCGCTCAGCCCCCCTTTTCCTCCCTCTCAGTGACGGCCCTCTTTTATTTTCATGATCCTTCACAGGCAGACTTCTTTGGAAATGCTTAAAATATACACCTTCACCACTACCTTGCCTAGTTATTCCCCCAAATTCGATTTGGCCCCCATTTCTCCACAGAAAACAGCTCTCATGAAGGTCATCAACGACCTTCGCGTCACTAAATCCAAACACTTGTCAGACCCCTTCTTGCTTGACCTCTCCGGAGCTCCTGAGACTACTGACCACACTCTGCTTCAAATGCCTTCCTCCTGCGGCCTTGGGAACACATTTTGTCACACTTTCTTGGTTTTTCTCCTTCTTCCTCAACCACCTCCACAGGTTTCCCATACTGCCTACTTTCCAGGCAATCTTTCTCATGCTAATGATCCATTTAGGTTTATATTCCACTTATTCTAGACCAGTAGCTCCAGGGCAGAAATCTCCGCAATCTTCCAACTGCCTACTGCTCAGTCCACGTGGATAGCCCAAAGGCTCATCCCTCAATGGACTGGTTCTAAAACTCATCCTAACTCACCCCCTCCCCGCAAGCCTGTTCTTCTCATCCTTTGCTCTCTCACAAAATGTCACTATTCTTGCCCAGTCGTGCAGGCCAGAGATCCAATAAGGTGTCCCCGATGACTCCTTCACCGCCTAGATGCAAGTTAATGACCAGTTTTTGTGGTGTCCACCTCCAAAACATGTCCAAGACCTATTTGGTTTTCTCAACGTTCACCCTCACCTTCCTAGTGAGGCTGCCACCTTGGTTCTCACTTGGATCATCACAGCAGCTTTCCAGCAATCACCTGGAATTCTGCCCACCTATCAGGGCAACTCTTTACAAAATGCAAATCTAATCACAACAGATCACATTTAAATTCCTCAGAGGCTTCCTATGGGCTATGGCCCTGCAGGACCTTCCGTTAGGTGGGATCTCCGCCTCCCTCCCCTTGGGCCACTCACCCATCACTCTCTTGGCCTTAGTTCTAAGTCCATCTCTCACTTCCTCCCAAGGCTGATTCCCTTCCTGTCTCTGGTCTCAGACCCTGCAAACCCTTCACCTAGCCAGTTCCCCAGGTCCAGACCAAATCCTCAGCTGTCTTCCCCACCTCCTAAATCAACTCAAAGACCTCTGCTATTTGTTCCCATGGCCCCCGTTCTTCTCCCTCATAGTAATTTGTACGTGTCCAGTCATTCAGCTACTTATTAATATAATAGCATAGTATCCTGCAGTAAGCTCACCCGAACGTCTTGGCAAAGGCCTGCTACTTACTAATTTTTTCCTCCCTGCTTGCTTCCTACTGACAGAAATCTAACTCTGTCTTCTTTCCTGGATATTCAGGTATCCAGGGCGTTCCCAGGTCCTCTTTACCCCCAGGGCCCAGCACAGGCGCTAACGCTGGGTGAATATTAATTGCATAAACGTCACATCATTTATGTCCGCGATCTCCCATCCCTCCCCTTCCCAACCCTACCCTCACACTTCTGATACCTCAGATTTCTGCTTCCCTCCACCCACCACCCACCCCCCCGACGCCCGGCCCTGGGGCTGACGTCTGGACTCACCTGTACAAGCTGATGCTGAGGCGGCTGCCACTGTATCTGCATCTCCGCCTCCCGCTCCATCTCAGCCTGGGATGGGCTGCACATCAGGACGGCGTGCGGGTCCAGGCCCACGCCAGATCACAGCTGAGACGCTCCGGCTCGGCGTCGCAGGTCAAGCGCCCCGCCACCACCACGCCACAATCACAATTGCCTAGCTCAGCTTCTACTTCTCACCTAGCCGGGGGGGCGGAGCCAAGGGCCGCACCCACAGACCCACCCATCAGCAGCCGCCCCACCCCGCCCCGCTGCAGGGGGCACCCAGGTCCTGCCCGGACACGACAGGGTCACTAACAGGGGACCTCAGACCGTCACCACACCTTGTGTCTGAAGTCTGCCTCTACCCGATTTACCCCATTGGCCCTTCAGTCTGAGCATCTCTTTTTGGTCCTTTTGGTCCGAGTGGGGGGAAGAACATTGAGGTTGCAGACTCTAGGCCTTGGAGACCTCAGAGTGGAAAAACCAGGGCGGGAGGCAGGAGGCAGCTACAGACAGGGGTACGGGAGACAGGAGAACCATAACCAGCACCCCACCAGGTCAGGGTTCTTTGTCATAAGCTCCCAGGGGCCTGGATCTTCTCTGCTATAAACCAGGTACCTCTCTCCCTTGTGTGTACAAACCAAATTCTGGGACCTTCCTAGCCGGTGTCTTTATTCCAGAATTCTTACTGAGTACCTCCTGTGCGTTGCACTGTTTTTCAGAACTAGGGATATAATGGCAAACAAGACAGAACCAAGGGTCTTAACTCTCAAGGAATTTTCATGTGAAATGGGAGGGCAAATGAATATAATAAAGTCAATAGTTAATATATTCTTTGGTGGCGAGTGCCACAGAGAAAATGATATAGGAAAATGTGAGCTGAGCACTGAGTCCCTGAAAGGGACCTCCCCATAGGAAGACTGGAGAAATCTGAAGCAGAAGAGAGCTTGGCTTGCGGGAAGAATCCCAGGGGGACTGGGGGACAGCCACTGTGTGAGTGTGGAGGAAAGTGGAATGATATGATAGGGAATGGTCTTGGACAGCAGCCTGAACTTCATTCAAAGTGTGATGGGAAGCCACTGAAAGATTTCAAACTGGAAATTAATAGGATCTAAGTTTTTAAAATAATCATTGGGGTCCTTTGAGGTTTATGGATTATAGGAGATGAGATCAAAGCAGGGACGCCAGTTAGAAAACTAAAGCAGGGCGCCTGGGTGGCTCAGTGGGTTGGAGCCTCTGCCTTCGGCTCAGGTCATGGTCTCAGGGTCCTGGGATGGAGTCCTGCATAGGGCTCTCTGCTCAGCAGGGAGCCTGCTTCCTCCTCTCTCTCTGCCTGCCTCTCTGCCTATTTGTGACTCTGTCAAATAAATAAATAAAATCTTAAAAAAAAAAAAAGAAAGAACGAAAAAGAAAGAAAGAAAGGAAGGAAGGTAGAAAGAAAGAAAGAAAGAAAGAAAGAAAGAAAGCAAGCAAGCTAAAGGAGCTCTCCAAGAAGGAGCTGTTAGTATTTGGTGGGCGCTGGTGATGGCAATTAGAGGATATTTTAGAATGAAAAGGAAAAGAACTTGGTAATGGGTTGGAATGGTAAAGGGCTGAGAGGAAATGAGGAAACAAAGATGACCCCTAGATTACTGGCTTGAACAACTGAGTGATGACTGCCCTGTTTGGGAATATGGAAAGAGAAGAAGAGCAGATTGGAGGCAGCTGAACCAATTCAATTTCAGGCATACTGACTTTGGATGGTCCACTAAATGTGCTCAGAGAGAGATAGGGGTTTTAAATGTAAATTTGGGCATTGACAACACAACACCTTATGGTGGTCATAAGGCCATTGGAGTAAGTGGGATCAGCTAGGAGCTGGTTAGATAAAGGGACTGGGGACAGAATCTGAGCATCTCCTACATGTAAGTTTCAGCAGAACAGAAAGTTCATCCAAGGAGACTGAGAAGTAACAGACGGAGAAGTAGGGGAGTCAGGAGATTATATTTCGGGAAGCCAAGAGAAGTGTGCATTCAAAAGAGGGACTGTGCCACCACATCAAAGGTTGCTGAGATAAGAACCAGGACTTGACAAGATGGAAGTCATGGGTGACTGACAAAAGCAGATGGAGCCTGGGACTACTGGTCTTGGTGTCGTGAGTTCTAGCCCCATAGCATGTGTGTGTGCTTAAAAGAGGTTTTGCTATAAATGGGGGCAAAGAAATAAGATGGTAGTTAGGAGGATTGAGGGAGGCTAAACAGGGATCCACCAATAAAGAGAAACTGATATTGAAGGAGATAGCTTAATTATAGGAGCGACATTGATAATTCAAGTAAAGACAGGACCCAGACGGAGTACGAATGGGCAAGTGGGACTTTGGTGAAAGGGGGGACTTTTGTTCTTTTGTAACAGGTTGGGTAAGAAGAGTCTTGACTATCGTCGTGTTTCCAGCCACTAGTACATGGTGGGGCTGGGAGCAGGCCCTTGGGAAATAGTGGCTGTGCCTCTATCACTAACACCTGCTCAGGTCTCAGCTCAGGTGTCACTGCCTTCTGGGACCATCTCTGACTCTCAGGTGATACCTCTCCCAGTTTCCATAAACTAATGTTTCTCCCAACATGGCATCTTGACTGTGCCTGCAGAATGAATCATATTTGAGGGGCGCCTGGGTGGCTCAGTGGGTTAAGCCGCTGCCTTCGGCTCAGGTCATGATCGCAGGGTCCTGGGATCGAGTCCCACATCAGGCTCTCTGCTCAGCAGGGGGCCTGCTTCCCTTCCTCTCTCTCTGCCTGCCTCTCTGCCTGCCTCTCTGCCTACTTGTGATCTCTCTCTGTCAAATAAATAAATAAAATCTTAAAAAAAAAAAGAATGAATCATATTTGATACATGGAGCAAATTATTAACTGCTTATCCTCTATAGGATAAAATTATTTATTTTTAAACTAAATTAATTAATTACTATTAATTTAAACCATTTATCATTTATGAATAACAACATTAATAATTATCATTAATTTAAATTATTTCATTAGTTGTTCTTTAGTTAATTTAATTAAATATTTTATTTTTTAAAAGATTTTATTTATTTATTTGACAGACAGAGATCACAAGTAGGTAGAGAGGCAGGCAGAGAGAGAGGGGGAAGCAGGCTCCCTGCTGAGCAGAGAGCCCGATGCGGGGCTCCATCTCAGGACCCTGAGACCATGACCTGAGCCGAAGGCAGAGGCTTTAACCCACTGAGCCACTCAGACACCCCATTAATTAACTATTTTATTTTATTTTTTTTTAAAGATTTTATTTATTTATTTGTCAGAGACAGAGGGAGAGAGAGCAAGTGAGCACAGGCAGACAGAGAGGCAGGCAGAGGCAGAGGGAGAAGCAGGCTCCCTGCCGAGCAAGGATCCTGATGCGGGACTCGATCCCAGGACCTTGGGATCACCACCTGAGCCGAAGGCAGCTGCCTAACCAACTGAGCCACCCAGGCGTCCCTAATTAACTATTTTAAAGTTAATTTATTTTGCTATTTTTTTCAAATTTCATATTTTCAAGTGACCATGAAATGAAAAGAAGAAGAATGTGCAGAAAAGAAATATAGGAGTGAAAATTTTCTTTTACTTGTAAAGCAAGTACATACAATTAGTATGACAGTACCAAAAAAATGAAAAAAGTAAAACTGTTTACATCATTTTCACATCAACCTGTTTGAACTTTGATCCTTTCACTGCAATCTGAGACCTTATATAAGTGATCTTCGGTAACTAACAAATGATTTTAATAAAACCAAAACTGCTAAATTGTACCAATGATGTAACATTTACTTTCCTGATTCATCTTTCATTTTATTTTTTTTTTTTTTTTTTTTTTTTTTTTTTTAAAGATTTTATTTATTTATTTGACAGAGAGAGATCACAAGTAGGCAGAGAGGCAGGCAGAGAGAGAGAGGAGGAAGCAGGCTCCCTGCTGAGCAGAGAGCCCGATGTGGGACTCGATCCCAGGACCCTGAGATCATGACCTGAGCCGAAGGCAGCGGCTTAACCCACTGAGCCACCCAGGCGCCCTCATCTTTCATTTTAAAACAGCTAAGACTTTTTAAAAATAAATTTCCATTTTAAAAGTGTGATTCCAATTCAGTAAAACATTTCGTGTGTGAATTAAAATTTGCCTTTAACCGGGGCGCCTGGGTGGCTCAGTGAGTTGGGTGTCTGCCTGCCTTCGGCTCAGGTCATGGTCCCAGGGTCCTGGAATTGAGCCCTGAAATGAGATGGGCTCTCTGCTCAGCAGGGAGTCTGCTTCTCCCTCTCTGTATGCTCTTCCCCCTGTTTGTATTCCCCCTCCTCAAATAAATAAAGTTAAAAGAAAAATTTGCACTTAACCAAACAGAAGTATTTTGCCTCTCATTTGCACTGTTTCACTGTTCTAAATTTTAACACGAAACTCCAGCTGGCTGCGCTGAAGGACAGAATGGAGGTAAATCAAGTTCTGTTTCTTTGTCTTTATAATCAATCGCTGTAAAGCTGTGGAAGCTACTGTGTGAACACAGGCATATCTCATACCACACATGTTAGAGACATGACCCATGCCTAATGTGAGTTCCAAGCACAACTGAGCACTCTCTGAATTAACTTCCAGTAGGGGCACCTGGGTGGCTCAGGTGGTTAAACATCTAACTCTTGGTTTCGGCTCAGGTCATGACTATAGGGTTGTGAGATGGGGCCCTGTGCCCAGCTCTGTGTTTAACTCAGTCTGCTTGTCCCTCTCTCTCTGCTCCTCCTCTCCACACCCCCCAAATAAATAAATAAAATATTTACAAAAAGGTCTGTAGTAAATATATGCTAGTACATTATTTTCATGGTTTTTTTCTTTATTTTTTTATTGAGATATAATTGAAAGTTAACATTATAGTTTCAGGTGTACAACATAAGGATTTGATATGTGTATATATCATAGAATGATTACCCCAATAAGTGTAATTAACATCCATCACCACCATTATAATCTTTTTCTTCTCTCAGCAACTTTGTGGTATACAATACAGTATTATTAACTACAGTCACCATGCTGTACATTACATCCCAGGACTCTTACAGCTGGAAGTGTGTACCTTTGACCACCTTCACCCACTTTGCCCGCCCCTCACCTCCTCACCGGCCTTCCACAAACCTCTGACGACCGCAGTTTCTGTTCTACCTATGAGTTCAGTGCCTTGTTTTGCTTTTTGCTTAGGATCCACATATAACTGATATCATATTTGTCTTTCTCTGCCTGACTTATTTTACATACAAACTGCCTTCAGGGTCCATCTATGTTGTCACAAACGGCAGGATTTCCTTCTTTTTTTACTACGGCTGAATAATATTCCATTGTGCGTATATGTATATACATGGCAGTGATCAACATTTTGTATACTCGGTGGTATCCTTTTCTCCGTGTACAAGTATACATGTTATAGCTCATTTTTTGTGCTTTAAATAAAAATGAGTCATTTTCAACAAAATAAAAATCAGGAAAATTTTCTGAATGCATCATCTGGTTAAGATGTGAAGTCTGGGGGCGCCTGGGTGGCTCAGTGGGTTAAAGCCTCTGCCTTTGGCTCAGGTCATAATTCCAGGGTCCTGGGATCATGCCCCACAACGGGCTCTCTGCTCAACAGGGAGCCTGCTTCCTCCTCTCTCTGCCTGCTTCTCTGCCTACTTGTGATCTCGGTCTGTCAAATGAATAAATAAAATTAAAAAAAAAAAAAAAAAAGAGGTGAGGTCTGGAGTCAGGGCCTGGGTTTTAATCCTAGTGATGGCTCTGGTTCTGAGATTTTGGAATGTATTTTTTAATTTTCCTGATTCCCCTGAGGGGTGCCTGGAGGGCTCAGTCAGAAGACCATGGGATTCTTGATCTCCAGGTTTTAAATTCGAGCTCCATGTTGGGTATAGAGATTACTTAAAAATAAAATCTTTAGAGGTACTGGGGTGATCTAAAATCTTTAGATCAGGTCATGATCCCAGGGTCATGGGATCGAGCCCCTGCATCAGGCTCCCTGCTCAGTGGAATCCTGCTTCATCCCCTGCTTGTGCTCCCTCTCTCGCTGTTTCTTTGTCAAATAAATAAGTAAAATCTAACAACAACAAAAAAGCTTAAGGAAAAAATAATAAAAATAATAAATAATAAATAAACAAATAAAAATAAAATCTTCAAAAGAAAAAAAGAAAGGAAGAAACCAGTCCCTGAGAAGATAAGCTTTGTGACTTATCAATGTTCCATTAATGTCATTTATCCTATTAACCTCCCCGCAAAGGCCAGGCAGGGCAGGACAGAGCAAGCACTACCCCTTAGCTTTAGAACCCTTTTTTTTTTTTAAGATTTTATTTATTTATTTGAGAGACAGAGTGAGAGAGAGAGAACATGAGCAGGGGGAGGGACAGGGAGGGAGGCAGGAGCAGACTGCCCACTGAGTAGGGAGCCCAATGTGGGGCTCAATCCTAGGACCCTCAGATCATGATATGCGCCAAAGGCAGATAGATGCTTAACTGACTAAGCCACCCAGGTACCTGCCCCTAGAGCCTAATTTTGGTGTGGACATCTTGAACACCAGAGGCTTGTGGGAAAGAGGGGCTTACTCTGGGGGTCCTGCTTCATGCCCCAACCTGAGACTACACCCCATCATTGGCTGACTGTCTAACAGGCATGGCCCCCTGATTGCCTTATCATCCTTCAGAACCTGGCTCATTCTAGACTCCAGTCTTGAGTTAATGAGCTGTGCCCCAACCCCCTGTACCCCTCCCCCTGAGGCATCTCTGATTCCTGTGCGTACCCGTTACACACACACAGCACAGTGCCAAATGTCAGGCTCTGTCATAGGCACTTTCGTGGCCTCTCTTCTGTCATTTAAAGAAAGGATTAGCATACCCACTTTACACATGTGGTAGAAATGGATGCTGACTCAGAGAAAAGCAGCCCCTCAAATCATAGGAAAGGTAATTCCCGAGCCGTATGCTGCTTAACACCTCCAGACTCGTTTCCCTGCTGGGAACACCCTGCCCTATTGTCTCTAGAGCTTCCCCAACCGGACCAACTCCTGCCCATTTTGCACTCCCTATAAGGTAGTCTATCCTGATACTCATGCTGGGTTAGGCGCCTCGTCTATGCTCCTGCTGTCCTGGCACAGAAAACCAATTGCTGAACCAATTGTTCTGCTGAGCAGAACATTGTTGACAATGCGCTTGATATTTATTTGCTCAAGAGTCTTCCTTTTCCGGGCACCGGGGTGGTTCAGTCATTAACCGTCTGCCTTTGGCTTAGGTCATGATCTGCGAGTGCATCCGGCTCCCTGCTCAGCGGGGATTAATAAAATAATTAATTAAATAAATGAAGGTAATGAATAAATTAAGTTAATATATAAATTAAATTAAAATAAATGGATTGAATTGATTGGTTAAATTAAATAAATAAAATCATTCTTTAAAAAAGAATCTTCCTTTTCTGCCTTCTCCCCGCCCACCCTGAGGCTCACATATACACACCCTATTCCGTGTTTGCCTCTCAGGGCTCCTCAAAGTGCAGGCCATGGGTGGTACCCGTTGCAGACTTCACCAGTCCTGCAACGAGATACAGACAGAAATTGAGCGAAACGTTTAAAATTCTTCTAGCTATGTGGCCAGTTATTTCTGTGTGTTGAATCCAATAATGAAAAACTGGGGCTTGTCTTGTGTATATCCTTTTTTTTTTTTTCATTTTATTTTCCTGGTAATTAGTTTTCACTGTGTTTTAGAAAAGAATCCATCCTGACTGATTAGGGGTGGGAAAAAGTTCCCTCAGCCAGACAGATTGAGAAGCACTGGTTTATTTTTATTTCCCTGGGTTCTGGCATAGAAAGGCATTGAGTAGCTGCAAAAGTGAAGGATAAATGAACGCACTTGACAAATGGGTCTACCCTAAGGTATTAGAAAGAACAGAACTTGGTGCTGCATTGCGTTGATGCTGGGGAAGAACGGGGGGCATCAAGGGAAACTCCCAGGTGTTTACCTTGAGTGCTGGGCGGTTGCTGAGGCCATTCCCTAAGATTATGGGGGACATTGAAGGAGGAGCAGATTCAGACATTTTACAGATAACAAATTCATATTTGACCAGATTGACTTTGAGGTTACCTATGAGATGGCCACATAAGGATGCCCAGAAAGCATTTAGAGATACGGGTTAGAAGCTCAGGACACAAAATCAAAGCTGGAGAGTGCAGATTTCCGAGTTGAAGCCGTTAGAATATAGAATAGGAAGAGAAGTGGCTACAGAAACCTCTGGGTGCGTGGCACCGTGTCTGACACATGGACGCGATGAGCAACTCTCGGTCAAATAGAGAGGCTGTTAGGTAAGAGCCTGGGCCCATTTTATTCTAAGCCCACACTCTTCCTTATTGGATTATAAGTGTTTTAAACTTCTGGGGCACCTGGGTGGCTCAGTGGGTTAAGCCTCTGTCTTCAGCTCAGGTCATGATCTCAGGGTCCTGGGATCGAGCCCCACATCAGGATCTCTGCTCAGCAGGGAGCCTGCTTCCTCTCTCTCTACCTGCTTCTCTGCCTACTTGTGATCTCTGCCTGTCAAATAAATAAATAAAATCTTTAAAAAAAAAAAATAAGTGTTTTAAACTTCTTATTTTCCTGCTGCCCCAACAGCCCCACAAACAGGCTGTGAGCCCCCGAGCACCAGTGTGAAGGTGTGGTCTCTGCTACAAGTCCCCTCTGTCCTGCCCTGGCTGTGACTAGTGGCATTCAAACACACCAATGACGTCCCCTCCTGCCTTTTGCTTGGGTACTCCACCCTGACCCCCATAAAGGCACTTGTCCACAGTTCCTGCTCTCTGGGTTTCCCATCTGTTTGGTTGAACGTGTTCCTTTGGTGCTGCCCTCATAGCCCTCGGCAGGGCATGCCAGCCTCCCTCTTCTCCACCTTCTCTTTCACACATCTCTGTGTGGTTTTAGTCTGTGTGACTATAAAAAAACAAAAACCAAAAAAAATTTTAAAACCACATATGCACACATTTCAAGTAACAAAATTGTTCCTTAAACCATACTTATAACCCAATTCGACTTTTTTCTTTTTTTTCTTTTTATTTTTATTTATTTACTTGAGAGAGAGAGAGAGAGCATAAAAGGGGAGAAGCAGACTCCCTTGGAGCTGGGAGCCCGATGCAGGACTTGATTCCAGAACTCCGAGATCATGACCTGAGCAAAAAACAGTTGTTTAACCAACTGAGCCATCCAGGTGCCCAACTCTGTTCAACTTTCAATCTGTGCTGCCTTCTAACAGGCACCACTGGGGCTGGCAGTGAAGATGAAGACCAGAAAAGGCTAGGAACCAGGAAAGCACAAGGCAGATTAGAAAACATAGGAGAGCCAGAACTCAGCTGTGAACTCGGGAGGGCTGACTGGGGGTGCTGAGGTGGCTCTAGAAGAAAGTCAGAGCCAGATTTTAAAGGTACAGCCTTGAACTTCATCGTAAGTTGCAGAAAGATGCTTTCTCTCTGCTTCCTGACAGTATAAAGAAGGTATGGACAAAGGTACAAGGATTGCACCGGTTTATTTATTTTTTTTTTAAGATTTTTATTTATTTATTTATTTGACAGAGAGAGAGATCACAAGTAGGCAGAGAGGCAGGCAGAGAGAGAGAGGAGGAAGCAGGCTCCCTGCTGAGCAGAGAGCCCGATGTGGAGCTCAATCCCAGGACCCTGAGATCATGACCTGAGCCGAAGGTAGTGGCTTAATCCACTGAGCCACCCAGGCACCCCTGCACCGGTTTATAATAGCAAAAGAAACTTGGAGATAACACAAATATCTACCAATAGGAGAATAAAAAAACACACTGTGTGGGGTGCCTGGGTAGCCCAGGCAGTCTGCGTCAGGCTCTGCACTCAGCAGGGAGCCGACTTGAGATTCTCTCTCTCTTCCCTCTGCCCCTGCCACTTGGGTTCTCTCTCTCTCTCTCTGAAATAAATAAATCTTTTAAAAAACACACACATTGGGGTGCCTGGGTGGCTCAGTGGGTTAAAGCCTCTACCTTCGGCTCAGGTCATGATCTCAGGGTCCTGAAATCGAGCCCCGCATCCAGCTCTCTGCTCAGCGGGGAGCCCTGCCCCTGCCTGCTTCTCTGCCTACTTGTGATCTCTGTCTGCCAAATAAATAAATAAAATCTTAGTAAAAAAATCACACACACATTGTGTTGCAATCAAAAGTGGAATTCTAACTTCAAGCACAATGAATAAGAATGCCAGGTATCATCATAAATCTCAAAAACACACTCTACTAAATGTAATGTGTCCTGGGTTGGATTTAGAACAGGAAAAGGACATTAGTGGAAAAACTGGTGAAATCTGTATAAAGTCTACAATTTACTTAGTAGGATTTTACCAGTATTTGTTCTTAGCTTTGACAGATGTATCACTGTTAGGTATGACGCTAACATTGCAAGAAGCTGAGTGAGCAGTTTACAGTAACTCTCTGACTACCTTTGCAACTCTCCTGAAATTTAAATGACTCCCAGATAGTTTATTTGTAAAAATGTAAGCTCAAAGAAAAAAAAGCAAGCTTTCTTTTTTCTTTTTTTTTAAAGATTTTACTTACTTATTTGACAGAGAGAGACACAGCAAGAGAGGGAAAACAAGCAGGGGGAGGAGAGGGAGAGGGAGAAGCAGGCTTCCCACCAAGCAGGGAGCTTGATGCAGGGCTCGATCCCAGGACCCTGGGATCATGACCCGAGCCGAAGGCAGACACTTAACAACTGACCCATGCAGACACCCCAAAAGCAAGTTTTAAATGAAAACATAGACTCAAAGATAAAAATTAGTTAATGCAATAGGATAACATTTATACATAGTTTCAAACCATACAAATGGCTTATGGACACATACATATGTAATAAAGATATAAAAAAAATTCATAAGAATGAAAAATACCCAATTTAAGATAGTGGTTTCTCAGAGCAGGAAGGAGGAGAGAGTAAGGAAGCAGATCCAAGAGAAGTAGTGATGGAATTTCAAAAATGTGGGTACTGTTTCTTCCTCTTTAAAGGAATCTGGGGGAATGTCCATCGACAGAGGAATGGATAAAGAAGATGTGGTGCATATAGACCATGGAATATTACTCAGCCATCAAAAATGAAATCTTACCATTTGCAACAACGTGGATGGAACTAGAGGGTATTATGTTAAGTGGAATAAGTCAATCAGAGAAAGATGATTATTGTATGATTTTACTCGTATGCGAAATTTAAGAAACAAAACAGAGGCGTATAGGAAAAGAGAGGGAAAAATAAAATAAGACAGGGGGGCCTGGGTGGCTCAGTGGGTTGGTCTTCTGCTTTTGGCTCAGGTTGCGATCTCGGGATCCTGGGATCAAGCCCAGCATTGGGCTTTCTGCTCAGCAGGGAGCCTGCTTCCCCTTTTCTCTCTCTGCCTGCCTCTCTGCCTACTTGTGATGTCTCTCTGTCAGATAAATAAATAAAAATCTTTAAAAACAATTACAAAATAAGACAAAACAGAGAAGGAGACAAACCACAAGAGACGCTTAACTCTAGGAAACAAATGGAGGGTTGCTGAAAAGGAGGTGGGTGGGGGGGATGGGGTAATTGGGTGACTGGCATTAAGTAGGGCACATGATGTCATGAGCGCTGGGTGTTACATGCAACTGATGAATCACCAAACTCTACCTAAAGCTAAAAAAATGAAGTATCTGGAGCAAATATCACAGATGCTAAGATCTGACAAACCTGGGAGCCAAGTACATTGGTACTCATTATTATATTATTCTCTATATGTTTTAATGTGGTGGGGTTTTTTTTTTTTCTGAGAAAGGAAAAAAGACTAGGAGGACTTTCTGAGTTGTCAAATTATGTAACTATAGAGCATATCTTAATTTCTCAGGAATGTCATTTCAACTATCAACCCCAGATTGATGCTAATTCTGCTAAAGTAGAATGTTTTTTTAAAAAATTGTTTTCCAAGTAGAATTTCTAAAAAGTTAGCTGGTTAATCAGAAGGTTGGGAAAGCTGATTCAAAGAGCATTTAAGGAATGAGGAGTTACATAATTTCATAGGCAGGGGATATTTCAGTAAGTTTGTAAAGGAGACACTTTTACGGACTAAATGTTTGTGACTCTCCCAAAATTCATATGTTAAAAGGTGATGGTATTAGGAGATGGAGGTTTTGGGAGGATATTAGGTCATGAGGCTGGAACCCTCATGGATGGGATTAGTGCCCTTATACAAGGTCCCCCAGCAGACTCCCTCACTCTTACTCTGGCCTTGAAAGTCTGCACTGAGAAGCTGGTGGTCTATGACACAGAAGAGGATGTCACCAGCACCTGGCTGTGTAGGCAACCTGACCTCAGACATGCAGCCCTGGGAACTGTGACAAAGAATTTGTAGCTCTTCATAAGCCACCCAATCCAGGGGACTTCATCATAGCAGCCCAACCTACTAAGACAGAGATCAAACAAGTTAATGCAAGTAGCCCAGGGAATGAAAACTGTAAGCCTGCCTTACATGAAATGCTAAGGGAAGTTCTTCAAGCCGAAATGAAAGGAGACTAACGAGCAACATGAAAACTTCTGAAAGTATAAATCTCACTGGTAAAGGTAAGCGTGCAGTCAAACTCAGAACACTCTAATATTATGATATGGCGGTGTATTAACACTTAATCTGGTAGAAAGGTTAGAATATTAAAAATAACCAGAGCCACAATCATTTGTTAACACACAATATAAAAAGAGATGAGTTAGGACGTCAAAACATAGTGAAGGAGTAAGGAGTAGAGTCTATTGTGGAATCAAAGCTCAATTGTTTGTTTGTTTGTTTTTAGATTTTATTTACTTATTTGACACAGAGAGAGAGATCACAGTATGCAGAGAGGCAGGCAGAGAGAGAGGGGGAAGCCCAGAGAGCCCGATGCGGGGCTCTGTTGCGGGACCCTGAGACCATGACCTGAGCCAAAGGCAGAGGTTTAACCCTCTGAGCCACCCAGGCACCCCAAGTACAATTGTTATCTGTATAGAACAGGTTGTTATATCTGTAAGATGTTTTGTGTAAGCTTCATGGTAACCAAAAAGCAAAAACCTACGGTAGGTACACAAAGGAAAAGGGAATCAAGCATACCACTGCATAAAAAGATCATCAATTCACAAAGGAGGACAGCAAGAGAGGAAGAAAGGAACAAAGGGCCAAAAAATAATAAGATGGCATTATTAAGTTCTTATCTATCGATAATCACTTTAAATGCAAAAGGATTGATTTCTCCAGTCAAAAGACAAAGGGTTTCTGAATGGATAAAAAATAAGACCCAAGATACACTGTCTTCAGGAGACTCACATCAGCTTTAAAGACGTATGTAGGCTCAGGCGTCTGGATGGCTCTGTTGTTTAAAGCCTCTGCCTTCTGCTCAGGTCGTGATCCCAGAATCCTGGGATCGAGCCCCACATCGGGCTCTCTGTTCAGCAGGGAGAGGAAGAGATGACTAGAGATATTCCACAAAAATGGAAACTGAAAGAGAGCTCTACAGTAACAAAGACAAAAATCAAGAGGGAGATGAATGGGGGATGGACTAGATGGGGGATGGGAATTAAAGACGGCACTTGTGATGAGCAGTAGGTGTTGGCTGTAAGTGATGAATCACTGATTTCTACTCCAGAAACCAATATTGCACTGTATGTTAACGAACAACAGTTAAATGAAAATAAATAAATAAAGCTGTAACAAGAAGGGTTGTGACTTTGAGCCCCATGTTGGACGTGGAGATTACTAAAAAATAAATAAATAAACTTCAATAGGAAAAAAAAGCTGTAACACGAGGTAAAGACGGTCATTATATGATGATAAAGGAGCCAACTCATCAACAAATATAACAATTATAAAAATAGATGCATCCAACATTGGAGCATTTAACATATATGAAGCAAATACCAACAGATCTGAAGGGACAAATAGGCAACAATACTATCGTGGAAGAATTCGATACCCCACTTTCAACAATGTATAGACCCTCCAGACAGAAAATCAGGAACTAAAGATGGACTTAAACTGCACTTTATACCAAACAGAACCAACAGACATATGAAAAGCATTCTATCCAACAATACACAATACACAGAAAACACACACGCATGTATATTATATGGTGTTATATATATTATTATATATATTGTTACATGTAATTTATTATTATGTAACATTGTATATATTATGTATATCATTCAGCCATAGAAAGGAAATCCTGCATGGCTGGACCTTGAGGGCATTCTGCTAAGTGAAATAAATCAGACCGAGAAAGGCAAGTAACATATGATCTCATTTATATGTGGAATCTACAAAAGCTGAATTCAGTAACAGTAGAGTGGTGGTTGCCAGGGCCTTGGGTGGATGGGGGAGGTGGAGAGAAATGGAGAGAAGTCAGTTAAAGGATACAAAGTTTCAGTTCTAGGATGAGTGAGTTCTGTGGATCTAATGTATAGCATGGTGACTATAGTTAACAATAGCTAATTATACATTTCAAGTTTGCTTAAAAAGTAAATCTTTATGTTTTCATCAAAGACACATGCACGAAAAGGTAATTAGGTGAGGTGATGGAAATGTTAATGCAGTGGTTGTAATCATTTTGCAATAAATGTGGGTTTCAAATATCAGGTTGTATACCTGAAACTTTATACAATATGGTGTGTCAATTATATTTCAATAAAGCTAGGGGGAAAAAATAGGAAGTTGAAGAAAAGAAATAATGAAAAAGGCAGAAATAATGAAACAGAAAATGAGCATAAAACAAAGGAAAGTGATAAGCCCAAATTGACATTTTGAAATGATTAATAAAATTGATCAATCCTGGGGTGCTTCGCTGGTTCAGCCAGTGAAACACGTGACTCTTGATTTCGGGGTTGTTTGAGCCCCATGTGGGGTGTAGAGATTGCTTAAATAAATAAACTTTTTCCAAAAAAAAGTATTGATCAACTCTTAGAAAAACCAATCAAAAAAAGATAACTGAGTTTCGCATTCTCTATGTGCAGTTAAAACTTAATGAAATGTGGGGCTCCTGGGTGGTTCAGTGGGTTAAAGCCTCTGCCTTCAGCTCAGGTCATGATCCCAGGGTTCTGGGATCAAGCCCGGCATTGGGCTCCCGCTCAGTGGGAAGCCTGCTTCTCTTCCTCTCTCTCTCTCTGCCCACTTGTGATCTCTGTCTGTCAAGTAAATAAATACAATCTTTAAAAAAAAAACTTAAACGGGACGCCTGGGTGGCTAGGTTGGTTAGGCAGCTGCCTTCAGCTCGGGTCATGATCCCAGCGTCCTGGGATCAAGTCCCACATCGGGCTCCTTGCTTGGCGGGGAGCCTGCTTCTCCCTCCCTCTGCCTCTGCCTGCCATTCATGTCTGCCTGTGCTTGCTTTCTCTCCCTCTCTCTCTGACAAATAAATAAATAAAATCTTAAAAAAAAAAAAAAACTCAATGAAATGTAATGGAATTGTAAAAGCCACCTTAAAGGGATTAATAAAGTTTTCTGGGTTTATAAATAGAATAAGAAATATTAGAGCAATATGAATTTAAATGAAATTATACAAACATGAAGTAATAGAAATTTTTTTAAAAGAATAATATAATCAGTAAATGAAAGAAAAGCTTGAGGAAGAACTGAACTTTTTACCATGATAGCTTTCAAGAATAAAATATTAACTTGAAGAAACTAAAAAAAAAGTGTACCTGGTTACATAAGATATTAACTTTGTGAGATGCTGGTGACAGGTATATGAGAACGCTTTGTGCTATCACTGAAACTCTCTGAAAATTGAAAATTATTTCAAAATAAGTTTTAAGAGAAACTTTTTTTAAAAGGACATATAGTCATCCTTTTGCCTTATTACCAATTTTATGTAATTTTTCTTAATAGTCCCCTGCTGTGATCATACCTATTCTCCAAAGATCACTCTCAATCATCGCAAAACTCTGGCCTTACAGTGTTTGACCTGATTCATTTACATCAAGCAGCATGTGTTCTTCTAATAAACTCTGTTGGTCTGTGTGATATTGTGATTTATAGTAAGAAATATATATATATCTGGTTTTCCTCCCGTTTCTGGCCAAGAGGACTTAAAACCCTTGGAATTTCTTGACTGAAGGGAGTGATCAAGGTATCTTTTGTTATGCTAATAAAGCAAATTTTGGAAAGCCCCTAGAGCACCTAAGGATGGGGGCTGGTCCTCAGAGGAACCAACCAGGTGATTAGAGGGATGGAACTTTCAGTCCCATCCCCCTGACCTCTGGGGAGGGGACAGGGCCTGGAGGTTGACTCAGTTACTCTTTTGATCCCTTATGCCTACATAATAAAGCCTCCATAGAACTCCAGAAGGACTGGGCTTGGAGAGCTTCTGGGTTGAACACATGGATGTTTGGGAAGAGTATGAAAGCTCAGCCCATTATCTTTTCCAACTGGCTGGTCCTGAGTTCTATCCTTTTTACAATAAACTGGTGATCTAGTGAGTAAAATGCTTTCCTTTTAAGTTCTGTGAGCCATTCTAGCAAATTAATTGAACCCAAGGAAGAGGTAGTGGGACCTCTGATTTATAGCCAGTCTGTCAAAAGTATAGGGGACATTCTGGACTTAGCACTGGCCTCTGAGGTTGGAGTGGTAGGGACAATCTTGTAGGACTAAATCCTTCATCTGTGGAGTCTGATGCTGCTACCTCTGGGAAGATAGTGCCAGAATGCAGTTGAATTTTTGGACCCCCTGCTGGTGTCCAAGAATTCCTTATTGGTTTGGGGAAGCTGCCACACAAGCAGGCGCACACGCGCGCGCGCGCGCGCACACACACACACACACACACACACACACTGGAATTGGGTCCAGGAATCTAAAATAATTTGATAAAATTCTTAAGGATGTCTTTCCTAAGTGCCCACAGTTCTTGGTCACGCCACTTCGAAGAATGAGAAGTAGGCCAGACGAAAAGTGGTGGGCAGCAAAGTTTGTTGAATAGTACCAAGCCTCCAAAGAAGGGGAGGGGACCAGAGAGGGTTGCCCTCTGGTAAATCAACGAATTTGGGGATTTTTTTTTTTAAAGACTTTATTTATTTATTTGACAGGTATCAAAGTAGGCAGAGAGAGAGAGAGAGAGAGAGAGAGGAGGAAGCAGGCTCCCCGCTGAGCAGAGAGCCCGATGCAGGACTCAATCCCAGGACCCTGGAATCATGACCTGAGCCGAAGGCAGAGGCTTTAACCCACTGAGCCACCCAGGCGCCCCGAATTTGGGGATTTTAAAAAAAGATTTTATTTACTTATTTGAGAGAGTGAGTAAGTCAAAGAGCACGAGTAGAGAGGAAGGGACAAAGGGAGAAGGAGCAGCAGACTCCCCGCTGAGCAGGGAGCCCAATGGGGGACTCGATACCACGATCCTGGGTTTGTGACGGGAGCAGAAGGCTGGCGCTTAACCTACAGAGCCACACAGGCGCCCCCTTCCGGTTTTCCTGAGAGTGCAGGCAGGCTGTTTTAATCTGATCAACCCTCCACGCATTTGTCACCCAATCAGGTTAGTGTCCACGTGCTCATTGACCTATCAGGTAGTTGTTCATGTGGGAAACGCCTCCTTCCAGGGTGATGGTAATAGCAGGATGGGTCTTTTTCCTTGAAAGGGTAGTTTCCTTTTGGTGGTGCGAACTTGTCCCTGCCTGCCTTTCTTCCCAATATCCTGCATTATTTGTAAGCGATAGAGGGTTCTCTGTGTTCTACCCCACTGTTCTCTCTCTGAAGCAGACCCTAGATACTTCGGTAAAGGTTATAATAAAGATGATTGACGCTATTCCAGGAGCAAAAGTGGCAGAGGAGTATATTGTGTCTTCAAATGTTCAGCTCACCAATTCTCTTCATGAGGAAACAAAAATGAATCTTAAAAATCAAATAAACTAGGGGCGCCTGGGTGGCTCAGTCGGTTGAACGTTCAACTCTTGGATTTGGCTCCAGTCATGATTTTGGGGTCATGGGATTGAACCTGGCATGGGGCTCCCTCTACGATTCTCTCCCTCTGCCCCTCCCTACTCTAACTCTCGTAAATTCTTTTTTTTTTTTTTAAGGTTTTATTTATTTATTTTTTGACGGAGATCACAAGCAGGCAGAGAGGCAGGCAGAGAGAGGGGGAAGCAGGCTCCCCGCTGAGCAGAGATGCCCCAGGCGGGTCTCGATCCCAAGACCTTGAGATCACAACCCAAGCGGAAGGCAGAGGCCTTAACCCACTGAACCACCCAGGCGCCCCCTCTCTCAAATTCTTTTAAAAAAAAACCAAACTAACTAAAATGTATGTTTGTATTCTACTCTACACTGATAAAAATCAGGAAAAAGACAATTTTTTAAAGACAAATTTTTTTCAAGGTAAAATTTCAGGTCAGTTTGACTTGTCCCGCATTCAGCCTTGCTTGATTGCATAAACTTGGATTTTGCAAAAAATTGCTTCCAAGGTGCCAGTTTCTAGGAGAAAAGGTTTTGCTTAACCCATTTATAGTATTAGAAGTTCAGCTTCTTTGTTTTCAGGTGGTTTGAGCAATATTGGATTTATATAAGCTCTTGTTAGTCTCTATGAACCAATCAGAATAAATGTCCTTTAATTCGAGAGTCTTTAAAATCTAATTTGCTCATGCCCCTAAGCTG
This sequence comes from Mustela putorius furo, assembly GCF_011764305.1. Taxonomy (NCBI): domain Eukaryota; kingdom Metazoa; phylum Chordata; class Mammalia; order Carnivora; family Mustelidae; genus Mustela; species Mustela putorius. The sequence continues at coordinate 34,080,156 of NW_025422005.1, read as the reverse complement.
TAGGAAAACATCCTACACCCGCACAATGAGATTTAAGGCTTTTCTCATTTGCAGGCCTGAAGATACCCAGTGTTTGCAGGTTCCGTTTTACCTGTCACTAGTCTGAGCAGACACAGAACCGCAATGACTCACCAGTCCCCATCTCAAAGGGCCCTTCCCTTGTCCATTGGGCATGAAATATTTTAAGTGATCTGATCTCACAAATGGTATCAAGACCAACAAAACCAACAAACTGGATTCTCTGTCATCTCTCACCTGACAGAAAGAGCTCATCACTCACCTGGCAGAGACCACCAACGGTCAAACCATAAAACGAGATTCCTGACCATCACTGCTTCCTGTGTGGAAAACTGAACCACCTCTGCACCACTGGGCTTTTCTGTACACACCATGTTCTCAGCAGTGCAGTCCAGCCTGGTCTGGTGGCCTGATTCCTTCTGTTCCTGGACCAGCTCTGGGAAGGGAAGGATCCCCAAAATAAGCTAAAAAAGTCATAGACCAACTGACCCTGCCAATAACCAGAAACAAAAACAAAGAATCAGAAGGAAAAAAGAAAAGAAAAGAAAAAGAGCAAAAGTGGAGTCACAAGGCCTCCTAGGGTTCACTCCAGCAGTCATGAAAATACATGATTAGGCTGAACCCATGCGTTTCTACTGCTAATCCTACTAGGAGGCAACTGGGCAGATCTTCCAGGGCTGAATTCCCAGCACTAATTAAGGGAAGAAAACTTTCAGAATCTCTGAGCAAGGCTTTCTTAGGATGGGTTTATCTGACCGTTGAAACCTCCAAGCTCACTATTAGGTAAGGTCAGGAGAGCACACAGCCTCTTGGGAAAAGAGGCCCTAAACTGCAGTATTGACCTTAAAAATAAAACTGCCAGGGGGTGGCTGGGTGGCTCGGTCGGTTAAATGCCCACCTCTTGATCTCAGATCAGGTCTTGATCTCAAGGGCACGAGTTCAAGCCCCATGTTGGGCTCCACGTCATGGTGCCTACAATCAGTCAATCAATCTGCCAGTTATTTTACCAGGGGAAAATGGGTTTCTTTGGGAATAGCAGAGAATTGAAATCAGGAACAAACAAGCTACCGTACAACCGCAGGCAAGGCCAGAGAACAAAACGTAGGAACATTCTTAGAGAGGAAAGGAAGTCTACCAGAATAAAATGGGAGTTCAGTGTATTCGGTTCTTCATTGTCTGAGTTGGGACAGTCTCTCATTGGCTGGGCTGTTGGTCAGGGTAGGAGGAAACCTTTCTTCCTCCCGCTGGGATAGTCAAGGAGGAGCTACAGTAGTGAACTTGCAAGGCGCACCTCTCCCTGCTGGGTCTGCCCTTGACTGCTACAGACTCCTGCTCTGGTGAGTGGGAGGAGGTGAGAGCGCCCTCTTCTGGCCTCCCAACTCCATTCTAAAGAAAGGAGATTTCCCTTTACTAATTTTCAAAGCAGGTGACTGGCTTTTCTAATAGTGATTAGAAAATCACTTGTCACACTTCACTTGTCACATTTCTCTTTCCAGTGCCTTAACAATGTCCCGAGCAAGCGCATTAGCTTCCGGTCATTCAGTATAATTGAAAACTCTAGTCTCCTATTCATCAACCCATCATTATCATCATTACCGTTGCCCCTCTGTTCACAGCTCCCTCAAACCCCACCCTTCTTCCTTTCCATCCTAAAGAGGATCTTCTCTGCAGCCAGGTGAATCAGAGATAATTGTCCATTTCCAGCTCCATTCTCCTGCTTCATTTGAATAAAAAAGCAACAGTGAACAGATAAAGGATTGAATGAAGGGGCAGACCACACCTTTCGCCTTCTCTAAGTATCTGTGGCAAAATCTGACCTGTGGGGAGAGTGGGAAGAACAGGAGAGAGATTCAGATGAACTGGACTTGAGATCTGTTACTCCCAATTTGTTACTCTTTTGTGTCTCCTGGTCTCTGACATCACCTTAGCTTCTCTTCGTGTTTTTGTCCTTGTGTCTCCCTCAGAGCTGCTCTGTTTCCCTCCTACTCCCTCCTACTCTGTCTGCATTCCAGTCCCTGTAAACACCTTGAATGGTGGAGAAGTTCTATCTGAAATCTAACTTGAGTGACTTCTTTTGAAGTTTATACTTGGAACCTGGGGAGGACATTTTGTATAGAGGGACTATCAACCTTGATAGTTCCTAACATTTCTCCAAACTTTTAGTGTTCTTCATGAATCTTCCTCGGTTTTCACCCTGGAGGAAGTGAGGGTGAAAAGGAATGTGTAAGAATAAGGATGGGGTGCCCTGGGAATAGGATGAAATAGTAATGGGGATCGAGTGGCCCCAGGGATGGGGATTGGGATGGGAAGGGAATGACACTGGGAAGAGGCTGGTGATAAAGATGGATGAGAGTGGAGATCAGAGTGAAAATGGAGATGAGGATGGAATGGAGACCAGATGGGCATGCAGATGGGGAAGAAGCAGAGGATAGGGAGGGGGCTAGAGAAGATGGGGATGGGAATGGAGGTGGGAAGGAGAGAGGAATGGAGATGGGGATAGGAGTGGAGATGGAATGGAAGTGGAGATGGGAATAGGACGGAACGATAAAGTGTGTGGCATCAGGTTGGAGATGGGGATTCACATGAGTCAGGATGGAGCCAGTATACTCCACAGCTCCCAGTGCTGGGGTCTCCTCATGCAGCATTCGTGAGTAGGGAACTGGCAGGATAGCTTACACTCAGCTGTCTTCCATGGTGGCCTCTGGCCCACAGGCAACTCCACATCGTAGGAGTACACTCTTCTCCCTATGCCAGAGACCCACATCCCGCATCTCTAACAGTCCTCTTCCCCTCTCTCCTTCCTCCCCTTTCTTCTGCTCACATGGAGAAGGGGGTTTGGAATGATGGTTAGGAGTAGCAGATTTAGTTCAGTTAGCCCTCAAGTCCTCAAAGGGGTGGCTAGCCCTTGATTATTGGAGTACCCGATGCTGCTTTGTCCTCAACTCTGGTCCTAAGGGTCCCTCTGGAATAACAAAAGTCCCTTTCAACATCCTATTATAACCGCTGTCATTGAATTGATTGAGCTAAGAGATGGTCACACCAGATTGAGCTGAGAAGTTGTTTTCCCCTCATGGATGTGAGTGGTTTTCTCAGTATGAACGGAGTGAGATTTCTTCATCAGAACAAGATGTACTTGGGGTGCCTGGGTGGCTCAGCCAGTTAAGCATCTGCCTTGGGCTCTCACGTCATGATCCCAGGGTCCTGGGATCGAGTCCCGCATTGGGCTCTCTGCTCGGTGGGGAGTCTGCTTCTCACTTCTCCCTTTCCTCCTTACTCATTCTCTCTCTCTGTCAAATAAGTAAATAAAATCTAAAAAAAAGAAAAAGAAAAAGAAAAGAAAAGGAAGAAAAAGGTGTGCTCTCATAAGTACAGTTATGGACAGTGAAGACCTCTATTGACTCAATTTCAGTGTGCTCCTTGTATAAACTGACTTACTAAATCTCCTAGAAGAATGTTCCCAGAGGCCTGTAGCCTGAGCCATTCTCCCAGCTCTCATTAAGGGCACTTCTTCCAGCCATTGCTACATTTCTTGAAGGACACTCTGACTCCAAACTTTGGAGAGTAACAATTCTGAGGAAAGTAGTGATTTATGTGAGGAGTCCAGGGCTCACTTGTCCTCTTGACCAATGCGAAGGTTTGTGTTTCCTTTGTTCAGACTCACACTTTCCCTGTGACTATTCCTTGCATCAATACACTGACTTAATTACAATAGATTTGCAATAAGTACTGTTCCCTGGTAGTGTAGGATGTACGCATTGTTTTTCTCAGGAGATAAGTGGTAATTCCTAGCCCTTTTTATTTCCACACATTTTTTACAGTATTCTTGTCATGTTGGGATTTTTTTTTTTTGCAATGAATTGCAATGAATCTATAAATCCCCATGGAGAAACTTGATATATTTAAACTAACGACTCTTCCAATCCATATTATGTCTCTCCATCTATTTAGACCTCCTGTAATGTCTCTTATCAGAGGTTTATAATTTTCCCTGAAGAGGTCTTGCACATATTTTCAGTAGACTTATTCCTATAACTCCATTTTTAAAAAAATGCTATTTCAATTTCAATTCTGGTTTCTTACAGGAATATAGAAATACAATTGATTTTTATGTTGATTTCATATCTGGCAACTATGCTGAATTATAATTATTTGTTTTCAGATTAATTAAGGTTTTTAAATATAGATAATCTTGCATCTGTGAATAATACTGGTTTTATTTATTCCTTCCCAATCTTTTACCTTTTATTTAATTTTTTTTCCTTTTTATGCATCATAGGCTATGATCTCAAGCACAACGTTGAACTGAGTAATAATGTGGGCATCCACAGCTTGTTTCCATCTCAAAAAGGAGTTTTATTGCTCGCTATGGGATTTTTGTAAATAGCTTTTATCAGGTTAAAGAAATGTCACTTAGTTCTTAGTTTGCTAGAACTTTTTGTGAATAGATATTAAATTTTCTCATATGCTTTTTCTATTGATATAGTGTACTAACGAGTATCACATTTTTGTGTTTGTGTTTAAGGGGGAGATTGGCCTATAATTTTCCTTCTTCAAAGTGTCCCTGTCAAGTTTTGCCTCAAAGTTATGCAGGTTCATAAAATGACTAAGGTAGAGCATTTCCTATTCATTAGTTCTCTGGAAACATTAGATTGTAATTGTGTCTCCTCGAATGTTGGGTGGCGCTCACTGGAGGCAGTCGGTCTGCCATCTTGAATCTGTTTGGTAGGCTTAGCAGCTGCAAGCTTCCTCCTACAGTGGCTCTTCCTGTGATAGCCTCCTAAAAACAAGCACTAACATTCTCCAACACCCAGCAAATCAGATATGAAATATTGCTTCTTTTGATCACATGATCCTTAATAAATGCCCCTGTTAAATCCAGCCTATTTTCAGTTCCAATAATGAGAGAAGCTCATGATGGCTTTGAGGTTATTACCAATTTAATAACATTTTCTGCTAATTTCTCCCCGAATATCAATCTTGACAGGTCGATGAGATATTCCCAGGAAGTTCCACATAGGAAGTTTTGGTTTCAGCAGGAAGGTATAAAGAGGTTTCCTCTGCCTTACGCTATGCACAAGAAGCCAAACCTGATAACTTGCCCCAGCTTATTTCTTTGCTACATATGAATCTGCCATGATTTATATCCATTCATTTTTCTATTTGAAGTGATACGTGATTGTAGACCATTGTGGGGAAATGGGAATTTTTCACCTCTGGAGGAGAAAACATTTCTAACTGTCTTTATACTCTGTTCTACACCTAACCTTTTGTTGCAGCTATCCAAAAAAAAAAAAAAAAAAAAAGTTATTATTCTTCAAAAATCTTTCTACCCGGAAACGCTCTAGAACTTTGACACTTCAAAGTGTGGTTTATGAGCTAACAACATCGGCATCACCCCAGAGCTTGTTAAAAATGCAGAATCTCCAGTCCCTCCCCAGAATTTAGAAATCAAAATCTGCATTTTTGCAAGATCCCTAGGGGATTTGTGGGCAGGCTATCAATTAAGAAAAACTGCTCTGGCTGATGCCATGTACCTTTCCCAGGACACACACTGCTTTTGTCTTCCCCCTCCCTGCCAACCATCAGTGCATTTTTTTTTTAAGATTTTATTTATTTACTTGATAGAATCACAAGTAGACAGAGAGGCAGGCAGAGAGAGAGAGAGAGGGAAGAAGCAGGCTCCTCGCTGAGCAGAGCCCGACGCGGGACTCGATTCCAGGATCCTGAGATCATGACCTGAGCCGAAGGCAGTGGCCTAACCCACTGAGCCACCCAGGTGCCCCCATCAGTGCATTCTTTTCTGGCGATCACGTCTGCCAAATTCAGGAAAGGACTCCAGGAGACTAGTGTCATGAAAAATTGAGATTGTGCTTTGTTGTTGTTGTTGTTGTTTTTTAATCCATTATAAGCCCTATTAGTTTTCAAATCTCTTTTATTGTGAAATGTAACACATGTAAAAGTGCATAAAATATAAAGTACAAGCACTAATTCTAATGTGAACATCCACTTACCTACCACCCAAATCAAAAAAATGGAACTTAACTAGCACCCCAACAACAGCTCCTCACCCATACAAGTGTCTTTCCAGATCACATGACCCTTTCTATCCTAGAGGTAACTATGATCCTAAATTTTCTGTGAATCACTTGCTTCTTTTTCTTTTATACCACATATGCATGTGGTTCTAAACAATATGGTTTAGTTTGGCTTATTTTTTGAACTCTGTATAAATGGAATCATGTATATAGCACTTCATGCACTTGATCTGTAAGATTCCTTTGTGGTATTGTAACTCATTCATTTTATTGCTGAATAATTTTCCATATGAATACGAATATGTTACAATGTGTTTTCCTCTTCTGCTGTTGATGCCCCATGGAGTTGTTGAGGTTATTGTCAAAATGATGCCATGATTGTTTTTATATAAATATTATGGTGAACCAGAACAAATATTCTGGTTTTATATAAATATTCTGTGCACCATCCTCTCGGAAAGTGATCCCAAATTTTTCTCCCTTGCCCTAAATACTTGAAAAATGTATGCATTCTCTCACACATTTTTAAAAAAATTTTTATTAACATATAATGTATTATTTGCCCCAGGGGTACAGGTCTGTGAATCATCAGGCTTACACACTTCACAGCACTCACCATAGCACACACCCTCCCCAATGTCCATCACCCCAACCACGTTCTCCCTACCACACCCCCAGCCCTGCAGCCCTCAGTTTGTCTCTCACACATTTTCTAATAGACCTTGTTTTTTATTCAAAAATTCACCATCACCGCTTTAAATTCAACAAAAAATATTGAGCAGAATGCACAGAGTTCCCATATACCTCCTGCCTCTACACACAACCCTACACATGTACAGCCTCCACTGTCAACATCCCACACCAGTGATAACATTTGTTACAATTGGTGCATCTACACGGACACATTATTATTGCCCAAAGCCCATAGTTTACATCAGGGTTCACTCCTGGTATTGCACAGTCTATATGTTTCTTGACAAGTGTAAAATGACATGGAACCATTATTATAGTATACAGAATGGTTTCACTAGCCTAAGAATTGGCACATATTTTCAAGTATATCGAAAATGTTCACTGTAAGTTAAATAGTTGCAAAGGATTTAATTTCTGGAGTACTACAAACATTGATATATTAAAATAAAGCTTTTATAGCACTCTTTATTTTTGAAATACTTTATTTATTTATTTGACAGAGAGAGAGAGAGAGAGAACAAGAGTGCACAAGCAGGGGGAGCTGCAGAAGGAAAGGGAAAAGCAGGCTCCCTAATGAAGCGGGGCTCTGTCCCAAGACCCTGGAGCTCCCTAATGAAGTGGGGCTCTGCCTAGGTTCAGATCAGAACCTGATCTGAAGGCTGCTGCCTAACTGACTGAGCCACCCAGTGACTCATCTAAATACCAATAGACTAAACCCTATTTCAATTTTTAATTTTTTATTTGCAAATAATTTTTGTATTTCCAAGGAAGTTCCAAGAACAATGCAAAGAATTCCTATATGCCCTTCACTCAGATTCCTCAGGTATTAATATCTTACCACATTTGCTTTATCTATCCCTAAATACTTTAGTGCATATTTCCTAAAGATAAGGACACTCTCTTATATAATCACAACATAAATATCATAATAAGGAAATAATACTGATATAATACCAAATAGCCTCGTTCTTATTGTCCAAAAAATATTCATTTTTAAAAAGTTTTTATTATTTATTTATTTGACACAAAGAGAGAGAGCACAGGCAAGGGGGGCATCAGAGGGAGAGGGAGAAGCAGGCTCTCCTCTGAGCAAAATTAGATCCCAGGACCCTAAGATCATGACCAGAGCTGAAGGCAGACCCTTAACCAACTAAACCACCCAGGCACCCCTAAGTAATATTCATCTTAAGTAAAGAAAATCTAGGACCAGGAGCTACATATAGTAGTCATGCCACAAAGCCTTATTCTGAAGTAATTCCTCAGCCTTTCCTTGTCCTTTATGATCTTAACATTTTTGAAGAATAAATCAAGTTACTCTGTGGAATGTTCTTTAATTTGGGATTGTTCAGTGTTTCCTCAAGAGTAATTAAGGTTATGCATTTTTTGGCAGGAATATCAGGTGAGAAATGTACCCTTCTCACCGCAACATGTCAGGAGACATATGATAGCTATTTGTCCTTTTACTAGTGATGTTAATATGATCACAAATTTCTCCACTATAAAAATAAAAAATAAAAATATAATTTTATTGATGTGCCAAAACATTTTGATTGATATGCTATGAAAGGGGAGAAAATGAAATCACATAAAATGCTCAGTAAAACCACGCAAGGCAAAAAAAGTGGAAGACAAAAATAGGAACAAAGAATAAAGGTGATGTATAGAAAACAGTAACAAGAGCATGCACCTCTTGATCTCAGGGTCACGAGTTCAAGCCCCACAGTAGGTGTAGAGATTACTTAAAAATAAATAAACTTAAGAAAAACCACACTAACATGTACATTTCAAAATGGTTAAGATGGTGAATTTTATTATATGAATTTTATCTCAACAATAAATACCCAGAACGTGAAAAGGAAACAATAACAAATATGGTTGATATTTATCCAACTATAATCAATAATCATTTTAAATGTCAATGGTCTAAATACAACAATTAAAAGACAGAGATTGTCAGACTGGATGAAAAAAACCAACCTTAACTATACATTTCTCCAAGAAACCCACTTTATCTTTTCATGGTATGTAATACTTTCATTTTAGCAAGAGGGAAGTATGAAAACGTGAAGAAGATCAGAAGTTCTATTCTGTACTCTAGCTTGGTTTGCTCCAATTGGAGGGGATTAAGAAATCCATTTTAAATATAATGACACACATGGGGCACCTGCATGGCTCAGTTGATTAAGCACCTGCCTTTGGCTTGGGTCATGATCTCAGAGCCCTGAGATCTAGCCCCACGTTAGGCTCCCTGCTCAGCGGGAAGTCTGCTTCTCCCTCTGCCCCACCCCCACTTGTGCTCTCTCTTTTTCTCTTGAATAAATAAATTAATTAAATCTCTAAAAAAAAAAAAAAACCACATGTAGATTAAAAGTAAAGGGATAGATAAAGATATACCATGCTAACACTGAACGAAAGAAAGCTGGAATGACTACATTAATTTCAGACACAAGAGACTTTAGAGCAAGAAAAATTATCAAGGATAAAGAAAGGCATCACATACTGATTAAAGAGTAGGTTCTCCAAGAAGATATAACAATCCTTAATGTGTATGCACCTAACGAAAGAACAAAATATGTGGGCAAAGGCTGATAAAACTGCAATGAGAAATAACCGAATCCATTATTATTGTTGGAAGCTTCAATACTCCTCCGTAAGAAACGGACAGATCAGCAGGCAATCAGTGAGGACATAGTTGAACTCAACGGTGCCATCCATCAACTACACATAACTGACACCTTATAGACTATTTCATCCAACAATAGCAGAAAAGAAATTCTTCTCAAGTTCACATGAAACAAGATAGACCACATTCTGAGCGATAAAACACACCTTAACAAATTTAAAAAATTTAAAATCCTAACAATATCTGCTCTCAGATAATAGTGGAAATAAACTAGAAAGCAACAATATAAGGATAGCTGGAAAATCCCCAAATACTTGGAGATTAAAGTTACTATTTTCTTTTCAAAATCACTCAGTGTTTTATGGGGAGAATCTTCGAGACTATGTTAATTCACCCACCAGTTTTAGTATCCATTTGTGAGTCCTGCCGGAATCAATTGTTACTATTATGGTTGCTAGACAGTAAGATTCTAACTCCCTAATCCTACATTTATTTGTTAGTTGGCCTTCTACTGTATGGAAGAGCTTTTCCTTCTCTCTTGTTTATTTCTCTATAACGGTATAGACTCATGGATTCCTATTTGACTCAATGGGTTATAATCCATGCCATTATTTATATTCATGCTCTACTTGTCCCAGATTTGGCCAGGGAGAGCCACTTCCGTCTACCACCTATGTCTCCTTTTGACATCTTTCTTTGAGTACTAACCTTAATTTCTGTCACAAGACATTCTAGCCTCAAGTGCAGTTCTCCAATCTAGCCTTAGAGCCCTGGTTTCATTTTAGTATGCATTTAAAAACCAAGATTTTTTTTTTTAAGATTTTATTTATTTATTTGACAGACAGAAATCACAACTAGGCGGAGAGGCAGGCAGAGAGAGAGAGAGGAGGAAGCAGGCTCCCCACTGAGCAGACAGCTAGGCTCGATCCCAGAACCCTGAGATCATGACCTGAGCCGAAGGCAGAGGCTTTAACCCACTGAGCCACCCAGGCGCCCCTAAAAACCAAGATTTTACGGTGAGCACTGTGAATTGTGTAAGATTGATGAATCATAGACCTGTACCCCTGAAACAGATAATACATTATATATTAATTAAAAAAAAAAACAAAAACCAAGATCTAGGCCCTAGATGAGCTCATTGTTTTCAAACCCTCAGTGGCCTGAACTAAGAAATAAGATTATACATACACACACACACACACACGCGCGCGCGCGCGCACGAGTGCGCACACGAGTATGGGTTTCATTTCCACCTTCCCTCTTTCCATGTTTGTAACTTCCTTCTCCAACAGTGAGAAACCTGGCTTAGAATTCCAGTCAGGGGATACGCAGAAAAAGAAGTTTGAAAAACCTAGCCCGGGATGGGAAAAAAGAAAAATCTAGCTTATACCATTCCAAAAAAAAAAACCAAACCAGATCTCAATATTCAGTACACCTCAAGGTATCTGTTTTTCTTTCACTGGAGAGTGTATCCGCATAATTCCGCATTCAAGAGTTATTCCAACTTGCTCTTTCCCCCCTTCTGTGTGGCTATATTTTTCATTTGAAATACACTTTGTTTCATTTGTTTCTTTCTATTCTGCTGTAGGCTTCTGCCATTCTTGGTTTTTTGCTTTTTTCTTTCTCTCTCTCTTTTTTTTTTTTTTTTTTTTTTTTACTATACAAAACATTAGCATGATTCTAAAACTCAGAACTGTACAAAAAGGTGTGCTCAGTACAACATCTTTCCTCTTTCCCTTTCTCAGTACCCTCATTTCCCTCCCCGTTCTTTCCACCCCAACCTGCCCAGCGTGCCCAGATCATTTATCTCTGCTCTCCATTCTGTTCTGCTTTTGCACAAAGGAACAGATAAACACACATACTTTCCTATTTTCTCTTTCTTCTTACATAAAAGGTGGCACGCTGTAGCTGCTCGTCTGCACTTTTGTTTTATTTCCTTGACAATACATATTGGAAATCACTCGGCATCTGTTGGTGTAGCTTCTTTCTTACAGGGCATAGTACTCATTCATATGGATGTACCACAGTTCATTCACTTTCCTGTGTCTGACATTGAGGTTGCTTTTGATGACTTGCAATTACAAACAATACTAAAGTGAATAACCTTGTCCATAAGTATTTTTTTTAATTTATTTATTTGAGAAAGAGAGAATGCGTGAGAGGGGAGAGGTCAGAGGGAGAAACAGACTCCCTTCTGAGCAGGGAGCCCTATGTGGGACTTGATCCCGGAACGCCAGGATCATGACCTGAGCTGAAGGCAGTTGCTTAACCAACTGTGCCACCCAGGAGCCCCATAAGTTTTTTTTTTTTTTTTAAGATTTTATTTATTTGACATGGAGAGAGAGAGTGGGAGAGAGAGAGAGCACAAGCAGGGGGTGTAGTAGAGGGAGAGGGAGAAGCAGGATCCCTGATGAGCAAGGAGCCTGTTATGGGGCTCGATCCCAGGACTCTGGGATCATGACCTGAGCAGAAGGCAAACGCTTAACTGACTGAGCCCCCCAGGCGCCCATTTCCATAAGTACTTTTGTATTGTTGGAGGCATATCTTGTGCAAGTGGCATGGATGGATCAAGAGATAAATATCTACGCAGATATTCCTAAATCCTCCTCCACAAGGATTGTGCCAGCAGTTTGGGAGAGGATCTGTTTCCCCATAGCTCTGCCTTACCAACAGAAGGTGTCACAATTTAAAATTTTTACCAAGCTGATGGGTGAAAAATGGTATATCTGAGTCAATTTACTTTGTGTTTTTCCTTACTATGAGTGAGGTTGGACATCTTTTCATCTGCTTAAGGCCATTTTTATATCTTTTTCGTGAATTGTCTATTCATGTCTCTTGCACATGTTTCTGACAGGTTTTGGTCTTGTTTCCTTAAATTCTTTTTCAGAGAAAATGCATATATACTCTTTAATAAGGGGTTAATAATAACTGTATAAACTATCATATAAACCAATATTGCATCTCTGACTTACTTCATTTTAGATGAAATGTGTATAGATTTTCAGATTTAGCAAATTATGATAAAGTTAAAATAACTATTTCCACCTGCAATATTGTGATTTATAATAAGAAATATATATTTGGTCTTCATCTTACTTCTATCACTGAGCTTCTAAAGCCCTTGGAATTTCCTAAATGAGGAGACCAGTAAAGATCTTTCGTTACGTTAATGAGGTGGCTGGTGGACTGCACCTAACAGTGTGGGGTGGCTGTCTGTAGAACCAACCATGTGATTAGAGGGTTGAAACTTTTAGTCCTATCCCCCTGACCTCTAGGAAGGAAACAGGGCCTGGAGGTTGACTCAATCACCCATGGCCAATGGTTTAATCACTCATGCCTATGTAATGAAGCCTTCATAAAACTCCAAAAGACCTGGGTTCAGAGAGCTTCCAGACTGGTGAACACATGGAGGTTCTGGGAAAGCAGTGCACCCGAGAGGGCATGGAAGCTCCAGGCCTTCTCCCCATACATACCTTGCCTTATGCCCCTTTCCCATCGGGCTGTTCTTTCCTGAGTTACACCCTTTACAACAAACCAGCGATCTAAGAAGTAAAATGTTTCCCTGAGGTCTTGGAGCCGCTCTAGCAAATTAATCGAAGCCCAGGAGGAGTTCGTGAGAACCTCTGACTTATAGCCAGTCAGTCAGAAGTACAGGTAACAACCTGAACTTGTGACAGGTGTTTCGAGTCCAAGGAAGGGGTTGTGCAAACTTCCAATGTATAGCCAGTCGATCGGTAACACAGGTGATAATCTGGGGTTGCAATTGGTGTCTTAAGTGTGGGGTAGGAGAAGACAGTCTTGCAAGACTGACCCCTTCACCTGTGGGATCTGATGGTATCCCTGGATGGATAGAGTCAGAACTGAGTTAAATTGTAGAACACCCAGCTGGTGTCCAGAGAAGAGCTTGGTGGCAGGGGTGGGGGTGAGGGCTGGAGTAGGGGCTGGAGTAGGGGCAGGTGTTCCCCTCCCCCCACAGTTCTGGAATTGGTCCAGAACTGAATTTGCCAACTTAAGTCTATCAAACATTTCATTTTCAAAAAAAAAGTTTTTAAATGCCTCAGAAAATATGGTTGGAGAGGAGTGATCTATAACAAAGTCTGTGCAGTGACAGAAGTTCTGCAGAGAAAACTGTGAAACTGGTCACTCCCTCAAATAATAGCACAACTTCTACACATGTAAGAGAGACTGGAATGTCAAAAAAATAAAATAAAATAAAGAGAGCTATAGAGCTCCCTGGCTGGTTCAGTCGGTGGCGTGTGCGGCTCTTGATCTCAGGGTTGCGAGTTCAAGCCCCAAGTTGCATGTGGAGATTACTTAAAAATAAATTTTTTTAGAAGATAAGGAAAGTGTACACACATGGATGCACACCCCACCCCCACTACAGCAATTTTCTCTCCTTCATTTTGATTTCAAAATGCTTCAAAAGAAAACCTTACCCAGACTTACCCAATTTACTTTGCCAACATCTTTTGTGTTTTATTTACAAGCTTTCTTGCTAATTTTTTTTTTAAGTAGCTCCACACCCAGTGTGGGTCTTGAATTCACAATCTTGAGATCAAGAGTCATGTGCTCCACCAACTGAGCCAGCCAGGCGCCCTCTGACTTGCTAATTTCTCCCAACATTGTGTAAGCGCCCTCTGCCAACTCTGCCAATACCGGGCAGGGTACTGGCACCACCGAGTAAGGCAGTAAGCTTTCCCAAGAAAGAGTACAAATGAGACCATCCGAGTCCTTGTACACGGGCTACCAAGGCAACTAGGAATTTGGATAACGTAACTTCTGCTTTTTCTTGTAAAGATTATGCTTGGCATACACGGGTTAAAACTGTTACTGTCTCTTTCCCTCTTTCCAGACCTGGCCAAGCAGAAGGCTCCAACATGTGAGATGACTCCAGCTTGGTATGAGAAGAAATGAATACATTGACCTTGTTGGTGAGTAGAAAGGTATTATTATTAACAGTTGCCCTTCAGTAAGCCATTGTGGATTTGGTAGACCTTCAATTTCCATATTTCATCCAACACCATAAAAAATGCCTGTGTCGGAAACAAAGTTCCTCCTTTAACATTTGGTAAAATATGAAAGATCAACAGAGATGAAGCCTATCTTTTTCTCTCAACTCTTTCTAGTTGCATATATGTGTACACATAAATGTGTCGTCAAATGTAAATGTGTCATCAATTTCTCTTGCAGGGACAAAATGTGGGACACTTGCTGATTAAACCAAGTGCTTCTGGAAGCAAGCTGCCAGTGACATTGATGCTGCTCTCTTCTGGTCACTTAGACACCTGGTTTACCAGCCAATTTTGCCCTAGGCTGAGTGCACTGTGACCTTGATCCGCAAGCCAGACATCAGTTTCCCAATGAACAGTATTAGTGGGAATCAAGAAATTAGAGGCCAGCTTTCCATTAAATATGTTTGGGGAAATAGAGTTTGAACAATTGCCCCATAGTTTGTATAGAGAATAATCGAATGTTCTTGCTAACTGGTTTTGTCATTGACTTTAAGTTGTACATACATATTTATATAATCGCTCAGTAACTTATTTTTAAATTTCCCTTAAATCCTTTCAACAGCAATGACTTTTTAAAAAGTGCATATTTAATAAAAATACATGTATTGTGTTACATTTCTCGAAAAAGTTTATGCAAATGTGTGAGTTGCACAAAATGTCTGCTGACATTTACCATCCACTTTGGAGGATGTGGTAAAATCTTTGGCTTCATAAAAACTAAGACATTAGTGACTACATTGAAAAATGGTCAGATGGAGGTGCCTGGGTGGCTCAGTCATTTAAACATCCAACTCTTGGTTTCAACTCAAGTCATGATCTCATGGGTCGTGAGTGTGATTGAGCCCCGAGTTGCCCTGAGTTAACTCTGAGCTCATGGGGAATCTGCTTGTGATTCTCCCTCTCACCCCATCCCCCAAGTTCTTGTGCAAGTGCTCTCTCTCTCTCTCTCAAAAATAAATAAATCTTAAAAAAAAAAATGGTCAGATTTAACTTGTGTCACTGCAGAAGGTACATTTAAAAATCCTTCTGTTAAACATGATTTTCATCTGGATCAAGTGCTTGTTCTCAATTAATTTCAATCATTTCAATTTCTTCCTTTTTCTTGCATGATTTTAGCTGTTTAAGTATTGACTACACTAGTAATTATAAAAGCAGTGGAAATTAGGCCAATTTGATATCCGTTAACATCATATGCATCAAAGAGAAAAATTAGTCAATAATGGGTAGATTTTTTTCATTCCATTCATTCAAAGTAAAACTTTTTTTTAAAGATTTTATTTATTTATTTGACAGAGAGAGAGATCACAAATAGGCAGAGAAGCAGGCAGAGAGAGGGGGAAGCAGGCTCCCTGCTGAGCAGAGAGCCTGATGCAAGACTCCATCCCAGGACCCCGAGATCATGACCTGAGCTGAAGGCAGAAGCTTTAACCCAATGAGCTAACCAGGTACCCCAAAGTAAAACTTTTGAATGATTCTACTCTTGAAGGTGAGATATCTGACTTTAGCATTAAAGCCCCTGTAAATTCAGCTGAAGAATTTAACACAGAAGGCATATTTATTTGCTTTTGTATTAATAATACAATTACAAATTTGGTAGAGTACACATTAGGTGAAAAATGTTTTTACTCAATTAATAAACCTATGTAACAGATTAGAAAAACAAAGCAAAACCATTACCATAAATCTCTCAAAATTGCTCTCCATTAACTTCTCTCTACATGTGATTCTTCAATAACACCAGAAGCTGCATTTCGCTGAAAGCTCTGGCTTAGTTATTACAACAAAAATTCGGAAGTGATTTGCTCAAGCAAATAAAATAGATAAGCCAAAGCTATCTCATCAGGTTATCCAACCTATCTATCAAAACCATAGGAATCTTGGGGCACCTGGGTGGCTCAGTCAGTTGAATGTTGGATTCTTGATTTTGGCTCAGGTCACGATCTCAGGATTTGGGGATCAAGACCCAAACTGGGCTCTGTGCTGGGCATGGAGCCTGCTTATGATACTCTCTCTCCCTCTTCCTCTGCCCCTCCTCCAACTCTCTCGCCCTCCCTAAAAACAAAAACAAACATTGACAGGAATTGATAGGAAAGTCACAAAATAAATCAAAGAATTATAAATCTTACTTTTTTTAAAGAAATTTCTTTATTTTTTAAGTAATATCAACACCCAGTGTGGAGCTCGAACTCACAACCTGGAGAATAAGAGCTGTGTGCTCCACCAACTGAGCCAGCCAGGCATCCCCAAATCTTTTTTTTTTTTTAATATTTTATTTATTTATTTGACAGACAGAAATCACAAGCAGGCAGAGGGGCAGACAGAGAGAGAGAGAGAGAGGAGGAAGCAGGCTCCTTGCTGAGCAGAGAGCCGGACACGGGGCTTGATCTCAGGACCCCAAGATCATGACCTGAGCCCAAGGCAGAGGCTTTAACCCACTGAGCCACCCATGTGCCCCAAAGCACCCCCAAATCTTAATGATTTTAGAAATTACACATTGCCTGCAAAAGTAATCCAGGACTATTTTAATTAGAGAGGTCTTAGAATGTGTTTTAATTAATTTAATTACTGACAGAGCTATAGCCCCCTCATAACTTTCCAGCCTGTTTTTACATGTTTATTTTTCCACATGGACTTTAGTACCAACTTGTTGACAGTTTGGGGGTTCACAATTAAATTTTTAAGCTTACCTAGGGAGAGCTGACATGTAATTATGTTGAATCATCCTGTCCAACGATAAGGGATGTCTTCCCCTTTGCTTATGTCTACTTTTGTATGTTTCGGGAGACTTTTCAAATTTTCCTCAGATAGACTTTGCACATTTCTTAAGTTTTTTTCCTAAGTGTCTTCTCTATGGTAAATTAGCTTTTTCTCTACCATCATATCTGCTGATTATTATTTATATAATGGCTATTTATATCTGCTTGTTAATTTTGTGTCCTGCTATTTTGCTGAATTCTTTCACTGAGTGAATTTTATTAATATTCTGCTTAAGATCTAATTTAACAGTCAATATTGAATATTGATAGAGGTAACCCCCTACAAAAGCTCCTTGGGGTACTCAATTTTTTTTAAGAGTTTATTTATTGGGGTGCCTGGGTGTCTCAGTCGTTAGGCATCTGCCTTCCCCTCAGGTTGTGATCCCAGGGTCCTGGGATGGAGCCCCATGTCGGGCTCACTGATCATCAGGAAGCCTGCTTCTCCCTCTCCCACTCCCCCTGCTTGTGTCCCCTCTCTCGCTGTGTCTCTCTCTGTCAAATAAATAAATAAAATCTTTTAAAAATGTATTTTATTTATTAATTTGAGACAGGGAAATTCAGAGAGAGAGCATGAGCTGGGGGAGAGGCAGAGGCAGAGGGAGAAGCTGACTCCCCACTGAGCCGGCAGCCCAATCCCAGGGCCTGGAGTTCACGATCTAAGCCAAGGGCAGATGCTTAACCATCTGAGCCACCCAGGCACCCCTCTCAATTTTTTTTCGTTTTAACTGAAATATAGCTAACACACAATGTTCCATTACTTCCAGGTGTACAACATAGTGATTCAACATCTTCCTTGGCTGAGCTCACCACGAGTGTAGCTCCCATCTGTCACCATACAACGCTATCACGCCATTGGCTATATGCCCCGTGTTGTACCTTTCATCCCTGCTTCCTCTTCATTCATAGCTAGAAACCTGTACGCCCCACCCCCTTCTTCCATTTTGCCCCACACCCACTCCCATCCCCTCTGCCAGCCACCAGTTTGTTCTCTGTATTTATGGGTCTACTTCTGCTGTTGCTTGTTTGTTTGCTTTATTTTTTAGACTCCACATATAAGTGAAATGACACAGTGTTTGTCGTTCTCAGACTTATTTCACTTAGCATAATGCCTTCTAGGTCCATCCGTGTTGTTATTCGGAAGGTGGGGAGATTCAGATTTCCGCCGCTGCTACTATTCTTGGCAACCTAGATTTTGTACTGGGGTTTTTTTGTTTGCCATTTTATAGAGGGGTTTTTATATTGATTTCATTTTTCATATTTATATTTATTTATATATAATATAGAATATATTTATTTTATATTTATATTTATTTGTATTTATTTGCATATGATATATATTATATATTGTATTTGTATTTATTTTATATTCCATATATATTATATATTGTATTTGTATTTTATTTTATATTCCAGATAGGGGTTTATATTTGCCATTTCATGGAGGGGTTTTTACAGTTGCCAAAATAAAATACAGGTCTCCTCATGGTAGACACATGGAGGCACCCCTCAGATGCCCCTGCAGGGAGAGCTGGTTTTCCAGCTTCGCGGAGCGCAGTAGGCAGATGCTCTCCAGCTGCCAACGATTTCAGAATCAGCCTCATCTACAGAAAACTGCCGCCTGCCTGCAGCCCCTACCTGGGGACCGGAGTGGCGGCAGGCAGGCAAAGGCCCAGCTGTGTGTGGGCCAACACCAAACACCGAGGTGCGTGATTCTTGCTAGAGCTCCCTGTTGGGTTAGTTGAGGCTTGTGGTAGCCATATCATAGTTCAAATTCTTACTCTGCCCAGTCCTGTTTCCTGCCCCCTGCCACTCATCATGTTGACCCCTGGTAAGCTTCTTGGACCTCACATTACGTTTCAGCATCTGCCTCTGGAAAATCTATTCGGGGCATGGATTGCAAATATTTTCTTCTGTGAGTTATGATTGGTTGGTTATGGTTGTGCCCCAATATAGTCCCGCCTCACTGACGTCATCTGTTGCTCACTATGCCCCCTGCCTTCCTTGGCCATTCAACACCGGGCTCACTGTCAGTCTCTGCGATGCTGCCCTGTGATCATTCCTGGTCACTTCAGCGTAGCCAGAGATGTGCCTGTTCACACCTTGGCCTCTCAGCTCTTTGGTGTCCTCTCCTCCAGGAGCCTGACATCCATCCTGCCTCAGCCATTCAGCCCCATGGTCACACCCCAGACTTTGTCACTACAAACTGTTGCAACTCCCTATAATCCTAATTTCACACAGTCCACCCTCCAGTCAGCTCCTCCCCATTTCCAACTCACACCTTCTAATACGCCAACTCCGAGGAGCCTTTGGTTTCACCATTACCTACAATCCATTCATCTTACCTCTTTGTCATTCTCCTGGACTGCTTCCTTCCATACCTTTATGGACTGAACTGTGTCCCTCCAAAATTTCTATGCTGAAGCCCTAATCTCCAGCATGATTGCATTTGGAACAGAGCCTTTAAGAGATAATTAAGATTAAATGAGGTCATATAGGTGGGGCTCTCCTCTGATAAGACTAGTATCCTTATTAGAAGAGGACACTATAGGGCACCTGGGTGGCTCAGTGGGTTAAGCTGCTGCCTTCGGCTCAGGTCATGATCTCAGCGTCCTGGGATCGAGTCCCGCATCAGGCTCTCTGCTCAGCAGGGAGCCTGCTTCCTCCTCTCTCTCTCTACCTTCCTCTCTGCCTCCTTGTGATCTCTCTCTGTCAAATAAATAAATAAATAAATAATCTCTAAAAAAAAAAATAAGAGGACATTATACTAAGTGAAATTAGTCTGAGAAAGACTAATACTTAAGATCTCACTTATATGTGGAATCAAAAAACAATATAAGAAACCAAGCTCAAAAATATAGAGAATAGAGTGGGGGATGGGGTGGGCAAAATGGGTGCAAGGGGTCAAAAGTACAAACTTCTAGTTATAGAATAAATAAGCCATGGGAATATGATGTACAGCTAATAGTACTGTATTGCGTATTCACAAATTGTTAAGAGAATAGATCTTTAAAAAATATATATATTTTATTTATTTGACAGAGGGAGAGAGCACAAGTAGGCAGAGAGGCCGGGGTGGGGGGAACAGGGTCCCCGCTGAGCAGAGAGCCAGATGCAGGGCTCGATCCCAGGACCCTGAGATCACGACCTGCGCTGAAGGCAGGGGCTTAACCCATTGAGCCACCCAGATGCCCCCTAAGAGAATAGATCTTGAAGATTCTCACAACAAGAAAAGAAAATGTGTCAATATATATGGTGAAGATGTTAAAACTTATTGCAGTGATCATTTTGCAATGTATACAAATACCAAGTCATGTAGTATATCTGAAATTAATATGTTATATGACCATTACACCTAATAAAAAAGGAAGAAGAAGCACCGGCGATCTCGCTCTCTCTCTGTCTACACACATAGGAAAGGTCATGGGAGGACATGCAAGAGGGCTACGGTCTGCAAGCCAGGAAGAGAGGCTTCACCAGAAACCAACCCTGCCAGCACTTTGATCTTGGACTTCCAGCCTCCAGAAGTGTGAGAAAATAACTGTCTAGTTTACGTTGCCCAAGTACCTTGGTATGGCAGCCAAGACAAGATACTTGGCTCCTACACTTCCTTACCCAGTGAAATTTTCATGATCAAACATAACGAACCATTGTCAATGCTCTCAAGTCCCTTGGCCAGATCTCAGTTTGCATCTCTTGCTCCGCAAAACCCAAACCTTGGCAGAATCCAGTTCTCCCAGCTCCTCCACGTTGGCATCAATGCTGCAGAAAAACATGGCTGAAGAAAAAGGTCACTGTGTTGGCCAGACTCCTTCACATTCCTGACCACTTACCTCCAGTGGGCACTTAACGTCCTGGCAATTATTCTACATGTTTCTAGTCCATTAACTTTCTTATTTGCGTACTTAATTATTTTACATCTTTTCCTCCCTCTTCACACAGGTTTCATCCCTAACTCCCTGCCAATGACCTTGCTCCTCGTTTCACTAATAGAGGCCATCAGGAGAGCATCCCACCGCGCCTGCTCTCCGGACTGCCGGTCTCCCGGCATCTCTCCACAGGGACTCTGCCTTCTCGCCTCAGCTGTCTGCATCCTCGCTCTGCTCCTGCAATTTCCCCACAGCCTCGATATTTACTTGCTAGTGGATAATTGCTGTCAGCATTCAGAGATGCTGTATAATCTCCCAACACCCCCCCCCAAACCCAGAAAACACGAAGGCAAAGACTTCCCTTTACCCTATTTCTCCTTCCAGCTATTATACTGGCTCTCTGCTCCCCTTCAGAGCAAAATCCTTCAAAATAATGATCTGTTCTCACCATCTCTATTGTCTCTTCATCCGTTCTCCCCTGAAGTCACGTCAGGCAGGTTTTCAACCCTGTTGCTCCTCAGGGCTGGGCCACTCTCTGCCCGACTCTTTTTTTTTTTTTTTTAAAGATTTTATTTATTTATTTGACAGACAGAGATCACAAGTAGGCAGAGAGGCAGGGGGAAGCAGGCTCCCTGCTGAGCAGAGAGCCCGCTGCGGGGCTCCATCCCAGGACCCTGAGATCATGACCTGAACCAAAGGCAGAAGATGAACCCACTGAGCCACCCAGGCACCCCCCCCAAATACATACTTTTATTTCACTTTCCTTGTTTTGTGTCGTTAGTGCTAAGTCCACCTAACCTAATCTATTTTACCTCCCTACTGTGTTTGTTTTCTGTCTTCCCATTAGAATGTGAGCTCCATGGGGGAAGGAATTGTTGCCTTCTTTTCTTATTCATTTAACCCCAATGTCTGGCATATAGCATGTGCTCAATAAATACTCATTGAACCAAGAGTAACGCCAACTTGCCCATAAATATGAGTAGCTCATCCTCCCCCGCAGGACATTTGTATATATTTAGATGTCTCCCTAGGCAAAGAAATGGTGTTCATTTTGCCTTTGGTAATTCAAGTACGTTTTTAGCAACGAGCAAAGGCTAACCCAGTCACCATGAATCAAAAACTTCTGAAAATCTTTCCCAGGTTTAGGCAATTCTATCCTTCAGCAGTGATCAGGTCAAACTGTAAAGGAAGTGAGTAAAGCCCTGCTGAAATGAACAATTGCACTGCTCTCATCACCCACAATTAGCTCAAGGTGGGAGAAAGCCAAAGCGGGATTTCAAAAAGGAAATTAGCCAAATCATATAGACCGAAATGGTCAGATGTCTTGCCTACAATTCTCAAGATCATAAGAACTATACCAACAGAAGAACTGGATAACTTCATGTAATTTCTCATTGCCCTTCCAGTGCCATCCACTTGGGAAATATTTATGTATTCAATGCCATTTTGCTATCTTATTCCAAAGCACTATTGAAGTGTGTCAGAACTTCTGTTCACAGGAACAAGAAGCCTGAAAGATCACCCTGGTGACCCTGAACTATAATCTACAAACTAAAGATTGTATAGACCTTAAGATGCACCAGAGAAACGGGGCGCCTGGGTGGCTCAGTGGGTTAAAGCCTCTGCCTTCGGCTCGGGTCATGATCCCAGAGTCCCGGGATCAAGCCCCGCATCAGGCTCTCTGCTTAGCAGGGAGCTGCTTCCTCTTCTCTCTCTCTGCCTGCCTCTCTGCCTACTTGTAATCTCTGTCTATCAAATAAATAAGCAAAATCTTTAAAAAAAAAAAAAAAAAAAAGAGGCACCACTTGAATTTCCCTGGAGGAACCATCTCAGCTTGGACTGACCACCCACATAACCTGGTCCAGGCTTTCCACCTCAAGAAGACATCTGTGCCACAGGCATGACAGCTTCTCAGGCCTATTTCATGGATATTTAACCTTAACCTTAAAAACAACCTGGCTGATATTTTATACTGTCTCCTTATTTGCTCTCTGGATGCCAGCTGGCACTTATCCTGACAACGGGCTCTGAGTGCAGGCCGATTTGTGAGCAACACAATGAGGTCACAGCTTTAAAGGAGTAATTCTAGGGGCGCCTGGGTGGCTCAGTGGGTTAAAACCTCTGCCTTCAGCTCAGGCCATGATCCCAGGGTCCTAGGATCGAGCCCCGCATCAGGCTTTCTGCTCAGCAGGGAGCCTGCTTTCTCCTCTCTCTCTCTGCCTGCCTCTCTGCCCACTTGTGATTTTTGTCTGTCAAATAAATAAATTAAAATTTTTTTAAAAATTAATTAATTAATTAATTAAGGAGTAATTCTCTCACCAACCTCTCTTCTGCAAGGAAAAAAGTGCAAGCAAATGAACAATGTCTTTCATTGGATTAAAAAAAGACCTTACTCAGGGGCACCTGGGTGGCTTGGTTGGTTAAGTAACTGACTTTGGCTCACGTCATGATCCTGGAGTCCCGGGATTGAGCCCTCATCAGGCTCCCAGCTCCACGGCGAGTCTGCTTCTCCCCCTGACCTTCTCCCCTCTCATGCTCTCTCTCAAATAAATAAATAAAATCTTAAAAAAAAAAAAAATCTATTAAAAAAAATGTCTTGTTCAATTCTTACCTCAAAAATTTAAAGACACAGTGAGTGCGTGGTCCCCTCTCTTTTGGCGAAGAGATCAAATAACGAGGTCAGTTCCGCCAGGTCACCGTGGCCCTGGGCCTGCTCTCCTTTCCTTCAGAATGCACAGGTTTGGTTTGGGTTCTTGCTTACAAGGTACAGAACACGTGCCATTCCAAAGTAAAAAGGATCTTCTCCTCTGGAGGAAGGGGAAGAAAAGGACTATCTAAAAGATAAAGGAAAAAACTCCAAAATTGTTGATGGGCTTTTATCTGATTATTATTGTATGGTTTTGGTATGTCAAAATCCAGGGGTAAAAACGCTTTCCCTAAAACTGTTCTTTCGGGGCCGCCGCCTGGGTGGCTCAGTGGGTTAAAGCCTCTGCCTTCAGCTCAGGTCATGATCCCAGGGTGCTGGGATCGAGCCCTGCTTCGGACTCTGCTCAGCCAGAAGCCTGCTTCCTTCACTCTTTCTCTGCCTGCCTCTCTGCCTGCTTGTGATCTCTGTCTGTCAAATAAATAAATAAAATCTTTAAAAAAAAAAAAAACAAAACCGTTCTTTCGGCTCATAAAGAAACTTCACATCACCAGGTATTGCATCAGTTCTCAGGGGATACCCAAGATACCAATGCTCCTCCTCTAGGAAGACTTTTGAAGCCCAGGGATGCAAAACCATTGTTTTTGATTGCTGCTGGAATGGGACCAATAAAGCCTTCCAGACGCACCATCCCCAGCGTAATTTCCCATATTTCCATACTCTTTCCACAAATAGCCATCGCCATTAACGTGTTTCAGTGTTTCATTCAAAATGGATTAGTTCCTGTGGCTAGTGGCCAATGTAATTATAATGAATGTTGTATTAATCCTTATGATATTTCCCCGAATTTGATACATCACTGTATCTTAATCTTCCGCTATTCAGTTGCTCAATTGCCCAATTAGGCTGTCGGTGATCATTTATTGGGACTTATTTCATCTGTGGTACATGAGCTGACTTTTGGCATCCAAGGAATTGGTCTGGCGTATGTGATTATGGGGATATTATCCTGGTTATGCACCACTTCTAGTCTCTCCCCTAAGCAAAATTATAGAATCTCAGAGAAATAAGTGAAACAGAAAGTCTTTGGACATTAACTTTCCAAATATATGGTGTTGCCAGGTCCATTAAGAAAAATTATCCAAGATTTTAGAACAGGTTGGTAATATCACATATAATAACACTCTGGAAGATATTACAACAAAAAAGATTTCTGTCACCGGCAGTATGGTTCACTAGAAAATGCCCTCCTGCTTGAAAACATTGATACTGGATAAATTTCAACAAACAGACATTCATACATTTTGCTAGGACCTTTAAGACACTAAAGAAAACCTCCAGGGGCCTAAAACAGATACAGATTGCTGGAATTGGTGATATACCAACGTGGAAGCTAGGCTATCATGGGGAAGGTGTCACTATCAGAAACCTAAAGCTTTGGAGGTAAATAAACATTATGGGGAATGGGGGATAAGTTTTGGGCTTGTCTGAGGGAAATAAGAAAAAAACCTGTCTGTCTCTGTTGTGACTTTGAATGAAAATAATAATAGCCTGCCCAGAGTTCTAACCATGAACCCGTCCTCTCATGAGTCTTGGGTTCAAATTTATATCATTTAATCTTACAGATTATTTAGCCCAATATGAGCAAGCAACAAAAACAAACAAACAAAAAACTACCACGTGAGGAGAAATAAGCCACCATGAGACAGAGGCAGCAGAAACAGAAACAAATAAAAACAGTTTAGAGTATGACTTTTTTTAAAAGTTTATGTTTTGGGGCACCTGGGTGGCTAAGTGGGTTAAGCCGCTGCCTTCGGCTCAGGTCATGATCTCAGGGTCCTGGGATCGAGTCCCGCATCAGGCTCTCTGTTCAGCAGGGAGCCTGCTTCCCTCTCTCTCTCTCTGCCTGCCTCTCTGACTACTTGTGATTTCTCTCTGTCAAATAAATAAATAAAATCTTTAAAAAAAATGTTTATGTTTTGATAATCTCTACATCCAATGTGGAGCTTGAACTCATAACCCAGGGAGGTCAAGAGTTGCCTGTGCCAATGACCGAGCCAGCCAGGTGCCCCTAGAGTCTACCATTTAAAAGGCAATCAGCACGATCCACCATAGATTAAAGTGTGAGATTATCTCATGAAAAGCATTTGATAAAAATCCAACATAATTTTGAAGTAAATGATAGCTGTGGAAGGACATGCTTTACTAGACACCAAGACTTATTATGAGACGTGATTAAGACATGAAGGCATTAGTGCAGGCACAGACAGAAAAATGGGGCAGACATACATCCTAGACATACACACAGGGACTGTTGCTCTATGACAGAGCTGTCACTGAAAAGCAATGGAGGAAAAGAAGTCCTTTCACTAAACGGTGCCAGGACAATTGGTTATTTGGAAAAAGTGAAGCTGGACTCCCGGCTCATATCACATACTGAATTATTTCCAGGTAGACTAAATACTTTGTCAATCAGGATCCAGTCTGGCAAAAGAAACCACACGAGTAACATGAAAGGACAATTTTAATATAAAGAATTAGTAACTAGTTATAAGGGGATTAACTACTTAGAGGAGTAGAGAACTACAAATAATGCAGGCAGAGCAGACGCAGAGAGCAGCCACCACCTCTATGGCTAGGGCAGAGCACCCAAGAAAACACATTTGGAAGAGTGCCCACCACCCACCCAAGGCTGAGTTGCAGATCCCACTGAAGAAGGTGTCGCTGCCCTCCACCGGTTGAGAGAGAAGGTGCTGCAGACCAGGGCTGGCCGGCAGAAAACTGCCCACTGGGGTGCTGGTAAAACTTACTGGGAAATCACTTGCAGCAAAACCCACTGAGAAACCATGGCAAGGAAGCCACTTACTGGCAGCTGCACATTTGGAACAAGAAGGAAAAGCTCCAGGACCAAGAAGCTACCCTCCTCTCGCAGTGTCTCTCTAGCGCCCTCTCTGGCAAGATTTAGAATTGTATCTGCTGATAAAGGAGAACCATTCCTAAGGTCCCGCTCCAGGATGACAAAGCAGGACAAAACAGGGTGCATTTGGAGCTGAGCACTAGTAAATTGATAACTGCATTAAATATATAAACATGAAAGGCAAAACCATAAAGCTGTTAGATGACACGATAAAAGAAGAGACCTCCAGACCTCACTGTCCTGGAGGCATTTACAGCAACAACCATAAAGGAAAAGATGGATCATTTGACTGAATTAAAATACTATTCAGGGACATCTGGGTGGCTCAGTCGGTTAAGCGTCTGCCTTCAGCTCAGCTCATGACACCCGGGTCCTTGAATCGAGTCCGCATCCGGCTCCTTGCTCAGCAGAGTGACTGCTTCTGCCTCTCTCTGCTGCTCTCCCTGCTTGTGCTCACTCTCTTGATCCTTCTCTGACAAATAAATCTTTCAAAAAATAATAAAATAAAATACTATTCAACAAAAGACTCCATTAAGACAGTGGAAAACTAATCCTCAGAGTGGCAGTAGATGTCTGCAGCATATATAATCAATGAAAGATTTGTATCCAGAAAAATGTAAAGAACTCATGTATATAAGGGATTGCAGAGGGTGGGCTTGGGAGAGGTGGCAGTAAAAAAAAAAAAAAAAAAAAAAAAAAAAAAAAGAACTCCTGTATATGACAAACATATTTTCCAAAGATAGTATCTTCCATGTGCTCTTATATAGTCTAGCTTTCTAATCCACCAGGAGTTAAATGAAATATTTTACATAGCAATAATAAAAAGAAAAAGGACATACAATCCAATACTACATTGGGTAAGAACATTAAACATGCATTTCACAAATGAGGAAACACAACAGCCAATAAATGTATGCAAAGTTGGTTAACGTCATTGGATTCAAGAAAACGTAAATTAGAACCACAGTGAGATACATCCAATAGAAGGCAAATATTTTTAAAGTCTGACAATCTCAAGAGTTGGTGAGGAAGTAAGTAATGAAAATTTCCTGACCTGGACCCTCTAGAAAGCAGAGCCTGAGACAAGGATTAAGACAAGGACTAATGCTTTATTTTAGATGTGCCAGCTGAGGGCAGTGAGGTGAGGGAGGACAGGAAGGGAGCAAGGGAAGCTAGGGTGTGATGGTATGCTTGCAGATCACCACAGATAATGTTGCCATAAATGTCTTTGTTCCTACAATCTGCCTTGCATGTGCACAGACTTGTGATTCATGCTTTGTAACCAGCTTCAAAGAGACACAGCTGATTGTTCATTAAACATGGTCACTCTTCATGTGAGCAGGGTTGCAAGATGAACTACGCTTTGGAAGAGAGAAAGAAGGTTCCTGGTTCCTAGCTTCTCTCGTTTCCATTTCCTTTTCTTGTTTCCAGGCTGCTTCCCATGGCTCTCTGGCAGATCTCCATGGTGTGAATTTCAACCAAATCTGGAATTGGTCAGGGGACCAGGGGCAGTTTGAATGCTCAGGAAGAAAAAGAGAGAAAAGGAGGCCTTTGAAGAAATCTGAAGGCACACAAGGTTTGTGTCACCTTAAAAGATATTCATGCACACTGTTGATGGAGTGCTAAATTGGCACAACCCCTTGAGGGAAATTTTGGCAGCAAAGTTTACAATGCATATACCCTGCAGCCCACCAATGCTACTCCCAGGTTCATACCTTTTTAAAATTGATGCACATGGGAACCACATCACATGCACAGAAATGTTTATAGCAGCATTATCTGTAGTAGTCAAAATCTGGAAGTATCTCAGAAAAATGCCCATCAGCAAGGGAATGAGCAAATAGATGGTTGTTTGTTCTTACCTTGTCATACTATAAGAACAGACTGTGATTACACACAGCCATATGGATAAACTTGAGAACGAAATGTGAATTGAAAAAAAGTAAACCACTGAAGTATAACATATATTATGAAGCCCTTCATATAATACCCAAAGATGCATAAAACTTAGTGACATGCTTTTTAAGGTCACGTACATAATCTGTAATAAAATGTTAACAAAAAGCAAAGAGGTTATACCCACAAAATTGAGAATGACCATTATCCCAGCAGAGGAGGGAGAGGAAAGATGGGAAGAATCTTCCAAAAGGCTTCAAAACTATGGGTGAGGCTCTGCTTCCCAAGCTGGACGATGGGCACACTGGTCTTTATATACACCGTATAGTCTTCATACATTAACATTCTCTATGGTGTTTTTATTTGTTATATTACAATGTGGGATGCAAAAAATTATTTCTTTTATAATTTTTAAGAAAACAAAATGTATCAGTCTGAAGGATCTTGGTTGGTATGGACCTCAAACAAAATAGGATCTCTGAGGTGATAATTACATTGGTGATGTTTACCCATTGTGTAGAAGAGAAACTGACTTGGTCAAGGACTCTATGTGCTTGATCTCTGTGGTAATAGATCCCTACTATAGAAACATTTTTTAGATCCTGAGACAAATAAACATTCCTATAGGTTAAAATTATATACAACAACAATGGTAGCAAATTCAACCATGATGTTTACAAAATCACGTCTCTTGATTTTATTCTAGCCAGGAAAAAGGATTTTGTGTGTTCATTGGTAAAGAACACCAATGAACAGAGGGCGCCTGGGTGGCTCAGTCAGCTAAGCTTCCGACACTTGATTTCAGCTCAGGTCCTGATCATTCAAAGTAGGGTCTGCTTGAAACTCTCTCTCCCTCTCCTTCTCACCCTTCCTTCAAGTAAATACATAAATCTTCTCTTAAAAAAGTATTGAGCGGGGTGCCTGAGTGTGTTAAAGCCTCTGCCTTTGGCTCAGATCATGATCCCAGGGTCCTGGGATTGAGCCCCATATCGGGCTCTATGCTCAGTGGGGAGCCTGCTTCCCTTCCTCTCTCTCTGCCTGCCTCTCTGCCTGTTTGTGATCTCTGTCTGTCAAATAAATAAATAAAATCTTTAAAAAAAAATGTCACAAACTCTACAGATGGAGCCAGCCAGGCTCCCCTATATAAAAATAAATAAATAAATAAATATGAATTTTAAAAGTATTAAGCACCAGGTTGAGGATTATGACTTACGACCTTGGGCTGGTATCTGACTTAAAAAACTAGTAATAAAATTATATAAGGAACCGTAATCATATTGGAAATAACAGTCTTGTTAATATGTGACAGTAATGAGTCATAGATTAAGTAATTTTTGATAATATATCATTATTATGATATCTGTACTATTATGATACAGGTGTACCTCAGAGATATGGTAGTTTCAGTTCCAGATCAATGCAATAAAGCAAATACAGCAATAGAGTCAAAGGAAATTGTTTCCCATGACATAGAAGAGACCTGTTTATAGATAGTCTATTAAGTGTGGAAAAGCATTATGTCTAAAAAAACAATGTACATACCTTAACTTAAAAATACTTTTTTGCTGGGGCGCCTGGGTGGCTCAGTGGGTTAAGCCGCTGCCTTCAGCTCAGGTCATGATCTCAGGGTCCTGGGATCGAGTCCCACATCGGGCTCTCTGCTCAGCAGGGAGCCTGCTTCCCTGTCTCTCTCTCTGCCTGCCTCTCTGTCTACTTGTGATCTCTCTCTGTCAAATAAATAAATAAAATCTTAAAAAAAAAATACTTTCTTGCTCACTCGGCATCAGGGAAATACAAATCAAAACCACAATGAGATATCACCTCACACCAGTCAGAATGGCTAAAATTAACAAGTCAGGAAATGACAGATGCTGGTGAGGATGTTGGTGGGAATGCAAGCTGGTGCAACCACTCTGGAAAACAGCATGGAGGTTCTTCAAAATGTTGAAAATAGAACTACCCTATGACCCAGCAATTGCACTACTGGGTATTTACCCTAAAGATACAAACGTAGTTAAAAAAAAAAAAAAAAGACACAAACGTAGTGATCCAAAGGGGCACGTGCACTCGAATGTTTATAGCAGCAATGTCTACAATAGCCAAACTATGGAAAGAACCTAGATGTCCATCAACATACAAATGGATAAAGAAGATGTGGTATATATACACAATGGGATACTATGCAGCCATCAAAAGAAATGAAATCTTGCCATTTGCGACAACGTGGATGGAACTAGAGCGTATCATGCTTAGCGAAATAAGTCAATCAGAGAAAGACAACTATCATATGATCTCCCTGATATAAGGAAGTGGAGATGCAACATCGGGGGGTTAAGGGGGTAGGAGAAGAATCAATGAAACAAGATGGGATCGGGAGGGAGACAAACCATAAGTGACTCTTAATCCCACAAAACAAACTGAGGGTTGCTGGGGGGATGGGGGTTGGGAGAAGGGGGTGGGGTTATGGACATTGGGGAGGGTACTGTGCTATGTTGAGTGCTATGAAGTGTGTAAACTTGGCAATTCACAGACCTGTACCCCTGGGGATAAAAATACATTATATGTTTACTAAAAAAATTAATTTAAAAAATAAAAAAAAGACAAAAAAATTACTTTCTTGCTAAAAAGTGCTAGCCATCATCTGAGTTTTCAGTGAGTCCTAATCTTTTCGCTGGTGGAGGGTCTGGCCTCGCTGTTGACCGGTCAGGGTGGTGGGCACTGAAGGCTGGGGCGGCTGTGGTGGTTTCTTAAAATAAGACAACAAGGAAGTCTGCTGCACTGATGGGCTCTTCCTTTTGGAAACGATTTCCCTGTAGCACATGATGCTGTTTAATAGCATTTTGCCCAGAGCAGAACTTCTTTCAAAATGGGGACTCAGTCCTCTCCAACCCTAAAGCCGTTTCAGCAACTGAGTTTACGGAGTGTCCTAAATCCTTTACTGTCATCTCCACAATCTTCACAGCATCTTCACTGGGAGCAGGGTCCATCTCCAAAAACCACTGTCTTTGTTCCTCCGTAAGCTGTAACTCCTCACCTGTTCAGGTTTTCTCAAGAGATGGCCACACTTCAGCCGCTCCTTCGTTCTCTTGCTCTTCCCACCCTATCTTCAGTCACTTCCTCCGCGCAAATGCTCAGCCGGTCACAGTCACCTGTGAGGGCTGGAACCACCTTCTTCCGAAGTCCTGCTCATGATAGTATTTTGACCTCTTCCCATGAATCATGATTATCCTTAATGGCATCTAGAATGGTGAATCCTTTCCAGAAGGTTTTTGGTTTACTTTGCCTGGGTCCACCAGGGAACTCGCTCTCTATCGCAGCTGTAGCCTCAAGAAACGTATTCCTTAGATGATAGGATTTGAGAAGTTTTTTTTTTTTTTAAGATTTTATTTATTTATTTGAGAGAGAGACAGAGAGAGCATGAGCGAGGAGAAGGTCAGAGAGCAAAGCAGACTCCCCATGGAGCTGGGAGCCTGATGCGGGACTCGATCCCAGGACTCCGGGATCATGACCTGAGCCGAAGGCAGTCGTCCAACCAACTGAGCCACCCAGGCGTCCCAGATGATAGGATTTGAAAGTCAAAATTAAACTGCGATCCGTGGGCTGCAGAATAGTTGCTTCTTCAACAGGCATGAAAACATTCATCTCGTCCATCCCCATCAGAGCTCTTGGGTGACCAGCTGCTTTGTCAATGAGCAGTCTTATTTTGAAAGGAACATTTTTTTTCTGAGCAGTTTTCAACAACAGACCGACACTATTCAATAAAGTATGTTGTAAACAGATGTGCTATCATCCAGGCTTTGTTGTTCTTTTTTGTTGTTGTTGTTGTTGTTGTTCCCTCCAGAAGTTCAATGCATTTCTTCTTTTTAATTGATTTTTTAAAAATCTATTCATTTGACAGAGATACAGAGTCAGAGATAGAGAGCACAAGCAGGGGGAGAGGCAGAGGGAGAGGCAGAAGCAGACTCCCTGCTGAGCAGAAAGCCTGATGTGGGGCTCCATCCCAGGACCCTGGGATCATGACCTGAACCATCTGAGCCACCAGGTGCCCCTTTGTTGTTCCTTCG
Organism: Mustela putorius furo; assembly: GCF_011764305.1. Taxonomy (NCBI): domain Eukaryota; kingdom Metazoa; phylum Chordata; class Mammalia; order Carnivora; family Mustelidae; genus Mustela; species Mustela putorius. Next base: position 34,047,632 of record NW_025422005.1, on the reverse strand, counting down.
ATGGAACACAGGCAGAGTCGATCTCCTATAATTCTTAAAAGCCCTAGGATTTTTGGAATGGTAGATGAACATGGGCTTCAACTGAGTCACCAGCTGCCTTAGCCTCTAGCTGGAGTCAGCCTGGCCTTGGAAGCTTTGGACCCAAGCACTGACTTCTCCTCTCTAGCTATGAAAGTCCTAGATGGCATCTTCTTCCCATAGAAGGCTGCATTGTCTACACTGAGAATCTGTTGTTTAGGGCAGCCGCCTTCGTGAAATCTCATAGCCAGACTTTCTGGAGAACCTGCTGCAGCTTCTACAGCAGCACTGGCTGCTTTACCTTGTACTTCCATGTTATGAAGATGGCTTCCAACCTCAGGAACCCACCTCTGCTAGCTTCTGACTTTTCTTCTACAGCTTCCTCCCCTCTCTCGGCCTTCAGAGAACTGAAGAGAGTTAGAGCTTTACTCTGGGTTGGGGAATGTTGTGGCTGGTTTGATCTTCTATCCAGACCACTAAGACTATCTTCATATCAGAAATAAAGTTTTTTTCTTTTCCATTTTTTTTTTTTAAATCACGGATGTGTTCACTGGAGTTGCACTTTTAATTTCCTTCAAGAACTTTTCCTCTGCAACCACAACTTGGCTGTTTGGCTTAAGGGATCTGCCTTAGGACCTATCTTGGCTTTCCACATGCCTTCCTCACTAAGCTGAATCATGTCAAGAGACACGTGACTCTTTCTTTCACTTAAACAGTTAGAAACCATTGTAGGGTTATTAATTGGCTTATTTCAGTATCATCATGTCTCAGGGAATAGGGAGCCTGAGGAGCGGGAGAGAAACGGCGGGTCGGCCGGTCAGTGGAGCGGTCCGAACACACACAACATTTATTGATTAAGTTTGCCGTCTTGTAGGGGTGTAGATCATGGTCCCCCAAAACAATTATAATGGTAACATCAAAGATCACGGATCACAGATCATTATAAATACAATAATAATAATGAAACAGTTTGAAATATTTTGAGAATTACCAAACTGTGACACAGACACACAAAGAGAGCAAACACTATTGGAAAAGCGGCTCTACCCAGGGTTGCCACAAACTTTCAACTGTTTGTTTTTTTTTTTTAATACAGTATCTGTGAAGTGCAAGAAAATGAGGTACACCTCTAATTAATTAATTCATTGATTTTAATATATACATATTTTGGTCCAGTCTCAACTACAAGGAAATTCTAGGTCACAAATTGGGATGAGGGGAAAGACTTATAAAAACAAAAACTCAAGAAGCTAAAAATACTGTGTTTATTCAGGTGCTGTGGTGATTGTTTCCCCTGAAGATAAAGAAAGATGAAGTACTTACAACCCAGTGAGCAATGCAAAAAAGGCTTGTTAGCTGACTAGTCAGTCCAACTCTGGCAGAGACCAGAGTCCCAAGTAAGATTCAATTTGAATTGCTCTGTTTTTCATCATAACTTACAGACATTCTCTTAATTTCCTGACATTAGAAACTAAGCAGAGAGGGGAAAGCCCTCTGAAAAGCCATATTGTTTTTACCACAGAGTTTGGTAGATGAACATGACGCTTTAATCTCTCCGGCTTGGAACCCCTTGTCTCAAGGCTTGAGATAATGCCAATATTTGTAAAACATGTTACAGAAAATTTCAGAGTCATTTATTCTGTCTATTGTAGGGAATCATGCTAGTTTGTAAGATATGTTTGTTAATACTTACTTAAGTCACTATGAGAAGGAGTCCCATTCATTGGTCTTCCCATTGCTGCTTGTCTTAACCATACAAGATTGGAGATTTCCAACCGGGGTGAGGAAGCAGGTTAGGTGGTGATGGCGTTGGCAGAAGGGAATGCGGGAAGAAACAGTGATGGAGGCGGAGACGACATGTTGCTGGCAAGAGAATGGACTGGGAGTGGGGGGACCGGAGGCAGTATAGGCAGTAGAAACCGAGATGAGAGTAGCCTTAATGATGGGATCAGTATGAGGAGCCTGATGTGGATGGGGATAGAGCTAAGACTGGGGTCTCAAGGGGAATTAAGATGGGGGATGGAGGAAATTAGACCTAGAAGAGGGTGGGTACACATGGGATGAGGATGGTATGGGGGAGGGATGGCATGGGGATGCCAGGCATGCTAATGGGCATGGGGCTGAATGCTCTCCTGGGTGAATGGGGGAGGAGATGTGGGTTATAGAAGAATGGAATAAAAACAAGAACGGGGGGCGCCGGGGTGGCTCAGTGGGTTAAAGCCTCTGCCTTCGGCTCCGGTCATGATCCCGGGGTCCTGGGATCGAGCCCCGCGTCGGGCTCTCTGCTCCGCGGGGAGCCTGCTTCCTCCTCTCTCTCTCTCTGCCTGCCTCTCAGCCTACTTGTGATCTCTGTCTGTCATATGAATAAATAAAATCTTAAAAAAAAAAAAACAAAAACGGAATGAGAACTGAGTATGTTGCAGTGGTCATCAGGGAAATATTCACTTGTTCCTTCATGCTTAATTATTTACTGGGTAGCTGCTGTGTGAGGCACTATTCTGAGTGCTGAGAATACAAGGGGGAAAAAGACCAAGTCTTCCCACATGGAACTTATATTCTAGTGAGGAAGATAAAAAGTAAAAAAAAATATGTTCTATATTATTATGAGAAGTGCTACCTATAAAAGCAAAGCGAGCTAAAAGGATAGAGGGATGGGGGTCACCACTGTAGAAGGGTGGTCAGGAAAGACTTCTCTGAAGAGCAGACATTGGGGCAGAATGAAGGGAGAGAAGAAGTCATGCGAGCAGCTCAGAAGATCTGATGTCCAAGGCCGACCTCTGTGCTGTCAGTAGGTCCCTTTCTTTCTCGACCCCTCGGGATTCCATTTCCAATATTTCTTCTCTCTTCCTCCATCCATCTTTTGGGTTCTACTGAATCAATCCCCTAGATATACTGAAATAAGGTGCTGTAATTTTTCCCATTTTTAAAAGAAAAATCTCTCATGTCCCTAACCCACCCTCCAGCTAACATCTACTGTACCTTTTCACAGCAAAACTCCTTGAAAGAGTTGTCTGTCCACCTGACTCCTACCCTTCTGTTCTTTCTCTCCCAGACATGCTCCCCTAAGCTTTGGCCCCACCACTCCTGCACTGTTCTTGCCAGTGGCATCAACGACCTTCCCGTTAGCACATGTAGGGGGTCAATTCTCAGACCTCCTCTTATTTGACCTGGGACACAGCTGACCCCTCTCTCTTCCATCAGATCCCTTTACCACTAGGCTATCAGGGTGCTGCATTTTCTTGCTTTTCCTCCAAGTGTACAGCTCCAGCTCAGATCCCCTGAAACCAGACTCCTATACCCGTGTGGACTTCTAAGGGCCATTTCCATTAGCACTTGCAAAACTGAACTCCCCATCTTCCCACTCAAACCCATTCTTCCCACCACCTTCTCATCTATTAGCAGAATTAATCCCTTCTAGTTAGACAAAAACAACCTCACTTTTCTCCCCCATACTTCCAAACCCAACCAGTCCTACCGCACCTTCCTTTAAGTATGTCTAGCATCTTGGACCACATCCATTGTCAGCACCCTGGTCCAAGCCACCCACACCTCCGGCCTGGCTATGATTGCCCCAGAAAGCATCATCAGAGCTGCAGGGGTTGAGGGAAGGGACAACAGTGGCCCAGGCAGCACAGGGAAGAAACGGTGTGATGGAGAAGAGTGGGAGCTCCAGATAGATACTACTGGACAGAGAGTGGGTGACAAAGAGTGGGGAGAGCTAACGCTGAGTGCACACCAGGGACCAGAGGTGGGGAATCTGGATCATTACCCGCTGGAGCTTGGGTTTCTTCTGAGCCAAGGAGAACTCAGTGAAACCTCACCAGACTGGCTTCAGCATGGGAAATGGACTGAGAACGTGGAGGTGGGAGAGACCCATTCGGAGGCAGTTGCTGCGGCGTAAGCAAGAGATAATGGCGACCCAGAAAACTGAGAAGCACATTCAGGATCCTTAGGAGATGGTTACAGACCCGGGAGATGACTGTAGGCAGGATGTGGGGGAGGAAGCTTTGAGCTTGGGGATGGAAAAGGTGACAGACACAGCTGCTCACTTGGGCTTGACCCAGCCATACAGAGGCCACCGAAGGTGTTGTGGGGGAGAGGAGAAATCAAGTTCAAGGTCAGGTTTAATGAACCCAAGTGCCTGGAAGGGTATGTGGCCGGATACGTGGACCTAGAGCTAAGGAGCTGAGCTGGGGTGGTATTTGGAAGTAACCTAATTACAGATGGTAACTAAGACCCGAGAAGGGAGGGAGCCAGACCAGGAGAGATGGATACAGGGCCGGAGGGGGAGAAGGCCCCGCCCAGAACTCTGGGGAGCACAAACACTTTGAGGAAGAAGAACCAAGAGGAAGTCAGAAAGGAGGAGGCTAAAGAAGTCGAGGAGACACCAGGAGAGAGCAGTTGTCACAGGACCCGCAAGGAGAGCTTTTCAAGGTCAGAGGGCATCACGGCGGAGCCCAAAACATACCAGTGTGAAGGTCATGGTGACCTTGGCAGTTTGTGACTCTGCCGTGTCTGAAGCCACACAGGATTGGAGATCAAGGGGTGAGGAAAGAAAGAATGAACACCTTGAAAAGATGAGGCTTCCCAGGCGCCTGGGTGGCTCAGTGGGTTAAAACCTCTGCCTTCCGCTCAGGTCTTGATCTCAGGGTCCTGAGATGGAGCCCCGCATCAGGCTTTCTGCTCGGCAGGGAGCCTGCTTCCTCCTCTCTCTCTCTGCCTGCCTCTCTGCCTATTTGTGATATCTCTCTGTCAAATAAATAAAATCTTAAAAAAAAAAAAAAAAAGACGAGGCTTCCCATCCTTTCTATAGATGACACAAAATACATTTTCAATTTTCAAACTAATATAAAACTTGCATGTATGCTTAAATTCAAATAAGCCCTTTCTAAATGATTTTAAATGCAAAGTTAGCATATTGCCACTCTTCGTTGAAAATAACTTCTGCCGTGGCTGTCTCACTCCTTCTCCGGAGGGTTGCTCCTCCTCGGTGGTGCCCCCCAGCACAGGCCTGGCTCCTCCGTTGGGTGGCCCGGCAGGGTTTGGCTCTGATGGGGACAGGAGAAAAGGGAGGACGAGGAGTGGGACTTGTGGTGGAGACAGAGTGGGGCCTTTTTTTTTTTTTTTTTTTTTTAAACAAGGGAGGATTTTGCATGTTGATGGGATATAGATAGAAACCCATACTCTTGAAGGCTCAACATGCCTAATTGATAGAACATGAGGGTTGAAGGTGGGGGGGATTTGGAGCACAGGAAGGACCGCTGAGGACGTCGGGGCCCCACCCACGTGCTCCCAAGGCCTCAGTGGTCACAGCTGTGAGGGGCCGTGGGGCACTGGGTCTGAAGGAGGGGACAGGCATTAAAGGCACCGGGACAGGTGCTGAGGCTGGACAAGAGCCAGGAAGAGCAAAGGGAGGACGTTGGTTCCCTTGGGGTTGGGGTATTGGACACTGACCCACCCAAGAAAAAAGATGTAGCCTCTCCCTCAGCACCCTCAAGGTGAGGGCAAAGGGGAGGAGAGCCCACTGGCCTGGGTAGAGCCTGCTGAGCCCCTTCTGGACAAGACCCCTCCCTGGAAAGCTCTCGCTCCCTGCTGAGGCCCCCTTTCCCATCCCCACCTGCCAAGATGCCCCCTATCCATCAGCCAGACCGATGGGAGAACTGGAATGTCTCCTACCCAGGCTGTCTCAGCCTCTGAATTGCTGCCACAAGGGTGTGCTGGCTCTGACTTTCTGTGTGACTGTCCTTGAGATTTCCATTTCTGCTGGAGGTGGGGCCCTGGCCGCTGAGAGCGGGGGACGCTGCTGGGGGAGGGGAGAAATGTGTGCAGAAGGCCCAGGGGAGGCCCCCTGGTTCATGATGTCCCAGTGGTGACCCCAAAGAATAGACAGAAGGGCAGAGGGTAGCAATTGTGTTGAAAAGGAGGGTGGGGCAGGGGACACACTCTTTTTCCTTAGTTTAAGTGTTTCTCGGATGGCCTTGGGTAGAGATGAGGAACTATGGGGATCATCTACAGCTTTCGACAAGGTTTTTCTCTGGTGCCATCCTGGAGAAAACAATCTGTAGAACCCCAGGTTCTGGCCCTGGAGAATCATGCTGGCAGAGCAGGAGCTAACCTCCCTTTTCCCCTCTCCCAACCCCCCCCTCACCATTTGCCCTTCTATGAGACCAGAATGTTCCACTCCAGACTGAGGCAAACAGCTTGGGAAAAAACTGCCCATCAGCCAATGAATCAGATATCACATTGAATCTAGCACTGTCAGAGCCCGAGATCAAGGAGAAAGCCAGGGTGGGGGAGGGGGCAGCAGGTTGCTAAGAGAGAAGCCTCCTTTTCTGAGTAACTGGGAGGGTGACAGTGATGACTGGGGGTGGGGTGATGACAAGCTCAGCCCTCACTGGAATGAAAGGCTAAGGAAAGAGCTTGGTCTGTCCCTCTGTGTCCAGACAAGGAAGAGTGGTCGCTGCTGCACAAGCTCAAGCCCCCAGGGTCTTCAGGAACCCAGGCTTATACTTCCAAGATCTATAGACAGTCCCCCGATGCTGCCCTTGTCTAGCTGTCCTCCTCTATCCCCCCACCTCAACCCTGGCCTTTCCCAGTGAGCTCAGGCTGGCACTGGGTCACTGCCAGGACTGTGTCCTGGTCACTGCACCCAGCCCCAGTCGCTGTGAGAGCTGGTTGTTCCTTCTCTAAATAATTTCCCTCAGCCACATGGGAATCAACTTCCCTGGAGATTAGGCACCTTCCCTGGGGTGCAAATGGCTGTCCTGTCCCACTTGCCTAAAGCAGGGACAGATTCTGTAGTACGATTCATGTTCCAGTGTTCCCTGGGGAACCAGGACGAGGAGTCTCCAGAGGAGACCATGTCCACATCTTTGCTGAACTTTCTTCATCTGACCTGTCCTGTTCGTCACTCACCTTGTCCCACACATACTTATCCAGTAAATCACTTAAGCAGGAATCTTCCCAGCAGGCTTTCTTCTAGGGATTCCAGCCAGTCTAGAAAACCCCGTATCATTCATTCACAATCAGCATCACCCCCAGTCTCCTGTGAGCCACAACCCATTGTCGCTTGAATTTCAGCCTCACCGAGAACCTGATACCTGGTAGTAAATTCCTTCTTGTTTAAACTCGATATTGCAGATTCTGTGGCCTGCAACTGAGGACTTTGACCAATACTATGATTCACACAAGAAGGTTGTGGCAATTAATGCTCAAGGGAACAGGGAGTCTGGTCTAGGAGTGGAACTGGTCATCTGACCTGGTTGGGCTTTGAAGGCATTGGAGGTCCTATTAGTAACAGAGGATGACATAGTGAGAACTATTTACCCATTGTTTTAATTTTGTAAGGAACATAATGAACACCCATGAGTTCAACACTCATCCCAAGTTATATTATCAGTAACGTGGGTCTGCCATGTGCTCCTCGGGACCTGTGTCTCCCCCAGGAGGTCACTACTGTCTGAAGGCGTTATCACGTATGTGGATGCCTAAGTAAGATATTGTTTTTGTCTTGTCTTTGAACTTTATGAAGAACGTAGTCATTTGAGACTTGCTTTTCCACTCAGAATTATGCTACTCAGATTTACCCATGTTGTGGCATATAAAGGAATATCACTCATTTTTACTGTTGTATAGTATTCTGTGTGTGAATACACCACAACCCATTTATTCTGGGGCCACTCGGCACTTGAATTGTTCTTGAATTGAATTTTTTTTGTTCTTATACAAAGTGCTACCAGCAACTTTCTTGTCACCTATCTTCTGATGCACATGGCAAAAATTTCTGTTGGCTATAAACCCAAAAGTTGCATATCTAGGTATACGATTATCCAATAGCATAAAAGAAAACCAAATTGTTTCCCAGAGTAGCTGTTCAATTTGCACACCCACGGTCAATGTATAAGAGTGCTCTCGTTGATCAATGTTTTCTTCAGAAAGTATTGCTCTTAATTTTTGCCAACTGGCTGTATTTAAAATGGTATCTCATTCCAGTCTTGATTTCCTGATTATTAGTAAAGTTAAGCATTTTTTATCAATTTATTGACCATACATGCTTTCTTCTCTGAGAATGTCTTTTGTCAATTTTTCTATTGAATTCCTTCTGTTTTTCTTTTTTTTAAAGATTTATTTATTTATTTGAGAGAGAGAGAGAGTGTGTGTGCCCACAACATGTGGGAGTGGGGGGAGGCACAGCGGGAGAGGGAGAGAATCTGGAGTAGACTCCCCGCTGAGCACAGAGGCTGACCTGGGGCTCAGTCTCGCAACCCTGAGATCATGACTTGAGCCAAAATCAAGAATCAGAGGCTTAACCGACTGAGCTACCCAGGCGCCACCCCTATTTTTAAAAGATTTATTTATTTATTTGAGGAGGGAGAGGGAACACATGTGCACGCCTTCTCTTTTTCTTATTATTTTATAGTAATTTACATACACTAGATATTAATCTTCTGTTGATTATATGTATTACAATTATCTTCTCCTTTGCTGTGGTTTATATTTTTATTTCTTCTGAGGTGTCTTTTTACTAAGTGAAAGTAAGATAGCTAGTGAAGAGTATTTTGATTAATGTTAGGAATACTATTACACCAAACAGTTCTACAAAATTGGAATTATGATAAAATCTGATCACTAGTTTCTGGTTTGTGTTATTTAAATTATTACAAAGAGTTCTAGACCTTACAAAATATGAAGTTTGGGACGCCTGGCTGGCTCAGAGGAGTGTGCTACTCTTGGCCTGGGGGTCATGAGTTCGAGTCCCATGTTGGGTGTAGAGATTACTTACAAATAAAATTTTTAACCGGAAAAATAAATTATCCAGTTAAGAAATGGGCAGAAGGCGTGAATATAGACATTTTTCCAAAGAAGACATACAGATGGCCAACAGACACATGAAAAGATGCTCAACATCACTGATTATCAGGGAAATGCAAATCAAAAGTACAGTGAGATACCACCTCACATCTGTCAGAAAGGCTTAATTAACAATGTGGAAAACAGATGTTGGCGAGGACACAGAGAAAAGGGAACCCTCTTACACTGCTGGTGGGAACGTGAACTGGTGCAGCCACTCTGGAAAAAAGAACGGAGTTTTTGCAAAAAGTTGAAAATAGGGCTACCTTACCATCTAGCAATTGCACTACTGGGTATTTACAAAGGATACAAACTTCTGATTTGAAGGGGCACATGCACCCCAATGTTTATAGCAGCATTATCAATAGCAGCCAAATTATGGAAAGAGCCCATGTGCTCACTGACTGATGAATGGATAAAGAAGATGTTGTGTATACGTACAATGGAATATTACTCAGCCGTAGAAAAGAATGAACTCTTGCCATTGACAATGCTGTGGGTGGAACTAGAGGACATTATGTTAAGCAAAATAAGTCAGTTAGTAAAAGACAAATATCATATGATTACACTCATATGTGGAATTTAAGAAACAAAATATAGGATATAGGAATATAGGATAAAGGAAAAACAAAGAGGGAGGCAAACCACAAAAACCCTTTTTTAAGATTGATTTTATTTATTTATTTAAGAGAGCACAAGCAGGAGGAGGGGCAGAAGGAGGAAGAGAAGCAGGCTCTCTCCTCCACTGAGCAGGGAGCCCAACCCCAGGGCACTGGGATCATGATTTGAGCTGAAGGCAGATGCTTAAACTACTGAACCACCCAGGCGCCCTGCCATAAGAGACTTGTTTTTTTTTTTTTTTTTAAGATTTTTATTTATTTATTTGAGAGAGAAAGGGAGAGCGAGAGGGAGCATGAGAAGGGGGAGAGGGAGAAGCAGACTCCCCACGGAACAGGGAGCCGGATATGGAGCTCGAACCCAGGACCCTGGGATCACGACCTGAGCCAAAGGCAGACGCTTAACTGACTGAGCCACCCAAAAGGCAGACGCTTAACTGACTGAGCCACCCAGGTGCAGCTAAGAGACTCTCATCAATGGAGAACAAACTGAGGGCTGCTGGCGGGGAAGTGGGTGAGCAATGGTGTAGAATGGGTGATGGGTGTTAAAGAGGGCACTTGTGCTGAGCCCTGGGTGTTGTATGTAAGTAATGAATCACTAAATTCTACTCCTGAAACTAATTTCACACTATATATTAACTAACTAGAATTTTAAATAAAAACTTGAAACATTAAAAATAAACAAAATCTTAAAAAATAATATAATAATAATATAAAGTTCTTCCTAAAGACACCTAGTTAACATCTTTTTTCTTAAGAATTGCATTAACTGTTAATCTGCTCCTATATTTAATGGTTTGAAAGTTCTTAGTCATTGCTTTTATACACACAATTAGCAGCTTTCAAATCATCAATTATTACAACATTTTACTCGTGAAATATTAAATATGCATTTGTACTTCAACTGGCGGAAAGAATTTAAGCATCTAAAGCAAAGAAGGACATTTTAAAAAAAAGATTTTATTTATTTATTTGACAGAGAGAGCCCAAGAGAATAAGAGGATGGAATGGCAGAGGGAAAGGGGGAAAGAGACTCCCCACTGAGCAGGGAGCCCGATGTGGGGCTCCATTCCAGGACCCTGGGATCTTGACCTGACCTGAAGGCAGACGCTTAACAACTGAGTCACTCAGGTGCCCCAAAGACGGACATTTTCAGTGATTTGCATCTGAAACAGCTACCCATGTTTGAAAGAAAATATTCAGATATTAATAGTAAACCTAAATAACATGGCTTACTTAAATTTGCAGGCATTGTTACCTTGATAAGAATTGATGGAAATCATGATCATGGACCACACAGAAGTTCAAAGACGTCAGAAATGATACTAAAGTAAATGCTTGGCTGTTCAACCTTCTAAGGGTTCAGGCCAAAGCCACAGTTGAAGAGCTGATATGAGCCAAAAACCAGGCCCGCAGCTAATCTCTGTCATGACCCTAACACAGAATTATTTAAACTGTACATCATTAAATGACTTATAGCTAATGTTCTCCATATATTGGCATAGAAAGTTGGCTAGAATGATGATCAACAAATGTTGAAGATGATTGTTTTGGGATAGTGGCCCTTGGTGCAATTAAGAAAATGTTTCTCCATTTTCTACATTAGTTTTTACAATGAGCATATGCCTTTTATGATAACTGGTTTAAGAATCTTTTCTCAGGGCGCCTGGGTGGCTCAGTGGGTTAAAGCCTCTGCCTTCGGCTCAGGTCGTGATCCCGGGGTCCCTGGATGAGTCCCGTATAGGAGGGTTTCTGCTCAGCAGGGAGCCTGTTTCCTCCTCTGTCTGCCTGCCTCTCTGCCTACTTGTGATCTCTGTCTGTCAAAAAAAAAAAAAAAAAAATCTTTTCTCAATTACAATACCAATAGCTACTAATACTTAACTATAATCTTACTGCTTTGATTACCCGTTGCTGTGTTCAGCATATCAGGCCTTCCTTGTTTCTCAGCTAACTTTTCTCATTTGCTTTTCCATTTGGCTGAAGCACTTGCTCTAACAGTTACTTCAGAGAAGCTACACGGGCAGCATTTGCCCATTTGGGATCCGCTTTCCACCTTCTCCCACCCTGCTCTGAGGCCCCCACCCCACTTCCTGCCAGCATTCACCCCGTTTCCTGGCTCCTACTTCCCTCATCACCTCTCAGACAAGCCCAGACGCATCTCCGGGCCTGAGATGCCCCCGATTCCTTTGGGGTACATTCTCCCTGTTGCTGCAAGCCGAAGAAACTTAACTTGGATTACAGGTGTGTTTGATACAGGTGTGTTCCTGGCGGTCTTTTGCTGCTGGATTTTGACATCATATGTAAACTCATTCCCCCTGAATCTATGGCTATAGACGGAAGGTTGCAAATTAAAACCGAGTATTATTATTCCTAAGGTCTGTCTAAACCCCACAAGCAAAGAGTCAGAATACGTTCAAGTGATGATTTAAAAATATATATATAGGGCACCTGGGTGGCTCAGAGGGTTGAGGCATCTGCCTTCTGCTCGGGTCATGGTCCCAGAGTCCTGGGATCAATTCCCACATCGGGCTCTCTGCTCAGCAGGGAGCCTGCTTCCTCCTCTCTCTCTGCCTGCCTCTCTGCCTAATAATTGTGATTGCTGTCTGCCAAATAAAATAAATAAAATCTTTTAAACAAATAAATATATATATGTACATACACACACACACACACACACACACACATGTCAGCTGTCAGCTGTCAAATCTTAAGATTAATGAACTCTGGAGCTGCCATAATGAAAAGTATTGCCAAATATTGCCGAAGAAACAGCTGGTTTTCCCCTTTCTTACCACACGCCTATGGAAGATGGTATTTTCATTTCACACTGCAATGTCAAAGACATATTGAAAAAGACTGAGCCTTCACTGACATAAGAATCTGACTCAAGGGCACCGGCGTGGCTCAGCTGGCTAAGCATCTGCTTTGGGCTCAGGTCATCATCCCAGGGTTGATTCGGGGATTGAGTCCCATGTCGGGCTCCCTGCTCTGCAGAGAGTTGGCTTCTCCCTCTTGTTCTGCCTGCCGCTTCCCCCGTTTGTGCTGGCTCTCTGTCAAACAAATAAATTAAGATCTTAAAAAAAAGAAATTTAAGAATGTGACTCAGTAATATCACTCTTAACAACAGGGTGTTAGGCAATCTTTTCCATTTTATTGGCATGTAATTTAGAAATGGTAATGTGTACAAATTGATTTTAAATGCATATGTCCTGTGTAATCACCATCCAGATCAAGAATACAATAAGTACAGCTTCCCAGAAGATTCTCTCCCATCCCTGCAAGTTAGTACTCCTCCCATGGGTAACTCCTTCCTGATCTCTACTACGGTGGCTAGCTATGCCAGTTTTTAACTTCATATAACTCTAATCATACAGCATGGACACTTTTGTGTCTGATTATTTTTTTAATTTTTTTTTAATATTTTATTTATTGGGGCATCTGGGTGGCTCAGTGGGTTCAGCCTCTGCCTTCAGCTCAGGTCATGATCTCGGGGTCCTGGGATGGAGTCCCGCATTGGGCTCTTTGTTCAGCAGGGAGCCTGCTTCCCTCCTCTCTCTCTTCCTGCCTCTCTGCCTACTTGTGATCTCTCCGTCTCTCTGTGTCAAATAAATAAATAAAATCTTTTAAAAAATATATTTTATTTATTTATTTGAGAGAAAGCATGAGAGGGGAGGTCAGAAGGAGAAGCAGACTCCCCATGGAGCTGGGAACCTGACGCAGGACTCGACCCCAGGAGTCCGGGATCATGACCTAAGCCAAAAGCAGTAGCTTAACCAACTGAGCCACCCAGGTGCCTTACTTTGTTCTTTTTTATTGCCATGTAATAGTCTGTTGTGTGAATTTATCAAAACATATTTACCCACTCTGCCGTTGATGGACATCAGGGTTGTTTCCTGTGTGGAATATGATGAATAGAGCTGCTATGGACATTCTCTTCCATGCCTCGTGGTAGACAGAAGCATTCATTTCTGTTAGGTATATATATCCAGGAATAGAATGCTGATTGTGGGAGGTATGCACGTTTAGTTTTTGTAAATACTGCAGACGTTTTCCAAAGCGGTCGTCTCAGTTTACACTCTCGCTAGCTATGTGACTGTCCTGGTTTTTCCTCACCTTTGACCTTAAGATACACAATTTTTTTAAAGGCCTGGAAAATGGTACTATTTTTAAATTTTTTTAAAAAGATTTATTTATTTATTTGACAGAGAGAGAAATCACAAGTAGGCAGAGAGAGAGAGGGAAGCAGACTCCGTGCTGAGCAGAGAGCCTGATGCGGGCCTCAATCCCAGGACTCTGAGATCATGACATGAGCTGAAGGCAGAGGCTGAACCCACTGAGCCACCCAGGCGCCCTATTTTTAAATTTGAGGTAAATATATGTGTATAAAATAAGAGATGTCTGACTCCTTATATATTTGATCTTAATAAAATTATTTCTCTAAATTCTTAAATCAGAGTTACAAATATATCCAATTAAAATTTTGATCAGAAAGTTTTTATTATTTCTTTTGAGGGGAAAAAAAGACTGACTCTACCAAGTATTGGAAAGCATGTGCGGTTTCTGTGACAGTGGGTTTTGGCAGTGGTTTGTTGGCAATTATTTAACAAGTGGCTCTCTGAGAAAAAAAAACTCTGATTTGTAGAAGTTGCCGATTTCTGTGGCATAAATATTTTTTGACCGAGGCTGAACCCTCACACGTTGCCGGTGGGAGTCTAAATTGGCACAACCACTTTATAACATCATTTGATGTTACCTACTCAAGTTGATGGGGGGACAGCAGTCCCAGTGGTAGGTATGGGCACCGAAAGATTTATATTTCTTGAAATAGTCAAAAAGCCGGAGAACTCGAATGGATAAATCGTGCATTAATGTAATGGGATACCACACGGCAATGGAAGTAAACAAGTGGCTGCTACACATAACAACAGGAATGAATCTGAGAAATAGCAGAGAGTGTATACTATGCAATTCTAACAATATGTAAAGTTCAAAAACAGTCAAAACTAATCTAGGGAGTTAGAGGTCAGGATAGTGGTTACCTGGGGAGGACAGAGGGTGGTGATGGGGAGGCTTCTTTACAAAATGGTTATTGTATGTACTGAATGTTTGTGCCCCCCAAAGATCACATGTTGAAGCCCTAACCCCCCATATGACGGTATTAAGAGGTAATGAGGTCATGAAGGTAGGGACCCCATGGTGGGATGAGTGCCCTTTTAAGGAGAAAGCACAGGGATGCCTGGGTGGCTCAGCTGGTTAAGCGTCTGCCTTCAGCTCAAGTCATGATCCCAGGGTCCTGGGATCAAGCTCCGCATCCAGCTCCCTGCTAGGCAAGATCCCACTTCTCCCTCTCCAACCGACTTCTCCTTCTCTAGCCTGCTTTTCCCCCTGCTTGTGCTCTCTCTCTGTGTCAAATAAATAAATAAAATCTTTTTTTAAAAAAGAAGAAGAAAGCAAGAGGGTGTATGCTCTCTTTCCTCTTCCTTTATCCTCTCCCCCACCCTCCACAGTAGAGAGAGGGTAACCTTCTGGGAGTGAGGAAGAGGTTTCTCACCAATCTGCCAGCACCTTGATCTTGGACTTCCCGGCCTCCAGAACCATGAGAAATAAATGCCTGAAATTCGAGCCATCAGATCTACAGTATTTTGTTACAGCAGCCTGAGCTGACTAAAACAATTAAGTTTACACAGATGTGTTCAAGTTGAAATGATGCGTTAAGCTATATATTTATGATTTATGAAATTTTCTGTGGGAGTTATTTCAATTAAAGGGTTATTAAGCTAACGCATTCATGCACATAAAACCAAAAATCTTATTATTATCAGAATAAATTAACTTTTCAACATCTCTAATTCATAGATAAATCTTACTGTGTTCATAAATTAAACAAACTATACCTCAGCCAAACACATGAAGACAATTTCACCAAGGGAAACTTAGGCTCACAATCAGGCAACTCATTCACATACTTAAGGGCAAAAAGAATATTTTCCCAACCCCCAAATACTAACTTTTAACCAATGAGCTCTCAATCCAGTCATATCAGAGGAAGTTTCTGGTTCGAAAAACAGAACGTAGTACCTTCTCAGAAGGAGAAAAAGTCAAACACACATTTCATGACAAAAGCATTTACCATTAAGAAGGAACCTCTAAGTCATCTGCTCTTCCCCTAAAACCCTTCTATTTCCCCATTCTGACAGAAACATCCCTTTATTACACTGTGGGTATGAGGCTGTGATATCCTGCAGTTCTCCATCTATTCCAGGTGAACCAAGTGAATCCGTGGAATCAGGACGTTTCACAGCATAACTGACATCTAGAACCACCCCAGGCATGCAGCCAATTCTGCTTGGAAACTTACAGGCTCTGCCTCTTCTTTTATTTAAACCACCGTATTTAGTCTACTTTAGGAAAGGGGAAAAGTTCCTATCTCCACAGGCTTCGGTTTTCTCACATTTTTAAATAAAATCTTTGGGCCATTGCCATCAGCTACTCCCACATTTTGCCTCTATCACCATTTCCTGACATCTATCTACATGGTGAAGTTAGGAGAAGCCGCACAGCTCCACACACACACACACACACACACACACACACACACACCCCTCTCTTTCGTGGACCTGCTTTCCAAACACTGTGGAAGCCATCCCCTGGTAAATAATAATGTCTTTGGTGAATTTAGCAGCGTACCTATCAGAGTCTGATATTGCTTAAATTCTTAAAGTGTCCACTAGAGGACACTATAACACCACCTCTAACACCGATTTGAGGCAGAATGGCTTCTGTGAACTCCCGAGGGAAACTTCCTCTTCCTGTATAACCCACCTACATGGTCCTATCTGATTATTCCTTATATTAAGCACCAAAAAAAGAAATCGGTGGCATGAATAAGGAAGGAATGCAGCACCACCATCTATCCCTCTATTCTTGAGCCCTTGGTCCCCGGGCAGGATACTCTCACTTACAGTCATTCCTTCCCTCAAAGTGTATGTGACTGGGCGCCTGGGTGGCTCAGTGGGTTGGGCTGCTGCCTTCGGCTCAGGTCATGATCTCAGGGTCCTGGGATCGAGTCCCGCATTGGGCTCTCTGCTCAGCAGGGAGCCTGCTTCCCTCTCTCTCTCTCTGCCTGCCTCTCTGCCTACTTGTGATCTCTGTCTGTCAAATAAACAAATAAAATCTTAAAAAAAAAAAAAGTGTATGTGTCTGACACAGGTGCATTTTTAGTCGAGTTGATTTGACAGTGCCGGACCCCTCTCAATGCTCCAGAAAAAATCAAAGGGTTGAGTTGGGTCTAGGATCATTACGAAAACATTAAAGATAGGTCAACATTGTTGACAACCCCACCTCATGACCGGGCGGTCTCCTCTCTAGACCTAATTCTTCTCCTGGTCACCTCCACCTGCATCTTCTCCTCCCTTCTCCCTGGACCTTTTGTCTCAGGACCAGCTCTCCTTGTTTCCTCTCCCCAAGGCTGTTATATCTAAAGTCAGGACTAATCTCTCAGTAGCTCACCCAAGAGAATGGGTGCCTTCATGTTATTAGCACAACTACTTTATCTTAGAAAAACAAAAACGAGCAACCTTGAGTGTTGAAAACACCTCTATGACTGAGCCTTGATAATAAAACGTTACTTCTTATTATACTTTTTGACAAAAACGGACATATCTAAACATAAATATATTCAAGATGGTGGCTTTTGCGAGGGCACGTGTTTGAGCCAGACTGCCTCGGATCAAATCCCATTGCTTGCTGTTTACTGGCCGTGTAGACTTGGGCAAGTTACTTCGTCTCTGCGCATCAGTTTCCTTAGCTGTTGGAAGAGGAAGGTATGAGCGTCTACCTACTTCCCCACGTTGGTGGTATGAAGATGACAAGAGTTAATGAATGTATTTACATGGTGCCCGCTAAGCCAATCAGAGCCGATCTTCGGGATTTGGAAGTAGGGAAGCCAGGAAAAGCTTCTCTCTGTTCCTCTGACCCAACCAAGGCCCCTGTGATGGAAGACCTGAGCTGCTTTTGGCTGTGTGGCTCCCTGTGTGGATCCTGCGTGGGGAATCTTGTGTGGATTCCGGAAGAGTCCCACCTGCAGAAGAAGCTGTATGAGAAAGGGAGAGAATGTCTGAGTCCCGGGATCTAGATCTACTCTTATTCTCTCTGGGCAGCAGTCAATGAACAAGAGTCACTAAGTGCCAGGCGCTAGGAGGACCACTTTCCAGGCATGGGCCCAGTAACCCCAATAACCGCAGAAGTGTAGTCCATGCTAGATAGGAGGAAAATTGCTCAAGATGGCAGAGTGCAAAAGCTGGGATTTCAGCCTGGGCAGCCAGCTTCGGAGCAGACAGTCTGCATGTCGGCCCCATATTCTTTGTTGTGGGGGGCCTGTGCGCTGTGGGATGTGAGCGGTATTCCAGGCCTCCTCCCACTAGACGCTTAGCACACCTTTCTCCCAATTGTGACAACCTAGACTGTCTCCAGACACAAACGGATCACCCTCTGATGAAAACCACTGTGGCCACTCCTACAGTCTCCCAGATTCTTTTTGAATGGCTACCATTGAGTGACCCAGATGCTGCATTAGCCACAATTCAGGGCGACCCGACGCAAGTGTCAAATACAAACAACCCAATTTTCCTCACACGCTGGGTCACCCACAACACATTGCTACCTAGATCCCGGGTTGTCTAAAACCCCAGGTCACTTACCAGCCTGTGTCCCCAAAACTTCCTGTCGCTGAGTTTTCTATAACCCATTACCTAGTGGCATCCCTGCCCTCTGTTCCCAACCAGAGTTTCACAGGGTCAGAGCCACAAAGCTCTTCACAGAGACAAGGCACAAAATACCCACGGAGGCGGAGACAAGGAGACAGAAACCCAGATGCCAAGACAAGGCAGGAAGAGGCAGAGACGCTCCCAGGGACGGAGAGAGGCTCTACCCAGCCAAGAGGGCCATAGCTGGTTATGCTAAATGGGTCACCAGGGACCCACCAAGGCCCTTCCCCCCACCTCAGGATTAGACCTGGGGGTGGGGAGGCTAGATTCTCAGGGTAAGGAGCTTAGACCTAGCGTGACAGCTAATCGCCCACACGAGACCTCTGTGTAGGTCACCTAGCCCCGGGCAGCGCCCACCCCCACAGCCACTCCTCCGTTCCTCCCATCAGGGACTCCATGGACAAGTTTTTACCCCTGAAAAATCACAGCCCGGAGGGCAGGGGCAAGAGGTCAGACCGTCCAGCCTCCCCTCTAGCTCTGCTACTGGGGAATCAGGGTGGGACAAGATCCACAGGCACCTACTGTGTTGGTGGGGGCCCGGGAGCCCCCCAGACAGAGATCTTGGGCTTTCCACTAGATTGTCTCTGGCAGGATCTGGCTGAGTCCAGAGAAACATCTCTCTGGGTTGAGAGTCATGGTGGGGAGCAAAGGGTCCCTCCTGTTCCAGACCCCTCACCCACAGGGCCCCTGAGGATTACCAAAATGAAAGAATCACGCCTGGGTTTTGGGGCAATAAGTCTTTAAAGCAGCCCCACCCACACACTGGCCTGGCCTGGTTGCCATGGTGATACCCCAGTTGCTCCAGAGGCGGCTGCCAGGCCTTGAAGTGGGGACAGGGGAGGCAGCGGATCCTGGAACTGCGGCGGGTTGGGGTGAGAGGTCAGTGCTCTCTGAGAACATTCCCGACCATGGCTGGGGGCTGAGTGCCCAGGTCTGTCTCCACTCCCACTCTCTGAGCTCAGACCCCATCCGCAGCCTCCGGCCTCTACTTCCTCTGCGGCTCCCTGAAACGGACTACCTCAGAGGCCATAATCCACCTGTAGTTCACCGAGGGCAGGGTTCTGCTGTGAGGACTGATCAGTGGGCTCAGGCCCGGAGGCTGGGTGAGGAGCTCAAGCATGTTGCCCCAGGGTAAGGGCTCAGAGAGGTTCCAGAGAAAAAGAGAGGGGATGAAGGCTCAGCATAAAGGTTCTGGAAAAATCCAGGCTAGACATAGGTACAAGACTTCAGGCTTGGGGCAAACATGCCCTAAATATGACAGGAGAGGGACGCCTGGGTGGCTCAGTGGGTTAATGGCTCTGCCTTCGGCTCAGATCATGATCCCGGGGTCCTGGAATTGAGCCCCACATCGGGCTCTCTGCTCAGTAGAGAGCCTGCTTCCCTTCCTCTCTCTCTGCCTGCCTCTCTGCCTGTTTGTGATCTCTGTCAAATAAATACATAAAATCTTTAAAATAAATAAACAAATAAATATGACAGGAGACTTCAGTGGGGGCTCAGGGACGAGGACCCAAGTGGGAGGGCACCGATGGGGCTCAGGGGAGGATCTGTACTGGTGCCTCCCTTCAGTACTGACTTGTTACAAAAAACAATTGTTAAAATACTAAACTTCTGGAAAGAACCTAGATATCCATCAACAGATGAATGGATAAAGAAGATGTGGTATAGGGGCGTCTGGGTGGCTCAGTGGGTTAAAGCCTCTGCCTTCGGCTCAGGTCATGATCCCAGGGTCCTGGGATCGAGCCCCGCATCGGGCTCTCTGCTCCGCAGGGAGCCTGCTTCCTCCCCTCTCTCTCTGCCTGCCTCTCTGCCTCTTGTGATCTCTGTCTGTCAAATAAATAAATAAAATCTTAAAAAAAAAAAAAAGAAGATGTGGTATACATACACAATGGGATACTATGCAGCCATCAAAAGAAATGAAATCTTGCCATTTGTGACAACGTGGATGGAACTAGAGCGTATCATGCTTAGCGAAATAAGTCAATCGGAGAAAGACAACTATCATATGATCTCCCTGATATAACGAAGTGGAGATGCAACATCGGGGGATTAAGGGGGTAGGAGAAGAATCAATGAAACAAGATGGGATTGGGAGGGAGACAAACCATAAGTGACTCTTAATCTCACAAAACAGAGGGTTGCTGGGGGGAGGGGGGTTGGGAGAAAGGGGGTGGGGTTATGGACATTGGGGAGGGTATGTGCTTTGGTGAGTAGTGTGAAGTGTGTAAACCTGGCGATTCACAGACCTGTACCCCTGTGGATAAAAATATATGTTTATAAAAAATAAAAAATTTAAAAAAATACTAAACTTCAGGTAAATAACTTTTTGAATGTATGAATTAAAAGGGTCTTTTGTGGGGCGCCTGGGTGGCTCAGTTGGTTGGGCGACTGCCTTCGGCTCAAGTCATGATCCTGGAGTCCCAGGATGGAGTCCCGCATCGGGCTCCCTGCTTGGCAGGGAGTCTGCTTCTCCCTCTGACCCTCCCCCTTCTCATACTCTCTCTCTCTCAAATAAATAAATAAAATCTTTAAAAAAAAAAGGGTCTTTTGTGGTGTATCTATACAATGGAATATTATTCCACCTTAAAAAAAGAATGAAATCTTTTTTTTTCCCAAGATTTTATTTGACAGACAGAGAAAGACAGTGAGAGAGGAACACAAGCAGGGGAAGTGGGAGAGGGAGAAGCAGACTTCCCGCTGAGCAGGGACCCCAACAGGGGGCTCGATTCTAGGACCCTGGGACCATGACCTGAGCTGAAGGCAGATGCTTTTTTTTTTTTTTAAGATTTTATTTATTTATTTGACAAACAAAGATCACAAGTAGGCAGAGAGGCAAGCAGAGAGAGGGGAGGAAGCAGACTCCCCGCCGAACAGAGAGCCAGATGGATGTGGGGCTCCATCCCAGGACCCTGGGATCATGACCTGAGCCGAAGGCAGAGGCTTTAACCCACTGAGCCTCCCAGGTGTCCCTGAAGGCAGAAGCTTAACGACAGAGCCACCCAGGCACCCCAAAAAGGAATGAAATCGTGCCATTTGCAACAACATGGATAGACCTTCAGGGATTATACTAAGTGAAATAAGTCAGGGAAAGACAATACCATATAATCTCACTCGTATGTGGAATTTAGGAAACAAAACAAACAAGCAAGGAGTGTGTGAGGGGGAGACAAGCCAAGAAACAGACTCTTAACTCTAGAGAACAAATTGGTGGTGACCAGAGGGAAAGGGACAGAGGATGGGTGCAATAGGGGATGGGGATTAGGGAGTGCCCTTGCAGTGAAAAAAAATTATATGATTTTAAAAATATTCCTCTTTCTTTAAACAAAAGGGATTTAAATTCAGTTGCATTCCTAGAGGTTTCTCTTAACTTTTCTTTTCTTTTTTTTTAAGATTTTATTTATTTGTCAGAGAGAGTGAGCACAGACAGAGTGGCAGGCAGAGGGAGAAGCAGGCTCCCTGCCGAGCAAGGAGCCCAATGCGGGACTGGATCCCAGGACTCTGGGATCATGACCTGAGCCGAAGGCAGCTGCTTAACCAACTGAGCCACCCAGGCGTCCCTCTCCTAATCTTTCTGAGATTGAGTTCTCTTATCTATAAAATGGGAAGAATAGTAACTGGTTTGTGGGTCATTGTGAGGACTAAATGGGAAAGTGAATGTGAAGTTCTTAACACAGAATGTACTCAATAAATAATAGTGTAAAAAAAAAGTGCACTTAGAAACGGAAGAGACGGTATGAAGCAAGAACAGCAGTAACCACGCAGGTCGCTGCCCACCAGCCGATGTTATCAGTCCCGAGGGCAGGAGTTCGTAAGGATCAATTTCTTTTCTCATTAAGAAAGATGAGGCTTTGTGGGGAGAAGGTGCACCCTTCATGAGGGAGAGGGAATGCTGCCAACTACAGTAGGAACACACTAAAAATCTGTAGCTTATGGGCTTTGGCATGTAGGCAGTAGGATAAACTTACTTTCTCATGGTACACTAATCAGAGAGGTCTAGGGCAGAAAAGGGGCTCTCTTTTAAACACTGACATGTAATTGACATATAATGTGTAAGTTGAAGGCAAACAACATATTGATTTGATACATTTATACTGCAATGTGATTACCTAACACCTCTACTGGGTCACATGATTAACATTTCTTCTTTTTTTTTTAAAGATTTTATTTATTTATTTGACAGACAGAGATCATAAGTAGGCAGAGAGGCAGGCAGAGAGGGGGAAGCAGCCTCCCTGCTGAGCAGAGAGCCCTATGCCAGATCTCAATCCCAGGACCCCGAGACCATGACCTGAGCCAAAGGCAGAGGCTTAACCCACTGAGCCACGCAGGTGCCCTGATTAACATTTCTTCTGGCAATGGGGACAATCATGGTGTAGTCTCTTAGCCATTTTAATGTTTATAATACAATTTTGTTGTCTTTTTTTGTTTTCAAAATAAAACTCCAACAGCACCTGGGTGGCTCAGTTGGTTAAAGCACCTGATTGGTAATTTCAGCTCAGATCATGATCTGTGTGGGTTGGAGCCCTGAGTCAGGCTTCATGCCTAGCGGGGGAGTCTACTTGAGATTCTCTTTCTTCCTCTACCCCTCCCCCTGCTCACGCTCTCCCTCTCTCTCTCAAATAACTAAATAAATATTTATTAAAAAATAATAAAACCCCCCATTTAGTGGTTCTCAAACTTTATTTCAGGACCTCTTTGTACTTTTAAAAATAACTGAGGACCCAGAAAGTTCTTTTTTTAAAGATTTTATTTATTTATTTATTTGTCAGAGAGACAGAGAGAGCGAGCAAAAGCAGGCAGAGTGGCAGAGGCAGGTAGAGAATCAGGCTGCCCGCTGAGCAAGGATCCCAATGCAGGACTCAATCCCAGGACCCTGGGATCATGACCTGAGCCGAAGGCCTTGGCTTAACCAAGTGAGCCACCCAGGAATTCCCCCAAAAAGTTCTTTTTAAGTGGGTTTTATCTGTTCATATTCACTATATTCAAAGTTAAAAGTGAGAGACACTTAAAATACATATAAATTGAAAATAACAATATCCATGTATTACAGGTTAACAGAAAAAAAAATGTCTACGAAAAATAGCTGTGTATTTTCCAAAATGAAAACTTTAATGAGAACAGTGACATTGTTTTACATTATTGTAAATCTCTTTAATGTCTGGGTTGACAGGAGACAGCTGGATTCTTATACCTGCTTCTGCATTCAATCTGTCACCATATGTTGGTTTGGCTGAGTTATGCAAAGGATATTCAGCCTCACAATGTATGTCGCTGGAAAAGGGAGAAGTGTTTGAATAGACTTATCCACTGTGCTTATTCTTTCATACCACACCAAAACTCGCCAGGCATAGTTTCCTGAAGGTTAGTTGCAGTGTGGAATCTGAAACTCCATTAAAGAGGTTTTCATATTCTGTTACATGAAATCTCATGGGTCTGTCCTGCACCCTGAATGCATCTTTTATCCATGTGTGATTTTGAACATCACATCCCGGTCATTTGGAAGATATCGGTTCACTGAGTTATGCAGATTTTCCAAATACTGACACATTTCATTATACAATACAAACAAAACACCCCCCCCCCAGTTCATTGATGTCATCACCAACCTCATCAAAACTGAAACGATTTCAGGGGCACATGGGTGACTCAGTGGGTTGAGACTCTGCCTTTGGATGTGGTGCCTGGGTGCCAGGGTGGCTCAGTGGGTTAAAGCCTCTGCCTTCGGCTCAGGTCATGATCTCAGGGTCCTGGGATCGAGCCCTGCGTCGGGCTCTCTGCTCAGTGGGGAGCCTGCTTCCTCCTCTCTCTCTGCCTGCTTCTCTGCCTACTTGTGATCTCTGTTTGTCAAATAAATAAATAAAATCTTAAAACAAACAAACAAACCTCTGTCTTTGGCTCGGGTCATGGTCTCAGGGTCCTGGGGATGGAGCCCCACGGGGGTTCTCCATTCATCGAGGAGCCTGCCTCCCCCTTCCTCTCTCTGCCTATTTGTGATCTCTGTCTGTCAAATAGATAAATAAAAAATCTTTTAAAAAATTTTTGAAAAGATTTCAAACTCACAGTAGCAGATAGATATTTGCCAAATTCTAATTTTCACTTGAAAGCTCTAATTTTATCAATGGCGACAAACACTAAGAAGTTGTTTCCCTTGAAGTGACGGGCTCACTTGGTTCACTTTGGAGAAAGTGGATGCCAAATATCCAAGCTTGACTATTTTTTGTCATTTGTTCTTTTAAGTAAAACCAGTGAGAAAAACGACTTTCAGCTCGTAAGTTGACAGCATAAGTGCTTTTCTCCAAGATTACTATCATACAACAGAATGCAGAAGACATGCCTTATGTATACTTCCCATTTGTCACAAAAATATTGAAAAGACACTTAAGGGTTGAAAGTTAAAATACTTAATAATTTTACTGTTTCATCAAGACATTTTTAAGTGAAACTGGCCTTTTTTCCCCCTTTTATCCTTTTTCCTCTCTCTTTTTTCTTTTGCGCATGCACAGTGGCAGACAAAATTCAAAGCTTGCTGGTACAGTTGGGAGCCACGCCCTGATTCCTCCTTGGGCATCAGATTAGAACTGCCCGCCTGCTGCCCTTGCATCACTAACGTGAATATCGACAAAGGGAAAACAGCAAATAAAAATTTGACATTATTATAAAAATCGTTTTTGTCTTGTGGGTCCCCTGTAAGGGTTCTGGAGACCCCTGTAAAACTTCAAACAAGACCTTGAGAATCGGTGCTTAAATTTGAATTAAAGAATTAGAGTGGTTGTATTGACTTTTCTTTTTAAATGACCCTTTTTGGGGGAGATATCATTCAAAGGTTCGTAAAATGCTCTCTCAAATATCCCATGGAAAAAAATGAAAGTCAATTCCATTTGTGGTACTATTTGCTTTACTTCCTCCAAAAAGGGGCGGAGAGAGGACTCAGAAGTGGTTCGGCCCCTGGGAGTGCACAAGGCATGTGAAGTCATCCATCATATGTGTCATGGTGAGCAGACACAGTCCTGAGACTGCAAAGGCAAATGGTGTTGGGAACTCAGGGCCCTCTGTCACCTTCCCCCACACAGTCTCAATAACCACACATGCCAGCACCAGACGCAGGCACACACGCACGTGTGGGCAGACGAGCCACACGTTTTACCATGGCCAATTTCAGACAACATCAGTGACAACCCCGACCATGGTTTATACTCACACAATGCAATCAGCCACATCATAGCCAACAAAAGATCCCAGTAGTCAAACACCCAACCTTATTGTTCTTGAAACCAATTCACGTTTTATAGTCACAGTTGGAGAATTTCAATGGCCATACACCCAGTCATAGTTACACTCAAGCTATCAGTATGGCACAAAAAACATCTCCTGGGTTGCCATGCAACTCTGTATGCATACTGTTCACACGATGAGAGTGTAGATTTGGGAGACGGGACCAACTTGGACTCAAGTTCAAGTTCTACCATGTACTAGTTCTGTAACCTTGGGCAAATTATTTAACCTTCTTTAGCCTTGATTCTAGAGAATGGAGGTCATTCCTACCTTGTAAACTTGATGTGAGGACGACACAAAATAACCGGACAAGTGACAACACCTTATCTGGCCAGATGTGCCCAGGGATCCAGCTGTAATTGCCATGTATGGCTTTTGTCACCAGAGGGCACCAGGGCTCCAAGGTGTCCATAGGGGGTGCAGGAAGAAACCAGGCCAGAAAGACTGGGATTCCTGGGAAGGATTCCTGAGGCAGGTGCAGACTGGGAAGGTATGGGGGTGCACACGGGGATGTGCATGGGGCTGTACAGCCCCCGAAAACCCCAGACCCCAGTGAGGCTCAAGACACCAGAATGTGCTGCTGGGTAGGATGGGCCTTTCTGGGTGAGAATTCTGATGTCACCTAGGAAGCAGGACAAGTACTTACTATATACCAGGCCCTTTTCTATGCCTACTTCACACATACTTGATCCCCACAATACTATGATTGATGGTCACTGCTAATAGTATTCTTGTTGAGGAACATTGTAGAAACTGAGGGCCCAGCTTACCCGCATGTGAAATGGAAGAGCTGGGGTAGGAATGCAGGCATCTTGGCTTCAGAAACCCTGTTCCTAACCCCTGCTCTGCATTGCTCTCCCAGGGACCCCTCCCCTCTGCCTCCTGGGGCTCTGCCAGGACACCCTGACCCCTGCTGTCTGTCCTGGAGCTCAGCCAGACACAGCTGACCCTTTCCTCTTTTCCAGCCTGCTCCCTGCCTGCACCCTGGGCCTGCCCTGGTAAGAGGCTTATCAGGCATGTGGGGGGGACAGATAAGACAGGGCCCCCGAACATGGCTTTATCCAGTCCTGCCATCCCCAGCTGCTGGGACTTTGAGGAGCTGCCAGCAGATGGAGCCCCACCCACCCAGCCCTATGCCACCCACACCCAGAGCCTGGTGTCTCTCCCTGCCATGTCACAGCTCCCTGTGATGTCATCATCTGTGGTGACATCATTGCTCCTCCTCTGAGTCTAAAGGGGCCACCAAGATGGGAGTTGGGGAAGTGGAGTGAGACAGGAGTCCCAGCCAGGCTCCAGGTCAGCAGGGTGGGTTGGGCTGAATGTCCCAGCATCCTCTCCAGGGTAGATGGTTATTTTTGGTATTGGCTGCTTCACTTAGAGCCACCCCTCTTCTGGTCTTCTCAATTCAAAGAGGATCTGGATCTGGCAGGGGCTGGAGAAATCTCTAGGACCACTGCAGGGTGGCTCTGGGTATGAGCCTCTAGCTCTGAGCCAGCCCCCTACTCCCCACAGGGAGGCCTGATGCTGGCGAATAGGGACCTTGCATCACTTCCCGTGGAAAGTGGCAAGGTGGGGAGCGACTAGAAGGATGTCCTGACGGGTGGACAAAGCCAGACCTGTTCTGACAGTCACGTATGTCAGCTTGCTTGTGTCAGCAAGTTTATGTTCACAGCCTCTGACCAACACCATCACACGCCAACAGCCGTTCCATCTCACGGCCAGGCCTTCGGCCACAGATGGCCCCGTGGTGAGCTACACCAACACACCAGCAGAGGCACACTATCCTACCTCCCACATGGGAGAGCGGGAACCCCTCTCCCCTCATGTATTCCTCTGTATTCCTAGAGATTAGCAAATTCTCAGTACCTTGCACACGGACACTCCTAATGTGGTAAGTCCATGGATGTCTGATTATACGGGACCTGTGACTGGGGTGGGGGTGGGCCTGGGAGAAAGCCAGCCTTTCTGTGTCCCCTCTTGGCCTCTGCGGACCCAAGATGGGGGCAACGAGGAAGCATAACTGCTATTTCCAGCACTACCCACAGCCCCAACTCCAGTGATAGTCGCTTCCCAGTTTACACCAGTCCCTGAAGGGCTCGGGGCCATGCAGGGGCACTCCTCCATCCCCTCCAGGTGGTTCTCTGGTGGGTTGGGACATTGGCACTCAAAATTGGGTATTAGGAATGTTGGATGATCTAGATGTTGGGTACCCCGGGCATAAGCCCCCCTGGGTATTGGACCCCTGAGGCTCTGGGTATTGAGAACTCTGGATTTTGGGTTCTCTAAAGTGTTAGGAGCTCTGGCGCCCTTGGCATTGGGTATTCTGGATTTGGGGAGATCTATGGTGTTTCAGAATCCGGGTTTTGCACGCTCTGGTCATTGGGCCTACCCACCCACCCACCCGCAGACAGGGCCAAAGCCAACGTTTCCAGTCTATAGGCCTAATTTCACCCGGAGCTGCTAAGATCCAGCCTGACACCCTGCTCTGAGCCCCATGATTGGCTCATGCTGCCCCCTTGGACCAGACCCAGAGACAGCTCAACAGAATGATCTGAGGGACACACGGAACCCCACAGACATCTCCTGGATTGGGAACCAATTTAACCTGCTCCCTTGCATTAGGATAGGACAGGGAAGATGCCAGGTACTGAGCACTGGGCTCCAAGTTCAAGGAGAAAGAATCTGAGAGCCGAGCCCAGGCGGGCCACTCCCAACAATCTTGCCCTGTTCCTGAGGCTGGGACTCCAAGCAGGTGGAGATCAATGGTCAGAACAGGCTGCTACCCAAAACAACGGTCTACCCTCCCCCAACGTCTCAGCAGGGCCCCTCCCCCTCTGCACCCTTGCACCAAGCTCCTTCAGT
Organism: Mustela putorius furo; assembly: GCF_011764305.1. Taxonomy (NCBI): domain Eukaryota; kingdom Metazoa; phylum Chordata; class Mammalia; order Carnivora; family Mustelidae; genus Mustela; species Mustela putorius. Next base: position 34,019,251 of record NW_025422005.1, on the reverse strand, counting down.
GCCCTCTAGAAGCGGCCCACGTCTGGTCTTATCCCTATTGCCACAGACGCAGGCCCAAGCCAACTCTGTGTGTCCCAACAGAGGCCTTGATCCTGCAGGCTGATGACAACAAAGGAGGAAGCCAGCCAGCACTGGGGGATCCGACACTGGGTGCAGCCCTCCCAGGAAATAGCACTGTAACTGGAGGCTTGGGAGACACACCTTAGCCCACAGTGGGTGGGGCCCCACCACAGGCTGCCTGCCCTCTCGCTGCCTGGCCCCAAGAAGACAAGAAGAAGCAGGTCAGCAGGTCAGCAGATTCCACTGGTCCTCTTGTCTGTCCTAGGCCTGATCCCCCTACTCTCCTGACAATGGTCCAGGCTAGCCATGCCCTTCCCACTTTGTGGGCCAGCTGCCCAGGGCCAGGAGCTCCCAGCCAGGGACGAAGGCCATCCAGTTCTGACCTGGGCTCGGCCCAGACCTGCCTCCCTTGGGGCCTCATTTTAGTTGGGGAAGAAAAAAAAAAACACACAGCTGCTCTCATCCCTGTCTCAGGGAGCCAAAATCTTTCTCAAGTTTCTCCTCAGGATTCAACTCACTGTATGGCTGCCTAAAGCCCTTTCTGGATCAAGGTGGGTAAAATACACATTTCCATGAATCTCTCTATACGTTTACAAATATATTTTGTGTTCTGTCATCTCTGTCTACCAAACACCCCAGGGAAAATCTTTTCCCCCAACCCATGGACTAAGGTGATAACTGCTTCCTCACCTCCCCACTCCCAATTAATGCCTAACTATCCTCCCAGTAAGGCCTCAGGTTGCTGAACCCTGAGAACCTCACCCTCCCCTGTCCCCAGTCCCAAAGCCTGAGGGCCTCCTGGGCATCTGGTTCTGAGTCTCCTGAAATGCTTCCCTTCATATGGATGCCTTAGTGTGAGATAGGAAGTCTCCTCAGGCCTAATAATCATCAGACACTTCACTGATCTGCTTGGGGCCTTCTTGTGCCCCTTCACTCTCCATCTACTGCTCCAAGAGCCAAGGAGCCCAGTGAAACCCCCTCTCACACGCTTCCTTGTCCCCACTCCCTACCTCCGGGCCTCTTCCAAGAGACTCCAGAGAAGGAGGGAGAGCGAAACCAGAAACAGAATGCATGTCCTAGGCAGGAGTGTCAAGGAGGGCTTCGACACTCCTGTCGAATTTGATGCTGCCAGTCCCCGGAGTTGGGGACACACACACACACACACACACACACGCCACTGCACAAAGTGGTGGCAGTGCACAACAACTCCTCTAGCAAACACAGACCCACCTCCTCAAATCCACAGGGTAAGCGGACACAGGCCCAGCTGACTCCCCGGGCAGAAGTGCACTCGTGCACGCACGGGCACATGCACAGGACACTTGGCCATTCGTTCTAGAACAGAACAGAACTCTCTAACCTGCTGTCCCTGCTAGGTTTGGGAACAAGGTAAAAATGCAAATAATCTGGTGATAAGGTAAAGAGTCTCTCCAGATCCAATCAGGTCTCCAGTGTAAATAGGTTGTAAGGTCTGAGCCTACAGCCCTGGGGAGAGTTTGTGAAATGGGCTGTGTGTGGCCTGAGAGCACTCCTGTGGACAGGAAATGTTTGTGCCTGATACCTATTATCTTGCTCAATGCCTCTGATCGTAAATTAATCGAGTGGAATCTCACTTGTGTGACTTTGGTGTGTGCTATCAGCTTCTTGGAGGGTGACTGTCCCCAGGGAACAACAAGACCACAGTGAGAAATAGAGGCAGGGTCCAGAGGGCGTACCATCTCCCCAGGCTGGGCCCCTGCTAGGCAGATGCCCCTCTCAGGCTGGGGCAAGACCTGTTTCTCTGACTGCCAGTACAAACTGGTGGTTCTCACAAGGGAAGCAAACTTTCCACCAACTGCCAGGTATTGCTGCCCAAGGAGGCAGCCTGGAGCAATGTGTGTTATACACAAGGATACACATTATCTCAGCTCATCCTCTCCACTTCCCCAGGAGGAAACTGAGGCTCAGCAAACTCCTTTTGGCAAAGTCTCCCTTATCTAGTATTGGAACCCAGGTCTGACTCCCCAGGGAGGGAATTAAGGGGCCCAGATTTGTGTCTGCAGCCCTCAACACAAGCAGCCAAGTAGGGCTGACCAAACCAGTAGCCCAAGGAGCCTCCCTGGAGGAAGAGTTACCCCTAGACCTCCAGTTCTGAGGATTAGGACCTGGGCCTTACCCAGCTGTGCCCATAGTCCCCAGAGGCACCGCTCCAAAGGCAATGGAATTTGCTCTGACTTCTCCCTGGGGGCAACGCAGGCGCAGAAGACCAGGGGCCTATAGGGCCAACTCCAGCCCCAGCCCCCCAAAGCGCCCCAGGTCTTCTGGCTTCATTCCAGGCTAGTCCGAAGTGGGCAACGACATCTGCTTCCTCCAAGGGCCCCAGCTGGGGGTTGGAGGGGGGGCGGGGGGGGCAGCAGGCAAGGGCGAAGGGGGCTCCTTTGTGGAGCCCACTCCCAGGGGTTATGTGGATCAATCATCTGAAAGCTGGAGAGACTTGTAATTTTATTCCCCGGGAGGAGGAGCCTGAGAAGTCGGCCAGTGGGGTGGGGATGAAATGGAGGAGGGGGGGGACAGCGGCCAGGGGAGCTGTGTTCAGGGAGGGGAGGGACTTGGCTAGGTCTCCCAAGCCTTCTCCACTCTCCAAACTTTCACCAAACTCTTGGCCCCCGCCTCCCCGAAACCAAAACACAACAAGCTCTGGAGGAGCCGCGAGCGCAGCGGCGGGGCGGGCGGACTCGCAGCGGCACTGAGCCTAGGGAGGCTGATGCAACTTTCCCTTTAAGAAAGCCACCTGGGCGCACCGCGGTGCGGACCCAGCACGCCTGGGCCGGGGGCTGCAGCATGGTAAGGGGGCTTGGGGAAGGGAGCGCTGCGGCCCGCGCCTCTGTCTGTCCTGCCGTCGGTCTGGGTTTGGTGGCTCCTCGAGGCTAAGCCCTAGGACCAGCGGGCGTGAGTGTGTGTGTGTGTGTGTGTGTGTGTGTGTGTGTGTATGATCGGGCTTGCATGCGGGCATCTGTGGGTAAGAGTGTGGGTGCACGCACGAGGATGTCTGTCTCGCCGCAAAGATCGGGGGTAGGTGCGCGCGTCTGGGTGTCACCGCTGTCACCAAGGAGCTAAAGCGAGCGAGAACGGATGGGGGGGGGCGCGCTCCCGAAGGGGGGGCGCTGCGTGCCGACGCCGGCTCGGTCGGGGGCGGCGGGCGCGGAGCTGTGCCGGCAGCGCCGGAACCAGAACGTGTCACGGTCCGTCTGGGGCGCCAGTGGGTCTGCGAGCCGGGGGCCTGCGGCGGCGGGGAACCGGCGGGCCGGGTCTGCGCCCCGCGTGCAGGCTCCCGCTCCATCTCTTCGCACCGCTGGCAGGCCTGTCTGCCTATCTGGCCCCTTCAGCCTGCCTGCCTCCCTATCTGCCCGCCCACCCACCGGCCCGGTTTGGGTTCCCGCGCGCCTGCGGGACCCGGGAAGCCGCGCCCGGGGGTTCCGACGCCCCCAGGATCTTTGTCCGCGGCTCCCGGCCACGGCTTTGGGAAGGGACTACGGCCGTGCAGTTATTTTGGGGCTGCTACTCCAGGGAAAATCCGCGCCCTCCCTACCCCAACCTTCGTTTCGGGTGCGTGTGGGGCGGGCCCGGGCGGCCACAGGTGAGGGAAGGGGCCTGGCAGCCGAGGGCGCCCACCCGCAGCCGGCGCCCCGCACCCCGCAGCCACCGCGGGGCGGTAGAAGGCGGCGGGGCTGGGGCGGGACGGGAGGGGGCTAGCCAGGAGGGCCGGGAGGGGCCGGAGCCGGCCTGGGGGCGGGACAGGGGGCGGGCACCTCGGCGCCCCGGTACTTTTCCACCGCTGGGGCCGGGGGCGGGGCCGCCGCCTCCACACCAGCTGAGAGGCCCACACGTGGCGGCTGATGTAACAACGCCCCCCAACACCTCGCACCCTGATTAAAGCGGGCGCACCCCGCTTCGAGGAATCAGGGTGCTACGGGCGGTGCCGCAGCTCCAAGAGCGACCGCGCCCCTGCCTGCCGGCCCGGGGCCTCCTCGCAGTTCGCCGGCTGCTTCTTAAAGGAGCCGCGCCCCCTTTCGGGCCTGCTCTCCGCAGACCACGCCCCCTCGCTGGTCACTCTTAAAGGAGCCGCGTCCCCGGCTCGCTGACAGCTTCTGCACAAAGCCTGGGTCCATTTCCTTGCTGAAACAAGCTTGATGCTGCGGTTGTTAGAAGATAAAGGCTGGGGTGGAAGTGGGGAGCGAGAAATAGAAAAGGAAAGAAGGACCTGAGACCTCCAAAGTGAGAGAGCATCGGAAGGTTGGAAAATAGTGGGTGAGGGAACCGGTTGGCGGCACTGAGCATGCCCGAGTGTTTCCAAGGACCGCAGAGAAAACGCCCCCTTAGTCGGCCTACACTGCGACTGCGGCGGTGCCCGCTCAGTGCCCAGCCCTGGGGACACAGAAGAATCACACGTTTTCCCTGGACGATCTCTCCAGTTCGTGGGGAGCGAGATCTGGACATAAGTAACCATGCCGCGACACTACATGTGACGAGCGTGTTCATGAGATGTACACGCTTTGGGGGTACAGCGAAAAGGTAACTGCAGCTGGAGGAGGAAGGAAGGCTTCTTGAAGAGAATGCTACTGGGACAGGTTTTGAAGCTGGGTAGGATCTATACAGATGGTAATGGGGACAAGGATGCTCAAGGAAGAGGGAATTGCCTGCAGGAACATGGAGGCAAGAACCTCTGGGAATGGTCCCACATGGCCACAGGTGGCTGCAGATAGCCAACTTGGGCTCCAGGCAAAACTAGAAGCCATCCCCTGCTCCCACAGCCCCTCTGCTCCAGCATCACAGTGAATAGAATTTATGTTTCCTCCTCTGTCTTTCTCCTAAACTATGAGGTCCTCCAAGGCTTGGCTCAGATGGACCCTTACAACCGATTGACAGATAGCTCCCTCGGGGAGAAGGAAAGACAGAGCAAAGGTAGCTGGGTCCTGGGACTGCCCTCTCACCATCCATCCTTGAGTGGCTCCCAGGCAGCTCACACCCAGCTCACCTGCCTCCCACTCTAAACCTGCAGCACCCCACACTCCTGTCCCTAGGCCTGGCACTGGCTTTTTCCTGTTGCTCCTGCAGAAACCAGAGATCCCCGCTTGTCCCTCACCTCCTGTGCAATTCATCACCAAGTTCTACCAATGTCAGCTTCTATATTTTTCTCAGATCTGTGCACCTCTCTCCACCCTATGGCCACCTTCCTCATCCACACCCCGTCATCGTGGCCTGGCCTCTTCCAGACTGTCTTCTCTCCCACTAACCACTCCTTCCCGTCCTTTCCCCACACTGTGTCTAGGGTGATGTTTTCAAAATGCACCTTCTACCATTTGCTCTTGCCAGGTGCAACTCTGCCTTAAAGCCTTTGATGGAGACGATTGCCCTCGGGATAAAAATAAAAATCCAGGCTCCAAAGGCCCTGACCCTGTTTATCTGTCCACCTCCATCTTTGGCCACTTTCTCCCTGGCAATCTGAGCGCAGCCTTGGGGTCTTTGCACATATTTAATTTGTTTTGAACCTCTCTTCCTGTTCTCTTCCTCATTGCCACTTTGCCTGAATAAGTCTCACTTAGCCTCTAACATCGCTTCCTCAGGAAAGCCCCCTGTGACTCTCACACAAGGCCATGTCCCCTTGCTCCCAGCTCTCATGGAAGGATCTTTCTCCCTCAGCCTTTGATCGTCTACATCTGAGTCACGCGTTTCCCTTTCCCCCTAGTCTGTTAGATGCAGGAGGGCAGAGACCAATGAGTTCTTGCTGCCCAGAACAGGTCTGGCCCAGAGCAAGCCTGAAATATTTGTGGAATAAATTAATTGAATTGTGACCAGCCCTAAATGCTCACTAAACAATCTAGGCCGTATCTGTTGGCTGTGGAGAACCATGAGGGGGAATCAGGACTTTAGGGCTTTGGGAAGCTCAATGAATCGGCTAGAGGGGGGGACGTGCAGTAGAGTCCAAAATTAAGCAGAAACTTCAGAACTTACAAAGGAAGTATTACTAGTCCCATCTTCCAGTTAGAGAAAACTGAGGCTTAGAGAAGTTAAGTAACTTGCTCGGAATCATACGTAGTAACTGGCAGAACCAGAATTCCACCCCAGGCCTACCAGGTCCCAGAGCCCAAGCTCTTCAACACATGCTAAACTAACTGCTTGCCAATGGTGGTCCATATGTGGTACTTTTTGAATGGATGGACAGGGCCATTTAACAGAAATGGCAGAAGTGGGAGAAGCAGCAAAGCTTTCTGACCAACTCATTTATTCTCCTGGAGCCACCACCAAGCTGTCTTCTGGTCACCAGTAAATATTCTGAGGACTGTATTTGTAGTCTGTGCTCGGGGATAACCTGAGTGAGAACACTCTGGAACCTGAGTTCCTGAGCAGAGTGCCCTCAGTTTATTTACCTAGTGAGGGGACATAATAATTACTAACCCAAGAGGTATATTTGAATATTGCCATGGGCTGTTATTACCATTTGTTGGCTGAAGAGGGACAGCTTTGGGTAAGTCAGATCTAGAGTTTACAGCTTAAGGAGGGGTGCAGTGAGTGAGGAGGACAAGGGTATGACCTTCTAAAGGGGCACAGACACCCTCTTCTCCTGACTGCCCCAAGAAGACCAAAGCCCTGTTCAGGGACCTCTTTAGGAGGACTCTTTGAGAGGCAGAGAGGCCAGATGGGGTGACTGACGAAAGGGAAATGGTTACAGATCTTATCCATGCCCATACCCCTTCCAGCACCCACCTTGGAGAGAAGACTGTGCAGGAACCAAGTGGCAGGGGCCAAGTCCTAAGGAATCCAAGAGCTGATTTTCACAGGCAAGGAGCTGCCTCCTTGTCCCTTCTGGCCTTCTAAAACCTTTCTGGGCCTATAGGAGAGAGGGGGCCCTTGACAGGTGGCTGTGGGTGGGGCAGAGTAGCACCGAACAGCCTTGGGAGAAGAGTCTGCTCCCTGGGAGGATAGAGAAGGCCCCAGAAGCTGAACCCAGTCCCTCCTGGGACCAGGCACTATGGAGGTTGAACATCCTTGTCCACCTAATCCAGGTTTTCCTCCCATGAGAGAATTCCTTGAGGCTCCTTGAAGGTTGAATCCTCTCCTGAGGCTTCTCAAAAACGAGCCCCTGTTGCATCCATGTCTGACATTAAACCTGTATACACCAGCTCGGCCATGGCCGTGTGGCCACTCCTTCCGTTTGTCCGCCACCTCCACTCGTCACGCCCACCCTGCATCTCAGATGCTTCCTCCAAGGTCTCTGGCTGGCCTGGACCGTCATTCCAATACCTCAGTCTCACCCATTGCCCTTCAATCCCATTTGAGCAAGACACCCTGCTTGTGTGCCCTGGGCTAGGGGGCAGGCATGGAAGGTAAATGAAACAAGGACGCAACCCACGGTGAATGCACAGACTCAGGTTGATGGACAGAAACAAATAAGTCTAGTATGAGCTGGTAAGGACACCAGCAGAAACCTGCTAAAAAAAGAAAGGAAGAAGTAGTTTGTTCACTCTGGTTGGGGAGAGTGCCGGAAAAGGCTACAGAGAAGATGTAACATTTCAGCGTGGTTCTAAAGGATTTGCAGAATTTTACTGGGTGAGCAGGAAGGAAGACGTTGTAGGCAGGGGAAGGCCTGAGGCAGGGCAGGGAGGTGGTCCCGCGCACCACATGTTTGGTGTTCACAGAGCCTGTGGTCCAGGTCCAGCTTGCCCGGCTGTTCTGGAGCCCCAGAGGAGTGGCACCAGCATGAGGAAGGAGCGTCCTGGCTGCCTGGCTGGGGTGAGCTCGGGGAGCACGTGCTGATCCATGCTGACTCCCCTTCAGGAGAAAGGTTGAAGCCATCCACACAGACGATGAAGGAATTGGACCCTGTCCCAGTCCTGTGTTCATTTTTTAATCTTTTATAGAATTGGGCATCTGGAGAGTCAAAAATAGACCTTTGCCCATTGGGACAGGAAGCCTGGAGACCAAGGGATTCAAGGGAAGGGTTGGAAGAAGGGTTAGAAAGGAGTTGATCGAGGGTCATCCAGAAAGGACCAGATGGGAAAGGGCCTGGCAGAGGGTGGGCCAACCTGGGAGAGGAGTGAGGGCCTGCCAGCTGGTGGCCCGGGCCCAGCACTACCTGTCCTGGAGAGCTCTGACCACCCCACCTGGCTTGCCCTCACTTTCCTGGGCCAGGTTCCCACCCTGCTCTCTGCTCTCTCCACAGCTCTTGAGGTCTGTGGTCTGAAAGGTGCTGGAAGCAGAGCCTGTGAGCGTGGTCCAGGACTCCAGGCCCCCGCCCCCCAACCTGCTGCTGCCATGGTAGGAAAAGGTGCCAAAGGGATGCTGGTGAGTACAGGAACCAGACTGCAGGGAGGAAGGGGGGATCAGGAACACTGCCCCCCCGGAGACCTTCTGCCGGCTGCCTGCCATAACAGGAGAGCCGAGGGGGCTTCTTGGGGCCCTGAGTCTAGCTGCACTGCTGGGGCTCCTGAGTAGTAGGGCTGTCCCAGGCCCCAAGTAGGTAGCCCCTTACCTGACAGGCTCAATGGTATTGCAGCTCTGTGCCCATAAAAGGGCCAATGCTGCCACAGAGCCCACGACGGCACATCAGGAGGCAGGAGCGCACACCCCATCCTCATTACGAGAGGTGCTCTGGCCAACAAGACAGGAGGACACCCAGGACCATCACATAGTTGGACCCCAGTACCCCACCCCCACCCCGTGCTCTGCCCACCACACGGAGCATTCCGTATGTGCGAACCCAGGGGTCTTCAGACCCCGTCTGGTTTTTCTCTCCTTCCCTGGTTCCTTCTCACTCTGAAAAGGAACAGAGAACATTTCGTTTGAATCCTCTTCCAAGGCCTCAGTAAACTCCCCTCTCCCCCTTCCCCAAGCCATGGCCTTTCCTTTGCCCACGGCTACAGAGCACAGGAGCGGTGGTAGTGAGGCCCCACGAGAGGCAGCAGGCAAGGGCCAGGCATGGTCAGGGCTTGAAGGAGGAAGACTCGCCGATGGACAGAGCAGGTTGGCACCGGAAGTAGGAACCGGGAAAAAGATGTCAGATCCTGTTCCAAGAGCAGTGGTTGCGTTTCTTCAGTTGGGATCTTGCCTCGGGGACAAACTAGATGGGGCAGCTGTCAGGGGAGGAAACCAGCGACGGATCGCAACCCTGCCCTTGGCACCTCTCTCGCCCACATCAATTCCTTCCATTGCTTTTCTCATTCTGTGAAGGACTGACTGGACTAGGGTCTCTGCAGAGCTCCCCCACTCCCTAAATAGGTCCTGTCTCTCACCAGAGATTTCTGGGACTCCGAGTACTTGGTCCAGAGAAATGGCTTGGGAGCGGAAATGGGCAGTTTCGCTCCAGGGTAAGGACCCTCCATTCTACCCCGTTCTGAACGTCTAGCATTCAGTCCCTCAGGCCTGCTCTGGCCTGGCTCCTACCTCGTTGGAACACGTCTGAATGAGCCAAGCTTCCGAAAGTACTCCTGAGCCAGCCTGAACTCAGGGTGTTCACAGATGGGCGGGGAGGAAGTCTCGTGATGGGGTCAAAATGGCCTCCCTTTCCCAGAGAACTCTGGGAATCGCCACAGGCTCCTCATCCGTAGGAAGTGGGGTGTGGCTCTGCCCCAGGCTACATGGAGATTCTGAGCCCCATGAAACCTAAGAAACCCTCGGAGGATTCCCCGGCTGCTCTTCTGTCTTGGGAGTGACCCTGAAAGGACTGGTGGGAGCAAGCAGTCGAGATGCGGGCCACAGAGGGAGCATGAATCACAGTGTCCCATAATCCCTGCCCCGAGCTGGGCTTCCCGGACTTCGGGCCCTGCCCGGCCAGCCTGTCTGTAGAAGGGAGTGCTGCCTTGGGACGCCCGTTCCCAGCCCCAGGATGTGCCTAAAGATAGCTGGGGCTCGGATGCCCTCTGCCCTTTGGCTTCTGCCCGCCACTGCTGGTTTGAGGCCCATAACATCTGTCCCCTGGGTTCCCCCCATCCCCCACCACAGCGGTTGCTAGAGATTCTATTCCTGCCTCTTTCTCAGTTCTGCTGATGACCTTGGGCTACTCTGTTTTCGGGCCCCAGTTTGGAAACGGAAGCCATCTCCATTCAGGGCCTGTCTCTAGGACACAGGCTGCGAGGGGCGCCATCCCTCCTGGCTAGATGAGTCAGCCTGTTTTTTAGGTGTCTGTGCTCCCCTAAGGGCAGAGAGCTAAGGACACTCCTTTCAGACATGCCTTCCTCTCCATGCTGGCGAAAGGGCAGAAGAGGGGCTAGTGAGGGCCACGCATGTAAGCTGCATGGACGGTCCCAGGCCTGTGGCTTCTTTTGCCATTTGTAACCTGGTATGCGGGGATGGGGTAGTTAACCCCTGCCACTGGGTCATTCCTTCCATCCCCTTTCTCTCCGGTTTGGGTGTGAGGACATGGGTGCCTCCTCTGCCCCCATCCCCAGGCTCTCTTCGGTGTCAGCAGACACCCTCTGTCATCCTTGGAACTCCTGCCCTCTCCCTATGGGGCAGGGGCCTGGCAGGGAAGCAAGATCCTCTTCAGCACGTGCCCAGGCCCACATGCCTGCTGCACGTGTCCCTCCCCCACCCCCAGCCCAGATGGTCTCTGCCGGTCTAGCTCAGCTGCCTCCCTCACGCCTCAGCAGCTCCTAGGACAGGGCCATGAGAGAACCCAGCTGGCCAGGGTGCCTCCAAGCCTGGGAGCAGCTGGGATGCTTGGGGGCACTGGGGGATGGGTGGGGTGATACTTGCATGGAGATCTAGTGCCTCTGTACCCGCATGGGGCGGGGGCTGCCTGAGGCTCAGAGGACAGGGAGCTGGGAGAGAGGAGCCTAGGACAGGAGAACCCCACTGGGATCGGCTGTAACCACATGGCCTCCCAGCAAGGTCACCAGCTGGCTGATTTGGTCCCCTCCCTGTGCCTGCTCCCCACTGACAGAGTCTTGGCCAACAGAGGCCTTGGTGAGCCTCATTGGCCTCTCCCTGTGTCTTTGAGCACCCTGGTCGCTCTTGTCATTGGGCAACCTTGCGATGATTAAGAGCAGAGTCACCTGGGCTAGGGCGGTAGGCGCCAGAGCATCTAAATCGTCCCAGAAGCCTTTGCAGGCACCACAGGCACCCGGGGCTGCCCCGCCCTGACCCGCTCAGTTAGGCTTTAACAGGAGGATTTGTACAGTTTGTACATCTCTTATTTGCGATGCCCATCACAGGGCCTGGCACACAGTGAGTCCTCCCCCAGCCCACAGCCTGACATGAGGCAAGTGCTCAGCTAATAGGGGCTTGGCACATGCTGGGAGTTTACCAAGCACAGGGTCTGGCCGACGTTAGGCACTTCCTAGGGGAAGAGCCTGTCCTCGGCTAGGCCCTCACCAAGCACCAGCCCCAGCACTTGGGAGGTGCTCACCCAGGACAGACTCTGCATGCATTGGGCGCCCATCTGTCAGTGCCAGGTGCACAGTGGGTCCTCCCGCAGCTCCACGCGGGGCATACCATGGGTCCTTACCTGGCACAGAATTTGGCCTACATGGGCTACTCCTCTGGCACAGGACCTAGCCCACCGCTGGGGTTCGCTGGTGTTGGGCTGATAGGAAGGGGTGCTCTCTTCACCCCGGCTTGGCCCCGTGCGTGTCCTTATAGCTCAGACTTTGCGCATCGTGGGCCCTCTGCTAACACAGGTCCCGGCCCACAGTGAGTGCTTTCCAAACACAGGTCCGGGGTGGTACAGCAGGTACAGCTTTCCTAAATCGGCGCCTAGCCCACAGTAGGTACTCTCTTAGCTCAGGGACTGGCACATAGTGAGTGCTCTTCTTATAGGAGGCCTAGCCCAGAGTTGGGGCTCTCTTAGCCAGGACAGCCTGAACAGTGACCTAGGTAATCAACCAGGTGATTGGAGACATGTAACTACACCCTCCCTGTGAAATGGACGGTATCTAGATCCAGAGGAAAAGGCTCCATGTTCCTGAGGCCTCCTCTCTGGACCTAAGATCCTGCCCTCCCTTCCCCTTGGTCTCCTTCCCCTCCCCACCTTCCTGGGAGCACACCTGCTCCATCCTGTGCCCTCCCCTCCGCTCACAGGGCTTCCCTGCAGCCCTTGCCCTGCTCAGTCCTAGCTCTGCAGGACCTTCACCCTGGAGGCACAGGGCACAACAAAGCAACTAGATTCCTTGCCCCTCTGGAGGCATGCCCACTCTTATTAAGAAAAGTCAGGGGTGGGGGCTGGGGGAGTCAGTCTCCCAAAGTGGGGCTGGAGCAGCTGGGTCCCACTAATGAGGCCTCATTACGGCCAGGGCCCAGCTGGGCTGCTGCCGCCTCCTGTCCCCATGGCCAGGGCCAGAGAAAGCCGTCCAGCCAGGGCTGCCTGTTCTGGGCACCCTGCCCAGGCCAGAGCAGCCAGAGCCGGAGCCCACCCTGGGTGGAAGTGAGCATTTGGGCATCATGGGTGACTGGGCCTTCCTGAAGGCAGTGGCTCAGCCAGGGCCTTGGCCCGTAGTCTGTGCGCACAGGAAGTCAGCGGAGTGTGTCTGGGGACCTGGCTGCATGAGGCTGGCCCAGTGAGACACTGAAGTCAGTGGGGTCTCAGACCATTCTTGGGAGACTTGCTTGAGCCAAGGCTGGTCTCTATCTATCCCCAAATATGGGGCTAATATCAAGGGATGGGTCTACATCAAGGTGTGGAGGGATGAAATGAATATATGTGTATATATATATATATATATATATATATATATAGCCCATAGTAAGCACTCACTATGTGTTATCTATTACCGTTACTGCTAATTCTCACTAGACTCGGTGGTGGGTGGATGTTATCCTTATTTCAGAGATGAAGCTAAGACCAGACATATTAAGTGATTTGCCTGTCTATATGGTGAGAAACTGGCTGTGCTGGGGTTTAAACCAGGTCTGTCTGACTCTAAATCTTGTGCCTTTTTTTGTTGGCTTAAAGCCATTCTTTAAAAAAAAAAAAAAAAAAAGCCATCCTGACATGTTCCCTTCAAGGTCACCGTACTTACCAAGCTCACAGAAATGGCTAGGTTTTCTTTACATCAGAATGCATGCTTCCAGATGGTGGGTGTTTGCTAAGATTGTACCATGTGCCCGGCCCTCTGCCGACCTATCCATTTCCAAAGAGATGTTCGCCTTCCGGGGATTGGAACACTCTTGTCCGCCTTCCTAACCGCTGGTCTGTGGCATCTCAGCATCAGCTGGAGACGGACCTGTGAGTGTGGTCTCAGAGAAGTGGGACTGGATGGGTCTGAGTGACATCCCGCCCCAGTGACAGGGACACCTGCTGGACAGAACCCAGCCCACACGGCACAGACTCCCAGAGCAACACGTCAGGCTCTGGGCAATGCAGTACAGATCTCTGAGAGTCCTAGTCCATGGATCCTCCTTTGCCTGGCCTCTGTGGTGACCACTCTCTGGGCTGGTACCATCTTTCTTAGGATAGGTGACCGGGTAGTTCCTGGGACCAGAGCTTTCTTGCATGGTCAGCCACATTCTCCTGTGAGGACCTCAATCATCTTGGCTGGTTGAGGGTCTCCAGCTCTTGCAGGAGGGGGGGAAACAGCTCCAGGGCCCACCCCCCCTTCCCCCAACCCGCATCACTCTAGGCAGTCTAATGTGCTTTGTTAGGGCCCTGTGGACTATGCACCCCCCTTCTTCCTGCCCTTCACCAGGTCTAGAGCCCAATGGCACCCAACCACCCTACCAGGAGCCCACCAAGTGCCAGGCTTGGGAGCTCAGAAGCATCTGGGCCCTGAGGCCGCTCACTCCCTTACGCGCTTGCTCTGCCTCACTCTGTGGTTGTGAGTGTGTGTGTGTGTTTTGTTCCAATAACTTGCTGGGAACAAGAGAAAAACACAACAAACCCCACGCCTCACTCCAGCTCCAGAGCACCCGCGCTGGGCTGCTGTGGGGACTGGCCGGAGGGGGAGGGCCAGGGGAGGGGGAGGCAGAGCTTCGGGAGGAGACGAGGTGAAAGTAATTGACGCTGCCCAGCCGGCAGTGGGAGAGGCAGGGATGCGGCAGTGTCAGTGTCGCCTGGAGCTGGCAGAGGTGTGAATGAGCAGCAGAGAGGGCACATCCTGGGATGGCCTCGGCTTGTGGACCTGTGGCCCCCTCCTCCCCAGAACAGGTCAGTCACCTTCCAGAAGGTTGAGCACCCCCCTCTTGGAGCCAGGCGGTGTGGGAGGCTGGGCTGGGGGTGGGGAGAGGGGCTGAGTGGTCTGTGCCAGGGAGGGGCAGGCACAGCCAGCCAGGGAGACAGACACCAGCAAAAGTGACCCAGAAAGTTACAACTGTGCAAAGGAGTGCAGGAAGAGTTAGCTGTGTGGCGGGGGGCCTGGGGGAGGAGAGTGGGGGGGGGGGTTGCAGGCTCCCCCAGCCCAAGGACCTGCTGAGAATCTGCTCTGTGTATCAAAGCTGCATTGTCCCAGCTCCCGGGGAGACGGGCCGGAGGTGCCCAGGAATTGTACTAATCAATACAGCCCCATTGTCCGTTCCACGGCAGTTACTCCTATGGGGAGAGTGAGCGAGGGGGTAGGGGAACGTGGTACATGGACTCAGCAGTGACAGTGGGGGAAGAGGAGGGGATGAGGATCTCCGCTGGGAGGAAAGAGACCCCAGAGAACATTCACCAATGTCCACGGCAAGTGCCCGGATGAGGTGGGCACCCTGTGGCCTCCTCCCTGGAAGCTGGGGTTGGGCAAAGATGTTGGGGAAAATGGGGCTGATGGCAGCAAGAGTGAGGGGGACAGGGAGAGCCATCCTCCCCACCCTGTAGAGCATCCTGATTTGACCTTCAGAAGGCAAGAGAAGGAATGTCTTCTGGCGAGACGCAGGTTGGGTCCCGGAGAAGCATTATGCAGAGCTGCCCTCAGACCTCAGAACTGCCAGGGTCACAGACCAGAGCCACTTCTCTGAGTGCCAGCCCCACTGCCAACTGCCTGGAGTAGAGACTGCCCACAGCCGCTGCACGTGAGGCCGGGCTGCTGGACTTCTCCAGGCCCACCCAGTGTTCCCCACCACTGCTCCTCAGGGCCTGGAGCGGAGCTGGGCATGCCTGGGAGTGCCCCTTCTGTCTGCCGTCCGTCCGTAGTGTTGGCGTGTCTCTCTCCACCAATTAGGGCTCTGGGCGAGACAGCACAGGGTATCCTCTTGCCTCTCTCACCTGCTCTACGAAGGCTTAGACTCCTAACGGGTGCCCAGAGTTTTCTCTGAAGCTCTCCTGGAGGCCAGAGGCACCCACAGCCCGCCGGGTACTGTGCGAGCCTCAGGCAGATTTTCCCATGGTCCTGTCCCTCCACCTCGGGTCCCTCTTTCCTGGATCTGGATCAGCGAGGCCAGATGAAGGATGGAAGGCTCTGTCATTGCAGGGCAGCGCTACGTAAGGGCCAGCCTGGCCCCTGGACCAAGGGGAGAGAACTTGGGGGAACAAGAATCTAGGGGTATGAGGCCGTTGTGAGGTCTTCTAAAGCGGCCACAATTTACTGTAATGGCGTTCCTGCCTGAATTCCCTGATGGGGCTCAGAGAAAGTTGCCAGTGATCTGGATTTGGCTCAAGGTCAGTCTGGGATGTGGGGTCTTGTCTGTCCTCCTTCATAAAGTTTGTCTTGGATGGGACTTCATCCCATGAGCAAACCCTGGGGCTGTGGAGTTCTGAACCAGAGGCCTGCTGGATCCCAGCGGGGCCCGCCCAGCCAGGCAGCTCCAGGATTCTTCTGTGTCCACCGAGAGCAGGAGGAGGGAGCTCACAATTCACAAAAATATCCAGTGGACCCTGATCCGGGAGGGCGGGAGTCAGGAGCCAGAGGAAAGCCGTAGCCCAGGGTAGAAATCCGGGCTCTGTCCCAGTCTGTGCGTGGAGAAAAGAGGGGGTGCCTCCCTTGTTGGTGGTTACCTCTGGGCGGGGGCTCTGCGGCTTTGTTTCCTCTTCACTCTTTGCTGTGGGTTCCCATTTTTTGGTGATAAGCTTATAATGCTCTTCTAATTAGAAGAAAAACAATACAATTTAAAAAATCATTTAGAAAGTTAGTGGGAACTAATGGGAGATTCAGAAGAGAGTCAGAAATAGGAAAATTCCAGGCAAGGCAGAACTGCAGAGGCTAGTAGATCTGTGGAGGTGGCCTGGTCTGTGAACGGATTTCATAGTTAAGGATGCTGAGTCGCAGGGAGTGGAAATGACTTGCCCAGAATCACTGGGGTAGCAAGATCTAGAATGCTGGGGTTCTCACTCCTGGCCCAGGTTCCTGCCCTGCCAAGCCCAAGGCACGGTGGGGAGATCTGGATTCTGCCCTCGGAGCTGAACATCGCTTGTTCCAGGAGCTGATCTAGCGGGGACTAAGCCAGGCACGGGGTTGTGTGTAAAGGACTTATGTAAGTGATTGTTCTGTATGGCTCACCTGGCTAGGCAGGCATGGGGTGGGAGGTGACAAGTCCTTGTGTGGGACCGGACCCTGCTGCCTCAGGGACTGCTCCTAAAGGGAAGGGCATCGGTGCATGTGTGGTCTTATGTGAGGGTCTTACGTGCGTTTGTCTATATATGGTTGGGCATCGTGGAGGACAACCAGCCAGCCTACCGCTCTCAACCATGGAAAGAAAGCCCCAGAGCCTGCCTTCTACTTCGCGTGGGGAGCTTGGGCACAGGGCAGGGCTGTCCCTATCCTGGAGACCACCGATCAGGCCCATGGTCATGGAGTCCCAGGTGAGGGTGGGGGCTATCTAGGGAGCCTGGGGAGGAAGCACCAGCCCACTATGGTTTAATTCATCACGGAGGTGTGAGTAGAGGAGGAAGAGAGAGCAGTGAGGGGCTGAGAGTGAAAGATGAGTGATGAGCAGGAGAAGCCTGGAGCCTGGCCAGTCAGCAGGACTGAGCTGGGTCGGGCAGACGGGCCGCCGGTCTGGGTGAAATTATGAGCACAAAGGGGTTCCTTCGTGGGTGCCCGAGAGCCGACATCACTGCAGGGACAGGTCTGATCAGTGACACAGGTGTCTACCCAGCAGATGAAGAAAATGAGCGGCTTGGGCTAGGGGAAAGGACGCAAGGAGAACAAAATCGAGGCAAGTACTAGTAAAGTCTTGCCAGCTGTGGGCCTCTCTTGCCGAGGAAGGCAGCGGCCGAGAGTGCCCAGAGGAGAGCAGAGAAGGGACCTGGCGCCCTCAGAAGCCCCGTGGGGCATGCATTTTGGAGATCCTTTCCTCTGGTGTACTTGGAGAAAGGGGGCTTGCTATGTCCTCTGCAGAGAGCCAAGCCCTCACCAGCCAAGTCCCTTGAATGTAGCTTGCTCTAGCACAGAAGTCAGAGGCCTAGCCGTGCTCCCACGGTGACCTCCCAGCCACAGCTCCGGGAGTCTGCCGCATGCATGGTGCTGAGCCGCAGGGCCCAGGAGCCTGAGGGGATGCTGCATCTGCGGGGCACTTCTCACGGGGCTTGCAGAGTGTAGCTAACCCCCAGCTCCTTCTGCCCCGAAGACCCTTAGTGTGGTCAGGGACTTCCACCAGAGCCCCATCCCTGGCTCCCCGCCCCTGGGCCCAGTCCCAGGGCCCCTGCCTCCCCGAGGCATGGATTGTGGTCAGCATAGCTAAAGTGCTTAGCGCAGGGCCCAGTGGCGTGTGGCTCATTAACTGAGTGGCGCTGCCTTCTGAGGGCGGCCTGGGGCACGTGGCTGGGGAGCACTCGCACCCTCCCTGTCCCCCTTGATGCCAGGGAAGGAGCAGACCTCAGAAATCCCAGTCAGGTCCTGCTGAACTTGGTCGGGGGGAACTGGGAGCAGGACAGATGCCCCAGCCTTCCAGCTTTGGGGACCTAGGTCTCTGCAAGGAGCCCTGCCTTTGCCCTGCCCCATGAAACACTCCTGGCCCCTCGGCTGTCTCGGTTACAGCTGTGAGCTCTGCTTCATGACCCCACCCCTGTACTCGGCAGCTGCCACAGTCTCCTATTGTGCCCCTAAGTAAACAAGCCTTGAACAGAATAAAACTGTTATTGTAGGGTCAACATATAGGAGCCCTATTTGGCCGGGATTTGTTTGGGAATGCAGAAACTGTCCCCTAGCCGGACTCACATCCTCTGGAAAAATGCCCCCCCACCACCCGGACCATGCAGAATTGCTAGGCCTGTCCCCAGGAAGGCTCTCAGAGGTGGGGACAGCCTTAGGCAAGATTTTGTATAGGCCTGTCCCCGAGGGCACCCTCAGACTGTGAGCCACCCTCTCCCAGAGCCAGACTGGCCCTCATGCCCCTTCATCAGGGAAGCTTTCCTGACCTCACCCTGAGTGCACCCCACCTGGCCTCCTTCCTTATTATTGTGCCCTAAGAACTTCCGCTTTGTGGTCACCTTACGGCTGCAATATAAAAATCACAGATTTGTTTCTGACATTACCGGCTTGCTCAGCCACCAGATTCTAATCTCTGAGCGCACCGCCCTGTCTGTTAATTCACTGCTGGGTCCCCAGTGCCTGGGGCGGGGCCTAGCACACAGCGGGTGTTAGTAAGCCTCTGTGGTTGCAGGAATGAATGTATGCGGGCTCTTCCAGCCTGTCAGCCTGCTCTGGGCACTCCTCGAAGAGGACCAGACCCTGGTTCTCGGTGCCACGTCCCGAAGCCTCCCTTGAGGGTATGAAGGTCAGCATCTCCTCTGGTGTCAATACCAGTTTGAGGGAACACCTCATAAGAGTGTCTGTGTTGTAGGGGTCAGGGTACACAAGCCGAAGGGTGCCCACCATGGGAACCAGGGGTCCATGGCTGGGGCCTCTACTGGCCCCTGGTGCCCCCTGTGTCTGCATTCCCAAATAGGCCTTTCTGGAAAGCACACAGAAATGTGCTTCCCCAAGAAGCCATTCCTCCCCTCTGCATTTGTGGTCAGTGTCAGGATCCTATAGCATTTCAAAGCACCAGACCTCTTTGTTTATGGGCCAGTGTCACTGTTGTCCTTGACTATGTCTCTTTCAAGCTGAGGGTTGGTGTCACTTCAGCCACGTCTCTCAGGAGCCATGCTGCTCTGTCTCCAATCCTGGTGTCCTCTAGGGACTCCTGTCTCTTTCTCTCAAGGGAACAGCCCATCTCCGAGAGGCTGTCTCTGTCACTCCAGGGCTCTGTGCTTCTCTGCTGGTGATTCTCAGGGTCCCTGGTCTCCAGTGAGACACCCCCCAATCTTTTAGGTGCTGGCTCAGGGTGGCTTGATTTCCTGGGAGGAGGTGGAAGGGCCATGGCATGGGGAAGGGGCATATTTACACTTGTAAAGGGACTTGCTGAGTCAGATCCAACTGTGGGGTTGGGGTTCAATAGAGACTGTCCTCAGAGGGGCCTCAGGCCACCCAGCCCAGCCCTGAAGCTCCCCAGGGCAGGCCTGGCTTTCTCTCCTTGGGGCGAATCCCCTCATCGGTGTCTCCTGGCCAGCCCCCTGCTCCGCAGCCCATCCCCTCTCAACTCAGAGACCTTTTTCCGGAGTCCCTCCCTCTGTTTCCCCTAGCAGAGTCTGTCCTCCAAGTCTGGCGTGGTGCCTACAACTCTGGTCTCCTCCCCCAGCTCATGGCCAGCACCACCCAGCCCAAGTCAGCTTCCCCAGCGTACCCCCCACCCCGGCTATGACAGTATAGGTGGCTCCCTTGGGTGCTCCCATCCTGAGTCCCAGAAACACCCTCCCTGATTCTGAGAGCAACTCAGTTGCTCTCCCATCTCCCACCTCAAGGCCCTGCCATCCTGTGCCCCCAGGAAAGTGTCTCCAGCTGGGGGAGGGGTCGGGCATCCCCTCCCCCGCACTGCCTGCCCATGGGCAGGCGTGCTTAGCCTGGTGATGTGGTCATGGCGGGTGGGGGGGGCTGTCTGGACACAGGCCCCTTTGTGCCCAGCCCGACTTGGCTGCTTGGTATGAGGCTCAGCTGCTCCCAGATCCTCACCCAGAGGGGAGAGGGGAGGCTTTGGAGGGGCTGGGGCTGGGGGCTCTGGACTTGAGCTCCCTCTCTGCATCCCACCTCTCAGATGTTGGGAGTAGCTGTTCAGGTGGGCTGGTGCCCCTGGCACAGGGTACTGGGGGGCTGGTGAGAGAGAGAGGCCCCGCTTGGCATCCTCTGGCAGCCGCTTCTCCCTCCTCCCCTTCTCTGCCAGGCCTGCCAGCAGCTCCTGCCAGCAGACGGGAAGCCCAGGGTGGGGGTGGGGGCTTGGAGGGTCCATAGTGTCCCTGCTGGGAGAGGCCCAGAGGGTCAGGCACGGGAGCACAAATGCCTTTCTGATGGTAGCTTCTCTCCTGTCCCCACAGAATGGTGCTGTGCCCAGCGAGGCCACCAAGAGGGACCAGAACCTCAAACGGGGCAACTGGGGCAACCAGATCGAGTTTGTACTGACGAGCGTGGGCTATGCCGTGGGCCTGGGCAATGTTTGGCGCTTCCCATACCTCTGCTATCGCAACGGGGGAGGTACCCAGCGGGCACAGGGCAGGGACCACCCACTCGGATAGAGCCTATCCACCAAGGCCCGGGCTCCCCACTCCCCAGCACAGACCCCTCTCTGGACAGGCTGGCCTCTGGCTCTCATTTCCTTTGCCCCAATCCCTGGCTTAGGTACCCTTTACCTAAGGCACCATCACCCCCTGACCCTGGCTGTCTGCTGTTTGGGCCTGACCCTGCTAACCTGCTCCCTTGAGGTCAAGAGAGGCGGAGAAAGGCACCTCAGCCTCCCGAGGTTCCCTGTCTTACACCCCCTGTGTGTCAACAACCCCCTGACTGGCTTGGGGAATTTGAGGATCCCAGCAACTTAGGTTTGTGACTTTGCTTGGTGAACCCATCAAATCCCACCCTAACATGGTGGGTCTGGGGCCTGGGTTCTGTTCAGGAAGCCTCTGCCAAGTTCAAAGGTGGGCTGTGGGTAGGATACCTCAAGCCCCAGGCTCCTGCTCAGTGTGTGGCCCACCCTCCTCGGGCCTTAGCTGATAGCGAAAGTTTTGCTGTTGGGTTGTCAGCAGGAAGAGGGTGGGAGTCCCCAAGCCCACCCTGAGCCAGACCTTTCCCTGCCTGCCAGGAGCCTTCATGTTCCCCTACTTCATCATGCTGATTTTCTGCGGGATTCCCCTCTTCTTCATGGAGCTGTCCTTTGGCCAGTTTGCAAGTCAGGGCTGCCTGGGGGTCTGGAGGATCAGCCCCATGTTCAAAGGTGAGGCCTGGGGAGGGTACACCAGCCCCCACCCCCACATACATGCACACACACGCACGGGCCTCTGGGGCCCTACTCACCCATCTGTACAAACACTGCCAGCCTCCCCGGAGCGCTGGTGCTGACCCCAAGCCCTACATCAATGGCCAAGGCCACGGATGCATGCTGGGATCCAAGTTTACTTGGCCTCCGCCCTCCCCACCGACCACGTGTATCCATAAAGCCCCTGGGCCGCCCAGATCACCCCTGCTAAGGCCTTGACCTGTCCCTTCGATGGCCCTCCACAAAAGCCTACCCCATGGGGGCAGGGCGGGGGCCCGTCAGCGTTAACCTTGCTTCCTTCAGCTAGATGCGTGAGGCTGCCCCCGCTTCCCTCCCTCTCGCAGGTGTGGGCTATGGCATGATGGTAGTGTCCACGTATATTGGCATCTACTACAACGTGGTCATCTGCATCGCCTTCTACTACTTCTTCTCGTCCATGACGCATGTGCTACCTTGGGCTTACTGTGATAACCCCTGGAACACGCCTGACTGTGCCGGGGTGCTGGACGCCTCCAACCTCACCAATGGCTCCCGGCCCGCCACCCCACCAGGCAGCCTCTCCCACCTGCTCAACCACTCCCTCCAGCGGACCAGCCCCAGCGAGGAGTACTGGAGGTGAGGAGGTCCCGCTGGCCCCGGACCGGACCGAGTGGGGTATGGGGTAGGGTGGAGGGGTGGACACCTGGTGCCAAGCCTTGGCTCTCCCCGCCTCCCCTCCACCCTCCCTACCCAGCACCTCCCTGCCCGGCACCCCCAGATATCGGGCAACTTTCTGCTGAGCGGGTAGGGGGCCAGGACCAGAGCCAGGGAGAGGGCCTCAGGAGCTTACAGATGAGCTCAGGAGAGAAGGCTGACCCAGCCGACAATGCTGGAGGGCTAGACACTGAGTGCAGCATCCTGACCAGGGTGCCATGAGGGAGGGAGGGCTCCAGCACTTGGGCACGAAGCAGAGTGGAGTGGGGACAATGGGGTGTCTTCCCTGTGAGAACGGCGTGAGCAAAGTCCTCAGGTCCCAGAGGAGCAGAGGCTTGTCCTAACCCTGAGGGGAGGCTCTTCTGCTGAGACTCACAGGTGTTTGGGAAACTCCTGGGACCTAAGGGAGCCAAGGAGGGGCGCCAGCCTTCTTGGAGAACTTCTATGAATTAAGCGTAGACATACCACTGCAGGGTGAAGGGAGCTGTAGAAGTTTCCTGAGCCCAGGGCTGTCATCATCAAGCTATGCTTAGGAAAGAAAGCCTGGCACTAATATGGTGACAGAGATGGGAGTCTCAGTCTGCTGCTGGAGTGTTCTAGAACACCTTATCCCCACAGGGTAGGAGTGAGGGTGCAGGGGGAAGTCCTGAAGGAGACTCCCCGTGTCTTGTTGGGGAACCGGTGGGAAGAGAGTGTTAGGGGCCTATGGGTAGGGCATGTTAATTCATTCCACATCTATGGGGTCTGCTCTACCAGGTCCTGGGTACCAATGGGGTCTGAAGAGCCCAGAGGCGCTCACCTGAGGAGTCCACAGCCCTGAGGGGTTCCGATTAGGGCAGAGGTGTAGTAGGGGCACAAAGAGGGGGTGGCCAGTTCTGAAGGGATGGGGGCAAGAGGAGGTGGCCCAGAAGGCTTCCCCTAGGAGGGAGGAGGGAGGTGTAGAAGGGACATGGGAAGGTAGGCCATGGCTGCGAGGTGGCTGAGGTTTGAAGTCTCTCCACCAAGTGGCAGAGAGCCGTGGGTGAGAGGGCAGAGGCCCCGGGGAGGCTGGAAGTTCTAGCAGCTCAGTATCCTCTGAGCCTGGTCCCGGTGCTCTGACCCCACAGGGTCCGGCTTCCCTGCACTAGCCGCTATGCTGTGCCACCGACGTTCAAAAACAGCTAAGATGTGCTCATTACCACCAGGGGCTCGCAGTGTAGACAACAGGGCTCCTGCCTCCCAGCGAGGGGCAGGCAAAATTACTGGCAGGCTGACTCAGCCCCTCAGTCACTAGACAGATCATTTCTTTTCTTTTTTTTTTCTTAGGTTTTATTTATTTATTTGACAGAGAGAGAGAGAGATCACAAGTGGGCAGAGAGACAGGCAGAGAGAGAGGGGGAAGCAAGCTCCACTCTGAGCAGAGCAGACTCTGAGCAGAGCGGACTCTGAGCAGAGAGCCCAATGCGAGGCTCGATCCCAGGACCCTAAGATCATGACCTGAGCTGAAGGCAGAGGCTTAACCCACTGAGCCACCTAGGCGCCCCTGGACAGGTCATTTCTTGAGCACCTAGTGGGTACCAGACACTGCCCTTGGAAGGGAGACAGCATGAGGACTGAGACACTCGGCCCCTGCCCTCATGAAGGTCCCATCTACTGAGAGGACCAGGCAATTTACTTCCCATTTAGGTGTTGTGGTACATTTGAGGCACCATGTGGGCTGGCAACTTGATCTAGACTTGGGGGTAGTGGGGAGTCTGGGGAGCACAAAGCCTCACCCACACCCACCAAGCTGCTTCCGAAGCCCTCACCCTAGCAGCTGTCTGCCAGGAAGTCCCAGCTAGCTAGGGCCAGCCAGGGCAAAGTTCTGGAGATTTTATCCAGAGGGGAATAGTCCTCAAAGAAAACTGTTCATGGGTTGGGAGGGCTCACTAGGTGGCGCATTGAACTCTCCTCAGTCAAAGCTGGAGCCAGGCCTGCCTCACTAGCCACAGCCCCAACGGGACTCCTTCCCTGCAGGATGGCTCCCTGCTGCCCCCTTCTGGAAACCCTGGGAAAATGACCCTTGAGAGGTCTGCCCAGGCTGGCTTCCGCAAGGAAGTGGGGAGAACAAGCACCCCCATTTCCTGGGCCCCTACTATGTGCCAGGCATATTATCTCCTGTCCTAGTACCCCTGTTTTTCAGATTCAGAGGCTGATGTTCAGAGATTAAGGAAGTAGGCAGCCACGCTGGGTCAGGATACACGCCCTCCCCTGTGTGTGAATCAGGTCGATGGTATGAATCAGGCCAATGAGACTGCAGGTGTTCTTGGCCCACACTCTCCAACACCCCTTCAGAAAGCTGTGTGATCACATTGGAGCCCCACCACAACCTTGTTTGCTAGCTCATGCAGGTAGTATAGAATAGTCCCATTTTACAGATGAGGGAAGCAAGTCAGAAAAAAGATTAGGAAACACTTCTAAAGCAAGAGAAGGACAGATTTCTGAGCCCCAGTCTGCCTCCTGCCCACCCTCTGGCCCATGGTCTCCTCTCTCCTACCAGCCCTTCAGTCTTATTTCACGATCATCTGCGTGCTGGTCTGATTCAGGCCCGGAGGCCCTAAGAAACGAGCAGGCCCTCACCTCCACAGCCTGTGGAGCCCAGAGCACCTGAAACCCAGTGGGACTCAGGCCCCAACACCCTGCTCTCAGTGTCTTCATGGCAGCTCTGGAGTGGCACAGACCTCCCTCAGATCGTGGTTCTTTGGCTTATCAACTGTTTGGCCTCGGGAGACCACCCAACCTCTCAAAGTCATAGCTGTTCATCCACTAAATGGGAGGGGGGGGGTCACAGCACCTACTGTGTTGTAAGGAGGAGATGAGATCACTCAGATGGACCATGAAGGACAGGGATGGGTGCTCAGGTAGTGATGCCTGCCGACGAGCTCCAGCTGCTGCTGGAGACACAAAGAAACAGATTAGGCTGTTTCGTTCTCAAGGAGCTGATCGCCAGGCTGGGGCAATTAAAAAATAATGCAGAATAATTCCAGAGATGTTATGCACCGAGAGCCAACTTGTAAAGATGTTGGGTTCCAACAGTTCTTAGGTTAATTGATCTCAAAAGCACATGGTCCCAAAACAAAACAAAAAGCTAAATATGGTGCCATAAAAAAGAGAGGTAGAATTCACTACTTGGTACCCAGGCTAGCATTCTAAACTTTGTTAGCCCCCTGGTATTGTAATGCTGTACCCTTGCAAATCATATAAATGATTAAACAAAGTCATATAAAACACTCCCAGTTGAACATACATAATTAGACAAAGTTAAAAAAAAAATCTTTTGAACAAGAAATTATTTTCTTGGAATTATTTCATGGAATGCTATTGCCTTAAGTAAGGCAGGTCTGAGTAGTAGAAGCAGAAGGACCCTGTGGCTATTCTAGAGGGCAGAACTTCCCAGCACTTACGTGCCCCGAGTAGGTGTGCCCCGTAGAGTGGGGCCTGGGCAGCCCGGAGCCCCAGCCCAACTGCCTTCAGCTTTGAGTGGTTTTGTCTGTTACCCCCAATAGCTCCCAGAATACTTTTTCTGTGTACTATGAAGGAAAAAAGATTGAAAGCACTGTCGAAGGGGACCAGGTGCCTCTTGGTGGTGGTCCCGCAGCTCCTGAACTTTTGCCATCCCCTTGACCAAGAGCTGGAGTTGGGGGCACAGAGGGACGTGTCCGACAGCGCCCTCTGCGGGTTGCGGTGCAAAGGGTGGTCTCCGGGGAATTTCTGCAGCAAAAGAGACAGGCCTGCGGAGCAAACACCAAATCCCAGGCCTGGCAACATTGTCCTATGAGGAGACAGAGCAACATCGCATCACAAGGTATTAAAAACGTCACCGTGAGGTTTGAGAACTGACTTGGAAAAAAAGGTGAGAAGAGCTGAGAACGATAGAGGACAGTCTATGAGCTATTCTGAGAGGTCTTAACTGTGAGAGGGGACAGAAGTGAGCCTGTATTTACCTAAATCCAGCTACAAATTATGCTAGATTGGTGTTATTATGCCCATTTTACAGATGAGGAAACTGAGGCTCAAGAGCTTGCCTCTTGCTCATCACTTCTGGCCTGGACAACTGCAATACCAGGCTGGTCCCCACTCCCAGGTTCTCTCCTTTCTACTTCCAAGTCCTTTTACCACGGTGTTCACTTACTCATTCATTAATTCATTCAACAACATCTTTTGAGTACTGCTCTGTGCCAGGCACTTCACTAGACAGTGGGGGAGCTGGGTACTCCTGTCTTCCAAGAAAATGAATGACAAACAAAATAAATTAGGTTAAAAAAAAGGAGATGTGTGCTGTGGAGAAAAATCTAGCAAAGGGGGTAAGGGGTGCTGGGCAGGGACCAGGGCTGCCATTTTAAGCAGAGTCGCCAGAAAAGGTCCCTTTGCAAAGAGGGTACGCAGAGTAAGTACCTGAAGGAGCTGAGGAGGGAGAAGGCGATGCCGACAAACCCAGCGGCGTAATTTGTGGGGCCCAGTGTGAAATGGACAATTGGGGCCTCTTATTCAGATGTAGTCAGAATTTCAAGATGTCAATGGCAGAACGTTAAGTCCAGCACAAGGCCCTTTGAAGCAGGGGGCCCTGTGTGACAGCACACGCCTCACACCCACGTGTCCATATGGATGTCTGGGGAAAGAGAACTCCAGACGGAGGGAAAGCTCATGCGTGCAAAGGCCCTGAGGGAGGTGCCTGGCATGGTTCGGGAACTACGCGGAGCCCCGTGCAGCTGGGGCAGGGAGCGGGGCATCAAGTGGGAGGACAGGAGACCAGAGGGGTGGCAGACTGAGGACAATGGACCACTTAGGGCCTTGCAGCTACTGTAAAGACTTAGGCTTTTTCCTGGTGAGAGACGAGTGCTGCTGCAAAGCTTTGAGCCAAGGAGAGACCCTGCAAGTGCTCTTATAAAAACCCTTCGGAAGCTTCCCATTGCTCGCGGGATAAAATTCAAACTTCTCAGCCTTGCCTTTCATGGCTTCTTATAATCTGGCTTCTTCCTCTCCTTCATCCTTCTCTCTTCCCTCACCTTCTCTACCAGACTTGCTGAGCTACTGACAGACCCAGGCGAGGCCACATTCTTTGGCGATCCCCTGTCCTGCTGCGAGCTGCACCCACAGCCTGGCACACGCGTCCTCTTCTCTTCACCCTCCTGCTCCCTTCCTCACACCTTAGCTCAAGCCTCACCTCTTCTGGGAAGCCTTCCAGAGTGCCCCTCCGCCTGGGATCGAGATGCCCTTCCTGTATCCCACGTGCCTGATGCGGGTCTCTGTGCCCGGCACCTATCACAGGGCCCAGCCAGCCCATAGGTGTCCCGTTGATTGAAAAGGCACTGCTGAGGCGGTGTAGGGCACCAGATAGAGCCACACATACATAGGGGAGGAATTTGGGGTCAGGCCTAGGCCTGCCTGCATCAGAGCTTCCAATCTTTACTGAGCACTCCACCACCTCCCTCAACTCATCAGGGATGGAGAAGCTAGTGTGGGTGGAGAGTTTCCAGAAGGCTTCCCGGAGGAGGTGACACCTGACAGGATGTGTCCATTCTAGAGGAGAGAGCATTACTAAAGGAAGAAAGGCACAAGCCAGGGTCTGGGATGGGCCCGAAAAGGGACGGGGAGACCTTGACACCCCAGGGGCTGAGGAGGCTGGTCCAGGCTCAGGGTGTTACCTCTGGGCACCTTTGAGGGTCCCGGAGGGGCTGCAAGCAGAGGTGTCTCAGGGAAGCAGGCAGAAGGGGTGGGGTGGGGCCCGTTGGGCTGGGGCCTCCCAATGGGCCCCTTCTTCCATGCCGGGACCTCGGGACTCAGTTGCTGGGCATCAGGGGCCCAGGCCTCAATAACAGAGTGTCCCCTTCCCCAGGCTGTACGTGCTGAAGCTCTCAGACGACATCGGGAACTTCGGGGAGGTGCGATTGCCCCTCCTTGGCTGCCTCGGTGTCTCTTGGGTGGTGGTCTTCCTCTGCCTCATCCGAGGGGTCAAGTCTTCAGGGAAAGTAAGTACCCCTCCCCCAGCAGGGTGTGTGCCCACCCAGGAAGACCCTGCCTCCCCTGCTGGGGTTTAGTGTGTAGGGCTTGGGCGCAATCAGTGATGAGGGGACATGGAGGGGAGAGAGGGGCCAGAGGGCCGGTGGTGGCTGAGGGGCCAGGCAGGGGCTGCCCAGGGCAGGAATGACAGCTGGGAGGAGCCCAACAGAGCCTGTCTTGCGCACAGGTGGTGTACTTCACAGCCACGTTTCCCTACGTGGTGCTGACCATCCTGTTCGTCCGAGGTGTGACCCTGGAAGGAGCCTTCACCGGCATCATGTACTACCTGACCCCCCAGTGGGACAAGATCCTGGAGGCCAAGGTGGGCCATGGAGTGTGGCCTGGAAGGGGCGGAGAGGGGCCGAGAGGTGCCTGCCTCTGACCCCAGCTCCTCTGCCCATCCTGCCCCGCAGGTGTGGGGGGATGCTGCCTCCCAGATATTCTACTCGCTGGGCTGCGCCTGGGGAGGCCTCATCACCATGGCTTCCTACAACAAATTCCATAACAACTGCTATCGGTGAGATCGCCCCCCACCCCCACCCCTGCCCTGCCAGCCCTGGGCTGCCCCCTCTACCCTGCCGCCTTCCCCAGGCTTTCCCAGATCCCCAGACCCAGTGCAGCCTCCTAGGCCTCCCCCGAGGGCCCTCCATTCCACGCATGGCCTGGAGGTCCTGGGA
This sequence comes from Mustela putorius furo, assembly GCF_011764305.1. Classification (NCBI taxonomy): domain Eukaryota; kingdom Metazoa; phylum Chordata; class Mammalia; order Carnivora; family Mustelidae; genus Mustela; species Mustela putorius. Next base: position 33,990,638 of record NW_025422005.1, on the reverse strand, counting down.
GCACTGGGTCTGGAGTGGGTCACTGGAAAATCGCCGGTGGGGACTCGAGAGGCTCAGCCCACTTAAAAAGGCCAGGAGCAGACCAGAAAAGAGGTTGAGAGGGATTCTGTTCCTAGAATGTTCCATCTCAGGTCTCCTCCCTGCCCGACTGGGCAGAGGGAAGAGGGCAAAGGGAAGCCGGCTGCTCGTCTTGAAGCCTGTTTTCCCTCCCTCTCCCCCAAGGGACAGCATCATTATTAGCATCACTAACTGTGCCACCAGCGTCTACGCCGGCTTCGTCATCTTCTCCATCCTGGGCTTCATGGCCAATCACCTGGGTGTGGACGTGTCCCGTGTGGCTGACCATGGCCCTGGCCTAGCCTTCGTGGCTTACCCCGAGGCCCTCACCCTGCTGCCCATCTCCCCACTCTGGTCCCTGCTCTTCTTCTTTATGCTCATCTTGCTGGGGCTGGGCACTCAGGTAGGAGGTGCGGGACATGGCCCAGGGGCCCGGTGAAGGAGGAGGTGGGGCCAGAGGCCAGGCCCCTGCTCTGACAGCCACACCCTGCAGTTCTGCCTCCTAGAGACACTGGTCACAGCCATTGTGGATGAGGTGGGAAATGAGTGGATCCTGCAGAAAAAGACCTACGTGACCTTGGGTGTGGCCGTGGCTGGGTTCCTGCTGGGCATCCCTCTTACCAGCCAGGTAAGACGTGAGGGAAAGCCTGGGCTGGAGTGGCCAGGGTAGGGGGGGTTTCTGGGGCAGGAGATTGGGGCCTCGGGCACTCCCGACTCAGCTGCCCACTGGCCCGTAGGCAGGCATCTACTGGCTGCTGTTAATGGACAACTATGCGGCCAGCTTCTCCTTGGTCATCATCTCCTGCATCATGTGTGTGTCCATCATGTACATCTATGGTAAGTGCCCAAGCTCCTGTGTCCTCTCCCGTCCCAGGCCCTGGCCTGCCCATGCTGCCCTGCCAGGCTTACTGACACCCCTCTCTCAGGGCACAGGAACTACTTCCAGGACATCCAGATGATGCTGGGCTTCCCACCACCCCTCTTCTTCCAGATCTGCTGGCGCTTTGTGTCTCCAGCCATCATCTTTGTAAGTTTCTGGTCTGGCCCCTCCCTCCCTGCTGCCCTCTGACAAGTGTCCTTCTACTGGGAACCAGCAAGGGAGCTCAAGAGCCATCCATCTGGCCAGAGCTCCCCCAAGGGGTCTCCGCACCCGGGGCCACTGGGAGTCTGAAAGAGGTTGCACAGAATCAGGTAGAGACTCAGAACCACCCAGGCACCAGCCTCGGCGTAGGGAGGGAGCTGAGAGCCCTTATTTGACTGAAGAAAGCAGACTGGCGGCTGCTGAGAGCTGGCCCTCCCTTCTGCCTGTCCCTGATGGGCCTCAGCAACCATTAGTGATATGGGTGTCTGCCTTGCTGGGCCTGGCTGAGCTCCCATCTCCAATTCCTCTAAGCCCAGGTGCTCGGGGTATGCAGTGTGAATGCATGGGTGTTCCACAAGAGGGTTGTTAGAGTCCGATGTCAGCTCCAGACTAGAGGCAGGCCTTCCAGGCACCAGAGTGGCCTGGCTCTGGAGAGGGAATGCTCTCGTTCCACTGATCACCAACAAGACTCCCACCTGCACGTTGTTCATGGATCGGCTCATGTGATCCGACTCTCCAAGGTATCGTTGTCATTCCCACTTGACAGATGACGAGACAGAGGCACAGAGATGTTCAGTCATTGACCCAAGCTGACACAACTAATAAAGGACAGAATCACGCTTGGAAGCCAATGGTCCCGTCTGGGGCCTGTGTGCTGGGCCAGGCTACACCAGAAGCGCCTGCAGGAAGGCGGACTGGTCCCCGGGCTAAAAACCATCTGATTTTGCTCCTTTATGCCCAGGGTTGGGGGGGAGCCACAAAGTGTTTGACGATGGAATGGTGGCTCCACAGAGAAGAGGAAGGGCCACCTGAGTGACAGAAGGGCGAGCCTAGTGGCAGGGGCAGCAGTGTTCCGTCATGTCCCTGTCATGCCCAGCCTCGCTGGGCCACAGGGACCTCAGCACTGGATTTCCACTTGAGCTCCTATTTCTGGGGGAGGGAAAAGGCCCCCGAGACTGAGGAGGCCTCTGTCACATGGGGTGTGGGATCTTCCCGGAGGTTGGCACAGCCACCAGCTCTGGCCACTGGCCCAGCTGTGAAACAGGAGCAGCGGAAGCCTCCTGTAAGTGGTGGGAGGCGGGGGAGGCCAGGCACTGTGGCCAAGCGTGAGCCCCCTGGGGGCTGTGGCTGTGGCTGAGGCCAAGGCCTGGGACCCTCCAGAGGGGAGCTCACCCTCCAGAGCTCCAAAGAGGCTGCCACCCTGGGCAGAGACCCCCGGGTACAAGCCAAGGCAGAGCAGGAGGCAGAGAGGAGACAGACACAGGAAGGCTCCCGAGGTTTCGGCAGGGCGGCGGCAGACTGGGCCCAGGTCCCATGTCTCTGTGAGATTGAGACAAAGAGCAGCTCCATCTCTGAGTTCAGAAAGCCAGGCCAGAGTCCCCCTAAGCCAAGGACTCCGGGCCTTGTGGACCCATATATCTGGGCTGTCATGTCTTCTTTGGGAGCTTGGCTTCTTTATATTTCTGAAAGGCTCTTCTTGACAAACCATCTTTCTGTCAGCTGAGACAAGGGACTTGTTTACACCTTGATCAGCATCTAGTTCCATTCAGGAAACTTGTCATAAGCTCCTACTATGCACATCCCTAGTGGATGTGGATCTCGCCCCCCCACCCCCGAATTGGGGCACCAGGATGCTGATGAGGGCTCTGGAGGCACTGCTGAGGCCCCCCGGGGAATGGCCCATGAGCCACCTGCCCATCTTTCTGCTTCCTTAGTTTGTTGTCATTGCTGTGGCCCCGGGGTTCATTTCCCATTCCACTTCTCTCTTTCCAAAACCGTTCCCGGTGGGTCCCCAGCCTGCCGTTCACCATTTCTAGCCTTTGGAGCCTCCCCTGTGGCTCCTGCGCCTTCGACAGGTGGGGGTTGGCCCTATCCTCTCCTGCATCGCTCCCATCTCTCTGTACAAGTCAGTTCAAATCATCAGTAAAGTTGTGCCAGGCACTGTGCCGGGAACTGGAGACCCTGATGAGGTCCCAGGAGGCCCCAGGCCTATGGGAAACATGAAACAAGTGCTCAGCAGTTGGAAAATGCCATTGAGAGCCCTTTTAGGAAGAGGGATGAGAAATCTGGAAAGGCTTCTTGAAGGAGGTGGCATTTACATAGGGTCTGACAGGAAAATGGAGAGGATTCTCCAGAATAAATGAAGAGGGAGGAAAATGCTGGGTGCAACCCAGACACTGAGACCAGGGTGAGACCAGGGTAAGAACCCTAAGGCCTGGGACTCGGCAAAAGGGAGCCATCGAGAATCTCTGAGGGAACTGACTGACTGCAAAGGCGGTTATCAGTTGTTCCCTGGCCGGTTCGGGATTATGGGGCGGACAGACCTCTCCTCCTCCACAATGCCTGATGCCTACCTGTCCCCCAGGCCCTGGACCCTTGGTTCCACCTGCTTTTTCCCCTACCCAAACCTTGACATTGCCCCTGTCCTGCCCCAAATGCCTCTTCCTAGTTCTGGAGACCAGAGAGGAGGGGGAAGGGGTGCTGGGCGGAGGGCGCGGAGGCCTAGAGAAGGGTGGGGATGGAGCGGGGTGGGATGAAGGGGTGGAGGATGGAGGGGCGGGGGATGCAGGGGCGGTGCTGGGCTGGCCTCAAGGGCACTCCCTTCCCCTACTGTCTGCAGTTCATTCTCATCTTCACCGTGATCCAGTACCGGCCAATCACCTACAACCACTACCAATACCCAGGCTGGGCTGTGGCCATCGGCTTCCTGATGGCTTTGTCCTCCGTCATTTGCATCCCCCTTTATGCCCTGTTCCAGCTCTGCCGCACAGATGGGGACACGCTCCTCCAGGTGAGGGGTGGGGGCAGGCCACAGCCAGATGAACTGGGAAGGGGTGGGTGGATGAGGCTTCATGGCCCCCTTCTGAAGCACCCATCCACCCTCCATGTCTACCTCTCCTGCAGCGTTTGAAAAATGCCACAAAGCCAAGCAGAGACTGGGGCCCCGCCCTCCTGGAGCACCAGACTGGGCGCTATGCCCCCGCCATCCCACCCTCTCCTGAAGACGGGCTTGAGGTCCAGCCGCTGCACCCGGACAAGGCCCAGATCCCCATGGTGGGCAGTAACGGCTCTAGCCGCCTGCAGGACTCCCGGATATGAGCACAGCAGCCCGGGGAGGGCCCCACCCCCGCCCGTGCTCCCACCACAGAGACTGGGGAGAGAGGGGATGGGTGTCACCACCTGCCCCTGCCATGCCCTGGCCAGGGCGGCTGTTGTCACTTGGTCAGCACTGGTCATTTGTGCTCGTGTCCCCAGTGTTTACAGGTCCTTTGGATGCCAAGATGGCAGCTGGGGATGGGTTTGGGCAATAGGAGGGTTGCCAGGGGTGGGGCCAAAGCACTTTGGAGGGGGTCTCAGGCCAGGTCCACAGAGATCTGCTGGGCTTTACATGGCCTCTGATGCCCTCACACTCTGTCCGGAGCTGCGGTTCTAGGTGGGCCCTACCTATCCTGGTCCTCAGGCCTCCAGCCTCCTGACCAGTGTTCCTGCCCCCAGAGCAGACCCCAGCCTCTGCCCAGGCAGATTTGGGTCTTCCTATCCAGGGGCAAGTTTGGGGCTAAGGGGCTGTACAGTGTTATTTGTTAGGCTGTGCTGCCCAGCCCTGTTTGTCTGTGTAATTATTTTTGTAAAAATCGTATTCTCTGTGGTTGCCACTCCATGCCCCCCACCTTGGGCCCCTCTGTCTTCCCTGCCTGCCTGCACCTCACTCGGCTGCTCTGGGGTTTCCACACCTCATTCCAGCCCTGGCTGTCACGCCCAGCCAGCAAAGGCCCATGACCCAGCAGCCTGCCCAAAGCACTGGTTTCTGAGGGGTAGGGGTGGGGGTGCTGCTCAGCAGGAGGTTTGAGCCCCGAGCCCTAGGGAAGGGGACCTTACACAAAACCCCCTCGTCCTCCCTCCACCAGGCTGAGGTCCGGTCCTCCCAAACTGGGCTGCCCTTGTTCATGTGCCAAATGGCCCCATCCTGCGTGCCCCATCCCCTCTGGAGCCAGAGCTTCCTTCGCCCCAGCCCCGCAGTGTCCGTCTGTCTATCCTCTGTGCCCCTCTGTGCAGTGACAGCCCCGAAGAGCCGCCTCTAATCGTCTGTAGCAATAATGGTGCATCGCCCACCCCTACCCATCCGTGCACCACTAGGATTTTAAAGTCCATAGATTTTAATGAAATTTCTATTCCTGTCTCTGAGCTGCTGCTGTGCTTTGTCTGAGTCCCCCAGGGGGACAAGAGTCGGGGCTGAGATGAGACCTCTGCCTGCCAGGCCTTTGTGGAGGACCGGGAGAAGAAAGGCCAAAGGCTCTGGTGGTCAGAACCAGACACCAGGGGCTCAGCGAGGGGGTGGGGCAAGAAGGGCCAGACAGACGAGAGCCTTGCGTCCTGGCTCGGGCCCATCCAAGACTAGATCTGAAGCAGGCTGGGCCACAGCAGCTGAGGGGTGGGCAGCAGCGGACGGGGTGAGTTCCAGCAGACGCCAAGGCCTACTTGATGATCAGCCCTTCAGGTGGGGGCCTGGGGTGTAGCGCTGGATGCTGGAGTAGACACTGGCCTTTCCCCAGGGCTGCCCTGAAGCTTCCGGCCCCAGCGGCAGGTGGTAGCCAGGTGTCGGGGGCGGGGGCAGCTCTCGGGAGGCGGGGCAGGCAGGCAGCACTGGCCAGGCCCTGTCCAAACCCCAGCCTTCCGGAGGGGGCAAGGCCGGGGTCTGAGACCTGGGCTGAAGGATTCCACGGGCTGCTGCCTGAAGAGGAAAGAGCAGCAGTGAGCGAGCAGCAGCCTGACCTTCTGGTCACCCTGTCCTGCAGGGCCACCGCTGGGGTTGACCTGAGGCTGGAGGAGACATGGGAGGACCTGGGAAGTGCCTGCAGCTCTCGACGCATGGCTGCCTTCTGCTCCTTCAGCTCTGCGGGAGAGATGCCTCTGACACACAGTGCCCAGCAGCTCTGGGCTATACACCAGTGTGGGGTGGGGAGTGGGAGGCTGGGTGCTCCGGGGCCTCCTTGGAGTCCTCACCTGCCAGGGTGGGCGCTAGGCTTGCCTCGGAGGGCTGGGGTGCCCCTGTGTACTCCTCTTCCAGGCAGCGCTGCCGGGAGAGCTGGCTCAGTGCCTGGCCTGAAGCATGGGTGGGGCAGGGCAGGGTGCAGAGGCCAAGATCCCCATGGCAGGGCCCCCCAAACAGGCTCAGGCAGCCCATAGGGGTGGGGGGGACACTAGCTCTCCTGAAAGGTCCTTCTTGGTGAGGGGGTGGCTGGCTTGGACTCAGACTTAGGGAAGGGAAGGAGGCAAAGACAAGGGACAATTCAGCGAGTTAATCTAAAAGTGCTGACCTTGGGCTAAGGGGCTCAAACAGAACCTTCTGGATTCACAAACATAGGGACTGTGCACATGTGAGAAATGGCCACAGCACCCACACACACCTTTCCATGCACATGTGCACCCAGATAGACACACACACACACATGGCCTTCCCATGCCAGGTGAGAGGCCGTGGTGTCTACACTCGGCAGAAAGGCTCTGGGCAGGGAGGCCCCAGGCTGCTGCTCACCTGCAGGACAGGGATCATCCTCTCCAAGGTGTGACACTCCTCCTCTAGGAGGCTCCTGGGACACATGGGAGTATGGCAGCCACAGCCAGCTCCACGAGACCCAGTCTCAGTTAAGCCCTCCACCCAGCCCCTAACCTCCAGCCTCCCCACCACTAGAACCTCCTGCCTCAGCCCACCCTGCTTTCTGGGGCCAGGCACTGGCTGCAGCCTTCCACTCCTGCCAGCCTCTGCCAGGACAGGAGGTGTCCTCCCTGTGCCAACCTCACAGTGCCCACCAGCCTCCCTTCTGCATTCCTGCAGGGGCCTCCTCCAGCCTCCCTTCTCCCCCACACCACAGCCCCTCCCCAGCTTAAAACCCTGCCACAGTTCCTCTACAGCAACCCACCCTTTCCACTTGTCAGCATTCCTCTCCTGGTCCCCACCAGGTGTGTGTCCCCCCTTTCCTCTCCCGCAGTCCAGTCCCAGTACTTGGAGACCTGTCCCAGCCCCATCCTCCCTGTGTCCACCCGACCATGCGCACTCAGGGGCCTCACCGCAGGTGTCCAGCAACCTGGTCGATACTGGACACATTCAGTTGGTCCTTGATGATGCTGAGGTCCCTCTGACCGCTGCTGGCAGATGAGGTCACTGTCACTCTCCCCATGTTGCCTCACCCCAGGCCTTCAGGATACAAATGCCACTTCTCCTAGACAGCTCTGTGTCTTTTCTCACAAAGGCAACATAATAGACCGCAAAGGGGAAGAGTTCTGGAGCTTGGGTTTGCAAATCGGCTCTGCCACCCTTCAATGTGCATGAACTTGGGCAAATGGATTATCCCTTCTGAGTTTCAGTTCCTCGTCAGTAAAAGGGGGCCATCATTCCTCTAAAGGCTTGTGTGAGAACTAGCAATAAGTGGCTGCTTATACACTTGTGAACATGCTCCTTCTCCTTTATCTCAGGCAGTCCCCAGCACTCTCTAGCCCAGCTCTCTTGGATCCCTACATATGGTTGTAGGAGGTCCAGCTCCAGGCCAGGAACTTCTCCAAGGAGCCAAGTGGAACCCACCAGCTGGCTGGGGTCCTCTGCCAAGCAGGAATAGCTCCCTCCTCTTCTACCACCACTTTACCTGGGTTCACCAGCTCTCATCTGCAATACCTTCTGTTCTGGCAAATCACACCTAGGCTCCTCCAAGGCAAAGCGCAGGACCCTGGGGCTATACTGGACCCAAGCCTGGGTCTGGTCCCTGCAGAAGGTGCACTGAAGGTAATTCAAGGGCTCCTTCCAGGGAACCATCAAAGGCAATCCTGGCCCCTTATCAGGCGCACAGCTAGCCCCTCTTAGCTCTGTCACAGGGCCTGTGTCTGAGGTTCCCACCTGCCCTCGCAGATGGCCTTCTGGCGGAGGCCTAGGAGCAGCTGCCTCAGTTCTTGGCGCATGAGGTCTCTTAGGAGGGGCGGTGGTGCCAGAAGGGAGGAGGGATCGGAGGTGGGGCGGGAGTCTGAGGCTTGGGAGGATCGAGCCTCTTGGAGCAGTGACTGTAGCATCACCACCTGCAAGGAGAGCTGGGACACCTTGCGACTCGGGAGAGAAGTGATGGAAGTGAAGGGGGCTGGGGGACTGAGGGGCATAGCGGAGTCAAGAGGGCTGGGGACGCTGAGATCCGGCAAGATCTCGAGAGATACCAGGCAGGACCGGGGACCCGGAGGAGGTGGGGTAAATCACCCGAGTCCTGGGACAGGCCTGGAGTGTGGCCCATCTGCCCACTCCCCACCTCTGCTCGTAGCTCCAGGCTCAGGTCCACCGTCGTCTCCCCCAGAATCCTCTTCACTTCGGGCCGCTCCGAGAGCGGAACGTGCTCCTCTACCAGCTCCCACAGAGACGGGGAGTCCCGGAGCATGGCCCACCCGCGCTGCCGCCCTCCGACGAGCGGCCAGGGGCTCGCACCCGCGGGAGAGCAGGTGGCCCGGCCGCGTTACCTGGAGAAGGCCAGTCCTCAAGGGTGGGCCCGGCCCCCTCGCACCCCGCCCCCCCTTCGCCTCACGGGCCACGCCCCCAGCCCGTCGCTCTCCCCGGCCTGCCCAAGCCCCACCCTTGTTCTGCCGCTTGTCTCAGCGACTGAATTACCCGGTCCGGAGCCGCCGGTCTCTGGCACTGTCCCTTCTGCCCCGCTTCTGGCTGACTCTCGGGGGCCACGGTTCCCTGTCACGGCCCCCAGGAGCCGGGAAGTGGGAACCGGGGCTCTAGCCCCGCCCCTTCCGCGCGGCCGTCACCCGGGAAACCGCGCCGCTACCCAGGCTCCGCCCCCAGCCATTCCAGGTGGGGTGGGCGGTGCCGGCTAGCCGGGAGTCCGACCCGCCGCCTAGGTAGGTGGTCTGTGAGTACGAACCATCCAGGCTCCCGACGCCAAGCCCTCTGGGCTCGTCTCGCGGCAGCTTTCGGCTTCGGGGCAGGTGGGAAGGACGGAGAAATCGGAGCCCACTGGGACCGTTATTACTTCATTGCCTCTCCTGGCCGGGAGGCAGCGGTAGGGTAAACCTTTCCTCCCAGAGTCGGCTAAGTCTCGCGAGCCACTGGGACCTGGGGAACCCGGACAGCCCGGGCCAGACAGACGGGTTAGGCCAGGTGCCCTCCCACAAGACACACGCGGTCTGGAATCTGGGCCCAGATTCGCTAACCCCAAGCAGACAAAGGGGCTGCTCCATTCACGTTTTTTACTAAAGCACCCACACAAGTTTCTGTGCAATGTACAAACAACGAGCCGGCCCTGGGGCTACTGCCTTCTCTCTGAGACAGGGAGGCGGGAACCAGACTGACAGATCTAAGCCCCACCCGCCCCCCATGCAAAAGCCCAACCTCAAGATCCCAGGCAGCGCCACAGCACCCCCTCTGGTCCCCTCCTGGGGTTGCTCCTCAGCAGGGGGCGCACCAGAGTTTGCCCCTACAATGTTGAATGAAAAAGGTTTCCCCTCCCCTGGGAGCATGAGGGATCCCCAGGTCTGAGAATTCCCCCTGGAAGCTACACTGCCCCCTAGTTGTACCTCCCACTCTTCCAGGCCCTAGGGGACTCAAGGGGGGAGAAACTGAGGCACAGAGAGGTGGAGTGGCCTAGCCCAGGCCACTCGGTGAGGCAGTGCAGGGGCTGGCCCGACCCTGACAGTGAGGGAGGACTGGGCTGGGGAGGGAAGGGGCAGGAAGAAGGGTTGACCCCAGAGAGGGCCACACTGGAGGGGCTTGCCCAGGTTGGAAGTCCCCCAAAGTAGGTTCTGAAACTTCCAGGTGCAGCTGGGGGAGCCTATGGAAGACCCTCCGAAAACAGAGCCCACAGTCTCAGTCCTGCGGGGTCCCACAGAGTAGTCGCCAGCCAGGCTATCGAGGTCAGTCCTCTGGCAGGCAATCCTTGGCACTGGGAGCCTTTGTCCGTTAGTATCAGCCCCGGGGGGGCCATGACGGGGGCCGCCCAATGTCCACTGTGATATTGGTGAAGAGTGGTTGCCGAGACACCTCCAAGACCTGGTACCGCACTGACCCGATGCCATCCCGCTTCATGGTCAGCTTCGTGTTTTGAATCTTCGTAAACCTAGATAGGATAGAAGTGGGTCCAGATCAGGGCTACCCAATAAACCCAATATGGGATCTCTGGGGCTAAGAATCAAGCCACCCTGGCTTCTTCCAGGGATGGCTCAGTTCTCACCAAACCATCTGCCCGTCACCTGCTTGGAGCCCTTTTGCTCTGGCATCTGCTTTCAAAACAGATCTTATCCCCTTGAGTCCAGAACTGTGACACCCTCACAAATCTCTCTCTGATCTCAGCCTTTCTCCTAAGCCTTAGACCCAGACACAGGCATCCAACAGGCACCTCAAATGCAAGGGGTCCTGTGTCAGTCATCATCTGTACTCCCCAAGCCCCTCTTCTCTTTGCTATCTCTCTGTCCCTTACCACTTACTCACTGAGCAGTCCCCAAGTACCAGGTTCTGCTCTTAAGTACCAGGGACACAGTCAGGAACAGGACAGTAAGTCCTTCCTCTAATGGCAAGTCTGTTCCCCTAGGGGAGACAGGTAACAGACAAGGAGCACATCAGAATGCTAAGGGGGAGACAGGGCAGAGAGACCAAGATGGCTGCCCTGGGAGGCGTAAGCACATGACACCAAAGCTGACAGCAGGGGGAAGGGCATTCCAGGCAGAGGTAAGCACATGCTGACCCTAAACTGGAAATGAGAATTTGCACAGCCAGTGGTTCGAGTTTAATGGGCCAAGGGCGTAAGAACAGCTTGGAGGCTGGAGCATGTAGGGATGGGGCTCTGGAAGTCAGAGGTTGCAGGTTTTTTTATTCTAGGAGTGAGAAGACAGGGATTTTTAGCCCAGTGGGAGGCAAGTGGGGAGGGCCAGAGGACAGGAACAATAGAAGGACGAGGGGGAAACAGGGAAACTAGTGAGAAGCGACTGCAGGAGTCCAGACAAGAGGACAGAGGCGGTGCTGGGGCAGAGGGGGTGAAGGGAAAAGCGGAGGGGCTCAGAGATGTTTTGGGAGGGGCACAGGTACAACCTACTGACGGTTTAGACACACAGGGTGAGCGAAAGAAGAATCCAGGGAAACTAGATTTGAGGCAAAAGCCACTAGGTGGATGGAATCGTTACTTTCTTTAAGCCAGAAATGCCTCGCTGTCTTGCCACTTCCTCACCCAAGGCGGACATCACTAATTCATGAGGACACGGTGACCCGAAACAGGACCAAGGCTCCCGGCATGTGCTTTGAGAGCTCCCCGCCCACCTTCACTGCAACTGTTTTGATCCTCCTGCTCCTTCTGAGCTCAGCTCACATCCCTCTCCAGAGCTACCCCAGCACCTAGCACTCTCCCTCAGATGCCCTGCAGCCCCTCTCCTCCCGTCCCTGTCCACCCTGCTTTTCATTGAACTGCTTTTCCATCAGCTCCCTGGACGCCCAGTGCTTCATGCTCCTGCCAGAGGCCAGCCCACCACTGGTGCTGCAGCCTGTCTCCCCACTCTTGCACCTGGCTTCAGAGCAGAACATCCCTACTGTTCTATCCAGGCGTGTGGCAGCCTCACACCCAGCACACCCCCTAGGCCCCGTGATTCCTCCAAGCTTCCTTCCTGGCCCACCGGCAGCTCTGCCAGCCCTTCTTCACCTTCTTCAAACTCAAAAGGTGATCTTTCAAAGCCGAATCTGATCCTGATCCTTCCCTGCTTAAAGCCCTCCCATGACTCCCCATCGCCCCTGGCACAAAAGTGAAACTCCCAACCTGGGATCCAAGACCCCAGACACCCAGCACTGACCCCACAGCCCATCCCAGCCCTCAGGGACTGTAATACCAGAGTCCCAGACTCTTAACTTATACCACGCACGTTCACATTTCCAGACTCCTGCAAATACCATTCCTTTTCTCCAAACTGGCCTCCTCCACTAACCCGGTGAATATAGCCCTGTGCCCAAGGCAGGCGTGTGACAAACACCTGTTGAATATATGATCTTTCAAACCCTGGTTTACCATCACCTCCTCCTGGAGAGCCTCCCACCATCACTCCCTCTTCTGCCGGGACAGCACCTTGCCCTGATCACCGGGGCCATAGCTGCCTGTCTCCCTCACTAGAGTGAACTTCCTACGGGCTGTCCAGCAGGGACTGGTTCCAGACTCCCCCTGCCCACTCCCCCAGGTTAGAGCAGTGCCAGGAAGCCCTTGTCTACACTGCACATGCCCTCAGGTGCCTCTCCCGGCTGGCACCAGCACCTAATGTCGCTAAGTCCTCAGGGACGGAATGGCCTGCTCCCGTCTCAGAGGGATCAGCACTGTCTGTCCGTGCCCTGCCCCATGTTGCTCGGGCCACCTTCATTGGGTCCCCAGGCCCGGGAGCTGTGCCTGGTGCCCGCTACCTCTTGTCTTGTCTGCTCTGGCATAAGGGAGGTTTGTGAGGACACCAACGGGGATGTAATCTACTCAGGGAAGATTTGAACCCTGCCTTTACATTGTTGTCACCTCTAGGAATTAGGCGAGGGATGATAGAAGTCTGGGGTGAGGATGAGCTAGGGGTTGGGGAACAGGGATCAGGGGCATGGGAGTCCTCTCCAGGAGTCAAGGGGTCAGAGGCCTTGGGAATCACGTCTGGGGATCAGTGGCACTGGGAAGTCCCTTCCAGGAAGTAAGGGATTAGGGGCACTTGGGGTCACCTCTGCGGGTTGGGCTCGTTATGCTTGTCCCGGTCGTGCTTGATCATGCGGTAGCGGCCTATGCGGATGTCTGGGCGCGAGATCTTCATCCCAGTCAGGGAGATCCTGGGGATGGGGACAGACGGGCTGGAGCAGGCACCAGGAAGGGCAAGGAGCCTCGCCCGGTCTGCGCTGCACCTGCTGCACCCAGTCTACTCCCCGCCCCGCCCAGACTCACCGGTTGAAGATGTCGTCATCCTCGCCACCCCAGCCCCAGTACTCGTTGGGGAAGCCGTTGATTCTCAGAAACTGGGCTTTACTCAGGCCTGACACACCTCCGAAGTAGCCGGCATAGGGCAGCCTGTGGCACGGAAGGGCAGGAGTCAGCTGTGGGCCTGAGGGGATTCCAGGGGGAAGGCCGGAGATGGGGTGAGGGGCCAGGAGCAAGGGGGCGCTGGGTGCAGTACCGACCGTCAGGGCAGGAGTCTGGGTCCGGCTGAGAAGGGAGCCCTCACCGGAAACCGAACTTGTCCATGGCAATGGCAAAGTGGCGGGGCTGGTCACCACAGCGGTACAGGTTGCGGTCATCCATGGGGACCAGGTCCACGTCACTGAAGATGAAGCAGTCATAGGTGGCATCCTCTTTCAGTGCCTCCAGGAAGCCTACGTTGAGCAGCTTGGCCCGGTTGAAGGTGTCCTCGCCATGCTGGGGTTGGTGCAGGGGACAGGTCAGCTCTGGGCCTGTGACTGGCAGGCACCGGCCACTTTACCATTGGCCAGAGTGCTCCCCAAGGGGCTCCTACTTCCCCGCATCCCCCTGACCCCACTCTGAATGGCTCCCCTAAGTCCTGCCTTCCAAGACCTTCCAGGACTTGGCTCCAGACTCCCCTCCAGCCGTTGCCCTCAGATCCCAAGGCCCAGCTGCGATACATTCCTCAGCATCCCTGGAATACTCCAGGCTCTTTACTGCCTCGAGACCTTGCTGTTAGCTCTGGAATGCTCTCCTCTGACGGTCAAGCTGGTGTGTGGACAGGCATCCCTGATCACACCCCCTGCCTCCGCGTCATCGTTCGTTCTATCCTGTGAGCTTCACTGAGTGTCCGGTTACACTGGGACTTAGAGCGCTCGTTCTTCTCATTCTTTCACCCCTTCATCCCAGCATGCCCTGCAGCCCTGTCCTGGGTGCCAGGCACCTTCCCTGTGCCGGTGGGAGCCTTTGAGGAGAGCAGCCCGGAGCCCACTGCATCCCTGCTGAGCACACTCACAAGAGAAGATGAACAGTGAATGCCCCAAATGACCAGCGTCGAAGACAAAGAAACCATAGGGACTGAGCCATCCAGCCCCTTTGACTCGTCTGGATCCACATCCAAACCCCCAGGCAGCCTCTGAGACCGGGAGAGGACCTGGTGAGATTCCCCAGTCTCCCCCGCAAAACGTCAAGACAGGTGTACAGGCAGTCATGGCCCAGAGAGCTGGGGGTCCCCTGAGCAACGGGGCTGCGGGGCCAGGCCTCTTTGAGGCTGGGTTCCTGGCCATGCATGCCCACACTCCCAATTCTAGCCAGAGCAAGGAGGAGCCCATGGAAGGAGCTGACTGCTGAGCCCCCTGTGCCATCCTACCATCTCTAGGCTGGAGCAGGGCACGGCCCTGGAGAAGGGTCTTTAGGCAGGCCCCTTGAGAGCGAGAGGAGGAACCATGGCTCCTCCTTCCCACCAGCCAGCCTGAGCCCCACAGGGTGGGAGCGGCTCCCCCTGCTTGCTCTCTCTCCTGGCCCTGCACCTTCCCTCCCACCAGCCCTTGCAGCAATTGTGCATTTTCTCCTGGCTCATCGGCTCTCCTTTCTGACCTTTCTCACCAGCCAGGAGCCCTGAGTTTCTCCCACACGGCTCATAAACATGTCCAATTTTACCCCATCTCAAAAAGAAACCTCTCCAGCCACCACCCTACCTTTGCCTCCCCTTCTCGTTAGAGTGTTTTGTTTTTTTTTTTTAAGAGTTGCCTCCAATTGGCTATTTCCATTTTGTCAAATCTGATTCCGTCTTCAACCCACTGCAATCTGCTTCCGCCCCCACCATGCCCCTGAAATGGTTCTCGCTGGGCCCACCTTGTTGCTAAATCCACTGGACGCTGCTTAGTCCATATCCTTCCTCCCCCAGCAGTGCTCACGTAGCTGCCATGCTTCCTTCTGGACACTTACTCCTGGGCTTCTGGGACACCACACTCTCCTGGGACTCCTCAAACCTCTCTGCCCAACCTTCCAGTCTGCGGTGCTGTCCCTTTCTCCACCCATTCCTTACATGCTGGCTTTCCTCTCTCATGCCCTGAGCTCCCCAGGCAGGATGGACGTTGTTGGGTTTAGAGACCACCTGCATGCTGGTGGCTCCCAGATCCCTCTCTGCACCTCAGACCTCACCGCTGGGAGGACTCATTGGTCCAACTGCCAGCTGAACATTCCTTTCGTACTTCACGCAGGCACTCAGACTCATCCCATGCAAAAAAAGAATCCAGGGTCACGCTGTCCCTGAGACCTGGCCCAGAGCCTCCGTTCCATCTCACTCACAGGCGCAGCTAACCCATACAGCAAATGGCCAGGAAGAACCCTCCAGGTGTCCTGGCGTCTCCCTTTCCTCTCTCTCTACCGTGTTAAATCTCTCCCTTCACAGCCACCACTGCTGCTGGCCCACACACAGGTGCACTGTCTCTTTGCTGAATGTCATACCCCTTCTCAACTGGTCACCCTGCCACCAGCCTCTCCCTCCGTCCCATTCCCCACATGCAACCAGAGCGATCTTCCCAGGAAGCAAGCGTACATGTTACTCCTCACTTAATCCAGTGGTCGCATGCTGCCTTTAGGCTGGAAGTCAACTGCTTCGCTTGTCTCTGGAGACCGTTCTGGATTTGGCCTGTGCCAGCAATTCCAGGCTCATCTTTGCTACCCACCCTACATGCTGGACCCCACACCTCCACCAGTGGTTCCCGAAGACACGAGACCAGCTCTCTGGGTGGGACCTGGGGCCTCCAGTACATCTGCAGACTGATCCCTACTCATCCCTCAAGACCCATCTCAACTTCACCCCACTTCACTTCACCACCACTTCACCCCAGGGCTACTGTTCAAGGCCCCTCTGTGCCCCCACAGCCCCCTGCTCCAACTCATCCCACACGGTCGTCTTGGAGTCTATGGGGATCCAAGTCCAAGTATGGGAATCCCAAGTACAGGAAGGAGGAACTATATCAGATCCTCCCCGGGTCCCAGCAGCCAGGCCTCACCAGGCCCAGGGCAGGGCTTGGACCCTGAGCTGAGTTCCTGGGGCCTCTGCTGTGGCCATGGCCCTCTCACAGACTTCATCCCTCTTTCAGGCTCTAACCCACCCCCTCCAAGGGCTGCTCCATAGCCCCTCACAGCCAGCTGACCCTAGGTATCTACACGGGGCCCGCCAAAGGTAGACCATGAGGCTCATCTGCGCAGAGGCTAGGCACACAGCCATCAGCATGTGTGCCAATGCTCGTGTGTACACTCCCCATCATGCACCTGCAAACTCTCCCACGTGAGCAGGCACGTACACGGAGCCCCACACGACCACAGGCAGGTGAGAAGCCATGAATGCTCCCGCCCGCACTCATGCACTGAGAGGCACACGGGTCTCCCCAGCCGCAGGTGCTCACGGTGCCCAGCCCCGGGGCCCCAGGCAGCACACCTGGTTGATGACATAGACGCCATAGCGCAGCCGCTGTCGCCTCAGGATGGGGTGCAGGTAGTGGAGCCAGTAGCGCAGGTGGTGCTCCCGGTGCCGGAAGGGGATGATGACTGCCACCGTCTGGGCCGGCGTGCAGTCGGGGGGCGCGTAGCGGCCGCCCAGGAGCACGCCTGGGTTCTCCCTCTGCACCCGCTCCAGTGGCATGGGCGAGGTGAACTCAATCAGCAGTCGGCCCACTGCAGGCGGGACGGCGGCAGGAATCAGCTGGCCATCGGAGGCCAGGGACACCAGCCCTCTCACTCAGCCCCAGGGGGAGGCCAGGGAAGCCCCGGAATGGCCCTCTTGCAACAGACCCGGACCCCCTGTACCCCCATGGGTCACTCCCTGAACCAAACCACACCAGTCTTCTGCCCACCCCTAGAGGCCGGCCCTACCCTGCAGGCTCACCAAGGCCCGGCGGTGACTCAGGACAGGGAGGCAGGACAGGAGCTGTGGGGCCGGGCCGGGCGCTGGGAGACTCGGGGAGCCCCGAGCTGGGGGCAGTGGTGTTGGGCCGAGAGAAGTTGGTGCTGCTGCTGGCAGCTGGGTGGAGGGCCCGGGCAGGGCCACGGGCACTGAAGCGGCTGAAGAAGGCCAGGTGCTGGGCGTAGACGTCAAAGTAGAGGATGACGGCCACAAGAAAGTGCAGCAGGCAGAGGAGGAGCACGGCCTTGCACACGCGCTCCAGCGTCCCCCCCAGCAGTCTGCTCATCCCGCAGGCGGCCGCCGGCCCGCCCAGTGGGCCCGGGCATCCGGCTGCCGGCCTGAGCAGGGGGAAGAGAGAAACAGACCCAGCGGGTCAGGGCCAGATGAGCCAGGCTACCCAGCCCCCGCCCCTGCCTGCTGCTCACCCTCACAGACCCGCATCCATACGCGTATTACCTGCTCACATCCTGTGACACTCGCGGACTCCCATTCACATGGACACAGTCCCTGGCAACTCACTGCTCACACAGCCTCACACACCTGAGTACTAACCCACAGACACACACGTTCCTCATTCTTGCTGCCACACATACACAGAAACACAACCTCATGCTCCCACACTCAGGTGCACGCCCGTATTGCATGACTGGACACATAGCCCTGTGTGTCCTCAGAAACATGAACACATGACCTCTGATCACAGTGGTTCATACCTCCCAATGAAAACACATTTACTTGCAGACCCCCCTGTGTACCTGTGCCCCAGAGAACAGACACCCCCACAGGCCAGCATCCTCAACGCAGAACTCCTGGTCTGGGGAGGCACGACCATTTACTGAGTACCTAGCATGCAGGAACCCTTGGTACTCGTGACTTCAGTTAGTCCTCCCAGGACCATGGTGGGCAGTGGTGTGGTTGGACAGGTACCAGTGACAAGTAGGCCAGGCCAACTAGGACCAGGCTGGGAAGTGGCCCTCAGCATCCAGGAGGCCCAAATATGAACAAGATGTTTATGGGACCCCTACCCTCCGGAGTGGGAGCTCAATATACAAAGTGGGGCATATGACACCCCTCCTTTAAGACCTCAAGGATTGGGATGAACTTTCTGGAGTCTGCCCAGCACTTGCTGGTTCTGATTCCGGGAAGAAGGAACGCCTAGGCCCTGGAGACACGTCCAGGACCAGCATGCCAGGGAAGGGTCTTGGGCCATGGCTCCAGCTGGGGTTCCAACAGAGCAGCACTTCTGGGGGCTGGGTCTCACTCAGAGATACATAGCACCACACAACCACAGCCACCGTGGGTCCCAGCTAAAGTCACCTGCACTCACAAACACTGAGAACTACATGGAGTCACAGACACACCCCAGTGACAGTAACAGTATCAGTAACAGTAACGCAGAGTCACACACTCACAAACAAAGCCGCTGCTCCTCGACGTACACAGCCATGCATGCAGGTTCCCGGGCAGCTTGGACGCCCGGCCCCACGTGCAAACATTCCCACCCCTCCCTCCGGGGCAGGGGTTCTGGGTCAGGCTGGCCGCCAGTCTGCGAGACGCCTTAGGGCGGGGCTGAAAGGCAGACCGTCCTGAACACGTGGCTCCCCGGGGCGGGGGAGGCAGTGAGGACCCGGTGGGTGTGAAGTCTGGGGGGGGGCGTGGATTGGGGGAGTGGATGTGGGGCGGGGGCCGAGGCCGGGAGAAACGTGAGTGGAGCGTCTCCCCGCGCCACGAGGCCAGGGCGAGCGAGGACAATAAGGGAGGCAGGCAGGGGGCGGGCAAGAGGAGCCCGGGGCGGGGGATGGGGAGGGGAGGGGAGTGAAGAGCCGAAGGGGAGGGATGGGGGAGGGAAGGGGAAACGCCAGGCCGGGGTCTGGCCGCCGGCGCCTCTCACCGGCTCCTGGGCGGGGATCGCGGGGCCGCGCTCGGGGCGCTCCTCGCGGGGCTGGGTCTGGAATGTCGGGGCCCTGGGCTGGGGACCGCGCGCGCACCCCTCTCACCCGGCGCTCGGGGCTCAGCAGGGGGCACCGCTCCAGCTCGGGCTGGGTTCCCGGCTCCCGTGGCTGCGGACGGCTCCGTCCCCCATGGCCCGGCCCCGCCGCCTCCCGCCGCCCGGTCAGCGGCCCCCGCGGCCCCCGCGGCCCCCGGGCCGCCTCCTGCCGCCGCCGCGGGCCATGGAGCCGAGCCGCCCCGGGGGGCAGGGCGGGGCCGGGCGGCCGGGCAGACCCACGGACCGGCGGACCGATGGACCACAGCGCCGCCGCCTCCCTCCCGCGCTACGGCGCCTCGGAGGGGCAGGCCCGGCCGGCGCGCCCGCGCGCGCGCCCCCGCGGCCCCCGCCTCCAGCGCGCCCGCACCCGCCGCGCGCCTCTGCCGTCCGCCCCTGCCGGCGGCCAAGCGCGGCGGAGCGAGGGGACAGAGGTGGCACGGGACCAGAGAGGGTCGGAAGAAATCGGTAAGGCTCATCCCAGAGGTTGGATTTGGGGTCCAGACTGGGGAGCGTGTGGGTGTGGGCTGGAGCGCGAACTCCGCCAAAAGGGGTCCTGGAAGTTAGGCGACTCTAGCAGGGAGGTTAGGAATTTGTCCTCTCATTGATGGAAACAGCATTATAGGTCTGCTAGCGGTCGCGGGGTGGGGGTGAGGGTGGTTGTTGGTTGGGCAGGACCCTTAAAGGCGTGAGAAGTGTGTGGCAGGGGCTTCTAGGATGACAGGATGTTGGTACAAGATTGCACAGAAGAGGGAGGAGGAGCTGGGGCCCTGGGAACAAGGGACCAAATTAGTTACTGGCAGGGGATGGCACTGGGATATGCAGAGGCAAACGAATGGGCTCCAGGCTCCACAGGGATAGACAGTGAGGGATGCCTGAGGGTAGAGCCAGATAGATGTGGCCCATATGGGCTTAGCAGACAGAACCTTGAAGACCTGGGACTGGGAGGATAGCCCCCTCCTCTGCACAAACATCGGGGTCCATTCAACCCCAGCGTCCCTTGCTCCTTTCAATAAAGATATTCAAGGCTAGAGTCCTCAGGCCAGCACCCTTCCTCTCCACCCAGGAACCAGCTCTGTCCAAAGCAGAGACTGTGTATGAGACAGATACCAAGAAGCTGGCATAATGTTGAGGCCAATAGGTCGGTTTACCCTCTCCCCATGAAAGAATGTAACAAAGGAGGGCAACAGGAGCAGCACTGACCCAGACAGAAACCACGTTTATTTCACAAACACTGGGAAGACGGGTTGGGGAAGAGGCGGGACACAGGTGCACAGCTGCACACGGTCATCAGCAATCCACTCCCCACACCGAGGCTCCAGCCAGGTAGTGCCTCCAAGTTGATGGGCAGCGAGAAGCCAAGTGCAGGGAGGGCCCTGAACACCAAGCCCCGTGAAAGGCCAAGGGTGACAGCTCCAGCTGTCCTGGGAAAACCACAAATAAATAAGAGTGGGACACGGCCCCACCCAAACAGATAATCTAGTCACCCATCTTCACTCTGGAGGTCTGCAAAAGAAGAACAAGGAGAAATCAGGCAGTGACAGAGGAATAAGTAAGACAGTAATAACAAATGACATAAGGTCAGCTCTAGCAAACCCATGGTGGGATGGACAGACCACAACAGATGGATGATGGGACCAAGACGGACATGCTGTGACAAACACCAATGAACAGGGACAGTCAGTCAACCACAGAGTTAGGCTGTGGGACAGAGAGAGGAGTGGCACATGAACAAGACCCATTACCAAGAGTCAACCCAGCTAAACATTCACATTCAGACCTGATCCTCAGCCACACGTACCCATGTTAGAAAAGATGCACACAATTCAGACATACTGTTCTACTCACAGAATAGATACACACAGGCCTTGAGACCCAAAGTCAAACACACCAAGACTGACAGACAAGGTCCCAATCCAGGCTAGACTACAAATAAAGACCAAAAAATAATACAACAGAAAGCCCCAATGAAAGACCTATAGACATAAAGCAGTAGGGAAATAAATGTTACACTAGTCAATGATACCACACTGGAAAGCTTCAAAAGGGGAAAACCGAAAAATGGGAATTAAGTGGCGGGAACCACTCAGTTCTATGGTTACAGATGGAAAGAGAGTGAAGCTGGGTTGGGGACAAGGACACAGGCTCCCCAGGGAATTCATCACCTGAAGGATTGCAACAATGACGCCAAAGAGGCCAATGGCACTGCCAAAGATCTCCACGATGAGAATCTTCACAAAGAGGCTGGGGTTCTGTGCATCAGCCAGGGCAGCTCCACTGCCCACGATGCCCACGCAGACTCCACAGAAGAGGTTAGAGAGGCCTACTGTGAGGCCAGCTCCAAACATGGAGTAGCCTGAGGGGATGGAAGGAAGAGTACTGAGGCCAAGCCAGGCACAAAGGGAGAGGAAGACAAGCCCCCAACATGGACTCATGGGGCTAGTCACCACTCCCAACTCTGCAAAGCAGGCCAAACAAATGGGAGTGAATGTTGAAATGCTAGGTCTAAGCTGGGGCACAGAAGTGGGGAAGCAGACATAAAGCCCCAGCTTTTTTCCTTCACATATCCACCTACCTGCATGGTAGTTTCGATGCCCAATGGCTTGAGGGTCAGTGGCACTGAAAGGCTGCAGGAGGCAGAGAAGTAATCAGAAGCCACTCTCCCTCCTCCAGTATCATTAATCACTGCATAGAACATACTGGAATAGATGCCAACCCCACCGTGGTTCTCCATACCTCAGCCATGTTGCTGATCACAATTGCCATGATGATGCCATAAATGGCCACAGCCTCACAGAAGATGATGCTGGTAGTGGTGGGCATGGGGGTGGAGAGGAGAAAAAGATGAGAAAGAAACAAATCTTCCTCCCCCAGAGAGTCCCCAGCCACCACTTCCCCTACTGATTTCCCACCCCATCAGGAGGCTGGTCAGAAGCAGCATGTCAGGTCAAACAAACAGGGAGCTCCCAATGCAGATGGTCTGGCAACCCTCCAAAGGTCCTACATTTACCTGACCAGATTCTTGGTCTTGATCCTGGGAGCCTTCACCCCTCCTCCAATGATAGAAGAGCCAGTAATATAGATGCCCCTGATGGAAAGATGGAAAAAAAAAAAAAAAACAAACCCAAACCGATGAGCAGAGCCCAAGCTTGTCACTGCCCCCAAGATCCCAAGATGACTAAGGACCCACTGACACCACCTGCTATGACTCACCTCTCTCCCCAGTCCCACCACCCCAACACTCACCATGCTGCCCCAACCACAGACAGGGAGATAGCTAGACCAATGCCCAAGTTTGACCACATGAAGGGGGAAGTTTCAGTCAGGAACCTGGTGTGGAAACAGGGAGGAAAGCAGTTTCAGCCTTGGTGGAGAAGTGAGCACAAAATCCATATCCCAACCCTCCGAGCCCACTAGTCCTGAACACTGAGATAAAATACATCTTATGTCCCAAAGGTCCATGTCCCATGCACCTGGGGATGGGGTGGAGTAGGGGCTTAGATCAGTGAAGGAAAGCTGCAAAGAAGCACCTAGGAGAATCCTCTCCCTGCAGTCCCTTACCATGCCACATCAAAGCGGAAACCCAAGTCAAAAATGGTGTAGCAAATTCCTGCAGGAGTGAGGAAAAAAGGGTTAGAGGCGGTTCTCTAGAGAGAAACTTCTCAACTTAAACAAGAAGTCGCTACCCAGCTGTAACATCCCCAAAGGTCTGCCTACAGGTAAGTCAAGGGAGACTTGTCAGGCTGGTCTCCATGTGAAAGCACGGCTATCTATTCAGACTCCTCGGCTCAGGCCTCCATTTTCTGCCACTCCCTCACTAACCTACAGTCTCCCAGTGACACCACCTCCCAGACCAAGACCCTCCACGGCCATCTACCAGTAGGTCTGAATACCCTGGAGAAAGGGAGAGCGCACCGGATCCCACCAGCTGGATCTGAGCCGCTGTTTACCCAACAAGCTGTGGGTGGGGGCAGAGGGCAAAACGACCAGGAAAAGAGGAACTGGAACGGCCGGCTCGTGACCTAAGCAGGCCCCTCTGGAGCGAGCGAGGGATCGCAACAGTGAGATGGGGGAGGGGCGGTAGTGACAGAGAAGTACGGAGCGGCTCCCGCGGCCCCCACCTCCCCCCGTCCGCGCCCCTCCTCAAGGGGCTAGAGATCCGGGTCTCCTCTGTCAGGGTCAAAAGCCCCAACAGCCTTGAGGCAAGTCCTGGGGCCCCAGACACGGACCCCACGCTGGGGCCCAGCATTCCCGGGACCCCACTTCTCCCGCTGGGCTCCAGCCCCGCCAGCGGGGCCCGAATGCTGGCCCCGCCCGCCAGGGCCCGGCCTCACCCACGACCAGCATGCAGGCCCAAAAGGCCACGAAGACCCCGGAGTAGAGCAGCGCTAGCCCCGTCATGGCGGCAACGACGGCGGGGCTCGGGTCTGTGGGGCCACAGCTAAACCCGCGTCCCTGCGTCCACCGTGCGCCCCGCAGTCTGTCCGCCCGCCCCGCAGCGTCACCTGACTCACCCACGTGACGCGCGGGCACCACGTGACTCCACACCCAACCCTGCGCCACTATACGTCCAGAACTTTGGCGACGCCAACGCGCTGAGAATTGTGGTTGTTGTAGTCCCTCGCTTCAGAAAGAGATCCAGCTGTTCTCAGTACCTCGACCTCGGGCGAGTCACTTTCATCTCTCCAAACCGCTCTTCCTCAGCCCCTATAGTCAGCTCCACTTGGGCTCACGGGCCCCGCTTTACACCAGAGCCTCCTCACAGGCCGCCTCAGCTTGGCCTCCAAGCCAGTGCTGATTCCATGGAACTCCTCCCTTGCTGTGCTCCCCAGTTCAGCAAGGGTGTCTTGCTAACTTTGCTTATGCTCTTCTTTCTGCCTGAAGCACGCTTCTTCATGTTCATCTCGTTGCCCAGCTAACATCTATTGGTCCCCAGGAAACACTCTTCTAGGAAGCCTTCCCTAACCCAGAGGCAGGGCAATGTGCCTGCTCTGGGCTCCCCTGCTATCCTGGTGGTTCCTATGAAACTTGTCACTCTTCAGTTTAAAATGCCATTTCAGGGGTGCCTGGGTGGCTTACTCAGTTAAGCATCCACCTTCGACTCAGGTCATGATCCTGGGGTCCTGGGATAGAGCCCTGCATCCGGCTCCCTGCTCAGCAGGAGAGTCTGCTACTCCATCTCCCTCTGCTTGTGCTTTCTCTCTCAAATAAAATATTTAATAAAATGCCATTTCACTCAGAATAAAAGCCACAGTCCTAGTAATGGCCTACTACTAGGCCTCTCCTGGTACAGCTTCCCATGCCCCTTACCTGATCTCATCTAATATTCCCCCATTAACTGCACTGGCCTCCTTGCTATTCTTTGAACATACCAGCCATACCCCCACTACATCATTCTTGCATTTGTTCCCTCTGCGTCTACTTATCCATATGGCTCACTCCATAACTTCCTTTCAGTCTTTGCTTACCTTCTTCAAAAGGCCTTCCCTAATCATCTCGTTTAATACTGCAATCCATGGGCACCTGGGTGGCTCTGTGGGTTAAGCTGCTGCCTTCGGCTCAGGTCGTGATCTCAGGGTCCTGGGATTGAGTCCCGCATCAGGCTCTCTGCTCAGCAGGGAGCCTGCTTCCTCCTCTCTCTCTCTCTGTCTGCCTCTCTGCCTACTTGTGATCTCTGTCAAATAAATAAATAAAATCTTTAAAAAAAAAATACTGCAGTCCACTATTCCTTATGCTTCTTCCCAGCTTTAAAGTTCTCCATAGTACCTATCACCATTTCCATACTAAGTATTTTGTCCATCTCTCTTCCTCCACCCCCCATGAGAATGTAAGTACCATGAAAGGGTTTCTGTTGAGCTTACGGTATTTCCAGTGCCTGGCACACAGTGGGAGCTCCATATGTATTTGTAAAATACACAACTGGTGCCCATTTTGTCCGCTGCCACAGTCAGTTTACAGATCTGCCTCTACCAGTAGACTGGGCACTCCCTGAGAGAAGGGACCACATCTCTACCTGCTTCTTCAACATCTTGGACAGTGCCAGTATGCCAAGAGTGTCTGCAAACTTGGTAATGAAGAAATGCCCCATGGGGTGCCTGGGTGACTCAGTTAGTTAAGCGGCTGTCTTCGACTCCGGTCATGATTCCAGGGTCCTGGGATTGTGTCCCACATTGGACTCCATGCTCAGGAGAGAGCCTGCTTCTCTCTCTCCCTCTGCCTGCCAATCTGCTTAATTGTGCTATCTGTCAAATAAATAAAATCTTTAAAAAAAAAAAAAAAGTGCTCCCAGGGCCTTCCCTCCTCACTGAACGTAGTTTCACTGTCTTGCAATTGCTTATTTAACTGCCCCTCTTCCTAACTACACTGTGAGGACAGGAATCCAGTTAAATACAGTTCACATCTCCACTCAGGACCTATAGTGTTTGATGAATAAAAAGAAACAGAAGGAGAAAAAGTATCCAGTTTATTCAAGTTTCTGTGATCTCCTGTGAGAAACAAAATAGGAATCAGTATAGACTAGCATTGTCCAACAGAAGCTTCTGAAATAATGGAAACGTCCTATAGCTGCATTGTCCTCTCCTGTGGCTAAATGACCATTGAAATGTGACTAGTGTGACTGAGAAATGGAGTTTTTATTTTTTATTCTTAAAGTTAACTTTTTTAGTAATCTGTTGACCCACCATGTTGAACTCATGATCAAGAGCTGCACACTTTTCCAGCTGAGCCAGCCAGGCACCCTGAGAAATTTTTAATTTTAAGTAATTCAAATTCACATTTAATAGCCATGGGTGTCTAGTGGTTACTTTGTCAAACAACACAGGTCTACACCAGTGGTTCTCAACTAGGGACAGTTTTGCCCCTACAGCAGACACCTGTCAATGTCTGGAGGCATTTTTGGTTACCACAATTGGGTATGTTGGTGGCATCGAGTGGGTGGGCAGAAGCCAGAGACGATGCTAAACGTACTATAGTGCACAGAATAGCCCCCCCACAGCAAAGAATTATCTGGTCCAAAACGTCAATGGTACCAAAGTTAGGAAACCCTGGTCTAGACTATCTAGGACCTTTGACAAGGGCAAACCCTCAATTGCACATCAGAAACTGGGACTGGCCAGAGGTCCTGGGCTGTTCCCAGGAGGACAGATGGGCCCGTAAGACTTCAGGAAAGCCCCAAATCAGTTCCATCAGTCCAACAGGTATTTATCAAGTCACTATATGCTAAGCCTTGTGCCAGGGGCAGGACAGGGACAGAGCAGGATTCCCTTCCTCGGTGAGGGGCTGTCCACCCTTCCCTGAATCCAGGCTCCTTCAAGGATTCTGGCAAAGGAGGCGGATGCAGGGAGCATTAAAGGTCTTTGCAGCAATTCTTAAGTCCATCTGTGTCTCTGGGCCAGATGGTATCAGCTGCTTCCCTCATCCTCGTAGGCGATGGCAATCCCTCGTCTTCCACTCACAGCTCCTGTCACCGGTGTCTGACCCAAACGGGGCTGCAACCCTTGCCAGCTCCGGGAACTAAGGTACAAGGCTGTAGAGAGAGGGGACTGAGGCCAAGTGGGCGGAATCTGGGGAAAGAGTTCAGCTGGGAGCAGAGACTTGGCACACTTACCTGCAGGGCTGCTCTCAGCCAGCTCTAGCTGGGGCCGCAAGGTCAGGGCCAAACACGCAGGATCATCTGATGGCTTCCACACAGGTGGGGGTCGGAGTTCCCCAGTAATGAGGGACACATCTGGGGTGTCCCACAGTTCTGAGTCAGGTGGTGGGAGGGGCACGTGGAAGGGAGAACCTGGGAGGGAGAAAGAGGATCCATACTGGCCCGATTCCTGCCCCACATGTTTCCAGCTCAGGCAATACCCCAGCACTCACCAGGCAATAAATCCGCATAATGTGTGAGGTGGGGAGCCAGGCCTGCAGGTGGCCAGGCAGGGTTGCAGGCAGCTTCCAGCTCACATGGTGCCAACACAGGCCGGAAGAAGCCACCAGAAGGCTGTGGAGCTAAAGCACCAAGAGGGCAGGCCAACAGCACAAAGACATCCACTTCAGGGAAGTTGGCGAGCTTGGGAGGTGTGGGCCGCCCCAGGGCCAACACATAGCTACGCTTGCCTGCAGCCTGAGCCAGGTTCCGCAAGTGTGCCAGTGCCTCACGGTGTTGGGCCACACCCAGTGTCCCTGCCAACAGCCCTACCACACGGGCATCTTTGGCCCTCTCTACCAGATAGTGTCTACGTGCCTTTAGCCGCCCAGCCCGGACACCTTCATCCTGAGTCTGCCCTGTATCTGGGCAGCAGGTGAAGAAGGGCTGCCCTGGTGCCCAGCCCAAGAGCAGCCGGCTCAGGTCTGGGTCAAGATCAAGGTCAGCACTGGCTGCAGAGCCCCCCACATAGAAGGCACCATATTCTTCCAGACACCTCCCTGGAGCCAGGGGGAAGCGGCGCCCAAAACGCTCCAGGGGCTCAGGCTCTGGACTACAGGAGCCCACTGGCAATGGAAGAGCTGGGCTGGAGACAAGCAGGTCCAGGTACCGCGGGCGCAGGAGAGTGGCCAAGGCCTCTGGAAGAAGGAGGTGGTGTTAGAGTTGGGGTCTGCCAAAGGAGGAACCCCATCATCCCCAGGAGACTGAATGTGACCCAAAAGCAAAGACTGGGATCAAGCCCGTATCAAGAGCTCTGTGGGAGTATATTGAAATGTGACTATCAAGGCACAAAGTAGCTGGCCCGCCCTTCTTGCATGCCCCAGCAAAAACCCTCACCTAAGGCGTGGGCACAGGCCGGCTCACTTAGCAGCACCACAGGCGCTTTGCCGTCTGGGTTCTGGGCCTCAAAGGCCTTGGCACAGAGCTCCAACTGCACAGAACGTTGACCAAGGACGAAGGCCACAGGCAGTGGGCGGGCTGGAGGGCTTAAGCAGGCAGGGCCAAAATGTACAAGGGCCTGAGCGCCAGCTTGTTCAGCACCCAGTACATCCACACAGCAGCTGCAGGGGAGATACCATTAGTGAGAAGAGTTCTCATCAGGAAAACAGCTGCTGCCCTTCACGGGAAATGTGAAGCCTGAAATGTCACCAGTGAAGTAAACGATGTTATAAATGAAGACACTGTCACTCAGGGGAGCAGCTATAAGAGGGAGCATCATCATCAAGAAAAGAGACAAGCCACTGGGGGCAGACACGGTCATAGAAGGGAAACACCAAGAGCCTCGGACCCTGTACTTACTCCCCAGCCCCTACCCTTGCCCCCAATCCTCAAGCTCAGATTCATACCTGCCATAGGCCGTGTCGCCCAGAATGAACATCTTCGACCCTGTGGTCCCCTCCAGTCGTGCAGCCACGGCCCCAGCATCTCCCAATAGCTGGTCAGGGAACTGCAAGGCCACCTGTAAGTATAAGCCACAGAGTAAGGAACAGCCTCTCCTCCACCCTCTTCAAGAAAAACCGTCCAGAGGTCCCTGGCTAACCTTCAAAGCCCCTCCGCCCAGAGGAGCAACTGCCCCCGTCCACCCCCGCCCAATCCTCACAAAACTATCCCCATATCCAGATCTTCTGGGAAACCCATTCCAAGGTGAGCCACGCCTCCCTAACCTGCCCTCACCCGCTGACACCCCAGGTCACGGACAAATTCAGCGACTCTCTCCAGCTCGTACACGCGGTGCAGGTCCTCTGGAGGAGTGAGCTGCCCCGGGGAGCCCGCCTCTCGCTGCAGCGCTGCCTCAGCGGGGCTGCTGAACGTAGACTCCATGAGGCACTGCTTGGGTGGCGGGAAGCTGCGGGGAACTCCCTCGGTCAACTTCAGGCCCCGCGTCCTTAAAAGCAGCCCTCAGTAAGTCAGAGTCATTTAATGAGAGCGGCGAATCTGGGAAGTCGGTGCGTAGCCCTCGGACCACCCCTCCACGCCTCCAAACTCGCGTTTTTCGGCTAAACCACTACACGAGGGCATGTGGGGGATTGCTTCCGGGTTTTTAAGGCGGGGCTGGCAGTAGTTTCGCCAATCTTAAACTAGCACTGCTCCCGCCTTCCAATCCTCGCCAGGCCGCCCTCAGAGAACCAATGATCTGCTCCAGAGCCCAAGTCAATTGGGAGGCAGAGGAAGGCGCGGAGCCTTGTGGGTATTGTAGTTCCCCTGGTCCTCTTCTCCAGCGGCTGTTTTTCCTGTTCAGACCGCCAATGGCACTCGGAAAAAGTGCCACCACCGGGTCCTGGCTGGCTCAGTCAGAAGAGCATGTGACTCTTGATCGCAGGGTTGTGAGTTGGAGCCCCACGGGGTACAGATTAAATAAATAAACTTAGGGGAAAAAAAAAAGCAACCCCCTGAAAATATTCGTTTGAGCAGCTCCCATCGTGGTACACTGTTAAGCACTTCATTCCACTCTATCATCTAGGAAGTAGCATTGCATAATTTTCAATTCAGGTGCCAAACTGCCTAGGTTTGGATACTGTGCTCTGCCATTGCTACTTATTCAACGTCTCTGTGGCTGTTTCTTCATCCGTAAGTGGGGGTTGTAGCAAGATGATTCCTAATAGGATTGCTGGCTCAAATGAATTTAGATACAAAAGTTTACAAAGTAGTCCTTTGCATATCATATACTGAAAGCATGGCTGTTATCCTCACAGTAGTCTGTTAACCGGGTAAATACTGAGCACTCACTGTTCACCAGGTACTACATTCTTAAAGTTAACAGTCTTTGGAGTAAAACTTGTCCCAAGAGCACCTGGCTTGCTCAGTAGGCAGAGCGTGGGACTCTTGATCTCAGGGTTGTGAGTTTGGGCCCCATGGTGATTATACAGATTATTTTAAAAAATAAAATCTTGGAAAACAAAAAGAATTGTCCCATTTTACAGATGAGGACACTGAGGTCCTAGTAAGACATGGCAAGTCAGTGGCACAATCAGTATCAAACCCAGATTTGACTTCAGAAAGTAGGCTTTACCCCCTCATTCTCCTAGCTTATATATGCTACATTTGATCATGGGGGATAGTGAGGAAAACACTTGGATACCATGTAGTAGGAGAAAAGGACTAATAGAAACATTTCTGGGGCACGTGGGTGGCTCAGATGGTTGAGTGTCTGCCTTCAGCTTGGGTTATGATCTCAGGGTCCTGGGTCCCTGCTCATCGGGGAGCCTGCTTCTCCTTCTGCCTGCTCTGCCTGCTGCTCCCCTGCTTGTGCTCTCTGACAAATAAACAAATAAAATCTTAAAAAAAAGAAAGAAAGAAAGAAAGAAACATCTCTACATGCTTCAGGAGAAGTGAGAAATCAAGAGTGAAAATGGGACTGAAGAAGGGTCTCGAGATGGCATATGAAACAGGGACTGATGCTAGCTGGCATGGAAAGAGAATGAATGAAGATGTGCCTCCAGGGGCGCCTGGGTGGCTCAGTGGATTAAGCCGCTGCCTTCGGCTCAGGTCATGATCTCAGGGTCCTGGGATCAAGCCCCGCATCGGGCTCTTTGCTCAGCGGGAGCCTGCTTCTCTCTCTCTCTCTCTGCCTGACTCTCCGCCTACTTGTGATCTCTCTCTCTGTCAAATAAATAAATAAATAAAATCTTTAAAAAAAAAAAAAAAAAGATGTGCCTCCATTCTTGTGCAAAGATGGGTAAAAAACAGGGGAAGGAGTGAGACAAACACGGGAGTAACTAGTTCTCCTATCACCTCCGAGGAGACACAAGGTTCAGGAATGGAAATGGGGAGATCCGAACCCTCCTCTTAAGATCTTACTGAGGAGAAGGCTGGATATCTAAGAGACAAGGTCGGTGGAGACGGAAAGGGGCAGAACCCTGCTAAGGATCAACAGCCATCCAGGAGCTGTCCTTGGTCCTGACTGAGCCTTGACCATCAGGAGCTGGTCAGGTACCACAGAGGTGGAGCGCTCTGGGTATGAAGACAGCTCCAGGTTATGCATTCCTCTTCCCCTGTGGGCTGCCATGCTTCCTACCACACATGCTCAGCCCCACTTTATATATCTTTCCTCAACCATGTGCAAGTTTGGCCTCCATAACCCCATACAAGAAACCTATCCTGGAATTGAAAACCACTCTCCATTTCCTCCCTTCAAGCTGGACCCTGCCCCACCTCACTTCAGCCAAAAGCCCCAAGTGCTCTATCTAGGAAACCATCCATTTCCATCAGAAATGAAAGTTGAGGGACACCTAGGTGGCTGAGTCTACCTTTGACTCAGGTCATGACCTCAGGGTCCTGGGATTGAGTCCTATGTTGGGCTCCTTGCTCAGTGGGGAGCCTGCTTCTCCCTCTGCCTGCCACTGCCCCTGCTTGTGTATGCTCATGCTCTCTCTCTCTCTGACAAATAAAAATTTTTTTTTTTTTTTAATAAATAAAATCCTAAACAAAAAAAAAAGAAATAAAAATTCCTCCATGCAGCCTTCCCTCACTGGTCCCATTCTCCCAGCTTAACATGGTGGCTATGGAGTAGATTAGCCTTTGTTCAGAGAGAACAAAGCAAGGCAGAACTAGGGGGCTAGTGCTCAGCATTGTTGATTTAATAAATGTATGCATGCACGAATGCTGGAACTAATTTAATGGGTGGCAGTGTGGGTGGGGGGGAGGTTGGTCACATTACTGCAGGACCATTCCAACCCAAAGGCAATGGCAATATTATGAACGGCTCCAGCCTAGGAGGCTTTGCTACAGTGGATCCCTTCTGCTCTAGGAGCTAGAAGTTGGCCCCACAACTCCCTACAAAGGCCTGGATCCAAACATTCCCTCATTCTTCCCCCAGGCCTTCGCCCAGTTAGGTGGTGGTGGCAGAGGAAAGGAAGCCGAGACAGCAATGCAATGAAGATCCAGGTTTACTCTTTGGGGACAGGGAGGGGTGAGGAGGCGTAGGTGGGACGGGGCGCCCCTCAGTAGTCAGCTGTATAATCTGTGCCATGAAGCCCCCGGCACAGCAGTGTGAATTCCTTCACCATCTCCTTCACCCGCCTCTTGTTCACTCGCTCACTGAAGAAGGGAAGGGAGATGAGGTTAGTACCATCCACCACTGCCGCCCTCTCCTCTGGACCCAAGCCCAGGCCCCGCCAGCTCTGCTCACCGAAGGATCTGCTGGCTGAAGGTGTCCTTCTGTTCAGGGCTGAGGCGGGCAGAGGGAAAACCGGGTGGCTGCAGGGCCTCCTTGATCCACATGCTCAGGAGGCTGAAGCAGTGTTTGTTCAGAGCAAATAGGATGTCGGCAAAGCAGTCCATGAGGCTGCGGGAGGCCTGGCCCCCAATGGCCTGAGGGAGATGGGTTTTCAGCACACTAGGGCCTTGCACCTTTTGTGGCAAGGGTGCCTAGCCACATCCCACCCACTCCCAAACAGTTCCTCAGCCAAACTGCACATGACAAGTGAATACTGTTTTCTGAGAGCTGGCTGATCCTCACAGCAACCCTAACAACTGTCAGCCATTTAACTGATGAAGAAACAGAGTCAGAGAGTTTAGGGAACCAAAGGCCCCAGCTTCCCAGAAGGGCAGCTGCCTTGGCAGTGAGGGGCACCCCACCCCCCTCAAACACTGGCTCCATCTCACCTCCAGCACTGCTATGAGCAGCATACGGCCATCCTCTTGAACCACTTTCCCCACGGGTTCTACTTCCCCACACCGAGGCAGCAGCTCTGTCTACAGAGGATGGAGAGGCCTGTCAGCCTCAGCTCTTTCCCCACTCTCCCTGGGGACAAGACTGGCACACCACATCCCTACCCTCTGGAGTCCTGAACAGGGCTGGGTACAGGGTGGTGGGGGTCAGGACTGAGCATGGGACTCACAAAGAAGCCACAGGAGGCCTTGACAGTAGGTGCCTCGGGGAACTTGAGGGCCAGCACAGCTGCAGGAGAGGCAGAGGCAGATCAGATAGGGCCTAAAGATCCTCCTGAAGGGGCCCCAGGCCCTCCTGTCCACCTGGCCCCACTTACCACACTGGAACACAGCTTTGACATCCAATCGTTCACACAGGAACAAATCTGGCTTCCGCTTCAGAGCCTGCAGGAGGTGGAGCTGGTAAGCCCAGCCCCAACCAGCTGCAAGGACCAACCCCCCTTGCCCCCCACTCACCTGCCACCCCAGGCCCCAACTTCACGCACCATAGGTTACAGGCTGCCAAAATCAGCCACCCAGCCATCTCTGGGGGACCCACCCCATCCCACAGTTCAGTAAGTCAGGAAGGGAGCAGCCAGGGGATACTATGTACATGTACGTGTACTTGAATGCACTGGTGTGTGTGAGAGGTTCGGGGGGGGTTGTCACAATACAGAAAGCTTGGGTCCCAAGTCACTCCCTGAGCAAACATTTATTCTCCCCTCCATCAAGGTCAGATCTCCTGCAGGTTCCAGGTAGCCAGCAGTGACTGCTTTGATTTGGAGGCAGTCAAAACCCCCTGGATTTGTTAACAGGACAGCAGGAAGAGATGGCAGCTGGATGTGAAGCCCAGTCCAAAAGCACCCCTCCCCACATCCCACCTGCATTCCTCAAACACCCTCCAGCTTAGAAATAGGAAAAGTAGGGTAGGAGCCTTGGAGCCAATGGCCCCACCATTCAACCAGGACACCCTGTGTCCAGGCCCTTCTCAGCCACACCCAGCCCAGGAGTCAGTGCTGCCATGTGGGGGGAATGGAAGGATGGCCAGAGAGCCCATCCCAAGTGGCACCAGGACACGAATGGCAGGCACATCCTCAGGTCACAGGAGATACTCTGCACAGCTCCAGCAGTCATCAAACACTGCTGCTCTTCAGCAGCCCCCCAACGCATACCATGTAGATGCCTAACCCCCCATCCCCTCACATACATTTCACTACCCTAGGTTCATTCATGTACAAACACACTCTCACGTACCTTCTCTGGGAACACCCTACTTACCCTCAAACACAACTCTATCACATCCCTTATACGGACTTCCCTACATTTGCAACACACCCTGCTACATATTCACACCCCCAAACCTCCCCACATCCCCCAGCCATGTCCACATGCCCACACCTTCAAGCTACCCAGTCCTCTAGCATATGTACTCTCCTGACATACCCATCCACAAACACACATATAAGTGTCTCACCCCCAAGGATGCACCCTCATAGATACCCACACACATCCATCTAGGCCCAGAACACACTCCCTGTTTCCCATTCCCACTGCGCCCCACCCCCTCTACTAGACTTGAGTTCTAAGAGAGTAAGAACTGTGCCTGCTTTTGCTTACCATTACATCCTCAGCATCTGGCAGAGTACCAAATGTGTATTACACACTCAATAAATATTTGTGGAATGATTAAGCAAAGAAACATCATTACCCCAACCCACAGGAACCTCCCCATCAACCCCACACTAACCCCATGTCCCCATAGCTCAACACATGTATCTTCCACAACCTACATCCCCTAATACAGACCTACTGATACCACTACATACACTCCTCCATTAAAACACACACTCCCACAGCCCAACACACATACCTCCAACACATATCACTGTCCAAAACCCATCAATGCCTAATGCACATCAATATACAACATCCATCAGTGCATACGCCCACACTCAAGTACACATTTATCCCAACACAATAGCTGCTCTACTTAGAGCAGCTCCATGATTTCTGTTTCCAAAGTCAAAACACACAAATAAGGTCCAACACACTTAAACACACACCAAACACAAACACATCCCAACGCAGTCTCACAATGGAGCCAGCACCCCACCTCCCAGCAGCAGCAAACCCATCTGCCAGCCTGACTCAGGACTCAGGACTCAGGACTTTGTCCCGAGCACATTCATCTTTAGCCCCTCCCTTTAGAGCTCCTCCTGGCCACCTCTCCAGAGCAGGCTGGGGGCACTGAGGCAGGCAGTTCCCGGCAGGAGCACGGGGACAATGAACCCCAGGCCCTTTAACTCCAATCTTACCCCTGAACTTCTCAGGCATCACAGCTGCACAGGAGCTGCTGGGCACAGTTACTCCCCCTCCCCCACCCAGGCCAGCCCAGCTCCCTCCCTTCAGGATCGCCTCTCCCTGGTCTTGGTGGAAGAATGAGCTAGTTGAGGCAAAGGGGCACTAAAGGAGGATGTTGGGTTGTCAACTTCCACGGAAACAGATGAAGAAACTCTATTCAACTGAACAGAAAAAAAATTTGTCAACAGAAAGCTAAAAATAGGCTTAAATTGAATTTCAACATAAGAGAAAGAGAAAGAGAGAGAACAGAACGTGAATGAATAAAACTAAAACACACCTGTGCCAGGAGTTGCATAAATGAATCAACAATATCAGGATGATCCCTGGGCCCTAAAATATAATAAAGATGGAACTTAAGAAAAAATTATACAAACAGCAACTCAACCTCATATAGTTATGTGGGACTGAGAGCCTGCAGGGAGACAGCGTGGGGGCACATGAGCAGCAGGAAGCAAGATAAAGAAACAAAACATACAAAAACCATGAACTGGGAGAAGCCCAACAGAAAGAGACGGCAAAGTGAAGGACGGGCCTGCCCCAGCTCCCTCCCAAGGGGCCTTCCACCTACTCCCCACTCCTCCTCAGGCCAGTCCCCCGAGTGATCCTTTGGTGCTGGAGCAATGTTGGACTCCACAGAGCTGAACAAACAACCCCCACACTCTTGCTTCAGCCTCTGGCTGGCTGGGGTGGCCCTACACTGCCTCCTAGCACATACCACCCCACACTCGCCATCAAAGAGGAGGGCAGGGTTGGTGGGAGGTCAGTCCTTGGTAACTCCCATGAATGCCTGGCCAAAGGCCCCGGAAAGGTGAGGGCATCAGGGCCTGAGCAGGTGCCCTCTCACTTCCGTGGCCTTAGAGCTCTGTGTCTGGCCAAGGAAAGGAATCTCCTGGGTCTACTTAAACCAGAGGACTTCTCCTTGGCTAGGGCAGGGCCCAGTATGCTGTGGAGATGGCTGGCCAAGCAACTGACAGGGTCTGGGGAAGAAACTGTATCATGAGGCCCAAAATGAGAGCCCCACCCAACAAAGTCCCTCCACATGGACACCGACTCAGCAGAGGGCCAGGCTAAGGGCTAAACCACCAGCTCCCACCATCTGGACACACGAAGTAAGAGGGAAACCAGTCAACAT
The DNA here is from genome assembly GCF_011764305.1 of Mustela putorius furo. Lineage (NCBI taxonomy): Eukaryota > Metazoa > Chordata > Mammalia > Carnivora > Mustelidae > Mustela > Mustela putorius. Next base: position 33,954,628 of record NW_025422005.1, on the reverse strand, counting down.
GTCACCTCATGGTGCAGTGGGAAGGCAGAAGCTGAGAAAGGAATGGCAAGACTGGGAAGTGTAACAGGTAAGAGGGCCATTCTGTCCTGCAAGACAACCAATAAGGCCAACAAATCTGATTGCCGTTGGACACTAGTCTGCTTCCAATGCTGTTGACACCTGTGGTAAGGGCGAGGCATGTGCCTAGAGGGCTGCTTGGGCTGCTCCACTCTGAGGAGGAGGCACCGCACAAGCATCTGCCTGAAACACCACTAAGGAGCTGTGTGATCTTGTGCAAGCCACAAATGCCCAGTTTCCCCAACCATAAAGCAGACCATGAGCTCTTTCCTGCCTCCCTCTCCAGGTTACAAGGAGCCACTGAGAAAGCCCATCTCCTTCACACCTGAGCTCCGAGTTACTCAAGTCCTGGAAAGTGAGGCCCAATGTGCCCCATGCCTGGGTCCCCCTGTGGACAGCATGTTTGATATTCAGCAGATGCCCTGCTAGCAGTAGGCCCCAGACAGTGGGGAAGAAAAGCTCCAAGGGCAGGGAGACCTCACCCTCCTCTCTTCAACAGCGTCTGATACCTACTCTACTCTGGCCTTGTTCTGGGCACTGAGGAGGCAGAGAAAAGAGCCTCAACCCTGCCCTTGAGGGGCTTAGTCTAGGGAGAGAGATGAATACACAAAAGCAGATTACTGAGTAGGACTGGTGCCATGTCAGCAGTGTGTACATGATGTAGTTCCAGCCCAAAGTCCGGAAACACCCAATTCTGCCCCAAAGAAGCCTCTGAGGACCGATGCGTGGGCAAGGCTTGGAGGAGGGGCGCTCACCCAGTAAAGGGCACAGGGCATTCCAGTCAGAGGATCAATGGGACAGGAAGGGAGAAGTCGGTGTGGCTGGACTGCTGGCATGTCGGGGACGCTGGCAGAAGACACTGAGGAGTAAGCAGGAGCTGCATCATGTGGGTGGGAGTGGGAGGAGAACCTGAGGCAATGGAGAACGACAAAAAGGGTTTCCAGCCGGGGAGGAAAATTATTCAGATGTGTGTTTCCTAAAGAACATTATAACTGCAGGGTGCAAAGAGGGGCCTGGGGAGAAGGGCAGATGTCAGGGAAAGCAGTTAGAAGACTGCTGAGGTGATCCAGACACCCCACACTGAGGTGTGGTCATGGAGGGAGGGGAGAGGTAGGCAAACTATGGGATAATCAGGGTCCAGGACCACCCAGACTTGCCCCCGACTAGACATGAGGGGTGGGAGAGGTGGAGTTAAGGATGGCCACACCTGGTTTCTGGCTCAAGTTTCTGCCCACTTCGTACCTACCCACAGCCCACTGGAGCAGAGGCCAGCATCATGGGACCACACATTGACCATATAAGCAGAGAGCACTCTGGCTCCAGAGGAAAGCCCTGGTGAGCGCCCAGCCTATGACCACAAATCCAGGCAAGACTCATGAGGCTAGCAGAGCAGCACCATTTCTTTTCCAAGTTAGAAGCCTGGGGTAGACAGCAGGGGAAGCATGGAGCCCCCTGCTCCCAGCTCTCTCAGGCAGAGGGCCACAGAGAATAAAGCGCTGGGGCCACAGCCAAAGGGTTTCGACCTAGAGTGTAGGGAAAGGAACCAACACTCCCTGAGTACTTCCTGTGCAAAAAACCCAAAGTCAGGGGACCAAAAGACACTACTTTCATATCTATAACAACCCTATCGAGTACATGAAATCTCCACTCCATGGACATGGAAACGAAGGCTCCACAAAACAAAGGTAAGTGACTTGCCCAAGGTCACACAACTAGTTGGTGGTGATGAGCTTAGAATCTAGGTCTATCTGACTCCAAAGCCCATGTTCTTTCCCCTTTTCATTATATCCCATAGAAAAGGAGCCAGCCTAGTGCCCCAAGTCCCTCAGAGCTCTGGCCCCACCTTCCCACACATCAAGATCGGCCCTGAGCCCAGCAGGCCAGTAGAAGACATCATTCACTCTCTTATCCACTTCAACCTAAGATGTCAGCTATTTGTAGGGTGACAATTGTGCTGTGCTTGATCCTGTAAGTTTCCCATCAAGTCCCATGTGCAACTCAGGGGATAGAGGAGAACAGAGTGGGCAGCTTTGGCTCCCCAGTCAGGGAAGCAGAGGCAGTGGCAGTGGCGGCAGCAGCAGAGACCCTGGTCAGGACCTACCTTGCTGGAAGAGAGTGAGTGTGACGGAGGTGACGAGCAGGAAGAGGGCCTCAATTGGGGGAAAGTGGGCAGGTTCATGAGCAAAGATGTGGACCAGCTACAACAAAGCAGGGAATGCTGGTCAGTGGAGGCCCTGTCTCACAAGAACTGGCCAGCATCCCCGGAATGCAGGTCAGGACCCCTGCCAGGGCACCCATTCACCCCATTCCACCCATCCACCCCATCCCAAGGTCAGATGAAATCTAGAATACTGCTGCCTCAGTCAGAAGGCCCACCTGTCGAGTGAGGTCAAGAGCAGAGGCCTGGGGGATGGTGCTGTACATCCGACCCAGCATCTCACACAGCTGTGGCACCATGGGGGCAAAGTCATCCAGCAGGGTCTTAACGGACTTCTCAAAGATAGCGCATACCGCCTTGGGAAGGAAGCAAAGGGGCCCATGAAATAGACAATATTATGATCATCAAACTTGCCAAGAGACTAGATCTTAATTACTCCAACCACTAAAAAGAAACTATAATTATGGGATGTGATGGGGTGCCAATTATCATACAATGGCAATCACATTATAACACAGAAATATACCAAATTCACATGCTGTACACTTAAATTTAAACAATGTTAAACATCAAATATATTTTAAGAAAGAAAGAAAGAAACCAGAAAGTAAAGGGGCCCTGGTTAGCAGTTCACAATCAGCTGGAACAGAACTAAAGCCCTGCACAGAGGAGGCCTAAGGAGGGACCCTTACCTATAAGCCTATCCTGACCCTGCATGTCAGGAAGGTAAACAAGTCTGACCCTCACCCCAAAAGGCAGGAGTCAAAAAGGCCCTTCTCAAAGGGGCAGAGAATAGAACTTTGCAACTCAAGTCTTGCTACTTACATCTCCACCATTTCCTCTCAGAGAGCAGCAATAGCAAGAAAATCCTAAATTGAAAAGGGACCAAAGGCAGGTCTCTGATTACAAAGCGGACCCCTGACTATCACTCAGCACCAACATCATAGTTCTTTGGTCAAGTACTTTGTGATACTGGGAAGTTCTGAATGTCTTCCCAAAAAGTTCCTTGTACCTGTAGTGCAAGATTCACCTCACTGAGATGGGGCAGCAACACTTTCCTCCTGCTCCATATCTAAGCACAGTCACCATGTGAGTAGACAGCAAGGACAGGGGCTCACCTCCACCACCTGGGCATCATTCAGCCATTTGCTCAGCACCTTCTGGATAAGCTGGAAGACCTGCTGCAACACCACAACCACCTGAAGACACAGGAAGAAGTGAGGTGCCCCCACCACACTCTCGCCCACCCGAGATGGACAAGGTAATACAAAGCAAGCTGGAAGTTCAACTCTATTACCCCAGATTAGACATTGAGGACTCAGTGAATGGGACCTTGGGGGAAGGGCTAGATCACTGAATCCCCCATGAATGAAAGAGAATATCCTGAATTCTAAGGATCATTTTAGAGGAAGCCTCAAAGTGCAAAGCAGGGATATTATGAGGGCCTCAGAAAATTACCAAAGCTTTGTAACTTTAAAAAAAAAAAAAAATTCTCTATCCATTTCTGCTCAGAAAAATCCTGTTAGTGCCAAAGCCTAAGGGCTAGCCCCTGAAGAAGTGGAGAAGCTATGTCACCCAAACAGGCCTAGGGTGGAGAGCCCCAAGGTATACATATATATGGCAGTTTATGGAGGAGCAGAGAGCAGATTGAGGTCCTGGGAGGTGAGGGAAGGCAGGACAATGACTATCATGGAAGGAGAAGGGGCTCTGTTGGAGGATGCTGGCCCAAGTTTGATCTAGAGCCAAAAGGGAAACTGAAACTAAGGTGAGGAGTTGAGGAGAGGAGCCAGGATACTGTGATTTCCTTTTCTCCAGGAGAAACCCTGGGAACAATGACCCAAGCAGTCTCCCACATTTATTCAGAACTTTATAGTATGCAAAGTACTTTCACATATGGTACCCAGCACAGCTCTATGAGATGAGCAAGCCAGAGTCTGACATTCATGGTTTTGAATGGAAAGCTGATCAAACAGCTTATAAGTGGTCACCCAACCTCCATGTGCCTAAGCTTACCATGGTACTTGTCACACTGCTTTGCAACAATCTGATTACATGTATACATGTAGAGCATGTAGGTATCCCCAGTGCCCACAGGGAACAGTGAATAGTGAAGTAGAAGTTGGGAGTTAAACAGGGGTCCATAATTACATCACTTAGGAGGTTGAAGGATAATGCCAGTGTCCCCCATGGGGCGAAGGAACCACAATGACATCACCCCAGTTGGGTTGAGGACAAAGACAACATCGCCCACAGGGTTGGATGAGGCAATGACATCACTCTCTATAGAGTGAAGGGCAATGATAAGGTCATTCACAGGGTCAGAGGACCAAATGCATCATGCCTCATGGGGCCAAGGGAACAATGACAATATTACCCATAAAGTTGGGGAGAAACAATGACATTCCCACAGGGTGTATGGTCAAGGGGACAATGGCAACATCACCCACGGGGTTGGGTCCCTGTGGCACTGGCAGCTTCCGGAGCTCAGGGCCTTCATGATCGTCCTCATGATGACTGACATCCAGTGTGGTGAAGAGGTTGGAGAGAAGGCCCAAGATGTGGACAATGGCCAGCTTGTTGGAAGGATTAGGCTATGGGGAGAATCAAACCAAGCTCTGGATCTCCCAGCCTCAGTTTGGCTCCTGATCCCAGCCCTGACTGCCAACTCCAACCCCACCCACCAGCAGCCACAGCCCACACAAAGGGAAGCCCATCCCTGCCCTCTGGCTACCCGTGTGTACACACACACACACACACACACACACACACACAGCTCACTCACTATCTCCTCTGCTAGCTTCTCCAGCTGCTGGATGTAGGGCGAGATAAGTGAGTGCAGGTTCTTAAGGATCTCCTCCACCTGCAGGGCTGACAGCAGGAAGCCCAGTGCCTGCATCAGCCACATGCACTGGCTCGTCTGTGGGGCAGAACACAGAAAGTCAATCCTGGACATATCTGGCCATGGGTAGGAGGAATGAACCTCTTGGGGGAAGGTTCCAAGAACAGGAACAAAAGACAAGGGGTAGGAAAGGGCAGAAGAGGATTTCCACAGATTTCCACAATATCCCCAAGGACCCCTAGAAACTTCTGGGCTCACCTTGTGGATCTGTTTCATCAACACATCCTGGAGATAAACAGAAGGAATATGGGATCAGTGGAGTGCAATGGGCCATGAGACCCAGCCCCACCCAGGCCCCTGCATACCTGGGAGACAGCCACAATGTTAGCAGCATAGGGTGGCAGGTCATACTTGCATTCTCGGCAGATCTTCTTGAGGGTGGACACAGAAGAGACAGAGAGCTCAGGATTGCCTAGAGCATGCAGTACAAGGGGCAGAACACTGTTGATCATGACAGGGTGGTCAGCCAGCCATTCAGACAGAGCTCCTGGGGGAAGAAGGAAGAGGGGAAGATATTGGAGGCAGGCCAGGCTGGCTTTGTACCATGTTCCTGTGAGGCACACAGAACTTCTGGCAGGATCAAGTTACAGTCTTAGTACTGAATAGGGAAATATGCATGCACATCCTCAAACAGGAGCTTTATAGCTGAGAAGCAGGAAGGAGTTACTCAGAAGAGGCCTAGCAGTGCTGTTCCATTGAAAGCAAACAAGCCTGACTGAATTGCAGCTCAGAACACTGTAGGAAGGACCCCTAGATGTGCCAGGACAGTCTGTTGGGTGCAATGCTGACTGTGTGTGTGGGCATGTGTGTCTCTCCCATTCTGGACAGGAACCAGCAGGCTGACTGTGGCTAGGGATGGGTGCCTGTGGCTCTGGAAATGTGCTCATGGGTGTGTGCCAGGTCTCACCAATGGTGAACATGACAGTATCCGCCAGCTGCACGTTGCTGATGCTGATCCGTGGAATGAGGCCAATGAGCCCAGGCACCACATCAGAATAATTGACATCGATGGTCTCTGCGATGGATTGGAAGCCATAGAGCAGGGCCTCTGTGTGCTGAGGAAAGAGGGTGCCACTGGCTTGGCTGAGGAGGAGATTATGACAGTTCTGGGAGGGCTGAGGGAATCAGGTTTGGGAGGTACCTGCCAGGAGTAGGGCTCCTCTGAGCTGGTGAGCAAACGGCCCAGCTTGTCATAGAGGTTGCTGAGCAGCTCGGCCCCCAGCATCTCATACACATACATGAGCGTATCTGAGATGTCCACCCTAAGAAGCAGATGAAGACCTTATACACTGCCCAATCTTGCCCCCAAGTCCAGAAGCCCACCTCCACCAATTCCCTCATAACCCTGCAAAAGTGCCTAGAGAATAGAGAAAGGAGCCCCAGGTTTCAGGAAGGCTGGTCTCGGGTTCCTCTCCTTATTGCCTTCATCAGTTCAGGACTCTATTTAGAGGTAGGACTGCCTGCTACCATCACCTGTAAATCCGGAACTGTTCCTTCTCATCTGAGGACCAGAATCCGTATTCCTCGTCAGAAGGGAACTGGGCCTTGTGCAGAAGCACATCCACTAGCTGGAAGTAGACTGGCCGGTACACCTGCTGGTATACAGCCTGCTTCTCTGCCTCGAAGGACAGAATGTCATCCTGAGAGAGCCAGGGAAGGAAGTTAGCCACCTAGGCACCAGGCCCGTAAGTCCATGATCTGCCTTCTATAATTACAGCTCAATCCTACTGGAGGTCACACAGACACACCTGCAGCGTGTACCAGAAGGTGAGGGTCAGGGAACTGGTGGTCTCGTTGACAGGGTAGTGGCCAGGGATGCCAGTACAGAACATAATCATGTTGACAAGGGCCAGGAAACTCTGCCAGTGCTCCACTTGATCCAACAAGGCCCTTGGAAGGAGGACGTATAATAAGGTCATTCCACCTCCCCCAGTAGGGCTTCATAACTCCACCTCTTAGAGGGCCCTGCTATTCCCCACTCCTTACCCCCCACCCGCAGCTGCCCCACTCCTTACCGGGAGTGGTTCTCGCCCAGGGCCACAGCAATGCGACAGATGCCATGGGAGGTCTCCATATCCCCATTCTGAACTGCCTGTCTCAGTTGATCTTGCAGTCCCAGCACCAGCGGGATGAGTTTCAGAAGTGTGTTCACATACCTGGAGGCAAGAAGTTAAGGAGACCCATCAGAGCTGCCTGCCCATCCCCCACCAGCTTTGATAGAGACGCACATTCTCTCTGTCTTCCAGCAAGTCCCCTCCCCTACATTAAACCCAAAGTGAAAAAGAGATCAGGGCCTACAAGGTAGCTTTAATGCTGCCCATGTTGGGGAAAACCTCAGGTCAGGAGCCTACCTCCAGGAGAACTCTGGGAAGAAAGTATAAGAAGGTCAGTGTTGAATGGGTTGAATTATGTTCTCTAATTAGACTTACATTTGATGCTGGCATGGGTTAAGACGTCTGGTGAAGTTGAAATGAGATGCACATATTTTGCATGTGGGAAGGACATAAATTTTGGGGATTAGAGGGCAGACTGTTATGGGCTGAATTGTATCCTCCCCTCAGAAAGTATGCTGAAGTCTTAATCTCTAATATCTCAGAATGTAATCTTATTTGGAAACAGGGTCAGTGCAGATGAGGTCATAGAGTAGGGAGAGCTCTACAACGGGTATCCCTAAAAGAAGGCAACCACATGAAGACAGACTTACAGGGAGAATGACATGTGATGACAAAGGTAAAGATTGGAGTCATGCAACCGCAAGCCAAGGAACAAGACTGCCAGCAAACCGCCAGAAGCTAGGTAGAGGTTAGGAAGGGCTTCCCTATAGATTTTCAGAGGAAGCCAACACTTTGACTTTGGACTTCAAACCTCCGCAACAGTGAGACAGTAAATTTCTGTTGTTTAAAGCTACCCAGTGTACTTTATTTAAAGTGGTACTTTATTACGGCCCCTCTAGGAAACTAATATAGACAGTGTTAAGGGAGACTGAACAAGGATAGGAAACAGAGGAGTTAATACAGGCTCAGGAGCCCTGATCAAGATTTCAGGAGACACCGACAGCATCAATCCCCACTGTCCATTCCACTCCCTGCCACCAAATCCGAACTCCTTTGTACTCTGGTGGCAGTATGAAGGGAGAGCAGTAGATGATGAACTGGAAGACAGCTAAGAGGCAAAATGGTCAGGACTTGATGACTGACTGGATACAACAATGGGGAAGAGTTAAGGACAGCTCTCAGGTTACGAGACAACTACTAAGATGGTGGAGCTGTTTACTGAGGTCAGGAGAAGTGGGTGGAGGGGGATAGTACTAAATTTAATGGAAGGCCAGAAGGTGGTAAGTTCAGCATTAGGCATGTTGAATCAGAGGTACCTGGTGAGATCTGCAAACAGAAGTGTCCAAAGAGTTGGATATGAAAACCTGAAGCCCAAGAGAGAAGCTGGAGCAGGAGACAGTCATGGGCAAACAACTGATAACTGAAGCTATGGGAGCAGATGAGCACTGAATGAGAGAAAAAAGGGTCCAAGTCAGAGTCCTGAGGCACAATGATCTTAAAGGGGGAGCAGGGGAAGCACAGTATACAAAAGAGACAGAGAACACTAGCTCCACTCACTGGACCCCTCTCCAGCAGCCTGCTCTGTGGAAATCAGACTAATCAGAGGAAATGATACTCTCGGCAGGTTGGGGGATCAGATGCTTGAGACCCTCTGCTACCAATCATAGTGTCACCAGAGCAATCTATGGAGAGGAAGGGGGACTGATGTACCAGAGGAGTTCTATCTGTATTCGCCCTAAGCAGGCTGCAAGGCAGGCAGGTAGTCTCATAACAACAAGAGGCAACCAGCCCAAGATATTGGCTTTCTCCAAATCCCCATTCTGGTGGGACAAGGTGCCCATGCGAGGATACCCCCAACCCAGAGACAGCCCTAGAGGGTGCAGCTTGGAGACAGCTGGGATAGCTTCAGTCTCATGACCCTGACACAGGCTGCACCACCAGACAATGGGTACCTTCAGGCCAGACTCTGGCACAAAGAGCAGGGGGAGGGCCAAAGCTCTGGCCTGCAAGTTTCCCAGCAGCTGAGATGGGGGCAGGAGGTAGTGCTTTATCCCCAAGCATCCCTACCAAGGCTCTCTCACACCTGCTGAAGTTGATGTACCCAGCAGGTACTCAGTCTTCACTGGGTTCTTGATTTGTCATATTTGAGTTGCATAATAGGCTCAATCACGGACAATATGGTCCAGAAGGGCTCCGAGTATTACTCAAGGTCATACAGTAACTTAGAAACAAATGCCAGGCTGGGGCAGCTGCTTCTACTGCAGCAGGACAGCTCTTTCAGGACCCAGCCTGAATTTCTCCAAATGATCTATGCAAATCTCAGTCCATATCTCAAATTTGAATTGATAAGAGCCGCCAAGAGTCTGTCTAATTTCACCTTCTCTCTTCCCCCAGCCCCCAATGAAAAGCTTTTCTAGGATTAAAAACGCATTTTCAGGAAAAAGAAAATCAAGGCAGAGAGAGCCAAGCAGCTTCTAGAAGAGTGGGAAAGGGGACCTGAGTGCAAGCTCAGTTAAGGGGACAGCCAACGTCAGGACACCTGGGGATAACAGTGGCCAGATGACCCAAGAGTCAAAACCACAGGTGACTTTCTCAAGACAGAGTCCTGGAAACTAGACTAACAGAGCAAGGCCTAAACTCTGACACCAGGCTGGGTGCAGCCCACCAACAGGGAAAACACTAGTTTAGATTTCCTACCACCTGGGCACCTATTCCTGAGAACTGTGAGTAGGCAGAAGAACAAGTCTGAGGCTTCTGGAGGCTTGTAGATTTCGGGGAGGGAGATAGAGAGGATATCTTTAAGGCCATGGCCGAGACTGGGTTTAAGAGGCCTAGTTCCCACTGGTCAGCTCAAGCTGCCGGGGCAGGGCTGCTAGAACTTGCTGGCTGCCACTCACACTGAGCTCAGCCCAGACCTGCAATTAGAGCTCTGGGAGGAGAGCTGAGAAAATGGGGAGAGTTGCTAAGCAACCATGGGGGCTGCAGCCAATGGGCGCTCAGGAGGCTGTGGGTTCCCTCACTGGCTTCTTGTTCGCTCATTCGTTCAGAGGAGAAGAGGCATCAATTACCTGCCAAAGCCCTCGAGACTGGCTGGGTGGGTAAACCTGGGTGTATCCAAGGACACCCCATATCACCCATGCAGTGGCCCCGGGCAATTCCCCTTAGCCACTAACTGTCCGAGCCCAGCTGGCACTTGAGCTACAGGCTGCTGAGGAAGGCTAGCCCTGGGACTCAGCACCCACCTTGAGTTGGAAAACCTGGGAAACCACAGGAAAGACAGACTAACTACGAATGCAGTAACAAATACCATAAATGGTGGCAAGTACCATTTATGGGGTGTACAGGAACCACAAGAGACCTTTCACAGACCTTCTCTTCTTTGATCCTCATACCAAAATATTCTTTATAGAGCACCAGGAGCCCTGTACATATTATCCTGTTTAAGCCTTTACAACTCTGTGTGGTTGATACAATCACACCCATTTTACTGATGAGGAAACTGAGGCTTAAAAATGACTTACCCAAGGTCTCAGATCTAGCAAGCGGACCATCTGAGATTCAAACTCAGACGTGACAAATGCCAAGGCTGGAGCCATTAACCACTCTCTGATGCTCTCTTTGGGTGTTTTCCCCTCCAACTCTGTTAAGCGTTTCTAAAGCCCATCTCTCCTTCTTCTTCCTCTTTTTTTTTTATTTTTTTATTTTTTAAGTAGGCTTCATGCCCAGTGTGGAGCCCAACTTGGGGCTTGAACTCACAACCCTGAGATCACGACCTGAGCTGAGATCAAGAGTTAGATACTTAACGGACTGAGCCACTCAGGCTCCCTAAAAGCCCTATCTCTATAGTGTTGTTAGTGTCTCCAGTCTTACCCTGTCCAATCCAACCTATACTAAAAATCTCATTATGCCATTTTCTCTGCTTGAAATCCTTTAATATCTTTACATCCTCCTCAGGATGAAGACCAAAATCTTAAACCTAGCTGACAAGGTCTTGCATGATCAGGGATCAGACCTCCAACTGGCCCTTAAACCCTGCTGTTTAATCACCCCCACTCACCAGGCTCTCTCAACACATTTTCATTGCTCAGGCTCTTTAAAGCACACCTCCTCTGGGAAGCCTTCCACAACCCTAAGATAGGGTTAAATGCCTCCTCTGGGCTCTCACAGTACCCCCAACCCTGCTTTCTGCATTATGGCATTCATCTCATTGACCATCCTTGCCCCTTTAGGTAGGTGTGTTAGACTGTGAGCTCCTGGCTTGCTGAAGTCAACCCATTCATCTCTGTGCACCGGGTGCCCAGCAGAGGGCCCAAGACACAAACAGGTGCCTGACAAACATCTGCACAAACAGCTTACTACACTCACCTTCTTTCAGGCCCCTGTGGGTACTACGGTGCTGCCCACCACAGGCCTTTGCCCCTGCTGTGTTTCTGAAGTCTGGAACACTCACTCCTCCCCTGACCTCCCCCACCCCGCTCCCACCTCTCACCATTCAGGCAACTCCTACTTCTCATCTGTTCAAAAAATACTGAATGCTACCAAATGCTGCCAGGCACAGTGTGACAAAATAAAATGACACAGTGCCCATCCTCACAGAGCTGAGAGACCAATGGGGAGACACACGGTAATTTACAATGAAACTGCGTTATAGGCTAAGAAGGAGAAACAGTAGGAGCTCTGAGATGAAATAATTGAGGAGACCAAACTTAGTGTTAAAAATCACTGATGGCTTTCCCAAGAAAGTGAAGTTTCAGCTGAGGTAGATGATGTGCCAAGTACATGGGATGGTTTAGAGGCTAGAAGGAGCATGGGACAGTCAAGGAACTGAAGAGATCATATGAGAGTGAAGAAAGGAGTGTGGCATGAGAAGAGGCTAGAGATGAGCCACAGTGTGCAGCACCTTTGTGAATCACATTAAGGATTCTGAACTTCATCCTAAGAACTGTAAAAAGCCACTGACGGGGTCTGAGCAGAAAGGACAAACTGGATCCTCATTTTCAAAAGACCACTCTGGCTGTGGGGTGTGCAGTAAAAGGTACAAGAGTAAAAACCAGGGGACTAGTGAAAAAGCTCTGCAGTAATTTGGGGAGAGAGATGATGACAGCTTGGACTAGGGTGGTGGCAGTGGAGACGGAAAAAATAGATTTGCAATATGGTCAAGAGTAGAACAGCCAGGACTTGGCGACTGATTGGTGGAGAGAAAAAGAAGAAAGAGTCAAATATTGTAATGAATAATTTGTTGGATGGTTAGTTGTCTGTCTCCCTCTCTGAACCATAAGGACCACGTCTTGTTTGCTTCCTTGTGTATCACCAGCATAAGAGCACGTATGCCGTAGGCACTCAAATAGTGTTTACTGAATGGATGGATGGATGGCCAAGCAAGCTGTCCTTCTCTGGGAAGATGGGGACCAGCTCACCTCTGGGCATCAGGCTGCGAGATGGCATTGACAATGGCCTCCACACTGCTGTCGAAGAGCTCTGAGTCCTGCAGAGCAGCAAAGGCAGCCTGAATGAGCGCCTCACAGTCCTGCAATGGCACCTCCAGCTGCACCCAGCTGGAAAAGCACTTGAGCACCTTCTGACGCACACAGCTGGGTGAGCTGGGCTGCTGTAGCAGCTGCTCTAGCAACGGGAAGACAGCCCCGCACTCCACTGCCAGGCTGGCCCGCACCAGGCCTTTGCGATACTGGGGAAGACGGCTCGTCTGGAACTCCTCCGGCAGCACTGTCAGCAGCTCGAGCAGGGCCAGGCAGCGGCCCTGACCATCCACCGGTGAGTCCTCAGCCTGGAAGAGCCGTACCATATCTGCCACGGCACATGGCCAAGCGTCAGGCATCATGCTGAGAGCCAGGGAGGCCAGTGCCACACAGAGCCGAGTCAGCACAATCTTGGAGCCACTAGCAAAGTGGGTGATCTGGGTGAAGAGCTGTGCCTTTAGACTTTCATACTGGTCAGTGGGTATGTCACTCCAGTAGCGAGAGATCTTGATGTGCAGGGCACTGGCCCCAAAGTACTGGATCTCAGGCACCTTGTCGGGCTGCAGTAGCTGCCAGCTGAAGTGCCAGGCCTGTGGGGAGACCTGGGCCTGCATCAGCCATTTCTGAGCCAGGTTCTTGTTCTCAATGTTGGGATCGTAGTAGAGCTGGTGCAGCGCCTGCAGGACAGCACAGGACTGAGCAGGTGCTGGGCACTCTGGATCCTGCCAGAGCCCAGAACAGAGGGTATGACTTGGTCCTGCAAGTGTGCTCTCTCTGAGGGGCTGAGCAGGAAGAGCCCAGGGCTCTACAGTGTTTTCTGAGCCCAGGGTTCTACTGATATCTTGAGAGCCTGAACTCTGCCCGTGCTCTACCATATTCTCTTCTCCTTATAGCAAAGCATTATGGGTTCAGAGAGCGAACCTCCACAGGAAGTCAGAAAGAGGAGGTTGAGCTCCCCAAAAGGGAGACACCTGAGGTAAAAGACAAGGCCCAGGTTGAAGGAATGGCTCCACAGGGATGAAGCTAAGCCCGAGTAGAACATGGAATAGCCTGAGGGGCCCTGACCCTCCCAGGCACAGCTGCTCCCATCAACTCCAAGACTTCTCTTCAGCTCCCCCAGGATCATCCCTAGGTCACTCCAGATGCTGGCACCAAAGCCAGTGTGAAATCTGAGCAGGGCTAAGATTTTGCCTGGCAGCCGTAGGCCAGAGACATACTGGAAGGGAGGGTGAGCACAGCCCTCAGAGAGCACACGTGAGGGTCCAAAAAGCTGGTCAAGAAGTCTTGGCTAGCAGCCCTGGCAAATGCCTTGTCTGGAGCTCTCAGCTAGCCAAATCCCCAGGGCCCCAATTCCATAGGGACTTCACACAGTAAGAAAACAGTGGTTTGTCTCCCTGGCAGCACATGGAAGAGTGCGCCACCATGCCAACACCGCCCAGCCCCAGGGAGTAGAACAGCCAGGTCAGGACTCTGACCCCCTAAGCAGGCTCCATTCAAGTAGTCTTAGCCCAATCTGTACTTCTGACAGCAAGTTCTAGCTACTGTCCCTTTTTTGACCACTCCAGGATGCTGAGGCAGGCACAGAAAAGCAGAAGGGTTGCATTCTTGCATTTGGAATGGCAAAAAGGGATCAAGAATAAGAAGTGAATATCTGTTACCATTCCCCGCTTCCCAGCAAGGTAACCCTATCTCCCCATACATCACAGTGGGGAGGCATTTCTGCATCCCAGGCCTCCGGGGCAGAACACAGAAAAGAACCAGAGAAGCAGTTAAAAAAAGATGGCCTGGGCAGTGGGAGAACCTGGGAAGGCCATGGCAGGAAGCTGTGTGGGCAGGAGAGCAAGGAAAGGACCCTGAGGCTGCCAGCAGGCCTGAACCCCTTGAACCCAGCACAAAACAAAGGGGGCCAGCCCTTCCCGCCTGCCCAGGACTGGTCTGGCCTCCATCCAATACAAGAAGGACCCTTCTTCAAGAAAGTGAAAACAACCCAGACTGTTTTAGTTTCAGGTAATTTTCTGAGCCCCTGGGTCACAAAACATGTCCAGGATGGCTCAGCATCTGTAAGGTTCCTGGAGACTGAGCTGCAGGTCTCCTGGGTTCTTGGTTTCTTACTGCACTGCTCATGCCGTTCCCATGGAGCTGGAGAATAGCCAGTGTGGCTATAGGTCTAGGCCATCAGCACTCTGGAGGGACCATCCCAAGACCCTAGAGTATCCACAGAGAGCCCATGTCTAAGGAAAGCCAAAAATAGACCATTAGGACACCACTACACTGCTGTGCATGCCTGCCCAGAGAGACAGCAAATGCCAGGTGCTCTGAGGGCACCATCCCAGCAGGCACCCAGCCCAAGCCTGGGCTCTGGCATTGGTATCAGTCCCCAAAACTTCTGCTCTGTCACTGGACCGCCCACCCCAGGGCCCTCATACCTTCTCCACGTTCTCCACAGTGAAGTCCAAGGCTGGTGCTGCTCCAGCCCCTGTAGCCCCTGGCTGCTCCTCCCGCCGCTCCATTTTTGCTCCCTCCCCAGCAGGGAGGTGGACCCTGACCTGTCTCCTGCCCCAGCCCCTTGGCTGCTGGCCCCCTGCTAAACCCCGGCTTGGGTCCCCAGGAAGCGGTGGGGTGACAGGGGGCCCAGGGCGGGCATGGCTGCCGAGGCCTCCCCACCTCGGTCGGGGATGGGGGGCTTGCCAGAGGCCAAAAGGGTGCTCTTAAGAGGAAGCCAATGAGGGGGACTCCGAAGAGGGAGCCGTCAGTGAAGAGTTCGCAGGCGGGGGTCCCGGTGGTGGGTTACGGCTCTGTCCCCAGAATCTCTGAGGAAGGAGTCATAGGGAAGGCAGGCCTGTGGGGGAAACCGAGCCCCTGGCCCGTGAGAGGTCACAGGGTCGTTGGTCTGTACCCACAACACCCTAGTCTGAGGGAGCTCTCGGGTCCTACGAGGAGGTCACGGGGTAGGGGGTGACGAGGGAGAGAGCCCTTCGCGGGTTACGGAGGCGTCCGACGAGGCGCAGGGGTGCAGCTTCGCGAGTCTAGGGCGAAGAGTCCGTAGAGTTGAGGGGCTGTGGCAGGTCCCCTCCGCTCGGCCTGGCCCGCGCTCTTCTCACCGCCCGGCTCCGGCCCCGCTACCGCCGCCGCCGCCGCCCTAGTGACTGACAGGCGAGCCGGCCCGGCCGGGACGGGGCGGGGACCTCAGCGAGGCGCGGGCTGCCCCCAGCGCCTGTTCCCGGCACGGCCGACTCAGGCGCCACCCTCCCCCCGCGCCTGCCCTGGCCCGGCCCGGCCCGGCACAGCCCGGCACGGCCCAGCGGAACTGCGCAGAAACTCATTCCGGGTCTCTGGTCTTGTCCTCGCCCAGGCCCGCGCGCCCCCGAGCAGGCGACGGAGCGGCGCGGCGCTCGAGGCCCCCACTGAGCCAAGGCCCCGCCGCTGGGTACCCTGGGAAACGTAGTCCGCATTGCGGCTAGCGGGAGGGCGGCGCCTTGCGGCAGAGGTCGGGAGCACGTGGACTGGGGACCCGTAGAGCCCCGCCGGCCCCAGACCTCCGGCCCGCCTCAGGGTCAGATCTGCGGGAGGCGCTGATGAGCAGTTCCCTAGGAGGACGTGACCGAGGGGGCCGGTGGTTTGAGCTGGGAATGCAGGCTAGAGGAAAAGGCGTGCCTTGGGGCTTGGCATGGAGGAACAGGTCACCGTGGTGCCGCGCTGCCGGCGCCTCCTGGGGTCCGGGAAGAGGGCAATCTGGGCAGAAGGCATCAGCACCGCCCACAGTAGAAAGGGGGCTTGGTGCGCCCCAGGAATAAAAAAGGACGGCTCTGCGAGTGCTCAGACCAACCAGGAAACCACATACCATGGACAGTACTCGGAGAATTTCCTAGGGTGCTTGGAAGCAGCTTCTCTTTATGAGTAATTAGAATAAGAATAGCTCACATTTAAGTGCTAGGAACAAGTAGTACTTTGCATACCTAAGTCTGATTCTCTGGACAACTCTGCGGTGGGTTTTTTAGTCACCATTTTCCGATGAGGAAACAGATCGAGAAAGGTTGAGCTTTCAGCTAGTGTAGCAGAGACCAGCATAGATCTGGTTGACTGCAGACCCCAGCAGACTCTACTCCTTCACTTCCACTTGTCCTTATGTTAACTCTTATTTTTAAAGTTTATTTATTTAAGTAATCTCTGCACCCAACGGTGGGGACCAGACTCACAACCCTGAGATCAAGAGTCCCATGCTTTTCCGAATGAGCCAGCCAGGCACCCCGATCTTTTATTAACTCTTGCCAGTGATCCCAGCAGGGGAAAAAATGATCAAAAGGGAAAGGAGGACTTGTATTTGTATTCAGTGGAGGAAGCTGACATTGGCAAATACCTGCTAAGGCTGAAGAAGGTGAGTGCAGGCTTCCCTGAGGAGGAGAAACTTGGTCTGGGCTTGAAGAATAGAGAGAAAGGTGTAAGGAGAGGGGCTGGATTAGCTCGGCGGCGGTTTCAAGTGGGCAGTGATGATTGGATTTGCATTTTAGAAAAACCTATCTGTAGGATGTAGGATAAATTGAATTCATCACTTGGGTGTGCAGGGAGTGAATCCCCCGGCTTTCATCAGAGTTCCTAAGGACTTTACAATCCCCAAACAGGTTAAGAACCACTCCTGTGACCAAGAAAAGTGATCTCACATAGTGCAGATTCTCCTAGATCTTTTCTTTGATCCCTTAGCTTTCTACACAGCCTCTCCTTTCCCAGATGAGACCTCAGTGAGTCAGCTGGTGCACATACACTCTGTCACAGGGGGAAACAGGACCATTTTTGGACAAGAGAGGAAGAAAGCCATTGGCAAGTGCAGGGGGCAGCACGTGGAACCCCACACCTCAGTTCCTGGATGAACCAAATGTTCAGGGAAGTTTTGGGTGCTCCCTGAAGCTTTAAAAACTGCCATTTCAAAGCTGCTTATAGTTTTCCATTTTATAAGAGTTGGTGACTTGATAGCCCTTTGGAGGAGACCATAGCTTGGTTCTGGGAAGACCACTCAAAGGGGCAATGTAGTTTTTTTGCAAATGTGAAACAAAGACTACGGTCAATAATGGAAATACCACCTGTGGCTTCCGGGAGTGGAAAGTGCTCTGCCTGGTGAGTTCACATGCTAGTGACCTCTGCTAAGTTGTAGGCAGAGAACTACGGCTCTGGAACTTGTTCCTTTGGGGGATAGGGGCTTTATTTTATTTTATTCTTTAAGAGGGATTTGGGTTCTTGTGGGACCGTGTTCTTCTTAGAGAAGGTACAGTTTCAGCTGGGACTGTGTGAAATGTTGGGCGCAATCTCTCTGGGGCCCAGAATGCATCGTTGAGTTGGAGGGACCCTACTTGCTCAAGGACTGGCAATCAGGACTGTTGAGAGCCAGCACCCTTGGTTTGGGTTCTGACCTGGCTCTCTTGCCAGGTCAGTGCTGTCTTGAGCATTTTCAGAGGTGGTTTCAGTCTGTCATCTTTAAGTGGCATTGAGAGCTGATATGACCACTGAAGGGCAGGGTCTGGAGGGCTTGGGGGCTAGGCCAGGATTTCAAGTCTTTCCAGCAGGGGCTACCTGGACCCGATGACCCTGCTTGATGGGATGTCCTCCTTCATCCCCAACCAGGGCCAGGGCCTAGGCCTCCATGAGGTGTCTGCAAACTGCATGGCACTGGTTCCATTTTCTTCGGGTGCAGGTGGGAAGGGCTGGGGACTGAGGATCCTCAATCAGTTTGGAGGAAGAGAGATGGGGCAAAGGGGTGTTTGAGGGCAGTGTGAGAGCACCAGAGTTTGGGGAGCACCTAGAACTGGGGCAGCGAAAATGGAAGAGTGGAAGCACAGACCCGTTTCTCCTCCTTGACCCAGAACGCACACAGCCGTCCCTGTTGTCTGCTCCTCACTCTGGCCCGAGTGAAGGGGGCAACTGTGCCAAAGCAGCCAGGCACTTAGACAGTTTGGAAGGAATTTTGGTTAGCAGTGGCAATGCCCGAGGGGTCCCACCCTCGGCCAGCTCATTCCCACGGTGCTCTCATGTGACCCTGGCTACAGCCACTGCCCTTGTACTCACAGCTGTCAAATCTATCTCCAGTCTAGTCCTCCCTTCTCAGCTCAGACCACATATCCCTTCCTCCCGATGGCCCTTCGACACCCCATGCTTCCTCAGACTTGGCATCCTTTCTAAATGCAGGCCCTCATCTTATTTCCAAAGAAGAATATCATATCAGACAAATTCACAGGACCCAGGAAACAGGGTTTCACAGGGACAGGCAGGAAAGCTCAGATGATTGCACTGACTTTTGAGAGATGACTTGGGGACACAGTGGAAGGCCAGAGTCAAAACTAACCTCTCCTTCCTTCCAGAAGCAGATGTGTACCTCTTAGCTTCTTGTCCTTTTCATACTGTCAAACTGAACTTCCATAATTATTTATAGTCTGTCTCTCCTGAGTTAAGCTTAAGGGCAGGGATCATGTACCTTTCAGCTCTGTATCTCTGGTGTCTACCATATAATAGGTAATTAATAAATACTTGTTGAATGAATAAATGAATATCCTTGAATATCTCAAAATGCAGGCCCCTGTGGGGGGCACCTCAGTCCTTTCCTGCCCTCTAATTCCCTTAATGCTCTCTGCTTCATCCCCTTGCCCCCAAACCAGCTGCACCTTCTTCCCCCACCGCAGCCTTTGCAGATGCTCTTTTGCCCTGGGCTGCTTCATGGAACTCGGGCAGTGAGCTCCCCGTGCTGGATTGTGTATAAGCAGAGGCAATATATGCACCCGTCAGAGTGCCCTGGAGGGTAGGACACAGATGAGTGACCTGGGGTGGGGCAGTGTGTGGTTCTCTGTGTCATTACACATTAAGTAAGGCCCCCAGAATGCCTGATGTGGCAAGGGTAGGGTTCTCTCCAACTGTAACTCCGGGTCCCAAGGGC
Organism: Mustela putorius furo; assembly: GCF_011764305.1. NCBI lineage: Eukaryota > Metazoa > Chordata > Mammalia > Carnivora > Mustelidae > Mustela > Mustela putorius. The sequence continues at coordinate 33,935,067 of NW_025422005.1, read as the reverse complement.
TGGGGATGGTGCAGGGCGGTGTGAGCTGGCCTGTTGGGACTGGAGAACACCCCTGTACCACCCACTCTGCCTATATTCCATGCCCCATATCCCAGAGCTGGTGGCTGCAGGCAAGCAATGGAAAATCCAGGCCAGGCATGTGATTGCTGAGTCAGCATGAAGACAGGGTGATGGCCAGCCCCTGATCCCCATCCAGCTGCTGCTACCCGTCCAGCCCCACTGCCCAGGAAAGGATCTGACAAACCACGGAAGTAAATAAATAACTTAGGAATAATAAATAGGGGTCCAGCTCCCACGAGTGAGTCCAGGCCCTCGTGGGCAATGTGATTGCCGTGTGTCTCCTCCGATTCTGCGCCCCCAGGGCCTGGGCTGAGGCCAGGGGGCCGCGGCCGAGTCAGTGCCAGAGTCTGTGCGAAGAGGGTCCTAAGGTCTCCGCAGCTGAGGTGTCTGGTGTCAGCAGGGCTGGGACTGGCAGGGCGAGTACCCTGGGCCCCCAGGCCCGTCGTCCCTCCATCTCTCCGGGGCTCATGGCCATCATTCACCCGGCAGAGGCCTCGGTTTCAGGCTGAGGCTCCAGCCACTCCCCACCCCCACCCCATCACCCGGAACTCTCCGGCGAGAGGGCCCCGGGCGCCAGAAGCCGCGGGTAAGGATGCAGGGTGCAGTCCGCCAACCCCGTGAGCGAGGCTTCAGCCCAGGCAGCCGCAGGCAGTGGCCGACAGGCGATCCACGGTTCTCCAGGTGCTGTTGACGTCCATGAAGGAGACCGCCTCGTAGCGCGTGGGGCGGCAGCACGGCTGGCTGACCGGCCGCGAGCCCGGAGGCGGCCGTAGGGCCCCAGCGCCCAACAGGCTGGCCAGGCTGAGGTCGTGCGGGGAGCGCGCGCGGCGGCAGGAGCCGCTGCAGAAGCGGAAACGCACCAGCTCGTCGGAGCTGTGGCCCAGGCCGAGCGCGCGCACGGGCACCAGCTGCGAGCGCAGGCGGCAGCCCCGCGCCCCCGCAGTCCGCGCACGGCCCCCCCGGCTCGCGCGGCCGTCCCGGCCCCGTGCTCGCGCCGCGCGGCCCCCGCGGGCCAGCGCCGGTGAGGGCGCGGGCGGCAGGGGCGCGGGCCGGGGAGGCTGGGGCGACGGCCGCCGGGCTCTTCCGCCGCACGTGCGGGCCGCGCGGCCCCCTGCAAGGAGACGTGGTCACGCACCGGGTCCCGGGCCAGCCCCGTCCCGCCCCGCCCCGCCCCCTCGCCCTCTCACCTACCGGGCAGGTGGCCAGTGGGGGGCGCTGGGGCCGGAGCGGGGCCAAGACGCGGGGCGGGACTGCGGGGCGCAGGGCCCAGGGAGGCCTGGGCGACGCTGCTCAGCAGGGCCAGAGCAGCCAGGGTTGGCCACAGGGCCGGCTGCGCAGAGACAGCAGTGGAGCCTCAGGGAGGAATAGGGCCCCCGGGTCGGCAGGGGTGGAGGGAAGTCGCGAAGGGGCTGGGGCAGCGGGGATCAGAGAGGATGGGCGATTAGTTGGGTGGGGGGAGCTCCCCAAGGGTTTAGGTTGGAGGATAGTGGGTCAGCTGCCTCAGGGAGCCCACGGGAGAGATCACTGACGTTCCTCCTTACTCCTGGTCCCTCCTTGACCGTTCCCCCTACCTCTTCTGTCGCCAGCCCAGGCCAAGCCCTACGCTGCCTCCCCACTCAAACCACCTTCCCTCAATTCCAGGTGGCAGTCACTGGGAGAACCACTCACCTGCCGCCTAGGCGGGGGCCAGTGGGGCAGCACGGAAGGGCTTCCACATCCGGGCTCCATCTGTCAATACCAGGTGCGCCCATCAGCCCTAGCTGACCTGTTCCCACCCCTCTCCTCCTCTTGAGGCAGCCTGGGACAATGAGAGATGAGTTATCCTCTGGGTAGTTCATCCCTCCTCTTCCGTGTTTCCAGACGAAGTACAAGGGACTTGGATGGCTGGACTCAACCCGGGAGGAGAAGTAACTGCATTGAGAACCTAACTTTGTGTTGGAACTTTGCACCTGTTCCCTCTTTCAGTCCTCACAACTCCATGAAGTAGCTGGCATAATCCTCATTTTCCACCTGCACAAATAAGACCCAGGGAAGCTCGGCGACTGCTTCACATCCCAAGGTCCCTTGCCCCAGGACCTCACTGCTCTGTGCTGCAGGGCTGGAGTTGCCAGGACCACCAGAAAAGGAAGTAGCTGGACACTCTGGGTCCCACAGAGACCTTTATCTCCATGGCACAGAGGAGGAAGATGTGGACTAGAGAGGATTCAGGGTGTTTGCTGTTGACCTATCTGATGTCGGTGATGCCCCAGCGTCAGCCCGTGTTGCCCACCCAGCGCTTCTGCTCCTTGCTCCTATGTGATCTCTGTCTAGACCCAGGGCCGCCAGAGTTCTCTCTTCTCTCCACAGATGAGCCCCCGATGATGGGGGCTGATGGGCCCTCGAACATGGGGCCTGGGCATGGCTCCATGTGGCCACTAGGGGGCAGCATTGCCAAGCCTGCAGACTCAAAGCGGGGGGTGGGCTTTTGGCTGTGCTCAGATAGACTCATGCCTGAGCAACTCCAGGAGGGCCAACCAGGCCTCCACTTCAACCTGGTCTTTGAGAGCTGGTCCAGGTCTGTCCCCCTCCAGCTTCCTGTGGGTCTGGTAGCCTGGCCCTGCTGCTCTAAGTTTCCCCCATGAGCCATGCTTCCTGAGCCCAGCCAGCCATTCTGAGTCCCACCAAGACTTTGGTGAACCCACCCTGGCTGGCATTCCCAAACACCCCTCTGGGGCCCTAGAGCCCTCCCTACTGGTCTGCCCTTGGGTCCCACCCCACAGCACACAGAACGCCTGCATACCTGTGGACCAGATCTCCCCAGGAAGGCCTCCCTGGTGTGCTCCTACTTGAATCCGGCCTCGAGGGACCAGGCTAGTGACTTCTCATTGATGGAGTGAAGCCGTGGCCAGGCAGCCTCAGTAACCCCCTGCACTAGGGGGAGCTCAGGAGCTGGTCTCTTGAGGGCAGGTCAGGCCCAGTCTCCCTCCTAGCGGTCTGGGGGCCACTTGGTCCTCCAGTCCTTGCTTCCCCGCTTGCCAGCCAGATACTCACCACAGGGGTCCTCCTCTGTGGGCTTCTAGGCACCTTTCCTGGGACCAGTGCTGAGCTTTCCTCCGCAGCTTAAAAGGCCCATGCCCAGGGCTGTGCACCTGGCAGCGCCCCTTTCAGCCAAAAGCGTGGCCTTGGCAGCCAGTCTGCACCCTGTAGCGGCAGCGGGAGCCTCACATTATGGCGGGCTAGCGCAGTCCGACCAGCGACAGGGGGACTGAGGGGGCCGGGAGGGGCGGAGAGCTATGCCTCTGGCCCAGGAGAGGGAGGATGTGAGATAGGAGTGGAGGGGAACTCTCCTGCCCGCTCCCCCTAGCCCCAGGGCTGGGACAAGGGTTGGCCAACAGGTCGGCTTACCGCGGTGCAGGGCTCTGGGTCCGGGACGCAGTGAGGGCTGGGGCCCGAGGGACCTGCTGCTGGCAGAGCCCGTGGGCCGTGTCTGGGGGCCGAGCCCAACTCCATCCCTTAGCAGCCTCATGCCCGCCGCCATCCGGTGTCAAATTCCAGCCCCGGCGTCACCGGATCCCGGGGTGGGGCCCGGAGCGCCCCCGCCCAGCCCCACCTTTCAGGGCTCACCTGGCCGCTCCACCTGCTGGGATCCGGTCCCCCCGGGCTATGCTAGGTCCCCCAAGCTGGGCTGGGGGAGGAGACGCTGGGAAGGGACCCTGGGGATGCAGAGTGGAGAACCCGGGCGGCGGAGAGGCACGGGAACTGGGAGTTCAGAGTTTGTAGGCACGCAAAATAGGGAGTTGGGAGGCTGGGCGGAGGGCGGGCAGGGAGGAGACAGGCCGGTCGCTGCCTCTGCTGTGGGGCCCTGAGATTGGCGTGGGCTCCGGGGTCCCAGCTGGCTAAGCCACCGTGGCTGCTCTCCGATCCCTGGCCCACCGCAAGCTTCTCTCCGCAGAACCATGGACTGGTCGGATTGGTGAAGTGGGGCACTGGGGCTCCGGAAGCCTGACCCTGCTCCAGCCACCCTGCCGCCCGCCGGGCAAACTCTGCGCTCCCTGGGGCTGCGCTGGTAGGAGCGGGAGCCCCGGCGGCAGAGGGGAGGATCACAGAGGAGAGACGCATGCACGGAAGCTTTGAGGTAGGAGCTGGAGGGTAGTGTTTCAGGTGCCTAATTACAGCAATTTGGCAGGTGAGGTGGAGGTCGAGTAACACGGATAGAGGTAAGGAAAGGCCAGACCCTGTGTGTCATACTGGGGAGCCTGGACTTTATACCAGTGGACGGGGACCACCGAAGGTGGCAGGCAGGAAACTGGTGCAACCAGACATGTGTTTGCAGTGACTGGCTGGTTGGGGCGGGGAGAGGTGGCGGGAGATGTAGGGAGGCTGCTGGGGAGAGAGGAGACAGGCAGAGACTGGGGGGGGGGTGTGTGCAGAGGGCCACAAGGCTTTTCAGATCACAGCTTCTTGAAGACTCAGTTGGTGCCTGATTGGATGGGATGAAGAGGTAAGACGGACAAAGATGCGCCTCTGGCCCGGGTGACCAGAGGGGTGGAGGGTGCTTGCTGGCAGCGGGGCGCCCTTGAGGAGGATGGGTTGGAGACAGGAGCTCCGGAGATGGAGCAGGACCTGTGGATTACCTTAGTGACCATGTTCAGGAAGTAGCCGACTGTGTAGCCTGGAGCAAAGCGGAGAGAGCTGGCCTGAAGAGGGTAATTCGGGATTTGCCGACCAGCCGACAACTGGGAGCCGTGGGTGGGGAGGAAAGTGCTCAGGGGACGTGTGCGGACCAGCTAGGCCTTGTCTATGCATCAGAATCACCTGTGGACCTTTAAAAACCACCCACATCTGGGCCCCACCCCAGACCTGAATCAGAATCTTGGGGTGGGCATGTGCAGGTTTTCCAGTTTGCACGGGTTGGCCTGGTGTATGGCCAGGGCCAAGAACCGTAGCTTTGTTGACAGCAGGTCCTGTGCAGGGGAAGCCAGAGCACAGAGAACTGCTGGGGGTGGGGGGGCAGGGGCTGTCTGCGGGCCTGACAGGACCCCTGGGGGACAGGGGACCAAGCAGGGAATAGCTTCTCCCTTCGCTGCTTCCTGCAACCTGGGGCTCAATCAGTCATGGCTGCCTCTTGTAGGCCGTCACCTAGACCTGGTACAACTCCAGGGGGCGCATTCCCGTAGAATGCGGGAACTCATTGGAATGGTGCCGTTTCCAGCAGCATCCCAAGGGAGTTCTGGGTGTGCCTGTCCCTCTGTCAGGGCCTGGCTTTCCCCCCAGCAGAGGCGGCTTCTGCCCGAGAACCAACCACAGCAGTTAAGGGGGCATATAGGACGCTGGTGGCCCTTGGGATGGCAGGAGAGAGGCAAGGGGGCCGGCCAGCCTCACTTACTGCCAGTGGCAGCTCTGGCAGGAAGTGCACTCCATGCCTCAGATGTGGGTGTGGTTTGCCCTGATCTCAGGCCTGCCTGGGGACACTGGGAGGGGAGCCATCAGATTCTAGGTCTCTCGGGGTCGGGGTAGGGGTGTCCTTTCCCGGGTTCACCTGGGGATGCCTAGAGCTGGGCTCAGCCTTCCTGTTCTGTGTAGGTGGAGAGGGGTTGCGGGGAGGGGTGCGCCTTTGTGCTCTGGGTGGGGATGGGGCCTATTTCCTCTGGAGCTCAGCCCTGGGAGCCAGGAGCAAGTGTGGTCGATGAGCTTCTATGTCGGGGCTCAGCACATCATTTTCCTGAGCTTGCAGGAATCTCTGTCCCTGTGTAACTGGGGCTCTGGGGACCTTTGGACTTCAGCCCCTTGCCCTCTGGCTCCTTCGGGGTAGGGCAGACCCTGGGGCATGCCCTCATACTTGTGGTCGGCTTCTCTTAAGGTGAAGAGGGTACGGGACTGTGAGGGATGGGAGAGGCTTCAGAAGAAGAGGAAGGGGCCCAGGAATCTGTGGGCTAGAGAGATGGCCCTTGGCTTTCATGTCGTTGCCGAGGTCCCAGGGTCCTGCTTCTTTCAGGAGCATCACAGAAAGCAGAGGAGGCCAGATTCAGGGAAGAGCTTTATTGCTTCCAGGATGGCTGCCCAGGATGGCTGCCACAGCCTGGACAAGGTCCTTGAGCCTCATTTCCCTCTGGTCCAGGCTAAAGGCAGAACCCAAGGACCTTACAGTCTCATTGCTGAAATCCAGAACAGCTGCCAAGTTGGTCAGTCCAGGCTGGTGCACTGTCTTGTGGATCAGCTGGGGGGTGTGGCGGGGGGGGGCATTTCCATCAGGCTAGGCCAGGCCTCGCCTCCTGAGCTTTCAAGTTCTCTCTGCTTAAGCCAGGGTCTGTTTTGTTGGCTTAAATGATGGCTCCAGGTTTCCCTGTGGGGTCGTTAGGGGCTGGTGAATGGGAACACCCCATCTTCTCCTCAAGAAAGGCGAAACAGTGTCAGGAGCAGGAGGGGGCTGGCATGAGATCCTGCCGACCTCCGCCAAGCCCCAAGCAGGGTACGGGCTAGTCATGGCACCCCCCCACCTCTACAGGGAGCCCACTGGTACCACTGCCCGGCGGGCCCCCTGGTGGGCCTCTTTCTGCATGGCAAGTGGACCCAACTTGACATCTCCAACCTTATTTAAAAATAAATTATCCCGCCCCTCCCCCCCTCCCAAATTCACAAAAATGATAATACACCAAACACTGATTGGAGAAACGATTCCAGCAGCAGCCTTGCTGCCTGATGTCCACCTCCTGCATGCTGGGCCTGCTGGGCACAGCCGGTGGCCTTCCGGCCCTGTGGCTTCAAGGACCCAGGCTGAGAATGAGGCTAAGTGCTGGTCTCTGAGGCTGGCCTCTGGGCAGACGCAGCTCTGGCTGCCCTGCCAAGGCCTCGCCACCTCTGGAGCCACTTGGCACTGTCCTTCTCTGGGTCTGAAGACTCCTGCACCTTTTAGGCAGAGCCAGACTGAGGCCAGTGGGGTGGGCAGGTGGCAGCGGCTGCTGCTTCCTCTTGGTGGTGCCAGGACCTCCGTGGCCATGTGCTGGGCCCATGTCAGATGCCGCTGGTTAGGTCAGTGATGACACGTGCTTTCACCAGCTTCCGCAGAAACTCTTTCTCTCGCTGGATATTGTGCGTCCAGGACTGGAAGGCAAGGCACAGGGAAGGGATGAGTGGAGCTCGGTGCTCTCCTCTGCCCAACACTCTCCCAGTGCTCTGTGACTGGAGGATCTGCTCATGGTCCTCCCTTCCCAGAACCCCTTTCCACACCCTATGAGAACTCCGCCTCTCCTCTCCTTCCAAGACTTCGAAGACAGGGGCCTTCCCACCCTTGTTCAACAGACGTCACCTCCTTGTCTAGCTGTGCATCCAGGGCACCTAGATCCTAGGCCCTGAGGGTAGACCAAGTGAGTCAGGGAGAGCTGGCCCAGGCCTGGGGGCTGTGCCCTGCTGGAAGGAGGACTGCGTGGGGTCGCTTAGTCATCCTTCGGCCTGATGCAACGCGGTCTCCAGGCTGATGAAATCCTGCCTCCCAGATCAGAGGAGCCGGGGGGTGGGGGGGGGGGCTGAGGACAAGAGGCTCACCTTTCTGTGAATGTGGAAATTACAGGGAAGATGCCGCCTTCTGGGCCTTTCCTGGGCGAAGACTGCACTTGGGCTCAGGCTCTCTCCTGTCCCTGGTACTTGCACCAGGATGCTCTGGTGGCTAAGTCCCTCAAAGAATGAAAAAGGACGGACTGACTGGCTCAGGGAAAGCGGACAGTCTCTTCGGAGTTTGTATGCACCTGACTGCACTGCGGGAGCCTGACCGTGGTGTTCACGGGAACTGCTGGCTGGGGGTAAGGACCCAGGGCTCTGTCCTGGCCCTAGTCTCATCCAGTCCACCTTCTCCAGCTTGCCAAATTTTTTTGATCGAAAGCACAGGCCAAATTCCCTGTATCCTCTGACTATGCCCTTCGACTTCTTGGGCTAACCATGAACTTGGCTGCTCCTAAGGACAGTGTCCCCCAGACCCATCTCAAATGGTGACTGTTTCTTCTCTCCCACTCCACATTCCACGGTGCCTAGGTCTGCAGGGTCTGCTTCTCTTAATCGCTGTGTCTACACCACTGTCCCTCCAAACTCCCTAAAGCCTCTGGCTCCCCCTGAGGCTCCTGTCACATCACTCTGCCATCGGTGACCTGTCCCTTCCTGCTGCAGACCCCCAGCGTGATCTGCCCTCATCCCTCGAAGAGTCACTCATTTGGCACACTGACTCTCTTTGAAGGCAGGGACTATTCGGCACACAGTAGGTGCTCAATAAAGATGTGCTGAATGAAACTGCATTTTGTGGGTAAGAACACAGAGGCCTGGAGGAATGGCAGGGCCAGGATCTGAACAAATGTGTACACTTAGACCGCTTCCCCTCTATCACCTGCAGGAAGAAGCAATCACTGGTGGGTTTGTTTCAAGAACACCCACCAGGAGTCACTGATGGTTGAAAGCTCAGGGGAAGACTGGATTTTTTTTTAAAAAGCTTGTTTACTTATTTTTACTCATCTCTACACCCATTGTCGGGCTGGCACTCATGAACCTGAGACCAAGAGTGGCATGCTTTTCTGACTGAGCCAGCCAGGCACCCCAAGACTGGACATTTTTTATGATATTAAGAAACTGTTAAAGGGCGCCTGGGTGGCTCAGTGGGTTAAGCCGCTGCCTTCGGCTCAGGTCATGATCTCAGGGTCCTGGGATCGAGTCCCGCATTGGGCTCTCTGCTCAGCAGGGAGCCTGCTTCCCTCTCTCTCTCTCTCTCTGCCTGCCTCTCCATCTACTTGTGATTTCTCTCTGTCAAATAAATAAATAAAATATTAAAAAAAAAAGAAACTGTTAAAAAGTTTTTTTAGGTGTGATAATAGTATTATGATAGTTTTTTTAAAAGTGCCTATCTTTTAGAGAAAGTTACTGAAATATTTATAGTCAGAATAGTATGGTATCTGAGACTTGTTTCCAAATAATCAGTGGGGAGGGGTGCACGAAAGGAAGGACAGGTGAACACTGGCCAGGCACTGATAATTGAGGGAGGTCAGTGATAGATGCATGAGCGCTCATTATATTACTGTCTCTATTGATGAATATGTTTGATAATATGTGTCCATAATAAAACAGGAAACACAATGATTGGCCCTGGGCTGTAGCTCTCTTAGGCCAGGCAATGCCACCTCATTCTCCCACCCACGTGGACAGCACAGGAGCTTACCAGAGCTGTCTATTACTGTGTTGTCTACACCGTCTATGGGCTGGGACCGAATTCTGGCAGTCTTGGGTCCCCAGCCTCAGCAGGACCCCTGATTCTGGATGCAGCTGTCCTTCTGACAGCTCTTTTTCTTCCTCCATCTCTGGTTCCTCGCCCCTCACCCAGTCATTAAACCCTGGGGCTGTGCCAACCACTGTGCTCTCCCTCTCCCTTGGCAACCGCTCCCCTCCCTGCCGGCCATGGACCTCAACAGGCAGCTGTGCTCCTGACTCACACAACTCGCACAGTCCCGTGTGAGCCCACATCAGCCCTGAGCAAGCTGCTGAGCTTCCATCCTCCACCTCCTCCTCCCTGCTTCCTGGGAGCACGTACTGGGCACCATGCCTGCCGCTGTGCACTGCCTTTACTCGTAGCTCAGCCACTGGCCTTCGAGGCTGCTCTCCCCATCGTACACGGGGCCACCTCACTGGTGCAGCCCCTGGCCACTTCCCAGTGCTCCTCTCACTACTTCTTGACAGCGCCAGATGTGGTGGATAGTCCCTGCGCGCTGCTCCCTTGGTCTCCACAACCCTTCACCTTCCTAACTCCTGCCTTCTTTCGCTCTGTTTCCTCTCCAAACTCCTTTGACGTTCCTTGTAGCTCCCCCAGCACGGAACCTCGGCTGCCTGCCCCTTCCTGCTGGGCCTGGAGAATGGGTCCACGGGCCAAGCAGAGGGGAACAGTGCTCGGGCCAGGGAGCTGGACGGTTCAAGTGCTTCCTGCAGACACTCAAGGTGGACAGTGGGGATCCCAAACACAGGCACCAGCACTTCCAGTGAATCCTCAACCAGGATACTGGGAGGTTAACAGTGATAAGTACAGATAAAACATTAATAATAACGACTAACAGTATGGATGCTTACTGGGTGCCAGGCCTTTTTTTCTAAACACATTATTGGGTCTAATCTTCCCCAAACCTAGGGAATAGGTGCCATCATTACCCTCTGGGTAGGGGAAGGAAAGAAAGGTACAGAGCCAGGTTCTACACCCAGGCCATGGGATCTCCTAACCTGAAGTCCCCAGCACCCCGCACGGAGCAGGTGCGGCCAGTGCCGTGAGCATCAAGGCAGCCAGTTTCAGAGGATGATGGGGGTGGGGTGTGGGGGGCGGTCTGGCCTGGAAGCTGAGATCTGGCATGCCCAAGAAGAAAGGAACAGGCTCCACCGAGGGCTTCAGGGAAGGTGCAGCCCTTCTCCCTCATTCCTGCACTAGGGCAGACCCAGGCCCTACCGATCAAAAATTCTTTCTCTGTCTCCGTTTTCTCATCCACTCTGGAGTCAACGGAGTCTTCGTGTCTTGCCTAGACTGCTGGGACAGGCCCCCGGCTAGCTCAATCTCTGCCTCGTGGCCTTCTGTTTCGTGCTGCAGCCAGAGTGACCTACTACATGCCAGTAGGTGACGCACTACATGCTAGTGACCTACTACATGCAGCCTGAAACCCTCCCGTGGCTCCTCCAGGCCGGTGGAGTGATGTCCAAACTCCTCACCGCGGCACAAGAAGCCCTGCGGGAGCTGGCTACAGCCTCGCACCCTCTGCCTGGAGCCCGGACACCAAGTTTGCAGGAAAGCAGTGTGTAAGAGGCCAAAGATACCACGGAACAGAAGCCAGGAGACAGGTGAATGCTGTGTTAATGGTTCCGAGTGGGTGCAGGCGGGGGCCAAAAAGGCAAGAAGATACACAAAGAGACATAGAGGGAAAGACCAACGGGGTCCTGGCAACGAGGAGGCAAGCCTGGAACCACTAGTGAAGGCGATGGCATCAATCTGGAGCCGTCCTAGCCCCGCGGTGGGCCCCCCACTCCTGAATCCCACTCTGGGCAACAGGGGGGCCCCACCATAAGGCTGTTCCGGGTTTCCCAAGGCGTGTTTAAATTCCTGCAAAAACTTCTCACGGCTTAAGGTGTCTGAGTGAACAATACACGCGAGATCCCACAGAAAGGAACTTAACCCACAGACGGGGACGCCAAGCTCCTGGAGAACGTGGAATGTGAGAAGACCGTCCAGGATGGAGCCCTAGTGAATGCGGACTCTTTGGGGGTGGACTGAAATCAAGGACGCTGAGGAAGAGAATGAGAGAGACTGGCAAGTGAAATGAGAGGAACACCCGAGATCACGGACTCGAAAGTCCGAGCAGGAAAAGTTTCAAAGAGTAAGGAGTGGTCAACTTAAAAAGCATTTCTGAGAGGTCAGGAGAGATGAGACTTACACATGTCCACTGGATTTGGCAGTCTTGCGCTGAGTCACTGGTGACCTTTGTGGGAGTCATGGCAGGGGAAGAGGGAAGTCGGGCTGTGATGGAGTGAGGAGGGCAGAGGGGGCGAGCCCACATGAGCTGCCTGAGGCCCTGCTGTAGTCTGTGCTCCCACTGGACAAAGGGATGGTGGGGGAGCCTTCAGGGAATCCAGGCTCCGGGCTGGTGGGGGGCATGTGAAAAGGTACTGAGCAGGAGGGAAGGCTGGTTGAGATGGAAAGCACTACATTTAGAGGCTTAGGAGTCTGCACAGACGGGAGGCATTCTCCAGCACCAGCTCCACCCCAGCCTCCCCCGACCCCCGCCCCAGGTGGAAGCAGAGAAGCTGCTCAAAGCACTGGCTCAAGATGTGCAGGTCGCGGGCTGGCATCCGTGGGAGGCCAGTGGTAGCAGTGAGGGGACTGGAGAGGGATTCGCATGGGCTCTGGATGTGAAGGCAGAAATGCTGTCAGAAGAGACTGGTTGCCAGCCCAGACACCAGGAATGCTTCTTGAATGTGAAGACACCTGGACATGTGGACCACCTGGGAAGCCATTCTGGGTGATCAAGAGCATCCATGCTACAGGGCTTCCCTTCCCAGGGAGGGCAGAGGGTGCAGGGACTGTTCTGGCACTGAGAGGCAATGTCTCTGGGTGGTCTGAGAGGGCATGGAAGTCTTCTTGGGGAAGATGGTGCTGAGCTGGTGCCAGGATTAGCATGTGGCAGTTGGGGAGAGCGAGGATGAGGCAGGTGCGGGACCAGGGCAGGGAGAATGCCAGGGAGGGAAAGTTCGGGGAGAGAAGGGCAGGGAAGGGGGCACTAGGTTCAGGGGCACAGAGGATGCTTGGTGGCCAGAGACCCAAAGGCAGGGATGGATCGCCTGTGATCCAACTTAGCTAAAGGCAGGGCTCTGGGCAGCTGGACCAGCCACTGGTTCACTCTACTCTGTCTGTCTGTCCTGAGAGCATCCCTCCCTCAACCCTGCTCAGAGACCACCCCCAACCCAGCCCAGCACCTCTTTGATGGCCGCCATGCGCACGGTCTCGTAGTAGTGCAGGGGTGCGTTGGGTGTGCTCATGTCATAGCCAAAGCCTGCGACTGCCACCTCATCACAGCCGTGTAGTGCCATGGTCACCGCCACGCTGCCAAGGGTCGGGATGTTCTGGAGAGGACGGAGGAGGGCAGAATTCAGCTGGTTTACTGAGCCAGGCTGAGACCCTTAACCACACTCACCAGAGCTGAGCTCCATGTCCCAGGGCTGGGCCCCTGCCCCCCCCCCCACCCTGCCACCCTGTCCTCCCCTCCTGAGGCATCTCTGGCCCAGCTCCCCTCTGCCATCCCCCAGGGCCTTGCCATCTCACCCCGCGACCCATGAGGCCATTGTTGAAGGGCAGTCCGATGAGGGTGAAGGCGGCCTCCTGGATGAAGTACGGGTTGAGGATGCGAATCTCGGGGGGCTCCTTGGGCACTCGTGTGGCCACAGATTTCCAGAAGCCATCAGAAGCACTCTGCAGACACAGCATAAGCAGGCGTCAGCTGGGCACACAGCTCGTCATGGGACCGTATGTGTGGGGGCAGGGCCCCAAGTGTGTACAGACAAACGAGAAACAGGATGCAGGCATGATGTATATACTGGGGGACCGGGGGCACAGGGAACAGACACCCTGGTAGAGGAATAAGCTGGTGTGCTGGGGTCAGGGGTGGGGGGGTCACGACACAGGATGTATGACAGAGACAAGAGTAGGTGGTGGGGGACAGGGAGCACATGGTGGGGCCACCATGTGTGAGGGAGGACACAGAGTGAATCGCAGGGCAGGGGCACTTCTGGGTGGGGCCCTGAGGTGTGCCATTCTGGTTCGCGGGGATTCCTGGGTCAGCAGGAGGACCCAGCAGCCCAGCTGTCCCCTCCCCTGTGCAGCTGAGGGGCCCACGAAGAGCCTGCCCTCTCTCTCCTAGCTGCTCTGCTGGGCTCGTCTCCTTTCCCTTCTGCTGTCTCTCCTTGCTTTCAGTTAACTGTTCTAAAGTGAACCTGAAAAACAAGGACAGAACATGAGCTAGTAAGGCACAGCAGAACACAATATGCCACTGATTAGCAGTGGGTGACTTTAGGCAAGTGACAAGCTCTCAGAGCTTTAGTGTCTCTAACTGCAAAGTGGAGATCTCGGGGAGCCCAGTCCCGTACAGGAAAGGCATCAGGTCTCAAAACTTGACATCCCAGCATCCATTCCAGGGCCACAACATCCTCTCCTGATCCTCTCCCTTCCTCCAGCCCCAGCCCTACCTTTCTGTACAGTCCATGAGCCCTTCCTGGTCTAGTCCCTGAAGTCGGTCACCCTAGGGAGCACACAGAAGAGCTCACAGCCCCCTGTCCCTTGCCCTTCTATTGCCCCAGCCTTGGGAGCCCATCAACTTGGGCTCGACCCATTCATCCACCTTTTCTGCCCACTGGGCTCCGACTAATGCTGGAGAGAATCGCACCAACCCTGCAAACTGGAGGCATTACCCAGCCATGGACTCCAGCCTGGTATCTCAGGGTGTTTGTTATTTGCCTAGAAAACCTAAGAAAAACAACTAAACTTAGAACGGACAGAATAATTTAGTAATGGGACATGAACTCCAACAGGAACAGTCACCAGATACACTACAAAGGAGATCCCATTTGCAATCTTAACAAAAAATATCAACTACTGAGCTACAGACTTAGATATGTGACCTGAAATAATAATTTTAAAAAAGCGATAATCCTTTATTGAGATATATATATAAAAAAAAGACTTAAAAAAAGAAACGGGAGAGACAAACTATGTTTTTGGATGGGAAGGCTGAATATTAACACAATGCCAAGTCTGCCCAGATTCATGTAGGCTTAAGAGAAGTCTAAGAAAAATCCCAATAGGGGATTTTTGAAATTTACCAAAAATAGCCCCCAAATTTACATAATAGGTATTAGAGTATATTATGAATTTGCAACTATTAAGGCATTGATAGATGTGTAAGAATCAACACAAACAGCAATGAACCAAGAGAGCCCGGAAGCAGAACCATATACAGATTTATATGTATTTAGCTAAGGTTATGGTAAAGGAAGCTTCACCGCCCGTGGGCCCAGGACCATTTTCTCAGCAAGTGGTATTTGAAAATCTGCTCTTTAGAAAAAAGATCCTTTTACTTCCTCTCCTCATACCCTACACGAAATTACTAAATGCTAAAACAGCAAAACTAAAAGAAAATTAGAGTGTATATTTTATCACTGAACTTTTGACATGTTAATGCAATGTCAGAAATGAACTAAAAAAAACCAGATTTTGACTTTGTAAACATTTTTAAGGGTTTTGCTGTATCAAAAATAGAATAAGTGGGGTGCCTGGGTGGCTCAGTCGTTAAGTGTCTGTCTTCAGCTCAGGTTAGGATCCCAGGGTCCTGGGATCGAGCCCCGCATTGGGCTCCCTGCTCCGTGGGAAGCCTGCTTCTCCCTCTCCGGCTCTCCCTGCTTGTGTTTCCTTTCTGTGTCTCTGTCAAATAAATAAATATTTTTTTAAAAATAAATATTTTTTTAAAAAATAAATATTTTTTTAAAAAATAGAGTAAGTCAAATTATGAGGGAAACAAAAAAGTGAAACATTTTGCACAGATAATAAGAAATACATATTTTAAAAATTAATGAAAAAATTAACAGGACACCATAAAAGTAGGGAAAGAGCACAAGGTTAATAAGCATAAAAAAACCAATAGTGACAACGAGACACAAATTAAAATAAGGTGTTCCTTGTTATCCTCTAAAATACGTGTACGTGTGTGCATGTGTCTCTCTGTATGTATCTTGGCACTGTGGCAGTCGGCATACCCGGGCGGGATTCTCCTGCACTCCACTATAGGAGTAAAACTGGTGGAGCCTTTCTAAAATGAAAATGACAATATAACCAAAAGCCTGAAGGCTGTTTTTGTAGCTGATGACTGCAACCTTCCTCTTCTAACAGTAATCAGAATGGTGAAGACCTCTGTAAAAAAGGCTGCTTACTCAGTGTTATTTATAAAAGCACAATTCAAACCAGAGGAAAATCCAGAAGTATACAGCAAAGGTTTGGCTAAATGATACAGCTATATAACTGATTGTTACAGACATCAAAAGTTTGTTTTCTAAGAACCGGTCTCACCAGGATGTCTCATAACTTACTGAACCAATCCGCTGTTGCTGGACATGAACGTGGTTGCTGGTTTCTACAGATCTGCTCTGTCTCCTCTTCTACTATCTGTATGTTCTTCTATCCCTTCTACTATCAGTTCTCTCTCTCCCACTATCCACCCCACCTTCCAAGCCAGAAACCCGGGAATCCGCACTGGATTCTGTCTCTCCAGCCCATCCTGGCTTACAGGTCATCTGCTTCTTTCCATTCTATCTTGGAATCCCACAGACCCAAAGGCAGGGACCACAGGACCCCGCAGGAAGGGGAAGGGTGGAGGTGGCCAAGATCTTATGCAGAGCTGGGGAGGAGCCCCTGCTAAGAGGGCCAGGTGTGGACTGGAAGGAATGCAGGTGCCAGCCCATGCTGTGCCAGGCTCCTGTCCCCTCCACGGGACCTGGCAGGCCCCAACAGTTCCGCACCTGGGGTTCCCGCCCAAGCCTGCCCCTCCCCCCACCTGAACAACAGGAGGCACAGTGGCTGCTCAGGAGAACAGGAGGGCACGGCAGGGGGTGGGGTGGAGGTGGGGGAGCAAGTCTCCTGGCTGGTTTTCACAGACCTTACTCATTTACATCTCCTCCGCTTTCACCACTTCACAGGTACAGTCCCCAAGATGAAGCAACATGCTCGATCAAGGTCACAGAGGTGGCTGGGCCAAGTGCGACACCTGAGTGTCATGAGGCCAAGATAGGTGTTCTGCCACCCCAATGACCGTCGTCACTGCAGTACCTGCCTCCGGAAGTCTGGGGCCTGGGGTTAAGGGTGAATGAGCCCTCCCCTCTGCCCTCCAGCAGCTCCGAAGTGAGGAGGGGTCGCCTGGCAGGTGCCCCACATCCCATTTCACGAAGGCGACTGGGGTTCAGAAAGGCGAGGGGAGAATCTGGCTGGATCCAACTTCAGGAGCTGGTTCTCTCCATGACATGAGGTGTCTCTCTGAAGTCCCATACATGACGACTACGTAAAACCATCAGAAATGAGCTTAGCTCTGCCCTCTGTGAGACTCAGGCCAAAGCTTTGGTGGAGAGGAGAAGCCGCTGATCTGGCCACTTTGGTTTGAGGGTACTGAGTGTCACAATGACTGGGATAGGCAAGAAGTCGTTCTAACACACACACACACATACACACCCCTCTCTTTAGCTCCGTGCTGTCATACACAGGCCTAGCTCCTGATCTCGGCCTCTGCTCCCTGCTTCTGGGAAAAGGAGGCCTGGGCATGGGTTTCGAGTCCCAGAGAGCCCGGCCAGAGAGTCCCGGAACTGGTGCACCAAATAGTTCAGCGGCTCTGGTTTCTTTTCTCCTGTTGTCACCGACCTGAGGCAGAGACTCCTCAGGAATTTCAGGGAAAGGAGAAATAAGACCAAGACAGGATTTGGGTATGTCGGGGTTTTCCCAGCCATAAAAATACCGTGTACCAACAAACCCCCAGCCAGTCTCCTAAAATAAAAGCTATGGCTTCTCTTCTCAGAAAAAAACCACACACACACGAGCACATACACATTTTACATTCTGCACACCGATGCAAGGGTCATGGGATCCCCGAAGCCAAGGGACCTGCAGACCCCGGCTGAAGAACCTCTGTGCCGGGAGGGGGGAAACTGGGGACGGGCACGGAGGAGGGCGCCTTACCGGCTACTGTGTGGAAGTAACGGATCCCTCATTTCTACGCCGGAAAATGAACAGACTGTTATGTATGTGAACTGACATTGAAATAAAAACTTGGACAGGGAAAAAAAAAAAAAGAGAGAGAGAGAATCTCTGGTAATGGGGTGAGAGGGGATGAGAAGCCTGCAGCCGACCCTGAAGGGGCAGGTAGAAGCCGAGACCCCGGAGACTGACGGGAGCCATGAGAGAGGTGGGGTGCCAGGCGGGAGCAGGAGGGCTGGAGCCCATGAAACTTGAGCCTCACGTCCCAACTGTACATGTGTGTGACCTGGGGCAGTCACGTCATCTCCAGCCTCAATGTCCTCATGCATAACAGGGGTGATGGGACCCACCTCCCAGCATTGGGAGGACTGTATGGAGTGTAGAGCCAGACGCCCCACACGCCAGGACACAGACGTCCAGACATCCAAAGTTGGGGTGGGGGTGTGTTCTCCCTGGCTCCTTGCAGGAGGGCCGTGGGCGCTGGAGCCTTCCCCCGCTGGCTGACACTGCCAAGCCCGCCACCGGAACACAACCCTGTCCCAGAAGGCCTACCCAAATGTAACCCCAGGCCTCTCACGGCTCCTTTCCCTGCCCCACAGGACACAGCGCAGAGGCCTACAGAATGGTCCAACCTCTCCTCGAGGCCAGCTGGACCCTGCCTTCCTTCCTTGTCGAGTCCCTCCCCTTCCAGGAAGGTCCCTGGCTCAGTCAAGTCAGGACCCAGCTTGACAGTGTGTGGTGTGCGGCCACTGTAGTTCTCCTGCTGATAGGCCTTGCCGTGGTCTTCAGCACAGCCAAGAGCAACAGGGGAAGCTTCCAGGACAAGAGCGCCTCCCCAGCCAGGGCCCATGGCTTCCCCGTGCCCTCGTGGAATCTCCTCCTGCAGCCCCTTCCTTCCTCCCCTTGTTCCTTAGGAGAAGTCTGGAAGTGGAGAGGCTGACCACGGGCTGGTTCACTGTGGCCCAGAGCAGGGCAGGTGTGCTCCCTCCTGCTCCCCACTGCTCCCGCCTTGAGACAGGCCAGCTCTTCTCCCTGGGGTCACCCCAAAGGCCACCAGGTCTCCCCACCTCCGCCTTCAATTTCTTCCACGTCCCTGCACAAATCTGATCCGCACGCTCTCAGGACCACCGTATTCCGTGGCTTTCCGCTGCCCACTGGGACAGCTTTGCAGGATAATTAAGAGCGTAGGTCTGGTTTCTGGCTTTGTTTTCCTAATCCAGCAGGAATCTGTAACGCAGTGGGAAAGACAGGGCGGTATACAAACACCTCCGTATATGGCAGGGCGGTTATAATGTGAGAAAGCGCCGAAGAGAGGTTCAAAATATCTGCTGCACTTACTTAAAATATATAC
Source organism: Mustela putorius furo (assembly GCF_011764305.1). Lineage (NCBI taxonomy): Eukaryota > Metazoa > Chordata > Mammalia > Carnivora > Mustelidae > Mustela > Mustela putorius. Next base: position 33,916,393 of record NW_025422005.1, on the reverse strand, counting down.
AGAGAAGACTCATCCAAAAAACCTTCAAGTGCATGGCACATAAAATAGGAAGGACAGCAAAGTGACACAACTAACAAAACCTCAGGGGAAACGAGCTCAAGGGGCGCCTGGGAGGCTTGGTCAGCTAAGTGACCATCTCTTGAGTTTGGATCCAGTCATGATCTCAGGGTTGTGGGATCAAGCCCCCATCAGGCTGCACAGATTCTCTCTCTCTCCCTCTGTCCCTCTTCCCTTAAAAAAAAAAAAAAAAAAAAAAAATGAAGAGCTCAAAAAGTAGGCTATGTACAGATGCAAATATCCCAGAGCTAATGATTAACCCAGATCAACCAATTAATGAATACTTGAGGGCCTGTTACATATAAATCATGTACTCTTTGTACAAAGAGATTCTCTAACATTTTGGACAACCAGTGACCCCCCCCCAACACGGATTACAATCATATAAAAAGAGACCTTTACCAGCATCTGGTCCAGTCCCCAGCTGAAGAAACCAAGGCCCAAGAGGCTTGTTTTCTTCTCTGATCTACGTTGCCCGAGGATCCACCACCATCCTTCTTCCCCAACAACCCAGACGTAAGTCCTCCACCCCCCCTGACCTTTCCCTCTCCCTCACCCCCAGGAACCAAACAACTACCAAATCTGTGGCTTCTGGGCAGACCCATCACACAACCTTATGTTTCCCACCTTCACGCTGTCCGTCAGCCCAGCCCGGCTGGTGGCCGGGGGTTGCCCCCATGATTCCGTAGGTCTGTCTTTGAACCCTGACACCCTGACTACCAACCCTGTGTCCCAGCCACGTTATTTTCCTCCTTTACCGTGGTTTGTGCTACGACAAATCAGTCCTGTGTGTAATACGTTTGGCAACAAGTCAGCTCGCTGGCTTCTGCTACTGTTTATACCACAAGATGAAGTCCAAGCTCCCCAACGTGACCCTTCACCTTCTATCCCCTGCCTACCCAGCCTCATCGGCGGTCCTTGCCCCCACATCCATGCAGGCCGCCCCCCAGTGCGTGTGGGGCGAGGGACAAAATTACAAATGGATTCCACGTGCCACAGGTCTACATTTTAGATTCTAAATGTTTGAAAGTTACAGATTAAGCCATCAAGCTGTTAAATAAAATATATTCTACTCTCCCTTGAAAACCCATCTGGAAATCCGGATTTGCGTTTGGAATCCTGGCTTCTGCAGATCTGGGCTGGGCCATGGTGGTGTCAGGAGAGCCCGCCGGGCCCTGCCTCCCTCCTCTCCCCAGGCCCGCCCTCCCCCCACCTCACACCACGAGAAGTGCTGTGTACACGTGCGCCTGCTCCCCAGCCTCTGCACACAGTCCCCGCTGGGCTTCCAGGTCTGCACACACGGAGGCATATCCTGTCTTTGGGAGGACAGAAGTGGACTTGGCCCTGTGAGCCCAAGAAACTCTGAGTCTCTAGCTGCAGGTAATGGTCTACCGAGTGAGGATGGGCCTGTGGGAGGCAGTTCCTTCTTCAGTCCACAAATGGTGTGGCCAGAGGAGAGCCATGCGCCCCCTGGCCAGGTCCTGGGGCACAACTGCACTCATGCCACATGCCAGTTACACCGAGTCACCGAATATCCACTTGTTGCCCATGCTCTTCTGTGTGCCCTGAACTTCATCCAGCACCTACAGAGGCTGGGCCAGGGAGCTAGCTGGTTAGGGTTCTGGGCTTCAAGTGTCCCAGAGGCCAAGGCATGGGGTGGCGGGACCTTCTTGACCAGGTGGCCCTTGCCCTGTGCCCAGGGCCCGCTGCCCTCCCTGACGCACTCATTCCTGGGCCCCTGCCTGGCTGAGTCTCACTTCTCAGAAGGTGGTGGTCACCTGCCGGCCGAGGCAGAGGAATCGTTCGTTCCCAACATGGAATCCAGCGCTGCTTCACTGACCCTGCCCGTGTGGAAGCAGCAGGGGCGGGGGTGGCCGAGACAACATGGCAACACCTGCCCGAGTGCCCATGTCCACCCCAGCTGCAGGGTCAGCCCCCTCCCCTCCCCACAGGGTCGTGGACACTCCTCCCTGTTGTTAAACTACAATTTATGTAATGAACCCCTCAGGTTACACTTGGGTTTGTCTGTTATAAATAACACTATAATAAAAATCTTTGTGTGCGCATTTGTCCTTCCTTTGGATAAAGGCTGTTGGTGCCAAATGTCATTTCCTTTCCAAAAACCTTGTCCCCATTTACACTCTGACTCACTCTGACTAGTAGCTCCGAAGCACCTGTCACCACACTCTTGCCAGCGTCATGTATCAGAATTTGAACACGTTCTTTCAAGATGTGGTAGGTGATAAAGGCATCCTGTTGCCTTTGCATGGATTTCTCTGACTGCTAGAAAGTTCAGCATCTTTTTATTGTTCCTAGTTATATTTCCCCCCGTCTGATTTGTTCAGTCTCCTGCCCTTTTATCTGCCGGGGTCCTGAAGGTTTTCTTGTCAGCTTTCGTAACAGTAACCATTGGTCCGTCACACCTCCCAAATAAACTTTTTCTGAGTTTTATGGTATCTCTAGTCTTTTCATTGTTAATTCGGCATAAATTTTCATATATTATTAAATCTGATTTCTCCTAGCACGTCTATCCCTTGAAAATTCTTTCCACTCCAGGGATCTGATTTCTATTCTACTTACTTCAAAGTTCCCTTTGGTCATGTTTTTATATTTTTACTTTTTAGTCCATTTGGAATTTACCTTGATGTGCGCTCTGAGGAGAAGGTCAGAAAACCTTTTTGAAAGCTATATTTGGAAAAAGCGATGAACAGAAATAGGAGTCGGCGTGGGGCCAGCTCCGCGAGGCTGACAGACAAGAGAAAAGACGCAGAGCATCAAGGATGGGGAAGCTCTCATTTCTTCATGAAGCAGAGTGAACTTGACCCGCGAAGGGAAGATCAAACATACTTAAGGGAAAGGCGTGCTTAGGAGAGGCACGAGGAGAGCAAGGGTCTGGAGCTAAAAGAACGACCTCCCAGGGCCATGAAAGGAGGAGATGGCCCAAAGGAGAGGAAGGAGCCCTGAGGGTTGGAAGACTTGGGTTGGAATCCTGACTCTGCCAGAAGTTCCTGCCTTACTCTGGGCCTCAGTTTCCACACATACTGATTCACTTACATGTGGCCAAATATGTTTAAGACTCGGCTGGAGGTGACGGACTTGGGAGAGAGAAACACGACCGTTCTCGTCCTCTGGGGGCTTGTAAGAGCGGACAGAAACGCAAAACCTTAAGTGGAACAGAGCAAGGAGCATTTTGCTGTGGGCTCTGACGACGGCCTCTCGAAGGGGAGCAGCTGAGGCACGGAGGCGGGAAACAGGGTATAGGTGCCCACACTGCCAGAGTGCACGCGGTGTGCTGGATGCACGAAAGAGGCGCAAGGACAAGGGCGGGCGTGGCAGGGGCCAGGTCAAGGGGATTGGGCCGTGGAATCTGGCTGTATCACGGCTGAGCCCATACCCAAACCTCCTGGACTGCTCATGACAGCAGACTGCTGGGCCCGCGCCCAGAGCTTCTCATTCACAAGGCTGAAGCGGGGTGGGGGGGGCCAAATGCATTTCGGACACATTTCCAGGTGATACCGGTGCTGAGGGCATGGGACGGCCCTTTGAGAGCCACAACATGTAGGCAATGGGAATGGTTCAGCAGAACGAACCGCCCAGATGGACACCTGAGGAGGAGTCTTTTGGATACAGATGTGGACAACGGACTGGAGGGGGACCTAACAGGACTCAGGGAAAGGGGAAGCTGCTGAGATGGTGTAACCGAGGCATTCTCAAAGGCAGGAGTCCCGGATTTGGAGACTGGATGAGTCCAGAGGGCAAAAGAGGTGGGGAATCAAGCCTGCCAAACCACCCCCTCCCCACACCCCGCCCCACCCCGGCGTCTGGCCAGGAGCTAGTAAGGCCGGGGATCATCCCCACAACTCAGCACTGAGCCCTGTTCACAGTAAGTGCTTGCTGGGGGTCTGCTGACAAGCTGTTCCTCTTAAGGGAGGAAGAAGCTGAGCCCGCTGGATTTGGAATCAGGCCACTGCCAGCAGAAAGAGAGAGATCTGGAAGTTGGCCTGGAGAGGGTTGAGAAAGAGAAGGGGAAGGCAGAGAGATGTGTCACAGACAAGTGAGGACTCTTTCCAGAAACCTGAACAGGAGGGAAGCAGGGCGGAGGAACATACAGGAAAGAGGGCCTTCATTTGTCAGGTGAGAGAGACCCAAATGAAATCACATCTGTGAGAGGAGGATCCAGGAAGAAGTGAGAAAAGAAGAAAGTCAGTCCCTGAGGAGGTGGGACAAGATGGCGTCCAGCGCCTGGGAGAAAAGTGACCTTGACTGGGAGAGGCACAAAGAGGACAGTGAGGAGGGAAGGAAGCCGGGGTGGATGGGGATCCCCCCAAGCTGGGAGACCGGAGGCTGGGAAGTCCAGAGTTCCTGATGGCTGACGACCTTTGTTCTCCCGCGGGATGGGCAGACTTCTGCTCAGAACTGGGACGGGGATGTCATGCAGAACTGCAGACCATGGTGGGTAGGTTGGGAGAAGAACAATGGCCAGGGACAGGACACGGGGGTGGCAAGCAGCATCACCACCGTCTCAGCTGGAGTGTCCCTCTTTGTGGGGGGTTCCCTGGCACTGCACTGGCTGGAGGCAGAGGTAGTGGGGGAGGGCACAAGGGAGTTGTGTGTGTGGGGGGGGGAGACAGCATCTGAAACCTGGGTCTCTGTGTGACTTTGCTGACTGATTTGGACTGGCTGAATGAATGAACCAATGAATCAGTGAGAGGTAATTCGGTACGATGGGTGATGCAAGACCCGTCTGGTTCCAAGCACTACCCTACCACTTACTACTACTCGTGTCGTCTGGCTGTGCAGGGCTGTTGACGTGGCCGGCTGAGGCACTTCATGGAAACCGCGCAGCCCAGGGCCTGGCAGGAGGGGCTCAGTAAACCGCAGCTCTTACCATTCTTGTGGGCCATGCCAGGAGGGGAGCTGACAGATGGAGGATTCTAAGCAGGAGGGGGATGTGGTCAGGCTTCTTTCCTAGGAAGACCCCAGAAGCAGCCACAGCTGGGTGTGAGTTCAGCTCTGCCACTTAGCCAGTTGCATGAGCTTGAGCAGGCAACTCATTCTCCCTGTGCCTTAGTTTGCCAATCCCCTAAATGGGGATAGTGACAGAACTGATCTAATAGGGTCATTGTGAGAATTCCAAGAATGAAGGAATTCCAAGAAGGCTGGCAAAATGAAGAGGTTCATACATGCCAGCTACGATGAGGATGCTGGAAAGAGAAGGAGGAACCAGAGGAAGAGGAGGAGGGGGGACGAGGAGGAGGGAGACAGGCAGGAGGAGGGGGAAGAGGAGACAGCAGAGAGAATACAGATTATGAGGCCCAGTGACCACAAGGTCATAGATGACAGCGGTGAGAGGAGCAGGGGGCAGGGGCGGCATGAACCCCAATCCCTGAGCACTTTTTTTTTTTTTTAAAGATTTTATTTATTTATTTGAGAGAGAGACAGTGAGAGAGTGCATGAGCGAGGAGAAGGTCAGAGAGAGGGGCAGACTCCCCATGGAGCTGGGAGCCTGATGCGGGACTTGATCCCGGGACTCCAGGATCATGACCTGAGCCGAAGGCAGTTGTCCAACCAACTGAGCCACCCAGGCGTCCCTTCCTGAGCACTTTTTATCTGAGGAGGAGCAACAGTTAGGATGCGGCCGTGGGGATGAGGATGGAGGCCTCCTGGCCCTCCCAGCAGAGAAGAGGAATGAGCTGTGTCCACCAGAGGTGCTGCAAAGGAAACGGTGTCCCAGGAGAGCTTGTCTCCGAGGCCTGGGGAGCAGTTGGTGGGGGTGGGGTGGGGGGTGGGGGGAGACACCCAGATGCTGACTCAGAAGAAGCCTCGTCACACAGGAAGAGGCCACAGTGTGTGCCGGCCTCAGCGCCCTTTCCAGGCACCCTGCACCGAATCTCCCCTGTGGTGAGGCGATGTGCATCCTGAGCTCCTAAGGCTCTGCGTCCCTCCCCGGCCTGGAACAGAGCAAGAGGTTTAAGTACAGATGGACACTCAGGCCCCACCTTGGGCCTGGTCCAGTAAGGCCTCATATACAGGGGCTTGGTGTTCCTGTTCACCCTGGTGACTTCCTGGACTATTAGCCCAGCCCTTCTGTCTCTCCCAGGAGGAGCCCCCTCCTCTAGGCCTGGCCTCTGACCCCTGCTTGAGGTCACCTCCTAGGTCAGACCCTACAGACAATCCTTCATCCCCTAGTGCCACTGGACTGTTCTAACAGCACTAATACTAATACTAATACTAACAAATAGCATTAATCATTGTCACAGGCAGCACGTACTAAGAGTCAAGCACCATGCCAGGTGCTTCTTTATTTCTCGTGGTTTATCTTCTGAAACAATCCTGAACAACGGGTCGTACTACTCCCGTTTAGGGGACGAGACTAAATCGAAGGGGCTGGGTAATGTGCCTAAGCTAACCCAGACAACAAGTGACAGAGTCTAAATTTAAACCAAGTCTGTATGACTCCAAGGCCTGGTCTGTGGTCCCTTCTTAAACTGTGTTGTCTTCCTAAATTCTGGGGCCCGGTTGGCTTGTGTCACGAATGCAGGGGCTCCGGCTGGCCTCAGGCCGCTCCCTCCTTCCCCAAGGCCTGAGCTACCACTGGGAGGTCAGGCCTGTGTGAGGCTGTCCAGGGGCCAACCCCAGCCGGTCTTCTCCTGTCCTCCTGCTGGGCTGGAACCACGCCCATCCCAGCCCAGGCCAGGTCTCAGGGCCTCGAGGAACTAATAACCAGTCAGAGGCCCGACAGCAATGAGGCCAGCCTCCCAGTTGAGGGCGAGGTGGGAGGAGGAGGAAGAGGAGGCAGCCAAGGGGACCAAGAGGGCAGCTCCCTTCTGGGTTACCAGGCATCCTGGGGTACGGGGAGGGGAGGCTGGTGGAGGCAGGAGGAATGGGGCCTGAGTGGCTGTGTGGGAAGCTCTGCGTGTCCTGTCTCTCCAGGCCCCAGGGACAATGGAGGGAGCGTCTCCAGCCTTCAGCAAACATCAGGAAGAGAACGCTCAGCTATAGGACCTACCATGAGAGGTGGCTGCGTCATAACTCTGGTTTCAGGACTGTCGACCCCCCCGCCCCCCGCTCCCAGACTGTCAGAGACTTCGGGTCAGAAATGCGCAACACCTTAGTGACACCCGGCAAGCTGAGTGAGCGCGTGGAAAGATGGAGTGAGATGTGTCTCCGAGGGTTTCATGAGAGCCGGAGGCTGCCCTGTCCCACCACAGACTTCTACACACCTCTACCCCCACACCCCGGTTCCTCCTCCCTCCCTTTGACCTCAGTCCCTACTCAGCAGTCCCCTGGTGCTCATACATGGCCGGCTGAGAACTCCTCCAAGCTTGCCACCGAGCTCAGGACTCCTGAGGCCCAGGAGACGATGAACCTCTGGGTAACTTTGGAGTCATCTGTGCAGCTGTCCAGTGAAGCAGGGAACCAAGTGGCCACGAATGGTGACAAGAAGAGCCCCCATAAGGATGAAGAAAGTATGGCTTGCTGGCCTTCGCACAGCCTGTCTTTTGGGCTGCCCCATCTTCCTTTCCCATCTTTCCTCTTTCCAGATCCCGTTAGTGCTCCTGGGTACCAGAAAGTGATGCCCAGTGAGCAGCTGTTCACATACAAGTGGAAGGCAGCAGCCAAGAACCAGGCCTAATACCTGCTCCAGCCCTATCCAGCCAGGCCTTGGCTCCCAAACACAGAGCTGCCTCCTTCCTGCCAGAATTGTACAGGTGGGGCTCCAGGCAGGTGCAGAGAGCTCCCCAGCAGCCCAATGCTGCAAGGTTGGAAACCTCGCTGTAGCAGGACAAGCCTATGCTTGACATCATAGAGGGAGGGCCTGAAGAAGCAGCCTCCCCCACATTTGCCTGGGTTTCAGATGCCAGAGGAGTGAAGGAGAGCAGGGGGTGTGAAGGCATCAGCCCTGGGCTTGGGGTAGGGAAGGGTTCTAGAGGACGGGATTCCCATGTCACCAAGAAGGGCTAGGGTTGGGGAGGCCATGGGCACCGCTGGCTCTCCTCTGGCAGCTCACTCTGAAGGCCCAAGTTATCCTTGACTTGGGAGCCCGGGAAGGCTTGTGGAATTGCAAAGGACTCCTCCTGGTCCCCTCTCTCACCCCTATCAACCCTGGGAATGAGTTCCCACTAATACAAGGCTGGTGGTCCTACATCCCTGGGCATGGGTAGGCCAGGACATGGACTTCCACATGGGTGAGCATGTGCCTGAGCACAGCTCCTAATTCCTCATCCCAACTGTTCCAGTGCCTTCGGTCAGCCTGTAGCCAGTGGGGAGCACCTCAGGGTCTTCCTGGGAATAGTGAAGCCCTCCTGTCTACTCCCTGAGCGGCTGGAGCACAGCGAGTCTCCTGACAATAGCTGATTTTCCTTTTCTGCCTTCTTTCCTTACTTCCTAGGATGAGGTATAAGGGCCTTGAGCGAACTGACCTTGGTGTTCTCGGAAGGAACATGTGAGAACAGCCACCCTGCCGGCCTGCCTGTTTGGTCCCGGTCTGCTCAACAGGAAGCACGATCTGGTATTTGAGCCAACTCCACTCATATATGACGACTTGGCATTGAGGGGTTTTAAAAAAGCCAATGAGACAAGGGTCCTGCCCTTTAGGAGCGCTTCTGACAGGTGTCTATGCGCAGAGGAGAGGGTGTGCCGGGAGGGAGCGGGCAGGTGGGCAAGAGGCCAGGGCGAGAAAACAGCCCTCAGGTTCTCTGGACTTCACCAAGGCAACCGGGATTCCCTCCCATTTCCCATGAGAAGCGCTTACCTGCGATCCCCCTTCTGTTGCCTTCAAGGCAGAGAGAAGAGCAGGCCCTGAGGACACTAGTTTTCAAGCCACGGTTCTAAAAACAGAGGGGCGCTCCCTCAGCCCCCATTCTCTCCTGGTTTGCATGGGCGGGGGGCCTTCCAGCAGCTGGAGTGGGCTGAAGCCAAACCCCTTCCTCCCCTTTGGGAAGCCAAGTTGGGCTCGGTGGAGCCTGGCTGCCTCGTTCGGCTTGGCTCTGGTGGGGAGGGGGTTTCCCCTTCCCCACTGTCCCACCTACCTGAATTTCTGGACCTGACTTCTGTCTTCTCTCTCGCTTGCTACCTACTTGACACTGCCTGCACTTGGCATTGCTTGGGAAAGGGCTGTGGAGTTAAACCAAATTGCACTGAGACCTCCATAGGCAGGTTACGCTGTTCCCATCCCCGAACTCGCCTCTAAACCTCCAGGAAGAACAACGAGCTTCTTACTGTAGGCGGAGGCCATCTGTCATCATTCTCCTCTGGTAAGAGGCTCGGGTATTGGAAGACAAATGGCCTGAACTCTGTAATACCCGTTCCCTGGGGTGGCTGGTTGACAGCTGGTTGAGGGGAGAGGGGGAATGGGCTCGGACACGTTGGCAGGTATCCCCGTGGGCCCAGAGCTGAGAAAAAGAGAACTCAGGAGGGGGACTCGGTGGGTGGTCCACCAAGGAGCAGTCACCCTACTCGGCCACACAATCTCCCTAGAGCAATGGATGGGCCCGGGCCCTTGCTCGCCTAGAACAAGGAGGACAGAATCTGATCATTGCCTGACTGCAACCAGACTCAGTGGCAGCTGGGGAGCCAGCTGTAGGTCAGGAGTAAAAGTACAAAGTGGGGGGAGGCCAGGACTTATGGGCTTGGAAACCGGCCTCTGCAGGCTCACTGAGGGGTCTACGATCCCTGCAGAATGTCCCCAGGGTCCAGATACAGCTTTCCTGCCCTAGCTGGGAAGGACGTTGGATCCACATGGGAGTCAGAGAGGCCTTGAAGAGGGTAAGGGGCTTGGAGAGGCCACTACAAGGTCAGGGCAGGGGAGTGTGAAGGTTAGGAGTGATGCTGAGGCTAGCCAAAGAAAAGCTTTCCTTCCAGGGGGACCTAAGGCCAGGGAAAGGCCTGCAGGGGCTGCTGGGGAGGGTCTCAGGGTCTGGCTCGAGAAGGCTGAAAAAGAACACGCAGTCTGGGCATCTGGGCGGGTGGCAGGTATCAGGTAGAGCAGCTCCAGGAGCCTAGACCAGTGCCCCTCGGCATCCCCTGGCCTCTCTGTCCCTTGGTTGAGTTTGGGTGTCTTTCACCTTTGGGTCATTAACGCTTCTTTTGCAAGGTTCCTACTTGTTCTTTGCTGGGTTTGGTGGGGGAGATGGGGAAGGGGCTGACCTGGAAGCCAGGCAAGGCCAGGGCGAGAGGGGAAGGAGCTGGTGCACGGGGAGCTCACCACTCTCTCCTTGTAGACGATGTACTTCAACCACTTGAAGTCCTGCCACTTGAAGCCAGCGAGGACAAATAAAGAGTCGCGTTCGTACTGCTCGGGCCGCTGCATGGCGCCCTCGGGGTAGGTGATGCGCAGAGTGGTTTTGCTGCCCACGTCCTTTTCAAAGCCTTTCACTGGTGCTGAGTTCAGTCTACAGAGAGCAGGCCCAGTCAGAGCCTGCCTTGGGCTCACTGTGTGTAGCCTGTGGGCTTGTGTTCGGGGAGGCACTAGGACCCCAGAGTTCCCCAGGTCATCTGCAGCCACCTAAGCTTTCCAGAGCCCTCCACACCAGGGTTCTTCTCTAGGCTTCTGCTGACCTCCAGCCCAACTGGCCAGACGGATGGACGGTTCTCAGTGGACTTGGGGATGAGGGTTTGGGCCAGGACACGCAGGTGCCTGAGGCACTGCTTTGGGAAGCTCACCTGACCACAATGTCATAGTCATCGATTCGGGACCCCAGAGACTTGTTGGCAAGGACACCCCCGTTGCCCACGATGATGCAGCGGCGGCAGCTGAGGCTGAGGGACAGAGGCAGAGACCTCTGGAGAGCTGTCCTCCAGGGCTCCTTCTCCCACCCCGCTGGCCCCTGACCTCACGCCTTTGGCCAGGTGGGCGATGGGCTTCTGGCAGCATTCTGAGGCCAAAGCCATACTGTGAGCAGCTGGGCCACTTGGGAGCCTGACATCCCTAGTCCCAGATACTCTCTAGGAGAGCGTGGCTGTGCGAGGGGCAAGGGCACTAGCTCAGTGTGGTGAGGAAGGAGCCTCTGGTAGGATGGCATTCTGGGCTAAAGGTTTCCCGAGGGTTAGTGGAGTTCAAGAGAATGGCAAAGCGGGCTGAGTTTGAAGGCTGTGCCAGAGAAGCAAGCAGAGAGGACAGGCCTGGAGGCTCCAGGACCTAATGCTGGGCTTATATTCAGCTCAGAAGCCCCCATGCTCCATTGGCCACCAGAAAGCCCTAAGCATCTTGCTCCTCCTACCTGGGGCCTCCTCACTTCAGGCTCCGTTGACTTCAGAGTGGTCACTGCCTCCTGCATTTAATCCCTGGGCCCCTCACCTGCCTCAACCACCCCATCCCTCAGTCCCAGTGCTCGGCTGATCTCAGCCCGGTGTCTTCCATCCTTACCCTCAGACCTCTGCCAGCTGAGGACTGAAACAGACCGCCAAGTGCTCACAGCCCGAGAGGTGCAGGCCAGTTGGATGGCCCCCCTTATCTTATGTGCTCACTACCCCCGCGTGTGCGCTCTGTGTATGTCTGTGGACACGATGGAGCATCTGCTCACATTCAGCCAGGGCTAGAGGGGCCTCGATGTCTCTGCGCATGCCAGGCAGCCGAGGGGCAGGGGGCTGGGTAGCAGGTGGCTCACCTGTCCAAGGCAGGGGTCAGGCGGTACTCTTTGGTGACAGACAAGATGGCTTTGATCAGATTGTCTGTGGACAGAGGAGGGGGGTTACCGTCAGAGGGTCCCTGGCATATCCGTGCAGCATCAGTGGACGACGCTCCCGTGGGAGGCACACGCCCCTGCACTGGGTGGAGGCAGATGTGAGGGTGGGAGAGGGAGCTCTGGGCACAGGGCAGGGGCAGGCCACTGGCTTAGCTTTCTCCCCGAGGGAGGGGACAGAGGCAGGGGAACAGGTAGGCACACTCAGCTCTGCCTGGAGCCAGTCTCTCCCCGGGCTCCCCAGCCCCTCCTGGGAGGTCTCCTCTGGCTTTCAGAGGCTCTGCAGTCAAGCCCCAAGATCTGGATCCCCAGGCCCGGGACCTGTCCCGAGACAGAGACCACACTGGGCCTGGAGGCCACCAACAAAGAGCTCGAGTGGGCTCTCCCAGCTCCCAACTCAGACCCCCTTGCCTCACTCTCTGATCCTGTCTTCCCCTTGCTTCCCCCGCCAACACTGCCGATCTCCAGTCTTGGTCATGCCAACCTGTGTCTGCCTCCTTCCACCTCCAACCCGAGGCCTGGCATCTGTCCACCGGCACTCTACTCAGGAGGCCCTCAGCAAGGGCCCAGGACCTGTGTCCTCAGATCCCGTGAGCACCCCTCAGACCTCATTCTTCCTGGCCTCTCTCTGGCTTTGGTGATGGGAACTGCTCTCCTTTCAAACTCTGCCATAATGAGAACATTATAATATAACATAATGATATTGGCTTTGGAGCCAAATCCTGGCTGTGTGCCGATAAGTCATTTCCTTTCTTCACGCTTTAGTTCCCCATCTTTCAAATGAAGATGGCAATTCCAATGCTGCAGAGTCGTGCGGAAGATGAAAAGATAATGTACATGGAGATCTGGAGATACAGTAAGGAAATCAGTGCAGCCATAGCGGAGAGCATCATAAGAACAAGAAGCAAAGATGTAGATTTTCACAGACTAAGATCGCTCAACTCTCTTCCTAGGAAGACAGCAATCTGAACCCTCACATTTCTTTCAGGCTCGTACAAGGTTCACTGCAGACCTGTTTGTAATAGCCAAATGTTGGAGGCCAACTAAATGTTCGCCAAAGGAAGACAGATTAAATGAGGTACACGGAATATTACACAGAGGTAAAAACAAATAAAGAAGTGACCTTGGGCTATGTGTACTCATACAAATAAACCTGAAAAGCAGAAGCAAAAAAATTATTTTGAAACACACACACACACACACACACACACACACACACACTATCTGTAAAATGTAAAAACATGCAAAAACAATACCATATTTTCAATGTATATATAAATATGTTGCAGAAATAGATACACAGGCATTGCAACAGTAACACCAAAACCAGACTAATGGTCTCGGGAGAAGGAGGGGAATGGAACGGGAAGGGCTACACAGAGCTTTAATTGTATCTCATGTTTAAATGTATCTCTCCTTAAGCTGGGTGCAGCATGCATGGGTGCTCACTGTACTAGTCTTCATTCTTTTTTATATGCCTGAAGTATTCCATGTGAAGAAAGAATGTGTCCCAACTTAAAAATAACCACATCATTTTTTTAAGAGACAGGGTGGATGACACTAAGAGGTCAACTTAGGGACTGAAACGGGCCCTCTGGATTTCACGGGGGCACTGAGCAATGGGAGGGAGAAGGGGAAGTGAGTGCTCAGGACTAAATGGTGAGAAAGAGGAGGCAGCAGACACAGTGAGTCTTCCCCAGAGCTGAAGGAGAATGAGTAAGGAACAGACCTTTAAGGAGAGTTCTAGACTCAGTGCCTTCAGGTCTACCTTCTGGAGGACTTCAGGGAAGGCCACAGAACCCCTCCTTTTCCCACTTCCCATTTCACCTCGAAGGAAAAGTATATTGCTACTCATTGGCCAAAGTCAAGGCTATGGCTTGGGTTTCTGTCTCCTAGGAGGGGACTTTAGCGGAAAGGGTATAAATGAGCAGGGGCTCTCTTCTTACTGGCCAACAGGCTGCGTATCAGCCTTTCCAGGCCTTTCTAGCTTAGCAGGATTGGAGCTTGAGCAAGAATTTAGGAGAAGAGTAGGCTGCTTAGCTACCCATACCAAGTAAAAAGGAGTTCTTCACACAGTTCAGTCCTACCCATTAGATTTGTCCCTGGGGATCTAAGGCCAAAACTCCCATTCTAGAGAGTTCTTTTGCCGGTCCCTGTTTTCTTTTCAGGGAGGGATGGACTGACTGAGGGGAGGATTCTGTTATTTTTTAGTCCCCTGGCCAAATGATATCACTCACGCCTTCAATAGTGATTTTATTGAATTCTGACCACAACCTAATATAATTATTTTCTCCATCTAACTGATGAAGAAACTAAAGCACAGACAAGTTAAGCAACCTGTCGAAGGTCATAGCTGGTAAAAAAAAGTAGCACTGAGATCTGATCCTTCAATGTCTTACCCTAAACCCAAGATCTGCCATGCCACGGAACAGTGCAGGCACTTGACAGGGCAACAGAACTGTTCAACTGTCAGGGGCGGGAAAGTCTTAAGTCAGGAGGGAGCTGCATGGGTAAGGTCCCTCAGGCAATGGAAGGGGACAGTTCTGAGGGCACAGGGGACAGATGAGCCTTGGACAGGGCACAAAAGGACTGGAGGGGAGACCAGGATAATAAGGAGGGGATGATGGAGGTGGCTGGGGTCTTTGTGGGGGATGCCCTCCGTCTTCTCAGGATCTCCCCCTCATTATCTGATCCTCTGGCATGGATTTCCCTGGCATCCTGTCCTGTGATCTCACCGTGCTTTCTTGTCAGAGCCCTTACCACCCTAACCTCTAAGTATCTTTGTCTCCACTAGACGGGAGCTTTTTTAAAGAGCAGGACTATATTGTCTACTCCACTGCTGTCTGCCTGGCACTGGCCAAGTGGTGAGCTCTCAGTGAACTATTGTCCACTGAAGTTGGAAGACAGAAAGGAAGGGGGAAGTGGGAAGGAGAGGTGGATCCCTAGCATGGGGACTTCTGAGGGTACAGCCCTGTCCCGAGTGCAGGGAGGCAGGCTCAGGGATCTCACGTTAATATAGAGTGGGCCAGGGCTCCCAACCTACCTTGACCTTTGATCCCAAAAGGTGGCACAAATTCCCGAATCCTAGCCCACTTGCGGAAAGAGTCGTCCAGGAACATGGGTGCTGGCTTGGAGAACCTGGAATACAATAGGGCTGCTGAGGATCCCCCAAAGCCAAAAGCGGGAGTGCTGGCTGGCTCTTTGGCACATCTGTCTGGGCAGTGGATCTGCCCGAAGCACCTTCTCGCTCCAGCACGCCCTCCCTGCCCCCAGTCAGTGGGGAGCTGCTGTGCGGCATCTGACACAGCTTGTCCAGTGGAGTCTGAGTTTGAAGGGGCATGTCTGACCAGGCCCTATGCGGCCGGCTGCAGGGGTGGAGAGGCAGGACTACTCGGCCTGGAGGGAGATGCCGCACGGCAAGCTCTCTGGCAAGCGTCCCAGGCATGCTTCCACCGGTCCCTGCAGTCTGGAAACATGGAGGTGACTCGATGACCAGGTGAGCGGAAAGAGACCCAAAAGCAGAGAGTGCATAGAGCCTGACATTTGCAGAGGATTCTGGGAGGTGGACCACCCAGGGTGAGGAGGAAGGAGAATCTGCGGTGAGGGGGAGAAAAGCCACAGGAGGCCTGACGTTTGGGAGAGAAGAGAAAAACTGCAGCATCCTGTGGCTGGGAGGCAGGGCTGAGGGAGGCCTCTTACAGGTGGAGGGAACCCAAAGCGCCTCAGGAGGTGGGGGAGGGGCGTGGGCACAAGGGGAGGGAGTAATTTTGGCCTGAAGGAAAGATGGCAGGGGAAGGGGGAGAGAAGGAAGGGCCAGACGATGCTCAACTGAGGAGAAAGAAAGCTTTGCTTGCCAGGGGTTCAGGCTTTGGGAGGTGAGGACAAAGTCAGTAGGGACGGAGACCACAGTGAGGGGAGAGCCAAGGGAGAAACCAGGCTCCTCAGGGATGCAGGGAACCGAGCACCCGGTTCTGAGACCTTTCTTGGGGCACCTGGTGGCTCAGAAGACAGCCAGTTCCCAGTCATCCCCTGTGTGTTGATTCTCGCTGTGGGGCCTGCTTGGGGCCTTGCTGGCCAAGAATGAGAGGGTGGAGGCCTAGGCCTTGGCTCCATCCCTGTGTTTCCAACTCAACCTGAATCAACCCCAGAAAACCTGAAGACCAGAAGAGAGGCCCTCCAAGCCCAGGAGGGAGACCTTAGCCACTGAATGTCCGCCAACTCAAGCAAACCTTTCTCACTTCCATCCTCACTGGCCATCATGATCACCCTACCCAGGAGGAATAATACCAGTGACCACCTGGAGGCCTAATATTACCAGAGATTTTGAAGTGAACTTGAGAGAGGCAGAAAACTCCCCATCCTGCCCATTCCACCCCCTCGTTACTCCTGGCTGGGAAGAAGTCATCAACCCTTGATGGCACAGAAAGCTCATTCCCTGCAGAGTGGCTTCCCTTCTGTGCACAGGGAGGGGTCAGGCATGTTTCTCATACTTGGTAGATTGAATCGAAGTACATTAATACATCTGATGTTCTCCCAGAGGCACTGAAGGTCCTGGCCACAGCCTATGTGGAACAGCAAAGGGAACAAGGTCCCTGGATAAGCCCACACCAAGAACCTCTCCTCTTGTGTCAGGACTGAGCTTATAAAATGTTTGCAAAGTTTCTCAGTCGGGCTTGGACAGGATTTTATGTGCTTCCCGATATGTACTGGATGTCATATGCTAATAAAATCTCTTGAGATCTTGCCAAACGTTCTCAACATCTTTTTCTCCTTTTCCCTATGTTATTCTGCTGGTTAGAAAGTTCATTATGTTAATTTTTACTTTTTTAAAAAACCTTAGTTTTGGTGTAGCTTGTAATAAATGTCAGTTTTGGGGAAAAAAATACTGATGGGTGCACACGCAAACACGAATAAATAAAAAATACCCATAATCCTAAAACACAAAGGCAATTGACCTTTCAGTATATGTCTGTACCGAACTCTGTAGACTCCTTTTTCACTTTATAATAAGGAAAACATCGCCCTGCAAATGGACGAAACTTTCTCCCAATATACAGACTGGATCAAACAACAAAAACAATAAGTTGTTGGTAACCTGACCCCAGTCGACTCCAACAATCAAACGTACACAGATACACAAGTGAAAATATGACCCAAGAAAGCATCGGTTCCAGTATTACTGTTACAGCCTTAAGGTCTGTGTTCCCTCAAATTCTTATGTTGAAATTTCATCCCCAGGGTGATGGTGCTCGGAGGTGGGGGGCCTTTGGGAGGTAATCGGACATGAGGGAAGAACCTTCATGAGTGGGACTGGTGCCCTTCTAAGAAGAGGCCAGGAAACTAACTAGCTCTCTTTCCCCCATCTGTGGATACAAGGGGAAACCGGCCATCGGACCCTGAGCATGGCTCTCACCAAAACCCGACCCTTGCTGGCACTGTGATCTCAGACTTCAGCCTCCGGAATGGTGAGAAACACAATTCTGTTGTCGAGAAGCCACCCGGCTTATGGTAGTCTGTTAAAGCAGCTAGCGCTGATGAAGGCTATAAGTAATCAACAAAAATAATTCATGGGAGAGATCCTGGCAAAAAGCATGACGTGGGTCTGATAAGCATTTCTTAAAAATCTTTGCCGCTAGTGTAGAACCCATTTATTTCTTATTTTTATTATCTGTTCCTCCCTGTTCTTTTATGGGGTCTTCATGTTTTAGCTGTGCATTTTGTGGCCCTCCTTTATTCCTTGACAGACGGAGCCAACCTCCTCAAACATTTCTTTCTGCTAGCTGGGTGTGCCTTTGTGCAAAGGGTGCTCTTTTTTCCTGTGCATATATTTTTAAAACTCTTTATTATGGGAGATTTCAAATATGCATAAAAGTTGACAAACAAGGGGCACCTGGGTGGCTCAGTGGGTTAAAGCCTCTGCCTTCGGCTCAGGTTATGATCTCAGGGTCTTAGGATTGAGCCCTCCATCAGGCTCTCTGCTCAGCGGGGAGCCTGCTTCATCCTCTCTCTCTGCCTGCCTCTCTGCCTGCCTGTGATCTCTCTCTGCCAAATAAATAAATAAAATCTTAAAAAAAAAAAAGTTGAAAAACAAAACAGTGGACCTTCATGGACTTGTTACCCAGATCTCAGCAACAACCGTCCGCGGTCAATTTTGTTTCTCTTAGATGCCTTCCACTCTCTTTCTATATTATTTTGGAAACTCACAGAAATCATGCCATTTTATCCATAAAATACTTCAGCATTAATTTCTAAAAGGTTAAGGCCACCTTAAAAACCATAACCACACCTAAACAACTCCTCTCAAAGCCATTATCAATATGAAACACTAACTATAACTTCTTAAGAGCAATAAATAGTTTCAGATTTCTCCTATTATCTCATGAATGTTTGCTCTTGTTGCTTATTTTAATAGTTATTTGGGTCAGAATGAAAGCATGGTCCACACATTCAATTGGGCTGGTCTCTAGTCTCTTTTAAATCCATAGGTTTCCTCCTCTCTCTTCTTCTCCCTTTGGCCTTTTCATCTTGGCTCCTGAATCCTTCTGACACAGCCCAGGAATCTTAGACCCCCCCCCCCCCCGCTGTCTAGTACGTAAAGATGTCCCAGGTTCATCTTGTACATTTCCTGCTTCTACCTGGAGTTCGTCATCTCCCAAGGAGTCCTGGTTCCTTTTCCTTGGAAATGGTATTCAGAGACCACTATCTCGACGGCTAGGGTGCTCACGTTGCTACGGTTAGCCGTTTTCCCATGCATTTCCAGGAAGACAAAGCAGGAGATAATTTTTTAAAGAAAAAATACATCATGCATTTATACTAGCATCCCCAATCCGAATTCAGGATGACAAGATTTCTACTTTCTTTCTCTTGTGTTACAGCTTCACTGAGATATAATTCACATATATAAATATCATCTATGTAAGCTTCCTTTATTTTATATTTGTATCTCTTTTCAATTCAGTAGACATTCCTGTTTATAGTGGTATTAACACAATTGCTTGTTTGCTTTATCTTAACACTGTACACACATATAGGTACGTGTAGTAAATATAATAGTTTCATTATAACATTACTAACACTATCATTGCTAAAAACAATTTAAAGTTTCTTTATAGTTGTTTCTGCCTTCGGTTATATGCTCCTAGAGAAGTACAGACAAATGAATTTGCTTCTGCCACTTGAAAAAATTCTACTGACTTTAATTAATCAATGATATGTAGTTCATTTGTTTCATTTTGCTTTTGCTTTTTAAGGGTTGCTTATACTTCATCGTAATTTAATTTTGTTTTATGATGATATAAAACTTTACACAATGCCAAAACTAAACTCACAAAACAAGATATATCTAGAGGCATCTAGTCGAACAGTTCTCTCTGTGTCTGACTCCTGTTGCTTCTATTCCCGTATAGTATTTCTTTTTTATTATTAAATTCATTTTATTTTTATTTTATTCAGATTAGTATCATTCCTATAATGAATTCATTTTTATTTTATCCTTCCTTTGTTATTTTTTTTGATGTGGGCAAATACATAATACTTATGTGTGTGTGCAGAGTGTGTATTGCTAGTCCCTTCTTTATTCAACAGAAAGATAGCATATTTAAATATACGGTTTTGCCTACTGAGTTTTGTTTTGTTTGCCACCTACAATATATTGCAGTGATCACTCCACAGCAGTATACAGAATTATACACTTGACAGTATTACTCAGTCCCCCTGGGATGTTGCGGTCTTTTGTAAAGTAGCCTCTACCAAGGCAGTTACAATGAACAACTTTATGTATATGTCTTTTCTCTTTGGCAATATATCTTTGGAATGGATTCCTTGAAGTGGATGGATTGGGTCAAAGGAAAAAGGCATATGAGTGATTTTCCTCCATTGCAAATGGCCCTCCATGGGGATTGCACCATCACAGGACCCACCAGTGATGTTTGAGAACATGCTGTAAAACATTTCAGTTCTGCCAGTCTGATGGGAGAGAGACAGGATCTGTGTTGTTATTATTTGTACTTCTTTTATTGTAAGTGAAACTGCACATTGGTATATACCTAAAAGGGTCACTTGCACTTCTTTTTTCTGTTACCTTTGTTCCTAACTTCTGCCCATTTTTCTACAGGTTATAGGTCTCTTTCTTCTTTTCTCCCAGCTTTTTGAACGTATAGCTGACATCTAAGTTACGCTGCTGTTTAAGACGTCGGGCGTGGTTGGTCAGATGTGCTTCTATAATGCGTTTTGATCACCACCATAGTGCTAGTTAACCATCTTCTCTTTTTTTGAAGCTCTGCATATATTAAATATATAAACCTTCCGAGAAACAATTACAAGTATTTCTCCTAGTTTATTTATTTAGTATTTACTTGGCATACGGTGTTTTCTTGTTTTCTTTTCCCCCCTCATTTTTGGCAATAGATTTTTTTTAAAAACGTAGTCAAACTTACCAATCTTTTAACCTTATTATTTCTGGATTCTGAGTCTTAGTTAGAAAAGTTCTTGTCATTCCCAGGTTACATCTCTTTTCTGGCTAGACTCCTACCCATTTCTTACTTCTTTCCTGCCAGGACCCAGGACCCCGTACCCCTAGTTTCACCGCCTTTCTGTCCCACCCACTGGGCAAAACCTACTCAGAGATTAATCTAATCCTACAACTTTTGTATTCTTTATACTTAAGTGCTGCTAGAACACACATACTCTCTCTCTCTCTCTCTCACACACACACACGTACACACACACACACACACACACATGAACTGATGCCACTATAAATTCATGGGTTTGAACTTTAGGTGGACCCTCAACTTCGCTGAGTAGCTATTTCAAACCTTCTCCAAGCTTCTAAACGCTCTATCCTTTCCAACTTTCTCTAAGCAGATTACCTCTTCTCACACTTCACGGTCCAAACCAGGATGTTCAGAGAGGAACTCATTCTGGTTCTCACTTCCTCAGCCCTCCCCACCACACACCGCGCAGGCCCACCCAAGCGGATCTCTCCAGCATGCTACGGTTCCTTTTACTGTTTGTTTCCCCCCAAGCATAGATCAAGCTCGGGTCTCTCTTATGTGAAAACAAACACACAAACCCACTCAACAATTTTTCCCGGTCATGTACCCCTTCAGTTACCCATCTCACTCTCTATCCCTTTGTGGCGAAACCTCTAGAAATAGCAACGGATACGCTGTCTAATGTCCCTCAGTCTAATGTCATTGGGACTCACTCTTTGGAGACTCATGTTACATTCCACCGACGATGCCCTATTTGTAGCTCCCTGAACATGCCGGCCAGCACGTGCTTACATGGGCAGTGTCGTTGCCTGAAATGTAGCTCCCCACCAAAGGCTCACACTCTAACCCCCGATCCGCTTCTGACTCTCTCTGCTGGGAAAATCCCTTCTTTTTTTTTTTTTTTTTTTTTAAAGATTTTATTTATTTATTTGACAGAGAGAAATCACAAGTAGTCGGAGAGGCAGGCAGAGAGAGAGAGAGAGGGAAGCAGGCTCTCTGCTGAGCAGAGAGCCCGATGCGGGACTCGATCCCAGGACCCTGAGATCATGACCTGAGCCGAAGGCAGCGGCTTAACCCACTGAGCCACCCAGGCGCCCCTGGGAAAATCCCTTCTTACTCTTTCAGTTCAAACGCTGTTTCCTCTGCACCGCCTTCCCCGATGCCCCCAGGTAGGCTCGTCCTCTTCCTTTAGTGTTTCTTTCTGCTGTACTTCGCTTAGCCCCCGTGAAGTGGCTCAGGGCCCGCAGAGGCTTTGGAAGCAGAGCCAGGGGGCCATAAACAACAGGAAATGGGGTGGGGTGATGGTAGCGGTGATGTCTGTGGGTATGTGTTCGTGTTAATTCTGCAGGTGGCCTGGGCAGAGCCTCATGCTACACCTGGAAGAGAACCAGGGGCTTCTGTCCGGGGAGCAGTATGCCAGTCTGGGGGCCCCGCCTGGGGCGGAGGTGGCCTTCGAGGTGCGAAATGACTGGTCAGACTGGCCGGGGGTGTGGGACGCCTGACCTGCATGCTCTGGCCTCGGGGGCAGTAGGGGAGGGTGGGGCGGGCTCGCAGACGGGCCCCAGCCTGCCAGCCCAAGGCTCCAGCACGCGAGGCAGCTCTAGGATCGGGTTTCAGTAGGGTGTGTGAGTGCGTGAGAAGGAGGAGAGGGAAGTTGCACTGGAACCTGTCCCTCTTTTCTCCTGAGATCCTAAACCTCAGGAGGGCACGTGGTGAGGGCGTGTGTGACCCCTCTACCTCTCACAGCAAGGCTGTGACCCGAGGGCCCACAGGTTGCCCTGTCCAGACTCTGACCAACTAGGAAGGGCAACCCAGGACCCTCTGAAGATATCTTTCAGCTCATTTCCTGCCCAGTGGTGTGAATGAGGTGCTGTGTAGAAGGAGAGTGTCCCCAGCAACCTAAACCACTACTGAGGGCCCAGCACTTCAGCCTGTATCCTGGGACCAGCAGGAGAGGGGACAAGGTCTTATCAGGGGTGGGGAGTGGTTATCTGTGGCCACCAGACCCAGGGTACGGTCTTCCTTCTGGTTCCCACCAACCCAATAGAAAAAGTGCCTCCAGATGTGGGTTTGCTGGAGCAGGGCGAAACATCCCTTCAGCTCTCCACCTGGGCCTGGTTAGCCTTCTAGCTACTCACCCCAATAATAAGTGTGTCAGGCGAACGTGATAACCACTACACTACGGAAACCCAATAATAAGTGTGAATAGCTCAAGCACCTGGGGGACAAAGGGAAGGCAGAGCCCAGTAATGAGTCCTGAGGACCAGGGATCATAATACATCAGTCTGTTAAGTTCAGCCACAGGCCTTGGCCCCCCACAAGTGAGACTGTCATCCAGCAGGGTGAAAGCAAAACCCCAAAGACCCATCATCCTCAACCTTGTTCTGGGAAGTGGTGAGCTGGACAAAGCAGAGGGACACGGGTTTTCCAGAATTTTCCTGGTTTTGTTGGGGTTCTTGTTGCGCAGCAGCCTCCCCATAAGTGGTATACATCCCTCAAGGCGAGACGAGCATTTCCCAAATGCCTTGTCAAACTGACGCGTGCTTGCATATTTCCCTTGCTGACCACCTGAGCGGGTCCCCTGAGAAAGCAGCAGAGCAGGAGCACAAAGGACGATAAATCTGTAGGGCAGGTCGACATACGCCCAGCGAGAAGGGGTGCAGAGGGAGAGGAGACAAACAGCAGGTAGCAGCCAGCGAGCCCTGTTCCAAGTATCAGCATGAAGCTCCCACCTCCGTATCCCACGTGGGACGAGGCAGAGTGAAGAAAGCAGCCCCGTCCAATAGCTACTTGCCTCCTTGCTGCCAGCTCCTTGTGCCACGGGCTGGCGGGGGACCTCAAGGAAAATTAGCCCTGGTCCTTCCCTTCGGGAGGACATAGCGGACACAGGTAAACAGATGATCGTAAAATACATGTGCACATTGTGTGGTCTGTAATCGGGAGGGGCACAAAGATCTTAGACCAATTTAGGGGACCAGGAGAATCTTTGTGAAGGAGATGACAACAAAATGAGCTGAGCCTTGAAAGACAACCTACCACAGTAATGAGCTCAACAAAGGGCACCTGATCCAAGTGGCATGAATTCTTCTCTGAGGTCAAATATGTGGACACTGGGGGATAAAGGAGTCTTTCTTTCTTTCTGAGATAGTCAGTTGTCATGACCATGTAAAGCAAAAAGAGGGCGTGCACAGAGGAGCCTGGGTGGCTCAGTCAGTTAAGGGGCTGCCTTTGGCTTAGGCTGTGATCCTGGGGTCCTGGGATCGAGTCCCACATTGGGCTCCTGCTCAGTGGGGAATCGGCTTCCCCTTCTCGCCCTCCCCCTACTCACGTAAGTGCTCTCTCTCTCTCGCAGGGGTATGTGCGCACACATGCTCTCATATAAATAGATAAAATCTTCAAAATGCTTTAAAAAAAACAACAACAACAGCGAACAGGGCTTGTACAAACTGCAGCCCATAGACTAGCTGCCTGTTTCTCTAAATAAAGTTTTATTAAACCACAGCCATGCTCATTCAGTTACCTAATGTCTACAGCTGCTTCCATACTCTAACAGCAGAGTTAAGCAGTTGTGGCAATAGTTTATGGCCTGCAAAACCAAAATATCTACGAACTGGACTTTAAGAAAAAATTGGCTGATCCTGGGCCTCAAGCTGCTGGAGCCATCTCCGTGGCTACATGGAGGAAAGAGTTCATAGAACAGGCAAACCGAGATGGACACAGAACCAAAACACTGGGAGAGAGACACTGCTTGGGTCCTATATTCAGGTGAGGTCCTATATTCAGAGAGTCCAGCTCCTCCACTTAGGTTACATAAACCAGGACATTTTCTCCGTGCTTGAATTAGTTTGATACTGGTTTCTACCAGCAGCAGCTAACTAGGAGAAACACTTTAAACTGTTTAGTCCCTGTGACCTGACTCCCGTCTACCTGCCTTAGACAGGCCCTCTCTTCTTCTCCCTTTCCCAAAGCGCCAGCCATTCCCAACTATTCAGGGTTTCTACCACCTGCCAGACTCTTAAATGCCTCCCTGACTTTATACCCGCTACTCCCTTTGCCTGCAATTCTCTTCCCTTTCTCATTCACAGGCTCCTCTTCAACTGGACTCCAGCATCTCTACGTTCTAAAAGCGAGAGTCTTCCCTGAGCCACAGAGGGCTGATGGAGGCCCTTTTGGTCTCCATGGTTCTCTGTGTGCTCTGTCCTCTGGCACTCACTGCATGCTAGTGTCATCGCCTGGTTCCCCGCCAGACTGTGGGGTACCCGGAGCACATGGCCGAGCACATGGCTGAGCACACGGCAGGTGCTCGGCAAATGCCTGCCGTCCAGAAGCACAAGAACAGCTCAGGGGGCAGACCCCACAGTGTAGATCCTGCTGGGCCAGTCCATGCCAGATTTCTGCTCCGCTGTGGAGCTCTGGGGGCTGCCTTCTCGGGGATCCTCATGGACGCTTGGATCTCTCTGTTCCAGAGGGTCAGGCTTCCAGCGAGGTCTCTGCTGTTTCACAGCAAACCCTTCCCGAGCCTGAAATTCTGCCAGCTACTGCCCCCCAGCCTGCTTAGGGATTGAGGCCACAGACAGCCTGGAGCCACACGCATGACACGTATGACAGGCAGGGAGACCTATGCTGAAGGAGGAGAGGAAAGGCTGAGCCAGGGGCCCTCGAGGGGAGCAGTGTCCGGGCTCCTGCTGACAGGGCTCCCACTGACTGTGCTGACAGCCTGTGCCTGGTGTGGATGAAGGAGGGAGGGGAGAGGCCCAGACTTCCTCCTGAGGGGAAGGGAGCATGGGGAGACGAAGGGGAGAGTTGTGAGCTGAGAAGCTGCTGAAAGGCAAGCACTCCTCCCCCTGTGAGAGCATGGGTGATGGCCAGCCTGGCTGCAGGGGCCACCTAAGCCAGAGTTCAAGGGCATGGTCCCACGTGTCCTTGGTGCCCATCATCCCTCTTGCCAACATGTGATAAGCCCCAGCTTATCCCAGCCCCTACGCTAGTCACTCACTGGGAACATGAAAACAGCTCAGAGTTCCTACCTTTGTGGATAATGGGTAAAGCAGCCAAGTGCAGACAGAGACAGCGTGAAATATCTGACAAAGGCCAGGATCATCACTGCAGTAATGACGGCAGTTTACAGGTAGAGCCCCTCCTGCGTTCTAGGCACTGCCCCACGTGCTCTGTGCACCTGACCACACTACACCCTCACAACAACCCATAGATTGGCACTACCCGCGCCAATGTTTTCTCGGATCACACTGCCTTCGGGAACACAGGAAAGGCACTGGCCTCTTTGAGAAGCAGAGGTCAGAGAAGTCAGAGATGGAGAGAGGATGGAGCCAGACTGCAGGGGGTCGAGGAGGGAGAGAAGTACCCAAGTGCTCAGGAGAGAGAGCGTGTCTGTATTTGGGCTGGAAGGTTCAAGCAGAAGTGGGGACAAGAGATGGGGCAGGGGGACAGGGGAATGAGGCCCCAGGAGGGAAGGGGACAGGATGCAGAGTAGGAGCGGAGGGACACAGAGGCAGGATACCTTCTCCCAGGAGATTGGGTGGGAGGGATATGACGATGGCTCGAGGGAATGCTCACAGGACAGAATCTCTTCTCTGGGAAATACCTGGGCCTAGGGATTTGGGGGGCTGTGGGCGTGAGGTGGAGAATGGTGACTGACGAATGGTGAAGGTGTGGAACAGTTACCGTGACAGGTCCGCCAGGGACACGGAGTGCTGAGCAGTGCTGAGCACTCAGCAGAGGCGGGAGACCACGGGAGACCCGTGAGGCCAGTGTGTGTGTTGTGTTGTGTTCTCTACCAGCAGCTCAGCGGTGCAGAGGCAGAGAAGTGGCCGGATGAACTCAATCACAGGCATTGCTGTCTCAGGTTCGGTGGCAGAACAGGAACATAATGGAACTCAGAGAAGTGAGGAGAGCACTGATGATGCCTAGGACCATGGAGCTGGAGATGGAGCTGGGGCAGTTTTGGCTTCGATGGTGAGGAAGGCCAGGCCAGGCCAATGCAAGTAACCAAGAAAAACCCAACAGCCCCCCTGTTTTCCATTCTAGCGCCACTTACCCAGGGTCAGCATACTCTACAAAGGGGAACGCCGATTTTACAAACCTCCATCTTGCTAACTGGACGGTCTCCCTCAGAGTCATTCTTGACTCATCTCTTTCTCTGGGCTGCCTCTCATCCAGTAGATAGCAAATCTCTGAACATCCTAGAAATCTATCCAGTCATCTCCCTCTCCACTGCTTCCACCCAGGGCTAAATCATCACCTCTTGACTACGGCAATGGTCGGTGACCAGCTTCCACTCCTGCCCTCAATCTGTTCTCTAGAAAGGCCAGAACAATACAGCTCAGTTAGCAACAATATCACACCATTCCTCTGCTTTAGACCTTCCCAGAGCTTTCTGGATAAAACCAAACCACAGGTAGCAAGGCCAAACCCTCACCTACGTCTCATGAGATTTTAGGCCTTTTCCCTACTCGCCTTCCTACATTGCACTGGCCTCTGTCCAAGCTCTTGGACACCAGACACTTTTCTGTGTCTGGAATTTTCTAGAACACTCCAGATCTTCATTTTCATTCAGATCCGCTCATAGGCCACCTCCTCAGAGAGGTATCCTTTGATTCCTCTGCCTTAAGGGGGGGGTCCACCTCCTGCCACTATCATTCAGCTTGATTTTCTTCTTTCTTTCATAGCACTGTATAAAATTACCTTGTTAGTTGCTTATTCTCTCTCGTGTGTACCAGTTTATGATAATACGGAGAGTACAAGATCTACGGGATTAGGGATCCACCTGTTTTGTTCACTACCACATCCCCCAGCATCGAGGAGTGTGCCTGGCACGGTGGGTGCTAAACAAGCACGTGCAAAGTGAGGTCAGAGGTCTGCCTCCCACCAAACTGACAAAGGCACCTGCGTCTGCCCCACCACCTCCTCCGTCCTCCGTGGTAAAGCTGAGGCAGTGTTCATTCTCCTACCACAGATCCAGCTCCCCACATGGGTAGTATCTTCCTATCTCAGTCACGGTAGAGGGTGAAGTCCTTGCAATGGTCTATGAGGTCATCCATGATCCTGGACACTCCCCCTCCCCCACTTCCTCTCCTGCTACAATCCCCCTGCTCACTGCATCACAGTCAAATTGAATTCCCTGCTGCCTTAGGGCCTTTACTCAAGCTGTTTCCTCTGCCCAGAATGTTCTTCCTCTCGAGATTCATCTGGCTTACTCCCTCACCTCCCTCTAGTCTTTGTTCAAATTTCGCCTCTTCCCCAAGGTGACCTCTGACCATCCTATTTAACACTTCGATCTACCACGCTGTCAAGCCCTTTCTTTCTCCACAGTATCTACCTGATACTTCTGATTTACTAAGTAGTCTACTTATTAGTCATTTAGTGTCTGGGCTTCCCTGCTAGAATAGCAACCTCATGAAGGTAGAACGTTGAGAGGAGGAGATTATCCTAGATTATCCAAGTGGGCTCTGAGGCGCTCACAAGTGTCCTCAGAGGAGAGGTGGAGAGAGATTTCACCACATACAGAAGAAGAGGCAATGTGACTTCGGGGAACAGAGACTGGAGTGATGTGGCCACAAGCCAGGCAACGCCAGCAGCCACCAGAAGCTGGAAGAGGCACGGCACAAATCTCCCAGAGCACCTCACCCGTGACACTCTGATCTGGGCCAGGGATGAGGACTTTGGTCTGTCTTCAGGCTTCCAGAACTTTGAGAGAATCATTTGCTATAGCGACTACAGGAAACTCATACAGGCAGGCTGTTTCTGAGCCCCACAGAGAAGTGAAATTCTCACAAGAAGGCCACAGCCATTTCCCCCCCCTCTGCTTAGGAATGCTAAAGGATGGTGAGTGAGCAGAAGCTGTCTTGTCAGATGAGACCTTCTGCCCTTGGAGGAGGGTGCTGGGGGAAACAGCCCAGGGGAGGGACGCAGGGACAGTTGCTGCCGACCGTGATCCGCTCTGCGTCCCACAACTGCTTTCAGGCTCAGGGAAAACTGGAAAGAAAAGACGGTTTTAAGAGGGTTCGAGTTCCAAATGCCCAGATGCTCACGCCCAACCGGTGGCCATCAGATCTTTGTCTCAAGTTCACACCTCTACCCTGTGCTCAAGACTTATTATCCAAGTGCACCTGGAGCGTCTTGGCCAAGATCTCTTGCTGGCACCTGGGTTTGGCATAATTTTAAAAAGGAATCCATGGTCTTTCCCTCAACCTATGCCTCCTTCCTTCTTTTCAGTGAGGAGCACCCAAGTCCCAGACTAAGGGCCTGAGTGTGGCCCTCTGTTGCTTCTCTCTGTGGGGAGGCTGGAGGTC
Organism: Mustela putorius furo; assembly: GCF_011764305.1. NCBI lineage: Eukaryota > Metazoa > Chordata > Mammalia > Carnivora > Mustelidae > Mustela > Mustela putorius. The sequence goes on along the minus strand of NW_025422005.1, from coordinate 33,887,848 downwards.
GTGCCAGCTCTGCTGGCCGCAGAAGCCTGAGCCTCTGCACCCCCACAGCCCTTCACTGCCCCAGGTGGGGCAAGGCATCCATGTGCACTGCTCTTGGAATTTCCTCTGCAGGTCCCGTTGGGGCCCAGCTGGGCATGCTGCTCCTAGAGAAAAGTACTCTAGCTATCGTTTTTAGTCCAAGGGATCCAGCATTGCTCTTGACTTCAGAGACTTTGGGTAAAGGCTGCATAGACAGAATTTTCTCTCTCCCAACATTGGACCTATTGCCAAATGGGTAGGCTAGCCGTCGATGGGAACCCTGAATGTCACCATCCTCCTAACCAGATGCACAGGGAAGACAGTCCTACAACAAGAATTCCGGCGCACGTAAAACACAGATGCTGCTACTCCCACGCCTTGTGCCATTCTTTGCCTCTACACTGATGTCCTGGCCCCCGCAAACCCAAGAGATCCTCCATCTGAACAACAAGCAGAGGGGTGCCCTGAGAGACAGACTTTCTTATCACCACGTCCTATACTTACCACCACATCCCTAATCTTAGAAGACCACGCAGCAGATTGCGCCCTGCACATGGGGCAGGGATCTCTCACAGCCACGAACCACCGAGCTGTAGCATTCAGTTTCCTCTTTCACACTCATCCACCTTGGGCTTGCGTACATCCTGCTGCACTCAGCTCTGCATGGCTGGCCGTCCAGCCAACCCCCAGGAAGGAGGACCAGGGACCTGCTCTAGTCATTCTAGGTACCTTCCCAACACATGGCACTGCTAATGCCTGCTAGAATGAATGGTACTGGAGACAAGCAGGCCCCAGCCCATCCTGCCCTTCCTTGGAAGATCTTCAGAACCTTCCTCTCATTGATATCACTGACTTGGGCTCAAAGCCCTAATCCTAACAATTGGCAATTTACAAGGGCCTCTGTGACTTACTCTCTTACACCTGCCAGCCAAGACCCTCAGTTCTTCTTTTTTTTTTTTTAAAGATTTTTATTTATCTGTCAGAGAGAGAGCACAAGCTGGGGGCGGGGGTGGCAGGCAGAGGGAGAAGCAGGCTCCCCACTAAGCATGGGGCCTGATGTAGGACTCAGTCCTACATGGGATCATGACCTGACTTGAAGGCTTAACCACTTAACGGAGCCACCCAGGCGTCCTCCAAGACCTTCAGTTCTGATGTTCAGCTGGCCCTCCTCCCCTTATGACCTCTGCTGCCTTTCTGATCTTGGCCAGCCTTGACTGTGGCCACAGACCAGTCCCCACATTTGCTGAAATCTACCACCACCTTCCTTTTTAGCAAGCTCCTGTCCCCTCAACTTCAGTCTCAGTCCAAAATAAAGTGCAGAAGAGAAACCCTAAAGCAGTTATCATCAGTCTCAACACCTGTAGCATATTCCTTCCTCCCCAAGTAAGAAACAGGACAGATGAGCTTCCTTCTAAATTAGAAGCCAGTAAGCTCCAAGGCAGGCCTGGATGGACCTCCCCTCCTCCCACAGTGATCTCATTCCCTACCCTCCCTGACTTACTTACTCCTAAATTACACCCCAGACTGGGTCATTGGTAACAACTGAAGCCTTCTCTCGTCCCAATCTCAAATTGGTTCTCTGGTCTCCACCTATCAAAGTATCCATAACCCACCTGCTCTTGGGGCTAAACGCCAACCCTTCAACCCACGAGATCTTCAGGCCATGAGTCCAATCCTCTTTTTTACTGTCTTTCACCTCCTTCTGTTCGTACTGCAATTCTCACCCATCTGAAATTCTGCATCGATCGTAACAATCACTTCCTTAATCCCTTGGCTTCTTCGATCCTCTCTCATTCAGCTTAAATACAATGGTGGTTAAATCCCACTTCCTACCTAGTCGAGGCCCGTTTTTGAACAGGTGTGAGGGACGTGGGCCAGAGAAAGACGCACACTGGTTTGTCTCACCTGAAATGGTACGAGCTCAGCCATGCTCCCATGCCCCTAAATGACTAGTCACAATCTTCCCTCCTCCCTCTTCCTTACTGACCACAGATGGCCTTGCTGACCGTGGCTTGAAAACAGCGGGGACAAAACAGGGTCTCCACGAGCTCCGTACCCCCACTCGCCTGCATTTGTGTCCACTGTCTCTACTTTCTTTCCTATTTCAAGAGTCCATACTTCTCACTGGGCCAACTTGTGTTCCCTAGACCTTATCCCCTCCCATGGACTACAGGACACTGCTCTGGGGAGTCTCCACTCCCACATCATCTCATTTCTGGATTATTCCCGTCAGCATACAGATAAAATCTTCCCACAGTGAGCTCTCCCGCCCCTTCTCTCTTTTAAAGCCTTAACATTCTTGTTTTTTTCCAACTTGGTATTAGGAAAAGAGTCCAACATACAGAAAAGTTGAGAGACCAGTACAATGATCACCTATGTAACTATCACCTGGGTTCGGCTACCGTGCACTCCCTTCTCTCTACAGAAACACACCTTGAAAACGTGACCTGTATTTGCCATCCCTGAGCTCTCTCCCCGCATTTCTCCTGAATTCATTCTAATCACCCCTAAATTCATCATTCGAGGTCACCAATTATTTTCATGTTGCTAAATCCAATGGTAAATTCCACTGACCCACCAGTAGAGTGACCACACAACATTCTGATTTTCCTGGGATGATCCTAGATTGTGTGTCTTATCCTGGAGTGATTACTAAGTATCCTCATTTGGGTGCACCTGGATGGCTCAGCTGGTTAAGTGTCTGACTCTTGATTCCGGCTCAGGTCATGATCTCAGGGTTGTGAGAACAAGCCCCAAGTTGGGCTCCGCACTGGGCACGGAGCCTGCTTGGAATTCTCTCCCTCCCTCTCCCTCTGTTCCTCCACCTCTCCCTCTCTTTTTTAAAGATTTTATTTATTTATTTGACAGACAGAGATCACAAGTAGGCAGAGAGGCGGCAGAGAGAGAGAGAGGAGGAAACGTGCTCCTCCCTGAGCAGAGAGCCCGACTCAGGGCTCAATCCCAGGACCTTGGGATCATGACCTGAGCTGAAGGCAGAGGCTTTAACCCTCTGAGCCACCCAGGTGCCCCCTCCTCTCCCTCTCTTAAAAAAAAAAAAGTTTCCTAGTTTAGACAACAACTTATAGGAGCACCCTACCTACAAGCAACATATTACACACAATTAATTGTTCCTCTTAAAACACTTTCTTAATTTGGTTTCCAGAATGTCCTATTTTCCTATCCCACTGGGCATGCTTCTGTTTCTTTGTCCTTTGTCGTTTCTTCCTCGTTCCTCACAGCACTAAATGTTAGCTGCCCTGGGCTCAGTCTTTGCTTTTCTTCTCCACCTACCCTCACTTCTTTGGCAGTCTCTCCTGCTTCCATAGCCTGGACCTCTCCCCTGAATGCCAGGCTTCTATATTCCCCTGCCTCCTTGACACCTCCATCTGGATGTCTAAGAGTGCTCTCAAACTCTGCATGTTTAAACTCGAGGTCCCGATACTCCCCCTAAAACCTGCTCCTCTGGTAGTCCTTTCTTCAGCTTGGTAAAGGGCTTCCTCTTCATTCTTCTCGTTGCCCAAGTGATATGCCTCTCTCTCTTTCTCTCTCTCGCAGCCACACCTGAGCTGTTGGCAAACCGGTAACCTCTACCTTCAGAATTCATCTCGAATGCGACAATGTCTGAACCACTGTCCACCATGGTCCGTGTTATCACCATCTCTCCAGTAGATTATTACGACAGTCTCCTAGTTGGACTCCCTGCCTGGCCACAGTCCAGCAACAGAGGCCCCTCTCCTGCTCTGGGATTCCCACCTCAGAGCTTTCGCACTGGCTGCTTCCTTGCCCTGCAAGGCTCTTCCCTCGGGTAGCAGCAGGGCCCCTCCCTGACTTCCCTCAGGGTTTTACCTTCTGCCCAGGGAGGGCTTTCCCAATCACCTTATCTAAAGTGCACGGCAATCAGATGCTTTTCACTAACAGTGTAACTGCTGAAAGAGAAATGAAGGGATCGATTCCATTCACAACAGCACCCCAAACCTTAAGATACCTAGGAATAGACCTAACCAAAGAGGTAAGGGACCTATATTCTAGAAACAGAATACTTATGAAAGAAACTAAGGAAGACACAAAGAGATAGAAAAACATTCCATGCTCATGGATTGGAAGAATAAATATTGTTAAAATGTCTATGCTTCCCAGAGCAATCTACACTTCCAATTGCCATCCCTATTAAAATACCACTGGCATTTTTCTTTTCTTTTTTTAAGATTTTATTTGTTTATTTAACAAAGAGAGACAGTGAGAGAGGGAACACAAGCAGGGGGAGCTGGAGAGGGAGAAGCAGGCTTCCCGCTGAGCAGGAAGCCCAATGTGGGGCTTGATTCTAGGACTCTGAGATCATGACCTGAGCTGAAGGCAGACGCTTAATGACTGAGCCACCCAGGCGCCCCCACCAACAGCATTTTTCAAAGAGCTGGAATAAACAATCCTAAAATTTTTATGGAACCAGAAAAGACCCTGAATAGCCAAGGGAATGTTGAAAAAGAAAAACAAAGCTGGGGGCCGTCACGTTGCCTGACTTCATGCTATATTACAAAACTGTGATCACCAAGACAGCATGGTATTGGCACAAAAACACACAGAGAGATCAATGGAAAAGAGCAGAGACTCCCAAAATGGACCCACAACTCTATGGTAAACTAATCTTCGGCAAATCAGGAAAGAATACCCCGTGGAAAAAAGATAGTCTCTTCAACAAATGGTATTGGGAAAATTGGACAGCCACAAGCTGAAGAATGAAATGAACTACTGTCTTACACCACACAAAGATGAACTCAAAATGGGTGAAAAACCTCAATGTGAGATAGGAATCCATCAAAAACCTAGAGGAGAACACAGGCAGTAACCTCTCTGACATAGGCCACAGCAACTTATTTCAAGACACGTCTCCAAAAGGCAAGTAACAAAAGCGAAAATGAACTATTGGGACTTAATCAAGATCAAAAGCTTCTGCACAGCAAAGGGAACAGTCAACAAAACTGAGTTAACCCACAGAATGGGAGAAAATATTTGCAAGTGACAGTACAGATAAAGGGCTGGAATCCAAGATCTATAAAGAACTCCTCAAACTCAACACCCAGAAAACAAGTCAAAAAATGGGCAGAAGACATGAACAGACACTTCTCCAAAGAAGACATACAAATGGCTAACAGACACATGAAAAAATGTTCAACATCACTAGCCATCAGGGAAATTCAAATCAAAACCACAATGAGGGATGCCTGGGTGGCTCAGTTAGTTGGCTGCCTTCAGCTCAGGTCATGATCCCAGCGTCCTGGGATTGAGTCCCACATCAGGCTTCTTGCTCAACAGGGAGCCTGTTTCTCTCTCTGTCTCTTCCTGCCACTCTGTCTGCATGTGCTTGCTCTCTTTCTCTCTCTGACAAATAAATAAATAAAGTCTTCAAATAAATAAATAACAAAACAAAAAAAAAAAAACCCTACAACGAGACACCACCTTACACCAGTTAGAATGACCAAAATTAACAAGGCAGGAAATAATAAATGTTGGTGAGGATGTGGAGAAAGGGGAACCCTCTTACACTGTTGGTAGAGATCCAAGTTGGTACAGCCACTCTGGAAAACAGTATGGAGATTCCTCAAAAAGTTAAAAATAGAGCTACCCTACGACCTAGTAATTGCCCTCCTAGGTATTTATCCCAAAGGTACAGAGAAAAGAAGGGGCACATGCACCCCAATGTTCATAGCAGCAATGTCCACAATAGCCAAACTGTGGAAGGAGCTGAGATACCCTTGAAAGGTTGAGAAGATGTGGTCCATATACACAGTGGAATATCACTCAGCCATCAGAAGGGAGGAATACCCACCATTTGCATCGACATGGATGGAACTGGAGGGTGTTACGCTGAGTGAAGTAAGTCAAGCAGAGAGAGACAAATATATGGTTTCACTCATATGTGGAACATAAGGAATAGCATGGAGGACCATAGGGGAAGGGAGAGAAAACTAAAGGGGGTGGAAATCAGAGAGGGAGGCAAGCCATGAGAGACTCTGGAAACAAACTGAGGGTTTCAGAGGGGAGGGGGTGGGAGGATGGGGTAGTTGGATGATGGGTATTAAGGAGGGCATGTGTGGTGATGAGCACTGGGTGTTACACGCAACAATGAATCATTGAACTAATGACGTACTGTATGTTGGCTAACTGACCATGATAAAAAAAATTAAAATAAAGTGACAGCCCCTTCCTAACTTTCTGGTCCCCATTCCTGCTTTATTTCTCTCTGGCATTGCACCCCTCCCTGCCCCCGGCCTTGTCTCATACCCTATACATTTCACTTCTACGTCTTGGGGTCTGGCCTGCTTCCACTAGAATGTGAGCTCCAGGAAGGCACGGATGTTTGCCTCTTGACTTTGCTCCCTGCCGTGTCTCTAGCACCCAGAGCAGCACCTGACGCCTAGCAGGCACGCTGTAAATATTTGCTGAATGAATGAATGTAAAGCGGGGTGAGCACCTCCACCTCAAGGATTACCGTGAAGATGAGATGAGATAAAGCATGAAAAATTCCTGGCACACCATGTTGCTCAATAACTGTCAGGTTTCTTCCCCTTCCTCCCTCTCCTCTCTCCCCTCCCAGTTGTGGTATCAGCCATGCCCTCCCTCTCCCTCGGGGAGTGCCAGGTCAGAAGCAGGAGTGATGGCAGTAGCTGCCTTACCAACAACCACCAACAGCCCTCCTGGGATGCCTTCAGCCCCAAGGTGCAGTCTGGTTCCCGGACACTGATTTCTCTGGTTGGATGTGAGCCACCTTGCTTTACCTCAGGCTCCGGGATGTTGGGAGTGAGGCGTTCAGAATCCCCTGTGCAACCAGATCTTTGTATCAAAGGCCCAGGGGCTATTGAGTACCCGAGCCTCTCGCACACACACTGAGCACACATTGACGCTGCTCCTGCTCCGACAGCCCTCGCCCCTGGGCTAATGTCTTAGTCTCGCAGGTTCGTGCAGTGACACTGCCTCACTGTCTCCCCAGCCCCTCTCCAGAATTCTCCACTGCAGTTGCTCAGGACCCCTCCATGTTATAATGTACAACCTGCTGGACTTTGCCCAGGGTGTTCTGTCCCCCACCGACCACTGCTGTCCCCCCACACAGCATGGCGGGGGTGGTCCTGGGAACTTTCGACACCTTCTTTACCCTCGTGGCCACACCTCCCCAGCTGCATGCACCTGTTCCCTTCCTCACAAAGCACATTCTCTGGAAGAGTCCACACACACTGACCACAGGGCCTGCCTCACAATCTTCAGCCTGATGTGTGGCTCCCCCCAGGTCCTCCACCCCAGAGACACAAGTCTCATCAAGGACTTCTCTGTCTCTAGTTCCAGCCACGAGGCCGCGTTCCTGCCTTGCCCCCTTATTCTTATTCTTCAAACATGTGTTCTGACACTGGGCCAGAATAAAAGAAGGCGGACCGTTCTCAACCTAATTTCAGACCTTCCTAGGAAACCCTTCCTCTGCCTTGTCTCGGGTCCATGAGTACTGACCTCCCCTGATCCCAGCTCTGGCTCCCTTGTTCCTGGCACAGGCTGGTGGCACACCCAAACCTCCTGCTGGATCAAAATTCAGCAGGGCTCCTGTGGTTCCTAGGAGGGTCCCGCTCTGTGCTTCCATATTTGTAGGTCTTCGATATGTGTGTATGAAACGATAATCATCACTTTACTCTTACCTATTGTTCTGCACTATAATATAATCCTTTTATCCTCACCAAAGCCACTGGAAGGAAGCAGGGTAGGCATTTCCTCCCATTTACAAATGAGGAAATTGAGGTTCTAAAAGTTTAAGTGATCTGTCCACAGTGAGAAGGTGCTGAGCCAGGTCTGAAACCTGGGATTTCTGGTTTCAAAGTCGGTGTGGCTCCTGGGACTCTGCAGGGCTCCTTTCAGGATGAGTCTTGTACACTCTCAGACACCCCATGTGGGCTGTGACAAGGTCCCAGAAGAGCATGGGGCCCACGTCCTCTCAGGTGGGCTCAGCAAGGTTTAAGAGATGGACAGCAAAGTGGGCGAGGTGGCAGGATGGCTCAGGAAAGAGCCTGTAGCTGGTCAACAGCTCTGCTCAGGCCTGCAGGTCCACGGTTGATTCTCTTGTAGGTTTACCTTGGTCACTGTTTTTATGTATGTTTGGAAAGGGGAGAGAATGGCTTAATCACCAAATCTATGGAAGATGAAGAAAGGAAAAGAAAGAGCTTATGCTGGAGGTCTAAGGAGGACCCAAAAAGCTACACGGCAGGGCCGGGTTTGGTCCCATAAATTCCATCGTGCGCGTGCTGAGCGGGACAGGGACGGGACCATGGCAACGGCTTGCTACTAACGCAGCGTCTGCTGGGGCTTGGTCACGACAAGAAGGAGCATTGAGAAGGAGATGCTTCCCCTGCTATCCTCTCTGTCTGTGGGGCTGCCTCTGAGCGAGCCCGAGCTCCACTCCGGGTGTCTCCCAAGGAAACAGCCATGAAGTGGACCTGCCTGAGAGAGGAGGATGACCATGACAGCCAGGGGCCTTCGGTACCTCATGAGAGCAGGGCTGCCTGGCCAGAGGGGACTGAGGGCGCTTGATCACCAGCCTGGAATCTCTGACCATCTGACAGAGGGGATCAGATCTGCTCTGTGGCTCTGGCAGGCAAAATCAGGCCCACTGGTGGAAGTTACAGAAAGGCAGATTTTGCCTTTTCTTAGTTAAAACTCGCTAGTTAAACTGAGTATCTTGAAATGGATGGGCTGTTTCTGTAGGCTAAGAGCCTCTGGCTATTGGGAACGGGGGATGACCCAGATAATATCTGTGGTTCAGAGACAAAAGAGTTCTAGAACCACCCCCCCAAGCCCAGGGAAAGGGAAGGCATCATCTCCTTCCTGGGCCCCCCTGGGCTGAAGTGGGTGGCAGGTCCGGCCTCCAATCCCACCTCTGTGGCGAAGGCTGCAAGTTCAGTCACTCAGGGCCACTGTCTGGGGACTTTCTTGGTAGGGCTGTCTACAGTTTGGAGAACTTATTTTCTCTCTTTAAAAGGAAAAACTTTAGAAAGGGGGAAGGCTGCGGGAGACTATTTCTATCTCGGGTGTCTACTCCAAAGCTTTGGTGTTTTGCCAAGATTTAAGCATGGTATACACAACACTGTTAAAAATAACCCCTTGATTGAACAGAAGGCGTGGGAGAGAGGGGACAGCCAGGCAATTTGACTGGAGGGTCGGGAGGTGGATGTGGAGATGAAAATTGTACCCAGAGACCCTGGGAAGGGTTTTAGTCCAGAAGAGTTATGGAGACTCGACACGGGAATACTCTCCCTATGTGCTCCTTTCCAGAGACTCGCCCAGCAAGTGCCCTGCTTTGGACATGCCTAGGACATAAACAAGCTGCCAGTTTTGGAAGGCTCTCCCAAGATCGAGTCTGCCATTTTTCAGTCCTGATGGCCAGCCTATGAGACAAAGGTCAGGGAATAACAACAAGGAGTAGAAGCCAAGAAAGGTTAATAATGTCAAAAGCCACAGAGAGGTCAAAGCCACCGAGGCCAGAGAGAGGTCTACTAGATTTAGCTATTGGGAGCAATTGTATGTGAAACCTTCCAGACTTTTCCTTCTATAACCAGACACTTAATATAAACAGGATTATCTTATACGTACTGTTCCGTAACTTGCCTTTGAAAAATTTAACAATAAATTGTGGGGTCATGACAGTAAATATAATCTGGTATTTTTTATGACTACGTAGTATTTCATCATACAGACATACTATATTTAATCATTCTCAACCAAGAGACACTTAGGTTGTTTCCAGTTTTTTCCTATTATAAACATGCTGCCACAAGCATCATATTACAATGACTTGCGTGTGCAGACATGATTATGTCCTTATGTTAAATACTTAGAAGTGGAGTTGTTGGATCAAATGGAATCCACATTTTATGTTTTATTACACACTGCCTACATTGCCCTCCATAATTCTGGAGAGAACAAAATGCTGTTCTCATGACTTCCTCCAGTCTCCAGGGCCCTTCTTCCTCCTGTTCATCTCTTATGTGCTGGTGTTCCCCGGAGCTATGTCTTTGTTTTCTTCTTCTTCCTCCCCAAATTACAAACTCAAATGCCTGTAAGAGCCAAGAAGGTGCTATAAATATATGAATTGGGCCAGATGTGAGACGATAAGAAGTGACGGGATTTTGGCGGGCTAGAGTATACACACTGCCTAAAGGTAATTCACATTACCTGAAAACACTGTGCCAGCCACACAGTGTCTGCAGGAGGATTTAGCTGGTAAGCAGCCAGTTTGGGACCCAGGCTACACACTATTCTTTTTTTTTTTTTTTTAAGATTTTATTTATTTATTTGACAGAGAGAGATATCACCGTAGGCAAAGAGGCAGGCAGAGAGAGAGAGAGGAGGAAGCAGGCTCCCCGCTGAGCAGAGAGTCCGATGCGGGGCTCGATCCCAGAACCCTGGGATCATGACCTGAGCCGAAGGCAGAGGCTTGAATCCACTGAGCCACCCAGGAGCCCCTACATTCTATTCTTTTTTTTTTTTTTTAAAGATTTTATTTATTTACTTGACAGAAAGAGATCACAAGTAGATGGAGAGGCAGGCAGAGAGAGAGAGAGAGGGAAGCAGGCTCCCCGCTGAGCAGAGAGCCCCATGCGGGACTCGATCCCAGGACCCTGAGATCATGACCTGAGCGGAAGGCAGCGGCTTAACCCACTGAGCCACCCAGGCGCCCCCTACATTCTATTCTTATACTATGTCATCCACTGCCAAATTTCCACCTATATGCTAAGAGCTCCCACTGTGTCATCTCTGGTCCTGACTTCTCCTCCTGGACTCCACGCTCACTCATACAAATGACTACTCTATGTCTCCCCAGTATTCTCAAGGCATCTCAAAATCATTACCTCCACAACCAAGTTCATGATCTTCACCCTTTCCTCTCCTCTTGACAAAAGCCAGAGATCTAAAACCAAAAACCAAGTACCCTTCTTTTGGGTTCTCTATCTCAATGAATGTCACCCTCATTTTTCTTATCTTTGGAGCCAGAAATTTGGGAGTCCTTTAAGATTCTTCTCTCTGGCTAGCCTTCCAAATGATCAGATCAATTCAGTAGGCATACTAAGCACTTGCCTGAGTACCCTATCAGTGCCAGGTACTCTTGGGTGCTAGGGTTGGTCCCAAACAGGGATGATATGCAGTCCCTGTCCTGGAGGGGGAGACAGATAACAATGTCATGGTCAGCTGCAGTGGTGGTGGTTTGAGAAACGATGTTTCATTTCTGGGAGGAGAGAAGGGACACTCTGATACTGTTTCCTTAGCATTCCTCCAACAGTCCCTGTTCTCTGTCTGCACAGGATTGCTGATTAGCAACTACTGTAAAAGTGCCCTAACTGATCTCCATGTTTCCAAGTTGCCTCTTCCCATTCATCTTCCATACAGGGTCAGAGCGATCTTTCCAAACAGCAATTCTGAGCCATGTCATTCTCTTGTCTCTTGTCTAAAACATGTCAGTAATACCCCAGGTTCTTCGGGATAGAATCAAAATCCTTGCAGAATGACTTGTGAGGTCTCCCAGGATCTGCCCCTGGATGACTTCTTCCAGCATTCTAGGACATAACACTACACTCCAACCCTACAAACCATTTGCAATTCTCTGAATATCCTTCTGTGCCTCCTGCTCTTAGTTTATTCATTCCCTCTGTCTAGAACACCTGTCCTATCATTTCTCAACTGCCTAATTCCTACGCAATCTTTAAGACTTGGATAAAACACCACTTCCTTCAAAAACCCTTCTCTGACCACTTCACTCAAAAAAGATGGCTTCTTTAGGTGTTTCCTGTTATACACCCTCCCATTCCTGCAAGCTTATTGCAGGGGAGGAAAAGGAACTTCTAAGACATTTTGCCTGGGCTGCTGAAGGGGACCATGACATGTCCTTACCTGGAGGTCTCTGAGAACAGACAGCATTAAGAAAATACGAGAGTGTGGGGCAGATAGTGAGTGATTCCAGAGGAGGTCAGGAGACCAGAAAAGGGCATAGCTTTTTGGTCCTGGTTGGACATGGCCTTGAGGTGCCCATGAATATTTTAGGTCTGCAGACCATGTATTTTGAGGAGCTCCTGACATGCCCTATCCTACCTACTGACACTTAAAGCACCCACTCCTGTCAAATACAAAATAACAAGCAAAAAACCAAAAAAGAAAAAAAAGAGATAAGTTTTCAACCAAATGATAATAAGAGAACACTCACCAATGGACCCATGAGAGGATCATCTCTGACTTTTAAGATTATTAGAACGAAGGCCGAGAAGTCCTGTGAATAATAATGGCAGAGGAGAAGTGGACCCAGAAATTCAAGCCTCCTCGGACTCCCTCAATTTAATTAGGTGTCTCCTTTCCGTATATTCATGGGATCCTATGGTTTCGTCTACCATAGCACCCACACTCTATATTACAATCATTTTGTGTTCATGCCTGACTCCCCATCTAGACTGGATTCTAGGCTGTGAACTACGTATTACTCTGCATTCTTAGCAGCTAGCACGCTGTCCAGCATATGGAAATGCTTCTAAGACACATAATGGGGTAAGGAGGCAAAGGGAATTTAGGCAAACAGATTTCAAGTGGAGAAGTCTGGTGATAAAAAGGGAGATATACAATGAATCAGTGTGATATCAAGAAAAAAATATCTTTTCTTACATCAGAGACACAAGGACATTGTCAAGGAACTGCATAAAGACCTTGTTTAAGAATATTGTTCAAAGCAATGAAATAAAAATAAATTAAAATATTAAAATTAAAGAAAGGATATGGGTGCTCCACATTTCTACTCAATGTTCCACTGGAAGTTCAAGGTCAGCATTTCCCCCAAATGAACTTAATAGCTGCCCCCAAACCTGCGTTCTCCAGGTTAGAAAGTGGAGCCAGCATCTCCCCAGCTGACTGGAGCAGAAGCAGGGCTGTTTTCACTTGCTCCTCTACCAGCCACCTACTGTTCCCAGTGCTCTTCTCTTAACATCTCACCAACCCAGCCCTGTCCCATCACTGCCTCCAGAGTGTTGCACTCATTCTCATCTCCTCTGACCACTCCCTCCACCTGTTTCCCGTAATGACCTTTCTCCTTAAAAAATATTTATTTATTTATTTATTTCAGAGAAAGAGTGAGCGAGCGAGCGGGGGACAGGTGGAGGGAGCGAATACTCAAGCAGACTTCTTGCTCAGTGTGGAGCCTGACTACTATGCGGGGCCTTGATCCCAGGAACCCGAGATCATGACCTGAGCTGAAACCAAGAGTCGGACACTTAACCTACTGAACCACCCAGGCGCCCCAGGTAATGACCTTTCCAAAGAACAGATCCAATGTCACTTCCCTCCCTGCTTGAAACCTTCACTGAGCACATCATAAACTCCTTAGCATTCAGGACCTGTTCCCACCCCATAGTCTCCCCTCCAGGCAGCCCAAATGACTTGCCAGGGAGCCTCCCTCACTCAGGGTGAGTGCCCTTCCCAGACTCTTTGCCTGGCCAGCTGCTAATGTCCTCCAACAGTCAGCACGGGTGGCACCTCCTCTAGGAAGTCCTCCCTGCCTGCCTGCCCTTGTTTGGTTAGACGTCCCTAATCTCCTTGGTTTGCTCGTTCCTTGCAGTCATTCTGTTGTCCTGCTTGTCACCCATTCACCATAAACTCCTAGAAGGCAGTCACTCCTTCTTATCACTGTCCTCCAAAGCTTTGTACAAGACTTGGCAAAGAGGGGATGCTCAGGGGCTGGGGAAGGGGCAAGGATCTACCCTGGGTCCATGGGGGTCAGGAGTGGAGGAAGAAGCAGTCTCCACGGGCAGGGTCCAGAGGGAGCACTGTGAGGCCTGGTCTGGTCCCCACAGCGGTGGAGGACGTGGGAGGCTCTCTTGCATGCTGAGGGCACTCCCGGTCTCTGGCCGGAGTCTCTGTGGTATGGGGGTGGGTAGGGGGGTGGGGGGCCCTCTGGGGAAGGAGACCACGTGCTGTGCAGACACGCCCAATTCTAGGGGGCAGACGGTGGCTTGATGACGGAGCCCCGCTCTCCCCAAGCCATTCTTCATTCTTTACGGTCTCTGAATCGCAGAAGCAGAAATTGCTCACCCTCGGTCTGAAGCTTTTCGTGACTTGAGCCGAAGAAATGTCATCAACGGCCTTTTGTTTAGGCTTGACTTGGGTGAACATGCCAAGAAGACTTGCTCAGAAGAGTCTTTTTCAGATGTCATTTGTCTCCCTAAAGCCCTGCTCCATGAAAGCCATTCACAAGCCAGTTTTTCTGCAGCTCTAAAGCTGTCATCCCCTCAGTGCAGCCGCACGCAGCTCTGAGAGCTACTGTGTGACACTCACTTTGTAATGGCCTATGCTGTCGCCAGACTTGGCCCAGTGTGGGGAGGCAACGGTGAGGAGGCTCTCAGACAACCCGGCCTGAATGTCACCAGAACCCTGAGGTACAACCTCAACTTACATTCCCCACATGGTGATCTGGCACCACACCTGCCTTTTTCAAAACCATTTTCTCAGTGTCCAACATAGGCATGCAATAAAAATGCATTCACTGAATAAATAAACAAAAATGCAATTCTCAATTATTTGAGCTGAGGGAGACCATCAAACTTGTGTTTTGAGGAGAGAATTATCTAGAAATTAACATATTCTCAGAATCATTTTAGACTCTTCCCACGGTGGATGCTGGTGGTGCGGCTGCTGGGAAGGAAGCCCAGAGCACAGGGTCTAGCAACACGGTCAGTCTGGGTGTCGGCGCAAAAAGGTCTGCAGGCTTCCATTTCCCTCTCCAAGTCAAAGTGAGCTGTGACAACTGTGCTGAGGGCGGACAAGGGCCAGGGGAATGGGAGCTATCCCCAATTCATTGCCAGCAAGTGGTGACACAGGGTGAATTAAAGGTGAACATTAGACCAGCATCAGTGGAGGACCCAGGAGGGCACTACAGAGCCATGTGTGAAGTGTTACAGACAGAGACGCACAAAGCTGTGGGAGCCCGCAAACCAGCTCTTGCCTGGGGACCTAGGGAAGAGCTTCGCAGAGGCGGTGACATTTGAGTTGGAGTCTGAGAGGTGGAGAGCGTGAGGAGGAAACTCCGGACAGCAGGTGCGTGTGGCCAGCCCCCCAGGCTTGAGAGCATGCCCCGTACAGGCCCCTACTGAGGGGGAAGCTGCCACAAGCAGCTCTTGGAGAGATCACCATACGCCAAGACAGGTGACGTTCGGGCTGCTTGCTGAGTGAAGCAGTGCTTCCATAGGCACAGAGTTTGCAGAAGAGCATTCCAGGCTGGGGGAAGACAGCATGTGCAGGACAAAGGTGAAAAGACTACGGCTTAGCAGGGCGAGGCCACCCCGGGGTTATGGCACCAGGAGGCCTCAGCTCCCTGGTGCTCTGACAGCTCTGAGAAGCCTTCTTACTAAATTACAAGTTATCAGTTGCATCCTGTGTGGCTGGAGTTGCCCAAAGCCACACTTCCTGATACATGGAGGCATTCCTGTATCAACAAATGCCAATCACGCAGGTTTGTATACACAGTCTGTGCAAGTCCTGACGGCTCCCGGCCGAGCCGCGGTACTGGAAGGCTTCACGGAGCATGGAAGGGTCCGGGCTGTGAGGACAGCCCAGCAGCAGCAAGTACTGCTGCGGACCAGGCATGCCCTGGCCAGACACTCGCTGTCGTGTCGGCCAGCACGAGGCCACCAGCCGCACGGATGTGGACCCCTCCCTCATGATGGCCCACAGGGCAGGACTCTTCCCCCCACTTCGCAGAGGAGGGAGCTGAAGCTGGCATGACTAGTGGAACTTGTCCAGGTCGCGCAGCCAGCCGAGTGGCAACACGGGGCTTCACACCCAGGTTTGCTTGACACCAAAACCAAGCTGTTTTCACTTGTGCAGCCCGAGGCAGGGCACCGCCAAGCCCTGTTCAGTCTCTGTTGGACAGCCTGAAGGAGATGCTGACGGAGCCCCGACCTCGAGTGATCACTGGCCCCGTGGTGAGGTCAGGTGGCAAAGACGTCCCTCCCCATGGCCCCTGATCAACTTCGCCCCGGCGCCAAGTCTGAATATGGTTGGACCGCTGCTGTCCCAGCTACAAAGTTCTCTGCTTCCCGAAATCCAGGCCAACCCCCAGGAAAAGGCTGAAATACAGCCAGAAGCTCAGTGCAGTCATGGCCTGGGAAGAAAATGAGCAGCCTCCGGCTAGAGAGAGGGTCGGGGCTGCATGGAGTCCGTGTTCCTGCCCCGCTCTCTCTGCCTGCATCCAGCCCCCAGGCTCCAGCTGGAGAGGCCTCACGGCTGCACAAGGACCAGAGCTGCTACTCACAGGGGTGGGCCCCGGGGCTCTTGGGGCTCTGGAAGCAGGGCTGAGCAAGGGCAGTCTGTCCTTTCTTCCTTCAGCAAGTGCTCCTCCATGAGTCTCCATGTGAGTCACAAAACAGACGGAGGAAGCCAGGTTCACTCCTGACCCTGCACCCTCTGAGCAGCGGTGACTGTGCTGCCAGCTCTCCCTGGCCAGGCTACAGTCCCCAAATCCTTTGCTTCCTCCTGATAATCTGAGCAGTAAAGGAATGCATTTTCATGCACGTCCGAGACTGCTGGAGGTTGCTGGAGACTGGGCTGGGTCAAAGGCCCCAAAATCTCAGATGAGTTGTCCTTCGCCACAGCCATGAGCCCCTGGGCACAGTTTGCTGTGCTGCCCCACATTCAGCCTCAGGAGGACTAGGCTGCCAGCAGGACTGGCTCCATCAGAGGAAGCTACTGGCCATGTTTAAAAAAAAAAAATGGTTACTGCTTCTGAGGAATGATTCCTTCCATCAGGGGAAACACATGGGCTCCCAGGACCTAAACGAATCAGGGGTCATTGTCACTGCACCCTCCTTCAGGGGCAGGGAAGAGTGGAGCCAAGCCCACTGAGGGGGAGAGGACCTGGATCTGAGGGGCCGCTGTGCACGGGTTAGCTTCTGAGCAGGAAAAGAAAGGCCCAAGTGTATAGGCAGCAGCTGATAGAGGGTCCTAAAGGCAAACACAAAGCAAGCCAAGTCCTGCCCTTAATCCGCCTTGTGGGTCCTGGGAGTGTGCGGGACAGTAGAGCGGGGAAACAGGGAGTCAGGTGGAGACAGCCCTCTACCTGCCAGAACTGCACCAGTCATAGCCACCGCAGGAAGCATGGAAGGAAGGCCAGTGCAGACAGCAGGCACGGGACCATCACTAGGCTCTCCATAGTGCTGGTTTCAGAGCCCAGACCCCGGGCACCACTGCCTTGCCCCATGTGGGGGTCTTGTTCCATTTGGGCATATGCTTCTCGGGCAAGCTCTGTAGCTGGCCTCTGAGGGTCTGAGCAACATGTCCTTCTGTTTCTTCCAACCATCCATTTTCAAGCTTCCCGAAACTTCCCCAGACTAAGGGCCTGGAACACAGGGAAGGAGGGTGGGTCTGACCCAACACAAGCCAATACAAGAGGCACGGAGAGGTCACAGGGCCGGCTGCCAACGGACTTGCCTTTGTGAGGCTGCCACGGGTCAGGCTTGTGTCTTCCCCATCGGGGTCTCCCAAGAGCGGAGACCACATCATCTGGGACAATCTCGCCCACCCTCTGAGGTTCATGTATGAGTCACCTCCCAACTGTTCCTCCAGCCCAGACCTCTCTATGGAGCGGTTCACTGAACTCGCGCTATCTGGGTGGGGTTGTGGCTTCCCTCGGGCTACTTCATGTGCTTCAGCCTGGACTCCACGCACAGCGCTGGCAGACAGGAGAAAGCTCTCAGGACCAAAGGCAGGCACGGTGGGCTGGCATTCTGCCTGCCCCCAGGAGAGATCAGGCTTCAGCACCGCTTCTCCACTTACCCTCTGGCTATTTCTCCGAGGAGGCCAGTCACCCAGCAAGACCATCCCTATTCCCCGAAATGCAGACAGAGTCAGAAGGGCAGGACCGGATCCTGAAAATGCCAGCAGCCTCCTCTCTGCCCACCTTCCTCCTGGACCCTGGGACGGGTGTGGGAGGAGCTCGGATGGGAGCCCTCCCTCTCACTGCAGAGATGGAGACATGGAGACATGGAGAGACAGAGAGACGGAGCCCTGCAGGGCTATTCCGGGCCTGGAGCCGCTGGGCTTGGGAGAAGGGCCAGGATCACGTTTTGTGCTTTCACCAGCTTTTGCTCTTCACGAGCTGCACGGCTCCCCACGTGGGGATCTTGTACCTCAACCAAGAAAAGCAAAGCCGCTAATCTGACAAGATCAATCCTCAAATACCGCAGGAATGCAGCTGGCCTGCCTGCCTGCTCTCCCCAGGGACCGTACTTCTAAGCACCTCCAGGCCTCCTGCCGCCCCACAGAGCCCCACAGAGCCTCCGGTGGGGTCTGCAAGGGAGGAGGCTGCAGCAGAGGCCCCAGGCACGGCTTCCAGGCTTCCAGGCACGGCTCACGCAGAGATCACCAGCCCCAGGGATCCCGCTCCCCACCTCTCTCACCAGCCCCTCCTGCCTGCGGGCCTCGTCTGGGCTTCCACAGCCCTCTGTCCTCAGGGCTTTCAGAGCACAGACTGCAGATCTGTGCCTGTGTCCGTGTGCTGCCTCCCTTCATCTTGAGGCCTGGAGGTCCAGATGAGGAAAGGGAGGGCCAGCTCCAATCACTTCCAAAGCCTGGGCTCTTAGAGATACATTCCGTGCTTCTCAACCCACCTGTGACGAAGGGCCGGTTTGTTTGGTTTTTGAAACTTCAAGTCCCACAGTGACACTTTTATAAGGTGTAATAAAAATGAGGGTGCCTGGGTAGCTCAGTCAGTTAAGCCTCTGACCCTTGATTTCAGCTCAGGTCTTGAGCTCAGGGTCATGACTTCAAGCCCCGCATTGGGCTCCACATGGGTGTGGAGCCTACTTAAAAAAACAAAAACAAAAACAAAATAAAAATAATAAGGGCTCCTGGGTGGCTCACTCAGTGATGGGTCTTCCTTTGGCTCAGGTCATGATCTTGGAGTCCTGGGTTCAAACCCCGTGTTGGGCTCCCTGCTCAGAGGGGAGTCTGCTTTTCCCTCTCCTACTGTGCGCTCTCTCTAATAAATAAAAATCTTTTAAAAAATAAATAAATAAGGGGTGCCTGGGTGGCTCAGTGGGTTAAAGCCTCTGCCTTCAGCTCAGGTCATGATCCCAGAGTCCTGGGATCGAGCCCTGCATCCGGCTCTCTGCTCAGTGGGAAGCCTGCCTCCCCACCTCTCTCTGCCTGCCTCTCTGCCTACTTGAGATCTCTATCAAATAAATAAATAAAAATCTTTTAAAAAATTTAAAAATTTAAAAAATAAATAAAATGAATCACCAGCAAAATTAAAGCATATATAAAATATAAGCTCCATTTTTAAATTTTCAGATTTAACTGACATAAACTTACTCTAGTTACTGCTGACATTTCTAAAACTTTACTGTCAATTTCTCAAAAATCTGGTTGCAGACCAGCCCACATCACTTCTGATTCCATAGCACACAACAGGCTTCCACCTGACTGATACCCAAGGGTTCTGCCTGACATTTGCCTTGAGGAGAAGTTGGAAAGGGGACAAGACATGGCTCCTCAGGTCCTGAACCGGGCAGGACAAAGACACTGACATCATGTGTGGCAGTTAGCAGACTGAGAGGCCTGCTCAGCAGACTGCGCAGCAGATGAATTCAGAACCACAGAAAAACCCGGCATGTTCTCTGCAACAGTCACCAGTGCAAAGAAGTAGGAGTCCCTAATCATCTAGGGAAGGAGATTTTCCCACAGAAAACAACTTCTGGCCGCCTACCACAGACGTGCCTCTAAGGGTGAATGTACAGAACAAAGAGGAAGGACATGGAATTTCCAGCTCTAAGGTGCAGGGCGGGACGGGAGGCCTGGGGGCCTGAATTCCTTGAAGGGTATGGGAGGTAGAAGCGGGAGGCTGACACAGAAGTGGTGTTAATTTTTTTTTTTTTAAGATTTGAGAACGGGAGAGGGAGAGAAAGCACAAGCAGGGAGCAGCAGACAAAAGGGAGAAGCAGGCTCCCTGCTGAGCAGAGAGCCCAATGTGGGGCTTGATTCCAGGACCCTGAGATCATGACCTGAGCTGGAGGCAGAGGCTTAACCCACTGAGTCACGCAGGCGCCCCTGAAGTGGTACTAATTTAAAAGCAGATCAAGGATTGGTTCCCTAAAGTCAAAACAATGGACACCGGGCAATACATGAAGAGAAAACTGACAGCAGAGAAACCAAGAGGACACAGATGGCAACTCTTCCAGCTTCAAACTGGAGTCCAGGTCAAGGACAGGCATTTAGTCTGTCTAGCCTGCACAGGGCTGCAGACCCTGGGACACTAGGCAGAGAAGCTTGCGTTACTGAGCGCTCTGCACTTCCCAGAAAGGTTCAGCACTCAGGGATTTCCCTGCAGCAGCACCCACTGAAAATATTTAAAACACTTTGCAATCAAAAGGAAGCTGCATTCCCCCTACAGGCTCACAGTTCAGGGCCATGACTCAGGACATAAGGTGGGGCTGGTGGGTTTGCATCCTAGCTCTGTGCGACTGCGACTTGGGCCAAGTTATAGCTTTTTCACCTGTAAAATGGGTATTAATAACAGTTATTCCAAAGGGTTACTGCAAAGACTAAGTGAAATAATGAATATACAGTGTTTAGCATAGCGGCTGGCACATAGTAGGAGCCCTCTAAAACTGCGTGACCATTTGGGGCGCCTGGGTGGCTCAGTGGTTAAGCCACTGCCTTCGGCTCAGGTCATGATCTCGGGGTCCTGGGATCGAGCCCCGCATCGGGCTCTCTGCTCAGCAGGGAGCCTGCTTCCTCCTCTCTCTCTGCCTGCCTCTCTGCCTACTTGTGATCTCTGTCAAATAAATAAATAAAATTAAAAAAAAAAAATAAATAAAATAAAACTGCGTGACCATTTATATACACAGACTGTGTATGTCTGCAGATGGAAAGTAAGGTCTCTGAGGGACGGATTTCATGTATCTTACACAATGCTGAAGCTCTAGCACCTAGAAAAGTGTCTGGCACATATGAGGTGCTCATTAAAAGATTTCTTAACAAATGAAATGGGAGCTATTACCATTAGGTTTAGAGGATAATAGAGTCAATGTGGCAACTTTTTTTTTTTTAAACAGATTTATTTATTTTAGAGACAGAGAGCAGTTGGGGCAGGGTAGAAGGAGAGAATCTTCAAGCAGACTCCCTGCAGATCACAAAGTCCAACTCTGGGCTTGATCTCACAACCCATGGGGCCATGACCTGAGCTGAAACCAACCAACTGAGCCACCCAGATGCCCAATGTGGCAATTTTTTAAGGGATACAAGAGACTTCAGTATGATAAAACAGGGATATGAAGAAGTCAATAAAGAGAATGAAGATGCAGGTTCCCGGGTTTTGGTCCAAGATCTAGGAGAGGTTGAAGAACCAGGGCACAGGAGAAGGGACTGACCTCAGAGAAGAGATATTATAGAGGGCACAAGTGTCAGGACACGATGACTACCTGGACATTTGGTTGACAGAAGGAGAAAGAAGAGCTCTCGGATTTCCGGCTCAGGTGACACTCTCAGGTGGATACTGCTGTCATTCATGGAAAGAGGCAATATGGACTGATTAGCTTTAATGGGAATTCAAGGACTTGGACATACTGAGTTTGAGATGCTTGAGTCATCCAAGTGGAGCTGTCCAGCAGGGAGTTGGGTATCTGGGTCAAGAGATCAGGAGCAGAGAGTCATTGGCACACAGGTTTTAACTGACACGGTCAAGTACGAAGTGAAGAAGACCACAACTGAGCCCTGGCAGACATCAGCACTTAGAGGTGGACACAGGAAAAGAAGGCTGCTTGCAAGAGAGACTGAGGAAGAACAATCAGAGAAGTAGAAGGAGAACTGGAAGGGAGTTTGGACAAAGATTACTGAGAGGAGAGAGTTTCAAAATGGAGGAAGAGATCAATAATGCCAACCGTTTCAGAGAGGTCAGAAAAAGAGAAGGTCTACCCTTGGATTTGTCACTTAGTCATTTCAAGTGACCTCATGAGCAAGAGCATTTCGGTGAGGAAGGCGGTCGGGGTAGAGAAGCAACTGCAATGAGTCTCTGTACACCCTTGTTTGAAGGGTGTTCAACTTGCTCCCAGTCTGGAAGGACAATAATTTTGTAGAAGCAGATGGTGCTCTATTCTCCTATGTAACTTATGGTATGTGACAAAGCTTAGCAGGGATGCCTTTCAATCCCACCACCCCTCCCTGGTATTGTAGTAGTAAGAATCCCAGAATGTAGTAGTAAGAATGTAGTAGTAAGAATCCCAAGGATCCTTTTTGGAAGAGCAGAGAGGGAGGAGCTATGGAATGTGGGGATACCAGGTACCCAGGTACCCTGGCCAGGAGACAGCAAACTTTCAAAACGCCTGAAGGCAGTGCATTAGGCTTCTTGTACCTTCTCACTGCAAGGGTCCCAAAACATGCACCTGGGACTCTGTCAATATTCCAGACTTCCTGCTTCAGAGAGCTCAGCAAGGTTTCAAAGGCCATCCCTACACTCTTGGGGATTCAGCCAGCTTGGACCATGGCAATAATTCCTTAATGGTAGGAAAATCCCTGATACACACAGTCACAGATAGACACCATGCACCCTGGCCTTTCTAAAGCAAAGTGGATCTCAAGAGAAGTGACGTTTTCTTCTGTAGAGCTAGGCAAGAGGGTGATTTCTACACCAGTACCTCATCCGCTAGCACCAGACATCTGGTAGACTTCTGTACTTTGGCCACTAGCCAGCCTTCCATGAGACAGCAGCTAGGAGAGGAAGCAGCACGTGGCAGGTAAGCTGGCGGACTCTGTGGTCAGAGTGCTTGGTTTGAAACTTGGCTTCATCACTGCCTATCTTTAGCAAACTGATCCATTCTCTCCACCCCCATCTTCCCATACTTAAAACTGGATTAATGACAACACCTATCTCATAAGATTGTTGAGAGGATTAAAACAGGAAAGATGGGAAAAGGTCTCATCAGACAATCTGATACATCAAGAGGCGTCAGCTATCACTGCCGCTGGAGCATGGCCATGGCCTGGACTTGGCTGCTTCTTTCTGCTTTCTGCTGAGACCATCTGCCCCAGGCTTAGCCTGTAGATGCTATGCTCCCTCCCCATGCTGAGTGGCTCCATTGGCCACCATCTAAAAGATATGATATTAAATCTTTCACAAGGGGTGCTTGGGTGGCTCAGTCAGTTAAGGGTCTGACTCTTGATTTTGGCTCAAGTCGTGATCTCAGGATCACGGAGCTGGGCTCCGTGCTGGGTGTGGAGCCTGCTTAAAATTCTTCTCTCCCTCTGCCCCGCCAAAAATAAATGTAAAACTTAAAAAAAAAAAAAAAAAAAAAAAAAAAAAAAAAACTTTCACCAAAGCAGAAAAGGTGACTCAAACATATGTAGCAAAGGATTGCCAGGAAAATAGGGTGTGCCAAGTTTCATCAGTTATACTTTTTGCTTTAAAAACATACATTCCCTACCCTGCTCCTAAAACCTACATTTTAGGGGCGCCCGGGTGATTCAATGGGTTAAAGCCTCTGCCTCCGGCTCGGGTCATGATCTCAGGGTCCTGGGATTGAGACCCGCATCGGGCTCTCTGCTCAGCAGGGTGTCTGCTTCCTCCTCTCTCTCTGCCTGCTTCTCTGCCTACTTGTCATCTCTGTCTGCCAAATAAGTAAATAAAATCTTTAAAAAAAAAAACAAAAAACAGGGGTGCCTGGGTGGTTCAGTGGGTTAAGCCGCTGCCTTCGGCTCAGGTCATGATCTCAGGGTCCTGGGATCGAGTCCCACATCGGGCTCTCTGCTCAGCGGGGAGTCTACTTCCTCCTCTCTCTCTCTGCCTGCCTCTCTGTCTACTTGTGATCTCTCTCTGTCGAATAAATAAATAAAATCTTAAAAAAAAAAACCTACATTTTAAATGTTTATCATGATCTATTCTGGGATCTTTATTCCTTCCTGATAAAAACTTACCTGATCATGTAAAAGTCATTGAGAAAGTGGGAATTCACTTAGTAAGCGTCTAACATGAAAATTTTCTGGAATGATCAACATTTATACCCCTAAGACACCTCATCTCATTTCATTCTCTTGACTTAATGAGATAAGTAATACTCAGACTTTTCCAAGATCCCACAGTATGTTAAGTGAGAAAGCTGTGAGAACTTCCTGTCTCATCTCATCTCTTTCCAGTCTTTCATGTATTAGTATATGTCAACATAATTCTTCTACATCAAAATAATTATTCTCTTCACTCTTTCCATTAGAAGAGTATTGTACCACAACCCTCATACCCTCGGTCTCTCCATTTCCTGAGGGCTCCCCCTCTTCCCTGTCTCTCTCATTAGCAGAAGATGTCTCCAGGCAGGCAAGTCTCAGGGAAAGAAAGGAAGACTTCCCAGCAGACAGCACAAAGGGTTATGAGGGAACAGGTTGGCTTTCCTGAGAAGCAGGACTCTGTAGGCAGAACAGGCTGGCACATCGGCGTCCCTTCCTTTTCCACCGCCTGCTCCCCCATATGTACCCGGGTGTGGGAGTCAGTGACTGGATGGGCTCCGGGAGGAACAAGGCTTAGGAACAGACTAAAAACGTAGGTTTCACAGAGCACTTGGTTTAAAAACAAACAAACAAACAAACATAAAGATTTAATGGTTTAGACTGTGTCAAAACTACCACATCAAAACTGCATTAAGGGGGCACCTGGGTGGCTCAGTGGGTTAAAGGCTCTGCCTTCGGCTCGGGTCATGATCTTGGGGTCCTGGGATCGAGCTACATGCTCTGCGGGGAGCCGGCTTACTCCTCTCTCTCTCTGCCTGTCTCTCTGCTTACTTGTGATCTCTGGCAAATGAATAAATAAATAAATAAATAAAAATCATTAAAAAACAAACAAACAAAACTGCATTAAGACCTTCTGTGTCAATTGTTGATGCCACAGCAGCGCCCAGGCGGCTCACTCAGTTAAGTGTCTGCCTTCAGCTCAGGTCACAACTGTGGGGTCCTGGGATCAGGCCCCATGCCGGGTTCCCTGCTCAGTGAGGAGCCCACTTCTCCCACTCCCTTTGCCCCCTGCTTGTGTTCTTTCTCTTGTTCTCTAGCTCAAATAAATTTTTAAAAAAAGTTGATGCTATAAAAAATCAAAATCCTGATTTTTACTTAGTACATTTGGTCAAAGTTATCAAGAAATGCTAGCTACCCACAAGGAAAAAAAGAACACAAACCCAAGTTACAACACAAGCGATCACTACTAACACCAAAACAACATGAAACACCGACAACAAAAACTCTGACGGATTAATTCAAATATAAATAATAAAGGTATAAAAGGACTAGAAGAAAGCACAGAAGAAGACACCTTCACAAACCACAATGTATGGACGTAAATTCAAAAACTTCTTACTGAGGGCAATTTGCCAGTAACTTTCAAAGTTGCAAATGCCTGTAATTGTGATCCAGAAATATTTTTCTTTATTCTAGGTGACCTCACATGTGTAGGAAATGATGTACAGAAAAGGTTATTCAATGATGTAATAATATTTGTAATAAAGATTAGAAAATGCCTAAAAGTCCACCAACAGGGAATTACCTAATTAAACTATTGTACATCTATACAATGAAATGCCACATAAAACAGAGTAAGGTACTTCTGTTTCTAGCCATGATGGAATAACAGGGATGCGATTTAACCTCTTACCTTAAACAACTAGGAAACAAGTCAAACTATGTGAAAACAAACAAACAAACAAAATAACAGTTTTCAGACCAGTCCAGGGAGGAGGAACCCAAAGAGAGCCCAGTAGTCTTTCAGAGTTCAGAAAACAAGTCACAATTTAAAAGACCAAAGGGCGGGCGCCTGGGTGGCTCAGTGGGTTAAGCCACTGCCTTCGGCTCAGGTCATGATCTCAGAGTCCTGGGATCGAGTCCCACATCGGGCTCCCTGCTCAGCAGAGAGCCTGCTTCCCTCTCTCTCTCTTTGCCTGCCTCTCCATCTACTTGTGATTTCTCTCTGTCAAATAAATAAATAAATAAAATCTTTAAAAAAAATAAAATAAAATAAAAGACCAAAGGGCTAGAACTTGTAGAGAAGACCAATATAGAGGACAGAGTTGCACAGAAAGCTCTAGAGATCTGCGAAGGGGTCCCCTCAGATCTTTAGCCAAGCACTTCTCTGTATATATATATGAGAGGAAAATCTGAGGCTGAGAAAAGACCACCAGGAAGCAGGAGACCAAACAGTTCCTGATGCCCATACAGGGCCGGGAATTGTTAATATTTACACAAACCTGAGTGGAAATAAATCAGAGTGGAAATACTTCATAAAGCACAAGACACGGGGTCGAGTCCTCAGAATGGTACAACATTAGAAACGGGGATAAATTAGCTCCAGACAAATGACTGCTCACGACCTGCACTAACAGCGTTAAAAGCAAGCCTCAGAGGGCTAAAACTGATTCCAAGTAACTCAGCCACATGCCCAAGCAAAATCGAGCACTCTTTAAAAGAATACAACAAAAATCTCGCCCAGAAAAATGTAAACTTTGAAATGTGTGGAATCTAATAAAAAATTACCAGACAGGTAATTTGATGTGGGGCAAGAAATACAAAGAGCCAAAAAGGGCCATAACCAGGAGGGAAATTCTAGTAATAGACCATAACCGGGAGGGAAATCATCAACAGAAACCATTCCGGAAATGACAGTGATGATAATTAGCAGACAAGGATATGAAAACAGCTATTGTAAATATATGCCACATGTTTAAGAAAGTAGAAGAACACATGAACATAACAAGGAATGAAATGGAAGACATAAAAAGACCTAAATGGAGCTCGAGAGATTAAAAACTCAGTATCTAGAATAAAAATACACCAGATGGGATAAACAGCTGACTGGATACTATGAAAGAAAACTCAGTGGACGTGAAGACTTAGCAATGTCGACTACCCAAAATGAGGCACAGAGAGAAATAAGACTGGGGGGCGGTGAGGGAAGAGCATCAGTGGCCTGTGGGATTCCCTAGACTCCTGGGAAGAGAGGTGGGGTAGGAAAAATACTTCAAAAAAATATTTAAGGACAAGAAAAAGTCCTAATCTGATCTTTAAAAAACCAGTAACTATGAACCCATAGGTCCAAGGAGCTGAGAAAAAAAATCCCAAACTAAAGAAAACCATAATAGGGCACATCATAATCAAATTGCTGAAAATCAGTGACAAAGAGAAAAATAAATCTCAAAAAGCAGCCAGAGGAAGATAAAGACATTACATATGAGGTAAAACTAGATAAGAATGACAGAAACTTTCATTAGAAACTATGCAAGCTAAAAGAAAATGAAGTTATAATTTCAAAGTAATTGGTGGGTGTGAAACCCTCAACCTAAAATTATATTGTCAGTCCCCTGCCCCCCTCACCGGAAAAAAAAAAAAAAAAAGCAAAAACAAAAACAAAACCCTTAAATGTAAGGGATGCCTGGGTGGCTCAGTGGGTTAAACGTCTGCTTTTGGCACAGGTCATGATCCCAGGGTCCTGCTCAGCAGGGAGTCTGCTTCTCCCTCTGCCTGCCCACTCCCTCTTGTGCTCTCTCCCTCTCTCTCTGACAAATAAATAAAATCTTTGAAAAGAAAAAAATCTTAATGTAAAATAAAGACTTTATCAGCAAAACCAAAGCTGAAAGACTGCATTGCTATTAAATCTGACTCATAGGAATCATTATAAGAAGTTCTTCAGGCAGATAAAAAGGGAAACCCTATGGAAATATGTATCTATAGAAAGGAAGAAAGACCCACAGTAAAAAAAAAAAGTTTGTGGATAACTATAATAAAACTTCCCTCTCATTAAAATTTTTTTAAAAATTGGGGGCACCT
The DNA here is from genome assembly GCF_011764305.1 of Mustela putorius furo. Taxonomy (NCBI): domain Eukaryota; kingdom Metazoa; phylum Chordata; class Mammalia; order Carnivora; family Mustelidae; genus Mustela; species Mustela putorius. The sequence goes on along the minus strand of NW_025422005.1, from coordinate 33,859,984 downwards.
GGCTTGCTCAGTGGGTAGAGCATGCAACTGAGCCTTGATCTCAGGGTTATGAGTTCAAGCCCCACCTTGGGTGTAGAGATCACTTAAAAATTGTGGTAACATACACGTAACATAAAGTTTACCATCTTAAAACTTTCTTTTTTTAAAAGATTTTATTTATTTATTTGACAGAGAGAAAGAAATCACAAGTATACAGAGAGGCAGGCGGGGTCAGGGAAGCAGGCTCCCCACTGGGCAAGAACCCGGTACAGGGCTTGATCCCAGGACCCTGGATCATGACCTGGGCCAAAGCAGAGGCTTAACACACTGGGCCACCCAGGCACCCCTTAAACCCTTTTTAAAAGATTTGTTTATTTGAGAGAGAGACCATGTAAGCACAGAGAGACAGAGTGAGAGGCAGAGACAGAATCTTCAAGCAGCCTCCCCTCTGAGCATGGAACCTGATGCAGGGCTCGAACCCAGGACCCTGAGATCATGACCCAAGCCAAAATCAAGAGTTAGGCGCTTAACTATCTAAGTCACCCAGGTGCCCACATCTTAAACATTTTTTTTAAAGTAAGCTCTGTGTCCAACATGGGGCTCAAACTCATGACCCCAAGATCAAGAGTTGCATGCAAGATGCCCCACATCTTAAACATTTTTAAGTATACAATTCAGTAGTATGAAAGTACATACATACACATTATGCAACCAGTCTCCAGAAGTCTTTTCGTCTTCCAAAATGGAAACTCTACATCCACTAAGCAACTTTCCATTTTCCCTCCCCCCAACCTCTGGTAACCATGAATCTGTTTCCTGTCTCTATGAATTTGACTACGCCATGTACTTCATTTAAGTGGAACCAAATATATTTTTCTTTCTATGACTGGCTTATTTCACTTAGCATAATGTCCTTAAGGCTCACACATGTAGCATCTTAAAATTTCCTTCCTTTTGGGGCACCTGGGTGGCTCAATCATTAGGCTCCTGCCTTTGGCTCAGGTCATGATCCCAGGGTTCTGGGATTGAGCCCCACATTGGGCTCCCTACTTAGTGGAAGCCTGCTTCTCCCGCTCACACTCTTCCCGCTTGTGTTCCCTCTCTCATTGTGTCTTTCTCTGTCAGGTAAATAAATAATATCTTTTAAAAAAAAAAATTTCCGGGGCGCCTGGGTGGCTCAGTAGGTTAAGCTGCTGCCTTCGGCTCATGGTCATGGTCTCAGGGTCCTGGGATCGAGCCCCGCATCGGGCTCTCTGCTCAGCAGGGAGCCTGCTTCCTCCTTTCTCTCTGCCTGCCTCTCTGCCTGCTTGTCATCTCTCTCTGTCAAATAAATAAATAAAATCTTAAAAAAAAATTTCCTTCCTTTTTAAGGCTGAATAATGTTCCATTGTGTAACTATATCATATTTTGTTTATCCTTCCATCTCTCTAGACAGACACCTGGATTGCTTTGGCTATTGTAAAGTAATGCTGCTCTGAACACGGGTGTACAAATACCAGCTTGACCCTGCTTTCATTTCTTTTGAGTGTATATCCAGAAATGGAATTGCTGGGTTACATAGTCACTCCATTTTCAATTTTTTAAAGAAATTATCACACTGTTTCCATAGTGGCTGCACTATTTTACATTCTGGCCAACAGTGTACAGGGGTTCCAATTTCCCTACATCTCTGTCAACACTTGTTTTTTTCCTCTCTTTCTCTCTTTGTTTTTTGATATCAACCATCACCAAAATGGAACACGTTTTATCCCATGACTCAGGTCTCAATCAACTTAAAAGTATTAAAATTATACAAAAAATATTCTCTGATCAGAACAAAAATAAGCCAGATATCTGCAACAAAAAGATATTTGCAACATCCTCAAATATTTGGAAATGAAGCAAAATGTCAAAAGAACCACGGGTCAAAGTAGAAATCACAAGTGAAGTTAGAAAATATCTTTAACTCAATGAAAATAATAATACAATATCAAAATTTGTGGGATGTTGCTGATAGTTTTTTAAAAAGACTTTATTCATTTGAGAGGAAACAGAGAGAGAAAGAGCACAAGCTGGGGGGAGGGGCAGAGGGAGAGGGACAAGCAGACTCCATGCTGAGCAGGGAGCCTGATGCAGGGTTCCATCCCAGGACCCTGAGATCATGACCTGAGCCAAAGGCAGATACTTAACCGACTGAGCCACCAGGCATCCCAGCTGATACAGCATATAGAGAAAAATTTGTAGCATGAAATCAAGGAATCAAATCAGTGGTCTAATCTTCTATCTCAAGAAACAAGGAATAAATTAAACCCCAATAATTGTAAGGTACGAAATAATAAAGAGTAGAAAACAGTGATTATAGTGAGAAAAATACCAAAAGAGAAAAATCAATGAGCCCAAAAGCTAGTTCTGTGAGAAGATCAATCGAAATGATAAACCTCTAACCACAAAGACTAGGAAAAAAAGAGAAATTATGTATTTCATGTCAGTATATTTAACAACTGAGATGAAATCTACAAATTCCCTGTCGGGCATTAACTACACCAAAGAAGAAATAGGAAACCTGAATAGAAATATGAAAGTTCTATATCTATTAAAGAAATGAAATTCTTTTTTCTTTTTAGAAATATAATTCTTAGTTTTAAAAAAACCTGCCCACAAAGGGATTTTCCTTTTTTTTTTTTTTTAAGATTTATTTATTTATTCGAGAGAGAAAGGGGAGGAGGGGCAGAAGGTGAGGGAGAAAATCTCAAGCAGACTTCCCAATCAGTGCAGAGCCCCGCATGGGGCTCACTCTCACAACCCATGACATCGTGCCCTGAGTGGAAACCAAAAGTCAGATGCTCAATCAATTGAGCCACCCACACGTCCCAAAGGGACTTTCTTAATAAGAAACCTAGGTCTCCCTAGGTATCTTTGCTCATAAATCCTATCAATCATTTAAAGAAAATTATTATCAGTTCTACACAAAACTTACAGGAAACTGCAGATGAAGGAATATTTTTCTCACCTGTCCTATGATGTCAGCATTACCCTGATGCCAAAACTAAAGACATTACAAGAAAACTACAGAGCAATATTTCACATGACTGTTTATGTGAACAAAAATCCTTAATAAAACATTAGTAAATTGAACCCAGCCATATATAAAAAGAACAATACATTAGAGCCAAATGAAGTTTATTCTAGTAATTCGAGGCTGGTTTAACATTTGAGAATCAATCAATAAAGAACAAATCATTGTGATTCATCATATTAATAGATTAAAGAAAAAAAAAAAGCCGTATGGTCATGTCAAAAGATCCAGAAAAAGAAGCATGTGACAAAATTCAACACTATTCATTATAAACATTCTCAACAAACCAGCAGTAAAGACAACTTCCTCGATCTGAAAGGTGATCTATGAAAAACCTGCAGCTAACATCGTAATGGTGAAAGACTAAAGGTTTTCCCCCTGGACTGGAAACAAGGCAAGTATATTCACTCTTACCTCATCTGTTCAACACTGTACTGAAGATTCTAGCCAGTGCAATGAGCCAGAAAAAGGAAGAAAAGGCATCCAGATTGAAAAGGAAGAAATAAAGCTGTCTTTATTAACAGAAGACCTGGTTGTTTATATTAATTTATATTGGTGTGATATCGGTGTAAGGACAGACATAAACATCGGTGGAATGGAACACGGATTCCAGAAAGAGACCCACATATACATGCCTAGTTGACTTTCAACAAATATGCCAACATAACTGAATGAAGACAGACTAGTCTTCAACAAATGGTTCTGGAACAACTGAGCGTACATATGCGAAACTATATATAAAAATTCATTTGATACAGGTCACGTACTTAAATGTAAGGGCTAAACCTATAAAAATCTAGAAGAAAACATAGGAAAAGATCTTTTGACTTTGGACTAGGGTTAGATTTCTTAGGTAAGATATCAAAAACAAAATCCATAAAAGAAAAAACTGAGGGGTGCCTAGGAGGCTCAGTGGTTAAGCATCTGCCTTTGGCTCAGGTCATGGGATCCAGCCCCACACTGGACTCCTTGCCCAGATGGAAGCTTGCTTCTCTCTCTTCCACTCCCGTTTGTGTTCCCCCTCTCACTGTCTCTCTCTCTCTCTGTCAAATAAATAAATAAATCTTAAAAAAAAAAAAGACAAAAATTAATAAACTGGACTTCATCATGATTAAAAATTTCTGCTCTGTAAAAGACATTATTAAGAGAATAAAAAGACAAGCCATAGACTGGAAGATAATATTTGCAAATCACCTGACAGAGGTCTTCTATCCACAATATGTAAAGTTGTCTTACAATTCAATAGGAAGACAACCAGTTTAAAAAAAGACATTTAGACAAATTCTCAAAGATAAAAGAATGCCAAACATCAGAAAGGATGAATACCCAACTTTTGTTTCAACATGGATGGGACTGGAAGAGATTATGCTGAGAGAAATAAGTCAAGCAGAGAGAGTCAATTATCACATGGTTTTACCCACCTGTGGAGCATAAGGATTAACATGGAGGGCACTGGGAGAAGGACCGAAGTGAGTGGGGGAAATCCAGAGGGGGAGACAAACCAAGAGAGACTATGGAGTCTGAGAAACAAACTGAGGGTTTTGGAGGGGAGGGGAGTGGGGGGTTGGGTAAGCCTGGTGGTGGATATTAAGGAGGGCATGTATTGCATGGAGCACCGGGTGTGGTGCATAAACAATGAATTTTGGAACACTGAAATAAAATAAAATCTATTAAAAAAAAAAAAAAAAAGAATGCCAGGGCGCCTGGGTGGCTCAGTGGGTTAAGCCCCTGCCTTCAGCTCAGGTCATGATCCCAGGGTCCTGGGATCAAGCCCCACATCGGGCTCTCTGCTCAGTGGAGAGCCTGCTTCCCTCCTCTCTCTGCCTGCCTCTCTGCCTACTTGTGATCGCTTTCTCTCTGTCACATAAATACATCAAAAAATCTTAAAAAAAAAAAAAAAAGAATGCCAAATAAGCACATGAAAATGAAACTGAATATCCTTAGTCATTCGTAGAATGCAAATTAAAACCACAGTCAGGTATCACTATAAATTAGAATAGCTACAACTCAAAACACTGATGGCAGAGATGTGGAGCAACCGGAACTCTTCAACATTGATGGCAGGAAAGCAAAACACAGTCAATTTGGAAAACAGTTTGGCAATCTCCTGTAGAGTTAAACATACACCCTATTACAAATGGCTTTCATTATAATCACTCCAAACTAGAACTTACCCCAATGTCTTTTGCCTAGTGAACAGATGAACACACTATGTTACATCCATACAACAGAATGCCATTCAGCAGTAAAAAGGAACAAATGATACACACAACACACATGTGAATCTCAAATACATTATACTAAATGAAAAAGGCACCATCAAAAGGCTTCCCACTATGTGATTCCATTAATATACATTCTGGAGACACTCCAGGAACAGAAAACTGATCAGTGGTTGTAAGGGTCTGGGGGTCAGGGGAATGGTTAACTACAAAGCAGTCAAGGGAAATTTCAGGGGCTGATGTTGGAAATGTTCTGGTGGACTGTTGTAGTGGTTGCTCAAACGTATGCATTTATCAAAACTCCTATAACTATATCAAAATGTCAATTTTAATGCATGTAAATTAAACTTCAATAAATCTTACTTTTAAAAAAATTATGATATAGCCATACAATCGTATGCTATGCAATCATACAAATAAGATTACCATATATGCTGGTAAGAGGATAATCTCTAACATATATTATTAGGAGCAAAAAGCAAGATACAAAACAATAAACATGATGCTCTATTTACGGTACCCCTGGCTGTCTCTGGGGCAGGGATCTGGAGCAGGAGTATATACCCTTTTGCACATTTTCAGTTATTATTTCTTTAACCAGATGCTTGTATTACTTTCAATTAGAAAAAGTTAAAAAAAAAAAAAAAAGACAAACCACACCTATATCCAGGTCAAGAAAAACTCACGGGTGTCTGGCCCAGCAGACTGAGTCAAGTAAGCCTACAAATGTTTGTAGCACCAGACACTTTAGAGGTGCTCAATACATAGATGGGGGGAAAATATTGTTTGGAATAAAGTCAGAAGGTACACCCTGGACAGAGAGATTTCCATCGGGACACCAGATACTCAGCCAGCAGAGCTCCTGTTTTAGACAAGGAGCCAAGCTTGGGTTGCTCACATTAGAGAAAGAAAAGGAGTGGGGCGCATGGGTGGCTCAGTCCGTTAAGAGTCTGTCTTTGGCTCAGATCATGATCTCAAGGTCCTGGGATGGAGCCCTGCATCGGGCTCTCTGCTCAAAGGGAGTCTGCTTATGCTTCTCCCTCTGTCCCTCCCCCCAACTCACGCATGTGCATGCTCTCTCTCAAATAAATAAATAAAATCTTAAAAAAAAAAAAGCATAAAAACTGAATATTCTGGATTTACTTTCAGGCAAGCTGTTTCTCAGCATTCCTCTCCAGGCACGTTGTGTGCCCTAACCTCAGCCTGCTCAGTGATGGGATGCAAACCATTCCTACAGTGAACAGATCATACCCCAAGAGGCCACTGCCACCTCCAGAGCTCCTCCCTGTGGCACAAGTGCCACAACCCGACTCCCAGAGGGTCCTGGGCAGCTTTTCCTCTAGCCACTCTAAGTCAGACACTCCAAGAACTTTCCAAAGGAACAAAATGACCCCGATAGTCTCGGCACCCCGGGCTGCAAAGTCCATCCTGGCATGTCAGTACCGTCTCTATACCATGGCTTCGCGGAAAGAAAACCCAAGAGGAAAAAGCAGATATGTAAGTAAGGCCCTTCAGCAGTAGTGAAAGGGACGCCCAGGGTTTGGCATGGTTTCCTTCAGCAAGCATGGTATCAGGAAATCAGGAACGCCAGAATGCAAAATGGACAAAGAGAGAAGGTGCTAGAACAGCCAGCCTCTGAAACTCCTCTTTGTTCCCTGCTTTACTTAGATACGTTTCCCTGAAGCCACGTAGTTTTGATATGTGGCTCGAAGCCTCTGTGCTGGGTAGCCTTGTCTGGCTGCCCCTAGCTACCTGGCTTTCAAGGAGCAGCCACGAAGGTTCAACCCACTCCCTCCCCTCCACAGAGACAGGCTATGCTGGCAGGTGGAAGCTCCCAGAGGCAGGATGTGGGTAAGGTACAGCAAGGGCAGAGAGTAGGACTGGCATAGGAACCACCGAAACAAGCCCTTTCCAGGCACCCACAGACTCTAGGACATAGAGGTGAGTTACAACAGAATCTCACATTCTCCGAGCACATCCTGGGCCGCGGGAAGAAAGGGAAGCACTTACCGGGGAAAGATGGCAGTCATCAGGGCTGAAGCATAGCCAGGCTTGCAAGCTCCCTCTGAAAAGTTTGCGTACTTGGTAGCTAACTCAGCAGGCCTATGGGAAGAGAAGGAAAGTCACAGTTTGCCAGGCACTGAGCAATCAGTGGGGTATTAGTTCTTGAAGAGCTGTGGGTTTTTTAAAACGTTGAATAAAGCTTCATTCTCAGCAATCAGGCTTTCAGCCTCTTTTCTACACCAACACTTCTGGGGGATGGGGTGGGGGGTAGAAATCCTAAACCCAAAGGCCTAAAGGAATAAATTAGCAACGCCCCTCTTACAGAATTTGGTAAAAGGAACTCATTGGTTTTGCACAGATTCTTTGCAGCAAGCTTAATCCCAAGGAAAGCAGGAATTCCATCCAGGCTTCCAGGCCGGGCAAGTGGAGTCCCAAGACCTAGGGGAAGAGCAGCCGGGGCTTTGACAGTCACAGGCACCGACCTCTTAGGCTTCATTGTGGGGCCTGATACACCAGCCACGCCTGCCTCTATTCTCTCCACACAGACGTACTAGGACCCAGCCAGTGGGAACCCACTCTCAGTGTCCTACAGCCAAGAATATTTTGGGGCTACAGCTGTCGAGATCAGATGTTTAGTTATAGATGCTCTCCTGCTCTCCCATTCTCTGTGCCTGGAATGTTCTTCCTTGCCCCTTTCCACCTAGCTACGCCTACTGGTCCTTCACAACTAAGTTCAGGTCTCCACTCCACTGGGAGAAATCCCCTGACCCCCAGGTTGGGCTAAATGCCTCCCCTGTGCCCTACAGTCTGTCCCCCTGCCACCCACATTATATGCCGTATTGTACTAGAATTGCTGGGAGTGCGCCTCCCTCATTAAGCTGTGAATTCCCAAAGCTGGAGTCTGATTTAACCCTGCATCTCCAGCGACGGGCCCACAGAAGAGGTCTGTAATTTTTTTTTTTTTAAGATTTTATTTATTTATTTATTTATTTATTTATTAGAGAGAGAGAGAGAGAGAGAGAGAGAGTGTGTGTGGGAGAACACAAGCAGGCAGAGCAGCAGGCAGAGGCAGAGAGAGAAGCAGGCTCCCCACTGAGCAAGGAGCCCGATGCGGGACTCAATCCCAGGACCCTGGGATCATGACCCGAGCCGAAGGCAGCAGCTTAACCAACTGAGCCACCCAGGCGTCTCAGATGTCTGTAATTTTCTGACAGAGCAACATGACTCTGCTACAGTCTCACGAACTTGTACCAGAAATAAGACAATCTCAGGAGCCCACAACCCAGAGTGTTTGCTGAATATCTGCGGGATATTTTTTTCAGAGGACTTGTGTGTCCCAGCTCTGATTTTGTGGCAGCAACTACAGTCAAATCCCTTTATATCTTTGGGCTTTGATGTCCTTATGTGCTCTCCGTGGGGCTGGAGTCCCTGCTCTGCCACCAAAAATTCTTGCCAGTGCAGTCCTGAGGAAACCACAGTGGAAGAACAGGACACATTCAGTGGCTGCAAGGCTGGAGGCCCTGCGTGCTGAGGCACCTGAGGGAGCCCTGGCAGGCTGCCAGTTCCCAGGCCCAAACCCCTTCCCCCCCGCCTCCACCCTTGGGCCCGCTGCCAACACACTGATGCCCAGCTGCTCCACCGAGCTGGGGCCCCATGGTAGGTCTCCCCTCGGGGCTGCCTTCTGCAGGAACTGGGTGGGGCAGGTCTGGGGGGAAGAGAGCTGGCGCCTGGACTGAAGAGCCGGGAACGATGATGCCACCGCTAGCGTGTGTCATGTGTGATTCACTCGTGTGCCCCTATGGGCCTAGCCCAGGGCCTGGCACAGAGTAACTGCTCACTGAATTTAGATAAACTCAGCTGTATCCATGTGCAATTTCTTCCAGAAGTCTACATATATATATATATATATATATATATATATATATATAGCCTTTCCTACCAATGAAATGTGAAGCCAGAAATGCAGATGCAAATGCCCAGCGCTAAGCCAGCGCTGAGACTTTATTTGGTAGGCAAAGGAGAGTCAAAGGTTTAACAAGAGAATTTACGTAACTATTTTCTTATGTGAGCAACTGTATTTCCGAAATGAAATCTACACTCCAGCACAATCGATGACCTTGCAGGAAGCTCTCAGACAAGGCACAGGGACTGAAAGATTTTTTTTTTTTCAGGTCTTCAACAGTCATGTGAGTAGGTCCTCTCAGTTATTAATTTACACAGGAGCTCAGAAAGACAGAGACTTATCCAAGATCCTACGGCTAGGGAAGTAGCAGACAGCAGGGCACGAGCTCCCAGCATGGCGCCACCACAGCGCGGACCATGGTAAGCGCCATCACACGGGGAAGAGCCGAGTCCGCGGGCAGCACGGAAGTGGTCAGCGCTGGTAGAGAGGGGTAGAGAAGAGAGTCAAGAAGACCTCACACCGCTATTTGAAAGTGTGTAGACAAGCAGCGAGGTGTCATGAGTTCCTCCTACCCGTGCCTCCCAACCCCCTGCCATCTGTATGCCTGCCTTCTAACCGTTCCTGTGTTCTTTCTCAGTTCCAGAAGGTCTCACACTGAAGACTTATCCAAGATCCTACAGCTAGGGAAGTGGCAGACAGCAGGGCATGAGCTCCCAGCATGGCGCCACCACAGCGCGGACCATGGTAAGCGCCATCACAGGACTGCAGTTGCCCCTCAAACACATTGCCCCACAGAAATGTATACACGACAAGAGAAAGCCTTTGGCCACGTATCTCCTCTGTCTGGTTTACACTGTCAACCTCTGGCGAGATGCTTCAGGAATAAGGGCCATGGGCGGTCCCAGGTCTGCAGACTCAGGTCATCTATCGTGGAGAAGAGGGAGGGACACTGGCCAGCTGGAGCAAAGGGAAGCCAGAACCCAGCCGGGAAGGCTCTTCCCATGAGAGTGCAAGGTAGCCCAACGATGAGGATGAGCAGTTCTAAATCAACCCCCATTTAAAAGACGACAGTAACTTTTAGAACATATAGCCCCGAGGACAGTGGGCCAGGTCAAGTTATTACCAAATTAAAATGCCTTAGCAGTGGCCTCCTGACTACCCCAGGGAGAGAAGAATAGGGGGAGTGTTGGGGATTCTGAGTCATACAGCAGGCTGGGACCTCTGGGGCAGTTAGCGGTCAAAACCACCAAGATTAACAGTCGCCAACTCCCTCCGGCCAGAATAGTTAGTTTCTCTAAGGCACTCACACTCCAAATGCCAGGAGGCCCCCACAGATGTCTGATCAGATCATTCAGCCCTTGTTCTTCTCATACTCTGCAGCTGGCCTTTCATTTTGGGAGATTTAGCATTTCAACCAGTAAGAGCACCCATTGTCCTGCAAACGTGACTACCAAGCCCCTGGGGTGAAGAGTGCGAACCACTGCACTCAAGAGGAAAGCCAGGCGGACAGACTGGAACCCAAGAAAAGGAACCACACTTCCACTCCCCTGCCTCACCCAGCAGCACTGAGTTTAAGGATCAGGCCGCGCAGAGGTTCTAAGTGGGAAGAGCACAGGATCTGGAACGAGACACTTTCCCAGAGGTCACCAGCAAGTTGTGTGACCTTGGGCAAGTGATGGAAAATCTGATTCTCATCCTGCTCATCTGCAAATTGGAACCACTCAGTTCCCAAGGATCTTGGGAGGATGTGGTGAGAAAGCACCCCCGGAGGGGCTGGCCATCCCCTAGAGCACCACACACGGTTATGTGAAACGCGAGGTGGCAGAGGCAGGCATCCAGAATGCCTCGCTCCGGTTTGGATTCTGTGATAGGGGCGCGTCCCTGAAGGATGCCCAGTAGGAGAGTGCATTTAGGGATCAATGCTGGGGAGGTAAGGAAAGACTGGAAGGGGCAGTCCACGAGACAGAACGCTAATCTGGAGAGAGTCAGTGCTCTCTCCGTTGCCAAAGGCCAGGAGCATTTCAAGGAGGACACAGGAACCACCTGCATGGAACACAGTGGAAGGCCTGGCAAGGTGTGGCCACTTGCTGGACAGCTGGCTTTGACAACACAGAGGTTACTCCTGACCTTGAAAGAGCTGGTTCCCTGGAGAGTGGGGGTGGAAGGCTGATTTCACTGGGTTTAAGGGAAAAGAGAACGAGTGGAGTCGCGGAACAGAGACTACTGTTTTTGCTCTAAGGGGAAACAGAGAAATGCGGCAACAGATGACGGGAGGAAGCCGGGAAAGATGTTTTTTGAGGTTAAGAGACAGTTTAGCACGTTTGTCATTTGGCTGGAATAAGAGGGCAACTCCTGATGTGTCAAGAGACAGGACAGCTATAGGACAACTGTCCTTGAGGAGGTAGGGAGTGGGGAGGAGGGGGACAGACCTAATACAAAAGAAGAAGGGCTGGCCTTCCTCTGCTTGCCCCTCCCGACCCTGGCCAGCGACTGCCTCGTCACCTTTGCACCCATTTCCCTCCCCAGCAGAACCAACCCACCTGCCTACAGACCTCATTTCACCCAGCCTACTTTCACCCTAGCTGGCTCACTTGTTGCCATGCTCTTTCCTGCCCCCTCCCCTCCATCCCTCTCATTTACTCGTTCACGCATTCGCTCAACAAACATTTGCAGGCGAGTCACTCTGCTCGGACTTGTGTCCTGGCTCCACCCTTCCTAGCTGCATGACTTTGGCCACACTACGGATTTGCTCTGTGCCTTCACGGCCACATCTTTAAAAACTGGGATGGTACTCACACAACCGTCCTGAGGGTTAGGCTAAGAATAAAATGCTTTTAAGTAACTGGAATTAAAATATAAACTTAAAAAAAAAAAAGACATAACCAAAAAATACAAAAACAGCAAAAACAGAAACAACAAAAAATAAACTGTATCCAGGTCTTTGTGTGGCTTAATAGTTCATTTGTTTTTGCCACTGAATATTATTTAATTGTATGGATACACTTTGTGTATCCATTCACCTCGACAGGTATCTTGGCTCCTTCCAGTTTTTGATGATTTTGAATAAAATTGCTAACATTACTTATTTTAAAAAAGAGAGAGAATAAAGTGCTTAGTATAACGGCTGGCACTTAGTTTTCTCTCAATACACGCTCACTGTAACAGCCTTGTTGTGGGACACTGCAGGACACTGGCCTGGGACTAGGGACACAATAATGGCTGGGACCTGGTTCTGGCCCATCACCAGTTACACCGAAGAGTAAATGTCCCTTTAAATGAGACTTCTCTCCTAGACCATGAAAACTCAGCCTGGTGCAGAGCACCTGGGCACCATGCACGGCACAGAGTACGGAAACACCCAACAAAATGTTTGTTGGTGTGAACTCAACTGGTTACCTTGACTAGTTGGAAGGTTAATTAGCAGAAAGTGTGGGGGAGATGTGGTGATGGATGTGAGAAATGGAGATGGGACTGTGAGGATTCTTCCTGGGCCTCTCAAGTCCAGTGACAGGCATCTTGTGAGCAATGAACTAATTTCCAAAACCTTCTCTGAGAGGACAGAAATCAGATCAGTCCCCTGCTATGTCTCCTCCTTCATTCGGCCCCCAGCTCACTGCCATAGAGTTCAGGAACTGGTCCTGACCATGGAACCAGACAGTGTAGGTAACACCTGACACACTGCCTGACTAGCAGCAGTGAATAAACAGTAGTGTCCTTTCCAGCCAGTAGAGCAATTTAATCAGAGCTAGCCAATATTACCATCAGATAAGAACCCTCAGAGCAGGGGTGCCTGGGTGGCTCAGTTGGTTAGGCAACTGCCTTCAGCTCAGGTCATGATCCTAGAGTCCTGGGATTGAGTCCTGCATCAGACTCCCAGCTCCATGGGAAATCTGCTTCTCCCTCTGACCTTCTCCCCTCTCATGCTCTCTCTCACATAAATAAATAAAATCTTTAAAAAAAGAAAAAAAAGAACCCTCAGCCCTGAGCTAGCCCCACCACCGCTTCTTCAATGCTATCCTCCCTCACCGTCCTGATGAAGATGCATTTCTTAAGTCAAGCAGAGATAGTCAATTATATGGTTTCACTTACTTGTGGAGCATAAGGAATAACACAGAGGACATGGGGAGATGGAGAGAAGTGAGTTGGGGGAAATCGGAGGGGGAGATGAACCATGAAAGACTGGACTCTGAAAAACAAACTGAGGGTTTTGTGGGGGGTGGGGTGAGGGGTTAGGTGAGCCCACTGGTGGGTATTGAGGAGGACACATATTGCACGGAGCACTGGGGGTGGTGCATAAACAATGAATCTTGGAACACAGGGAAAAAAAAAAAAAAGATGTATTTCCCCAGCTACCAGAGACCCGTGTCCAGAACATGACTTGGGAAGTGGCCGCAGCAGCTTAGGTTAGCTTTAGCAGCCCTATTCTGTCATTACACATTTTCATTTTTCTTTCTGAAGTCAGACTAGTGAAAGAAAGGCTATTTAACACTGCTGTAGGTCCTTTCAGCTCCAAGATGCAACTTCCCTCCTTAAGGATAACTTCTATCTCTTCCGACCGCCTTTTCCAACTAGCTGCATTATTACAGGTCTGCTGGCTCCTCCTGCATTATCATCAGTGTCTTCATTCACCCACATCTGGGGGTGGCCAGTCCACTGTGCCCTGGGCATTACTGACCCTTTGCTCTCGTGAACGCCAATGGAGGCTAGGGCTCCCATAGTTTGGGCCCCATTTACGGTGATCTATAATAAACTTGGCAGCACTGTCCTCTGTCTCTCTCGTTGCTTTAAGGCAGAGGGATGGCTTCATCTGAGCCATCTGGAATTGGTGGTATTTCTTAGCTCTAGAGGACCTGCCTTTCAGCCCTTGCTACTTTGCACTGTAATCCCTTTTCAATGAACCAGGCCACTCTGCTGTTTGATCAGTGATTTTGGAGCTGACATTATTGCAGTTTACTTTTGTCTCCACGACCTCGGTCATTTCTTTCCTTTTGGCTGGGAGGGTGCTCTCCTGTAAGCTCTTGCAAGTGCCTTAGCCTGAGCTGTAGAGGAAATGCTCACAGAGACTCCCCATCAGGGATCTGTGGCAACTGCTCCAATTCAATTTTGTTTCTACATTTCTTAAAAAAACAAAACAAAACAAAACAAAATAACCACATCCTCTTTCAGGGTGGTAGTGGAAAGAACATGGAAACTAACATTTACTGAGCATTAACCATACACTAATAGTTGACCTGATTATTCATTTAGCTTTACCATAGTCTTCTAAGGCTGTACAGCCCTGAAATCCAGGCATCTGGGTGTAGAGCCCAAGAGAAGACATATTTGGAAGATGTACTATTCTATTTTTAACACTATAAAATTTCAAATGATAAATTCTGATAGGGCTTGCATTGAATTTGAATTTGTAGATTGCTTTGAGTGGTATGTAATTCATTCTTCCAATCCAAGAGCAGCGTATATCTTTCCATTTATTTCTGCCTTCTTCAATTTCTTTCATCAAAGTCTCATAGTCTTCAGTGGTACAGGTCTTTCACCTCTTTGGCTGAATTTATTTCTAAGTCTTTTATTCTTTTTGAGGTAAATGGATTTTTAAGGAATTTCTCTTACCGACAGTTACTGCTGTATTAAAGTGCAACTGATCTTTGTGTATTGATTTTGTATCCTGCAACTTTACTGAATCCATTTGTCAGTTCACATGGTTTTTTGGTGGAGTCTTTAGAATCTTCTCTATATAATATCACATCATCTGCAAATATAGGCACTTTCACTTCTTCCTTTCTGCTCTGGATGCCTTTCTTCTTCTTCCCTAACAGTCTGGGCTAGGACTTCTAACACTATGATGAATAAAGGTGGTGAGAGTGAACCTCCCTATCTTGTTCCTGATCTTAGAGGAAAAGCTTTCAGCTTTTTACTGTTGACGATGTTCACTGTGGGTTTGTCATATATGATCTTTATTATGTTGAGGTAAATTCCCTCTATTCCCATGTGTTGAGAGTTTTTATTATAAATGGATATGGAGATCTGTCAAATGCTGGGGCACCTGAGTGCCTCAGTCAGTTCAGCATCTGGCTCTTGATTTCAGGTCGAGCGCGGGGTCATGAGATCCAGCCCCACATCAGGTTCCACGCTCCACAGGGAGTCTGCTTGAGATTCTTCCTCCCTTGCCCTCTGCCCCTTCCACCATGCATGCTTTCTCTCTAAAATAAATAAATCTTAAAACAACAACAACAAAAGCCGGTTCCAGAGAGCCGAGGTACTGAGGATAGTAATAGTATTATTCGTTTTTTCTTGTGGCAGGAGGTGTGACTTAGCCAGGAATGATGCACTGGACAATAAAATACATGAAGAGATGCCTGAACCTGAACAGAAAAGAGATGGCATCTGGATACTGTGAAGAACGTTCATGTGACCTGAAAGGGCAATAAACAAATACATAAGCATCTCTTCTTTCCTTATCGTTCTAAATCCTCATCAGTAAATCACTGTATCGCATGGGGAGCTATCAACACGTTTATATACCAGAGGTGTTACAAAGATATTTAGCCAGGGGCCACCTGGGTGGCTCAGCTGTTAAGCATCTGCCTTCAGCTCAGGTCATGGTCCCAGGGTGCTGCAAGCCCCACATGAGACTCCCTGCTCAGTGGGGATCCTGCTTCTCCCACTCCCACTTCCCCTGCTTGTGCTCATTCATGCTCTCTGTCAAATAAATAAGTAAAATCTTAAAAAAATATTTTTAGCTGGGGCTCTGCATACCCTTGGTGCAGCCCTACTTTAAGGTAAGTATTATTCTCGTTTTTGACGAGACAACTGAGTCTAAAATCCATCTTCTGCTCTTCCCAAAGCTCTTGCTTTCTTTGATATAAAGAACAATGGGCAGAAAGATAAGAAGACTTGAGTTGAAGTAACTAGCTCTTCTACTTACTAGTTGTGTAACCTCGGGTAAGAGGTAATTGGTTTCCTCAACTCTTACAACAGCTGTAATAACACTTATTTTCTAGAATGGATAGAAAGATCAAATGATTTCCTGCAACAATGTAGGTCAGAGCATTCTTTGCAAAGTTACAGAAATGTCAGTGGCTGCTTCTGTTCTAATGCTTGATTTCTGCTTTTACTACTTCTAGATCATCTGAATTACCATTTCACTAATCTACTGAGGAAAAAACTGTTCCCTTTCATTTTTCTTACTTGGCTTATTTTCTCCAACTCACTTGGCTGTCTCCAAACCCCTGCCAATAGGTATGTGTGTGTAGTTAGATTTATACCTAAGTCTTTCTTTGCATGTGTGTGCTATGTAAATGATGCTGTGTTTTTATGGATTGACTAATCAGTTTTTTTTTACATGGGAGCTATTGGGTTTGTTTTCCCAGATGCAGCAATTCTTTGAAGGCCTGAGTTTTTACTTGCAAAGCAGGGATAATAATGGTACCTACCTTAGAGGTGAGGACTGAAAGAGAGAATGTATATAATATATAAGGCTGGTGCTTAGTGGGCATGCAATATACTATTAGTAATTAGTATAGATGTCATCAGTTTCTGCTAATCCAAAGCTTACATTGGAATAATTAAAGCATGTGACTTTGCTATCCTCCAGAGGGTCACAGTCTAGTTTTATGACCTAGTAGGAAACAGCTATGCACCACAGGTGTCATAACTACATCAAAGATAGGCATGTAGGTCTGGGCATCTCTGATGGACATCTTCAGCCTCTTCCCAAAGCAGAGCAGGCCTTCCTGGCACCCCTAAGCATTTGTGCCACTGGTCCCCTGCCTGGCACTTCTTCCTTTCTCCCACTATCAGGCTCCTGGGGCTGCCACCACAAATTACCCCAAAGGCACAGGGCAGGGAAGCTTAAAACAGTAACTTATCCTCTCACAGTTCCAGAGGCCAGAAGTTCAAACTCAAGGTGGTTTCCTCAGGCAGTTCCTTCTAGATGCTCTGAGGGAGGATCTGCTCTGGGCTCCTCTGCAGCAGCTGACAACCCTTGGTGTTCCTGGGCTTGTGGATGCATCACTCCGCTCTCTGCCTCCACTGTCGCAGTGCTTCTTCAATGATACTGTGTTGTTTTTTTTTTTTAAAGATTTTATTATTTATTTGACAGACAGAGATCACAAGTAGGCAGAGAGGCAGGCAGAGAAAGAGAGAGAGGAGGAAGCAGGCTCCCTACTGAGCAGAGAGCCCAATGCGGGACTCGATCCCAGGACCCTGAGATCATGACCTGAGCTGAAGGCAGCGGCTTAACCCACTGAGCCACCCAGGCGCCCCTGATACTGTGTTTTTTTTTTTTTTTTTTTTAAAGATTTTATTTATTTATTTGACAGAGAGAAATCACAAGTAGGCAGAGAGGCAGGCAGAGAGAGAGAGAGGAGGAAGCAGGCTCTCCGCTGAGCAGAGAGCCCGATGCGGGACTCGATCCCAGGACCCTGAGATCATGACCTGAGCCGAAGGCAGCGGCTTAACCCACTGAGCCACCCAGGCGCCCCTGATACTGTGTTTTTAATGTCAAATTCCAATTGCTTATTGCTGGTATACTGGAAAAGATTGACTTGTGTGTATTATCAATCTCCTATCCTATGGCCTTGCTATACTTGCTAATGCGCTTCGGGAGTGTTTTGACAAGTCTCTGGGTTTCTCTACAGAGACAATCATGTCATCTGTGAAAAGAGACAGTTTTATGTCATCATTCCCCATCTCTATGCCTTTTAGTTTCTTTTCTTTTCTTTCTTTTTACTTGAATTAGCTGGCGGTTACTGTATTATACTGGAAAGGAGTGGTGAAAGGGGACATTCCTGCCTTTGCCCAGTCTTGGGGGAATACATCTAGTTTTCTCATCATTCAGCATGTTAACTGCCTGGTTTTTTGTAGGTGTTCTTTATCATACTCTACTACTGGTTTGCTGACTCTTTTTTCTAAAATCATAATTGGATATTGGATTGTATCAAATGCTTTTCCTATGTCTTATAGATATGATCATGAAATTTTCCCCTTTGCCTGATGATGGGATGGAATACAGTCACCGATTTTCTGATGTGGAATCAGTCTTGCACACCTAGTTGTAGTATTTGATTCTTAGTTGTAGTATTTGATTCCCACTTAGTTGCAGTATTTGATTCTTTTTATACAATGAATATACATTCAGTATGCTAATATTTTCTTGAGGATCTTTATGTTACATTCATGAGAGAGAACAGTCTATAGTTTTCCTTTTTTAAAAAAAAAATTTATTTATTTATTTGGCAAAGAGAGATCACAAGTAGGCAGAGAGGCAGGCAGAGAGAGGGGGAAGCAGGCTCCCTGCTGAGCAGAGAGCCAGATGCGGGGCTCCATCCCAGAACCCTGAGATCATGACCTGAGCCAAAGGCAGAGGCTTAACCCTTTGAGCCACCCAGAAGCCCTATAGTTTTCCTTTCTTATAATGTCTTTTTATTTCTTTTCTTTTCTAAACAGTCTCCTACATCCAATGTAGGGCTTGAACTCATGACCCCAAGATCAAGAGTCATGCTCTACCGACTGAGCCAGCCTTATGTTATGTTCACAAGAGATAATGGTCTGTCGTTCTCCTTTCTTATAATGTCTTTCTTTTTTAAAAAGCAATCTCTACATCCAATGGGGGCTTGAACTCACAACACCAAGATCAAGAGTCACATACTCTACTGACTGAGCCAGCCTTTTCTTAAAGCGTCTTCAACTTGTTTTGATTTTAGGATAATGCTAGCTTTACAAAATAAGTTACGAAGTGTTTCCTCTGTTTCTATTGTAGATTGTAGAGAATTGGTATCATCTCTTCCTTGTACGTCTGATAGAATTCATCAGTGAAACCAACTAAATGCAGTGTTCTCTGTCTTGAAAGGTTATTAAATTTTGATTCAATTTCTTTAGTAGATAACAGAGCTATTCAGATGATCTATTTTTTTCTTGTGTGAGTTTTGGAAGTTTGTGTCTTCCAAGGAATTGGTCCATTGTACCTAAGTTATCAAACTGCCTTTACAGACTTGTTCACAATATTCCTTTATTGTCCTTTTAATATCCAGAGGATCAGTAATGACGATGCCCCTTTTATTTCTGATATTAGTCATTTGTATCCTCTCTCTCTCTCTCTCTTTTGGTTAGCCCAGCTAGAGGTTTATTGATTTTATTAATATTTTCAAAGAACTAGCATTTAGTTTTGTTGATTTTTCTCTACTGAATTCTGCTTTTTACTTTTTTTTTTTTAAGATTTTATTTATTTATTTGACAGAGGGAGAGAGATCACAAGTAGGCAGAGAGGCAGGCAGAGAGAGAGGAGGAAGCAGGCTCCCTGCTGAGCAGAGAGCCTGATACAGGGCTCGATCCCAGGACCCTGAGATCATGACCTAGGCCGAAGGCAGAGGCTTTAACCCACTGAGCCACCCAGGCACCCTGCTTTTTACTTCTTTGATGGCCTCCTATGTACTATCTCTCTTCATACTTCTGTCCTCTCCAATCCATCTACCCTTCTGCAGTCAAAGTCATCTTCCTATAGGTCAAAACTATGTTTTTCACCTACTTCAAATACTCCAGTGGCATCTTTTGCCTTCAAAATGAAGCCAGAACTTCTTCCTGTTATATCAAAAGCCCTGCATGATTTGGTCTGCCCATTCTTCCAGACTTATCATGCCTCACCCTCAGACCTCCTAGGGATTTGACAGCACAGCAAAGACAGTAAGTCTTTACACAAATATTTACTGAAATTATAGGTAAGGAAGGGGTACTTAAATAGGCTAATAGAATGTACAGGAAACTCTTAAAATAATTGATTCAGATTTTAAAAGCCCATAAAGGAGAAACTAAAGAAAGGGTTGGTAACCAAAAATTAATTTAAGATTTCTGAAAGTAGTGTTTAGAGACCTAGAGATCACAATGAAAGTTTGAAAAAAAATAAAGAAAAGAAGGCACATCCAAATCTTTTCACTGTAAATGGATATGAGGATAAGACGAAAAATGTTAACTCAAAAGGAAGAGTACCCATAATCCCACTATCATAATAAAACTACTACTACATTCTGCTGCAGTTATGATACATTCAGATATTATTATAGTGACAGGCTTAAGGCTATATCTCCATGGTTCTCAACCCTCACATGTAGGAATCACCTGAGGAAACTTTTAAACACTAAGGCACCTAAGTCTGATTCCTGACCTGCTAAATCAGAATCTCTCGGTGGTGAGGACTTAGGCTGAGAGCCAACATATGTAGACAGACTCCTCTGTGTTGGCAGGGCTGCCCTCAAACCCGAGTTTATTCTTGGTATCAACCAACTGAGAGAGTGCAGAGTTCCTCAGACAGGAGACGGTATCTTTTGGAGCAGTGATTCTCAACTTGGAACCATTTTGAACTCACCTGAAGAGCTTAAAAAATCCCAATACCCAGGCCAAACATGAACCCGATGACTTTAGAATCCATGTCCGGTGGGACGCAGGCATGGGTCATGTTTTAAGCTCCTCAGGTGATTCCAACATTCAGTGTGGTTGAGGAGCTACTGTGCTGAGAGCCCCAGGAGAGCTGCAAAGTAGGGATGTGGCTCTTTGGGTCTTGATCACATAGGTACCAGGATGTGTAGGAGGAAGTCTTTGAACAATGGGGCTTGTGAACAGGCTAGAAGATGTGAAGCCAGGAGCCCGTCGAATCCTGCCAGGCCGCGCTCTCCTGTTGTGAACTAAGGAGGCGCTTGCTTGAGCTATCTACAAAAGAAGCAGGATGCTGTAGTTTGCAAACCAGACTACCTTTCTGGCTTTCTTGTGCTCTTGGGGCTTGTTTCTCTGTTGTCCTCTTTTCGTCTTCAGTGAAATATTTTTAGCTTTGCTTAGAGGAACCAAGAAGAAAGACTTTTGTTGTTGTTTTCTCTCCCACTCTTTTTTTTTTTTTAAGATTTTATTTATTTATTTGACAGACAGAGATCACAAGCAGGCAGAGAGGCAGGCAGAGAGAGAGGAGGAAGCAGGCTCCCCACTGAGCAGAGAGCCCATTCCGGGGCTTGATCCCAGGACCCTGAGATCATGACCCGAGCAGAAGGCAGAGGCTTTAACCCACTGAGCCACCCAGGCGCCCCACCCTCACTCTTTCTTTTTTAAAATTTTTTATAAACATAATATATTTTTATCTCCAGGGGTACAGGTCTGTGAATCTCCAGGTTTACACACTTCACAGCACTCACCATAGCACATACCCTCCCCAATGTCCATAACCCCACCCCCCCTTCTCCCAACCCCCCTCTCCTGAGCAACCCTCAGTTTGTTTTGTGAGATTAAGAGTCACTTATGGGGGCACCTGGGTGGCTCAGTGGGTTAAGCCGCTGCCTTCGGCTCAGGTCATGATCTCAGGGTCCTGGGATCGAGTCCCGCATCGGGCTCTCTGCTCAGCGGGGAGCCTGCTTCCTTCTCTCTCTCTCTCTGCCTGCCTCTCAGTGTACTTGTAATTTCTCTCTGTCAAATAAATAAATAAAATCTTTAAAAAAAAAAAAAAGAAGAGTCACTTATGGTTTGTCTACCCCCACTCTTTTTTAAAGCATTAAAGAGAACCCATGCTCTCTACAGTCAACCTGATGGTGGGGGGCAGTTCTTGACGTGACAGATCCTCCAGGAGATGGTGACGCACAGGGTTAAAGATGGGGTCACGTGACAGTCCTCGTCCCTGCCCTTCCCAAACCTCCAAAATCTTCCAATACTGAGACTTAGGGTCTGGGTTCCATTATTACAGATGGCACTATTCTGTCTTCTATCTTCCTCCTCTGTCCTTGATGGACTTACCACAGTTATTGACTATTCACTGGACAAGGCACTGGGAGCACACCTGGGAGCGGGACATTCCTACCTCCCGTCCTTAAGAAACTTACTTAGGATCAAACTGACAGTGTGGATTTGGGAAAAAAGAGAAAGTTCTATGTTAGAGTGGGATGAGGACAACGTCTGAAGCCAGGTGGAAAGGGGTCTGAATGCTGGCTTGATCACATCCATTTCTGTATACAGGTAAGTTATTTCTACAGTGACTTTCTCATTTGTTAAAATGCATTTAAATAGGGGCACATGGGTGGCTCGGTGGGTTAAAGCCTCTGCCTTTGGCTCAGGTCATGATCTCACGGTCCTGGGATGGAGCCCGGCATCGGGCTCTCTGCTCAGAGGGGAGCCTGCTTCCCCCTCTCTCTCTCTCTCTGCCTGCCTCTCTGCCTACTTGTGATCTCTGTCTGTTAAACAAATAAAATCTTTTTAAAAAATGCATTTAAATACCACCTATTTCTGGGGTGCCTGGGTGGCTAGGTCAGTTAAAGTGTTTGCCTTCAGTTCAGGTCATGATCGCAGGGTCCTTGGGATCAGAGTCCCACATCAAGTTTCTTGCTCAGTGGGGAGTCTGCTTCTCCCTCTCCCTCTGTCCCTTCCCCCTGCTCTCATGCTCTCTCTCTTTTGCTCTTTCTCAAATAAATAAAATCTTAAAAAAAAAAATACCACCTACTTTATAGAATTGTCCACCAATTCATTCATTCAACAAATGTTTCCTGAGAACTACCAGGTGCTGGTAATTCTGTTTTAGGTGCTAAGATGTAGTAGTGAAAAAACAGACAAACCCCTTCCATCTGCCCTCCCTCTAGACAAGTAAGTAGATAAAACATAGATTTCCAACAGGGAGAAACACTCCGGAGAAAAATGGCACAGTAGGGGGATGGGGAATGCCAACAGAGGTTAGGGTTACAACTTTAAGTGGGATGAGCAGGGGACACTTGAGCTAAGGTCTGAAAAGGTGAGGCAGTCTCTGCAGATGTCTTGGGAAGAGCATCCCAGGCAAAGATCTGAGCAAATGCCAAGAGTTGGAGGCAGGAATGTGCCTGGAGGCACAGTCAGGAGCCCAGTATAGCATAATAAACAGGGGGAGTGGTAAGATAACAGGGGTCTAGACCGAGGAAGGACCTTGGCTGAGAGTGGTAAAAACTCTCACAAGAGAAATGGGGAGCCCTGGGGGAGTTCTGAGCACAGGAGAACTGAGTCTATCTTGCACTTAACAGGATGGATCACTTTGGCTTCAAGTGTGGAACTAGCCCACCAGGACGCAAGCGTGAAAGCAGGCAGGAGTGCTATCATGTAGGAGCTGGTGGTTATCTGGACAGAGTGATGGTGGAAGAGGGAGTGAAAAGTGGCTGGATCTCCAGATATTTAAGGTAAAGCTGACAGGTTTTGCTGATGGTTAGTGTCAAAGACATGATGCTAAGGTTTCTTTGTTTGTTTTTAAGATTTTTTTTTTTTAATTTACTTATCTGACACACAGAGAGAGATCACAAGTAGGCAGAGAGGCAGGCAGAGAGAGAGAGGGGGAAGCGGGCTCCCTGCTGAGCAGAGAGCCCGATGCGGGACTCGATCCCAGGACCCTGAGACCATGACCTGAGCCGAAGGCAGAGGCTTAACCCTCTGAGCCACCCAGGCGCCCCGACGCTAAGGTTTTTGACCCAAGCAACTGGAAGGATGAAGTTCCCATGTACTGGGTTAGGGAAGATTCTGGAGCATGGGGTGTGAATCCAGAGTTTGGTTCTAGACCTGTGAAGTGTGAGATGCTTATACACCCACGTAAAGGAAGCAACTGGGTAAATGATTCTGAAGCAGGGTAAGGAGGACCAGGCTTGTACTATATGTTCAGGAGTCATCAGCTTCGGATGACAGGGGATCTAAGCCACGGGACTGGTGAGGTCTTCTAAGCAGCTGTGGTGAGGACGGGTAACCCAGAAAGTGCCAAGTACAGCATCAGGCATATACTACGTGTTCAATCAACAGTCTCCCGGTGTATCTATAGGGAACTTGGAAGGCGGTGCAGGAAACAGCAAACTAGGCCTCGGGGTATATTTTAGACTGTCCCAGGTTTGTAGGCCTTTCACAGATGACCTGCATTTTCACAAGCCTTTGGAGGTTAAAAATGATTGGTTTTGGCTTTCGTATTTTTGTGTCTTCACAGAGAATTCCTTACGAAAGCAGACTGAGCACTCCAGTCCCGTGCTCTCGCCCACATGGTGACTACAGCACACCACATGCTGGCAACAGCCGGACCCTTCCAGAGCACAGGGCACCTACCCACACTGAGCTGAAACCCCCGCTTAGCTAAGTCAGCTCCCTGAAGGCTGTCATGCGCTCAGGACACCCACCTACCTGGGCACCAGGGGAGGGCTCCTTCGAGGCTCTGGTGGCTCCTCTCTCCACCAGAATCAAAGGCAGATTCTTGGCTGCTGGTGTCACATCCCTCGTAAGTGAGATTTCCTTCAGGCTCTGTGCTCCAGATTACTGGTGGGCCTCCAGATTATCTGCCTCCAGATTACTGGTGGGCCCAACGCTCTCTCTTCCTTTGAGGTCTCGCTCAAATGTCACCCTCCAATGGGGTCTCTCCTGACAACCGCATTCAAACTCATCATCTCTCCTCCAGCGTTCCCATGTCCGGCTCTATTTTCTGCGGTGCCACTTCTCACCTTCCAAGATACTGAAAACTTTACTCCTCAGTTACGCTTTTTGTTTAATGACTATCTTGCTCACTGGGAGATTCTCATAGAACAGAACCTTGCTTGACACACTGAAGCTGCTCAAGACAGGGGTTGAATAAAAGAGGAAACTGCTCACCTCCCTGTTGGGGCAGAAGCCGGCAGCCCTGAGCCTTTCCTCAGGAACCCCAACTTTGAACAGCGGACTTTTAGAGAATCCAGAGCCTCCCCAGGAACCAGACTGCCTCCTTTCCCCCTACAGGTATCATCCCATCAAGCTGTAGCGGAGTACACTGAGAGCCTGAGCGTCCCCCACGCCCACCCCAGGGGAACACAAGATTAATCCTTGGGCAATCTTGGGGCAGCCTCACATCCTGGCTTTTCTTGTTCGGTCCCTCAATGATGTCCTTGTCGGGTTCCTCATGCGTAAGTCACTGTTCTCTGCTTCTTCTCGGCCCCGTCTCCCGCTTCTCCCTGCCTGTACGATGCCAACTTTCCATTGTGATCTGTGAAGTCTTGTCCCTTTACATCTTCAGCTTCTTCGGTGAACGTGCCTTCCATCTGCTGCTCTCACAGAAACCTGGGACTCCCCCCATTTCCTCTCCAGCCTTGTGTGATGGAGGCTGCTCTTTCTTTTCTTTTTTTAAAAGATTTTTATCTATTTATTTGACAGAGAAACAGCAAGAGCAGGAACACGAACAGGGGGAGTGGGAGAGGGAATGCGGGCTTCCTGGCAAGCAGGGAGTCCGAGGCAGGGCTCCATCCCAGGACCCCAGTATCATGTCCCGAGCCAAAGGCAGACACTTAACAACTGAGCCACCCAGGCACCCAAGGCTGTTCATTCTTGTCTTCCCCATCCAGCTGAGGAGCCTTTGTAGCCTCTCTGCACTCCATCTAGGCTCTCAAGCCACCACTTATGTCATTCTGATCAGATAAAATAAAAAACAAAAACCCATTCATTGCTGACACTATCCAGAAACACTACCCCCTACGGCTCCCCCGCACTGTTCTCATTTACTCCCTTCCCATTCACCAAGTCTCTAGCTCACAACACACCCTTTCCAATCACGCTTCTAAGGTCATCTGTTTGGCTCAGAATTACCAGTTTTATGTCAGTTACAAAGAGCATAGCTGGTCCTCAAGAAATACTTCCGGGGCACCTGGGCGGCACACTCAGTCAGCTGAGTGTCAAACTCTTGGTCATGATCTCGGGGTCATGAGATTAAGCCCTGGGTCAGGCTCCACTGTCAGCAGGAAGTCTGCTTGGGGTTCCCTCTACCCCTCTCTCTGCACCTCTCCCTGCTCACGCACACACACTCTTTCTCTCTCAAATAAATAAATATTTTTTTTTTAAAGAAATATTTGCTAAGTGAATAAGTGAAAAAAAATGAAAATTTGGGACAGGGAGCAGGAGGTAAGCTGAGGTTCAAGTCTCATTTTGGGGTTATACCCTTCCCAGTTCAGCAGACACAGATAAGCTGAATCGTATCCTTGGATGATTAGTATTATCCCCACTTTATAACTCACTCAAGATTATAATTAGTAAGACATGGAATTGGGCTTTAAAAATCCCATGTCTGACACCCAAAGTTTTAACCACCAAAAACCATTGCCCTCCTGAACATCATAGCTTGCAGCTAAAAGGTTTCATACAGCTCACTACATGTAATTATTCTGAACAACTTTTGTAGTGCTGACACGTGATTTTGTCCTCTAACACAAGCAGCAGGGAATTCCCAAAAGAAATATTAAACTATTTTTCTCCACAGAGATATAATTAAGAGAATATAGTGAAACCCCCACCCCCCCCCTCAAAAAAAATCCAAAACATCTACTCCCAGATTTGTGGAGAATCATCAGATATAGAAACATTTTAATTAAGAGTATTTCTGTGTAATAGGATTTCAAGAATGAAATGCACCTGAGGTGGGGAGACAATTTTCACGCAGCTCTATCTGTGCAGAACTCTCAATTAAGGCAACTAGGATTTGTGGCCAAATCCAATCCACTATCTTGTTTTTCTTAAGGCCCATGAGTTAAGAATTACTTGTAATAGCTGAGGAAAAAAAAAAATCAGACTATTTCATGGTACATAAAAATCATATTAAAATTTCAGTGTCCATAAATGAAATTTCTTTGGAACACAGACCTACTCATTTGTCTACGTGCTGCCCCTGGCTGCTTTTATGTTACAGCAGCAGAGCTGAGTAGTTGCAACAGAAACAATAAAGCCAACATTGGCTAAAATGGTAACCATCTGGCCCTTACAGAAAAAGTTGGCCAACCCATTACAGATCATTTCTTCTGACTTATCTTTCCATTCACTCACACGGTCTTCAGGTCTATCTATCTACTGCTAAATCCTACTGCCTTTTTTTTTTTTAAGATTTTATTTATTTATTTGACAGACAGAGATCATAAGTAGGCAGAGAAGCAGGCAGAGAGGGAGGAGGAAGCAGGCCCCCTGTGGAGAGAAGAGCCCGATGTGGGGCCTGATCCTAGGACCCTGGGATCATGACCTGAGCCGAAGGCAGAGGCTTTAACCCACTGAGCCACCCAGATGCCCCTCCTACTGACTTTTTAATTTTACTAAATGTGTTTTTCAATTCTAGAAGTTTCGTTTTTCCAATCTAATATTTTGTTTTTTCATAATCTCCTATTCCATGTATGTAATACATACTTCAATCTTGTCTTTGTTTCTTTAAATATAGTATATATGTAACTGCTTTATCAATTGTGTCTGGTAATTCCAATTTCACAAGTCTTTGTGGGTCCCCCTCTGTTGTCTGGGGTTTTTCATGGTTCTCACTAATGGAGCCTTATTTCCTCGTGCACTTATTTGTTTTTACTGTTCATTTCCTTGAAAGGTTATTTGCAAGGAGCTCACGTCTTCCTCCAGAGCAGACTTACATTTGCCTCTGCCAAGACCTTGGTGGCACTGCCAGTCTAGACTACCTTAAACTTTCATATACTTAAAGTTCGTGGCTCAAGATTCCATAGATCACTTGGCTGCAAATACCAAGTGTCACTTTTTATTAACTTATGGCCCTGATCCACTCAGAGTTCTGGCAACCTTTTCTGGTGGAGAAGTGCAGGTTTCCTTCTAGTTCATCCTACGCGGAGTCCTTTGGGATTCCAGTTTAATGTGGAAAGGATCAAGAGATGGAAAAATAGGGAAGAGATGATGGTGGACCTGGAGGCTAGAATGAGAAGGTCTAACATTTAAACTGATTAAAGGGGAGTAAAGAGAGAGTGGGCAAAGGCAATATTTAAAAAGATAATGCCTGAAAATTTTCCAGAACATATGCATTCCTATACTCCAGAAGTATAGTGACAGATTGTAGATACACTTGCCGTAGGCAAAGCATAACATACAGACTCTTCAAATCACTATGTTGTACACCCGAAGCTAATGTGACATCGTGTGTCAACTATAATTCAATTTTAAAACTTAATTCTCTAAAAAAAAAAAGGTTTACTTTAGAAAATTAAATATTTCAAAATCTAAACAAATTCAATCAAGACAAATAAAAAGAAATTCTTACATTTATAAATGTATTCATATTTTATACAAGCCTTTCTTCTATTCTTCCTAAAAACCTTGGGAGGCAGGTATTATCATCTGTGTTTTTCATAAGGAAACACGGTTTTCAGAGAACTCAGACAAATTATCTACAGTCATGTAATTCTAAGCATCAGGGGCAGATTTTAAATCTAGCCCTTCTGATTCAAGTCCGTGTTCCCTCCTGTACTTCATAAGTAGAACGTGGGGTGCCTGGGTGGCTCAGTGGGTTAAGCCGCTGCCTTCGGCTCAGGTCATGATCTCAGGGTCCTGGGATCGAGTACCACATCAGGCTCTCTGCTCAGCAGGGAGCCTGCTTCCCTCTCTCTCTCTCTCTGCCTGCCTCTCTGACTACTTGTGATTTCTCTCTGTCAAATAAATAAATAAAATATTTAAAAAAAAAAAAAAAGAAGTAGAACGCAATCCAGCAGGAGGCTACTTCAGAAGAGGAGATCCGGCCACTGCTAAGGGATCACCTCCAGAGCTCAGAACCCTGAACTTGGAAACTTTTCCCTGGAAGCAGATAAAAATCATTCGCACATGGCTACGCTTTCTTCTGAAGATAAGCACTGGACTGGAGAAGTCTTTGCAATCAGAGGCAGAAACATTCTAGTTTGTACCTTAACTTGTGAGTTATTCCCTAGGCTAAAGACCAAGTTGACTCAAATGGTTCATGGGCCTGGCCTGGTGGGCAACAGAGAGCCGCACAACAGCCCACCATGTACTAGCCAGCTCAGCAGCGACAGGACTGTCCTCCTAATTTCCCTCCTTACATTGCTGGAGACAGTTTAAATACTGTAGTTAATATGTCCTAGGAAACATGCCTTTTGTTCATCAATGTGATCTGACTTGGTAAATCACTACATCTCTTCCATTCTGGTGGCATTTCACTTGTTTACAGCTTATGCTTGACTTCTTTTTCGCCCAGAGCACTAAATTAAGAACTTTTCCAAGGGGATAGCCTGTGGCTTTCTAGCATGACTGGGCCCCATTGCCCAGATGTTAACATGTGGCTGACATCTCTCTGCTCACCTGGTGTAAAGAGCAGACCATCCTTCCCTTGGGGCTGCCTCCGTGATGTGTAAAAGCTGGGAGAATTACGATGCCTGAACTCACAGTACGAGGTACAAGAACCACAAAGCCAGACAACCATGAAACAGGCCTAGAGGCTGGACAATTCAGTGGGAAAGCCGGAGAGCCCCAGATTCAATGTCTCGTGTGCATGTGCAGTCATCACCGTCACAAGCTATGGTCAAGGGCTCATGCAAGGGAGGAAAGGAAGGAAACAGAATTCCCATCTTCCACATCCATCTGGGACGGAACAAGGGCCATGGGTGCACAAAGAGGACGGATAACCAAAACGAGCCACCGGCGGTTTTGCAACCATTTACTGCAAACCAGCCAGGCGCAAGGAGCCATGCAGGGCACAGACACACAGAATGGCTGCAGCCCCATCTCGAGGCACCCCAGCCTAAAGGGGAAGTGCACGGTCATCCACCTGTCCTTCATGCATCTATCCACACAGCCACGGTCCAGGTTTATCCAGCACCTCACAAACACCCCAGCCCTGGTTAGGTGCTAGAGAGACCAAGAAGGCCAGAACAGAGGATTAGACACTCTGTCGTTGAAAATCCATATGAATTAATCATTTCCATTAAATCCTTACCATAACCCTGGGAGGTAGGCATATTGGTGTCCCCATCTTACAGATGGAGCTGAGGCTCAAACTGGCTCAGGAGTTTGCCCCAAATGACAAAGAAAGGAAATGGCAATCCAGGATTCCAACCAAGCGAGCCTGGCACCAAGCCCGTGCTCTTAATAAATTGACAATTATCACACAGTTAATTATAGTACGATGAGATCACTGGTGACAAAGGAAGCATCACGGAAGAGATCATGAATTTTGTGTAGGAAAGAGGCAGTCTTTGAGTTTTCCGAGGTGGGCAGCAAGGAAAGGGCAGCACAGGCACAGATAATAAGCACAAGCCGAGGTAGAGGGGAATGGAGGGTTTGCCTGCGGCAGAGGGACAGGAACTACTGCGGGGGAGGGGGTCTGATCACAGAAGGCTTTGCACGCCAGGCTGCAGGACATCTTTGCCTGGTCACTGCTTCCTGCTGCAACTCAACCATACTCAACCATCCTCTGCTCTGTAGTAGAAGCCTTCCCGGGGGACTCCTTGTCCCCCGAACCTGGCAGGAGCTATCCATGCCAGCCAAGTCTCAGGCCTTATCTTTGCACCCACAATCCCATCCTCTCTGGGCCCCTGCAAGTGCTACATGCCCCAAGAGTCTGCTGGCAGACTGAGGCCAGATACCCCAGGGAGTTCCCCAATAGACAAGGGGCAGAGCACGTGACCCTTTGAAGTTGGAACCCAGCTCCCACAGACATCTCTACCACAGAATTAAGGCGCTTTTGTATTCTACTCACAGCTTGGAGTCCAGCTTCAGGAGGAAACCCAACCGATCATACTCTGAAAAAGAAAAGCAGAAAATGTCACCGGAGTCAAGCCACTGCTGACATGAGCAGGTTGCATTTCCCAGACACAGACCATGGGACAGACAACTGCTCAAGGAACAGAGCCAAACACATAAGTCACGACTAAATTTACGTCAGAGAACTGCTGAACACCTGTTTTATGAAGGACCAGGTTCAATGCCAGGTGTTTTCCAGACCCTCTAAGCCAACAGTCCTATGCTGGCATGTAACTGCCTTCCTGTTTAAATGTGGTACTTGACTGACACTTAACTTAAACCACAAAACTGGACCCCCGGAGAAGTAACAGGGCCAGAAGCAATCTCTGCTTCCTCTAAGCTCGAATCATAATTTTTGCTGAAGCAGTCGTGTTCACTACATCTTCACTCCATAGCCAAGGGGTCTTCAAATCCATGGCAATGAACTCAGCCTCTTCATGACAGCCACAAAGACTTGACAGATCTAGTTACATAAATATTAGGGAACTGAAAATGAAATCTGAAAATAAGTTGTAAGATGTCTACAACAACTGATAAATCCTGGACAGTTTACATCTTCCCTCATTGTAAAATGAAGTTGAAGTAGTTTTACAAAGTTGCAGGAAGTACAAGATTTTTTAAAAAGAAGATATCGGACCAAAGGGGAAAACAAGCATAAGAAAAATAACAAAATACAACCAGGACAAGAATACCAAAACCGGATGACCTATAAGGTCCTATGTGCTTGCTGGAGGAAGGTTACAGATTTACCCCACCCCAAGATTTCTTCAGCATTAGCAAAAGCTATGTGCAAAGCACTGATCAAATGGTTTATAGTGTTCATAAAATAAACCAAGAGAATCACAGTTATTCATGCTACAAAGACTTGAGAATTGCCGTAAAGTGATTTCTTGTACCTTTGTTCAATGATTGCAAAGTGTGTGTGTTTGTATGTGTGTGTGTGTAGAGTGGCTACATCAAAATAAGGCAGCCTATGAATGTAGCTCTCAGTTGGCCTGGCTTCACCAGAGGATAAAAGAGAATACTGAAACCAAACAACTAAATGAAAAACACCATGAGGCAAGGCTTTGGAGGAACTTGGTCTTTAATAAGCAAAGAAGAGCCAAGAGGAGTTACACATACTGACAAGTACCTCGAAGGACCCATTCTGCAAAGCCAAGTAAGGCCTGGATTTGAACTCTTTCTTAAGCAGCAGAGCTGCCATAAGAGAGTAACTCCTCTTCTTGAAACTGAAGATACCAACTAGGACACACAGCCCAACAGAAGCTGGCCTCCCAGGAGAATACGCTCGGGCAGTCAAAGCCTTTCCTCAAAATAATTCTGTTTTTGCTCTAACTCAGATAAGTGGATGGGAGACTGCCTAATATATCAGGAATCTATAAAAGTCAGCAAGGAAAAAAAAAGGCTTCAATTTTAAAAATAAACTGAAAACAAAATTTGCAAAAAGAGTTAGTTTCGAAGGTTAATACTCTTCCAGCAAGACTATTCGTCATTCCATTAAAAAAAAAAGAAAAAGAAAATCTCATTAATGTGCCCACACCTGTTGGTTTTCCCCACGTGGTCATAACCTTGGGGCGACCAGCCTGCTATGGCTCCTCGGGCCCAAGCTAAGACTTCCCTGGACCTACACTGAATCCATGCTTTGGCTGGTTCCTTCCAGACACCAGAGAATGTTTTCCCCTTATTGCAAACTCAGATGTCAGGGCCAAGTAAGAACATAACACAAACGAGGGAAGGAGGGGGAATGTGATACTCTCCCATAGTAACTCATACTACTGATTTTAGCTGCACTGAAAACAAATCCTGTTGAAATGTCTTTTTCTCACTGTGCATTTTTGTACAGTAGCCATAAAGTCTACAGATTATTTTCCAGTGGTGTCTTAAGTTTGGTTTCCCACATACACATGCTAACTGCATATTAAATAGATAATTAGACTTTGTGTTTCTAAAGAAATTCCCTTCGTGGCTCTCCTGGACTGTTGTCTTTGCTCTTGCTCTGAGTACCAGAGATATTTCATTTAACTCTGTAATTTAAGGAAAGGTAACTGTGTGAGCCCAAAAGTGATAAATGGCAACTGACATTGCCTTCGGGTCACAGAGCCAAGAGGGAGTGGAGCCCATCTGGAGACTCCATGCTTCGCCGAAGGAGGGGGGTCTCCACCAGCGCCAGATAACAAAGGCAGCCAGTGATGCAGGCCCAGCATTGCCACGTTCTGATTTTTTTTTTTTTAAAGCGAAGAATTCTTTAAAGGTAAACCCTCAAGTGTGTAACTATTAACAGTACATTCAAGGAAAATTTAAAGATTAGTAGGAGGATTACCCAAAATATGTCCCCAGGCAGGACTCTCAGCCAGTGGACTCTCTGTCTATAAACTCTGTCCTAGGCTGGCAGCCCATGAGGACTGGAAACATTTCTCTTTTGTGGCTGCACCTGGTCGATGGTCCCTAAGTGTCTGCTGACTGTTATTACCGGGACTATTTGATCACGACAGTCATGTATCCGAATCAATAATCTAATAGCACACTAAAAAGAGCATTTCAGGGGCACCTGGGTGGCTCAGTCTGTGAGGCGTCCGACCCTGGACTTCGGCTTGGGTTGCAA
The DNA here is from genome assembly GCF_011764305.1 of Mustela putorius furo. Classification (NCBI taxonomy): domain Eukaryota; kingdom Metazoa; phylum Chordata; class Mammalia; order Carnivora; family Mustelidae; genus Mustela; species Mustela putorius. The sequence goes on along the minus strand of NW_025422005.1, from coordinate 33,826,724 downwards.
TCTCAGGGTCGTGAGATCCAGCTCCGAGTCAGGCTCTGCACTGGGCCTGGAGGCTGCTTAGGATTCTCAGTCTCCCTCTGAGCCACCCCACCCTCGCCCCACTGCTCGCTCACTCGCTTGGTCTCTTTAAAAAAAAAAATTTTCAGCCAAGCCTGTGGGATGATACACTTCAGACACTAAAGTGAGGTTCTAGACTGAGCTGTAAAAAATATCTGAGAGCTTGCTACATAATTCGAAAGGCCCTCCTCCCTCCACCAAATATAAAAGTAACCGGCTCTGAGCAATTAAGGAGGGAGAATTTGAACTGCTTCCCTGGAGAGAGCTGTGCTAGGGACTCCATCTCACTGAAGGGGCAGGATGGGCAGTATTCGTCTCTCCCTCACGCCTGGGGAGGGAGGCTTCACTTTGACCCTTCGAGAGTGGGGAACCTGGCGGACTTCCGGTGCCCGACTTCCAGCTGACCGGTGTAAAGGACGAAAGGTGGGCTGGATGCAAAGGAGAGGTGCGTTAGAACTGGCCAGTGCTCCCAGGATTTGTTGCAGAAAAGGATGTGTGAATGAGCTGGTGTGGGTTTGTTTGGGGTCCCTTCCAAAACACCTGTCCAGAGGGTGGCCAGGGCTGCCGCAGAGAGCACTGGGGCAGACACCAAGTCCAGGAGCTGCAGAAGGAGTGACAAGGCTCTGGTGGGCACATTGCCCCTCTCAGGGGAACTGCAAAGCAGAGGTCCCTCGTTGGAGGAGGGTCTCTAAAATGCCTATCAGAGCACCCCACAAACGTTAGCTTTTTTTAAAATTTTTATTTATTTATTTGACAAATAGAGATCACAAGTAGGCAGAGAGGCAGGCAGAGAGAGAGGAGGAAGCAGGTTCCCCGCTGAGCAGAGAGCCCGATGCGGGACTCGATCCCAGGACCCTGGGATCACGACCTGAGCCGAAGGCAGAGGCTTTAACCCACTGAGCCACCCAGGCGCCCGAAACGTTAGCTTTAAACACTCAGCAGCTGAGAGAGTGTGAACAGGATCTTGTGTCTTTTCTGCTCCCATTCTCTCTCTCCTTTCCCCAGCGATTCCAAAGAGGTCAGAAGCGGCAGCCAGCATCTGGGGAGGAGTGGGAGGGGGAGGAGAAGGCCAAGCAGGGCACATCGCCTTCCCAGGGTCAGACACCTGCTGGTACAAAGCCCTGAGGGCAGGGAGGGAAAGTCACTGTAGCTTTGAATGAATTGAAAGCTATGGCTCTTACATAAGGCTGGATACTCTAATTTTGGAATTGGTGACTCAATGTGACCATGGGATTTTTATCACCTCAGAGGTATCAAAAAAATTCTCTGGACCTCCCACACTGAAAACATTTTAAGGGGACACAGGGAGACAAAATAAAGTCAGCTTTGATTATTCCCTGAGGTGTCTTGAATGTTCAATACACTGGTTGCACTAATTCAGGCAAAAAGGGCAATTTAATGGTTCACACAACTGAACTGTGGAAAGGACCAAGGTGCAGAGGGCTTCAGGGACCATGGAAAGTTGACTGGAACACCACTGGGCCTCCCTCAGCCATTACTCTTCCTGACCGGCTTCCTTCCTGTCAGAAAACATGCTGCCAGCAACTTTCAGACACACATCTTCAGCTTTGCCTCTGAAAACAGAGAGAGACTCGGTCTTTCTGCTCCTAATAGCCAAACTCCCAGGGAAGGTTCAGGAGTGGCCTGGTGTGCATCCGTTTCCTCACGCCTGCTCTCTTACAGTGACAGGAGACAAGGGTTTTAAAGAATCATGATTCCCACAGGACACATGTGGTTACGAGCATTTTCCAGAAGAAGGAATGTGCTCTCCCGGACAAAGGCAGGCTCTCAGGAACAGTAGGAAGTCTTTGGAAAACTGAGAGCTAGCTTAACCTCTGGGAGGAACAACAGGTATGGTCACAGGCTATGTCAAATGGGCCTCTGTTACAATGGGCAGTGGACTTTTTCCCTCTCATCCTCATGCTGCTGTGGGATTTTTTTTTTCCCCACACCAATCTCCTTTTAAAATCTTTCTCATGTTGCCCTCTGGCTCACCTCCCTCCACCTTCCAGAAGACCTGAAGCCTGGCTCTGCCATGTGAGACCTCATGTTGCCAGCTTCCTGGAACCATAAGGGGGAGTATTCATGATGTGCTATGGTGCAGTTTTCATCTTTTCATCACCTTTCCTGGGTTTGGGGTTCACGGAGCTTCTTGGATCTATATTAATCAAATGTGAAAATTTTCTAGCCATTATTTCTTCAAAATTTTTTCTGCTCTCCCCTCTTTTCAGGGGAGTTCCAATAATACAAGTATTAGGCTGCCTGACGTTCCACCACTCACTGAAGTGCTCTGTTCTTTTTTTTTTTCCCAGCAATTTTGCACTCTGTATTTACTCTAGATAATTCCTATTAAAGTATCTTCTAGTTCAGCACTCTTATCTTCTGCAGTATCTAATTGACTATTTATTGGTTTGGTATAGTTTTCATCACAAATGCTATTTTTTACCTCTAAATTTCTTTTTTTATATCTTAAATGTCTTTCCTTAATATTCTCATGTTTTCTTCTATCTTCTTGAAGATATAGTATATGTTTCAAATGTCTCTGCCTACTAATTCTATCACTTGTTATCACTAGGTCTATTTCTTTTTTTTTTTTTTTTTAAAGATTTTATTTATTTATTTGTCAGAGAGAGAGAGAGTGAGAGCAAGCACAGGCAGACAGAGTGGAAGGCAGAGGCAGAGGGAGAAGCAGGCTCCCTGCGGAGCAAGGAGCCCGATGTGGGACTCGATCCCAGGACGCTGGGATCATGACCTGAGCCAAAGGCAGCTACTTAACCAACTGAGCTACCCAGGCGTCTCTCACTAGGTCTATTTCTATTGACTGTTTTTTCTCCTAATTATGGATTATTTTTTTTCATGCTTTTCTGAATTACCTGGTCATTATATATAAAACATTTTTTAAGTTTTTAATTTAATTTTTTTTAGGATTTTTAAAAGGCAATCTCTACCTAACGTGGGGCTCAAACTTATAACCCTGAGATCAAGAGTCACATGCTCTACAGACTGAGCCAGCCAGGCACCCATAAGTTTTTCATTTTAACTCCAGTATAGTTAACATACAGTGTTGTATTAGTTTCAGGTGAGCAGGTGAGCCTGGTCATTCTTTTTTTTTTTTTTTTTTTTAAATATTTATTTATTTATTTGACAGAGAGAGATTACAAGTAGGCAGAGAGGCAGGCAGAGAGAGAGAGAGGAGGAAGCAGGCTCCCTGCTGAGCAGAGAGCCCGATGCGGGACTCGATCCCAGGACCCTGAGATCATGACCTGAGCCGAAGGCAGCGGCTTAACCCACTGAGCCACCCAGGCGCCCGAGCCTGGTCATTCTTGATGGGATGCCAGCCATGTGAACTTACTTTGTTGGGTGCAGGATATTTGTGCATTCCTTATTTATTTTTGAGGTGCAGTTAAATTACTTAGAACGTTTGATCCTTTCAAGGTTTGCTTTTAAGCTTTGTAGGGTTAAGATGGGAGGCAAGGTGGATTTTAGTCTCAGTCTTCGGTCTGAGGTTTTTCTCTCCTGAGGTCCAGACTTGTATATCCAGCTGTCTGCTGGACATATCTGCTTCCTACAGACACCTGAAATTCAGGCTGCCCCATACAGAGTTCTCTTTCACCATTCTCACACATGTAGAACCTGGTTCTTCTCCTGTAGTCCCTGGCTTAATGAATGGTACCACTATTTACCCAGCCGCCAAGCTTGAAACCTGAAAGAATTCCTTGATTCCTATTTCCTTCTATTTAATTACCGTGTCTTTTTTTTTTTTTTTTTTAAGTTGTTCTTTAAGGATGCCTCACTCTGATAACTGTCTGCCTTCAGCTCAGGTCATGATCCCAGGGTCCTGGGAACGAATCCCACGTTGGGCTCCCTACTCAGCAGGGAATCTGCTTATCCCTCTGCCTCTCCACAGCCTGGCTTGTACTTTCTCTCACCTCACTCGCGCTCTCCCAAATAAAATCTTTAAAATAATGAAGTTTTAATTTAAATTCCAGTTAGTTAACATACAGTGTGATGTAATATTAATTTCAGGTATACAATATAGCAATTCAACACTTCCATACAATACCCAGTGCTCATCACAAGTGCACTCCTTAATCCCCATCACCTATTTCCCCCACCTCCCACCCACCTCACGTCTGATAACCAGTTTGTTCTCTATAGTTAAGAGTCTGTTTCTTGGTTTGCCTCTCTTTTTTTCCCGTGGCTCATTTGTTTTGCTTCTTAAATTCCACAAATAAATGAAATCATATGGTATTTGTTCTTTTCTGACTTGTTTCACTTTCCACAACACTCTCTAGCTCTATCCACGTCCTTGCAAATGGCAAGCTTTCCTCCTTTTATGGCTGAGTAATATTCCATTGTATATATACCACATCCTTTTTATCCATTCATCTGTCAATGGACACTTGGGCTATTTCCATAATTTGGCTATTGTAGATAATGCTGCTATAAACCTTGCACTGCATGAATTACCCTGTTTTTTTTTTCTTTTTAATTTCATCTTCTAAATGGCTCTCAAATCCACTTACTTTTGTCCATTTTTACTCTCCTTGACTAAGAAGCCAGGTTCACCTCTCATTTGGATTACCTGCCTCCTGTCTTGTCTCTCTCTAACAGATTCTTCTTGATGTGACCAGAGCTATCTTTCTACATGACAAATATGGTTATGTCATATGTCAGACACTTAACTGACTGAGCCACTATGCTTAAGGGACACCTGGGCAGCTCAATCAGTTAAGTGTCTGCCTTCAGCTCAAGTCATGGTGCCAGGGTCCTGGGATCGAGGCTCATGTCAGGCTCCCTGCTCAGTGGGGGGCCTGCTTTTCTCTCTCCCTCTGCAGCTCTCCCTTCTTATGTTGTCAAATAAATAAAATCTTAACAACAACAAAAAATAATAATAATAAGAGACACCTGGGTCACTCAGTGAGTTAAGCCTCTGCCTTCAGCTCAGGTCCTGATCTCAGGATCCTGGGATCAAGCCCCGAATTGGGCTCTCTGCTCACCAGGAAGCCTGCTTTCCCCTCTCTGTCTGCCTCTCTGTCTACTTATGATTTCTCTCTTTCACTGTCAATAAGTAAATTAAAAAATCTTTTAAAAAATTAAAAATAGGGGCACCTGGGTGGCTCAGTTGGTTAAGCGACTGCCTTCGGCTCAGGTCATAGTCTTGGAGTCCCGGGATCGAGTCCCACATCAGGCTCCCTGCTCGGCAGAGAGTCTGCTACTCCTGCTGACCTCTCTCCTCTCATGCTCTCTCTCAAATAAATAAAATCTTTAAAAAAATTTTTTAAAAACATTTAAAAAATAAATAAATAAAAATAAAAAATAAATAAAATAACTTTGCTTAAAACTTCTGAATGCCCTCTATTGTTCTAAGAATGAATCCCAGTGTCTTGGTTCATAAGGCCCTTCAGGATCTGACCTATGGTGACCATTCCAACCTAGTTTTTGGAGTTCCTGCATCACCCCACTCTGTCCCTGCCAAATGCTATGTTCTGGCCAGGCTCAGCTACTTTATTTTCCTCCAAAGTATCTTTACCATCTCTAGGCCTTTATACATGCTTTTAAACCTTATTCCCAACCCCTTCCCACATTGGTTATTCCCTACACATTGCTCCTAAGGGACCCACAGTCACCTCAAACTCAAAATGCTGCAAATCAGACTTAACTGCACCCTGTCCCCCAGTCCTCATTTTGTTTTGTTTTGTTTGTTTACCATTCAGTCCTCCAAGAAAGACTTGTTTGGTGTATCTTTTCTCATTTCTAAATACAGATCCTTCTCCCTGCAGCGCGGTCACTGCTTTTGCTGGATCGGCACTGTTGCTTAGGCCGTGTGGCAAGCTCTTCCTCTGTCTGTACCTGTCCTCCTGGCTCACCTTCTGCCACTCCCCTTTGGGCGGCCTTTCTGCCTGAGAGCTACTGCAGACAGCGTTTCCTCTATCTGCAGTGCCTTCATTCATCCTGCTGACTTGGCAAACACACTCATCCTTCGAGAAACAGTCATCAAAGCAAAATCCAACAGGTATATTGGTAGTGCCACAAGGACTTTTGTGGCTCGGCCTTTACCTACCCTTCCATCTCCATCTTGCACTATCCTCCCTACTGTGCTCTCTGCTCAGGCCATTCCAGTCTTCATTCACTTCCTTGAATAATAATAATAATAATAATAATAATAATAATAAATAAATAACCATGAGCTGTCTCAACATAAGACTTTTTCTTAGAAAAGTGTTCTTCTGTCTGAAATGTGTCCTCTCCTCTTTACTTGGCTTAATTCCCACTTATCCTTTAGACCCTAGTTCAAATGTACTCTCAGAAGAGCATTCGCTGATCCTTGTGCTTAGGTTGTGACCCCTCTCTCAGGCCCCTCTAACACACTGTTAGAGCACTAGCAATCATTTGTCCTCAAGGCACTTCTGTCTTCTTTTGGAAACGAGCCCCTTGAATTTCTTTGAAGGAACTGCCCTTCTCCTGCAGGCGAGTGGTGAGACTGTAAACAGGATTTGCCTGCCCAGAGTGGAGGCACTTGACAAAAGCAAGGTTAGTTAGCTGGTCTCCTTCTCTCTTAAACTGAGTGGTAGCAGGGAGTAAAACGGGGTGCTGAAGAAATGGACCGTTCGTTGTAATCTAGACTCCTGGCACTGCCCTTCATGTCCTTTCTGAGGACCAGCTACTTGACCTTTAATTGGGTTCTATGGGTACATGTGACCTTCCAGCAAATTCCTTTTTCTTTTAAGGTAGCCAGATTCCATTTCTGTTGCTTGCCGTTAAACAATCCTAACTCAGTGTATCTTGTAGAGGGTCTGGCATAGAGGCGGGTATTCCATCAACGTGCTAAACAGATGGAAGAATGAATGGAGTGACCAGATGACTAAGAGAGCCTAATGAGTAGCTCTAAGACCTGGATTCTTTGTCTTCCTCCACCCCCTGCTGCAGGGGGCAACAGGCACCGTGCACCCATGATGCCACCAGCAGCTGCAGCTCCCTGTCGCCAGCCCCACCCCCTTCCACAGCGCTCCCAGTGCACCCAGACAATTACGTCACAGTCATCTGCCCACACAGAGCCTGCCCTGGCTTTTCTTAGGCACTCTTCCCTCATTTCAGTTTCTGACTTTTACTTTGGGGTTTCCTTCCGAGGACTCCACATTTGCCCAGGCAATTCCCCCCTGTCATTTGTAAAAGCCAAAAACTTAACTTTCTCCACAAAGACTTCCTGAGGCTCCCGAGTGACTACCCCACTTCCAGCGCAGCCAGGGATCTGACCTGACCAAACCTGCATTCTCAGAGTCAGAAGCTGGGAACTGGTGGACTGATCTGTGCCCTGTTCCTCATGGAGTTCCCGGACTAGCAGGAAAACTTACGTCTGATCTTTGGGAAATGTAAACTAGAACAGAAAGCAATCAGGGAGGCAGAGACATAATGCTCTGGGACACAGGAGCAAAGTTCCTTACTGTCGGGTTTGGGCAAGGCTGCAGAGCCCAGAGCATCTAACTCTATACAAATGTGTTTTTTGAAGCTGCATGTGAATGCCGCTTAGACAAGAGAAATGCTATTTTGAGTGTACCAACTCTTCAGGGTCAACCTGCAGCTGGGGAAGCTGGCACTAAAGCCTGGGTCTCACCAGCAGCCCATGGATGTCGAATCTGTCATAAGTACACAAGACTCTGGGACTCGCAAGTCAGCGGGCCAGCGGCACAACGCAAACCAATGTGCATAGACAGCGCCCCCAGGGCCTGAAGGTGCTCTCTCCACAGGTGTCAAAGCAGCAAGCCCACAGCCATGCAGTGAAGGAGAGATGTTTAGTCTGGTGGTTTGGGCTTCCTTCCTCAGCCAAGCTGCAAAGCTCAGCATTATAAAAATCCCTGACCGAGGAGCACATGTGTGTCCACTGCCTGGCTCCAGGTGGGAAGTGGCATGGATAATGCAAATCTCTGCTTTTCTCCTCCTGCACCTGCACCACGTCAGAAACAAGAATGAGCGCAACGGTCGTTGAAATTAACCATTAACTCTTCCACTGCCGTTCCAAAGGACCACGTTGGTGTTCTAAGCTCATGCAAACTCCTAGGAGGCTCAGACACTGGACATAAACAAAAGGAGGCCACGCACTAAAGTGTGCATGCACCTAGCGATGAACCCTCTCTCTCTTTAAGGCAAAATTAACAAAATTACAAGGAGACATATGTAAGTCTTCTGTCATCACAATGGGAAACACGAGAACCACTGAAAAACCAGGCTCACAGAATCCATGAAAATTCAGAAGACCTGAACAGAACAATCACTAAATTTGAACTGATATACAGAGTACCTCACACCCAACGAGTAGAGAATGCACTTTCTTTTCAAGCATATATGCAACATTTATGAAAACTGACCACCTCGGAGACATAAACCCTGATATAAAAAATTATAAGCTCGAGCTTTTCACTTAAAAATTTGAAAATGCCTATTTGGGTCTTACAGCAATTCAACATTTAATATACTCCATAATACTTTGTATTTTATTTTGTTCATAATTCCGTAAAGAAGATCATAAATGTGGGATGCCTGGGTGGCTCAGTCGTTAAGCATCTGCCTTCAGCTTAGGTCATGATCCCAGGGTTCTGGGATCAAGTCCTGCATTGGGCTCCCTGCTCTGCAGGAAGCCTGCTTCTCCCTCTCCTCCCTGCTTGTGTTCCTTCTCTTGATGCGTCTCTCTCTCTCTATCAAAAAAAAATAAAATCTTAAAAAAAAATTATAAATGCTCTCACAGTACCCAATTAGATAACCCTAAGTGCCCCCTGCTTATTTCAGCGTGGTGTACAAATAGAATCATTCTCAACCTCTGCTCTCATGTGTAAACAGCTGGGAACATCACACTACACAGCGAGATCCTATTCCAGAATGAAGCGAGACCTTCCTCGAAGGTCCCCAAGCAAGGTATCCTACTCTAGCCTCATCCTTAGGCCACGGACACCCAGAATGGAATTTCTGGAACACAAGTGCACCTTGTGAGCCAACTGTGCTACTGGTGTTTTTGGCCTCCAGTGACCCACTTCCCTCTTTCAGTCTAAAGAGCCACCACAAATTCCCACCAGCTGTCCCTATAATCTGCACAAAGCAGATGTTTAGTAACTAATGGCTGTTGAGGACATCAGAACATTTCCCACGAAGAGGAGGAGTTTGAGGAACACTACCAGGGTATATAAAGTTTAGTTCATGGGCTAAAGATATGGATGTCATTCTATGGGAAAATGACAGTACTTCCTGAGGGTTGCTGGGGGGAGAGGGGCTGGGAGAAGGCGGGTGGGGTTATGGACATTGGGGAGGGTATGTGCTATGGTGAGTGCTGTGAAGTGTGTAAACCTGGCGATTCACAGACCTGTACCCCTGGGGATAAAAATATATTATATGTTTATAAAAAATTAAAAATTAAAAAAGAAAAAATGACATTACTTCATATCAGGATACACACAGGCCAGCCAGGCAGGACAGGCCACCAGGAAGAAAACTCCAACCACATTATGGAAGCAGCTCCTGTAGCCAGATCTTCTCTGACGGGGTCATCTTTGGCTCCAGCCTCTGAGCTGTGATGAACGGCTAAGTGCAAAGGGCTGAGTGGTAAATGGAAAGATTCGGAACTGCTAAGTGCAAAGGAACTGAGTGGTAAATGGAACGAGGACCTATCCCAATGGAAAGAGGGCTCTTATTTCCAAAGGAATGGCACTGCACAGTCACCAATAAAAGTCATAAGCTAGGGCACCTGGGTGGCTCAGTGGATTAAGCCGCTGCCTTCGGCTCAGGTCATGATCTCAGGGTCCTGGGATCGAGTCCCGCATCCGGCTCTCTGCTCAGCAGGGAGCCTGCTTCCTCCTCTCTCTCTCTCTGCCTGCCTCTCTGCCTACTTGTGATCTCTCTCTGTCAAATAAATAAATAAATAAAATCTTTAAAAAAAAAAAAGTCATAAGCTATATTAAACGTACGTAATATAGGTCATGGCTCAGGTGAAAGGGAAAGTTGACAAGAGTTGCAAATGGACTGTCAGACATGGCAGACAAAGGGAGACAACTGTTTATTGAGCACCTACTGTGTACTCACACTGCTCTCAATACTTTCACCTACAGTCTCTATTTAATCCTTATGGCCCCATGGGGCAGGCACTGTCTCCATTCTATGTGTGAGGCGCCAGAGGCTTAGAGAGCAGAGAGAACATGTTCTAGATCCCCAACCAGTAAGCAGACCAGCTGAACCAACCCAGGTCTGACTCTGAAGCTTTTCTTTAAATTATGCACCCTGACTCTCAGAGGCAATAAGAACAGCAGACCTACATAGGAAGAGAGCAATTATCTATTACCTCCACGCCTCTGCCCCAGGGTGATGGACACAGGCCCCAGCCATGCCCCACATGAGTCATGGGAGTCAGCAACAGCCCAGAGGGGCTGGCCGACACGCAAACAGCTCCCACATCATCTCAAGTCAGGGAAATAAGTCATAACGGAGGATCAATTCATCAAAGACAGACTAAAATAGGAAAAGCAGTATTATAAGATAAACACAGAAAAATTCACTGACCTAGACTAAATTAACTGACCCAGTAAAATAACTCAGAAGTTCACAAACTGAAATCCAATCTTAAATGGGTATACGCTGGTGCAGGGGAGGGGAGAGGCCTCACAAGAGGCTCCAGATAAGTCGTGGTTCCATGAGACTATGGATCCTCCGTCCCAGCATAGCATAGCTCTTCGCCAGCATGAGACACCTGGGGCCAGGAGAAGTGGAGCCTCACTAGGAGGTAGGAGTCCCAGCCCAGATGGTGCCGGCCAATGGGTCATACACCTGGTTCCCTCTCTCCTGGGAAAACAGCCATGTCCTGAGCAGGGCACGCAGGGAATTCTATTCTATTCTATCAAGTGTGTCCAGGCCAAGCCAGGGTATCTTGAGTGAAGCTGCAGGAGAATTTTGGCGGACAACATGTCAAAAGAGCAATGGGGACAAGACATAGCAAAAACAGCTCACTATGCAGTCGGTATCCTAAACTTCATGGAGCTTATCACCTCACAGGGCAAATAAGGACAAATAATCACCAAGCAATTGTTACATAAAATAAGACAGAGTCCCTCTCTCCAAAAAAAATAATTTTCTTTTTTCCCAGCAGTAGGATTAACACATGCTATTTATTAGCTATATAAGTTTTCTTGGATTTTTAAAGAATGAAGTTAAGAATCATTTGAAATTCCCATGATCTAAAAGTTAATTGCTGTAAACATTTTGGTGAACATCTTCTCAGAAATCTCTTTCCAGAAATACATGTGTGAATGTGCATATATAACTTTACTTATACGTGGCCTCGATATACATGCTCTTTGTTCCTGTTTTGCTCACTCAAAAATATCCTCAATGTCTTTCTGTGTTGATAAAAGTAAAATTACATTATCATTTTTAATGGCTATGCAGTATTCCACCATATGGATGTACCATTTTTTTTACATAATCCTTAAGTACACACTGCATGATGGATATCGCCATTTCTATTTTTCTACTCCTCAACAAATATTTACTGAGCACCTATTACGTGCCAGCTACTATTCTCTAAGTACCAGGGACACAGTGATGAACAAGACAGGCAAGTTCCCTGGCCAAATTCTACTGGGGGAGACTGACCGTATGCAAGTAAAGAGCAGATACTTTGAAGGAAGGATGAGTGCGAAGAAGAAATAAAGACATACCTTCCTAGAGGAGGACTGGGTGTCAAGAGAGCAGATGACTTTAGGTGCAGCGGTCCAAGAAGGCCTTCCTGCAGAGAGGACATCTGAACACAGACCTGGGATGGTCACGGGAAGTGGGAGTGAAACATTCTAGGAAGAGGAGGTACTGAGCACAGAGGCCCTGATGCAGAAAGGGACCTGGCCTAGTCACAGACTCATAGGAATGCCAATGTGGCTTGAGGGCAGTGAGGGACAAATGGACAAAACACAAATGTGATATAATTCCAGAGAAACTGGAGTGGGAGCCGGTAAGTCGGAATCTGTAGGTCTTGGAGTTGGGATTTTATTTTAAGTGCACCGTGAAGTCAAAGGAGAGCTTTTCAGTGGGAACAAGATATGATCTGGCTTACATTTGAAAAGATCATTCTGGCTACAGTGTGGAGAATGGATGACCAGGAGGTAAATGAGCAGAGACCAGTAGGTGCTTCCTTAACCAGGGGAGAAAAGATGGTACCTTGGACAGAGCTGCTAGAAAAAGGCTGGACAAGGATACATCAGAAGACAGAAAAGGTGAGAAAGGGAAAGAGGAAGGGCAACAATCAGTGGCTGCCAGATCTGTGGGTCGAACACTTGGGGGGATGGGGACAAAAAAAAAAGTGGGGGAAGAAACACTCTGAATGCACAGATCCCACACACCTTCCATTAGATTTATACGTAAGTATTTCGGTTTGGAGAGGGGCTGCTGTTAAATTTTTTTAATTTTTAATTATTCATTGCTAGTATATAGACATATAATAAATTTTTTATGCTTTGATCTTCTATCGCATCATCTCGCTAAACTCACTTACTAGTTCTAGGAGGGGGTTTTTTGGTAGATTCCTTGAGATTTTCTATGTAGACAATCATGTCACCTATGAGGAGGGTCGGTTTTATTCCTTCCTTTCCAATCCGTGCTGTCATTGTTCCTTTTTCTTGCCTTCCTGCACCAGCTCGGACTTGCAGAAGTGGTTCCGGATCTCAGAGGGAAAGCAGGTTTTCACCATGAGGCCTGCTGTTTGCTATACGTTGTCTGGAGATGCCTTGTATCCAGTTGAAGAAGTTCCCTTCTAAGTTCACTGAGTTTTGTTTTGTTTTTTTTAATTGGGAGTAGATGCTGAATTTTTGTCAAATACTTTTTCTTCACCAACTAACATGGCCATGTAGTATCCCTTCTTTAGACAGTAAATACGGCAGTCTACATTGTCTGACACTTGAATGATGAGCCAGCCTTTCATTTGCAGGATAAACCCCACGTGGGCACCAAATCTGGGGAGTTTTAGGCGTTATTCCTTTGAGTGACTCTTCTGTACTGCACTGCTCCTCTTCTTCTAGGATTCCAATGGGAGACAGTAACTGGGTGTTGCCCCATGCGTCACTGGGGCTCTGCTCAACTTTTTAACTCTTTCTTCTTCTGAGGTTCACACTGGGTAATTCCGATTGATTTCCTTTCAAGGTCACTGATTCTTTCCTCTTCATTTCTAATCTGTTCCTGAGTCCATTCAGTTGAGTTTTTTAAAATGTCAGTATTGTATTTTTTCCCCTATATTTCCATTTGGTTCTTTCTTATTTTATTTATTTATTTTTTGGTGGTGGGGGAGGGCCTAACAGTTTCTATCCTTTTTGTTTCAACACTGTTTGCTCTTATTTTGTGGAGCATTTTTATAATAGCCATTTTATTTATTTTTTTAAAGATTTATTTATCTATTTGACAGACAGAGATCACAATTAGGCAGAAAGGCAGGCAGAGAGAGAGAGAAAGAGGAGGAAGCAGGCTCCCTGCTGAGCAGAGAGCCCGATGTGGGGCTCGATCCCAGGACTCTGGGATCATGACCTGAGCTGAAGGCAGAGGCTTTAATCCACTGAGCCACTCTGGCACCCCTATAATAGCCATTTTAAAGTCATTGTCAGATTATTCCAACATCTGTATTGAGATTTTCCTGGTTCTTCACATGGTAAGTAATTTTGGATTATACCTTGGATATTTTGAATATAAAGTGATGAAACTTTAGCTCTTGCTTAAATCCTGGGGAAGGGGGCGCCAGGGTGGCTCAGTCAGTTAAGTGTCTGACTCTTGGTTTCAGCTCAGGTCATGATCTCAGGGTCCTGGGTCCCTGTGTCGGGCTCTGTGCATAGCAGGCTCTGTGCTTAGCAACAGAGTCTGCTTGAGGATTCTCTCTCCCCCTCGCCCTTCCCCTGCTCGCGCACAGTCTCTCTCTCTAAAATAAATAAATCTTTAAAAATAAGTAGATAAGGGTGCCTGGGTGGCTCAGTGGCTTAAGCATCTGCCTTTGGCTCAGGTCTTGGTCTCAGGGTCCTGGGATTGAGCCCCACATCAGGCTCTCTGGTCGGTGGGGAGCCTGCTTCCCCCTCTCCCTCTGCCTGCTTCTCTGCCTACTTGAGCTCTCTCTCTCTCTCTGTCAAATAAATAAATAAAATCTTTTTAAAAATTAAATAAATAAACCCAGTGGGCAATGTTGACCTTTCTTTTCTACCAGACTCTTAAACAGGCTGGATTTAGGGGGCGAGTTATGGCCAGCCTTCCATGGGCTGTGGTTTGAATGTCAAAGCCCACTCATGTGTGTCCTCTGTGTGTGCCACCCACTGTCTCATCTGGGACTCAGGCAGTGGTCTTTCAGATCAGTTCTCAAACTCTTTGGTATGTTGGTTAGCATCAGAAGCATGCATGCGTAGCTAAGGGGTTAGCCCAGAAGGTCCTATGTAATTTTCTGGAACCACTTTGAGTTCTTCCCTCTCTGTTTTCTCCTTGTACCTTCCAGTTCACTAGGCCTCCCCTTCTTGGTTCTCTGGCCTGAAAGCTGGGATCTTAGTTACCATATTCTGTCACACATTTCCTAAACTATACCCAAATCCAACCAGCAGGAAGGCAGAGGAGAAAAAGGCAACCGATTTCACCCCGCCCTCCCGGGATTACACATCCTCTGATCAGAGAGGAAGGTTTCCCTTTCTCAGCTTTAGGGACTTAAAGACCACTGCTGCCACTGAACCCACCACCACCACAACTACTGTGGGACAGCCGGGTGACTAGGGCACAAGAGAACAGAGGAAAAGAACCCCTGGGACTTCTCCTCTGCCTGAGCCTCGGAGCCCCTTTCCCACCCAAGAGCCCTAACTAGAGGTCTTCTGAAATTCCCTGTGTGCCCTGATGTGCACTGCTTCAGTCTAGCAAGCACATGGCACACTGGTGGAAAAATGAGAAATTCATTGCCAGTGTGCAGCATGTTTAATTCTAGTCTTTTCCCCCAACCTGCTTGCTGCCATTCATATCTCAGAGTCTTCAAACAGCTGCTAAATGCACCTTTAGTGCATTTAGTGCACTCCAGGCCTTTAGCTACGTCCAATGACAGAGTTTCTTGTAAATGTATCTTGGTACCTACAGAAGCATGCATTTATGTAGGGAATATAGCTATGAGAGGAAATGCCAGGTCATGAGGTATGTGTCTATTCGAATTTTGCTAGACACTACATGGTCATTTGTGAAAAGGCTGTAACCAATTTACCCTCTGGCCAGTAAAGGCTCTGAGTTTCCACTCTACCACATCCTCACCAACTCGGGGATAGCAAGCTTTTCCAGTTTTCCCATTTTGGTAGAGGTGCAGAGGGATCTCACAGAAATCCTAATTTGCCTTTCCCCAGGTGGCAATGCAAAATGCAATCAAACACCCTTTCATAAGTTTATTGGCCATCTGGATTTCCTCTTTTGTGAAGTGCCTACTTAGGCCTTTTTGCTTGTTTTGATACCGGGTTGTTTCTTTATTCCTATTGATTTCTGCAGTTCTCCATTCTGGAAACGTGGCCCTTGTTGGTTGTTTGTGTTACAAAGATCTTTTTTCTGCCCTGAATTGCCTTTATCACTCTCTTAAAGGTGTCTTTCTGATTAATGAGAAGTTTTTAACTTGAATGTAATAAAATTGATCAATCTTTTCCAATAAAAGTAGACACAACTTCTGTGTCTATTTAAAAACTTTCTCTCTGTCCACTCTTTTTTTTCTTAATCTTCTACGTGAATTTTTATTAACATACCATAAAACCGATTCTAATGACATATTTTGAACACATTATATGAACTGTTTCTTGATATTTACATTATCTATATTCTTTTTTTTTAAATTTAATTTAATTTTTGTGTGTTGTCCACTCTCTCTTTTTTTTTTTTTTAAGACTTTATTTATTTATTTGACAGACAGAGATCACAAGTAGGCAGAGAGGCAGGAAGAGAGAGGAGAAAGCGGGCTCCCTGCTGAGCAGAGAGCCCAATGCGGGGCTCAATCCCAGGACCCTGAGATCATGACCTGAGCCGAAGGCAGAGGCTTAACCCACTGAGCCACCCAGGCACCCCTGTCCACTCTCTCTTAAAGTGATCTCTCTTGTCTCAGCATTTGGGTGGAGTACATCTCAAGCACATGAGGCATGAGACAGCAAGATAACAAGGGAGATAGTATGAGCTGCAGAGGCAGACCGATCTGAGTGGCCCGGACAGGTTATTTTACCTTTCAGAGCATCAGTTTCTTTTATCTACAATCAAAGATACACTATCCACCTTGCAAGATGTGTCTGAAGCTCCTACCACAGCATCGGCACACAGGAAGCCCTTAGTAAACAGGGGCAGCCGTGACTGCATCCTCCGAACTCTTCTTTCCCCTCATCCACAGCTGCCAGAACTTCAGGGCTGCTCTGTGAAACACTGATCCTATATCTACTGCATTCGAGGACAGCGAAATGGATTAATTGCCCTTGGCATGCCAGCCGAGCCTCCCAGGTACAGGCGGCACCCACCAATACGAGAACCACCATCTTTGACTAAAAACGCAGGGTGATGCCCGGAGGCGCTCTTCTTACACGGTGGGGTCATCCTGGAGCTCCCACACCAACGTGTAACAGCAAGTCAAAGACCCAAAGTGATGTCTCTTTGTGCTCACCGCCAATAGCATAGCGGTGTGAAGCAGGGAGACGGCCTCAGACCTAGGAGAGTCAAGCTCCACTGAGCTGGAGGGATTTGGTGTCCAAGGAGTGGGTCTGTCAGCCTGTATGTCCTGTGCTTAGACTCGGGGAAGAGAGGGCTTCTGTCAGCCAGCACGTGGGTTGGCACACGTGCACGGTGAAGTGCGCATCCCAGGGGAGGTGTGTATTTCAGCATATGGATGTGCATATCCTCAGGAAGCTGCAATACTCCCATTGGCCTGACATTGTGTTGGAGAGCCCCGATGACAATCTTCTCTAGAGTCCCCAGAGCATGGGGCCCCTCAATGACCTCTGCCCCGCTCTCTGGGCCATGATATGTGCTCAGAAAACACACACCCTTTATCTGAACCTGGAACACTCTGAACGAGGAGGAAGCATCTACCCACACTCCCCCAAGTGCCCACTGTTCAAGCAGCTGGCCAAGTCTTCTGGATGTTACGTCCCACTTTCTAAACCATGAGTCTCCAGAAAAGCTCCTGAAGACATCCCCACGGTTCTGAGATAGTCCATGACCCTCCCCGGATACCCCGCCCCCCACCTCACCAGTCTCCACTTCAAATGTGGCCAAGTGCTGAGTGCTGAAAGGATAGAGGGGGAGGGGTTGGTACCTGAGCCTAGTGTTTGTCCAGCGGAGTCAAAGGAAAGAACCACTGAATCTGCAACACAAGAGGACAAGTTCATTTCTTTCTCCTTCTTAGAGGGGAAAAAAAAAAAAAAAAGCTCCCACCAACTCTGCCCAAACCCTCCCCCAGGGGAAAGTCAACTGGACTGGAACACTGAGATGCACAGACAGCATCCACGGGTCAATGCCCAACCCCCCAACTGGGCCATGAGGCCCTGCTGAGCCCAGCCCCAAGCCTTCCGCTACCAGGAAGAACATCTCAGGGCAGAGACAGGCCCCAAATTCTTCAGAGGCATTTCCTGCCAAATTAGGGGACAAGTTTTTTTTTTTTTTCCTCCCCTTCTTACAATGAAAATAAAATTAAAGCAATGCAACAGAAAACTCTCCTGCATCTGGTTAAAGGCACTAACATTTCCCTTTGACTCTCCCTTTCTTTTCCTATTCATATACCTAATTGTTTATTATTTCTTCTCCAAAAGGGCTTTAAGTGGCCTACAGGAATTTACAGTACACACTGGAACTTAAAAATGAAGAAGTCGAGAAAGGAAATATATAGTCAGGGGAATGTTAGTCCACAAAATGCATGCCCTGGGAACCAGAGGTAGAATCAAGGAGGCCTGAGCTCCCAAATCACCAAAGGAAAGGAGAGAATGAACAGTTGCAAGATTTAGTGCCCACAGTGCATTCATTCATTCGACCAATCAGGAAGTATTGATTGGGCATGATATTATACCATGACTCTGAGATACAGCAGCGAACAAAAAAGCAGTCTCCTCACAGATCTCCCTGCCATCAGTATAGGAGACAAAAAAAGTTACCAAACAACAAGGCATCCAACTCAAAACTAAGTCAAAAAGAGTGCTATGAACAGTCCCATTAAGAACCAGACCTACATGGTCCCAGGGTCCTGGGATCTAGCCCTGCATCGGGCTCCCTGCTCAGTGGGAAACCTGCATCTCCCTCTTCCACTCCCTCTGCTTGTGTTCCCTCTCTTACTGTGTCTCTGTCAAATAAATAAATAAAATCTTAAAAAAAAAAAAAAAAAGAAAAAGAAAAAGAAAAGAAAGAAAGAAAAAACCAGACCTAGGCAGGGCCTGGGTGGCTCAGTCAGTAAAGCATCCAACTCCTGATTTCATCTCAGGTCTCAATCTCAGGGTTGTGAGTTTGAGCCTTACACCACGCTCCCTGCTGGTTGTGTAGCCTACTTAAAAAGTTAAAAAAAAAAAAACAAAAAAGCCACCCGGACCTAGTTAGAAAGGGGAGTGGGTGTTGGTTAGGGAAGGCTTCCCTGAAGAACGCACACTGGAACTAACAGCTGAACACAAGCAGGAGTTAAACGTAACAAGAATGGAACGAGGCATTCCAGGCAGAGAGATCGCCATGTGTGGAGATCTGAAGCTCGATGGAATGGGATGCTTCAGAGTGACTAAAAGACCAAGCAGCAGAGCAAATAGCAAACAGTCATCAGGAGGAAATTTCTCTTGTGGGTCCCAATAGTAAGAGGGGGACGCTGTATGATGTTGAAGACTGTAACTTCCACAGCATTTCTGTAAGAAGGGAGTGTGAATGTGGTAAGGCTATTTCTTCCAACACGAGCGTGTACAAAATGAAGCCAACGTATAGTTCAATAAAAGCAATTCTACGGAGCACCAAGATAATGTAAGGCCCCAGACAGCCCCGGGTAGCCCAGACTCAAAAGGTTCACCCACCACCAAGGAAAGCCAGCGGATGCGTATGGGACCGGGGTCTACAGCCCCACTACCACCCCAGCAACCCTTTGGATCTCAAGTTGATGTCATTTTCTTACTGTACAAGGAAATCCAACACAACAGTTATGTTAACTGCTGGATTATCAGCCCCCTGAAGGCAGATACTGTACCTGCTTGATCCCGTGCCCCGTTACCCACACAATGCTTAGCACTTGATAGCCATCTGCTGGATAACAGGGCAGAGAGAAATGAACGGACCACAGGTCCTTTTTGATAAGGATCAGAAAGCAGACTCCGTCTGCCAGTTAAGGACGGATCTACATGCTTTGAAACCTACCAAGGAGATGATAGGGCTGAGGTCATTTTACAAACGTGCAGAAGCACAGGAAGGCCACTTGGCTGACCCGACAGATGACTACCCTGCCTCTGTGAGACAAAATCAAGGTCAAACTCTCATAAATGCTATTTCTTTTTTTTTAAGATTTTATTTATTTATTTGTCAGAGTGAGCACAGGCAGACAGGGTGGCAGGTCAGAGGCAAACGAAGAAGCAGGCTCCCGATGAGCAAGGAGCCCGATGTAGGACTCGATCCCACGACGCTGAGATCATGACCTGAGCCGAAGGCAGCGGCTTAACCAACTGAGCCACCCAGGCATCCCATAAATGCTATTTCTTTATCAACAGTTCAAACATCGTCTTTTCTCAATGCTACTGCCCTTCCAGAAGAGAAACCCCTCTTTCTTTATTTAAGGAGCTTTATTGAGGTATAACTTACATACTATAAAATTCACTCATTTTAAATGTACAATGGATTTTTTAGAGACTTTACAGAGCTGTGCAACTATCACCACATGCAGTTTTTTGACATTTCCATCACTCTGAAAAGATCCCTCCTGCCCATTTTATCCTGCCCCATTCCCACCTCCAACCCCAGGCAACCACTGATTCATTTACTGTCTCTATAAATTTGCCTTGCTGGACATCTGCCTACCCACTTTTGCTGGGGCTGTTCTACATCCCCCAACCACACCCCTGCCTCCAACGTGGCCCCCATTCCACCACCCTTTCTACCGCTGACGATGTTTCCGAAAAGTATACCTCACTGTGGCTTTGCTTTTGATTAAAATCCTTCAGAGGCTTCCCGCAGCCTGTAAGACAGAATCCAAGCTCTGACATTCATTCTCTCATTTCCCCCTCATTTGCCATTTTTAATACATCTCATATTCCAGATGGGCCAGACGACCTCTACTTCCCCAGGGGTATACACCAGTGTGTCTTCACTCATCGGACATACTGTGCTCACTGCCTGTTTGCATGCCAAAAATCTCCCACTCTTCCATTAAGATTCCACTCAATCATCCCCTCTCCTTTTTTCTTTTTTTAAAGTAGGCTCCATGCCCAGTATGGAGCCCAGTGTGGGGCTTGAACTCATGACCCTGAAATCAAGACCTGAGCGGAGATCAAGAATCAGGACACTTAGCCAACCGAGCTGCCCCGTGTGCCCCAATCATCCCTTCCTCTCGACGCCTTCTCTGGTCAGTTCTGCTCACCCTCTTCTTTAGGACAACACTGGACTATTATTATATCATTTATCATAACACCTGGTTACCTCTTTTACTGTTAAGCATTTCAAGTTCCCTGAGGACAAGAAACGTGTCTTCATTCTGAGGCAGTGATTCCTGGCTGGGTGACTGACACACAGGAAGTACTCAATAGGTTTCTTCAACAAAGGAATAAACGTAAGTAAATGTCCTTGCTTGCTTTCAAAGGTGATGTGATCTAAGTGGTATTTCAGGGGCTGGGGTGGGGGCGGGGAATATCCATTTTGCATACAGATTCTCATTCAATTATGTCAACCTATCTCCCTCCACAGTGAAACGTCAGGGGTTCAAGTGTGGCCTCCTCCTAGAAATATAAAAGCATGTATACAGGGGCACCTGGGTGGCTCAGTGGGTTAAAGCCTCTGCCTTTGGCTCAGGTCATGATCTCAGGGTCCTGGGATCGAGCCCCGCATCGGGCTCTCTGCTCAGCAGGGAGCCTGCTTCCTCCTCTCTCTCTGCCTGCCTCTCTGCCTACTTGTGATCTCTGCCTATCAAATAAATAAATAAAATCTTAAAAAAAAAAAAGCATGTATACAAATCAGCGTAAGGGGAATACAAAAAATGGCCTTGAAGCTTCTAGGTTAGAGGCTGCAGCCACCTGGGGAAGATTAGGACCAGCTTCCTGAGCAGCTGACTGCCCACCCGAGCAACAATAAAAACAGCATCTCAAATTTTTACTGCAGTTGACAAGGACCATTCCAACTGCAATTTACCTTCTCTGTACTCTCAAGCAGTCCTGAAATCATCTCTTTTCTTTTTTAAAGATTTTTATTTAGTTATTTGACAGAGGGAGACACAGTGAGAGAGGGAACACAAGCAGGGGGAGTGGGAGAGGGAGAAGTAGGCTTCCTGCTGAGCGGGGAGCCCGATGCAGGGCTGGATCCCAGGACCCTGGGATCATAACCTGAGCCAAAGGCAGGCGCCTATGACTGAGCCACCCAGGCGCCCCTGATATAATCTCTTTTTAAACTTTTCAACATAAGCCAAGAAGAAAGGCTTAAAAGTTAAGTAAAAGACAAACTAAAACTTAACTGAGCCTAAAAGCAGCAAGATGAAATACTAATAGTGGCTTTCTCTGGGTGAAAGAATTGTGGGTTATGTTTCTACTCTGTTTTTGCAGAATTTGTACAATGACATGTATTATTTATACCATCATCATCATTTGTAAAAAACTAAAAAAGAGGGGGTGCCTGGGTGGCTCAGTGGATTAAATCCTCTGCCTTCAGCTCAGGTCATGATCCCATGGCCCTGGGATCAAGCCCCTCATGGGGATCTCTGCTCAGCAGGGAGCATGCTTCCCTTCCTCTCTCTCTCTCTCTCTGCCTGCCTCTCTGCCTACTTATCTCTATCTGAAAAATAAATAAATAAAATCTTTAAAAAAAAGAACTCTCTAATCCACCTGTAGGATTTTAACCTCTAACTCAGAGGTACCAGTACAAAAGGATGGAAGGTTCTTGACTGGTCTTCGTTTTCCATTGTACATGCCAATAAGCTGTTCAGCTATTTCCTATAGTTACTGAGGTTGTCCTTTTATATCATGCCATTTTAAATATACCTCAGCTACATCAATCCCGAAATAGACCGGGCTTTTTAAAATTATTATTCTTTTTATCTTCCCTCTCCCCATCCCCCCTCCACGCCCCGACAAATTTATCAAATGCCGATTATGTGCCAGGCCCTGTGCCAGATACTAGAGGCAGGGAGCTGAGTAAGAGCCAGTCTCTGCCTCACAGCCAAGGAAGATGGACAAGTTCATTGGCACCTGAAATAAAAATAAAGCGGATAAACGTATGCAAAGAGTAAGCAGGAAGCAGAGGAACGTCTTACTGGAAAGAAAAAGTCAGGGCTTTCGCAGCTATGACTTCCGGTGGTAGCGGACGGCTCCCGAGAGCACGTGTACGCACTGCGGAAGACGTGAGTGACGGGGGCAGAAATAGCAGAAGGAAGTTAGTGACATTTTCATGTTTTGCGTTAGTTTTGACGGATTTTGCTTGGAGCATTAAAAAGCACAGACTTGAGAAATCAGTTTGGTCACTTGTTATTTGTGCTTATTCTAAAGGACACAGAGGATCATTTTAGTCATAAATCACTGGACAGCGAAAGCGAAAATCTGGTATTCAACAAATCAAGAAGTTTGTTTTGCAAGGCGCTGAGCAAGAATATCCAGACTTCTCCCTGTCCGGCTAACAAACAGGTCATTTTTATTTCAAACAGCCCAGGCTCCAGCTGTTCCTGGATAAGAACAGGCCAGAGGCAGCCATGTGGTGTGCTACGCAAGTGACCAAACAGAATTCCAGACCAAGGTACAACAGACCGTCGCTGTGCACGACTTTGTTCAAGGAGGAAACCTAGAATTTACTGGAAGTCTTTTATTATGGTCAGATGTTTCCTGTGTCTGGTTTCTGAAGCTTTGGATAAAAGGAATATAAAAGGAGTAGAAAGAATGGGGCCCAGTCTTTCCAGTCACCGGAGGGGTTTCCAAAGCTCAAATTCTACAGTCAAGGCATACATTTGGGGATGAGGTAGCAGTCGCAGTACACACTCAACACTTAACTTCTGCTATCTGCCACGTGGAAGCCCTAGAGATGGAAGAATGGATCAAAAAAGAAATTGTCCCTTCAAGTAGCTTGCAAGCAGGTAAAATAAAAACACATATGAAGCTAAGCATTCAACAGTTAACAATCCTGTACTATACACTTGATGTTTGCTGGGAGTGGATCATAAATGTTCTCACCACACGTGCACACACATACACGCGCCCGCATGCACGCACGCACACGCACTCACACAGAGGTAACTAGGTGAGTTGACGGATGGGCGAACTTGCTTTATTGTGGTGATCACTCCACAAATAGAGATGTATGTCCAATTATCACACTGTACACCTTAAACATACACAAGTGCTGTCAATTATGTCTTCCTAAAGTTGGGGATGAAAAGCTAAGCATAACACAGAGGGATGGAAATAAGAGTAAGGAAGGAGCTAGTTCACTGTTTGCTAATTTGCTAATTTGCGAAGCAACTCTCCCACACCAGACTTAGGGATACAACGGTAAGAAAGAACAGGACTGCTCCTATTCTCAAGGAATTTATGTTTTATGCAGGGAGATGAAAAACATGAGTAAACAAATGAGCAAAACAAGTTCAGGCAGTAAGTGGTACAAGGAATGTTCAGTGATGTGACAGTGACTGACGGTGAGGTACAGGCCACGCTGGATGGGGTGTTTCGGGAAGGCTTCTCTGAGGAGGTGACCTATGGGCTGAGACCTGAAGACAGGAGCCAGCCAAGAGAAGATGAAGGGGGAAAAGCTCCAGGAGAAAGGACAAAGCAAGTTTAGCAATTTTAGTACATTTAAGGACCAGAGAGAAGCGGCACTCGGGTGGCTCAGTTGTTAAGCGTCTGCCTTCAGCTCAGGTCACGATCCCGGAGCCCTGGGTTCAAGCCCCGCATCGGGCTCCCCAGCTCAGCAAGAGGCCTGCTTCTCTCTCTCCCACTCCTCCTGCTTGTGTTCTCTCTCTCACTCTGTCTTTCTCTGTCAAATAAATAAATAAAATCTTAAAAAAAAAAAAAAAAAAGACCAGAAAAGGCCAGTGTTCCTGGAACGCAGAGCCCAGAAAACACACGGAGGGTGTGAAGGAGGTCAGAGAGGATGACAGGAACCAGATCCTTGGGAGGCCCTACGTAGGAGGCCATAGAAAGAGTCTCACTGTATTTCAACGGCTTCAAACCAGGAGAGCAACATGATCTGATTGATTTTTTAAATATAAACTTTGGCTGCTATGTGGGAACAAAACTGACTATTCTGGCAAGGGAGTAAAAGACAGATGAGGGCAGAGAGACCGAAGACAGGGAGATCGATAAGAAGGAGAATGCTCATTGCAGAGGAGAGAACACGGCGGCCGGAACCAAGACAGTGGCCACAGGAAGAGAAAAGGGATGGATGCTAGAGATGTCCAGAAGGGAAACTTTCCAGGACGAGTGACCGGTGATGAGAGTCAGAGATGAGGAAGGAGGAGGATTATAGGTACACTGGGACTTGGGAAACTAGACGGCGACTGCTGCCTGATCGGGAGTGCCCTTCATGTGAACCCCATGACCCTGCCTCTCCTCCGGCCACTGACGACTGGACCACAGTGGGTACCCGACCCTGATCATAAGCCACCTATGAGGCACACAGAGTCTACCTTCGGGCAACCTGAACCGGGAAGTACAAAGAGCTGGGCAGACACAAGGGGAGAAAGAAGCCAAGACTGGGAGGCCATGGGCCAGACTTGATGCTGGGTCCAAGTGCCCACCTTCAAGGCAGAGATCAGAGTGAAAGCCACAACCTTGCCCCTGAGGGCAACAAGACATCTTGAAGAGCTGTCTTAAATTCAGAATGTTCTTCCTGTGCCGGTGTCTGTGGCATTCAACTAGAGCACATTTCCACTCGACCTCAGGGTTCAGCTTGTCCTCGGTTCCTCTGAGGCTTATCCTGTAACTGAGATTCAACTTTCCATGTCCTTTTGCTATCATATATGCCATCACATATGCCATTTATAGTCTGAGTGGGCTCACTTCCTCTACCTTCCAGTCCTCACCCTTTAATACCCTAGAACCCTCTCTGCCTTCCCCATGACAGGGTATAACGTGCAGATCTAACACCAGGCTGGACCTGCTCCAAGGACAACTCACCCCACGGGTATGAATCACAGGAGAAGCATACAGCCCCACTTGGAACTTGGGCCTAAGATGTGGCCTCTAATCTAGCTTTACAGAAGAGCCTCAACTTGAGGGTTTGACTGGTCTCTTAGCAGAACTAATATTTTAATGGCCACGTGGCTGTTTCTTGTTCTAGATTCTCCATTGCCTAGATCCTCGGGGAAGGGTTCTAACCTAGTCTGGGTCCCTCAATTTCTTCCCTCTCTCCCCTATCCCAAACAAACAAAACCTGAGTAAATGAGATTCCTGAAGATACAGAGGAAAAAGGCCCGAGGACAGAAAATAAAGTACAACCACTAATTTAGGGGCATGTGATATATACAAGAGAATCAGTGAAATAATCAAAGAGACAGGACTAGCAGGACAGAGGGGGCCAGAGGAGGTGAGAACGGGTTACAAGAAGGAATATGGAAATGTGGAAAGAGGTGGAAGAAGCTGATGGATGAAAAGATACAGCAGAATTATTCACTGGGAAGACATCTGTAACCTCAGTAGGAACCTTTTCCATACAATGGTCAGAGGGCAGACTCAGCTCTGAATTAATACAGTAAACACAGTAGACTTATTTCAAGAAGTTTCTTAGATTTACTTCTTTTTTTTATGTTTTTTGGTTTCTTTTTTAAAAAATTTTATTTATTTACCTGAGAGAGAGCAAGTGAGAGCACAAGCCAGGAAGAGGGTCAGAGGGAGAAGGAGAAGCAGACTCCCCACTGAGCAAGGAGGCTGATGTGGGACTTGATGCCGGGGCCTCCGGGATCATGACCTTAGCCAAAGGCAGATGCTTAACCGACTGAGGCACCCAGGTGCCTAGATTTATTTAATTAGTTTAACCTACTGAACCTATGTAATAGGGTTCTTACTAAGCTCAAAAGACTGCAGGAAACGATTGGACATGTCCCTGCCATGGGAGAGTTTATGAACTATCCACCAGGAGGAGAATACTGAGAAGTTGCTATGGTTCAGATGCAAGAGGGAGAGTTTGTGCTGGGAGAACCTAGTAAACCAGGGAGGCGGTGGTGTTGACCTAGCTTGAGATGACCTTATAGGACAGGCTGTGCTGGTAGGGTGGGAACAGCTTAGCAGAGGCACTGAAGCGTGGAAAGTGAGGGGTGTGTGGTTTCAGGAAGCTAAAATCATACCTAATTAATATATTAGGGTTCCTTTCAGGAGGTAAAAATGCATGTGACTAAAAGGGAACTCGTCAATACAATCTGTGTAGACTTTCAGAAAAGGCTTTGACACATCAAAGACTATTTTTAAAAAGTGAGTCACCATGACATTGAGAAAGTGTGTGCTGTATCATCTAGGAGACAAAAGGCACTTGGCTGAGGATCAGGGGAGGGCCACCCCCCTGGGGCATCAGCACCCACAGGGAGACCAGGCAGTCTGGGAGTTGCTGGAATTCTACTATGCGCTGCCCTCTTGGAGGATGGGAGGGGCGGAGCAGTGGGGGCGGGGCAGGAGGGTGGCTCTGCTTACAAACCCACGTGCGCAACAGAAGCCACAGAACCAGGCATGCGCAGAAACAGAGAGAGGCGCTGGATGAGGTCTGGAACCGCACACACGCAGGATAGCTTTAGTCTGGTGCCCTCAAAAGAGGAAAGGGCTGGATACAGGGCAAGAACTCTCGTTTGCTGCGCTCTGATTTCAAGGACGCACATACATACCTGCACTCCCTTCCAAACCCCTCTGGGTGATATCGAAGATTGTTGGAAAGCAGAAGGACGCAAAGACCAAGAAAATAGGAGACGGGACACCAGCAGTAAAGGTTCTGAAGCTGGAAAGCAGGTGAACAGGAGGCTGTGGCTCAGCAAACTCCCCACAAAGCTAAATCCTATACTAGAAGTAGGGAAAACTGACATACAACCTGAAATGCCCCCAGAGAACCCCCCCAAAGGCTCAACCATTGAGCGCCCCAGGTACCACTGAAGTGGGAGGGCAAGCAGTACTAAAAACAAGACACAACACTCTTAAGGATGGGCTGAGATCACAAGGTATTAGAAAAAAGTATCCAGTGTAAAGACAGAGACCAAAACAACTGGAAAATAAATGCAGTGTGGAAAAACAGAAAGTACACATAAACATGAAAACTCGGGGGAAGAAAATCATCAAAATCCCCAGAGAGAAGAAACTTCACAAAACAAGTAAAACATCAATTTTTCAAAAACATACATTTAATAAAAAGAAAATAATATCTCTTGAAAATTAAGACATGATAGGAGAAATGAAAAGACTGAAAAATAAGTTGAGGAAATCTCTCAGAATGTAGAGCAAAGGACAGATGGAAAACAGGCGAGAAAAATACTCTTTTTAAATCAGAGGACCAGGGGATGCCTGGGTGGCTCAGTAGGTTAAGCCTCTGCCTTCAGCTCAGGTCATGATCTCAGGGTCCTGGGATAGAACCTTGCATTAGGCTCTCTGCTCAGCGTGGAGCCTGCTTCCCCCGCCCCCTCTCTGCCTGCCTCTCTGACTCCTTGTGATTGCTCTCTGTCAAATAAATAAATAAAACCTTTAAAAAAATTAATAAATCAGAGGACCAGTCTAGGAGACATGACTTCTGAATATAGGCACTCTAGGAAGAGAAAATAAGAAAAAAAATGAAGGGAGAAAATATTCAAAGAAATGATTCAATAAAGTTCTCCATAATTAAAGGGCTTGAGTTTCTTTTTAGCTTGAAGGGACCTCTGAGCGTACAGAACAATATGAAAATAACCCTCCACCAAGGTACAGCATCATGGAATTTCAGAACACTCAAATTTCCAGAGAGGACAACAGGTTTTATGCAAATAATAAATAAATCAGAATGACGTAAGACCCCTCAACGGGAATACTGAAAGCCTAGAATGCAGTGGGGCAATATCTTCAAAATACTAAGGGGGAAAAATATATATATATAATATGTATATATGTATATGTATATATATTTTAGATTTTATTTGAGAGCGAGCATGATTAACAGGAGGGGCAGAGGGAGAGGGACAAGGAGAGGGTCAGGCAGACTCCCCCACTGAGTGCAGTATGACCTGGAGTTTAATCCCAGGACCCCAAGATCACAATCTGAGCCGAAGAAGCCAGATGCTTCACGGACTGAGCCACACAGACGTCCCTGAGGGAAAACAATTTCTAACCAAGAATTCTACATCCAGCGTGATTGTCAATTAAGTATGAGTTTAGAATAAAGACACTTCCATACAGGCAAGGTCGGAAAAATGTGCCTCTCAGGCATCCTTTCTCAGGAAATTATTAGAGGATGTGTTCCACTAAATGAAGAAGAAAATGAAAACAATAAAACAAAAGCATGGGATTGAGGAAACAAGAGATACCAGAAGAGGATAATGGTAGAGGGTGACTCCCAGACCACAGCCCTGCAGCAGGGATCAAGAGCAAACAGTCCAGAGCCGCGTCCCGTCAGAAGGCTCCTCTAGAGAGATTTTATTCAAGAAATGAAACTGACAGACCACCTGCCGCATCTGAATGTCTGGAGAACAGATCCATACAACTGAGGAAGAGTTTGGGATTGAATCAGTGTAAATTCACAGAAAACTGGCGAAACAGAAGGCAAGACTGTTAATTGACTTGCGCAGTGAAAAGCGCAATGAAAAAACAGTAATGCTGTCATCTATGAAGAGCATTTCATGGTCACGGTATATGACTGAATGCGGAAGGATGGGAGGACGGACTTCCTGTCTGTGGTGAGGAAGCAGTGAGCGCGACGGAGTACTAAATCTCTACCGTCCACTGTAGAATGTCAACAGGTAATGCCCAAACTAGAACAACTGGCAGTAGAAGTATGTTATTTAGAGATCTGGCGGTAAATACCAAACAAATTACTTGGAAGAGTTGAAACTGGATGCCTCCTAAAGGTAGGAAATCTAAGTAGTAGCCATAACGGGGCGGGGGGGGGGGTGCTTTTTTTCTTGTTCATTTTTGTTGGTAACAAGCCTTGCAGAACTGTTTTTTCTGAATCACGCACAGGTACAACTTTACTAAGAACAAACCCTGAACTAACTTGCACAGGATTACACAGCCTACAGCGGTCGGAATGGGGCTTCTAATCTAGCTGCTCTGGTTCTCTGACCTATTTGTCACGTCTCTACCAACAGAGCCAATGAAGTCTATTCGAAATCTAGGTGACTCATACTTGACCACATCCTACTTACTTAACGCCTTACTAGATACTGTCTTGTGTTATTTTGTGATTATTTTTGATAAATCATATGTGGATAAATAATCAGTTTAGAATAAAGGTAATTAAAAGACAATACAACCAAATGTGTGGACCTTATTTGGACCCAGATTAAAACAACAACAACTATGAAAAGGCATCTCTAAGATAATTACAGACATCTAAGCATGGATCACGTGTCAGAAGACATTACGGAATTAGGTTAATGTGAGGTAATAGTATGATGGCTCTATTTTAAAAAGTTCTTCTCTCAGAGATGTTTACTTAAATATTTTATGGTAAAATGACATAATGTTTAGGATTTGCTTTAAAATAAAATCTAAGGGGCGGCTGGGTGGCTGGGTGGGTTAAGACCTCTGCCTTCGGCTCAGGTCATGATCTCAAGGTGGGATTGAGCCCAGCATGGGACTCTATGCTCAGCAGGGAGCCTGCTTCCTCCTTCCTCCTCTCTCTCTGCCTACTTGTGATTTCTGTCAAATAAATAAGTAAAATCTTTAAAATAAAATAAAATAAAATAAAATCTAACTTTTTAGAAATCCAAATAATAAAAAAAGAGACACATTTCTGTGAGAACAGGGCCTTTACTATTCACATATGCCAGAGACCCCCAGACAGGATCAGACTCTTAAGTCATTTGCCATGACATTCTATGCTTTATCTGGGTAGGCTGTCATTAAGACTATAGTACTACAGTACTGGGGCTCCTGGGTAGCTCAGTCGGTTGAGCATGCCTCTTAATTTCAGCTCAGGTCGTGATCTCAGGGTCATGGGGCAGAGTGCCAAGCTGGGCTCCCTGCTCAGCAGGGAGTCTGCCTGAAATACTCTCTTGGACAGTAAATAAATAATTTTAAAAAAAAATGGGGTATGGTACTTGGGGTGCCTGGCAGGCTCAGTGAGTGGAGTGTGTGACTCCTGATCTTGGGATCATGAGTTCAAGTCCTGTGTTGGGTGTGGAGATTATTTTAAAAAATAAATTCTTTAAAATTAATTAATTAATTAAGAGTATGGTGCCATTCTGTTCTCCAAAGATAACTTAGTTAAGGCAAAGGGAGAAAATAAAATAAAAGGTTGCTCAACCAAGTCTTTATATTTTTTCATGAGAAATTTTATGTATCTATGACTTCATTATATATATATATATATATATATATATATATATATATTTTTTTTTTTTTTTAAAGGGAGGATAGGCACTGCATATCCTCAGCTGAGAAGTGAAGAGCTAATAACTGGTTGCCATCACATCGTTCATCTTAAGTACAAAGAGTGGAGGGTAGGGGAGAAATGGAATACATCATGGGTAAGAATATAAAATGGTGAAGTAGCTCTGGAAAAGAGTCTGGGATTTCCTCAGTAGGTTTTTGTTTTGTTTTGTTTTTTAAGTTTTTTTTTTTTTTTTAATTTATGTAAGTAATCTCTACACCCAATGCAGGGCTCGAATTCATGACCCTGAAATCAAGTGGCAGGGTTCTTCCCACTGAGTCAGTTGGACACCCCCTCAGTAGGTTAAATATAGTTACTGTATGACTCAGCAACCAAGAGAATTTTATGTTCACACAAACACCTGAACATTAATGTTCACAAGCTATTATTCACAATAGCCAAGAAGTGGAAGCAACCTAAATGCCCATTAACTGATAAATGGATGAACAAAATGCAGAATATCCACACAGTGGAGTATCATTTCACTGTAAAACGGAATAAAGTATTGTTCCAGGCTTCGACATGGATGAATCTTGAAACATCATACGAAGTGAAAGCTGGTCACAAAAGACCACATACTGTATGATTCCATTTAAACGAAATGTCCCAAATGGGCAAATCTATTGTGATAGAAAGTAGATTAGTAGCTGCCTAGGGCTAGGAAAGGTTGGGGGAAAGGAGAGTGTGACTGCACCTGGGTACAGGGTTCCTTTCTAAAATAAGGAAAATGTTCAAAAACTCACCATAGTGATGTCTGCACACTCTGAATACACTAAGAAACGTGTGATTGTATACTTTCAATGGGTGGGCGATAGCATACATCAATAACGTTTCGAGAAAGCTGCTACCTAAAGAAAGGGGAAGGAGAAAGCAGGGCACATCATGTTCCCTCCAGGGAAACATGGACCTCTGTGGTTTTGGAGACTAACCATGAACAAATTGACTTCGTCTGCTCCTCTGAACACAGGGAACTTTACTGTTTGGATTTTTTTTTTTTTTTTTTATGAAGGCAGGAAAGAAACCCCAGCAGAGAGCTAGGGAATCAGTGAACGTAATCATTACTTCTTACTTAATTATTATCCTGAGGAAAGCATAAAAAGGACCTGGTTTTTAAAACCCTCTTTTGGGGGCGCCTGGGTGGCTCAGTGGGTTAAAGCCTCTGCCTTCGGCTCAGGTCATGATCCCAGGGTGCTGGGATTGAGCCCCGCATCGGACTCTCTGCTCAGCGGAGAGCCTGCTTCCTCCTCTCTCTCTGCCTGCCTCTCTGCCTACTTGTGATCTCTGTCTGTCAAATAAAATAATAAAATCTTTTAAATAAATAAATAAAAATAAAACCCTCTTTTGGGGGCGCCTGGATAGCTCAGCGCGTTAAAGTCTTCGGCTCAGGTCATGATCCCAGGGTCCTGGGATCGAGCCCAACATCGGGCTCTTTGCTAAGCAGGGAGCCTGCTTCCTCCTCTCTCTCTGCCTGCCTCTCTGCCTACTTGTGATCTCTGTCAAATAAATAAAATCTTTAAAAATAAATAAATAAAACCCTCTTTTTGGTTTCTTTCCTTAGTATTCTGAATCTCTTATTCAGTAACTTTATTTTTTTTACTTAGGACTAGACAAGAGGAAGGGAATTTTGCCTAATCTTTTGACCCAGAATCCTCCTGTACCTGAACTTTTGTCCCCTTAAGCAGATACTGCAACTGGAGTGCACAAAGTGTATGAAAATTTTTGAATTCGTTAACATTTATGAGTCAGAAGATTTCACATAAAAAATCTAGATTTCCAGCCTCTCTTGAAAAATAGGCAGACAGAGTAATAGGTAATAGAGAAGAACGTTTCTTTTAAATTAAGCACGGTAATGAATTAGCTTTGTAAACGGATATCCGAAGGACTCACAGATACTGGAGCCAGTTCTCACTCTAAAACGAGGGAAGAGAAGGTAAGGAATCAGGCAGACAGGGACTGGGTGTACCAGAGGCAGAAGTTGGAGACAGAAGGGCGGACATCTTTAGAGCTACACGCTGAGCTAACACAGGCTGGGACAGTCTTCCTGTTATTCTCTTAGAGCTGCTCTACCTTTCCTTTGCAGCCTTTACTACAGAAGAACTGAGTATTGACTTGTGTTTAATGTTGGTTTCCCTACACAGACAAAAAACTCCAGATGAGGGACGCCTAGGTGGCTCAGTTGGTTGGACGACTGCCTTCGGCTCAAGTCATGATCCCGGAGTCCCGGAATCGAGTCCCGCATTGGGCTCCCAGCTCCATGGGGAGTCTGCTTCTCCCTCTGACCTTCTCCTTACTCATGCTCTCTCTCACTGTCTCTCTGTCAAATAAATAAATAAAATCTTTAAAAAAAAACAAAAAAAAAACACCTCCAGGTGACTCGTGTAGTCTTATCACCATACTCTTCACTTAGCACAGTACCTGGCACACAGCAGACACTTAATAAATATTTGCTGAATGATTTAAAAAAAGGACTGAACAAATGATGTGGAAAGGGATCTGGAAACAGGGAATCTTGAGGAAACAAAAATCTTATCAAGTCCATTTTCACTACAAAGGAAAGGACTGAACACTGTCATAGAGTTACTACAGATTTTTAGAAGTCTGTTTCCAAATATCCACAGGATGCTTGGTTCCGCCTCCCTCAGAGGGAGGAATAATGTCCGCCTCCGTGCAGGGTTTTCGTACTTCCTACAGGGCTTTATTACTCTAGTCCTGTCTCTGGCCCCTAACCTAAAAACTCCAGTTCATGATCAGCAACACAAAGGTCCTGAGACTGACAGAGAAAGGAGGTCACTCTGTGGCCCACATATCTGCACTTACAGCAAGGTGCAGTCTTCTGGAAACATCCACTGCAAAACTCTCCACAAGGGAATGGCAGAGAAAACAGCTTTGATTCTTATTAAAATATATTATAAGCTATATGGCCCCATTTGGTCAGTGAAACAAGAATAAAAACATCAAAAGAAAAAAACCAAGTCAGAAGTGGAATCACCACAACTTCTAACAGTTCTGCCTGGTAACAAGGACTCGGTGTCATCACATATAGCACATAGTAAGATTTAACCAACTGTCACCCCCATGTCTTCTATGACCTTTCTGCTCACATCTGGGTTCCAATTAAAGTTCATCCATTGCATGTGGCTGTATTGTCTCCTAAACCTCTCTAACTTAGGAACAGCTCACCTCCTCCATTTTTGTTTACTCATGTCACTGACCTTTTTTTCCCCAAAAAGTCTAGGTCAGCTGACTTGTA
Source organism: Mustela putorius furo (assembly GCF_011764305.1). Taxonomy (NCBI): domain Eukaryota; kingdom Metazoa; phylum Chordata; class Mammalia; order Carnivora; family Mustelidae; genus Mustela; species Mustela putorius. The sequence continues at coordinate 33,792,700 of NW_025422005.1, read as the reverse complement.
GCACATCCTACATGTTGGATTTGTCTGAGTATGTCCTCAATATTAGATTCGGGTTGAACATTTTTGACATAAACACTCTGTAGATGATAGATATTTACTACTGCACCACATTAGAAGGCATATAATGTCAGATTCTCATATTGGTGTTGCTAAATTTGATCATCTGGTTAAGGTACTGGCCCTCAGACCAGTTTTCCCCCCTTGTGGTTAGTAAGTTCATTATCAAGAAATTAGTACGAGGGGTGTCTGGGTGGCTCAGTTGGTTAAATGTCCTGGGGTCCAGCCCCACATCGGGCTCCCCACTCAGCAAAGAGTCTGCTTCTCCCTCTTCCTCTCCCTCAGCCCCTAACCCTGCTCATGCTCTCTCTCTCTTGCATAAATAAAATCTAAAAAAAAAAAAAAAGAAGAAGAAGAAGTTAATAGGGGAATTAATAAGTCAATATTCTTAGTGTGATACTGGTATTGTGGCTATGTAGAATATCTTTGGTTTGGGGTTTGTCTGTTTGTTTGTTGGAGGGGGCAGAGAATCTTAAGCAGGGGCTTGATCTCACAACCTTGATCATTACCTGAGCCAAAATCAAGAGCTGGATGCTTAACCAACTGAGCCACTCAGGAGTCCCATAATAACCTTGTCTTTAGGAAATGCAAGTGAAATATCAAGAAAAACTACCAAAAACTCTGCAAATTACTTTCAAGTAAGGGAATACTATGAACAACTCTAAGCCCACAAAGCTGACAACCTAGATGCGACGGACTAATTCCTTGGAGACACAATATGCCCAAACTCACACAAGAAGAAATCGACAATTTGAACAGGCCTGTCTCTATTAAAGAAGTTAAATAAATAATTAACCACCTTCCAAAACAGAAACCACCAGGCCCAGATGGGTTCACTGGTGAATTCTACCAACCATTTAAGACATTAAACCAATTCTTTACTATATCTTCCAGAAGACAGAAGCAGAGGGAATGTCTCCTCACTCATTCTAAAAAGCTGGCATTACCCTAATAGCAAAATGGGACAAAGACATTACAGGAAAAGAAAACTACAGACCAGTATCTCTCATGAACATATAGACATAAAAATCCTCAACAAAATATTAGAAAATTGAATCCAGCAATGAATTAAAAGAATTACATACCACAACCAAGTGGATTTATCCCAGGTACACAAAGCTGACTTGATTTTTGAAAATCAGTTAACATAATACATCAACATTAACAGGTTAATAAAGAAAAAAAAGCACAAGATTACATCAATAGTTGCAGAAAAAGCATTGACACAATCTAGCACCCAATCATGATAAAAACTCTCAATAAACTAAGAAATGAACAGAACGTTCTGAACTTGATAGGGTATATCTACAAACAACCCACTGCTAATATCACTTAATGGTGAGAAACTGAAAGTTTTCCCACTAAGATCAGGAACAAGGCAAGGATGGCTCCTCTCACCATTCCTTTTCAACATTGTACTGGAAGTCCAAGCTAATGCAATGAGAAAAAAAAAAAAAACAGAAACAAAAACAAAGAAATAAGATAAACTGATAGGGAAGGAAGACATAAAACTGTCTGTTCACAGATGACACGGCTGTCTATGTAGAAAATCTGAAAATATTGACAAAAAACTCCTAGAACTAATAGGCAATTTTAGCAAGATACAATACTAATACATAAAAGTCAATCACTCCAATATACTAGCATTGAACAAATGGAATTTGAGGGGTGCCTGGGGGGCACAGTGGGTTAAGCCTCTGCCTTCAGTTCAGGTCATGATCTTGGGGTCCTGGGATCGAGCCCCACATCGGGCTCTCTGCTCAGCAGGGAGCCTGCCTCCCCCTCTCTCTGCCTGCTGCTCTGCCTACTTGTGATCTCTCTCTGTCAAATAAATAAATAAAATCTTAAAAAAAAAAAGAAAAAGAAAAAACAGAATTTGAAATTTAATACCATTTACATTAGTACCCCGCAAAATGAAATACTTGGGTTTAAATCTAACAAAATACAAGATCTATATGAGGGACAATGTAATCTCAGATGAATGAAATCAACAAAGAACTAAAAAAATGGAGACATCCCACATTCCATAAGAAGACTAAATATTACCAAGATGTTAGTTCTTCTAAACCTGACCAATATAGATTCAAGGCAATCCCAATAAAAATCCCAGCAAGTGATTTTATGAATACTGACCAACTGATTCTAAAGTTTCTATGGAGAGGTAAAAGACCCAGAACTGGCAACACAATACCACAGAACAAAGTAGGGGGACTGGCATTCCTAACTTCAACACTTAACATAACACTATAGTCATCGAGACAGTGTAGTACTGGCCAAAGACGAGACAAACAGATCAATGGAATAGAGAGCCCAGAAACAGACAGATAGATTATATATATATATATATATACATATATATATATATACATATATATATATATATATATATATATATATATATAGTCAACGAATCTCTGAGAAAGGCAGCTGTTTCAACAAGTGATGCTGGAACAACCGGACATCCACTTGCAAAAAAAAAAAAAGAATCTAGGTAGAGACCTTTCAAAAAACTCAAAGTGGGGGTGCCTGGGTGGCTCAGTGGATTAAAGCCTCTACCTTTGGCTCAGGTCATGATCCCAGGGTCCTGGGATCAAGCCCTGCATCCGGCTCTCTGCTCAGTGGGGAGCCTGCTTCGCCCTCTCTCTCTGTCTGCCTCTCTGCCTGCTTGTGATCTCTGTCTGTCAAATGAATAAATTAAAAAAAAAAAAAAAAAACCTCAAAGTGGATCACAGACCTACGTATAAAACAGAAAGCTCTAACAGTGTTAGAAGACAGAGGAAAAATCTAGATGACCTTGGGTTTGGCAGGGACTTTTTTTTTTAATTAAAAAAAATTTTTTTTAAGATTTTACTTATTTATTTGACAGAGATCACAAGTAGGCAGAGAGGCAGGCAGAGAAAGAGGGGGAAGCAGGCTCCCCGCTGAGCAGAAAGCCCGATGTGGGGCTCGATCCCAGGACCCTGGGATCATGACCTGGGCCGAAGGCAGAGGTTTTAACCCACTGAGCCACCCAGGCACCCCTTGGCAAGGACTTGTTAGATACAGTGCCAAAGATGTGATTCAGGAAAGAAAGAACTGTTATACTAGACCTCATTAAAATGAAAAACTTCTGCTCCATAAAGAGAATAAAAAGACCGGACGCCTGGGTGGCTTAGTCGGTTAAGCCGCTGCCTTCTGGATCAGGTCATGATTCCGGGGTCCTGGGATCGAGTCCTGAGTCAGGCTCCTTGCTCAGCAGGGAGCCTGCTTCTCTCTCTGCCTCTGCCTGCCACTCTGCCTGCTTGTGTTCTCTCTCTCTCTCTCTCTCTGATAAATAAATAAAATCTTTTAAAAAAAAGAGAGAGAATGAGAAGACAAGCACCGTTTGGGAGAAAATAATTGTAAAAGACAAACCTGATAAAGGACAATGATCCAAAATATACAAAGAACTTTTAAAACTCAATAATAAGAACACAGACAACCTAATTAAAAAGTAGGCTGAAGACCTTAATAGAGTCCTCACCAAACAGGATATATGGATGACAAATAAACATATAAAAAGATGTTCCACAGAGCACCTAGTTGGCTCGGTTGGCAGAGTATGTCACCCCTGACCTCAGGGTTGTGAGCTCAAGCCCCATGTTGGGTGTGGAGTCTAGTTAAAATAAATTAAATAAAATAAAAAAGTAAAAACTTAAAAAAAAAAAAGATGTTCCATACTGTATGCCAATAGAGAAATGCAAATTAAATAAAACAGCAATGACATACAGTACATGCCTATCAGAATGGCCAAAATCCAGAACACCGATGACACCACAAATACGGACAAGGATGTGGAGTGACAGGAGCTCTCATTCACTACTGGCAGAAATGCAAGGTGGTACAGCCATTCTGGAAGACGGTCTGGCAGTTTCTTACAAAACTAAACATACTCAGGGTGCCTGGGTGGCTTAGTGGGTTAAGCCTCTGCCTTCAGCTCAGGTCATGATCTCAGGGTTCTGGGATCAAGCCCTACATCAGGCTCTCTGCTCAGCGGGGAGCCTGCCTCTCTCTCCCTCTCTGCCTCTCTGCCTCCTTGTGATCTCTCTCTCTGTGTCAAATAAATAAATAAAACCTTTAAAAAAAAAACTAAACATACTCTACTGTACACTCCAACAATCATATTCTTTGGCATTTACCCAAAGGGCTTGAAAACTTATGCCCACAAAACAAAACCCTGCACACAGATGTTTACAGCAGCTTTATTCCTAACTGCCAAAACTTGGAAGCAACCAACATGTCCTTTAGTGGTTAAATGAACTGTGGTAGATCCAGACAGTGGAATATTATCAAGTGCTAAAAAGAAATAATCTATCAAGTCATGAAAAGACACAGAAGAGCCTTAAATGAGTATTTTTTTAAAAATTTATTTATTTATTTGACAGACAGCGATCACAAGTAGGCAGAGAGGCAGGCAGAGAGAGAGGAGGAAGCAGGTTCCCTGCTGAGCAGGGAGCCCATTGTGGGGCTCGATCCCACGACTCTGAGATCATGACCTGAGCCAAAGGCAGAGGCTTTAACCCAGGGAGTCACCCAGGCGCCCCGCCTTAAACGAATATTGCGTAATGAAAAAAGCCAATCTGAAAAGGCCGCAATCTCTGTGATTCCAACTATATGACCTTCTGGAACAGGCAAGACTATGGAGTCAGTAAAAGGATCAGCATTTTCCACAGGTTGGGGAAAGGGAGAGATGAACAGGTAGAGCACAAAGGATTTCCAGGGCAGTGAAACTGTTCTGTATAGTAATATAAAGGATACATGTCATCATACATTTATCCAAAGCCACACAACAGTGTTGACATCAAGAGTAAACCCTACTGTAAATTACGGGCTTTGGGTGACACTGGCACGTCATTGCAGGTTCATCGACTGTTAACAAATGGAGATGGTGGTATTGACAGTGGGGGAGGCTGTGCGAGTGTGGGGGCAGAGCGTTTATGGGAAATATCTTTTGCTATGAACCCAAAACTCCTCTGAAAAAATGAAGTCTTAAAAATAAAAACTCTGCAACTTACTTTCAAACAGTACAGAAAAAATGTGTCTGTCTACAGAGACAGAACAAATATGGCAAAACATAAAAATGCTAACTAGAAAATCTAGTTGAGAGGATCCTGATGCTTACTGTGCTGTACTTTCAACTTTTACTGTTTTGTTTTTTTTTTTGTAATTTTTCCAAAGCAGAAAGTTGATGTGAGACAAATAAAAAGGATTAACAATGGGTCAGAACCGAAGCCCTGAGACCAGAGCATGTAGTAACCTTGGTCAGAAAACACTAAGATTCCCTAGAAGGCTGGGCCAGAATCTCTCCACTCCTTGAGGGAAAGGAAAAAAAAAAAACAAAACCCTCACAGGCTGACTGTCACCCGGGAACCAAAATTCCAGCCACCAGAGGTGGGTCAGATGTGAGCCTAGGGACTGAGGTCATTGAGAAGTCACTGTGCTTACAACGCTCAAGAGGCTTCCCTTCTTCCTTCTTCACTTCCGTGTTCCTACTGAGAACATTCACCACCCAATTAAGAAACTCATCCAGGGGCGCCTGGGTGGCTCAGTCAGTTAAGCCTCCAACTCCTGATTCCAGCTCAGGTCATCATCTCAGGGTCCCAAGATCAAGGCCCATGATGGACCCCGCAAGCACAGGGGAGTCTGCTGGAGATTCTCTCCCTCTCCCTAACCACTCTCTCCCCCTCCCAGCCTCCTGCAGGTGTACATGTGCACATGTGTGTGCGCTCTCTCAAATAAATGAATCTGTAAAAATAATCCATTAATAAAGTGATCTGGGGGCACCTGCATGGCTCAGTCAATTAAGTGTCTGACTTTGGCTCAGGTCAGGATCTCCATGTCCTGGGACAAAGCCTGCGAGGTGTGGGGCAACCTGCTCGGCAGGGAGTCTGTTCCTCACTGTTCCTCTCCTCAGCACTGCCCCCCCGACCTGACACCCCCTCCTGCAACTCATGTTCTCTCAAATAAATAAATAAAATCTTTTTTAAGGTTTATTTATTTATTTATGAGAGAGAAAGAGCGCACAAACTGGTGAGAGAGGCAGAGGGAGCAGGAGAAGCAGACTATAATGGAAAACTTAAAAAAAAAACATATCTATCTGCCAATGTGATTAATTATATACAACAAGGAAAACCGTTTGGGACACAAGAAGCAGTTCGGGAAGAAAATACAACAAAAATCACCTTGAATTGCCTCTGAATGATGGAACTATAGGTGTGCTTTCTAATATGAGCCTTATTTTATCTTCAAATAAATCTCAAACACACAGACACACACACAGTTTTATGAAAAACTCTGATTCCCGTGTTCTGGTCTAATTTAGAGCTTACTGCATCAAAAGTTGTTTCCCAAAAGACCCAGTCTCACTTATTTAAATATAAATGGTGATTTCCAAGAATCTATTTCGCAGTACATGAAAAAAGGTCTCTAATTCATGTTTTCTAAACCAGTCAGTCTGTTTGTGGCAGGCCCGTTCACAACTCATTTTGGATACAGAATGTGTCATCCATTTTTGTGTGGATGCTGATTGCCCAAAGGGAGGGAGCCAGGGCAAAGTGGAGGCTGGGGACGGCAGGCGGAGAAGCTGATGCCTCATGGAGGACGAGGGAATCCCACTGGACTTGCCAAGTGGGAGAGTGAAGATCGGAGGCTGACAGAGCCGGGGTGAGGCCCCGGGACGCAACAGATGCCGGCCTCGTTCTTCTGGTCGACGAGGCTGCGAAGTCGGTCGGAGATCAGAACATGAAGGGCTCCGTGTGCCATGACGGGAAGTTTTGAACTCTTCCTGCTCGGGACCAGGGCGCAACGCTTCCTTCCAGCTCAGGGACGGGACTTCATTTGATTTAACATCCCAGGCGTTTGGCCAAGTATCTGGCATGCTGCAGGAATTCAGCAATGTTTGCTAAACTGAATGATTTCTTCTCCTTCTAAGTGCCGAGAAGCAAGGGGAGATGGATCAGATGCTTTGCTTCCAGCCTTGACAGCCAGTCGAAAACCGTCTCATCGCTGTGCTCGCTTCCAGGACGGCTTTTGCTCCGGTCGAGGTGGTCTTTAAACAAGACGTGTCCTTTCATTAGGATTTAGTCACCCGTCGTGCCTCACCAAGCCAAGACGGGCTTGCACCTCCCTCCTCTGTCTTCGTTCAGCTCTACATACAGCTGACGACGGAAGGCCAGTCTCTGGGCCAGAAGTTCTCTCTCAAAACTTCTGGCGTAAAATTGCTCGTAATAGTCTCTTTTTATCTTTTTAATGTCTGTAGTTTCTCTAGCGTTGTCCCTTTTCCATGGCCGGTGCTGCTCATTTGGCTCTGGTGCTCCCACGATCTCTCTCCCCGGATCGCTATGTGGTCAGCCCTGCCACAGGTCTGTCCATTTTATCAGTCTTTCAAAAGGACGAACTTTGGGGTTTGTTAATCTTCTATAATCTAAGGTGTTGTTTTTTTTTTTCCCCTTCAAACTCCACTCTTTATTATTTTAGTTCCCTTCTTTGGGTTTAATTTGCTGTACCTTTCCTAACTTCTTGAAACCCATGCTTCCAACACTGATTTTCAGCCTTTGTTTTTTCTTAATATACGCACTGAGGCCTGTAGATTTCCCGCTAAGCTTGATTTTGGTAGCATTACCCACATTCTAACGTAGCGTTTTTAATATTTAGTTCAAAATACTCTCCAATTTCCATTGTGATTTTTTTCATTGATACAACGATTTACAAGTTTATCTCGTTGACCTCTAGACCTACAAGGATTTTCTAGCGATCTTTGTTACTGATGTCTAGTTTAATTCCATCATGGCCAAAGAATTTATTGCATGTGCTACCACTCCTGGGAAATGTGTTGAGACTTGCTACATATATTGCCTGAGGCTTCCTCTTCTAGGAAAGTCTGAACTCTTCGGTGTGACCTGAATCATGAACCTACCTGCCCCGTGAGGGACATCGTCCCATTGGAGCCCTGCCTGCTGGCCACGCGGGCTTCCCTGTGGTTTTCTGAAGACGCCAGGCTCTTTCACCCTTATGTGCCTTTGCCCATAATCTTCGCTTTGCCAGAAATGCCCTAGTGCTACTGTCTGCTCCTCCTCCTCATCCTCCTCTCCGCAGCTCAGACCCCCACCCAACACCATGCAGCCTTTCCTACCCCCGCCCCGTTCCTGAACTACCAGAGGCAGCCAGGACCTGCACCTGCTTTTCCCTCGCCCTCTCTCTTCCAGGCTGGGGCCAGAGTTCTCTTCCTAGAGTGCAGATATGGCCACGTCTCCTGTGCACAATCCTTTCATCACATCTCCCTACCCAGAGCCTGAACTCGATGCTCCACACAGGACTCTCTCCCAGCCCTTCTCCGGGTCCCCACACCTGTGTTCCTGCTGTTCCCTCTACCTAAAATGCACTTCCTGCCTTGTCCCTGTAGCTTTCAAGTCCAGGCCCAAGAGTGGCTTCCTCCACCAGCTCCTTCCTACACCCCTACCCCCGACACTGCCCTTCCCCGGCACGTTAACCACTCCCTATGTAATAGTAACAATCAAGGGCAGAGGTGGGGAGAACTTCCCTTCATGAACTGTTAATTATGTTATTTATTCTATTTCAGGAGGATTTGGGGGTTTTCACAGCAGAGTGCGGCCTTTGCAAAAGGCAGGTCAGCACTGTGGGCACCGCCTACCTCCCTCTGTCTTAGCCTATGTTAACACCCAGCACACTAACTTTTTAAAGTATGTCTTACCTAACCAGACTATGATTTCCTTAGTTGAGGGGTTGAGGCTTATTTGATTCTGATCTTAGGAGACTAGCACAGTAACTAGCTTAATAGGTACAACTAAATGAACTTCACTGGTGGAAATAAAGGAAGACAATTTTCAATTCTAGATACCCAAATAGATATTTCAGAAGAAAGCGCTGTGCACAGTTGATTCTTCACACTGGAGGCTGGAACACCACGTTTCCGCCAGGTGTTTCCAGTCCGTCTAAGAACCTTTAATGGTCCTGCTACATCAAACCCGAACATGGAGAGCTGGGACCAGGCCTCTGTCATGGACTCTGCCCCCCATCCAGTCTTCCATCCCACTTCCCTGCGCCCCTTCCCCCACCCCACCAAGATTCACATGTGGCTCTCGGGGATCCCTGCTGCTTCAGAAGTATTACTAATGCTCTATTTAGCTGGTGCACTTTACCCAGGCCCCCTAATGTCCTACCTCACTCATCAGGGTCCCTGTCTCAGAGTGCAGGTCCTTCTCAAAGCCCCCTTGATTTCACTCCTTCCTCCTCACCTCTGGAACACTTAACTGGGCCCTGTCTTACCCTTGGTTCCTTTCTCTGAGCCGCAGCTTTCGGGCTGCCAAGTTCTCAGGCCCTGGTGCTCTCGTTCCCTGTGCCCACGTTGCCTAGAACAAAGCTAGTAAGTGCCCAAGGTCACTCAGGAGTAACACCTGTTGACTGATGAAGTCATTAATCTCTCTACACTAGCTTCTACCCATCCAATTCAAGGGCTGCTTGGGTGATACCCCCCAGGAATCCCCAGGAACTATCAGTGCTGTCTGCATGAGTATTTCCTTGTAATCCTATACCTCCCAACCCCCTCCATGTCACCATGCAAAAGACATTCCTGCATAAGTGAGGGAGAGACAAGAGCCTGTTTTCCTAGCTACAGGACAGAACCAGAGGCTTTTCAATGTTCTTCTGTTGCCCTAGAAATACATACACACATGCATACACACGCAGACGTACAACTCAAGTTGCTGTGCCTCTTTCTGCCTTTCCAGAGTAAATAATCCTTAAACTCTCAGTTCTGTATTACTCTGTTCTGCTCCCACCTTCTGGGAAAATGTTCCTTTCCTGAGCCTTTTAAAAATACCTGCAGGTAAAAATGAAACTGTGATAGTATGATTTGGAAATTTAAATATGTAACTCTAAGAAATGAAAAACATATAGTTTTGAAGTGTCTTTGATTCCCCAAGAGTGGTGAGACCCAGCCACTGCAGGGTATGAGCAATATAAAACACTATAGCGGCCAGGGTTCCATGTCTATGTCGTCCCCCCAACGCTCCCCCCATCCTCCAGCCCCCAACCCCCCCCAACTACTCTAGGTGCTAGCTCCCCTCAGTCGGTGATGGGTGGTCTGCTCAATGGTATTTGGGCTGCAAAAGCATATCCCCTCCAGTCCGGCCCATGGAGACCTGCAAAATCTCCGTGTTCTGCCCTCTTTCTCCTCGTGAACTGGATCAGGACCAGAGGAGGACTCTGAGCCCCTAGGGGCTGGTAGGGTCACTAGATGGGAGGAGTCTGCATCCCTGAACGAATGAAGCAGGACAGAACTCTTCCCCCAGCCCCCACAGCCCTACACTAGACGGGGACAAGAAAGAAATCAACCTTCACTGTGGTAAGCCACTGCAATTTGGGAGTCGTCTGTCATAACAGAAAGTCCCCACTGACTAAAATGATATTATCCTGAATTCTTAAAGTTAAAAAGGATAATTATTCCTGAGTATTACTTACAAACAACTCTGTCTAAAGCTCTTTTGTTACTGTTCTCCCTTTCAGATGACTTGGGCGCTGGTGGGAGCTGTAGAATACCCCTCAGATTCTCCCCTCCCCCGGGGAAGGAATGAGGGACTAGTCCCCATCTGCATCACGGTGAGCAAAAAGCCCCCAGCTGCCAGGCGTCTTCAGGAAATGGCTTGGTTGAACAGAGCTGCTTGCCGAGCGTCACGCCCTTCTGGGGTGGCCTTCCAATAACTAGTGGCAGTCTGTGACCAGTCATGAAGAAACGATAAAGGCACAGCCCCCTCACCCCCACTCAGGAGGGCCGTCCCCCCCCCCCCCCCCGAGTTGGCTGAGGCCCTTCTTAGGACTGAAGCACAGCCTACATTCTCCCTCTGCACAATCCTGCTTCCTTTTCCTCCCTTTCCTTTTTTCCCCATCAGGGGTGCTGACCCCAAATTCCCCAGTAAGCTTTCCAGACTCTGACATGTACCTCAGCGTCGCTTCCCCATGACCCCAACCTTGAGACAGGCACTGTATTCCTGACACAACAGCAGGCTGTCCTCCCCGCCCAGCCTCGGCAGGTGGCACGAATACCAGATTTTCTGATCAACAATGAAAATACACAAAGTCACAATGGGACAGAAGCGCGCTAAAACTGAGACTCTCCCGCATGGGTGAAACAGGGGACAGGGACTGAGGATACCTGCTGTGGCGAGCAGCTCGGACTGGACGGAAGCGTGCAATCGCTCTACCGTACCCCTGAAAACTACTATTACACTGTCAGTGAGCTAGCCGGCACTGAAATGAAAACTTCAGAAAAATAAAACGGAGCCTCTCTACAAAAATTCAGAACGGATTAGACTATTAAAAGACAGACTCTTCGCAAGGAAAGAAGAGAAACCACGAACACTTTGAGAAAAGGAGCTTTGAAATTGTCCTCAAGAAAACATTACCACCTGGCTTGTGGTCAAACAAAGAAATTATTAAATACATAACAAAGAGGTACGTAACAAAAACTACTGGGGCTCTATTATTCATCCCTGCGGGTATCTGGTATTTTTACACTTAGAGCGGCTACTTTTTGAGCTAAGACCTTTACTCACGTACATTATCTCATTAAACTCTTTTTTTTTTTTTAAGATTTTATTTATTTATTTGACAGTGATCACAAGTAGGCAGAGAGAGTGAGAGGGAAGCAGGCTCCCTGCGGAGCAGAGAGCCTGATGCGGGACTCCATTCCAGCATCATGACCCGAGCCGAAGGCAGTGGCTTAACCCACTGAGCCACCCAGGTGCCCCTCTCATTAAACTCTTTATACGTTCCGCAGGTGGTAAAATTCAGGCTCACAGAGAGTAAATACGTTACCTAAAGTCCCAGAAGTTAGGACTCAAAGTCAGGTCTGGATTACTCCAAAACCTCAACACTGTAGTATGCCCTGCACATTCAAGCTACTATATAAGGAGTTAGCCACTAAGTAATTTGCAAGGTCGAAGGGAGAGCAAAAGGCAAGTATTTGTGATTCCAAAACCTGTTCTCTCCTCTCACCCACCTCTCCACAACAGGCACAGGCACTGCCATCTAGGTCGGCAGGCTCCCGGGAACGAGTTAAACAACTCTTCCCAGCACGATTTCGCCAGAAAGAGACCCAGCACCGAACTGTCCTCTGGCGATTCCAAAGGTTCTTCTGCCCTCTTGTGGCTCAAGGACACTACTACATCTTGAAGCCCCATTACAAAGCTAACATACCATATAAAGGCAACTGGCAGTCACACGAAACAGCAGGAGGCAGCTGGGACAGGCTCTAAATGAAGCAGATTCAGTAACTCAAAAATCTGACCTTGCCACTCTTCCGTGACAACCACTGCTTGTAATAAGATCGTAAGAAGAACAACAGTACTAGAGAACAGACAGAAACAAATCAGTATTTTGTCATGAGAGTAAGGAAGGGACAACAGCTACATCCACTCGAACAGGGACAGAAGTTTAAAACCTTCCAAGCCCCAAACAAAACTCCCGGCCTTTGCTTTCCACACTTTTTAACAGCGTATTTTAGAAATCTCATAGCAGCAAATGCAGAGCCTCCTCATCCTTCAGGGGCAGGGCAACCCCCTGAATGGGAGAACTTGGCCCCAATGGTGAACACTTGATGGCCTTCCCAGCTTTTGCTATTAAAAACAATGCCAAACAAGCAAACAAAGAAAATCCGCCACAGTGGATCGTCTGGTATCTTCTTGTACACAGACCATTTTGCAAGATTACCTGCAGAAGAATTCCCAGGAGTGCAAATGTGGGGTCAAAGGGCGCCTGCATGCCTTTGTATTACTTTCTAAAACTTTTCTTTCTCTGACTTCCCCCTCCTAGCTCTCTGGCTGCTCCTTCTCAGGCTTCTGCTTGTGCTTTCTTAAAAGTTTACAAACCAGCTTTATTTGGGGTGACTTTCTAAGCAGCAACCACTTGCGGCCCAACCCTTAGTTATAAATTCCCACAGGACTTGGTCCTTGGTCCTCTTTCATCCTGTATCCTTTCCCAGCCATCAGTTTTCGGGGTTTTATGCTTCCAGAGTAATTTTATGCACATGCATGCAAATCCATATGTACTATAAAAATGTGTGTATAAATATGAATGTACCTGCACGAGACTTTCCCTCTCCCCTTCAATGCAAATGTTAGCATTCACATTGCAAAGCTAAAGGAGTTGTAAGGGGATCCTGCCAAGCATCAACTTTCATGAGAGATAAAACTGTGGCCCCAAACATTTTTCAAGCCACAGTTATGTGGCAGCCAACTGGAGTGTACCCACAGGGGAAGATCAGATTCAAGTGCTGCTCCCCCACCTCAGCCTCCTGTTTGAAAAGGTTTCACAGAATAGGGGTGCCTGGGTTGTTCAGTCCATTAAGCATCTGCCTTCAGCTTGGGTCATGATCCCAGGGTCCTGGGGTCCAGCTCTCTGCTGGGCGGGGAGCCTGCTTCTCCCTCTCCCTCTATTGCTCCCCCTGCTTGTGCTCTCTCGCTGTCAAATAAATAAAAATATATATATATATAAATAAAGGTTTCACAAAGTAGCCACAAATTAATTCGAGGGAAGAATAAGGCACAGAGGTCGATAAATCAAAGATCAGAGTCTATATAGATCTTTGACATTTATGGTTATCTACCACTGAAAGAACTTTCATTTTACTTTTATAATGAAAGTTCTCTAACTACATAAAAGTAGAAAGAAGAGTGTAATGAACCCCATCCTACAGATTCAACGATTAAAACCTTCAGCTACCGGCTTCCCGGTTTTTAATCCCTTCTTCATTCTTTCTCTCTTCCCTCCCCTCCCCTGCTCCTCCTTCTTTCCCCTTCTCTCTGGGCCTTATAATTATGAAATAAGTCCCTGACATCACGCTGTTTCATCCTTAAATACTCTGTCTGGGGGCACCTGGGTGGCTCAGTGGGTTAAGCCGCTGCCTTCAGCTCAGGTCATGATCTCAGGGTCCTGGGATCGAGTCCCGCATCGGGCTCTCTGCTCAGCGGGGACCCTGCTTCCCCCTCTCTCTCTCTGCCTGCCTCTCTGCCTGCTTGTGATCTCTCTCTGTCGGATAAATAAATAAAATCTTAAAAAAAAAAAAAATACTCTGTCTGGACATAGAAGTAAAACACAAAGGCATTTCCTTATAGGACCAAAACATCATTATCACATCTAACAAAGTTAGTAATTTCTTGATATCCTCAAATGCTCAGTCCATATTCAAACCTCCACAATTATCTCAAGGAAATCTTTTTACAGCTTGCCTCAGGTTTCAAGGGAAGTGTACAGGCAAAGAAATCCCAAGCCCCGTGTGCAACAGCCCGTAACTATTAAATCTGAAAAGAATTTCCAGGTTCCCAAACCCTGACCAACAGGAAATGAACTGCTAAAGCTCCCAGGAGGGCCGTCCCTCCCAGTGCCCATGCCGATGTGGCCTTGGCATTCACAGGTTCAGGAAGAACCACCCTGTACCCTTTTGCTATCATACTCCCACTGGCCCCCCCAGTCCTAAGCAAACACTCTTATTTTCTGCCTCTACAGATTAGCCGTAATTGGACATCTCCTACAATATGTGGTCTTTTATGACAGGTTTGCGTGTTTTCAATGTTCATTCATGTTACAGGGTATGTTAGCACCGCGTTCCTTTCTTAACCTTCCACTGTATGGACATCCCACATTCCGTGCACCCATTCATCAGCTGACTGATGTTTGGGCTGTTTGCACTTTTTGGCTGTTAGGAAGAATACTGCTATGAACACTTATTTACAAGTCTTAGTTTGGACATAGGCTTTCATTTCTCTTGAGGTCCCAGGCGTGGACTCTGGGTCAAATGGCAGCTCAACGTCTAACTTTTCGAGGAACTGCCGGCCTGCTCTCCAAAGCCGCTGCACCGATTCACGTTCAGAGACGCAGCGCACAAGGACTCTCACTTCTCCGCATCGTCACTGACACTTGTTACCCTCTGTCCTCTTCATTACAGCCATGCTAGCAGGTGGTAAGTGGTGTCTCGGTGTGATTGATACTGACCATGTAGCCAGTTCCCCCCCTACCTGCTTTCCAAAAGTGGAGCGCTCCCACAAAAACTTTCATAAGCCAAAATAGCATACAGTGAAGAAACATCCCTCGTTTATTTTTTATTTAATTAACATATAATGTATTATTAGCCCCAGGGGTACAGGCCTGTGAATCACCAGGTTTATGTACTTCAAAGCACTCACCATAGCACATACCCTCCCCAATGTCCATAACCCAACCACCCCCTCCCTACCGCCCCTACCCCCAGAAACCCTGTTTGTTTTGTGAGATTAAGAATCTCTTAAGGTTTGTCTCCCTACTGATTCCATCTTGTTTCATTTATTCTTTTCCTACCCCCCAAACGCTCCATGTTGCTTCTCAACTTCCTCATATCAGGGAGATCACATGATAGTTGTCTTTCTCCGATTGTCTTTCTCCAATTTCGCTCAGCATAATACCCTCTAGTTCCATCCACATCATTGCAAATGGCAAGATTTCATTTTTGATGGCTGCATAGTGTTCCATTGTATATATACACCACATCTTCTTTATCCATTCATCTGCAGATGGACATCTAGGTTCTTTTCCATAGTTTGGCTATTGTGGACATTGCTGCTATAAACATTCGACACCCCTCATTTATATGGGAAAATGTTTGTGTACTGCTAGACCCCCAAAAATAACTCCTTTAGGCCTCTCTGATACCTTAGGGCACACCTTGCTAAAGGAGGCACAAAACAGATCAAGCTCAAGCAGAGATGCTCACTGACCCGTCCAAAGCTCCAAGCGGTGCGATGCAGCCAGTGAGTGTAGTTCCCGCTGAAGGAGCTTGGGGGCGCCACTCCTGCCACTCGGAGTGTGCGCTGCTGCTGTCCCAGCTGCCGGCAAATGGAACACTGAGTGCAATTTTCTCTTTCCACCTTTTCTTCATGAAGGCAAAAATCCTCTTCAGGGTTCTCTGCACAAAAACAGGTACGAGCCATGCAGGTGTCAAGTAAAAGCTAACCCAAATTTCTGAAAGGCAGGAGACGCCGGCATCTTCTTCGGCAGCATGGCCATTCAGATTCCTTGCCCATTAGAAGTAGCTTGTTGTCTTCTTATTGAGTTGTAAGAGTTGAACATTCTGCTTTTTTCCCCATCTTTTCCATTGAGAATAAAAGGTTCCCAACCACTTAAGAGAGTATTGATTGTTCTTTCTCTACAGCCAGAAGTGACCACCAGAACCGGTTTCAAACTCCCCCAGATCAATGATAGCTTCGCACCGCTGTGCAGGCTTTTGAAAAGCCAGACAATCAACAACAGCTTCACGTCAACGACCAGGCTTCTGGAAGTCACCCCATTCAGCAACAATCCTCCTCGAACTGCGCGTCCACGGCAAAAGGTCAGCCAATCCCTAAACACTCTTAATTCCAAACGTCTACCAAGGCCTGAACTCCACTCTCTGGAATACTAGAGAATAAAGAGTGGTTCTTAAGCTTCTGGTATCAGGACTGTTTTACAGCCTCGAAACTTACTGAGAACTCCAAAAAGGGTTTATATGTGTGGGCTAACAGTTAATGTTAGAAATTAAAAATAAATGTTTAATTAAAATTGCTTATACTAAGATCATTAAATATTACCATAAACAATACAATTTTATGAGGAAAAAAAAACTTCTCCAAAAAAAATTAGTAGGAAGTTGACACCGTTTCCACATGTGCACAAACGTCTTTAATTTACAACTTTATAAAAGAAGTGTGGATTCTCCTCGGTTTCCACATTCAGTCTGTTGTGAGACATTGCTTTAAATATATGAAAAAATTTTGGCCTCTCACAGATAATAGAACTGGATGAAGGAGAGGTTAAAGAAAATAAAAAAGAAGAGGGAGAGGTATTTCAGATGGTTATGGATATTCCACTCAAAAAGTAGTCGTTTCAAAAAAAAAAAGTAGTCATTTCTTAAAGGTTACTGGCAATATGGAATCTGAAACCCTATCAGGAAACATTTTTGTATTTTATTACATTAACATACATGGGTCTGGGGCGCCTGGGTGGCTCAGAAGGTTAAGTATCTGCCTTCCGCTCAGGCCATGATCTCCAGGTCCTAGGACTGAGCCCTATGTTGGGTTCCCAGCTCAGTGGGAAGTCTGCTTCTCCCTCTCCTGCTTCCCTCTCCACCCTTGTGCTCACTCTGTCTCTCTCTCAAACGAATAAATAAAATCTTGAAAAAAAATTAAAACAAACAAAACATCCACTGGTCTATCTCACACTTAGAGCAAAAATTTTGCCATGCGTGATTTGTGAACATTACAACTATGGGCTTTGTGGGCTTTTGACACGAAAATTAATTCATGGAGTTATACAGAACTTCCAATGTTTTCATATTCATTATACCGTATTTTTAAAAATCCCATTTGTGGAGTGCCTGGGTGGCTCAGCTGGTTAAGTGAGCAACTCTTGATTTCAGCCCATGTCATGACTACAGGATCCTGGGATCAAGCCCCATCTTGGGTTCTGTGCTCAGTGGGAAGTCTGCTTGGAGGTTCTTCTGTCCTTCTCCCTCTGCCGCTTCCCGATCTCTTTCTCTCAAATAAATAAATAAAATCTTTTTAAAAAATCTTACAAAAATGTCTTTTGAAAAGCAAAATTTTTAACCTTTGATGAAATCTAATTGATTAAATTTTTTTTCATGCTTTCTTTACCCTCCTTAAGAAATCATTAGCAAATCCGAGGCATCTGGGTGGCTCCACTGGGTGAGCGTCCAACTCTTCATTTCAGCTCAGGTCATGGTCTCAGGGTCACTGTATCCGGCCCTGTGTGAGGCTCTGAGCTCAGTGGGAGTCTGCTTGGATATCCTCTTCCTCTGCCCCTCCCCCTGCTCATGCTCTCTCTCTTTCTCTCTCTCTCAAATCAATCAACCCTTAAAAAAATCTTTAGCAAACTCAAGGTTACTAAGATTCTCCCCTATATTTTGTTCTATGAGTTTTACAGTTTTAGCACTTTCATTTAGATATATAATACATTTCAAGTTAATCTTGTATATGATGAGTCAAGGTTTATTTGTTTGCTACCATTTATTGAAAAGATTGTATTTTTTCTACTGAACTGCCTTGGCACCTTTATCAAAAATCAACTGGCTGGGGCGCCTGGGTGGCTCAGTGAGTTAGCCTCTGCCTTCAGCTCAGGTCATGATCCCAGGGTCCTGGGATCGAGCCCCGAATCGGGCTCTCTGCTTACCAAGGAGCCTGCCTCCACCTCTCTCTCTGCCTGGTTCTCTGCCTACTTGTGATCTCTCTCTGTCAAATAAATAAATAAAGTCTTTAAAAAAAAAAAAAACAACTGGCTGCTGAATGAATAAGTCACAGAAATAAGAGGCACGGCATAAGGAACATAGTTAATGACTCTGTTATAGCAACACAACAGGACAAATGTGGTGAACATAGCATAAGGTATAAACTATGCCCAAATTAAAAATATTTTTTAAGATTTTTTATTTATTGGGACGCCTGGGTGGCTCAGTTGGTTGGACGACTGCCTTCGGAGTCCCGGGATTGAGTCCTGCATCAGGCTCCCAGTTCCACGGGGAGTCTGCTTCTCTCTCTGACCTTCTCCTTGCTCATGTTCTCTCTCACTCTCTCTCTCAAATAAATAAATAAAATCTTTAAAAAAAAAAAAAGATTATTTATTTATTTATTTGACAGAGATCACAAGTAGGCAGAGCAGCAGGCAGAGAAAGAGGAAGGGAAGCAGGCTCCCTGCTGAGCAGAGGACCCTGGGATCATGACCCGCACTGAAGGAAGAGGCTTTCACCCACTAAGCCACCCAGGCGCCCCTCAAAATATTTTTTTAATTAAAAAAAAATTCCAGGGGCTCCTGGGTGTATCAGTTGGTTAAGTATCTGCCTTCAGCTCAGGTCATGATCCTGGGGTCCCAAGATCAAGCCCTACATTGAGCTCCTGCTCAGCGGGGAACCTGCCTCTCCCTCTCCCTCTGCCTGCAGCTCCCCCTGCTTGTGCTCACTGTCAAACAAATAAATAAAATCTTTAAAAAAAAAAATTCCATTGGCCATATATGTATGGGTCTCTTACTGGACTGCTTTCTGTTCCATTGATCTATATGTCCACTGTAATTCCAGTACCACTCTATATTGATCATGTAGCTTTATATAAGTTTTGAAAGCAGTTAGTATATATAAATCTTCCAACTTAGTTACTTTTTTCTAATATTTGCTTTTAAGTAAGCTTTACACCCACTGTGGGGCTTCAACTCATAGCCCTGAGATCAAGAGTCGCATGGTCCACTGACTGAGCCAGCTGGGCGTCCCTGCTATTTTTTATAAAAACTGTTTTGACTATTTTAAATTCTGTGTTTCCATATAAACCTTACAGTGAGCTAGCAATTTCTACCAAAAAATGAATTTAAAAATAGCCCACCAAATCTTCTGGAATTTTTATTGGAAATGTATTGAAGCTTAAAACAAACTGGGGAGATTCAGGATCTTAGCATCGTGCCTCCTGCGCCATGAACAAGTGGTCTTTATTTCAGTATTCTTTCAATGCTCACACAGCATTGTTTGTGGGTTTTAGTGTATATACTGGCTGTTCTGCTCCGTAGAGGGTCTCCTTTCCCTCACTCAGAGAGCCTGTCCTCCTAACTGTCACAGAATATATAGGCATATAGAAACAATTATCTAGCCACACTGAGGGAATTGCAAGGAACACTATGGAAAATAATACAAATCTAGTCAAATTTTATTTCCCTTTTTTCCCTATTTCCTTCCTCCTAGAGAGGCAACTACTCTATTGTTAATACATATATTTGCTTATGTTTGTTTACTATGTGTATGTTTGGTAAGCATTTACTTTTTCCTATCAACTTACAACTCTTCTTAACAGGAATAACTTATATAAACTGTTTCAATTGAACGTATACAACTGTGAAGAGTACTGACAACTGTATACACTCACAAAACCACTGTCATAAATCAAGACACAGATCAAGACACATCAATCTCAAAAAATTCCCGTCCCTTCTGCAATCCACCCCTCCCCTTCACATTTCACCCAAGGTAACCAACAATCGGCTTTTAATTACTAATAATTACTTTGTATTTTATATAGATTTTTTTTAAAAAGATTTTATTTATTTATTTGACAGAGATCACAAGCAGGCAGAGAGGCAGGCAGAGAGAGAGGAGGAAGCAGGCTCCCCGCTGAGCAGAGAGCCCAGTGCGGGGCTTGATCCCAGGACCCTGAGATCATGACCTGAGCCTGAGGCAGAGGCTTTAACCCACTGAGCCACCCAGGCGCCCCAGGCAGAGGCTTTAACCCACTAGGCCACCCAGACACCCCTACTTTGTATTTTATATAAATGGAACCATATAACATGTAGTCTTCTTTGATTTCTTCTGCTCAGAGTAATGAGTCTGACATTCATCCATGATGTTGCATGGATCAAGTTTTTTTCCTTTTCATTGCTAAATTGTACTTCACTGTGTGAATATAGCACATTTTGTTTATCCACTCACCACTTGAGAGACATTTAGGTTGGCTTCCATTTTGGAGCTCCTGGGAATAAACCTGCTTTGAGCATTCTTGTACAGGTGTTTATGTGCTCACATCTTTTAATTTTCTTAGGTAAATACTGAAGAGTGCAATAACTGTCCTTTTGGCAGGCGTATGGGTAACTTTTATTCAAGAGACTGCCAAACTGGTTTCCGAAGTGGTAGCACCATTTCACATTCACAACAGCAGAACGAGATACCACTGTAGTTCATAATCTCGCTAACACTTTGCCATCTTTTTTTAAAACCTGAGTCATTCTAATTGGTATCTAATGTTATCTCACTGTGGTTTTAATTTGTATTTCTATGCTGAGTAACAATTTGGGAATGTCTTCATGTGTTTATTGGCCATTCTATCATCTTCTTTTGTGTAGTGTCTCTTCAAATCTTTTACCCATTTTGATTAAGCTGTTCACCTTATTAACTTATAAGAACTTTTTAATATATTTTAGGTATAAACATATCATGTACTGAATATGTTAAAACTGAATATTATATGTACAAGTATTAAATGCTCCTTCCCATTCTGTGGCTTGCCTTTTCATTTTCTTAGTGGTGGCAAAACATTTTAGGCAAACATTTTTAATTTTTAAGATTAATTAATCAAATTTTAATTTTATGGCTCATGTTTTTTGTATCCTGAGAAATCTCTGTATTTTTTAGATTTATTTATTTATTTATTTGACAGAGAAAGAGAGATCACAAGTAGGCAGAGAGGCAGGCAGAGAGAGAGAGAGAGGAGGCAGCAGACTCTCTGCTGAGCAGAGAGCCCGATGCGGGACTTGATCCCAGGACCCTGAGATCATGACCTGAGCCGAAGGCAGCGGCTTAACCCACTGAGCCACCCAGGCGCCCTGCTTTCTTAATTTATAAAAAGTGGCATTGTTATTGTTTCATTTTTTACTTAAACTATGTTTTTAAAGTTCCATCCATGTTGTTTCAAGTATATATGATCTGTTACTTCTAACAGTGGCACATTGTTTCATGATATAAACATGGATTCATGATATAAACATAGGATATAAATACCCTACTTTTTGCCTTTCTCACCCCTACCCCTAGGATGGAAGCTCACTGGGCTTCCTGGGCACACAGACAATGCATGTATCTGATAAGTGCCATGGAATATATATATAAAGGAGCGGACTTACCAGCTAAAATATGTGTGTATACTTCAGTTGATTAGTTATTACAAGACCATGTTCCAGAATGGCTTTGCTACTCTACCTTCCCCCCAGCAAAGAATACTGGCTATTATATTCTGTGTTTTTTTTAGATTTAAAAAAAAAAATTTTTTTTTATATTTAAATTTTTTTTGGCCAGAGAGACAGCAAGAGAGAGAACACGAGCAGGTGAAGTGGGAGAGGGAGAAGCAGGCTTCCTGCCAAGCAGGGAACCCAAAGCGAGAGGTTCAATCTCAGGACCCTGGGATCATGACCTGAGCCAAAGGCAGCCACTCAACGACTGAGCCAAGCAGGCGCCCCACTGGTTACTATATTCTAACATTCCTGCCAACACTGGCCATTATCCAGCATTTTTTTGAGTCAGTCTAAGAAGTATAAAGTAGTATCTTCTTTTGATTTTTAATATTTGTTATAGCCCAGAGTTTGAATATCTATTCCTA
The DNA here is from genome assembly GCF_011764305.1 of Mustela putorius furo. Classification (NCBI taxonomy): domain Eukaryota; kingdom Metazoa; phylum Chordata; class Mammalia; order Carnivora; family Mustelidae; genus Mustela; species Mustela putorius. The sequence continues at coordinate 33,770,465 of NW_025422005.1, read as the reverse complement.
CGCTTAGCCTACGGGCTTTTTATTCTGTAAATTCTTTGTTCTAATTCTTTGCCCATTTTCCTTTTTTCAAAGATTTTATTTATTTATTTATTTATGAAAGCAGGAGAGAGAGCAGGGGGAGGAGCAGAGGGAAAGGGACAAGACTCCACGCTAAGCACGGAGCTGGACGGGGAGCTCAACCTCACAGCCCCAAATCACAACCTGAACTAAAATCAAGAGTTGGTGACTTAACCAACTGAGCCACTCAGGAATCCCTCTGCCCATTTTCTACCGGGAATGCTGCCTTGTTCTTGATTTGCAGGGATTCCTTGTGTATTCTAAATATAAACCCTAGCAAGTTTTTTTTAATTCCAGTATAGTTAATAAATATTGGAATTGTCTCCCAGCATATTATCTGCACATTAACTTCGCCTACGATGTCCTCGAAGGCACAAAAATCTCAATGAGCATTCTGTACACACCTGGAATGAATGTGTACTCTGCTATTACTGGGTAAAGTGTTCTATAAATGTCAATTAGGTAAAGGTAGTGCTTTGAGTTGCTTAGATCTTCTATATCCTTAGAGACTTTTGACTCGTTTTATTAATTACTGAGAGAAGGATATTAATATATTTGAACATGATGGTGGATTTGTTCCTTTCTCCCTTTTAGTCTTAACAGTTTTTGCTTAATGAAGTTTGATGCTCTCTGATTAGGTACATCCATTTTTTATGTATGTCTTCCTAGTAAATTGCTCCTTTTATCATTATGTAATGACCCTCTGCAATCTCTTACAATGTTCTTTCTTAAGGTACGTGCTGAAATTAATATAGCTAGGCCAGCTTTCCTATGCTTACTGTTTATATATTTTCCATCCTTTAAATCTGAACCTGTTTTATTTTTTTAAGATTTATTTATTTATGAGCATGGGGTCGGAGTGGTGGAGAGGGAGAGAAAAACCCAAGCCAACTCGGCGCCCAGCAGTGCCGGGTCCATTCCCACCACCCCAAGATCACAACCCGAGATGAAACCAAGAGTCGGATGCTCAACCAACTGCGCCAGCCAGAGGCCCCGACTTTGAACCCGTTTTTAAATTTAAAATCTAGGTCTCTCCGGTCGGGACATACATCATGCTTTGTTAACTACTCTGACCATATCTGCCTCTAGTGGGAGCTTTAATCCATTCATGTGTAAATGCAATCGCCGATACAGCCCGGAACAAGTCAGCTGTCTTATTACTATTTGTCTTCCCTTTCACTCTTCCGTTTGGGGCTCTTTCTATTGCTGTTTTCTCACTCTCTTTGGGGTTAACTGGATATTTTTCTAGTGCTTTTTATTTCTTCTTTGGCTTCTCAGATACATATTTGGCGGGGGACAGGGGTTGTTCCTGTTGTTTTTTCCCCGTATTTTGATCCCTCTGCCCATTCCTTGGGTAAGTTTTATCACATCTTACTTCTACACATACTCTAAACCTCATTCCATCTGGCTATTACCTTTGCTTTAAGCAATTGTCTTTTAAGCAAATTATAAGAAAAAATGAAAAAGAGTCTTTTATATTACCCATTATTTTTACCATTTTCCGTGATCTTCATTTTTTCCTATAGATTCAAGTTTTCACCTGGTCTCACGTCCTGGTGTCCCAAAGGATATCTGTTAGTATTTTTCTTTTTTTTTTTTGGTAATGCCATTCTGCTAGCAGCAAATTCTCTTAACTTTTCTTTGTTTGAAAAAAGGTCTTCATTTCATCCTCTTTTTTTTTTTTCTTTAAAGATTCTACCTATAGGGGGGCCTGGGTGGCTCAATGGGTTAAGCCTCTACCTTGGGCTCAGGCCATGGTCTCAGGGTCCTTGGAGGAGCCCTGCATCAGGCTCTCTGCTCAGCAGGGAGCCTGCTTCCCTTTCTCTCTCTCTGCCTGCCTCTGCCTACTTGTGATCTCTCTCTCTGTGTCAAATAAATAAATAAAATCTTTAAAAAAAAAAAAAAAGGATTCTATCTATTTGATAGAGAGACACAGCGAGTGAGGGATGTGGGGTTCCATTCCAGGACCCTGGAATCATGACCTGAGCCAACCAGCTGAGCCATCCAGGCGCCCCTCATCCACATTTTTGAAAGATATTTTTAACCAATAAAGAATTCTGAGACAACAGGTGTGTGGTTTTTTTATTTTGTTTTGTTTTTATTTTATTTAGTTTTATTTATTTATTTGTTTTATTTATTTTGTTTTGTTTTCTTTAAAGATCCCTCATTGCATGGGTCAAGTGGGATTTCTTACCCCCATCAGAATGTTTCTTTTTCTCCATTTTCAAGATATTCACTTTACATTTCAGATGTTTGATTATGATACACCTAGATTTTCCCAATATTTATCCTTAAAGTTTGCTGAACTTCTTACATCTATAATCCAGTGTTTTTCACCAAACTTAGGAAGTTTTCAGCCATTATGTCTTCAAATTTTTTTCTGTCCCATACGCACACATACTAGACAATTTTATATTGTGCCATAGGTCCCTGAGGCTGTTCATTGTTCATTTGTCTTCCATAGTTTTTTCTTTCTGTGTTTCAGACTGGATCATTTCTTTTTCTTTTTTTTTTTTAAGATTATTTATTTATTTATTTATTTGACAGACACAGATCACAAGTAGGCAGAGAGAGAGAAAGAAGCAGGCTCCCCGCTGAGCAGAGAGCCCGATGCGGGGCTCGATCCCAGGACCCTGAGATCATGACCTGAGCCGAAGGCAGAGGCTTTAACCCACTGAGCCACCCAGGCGCCCCCAGACTGGATCATTTCTATTGCCCTCTTTTCAAGTGTGCTGACCTCTGTTATATTCCAACTACTGTTAAGTGAAAACTTCATTTTCTCTTCCTGTACTTTTCAGTACTACAATTTTTTTTCTTTAAAATAGTTTTGATTTCTCTGCTGGGACTACTTACTGTTCACTGTCTTTTTCTGCAATTCTTTAAATTATTTGTAATAGCTACTTTCCTAAGTCCAATATTTGAGTTATCTCATCTACTGACCTTTTTTTTTCCTCTTGACTATGGATCACAATTTCCTGTGTGTCTGTTTGTCTAGTAACCTTTTACTGAACACTGAACAGTGGGATGGACACGTGGAAACATACAAACACTGAAGAGCATCGATTTGTATACTGCCTGACCTTGAATCTGTGTAGGCATGATTCTATGCAATGTTTAGCGTGGATCTGAGGAAATCCAGGGCATTTTCGCCTTCTCTAACTTGGTGGGACCCTGCATTGGTAAGGTTTGGTTTTTGTCTTGTTAGGGTGAGTCTTGAGTAGATTTTACTCTAGAGTGGGATCTTTATTCTGAAGGCCTGGGCTTCAGGCCTCACAAGCCTTCTCCACCCTGGCCAGGCTGGCACTTCAAAGTCCCTGACACTTCGGTTACCCACAACACTGCTTGACCTCTACTCCCATCCTGCGGATGTGGTTAAATTCAGTGGCTTTGCCCTGTTCACATCCAGCCCAGTCCTCAGCTACAGACTCATGGGAACTGCCCTCTACCCCAGCTTTTCAGGACCCTACCCCTGTTCAGTGACGACCCATGTCAAGGACTCTAAGCACTTTAGCTGCCCTATGCTCTGAGCACTGCAGTCTGTTTCGATCCCAGCTCTCTGAACAGGGCTGGGAAACTGCCTCCTCCCTGCCCCCAAGAGAACTGTGGAGCTCACCTCACGAGTTTTCCTTTTCTTAAAGACTGAAATTTTCTATTGCCTACTGCTTGACAAGAGTTGCTTCACTTATTCTGTCCTGTGGGACAACTATGGAGAAAGGGCTGGCCTAATATCAGTTGCCATTATTACAAGCAGCACAGGGTCACCCTAAGCTACAGGCTAAAAATGTCAGCCTCCCTTTCATTTTTAAGATGGAAAACTGAGAGTTAATATAATTTCCTATGTCTAAAAGCTAAACTTAATCTACCCTTCTCCCAATATCAGATCCGAACTCCAACTTACTCACCAGATGGCATTCTCCACAGTAATCAGATCAATAATGCATATTTTATAATCTCTCAGTTATGATCTTTTTGTAAATACAGGCAAGAACACAGAGGGAGCTGCTATACTGATAAACGTGGTAGTATGAATTTTTAAAGGTCTCATAAGAAATTAATCCTGTTCCTATAAAATATCCACTTTAATTTATGAAATATGAATAGATAAAAATAATAAAGTATGTAAAGTGTTCATGAAACAGACCGTAAGTATCAGGTCTACTGATACAACTCTCCAAGGCCTGACCTGAATAAAGCATCAGAGCCAAGAGAAATGTCAGTATTTTGTCTCCATTTTGGAGATGATGAAACTGAAGTACACCCATTCCTCCCAAGACTGTGTTGATTTGTCCATTAAGTTAAATACATGTACATATATATTTCTATCATACTATATATGTGTGTGTGTATACATGCACACCCATATGTATGATAATTCTACAGTACTTTTTTCTCATTTTTAGAGCAGAACTAGGTTCACAGCAAATTGAGGGGCAAGTACAGAGACGCCCCATGTATCTCCGGCCCCCATACATGAATATCCTCCCCCATCATCAATATCCCTCATCAGAGTGGTATACTCTCAAAAGCCATGAACCTACACTGAAAGGCCACAGTTGATGTAAGGATTTATGCTTCATGTTACATAGTCTCTGTGTTTGAACAAAAGTACAAAAACATATTCATGTTATGATACCATCAAGATGTGCCACCCTAAAAATGCTCTACGCCCTGTGTGCATGTCACTTCCCTCACTTCCAACCTTGGCAACCACTAATCCTTTAATCATCTCCCTAGTTTTGCCTTTTCCAGAAATGTCATAAAGCTGGAATCACACAGTATACAGCATTTTCAGATTGGCTTTTTTCACTTAGAAATATGCATTTCAGGGGGCGCAAGGGTGGCTCAGTTGGTTGAACGTTTGCCTTGGCTCAGGTCATGGTCCCAGGGTCCAGGGATCGAGCCCTGCATCGGGCTCCCTGCTCCGCGCAGAGCCTGCTTCTCCTTCTCCTCCCCACTTGTGCTCTTGATCTCTATCTGTGTCTTGCTCTCTCAAGGAAATAAATACAATCTTTAAAAAGAAAGAAACATGCATTTAAGGCTCTTGCGTGTCTTTTCATAACTTGATAGTTTATTTCTTTTTAGCGCTTGACAATACTCCACTGTCTGGATCTACCACAGTTCATTCAACTACTGAAGGACATCTTGGTTGCTTCCAAGTTTTGGCAGTTAGGAATAAAGCTGCTATAAACATCTGTAGGCAGGGTTTCTGTGTGAACATAAGCTTTCAACTCCTTTGGGTAAATACCACAGAATGTGACCAAATCACAGAGTTAGAGTATCTTTAGTATTATAAGAAACCGCCAAACTGTTTTCCAAAATCACTGTACCATTCTGCACTCCCATCAGCAATGAATGAGAGACCCGCTGCTCCACATCCTCACCAGCAGTTGGTGTTATCAGTGCTCTGAATTTTAACCATTCTCATAGATATCTGGTGGTATCTCAGTGTTGTTTCGTCTGTTTGTCTGAAGTAGGCTCCATGCCCGACACGGGGCTTGAACTCATGACCCTGCGATGAAGAATCACGTGCTCTCTACCAACTGAACCACCCAAGCACCCCAAGCTACAGAACTTTTAAAAACACTTGCCGGGGGGGGGTGCCTGGGTGGCTCAGTCAGTTGAGTGTTCCTCTCCTGATCTCAATCCCAGGGTCTTGAGGTCGGGCCCCGCACTGGGCTCCATAAATAAAATAAAATTTAATAAAAAAAATAGATTTAAAAACAAGTTGGTAACTAGACCAATCTTACACTTAAAGTCTTTCAGGTTAAGCATCTGACCCAAGTCCTAGCAATCTGACCAAGACTTGACCACGCACAGCTCTAAGCAGCTCAAAACAAAGCAGTTTGTATCCTGCCACAGTATGTCTTGGGATTAATGAAATCATGATATTTTCCATCTGGAAGGGATTCTATGCTCCAAAAGGGCATTTCATACAGACGTCTCTTTCAGAATGCAACATGTGAGAGCTGTTTGAGTTCTTTCTCGTGTTACAGGCCACGAGCATAAAGGCCTATGCATCTTACACCCCATTTACGCAGAGCAGCATATGGCCCGTAATAAGAATATACTACTTATTAAGTTAGTAATTTAATAACAGAAATCTCTAGAACCCCCCCCTACCACCGCGTTATGAAGGAATTCCAGTACATCATCTTGGTAAGTCACAAAAAGTATAAAAATGCAGGAAACATAATGCTAAAGACATTTATATTTCAAACTTGTAAATGCCCACACATGGAAGACACACAGACTCTCATTGAGCCTCTCTGAAGCCTGAGCGTCTACGTCAGTAAGACAGGAGAGCAATGACCGACCTACACTAGGAGGATCGATTGGAACTGGGAATGTGATGTTCTCATGACAGGATGGACAGAGACCTCATCACTAAGCCACTGTTCTCATCATTAGCCATAGCACCGGTATCAACCACAGCCTAACCCTCCCTCCCCCACAGTCATCTCCCGACCTTCGGGAGCTCCCTCCAGCGGACTTTGCCCCTTCTGGGCCTTGGTTAGCCATCACACTTAGTCACAGTACCCTGCCCTCCGATGTGACGGCACAGAAAACAATACGCTCCAGTAAGTCTGCCTAAAACAACCTATTCAAAGCCAAGTATCTGAAAGGCTTGGAAAACGGAATAACAAAAGATGCAAATAGTGGTTAGTCAGCTGATAATTCACTCACAGGAAAGCACAAAGCTATTCTTAAACTAACAGAGCAAGCCTGTGACAGACAGCACCACCTCATCTCCTGCCTCACACAACCGACTTCTGGAGCACTTTCTTTCTTTCCCTTCCCCTTACTCCCTCCTTTTTCTTTTTCCACCACCCTCCTGATGTTCTCTACCCTTTCTTCAGAATCCCTCTCCTCTCTTCTTACCAATCAGAATACAGAATTCAATCCTATCCTTAGTCTTTGTACTTACTGTACTTTTCAATAATACAATGGACATAGGTTTTTTAAAGACAGATCAGGGGAGGCCTGGGTGGCTCACTCAGTTAAGCGTCCAACTCTTGACAGACTCTTGATCTGGCTCGGGTCATAATCTCAAGGTTGTGAGATCGAGCCCCGTGTAGGGTTCTGTGCCCTGCTCTTGAGCTCTGCTCAAGATTCTGTCTCCCTCTCCTTCGGTCTCTCCCCACTTGCTCCTGTACACACACTCTCTCTCTAGAATAAATAAATAAAATCCCTTAAAAATTTTTTAAAAGACTGGGGGCAGCTAGAGGGCTCAGTCAGTTAAGAGCCCGCCCAGAGTTCTGGGATCCAGCCCCTGTCAGGCTCCCTGCTCAGCAGGAGGCCTGCTTCTCCCTCCTGCCTCTGCTCCCTGCTTGTGCATGTGTGCTCTCTCTCTCTCTCTCAAATACATAAATAATCTTAAAAAAAAAAATTTTTTTTAAATAAAGATAAATCAGGATTCAATTCCAGCTCTAATAATTAGCTGTACAACTTAGGTAAATCAATTCAATACTTCTGTTTACTCAGCTGGAAAACAGGGATAACAGCATCTCCACGTGTTTAGAGAAGCAAATTTTTTTAAAAGTTTAGTTATTTACTTGAGAGGGGAGAAAGAGCAGAGGAGGGGGGAAAAGCAGAGGGAAAGGGAGAGGAACAGGCAGGCTCACAGCTGAGTAGGGAGCCTGATGTGGGACTCGATCCCAGGACCTGAAGGTCATGACCCTACTGGAAGGCAGATGCTTAACCGACTGAGCCCCGAGAAGTAAATTAACTTAGATTTCTAAGTTGTCTAGCCTAAAACCAATAGTCTTTCCATAAAGTTAATGTCCTTCTCAACTTCTCTGGGAAAATATTATCTAATTCTTAGGTATGTTGTCTACAGATCAGTAGTTCTCAAGAGAAAAGGAGACCTCCATTCCTTGAATCTGTTCCCATCTATTTTACAGATATAGCTGAATCCATCCATTATGGATATACACAGTGCCTTTCACCACAGAATTTTGTACAGCCCTGACACTGTTGGGTCCCCCCCAAATTGGGTACCCCAATAATGGGTCCATGATTAAAGGAGCGAGACTGATACAAAGCAAAAGTCAAGCAAAGCTTTATTTCGCGCCAAGCATCAGGAATCAAACCACCACCGTCAAACTGACCGGTGGAGGCCACCCTTACAGAGAGGACAACCCCTCCCTGCTTTTCGGACTAACTTTAATAGAGCAAGGGCCACCTGGTTGGGCCTGGCCATACACAGGTGGCTAATGAAATTGTAACACACAGAGAAAGCTGCACAGTCATGCTAGGTGACCAACTGAATTACAATTTACCCTAGTAGACATTTGAACCAGCCTATCACACCTTTTAGGATTGGAGCCAAAAGGTTCCCAAAGGGCGGGGGCCCATACTCCTTGGTAGCTAGGAAACAGTATGCGCCCCCCACCAATTGAATACCTCCACCTGGCATGACCCACCCTTGTACTTGGACTTTGTTACCTGGCACTCGTTTAGGGACTTGTTTTTAAGTAAGTTCCCCTGGGGCGGTGGGCAAAGTCAATTTAAGTTTTATAACAAAATGGCGGTTCAACTGGGGTGGGACTGCTCTGGCTGAACAGGCCCCTACAACACAAAACACTTTATTCTGGGTAGTCTCCTTGATTTTAAAAATAAGCTGGATGAGAGAAATTTAAATAAACTTTGGAAACCCAAAGCAATTATTTAAAATTATAAGCTATGCATGTAAGAACCACTTAAACATCAAATATAAATCAAGAAATTAAAGATAAACACTACATTTTAAAAAATTGGCTTGAAACTACTTCAGGAGTTTGGGCCAGGTAAGAAATAAGTGAACTACTTCATTGGAATGGTTCCCATACTAAGGTCTCAATACACTAGCAGGCCAGTTGCCAGCGGCCTCTTCCAATTCATTCTAACAGATTTAACCTCACACCTAGAGACTGACTCTACTCTTTTTTTTTTTTTTTTAAAGATTTTATTTATTTATTTGACAGAGATCACAAGTAGGCAGAGAGGCAGGCAGAGGGGAGGGGGAAGCAGGCTCCCTGCCGAGCAGAGAGCCTGATGTGGAGATCGATCCCACTGGGATCATGACCTGAGCTGAAGGCAGAGGCTTAACCCACTGAGCCACCCAGGCACCCCGAGACCAGCTCTACTCTTGAGTGAATTCTACACTGGTATCCAGTTGATGTTTGTAAAAACAAAACGATCTTAGAGAAATCACATTCACTAGGAATCAAGATCCAGGCTCAGACGGCCATCAGACAAAAAGAACCAAAAGGCAAACTACTTATGGCCACTGTGGGACACTTCAAGCTACCTCCAAGAAGAGAACATGCAAAGGTCAATGCGGCCCAAAGTGAGCCCTTCAACCTCGAGCCTAAAACCAAACCACAGGCCGCACTGGGGTGAATCGAAACCGAGTCAGAGTTAAGCAGACGGCTAGGTGGGAAACACTGTGCAGCCCAGCCGCCGAAGGTACAAGCCAGGGAAAGGGATTAGGAGATACGGGGAGGTGGGAGGAAAAGCCGTTTTTTTCCACTCGGGTACACATTCAGGGCCAGGAAGGGCAAAATAATTAGGTAAGCAAAATTTCTTCAGGGGCAATAAAGCAAAGCCAATATTCAATTTAAAAATGAAAATTCAAAGGAAGAGGTAGAGGTGACTTGTTTTCAGGGCAGGAGAGGACTGACTTCAATCCCCACCCCGAAGGCAGTGAAGACACATGGGTGTTGGCAAGACACCGCAGTCATTTAAAAGAACAGCCTTCAAAAAACTAGACTTACTGGTAGGGTCTGGGGTTTTATGGCAGAACAGCGTGTTTTTACCGCAATCATAAAAGGATACGCCATGGCATGCAGTTTTTGAAAAACATCAACCTACAGCAATGGAAATGGCAGGTAAGGTCTGAGGCCCCACCAGGCAGGAGGGCGTGGCTTCCTCTCACTGTCTGTCTCTGAAGAATCTGTGAGACCCGCAGCCCCAGCCCCTGGGTGCCCAGGGAGCGCTCTGGGCCCGGCTTCTCCCGGGGGGGCGGGCTGGAGCGGCCATACTTACTGGAGTCCTCCCACTGGAGTAAATGGAGCTTCCACGCAGAATAATACAAAAATCCCAGTACCAGAAAAAGGCAGAGGGCTAGCAGCAGATTGCGCACAAATACCAAGAGTCCCATCTTCACATGATTTACGATTTCCTACATGACCTAAAAAATAAAAAATAAAAATAAAAAAATAAAAAATAAATAAAAAATAAACCGATTTAGGTATTCAAGGATAAAGCAATCACCTTGGTGATACACTCTACCTTAAAATAAGTGCATATGGGAGAATGGCCACAATGAAGAGCCACCTGAAGTTACCATGGAGCTCCCCACGTGGCATCCTCCGACCTGCTAGTCCTGGTCTCAAGAAACAGCGCCACCAGTCACTCAGCACCCAAGGCAGCAATCAGCAATCATCCCTGCATCCCTCCTCTCCCTCATCCCCAGCATCCAATCAATGACCAAATTCTGGCCATCCCAAACCGCCAAGTCAGTCCCCAGTCACAGCCCCTGCCCCCCATCACTACCCTAGTCCACACCACCACTGCAGTCCTAGAGGAAAGCTCCCCGCCTCCACACCGTACTCTTTCCAAATCCACTTTCCACACAGAAGTAGGATGGATCCGTTAATAACTCAAAATCAGACATTGCTCTCCTGCTCAAACCCCTCTGTGTCGGTGTTCCACTGTGGCTGAAACAGAGAACCATAGACTCGGAGGCTCAGAGTTCTGGCGATCCGAAGTCCAGCTCCGGTGGGGCTCATGCAGGGTTCTCTGCATGGGGTCTCCCAAGAGCCAAAGCCAAGGGGGCAGCATAGAGCTGGGGGGGGGGCGTTGCGTAGAGCTCTTCATCTTCTTCAAGTTTTGAGATGGAAATGGGGTATGGTTAATCGTTACACTGGGACTACAGGTATAAACTGGGGTGGTCCAGACAGACCCGGCCATACGGCCAGGCTCCACTCCAGATTCTGAAGGGTTGAGAGGATGAAGCCACCTCCAAGCTCATTTGCCTTCCAGCTGCTGGCTGAAGGCAATTCCCTGCAGCTGCAGGGCCAAGGTCCCCAGCTCCCTGCTCCTGATCATCACACAGTCTCCTGTTCTCCACGTGGCCCCCTGCAGCCACGGCAGGTTAGGTCCCTCTCACTCGGAATCTCTCTGCTGGCCTTTGTAACCACACCTTTCTTCTGCCTCCAGTCCAAGAAACGTCTCTTGGCTTCTCAGGCTCCTGTGCTTAGGTTGGGCCCACCTGAAGAATCCAGAATCCATTTTAAGGTCTGTAGTCTTTTTTTTTTTTAATTTATTTGACAGATGGAGATCACAGGCAGGCAGAGAGGCAGGCAGAGAGAGAGGGGGAGAAGCAGGCTCCCCGATGAGCAGAGAGCCTGACGCGGGGCTTGATCCCAGGACCCTGAGATCATGACCTGAGCGGAAGGCAGAGGCTTTGACCCACTGAGCCGCCCCAGGTCTGTAGCCTTAATTGCATCTGCAAAGCCCCTTCAGCCACATGACGGAACATATTTATGGATTCTAGGGATGCGGGTGTGGACATCTTTGGGGTGCCATTCTGCCTCACACACCTTTCACTATATTCTCAATCCCTTTAAAATGAAGTCATTGCTCCTTAGAGACTGTTAACAGCTTCTGACTATGTCCCTATGACCATCTCTTGCACCTCCCAGCCTTGTCTGTGTCCTGTGCCTTTCTTCTTCCAACTCACTGAACATACCCCTGTTGTTTCTCCCCTTGAGGCCTGCCTGGGACATTCTCCGCCACACCACTGTTTCACTTGTGGCACGTTCTCTGATGCTCACCTGAAATGGAACATTCACGGGTAAGACTTCCCAGGACCACCCCCCACCCCACCCCCACCTCACTCAGATAGCTTAGCCAGGAAATAACACATGAAATTACATATAAATACCATAAATAAAGTGATAAAATGTTATCATTTGCAGATTTAACTGTCCATCCAGAAAAGCCAAGAGAATCAACTGAAAAAAACTTTAGAACTAATACACAGGTCATTATAAGATTAAATTACAAAAAATCAACAGCTTCTTCTTTTTTTTTTTTTAAGGTTTATTTATTTAAGTAATCTACACCCCACATGGGCCTCAAACTCACAACCCCAAGATTAAGAGTCAAATGCCCTTCCAGCTAAGCCAACCAGGTGCCCCATAAAAATCCATAGGTTCTGGGAGGCTCAAGAGGTTAAAAACAGAGCTACCCTATGACCCAGCGACTGTACCCCAAAGATACAAATATAATGATCCTAAGGTGCACCTGCACCCCAATTTTTATAGCAGCAATGTCCACAAGAGCCAAACTGTGGAAAGAGCTCAGATGTCCATCAACAGATGAATGGATAAAGAAGATGTGATACATATATACAATAAAATACTATGTAGCCATCAAAAAATGAAACCTTGCCATTTGCAATGACGTGGATGGACCTGGAAGGTATTATGCTGAGCAAAATCGGTCAGTCGAAGAAAGACAATTATCACCTGGTTTCACTCATATGAAGAATATAAGAAACAGTGCAGAGGAACATAGGGGAAGGGTGGGAAAACAAATGGGAAGAAATCAGAGAGGGCGACAAACCATGAGGGACTCTTAACTACAGGAAGCAAACTGAGGGTTGCTGGAGGGGTGGGAAGTAGAGGGATGGGGTTACTGACAGGCATCAAGGAGGGCACATGATGTGATGAGCACTGGGTGTTCTGTGCAACTGATGGATTACTCAACTCTATGTCTTGGGCTAATGATGTCCTATATGTTGGCTAACTGAATTTAAATTTTTAAAAAAGAAGGTAAAATCAACAGCTTCTTAAAAACTATGCCAGCAACACCGAGGAGATGTAAGGGGAAGGACTCCACTCTTGATGGCAACAAAATCTATAAAATATCTAAAAACAAACAGGAGGAAACGGGCAAGATTTTTACGAACAGACATAAGAGACCTGAATAAATGAAGACACATAACAGGCTCCTAAGTGAGAAGTTTCAATATTGGAAATATGTCAGTTCTCTGTAACTCCAGTCTGACTCGTCAAAACCTATGGTTTTGTGTGTGTGTGTGTGTTTTAACTTAAATCCAAAGTTAATCTGAAGACTTCATGCCCAAGAAGAGCCCAGAAATTTCTTTAAATAAAAAATAATGAGATGAGGATATGCCTCACCAGATATCAAAACCAACTCAAAGCTGTAATTCTTAAGATCGATGGGCACTGGCGCAGGAAAAGACAAATAGGTCAGTAGAGCAGAGTCTACAAATGAGCTCTCAAAAGAGACAGATAGAGATACACACACACACGCACATAAAAATGAATTTACCTTATCTATCTACACATGAGTTTATTCTATGATAAGCACATAAATTTCATAAAGAAAAACAAAACCACGACAGGATACACAGCTAACTGCTGATGTGGTTAACTCCAGGAAACAGGATGAAACAATGGGAAGTGCTTTTCCTTTATATCCTTCTAAGTTAAAGTTATTTGTTGTAAGTCACAAGCCTTACCTCTAAAATGTTTTTAGGATTTATTTATTTGAGGGAGAGAGAGAGCGAGCACATGAGCCAGAGGGGGAGAGGGGGAGAGAGAATCTTAAGCAGATTCCACACTTAACGCAGAGCCTGATGTGGAACTTGACCTAATGACCCTGACATCATGACCTGAGCAGACACTTAACCAACTGAGCTACCCAGGTGCCCCACTCTATGATTTTTTAATATTAAAAAAAAAAAAATCAAACAACACATTGTAGAAAGGGAAACTGGTGGACTCGTTCAGGAGCAACTGGACAACAGCTACTGAAATTTACAAGAGTCATGCCCCTCGACAGGGCGTTTCCATTTCGGTGACTTTTTCCGGCAGCAACATTCCAACGAATACTTTACAAGATGTGTACCTGAATGTTCATTAGCAACACCCATTAAGAACAAAATACTGAGAAAAAATTCAAATGTCCCTCAATAGGGATGATGAATTATGGTACGTCTATGCAGTGACATCCAGATCAGTGGGGGTACTGGCAGGAAACAGATGGCACCCGCAGAGGAATTAACCAAAGGAAGTGAATCATGGGGTTTTTTATAGCTATGTGATTAGAGTTAAAGGAACCAGCCAGGGGTGGTGAAGCACCCAGGACTCTCCGTGTAGGAAGCTACTCCTGCCTCTGAGGCAACAGAGCAAGAGACAGAGGGTGTCCCTGGAAAGGAGAGGCTGGCCATCAGGAGCGGTGCTATGGAGGGCACAGTGGCTCCTGGAGCCCCAGCGAGGGGCGGAGGTGAGTAAGAAATGCTCTGACTTCTCTCAGCACTCGCCCTCTGATCCCTCAGGGTCTTTTATCAGCTGATTCCAACGGGAAGCCAGAAGGCAAGGAAGCAGAGATGATGCCGTTCTTCAAGGTCAGACACCAGCACAGAGGACACAAGGTGGGCAGTGATCAATGAATGCAGGAGAACAAGTATAAAGTATGATGTACCAGCCAGACAGAATGGGGCACAGCTGTCTGTCCTGACAGGGGAAAAACATCTAGTCTATACTAGTAGTATATACTAGTCTAGTCTATACTGGTATACTACTAGTATAGTCTATACTAGTACACTATACTAGTAACAAACGTATACGTATGGCCACATACTGATCACAAACAAGGGCAACAGGAATACTGAAAACTAAGCTTCCATATTCAGTCCATAGTTAATATGCACCAAACTGTAGACAATGGCTACCTCCGAAAAGTGGAGGGGGGGTGTTCTTCACAATCTTCTTATTAGTGTATTTATTTTTAATTTTAATTTTAATATTTATGCACATAACATTAGAAAGTTTTCAAATTGAAAGAGAAAATAGAGACTTGCAGTTCCAGCAACATAAAGGACCCTGTATCCCATCTGGTGCTTCCAATGGTAACAAATTTAAGCTGTAAGCAGCCTGTTGGAAAGCCTTTCCTCTAGGCAGGCGGCTGGTCCCAGCCCCACCCCCTCCTTCCTGTCCTGAAGGCAGATGTGACAACCTGAGCTGCCTGGTCATGACCAAGACCTAAAGCTCCAGCAGACATAGCACCATGGGTCAGTCCACAGATTTAACCCATGCATTCAGCAAGCAGCACAGTGAGAAGGCTGAACTTCTATCTTTTCCATTACAGAAAAGGCTCTTCCAGATCCTTTTCCAAAGAGGATCCTAAAGAGGAAACCAATTTCCAAAAGTGAAGAGCATACAAAGAACTGAGTAAGAGCTTCAAATAAGTCAAAACCTTCAACACCAGGAAAAGAACAACTCAAGACTCGGAAAGAGATCAACTTTCAAACTCGCTGTTAGGCAAAAGCTTGAGGCTGTAGGGGGAATGGGTCTCACTCGGCCTGGTGGTGGGAAGGGCTGGGCCATGGCTAACGAAATCACAAGTGCTTTTGCCCTTTAAACCAACAATATCAATTTTAAGAAACTATCCCAAGGGCACCAGGGTGGCCCCATCGGTTGAGCGTTCTACTCGTGACTTTGGCTGAGTTCATGATCTCAGGGTGCTGGGATGGAGCCCTGTACTGGGTTCTGTGCTCCACGCAGAGTCTGCTTGAGATTCTTCCTCTCCCTCCCCTCTGCCCCTCCCCCTGCTCGCTCTCCCTCTTGCTCTCTCTTTCTCCCTCTCTCTAAAATAAATATTCTTTTTAAAAAAAGAAACTATCCCAGAGACATATGGATAAAAATTCAGAATGACTTGTGCACATGGCTATTCACTGCAGCACTATTTGTGATATGAGAGAGTAAGTCCTTCAGTAGGGGTTGAATAAGCTAAGGTATATACCCACAGAATGGAGGGTGATACAGCCAAAAGGCATGCGCTCTCTCCTGCTCTTCCTTTCTGAATAATCTAATGTAAAAGCCATCAAGCCTTAGGCACCAATCAAGGCAGGCATGCCTACATGGAATGAAGAGAGGCGTGGGGCATCAGGCCATCATGAAGGGTCCTGGGGGTGTGGGAACCCGCGATACTGGAATTGACCGAGTAAGTAAATGTACTGAGGCACACAGGAGCCGGACTTCTCAATGACAGAAACGGGAGTTGCAAATAGGAAAAGGGAAAAACCAGAATAAATGTGGGGAGTTGTACTCAAGTTGAAGGGATGGGTGTGAGTGGATGGGTTTTGGTAGATAAAGAGACAAAAATATGAGAAAAGACAGTGTGTGTGCCTTTGTGTGATACCTGTGTATGTTCCCTCGCTGCAGTCACTGACGAGGACCTAGCAGCAGGCATGCCTCAATTCCAAGGAGCACATCTGGCACCTGGAGTTTGGTTTTTAAATACGGCTCTCCCCTAATGGGAACCAGGGAATCCCTGGAAGAATGGCCGATTGCACGGCCGAGGCAAAGAAGGCACAAACAAGCCAAGGCTGGGCTTTTTCGCGGTGCCTGGAAGCAAGAAGAGACTCAGAGGGTGAGGCTGTGTCAGAAGGAAAAAGCAGCCGGTGGAGAGGCTCCTAATGGTCAGCTCTGGAACAATTCAGACCACTAATAACAGATTACAACCCACGAAAGAAGAGCCTAATAAATGAGGAGAGGAGAGAATGCTCCCTTAGAGCAGAATGCCAAATGATGAACCCAGAAGGAATAATGTAATCAGAAAGTCATCATTTGGGGACCAGGTCAGTAATAACTCAGCTAAAGACGCATCGAAGAATGCTCAAGTTAAAGGGTAGAATTTTGAGAAATGGGGTATTGTACAGTCTTCAAGTATGCGCCCACCGGATGCTTCTTAATTACAAAGGAGGGGAGAGGAGCCTGACGACGGAGCCATCGACAGACTCTGCCATAAACGAGCCGCAGGCTCTACGGGAATTCTCTGTAGTATTTTTGTAACTTTTTTGTAATTACTTCAAATTATTTCAAGAGAAAAAGAAATAAACCACATGCTCAAATGTTCAAATAAAGTCCAAATGAGAGATGTGGCAGCCACTTAAGATGTAATTTATGAAAAAAAAAAAAGATGTAATTTATGAAAACATTTTAATGACATGGGGAAACGGTTATGATACACTATTAAATGAAAAGAGACAAGTAAAAAAGAAGTAAAGAAAAGGACTAGAATAAAACATAAAAACACTAATACTAGGTTAATACTTAAACGATTGTTCGGGCTGTAGGAGCTCACTTGGCCTCCCTGCACAGCCATAAAAAAATCACACAGGTAAAGAAAACTGCAGTAAACCCGTTTGGGCCGTCGAGGGAATGCAGCAATCCAGACTCATTCCCTTCCCGTGTATTCATCTTGGGGAAGGAGATGTCCCTCTTCTGTTCAGAGCTGACGCAGCAAACACTAAGTGCTAGGAGTTATGCAGAGCACGGGGGGACACTAAGACGATCAAACTCATACCCTGCCCTAGAGGGTCACTACATTTGCCACTGACGTCTTAACTGTCAAACCCACTGGACGGGTTTATGCTCCAATGCCTTGACCTTTCTGTGGCATCTGAGACTGAGAGAGACAGGACAGCACAGTGGGAGGGCCCTTCCTCCACACTTCTCTGTTCATGTCTTACCTCCCTTGGGAAGCTTTCCTTACTCATAGCCCTATACTCCATGTCTGCTCCTGTATCGTCCCATGCCTACCTGCATCACAGTATTTATGAAACACCGTGCCCACTCCTCTGTCTCTGCAAAGGAGGAGTATACCACCTGAAAGCATGATCTATAACTTAGCTCTGTGAATCACCTGCGCCTACTAGCACAGCGCCCATACATAGCAACCCTTGAGAAGTGTGTGTTTAAAGAATAAACTACTGTATTTCTAATTACATGTCCTAATTCCAGACACGATCTAAGCTGTACACATTCCAAAACATAACATCCTGAAGGCATGATTTGTGTGCATGTACGGACACACAGCAATGCTGCATGAGGAGAGAAGCCTGGGGTCCTGTGTGAAGCTGTCCTAACATTTCCACTCTGCAGACATCCCCGAAGCAATTTCGCTCCGCTTCTGTGATTTAATTTGCTGTCATTATGCTGACCAGCCCAAACTTGAGCTCTTCCATCCAGATAACGGCTTCTGAGTCCCATGTCCGTCTATTTAGGGAGTAGGGACACTCCACAGTACCATCTAGATGTTGCACAGATGCCCCAAACTTCCTCTTTCTCAGGTGAAAGGCGACACCTTCACAGGGGCTCCTGTCAGAGACCTGGAAGTCATCCTCAACATTACCCTCCTCGCTCTCACCTCCACATACGCTCAGTCACCGAGCCCTGTGACCTGCACCTCCGAAATCCTTCTGGAATGCATCCATCCCTCCAACGTCACTGCCACTGTCCCATTTCAAGTCTCTCTAACCTTCAGGCTGGGCTCCTACTACAGCTCCCTGGTTATTAGCCTCCCACTCTCCACACAGCAGCCGATGTGACTTTATCTCACTCCCAGGCTGAAACTTCGCAAATATCCCGCTATCCTCGGGGTAAGGGCCCAAACCGCTTAACGGGGCCTGTAAGGCTGGGCGTGCTGGGCATGCTCTGGCCCCTGCTCACGTCTTCCCACCTCTTCCCACACCTCTCTCCAGGCCCTCCACCTCCCCCAGAGGGGTCCGGTCCACAACACGACCGTTCTCTCAGTGTTTCCCGGTCCCCTCACTCTCTCCCAAGGTCAGGCTGACGCTGTCCTGACCCTCCTGCACCATCGCACCAATTCCCGCTCAGCCTCGAATCCGCAGCTTCCAGGTGAATCCCGCACAGAAGCCTCACCTGTCCCCACACCTCAGGTTAGGCCTCCCTGCTACAAACTCCCACAGCAGCTGTTTATCCTCATCCCAGTTCGAAGGGCACTTAGAATCTTACACGTATTTACAGTAATTCGTTTAACATTTATATTTGGGCTACTGCAGGCAGGGACCAGCCGATGTTGTTTACCCCTGTCTCCCTGGGAGGTCTTCGAGAGTGACCGGCTCACTGATTGACTATTTGGTCAGTTACAGGATGCTCAAAGAAAGGGACCAAAGGTTTATTATGCTAGGTTCTTTTTATTTAGCCATAAAAAGAAAAATCATATAAAAATTTGGATT
The DNA here is from genome assembly GCF_011764305.1 of Mustela putorius furo. Classification (NCBI taxonomy): domain Eukaryota; kingdom Metazoa; phylum Chordata; class Mammalia; order Carnivora; family Mustelidae; genus Mustela; species Mustela putorius. The sequence goes on along the minus strand of NW_025422005.1, from coordinate 33,751,348 downwards.
CATGAGAAAAAACTGCACCAAACACCTGTCATTTCTAAAACACCCTACAATATGGTTATTTTCTCAACTATACCTGGCAACAATTTTTAGACTAAAACATCAGTATTTGGGGAGCTTGGGTGGCTCAGTCGTTAAGCATCCGCCTTCAGCTCAGGTCATGGTCCCAGGATCCTGGGAGCCTGCTTCTCCCTCAGCCTGCCACTCCCCCTGCTTTGTGTTCCCTCTCTCGCTGTCTCTCTCTCTGTCAAATAAATAAATAAAAATCTTTAAAAATAAAATAAGATGTCGGAATTTTGCTGACCTTCAAATATCAGCCATAATGGATATAAACTCGGGTATGACAAAGGTATGCAGAGCAAAAACTACAAAGCATGACTCCTGTGAATATTTTTGAGGCAAACTAATGAGAAGTTATTATATACCATGCTATTTATTATCCAGCTTCCCCGAAAAATTTATTGAAAAGCTCATCAATTTTTTTTTAAGATTTTTATTTATTTATTCGACAGACAGAGATCACAAGTAGGTAGAGAGGCAGGCAGAGAGAGAGGAAAGGAAGCAGGTTTCCCGCTGAGCAGAAATCCGGGCTCGATCCCAGGACCCTGGGATCATGACCTGAGCTGAAGGCAGAGGCTTTAACCCACTGAGCCACCCAGGTACCCCAAAGCTCATCAATTTTTTAACAAAACGTTTTTGCTGAATGCACAGCTCCTATTCAGCTGTTATGCATGACTAGCCAGATTTAAGTATTTAATTAATATGCAATATGTTAAATTATTCTATGCAGAGGAACGTGCATTTTCTAATAGCAAGTTAGTGAGTGGGGTAAGTCAATATTGTTAATATTCATATAGCACTTACTGTGGACCAACCACGGTTCTAACAGTTTTGAACGATTTAACTCACTGAATCTTCTCACCAATCCTATGAGGTTATCTATCATTCCCATTACCTACAGAAAAAACTGAGGCAGAGAGAGGTTGAACTGTCTTGTTTAAGATCACAGAGCTGGCAAATGGCAAAGCCAAGGTTCAAATCCCAGTGATCTGGCTTCAGTCACGTAACTTTTTGCATCTGAAGAAGTGCTAGACTAAAATCAAAATAGCAATGAAAAGAAATTAGTACAGAAAACCCAATGAGAAATGCTACAACACAGTGGAAGAAAGGAATGGGGACAGTTGGGGCAAAACATGGTAGATGAAGACCACAGGACAGAAAAAGTGTGGTTACAGAACAGATAAAGATCATTAACAGAGACTATCCTAATCCCACCCACTCCCAACTGGCTCTACAGAACGCGAGCTAACTAAGAGCAGACATGAAAGGGGGAGCTCAGGGAAAAAACACTAAGACAACGCCATTTTTCTAAATAAAGTAAAATAAGCATTCAGCAAGAGTGAACCAAGAAAAATAACACCATCATAGAAATGAAAGCTTCAGCGGTAGCCAACAAAGTGGTCGCTGCTGAAAAGACGGTAAGAGTCATGAAAGCAACCGTGGGGAGGGGGGGGGAGACCTGGTTGCTGACTCAGGGGGTGGAGTCTTTGGCTCTTGATCTCAGGATTGTGGGTTTGAGCCCCACGTCGGGTGTAGGGTTTACTTTAAAATAACCAAAATCTTTAAAAAGGAAGGAAGGAAATGAAGGTGGATTTAAAAAAAAAAAAAAACACACAAGAAAAAGCAGCTGGGTGGCTCAGCTGGTTAAGCATCTGCCTTCCGCTCAGGTCATGATCCTCCCTCTCCCTTCCCCTACTCACGCTCACAAGCGCACGTTCTCTCTCCCACTCAAATAGATAAAATCTTAAAAAAAAAAAAAAACAGAAAAAAGCAAAAGTGTAAGAGGATTACTAAAACAAATGCAAACAACAAAACAAAAACGTGCAGCAACAGTAGTTATAGGAGATCCAGCGTAAGCATAACTGGTATCTGAAAAAGAGAACCGGGCATACAGAACAGAAAAAGATGTAAAAATGGACTAGAAAGAGCTGGGCTGAGGGCGAGTTGACTCAAAGACACAGTGTCCTGGCTTCTCCAATCACAGCAGCCTAGGGGCAAGGATAACCTTGGAACCCCCAAAGGGAATTAAAAAACTCGGGGGCTCCTGAGATCCCCATGACTCCTGTGTGGGTTACAGGTTTACTGCCTCTCCGCTCTATAGTCACCCCGTTTGCTTGCTCTGTCAAGACGGATCTGAGCCCGGGCCTATTTGTGCATTTTTTTCTTTGCCAGTTGGCATGATACAAGCTCTGTCAGTAGAAGGTGCTGAAGAGCCCATGCTGGAGGAAAAAGGAATTTTGTTTCTGGGTTCCAGTGTGTTCCATCGGGTAGGCTCCAACAGCACACCTGGCTTTTCCAGTGCCCAGCCATAAGCGATGAGCAGCAGCCAACAGCGGCCTTCAACGCCCAGCCTGGGCAGCTGTATAGCAGAGTGCCCTTGGTGAGACCCCGCTGTGCAAAGAGACCCCAGCCCCCAAGAAGGCCGGTTTCCAGCCAGTCCCACCATGCAGCATCACAGAAACTCATCGGTGACCCAGTGAGCCATCGTCATGTCTGCTCCACCCCTAAGTTTGTATCTCGGCCTGCGCCAGGTGTGGGGTAGACTGGGGAGCTCTTCACTGAGCACTCTCTCTCAGCCCCAGGCCTTCTATGTGCTACGCCTAGATTCCTTTGGGGTTCTCTTTACTCCTTTAGAAAAGCTTTATGGAGGTATCCTTCACGTACCATATGATTCGGCCATTCAAAGCAGACATTTCAATGGCTTTTGGTATTTTCACACAGTTGTGCAAACATTACCACAATCAATTTTAGAACATTCCCATTACTCCAAAATGATATCCTGCACCCCTGAGCTGCCACCCCCTGCCCAACCTCCCATTCTCTGCGTCCTAAGCAACCATTAATCTACTTTCTGTTCTATAGAATAGGCAAATGTTTATAGACATGTCACATATATGGAATCATACACTGTGTGGTCCTTTGTGACAGGTTCCTTTCACTTAGCCTGATGTTTTCAAGGTTCACATACGTTGTAGCATGGATCAGGACTGCATTTCTTTTTAGTGCCAAATAGCATCCCATCATATGAACATAAATTACATTTTACTTATCCAATTATCAGTTGATGGACGTTTGGGTTATTTCCACTTTCTGGAAGAATGATGCTTCCAGAACACCAATATACAAATTTTTATATGGACATAAATTTTTAATTTCTCTTGGGTATATACCTACAGGCATGTACCTTGGGTACACACCTAGAGGACTTGGGGACATCTAGGAGTGATATATGCCTGGGTCACACGGTAACTCTCTACACAGAACTGTTTGAGGAAATGACAGCTGAGCTATTTCATGTTTCCATCAGCAACGTATGAGAGTTCTGATTTCTCCACACCTGTGCCAACACTAGTGATTATCTGTCTTTTTGATTATAGCTCTCCTAGTGGGTGTGAACCAAGCAAATGAAATAATATATATATATATATATAATAAATACATAATAAATTATATAATATATAAATTATATATATAATATATAAATTATATATAATACATAAACACATGTGTGTGTGTATATATATATATATATAAAAAATGGATAATCAGAGAGAGCTGGGGTAAGTGTCTCATTATAGTTTTGCTTCCTATTTCCCCTATGGCTAATGGTGCTGAGCATCCTTTCATGTGCTTCTTTCTTTCCTTTTTTTTTTTAAGATTTTATTCATTTATCCGACAGACAGAGATCACAAGTAGGGAGAGAGGCAGGCAGAGAGAGAGAGAGAGAAGGAAGCAGGCTCCCTGCCGAGCAGAGAGCCCAATGTGGGGCTCGATCCCAAGACCCTGGGATCATGACGTGGGCTGAAGGCAGAGGTTTTAACCCACTGAGCCACTCAGGCGCCCCTCTTTCTTTCCTTCTTACTAGCTGATCTCATGTTACTCCAAATCCTTGTTACAGTTAATAAATCTTACACTAAGTTTACCTGCTCAAAGTACCATGTGGTTTCTCTCTCCTGACTGGACCCAGACTCCTGTAACACAGGTGGTCAGTGACTTTCTAAGTAGAAATTAGATATCCACCAAGGTTATAAATATAGAAGACAGAAGTGGAAGGCTGAAAAATGTTTGATCTCCAATTGGATGCTCCCTTCAGAAGCAGCTGAGTAGGGCACCTGGGTGGCTCAGTGGGTTAAGCCGCTGCCTTCGGCTCAGGTCACGATCTCAGGGTCCTGGGATCGAGTCCCGCATCGGGCTCTCTGCTCAGCGGGGAGTCTGCTTCCTCCTCTCTCTCTCTCTGCTTACTTGTGATCTCTCTCTGTCAAATAAATAAATAAAAGCTTAAAAAAAAAAAAAAAAAGAAGCAGCTAAGTAAAAGCCAGGTTGGTGGCGGGAGGTGGGATCCAAGGGAACACAATCTTCAGTTCATCTTTGTTTTTACCCAATAAATAAACAAGCAACAAAATGACCCTTTCTGAATAGGAGCCGTTAAGGTTTGGTTTTAAAGGGGTTTTGCTTAATGGTGTCCTGGGGACAAGGCTGCGGTAATGATGTTTTATCTGGAAAAGGTAAATTCTATGTGTAAGATTAAAAACACTGAATGCAATCAGTCTTGAGAAAATTCAACCGGAATGTTTGAAGAGACAACCCTCCTTCGCCTGGGCCAGCTGAGATCAAAGAGTGGAAGCTGGTGTTGAAGGGGGCTGGGAAATGGCTGTGTATCCTAAAACACCATAAACTGAAAGCAGTCAGTAACAACACTCACACACGGGCACGCACATCAGGGTTCCAATGACACCAGCAAGCCCGGCAGCCCCCGGCCCCTGCTGTGTGCGGCGAGCGAGCACAGAGCATGGAGCAAAACCATAAAAACATGTATGAGAATTTACGAACTTTAAATTCAAGAAACTGTTTCTCTAGTGAACAAGGAAAGAGATGAGGAAAAAAAAATACATAGGGGAACATTTCCTGGAAATGCAACATTCTATTTTTTTAGGCAAAACAAAACAAAACCCTGAAGCAATATGGCATATTAAGACTCAGTGACAGATGTCATTATATTGTTCTGTTGTTGGGAGTGAAAAGTACATCATTAGGAAACATGGGCCTGCCTGGCTGGCTCAGGGGGTGGATCGTGCCCCTTTTGATTTTGGGGTTGTGAGTTCGAGTCCCATGTTGGGTACAGAGATTACCAAAAATAAACAAACTTAAAAAACACAACAAAAATCTGAAAGAAAGAAAAGGAAGAAAGAAAAAAAAGAAAGAAAGAAGGGGCACCTGGGTGGCTCAGTCGGTAAAGCATCAGATTCTTTTTTTTTTTTTTTTAAAGATTTTATTTATTTATTTGATAGAGAGACAGTGAGAGAGAGCGTGAACGAGAAGGAGGTCAGAGGGAGAAGCAGACGCCCCTTGGAGCTGGGAGCCCGATGCGGGACTCGATCCTGGGACTCCAGGATCATGACCTGAGCCGAAGGCAGTCGTCCAACCAACCGAGCCACCCAGGCGCCCAAAGCATCAGATTCTTGATCTCAATTTGGGTCTCCATCTCAGGGTTGTGAGTTCAAGCCCTACACTGGGTTCCATGCTGGGCATAGAGCCTACATAAAATATAAAATAAAATAAAATAAAATCTTAAAAAAAAAAAAAGATTTCTGGTATGAAAGGCACAGTTTGCTGACCATTACTGGCAATGGCAAGTATCTGTTAGCAGTTTGCTACTTAGCAGATTTTCCAAAAGTACTCACATAACTGTCCTTTCAAGGTAAAGAACATGTTTTTTGTTGTTTTTTATTAACTTTTTATAAAAGATTTTATTTATTTATTCGACAGAGATCACAAGTAGGCAAAGAGGCAGGCAGAGAGAGAGAGGCAGGCTCCCCGCAGAGCAGAGAATCCGATGCGGGGCTCGATCCCAGGACCCTGAGATCATGATCTGAGCTGAAGGCAGAGGCTTTAACCCACTGAGCCACACAGGTGCCCCTAGAGAACATGTTATTAACCAAAGCTAGAAACTAGTTACTTTTTTTAAAAGAATCTGTACTGAGTGCATTTTGAAAACTGATGTTTTCAACAGACTCTTGATTTCAGTTCATGACCTCAGGATTGTGAGATCAAGCCCCACATCATGTTTCACATAGGGCGTGGAGCCTGCTTAAGATGCTCGCTTTCTCTCCCTCTCCCTCTGCCCCTCATCTCCTCTCAAACAAAAAGCAAAAAACAAAATAAAAAACAAAAACTGATGTTTAGGAGTATTTCCACCTTATTTCATTTTGTTGCCAAAAAGATATACAAGTGTCATGTACAAAAACTCTTATATCTATATGTTGGCAGGTCTCAAACTGGTCCAGAGACCTGTAAGGGTCCCCAAGGCCCTTTCAGTAGATCCACGAGTTTAAAATTATTTTCATAATTCTCAGACACCATTTGCCTGTTCACTTTCATTTTCTCACAAGGGTCCAGCAGATTTTCCAGAGGCTACATAACATATGATGACAAGTGACAACATCACTGTCCTCACAGCTAATGGAATGTATGGTGATATTCTTATAATTTCAAATTTTCTCAGTAAGTTTTAATACATTAAATCCCGGGGTGCCTGGGTGGCTCAGTGGGTTAAGCCTCTGCCTTAGGCTCGGGTCATGATCCCAGCGTCCTGGGATCGAGCCCCACATCGGGCTCTCTGCTCGGCAGGGAGCCTGCTTCCTCTCTCTCTCTCTGCCTGCCTCTCTGCCTACTTGTGATCTCTGAAATAAATATTTTTAAAAAACAATAAAAAAATACATTAAATCCCAATAGACAAAGCCCACAAAAATGGAAGTTCTTTGGGGTTTCAATAACCTTTAAACTTACAAAGAAGTCCTGAGACCAAACACTCTTAAGAATAGCTGCCTTACAATTTACTTTTCACATACTTTAAAGACTTAGGAATGAAGTGTCAACTATGTTTCAATTTAAAAAAACAACAAGAACAACAACAATTCAGGATGGCTGGGTAGCTCAGTCCGTTAAGCCTCTGCCTTCAGCTCAGGTCATGATCTCAAGGTCCTGGGATAGAGTTCCATGTCGGGCTCTCTGCTCAGTGTGGTGTCTGCTTCTCTCTCTGTCTACCACATACTCTCTCTGATAAATAAATAAATAAATAAAATCTTTTTTTTTTTTTAAGATTTTATTTATTAATTTGACAGAGAGAAATTACAAGTAGATGGAGAGGCAGGCAGAGAGAAAGAGATAGGGAAGCAGGCTCCCTGCTGAGCAGAGAGCCCAACGCGGGACTCGATCCCAGGACCCTGAGATCATGACCCGAGCCGAAGGCAGCGGCTCAACCCACTAAGCCACCCAGGCGCCCCAAATAAAATCTTTTTTAAAAAAATAAAATAGGGGTGCTTGGGTGGCTCAGTGGGTTAAAGCCTCTGCCTTCAGCTCTGGTCATGATCTCAGGGTCCTGGGATCAAGTCCTGCATCGGGCTCTCTGCTTGGTGGGGAGCCTGCTTTGCCCTCTCTCTCTGCCTGCCTCTCTGCCTACTTGTGATCTCTGTCTGTCAAATAAATAAATAAAATCTTTAAAAATAATAATAATCGGGGTACCTGGGTGGCTCAGTGGGTTGAAGCCTCTGACTTCAGCTCAGGTCATGGTCTCAGGGTCCTGGGATCGAGTCCTGCATCAGGTTCTCTGCTCGGTGGGGAGCCTGCTTCCCCCTCTCTCTCTGCCTGCCTCTCTGCCTACTTGTGATCTTTGTCAGAGAAATAAGTAAAATCTTTAAAAAAAATAATAATAAAAATAATCAAATCAAATCTCAGTGGTGGAGCACCTGGCTGGCTCAGTCCAAATAACATGTGACTTTTGATCTCGGGCAGTGAGTTTGAGCCCCATAGTGTGCGTAGAGATTACTTATATTAATTAACTAATTAATTAATTTAAAAACTAAACAATAGAATTTTCTTTTCCTTTTTTTAAATAATTTTTTAAAGGTTTTATTTATATATTTGACACAGACAAAGAGAGTGAGAGCTCAAGCCGGGGGGTGGGGGACAGAGAAGTAGAGAGAGAAGCAGGTTCTTCACAGAGCAGGGGGCCCAATGCAGGACTCGATCCCAGGACCCCAGGATCATGACCTGAGCCGAAGGCAGATACTTAACTGACTGAGCCACCCAGGGGTCCCAAATTTATTTGTTTGTTTTTAATAAAAATTTTTAAGTAATCTCTATATGCAAAATGGGGCTCAAACTCATGACCCACAAATCAAAGATCACACACTCCACCAACGGAGCCAGCCAGGTGCCCCAGTCCTTAAATTTTTTGACCCACTCAACATATTTCAAACAAAAGGTTTCAGTGGGTGGGGCACCTGGGTGGCTCAATGGGTTAAGCCTCTGCCTTCAGCTCAGATCATGATCCCAGGGTCCTGGGATAGAGTCTCACCTCAGGCTCTCTGCTCAGTGGAAAGCCTGCTTCCTCCCCTCTCTCTGCCTGCCTCTCTGCCTGCTTATGATTTCTTTCTCTGTCAAATAAATAAATAAAATCTTTAAGAAAAAAGAAAAAGGTTTCAGTGGGGTTTTAAAAGTCATGTCAAAAATATATAATGCCATCTTTCTGTGATTTTGTAAGAAAAACTGACATCAAGGAAAAGGAGAAAGGCACTGACATGTAGACAAATAATGAATGGTAAGACAAGAAGACAGTAGGTGACATTTAATCAGAGTAAAGTAAATTAAGTTGCACAAGAGCTTGGAGGGGAGGAACTCCCATCAGTGGGGATGACCAGGAAGGAACCTAATGGAAAACAAGTCTGATTCAAGCCCCATTATCATCTTTTAAACCATGCTCAGAAGAAGACTGTAGAGGAGCAAAACTTCAGGGGGACACAGTCAATGACGACAGGCCAAAGCAGCACGTGTTCCAGCCGTACGTGCAGTGTGCACATCGGAGCAAAACCGGGGCAGGAGTGTGTGCCCGTGTGCCCTGTGCACTCGTGGCTTCTGGGTGGGGACAGGAGCAGCTGAAGAGCCATATATAATCTGTTGGCATTTAAAGAATGTTTAAGTCGGTGTGCTATCCGTATTGATGCTTCCCTTCTAGATCTCGGAAAAATCCCCCATGCCTACCACTCCCAGACCAGCACTCACCAATCACTGAAGATGTAGAAATAAAACCATAGTGTGGGCGGTGGCTATCTCCAGGCGGTGGGACTGAAGGCTGAGGAGAACCTACCATGAACCCGGTAATATTCTAAACATTAGAAATCCTAAAACTGTTATTTTTATCACAGGAGGCCCTTCCGTTATCTAATAGTGCCGGGCTTCCTATCTGCTTGTATCCCCAGAGCGGCAACCTTGCAAGGTAGGGATTTTTTACCCCATTTCACAGATTTGGAAACCAACAAGACACAAGGGGTTCTGCAGCTTGCCCAAGGTCCTGCTGCAGAAACCAGGGAAACCAGGATGGAAATCCTGGTGTGCAGACCCCTGGAGAGGGTGCTGTCCTCCACCCCCAGGAAGGACCCCGAGGCCCCACTCTCATCACGGCCCCTGTCTATCTGGTGCCCTCCCTCCATTCACCTCACTCTCATCTCTCCCCAGACATGAACATTCTATGACTCTTGTGTAGCAGGGAATGGGACCATGGCTACAAACCCCAGAACTTCCCCTGTCAGGGAAACGGGGCACCCGCTGCTCCGCCTCCTCCACACGCAGTGACCCTCCTAAGGAACAAAGCTGATTTCCTACCTTCAAATCCTTCAGTAGCTCCTACTCCTCTGCAGGATAAAGCTCTGACTCCTGAACTCAAAAAGCCTTCGCAAGGTGCCTTTCGCAGCCTCCACACAACCCTTCTCTCTCCTGCCACTCAAGTGTCCTCAGGATGTAGCCTGAGCGAGGACACTCGCTCATGTTTCTAGGCCATTACACACATCATTTCCTGTCAGAAAGCCTTTGAAACCCACATCCACCAAGCTAATAGCCAGCGATTCTTCAAGACATAGGTTAGGTGTGAACCTTTCTAGAAAACTGTTATTTATACTCCCAGTGTGATAGCAGGTCTCATTTTAGAGATCCCAAGGGACCCTCAAACACAGTCCTTGTGACAATGTATTTTAACTGCCAGCTTACTGGCTTCTGGTCCTACCAGACTATAGGCTCCTTTAGGCCAGTGCCATCCCTTTCTTAACTTACAATGCCATGACCTAGCACAGGGCCTTGCTAGTGCTGAAAACAGAGCAGAACAAAAGCTGATTTTTGCTCCCTGAGTGACATTACTGAGGCCACTATAAACAGCACAAGCCCCTAACAGCACCTGCTCAGTTAATAGGTGACTGGAGTGCCTTGTGTGATGGTGGACACAGACATGCATACAACTAAGTAAAATAAAATATGGCAAACGTGAAAATAAGAAAGATATGGTAAGAATGCTATTCAAGGGGGCGCCTGGGTGGCTCAGTGGGTTAAGCCGCTGCCTTCAGCTCAGGTCATGATCTCAGGGTCCTGGGATCAAGACCCACATCAGGCTCTTTGCTCGGTGGGGAGCCTGCTTCTCTCTCCCTCTCTGCCTGACTCTCTGCCTACTTGTGATCTCTGTCTGTCAAATAAATAAATAAATACTCTTAAAAAAAAAAAAAAAGAATGCTATCCAAGGACAGGGAAAAAAAGGTAGGAAAATTTGAGGGAAGCCGTCTACTTACATTCCTAGGTTTGCTAAAAAGTTTTTTCAAATCCTGCTGCTGCTGGTGGTGATACTCATGAACACGACTGCTTAGTCTGAACCAGGTATTATGCAAAGCGCTTTACATAAACCAACTCTATTGATTCAACCTGCGTATTTTACTGATAATGTCAGGCTCAAGAAGACACTTGGTCAATGTCAGACAATTAGTGGCGGAAACAAGATTTCAACCCAGATCTTGTCTCCTGCACCACGGCTCCAACAAACACTCTATGCTTCTATTCTTTATCAAAAGTGAAATCTCAGGGCGCCTGGGTTACTTAGTCAGTGTTCATAAAAGATGCGTTAGTCCTTCCTGCTGCCCACCAATTAGATCTGGCTCTTTGCTTCCCAGGCACATGCTAAGGTTGCAATTCCCTGCTCTTTTTTTTTTTTTTAAGATTTTATTTATTTGTTGTTTGAGAGAGAGACAGCATGCGTAGGGGAGTAGCTGAGGGAGAGGGACAAGCAGACCCTATGCTGAGCACAGAGCCCAATGTGGGGCTCAACCCCATGACCCTGAGATCATGCATGATCTGAGCTGAAATCAAGAGTTGGACATTTAACCAACTGAGCCACTCAAGTGCCCCTCCCTGCTCTTCTTTAAAGTTAGGTTTGGCCATGTGACTTGTCTTAGGGGATGAAATGTGAACGAAAGTGACATGTGACATCCAGGGACCATGCCCCCTAACCACCATCTTTCATTCAGAACAAAATGATCATTGAAACACCATGTTCGGATGGAGTTTCCATCAACCTGGGTCCCTGAGTGACTGTGAGGAGCACAGTTCCCTGGGCACTCATGCTAGTGAGAAATCCGCTTTTGTTCTGTTAAGCCACTTAAGTCTTAATGGATTTTTGTTAATGCAGCCTAATCCAAGCCCTCCAGATCAATACATCAGATCATCAGATCTCTTTTTTTTAAAGATTTTATTTTCAGGGGGTGCCTGGGTGCCTGAGTGGTTAAGCATCTGCCTTTGGCTCAGGTCACGATCTCAGGGTCCTGGGATCAAGCCCCTTGTTGGATTTCCTGCTCATCAGGAAGCCTGCTTCTCCTTCTCCCACTCCTGTTTGTGTTCCCTCTCTCACTGTGTCTCTGTCAAATAAATAAATAAAATCTTTAAAAAAAATTGTTTTGGGGGCAGCTGGGTGGCTCAGTTGATTAAGCAACTGCCTTCGGCTCAGGTCATGATCCTGGAGTCCCTGGATGGAGTCCCACATTGGGCTTCCTGCTCAGGAGGGAGTCTGCTTCTCACTCTGACCCTCTCCCTTCTCATGCACACTCAATATCTCTCTCTCAAATAAATAAATAAATCTTTAAAAACAACAACAAAAAAAAAAAAAAAAAAAAAAAACCAAGCCTGTCAAGTATCTACTATGTACGAAACACTGTATTAGATTATGAAGACTGTCTATGCTCTGAACAAGTTCAGAGCATATAAAACTCCCATCTATGGGAGTTTTATAGTGCCCTCAGGAGGTAGCAAAATCAGATGGCCTGCTAGAGTCTGCATTTTTGGCACAGTTGTCAACAAAAAATGTTTTAAAGGAGAGACAAGTCCCATCTAGATGGGAAGAAAAGTACAGGGAGTTTCACAGAGGACGTTCCATAGCACATGGCCCTGAACATGGGTAAGAACCAACAATTAGAGATTCAAGGGGGTCATTTAAGATAGAAAAAGCAACATAAACAAAGATATGAAGCACAAACAGCAAAGCACAGAGAGCAAACACTTCTACTGACCTGGAAAAAATAACAAAATCTAAGGGAATGCAAGAAATGAATTTACCATAGTGTCTCTGCCAGTCTGTTCTGTGCTTAATTCAACAGACAATGGGGAGCTGTTAAAGTCTTGACTAGGGAAGTGAGATACCTGGAAGTGAGAGAGGAGTACACAGCATAGATTGGGGGGGGAGAATGTTTGGGGTGGGGTTCCTACAATAACTCAACATCATGGTATCAATGACCCCAAATAAGCCTGATGACAGCAAAAATAGAAAGCAGCAGATGACAAAAACAGTGGGGAGTCTAGCTGCAAGACCTGACTACAAAGTGAACACAAGGGGAGAGAAGGAAGGTAAGAAGGCATCTAGAGTCCCCAGTCCTCCATCTCAGTAGTCAAAAGGACTGTCGGTACACACAGCTGGGATTAATCAGAAAAGTGACAAGAATGAATAGAGTGTCTATTTTTCTAAAGGCTAGCTGGAGTTACATGCTTCTACCTTTTTATCCTTTACTCTGCCTGAGACAAAGTTACTTCTCCATCTGATGCCACCCACCTACCTTTTTGATACAAACTTACCTCCCAGTTTCTCTAACAAGAACCTCCTGGAATCACCTATGAGCATTTCCGGTTCTCCCCTGCCCCCTGACCATCCTTTCTTGTATCTTCCCGTTTTCTTATTCTTCATCCCTCAGGCTTACCCAGTTGTGGCTTAAGGCAAGCGTCAGCTTCCCTGTGAAACCTTTCTCAAATATATGGGTTTCTTCTCTTCTCAGATTCTCCTACCTACTGTCTAGGAATTCTAGAGGCAATATGACCAGTTATCAGTGTCCTGTGTGCCCTATTTTCCCACAACTATCTCTTAGGCTAATCAGAACAAGTCTCTTACATTACAGGTCTTCAGTCCCCCCCCCCATTCTTACTGACTTGCAAATAATATGTATTCATGAGACACTACTGATGATCCAAAGTCAATACTCTAAGAACATGCACGTCTTATTCCCTCTTTAATAATCTACTTTTATTTAACCATGACTACACACGTAGACGTTCAAAACAGTGAGATTCATCACTTAATACTTCAAGATATCCTAGAGTGAAAAATCTTTCTTCGTAGGAGCTTAAGAGGTGATCTGAAAACACAGTTTGGTCATAAATTTTTGTGCCGGCTTCCTTTTAATCTTTTTGACTTGAAGGTATACCAAACAGTTCAACGATCATCACTCCAAGGTGATTTTGACTTAGAGATAGCCTAATTTTCCATGAGGACTACTTTACTTCCAGGAACCTAATAAGTGATTTTATTTTACCTTCAAGTTCAACTAGTATAGACAACTCAAATTACATCCACAAAACAAGTTCCCAGTTTTTACAAAATAACAGCCGCTTTCATTGGTCTCTCTCTCTCTCTCTCTCTCAATTAACTACTTTGATTTAGTTCACGCGTTCCACTCCTCCCTCGTTTGTGAGGGAAGCGAAAACAGAAATGAAGTTTAATAAGGAATCTTAAAAATGAGCAGTGGCAAAAAGAAACCCAAAACATTCGTGGGATACCATCCTCCCCAAACCTGCTCTCATCACGAAGATATTTCGTCTTGCAAGCAAGATTCCCGAATTAACAATGGCGAGAAGTGCCAGAAGGAAAGGAAGCCAGAAAGGCGTCCTTTGCCTATCAAACTGACCCGGTCCCCCGAATGTCTGGCTGCCAGCAAAGCGGTAAGCAATGACAACCGCTACCCAGTGCGCAGCAGATTCCCGCTCAAGCTTTTCCTGGACTTTTCTTCCCACAGCGGAGTCCCGCTCGCCCGTTCCTCCTCTGCGCCAACGTGCGCAGCGCTGAGGGGTCTCGCACGCAGGTGACCTCACACAGCGCGGCCCGGGTCCAGCCGTCCTCCCCCGGGGCCTGGCTGTCCGCCCCGCCTTCCCGGACGAAGTCGCCCGGGGCCCGGGGCCCGCAGTTCGAGCCCGAGCCCCCAGTCCAAGCCGGACCTCATTGCTCGGGGGTGCGGGGTGCAACTAGGCCGTGCCCCCACCCTCCCTTCCCCAGCGCGAGCGGGCGGACTCCGCGCCCGCCGGGACCAGGGGCGGCGGGGGAGGGGAGGGGAGGGGTGGCGCGGCCACTGTTACTGCGGTGGCTGCCGCGCCCCGACGCGCGCACGACTGGCCCTTACCGCAGCGGAGAAGGAGGCAGCGGGGAGGCGGCGCCCGGCCCGACGCGGGCGGGAAGGCGAAGGCCAGGGCGCAGGCGGCCACAACAGCCGCGGGGGACCCCGGCGGGCGCCCACGACGCGGTGGGCTGCATGGGCGCCGCCATAGTGGGGACGCAGCGGCGGGCGGAGCGCGCGGCCGCGACCCGGGGACGCTGCGACCACCAATCCCGCTCTCCGCCTCAGCGCCCTCGCCGGGGGTCGGGCATCCGCGGCCAATCGGGCCGCGGGAGCCGGGCGGGGCGCCGGGCTGACCAATGCAGAGCTGCGCTGCGGCAGCGGGCGAGCGCAAGCTCGCGGAGACCCAATAGGCACGGGCACCCCCAGTTTCCCGACCCGCCCACCCCACCCTCCGCGGGGACCCGGGCTGCGGGAGGTGCGGAGCAGCGTCCGGCTGAGGCGGCCCGGCCTGCCTGTCAGCGGGGACATCTCGCCTCAGTTTTCCGGGGCACATCCGCCGCCTGGAGCAATTCTCCTCCCCCGGCTTCTTGGCCGGGAGAAAGAAAATCTGATGCCCGCGGGCGTGACCCAGCTCCTCCGGAGTCTGTTTCCTCGCAGGCGCGCGAAGGGCCGGCGGCCGCCCGGGCGCAGATGCAGGCTGGCCACCGTCATTCCACAAGGGCCGCAGCTGCCGCCGGATGCCTGGCTGAGCGCCGCTGGTGGGCTCCCTGAGGCCCAAGGTTTGGCAGCCTCTACGGGCTGGGTGACCCTGCCCTATCCTGTGGTATATACGGAAACAAGGTTCCCTGCTGTATTGCCCATTTCAGTGTGGCAGAAAATGTTTAGTCCGTGCACAGGACCACTCGCCCTGCAGCTCCCGAGGTCCCAGCTCTCTCCCACCCTACAGTCATTCCCGCCCCTGAACACCAGCATATGCACCTGGAGCACCATTTGAAACGTTTACCACCACCGATGGGATGGACAGAAGGGAGAAGGTACTGTCGGGCTGTGATCCTTGGTTGCCATCCCAGAGATGCCACCTTAGGAAAGGAGGGCTGTTTGCCCTGACAAAAAGGCTTCCCTGGAATCCATCCTCTACAGCCTGGGCCTGACTGCACTGGCAGGCAAGGAGGAAGAGGCCTGTTCTGTAGGATCTGAGCAAGTTTCATCCCCTCTTTAAACTTCGGTTTCCCCGGAGTTGGTACTTAAGCCAAAATCCAAGGTGCATAATGTCTAGAAAGCTCAGCTGCTGAGAGCTTTGCTGGGGTTAGACCAGGCACCTCAGCCCTGCAGGTCCTTCAGCAGGAATGGGGATGGAGATGGTGGGGGTCTGTGAGAGGTAGGAGGGTCTGGGACCCTGCCAAGTCTAGAGAAGTGTGTTCCTTCCCTTCAAAGATATGTGCTCCCAGAGCTCAGCAAGCCATTAAGACCAGTCCCACCTCCTCTCCCAAATGAATTGTTGGATGTTGGGACAAAAAATTCAGCTTCCCTTTCTTGGCCCCAGGAGGGAGTTGTCATAGAAAACTGTCTTTGAAACCTGCAGTTCCTCCCTTCCCCTCCACAATCAGACACCACTTAGCGACCGCCTCCCAAGCCCTGGGATATAAAGCAGCATTGAGAATGGCTGAGCTGACCCAAGCCTCCCTAGCACCTAGACATGCCATGAAACAAGTGCCTGGTCATCCAAGGACCAGCTGGAGCCCTCTGGCTCATAGTCACTGGCGCCTCCTTGCCCTGCTCCTGCTCCATCCTCAACCACCTATACCCCAGGAACTCACCAAAGGGACTGGATCCTCCAGGGAAGTTTCTCACCAACTACAGACAGCTCAAAGTAGCTTCAAGCTTCAAGACCCCACTGGATCCCACTGGGGGCCGAGTCCCTTAAAACACTGTTAGGCTGGTTCCAGTTTGCATGGAACACATGGTATTAAATTGGACCAGCTCGGTGAAGATAATCAAGTGTAGCAGAAGTGAGAGACTAAACCCTGTTTGACTGTGAAAGTGGTCTGGTCTTCCATTCCCTCCTTCCCATCCCTAACGCAAAGGAAACAAAGCAAGGTGCTCAGAGCCACAAGTGCCTCTGCCTCCCATGTGTCTGTCATCTTGCCTGGTCTAGCACACAACCACAGAACCAGACCTTGACAAGGAACCCATCACTTTAGGACAGCTTCCTGGTCCTGCCTGAGTCTTCTTAAAATACCTGGCCCTGGGGGCACCTGGGTGATTTAACACCTGCCTTGGGTTCAGGTCATGATCCCGGGTCCTGGGATGGAGCCCCGCATTGGGTTCCCTGCTCAGCGGGGAGTCTGCTTCTCCCTTGCCCACTCCCCCTGCATGTATTCCCTCTCACGCTGCCTTTCTGTCAAATAAATAGATATTTAAGGGGCGCCTGGGTGGCTCAGTGGGTTAAGCCGCTGCCTTCGGCTCGGGTCATGATCTCAGGGTCCTGGGATCGAGTCCCGCGTCGGGCTCTCTGCTCAGCGGGGAGCCTGCTTCCCCCCTCTCTCTCTGCCTGCCTCTCCATCTACTTGTGATTTCTCTCTGTCAAATAAATAATAAAAAAAAATCATTAAAAAATAATAATAAATAAAAAAAATAAAAAACCTTAAAATACCTGGCCCTGCTCCAGAATTTATGACTAGATACACCCCCAGCCTGACCCTGGGCCACTCAGGCTCCTTGGGGCAGACACAACCAATCCTCTGCTCAACACATTTTATTGCTAAGGACAAGGTGATGCACCAGTTTTCAAAATAATTTGGTTTATAGCGTTCATACGTAACAAAAAACAGGGAAGTATTATAAATCTGATTCTTGTATACACAGGGTATAGGTGTGAAGCCCTCCAATCCTGGGCCCAGGCAAACAAATTCATGAGGAGCAAAAACCTGTTTAACCCCTTCAGTGTTGCCCTCCATTCCCACCCCCACCCCCAAATCAGCTCCCTCCCACCCCCAGACCAGGGACATGTCTAAACCTGCCCCTGGTCTCCAATGGCCCCAATTCATCTTAACCCTCCCAGCCCCTGCATGATTGCAATTTTCTGTTGACAGAATCACCCACCAGGCTCTGCCTGCTTCCATTGTTAAGAACCCCCTTCAGGGTATTCCCCAGCCATACCCTCTAATACTATGCCACAGAGGCTCTGTGCCTAGCATGAACAGGCACACACCCATGTTACCCCCAGTCTTCTCCTCCAAGACAGGACGGAGAGGAGGCATTAACTCTGTGACACCTCGATACTGCAGCTTTGCCAGCACTCTCTCGAGGCAGTTCCAGGGACAGACAGATGCCACACTCCATCTCCAGCCAACCCCCAAGAGCCTTTACTCAGCTCAACTGAGGGCAGAATTTCACATTTTGTTGCCCTGGACAGGCAAGGAAGAAAGTAAAGGCCAGGGGCTGGCAGAAGCTGGTCCAACCAAACACACACACACACACTCACACACACACGCGCGGGCGCGCACACATACACACACATAAATACAAAAGGGGGAGGGAGTAAGCACCAGCACCTCGGCCTCATTGGTGCAGGTGACTGTTAGGAAGCTAAGTCCTAGGCAACCAGCCCGGCCAGCACAGTCGACCCCACTGTAGACCAGGGCCAGTGCAGCCCCGCATTTCAGTGCTCAGCCCTTCAGCGGGGAGATAGGCGGCTGCTGCCACATGTCCAAGAAAGGCTGTCCTTTCACTACAGCGGAATGCGACGGGGAACGGGGGCGTGAGAGGATGATGGGGTCGGTTATTCCATTCCTTTTCATTTTACAACTTCACTTGCAGAGACTTCAGAGTTCCAAGTGTCTGCTGTGCTGTGGAACCCCAGTGCTGTCGCCTTGATGGCTGGGCACCTGCTGGCCCCCAGAAGCACCTACTCCATGATGGCTCGGTATAGTGCAGGCTCGATGTAATCCTCCCGGTATCTTGAGTTGATCACTCGTTGCCGTTTCTTTTCCTGCTTAACCTCCTTCTCCGTGAAAATCTCATTGAAGCGCATGTCGGAGGCTACAGACTACAGAAGAATAAGCAAGCCAAATGAGTACTCTGTAGCCAACCACCCAGAGGAAAGAACAAAAGGACACCCCCTTGCTTTGTTCGCTCCCTCCCAGACGGGAGCCAAGGGCACACAGAAAGCACACTCACCAGTCAATGGCACACAGAAAGCACACTCACCAGTCAAGGACACATAGAAAACATGCTCACCAGTCATGGCACACAGAAAACACGCTCACCAGTCAAGGGCACACAGAAAGCACACTCACCAGTCAATGGCATACAGAAAACACACTCACCAGTCGAGGACACATAGAAAACATGCTCACCAGTCATGGCACACAGAAAACACGCTCACCAGTCAAGGGTACACAGAAAGTACACTCACCAGTCAAGGGCACATAGAAAACAGGCTCACCAGTCAAGGGTACACAGAAAGCACGCCCACCAGTCAAGGGCACACGGAAGGCACACTTACCAGTCAAGGGCACACAGAAAACATGCTCACCAGTCAAGGGTACACAGAAAGTACACTCACCAGTCAAGGGTACACAGAAAGTACACTAGCCAGTCAAGGGCACACAGAAAACAGGCTCACCAATACAGGGCACATGGAAGGCACACTCGCCAGTCAAGGGCACACAGAAACATGTGCCCAGTCAAGGGCACACAGCAGGCACACTCACCAGTCTGGATTTGACCCTCTTGGGAAGCTCTTCATCCAGCGTGTACACGTCATCTCTCTTAACCACAAGCTGTGAGCCATCCTCAAACTCCACCTACCAAGTAAACAAAGACCTTTGGCTGTGATATCCCTGAATCCCTGGTCCGCTGTGCACAGCGGCAATTTCCTGCCATCACAGGAAGGATCCAGAACACTGAAAAAAGGACTACCAAAATGAAGCCACTTCTGGCAGACAGGACACAGGGCAGCCGCACACTCTGAAAGGGTTACTAACAGGTGAGCTCTCCCTAGAGCTCCCCTCGGAGGAAACACTGAATCAATCAAGTATTCCCCAGCACCCCCAAAAAAACCTTTGGCTACCTGGTACATCTGGATGGGGTGGGAGGCCACAAATTTGGCTCCGTAGACTTGGCCATCTGTCCATCTCACTTGGACCACCTCTCCTTCAGCGGGAGGACCCAACTGGAGACAGTCCTGACTCTGAGGGAACAGTAAGTAAGAAGAGTGAAAGGAAGATCCTTCATCACCATCTACTTAGGGAAGAAGGAACCAGGACAAATTCCTGCTCAGATGTCTGCCCAAGCAAGTCAGGCTCTCGCTGAGCTGAGAGATACAAGTTAAAGAGCTGCCTGCTGAGTCCAAGTCAGCCCCGTATCTCTACTCCCGACGCTCTGAGGTGACAGAAAAGGGCAGCCAGAGTAAGCTTCCAGGAAACTTAATAAACACAGTGCCAAGATCAAGCATTCTTCTCACAATCCTTTAACTGTCCTGCTAAAGATCAGAGGACAGAGCTCTGCCCTGAAGAAATACTAGAATGAGGATTTCAGAGTATAAAAAAACATTAGCCTCTTTCTCTGAGTTGACCTTTGCAGCTATGGTGTAAAAGCACTAACAGGTAAAACTGCTTGTTCCTCAGCACAAGGCAGCGGCTGCGAGCATCAGCAGTTGTTATCGTATTCCTCAACGCTGTGCGCTCATAATTTAGGAGGGAAGGAAAAAAAAAAAAAGGAAAAATTCCTGGTTTCACCTAACAATGTCTCTTGATGAAGCAGAAAAACTTGCTTTGTCAAATTTTAGTCCTTGAGTACATGTGAGCACTCAGAGGCGGACACTTTGACTACCTGCTGAAGAACAATGGTTATCTTGAGGAAAAGTGCCGTGTAACCGACCTGTGAGCTGCTTTTTTCATGGAGCACTGGCTCTATTTGAAAAACTGGCTGACAAACTACGGTTATTCAGACTTGAGTACTGGCAGACATCCTCTTGGAAATGAATGAAATAAGCCTGTCAATTCAAGGAAAAGAAGTCATAGTACTGCCAATAATAAAACTTAAGCTTTTAGAAAAATTAGAACTCCAGGGAAGTTGTATCACCATACTAAGCTTGAAGCTTTGCCAAATTTGAAGTTATTTCTGAGGGGCACCAGGTGGAGCATGCGACTCTTGATCTTGGAGTCGTGGATTCAAGCCCCATGTTGGGTATGGAGATTACTTAAATTCAAATAAATAAATAAATAAAAATTTAAATAAATAAATTTATTTCTGAGCAGTTATACTAATAAATGTGGGTTTTGATACTGTATAATAAAAATTTAACATTTAGGGGCGCCTGGGTGGCTCAGGGTTGTTAAAACCTCTGCCTTTGGCTCAAGTCGTGATCCCAGGGTCCTGGGATCGAGCCTCGCATCGGACTCTGCTCAGCAAGGAGCCTGTTGCCTCCAATCTCTCTCTCTCTCTCTGCCTGCCTCTCTGCCTACTTGTGATCTCTGTCAAATATATAAATCAAATCTTAAAAAAAAATTAACATTTGGAAGATCTTCATAGTCTAATGCATGAGTACTTTCTAAATACCCAATGTATGAGGTTACAAAATTAGGGGTAAGTAAAGATTCATTCTCAGTGCAACAAAAGCCAGTGGATTTTAATATAAGTTCACTGACCTACTTTCAGATTCCACCCTGCAACTAACTTTTAAGAAGCCACTCCTCATTGACTTTTGGTGTAGTATCCAAAGAATAATCACAATGGTGTGAAAGGTGATTAAAACACTCCTCCCCCGTGAGGCTGAATTTTCTTCATATATTTTAACCAAAACAATACATTACAACGGAATGAATGAAGATACATTAAAGAGATTTGCAGAATCTGGGGTGCCTGGCTGGCTCAGCCAGTAGAGCATGTGACTAGATCTCAAGGTCATGAGTTTGAGCCCCATGTTGGGTGTAAAAATTACTTATAAATAAATAAAAATCTTAAAAGAATAAGGAGATTTGCAGAATTGTAGAAAAATGGAATTCCTCCCTCTAATACTGCTTTAAAATGGTTATTTTTCAATTAAAAAACCCAGATTGTTTTAAGATTTTTTTATTTATTTTTAAAAAGATTTTATTTATTTATTTGACAGAGAAAGAGACAGCATAAGCAGAGGGAGCAGCAGAGGCAGAGGGAGAAGCAGGCTCCCCACTGAGCAGGAAGCCCAATGTGGGGCTTGATCCCAGCACGCTGGGATCATGACCTGAGCCGAAGGCAGATGCTTAACCAACTGAGCCACCAAGACACCCCATTAAAAAAAAAAAAATTATTTTAAATTAGTTATCTCCATTTTAATTTCCAATAAACACCAAAAGACATTACCCACAAAAAAAAAAAAAAAAACCTGTGGGGTCCTCAGTAACTTTTAGAAAACAGAGTCCTGAGAGATCACAGATTTGTAAACTAGAGATACCCCCACCAGCTTTTCAGAACTGGTATGAAAAGTGAGATAGACACCTGCCATAAAGCATTTAGTATAGCGCCTGATAGATTAGAAAAGCTTGGTAAGTTACACCTATTCTACTGCCACAGATACTATTAACATCATCTTTACTGTGACTCAAGTCTACCTTGTAACTTATGAATGTGGTTTTAGCAACTAGGTTGCTAATGCAGTATAAAGGTGGGGAATACTAGATTTGCTAAAGGCAGAAGTGGCTTCATCCCTCTACCTTGGTGCTCAGTCTAACATACGAAAAGGCAGAGTAAGGATAAGGGAAACTTGAACTAAGTCCTCAATACTGAGCCAGGAAACCTAGAAGTGTGGGTGTCGGGTGTCAATAACTTAAGCAGGCCAGGGATAGCTCCTAAGTAGTTCCTACTTGGCCCGGAAGTCGTCACCTATAAAGAACCAAACCAAGGGCGCCTGGGTGGCTCAGTGAGTTACGCCTCTGCCTTCAGCTCAGGTCATGATCTCAGGGTCCTGAGATCGAGCCCCACATCGGGATCTCTGCTCGGCAGGGAGCCTGCTTCCCCCTCTCTCTGCCTGCCTCTCTGCCTACTTGTGATTTCTCTGTCAAATAAATAAAAAATAAAATCTTTTAAAAAATAAAAGAACCAAACCAAATTCCATGTCTACTAAGAGGGACCAGACAGGAAAGAGAGTTGGCTAATTCTCCAAAATCACACAGCTACTGATAAGCAAACAAGCTGGTATTGGCCCCCTGCCAATACCACTGCCTGCGCTCTTGCATGGCCTTACAGCCCCTTGGAAGGTTGGCTTAGACTGAAGAAGCAAAATACAAAGTACAGCAGAAAACAAAGATTCCTGTGAGCTTCTAGACGGAACAGGGTAACCCAGCAGCACACAATTTTCTTGGTGAGGAAAGACCAACACAAACGCTCCTTTCTGTTCAGGGAAAGACTGATGAACTTCGGGCCTGGCTAAAGATGGCAAGCAGGCACACAGTCAATCTGTCAGCCAGACCCAGAAACACCCTCAACCCAGACCACCCAAGCAGCTCCTCGCAGTCATTACCACTATGTCCTCGGGATAGAGATTGTCGCTGAAGGAACCATCATCAAAGTTAACTTCATAGAAGGTCTCGGTGGTGAGCCTGACCACCTCACACTGGTAGAAGCGCCCATTCTTGTGCTTGCTAATGACCTTCTGGCCGGCGGTGATGCTCTGCAAGGCCCCCTTGGCACGCTGGGAAAAACAAGAGGCGGAGGTTACTCCCACATCCAGTTGACAGGACTGGAAAATGGGAACCAAGATCAGTTGGTTTTTCTTTCCCAGGGAGAGACGAGCACAGAAATGAAAATGTAAAAAGGACTAAGGGTGGCAGGTGGACCCGGACTTTTCAGATACCCACACCTCTACAGGGATTCTATGAAACACTAGCATCCCGTTCTCCTCCATAAATGCAGCAGCTCCTAAATTCCCGGTCCATACTGTCTTACACCGCCCGCCTAGTTCCCTTACCCCAGACTGTCTCCCAGAAGAAACCTTTGTCACTTCCCTACTGCTGCCAGACACGGACATACTCCCGCACCCACTCCTGCACACAGCTCAGACACAACAGGGTAGACACTCCTCAGGACACCCGAGCCCAGGGCCCCAGACACTGCTCCACGCTCATCTCAGCACGAGCTCTATCCTCAGGGCTACAGCACAACGGTCAAGGTCCCCCAGAGGTCCTCAGCTGCATGTGACCAGGGACTCCCCACTTTAGCCCTGCTGGCTCTTGTTCTGAACTTGCCCTTGATGCAAATGGGATCCCAGAGCATCTGGTGGCATCCTCTCCAACCACTGCCCCCTGAGTTCCCCAAGCACTGTGCTCTGTCACAATGGTGGCCTTGCTGAACCCTCAGCATGTGTACTGAACAGGCCCACAGCTCAATCTTAGCCCTGCGGGGCCCCTTGACCGGAAATGTTGTTCCCCAGTCAGCTGCACACCAGCCCCCTCACATCCCAGTGTCAACCTATGGACACTGTGGCTTACTACGCCTCTTCCACTCCCCTTATCCTGCTATGTTTTCATCCACCACACTCCTCCCCATCAGATACACTGTACGTTTACACGTCTCCCCCAGTCTTTCGACTACATGTAGCAGGACAGGCTCAGTTTTGCCTGGTTCACTGGACACTCCCAGCACCCACATGGGAGCCTGACACGTAAAAGGGGCTCAGTCAGTATTTGAAGGGTGAAAGAGTGAAAGAAGTACTCGACGGTCCCCCCCTTTTCTCACAGCACCAGGAGTCTACAGCTGCCAATTTAAGGATATGGAGAGCCAATGGCAATGCCCAAGTCACTGTCCTGCCTCCATAACCAAACTCCTGCCCCCTGAGCCATGAAGGCTCAGTGCAACCTCACCCACTGCCCCTCCAGTCTCTCCCTCACAAAGACTAGCTTCCCTCTTGCTGAGCTCCTCATCCACCTGATTGTCTCTTGTGCTCAGTGAAAGATATTTATGAAAAAGAATCCAGTCAGCCAGTAAGACCTCTGCCATGATGCCACATGGTAGTGACGGGTTTGCTCCTCCAGACCAGTATCTTGTGTCCTGCACTACCGTGCTCACTGTACTGCTGACAGGCTTTATCGCGGCCTCTCTTATTCAACTCTAACTCCCCCAACTACAGTCCGGCTCCTGACCGCAAGACCCCATGGCGACTCCGCAGCATGGGGCACCGATGAACATGACACCAGAGCTTCCCGCCCCAGACACACAGCCCCCCATCTCTCTCCACCGGCTTTGTCTGTACTTCCTCAGCTACTTTCACTGGCTTCTGCTCTGCCATCTGTTCCTCATATTAGGAATCTCCAGGACCCAGTTTTTAACGGCAACTGGACTGAACTACCCTGTTAAAAACTGGTGAGATCCAAAACTTCACCGTCTTAGTTAAAGCAGCTGCCTGCTGGTGGCTCCATCAGAATTCTCCAGAAATGATCCCAAAGTCAAAGGTCCTACCCTCTTTTTCCCCCCTCTCCCCCTTTCCCTTGGAAGCCCTACTCTGAATTAGTTTTGGTCACAGTTAATAGCATCATTTTTGCACTCTCCCCATCTTTCAGGGAAGTAATTTGAGCCCTTTTCAATTCACACGCCTTCACCCCTTTCCCCATGTCCCCTCTCCAGGATGATCAACAAACCGTTAATTCCACCCATCATAGGACTCCCCAGTGAGATGTGACCCCAAAGCTCTACCTGGTGTGTTCCCACTGCAGACCTCACTCCACTCCCAGACTAACCAGTCTCCCTGTCTCAAATTCTTATTCTTTGGGCCTCTGAATCCACTACCAGAGTAACTGTTATGAAATATGGCTCAAAATCATAATTTTTGAAAAGTTCTCATCTAGCAAAAGAGAACTCAAACTCCCAAGAAGGGCAGTCCAGGGCCTCAACCGCCAGCCCAGCCACATTCCCAGAACGAGTCATACGTGTCTGTTCTCCCACATGTGTTCGCTCTGCTTCTGAGGCCCAAAAGCCCTCCCTCTCACAATTCCTACTTCCTTTTTTTTTTTTTTCTTTTAAAGATTTTAGTTATTTATTTAACAGAGAGAGAGATCACAAGTAGACAGAGAGGCAGGCAGAGAGAGAGGGGGAAGCAGACTCCCTGATGAGCAGAGAGCCTGATGCAGGGCTCGATCCCAGGACCCTGGGATCACGACCCGAGCTGAAGGCAGAGGCTTAACCCCCTGAGAAACACAGGTGCCCCAACTCCTACCTCCGCTGAAGTCCCACTTCAACTGCCACCTTCTACCCAAACCCTCTCATAATTTGTCTAGCTGGGATGACATGTAATTTTCTCCAAGTTTCACTATTTAGAGAAGCACAAAAATCTCTACCGTACGCTCATTAAGGGCTAAGTCCTCTGAGGTCTCTCCTCTAGTTCACACTATCTGCCAAGCCCCCGCTGTGTCCTGGACATAGTGTCAGGGAACAGGAACGCTCCCATTAAGAAGCTAGGGCCCAGGGGCGCCTGGGTGGCTCAGTGGGTTAAGCCTCTGCCTTCAGGTCATGATCTCAGGGTCCTGGGATCGAGTCCTGCATTGGGCTCTCTACTCAGCAGGGAGCCTGCTTCGTCCTCTCTCTCTGCCTGCCTCTCCGCCTACTTGTGATCTTTTTCTGTGTCAAATAAATAAATAAATAAATCTTTAAAAACAAAAAAAAGCAGCAGCAGCTAGGGCTCCTCGAGGAGGAGTGGCAGACAAGTACACAGGTAATCACAAGGACCCAACCACAAGCAGTCTGGTGCCAGGCAGGGAGCAGAGATGAACTGGGGCCACCTCTTTGTCCCTTCCTCACCGGCACTCTCCACGAGGCAGAACACCAGAGAGCACACTTGCCAACACAATTAATGGACAGCCTGCAGAGAAAATGATCCTAGAGACAGGTAAGAGGATTGCAGACCAGCATCCTCCCTCACCTCCAGACTGGGGATCTTGTGCCGAAAGCAGGTAATGAAGACGACAAAAGGCCAGTCGTCGGGCTGCATCACCACCCCCGCAGCCTGGGCGCAGCTCACGTGGAAGGCGGTCGGGCAGCGGCCGTGAGAACACTGCACACAGCAGCCGGCGGTCCTTTTCCTCCGCTTCTTACAGAAGACACATTTCTACAACATAAGGGAGGCAAGCCAGGGACTCCAGGAGCTACCAGTGCTGTCTCCTCTGCCGTTCCCCAGCCCAGATGCACAGAGCCCAATGAGCAACCTTCCTCCCAAAAGAAGAGGACACACACACCTCTTCCAAACTCCCATCTGAACACGTGTGTTCTCATGAAATAGTTTTAACCATACGGTGACTCAGAGCCTCTGACCAAAACCAAGGGTAAAAGAGGAACACTGGGTCACGCGGAGGAAAGGCTGCCCTCAGGACTGTTGTGCTCTCCACCCAGAAACGTGTAAATGGGGCAATGACGGACAGAGTCCCCAAACCCATCTCTTCCTTACCAGTTTGAAGCGGGGCAGGGGAATTTTGCTCACATCCACTGGACTTCTTTCGGCAATGTTGACAAACCTTGCTTCCAAAATTGCCACAGCACAAGACACATGGACCCACCTGCCAAAAGGCAAAGGCTACCTCAGTCACCTCTGGCTCCAAGGCTCTGCGGCCTTCTCATCAAATCTATCAAGAGTCAAGAGCGAGTGGGCCTGCCCACAGTGCTCCGTCCCTGACCCAAGATGGCCTCTTACTTCCACCTGCAAGGTCCCCAGGCCCAGCAAGGTAAGAACCAGGAGTGTCTCCATACTGAGTAAGGGGATGGGTCCCCAGCAAACCGCCCTGGGTTAGCCCAGGGTTGTGCTTCTCACACCACAGATTCATTCCCAGTCTGCTGCAAAATGAGTACAACCAGAGCTAATTGAGTGCGGCAGGTTTCAGGGAGTGAAAACAAATCTGAGAGCTCTATAAAGACTTCTTTTACCACAGAAGCAGGGTGGTAATGTCTCAAAATGTCTCCCCAGGTGCCCTGTCTGCAGTAGCCATAGATCTCCCCTCTAGGCCTTCACCCAAACTCTTTCCCGGGGCTGAGATGACCTCTCCCTCTGCTCCCTTCATCCACAGCACCCTCACTTGTTAAGGTCTGGCCCAGGCCTTACTCTGATAGCTCTGTTCAATGAACCCCCTGGGAGAGTTACTGTTCTGGGCATTCTGAGAAACTGACGTGCACCATGATGAGAGCCCCTGAAACCAGGCCTGGTGGAAACCTACCACACATAGTGGGGCTTCTGTGCAAGAGAGCTAGAGCAGATTGGTTGGGCGCGGCCCCACAAGGGCAGAATCAGGAATATACGAGGAAGGCGGGGGGCTCAAGCAGAGCCACTTCTACTTCAAGTAAGGAAGAACCTGCAATAGTGCTCTCTCACAACTATGAGGAACACGGTGGCCTTAAAAAATGGCAACAAGTGTCTTTAAAGGCGTGGAAGCGGCAAGGAGAAGAGTCGTCTACCTGGAATGGCACGAAGGGTGGGGGAGGCTCTTGCACTGCAGCAGGGCTCCAGTCCCCACGGGACAGGAGCTGGAAGGAGGATACTCACCACTGGCTGCCCACTGTGGGCACACCCCAACTCAGCCAGCTTTTGCAGAGCAAGCCCTTCATCCACCTCATGCTTCTACCTCCGAACACATATGCGGAGACCAGGCACAAAGGCTCAGCTCGGTGAAAGGCTGCTGCCTGCCAGCAACGATGCCCAGACTGTGGATCGTACTCCACATCAGGTGGGCAAGGCTGAGCTCTCCTCCACGTCCCATTCTGCTCCCAAAGGACATGCACCCTCCTTCCGAGAGTAAGTCTAAGCCAGGGTGTGTTGCCTGTGGACAAGTGCTCACAAGCCCCTGGCTATAGCCACCTCTACACCAGCCCCAGCTACGATAAAGTAACTGTCCTCACTTCCGGCCCCTAGAGCCTCTGTATCACCTATGCGAGCTCTCCAAACCTCTGAGTCTGTCTTGGCTCCTTGCAAGGAAGACATCACTTACATCTCCTCCTCAGAGGAGAAGCTAGATTGGAAAGGTCGAAGGCTGCTTGGCTCCCCTGGGCATCCCGTTTTTAAAATCAGTCTTGGCGATGCTATTCCAGCTCCAATGATGTGCTTCCCAAACCCTCCATCAGTCACTGTGACGAACAGCCACTGCCCTCCCAGTGCCTCTCTGCACGCTGCTCCGGAACAGAGCATCAGAGCCACCGCTCAGAAACTCACCTGTCATCATTGGCTCTCTGTAGGGCTCCCCCTCGTAATGAGCACAAACAGCAATCCTGCCAAGAAGGGAGGGGGAGGAAGGGGGGTTACCACCAAGTCATTAATATCCAATCTGCTCTCTCCTTGGCCTCCTTTGGGTAACTGCAGCCACCACATAAGAAAGCGGCTTACCAGCATGTGGGGCCTCGCCTACACAGTCCATGTAAGCAGAACTGCCCTACAGGAAGACAGGGAGACCACCCAGGGCTAAAGTACACCAAGTATTCGCTTGACTCAACATAATCCTCTTCGCTGTTTCTGCTAATAATAACTGGAAGCAGTCACCAAGAACACTCTGCTCAAATTGCAGGCATTACAGGGCTCTGCCTGCCTCCTACATGGGGTACTGCTAGGTTCCGGGGCAGGGGCTGATGACAAGAAAGCTACCAAAAGAACCATGAGCCCCTTTTGATGCCCCAACCCAATAGCAAGATTCTTTGAAGTGGCTTACAACTGGTCCTCAGGAGGACCTCTACGGGGTCTGGACACAATGTAGCTGACACAGCTTCCAGACCCCATTCATGGACCACCACAGATGGGCGGCAGCCACGCTGTCCTGGAGATTTATTCTGACAATCTGCCCTCTTTGCCATCACTGTGTACCAGGCACACTGTGTAGACTGCCAGAGATAGGAAGTCCACATGAAAAAGCCCGGCCCTGAGCAAAGCCAAGGGTCACAGGGAAGATGAAACAGTGTGGAAAACTCACCTCCTCCAGGGCATTAGCTGAACACCGAGAACACATCCAGTCTTCAGAAGCCTTTGCAGGGGGTACCCCGTAACAACCTAACAAGGACATCAAGATGAGCAAATTAAACCCAGAGGCCAGGGTGAGAATGTACACCTGCAACTCCTTTCCATACACTACCAGTGTGAAAGCTACAACCAAATCTTAGAGAAAAACCCCTGAATTCTTGAGTCCGGGACCCAAGGGTTCACCCATACAGCTCCGTGGCCCAAAGTCTTGAAAGAGACTGTGCACTGCCTGGTTTAAACACGTAGGGAGCAGCACAGACTAATCACCTCCTGGTATCTGAGGCCCAGTGAACAGCACAAAGTAGACCCCGAAGTCAGTGCAATTCCAAGTCCATCAGCAGCAAGCTCCCCAACAACACAAGAGCAATCTGCAGTTGAGGGCCTGGGGAGGCCACTGGCAGATTGGAGGGAGGCCAATATGGGGTGAGACCGGCACTGAGGAAGCCCAGGCGCCTGGGTCAGGTCGCAGGCGACAGGCAAGGCACTCACTGGCATGGACGCGGACACTGCACTTCTTGCAGGAAACGAGAAGGCTGGTGCCGTCCTCCTCAAGGTAAGGGGTAGAAAGGTTGATGTCCGTGCTGCAGCCAGTGGAGGTAAAACACATTTCTGGAATCAATGGCTTGGTCCTCTGCTTCTGGACAGCTAGAGCTGAAGTGTTTCCACAGCTCTGACTAAGGCCTCCAAACTCGACCTAAGGAGAGAGAGCAAGTGCATCCCTCAGCGAACACACACCCATGTTCCCAGCTTTCCACCTGCTCTGTCAGCAGAAAGCTGCCTCTCTTACTGGCAGGACTCTGGCTATGGCTCCCGGGTGTACAGCCATTATCCCAGAGCTGCTAATTGAAGTTACCTCTGATGACTCAAATTCAATTTCTCACAGCAGCATCAAACAGAGGCCCCTGGGGATAACTGAGTAAAGGGAGTGAGGTAAGAGGCAACTGGGATTTCCATCTTCCCAAACCAAGTGGTAATAAAACGCACTGAGATGTTAGCAAGGTCGCTCTTGCGGGCTCCCTGATGTGCGGAACCGCATGGCTGAACCCACCCAGGGACAAGACCTGGAGCAGACACTCCTTGTGGACTAGAACAGATGTTCCCCCAGGGCCCACAGCAGCGAGTCACCTGAGCTGCAGCACTGCCACGCGGCTGGACCCCCACCTGGGACTTCCGGATCGGGGTCCCTTCGTAAAGAATGCTATGCCCTCGTACTTCCCTTGGCAAACAGCCTGACTGCCAGGATCTGCCGGCTCTACAACCATTCCAAGGACAGGGCCCTAAATATGTCAACCCGAGGCACAGGCCCCTCCTGAAGCTCTGAGACCCACGCAGTGATGGTCTGCTGACAGCACCACCAGGCCATTTGCCTATCTCACAGGCAGGGGCACATATATTTCTTCAGGTTTGCATTTTTGTCAATGGAAAGGCACAGCCAGCTACTAATCCAAAATATGTCAGTGCGACGTCCCAGTCTTTGGCAAGCGTCAATCTGGGGCCACGCCAGGCTCAGTGCAGCCAGGCCTCCACAACCACCAGAGGACTGCTTCTCCACCTCCCTCCCTGCCCCCCTCCCCCTGGTTCCTTCTGACTATTGCCCGTGTCCACTGTGGCAATGGCAAGAGGAGGACAACACTGCGGATCTGGCAGACTGCAGTAACAAAACGCAGTGCTCCAGACTAGCCAGGACGAAAAACCGCCTGGAAGGAACAAGCACCAACCAGAATGGTAAGAGAAGAACAGATTCCTCTGGAAACACTGTGAATGCCACAGGATGGCTACAGGGCATCCCTCCTAAGCTAAGCCACACACACACACACACACACACACACACCACACACACACACACACACCCCACCCCACCCCACCCCACCCCTGCCCGTGCTCTTCAGCAAACCGTTCTCCAGTGAAAACCCACATTGCTGGACTATCTGCCTGGAGAAGCCTGACCAGGACAGAGATGAGGCAGAGAGCGCTAGAAGAACAGGCTCTCCCAAGACAACCAGTGACAAGCTCTGTGTACCCACAGCTAAACCTGGCTTCCCTCTAGACTGCTGGGCCTGAGTACACAGAGAGGATAAAGGGGGCATACCTGATGGTAGGTCTGAAAGATCATACAGACTGCGCAGTGAGGGGCCTGCTGGGCCATGGTCTCATTGAATTCCTTCTCGGCCTCAAAGTTCGGAGGTCGGTTCTGCCATAGCTGACTCAGGGGCTTGGCCCAGGCCTCTGTCTCCTCAGCCTCCTCCTCCGGGGTCAGCTGTTCGGATGACTCTAGAGCAGGAAGCAGAGAATGGGTCAGCACCAGCCCCGCACATCAGCAGCTCTGCCTAAAGAGACAATGAGCTCACTGGATTCTTGGTCCCAGGTCTGGCCCAAACCTCAGATCCTACTGGTCTGATAAAGGCAAAAGGCAAAGTGATTTCCAAAAGACTCCTTCAATACTCAGAAGATACTGCAGACAGTCCTGCCTGTGCCGCCTCCTCTGGTTAAGCTTTATACCCGAGTTCAGCCCACTCTCCTTTCCCCTGGCAGCTGCCAGCATTCAAATCCTATGCCCAAAAGCAGCACAGTGAGACACAGTCTTGCCAGAAACCATGTTACTTGCTGCCTCCAATATGCCAGCATGTTGAGTCCCTACCTTTTAAGAGTTTCCTCTGTAGTTGCACTGAAGGGAAATAAGGAACAAAAATAACAAAGAAACGGCAAGGCTTCCAAGTTTTTATACCATGTGCCTTGGTCAGAACTTTCCAGCTCCCTCAGGAAAGATCTGTGGGGTCTCTGCCTTTTCTGGACAGGGATCCCCAACCATCCTGGCTCTGCTTGGAGGATGAGAGTAGACTGCAACCAAGACAAACCCTCTTTCCTAGCCAAAGGATGTAGCACTTTGAGTCTAGACCAAAGCCTAGCACACAATGGCCCACAGGACAAATGCGATCCACTTGGGGAACTAAGAATTATTTTTCTATCTTTAACAGATTAAGGGAAAGAAACTAAGAAGAGTATGTGACAGAAGGAAAAAAGCCTGAAATATTTACTATGTGGTCTTTCCCAGACCTCTAGTCTGTTTCTCTTCATTGCCCTAGCCAGCAGAGCATGAGATTCAGCGGGCCTCAGCACTGCCTGAGGAAGGAAGAGGAAGAGACACACTGCTGAACAGAAAACAAAAAACTGTGCTCGTAAAACAAGATGGAAGGGATAAAAGTGCACACTTTACAGTTCCCCTTAAATCAGTGAGATGGGCAGAGCCCACCAGATTCCAACAGAAGCAAGGTCAAGGAGGTAGGAAAACACAGTAACTCTAAAATTATGGGTCAATGAAGACCATCTTTGGTAAAAAGAACCACAAATATTGAAATAAACTAATCCACAGTGTTTCTCCAGATGCTCCCCCAAGTGAGGCCAAGTACAAGAGGTTACATTTGGGATGTCCTTCTTTGGCAAATGAGTCCAAAAAAAGGTCGAAGTAGGCAGCACCTGACATGAGACCAGCTCTGTGCCAGCCACACCACGGGACGACCTCCATGGGATCACTGTATCATACTATGTGCGGACATTTGGAATCCCCAGCTACAACCCCTGCAGTGATCCCACTGCTTCCAAGATAGAATCACTCTGAAGAGGCCCTGTACAGCTCTATGCAGAGCAGCCCAAGGAACACTCTGGTACACACCTGCACTAGCTGCCCATTTCCTTGTTCATTTCTGGCAACTCCAGCTCAGTGTACAAAGTTACCCACTGGGCCTTCAGAGTCATGTTGACTCTAATGAGACCTGATGGGCGCCATGTGTACGACCTCAGGGAAGTACACTGTAACGTCGTGAGGCCATTACAGACAACTAAAATCAGCCCCTATGAGTCCCATCGACCAGCCCCAGCCAGCAACCACAGTGCC
Organism: Mustela putorius furo; assembly: GCF_011764305.1. Classification (NCBI taxonomy): domain Eukaryota; kingdom Metazoa; phylum Chordata; class Mammalia; order Carnivora; family Mustelidae; genus Mustela; species Mustela putorius. Next base: position 33,717,978 of record NW_025422005.1, on the reverse strand, counting down.
GAAACCAAAGCAGGTATTTTCCTTACCCTGGCCAAAACAGAGTGACCAAGATAGAATAGAAGAAACAGAAACAGCCTCCCAATCACAAGAGAAAAACTAACAGTGACGTGCTCTGTTTTTTGTTTTTTGTTTTTTTGTTTTTTATTTACTTAGTTGACAGATCACAAGCAGGCAGAGGCAGACAGAGAGAGGTGTGGGGGGAAGCAGCTCCCTGCTGGGCAGAGAGCCCGATGTGGGGCTCGATCCCAGGACCCTGAGATCATGACCCGAGCCGAAGGCAGAGACTTAACCCATTGAGCCACCCAGGCGCCCCATCGTGCTCTGTTTACAAAACCACGGTGGCCAAAAATCACCCCACTTAGATGTTAAATGAAACTTGCAGGAATTTTACAGTTTACACATACAAAACATCACTGAGATGTGCAAATAAGACATACGTATGTATTTCATGAGTATTTATGCCTCCATTAAAAAAAAAATTGGGTAAGGGGTGTGGGACACATGCTAGACTAAGAGAAACTAAAGAAACAAAGCTTTGTGATGGGATTGGGAGGGAGACAAACCATAAGAGACTCTTAATCTCACAAAACAAACTGAGGGTTGCAGGGGGGCAGGGGGTTTAGGGAGAGGGTGGCTGGGTGATTGACACTGGGGAAAGTATGTGCTATGGTGAGTGCTGTGAAGTGTGTAAACCTGGCGATTCACAGACCTGTACCCCTGGGGCTAATAATACTACTTTATATGCTAATAAAAAAATAAAAAATTAAATAAATAAAATCTTTAAAGAAACAAAGCTTTGAAATGGATGACCCTGGTTTGGTTTATACTGGTTTAAAGGGAAAAAGCTATAAAACACATTTTTGGGATAAGGATGGAAAAATTAAAACGGGCTGAAAATGGGAGAAGATGGGAGAATCCACTGCCAGATACGGGAGTTTTCATTCCTCCAACTTCTCCGGACTTGAAACTGATCATAAAGAGCAGGAGGCCATATGTTATGATCTCAACTACATTATTATAAAAAGACAGGGGCGCCTGGGTGGCTCAGTGGGTTAAGCCTCTGCCTTCGGCTCGGGTCATGATCTCAGGGTCCTGGGATCAAGCCCCGCATCGGGCTCTCTGCTTGGCAGGGAGCCTGCTTCCTCTTCTCTCTCTCTCTGCCTGCCTCTCTGCCTACTTGTGATCTCTCTCTGTCAAATAAATAAGTAAAATCTTAAAAAAAAAATTATAAAAAGACATACATGGATACAATCCAGTATTTGACTAGAAAAATCAGGAAAATTAACACACTGAAACATGCAAGTGGTCACCTTTGCACAGTAATTCTGTTCACTTTATAACTTTGTTTTTCCAATGGTCTACACCCTGTATTTAGAGCCTCTACAGCACTGGGGCTGGAAATCCTGAAGCTAGGCTGCTACTATCCGGAGAACCCAAGCCCCATCTGGGCCAGAGCAAGAGCACAGAAGACTTCCTAAGGCTCTGACTCAAGGTCTGGCCTTGGACCTCAAAAGACTTTCCCCACTTACCACAATCCTAACACTGAGGGAAACAGCAGAGGTGGGCGCCAGCATCAGATCAGAAAGAGAACGTGGGGCCTGCTTATGGAGCAGAGAGGCTGGTCAGACTCTGGATCTTCCCAGCCAGCACTGGTGCCAGGAAGGATGGGGCAGGGTAAGAAAGGGCCTAGCATTAGTCAATTTTAACAAGGGACCTGCCAGAGACTCACCCACATACGCTCACATTCCTACAACTCTGAGCTCCAGGCCGCATAAAAGACCACGCTGAGCTGATGCAAAAACCCTGAGCTCCGGCGATAGACGAAGTTCCTAGTTCCACCCCAATGCCTGCCTTTCCCCTTCTGTCTCTGTCACAGGCCCCTCTTTGTGCCTTCCTACCCCAGCCTCTGCCCTCTCCCCGGCAGCCTCACTTACTCCAGGTAAAGGCACCAAACAGACAGTAGCTACACTTGGTCAGCACAGAGTAACACAGTTGTCCCGTGTCAACTACACTTCAAAAAAAAAAAAAAAAGTAAGTTTTATAAAAATTTTTAATATTTATTTGAGAGAAAGCAAGCACAGGGGTTGGGGGCAGAGGGAGAGCAAAAGGAAAGGAACCTCAAGCAGACCCCACTGAGTGCAGGGCCTGGTGCAAGGCTCTATCCTATGACCCCTGAGATCATGATCTGAGCTGAAATCAAGAGTCAGACACTTAACCAACTGAGCCATCCAGGTGCCCCATTCTGAATAATTTTTTTTAAAAAGGTATCAAACACCACTTCTGCTTGGCCCCAAGTCTACATCCTCCACAGACACTTAACAAGGTTTCTAATTCCAACCAAAGCTAGAAGGCAAGGAGGCACTGAACTCAGGTTTCTCCAGTCCCTACCACACTCACAGTCTACACCCAACACCCAAAACCAAATGACTTTGTGCTCAACACCTTCACTATATCCCTCCCCCATCCTTACCACCATCATCCTGCTTCAGACCCTCCCCTGTCTCTCGGAGACCAAGACAAAAGCCCATCTGTTGCCCTCAAAGCCATTCTCAAGAAGCAGTCACTAGGAGCAATCCTTTTAATGTCCGTCTGGCCACTTAAAACCCACTAGAGCAAGGCCTCCCTCTTCAGTCTCCCCCAACCTCACTCTGGCCCCACCCAGCACACCCTGACCTGGCCATTTAAATGAATGGCTCCGTCTGAATCTCTCTTTGCGCACCCTTCTGTGCTGTTTAACATCTCCTTTCTTTGGATCTGTTTACCTGTCAGTTTGCCCCACTACCTTGTGAGCTTTTTGAGGGCATGGACATATCTTAGTTATCTCTGTAGCTACACATTCAGCATTGGGCTTGGCATCTTTGACAGAAGTGCTATCCAGAAAAATCAGCCTGTACTTCCTAATAGAGAAAGAGAAAACCCTGCATGCGATCATCCTGTATTAGACACATTACAAGATACACAGACATACAAAGAAATATGATTATAAATTAAGCATCAAGTGAGATCCTGTCCTCTTTGTGGAGTACCTGGGAGAAGAGCTAAGCCACTGGCCCACCGCTGACACTCAGCTGGGCCTCCCAATGTCCTGTCACTGCGAGTCCTAATGGGGTGAAACACTTTCTTCTTCCTGGTGAGGAGAGAAGACAACACTTACCATCATCACTGACACAATCCTGCAACACAAGTGGGTGATGGCGGGGGAGCTTGCTTAAGGGCTGACGACGGCCCTTGGACTTCTTGTTCTCCTCCAGGGAAAACATGTATTCATCCGCCACCTGGGCAAAACACAAGAAGAAATCAAATTGGTCTTGCCTCCACTTTGGGACATAGCAGAAGTTGGTCTTACAAAGAAAGGCAAGGGAAAGGACAGGCACAGGGAGACACAAAGAAATATAAAGCCAAACAGAACACACCTGGCTTTGGAAAAACCAAAACGACAGTACCGTGCAAACTAATCTAAACTAGGATTATGTAAACATTTTAGGGCAAAATTTGTGCCTTGTAAGTGTGGCTCCTGTTCCTCTCAGAAGCAGCCTGAAACAAATGTACCAAAAATAAATGTACTCTACAGGAATGCCACGCCCCCTCCCTTAAGCTCACAGTCATGAGACTGCATCTCCCAGAGCCCCAGAGAAACCAGGTGCTCCTTTTCTTGGACCAGAAGGGCAGCAGCACCTGTCAGAGAGAGCCAGGCAGCTAGGCCATTGGACTTATAAAGCTAGAGGACATCCGAAGGGGTGAGGAACAGCTGACCCACTAAAGTAAAATAGGCCAGCCTCTCCTGATGGGCTGTCAAGCCCTCAGCTCTAGCTGATACTGTTCATTCCTCAGTTATTCCTCGTGGAAACAGGACAGAGTGCACATCTAAAACTCCAGCCTAGCTACAAAAGCAAAAGTCAATATAATTAGCGCTGTATTTAAATAATGGCAGAGCAAATACAATTAGGTTTAGGATGTACAAGACAGAGTCAGTAATACCACATGACTTTCTTTCCAATCAATGTATTTAAAACTCGGTCATCCTCTCAGAAAAAAAGCACTTGACAAAGTATAATACCCATTCATGATCAAAACCCTCAACAGAGTAAGTTTAGAGGGAACATAACTCAACATAATTAAGGCCATATATGAAAAATCCACAGCTAACATCCTCAGTGGGAAAAAAATAGAGCTTTTCCTCTAAGGTCAAGACAAGGATGTCCAGTCTCCTCACTTTATTCAACAATACCGGAAGTCCTAGCCACAACAATCAGACAAGAAATAAAAGGCACCCAAACTGATAAGGAAGTAGTAAAATTTTTACCACTTACAGATAACACAATACCATATATGGAAAACCCAAGATGCCACCAAAAAACTGCTAGAACTAATAAAGAAATTCAGTAAAGTCGCAGGAGACAAAATCAACCTACAGAAATCTGCATTTCTATATACCAATAATGAAGCAGCAAAAAGAGAAATTAAGAAAACAATCTCCTTTATGACAAAATAATAAGATACCTAGAAATAAACTTAACCAAAGAAGTGACAGACCTGTACCCTGAAAAATAGAAAACAGTGATAAAAAAATAATAAAAATTAAAAAAAAAAAAAACCCACTGATGAAAAAAATTGAAGGCAACACAAAGAAATGGAAAGGCATTCATTCCCTGCTCATGAATTGGAAGAGGAAATACTGTTAAAATGTCTACACTACCCAGAACAATCCTCACATTTGAATGGAACCACAAAAGACCCCCAGTAGCTGAAACAATTTTGAAAAAGAAAAAACTAGAGGCATCACAATTCCAGACTTCAAGTTATGTTACAAAGATGCTGTAATCAAAAGAGTATGTTAATGACATACAGACTCACAGATCAATGGCACAGAAAATCCAGGAGCAAACCCACAACTATATAGCCAACTAAGATTCAACTAATTAATAATATAATATGCCACAGGGAAATAATGTAAAAATATGCCAACAAATGGTGTTTGGAAAACTGGACAGCCACAGGCAAAAGAATGAAACTGGACCAATTTCTTATATCAGACACAAAAATTAATTCAAAATGCATTAAAGACCTAAATGTGAGACCTGAAACCATAAAAATTCTAGAAAAGAGCACAAACAGTAATTTCTCTGACATTGGCCACAATAACTTTTTCTAGATAGGTCTCTCCTGAGGCAAGGGAAACAAAAGCAAAAACAACCAACTGGGACTACAGCAAAATAAAAAGCTTCTGCACAGTGAAGAAAACAATCAACAAAACTAAAAGGCAGCCTACGGAATCAGAGAAGACACTTGCAAAAAATATATCCGATAAAGGATTAGTATACAAAATACATAAAGAACTCCTATAACACAAATACCCGAAACCCAACAATAACCCAAAACCAAATAATCCAATTAAAACTGAGCAGAAGACAGGAGAACAAACATTTCTCTAAAGAAAACACCCAAATGGCCCACAGACACATGACAAGATGCTCAACATTACTCATCATTACAGAAATACAGATCAAAACCATGACAAGGTATCACTTCACACCTGTCAGGATGGCAAAAATTAACACAAGAAACAGGTATCGATGAAGATGTGAAGAAAAAGGAACCCTTTTGCTGTTAATGGGAATACAACTGGTGCAGCCACTGTGGAAAACAATATGGCAGTTTTTAAAAAAAATTAAAAACAACATTACCTGACAATCCAGTAATCTGCGTATTTACCCAAAAAATATTTTAAAAATACTAATTCAGAGACTCCAAGGTGCTCAGTTGAATTAAACCAGGCTAAACCAACAATTTCCCAAGTGCACATCAAGAAGGCCCCTAGGGGTGCCTGGGTGGCTCAGTCATGAAGCGTAGGGTCAGGTCGTGATCCCAGGGGCCTGGGATTGAGCCCTGCATCAGGCTCCCTGCATCAGGTCCCTGATCAGCAGAGAGTCTGCTTCTGCCTCTCCCTCTGCCACTCCCCCTGCTGAAGTGCTCTCTGTGTCAAATAAATAAAATCTTTTAAAATAAAAAGCTCAAGAGCCTCCAACCAAAACAGCCCTGCTTTTTATACTTTTTTTAAGGATTTTATTTGAGAGAGAGAGAGAGCAGCGATCACACTCTAGAGAGCATGAGTCGTACACAGAGCAGAGGGAGAGAAGCAGACTCCCCACTGAACACGGAGCCTGATGTGGGGCTCAATCCCAGAACCCGGAGATCAAGATCTGAGCTGAAGGCAGACACTTAAACAACTGAGCCACCCAGCTGCCCCTGATTTATATTTTTTAAGTGAGTAAGATTTTACTTAAAGAAAGGGTTCTTTGGCTGAAACAAACTGGAAAACTAGACTCATTAAATTTATTTCACAGAGCTACCATGGGAAAAAAAAATAACTTCAGAGACACGCACTCCCACCATACTAACAAATTATATACACCAATGTGCTCATGTACATTTTGAAACAAGAAAAGACTATAAAGGTATCTGGATAGTGCAGCTGGTTAAACATTCAACTACTGGTTTCTGCTCAGGTTGTGATATCAGGGTCATGAAATCGAGCCTTGCAGGGAACTCTGCGCTCAGCACAGGGTCTACTTCAGATACTCTCCCTCTGCCCCTAATTCCCTCCCCTTACCACCATGCACGTGCATGCTCGCTCTCAAATAAATAAATATATATTTAAAAATATTTTATTTATTTGACAGAAAGCACAAGCGCACAAGCAGGGGGAGCAACAGAAAGAGGGAGAGGTAGAAACAGGCTCTCTGCTGAGCAGGGAGCCCGATGTGGGGCTCAGTCCCAGGACTCTGGGATCATGACCCAAGCCGAAGGCAGATGCTTAACTGACTGAGCCACTTGGAAGCCCCAATAAATCTTAATTAAAAAAAAAAAAAAGACTATAAAAAGATAAAGATAAAAATAGAATTCCAATGAGGAGCCTGGCTGGCTAAGTCAGTAGAGCAAAGCCTCTTGATCTTAGGGTTGTGAGTTTAAGCTCCAGGTGTGGCATAGTTTACTTAAAGTAAAATTAAAAAGTAAATAAATAAAGTCCCATTATTTCTGCATCCCAATAATCTTCTTACATTCTGCCTTCGAAGACCACCTAGATAACAGGCCTATATCTGGGATGTGGCAGTGGCAGAGACCAGAAGTAAGAAAAAATAAAAGGAACCAGAAATGATGGGATTTCCAGTCTGGGTCATCAAGGTGAGAGAGACTTAAGAGGATTCTCGAGGATGAAGGGGGAGGAATAACAAGCCACGTTTAAAAAAAAAAAAAAAGGAAAAGGAGGAAGAAAAAAAAAAGCCAAGTTAAACATGATAGGCACTACCACCTGCCCTGCTTCTCTGCAAACACCCAAGAGGGGCAAAAAGGAAGTCAGAGCAAGAGCTGTAGATTTAGGGATGCTGAGAATCAGGCTTGGGATTGAAACCATGGGAGTAGATATTACCAGTGGAAGATAAACTGAATGTAGAACATGCCCTCCGGAATAGAAGGAGGAAGAGAAAAGGGAGATCCAGGGTCATGTGGGTGGCTCAGCAGATTAAGCATCCGCCATCAGCTCAGGTCATGATCTTCTCGTCCTGGGATCATCCTGGGGTCGAGCCTGTTTCTCCCTTTGCTCCCTGCTCTTGCTCTCATTATCTCTCTCAAATAAATAAAATCTTTAGAAAAGGAAAGAAAACAGAAAAGAGATCCAGCCACAGAGAATACGGGAGGAATACAGAAAGCAAGGAGGGGAACGCCACAGTGCCAAGGAATGCCGAAGAGCTGAGCAGGAAGGGGCCAAAGGACACAGCAACTGGGAGATATCAGATTTTTTTTTTTTTTTTAAGATTTTGTTTATTTGACAGAGAGAGAGGGATCACAAGTAGGCAGAGCAGCAGGCAGAGGGCGGGGGGAGGGTGTAGGGTGGGGAGGGAGGACAGGCTCCCTGCCAAGCAGAGAGCCCAATGTGGGGCTCCATCCCAGGACCCTGGGATCATGACCTGAGCCGAAGGCAGAGACTTTAACCCACTGAGCCACCCAGGCACCCCTACATATGATTTTTTTTTTTAAGATTTTTATTTATTTATAACAAAGAGAGACAGTGAGAGGGAACACAAACACAGGGGAGCTGGAGAGGGAAAAGAGGCTCCCCGCTGAGCAGGGACCCTGATGTGGGACTCAATCCTGGTATCATGACCTAAGCCAAAGGCAGACACTTAACCACTGAGTCACCCAAATGCCCCTGCATATGGTTTTACAGGCAGAGAGCGAAGAAGCCTGTGAGAGGAGAGATACTAAGCCTTCCGCAGACAGAGTAACGGTCCCCCAGAGATGTGCAGTTCTAATCCCTGTGAATGTTACGTTGACAGGACAAAACATTATTAAGTTTGCTCATCGGATAAAACAGTAAGATTATCCTAGATTCTCTGGGCAGGCCCAGTGTAATCAAGCAGTGCTTAATAATGAAGACGGAAGCAGAAGACTTGGTATCTGAGTGATGTGATGTGAACAAGACTTGGCAGATGTGGCTGCTTTTGTAGACAGAAGAAAAAGGCCACCGGCCAAGGAATGTGAGCAGCCTGAAGAAGCTGGACAGGACAAGACGTCTCCCTCTGGAGCCTCCCATGTCAGACTCCTGAAGAACTGGAAGATAATAAATCTGTACTGGCCTCAGACTCTCAGTTGCTGGGAACTTGTAAAAAGCGGCAATAGGAAATGAGCGTGGGGCAGGAGATATAAATAGGTCATTTAGGAGGTCCAAATGCTGGAAGTACGGGGGTCAAGACCAAGAACACCAGAAGGTAGCTCTGGGAAAGAAGATGCCAAACTCCAGCCCTGTTTGTTCCAATTGACTCCTGCATGCCACCCTATGCATCCTGCATACCGTGCTTGGGTGGCGGTAATGCAGACACCCGTGACACACGATCTCTGGCCTCAAGGAGCTCGTGGCCCACCCAGAGGTGGACTTGGTGTGCGAGTCTCAAGTCTCTGTCCTTTCCATTACTGTCCCTTTGCCTCGGACCAAAGTAGTCTGATCTATTCAAATAGTTAAATACTGTTCCATATTTTCTCATCTTCCGGCCTAACTACTACTCTGCTCGGTGGTCTCTGCATAGCCTTCCTCCCTGAGATATGCTCCGACTTCTAAATTCCTTCACTGTGTAGCAGCAAGGGCTAGGTTACAACCCTAGCTCTAGCTGTGTGAGCCCAGGCCAAGTAGTGTTCCACTCATTGAGTGGGAGCAGTGAAATCTGCCCCCACCACAGGTTCTTTGGGAGGATGGGGTGTGATAGCACCCCTGCCTGTAAGAGCTAGCGCTCAGGCTCCTGAGTTCTCTGTTCCCCCTTTTCTAAGGTCAGGCACCAGGTCAAGGTCAATGTTCTTCATCGGGCTTGTCCCGAAAGAGAATAACCAACTACTCCCTCCTTGTTTTGGGAACTTTTTCAAAGCAGCTTCAACTAACAAGAAATGTTACAACAGACACATCACTATGGCTCTGGTGCTTCAGCAGTCAGTCAACCTGGGTGCTTTTACCAGGGCCCTTGACACAGAGCAGCACATTAACTCAACAGCAAGAGGCCCGAATTACAGCGTGTGGGATGCCCAAAGTGGGGGCAGGAGGGCCACAAGGGTGCTCTTCAAAACCCAGCTACTTCCAAATATAGATAGAATGCTATTAGACCTCTCCAAGGGTGGGTAAAGTGGTTCAGCTTCTGCCACAAACCTTGACTGTCAGTCCCCCATTCCAACACAATCAATCCTGATGTCAGCTTTCTACTAAAACTAAACTTCCATTCATGCCTTCCTCGTTTACAGAGGGCTCATGGGCCAAGATCCAGGACCATGCTGGTGCCCAAAGAAGCCAGGCTGGTGTGGCACAGGGCCTGGCTCCTGGCAGTTTGCCTTCCCCGGCCTAGGACAACCGTCCGGAGAGTACGACACACTGTCGTAAAAAGGCAGCCAAGCGCTGCCAGTGTTCGAGGTAGGAGGGCACGCAGATGGCAAGCAACGAGTAGTGACTTTTGAAAAGGGCTGGGCTCCAATCAGCAAGAGAACTGTTCCAGGAGAGACGCGTGTCGAGGACTCCCTGCCTCCTCCCACCTCAGAGCCGCCTGCAGCCTGGTGATGGCCACACTATACACAAGAAGGCACAGGAAGCCACTGAACTGTACATGAAAAAGCAGTTGAAATGACAGATTTTATGTCATATATACTTTAGCACAATTAAAAACAAACCAACCTAAAATGTAAAGAACAAATACAATAGGAGTGCTTCACATGACAAAAGGAGAAGTGAAGCAAGCGTGGCCAAGTACTGACAACCATCAAGCCCCAGCCAGGAGCATCTGTGAGTTTACTTTATGACTCCACATGCAGCTTTGTGCACTTAAAAATGTATTCTAGAATGCTCCAATCTCCAGAAACAAATGGCAGTTAACCTTCCAAAGTCAAGCTGCTTCATGGCACACATGCAGACCCTCCACAGCACCTCCCAAGGCCCTCTCCAGACCCATATGCCTGCAATCAACCAAACTCCGCACATGCTTTGACCCTGGCATATGTGACCATCACCATTTAGAATACACTCCTCTCCTGGACTCCCTTCCCCATTTCCCTCCAGCCACCACGCACACTCCTGCAAACCTTCAGACTAGCTACAAGGCCTGCTTCTCTGCAGTCTCCCCATACTCTTAACCCCAACCCCAGGCTGAGCTACTAATACTTCCACTTGGACTACAACACTTATCCCGAAGGAGTGGCTTTATTTGTTCACATCTAGACTCTGAGCTCCCTAAAGACACAGTCCTAGCCCCAAGCAGCCATGCTGTATGTGATTACAGAGTTTTAAAGCAAAGAGGCAGAGCAGCCAAGTTATTTTTAAAGAATGTGAAGTAGTGGGACACCTGGGTGGCTCAGTGGGTTAAGCCGCTGCCTTCGGCTCAGGTCATGACCTCAGGGTCCTGGGATCTCTGCTCAGCAGGGAGCCTGCTTCCTCCTCTCTCTCTGCCTACTTGTGATCTCTGTCTGTCAAATAAATAAATAAAATCTTAAAAAAAAAAAAAAAAAAGAATGTGAAGTAGTTCAAAGATGGCAGCACAGGGACACCTGGATGGCTCACTAGTTGAGTGTATGGTTGTGGCTCAGGTCATGATCTCGGAGTCCCTGGGATTGAGCCCCACATTAGGCTCCACGCTCAGTGGGGAGTCTGCTTGTCCCTCTCTCTGCTCCTACCCTCTTACTCATGCTCTCTCCCTCTCTCAAATAAATAAATAAAATCTTAAAAAAAAAAAAAAAAAAGAGGCAGTGTATCCAGGAAGTTGGGGGCAAGGGGCCGGGTGATGATGCAGTGGAGAATGGTATTACCATCAGAAAAGAAAGCTAAGAAGGCCATCTGGGTGGCTCAGTTGGTTAAGCCTCTGCCTTTGGCTCAGGTCATGACCTCTGGGTCCTGGGATTGAGCCCCACATCAGGCTCTCTGCTCAGCAAGAAGCCTGCTTCCCCACCCCACTCTGCCTGCCCCTCTGCCTACTTGTGATCTCTGTCAAGTAAATCAATAAAATCTTTAAAAAAAAAAAAAAAAGCCACACAGATATAAAAAAAGGAGCCAGGAAGGCACTCATGGTCTTTGAGCAGGAATAAAAGGCACGTCAGACCTCCTTCTCCTAGCTTATCTCCACATGGAAGGTCTCCCCGCTTTTCTCCCCAGCCCTTGGACCTTAGTGAGCTTTACCACGTTGGGGTCTGCCTTTGGCGGAGGGAGTACCCTAAGGTCTGTGTCCTCCACTCATGAAAGGCAAGTGGAAAACATTCAGCCACTATGAGAGGCCTGCATCCTCCACAGCTGCCTAGAGACTAGGTAGGTAACCGGTCTCACTGAGGTTAAATGAGCAGCAGAGCCATTAGGCCATAGGTTAAAAGCCACCTCCTTTAATCATTTTAACTGATAACAAAGTAACATTCTGAGCTCCATATACCCGACTCCTGCATCCATTCCTTAACTGGTTCCTAATTTGAGAGGAAAAAAGATGGGAATTACTTGTTGGCTCCTCCCACCAAACACACATAGACAACTTGCCTCTGTGGTAAGATTAACTTACCAGTAACATACAGTCTAAACCATATGGAGAAAGTATTTAGCATATAGTAACTCTCTGCTATCGTTAGCTGCTTCTGTGGTTGTGACTAGAACCAGAAGCAAGAAAGTCAGGGGGATACTGCTCGAGGACCGTGTGACCTACAGCGTGACAGCAGAGTCAATGAGGACCCAAGAGCTTTGCGAAGAGGAATGGCTCAGATGTAGCATCAGGGACCATAAGGGGTTCCGGTGTCCAAGGTGGGAAGCCACCTCTTGTGGAAGCTGCCGCAGGAGAGCAGACAGCAGCCACGAGAGGCAACGAGAAGGAGGAAACACGGTCCTCAGCTCAGCGGCCTGCCCTGCCAGACGAAAGGAGGGACGTGCGGTGGGAAAGGACATCTACAGAAACTGAGCCCTGGGACTGAGGGAAGGCAGAAAAGAAAGACAAGGGACAAACCAACCACAACCATCCTCTACTTGGAAGAACTTTACCACGGGTTCGGGGTTAGTATTTCAGCCAAAAACAGAGAAAGCCAACAGGTCGAATGCTAACATCCAGAGATGAGTATACATGAGGGGCTGGGGATGGTTCTCCATTTGCACAGACTTTCAAAACATCTCATAATAAAAACTTGTCAAAGACCAATTTTTCAAAGGGAAAGGTAAGGAAATGGGGAATAACTAAAACTTTTCTGCACTGACTCCAACCCCACCCCAGCCCCACTCAAGGCTACAACTTGACCCATAAGCTGTGAGGCTGGCGAGTAAGAACAGGTCACTTGGGTAGGCGTGAATCTGGTTGCATTCAACACGGCTGTTATGTCCCACTCAGTTCCAGAGAGCCTTTTTACACAAAACAGCTTTTGGTGACAGCATGTTCTAGAAGAAAGCCTGAACATTCACATTCATGGCTTTGGGAATTCATCCTGGCCTCCGAAAAGATGCTCCATCAATACTGTTGTACTGGGAGATGAAGAATATATGGGGCGGGGCGGGGGAGAACTCCCATGGGTGGCTACAAGGCTGTCGAGATTTTAAGGAAAAAAAAACCTTGAATTTTCAGGTACGAAAAGCCATTGCATGCCCACCCACAGCCTGCACAGGACTGCAACCACTGCCACTCTAACCCTCATGCCTCTAGAGCAGGTGGGGTCGGCAGGTGTGTCCAACACCTGGAGATCTGTTGTCATTAAGACGCCTGGATTCTCTGGAACAGTCACACAGGGGCAAGAGAAAAGGAACTCCCAGCGAAGAACAAAGTGGAAGTGAACCAGTGCCACCCGGCTTTCTGTTTGACACTGCAGACTGAAGGCCCATTCTGATGCTCTCTCCTGCCATCTTGGATACCTGCAGCAAGCACCCCCATGCCCCCAGCAGACGCCCTCCTCCACAGGATGCCAGCCAGGGAGCATTGCCCAGAGCCCTTACCTCTGTCAGCTCCCGCTCGCTGATACTTCCGGTGGCACCCCCTTTCTTCCTTGTGCAGGGCTCTCCCACGGTGACCCTGCCATCCCCTTTGGCATAGCTGTGCACAGTGAGAACTCCCGACTGCCCTTGGGCTCGGCAGGACAGAGGCTCACTGGTTTCTGAATCGGAAGAAATAGAATCCCGAGAAGAACCGGAGCCCAGGCTAGAAGATGATTTCTTTTTCGAACCTGAGAGGACAAGGCGTCCCCCTAGAGAAGCAGGATTCACAGAAAGATCCAAGGCAGCTGCTTCTTGTTCCTCTTCTTCCTCCTCATCCTCCTCTTCTAGTTTGACATTTTTAAGCTCTTCAAATTTGACTTCAGAGGAGTCAGAATAATCTGAAACACACATGCACGTTGGCCAGAGACAACTTCCCCATGCACATCTGAAGCCAATGAAAAGCAAAGGGGGCAAAGCACAGAGAAACACAGGCAGCGAGTACGGCGCAGCTCCCGATTCGGGCTCGGCCACCTGCAGGGTCACTGTGTGATCTAGGACCGACTGGTCAGCCACACCGGGCCTCCAGGTTTGTCCTGTGGAGTATAGGCAGCCTACCACCTATCTCCAGGGTTCTGTGTCTACTATGGAGCACAGCCTGGCACACAACAGACCCTCAGAAGTCATCTGCAGGAACCAAGGCCTGAACGCAGCAGGCCTGGTGACCCCAAGCTAGAGCAAGTGCTGAACAGAGGTAGTCGGGTCCCAGGGCCCGGCTCCCAGCAGGTGCACCAAGGCAGCCTCCGTACAGATCCGTCAAGCCTCACCCGAGGCTCACCCAAGCCCCCCCAACCACCATCCCAGCGGGTAGAGCGGCTGTCCACACCACTTCCTTCCTAAAATCCAAGTAGTCCTTCAAGCCCCACGGAGAACAAACTCTAAGATGGCAGCCAATCCCCTCACCGTCTCATTCCTACTTCTCCAGCCCCATCTCCTGCTAGCACCACTGTCTTCTACCCTTCCCACCCCTGTAATCCAGTTACAGGAAATCACTACCAGCTCCCCTAAACGCTCATGTGGTTTCAGACCTCCATGCTGGCACCCCTGCCTACTCCCCTTTGGGTGCCCCGACTCTCTGCCTGCCTGGAAAACTCCAACCTCTCTCCTAAGAGTTGGGTCAGCATCACTTCCCCGACTTCAGTGTCTCCCTGACCCCTCATCAGGCAGAAGGAGGCAGTACTTCTCCTACCTTCCACCCAGCATGCCCCTCTCCAAAGGGCTCCTCACAGCCATTCTCACACTCCACTACCACTCTCTGCCCACAGACCCATCTCCCCCAATACCTGTGACCCTGAACACAACATGGCATCTAACCCACAACAGACCCCAGTGACATTGTGGGGAAAACATCACAGCCAACAGACCTGGGAAGGGAAGAGCATCCTCGACTTGCCGCACGGAGCTGTGGGTGGGCCTCACGGGAGCGAGGGCAGCCTGGCACTCCGCCACATCGTACTGTCCGGAACTCAGCTCCTCCTTGGGGAAAAGCTCACTCTGACTCACCTCCTGCGGTATTTCAAGACAAACCCGGTGCCTCTTGGTCCCGATACGATGTTTGGCGAGGCTGTGAGGAAGAGAGCACACTTCTGAAGGGCCCACAAACACAGTCACATCCACATACATTCACCCACATCACACACGACCCAAAATGAGTGACCGGCCAGAGCCTGTCCACTGCACCTCACACTTGAGTCCCACCTCTCGTCTGTGGGAGAGACGAGGGACTTCACCTCTCCCAGCCTATCTTATCCAGTGGGAAACAGGAACAACCCCAGCCCCCTCAGAGGTTGGATGTGAGGCTTATGAGGTATGCCGAGGACCTGGCGGAGCTCGGGCCTACAACAGCTACCCTGTAACCAGTCCTCCTTTCTTCCCCGTGTGGCTCAAGGCAGAAGACAGATCCTCCCGCTCAGACAACGAGGACACTGGCCAACCTCAATCCCGCCACCCCCCAGCCCCTGTGGGTCCCATTCCAGCCACGACATTCTCCATACAGGGCACCTGTATGGCTCAGTCAGCAGAGCATGCGACTCAATCTCGAGGTGGTGAGTTCGAGCTGGGCATGGAGCCTATTTAAGACAATAAATTAAAAAAAAAAAAAAGTCTCAGGTGGCAATGAGAAAATGACTTTTCTGGCTCAAAGGGAGCCACGTTCTCTTTGTATGCGACCTTCACTCCAGCCAATTACAGGTCCACATACAGATGTGGTCATTCCTGGGTGATGGCTGTTAAGGAAGAGCCTGGATGCCCTTGCTCTGAGGATTCTAGATTCTTTACCAAGAATAAAAATTCCCTCAGCTGAGGCTCCAACACCCCACTTAGAAACAGCTTCTCAACAGGTTACAGAAGCTGCCCAAGCACCTCTCCCTCAAACAGCTGGGCCCAGAGGGCCGCCGGGTTACCTTCTCTTTAAGTCACCCTCCTCTCCATCCTCAAGCCCTTCCATGTCATCTTCCTCTGGACACTCCTCGTTTCTGGCTCTTGGGGGCAGTTCACTCTCCTTAAGGAACTCGGCTGCTTCTGGCGTGGGCAGAGTATGGTCGATAACTGTGCTGTCCTTCCCAGCTTTCCAAAGCTTGTACCTTTCCGGCTGGAACTTCCTCACAAACACGTCCATGGAGATCTTCACCATGTCCTTCCTACAGGAGCACTGTCCCACGGAACCAGGAGAGCTCCAGTCAGCACGCTTTAACGGCTTCCCCACGACCCCATATCCCATCTCCTTCCCCCAAGTGAAATAAAGATACAAGCCCATTTAAAGCCAAACTGCTAGCACTCACAGCTGAGAGCGGACTGGCCTGGCGGAACCTTCGAGCATGGGGGGGAAGCAGGGAAAGAGCAGGCAGGAATGAGCGGCGCTGGGGTGTGCCCACCCACGCCCTTTGCCAGGCTGCACAGAAAAACACCACAACGAAGCTCCGCACTCACGCCCGGGAAGGCGGACGCCCGCCTTCTGTCCGCACTCTAGCCCAGCCAGGCCCACAGGGGCAGGTGCACCCAGTGAGATGTCTAGCCCTGCCTGCTTCCCTAACCCAAAGAACTTCTCAGAGAAAACCCACAGTGGCCAAAGCAAGAAGCACCAGTGTGTGCGGGTGTGGTTTTCAAGCTCAGTGGAGGTAAGCATGGAAACCTCTCACTTGAGGTGCCCCAAACCTGAACTTTTTACAATTCTAGACGAACACAATATGGGGGCACTTCTGCCCATTCCTGTCACTCCGTTTCTGAATTCCGGCAGTTCAAAGAACGTTCTAATCGCCAGCCAGTGTAGCTAACAAGAATTTGCTCACCGGACGTTTTTGGGTACGGCGTTACAGAAAAAAACCAGACAGACTTACCAGCACCGCTTGCTTGCCATATTCAATCCACCGCCGGGTAGCAAAATTGGTGGACTCCGCACAGTTGAAGCCATGGTTAAAGCCGGCATGGTAACCATACGGGAAAGTGATCATGAATTCTCCAGCTTCTTGAGTGACCTGAACAAGAACAGACTTGAAGCAGCCGCAACAAATGGCTGAAGTCTACCCAGCTGGACATCTGACCTCCAGCGCCGCGAGCTTCGCTAAGTAACCCAGGGAAAGTCCTAGAACTACCAGGGGCCTTTGTAAAATGCAAAGCCCTATCATATCCACCCCCATCACTGTAAGTGACCATTCCTCCAAATCAACAGTGTTCAAGGGGACCAGACTCTGCTCGGGCACTGGGAAGCTGCAGTACCTCCACCTTTAACATCCTCGTGTATCAAAGTACTGCTATATAGGTTAGCTCTGGCCCATGCCTGGTGCAGAAGGATGAGCTAGATTAAAGCCCCTTGGGGAAACAGACCAGAAAGGGTAAGACGAAGGACTTCTGTATGTAAAATCAGCTCACCTTGTCAAAGGGAATTCCATATTTCTTCAGCATTAAAGGGGAAATCAAGGTCATCTTATGGCGGAGAAAAGCCTCGCAGCTTTGAGCACTTCCAGGGAAGAAACCTGTTGCAAGGAACATGGGCTCAGGTTAAGACACTGCTCCACGCCAGCTCTTCAACCCTAGAGATGCTGCACCCTTGGGCATCTCATCCAGATGAGGAGGAGGATAAAATCACCACAGATCCTTCTAACTTCAGGCCAATCCTAAGATTCTACAGTGAGCCCCTAGGCTCTCTCCCATGCAAGCTGTTACGTGGGTAATCAAATTCTGTTTGGGAGACGGAGATCACCCAAGCTCCCCTGTTCTTATACAAAGCCTTCAAACTGTTTAGAACTTCCTCTGTTAACCTGAATCCCTCAATCTTTCGTTAGTAACACATCCACAGTGCAGATCACCCAAGCTCTCCAGAAACAGGCTCTCTGGAGATACAAACCTATTAAAATCCACTTGAACAAAAGCACAAAAACTGAATTTTCACATCTGGATTTCCAACAGCAGAATAAGACCCAATATGCATGGTACACAATGTCTGGTCAAATAAACCCATGCCTGATAAAACTGAGGCAAAGACTAGGAATTACTTACTTAGCAATCAAAAAAAAAAAAAGAATTACTTAGTCCCCTCCCAGGACAAATGGAGGAAGTTTCCGATTTTAATTGCTCTGCTGGGGTAACCAATCTGGCAGTCCAGCTCACCCCCTACACACAGGCCTAAGAAAGGACAACATAAGCATCTGACCAGAGAACGGACACTTTAGAACAATGAGCACAGCGCATGGGGAGGTCTGACCCAGCACAGGGAGGAGTCACAGTACCTTTGGCAAGGCGCTCCAACCGCTTTCCATGCTCTGGGGGAACAGAGTACCTGCAATCACAGAGAAGCATCAGATGCTGAGCAGAGGACACTACAGGAGGTAAGGAACTCTTTCCCATTCTCAAAACAGCTCGAAATACCAGATTTTTCAACTTCCCAACCACAAAAACTAGAAAGGAGTCTAGAGAATGATTTATTAAACTACTGGGGGACAGGAGGGAGGAGCCCACAAGTAAGTTCGAGTGAATTTGTTTCTCTTATGTTCCTTCATTTTACCAAGACAAGAGCCAGAATTTATGGTATGTAATCAGCGTTACTCTCCTTTATAATGTTCAAGAAATAAAAATTTGGGGGGCGCCTGGGTGGTTCGGTCATTAAGTGTCTGCCTTTGGCTCAGGTCATGATCCCAGGATCGAGCCCAGCATCGGACTCCCTGCTTGGTGGGAAGCTTGCTTCTCCCTCTCCCCCTCCTTGTATTCCCTCTCTCGCTCTCTGTCAAATAAAATATTTTTTTAGATTTTTTTTTCTTTAAAAGGATAGCATTAAGTGCTCCTGGCATAGCCTAAAAAGGCCTAACTGGGACAGGATAGAGGAGGAATGGAAAACAAGGTGAAAATGGGATTTGATACCACAGACCAAGCCCTATAGATGCTGCTGAGCCCATTTTTCCCTTCATCTCTGTAACAGCTACACTAGTTACCCAATAATTAATGACTCCTCCACCCGGCAGGGTAGTGAGATGCCACAGAAATTGTTCCTCATTAAAAAAAAAAAAAACAACACTTAACTGAGCCACCCAGGTGCCCTGATTAAAAAAAGAGAGAGAAACCACGTAAACACTTCAAATTTTCGCAACACTGTTAAAACTTTATATTCTGAAACTCATAGTAAGTCTACTTTAACCTTCATAATTGACTCTAAAGATCATTCCCCAACAGAAATGTCTCATCCCAAATAATTTCATTATGAAACAGATGGGGAGTAGCAGAAAATGCTGGTCATCCAAAGGACCTTGGGACCATCAGGCAACGTTGACCAGAAGTCTCTGGAGGTCCCTCTTCCAATGACCTAAAGAGCACATGTAATAACCAGAAAATCTCTCTACAGAATAATGAAAATCCATCCTCAGGGAATTTAGGACTAGAAAGGCAAAAGACACAAAAGCAACACATACAGATTCTAGAAGTCTAGCCATCTAAGAAAAGAAATGCGACAGCAGTTAGGAGGTGAACAGAAGCTCAGAAGGTTGCCCCCACCGAGATTAGAAACTGGAAAGCATCTGAAAAAAGAAAGGAAACCTCTGAGAAAAAGAGACAGCTGAAGATGCTGGCAAAGGAAATGAAGATGCAGTTTGCACGACTCCTCGTGACCTAGCCCATGGTGTCCCTGCCAGCCTCCTCGCTCTTCCCTCCTAATATGAAGCACCCGCACAACGGACTTCCTCTGGTTTGTGAAGACATCGTGCTCTCACAACTTAGGCTCCCTGTATGTGTTGTTCCAACTGCCTGGACACACTCTCCTCAGTCTTCCCTGCCCCAAACCCGCCATCTTCCCAGTCAGCTAGGCCTCCTCATGTTAGGGCTCAGCTTCGTTGTCACCTCTCCCAGGGAAGCCTTCTCCAATACCCACCCCATGTTCACGTACCCTTCCTATGCGGACCTAGAGCACCCGTCAGAACTTCTTTCAGTATATTACTATTTCCTCACACGTTCAGTCTCCTACCTGTGAGGATGGATGCCTCATCTATTTTGGTCAGTACTGTCCAACAAAGCACCTTCACTAAAATGCTGGGACTGAGAGATGGGTCAGCACAGGGAGAAAGGAGAGAACAGATCTTTATCTCCCCAACTAGACTGAGAACATCCTGGAGAACAGGAAGCATACGCTGAGAAGCCTTGCATCCCCTCTCAGGGTTAAGCACACAGTGCTACTCAACAAGTATTTTTTTCCATGAGGAAAAAAAAGCTTTCTGTCACCTGAAGGAGTGCCGCCTCGAGTCTTAGAAGCCTGCCTCGGGGCGCCTGGGTGGCTCAGTGGGTTAAGCCGCTGCCTTCGGCTCAGGTCATGATCTCAGGGTCCTGGGATCGAGTCCCGCATCGGGCTCTCTGCTCAGCAGAGAGCCTGCTTCCTCCTCTCTCTCTCTCTGCCTGCCTCTCTGCCTACTTGTGATCTCTCTCTGTCAAATAAATAAATAAAATCTTAAAAAAAAAAAAAAAAAAAAAAGAAGCCTGCCTCTAAGAAATTCCTCAGGCCTGATCAGAAAAATAAATCACAGTGGGAGAGCCTGGAAGAGCCTGTGGGACTCTCAGTAACTCAGCCAACTTAGCTGTTCACACAGGGGTATTAAACGCCCTGCCACCTAGAGCCCTGCTCTTCACAGACCGGTCTGAGCACCAGACTCCAACAGCAACCCCTGGCTGAAACACCTGGTGACAATGTCAAATGCTAGTCCTAGGCCAGGCCTCCTGAAGCAAAATCTGCCTTTTAACCAGATCCCGAGGTACTGTGTAGGCACACAAGAGCTGAGAGGCCTGTGGTGGCCCGAGAAGCCCCAGAGCCAAGGGCAGCCCAGCTTTACCAGGACTTCGGCTCTCCGAAGTGCAAGTAGTTGATGCTGTAGAGGTCCATGTCTTCGGTGTGCCAGGCAAAGGAGGTCTTCCACATGCCAAAGTATAGGTACGGGGTGTTCACACCCTCGATGGTGATCCCACTCTCCTTCTCCACCAGGTCCAGGATTGTTTTCAGTCGGCCGATATTCCACTCATCTACATGCTGCAAAGAAAATCATAGCTGTGGGCAATCATAGTAAAAATAAACTAAGGCTCTTAACCTACAAATCACAGAAGAGGCCATGGTGACCTGTCACCTCTAATGAAAGATGTGAAATAATGTGAAAACAGCCTCGACCCCAAAACCACAGCCCCCCTCACTCACTCTTCACAGCCACCACTGGAACGGACGCAATTAGACCTCCAAAAGCCAAATACCACTTGGTAAAGGAAACCAGGATATGAAAGACGAATCCGAAGGGAACAGCCAGCCTGTTCTTAACCCCAGGAGGAGGAGTTTGATCTGACGCTAAAGAAACTTACATCAAAATAGGAAAGAACTCTTAACGCTACCAAAAATACAACATGGTAATTAACTATCCCAATTTCTGACTCTTTAACCCCAATTTCTACTGGGCAGTGTCTTCCGTAAAGTCTACAGTGTCACCTGAATACTTTTCCTAAACTGTAATGGTCTGCTAGGAGCCCACCTCTCATAAATCCCTTCTGGATTATCGTGCCCAGCTTTTGTACCTCGCCGTCCCAGACCTTCATAGTATCTGCCTGCCATTTACATCTGTAAGTTTCACTTTCCATCACTCAAAAAAATTGCCATAAAAATACTTGAGATCTATTTAAATCCCTTCCTTCCAATAATTTACAAAAACATTAAATTAATCTGAGTGATAATCCCTCCAACACCCTACAGATTTTTTAATCATCCAAAAACCATCCCAAATATTCCTTCCTAAGACTGTTATCTAAGGCTGTTCTTTATGCGAAAAACACTACACCACAATCCAATGCATTTTGTTATAATTGCTTCTGCTAAAGAATCTTGTTTGGGGGACGCCTGGGTGGCTCAGACATTAAGCACCTGCCTTCTGCTCAGGTCATGATCCTGGGGTCCTGGGATCCAGCCCCGTATCAGGCTCCCTACTCAGCTGGAGGCCTCTTTTCCCTCTCCCAGTCCCCCTTGCTTGTATTCCCTCTCTAGCTCTCTCTGTGTCAAATAAATAAATAAAATCTTAAAAAAAAAACAAAAACAAGGAATCTTGTTTGAGGGTTCTGAAAATCTAAATACCTTTCTCCTCTTAAATAAATATCCACCCCTTTCACTAGATTAGTCAGTGATCTTTTTTCTGCGGGAACCACACAGCCTCTCCCCTGTTTTCATTAACTGTGATCCCACCCTTTAAAGAACTCATCAGCTACCACCCACAGACTATTCTAACAGCCCTTGCAAAGAACACCACATCGCCCAATTCACATGTAGAGTGAGAGAAATAAAATTCAGTCACATGCAAAAATACCCACAATTAAGTAAGCACCGCCCATCAGCCCTTCGAGGAGGGTTCTTTGCAAAGCCACTCATTCAGAAAGCAGCTTTTAGGTGCCTACTATGTGCTAGGCAGATAAAAATGGTATTAAATTTGGGCACCTAAAAAAAAATTGGGGCGCCTGGGTGGCTCAGTTGGTTGAGTGACTGCCTTCTGCTCAGGTCATGATCCTGGAGTCCCAGAATGGAGTCCCATATCGGGATCCCTGCTCGGCAGGGAGTCTGCTTCTCCCTCTGACTCTCTCTCCCCTCTCATACTCTCTCCTCCTCACTCTCTCTCTCTCTCAAGCAAATAAAGTCTTTAAAAAAAAAAATGTTTTCTAAAATGGTATTAAATCACAAAACCGCTGCTGTTTCCAGTGAGTCTCACCTTTTCATAGAGAGTGCCATTCACATCTGCACCATAGATTGGGGGATTGAACGTGAGATTTTTCCAGTATTTCCGTTCAAGCTCTTCAAACTCACTATAGCGTGGGGTACAGTACCTTTCAAAAGTAAACAAAGTATTAATCACTTACCAGGACTAAATTCTTTAGGCACTATGAACAGCACAAGACACAATCCCCTGTTCTAGGGACAAGGTATTTCAGACGAATAAGACTAACACTTCCAGCACCCAATGCAGTGGCTAACTCAACAAATAATCATACCTAAAAACAAAGTATTGTTTTATTATTTTCTTAAAAAGTATTTTGGGTGCCTGGGTCACTCGGTCAGTTAGGCCTCTGCCTTCAGCTCAGGTCATGATCCCAGAGCCCTGGGATAAAGCCCAGAATCAGGTTCTCTGCTCCTCGAGGAGTCTATCTCTCCCTCTGCCTGCTGCTCTCCCTGCCTGTGCATGTGCCACGTGCACATGTGCTCACTCTCTCTTTCTCTCTTGCTCTCTCTCTGTCAAATAAATAAAAACAAACAAAATCTTAAAAAAATAAGATGCTTTAAAAAGAGAGAAAAATATATTTTTACGTATGTACTCACACACGTAGCTGTCTGTATGTATGCCTCTATGAAAGCATTAAATATGTCTATTCTTTAGCTCAATTATCACCTTCTAAGAATTTACTCCGAAAAATCTTTTAAAAATTCAAAACACTCAAAAATTATTACACAGCAAATTAACAAAAAATAATGTGTAAATCAAATAGGTATCTGAAAATGCACATTGTAACTCCAATGGCAAAAAAATAGGAATGGATATAGTGGAAGTGAAGACCCAAAACAGACTGTGGGGAGACAATGGAATGAATGGGAAAAAATCTTACTTTAAATAGGGCCTTACAATTTAATGTCAGCCTACAGAATAATGAAGTTTAGGACTCTTAAATGCCCTTTGAAATATTTCAAACTCTTCCACCTCCAACTGATCTGCTTTATAAATTCAGATTTTTACCTGCTGGGTTTTCTTAAAGCTGGCTGACCATGCACATAGCAATCAAGGGTAAGGATTTGTTGCATTTCAGATGAAGGGGAAAGATACAGGACTTGCTAATTGAAAAAGAGGCCTGAAATAAAAGGCCTCCCATATGTTGACAGGAGAAACCAGACACAAGAGGCTGAGGCCTCTGGCGGAGCCCCATGAGCCAGAAGGTAGGTGAGCCCAGCCCCAGCACATAGCTAAAAACCAGACATAAAGGATGGCACGGCCTTTCATCTGCAGAGCTCCTCACACTTCTTCAACATACTCTTACATAAATTCACTCTTTCAACAGCAGGTTGGTCAGCGATACAGATGTTCAAAGAGTTAAGCTGTCAACAGAACTAGAAAACCACATTTTGAATTGTGATAAGTCAAAGGAAAAGGTGGCAAAGCACAGAAACAGAACAAGATCTGATGTGAGAGAGCGCGATTGTAAAGCCACGAAGTAGTGCCCTCGGAAGTGTGAAGACTGCCAAGACACACATCCAGCTCTGGGCTCGTTCACAGCAAAGACACAATCTAACATATCTGACTGGCTGAAATCAAGATGTGTACAGATCAAAAAGGCACAGAAAAAAAAAAAAGCAAGAAAAAAGGAAGGAATCTCTTGTGGACACTCAAAATTAAGGAGTAACATAGGAAAGGAGAAAGTCCAAGAAAGAGGATTAAGAAGCAGCATCGGGAGCCTGGGTGGCTCAGTGGGTTAAGCCGCTGCCTTCGGCTCAGGTCATGATCTCAGGGTCCTGGGATCGAGTCCCGCATCGGGCTCTCTGCTCGGCAGGGAGCCTGCTTCCTCCTCTCTCTCTGCCTGCCTCTCTGCCTACTTGTGATCTCCCTCTGTCAAATAAATAAATAAAATCTTTAAAAAAAAAAAAAAAAAGCAGCAGCATCATGGGCTCAAGAGGGAACCACAAAATCATTTTCTGTAAATCTGAGATTGAATGAAAGCTAAATATTCAAAACAACAGAGAAGATACCCGGGAAAACAGAGGGCTTATACAAAGCCACGTCTAAGAGAGATAAGGATGTATGGATGATGAAGGCAGGCAAAGAAAGTAACAACCAGCATGGCAGTTTATTCACACTTTGTTATGTCCAAACATAAAGGAGACAGCGGCTGGACGGGTGGTGAGGAGTTTGAGCATGATCAAAGACAGAAGCACCCAAGAAGGAAGAGAAGAAACTACAAGGGCCAGCTTTCGATAAGTAGGTGTTATCAACACACCTGGCAAAAACTCCTTTTGAACCAACTCCCAACTTTGTCTTTTGCAACTCTGCAACTTACCAAGGTCAGAGAATGATCCCACTTCTGCGGGAAGAACAGTGGTATTACTTTAGGTAAGAATATGGATGCATTTAGAATGTGACGCAGTACTGAGAATAGTAAGGACACTTCCATAAAAGGAGCAGAAGGGGAGACAGAGCTAGGGCTGAGCACACCGCCCTTCAGTGGCACAGCAGCAGTTAGGAGAAAGCTATGAGGATGAGATGTTAACTCCTAGATCCTATGAAGGGTAAGAAGAGACAGGTTTTCACTCACTTATCACTATTGGCTATCTTGCGGAACTCACGAACAGTCATGGCTTTCTTCTGTATGTTGTACTGAGTGAAGAGGCCAGACTGCCCCGTCACCAGCTGCTGGATGGGGGCAGGAATGACCAGATCATCAATATCATCATAGGATGCTCGTGGCTTCCACTCCTTTGGAGGAACGACCTGTAGGGAACACAAGAAACAAAGAGATCAGAAAGCTGGCAAGCTGCTCACAGTCCAGGATGTGGGTGGACTGCTATCCAACCAGCCGATTTTACTATAAAGTGACTCTGATTTAACACAGCAAGTTACACGGATGTGCTAGCCCTGATCTAGTTTGGCCACCAACTAGCTGCCTCGTTGCAATGACCAAAGGTAAGTAATACTCATTCTCAGCTCAGCATCTTATCCAGACACCAAGACAGAAGGCTGAAGAGTTGATTCTCTCTTAATCTTAACAGAAAGTGCACATGAAGAACCAACTTGCTCTCGGGCTGCTGGATGGGACTGAAATGAGAACAAGAGAAGTTGGAAGGTCTAAGCCCTTGGTGACAGGTAAAACCACTAATGCACCCATCTCCATCATGCGGATGGAAGCAACACAGCACCTGGCCCTGGGACACTGGCTCTTTACTTCCCTTTAGAGATGCCAAGCAGCTCTCCTCCTACCTGAAAGTTGCTTCAGATGTTAACGAAAGGAATTAACTTGCAAACAGGACAGTATATACTGGGCATCCTGACTGGCTTTCATTCCCCATTTAGGAAAAATTCCTGCTGCCCTGTCATAAAACCCATGTAGAATCACCCCACCCATTCTCACCTTGGCCAGCCCAGCCCGATGAGCTCCTTGGGACTCAATGTAGGCCATGTATCGACTGAAGTTCCGGAACTCCTCCATGGTTGGGTAAAAGGTCATTATCCGAGCACTGGGATTCAGAGCTTCAGATTCAGAAGCCATCTTCCCTCCTTTCTGAGGTCACTTTGGTCAGACAGAAACCTGAAGAAACACATTAAAAACATAGAATGTGGGGCGCCTGGGTGGCTCAGTGGGTTAAAGCCTCTGCCTTCCTCTCAGGTCATGATCCCAGAGTCCTGGGATGGAGCCCCACATGGGGCTCTCTGCTCAGCAGGGAGCCTGCTTTCCCTCCTCTCTCTGCCTGCCTCTCTGCCTACTTGTAATCTCTGTCAAATAAATAAGTAAAATCTTTATTAAAAAAAAAAAAAAGAACAAAGAATGTAATTAGAACTAAATGCTGGGAATGTCAAGGGGGATGGGTAAATGAGGGATGAATATTAAGGAGGCAGGGCACTTGTTGTGAACACTGGGTGTTGTAAATAAGTGATGAATCACTAAATTCTACACCTGAAACTAATATTACACTCTACGTTAGCTGACTGGAATTTAAATAAAACTTGAGAAAGAAAGAAAAAAAATGCTGGGAATGTCAGTGCTGAAACAGTAAAAGGTGTAGAAATCCTGAAGAAGAAGCATTAAGACCTCACAGCTGGAATCTGCCTCCAGGTAGGTTATTTAAGTGAACAAGAATACAAATAGAAAAGGCTCTGCTTAAAAGAATTCAATGTATTGGGGCACCTGGGTGGCTCAGTCGTTAAGCATCTGCCTTCAGCTCAGGTCATGATCCCAGGCTGGGATTGTGCCCCACATCCGGCTCCCTGCTTAGCTCCATGCTTAGCGGGAAGCCTAATTGTCCCTCTCCCATTTCCCCTGCTTGTGTTCCCTCTCTGGCTGTGGTTCTGTGTGTCAAATAAGTAAATAAAATCTTAAAAAAAAAAAGAAAGAAAGAAAGAAAAAAGAATTCAATGTATCAAAATTGTATGTAATCAAATCTCACTTAAAGGGAGACACTGTTTCAGCTAAAATTTGTTACTAAATTGTTGGTCCCATTTAACAATTCTACAGCTGCCCTGCCCCTCTTTTACTCCTATCTTTCAAGTTCCTCCCTATTCACCTTTGATAATTGCTTGGGTTGGGGAGGGAGGGTGTTAATGTATTACAACCAGATTTATTTATTTATTTTTTAAACAACTAGGTTTAAAAAGCAACGGGGGGGGGGGCACCTGGGTGGCTCAGTCGTTTAAGTCTCTGCCTTCAGCTTAGGTCATGATCCCAGGTTTCTGACATTGAGCTCCACATAGGGCTCCCTGCTCTGTGGGAAGCCGGCTCCTCCCTCTCCCACTCCCCCCCCCCCCCCCCCCCCCCCCCCCCCGCTTGTGTTCCCTCTCTAGCTGTGTCTCTGTCAAATAGGTAAATAAAATCTTTAAAAACAACCACCACCTATGGGCTCCTGTTTAGGGCACAACTTTAAAATAGGATTCTAGATTCCTAAGGAAAGTTATTTGGCTACAAGATTACAAAGCTTAAGAGTTAAAAAAGTACTCTGATGCTAGTATTTCAAACCCTAAACTGAAACTGTTCTACCTAAACCAAAATGTCATTTCAGCCATACCACAGGAGGTCAAGCTAGAGACTAGTTCAACTGCACCATACCCAGAATTGAAAGGACAAAATTTAAATGGGCAATACACTGACAATACAGGACAAACTTCAAACTGATTGGAAAAGGTGAAATATTGTTTCTAGCTGAGGCCAGCAACTAAGTGGGTGCATCCCAGTGCCTGGTAACACAATAGACTATTCCAACCAAGAACCAAGCACACCAGCTGAAAGGAGCCACTTTAGAAGCAAAAACATCTCCCTCAACTCCCAGAATCTGGGCTCCAAATCCATGGCAGTTCAGCTCCAAGAGTTCCCCTGAGAGCTGAAGAACTCAGAAGGGAAGCAACTGCCTCCAACCTACCAGCAACCTACTAACAGACTAGGAAGACAGCATGGCACAGAACTGTCTAAGGAAGGAGGGAAGAAAGCCTCACTACCCACATCTCTCAAGCTTCCATTTCACCAAAAACAAAGAAGTATGTTCTTGGCCAGGAGCTTTTCGTGCACCTCACAAAAACTTTACATGGAAGGTATACGACTATCCCCGTTTTACATAGCAGGTCATCTTCCCCACCGTCCTGCAATGCACTCCCAGTGCTTCTGCCATTATCCTATGCTGCCTACATCATAATTTCCACCTAGACGAAGCCCTTTGCAAGGGAAGATCCAAGTGTGGAGGCAACTCAAGTTTAACCAATTTCGAAAACCCTCTTTTTTAAAAACACAAAGTATCTTACTTCAGCCAATTTTCAAAAACATATAATCATGTGAACAGGGTGTTAGGCCCCATCACCCGGGCGCCTCTGGACTTAGTCATCTTTGTATGCCTAGAACCTAGAACAATGCACAGCACAGAGCAGACCTCGGGAACTGTTGAATAACTGATTTCCTCGCCCCCACTTCAGTTGCTCATTGCCTTTCTTCAACCCTAGGATTCCCTTCCCCCAACCTATTCCCTGGGGAAAGCTCCCGTTCCCTGACTCCTTCATTTCCCCCATTCAGCAACAAAGCCTAGTGGTTGAAGAGCCCCAGCTCCGGAATCAAAACAACTCTGAATTCAGATCCGGTCTCTTCCATTTATTAGCTGTGTGACCTTGGCTGCGTGAGTTGCTCAAGTCTCAGTTTCCCCACCTGTAAAATGGGGATCCCAACCTCCTGGCCCAGCAGGGTTGCTGTGATTAACTCAGATGATGCAAGCGAAACGCTAAGCACTAGGCCCGGTACTTAGTAACTCAATAAAGGTCGCTGTAGCTAACAACCTCCTCTAACTCCCGCCCCCTCCCCTCGCAGGTGCCCCCGCGGGTACCACTCCCAAGGCAGCCCCCTCCCCCGCTCCCAAGGTCCCCGAACCTCACCGCGCAGAGGGACAGCCCCTCCCGGCCCCGCCGCCTAGGCGAGTGAGGCCCGGCCGCAGGAAGAAGAAAATAAGGCCCAGTACACCCGCCTCCCTTCCCGATGTACATTGGCCATAAGAGATTAGAAAAGACCAATCTCAGGACCCATTTTAGAAGCTCCTGTTCCCATTGGCCAAGAACCATGCCTATCACTCTCCGCTGACGGCAAACCCCCCGCCCCTCCCCCATCGGAGCTCACGGTCACGGCCACAGCAGCAACAAACCTAAAGGATTCCAAAACGGCATCGTTCTTACCTAAAGCCCACTGCCCCGGCAGGGCTAAGGCTTGGCTCCTGCTGTCGCCGCTAGCCGTACCTACCGCTTTTCCAGCCGGCGGAGGACGAAGCTCCGCCTCCTCTAAAAAAGTCGGTCCTCGCGCAGAAGCACAACGTCAACCAATCTGAGAGCCGCTATCACTCCTCAAACAGCCAATGAGCACGCGCTGCAGTCGCCCAAAGTCCGGGCATATCAGTCTGCTCAGCCTATGAACGCCGGGTCGGGCTGTTGCCAGGAGGAAACGCTGTACGGCTCGGGACTGCGGCCACTGAGCATCTTGGCTGAATCGCGGGGTTGGCCAATCATAGGAGGGCTTCTGGAGGCCCATAGCTAATCAGCATTGAAAGAGGCGAGCGCCTAGAAATGGGATGGTGGGGTGGGGTAGGGACAGTGAGATTATTGTAGGATGTTACTAATGAAAGGGTGGGGCACGGTCTTTGTAGAGTGAGTAGGACCCTTGCCTAAGGTGGACGTGCTCCGGAGCCCTTAGGGGCAGCTTCCGAGATCAAGCAGTTTCTGATAAGGTGACCAACTTGTCCCGTTTTGCCCGAGATTGCCTCGGTTTTTGAAAACTGAAAGTCCCGTATCATGGGAAACCTCTCACTAGCCGGCAAGATGAGACGTTTCCTGAAAGGAGCAGTTCCTGAAGGGGAAAGAGCTCTGGGGGAGGGGATATGTCCTTAGGGTCATTAAAAAGCAGTTCTTCAATGAGCGGGGATTTGGGGGTCATTAGGAGCAACTCTTGGGGCGGGGGAGAAGATCCTGGGAGTCATTAGACGTACTTCTGGAGAGTTTAGGGGGTACCTAGAAGTCATTAGGAACTGTTCCTTAGGGGCACTGAATCGCTCTAAGGAGCTCCCAGATTATGAGGACGATGGGCGAGGAAGCCCACAGGACGCTCTGATAGGTTCGTTAGAAAAGTGGAATTCTCACAACCAGAATCATTAAAAAATGTCCAAAATTACCCATGCTACAGCATGCCTTTTGAGCTCCATTGACCTGGGCATGGATACAGTTGCTAGTACTGCTGTGACTACCAACTATTCTGAATTTGATCTTGCTACATTTCCCAGCACTGCCAAAGAGGATTTTCCAAGATCGCTGCTACTTTGTATCATAAGCTTCCAGTTGGTGTGAGCACATGATAGTTGAAGCCTAAATCAAGCTCTCTTGACATTTTCCCATTTCCCTGATCAGTTTATTTTAGTCACCTTTTAAAGCTCATCTTTCCTGTCCCACCCCTTAATTCATAACAAAATTAATCATGGTGAGAAAAACCAAAGATGGGATTACCTTTGGATGTGGGACAAGGAATGATGGGAGAGAAGCCTAAAAAATGCTTCCAGGGTGTTTGGGTATTAACAATGTGGGAGGGTTTTTTGTTTGTTTGTTTTTGGGTGTTTGTTTTGTTTCTTTTAGTAATTTTTTTAAGATTATGAATTTATTGGGGCACCTGGGTGGCTCAGTGGGTTAAAGCCTCTGCCTTTGGCTCAGGTCGTGATCCCGGGGTCCTGGGATTGATCCCCGCATCAGGCTCTTTGCTCGGTGGGGAGCCTGCTTCCCTTCCTCTCTCTCTGCCTGCCTCTCTGTCTACTTGTGATTTCTGTCAGATAAATAAATCTTAAAAAAAAAAATTGTTAATGTATTTGACAGAGACACAGAGAGAGAGGGAGCATAAGTGGGGAGAGTGGGAGAGGGAGAAGCAGGCTTCCTGCTGAGAAGGGAGGCCAACAGGGTCCCAGGACCCTGGGATCATGACCTGAGTCAAAGGCAGATGCTTAATGATTGAGCCACCCAGGCACCCATTTTACTAGTGTTCTGTTTCTTGATCTGGATGGTGGTTATTACACTGGTGTGTTCACATTTAAAATTTTCAATGGGGGCGCCTGGGTGGCTCAGTGGGTTAAGCCGCTGCCTTCGGCTCAGGTCATGATCTCAGGGTCCTGGGATCGAGCCCCGCATCGGACTCTCTGCTCAGTGGGGAGCCTGCTTCCTCCTCTCTCTCTGCCTGCCTCTCTGCATGCTTGTGATCTCCGTCTGTCAAATAAATTTAAAAAATAAATAAAATAAAATAAAATAAAATTTTCATTGAACTGTACACTTGTAAGTTGTCCATAACATTCAATGTACATAATACCTTAATTTTCTAAAAGATTGACTTATTGGGGTGCCTGGGTGGCTCAGTGGGTTAAAGCCTCTGCCTTCGGCTCAGGTCATGATCCCAGGGTCCTGGGATCCAGCCCCACATCAGGCTCTCTGCTCATCAGGGAGCCTGCTTCCTCCTCTCTCTCTGCTGCCTCTCTGCCTGCTTATGATCTCTGTCTGCCAAATAAATAAAATCTTTTTTAAAAATTACAAATATTGGGGCACCTGGGTGGCTCAGTGGGTTAAGCCTGTAATTTTTAAAGATTACAAATATTGGGGGATGCGTGGGTGGCTCAGTTGGTTGGACGACTGCCTTCGGCTCAGGTCATGATCCCGGAGTCCCAGGATCGAATCCCACATCCGGCTCCCAGCTCCATGGGGAGTCTGCTTCTCCCTCTGACCTTCTCCTCGCTCATGCTCTCTCTCACTGTCTCTCTCTCTCTCAAATAAATAAATAAAATCTGTAAAAAAAAAATTACAAATATTGGGGCACCTGGGTGGCTCAGTGGGTTAAGCCTATGCCCTCGGCTCCGGTCATGATCCCAGGGTCTGGGGATCGAGCCCCACATAGGGTTCTCTGCTCAGTGGGGAGCCAGCTCCCCCCCCCCCCGCCTGCCTCTCTGCCTACTTGTGATCTCTGTCTGTCAAATAAATAAATAGAATTTTTAATTACAAAATTAATTTTTTAAAAGATTTTATTTATTTGAGAGAGAGGTGCACAGAGCTAGTGAGAGAGAGAGAGCATGAGCAAGGGGGTGGGGCAGAGGTTGAGAAGCAGACTCCTCAGTGAGCAGGGAGCCCAACTGGATCCCAGCCCTCTGGGATCATGACCTGAGTCCAAGGCAGACACTCAACCGATTGAGCCACCCAGGTGTCCCCAAAATTAATTTTTAACTTAAAAAATACTTAACTGAAAATATGTTGCTGTCCTCATGGTGCTCTGTCTTTTGGGCTCTTCTCTCCTTCTACAAACTCTCCTTAGGTGTTTCTGATTTCATAAGTCACTAGCAGTATGACCTGGGGCAAGTTACTTAACTTCTCTAATCCTCGATTATAACTAAAATTGGAACAGTACTTCCCTTTCTTAGTTATGAGAGCTGAATGAGATAATGCAGGTAAAGTACTAAGAAGTCAAATTGGCATGTATTAAGTGCTCCGTAAATGTTAGCTCAGAATGGATGATGATGGTGGTGGTAAGAATACAAAGCACTTAACATAAAGCCTGAAACAAGAGCTCAAAACACTTACACTCTCAAGCTTCACTCATGTGCACCTGATGACACCCATTCTGTACTCCAGCATAATCTTCTCCCCTGTGTTCAGACCCAAACATCCACCCATCTCTGGATCCCTCCCCTGGATTCCTACGAGCACCTAAAACCCACCCACGTGCCCAATAGAGAACGAATGTATTTGCCCCACAAACGAGCTACACCTCTTAGGTTTTGCATCTGAGTACCTGGGGAGGTCATCCACCCGGTCGCCTGAGCCAGAGGCCCATGTGTAACTAGGGACTTCTTGCTGCAGTCCATGACCTCACTCCGTACAGAGTTCCACAAACAAGTGTTCCACAAGTGCCTAGATTTGTTTACATGTCCATCTTCCTCCATTAGAAAAATCTCTCAAAGGTCTCACTTCACTCCTATTGATACTATCATTGAGGAATGTGTTCTGTTACCAGAAGTAGAAAACCCTAGCAACAGCGCCTTAAATAAATACAAGGGTTTTTTCCTCATGTGTAGTAAGAAGTCTGAAGGGAGGTATTTAATGGTATTAGCTCAATGCTCAACAAAGTCACCAAAGAAAAAGGCTACTTTCATCTTTATCTATATTTCACAACCTGGTTTTGGCCCTCAGAGGTGTGCTCCTCATGGTGGTAAGGGGACTGCTGAAGCTCCAGACATCCCATCCTCATTCATGGGGATAAGGAGGAAAGGGACGGTGTCAGCAGCAACTACACCTCCTATCAGACCCAGCAAAAAGTTTCCTGAAATGGGGCACCTGACTGGCTTAGTTGGTGAAGCATCTGATCTCAAGGTCATGAGTTCAAGACCCATGTAGAGTTTATTTTAAGAGGAAAAAAAGTTAACTACATTTATTTAAGATTTATTTAGTTATTTGAGAGAGTGTGTGAGCATGCAGAGGAGAGGGGCAGAGGCAGAGAAATAATGTAAGTGGACTTCATACTGAGCGCCAAGCCCATGCAGGCTCAATCTCATGCAGGGCTAGCTTGGGACCTAAGCCAAGACCAAGAGTTGGATGCTTAACTGACTGTGCCACGCACACGCCCCTAAAATTAAGTACATTTATTGAGCACTTATTATATTCCAGACACTATATTAAGTGCTTTATATATACACAAATTGTTTATACTCTCATTGACATTTTTCTTTTTATAAAAACAAATTTATTGAGGCATAATTTATATAACATAAAATCTGCCCATTTTAAGGGTATAATTGAATGATTTTCAATTAAATTAATTAAGTTGTGCAACCATCAACCAGTCCAGTTTTAGTACATTTCCATCACCTCAATAAGACCCTTGTGCCCAGTTACAATCACTGTCTTTACTACCAGCCCCAGGCAACCATTCATGTACTTCCTGTCTGTATAAATCTGCATTTTTAAAAAAATTTTTCAATTTATTTATTTTCAGAAAAATGCATTCTTTAGACATATAAATAGAATTATACAAATAGAACTATACAATGTTTGAACATACAGTGTTTGTTAGAACTATATTATATAGTTAGAACTATACAGTGTTTGTAACAGACTTTTTTTTTTTTAAGTAATCTCTGCACCCAACCTGTGCCTTGAACTCACAACCCCGAGAACAAGAGCCCCATGCTCTATCTACTATGCCAAACAGGTGCCCTCCTGTTGTACCATTATTGGCTAGGGTGCCATGGGAAGTTACTCGGCAGAAAGGAGGAGGGGAAGGGACAAAAGCAGGGAAGGAATGTGTTTTGTTTTGCAAAACCAACAGTTTCAGCCAAGGAGACACCCAACTCAGTTTTTTACCTGATCACCCCTTACATGCGCCAGTTTGAGATGGATTGGAGCTCCGGACTTACAGAGAATCGCCCCCTCTCCCCGTCCCACCCTTGTTGTCCTGAGGTTACCTTTAGTTCATTATTATTATTGAAGATTTTATGTATTTATTTGTCAAAGAGAGAGAGTGAACGCGCACAAGCAGGGGGAGCTGCAGGCAGAGGGAGAAGCAAGTTCCCGCTCAGCAGGGAGCCCAATGCAGGACTCAATCCAGAACCCTGGGGTCAGGACTCAAGCTAATGGCAGATGCTTAACCCACTGAGCCACTCAGGCGTCCCGCCTTTAGGTCTTCTTAATACTAAGATCTTCTCCTTTGTGTGGAGTTTTCTGCCATTTTTTTGTTTTGTTTTCCTCCATTTTTTTTTTTAAGATTTTATTTATTTGTCAGACAGAGAGAGAGCACAAGCAGAGGGAATGACAGGCAGAGGAAAAAGCAGGCTCCCTGCTGAGCAGGGACCCCCCCCCCCGCCCCCAGTGTGGGACTGGATCCCAGGGCCCTAGGATCATGTCCTGAACTGAAAGTGGACGCTTAACCAACTGAGCCACCCAGGCACCCCTGCTTTCCTCCATTTTTCGAACATAGGATGGATGCAACAGTGTGTTGACGTATTAGGAACGCACAATTGAACGGAATTGAATTGCACAATTGAAAATGCTTGTACAACCTCCCAGACCCCGCCCCCTATTAAACTGAATAAAAAGGTCCTCTGCCAGCCCAATGGGGAGACAGTGCTTTAAGCACTATCTCTCCCTCTCCGTACTTGTAGCAAGTAATAAAAAGTTATTTGCTTTCAACTGTTTCTTGAGTTGTGTTCAATTTGATAAGCTCTCCAAGGGGCGAACCCTCTGAGTTAAGTTTACAGTACTGATTGACAATTGGGCGGTTTCCACATTTTGGCTATTATGAATAGAGCTTCTATAACTATTTATGTGCAAATCTTTGTGTTGACCATGTGTTTTCATTTCTCTTGGGTAGATAATTAAGGGTGGAATTTCTGGTTGCAAAGTAAATCTATGTTTATCTTTTAAGAAACCACCAAACTGTTTTCCAAAATGGTTGTACCACTTCACATTTCCATGAACAATAGACAAGGGTCCCCATTTCTCCACATCCTTGTCAACATTTGTTATTGTCTGTCTTTCTGATTATAGCCATTCTAATGAATGTTAAGTGGTACCCATTAGGGATTTGATTTGCATTTCTCTAATGATTAATGATGTTGAACATCTTTTCATATGCTTATTAGCCATTCATTCATCTTCTCTAGTGAAATGTCCTTTTAAATCTTTTGTCCATTTTTAAATTGAATTGTCTTAACATTGAGTTGTAAGAGT
This sequence comes from Mustela putorius furo, assembly GCF_011764305.1. Taxonomy (NCBI): domain Eukaryota; kingdom Metazoa; phylum Chordata; class Mammalia; order Carnivora; family Mustelidae; genus Mustela; species Mustela putorius. The sequence continues at coordinate 33,682,032 of NW_025422005.1, read as the reverse complement.
TCTTTATATATTCTGGATACAAGTCCTTTATCAGATATTGGCTTTGTAAATATTTTCTCTCATTCTGTGGTCTGTCTTTTCATTTTAATAGTGTCTTTTTTTTTTTTGGGCGCCTGGGTGGCTCAGTGGATTAAAGCCTTCTTTAATTGAAGCCTCTGCCTTCAGCTCAGGTCATGATCCCAGGGTCCTGGGATCGAGCCCCACATTGGGCTCTCTGTTCAGCAGGGAGCCTCCTTCCTCCTTTCTCTGCCTGCCTCTCTGCCTTCTTGTGATCTCTGTCTGTCAAATAAATAAAATCTTTTAAAAAAATTTTAAAAATAGTGTCTTTTTTTTTAAAGATTTTTTCCGTTCTTTTTTTTTTTTTTAAGATTTTATGTATTTATTTGACAGAGAGAGACAGAGCAAGAGAGGGTGCACAAGCAGGGGAAGTGGGAGAGGGACAAGCAGGCCTCCCACTGAGCAGGGAGCCCAATGCAGGGCAAGATCCCAGAACTCTGCGATCATGACCTGAGCTGAGGGCAGGCAATGACTGAGCCACCCAGGCACCCCAATAGTGTCTTTTTTTTTTTTTAAGATTTTATTTATTTATTTGTTAGGGAGAGAGAGAGAGGGTGAGAGAGAGCACGAGCACAGGCAGACAAAGTGATAGGCAGAGGCAGAGGGAGAAGCAGACTCCCCGTGGAGCAAGGAGCCCGATGTGGGTCTCCATCCCTGGACGCTGAGATCATGACCTGAGCCGAAGCAGCCGTTTAACCAACTGAGCCACCCAGGCGTCCCCCTAATAGTGTCTTGAAGCACAAACGTTTTTAATTTTGATAAAGTCTAATTTATTGGAAAAAATGTTTAATGAATTGTGCATTGACATTAACATGTATATAGTTCTGCTCTGCTTGCAAAATACATCCTGAATCCAACACTTCCTTCCACTTCTGGGCCAAGCTACCATCACCTTTAGCATGATCGGGATTCCTCTCTCTGCTACTGCCTGTGCCCATCACAGTCTCCCCAGCACAGCCAGCTGAGTGATTCTTTAATACCAGAAGCCAGATCATGTTGCTCTTTCTCTTAAAAACATCAAACGATAGCCTGTCTCATTCTGGAGAGAAGCCAAGTCCTCTGATGGCCTATAATTTTCCCCTACCCCCATTCCTGTCTAACTGCCTCAGTTCATTGTCCATTCTCCCAGGTGTTAATGGCTGGCTCCTTCACTTCCTTCAGAGCCTTGCTGACCTGTCACCTCCTCAGTGAAGGCTTCCCTGACCACAACTCTGTGCTTTATTTTTCTATAAACTCTCCCCATTAGAATGTCTGTTTCTGTTCTGTGAGAGCAAGGATCTATGTTTTGTTCATCACTATCCTGAGCACTTAAGACACACCCAGCCTTTTATGCTAAATATTTGTTGAGTGAATGAATGATATTCCCTAATTTCATTGTCCTAATGAGCTTTTGAAGAAGGCATTATGACTGTCCCCATTTTATAGCGGAGGGGATTAGGTGTTGGGAGTTTCCTAACTTGAACATGAACTGGAGGGTATTTGTTGAATAAGTCATTGAGTGATGACCTGAATGAGGAAAGGAGCAGGAAGGGCTGTTTGTATGCTAACGATGCTTTTGGTCTTCACCTCTGGGTCGGTCTTTTTTTTTTTTTTTAGATTTTATTTCTTTATTTGACAGAGAGATCACAAGTAGGCAGAGCAGCAGGCAGAGAGAGAGAGGGGGAAGCAGGCTCCCTGCTGAGCAGAAAGCCTGATGGGATGCGGGGCTCAATCCCAGGACCCTGAGATCATGACCTGAGCAGAAGGCAGAGGCTTAACCCACTGAGCCACCCAGGCGCTCCATGGGTAGGTCTTATTCCAACCTTTGCCAGTGGGCACTATCTACCTTTCTCTCTGGAGCTTTGGAGGCTCTGGGAAAGCACCTGACATCAGCAGCTCCAAAAGGCAGCCGAGCTCCACAAGCAACAGGAACTTGCAGGGACTCCGCCTGACCTGCATGTCCAGTCCGCTGAGGCCGGGGCTTGAGGTCCTGCAGCCAGGTCAGTCCATACAAATAGAAAGAGAATTCGGCCTTGCAGACAAGGTCAAGTTGGAAAGACCAGGGCCTTGTAGCCTATGAAATATAAAAATACAAACATGAAATACACCCTGGATCCCTCCATTAATAAAAACATAATTTTTCTTCCTCGCCCTGACTTATTTTCCAGCTCTGCAGAGGATGGATCAGGGTCAGGAGCAAAAGCACAAAAAGCTTTGGTGAGCGGCAACAACAGGTGCCCTATGGGCTACTTCTCCATCACATTCAGCCCTTTAAGTCTTTGCTTCCACCAGCTGTTCTATTGGGGTTTGGTTTGGTTTGGTTTTGGTATCAGGCACCAACATGTCTTCATCTCAAAGCCAAATCCCATCCATTCTTCAAGATGTAAACTCAAATTCCAACCATTTGGGCCTTCTTTTATTTATAGATTTTTTTTTTTAAGATTTTATTTATTTATTTATTTATTTTAAAGATTTTATTTATTTTATTTGACAGACAGAGATCACAAGTAGGCAGAGAGGCAGGCAGAGAGAGAGAGAGAGAGGAGGAAGCAGGCTCCCCGCTAAGCAGAGAGCCTGATGCGGGACTCGATCCCAGGACCCTGAGATCATGACCTGAGCCGAAGGCAGTGGCTTAACCCACTGAGCCACCCAGGCACCCCTAGATTTTTTTTATTTATTTGACAGAGAGAGATCACAAGTAGGCAGAGAGGCAGGCAGAGAGAGAGGAGGAAGCAGGCTCCCTGCTGAGCAGAGAGCCCGATGCGGGGCTCAATCCCAGGACCCTGAGATCATGACCTGAGCCGAAGGCAGCGGCTTAACCCACTGAGCCACCCAGGTGCCCCTATAGATATTTTAAATAAGCATCAATACTGTGCTGATTTCAGGGACCCAAAAATGAAGACAACTCTAATTGCCCATCGGACTATTCCAGGCATCTCAAACGCAACCAAAGTAAACTCTTGGTTCTCCCCTCAGCCTGCTTCTCCCTCAGTGTTCTCCATCTCAGAAAAGCCACTATATCCATCTAAGTGTCCAGGTGCTCTAGAACCTTCTCTTGAAATACACATTCAATCTGGGGCGCCTGGGTGGCTCAGTGAGTTAAGCCGCTGCCTTCAGCTCGGGTCGTGATCTCGGGGTCCTGGGATCGAGTCCCGCATCGGGCTCTCTGCTCAGCGGGGAGCCTGCTTCCTCCTCTCTCTCTGCCTGCCTCTCTGCCTACTTGTGATCTCTGTCAAATAAATAAATAAAATCTTTAAAAAAAAAAGGAAATACACATTCAATCTTACTGGACTTCCTTTCAAAACCCTATCCCACATACCCCTTCCTCCTCTCCCCTCGCTTGTCACTAACAGCCCACATCAAGCCACATCACCATTTCCCTGGACCGCTGTAACCATTGCCCCTTCCAGTCTGTTCTCCAAACAGCAGCCAGAGTGATCTTTCCAGAAAGCAAGTGTGAATTCACCACTCTATTGAAAACCCTTTCAATCTTTCCAACTCCCTTGCTTTGGCCGACCAGACCCTGAGGGATTTGGCCTTGACCCTCTCTTCCCTAATCCTGCACCACTTTCTGATGCTCTCTGGGATCTAGACGTGCCGGCCTTTGTCCCGTTTTTCTAATGCACTCCTTCAAGGAGCTGTGTTCCCCCCCAGATCTGGGCCTTTACTAAAGACCACTTTGTCATAGAAGCCTTTCTGAACCCCAAGCCAGTCCTGTGCTACTCTCATCGCCTTTGGTGCTTTGCCCACAGAGCATCCAGGAGAGCTTGTAAGTATGTGTGTACATGAGATTTCCGGGACACCAGATTATGCGTCTAAGGGGAGGGACTTTGTTTTCCACCATTGAATCCCATCACTTTGTGCAAGGCCTGGCTCAGGTAACACGCTTGGAATATTACTGGTGGAAGGAAGGGATAAATGAAGCAACACGGATTGCAGTGTGTATAGTAGTTAAGCATTCGGGTTCTGGAGTCACACAGATCTAGGTTTGCATCTAGGTTCTGCTCCCTTCCTGTGTGACTTAGGGTAAGTTGCTCAACCTCTCTGGATCTGAGTCTTCAGCTGCAAAAGGAGATTGTATGCAATCACCTACACAGGGCTGTTGAGGGAATTAAAGTTTAGCAACACATAGGTTGGCTGGCTGGCTCAGTCGGTGGAGCATGGACGACGCTTGATCTTAGGGTTGTGAGCTTAAGCCCCATGTTGGGCATGGAGCCTACTTGAAAAAATAAACAAAAACATAAATGTTAACAGCCCCTTTAGAGTGCTTTTCAATTTAAGTGATTAGCAAAGTAGCAGGTATCACTAAAGCATGTAATAAGGGTGTTCTATGTTTGCTGGATTGAAGACTTCAGGACCACACAGAAGCTCAGATGGGAGTCTCTGCAGAGACTGCCCTGAAATGAGGCTGGGAAAGGCCATCCCTACAAAGGGGTTTGGGCCACAAGGTGATTGAGAGGGACCCCAGTACTGGAACCAAAAGCCTCTCAGCAGGTCAAAGTCCAGTCCAGGTCCTAGGTGACCCTTATTTATTTATTAAAAAAGAAAATACTGGGGGCGCCTGGGTGGCTCAGTTGGTTAAGCACCTGCCTTCGGTTCAGGTCTGGTCTCTGGGTCCCGGGATCGAGCCCCGCCTCAGGCTTCGACTGCAGGGAGCCTGCTTCTCCCCCTGCCTCTGCCTGCTGCTTCCCCTGCTTGTGCAGGCACGCACACTCTTTCTCTCTCTGACAAATAAATATATGAAAAAAAAAATACTGTTGGGGTCCCTGGGTGACTCAGTTGGTTAAGCATCTGACCTGATACTGGTTTAGGTCATGATCTCAGGGTCTTGAGATAGAGCCCGCCGTTGGGCTCCGCACTCAGGGAAAAGTCCGTGTGAGGTTCTCTCCCTCTCCCTCTGCGCATGTGCTCTCTCTCTCTCTTTCTAAAAATAAATAAATTAATCTTAAAAAATACATACTGTTGCTTGGTGACTCTCCATCTGAGCCATTCCTGCCATTGGTGTGGGGGAAGGGAAGAAAAGCAGCTCATGGTGGGGGGTGGGGGGCGAGTCTGGTGTGGGGGGTGCAGGTCTTCTCTCAGCTGAAGTGGTTGGGGGATGAGATGTCCTTCTAAGAGCCCCCTAGGGCATGTGCTCAGGGTGGAAGCAAAGGGAAAGCCTCAGAGGAGGTGGGAGAGGAGGGCTTAGCGAGCTGACAGCCCCCGCCAGAATTCTTCCTGACAAATCAGATTTTGCCTCAGGGCCTGGGCAAAAAACACCTTCTCTTTCATCCACTTTGCAAACATCTATTGAGTCTTTGCTTTGGGTGGGTCGAAGCTGGGAGGCAAGAGAGACCTGGTCCTCTGAAGTTCACAGTCCACTGGAAGAGACAGATGAATCAAACCATAATTATAATGTCAATTTGCATTTCCTTTCTGCACTGCAGCCTGGATAATTTCTTTGGTATTTTTTTTCCTATTTTAGTTTGTGAACAGCTGAAGAAGCAAGAATAATAATTTCGGCCCAGTGCTATGGTTACTGGACCAACAACACAGCTGGATGGGAGGCTGTCTGGTTGAGGGAGGAGGAGGAAGGGGCTAAGACTGGGATTTTGCGGAGGAGATTTCCTGGGTCTTGGCTGAGGTGTGCCAGAAAGGGTTTCCAGGCCAGTTCAGCCACAGCGTGGACTATCCTACGACTGACACATTCTTATGGAAATGATGTAGGTCAGAGGTAGACAAACTAGCAAATGCATTTATTTATTTATTTATTTGACAGAGAGAGAGATCACAAGTAGGCAGAGAGGCAGGCAGACAGAGAGGGAAAAGCAGGCGTCCCGTTGAGCAGAGAGCCCAATGTGGGGCTCAATCCCAGGACCCTGAGACCATGACCCCAGCCAAAGGCAGAGGCTTTAACCCACTGAGCCACCGAGGCACCCCACAAATGCATTTAAAACAAGGAACATCACTACCCAGAAAATCACCACGAACATTGTGGTGTATGTTCTTGCCAGAGCTTCCTCTAATCTTAACACTCATACAGATACCCTAAGAAACTCTCAGAATGAAAACTGTTTCAGTAGGTCTGGGGTGGGACCTGAGATTGTTTCTAAAACATCCCCAGATGATAGGGCTACTAAGTGGTCTCCAAATTCATTTGAGCAAGATTGAAGACCATGTTACGAGTTGGTGTGGGTATGGGTGTGTGTATTGTGGCTTATTTCTAACTTTCTACTGTTACAAATGAAGCTGTAGTAAATCTTTGCCCATAGATTAAAAAAAATGTATATTTTATTTTTTTTTAAAGATTTTATTTATTTATTTGACAGAGAGAAATCACAAGTAGATGGAGAGGCAGGCAGAGAGAGAGAGAGGGAAGCAGGCTCCCTGCTGAGCAGAGAGCCCGATGTGGGGCTCGATCCCAGGACCCCGAGATCATGACCTGAGCCGAAGGCAGCGGCTTAACCCACTGAGCCACCCAGGCGCCCCAAAAAATGTATATTTTAAAGATTTTATTTATTTATTGGTCATAGAGCAAGCAAGCACAAGCAAGGGGGAGTGGCAGGCAGAGAGAGAAGCAGGATCCCCACTGAGCAGGGAGCCCAATGTAGGGCTCACAGGCTGGGACCCTGGGATCACAACCCTGGGATCACCACCTGAGCGGAAGGAAGGTAGATGCTTTATGACTGAGCCCTCCCCAACCCCCAGGCTGCAGCATTCTGGAGCCACATTATAGCACTTGTTCTAGAAACTGGGATGACTGCGGATATCATACAGCGTTCCCTCCCTTTCATTAGTGCTGGAGGCGCATAGCTTGCTTTTGACCCCAAATTCTAGGTTTCATTGAGACTTCAGTTTTTCTTTGTTTTATTTTAACACACACTCTTCAGATGTGTTGCTGTCAATTTCATTCATTGAGGTACAATCAAATCTGCAACCAACACTGAGGGAGGGGAATTTTCCAAAAATAATCTAGAATCCGGTTGGAAGAAAAACAGGAGAATAGCTCTACTTTTGAAAAAAAAAAAAAAGAAAGAAAGAAAAGAAAAGAAAAGATAATCATGGAGGGGACCAGCTGTGTCAGGTAACAAAACAAAGCTACAACAGTTAAATGAGTAATTTTGGCTTTGACTAGATAGATGAAGGAAATAGACTTGAGACTTAGAAGTAGACACTGTATTTATAATGATTTTATGGGTGATAAAAAGGAGGCATTACAAATCAGTGCAGAGAGAAAGATCATCTAACAAATAATTATTTGGGTGAAAACAATTTAGGGGAGGAACCCAACTCTCATTAACCCTACACCAAAGTATCTTTTTTTTTTTTTTTTTTTTTTTAAGTAAACTCTACCCCCCACTGTGGGGCTTGACCTCAGGATCCTGAGATCAAAAAATCACACATTCTACAGGCTGAGCCAGCCAGGTATCTCCAACCAGAGTATTTTTATTTATTTATTTATTTATTTATTTTAAGATTTTATTTATTTATCAGAGAGAGGGGGGGGGAGAGAGCGAGCACAGGCAGACAGAATGGCAGGCAGAGGCAGAGGGAGAAGCAGGCTCCCTGCCGAGCAAGGAGCCTGATGTGGGACTTGATCCCAGGACGCTGGGATCATGACCTGAGCCAAAGGCAGCTGCTTAACCAACTGAGCCACCCAGGCGTCCCCAACCAGAGTATTTTTAAAAGTAAGAATTCTCTCTCTGACAAATAAAATAAAATCTTTTTTTTTTTTTAAGATTTTATTTATTTATTTGACAGACAGAGATTGCAAGGAGGCAGAGAGGCAGGCAGAGAGAGAGAGGAAAGCAGGGTCCCTGCTGAGCAGAGAGCCCAATGTGGTGCTCGATTCCAGGACCCTGGGATCATGACCCGAGCTGAAGGCAGAGGCTTTAACCCACTGAGCCACCCAGGTGCCCCATAAAATAAAATCTTAAAAAAAAGAGAGAGAGGGCGCCTGGGTGGCTCAGTGGGTTAAGCCGCTGCCTTCGGCTCAGGTCATGATCTCAGGGTCCTGGGATCGAGTCCCGCATCGGGCTCTCTGCTCAGCAGGGAGCCTGCTTCCTCCTCTCTCTCTGCCTGCCTCTCTGCCTACTTGTGTTCTGTCAAATAAATAAAAATAAAAATAAATCTTTAAAAAAAAAAAAAAAGAGAGAGAGAGAAAGAATTCCAAACAATAGTCAGCCGATTGATGGAGAAATGGGAGCCTAGAAAACCATGTTTTCTTAAACACATTAAAAAAACCACCACTTCTTCTTTTTTTTTAAAAGATTATTTACTTATTTATTTGACAGACAGATCACAAGTAGGTAGAGCAGCAGGCAGAGAGAGGGGGTGGGAAGCAGGCTCCCCGCTGGGCAGAGAGCCTGATGCCCGGCTCCATCCCAGGACCCTGAGACCATGACTTGAGCCAAAGGCAGAGGCTTAACCGACTGCGCCACCCAGGCACCCCCACCACGTTCTTCTTAAAGCCAAAATACTTGAGTCAAAGGTTGTTTTTCCCATGAGAAGCTTGGATAGCTCTTAAGTTCAGAGTTGACAAATAAAAATCAAAGTTGGGGCGCCTGGGTGGCTCACTGGGTTAAGCTTCTGCCTTCAGCTCAGGTCATGATCTCAGGATCCTGGGATTGAGCCCTGCATTGGCCTCTCTGCTCAGCGGGGAGCCTGCTTCCCTTCCTCTCTCTCTGCCTGCTTCTCTGCCTACCTGTGATCTCTGCCTGTTAAATAAATAAATAAAATATTTAAAAAAAATAAATAAAAAATCAAAGTGGTCTACAGGGCAAATATCAGGGTAATTTGATAAGGAAACCCATTAGCAAACCGTCTACAGTCGCCATACAACACCTCCTCCTTCAACAACTGGTTAATACAGAACTAGGAAAAATATCTTCAGGTTTCTGCAGAAAACAATTTTTTTTTTTTGATAAAGAAGCCCATGCTTCTCTCTATCAAACTCGAAGTTAAAACTTCGAGTGAGTGTAAAAGAAAGATAGTTTCAGACAGACAAGAATCAGAAAGTGTCTAACCCTGTGTACGAACACCTCACAAGGGAATACTCACCAAAGAAAAAGATTAACGTGTTCTACGAGAAACAGTGGCAGCGAAGTGTGACCCACAAGTGGAGGAAAAAAAAAAAGGCAGGAAAAGACTTATTGGAAATTGGTGCTTGAAAGATTTTTTTGTAAACATACAATTTAAATGTTTATTGTTTTCACTTTCTAGAAAGGCTTAATTGTACTAATAGAACAGAAAACACTGTAAATCTTCACAACGTGAAGTAACAAAAAATGGTAGGGGGAAGAGGGAAGAGGGAGTTGTTCAGGGAAGTGAGCCCCTGTCCTCGTTCTTCTTAGAGGGCAATCGATAGGCACTGCTGAAGGCGATAAATCCAGACATAGATGTTTAATAAGGGAGTTCCAGAAAAATGAAAAGTAATAATATAGCTAACCAAATCAGGAGGTATAAGTGGAAGGTCATATAATTCATTAAACTCCCAACCCTGGGGGTGCCGGGGTGGCTCAGTGGGTTAAAGCCTCTGCCTTCAGCTCAGGTCATGATCTCAGGGTCCCGGGATCTAGCCCTGAATCTGGTTCCCTGCTCAGTGGGGAGCCTGCTGCCCCCCCTGCCCCTGCCTGCCTCTCTGCCTACTTGTGATCTCTGTCTGTCAAATAAATAAATAAAATCTTAAAAAAAGAAAAAAACCTTACAGGAAACAAAAAAAAAAAAAAAAACAAAAACCCAATCCTGGAGTCACCAGGTGCTGTCTACTAAAGGTACAACTCATCCTTCAGTGCTTATCCCACCAGAAACTACACCAGGAAGCTTTACAGAATCAGAAGAGCTGAGGAGAGGAGGGAGGAGAGCTGACCGTTTGTTTTACATCCTTCAAGACTTTACCTATAACATGCTCCCTTTTTTCTTTAATTAAAAAAAAACTGTATAAAAAATATAAAATATAGGGGCGCCTGGGTGGCTCAGTGGGTTAATTCTCTGCCTTCGGCTCAGGTCATGATCTCAGGGTCCTGGGATCGAGTCCCACATCGGGCTCTCTGCTTAATGGGGAGCCTACTTCCTCCTCTTTCTCTGCCTGCCTCTCTGCCTACTTGTGATCTCTGTCAAATAAACAAATAAAATCTTTAAAAATATACATATACATAATATAAAATTAAAAAATAACCATTTTACAAACTTCTGTAACATTCGAGCGAGTGGCAGTTTAAAAGATGAAGTACTGGGGCGCCTGGGTGGCTCAGTGGGTTAAGCCTCTGCCTTCGGCTCAGGTCATGATCCCAGAGTCCTGATGGAGCCCTGCATCGGGCTCTCTGCTCGGCAGGGAGCCTGCTTCCTCCTCTCTCTCTGCCTGCCTCTTTGCCTGCTTGTGATCTCTGTCTGTCAAATAAATAAACAAAATCTAAAAAAAAAAAAAAAAAAAAAGATGAAGTACTGACATAGAAAGAGGTCCACAATGTATTGAAATGAAAAAGCACAATCTGCAGTAAGATAGAACTAGTTTTATTAAAAAAGAGTTTAGATACATGTTTGTATATTCATAGAAAATGCCGGAAAGGATGTAGACTAAATCATGACTCCCTCTGGGGATTTCAGGGGCAGGGAAAAGAATGGGGACTTTAACATTTTCTGATTCTATCCAATTTAGAAGACTTTTTTTTTTTTTTAACAAAGAATTCGTTATATAATTTTAAGTTTGTCTTTTTTTTTCTTTTTAAGATTTTATTTATTTACTTGACAGAGATCAGAAGTAGGCAGAGAGATAGGCAGAGAGAGAGAGGAGGAAGCAGGCTCCCCGCTGAGCAGAGAGCCTGATGTGGGGCTCGATCCCAGGACCCCGAGATCATGACCTGAGCTGAAGGCAGAGGCTTAACCCACTGAGCCACCCAGGCGCCCCTTAAGTTTGTCTTTTAAAAAATTAAAGAAAGGGGCTCAAGGGTGGCTCAGTGCGTTAAGCCTCTGCCTTCAGCTCAGGTCATGATCTCAGGGGCCTGGGATGGAGCCCTGCATCGGGCTCTCTGCTCAGCGGGGAGCCTGCTTCTCCCTCTCCCTCTGCCTGCCTCTCTGCCTACTTGTGATCTCTCTATCAAATAAATAAATAAAATCTTTAAAAAAAATTAAAGAGATATTGGGGTGCCTGGATGGCTCAGTTGGTTAAGTGTCTGCCTTCAGCTGGGGTTGTGATCCCAGAGTCCTGGGATCCAGCCCCTCATTGGGCTCCTTGCTCAGCAGGGAGCCTGCTTCTCCCTCTGCCTAAACTGCCCATTCTTCCCTGTGCTCTCTTGCTCTCTATCAAATGAATAACATTTCTTAAAAATTAAAGCAATAGTAATTCTTTGCAGTAAATTTGAAAAATTATGAAGAACATTACCTAACCTCACACCTCTTGGTATCTTTCCAGATATTTCTTTCCCAGTGTGTCTGTGTTCCTAGCTATGGCCGGGTAGCAGTGTGGAAAGAGCCCTGGAGTCGGTGGACCCGGCAGTGCTGTCAACCCCACCATGTCCCAGTTGGGGTCCCTCGGGGTGGTTACTCAACACTTATGTTCAGCCTTCCCCATCTCAATAAACAACAACTTCATCCTTCCAGTGGCTCAAGGCAAGGCTAAGGGGTCATCCTGACTTTTTCGTCTGGTCCGTAAGCAAATTATCTTAATGCCACCTCCAAGATGAACCAGTATCTGGTCCCTTCTCACCACCCCTGGGTTTCTGCCAAGGGCCTAGACCTGGCTCCCATTTCCTCTCTGACCTCATCGTCCACTACTCTCTCACCCCTGGCTCACAGTGTCACAAGCCTCACAGCCACACCAGCCTCAACAATCAGGCATATTCCTGCCCAGGACCTTTGCTCTGGGTGTTCTTTCTGCCTGGATGCCTGTGTTTGGTGGAGGCAAAAACCCCTCACCAGCTTGTCTTCTTGACATGCCATCTTTTCAGTGAGGCTTCGTCTGCCACATTCCCCATGTGCCTGGTCCCTCCTTTTCTAATTCCCTCCCACAGCACTTATCAGTAACAGACTACATAGACATTTGTCATTTTTCATAGGCTCCATGTTTTCTCCTATGGTATAAATACTACAAGGCCAGAAGTCTTTGTTCAGGTCACTGGTGTAACTGGCACATAGCCAATGCTCATTAAGTATGTGTTGAATTAAGTGGATGAAACCTAATTTTCTCATCTACAAAATGGGCGTAATAGGACCCACACTGTACGTATTGTGAGGATCACATGGAAAAAATTTCAAAATTACTTGCAGAGGAGGGCCACTTAAGCCTCATTTAGGATGATTAAGGATAGCTTCTGAAGGAAATATTTCAGTGGAGACATAATGAGCAGAATTTAGCCAGCTAGAGAGGTGGGAGAGAATGTTCCAGAACAGCTTATGGGAAGGTACGGAGCGGAGAGGCAGAATGGTGAGGCAGGTACAAAGCTGACAGAGTGGACCGCGTCATGGCTAGAGGGCAGGGGGTAAGGGGAGAAGGCACAAGGAAGCTGCAGAGGCCGGGTTTTGCCACCTTGAAAACCCATGCAGTTTGGGCCGACTGTGAGGGCTTGGCAGGGTCCGGTCAAGACAGTGACATGGTCACGTCTGTCCTCAGGAAGAATCCTTCTGGCTGCTGTGCTGAGAATGGGTTGGCCAGGATGAGGCTAGGCACAGGCAGACCAGGCAGAAGGCGTGGTAGCCGTCCCCGCAAGAGAGAGTCGTGTGGGGACACCAGCAGGGGAAATGCAGAGAATCCAACAGGTGAGGGAGAAGACCCAATGCTTGGGGTTTGCCGATCAGCTAAATGTGGGGTGAGGGAGGAAGCTGAGTGGATGGGGCGCTGCACAGTGTGCTGGGGGGCCCGGAGTATAGGAGGCAGGGCAGGGGAGGAGGGGAGAGGGGAAGGGCAGTCTGGTGCGGGCATGACCACGTGTGGGTCCCTGCTCTGGTGCTCACCTGCCCTGTGGTCTCGGACAAATGAGTCCATGTAAGCCTCAGTCCCGTCTGTGCAGACGAGAGGGTCTGCTCAGCTGGCTGGTTCGGAGGCCTAGTGATCAGGACCTAAAGGACTCTGTGCAAAGCCTGCCCTGCAGGACCCACACTCTTGTTCAAGTGACAATCTGATATTTACCCCTCACTTGGAGATGTCTGCCCATTCCTTCTTTTATTTAGTAAACAATCACTCAAATTTAACACTATCAAGAGCAATGTGATGATGATGTCCTTTTTCTAAACAGGGAGAATTAGGCCAGGCACTGACCGAGGTGCTGGGGAGCCCAAATCCCAGGTCTTGGTCACTCACGGCCCCCAAGGAGACTGCTGCCCACAGTGGAGGGCGGCGAGGCCTGAGGTGGGGGTGGCAGGATGTGACAGAGGGACCTCGCCTCCCAGGGACTGCATCCCTTCCGTCACCTGGAGCCCCTCAGCCGTGCGTCTGGCGGCTTCTAGCCTGCCTTCCTTGCTGCGTCTCACTTCCTCCCCGAAACTGCCCTCCTCGCATCTGTCCGTCTGTCTCACAATTCCAAGCCTTTGCACAAGCTGTTCTGTTGGAAATGCTTTCCCCACTTTTTAAAAAGTGATCCCTGCTCACCCCCATGAAACACGCAAAATCCTGCTGATGTCCCCTCCTCGGGGAAGCCTGCATCCACTCCACCACGGGGGTCCGGTGCTGCCTCAGTGTACCCACATCTCAGGGGGAGGAATGCGTCAGGGCACTAACAGCCTGGTCACTGCTGACTTATTGCTCTCTACCGCCTGTCCCGTGTCCCGGGGAAGTTCCACGGCTCAACAGGCTGGCAGGACTGCTTGGATCACTGGTGGAGAGGCTGCCAGGCTCCACGAACCCACGCTGCTGTGTGTCTGGGAGTCCAGGAGCCACATCGCAGGGATTTCCACCCCTACAAGCCTCCACCAGCATGTGCCATCTCTGTCCTCACAGTGGGGGGTGGGGGGTGTGTGAAGAGGGAAGGGGAGGGGCGGGTGGTGTGAGGAGAGGGGAAGCGTCCACTCTTTGCCTGGGGAGCCGGGGTCCCTGGTACGTTGCTCTGGACTCATGCTGGCAGCTGGCTTTCAGAGTTCCTGGTGATGCTCCTTTCTGAAAGTCAGCAGCCACGCTGGGAGCCCCACATACCACACTCAAACCATCCTCACTGTCTCCCTTGGAGCAGGAAATCTCCAGAATCTACCCCTATGTACTGAACTGACAGAGCCCCCTCTCTGGTTCCAGAAAGAGCTGAGACAGAGGCCCAGTTTGTAAGAAATCTGATTATTCAAATTTATTACCATCAAGAATTATGCAACGATGCTGTAGTTCTCTTAACAAATAGAAAACAGACTGTGTACAACAGTGGACTCTACAGCACTAGCATCCACAAGGTAAAAATGAATGTTTCATCCAACATTACCAACCCTGGATTGTTGATCTTGACTGAGCCTAGCTAGATCTGGGGACGCCTGCTCCGCGTCCCTCGGCTAAAACAGCTATGCACCCTTCCCCGCCCCCACTTACCTACCTAGATAGTGCTGCCCAGAGGCCCTCTCCCTGCCCCTCAGCGAGCCGAGAGAGTAAGGATTGATTATAGTACCATTGAGAGAAGTCCAGTAGTCTTGCCACATTGGTTTGTGAGGGCATCCTGAAGGAGTGGAAAAGAGCGATTCTCAGGGGCTTTGAAGACAGCTGCAAACCAGGGAGGGAAATCACCCGGCCCCGGCTCTGAGGACAGACATGTGCTCCCAGGCCCACTGACCTGAACCTGAAGGGCCAGCTGTGCCCCTGCTTGGCCCTGAGGTGTGCGGGGTGTGATACACACCCTGACTTGTGTCAGTCACCAAGGCCACACGGCCGGATCCACAGCTTACCAACACCACGCCAAACCGCAATGCCGGGGACAAAAGCGAGGCTCTGTGGGCCCAGAGGTCAGCCTGGCAGCTTCCCCGGGAAGCCCAGGCACAAGGGGCCACCTCCCCTCTTGAGGGCTGGAAGCAGAGGCCAGGGGGATGACTCTGTTTTTTCTTGGTGGTTTTTGTTTTTTTTTGGATTTTTTTTTGTTTTTTGTTTTTTGTCTTTGCGTTTTTTTAACCTTTGCAAACACGATGGTGAAGAGGAACGCCTTGCCAGGCTCCCCGAGACACGTCTGTGGTTCTGGGCTGTGAATGTTCACACACACACACGGGAATAGACAACTGGAGATGAGTGTTTCCTATCTCCTCCCCGCCCACCACTGTCTGTGCGGCCTCAAATAAGGCTCTGAAGGAAAAACAAAACTAAACTAAAAAAAAAAAAAAAACCAAAAGACCTAAAAAACAAAAAACAAACAAACAAAAAAAAGAGTTGAGTTTCCCCGCATTTGGCTGAAACAGGATCTCGTCTGCAGGGCTGGAAGAGCAGCTAGATCAGGGGTGCCTCCCGGGCCCACGGCTGGGCCTCCACTCAGCCTGGTGGCCCCAGCTCCACACAGAGGAAGGCAGGTTCTGTCCTTCAGCAGCAAAAGTCATACAAAAAAAAGGATCAAAGTGAACTCAAAAAAGAAAACAACTGAACCCCAACCCCCACAGAGGCCCATTCTGCAGTTAAGGATTTGCAAAAGGAAAATCAGAAGAAGAGGCTAGAATCCCTCAGTCTACCCCACTTAATGTATAAAAAAGGAGACTTTGTCCCCATCCCCACCCCATGAGAAGAAGCATGAGAAACGCGGCAGCGAAACAGAGAGCTCGAAGCAGGCTCTGGGCGGGCCTGGTGGACAGAGACGGGCCACGGCACTGGCCTGCCAGCCCACCCACTTGCCCAGGGGTGTTCTGGGCTCTCCGTTTGAAGTGGCGATGTTCCTGAAACGCTGTGGGCCCAGTGGGCTGTGCTCTGCCAGCAACAGCATCCGTGCAGGAGGGCTAGACGACGGTCGGTATGGCTCAGAGGAGCTGGGTCCCCTCCGGAGCCCCAGGCAGGGGCAGCGGAGGAGAGGGGAGCGGTAGTTACGTTGCATAGTGGTCAAAGCTGCCAAGGTACTCCAGGGCCGCACGATAGCACAGCTGGTACTGGTCCTGCCAGGACAGGGGGTTGGTCAGCCGCAGGCAGGGGGAGTGGGTTCTCCCACCACACTGGCCAAGGGCACTCCCGCAGCAGCTGGTGGGCCCCGAGCAGGTGCGAGCCACAGAGGTCTGCTGTGGGGGGTGTCCAGGAGCCTGGAGGGGCCTCTGAAGGCTCAGCTGTCCCCCTTTCCCGCTGCCCTGCACCTACTTCTCCCGCCACTTCCATCATGTCTCTCTGCTCCTAGACCTAGCACCCCATGAGGGCTGCTATCCAGCCCTAGCCGGGCATCAGGCACACTGCTGGTGCTCAGTGTAGAGCTGTGGGAGGGGGAGCCCTTTCTACTCACCCTACCCTAGTGTCTCAGGCAGGGCAGGGAACAATAAGCCAGGCGTGCAGGTGAAGGGCTGCCCTGTTGTGTCAGGCAGCGGGCCCGCGTACCTCCGTCTGCACCATGGCTGGGCGCTGCGTGCGCAGGGTCTTCACGGTCTGGAACATGTCGACCACGCCCTCGTAGCGCATCCGCTCCAGGACGATACTCAGGGTGATGAACACGCCGGTGCGGCCCACGCCGGCACTGCTCAGGGACAGCACTGGATCAGGGGTCCTGCCCACCAAGCCCACAGGCCTCCCTAACCCCCGCCCTGCCCCAGCCCTCCATGGGGTCAGCCCTACCTGCAGTGCACCGTGATGGGCCCGTCCTGCCCGAACTGCTCCTTGGTCTTGTGCACCTGCCCGATGAAGTCGATGAAGCCCTCGCCCGTCTTGGGCACACCTTGCTCAGGCCAGTCTGTGAACTGGAACTGCCGGATCGTCCTCGATTGCCCGTCCTGGGAGAGGCGGGTGGGGAACAGGGTCAGCACCCGTGCCTCACCCCACAGCCCTGCTGGGCTGGATAGGCAATACAGTGCCCCCGTCCACACCCATGAGATGCTGACCCCCGAGGCTCCCAGGAGAGGTGCTCACGCCCCCACACCAGCACCCTCACATCAGACTCCTGCAGTCCGAGCCAGGGCCCCATCCCACAGGTACTCAGGCCACTAGAGACACACTTTCACGCAGGCACATGCGCTCCCCTCTCGGCACTCACCCGGGCGTCCGTGACCTTGAACTCACGCAGGATGTACTGGGGCATGTTGTACTCGGCCATCGGGTCAACGACAAAGTACTGGTAGCGAGCAGAGCGCTCTGCTGGCCAGTACTGGTGGCATTTCTCCTGTGGACAAAGGCCCCGCCCCATGAGCAGGTAGGGAAGGATGGGGGAGGGGAGCTCCGGGACTTAGAGGTGTGCTGGGACGCCTCAGCTGCTGAGGAGGGGTCTGAGGCTCTGCTGAGGGGAGTCTGGGTATGAAAGGAGAGAGCAGTGCAGAGGCCCTGGGTGCGCTCCCAGGTATGGGAGGGGCCCGGGGCGGGGTTGTGGGCTCACCCTGCCCATCTCCCGGAGCCTGGTCAGCATGACGATGATGGTAGAGTTGTGCTCCCATAACATGCGCCAGAAGTCCTCGGTGCTCTCTGCCAAAGGCCCCTGTGTGGCTATGTAGGCCTTCTGTTGTCTGGGGTGGACAGAAGACTGGACATGCTGGAGGTGCCACTGGCCCGAGTCTCCCCAAGACTGCCTAGTTCCTTGGAGTCCCGCTCAGATGGCCTACCCCTCCTCCGGGAAAGCCCACTCTGATCTTCTGGGCTGGCCCTACTCTGCCAGGCCCCCAGTTAGCCAGCTGCAGGCCTAGGCCCCCGTAGAGTGTGCTGGGCAGTCACAGGCATGCTGACCTATAGCCGTCCAAGAAGCTGGCATTGATGTAGTCCGAGCCCTCCACGCCACGGATGGGCTGCAGACACACGCGGGTCAGCTCGTAGGGCATGATGTTCACCAGGCGGTTCTTGAACTTGTTGCAGGGCAGGTTGGCGCTAATGAAGCGGGATGTGTGGGCCTTGGAGCTGGCCAGCAACTAGACAGAGGGATGGGCTGGTCAGGCCTGGCTTCTCGGCGGGTGGCAGGGGGGTATCATCCCCGTGACCCAGTCCAAGCCCCCGAGCCCACCTTGAACTCGAGTTCCATGGCGGTCACACTCTCCCCAGGAGGCACTTGGCCCAGCTTCTGGATATGGGCATACAGGCTGCGGGCAGGCACCTCTGTGTGTCCACACGTGGCGGCCTCCAGCAGGGCCTCGTGGATGAACACGTACTGGTCCTCTGTCTGCACCATGTAGTTCCGCTGTGAGCGCATGCACGTCACGTGCCCATAGACGTCGACCGTCTTCTCGTGCTTCATCCGCTCCAGCATGGCCTCGATGACGATGAAACAGCCCGTGCGGCCCACGCCCGCGCTGCATGACATGGGCATGGCTTGGCGCAGAGCTCCAGCCCACCTCCCAACCCCCCTTGCTGGCGCTGCACCCCCTGCTCACCTGCAGTGCACCACCATGGGCCCTGCATCCGGCGGGTTGCAGGCCTTGACCCGCCGCAGGAAGGCCAGGATGGGTGTGGGGTACTCGGGAACCCCATGGTCTGGCCAAGCCATGAACTGGAACTGACGCAGCTCTCGCTTCTCACTGGAGCCGCTCTGGGGAGAAGCGTGAGAAGACATGATGCGACAGGGAAGCGTGTCTGCTAGAGGCTCCGGGAGGGGACGCCTGACCCGACTCAGAAGCCACGGAATGTGGCCTGAAGGAGCTGGAGGCACCGTTTCCAGTCATCCCGCCCATGACACTGGTTGCCAGAAGGTGCTCACACGCCTCTGAGCCCCAGGTTCTGGCACCAAGTTCTCGCTCATCCATCCCCAGTGCACTGTGCTCAGATCGCTTCGGGGTAGGGCCCGGGTGGGGGACAAGCTCTGGGGGTGCTGTACCTTGTGGAGTGCAAAGGTGCGCACGGTGTATGTGGCTAGCTCCACCGTGTCCAGCAGGGTCACCTGAATGAGGCCGTACGTCTCTGTGCCCCGGGCCGGCCAGTACTGATCACACTTCACCTACAGGGCAACAAGGGAGGCAAGTGTAAGGGTGCTCAGAGGTACTCAAATGCTCAGATAGGCGGGGGCACTGGGGCAGAAGAAGGCTGAAGGTCTAGCTTACCTGGCTGCAAGGTTCCCGGCCCTGAACCCTCAGACCGGTAGTGCCACCCCCTCACCAAACCACACAGGTTCTCATGCTACGCTGCCATCCCTGCCCTAGCTGCGAGAACGAGGGCCATAATTGAAAATTATTTATTCATGACCAGATCGCACCAGGCACATTTTCTGCCAAATTTACCCATAACGTTTATGCGCCATTTTTAAGCTCTGTAAATTTTACGTTCCAGTCGATGCTTTGCGGTGCAAAAGCAGATAACGGCAGCTCTTTCCACTAATTAACTTAGGAGATGTGCTAATGCCCCAGGAACACTCCAGCATCTGGGGAACATGTGAACATCCCGGGAACATGCTAGCAACTGGGAAACATATTAACATTCCCGGAAAATGACAGCATCTGGTACAACATATTAATATCCGAAGAATGTGCCGGCATCTAGGGAATGGGCCACATCCCGGGAATACCTAGCGGCCGGGGAGCATGAGAACACCCCAAGAAGACAAGAGCATCCCTTGGAGGAACTTGTGACAGACACAGAAAAGAGGGCCTGGAAGTCACCTGGTGACAGTCTCTCCCACCCCACCTCCCAGGGAAGGCCCCCCGCACAGTCCTACCCGGGACTTCTCCTCCAGCCGTGTCATCATGACCACAGTGGCTGTGCGCTGCTCCCACACCATCCGCCAGAAATCTCCCATGGTCTCGGGCAGAGGGCCCTGCGTGGCAATGTAGGCATTCTGCTTGCGGTAGCCGTCGATGTAGTTGGCGTTGATATAGTCACTCCCTGGGACACCTGTGAGCAGGAAGGAACACAGGAGAGCATTATCCCCAAGCCCCCGCCCAGCCCACCGCACCTCGGAGCACCCCTGGGGTTCCTGGGATGGAATGTCACCCCCGCCAGCAAGGAGGAGAGCAAGGGATGGGAGGGTGCATGGCCCTTGGCTCACCGTCGATGGAGGTAAGAATGACTCGGGAGTGGTCGTAGGCAATGACATTTGCGTAGCGGTTCTTGGGCTTGTTCACTTCCAGGTTGGAATTCTCCCACGTGAACTGCTGTCCAGGATCAATGGACTATAGAAAATGGAGGAGGCAGATAGAGCAGGGTAAGAGCTGGGGTCTCCCTCCTGCCCCCAAGACCCAGCCTGCCAGGCGGTGTCCACATGCTGCCTTTATGCCTGGGCCACCACCAGCTCCAACCCCCAGCTGTGGAGTTGAGGCTGCTGTATCAGCTCCTGCTGGGGAGGTCCCTCCAGCCCTACCCCAACTAATGACATGAGTACAGACCAAGATGGAGCCATGGCAGCCAGCCGTGCCGCACCCAAAACCACTGAAGGCTCTGGGCACCTACTGCATCACTCTGTCCAGCTCTCCTCCTATCTCCCTGGTCATTCCCTCTTCTTCCCCCTGCCCCTCCCACAGGCAGAACACAGCACTCCTCTGGGGTTCATTCTTGGGCCTTCTTTGCACTCTACAACCTTTCTGGGGCCTCATTTCCTTGTAGAATCTTGCACTCACTTGCTGGAGCTGCCCACAACTCCAGCCGCAGCCCGGCCTCCCTGAGCTCCGAAGCTGAATGGCCAGCCACCTCCTGGGCAACCCCACCTGGGGGGCACCTTCACCCATTTACCTCCAAACCCCAGCCAGAACCCTCAAGTCATCCTCAAAAACCCCTCTATGTTCCTGTCCCCTTGGTCACCATGTCCTGGTGCTTCCCCACTCCCTTGGCCAGGCTGCCCCATTTTGGACTTGGCCATCTCCCTGTCTCTCTGCTTTCGCACCACTCTGACCCTCTCTGTCCTGTAGCCAGAGCAATCCTCAGATAAAACAGATCTGATTGTCATTCTCCTGCTCCATTGCCTTCCAGGGGTCCTCAGGGCCCCAGGTCATAATAGCAGAGTCTCCATGCAGACCCACTGTGTGCGTGGCACCGTTCTAAGCACTATGCACTTATTCCCTCACCTCATCCTCCGAAGAAGCAGGCTATGTTACTACCTCCTTTTACAGAAGGACAGAACCCAATGCCCTCCGTACTTTGACACCAGCCTGTTACTCTCCACAGGACGGCAGGCTCTGCTTCTGTGAGATCCTCCAGCACACCCCACCCCTCAGCCTGCCATGGTGCTGCAGCCTGCTCTCTCTGCACGTTCTGTCACATCTAATACGATGGTATACTGTCGGATTCAGTGTTGGTTATCTGCCTGAGCTGGCCTCCCCACCAGCAGAGTGACCTGACGTTGCCAGGTCCCCAGCATTCAGCACGGTGTGTGCTCCATAGTGTGACGACCGACTGACCGTTAAAGGTGACAGAGCTGTGGGATCCTGGTTGAAAGAAAGCCCACAGCAGGCCCTGGCAGGCAGAGAAGGCTTCTTGGAAGAGGAGGGAAAGCTCACTCTGGAGGAGAGGAGTGGGCAGAACGTGGGAGGGGGAGCACCATGAGCCTGGACAGAGGTGCAGGGTCCCGTGGGAAGATGCAGGACGTGGGACTGGGTGGGTGTGGGTAGAGACCATGGAAGGCCCTCCGGGCCTGCGAGAGAACTGAAAGCAGCAAATGTAATTCACAAACTTTGTTAACCTTCACAGCAGGGTCTTAATACAAAGCAGGCCCCCCGTGAGGTTCTATAGGTAGAGGCGGCATGCTTTCCTCATGGCAGACACATTCATCAATTTGCCTGCCAAGCTCAATTTCCTCTGCAGAAACCTGGCCCACAGCCCTCAGAACCTACCTGGCCCACAGCCCTTGGAAGGGGAATCACCAAGTACCAAGTACGGCCAGCAGTGGACATCCAACTAGAGGGAGCAGACTCACAGGTTGGGCTACGCAAGCCCATCAATCACCTATCTATCCATTATTGATTGACGGTGAGTGCTGGGCCAGGCCTGGATGGGAGCAGGGGGCTGCAGGAGAGGAGCCGGGGCAGAACACCACCTCTGGGGGTGCGCCTTACAGAAGCCAGGGTTCTCCTTCATCACCTCCTTCTCCAGCAGAGCCCTCCCCAGCTGGGTGGCCTGGAAACCCTTAGACCCCCGGAGCTGGCATGTGGGAGCCCCCAGCAGGGAGCAGGTAGGAGTCAAGACCAGAGTGCAGACAGCGCATGGAGGGCTGAGAGCAGGAAGGCTTGTGCAGCCTGAGCAGCGGGCCTTGAGTCCCCCGACTCCCTGCTCTGTGGCCCGTGTGGCTCTGAGAACGCACGTGAGGCTGTGTGAGTACAGGCCACACGCTGTCAGGCAGGCCTGGGTTTGACTCTTGGTTCCAATACACACTGGCTGTTTGACTGGGGCAAGTCGCTTCCCCTCTCTGAGCCTGTTTCCTCATCTGTAAGATGGGGTAATAACTGTACCAAGTCGTACCGCGAGGAGGACACAATGAAGGGATGCGTGCAAATGGCCTAGTCTGGTCTTGCCTGCAATAAGTTCTTGATAAAGAAGCCGTTCCTACTGATCCACGTGAGTATAGGGGTGAACTTTTGTCTGCCTCTGTTAGCATGTGGGCAGGCATCCGAGTATCCAGACTTGGGGTGCTTGAAAGGGCCTCGGCCAGGCCTAGTACCTGAGAAGCTGAGTTCCCCAGCTGCCACAGCCTGGAGTCCCTCACCCCTAGCTGGGGCCCGAGGCAGGGCAAGAGCAGGCATGGGGCTAGGCCTGGGCCCTGCCCAAGGCAGGGGGTGAAGACATCTTACCTCATACTCCTGGGAAAACTTGAGGCCATCATTGGCTTTGAGGCGCTCGATGTTGTCAGCCAGGTCGGTGATGGGGATGGGTGGGTGGTCTCGCATACCTGGGGGAGGGGGAGCACATCAAGGCGGAGTCAGCTTGAGGCTGGTGCCAGGCGGTAGAGACAGCCCCGATGCATGTGATGCGCACATGTGAACACGTGTGACCATGGAGCACTTGGCACTGGTGGCATGGGGACAGCAGCACATGCGGCGACAGGGATGGTGGGGCACACAGCGGCTGGAGGGCAGGAGAGGACAGAGGGGAGTGTGTGTGCTGGGGGCACGTGTGAGCGTGGAGTCAGGGGGCACCAGGGCCCCGCCTGGCAGGTTCACAAAAGGGACACCAGGCTTCCTTCCTCCCGGCTGGGGCTGGAAGCCCAGGTTGGGGGCAGCTACACACCCGCCCCACGGGCCCAGCCTGTGGACATCCCTCCTGCCCCTCGCTGGCGCCAGTCACTGTGGAAGACTCGGTCATGTGGTCTCTACACTTAGCGTGTGTGGATGGAGTAGGCGTGACAGAGCGACATGGAAGAACCCAGAGAGAAGAAGTAAGGAGGGAGACGGGGAGACAGGAGACGGGAGGCACTTGGCAGGGTGTCAGACGGGGAATGGAGGGGACAGAGGCAGAGAGACAGGGCCAGGGGACAGTAGGAGGGAAGACAGGACTGGAGGAAGGTGGGGGGAGGGGAGGGTGGAGCTGGGGAGGAGAGAGGGGGGAAGGGAAAGAAGAGTCAAGAGAGGAAGGAGGTGATGGCGTGAGAAAAAGTTGGAGGAAATGGACACAGAAGCCAGGGGAGCCCCCGAACTCGGAAAACTAACTTGAGATATTCGGGCAACTGGGGACACCGGAACCTGCAGAGAAAGAAAACACAAAAAATAGCGGGGCAGGAGGAGAGAGGCTGTCCACTGCCTCCGGCTGCAGGGACACATAGAGGGACCGAGGGGGCGCGGGGAGCCCCACCACAGGCCCCCCTCCCCGAGGAACACAGCCCCATTTCCCACCCAGAGCACAGCGCTCCCAACCCCCTGGGCAGCCTTGGGGACCTCTTTCTACGATGAAATTCTAGATCCGAACCAACCCTCATCCCCTCTGGTATCAAAATTTGACTTTGGCTATACTCAGATGATCAGGCGAAAGGGGAGTGCGCCTTCACATAGAGAAATGGGGCAAGTAAGGCCAGAAACGACAGGGTCAATCTCTACAAAGGTACGCAGATGGCACCTCTATTTTCTGTGGGTCTGAAAATTTTTCGGAATAAAGATTAAATGATAGGACAAAAACAAACAAACAAAAAACAAAAAAACCCACCCCACTTTACTGAACTAAAAAATAGGAAGAAAAGTTGCTATGCCTCTGATCCCTCCTCATGTCCCTTCTGGTCCCTCCCCATGTCCCTTCTGGTCCCTGGTTCCTTCAACAGGCTGGGGACTGCCATGTCCACGGGGTTGTCTCTCCCCATTGGCAGCCCCAGTTCCTTGAGCTCTGCACCTCTGGCCCCATGGCTGGCCCCAGCCCACAGCCCCTTTTGGACACCCCCATTCATCTGTACTCCACCTTTACCACATCTGTGCACCCCTCTTCATTGCTCCTTTGCTCTCAGACCCCTGAGATTTCCCTCTAGCCCCTGCAGCCAACCTTGGGCCCTTGGCGGCTCGGCAACCCTCCCAGACATGCCTGCTTAGTGCCCACAGCCAGGCCACACCTTCCCTGGCGCCTTAACCACTTTCTTTTCCTTTTGGAGAAAATCGGGGCCACCAGCCCAGAGCTCTAGCAGCATGTTCCCTTATACCGGCTTCCCCCAACTCCCATTCTCTTCAGGCCTAGAGCTCAGGGAGGCATCCCCACACTGCTCCCCTGGGCTCTGTCACACCCCCACATGCAGGCCGGGGCCTAGAGCAGGCTTCCGGGTTCTTGTCCCACAGGCGAGCATCGCCACCGCTGCCATCTCAAATGCTCACATGAACGACAACCATCTGTAAACAATTTCCATATTGGTAAAAAGAAAAGTCCTTTCTCAAGTTCACACCCCTGACCTCTCTTGCTATGGTCCTGTCCATCCTATCCGTCACACTGTGGCCTCCAAAAGGGGTTTCTCCACCTGCTCACTCCCCACTCACCACCCCTCAACCCACTGTGATGTTTCTGCCCCCAGGACTCAGCCACCACACTCTCTCCACGGTCACCACTGCCAAAGCCAACAGTCCTCCTGGTGCACAGACATCCCCAGCCTTGGCTTCGGGGACACCCCACTCTTCCCTTACTCTTCCTCCCCGGCCGCTCCTTCTTGGCCTCCCTGGCTACTCTTCATTGCACCTCCTTCTTGGTTGCCCCATTCTGTTCTCTGGCTTGGACGATCACACGGTGCTCGCCACCTCCCACGCCCGTAGTTTCAGACGGGAGGCAGCACAGAGTACAGACCCGCAGACTGGGTGCCACCTGGAACCCCCCTGCCTGTTGCTTAGCCCTAAGCCCAAGCCCTGCTGGCTCCTCACGCTGCCTGAAGCGCCACCCTGCTCGGCCAAGGCCTCAGCACCTTGCACTCACTCCGTGGCTCTCTAGTCTCCCCATTTCTCTCCTCCAATCTGACTTCCACACGGCAGCCAGAGCTAGATCCCCAAAACACAGTTCTGACCCTGCAGGTCCCCTGCTGAAAATGTTTTAGAAGATTTTATTTATTTGAGAGACTGGGGGCAGGAGCAGAGGGAGCAGCAGAGGGGAGAAGGGGAGCAACAGACGCCCCCTCCCCCACGCTGAGGAAGCCCCACATTGGCTTGGACCCTGGAACTCTGGGATCACGACCCGAGCCAAAGGCAGATGCTCAACTGACTGAGCCACCCAGGCACCCCGCCCTGCTGAAAACTTCTAATGGTTCTTTGGTATCCTCATGATAAAGTCCAAACCCCTTAGCCTGGCGCTCAGGTTCCCCTGTGGTGGACCTTTGTCTACCCTCTCGTCTGCGGGCTCTCAGTACCCCAACTCCAATGCTGCAGGATAGCCAGCGTCTGTGGGCACCCTCCGCAGTGCTATTTCCACTGAAGGGAGCCCTCTCCCATCACCCCCCCCCCCCCGTTCGCTTGACTCACGCCCACAGGGCTTGGCATCCCCTCTCACAGGAGGGCTTCTCTGTCCTTGAGGCCCCCAGCAGTCTAGAGAGTGGATGCCTCACAGATATGGTCATGCTGGGTTGCAGCAGCCTGCTAGGTCACCCTCTCACATGCTCTCAGGATGCATGCCTTTGGAACCCAGTCACTACGCTGTGGGGGAGCCCAGGCCACGTGACGAGGCCTCTTGTGGCTGTCACAAGCTGACAATCCCAGGTGGGCTCATAGCTGACTCTAGCGTCAACACCAGGCGTATAAATGAATGAGTCATCAGAATTCAGAGGACAGAAAACTTTTTCATAAAGACCAAATAGTAAATATTCCTGGGTTTGTGGACACATGGTAGATGCTACTTAACTTTGCCTCTGTAGCATAGAAGTAGCCATAGATTATATATCAATGAATGGACATGCCTGCGTTCCAACAAAACTTTATTTGCAAACACAGGTGGTGGACCATGTTTGGCCATGAGCCAAAGTTTGCTGGGTGCTGCTTTAAATGACTCTAGCTCTCAGGGGCACCTAGGTGGCTGAGTCAGTTAAGCATCTGCCTTCAGCTCAGATCATGATCTCAGGCTCCTGGGATCGAGCCCTGTGTCAGGCTCCTGGCTCTTGGGGAGCCTGCTTCTCCCTTTCTCTCTGCCTCTCCCCGCTCATGTTCTATCTCTCTGTCTCAAATGAATAAATAAGATCTTAAAAAATAAATACATAAAAATAAATGATTCTGGATCTTGGGCTTCCAGGTGAAGGCCCAGACATTCGGGAATAGAGACAAGCTATTCCTACTATATTCCTGTCTGAATTTCTAGTCCACAAAAACTGTAAGGGGTAACACGTACCTATTGTTGTTTTAAGCTGTTAAGTTTTGTAGGCAAAACTTAACAAAGTTAAGTTTTGCGGGTAGACAAAGGTCCACCACAGGGGAACCTGAGCGCCAGGCTAAGGGGTTTGCACTAATTTAACTGGCTCACGTATACAATATGCCCTGTGTGTATGTTAGTTCACTCCCTCAACTCAACTGTCTGGGTGTCCATTTCACAGGCATCCCCTTAGAGCCCACCGTGTGCACAGTACAAGGGATGGCGATGAACAAGACACAGTTCTCGGCTCCAAAGAACTTGGATTGTCATCGAGGCCATTCTAGCCCAGGGTGAGAGGGGTCATTTTGGAAGGAGCAGAGAGCTTCTGGAAGCCAGGGGAGACCCTCAGGCCTGTGTCGACACTGATGTGGGCTGGAAGACTTCACCCTGGGAGGGGTCTGAGCTGTGTCTCCTGGGGCACGGGGATGGAGTGACGCTTTGGGAAGAAGGGCCAGCCAGAGAGCCATGGGAGAGTGGGTGGAGAAGGAAGGGCAGGTATAACGTCCCATGTGGGGTCCCTGTGCTCACACAGTGAAGTCTGGGCACCCTCACCTACTACAAGTATCTGATGGGGTACTTCCCACCAACAGAACCCCCCTTTTGTGCTGAGGGGACAAAGTGCAGGTGCAGACGCTGGCCACCCTGTGGCTGGGATGTGGGCTCTGCGAGGTCCTTAGCCTGTACTCAGGGGCCTTGACCCAAGATGAAGCAGGGCCTAAGCAGCCCGACCCCTACTGCCCCAAGAGGCTCTGGGGTGCCAGGGTTCCCACGCAGCTGCTGCGTATCGGCGCTTCTGTCACAGGGTCCAGGGAGTGAGCAGCAGGAAGAAACAGGAGTAGGAAATGGGAGCACGAGGCCAGGGGCTCTTCGGACAAACTCTGGGATCCACAGGCTGGGCTGGGGCAGGTAGGCTGGGGAGCCACCCTACCTGGCGTCTGGTAGTTGAGCCTCCGCATCTCCACGGGGTCAGAGGAATGCGCCAGCAAGGAGTCCTTCAGCCCAACTGACTGCTCATCCTTGGATGATGGGGAGTGGGTCCTCTTCCTAGACAGGCAGAAGGGTGGCTGGTGAGGACTTGAGGTCCAGGCGGCAGACAGAGTAGGGTGGCACGGCTGGCTGTGACAGAGACCCTGTGTCTACAGCTCGGGCCCTCCCCTTTCCCCCCTCATCCTGGGGTCCCTGAGCACGGGGGAACCAGTGGCACAGCAGCTCGGACACATGGAGAACACAGGGTGGGGTTGGGGGCGGTGGAGACAGCAGGACTGGGGAGCGGACACAGGGCCAGTGCAGCGAGGAGCGCAGGGGGGAGCGGTGGCAGAGGCTGGCGGTGCCTTCCAATAGAGGGCAGGTCACTGTGGGGCAGTGGCTGCTGTCCCCAAGGCCGCCAGGAATAAACATGCAAACAACACATAAGATATGCAAACATCACAGAGAGCTGGGCCCCAGCTGTCTGTCTCTTGGTATCAGGGTCCACATCCAGAGCAACAGGGCAGGGCCAGGGAAGGTGTCACCCTAGCTGGGCAGAGTCTTCCCGCATTGGCCTCAGTTCCCCTGTCTAGGAGGACAGGGTCAGAGACAGACTGTGGGGTCTAGCTGCTGACGAGCATCCAGGAGCCGCTCCTGCTATGTGGACACGGGTATGTGCATAAGTGTGCACGAGTGTGTAAAGACACACACCTCCCCTTGCCTTGCAGCCAGTGCTCTTTGCACTTTTATCTCCTGCAGCGCTTAGTGGGTCATCTTAAAGAACTGGAGCCTGGCAGAAGGCTCTGGTGAGCTCGGAGTCGGTCTGTGCGCTCAGGGAGGGTGCTGAAGTCTGCACTATGCTTGCGCCCTGGGGAAGGGGCATCCCCTGTGCAGGGTACAAGTTGAGAGAGTCACAGAGCCCACCCGGGAGCCTGCTGAGCTGACCAGACAAGCACAGGCCAGGAGGCTTCTGGTCAAAGCCCCATCCCTCCCTGCTAGACCCGACATGTGCACAGGGAGAAGAAGTGAAGGGTGAAGCGTGTGAAGAGAGAAGGAATGACTCCTACCTTTCTTGTTTACTAGGTTCCGAAAGACCGGCAAGGACAGAAGAAAGGAATGGTCATTGTTTCCGCCAAGCACTCAGGCCCTCTTACGACCAGGGGGACACTGAGGGACCTATTTATGGCACTTATGTGGCACTCACAGGCAAGGGTTACCTCTCCTGACAGATTCCAGGACCCAGATGGGGTGGGAAGGAGGATGGGCGGGTGTGTGGGACACTCCTCGGGCAGCCCTCCACCGCCCCACCCCGCTCGTCCCCGCGCCCCGGACCAGGAAAGCCTATCCCCTATTCATGCTAGGAGGAAAGGAATGAATTCTTTGAGAAGGGGCCCTCGGTCCAGGTCAGGGGTCAGGGGTAGGGGAGAGATGGGGTACAGGGCAAGGAAAGCCTATGTGTTCAGATATACAGACGAGCATGTGTTCAACTATAAGTGTTCATGAACATAGCCATAGGCTGAGCAGTGAGGTGGGTGCTAGAAACACAGGCCTCATGATGTACCCACTGAGGCAGATGGGGGACAATGTGGGGAAGGAGCAGGGACCCAGGCGAGTCTCATGGGTACCAGAGTCTGGAAGGGAGTCTATTTTCTTTTTCTTTTTTTTTTTAAATTAAGTTCTATGCCCAATGTGGGGCTTGAACTCACAACCCCAAGATCAGGAGTTACATACTGCTGACTGAGCCAGCCAGGCACCCTGGAAGGGAGTCAAGGAGGCTGTGACGGCTACAGGCGGGTGGGCCTGAGCCAGAGGGTCCCAGGACGGCAGGGGTGTAGCGCATTAGCTCAGTGATAACATCGGGAACAGCCGAGGGGCCAGACTAGCCAGACATTTGATCGTCAGCTGACAGAGATCATGTTTTATCTTGGGAGCTCCCCAAAAGTTTAGACGGAGAGTGACAAATCTTTGGGAATTACCTTTGCAACTGCCAGGTGGATGGAGAGAAGGGGTGGCTCCAAGAGTAGGTAGTTACTGTCACCCAGGAGGACCAAGGAGCACTGCAGACTAGGTGCTCAAGTACGGCTGCACATGTGTTGCCTTATGGGGAGCCCACTGGGTGGGGGGTGGGGGAGATGCAGCCATCCTCAGGACAGAACTCACAGGGGACCGGGCGGAACGAGGGGGAAGAGGAGAGGTGAGGCTGGTACCCACGTTTCCAGCTGCTAATAGGTGGAGGGACCAGTCCCTTGTGATAGGGACTGCAAGGGAGGAAGGTTTGAGACACAGTGAGTCGGGGACAGCCGTGGCTGCTGTGGTTACACCAGGAGCTCAGTCACCATGTGTACCAAGTGAACATCGGCAGGCGGGGGGGCCTGTTGGTGGGTCCAGACCGCTCGAGGCCTAAGTTGGGAAGCCAGGCTGGGAAGCCACCTAGGGATGGCGGCAGAGCGAGTGCGAAGGTAGGAGACCAGGGAGGGCAGTGTCCTGAAGCTTAAAGACATACATGCTCACATCCACTGAAACAAAGAGACAGATGGACAGACGTGCCCAGGGAAGCAAGTGAACCAGCCGCTGTGAAGCTTTGGCTCCTTGTTACACCTAGATTAACACACACATGTGTACACACGCTGCTTCTGCTGTTCCAGGCCTCCCACTGAGCTCAGGAGCGGGGCTGCCCTGTACCTGCATGACCCATGCCAGGAAGGCCCTCCGAGTCCAGGGGCAGGTGGCTGTCCCCTGCAGCCCTGAGTGTAGCACTCACCTCTTGAACAGGAGGATGGCGATGACAATGAGGATGATGAGGATGACTGCCAGGACGGGGCCTGTCACCCACAGCATCTCAGGCTCCTCCTGCTGCTGGGCTGGCGTCACCTGGACCACGATCTCATCGGAATAGGGGCTGGAGGCATAGCGCTTCTGTGGCCCAGCAGAGGAAAAGCAGGGGTCATGAGCTCAGTGTGAGTTCCCCCACCCTCTGCCCACCCAACCTGGAGGAAGGGCTCTAGGGCTGGGCTATACTGGGTTGGATCCCGAGTGGCTGACCTAAGCCTGGCCAGCTGACCGAGTCCCCAAGGCTAGGTCAGGTCTGGCCTCCTGGGTCCTCGAGTCTGATGGCTTTTGAGATAACCTAGTGCAGGTCCAGAGTGTTTGGGGCAGCCCTAGGTCTGGGATCTCACAGTGTTTGAGTCTGGCCCACTCTCAGGGTGTAGAGAGCCCAGGTGGCTAAGGCTGACCTGGTCCATGGGTTCTTTCAGGGAGGCGAGCACGAAGCACTGATAGCTCAGGTCGGGAGATAGGGGCCGGTTGTAGAAGCCCTGGTAGCTCTTCTTATCCCCCAGGGTAAAGGTCTCGGGGAGCACATCCACCTGAGCAGCCACGTAGGGCTTCAGCCGCTCTGCCTGACGCCGACGTCGCCGCTCCCCACCGCCCTGCTCGATGGCCTCTAGAAGCTGACAGAGCAGAGCACGGGAGTCATGCCTGACCTCAGACCATGTGCCCCTGAGCCTGTGGCCTCAGAGTCTTTCCCCCAGGACTGAGGTCAAGGTTCACCTTCTGTATAAGGGGCTCAAGCCTGGCCTGGCCCACTATCCTTGCAGAATAACACCACACACCGATGCCACTCCCTGCCCCCCACTCCTCCAGTTACCCCAGCCAGAGGAGGGCCTCCAAGTCACCATACTCCTCACCCTAACCAGACAGGGCTGGCTCCATACCTCTGCCAGAGGAGGACGGGGAGTCCCGGTATGCGGAGAGTTCTACTCCAGCCCCCCAAGACTGCCTCATGTCTATAGACCCGCAGAGCGTTCCCTGCTTCTTCCCATCCTGGGGGATCCTCAGCCAAACCCTCCAGGGAGTCTCTGTCAGCCTCCCAGGAGCTTTCTGAGAACTCCCAGGGGGCCGCTTCAGAGTCGTATAGAGGCCCAAGCTGCCAGCCAGAGCAGCCAAAGAGGGATTCCAATTTGGGGGTGTCACCGGGGCCACAGCCAACCGGCATGATGGGGACCATCACGAGGGGTGCCCTGTCCGCCCAGGCACCTCATCCAGCTCAAGCTCCTCGGGTGTGGTCCATCTTGGGGCCAGCACACTCCCGCCCACGCGGTCGATGGGCACCACCACGATGTAGAACCACCTGGGTGGGCAGAGTGGGAATTGGGGTGGTCATCACGCCTGCATGGGCCCCGGGCCCCTGGGCCCACCCAGCCCCAGCCTTGCCTCCCTTGCGCACCTGATGAGGGAGCTATCCTGCACTTGCGGCATGGAGAGGGTGAAGCGGCCGTCCTCTATGTAGGCGGAGGCGGGAAGCGGCTTGTGTGGCAGCAGGTCCGGGGCGGTGCGGATGGACACGAGGTGCTGCAGACCCCCCGCGCTGTTGCCACGGTTCATAAGCACGAAGGAGTACTCTGTGTTGGGCTGCAGGTCTGCGATCAGTTTCCGCATGGAGTGCCCGTCCACTTCCACGCTCTGCCCGTTGTACAGAATCTGGTGGGGACAGGGACAGGCAGTGCACGGAGATGAGCCTCCCCATCACAGGCCCACAGGCCGAGCAGGTGTGCACGCCCAGCCAGGAAGCTGTGTCACCAACGCCCACACGTGGGACTAGAGGGACGGCCTACGGCAGGCCTGCGTGTGTGCTAGGCTTGGCTGGCAACAGCCTCACCCACCTTGAAGGGGACAGCCGACTTGTAGGAGTCGGGGACCTCCCAGCTGAGCAGCACAGATGTCTTCATTGCAGCGGCCACGCGGAAGTTCTTGGCAAAAACTGTGGAACACAATGGGGGGTGGGGAGGGGAGTCAGCTCCAGCTGTGTAACCAGGCTGGGGCAAAGGATTCCCTGCTAGGAGGAGATGCCGGTCAGGGATGGGGGTCAGGAATGGCTGCAGAGGCCAGGTACCCCACTCCTGGCCAGCTTCCAATCACACCACTCAGCTCTCCGCCCAAACTCCTCTTCACAGTGAATACCGAGCCGGGCAGATGCCACAGGACCCGTGGTCGGGATCTCCAGAGGTGCTGTCAGTGACCAGATGTCACTGGATTTGGTGGCGAGCAGCACGGGACCCCACACCAAAGCACAGTGGAGCGCGTTCGTTACAAGTCAGTGGGCCACGACCCCGAGAGATTAGTGTCCCGCACCCAAGAATGGTGACGCAGTCAAAAGAGATCAGTGGGTCAAGGTCACGAGAGATTGGAGTCACACAGCAGAGGTCAGTAGGTCAAGGAGAGCAGAGGTCAAGGGTGGCACACTGAGAACGTGGCGCCTGTTGGCTAGAGGTTAGTAGTCACGGTCATGAGAGACTGGAGGGTCACACAGCAGAGGCTGGTGGATCACAGTCGCCAGAGGGCAGTGGGTCAAGGAGAGCAGAGTTCCCCAGGCGCGGCCACATGCCCGCAGCACACACCTTGCTCCACGGGCATGGTCCGGGACTGGATGCTGGGGCTGAGTGGGCCGGCGCCTTTGCTGGTCCATGCGCGGACCCTGATGTCGTAAGTGGTGTCCGGCTTGAGGCCGGAGAGTGTGAGGCGGGTGTCGGCGGTAAAGTTCTGCAGCTCCTGCTGGCTGTTGATGTCACGGAACACCACTGAGTAGTTGGTGATGCGCCCATTCCTCTCCGCCAGCACTGGGGGGTCCCAGGTCAGCTCCGTGGTGGAGGTGGTCAGCCCTATCACACGCAGGTTTTGGGGGAAGCCACTAGGCACATCCTCGGGTGTCGTGATCTCCTTCTCGAACTCCTCACCCAGGCCAGCCCGGTTCTTAGCGGCCAGCTGGAAAATGTAGGTGGCTCCCTTGTGCAGGCCAGTGACTGTGAAGTGCTGTTTGTCCTTGCCGAAATCCATGATGTTGGGCTCCGCCTCGTCGGCCCGGCGGTACCGCAGCCGGTAGCCCAGCAGTTCTCCGGGGAGCTCCTTGGGGGGCTGCCACTGCAGCAGCGCCGTGTTCATGGCCGTGGTGCTGACCATCATGGTGGGCCGTCCTGGGACTGAACAACCACGCGCTGGGCTCCGGTGCTGCCTGCCCAGCCGCCCCACCCTTGGCTCCATCCCTGATCCCTTGCTCACCTGCCCCAGTCGTTGTGACGATCTTGGGCTTGCTGCGGGCACCATCCCCCTTGGTGGTGTAGGCGGCGACGGTAATGGAGTAGGTGGTCTCTGGGGTTAGGCCGCTGATGGTGGTTTCCTAAGGAGGAGGAGGGGCCCATTGCCATCACCGAGGAGCGAGGAGCAAGGAGACCAGACGGTGCCAGGCGCCCCGGGACCTCAGCTGGCAGGGAGGCTCTGAGGCACACAGACTCTGTGCCCCACTGGATGCGGGGCAGGCAGGTGGGATGTGGGCCTGGAAGGACCCCACCCATCCCAGGAGCTGCACACCTGGAGCACACAGCTCCCCCTTCCTTTCAGGTAAGAACAGAAGGCTACCCCATTCCTCTACTCCACGGTACCACAAATGCCACATCACGAGGTCTGTGCACAGAGGACACACAGCAAAGAGCTTTGCACGCACATAGCACTTGCACGGCTCTTGGCACACACACACACCCATACCCATCCACACCCACACCCATACCCACAAGCAAGATGGAATGGGCCCAGGTGCTATCCTGCAGGACCAGGCCAGGGCCCCACCCGACTTCATGTGGGAATGGGCTCTGTGAACACCGGAGGCCTCATGATACCTCGTGTGACAGGGAGGAAAGACGAGGATGGGAAACCGTCTCCACCCCATGGGGAACATTACGTCCCCACTGTCCCGGGTGATGCCCACGAAGTCAGCCAAGGCAGCGTCTCCCAGCCTTGGCAGGCCCTGCCTATGCCCATCTCCAGCCGAGGCATCATTTCCAGACATGCGGAGAAACCCCACAGGAGGCCAAGCCACGCCACACAGAGTGGGGAGTGGGAAGAAGGGAGGGGACCACCGTGCAGTGGGAACAGAGCTGTCACCACCAACCCTGGCACACCTCCAGCTCTGAGTCTCAGGGAGGGCCACTGCAGCCACCCCCGTCTCCTTGCAGAGACCCTCCTGCCCCAGCTGGAGAGTGTCCCAGGGCTGGGGCTCCAGAACGCACCAATGCCGAAACCGGCTCCCCGGGTTTCCCTCCCAGCCTGGGCCCCGGAGCCGGTGATTTTTCACTCCCGGGATCAATAAGGCCTAATGATCAGGATCGGATTTAACTCCATCCCCCTCTGGCCAGAGCAGGGGCCAGGCCCTGGTCGATCACAAACACTGGCCTGAAATTGCTGCTCGACAGGCGAGAAGTGAGGATTAGAGGAAACGCCAATCGCTGCTCAGCTCGCCGCCTGAGTCTAAACGCCAATTTTCTCTGGATGTGGCTGGTGCCCTGTGGATCTCGGCGGCTCAGGCTGGGGGGGGAAGGCGGTGGAGGGGAGCATCCCATGAGCCCAGCCTGACCCAGGTCTCGCCCGCGCTCGCACACCTGTTACTTACATAGTCCTCGGACTCCTCTGGCCGCCACTGACCGCGGGAGGGAGAGAAAGGGAGACAGGATGTGAAGGACTCTGCCTGGAGCGGGCCTGGCCCTGGCAGGGCAGAGGGAGGGTGCGGGCATCCAAAGGGCCTGCCCACTGGGGTAGCACCTCAGGCCCACTCCCCATCCGCAGATCCCAGCAGCCCATGCTGTTTGCCAGGACTGAGGAGGGGAGGGAGACCAGGAGGGCACCTAGCCTGATGGGGGAGGGCTCCCAGCTCCAGGACATGCAGGGAGCAGAGAGTGCCACGTACAGGTGCTTTGAGGGAGAGGCTGCCAGACATGGGGCCTGCGAGAGTCTGGCCTGGGCAGTCCTGGCCTATGCCTGTTGTCATGGTATGATTATTCTCTTTTCACTTTCTAAAATCTCGCAGTTGGGAGACAGATTACACAGCTGGCCCCGGCAGGAGCGTATCCCAAGAACGGTGAGAGCTGCACCGGGGCCAGGAGGCTAGGGGCAGGCTGGCCAGCAAGATGTTGAGAGTGTGAATGCCAAGCTTGGAGCCTGGGCCCTTCCCCTGTGGGGACATAGGTACAGGGAAGGCTGCTGTTCGTTCCTGGGGGTGCCTGAGATCTCACTGCAGTGGGAAGGTATACTTCAGGGCTGGCAATGTTGCTGTTTTCTAGTACGCTCTTCCTTAGGCCACAGTGCGTGTAGGTGCACTAGTTGGACAGAGGGAGTGAGGTGTCCTTTCTGTGGTCCTGTGGCACTGGAGGGCTGAAGTTGGCCAGTGTCCAGCACAGCACAAGGAGATGGCCCTCCCAGGCTAGAAGTACCATGAGGTCCTCTGGCCCAACCACCCTCAAAGTGCTGGTCTGGCCTCTGCCTGCGGACCCCAATTCTCCCTGTTCTGGGAAGCTCTGCTGGAAAGGTCTTGCAAGGAACATGGGACAGAATATGGCAGGAGGCCATCCGTGGATCCCTACTGGCTGTGGCCACTTTCAAGGATGTGCTTGGACCCATCTCCACTCTAGGTCCCTTGTCTTGGGGATGAGGGGTAAGACGCTCACTGTCCAAGCCAGGCCTGGGCATGAAGGTCCTCACAGGAGCACCTCTCTTGTGTCAGAGGCAAAGTGAGAGAGAAGGAAAGACATAAAGTGGATGAAGCAAAATGGAGGGAGAGAGGACAGAGTGGAACAGTGGGAAGGAGCGGCGAGAAGAGGCCTCCAGAGAGAGGAAGGAAAAGCACGCTGTAAGCAGCAGCTACACCCGAGAGGGAGACAGACGTAAAAGGTGACAGGTCTGGCTGCACACTCGAGGGGGACATGATGGTGCTTCCAGAACTGACAGGGGTCCCTTAGCTGACCAGATAAGCTGGGTGAAGGAGGACAGGCCGTAGTTTCTTTGACACAGTGGTCAGGGGACAGCTAGGCCCTGTGGCCAGGCTGGGAATGAGGTCCTCCAGGTTCCGTTGGCTTTCCTGGAGCCTGGGCTCACATCTGCCTGCTGTCATGGCACGTCTGAGGCCCCAAGGACAGCGTCCCTTCTCCTGTGGCCCAGCTCCCTTCCAACCACTTGGAACCAGAAGGGGGCACCTGAAAGGGAGGCTCTGAACCCCACTGGCTGCAGCTGTGCCGCTGGCCCCCAAGGATGGGAGGGGCTGGAGGGAGCCCATTCCCGGGATGTTTCTGGGTGGGTGTGTCTGTGGAGACTCCAGGAGGAGCCCCCAACCTGCCCCAGGAATGCAGGCGGGGGCACATGCTGCCTCCTCCACCCCTGTTCTCTTTGGGCAGGCTGAGAGGAGGAGGAGAACACCCTCCGGCCAGAGAGGAATTTTGCCCAAGTGCTTAGCCTACCCTGAGCACAGCATGGAGAACACGGGGTCTTTTCCTGCACCTGTGGGCCCGGCCCAGAGAGGGGGGGAAAGCAGAACAGGGAGGGCACATGGGCTCTGAAAAGAATCTGGGCTCCTTTTCCCAGGACTGGCTCAATGCTGCCCACTGTGGATCCCCTCCCAGGGTCCCAATTCTTGCTGGGAGACCCTGAAAGCACATCACACCCAGTGTCAGGACTCGTCGGCAGAATATCTGGGGTGAAAACTTGCCATAGCTATTACCGCTCTTTCCAGGAGTCCAGAGCCTGGGTTTCTTCTCTGAGCTCAGCCACTGACTATCTGGGAAGTTCTGGGCCATTCACATCACCTCCCAATATCCAGATTCTTTCCCGGAATAGCAAACCAGCACTCGGGATACCCTGAGGGACCTTACCCCAAGCTCACAGGAGAAATCATTATCCCCTGGAGAACAGAAGTGCACGGAGGAAGACATAAGCCTGGCTTCCAGGCCCAGAGCAACACCCCAGCTCAGCCATTCACAAAAATCTGCCACGGCCAAAGGCTGAGTGGGGGCAGATGGTGGCAGGACTGTTGTCCCTGCCCTGGCTGGGAGAGGAACAGTCACCTAGCCCAGCACAGTTGAGGAGGAAGGCAAATCTTAAATCCCAGCCTAACTGATAGTGAACATGCTTCCTGCAAAACACAAAGCAGGGCTTGGGGGTGCTGAAGCCTGGGCAGGAGCAGACAATGGAAGCGGGGGTCTGTGCTCCTGACTGCCAATGCTGGTATCTGAGCCACAGAGGTTGACTGCCACGCTGGGACAGTCACCAGGGCAGATGGGGCTGGCATAGCTCAGGCAAACCCAAGACGGAAGAGGGAGTGTTCCTGGAACCCAGCCCTAACTTCCTGGTCTGAGCACCATCGGAACCTGACACATAGCAGGACATCTCGGTGTCCGAGTCCTCTGAAGGCAGGCAGGGGAGGGGGCAAACCTGGGCTCCACAGACGCAGAGAGGCATGCTGGCCTTGTCCACCTTCCCACCCCGCCACCTCCCAGCGGCGCACCTGGGCCTCCGCCAGCATGACGTCCTGGATGATGGGTGGGCCACGGGGCTCGCCGTTCTCTAGCCGCACATAGGTGACCTGGTAGCCACGGATCTGGCCGTGCTGCTTACTGGGGACAGGCAGCTTCCAGGAGACGTGTACAGCAGTGGAATTCAGTGGCCCCACCTCCACCTTCCGTGGTGGCCCACTGGGCACTGGGGACCGGGAAGAGAAGACAGTCAGGCCTGGGGGTATGGACCTCGGTTCAGGGGGGCACAGCACACTCCAGGGCCTTGCCTTTGCACTCCATGGCCCCGGGAAGGCTCTGATAGAGTTTCTCTAGACTATCCCTGCCGAGAAGGCAGGCCTGCCCACCCCTCAGGCCCTGAGCTACCTCAGTTGGCGGGGGAGTAGGGTAGGGGTTAGGCACCAGACCACCCTAAAGTCAGCACAAGCCATCCCAACTTCTCCTGGGCACCCCCATCACTCCAATGTCTGGCCAAGACGGAGTCTTTTGATTCTACTCAGAGTGTCTCTTGCACCCATCTTCCCAGTCTCTACCTCCTAAATCTGAAGCGGGGCTGCTCCTTCTGTCTTAGCCTTGCCAGGCTCCAGCTGCCTCGGAGCTCACCCTGAAGGCAGGGATCTGGGCCCAGGCTAGCCCATCAGTTAGTTACAGTTCCCCAGTGTGGGCTCTTCAGCCTTTACCGGGAAGGCCTTCCCGGCTTTTGTGAGGCAAAGGCCCTGGGGATGCAAGGTGGGTGGTATCTGGGAGGGCTGTCTCCCCTCCCCCCACCCACCCCCTTGGCGCGGCCGCCTACCGTCCTCATCTGTGCGCACTAGCACCGGGCTGCTCTCCGGGCCGGGGCCCACGTCTGTGTGCGCCCGCACCCACACCCGGTACTCCGTCCACTTCTCCAGGCCCACCAGGTCCCAGCTGGAGTGCTCGCGACTGATGCTGTCCACCACATGCCGCCCTCGGTCCTCGCCGTCCACTGCCTCGTAGGCCACTGAGTACTGGGTGATGACGCCGTTGCGGCTGGCAGCCGGTGGCGGGACCCAACTTACCCGGACTGTGGTGGAGCCCATGCTCACACAGGTCACCTTCTGGGGAGGGGCAGAGGGGGCTGGGGAAGACAAATGGGGGGAAGCAGGCAGATGGAGGGTGGGGGTCGCAGGCACGGTGACTGGTCACAGAGGATGGGACACTCACCCAGGCAGGCTACTCCCTGAATGCAGAATGGCTATCCCAGGGCCCCCCTAGGCAGACTGCCACCACTGCTGCCAGACAGCCCAGCTCGCTCTGGACCACAGGCTACACACACACACACACACACACACACACACAGAGTGTCTCCCACACATACATATGGTGTCTTTCACACATATGGGGCTCTAACAGCACCTCACACACACACAAGGTCTCTCCCACACGTACGCTGTCTCGCATAAAACACACACCCTGCCAAATACACATAGGCGTGGGCCATGACTCCTGCTGCTGTGCCCGTGGCCCCTGGCAGGACTAGCAGCCCCAGTGACTCTTCTGGCACAAGGTCGTCGTGACCTGGGCCTACTTGGACAGCGTGCCTGTGCCTGAGCCACAAGCAGCCACAGAGACTAGAGGCCAGATAGGAAAGAGGCCAATGGCCCAGGCTAATCTGGAGAAAACGCACCCCGTGGAGGTGCTCTCACTCACGGTTAGGAGGCAGGTCTATGCACCCTCCGCCCCCCATTTCCCAGGTCTTATCCACACGGAGGAGCCTGGTGCTATTATGTGGCTTCCTCTGCCCCCACCCTCTGCCCCGGGCACTTCAGCAGTCTCCCTCCCCTCGTCCCCAGGGCTTTCCCTGCTCCTGCACTGCTGTGGCCACACTCTAGGTATTGCCGTAACTCAGAATGGCCCTACTCCCCAAACTGTGGCCTCCAACATTCCCTTGCAGACCCTCACCTTGTCCCAGTGTGGCTGCTCAAGGTCCCAGAACTGTGCTGGCTCTTCACCCCAACCCTGGACCACGGGCCATGGACCTGCCATCCTTACTGCCCTTGGTATTGGGCTTTGACCCTGAGGTCCTGCACCTCAACACTCCACATACCCCCAACTCCCTCACCTACTTCTCCCACCTCCTGTTCAGCCTGTGCCAAACCCTGGACCCAATCCTCGGCCCTCTTGAAGCTGGCCCTGGGGCAGGTAGAAAAATGGTGCCTGCCCTGGAAGGCTGGGATCCTATGAGCACGTCCCCAGTGGCCTCATCTGGGCTTTGCCTGCAGTCTGCGGCCTCTGTTCTCTGCCCAGCTCCCTCCGCCACTGTACACAGAACGCTTTCAACCTCCTCCACGCTCTGCTAACCTCCAGCTCTCAGCACACAACCCTCTCCCACTTTGCAGAGAAATCCGAAGCCTCCCACCGGCAGCTCCCTTCATCTTTACCAAACCCACCAAACAAATGCAGTCTCCCTGAGCCACCCCTGCTTCCCACCCCTGCTTCCCACGAGGAGGGAGGCGTGCCCTGCCTGTCTTAGGCGGCACTCTTCTCTCCACGCTCCTTCCCCTTCCCCCCGAGTCTCCAAAATTCTCTTTCCCAAATTTCTCTTTCTCCCCAAAATTCTCTTTCCCGAATTTTCGACTTCTCAGTATGGAGTCATTCCTAGTAACACTTAATGCTCAAATTTTCCTACTTTAAAAGATAGATGCGAGGCACCTGGGTGGCTCAGTGGGTTAAAGCCTTTGTCTTTGGCTCAGTTCAGGATCCCAGGGTCCTGGGATCAAGCCCCGCATTGGGCTCTCTGCTCAGCAGGGAGGCTACTTCCTCCTCTCTCTCTGCCTGTCTCTCTGCCTCCTTGTGATCTCTGTCTTGTCAAATAAATAAATAAATAAAATCTTTATAAATAAATAAATAAAAGACATATCCCATGCTCGGGCCTACAGCACCCCTCCTCCAGCTGCAGTGGTTCCCTCCCTCCAGCTGTCCTCACAACCCTCGCCCCAGGACCCCTCTCCTCCCGGTACCCAGTGCAGTGGTCAGTCGCTCCTGTGTTCCTCTGGACTTGAGGGCTCAGCAGCAGCACCTGGAATGCTCCTTTGAACCCTCTTCTTCCAATCTGAGACACTTTCCTCTTCGGGATTTCCTACTGTCTCTGGTCATCCCCCTCAGGTCCCCCACCTCTAGCCCAGCATCGCCACTCGCATGGCATAAGGCCTCCCTGGCT
Source organism: Mustela putorius furo (assembly GCF_011764305.1). NCBI lineage: Eukaryota > Metazoa > Chordata > Mammalia > Carnivora > Mustelidae > Mustela > Mustela putorius. The sequence continues at coordinate 33,640,790 of NW_025422005.1, read as the reverse complement.
GGGGTGCCTGGTTCGGTCCCACTTCCTACCCTCTTCCCAGGTCTATACACCAGAAGCACAGAATTCGCCTGACGTGCCCCTTGCCCTAAGCATCCCAAAGCCAGTCCATCACCTAGTCCTGGGCAGCTGGCACCCCCAGATGGCTCTCTAACCCACCACCACCACCACCACCACTGTGTCCGAGTTGCTATCTTCTGCTTAGATGGCTGTACAGTCTCCTACACAGTATCTGGCACGCTGCTGGGCTGTCCTGGGCATTCTTGGTCAGCAGCTGGCCAGCTGCTTCAGCCATGCTGGCCCCCTGCTCGTCCCTGACCTCAGCTAAGTGCCTTCCCCTTTTAGGGCCTTTGCACCTGCTGACCTCCTGCCTGGGGCCCATGTCACTCGGCCCCCTCAGACCAGATGAAGCTCCCATCCCGTCACCGCTCCACTGTCTGTCTCCTCCACAGCAGTTCACACGAATGTAATTAAAAGCTCATTTGGGTAATTGCAGGTCTAACACCTATATGCCCCACCAGATGAGCATCCCTGCAGGCAGAGGCCATGTCCGGGTCATGCTGTCATGCCGCGCTGTGCAAGGGCCCCCGCAGGTGCTGGTAGGATGAATCCGTCCACACAAGGTCCCACGTGGCCACCCGACATCACTGGCACATTCACACACAGTCCCATGTCACCTGAGCCGCCTCACAGACATTGCTGTGTTGAAGCCTGTCACATGTGCTACCTGTCTCAGTGCCCTGGTCCTATCCAGCCACACATCTGTGGCCCCCACTGTGAAGACATGGAGCCTCATGGCCATTCAGTCACTGGGGCACACCAGACACGTGCTCCTACAGGTATAGCACAGCCACGTGGTCAGACGGGGCCCACACGGCCTCACAGCATTCGTCTCAGGTACAAAAGACCATGGTCAACATGGTCAGAGCTGCAGGCTGTCACGCAAACGGTCTCGCAGACTGTCTCCCGCACGGAAGGCTGTGTGGTCCCAAGGCAGGCACGTAGACATTCTCAGTCATACAGGCTCATTCTCACAGACATGTCCCTACGTGTGGCTGGCTCAGCGTAAGATGACGAGCTCACATGCTCCTCTCATGGTGGTCATGAGGCAGGGAATGCAGGTGATAAGGGAGATGAGATGTGGGGATATGGAGAGGGAGGACAACTGCCAAAGCGGGGACGTGTCCGAGACGTGGCCAGCGTGGCCGTCCTACCACTGCGAATGGCCCAGTCAGCTAGTGTGACCAGCGCAGATGGGGGGGGCGCGGCGGGAGGTGGATGAGTCACAGACACAGAACTTACCTGGCTGGCGGGGATAGGGGCCGGGGGTGGGGAGGGGCAGAAGTCGGGTGGGGAGAAGCGCGGGCAGCAGCTGCCTGGATGCAGACTGGCGGGAACTTACCTGTCCCTCTCTCAGGGTCCAGACCCAGAGCCCAGACCGGAGTCTGGTCCGGGGCCCAGCAGACCAGACCACCCCCCTGGTCAAGGGGGAAGCCTGTGTGTGTCTGTGTCCCAGCCCAGCTGTAGCAGGCAGTGGCCTCTGGAGACACTTACTGGACTGTGCTGTGCGGGCCTCAATGGTGGGGGTGAAGACGCCCACCCCCATCTCGGAACGGGCAGCCAGCTGGAAGTGGTACAGTGTGTCAGGCTTCAGGTCCTCTAGAGTGTAGGAGGAGGTGGGGTCGAAGGTCACCTTGTGCTGGAAGAGCAGGGAGCACTCACTGACTGCTCGGACCCCAAAGGTCCCTCAGATGCTGTTACCCAGCACGGGCTGTAGCTGACCCCTCTGGACCCACTGTGGCTCCAGGTCACAAGGCCACCTGGACCACACAGGGGATTTGGCGCAGCCCATGCCACAGATACCTCACCGACTACACAACCATGAACGCCTGATACAAGGGCCTCTGGTGGGGAATTTGAGGGCCCTGCCATTGCCACGTAAGCCACAGGCCCCAAGAGACCCAAGGACAGACCTGGGGACCCTGCCCCCAGCACAGGCGTGACAAAGACTGTGGATCATATGGGCCACGTGAGCCCCAGGGCCCCAGGGAGGAGGCAGGGGTCCTGTGTCCGTATAACTGGAGAATCCAGAAAGCCGGTGTGCGTGAGCCCCCCATGGACAGAGCAGCCCTCCTCCCTCTCTTGTCCCCACCCAGCACTCACCTGCTGGCCTTCATCGTCTGCTGCCCAGTATACCAGCTCATACTTGACGATCCGCTCCTGCGGGGGCAGCAGCCATGACAGCTGGATCCTGGTGTCCGATTCTGCCTCTGCCTGGAAGTCCGCCGGTTGGGCAGGCACTGCAACACCCCCATGCCACGCGCTGTGAGCCTCACCTGTTCCCCTCAATGGCAGGGGTGCCCAGAGAAAGGAGGCAGGGGAAGACGCCCCTGGACCCCTGTACTGCATCCCCAGCGACCACACACATGTGGAACGCAGGCCCCCAGATCCCTGGCTGGAGGGCAGGGGCCCCTGCCACAGGCTTGACCTCCCCGGCCCCCGCTGCTGATGCCCAGCTGGCGTGCTGCCCACGCCTACCTCCCTGCTGTGTCTTGACCTGGATGGTGGGGCTGGGGGGGCCGTCGCCCACAGCAGTGAAGGCCAGCACGCGCAGGCTGTAGGTGATACCAGGCAGCAGGCTGCCCACGGTGGTGAGGAGCCCCGCATCTGTGTTGTGCTTGTGCCAGGCGCTCAGCGGGCGGCGGGAGTCAGGGGTGTAGTAGACGCGGTAGCCCCGCACCAGGCCGTTGGGCTCCTCGGGTGGCTCCCACTGTACCAGCATGGTGCTGGCGCTCAGCATGCGGGCCTGCACTCGGCGTGGGGGGCTGGAGGGCGCCTGCTCCCCCGTGCGGGCCCGCACTGCCTCGCTGGGCGGTCCCCGGCCAATGCTGTTCACCGCCAGCACGCGGAAGGCGTACTCTGAGAAGGGGCTGAGGCCACCGATGCTGTAGCGGGTGGTGGCCACGCCGTCCACCTCCTGGAAGGGCCCCTCTGTGCCTGCCGCGCGGTACTGGATGCCGTAGTAGGACACAGGCTCCGAGTTCCCAGAGTCCCAGGTCAGGGTGACACTGGTGGCGGTGGTCTCTGTCACCACAAGGTCAATCGGAGGTTTCGGCAGAGCTAGGAACAAAGTGGGAGGCTCAGAGCTGCCTGAGGTCATGACCCCAGAAACCAACCCTGCCTTTGGTATTATCCAGAGTGTGGTCAACCCCTGTAGTCCACCTTGAAGAATGGCCTGGAAACTCAAGGTGACCTCTAGGGGCCCCACCTAGCGGAGAAGGGTGACACTTGCCAGTGCGCCCAGGGGCCTTCAGTCATCTAGTGTCTGCCTGCACTGTTTCCAGAACTCACTGGAATCCCTCCACACCCAACAACAGACCCAGAGGTGGTGTGGCCTGACCACGTCTCGTGCAGGTGGGAGGCACACAGTCTGGAAGGCGCAGGTCTGCCTCTGGGGGTTGCCTATGCTCACCTGTGGCCACTCACCTGTAACTGGGGCTGGTGCCTGTGAGAGAGGTGCCCAAAAGAACAGCCTGGATTTTAGAAAGAGTGATGAGGCTGCTGACCCAACACCCCTATGAGTTGGCTCAGATGGAACATGGAGCAGTCCCAGATCTACAGCCAACCACTCAACAAATAATTACCAAGTGCCTACTGGGTGTTGGGCACTGCACTGGGGCTGAGGACACAGGGTCACACAGCTGGGTCACAGCCCTGCTCTCGTGGAGTTTACGTTCTAGGGCAAGTGGAAAGCGCCGAGTCCATAATCATGACTCTGGGACATGAAAGGCCAGTGGAGAGAGGGTGCTGAGCCAGAGAAAACCCATGAAGGCCTCACAGAGCCGAGACCTGGGCAGGAAGAGGACCAGCATGGAGAGGGTGCACAGAACTAAGCCGAGCCAGGCGGAACTAAGCCGAGCCAGGTGCGTGAGGATTCCGGTTTTAACCCTAAAAGTAATGCGAAGTCACTGGAGGGCCGTTTCTTTCAGAGTGGTGAGATCCTGCTTTATATTTTCAAGAGACCATTCTAGCTGCAGAACAGAGGATGGCTCTGAGGGGGGAGTGGAAGCAGTGAGTCTGGAGGGGTGTGCGTGCCCGTCCCAAGGGCTCAGGCAGAGAGCCCACGTCTCCTTGGCTACTCTTTCACCGCATCCTTGTCAGGGGGCTGGTGAGCCTGAGGGTGTGGCGTGTGGTGGCTAGGGGGCCGTGCTGCAGCATCAGGGTCCAAGTCCCTGCTCTGTCATTCACTCCCACATGACCCTGTGCCTCAGTTTCCTCCTCTGTACAAGGGGAACAAGAATGCCTACCTCCCAGGGTAACACAGAATGAACAGGGTGATCTGTGCTTGCCACCACAGTAACTGCCCCCAGGACCTCAGTACCTGTTGGCTATTATTACGAACACCAAAAATCAGAGAAACCCCTCTCTCTGCCACTGAGGGCCGGTGGGACTCCAGGGGGCACCCAGGAGAGGACAGTGACCCCTCGACCCCAAGCATCCCCACAACGGCCATATGCCCCTGCCGCGGATGCTGGGACCGACCTCCTGTTGCCCTCTGCGATGGGGCAGGCCCCAGGCCCCAGCCGGTTCACATGTGGTACTCACCTTTCACGGTAACCTGGGCCGTGGCCTCGATCATGCCCAGCGAGGAGATGGCCACACAGGTGTAGTTGGCAGAGCGCACGACGTTGCTCAGCTCCAGCACGTTGCGGCCCACCGGCATCTCATCCTCCTTGGTGAGCTCCTCGGCCCCCATCATCCACTTCACGTAGGGCATGGGCGCGCCCACCGCGACACAGGTCAGGTTCACGCTGCCGCCCGGCATCACCTCCTGGCTGCTGGGAGGGATGGAGAAACGAGGAGCCACACGGCGCACTGCGGGAGGAGGGAGAGAGGCACTCACCGGCCGGGCAAGACACTCAAGAGGATGCAAGGGCAGGGGCCCCTCATCCAGGAAGCCCCCCTCGTCAGAGCCAGACCCACCTCAGAGGCAGGTGGGGCAGAGTCCCTGGCCCCGGCTTACACCCTCCCATTCTACTTTTGGGCTAGGAGTAGCCCCCACGCTCAGAGACTGGAACACGAGAGATTCCATAAACAAGCTCCCGTTTTACAGCCTAGGAAACTGAGGTCCAGCAAAGTCCTGCTGTCTGCCCAGGGTCACACAGGGACTCTGTGCAAGGTTCAGGTCTCAGGTCTACATTGAGGGCTCATCAGGGCCACATTCCAGGTCATCTTCCAGTGTTGCCCCCCACCCGCGATGGGTCTCCTGAAGGGCTAACTGGGGCACCAAGTGAGAGAAGTCCAGGCACTGGAGGGTGGAGGACCTCAGAGTGGACCTGGGGCAGGGCAGAGGGGCTGGCCGGGAGGGGCGTGGCCACCTTCTCTGGAGTCATTGCCTCCACGACCAAGCCACAACCAGAGGGAAGAGATGATCTCAGCCATGCTCAGGGCACAGGCTGGGAATCCAAGGGAAAGGGCCGCCTCCTGGAAGGGGCTGGGCAGGGCAAGGGACCAGGGCGGGCCAGGGATGTGGTCCGCGGGCAGGATGGGCATGACGATGGCAGTAACATGATGAGGGCGCCGAACAGATGGCTTTCTGTGCCAATGAACGAAGGTCTCAAGGGGGAGGCTGGCTGTACCTGGCCAGGACCTCTGGCCTTGGACGTCCCAGGCCAGAAGCCGTGCTGAGCTTCCTAGGCCAGCGTGCAGCCTGGAACCCCCCTCAAAGTTGCAAGCTTGACACAAACATTTGGAACATGCAGAGGGAGGGCAGTCAGGTGCAACCTAGCAGTGGGCAGGCATGCTGGGCGTGCTGACGGGTCATGCAGCTGGGGGACCGTGGCCGAGGTGTGTCCTCCACGGGCACCCCTACAGACAGGGCAGTGGGAGGCAGGCAGTGAGGCTACGCAACCGAAAGGCACTGCTGAGAGTGCGTGTAGGTCTCCGAGGACCCACGCTGGGGAGCCTGGCATGCAGAGGACCCGTGCCGTCACAACAGGGGCACTTCCACTGTAGGTTCCAGACTCTGCTGCTCGGACAGCCTCAGCCCACCAAAGTAGAGCTGGAAGTAACTCCAGAAGCCACCCAGTCCAACCTCTGACCTCCCTGCACAGGGTGGTCAGGCTGTGGCCCGGAGACTAGACATCCAGGTCCCGTTAACCCAAGGTATCTTTCAAACCCACTAACTTCTCTTCAGACCCAGAGGCTACTGCTCCCACCAGTGCCTCTTCCACCTCCCTCTTCCGTGGCACTGCTGTATTCACTGCTTTCTTCCAGGACCGGTCCTCCACTAACAGCTAGCTCCAGTCTGTTCACATCAGCTGTCTGTTAAAAACCCTTGCCTGATCCCCTCAGTGAGTCCACAGGCTGCACAACTGGACCCCCCACTTGGCTCCCACCTCAACTGGGTCCCACACTGCCTTAGTCCGAGGCCTCTGGACAGAACCACCAAGCAAGCCATCTGTTCCTGGCATCATGGGCCGAGTTCCCTCTGTGCCCACTGGGGTCCCAGTGTGTCTCATGGACACCTGGTGTTCTACCTTGTAGAACTGGCCTCCTCATTTTCTTTAGGGGAACCTCTCCCCGCCATTCTTGTTATGTGGGGCATGTGACCCAGATCCGGCTAGCAAGATACAGCCTTTGGACTTTGGCAAAAACCACGAGAACAACTTTCTCTCTATACCACAGCAGCCAACCTTAGAGCCTTAGAGGAACTGAGAGCCACCTTTCATAACACAAGGGAGAACACGCTTGAGAACAAAGACGTCAATTGTGGAGAGCAGAGCTAAGAGACAAACCCAAAAGCCTGATCAAACTGTTTAAATATCTGGATCCAGCCCTGCCTGATGCCAAATCTACTTCTACAGATTTTAGTTTGGTAAGACAAGAATCTGCTTGTTTTGCTTAAGCTGATTAAGTCAGTTTCTGTCACTCGGCCCAATGCTGGGAGTCCCGGAACAATGACAGCATGTTATCCGTAGAGACATCTGCATGGCAGACAACAGGTAGATACTGGGTATGGCTGGCAGGAGGGACCCATGACAAAGAGCACCCTTTGAGCATCCCTCAGATGGCACAAGAGTGAGACCAGGAGGCATGGACACTAACATCACCCAGCCTCGTGCTGGGTGCCATCCTCGAGCTCTGGAGCTGGGCGTGAGCTGGCGGGTCATGGGAGGAGAAGCCCAGGCAGGCAAGTCTGTCTACTGACCAGGCCCAGGCCTGCCAATGAAGGGAGGGGTCCAGCATAGCCCTGGCTGGAGCACAAAGGCACAGGGGCACAGCCTTAACCGATCAGGTCTTTAATCTCAGCCAGGGGTGGCCTGTGAGCTCTTCGTTCATGGGCATCAGAACAGGCTCAGCGAAGGGAAACCACTCCTGAGCTCCTACCATGTGAGGAAGGTTTCCTTGCTATAGATCCCATCACCTCCAGACTATAGGCAAGGGAACAGACTTTTAAAGACTGATACTTTTAAGTAACATGCCTGAGTTCATGTATTATCAGGAGGGCGTCAGTGGGATGAAAAGCTCACGCCCTTTTGAGGCCTGGCTGATGGGATGGAAAAAAGACACACATGAGGCTCTATGGAGAAGCTCCTGGGCTTCTGGGTAGCCAAGGCCGGCAGAAGATATTCTCCAGCAGGCAGAAGGATGGGGCTTAGAGAGCCTGTGCCAGGAAAGGTCATGGCTGCAAGTTTGACCCTGGTCAGTGGCAGAATCTTGGGGCCTGATTAGTACCTGGACAGAAAAACAAAGAGCCCCAGGGAAAGGAAGTAGGTTCTTGGCCAATAAACCTCGGGTCCCAAGCTGAGCAGTGTAGAAAGCTGATAGGACCGTACCCCAAGTGGTCCCGGGAGGGTAAAGTTTTCTGTTCCATGGCCTGGAAACGGAGGCCTTTCAGAACAAACGCTGGGAATAGCTTTGTTTTTAGTTTTATGTTTCCTCTCCTACACGCAGGTAGAAGAGAGAACCCTGGGAGCAAAGGATGAGTTTGAGCAGTCAGAAGCCACCTTTAGGGGCCCCCAGTCTGGAGACTGCTGGGGACGGCACCCCAGACGCATTTGCTAGAACACTAGGCTCCAGGCACAGGCGAGGCATTCTGGAGTGAGATCTCCTGCAGCTCAGGCTCACACTCCCTGCAGTATGAGTGAGGTTAGAGTAGGTCTACAGAGGGAGGGTGGGGGCAGGAGATCCTGAGTGCCGGTGGGGCCCTGCATCCCAGACCTGCCTGGACAGTCACCCCCATCCCAACAGCCGGGTGTGGCTGCCACCTCCCCACAGCAGCCCCACCGCCACCCCTCCCACTGTCCCAGACACCAGGCCTCTGAAAGGGGCAGAACTTGCCCTGGACCCGGTCTATTGCCAGAAGCAACAGCAGGGAAGAAAGATCCAGGGCCAGGGAAAAACGCACTTAAGGTCTCATCTTGGGCTTCAGCAATGCTGGTCTACTACCGTTCTCCGTGTATCCTCAGTGCTGACGTTTTATAGACAATTTCTAAAACAGGGCTCTGCCATTTCTGGATTATATTTCAGCTGTAACTTTTAAGTCTAATTATTTGCGCTGACAAGCCCGTATAATAGGGCGTTGTGGCGCCGGGAGGCATCAGCATTCAGTGGAGTGACAGCCTGATCGCAGGGGGAGGGAGGCCCAGCAATCTGCATTCGCTCACAGGAATTTCTCTGATGAAAATAACACAACATTAAGGAGGGGATGAGGGGCAGGATCCACTGTATCAAGATAAAATAACTCTTTAATAAATAACCTTGTGGCTGCCGCAGAGCAGTAATTAAATGCCGGCGCACTCGGCACACAGTTTTAAGTAAAGCTGGAAAAATGTAAGATGTAATTATCAGTGCCAAACAAATTACCAGCCCGGCAAATCCCCCTGGAATATTTAGAAACTCATTTCTGCCTTCCCGTTAAATATTTGTGTACGTGCTTTATTTTTGGTGGGACCAAAGAGGGGGAGAAGAGGAAGGGATCAGGGTGGTGGGGGAAGGGGGGCAGGGGGAGGTGGCTGAGGGCTGGGCTGTCTCTGCTGATGACTGCTTTCTGAGCGCCCCAGCAGATCCGCCTGGTCAGCGAAATGGTATAACCGAAATGCCCCAGAGCACAGGAGTGCGTATGGATGGATGCTCAGGGCTGATACCCGAGCTAAGGCCACAGCCCTCCCCCCGACTGGCTCCCTTCCCCCTTCTGGAGGAAACCCAAGCCACGGAGATATGATGCAGAGAGGAGCAGGTGGCGAAGTCTGCTCCCTGGGGCTCAGCCTAAAGTCCAGTGGACAGGTGCGTCTCTTCTGACCACTTGGACCATGTGATACAGGAATGACCGCTGGCCCCGGCTGCCAGCCCCAAGACTAGGGGTTGCAGTCTGGCTCTGAGGGTGGGGCTGAGAACTGAGCTAGAGCAGGGTCTCTGGGGGCCCTTCCCAGCTGGGACATCCTCTGGGCTCCCATGTTGGGCCCAAGTTGCAATCAACGGTCCAGTCTGGTATGAGCTCCCTGAATGTGACGCTCAGCACCCAGCACAGGCCTGAGGAAACAAGAACTGGCTGGGGGGGGGGGGTTGCGCAGGTGGGCAGATCTTTGCTTGGCTCCGCTTAGGGAGGTAACAGACAAGAATGTAGATTTCCTTCATGCCTAAGGTAATGCCACCCAGTTGCGCCATGGACACCAAGCTTCATGAGGCAGACTGGGGCTGGCCACCCCATTGAGCTTGGTGGGGACCTCAAGGTCAGGGCAGAGCTGTGGGACTCTTGTCCTATGCTGCAGGACCTTGAGGTATGAGCTCAATCTAGATCAGGCTTTTCCCTTCATCTTCCCAGCAGCTGCAGGTGAGCTCAGGCAAAGGCGGAGTTTAGGAGACCAGGATGTGGAGGAAGGCCCCACAGGCACGTGTGATGCACTACCGCTCTCAAGGTTGAGCCCCACCGGGAACAGACAGCTGGCCCAGCCCAGGCGTAACGGCGGAGTACCATGTCATGTCATGCACCATGCCCGCCTGACCGCGCCGGCAGAGGAGCCCAGCTAAGGGGACATGCAGACACGTGGCACATCAGGGACCCAAGCAGCAGAGGCATGCAGGGCAGGGGGCCTGCCCACCCACCCCTAGTCCTGCAGGCCTGCCGGCCCAAACAACGCAGAGCAGAGCCTGACTGGCGGGCAGGCCTGGCTGGAGCGAGCCCGAGGGAGCTGACCGAGCCCGCCGGTCCCTACTGACAGGAGCATCCCATCGATGGGCGGACTGTAGATGGATAAGAAGTGAAAAGGACCAACCTTCTCGCTGATCTGAGAGATGAGAGTTTGGGTTGATGGCAGAGTGCGATGAGGATGAGGAGGGAATAAAAAAAAGACAAGGAGAAACACAGAGAGAGTAAAAACAGGCCAACCTTCATCTGCCCACACAGCACGGACACGAGACAAGACTCTTGTGCCCCACGCACACGCACGTGCACGCGGACCACGCAGCTCACGAAAGACTCAGGACTCATGGAGGACACGGTGGACTGGGCTGGGTCCCACTGGCAGGTGCCAGGATGCCAAGGGCGGGACAGGGAGGGCTGGAAAGGGAGCACAGGTGGGCCCCCATGCCTCACACACACCCCACGGCTTGACAGACCCAGTGAGCTGGGCTGTAGGGTCGGGGCCCCTGCAGCCCGCAAACCCACCAAGGTACACGGGTGGCTAGATTCCCACCACCTTGAGGAAGCCCCACACTGCACGGCACCAGCGTGAAGAGCTGGTCTGGGCACCTATGTGGAGAAAGGCTGTGGAGACACCGCCCCATTTAGAGACAGCTGTGGCCAGCGGCCAGCTCCCTGCAGCGAAGAGGGACGGTTGGGGGCAGGTGGGGCATGGCCACACCCTGGCCCCTGGCAGCTCTGTGTCCTGAGAGCGGGAGGAGAGAGACGCTGTGGAGGGAAGGAGAGGGTGAGTCACGCGGAGAGGGAGATGGATGGTGACACAGAGAAGCTGGTCCGCCCAGCCTGCCTGGGCCTGCTGGACTGCGGGTGGAGCTGTGGGCAACCGAACAAAGGCAGATGTAACTGGATGGCGTATCCCCCAACGGCTGTCCTGCCAGCAGCAGCAGTCACTGGCCCCCACGTGCTTCCCGTGCGCCCGCCACGGTGCTGGGAGCGTCACACGCGCTGTCCTGTTACATGTGGCAGTTGCAGGGGGGACAGAGGAAGGATGTGAGAAACTGAAGACAATCCCAGGAGGAGATGTGGCCTTGAGCCCAGTGAACACAGTGAGAGAAGAGGGAGATGGAGAGAGATGAATGCTGGTGGGAGGCTGTCCATCTAGAGCACTGGTTCCCAATGTGAGGGTGGGGAGAGAGCCTCCCAGGTGACACCAGGCAAGGGATGGCGATGTTGTGGGTTCTCATGTCCAGGGGCGCTGCTGCCATCGGGAGACCAGAGGAGCCGCTACACATCACACGACCCCCAGGAGAGCCCCACATAACTAAGAGTCATCAAGACCCAAGGGTCAATGGTGCTGAGGCTGAGAAACCAGGGCTGGAGGCCACAGGGGCCTGGATATTGAGGCTCCTGACAGCTGGTGCCCACTGGAGGGCAACAGGCACCTGCCTGCTCTGGAAGCTGCTCTGAGGGCAGCAGGTGGGCAGGCACTGGGGGACTTCACCACAGTTGGTCCACTCACAAGCAGCCTTCGGGACAGAGCCGGTGGCCAGCAGGGGAGAGGCGGTCTCAAAAGTTGCTGGGGCTGGGCGCCTGGGTGGCTCAGTGGGTTAAGCCGCTGCCTTCGGCTCAGGTCATGATCTCAGGGTCCTGGGATCGAGTCCCGCATCGGGCTCTCTGCTCAGCAGGGGGCCTGTTCCCCCTCTCTCTCTGCCTGCCTCTCCATCTACTTGTGATTTCTCTCTGTCAAATAAATAAATAAAATCTTTAAAAAAAAAAAAAAAGTTGCTGGGGCTAATGGGCCCTGAGCACCGCTGGGGGTGGAATGCACGGGCTTTGCCAGGACTGCGATGAGGAGCGGTGGGGACACCAGAGGCAAAATTCCTAGCAACTAGCTTTCTAGGTGTCTCCAAGTCTCATTAGTAAGGCCTGTCCTGGGGCTACGGGACAGGGCATGTGAAGCTCCTGGCAAGTCGCTCTGGACAAAACAGGGCAGGGACAGGCACAAGTAGAGCCTGGCTATCAGGCAGGTCTCAGGCACAGAGACTTAGGACTGGCCCCGGGGACGTCAGGGTCCACAGGAACCTGGAACGGTCCAGGGGTAAGGAGGCAGGTCTTTGAGAAGGGCTGTCCCGATGGCTCCTCTCTAGGATAGGACTTGTCAGCCCCGTGTGCCTGTCAGAAGCTCTGCCTGGAGCAGTGGGGGGAAGGCTGTGCACATCACAGTTCCCCTCATCTTGGCCATCTGTGGGGGCGGGGCTCTCAGGCTCCCCTCCCCCGGACTCTGCTCTGACTCTGTTCCTTAAGATAGGCCCTGGGGCCACTTAGGCGAGCCTGGATGGGCAGGATACTTCACAAGAGGGCCAGTGGGAGCCTCCCACCCTACACCCCCAACTCCAATGAAGTGTCACCCCTGGTCTCTGAGACACAATTTGCCCATCACCCAAGGGGCTGGCAGCCTTGGCCTCTTGGGAACCTGTGCCCTGACACGGAGCAGTTCCTCACCAACTACATGGTTGATGCCTAATTCTCTCCACCCTGTCTGACCAGGTGGCCCTAAAGAGCAGAACAGGCAGTGGACACTGCTGGCTGGAGAGGCAGACGGTCCCCTCGAGAAGCTACACTAAGCACTCAGCGTGATGAAGTCATCGCTGCAAAAAAGCTGCGTCCACTTTCCTCTTCAAATCCCCTGAGAGGAGACAGTTTCACTCGTAATGAAGTCCATCTGTGCAGGAGGGCTAAGTGACAGGGATGTGGGGGTAGGAGGGGCTCTGGGCCCCTCCCATGCACTGTGCACACAAGACCCAGCATGTTCTCAGGAAGGGGTGAGTAGCCAGCTTTGGTCTCCCTTGGGCCGTGAGCCTAGCAGACGCTAGACACTCCAAAACAGCCCCCAGGCCCTCTCTGGTGGGTCCCTGGACTTGTGAAGACACAGGATCCTCCAAGTCTCAGGAAGAAACACCTGAAGCATGGTAGGTGCTCACCTGTAGGGGCTCACAGCAGTCTCGGACTGGCCTTCCCTATAAGAATCCTGGCTGGTGACAGAGCACAGCTGCCTCCTCCTCCAGGAAGGCTCTGCACAGACCTGGCCAGAGGGCAGGCTCACTTGGCCTGGAGTACCCCCCTTGCTGGGGTGGGCAGACTTGAGGAATGCCAGGGAGGTCTGCCCATGTTTACATACAAACAAGTGTGTTCGCTTGTGTGTGCGTGCGCGCGCATACACACACACACACACACACAGTGAAAAGTCAGCTTGGAAGGCTCTAGACTCCCATGGGGCTCTGGGCCCACGGGGCAGGACCTATAAGAGATACAAATGCTCCCAAGAGCTGCTGTGTCCCACAGGGCCTGCGGGGAAGGAAGGCAAAGTAGCGGCGGACATCGGGAGTCTGCCCAGTGGGAGCAGTCCTGGCTGTCCTTCCTGCGGCAGAGAGAGGCGGGGAAAGGAGAGCCTGGGCAGAGGGCAGCCCCCACTGCCTCCACTGAGGGCTCCAGACGGCATGCCCAGCAGGGCCAGTTCAGCTCCATGGAGACAGGGCTGGGTGCTGCCCTCATCCTTACCTCGCACATACAGGTTGGCGGGGGCCGAGTAGCGAGTGCCTGCAGAGTTGGTCGCCACACACTCGTACTTGCCTTGGTCCGACTCCTCGCTGCTCTCAATCTGCAAGGCACCTGCGGGGACACAGCAACAGAGATTAGGCCTGGATTGTGGGGAGGGGTCTCGACGGCATTTGGGCTTGTGTTGACCAGAGGCTGAAGATGTTGGGGCCACACCTGGGCACCAGTGTTGCCTCCAGGAAGCTCTCCCTGATGAGCCCCCGGCCTCTTGGCTGGAAGCAGGCGTTGCAATCGGGAACACAAACTGCCTGTCCTAACCCCTGCAGTTTCGTAGAGCTTGTTGGCTGGGCCAGGGTCTCCATCCCATCCCCCTCCAGCTCCATGGAGTGTCCAGTCCTGGACTCCCCATCCTGGAGCCCACTGGCCAGTAAGCATGCCCATACGTGCTCCCAGACCTACCAGCCCTGCCAGGCAACGTGGAGCCAGGCGTGGAGGGGGCGCAGCCTGGATCCCCGCTGGCCTGGGAGCCGCGAGCACACGATGGGGCTCACTGGGAATCGGCTGCCCAGGAAGGAAGGAGCTTGCTCTGGGGGGCTGGTATCTGGCAGCCTCCGCTTACAGCGCCCACCCCTATCCCTCGGGCGCCGCCCATTCCGGCTCCTCTCCTCAGCCTGGTCCTGCTAAAGTGCTTCGACCCACCGCGGCTGCTGCATAATTCAGGAGGCTAATGGAGGCTGCAGCTCCCACTCGGGCCAGTGCCCTGAGGGGCTGCTCTGGCCGCAGACGGACAGACAGGAGCCAGGACTGGGGGGGGGGGGCGGTGGGCAGCTGAAAAGGACCCTCCGGCAGATCCAGGTAGGGGAGCCCAAGGCAGCAGGGGGTCCGGGGGGTGAAACCACTCGACCTGGCCACCCCCAGCCCTGGCAATAAACACCTGAAAACACTGTTCTTGAGAGCACACCAGGCAAGCCATCTAAGACAGTAACACTCCGAGCCACAAGCAATACCCCCTCCCTGGAACAAGCCGACAGACAATCAAACCCACACAGGACAGTCCAACGGACATTGAATCACCCCACAGCACATGGCCTGACAGAAAACCGCCACCTGCACAGAACAGCCAGAGTGACCCTAACAGCCCCTTCCTAGGCCTCAGACTGGCTGACGCTCACCACACCCACAAAGGACAGAGACAGAACCTGTTGGACCCCACTGGACTGGCCTGGATAAAAGCCATAGGAAGAGTTCCAAGTCACACTCTCATGGTCCACGCCCCAGAGGAGGTGCACCATGGGTCCCAGCTGCAGCCCCTTCACTGCCTGACACCCCTCTTCCGCACCCAGACCCAGGGCAGCAGGAGGGGCCCTGAACACACAGGGGGCTGGGGCCTGGGGGTAGAGGAGGGGCCTGCCAAGGCTTAACCTCGATGCAGGACAAAGGGCTGGCTTGCTCTGTGGTCCTGGTTTCAGCCCTCCCCACCGGCCATCCGGGAGCATGAGGGCCCAGGGCGCAGGCCAAATATCCATCTTCTGCAAGAACAGCCCCGATGGGCACCCAACAGGTCACGTGTATGGGATGGATGGACGTTGTTACAGAAAATGTTCCTTCAAGCAAGTGGGGTTGGGCCTCTGGCTGGTGTGTGTGTGGGGGGGTGTTGCACTAGGTCAGCTCAGCTGGGGAGGGAGGGGAGACCTGGTGGCCAACGCCACAGGCAGGGACAAGTGGTGGAGTAGACCCCTCCCGGGGGAGGAGGCTCCCCTGTTGCAGAGAATTGGACCTGGTGGGGGACCCAACACAGCCCCTGAGCCTGGATCCACACAGAAACCCCAACATGTGGAACCAACACCACAACCCAGTGGTGGGGACACAAAGAGCTAGTGCAGGCTGACAGGATGGGTGGGGGGTCTGGAGGGTGAGTCCCTCCTTGAGGGTAACAGACCAGATACCCTGCAGGGAGGCAGCGGCTCCTCTCAGCCCTGAGACCACCCTGGCCCTGAACTGAGGGACTAGATGTGCTCAAGGATGCTGAGAGAGGCATGAAGAAATGAGGTGAATACGATCAGTCCAGAAGCAACTGTCTTCCAGTGGGCCTGCTCCGAGCCAGATGCTGCCCGGACCCTCATCCCCTCCTCTAAACCTCGTGACTAGTGAGGTGGGCCCTGGCCCTTATTTAAAGAGGAGGAAGCAGACTTCTGAGAGAGGGATTGCTTCTCTGAAGGCCACGCCAGCGAGTCAAACTTGCACCCGGATCTTTGAGTGTCCAGAGTGTGCTTTCTGAAGCCTGGGGCCACAGGACTCTGGGGTATGAAATCAGCCAGGGCGGGCAGGGTGTCTGAGCTAGTCACGGTGGACCCTGGTTATTCCCTGTGTCACTGCAACACCTACACTGGAGTCTTCCGAATGCTCCTCCTCGTGTATGCTGGGCCACAGGGATGTATGGGCAGTCCTCACCCTGCTCTAGGGCTAGGATGTTAAGGGAAGTCAAGCAATCATTGAGGGCCCCAAGAAATAGGGGCTTCTTGGGAGGAAAGGCGAGGCCCGGTCACACTGCCCCACCTCCTGGGAAGACTCTCCGTCTGTGTGGCTGGGCTTGGGGCTCAGCACTTGGCTTTCCCATGGGAGCGGACAGGGTCCCTTCTGTGGGGTTGGCCTGAAAGGCTGGGGAAGCAGGGCTTGCCATCCCCAAGGCAGGGCTCAGTGGAGTTTTTCTACAGTCCAGACTTGCAATGGATGAGTCCACAGGAGGGAATGACCGAGAGTGGAGGTGTGTGGTGGCCGGTGGTGCTGAGGGGACTGGAGCTGGAGATGAGGAGGCTGGAGAGGTCAGGATGGGGATGGGGGAGGTGACGGACTGGACGGGATGGAGTGGTGGTGACGGCAGTGGCGTGGCGTGGCGTGGCGAGATGCACGGACAGCATTCTTACCTCTGATTGGTGAACCACCTGGCGAGGTAATTTGAATGCAAATAAGATCAGAGAGAAGCATTAGTACAAAAGGAAGGAAAGCCACAAAAAGCCAAATCAGATCAAATAAAACATGAGAAAGGGCCTTAAATACACGGAGAAATCGAGGCCTGAGTTAGACCGACACAGGTGACAGGTGCGCAAGCGCCAGGCTGAGCCAGGCTGAGTGCAGGTGAAGCGGTGTCCCCTGGGTCACAGGCACTGCTTGGAGGCAGGCAAGGGTGGGGGATGAGGCTGAGATGGTGGGGCCAGCGGTAACCGGGATCAGGAAGATGGAGCCAGGGCTCCTGCAGACCGCGCTGGCTGAGGTCAATGAGGGGAAAGGGAACAAAAAAGGGAGCAACTCCACTCCTCAGGGGCACCCCAGCGTCCCAGGTGGGCACGATTTAAAAACAAAGCACTTACCAAAACAAACCAAGTTAAGCACACAGTAGGGGCTAAAGGAAAGGCTTGTGTAGGCCACCACCAGGCCAGGTCTCCTTCAAGCAGACACACCAGCCCAGCCCCACCGGGGGACTTGGGGAGAACTCACAACCCAGTGACAGATGCCCCGCAGAGCCCATTCAACCCAGATAAAAAAGTGAGTGACTACTAAGCTTCCCCCCAAACTGACTGGTGAGAGCCAGAGGCCAGGGCCTCCCCCTCACCTGGTCAGGGCTACAAGCCCAAAGGGCCAGACACATAGTCTCCAAATGCCCAGTGCAGGGCTGCTATGCGGTCCGAACAGGGGCCTCCTCTGAGGCTGTGCTCAGGCCCCATCTTCTACCATGGCCTCATCCGCAGGAGCGATGAGCCGATGGGGGGCCCTGAGTCCCGTGCTGTCCACCCTGCCCCTCTCCCCTCTCTGCCTGTTGCAGGAGAGGGAAGTATGTCAAGAGACAAACAGTGATCGCTCCCTCATCGACCCTGATGACACCTGCCTAGGAGGCAGTATCCAGGCCCACACAAGAACGATGAAACAAGCTGAGGAACAGTAAGTGGCTTCCCCAAAGCCCAAGGTCACATGGCCTGTGAGTGACGTGGCAGGAACTAACCAGGTCTGGTGCACAGCCTTCCCACTGGATCAGGCTGCCTCATGTAGACACAGAAGTTGGAGAAGGGGCAAAGGCAGGTGCTGGGACCTGGGCTGGGTGTGGAGGGGCTGCAGAGAGACTGGGAAAAACCATTATCACAGTGATCCCCCAGGCATGATCCTCTAGGGACCATGACTGTCCTCAAGACCCTTTCAGAGGGTCCACAAGGTTGAAACTATTTTCATGACACTAAGAAGTCATTTGCCTTTTTTACTCTAGCTCTCTTATGAATATACAGCGGAGTTTTCCAGACACTCCACGAAGTGTGATATTGCAATACACCAAATGTAGAAGCAGACATGAGAATCCAACAATCTTCTATCAAGGCCCCAATTAAAGAGATTTGTGAAAATGTAAAACAATGCCACTCGCCTCACGAGATGTTTCTGTTTTAGAAAACATAATTATTTTTCTTTTAAAAATGCTATTTAATATGTAATAGATTTTTAAATTATTTGAAAATTTCAATATCTAAAACTTTTCTCAACGTCTAATATGGTTAATATTGATGGATAAAACCTACGCCAACAGAAGCTCTTTGAGGTCCTCTAATATTTACAATCAGAGGTCCTCAGACCAAAAAAGTCAACAACCGCTCGCTGATCTGCTTTTACAGTATAGGCCCGGCCTGGGAGGGGGTGGCGGGGTAAACAGTCCAGGACTGGTCCCCTAGCTTCTGTCCTCTGCTCTCCCAAACCCTAACCTGCTGTGCGACCAGTCTCTGGACCTCTCTGAAGAGTCACTTCTCCACCAGACTGAAAGAAGAATTCACCTTACCATGTCACAGGGTGGGTGTGGGAGACTGGAGGGGTCCAGGAGTCAGCAGGAGTCAGCGCTGCTCCTGAGACGGGCCTGTGTGCTCGGGCCAAAGGGAAACTCTGACCACGCACTGCCTGCATGCCCTCCTGCAGACCCAGTAGAGAGATGGGGCGAGTGGGAGGACACGCTCTTCTGGTCAGAGCTGGGCTGTCCAGCCAGCGGGGTCGGGGACAGCAGCCTTTAGGCCCCCCCGGAGTCTGCTCCGCGCTTGGCTCTGTGTCCCATCTGCCAGGGCCAGAGGGCTCCCCCCACTGCAGCCAGATGCAGGCACCTCTGCTCAGGCCCTGTAGTCTCAGCTCAGGTGTCCAGAGGGTGTGCGAGGAGATTGCACTCTGGGGGAGAGTGTGGATGTGGTCAGGCTGTCCTCAACGGCAAAGGGATGGCGGCTTACATGTTTAGGCCATGGGGATGAGCGGAGCACCGGAGGTCTCCGCGGCACCCTGTCTGGGCTTGGCCAAGCGTGTGGGCCACCAGCTCCTTTCAAGACCTGGAAGTGACTCTGAGCCCCACTTGGAGATGAGCCTCCCCTTGCTGCTCTGGTGACACCGCCTGCTGCTGACTTGACTTCCACTCTCCCTGAGTTTGTCTCCAGTCCTCTGCGCCCACCCTGGGCCTCAAGTTCAAATTCCCAAGAGGCTCTGTAACAGTATGTCATGTCACTTTAGTGAGGAAAACACCCATGGAGCAGAGCTCAGGCCTGGGCGGCGCTCACAACAGCGGCCCTTCTTTCCAGCTCCTGTTTCGGGGGCCGTGCCCTGTGTCGTGGGCTGTAGCTCAGCCTGCAGGTGCCTGATAGGTGCTGGGGACAAGTCAGGGAGGGTGTGAGGTCGGGAAAGGACAGGACTGTGGCACTCTGCTGTGCTCACGGGGCCCAACTATCCCCCAGGCCCCAGGCTTGGCATTTGTGATGCCAAAAGGCCTCTGGGTCACTGCACGGGGGAGCTCCCTGGCCCTGGATCTCCACATGTGACCCCTTAATTCAGCTGTGAAGTGGGCATGATAATCACAGCCTGTCCTACTTCTCAGGGTTCCAGGAGAATCAAGTGCAACAAAAGGCAGGGAAATACTTTGTGATCCATCGGTGACGCGTAAACTGCGAAGGTCCCTGTAAACAGCCAAGCACTTGGGGGCCTGATTCCCCTGCATGAGGGGATCTCCCTGTCCGATGGGCGACGGCATCCTTTCACATGGTAACAGGAGAGGGGCAGCAGCTCCTGGAGCTGAGGGCCTGGTGCAGAGCCAGGCAGTAGTGAGGGGAGAGAGTCCTGTGTGTTACTAGAGACAGGATGATGAAGACCCCTCAGGTGCCACCTCAGGAACTGGATCCTGGGTCCATAACCCTCATGTTGCAGCTCCCAGGTAGCAGCAAAGGTGAAACAAGGTCTTCCTTGGGCCTAAGCAGCAGGGGGAGTGAACATCTGTCTGCAGGAGCAGGGCCCAAAGGTCTTATCCCTGAGAGCCACCTGTCCTATAGCTGGCTTGTGCTGGGAGGTGGGGGGAGGGGGACCTTGCACTGGGGAGCCAGACCCATGCCCTTCCTGTAAGGAGGGCCCAGCCTAAGTGAGCAGAGATGGGGCCAGGCAGTAACAGCATCGAGTGGGGTGGGTCCTGAAGGAGGTGGCCTTACTTAGGAACAGAAGGGAGAGGCTTCCTGATTTGGTGAAGCAGAGCAGACAGCAAGGATGGGGTCAGGGTGGCTCCGTGCAAGTGTGGGGTGGCCAGAGCCTTCCCCCTGTGCACCAGGCAGTGAACTAAAGCATCAACTGCTGTTGTCTCCCTTAGTCCTTTTTAAATGTGAGAGAACAGAAGCTCAAAGAAGTTAAAGAACTTCCCGGAGGCCGCAGAGCTGGTAAGTGGTATAGCTGAGACCCGAGGAGGTAAAGTTGCCAACCTGAGCTGGGAAGAACAGGAGACTTCTGTGTGCCTCGTTCAGGAGCAGGAGCCTGGGCTCACCGGCAGGGAGGGGCTACTGAGGCTATCCAAGCACAGAGGGGCACGAGCAGAAACGCGGCAGCTGCGGGGGGCTGGATTCTCAGGGAGAGCCTGGAGGCAGGGAGCACAGTGCTTACGGACCCAGCTCCCGCCAAGGCAGCGGAAGGAGGAAGGGGGTCTGGCATGGGAGCCATGTGGGTGACAAGAGGATGTGATGCTTTCTTATTGGAGCAGGAGTTGAGACGTGTCCCTGCAAGGAGGTGGTCATTGGGAGAAGGCCGCGGCCGTTTGGGAAGGAAGTCACCACTCCTGGAGAGTCAGGGTGACACTCAGAAGGCAGTTAGAGTTTTCTGGTCTCAAACTCGGGCAAGCTGTGTGGTGTTGGGAAACAGAACCAGGCGTGTGGGTGTGGAGAGGGTACCTGAAGCTACAGGAAGGGGTGAGTCGGCCTGGTGGGGGAAGGCCCCACTCACAGAGCAAGCGCTGGAGACGGAGGCTCCCTGGCTGGCGGAAGGAGCAGAGGAAGAGGAGGCCTCAGGGAGACAGATGTGAGAGGAAAGCCAGGCGCGGGGGAGGAGCGGCTGCCAACGGCGTGACAGGCAGCAAATGGGGGGCACGGGGCCTGGCCCACAGTAAGGACCACATAAATAGTTGATGGACGAGCGTGCGAGACGGTGAGCCTTCCCAGAACTGCTGCCACGGACGGCCAAGGCTGTGCTGGGGCGAAGGCCAGGCCTGCGGGGAGGACCATCTGGCTGTTTGGGGAGCCTGCCCAGGGGACTGCAAGCAAACGCAGAGGAGCCGGAGCAGGCCGCTGGGCAGTGCTGGGCAGTGGCTGCAAATGCTGCCGGACCATTTCCTGCCTTGATTATGGCTGTTTTAATTAACTGCGTTACAGCTGCCTCCATCTTGTTGAGTTTTAATTAAATTAAATGAGCTAACACTTTGTAGGCTGTCTCAGGCGGCCCTGGCTTAGGCCTGAATCCGGCCCCCGCTGGGCAGCTCATCTCTCCTTCCTTCCCTTGGCGCTGCTGGGGCGGCTCCCTGGTAGGAGGCAGGGGGGGAGGGGCTGGCACCCCAGGGAGTGGCAGGGGCACCTCTGACGCCTGCACAGCCCTGACAGGCAGAGTTGTGTCCTCCTTTGCAGTGCTGACCTCACAGCCAATGGGCGGCAGGGGCTCTGGCTGGCACTGGCTGTCTTGCCTGAGCCCACCACCCTGCAGCTCGCAGCAGAGTTTCTGGATCAAGGTCTATCGGCTCAGCCTTCGCTGGCGACAAAGGCAGAGTGTAGCTAAACTGATGCTGAGCCTCCTTTCCCGCCTGCACCGTTCCCACAAAAACTGAATCAATTATCCTGGCGGGAGCCTCGGAGGCAGATCGATCAACAGGGTGACACCTCCTGCCTGGTCATGACGGCATCCTTGCTGCCAAGGGCTCCCAGCTGGCTCGACTGAGATATCCAGAGGAGACAAGTGGCCCTGGTGGCCAAGGGATGGCAGTAAGTCCTCCTGGCTCGAAGCTCCTGAGGTCCGGCCTTCTGAAGCCTGACGAATCAGGCATCTCCGGCCTCTTTCCCTGGCTAAGCCCTGCTATCTGGGGAAGTAAAGAGAAGCACCCAGTAGGCCTCCTCCCAGGCCAGACTCCAGGCAGGATGGAGGATGAACAGCCACGGAACGCCTCTGCAGAGCCCAACGCCACGCCGGGTGCTCCACTCATGCTGCGAGGAGCTGGGCTACACCGAAGTCTAGACTCTGGTGATCCCAGGAAGGGAGAAGAATCCCTGACAACGAGCCCTCGCTGTCAAGCTCCCTTCCCTGGGCCAGGAGGGCCTGTACCGAGATGAGACTCCCCCACTGGGTGCCACCCGCTCAGCCACGGTGGGCCAGCCCCAGGCTCCCAGGCCCAAGAGGGAAGGCTATGCTGGGCGCCAGGAGGACATCCTTCCTGAAGTCTGTGTGGCCCCTTGCCCCTCGCCCTCTGCTCACCTGAACGCAGCTGCTTGATGCGGCCATTGCTTGTGGCAGGGTCCACCGGGAGGAAGTCCTTGAACCAAGAGATCTCAGGGTCGGGATTCCCGCCTGCTGCGCACAGCATGGTGGCTGTACGTGCCTTCTCCACCACCTTCAGCTGAGGCCCCATGTCGATGGAGGGGAACCCCGGGGGTAGCTGTTCCTCTGTAGACAAAGAACAGAAGGGCAAGTCAGGGCCGGCACTGCCTGCACCCTAGAACCCTCGGCCGTGGGTAGCTGCTCCCGACTCCCAGGTTGGCCGGGACCCTTGAGACCCGTCTCCCAATTTCTGACTTCTAAGGGTGGAGCCTGCTTCGTGTGAGGACCCAGACTCGAGTCCCACTTCCTAGGCCTGCCCTTTGCAGGGCTGGGGTGGGGGGTACAGTTGACCATGGAGCACACCCGGCCCTAGCAGGGAGTTTCCAGGTCTGAGAAACAATGCCTCAGACTGGAGACGTCAGCACTTCTCTCTCCGGGCCCTGTGAAAAACGAGGACTGATGCTCTGCTGGCCACAGCAGAAAGTGCTACACGGATGCTGGGCTGTTGGGGGTGGGGGCACAGCTCATATGGCAGCACCCAGGGCCACAACACAGCCCAAAGCCCCCCCCCCCCCGGGTGCTGCCTAGCTCCCACTCCCTTTTCTGCACGTCGTGTCCCTTCCACTGCTTGCCTCTGGCCTTGAGCCCCACAGCATGGCAGAACCCTATATCACAGCCTGGATTCTGGACCTGACTCTGGTACCCCTGCCCTACAAGTGACCCCCTGCATCTCCCGGTCCTGACCCTGGCCCATTCTCTACTATAGCCTTGACCTGACCCTCTTCTCTCACTCCTTGGGGGTCGTGGTCAGGCCTGTGGACCATGTTGGAGCATGTGGAGGTTAAGGAGAGAAAAAAGCTCTATGAGGACACCAAATTTGATGAAGGGAAGTGAAATTCCTCCCTGACTGCCTTTCCCACCTCACCAGCGGCTGGCGGCTCACACAAGAGTTGTCCTGCGGAAGCAACAGACATCGGCACACCCCCACACCCCCACACCCACTGCATAGACACTCCGACACACGGCCCCTGAGGCTGGGGGAGCAGGGCTGGCCACTTGCCACCCCTGGAAGCACAAAGGGGCTGGGAGCACAGGCTCTGGACTAGAGCAGGTGGAGTGGGGCTTTGACCTCCATCACCAACTAGCTCTGTGACCGGGGTGCATTACTCATCCTCTCCACGCCTCCGTTTATCTGTAAACCAGGTTCAAGCTCCCAGCTTGTACAGCCATTGCAAGGAGCACATCTAATGACACACAAGGTGCTGGAGAGTGTGACAGAGAATCTGCACCAATGAGGATTAGTGGACATTACCGCTACAAGGAGCACCTGGCTGAGCCACTGGGGCAGTCAGGTACCAAGCCCAGGGCCTGGGGCTAGGGCCTCTGCCTGCGTTCGAGAACCCGGCAGAGCCTATCAGTGTGGACACCAGACATGCCCAGTGGAGGCTGGGGAACACTGTCAGTCTTCCAGTGGGAGAGCAAGGCTCCATGGTGGCAGAGACCAGGAGGCGGCACCGCCTAGACCTTCCTCCCTTGGGCCCAGCACAAGATGGGTATGTGAGAACACTAGCTGAGGTCAGACTCCTGTGCCAGGGAGAAGGCACATGGCATCCTCAGAAGCGATTCTAGAAAGTAAAGACTGGCAGGGCTGATCCTCCCTATAGACTCTCGGAGACCCAGGGGGACCGACTGGGGAGGCAGGCAGGAGAGGAAGCTAGAAGAGCCCCAGGAGGCAGGGGCAAAACATCCCTCTATCTGCTGCCAGATCCTGGGCGGGTGGGACGGGGGGCTCTGCCAAGGCTCTAGCTGCCAGTGGCATCCCAAAAGGACCGTGGCCGCATGAAGAGATGGGGTCTTGCGCTGGAGAGCAGTAGGACTCCGAGCATAGCCTTGCCTCCCCAGCCTCTCCAGCAGCTGGCGCTATGCTTACTTCCCCACCTGCAGCCCTCTAAACTCCAGATGTGAACCCACCATCTCCTTGGCTGTAAATATGATCCCACGGTGTCCTGACTTCCAGCTCTGATTTTTAAAAGGAAAATGTGGCAAGGAAGCAGGACTCGGGGTACACCGAGCAGGAGGCGGCTGCCTTTGAGCCTGCTGAGGTTTGCTTTAACAGGAAGCCCCAGGCAGGGCCTGAGGCCCCGGGCCCCTGTCCACCTTCTTTGCCCTCCTCAGCAGCTGGGGGACACTCAGGACAGTCAGAGCCACCCTAGCATACCAGGGTGACAGTCCTCAATCCTACCTGCACAGCCCTGCTGAGCAAATGGGGGCACAGGGGTGACAGAGTCTGCCAGAGTCCGGGCCCAGGAGTCCGCCAGCCCCATCGCCACCGGCAAGGGAGATCAGGGAGAAGGGAAGAAGTACAGACACCTGCGGCCCCCACGTCCTGGAATCTACTCTGAATTCCTGACACGGGGAAGGTCTTGGGGATTTACGCCAAATTAAGGACAATTAATTTTCCTCCCTCAATTATCGCGCCCTCAATGGCTCCGTCCTTGGCTCAGATCATGCCTCAGGCACTGCCGCCAGAACCTAAAATCGGCATGTGTGAAGAGCTGTCCATAAAACAGTGGGACCCAAAACCCGGTCCCTTGTGCCAACTCGGCTTCTAGGCAGAGCTCGGAAGGCTGCCGTCCTGCACCTCCAGCAGGGTAAGCGTGTCTCGCAGGAGGACACCGGCCCCTCAGGAGTGACCCGCTGCTGTCTCCTCCTTCTCTGCTCCCCAGGAGGCCTCCACCACATTCAAACGCAGCCAAGGTCAGCAGCTGCTTACTGATGCCCGTTGTGTGTCTGGCCAAGTTGGACACTGGGCACACTAGTGGAAACTGACCCATCCACGAGTCTGCACATTTATCCCCTGCACACCCTGCAGGACCCACAGAGACCAGGTCCACTACAGTCTCAACCACAGGGGGCCACAGACCTGGGGAAATCCCTCAGTCTGACATCACATGATGACTGCAAACCCATCGACAGTCAGGAAAACTGAGGCCCAGATAGGAGGCATAGAAGGTTACTGTTAGGGAGCATTTACTGTGTTCCAAGTAGAGAGTTAAAATGCTTTAAAAAATGATTTACTCTTACCAAAACCCTAGGCAGTAGAAGAGTGACCTGGGGCTTAGAGACCTGGCCAAGGTCACCCAGCTAAATGAGAAGGGGGGCTGGGATGATCCCGAGGGGTGGGCCCCACACCTGGCAGGGCTGGGCCTTGGGTTCCTGGGAGGGGTGCCCCTGGGGAATGGTACCACCATCCTGCCATACCTCACCCTCCTCCGGCTTCAGGGCTCAGCTGCTCCGTGGAAAGCCCCTGCACACAAGCAGCAAGACAAACCCGACTGTACCCCACACGTGGCCACCTGCGGGCACGCACCCACATCCCCACACCCCAGTGTACGCTTATTGAGTCCCCTCAAAACCTGTCCCGCAGGCTGCGGGTGGAAGGGAGGAGGGGCTCCTCCCCCTCCAGGCCACCCGGTAACCATGGCAACAGCAGAGAGGCGGGCTCCAGGAGGAAGGCTGCGCGCGCCCGCGTCCTAGCTAGCGTGCACCCGCGATTGGTCAAAGCAGCTGCCGCCCCTCTGGCCCCCACCTGGGCAGAGTGGGCCCCCTCCCCTCCGGAGACCTTGCTCCCCCATTCCAACTCTACAACTCTCTGCTCCCCTCCCCCTTGGGCTTCCTTCCCTCTCAATCGCTCAAAGAGCAGCCGGGGCTTCCCACACCTGCCTCCAAGCCTCGGCCAGGGCGGAGGCCCCTCCATTCTACGACAAGGGGGTCCTTGGGAAGGGAAGAGAAGCCTGTGAGGCCTGTAAGGGACTACAGAGGTATCAGGAAGCACGAGTCTCTACAGCTGTCTGTGGATTCCACCAGCATGCACAGTAGGGTGCACACACGTTCCCAGGGGTCTGCCCCCACGGATCTCTGCACACCGTGCTGGGTGCACACGTGTACTTTAACGGCTCCTGCAGCAAACTGCACTGGGCTTTAGATACTGCAACAGGAGATCTAAATTCCTCCCCTGCTGTCCCCACTGGGCAGAGGAACATGACAGGGTATATGTGTGTGCGAGGGTGGAGGGTGTTGCCAGACGAAGGCTCAGAGAGGGGAAGAAACTTGGCTGAGGCCCCACAGCAGTGGTGAAGCTGCTTCACCTCCATGATTCACTTGCTATCTTGGTGGCTTCCTGGGGAAGGAGAGAGATGCAAGGGTACTAAACCCCTGAACATGGGACACAGGGAGAGCTCTGGAGGGGTGAGGTGGAACTGCCTTGGGTGAAGGCTACGGGAGACTGGGGGGCCAATGGGAAGGCAGGTCTGCTTGGAGCTAAGACAAATGTTGGGGTCCTGGCAGATGAAGCTAGGGTAGGGGCAGATAGGGGATGAGCTGAGGCTGGCTGCAATGGCTGCGGGAGGGAGGCTGGTGAGGCCCCGTACAAAGCACACACAGGTTTCTTTGTCCGGCTCAGCCTGGGATGCCTGGGGCTGAGTCTGGGCCAGAGGGAGGGGGCTGCACCCAGGAAGCCGACAGATGGAGACGCCTTGCAGGGTCCTGGCGCGGGCGGCACCGTCTGTCGGCACGACCTTCTCACCCGTGTTTACCCAGCTTCGTGGCGTCTCCGTGCACGCGCAGGCACACACCGGCACACACATCCGCAGGCTCCCTGGGGCGGCACCATCTGGACGCCTGACCTCCTCCCCTGTGCCTGAGTGTTGAGCCTGACCTCACCCTGTCTCTGAACACAGACTCCTAGAAACATGCACAGCCAGGCAGCCAGAGGTACACGGGAAAGAGAGACAGGTGCAGAAATAGAAATGTCCATGCGTGTGTGGAGGGGCACCTGCAGTGATGGCACCTGTGGAGACAGACTCCTGCAAGTGGATCCAGAGGTCGAGCACATGGGCACTGCACACACACGGGGAGACCTGCAGTCAGAGCTGCACAGATGCTGGGGCACGGGTACCCAGAGACACGGGAGACGCAGAGATGTGCAGAGCTGTGTGAAGGGAGCGCATGGGCAGTGGGGCTGCGGTTTCCCCACCCCCTGTGCGCTCTAAGGAAACCAAGGCCACCTCGAGTCTCCGAGTCTCGTCCCTGAGGCAGCTCCATCCTCAGCAGGGTTGGGGCCAAGACACCAGCTATCAACCCGGAGGCCCCTGCTCTCCCAGAGAGCACCCCCACCCTGCTTCCAGGCAGTAAGGGGGGGCCCAGGGAGCCTTGGGCCCATCTTCTTTCTCAGCTTTCAGTCTCGATTTTCAGCTTTTTCTAAGAGAAAACTCCCACCTCTTCCAGCACTCAGATTTCATCAAACTTGGCATCTTAAAAGCCTGTTTTGTTTTTGAATCTGAGCTGTTTGGGGCCTGTCGGCAGCGAGAGCCCAAGAGCGGCGGTGAGAGTGGAGAGCAGCCATGGCCTCCCCCTCCCCCAGGGCTTCCCTGGCACCTCACACTGCCCTCCGCAACCTGCTTGGGGAGGCCTCCCCACCACACCGCCCCAAGTGAACGCTGGTGCTCTCCCCAGCCATACACCCTACCCACCCTCCGGCTTGCGGGCGCGGGCCCAGGCCCAGACTGGACTTTCCTCCTGGGGTTCCCCCACCCTGGCCCTATGCCAGGAAGAGTCTTTTTATCCATTGATACCCCTAGGTTCAGGCCCAGTTCCTCCAGACCTCCGATGGCCTCCCACTCACTCCTCAGACCCCTGTCACCCAGCTGCCACCTCTACGGCTTCTGGCCAGTTCATCAAAGTCAACCGTGACCCCACAGGGCTAAGTCCAAAGGACACTTCTGAGTGCTCATGTCGCCTGACCTCTTGACAGCACCCCTCCCCACTGACCACTCCCTCCTCCTTCACATACCTTTCTTCTCTCCACTTCCACAGCCTCCCTCTGGGTTTCCCTCCTCCCCTTCAGGCCTCTCCTCACCAGATTCCTATGGAAACCCCCCACCCCCAACATGAAGTACTAGCCAGCTGGGGTTCCATCCAGGCCCTCTTCCTCCTTTCTTGGCTCTGGCTCCCTGAGATGTGCCATTTCTCAGCCTTCAAAACTCCATTTCCAGATGTCCCTTGGAGCGCCAGGCGAATCTGAACAAGGCCTCCTGGATACCTCCCCCTGGATGCCCGCACATGCGTACTACAACAGATTTCTAGCTGGCCTTGTCAATCTGCCCCTTCAGACCGGGTCCTGAGCCTCAGAAAATGGTCCCGCAATCTACCTGGACCCAGAGCCATAACCCTGAGTCTCCCACCTCCCCAGGCCCACTGTGGCCAGGCAGCTCACCACTCTCTCTCCACCGCTGGCCACCCATTCTCCCTTCCTCTCCTGCCTGCTGCCTGGGTTTGGGCCATTGTGACCTACTACTGCCTGGGCTGCAGGGCTGCCCCAGACCCTCACTGGTCTCCTGCTGCCCTACTATGCATCCTCAGGGACCTTTCTGAAGCATATATTTGATCATGTCATTCCTGATTAAAATACTCTCTCCCCTGGCAACCAGAGGGAGCACCTTACCGAGGACAGAGAATGTGCACGAACAGGGGCATTGAGAGCCTCTGACTTGGTGAGCTGTTCCCAGAGCTGCTGGCTCCACTCTGTAGTCATGAGGCTGGGGGAGAAGGGAGTCAGCGAGCGGGCCAAACACACAGCAGGGCCTGGTTAGTACCTGTGACCGTAGGGGTGGCAGGGGCAGGCTGGGCACAGGGGAGGTACCTACCGTCTGGCTAATAGAAGACATAAGCATACTGCCTACACCACAGGAGGGCCATTCAGAAGGAAGTCCAGTTGGGCCCTTGGAGAAGGATCAAGACTAGAGAAAATGCGGGATTTTACGTACCAAGAAACCCAGAGTCTGAACTTGAAGGCCCTCCTGGCACTGCCCGCCTACCTCTCCCAGCCCCATGCCTAGGGCCCAGAACTCTCCAGGAAATGGTTGCAGAGCCTCATGTCTGTGTGGTCCCCAGTGCTATAGTGGTCATGACAGGGGGTGGGGGGAGGTGGAAGGATAGGTCACAGAGACCATAGTCACTGGACCAGAAGTACATAGGTCATGCCTCAGCTGTGAGGGGTGGGGTAGGAGCTGGCCTGGGTTGTAGGCCTTCTGTGACTGCAAATCAGGGAGGTGACAGGTCCAGATTCTGCAAAACCAGGATGTTACCCAGACACATACACAAGCAACAGGAAGAGGGCACAGCCTGCCATTTGGGAAGTCATCCTCTGCCTGTAGTAACCCTTTTCCCAAACACCCCAACCCCAGTCAGACCTGGGCCAGGGGCAGAGAGAAAGGGAGAGTAAGGAGTGCCAACTCCCTGGGAAAACTCCCACCCATCCTGAAAGCAAGCTCCCTTACCAACTCTGCTCCAGATGCAGCCCAGCCCATGATCTCAGGACAGGGTCACAGGCTGCTCATCAGCCCTCCTGTCCCTGGGGCTATTTCCAAAGGGACTGAGTATGGGGGTGAGGAGTGGGGGGTGAGTTCTCGATAGGTCATCACCCCACATGTCCCAAAGCCAGCCAGGGTCAGAGCCACTGCAGAACTCATGGGTCCAGGCCCAGCACTGACTGCCCCGCTGCCCCAGTCTCTGTCCCACACGACTATCAGCTGGCACCCCCCAAAGCCTGCCACAAAGGAGGAAGACCAGGGGCGCCTGGATGGTGGCTCAGTGGGTTAAGCCTCTGCCTTCGGCTCGGGTCATGATCTCGGGGTCCTGGGATTGAGTCCCGCATCGGGCTCTGCTCAGCAGGGAACCTGCTTCCCTCTCTCTCTCTGCCTGCCTCTCCACCTACTTGTGATCTCTCTTTATCAAATAAGTAAATTTAAAAAAAAAAAAGAGGAAGACCAGACACACTCCAGGTGGGCAGCTGGATCCCTGAGCCCATTTGGCATCCAAGGACGGTATGGTCCTAGTCCATCAGCAGGCATTGAGGCCGGGTGGAAACTGGGGAAAGGGAGTCTAGCCTTGGTAGGAGGAGGGGAGGAAAAGGAGGGCTCCCAAAATCTGAGCAGGATCCCTCTGCACCCTCCGTCCTGGCCTGGCTGCAGAGGACTTGCTGGGGAGCCACTGTACTGGAGAACGGGTCAGCCTGACCGCTCTGTCCCACATTCGTCTGTCCAGCTGTCCCGCTGAACTCCAGCTCTGAGCAGGAAACCCATGGGTCCCCAAGACAATGAGGCTAGGGGCGCCTGGGTGGCTCAGTGGGTTAAAGCCTCTGCCTTCGGCTCAGGTCATGATCCCAGGGTCCTGGGATCGAGCCCCACATCGGGCTCTCTGCTCATCGGGAAGCCTGCCTTCTCCTCTCTCTCTCTCTCTCTCTGCCTGCCTCTCTGCCTACTTGTGATCTCTGTCTTTCAAATAAATAAATAAAATCTTAAAAAAAAAAAAAAGACAATGAGGCTAGACAGTCTCTCTGACCATCCCCCCCAGGGTCAGACTGACCCCCACACATTCAGCTCTGGCTGCTTGCCACGCACACCATACCACGCCCCACAAACACCCCGATGTGCACACACCCACAGGCACTACCTGATGTATACTGCTTGCTGGATATACCACCCCTCCCTGTGGGGCTGGATGGGAGTGCGTGCGTGCACATGCACACACCTGCCACACACCCCCTGCTGTACATGCAGCACATGCCACATATCCCACACACTGCCATACCCAGGGCACACGGGGCACCTGCAGCACACACGGGGTGCAGGGCAGCTGCTGTGTCCCTGATTATAAAGGGAGTGCTGCCACCAGCGGCACGTGGAGTCCTCAGAGTCAGGTCCCCCCAGGACAGAGTCAGAAACAGCTCCCTCCTGCTCCTGGGCTCCCCCCTCAGCCCTCCACCTCTCCCCCTCCACCCACTCCGCAGCCCTCCCAGAACCTACCCAAGTCACCAGGGCCCTGCCCACATCTCTGCTGTCTGGCCTCCTCCGGGGCTTTGCTGACCACTGTCCTGCCTGGCTTGGAGCCCACCGGCTCAGGCAGATCCTACTGTCCAGAAGGAGCTCCAAGCCCCTCACCGCCCCCCCACAACCTCCTGGAGGAAAGGCCAAGAATTAAAGCCTGCTTCCCCTCCCCCTTCCTCGAGAGGGAAAATGTCAGATTCTCTGTCTCAGTGGCGGCAGCGGGCGGGTTGGAGGGGGAGTGATTCAGCCGCTGCCTCAAGAGTGCGGAGTGAGAAGAGCTTTTCCTGCCATTACCGGGCGAGGGAGAGGCTGGCGCGCTAATGGCTTCAATTACCACTCAGACAGGAACACTGGGCGGCAGGCCCCGCGCGTCACAGTCCGGACGGGCTCGCCCACGGCCCACTGGTGCCGGGCACTGCTGAGGCAGCCCACAGAGCACCGTGGGGCCACAATGGGCCACCCATGGACATGTGGGGGGTGCCAGTCGTGTCAGTGGAGCCCCAGGGGGCAAAGGCTGGGATGAGGGACCAGGGAGTGGAGGGCCTCCAGCAGCAAGGGGTGTTCCTGTGAGGCTCACCGGAGCCGTGTATCAGGAGGCTGGGCCTGGTGGGGAACGACACAGAACAGGGGGCACAGGACCAAAATCGTCAGCCTGGGCTCCCTTTCGGGGCGTGCTGACTCCTCAGACCCTGAGCCAGGTTGCCGCAGGCAGCCCTCAGCCACTCCCCTGATCAGCCCAGTGCGTAGTAAGCATGTATGCACGTGCGTGTGCTTTTGGGCGTACGTGCAGTGTGTGATACCCCTAAGGGACTCACTCCTATTCCCAGACCTCAAACCGGCCTCCTCCTCTCCCCAGGCCTCCTTAGAACCTGTAGAGGCCTCCCAGGAGCAGGCCTGGCTCACCTCTGGCTCCAGCCCACAGCCCCAGTCAGACCATCCTTCAGTCCTGTTCCGCACACACCTTTTCCGGGGGCCCGGGAGGAGTGGGGGGGATGGTCGCAGTCTGGGCTGCTTCCTCCGGGCCCCACCTCCTGGCACCTTTGAGGCCTCCCACTTCACTGTTTGCTGCCAAGCCAGGAGCCTGGTCAAGGTTACACAGACCAACCTGGTAAGTCAGCGTTTCGTCTTCCGGGTGCTGCATTTCAGGAGGAGGAGGAGAATGAGGGGGAGGAGGAGGAGGAGGAGGAGGAGGAGGAGGAGGAGGAGGAGGAGGAGGAGGAGGAGGGAGCCCACAGTCCCACCCCCACAGGGACGGGGCACTAACAGGGTAGGGACCTGCCCCACACTGAACCCAACCTCATCAGACACCCCCCATAGCCCAGACATCCCCCAGGCCCCTGCTAGAGGAACCTTCATTCAAGAATGCCCCACAGGATGGAGGGGAACCCCCACAAAGTCTGAATCCTCCTCACCTCAGGGCCTGAAAGACCATCCACATCCTCCTGGATCCTTTAAAAGATAAGGCTGCCCAGGGCAGTGTGGGGGGTGGGGAAGGGGGAGAAGTGCCCACAAAGGAACGGGGGAATAGGGACTCCGGAGAGAGGGGGTGCTTTTCTTTCAACACTAGCACGAAGGTCCTCTTCCCTCCGAGAGTCTGATCAGATGCCCTCTGGGGCAGGAGCCACCTCCCAAATGCCAGGGTAGGACAGATGGCTCCATGCTGGGGCAGATGCCAAAGGTTGGTGGGGGCGGTGGGTGGAGGTGGGGGCAGAACTACTCTGTCCCCTGATTGTGGCTACAGAAACTGAGGTCCTGGCCCAGGGCCTGTCCTCTGGGTCCCTGCTCCACAGGTCAGTACTCCTGGATGGACAGAGGGGCTGCACCATCTAGATGATGCCATGGAAGCCAGGTATCGGCAGCTCCCAGCCCAGCAGCCAGCCACTACCGTTCGCGCCGGAATTCCAAGAACTACTTGACGTCATATTCCATCCTTCAAACCAGCTCAGGCAATAGGCATCACCTCCCTGTTTACAGATGGAGCAAATGAGGCTCCGTGGCACCACTACCTGTCCAGGTCACTGGGTAAGAGAGGAAGGGGTCAGGAGACCTGCTCTTAACCACTGCCCCTCTAAAGTGGACCCCGGCCACATAAGCACAGGAGACACACAGGCACCAGGGAGTTACTGAACAGATGCCCGCGAACACGTAAAGCCATAGCGTAAAAATGGCCAATGTGAAAAGATGTTCAACTGCTCTTGTAATCAAAGAAAATGCAAATTAAATTGAGATGACATTTTTTTGCTTATTAACTTGGCAAAATTTTTTTTTTTAATGATAATTCCCACTGCTGGTGAGGATGTACAGAAAAGAGGCCCTCTCGTGCCCTGCTTGGTGGGAGTGTAAACTGACACAATCTTCTGGAAATACTGAAAGGCTTAAAAATTCATGTGTCCTTTGATCCAGCAATTCCACTTCCAGGAATCTAGAATAAGGGAATAATCAGGAAGGTGATCACATCTTATCTGCAAGGAAGGGCATAGCACTTTATTTATAAGAGCAAGAAAATGGGAACAACATATGTGTCCGACAATAAAGGAATGGCTAAATAAATGAAGGCACCTTGTGTGATACCTACAGCCATTAAAAATAATGATATAGAATACTTAATGGTGAGGAAAATGTTCCTGATACGTTATCTTGAAAAGCAGTCTACAAATGAGGGGCGCCCAGCTGGCTCGGTCAGTGGAGCATGCATGTAACTCTTGATCTCGGGGTTGTGAGTTCAAGCCCCCTACTGGGTATAGAGATTACTTAAAAACAAAACCTTAGGGGAAAAAAAAGGCAGTCTATAGATCATTGGGCAGGACGTGATCCCATTTTTCTTATACAACAGACCCTTGAACAATATGGGTTTGAACCGCACGGGTTCATTTATATGTGGACTTTTCCCGATAAATACAGTACAGTACTATACAAATGTATGAACTCTCATCATTTTCTTTTCTTTTCCTTTTTTTTTTTTTTTTTTTAGTAATCTCTACATACAACGTGGAGCTTGAACTCACAACCCCAGGGTCAAGAGTCACATATTCTCCTGACTGAGCCAGCCAGGTGTCCCTCCCAGGATTTTTTTTTTTTTTAAGATTTTATTTATTTATTTGACAGAGAGAGAGATCACAAGTAGGCAGAGAGGCAGGCAGAGAGAGAGGGGGAAGCAGACTCCCCGCTGAGCAGAGAGCCCAATGCAGGGCTCCATCCCAGGAGCCCGGGATCATGACCTAAGCCGAAGGCAGAGGCTTAACCCACTGAGCCACCCCGGTGCCCCTTTCCATGACTTTCTCAGTAAGATCTTCTTTTCTCTAGCTTACTTTAACATAAGAATACAGTATATAATACATACACGAGACATGTCTTAATTGAAGATTTTATATTATTTGAGCGGGGGGAGAGGGAGCATGAGCAACAGCAGAGGCAAAGGGAGAAGCAGACTCCCTGCTGAGTAGGGAGGCCAACATGGGGCTCCTCCCCAGGAACCTGAGATCATGACCTGAGCCAAAGGCAGATGCTTAAATGACTGAGCCATCCAGGCAATCCTGATTGACTTCATGTTATTGGTAAGGCTTCCAGTACATAGCAGGCTCTTGGTAGTTAAGTTCTGGGAGAGTCAAAAGTCATATGCAGATTTTCCAGAGCTTGGCAGTGAGGGGTGTTGGGGGTGGGGGTTCAGCACACCTAACCCCTATGCTGTTCAAGGGTCAACTATATACACAATGCCTGCCCAGAAAATGGACCCTAAGGAAATAACCAAGTGTCACTGGTAGAGGCAGGATACTGGGTGATTTTTACTTTTTCCTATGTGCTCTTTTATACTTCTCAAATCTTCAACAACGAACAGGTATTGTTACTGCAATTTTTTTTTTTTAAAGGCAACAATCAAGGCTATGTTTTGAAAATACACACAGACATACTCAGGCTGATGACTCCATCGTGGCTGGGGGCTGAGTGTGTCACTCCCCATCCCACGGTTTCCTGCGCCCCCAGGAAAGTGTTCATTTCTCAGCCCTGGCCTGTGTGATCTGCCCTCCAGCCTCTCCAGATCTCCCGCCTTCTCTCTGTGCCTTCAAACTCCACCCACTCCCCCCAAGCCGAACCAACAACGGAGCTCCCTGAAAGCTCCCTTCTCTCTGGCTTCTGGGCCTTGGGATGTGCTGCTTAGGCCCCAACCCTGACTCCCATTTACCCTCCGGGCTCAGCTCAGACAACAGTTTCCTCTCCTCTGTACTCCCCTAGCTGCCCCCATAAAACTTACTGGAGACTGTCTCAAGGGCAGGGCCCAGGTCAGATGACCCTCTGGACTTCACAGCAGCATTAGGGAGTATTTGTGAATGAAGGCAGGAGCCAGGAGGTGGGAAGACACTAAAATCCATAGAGTCCTAGTCCCCAGCCTGGGGCCCTTGTTCCTAAGGGCTACAGGGAACACACCTCTCTGAAGCCCCCTGCCAGGCTCCACAGAAAAATCACATCCACGGCCACGAGTCACGTAACTCAAATGTTGGACAACTGCAGACCCACACGTCAAGTCAGACTTCAGACCCTACCAGAGCAATGGCATGGCTCCGTGGGAGGATACAGAGACACCAGGCGCACGCTAGACAATACTGCCGCAGCCGCTGACCATCCCTGTCCACATCTGACCTTTGCCGATGCCAAGATGGCCAGCTCTCCTTTCTGCGAAACACACGCCAGCTCACAGCAGGGTCAGGGCTGGCTGACCGGCTCTTCCTACGTGCCACTCTTCCCACCCACCATGCCATGTGGCTCCCCAGCACATACCTTCGAGAACTGAGAGTTTGGCACTAGTGTTGATCTCCCCCAGACTGTTGGTGGCTGTGCACTCGTAGATGGCTTCGTCCCGCTGTACCCGCAATGGCTGGATCCGCAGCACAGACCCTGCCCCGTCATCAAACTCGATGACCTGCCAGAGGACAGACACAGGGTCACAGCCCGCTCCAGCTCAGACATCCTCCCACATCCAAAAGGCCCCCGAGCAGAGAGATGAAGGAGAGGGAATGTAGGGCCAGGCAGACCATGAGCCCCGCCTGCCCCTTCCCACCCAAGGCTATACCTCAAAGCGCTGGGAGCTGACTTTCTTCCCTTTCTTCATCCATGTGATGCGTGGCTTGGGCTCCCCTGTGGCTTGGCACACGAAGGAGGCCACTCCTCCTGATAGCCCAGTCTGGTCCTCAGGGACCTTAATGAAGACAGGTTTGCCTGGAGAAACGGAGACACCGAGTCACCACGGTACAGTCCTACAGAGATGGCCAACACTCCACAGTCATGGGGGGAGGTGGTGGCAAGAAGATGTATAAAGAAAATATTAAGGGCAGCTGAATGGCTCAGTCGGTCAAGCATCTGACTCTTGGTTTTGGCTCAGGTCATGATCTCAGGGTTGTGAGATCAAGCCCCTCACTGGGCTCTGCACTCAGCGAGGAGTCTGAAATATACTCTCTCTCTCTCTCCTCACCTCTCCCCTCTCTCTCTAAAATAAGTAAGTAAATCTTTAAAAAAGAAGGGAGAGAGAAAGAAAATACTCATAGTGACACCTGACCCTTATAAAGTGTTTACTACATGCCAGGCACTATTCAAAGAGCTGTAGCATATGAAGTGGGGGCTATAATTACATCTGCTTATAAAGAAGAAAATCCAGGCAGAGAGAGGTTAAGGGATTTATCCAACATGACACAGCTGGTTTGTGGCAGAGCTGAGATTTGAACCCAGGAGTTCTGAGTCTAGAGTCCTGGCTTTAATGGCTACACTCTGTCTCCCATCTCCCCAACCAATTCCAAGCTCCAGGACAAAGGCATGCAGAGAGCTGCCTGGAAAGAGCCCCAGCGTCTCTCCCAGACTTGTCCCTCCCCCACTGCTCTCATTCTGGGTGATGGTACCTCCATCTACCCCACAGCTCAAGCCAGAAACTGTGACTCCTCCTCTCTCTCGGCCCCCACATAACCAGCAGTCCCGAAAGGCCTAGACATTCCACCTCTTAAGTGTCTCTGGACGTCTTCCCAGGTGAATGCTTTCCTGTAAATCTGCACCCACACCCGCCCCCACTAGCTTGGCTTTTGCCTTCTGACACAGCTGGCCTGTACATCTCCCCCAAGGTGGCCACTGGGAGGCGGGGGAGGGGAAGGAAGAAGGGTCCCAGCCACTGTACTGTCCTGCCCACATCACCTCTGTATGTCCACCAGGTCTGAATGGGCACACCTGTCCCTGTGAGCCCCACTCCCAGGGTCACAAGACCAGAGAAACCTGCTTTCATTAAGACATAGCAATGCCTCGTTAATCCTGACAGAGGATCTATTTCCTATTAATCAGGCCAATGAACAGCTCGAGGAAGGCTAATACCGTGAGAAATGACCTTTCAGACCACCTGCTCAGTGCCGATGAGCCCTGGCCTGACCTGACCCCATCCCTGGCACAGAAATGGGTGTGTGTGCCATGATGACACTCTCTCCCTAAAGCACGCACGCTGCACCAAGAACTTCATCTCATTTGGTCCTTTGCTATTGTTATTCCCACTTTACAGGCTCAGAGAGGTCAAGTCACTTGCCCAAAGTCACCCAGCCAGTGAGGGGCATATCTGAGACTTGACTTCAAGCCTGTATGACTCCAAGATACCTGGGGCAGAAGAGAGGGGCCTTGTGGCAGGTGTGTGGCATGCTGTGGGGAGCTGGACCAAAGAAGGTGGAGGAGTGAGTGGGAAGTGAGGAAGGGGAGGAAAGAGTGCAGGGACCGTGTACAGGACACTGGCTACAACAGGAAGGTACAGAAAAGATGGTGCCTAGAGGGGATGATGGGTCAAGGGAGGTTTACATCTTGGTTTCTTTTTTGGTTTCCTAAGACATGAGGGACAACCTTTACATGCTGATGGGAAGGAGGCAGTGGAGAGGGAGAGGTGCCGACCCAGGGTCCAGCGGAAAGAGCCAGGCGCAGGCCCCGAGGAGCGGAGGGACCGGGGACCACTGGGTCAACAGTTACAGCTGCAGGTACAGAAAGCAGGAAGGGAGCCACCTTACTGAGCACCCCGGGGCCCAGGGAGGCTTTTATGTAATTTTTAAGCAAGTCACTCGTCATCTCTGAGCCTCCATTTTCTCATCTGCAAAATGGTGCTAGTGACCCAAGGGTCTATGCAGACTCTCATTCATATCGTTAGTCTTGAAACAACAACGTGGGTTGTCTTAGCATCTTTGACTGAGATGGAGAGCCGGTGGCTCAGAAGGCTAAGCAACGGACAAGTCACAGTGACGCTGGGGGGTGCTAGGGTTTGACTGGTGTTCTAAATCCTAAGCTCATCTTCTAGCACTAGCACCCAAGGCTCCATGGAGGATGGAAACTCAGCCCCACCTGACTGCCCTTAGAACTGAGGGCAGGAGGCAGCTGGGCCAGAAAAGCCAGGGGCAGCCTTGGTGGGAGCCAGAGTGGCCTGGGGATAACAGAGCCTCTAGAAACTTCAGTTTGCTTCATATTTCCTCTGCACTCTGAAGGAGGCTCCAGACTTTCCCATTCTATGGTGTTCTGCAGAACCTGTCGCTGTTTACTGGTCCTTTCAGATGGGTCCTCTCGCAGAGGACTCTGCCCACTCAGGCTCCACGGGTGTGCACCACCCCTACACTCGGTGCAGCCCTCCCCCACACTTGAGGACCTGCACACCAGCAGCTTCGTGGATCTCAACCTGCAATGCCATCACCTTAGTCCAGATACCACCTTCCCTTGACTGGACACTCCACCAGCCCAACAAGCTATGTTCCTGTCTCTAGTCTTGTCCCTCCAGTCTAGTCTCCATTCAGCAGCCAGAGTGAACTGCCTCACTCCTGATTAATTAAAACTGCTATCAAGGGGCACTTGGGTAGCTCAGTGGGTTGAGCCTCTGTCTTCCGCTCAGGTCATGATCTCAGGGTCCTAGGATCGAGCCCCGCACCGGGCTCTCTGCTCAGCTGGGAGCCTGCTTTCTCCTCTCTCTCTCTGCTTGCCTCTCTGCTTATTTGTGATCTCTGTCTGTCAAATACATAAATAAAATCTTAAAAAAAAATACTATCAAAACAAAATTTCAAGTCTTTTTGTGGTGGACAGAGCTCTGCCAGTCTGACCCCAGCCACTGTCCATCATGCCATGCCCCCTCCCCCCGCCCCAGCCCTGGCTTCCCGTCCCCTGGATAAACAATGTTCCCTGAGGCCTCAGGGCCTTTGCATAAGCTGTTCCTGCTGTCACAAACCTCTTAGACATCCTCTTTGCCTTCCCGTTCCCAGCTTAAGCATCATTTCCTCAGAAAACCTTCCTTGGTTTCCCTGTCATTGTCTCCTGCTCCATTAGCTCAGTTCCTGGTCTGAAGCTCTCTGGTCACTCCCTCTGCCTCTGTAATAGCACTGCTCCAGCTTATTACATAGTCTGTGTGTGAGGTTATTACTTTTCCTATGTTTGGGGCTAGTATGTGGCTCACAGCTGGTTCCCCACCTAGAACAATATCCCAGGGCAGAACAGACACCATGCCTGCTTTGCTTCCTGCCCTGTCCCCGGTGCCCGACCTAGCTCCTGGCACACAGGGGTGTGGAACAAATGAAGGAGTGACCCGACAAGGGAATGCTTGAGGAGGATGGAGACTGCAGTCCCTTCCACACCAGGGGGATTCCTGTTCCACCAGGGAAAGCAGCACAGGGTAGAAACCAAACCCTCTTGGGCTCTTGCCTGAACGTGCAGAAACCAGAGGCTGGAACCTGCTGAACTGGAATGGCCGGGAGAGTGCGCCTGGGGGAGGGGCCTCCCCGCCAAACAAAGAGCCAGAAGCTGGGGAGGAGAGCCAGGTCCGGGTCATAAGAGAGGAGAGAGCAGGGAGAAGGGAAAAGGCCTGAGCACTGTATGGAGGCTGGACGGGGCCCAAGGCCTAGGGCCACAGAGGAGGCAGAACCCCCTTGGAGGCTGGAGAGGAGCCAGTGACCCGCCCAGCCCACCCACCGGCCAGACTGGCAGCACCTCCCAAGCCTGGTGCCCAGGGGGCAGACTTCCCCTCCCTCCAGTCCCAGCTTCCCACTCCCACTCCCACCCAGGGTCTCCGCACCCACCTTGCAGCCAAAGCCCAGCTTGTCCTTGTCCCAAAGCCCTGCTGAGCCCTTGCCCTCTTGGTTCCATAAGCCAACTTCTGGGGAGCACACATCTGATCAGGTCTCTCCCCAGCTATAATCTCTGTGCTGACTGCAGTCTCCCTGCTGCCGTCCCCCAGACGCATTCCTGCTAACCTCTCCAGGCTCACCTTCCTTGACTCTTTCCAAACCGAACACCTACCATGGGCCGAGTACTGTGCCTGGCACACAGCTCAGCCCTGGGGGACTTGCCCCGACAGGGCAGGCCGATGGACATCTCCTTGCCTTTGTGTGCCCTGCCCCTCTCCTGTACCCCACTCCCTGTGGGAGCCTGCCCTGTGTCCGGCAGCACTTGGGGTTCCCATTCCAGCACTGATCACAGCTACACAGACTGACTACCGCCACCGGCATGCCATCAACGTCAGGCCACTTGACCATTCGGCCTCCTGCCAACTCTCAGCTGGTGTTCAGAGAGGGTCTGAAGAACTTCTGACTATCTGTACCCCTCCTGACCCCTTCCTCACTGCATGGAGGTTGGGCGCCATACATCTCTTTGGGCAGAGCTCCCAGAGTATGTCCGGGGACACTCTGTGCAAGCAGGCCACTGAGCCCAGGCATAGTGGGAATGAGTGGCCTCATAAAGGAAGCCAGTGGGCTAGCTTGGGGAGGGGGTGGGCATGCCTCTGGGTGACGGGTGCTCAGCCACCCAAAGTGGGCCCCCTTGGAGGCTCCTCCACCGGGAGACAGACT
The DNA here is from genome assembly GCF_011764305.1 of Mustela putorius furo. Taxonomy (NCBI): domain Eukaryota; kingdom Metazoa; phylum Chordata; class Mammalia; order Carnivora; family Mustelidae; genus Mustela; species Mustela putorius. The sequence goes on along the minus strand of NW_025422005.1, from coordinate 33,599,550 downwards.
GCTATCTCGTGCTTTCCTTGTGGAGTACATACACACACGTGCACATGGGTGTACACGGAAGCAGAAAACAGACACACAGCCACAAGGGAGTGAGGGACAGCGAGGCAGGGGAGGGAGCTCCTGGAGGTGGAGTTCCCAGGCCCTGAACGGTCTAATGAGCTGGGGACTCATTAACTCTGGCTCCTATGACTGCTCCCCGCGCTCTCCAGAGGGGATCCTGCTCAGAGACAGCCCTGAGTTCCCAGGGGACACACAGGGAGCCCCGGGTCATGGCCTTGGATCGAGGGACCACACACCAGGTACCAGGTGCCTTGAACATGGGACCTCAGTTAACCTTTCCAGGTAGGAATGATTACTCTCGTTGTGCAACAGGGAAACAGGCCTAGAGAGAGCAAGCAATCTGCTGGAAGTGCCACAGAGGGCAGAGTCTAGGCAGGCCAGCAGGCCCTACCTACCTGGTGGCCCTGCCTACCACAAGGCTGGCAGGGCAGGGGTAGAACAGGACACACACCCCCATACCCTTGCCCCCATACCCTACCCCCACCCCGCCCGCAGTGGGGCATCCTGCTCCGCACTCTTAGGATTCCAAGTCCCTGGGCTGTAACCAGGGACCCCGCTCAAAGCTGATCATCTGTGCTGCATCCCTGCCTCTGTCCCACACTGTCTGGGGACAAAAGGTTTTCAACCTGTGGCTCTCTCCTGAGCTCCATGGAGAAGCCCAGGGCCGTTCCTTTCCCCAGCCCCGACATCTCACCCCATTAGGCACCACCCCCCGTTAGCAAATGTCCAGTCACCCTTTAGGGGTCCCTTTTTCCAGGAAGCCTCATAGTGCCCCCACCAGGGGCTTAGGTCATGACCTCTGTGCAGTGCTGCCCCCCAACAGAGCACAGGCCAGAGACCTCACACTGCGGGGTCCAAAGGCAGGCCTGTGCAGCCACCTGGCACCTGACTTGCACATTAGGGCAGTAGAGAAACCTCTTCCTGCTCAGGACTGCCTCTAGCCCCACAAGCCGCTTCCCTGAGAAATCACAAAGCCCTGCGCTGGGGGAACTGCCCAAGCCCCGCGTGCCTCGGTCTCCAACTGCGCTGACTCGGCAGCAACGCTGGGGCCTCTGGGCTAACTCCTGGCAGCTGCTTCTCCACCCCCTTCCCTCCGCTCCCTTCAGAGGCCAGGGCTCCCATTCATTTGTCTCGTTAAGAGGCCTATAGAAACACATTTGTCCGCTCCGCGCTTCACTGCTCCGGTCGTCAATTCTCTGGGGGCGCCTGCCCTACCTTTTGCGGCAGCTCCGTCCACGTTTGCCCAGTCACCCCTGCCTAGAAGGCTCCCAAGCCCCTAAGCCTGGCCACGGTGGGAAGGGTATAGCTCCAAAAGCATACACGGCATAGGGTGGTCTGTAAGACAGGGGCCAGGTCCCCACGGCTCCCAGCCCAGGCCGCTCTCCCGTGGCTCTCTGCCTGGGAACAGAGCCCCACTCACCCTACTTCAGCATCTCCAGCTGGTTCCTACCTTCCAGACCCTGGGCTTTGGGTTCTCAGGGGACCAGCATGGAGGTTCTGGGACTCTGCTCCAAATATTGTTCCACTCTGCCCCCCAAGTGGCCCATGACCCAACCTCCAGACTGCTAGAGGAAGGGTACAGGAACTGGTCAGGGAAGAGTATTCCGAGCAGAGGCATCAGGAGGAACAGGGGCCTGGGGAGTGCATGGGCAACAGAGAAGTCAGCACGGCAGGGCGCAGGGTGAAGGATGAGGCTGGAAGAAGCTGGAAAATGCAGAGCCTTGAGAAGCACTGAGACCCCTAAGCTTGATCCTGGAGGCAACAGGGGAGGAGAGTGAGGGATTTTTTTTTTTTTAAGATTTTATCTATTTATTTGATACAGAGAGAGAGATCACAGGTAGGCAGAGGCAGGCAGAGACGGGGGGGGGGGGCGGCAGCAGGCTCCCTGCTGAGCAGAGAGCCCAATGCACAGCTCAATCCCAGGACCCTGAGATCATGACCTGAGCCAAAGGCAGAGGCTTAACCCACTGAGCCACCCAGGTGCCCCGAGTGAGGGATTTTAAACTGAGGGGCAACATAGGCTTTCGTTTTCAACCAGACTCTTACTCTGGAAAGAAGAATGGCTTATGGGGGGAACTGAGGCAGGGAAGCCATGGGGAGGCAACTTTGTGTAAAAACCCAAACAAGAGCTGAGGGTGGCTTGGGTGAAGGCAGTGGAGGGGAAGGGGGATGCATTCCAAAGATATTTAGAAGTGAGAAACAGAAGCTGGTGATGGATTGGACATAGGGGATGAGACAGGGAGGCGGCCCTGGGGTTCTGACTTGGTGGGGGGGTGAGGTGGGGCGGGTGGTGATGCCTTCGCCAGGAGAGTGAACACAGAAAGAGGAACAGGTCTGGGGGGATGAGGGGGCGCGTCAGGGCACGTTCGGTCTGCAGGAAGAAGGGAAAGCAGTTAGTCTCCCAGGGTGTGCTGTCTGCAAGGCCAGCTGGGTGCTCCTCCCTTGGCCCTCGACCTCCTGTCCAAAGGCCACGAGACTGTCCAGGGTGAGGTCGGGGAGCAAGGACAGTACTTCAGTGTCCAAGAGCGACTGTCCACACCTGAGTGTTGACAAGCCTTTGCCACCCTGCCAACGTCAGAGCCACACCCAGTGACTTCCACCCCAGCCTGCCCATGTGGGCGCAAGCTCTCCCCAGCAGCTCCAGCCAGGCCTGGAGATCACCCCCTCCCAGACGTGGGCCTGCACCTCAGACCTCCCACTGACCTTCACTGCCCCCTCCCCCAACCCTCAAGGGGAACAGGCTCCCCTTCCCCGGCCCAACTAGCCCCACCAGGGCCCAGCCTCAGAGGACAAAAGGCGGGGTGCCCTGGTCCCACCCCTGTCCAGGATCTGCTCCTGAATAATTAATGAGCCGTTAGAAGAAAAGACCTCCTGGGTGGGGCAAGGAGAGAGATCTGCGCCCAGATACTTGGCAGTTGGGGGGGTGAGGGAAGCCCTATGGCCCGCTGACCCCCAGGTTGGCCCTTGGCCACCTCTGGGCTCCGGACAGGCTGGGAACAGCCCCTTTCCCCGGGGACCTTGGCTCCGACCTCACCCCTCCCAGTCCGTGTGCAGATTGGCTAAATCTGCCCTGTGCTCCGCCTCCCACCAGTAACCAAGCAGTGGTAACCATGGTGACGGGGCGGGCTGCGGCCAGTCTCATAGTGCCAGGCAGGGGGAAGGGCAGCAGGAAAGGGATGAAAGTTCGGAGTTGGATTTGGGCAGGGGACAATCTCACTTCCACACATACACACACACACACAGCCCAGCTTCCTACTGACCAGGTGCAATCTTCCCCGCATTCCCTAGGCCGAGAGGCTGGGGAAGAGGGCTCCTGCCCCTTGGCCTAGAAGGCAGTGGGAAGGGGAAGGAGGGGCTCAGTGTCCCCACATCTGAACCCCAGGGTCCAGCCCAGGGAAAGGGCTATGGGGCCTCTGGCTTCTGATCACTCCCTGGACCTGTGAACTCCACCAGTGTCCCATTCACACACCTGTGCACATCGCTTGTGTGCCACCCCTCCCATTCCCACTCAACTCTGACACAGCTCACACTGCATCTTCTGGACAGATCTGCAGTGGCAGACACAGTACACGCCTAAGCACGTCACCCGATGACCACATGAATCCTGGACATGTCTCACCCCCGTTCCATAAAATGGGGTCACACTTAGCCATGCCCCACCCTAGAGTGCCTTAAGGTACATGCAGGCATTCCACAGGCCAGTTACTAGGAAGCACAGTGCTGAAGTACTTCTTGGGGGAGGTTCTCTAACAGCAGGGGGCCTAGGGGGGTGTCTAAGGATCCTGCTTCCTATAGTAGCTGCCCTAGCTGCCCCTTATCCCCCACCCTAGGATCCTGCTAGGAGGAACGAACAGCTTGACGGGTCAGACTTACTGTCACCATGGGCACCTGCCACCAAACCAAGCATCACAAGCGCGGGCACAAGGGGCACCATCGTCTTCCCTGGAGCTGGCTCAGGGGCCATCCAGGGCCCCAGCACCAGGGCCGGCCACAGCCCAGAACAATCAACCTGTGATGGAGAGAAGGGCACAGTCAGTTAGCCGGTATCCAGCGAGGCCCCTACCGCCCACCTGTGCCACCTCCTAGCCCCCACTCACCACCCAGACCCCGCTCATCCTCACTGACCATCCAGAGCCCGGTTCCACGACACAGCCCCCTCCTCGACCTCGGATTGTGCGATGACCACCCAGGCTCCTCATGGATCCCCCCACCTCAGTGACCCTAAGGACAACCCAACAGTCACACCATAGGGAGACAGCACAAGAGGCCTTCAGGTCATTCTCTAAACCTGAGTAGGAGGGCAGGGGGCCACTGAGACCAGAGGATGGGCAGGGCTGTTCTGTCCCAGACTGAGTTTCCAACCTGCCTCCATTAGGAGACCCGAATGGCGAAACAGGGTCAGAAGACACAGAGACATACAGACCAAACAAAATAAGACAGAGACAGGGAGCAGTGAGAAGGTAGCAGACCCATCCAGCCAGGGGGACCCATTGTCTCTTCTCGCCCCCGCAGGGAGGGAGGAGTGGGCCAGACCCCGCATGCTGAGGACAGGCCCCAGAGCACAGACTTGTTAGCAGCAGACAGAATCCAGGTATCAGAGGCTTGAAGCCAAAGCCACAGCCCGTCTAGGCTCGCCAGGACATGCTCCTGACAAGTCGTAGCTGCCCTGCCTGGCCACCCTCGTCCTACCCAATTCCCATGGCATCTTCCCACTCCAAGAGGAAACCCCAGGGAGGCCCTGGTGTGGATGGGGATGGGGTGGTGGACCCTCAGATTCCACCCGCACCTCCTCTGCCCCTGCCCTAGTGGCCTAGGGCGGATCCAGCTTCTGGGAGCTGCTTGCTCAGAACCACCTGCCAGCCTGAGCCAGGCACCTGTGCACAGGGAAGGCTGTGTCTGGGACTGGTGGAACGCCTCCCAGGCCTTTGCTCCTAGGGTTCCTCGGGCAGGTGTGCCCTCCCAGTCTGCCAGGCACCTGTGTGAAGCCTCAGCACAGCCACAGCACACTGACTACACTCCACAGCCCTGATGATGCCCCTGCAGGGGGCTTCAGGGAATCCACAACAGCTCCCACCAGCACTGCTCACAGTTCACTCTGAGCAGGCGGCTGGCACACGAGAAGCCCCTTGATAATGCTCTGGAAGCACAGCAGGATGCAGAGGGGCCGGGGTGATGACGAACACCCCCGGGCACCCCACAGTGGTCCCAGGGACTCTGTGGGGAGAGTCTAAGTTAGACTCAGTTCCCAGCTGGCCCACAGTGGTAGGAGGATTCACAAGGAAGTGCCGGGGCCGGGCTCGAAGACGGCTCTGCTCCTGCCCGGAACTCGAACTCTTTTCTCAACGGGGACAGTCAGAGGTCAGAAGACTGGAGGGCGGTAGGTAAGCAGAGGTGCTAAGACAAAACAGGCAGGGCTGGGAAGTGAGGTCGGGGCTGAGCACAGAGGGCAAAGTGCGGGAGATGTCCTTTGTCCCAAGAGCTGGCTACTAGCCTTAGACAGCAACTAAGAAGCAAAGGCAAAAGAGCTGAAGGGGCACAGTGGGCATCCGGTCCCATTTACACCATGCCTAGGGTTCCCCTCAGGGATCGCAAAGTTCTGGTGGTGGAGACCAGGAGAGGGGGTCCCCACCATGATGCCTGGTACAGCTGGTCTGGGACAGAAGTCCCACTGAGCATGGATGCCACAGTGCTGGGGTGAAGCCATGGCACCAAGAATAGAATTCAAGTTCTAAGGCAGACATACAGCAGCGAACTGGCCAGGCTGTGGCCCCCTGACACGTCATCCTATCGTCCCTGGTACAGACACCATGGGTTTACAGCTCAGGGGTGGGTTGTTGCACCAAAGACGGGGCAGAGGGGGCTAGTCCCAGTATCACAGTGTGCAACGATAGCATATTCACAGAGAGGCTTGGAGCCCCCTCCCTGGGGCAGACCCCATGGGGGTGGAAGCCACAGGAACTCACAACATGGGGGCAGATCTCCCTGGTATGAACTAAAGGTGACAAAGGTACAAAGAAGGGAGATCATGGAGGCACAAGTGCACAGCCCGGCAAACAGCGCATGGAACGCCCCAGCACGCGTCTCATGGCGGCAGATCCCTGTCTGGCTATGGGAATCAGATCCCTAAACTCTTGGGTGGGCACATTGTGGAGGTGCGGCTGTCCAATCCAGACATCAGAGGAGAGTAGACAGAAGGTGCAGACATCCTGGGGGTGGAGCTACCTGACAGACATTACAGGGGCGGGAGTCCCCAGGACAGCCATCAAGGGGGCCTAACTCCAGAACAGAGGTCCTGTGGTGCAGTCTAGAATATGATTCTGGCCATGGGTGTCAAAAGAATTGGGGCCCCTGATAAGCCCCTCCCCAGTGTGAGAAAGACAAGTGACACTGACTTGGGGACTCCAAGGGCCCTTGTGTATCTAAGTTGGGGATATTAGCACACTATCCAGATACACAAAGCAGGACAGACGAAGGTAGAGAAGTTGAAAACAAAGACATTCCCTCTCCAAAGAGCTTCTCCCAGAGGTCCGTGGACACAAGGACACAGCTACCCAGAGACTGGAAACACTGGGAACACACGGGCAAAGACACATTCTCAGAGGACTGCTGCAGCAACCATACTGCCATCTAAGCCAGGGGTTCTCGGGTCACCAGTTCCTAGCGAGAGCGAGCTGCTGCCCACCTCCGACTCTGGAAATGCAGCCGGCCTCCTCCAAGTCCTAGATGCCTGGGCCTCACCTTAGTCTAGACCTTGGCCCTGTCCCCACCCCAGAGTGCTCCAGGTCACCTGTGGGGAGAAGGTGGGAAAGGAGCAGGGAGGTGAGGCTGATGCTAACCCTGCTGGGGTCGCCGAGCACCCTCTGAATCCAGTGCGACAGTGTTAAGAGCCAAGTGTCCACTCCCTGCAGCATGGCTGGCTGAATCTGTTTCTCACAACTGAGACGAGAACAAGGCCTGAGCTCTTGACATTAACGAAGGCTCATCTCTGAAATGCACTGTGGCCCACTGGTCCTACCAACTGACATACTGGGGCAGGAAAACAGCCCCCTACCGTCTGACATTATAGGAATATAGTTGGGTATAATTTTTCTACATTCAGAATGGTTTGGATACATCCTTCCTTTGCTACGTCAGTGTAAGGCTGGCAAATGCCCTTTCTTGGGAAGAACTGTCCTTTATTCTCAAATTGTGTTTTGGTGTTAAAATGTCCTTTCTGGTGTGCAATAAGGATGGTAGCAGATAGCAGTATTTTCTATAGCATCCTTACCTGGCCAAATAAAAAACTGCCATTCCCGTGTCTGAGCCCCAAGTACTTCTGGAAAGTGTACTGGTTTGCAAAATCAAAGAGCCTGCGAATCACTGCTCTGAGGAAAAAGGAAGGGGCAGGCACCACACCAAGCCACAAGACTCAAATAAGAATGTCCTGGAAATATATGTAACACAGAGGCCATGTCACCTCCAGGCAGCCCGACCTAAGCACCCCTGTCAGCCTCAATGGGTCCCTCCAGCCCTGAGAGACCATGTTACGCCAGAGACAGCAGTGGTGGGGGGTATCCCTGGCTGGAGAACAGCTGGGATCATTCTGAGTCCTCTTCATGAATATGCAAACACAGATTGATTTGTTTCCCTTGGGCACGTGTTATTATTCACAAATATTAATTAGTCTCCAAATACCACCTGTTTCTATGGCTCCCTACCCCCAGAGCAGGACCCTGGCTCCCTGGAGGCTGGGGCCCCAAAATGGACATCAACAGGAGGAGGGGTCCCCAAGGCCCCCGAAGGGAGAGACCAATGCTTGGGTAAGAGAAGCCCGAGGGCAGGGAGGGCAGGGAGAGCCGGGAGCAGCTCACGTTCAAAGCCGCGGGCAGCTAACCGAGCCCTTTTGTCATGTCCTGGACAGTTCACTGCGTGGCATTGCAGCAGCGGCCGCGGAGGCGGAAACAGGCCTTGTTACACTTGGGAAGGAAAACCAACATGTTTCCAACTCTCACCAAACCGACCGCGGGATTATGACGGGAATAAATCAGCCTCAGCCTCGACCCCAACCCTGGGGAAGGCGGCAGGCAGCAGTAGGCAGCTTCCCTCAGCAGGCCAGGTGGCCAAAGTCTGTAAGCATAGCTTGTAACAGCCGGCCCACTCTCCCACAGTGGGGCCCCCTACCCTCTTAAGCCCTGGGCTCCTTGGGCTCCCTGGGGAATGGAGGGGGAACTTAGGAAGTGCATCCCAGAGCCTTTCCAAGCAGCATGAGGTCCAGCAGAGGCACCTGCCTACAGCTATAGCCCCACCAAGCCACCAGCCCTCTGGCACCCTCCCTCAGGCAGCAGAACCTCCCTGGGGTGAGTGCTCCCCAGCACCTCCAGGCCTCAGCACCTGCTGATCCCCCTACCGGGAGGAACACCCTTCTCCTGCCCCCAGCCATGCGCTTACCCCTCAAAACTCAGCTCGAATGACGCATCCCTATGAGTCCCCCAAGTGACCCTCCCAAGTTTAGTGAAGGCAGCAAGAGGTGGTGTTGACCAGGGATCCTTTTCCTTTTAAAGATTTTATTTATTTATTGACAGAGAGAGAGATCACAAGCAGGGGAGGAGGCAGGGAGAAGGAAAAGCAGGCTCCCTGCTGAGCAAGGAGCCCAATGTGGGGCTTGATCCCAGGACCCTGAGATCATGACCTGAGCTAAACGACTGAACCACCCAGGCACCCCAGAACGGGGGTTCTCAATCCAAAGCGATTCTGTAGCCGCCCCCAACCCCCGTGTGACTAAAGGGCAATGTGTGGAGACATATTTTACTACCAAGACTGGAGGTGAGGGGCAAGTGCTACCAGCAACTAGCAGGCAGAAACAAGGCATGCTGCCAGATACCCTACAGTAATAGGCCAGCCCCCTGCAACAAAGAATTATCTGGTCCAAAATGTTGGTACTATTGAGGTTGAAAAACCCTGGTATAGACAGCAAGATCCTTTGCTGACGTAGGCCAGGGCCTACTCCAGAAGCCAGTGAGCACCTTGGGCCCTCCACTCAAAGACATCCCAGTCTGGCTTAACTCTTCTATCCATTGTCCCCGGGCCTCAGGATCGTAGAGCATGTCCCACTCCCTCTCAAAGTCAGCCTTGCCTCTGGAAGCCAGGACTTACAGGACATCCTCCACACCCCTTCACACAGGCCATCAGCAAGTGGCCTCCCTACAAGACAGAGAACTCTGCTCTCAGGCACCTTTTTTGCTGCGAATGGGGCTCCCAGGTAGGTCAGACCCAACGTCTGAGGATGGACAGGTGAAGGGACACATGCCTCCCCATCCGGCCTTTCCCACCTGTGACACAGCCTTCCTGCTGCACCCTCCACCTTATCCCAATGCCCACTTCGTCATGCATAGGACCTGGCCCCTAGCAGATCCCCAATACATGCTCATTCCCTTTCTCTGCTTAGGCCAGACCCATCTCTCATGACCCCTCTGATCCGCTGACTGTGCAGAACTATTCAGTGGGCCCTGCTGGGCCCTGAACAAGACAGCCAAGGGCTGGGCCTTCCAGGAGCTTAGGGAAAATGGCCCAACCAGAACTCATCCTCCCCAGAACCATCCCCACCCCCTGGTCCCCTTCTAAGTGACAGGCACTACCACATACCTGGTCCCCCAAGCCAGTCAGTCCTCCTCAAATTCTCCTTTCTCCTCTCCCCACACAACCAACTGGGCAGTAAGTCAGAATCTGCACTGCCCGGGGCACCTGGGTGGCTCAGCTGGTTAGGTGCCTGCCTTCAGCTCAGGTCATGATCCCAGGGTCCCGGGATCGCGCCCCACATCGGGCTCCCCACTCAGCGGGAAGCCTGTTTCTCCCTTTCCTACTCCCCCTGCTTGTGCTCCCTCTCTTGCTGTGTCTCCTTCTGTCAAATAAATAAAATCTTTAAAGAAAAAAATACAAAGAATCTGCACTGCTCTACTGCTCTTCTCCAACCACCACATGCCAGTGAGACCCCAGGAGCGTGGCCCTCTTCAGGGGGCTTCCTCCCTCAGCTTGCTCCCGTCCACCCTGCCCACAAACAAGCTCCCTCACCCCAGCTTATAAGAACGTGAAGGCAGTCATGGCCCTCCAGCACATTCTGCTGCTTGATTCCTTAGCAGATGCACGGACAGTGTTTCAGGACTGAATGGGTGGGCAAGCGGAGAGACGGACGCACGGCTGATGCTTCTCCACGCATGGACCTTCAATGTCTCCATACCACCCACAGGAAAAAGTCTAGAGTCTTTATTTAGCTGGACACCCAAGGCTCACCACGCTCTATCTCCAACCCCAACCCACCTGCTCTGTGCTTCCCGCAGAAAGGCAGTGAGAGAAGTGAAAGAGACAGGGAAGGAAGTGCCCGGATCTCGGGAGTGCCTTGCTCTCTCTACCACAGCCTCCAGTTGACGGGAACAAATGGAGAAGCAGACAGATACCAGTGTTAAGTCCCAGAACGTCACCCAGAAGCCTATTTCACACCTACAGCAGCTGACGAGCTGGATATCACTCCCCACCCACCTCCATCAAGCATTCTGGCCAGAAACCCAGGCATCACCCTTCACACCTCCCCTCCCCGCTCATGTGCCACATTCAGCCCTTCGCCATGTCCCATCTCGTCCATGTCCCTATATGGCACTCACGTCCCTTCTCTCCACCTCCATCACCACCTCCCTGGTCCTTCAGCATCCCTCAGCCGTGTGCACCCCGGACCGTGTCATGTACCCAGTGGCAACTCTTCCACGGCTCCCTGCCAGCCTGCATCACAGTCCCAGCCACTCAGCCTGGCCACAGGACCCCTCTGTGACCCCACTCCTGCCACCTTTTGGGGCACACTCACCAGATCTCTGCTTGCTCACGTCAGTCACTCTTGGACAACCAGCACTGAGGGGAGGGTACCAGGGTCTCCGCTCCTTCCTGGAGAGAGAGGAAAGCACGAGAAAACACCAAGAATGTCAGCACAGCAGAGTAGATAGTGACACAGAAAGACATTCAAAATCTGTTGGTGGGGAAAAAAAAATAGGTTTTGAAACTATTCATGCAGGACATTCCCCATTCAGTAAAAATGCCCATCGTCTCTACTCGCTCACTCACTCTTTTCAAGACTCCTGAGCATCTACTATGTGCTGGGCTTTCTTCTAGGTACCCAAATATGCCGCAAGCAACACGCAGACTAAGCCCCCATCAATCCTGCAGCTAGCCCCCCAGCGACCCCCCCCCCAGTTAGACCCCTCTGGGACCCTTCCAGCAGAGCAGAGGCCCCTCCCACCGTTGTGCCCCACCCCCAGCTCTGGCCTGCCAGGCAACCACAAGAACCTCTTCTTCTGATCCTCAAATGTGCCCTATTTTGTGCAGTCTCCAGCCCTGTCAGTGCCCAAAACACGCTGCCCAAATGCCTCTGCCAAGCACCCCGTGGATTGCGGAGCCAATGGCACTTCCTCAGGGAGATCTTCTGTGGTGTCCCAGACTACACGCTTGGACTTTGCCTAGGAGTAGTGGCCACAAAAGTCACCAATATTTTTTTAACTTATAAAAAAGATTTTAAGGGTGCCCAGGTGGCTCAGTGGGTTGGGCCTCTGCCTTTGGCTCAGGTCATGATCTCAGGGTCCTGGGACTTGGTCCCGCATCGGGCTCTCTGCTCAGCAGGGAGCCTGCATCTCCCTCCTCTGCCTGCCTCTCTGCCCACTTGTGATCTCTCTGTCTGTCTGTCAAATAAACAAAATCTAAAAAAAAAAAAAATATTTTGGGGCACCTGGGTGGCTCAGTGGGTTAAAGCCTCTGCCTTCAGCTCAGGTCATGATCCCAGGGTCCTGGGATCGAGCCCTGCATCGGGCTCTCTGCCTGCTTCCTCCTCTCTCTCTGCCTGCCTCTCTGCCTACTTGTGATCTGTCTGTCAAATAAATAAATAAAAATCTTAAAAAAAAAAAAAGATTTTATTTATTTGAGAGAAAGAAAAACAGAGAGCACACAAGCTGGGGCAGCAGCAGAGGGACAGGGAGAAGCAGGCACCCCGCCAAGCAGGGAGCCTGACGTGGCTTTCGATCCCAGGACCTCAGGATCATGACCAGTTAGGCAGATGCTTAACTGACTGAGCTGCCCAGGCACCCCGCGAATTTCTTTTTTTTATATAATTGCTGAGTGGTGGCCGAGTCACGACCACAAGCTGGGCATGTGCCCGGCTCAGTTCCGTGTCCCCAGCCCCCAGCAGAGAACAGGCACGTAGTAGGTGCTCCCCCAGGATATGCCGAATGAGTGGATGAATACATGAATGAGCGCACAGAGAATACCCTAGCTCGGAAGAACCACACCAGCATACGCGCAGCCCTCAAAGAAGCTTCAGCAGCAATATTTATTTTTGACTTTCTGCTTCTCTATAATTTTTTAAAATGAAGGTGTGCCCCTGGATGCCTCCTCCGTTGGCACACACACAGCCACACAGCCTGGCTCTTCCCTCCAGAAGCGTGGGCGCCAGCCCAGGTGGGGGTGGGGGGTCGGACATGCCCACACAGTCTTGTCACCACCTCGCCACCGCTCAGTGACTTGGCGCCACGGAGCCCACTTGGAACACAGCAATTGCCCCATGCCTTCTCCCAAAACAGACACTCAGGGATGGGGGTCAGAGGGTGGCCTCGCCAACAACACCCAGCCAGCCTCCCGCACCTGGAAACTGTCCTCCCTTGAGACTGACCGCCTTTGCCACCACGGAGAATGTCCTCACGGATGGAAAGGCCATCATAAAGGACCACGACGGGCCTCACCAACCCACCACTGTCCCGGGCGGACCCTGTAGCTCACCCCCTCTTGGGCCGCCATTGGCCCCTGCCCCTGCCCGAACCAATAGCCCTGACCCTCAGAAGGGCTGTGCACCTCCCTCCCCAGGTCCACTGAGTTTCTACAGCGTTCCCTGTGGCCGCTGCTCCCAGCACATAGGCTGCTAGGCAGGTCTGGCCAGACAAACCAGCTTCCACGTCCTAGACTCAAAGGCTGGTTTGTCTGGGGACACCCGCCGGGGCCTCATGCTTCCAGATGTGGGCTGTTGGCTCCTCCATTGCTCAGGGACCCAGGGGAAGAGGGATAGAGTCTGAGGCAGGGAATGGGGAGGGTCCCCTAAGCCAGTTGGCACGAGGGGCATGGACCTAAACTGACCAGGAGTCACACCTGGAAGAGGTATATGTTCAAAATGGCCCAGAGGTGGGTGGGTCAGAGAACAGATAAAACTTTGCATTGGGGAAGACCTTAAAGCACATAGAAGGGCAGGATTCTGGAACAGCCAGAACAGTACCTGGTACCACACCAGTCCAGGATCAAACAGGCCCCAAAACAGCCTGGACAGGCAATCAGAATCACCCTTCACATTCACCTGCAGCAGCTCCCAGAACCACGCTACACTTATCCTGGGACAAACCCAGAACAATCAGGACCACCAGACACACCCAGAAGGCCAACTGGAGAGCTCCTCAGAAAGGGCCTAACTGGTACCGAACCCAAGTCTGGAATCCCTCGTTGGCCCCCAGAAAGGCCTCGGAAGTGCGGAGGGGGGTGGCAACGATCAGGATCAGGTAAGAGGCCTTGGCACCCACCCACAGTTGGCCCCCAGGAGGGCTCTCGGGCATGTGCCACACCTGGATGCCTGCCTGGCAGCAGGACCAGAAATGCTGTGGCCCCTCCAGAGCAGCGCCCAGGCAGGTCCTGTGGCTACACCGGAGACGGTCCCCAGAAGCAGCAGCCAAAACACTGCTGAGCAGCAAACGCCCCTGTTCTCAGATCTGGAGGTGAAGGACACGTAGAGACCTGCGCATCCAGACCTCAGACGCACCTCATCAGACACCCAACGCCTGGGCGGGGAGGGGGGAAGTGGGGATGGGGCACACTGAGGCCTCCGGTCTCACTCCAGCCCACCAGAAGGACAAACACATCCTAGCAATACACACGCTCCCACAGACGCTCCCACGGACGACAACGAAGGCAGGCGGCTGGGGGCCAGACACTCTCCTGGTTGAGCTCCCCCAACCCACGAACCTCACTTCAGGACAGCAAATACTTTAGGAGAGCGGGTGCCCTCACCTTAACACGGTATTGATTTAAAGTCACCCCCTTGCCAGCCCTCACCCCATGCGTCTGAGGAACGTGGGTCTGTACCACCTCCGCTGATGGTTACCAGAAGGACTGGCTGCTAATACCATTGAGTTATCGTGTTCGCTAGAGGCCGGGCCCTGTTCTAAGCACCTCTTGCATACCCAACCTTAATCCTCACCACAACCCCACCGGGCTTGGAACTGTCTCATACGCCACCTGACAAAGGAGAAAACGGACTCAGAGACTTACGCAACTTGCTCGGGGTCACACTGCTAGTCAGCGGAGGGGTGCCTCAGCAGTCTGGAACCAGAGCCTGCCCTAGCCACTGACAAGCACAGCCCAGCACTCTCTGAGAGACATCTCTGCCCTTCCTCTGCCCAGGTTTCTCTCACAAACTCCAGAGCCCCCTCCTGGATGTTTCCCCTGCCCACAAAGGAACTCAAATATCCCAAGCATGTCAAAGACATCGTGTCCAACCATGACCTCAAGTTCATTATCTCCCCCCACCCCCCAGTCTACTTCTCCTCCCCATCCCCAGCTCAGTGACGTTGCAGGGCATAAAGGCCCCACCCAGTCACTCTCAGGAACCTGGACCCCTACATCTTCCTTCCTCTCTTCTACCTCTACGTCCAATAAATTGTTCTGTCCTGATAAATGTGCCTTCTTTTTTTTTTTTTTTTAAGATTTTATTTATTTATTTGACAGACAGAGATCACAAGTAGGCCGAGAGGCAGGCAGAGAGAGAGAGAGAGAGAGAGAGAGAGAGAGAGGAGGAAGCAGGCTCCCCGCTGAGCAGAGAGCCCGATGCGGGACTCGATCCCGGGACCCCGAGATCATGACCTGAGCCGAAGGCAGCGGCTTAACCCACTGAGCCACCCAGGCGCCCTAAATGTGCCTTCTTGATGGCTCCATGCTACTGCCCTATCCAAGCCACCATCACTTCTCACTCGCACCCTCCTCACCGGGCATTCTGGGTCCATCCACTTCCCACAGCCACGGAATCCTCTTCTGGAAACGTCAGTAAGATCCTAGCACATTCCACGGCCCCAGCCCAAGCTTTAAGTTTTCGGCGTCTCCCTTCCATGTTCTCAGAATAAAGTTACAGCTACTTACAAGACATTAAAGGCCCTCTGGGATCTGCTATACCTTAGAATTCCTCAAGACCTCTGAGTCTTCACTCACACTATATTCTCTGCCTGGAGAGCTCTTTGTCCAGCTGGAAAACTCCTGTTCGTTCCTCAAAACCCACTTCAGATAGCCCCTTCTCAGTCTCTTCTGGAACTCATCTGACTTTGACCCTTAAACTCCCCAACCTTGTGACTTCAGCTCGGGACCGCAGCTGCTTCAGATGAGCTGATGCTGAGCTCAACCTCGGCAGTTCCTTTGGGGAGGGCTGCCTCTTCCATACAGCAGTCCTAGCAGTCCTAGCTAGTCCCCTAGGAAGCAGGGCAGCCTGGCTGAAAGTGCCTAGCCCAGTGTCTGGCACACAGTCGGCAATCAATAAGAGGTTAGTGAATTGCTCTGCATTCCCATGATGCAATCTGTTTCCCCAGGGACCATGAGCTTCTCAAGGGCAGGGCCCTAGCTGCAAGCTTGACCCAAGCACACAACAGTGTCAGTCACACAAGGCGGGCCAGCCATTGTTGATTATGCATTGCCATACAGTCCCTTGGATTCTCACAATGGCCTGGGGACCCAGTCAGGGTCGGATTAGCTGTCCCATTTCACAGGGGGTGAAACTGAGGTGTAGGGAAGAACGAGCTGGAAAGTGGAGAAGCTAGGACATATGTCACAGTCTCCATCAAAGAGGCCTGGGTCCCCTACACTGAACTCCTACTAGTCAGGGCTGATGGGAGAGAGTGGAGAGATCACAAACTGCCAGGGCCTGCATTTTGCTGCATATCAACCCAATTCCCCAGAAAAGCTTTCCAGCCCATCTACTCTTACTGTAGCCATTCCCCTCCAACTGCTTCAACAGCCCCCAAATCAACGCCCCAGACACCACCCCCATGCTCACAGTGTGAACAAGGGAGAACAGAGGAGGCCAGGAGCTGCAGGAGGAAGGACAAGGAGGAAGGAAGGAATCATATGAAAGCGATTTCCTTGTTAAAGAAAAGAAAGAGGAAAGAGAACAACTGGGGAGAAAAACAAACCTGCAGACACATTTCAGATCATAAGAGGGAAACTGAGCCAGCCAAAATGTACAAGAAAGTGTGTGCAGGGGAGTGTGCTAGACTAGTCTGTGAGCGTGCACACACCCTTCCCCGGGCTGTGCGAAGGGGTGCTGTGAGGGCACAAGTGAGCACATGGAGCGGAGCATGGGCATGTGAGATACCTGCGCTCCAGGGGCTGGGCAGGCCCCAGTGTGCAAGAGTGAGGGCAAGAAGGCAAGGGGTGGGGAGGGAAGCTGAGTGCGGGAATGAAGGGGTGTGTGTGTGTGTGTGTGTGTGTGTGTGTGTGTTTGAGAGAGAGAGAGAGAGAGAGAGTGACTGTGTGGCCTGTGCCTGGGGCTGCGGATGTTGGAGGCTGTGCTTAGGGAGTTACACCTGCTCCTTCTAGAAGCCCTAGGCTCATTCATATAATCAGTGGAAAAACAGGGATTTTCTTGTTCCCTGAAGCAAGAGTTAATAAGGTGCCAAGCATAGAATTTTCTGCGATTTCCTCTCAGAACCCTCCTCTGGATCCCATCAGATCTCTCATGCCTTCCAAAGGATCTCTCAGCAGATCCCTTTCCAGGGGATCCCTCACCATTGAGGATCCCCTGGAAAGATCCTCCTGGATCCTTTCCTAGGCCTTCCACCCCAGTGCACTTTCCTGGATTTTCTGGCCGGATTGCGCACCAGGTCACTCTGGATCCCTGCCCTTGTCTCTTCAGGAACCAAAGCAGAGCCTTCATCACCAACACTCAGCAGTCCAGCCTTGCAGGCTCTGCCTGGCCGCCCTCAGGGGAATCCAGAGACTCCCCTCCCTTCCAGTTCACAGCTCAGGTACCGGGCTCCTACCGCCCAATCTGCTCCACCTTGGGGGGCCCTGCACTGCGCGGTTTGGGGGGGTGTTGTGGAAATGGGGAGAAAGGCTAGCCCCTCCCCCACCCCGGGGTGGAAGAACCAGAGAGGCGGCATTCCAGAGAAATGAGGAGGGGGCCTAGCAGAGCACGCGGGCAGAGATCCTGGTCAGTGGGAGACAGAGACATCGAAAAGCCAGTATAGACGAGAGAGAGAGAGAGAGAGAGAGAGAGAGAGACAGACAGACAGACAGACACACTCAGAGATGGGGAGGGAGAACAGAGAGACGCGGGGAGGGAGCCACACACAGCGGGAGAAACCCTGGGGCTGCGGGGGGTGAGTCTGGGAGGCAGTGACACAGGGAGACAGAGATACAGAGACACTGAAGGGCACCGAGGCCGAGACACCGAGGAAAGCAGAAGCTGAGCCTGAAACGTGGGCACAGCGATGAGGACCGGGGCACACCGGGACGGGACGGGACGGGACGGGACGGGACGCAGGGCGGCGACTGAGTGAACTTTCCGGAGCGGGTCCGAGTGGACACGTCCTCCCGGGACAGGTCGCTCTGGGGCCTTCAGGTCTTCGCGCCGGGGTGGGGGTGGGCACAGCCCGCCCGGGCCCCTCCCCTAACCGCGCGGGCGACCGAGGCGGGTGGGGGGCTCCAAACTCGCGCCCGGCGCACCCCGGGCCCGCACGTGCGCCGGGGCCGCGAGCGAGACGGGGGCGCGTCGGCTGCGGCTCCCCCGCCGGCTGGGAGGGGGCGCCTGTGCGGCGGGGGCGGGGGCGCGGTCTGGACCCGCCCGGGGCTGGGGTGGCGGTGGGAGGTGGAGGGCCGCCCCCGGAGCGCGGCCGCGCCGCAGGGGGGAGACGAGGCGGGCCCGAGGACGCCGAGCACAAATGCAAAGGGAAACTTTGCACTGGGGGGCGCGGGCTGCGGTTCAGGTGCGGCGCGGAGGGCGGGGAGAAGGGGGGCGGCGAGGGGCGGCGAGGAGCTAGCCAGCCGGCGGCGGTGGCGGGGTGGGGGGGCGTCTGCCGCGGGGTAAGCGCGGGGAGGAGCCGCCAGGCTCGGCGTGGGGGGGGGCCCAGCCGAGGCTGCGGGCGCGGCAGGTGGGGGCGCGGCCCGGCCTAAGCGGCGCCTCTAGCCCGGCTCGGAAGACGCGGGGAGGGGGCGGCCAGAGCCGGGAAGGAACCGACGCGGAGGGGACTGGAGGGGGGCCCGGGGGTCACTCACCGCCTATCCAGGGGCCGTCGGTCCGCATGTCCCCCCCCCAAGCCGCTGGGGCCGCTGCTCCCGCTGCTCTTCTGCCGCCGCCGCCGCCGCCGCCGCCGGGTCCCACTCCCGCCACCGCCACCCAAGCCGGAGCCGGAGCCCGAGCCGGAGCCGGAGCCGGAGCCGCCGCCTCTGCCGCCGCCGCCACCGCTCCCGCCGCTCCCGCGCCAGCTCCAGCCGCGCGCCCCCGCTCGCGCCCGCGCCCGCGCCCCTGCCCCTGCCGTGCGCGTCCCCGGCGCCGCCCCTCCCCTCGTGCACTCTCACTCGCCGAGCGGAGGAGCCGCGTAGGCCCAGCGAGGCCACAACCCAGCCCTGAGTCTAAACCGACTGGAGCTCCAATATTGGACCAGAACCCCAGTAACGAGCATGGACAGATCCAAACCCCCACAAGAAGTCCAGATCCTATTAGTGGTTCCCACTCATAATACGAACCTCATAACTACTCTAGGACCACATTTCCTCCGTCTACAAATTTGCACCTGATAGTGAGCCCAGATGGATCTCCAAACACAATATGGAGTCCAAACTCCTAAATCTGCCCCCGCAGTGGCACAAGTAGTCATTTTAATTTGCACCCCATATTGACCCCAAATACCAGTTCTGAGTCTTAAACCCCTTTATCATCTCTACCCGCCTAAACTTGATTGTGACACCAGCACCAACTCTGGCCTTTAAATGGACCCCAGCACTAATGTTGATCCCCAGATCCCTACATGGACCTTAAAGTACAACAGCTACCTTGCTATGGACCCCAGTACTCTCTTCTGCACCCAAGACTTACATAAAACCCCAGTAGTCTCTTCTAAACCCCAAAACTAACACAAAACTTACATACCTACATAAAACTCTGAGTCCCAGGTCAACACCAATACTTTCTGCCTTGGGATTCCCGATTCCACAACTGAATTGGGTCATCAGAAAAGGACCTTACCACAGATACTGACCTTAAACCACACAAATCCTTGGGGCAATTTAAGACCCTAACTTACCCCAACTTTAATAATAATCTTAGAACGCGAGATTACTGAGACTGGCTTTGCGGAAACTCCACACAAATCACCCCGTGCTCACCCTGTACTTATCTGACCTGATATCAACCCCAACCAGAGGCTGGCCGATACCCTAATACTTATAGCAGTTCCAACGGTGAATCTGAATCAAGTCTTTCACTGGTCCCCCAAACCTGATTTCAAAATACACACACACACACACACACACACACACACACAAAACACCCTTGGTACGGAGTTTATGACTTCTCCTAACAAACTCAAAAGCTGACCTTATAAATTTCTGGGCTAAACCTACAGCTTATGTGAAGATTTATTCCAAGTCCCAACTCAGAGGGGTACTTGGTGAGCTCCAAACCAAAAGCCACACCCTTTGGCACGAAAACAACCCCCTCCCCATCTGCTCCAGACTCACTCTCCCAGTCCATATCACCACCATTTAAGAATCAGCCACAGAACCATCTCCTTCCTGGGAAAGATGGGAACCTGCCCCTACTGCCCTCAGTCAGTAGACCCCTTCAGGGTCTCTGATCGGGTATGGGTCTCCCTAATACCTTTGTGAGTTTGGAGGTCAGGTGAGAAATAAATAAAGCTTGGGATTGTTGAGGCTCCTGGATCCAGGGGGTAATGTGCAGGGTAGGGCTGGAGGTAGGTGGTGGTTAGGGATCTGGGCTGAGGGGTCAAGTTCTGGTTCTCATCTAATTCACTGCCTGCTTTTGCCCCCACTTGGATTCAGAAGCAGTGCATGTGCGCCCCCTGGTGTGTGAGAAGGGGATGGACTGGCTCCGGTGGTTCTGGGCAAACAATTAGATCCTCATGACAAATAGATCAAAAATGAGTATTCCCAGTCAGTGGTTTTTTACCCATTGGTAATTTTGGTGTACTGCGGGGGAGGCATTGTAAATTTTATGTATCTTTAGACATTTTTCCTGGTTTTCTGAGTTTGGAGCCCGTTTAGTTTCTTGGTTTTGATTTCCAAATTTAAAAACATATACTTTTTAGCCAATTATGCCTGCTCTTTGCTGACTTCCCCTGGGCTTCATTGGCCTATACTTTCCACACTGGCTACCCTTTCTCAATCTCTTTTACCATCTCCTGCTCCTCCCAGGGTCTATCCTAGGACGTGGCTTTTCCCCTTCCGCTCCTACCCCTGGATCATCCTGGCCACCGTCAACCGTGTGCTGTTGGCTTCCAATCTGTCTCCAGTCTGGGCCTCTCATCTGGCCCAGTTCTTCTTATTTTCTTCTTTTTCAGTTCTCATCTAACCGAGAACCTTTTCCATACCACTTCCTAGACGTTTATTGGGTAAACTGAATTCACTCTCTCTCCTACCCCCGATCTGCAGGCCTTCAGGAGTCCCCATCTCAGGCCATGGCATCCTCATTCATCTTGTCACAGGGCCAGAAACACAGACTCTTTTTCTCCTGCACCCCCATCCCATCAGTCATCAGTCCTGCAAATCTTGAAAAATCAAAAGGGACTAGAGACCACGTGGCTCTGTGAGGGACATAAAGGGGGGGGAGGTAGGGGGAAAGACAAGGAAAGGGGTGAGGGGGTGGAGAGAGAGAGTTTCTGATTTGGGGGTTTCAGTCCATACAAAACCAGTTGGTCATAAAATCCCTTGCACATAGTCATTAAGGAACCCCCCTTTAGATCTGTTCTTCCTGGGATGCCTGGATGGCTCTGTCAGTTGGGCATCTGCCTTTGGCTCAGTCATGATCCTGGGGTCCTGGGATAGAGTCCCATATCGGGCTCCCTGCCTGGTTGGGAGCCTACTTCTCCCTCTGCCTGCTTGTGCTTTCTCTTTCTCTGTGACAAGGAAATAAATAAATAAAATGTTTAAAAAAAAAATTTGCTCTTCCTTAAAGGGTACCTTGGATTTTATTTATTTATTTATTTATTTGTGACAGAATGAGAGAGAGAGAGAGCACAAGCCTGGTGGGGGAGGTTGCGGGGCAACAGCAGCCAGAGGGAGAAGCAGATTCCCCGCTGAGCAAGGAGCCCAATTGCCAGGCTGGGGCTCCATCCCAGGACCCTGGGATCATGACTTCAGCTGAAGGCAGATGCTTAACCGACTGAGCCACCCAGGTGCCCCTAAGTAGGTAACTTGGAACCTGTTTATAGCCATTGCTTCCTCCAGGAAGCCTTTTTTTTTTTTTTTTTTTAAGATTTTATTTATTTATTTGACGGAGAGAGAGATCACAAGTAGGCAGTGAGGCAGGCACAGAGAGAGGAGGAAGCAGGCTCCCTGCTGAGCAGAGAGCCCGATGTGGGGCTCAATCCCAGGACCCCGAATCATGACCTGAGCCAAAGGCAGAGGCTTAACCCACTGAACCACCCAGGCACCCCTGGAGGCCATTCTTAATCCCTGGCTCGGTTGAGGGCTTCCCCTGCCTAAAAGCTAAGTGCTAGATACCAACACCCCACAAAGTGTGGGTTCCTTTAGGGCAGGAGGGATGAGACTGTGCTGTCCACTGCCATATCCTTGTGGCCAACATGAGGGCCTAACTCACAGTAGGTTCCATAGGTATTTGTTTAAGGAGTGGAAAGGTCAATTTTCCTCTTCTGTGCTCAGGGATCCATCAGACATAATGACTAGGGAGGGAAAAAGCTCCCTGACCAAGCCTCAGATCTCATCCCTACCTGGGCCCAGCATAGGTTCAAGAGGGGCTTGTGATGTCTGCTGACCCACATGCCAGCTAGCCTGGACCTCACGAGGTCTGAAGTTCCGGCTGTTGAGTTCCCTCCCGCCCACCCCAGCCTGGTCTATGAATACACCACTTGGAGGAGGGGTGGGCAAGGGCCTTTATGGGGCGGGCAAGGGCCTTTACAGGCCTGTGGTGGAAGCCAGCAGACCCCACTCTCCGCTGTGCTAACCAGGCTCTTCTTCAGCCTCCACAAGGACACAGTGGTCTTGGAAACAGCCCTCTGGGCTCTGGTCCCCTGCTCACCCATCTTTCAGTACCTCCTGCGGTCAAGTGTGGACTGAGCCAGGGCACGAGGATAGCCGTGTGCAGCCAGCCTGGGGCCTCACATGCAACCGGACGCTAGGCCAAGGTGGAGAAACGGGAGTCGCAGGCCCCAGGGCCACACAGGCAAGGACCTCAGGTGTCTGGGCCTGTGAGTGCGTGATAGCTACAGAAGGAGAGGAGCCAAGGCTCTGTCCAGATTGCCAGACTCTGAGCACCGGGTCCGTGTGGGACTGACCTGCCTCCCTGCTCCCGGGCCTGGCGGGGGGGACGTCCTTGTGCTCATCTGTGAAGGCCGAGCGGTGCCACGTGGTAGTTCTGTGTCTGCTGTGTTTCAGCCCCAGGGTGCAGGGTGAGGGGAGAGCCAGATGTCAGCTCCCACTCACTGCTCACCCTTTGTCCAGCGCCCGGGCCCACCGGATGCACTCCTCAAACTCATGTTGTAAATACATCTCTTAGTCCATCTAAATCAGATTAACCTCAGCTTGAGTCCCTACCCAGCAGATCTGTAAGAATTCCGTATCACTCACAACACTCCTCCACCTCCCTCCAATTGTGTAAAAACTCCAGGGGCTGCCTAACCCCCAAATGGTCAGTCTGCGCTCCACAGCTTTTTTATTTGGCAGAGGGATAGGGAGCACAAGTAGGCAGAGTAGCAGGCAGAGGGAGAGGGAGAAACAGGTTCTCCATTGAGCAGGGAACCTGATGCAGGACTCGATCCCAGGACCCCACGATCATGACCTGAGCTGAAGGCAGATGCTTATCTGACTGAGCCACCCAGGTGCCCCGTGGGCTCCACAGCTTTGCCGGGAAGGGCTGAAGTCTTTCTCAGGCCACTGCACTGTTGCAGCCATCAGCTGTCCCTGCTGTGGGGCCTCCACTGCATGCTCTCATCTGCAGGGCCTCCCTTGTCCAGCATGGGCTTTGGTAAGGGGCCCCTCCTCTCCCTCCCTCCAGGCCCTTTCAAGGGGGCCTTTCCCCCTAGACGCTCAAAGTGGCAGGCTTGAGATCTTGGCATTTTTGGTGTTACACAGCTACTTTCCTAGAGGCCACATCCCGGGGGGATGGCAAATGCCTGACCCCTGGCCCCCTCTTCTTCCATTTTGGCCAATGAACTCCCTGAGATACTTGGTGTTCTCCCTCTTAGCCTATCAGAAAGAGCTGGGAATCCAAAACTGCAAAGCAGTGTGTTTACCCTCTCAGGTGTGGGGCTTCAGGCCTCAAACACAAAAGCCCAGTTAATGCCTCTCATTCCTTCCTGATGAGTCACTGTAAGGGGGAAAATGAGCCAGGGGTTAATTTCTCAACAGAACACTGGGTGTGGGGGGGGATGACTTGGCCTTAAGCCTCTCCGAGGAAACAGAAGCCACCAGAGGACTCCATCATCCCTCCCCCCCACTACCAAATCCACAGTCCTCCCTCTGTTCCCCTCCCCCCCCCCCCGCCCCCCACTCCCTCCTGGTTCCCACCACAGCAGGGGCTGATCCCCACCTGGGTGCAGGAAGCTCCAGCTCCCCCTCCCCCAGGATTTTGCTTCTCCCCCTCCCCCACCACCCACCACCCACCCCCATCTTTTTTACTGTATCATTCCCACCAGCTTGCATGTTTAGATCTCTCCCATCCTAGGGGAAATTCCTTGCCTTGACCGCACACTCCCCTCAGAGTGGGAAACATTGAGCATTTTTCTGCTCTCCTTCGCAGCAAACCCAAGAGCCCATGAACTCTCCCCTCTCCCATCTCATGCTCACAGTCAGCTTCCCTGGGTGTGAGACCCTGGCTCTTGTGCCAACACTCCACGACAACTGCTCTTGACATAATGACCATTCACCTCCATTTTGCAAAACCAATGGCCAAACTCTGTTTTCAGCTTAGTGGACTTCCCAGAGGCCTTTGCTGCTTCCTGCCAGCTGCCTGGGTCACTTCCATCCAAGCGCAGACAGGCCAGTTCCTTGACGTCATATCAATGTCCATCTTCCACAGACCATTTAGGCCACCCATGCTTTTTTTTAAGTTTTTTTTTTTTAAAGTAATCTCTACACCCATTGTGGGGTTCAAACCTGCAACCCCAAGATCAGGAGCCTCATGCTCCACAGACTGAACCAGCTAGGCGCCCCAGGCCACCCATCCTTCCTGGGCCCTGGCCTCATCTCTGACCACAACCTTCACTGCTCCCACCTTGCCCATGTGACCTCAAGATAGCTATTAGTTCTCCTCAGAACCCCGCCCTGTTCATCTCTTGGGGTTCTCCTAACATATCAGCTTTCTCCTTGTTTCCCTTTTCTTCTGGGCCAACTTAGATGCCAACACCCCACTTTTTTTTTTTTTTTAAGATTTTCTTTATTTATGTGAGAGAGAAAATGAGAGAGAGAGAGAGAGAGAGAGCATGAGAGAGGAGAAGGTCAGAGGGAAAAGCAGACTCCCTGCTGAGCAGGGAGCCCAATATAGGACTGGATCCTGGGACTCCAGGATCATGACCTGAGCTGAAGGCAGTCGCTTAATCAACTGAGCCACCCAGGTGCCCACCAACGCCCTGCATTTTTGACAACACTTGCCAATACCCCAAACCCTTTGCCTCTCTGCCTTTTGATCATATCTGTGTCGCACAACCCCAGCCCCAATGAGCCCTCCTAACTGCCTTTTCTTTAAGATTTTATTTATTTATTTATTTATTTTAAAATATTTTATTTATTTGTCAGAGTGAGAGAGAGTGTAAGCACAAGCAGGGGGAGTGGCAGGCAGAGGGAGAAGCAGGCTCCCCGCTGAGCAGAGAGCTCCACGAGATGGCGGGGTAGGGGTAGGGGTGGGGTGGGGTGGGGGGGTGTTCCATCCCAGGAACCCTGGGATCATGACCTGAGCTGAAGGCAGAAGCTCAACTGACTGAGCCACCCAGGGGGTCCCTTAAGATTTTATTTTTAAGTAATCTCTACTCAAACTTTCAGGAGTCGCATGTTCTACCAACTGAGCCAGCCAGGCGCCCCTCCTATCTCCCATCTTGTGTGCTCAAGCAGCCAAGTGACTCCACAGGTCAGCTTGACGTTCCCATAAATCAGAGCCCCTGACGGCATATGGGCCCTCGACATGTGTCTCCACCCGATCCCTGCAATGGCTATTTCCAACCTTCCCCTTTCTCTTTAAGTCTCCCACCAGCCCATTTCCTCCTCAATGGCAGAGGTGACCTTGCTGCTCCTTTACAGAGAGGATTAAAGCCACCAGACTGGAACGCCCCCGTCTCCCACCTGCACAGCCCACATCTCCCTACATCTGCCCTCTCCCCAGATGCATTAGAGAAAGCCCCCCTCCTCCTATCTCAGGCCGGTGCACCTGCCCATCCTCCATTCCCCAGGCCGCTCACTCATTGTTATCCCCTCTTGCTCTCCACCTGCCCCCTGCAACCTCCACCTGGCTCCCTTCCTCACTGCTGGCCCCTATGGGCTCTTGTTCATTCTAATAGTCAGATTTGGCTTTCACCTCCCACAGCTCTCCTAGAACATGATGCTTGAGATATGACCTCCATATCTCAAACTGAATGCCCCCCCCCCGTATTCATCTTACTAGATCTCTTGATTACTACATTCTTCAAACACTGGCTTCTTTGACTCCCTGGACACTGTACTCTCCTGGTTTGTCTCTTGGTCTCCTCCTCAGGCTTCTTTGTGGGGTCGCCCTCCTCCACCAAATGCTCCTATTCCTCAAGGCCGATTCCCAGGCTTTTCCCCCCTCTCACCGTGGACTCTCCCCGGAGATCTCATTCATGCCCATAGCTTCGATTACCGTGCCTCTGCTGATGATTCACACCTGTGCGTCTCCAGCCCCAGGGAACCTCCTGTCTAAGCTCCTGACCAGCAGGTGCCAGGCCAACTGCCTCATCAGCATGTCTCAAAGGCACCTAACCCCAGCGTGTCCAAGACCTACCTCGCTCTCCAACGTTGTCCGTCTCAGTGAATGGCACCACAGTCCACCTAAGAGGCAAGCCAGTGTCCTAGGAGCCACCATCAAATCCTGCTAATTTTACTTCTAAAACATCTCTCTGAGATGTCCTTCTTTTCTTCATCTCTGCCGGTACCGCACGGGTCCCAGCCACTACTGCGGCTTATCTGGATTCCTACAGTGTCTTCTAACTGATCTCACTGCACCTGTCCTGCCCTTCTCCTGTCTTATCCTTTTTAAGGATAAGACACTCCCCTTTAAGACCTTCTGGTGGCATTTCATTGCTCCTGGGATAAAAAGCCCGCTCTTTACCCTGTGCCGAATGCCCTCCCCTGGCCTATGACCACCTTATCCAGCATCACCCTCCCCCCTGCGTGGTTCCCTTCTGCTGTGCCAGCTTCCTTCAATTCCTCAAACACACATGAACACCTCATTCCCAACCCTCTCCCCCCTCCCCCAGTCTTTCTAGATGATTGCCCCACACCCACCTGTTTTACTTTTACCTCATCTTCCCTTTTGGTTCAACCGTCACTTCCTTGGGGCAGCCTTCCTTGACCCTTGGTCTAGATCAGGGTTGTTTGTTAGACATTCTTACAGAGCCCTGTCTCTTCCACCAGGAATGACGTGTACGTCTCTCTCTGGGACCCCAGGTCTGTGCAGGAAGGTGGGTGGAGTCTGTGGGCATCTCAGGCAATGTGGAGAATGGGATTCAAAGGTGCATTGAGAGCTTCTGGCTGGGGGCTTGGAGCTGCAGAGCTGCATATCATGGCCACCTCCAGGTTTCCAGGGACTCCCCACATGCTGCCAATGCCACCAGCGCCACAGACTGGACTGGCCCCCGTCAGGACAGACCAGATGCTGGGGGAAGCCTGGCATCCGGAGGGATACATCCCTGATCTGAATTACAGCCACGGCACTTACGAGCTGTGTGGTCTTGGCAAATTATTTCTCTGAGCCTCAGTTTCCCCTTTATATAAAGGGGACGCCACTTACTCTGCAGCATTGTAAGAATGACATGAAACTGTGTTTATAAAGAGCTCACCAGAGCTTCAAATCACAGCTTCTTGAAAATAGAAGCTATTTGATGATTATTAGAATTAGCATAATCAAGGCCTCTAATAGCACCGGTTTGGAGGACTGTTTAAAAGCTAATCCCACTGGGCCGCATAGCCTGGTAATCCTCAGCCACGATCTGAATGAGAGCTGACTTCACCCTCCATCAACCTTCTGCATTTCCTCTCCCCTGATCCAGCCTCCCACTGCTCCCTCCTCAACCTTCCCTGTAGCCCTCCAGAAGCCCTCAGCCCCTTCAGAGGTCCTCTAATTCCTGCCTAACTGAGGACCCAGCCGCTGTCTCCAGGGCAGCTGCCATCCTCCAGGACCACAGAGTGATGAGGCAGGGGCAGAGCCTCCCCGCTCTCAAAAGCCACTCCCAGATCATTATTCCTTCAGCCTCATGGAAAAATCCCTGCTCATTTAAGACTCATGCCATCTGGTTCCTGCAATTCATTCATTCAACCAAGATTTATTGAGTGTTTTTCCTCTTTCTCTTCCTTATCTTCTTTCACAAAGGATTTTGGTGACTTAGAAAAGAACATGCACTATAAGATGCCTAGTACCTAGTAGGACTCTCTATCTTTGTGGATAAATGAACGCATTTAAAAATACCGCACTGACGGGGCACCTGGGTGGCTCAGTGGGTTAAAGCCTCTGCCTTCGGCTCAGGTCATGATACCAAGGTCCTGGGATTGGGCCCCACATTGGGCTCTCTGCTCAGCGGGGAGCCTGCTTCCCCAAATCTCTCTCTGCTTGCCTCTCTGCCTACTTGTGATCTCTGTCAAATAAATAAATAAAATCTTAAAAAAAAAATAAAAATACCGCATCGATGTTCACCTTTCCCCGATATCGCCTTCAAAGGTGGGTTTCATCTCACATAAGCAGAGAAGTGGAAGGCTGTCTTAGACCTCCCTTGAGTTGTTCAACAGGGAGCTGGCCTGCCATTTTCAATGTTCTTCTAAGTTCTAAAGGGGATCACATCTCATAATGTTTGTCACCACTTGGAGCTTGGGATGTAGATACCTTAAGAAAACTTTGCTCCCAGGGCACCTGGGTGGCTCAGTGGGTTAAAGCCTCTGCTTTCAGCTCAGGTCATGATCCCAGAGTCCTGGGATCGAGTCCCACATCGGGCTCTTTCCTTGGTGGGGAGCCTGCTTCACTTCCTCTCTCTCTGCCTGCCTCTGCCTACTTGTGATCTCTCTCTGTCAAATAAATAAAATCTTTGGAAAAAAAAAAAAAAAACTTTGCTCCCTGCCCACGAACCCCAGCAATGAGGTAAGGGTAGAGCAGGACCCCTGCTCCATTCATCACAGCACATTTTTAATTCTCCCCAAGACCATCACATGAGGCTGGGCTGTCGTATGTGTCTTACTTTAGTGAAGGGCAAGACAGCTTCAAAGAGTAATTATAATGCAGGAAGAGAAAATTATACCCGGACAATAAGTAGGACGTTCCTAGAGACCAAAGAGAAAAGTATCTCAAAATTCTTTTTTTTTTTTTTTGAAGGTTTTATTTGTTTATTTGAGAGGAGGGGGGAGCGGAGGAGGGAGAGAGGGAGGAGCAGATCCCCCGCCTCCCTCCACATGGAGCTCTATCCCAGGACCCTGGGATCATGACCTGAGTGGAAGGCAGAGGCTTAACTGACTGAGCCACCCAGGTGCCCCTAGTATCTCAATAATTAAATGTTAACTTTACTCTCCTGTCCTCCATTGTACAGCTTCTCTCTGGACTTCATCCTGCCTTAACTTCCCCTTGTAACCCACTTACAGAAAATTCCCTTGGTGTTCACTGGTATGGGGCAGGGCACATCTATCTCCCCAGCTCCCTTCAGTTCCTCAAGTCAAGATAAGTGGGGAGTCACGTCTGCTGCTTCATTAAGTGGGTCGGTAATGTGAGGGAAGTTGGCATCCTACATCCCATCTTTCTAGGTGTGTTTCTTTTCTTCGAGGGCTTTCTTCTTGATATGGTATATCCATATGGGTTTCCTTAAATGTTGAACTTGCTAAACAAATGCATTCATACCCGTAGCTCAAAGACAGACGTTACTTCTTAGGTCTAACACATTCTAAAGCCATATTGAGAAAGGAAATAATTCCTTAACTGCCTCATAATTAGCAGTATGTCTTCCCTCTCTCTGGGAATCAGTAAATCCGATTATTGTGGCAAGGGTAGAATGTCTGCTCCTTTCTTGATCCCCTTTGGGATTTGTATGAATAAGAATATGGTCATAGTCCCTTTAATGACTTCTCAATGATTTTCACACGAGAGGTTTTGATGGCTTGATTTTAGGAAGCCCCAATTACATTCTTGCCAAGAGCTAATATCAATTTGGGGAAAGAGAAAGGGGATGACCTATTCTTCCAGTTAAATAAAATTAAGAGTAAGTGTATGAAGAAAGTGAGAAAAAAAAAACAAAAATAGTAATCAAGACAGTGTGATACTGGCATACAGATAGGTATACCAATAAATGGAACAGAATTGGGAGTCCCGAAAGAAACCCTCATAATTATGGTCAGTTGATTTTTGCTGGAGGTGCCAAAGCAATTTGATGGGAAACGATAGTCTTCACAACAAATGATTCTGGGACAATTGTATATTCACATGCAAAAATATTAATTTATACTCTTAGCTCATGCCGTACTCAAAAATTAACTCGAAATGGGCCATAGAGCTAAAACTATAAGTCTCAGAAGAAACACAGGAGTAAATAAATCTTCGTGAACTTGGGTTAAGGAGAGTTCTCAGGCATGACACCAAAAGCATAAGTAAGAGAAGAAAAAAATGATACATTGGACTTTACAGAAATTAAAAACTTTTCAATTCAAAAAACACTAAGTGAAAACCAGGTTCAGGCTAGGAGAGAAAATATTTGTAAATCTTACGTCTGCCAAAAAGGATTTGTATCCAGAATAGACCGCTCAATGATAAGACAAATAACTAAATTTAAAAAATGGGTGAGAAGGGGCACCTGGGTGGCTCAGTGGGTTAAAGCCTCTGCCTTCGGCTCAGGTCATGGTCCTAGGGTCCTGGGATCGAGCCCCGCATCGGGCTCTCTGCTCAGCAGGGAGCCTGCTTCCTCCTCTCTCTCTGCCTGCCTCTCTGCCTGCTTGTGATCTCTGTCTGTCAAATAAATAAATAAAATCTTTAAAAAAAAAATAAAATAAAAAAAAAATAAAAAATGGGTGAGGGATGCCTGGGTAGCTCAGTGGGTTTGCTTTTGGCCTTTGGCTCAGGTCATGATCCCAGAGTCCCGTGTGGGGCTCCCTGATCAGAGGGGAGCCCGCTTCTCCCTCTGCCTGCTGCTCCCCCTGCTCTCCTTCTCGAGACAAATAATAAAATCTTAAAAATCTTAAAAAATAAAAATGGGTGAAAGACATTGACATTGAATAGACATTTTGCCAAAGAAAACATATGGATGGCCAATAAGCCCGTGAAAAGATGCTCACCATTAGTTGTTAGGGAAATGGAGATTAAAGCCGCAGTGAGATCCCACCACTCACCCCCTAGAATGGCTATAATAAAAAAGACAGGCAATAACAAGTGTCAATGAGGATGTGGAGAAATGGGAACCTTCGCCTGTTGCTTGTGGGAATGAAAGTACAGTACTTGGCACAGGTTTGGCTGATTCTTTTTTTTTTTTAAGATTTTATTTATTTATTTGTCAGAGAGAGTGAGCACAAGCAGGCAGAGTGGCAGGCAGAGAGAGAAACAGGCTCCCCACTGAGCAGAGAGCCCAATGTAGGGCTCAATCCCAGGACCCTGAGATCATGACTTGAGCCGAAGGCAGAGGCTTAACCAACTGAGCCACCCAGGTGCCCCAGCTTGGCCGATTCTTAACATTCATTTACCAGGTGACCCAGAAATCCTACTTGTAGCTTTGAGCCTGGGAGAAACACAAACATATGTCTGAAGAAGGACTTCCCAAGTGGAAGTCCATAGTAGCAGTGTTCTCAATAGCCCCCAAAGCCGACACACCTCAAATGTTTTATCAGTTGGAGAAAGGATAAACCAAATGTAGTGTATGTGTATAGTAGAATACTATTTGGCAATAAAAAGGAAGGGAGTACTGATGGATTCTACAGATGAACTTCAGAAACATTATGTTCAGTGAAAGAAGCCAAACACAAAAACTCACATACGATAGGATTCCATTTATATAAAATGCCCAGAAAAAGCACATCTACAGAAACAGAAAGTAGATTAGTGGTTGCCTGTGGGAATATGGAGTGACTAGAAATGAGCACAAGGATTCTTTTTGGGGTGATGGAAACGTGTGTGGGATAGTCTCTCCACTCTGTAAATGTACTAACAATCGTTGAAGGAGACGCTAAAGACAAAACAGACAAGTGAGAAAGACAACTGGGTGGGAAAGGGACTGCTGGAACTCAGGGCGATTTTGGTATCCACCGCAGGGTCTCAAGTTGGCTGAGCTTCCTGACAGCCGAAGGAAAAAGGAAACATGACTGAGTATGTAATTCATAGAAAACAAAACAAAACTTTTTTTTTTTAAAGATTTTATTTATTTATTTGACAGAGAGAGATCACAAGTAGACGGAGAGGCAGGCAGAGAGAGAGAGAGGAGGAAGCAGGCCCCCTTCTGAGCAGAGAGCCCGATGCGGGACTCGATCCCAGGACCCTGAGATCATGACCTGAACCCAAGGCAGCGGCTTAATCCACTGAGCCACCAAGGCGCCCCAAAATGTTTTTAAAACAACATTTTTAAACGTTGTTTCTTAGTTGTTAAAGAGCACCTTTGCCTCTTCAGGGCCTTAGGTCCGAGGAAAAAATATCTCCTAGAGAGAGGACGGCATATGAGCTAGGGAACACCCCAACCTCTATCCTATAATCACTGTAATTTTGAGTTGCCTTTGACAGTTTCTTATTTTTTTTTTAAGATTTTATTTTATTTATGACAGAAAGAGATAGCAAGAGAGGGAGCACAAGCACAAGGGAGCTGGAGAGGGAAAAGCAGGGAGCCCAAGGTGGGTCTCGATCCCAGGACCCTGGGATCATGACTTGAGCCGAAGGCAGGTGCTTAATGACTAAGCCACCCCCCAGGTACCCCTCCCTGACAGTTTCTTATGATGGCCTTCATTGTCATTGGTGGAATTAGGCTAGAGTCGTGTTGCCCAACATGGTAGCAACCAGTTGCTTGTGGCTACTTTAATTAAAATTAATTAAAATTAAATAAAATCAGAAATTTATTTTCCTCAGTAACTCTAGCTACGTTCCAACTGCTCAGTAGCCGCATGGGCTCATGGCTACCATATTGGAGGGTGCCTCTATAGAATGTTTCTGTCACTGCAGAAAGTTCTACTGGGTAGTGTGAGGCCAGAGGGTCGTTTCATAAAAACAGGTAAGCTCAGAGCTTGGAATGCTGGGGAAAGAGTGATCCTGTTCCAACCTTGGCAAGGGCAGAACTTTTTAATTTTTAATTTTTATAAAACTTGATTAAAGTTGTGAGCTTAAAATTTAATGTAAATATTCAGGAAACTATGTTTCTTGTGTAGAGAAGGTGAAACTGTGGGGCATTGGGGTGGCTCAGTCGGTTACGAGTTTCCCTTCTGCTCAGGCCATGATCTCAGGGTCCTGGGATCTAGTCCCACACTGGGCTCCTTACTCAGCAGGGATCCTCCCTCTTCCAGCAGTGGTCCCCTGCTTGTGCTCTCTTTCTCTTTGACAAATAAGTAAAGAAAACCTTAAAAAAAAAAAAAGTAAAACTGTGAGGCAGCAAAATTATTTGGCGGGGGCACCTGGGTGGTTTAGTTAGTTGGATGGCTGACTTTGGCTCAGGTCATGGTCCCGGGGTTCTGGGATCGGGCCCCACATCGGGCTCCTTATTCAGTGGGGAACCTGGTTCTCTCTCTGCCTGCCACTCTCCCTGCTTGGCTCTCTCTCTCTAATAAATAAATAAAATCTCTTTTTTTAAAAAAAGGTGTTTCATTTGGTTTCAATTTAATGGCAACAAGTGGAACCCTTTTAAGATTTATTTGAAGGAGGAAGGGGCAGAGGGAGAGAGGATCCTGAAGCAGACTCCCTGCCTAAAGAGGACCCTGATGTGGGGCTCCATCCCAGGCCAGAGATCCTGACCTGACCCCAAATCAAGGGTCAGCAGCTTAACCCACTGAGCCACCCAGGTGCCCCCACGCAGAACCCTTGATCTGGGGGTGGTCCTGGTCTCTTCCTGTATATTTTCCACCTTCCTCTCCTCTCAGCCCAATCAGTCAAGGGTCAATTCTCTGATGTAATTTTACCCAGTTTATTCACACAATGAAACATCTTATTATTGAGCACCAGATAATCACCGTTCACCCCATCAGTATTTACGAGCGACACACACATTACACGAGGGATGGAACTTCTCAATCTATTTTCGTAACTGCACGCATTGAGAAGGGGATGGGCAGAAAGATGGGTTGAGGGTAGGAGTGGAAATGTCATCTCAAACCACAGGACAAATTTGGATGCTGGTACGTGTCCTGGAGTGGTGGGGGACACAGAGGCCCACCGGGGACACATTTGAGGAACAACATTTGATTAGTTCAGCTTAGCTAATGACTGGGCTTTTGTTTTGCAAAGCGCCCTTTGGCTGGCTTCTAGTTTGGTTTGCAGAGTGGAATATTCAGGCTGGCAGGATTTTGATACACAGAGCAGGGAGGGCCTGAGCCAGCCTGGCTGGCAGGGGCCGACCGCCAAGCCATGGGGTTGAAGAGAGAGAGAGAGAGAGAGTGTAGTTCTGACTCGGGGAGAGGGGTATTCCAGAAGCACATGTCTGAGGGGTTTCTGCTCTGCAGAGACTCATGTAGCCCCCTCTCCCAACTCTGCCCAAAACTTCTGGTCCCACTGCAGTTAGGTTTGTATCTGGGGGGATTTCATGGTATATGACTTCAAGCAATGGTTCAAGGAAATCCACTGGTGGGAGGTGGGGGTGCCTAGTCGGAGACTTTTTTTTTTAACTTAACAGGTGATGGTTCTAGGCTACATCTTGGATTAAACCTTTCTTCTCAAGCTCCAGAGGAGAAGAAGCGCGCTCTGACTGCCAAGCTTGCAGATTTAAAAGCACAAAGAAATGATGATTGATCAAGCCTGAGCTGTAATGAAATTTGGAATCCCATCTCAAAGTCAGGGGGAAATTGTGGAAACCACTCTGAGATAGAGATAACAATGGCAGCGGTAGGAGGTCCCCTTTGGGCCCCTAGCTGCCTTCCCGAAGCATGGGACATTCAAAGGCCAGAGTGACAAAAGGACCCTGTGGTCACGTGACTCCAAATGGACCATCAACAGCTCTTTCTGCATAAATGGCACGTGGGCCGGATGCCAAGAGGATGTGGATGCTGGTAGTAGGGAGGTCGGTCTTTCTTTCCTGTAGATACTTGAACCAGTGGCCCCAGCCCCAGCCCCGCCTCCCCTCACCAGGTGTGAACCCAGCAGGGACCAAACAATGGACAGCTTTGACCGAGTCCCAGGAGGCAGGCTCCAGCGGGGCCAGAGGGAAGGTTTGTGCATACACAAACAGGTGGAGCGGAAGCAGAGAGCAGGAGAGTTTGAAAGAAAACTCTTCCTCCTGGTGTGGAGCTGGTGGGCCTTTTAGGTGCAGGGAGAGCCTGCATGAAAAGCACCCCCCCCCCCATGCCTGGGTGGCTCAGTTCTCTGGATGCCTGTGGAACTTGGAAGAAAAGCTCGAGTCAGAAGTCAACCATGATTTTGTATATTTTTCTGCACTTTGGGTATGTGTGTTTCTGGCCAGTAGTACGGTTATTTACGATAAACAGTGCTTCTCCCTCCCTGTTGTGTTTAGAGCATAGTATTAGAGGGAAAACCGCCCAGAAGTGTTGACCAAAGCAGGTGTCAGCTGTGACCAGACCCAAACATCCTACTGAGCTGAGCGAGCTCCGGGCTCCCTTGCGGCGTCCGAGGAGCGGTGGACACTGGGCATGAGAGGGCTGGGGCGGAGAGACCAGGTGGAGGCCACAGTCACGCCTAGCTCCAGAACGGCTGGAGGGTGTAATTCTAGAACCACACAGCCATGGACGTCGTGGATGGGAGGCAGCCCTTGCAGGGAGCTGTGAGAACACGTTCGATCCCACCAAACCGTGAACAGTCGCTGCAAAGTCATCACAGAAGAAACATGTAGTGACCCCCTACCATTCCCCAAGATCCATCCTTCTCTGGCTGTGTCAAAAAAGGTTGGAGAATTAGTTGTCAGCTGATGGGAATCACTAGCTTTGTATATCTCAAGGGGTGAGTGATTTGACTGGCATCTGTAATGGTCAGGCGTGGAGTAGGCCTTTTATTCTGTTTAGCTGGGAAGGAGAATCCAGGAACTCACATGAGGTCCTTTCTATGAAAAAGCTCTTAATCTGTACAGGTCAGGGATCTAGGCAGTGGGCAGAGATGGGGAGCTACTCGGGCTGGGCATTCCAGCTGCATTCTCGGGAAGTAGATGAATGATGACAGGCTAGGGTTGGAGCCTTCCTGTAAGGTGGACTCAGGTCTGGACTCAGGTCCAGATTTCCATTTGTGCCAACCCCATCCACTCCCTCTCTAACCTGTGAGCCTCGGGGGCATCCTAGAGCCCTAGGAATCAATGCTAGGTCAAGTGTCAGTGCCCAAGAATCCCTGGTGTAGCCCAGGGCCCTGAAAGAAGGCAGTGTATGCAGAATCCCAGGGATCAGCTCGTCTGTGCTCCTCTGAGTCTGCTGACCCCTCTAGCCTAGGCCTCCCTCACCACTCCTTCTCAGAAGGTGTATTAGTTAGGATCCTTCCCCCTGCACGTGGCAAAGAAAGGACAGTTGGTGTGGCCTTGGGAAAGTTGAGTCAATATATCTGTGCCTTGAGACACCTGGCTGGTTCAGTCAGTTGGAAAAGAAACTCTTGATCTCGGGGTCATGAATGCCAGCCCCACATTGGGTGGAGAGAGGATTACTTAAAGTAAATAAATACATACATTTAAAAAGAAAAAGGAAAAAAACCCATTGGTTTGCAGAAGTGAAAAGCCCTTTGAGAAATTACTGACCTCCGTCAGTTTAAGGTGTGTATCGTGATGGTTTGGTTTACATATATTTCAAAAGGATTACCCCAATAGATTTGGTTAACAACCATCTTCTTGTATAGACAAAATTTTAAAAAAGAAAAAAAGGGGCGTTGCACCTGGGTGGCTCAGTGGGTTAAGCCTCTGCCTTTAGCTCAGGTCATGATCTCAGTGTTCTGGGATCAAGCCCCTCATTGGGCTCTCTGCTCAGCGGGGAGCCTGTTTCCCTCTCTCTCTCTGCCTGCCTCTCTACTTGTGATCTCTGTCTGTCAAATAAATAAATAAAATTTTTATTAAAAATTATTAATAAAAATAAAAAGGAAGACAGTGTTCTCCTTGCGGCGAGAACTCCCAGCTCTCCTACATCGAACGGGGCTCGCCGTTGTATTGTGCTTTTAACGTGACTGTGCTCTGATCAGTACCTGTTTGTCTTGCACAACTTGGGTGCAGGGGAAAGAACCTACAAGTACTTCTCCTAAATGCCAAGAAAATCTACCGGTTCTGTATTGCTGGTTAAATAAAACAAGACCGCTGAAGTCATCCTCAGCAGGTTAAATATTACAAGGTTGATGGAAAGTTCAATATCCTCTAACAAACGTACAATGAGTAAATACAATTTTCTACAATAAACAAGCATCACAGTCTCAAGGTTAAGGGTTATAAAACAATAAACCATTGTAGTTAGGGCAGAATATTATAGGAGAGCTTCTTGCATACAAACTACTCAATATCATCACAACGAGATACAAAATAAGAATAAATGTAATTTGAAATAAGATCTTAACTCCATATGGTTAATATTCTCCTTCTCCCTCCTCTCTCTTTCTGTGCCTTGTACCTTTCTTTCTTTTTTTTTTTTAAAGATTTTATTTATTTATTTGACAGAGAGAGATCACAAGTAGATGGAGAGGCAGGCAGAGAGAGAGAGAGGCTCCCTACTGAGCAGAGAGCCTGATATGGGACTCGATCCTAGGACCCTGAGATCGTGACCTGAGCTGAAGGTAGCGGCTTAACCTGCTGAGCCACCCAGGCACCCTGCCTTGTACTTTTCAACTTACTCCTAATCTTTGCCACACAAAAAATTATATCCAGCCAATGCTTTGTATTCTCAAAAGCCCTCTTGCCAGTAACTTCTCATTCTCTTATGATTCCTTATTTATTGTTACTAAAACCTCTGGTTTCAAAGACAATTCTAAACAAAGACAGCATAAGAGACTGCGGTACTGGGAAGTATTTTATTTCCTCAAAGGATAGATGCTCTAAAATGGTTGGGGCCAGAGGCTCAAATCATGGTCACCAGAGTTCTCTCTTTTTCTGCCTGTTCATCCCTCAGCTCTATTTAATCTCTGGTTGGATTGGCCTGTTGGCCTCATTCTCTTCTGTTGTAAATTTTTTTCTTCCCTGGGGACAATGAAATGGCCACAGGGAGCTCCAGCTGGTGCTCTCTGGGAATGGAGAGCCTTCTCTCTTCATGGGTCTGACAGAAAACTCCCAGGGAAGAACCAGGTTGGCCCAGCTCTGCGTGCTCCCTCCCATCCCTGAACTGATCACTTAGGCTGGAGAAAAGGCATGGTCTGTAGGCCTGTGTCGCATATCCACCTTTGGGCTCCAGAGGTGGGGACTGAGTGGGGATCTGTGCCATCTAAACCACAGGAAATGAAGGAGGGAGGTTCTCTGAAGGAAAGGAGGCAATGCAAACCACCTTGGTCTAGGACGAAAGGATGAAAGTTGTTAGAGTAGGTCAGTGGGGAGAATAAAATGATGATATTTGCTCATCAGAGCTCATCTGGCGGTGAGGCCCAGACTACAGAGTTAACAGACGATCGAGTTTTTAATGCTGGAGTGGATTCTCGAGAATATACTTAAGGAATGTGAATATGGAGTCCCGCACCAAAGTGGGTTGCTACCCGCCTCACTTTCTAGGGTTGAACCAGATATTAGAGGGAAGGCCGGATTAAGTCCAGTGTTGTTATCATAGCTCTAAAGGTGCAGCTGCTGCGTTACAAAGGTCACCTCCTCGGGTCGCAAGAACCATCTTTAATGAGGGAGTCCAGGCCAACTGGAATGGCAGAAGGGTCTGGAAAAGAGCCTCGGCTGACAGCCTGGGGCAACCCTCTGCAGCTTTCCTTGCAACCTTGAATTACGTGACCTACGTCTGCCTCCCAGCCCCAGATGGAGGTGGGGGACAAGCCAGGAACTTTACAAGGAAGTGCTCAGCTGTTGACAGTGAAGGGGAAAAGTGGGTCCTTTGGCAGGAGGGATACAGAACTCTTCTAATGGCCTGAACGTCCTACTCCAGGGAGGACAGAGACCGCCCCAATTAGTGGGTAGCATCCAGGATTCCGTGGGCTTCATAAATGAAGTGTGGAAGCAGTTGGTACTGGTTCAAAACGGCTGCCCCGTAGCACTGAGGTCCACGCAGGATGATTTTGGGGCCTTGGGGAGGGAGCAGATGCTGGGGCTAATTAGAGCATGGTTCCTCCAGCCCAGGATGGCAGAAGATGTCCAAATAAAATGGGACACCTGCGCCCAGGGCTCTATGTGGACAGCACCACTCAGCCAGCAGCCTATCTGGAGGTGACTCGGAGTGGCGCACTCTGAGAAATGGTGTGCCTTGATTATTGTCTTCTGAAGCCAGACGGTCAAAATCAGAACCACACAGTTCCTCCTGTGCCTGGGTCTCCCACCAGGGGTCAAGAAGCTTCCTTTGCAGCAGGGGTGTGGCAGGAGAGGTTCACCGTTTACCGGTTTCCCATTTTTAGGCATCCTGGCCAAGAAGTTGTGAGGTTTTGAGGATGGTCTTGCCGGCAGAGTTGTGATGGTAAGGCGAGGATTGATCCCCCAAAGGGACCCCAAGCCAAGCGATTTCACAGAACTTTATGAAACGTGCGTGGGATGTTCCATCCAGATCAAAAGCAGCCGCGGTGCTGGTCTAGGGCCACTCCAATCCCCATGGTTCCTTGGGGACGGCACCACGGACTATGTTCTTTTCAATCACGACCGTTGTCTCCAAGCCACAGCCACTATCGATATCACTCTGGGTTTGACAACAAGGGGACACATAGGGACAGTCTCACTTTGTATGCCATTGGGCTGAAGGGTCCCCTCCAGATGGCTGAGGGTTCGTCACCGTGGCAGCTTGGTAGAACACCGTTCAGAAGACAAGATCAGAGCCTGGAGAGTGGACGTCTGTTGTTCCGGCCTGCTCGGAAGCCATCTCTCCTCTTGCGGACCACACTCCGACCAGCACTTGGGGAACCACACCTCAGCTCCTCTGTCTCCACAGCTTGGGGGCCAGGACTGAGGGGAAATGACAGCACGGTCAGGAAGAAGAGAGGTAGATTCCTGACGATCTTGTTTAAGCTAGGGCTTGGCAGAGTTTTCTATATAGGGTCAGGAGCCAATATTTTCAGCTTTGCGGGCTATATGGGCTCTGTTGCAGCTCCTCCGCTCTGCGGTTGCTCAGAGAGCAGCCACAGGCAACATGTACCAGATCAACATGGCTGCGTCCCAATAAAAAGTTATTTATAAGGCAAGCGATAGGTTAGACGTGACTTATGGTCTGTAGTTGACCAGCCTTTTGTTCAAGATCCTGGATCCGGCTGATCCTGAAATGACTGCCTTTGTGAGTTTTCAGTTCACAAACCAGGACGTTCCCCTTCTACTCAAAGCAATTTGAGCTGATGTTCTCATCAACACAATGAAGAGGTTTCTTGCTAATTCACCATGTAGAGAACCAGGGCTGCAGACTGGAGATTGGATTTCATGATGGATCTGGTGGCCCCAGGTAGCCAAGGGACAGTTCAGCAGTAAAGGAACCCCCCTATCAGAGGGGGCACTGCTTAGGATCCCTGAAAGGTTATAACATGCAGCCAGAGGCCAGAGCTCTTAAGATTGTCAGTCCACCCAAGTTTCTACCCTAGAGGGACACAGACCCTAAACCCCAAAGCCTGCTCAAGAGGAAATGCTCCAGTGAAACCAAGGAAAAGCCAGCCTCCCCTTGACAGGACAAGGTGAGGAGACAGATGGTGAGGGGGGTGCCTGGTGACCCTTTGGAATGGGAGTCCGGTGATGCCTTGATCCCAGGCCAGGGTGAAACATTCATGACTGTCCATGGGGCCGTGGCCAGCCCTCTCTACAGCACTCCATCTGGAGACAGCAGAGGATAAGGAGGAAGAAAAGAGGACCACGGAGGGAAGGTGGCAGGAGGAACAGAGGGGGCACAGGGGAATCCACCAGTCACTCGGCTGATGGATTAGAGGATGGCTTTATCCAAGACAGACCCCACGTGTCTAGAGGGTGCCTGCTCTGTGGGGCTCCCCTTGATACCTTTTGTGTAGAAGGGATCCGTGTCCCTCCATTATGAGGAAGTAGGAAACTTGAGCCTGGACAGACTTACAATTCCTTAAGGCGTTGGGTCTTTTCCAGGAGGAAGGAAGAGTTGGGAAGAAATACACCTGGACTAGTTTGGGGTCCAGTCCTGCTTCACCTGCAAGTCCTGAGACTCACCAGGAATGGAGCCAGCTTCTATTGGGGCTCCCGATACGCTTTCTTCCTCAATCCCTCACTCCAAAGGGAGGAACCAGGGACGCTGCTCTGCCTCCTCCAGGCTTCCATCCCTCAATCCGGACTCAGGGCAGGAGAGAGTGGAGGCTTTCATGCCACAAAGCCCTGGACTGTTTGGAGTTGTCCCTGGAGCAGATGCGTGGGACAGGCAATGGAGCAACAAGGGACTCTGCCCCCAGGATGGGAGTTGAGTTAGCAAGTGACTAGAACATGCCAGAGGAGTATGGTCTCTGCTCTGAAGAGTGCACTAGAGGTAATGGAAGAGGGGCCGAGGCTGGCCCGGTCAGCGCTCCGTCCACATTCCCCTGGACTGTTTTTTGGCACACCAGCTCCCCGAGGGCCTCCCCACCTAGCAGCCTGTACTTCATCTAAGCCTGAGAACTGACCTGGGGCGGGGGCAGTCTTTACCGGTGACGGCGGGGTTCCCCTGCTCCCCATCGGGACAGGCCTG
This sequence comes from Mustela putorius furo, assembly GCF_011764305.1. Taxonomy (NCBI): domain Eukaryota; kingdom Metazoa; phylum Chordata; class Mammalia; order Carnivora; family Mustelidae; genus Mustela; species Mustela putorius. The sequence goes on along the minus strand of NW_025422005.1, from coordinate 33,558,138 downwards.
GGAGTGCCTATACCACCCTCCAAGCCCACTGTGCGATCCAGCCCAAGTTACCCTCTGTGGGACTTTGCTCTCTGTTCTGCCTCACTTGACCCCTTTCCTTGGCCTTGCCCCCACCCCGCCCCCACTAGTTTCTCCTGGGAACTCTTAGATCACCTGCATACCCTTCCCACTTTGAGGGTTTGCTTCCAAGGCCCCAGCCCAAGTGTCTGTGGGCCTGTCAGCTGGCAGTGCTGACTTAGCAACCCCACATCACCCCGGGGAGGGGAGGTGCTCTCACACGTGTGCACCGTCTCTGGGAACATTCTGGGCGAGCGGTTTGACAAGGGGCACAAACTCAGCTTTGAGAATCTGGGAGGGCTGAAGCCAGTCAATGTGGGAATGATTTAGCCAGGCTTTCCTGGACAATTTTAGACCCTCCTGAATTTGGAGGGGCCATCTGCATTCTAGCTCTTAACGAGGAGCAAGAGAGGGCGGTTAGGATCAGGGCTGGCATCAGAGGGGGCTGGTGAGGACGTAGCTCCAGTTCTCTGCAAGTGAAGCCTGGGGACGGGGGAAGAGAGGGACCCTCATTTGACGACGCCTCAGGCCTTGGACCTGGCTCGCCCCTGCTCCCTACTTTCTTCAGAGTGGTCCTTTGGGATTACTGGGTCTCTCGGCAGCCCTAGGTCCCACCAAAAGTCTGGCAGTCTCCTAGACAAGTCCAAACACCAGGGTTTTGTGGCATGAAAACCTGCACTCTTTCCTGCCTGTGAACAAGACTGGACTGAGGCCTTGAAGGGCATCTTATAGCGGACCATGCCCGTGGGAAAGGGGCATGGCAAATACTCCCTTCCTCCTGGGGACGGGGGCCTGGAGGAGGGAGAGCAGCATCCCTGGTTGCTCCCTTTGGAGTGAGGGAGTGAGGGAGGAGGAAGGGGTACCAGGAGCCCCGGCCTCCCTAACAGTCTCCCAGTCCTTAGCTCCCAGGTGCCACCCAAAGGCTTTGGTTACCCCTGAGGGTCCCCTATGGGCCAGCTGGGGTCCAAGGAGAGGCCCTGGAAGGAAGAGTAGCTGAATAGCCAGGCCGGTGCTGGAAAGCACATTCCCAAGGGAAGCTTCAGGGGTGAGGGCAAGGCTGAGGAGCAGAAAGAGGAGGGGCCTGTGGTCGGGGCTTGACCCCAAAGAGCCTCTAGGACACAAGTCAATAACACATCTACTGCACTTATTTTTTTAAAGGATTTTATTTATTTATTTGACAGATAGAGATTATAAGTAGGCAGAGAAGCAGGCAGAGAGAGGGGGCGGGGGAGGAAGCAGGCTCCCTGCCGAGCAGAGAACCCGATGTAGGGCTTGATCCTAGGACCCTGGGATCATGACCTGAGCCAAAGGCAGAGGCTTTAACCCACTGAGCCACCCAGGGGCCCACACCTACTGCACTTTGCTGAAGACCACAAGCCATCTGCCAAGCAGGAGAGGGAGAGGAGGTGAGCCCAGGCCTCCTGGGGGATGCCTGGGTGAATGACCAGCAGCTTCTGTCCGGCTAATGATGCCGGAGGTTTGCACGCTGATTTTGAGAGAGAATGGGTAAGGAGGCTGGAGCCACCATGAAGAGAGAGTAAGGAAGAGAGGCTGCAGAGAGGGGAGGGACGTGCTGCAGGCATGAGAACTTGGGCGAGGGAGCACGTGGGGAGCATTAGCACTCCGCTGTCATCTCACAAACCTGCAGGAAAATCCAAATCATTTATTGCTGCCTCGGGAGCTGGAATTCTGTGTGTCTGGGATGCAGAAACATAGAGACACACAGGAACAGGCCTCCGGGCAGTCAGAGAAAGATCTTCTATTTGGTCCACTCACATGCGGGCGACATGATAAGCCAGTAAAACCCAGAGAAGGTTCAAGTGGAGGCGTAAGAGAGGCCCCCGTGCTCAGAATCCCAATGAAGACCTCCTGTTTCTGCTCCTCTGTGTTCAGGACAAACATGACCCCATCCAGCCCCCGAGAGGTGGTTCACCCAGGAGAAATAGCTTTCGACTCAGAGAAGGCTTCCAGCTCTCCTCTCCCGTAGCATGGAGAGGGAGGGCTTTGTTGCTTTGGAGACCAACTCCAACTGGCCAGGTCCTGCAGTGTTTCAGGGGACAAAGACCAGGGGGAAAGGGGGATGGGGGAGCCCATGTGCTAGCCCTGAATGTGATCCTAGGCCCACAAAGTAGGAAACTTCCAGAGCCATAGGGGGTTCAGGAAAAAAAATGAGGAACTTGATGAGACCCCAGGAAACGCGAGTGATATAGACCACTGATGAACACAGGAGGAGTCCTCTCTCCACGTCTGTGTGAGTCTGTCCCTGCCAGGACTCTCCTCTCTGGGACCGGGTCATTTGGGGAGCAGCGGTGTCTAGGTGTAATGCTTGTGAGGGAAAAGGTGGAAAACCTGAATTTTAGCTGTCATTGGGTCCCCAGTGGTATCAAAGACCAATCAGCCTGGCCCAAGGCAGGTTACGTCTTTACTGTGGGTCTGTTATTTAAGGGAAGTAAGATAGCTCTGAACAAAAAAATATTCCTTCTTGTTGCTGACATCCGCCAAGCTTTTAGATCTGTCGTTCTCCATGCTTCACACTCAACGTACATTTCTCACCAATGTTTCCTAACATCTCCTTTACTAGCCTGAAATAAATGCGTAGGTAAGATTACCTACAATATTGTAGTTTCGAATGTCTAAACTGTTCAAATGTCAAAAATGTCTAAGTAAGGCCCCAAGAGTAATATAAAGGAGAAATATAGGGAGAATGGTGCTAGATGACGTATTTGTGTGTCATCTGTACCTAAATGCTCAGGCACAACTGAAGACACAATGAGGGGGTCAGAGAAGGCTTCCATATGTGAATATGGAATCACTGGGAGCACCAAGGCTGCAAAGATAGTGTGTGGCACAAACAGATCTCTGGGGGGTTTGTTCTCTGTGGTTTTCCAGAATGGTGAGCAGGTATTGGAAAATTCTGGGCAAAACCAAGGCCAACCCTCCCTCCCTCTCTCTACATAATGCTTGCTCCATTTCTGGAGGGGTTATCCATGAGGACAGTGAAGTCACTAAGGATACTGGCAAAACTGGGGAGTGTGGGGAGAGGTTAGTCTTCAAAAGCTTGAGGAAGAGTGTGTTGACGACCCCCCAGGAGGTGTTTGGAAAATGTGTAACTATAGTTTTGGTTGCCTTCATGTTGGATGGAGTCCTTGGCAGTCAGGGATCAGGCGTGAGGGATGGTGGTGCTCCACAAACCTAGGACAGTCCTACGCAGGAGAGAAGCAGGCTATACCCTGCCCGACTTGGGACCAGCCCACTGGACTTTCACCTAAATGGATGGCCTATTGGTAATAATCTGAACCAAGGCCCTAACTCCATGCTGCAGGAAAGCGAAGCATGCAGGGCCTTCAAAACAGTGTGGCCCTGGGGCCAGAGGCAGCCACACTGATGCAGCAAATGCTGAGGGGCACACGGCGGGGGGGGGGGGGCTTTGGCCTGGGCCTGACTCATGTTTACTTGTTTTTTTTTTTTTTTAAGATTTTATTTATTTATTTGACAGGCAGAGATCACAAGTAGGCAGAGAGGCAGGCAGAGAGAGAGGGGAGGAAGCAGGCTCCCTGCTGAGCAAAGAGCCCGATGCGGGGCTCGATCCCAGGATCTGGGATCATGACCTGAGCCGAAGGCAGAGGCCTTAACCCACTGAGCCACCCAGGCGCCGCTGTTTACTTGTTTTTAAAAATATTTTATTTATTTATTTGAGAGAGCAAGAGAGCAAGCGCGAAAGCAGGTGGGAGTGGCAGGCAGAGACAAGAGAGAAAAGCAGACCCCTGCTGAGCAGGGAGCCAGATGCAGGGCTTGATCCCAGGACCTGGGATCATGACCTGAGCTGAAGGCAGTCCCTTAACCGACTGACCACCCAGGCGCCCCCTTGCTGACTTTTGAACACAGCCAGGAATCTGGACGTCGGGGCAGCCCCACTCCAGAGATGGGCTAGCGCCTTGCGCTTGATATCGGTCCGGGCCTTCTACGGACCTGGTCTTCAGGTGTGATTTCAGAGGTGCAGGGTGATTCGGCTGAGTCTGCACAGTACTTCTCCAGGGGAGCAGCTGTCTGGGACAGAGCTCCCCAAAGTCTGAAAGAGCCATCGGAAGCCACTGTCCTCACCAGGTGGCCTTGTGCAGAGCGGGCTCAAGGTTCCCTGGGCTCCCCCATTGCCTACCTACACTCAGCGTGAGGACAGCACCTCCTGGAAACAGCTACCAAAGAGAAAACCGAAGGAACAGGCTGAGCACGAGAGGTGTGTGCAAAAACATGAGCTGCAGGAAGTAAAGAATACAAGAAAACCCATCGTGTGAGAATGGGCCATTATTGCTTTTGACCTAGGAGCACCTGTCTTTCTTCCCGCGGGTATCACCTGCTATTCCTCTGGGAATCCCCTCCTGAACTCTGAGACCTCTTTTTTTTTTTTAAAGATTCTATTTATTTGACAGAGAGAAATCACAAGTGGGCAGAGAGAGAGAGGAGGAAGCAGGCTCCCAGAGAGAGCCCGATGCGGGACTCGATCTCAGGACCCCGAGACCACGACCTGAGCCGAAGGCAGCAGCTTAACCCACTGAGCCACCCAGGCGCCCCGCTCTGAGACCTCCTGATGCTAAGGTCCTGGTGTCTCGCCCACCTGACTTCCGCCCAGGCTTGGCCAATCAGAATGCCCCCACATTCTCCGATGCCGTGATAGGGCGGGGAAAGTCATGTGACCTAAGCTGGGCCAATCACCAGTTGTTTGGGCCTCGCGGCCGGGCACCTGGGGAGAGAAACGCTTTTCTCCCTGGGGTTGCTCAGCGGAGAATGTGTGCGTTTGGAACCGGCGGCAGCTGTCTGCCCTGGCAGCATGGAGGCGATCCATCCAGGGCTGGAGAGGATGGACACACCGTTGGGAAGCAGAGCGGGGCTTGCTGGGCCTGAGCGAGGCTCTCAATCCAGCCGTGCGTGGTCCTGGAGCTGCCCGCAGACTTCCCGCGGGAGTGGCCTCAAGAATCCACGCCCCTGCCCCTCTCTGGTAGCTACGGCTAGAGCTGGATTGTAAGAGTCCCAGCTTCCACAGGGGGTGGTATTTCAGTTATCAAGCCTGGGCTGTGGGAGAGGCCGAATAAAACAGTTCCACCATCAGTAATTTTACATAGTCATTCAAGAAGCGCTATGCAGAATACCTACTGAATTAAGCCCCGTTAAGGGCGAGACCTGTGTCTTTTTTGGTTCACTGACCTACCTTCAGGGTCTAGAACAGTGCCCAGCCCATAGGGGATACTCAGTAAATATTTACTAAAAAAAAAAAAAAAAAAAAAAAACAAAGGACAAAGTTCCGGACATAAGAGGAGAGTTTCCTAAGGAAGCAACGTTTAAGCTGACCTCCAGTGAACACAGAGGGGTTGGCCGGGTCGCAAGGGTAGAGGGACAGGATCTGTGAAGGTGGGGCTGGAGGGAGAAGGCCAGTAGGGCGAAGAGGAGGGAGCAGGGGGAGGTTAGTGGGCCCTGAGGTGGTGGGTGGGGGTGGGACACTAACCGGAGGCTACAGTGGCCACACTCGGGATTTGGATCATACTTTGAGAGCAGTGGGGAGCTAGTTTTCAGAGCAGTGAACAAAGTGATCAGAGTCCACGGCCTCAAGGGTCGTAAATGAAGGTAGAGAGTGAGAAAGGAATAGGAGGTCGAGGAAGAGCGCAGAGAAGAGTTTGAAGGTTGCTGTATTGGCCCTGGAGAGGGATGACAGAGAGGAAGTCACAGCCAAGCGATGTTTACAATCATTAGGAGCAAATGAACGGAAGTAATATTTACAGACCCAATGGAAATGCCTTCCTGTGCTGAGAAACGATGAGGTAAATAAAAGCCCATGAGTTTCAGGGAAAATTAATGAAGGATTGTATGAAGGCATATCCTGGCAATGAAAAAATTATTTTTTCTAAGACGAGAGAATAATATTGTATGGATCCATACGTTAAGTCAGGTGACAAAGGGAACACAGGCTTTGCCTCAGCAGTTCTGAACACTAGACGACAAGGAGCAATGGTTGGAGCTTCGGGATAAAAGACTGTGACACAAGAGTTCTGTACCCAACGAACTGTCATTCACTTGCACAAATGACGAAATACATTCCAGATTTACAGAGAAGAATGTCCAAAAGAATGTACCACTCCTGTGTTCTAAGTAAACAACTTGAAGATGCACTTCAGCTGCTCCAGAAATGAATTAAAATCAAGAACTTGAAAGTGAGAACATTATAATACTATAATTGTGAGCATTAAAACCAACTAAATATATCATAAGAATTGAACAATGATAAGGATATAGATAGTTGAAATGTAAGTTGGATTTATAAACCCCATTATATTTAGAAAGTCTGAGAAGTGAGTGGGGAGAGGACAAGACAGGCATAGGCATGCCAAGGGAACCTGCTTCCTTTCCCCTCTGCCTGCCTCTCTGCCTACTTGTGATCTCTGTCAAATAAATAAATAAAATCTTAAAAAAAAAACAAAAAAGATTCTCTCTCCCTCTCCCTCTGTCTCCTCCCACCCCCGTTCATGTGCGCTCTCTCTCTCTCTCTCTCTTAAAAAATTAAAAAAAATTGAGATATAAAATTATATAATTGCTGATATAAAAGTCAATCACTAGTGAAATTTAAAAAATGATCACAATGTTTTAAACCAAAGGAGGTGACAAAGGAAAACAGAACATTCTAGGGCTTTTTAAAAAAAGTAATCTAGGGCACCTGGGTGGCTCAGTGGGTTAAAGCCTCTGCCTTCGGCTCAGGTCATGATCCCAGGGTCCTGGGATGGAGTCCCGCATCTGGCTCTCTGCTCAGCGGGCAGCCTGCTTCCCTTCCTCTCTCTTTGCCTGCCTCTCTGCCTACTTGTGATCTCTGTCTGAGAAATAAATAAATAAATAATCTTAAAAAAAATAAAAATAAAAAAAGTAATCTATACCCAACGTGGGGCTTGAACTCCCGACCCCAAGATCAGAAGTTGCTCATTCCACCGACTGAGCTAGCCGCTTGCCCCCAGAGCATTCTGTATAGCAAAAAGCACGAAGTGAAGGATTCCTAAGTAATAGAGATGGAACGTGAAGAAAGATTTTGAAAAATAATCTAGTGCTAAGATTTTAAATGATTCAATAAAACGGGACATGAGGGATCAGGAATGGAGTTCAGGTGTATTATGATCTTACCTTGCTTGGGTGAAAGTCATTAACTAATTTGATTCTTGACATTGATAGAAAAAGTGTTTTTCAGTATTTAACAAAACTTGGAGGACAACCACAGAAGGATAGAAATGGAATGCAGGACGTCCAGACCACAAAAGATTCAAAGATGTGCTATCAAACCTCAAAAGGCAGAGAAGGAAAAAAGGAAATCAGAAAACATGATCAATAGTAAATATAGAATAAAACAGTAGGCATAAATCCAAATACATCAGTAATTACTGTAAACTTATTTGAAAATGATACGATGGTCTCTGTAGGAAAGGAATGAGAATCAACTGTAAAACCATTAAAATCAAGAAAAATGTTCAGAAAGGATGCCAACATACCAAAATCAATAGCTTTTCTATTTGTCTGTAGCAATCAATTAACAATGATAACTTCAAGATACCTAGGAATACACTTAAAACAATGTGTGCAAGATAAGCAAATGACAAACTATCCAATAGGAAAATAAGCAAAGGTTGCGAACAGTCAGTTCACAGCAAGAGAAAAATGGTCAATAAACATAAAAACATATTTAAGTTCACTGGTAATCAGAGATATGGAAATTGAAACAATATTAATATCAGAAGTGAAAAATGATTCTTAATATTTCGTGATGAGGATGGAGTGGGGCAAAGCACAGGAATAAGAATCAGTAAAGCCATTTTGTAGGGCAATTTGGGAACGGTTTACATCTAGATGCATGTGTCTTTTGACCCCGCAGTTGAGCTTTCAAGAATCTTCTACAGAAATATCTGCACTCATGCCAAGATACTTGTGCAGAATTATTTATAATAATAAAAAAATGAGGGGAACAAATACCCCAAAGTAGAGGAACAATCAATTAAATTACGATATATCCATATGTAAGAGAGTGCCAGGCCGCTGGCCCTCTTCTCAGCTTAGGCAGATTTAATGCTTCACCTTGAAACAAGTCTCCTCCATTCAGAGAAGGATAGCCTTAGCGGTATCCATTATTTATGGGAATGCGTGTTAGATAGGCACCCCTTGCCCTGAGGGAATGGAGGGACGAAGCCTTCTGTGGCTTCATAAAAGCAGGATTCTTACATACGCCCTTGGTGTGGAGACTTGGTCTGTGAGGAGAAGGTAAGCTGATTTGCATTGGAAGCCCCAGGCCTGTGAAAAGGAAGGGATGGCGGTGAGAGCCCTCCTTTTCTGATGCTGGACCGTAAGCAGACCTGACCTGGTCAGATGGAGCACCAAAGTGTTGATGTAGGTCTGCTGGAGGGAAGAACACCATGGTTTCCAAGAGAGGAATGACCGTGAAGAAGTTGGGATCCAGGCTCAAAATGAGTATCCTAGAGATCACAGGGAAAGCTGCCCTGTAGGCCAGAGTACCTTGGCATGGCATTGTTTTGGGGAAACTATCACTGGGTTGCAGCTCTACTAATACAGACCCAGGCCCCAACTTGTCCTTCAACAGAGGAGAAGAGCATTCACTGGATTGGAGGGGGTGGTGGCGCGGGCAGATTCAACGGGAACACCATGTGGTATCAACCAAAGAAAACATACTAATGGTTCAAGGGGTCAAGATGTCCCCTTCCATGGAATGTCATGTAGATTCCACCTTCCTTCATGGCTTCCAGAGGGCTAGGACTCTACTGCCTTTCTTGTTTAACTTTTCTCTGCAGCACTTAGCGCCTTATTTATTTTATGTAGTGCTTATTTCCAGTCCACTTTTTCCTACCCATCGGCAGAATGTAAGCTTTGCGAAGCCAAGTTTTGGGTATGTTTGGTTCACTGAGTTGGTTCCCAGGACCTGGAACAGTGCCTGACACACAGTAAATGCTCTATTTTTTTTTTTTTTAAAGATTTTATTTATTCACTGGACAGAGATCACAAGTAGGCAGAGAGGCAGGCAGAGAGGGGGAAGCAGGCTCCCCGCTGAGCAGAGAGCCCTATGCGGGGCTCCATCCCAGGACCCTAGGATCATGACCTGAGCCGAAGGCAGAGGCTTAATCCACTGAGCCACCCAGGCGCCCCTCAGTAAATGCTCTATGAATATGTGATGAAAGAATAAATAGGTACCCAGAGAAAAGCTCTAAAACATGTAGTAAGTGAATGAAAAGCAGATTGTCCAATAACACGCATAGCATCATACCATTCATGTAAAAATAATGTGTGTGTGTGTTAATAAAGGAGAGATATCAAACTATTATTGGAGAAGGGGGTGAGATGTGAATAAATAAATAAAGAACTAAAGCTATGTATATTTTTAATTACTAAAAAATTAATTTTTCTTTTGCATAGTTATGTATTATTTGGTAATTTTCAACAGGAGTATTTATTAGTTGTATAACAAAATAGATTGAAACACTTCTTTTTTGTGATCTTATTTTTTTAAGTAATCTCTACTAGGCCCAACATGGGGCTCAGACTCACAACTCCAAGATTCATCAGAGTTGTATGTTTTTCCAGCTGAGCCAGCCAGGCACCCCGATACGATAATAAATACTTTTTACAACCAATAGTAAAAGACTAACCGTGCAGGAACAAGGTCCTAACTTCTGGTTCTGGCAATTTGGTTTACAGCGGATTAGCCTTCTCGTGGATAAAAATTATAAGCTCTGGTCAGAACATTTTTTACAAATGACTGTGACGCCCTGGAAGGACAAAAAGCTGGCAGAAACTTAAGGGAATTCAATTATTGAAAGAAGGCAACTGTATGGGTGAGAACCACAGTTCTATGGTTTCTCCTCCGAGAGTACTTCCCAGTTGTTACAAAACAGAGGGATAAAGAAAAAAACAGAAAGCTTAGCCTGAGTAGTCACAGGACAGAGTTTGGGATTGCCAAAGCAGTAGGACATTGAGGAGGGAAAATCAGAAAGGAGGGAGTTACAGAAGGGGCAGCACTGAATCTATATATAAATTTTTCTAAAACCCTTGGCTGATCCCTAAACTACATGAGTGGAGAGACTCCAAAGAGATTACGGGAGAAAAAACAGCTGGAAGCCTCAAAGAGCTGAGCAGAGAGACTTTACTAGCTGCCCACTTTAGGAGAAGCAGTTCTTAAAAACTAGACAATAGGCCCCAAATGGAGTCACTTAGGTAAAGCCCTACATCATGAAACAGAGACTTAATTACAGTTTCAGCCTTTCCCAGAAATGGAATATTAAACCAGTCAGTCAGGAATCAGCTGGTGGGCACTAGGGAGGTAATCTGCCTGATGGACCCCTACCATCCCCTAAAGGAAAGTGATCTTGACACAGTCCACCTGCTACTTGCTATTAGAATTTTCTCATCCCACTCCCTTTTGCTGGTAGAGGTAAAAAGTCAATAGAATCCAAAGAAGATATACAAATGGCTGATAAGCACATGAAAAGATCTCAATATCATTCCCCATCAGGGAAATGCAAATCAAAAGCACAATGAGATACCACTTCACACTCACTGGGAAGGCTATAATAAAAAAGACATATCTAACAAGTATTTGTGAGGATGTGGGAATTGGAATGCTCATATTTTGCCAGGGGAATGTAAAATGGGTTGCTTTGGAAAACAATCTAGCAGTTCATCAAATGCTTAAACATAGAGTTCCCATATAACCCCAACACTAAACTCTAAGGTAGATACTCCAGAAAAATGAAAACACATGTTTACACAGAAACTTATTATACACAAATGTTCATAGCAATTTATTTATTATAGCCAAAAAGGAGAAACAACCCAGCATCCATCAACAGATGAACGGATAAACAGAACTGGTATATCCATACAATGGAATATTATTTGACAATAAAAATATGAAGTGTTGATACATGTTATAACATGAATGAATTTCGAAAACATTATGTTAACTGAAATGAGCTGGACCCAGAAGGCCATATGATAGAACATTCTATTTATACAAAATGTCCAGAATAGGAAATTCTATGGAGACAGAAAGTAGATTAGTAGTTGGCTAGTGCTAGGCGATGGTTCCCCCCCAGAAGGAAGGGAGACTAAAGGGTATATGTTTTTTGGGGGGGGGATGTTGAACATGTTTTAAAATTGATTGTGGTGATGGGTGCACAACTCTGTGAATGTATTCAAACCATTGAATATTATACGTTAAGTAGGTGAATTGTATGGTATGTGAAGCAATAAAACTATAGTTGTTTTTTTTTTTAAGATTTTATTTATTTATTTGACAGACAGAGATCACAAATAGGCAGAGAGAGAGAGGAGGAAGCAGGCTCCCCGCTGAGCAGAGAGCCCGATGCGGGGCTCGATCCCAGGACCCTGGGATCATGACCTGACCTGAAGGCACAGGCTTTAACCCACTGAGCCACCCAGGCAGCCCTAAAACTATAGTTTTAAAAATACTAGCACATAGGATCCTGGGGTCCTGGGGTCAAGCCCCGTGTTGAGCTCTCTGCTCAGCCAGGGGTCTGCTTCTCCCTTTCTCTCTGCTGCTCCTCCTGCTTGTGTTCTCTTTCTCTGTCAAATAAGTAAATAAAATCTTAAAAAAATAAATATTCACTAAAAAAAACAAAGAGAAGAAAGAACATAGGGAATAAATAGAAACAAGTAATGAGATGGTAAACTAAAACAACAATATTGATAACTGTAAATGGATTAAATATCCCAATTAAAAGGTACAAATTGACAGACTAGTTTTGTTTGTTTGTTTGTTTGTTTGTTTTAAGCAGGGCCCTTTAATGTTTCTTGGGCTTTGTTCTGGGATGCAACTAAGTTACTTTCAAACAGTTTGATCCTTTTAGGTCTTGCTTTTATGATGTGTTAGGTGAGTCTGCAGCAGTGCTGAGTCTAAGATCAGTTATTTCTCATTCCTGGGAAGCATTCTATAAAATGCCTGAGTACTGTGCCTAATACGTGGTGAACTTAGAGTTTTCTAGTGTGGACTTGTGTAAGTGTCAGGCACTATTCCCTTTAATCCTTTTCGATGATTCTTTCTCTAGTCTCAGGATGTGTCCCCACATACATACGCTGACCAGGACTCTGTTGAATACTGGAGTGAGATCCTCTGTAAACCTTCAGGGTTTTCTCTCTGTATACCTCTCCGCACTTTTGTATTTTGTCCTGTAAACTCTAGCTGCCTTGTCTCCAGATTCTGCATTCCAACTTCTCAACTCCTGGCATCTCTAGATTCTGCCCAAGTTCTTCCTATTTATGCCATGATCTAGAAACTCTTCCAGGCATTAAGTTTGGGCCATCATAAGATTTATTCTTATTTAAAAAAAAACAAACAAAAAAACCAATTTATTTATTTATTTATTTGAGAGAGGCAGTGTGAGTGGGATGAGGGACAGGGTGGGAGGCAAATGGAGAGAAGAATCTCAAGCAGACTCCATACCAAGCAGAGTCCGGTGCTGGGCTTGATCCCATGGCCCTGAGATTAAAACCAAGAGTTAGATGCTCAATCAACTGAGCTACCCAGATACCCTGATAATCAGAGGAATTTAAATCAGTTGTTTCCCCTCTCTCAGTGATCTCTGTTCTTCTTTGCCTGATGTTCACTATTTCAAAAACTTTTGTTCCACATATTTTGCCTGTTTTTGTTTGTTTCCAGGGAGAGGGTAAATCTGGTCCCCGCTACTCTATTTTGGCTGGAAGAAATCATTTATGGCTGATTTAATATTAGAAAAAGTGGATTTTTTTGGTGACGAGAACTTGGTGTTTTATGTAGGTGATGAACTGCTAAATTCTATTCCAGAAACCAACATTACACTGAATGTTAACTGAGTAAAATTTAAATAATAAAAAAATAAAGTGTAGAGGAGGGGGAAAAAAGAAAAAGTAGACTTTAAGACAAGGAATATTAAGATGAGGAATATTATAAGAGACAAAGAGATCATTTCTTGGTCATAAAAGGATCAGCCTTTCAAGAAAGAGGGTGAAATCTCCAGTGATTGTGGATTTGACTAGCTCTCCTGATAGTTCTGTCAATTAAAAAAATATATATATATTTTTTATTTATTTATTTGACAGACAAATCACAAGTAGACAGAGAGGCAGGCAGAGAGAGGGGAGGAAGCAGGCTCCCCGCCGAGCAGAGATGTCGATGTGGGGCTTGATCCCGAGATCCTGGGATCATGACCCCGAGCCGAAGGCAGAGGCTTCAACCCACTGAGCCACCCAGGAGGCCCTAGTTCTGTCAGTTTTGCTTTATGTATTTTGAAGCTGTTATTAGCTGCTGTTATGGGGAATGAATTCCCCCCAGCCCCAAATTTATATGCCGAAGCCTTAATCCACAAAAATGATGGTTTTTGGAGGTAGGGCCTTTGGCAGGTAATTAGGTTTAGATGAGGTCATAAGGGTTGGCCCTCATGATGAAATTAGTGTCCTTAATAAGAAAAGGGAGAAATCGGGGTTCTCCCTCTCTCTGGCATGTGAGGTTACAGTGACAAGCTTGGTTGTCTACAGCCTAGGAAGAGGGCTCCTGCTCTGAACTGAGTCTATTAGCACTTTGATGTTAGACTTCACAGCTTCCACAGCCATGTGAAGTAAACATCTGTTGTTTAAGCCACCCAGTTGTGGTATTTGGTTATGGCAGCCTGGAGCTGATTGATCCAGGTACATATGCATATTTCAAATTGTTATCTCTTCTTGGTAATTGATAAAAGAAGTGCACTAAAAATCATAAGGGTACATAAAATTTGAACTAACATTATCAACCAAATTGACCTAATTGACATTTATAGAACCTTGATTTCAAAACCTCAGAATACATCTTTTTAAGTGCACAGGGAACATTTACCAAAGTAGACTATTTTCTAGGCAATAAGACAAGTCTCAGTGAATTTCAAAGGACTTAAACCATACAGAGTATGTTCTCTGATCACCATGGAAGTCAGTTAAAAACAAAAATAAATTTAAAAACCAGAAAATACCTAAACATTTAGATATTAGAGGACTAACTTTTAGCCTATATATCAATAAGAGATCACAGGGATGTTAAAAAATATTTGTAAGTGAAGAATAATGAAATTATACCATATCAAAATTTAGGGAATACAGTTAAAACAACACTTTGAAAGAAATTTATAGCTTTAAATGCTAATGGTAGAAAAAACAAAAAAATTACAAAATCAGTGATCTGAGTTTCCACCTTAAAATGCTAGAAAAAGAGGAGCAAATTAAACTCAGATAATAAAGGAGAAAAGAAATAATAAAGATAAATGTAGAAAAAATGAAAGAGAAACAGACAAAACAGAAAAAAAATCAACAACCCTCAAATCAGTAAAAAAAAAAAAGGTGACTGATACATGTAATAACATGGTTTGAATATTAAAAGCACGTTAAGGGGCGTCTAGATGGTTCAGTCAGTTGGACCTCTGCCTTCAGCTCAGGTCATGATCTTGGAGACCTGGGATCGAGTCCCGCATCAGGCTCCTTGCTCGGCGGAGAGCCTGCTTCTCCCTCTCCCTCTGCCTACTTGTACTCTCTATCTCTCTGCCAAATAAATAAATAGTCTTAAAAAAAAAAAAAAGCATGTTAAGTGAAAGAAGCCAGACCAAAAGCATACATACCGTTTGATTCCATACATGGGGTTCTAGATGAGAGACAGCCCATTGGTCAAATCTGGCCTGATACCTATTTCTCTGCATGACCTTGAGCTAAGAGTGGTTGTTACATGTTTAGAGGATTGTAAATGAGGAGGAGGAGGAAGAGCAGTAGTAATGACACAAATCATAAATGGGTTGAGAGCCTGAAATACTTACTATTTGTCTCTCTTTTTTTTTTAAGATTTTATTTATTTATTTGACAGACAGAGATCACAAGCAGGCAGAGAGGCAGTCAGAGAGAGGAGGAAGCAGGCTCCCTGCTGAGCAGAGAGCCCGATGCGAGGCTCGATCCCAGGACCCTGGGATCATGACCCGAGCTGAAGGCAGAGGCTTCAACCCACTGAGCCACCCAAGCGCCCCACTATGTGTCTCTTTTTAAAGACCTTTTATTTTTAAGGAGTCTCTGCACCCAACATGGGGCTCAAACTCACAACCCCGAGATCAAGAGTCACATGCTCCACAAACTGAGCCAGCCAGGAGCTCTGTTATTCTTTACAGAATACTCTTATTTACAGAAGAGTTTCCAATGTGTGATCCAGACAAACAACCATGACAACGGATATGAGAACAGTGGCTATGTCTGGGGGCGAGGGTGGGGGCGAATGATTCAAACAGGGCAGGGGGAACTTTCCTGTACAATGGAAATGTTTAATATTTTGATTGTAATGATATTTGAATGAATTTTCTTGTCAAAATCCATTAAAATCTGAGCATTTTATTGTACATAATAACTTTATACCTTAATAGAAGAACCAAGAGGAGGTCCCTCCCCCACCCATGAATTGTAGTCACTGATTAAAATAAAAATAGATCTTTAAAAAGCATGTTTAACTTTCCCCCCTAATATCTTTTCTTCTAACTGGGATGATATCTGGAACAGAGAGCTTTGTTCTAGAGGTCTTCTTTGATATTTTAGCTTGATTGAGGGCCAATCAAACAAAAAACAGTGTTTATAGGGCTTCAGAAATTATTGTTTCCTTAGGATTGTGCTTCCCAAGTAACAATTTAACATGATTGAAAATATAAATTTATGCTGTGAACTGATGTTTTCTTTCTAACGTCTGTCTGCCTACCTGTGAATGGGGCTGAGCAGTGTACTCTCTCCTCCGCCTATGTTAAAATTTATGAAAAACACACTGTAAATTATTTTGCCACATATTCTGTTTTCCATCTATTGCAGTGAATTTGCCTGATAGAAAATTGACTTGGTCTTTAAACTGATATTAAATTCTGTTGTAGCATGACTTTTGGTTTTGAGAATCCAAAGTTATAAATTCCTTCTTTAAAATTTATGATTAAAAACTTTTTTTAATTTTAATTTTTTAAAGATTTTATTTGACAGAGAGAGAGATCACAAGTAGGCAGAGAGAGAGGGGGAAGCAGGCTCTCCGCTGAGCAAGAAGCCTGATGCAGGGCTTGATCCCAGGATCCTGAGACCATGACCTGAGCTGAAGGCTGAGGCTTAATCCACTGAGCCACCCAGGCGCCCCTGATTTTTTTTTTTTTTAACATGAAATGATGTTGACCTGTGTTTGCTTCATCCTTATGTCAGAAGACCTAGCTCCCTCTTCCTTCTGATCAAGTGATAAAATTGGATTGTTAGAAACTTTGTAATACAGATTTTTGGATATGTTTGATTTATTTGTAAAGCAATACGCAGGTGTAAAAATCCCAGAGCCACTAAAGGAGTGAATATTAGTACAATTTTTTATGTTGGGGATATCTCACTTAAAAATAGGTTTTCATGACTCTTTTAGATATCCTGCCCCCATGAGCAACAAAAAATAGGGTGGAAAAATGTTTTTTCTTTTAAAGATTTTATTTATTTGACAGAGAGAGAGAGAGAGAGAAAGAAAGAAAGAGGTCACAACCAGGGGGAGCAGCAGAGGCAGAGGGAGAAGCAGGCTCCCTGCTCAGGTGTGCGGCTCTGATTCCAGGATCCTGGGAACATGACCGGAGCCAAAAGCAGATGCTTAACAACTGAGCCACCCAGGTGCCCTGGAAATGTATTAAAAGTTGATTTAAATGATACCACCTCTGGTGCGCCTGGCAAGGAGTTTGGACCTCCAGGTGAGGTTGGGATTCCCTGCGGGTGAACTAGAGATATGACTGAACTGAAAAATACTACCGACAGAAAAAGACAATGAGGATGTTCTGTCTCCAGACCTGGAGGCTGTCCTCACTTTGGAAGTGATGCCTGATAACTGTGTGTCAAGAAAACTTCTCAAGTCTGAAACTTAGAATAGATTCTAGGTTTGTGCTGTCTCCAATCAGTTGGCACAAGTGAACATGGAAGATTCCTCCATGGAGGAACACGCTTGCACCGAGATCTCACTTTGCTCAGAGAAATTTCCAAAGAACGTGAGTTCATACACATTTTATTTATTACAGATTTTATTTTTAAGTAATCTCTACACCCAACATGGGGCTCAAACTCATAATCTGACATCAAGAATCGTGCTCTCCATTGACCGAGCCAGCCAGGTGTCCCTTTCATTTTTATTTTTATTGATTGGGTGAGAGAGAGAGGGGAGGGGCAGAGGGAGAGGGACAAGCAGACTTCGTGCTGAGAGCAGAGCCCAATGCGGGGCTTGATTCTACCACCCTGAGTTCGTGACCCGAGCTTAAATCAAGGGTGGGACACTCAACCAACTGAGCCACCCAGGCGCCTCAAGAAATACAGAAGACACAGAAGTTTGACAAAGGAGCAACGGACTATTAGGAAGGATTAGGCAGAGTTGAAAAGAAACTGAATAAAAGTTCTAGAAAGTAGGGGCGCCTGGGTGGCTCAGTGGGTTAAAGACTCTGCCTTTGGCTCAGGTCATGATCCCAGAGTCCTGGGATGGAGCCCTGCATCGGGATCTCTGCTCAGTGGGGAGCCTGCTTCCTCCTCTCTCTCTCTGCCTGCTTATGATCTCTGTCTGTCAAATAAATAAATAAAATATCTTTAAAAAAAAAAAAGTTCTAGAAAGTAAACAAGGTAGGAAAGAAGAAGAGAGACCAGAAATGGACCACACGTACGTGGTCAATGTGTTTTTTACAAAGATGCAAATGCAAATGTGGAAAAAGGATGATATTTTTAATAAATGGCGCTGGAACATTGGAATATTCACAAGCAAAAGCTGAACTTTGACACATATGTTGCACTTTATACAAAAATTAACTCAAAATGGGTCACAGCCTGAATGTAAAACCTAGAGCTATAAAACTTCTTGAAGAAACCATAAAAGAAAATTGCTGTGTCTTTTCTATATAGGAGGCCAAAAGCATGATTCATTTAAATAAAGATAAATAACAACTTTAATTAAAAAAATAAATTAGACTTCATCAAAATTAAACATTTCTGCTTTGTGGAAGGCCCTGCTGAAGAATGGAAAGACAAGTCACAGACTAGGAGGAACTATCTGCCCAAGACATATCTGACAAAGGATATGGATCTAGAAGACATAAAGAAAAAAAAAAAAAACCTCAAAACACAGTAACAACAAAATAGCTCGATTTAAAAATAGGCAAATGTTTGTAACAGACACTTCACTCAAAAAGATATTTGGGTATGCGGCATCTGGGTGGCTCGTTCAGTTAAGCATCTGCCTTCTGCTCAGGTCATGATCCCAGAGTCCTGGGATTGAGCCCTCCATAGGGCTCCTTGCTCAGCGGGTAGTCTGCTTCTCTCTCTCTGCTTCTGCCTGCCTCTCTGCCTGCTTGTGTGTGCTTCTCTCTCTCTGACAAATAAATAAATAAAATCTTAAAAAAAGATTTTATCTAAATCTTATCTAAAATTTTTTTAAAAGAGATTTTATTTATTTATTTGAGAGAGAGAGAATGAGAGAGAGACAGAGACAGAGAACATGAGAAGGGGGGAGCCTGATGTGGGACTCCATCCTGGGACTCCGGAATCATGACCTGAGCTGAAGGCAGTCCCTCAACCAACTGAGCCACCCAGGCACCTGAATGAATAAAATCTTAAAACAACAACAACAACAAAATAAAAGCCATGAAATGATCAACATCAGTTTGGGATAGCGGCTACCTCTGGGTTCAGGGAGGAGGATGAATTCGCCTTTAAAAAGGGTCACAGGCAAAGCCTCAAAGTTTCTCTTCTTATTCTACTTCCTCACCTCACTATTATATTTTATTTTTTTATATTGTTAAAACATGTATTATCTTTTATTGTTTTTAATAAGTTATCTGTATGTTATACATATCCTTTTGAATATATTCTGTATTTCATACTATAACCAAGAAAAACACCTAAATATCATAAAAGGCAATGGAGAGTAGCTTATTTCGGACCAACCCGCCCCCTGGGAACAAGTGTAAAAGCTGGACAGGATTTTTAAATAAGTCGTTTGGAGGCGCCTGGGTGGCTCAGTGGGTTAAGTCTCTACCTTCGGCTGAGGTCCTGATCTCAGGGTCCTGGGATCGAGCCCCACATCCAGCTCTCTGTTCAGCAGGGAGCCTGCTTCCCCCCGACCCTGCCTCCCCCCGACCCTGCCTACTTGTGATCGCTCTCACTCTCTCTCTCTCTGTCAAATAAATAAAATCTTAAGAAAAACAAAACAAGCTGTGTGGTAGCGCTGGAAAGTGACCGACGTAGGCCAGACTGCATATAGTCCTTGACACGCACAGGCCTATGGGTATGAATTGCACCACTGTGTCTCCTCCTCTTGCCATCATATTGTGGCAGGGGGACTCAGTCATCTTTTTTTTTTTTTTTTTAAAGATTTTATTTATTTACTTGACAGAGAGAGATCACAAGTAGGCAGAGAGGCAGGCAGAGAGAGAGAGGAGGAAGCAGGCTCCCTGCTGAGCAGAGAGCCCGATGCGGGACTCGATCCCAGGACCCTGAGATCAGGGACTCAGTCATCTTGATGACCTACAGGATGTCACCCTGGTTCCTTCCAGTGACGGCTGCTCTGCTAGCCAGCCTGGGGAGGGCGAAGTGCCTCCTAGCACTCTAGATGCTTCTCTAAGATGTGCATGTGCCCGAGGCTGAGAGCCCTCCCAGGTAGTGCAATTTCTGTGGCCTCAAGGGTCTGGGGCCTCCTTCTAGAGTGAAAGGCAAGGGGCTGGCTCCTGAATGTCACAGCACAATGAAGGACACGCTGGGGCCAGAGGGAGGACCGGGGTCAAATCCATCGTGGACGGAGCAGAGCTTTGCTCTTGGGGTTAAATACGTATCCTGCTTTTTTGTCTTCTCTGCCTGACGTGTTTCTTCCAGCATCACGTGCAGACTTACAGTCCGCCTTAGCCTTCACGGAGCTATCAGACACCGTACCTCAGACAAGAGACGCTTTTCACAGCACAAAGAGTGTGGCCGTGGGCACGTGCCTGTGAGCTTCACTGGTACGACCATGTTGGCTTCCTGCCTGGGCCCGAGTGGCTGGAGAGAACGATGAAGTGGATTACTACAGCCTGAGTTATGTGCCATCAGGAAGGAAAGGACTTCCAAAGAGCATATGCTTGGGGGCACCTGGCCGGGTCAGTTGGAAGAGCATGCAACCCTTGATCTCAGGGTTGTGTGTTCAAGCCCCACGTTGGGTGTAGAGATTACTAATAAACAAGCAAACAAACAAACAAACCCCCCAAAAAGGAAAAAGAGCATAGGCTTTAAGCCAGAGGTCATTGTATGAGCCACATCCTCCAGAGCCAGGATGCGTGTGATTCAGAGAAGACCTTCTGGCTTTCCGACCTCTGAACTGCAGGCCCCAGGGGATCTGAAACTTCTAGCATGCCCCGTAGCAATTCTTCCACAGGAAGAATGGTCATGGTGCTCATAAACTCGAAGCTGAAATGGACCCTGCTCATTTTAGGCTCTCGTGTCCCTACACAGCCAGTGCAGGGGTTCTCAAATGTGGAGGGGGGCAAGGATCCCTGATTACCGGGGGAGAAACTGTATTGTCCCTGTGAGGGCAGTGGTACTGTGGCCAGTACCTCTTTTCTTGCTCTGAAGCTCTGGTCAGTGGAAGATGGACAACCCAGTACCGTCAAGACTACGGATGACTCGGCTCCTCCAGAAGGAAGGCGTGAGTCATCCCACTGACCTTACGAAGGGCTGGTAGACGGCAGAGGGGAGACTCGGATCCAGTGCTGGCAGCAGCCTGATGGGATCTGATTTGGGCCTATCATCAGCCAGAGATGAGGACGGTAACAGCTATGCTTACGTGACTTTACTGCTCACTCCCTGTTTGGTTTCTACCGCTATCTGACATGGTATGGTCAGATACATGGTGTATCTGACACGTTATCACGACTACAACAGCTGAAAACAATACCCATTCATCAGTTCACGTTCCGGAGGTCAGAAGTCCAGGCATGGAGAACATGGCTGGGCTCTCTCCTCAGAAGGTTAATGTCAGTAATGAGCTGCGTTCTCCTCTGGAGCTCAGGGTCTGCTTTCAGGAGCACGTGGTTGGGGTAGAATTCAGTTCCCTGTGACGGGAGGCTGGAAGCCTCCATAGACTCCTTTTCTGGGAAGAGCTCTCACCCTTTCAGGAGTTCACCGGATTAGGTCAGGCTCACCCAGGGTACTCTCCCTTTCATAACTGGTTTGGGACATTAATGACATCTGCAAACTCTCTTTCTAGCAGTACCTAGATGAGTGTTTGATTGAACATTGGAAAGCACGTGTGCATATGTCTGGGAGCAGGAATTTCAGAGGACACTTCGGGATTCTGCTGGCTCACTTCCCTTAACTTTCACCTGATTCCTTACCCGAAGGCGATCAGTGGTAATAATGCTTTTGTTTTGGGGGAGGGGATTATGCCGGATTAAGATTGCCTCATGGCAAAACAGGAGCCAATGGGACTCTGTGTATCCCGTGGATTGGGACATGAGTTTCTCAATCAGATGCAGGACGAAAGGGTATCCCCAGGGAGGAGCGACATGAACTGTGCCAGATATATGGTGTGTGTCCCTCCAGAGCTTGTTCTCCTTGCTCTCTGTCCAAGTAGGCAGATCTATGTGGATTACATCAAGGGGTTCCTTTGTTCTCTGCATCTGCTCCATTTGGCTTATCTGTTTGGTTTATCTAGAGATTGGAAGCACGGAGGAGAGGAAGGTCTGGCTACCTATTTCTCGGGCTTCCTCCTGGCAAGCCACTTCAAGCCACCAGTGTCCTTCAATGGAAGGCTTCTGCTCCTGGGAGGGCAGCTGTCTCCACATGATCCTGGATTCGAGTCCCCCACAGCCCCCTCTACTTCACCTTGCCAGGCCTGGGAATGGCGGCAGACCTGCTGCTCCTAGCCCCGGATTGCTGGGCTAGCCCGCAGATCTCAC
This sequence comes from Mustela putorius furo, assembly GCF_011764305.1. Classification (NCBI taxonomy): domain Eukaryota; kingdom Metazoa; phylum Chordata; class Mammalia; order Carnivora; family Mustelidae; genus Mustela; species Mustela putorius. The sequence goes on along the minus strand of NW_025422005.1, from coordinate 33,536,101 downwards.
GTACGCCCTGCCCACACCTCCGTAAATGGTGCCTTTTTAAAATCTCCTGAATTATCCTAATTTGAATGTGCCATCTGTTTTCTGTTTGGACTCTGACTGATCCAAGAACCTATCAAGAGATAGACACAGGAGTGTGACAGATGGAGAGACAAATATTACTTTCATGACTGCCACCGCTGATACTGGACAATATGGCTTAGGTCTGCCAGGCAAGCGGGTTTGCTGTGTTTCCACCCTGAGGTCAGGCCTGTGAGGGCTGAGGCCCCGGCAGAGTAGGAGTGCTTTCTTACAGAGATCAGGGAGCATGGGACTGAACTGAGCATTTTGGCTTTTCTTTTCTGCCCAAGTTACCAACCGCGGGGGTCACTCCTTCGCCCTGGGGAAGACAGGGCAGGCTTCTTTCCGCATGGGAGCAAGAAGCTCCATGGAAAGGCCGCGCTCCTCCTCCCCTCTGAACAGCAAATGTTGCTTTAAATAAAGTGAAAGATAAGCAAAAGAGCCAAAGACGTAATGTCTGGGATTTCTATAAAGAGCACCCACAAACTGATTCATGAGAATACTAAGAATCCAGCTGAGAAGCGGACAGAGGTTACCAGTGAGCGAGTCACAGAAGAAGAAATAATAATGGCAAATAAACACCTGGAAAGATGTTCAATCTCAGTAATAATCAAGGACTTGATTTTGAAAGACATTTCTTCCAGGGCACCTGGATGGCTCAGTGGGTTAAGCGGCTGTCTTTGGCTCAGGTCATAGCTCAGGGTCCTGGGATGGAGTCCCACATGAGGTTCCCTGCTCAGCAGGGAGTCTGCTTCTCCTTCTCCCTCTGCTGTTCCTCCTGCTTGTGCTCTCTCGCTCTCTCTCTCCCTCTCAAAAATAAATAAATAAAATCTTTAAAAAAATACAAAAAAAGACATTTCTTCCCCTTCAGGTTAGTGAAAATATCTTTTAAAAGATTTATTTATTTATTTTAGCAGGGGAGGGGCAGAGGGAGAGAGAGAGAGAGAAAGAGGGAGAATTTCAAGCAGACTCCCTGATGAGCATATAGCCCCAAATCTGACGTGGGGTTTGATCTCATTATCCTGACATCATGACCTGAGCCAAAATCAAGAGTCAGACACTGAAATGACTGAAACACCCAGGCATCCCATGGTTGGCAAGAATCTTAAAAACTGATATGATTCAGTATTGATGAAGATATAGAGAAATAGGTACTGTGACAGACTGTCAGAAGGAATGCAAATTGATAAAACCTTTTGAAGAGCAATTTATAGTGGTGAATCCGAGCTTTCTTCTTTTTTTAAAAAGATATATATATTGATTTGAGAGAGAGGGAGCAAGGGGGAGGGGCAAAGGGAGAGGGAGTGAGAATCCCAAGCAGACTCTGTGCTAAGCACAGAGGCCAGTGTGGAGCTTGATCTCATGACCCTGAGATCGAGACCTGAGCTGAAACCAAGAGTCAGTACCCTAACTAAGTGAGCCACCCAGGCGCCCCAAATTAGAATTTCCAGTGCCCTTGTCCTGTGGCCCAGCAAGTCCTCTTATGGGACAGATGATGGAGAAATATTCATATTTGTACACACACATAAAACATATACAAGAATGCTTTTTGTTGGTAATAGTGATGATTTGGAGGCAACCTTGTTCATCAGCAGGGGAATGATAAAAGTCTTCATATTTTGGATTACCTGGCTGGCTCGATCGATAGAGCGTGAAACTCTTGATCTAGGGGTTGGGGGCTCGAGCCCCATGTTGGGTGTAGAGATTACTTAATAACAAAATCTTTTGGATATTTAAAATCTTTTTGGATTAACATATTTTGGAATAAAATGCAGTTGAAAGAACGGCCAAAGCTCTAGAGGGGAAGAGAACAGTAAGGTAGACTGAGTTTATTTATATTTTCCTAAAAATATATTCCCTACATATATCTGATACATATTGAAAAAGAAACAAGAAGCAAAAAGTAGGTACATAACACCAAGAGTAGAATTCACATGTGTAAAGATTAAACAAGGGAAGGATAGGGTTCTGTAGTCAGGGTTATTGAGATTTTTCAAAATTTCCAATATAAAACCCAGCTTTTTGAATATTCACACCTGTGCCCTTTGAGTCACACATACGCTGGTTGTATCTAACCAAGCTTAGAGTTTGCATGGGGTGCCTGGTTAATTAACTCGGCACTAGTTAAGGCTGTCAAGGGACTTGTGTGTCACTAACAGCACACACATGGAAGGGAAGGGCACGAGGAGAGGGTCTGGATGTGATCCGGACCACCAGCAACAGAATAGAAACTAAAGGACCAGTTATAGGAAATCTCCTTTGCAAGATAAGGGCGTATAACATGAGACAGCAAATATGATAATACCTTTCCAAGAATATTATATGATCATTCGTGCAAACAATTTTCATAAAATGATTCCATGCTGTTTTGTATAATGATGTTATTCAACGTACTGTTGTGTGTGAGATGATTCTGTTTAAATGTGCTGAAATTGGAGTGGGAGAGTCCTAATGTGGATGCACCGTGGATATTTCTCTATGATGTGCTTGGATCCACGAGAAAGCTATGAAAGGAAAACTTTACCGAAGACCTCGCTTCCTTTCCATTGTGGTTCCAAGCAATCATGGGTCTGTGTGATATGGACGACTGTGGGCATACTGAGAAAAGCAGGGAAGATCGGTTCCCAAACCTTAGCGATGCACCTTCAGCGGCTCAAAAAAATAACAATAATTGAGTAACACTTGAATGCTGCTATTCTTACATCTAGGCACCTGTAACTGAACACATGGTTGGACATGAAAATATAGAACATGATCTGTGGAATCCGATTTGAGCATTGCTGTATAGAAGAGGTATAAAGACTGGTAGCTCAAAAAAGAAATGAAGACGCTCTTGTATTAGAACAAGGTAGGAAAGAGCTTAAGGAAGTCGGAGTGAAATGAAAACAGCATAAACTCACGACTTTGAAAAGATAAAGGCTCTGCTACAGGCTACATGAAATTATATAAATTCAGAAAATGACATAAATACATAGCCCCAGGGCCCAGGGTTCAGGTCTTTAAATTGAGGAAGTTATGTTTTACCAAGAGAACCAAGTATTTCTTGGAATTGGGCACCATGCTGGATCTGGGGATGGAAAAAGCAAGTTTGTTCTGGTACATCTGGTTTCTAGAAAGAGTTACGATGAAGTCAGAAGGCCAGCCTGGTTGATTCCCTCACAGAGGTTCCAAATGCTGAACACAGTGACACTTGGTTTTTCTTTGCCACTCTGCTCTGTACGTTAGCTTTATGCTCTCTGGCTGACTGTCCCCATGAGCTATGGTTCTCTTAGGAAGCAGAACAGAGGGAGCAGAGGTTGGGTAGGTGACCTACAATGTCTGTGACAGGTTATATGGTTACACGGCTTGGGTCAGGTGCCCACTCATTGACCAATCAGTGGGACCTGAACGAGAGAATCATATCGGAAAATGGCAGCACCCATTTATACGTTAAGGTGCCAGAGTGGTAGAAGTGATGTTGTTTCCTCAAACTAGGGTACTTATCCCAGAAGGAAAAAGAGATCCTTTCTTAGTTATCCCCTGTTGCCAACAAATTACCTCAAAACTTGGTGGCTTAAAACAACCAGCATTTATTACCAAAGAGTTTCTGTAGATCAGGAATCCAGGTGTGGTATCTCTGATTCAAACCGTATCTGTCACAAGGCTGCAATTAAGATGTGGTTGGAGGTACAGTGTTGAGGCTTAATGGCAGTAGATCTGCTCCTAAGCTCCCTCACATGGCGGTTGGCAGGCCTCAGGTCCTTGCTGGCTGTTAGCCAGATGTTAGCCCTTTGACCTGTGTCTTCCATAAGGCAGCTCACAACAGGGCAGCTGGTTTTCCTCAGAGCGAGGGAGTGAAAGAGTGAGAGGGGGCGCTGAAGACGGAAGCCACAGCCTTTTTGTGACCTAATCTCTGAGGTTCTAGTCTATTAGTTAGAAGGAAGTTGCCAGGTCCAGCCCACATTCAAGGAGAGAGAGTGTGAGGACAGGAGGAGGACATCACTGGGGGACTGGACAGGCTGCCGACCATAGGTTCTAGGCAGGTAATATGATACAAGACCACTACATGGAACAGTGACACATTGATTCCAGAACGTGGTGATTACCGTCTATCACAAACAAGCTGAGTCTGTAGAAGAAGCCTTGCGATTAAGATGACATTACCAGAAGGATGTTAATGCAAAATGTGCTAACAGGTGGCAGTCATGCTTACAGAAGGTTTTACAAACTCATTTTTATTAAATATGAAACAGACACAACATGGTATTTATAAAAGAGATGCGAGGTAGAGGGAGTTGTGATAAAATGGAGCCAGCCTGAGAGAAAGGGGATGGCCATGGCTTTTGAAGCCTCTGACGTTCCCCTCTTCTCTCCCCATCTGGAGCTCACGGTCACCCTGGATTTTGCAGTCTTTATTCACCTGCTCATCTTCACATTTTTACCACAGAGGCTCATACCCTTACATGAGGCATTGTTTGGTCTTCTCCGCTTTGGACTTTGTATAAATGGGATCACACTCTATGTATTTCTCTGTGATTCGCTTTTTTCACTCTGGTTTCTAGAAAGAGTTAAGATAAAGTCAGAAGACCAGCTTGGTTGATTCCCTCACAGAGGTTCTAGAGGTGCCTAGAGTATGTTTCTGAGATTTATCCCTCAGATTTATCCCTGAGATTTATTCCCTCACAGGTGCCTAGAGTATGTTTCTGAGATTTATCCGGTTGATATGTTCGCACTGATGTTTCCAGCGTGACCCAACCTTCACTAAGCTCTTCATCTATCACCAGAATTCAAGAGCAAACTTAATTGGGTTATTTGGGCCACCGGCTTTGTCTTCACTTTTCTATACAACCCTGGATGGCTATCCTGCGACTCATCTCTATGCCTACCTAGTGGACATTAGGGTTAGTTTCACATTTTGGTACGTAAAGAGTGGTATTCCTTTACATCTGTGCAAACGTCCCTCCAGGGGCTATACCTGGGGAAGGAACTACGGGATCAAATGTATACGGATGTCCGGCCTTAACAGATGCCCCAGGATTGATCTCCAAAGTGACGGTAGTGATTCACACACTTCTACCTGCAGTGAATAAATGCTCCAGTTTTTCCAAATCCAATCCAGTATTTGATAATGTCTGACTTAAAATTTTTTGTCAATCTGGAAGTTATAAAATGAATTTCATTGAGGTTTTGATTTGCATTTCACATGAAGTGTGTGTGTATGCACGTGTGTATATGAAATTTTGTGTGTGTGTATGTGTATATATATATAAATATATTACATATATTAAAAAATATATATATATATACACCAATTGGTAAGTGCAATCCAGTAACCAAACAAGACTCTGAACTCCACACTCAGGTCTTAGCCACCATCTACTTTAATTCATTGTCATACCAAATTCTTTGGTTAAAATTTAAATGTAAAGAATCAAGATTTATTTATTTATTTTTAAGATTTTACTTATTTAATTGACACAGAGAGAGACACAAGAGAGAGGGAACACAAGCAGCAGGAGTGGGAGAGAGAGAAGCATGTCTCCCGCCGAGCGGGGAGCTGGATGCTGGGCTTGATCTCAGGACCCTGGGATCATGACCTGAGCCGAAGGCAGATGCTTAACAACTGAACCACCCAGGAGCACCTAAAGAATCAGGATTTATAATAATAACTTAGTGTAATGCCTATGTTGCAAAGTGGTATATGGTAGAAAGTCAAACAGTGAGTAAAGAAAATAATTTTCAGGGCACCTGGCTGGCTCAGTTGGTGGAGTATGCAACCCTTGATCTTGGAGTCGTGAGTTCAAGCCCCACATTGGGTGTAGAGATTACTTAAAAATAAAATCTTTTAAAAAAGAGAATAATTTTCATGGGCATTGTCCTCCTTTTGCATTTATTTTGATGTAATATGTGAAGGTGTTGACGAAAATTAAGGGGGAAAGTGAGTCATGCCTCTCTAGTTTATATTTATATATCATCTCTGCTGTCCAAAGGGTATACATACAAGGGAGTGGACCCCAGCAGATGGTGGTGCTTTTAAAGTCTTAAGTGGAATTTACACACTCCAAGATTTACAATGAGGTCTTAAAAAGGAATTACTTTCGGTATACCTGGGTGGCTCAGTCGGTTAAGTGTCTGCTTTCAGCTCAGATCGTGATCCCAGGGTTTAGGGATCAAGTTCCCACATTGGGCTCCTTCCTCTGCGGGGAACCTGCTTCTCCCTCTGCCTGCTACTCTCCCTGCTTGTGCTCGCTCTCTCTGACAAATAAATCTTAAAAAAAAAAAAAAAAAAAGGAAATACTTTCCTTAGATGTTATTCTGCATGGTCAACATTGGACTACAAACATGCTGAAGTTGGGATTGATTAAGATGTTAAACTTAATGAGGTCACATCCTGATTGGACTATACCCAAGAAACACATTTCAGGACAAGTTCAAGTTCCAAGTATAACACCAGCTGCAAATGGGCAAGAAATCAGGTGATCAGGAAGAGTGGCAGTCAGGTGATCAGGAACGGTGGCAGTCCGTTCTTAGAGGCAGAGCTAAGCAATGGAACTTGGCTGGCCGCTTGGATGAACTCTGATGCTGGCCTGGACCCTAGGTGTCTTTGAGAGCCTGTCTGGGGATAGAGGTCCACAGCTACAGGGAGTGGCTCCTAATGTGGCCCTTGGAGCTTCCTTCTCTCAAAGCTAGCACAGAAAACCGACCAAGAGGACTTCCACCCACCAGTATGTGGTTTTAAAAAGCAGTTTAGGGGGGGGAGCCTGGTTGGCTCAGTGGATTGAAGCCTCTGCCTCCGGCTCAGCCCGTGATCCCAGGGTCCTGGGATCAAGCCGGGAGTCAGACTCCCTGCTCAGCCGGGTGCCTGCTTCCTCCTCTCTCTCTGCCTGCCTCTCTGCCTACTTGTGATCTCTGTCAAATAAATAAATAAATAAATAAATAAATAAATTTTAAAAATCTTAAAAAAAAAAAAAAAGCAGTTTAGCAGAGCATCAAGACCTTAAACATGTTCCTATTTGCTGACTATGTAATTCCAGCCTTAGGATTCTTCCCAATCACTCGGGTTATTGAGGATGAAACAAATTCATTCTGCTTCTCTCAAGAAACATTAAGAGGCTACAGGGGCACCTGGGTGGCTCAGTGGGTTAAAGCCTCTGCCTTCGGCTCAGGTCTGATCCCAGCGTCCTGGAATCGAGCCCCACATTGGGCTCTCTGCTCAGCAGGAAGCCTGCTTTTCCCTCTCTCTCTGCCTGCTTTGATCTCTATCTGTCAAATAAATTAATAAAAATCTTAAAAAAGAAAAGAAAAGGAACATTAAGAGGCTACCGACAACGGAAACCCAGGAAGGTCTAAACATCCCAGCCTGGGAAGTGCACAGACCCCAGGTCTGTGGGTTTCACCAGCCGGATAAACTCCACCTAGAAGTTTCTCGAAGTGCCATCTACCCCTCGTACTCTGGTGCTTGGTTACTCCCCGGCCTGCGTTCCTTCACCAACTGACTCTTGCTTACTTGGTTTCTACAGCCACAATCATTTTTTTGGCAAGACTACCTCTTAGTTGACTTTCTCAGTACGTCCAGGTTTGGACTTTGAGAAACAGAATCTGATTGGCCAGATCCAGACTAGGCAGCTGATGGGTCTTCAGCCAGTGGAGGCTTCCGCTGCCCTTGGATCAGATGTCCTCCTGTGGCCCAATCAGCTGGGGGAAGGGGGAATCCCCTCACCCACAGCCGCTCAGTGCGGAGACCAGGGGCGGGGCCAGTTCTCCTTATAAAGGACTTAGGGCGGCAAGTACTGTAATGGACATTTCAAAGGAACCTCAGAAAAAAATTCAGAGGTGGAGCCAAGAGGTGCATTCAAGTGCTTTCACAACACACGCACACACGAATGTTGAAAAACTAATGACCATCAACAGAGCAGTGGGATAAACTCTGGGCTGCGGGTATGGCACAATGAGCAGCGAATGCAATGACTTTGAAGGATATTGAACACGGGGAAATGTTAGCAAAATAATATTAAATGAAAAAGCAGACCATGAAACTGCATGTACAGTAAGATCAGAATTCTCTAAGGAAAAAAAAACTGCTTATGTTTGTTTTTTCATCTGTAAGGGAAAGTTAGCGGTTAGTGGTGCGATGACTGGTGATTTAAATTTTCTTGATTTCGTCTTGTAGCTTTCAAACGTTGCATAACAAACAGATACTATTTTTATAATGGGGAAAATACTAAGTTATTTGTTAAAGTTCACGTTCCTCTCTCTTTTAACTGGGTTCTCGGGACGGGCCAGCTCTCTCTTGCCCTTCTCTCTGGGCTCTCAGCCCCTGGGGCTCCCAACCATCCCCCGCCACTGCCCGCCCCGTCTACCCCCCTGCTGTAGGAGGCGGCGGGGGCGGGGGCGTGGGGGGCGGATGCTCTCCCGCCGACCCCCCCGGGCCGAGCTCCTCTCGTTTGGTTCTGTCGCCTCTCCCCGCATTTCTCTTTCTCCAGTCTCGAAAATGTCACTTTTCTGGGCCGTCCTCGGTCTTCACCCTACAATGCTTTTCTAACCAAAAAAGGCTGGCACAGAGGGCCCGTGGCTCGGCTCGCGGCGCCAGCGCGCCCCCCTTCGGATCGGGTTCCCCAGGCGCGCCCTCCGGAGCCGGGCCCAGCTTGGCCCCGCAGCGCCCTCCCCCGGATCGGCGATTCCCCGCCCGGCCAGGTCAGGGCCGCCCCGCCGCGCCCCGCCTGCTTCCGCCTTCCGGCGGGTCCTGGACTCTGCCCTGCGCGCGTGTGCCCGGCCAGTCATGGCTCCGCTCCGTTTCTCGGCCAACGTGTCGTGGCTGTTCCCCGAGCTCCCCGGGCTCCCCGCGAGGCTCCGGGCGGCCGGCGGCTCGGGCTTCAAGGCCGCCGAGGTGGCCTGGCCGTACGCGGAGCCGCCCGAGGCACTGGCGCGCGCGGCGCGGGAAGCGGGGCTGCGGCTGGTGCTGATCAACACGCCCCCTGGTGCGCCGCGGGGTTGGGGCGGGGGGCTCCGGGAGGCCCGGGAACGCGAGCCGGGTCTGAGGCCTGTTCTCTCCGCAGGAGACCGAGAGAAAGGGGAAATGGGGCTGGGGGCCGTGCCCGGGAGGCAAGCGGCCTTCCGAGAGGGGCTGGAACAGGCAGTGCTGTACGCCAAGGCTCTGGGCTGTCCCAGGTATCCTACGCTCTCCTCCACCTCCTCCTCACCTTGCCCTGTCTGCTCCAAGCCCCTGCCCCACGTCTGGGGTCTCGGAGAACGGAACGCCAGGTTGGAGAGGTTCAGAAGTCCGCGCACTGGCCCTTCACTCTGCCAGTCCCGGTCCTTTGTCAATTGCCTTTTGTATTTGTCCTGTGTCATTGTGTTCGCCACACTGTCATGCAGGGATCCCGTGCCAGGACCTCTGACCAGGGAGATAGAAAGTAAACACAGGGAGTGATCCATTGAGGGTCAGTTTATGGCAACTGTCTGGGATTAGAGGAAGCTTCTTACAGGTAGTGATGTTGAACTGGGGCTCAAAGAAATGAACACGCGTTTGCCTGATGTAGGGAGCACGGGAGGCAAGGGTGCACTGATCAGAGGCAAGAGAAGGCTTGGGGCGCTCAGCAGAGTTCCTGAGGCTGGAGATGGGGCCCTTTGGAGCTGGGTGTGGCCAAGAGATCGGGTGATGGCAGGAGGAGGTGTTAGAGGCAGAGTGGGGCAGATCAAATGAAGGGCAAGGGGGTCTGAGTGGTGGGGGCAGAGCGCAGATGGGAAGGATCTAAGGAACAGCTGCAAAAAGTGGAGAGGAGCAGCACGGGATACTTAAGGGAAGGGTCAAAATACCTGCTAGAAAGTGAGGCTGACCCGCATGTTATAGCCCCGAAGACAGGGGCCACTGGAGCGCTAAATGAGAGGTCTCTTAGGCGGGAGGATGGTACCTGGGAAACGGGTTGGCCTCAGGCTGCCACAGGAGGGCAGGTGACAGCCCAGCCAGCGGGGGGTAGGGAGGACAGCTGGAGGGGCACTCAAGGAGCCACAGGAATGAGGCCCTGCTGCTGTCAGGATGGCCTCCCCAACCTCCTCCAGTGCCTCCTCCCCCCAGGATTCACCTGATGGCTGGCCGAGTGCCCCAGGGGGCTGACCGAGCAGCAGTCAGGAGTGAAATGGAGACCGTTTTTCTGGAGAACCTGAAGCATGCAGCTGGAGTTTTGGCTCAGGTGAGACCAAGGACAGATAGAGCCTCAAGAGCAAAGGAGGCAGGAGGCGGGGCACTGGCCCAGCTCAGAGGGAATGGGGACGGGCTTCACCAGTCGTTGGCGGAGGGGGCAGGAAACTGGAGCAGAGCTCTGTTCACGGGTCCGCCGTGGTACTAGGAGAGCCTCGTGGGACTGCTGGAGCCCATCAACACCCGCATCACCGACCCCCAGTACTTCCTGGACACCCCCCAGCAGGGTAGGACGCAGCCCTGTGCCTCCCCCAGTCCTCTCTGAATCTTGTGCTCTCCTTGGGTTTCACGGCCCCCTCCCCGGTTTCTCTCCCAGCGGCAGCCATCTTACAGAAGGTCGGAAGACCCAACCTCCAGTTACAGATGGTAAGTGGAAGAAAGGAAATGCTTCTCAGAAGGCCCAGTGTTCCCCACATCTGGGGAGAATGGGGTGAGAGCAGGGGGGCTTGCAGGGTCTCTGACTAGTGTTCTCTACCCAGGACCTATTCCACTGGCAGATCATGGACGGGAACCTGACAGGGAATATACGGGAGTTCCTACCCCTCGTTGGTGAGAGGGGTCTTTTTGCTCCTCCTTGTCTGCTGTGCTCCCACCCCTTCAACACCCCCCCCCCCACCGCTTCTGCCCCTCAGGCCTCAGGTGGAGCCTGAGCCCCCCACCTGCCGCCATCTGTGTCTAGGGCATGTGCAGGTGGCTCAAGTCCCAGGCCGGGGGGAGCCTAACAGCCCCGGCGAGCTGAACTTCCCCTATCTGTTCCAACTGCTGGAGGATGAAGGCTACGAGGGCTTTGTGGGCTGCGAGTACCAGCCTCAAGGTGAGGGGGCGCCGGGGCTCCAGGCTGGGCCTGGGGGAAGGGAGCTCTGGACTGACAGGTATTGGACATGGCTGCTCTTCTCCTCACGGGCCGAGATGCCACCACCTCCCTCTCTCCTCAGGAGACACAGCCGAGGGCTTGAGTTGGCTTCGTGCATACTGGGACAGGCGGGGCCACCCTCAGGCTGGCCAGTGAGGGCCTGCCCTGCACCCCCTGGTGCCTCTGGGGGACAGGGCCCAGAGCGGCCTGCATCTCCTGCATTAAAGACCACCTGCTGAACATTGTCCCATGTGTGTGTTATTGGGCAGTAGGAGGACACACAGTGTCTAACCCCTCGCTCTCCCGGGGCTGCTTCCCGCCTGGTGAGAAGGGAAGAGAAGGGACGTCCGGCTCACGCTCAAGTGCTCCAGTCTCCTGCGCACACGGGGGTTTCTGAGTCTACTTCTTCATTTACACACCACAGACCACAGGTCCAAGAGCTAAGGGACTTGCCTGTGGTCACAGGGGCTTCAGAAGCAGAGCAGGCATTGGAACCAAGGTGACGTATCTCAGTGGCAACGTCCAGTAATTATGTTCAAGTGGGAAATGAAGACCAGAGGGCTCAAAGCAGGGCGGGGTGGCTGCTGGCCATTGGGGCCTTGGAGGCGGTGTTCAGGCAGAGGAGCTCTTGGGTGAGCGCTTGCCAACTGCTGTGAATTCCTGGGACTCCACCAGGTGAGTAGGAACGTGGAGTCCCTTCCTGGAAGGGCCCAGGGGACTGAGAGGAGATGGGCACCTCAGGGAGTTGGGCTACCCCTCCGAAGCCTGGCTGGTCAACAGTGGCAAGTGCTCAGGAGGGTAGCTCCCACCGTGAGGCCAGGGCTGCAGACCCGAGATCTAGTCACAAAGCTTCTGGTGTCCCCTTCAGTCTGGGCCCAAAAGGGCTGGTCAGTCCTCCTTCAAGTGGGCAAGCTTCCAGACCCCCATGGTTCAAGGATGGTGCCATTCAGTGGTCTGGTCCTCAGAGGAGGCGGGTCCAGAGGGTGAAGCAAGCTGTGTTGATGACGGACTCGAGGTGGTGGTAGGTGGACACCAGCTGGGCAGGGGGGCTCTCGCTGTCCTGGGGCTGTACTGGGAAGGGCTCTCGGAAAACCACTGTCAGAGACTGTGGGGAACACGGCAGGGGTGCAGTGGTGAGGTAGGCACAGAGGGCAGGGTTCCCCAGCTTCCCTAGGCTCTAGGGGAAGCCTCCCGCTAGGCTGACACAAAGCCCCTCACCCATTCTTACCGTCTTTCCCAAGTGGGAATCCAGAAACACCAGTACAAAACAGTCTGTAAACTTCTGATTCAGTACAACCTGCAGTGAAAGACAAAGTGACACGGGGAGTACGATCTGTGTCATCTGACGCAGCATCCACCTTCCTTGAGGGCATTCTGGAAGTGGGGCTGGTCTGAGGAAGGCCTGCTCCCATCACCACACCTGAGCCCACCTGCATTCCAGGCGCCCAGGACCTTGTCTCTAAACTGAACCTCCGTCCTCATCCTCGCTGGTTCCCCGTCAGCCCAACCAGCCTCCTCAGAATGAGGGGGAGGCGCCTGACTGGAAGGCTTCAGAGCTCGTCTGTCTAGAGGCCCTGCACAAAGCTGGCACGTTGAGAGTTCTCTACCCTTGGCACAACTCCCCCTTGCCTCCTGTCCTTGGTCTTGCATCGCTTTGACCTCCCCTCGGACTAACCCCCTATATCTGGCTGTCCCTTTGCTCAGCTCAGTGATCTCTTCCAAGTGATTCCTTCTACTCCCAGGCTTCAGTGACCACCTGTTCACGTAGCTGTTGCTCAGGTCTTTCTCTCCTGGGCTCCGGTCATCACCCATCCACAGGAGAGCCCCCATCGGCTCACACCCCCCCCAACAACCGTAGCCTTACCAACTCACCTCAGTGTCCCGGAAATGCCCCTTCAGGCCCTGAAACTCGCCTTCCTCACAAGCATTGTTGCGGGACCCCTCCCTATGGACCAGCGCCTACTTTTTTGGAAGTCTTCTTCCAAATCTCTCCTCCCTACAACCACTGCTCTCATCAGGCTCACGTCTTCAGTTTCTTAATCCCCCATGCTGTCTGGCCGACACCTGAGCCTTTTCCCCTCTACCTGGCCCAGGTAGTGCTTTTAGCCTCTCGTGTGCCCCTGGGGATTAGGCTAGACTTGCTCCCTCAGCAGGTTGGGGCTGGGGCCTGAGAGCCTGCATTCTGGCAAGCTTCCAGGTGTTGCCACCGCCGCCAGTGTGACGACCATGCTTTGGGTGACGAGGCTTTAAAGCCCCAGAGGTCCTTCTTGGGAGTCAGCCCCTAAGGCTGATGAGGTTCCAGACCTTAGCCCTCAGGATCTCTAGCAAGACGTGTGTTTTTGTGAGGTTTTAAGGTCAGAGCTCCAGACTGCTCTCATGAATCCTATGTCAAGGCTCGGTGCTCAGGGCTTTCAAGCCCTGATTTCACATGGATCCTGTTCCACCTAGGCCTTCCCGCCAAAGCAGACCCAGCTGGGTTGGGGCTCCTTCAGGGACATGTCATCTCTCTGATGAGGCCTTCGGCTACATCTCCCCCTTCAGAGAAGTCTCAGGGAGACTTACCAGGTATTGAGTTCCCAAGTCTGGGCTCTGGAAATGACGACAGCTCTGAGGAAAACGGCTTAAGAGAACTTTGATCAGGCTCTGGTACCAGGAGACCGTCATAGACAGGAAGCAGTCCTAGGGGAAGGTCCAAGGGGCTGGATCTGCTGTCCGAGAGCCACCTGAGAGCTCTGCACCCTCCACCCTGGCTGCTGCCAGAACCCCTAGTATCCAAACCGGCCCCTTCTAGAATGCATGGCCGCTTACCAGCTGGGGGTCAATGTCCCCAATGGATTTGGCATGAACTGCTTCCAGGAGCTCCTCCAGCTCTGCCAGAGCCAGGCGCCCCCCAAGCCGTAGCCGGTCAGGCCCCGGAGGCTCCAGCAAGAAGAGGCGCTTCCAGAGTGTGTCCCGACGGCAGTGGCCTCCAGCCAGCCGGACCAGCTGAGCCAGCCGTGCCCGCGCCACCCCCACCTCTGCAGCCAGCGGGGGGAACAGGGGAGTCGGTCCAGGGGCCAGACCAAGCCCCGAGGCCTCCCCAGGGCTACCAGCTGAGCTCCCAGGAGCTTCTGGCTCAGGGGGCAGTCGGGGTGGCTTCCGGAACCGGCGCATGTCTGCGGTGAGTCTGGGGAAGAGCTCTCGTTGGCTGGTGAGCACCACGAAGAACTGCAGCCTGGGGTGAGGACGGGGTAGGAATGTGGTGATCAGAGTGGGACACAGAGAAAGCAAGGGCACTGGGAAGGCTGGGCCATGAGCACATTTGAGGTAGGGGATCTGCTGACCGCAGAACGTGCCGCTCGGCTTCTCCTTGCTCTTCAAAGGGTGCAGCACAGTGACACACCAGCAGAGACACATCGAAGTCGTCCTGGTGACGAAGCCCCTCGGAGTCCAGGTAGGAGCCAGAGCTGTATGGTGGGGGTGGGGAAGATGCCAGCCCTGAGGTTCTAATGAAGCCACGCCCATCCAGTCTGGCTCAAGAAAACTTCTCTCCCTACTGCCCCGGGGCAGGGAGCGGGCCCTGACCTCAGCCAGAGCACATACTGGTGCCCCCCACACATCCAAGTTCACCTGTTCCATGCTGATACCAGGGCATATTCATTATGCTCTGGGCCTCCTGGCCGGGCCATCCGCAAGGGCTTCATGTGGTAGGAGCTGGCGTGGTCAGCTACGTAGTTGTACAGCTGGTGGGCAGCAATGAGTGGTGTGGACAGCTCCAGTGTCCCTGAGGGGTGAGTTATAGGAGACGCTGAGCTTGAGACAGACATACTGAACAGGTGGGACGGGAAGACAGACATCCCTAAGGCTCTGGCTGTTATTCTGGGGGGCTCCTAAGGTCCTGGGGAACATAGAGGTGGGCCCAATGTGGCTCAGAATCTAAACTTTGATGGGAAACACCATGAAGAACTTCAGAGAAAGACAGAAACCAGAGACACAGGGATATGGTCCAAGTGACATGAGGTGATCAACAACATGGGATAGGATGGGACAGGAGAGGCGGAGGTCTGGCCCCAGGAAGTGGTCCATCGGTCCAGGTCTGGAGACCCCATGGGGCCTAGCTCTGGTTCACCGGCCTGTCCTCTGGCACCGACCTTGGTAAATGTGATTGCGGCCAAAGTGGGGCCCGTCTGGGTGGTGAGCCAGGAAGTGCCGCAGGAAGGTGGTCAGGTGGTAGCCGTGCCGCAGCACCAGGTGGGCGCCCAGCACATGCTGGTGCACGAGGCGCAGGTGGAAATCATAGCTGAACGAGTGCACGTGCATCAGGTCTCGAACCTTGTCGCACTCCTCTGTGAACAGCATGGACAGCTGGGGAGGGGGGCGGGGCACGGGTCAGGACCTGGCAGGCCGCTTGGCACAGTCCCATTTCTCTCCCTCTTCCCTGGGAAGCCCCTTCCGCGGGAAGCCCCCCTTTTCATACTCCCTTTTTCATACCTGAAAACTATAATCGTTTTGACAGATGGGCCTTTGACTACCCGAGTCCGCCAAAGTCTGGCCCAGATCACGGATGCAAAACATACTTGCTTAGTGCCCGCCAGATACTTTTTGAGGTGCTAGGGAGGGGGCGGACCTGGCCCTCAAGGAGTGTCCGTTCTAGCGGCGGGCAGACAGGGTGGCCAATGTTAGGCCTCAGACAGGAGGATGTAAGACGTTAGAAGACAATGTTATGCAGAATCTAGCCAAGTGCCAGTTTTGTGCAGGTGGCCAGGGGAGGCCAGGCATGGAATGCACTGTTGGGAGTCTCTCCTGGTTCCTCCCATGTCTCCAGCTTGACCTTCCCATTCAACTACCTGCTCTTCCCAGGACACTGCATGTTCTCTTCACACTTTTGTACCTGCTTGTTCTGTCTGCCTGGAACGCTGTTCCCCCTGCTTCCCAAATCTGGCTAGCTCCTACTGGTTCATAAAGCGTCCTCTGGGACACCCTGCCAAGGCTAGGCCAGAGTGGACCTCCTTTAACTGATCTGTGAATGAATGAATGAACCATGGAGGGAGGAAGAAAAGAAGGTGGAGACACGGAGCTGGTGCTTCTCCTGATGGAAGCCACCATCACTGAGAGTGTGTCAGATGCTGGACCCGTGGTGCTGGGCTGGCAGGATCTACAGACCCAGGCCCACGAAAGCAATGGGTGCAGGAGTTATAAGGAAAGGAAAGAACTGGCTGTCAAAGAAACTACGGACTAGTGGTCAGAGTAGCTGTGTGGTCTTGGCTGAGTCACAACATCTCGTGTGAGACATATTAAGCTCCCTTATCCTCATACGAAGTAGAGATCTTCGTAAAGTTAGAGAATGTGTGGTAAACTGAATGGCCCATGGATTATGATGATCATGAGCACTAGGGTGGAAAGAGCTCGGGATGATTGTGAAGGAGGGAAGAGGAAGAGAGGAAGGCCGGGGGGACGTAATTCAGGCTCAGGGGCATTGATGATGTCACTGTCGGCGATGGTGCATGATGGTATGTTAGCTGAGGGCTCCCGGCCACAGAACTAGATTTCAGCCTCAGTCCTGCCACCGACTAGCACGTTGCAGGGGGCACGCACTTAACCTCCATGCATGCAGGTCCCCTTAGGTGTACAGGCAGAGGAAAGCTCTCCTCTCTGCTGAGCCTGCATACTGTGCACTTGGCAACAACAGCAACAGTGCAGCAATTTCGGTACGTAACACAGGGCCGGCGATTACACAAGTAGGGGCAGAGAGAGGCTAGCTGGATGGAGATCAGGGGCAGGAAGCTACAAGGACTTCAAGGAGCTCTAGAGAGTCACGGGGCTGGGTCATTTCCGCCAGCACAACAGCAAAGTGAGAAAGTGTACCTGCCCATCCAGAGCTCCTTTGGAGCACTCTGGCCCAGGCAGGTTTCTGAACGTAAGGTCACCATGCTTTTCTGGGTCACCTTATCCCTTGAGGGCTTTCTAGGTGTCCACACTCAAGTCAAAGGCAACCATCCATGGGCTAGATGTGAGCTATCCAGGTATGAGGAGTCAGGCAGACTAGGCCCAGTCAGATCCTTATCTCGGAAACAAAATGAGAGGCACAAAAAAGGCACAAGCTCTCACGCGACATGTCTGGTGACTGAAGGAGCTGAACTAACTCAAGTCTAGAGGGCTTCAGGTCCCTGACATCACTCAATCCTGACTCATTCTTAGCAGTTCTGGGAGCTGGCCCTGCCCTGAGGCAGACAGACACGAACATAAATAACCGCCAAATGCCAGGGGTACGCTGTGTGGCTGGGAACTCTGGTCCTCATTCTATGTGTTAGTGGCGATCCTGACAAAGCCTGGCTATTTCCAGCTCTAGATCAGGCCAGGACTGCCCGTGGCACTGACGTCCCCATGTGTCAGATTACCCACTATGTTCAAAGGTCATCACTGATCATCTACGTTATGAACTGATTATGGTACTGGGCTCCTGTCAGTCCCACAGTGACCACAGGACCAGAGCAGCCACTGTGCTGGACTGCCTTCTGCCTCTAGCGCTGCGGTGGAATATGGTCTGGCCCACTGACAGAGCGAGGCTGAGGGGTGGATGACCCAGTCATGATGTCGGAATGGCCATAACTTGGCCACTCCACAGCATTAGATCCCCACTGGCCCAGACTAAACCATCCTAACTAACTAACCTAGACTAACTAACTAACCCAGACTAACTAACTAATCCTAACTAACCCAGACTAACCCCACTGGCCACAGCACACTGGGGATGCACTATGCCTGAGACCTTGTATTTCTCCGGCCCCACCACATACCTGAGAGTTGACAGCTTGCCCCATGGGGATCCGGGAACATTCTAGGGCAAACTGTTTGACACAGAAGTAACAGCCCTGGAGAGAAGGTGAAGATGAGATCAGAAGGATAAGAGATAGGTGGGTCCAGCTCTCCCCACTCACTGTTCCTCCTGCTCACCTGAAAAGCCAGCTCCATGAGGATGATGCCCCCGGGCAGTGCACGCTGCAGGTGGTAGGTGGTGACTGGAGAGCCGGTGCTCTAAAGAAAGGAGAAACACTAGGGATCAGGGGCAAGGGTTGGGGATTCACCAGCCTGGAACCAGCAGGGGAGTCCTTTGGGTACCAATGTACCCCTGGCATTTGGTGGTTATTTATGTTCCTGTCTGTCTGCCTCAGGGCAGGGCCAGCTCCCAGGACTGCTGAGAATGAGTCGAGATTGAGTGAGGTCAGGGACCTGAAGCCCTCTAGACTTTAGTTCAGCTCCTTCAGTCACCACGCATGTCACGTGAGAGCCTGTGCCTTCTTTGTGGCTCTCATTTTGTTCCCGAGATAAGGATTTGGGTCAGTGATTCGGCTCAGTGACACCTGGGGCTGGGGCCCCATTGATTATACTGCCGGGGAAGGTACACGACGATGCACTACCTTGGGGCTCCCATCAGTCTTGGTTTTAGGGCAGGAGAAGGAGCCTCGACCTTCCGTTCCAAGGATGGCCATGGCCCGTAGCCGGCTGGTGCTGCAGAAAAGAGGGGGAAAGAGGATGAGGCAGGCCAGCGGGGGAAGTGGTCTGGCCAGCAGCCCCATGATCACTTTCACGGGCAAGCGACCTGCAGGAGCTGAAACGGGACTGGAGAGGGAAAGGACCTGCTTAGGGTATCATGTTGGGGAAGCGGCTGGGACTGGAGTCCAGGTGTACACCGTGGGGCAGCTGCTGCTCTAAGGGGAAGCTGGAGGAGTGCTCCACGGTGGGGTGGAGAGCAGGCCCCTTTCCACTGGTGAGAGAGGGGACAGGTTAGGGCACAAGAAGCTGCTGGGACTGTTTCAGGGCCCCCTAGGCCTACTCAACTCAATGGTAAGGGGAGAAGAGAAGCAGGAAAGGTACTGTGAACCAGGAAAACAGCAAGGGCCAGCAGGATGCACTCATTACATCAGGAGCTACAAACCACCAGAGCGCTTGCTGGCAATCGGGTTGGACGGTGAGGTGGGGTGTGTGAAAGCCTCTGGAGAAAAGAAATGTCTCATTTGATCCTCAAGGAAATTGGAACAAGACTTTGACAGTGATTGGTGAGATTGGTGAGAGAGGAAGGCCTGACTGTAAATTTGTCTCTGGAAACGTATTTTTCATCCCAGTGTCTTTTTATTTTATTTTTTTATTTTTTTTTAAAGTTTTATTTATTTATTTGACAGAGAGAGATCACAGGTAGGCAGAGAGGCAGGCAGAGAGTAAGAGGAGGAAGCAGGCTCCCCGCTGAGCAGAGAGCCCGATGTGGGACTCGATCCCAGGACCCTGAGATCATGACCTGAGCCGAAGGCAGCGGCTTAACCCACTGAGCCACCCAGGCGCCCCCCAGTGTCTTTTTAAAAAAAATAATTTTTGAGAGTGCCTGGGTGGCTCAGTGGGTTAAGCCTCTGCCTTCGGCTCAGGTCTTGATCTCGGGGTCTGGGATCGAGTCCCACATCGGGCTCTCTGCTCAACGGGGAGCCTGCTTCCTCCTCTCTCTCTCTCTCTCTGCTTGCCTCTCTGCCTCCTTGTGATCTCTCTCTGTCAAATAAACAAATAAAATCTTAAAAAAAAAATTATTTTTTTAAAAGTAGGCTCCATACCGAGTGTGGGGCTTGAACTCATGATCTGAAGATCAAAACCTGAGCTGAGATCAAGAGTTGGACACCCAAGTGACTGAGCCACCTAGGTGCCCCTACTGTCTTTTGTTTTAAAAAGGAACCCAGACTTTTGGGAAGAGCTTCAAACTGAATGGAAAGTATGGAAACTGAAGTCTCTC
This sequence comes from Mustela putorius furo, assembly GCF_011764305.1. Taxonomy (NCBI): domain Eukaryota; kingdom Metazoa; phylum Chordata; class Mammalia; order Carnivora; family Mustelidae; genus Mustela; species Mustela putorius. Next base: position 33,516,262 of record NW_025422005.1, on the reverse strand, counting down.
AGAGACACTCCTTTAGGGGGACCCACTGGGAAGCAGGTAGAGTTCCTTCTCAGGCCCTGATGCCCAGAAATGAGAGGGGTGGGGTCCCAAAGGATAAGGCCTGTCCTCTCTTCCTAATGCCCGGGAGAGGGTGGGAGGTCTGGGAGCAGGAGAGCTAGTTTCAGAAACGCTCAGGAGTTGGAATTGGCTCTCTGGGCCAGGTGGTGTCCCAACTAAGGAAGTACAACTCGTACTCAAAAGTAATTGTGTGCAACACAAAGAGGGAGGTTCCATAGCCACTGGGAAGGGGCTGGAGCACAGACTCTGGAGGCTCAGATGTTGAGAAAAGCATAAAGCAGGGGCCACAGAAACAGGAATCTGAGATTTGATACAGCACAGGAAGAGTGGCCGTGGCTGCATCACTGTGCTCCGGGGAGCTGCAAAGCGGTGAGAGATGAGTTGCCTGCTTCCCAACACTGAGACCTGTCACGACTGTCCCAGAACGGGCTGGAGGACAATGACGCAGGTGGGCCTGGCACAGGGGTCCCTCGTGAGAGAGGCTAACTCAGCAAGGACAGGGCTTCCTGGGCCACGAACCACATGAGATACCCGGAGAGGCCCCTGTGGTGACCAGGCCAGGAATCCTTAAGGCCCAGATCCAGGGCATGGAGGTACACAGCCCATCAGTGTGTAAGCCATATGTGTGCATAGCCGTGTGTACACCTGGGTGGCTGGGAGGTTTACAGGCCATGCCTGGGGCCCGTGGGAAGGCGACCCTGACCCTTGTGGTTATCCTTGGCCCGGTGGGGAGGGACGTGCAACAAGGCCCACAGGGCTCAGAGGGAGCCGGGGCGAAGACAGCAAGGGTGTGTGGGGCCGTGTCCGCAGCAGCAGAGATGGGGAGGGTGCTCACCTGCGGGCCGGGGAAGGGGGCCGCAGCGGGACCAGCACGAAGCCCATGCTCTGTAGATACTGCACGTACTGCTGCAGGAAGGCCAGGCTCAGCTCCTTCAGCCATGGCTCCTCCCGGGCCCCTGGCGGGGGCGCATCTGAGGACTCGCAGCTGGTGGGGGCCTCCCGGCTCCCAGCCCCAGACTCGGGGCGATGGCGCCGCTGGGGGAGTGGAGATTAAGGCAGGCTCTAGCTGCGGTCAACCGCACCATGGGGGTGGAAGGAGGTCCCGTGGGAGAGACCCAGGAGTCTGGAGCCTTACCTGGCCCTCGGGGGGCCCAGAGGTATCGGGGGGCCCATGTAGCCAGGCAGCTGGGTCGAAGAGCAGGGCCGTTGCACAGTAATGTACCAGGCGGGACGACTGCTTCAGGGTCTCTAGCTCTGCAGCCTGGGGAGACGAGGTGGTGAGCACGGGAATGGTGGCCAGGGACGGGGTCCCAGGATGCTCAGGGAGGACACAGGCTCGAGCCACTCACACTGATGGGCATGCTGGCTGGGGCAGAACGCTGCTGCCATGTCACAAACAGGTTCTCCATCTTCATCTGGCGCTCCAGCTCTGGTGGGTGCAGGCATTAGTAATGGCCCCCAGGAGCTGTCACTCCTCTCCTCCCACACTCCAGGGCCAGGGCCCTCACCTCTGCGCTCCGCCATCTTGATCTCTAAGAACTGTTGTCCATGGTAGGTGACGGGATCAGGGGGTCTGGGCACAGGGCCGAGAGAGGAGCTGGGGCGGGCGGCTGTGATATCCCTCAGGGCCTCATCAAAGGGGAATGTGTCGAGGGGAAGGGAGCCCCCACCCCGAGAGGAGGCACTCAGCCGGCCCTGTTCGCGGCTCAGCGGGGGGCTTGCACTCCGGATGAGGGTCTCTGCTTCCATGGTTGGCAGGAGGAATGGGTTTGGCTCCTGAGAGAGATGGAGTGTCACGATGGGTTCATGGCCTTTGCCTTCAGACCCTCTCTCCCACCCAATGGCCTCCTCTCTCAGATGTTCCCTCCCTACTATCTCTGCCCTCAGTCTGTCCCTCTCCTCTGCTTCCTGGCTGGCACCTCCTTCAACTAATCCCTTAGGAATCAGAACTAGAGGAGGGAGCCCAAGCAACAGGCACCTTTTCGTCCCGCACTGGGAAGTCCAACTGGCCACAATGATGGAAAAGCCCCAGCTTCTGGCTGAGGAGGCAGAATATGAGGTGGGCGCGTGAGTTCTGCCACTGCACGAGGCGAACCAGTGCCCGGCCCAAGGCCGCTCCCAGGTCTGGAGCCCAGTTGTAGGTCAGCAGCTGTAGCTGGAAGTCAGGGGTCAGGGTCAGTGACATCACTGAACTCCTTCTCCCACCCAGCCCCTGGCCCCCCATCTACCTTCTTGTCCACGACCTCCAGCAGCAAGAACCTCTGCCGGGGAGCGCTTCGCCCACAGCTCCCGTCGCCTCCTGGCTCAAAGCGCTGCACAGCTTTGGCAGCTAGGGGAGGAATGCTCAGTTGAGGTCCAGATGTAGATCCCCGTGAGCCCACCCTGTTCCCCAGAACTCTGAACTCACTCCCTCTGGGCCATGCCCTCACCCTGCTGGGTTGGTCTCCTCCATTGCAAGAAGTTCCTTCCCAGAAGTAGCAGGTGCCGTTCCGTCGCTGGGCGCGGCGTTGGGCACAGCTGTCCAAGGGAGCAAGGACTGAAGATCTCTGGCTCTGAACCCCTGGAGGGAGGAAGGGAGGGACAGAAAGCAGACCATCCATGCACAGACCCATTCCCTGGCTATCACCTCCCAGGCCTAGCCGAGCTTAGCCTCCAGCAGACCCAAACTCACAAATGCTGCTCAAAGATACGGACACTGGTATCTCCGGTCATGGAGGTGACCAGAGTCGTGAACTCAGAGAGGACAGATGGAAGAAGGAATCGGGACACCATGTGGGTGGAGCTCCTGGACACTGAGGCACAACCTGGAACCGGGGGAGAGAGGTCACGGTGGAGCTGTAGGTTGGGGACTAGGCCATGGGGTTGAGTACAGGTGAGAAGGGGCTGGGGGTCTCACCGATCTGAACCATAAACTCCATCCAGCGCTGAGTCACGCGAGCAAACACAGGCTGCAGGATCCCTACCTCACCCTCTTCTAGCTGTGTGGTCCTGCGTCTGAGGACACATCGGGAATGAGCCTCACCTCCACATGGGACATGTGTGTGCTTACACAAACCCAACACCTACCTGTGAGTTCACCCCCAACACAATGATGCAACATCATAATACACACACACCTTTGTCTCTGGGCTCCAGAATCTGAGCCTGGTGCCCGCTCAGTGCCACCTGGAGTCCGAACACTTTCGGTTTTGTGACGCCTCCGGCCCCGGGTGTCTTCTGGCCGATCCAGGACAATGTCATCGGTTGTTTTGGGGGAACCCAAGTCCCCACATTCTGTTTTACTCTGGGGGCAAGGCAGTGAATGAGGAAGTGCTGCTGGGAAGAGGGATGGTGTGGAGGATGGGGGCATCGTGAACCAGTAATGAGAGCCTGCGGGGCTTGGAGGCCCGGGGCAGGCCCAGCCTCAGGCAGCACTCCGCTTTCCTGAGCCCTGGCACCCTCACTGGTGCAAGCCTGACTTCTCCTGTGGGCACTCCATGAGAAAAGGGAAGTGAAAGCACTTGCTCAGCTGAGGGTCTCTGTGTCAGAGAGACCCTGCCCTGCTGCATACCCTAAAGGGACAGAGTTGCTTTATGTGACAGGCTGTCTGGGGCAAGGTCTACGGGGGCAGTAGGGGAGCCAGGAGACAGGCAAGAAGGCGGACGCCAACTACATCACCTCTTCCCGTCCTCTCATTACCAGCATATCCCAGAAGCTACGCCGGCTGGCTTTGCTGGGGGCAGTCACGGGCTCGCCAGGGCCAGGGCCAGGGGGAAAGGTGCTAGCTCGGCCTGCAGGGCTCTTGGTTTCCAATGACCCGCTCTGGAGATTTCCTGTGACATCAGACATTACAGACTCTTGTCACTGTGCCTATTTCAGACAGCCCAGCCCCGCAATAGGTATGACAGTGACTTGCCCCTTATTCCACCTGTCAGGCAATGGTGGCGTATGCATCTGAGAGCTACGTGTTTGTGTGAAGGGAGTTCCGGGTGCAGTATCCCTCTCGAAATGGGGGACCAAGTGGGTGTGGACCCTTCTGCTGGCATGTCACCTTGCTGACGCAGAGAAGATACAGGACAACTGTGTATTGAATGTGTACTTTGGAGGGAGCCTCTGCGATGCCATCCCGGAGCCCCACCTTTGCAAGCTCACTAGAGACCCGGTCTTGCCTGGGCCTGGCACATACTCTGGAGCCTGCGTACCTGGAGACACGTCCTCAGTACACAGGGAGGCTGGCAGTAGCCGCAACTCCATGACGGCGTCAGCCAGGGCCTGGCGGGCCGCTTCCCGGAGCTTCTCCTCCAGCTGCACGATGCTGATATTCCCCTTCTCCCACACATCCAGTCGAAGCCGTGGGGCCCCGTTCTGAGCTGGGGGAAAGAATGGGGATGACATGAGGGGGCCTCTGGTTCCCAGAGCATTAACTCAGCACCCCCTCTGCTGACCCACCTGAAGAACCATCCGGCACAGTCGGGCAGCGAGTGACCTGGGTCAGTTGCTCAAATTCCTCCTCTTGCAGTGGGTCTAGGGGCCCCGGAGAGGAGGGGGGCCAAGAGGCCAGTGAGATGGGGCTTCCTGCTTCATCCACGAAGGCTAGAGTGATGCAGGCGACCCCTGGGTAGAAATTCAGAGAAAGGCTCGGGTCCGAGACCTCCAGATCGCCCTGAGTGGCCAGGCTGGGTGAGGCCCCCCCCAAGCCTCGAGGCAGGAAGATGCTCTCGCACGCTCAGCAGGGGCATGGGGCTGCGCCCTGCAGCGTACCTTTGCCGCCGGTGCCCTGTCCACCAGGCTTGTTATACAAGTAGATGTCCAAGTCGGGGAGGCCGCCCTGTGGTGGCAGCGGATGCTGAGGAAGGAAGTACCACAGAGAACTAAGCCCAAGTGGGCGGACAGACAGAAAGCATCAGGGGATGGTGTCCACGGTGGGGAATGGCGGACAGACACGGCTGGGAGCGCAGGAAGACATGGGCAGAAAATAAAGGTGGAGGGGGTGGGGGAGGCAGTGGTATATACATGTCCACAGGGCAAGGTCACGTGCAGTGCCCGCAGGGAACAGTTCCACAGTCGGGGGGAGAGTATGGAGAGGGGCCCACCCTCACCTGGAAGTGGTTGCGGCTGTTGCTGTCCGTGTACTTGGGTGAGTGCAGGAAGATGAGCAGGTTCTGCCGCAGGTACCAGGCCAGGGCAGGAAGCCAGGGCCTGCAGGAGGCAGGGAGGGCCAGGTGCAGCACCTCGGAGGGGAGGCTGCCAGGCGGCTGGATGAACTGCAGAGAGGGGAAGGGGCATCAGAGCCGCACAGGGAGAGCAGAGAGCAGATGGTCCCTACACCCAAGCCCTGGAGGGCCGTCGGAGGCTGGGAGGGAGCTGACCTCCACATCAGCGGGTGTCAGCTTGCAGTTCCGAACAAGCATGACTGTGATGACATCCAGCGTGGCCTCGTCCAGTCGCCGACGCAGCACCCGTACTAGCTCGTCGGTAATCTCAGGACCTTGACACAGCCATGGCAGGAAAATGGAGACCCTGGTAGAGGATCCAGCGACTCCCCCCAGCCTGGCCCTTGACCCCTAGACTCGAACATTCCCCCACACACTGGAGGCAGCCAGCACTAGGTTCTAGTTCTGCCCAAGTTCTAGTTCACTGTTTGACTATGGACAAGTAAGTGCCAACTCTCAAAGCCTCAGTGTCCTCATCTCTAAGATGAAAGTAATAATAACATCTACCTCGTACTTAACAGCCTTAGCCCAAGACCCCGTACATGTTAAAACAACTGTAAACATGAACAGCAACATCCAGTTGCCTGCTGGATACCTCACGCTCACCATCTCCCAAACCAAACCTATGACCTTCAACCCAAACCCTTGATCTCCAGCCAGTGGAGCCATCAACCACCCAGTCACCCAGGCTAGACATCCTGTGTCAGCTTTCACGGCTCCCCTTCCCCAAGCTGCATTTCAATCAGCTAGAGGACCTATCCTCTAAACATCTGTCTGTCTGTCCCACCCAGCTCCTGCTTGAGGGAAACCCAGAGCACAGCATGAGCTACAGTAGAAAGGTGCCAACAGAAGACTTGGGAGGATTCTGGAACCTCCTCTGGTCACTCCCCAGCCCCCTCCGAGCAGTGCTTACCTGCCTGTCCTACACCATGCACCAGAAGCTGGATATGCCTGTCCACTTGGCCCACAGGACGAGCAGCATCAGAACTGCGGCTAGAAGCCATGTCCAGGGGAGACCGAGGCCCCTATAGGGAAACTTGGTTAAGTGCCTGGCTCCAATGGGCAAAGTATGAGGGGGAGCACAGGGGCCTCGGGGTGGGGGTGATACGTGCCGAGGCCTCCTCAGAGTAGATGGGCTCCTGGCTTCGGGACAGAGCTAGGGAGGGGGGCAGTGCATCGCCTTCCCATGGCCGGTCGCTGCAGGATGTCTCCAGGAGCCTGGGAGAGAGTGGCACAGACTTTGGACATAGCTCTTTGGCCACCATCTTTGATCCCTGCTCTACCCCCTATTCCCAAGGCCCACGTACCGCAGGTAGTACACAGCCTTTGTTGCTCGTTCCTGATAGACAAACATATTCTTCCGGTTCACCACAGAGAAGGCATTGAGCACGGAGCGCAGGGCCTGGATGGCTGTGGGAGTAATAGTGGCTCAGGACAGCCCCTTCTCCAGATTCCCTCCCCCTCCACTTGCCTCTCATGCCCATCACACACCCCGAGAGACCCCCATGCTGGGCCCCATTTTCAGGCGTGAATGGACTCGAATCACGGTTCCCCACACAACGTCACAGGAGAAATGGCCAGGGACAAACTGCATTGTGGCGGCTAGGTACCCTCGGGGTGCACAGCTCTCATCAGCAGCGTAATCTGGGGAGAAGGGAGAGAGTGGATGAGAGGCAGGACACGGCCCTCTGCCTTTGCTACTTCCCACTTATGAACTGGCCTACTTGTCCTTACTCCCCAGGACTCCTTGGCCCTATCACCCTGCAGGGGAAAGACGGTCATTTCAGGTAACAAGGCAGGACCATACTCTTCGGAAACCAGGTCACAGCACAAAGGCTCTCAGGCAGTTGTGGAGGAGGAGCTAGAAGTGTCAGGTGAGGCAGAGCATGAGAAAATTCTGAAGAATTTTCTGAAGACACTCCGGCTGTATACTAATATGATATATAACACACACCCTATCTGTGTACTCACATGGAGGGGCAATGAGAACCCCGTCAGATAGGATAGGAGGATAGGATAGGAGAGCTGATACACACCTGCAGAGTCAGGGCAAACGCTGTGCTTTGTAGGACAGCTGACCCAAAAGGACTCATAGGGCAGGAAAGCAGAATGCAAGAGCCCAGGGGCACAGTCCAGAGCCTGGTCTGACCCTTTCCAGCTTCCCAGGTTGAAGAGGAGCCCCCCAACACGGCAGAGGCAGCCATCTGGTTTCCCAGAGAAGCTGCTGCCAGATGTGAGCCGTGTATAAAGCACACAGGAGGTTGTCTGAAACAGAATGCTGGTTGCGGAAGGCTCCAGCAAAATCACGTGGAGAGACTATAATGAGGAAGGGCTGTCTCCAGGCTCTGCCCGGCCTTCCATTACACGCTGCTAGAGGCACTGGCAACAAAGGTGTGTGGCTGTCCTATCTCGTGCTCAATGTGCAGAAGACGCCATCAGACCCTGGGAAGTCCGCTAATTAGGGGAATGGTGCTTTGATACAGAGCGCGTCTCGGGATGTGCTGAGACGTGACGTCCGGGATTGGTAGGAACGTTCACCTACAGACTTGCTGAGACTATTAAAAACAAGAAGTGCTCTGATTTTCCTTTTCAACCAGATGGGAGAACTGCAAAGGAATGACATCATTTGGCTTTCCCCTCTGAGCTGGGCTGAGGGGTCATCAGGAGTCAAAGAAGAGAGCGGAAGTGTCAAGACTTCCATTAACATCTTGAGTAGAGTATCGGGCTTCCTTATCACAACCAGAAATCTCAGGAAGCCCAGAGGGGTCCTGTGCCTGCCTATCAGGAGGGACAGCTGATAGGAAGGCAGATCCTCCTACCGGGCCTTAGGCTCCTCCCCTCTGATCTTCTCCCACCTGTGACCTGGCCTACTCGCCCACTCCTCACCCAAACACCGTTCCTCGGCCCTATTACCCAAAGGGGAAAGATGGTCATTTTGGAAAGGAAGGTGGGGTGAGCAGAGGCACGGCCTTAGGAAGACAGGTCACAGCCGGTGCCCCTTCCATGGTCCCTTTTCTCCTGTGTTCTTTAACGCTTCCTTGCCTCTTGGCTCCTTCCCTGTGGAACACAGATGTGCTCGAGTCTGCCTTGTTGTCAAATTCCTTCCTTGTGTGCTTGCCACACTACATAAACAAGTGGTTCTCCTCTGCTTCACCTGTGTAAGATCCTCTCACTTCTGTCTCCTCTGGCTCCTAATCCCACTTCTCTGCCAACACTTTCACTAACGACACTCGGGAACTCTCAATGGCTAAACCCAGTGACCCTTTCCTGTCCTATCCTCCCTGCTCTCCTGGCACCGGTGACCAAGTCACGGCGACTCTGCCCTGGTCTTCTCACCCAAGCACGGACACAGGAAGGGCAGCAGCAGCCCGGGAGGGAGGCTCCTGGGTGGGGTCTCACCATCACTGGGCAGTGGTGCCCGCTGACGGGAGTGGAAGGGGGTCTCACTGCGCCACAGATCTTCTTCGCTCTCGGCCACCAGAAGAGAATTACACACGTGACTGTCATGGAGGTCCTGCAGAAGCAGCCGCTGGGAGAAGGAGCCGGGTATCAGGGAACTGAAATATTTCTCAAAGAATTGGTGGCAGTGGTCAGGGGTGATCAAAGGCCAGAGAAGATGGTGGTTATCATAGGGGGTCAGCGATCAAGAGAGCATCAGTAATCATGGGGGGGTCAGAGATGCGTCCTACAGTCACCGGGCTCAGGGATCTGAACCCCAGGTTAGGAACACTAGATCCTCTTCTTTGCCAGAATCTGTTCTCCACCCTTCAGGTCTCAGCCTAGAAAGATCAATTCTTTCCCTGACACTTCAGAAGGTCAGACCCCATCATATGCTCTCATCAGTTTCTACTTTTCCTCTGTATGATTTTTCACAATCATAATGGAAACAATTTGTGTAATTTAGTTGTTCGGCGTCTATCTCCCTCACTTGACGGAAGTTCCAGAGAGTCGGGGTTTCCCTGTCTTATTCACTATTGAATCCCTAATACCAGTGCAAGGCCACAAGATGGAACAGCTCACAGTCAGGGTCTGGAAGAGTAACCCACATTACTGGGAGTGGGTGGGGGAGTGTTCCCCAGTTTGTAGGGCCCAAGGAGTAAGAGTACCCCAGTAACCAAGTGTCAAAGAAAATGTCCGTGATAGGTCAACAGCTTCTGAAGGTCAAGTTCCTAGAAATTCCTTCCTCATCTGAGCAGTGTCCCGTGCTTAGAAAGCCCCGCTCCCCGCTGTCCCTTACCTGGTTGACCTCCCTGCAGATCTCCCCAACTCGCCTCACCAGGAGCTGCTGCAGGTGGCGACACTCGGCGCCTGGCCCCCCATCCTCCCGAATCAGGCTCCTGGCGGGGAGGGATGGAATGGACATGGCTGGTGGGGGTGGGGTTTGGCAGCTGGGGCCAAGAGAAGCCATGAGAAGGGAATAGGACTGGACCAAGGGAAGCAAACATGGTGGGAACTGGGAAAAGCAGAATTCTCCATAGCAGTTACGGAAGCACAAGCTCTAGGCTTGCTTTTACCAGCTTTCACGTGGGCAGGACATGTAAGCTTCCTTCTTCTCCATTCTCAGACCTTGAGCAGAATGGTGGTCTTCCCTTCTCAAACCCAGCCCACCCCGTGACAGGAGCCATCTTTAACCAGGGGCCTTGCTGTGAGTCCTGGCTCTGCCCTTTCCCGTGACCTTGGGCAAGTATTTAACTTAACTGTGCTTGAGTTTCCTCCCCCCATCACAAAAGGAGCTGGTCTAGGAGGAACGCTCAGAACAGTGTCTGCCATGTACTAAGTGCTTGTTAAATATCACCTGTTAGTCCCACATCAACTTCTGAAGCTGCTCTGAACTGGAGAAGCTCTCAATGTGAGGTTAGGAGCCCCAAATCCTACCAGCTTTGAACTCCACTAGGGAAGCAGAGAGTGACCTGCTTTGCTACAGGCTGTGGGAAGTGGTCAGGACCCTCCAGCCCCAGAACACAGTCAGACCCCGACCCAAACCCTCAGTCCCATGTCTTACTTTGGGATGACCCTGGAGAGGAGTGTTGTGGGACTGGGGAAAAGCGGCACAGTGCAGGCCTCTACTTACTGTGCGTGGGCATACACTTCTACACGATCCTGTAGCACCCGAACGATGAGCCAGAAGTCAGGCAGGCAGGGCCCAGGGAGGCCTGAGAGCGAAGGCTGTGGAGGTGTTGGCCCGGGTGGGGTCCGCAACATGAAGGGAGCCTTCTCCCCCAAGGTCTCATTGGGACCCTCGCTGTCTGAGCCACTGCTGCCACCATCGTAACCTGTGTCAAATGAGCTGAGGTTCAGCCCCAACCTTTGGCTCATCTGATTCTCCGAGCGTGTCAGGCTTGATGGGCCCAGCCCCTTCACGTCAGTCCCTTCTGATGGCCCCTGCCCAGTCCTTCTGCCGCACAGCCCAGTCTCTGCCTCCCATCAGCTTAGAGTCCTCCCCAAACTGTCCCGGCTTACCCAGGTGGTCAGAGTCCACACTGCCCTGACTGGACATAAGGCTCAGCCCCCGGCTGGGCCCAGGCTGGCTCCCTGGGAAGAGAAGGGAAAGGTCTGGAACCTCTACTGAACTTGCTTAGGACTGCCCGAGGAGGGAAGCAGGGCTAGGGATCTGTAAGTCCCTGGTCTTAGCCCCCAGACTTTGTTGCCCAAGTCCTCTCTTACCTCCCTGTGGCAGGCTGAGGAGGGGGGTGCCCTCGGAACCCTCTGGGGAGCCTGGGGCTTGGGGGCTGGCTGTCAGGGCCTGAAGGGCAGGAAGTCAGAGCTGAATACAGGCCCCACACACCTACCTCCACCCCCCTCCATTTCCAGGTCATCCCAGGAAAGGCTTACCTCCCCTTCGATGCCTTCGGCCCTGTCCTCATGGCTGTGCCAAGCCCAGGCTGCTGAAGGGGGCTCCCCTTGGGACCCACCTGGCTGTTGGCCAACTGCCACAAAGAAGAAGCCACTGTCAGGATCCTCAAGAAGAACATGGCCAGGGAGGTGAAGGCGGCGAAACTCCTGGGGAGCAGAAGCCAAGGTCACAGTTAAGGCAGAAGCAGCCCTCCCTGTTCACGGCACCCCACACTTCCTCATCAGACCCTCACAACCACCTGGTACGCAAAGGGTCTGGAAGTTGCCTAAACTTCAACAGGCCTAGTGGCAAGGAAAGGGGCTGGGTCTCTTCTTGCTGAGTTGGGCTGCCAGGCATGGGACAGGGGACAATGTGGTGAGGAGGCTGTTCCGAGGGGAACGCTACGGACTGAAACCAGGAAGAGGCCCTTCTATTTCCGTATCTGGAGTCTGGAGAAGAATGGGCCCCAGAACCATCAGCGGGCATTCTGAGGGCAGCGTACCTCCTTGAATTGTGTGAGGGAACGTTCTGGCCCAAACACAAAACTCAGTGGCAGGGTTTGGCGAAGGCAGGTGGAGCGTCCAGGAGAGCTGTGGATGTGGGCAGCTGCACGGTGCAGGGCAGGGCTCTGAGGGATGCCCCCTCTTCGCAGGGCTCCCACCATCTCATCCTCCAGCAACCAGTGGATCTACACAGAGCAATCCGGGAAATGGCCAAGGGCACCTCCTTGCCACCTAGGGTATCACCTCACTTGCAGACTAGAAGACACCCTGCCTCACAGATTAGGGAGGCCTTACTTTGTTCCCAGAATAAAGGGGCACCTCACCTTCCTCATATGCTGGCAAGGGTATCAGTTAGTGCTGAGGGGCTGTCACTTAGCCTGGGGGAGGGAAGGCCCTCACCTCACTCATGGTGGTCTCAATAGCCAGTCTGTGGGGTGTGGCCAAATTGGACAGTCCCGGGTGCCTAAGTGAAAGAAAGGGTTAGATGCTGGCTTCCAGGGAACAAAACTGACATGGCGTGAGGAACTCTTGAGAGGCAGAAGGGGAAGTACCTGTCTTCTTCTGGGGGTGGCAGTGGGGGCCCCAGGCCATCATCCGACCTTAAAGATGACGGCTGCCCTGGGGATCGTGGGAATGAAGCACTGCTTTCAGACGTGGACCTGAATAGGGTAGGAGCGAAGGTCAAAGATCAGCAGCTACTCTTTTCCTAGGCCTCCTAGGAAGTCCTAGGCCCTCCTAGGGAATCCTTAAGGGATCCCGAGTACCCAAGTGCCTCTAGATTCCTTTAATGGGCCCCCACCCCAGCAAGGCCCAGGCCTCCCCTCCCACCAAACTTGTGGCCACACCGGTGGTGCTGAGGGTCCGAGGTCGGGGGAAGTTCCACTTCCAGAGGCAAGGTCAGCACGAAGACATCCAGGGTAACACTGAGGTCCCTCAGGGGCACTCGGCCTCCAACAGGGGGTCCCTCCAGACTGGAAAGCACCTGGCCTGGGAGAGGGGGAACATCAGGGGTTGCTGAAGCCCGGGGACAAGCACAGACTTCAAGTCCCTGTGTTAATGAGTTACATCCATAGGCCCTCTCCCCCATCCCCGACAGGCAGGCGGGCTGTGCTGGGACCTGTGGCCCGCCCCCAGGGACCCCGCACTCACCCAGGCAGGTGGGCAGGCTGCACACGGGTACTGAGCTGTGCTGCCCACGCAGACGCACTGAGCACGTGAGGTGCAGGAAGAGAGGCGGCAGGTCGCGCACCAGGCTCTCTGGTCCCGTCGGTGAGTCGCCCCCCAGGATACTGAAGGAGTCTTCATCAGGGTTCATGGTGTCGGCATCAGACAGTGAGGCGGAGTCGAGCCCCGCCGGCCCCAGCTCTGGCTCACGGCTCTCACGATATTCCACCTCAAGCTCTGGGTCGCTCTCAGTGACCACACAGCAGGCTGCCGTGTCTCCTAGACAAGGGTGCACGTTGTGTGCTCACTGGGACAGGCTGATAGCAGAGAGACCCAAATCCCGGCTTGAAGCAGCCGTACCATCTCTCCCCACTTGCCCACACACCTTCTTCTCCTATGAGCTCAGCCTCTGAGAACTCCAGGTCACTGACTTTTCTGTCCACTGTGTCCCGAGGGCCCTCATCCTGAGCAAAAGAAAGAGACAGCTTTAGCCAAGGCCAGACAAGAGCCACATTGGGGCTTCAGGGAGCTAAGTCAAGAGGATCCAGGTGGGTATATGGGGCTATGGCTCAGGGGTCTGAGGGAGGAAGGGAGGAAGCCACTGACCTCTCTCCGGCTGGACGGAGGGCAGTAGAAGAAGTAGTGTGGATTGGAGGGCACCGTGCGGAAGTGGAGACTGCTGATCTCCAGGAACTTCTCCTGTTTGGGGTTAGAAGGAGGCTATTATGTCAGCCTGCCCTCAGCAGAACACTGCCCCCATCCTAGCAGACACCTCCACAAGCCGTCCCAGGACAGCCCACCAAGGCCGAGGGCAGGCGGGACTCCACCCTCCTCTTCCCCCACCAAGTGTCCCACCTGGATGAGGCCATGAAGGGCGTCATGCGCCTCTCCTCTGAGCTGGCAGACGTCTGTCAGAGAGATCTCCAGGCTGGGATCTGGGTGGCCAGGGGTACGGCTGCTCTGAAACTCAGGCTCGCTGAGGTCCTCGGTCTCTATGCTGAATGGTCAGGGTGGGGGTGAGGGGAGTTGAGGCGTTAAGAGCCACCAAGTCCCAGAGGAGCCTGCGTCCCTACTGGGAGTGGTTCATAAAATCTTTGGTTCTAGCAAGGGTGCTTAGTACAATGGCAAGGGCAGTGGGAGAGGCAGCAACCATCCCACCCCTTTTGGCTCGAACCCCCACGTTTCTTAATGGCTGGACATTTCTGTGACACACAGGTATGAGTAAGGAGGACTCCCAGTTTTCTGACTAGGGTGGAAGGTGACCTCTTTCACGAGGGAAGAAGACAGGTGGAGAAGCAAGGTTTGCTGGGGTAAAAACGCACGGATGTGGGGGCACGGAGGGTGGAGGCTGTACAGCTCCAGACAGGGAACTGGGCTGGAGTTTGGACCTGGGTGTCATCAGGACTCTCTTCCCTCTGCTTCTTCTCCTTTCTTGATGCTAACACACCACGGGGGCCAGACACATAGCTGTCTGCTCGCTTGCCTTTCTCCTTCCCTTCATCGGGGACCTGCTGGGCCCCTCAGGTGAGCTGGGGACCCAGCAGGGAGCAACACACTCTGAACTCACGGAGTGGTTCCAGGGATTACTACTATTGCACCAGTGTCCTCAGAACAAGATTCCCCTTTCACTGATGGCAGCCAGCAACTCTCCACCCCTCAACCAGCTGCATACTCCGTGCCAGAACAGGAGAGACAGAGAGGAGACGGAAATATGGGAGCAAGAAACCAGCAACAAAGCAACTGCCTCCCCGATGTGTGGGCATGACCTGGCGCAGTCCGACCCCTGGCTCGGGAAGTCTGTTTACGGGGATCTGGTGCAGCCCTGATGAGTCCCTCTGGGACCAACCTAACCTGGACTCAGAAGCCAGGACAGCTCGTTCCCGAGGCTCTGGGCCCTCCTCGATGCTGCTGCTGAAGGGCCCAGGGCTGAGAGGCCCGGGGCTTGGAGGTGCCTGAGGCAAACCCCGAGTGTGGCCGCACAGTGCAAGCAGGAAAGGGGTGATGTCTACTTCCTGTAGCAGCTCCTCACAGGCATCAACTGCGATCAGCAAGTCCTGCGAAGAGACACTCTGTGCTTGCTGCAAACTCCCGAACAGCCCTGAGGAAGGGGAGGAAGGGGAAGGTGCCATGAGGGTCAAGTTCTGGAAACAGCCCCTCCAGCCCCCATGCCTGGAATCCCACAAAGCCCCCATCTCCTTCCTGACGCTCCCTCATGTAGCCTCCTGCTCACCACGGACGTAGCACCGCTGTGCGTGCTCCTGCAGCAACGCACAATGGTTGGCTGCCTCCTTGAACCTGGGCTCCATCCAGGCTGAGGACGAGGAGGGCTGGTCGAGGAACGGAGTCCTAGGAATGGGAGGGAGGAACTAGCTTGGCCAACTCTCCTGAGGGGTATCTCAGACTCCCCAACCACCCATGCTCCCGTGGAGTGCCCATACATCTCCACTGAAAATATTCACGGCCCAGCAAGTTCAAGTGGTTTGCTGAAGGAAGCTAACGAAGCCAGGAGCCGGCAAGACACGGACTGAGTTCCTGCCACTGATCATCGAACTGTCAGTCTATCTGCCTGAGCGTGGTGGTTGTAAGCCTTGGCTGGGGGCCGCAGTGGGGGGCAGAACCTAGGTCAGCACTGAGGGTATTCACCGGAAGATGAGGTCTCGGGGTGCCTGAGGGGGCTGCAGGCCAACTATCTGCTCCCTCAGTGCTTCCAGGGCACAGCTATAGACGTAAACAGGACACCGGGTCCGGGGAGCATCTGCGCTCTCTGTCTGCAGGGCCTGACGCCCAGCATAAGCTTGTAAGTCCCGACGGCACGGTGGGCTGAGGTCTTCTGGGTTTTGGGCAGTGTCTGTGGGAAGAGGTATCACGTGATCCCCAAGCCTTCTATTTCTTCCTGTTTCTGCTCCTGCTTAACTGACTCAGAGCTGGCAGACTTACCACTGGCTGGGGTGACACTGAGTGTGGGGACCTGTGCCTTTGCAGCCCTCGCCCCAGGTCCTCCCAGATCTTTCAGGCTGGCGGCCCCGCTCCAATCCCCAAACTTTGGCTTTGTCTCCTCTTGAGAGGGTCCCTCCAGGCCATAGGCAGCCAGGTGCTGGACGTCTGAAGAGGAAAAAAGAGACAGAAGTCAGCTGCTGGCTGGCCTGGTGAGGGAGTCTAGGGGCCAGTGATGAAGGTGAGGGGGCGGTACCTGAAAAGGTAGCGGGGAGGAAAGTCAGAAACACATGCTGGGGAGTCACAAGCCTTGCATAGCAGCGCCACTGAGGGGCCTGAGCAGAGACGAGAGGCTTGAGCGTCTCAGGACCTCCACACTGTAAGAGAAAAACAACCTCAGAGCAGTCTGCAGGGCCACCCAAGCCCGGCTCCCCTCCCCCACCCTGGAGTGCAGCCCTAGGTAGAGCTGTGAGATCCAGGACAAAGGGCAGGGATGGCATCCTGTCTCCAGTAGGAGGCACTTAGCATCCCTGGTGATAGACAGCTGGGGCATGGATCCATGCTAACAGAAGCTCAGTGGGAAAACAGGCCCAAGGAGACAAAGCGGTGCTGACCAGGGGAGGAGGAGCTGCGTCTCCAGTGGCCTGGGTGCTGCTGACTGCTCCATCCTTTAGGATCCTGTGGCCCCCTGCCGGTGGCTCCGCCGGACCTACGATGGGGGTAGAGGTGGGTGGGTGAGGGCAGGGCCAGCAGAGAGGCAGGGCTCTGAGGGGACAAGACAGGGAGGCCAAAAGCCAGAGACAAAACCCAGCCCTGCTGCACAGGGATGGGGAGAAAGGGGCTGGGCCAGAGGGTGCTGTCTGGGAAAGAGGCGGGAGCTCACCTGGACTGTGGCAGGCCCGTCGCAGCACTTCACTCAAGAAGGTGGCCTGCTCAGCAGCGGTAAGCGGGATCTCTCGGTCACTCAGCTCCTGCCCCAGGCAGCTGTGCAGCAGGCACAGCACCGTGTCGTTGGCGGGACAGGGCCCCTCGGCGAGAGGGACGCCCTCTGGCTCTGCCCGACACACACTCCGCTCAGCACCGAGGGCCTCCTGCTCCCCGGCACCCTGGCTCCGCCATGGCCATGGCGGCCCTCGTGCGGCCTCCCAGCCACCGCCTGCCCCAGTGCTCATCTGCTCTCTCGGATCGCTCACTCCCATGCCCGTGGGCCGTGAGGGTCTGTAAGGAGGAAGCTCACCCACCTCTGGAAAGCAGAAGGAAGAACATCTGCAGCTGTTGACACTGGGGCAACAACCCCATTAGGTCAAAATGGAAAGGGATCTCGTGGACACAGGTATCTCCTCCCTGGTCCAATGCTAGGAGGGAGGAAAGGAAGACAAGAGCCTTGATGAGACCCAGAAGCCCCAGCTATGGTTCCCTCCACCCAATTCTCCTGATCCACCCTGGGGGCCCCTTCCCCACTGACCAGCAGAGACCCTCGGCTCTGGGGGCAGGGGACTCCACTCCTTGCTCTGGCACAGCTGTATCAGGTATTCAAAGCTCAGCATGGAGCCTATGCAGGCAGCATCCCGAGGGTGGAGCTGGGGCACAAAGAGCAGAGGTCAGGGGTCAGCCTGCCCTCGGCCAGAGTACTCGGGTGGCCACTCTGCAGGAAGACCGCATAGTCAGAGATGGGCAGAGCACAGAGAAGAGGGCCCAGGAAGGGCACGGGCTGCTCCGGAGGGGACGGTGCCACCCCCAGTAAGGTTGGGGGGTCCTTCAGAGGCCACTCACAGCTCGAGGGATCTCGGAGTAAGTCAGGTCCCGGAGGTGCTTCCAGCTCTCAGGGCCGGGTGCCACCCGCCCATACTGAGGCTCCACCCACACCTCGGTGACAAGGTTGAGCTCGGAATCTCCTTCCAGGGCCTCCACCTCCACATCGTTGTCATCATCTGTCGAGAAGCTAAGGAGGAGGAACCCTGAGCCTGGCGGAGAGGAGAGTCCAATCCACAGGCGAGTGGTAGGAGGTCAGTTCACAGAGGGTGCACAGGATGGATGGAACTCCCATAGGGCCTTTCCGGACCAGCATCCGCCTGATGAAGCAACTGCAAACAGCATCCCCTACCCCAATTCTCCAACAGCCCAGGAACAGCACTTTGGGGGCCATAGCGACAAGTGGGAATGTGGAGAGAGGCGGCTCCCAGAGAGGACCCGGATCCCACCTGTCTTTGGTAGAGGCAGAGTGCGGGGGGAAGAGGATGTACTGGACAACACAGGTGTGCTTCTCTTCGCCGGCAGCCTGGGGCTCATTCTGTGGGCACAATGGCAGATCTTGGGCAAACCTCAGCCAGGCCAGTTTGGGCTCTCGGACCCTAGCCCCTGGCACACTGTTCTGTGACTGGTCTCGGGCTTTGGGTAACTCTGGCCACAGGGTCCCCATGAGGCCATTTACAGCAGTCCCAACCCAGCTGAGAGGCAGACGTCCCTCTGATGATGAGCCCCGGTGGGGAGGTGTCACGAGGGACGGCAGGTACCTGAATTGGAAGCTCCAGGACCATGTTGATGATTCCTTCCCCACTGCAAGCGAAGTGGAAGCCTTCGGAGAGTCGGACTCTGAAACCCCATAAAGGTAGGGGTGGGGACGGGATGAGATGGTGGAGAAACACTGAGTCCATCCTCCTGCACCACATGCCACTTATGTGGCCACTTCCAGCAGCCGTCCTGGCAGACTTGTCCGCTGGCAGCCATGCTCAGACTACTGGGGCCTCAGGTGCAGCAAGCTGTAGCTGCATAGGCCAAAGTAAGCCAGCTGTGGTGGGTAGGGGGTAGGCAGAGAGGGCAGTGGCAGGCGCTACTCTGCACTCAGTACTGTGCATAACAATGGGGGCGGCGGGGCCCAGAGAGGGGCAGGGTCTGACTTAGGCTTTCTGCCAGGGCCAAAGCCAGAGTCTATACTCACTCTCTCCCCTCCCTGAACTGCCCGGCCTGGCCCAGATGACATACTCAGTGAGGATGGACAGGAGCTGTGCAATGGCACTGAGTGGCAGTGCAGGTGCCAGGCCCGATGGGACACTCCAGAGCCACCGCTGATGGTACAGGTAGCGGGACAGCGATGCTAGGCTAGAAGAGGCTGAGCGGCCCGACACCAATGGCAGTGGCCCCGGTGGCTCCAGTGTCAGTAAGAAGGGCGCCCGGTAGTCCAGGGGTAGCTTCTCATACCTGGGCAACAGAGGCAACACCTCGATCACCACTCAGACCCAGCTGAGCCCCAGCCTTCCCATGGGTCCCGACCTGGGCCCCAGACTCGACACCAACCTGATGAGTAGCTTGTCTAGGGGTTTATGCAGGACCACAAGGCAGGGCCGGTCAGACAGCGCCTGCTGCGGGCCCAGCATGGGGGGGGACTTGGAGGGAGAGCTGCCCCCACCAATGCCCCCCAGACCTTTCCGTTTGACCTTGGGTGTTGGCTCCTTGCTTTGCACCCGGTGGGGGAAACGCAACCGCAGGATCTCTTCCCGCAAACCCGACACAATCTGGGGGAGAAAAGTGATCAGATCTCCCTAACTCCATCCCTTCTAGGTCCAGAAGAAGGGGCCCCCAGACAAGGTGAGAGAGCCCTCTACTCCAAGCATTCCTTGGTCTGGGGGCTCCTCTCTCCACTGGCCCTGGCCCCATATGATGGGGGGAGAAATAGCCAGTCCATCCTCCAGGGCTCCTGGGTCTGGAAGTCAGTCAGGGCACAGCTCACCTTGTGTCGGGCCTGGGCCGGTGTGCCGATGGGAAAACCCAGGCGAAGGACCATGCACGGGGCCTTGGAAATGATGCGGACCATGTAGAAGGAGGAAGGGGGCTGGTCAGGGGCACTAGGGAGAAATGGGGGTCAGTGAGCAGCTCTATGTGGGAGTCAGTGGGTGGAGGAGAAGGAATGGTGAGGTCTGGGCTTAGGGGAAGAGATGCAGGATGTGGGGGACAGGGAGGAGCGGGGGCCCACCGCTCTGCATACCTGGAGAGCAGCTTCACATAGGAGTAGCCCTCGACCAGCACGAAGCTGCTCCAGTCCCGAAGCAGGGAAGTCAGGGAGGAGTGCGAGATCCTGCACTGCACAGTGCTGTAGCGCCCATTGCTGCCGGGGGTGTGCAAGTGCTTGGGGATGGGGCTGGAAGAGCGGGATGGGCTGAGGTGAGGCCTCATGGTCCCAAGTGTGGGGGCCAAACAAAGACTGCTATTGCTCTCTGCCAGGTCCTGTCTGAGGATGTGGGTGTGGGTAACTGGGAAAGACTGGGAAGCGTCATCTTCCCTTGGCTGAGGGGGGTGAGGGCTTGTCTGCTGTCCCCCTCCCACCCCCCCGGGCCTCCAGCCCACAGCAGGTACCCACGTGTCATGCTCCAGGATGATCACCAGCCGATGCATGTGCAGCCAGCGCTGCCAGGAGTTGGCATCCATGGACAGCACCGGCTTCCAGTAGGCTGCAAACTGGGCGTGGGAGGAGTCGGACCCACTGTGCTGAAGTGAGAGCACCTGGGGACGGAAAGGACAGCCCTGTAGGAACCTTTGTGGAGAAACATGGCACAAGAGCCAATTGGCAAACAGGACCGTGGGGTCCAGGGGTCAGAGAGGAGCTCAGAGCCCAGCCTGGGACGGGAGCCTAGGACAAAGGCCAGATTAGGAGAAGCCCAGAGACAGACTGGGTGGCCCTTGAAGCTGCATCCAGGTGAAGGATAGAGCTTACCACATCTCCATCACTGCCTAGGGGAAAGCAGCTGAGTGACGGCAGGAACTCAGGGTGAGCCGGCCATGTGCCAGCGTAGGCCAAGGGTGAAGTCAGCACGGGACAAAGTAAGCTATGGTTTTCTGGAAGTGCACAGCTCATGGCAGTGGGCACGGGTGAAGATGCCAGTGGGGGGGGGGGCAGAACACGCCATGTGGAGACGGGGTGAAGGGGCTCCTGGGCACCTTTGCATTCTCTAAGTCTTTACCCCTGACACCCGTGATCTGCTGAGGACAGCCTCTCTACAGATCCTTCTCTGTCAGCAACTTGGAAGGAGGAAGGAGAACTGCTCTCAAGGCTAAAGCTAAGGAATTCTGGGCAACAGAATTGAGACTTGAGAGGGAAGGAAAAAGGAGGTGGCTCTGGGCTCCAGAAGCTGTGCCGGTCCGAGCCAGGGTGGGCGTGGAGTGGGGCTGATGAGCCTCGGAGTCACTCACCGGGGTGGTGGAGCCGGGAGGGATATAGAAGAGTGGCACTCCGCTCTTGGTGCTGTCAGGAAGCGTGAAGTGTTCCGGGACCGAAGAGAAGGACTGAAGGTGGGCGAGCATCTGGTCCGTCTGGTTAATGCTGCAGAGCAAGGGCCAACCCTGAGCCACCCCTGACTCCAGTGGGCACAGAGGAAAGGAGTCCCAGGGGGACGTGGGATTCTGAACGCAGGCCTGGGCCTCAGGGGCGCTCTCACCAGTTCCCAGTTTCATCCCTCGTGGGACTCTGGACGCAAGCCTGGGCCTCAGGGGCGCTCTCACCAGTTCTCAGTTTCATCCCTCTGTCCACCCACACAACAAATGGGGCATTGCTCACTGAGCGGTGTGACCTCACTCACCTCTGCAGCGTGTTCCAGAATCGTCGGATGACGTGGGTACGATACAGTGAGCGGATGGGTTGCCTTAGTGCACAGGACACATCATGCAGAATGTCATAGCCCCCTTCCATTGTCACTTCCACCCGTGTTCCTCGAGGGCCCTCAGGCTCCAGGGGCCAGGGCGCCACGGCCACATACTCAATGCGCATGTTGTGTTTCCACAACAGCACGAGCTTCACCTCCAGCTGAGACCCTCCTTCAGGGGAAGCGGGAGGCTAGTTACGGGAAGAAGGCACAGCACTCCAGCCTGGGACTGAGCTCTATCCGAAACCCCCACCGGCCTCCTGCAATTCTAGCCTGGCAAAAGGTTCCAAGCATGCTTTCAGAGATTTCAGGCCTAGGGCCTGCCACCTGCCACAAACAGAAGTATATAGGAGTGATGTGAAAACAGAGTTGGCTACACCACCCGCTGCTGACCCACCCCTGGCAGATGGAACCAGGAGGCTAAATGCTAAGAGCATAAGGCCCTGAAGGCGGCTCGGAACCCACTTATCTGCAATGACAAGCAGCATCTCACGGGTGCCTTCTGCTTTGTCTGGCAGGTCTGAGATTTGTGCGACGGGGCAGGGCCTGGTGACCCTCACCTTTGGCCAGTGTGACCTCTCGGACACTGTAGCCCTCTCGGAGCCGTACAGACACCGTGCTGACCAAGTCGGCAGGCACCTCCTTCTCTGTGTGTTTCTTCCGGCGCAGGGCGAGGGCAGGGTTGCTGCTGGCCGAGACCAGGTGCTCATTAAACAGGCGGTGCTGAGAGCCTAGAAGACCAGCAAGGTTGGGGAGGGGTGGGCAGCTCTCTGTGAGCTGACAGAGAGCTGGGCAGGGGAATGGGGGTGGCTATGCTGACATCCCAGGGGAGAGAACCGTGCCATAACAGTCAGCCCTGGCCCAAGCTCAGGGCCCCTGGGGACCCCTTCCTGCATCACCTCCGGGTCCATGCTATACTTCCCGGCCCCCACCCCTGGCCCCCACAGACTGCCCCTCACCGCAGTAATACTCAGGGTTCAGGGCTTCCCCACTGCGCAGGAAGGAGTAGAGGAGAAATGCCCGGTGGTAGACGGTCAGACCCGGGCTGCCTGGTTCTGCTTCCGGACAAGTGGACAGGTAAGAACCAAATGTGGCCATTGCGATAAACTTCATCAGTTCCACGTTGGGCACGTGGCCAAAACTGCAGTCATAAGAGTAAACTCCTCCCACCTAGAGAAAATGAGCAATTAGAGGCCTAGCTCCAAAAGTGGCACAGGAGAAAAAAGTACAAAAAGAGTGGAAGAGACTGAACTGGTGGCTGTGGTCACCCCTGCCCCAAGGACCAGGACCACAGAGAGGAAGTGGGCCAGTGTTCTCCTGGGACAGACCACTGCTCTGCAACTTTCCTCCCCTAGGCCCTTAACTGAAGCCACACCCTTCGGCAGAACATCAAATGCTAGACTGTACCACTCACTAAAGATTCTGGGAACTGGGTCACTGGCTTCCTATTACCATTGGAGAGACTTAGGCATCTCTAAAAAAAGTGCTTCTCAAACCTTAGGGTATATACAAAACACCTGGGGGTTTTGTTAAAACGCAATAGGTCTGGGGTGTGCCTCAGATTTTCCATTTCTAAGAAGCTCCCTGATGATGCCAGCGCTGCTGGTCCATGAACCATATCGTGAATACTAAGCCTGTAGATCAGAGATCGGCCAACTACATATGTCCTGTGGGCCAAATCTAGCACATCACCTGTTTATTAAATAAAGTTTGGCTGGAACACAGCCATGCCCATTCATCTTATCTATGACTGCTGGGACACTACAAGAGCAAAGCTGAGTAATTGTGACAACCATATGGCCAGCAAAGCTTAAAATATTTACTAGGTGGCCCTTGACAGAAGATGGGGAAAGACCACCTCGAGATGTTTCACTCAATTCCTTGACTTCTCCATTCCTGAACCCTCATCTCCAGGAACTCTCTCTATTCCACTTGCCTGCCCACTGCCTACGCGCTGTCCCTTGGCTTCTCTTGGAACCATTTCATTTTTGCAATTTCAATTGCCACATCTGACCGATTACATGCAACTATACCCCTTTGGATTCCTTCCATCCTCCTTCTCCTGCTGCTCTTTGACCTAATTAAGGCTGCCAGCCCTTAACCTCCAAGTCTATCCCTGGCCCTCTTGACTCTGCTTTGACCTCCAAACCCCAGTGAGGAGCACAACCTCTCCATGGGATCCCAAATGGAGAAAGCTGTATGTTTGTCTAGGTTGGTGCCACCTGGGAACACGTTTACACCGAGTCCGGCAAGTCCTTCAGGGCTGTCCTCAACACAGTTCTCCCCATGCTCGCCAGCCCTCCTCACAGTACTCACCCCTACCTTTTCCTTCAGAGAGGGACGGAAGGCCCTTGGCCAAATTTATTCCCATTGTCACTTCTATCCTTCTAGTTTCAGAGGGAGAATGACTCCTCTCCACTCCCAAAGAGTCCCTTGATCTACTTCTTTGAGCCAGCATCCTCTTGTCAATAGAGAGACTTTACTCCCTCAGGCTTCCTTTTCTTTCCTTCATTTTCAAACTCAGCTTCCTCATGGGTTCTTAGAAACAAGCTGAGGTCTAGCTTAGAAAACAAACAGAACCAAGCCCCGGCCTCTTCCGCCCTGCCCTTTCCTCCAGCTTCCATTCTCTCCTGCCCCCACTCCTCTGTCTGCTCATCTCCCACCCCCTGCAATCACTTCCCTTGTCACCTCATCACCAAAATGACCTGAGAAGGACCAGTGACCTCTTCACCACCAAATCAAAAGGGGGCTTTTCATTCCTCCTTTCACCCGCCCTCCCCCGCCCTCCCCTGCATCTCACACTGCAGACTGCTCCTTTCTTCCCCAAACTCCAACTTCCCTGACATGAGAATCTCCGGGTTCTGGTCTGATTCCTTCCCTTCATTCTTTGCTAGGTCCCCTTCCTAGGAAAGACCTCTCAACACTGGTATTCCCCAAGGTTCTTCAGGGGCCCTCTTCTCTGCTCAATTACCACCTGCAGGCTGACAAATCCTCTCTCAACCAGTGCTGTCTCCTGAGTACCAGATCTGCATATCCAATGCTAGCCGCTCTGAACAGGAGCCATCTACGACACAATTATGCACTCTGCTGGGCCCTTTACATGCATTGTCTCACCCGAAGAGGGAGGCACTGCTACGATTTCCACTTACAAATGAATCCGACCAAGAATCAAGTGAGGTGCCCAATGTCACAACAGCTGGTACTTAGAGCCAGGATTCAGGCCGAGCACGCCAAACTCCAAAGGTGATGCCTTCAGCTGCTATCCTGTAGACCCACAGGAGCCTCAAACTCGACATCCACAAGCCTGGTTTCATCATCTTGTCCTCACCCACGCCAGCTGCTTCTCTTGCTGCATGCCCCGCCAGCTACCCAGTCACCACCGACGGACAAATCTGGAGACATCCTTGACCTCTCTTTCTTACTCACCCCTCACACCTTGCTAATTTAAGTCATGTTGACGACCTCCTCATTTTTGCAATTCTATCTGCTTATTTCTTACCCTTTATTCCCCTAATCTAAGCCCTGTTCCTCTCTCACCTTGAGCACAAACCCCCTGCCTCCACTCCTGCCTTCATGCAGCAGCAAGAATGACTTTTATAAAACACAAGCCCAACTAGTGACTTTCCTTGTGCTTATCTGCAGCACCCACAGAATTATCCCAAAGCATCTTAACACAGCAGAACCAGCTTTTCATGTTCCAGCCGATGCCTACCCAGCAGCCTTGTTTCCCAGAGCGTTTTGCTTTCTACCCTCTGGCCCATCAATCCAAATTGGCTGTGGTTTGCTGAATATTCCTATTCTTTCCTTTCCTCAAGCTAGTTTGAGTCGGGTTTTCTGATCCTTACAATCAAAACAGTGATAACTAATCAATCTAACAGGGGAGATGAGGCTGGGTGTGACTGTCAGATTTCAAATCCAGCACTCTTTATCCCGTAACATGCTGTCTCCTCACATCCTCTCCCACCACTGCCACCTACCCTATTCTAGACATGACACCTATTCTCTCCACTAACACACAGGCAACTACATTATTGGCTTTATGTGGGAAATCATCACCTGTAAGAAAGTAACCAGCCAAGTACAACTTGGTGACATACCACACTTCCCTCTTCTCTTTTCTAGAAAAGTCCTCACCTGCACAAAGGAACAAGCCACGGTGCCACTGCGAAGCTGGTTCAGCAACGTCTCACAGACAGCAACATCAGGGACACTTGTCACCCCATCTGTAATCACGATGATACCTGGAATAGGAAATAGTGGACAGACCTGGGGATGCTGACCAGACTGAAGTCGCAGGGGGGCATCCAAATGATGGGGCCCTGAGGACTTCGGTGCCCACCAGCCAATGCATTTTATGATCTACAAACACCCTTCCTTCTTCCCTTCCATCCTGCTTCTCCCTCCTGAATGCTGGATCCCAGTGTCCTAGGTGATGGCTTTGGAGCACAACTCAATCCCACTAGGGTCCCTGATGGCTGTCAGAGCTGAGTACTCCAGAGATGCACCGATGCACACTGCCCTTCCTGAAACAAGGACACATCCTCTTCCCAGGGACGCAGGGAGCCTCAATGTCCCCTTCTTATACCCTATTTCCCCAGCCCCACCAGCATTCCTTCTACTGACCTGCACTAGAGTTTGAGGGGAGCAACTGCAGTGCCAAGATGCCCTGACGAATCATACTGACCAGCCCAAGGTCAGCTGTCACCATGGAGACTCCCACCTTCCGGCCCGGGGCCTCCCCTGAGTCTGGGGACTGGTCCTCTGCCTGGCCCAAATTACAGAAGAGACAGAATTGGACAGATGGCATTACTATCCCACCCACAGCCAAGCCAGAATTTATAGCCCAGCACTGGCCAGGACAGACAGGCCCAATCCTGCTGAGACCCCAACCCCCTGCTCTGCAGCCGAGGCCTGACTGTGCTTGCTCCCCTGGGGTGTGCACACATGCTGGCCCGCAGATGGACAGGGAGTCCAGCACCGGCAGGAGCACTGGATTGTCCAGGAGCAGGGTTCCTCGCCTTTTGTCAAGGAGGCTCTTGACCCAGAGTTTCCTATCACTCTGATGAAATATTCTCTACATCAATCAAATTAAGTCTTCACAAAGGTAGGACTCAATT
The DNA here is from genome assembly GCF_011764305.1 of Mustela putorius furo. Classification (NCBI taxonomy): domain Eukaryota; kingdom Metazoa; phylum Chordata; class Mammalia; order Carnivora; family Mustelidae; genus Mustela; species Mustela putorius. The sequence continues at coordinate 33,489,829 of NW_025422005.1, read as the reverse complement.
TCTTTGGCTACTTCTAGGATATCCAAAGGAATGAGCAAGTGTGTTCAAGTGAGTCCAAGCAGCTTTATTCTTAACTGTACAAAGTCCTAGGGAACAGAGTCCCCCACGATCAACTTGTCAGATCCAGTGGGGGAGGAGATCTAGGACTGAAAACATACCGGCAAACGGCTTTCACATTTACCCCCAGCAAAGTCTGTGTGTTGGGCAGTGTATTTGAGCCCTCCTCCAGCAGGGAACCTGTGGTGTACACTTGCCAGCAATCCTCTCCTTGGTTCCCTCTGCCTCCTAAGCCCCTTTTCCTGCCCCCTCTTCCCTCTGTATTAGGGTCTGTCCCTCCCCGCTCCCTTCTGTCCCTTCAGAGCTCCTCTTTCTAGGGGGGCCTCCAGCAGCCTTCTCTTGTGCATACCTGACTCTGGGGGTCATACTGCAGCTGCAGCATGGTGGCCACCTTGTCCTCAAAGAGACAGAGCTGCTCGTACACCTGCTGCAGGAACGCCTCCCGCTGGGAAGGGTCCAAAAGGCAGCCCTGCACCAGCACCTGAGAAGCACAAGGGAAAGACAAGATATGAGGGTCAGGGAGACACAGGAAAGCTCCTCTCTGGCCTGTTTATTCTCTATAGCTCCCAGTAGGCAATCCTGACTTTTCACCCAGGATCTCAAGTTGACTAAATCCATAGCCAGTTCCTCTCTTATCAGATCATCTACTTCATGAGGGAATTGGGGCCATTCGTGACCTTAATCTGGGTTCACAATCTTCCTTTGCTTTCAGTCCTGCACACTGGGTTTCCCCAAACTCCCGCATGGGGGTGCCCTAAGATTTGCCATCTCAGGTCACCAGACTGCCCCACCTCAGCCTGGCTAATAAGCCTTTCTCATTCTGACTCATACGTATTTTATTCCTTTTTTTTTTTTTTAAAGATTTTATTTATTTATTTGACAGAGAGAAGAGAGAGAGAGCGCAAGAGAGGGAACACAAGCAGAGGGAGTAGGAGAGGGAGAAGCAGGCTTCCCGCAGAGCAGGGAGCCCGATGTGGGGCTCCATCCCAGGACCCTGGGATCATAACCTGAGCCAAAGGCAGATAGATGCTTAACTTACCGAGCCTCCCAGGCACCCCTACTTTTTAAAAATTCTTGTTGATTTCTAAGCATGGCACACAGAGGCAGCTCTGGACCTTTTCTCTTTTAGTCTCAAAATCATCTTCCCAGTGAGTGCTCCCTCCTCCCCTTTATCCTCAGCAGGTAACTCTCACCCCTCTCTCCACGGTGAAAGGAAACCAGCCAATGGGAACTCTGGGCTTACTTTAACCCCAAGGGTGTACTACTTTCCAGAGAATTGGACATACTTACAATGTCTTCCCAATGTTTACACCTACCTGTTTTTATTGTTCTTCCAAGGCAAGAAAAGACTCCTCCCCCGCTTTTTCCCTCAAGCTAATCTCTCCAATTAATCTTGGACCTTTTGTCTAATACCTTCATTCTTTCTCCCTAGGGTTCCCTTCCTCCTCCTTCCAACATAAGTAAGTGCCCCCACCCTAGAAATTTCATATAGGCCTAGAGGCCCCTGAGAACTCTCCTCTCTGTCAGGCTCCCACCACCTTCTCACATGCGCATTACCCCCCTGCCCCCGCCCTCCTGGGCAACAACTACCTCTTCACTCCCTACTCAGGGCTGGGGTGGTCACAGCCAGAAGAGGGGAGAAGGGGGTTCTGTATATCCACTGAAGGCCTGACTATGAGAAGAAAAGCAGAATCAGGGGAATAGGAGGAACTGGGGCTCTAAGGTGGGAGAGATGTTCATAGCGGCACTGTTTATAGGAATGAAAAGTGGGTCAACCCACGAGTCCAACAACAGGGTTTGGCTAGATTCGGAATGATAAAATGTGATAAAATATCAAGCTGGGCAACAATTAAAATTCATATTCTCAAAGAATACGTACTGCCAAGGAAAAAGGCCCAGATTATACATTACAAAAGCATGTGCGAATGGCCTGATGTTTCTCCTCTCTTCGGACTGGAAGGGTGGTAGGTAGTGAGGGAGGATAAACAAGAACTCAAAGCCAAGAAGGAAATTCCATCACAGTACTTAGTTCTGAGTGGCGTCTTAGGGAAGAGTTCTGTTTCTCTTTGCATTTTATGTATTTTTCAAATTTCCTTCAAGGGACATCCATTATTCTTGTGATTTTTTTTTTTTTTTTTTGAGGAACAGCAGGTCACATCTTGGGGAGCTTTAAAGATGGGGTGGGGGAAGGAAGCTAGCCTGTGGCTGACCCTGGGGCGGGGCGCGGGGCAGGGGGGCGTTGGGGGGGAATGGTAACCTGAGTAAGCCTCCTCCTTCTCCACAGCTGCTGCCCTGGTTCAGGGCCTGCCTCTTCTCTGGGGCTGCAGTCACCTTCTGCCCACTCTCCAGTAGAGAATCTGCCGTCCAATCCATATTGCCCATGGACAAATCTGAGCCCGCTACCGTTCACTTAAAAACCTTCCATTTTTAATAGTTTTAAGAACAGGGAATAGTTTTAATAGCTAATATTTTTGCATGTTTTCTATGCGGCAGGCACTGTTCTGAGTGCTTGATATATATGAACTCAGTCACCATATGATATCGGTCCTGTTATAAAAGACACAGATGTGTAGAAAGGACAAATATTGCATAAGGGCCTGCAGCCAGCAAGCAAATACATGGGTGTGTGAATCTGGTTCACCACGCTATACTCTTCTATGGAACAAAGGACAAGTTCTTAGCTATGACGTTCAAAGCCGCTCATGATACGGGGCTCAATCCCAGGACCCTGGGATCATGACCTGGGCCAAAGGCAGAGGCTTTAACCCACTGAGCCACCCAGGCACCCCTCTTTTATTTTAAAGATTTTATTTTTAAGTAATCTCTATAGCCAACATAGAGCTTGAGCTGAGAACCCTGAGATCAAGAGTTGCACACTCCACTGACTGAGCCAGCTAGGTGTCCCTCCACTTATCTCTCTCGTCTCCCCTTTCCTACCACTCCAACTCCCACACGCAATGTTACTGTGTCTAGCAGAATTACAAAATTACTGCATCAAGGGACACCTGAGATTGGAAGCACCATTTCATAGCTCTGTGGCTTTGCTCTTGGGCCCCTCTGTCTAGAAAGCCCATTTCCCCTTCTTTGAAGGGCTCACCTCAATCCTTCCTTTAAGACTCAGTTCAAATGCCTCTTTGTGCAAAAATCTTTCTGTTGCAGCCCCAAGCTTGGCTGGGTGCTCCTTCTTGGTGCCCCCACCATACCTGAGTCATTACTTATCAGTGTCCTTATCACATTCAATTGGAGTTACCTCCTTCAATATCCATCTCCCCTCCTCCCCCAACTTTCAACTCCTCCCATCAGGACAGGGACAGTATCTGATTCATCTGTGACTCCAGGACATAGCCCAGGTCATGCAAAGTTTGGGCTTCAGTAAGCACCTGCCAAAATGAATCGAGCATTGAGCGATTACCTAACACCTGTGCCTTCCCTGTCCTGGCTATCATTGCCCGTGAAGCCCCGCCTCTGCCTGGCGACGCAGCCTACAACCAACAGTCCTAACAGCTGTGCTAGGAGAGCACCTTAAACCACAGCTGGGATCCAGACATGGGCCAACTGCCCTGTAGATTTTGGACCCTCAGGTGCCAGCTGGACAGCGAAGGTGACAACATGGCCATCAGGGAATTTCAGGGGAAGCCCCTACCCATGAGTTGAAGGTGGTTAAGAGCAGATGAGGGGAAATTGGGCCACTGCTTATCTAAGCCCCAAAGAGAAAATTCCAGTAACAGACTTGGCCATTGTCCAAAAGGAGTGTCTTGTGCTGGCCTGCTTGGGTGGTGGATAAGCCCTGTCATTATCTGTGTGGTCAGAACATGCAGCAGTTCACAGGGTCCTCACAGAAAATGACCCTCCTCCGTCCTTGGGAGAAGTGATGTTTCTGGGTTATTGGTTATATTTCAAAATCATAAAATTATTCTAAAGATCGTCTCCCACAGATAGTGCCAGGTGTTAGGGTACAAGGAAACCTTCCATTCAAACCAGGTGGGTGGTGGTAAAGGCAAAAAACAGACATCCAGGGGCCAGAACTACAGACTTACAGAAGGAGCGAGGGAGGCATGTGTCTCATCAAGGCCACCTGACCTAAAGCTCATGAGAAGGCTCCTGTGGAGCAGAGGAGCAGATTCTTCTCACGAAGACAGAGACTCAGAGATGACTAGTAAAGGGGTTCAAGAAGTTGGCGGAGCTGGGGACTCTGGGCGCAAGACCACAGAGATAGGACAAGGACTTGGTCAGCAGACTCCCAGAAGTGAGGTCTGAGGGCACAAAATTGGGGAAGAGATGCGGTACCTGGTGGGCCTGCAGGCCAATGATCGAGGAGTAGGCCTGGATGGTTATATAGATCTCAGGCTGGAAGTCGATGCAAGATCCGGGTACGCGGAAGGGTCGAAGCAGCCCGCCTAGGCAGCGGGAGAGGGCATGGAAAACTTCATCAAACAAGATCTCTCCTGTGGAATCATCCTGAGGGCAATGCAGAGAAAGATCTCTCAGGTGTGACCATAAGCAGCCCTGAGCAGAGGGCAGAAACGAGCAACTTCCACGGGCATTCTTTCCTGAAGGTTGATCACACACCCAAATACGATGCCACAGATGGAAGGGGATCTGTCAATGCTCACCATTTAAAAGCCCGTTTCCTTCCTCCAATGGTAAGCTGGCATCCCTTCTCACTTCTCTCAGGCCTCTCCCTCTCTCTCTCTCTCACCCCCTACTCCCTCCTTTCCCCCTACTGTTCTCCCCCCAACCCCTTACCACAATGCCAGTAGATGGGCTAAGGTCGAGCTCAACGACAAATCGATACTGCCAAGCGAGGAAGGTGACCCGGGTGGAAGGTACAAGGAGGAATGGCCTTGGAAGCACTGGTTCATCTGGCTGCCACCCAGGGGGCAGGACACTGAGGACTTCCAACTCCTGCTCAGACTGGAGCTGACAATCAGGACAGAGAGAAAAGGAAAGGGTCCGGGAAGAGTCACCCCTTTATTTCCTGGACCTGAACTTCTATATCCAAAAATGGCAAACCATTAGCTCCACCTCCCGCAACCCAAGCATATATTTTCCTTGTCTGGAAAATTCAACATTTCCCCTGTGGAATCATCCTGTGGGCAAAGTCCCTTGCCCATCCTAGAATGGGACCGCTCAGAGTTAATCTCCCCTCCCATTTCTAGGACCCTCTTAAAAGAGCAGATCCTTTGGGGCCAGCCCCTCACAGCCTCTACGTTTCTGGGCCTCACCAGCATCTCCTGGGGTGTGGCCTGCACCGTCTGATGCAGGTGATTGAGGAACCAAGCCAGGCGGACATTTCGGGAGATTCGATAATCCTTTTTCATCAACAGGAACACCTGCCCAGCTTCTTCTACCTGGAGACAAAGAGACATTTAAAAATCTGTAACAGTTCATTGAGTTCCTAGTATCCACAGATCACCTCGCAAGAAACCTGTCCAAGGAGTTCACGATATGCGAGAGGCAAAGCTGCAAAGGTGAAAAGTGAACTCCCACCTCCGTGCAAGGTGTTCCCAAGGATTCGAGTCTCTGCTCCCAGTCCCCCTATGTGGACTTCTAGGTTGATGAAGTAACGTTTTCACGTTATTGAACATTTAGGGGTTTCTCCTATAAGCCAAGAGCTCGTTGAGGGCAGGGACTCCGTCTTGTCCTATTTTTTTTCGTCCCTCCGCATGGCAAATTGCTTACGACAGAGCAGATACTCAATGATGCCAGATGCCTCCTCCTACGAAGCCTTGACCAGAGCAGCCATTAAGGGACTTTTCACTGGGTGACAAGCCAGCCTGCCAAGTGGTTCAAGATTCAACTTCTTCAGGTCACAACCCACACTTTCCCCGCCCTCCACACCTTTTAGTGGCCAGCACTCTAGAGCCTTCCCACCACTGCCTCACAGCCATCGACGCAACTGTGTCCTGCCAAGCACCAGCTGCCTTATCCCTGTCCTGTCCTTCCACCCAGAAGCCCTGCCAAATCCTGGCTCAGGATGGATCTGCCATTCTCTCTTATCCACACAAATACCACTCCAGTTGCACTTTGACACGAAGAAACGTGTCACTTTGCCGTGCCACCTCAGGAAGGCTTGTACCCATCCTTTGACTTCTCCCTGGTGAGCAACCTCTTTTGCTCCCCCTAGAACATTTCCTGATCTCTCAACCCCTTGGGTCCTGGCAGATAAACTCACCTACTGTCTCAGGCAGAAAACAAGGGCCCACTGGTCTGAACTCCCCCAAAGTTTCTTCCTGAGCAAGGGTTATCTGAAATTCCTTTTTTTTTTTTTAAGATTTTTATTTATTTATTTGACAGAGAGAGATCACAAGTAGACAGAGAGGCAGGCAGAGAGAGAGAGAGAGGAAGGGAAGCAGGCTCCCCGCCGAGCAGAGAGCCCGATGTGGGACTTGATCCCAGGGCCCTGAGATCATGACCTGAGCCGAAGGCAGTGGCTTAACCCACTGAGCCACCCAGGCGCCCCAATGCCTTACTCTAGCCTCTGATGAAGATTACACTCCTCCCAGTTTAGACAAATTGCAAATTGCTCATCCTGGGTCCCTGACAGAGGAGGGGAGACGCCAGGCTCCCAGGACTGAAGAGAGTGGTAGAAGAGAAATGAGCAGAGGCCAGTGACTGCCTGTTGAGAAATGTGGTATGGAAAGGAAGGGAAGGTTTTTTTTCTTCCCCTAAATGGGGTAATGGGGAGAAGAAATAGAAAAAGCCCGGAAAAACCACTAAGAAAGGGTGCCTAGGGGCACAGAGGAGCATGGAGAGCAGAGATTCGAGGACTAAAGATGAAAAAAGCATTTCTTCTCCAGGACAGAAGGCATGTAGCAAAAGATGCAGAAACAGCCTCTGGCAGTGGCATGGGTAAGAGCAGAAGGCAAGAAGAGGGAAGGCACTCCCATTCCTTAAGTACCTGTAATATATCTGATGGCCCCCTGGAGAAGCTAAGTGCAAGAACTTCAGACTCACACAGCCTGGCATGAATCCCAGCTTGGCCTCTTAGTTGCCTGTGAGGTTGGGGAAAGGGTAATTAACCTCCCTAAGCCTCAGTGCCAGCATACATAAAATGGATCTAATCCTAATACCAATCTAGTGTTGTTTAGTGGGTTAAGTGAAATCAGGTACATGAAGTGCTCAGCACTGTGCCTCACACTTAGAAAGAATATGATAAAAATGAACTAGTACAGGGGCGCCTGGGTGGCTCAGTTGTTAAGCATCTGCCTTCAGCTCAGGTCATGATCCCAGGGCCCTGGGATCGAGCCCCACATCGGGCTCCCTGCTTGGTGTTCCCTCCCCCTGCTTGTGTTCCCTCTCTTACTCTCTCTCTCTCTCTGTCAAATAAATAAAATAAAATAAAATAAAATAACTATTACAGGTTATTACCAGGCACAACACAAGCCTCTTCACACAAGTATGCTCATTCAGTTGGCACATAAAACATTAATAGAAAAAAACTTGTCCAAAAAAGTGAAATGATTTAACACAATTAGTAGGAAGAGGATCAGAAATCAAACTCAGGCCTCATGAGCCACAATGCCCAATGACTGAGCATGACACATGGATAAAACTGGGGAAAGAGCAGGGAAGATTTGGGGCGCCTGGATGGACCGGTCTGTTGAGCGTCTGCCTTCAGTTCAGGTCATGCTCTCAGGGTCCTGGGATCGAGTGACATATTTTGGGCTACCAGCTCAGCAGGGAGTCTGCTTCTCCCTCTCCCCCCATCCCATTCTCTCTTTCTTGCCCTCAAAGTCTTTTTTATTTTTATTTTTCTTAAAGGTTTTACTTATTTATTTGGCAGAGATCACAAGTAGGCAGAGAAGCAGGCAGAGAGAGAGGAGGAAGCAGGCCTTCCTGCTGAGCAGACAGCCTGATGTGTGGCTCGATCCCAGGACCCTGGGATTATGACCTGAGCCGAAGGCATTGGCTTTAACCCACTGAGCCACCCAGGCACCCCTCAAAGTCTTTTTTAAAAAGGATTTTATTTATTTATTTGTCAGAGAGAGAGAGAGGGCACAAGCAGGGGGAGTGGCAGGCAGAGGCAGAAGCAGGCTCCCCACTGAGCAAGGAGCCCAGTGTGGAACTCAGTCCTAGGACCCTTGGATCATGACATGAGCCAAAAGGTAGATGCTTACTGACCAAGCCACCCAGGTGCCCCTAAAATATTAAAAAAAAAAGGGCGCCTGGGTGGCTCAGTGGATTAGGCCACTGCCTTCGGCTCAGGTCATGATCTCAGTGTCCTGGGATCGAGCCCCGCATCGGGCTCTTTGCTCAGCGGGAGCCTGCTTCTCTCTCTCTCTCTGCCTGACTCTCCGCCTACTTGTGATTTCTCTGTCAAATAAATAATAAATAAAATCTTTAAAAAAAAAAAATATTAAAAAAAAAAAAAAGGAACGAGAAGGATCTCTACAGGCAGAAAGGATGCTCTGGCATAATCAGAAAGATAAAAAAAAATTAAAACATCAATATGATGTAATTCCATATTATAGGGCAAACTTTTTTTTTTTTTAGCAGAGCAGTAATGTTATATCTGCATTAAAAAAAAAAATTCCCTCTGGCTACCATGTGATTCAGAAAGATCCCCCAATGACCAGGGGAGATGACAATGGCCTAGACCAGAGCTACTCAAAGCAGCCATTCTATAAACTGAGACTGGTCCCCCACAAGACAGCAGCTGTGCCAGAATGTAAGCCAGAAATGCCTTTCATTGAGAAAGCCTGGTTTTATACACAGACACACATACACACTCAGCTGAACTAACTTTCAAGACAACTGAGCTTCGCTGACATTTTAAGGAATCTTTGGAACAAGACAAAAATTGGTGATTAATTGGAAAGTAATAAAAAGGTGTCAAGGATGGCCAAGATAGCACTGGAAACCAGTAAGCTGCGGAATTTCCAAGTTAAACAGAAAAATCAAATATAGGTATTTACCATCACTTCTTTTTTTTTTTAATTTTTTATTTTTTATAGACCTATATTTTTATCCCCAGGGGTACAGGTCTGTGAATCATCAGGTTTACACACTTCACAGCACTCACCAAAGCACATACCCTCCCCATTCTCTTCTAACCACCATTCCCCCCAAAGGTCCCGTCAGATTGTACACTCTCATTGCCAAGATGCTAGAAACTGAAAAGGGATTTATTGGCAAAGAAGGAAAATGTAGCAGTTACCTGCCCTCTACCTCGCCCTTGGTTTCAGGGTGGGATGCTCTCATAAACTAGTCAAACTCTCTTTCAGGACTGGCTGAGCTGGTGTGGGTGTGAGTGCCCACTCTTGTCTAACTGCTGATGCTGGATCCGGGCCAAGGTTATCTAGAAAAGGATGGTCTGGGACTCAGTGTTATCAGAATAGGAAGGATACCCAAATTCAGCAGTCCTGTTTATCACTCTATCCTCAAAGCCTACAGCAGTGCCTAGCACATCAGATGCTCCATATGATTTTGCTCAATAAGTGAATTCACCATATGTCCTAAGCAAAGCAAGGTTAATGTTTAAAACTAATAATCAGCAGGAGCCTGGGTGGCTCGGATGGTTAAGTGTCCAACTTCTTCTTTTTTTTTTTTTTTTAGATTTTGTTTATTTGACAGAGAGATAGAGAGTACAAGTAGGCAAAGTGGCAGACAGAAGAGGGAGAAGTAGGCTCTCCACCAAGCAGGGAGCCTGATGCGGGGCTCGATCTCAGAACCCTGGGGTCATGACCTGAGCCGAAGACAGCGGCTTAACCAACTAAGACACAGGCACCCCTAAGTGTCCAAATCTTAATCTCAGCTCAGGTCTTGATCGCAGGGTTGTTGAGTTCAAGCCATGTGTTGGGCTCCTCACTGGGCATGGAGCCTACATAAAAATTAAAAAAAATTAAAAAATTAAAAAAAAATTAAAACTAATACTCAGCACAACTCTTCTCAAGGTGAGATAATCTTAACACTAATCTCGGTACTATTTTCCTCTTGTTCTTCTTTGGTAGTTAGTAAAGACTTTTTTTTTCCTTCCTTTCCAAAGAAAGAAACAAGGAAATGCAAGGAAACACCAAAGGGAGTTTGGGTCCCATCTGAGCTGGGTTAAACGGGGGAGAACACATGTCCATGGGTCAGCACCATAAGAACAACCGGGAACACTTGCTCACTCCATCTTCTAGCACTAAAATATTGGTGATTCTGGTTTAATGAATGGATCTTTCTATGATTCCCTACACTAAGTTAAGTATTTCTATCAGGCATTCAGGAGGCAGTCTGTATCTCCTCAGAGCACCTACCAGTTTATAACAAAGTATTTGTGCATTTCATAATGTCTGTTTCCCCTCAAAGTCTGGAAGCTCCAGGGAGGTAGAAATTGTGTCTATATATTGTTCTTTGCTGTATCCCAAGCAACTAGCACAGTGCCAAGACACACTAGGTGCTCAAATATTTGTTGAATGAATGTATAAATGAAGGAAACTGCTCTCACAAACTTTATTTATTTTCTTCCGTGTCAAGTTATGTTCTGAATTTCTTACCAGTGATTCCTAATTTTTCACTGTTATCAACACCTGGTCTTTGTTGTCCAAGAGTTCCCATCCTTCCTCATCTACTTTATGGAAAAACTAGCCTATTTCATTGTTTAGGTTTTTCCTTTGCTTCCATGAAAGTTGTTTTTACCAGGTTTTCACTAATATGTGCCTTTTAAATATTCTCTCTCTTGCTCTCTCTTTTTTAACTGTTCTTGGAATCTGGGGAGGAGCTGCTGGTGTGGGTTCCAATGTGCACTTTGACAGCTGAGCCTCTGGGCTTGAGTTTTAGTTTCCTCCTCTATAAAGTATGATCACCTACCCCAACAGCATGTAAAAGGATAAATGTGCATATTAGCGTAACAAGTAATAACAAATAATTCATCGAAAAGGTGCTTCTCTAAGTCTGAAAGGAGTCCCACACAGCCATTCACCAGCTTTTTTTGCTCTTCTCCAGTTCCGTGGCATAGCTGGGCGTTTCCTCATACTGAGCCAAAATGTCTTCTTGAGATCATCTTAACCCACCCTTGAGATCTGTTCTCTTAAATACATCTAAACCACTTTTGGTTAAGGAGACTCTATCAATCAAACATCTGAGGGCAGGCCCAAGTCTCTGCTTCTCCATAGTAAACTTCTCCCAAATTTTTCAGGTAGATCTCAAACGGCATGGTCTCCAGTTTCTTCACTATTTTATATCTTCGATGATATGCCTATGAACACTGGCTGGTCTCTTTTTCAACTTAAAATGTAGGGGCCAGAATGGAACACAATACCTAGGTGTGGCCACAGATTCAGAGTCTCCTAAGCTCTATTTGGAAGCTTCACCATCCTGTTGGTGCAGGGAACCTTCATGACTTTCTCACTTGAGTTGCTGTTAAGACACACCCTCCATTCTGTCCTCAAGCAGGCTTTTTGGGACACATACAATTATTCAATTAGTCCTGTTACATTGGATAAATTCAGTCTATTACTGTGAGGCTCAGAGTGCTGTTCTGCCCTCTAGCAAATCTCTTTCTAGCTTAATGTCCCTGCTAATTTCGTCAGATGCCATCAAAAACTCAACCTGGTCCAAAGAGGACAAAGAAAAGATGAGTGTGCATTCAGGCATTGGTCAACAAATTGATGGGACCGGGCTAGGTCCCAAGGATACCATCCATGGAAGGCAAAAATTGGCATTCTCTGCTCTCACAAAATTTACCCTATAATAAAGGGGGGAAAAAAAACCCAACCCTGATCATATAACCATTCTACTTACTGTATTATTACAAACTGAGTAAGTGCACTAATGGAGAAGAATGTGGTTCTATGGCAGCATATAACAAAGTAACTTAACCCAGGTTAGATCTTAGGAGAAAGTGACACTGAAGGTTGAGCAGGGTTTGCTAGGTGAGGAGAAAGGGGGGAATAAACCAGATGGAGGACACACTGGGGGGCTGTGGTATTAGAAATGTTCTTTAGATTAGTAGTAGTTAGTAGGCTGCTTAATTCCATCACTGTATTGCTTTAATTTCTCCACCTTGTCTTGAAAGTTATTTTGAACTATGGACTGACTGCTCAAGGCCAAGCTGAAGCCTTCCTAGATCATCAACTAGTTCTTACAGAATCCACCTCTTGAAACCAGGGACGGTTGTTCAATGTGAGCTTTCTCACAACATTCTCCCTCATCCACGAGCCTTCAAAGTCAACAGCTATGTGTTCAAACCACCATCTCGAAGAGATCCTCATATTCAAGATATAACTGATCAGAACCAGAAAAATAAAGAATTAATCCAAGCAGCTAAAACAGTAGTTTTCGAAGTGTGATCCAAGGACCAGGTACATCAGAATGGCCTGAAGTGCTTATTAAAATGCAGATTTCTCGGGGCGCCTGGGTGGCTCTGTGGGTTAAAGCCTCTGCCTTTGGCTCAGGTCATGATCCCAGTGTCCGGGATGGATCCTTGCATCAGGGAGGCTGCTTCCTCCTCTCTCTCTCTGCCTCCTCTCTGCCTACTTGAGATCTCTGTCTGTCAAATAAATAAAATCTTAAAAAAAAAAAAAATGCAGATTTCTGGGCATGACCCAGACCAACCGAATTTGAGTTGACAGGACTCAGGAACCTAAATTTAACAAGCTTCCCCAAGGGATTCTTCCACTTTAATGCCTGACAATCTCTGAAATGGTTGTGTTCTCCCAGCATCCACACTCACACGGAGCTTCAGTTCCCTGATATTTAATCCCCAAGACTCATGTGCATTACTCTTGGAGTGGTCTGGCAAAGAAACAGCAGGGTTCTGGAGTCAGAGACCTGGATTCAAATCTGGTTTTACTACTTGCTATCTATGTGAGCTTGGACAAGTTACTTAATTTTTCCAGACCTCAGTTTCTTCATTGATAACATGTAGGTGAGAATGTCTACTTCATACGGATGTTGTTGCAATTAAACATGAGAATCCAAACAATGATAGAAGAAGCCTAGCATTCTTTGGAACACTTATTGAGGCCTACATACCATGTCTAACAAGATGAATAACACATTATTAGGCACTGTGCTGCATACCACGTATACTAGGATGAAGGAAACATTGCCTGTCTCAATTTGTTGGTTTTGTTTGTTCTTTGCACCTGCCCCTTTGTGGTTAGGGTATAAATAATCTTTGAAGACTTTTCCAACCCTAATGCTATTCTCTCTTAACAGAATCCCATGAAATAATTTCGATACTTCCCCCCTTGAACTGTCTGAAGGCTCCTAACTACTGGCCAAAGTCCGGAACCTTTAGCACAGGCTCAGCCTCACTCCTTTTCTCCTCTCTCCCCAATCTCCCACAGAGTTAGAGCACCTAGGATCTTTGAAACACTGGTTCTGCTACTGCTTATTAGTGTAAGGCCTTGGTGGTGAAGTTACTTAAACTCTTTGTGCCTTAGTTTCCTCATCTGTGACACTGGGAAAATAATAATGCCTATTTCATGGAGATTCTACAAGGATTAGGTGATAGTCGGTAAGCTCTCCTGAAGTGTTAGCTATTCTCACTGTCCCATTGCACCCACATTAGCAGCTGCTTCTAGACCCTTCTCACCCCAGGATTTTCACTGTTGCCTCTGCTCACAGCCAACTTTTACTCATTCTTCAGTGTGAAATGTCGTTTCTCTGAAAAGGCATCCCAACTCACCTCTCCCCTCATACTTCTTAACAGTCGGTTAAGAACTCCTTTCAAACACTCATTCACTCTGTAGTTTTCCTTTGCAGCCCTCATTATAAGTCAACGTTTGTTTACTCCATTAAAATAGGGGACATGTCTGTCTCACACTGCTTGGCATCCACCCTGATTCTTAGCACAATTCTGAGTCCATAGTAGCATTCGTAAAGTATTTTCAGTATTTGATGAATGAATGACTTCTTAAATCTGACTATGCCCAATTTTTTTTTTTTTTCTCTTAGGATTGCAACAACCTCTAAAAGTCACTATTCTGCCCAGGGGCAGACCTCTTCACTCCCCTGACTCTCTGAGATAAAATTTTCAGAAATGCAAATCAAGAACTTAACACGTGCTTAACTTTTGGCTGAATGAGACGTCTACCAGTTTGTGTCTTCACTCCAAGTTACTACAGATCTGCACTGATCAATACAGTAGCCACTACCAAATGGGGCTACTGAGTAAAATGTGGCTACTCCAATGGTCCAAAATGAAATGTACTGTTAAGTGTAAAACACATGCTGGATTTTTAAAAATTTGGTACAAAAAGAATGATACCTTTTGGCTCCCTGAGCAGCGCAAAGGTAGTCAGCAAGAACAAGCACCCTAAAAAGGCGGCAAAAAAGGAGCCAAGAAAGGGAGCTAAGAAATATTGGCATGATGTGAAAGCACCAGCTATGTTCAATTTAAGAAGTATTGGGGGGCGCCTGGGTGGCTCAGTGGGTTAAGCTTCTGCCTTCGGCTCAGGTCATGATCCCAGGGTCCTGGGATTGAGCCCTGCATCGGGCTCTCTGCTCAGCAGGGAGCCTGCTTCACCACCCCCTCTCTGCCTACTTGTGATTTCTGTCAAATAAATAAATAAAATCTTAAAAAAAAAAAAAAAAGAAATATTGGGAAAACATTAGGCACAAGAACTCAAGGAACCAAAATTGTATCTGATGGCCTCAGGGGTCATGTTTTTCAAGTGAGCCTTGCTGATTTGCAGAATGAAGTTGCACTTAGAAAATTCAAGCTAAGGGCGCCTGGGTGGTTCAGTGGTTTAAAGCCTCTGCCTTCGGCTCAGGTCATGGTCCCAGGGTCCTGGGATCGAGCCCCGCATTGGGCTCTCTGCTTGGCAGGGAGCCTGCATCCTCCTCTCTCTCTGCCTACTTCTCTGCCTACTTGTGATCGCTGTCTGTCGAATAAATAAAATCTTAAAAAAAAAAAAAAGACTACTGATGGTTATTTGTTTTGTCCATTTCGTGTCAGTTTTACTAAAAAAATGCAATAATCAGATTCGGAAGACCTCTTATGCTCAGTACCAACAGGTCCGCCAAATTCAGAAAAAGATGATGGAGACTGTGACCTGAGTGATTCAGACAAATGACTTGAAAGAAGTGGTCAATAAACTGATTCCAGACAGCACTGGAAAAGATACAGAAAAAGCTTGTCAGTCTATTTATCCACTCTATGATGTCTTGGTTAGAAAAGTAAAAATGCTGAAGAAGCCCAAGTTTGAACTGGGAAAGCTCATGGAGATTCATGGTGCAGGTAGTAGTTCTGGAAAAGCTACGGGGAATGAGACCAGTACTAAAGCTGAACGAGGGGATGGATATGAGCCACCAGTCCAAGAATCTGTTTATAGGGGCGCCTGGATGGCTCAGTGGGTTAAAGCCTCTGCCTTCGGCTCGGGTCATGATCTTGGGGTCCTAGGGTCGAGCCCCGCATCAGGCTCTCTGCTTAGTGGAGAACCTGCTTCCTCCTCTCTCTCTCTGCCTGCCTCTCTGTCTACTTGTGATCTCTGTATGTCAAATAAATAAATAAAATCTTAAAAAAAAATCTGTTTATAATTCAGATATTTAATGGTGACAAATAAAAAATCTTATTTGTGTTGTTTAAAAAAAAGAATGATAAATATCTCATAATTTTTAATATTTATCACACAATGAAATGGTAATATTTTGCAAATGTAAAGTTAAATAAAACACATTACTAGAATTGATTTCATTTGTTTTCTTATCCTTTTAAACATGGCTACTAAAAAATTTACATAAATGGCTTCCATTAGATTTCTACTGGGCAGTGCTATTTTATTTTTTTTTTTTGAAGAATTATTTATTTATGGGGGGGTAGAGAGGGAGAGAAAGAATCTCAAGCAGACTCCCCACTGAATGTGGAGCATGACCTGGGGCTGATCTCATGACCCTGACATCAGGACATGCACCGAAATCAGATGCCAGATGCTTAACCGACAGAGCCACCCAGATGCCCTGGACAATGCCATTTTACATATCTGCCAAAAAAGTGTGTTGTATTTCCCTACAACATCCCCCCATTTCCTCTCATCTTAATCCTTAAGATGTACTTCAAATTCTTTCCGTCTTTCTCAATATTGGTATTCCAACGCATGGGCTATTCCACCATTCCCTGTGGAACATATCTGATTCTTTTATTTTTTTCCTGAAGATTTATTTATTTATTTGAGGGGTGAAAGGGAAGGGGGAGGAGAGATTTCAAGCAGACTCCCTTCCCAAGGTGGGACTCGATCTCATGACCCCAAGATCATGACCCAGGCTGAAACCAAGAGCTCAACTCACTGAGCCACCCAGGCGCCCCATCTGATTCTTTTATACAGCACAAGGTTTCCTACTTAAACTCTGGTCTCAACACATCAAATCCCAACAAACTGGAGATTTACCATCCTGTGGCTACAGTATTATTATACTATAATCACGATGGTTAAAAACGTAAGATCTGGAGCCAGGCCACCTGATTGAGAGTCCTGGCTCTACTACTTACTAACTGTATAATAACCATGTGACTCTGGTGAGCTGTGTGCTTCAAATTCCCCAACCGAAAGATGGAGATGATGAAAGTGTCTAGGGATGAGAGCATTAATTGGTATTGGTGAAGTGCAGAGGCTGGTGCCTGGCATGCAGTAAGCATTCGCTACATGACTACTATTTATGTCATTAAACACATCCTTCGCCCTTCCCACCTACTCATGTACTCTTAGAACACTGGGCACCTCTTCTAGTGATGTTGTTCTTTCCAAATCTAATAGGTTTTATGCTCAGATCTTTTAACTTCAAAACTCTGCCACTCCCCCGCCGAGTAGCCCTTGGGTAAGGTACTTAACCTCCTTCATTTTTCAGTTTCCTTATCTGTAAGTGAGAAAGGATATTGCCACCTTCCCTTCCTCCTACAAGTTTGAATAACATCGTGTGGCTAGAAGTTCCTTGCATTAGCACCCGATGGATGCCTCATATACATTTTCTGTTTTAATACATAAGGTCCTCACAACACACCATAAAACAGGTATTCTATGAAGAAGGAAACAGGATCCGGATAGTCAAGACTTGCCCAAAGTTGCACAGATAGCTAAAGAGCAGAGCCAGTATCGGGATGAGGTATCACTCCGAGTCAAATGTTTTTTTCACGAAACCAAAGCTGCTCCCTAAGTCCACAAGCGCCACAACTAAATTAATTCATGCTGTTCATGGCATTCCAATGTTTGGGGAAATGCATAAACCAGCAAAGTAGGTCTATTGCCGTGTTGCCCATGGAAACTGCAGCAGAAAATCAAACCACAGGTTTTGCTACTATCATTATTAAAACTGAAAAATTCGAGAGCTCTAGAGTCGGCGACGTATCTGAAATTTTAATAAACAAAAAGCGACGGGTTTTTGCTCTAGCACCCCCCCCCCTTCCCCCACGGAGAAAACTGCGGGTCCCGGGGAGGAGGTTCAATTGTCGGGCCTTCCGGGCTGGGCCCATCTCTGCCCAGGCAACTCGGCCCGGCCGCCCCCCGGCCAGGAGGAGGCCGCCGCCGCGCCGGGCTGCCGGACCCTCCCTCTCGGGGCTCGGGGCCCAGCGCCCAGCGTTGCGCCCGCCCGCCCCTCACCTCCGGCTCCGGGCGCTCCGAGGCCATCACACAGCCCTCCCGCGCCGGCCCGGGCCAGAGAAGATGCTCCACTGGTGACCCCTGACCCGGCTACAGGAGCCTCGCAGAAGCCGGAAGTAAGTGGGAGGGCCGAGCTCTGAGCTTTCTGATTGGGGGACGGAGCTTTCTCAGAGTGGCTCGCTGACTTGAAAACCGGAAGGGGAAGTCGCTGCCGCCGCCGCTGCCGCCGCGATGCAGGTGAGCACGGTTTTGGGACTGTTGACCGCTAGCTAGTTAGCTAGCTTCAGGCAACTGGACTGAGAGTGGGCTGGCCGAGGAGAGTGAGGAGTTGGGGCTGGCAGGAGAGGGCAGAGTCCAGAGCTGACGGGTATGGGCCCGCGGGATGGGGAGGCGCGGCCGACTGCAGAGGTGGGGGTGGGGCCCATCTAGCAGGAGACTGGCCGAGTTGCGAGGAAGGAGACCTCGCGGACTTGCTGGGGTGCACGAAGGGATCAGGCTGCTGTAACCTGGGAAGGTTGAAATGCAGTCCAAAGGGGCGCCTGGGTGGCTCAGTGGGTTAAGCCGCTGCCTTCGGCTCAGGTCATGATCTCAGGGTCCTGGCATCGAGTCCCGCATCGGGCTCTCAGCTCAGCAGGGAGCCTGCTTCCCTCTATCTCTCTCTCTGCCTGCCTCTCCTTCTACTTGTGATTAAAAAAAAAAAAAGAGAAAGAAATGCAGTTCAAGGAAGACGGCTCAAGAAAGTAGCGGGTTGGCTCAGGCCCCTGCCTAGACTGTTGAATGGACGCTGTCGGATGCAGACATAACAAGGGAACTGGAATTGGAGAGAAGCTGGGATTGGGGTGGGTGGGGGGCGGTGAAGGAATTGCAGGGTGGGGTGGCAGAAAGCTGAGCTAATTATAATCTGAGGCTGTGGGTGGAACCCAGGATCGAGGCTCCTGTCATACACATTGGTGAGTTTGCAAGACGATTTTGCATCATTCTTCCCAGCCTGAGCCCGTTAGTTGTTAAGGATGAAGAAATGAAGTAAAACTGGAGACAGCAGATGGAAAGGAAATGCTTGCAGACACCCCAGCATTTAAAATTGTTTCTCTGGTGCTTAGGAGCGTGTGCCTTTATTTTGTTTTGTTTTGTTTGTCACTTGCCACTTACTTTCTTGCACCTGGTTCTTTGTCAGTAAATGTTTATAAGTTGACTAAACTTGTGAAAGGGACACAGGAATACTGGCACAGAGATAAAACGAGTGTCGATTAATTCGGCAAGAAGAAGTTTGAAAACATCAAATGCTAAGGCCAAAGGAAGAGTGGGAGAGAGTGGGGAGCAGTGGTGGTACAAGCGTGGTATTCAGGGAAGCCTTGATATGTGGGTAGGTTTTCCTGGAGATTGTTATTGGCAAGAACTGCCAGGCTCACGAGGCAGGTTCTAGTACAGAAGAAGCTGAAATACATATGCTGCAGACATGCACAAAAGATAATAAACACTAGGCATTAGGTCTTGTGAAAATGTCTCAGTGAGTGAGTACAGAGTGTTTCCAATGCAGAGAAAAGCCAGACATGAATTAGGAGATGATGAGAGAAAGGAGGAATTGAGGTCAGGGGAATGGATTGAAAGGTCTAAGGGTTGATGCTCTCTGTAACCCAAATACCAAAGATAGAAAACAGTCTGGCTCTCCTGCGCCAGGGAGATCCTGTGTTACTTGACTAGTTTTGCATACTGTCATCCTGGGTTTTCAGCCTTCCTCTGTATGTTCCTATTGGTGCAGAGGGAGGAGAAGCAGCTTGAGGCATCATTAGATGCACTGCTGAGTCAAGTTGCTGATCTGAAGAACTCACTGGGGAGTTTCATTTACAAGTTGGAGAACGAGTATGACCGGCTGACCTGGTAAGGGTTGCCAGGGCAAGCTGAGGAGGGCTCCATGGGTGTGTGTGTTCGGTGAGGGGGGGCACGTCTCCTGGTGGATAGGACATCTCCAGTGATGTCATAACTTAGAACTAGGCAAACATCTTTCGATTTGGAAAGAGCTGGGTTTCCCAACATTTAACAAGTGAAGTTTGTCTTAGGGCCACCATGGCAAGGAAGTAGAGAAATGTCCAGTTTCCCAACCAAAGTTCTTTCTAGCTTTCGATTCTCACCCTTTGACTTCTCTGGGAGGATGTATTCCCTCAGTGGGTCCTCCTGCTACAGTAAGAATCCAGTGTTCATCCTGGATCTCTTATGAGAGATATTGCTGAGTCTTTTAGGTCCAGCCTACTCTGGAAGTGTGGATCCTATTTTTAGGCCTGAAAGGAGATCTTCACCCAGTTTCTGAATGTTTAGTGACAGGTATAGCCGTGGTTCTTATTTTGCCACTGGTCCTCATCCCATTCAGAGAATGAACTGCCTTAATTTTCCACCTGTGTCAGAAACTTAAAGTGTGTCCCTCTTTCCTAACCCCACAATCCCTGGGAGCCAGTCTGATTCCTGCCCAGTCCAGGTGAAGTGCTAGGAGCCTTTCTGGGGTGAGCCTGGGTATTCCTAGTCTGAAGGACCGCTTCAGTGCTACTTTACTGAGAACATTCTGACACCTTCTTATTACCACCAGGCCCTCTGTCCTGGACAGCTTTGCTTTGCTCTCCGGACAGCTGAACACTTTG
Organism: Mustela putorius furo; assembly: GCF_011764305.1. NCBI lineage: Eukaryota > Metazoa > Chordata > Mammalia > Carnivora > Mustelidae > Mustela > Mustela putorius. Next base: position 33,469,617 of record NW_025422005.1, on the reverse strand, counting down.
AACAAGGTCTTGAAGCATGAAAAGACACCACTGTTCCGTAACCAGGTCATCATCCCTCTGGTGTTGTCCCCAGACCGCGATGAAGATCTTATGGTAAGAGAAGGAGAAGGGTACGACATGGAAAATTAAATTCTTAGATGAGGACTTAGAGCACAATTGTTGCTGGGTTATTTTAGAAGTTCTGAAGGCATAGTGTGTGCTGGTAGAAAGCAAGGGCTGCATTTTGGAGACCTTGCTTTTCTTACTTCTGGAGTTGGGGAGCCACTCCCAAATAGTGCCAAATAAACCTGAGGCCTGTGTCACTAAGGCAAAGACCTTTCTCCTCCAACACCTACCTTGAGCAAAAACTATGTCCTTTTATGAGTTTGTCCGTTTGGGTATTACGTTAAAATGTAGCAAAGAGAAACTTGCCCCTAGGTCTGGTAGAAAGAGAAGTATGGAGACAGAAAGGAAGCAGAGAGTAAGGGCAGTAGTGTCCCTGGAAGCTAGACATCATAAGTGTCAGGTGGTGTTTTCCCTGAGAATGTATCATTTGCCTATGGAAGGAACTGTATATATCATGCTAGACTGAGTCTACTTGGTTTGCATAGGAGGATCAATAAAATCTGTGTTACAGCGGCAGACTGAAGGACGAGTGCCTGTTTTCAGCCATGAGGTGGTCCCTGACCATCTGAGAACCAAGCCCGACCCTGAGGTCGAAGAACAAGAAAAGCAGTTAACCACAGATGCGGCCCGCATTGGTGCTGATGCAGCTCAGGTTGGACAGCCTTCCCCCCTCATCCCCCGCCCCATACCCCAAGTCCCATCACAAGAAGCTAGGCATTAGCATCTGTGTCTGTTGGGGATGCACAGCTGGTTACCCATAAGTTGCCCCTGGAAGAAGAGCACAGGGAAGAAACTTCACCACACTCATGTCTTGATATCCCTGATCTCTGCACAAACGTGTGTGTGTTACAGAAGCAGATCCAGAGCTTAAATAAAATGTGCTCAAACCTTCTGGAGAAAATCAGCAAAGAGGAACGGGAATCGGAGAGTGGAGGTACGGAGGGATGGGTGGCGAAATGGAGAAGGAAAAGAGTGAGGGACTCGCTGGAATAGGAGTGGTGGTTTCGGTGGTGGTGGAGGGAGGACAGGAGACCCAACTGCTTCGGAAAGGGACACGTCCATTCTGTTTGGCGTGTGTACTTAGGGCTAGCCCCAGAGCAGGTGGCAGAAATGGGCAAAATGAGAGGAGGGAATTCTGAGATAGTTGTGGGAGTCTTTGGGGGCTCTCCTTCTGGGCTGCTGGTGAGTGTGGATGCTACTGAACTCTGGTGCTCCGAGCCCTGGGGCTCAGCCTGATCTTCCTGCCGCTAGCTTCAGTCCAGGGTCAGAGGCATACCTCAGCCTCCTCACTTCACCTTTTTCTTCAGGTCTCCGGCCAAACAAGCAGACCTTTAACCCTGCAGACACCAATGCTTTAGTAGCTGCTGTGGCCTTTGGGAAGGGGCTGTCTAACTGGAGACCTTCAGGCAGCAGTGGTCCTGGCCAGCCAGGCCAGCCTGGAGCTGGGACCATCCTTGCCGGAGCCTCAGGACTGCAGCAGGTGCAGATGGCAGGAGCTCCAAGCCAGCAGCAGCCGCTGCTCAGTGGCGTACAGATGGCTCAAGCAGGTCAAACAGGTGAGGGGGCAGGGAATGACATGGTAGCAGACCTTGAGAATGGAAACAGGAATAAGCTGCATTGTCCGAGCCCCCAGCATCCCAGAGCTGTAGATTTTCTCCTTTTCTTCGTGGACCATGACCCATAAAACAATTTTTCAGAAGTAAAAATCTCCTTGACAGTCTGTAGCAGCAAGAGTCCTTTCCAGAGAAAGGAAGAACTTCAAGCAACAGAAACTGTGCCTCCCCCCCCACACCTGTCTTAGAAGCTGCCTCAGCTATGTTCTGTCCCTTTTACTCTGGATACTAGGTGTGCTGTCAGGGTCTTTTCTTAGAGAGACCAACAGTCTTAGGACCATTCAGTAGGTGCACTGGGAAGTGACAAACAGGCAAGCTCCATGTATTCTTCTCTGTATCCTGTCTCTCCTGCTTACTGTTAATAGTTACGAGAACAGTCTGAATGAGTTCAGATGTACGTGGCTAAAAGAGTTATTAATTTTTTTTTCAAAGCTTTCTGGGAAAAGGAGCAATTATAATAAGAGAAAAGATATATATATATAAATTTTTTAATATAAATAAATATATATATATATATATATATATTTTTTTTTTTTTTTAACCTGTGGCATTAAATGGGGACTAGCTGTCTCTTCTGGGAGTAGCTGAGTAGGAGAATGACGGGTGTGTTTCAACCCCTCCTGCTACCAGCCCTCTCCTCCCAGACACCTTCAGGGAGAGGGCTGTTTAAGCCCCATACCTCTGATCTTTACTACCCAGGGTCAGAGGCCACATAGGTTCTGAGACAATAGAGCGGAGGGGTGGCAGAAGGGAAGGGAACCCGGGAGACCATCGCTCCGGTATATCATGAAAGTCTCACCATGCTACAAGTGTCTTTCTTCATGTTTCTTTTAGGGAAAATGCCAAGTGGAATAAAAACCAACATCAAGTCAGCTTCAATGCATCCCTACCAGCGGTGAGTGTGGCCGGCAACCTCCACTCCCCGGTGCCCCTTGCAGAGCTGGCGGTGAAATTGCCTTCTTCCCTCAGCTGAACTAGATGGGTACAACGAAGAGAACATGGGCTTTCAGCACCAGACAGATCCCAGCTCCACCACTGGCTAGCTGAGTGACCTTGGGCAAGTGACTTAATTTTTCTCAGCCTGTTTTCTTGTTTGTAAATGGCAATGATACCTACCTCATAGGGATGTTGTAAAGATTAAAAAGAGAAATGAATGTAAAATACTTAGTACAGTCTGTGAAATGACGGGTATTCAATAAATGATAGTTTCTACAGCCACTTCTCCCCGCTGCCCTCCTCAGTCCTGGATCCAGAACTTAGTGGGATCTGACACTACTTCACCTCAGTGGTGAGCTGACGGACTCAGGGTCACGGGCTGCCTCGTTCTGTTTGAAAGCCTGTGCTTACTTTGTGTGGCCAGAAACTGTCGTAGCCTCTGTGAGTCCTTAGGGGCATGCCGGCTCGGCTATCCCCCCTGCCCAGGTTCCATCCTGGCCATCTCTCCAGGCTGTGGGCGGCGAAGCTTCTGGGCTGGGTCAAATGGTCCACCTGCGGCTCGGGTGAAGTGTGGGTCTGCTCTCCTCCTCCTCTCCTTTAAGAAGCTAGTTCAGCTCTTACCCAGGCAATAGTCACAAAGTTGCCTACCCTTTACCTCATCCCATACAGAGGAAAGAAGATGTTGACAGGTCCTCTGGGTGGGGGCTTCCCAAGATCGGGCTCTACCAGGTAGGACTGTGTGAGAAAGGGATTTTCTTTGCACATGAAGAAGCCCCTTCTTCCTGGACTCATTTTCCTTATTTTAGAGGGAGAGGGGAATTCCACTTCGCACTATCTTTCTTCAGGTTTTAGTTGTCCTCATAAAAGTGTGTGGTGCCTGGACTCCAGCCAGGATGGCTTTCCTCCAGTCCTCTGAAACTCAGCTAAGAGCCAGATTGCTGGTGGGTGGGGACAGCCACCCAGGACCTTTGCCTGCTTTGCATCAAGCTGAAGAGCGGCATGAGTTGGATCTGCTGCTAAGCTGCCTTTCTCAGTGTGCCTTTGCGGGCGCTGGGGTGGGGCCTGAGTCAGGAGGGGACGGAAGGGTTTCTCTGAATGAAGTTATTTAAACTGGAGGCCACCGTGTCAGGGTTAGCAGACAGCGATTTATGAGAGAGCTACGTAGGGATCAGAGACCCAGTGACAGAGACTTCCAGAGTCGCTGCAAGGCAGTTCTCATTTGTTCTCTGTAAAATGTTTTCTTAGCTTCAATTAGCTTTGATCTGAAAATCCTGAGCGGTATGAGGAGGGCCTGCTCATACCTGCCCGCTGCCTGTCTTCTGTTCTCTCCCGTCACACAGCGGGGCATTGGCATTTGTTTTGTGCCGGGCAGAATTCTGCCAGGCTGTGGCAGCAAAGGACTGGGAAAGTGGTCCCTGATGTCATCCCTTCCTGCCCCATCAAGACGAGATGGGATCCGCAGAGTTCAGTGGTCATAGCATACAGCAGCATGGGGGCCTCCTGTTTTCAGCTGTGAGGCCATGCCAGACCTTTCCCCCACTTCAGCAATACTGCCTTATTGCTCTGCCTGCCTGCTCAAGTGTTCCTTAGGTTCTTACCCCCACCCCCGCCACTGGAAGTGTCAAAGCTAACTGTCAATACTGGATAAAGTTCATCTTTGAAACCCCTGAAGCAGCTTTTGGGGACTGCTGTCCTTAATTCTACCAGAAGATTCCCTTCTATTGAGAGGCACCAACCCCAAGTTTCTTTGTTGTCTCGGACCAATAGTACCTTCATTCCCACCATAATATTTGAAATGGGTTCCTTGTCCTCCTAGGGTGGAAGTATCCTCCTGCCCCAACAGAAGCATGAGCAGGACCTCACTTACATCTTGGGCCGTTATGCAAACAAGCCATACTCTGGAGGCACTCACATCCCTATATTCTTCACTCTGGAAACACGTTATTTCCAACCCCCTCACACCCCTGCATCCTCTGGAGTACATACACCTGTGTAGCATCACCAACTTTGGGACCTATACAGCCCAGTAAATGCCCCAGTGGAAAGTATCTCCCTCCCCTCACACGCATTTCCTCCATTCCCTCAGGAGTGAATATATATGGCGCCCTCTTTGAAGAAGATGAAGTGGTGTGCTTACTTGCTCAGATTTAGGATTTGTAAAAGATGGCTCTCTTGCTCCTCTTTGGTGGTATTCCTGTTTCTGACTACTCGGTTTTGCCTGGGTACTGTGCTTTCTCCTAATCTTGGGGCGCCTGGAGGAGGAGATTAGGCCATCTAATCGGGATTGTGCCTAGGGTGGAGAAAGCAGCCCTGTGAAACCATGAGAGCTTTCTACAGTACACAGTTCATCCCACTGAAGGCAGAAGCTTAATGCATTTCTGCATGAAAGCCACTGCCTAGGACCACTCTGTCCCCAGCTCTGCTCTGTGGCTAGAATTCTGTCATTGTTGACCCTCCCTTTTACTCATTACCCCAGTCACCCCGTTCTCTACCCCTTCTGAGGTCTACTGCTGCCCTACCCAGCCAACTTTACTTAACCTTGTGCTTTCTTGTGAAACAGCCCAAATCAATCGATTGTAGCTGAGTGCTCCTTCCAGCTCTGTAATGGGTTCTGGCTTGAGGACCGAGCTGGAGGTGTTGATTGCCCACCTCCTGTCCTGCTATTGGGGAGGAAGCTGAACTCTGCAGGAATGCCCTAGTGCAAGGCTGGTCCCCTTTCCCACCCCATTCTCACCTCCCCCAGGCAGCTGGGAACAACCTCTCCCTTTGTCTGAGCTTCTTGTACAGAATAATCCTCCTTACAGACAATGTATTCTCTGTGCCCTGTGGACATAGGAGCCGTGTGAGCTGATCCCAGCACCAGGCAGGACGGGAGGCTGAACCTTTCCAAACGCCCACCCTGGGTCAACTCCTAATTACTGTCCAGAGAAATCACTAAGGGATGTACGTTGACCTACTGGCTTAATCCAGAATTTTTTCAGGGTCCATTTTACTTGATCTCCATGGCATTTCCTAGAACTGACCACTTCCTTCTCATCTCTTTCTCCCCACTTGGCCCCTGTGTCTCTGACCATTCCATTTCTGCAGCTTTTGGCCTTCTGTCCATCTGCCTGCTGTCTCTGTGACTACCGCTTTTATTTTCAGCTCAGAGCTCTCTGCCCCTAGGATCCATAGGTTCCTCAGATTCTGAATGTTCAAGTCCAGTCATCCTTCCCTTTGAACCTGATTTTTTTTTCCGTAGTTTCCTGGGTGTGACCTATCCATGTCGGTGGAAGCCATCCTAAACCCTTCCCTCTCTGTCCCAGCCCTTCATGACCCAGTCAGGGGCCAAATCCTATCTGTTCTTGCTCCCTGATAACTGTCCATCCTGCCCTGCATTTAAGGCCCTGGGCCTCTTTCCCTGAAAGTGTTGTTCAGGCTCCCTGTCTCTCACTCCCGACCCATCTTTGCTGTGGCTGCCAGGTCTTTCTAAACAGCTGATCAGATCACATTGCTTCTCTGATTAAAATCCTTTTGATAGTTCCCTCCTCGTTTCTCAAACTGGAGTCCACGCACCTGGCAGGTTGGTGTGCCAGGCATGCTGAAAGTCCTAGGATCAAATCACCCCGGAACACTCATTTTCTTGAGGGTAAGTAATTTAAACAGAGAACACAAAATTATCACGTATACATTATATGGAGAAAATAGACTTCAGGGAGTTCCTACTAATCTGAAGGAGTTCAGAGTAAGCCACCAGATTTCCTGTGGGATATTTCTTTCTGTCTTTTCTGCCATTACATTTACTTCATTGAAAAAGATTGAAAACCTCTCACATTTCCTGGAAAGGCAAGTAAGATTCTGTGTGATCTGGCCCCCTGACTTCTCCTGACTTAGTTTCTCTATTGTCCTGCTGCCCATTCTGCTCCTGAGCCATACAAGCTGCTTGAAGTTTCCTGAAAGGAACAAACTTTCTAGCCTCCGTTCCTTTAGTCCCACCATTCCCTCTGCAAGTAACATTAGCTCCATCATTCTGTCTGATGAATACCTAGTCGTTTTTCAAAATTCAGCCCACAAGCCAGTCCTCTGAAACAACATTCTTTGGGATGCCCCGATACAAACAAAACTTATTCTTTTATTCAAACCACTTAATAATTTGGGACCAACCAACTTTTTCACCTTCTTACATATAAAGGTCTCTTATTCAACAACCCAGTGCAGGCACAACTCAGTGCCACTCTTAAGTAAGGTCAGTTACCTCTTTTTTTATGTTCTTTATTGTCCCCCAAGTTCAAGCACCCTGAACTGTCAGGGTTTGAATTGCAGTTCATCTGCCTGGGAGCTCGATGATCTTTGTGTCTGGTGTCCTACAGCATCGGGCCCATCATAAACACCGTAAATGCTAGCTGCTACTATTAGCAGTAGTAGTGTGATTTAGTTGACTTGGGGGAGCTAGCATTTTGGTTAAATGAGCATGTTCAGACTGCCTAGGTTCAAATCCTAGCTGTGCCACTTACTAGCTGTGTGGCTTGGTAAAGCTCATTTACTCTGTGCCTGTTTCCTCATTCCTGGGGATGATGGTATTAGTGGCTATATCATAGGGTTGCTATATCGTGATGTTTAAAGAGATTAATACATAATGAAGTACTCAGAATAGTGCTTTACAATGAAAGCTTGATAAATATTCGCTATCCTTGGGGCAGCATCTAGAACTCTGCTGTCCGTAATTGTTGCTTAAGCCAGTGATCAATCAGTCCCTTTCTGAGAAGATCACCTCTTCCTCCCTCTGTAGCTTGTCTATGCTGACGTAATGCTCAGCCTCAGGACTCGGCCTCCAGAGAGATCCTTGGCGCACATCTCATCCCCCACGGTGTCTCTCCAGCCCCCAATGCAGAGCATTTTCACATTGGTTTACCTGGTGTAATAAGTCATTTTCGAATCTAGTTTTGTGAATTTTTTTTCTCCCTCTTAGTTGACACCCATGCTCTTCCATTAAAGCCCAGTTCGGTCTCTTAAATCATGTCATTTTGCTTTGAGACCAAATGACAAGCTCCCTCACCTGAAGTGTTTTTTGTCCTCCCTCCTAAACTGTATCTCCTGTCCCAACCAGCTGAAGGCTCAGTTCCAGTCTGCCTACAGTTCTCTCCCTAAAGGGGGCCCTGCACCACGCATAGCCCTCTCTGCAGTTGTGATGAGCTCCCTCCTCATTTGTCCACACTTAATAGGTCTGGGTGCAGGTCTTCATGGGCTGCTGTTGGGATTCCCCGGGTATCACCGACCAGAGCCTATGCTTGCCTCTCTTCACACTCCCACCAGTCCTGTAGGCCTTGCTGTGTCCCAGCTGCTCCGCTGTCCTTGCCGCTAAGCCATAAGTACTCTCAGCTGGAGTCAGGACTGGGAGTCAGGTGCTGTGTCACACCACCAATGCTGACAGAGGCTCTGCCCTCTACTTGGACTGTCTGCCCTCTCTTTTTCCTGCTCCCAGCTCCCTTGTTCATCTAATTAGTAACTCATCCTGCCAGTGTCACCTACTCCTGTCGGGTCTTTTACACCCGACCGTTCTTCAGTTATACCTGATCTGGACACATCCACTGTGTGGCCTGAGGTGAGTTACCTCCCTTCCAAGAACCTCAGTTTCTCTCTTTGTGAAATGGCATTATAGCCCAGACGGCAGAAGGGTACCTTCAACTGAACATATTTAAAATTAAAGTGAAACCTTTAAGTAGCTCATTAATTTTCTATAGGATAAAGTCCAAACTTCTCAGAAGGGCATAAAAAGCCCTGGAAGTATAGTCAGCACTCAGATGCTAACTACTGTTCTTTTCCCCTACTCTCTCCTGAGCAATTTTATTTTTTATTGCATCCTGATATATTAGACTGCTTTGATTGTAGCACATTGCAATCAAACTAGCCTAGCCAAAAACAAAGAAAGGGGGACCCAATTGTGTTTAGATTACTCGGGTGGGGGGCTGAAGGGTCACTGGCTGCAGGTGGGCTCAGGGGCTGGGGGGTCCGAGGTGCTCTGTTTCTGTATTTCTGTACTCTGCAGCAGTAGGGCACACCTCGTGCAGGAACTCTGATTGTTCTGGCTTGGATTCTAGCTTCCTAGGAGCTCGGATTGGGGGAAACCGGCCAGTGGAGGGGGGCAGGAATTTTAAAGGAAATGAAAGCAAGGAGCTGGGAAAGTGAGCTCTCATGGCCCACATTATGTGATTTCGGGAAATCCTCGGGTTTTGTTTTTTTTTTTTTTTCCCTCGAGCCCTATCTCTTCTTCCAAACTTACAGAACTGTGTTCAGGATTGCCTGTGGCATGTGGCATCATTCTGCACACTGCAGATGTCCCCCAATGCGTGCATTTCTTCCACTCTGCTCCACCTGAGTTACCCAGCACAACCACCTTCCTGTCAGTTCTGTTTCCTCTCTCTGCTCCATGCTCTCAGGCCTTCCATGTGTCACAGCTGTGTGTGTGTGTGTGTGTGTGCGTGTGTGTGTGTGTGTACACCTGCGCGTCACACCTGTGCACTGTGGCTGGTCTCCCAGCTGGCTCCCCTCCCTCTCCTTTCCTCCTGGTGACATATTGTCCCCATGTTTGCCTTTCTGAAGAACAATGGGGATCACACAAATCCCTTTCTTAAAAATTCTTTGGGATGCCCCGATACAAACAAAACTTATTCTTTTATTCAAACCACTTAATAATTTGGGACCAACCAACTTTTTCACCTTCTTACATATAAAGGTCTCTTATTCAGCGGATGGTTTGGCCAAGCAGAGTCACGTGTAGCAGAATCACGTGTGCTGTGCTTTCCTCCTTCCGTCCCTTTTTGCCAGTTTTTCCTCAGCCTGGAACACCTGCATTGCTTCTGCCTTGCTTGCCATGTGACCTTGAGAAAAATCCATCACCCTTTCTCATTCAGTTCTTCATCCATGAAGTGCAGTAATAGTAGTTATAGGACTGGACTGTAAGAACATAGGGAAAGGAGCTCTTAGGGCCCCACTCTTGCCGGACAAAGTATTGAATAATAAGCTACGCTTTCTCTTTCCCCTTTGGCTCTTCTCAACGCATCTTCCAGATCTGTCACAACCCTCTTCCCCCCACCCAAGTTTCTTTAGTTCCATTCAGTGAACACTGCATGTTACCCACGGCCAGACGTGATGAGTGTTCGCACGCTGTCTCTCCCTTCTGCCAGCTGGAGGTCTTTCCAGCTGCGGTTCCTTCAGCAGAGGGCTCAGCCTTAGGCAGAGGACACTAGCTAGCTGGCCAAGACCCAGGGATATGCAGAATGATTAACTGACATCCCCTTCACCCTCTCTTCACTCCCCTGTCCTCACAGAGTCAGCCCCCAACTCCTCTGCATGGCAACTGTGTAGAAAGTTGGGGAAGGGAGGAGCCTGATGCAGCCCCCAGGAGACTACTTCCATCTCTCTCTGCCACTCCTGGGGGCTGTTAGCCTAGACCCTCAGTTCCTATCCCTTTTAGCTGACTCCCTGCGGCTCCCATGCTGTGTCCCCTTCACGCGTCACCTACCTGCTCATAGACACACAGGCATGCCTTTTTCCTCATTATTCCTCATTGCCATTCCTGCTTCTTTAATCCCAGTTCCTTTTAATTTTTCTGCTGAAACGTATAAAGCCTCAGATAATCACGGGAATGGAGTTGTTTGCGTTCATATGGATGGTGGTTTTCAGACTGAACCCTTGCTCAAGGTACATCAGTGGCTTATCTTCTGGGGAATGAGGATGGAGAAGGGCCCCTGAGAGAGCAGTGAGTGAGCAGTGAGTCACACAGGGTGGGACCCCTAAGGGGAGTCACCTCACTTCCAGTTAGTTAGGAAGCTTCCATGAAGGAGGGGGAATTTTAGTCATTGGGTTGGCAAAGACTTCCCCTGCACCCCCCCTCCCCAGGACCTGGCTTTCATCCTTATCAAGCCTGTGAGTTCCTGGACCCCGTCGGTTTCCCCATTTTATCAGCCTGCCCCTTCCACCCAGCTTCTCTGCAGGCCCCAAACGACCTCCTTCTCCCCCAGTCCCCTGACAAACTGACTCTTCTTTTCCATACATGTCAGTCTGTGAGGTGCTCTCCTTAGCCAAAGGCTAATCCCTCCATGTGCATGCTGGCTCCCATGGTCTCCTTCTACACTGCACATAAACATGATTGGGCCTCTTCCCGTTAAAAACAGCCTTTAGAATCAGTCTGAAGGCAAGAGCCAGACGCTGATATTTTAAAAGCTGCCTAGGTGATCGTGTGCAGCCAGGGCTGAAAACCATAAACAGAACAAAATGCACACTTCCCACCGTGGCCTTCAGGGCTCTGTAGCAACTGGTTCCTGCCCATGTTTCCTACCCTGACCTCTCTGCCCTCTGAGCTGGAGCCACACTGAACTCCCTAAAGTTCCCCCAGCCTGCCACATCTCTTGCTTTTGTGCCTTCACACACATCCTTCCTTCTGCCTGGAATGCATTTCGCTGCTTTCTAGAAAGTGCCCTTCAGCGTTCATTGTGGTGTCCTTTTGTGAAGCCTTCAAGAATTCACTCCCACCCTGGGGCAGGGGGACCCTCCTCCTCGGTACTTCCATAAGCCTCTGTGTTTATCTCTGTGGGAACACTCACCACATGCTAACTACTAGTGGTCTCCTCGATATCTGTTTCCTCCTCTAGATAGTGAGTGCTTTGCAGGAAAACCCAGGGCTATAGAGATGCCATTTGGTAGGACATGGGGCCAAGTGATCTCTATCAGAGATGAGTTCTCCCAGGACTGGGACAGAAACTGAGCGAAGTGAGTCTTGGTGCCTGTTCATTCATGTGGTCAACGTGGGCTGGGGGCTTGCTGTGCTCACTGACCACTGGGGCCCAATAAATGGGTAGCTGAAGTTCCCTGCCTTGACTACACTTGACCTCTGGCACTGTACATCCTCTCTGGTCGTCTGCTTGGTTCGTCTCTCATTTGTCTCTAGCTGGATACTGAATCCAGAACTGCTCAGTAGAGATCTAAGAGCAGTGTGTGCACACAGCAGGCGCTTAGGAAGTATCTGCCGAACCAGTCCTCATGAGTCCACACGCAAGACTGACCTACTGGTTGTCGGTAGTGGTATGTTCTTGACATATTGGTTGGTTCCTGTCCTGTCTGAAATGTTGAGCATCGCACGGGGGTTGGCTCCTTCACTCTGCCCGATGATGAGGGAGGCTCTGCTGTTCCCATCTTATAAAGGTTTGGCAACTTGCAGAAGGACACGCAGGTACACGCTGGAATACTTAAACTCAGGCCTGTGGAGTCAGGGCTGACCCCAAAGCCACCAGATTATACCTGGGACACATTAGGCTTTCAACAAATATTTATTGACTCAAGGGAGACTGCGACCCCCAGGGAATCAGAAAGCCTGAATTCTCAGCTTCCTCCCCGCCTGACTCTGGGTCCCATGACCTCTCTGGGCTTTCTCACAGTCTCATTTATTCTCATATTCACTCCACAAACATCACGAAGCATCAGATGAGCCAGCCAGTGGGCCAGGTACAAGAGATATGGAGACAACTAACACATGCCTCTGGCTGAGAGGAACTTAGAGAGGGGGAGGTGGCAGATAATTGCATTCTTGTAGGATCACCAGAGCTGGGGTGGGGAGCTGTGTGTACCCTGTATCGAGCCAAGGGACTAAGGCTTGGAAGGGTGGGAGTGTGTGCAAGATGTGGACATCCTTGGGGAACAGGTAAAATGTAGCACAGGAGAATAACACAGGTAGAATGGGAGGCCAGGGGCCAGCTCAGGGAAGCCTTAGTGTTCTAACTCGAAGAAATTTGAGCCTTTTGAATTCTCCCGCAGTTTCCTTTCAAGGGTAGCTGTTCTCGGGCTGGATCATGGCTCTAGTGTGGCTCTGACCTCTTACCTTGAAGACTGAACTCCTGCATAGTTACATCCCACCATTTACCAGCATATTGTTTCTCCCAGACCACCCTCTCTTCTGAATTCTCCTTCTGTCCACATTTACACCGATCTGACAAGAAGGCATCCAGCCACTTGATGCCAAGAACCATTTGGGAGCTGCTGGAGCTGCAGAGTTCATTCTGTTCCAACTTAGTCCTTACCCTGTTGAGTGGAGTGGGTGTGTACACTGTGGAGCTAGACGGGGAATGCAAGAAGCCAGATGGACAGCTCCGCACAGAGTCAATCCCCCTGTCTCGGAGACATCTCCAGTGTCTGCCACGCCCATCCCATCAGTTTCCAAAGCTTAGGTCAGCCTGTTAGCTCTCACCTGGTCGGCCTCAATCAGCCCACGGCCCCTGCCATCAGAGTGACGTGACTCAGCCAGCCCTAAACCCTGTGCTGCGACAGCAGCACCTGCCCCCTTCACCCGTGTGTCCCTAGCACTTACCACAGTCTTGCCCATGGTAGGCATTCAATCAGTATTTGATCGTGCAAGCCTGATGGCAGGCTCCTCACAAATCTTCACTGTTTCTGTCTTCTCTGCTTCCAGAATAAAACCAAACTGGCCGGGTTGGCCTTCAAGCCCTACTACATTCGGCCACAGTTGGCCTCCCTTCCCTTTATTTCCTTTCAGTACCTTCAAGGCCAGTTTAGCCAATGATTCACTGTTCCTGCCCCGGGCCACTTGTATTCTCCCACTGCAAAGTCCTCTTAGTTCCTAATGCTAGGGCTCAGCCAAGTTTATGGGCCAGTGGAGAAGGCTTCCTTGCCCAGCTGCTCCCTCCGGCTGAGACCTCCCTGCCACTCCAGGTCAGACCCTCGCACACACGTGCTACCTCCGGCCCAACCCTCCCACCAACCCCTGGGGAGAAAGCACAGTAGGAAAAGGCTGGAACTTTCCTCCGGGTCCCCAGGGTGGGCCTGCCACAAGCTGAAGATGTGTCGGTCGCGTTGGTGGACCGTCACCGGAGGTCCCAGAATGAGACCGAGTGTCAGGAAGCAGCCAGGTGCAATTCTGGTGGGCCGGGGTCGGCCCAGGGAGAGCCGCTGGAGGCGGGCAGCGCGAAGCAGAGGAAGGCGTGGGGAGCCCGGGCTGGGCTTGCTTCCTGCCCCGGAATCTGGCGGCCCGCCCCTGCGCCCGCCCCTCGGGCCGAGCGGAGTCGGGGCCAATCAGCAGGCGCCCCCCGCCCGGCCCGCCCCGTCCCCCTCTGGTGACAGAAAGTCGGCCCAGCAGATGAGGAAGTGGCAGGCAGGCTGGCCCTGGGGACTTCTCTCTGGCCCTGCTCCCTCCGAGCCCTTCACTGCTGCCCGCCTGGCCCCCCACTGGTGAGTCTGGACCTTCCACGGGCGGGCTGTCCACGTGCCCGGGCACCCTGCCCGCTTAGCCCTGCCCTGCCCTGCCCTGCCCAGCCTGTGGGCGAGGCTGTTCCCGGGGACCGTGGGTGGGAGGTCCTAGCTCTCTGGGGCCGGGCCTGGCCGGTACCCTCCCTCCGATCCCGGCCCCCATTTGTTTAAACCTAGGCCATCTTCCACCACCTCCTGCTCTAGTCCCTCTCCGCCTCTTCCCCTCCCTCTCCTTGGCTCCCAGTTCTTCTCTCCTCCCTTCCCCTCCCCCTCCTTTGCCTGTCTCCCTTTCCCTTCCATCCATCTTAAAGGAAGGAAGCACCCGCCTGAGTTCCCCTACCAGGGACACACCCAGCGCTCCTCAAGCCAGGGGAGAGGTCCTTTCCAGAGCCTGGAGCCACTCCTGACCTCCAGGGCGCATGAGTGTTTGTGAGGGGGTGAACTCGAGGTGGTGGTGGAGAGAGAGCGGGAGAGATAACCAGCTGGCAGGCTCCCCTGGGTCAGGGAGGAACTGTGTGTGTGAGCGCAGGCCTCCGTCAGGTGGGCCGCGCCACAGAAGAGGCAGCCAGCGAGGTCTGCCTGTGAATGAATGAATGGTCATTGTGGTCCGTGAAAGTGATCTGTGTGCATGACCGAAGGCCGGTGTGTCTGAGTGTGGTGAGGGGGATTTTATGTTTATTCATCTCTAAGTGGGGTGTCTGAGTTTATGTCTGTGACCACATTTATCTGTGACTCAACGTACCTGTGAGTAAAGCTGCGTGTGGGCCCCGGGGGTGCGAGCGTGAGTATTTGCACATGGTAATACTAGCAGGACCAGAGAAGGTGGCGGGGTGAGTGTTTTGGGTGTGTTGTGAGTATGAATGGAGTTAGGAGTGGGTCTGAGTATCAGAAGCTCTGCATGTCAAAGTCCGTGGAGGCTGTTTGGGTGGTGTGTCAGAGGTGGGCGGCTAATGCCAGTAGGAGGTGTGTGGGCCCTGCGTGTACATAGGCGTGTCAGCCCTGGGTCAGCCTGTCGTTGGTGCTGGGGAGAGCTGCGTGAGAGGGAGGACTTGGGGCCTGACCATGTTGGGGGCAGTTGTGGGTCCCTATTGTGGCTGCAGGAGCTCCTGTGGGATGTGTGCCCAGTTCAGTGTGTGAGGGGCACGTGGATGGCCTCGCTGGAGGTGTCAGAAGGTGGCCATTCTTCGCTTAGTGCCTGTGCATGGCTTTTTCTCTGGAAAGAGGGAACCTGGTGGGCATCTGCTTCCCTCACTGGCTGGGGAATGCCTTGCCCCTCTGGGACAGCCTTGGCATCCCAGGCTCTCCTGGGTCTGGCCCCAGGCTTTTGTGTCCCAGGGTGCCCTCCCCCGACATTCCTTCAGATTCTGAGGGGGAGAGGGCCTAACTCATTAGGACCCTCCCTAAGGGAGGGGAAGATTCCTGAGACCTCCCCCACTCCCCCACCTCCTCACATGCCACTGGCCTCTCTGCCCCTCCCAGGGAGAGAAGGGTGCTCGTACCCATTCTGAAGCAGGACAGACTGAGAATTTATGGCTAGTTTAGGAGAGGATGCTGGGTGTAGGTTTTCAGCAGTCCTCTTGGGGCCACGGCTAGGGATTGGCTGGAGCCCTGTGAGGTTTCTGGCTCAAAACAAAGCTAGATCCTTCGCTCATCTGGCCATCCAGGGTGGGTGGATGGTGAGTCCCATGCTTTACTCTTGGCTTTCTCAATCCTGGTGGGTCCTGCTCCTCCAGGCCCTGACCTGTGGCCTGGACCCACCCTCCACCCCATGCCTAGTGCAGCGGGGGCGGGTGGAGGGCGGGGCGCTCCCAGAGCTAGTTAGACAGGTGGAGCCGCCAGGGCAGGAGTCTCAAAGAGCCGGGCTCCGGAGAGGAAGGGCTGAAGGGGAGTGCCAGAGAAGAGGGCAGCGGGGAGCGGAGAGAGTCGCTGGGGTGAGAGCCCGGGAGGGCAGGGGAGAGGAGGAAGGGGCAGGGATGGGGGGAATCCCCCCTCGGGAGAGGAGCATCCTGAGGAGCGGTTGAACGGGAGGATCCCTGGGGAGGGGGGGAGGACCCTCTCGAGGCTGGAGAGGGGGAGACTGGCAGGGAAGGAGAGGCGGTCATTCTGGAGTGGAGAGGTAAGATTCTCCAGAAAGAGACCAGAAATGGAGAGTCCTCCTGTGGAGGAAGAGGGAAGGTGAGGCCCGGTGGTAAGAATCTCGGCGGTGGAGCAGGGAGTGAGGGAGGCTACTGAGGTGCGGAGAGGAGGGCAGTACAGCCCTTCCCAGCAGGCAGGCAGGGTGTGCGGGAAGCCGTGTGAAAGCGGTGTGTCTCCTACCCCCAGCGCCTCGCAGCTCCTTCCTCTCACTCTTCTGTCCTTTCTGCAAAGAGGTGTCGGGAGCTGTCCCACCTGGTCTGTGAGCTGTGTGTGGGTCAGGGGTGGGATGGGGGCACAGTCGGCCCTGACCCACACCCCCCATACCTCCCCAGAATCCTTAGCCAGGATGGAGGCGGTTGTGAACTTGTACCAGGAGATAATGAAGAATGCAGGTAAGACGCTGTCCTCCCTCCTGCTTCAGGATCCCTGAACCTAGGGCTGTCTCCTGCTGGAGACTCCCTACAAACCCCTTGACTCTCTGTGACCTGACCCCATGCCTGTACACCTGGTGGGGACCCTTTGGACCCTGTGACTCTTTGTGACTCCTTGACCCTTATCCACAGATCCTCGGATCCAGGGCTACCCTTTGATGGGGTCCCCCCTGCTGATGACCTCTATCCTCCTGACCTACGTGTACTTCGTTCTTTCACTTGGGCCTCGCATCATGGCCAATCGGAAGCCCTTCCAGCTCCGGGGCTTCATGATTGTCTATAACTTCTCACTGGTGGCTCTCTCCCTCTACATTGTCTATGAGGTAGGCCTCTGGGGTGCCTAGGTTTTAATTCCTGCCAGGCTCAGATCCGTTTCTTCAGCTAGATAGCAGGAGGGGTTGGGCTGGGTGGATGGATCTCTGGTGGCCTAATCCACTCCCCTCCCTAGTTCTTGATGTCTGGCTGGTTGAGTACCTACACATGGCGGTGCGATCCTGTGGACTATTCCAATAGCCCGGAGGCACTAAGGGTAAGTGGGGGTCAAGGGTGGGGAGCTAGCATAGAAGCACTCTGGGGATAGCAGTTTGGCCATGCCCTTGTCTCAGGGAAGTTTCTGGAATAGCATGGGTGTCCTAAGTCTGCCTGACTTCTTGCAGATGGTTCGAGTGGCCTGGCTCTTCCTCTTCTCCAAGTTCATCGAGCTGATGGACACGGTGAGTGGTTATAAGAGATACGGGGACCCTGGGGGGAGAAAGGAGAGGCCCTGGCTCGGAAACCCATATCCCTACTCTTCTCAGGTGATCTTCATTCTCCGGAAAAAAGATGGACAGGTGACCTTCCTACATGTCTTCCACCACTCAGTGCTTCCCTGGAGCTGGTGGTGGGGGGTACAAGTTGCCCCGGGTGAGTGGTAAAGGCCACTGGGGGAAGAGGGATAGGCATTAAGGACCAGCAGTTCAACTCTCCTGACCCTATTCATTGTACCGACAGGAGGAATGGGCTCTTTCCACGCCATGATCAACTCCTCTGTGCATGTCATCATGTACCTGTACTACGGGTTGTCTGCCCTCGGCCCTGTGGCGCAGCCTTACCTGTGGTGGAAAAAGCATATGACAGCCATCCAGCTGGTGAGGGGCCTGGCCCGTAGCCATACCTCCCACCTCCCTGGCCTGGATCCTCCCTTTATCCAGCTGGCCTCACCTCTTACCGCATGCCTCTGCGTTCAACATCCAGTCGGTCTACACCACCTCTTGCTGTTCCCTCTCACCCTTGCCCATCTCCGTTCCAGATCCAGTTCGTCCTGGTCTCACTGCACATCTCCCAGTACTACTTCATGCCCAGCTGCAACTACCAGTACCCCATCATCATCCACCTCATCTGGATGTATGGCACCATCTTCTTCGTGCTCTTCTCCAATTTCTGGTATCACTCCTACACCAAAGGCAAGCGGCTGCCCCGTGTGCTTCAGCAGAATGGAGCTCCAGGTACCACCAAAGTCAAGGCCAACTGAGAAGTGTGGCCTAGCTAGGTGCCCACCTAAGTGCCTCAGGACTGCACCTTGGGCAGCATCTGACTTCTCCCCACCTACACCAGTGACCTGTGACCAGGGCTTACGTGGTCAGGACAGAGCAGGGGACAGGCCCTCCCCTCACCACAGCTGGTACACAGGGACCATGGCTTCCGTTCCTCACCCACTTCTCCCGGCCGGCACCAAGGACATGGCCTCATTGCCCTCTGCTACTCCAGAGCTGGGGGGCCAAAAGGGCTGGACACATTTCCCCCTCCCTGCCTTAAACTTGGGAGAGGAGCACTCAGGACTGGCCCCCACCAGGGTCTTGTGGCCTTTTTCCTCACACTGAAGAGGTCAGCAATAATCTGTCACTGTGCACCCATGATCCCTCCTTCTCTCCCCCACACTGAAGCAGAAGCTTCTTGGCCAAAGGTCAGGGTGGCTGGGGGGATTGTGCTCACTCGCTTAGGTCTTCATTAAAAGTGACAGAGGAAACCATCGAGGCTGTGTGTGTACATGTGGGAATGGAAGAGGTGTGCCAGCCCTGTCTGCCAACAGGAGGGATGGTTCTGGCTCTCGGAGGACCATGGTGGAGAGGAGCCTCTGGGAAGGCTGCCGGGACAGAGGTGATGCAAAGAGAAGAGAGGGAGACGTGACTTTATTAGAAAAATAAAAAAAAACAAAACAAAACAAAACCCAAAACAACCGAGGTGATGAGTTGGTCCTCAACGGATGCCCTGGTGGATGAGGCTGCTCTTGGCTGCGCTGGCCTTCTCCCGCTCCCGCCGCCGTGCAGGGTCCAGCTCAAAGCAGCGCCACAGCCGCAGTGTCTCATCTGCTGCTGCCGAGGCCACAGTGGCCCCGTCTGGGCTCATGGTCAGACTCAGGACCCGGGCCGTGTGACCTGAGGCGTGAGGAGGGAGACGGTGAGAGCGGAGCAAGTGAATGCAGACACAGCCCCCAGCCACCAGTGCTGAGAACCACCTACCTTTTTTATTTAATTACCCCCAAGAAAATAACTCACACACCATAGAGTGCATCCTTTGAAAGTATACAGTTCATTGGTTTTTAGTATATTCACAAAGTTGTGAACGACAAATGTTGTGAACAACAGTAATTCCAGAGCATTTTCATCACCCCATAAAGTCTCTCCTTGTCACCTTTTCCCCCGCTGCCCCTGGCAACCATCAATCTGTTTTATTTCTTTGCATTTGCCTCTTTTGGACACTTCATGTAAACAGTCATATACAGTGTGTGGCCTTCTGTGTCTGGCTTTGGTCACTTAGCACCTACCTTTATTTTTTTTTATGTTGAGCCATTTTTTAAAATTTAAATTAATATATAATCTATTACTAGTTTCAGAGGTAGAGGTCAGTGACTCATCAGTCTTATATAAGACTGCTTGATTGACACCTCAACTTAATATCTCAGAGGCAACTCAAATTTAACATGTTCAAAAGGAAACTCCCCACCATTCACTCCAAACCTGTTCCCCTCATGGGTTTTCCTTCAGTTTTCCCCACCATTCACTCCAAACCTGTTCCCCTCATGGGTTTCCCCCCCCCAGTTTCAGAGGTAGAATTTAGTGATGCATCAGATGGGTATAACACCCAGTGCTCATTACATCACATACCCTCCTTAATACCCGTCACCTAGTTGCCCTATCCCCCCACCTCCCTCCCCTCCAGCAACCCTTAGTTTGTTTCCTATGATTAAGAATGAGTCTCTCATGGTTTGTCTCCCTCTTTGCTTTTGTCTTGTTTTATTTATTTTTCCTCTCTTCCGCTATGATCTTGTTTTGTTTCTTAAATTCCACAAGATCATATAATTATCTTTGACTTATTTTGCTTAGCATGATACCTCTAGTTCCATCCACGTCACTGCAATGGCAAGGTTTCTTTTTTGATGGCTGCATAGTATTCCATTGTATTATGTATACCACATCTTTTTTATCCATTCATCTGTTGATGGACATCTGGGCAATTTCCAGAGTTTGGCTATTGTGAACATTGCTGCTATGAACACTGGGGTGCGGGTATCCCTTCAGATCGCTACCTTTGTATCTTTGGGGTAAATACCTGGTAAGCACCTACCTTTAAGTTCAGCAACCTTGGCCATGGTTGGGTACTTCCAAATAACCAACTGGTTCTGGGCAAAGCCATGGCCTGAGATAAGCTCCTTGTAGTGGGGAGACCAGAGGATAGAGCACACCTGTGGAGGGGGTTGGGGTGTGGGCACAACATAGAGCCAGCACTACTCAAATGAGAACTAAGTCCATTTGAATGTTAGGCACCCTGCCAGGTGCCAGACTCAGACTTGAATCACCACAGTTCTTATAAAAACTTTGAGAGTTAGAATTATTATCCATTTTAAGAGATAAGGAATCAAGCAGAAGAAAGTTCAGCAAGTTGCCTAAGACCACATGCAAGTTTAGTAGGTGACAGCGCCAGAATTTGAACTCTGGCTCCAGAGCCCAAGTTTAGAATAGAATGAAGGCGGCACAGGGGAGATGAAGGTGGAAGGAGAGAAAGCTGGAGCAGATGCAAGGAGACTCACCAGCAAGGGCCTCCAATGTCATTCTACCTAATGTGGATTAAGGGCTGTAGGTGATAGGGAGCTACTGAAGGGTTTTAGGACAGGAACAGACCTCCCAGACCCAGTGCAGAGGAGAGACTGGAGGGGATAAGTAAAGAATGCTGAGAGACTAGTAAAATGGGCCTCCACTCGGAAGGCCTTCCACATGGAAGGCCTCCATGAGGGGAGAGGGGGTCACGTGAATAATACTGAAGGAAAAATGATGTTTTAGGGACTGGGTGAGGAGGAAAATCCTAAAGATTTTAGGAAGTTGTGCAGATTTCTGAATAAGTTCTATCACTCTCAAACAATGTAAGAGGAAGAGGAATACATTTCAGGGAGACAAGAAGTGACAAATTCAATTTAGGACATACTAGCATGTTGCCACCTTCAGGACAGGAGGATGGGGTTAAGTAATGGACATTAGTATGGTTTGGACCTCTTGAACGAGAGTGGAGTTAGAGTTTTGGAAGTCATCAGTGTATAGAGTTGGTAAAGCCACTGAAGGGGACAGTTGCCCAAGGGGACAGTTAACCAAGACAGAGTAAGAATATTTCTGAGAGGGAGAGGCTGGAACATAACAGGTAAAAGACTACCTGGGATTGAGCATCCACAGCACTCAGACAAGCCCCAGAGCAGACATTCCAGATGCGAATGTGTCGGTCACTGGTGCCCCCTCCGGTTGCCAGGACATTGGACTGCCAGGGACACCAAGCTACAGCCTAGATAGGATAAAGATGGGGTCAGCTGCCATAGAACTAGACAAGGAGCTACAGGGGTCACAGGGTAATCCCGTCCAATCCTACCATCCCATCTCCCCTTAATGGTCTCCAGGTTCTGGGAGAGGGTCTGCAGAACCCCCAACCCAGGCCCACTCTCACCTTGACAGCCCCCTGATGCTGGGTGAATGTCTGCAGGGGAACCCAGCCACCCTCTCCAGGAGCACTAGGCCACACATTGACCAAGTTATCGTTGCCGCCGCTGGCCAAATGTCGTCCATCTGGGGCCCAGCGCAGCCCACACACCTCCTGGCTGTGGCCACTCAGGGTGGCCACATGGTGTTCTGCCACCCGAACATCATGGTGGTGGATCTGGCCAGAACGTGAGCCACTGCAGAGGGGAGGGGAATGAGGTTCAGCGGTAATGCCAAACAGTGCCAGCAGCACCAAGTTGCTTCAGTTCAGAGATGTACCTCTGGGGAGAGCTGGCAAAAATCACAGACGGATTTTGCAACAGACTAGCGACAGCCACAAACCTGGATACGATGTAGCTGTTCCAACACAGGGAGCTCACACGGGCGGAATGACTAGTCATGTTTCGAAGCCGCTTCTGCTGCTGCACATCCCATAGCTAGAGAGACAAGGCTGCTAGGACCAGATGGTGACCTGACACGAACACCCAACTCCCCGACAAGCCCCCTGGGTCTGGGCGCCGCAGAACTGCAGCACAGAGGACAAGGCTCACCTGCACCTCGGCACTGCTGGTGCCCACTGCCAGGTAGTTGCCCTCTTTGATCCAGGCCACAGAAGATATATAGTCTCCAGGCTGCTCCATTTGCAGCAGCTGCAAGATGTCCCCGGAGCTAGCACTCCACAAGTACACGCTGTTGTCCAATGCCACAGCCAGTACATTTCCAGAGCTCCAGTCCACAAGGTTCAGGTCTTGCCAGAGCAGGGAAAGGGTAGAGCATGAGCTTCCTTGTTTGCCTGGTCCCCAGGCCCTCTTCCTCCATCCGATGGGCAAAGAGAAGGCTGCACTTACAGTAGTCATTCCGGATTTCAGGGGCGTCCAGGATTCGGTCTGGCAGGGAAGGAATGTAACGGCAGGTCTTCCGGCTGGAGCCAGGCGTGGCCTTCTGGCTGTAAAGCACTTTCAGTCTGTTCTGGTAACCTGTGGCAACCGAGTGGGTCCACACAGTGGGACAACTGATTCCTCCCCCTGCCCAGACAAGCACCTCCCCTCTCCTCAGTCTCAGGTGGGAATGGCAGACAGGCATCACTCCTCAATTCTAGAACTTGGGGTCTTACCCTCTGGGGCATTTTGTGGTTTTCCACTGAGCCGAAGGATCTTGGCTTCCTCCACATCAAAACCGTTCAGGTTCAAAGCCCAGGCTTTCTGATGTTCCTGGCACAAAGGGTGAGGGTGAGGCATGATCCCTACACAGGCGGGTCTTTTGCCTATAGCCCCTCTGGGACACATACCTTCTTGGTGGGCGTCTGGCTATCTTCAGGCTGGTTTTCCTTGCTCAGGAGGAAACTGGCCACCTCCATCTGGGAAGCACTACGATGGGGGATGTAGCGGTCACCGCCAGGTTTGCTGGGAGTGGTCTGGGTCTTGGAGCTGGATTTGCCTGGGGTTGAAGGAAGGAAGCCAGAGAGTCTGACCAGGCTTCTGCGGGAGGAGGCACGAAGCCCGCTTCTCAGTCGTCCCCTCTCCCTCCCCGATGTCCCGCCGCACCCCACTGACCGGGAGTTCGGCCTGGGGTCCTGCCCGCGCTGTGGGATCGGTTGGCCGCCCGCATGGGTGAGGGGACCGGCCCCGCGGCTTCCTTAGCTTTGCGCTGCCAGCGCGCGGGGGGTGCATTGGGGATAGGTGCGTCCAGCTGCAGCAGCGAGTGCAGGTCGCTCTCGAACACGAACTGCGCCATGGGAGCGTCTGCAAGGGGAGGGGTCCTTGGAGTGGGTGCCCGCCGAGTCCTGGAATAAAAGGTGACCGTGCTCGATCTGGGACGGCTGGCCACTCGTTCAGGGGCATCCCCGCCGCAGCCCCACCCGACCCAGGCCCCCTGGCCGCCTCTCACCTTCAGCCCGCAGCAGGTTCCAATCCCGGACCGGCTTCCGCAGAGCCGATTTACGCTTCTTAAACTCTCCGCTCCGAGCACTCATTGGCTCCTTCAAAACCCAACCGTCGCAACCGTCGTTTTCGCCCATTGGCCTTTTACGGCATAGGAGGCGGGTCTTCCGGTGAAGTCATAGATCTCACGAGAATCCAGCCATGGAGCGTGATTTGAAGAGTGAGTGGGTGAGGGCCCGTCCCCCGGGGAACCGGTGTATGAAAGCGAGAGGGGCGGGGCGGAGAGGAGCGGGGCGCGCCTGGGGGCGGGACCTGCGCTGCCGCCGCATTCCCCAGCCTCTTCCATTCATTTCTCAGCTTCCCCTCATCATCCCTTCACGCAGAAAACTGCATGTGATGTGCGCCAGGAGTGCATTTGTTGTGACCTGCGGAATTGTTGAATCACTTTTTTTGTACCCATGAAGCCAATATAACACTGTATGTTCACTAACGGAATTAAAATAAAAACTAAAAAAAAAAAAAAAAAGATACATACGAACACACATACAGTGGAATATTACTCAGCCATAAAAAAGAATGAGAGCTTGCCATTTGCACATGGATGGACCTAGAAGGTATTATGCTAAGTGAAATTGTCAAAGAAAGGAAAATACCATGTAATTTCATTTACAGTAGAATCCAAAAAACAAAACACAAACAAGTGAAAAAAAAAAAAAGTTAATGCAGAGAACAAACTGATGATTTCCAGAGACGAGGTGGGTGGGATGATGGGTAAGATAGGTGAAGGGGATTAAGACGTACAAACTTCTAGTTATAAAACAGTCACAGAGGGTGGCGGTGACTCAGTTGATTAAGTGTCTGCCTTTAGCTCAGGTCATGATCTCAGGGTCCTGGGATCAAGCCTCAGGTCTGGCTCCCTGCTCAGTGGGGAGTCTACTTTACCCTTTCCCTCTGTCTCTGCCACCACTACCTCACCCCCCGCTTGTGCTTGTGCTCTCTCTCAAATAAAATCTTTTTTTGTTTTTTTAAAGATTTTATTTATTTATTTGACAGAGAGAGAGATCACAAGTAGACGGAAAGGCAGGTAGAGAGAGAGAGAAAGAGAGAGAGAGAGAGAGAGAAGCAAGCTTTCTGCTGAGCAGAGAGCCCAATGTGGGACTCGATCCCAGGACCCTGAGATCATGACCTGAGCCAAAGGCAGCGGCTTAACCCACTGAGCCACCCAGGCGCCCTCAAATAAAATCTTTTAAAAAATTAAATAAAATAAGTCACAGAGATGAAAAGCACAGCATAGGGAATACAGTCAATAATATTGAATAATGTATGATGACAGACGGTGATCACATTTATCATGGTGAGCACTGAGTAATACATAGAATTGTCAAATCACGGTGTTGTAGACCTGAAACTATTATAACACTGTATGTCAACTATACTTCAAAAATAAATATTTTTTTTAAAAAACCTGCTTGTGGATTGTATCAATGATACAGAAGTGCAGATCTCAGTGGAGTGACCAAATGCAATTAAGCAGTTCAAAGAAGGGGAAGGCAGCAGGAGGGCAGGGGTGGGGAAGGAGCTGAGAAGCTTAGGAGCAGGAAGAAGGCCAGAGCTAGTTAGCTCAGTGCCTGTAGAACTGTTAGAAAGGAAGTAGCAAGTGTGTTTGTTTTTGGAAAGAGGGAAAATGTTGTTTTACAAACGGGGAAAAACAAGAGGCTGGAAAGGGGATGAGTTCCTTAAGGTCAGGAAAAAAAGTTCAGGGGGCACCTGGTTGGCTCAGTTGTTGAGCATCTGCCTTCGTCTCAGGTCATGATCCCAGGGTCCTGGGATGGAGCCCTGCATCGGGCTTTCTGCTCAGCAGGGAGCCTGCTTCCTCCTCTCTCTCTGCCTGCGGCTCTGCCTACTTGTGATCTCTGTCTGTCAAATAAATAAATAAATAAATCTTAAAAAAAAAAAGTTCAGGACTCAGACCTGCCTATCTGGAGCTAAGACTGCATTGCCTTCGGAGAGACATTATGGGCTTATCTCCATGGGGCTTTAGTGGTGTCAGGAATTTTGTAGATCCACTAGTCTTATCTGTATGTGGTGCATCCTCCCCATCCTGGCACCATACCCATATTTTACAGATGAAAAAGCCAAGGCCCAGGGAAGGGATTTGCCTGAGACCACAGTTGGTGGGAAGCCAGGTCTGATTCCCAGTCAATCCAGTGCTCTAATAAGGACTTGAATGAGTTGTATGAATATGCTTAGAGGTGAAACAGCAATAATAAAGATAATAATGGGTACCATTTATTGGCCATCTATTAACTACTGTGTTTAAACATTTTACACACATTATTGACTTTAATCCTTAGTCCCATAAGGCAGATATCCCTTTCCCTTTTTATAGAAAAAGAAACTGGGTCAGAAAAAGGTTAGAAACTTGCCCAAAGGCATACAGCCAAAAATAAATAGCAGAGCCAAATTATCTGGCTTATGCCTGCACGTCTAACCATATGCTAATGCTGTCCCAGAGAGAGACCGGAAAAATCACATTTTCATTCACTACCTTAGATTGGCTCTGATGATGACAGGGAAAAATCTAGGGTTTTTAGCCCAAACTTATTATTTTTATTATTTTTTATTTTGAAGTATTATTACTTTTTTTTTTTAAAGATTTTATTTATTTATTTGACAGAGAGAAACCACAAGTACACTGAGAGGCAGGCAGAGAGAGAGAGAAGGAAGCAGGCTCCCTGCTGAGCAGAGAGCCCGATGCGGGACTCGATCCCAGGACCCTGAGATCATGACCTGAGCCGAAGGCAGTGGCTTAATCCACTGAGCCACCCAGGCGCCCCATATTATTACTTTTTTATTTCCAATTACATGGATGACCAAGGGTTGGCAACAGGGGGACCCTGAACCTCAGAGAACATAGAAGAGGCTTCTTAGAGTAAGGCTGGTCAGTGCCTTAAATGTTAAGTTAAGGAGTTTGGACTTTATCTGCTAGGCATTGTGGAATCAGTGAATTTCTGCGTAGAGAGGAGCCAAGCAAAACATGCCTGAACATAGGATGTGGCCAATAAGCTTCTGGAGTAAGGGTGACTAGAGGAAAAGAAGGATAGGGTTATAAATAAGGGGATGACCTCAGGGAATTCATACATTTTAAAATAAAGGAATGAAAGAAGCCAGTGGAGATTATCCTGACAAGGACCTTGAAGAGGGAAGAATTCTAAGATATGCAAAATGGTCAAGAAGACTGAAGACAGAGAAG
This sequence comes from Mustela putorius furo, assembly GCF_011764305.1. Lineage (NCBI taxonomy): Eukaryota > Metazoa > Chordata > Mammalia > Carnivora > Mustelidae > Mustela > Mustela putorius. Next base: position 33,443,031 of record NW_025422005.1, on the reverse strand, counting down.
GTCAGATTTGGCCACTGACAAGTAAATCATCAGTGACCTTGGAGAGCGAGCTGGATCAGAAAAGTGTGTGCTTGGGGGAAGGGGCTGCAGAAAAAAGGCTGGGGATGGGGAGAGCGTAGAGGCAGCAAGCATGGGATATTTGCGTGAGAAATTTGGCACTGAGAAAGGGGCAGTGCATGGGAACCTAAGGGAACCAGTACCAAGAGGCTGATGCATGTTTGAAGGTGAAGGCAAAAGAGCCAAGGGAAATGAATGAAAGTGAGCAAAGGCCAGCTGATAGAACAAGGTGCCTGGGTTACCTCACCCAGGAAGAAATGGGATAGAAAACACAGGGAGCTTTCCGGTCTAGGAAAGAAAGATCACTTCCTTATACACTGAGGGAAGGAGAACAAGGCTTTAGAGATGTGTAATTAGAAGCCAAGGAACTGGTTAGGTGGAAGACTCCCACCTAAAGGACTTGAGTCTAGGAAAGCAAAGGGCATGGAAGGAATAAAATATAGGTGGCATCTAGATGGTAGACCAGCACAGTTGGGATGATAATAAAAATAGCTCAATAAACATTGAGTATTGACTATGTGCTTGGTATTATTTTGATACTTTTAATCCTAACATAGGGAAAGACTAGATGAAGAAGAGGTCAGCTGCTGCAGAGTGAAGCTGGAGATTTAGGGGTATGGAGTGGGATGAATAGGAAGATCAATCTAGAAGCACCATACAGGTTGAGTTTAAAGAGAAATCCTGGAGGCAAAGATATTAGTTAGAAGGCTGTAGCAATAGTTCAGTGGAGACAGAGGAGATGGACCCTAGGAAGTAAAAGTGGTCAGGACATGATGGCTGAGTGAGTGACAAGATGAGAAGTTCAGTGGTTTGGATCTCAATCCTCGTCTTGAGTCCCTAGCACTGCAGTCGGAGCCTTGACCATGGCTAGGGGAAGGAAATGTGGAACAATGAGTATATTGGATATCCTCCATCTGTCCCACTCAGGCCTACTCTTCCATCCATCTCTACCATGGCCTGTGCCTTGTGAGGCTGAGGTATAGGGCTTATATCAATGGATTCCCTTGGGTTGGTTTCTGTTTGGATTCCACCAATGGAAGGATACTATGGATTAAATCCCCCCCCCCCCAAATTCATATATTGAATTCCTAAGCTCCAGTACTCCACAGTGGAAACTTATTTGGAAAATAAGATCATGGCAGATGTAATTAGTGAAGATGAGGTCATTTGGGTGAGGTCATTTAGGTCATTCAATCTAGTGAAACTGGTGTCTTTATAAAATGGGGAAGCTTGAACACAGACATACAAGGAAAATGCCATGTGACGATAAAGACAGAGATGAGGGTGATACATCCTCAAGCCAAGGAATACCAAGATTGCCAGGGAACCACTAGAAGCTAGTGGAGAGGCATGAACAGACTCTTCCTCACAGCTCTCAGAAGGAACCAACCCTAATGACACCTTGAACTTCTAGCCTCTAGAACTGTGAGATAATACATTTCTGTTGTTTAATCCACCAGCTTTGTGGTCCTTTGTTAGGGCAGTGCTGGCAAACTAATACAGAGGAGAACAGAGGGTGGAGGGAGAGGGGGTCTAAGCTATGTATTCCCCTGAATCCCTCGCTACCATGTCCTCACAGTTTGGCTCTCTATCAAAGGTCACCACTCCAGTCAGGCAACCTTCTCTTAGAGTGACTCTCTAGATCTAGTAACCACAATTGCCCCTTACCCCTGGATACCTAGGGGTGGTACCAACTCCCAGTTCTGGTTAGTCCTGGGGTACTGCACTTTTTCTTCAGGGTTTTCCTAAAACCTGCCTTATCTTTACAAATATGCCCTTTATTAAACTCTCATCAAGATGCCCAGTTTGAATGTGTCATCTATTTCTGCCAAGACCCTGATTAATACAGTGGGTATGTCTGGAGCAAACAAAAAATACCATATTTTTGTGAATTTGAATGAGTAAGGGGAATCCATAACCAGAATGGCCCAAGCACATTCTTTTTTAAATATTTTATTTATTTATCAGAGAGAGAGAGAGAGAGAGAGAGAGTGTTTGTGTGTATGCATGCACAAGGAGGGGAGGCAAAGGGAGAAAGAGAAATAGACCCCTTACCAAGCAGGGAGCCCAAAATGGGGCTCAGTGAGGGGCTTGATTCCAGAACCCTGAGATCAGGACCTGAGTGGAAGGCAGACACTTAACTGACATAGCCATCCAGTTTCCCCCAGCCTAAGCACATTTACTGCTGCAAATGAATGGCCTAGAGGATGAGGGCGCTTGCCATAGGGTGAAGATAGCACTATCCAGAAAGATTTCCTTCATTTAGAAAACATTTATTGAAAGCCTACTATCATGCACCAAGCACTGATCTTGGTGGTGGGGAAAGACAACTAAATCACAGCCCTGGCCCTCAAGGAGCTCACAGCCTAGTAGTAGGAGACAGACAAGTAAACAGTTATTTGCATAAAGAAGCACAGGGATGACAGAAATCAGGGCTGGAGATAAGAACTTTGAGGTGGTCAGCTTACAGGAAAGGCAGTGGACTCTTGAGTAACTACAGTAATTAAGGGGTGGGAGAGATGCCAGGATAAGAGAACAGGAAGGAATAATTACAGAAGTTCAAATATAAACATACTATGTCCAAGGCACTTAGACTAGCTCACTTATCCTCTTCACAACTCTGTGAGCTTCTGGCATTATCCCTGTTTTATAGATGAGAAAATCAGGGTACAAAGACTTTAAGTTATATGCCCAAGGTCACACAGCTAGCAAGTGGGTAAGAGAGGAATTGAACCCAGCTCTGACTCCAGAGTTTATGCTTTTAACTACTCATATACTCAGAGCCAGGAGAGAGGGTGATACTATAGAAGCCAAGGTAGGAGAGAATTTAAAGGAGGAATGAGTAGTCACGATGACAGATGCCACAGAGAGATCAAATAAATTGAGGATTGACAAGATCCTACCGGACCTTGCAATCACAATATTTGATGTGAACCCTGCCCGAGTTGTTTCCTTAGCAAAGCAGGGGAATGAACTGAAGCTGTCTGAAGATCAAATGGGAAGTGGGGATGTGGAGATGTCTTTTCAAGGAGTGGAGCATTAGGGAGGAGAGAAAAAGCAGGTGAGTTAGAGGAGCTTAGTCAAGTGAACCTGGCGTGAGGAGGGAGAGTCTTGGCTTTATGTCTGCAGCAGTACCAAATATTGTCAGTGTCAGGGAGTCCAACTATGAGGACAGACAGAGGGGGATGGACGTGAGGTCCGAGATGTTTGTGTTGAGGGGATGGGGTGGGTAGGGAGGTTGGGAAAAGAGGTCTGGCCAGTTTGGATCTGTCCAGAGTACGGGGAGAGAGGGCCCTGCCAGCAGCTCAGAGGTAAGTAGGAATGGTTGGCGATGTGGGTGGTGCAGTAGGACCCCGACTCAGCCATGGGTGGGCACACACACAGGGGCATGGTCCCCAGGCAAGAAGGGGGCAATCCTCGGTAGTCCATCTGGGTCTGGGAGGAACACAGGGCCATGGAGATCTTCTCTGAGGACTTGGGTAGAATTTCAAGGGGGCTGGGTTCCACCTCCTCAAAAGCATCCGAGACTGCAGCCTTGGGCTGGGAGAAATGGGGGGAAAGGATTCTGGATTAGAGCAGGTGCAGTGGGGAGGGGAACCTGGACTATACAGGAAGGAGGGTTAGCTGGGCATAGGGCCCCAGGATGGTAGGCTGGTGGGCAAGGGTCTTGGAAAAGTGTGCTATGGGGTAAGGATCCAACTCCAGGCAGGGCTGATGCTGGAGACTGGAGAAGGGAATTCACTCACCGGACTCAGCGCTGCAGTATCCCTAAGGTACTGGCCTAGGACCCGGTGCAGGTCTGGAAGGGAGGGCCACAGGGCATGCTTCAGGCTCCTTGGGGAGAAGGAAGAGGAGACTGGGTCACAGGAGTGAATTGGGAGGGAGGAGGAAACCACTGAGGTGATGAGGGGTTGAGCCTGAGGTTAGAGAATAAGGCTTAGAGAAGCAAGACTGTAGTCAAGGCAATAAGATAAGGTGGGGGGGCATAGGTGAAAAGGAGGGAAAGGGGAGTCAGGGGTGAGGGGTTCAAAAAGCGGTTTGAATGTCCTCAAATACCCCTGCTTCAGGGTCTTTATGCTTGCTATTTTCTGCACCTCTTGATTCGTTCCCTCATTTCATTTAGGTCTCTGCTCAAGTGTCATCCTAAGAGAGAAGCCTTCCCCGACCGCCATGTCTAAAATATTATCACCTCCTTTCCCAGTCCGTTTCCTGCTCTGCTCTATTTTTCTTTATAGCGTTTGACTTACTGTATACACATTATATTATCCCACAGGTTTGTGTTTGTCTCTATCAATCCACTAGAGTATCAACTCCATGAGAACAAAAACTTTGTTTGCTCAGTCCTCTATCTCTGGGAGATAGAATACTGTCTGGCTCATAGTAGGTCCTCAAGAAATTAGTTGAGTGGGTAAATGAAGAGAACCAGAGGGGCTTATTACTAAGTTACTGGGAAAGGTGGTCTCTCTGGGAAGAGTATAGATTAAGCTAAGTTGTGGGACCCTGCAATTCTTTAGGCTCATATTTCCACATGGAAAGACTTCAAGAACAAGATTTCAGGGTTCTTCTGTGACCCTCACTCATATCTCTCCAGGGGAGGAGTGATTTATCTGGCAAATTGGGGACCAGGAACTGAGTTCACCTGGTTCATCATCTTCCTCTTCTACCCCAACTTTTTTGTTGGCTCTGACTACTTGCACAGAGGTTATAGTGTGGTCTGCTTATGCAGAGGAGTGAATCAAAGAAGGACATGTTCAAGGAGAGATGGGAGCATAAAGAAGGGACACCTAACCTAGTCTAGGGTCACCAAGGGAGGCTGCCTGGAGGAGTTGCCTTCTGAGATGAGTCTTTAAGAACCAAGAGATGTGGTGTGGATTGTATCCTTGTGTGTGTTTGTTTTGTTTTACTTTTCTATCCTCATGTTTATAACTTCCAAAGACATTTCTCTTCAGCCTTAGTCTTGAAGCCACATAAACAAGTCATTAATAACATTTTTTTTTTTTTTATTTATTTATTTGTCAGAGAGAGAGCGAGCGAGAGCGAGCATAGGCAGACAGAGTGGAAGGCAGAGTCAGAGGGAGAAGCAGGCTCCCTGCGGAGCAAGGAGCCCGATGTGGGACTCGATCCCAGGACGCTGGGATCATGACCTGAGCCGAAGGCAGCTGCTTAACCAACTGAGCCACCCAGGCGTCCCTAATAACATTTTTTTAAGGGTGTGCTATTTGGCAAGCACCGTGCTGAGTGCTGAGGATTTAAAGATGATCACGTAAGGTAGAGGGAAGACATATAAAGAAATAAATCCCGGGGCGCCTGGGTGGCTCAGTGGGTTAAGCCTCTGTCTTCAGCTCAGGTCATGATCTCAGGGTCCTGATATCGATCCACCCCCCCCCCACACACACACATCCAGCTCTCTGCTCAGCAGGGAGCCTGCTTCCCCCTCCCCTCTGCCTGCCTCTCTGCCTGCTTGTGATCTCTCTTTCTCTGTCAAATAAATAAATGAAATCTTTTTTTTTTTAAATAAATAAATACTATGAAATGCTACTGGTACTGTGATAGAAGTCTGTACTGGGGCACAAAAAGAGTAGCCAATAGGGGAGAGTTCAGGAAAGGTTTCTAGGAGTTGGTGGAGAAGGTTATTTAAAGATAAAGGGATAGAAGTCATGGAGGGAACATATCCCCAGCAAAGGGAACACCGTATGCAAGGCACTGAGAAGTAAAGCCAGGGGGCTTATGGAGGAATCACCAACAGTTTGGCGAGGCTGATGCACGGGGTGGGAGGGAGTGGAAAGGCTGGCAGGGGCCAGATTTTACAGAGCCTTGTCTGTCATTCCAGAGTCTGGACTCTATCCTCGGAGCTAGTAATGAGACTTAAGGAGGGGAGTGAGAAGTTCATGTGTGCTTTTTAGGAAGATGATTTGGGTGGCTGTGTGAGGCCAGATTGAAGCGGCTCTGTTTCAGCGAGCCCGGTAGTGTTTGTAGGGCTAAAAAAGGGGACCATTGTTCGAGCGACATTTAGACATTTAGGAGGTGGAATGAGCAGACGAGGCGGGCCTGCGGAAAAGGGAAGGGAGGTGCCTAGAGTCCCGGTTTGGATGATGGGTGGACAGCAGCCCTGTTACTGAGATGAGGAGCCAGGAGGTGGGGTTGTTTGAGGGGTCTCGTAGAGCGGGCATGTTAGCGTGTAAGGAAGCGGTGCGACTCCCAGGGGAGACGTGCAGGAAGTGGCTGAAGCCACAGGTGTGGACATGCGGTCCTTGGTCCTCGGAAGAGCGAGTGTCGTAGGGTAACCCTGGGAAGCTTGTTTAGAGGCCTCCGGCCCCACCCGTCTCCTGAGTGACCGGGGCGGTACCTGTAATGCGCAGGAAACTGCCACCTCAGCACCAGCAGGCCCAGGAGGGCGCTGAGGCCCAGCACCACGAGCAGAGCGGTCACCAAGGAGATCCAAGCTAAGGGACAATACTAGTCAGACTTCTGCAGCCCCCGGCCGGAGCCCCGCCCCCGGGCCCGCCAGACTCCGCCCCTCTCATCCCCCCCCTCCCCGCCCCCCCTTCGCGGCGCCGGCGCCCCTCCACTCGCGCAGCCGCAGAGCGCCTTGCTCCCTGCCGGGCGCTCACCGGAGTCGGAGGTGGTCTCTGCTCGCACCGGCTCTGACCAGGCGCTCCAGGGCCCTTGGTAGGTGGGGCCGTGGAGCCTGGCGCGCAGCTGTAGGCGGTAGCGAGAGCGCGGGCGGAGCTCCAAGGTCTCCCGCTGGGCCCCGAGAGGCGGCTCCAGCACCTGCGCAGAGGGGGAGCGAGCCGGTGGGCCGGCTCCGGGCGGCGCGGCGCCAGCGTCAGGGCCTCTACAACCTGGCATCCTTTTGGCCAAAGGCCTACTGCTCTGAATCTCCGGGGGTCCGTCCCAGAGAGCCGCCCCGACACAATAAATACATGCATCCCAGAGAAAACTGGCAAGATAGAGCCCGACAGAGAGACGTGCTGACCTTAGAGAAAGGCGCCCCGACACACACGCGCACATACACGCTAGCACGCGGACCTCATCTGCACAGAGAACTGACCACTCATCCGGACACAAATGCATTCGCACACTGACCGGGGCACGCGGACATCCCGCCAGAAGTGCTCCCCACGATCCAGGTCAGGCCACGAAAACCCCGGGCACATTCAGATACTCAGGGCCAAGCGGACTGTTCACAAGTAACATGCATCCAGCTGTGGGTGCTAGGTGCTGAGGGGCAAGGACAGATTCCAAGCAGAGGGAACAAGCATTGTGTGAACAAGAAGGGAGACTAGCCATCAGGTAGCAAACATTTACGACGCGCTGGTGATCATGCCAAGCACTGGGGAAAAGGATAGATGAAAACATGGTTCCTCGCAAGTCCAAGGAGGACCGCATGCAAACCAATAAATAATTACAAGTCATTAGTGCTATAATGAAGATTTAAGTAAGGCAGGATAGGAGCAGGAGGAAGCATGGCATGCTGTCTGGGCTGCTTGATTGGGGGTTAGAGAGTAGTTCAGTGTGCTAAAAGCACGGATGGTCAAAGATGAGCTAAGGCAATGGTAGTAGGGATTTGAGGACTGCTAGTACAGTAAACCGAACTTCAGTGTTGGTGAATGGAGGGAAGGGACAGGGGAAAAGGAAGAAGAGTTAAGGGTGATTCCAGGTTTGGATAACTGGTAAGGGGTAGAGCCACTGCCAGAGAACAGAGAAATTTGAGGATGAAATACTGTATGGTTTCACTTTATTAGGTTCAACAACAGTCAGAACTTAATCAATGGTGACGTCAGAACAAGTGCTTACCTTGGGGTATGTGTGGCTGTAAGGGGCATGAGGAACTTCTGAGGTGTAGACATAACCTATATCTTGATCTGGGTAGTGGTTAAATGTACATGTACAAATTGATCAATTGTATATTTAAGATCTATGTATTTTCTTGAATGGAACATACCCCAGTGAAAAGGTAAAATAAACTTGGGGAGGAAGATGAGTTTAGTTTAATTTTGGATATACTGGGTCTGAAATGCCCCCGAGGGCTTTTATGCACACTGTCTGGTAAGAAGTTGTATATACACGTGGTTAATGAGAATAAAGTAGAGAAAGTAATATTTAACGAGTGTATATTGAGTACCTTCTATCTGCCAGCAGCATGCTAGATATTTACATACTTAATTTTTGTCACAATTCTGGAAGATAGATAGTTGTGTCTCCATTTGACAAAATGGAGACTTCCAAAGTTTAGGTAATTTACCTAGGGCATAGAAGTTTCTTTCCATTTGGGTGTTCGAATGGTAAGTTTGGGCTGGTAAATGCATAGTCATCAAAACTCTGAGTACTTACCTAGGATGAGCATGTATATTTATCGAGCAGAGAAGGGAGTCTAGCATGGGACTATAGGAAGAACAACAGATTAAGGAAGGGTGGAAAAAGAGAAGCCAGGAAAAAGGGAGACGGTTCAGCCAGACAAGTAGTATAAGAATTGGGAGATTGATAACCCAAAGGCAAAAGAAAGAGAAAATTTTAAATGGGAATAGTCAGCAGTGTCAAATGCCAAAGAAAGATTAAGATGCCAGTTGAGTCAGATCCACACAGATATAGAAACCCAGACAAAGACACATGGATACCTTCACTCTTGATAACAGACCGGATGAATCTCAGGGGTACTCTGTGTAGTGAGGCCTGTGGGCATTTTTTCCTTGATCGTACCTTCCAGTCTTGATGGCCTTCTCCTGTGTAGCGGAGCTGATAGCAGGTCTCTTGGGCTCCCCAGGATGATGGGTGTTGCCATTCCACTTCCAGCTGCCCACTGGAGACCTCCCTCCAGTGCAAGTTTGGAGTGGGGATGAGCACTACAGGGATGCCAGCAGGGACTGGCCTAAGCTCTTCTGTGCGTGTGACATCATGCCACTAGGGCAATGGGTCAAAAGTGCCAGAGCCGGTGATCCTGGGCGTGGGGTCCGTGGGAGTAGGGGCAGGAAGTACATGGGAGGAGAAGGGAAGGAAGTTCTTACCAGCCTGGTGGATCCAGAAAGGGGAGCCCAGGTAGCTGTGAACAGCACCCTGGGCTGTGGTCACCTCCACAAGGATGTGAATAATGCTGTCGTTTCGTGACTTGAAGTGGCAGCGGGAGAACTGGGAGGGCTGTAATCCTGGATTTTTCTCCTCTTCACACTTCTCCCAGATGGGGTCCCTAAGAATCATGCCCATAGAGTCACTCAATTGAGCCTAATCCTGATAATTCCCATCCCACAAGGGATATGACCTGTAAGGATTATTATCTAACTCCTCCCATGGATGGGCTTCCAAGGCTTTCTGTCTTCCTGCCGTGATGTTTTGTTTTCTGAAGCTGACTTTGGTGTCCAGCCTCTTCCTCTTGAGGAAAGAGCTAGATGATTCATGGTCACAGCCTGGGCTCTAGAGCTCAGGTCTTGGCTTGGTCTACAACTCTGGTACACAATTGATCTCTGCTCCCACTTCTTCATCTGTAAAAATGGGTTAAAAATCCTTACTTCACAGGATTGTTTCAAAGAGCCTTCATCTTTCTGGTGCAAAGGTCCTCACATTTTTAATCTCATACAGCAGGCCTGTTAGTCACCTCTCTGGGTTATTCTACTATTAAATGATTACAACAGCCTCCCATCTGGCTTTTCTGCCTTCATTTTCACCACTCCCTTGTGGAGTTTGTTTTCCACATGGTCACCAGAATTCACTTCCAAAATTTTAATCTGATAATGTCCAGAAGAGATCACAAATCTGTCCATTTGTTTGACTCTTTCCCACGGCCACATTCCATGAGCCACCTCTGTCTCCAGCCTAGAGTAAGGCCAGCTTCTAACTGGTGACTCTGCCACCTTTCCTTCTTCATCATTTCACAGAGAAACACACCTTTTTTGAAAGAAAAGTAACATCACATCACTCTTTTGCTGGAGATCCTTCAGTGGCTCTCTGAAGGCCCCCTTGAATGAAATGTAAGCTCCATGCAGGGCCCGATATGGTTTACTTCTTCCCTATCTGGCCATTCTCTCTCCTACAATTCTTACTCCAGCTTGCCACTTCTCACCTACATGGGCCTTCTTGCTGTGCTGTAAATATGCCCCACGCACTGCCTTTGCACTACACCTTGCCCTTGATTGCTCTGACTCTAGATCTCCATGTGACTCATTCTTTTTTTTTTTTTTTTTTTTGCCATTTAGGGCTCCTGGCATTCTCTGACCACAGAGTCTAGATTAGCACCCACCCCCCATCCTTCCACTTAATCTCTATCATATAACCTGTTCCGCGGTCACCTTACTTCTTTATCACCCCTCGTCCCCCCACCCCCCAACTAAAATGGAAGGCCCCAACAATGTGGAAACTTTTTTATCTGTCACTCCAGCCCCAATCCCTGGCACATAGTCACCCTCAATGATTGTTGACTGAATAGATGAATCATGTCTCCTTCCTGATTATAATTCCTAAATGGCTAGCTCTTACAAAAATTATTTATTAATGTATTTATGTATTTACTTCTTTATTCAACAAATAATTGATACTATGTGGCAGACACTGCTAGGCAGCATGAATACATAGAAGAATAATCAAGGAGCTCTCATTCCAGTGGGAGAGGCAGAAAAACAGATAGATGGTATTTTTCTGTGGTGTGTTCGGGCTCCTTTGGGGAGGGGTGGGTATCAAGAAGAATAATTTAACCCAGATGGGGAGGGTCAGAGAATACTTCCTGGACAAGGCAGTGCTTAGACCAGGTCTTGGACTATAAATAGGATAGGCAAAGGGGACAGACAGGCAACCCAGGCACATGCTTGTGCATAGATAAGAGATAGGGTGCTTTGGGGGGAGTTCTAAGTGGAACAGAATGCCCTTAGCTTAGAGGGCCTCGTGCTGAGTGGTAAATGGGAGAGGGCAGACTAAGATCATGTCTGATCTTATGGCCTTCCTGAGGAGCTTGAACTTAATCTTGTAGTAATCACGGAAACATTTAGGGACTTTATTTTTTTTTTATTTATTTTTTTTATTTTATTTATTTTATTTATTTATTTATTATTTTTTTTTTTATTTTTTTAAAGATTTTATTTATTTATTTGACAGAGAGAAATCACAAGTAGATGGAGAGGCAGGCAGAGAGAGAGAGGGAAGCAGGCTCCCTGCTGAGCAGAGAGCCCGATGCGGGACTCGATCCCAGGACCCCGAGATCATGACCTGAGCCGAAGGCAGTGGCTTAACCCACTGAGCCACCCAGGCGCCCCTATTTATTTTTTTTTAAAAGATTTTATTTTATTTATTTGACAGACAGAAATCACAAGTAGGCAGAGAGACAGGCAGAGAGAGAGGAGGAAACAGGCTCCCTGCCGAGCAGAGAGCCCGATGTGGGGCTTGATCCCAAGACCCTGGGATCATGACCTGAGCTGAAGGCAGAGGCTTTAACCCGCTGAGCCACCCAGGTGCACCCAACATTTAGGGATTTTAAACAGAAACTTGTCATAATTAGCATTGTACTTTGGGAAGATCACTGTAACTACAATTTGTGGGAAAGAATTTGTGAGGACAGACAAGACGCAGGGAGATCCAATAGGACACTTTTATGGATGAAGGCCCAGAAACAGGGTGGTGACAATGGAGGTGGAGAAAAGGGATACTGAAGAGGTAGAGATGATAAGACTGTTTCTGATTAGACCTAGAGTGTATGGAAAAGGCAGAAGCCCATGGAAATCACTATGTCAGGCTTGGAAAATTGAGCTGATGGTAGGATGGAGGACAATAGGAGGAAGAGCGGGTTTTGGTAGAAGAAATGATGATGTCAGTTTTGTTCCCCTTTAATCCATTTGTGGCACTTCTAGGCTATGGAAACCTATGCATTTTTTAAAAGGAATCAGTTATGCCTTTTTGTAATGGGCTCCAAGACACATTTTTAAGTAAAAAAAAAAAATAAGTTGGCAATTATATATATAATGTGTTCCAATTCATACTGAAAATGAAATGTTGTGTATAGACATGAGTAAGTACATAGAAATACTGGAAGAGCACATTAAAACTGTTAATGGTGTTTTTTTCATTATTCATTAATTTAGCAATTTTTTTTTTTTTTTTTTACTAACTGCTAAGTTCCAGGCACCGTGGTAGGTAAGAATACATTAATGAGTAAAAGCAGATATTGACTTCACTCTTAGGGATCATGTATGTTCAATATCAGCCCCTCTCAACTGGAGTTCTGAGACAGAATGGTTATCAATGAAATAACCACATAAAATATAAATGTAAAATTGTAACTATGGTAAGTACTTATGAAGGAGAGGTAAATGGTACAATAAGTATGTGTAATAGTGCTATTGGACCTGATGAGGAAGATCGGGGAGGGTTCCCTGAGAAGGGGACATTTGAGTTGAGATCAGAAGGAGGGCTGGGTGGACAGCATGCACAAAGACCCAGAAGCAGGAGATAATATGGCAAATAGAAGGGGACCTAAGAGTCATAGAGAGGAAAAGGCAGCATAGTGTAAGATGAAGCTGAAGGTATTCAGGGGCTGAGACTGTTAGTACTCTATAATGCCACAATAGGGTTCTTCTTCTTCTTTTAATCCTAAGAGCTGTAAGAAACTATCAGATTTTTAAAAAAGATTTTATTTATTTATTTGACAGGCAGAGATCACAAGTATGCAGAGAGGCAGGCAGAGAGAGAGAGAGGAAGCAAGCTCCCTGCTGAGCAGCTAGCCCAATGTGGGGCTCGATCCCAGGACCTTGGGATCCTGATCTGAGCCGAAGGCAGAGCCTTAACCCACTGAGCCACCCAGGCACCCTGTTATTGCAGATTTTTGAGCAGAGAATGTTATGTTCATTTTTGCACTTTTAAAGATCACTACTCTGGCTCCTATGTGGAGAATGATTTGGAGAATTTAAGAGGTGATCTTATAATACGTGTCCTCAGTAGCCCAAGTGAGATACCATGATGGCTCGTACTAGGGGAATGGCGGTGATGAACAGAAGTGAACAGATTCTAGAGATATTTAATAGGTAAAATCCATAAGACTCCGTAACTTTCTTATACCATACACAGAAATAAATTCAAAATGCTTCAGAGATGGGCGCCTGGGTGGCTCAGTGGGTTAAGCCACTGCCTTCGGCTCAGGTCATGATCTCAGGGTCCTGGGATCGAGCCTCACATCGGGCTCTCTGCTCAGCAGGGAGTCTGCTCCCCCCCTCTTTCTCTGCCTGCCTCTCTGCCTACTTGTGATCTTTCTCTCTGTCAAATAAATAAAATCTTAAAAAAATATATGCTTGAGAGACCTAAAAGTGAGGCAGGAAACCATCAAAATCCTAGAAGAGAACACAGGCACCAACCTCTTTGACCTCGGCTGCAGCAACTTCTTACTAGACTCATCGCCAGAAGCAAGTGAAACAAAAGCAAAAATGAACTATTGGGACTTCATCAAGATAAAAACTGCACAGCAAAGGAAACAGTCAACAAAACTAAAAGGCAGCCTTCAGAATGGGAGAAGATATTTGCCTATGCCTTATCAGATAAAAGGCTAGTATCCAAAATTTACACCCAAAAAACAAATAAGCCAGTCAAGAAATGAGCAGAGGACATGAACAGACACTTCTCCAAAGAAGACATACAGATGACTAACAGGCACATTAAAAGATGTTCAACATCACTCATCATCAGGGAAATGCAAGTCAAAACCACAATGAGATACCACCTTATACCTGTCAGAATTAATAACACAAAAAACAACAGGTGTCGGTGAGGATGAGGAGAAAGGGAAATTCTCTTAGACTTTGGTGGGAATGGAAACTGGTGCAGCCACTCTGAAAAAGAGTATGGAGTTTCCTGAAAAAGTTAGAAATAGAAGTATCCTACAACCCAGCAGTAGCATTACTAGGTATTTACCCAAAGGATGCAAAAATACAGATTTGAAGGAGAATATGCACCCCAATATTTACAGAAGCAGCACTATCAACAATAGCCAAACTAAGGGAAGAGCCCAAATGACCATTGACCGATGAATGGATACAGAAGACATGGTGTGTGTGTATATATGTTCCATATATATATATATATATATATATATATATATATATATATAAGGAATATTACTCAGCCATCAAAATAATGAAATCTTGCCATTTGCAATGATGTGGATGGAGCTACAGTGTATTATGCTAAGCAAAATAAGTCAAAGACAAATACCATATAATTTCACTCATATGTGGAATTTAAGAAACAAAACAGATGAACATATGGGAAGGAAAAAAAGAGAGGGAAGCAAACCATAAGAGACTCTTAATGATAGAGAACAAACTGAGGGTTGATAGAGCTGGGCAGAGGATGGGCTAGATGGGTGATGGGGATTAAGGAGGGCACTTGTTATGATGAGCACTGGATGTTATACGTAAGTGATAAATCACTAAATTCTACTCCTGAAACCAATATTATACTATATGTTAACTGTCTAGAACTTAAGTAAAAATTTGATTAAAAAAAAACAAAAAACAAAACCCTAAGACTTGGTTTTAGATTGGATATGTGGAGAGTGATAGATTAGTGAGGTGCTTGGTGGTAATTCTTGAAGGCAAAGTTTGGATTGGATTTGATAGTGGAGAGGTGCAGTATGTATTTGAGTAGGGGAAGACCATTCAATGTTTGAGTTTTTAACAAAGGTGTTTGTCAGAAGAATTGCGGGTGAATGAGAATGTAGATTGTTGCAGTGGTCTAGGTGATATAGTCTAGGTCTAGGTGGTATGATTAAATCTGGACTAAATCAAGTCATCCCAATGGGGATGGAAAGAAGTTGAGAAGGTAAAATACCTATTGGAGAACATGAACATGGAGGGCAGTTGGTTTGAGGACAAGGGAGGGGAGTGAAGAGGATCAAGAACAATCAGTCCCTTTCTGCATGATCATGCCTCTCTCCCATGACATCAAGCTCAATCATAAGTTCAGCTCTCACCTGTCTCTGGGGCAGCACCGTGCCCTGCTGTGGAAGAAGAAGCCTTGGGAGCTAGCATGGTCCTGTTGCTGCCACTGACAGGTAACATTCTTCAGGTTCAAGGTAAAGCACTGCAGTCCAATTTCCACTGAATTAACAGAAGAAAGTCCCATCAGGGCCAACAATTCCCACTCTGTAGGGTAGCCAGACTATCTTTACATACTTAACTTGGAATATTTACCCCCATCCTTTGTTCTCTCCCTGAATATAGTTCACTGTGTCTGTCCAGAGGCAAGTTTGGGGTTATTAGGAAGGACCATGGTTTTCAGAGCTTCCATATCGAGTCCAGACCTCTCTAGAGTTCTTTTCTATCTCCTCCCCATCTTTCCATTCTTTTGTTGACATACCTGCATCACCAGGCAGGTCCACGGTTGCAGGGAGGGACCAGGAACCCCAGGAACCAAGGAGGGAGACCCCATCGGGTTGGCTGCGCAACTGGAGCCAGTAGGATTTACCAGGCTCAAGCCCTGAGATGAGGCAGCTTCCACTCTTCACTGTTAGAGATGAAGCCTTGGGAGAAGAATCCCAGCCTCAGAATCTAGGTCTGCCTCAACCAAGACAGCCTCCATCTCTTATATTTGAAGCCCCACAGCATACCTGTGGAAAGATGGCCAGTTCCTCACTGGATAGATAATGCACACAGACTAGGGGCCAGGCCAGTGGGTTTCAGGTGGTGTCCAGAACTTTTTAGGCCTGAAACACTCAGTTTTGTGGGTGTGAATGACCCAAAGTGGGAGATACCTAAATAGAAATCACTCCCAAGCCCAAACTAACTTTCCAAGGACCAACCCAGTCTGGAATTCCCAAAGTATGGAATCCCCTGGGCAAATTTTAGGGTAGGAGATAGGAGGTGGGGCAGAAGGCCAGGATACTTCTCTAGTTGGGGACGTCTGCTCTGGTCCATCCTGTTGGGGCATCATGGGCTGAGCACATGGAGGCTGGTGCAGAGCTGGGACCAGGTTCAGTCTCTGCAGAACTGGACAGCAAGTTTCTGTGGGCAGCAGCTGCATGACTGTGGGACCAATGGAATTCCTGGGATCCTTGGGGCCATAGCGAAGTTCATGCCTCAGGAAATCACTGATTTCGGGAGCTGGGGTCTCCCAGCTGATCTGAAGTTCCCCTGGCTGGATCCCGCCTGAAGCCTTAATGATATCTGGGGGAGCTGGCAAACCTGGGGGCAAGACAGGGTACACCAGAATTCTCTGAGTGCCATAGCCGATGGTTCAACCCATGGACTGTAGAGAGGGGAGCTGCACCGGGTTTGGGGGCAGCCCCTGGATTCTAGAAGATCACAGGCCACTGTTCTCTTGTAGGCCAGGGCAAGGAGGTTCCTTATCCCGTTTTCCTTTCCTCATGAGAACAGTGACCTCACTGCAGCTTTGTTAGACTCAGTGCTTTCAAGAACAGGGATCTCTCCATCTCTATATCCTTGTCACCCCGCACAGTTTCTGACACATAGTAGACACATAGTAGGTATTCTATAACTGTTGAATTACTCAACGAATAGGTTAATGATGGGACAGGAGCATAGGTTTGTCTCTGGTGTGAAATGAAATCTAGCTCTGGATGTGAAGAATGATAAGGGGGTCTCGAGGTGCCTCTGGTGGTCTGGTAATGAAGGGCATCCACATTGCCCTAAAAGAGCACAGATCAGCCTGATCCTAGGAGCTGGACTGAGGACAGCAGATAGAGGGGCCACGTTGACAGGAGGATGGCCCTTACCCACACTATCCACAAAGAGCACACGCTGGGTCAGAGTCTGGTTCAGAAACACGTTCTTCACCCAGAGGTGCAGCGGAAAGAAGAGGCGAACTTCATCCTGGGCTGGAAACTGACACACGTATCGGGTTCCAAAGGGGGGCACACTCTTGAAACTCAGGGGGCAGGCACGGGGCTTCTCCCTGTGGGCATAGGAGAAGTCTGCTCCACCTACATGGCCACCATGACATCATGGGCCCAAACCCAACTTCGATTTCCATTACTGCCATTTTTAAACTCAGTGCCTAGCATAGGTGGGCTTAGGGATTATGCAGGGACCAGCACTGGGGCCATCCAAAGTGCGTCTGTTCATTAAATGGTTACTGAGGGCACGTACTTGGAATAGTCTCTGATAGGGCCAAAGGCAGGGAAGCTACAAGAGCTGGGCTCAGCAGAGGTAAGGGCAGGACAGACACAGGGGAGCATGACACAGCCCAGCACATACCCTGGGTAGGCATACAGCAGCTGGTATGTTCCATTGGGTGCTGCCTCTTCCTCATCCCAGAAGCAAGTGAGGTCCTCAAATGTTCGAGAGAAACAGTTCAGGGGCTCTGAATCCGAGGCCAGAAAGGAGGCATCTGAGGAACAGGTAGTGAGTTGAGCTTAGGGTGCTCCCGCGCATGTTTATGGGCAAGAGTAAAGGGGCTGGGGGGAGCCTCCTACCTTGCACCCCACCCCAGGACTCCCTCTTCCTGGGAATAGGTGATCTCCACCCTCCACACACCTCACCTTTGTTGGTGACTTGTGCCAGATTTTGGGGGGCCAGGAGGAGGCAGGAGGTGACCGCCAAGAGGGCCCAAGAGGGCATCTTCTCCGGCACTGTGTGCCTGGCTTAGCCCATCCTCCCCTCAGGAAGCCGGGCCCCAATCCCCTCCCAGACCAGCCCCTCAGGTTCCTGTCAGATACAGCCCCACGTCCTGTCCCTGTCCCTGCCCCTTTGGGGCCCATTCAGACCACACTGGGGCCAGAGGCCAGGGGAGGGGGAGTGGGAGTGGGCAGGAGGGGAGGAGGGATTTGAAAGAGAAGATATAGGCCTTTTGGTGGGAGGGAGATGGGGGTCATCTTTTTGACCGTGAACCAGGAGACTGAGCCTCTGTATGTGACTACGTCAACTAATATAGAAGGGTGTATTATTAACAAGAATAACATTTACTGAGCACTTACTAAGGACTTCATATCTATTCACTCAGCTCATCCTCCCATTAGTATTATTTCCACTAGAGAGGTGGGGAGACTGAGAGGCGGAGCCATTAAAAGATTTGCCCAAGATCACAGACGTACTGAGAGGTCAAGCTCAGGAGGTCAAGCTTCAGAGCCTGAGCGTCAAGCAGCTACGCCATGCTGCTGGAAGGTGTAGTCCATCAGGAAAGGACTGCCTCACAGACATAACAAAATGGTGGTTGTTTCCACTCGAATGGCTTCTGTAACTTTGGGCACAAACACATTCTCTCTGGAACTGGACGTGCACCCTCCCTTGTGGGGAGCCTCCAGGGCTGCCTCTTGTCCTTTGCTACTCAAAGTATAGCCTGTAGACTAACAGCAGCAACATTGCCTGGGTGCTTGTTAGAAATGCAGAATCTGGGGTACCTGGATGGCTCAGTCAGGCGTCTGCCTTTGGCTCAGATCATGGTTGCAGGGTCCTGGGATCGAACCCCGCGTTGGCTTCTCCCTGCTCAGCGGGGAGCCTGCTTCACCCTCTCCCTCTGCCTACTTGAGCTCTTCCTCTCTGTCAAATACGTAAATAAATAAGATCTTTTAAAAAATGCAGAATCTTAGGCCCCACCCCAGACCTACTAAAACAGAATCTGCCCTTGACCAAATCTCCAGGTGATCTGAACACCCATTTAAGTTGGAGAAGCACTGGTCTTGTGGCTTAGCTATGCTCATCTTCTTCACATCAGTAGCAAAAGAGAAGGCATGATGCCTTGTCTGAAGCCCGGGCTGCCTCCTGGGAGTGCTATACCTGTGGGTGGCTTTTATGCCATCTCTCACAAGCCCTGGCTCTTGCAGGGATAGAAGGACGTGTATGAACTCCTCTAACGAGACCCTCCGGCCTCAGCTGGGGCGACCATCGCTGGCTCTACAGGCTAAGTGGCCTCCATGTCAACCTTTTCTCCTCCTCCTGAATTAATGTTACTTACAGAGGGATTTGGGGGAGCTGGGTGGGCAGGGAGTAAATGGAAATGCTTCAACCTTGGGACGTCTTAGTTTCTCTGGCTCTATTTCTTCTGCAAGAAGAGCCTGAGGCCAGGCTCGTCCTGATTCCTGTCCAGTTCTTGGGTTATAGGGACCAGCTTCCTCTGTCCAATGGGGATGACTTTGGAGCCCTCCCCCAGCCCCCTATCAAGGGCCACCCAACCTCCAGGTCAAGCGAGAGGGGAAACACATTAATGTTCACACACTCCCAATGCTTTGATGCTCTGTCTATGCGGATGACTTCAAAATTAGTATCTCTAGCTGTGGCTTGTCCTGGGGTCCACACTGGGATCACTACCCACCAGCTTGGAATCTCCACGTGCACGTCTAATGGGCAACTTATACTTAAGATGGCCAAAGTCAAACTCTCTCCTTCTTTTTTTAAAGATTTTATTTGTTTATTGACAGAGAGATCACAAGTAGGCAGAGAGGCAGGCAGAGAGAGAGGGGGAAGCAGGCTCCCCCGCTGAGCAGAGAGCCGGATGCGGGACCCTGAGATCATGATCTGAGCCAAAGGCAGAGGCTTAACCCACTGAGCCACCCAGGTGCCCCAGAGTCAAACTCTTGGTTCTGGTTCCCACCCCGAAACCTGTGATTTTCTTTTTCCTCTAGTCTTACCTTCCTCTGTAAATGGCACTACCGATTACTCGAGTGATCAAACCCGAAACCTCAGTCCTCCTTGATTCCTATCTTTCTCTTACCCTACATTCAACTTACTAGGAAATCCTATTTGATATTCTTTCAAAATGTACCCTGAATGTGAGCAATTTTTACCACCTCCCGCCATCCTAGTCCAAGTCTGGACTACTGCCGCAGCTTCCTAGCCGCTCTCCCTCTTCCCCTCTTCCCCCCAGCAGCCCGCCCTCCAGTCTTCTGCAGGACAGAGGGAGCTGTATAAAATGCAAATCCAACTTCTTCCTCCCCTGCTCAAAACCCGCTAATTGTTTCCTACTGCATTTAGAATAACATCCAAATACCTTCTCAAGGCATACAAGGTCCTGCCTGGGGATACAAGGTTCTGCATGATGTGGCCCCTGCTTACTTAAATCTCATCTCCTACTGCTGTCTTCACTCTCAACCAGCCACAATAACCTCATTGTGTCTTTCATCTCAATCCTTATCATGCTCAACCTTTCTGTAACATTTGATATTCTCCTCCTTCCTTGGCTTCTACAAAGTATCACATTCTCCTGGTTTCCTCCTACCCCCTGGAACATTCCCTCCCAGTTTCTTTCTTTCTTTACTCTTTCTCTCAAATGTTGTTGTTCCCCAGGTGTCCTTGCTCTGCCCCTTATCACCCCGCACCCCCGAGAGATCTTGTGGCTTCAGTTCCATCTATAGACCAATAACTCCCAAGACTGTGCCACTCTCTTGAACTTCAGATTCTGAGCTACTTATTGGATTTCTATTTGTTGTTCCGTAGACACTTCACCTAAATGCACCAAGTCCCAAATGCAACTATCACTGACTCCCATACACCCTTCCCGATTTTTCTCTTCCTGTGTTTTCTGCATCTCACCCTAGGTTCCTGGGCATCTAGGCCTGGAAGCTGAAAGTTATCCTCAAATCATTCTCCCTCCACTCCTGCACCCAAGCCTTATCAAGTCTGTGACTTCTACAGGGAGACAGTGTTATAGTGCAAAGGATGCAGAACCCACAAGTCAAGGGGCTTTGTCTGTCCAGAGTTGAGATGGGGGCTCTGAGTGAAAGGATGTGCAGCTACCTGTCCCTGTCACTTTCCCATTTTTCTCTGTTTCCACACAGTGGGGAAGAGGTGCCTTCCCCAGTCCTTTGCTTCTTTAGAATATCAAGGGGGGTGTTAGAAGAGATCTAGGGGAAAAGAGACCACTTAGGTATGCCCATTATTTGATCAGGGAGTCCAATAGACTCCTCAAGGTCAGCTCAGATCAGCAGGCCTAGGCTTTTCTGTTGGGCTATAAGGCCAAAACCCCAGCTTAGAGAAACCTGTATTTGATCTGTGTGCAGTCGTTGCTCAGAGAATGTAAGGGGTTGCTGGATGAGGTTTGGCTCAGGCACTAAGTCTACTGTTAAACTACTCTCTGGGGGCAGAAGGAAGCCCTGTTTTGTAGCATTTGCAGGTTTTTGGTGCAAATACACCACCACAGCCTATTTCACGCTAAGATGACAGTTGCCGAACAATGGGTTGGGAAGAGAAATCACTCTCCTGAGCCCATGCCTGTCTCCCCATGTCCCCAGATTTCCAGCACCAGTCAGATACTCGGGGATAGGTAACTCTACGCTCCCGGGTTCTCCATCTCCCCAACACTTACTTCCCCAGCGTTGCCAAACTCCTTTCTAGAAGGGTCGCTCCACTTGTTGGATGGTTCTGGCAGGGTGTCAGAGTGCTGTCTTTGCCCCGCACCTTTGTCAATGTTGTTTTAAGTTTGCTATGCTGATAGTTGACAAACAGCTCAATCTCACTTGGTGCTTTTTCTGAAGCTCAAATTTGCTTTTATTCTTTCCCTGTTGAACATCCTTTCATGGCTCCATAGGATTCTTTGGACCAAGACTCATCTCTGGACGCTGGAACACAAGGCCCTTCTACCTTTCCGCTTCCCCTTCCTGGAATCTCTTCCCCAAGATGCTCCTTTCACTATCCCCAAACCCAATCCCCTTTCTGCCACAGGGCTTTGGTCCCTTTGCTTCCCCAGGCACAGGACTCTCCAATCTCTGAGTCTTCTGGAATTTTCTTTGTGGTTCAAGCCCTGACTCTAGCTTTTCTTATCCCCCAACTATACGTCACTCTAACTATACGTTAGAGCAGAAAGCCTAATTTTAAAAGACAGAGGTTATTTTACATTCCTTCCAGAGGACTTGTAGCTCTTTTATGATTATGAGAAACATGGTGAGTCTTTGGGCACGGAGAGAGAGGGCTAAATTTGCTGAGTATGAAATTGGTGGGAATTTGGGAGTATACTGCGGTAACTCCAGAGAAAAAGGAGGAGGGCTGGTAAGGGAAAGACGGCAACCTGAGGAGAAGAGAAAGCCTCACGAGTGAGAAATTCCAGTAGGACTAGTGGAGGGAAGTTTCAGCACAGGGATGCCTCATGCCTGGTTTGATGTTCACTGACTACTCTGTGAAAGCTCAGTTGCCCCAGAACCGTCCCCCACCCAAGGGGTGTCCTCAACACAACCTTCATTGGTGGTGTTTATGGAACAAAGGCAGAAGAGTAATGATACCTGTGGAGTGGAGAGAGGATGGCAGCCCCAGAATTCAGGTTGAGAGGTGATCCCGAGGGTGTGAATTATAGGAAGGAGAGCCCAGGAGGAACAGAGGAGGCTGTGGACTTTCTGAGGATGTGGAATAGGGACTGAGTAGTTCTGATGGGATAAAATTGGAAAAGTTGGTCCCGAAGGGCTGCCCTGAGGACTTTTGGGTTGCATACACATAATCTTTCCTTCCTCTCAGAACCCCCAACCCCCAGAATTTTGTGTCTCTGTTGGGGTGTTTTTCTATGGAAACAGTGAGGCTAGCCTCAGCCTGAGCTAGATAAGCCGAGAACCCTGCCAGAGGGGAACTGTCATCCTAAGTCAGTCCTCCTGGGTCAAAAGTCAGGTGGGAGCGGGCCTGCCTCTTCCTTCCTGACCCCTGTCTGAGCATCGTAGCAGCTGCCACCAATGGACACTGGCTATGTGCCGCCATGAGGCTAACACACGGTCTCATTTCTTCCCACAATGACTCTCTTCAGTTGCCCTGTCCTTCCTTTAGGAAAGTGAAAATGCAGGTTGCAATGGATTAAATGAGTCGTCCAAGGTCACTGTTAAGGGGCACAGCTGAGATTCGAATTCAGGTCCATTTCATACCAAAGCCGGCTCTTTTAATCACTACATAGACACCTCTTACTGTTCCAACGGTATGCGCCCGGCACAGGGCCTGCTGTGTCTCTCCCACAGTAGGAGGCTGAGCTCAAGACAAGCATCAAGAGAGGCCTGCTTCAAGTAAATGGGAAAAGGACCACCAAGATGCATCCAGTAGTGACCCCCAGCAGGAGAGCTGCAGGGACCTGATCCGGTCAGCCCTCTGTCCTCCGTCCTCTGAGAGCCAGCCGGGCTCCTGAGCTGCTCTTACTCAGCTGCTGGGCTCTCTTTGACCCCTGCATCCATGTTTCCTGCTGAGGAAACAGGGGACCAGGCCAGGACCGTCAGACGCTGGCTGGTCTGCCGCCCTGGGAGAGAGCCTGGGCTGAGATAAGAGGATGCAGAGTCCATGGGAGGAGCCTGAGCCAGCCAGAGGGCCAGGCAGGAAATCACCCCTTCCTTGGGGGGCCCGAGAGGGAATGACTCAGGGCTGACTGGCGGGAGTTCCGTTTTTGTGGCCAGGGCAGGCTGCAGGGAGGCCCCTTGGATAACGTGCTGGGGGTCGCCTTCCCCAACCGACTGCCTAATGGGCCTTGGAGAGGTGTGCTTTGGCCTTTCCTCTTTCCCTTTTCCACCTTTTCTCTGGAAACAAGTGGGCGGGGTTGGTCTCTTGCTCTACCCCTGCCCAACCCAGGCTGTCCCCTGGGCAGTAGAACACAAAAGTGGGGAGGAATGAAGCTGGACAGGCGTGGGAGCACTGAGGCTGAAACTCTAGGTGCTCTCTACCTACCGTCTGCTGCCTTGTTTGTAGCAAGGCTCTGGCTGCTATGAGCCCAGAGTGGAAATGTGGGCATCTTCTGCTGGGGGAGGGGACCCTCGGAGCCTGCCTTTAGCCCAGACGTGGGGCTGATCTCCCTGTGTTCATGCCTTCTTTCTCTAACACTTATAAGGAGATATAATTCACGTGCCTCACAAGCCACCCACTGAAATTGTGAATTTAGTATTCACAGATATGGGCAGCCACAGTCAATTCTAGATCTTTTTTTATCGCCTCAGAAAGAAATCTGAAACTTTCAGCTCTTGCCCTCCTACCCGCCCCTCCCCACCACCTTCCTCCCAGCCCCAAGGAACCACTGAGAACACATAACTGAGTTCAGCAAGGTTGCAGGACACGAGACTGACACACAAAACACAGTTTTCTTCTACAGGCTTGCAATCTACTTTTATCCCTACAGATGGGCTTATTCTGGCCATTTCGTATAAATGAAATACAAGCAGATGCAATAGGTGGTCTTTTGTGACTGGCTTCTTTTGCTTGGCCTGGTATCCCAAGGTCCATGCCTGTAGTGGCACAGATCAGTACTTGACTCCCTTTTAATGATGGAATAATACTCCGTTGTGTGGGCAGACCACATTTTGTTTATCCATTCATCATTCAGTGCGTATTTGAATTCTTTCCATGTTTTGACATTACAAACGACATTTCTATAAACTTCTGTGTAAAAGTTTTTATGTGGACATATGTTTTGATGTTTCTTGGGTAGATACCTATGAATGGAACTGTTGAGTCTTA
Source organism: Mustela putorius furo (assembly GCF_011764305.1). Classification (NCBI taxonomy): domain Eukaryota; kingdom Metazoa; phylum Chordata; class Mammalia; order Carnivora; family Mustelidae; genus Mustela; species Mustela putorius. The sequence goes on along the minus strand of NW_025422005.1, from coordinate 33,418,651 downwards.
CGGGAACTCTTGTGGAAACTTATGTTTAATCGATGAACTGCCAGATTATTTTCTGAACAGGTTACACAATTTTACATTCCCACCGGTAGTGTATGAGGGTTCTGATTTCTCCTTGCCAACATTTGTTATCTGACTTATTATTGATCATAGCCATCCCCGGGAGGTGAGAATTTGTATCTCCTTGTGGTTTCGATTTGCATTTCCCTGACGATTAATCATGTCAAACATCTTTTCATGAGCTTATTGGCTATTTGAGGGTTCTGTGGAGAACAAGTTCTTCAAATCCTTTGCTTGGCTAAAAATTGGGTTGTCTCTTTATTATTGAGTTGTAAGTCTACTTAATACATTCTGGACACAGTCCCTGATCAGATACATAATTTGCAAACATTTCCCCCATTTTGTATGTTTTCTTTTCACCTTCTTGATAGTCTCCTTGGATGTACAAGTTTTCTATTCTGATGACGTCTATTTTATCGATTTTTAAATTTTGTTTCTTGTTCTTTTATTGTCCATATATTCCATTACCAAATCTGAGGTCATGAAGATCTGTGTTTTTCTTCTAAGGGTTTTATAGTTTTGGCTCTTACATTTGGGCCTTTGATCCATATTGAGTTCATTCCATACATAGTGTTTGGGTAAAAGTCCAGCTTCATTTTTTTGCATGTGGTTATTCAGTTGTTCCAGCATCATTTGCTGAAGACCATTCTTTTCCCATTGAATGGTCCTGGTGTCTTTGTTAAAAATCAGTTGACCTGGGGCGCCTGGGCAGCTCAGTGGGTTAAGCCTCTGCCTTCAGCTCAGGTCATGATCCCAGGGTCCTGGGATCGAGTCCTACATCAGGCTCTCTGCTCAGCAGGGAGACTTCTTCCCCCTCTCTCTCTCTGCCTGCCTCTCTGCCTATTTGTGAGTTCTCTCTCTGTCAAATAAATAATTTTTTTAAAAAATCAGCTGACCTTGGACACATGGGTTTATTGCTGGACCATAGATACTATTCTATTCATTTATTAGATATTTGTTGCTTTGTAGTTAATTTTGAAATTCAGAAGTCTGGGTCCTGCAACTTTGTCATTCTTTTTCAAGATTGTTTTGGTTATTCCGGGTCCCTTGCTATTCTATATGGATTTTATTATCTTTTTAAAGATTTATTATTTATTTATTCATGAGATACAGAGAGAGAGGGAGGAAGGCAGAGGCAGAGGCAGAGGCAGGCTCCCTCCGGGCAGGAAGCCCAATGCAGGACTCCATCCTAGGACCCTGGGATCATGACCTGAGCCGAAGGGAGTCACTTAACTGACTGAGCCACCCAGGAGCCTTTAGACGGATTTTAGAACTGACTTGTCAGCTTCTACTAAGAAGCCAGTTGAGATTCTGATAAGGATTTCATTGCATCTGTGGATCAGTTTGGGTAGTATTATCATTTTTTTTTTTTAAGATTTTATTTATTTGACGGAGAGAGAGGAATCACAAGTAGGCAGAGAGGCAGGCAGAGAGAGAGAGGGGAGGAAGCAGGCTCCCTGCTGAGCAGAGAACCCAATGTGGGGCTCGATCCCAGAACCCTGGGATCATGACCCGAGCTGAAGGCAGAGGCTTTAACCCACTGAGCCACCCAGTTGCCCCTATGTTTTGTTTTTTAAATATTTTATTTATTTGAGAGAGAGCGAGCAAGGAGAGGAGCAGAGGGAGAGGGACAAGCAGACTCTGTGCTGAGTGTGGACCCCAATCTGGGGCTTGATCTCATGATTCCTGAGATCATGATTTGAGCTGAAACCAAGAGCCAGATGCCTAACCAATTGAGGCACCCAGGCACCCAGCCTCTGCCAAAAACAAATTTTTAGTCTCCACATCTTGGACGTCCAAATGTCCCTGTAGTTGATCTGAAATTTCATTCTATCTCCTGTCCTACATAACCTCCCCATTACTCCAGTTCATTTCTCCTTAAATTGAGCCTCACACTCCAACCATTCAAGTCTCTTTGGAATACAGATTCTGATAATCAACACTCCTTCCAAACTCCTTGTGTTTGTAGATACTATCAGCTGACACTTACACAGTAGCCACTAGGTACCAGGCCCCGTACGGCCCCTACCCGTGTGATCTCATTTAGTGCTACCAACAGTGAAGTAGTCATTACGAACCCCATTTTGCAGAGGAGAAAACTGAAGCTCAGACAGGTTAAGTGACTTGACCAAGGTCACACAGATGGTACATGATCTAGCAGGAACTTGGACACGGATCCATGTGATTCTGGAATCCATGTTATTATAAAACCATACTGTTGTTATACCTTCTTTGATTCCATCTGATTCACTGAAGAAATGTATGAAGCAAGACAAGCCTTGTTTCTTAAGGACGGGTGAGAGAGAAGCCTGAGGACAGGCACACAGCCTGAGGTAGTGATAGGGGGACTAGTGTTCAGGACAGGAGCACCTCCCAGAACACTGAGATAGATCCTGGGGAAGGTGAAGGATTCTGCCGTAGCTGGCTGAAGTCAGAAGTGACCTCTGCTTTCCTCCTTGAGGGCCCATAGGCCAGCCAGTAAGATGGCTCCCAAGCCAGGCTACCTAGAGTCATAAGGAGAAGCAGGAGCTCAAGACAGGCCAGAATCTGTCTGGTGCTGAGGCGTCAGTCTGAGTGAGGTTAGGCTATTGCTGATCCTGGCATGGACTATTTGGACAGAGCAGACCCCTGGACTGGCAGTTACACAGAGATGTAGGGAGAGCTGCTGGTGACCAGGGCTGCAGAGTAGGGAGGAGACCACGGGAAACTGGACCTCTCATAGAACAGGGAGGTAGGTGGTGGTGTCTGTGTAAAATGGGTCTTCCAGAACATTCCTGGCATGGAGAGCCAACCCCAACAGAGAGCTTGAGTTTACGACTGGGTCACTGGGGACACTGTTTCTTTTCTTGGAAAATCCAGTCTCTCTTTGGTTCAACTTTTCTTTGGGATTGGCCGGCAGTGAAAGGAATACATTGGATGGAGCTTCTCATAACATTTATTTTTTTTTGGACGATAAAGCCAAAAGTGGGGAGTAGTGGGAATGTTAGCTGTGTGGGCGCTGGCTTGGGTGGAGGAGCTGAAGAGGGCTTGAGTGTGGGGAGTCACAGAAGAGGGTACAAACCTGGAGCAGCTGAACTAGAAGGAGAAATGGGAAGAGTCACTCTAGGAAGAGCTGCAGAAGGCGTGGGAGCGATGGCAAAGGGTGAGGACCCGAGTGCCCTAAGCCCACCCCCTGGGTCCCCTCTTTTTTTTTTTCTTTTAAGATTTTATTTAATTATTTATTTATTTGAGAGAGAGAGAGAGAGAGAGAGGAGGGGGGAGGAGCAGAAGAAGAGGGAGAAGCAGCCTCCATGCAGAGCATGGAGCCCGATGTGGGGTTCGATCCCATGACTCTGAGATCACGACCTGAGCCGAAACCAAGTGTTAGATGCTCAACCAACAGAGCCACCCAGGTGGCCAGGATCCCCTCTTTTCTTAAGTTAAAAAAAAAAAAAATTCCTCGAGGCAGCTCAGGCCAGAGGCCACAAGGATCAGAAGGCACAGGCTGGAGAGTGGAGTTTGCTCTGGCCCGCAGAGCCTGGTACTGGCCTGACAGCCGCTCAGGCCTCCTCGGCTGTGGCGTCGATGCCCGCGTAAGTGAAGTTCTCAAACAGCGACATGTTCACATAGGCCTGGGGGACAGAAGAGGCTTTAGTGCGGGGCAGGGGTGGGGGCGCCTGTGGCCTGGAGCTCCCTGGCTTCCGATATGGCAGCCCTACTTGAAGAGACACTGGTTTAGACTCAAGATGGCCCCATGGCCAAGGGCAGCCCTCTGCAGTGAGAACAGACCAAAACTGGGGGTCCAGGTGAGAGCCCATTGACATATTGTTAGACAGAAGGGTTTTTTCTTCTTAAATTTAAAAAAATGTTCATTGAAGTGTAGTTGACATATATTATATTAGTTTCAGGGGTACAACATAGCCATCTGACAGTCACCATCTGTCACCACACAAAGTTAGTATGGTATTAGTGACTATATTCCTTATACTGTTTTCATCCCTGGGATTTATTTATTGCATAACTGGAAGTTTATACCTTTTGTACCTCTTAATCTTCACCGATTTTGCCCAAGTGTGGGGGCTTGGCAACCACTAGTTTGTTCTCTGGATTTATGAGTTTCTTTTTTTTGTTCATTTGTTTTGTTTTGTTTTTTTAGACTCCACATATAATTGAGATCATGTATTTGTCTTTCTGTGACGTATTTCTTGGCATAATACCCCCTGGATCCATCCATGTTGCTGTGAATGGCAAGATTTCATTCTCTTTGATGGCTGAGTAATATTCCATTGTACACACAACTGACCCTGAACAACATGGACTTGAACGGTAGGGGTCCACTTACTCCAGATTTTTTTTCAATAAATGCCATATAGTGGTGTAAATGTATTTTCTCCTCCTTATGACCTTCCTACTAACATTTTCTTTTCTCTAGCTTATTTTGGTGCAAGAACATAGTATATAGTACATACGCAAAATATGTTTTAGTTGACTGCTTATATAGTGGTACGGCTTCCAGTCAATAGTAGGCTCTTAGTAATTAAGTCTGGGGAGAGTCAAAAATTATATGCAGGTTTTTGACTACCTAGGGGATTAGTTGCCTTTAACTCATCCATTGTTCAAGGGTCAGCAGTATATATCACATCTTTATCCATTCATCTTAGTTTTTTTTTAATGCACCTGTCAGATGAGCTGTTTGTTCATGCATTCATTATTTATTCATCTATTCATTAAGCTATTTTTGATCATTTATCCATTTACATGGATCATTCATTCATTCTCGTTCATCTGTTTAAAGATTTTATTTTTAAGTAATCTCTACACCCAACATGGGGCTCGAACTCATCACCCCGAGATCAAGACTTGTATGCTCTACCGACTGGGCCAGCCAGGCGCCCCTGATCATTCCTTCATTCTTAAGACAGTTTATTAATTCCTACAGCTCCTTAGTCATTAATTCATATGAAGGACTCTTTTTGCTCTTGCTCATTTTGATATATTTCTTCCTTTATATTTACCTGATAATTCGTTTATTCACATGGTTATTAGGTTCAGTTATTTAATTATGTTTATTCATGTTTATTATATCATCCATCCACTAATTCTATTCATTCATTCACTTACTCTTTCATTCATTTACCCATCCATCCATTTGGTTAGGGGACCATTCATGCATTGTCACTCTGGCTCTGTGTCCGGTGAAGAGAGGTGGCCCAGATGAGACTGGGCTGAGGGCCCCAGCAGAGGAAGACAGGTAAGCAGTATGGGACCTGGGACCCCGGGGGAGCGATTTGCCGCTGGGGCCTCGCAAGAGTTAGGAGGGCCTAGTATTCAACCCCTGGAGAGCTGGAAAGTGGGGCGGCACCCTGAGGCCCAGCTGTCCTGGCAGCTAGTGGTGGGGACAAGGACATGGAGGCTGCTTCTTTCTGGCTTCTATGAGAGGGCACCCCTGGAGCGTGCTGAGCCCTGTCCCCATCAGCCCCCGTCTCCTCACCTTCCTGGCTTCCAGCATCCGGCCCAGCTGCAGCGCAATCTGAGCAAAGGGAGGTCGCTCATATGGACGGTCCCGCCAGCACTGACGCATCAGCTCATACCTGCAGATGGGGCGTGGCTGAGAGGAGGGGTCGGGGCCAACCGGGCTGAGGGGGTCCCGGGACTCCAGGCTGAGGACACTCACACTTCGTCGTCACAGTTACGAGGCTGTTCCATGCGGTAGCCCTGAGGTAGCTTCTCATAGAGCTCAGCACAGGTCATGCCGCAGTAAGGCGTGCCCCCTGCAGGAGGTGACAGAGCTCTCTGAGCCCAGGGAATGGGAGGGTGGGGGGATCAGGAGAGGGCTGGGGTCTGGGGGTCTGGAACTCACCAAGGCTCACGATCTCCCAGAGGAGGACCCCAAAGGACCAACTGGAATGAGAAGGATGTGCTTAGTTCCCGTCTAGGCCCAGGGGCCAGCTGCTCAGTAGCTGCCTGCCCCACGGTGCACGCCTCCCAGCCCCTGCGTGGGGGCCACTCTGCAGGTGTCTGCCTTGGCCAGCTGCTGTCTCTGCTCCACTGAAATTCCTTCAGAGCTGCTCCCAGACTCACCGTCCGCACAGCTAACATTCTAATCACACACTCTGGGCCATGCACGAATCAGCTAACATATACGTTCATGCATTTAACCCTCACACCAGCTTTATGATGTAGGCGCTACCATTATGCCCATTCTACAGATGGAAACACTGAGGTACTGACAGATTAGCTTGCCCAAGGTCACATGGCTTGTAAGTGCTGGAACCAGACTCAAGACCTGACAATCTAACTCCAGACCATTGCTCTTAACTACGTCTTATATTGTAGCAACCTCTAGGTGGGGTGAGACCAGGATGGGAGTTCTAGTGGGGGGTGGGCATCTAGGGGCTTTGGGGACAGAAGCAGGAAGTAGCTGGGTAGTGGTCAGAGAGGCGGTCCCTGTGGTGGACAGTGAACAAGGCAAGGCCAGGGACCAGTGAGTAGAGCCAGAGCTGAATGGCCTGGCAGGCCAGGTTCCCTGGAAAGAGGAGCAGAAGGGAGGCCAATATGGTTATCTGGGTGTGAGGGGGTCTTGGCGGTCATGCTCTGGATAGGCTCCTGGTGGGGATGACTCTGCCCTTCAGAACGAAGGTGAGAACTTTCCTCGAGTGGTCTCTCCCTCCACCCAGGCATTGTCCTCCCATATTCCTGAACCTCTCCAGTGTATCTCCCTGTGTTAGATGAACCCAGCTCTAAAGTCCCCTAACACAATCCTACCGCTGAAACGCCTTTCAAGACAACGCCTCCTTCCAACTAGCCCCCCATCTTCCCACTAAGATGCTGGGCATCGCCAAGGTATACCCAAGATGCGCTTGTCTCATATCTGTGTCATGTAGAACAGACCCTGGCAATGCCCAAATTGTGCTTATACTACTCGAGACGTATCTAAGACGTGTCTAGGTTTATGTCTGTATGTGTCTTTGGGGGACCAATCCCTCCTACCCCTTCTGAGCCCCACACTCACACATCGCTCTTGGTGGTATAGACGCTGTAGTTCAGAGACTCGATGGCCATCCAGCGCACGGGGAGACGCCCCTAGGGGAAAGTGGGTTTGAGGGGCTGGGTGAGGAGGAGGGGCCTGTGTCAGGGGTCTTGGAGGCCAGGCATGGAACCTGGGTGCAGAGACTGAGACATACCATGGTCTTCTTCACATAAACCTCCTCCCCCCGAGAAAGGCCAAAGTCGGCGATCTTGGAGGCCAGGTTCTCTCCCACCAGCACATTGCGGGCCGCGAGGTCCCTGTGGATGAACTGCAGGTGTGGTCAGAGGTCAGGGAAGACTGCGGATGGGCAACCCCAAGACTCCTGGGGCCCATGAGGGATCTGACCTCCCAGCTGGTCTTTGTGGGCCGCCTCCCTCCCTGTAACAGCCCCCTTACCCTCCTTCCCAGCCAACCAGGTCTTATCCTGCATCAGAAGAGTCACACTGCTGGCTGTCCCTTCCTTCCTGGGATCCAGCCAGAGCCAAGCTCAGGCTGTGTGTCTCTTTCTTTGACAAGGTTGGGTTTCTCGCTGGTGACCACACTGCCCCTTCACTTCCTCCAACCTCCCATCCACCCATCTTCCTTTTCTCTCCGCTCTTCGATGCAAGTGGGGAAGGCCCTCCTCTTGCTTGAAGTGACCTTTCCCTGGAGTCTCCAGTCCCCCCCCCCGCCGACAAGACCTTCTACCTTCCCCAGAAACCTCTCTCCACCAGCCCCTCCCTCTGCACAGGTTTTTACTTGTCTGCTTCAAGGATACCCAAAACTTCACCAACTTTAAATGTCTCACCTCTCAAGCGAGGTGTCCTCAGACTTGGGCTCAGGCCTCCACTCTCTGCCTTGCTCTCCACCATGTCCTGGTGGGTCTCTCCCTCAGGGCCCCTCACAGGGTCCACTCCCTTGCCATGAGACTCTCCAGCACTTTGTGGGGTGATGGTTCCCAGATTGTTGTCTCTGGCCTAGGCCCTTCTCCCAAGTTCTAGGCTGACATCTCTAACTGCCAGCTCAGCATCTCCAACAAGATGTTCCTCAGCTGCTTCCAATACAATGCCTCCCCCAGCTCTGCTTCTCGGCTTGCACTCTCCCGAATTCACCCAGGCCAGCAGCTCCGGGGTCTTGCCCTCCCCTGTCTTCCCTGCCCCGCCAGCTACAGGGGGTCGTAGTGGCGGCACGCCTTCCTCCCCACACCCCTGGACACCTGTTTCTCGCTCAGGTACTGCATGCCATTGGCGGCGTCACTGGCAAAACGTAGCAGCTGCCGGGAGCTGAGGGTGGAGGCTGTGCCGTGCTCTCTGGCGAAGGCTGGGTCTGTCTCCAGGACCCGGCTCTTCCGCAGAAAGTCTAGCAGGTTCCCGTAGGGGGCATATTCGATAGCGATATACAGGTAACCTGGGAGGGAAAAAGCCAGGGACGGGGTGGGGGTTCCCAAGCTGGCAGTTGGCCAGCAGCAGACCTCCAATGGTAGGAGAAGGGGGCAGGCTGCCGCTGTGTGTGTCGGGGTGGGGGGATGATGGCTGTTGATGGGGCTTGGGAAGAAGAGATAGGTGAGGACCTGGGGGCTTACCTCGGTTCTCACAAGCCCCCAAGAGGTTGATGATATTGGGGTGATGTCCCAATTTGCACAGAACTTCTAGTTCTCCCGCAAAGTCACGATGGTCATTTTCAGAGGCATACTCTGTGTAAAGAATCCAATATCACTTTAGTCAGAAATAGTTCTGAAAAGGCATGGCTACTGAGGGCTGGGGACAGTTGCTGGAGGGGATCCAGGTAGGGCCTGGGATCTGTGGGACAAAGGTAGGGGGTGGGCCTGGGGTCAGGGGTCACTCCGGGGGGACCTTTTAACATCTTGATGGCCGCGTTCATCTTGAGTCCGTCCTTCTTGATCATGGCCCGGATGACCTGACCAAAGTTCCCCTCCCCGATGAGGTCCTCAAAGGTGATGTCTTCCCACTCCAGCACTGGATAACTCAAGGGCTCAGGCTGTGGTTTGGGCCGCCGGGTTAGCGTCAAGGTGCCTGAGCTGAACTGCAGGATGGTTTCTTCGCCCTTCATAGAATGAGACAAGTGGGAAGGCAGTTGGCGCCGCAGATGTGGGGCCAGCAAGAGGTACAGACAGGCATTGAGGGAAAGTTAGACAAATGGATAGAGACCCCCGCAGAGGGCACTGTGGCGGTCAGGCAGGAACAGATATGCTGACAGAGGATACACACTGAGACAGAATCACAGGAGATGAAGCCATCCATGGGCCACTGGCTAGACAGAGGTCCAAGAAGAGAGATGTGAGGCCACAACCAAGGATCTGGTGTAGAGGGCTCTGGGAGAACAAGGAGTGGGTAAGTCTGCTAGAAGCCATGAAGACAGGAGTCAATGGAAAGAGGGTATCTCCAACATTTCAAACGGGAAGGAATTGGAATGAGCTGTGATGGGAAGTGGCAAGCCTCCCATTACTGTGCTGATCTCACGACCAGGCTTTTTGCTCATCAATCCTCTGGAGAGGATTCTAGCCTTGGGCCGCGGGCTAGGACACATTTATAGAGCACCTATCACATGTGAAACCCCAAGCTGGTGCGAGTCAGCGGAGGGGTTTTCTCTACAGTACGGGAAGCAGAGATGAGGACTGTCTATGGCTCTAAAACCACCAAGGAGCCGAAGATAGACCACTGCAAAGAGGAACATCCACTTCCCCTAACCACATAGGAGCTGGTCCACCTGGGCCAGGAGGATGGCAGGAAAGGGAAACAGCTGGACAGGACCCAGGGCGCCCCTGACAAGAGACCTGGAAGAGGGTTAACACAGACCTGGGGGTGGGGCTCCCTCAGTGAGGGGCTAGGGACACGGGGCACATGGATTCACAGGAAACATGGAAAGCGGAGGCCACCGTACCTCAGGTGCATGCACAGCCATGTGCTCAGGGAGGGGCACATGCACAGGGACACACGCGGGCACACACGGGGGTGCCCACCAGCAGACGCATAAGTGCACTCCTGCATGGCACACACGCACATCTTCATGCAGGCACACGAGGCAGGGAAGGTCTGGACATGTATTAGGATTATGTCTGTGTTCAAGGCGATTTTCCCATCTCCCTCCCTCAACATCTGTCTCCATTACCCTGCCCCCACCTCAGCCCTAGTGGCTTTCTGTGCACACTGACCTCAGAGGGAGCAGCCTGGAACAAAGAAGCCAACTGACTCTCTGAAGGGAGGCATGGCCTAGACAATGGCATTAGACACTAGGCTTTCTATCATAAGGATCAGCCCTTGAGAGAGAAGAGGGTTTTTGTTTTGTTTGTTGTTGTTTTTGTTTCTTTGAAATGCCAAAGCATGGCTATAAATATCAAGAGCCCAGGTGCAAAGGGAGGGCTGGGGAAAGACTCTGGATCACCTGGGACAGCACTGGGGAGGATCTCATGGGAAGAGGACAGGTGGGAGAGAGACAGGAGGTGGGGACAAAAGGAGGGATGCTGGGAGCTGGGAGCCGAGCTGGTCCCCCACCCCACTGGCAGCTCTCTGACTACAGAGAGCTCCGACAAGTTTTACAGCCAGGTATACAGCAAGGCCAAGAAGAGCGGAGGCCTTCCCCCACCCCCCATATAGGGACGTGGGTCAGCACAGCTCTGGAGTGGCAGAAGCAGCCATAACAGGGCTTGCAACAAAGGGTGTAAGGGCCACAGAACACGCTGCCCTCCACAGGGTACAGGGAGCACCTCAGGGCTCTTAAGTCTCCCAGAGGAGGCCATGGCCTTTGCAGAGATGAGGCCGGAGGAGGAACCCATAGTAGGAGTTGCCTGTGGCCAGGAAGCCACAGAAGGGCTGAGGGCATTAGCCACAGATGTGTGCTGGCTCCCAAGGCAGGGAAGGATGCCAGAGCAGAGGCCAGCATGAAGCTCAGATGTCCCGCTGCCCGCCCCACCTCCCGTGTTGTCCCCATGCTACCTATGCTTCCAGCACCTCCAGAAAGAAGCGAGAGAACCCTGAATTAACCACGGTGAAATATGGACACAGGGAACTAGTTTCAACAGCGAATATTAAATATTTTGCCACTAACATAAACTGACTTATGAACTGAATTCAGTTCTAGAAAATCAAGGAAAATTATATCTTGCATCCATGAGCACGGTTAAGTCCTACACCCGCGACCTAAACACCTAAACATGCGCACGCGCACACACTTCGGGGTTGGGGGGGGGGGATAGGTACTGCGCATGAGCGGACAGACTCAGCTAGAGTGGTGCACGCATGCGCCCGGAGCGGGCACAGGAACTGACCGAGCCCGACTGGTAGGTGAAGGTGCGTCGGCGGTGCAGGCAGCTTCTGCGGATGCACACGAGCGTCAGGAGAGCCGCCAGGATGGTGAGGCAGGTGGCTGACACGGAGCCCACTACGGCCAGTATCAGCTGCCGGTCCAGACCCTCTTCGGCTGCTTGGACCTCTTGGACCGGACCCTCACTCTGCAGCCCTGTACAAGAGGGGGGCAGATGGCCGGGAGGGAGAGATCACAGAGCCTAGTACCAGGAGGGACCAGGGGTATCAGGCCTAAGGCCGGTGGTTCACTGGGGTGACGGGGTTTTTCCCAGCACTAGGACAACAGATGCAGGGAAGGGTCAGGGGGGCCAGGATCAGGACAGATGTGACTTGTTGGGAGGAACCTCGGATGTCCTGGCTCCAAAACTGGAGATCCGGTGCCAGGAGAGGGCATGGAGACCTACCCCAGGCTGGGAGTCCCCGTGGCTGTGCTCTCTCACCATTGCCCAGGGTGGACTCCTCTGCCACACTGCTCCAGTCTCCGGGACCCTGGATACTGGCCCGCACACGGAAGAGGTAACGTGTACTAGCATTAAGGCCACGGACAATGGTGCTTGTCTCCTCGGGCCTGTCCACGTCCATCCACAGTGGGTCTCCTGAGCCCCCAGCCACCTGCACCTCCACGATGTACTTGGATATAGGCCCAACCGAAGCCTCTGGGCGCTGCCATGTCAGCTGGATCTCAGAGTCTGAGAGGGCTTGGGCACGGAGGTGTCGGGGAGCTGGGGGCCCTGAGGAGATGGGGGTGGGAAGGCAGTGCTCAGACGGGAGCAGGGTATGTGGCTCTGGGGTGAGATCCACTCTAGCTGTGTTCCCTGCTCTGTGGACCCCCAAACGCGAGCCAACCCGCCAACCTTCCCCGTTCCCTGCTGGGCTGTTTCGCTCCATACGCCTCCCCTCACCCCAAACTTCTGCTTTCCTTTGTTCTCCTTATGGGCCAGGTCTTCCTGGCATCCCAGATCTTCCCAGCATGCTAGGTCTTCCTGTGCCCCATACCCTATGTTCGCCCAAATCCCATGTCCTCCTGGTACACCACATCCTCCCTAAGACCCTTAATCTCCACATGAACCCTGGCCTCCCCATCTTTCCCTCATCCCGTATGCTCCTGGGGGCCCACCTCTCCCTGGCCACCAATATCAGACATCTCACGTCCTCCCTTTGGTCATGTCTGTCTGTCGTCCTACTTCCCCCTTATGCCCACGTTTTCGATACATCCTGTGTTCTCTCTGTGCCCATGCACTCTCCAGTAACCTCCTGTGTTCCATGTCCTCCCTCATCTGGAACCCATAACAGCCTTTCTGGGTACAGCATACCGCTGGGGGGCAGGAGCACACGCGCGGGGGGCGAGGCAGGGCCCAGGAGGGTACAGTGGTAGAGCCGTACATCCAGCTGGTAGGGGGTGCCAGGCGTGAGTCCAGTCAGGAGAGCGGTGCGGGCCTGGGGGGACGAGACATTCTCCCGCCGCTCCTGTCCCCGTGTCCCATCCCACAGGCGCAGCAGGAAACCATCGCCCACCAGTGGCCCAGGCACCGAGGGTAAGGACCAGCTCACTCGCAACCGGTCAGGACCCTCCACGTGCCAGCCCTCCAGCCACGGCTGCAACGAGGGCTCTGGGGCCGGAGGTTGGGAGTCAGAACTGTTCAGTTGGTCCTTGGGGCTGTACAAGACAGTTATCTCCCCCCGGGGGACAGGGTGGGACAACCTCCAGTGGGAAAGGCAGGGGGCCCCTGGCGTGGGGACAAGACAGGACAACCCCTGAGTGCATAGGACGGTAACCCATGGGGGGACACGAAGGGGTGACTCTCGCCTCTCACCAGGACAGTCTGTGGTCATGAGGGTGGGAGGCCCCCAGGCCCCCTCCCCTCCTTCCCCTGGCCGGCTCAGTTGTACGCGGACACTGTATCCTGTCTTCGGCCTCAGGTTCATTAAAGTCACATTCTCGCTGGGGTCCACTGGGGGCAGCACACATCATTCAGCCCCCACCTCTTCCCGAAGCTGCCACCTCCCCCCTTTCATTCTGACCCAATATCCTGTCCTGCCCCAGACCCCCTCCTGCCCCCAGCAATGCCTCTCCCAGCCCTGAGCCCCTGCTCACCCACAATGGCGGACCAAGCCATGGTGCTATCCTGGGGCCGGTAGTGCAGGCGGACAGAGGTGATGGGTCCGTCCCCGGAAAAGGAGACCAGTGGGGAGACCACGAGCTGGCGGCTCTGCTTGGCCAGGAGCCGAGGAGCAGTCAGGGGCACTGGGGGCACTGCCAGGAGACCCCAAGTCAGGCAGGGTCCAGATAGCCTGCCCAGTCTTCCGAAAAATAAGAGGACTCTACTCTGGCCAGCAAAGATATCTCGGTCTTGGTTTGGATCTGGGGCCCATCTGGGCTGGGGAGAGCCCAAGTTCAACCGATGGGCAGAAGGGCCAGCATCCAGTCAGGACAATGTTCTGCCGCCTGGGCAGCTTGGGGCACAAGGATCCGGCAGCGAGGACTCGAGAGAATCCCCAAAGCTGCTAAGTGAGGTCGGATGAGCCTAGCTGGGTGTGGGGGAGGCAATGTGGAGCACGCAGAGGGGCCTGAGACCCCAGGCAGGGCGAGAGCCTGGTGTCAGCCTGCTCTCTGTTCTCCCTCTACCATTTATCACTCTCTTTGTTGGAGAAAAAAAAAAGAAAGCCAGCCAGTGATGAACTATGGGCTTTGCAATGGCTACTTGTCCCTTTAAGACAGCGCTCTGCCCACCCGGGTGCTGAGGCTTGGAGATGTGTACCTGGCCTATGGCCAGGCCGTCAGCAGGAGGTACAACCAGGATTTGGAAGACGCGTTTGGCCAGGCCACCTGGAATCAGCCAGTTCTACCCCAAACGGCTTTAGATTCCTGCCTGGCTTCCTCACTCCATGTTCATTGACCCTCTTCTGGCCTGAGCTTTTCTGCCCAGATTATCACGTCTGCACTATGACTGGTTCCTTTGCCTCTCCCAAACAGTTATCGGACCGATTGTTCTAAGAATGATGGATGCATGAACCGGTGGCTGGAAACAAGGGAGGGCAGGAGGCCCCGGCCGAGAAGGAAGAGTAGGGAGCTGGGGGCGGGGCGGTGTGTGGGGAGGAATAGTGGGGTCAGCAGGTCATGAGGAGGGGAGAGCAAGGGGGGGGTATGGAGCCCTGGAGCCCCTGTGCCTCATGCTTACAGCGGGGCTTAGCTGTGCAGGGAGTGGTCAGACATAGAGTGGGCCCACACTTCCACTCAGACTTCAGAACCAGACCCCCAGTGCTGGAGGTCCCATCAAATGAGTCTGGAGCTCTGGGGAGGGGTCTAGGTGGCAGATCAGGTCCTGGAGTTGCCAGAGAACAGCTAAAACCTCGGAAGAGGACATTTTGGTAACAGTAACAATAGGGATGCCTGGGGGGCTCAGTCTGCTAAGCATCTGACTCTAGGTTTCAGCTTAGGTCATGATCTCGGGGTTCTGGGATCGAGCTCTGCATTGGGCTCTGCGCTCAGCTCAGAGTCTGCTTTTCCCTCTCCTCTGCCCCTCCCCCTGTTCGCTCATTTCCTTTCTCTTGAATAAATACATTAAATCTTTAAAAAAATAATAGGAACAATAAATGTCAACATATATGGAGCACACACCTTGCATGAGGCACTGGACTCAGTCCTCGTATACATCATCTAAGCTCATTGCATTAAATGGCCCATGACATTAAATAACATAACTTCAGCGCATTAAACGCATCATATGACTTGCTTCACAGCAACCCTCATGAGCTGGGAGGGGCTAAGCAGCTTGCTTAAGCCAGGAATTGGTGGTGAGGATTTGAACCCAAATCGCCTGGAATCGGAAGCCTGGGGAGAAGAGACAGGCTAGATGCAGAGCCCGGGCGGCACTGATAGGTCCTGCTGGTGGGGCAGCTGCAAGTTGGTGGGAGGGGTGGAGAGCAAGCAGGGAAGGAAGAGAAAGAGGAAGAGGGGAGACGTCTGGGTTTCTGTGGGGGAGGCCGGCTGTCAGGAGCAGAGGGCAAGAGGAGTCAAGGCATACGGGGCTGGCAAAGGTGAAGGGACAAGATCGTACTGGCTCTGGGCCATCCTGGGCACTGGCAGCTCCCTCCCTACTCATCTTCCTACTCACCACGGAGCTCCTCTGGGTGGCAGGCCACCCTCTGAGCTGAGGCGCCCCACACGCTCCCCTGTCCTGGCCCTGCGAGCCCTGAGGCGTGATGAGAGCAGACGGCAGCATCCCAGAGACAGAATTAAAGGCACGCCGTGTGCAGGGGTTGTGAGCGGGTAGAGAGGGCCAGCATGGCCAGATAGGAGGCTGGGCAGGGTCAGAGGGTATGCTGTTTCTAAGGCATGGGATTTCCTTTCCAGATAGGACCGAGCTATGCTTCTGCCCTGACATGGGCCAGACCAGACCTCTGGTGGACGACAAACCCTCTTCTTTGCTGGGTGCTGGGCTGGGAGTTCAGGGGCCCTTGCCCTTCCTGCTACTATGCCCAGTCTGCGCAGCACCAGCCCACTGAGCACCACTCTGCCCACGGACCCTCCTCCATAGCCCCAGGACATCACTGACCTTTGACATTGACCCTGAAACGTCGGCTGTCTTGGCCACCAGATGTGGACACGCGGCACTCCCAGAGTCCACTGTCACCAAGTGCCAAGCGGGGCACCTCGAACTCAGCTGTGGTCCTGTCTGGCTCCACAATGGCCTTGGTGGACTGAGAGAGACAGGGAAAAGGGACAGACCATAGAGAACAAACACTCAAGAGGCCAATATGGGACTAATAAGGGGACAGAGGACCCCTGGTGGTTTCTCAACCATCAGATGACCCCATATGAGCCACAGTCAGGCCAGTGGGTAGAGCCTTTGGAAAACCCTAAGGGGCAGGGGTCTGAGGGACCACCTGTGAGGCCAGTGGGGTCAGGGCAGGTGGGGGGCTGCTGACCAGGAGGACCGTGCCGTCGGGCTTCCGGAGCTCCATGCTGCCCCGCACTGGGAACGGGTTCCCTGCGGCTGCACAGTTGATCCGGGGTGTAGTCTCTAAGTTGAACTCCATTTCTGAGGCCACATCCAGGATCTGGGGGATCCGGTCTAGGGAGAGAGGGAGGATACATCCTGGAGCCCCACGGGGCAGACATTGACCACCATGCTGCCCCTTTTCCTGTATCATGCATCTCAGTGGAGCGGCCACCAATGGCTCAGTCGCTCAAGCCTAGAAGCTGCAGAGTTCCAGACAGCCCTTGCGCCCCATGGCTGATCGGCCACAGAGTCTATCTCCTGTGCTCCCAACCCGATGTCCTGTCTCGGCCAACACATTCCCCTCCCCAGCCTTATAGCCCCAACACTGGTTCAGGCCTCACTCATTTCTAGGCTCTGTTACAGACCCTCCAGGTTCTCCCACCTCCACTCTCCACCCAGCTGCGTGGGTCCTCCCTCAAACACAAATCTGACTGCCTTCTGCCTCTTCAACAATTCCCTCCTGCCCCCAGCACACCTGCTGGCCTGCTGTTCAAAGTTCCCGAGGTTTGACTCTTGTGGTCACTCCCCCAGCCTTCCTACTCCACTCTCATGGTACCCGACCCCGAGTCCCTCAACCCCTGGGCCTTTGCCAGGGCTCTTTGCCTAGCCATCTCGCGCTCATCCTTCATACCCCATCTCAGATCTTGCCTCTTCCGTGAAGCCCTCCCTGAACCACTCAGACTGGCCAGGGGCCTCCTCTGGGCTCCCATCCATTCTGGGCTATTGCCCAGCCCTGCATGGGTATGGGTGATGTGAGCTGGGCGGTGAGAAGGCCCCCTGAACCCTGATCTCCCCGGGTGTAGAGCTTGGAGTCAGGGAGATGTGTCTGGTGAAGCCTGATTTGTTTTAAGTGATCTCAAACACCCTTGTACCTGACTTCTCACAGTGCATTCCATGCCAGCCAGAGGGACAAACACAGCCGCTGAAGCGGTCACATGTACCACCGTTCCGACACTGGCACTGGAGGCGGCAATCTGCCCCAAAGTGGCCAGGGGCACAGGCTGCGGATAGAGGGGTTGTGGTTAGAGGGACACAGGTCAGCGGCAGTGAGGGCAGAGCTGGGGCCTGGGTTATGCCAGGCTGGGTGAGCAGGGGACTATGGAGGTTCTGGTGTGGACCCCAGGGCCAAAGTGGAGGGTCCAGGTCCAGTCTGTGGATGGATGTCTGGGTCAGGGACTGCGGAGGGCAGGTCAGTCCATACCTTCCTGGCACTGGCTTCCTCTCCAGCCAGATCCACAAGAACAGCCATAGGGGTCCGGGAGGCAGAATGTGAGACCTCGGCAGCCCGATGTGCTGGGGCACTGCTCCTGGCAGCTCTGCCCAAAACGGCCCTCTCTACAGGCTAGAAATAGGATGGGTGGGTATAGGGCCCACTGCTGGACCTCAGGGTCCGGGCCCCACTTGGCATTCTCACCACCCACCAAGCTCCATCCTCTTGGTTCAAGAGTCTTCTCCAGCCAGGCAGCCTCTCCTGCCTAGGTCCTAGCTTCCCGGCCTTACCCTGCTCACAGCGGGTGCCAGTGAATCCAGGGGGGCACACACACTCGCCATCCTGATCATGGCAGACACCTCCGTGCAGGCAACCCGGGCACTCCTTGGTGCAGTCTGGTCCCCAGCGCCCTGCCCTACAGCCTGGAGGAACGTGCTTTCAGCAACCGACCCTCACCAACCTAGCACTGCTGCCGAGGTCTCGGGCAGCCCTGGGGGCCCACAGGAAGTGCCCACAGGGCTCCCAACCTCCATCCCACCCCCCAGCTCTGCCCTCTGCTCCTAACCCCTCACGATGAGCCGGAAGAAGGCGCTGCCTAGGGGGCTGGTTTCCAGGTAGGTGGCACTGTAGATACCACTTGCTGATGGCTGCACGTTTGGGAGCTCCATCAGGAACCGTCCATCCTGGGCCTCATGCCAGTCCAGGGTGTAGAAGTAGGATCCTGGGGGCAGAAGTGGGTCAGGGTCCTCAGCACCAGGTGAGAGCTGGTGCCCAGGTCGAATCAGTGTGCGCCCCATACAGTGACCAGAATGGGGGCAAGGCACCAGCCAGGGTCTGTCCCCAAGGCAGAAAGCTGGGATGCATCCTCTGTTCCACGCCCCAGCAACACTCAGGAAGTCAACAGGTCCTGCTCAGTCTAGCTCCTTTGCATCTCCTAAAGCAGTCACCTTTTTCTGTCCCGCTCATAGCCACCATCACCACAGTCCCCACCTCCCACGGTCTTCCAGGCAGTCTCCTCTGCCTCTGTTTCCCCTCCCTCCCTCCATCCCCCACTCATCAGCCAGCAGGATTTTCCCCAGCAGAAGCCTCCACAGTTCCCCTTCTCGGACTCCTTCAGTTACCCACTGCTTGGCATATCCCTGCTTCACCCTCTGGCCCCATACCTCTCCACACCCTGCCTGATTCCTGACATTCCTGAGTTCTGGAAATGCTGGTTTCTCTTCTAGAAACACCACGGTATTTCAGCACTTCCTGTCTGTGCTCTCAGCCAATCCTCCTCCTGGAATGTCCTTTCCTCCTCCTTTGTGTGGCTAATTCCCATTCCCCCTCCTGGGCACCGTTCAGGGGTTATCTCCTTGGGGACTTCTTGGGGACTTCTCCCAGAAGCTTCTTCCTCCAGGACTTGCAGTCCCAAATACTAGGGTCCCTATCCGTGTCCCACCTCCTTTTGCCTCTTTTCCCAGGCCTGGATTGTAGGGAGTACAGGTCTATGTGACCCTTCACACCTCTCATCAGTTCAGGGGGCCTGGTGCTCAGGAGACAAACCCCTTGGGCTGGGGAAAGGGTCCTCCTTCCCTCAAGAACATAGGGCAACCAAAGGGCTGTGGGTCTGAGGGCTGAGGCTGGAATCTCTGGGGCCACACAGAATAAGGGCTCCCTCCCATGGAGTGGCCAGAGGTTCTGATAGGGCCAGAGTGGGGGCAGGCCTGGGCTGAGTTACCCGTTCTCTTTTTCCCCATGGGGACTGCTGCTCCTTGCCAGAGGGCCTATGTGACAGCACCTGCTAACTCCCAGGGGAGTGCTAAAGGTGAGGGTTCAGCACAGTGCTGATTTGAGGGTAACAGGGAAGGAGGTGGCCTGCCACAAGGCTGCTGGTCCTCTGGGTATAGTAGGAGGACCGAACAGGCCAGAGAAGACATGGGTACAAGTGCTTCCTGTGGACCTGACACAGAGGCAGGTGCAGCGGGGAGGCAACAGGTGTATCAGAGTGAAGGCCATGTGGGCGGCCAAAGCTGGGGGAGGTCAAGGGCAGGGAGGTGTTCATTGAAGGGGCAGACCGTTGACCTGCCCAACCCGTCCAGAGTTCCCTCTCACCGTTGCTCTTCCAGATCACATCTGTCTGCTTCTCCTTGCGCACACGTGCCACAAGCACGGCCGTGTCGCCTTTGTTCACCGTGTGTGTGACCTTGTCCGGGAGCAGGTGCGCTGTAGGGGACCGGTGGGTGGGTGGGGGATGAAGAGACGGGTCAGAGGTGCACAGCGGCAGCAGCGACAGCGGCGACAGCGGCTCCCGTCCGCTCCCCGCCCCGCGGGCCGGACTCACCTCCGGGGCTGTTGTGCACGTAGAGGACGCGCGTGCGCCCCGCGCCGCCCACGCACGAGAAGACGCCCACGAGGTCTGAGGGCTGCGAGAAGCCGCGCAGCGTGACGCTGTGCGAGCCGTTGCGCAGCAGGTGTGGGGGCTGCCCGGGCCGCGGCGTGCGCACGATGCGGTCGTCCTTCTCCAGCAGCAGCGGGGGTCCCCAGGCGTCCGCGCCCGCGCCTGGCCCGGCCTCCCCGGACACGCAGGTCAGGAAGAAGCGCTGGGGCTCGGTGAGCCGCAGGTCGGCCAGCAGCGTCAGGTCCACCGCGGCGCCTGGAGCCGGGACGCCAGTCCTCCTTCCGACGAGGTCCCCAGCCCGCCCCGCGCTCTCAGGCGTTTCCCTCCCCTCCCTTCCTGTCTCTTTCCCGGCCGCACACTAGCTTTGCCCCCGCTAAGCCTCTTCGTCCTAAAAACAAAAACAAAGCCCCCTCTCTGGTCTCCTGGTGCCCCCCCTTCTCCCGCCAGATGGCTTCCCTTTATAGCCTCGGAAAGAATGATGTATGCTCCCTGTCTCCGTTTCCTCACTGTTTAATACCCTGCCGGTCCCCTTGAGTCCCCACCTGTCTCAGACTGCTCTGCAAAGAGGAGCCGCTCTCCAGGAGAGCAGAATCTTCTTGGAGAAAGCCTTTCCTGCCGCTCCAGAAATCTAGACGGGCTTGCCGTCCTGGGATTTACAGGAGGGGCGGGCTTCTGCAACCAGGTGGTTGTGGGGCAGAGAAGGAGGGGAGCCCCTCCTTTTCTGTCCCTGCCCCTTAACTGGCAAGTAATTAGCTAGCTTTAATGCCACTTAGCTCATCAATTAATATTCTTCAAAAGCCTACCATGGGTACATTGAAGTTGGCATTTGCTGACCGCCCACCATATGCCTGAGCACCTGCTTTCCAGTGGATGGTCACCCCCCCCCCCCCAGTGAAGTCGCTGTCTCTCCATTTACAGAGGAGGGCGAAAATAATTATTCTACAGGCTTCCTGGAGCAAGCTCATCTACTCCCCGGGCTTTATCATCATCTCTGAGTCAGCCTCTCAGCTTGGGTCTGCATTTCTATCAGCTTTCCCCAACCCTGCTCCCTGACTCAACAGATGGCACTAACCACCTGAGACACAAACTTTGGAGTCCTCTCGTGTTCCTACTTTCATGATGATTAATGTTTATTGGAGGTCAATTATATGGCAAACACTTTAATTTTATCGCCCCAACAATCCTGGGTGGTGGGTGTTACTACTCTAGTTTTATAGCTGGTGGATGAAATCTCAGAGAGGTAACTTGCCCAAAGGCATATAATCAGTAACTGGCAGAGCCAGGTTGTCTGACTCTAAACTCTATACCTCTAAGGGTGTTGCTGGCTGCTGCCATCAATCACAAAATTCTGCGGATTCCACATCCTCAAAGCCTCTTGACTGCACCCCCATCTCCAAGCCCACCCCTGTTTAAACCCCACATTTACTCACCTGGACCATCCCAACAGCTACACCCTCCTTTCCCAGCTCATCCTCCAGAGTGGCCTTCTAAGACCTTGGGATTCTCTGGTCTACAACCTCCCATGGCTCCCCATTGCCCTCGGGATACAGAGCATGCTCTTGAGTCCTTCTTTGCTCATACTCTGCCTCTCCTGTTGAGTTCCCTCCAGGAACCTTCTCTCCCATGCCCTTCCTCACCTCTGAGACTTGCATGGACTGTTCTAGACGCCCAGAATGAAGGCCACTGTTCTTAGTGAAGTCTTTCTGGATGCCTTTGTCATCTACTACCCCCAAGCAGAGTAGCTGACTCCTTCCTCCTCGGTGCTCCTCTGGAGCTACTTGTGTCTCCCTTTTATCCTTCACCCCATGTCCTGTGTCTCCAGCTACCACTCAGAGCTAGCCTTTGTGTTCCAATCCTCTTGACCATCACTGAAGGAATCAACTACCACTTACACAACTGGGCACTGGGTGCTCTGCGTAAATTACCTCCTTTAAACCCCATAACAGCCATAGGAGATCAGTATCATAGAATCTATTTCAACCTGTGACCCATAGCACAGCTCCTAGAATATTGCTGGTGCTAGATAAATGTTTGTCAAATGAATGATTAAATGAAGCCAGCACACCGACTACATGAGCACCCCCTGAAAACTCCATAGGCTCCCATAGGCCCCGCTGTGCTTTACTGATCCGAAAATCCAACACAGTCAATGACTGTTCTATTCCCAGTGCCAGGCTGCAGTGGTGTCTAGGGCCTGCCTGGGTTTTGGAGGCCTTGATCCCACTTTCTAGCTGATGGGGAAAGTGTTGGCAGTGATTGTAAGGCTTCCTAGGGGGAAAATCAGGGCTTTGGGGGTTGGGGGTGGGAGTGGCTTGGGGGAGACTTACCGACATGAGAAGCCAGAAAGAGGATGAGGAGCAGCAAAGGAGGCCCCAGCCAGACCATACTCTGGAGGCTGACCAGGTCAGCCAGGACAAGCTAGGCCTCCGGTCAGTTAGTCTGGTTCTAGATGCTGGGCCTGTACTGTTTAGTGCGTGTTGGTGCTGGGGAGGAAGAGGAAATGAGGTGGCTTGGGTGGGAGGGGTAGCCGTGGAGGGGTGGGGAGGACCTATCCTGCTTCTGCTCACCGAACAGGCCCCCCACCCTAGTCCGGCCCCCACAAAGCCAAGGATGGGTGTGGCCTGGAAGGCCCTGGAATGGGGTCACTTGAGGTGGGGGAGAGTTGTAAGGGCAGACCTAGGCACTATGGGACAGGTTTTCCCCTCTCCTCTCCTCCCTTTGGTCCTCTGCCTTGCCAACAGGCAGGAGGCAGGAGGCAGGAAAGGGAGGAAGCCAGTGGCTTCCGCCTATTGAGGAGGGATGGGGCTTTGGGGCGGGAGGGTGGTGGTGGGGTGGTGGTGGGGATATTGTTCTGGGGTCTCCCCTCCCCCCAGCACATACACAGCAATTCCTTATGTATGTGTCCCAGGACAGTTACACGGGTGTCCTAGAGAGCAGTTCACGTACATAACAAGTGGACAAAGGAACACAAGAACTCACACTCAGGGGAAAAAAAAAAAAAGAGAGAACTTTGATTCTATCTTGCATATGTAGGGGTGAACAGATTTTTCCTTCCAGGTCTTTTGGCTGGTCTAGTAATTGAAAGGAGACAGATTAACAGGAAAAAACAAAAGTTCAATAGCATGTGTATCTCCTGGAGACATAGGAGTGAAGGGGTTCAGAACAAGTCTTCCTGCAATATGCCTCTTTGGCATGAAGATTATTTTGAGCTAAAAATATTAAAAACCCAGCAGACTCAGGAAAAGCTTTTTACCTCCCTTTCAGCTGCCTAAATTTATATTGGAAAGGGTGCCTGCACCAGGAAGAGAGCTATTAGCAGAGATTCCTTTTTACCTAAGAAACTTAACTGCATAACAGGCCAACCTTTTTTTTGTTTTGTTTTGTTTTAATTGCGTTATAATTAACACACAGTGTTATGTTAGTTTCAGATGCACAGCATAACGATTCAACAATTCTATACATTATTCAGTGCTCACCACGAGATGTGTAGACTATCCACCAAACAACTCTTATGATATCCTTGACTATAGTCCTTATGCTTTGCTTTTCATCTCATCTCTGTGACTTTTTAATTTTATAGCTGGAGGTTTATACCTCCTAATCCCCATGATCTATCTTACCCATCCCTTCTGGCAAACACTAGTTTGTCCCCTGCATTTGAGTCTGGTTTTTGTTTTGTTTTTTTAGGTTCCATATATTAGTGAAATTATTTGATATATGTTTTTGTCCGGCTTAGTTCAGTTAGCATAATGCCCTCTGGGTCCACCCATGTTGTTGCAAATGGAAAGGTCTCATTTTTTTATGGCTGAGTAACATTCCATTTTATCCACATTTTGCTTATCTATTCATGTATTAATGAACACTTAGGTTGCTCCCATGCCTTGGATATTGTAAATAATGCTGCAGTAAAAATAGCGGCGTATCTATCTTTTCAAATTAGCGTTTTCATCTTTTTTTTTTTGTGGGATGGTGAATACCCAATAGTCCAGCTGTGCTTCCTCTGTTCTGTTTTTCGTGGAGGCTGCACTAGTCTGCCTCTCCACCAACAGTGCACGAAGGTTCATTTTTCTCCACATCTTCACCAACACTTGTTATTTCCTTTTTTTTTTTAAGTCATTCTGACAAGTGTGAGGTGACGTCTCATTGTGGGTTTGATTTGCTTTTCCCAGATGATGAGTGGTGTGGAGCATCTTTTCATGTGTCTGTTGGTCATCTGTATGTCTTCTTTGGAAAAATGTCCGTTCAGGTCCTCTGCCCATTTTAAAATCAGATGTGTGTGTGTGTGTGTGTGTGTGTGTGTGTGTTGTGTTGAGTTGTGTAAGGTCTTTATATATTTTGGATGTGTTAACCATTTATCAGATATATTATTTGCAAATATCATTTCCCATTCTGTTGGCTACCTTTTCATTTTGTTTTTGGTTTCCTTCGCTGTGCACATAAAGGGGCAACCCTTGTTTTTTTTAAACATCTCTCCTGCCTTCCTGCCAATGACCCGCATCCCTTTTGCAGCCCACCCTTGCCTTAGTTCAGGATGTTATAAACTTCAGCCACCTGGCTCTTCTTTGGGTGTCATATTTTAAGGGCTCCCATATGTATGTAATTAAATTTGTCTTTCTCCTATTAATCTGGCTATGTCAATTTAATGATTAGACCAGCTAAAGAACCTTAATAGGAAGAAGGGGAAATCCCCCCCCCCCTATAAGAGAGACCCAGGAAAACTTGAGTAACTCCATGCAATGGCCAAAGCCATCACTTTAAATACCATCTTCAGCTAGAGACGAAAGAGGATGGGCGGGGATGGCTGGGGAGTCCGTTCGGGACTAGGAAAACCACAGTAGATGTGGTTAAGATGGTGTCGATCGGAGTTTGTGCCTTCTGTCATAAGATAAGCGTTTCTAGAGATTGAGTCATTCCCTCTTCCTGGTCCAGGGGGGAGACACCCTTATAAATGGAGATTTTCCTATCAGTGTAAAGGGTAACTTCTATGCAGTTTTCAGAACTTCGCCTGTGTCTACTGTTTCTTCAAAATAACTGGCTTAAAATAATCAATTGCCAAGGAGATATATTTCAAGGTGGTCTATTTGGCTTCCCTTCATATAGCTTTCTGGTTTTACAACTGGAAAAAGTGAGGCCTGCAGTGTTTGAGGGCATTTTGGGGTTGCGGCAAGGCTGGGACTTGAACTTCTTCTGACTTTGTGGCTCCTCAAGGGCACCTGTTAAGCAGACCCAAGGAATGTACTGGGAGTGAGCCTCCTGCATTTACAGTCTTTAGATTAAGCTGCAGCCAGAGACACCTCCTCATTGTCTGCCTGATGTCACAGAGCAAGAAAGAGCATGTGAGCAGGGGGAGGGCAGAGGGAGAGCGAATCTCAGGCAGATTCTCCACTGAGCAGTGCTGGGGGATGGGGGGGGCTCCATCTCATGACCCCAAGATCATGACCCGAGCTGAAACCAAGAGTCGGATGCTTAACTGACTGTGCCATCCAAGTGCCCTGATGTCATTATTTTTGTGGCAAACCAATGCCTATCCCTGGCACTGGGGGTGCACTGCCTGTAGGGGGCTGACAACAACATAGGGGGAGCCCCAGCCCATTGAAAAAGCCTCCAAAACCCATGGCTCTTGCCCCTTCTGTGCGTCCCCCCCACTTACCCCGTCTCTCACTGCCCTGGCATCATTGCTTCATCTGGGACCTCCACTGGCAGTTCCCAGAACAGAACATGGCCTGCAGGTTCAAAACCCCTGCCAGGAGTCTGTCCTTCCAGGGGGTAGAGGGAGAAGTCTTGACACCATCAGATGGCAGGGGCTCCTGTGAGATCTGTGGTCCCTCTGGCGTGGAATGGAGTGGTTGGGGTGGGGGTGAGACCTGGTGCCAGCTTAGTGGACTTTCCACCAGGCTCCAATTCACTGTCCTGAGGGAGCTGGACCCCTGCAGCCTGATTTTGCTGGGGCTTTTCGGAAAATCCCTGAAAAGTCTCAGGAGAGACTTGGGCTGCTGACGTAGCACGAAAACAGATCAGGGAAGATTCCCCACATCCCATAGACCCACAGACACCCCATTCCTAGGAGTGAGGCTAGGAAGAGCTTTCTCTGGATGAGTCTCTGTGGGAATGGGTCGTTGATGGCAGCCCGTCTTGGTGCCAGGGTCTTTGAATCTGGCACTGGGGATTGCCAGGGCAGTCTGTCTGGCAGGGTTGAAGGTCCTGTTCACTTTGGCAGAACACCTCCCTCAGTTCTGGGAAAACATGGCGGGCCCGATGTCATTTTGAAAGTGTGTGGAGAACACTTGGGCAGCATCTGCTCTTCTGGAAAATGACACAGATCCTAGCACAAACGTCTTCTCTGCATGGAGAAATCTGAGCCTATGACACAGTGGCACGTGCCAAGACTCGAGGCCCATCTGCCCTCCCTGCTTTTTCCGCTGGGAAACACATCCAGCAGTAATGATCTGTGGATAAATACAGAGCAAATCCCACAGAGCTGATACACAGAGACTTGTATTATACAACAACCTCCTATAAGTACCAAAGTGTATTTTTATGTGCCTTGAGATTACAGGGCAAGTAATTCAGTGTATGTGCTGCCCAAGGGAGCATTGTCATGAGTAATATACGTCGCACAGGTTTACAAACAGCATGTCACAAGTGAAACATCACCGCACAAACACATTCTGAGTGAGTTGCACGTGGGTCTGCTAACCCTTAAAACCATGATGCGAATCTCAGAGTTTCAGTCGCTGGGAAAGTCAGAGGCTCAAAAGGATGCTCACGCAAAGGACAGCTCCCCACATTGTAAGGTCCATCCCTGAACCCCAGAACTAAGTTCATAATGAAAGCGCTCAACCAAAGATGACCCCCGCCCCCCAAATGGGAATAGCAGCCTGACCAACTCCACTCAAGGCTGATAATTCACAGCAGAGAAAGCCGCCCTCCTGCAAATAGTGGGCATTCCAGCTGCAGGCCTGTGGGCGTACCCGGGCGCGCTGTGCCAGCCAGTTGCCAGTGGTTTCTGGGCCGCCAGGCTTCCTGGTGGAATGCTGAAGCAGAGATTTTAGTGCCGCTGAGGATGAGATTTAAATCTACGTGCCACTTTTAGTTTCCAAATGCCAAAGTTGGGGACCTCTAATTGGAGTGTTACTGGTAAGAAGCCGTAGCTGGACCAAAAAGGAAGGGGTAGTTAATTATCTTTTGCCCGTAGTGACTGAAAAATGGACTTGTGTTTTTGGAATAATCAGGACCCACTGGGGCGACCCCATGCTCCACGGTGGGCTGTGGAGCTAAGCAGGTCTGTGTTCTCTCCGTGGGGTCATCCATTTCGAGTGACACTGAATTGTTGTGTGTTTTTCACAACTGGTCTAGATTTGGGGCTGCTTCCTTTGGAGAAGTCGTCTGTCTTGGTCTTTTCTGGCTGCCGAAACAAAATACCACTGACTGGGTGACTTACAAACAACAAATGTTGATTTCTCACCATTCAGGAGGCTAGAAGTTGGGAGAGCAGGTGCCAGCATCCTCAAGGGGAGGGCTCTCTTCCAGGTCACAGGCCCTCATTGGGCAGAAGCAGACTCTTGGACCTTTTTGAAATTTTATTTATTTGAGAGTGTGAGCGTAAGAGTGAGATCGGGAGGGAGAGCACAAGGAGGGGATGGGGCAGAGGGAGAAGGAAAAGCAGGTTCCCTGCTAAGCTCCATCCCAGGACCCCAGGGACCATGACCTAAGCTGAAGGCAGACGCTTAACTGACTGAGCCACCCAGGCACCTCTCAGACCTTTTATTAATAAAAGTATCAATCCATTCATGAGGGCTCTGCCCTGTGACCCAATCACCTCTAAAGCCCTATGTGTAACATCACACTGAGCATGAGGGTTTCAGCACGCTTTCTGGGGGAACACAAACGTTCAGATCATAGACAGCATAGTCCTTCTCTAGAGATGGGGACAGGCCTACAGCTTTCCAGGAACCCATGCCCACATGCTGATGTTTTCCACGTCCCTCCTATGGGCCAGACCCTGTGCCATAGGCTAAGGCTGCAGCCATAAGAAGGACAGACATCATGCTTTGGAATGTTTAGCCTAAAAGGCAGCAGAGATCCTTTCATGGCAGAAACCTGAAGGCTTGAAGCTTCAGGGCATCTGTTGAAAAAATGGGAACCACCTTACCCTTTGGGGCAAGGCCCATGTTCTACTGGGGTTCCTGTTAAGAGGCTTAGTGTGTGATTTAGTGACACATGGAGTGATGTCCGACCCACACTGAGGTTCCTTTGGAATGATGTTTCTTCTGTGGGGAGGGAGAGAGGTCTAGGTACCAGAATGACAGATGCAGAACCATAGGATCTGATTTGGCCATAACAATGTACAAGCCTCAGTGTGGTACTTTCTTTTCTGCATGTGCTGATTATGACTCAGTCTGAGAAAAATGTTAACAGCGACGGCAGCTTGACTGAAACGTTTCTGAATGTTTACTCTCACTTTTTGCCCTAATCTCTTTGTAAGAATGCTCTGACAAGTGCTGGGTCACCAGCCGCCTTTTGAGTCACACTAGTCTAGTAGGGTAATGGAGCTGGGGGGATAGGTGGCTGGGGTTAAAGGTGAAGTCTGACTTTGTTTTATTATACCCCTTTTTGGGGTGTGATAGAGTCTATGGTGTGGCTGTGTGAGTGCCAAGGAAGTGAGGGCCACAGGAACAAGAATCTAACAGAGTCATTTATCAGGGTGTGTTCCTTTTCCCTTACTGTTCAGAACACGCCACATCTCTCCATAGAGCGGACATATAGAGACTCTGCACTGGACATTTCCAACATGGGCCTTTCTGATTTGTTACCATCGCCATCTTGACTGTAACACAAGACTCTTAAATTATCTCAAGATGGAATTCTGTCTTTCCTCTACAGTGGTTCTAAATTCTCTCGGGGTGTGATGGGAAGGACAGAGCTCCTCCAAAATGATGGGGGTTTAGTTGGCTGCATTGGCCTGTTTGGCCAAATATGACCAATGAGTGTCCTATTTGACCCCAAGGTGCTCAGAGGACT
The DNA here is from genome assembly GCF_011764305.1 of Mustela putorius furo. Lineage (NCBI taxonomy): Eukaryota > Metazoa > Chordata > Mammalia > Carnivora > Mustelidae > Mustela > Mustela putorius. The sequence goes on along the minus strand of NW_025422005.1, from coordinate 33,389,670 downwards.
CCAGACAATGAGAGACCTGCTTTTGGGCTTATTTGGGGCCAAGGACTACTCTTCTCCAAGATGGACCATTCTCCATCTTCCACGCTCTTCTGTGAATGGAGGTTAGGGAGCAAGGAAGGAAAGGGAGGAGGGTTTGGCATAGGGACCCCCAGACCATGTTGGGTCATGGGCAGGAGGTTGGGTGGGAGCCCGCCAGAGTTCCACTTAAATTGTACTTCAGATAGTGGTGGTCCTGGGGAAGATATCCCTTTCCGTCATCCTGGGTTTACATCAAGGGACTACCTGACCTTTCCCCTTGACCCTGTGACGAAGTCAGGGATGGGTTGGCAGTGCCTGACCAGGTTTCCTCAGTATCAGAATGATGGGCAATGCTGGCACAGTCTATGGCCATAGCCCATGGGCTCCTATGACTCTTGTTCTCCTGAGTTGGAGGAAAAGTGTTTTTTTTAAAAAATGGATTTTATTTTTTAGAGTGATTTTAGAAATCATAGAAAAGTGGAGAAGATAGTACTGAGTTCCCATATATGCCACACCTGCTTTCCCCTATTAACTTCTTACATTAGTATGATATATTTACCGTAAGTATGAACCAGTGTCAATACATTAGTATTACTACATTAGTATTAGTACTAAGTCCATAGTCTATTTGGGCTCCTCAGTTTCTTCCTATGTCTTTTTTTCTGTTCCAGCATCCATCCACATCATCACATTCCATTTAGTTGCCATGTCTCCTTAGCCCCTTCCTTGGCCTGTCAGTTTCTTTAGCATGACAGTTTCTCCAACTTCTTGTTTTTGGTGATCTTGACAATTTTGAGCTGTACTGATCAAGTATTCTGTAGGATGTTCTATTATAGGAATTTGTCTATAGATGTTTTTCTCATGATTAGGTGGGGTTACAGGTTTTGGGGAACAAGACCACAGAGGTCAACTGCTATTCTCATTCCATTATATCACAGCTACAGACTATCAACATGTTTTTCACTGTTGATATTGACCCTGACCACCTAACTGAGGTGGTAATGATCAGGTTTTTCCACTATAATGTCACTATTCTTTCCTGCCTTTCTGCTGTCCCCTCTGAGGTCCCTATGCATAGCCCTCACTTAAGGAGGGCAGACTTGCGCTCCCCCTCCTTGAAACTTACCATAAGTTATTCAGAATTCTTCTGAAATGGAGATATGTCCCTCTTCTCCTCCACTTATTTATCTAGTTAAGCATTTATTTATATCACGATGGATTCATCGGTATTTCTTTCATGCTTTGGCTTATAATCCAATGCTACTTTATTTTATTGCTTGTTCTATCTTTGGTCATTGGGAGAGCTTTCAGTTGGCTCCTCCATTCCTTTGACATATCTCCACCAATGTAGGGTTTTGTCATTGTTGCTGTCTGTGTGTTGTGCTTCAGTACTTCTAACTTCCTGGCACAAACAAGATGCTCCAGGTTCATCTTGTATATTCTGTGGTCTAGTCCTAGAATCAGCCATTTCTGAGGCATTGTGCCTTCTTTTATTTGAGACTGGCATTAGAAACCAGAAGCTGGGTGCCAGGTATGTTCATTGCAGCTGGGGTATTGCTCCTAGGCCCTCCCAGCAGACAGTGTAAGGACATATACATGTTTATGCCGACTGGTACCTAAGTGTTTCTGTATTTAACGATTTGTATTTATATTAAGCTAAACATGAATTCGTAAGATATCTCCAACTTTATTTTTTTTAAAGATTTTATTTATTTATTTGACAGACAGAAATCACAAGTAGGCAGAGAGGCAGGCAGAGGGAGAAGGGGAAGACAGGCTCCCTGCTGAGCAGAGAGCCCAATGTGGGGCTTGATCCCAGAACCTGGAGATCATGACCTGAGCTGAAAGCAGAGGCTTTAACCCACTGTGCCACCCAGGCGCCCCGGATGTCTCCAACTTTAATCCATTTCTACATGGGTCAAGGACAGTGCTTTTTACCTTAGAACCACCCTCTCCCTTGCAAAACCCAACATTCATCCCAATTGTTTGATTTTTTAAAAGCAAGTTTTTCAGAAACAGATCACATCTGGTAGGGAGAGCTTGACCATAATTAGAACTAAATGTACTTTATGAAAATGATAAAAGGTTGACACATGATTTTCAGTGAATTCACCTCAAGTACCAGATTTCTAAAAAGGTTACTCGAAAGACCCCTGCTGGTAAGAATAGTCAGGAAAACTCCGAGATCGAAGAGGGATGAAGGGTGTTCCTGCCCTATCAGATTGTCTTTCCCAAATTGGCCACAACAGTATCTCCAGTTCCAGTTTTACATTGCAAAAAAAATGTTTTTTCTTACAATGTGACCTTGACATTTGCCCCACCGGGAGGTGAGGTCATGTTTCCTCTCCTTGGCTTTGGAGGGGATTGAATCACTTGCAGTCAAACAAACGCAGAGGATGTGATGCTACGTGGGTGAGAAAGGGTAGGCAGCTTCTAGGTCCTGAAAGTGCCTACACCATCACTCTGAGCCACGATGTAAACAGTCCCACCTCTCTGAAGCTGCCATGCTGTGCGGAAGCCCAAGCTAGTGCATGTGGAGAGAGCACATAGAGAAATCTTGAAGCTTCATGATGACAAAAAGATGGTAGGCCAGCCCCCAGCTGCTCCAGCTCTTCCCCTCCAACATTTTCCCAATTGTACTTACTGTCTGATAAGCCAATGAGCCAAAACCACCCAGCCAAGACTTTCTTGAATTCCTGACTAACAGAGACTGGGAGATGGAACACAAGGATTTTATTTGAAATGACTAAGTTTTGGGTTGGTTTACTTCACAGCAATATTTGCCAGAACATAAAACATATTACATGTAAAGTCTCAATAATTAAAACAACATGATACTGGCCCACACATAGACCAACGGAAGGGAAAATCCAGAAGTGGACCCAAATACATACAGGAAATTAGCATAGATAAAAAGTGGTATTTCAGGGACGCCTGGGTGGCTCAGTTGGTTAAGCGGCTGCCTTCGGCTCAGGTCATGATCCCAGCGTCCTGGGATCCCACATCGGGCTCCTTGCTCGGCAGGGAGCCTGCTTCTCCCTCTGCCTCTGCCTGCCATTCTGTCTGCCTGTGCTCACTCTCTCCCCCTCTCTCTCTCTGATAAATAAATAAAAAATCTTTAAAAAAAAAAACTTAAAAAAAAAAAAGAAAAGTGTATTTCAGGGGCACCTGGGTGGCTCAGAGGGTTAAGCCTCTGCCTTCGGCTCAGGTCATGATCTCAACATCCTGGGATCGAGCCCCACATCAGGCTCTCTGCTTGGCGAGGAGCCTGCTTCCCCCTCTCTCTCTGTGCCTGTTCTTTGCCTACTTGTGATCTCTGTCAAATACATAAATAAAATCTTTTTTTTTTTAAAGTGGTATTTCAAATCAGTAGGAAAAGTTGGTCTTTTTAATAAATGGTGTTACAACAAATCGCAGCTGTCTATAAAAATATGAAGTTGGATCTATACGTTATAGATCCAGATAAATGCCAAGGGTGCCTGGGTGGCTCAGTGATTTGAAGTCTCTGCCTTTGGCTTAGGTCATGATCTCAGGGTCCTGGGATCGAGAGCACCGGGTTGGGCTCCCTGTTCAGCGGGGAGTCTGCTTGTCTCCCTCTGTCTCTGTACCTCCCCGCCTGTCCCTACCTTGCTCATTCTCTCTCTGAAACAAATAAATCTTAAAAAAAACAAAAACAAAAAAACCGTAACTCATATTACAGATTAGAAATCAATAAAAACACATAAAATCCAATAGATATATGGGTAAAGACTATAAAAAAGATACTATGTTAACACACAATTCCATGATTACAAACAGTTTATAGGAAAGTAAATACAAATAGTCCTTTAAAATATGAAAATGTGGGGCGCCTGGGTGGCTCAGTGGGTTAAGCCGCTGCCTTCGGCTCAGGTCACGATCTCAGGGCCCTGGGATCGAGTCCTGCCGCATCGGGCTCTCTGCTCAGCAGGGAGCCTGCTTCCTCCTTCTCTCTGCCTGCCTCTCTGCCTACTTGTGATCTCTCTCTGTCAAATAAATAAATAAAATCTTTAAAAAAAATATATGAAACTGTGCCTGGTCTTACTTATCGTAAGAATAATTCAAAGTAAAACTCTTCCTGAGTACCATTTTCATCCATCAACTTGGCAGAAACACAGTCTTGATGAGGCTGTGGGGAAAGAGGTATGTTCACATGTAATAATACATGCTGGTTTAGCTCCCACGGAGAGGGATTTGGGAATTACTGTCAAAACCACAAACATGTTGACTCTCCCACTCACATTCTTGGGAAATCATCCTTGCAGTACTCTATGTAATGGCGAAAGATTGGGAAAGACCCAAGTGTCAGTCAACATGGGACTGCTCCAATAAATTTTGAGGTAGCCACATGACGGAATATTCTGCAGCTGTAAAAATGGTTGAAGAAACTCTTTAAGTCTATATAAGGTTTTCCACACACTAATTAGTGAAAAAAAAAAAAAAAACAAGATGCAGAACAGCGTGTGCAGTATGTTGGCTTTTGAGGAGGAAAGAAGAAAATATATATGTATATTCATAGTGCTCGTATTTGCATAGAGGAACTGGAAAGATGCACCAGAAGTTCATAAAAGTCAGTCCTCGGGGTGAGAGGAATAAGACAGTTGGGAGCCAAGGGGCTGGGAGTGAGAACTGTAACTGTCCACCTTTTCTATTTTTCTGATCTCTGACTCATATTTGAGAATAAAATACAAGGCATGTGACATAAAAGGAGTCCCAGTTCTTTGATTTATTTCCTTGATTTGAGAAAAGGCAAAAAGCATTCTGTGACACATGAGACAACTCCCGAGTGTGAAGGTCTGGCTGTGGTCTTAAGTACCACTTAGAAGGGAGTGGTCAGCTGCTCACCAATAAAATAAATAAAGCCTTATTGTCTTGACTTTTAGTTTAGGAGAGTAAGGGCCCATTTCTTATGGTCATCCCCAATGGGTTGGGCCCACTGTTGTCCAAGTGACCCTCATGTTCAAGGGGGACAGAAAAACCCAACCCTCCAAGGCCCATCAGCCTCCCGTGCCCCAACAGGTCACTGAGACCACACACTGATTTATGCCCCTTCAGTGGTCTTCCAGGGTGTTCCATGTGGCTTCTTAAACTGCTCTGAGGGTTTTAGAGTGCATGTAAATATGTGTGGAAACATGCCACAGGTTCCTTTGAAAATTCAACTTAATGTTTTATGTATACAAGTTCCCGGTCTTCTGGCAGAAATGGTGGAATTGAGACCGCTCTGGGTTATGCGAATTATGCTCAAAAAGTTACTGGTAAAATTTAGGGCTGGGTCCGTGGATGATGAAGAACATAAATCTCTCCAAGATGCCCCTCACAATTGACATGAAGGCCATAGGAATGGTCAGATCAGTCCTCTGCTAAGTCATAGAGACTCCTCCCAAGGAAACCTGCCAGGCGCGGGTGGATTACCTGGGTGTCCATGCAATTATTTTTCCAAAATAAACAGAGTGAGAGTTCCATCTTTGCTTCTTGGATCTCAATAAGCTGTTATATCAAGCTGTGGAAAGTCAGTATGTGAAGCTGAATGCTGGGCTTTGTTTTCCTCACTGATGCTAAGGAGATGGGTGGTCCCAATATTCCCCTCCCCATTACATTCCTGTCTTCTCCTAAAGCATGCCCTTGTGCATTGGCTCCTAGAATATTCTGAAAAGTATTTAAGATATTTCTTTGTTTTGGGCAACCCCCAATGCTGGTGTCTTTATATATTCCAGAAGTGTTTTATCTCTCTCTCTCCTCTTGGTCACAATTGCTTTTTGAAAAACCACGTGAAATGTTGCCTACGGAATGGATGAAGTTTTCTTTTGGCTGAAATAAGCGACACGTTCACCCAATTCCTACACGCCCCTTACCCCGACTTTAATTTTACCAGCAAATCACTCTTCATGTTGATACGCCAAGAAGGTCAAAAAAAAAAAAAGTGATTCTTCTAAGATTTTTTTAGGTCAGCTGTTGATTAACAAGAGTCCCTTCACTTAACACTCAACAGCAACTAAAGTCATACTGTCGAGTCAAAACCTGTTTTTGCTCTTCTTCTAGGAAATAACTGTATTTGAAAGGAAGTCTGTCAGCAGATGTTTCTGGAACATCAGGCTGAGGCTCTGCCCCCGGAATTAGTGGGTGAGTGTGTGTGTTTTCACCCTGGGCTGAAAAGATGTGCCAGGTGTTTGTGACAAGCTGTGATGAGGACTGCAGATTACTTGGGATCCATTGTATTCTTTCTCCTTGTTGGAGAAAGAAAGCTCTGAAAACAAGCCCTTATTTAAAGGAAGCCCCAGTTCATCCGACAAGGCTTTGAATGAAGTCCCTTTCATGCAAACTGCTCTACAAAGGCCATTTGGCCCTGAGAAACCCTATGAGGCCAGAAGCTGGAATGAACACCCCATGGAGGGTTCAGACAGTTCCAAGCTCAGGACTTTCTTCAAACATAACAGGTGTTTATTGACCCTGGTCGGAATGAAAACAACCCAGTAACACAAGCAGGAGAGCCTGGCGTAGAACGAACATCCATCACTGTGACTAACAGTTGCGGAATAGTTACAGGTACTGGGAAAGGGTGCTGATGACTTCTCATGGGCTCTCTGCCTTTGAGGTACGTTTCGTTATTATTTTCTGCATCTTACAGGTGAGGACATGCAAGCTTCTTACAGGCAGCTGGGTTACGGTCGTGTGGGGGCCCAATAAAGATGGGCAGGCACGACTTTTCAGGGTGTCTGGCCTTGGAGGCCCACGGGGACCTTGCTTCACCCCTGCCACCCTGAAATCCTAGAACCAATAGCATGCAACACAAATGACTCATTGTCCTTCTGCCTCAAACAATAGCAGGCCTCCTTAGAATACAAAGCACATTTGATGAGAGAAAGCGGCCACCAGAGGCCACAGCCACACATTAGGGCAGAATCCACAACCCTGGGTGGGGGGGTGGCAAAAGGGGTGCTTCCCACTTGTTCAATCTCACTTCAAAGATTGCTTGAGGAGAAATGGTAATGACAGCACAAATCCATGAGCTCCGTGACCCATTGCTGGTGACACAGCGATGACACGGAAACGTCTGAAGGCAGGGCCTCAACTCCCACTCTTCTTGAGACACTTTTCTCCTGGAGGCACTCTGGTGCTTTGCCAGCACCATCCTGGCCACCGCCCTGAGGAACGGATGCTAGTACAACAACACCAGGTTCCCTGCCCCCATGGGGGACAAGCCTCCTTTCAGCCGTAAGTGGCACCTGCCACCAGAAGATTTCCACACGGGAATGGCCCCAACACACCCAGGGACTCACAGGTGGGCACCAGCTTTTTCCCCTTTCCCCTTTATTACCAGAACCCTGTGAGAAAGCAAGAATGTGGGAGAGACAACTGCTCCCCTTGCATGGGACCTGGGGAGGCAGGGCTGGGTGGGGCAGCATGATGGGGTCACTCTGTCTAGCTGGTCTGCCCCTTGGCCACTTGCCTGGGCATGTCATCCCTCGGGAGAGGGTGGAGTCATCCCCTGCCAGGTCTGCTGAGCTCCGTCCTCCTGGTCCAGTTACTCCAGAGATAACTGATCATGGGGGGCCTCAGACCGCTATCTCATATCCAATGTGGCAAGATGGAGCTGGCAGCTTGGGAAGAACTTGTCCCAGGAACCCGGATGTTGGACTGATGTGGCAACCGTCTGAGGTAATCATACTGGAGTTTCAGGGTGGTGTGGTTGGGGCTAGAAGAAGCTTGGTAAGCGCTTCCTTCAGGGCTTCTTGGAATTCTGTGGCCCTGGACAGGTTTTTCCTCCTTGAGGAAGGACTGGAAGCTTCCATCTCCAATGTTTCCCTAGTCTCAGGTCTGGGTCTGGGAAACTCCACTGGGATAAATCCTTCGAGCTTACCTCAGTGAAGTGTGACTTTTGGTGATGATGAGGTAAGAGGATTTGTTTCACTGAGCTTCGAGACCATTGCCCACTGGGGCCACTTCAGGGACGCTCCGAATGCTGGGGCATGTCCAGGAGGTCAGTGCTGGCAGACCAGGAGTGGGGACAGGGCCAGCCTCCAGGGACAGGCCACCCTCCAGTGGCTTACAAGAAGAAGGGTCCTCTACCTATTTCAAGGGTCCACCTGTTTACAACAAAATAGAGCTTCCTGCATACAGAGTGTGAAGGGTTAACACCAGTTCTTCTCCTGGGAAGAGCAGGTGAGCCCCCGAACTTCCAAGGATTCATCCTCATGATGAGTTTTTAGTGAGCACCTACTCCATACAGACCCGTGAGCGTGTTTGTAACTGTGCTCACTAGCATCTTCCTGCTCGCATCAGCTTCTCCAAAGGGGACCGCAACCACCCCGAGGCTAAGACCCCCGGGACGAGCCCAGGGAGGGGCTAGGTCCCATGGAGAAGGGAGTGGGTGTAAGATGGGGAGCAGGACACCTTGTTCTTTGCTTCCTCAGCATCCATTCCCTGTTCTTCTATTAGCAGCACTCTCCATTTCCTTTGGGAGATACAATCCAATCTTTGAAGGGACTGTTGTCTGTCACTGCAAATGATTGTAAGGAATGGAACTCCCTCGATGGTAAGTTTTACTGACAGAAGAGGGATCTAGCTGGGATATAACTGGACAGGTGCTGGACTTAGAGTCAGAAGAGCCGGGTTCGAATCCCGTCTCTTCCATTTACTCATAGAGTTATTAGTGGGGTTTCTTCAGTCCTCTGATTAGCAGGTGGAATTAATGTACTTCAGGGCATAGTAAGACCATCATTGGTCCATAGACGCCCATCTCAGGACCACCCCATGGTTCATATTGGAGGGCATGTCTGTATGAAGAACAGCATCCTCTGGATAACCTCTATTTCCATTTGGCACAGTCTGCTGCTGACCACCTCCTATTTTTTCAACCTACTCTCTCTGGCACAACCAGCAATGGCTCTAAAATTTGTCCATCCCACTTTTTTTTTTGGGACCCCTCACACCTCCTGCACCTGGCCCTCACATCCTCCTGGCCCAGATTGCATGGGCCAGCAGGGCAACACCTCTGTTGCCCACAGCTCAGTTCCCTTGCCCCTCTCTGGCTGTATCAGATTTGCTGGACAAATCCGCAATCCTGACCCAATGATTCTCTCTCCCAAACCCCAGGCTGAGGAATTTACATCTTCTAGAATCCCAGTACCAACACCCCCCCCCACACACACACTCTTCATCATGAGCTGATGACATTGCTTCCTGTTTCTCTGGAAAAACAGAAGCCACCAGAAGAAAACTCCCTAAGGCTCCCTATCATTTCACCTGTGCACTCCACTTTCGTCAGAGGGAGTCTCCCTGCTCAAGGCCAGTGCCAACCCTCCACCTTGACTCCACGCCCCTTGATGCCTAAGGACTCACACTCCCATTGTCTCTTCTCTCTTTGTGTCATCAGTTTCCTGTCTCTCCTGGATTATTCCTAACAGCAGACACAGACAGTCTAAAGGCTCCTAACCTTTTAAAAAAAAAAAAAATCCTCCCTGGGTCCCACACCTTCTTCTAGAGTCTGCCCTTCTGCTCCTTTTACTCCTTTACAGCAAAATCCCTTGGCAGAGTTGCCTTTACTTCCTCTGCTCCCAGCTTGTGCATGGCTCGTGCATCATACGCCATGCCCCGTTGGGCATTTGTCCCCACCGCACTGTGGAACTGCTCTTGTCACAGCTGCCAGGGACCTCCACATGGCCAATTTCAAAGTCAATTCTCAGTCCGTAGCTGGGCTGACCTCCGGTCAGCATCGGCCATAGCTAACTGAGCCCTCACCCTTGAAACGCTTGCTTCTCTGGCCTCCGGGACACCTCTCTGGGGTGTCGGCCTCCTACCACGCTGGCCAGTCCTAGGCTTCTTTCCTGCGTCTCCTCCCCTCCCCAGCCTCTGCTCCTGGCAAGCTTGAAGGCTCGGCCCTCCTCTCTTTCCACGTTTCCTTTGGGGCATCTCATCTAGATGGCTGGCTTTAAAAATCGTCCACATGGTGCTGGTTCTCAAACTTACATGTCTAACTCTTCCCTTCCTGCCACATTCAGGCTAGTTCCTGGTAGTGCGTACTTAGGATGTTACTTGGATGTCTCATGGGCACCCCAGGCCAGCGTGCCCACAACTGAGGTCCTGACTGCCCTGCCAGATCTTCCCCTTTCAGAGTCTTTGCATTTCAGTAAATGACGACTCCATCCCACTAGCTGCTCACTCAAAACTCAGGAGGGATTCTTGGTTCTTTTTTTTGCTTCCTCAAACCCCACACCCCATCAGAAAATTACATGGGCTTTACCTTCAGAACATACCTGAAGAGTCTGAGCCCTTCTCCCCTTTTCCACCTGACTACTCTGATGCCACATTCCCTCTCTCATGAATGATAGCCACAGCCTCCCAACTGACCTGGGAAAGAAGGTCAGCCCCTCTCACTGACGGAAGGAAGGATAAGGCCCGACATGAGTTGGCCCCACATAGCCCCTTCCATTCTCCCCACTGTGCTCCCTTCAGCTAGCCTCTTTTCTGTTGCTTGTATGAGCCAACATGTTCCCACCTATTGGTCTTTGTTCTGGCTGTTCCCTCTTTCTGGAATGTTCTTCCCCCAGATACTGGCATGATTGCTATCCTACTTTTAGTCAGATCTCAACTCAAACATTCCTTCTTCTGTGAGTCCCGTCTTTTTCTTTTTCTTTTTCTTTTTTTTTTTTTTTGACTATCTGATGTAGAGTAACAGCCACCTGTACAAGTCTCTATCACATGAAGCTATTTTCTTTTCATAGCACTCAGTATCTGAACTAATCTTATCTATTTCTTGACTTGTGTATTGTCTGCCTTCCTAACCAGAAGGAAAGCTGAATGGTGGTGGGAACTCTGTCCCCAGTGCTAGCACTGAGCTTGTCACATGGTTGCCAGGGCATGCCATGGTTGCCATGGAGGGTTGTAAGGGTTGTTCACTGCATCAGAGTTCCTGGCTGAGGAGCAGGTGCTGACATCTAGCCTGTTCCCTGCTTTCCATGCACTGGGGCCATCCAGCAGGTTGCCTTCTGCTGTTCTGCAATTTGTGTTGTATGGGCTGGTAGTGGCTCTGTGACAGGCATTCAATAAATATTCATTGAAGGTGCCTGGGTGGCTCAGTTGGTTAAGTGAGCCTTCAGATCAGGTCATGATTCCAGAATCCTGGGATCGAGTCCCATATCAGGCTTCCCCTGCTCTGCAGGGAGCCTGCTTCTCCCTCTCCCTCTTGCTCTGTCTTTACTCCCCCACTTGTGCTGTCTCTCTCTGTCAAATAAGTAAATAAAATCTTAAAAGTAACAATAAAAAATAAATATTCATTGAATAAATTACTGATGGATGTGCAGACCTTTACTTGTTTTCTTCTGTGGAACTTCATGCAAAATACCTTCTCAGGGCCTTATTTTCATCATCTGTCAAAGGGATAACTAACATCTAGTTCATAGTATAGTTAGGAAGTTTAAATGAAATCGTTCATAAAAAATCTGGCACAAATATGATTAGATTTTTATGAAATACCCAGTATAGGCAAATCCACAGAGAAAAAAAGCAGATTAGTGGTTGTTGGAGGCTGGAGGGATGAGGAAATGGGGAATGACTACTTAATAGGGTGAGGTGCTCTTCTGGTCTGATGCAAGTATTTTTTTTTTTTTAATTTTTTTTTTAAAGATTTTATTTATTTATTTGACAGAGAGAAATCACAAGTAGGCAGAGAGGCAGGCAGAGAGAAAGGAAGGGAAGCAGGCCCCCTGCCGAGCAGAGAGCCCGATGCGGGACTCGATCCCAGGACCCTGAGACCATGACCTGAGCCGAAGGCAGCGGCTCAACCCACTGAGCCACCCAGGCGCCCTGATGCAAGTGTTTTAGACTAGATAGAGGGATGCTTGTACAACGTTCCAAATGCCACTGAACCGTGCCCTGAAAAGTGGCTAAAATGGTGAATTTCTTACATGAATCATGAGTTATGCTATATGAATACCTCAATTAAAAAAAGAACCAGCACAGCGCCTGGGAACGGTAGGTTCCACTTGGGGACTGGTAGGTGTTCAGTGAATAGCTTTTGAATCTTATGATGATGCTCTTGATTCAAGGGCAAGATCCCAGACCTTCCTTGATTCCTTACTGCCCCATCTGGGATACTATTCAGTTTCCTCTCATTCATTTATGTCAGAAGCATCTATTACGGCCACTTCAGATATTGGGGATGTGGAGAGGAATAAGACAGACACAGACCCTTCTCCCAGAGTTTACTGGCTCATAGAGGACTGTGCCAGATGAAGAGAAAATCACAATACTGTGCAGTCAGGGCTAGCTGGGAGAAGGGCCAATGTCTGTGGGGCACAGAGGAGGTGGGTAGGGACCCAGACAAGGGCATGTCAGGGAAGGCCCCTTTAGATAGAGAGGCACTGGAGCTGGCGCCTGAGCCATGAGTTGGTCTGGCAAGAATAATCAGCCAGGGGGCGCCTGAGTGGCTCAGGTCATGATCTCAGGGTCCTGGGATCGAGTCCCCGCATCGAGCCCTCTGCTCAGCGTGGAGCCTGCTTCCTCCTTTCTCTCTCTGCCTGCCTCTCTGCCTACTTGGGATCTCTCTCTGTCCAATAAATAAATAAAATCTTAAAAAAAAATTAATCAGCCAGGTGGGAGATGACGCGTAGGGGTAGGGGCTGGAGGGCGGGGTTGGGGTCCCAGAAAGAGCCCAAGCAAAGCCTGGCGGGGAAGACCGTATGGGTCGGAGGACTAGAGAACAGTCTGGTGTGGCTGGCGCAGTGTGCCCAGGCAGATGACGGACCAGGCAGGAGAGTTCTAGAAGGGGCCACTGGCAGCAGGAATTCAACTCCAAGCTAAGATATTCAAAGTCCTGCAGGAACTGACCTCCACTTGGTTGTCCCGGGGTCCCACTGACACACCCTAGGGGCAGCCCTTGCTCTGGCTGTGCCCCGTGGTTCCCTGGGACTTCCTCGTTTGTACTCTTCCTCCTTTCAATATTTATTGAGAATCTGCCCAGTGTCAGGGGCCAGGAACCCTGCTGTCAGGATCAGGACGGGGGATGGGTGGTGGCGGAGGGCGGTGGAGCACCAGGAAAGCTCCTGGGAGGCAGCACCCAGGGTGCCCTGGGCAAGAAAGTGGGGCTTGCTGGGAGAAGGCAGGACTAGTCTGCCCAGATCTAATGCTCGGGAAGGGGACTCTGAGCTAGGTCTTAAAGGACAAGAAGGCGCTAGGTCTGGGGATGAGGAGGAAGGCAAGAGGGAAAGGTTCAGAGCTGGCTCTGTGGGCTCCCAGGATCCTCGAGATCCAGATCCAGATGACAGGGCTAGAAGCCTCTATCCTGATGCACACCTAGGCACACAAGTAAACCCCAAGGGCACCGGTACATTTTCCATTGACCTCAACATTCCGCACCCCCTACCCCCAGCCCCCCAGCGTCTGCTCACAAACATTTTTGCAGGCCATTCTGAGTGTCCTCGGTGCCTGTGGGTTTGCAGGGAGGAACTCCCTCCCTCTCCCCTCCAGTTCCGTCCCACTGCCTTACCGGGCCTGCAAAACTCCCCCTTCCACTCTAGACTTTGTACAGGTCATGGGAAACACACTAGCTTATGGGGCCGTCGACCTGAGCAGTCGCTCCGCTGAGATGCCTGCCTGCCTGCTCCTTCCAGAGCCTGTTGAACGCCCCCTCTGGATCCCAGGAACACGCCTCCCCCTCCCCCGACTTCTCACCGGGCGCAGAGGGTGGGGGTGGGGCCTGAGCCAGAAGGTTCCCTGCAAAAGCCGAGCCAGAAGAGTAAACCTCCGGATTGGAGGCTTCTCCTGCAGCCTGGCCCTCCGCCCTCACCTGAGGATTAGGCCCCGCCTGCCGGCCGCGTCGCCAGGTGAGTCAGGTGGCAGCTCCGGCCCACCCACCTGTCCGCGTTCTGCCCGTCCCAGCCGGAAGCTTCCTCCTTGGACTCTGCACAGTTCCTACAGGTGGGGAGCAGAGGGGAAGACTTTGGGGGGCCTGGGAGGGGGATCCCACAGATCTCTGAGGGCTCCTGGGAGTTTTAAAAGGAGCCCCAAACCAGGGTGGAGTGTGTACGTCTGTGAGATCAGAGACTGTGTGTTTGTGGAAGGAAGAGATGTGACATGTGGGGTAGGGTGACAGCCTGTGGGGGTGTGTGTGTCCTTGAGAAGGAGTCACAGGGGCAGGGCAGGCAGGAAAAGAGTAGGAGTGAAATTTTAGAGATATCCATTTGAATACAATTCATTTCCATTTAAAATCTGATTTCCTGAAGATCCAGTGCCTATGGTGGGGCCCAGAATAGGCACCCAGTGAGAGAATGAGTGATTGAGCCCTCCTTCCTGACGCCCCGCTTCACTCTCCAGCTCCCCCTTCTTCTTCTCTTACCCGCACTGAGCAGCTGAGCATCAGCTCTCCACTAGCTGAGCACCAACTCTCCGTTAGCACCAGGCCACCCATGAACCAGACTGGTCCTTGGCCCCAGGCAGCTGCCCATCTAGTAACTGGCCACTTCTGCTGGGTAGTTGACTGCGTAGGGCAGGGAAGGGGTCCTCCAAGGGGGTCCTGGGACAGTCTCACAGGAGGGTGTGGTCTGATTTGGCCTGGAGGGATGGGATGGCTGGGCAACAAGAGGGAGGTGAGGTGTGTGTGTGTGTGTGTGTGTATAGCATGGGGGAGGGAACTGTGGACAAGAGGGCTAGTTTGGCCCAAGGGCCATGTGCTGGATTCTGGAGCCTGGGAGAAAAGGCTGAGAATCTTCATGTAGCCCCGAGGGCTTGGGGAACGGTAGAAGGATGTTTAAGAGTTGGGGAGTGATGGGGTCAGATTTGGGCTTTAAGGCTCATGCCTCCGGGGAATGGACTGGAGGCAGGGCAAGATGGATTAGGAGGTCCCGTAGATGAAGGTGGCTTGGACTAGGGCAGTGGCGGTGGGGTGCAGGGGAGGGGCAGAGCCATTCCAGAGATGTTTAGTTCCAAGAAGAACTCATGAGTCTTGGTGACAGGTTGGAGGAGACGAGGGAGTGTTTCAGGAAGGTTATTAAAAAACATGGGAGGTACTCCCCTAAACTAGACGCTACTCTCCTAGGTGCTTTCCTGGCTTGGATACTCCTCCCCAGGTACTCCTCTGATAATCTGCAGCCCTAGCTGTTCCTCTGACAGGTACTTCCCTAACCTAGGTGCTCTTCCTCTAGATACTCCTCAGATTCAGGTGTTGCTCCCTCAGACATTCCTCTGACTCAGGTGCTCCTCCTGCTGAGTGTTCCCAGGCCTAGGTGATCTTCCTCCAGATCCTCCCTTAATTCAGGTGCTCCTCCTCTCGCTCCTCCCCAGCCCTAGTAGTTCTTTTTTTTTTCCTTATTTTAAAACATTTATTTAATTACAAGTTAATATATAATAGCCCTAGTAGTTCTTATCTGGATCATTTCCTGATCCAGGTGATCTGCATTTGGCTACTCCCTGAATACTGCCTCCCTTGGGGGCAAATGGAGGCCAATGGACAAGGGATGTGTCTGAAGAGCTAAGAGGGTCAAGGTTGGGTAGCAGGAGCTCCTGACTGAGGAGTGGGGTCCCCTGACTGGGCAGGGACTGGCACTCTCCTCCACATGTGGTCTCTACTTTGGTTCATCAGCTCTAAGCAATTGCTGTTGTCCAACCCCTGGGAGCCAGAACCGCCTCTGCCCCCCTTTCCCATCCAAGTGGTATAGCAAACTGGACTCTGGACCTTGGTTTCAGAGACCTGGGTTCAAGTCCTGGGACATTGACTGAGTTAGTTCACCCTTCTGGGCCTCAGACTCCTCATCTACAGAGAGGGGATCCTGTTTATACCCACATTTACAGGGTTCTGTGAGCACATTGTCCGGAGCTTGAATCAGACGTAACATTGAGTAAGTTCCCGCATTGATTTTTTTCTGAGGCTTGCAGAGCCGGACCCTGCAGCTTTCCCTTACAGAGAGCCAATTTCTAGGTGTGCAGCTCTTTCTCTTTTTTGTGCACAGCTGGTTGCGGCCAACTGTCCGGTGTCCAGAGATTGTGCAGTGCCCTCACATGGCTGTGTGTCTGCCTGAGAACGAGCACCTGTGCTCCCCGGACACCCTCTTGTGTGTGTATGTTCTAGGACTCTGGCCTCTGGGGCTGCCTGGCATCTGGGGGTTTCCTTGGAGCTCGATCTTTTCTGGCAGAAGCCGAGGCTCACCGGTGTCTTGAGGCCCCTCCATGCGTGAGACAAACCAAAGTGAGTGAGTGGGAAGGAGGCCAGGGCAGTGGGGAGAGGTTGGGAGAAGGACCCCGCCCCACACCTTTCGGTTTCCCCAGGGAACCCAGCTGGGGTCCCCATCCATAATGCTGTCCCTTCCTCTGCAGCCACTGTGGAGCCCTCAGAGCTCCCAACAGCATCGTCCATGTCCCCTGAAGTGGGCACTGGGGCCCGGGCATGGCCCGTGCTGGTAGGGGTTGTGCTGGGGGCCGTGGTCCTCTCTCTCCTCATCGCACTTGCTGCCAAATGCCACGTCTGCCGCAAATACCGTGCCAGCTACCAGCACCGCCCGCTGCCCAGGACAGGGAAGGGGATCTGCCCGGAGGTGGCCGAAGAGGATGATGATGGCTTCATCGAGGACAATTACATTCAGCCCGGGGTTGGCGGGCTGGGGACCGAGGGTAGCAGGGACAACTTATCCTTCTGAGTCCCCATCTCCGGACACCCCACCCTAACCCCGTGCCCATACCTGACAATGTAAGGATAATGGAGACTCCACGAGGACCGTGAGGCTCAGGGACAGAGGTATCTAGGGCTTCAGGGCGAACCAGGGGTAGAGCATCCCTTCTTACCCTGACACTGGCTACTAAAGTGACAAACCTTCTCTTGCTCTGTAACCCTCAATGGCTCCCTGCTGTTCTCAGGACAACCACAAGGGCCTGACCTGGGAAATAAGGCCTCTTTCAACCTCTTGATTCCCTTTCTTGCCTTTCCCAACTTCACTCCCTACTAAACGAATTATTTGTTATTTCTGTTCTCCCACATGGTGTTTTTCCATGCGCTTTTTCCTCACATGCTCTCCCGGGCCTACACTGCCCTTCTGTTCTCTCAAATCCTCTGTGACAGAGGGCACCCGGAGGGGGACTCACTTGGTGGAGCGGCTGGCTCTTGATTTCGGCTCAGGTCATGATCTCAGGGTCCTGGGATTGAGCCCTACACCGGGCTCCCTGCTGAGGATTCTCTTTCTCCGTCTGTCCCTCTCTGCCCTCCCCCACCCCGCTTTCACAGTGCGCCTGTGCTCTCTCTCCCTCTCTCTCAAATAAATAAATAACTATTAAAAAGAAATCCTCTTTGACAGTGATGAAAATCCCTGGCCAACAGAGCCCCTCTGGCCCGTCTACCTGCCAGCATTTCTGGTGTGCTGGAATGATAACAGTTGAGCGGGTGAAAACCAGTGTGCCAACCTTCCTACTGAATTTTTTTCAATGAAGTGAGTAATCTACATGGTTACATGACATTTTTCACAGGTAGTAATAAATTGATTTTCATTTTAAATGAAAGTAAAAAAGAGTCACTGATTTTTTATTTTCCTGAATTGGGACTTGCGGGTAAAGTGTTCCTTGTCGGGGCACCTGGCTGGCTCAGTGGTTTAAGCCTCCACCTTCCCCTCAGGTCATGATCTCAGGGTCCTGGGATCCAGCCCCACATCGGGCCCTCTGCTCAGCAGGGAGCCTGCTTCCCCCGCCCCCTCTCTGCCTGCCTCTCTGCCTACCCGTGACCTCGCTCCCTCTGTCAAATAAATAAATAAAATCTTAAAAAAAAAAAAAAAAAGCGAGGGAGGGAGTCAGATGTGGGAGACTTTATCAACAGTTGATCAAGAGGAGGAAGGCAGGTACATCCTTGCTGGTGGGGAGATTGGGGCAAAGGAGGCAGTTGTGTGTGTGTGTGTGTGTGTGTGTGTGATATTCAACAATTCCATACATTACCTGGTGCTCATCATGACAAGTGTACTCTTAATCCCCACCCCCTAGTTCCCCCGTCCCCTTGCCCCGCCCTGCCCCCGTAACCATCAGTTTGCTCTCTGTAGTTAAGGGTTGTTTCTTGGTTTCTCTTTTTTTCCCATTTGTTCATTTGATAAATTCCACGTATGGGTGAAATCCTATGCTGTTTGTCTTTCTCTGACTTATTTTGCTTAGCATTATACTCTCTAGATCTATCCATGTCATTGCAAATGGCAAGATTTCATTCTTTTTTAGAGCTGAGTAGTATTCCTGTGTGTGTGTGTGTGTCTGTGTGTGTGTGTGTCTGTGTGTGTGTATGTGTCTGTGTGTACCACTTCTTCCTTCTCCATTCATCTGTTGATGGACACTGGGGCTGCTTCCGTAATTTGGCTATTGTAAATAACGCTGCAATAAACATAGGGGTACATGTATCCTTTTGAATTCTTTGGGTAAATAAATACCTAGTAGTGTGAATCCTGGGTTGTAGGCTAGTTCTTTTTTAAGATTTTTCAGGAACCTCCATACTGTTTTCCAGAATGGCTGCACCGGTTTGCACCCCCACCAGTGGTGCACGAGATTTCCCTTTCTCCCATCCTGCATATCCTCTTATTCTAGCCGTTCTGACCAGTGTGAGGGGATAGCTCATTGTGGCTTTGATTTGCATTTCCCTGATGCCGGAGTGACATTGAGCATCTTTTCATGTATCTGTTGGCATCTGGATATCTTCTTTGGAGAAACGTCCATTTGTGTCTTCTGTAAAACTAAAAGACAACTTGCCGAGTGGGAGACTGGCAAATGACATATCCGATAGAGGGTCCGTATCCAAAATGTATAAAAAGCACTTCTACAACTCAACACCAGAAAACCAAATAATCCCAGCAAGCATCGAAGAAGGGAGCAAGTTAAGCTTTTGGTTGCAAGCAATGGGAAGAGAATAAAAGGGACAGCTGACTCAGGAGGGCAAGGAGCAAGTGGCTCCAGGAGCCTGAGGACAGGAACATACTCTTATTTGTGGACATTAATGAGACTCCATGCCTGGGACCCCCAAGTTCTTGACTCCAAGTTTCAAATACTCAGGTGATAGTCTCATCAGCCCAGTGTGGGTCAAGTATCCACCACTGGTCCAACCAGCTCTGAATGGTGGCAGGCTCCGTTAGTGCAGATGTGATTTGGGGAACCTGCCTATTTGTTCCAGGTCATTCCCAGACAAGGGGGGAAGTCATCATGAATCAGATGGTCACCCCGCATACACCCATTGGAGGCAGCGCTGGCCTTTGAGGAGGAGCCCGCACAGAAGGAAGGTGAGGGCAGGACTGATATAGGGAGGGGCTTGAGAAAAGGGTTGGTGAAGGAGGGCTGCAGGGCAGAGTCGAGGGGGGCCCTGGGCAGTGACGAAGCTGAAGGGTGGGCCAAATCATCTAGGGCTTTGGCGCCAAGAGAGCTTGCATTTCAATACGAGAGCAGCTGAGGCTCCGCTGTGGACAGTCAGGGAGTGATGTAATCATGATAGAAAAGTCATTCTGGGGGTGCCTGGGTGGCTCAGTGGGTTAAAGCCTCTGCTTTCGGCTCAGGTCATGATCCCAGGGTCCTGGGATGGAGCCCCACATCCGGCTCTCTGCTCAGCAGGGAGCCTGCTTCCTCTTCTCTCTCTGTCTGCCTCTCTGCCTACTTGTGATCTGTGTCTGTCAAATAAATAAATAAATCTTTAAAAAAAAGAAAAGAAAAGTCATTCTGGATGCCGGGCCAATGGGTCAGGAGGGAGAGACCCCAAGGGAGGTAAGACCTGCCTAGGATATGGCGGGGAACAGAGATTCCAGACACACAGGGAGGCAGGATTGGAGGGCTTGCTGCTCCTGGATGTGGGGAGTAGGAAGGAGGCAACAAAGTCACCTTGATTTCTGGTCGGGTGGCTGGGTGCCTTGGGGAGGGGCCGGCTTTGAGGGAACAAGGATTCAATGCTTGATGGGCGATTTCCAGGGGGAGATGCTCAGGGACAGCTGGATTCACCTGGGAGAAGTCCGGCCTGCCGGTGTGGGTTTGGGACTACTCTGCAATGGGGTCACTGAGACCCAGGAGTGAATGAGATCAGGGCCTGGGTGGAGGACCAACTAGGGAAACTGACGTTCAAGGACTTGTCAGCAGAGAAGGACGTGGCAGGAGAGCCCAGTGCATGTGTCACCAGCCCTAGCTGTTGTTCCTGAGTCCAGAGACCGTCTCACCCTCGCAGGCCTGGAAAGTCCCCGTGTCTGGAACAGCAGCATAGGCTGCCCCAGCCTGAGACCTTGAGAAGGACCTTGAGTAGCAGAACTAGGGAGCTGAGGGCACGTCCTGAGCGAGGGAAGAGCTGCTGGAAATGCAGCTGGGCCTGTTCCCTATGCTTATGCCCCCTCAGTGCCTATGTGGAGGGGTTGTCCTGTCTGAGTTCTGGGATAGAGAGTAGCTCAGCTGTCCCCTTGGTCACATACCCTTCAGGACCTGAGTCAGAACGTCTGAGGGATCCAGGGAAGGTAAGGGCTTGTTTTTCATGAGCCCAGCACCCAGCAAGGGTTGGCAGGGAGAGCTTCCTCCCAGAACCTGCTGTGGGTATCACGCCTGGCTGAGCAGGCCCCTGGGGTTGTAGGAACCTTGGACCCTGTCCTGAGAGGCTTTCCTGGATTCCTCTCTGAGGCATGGTTTTCCCTGTGCTCTGCATGCTGGGCTTCTTGTACACAAAGAGGGAGCTTGATTTGGGTCCACGGGTTCAAAGGCCCAGGGATGCTAGAATTGTGGGAGGCCTGAGACTCAGCCAGACCTCTCTGTCCTCCCTCCCCTGGCTTCAGACCCTCGCCCCAGCCTGCCTCTGTCCCCAGCCCTCTGCACCCTGTCCTAGAGAACACAGCAAGTGTTTTCTGTATCTTTCTGGGTACCCTCAGGGCTGGCTCCTTACAGCAAGGGGCCAGTCTTCATCCTGAAGGGGAAGTTTGCCAAGCCTCCTTCCTCCTCATTCACTCTGGGCTGGAGATTTGAATGTGTCTGTTTACCTGGACTCAGGTCAGAAGATCTGAGGCACCTGGGTGACTCAGTTGCTTGGGCATCTGACTCTGGATTTTGGCTCAGGTCACGATCTCCAGTTGTGAGACTGAGTTCCACGTCAGGCTCTGTGCTCAGTGTGAAGCCGTGAAGCCTGCTTAGCATTCTTCCCCCCACCCTGTACTCCTCCCCTTACCTCCCCATGTGCGTGGGAGTGCACACACACACACACACACACACACACTCTCTCTCTCTCTCTCTCTTCCTCTCAAATGAATAAATAAAATCTTATATACGTATATATAATATTATATAGAAAATAAATAAATAAAATCTTATATACATATATAAGATTTTATTTATTCATTTGAGAGGAAGAGAGAGAGAGAGTGAGCACAAGCAGGGGGAGCTGCAGGCAGAGGGAGAGGGAGAAACAGACTTATCTCTGAGCAGGGAGCCCAATGAGGGCTCCATCCCAGGACCCTGGGATCATGACCTAAGCCAAAGGCAGATGCTTAACTGGTTGAGCCACGCAGGTGCCCCATAAACAAAATATTAAGAAAAAAAAAAAAAGAAGAAGAAAACCCAGTGAGGACAGGACAGTAAAGGACTTGAGTTAGAATCTTTGATACTGTAGAACATAATAATAGTAGGAACAACCGCCCTGCTGGGCAGGAACCCCCATTTTACAGACTGAGAAGCTGAGGCACAAACAAGTTAACTGCAGCTTGCCTGCTTCACTCAGCAGCAACGCCGTGAGCTCACCCCAGAGTACTGATGAATAAATTTAGAGAGGGAGCCTCCTGGTTCTTGGACTTGCTCCCACTGTGCCTGGGCTGGTAACCCCCGCCCCGAGGGAATGGAAGCTGAGAAGTTCCAGGGCACAAGCGCCTGGTTTGGGAGGGCAGGCCGTGAGGGTAGAAGTGCTATGCCCCAAGCCAGTCCCTGGGGTTGACTTCTCAGGAAATCCGAGGAGCCTCATGGGTACTGGGGAACAGTCGAGAAAGTAGCCCCCATCTGAGTGCAGAAAGCTGAGCGTGAGGGGACATGTGTTGGTCCCCTGAGGCCTGGAGGAAGCTGCTCTAGACACCTGAGTGTCCCCAGAAGCCTGCGGTCTCATGTGGGATGTAACTGGATACGATGTAAGAACCACCCGGATTGGAACGGATCAAAAGTTTCTGGAACACGTTCTTCCAGTTTCAGGGTGTACAGGTAACACAGCGGAGAACCTGGAATGTGACTCCTGAGCCCAGGAGGAAGCTGTGGCAAGTGCCTCTGTCTCCCTCCCCTGTTGCCCAATGGGGACCCCTGTCTAGGCCCAGACCACTCCACTGTCTCCCCATCAGCCCCCTCTTAGCTTTGCTCTTTACCCAGTACCAGCTCGGATTTCAGGGTCCACTAGGTCGACCTTCCACTAACATCCTCACCTCACCTGCCCCATTGTCTCCCCATGCCCATTCCAGGTGGGGCTCCACCTGAGGCCTGCATCTCAGGCCCCGTGTGCTGTTAAGAAAAGAGCCCAGGGTCAACGCTGCCCGTGTCTCTGTTCCTGCCTGGTATCCGGCCTCCTGCGGGCTCCAGGCTTCCGGCCATCTTGCTAGATTGGCTAGATTGGCTAGACTGGCCATCTTGCTAGATTGGCTCCTTGGCTAGATTCCCCTCTCCTCCTGAGCAGCTCCTTGACATGGCCTCAGCATCTCCTCCTGAGCAGCTCCTTGACATGGCCTCAGCATCACAGAGAGAACAGTTGTCGGCCAGGGCCTCCCTCCTCTTCCTGCTCCAAACTTACCTGGTCTGCATTCTTTCTTCTCCCCTATCAAAGTGGCATCGGAAGCCCAAGGCCTCCATCGCGGGCCCTGGAGCCACCCTCCCTGCCTCTCCACTCAGGGACGTTAAGAACAGCCTCTTCTCTGCCTTCTGTCTTAAATTTCTGGTTCTGTCTGCATTCTATCAACACATCGCATCTCTCCCATCTTAAAAAGCGGCTCAGTCGCAAGGACGGGTTGGTCCCACCCTTCGAATGTCCATCAGATGTGTTGTGTTTCACTCCGTCCCGACAGCCACCCCTTTGTCTGGGCCCCCATCATCTCCCATCTGGGGATGCCATTCACCCCCAAAGGAGTCCCCTGTCCCTGATTTTGCCCCTGCCAGTTAATTCCCTACAATGCGGGCAGAATGACTATCCTAAACCACAATTCCAACCAGGCCATTCCTCGGCTTAAAATCCTTCACTGGCGTCCTCCTCACCGTAAGCAATGGTGTCACCTACTATGGAGCTGCTGAAGCCTGAGACTGGCCCAGGGCCTCTCCCTGGGTGTACCCTTGCCTCCCGGCCATGAACGCTTGGGTTTGGGCCCCACAAACTGTCCGTTTCCTTGAGGAAGTCAAGTTCTCTCGTCTCTGGACCTTCCTCCTGCTCTTCCTTCTTTGTGGGATACCCTTTCTTCTCCATCGCTCTACTTTGGCCTGCTGCTGCTCATCCCTCAGGGGCCAGCAGAAACGGCCCTTCTGGGACTGACTGGACATTTCTTCTGATTTGTTCTCTCCTAAAGCCAACTCCCGGCTCTACATCGCAGCCAGCCGGGCCCAGATCCTATTCTGGGCAGAGTACTTCCCTCATTAAAAGCTTTCCATGCTTCTCATTGTCCTGAGGACAAAGTCCAAATTCCTCCCGCTGGGCTGACACAGCCATTCCACAGACCACAGGAAAGGTGGTGAAACTCTTTGGTAGGAGCAAGGTGAAGGCTTCCCACCACATGACTCTATTTTCTCGTGACAGGGAGGCCAAGCCTGGGGGTGGGGGGATGTTTGCTGGGGTGTGAAGGTTGTGGAGAGAACCTGGGGGCCGCTGTGGAAGGAGGAGCTGACCAGGGAAGCTTGTGTAACTGAGGAGTACAACTGGGGACCGGTTGAGATGGGTGGTGGGGACACCAGGTTGCCTGGCCGTGTGGATTTCTCTAATAACATTTCACCATGAGGCAGACGGGTGGATTTATCCAAGGGCGGGGATTTGTTAGAAAGTGGGACCAAAGGATGAGGGACTAAGGAGTTGAGGACTCTGTGGAGGAGTGGGTGAAATGATGGGTCATGGAATCTTAACCAGAAGGGAGACGAAGACAGGAGGGCCAGTGGACGGCTGCTGGCGGTGTGGACTGAGATGGGAATCCGTGAGAGGCTCTGAGCAAACAAGCTGGAGGTGGGAGGTTGTGGGAAGTTAGCCCTAGTGATTGCGGAAATTGTAGCATTTCTGCCCTGCCTATGCCTCGACCCACCTCCTGCCCAGACCCACATTATAAGCTACGTTATAGCTGCATGTGGTGTGTTACTTCCCCAGCCCTTTGGAACTGCCCTCAGGGGTAAAGGCCAGATTCTTCATCTGGCATCCTTCCCAGGAGAGCTCAACAAAGGCCTTGCCCATGGTGGCTGCTTACTCGGACATGTGTGCTGTATAACCCCTCCCCTCCCCTTTCCCTAGGACTGTGTTTCTGTTTTCTTTTAGTTTTTTGTTTTTGTTGTAGCATGCTATTTGTTTGTTTGTTTTTCTCAAAGAAACCATCTGCCTCTTGTTTGGGTTTTTAAAAGTAATCTCTAGGCTCAACATGGGGCTCAAACTCACGACCCCAAAATCAAGAGTTGCAGGGTCCACCAACTGAGCCAGTCATGTACCCTTCCTTTAGTTTTTTAAAAGAAACATCGTAAAAGTTTAACCTTTACTCAGCTGCAAAAAAGCAGGACTTCTCCCCATATTACAGGATGGAGAGGCAGTCTGTGGTCCTTCGATGGCCCTGGAGGTGATGAGAATGGGAGCCCCAGAAGAGGGAAAATTTGGGGGCAGGAGGATTCCAGGCCAGTAGTGGACAGTGGCCCAAGTTCCCAACCCGTCCCTGTTCTGGGTAGGTCTCTTCCTGATCCTCACATACACATTGCCATCCAACCAAGCTGAGTCCTTCATCCATGCAGCAAAACTACTATGTGTCAGGCCCGCCTTGGGAGCGAGGGACATACGGATGAATAACATCACAATCCTGATTCAGGAGACAGGCACACAGGGAAAGAATTCTAGACTGGTGCCTACAGTTGTGGGTCCAGGCATAGAAAATGGGTAACTCATTAGTTTCAGGGGACAGGGCTGGGGAAGATGCCTAGAGAACTAGGTCTGAAGGGTATGAAGGCAAGGAGAAGAGAGACACGAAGCCTGGGAGAATTGAGAGGACATGGGACGGTCACGACAGTTGCGTGCGGCTGGCTCCTGGGCTGTTTTGAGGTGCGGGAGCAGCCAGATCATGTCGGGGAGCCCGCGCGTTAGCTTGCGTGCCATGGAGGGTCGGGCAAGGACTTGAACGTTTTAGGACAGCCCTGGGTTGCCACCTGGAGCTTCCTGGGTATAGTCTGAAACTGGCCCTCGTACGTGGAGGGCAGAAAGAGATGAGACACAGAGACAGGCCACTCTAGATCGGTGGCTCGCAGGTGTAATGGGTAAGGGAACTGACTTATGAGGTTTTCTTGGGTCACTACAAAACAAGGAGATCTCCGGACCTGCCCGTCAGGTCTTGAAAATTTATACAGAGGTCTTCAGTGGGTTCAGTCTCATGTGCCATTCCGATAAGTCTCCACACAACACAACTGTCTCAAGGCTGTATTTCTGGGGCAGCTTCCAGGAGCTGGAAAGTCAAGTGGGACACACATCTGAAGGACAGGAGAAGGGGTGGGGAACTTCCCACTGCCTGGTCCAGCTCATGGGTCAGCTGGCGGTCCCATTCCCCTAACCCCATCACCTCCCCTAAAGTCACTGGCTCAAGGGTGTGTGTTGGGGTTGGGAGGGAGATGAACTGAAAAAGAAAAGAACAAAAGCAGGAAGCCCCAAGGGGAGGCCGCAGAAATCAGGCTTGGTTGGGGAAGGTGCTAGAAGTGAGTCCAGAGAGCTGGGCGCCCCACACACATGTGTTTGGGGAGTCTGCAGGTGGTGATGTGGTTGCTAGACCCTGGGTAAGGAAGAAGCGAGGGCGCCGTCAGGGACCATGCTGCGCTTTCTAGCCTGGGTGCTGGGTGAGGGCCACAGCTCCCAGGTGAGACGAGGAGCTCATTCAGGATGAGGACAAAGGGGATTGGATGTTGAATATGTGGGGTCGGAGATGCCATAGTACCCGGGCAGAGGTTCTGCTGCTCCAGTGGTCCTGGACATGGCTTCTTGTTTCGGCTCACCTGGCTCCCTCCTTGGCAGGCAACACCCTTCCATCATCCATCAGCTCAGAGTTTTCTCCAGGAAAGCCCCTAGATCTTGCCCTGAAAGCAATTTTCTCCCCGTCAGAACCCAGGTAGCTCTACGCTTAGTGCCCCTTGGAGGCCTGTCCGGTGTCCCTGTCTCTCTTGGCTCCCTGGCAGGGCTGCGGGGCACCTGATCTTGGATGTTAGAGGTGATCGTTGCCACCCAGGAAGTTCTGTGCCTTTAGAAGGGCGATCCCTTCCAGGGCTGACCCCAAGCAGACAGTGACTCTTACAGCCCAGGGGGGTTTCCAACAACCCTTCCGTGCCTCGGGTTGGGGGGGGCAGGTGAGGGTGGGGTGCAGAGGGAGGCCAGCCAGTGCAGCAAGTACACAGGCCAAGATATCCCAGTCCCAGAGGTGAGATAGGGTACTGTGGCCTCCAGGGGAACCAGCTGATGAAACCCCAGTGCTTCAGGCTTTACCTCGAAACAGTGCAGGAGCAAATGTGAAGAATTTGGGGTACGCTCCCCCCGCCCCAGACCAGAAACCCACTTCCTCCCCCCCCAGTTCGCTCGCACAGTACCAGTGAGGAGAAACCACACCCCTGACTGGGGACATGGCATCTTTGTCAGCTAGAGAGAGACACAGAATATAACCTGTAGAAGGGCAGTTGTTGCGGGGGGTTGTCGGGGAGGGGGAAGGAAGGTCTCTAGGTGAGATGGCCAGGGACAGACAATCACCATGACAGCGGCCACCACTTTTATTGCACACCTGCCACGTGCCTGGTCCCTTCACACACGATGGCATGTGGTCCTCACGATCCAGTTCACAGCACAAGACTGTGAGTCTCTAGAACCCAGGGCTCAGAGAGGTTCAGTCACTTGCCCCAGGCCCCCAGCTGATGAGTGGTAAATGGGGGGATTCCAGTCCAGTCCCGGCACTTCCTGGAGCCTGTGTCCTTTCACTTTGTCACCCGTTACTCTCCTCAGTGAACAGTTGCCGGGATGGTCTCCGGGCTAGGCAGGTAACAGTCACTCCCAGAAACTCCCTGACAGGTGTTACGAGGCAGGGTTGCATTTGAGGGGTGTCGGGAGTAAGGGTCAAGGGTCTTCAGGGATCCCAGAGAGAGGCAGGGTCACACCCCCCCACTTCTGAGGAGACACCCCCATGCCTTCCTGTGGCAGGGGGACAAGTGGGCTCTTCAGCACAGGTCACGCAGCCCCACAGAGGGTCGGACAGTCCTGGGGAGATGGACAGACGCGCACACTCCCCGGCATGTGTCTGTGCAAGCACACACCCACCCACATGTACCGACAGCCTGGCGCAGCCCTGTGGCTGCTGGGGCAGGGGGCGGAAAGGGGAAGTGGGGCTTGGTCAGATGAGGCTGGCGATGCTGGACGTGGTCTCGTGACGCTGGCCAGCAGACAGCTGGCCTGAGATGCTGAAGGTGCTGCCGTGGCCACCGTGGTCACCGGGGGTGGCGGGGGCTGCTGCGTGGAGGGGAGGACAGTGTCCGCTCAGGCCCACCTGGTACAGTAGCAAGCCCAGCAACAGAAGTGAACCCGTGGCAGCCAGGCCGATGCCCACCGACAGCATGGCAGCCAGCGGCCGGGCTGGGGCAGGGGCAGCGGCCAGCCCGGCCAGCGTCAGGCCGGTGACCAGCACCACCAGGCCGCTGAGCAGCACCACGAGCGCATCGGCCCCTCCGCCGCTCCGCAGCAGGGCCACATGGTGGGGCTGGCGAAGACAGTTCATGTCCTGCACGGCAGAGCTCATCAGCTGCTTGACCAGCACCAGCAGGGCCAGCAGGCAGAGCACTGTGCCCGTCGCCAGCCGCCACTCGCCGGAGCGGCTGCTGGTGGAGGACAGCAGCGCCACGCCACCCGCCCCACAGCCCGCCACCAGGACCACGGCCACGGCGAAGCAGAGTGCTGAGCGCCGCGGCTGCTGGGACCACCATAGCTCTACCTGCTCTCCCAGCATGTCTGGGGGCAGCACCCCCGGACCCGGCGGGGCTGGAGCCTCTCCTTCAGACATGGCTGGGGGGCAGGCGAGAGGGCAGAGGGCAGTGTCAGGGGTTAGAGGGTGTGGGTCATGGCCTAGAGCCCCCACCACCTGCTTGGCAGCTAGAGGCCCAGAGTCCCGTTCCTCTCCCCGTCCGGGGTGTGGTCACCATCACCTGCAGGGGGGATCACACCTGTTACCTCCCCAAACAACTCACCCTTTTTGGTCTCTCCTGGGAGCCTTGGGGATGATCCCTGGGAATCCTCCCCAGTGTCCCCCAGCAGCCCCCTCCCCAGCACTGCCACTCAGGAATGCTTCTCCAATGATCCCAGGAGAGTTCCCCCACATAACACATCCCCCACCCCTTCCGGGGAAGCCCCTGGCCCAGCCCCTGACCTCTTTGGCTCTCTCAGTTGCCTGTCCCATCCCGGCGGCCGCCGCTGAAGGAGCTGGTGTCACAGTGGATGATAGGACCAAGAGCAGAGAGATAAAGCCTCATTCAGGATCTGCCTCACATGGCCTCAGCTGTCACGGCTGGCTCCTGGGGGGCTTATGACTTAACCCTTCTGGAACCAGCAGCTTGACCCTGAACCTTCTTTCTTGGGACTACAGCTACTTCTCTGTGGGTCAGGATCGAATCCCTAACTCTTCCCTTCCCCCACATCTCATCTGATTTCCTACCCACAGCTGCTGGTGCCCCATCCCTCTCTTCCCCAAACCCGGATCTCCCTCCTAAGCTCCAGACCCATAAGCCAATCGTCACCTTCATGTTCCCTAGTCGTCTCTGATGCAACACTTCCCCGCCCAAGCTCCGTCATCTTAGCCTAGACCTCCTCCTCTTACTTCCTTACTTCCTTGTGAAGTGCACGTCTCAAAGAGGCCACCTGTAAACCTCTCTCCACACGGTCCCTGCTTCCACCCCCACGCCTCCTGCCACATCATCCCCACCCAAGCCCCTCTTCCTGCCTCCTTTCTTCATTCTCCCTCTCACCAACCCCCCCCCCCCATGCCATCCTCCTCCTCCACCATTATTCTAAAGTGGAGCAAACGGAGGAGGGCTCTGTCCTGTCCTTACCAGCCATGGGACTCTGATGAGGGACCTGACAGTGGTTACTCATTTAACATTTAACCTTCCTCTCGAGGCCAGCCAACATGATTCAAACTGAGCAAAATAAAGCAGTTATGGTCCTTGCCTTCAAGGAAAGCCAGCTTACAGCAGGTGTGTATATGTGATTAAAGCCCCGAGTGGGGGAGTCAGAAGAGGGGCCTAGGGGAGGGTCAGAGGGGGAGGGTCAGAGAAGCCCCTCTTAGAGCCTCAGTCTCCCTATTGGAAAAGCGAGGACGATAATATTTATCTTGAAGCATGGGGGCGAGTCATTTGACATTTCCGCTTCAAATGCATAGATGTCCAAAGAACTCTTTTTAAAATAAAAGAATACATCTTCTCTCCTCCAATTCAGGAGAGGACTCCTGCTTTATACATAGGATGCGGGTCGTGGGTTGTTCCAGGAATATGATGAACGTGGTCCTCCACGGGTTAACACCCCTGAAGAGTGGTCCTTCCCCACCCCCCAGCAAGGGCAGCCACTGCACACAGGGTAGGAGGAGCAGATGCAGGTGCCCCCAAGGGAGGTGGGGGAGGGGCCCTAGGAGGGGACCAGGACTGAATCCCAGCATTCCTCAGGGCTGTGACTTCACTGATCTGAAGGTGCTAGCACAGGTGTGCTGGGACAGTGGGGCCAGGCTGGGGGTGGAGTGAAGGTTCTCAGGCAGACGGGGGGGGGGGGGGGGGGTGGGGGGGGGGGGGGGGGGTGGGGGGGGGGTGGGGATCAGGGGATCGTGGGAGACTCACAGAGGCCTGGAAGTGCTGGATCCGATGAGGGCAGGCTGGGCCAGGCAGGTGGGGCATTCCATCTCTGTTTCCGGGGAGGCGCTTCACCTGCTTAACCTGCATCCAGGTAAGGCCTGGGGGTGTGTGTGTGGTGGGGGAGGGGTATCAACAGGTGTTTCCTAGGCAGGGCTTGAGCCGATTGGCTGACGTGGCACAGCTCCATCTGCCTGGGCTGAGGCGTTCCTGGGAAGGGAGGGGCTTCTCTCTGCTGGCTGTTAGGGCTCGAACACAATTCTCAGTTCTGGGCAGTAGGAGGAAAGTTGTCTATCTGCCCCAGAGTCGGGACTCTAACCCATCGCCCTGGCTCCAAGCCCAGCTCAGTTTTAGTTCTATCCTAAACCTAATCCCAACCCCAGGTGCACTTTCAAACCCTAATTAGATTTCCTAGCTCCGACCCAACCCCTAGCCCACATCTCAGCCCCAACCCCCAGCCCCATTTCCAAATCCAATTCCAGTCCCAGCTTCAAATCCCAACCCCAAATCTGGCTTGAAACCTCAGCTCCAACTCCTCACCCCAGCCGCAGGCTCCACATTCTGGAATTAGATCCTAGACTACAACCTTGACTCTTGTTCCTGAATTCAGCCCCCAAATCCCAGCCCCAGACTCGAATCCTGCCTCAGCCCCAAATCCCAACACCAGCTGATCCCCAAACCCAGGCCTACTACCCTCATACCTGGATTGGAGCCCATACAAGCCCCTTGCTCTGTTTCCTTTAAAGCCCCAAGTGCCTAGGTTGGCCTCCTGGACTCGGCTCCTGCTGGGGGAGGTGGGACTTGGGAAAGGCTTTTCAGGTGTGAAAAAGGAACTCCCTTGCTTAAAGCTCTTGCAGAATAAACCCTTCAGGGTAGCCACCACACTCCTTTGCTGGGCTTGAGTTGCCCCTTCCATCTACCCCACGCCAGTCATTTGCCACTGGCCCTTCCGCTCCAGCCCGATGGCATGCCCCGCAGTTCTGTGTGCTCTGTCCACTGCTTTGCCCTTCCAGTGGGTTTCTGAACTCAGAGTTCCCCTGCATAGGGTATTTGCCACCATCCAGCCTCAGTCTGGCCAACTCAAATTCTTCAACTGGGATGTCACCTCCTCCAGGAAGCCCTTTGGGACTTCCAGGTGGGTTTATGTGCCTCTGGGACACCCACGGCCCCTGTGCTTGCTCTGCAGCTGCTCTTACCTGAGCCTGTGCTGTAATTGCCTCTATTTACCTACTTGTCGTCCCCCATGACACAGGGGTCTTAGTGTCTGTTTCTGCTAACCACCTGACCATAGTAGGCAGCATTTTGCCTGGCATGTGGGAAGTAATGATAAATATTTGTCGAATGAATGAATGTGTGAAGTGATAGGGGCAGGCAGTGTGCGAGATAAGGCTGGAAGGACAAGTTTGACAGGTTGCACCGGGACTCGTGTCCCAGAGATGTGGCCGGGGCCCTGCTTCTTCTTCTTCTTCTTTTTTTTTTCTAAGTATTTATTTATTTGACAGAAAGACACAATGAGAGAGGGAACATAAGCAGGGGCAGTGGGAGAGGGAGAAGCAGGCTTCTTGCTGAGCAGGGAGCCCGATGTGGGGCTTGATCCCAGGACCCTGGGATCATGACATGAGCCCAAGGCAGATGCTTAACGTTTGAGCCACCCAGGAGCCTCCCTGCTTCTAATAATAGGGGAATCTGGCAGCACCCACCACACGCACTTTGGGTAGGTGAAGGGGGCCTGCTTGGAGGCGGTTATAGATGGTCACCCATTTCCTGGGTTGGGCCTCTTGCAATGTCTTTGCTCTCTCTCCTTCTGATATGTGTGAAATAGACAAGGAAAACAAAGTCTGGGTTTTCTTCCCCTTATCAGCTTACAAAACAACCACGCTTGAGCTGTCTGTGCCTCTCTTAGCTTTGTTCTGTGCAGGTGATGGGGGAGCCGGTCATAACTTGAGAGCAGGGCTAGCAAATAGAATTACAATGTGAGCCACAGATGTGATTTAAAATCTTCTAGTAGGGGCGCCTGGGTGGGCAGTCGGTTAAGCATCTGCCTTCGGCTCAGGTCATGATCCCTGGGATCAAGACTTATATCTATCTGGAGGATCCTGCTTCTCCCTCTCCCTCTGCAGCAACCTCTGCTTGTGCTCTCTCTCTCTCTCTCTCTCTCTCGGTCAAATAAATAAATAACAACTTAAAAAAAAAATCTTCTAGTAGCCACGTGAAAAAGGTTCAAAAGAAGGTGAAAATAACACATGATCATTATTTTATTTAACCCCCAAATATTTTCATGATCGTGAATAATTATGATTTCCATGTAGTGTATGATTACAAATGAGTGATAAGATACTTCAGTCCTTTATTCTGGAAATCTCAGTTCAGACTAGCTATGTTGCAAAGGCTCGGTTGCCACATGTGGCCCATGGTTCCCTGACTGGTGCAGATCTAGATGATTTTTCCCCTCGAGGAAAAGTGCAGGCAAGCTGACTTGCTTTGGGGCGGGCTGGATCTCAGGGAGGCCCACGTGGGTGTGCCAACTTTGCGAAACTTTACAAAGGTCCCCCTGCCCTGGCGCGAGTGGGGTGAGAGGGGTGAAGGGGTGGGGAGGGTCAGGGTTCCAGGATGTGTGTTCCTTGGGCTGAGAGGCTGATTTCTAACAATTATTTACCTTCCTGGTTTTAAGACGTCAGCCCAGCCAGGCCCATGATCTAGCTGTCCTGAATGGAGCTGGGGCAGGGGAACTCATGAGATTTTTTTCTCCCTTTCCCCCGAGTGGTTTGAAAAGACCTTGTTGGGCGGTGGTAATGCAGCCTAAAAGGTTCCTCAGCTTACACTGATTGCACGAGTCCTTGGTCTCTGTCTGAGTATTATCAAATAAGTCTGGAGTCCAAGTGGGCAGCAGGCTCCTTGCAGGGCTTTTGAACTGTGTTCCCAAAATAGAAACTACAGAGTTAGCTCAGATGGGCGTCAGTGAAAGCCAGGAGTAGGAGGTGGCAGTGGGCACAGAACACAAAATATGGATTCTTTTTTTTTTTTTTAAGATTTTATTTATTAAACTGATGGAGAGAGAGAGATGGCAAGAGAGGGAACACAAAGCAGGGGGAGTGCGAGAGGGAGAAGCAGGCTTCCCGCTGAGCAGGGAGCCTGATGCGGCCGGATTCATGGACCCTAGAATCATGACCTGAGCCAAAGGCAGATGCTTAATGACTGAGCCATCCAGGCGCCCCCAAAATGTGGATTCTAACTGGTCGATTAGATGGCCATTGGACGGTGGGAGTTCTGAGAGGTCCACTTCTCAAAAGAGAGGCCCCGTGGCCCAGTCTCCCTGCTTCTGCTGCATTTCCCCCTCAACCTACTGTCACGTGGGAAGCTGGGCTGACCCTGTCCTCATGCGGAGCTGATCCTGTCCTTACTATGCACGTGCCTCCAGTGGCCCACCTTCCTCAAACAGCCAAAGTCCTCCCGGATCTCCAAGGCCCTCTCTGATTTCATCACAGCTATCCCTCCCTCACTTGCTCTTGCTTGGAGGCTTTGCATGGGCTGTTCCCTCTGCCTGGAATGCTTTTCTCCCACGTGACTCCCTCCTGCACCTTCTGTCAGGTACGTGTTCAAATATCACCTTCTCAGCAAGAAGCCCTTCCCCGACACCCTATAATCACAGCCTTCCCCACTTCCTACCCCCACCCTATTTTATTTCCTTTATACTGTTATGTTTCTCTGTAACAATTATCACCGCCCAGCAGGCTATATATTTTTCTTATCTGTCTAGAATATTGTCTCTATACTCCCCTAAAACGGAAGCTTCATGATGGAAGGGATTTGAGTGTGATTCATGATGTCTCCCCAGTTCCTAAAATAGGCTTGGCGTGTAACAGGTGCATGGTGAATGCGCTTTGAATGAATGGTGGAAAGCCCGTGGGTTTGGGAGCTAGATTGACCTTGAAGTGTCAAGCCCCAGCTCCAGCGGGGGAACCAGAGAAAAACTGCTTAAACTGTATGTGTTTCAGGCTCTCCATTTGTAAAATGGGAACAATAAGTACTTAATCTAAATTATGTGTGTGTGTGTGATTAAATAATATAATTATATTCTTGATTAATTCCAGCAAACATTTACCATTTCCTTTCTCTGTGTTCCCACCAGGTGCTGTTCCAGGTGCCAGAAGACATTGTGCTGAGCAAAAGAGGTGCTGTTCCCACCCTCCTGAACCGCTTTATAGCGGTTTGTAGCTGGGGTGACAGTCCCCTCAGAGACACATCTTTGGGAGTATCTGCCCTGTGCACAATGACTGCCTCCCCACCCCAGGGATGAACCCCAGCAACGGGGATCACATTTTGTGACCCATCCCCCTGGCTGTAGCCAGGGGTGAGCCCCAGACTCAAGCAAGGCCCCAAATGGTTCTCTTTTGGCATTTTGAAGTCAGACTAGAGATTCTGTTTCAACTTTGTAGCGGGTACTAATGAGACGCCGAGGCACCCTTTGCCAGCTGAGCTGGGGGTGGAAACTGGTCTGCAGAGATGGGTGAGGACAAGAGAGGGAGGGGTGGTTTCAGCTAGGCTCTGGTTCAAGTGTGTCTTGAGGCCCGGTTGTATCTCTGCCTGGAGATTCCTGAGACCAGCCCCACTCTCACCCCCTTGCCCAGCCCGGTGATAAACTTCCCCTTTTGCCTTAAACTGGCTGGAGCTGGGTTTTGTTACTTGGACCTAAAGAAGGGCTTCCATAGTTCTTCTGCTCAGAGCTAGACTCTCAAAGTCCCAACTTGAATATACTTACTCCACCAGAACACAGAGGCGGTGCTAGGTGAGTCCCAGTCCTGAGTCCCAGTCGTGAGTCCCCGTCTACATGGGACACCCCTGTCAAATCCCAGTACGCGACATGCCCTAGATGAGCAGTAAACGCCAATTCTGGTACAGGATTGGTCATCGGAAGCGATGGCGAGGGTTAGTTCTTCCGCCTGCCTGGCGCCCTGAGGGGTTATGTCCTTGTAAATTTGCTCTCTTATCCAGTTCATCTCCAAGCCTAAGTAGGCCCTTGAACCTCCAGTGGTCTAGGGGAGCTTACCCTAGCAGAGCTCAGGAAGAATGAACCCCATGGCAGGGCCTGACACCCTCCTCTGTGACCTCTCACTCTGCATCCAGACCGATGATTGCAAGGGGGTCCTACCTGGACACGCTCATATTCCCAGGGCACCAGACGTTGCACCATAAATGAATGAGTCCCCAGAGCTTCATAATGGACTGCGACCAGAGGAACAAGAGTGGGGTCTGTATGCCAAATGCCTGGCCACTTGGGGGACCAGTGGGGTCCTGAAGGAGGAGGGACTGCCAGGCCCGCCTACTCTGTTAATGGGGGGGGGGGGTTTCAACTGGCTGTAGGCCACTGGGAGGGAAGTTGTGAAGGCGGAGGTTGGCCAGTGGGTTGAGAAGCTCCCCATGGAGACAGGATAGGCAAAATGGAGAGAGGTCTCCTCTGTGGGAAGCCCAGTCAGCGGCCCCCAGCAGCCGGAAGTAGGAACAACAGAGGAAAATGGAGAGGTGAACTGTGTCGCTAAGCCCTGACAGTAACTTTCTTTTTTTTTTTTTGGTCACGCAAGTGCCTTACCTCTGTTTCAAAGAGGACTATCTCAGAAAACACATTGCCAGCCACCAAGACTTCTCTGTTTCTGAGATCTTGGTGGATTTCAGCAACTGACCAGCTGATACCCTCTCCTCCCGCTTCCTACCCTTCAAATTCCCATTCTTGTATTTAAAATAATGATCCCAGAAACCATAGGCCCCCACGCTTGACCCCAGCAGGGCAGAACCCCAGGCCTGTGGGATGGCTGTCTCTCCTCCCTTCCTCTCCCTCCCCCCGATCCTGACCTTGCTGTGTAGCCCTGGTGTTATTTTCACGTCCCCAAAACGATAAGCCTTTCTTTCCTGATGGCGGTTGCTGAAGGGAGTCTGGAATCGTAATCAGAACCATAAGAGCCAATCTGGCCATGACATTGGTTATGGAGAGGTGGAGGTTGGCACGGAACAACAAGACTATACTTCGGGCTCCAGATTTGCCTGCAAGAAGAGGTTCCCCCGCCCCCCCTGGGCAGCTGAGCAAACACCCTGTCCCTTGCTGGCCCAAGTGCCAGGCATGGCTGGGACAGGGCTCTCCCTCTGCCTGAGCATCTGCCTCCACTTCCCTCCCAGCAACTGAACTGCAGCCAGCCAGCAGCTTAGGTGAGCTGAGCTTGGGAGTCATCAGCTCCCTCTACTTCTGGTCTAGACTTTCCTGGCTTCACACTCCTGTCATCTCTGCCATCTGGCCCAGGTTGTATGTGGTGTTCCTCCAGAGCAGGCTTAAAGGGCTGGAATATGGAGGCTGCTGGCAGCCCGGGCCCACAATCCTGGCCTTGCCAGGACGAGCCTGGATCAACCATTTCACCCTTCTCAGTCTGGATTTCCTCACTTGGAAACTGTGGCCCATCTTGTAGGTGAAATGTGAAGTCTTGATTCTCAGGCATTTTTAGGTCGAAAGCCCTCTTGCTTGAATGTCGCTGCATCCTAGTTCCAGTGAATTTCCTTCTGGCCGGCAGAAGAACCACAGGTGTGCTCTGCATGTCCCCTCTTCCCAAATCCTTCTCCCTCTCTCTGTGTTGGGCTAGCTCCCTTCATCCCGAAGTCAGAGGCATTCACGTCTCTGCATCTCCACTGCCACCATCCGGGTCGCTGTCTTCTTAGTCATGGTTGGCCACAGCATCCTCCCCACAGTCCCTAGCCTCTCCTGTTGGGTCCCTCCATCAATGCTCCACCCAGACACGCAGGGAACTTTAAAAACAAACCCAGCCCTTGCACCCACGGCACTGAGAGCCTAGTGGGAGAGGCAGCATCCCACCATCAGATGGATGTGTTCTAGTGGGGGTGATGAAGGAAAACAATATGGTACATGTAATCCAGATTGGGGAGGAAGGGATCGGGGACTGTCTTTCTGAGAAAGCAGCATTTCAACTACCCTCTGAAGAAGGACATTCACTGAGTGAGGCGTCAGGACAGAGCATTTCAGGCAGAGACAACAGTATGTGGAATGACCTGGAGGCAGGAAGAACTTGACTTTTTATAGGAACTGAAAGGAAGCCAGTGTGGCAGGAGCCTGGGAATGGTGGGCAGGGATGGCTCAGGGGCTTTGTGCTGGCCTCTGGACAGTGTCATCTCTGGCCTTCAATACCCTGCAGCATCGGGCTCTGCTGACCTCCCTGACCCCCATTTCAAGCCATTTTTTTCTGCAAAGGTAAAGCCAAGAGCCTGGTTCGGAGTGACATCTGTTCTAGCCCACCTGCCGGGCACAATGACGTCACGGTTTGTTGTCTCTGTGGTTAAATCAGTCAGGGGGTGCCGGAATCACCTAGAGGGCAGAGGACATACTGGGTACACACTAGTCTGAGGGGGATGAGCTGGCACCTGTGACAGGGTATAGGCAGCCGCACCCTGGAGGCCCAGAAAGAGTAGACGGGCAGCAGGAAGCTGGGCCCAAGTCTACTGTGTTGGTCTCCACAGTGACAGGCAGCCCTGTGCCTGGACAGGGATAAGTAGCAATGGCTTTGGACAAGCTGGAGCCGCCCCTGCAAGTCCTCAGGATACCTACTTTCCCTCACCCCTCCCTGGCTCCCTGGGTAAACAGAGAGTTGGACATGGTTGCTGGCAAATATCTTTATTCTGCCCAGGGGCAGGACAAAGAGGTTGGTGTGGCCAGTGCCACAGGTACTGGAGGGACAGTACAGGGTTGGCCTGAGGGCAGGGGCACAGGGGCATCAGCAGATGGCTCACCAGAGGGGATCAGTTGGTTTGTACCTCAGTGTCCACTTCTGACTGGACAAGGGAAGGAAGCCGAATTCCAGCAAGGGGGTGGAAGCCCGGCACCTGCTCTTGCTCTTGGATCTGGTCTCTGAGGCGCTGGATTTCTAGGCGTTGCATTTCGATGATTCTCCCGGTTTCTTCTTGCTCATTCAGTCTCATGGTGGGTGCGATTCCAGGCATGTCCTCGCTGGACACTGGAAGGCACAGAGCAGGACTTCTGTGGGCCTGTTACTAGACAGCTGTGAGGTCTTTGAAACCAACTTACCCCTCTTCTTCCCTACTGTCCCCTGATTTATTGAGCTCCTCATAATCCCAGATGCTAGGGGCAGAGACAGGCCCTCTCACTGTCTGGCAGAGATGGAAGAATGAAGTGACACTTTCTCCAGAGTGAGAAAGCTTGTGTCCTGAGCCCCCCAGGCCCTTCCAGCGGACTCTGCTCATTCCCCCACGCCCCACTCCCCAAGCAGGGTGGTGTTCTCCTGCTGACCTAGGTCGGCTTCCAAAGCCCCCGGTCCTCCTCCTCACATAAGACCCCTGCTCCAGGAGGCAGACCCCTCTTTAACCCTCCTGGACTGGCAACTCACTCATGCCTTGAGGACCTTCCCCAGACTCCATTCTCCTGTCTCAGGAGCTGCCATCATCCCACACAATGCCAGTGTCCACGACAGTCCATGGCTCATCCCATTCCCTAGACCACACAGGCTGAACGCTCACCATTTATGTTCTTGGCCTCCATGCCATGTTGGCACCCGTTCTGTGGGTTCCCCTTCCTCAGCAGGCCTAAGACCCCACACCTTCAAATCTCTACCGTAGTAACCCATCCTCCCATTCCCACCTCTCTCACTGCCTTCAAGATTTCTGCTCTTTGACGGAGCATAGATTTCTTCTTTCTGGACAGTTCCGTTTTTTACCCACCAAATGGGTTCCTTTTAGATTCACTACCTTTTCTGTCCAGTTAGGCTCACTGTGGGTCTCTCTGCCATTTTCTTGACAGCACCCTCGAGGTTCTAGATGCCTAGTCTCCCTGCCCCGTGTGCTCTGCACAGCCTGAACCTGAGATCATCCAACCACCCATTCCCATCTGGCCTGTTGTGTGCTACCTATGAGATTCAAATTCTCAGTTTCCAGCCCCAGACGAACTTCCTGCCTGTAGTCAGCAAATTCTCATTGCCCCACTCCGGCTATGCTTCTGAACTTTGACCTGTCCTCTAACTCCTCACCCTCTTTAAAGAAAATTATGGTCAAATATAACATAAAATTTACCATCTCACCACTTGGAAGTATAGAGTTTGGTAGCATTGAGTTCATTTACATTGTTGTATAATCATTCTCCAGAACTCTAGCAAGCAGTCTCATGCCTCTGTTCTGCTTTCTGGCTCTAAGAACACAATGCTCTAGGAACTTCGGACAAGTAGAATCACACAGTGTATGTTTTTTTGTGTGTCTGGCTTATTTCACATAGCCTGATGTCCTCAGGGTTCATCTGTGTTGCAACGTGTGTCAAAATCATTTCTCTTTCAGGCTGAAGGATATTTTATTGCGTGTATATATTACATTGTTTTATCCCTTCATCCAATGATAGACATTGGGTTGCTTCTGCCTTTAGGCCACTGAGAATAATGTTGCTATCACCATGGGGTTACAAATAACCTGCTGTCAGTTCTTTTGGGTATATACCCAGAAGTGGTTTCTAGGTCATATGGTAATTCTGTTTTCAATGTTTTAAGAAACTGCCATGTTGTGTGGCTGCGCCATTTTACGTGCCAACCAACAGTGCGCTAAGGTTCCCATTTCTCCAGATCCTCACCAATGCTTCTCCATTGGTTTGTTTTGAGAGCCGCTATCCTAAAACATGTGAGGTGGCATCTCATCATGGTTTTGTTTTGTTTTTTGAAAGTTCAGGTTTTCTCTTCTTTTCTTTTTTTTTTTCAAAGATTTTACCATTTATTTCCATTTATTTGACAGAGAGAGGGAGAGAGCACAGGCAGGGGGAGCAGTAGAAGGAGAGGGAGAAGCAGGCTCCCACTGAGCAAGGAGCCCAACATGGGACTCCATCCCAGGACTCTGGGTTCATGACCTGAGCTGAAGGCAGCTGCTTAACTGCCTGAGCCACCCAGGCGCTCCTCATCGTGCTTTTGATTTCATTTCCCTGATGATTAGTGATGTTGAGCATCTTTTCATGTGCTTCTTGGCTATTTGTGCATCTTCTTTGGAGAAATGTCTATTCAAGTCCTTTGCCCATGTTTCAACCTGGTTGTTTTGTTATTGCTGTTGAGTTGCAGGAGTTCATTACATATTCTGGCCATAACTCCTTACCACATGTGTGATTTGCAAATATTTTCTCCCATCCCAAGGGTGCCCTTTGACTCTGCTGATTGTGTCCATTGATACATGTGAGTTTAAATTTTTATGTAGTTACTTTTTCTTTTGTGGCTTGTGTTTTTGGTGTCACATCCAAGAAAGCATTGCCAAATC
This sequence comes from Mustela putorius furo, assembly GCF_011764305.1. Lineage (NCBI taxonomy): Eukaryota > Metazoa > Chordata > Mammalia > Carnivora > Mustelidae > Mustela > Mustela putorius. The sequence continues at coordinate 33,349,347 of NW_025422005.1, read as the reverse complement.
CATCTTCTCCCCAACTCTTCACAGATGACATTGACATCTACTTTGCTGACAGTCTGTGTCTCCAGCTCCCAGTCAAGCTCCTCTCAGCAGAAGAGGGGTCTCTTTCCTACTCACTGCTAACTCTTCCCTGCACCTCAGAAGTTAACTCTAGAAAAGAATCCATGTTGGAACACAGTATTGCAAGGAGCAAGTTGTCAGCAATGCCCAGAGGCCAGCCTTGCCTTACGCTTGTAACTGGTCTGAAGATGGAGCCAGCTTTAAGAGTGCTTGACTCATCCCATTCTTCCTGAGAGAAATCTAGACCATTCTCTTCTTGCTTTTGCTCCTCAACTCTTTTTTTGGCAATATCTAGGCTCTTGATCTTTTAGTATTTCTTCTTTTTCTAGCTCTTGACGCTTCCTCCTCCTGCTGCTACAGGTTGCCCCTGATAACCATCCTTTTGGTCAAGCTGTGGCCTGGCCCTGGGGAGAGCAGCACCCTTCGGGAGGGACAGCATACCCAAACCAACGAGCCCAAGCACCTGTGTCACTTGCCTCTGCCTAGTTTCGGTTTGCCTCTCCACCTGCTTCCTTAGCTATTTCCTCTTTCCTGGTTACCAGCATAGTTTTTGGACTAAACTTTGTGCCCTCCCCATTGGCTTTCATACTTAGTTATTATCTTGTTGCCCAGAGAGATCCAACCTGTGTTTGTGAAGCCACAGTCCTGGAGATATGTACCAGACTGAGCTCTGCCCTGCCACTGGCCATACCATCCTCTCTTTGTCCCAGTGCTTCACCAGGTGCTGTAAGGGTCTTGATGCAGATTGTAGCTTTAAGCTCCTCTAGGTTCTGCAATCACTGGGTGATGTCAGTGAACCTCAGAGGTTTGGCAGTGAGAGGTAATGGATAAGGAGTATCCTAATTGGCATGGGGAGGGGGAATCAGACACTGCAGGGTTATAAGACAGCTCAGGGTTGACACAGCTGCTGGCTGGTGGCTGGCCTCCAGAAGCAGTTGTCTCCTGAAATATCCCTGGCCTGGGTGACATTGTCCATTAATGTTCCCAGGGGTGCAGCTTTGTCTCCTGAGAGCAGTTCATGTGGGCCCAATGTTTCCCCCTCTGTCTCCTTCCTTGGTCTGTGAGCTTCTTGAGGGCATGGGCTGGGCTTATCCTGTTTCTTCTCCTCACTCCCCAATTCTCTCACATTCTTTGATAGTGAACTGCCTGCTCATCAGAGTTTGGTTCCGTCTTATGGAGTCCCCCTTTGATGGTCCTTCTTCATGTGCCGTGGGTGTGTAAACCCTCCTGTCCTTTTCCTCCATGATTGGGTCAAGTCAGTGCTCTCCTCCTGGCCCCGTTCCCCACCTTGCTCCTCATATCCCCTGTGTCCTCTTAGTCCATGCTCTGCTCTGATCCTGCCATCTACCAAAAGCTGGGCAGTCTCCTCTCAGCACCCTGCCTGCAAGCTTCTTTTGGGAGATTAAGTTCTGATTTTAAATGATGGCAAATAAGAATGTGACTACTAATACATTTGCATTTATTTCTACTGTTTTATTTGCATTTATGTTGGTGTCACTTTTTTCCTTTTCTTTTTTGGCCTTTTCAAAATTTAGGGGGTTTTCCCCTTTACTGGTTTATTTATTTATTTTTTTAAAAAGATTGTATTTATTTATTTGACAGAGAGAAATCACAAGTAGATGGAGAGGCAGGCAGAGAGAGAGAGGGAAGCAGGCTCCCCACTGAGCAGAGAGCCTGATGCGGGACCCGATCCCAGGACACTGAGATCACTACCCGAGCCGAAGGCAGCGGCTTAAACCACTGAGCCACCCAGGCGCCCCCTCTTTACTGGTTTATAAGGTATACATACTCTTTCTTTTTTAATAGTTATCCTCAAAAGTTTAAGAAGCATATTTAACTTAAAGTCCAAGACTTAAAGTCCAACTTTACCTTCTTGCAAAACAATACAAGACTTAGAATGCTTTAGCTTTGATCCCCCTGGTTAAATGCTCAGTATTTTAGTTCTGTCTTGGTATTGTGATCCACAATTTAGACATTGTTAGTATTGTTTTATACAGTTGTCAGACTTCCCTCTGGAATAATTTTTCTTCCTGACATGTATTCTGTGACAGTTCCTTTAATGAGGTTTTGTTGGTGACAAATTCTGGTTTTGTTTGTAAAAAAATTTTTTTCTCGAGTTTCACCAGTTACATAACTCCAGGGGACAGTTATTACCTCTTAGCACTTTGAAGACTCTATTTCAGAATTTCTACGTGGTTTACACTGCTGCTCTTGGGAGGTCAGGTATCTGTTGAATTGTTACTCCTTTAAACGCAGTCTCTCTGTTCTCTGGCTGCTTTTAACATCTCTGTCTTTGGTTTTCTGCAGACCAGGTATAGATTTCTTTTTATTTATCCAGCTTGAGCTCCCCCGGGCTTCCTGGACCTCACGATTGGCATCTTTCATCAATTCCGAAAAACTTCCAGCTATTCTTTATCATAATGTCTCCTCTCCTCATTCTCTCTTTCTCAGACTTCAGTTAGACGTAAGCTGGGTTATCCTATCCCATCTTCTTTGTTTCTTATTACACCTTTGTCCCTTTGGGCTACAGTCTGGGTAATTTCTTCATTCCTTCAGTTCAAAAGTCTCCTTTCAGATACCTTTAACCCATTGTTCAGTCTGTCCATTGAGACTAATTTGCAACCTATAGTTTTCATTTCTAGGAGTGTTTTTGGCTCTTTTTCCAAATCTACCTAGTCAATTTTGGGAAACTCTTATTTTGTCTTATTTCCAAGTTTCTATTTCTTTTTTTTTTATTTTTAAAATTTTATTTATTTATTTGACAGACAGTGATCACAAGTAGGCAGAGAGGCAGGCAGAGAGAGAGAGAGAGAGGAGAAAGCAGGCTCCCTGTGGATCAGAGAGCCCGATGTGGGACTCGATCCCAGAACCCCAAGATCATGACCCGAGCTGAAGGCAGAGCCTTAACCAACTGAGCCACCCAGGCGCCCCTCAAGTTTCTATTTCTTTAAATATATTAAATATTCTTATTTTAATAATCCTACTATCCACGATCTTTTTGATTTTATCCTGTAGATTGATGTTTTTGTCATGTTTCACTCGTGGTGATTTATTTCCTCCTATATTTAGTGATTTTTTGATTGTGAGCTCATGTTCCTTAAAACGTTATCTATAGGAATTCCTTGACAACCGTGTTTAAAATGTATTCTTCCTTAGCAAATCTGCATTTGCTTCTGCTTGGGACCTGGACACACTGCCAGTGAAACTAAATCTTCAGCCAAGGTTGCTTTGAGCCACAAATTAAGTGTAAATTCTGGACTTAAACCTGCCCGAGTATGGACTTTGGTTAGACGTTCTCAGGGAGAGATCTTTTCTCTTGTGTTTTCTTTCCTTCATCCAGAGTCAAGAATGACAGATATTTATCTCACCTATCTCCCTCTGTAAGGTAGATTTCCTCCTCTAGTTAGCATATAGTTTTCCAATTCATTCTGTATTGATCTGACTCCATTTCTTCCTTCTTCATTCCTTTCCTTCCTTCCTTTTCCTATCTACATATTCACCAACACTTACAGGGTTTGTTGATGTTGTTGTTATTTGATGATAGTGATCATAATGGCTCCAGGTCATGATCGCAGGGTCATGAGATCGAGCCCTGTTCTGGACTCCATGCTGGCATAGAGCCTGCTTAAGATTCTCTCTCTCTCCCTCTGCTCCTCCCCTTCTGCTTGTGCACACGCATGTGCATTCTTTCTCAAAACAAACAAAAACTGCATATTTCTATTGAGTATCTTTTCATATGCTTATTAGACATTTGTGTATTTTCTTTGGTTAAGTGTCTGCGCAAGTCTTCTCTTCACCAAAAAACTTTTTTTGGTTGTTGGCGAGTTGTAGGAGTTTTTTATTTATTCCGGATCTCAGTCGCTTATCAGACATATGACTTGCAAATATTTTTCTCCCATTGTATGGATTGTTTTTTCACTCTTACTGAAAGTGTTCTTTGATACATGAAAGTTTTAAATTTTGATGTAGTCTAGTTTTTTTTCCTTTTGTTGCCTGTGCTTTTGATGTCATATCTAAGAAATCATTACCATATCCAAAGTCATAAAGCTTTTTTCCTATATTTCTTCTATGAGTTTTATAGTTTTAGCTCTGACATTTAGGTCCTTGGTCTATTTTAAGTTAATTTTTGTATATGATGTAAGGTAAGGGTCTGACTTCATTCTTTTATATGTGGGTATAGTTTTCCCAGCACCATTTGCTGAAAATATTGTCCTTTCCCCATTGAGTGATATTGGCACCTATGTTGAAAATCATTTGACAATATATGTGAAGGTTTATTTCTGGGCTCTCTACCCAATCCCACCGCTCTGTATGTCTGTCTTTATGCCAGTACCACACTGTTTTGATTACTATAGCTTTGCAGTAAATTTTGAAATCAGGAAGTGTGTGAAATTAGAATGTGACACCTCTAATTTTGTTCTTCTTTTCCAAGATTGTTTTGGCTATTTGGGATATCTTGAGATTCCACGTGATTTTTGGAATAGATTTTCTATTTCTGTAAAAAAAATAATTGAATTGAGATTTTTGACAGGGATTGTACTGTTAGTACAAACATAAGATGTCTTCCCATTTATTGATGTTTTAATTTTTTTCAACAACGTTTTATAATTTTCAATGTATACGTTTTTTTGCCGGCATATTTAAGTTTATTCCTGAGTATTTGTTCTTTTTGATTTATTATAAATGCAATTATTTTCTTAATTCCATTTTTGCTCATTGTTAGTGTATAAAAATGCAACTGATTTTCTGTTGATTTTGTATCCTGCAATTGGGATTTTTGATCTTTTGCATGAAACCTCCCCCATGCTCTTTAGAAGTTTGTAGATTTTTCCTTTGTTCTCTGGTCTTTGGGAATTTCATTCATGATCCATCTATTTTTAGCCATTGTATTGGCTACAATGTAGATTGAACAGCTTCTAAAGACCTTCCCTTGTTTTTAGCCCCATCTTCACCCCTACCTCCTGATATATGTGCTTCAGCTAATTCCTGAACCTTGAGGGGGTTCTGTGATGTACATTAGGTTTCTTCTAGATTCCCCACTTCTTGCCTAGGAGTCTCTAAAGTCAGTTACTACTTATCTTTCCGTTTCCCAGCTTTCAATATTTTGTGTCTCTTTCTTTGTTTTCTTTGTTCTGAAGGTTTATTTATGTCATTTTAGCAGGTTTCTAATTAGCCATCTTTATTTGGAAGTTCTAATTATATGGTTTTAATAATTGAAAAACATGCAGGTCTGTCTATTAGATCTGTTAGTTAATTGTTTTGTGAATGAAAACTTAATATAAATGCTGCTAAAATTAAAATAGTGGTTTGGGGATGGCAACCTGTCCTGTTCAGATAAAGACTTTTTTTTTTAAGATTTGTTTATTTTACAGGGCAGTGGAGGGGGGCGCAGAGGGAGACAATCTCAGGCTGAGCCTAGAGACCAACACAGGGCTCTATCTCATGACTCTGAGATCATGATCTGAGCTGAATCAGGAGTTGGATGCTTAACTGACTGAGCTACCCAGGCACCCCCAGATAAAAACTTTTTAAAAACCAACTGAATTGGTCAATCTTATACAACTTAAGGATATATATTTTGAGCTAACTGGTCTTCGTGGCCCCATGTTCAAAATTAGAAGTCAGACTTAGGTTCTTCATGATCAAAGCAGACAGTTGGAGTATCTGTCAACTGTTACAAATGAAATCTTCCTTGAGTAAAACTATAGCACACAAATGATCCGATGTTGGGTTTGTTTTAAAATAATCCATATTGATGGGAGAGGAAATAACTGGGGTTATGGATACTGATGAAGCAAGAGAGACAGCAAGCAAGATTCCCTATTCATTGAAGTCAGGGAATAGATTCATGGGAATTCATTAGACTTTTCTTCCATTTTTTAAATATACCTGACAGTTTCAACAATAGTAATAAGAAGAACTTGGCTATATCATAGAGTATCCTGAGGAGGTCTCAGCTGATTATTTGCTGGGACACTTGAGCATATTTGAAACATTTTTTAAAGGGAGGCTTTGCAGTTGTTCACAGGCACATCTACACTTCCCCTGCATCTCCAAGAAGTCAGGTATCTCAATCTTTCTAACACTCACTGTGCTCTTTTTAAAATTTTTTTATTTTTTTTTTAAATTTTATTTATTTATTTCACAGACAGATCACGAGCATGCAGAAAGAGAGGGGGGAAGCAGGCTCCCTGCTGAGCAAAGAGCCCATGTGGGGCTTGATCCCAGGACCCTGAGACCATGACCTGAGCCAAAGGCAGGGGCTTAATCCACTGAGCCACCCAGGCATCCCACATACTGTGCTCTTGTGTCAGGTCTTTAGACCTAATATTGTCACTACTTAGAGTTCCCTCTTGCATCAACTCCTTGACTCTAATGAAAAGGGTACAATTATACATATAATTGTATTGTGCTGTCACAATTATATGTATAATTTTGTAATAGTTTAAGAGTCCCAACAAATTACAGAGACTTCCTGTGTATACTTCAGTCACCTTCTCCCAATGAAAACCTCTTAAGTGACCATTAGCACATGAGACGACTGTGAAAGACTGTGAAAGACTCAATCCACGGCCAATGGCAGGTTTCCATTCATCAAGGCTTCTAAGCTCTATTCCTGAATGTAAACCACCAGAAAACAATATACTCAAACCACACTGACTTAATTTTCCATGGAAATGCCTTATACTCTCCATCTTTATTGACTGTCCAGATACGAAATGGATACCTGAAGAATGTTTTTTAATAGTCTGAAGACATACAGTTAAAGGCTGTCCACTGTGTGATTTAACAGCCCTTTCATAAGGATCCATGTGTTAAGTTTCTTACAAAATTTAGAACCAGGGAAAGGTTTGTTTCCCTAGGAAAAAAAGCCTCCAAACCTTCTTTTTGCCATAAATGAGGACTATGTAAACTATTGTGTTTTTCTGTTTCTTTTTTTGCCTTGGCTGTCAGAAATTCAGAAGAACTGTAGGATATAATCGCAGTAACTAACTCATTTACTATTTCAATGTCATTCTTTCTCTCTTTCCATTTGAATATTTCTAATCTTTCTTTTTGTCTTTATTTTAATTGCACGGGTCTACAATCCCTTATCCTCAATCCTAAAGTGCCAAAAGCTCTAAAAATGTAAAGTATTTTAAAATTTATGAAGTTCAGTGTGAATATTCATGTCTCACTACAGAAATACAAATGTGTTTGATTTCAGGACCCTGCCTCAGACTCCTCTAGGGATGTTATGTAATATGCAGTATATAGTACGCTCTTTCTAAAATCAGAAAGATTCTGAATTCTGAAACTATAGCTAATGCCAAGGATTTTGGTCCCGCACATGTTTGCATGTGGCAAGTGCCTCACAGATCCTTTGGATAGCAGGTGTACAGCATGGAGACGTTCCCAGAAGACCATGGGGTAGATGTGACCTGAGACAGAAAGAATCGGGAAAGGTAGCCTTGGAAGACAAAGGGAGACTTCCTTGTGGCTGCCATTGGCTTCTTGATCCCAGTGCTCATCCCCTTTGGCCACTGGTGATATTACCTGTCTCTGGAACATCTTGTGGTCGAAGTTTCTTGGTCAGTTTCAGAGCTGCTTCGAGGTCATAGACTTGGGAGCGGGTGAACTTGAGCTCCCTGCGGAGCTCATTAATTTCCTTGATCAGGGAGACATTTTCCTGTAGAAAAGAAGAGAGAATGAGTATGGATGGATGAGTGATCAGTGGGCACAGGGACTGCCCTGGCCTAGGGCTGAGGCCGTGTGAAACAGACAGGATTGGGCCTGCACCCAGATTCCTCTGCTGGGTACGAGTCCTAATCCTAGCTCATGGATCAGCCTCTTGAGGCACCAGCTGATTTGCCTTCAGGTGGACTCTGGCAACACAAGCTAGATAGAGTGTACCAGTCCCAAGCATCCAGACCCTTTCCAGCATCAACAACAATGCTTTTCTAAGTATTCCATATGAATTGAATGTTACTACAATAATCTTATGAGGAAATTCTATTTTAATCACAATCTTATAGTAGAGGAAACTGAGGCATAGAGAGGTTATGTCACTTGTCCAGATTACATAAACAGCAAGTGGCAGAATGACTCTGACAGTCCGGCTCCAGAGCTCTGAGCTCTTAGGTGCTGTGCTATATTTTATTCACTTTTCCCCCATTTATTTGTTGAACCTACCTTTATATGGTATCTGGTATGGCCCTGGGATACAGACAGAAATGAGAAATGGTTTCTGCCCTTAGCAGCATATTGTTTAGTGAGGAGCACAGAAAATAAATGAATAATGAACATTTGCTATACTCATTGACAGTTCACTTCTCCTATTTTTGTTTGACAAATATCCATCCATCCATTCACCCTTCCATCCATTCACCCTTCCGTCCATCCATCCGTCCATCCATCCATCTATCCATCCATCCGTCCAATACTTACTTGAGTACTTACTATGGACCAGGCACTGTGCTAATCCTGAGGAATATCGAAAGTAAGACCTGGCCTCTGCCCTTGAATAGGTGAGAGTTTAGTGGGGGATCTGGCTGTAACTGAGCATGGTGGTCACCTTGCTGTCGTGGAGGGGTGGAGCACAGAGGAAAGGCACTTAGCCCTGCCTGAATGACCAGGGGGCATTCCTAGGAACTGGTCTCTGGGCTGAGGCTGCAAGGAGTTACGACAGAAAAGGGAAAGGGGCGTGTGTGGGGGGGGTCACATACAACTGGAACAGCAAGAAAAAGGCACAGAAATAAGACATGGCTGGCGTGGGCAGGACTTGCAGCTGTTCTATATCGCTGGACACAAAGTGCGGGGGGGGAGCATGGTGGGGGCTCTGCACCTGGAACCAAGCAGTCACTTCTGTCTTCCCTTCCCACACCTTAAATCTCTGCTTTCCTTCTCACACTCAGCCTGAGGGCACTGAGGGTGCCTCCGTGAAGGTGTCCCTGTCACCATGGGTCTAGAGAAGGACTGGTTAGTGTATTCTGTTTGGCTTGTCCCCAAGCACATGAGACTGCTTCTCATGTGACAATGCAAACGAATCACCTAAGGATCCTGCTTAATGTGGCTTCTGACTCAGTCAGCCTGGGGCTGGTCCTGGGATTCTGCATTTTGAACTGGCTCCTAAGAGATGCTGCCGCCAGCATGAGGGCCAGACCTTCCGTGGGGAGCAAAGTCCTCGAGGGTCAGAGTACCAAAAAAAGGGCAAATGCAGGCCGAATCTCCATAAAACATATCTGTGCCACGGACTGCCACCACTCGGGACACTTCCCATAGTGGGAAGCATGGAGTCGGTCCAGAGAACAGGGTGATCCCAAGCACTATAGTCCATGAGGCATGACAACCACTTCTCTGTTGGGGGGATATGCCCGCAGAGCCCAAGTGCCTGGAGACATCCTGACATATTCTTTCCCTCCAGAGCCTCTTTATCTGAGCCTGTCAGATATACTTTCAGGTTTTTAGTATATCACTTAATTTCAGCATTCATTAAAAAAAAAATTCTCTCAGACGCCATGCCCAATTATTGCTGATCCCTTGTTTTCAGGCTGGGCTTTGTGCTTTTTTCCCTACAAAGTCAGCAGATTTCTCCGGCTGATCTTTCTCTTTTAAGCAACCCAGGCCTTAGTGATGAATCTCCCACATTTCCTTTCCAGATGCTCTCCAACAAAACTCGCTGCCAGTTTCCTCCCCTGGAACCTCTCCACTGCTGACTTTCTATTGTGATGTGCTCAATTAAATATGTATGTATTTGGTTCTAAGACGTTGGACTCTGCCTTGTGTGTAAGAGGCGCTCAATAAATATTTGTGGGATGGGTAGCAAATGAATAACGAATGCAGCAGATATCAAGCTGAAGTCATTCTTCCTAACAAGGAAATTACAAACTAGGGGGTAAAGGTTGGACAGGGGAGACCAGACAGAAGAGAGATTTAGGGGAGATTCAGGGAACTGGGGCAAACCTGCTCTGGCTCAGGGGCTCGTTCCACTCCCCTCTTCATGGGCGTCACTTAGCATCCCTTCACTTGCCTCTTTCAATGAAGTAACAATAACCAGAATGAAGATTAGAGACCACTGAAGGTATCATTTGGCCTGCCTTCTCCAGCTGTGTCTTCAGGTACTCCTTGCTCATCTCCATCCATTCTGTCACTAAGTCCTATCAATTTTGTGCCTCCCCTGGATCTCATGTTCACCTTCCTGCTGTGATCCGCAACCAGCTCTCAGCCTCTCTCCGCTCTACTACCTTGATGACCCCTGGCGGAGTATTTGCCCTGGTGTCTCCCCATCCCTCCGCCCTCGAAAACCCTGCTACCAAGGTTGGGACTTCTGGCTCCTGGTACTTTTTGATGCGATTGCCTGTTTCTAACCCCACTGCCTGCTTCGGACACCTCCATGACACCTGCCACCTAAATGGGCCTCCAGATGTGACCCAGTCCCTATTAGAGTGTGATCGAGACCCATGACTTGATGCGATCCAGTTCCCGGTTCTGTTCATTCATTTGTTCATTCATTCATTCACTTACTCATGCATAAAAATCACCTAAGAACCAGTTCCTGGAAGCCTACTAGGCACTGGTCATTGTGGCAACCACGGGGAGGTCCAGCTTGGATCCAGTGCTTAGAGATGCCATGGGAGTCTGAAGAGCGGCACTCACCTAGTGTGAGAAAGGCTCCCTGGGGAGGTGGGGGGCAGGGGAGAGTGTTTCAGGCCTAAAGGATTTGAGGCACGAAATGATGATGATGACGACAATAAGAGTAATCATAACTTCAGGCGACAATAAGAGTAATCATAACTTCAGGCACTGCTTGGATCCCTGCAGCACATCAAACATTTTGTATACAGTAACTCATTTAAACCCCACAACCACCTTATGACATAAGAAGTTATAATTAGACTCATTTCCATTTGAGCAAACTGAGGCCATGGCAGCACACAGTGGTAGAACTGGGATTTGAATCTAGCTGCATCAGCCTCTAGGACCATTGCCTCCCAGAGTCTACTTTCCATCTCTCATTGATGTCACCCCATTCTAACACCTCAAATAGTATGTGGTCAGCCATGGAAGTCCCCTAAATGTACAAGTTTGGCACCTTAAACAGTGTTTTCTGGCGAGGTCTGTGTTCTCAGGAGTCCAGAGGTCACACTGAGGTCAGCTGTATATGCTTTTGGGTAGCTGTGTGAGCTTAACATGTGGACGGGACAGGTTTGCTGATCTTCCGGTCCTGGTCCCTCTTCAGTCAGCACCACCTTCAAAAGCCCCTCCAGTCCTCCAGCACCCCCCCCACTCCCCCACCCCCAGCTCCTCTGCTGCAGGAAAAAATGTGGCCTGGGATCCATCAAGTGTCAGGTCTTGGGGTATGCATGACCGGCTGGGAGAATGCTAAAGTCCATTTCTATAGAAAACCTAAACAAAGGGGCTACACTCAGCTGTCCAGGACTGCCTTTGGTGGAGGGGCGGGGACTGACCCAGACTGAGCCCTCAGCCCAGAAGGGAGAAGGAAGGGAATGACTATAGCACCCCCTACCGGTCTTCCCTATGTTGACACCTTAAAGAATATGGCCGCGCCTGGCCGTGTGGGAAGTGCAGGCAGCATGCTGGGAGCCCTCCGTCAGTGGCGTCTCTCCAGAACCCACCACCGCTGGTGGGATCGCCATCGCCTAACTGCATGGACGAGGCATCTCTCTGCTCCTCTCTTAACCCTTCTCTCACATCCGACCTGACGTTTCATCATTTCTATGCTGAATTGTATTTTGATGTCACAACTTAGCCCCTTCCAAGGCCTTCTCCTCTCCCCATAATAGGCAGCCATCTTCTCATGGGGGTTTCCGCCACCCACCTTCCCCCCCCTGCCAACTGAGGTGATCGTTTCAACAGAAAACACCCCTCCCTGCTTCAACCTTGTGTGGCACCTGCTTCTAAGAGGAACATTATGCTTCTTAGTGTGGCCAGGAAAGCTCTGGCAAGGGACCCTAAGCTACTTGGCTTTCCAGCGGGCTTTGTTCTCCTTGTCCCCGGAGTTCTGTGATGAAGGTCTGAGGACTCCTGGGCCCCCAAATACCCCAGACACCTCGCTCTTCTCTGCGGGCCCGTTCTCAGGTATTCTCTCTGCCTGGAAGTCTCTTCCTCCACTTGCTCCCTGACCACCTCTACTCCCCTTCGAGGCCCAGCTCGAGGGCTTCTTCCGGGCCCTGAAGGCCGCCCCTCCGACAGGCCCACAGCACTGGAGCACTGGATACACTGTCCTGAGCAGGGATTGTCTGTATCTGGTTTAAGTTTCCTACCAGGATCTGTGGAGGGTAGGCATACCATCACATTCATCTCGGAATCTTCCACGGCCTGGCAAGGAGCTTGGCTTGCAAGAAGCCCTCAGAATTGTGTCCTGAATGAATAAAATGTGTGTCCTAGTTGTTTGTATTCAAAGCGGCTCTTACCTTCCTCTCTGCAAGCATGCCAGAGAGCCAGTGCAGAGGCCCTGAGCTCCTGTCTCAACATATAAATGAGACAGTGACCTCATTTTCTGGGGTTCTGCCCTGACCTTCCTTGCTTTTTTGGACTGAAGTGCCAGGGCCTTGGCACCCAAGGACGCAGAGCAAGGTGGGGCGGCGGGGCGGGGAGTGGGGGGGAGTGATGGGAGGAGGGAGATGGGCTGGCCACCTGCTGGGGAGTCTGGGACATGTCTGGCCAGCCCCCCTCCCTCCCATCCATCACGTCCACAGTCCACAGGCAGCCCTGGTCCTTGCTGGGATGGCCTTCCAAGCTCTCCCATTGACTTCTGCCTTGGTTGCTGAGTAGGTCTTTTGGTGAGAGGACCAGCCAGGGCCTCGTGCTTTATGGTGGTTAATCTCATTCAGTTCCCATGGTAACTTGCTGAGGTGGATACTTTCTTCCCCATCTTACAGAAAGAGAAGAAGTCCCCTGGAGAAGAGAAGGAATTTCCCCCAGTTCTCCCAGGAAGCGTGGCTGGGGCAGGATAACCCAGGTTTAGACAGACTCTCATTTCTGCTGCCCTGACACCTTGCCAGGTCCTAGCCTGTTCCCTCTCCTTCAGCTGAATAGCAAAGAAGGAAACCACTTTAATAACTGAAAACAGTGGCTTTCAAAGTTTTTCTTCCTTTTTCTCTCACTTCCTTTCTTTTCTACTCTTTCCCTCTCCCTCCCTCCTTTCCTTTCTTCCAAACCAAATCTGATACCTGCGCCTACTGTAAGCAAGGCATTTCCCAGGTGAAGGCGTAGGGCCCCAGAACCCTGCCTCTCGGCCCCACTCTGGCTCCCTGCTATTGTCTGAGGAAACATCTACGGATCCACTGGGTGCCACAGCACACAGATTTACAAAGCTGCTGGAGAAAGCACTGTTCCAGGGACTTCCCCTGGATGACAGCTCCCTCTGCCAGCCATCAGGCAGGGGCAGGCCAGGGCTGGGCAGGAGCCCTGCTTGTGTCTCCTTGCTCCGTCTGCCCTCTCACCCTGCCCAGCAGGCGTGGGCAGGAGCCTTCTGGGGTCCCAGGGAGCAAAAGAAGACCTGTGCGTGTCCTGAGTGGCCTCATGCTGATGCTTGTACCGTCGGGCTAGCCTGTGGTCTTTCAGTTCCCTTTCCTTCTTCTCCTAGGACTGACATTTGCTTTCCCCAAATCCATTTGGCATGGAGAGAGGCACCCCGACCCTGGAGGGTCCTTCAGGCCTGTGCACTGGTGGCAGGACACAGGTGAAGGCTCAGCAACATCCCCAGCTGCCAACTGCTCCTATAGTAGTCCTGGTCCCACTGCCCAGTGCACTGCATTCCAGAACCCAGTGGGGGCTCGGTGCCTGGGGGCCTTGAGATCTTAGCTGGGGCTCTGTGTCTCTGCTGCAGGTACCTAAACAGTCCCATCAATGGAATGCACTCCTCTCTCTGGGCTTCGACTGCTTTGGTGGCCCGGGAAAAGGGCAGTGGTTTGACAGGGTGGGGTGCTCTGAGGCAGGGGCCCAGCTGTAGGATGGTGAGAGAGACCCATCACGCCTGGGTCTGGCCTGAATCAGGATGCGCTCTGCTCACCCAGGCAGGGACTGGCTGAGCTGGGAACTTGTTTCAACCCAGCTGCAGCCCCTCCCCATCCTAGTATTTCAATTATGGCGTTCAAGAAATATAAATATAAAAAGGTATGTGCCTTATAAATGCGATGTTCTCTTTTGATATTAAATCATGTTAATTGCCTCAGACGATACTGATACTCCGGGCAGAAATCTGGCAGCAGAATCCTGCCTAGCAGTCCTGATAATGTGTGTAAGAGGAGGCGGTGGGAATGGGGTCAGCGCTCTCTGCACAGCCCGGTGAGGGATCGGGAGGTGGGTGTGGACAACTCATTAAATCAGAGTAGGGCCAGCACTATCGTGGGTGTGGTTGGCTCTGGACCCGAGAGATAAGGGAAGGGACCCGAGGCACCAGAAAAGGCAGATGAAGCGGGTGGAGAAGGGGCGTGCTCAGAGGGAACCGGCTACTGGGGGTCACGGGATTCAGGTAGCAGAATGAAAAGCAGCAAAACAAATCAAGGTGAAATAAGAGTGGGAAACCAGAGGAAAGAGGAGAGCGTGACTTGGGAGAGCTAAAATCCTGTGGCTGCAGGGCCAGAGGGGGCGTGAGGAGACGGGGCAGAGACAGGGAAGGATGCCCGCGGAGAAAGGCTGGGGGTAGAAAGGAATGGGCGCTGACGGGGCCAGGGTGAGCAAGGGAGCACCTGGAAAAACCTGAGGGGCTCTGGGCCTCGGCCTCAGCCAGGTCAAGCTTGGGGAAGGCAGAGAGGAGTCCGAGAGAAAGCGGTAGAGAGAGCTAGTGGCCCCTGGCCGTTTGAGGAGCGGCGGTACCTGCATGATGCGGACGTAATCTGTGCGGTGCAGCTCACTCTCCTTGACCACCTTCTTCTTGAGAGTGGCCAGGTTTCTCTCCAGGTGCTCCCGCTGACGGGCATACTCCTGCTGCAGGTCCGTGTTCAGCCCCGCGATCTCCACCTGTCGGGGGTGGGGTGGGCAGAAGGGCTTCTCAGGGAGGCAGCGGGGAGCCAGGAGAGCAGGTGAGCACGGGAAAGGGGAGCAGGGCTCACCATGTCCGCCCGCTGCACGTACTTCTCAAAGAGAGCTCGGACCTTCTCCTTCAGGAGCCGGGGTTCCTGGATGTGCGCCACACAGTTGTGAAGGTCTGTCTTAAACCTTTTGACCAGCGCCTCCAAGTCCCGCTCCTGCAACCATAGGCATGTACTTCTGGCACCCCCAGGGGCTCTCCAGGGGAAAGGCAGATGGCAGCAGGAGGACGAGACACACCGCCTCTGGGGCTCATGGTTGGCTGCTGGGACACAGAGACCTAGTGGGGCTCACAGCCCAGAGGCAGAGAGAGGTACTAACACTCATGGGCATCTGCCCGAAGAGCTTCAGCTTTAAAAGTCTACCCAGAAGATTCCTTCATTGGCTCTAGACTCCCTTTAGGACCACACACCTTAAAAGATGAAAGGAAGCCCGAGTGGTCCCACTACTCCTTTCTGAGCGAAGATGGATAGTATCGCTTCTCCCTTGCAGGTCTCTGGACCATCGCTTCCCTGTCCCCCACTCTGAGCTCGCCCGGGGAGCACTGTTGTGAGAGGGTAGCAAAAACATGACCAAATGGGGCAGATTGGTTGCGTCTGCACACTTGGGCCAGAAGCTTGCTTTTCCATCCTGCCTTCTCTGATACCCAGCCTCCCGTTCCCCTGACCTGGAGGGTCTCTCCTGCCTCCTGCTCCTGTAGCCCTTTGTTCATCTATCAGAACCTTTCGCCTTGCATCAGGATTGCTATGCACACATCACAGATCACCTAGCCACCTGGCGGGATCTGTGTCCGTTCACGGTGGTGGCTCGCAGCTTCTATTCTGACCCAGTACAGAGTCAGTGCTTAATGTGGGGGATGGAAAAAGTCAGTCCGCTGAACCAAACATGAGGGGCCTGTGCTAGGGGGTAGGGGGTGCAACCAAGTCCTGGCCCAGGAGCAGAAGACGTGGTTCCCAGTGCTGGCTCTGGGTACACTGCTTGGTTATGGGTGCCTTAACTTTCTAATCCCTCTGGCCTTACAAAATTACCTAAAGAGACCAGAATAAACAATTTCTGAGGCTCTCTTTGCTTCAGTATGTTTTCGTTTTGTTTTTGAGAGTCAAAACCTCTTCCCACTGCCTACAGATGACCTCTCTGAGCATATTCCTTCCCAGACCAAACAAGCCAATGCCGCAAGCGCCCTTATGATGCTCGGCTTCCCATCCCCTTGAACATTTTACCCAAAGTCCTCCTAGTCTCAGATGGATGCAGTCACGTGCATTTGCATGGGCATGAAACCAGGCAGGGCTGTGAGCAAGGGGAGAGCGAGTTAAAATGGGAATGTATCTTAGCAATGGGCTGGCACTGTCTCTTGGAAGCCAGCTGCCCGCTGCAGACAGGTGCCAGATTCTAAAGCTCAGATCTGCCAGACTCCGAAATCCTCACACCTTCTGTCTCTCTCTGTGCATCTCCTGATCGGTGGCTCTTAGTTTCTGCCACAGTTCTGCGATGTTCAGCTCCAGCTGCGTGTTCTGCTTATGGAAACGCTCCAGTTCTGCTTCCATCTACAGAGAACAAGGGGGGAAGTCAAGAAATAAGAAAGGCTACCAGGGCATCTCTTTCCTAGTTCCCACCTATGTCCTCTGCAATGAAACCTTTCTTCTCCACTGCCCGCACCCCAACTTTTTTTTTTTTTTTTAAGATAGAGAGACGGAGCAGGCACACACAGGACAGTGTTGGTGGGAGGGGAAGAGGGAGAGAGAGAGGGAATCTCAAGCGGGTTCCATGCCTGGTGCAGAGCCTGATGAGGGACTAGATCCCAAGACCTTGAGATCAAGACCTGAGTTGAAATCTAGAATCGAATGCTTAACTAACTGAACCACCCAGGTGCCCCCCAAACCTTTCCTCTTAACTCCTTGCCATCCCCAAAGCCCCCGCCCCTTGGTGGACATGTTGAGGCAGACCATGTGTTTTTATAACCAGGCTCTGAATTTTTCTGTCTTTGTTTCCCCGTTCCTTCATCCATGCTGATTACCTTCTTTTCTTGAATTCTCTATTACTTGGTGGCTTTCAAGTGCTGGAACCTGGAACCTGAAGCAGGGTTCTGCAGAGAAGCACTCTCCTTGCCTACTTTGTGAAATCGTGTGAGTGGACCCTGACCCTTTGGGGCCCGAAGACATCAGAGTCAATCCCAAAGCAGAAAGTTGTAAGGGACCAGCAGGTAGGTATTCCCCAGTTGAAGGAACCTCCACCTGTCATTCTGTTAAAAAGTACAACTGAGGAGAATGTCTCGTCTTTGAAAGAAAAGGAGGAAACTACTAATGAGCTTCTGCAAGATGTTTTTTTTACTCATTATTGCATTTTTATTAACCAGGGACATGAGAATGTCAATTGGAACTTGTTTAGGATGAGACCAGGTGTATGCAAGCTCTCAGTTGATCTAATTTCTGCCAAAAGCAAAGGGGTGATGTTTGATTGATGCCCCAAATCTGGTGGACACCAGTATTTCTGTTAATAGAGAGGTTCGCTATTTTGGGGGAGATGGGCTAGTTCACTGGGTCTTTTTTTTTAATGGCTGGAGGGAGTAGATCTTCTTGTCTATCCCAGGCCCTCTGGTCAGATTTGAAAGCTCCTGACCATATTCTGGGGTACCAGGAAGCCCGAGTGAGTCACATCTGTGTTCTGGACACGAAGGGGCAGCTTGTAGAACGTTCTCGTCATGACTGGAAGCAGTCTGTATAGACAGAAGAGCCCTCTGACCCGCTGTCTGGCAGGAAGGCAGCACTCAGTAGACACGCGTCTGAATGAACGAGTGCATGGCAAATGTCCAAGGCAAAGGGGAGCCCCCCCCCGTGAGGGAGGAGAGGGCGCTTGAAGCAACCTGCCTTCCAGGAGAGGAGTGGAGAGATAAACGTGCCGTGTTGGCAGGGCTCTGTCGGCCCATCTGTGGAGGACACAGCAGGTGTGGGGCTGTGCGCAGCTCAAGAAAGGATGTGTCCACCGGAGAGCGCTGGCCAGTCATGCCAGGCCTGGGGAGACAGAACTGATGAAGAGGGAGTTTTCAAGAGGCTGCAGGTCTAGGGAGAAAGCACCCTCTGCATGAACAGGGAGGCTCCGTCAGGTTTTGTGAGACAAATGGGTATGGGAGGTCAGAGTGGAGAAGGAGAGCTCCGGGCAGAGAGGGAGGACCGGAGGTGTGCGTCTCTGCAGGCTACAGGTGCTGGGGTGTGGTGTGGAGGTGAGGGGGCCGCAGGAGGGGTGCAGGTGAGGAAGGGCTATGGAGGCTGGAGAGGTCCGCTGAGCTGGGTCACATGGGCCCGACGCAGAAGTCCTACTGGAGAGAGCAAGACTGGAGCCAGGTGGACCAGTCAGGAGGCAACACGAGGGTGCCCAGACCAAGGGAACGGTGGCTGGAAGAGAGAACGGGGCTTCCCCAAGGTCATGTCGGTGAGCCTACAGCTGGCTGTGCCTCTTTCTCTGTAGTCTTGAAGCCAGTAATGACAGATTAGATTAGAAAGGAAGTAATACAGGCAAAGCATCAAAACCTGCTGAGAACAGAAATAACCTATTTCATAGAGAAATTGTGAAATATGCTGAATTTGAATCGCTGGCTGGACAGCTAGGATACTAGCCAGTATGTGGGAACAAGCGCCCTCTTCCCGGGGAGGAAATCCCATCTACTTTCCCATGTGTTACTCCTCACACTCAGTGACTCTCAGTTGGGGGGAAGGGGCAGGAAAGAAGCATTTTACCCCCTGGGGGACATCTGGCTACATCTGGAGACATTTTTGGTTGTCACATCTGGGGGTAGGGGAAGGTGGCCACTGGCATCTAGTAGGTAGGCCCCAGGGATGCTGCTAAGGGCCTTAGTGTGGGGCAGCTCCCTATCACAAAAGATTATCCCCATAACAAAAGATTAGCCACCCTAAAACATGAAAATGCTGAGGTTTAGAAACCCCCCCAGTCCTTGTAGGAAAAGGAACTTCATGGGAGACACGCAGTGGATGGGCCCAAGAGGTCTGTGGCCCCCCCCAGAGGGAGGCCCCAAAATCAGAGTCGTCCCCCCACCCTGCCGCCTCCAGGTGGAGGAATCAGGCCCAAACATCAGTCCTGGTGGCAGCTGGCATGGGGTAGGAGGGGCCCTGCTGGGATCACCCTCAGGGTGCAGAGATACCGTGCTGGGAATCAATGCGTGGGTAGCCCAGTTACCAAAGGCAAAGTGAATAATCCTTCCAGTGTGCTGGGGTGGAAAGTAAGTGACCCCACTGTAAGTCTCCCCGAGAATGAGAAGGGGAAACGGGAGAGTGATTTCGGGAGGCTGCAGTGTCACTTTCCAGGCAAGTGGGGCGTCTGCTCTTTTTCAGACAGCCATTTCTGGACCCGGAAGTCACTCAAGAATGGCAGGAGGCCTAGATGAGGCAGCTCTGTGGTCAGCCTGGGACATCCTCCCCTTTCCCAGAGGCCAGGGAGAAAGTCACTGCCACGAGGACATACCCTCTCCGAACACTCTAGCCCTGGACTGATCCCACCACCAGACTTCTTTCCTGGGTCTCCTGCAGACCCACCAGAGCCCTTGGATCCAGTTCCACTGAGGCTATGGACACTCTGACACACTCGCGTCCTTGCTCAGCACAATCCTCGAAAAGGGGTGGGGAGCAGAACTGCCAGAGACTTCGGGCTGGCGATGGAGAGGGGTAGCGCCTGGACCATGCGGGGCCCCACTGGCGAGGATGGGTTCTTCTAGGTGGAAGGGGACACCACTGGGGGCTTGCTGTGGCGTCTGTGTGGAGACCAGACTGGAGGCTGGAGTCAAGTCCAGATGAGAGACGACAGAGGCTTGGACAAACGTGAGACAGCAGAGAGGGAGGAGGCCTGGGTTGGAGCTGTCTCTGGTGACTGTTTGGATACAGCAGTTAGGGGAAGGGAAGAAACGAGAAGACTCTGTGCTTATACCTTAAGCACCTGGGGGGATTGTGGTACCATTTACTAAGAGGAAATAGGAGAAAGGTGACGTCAGGAATTCAGGCTTTTTTTTTTTTTTTTAAATTAAAAATTTTATTTACTTAGTTGAGAGAGAGAGACACACACACAGGGAGAGAGGGAACACAAGCAGGGGGAGTGGGAAAGGGAGAAGCAGGCTTCCCACTGAGCAGGGAGCCTGATGTGGGGCTCCGATCCCAGGACCCTGAGATCACAACCCAAGCCAAAGGCAGACACCTAACGACTGAGTCACCCAGGCACCCCTCAGGGTCTTTTTTTTTTTTTTAAAGATTTATTTATTTAGGGGCACCTGGGTGGCTCAGTAGGTTAAGTCTCTGCCTTCAGCTCAGGTCATAATCTCCAAGTCCTAGGACCAAGCCCTGTAGGCTCCCTGTTCAGCAGGGAGCCTGCTTCCTCCTTTCTCTCTCTGCCTGCCTACTTGTGATTGCTCTCTGTCTCTGTCAAATAAATAAAATCTTTAAGAAAAGAAAGAGTTATTTATTTATTTGAGAGAGAAGGGGGGGAGAGAAAGTACACACACACACACACAAACACACACACGAGTGGGGGAGGGGCAAGGGGGAGGGAGAGAGAGACAGAAAGAGAGAGAAAAGAGAGAATCCCCCCCACCCCGAGCTTCCCTGCTGAGCACAGAGCCTGACCCTGAGATCATGACCTCCACCAAAATCAGAAATCAAGAGGAGGATACTTAACCGACTGGGCCACCCGTGCGCCCAGGAATTCGATTTGAGATCAACCATGGACCCTACTGTCAGCTGCAATCTGTTTAAGGAGATGCTATGTCCGGGGCGGAGGGGTGGAAAGGGGACACTTGTCCCTCACTGGACTCTCGGGAGCCCTTGTCCTGTTGATCTTGCTTTTAATCTCTCCTCTCTACCTGCATCCTGTCTGCTTCCCAGAACACACACTTGAAGCTGCCACTCTCCTCTCAAGAGCCTTCATGACTTCCCGTTTCTCCTCACACGAAGTCCAAACACAGCAGTGCACCCGCCCCCACCAACAGTTCCAGATGGAAAAGATGTCGAAGGGGAGGGGTGCGCTTTCCCTGGCGACAGGCTGGTGGCTGAGTACGCACCGCCCCCTGGTGGCCGAAGGCCGCACAGAGCGAGCGCACTGCGACTCCGGCAGGGCCCAGGCCCACCCCAGCCTCCCGCCTTCGGCAAGCCAAATCGGAAAGCCTTTCACTTCTGCACCACTGACCTCCCAGCGGGACCTTTTCTGGGGCTTCCCCTGCAGTGTGGGGACCCACACCCTTGGGGAGTGGGCAGGGCTTGTGATGAGAGCTTTGTCTCCTTGCCCCTGGCGAGTGTCAGGAAGAGTAGGGGAGGAGACAGCGGCCCACCACCGCCCAAGCGGATGGCTCTTGCAGATGGCTCTCACCTCCTGAATCTGTTCCTTCATCACCTTGATCTCATTCTCTCGCGGTTCTATTTGCTTCTTTAGCTCCTTGATTTTGTAGTCTAGTACAAACTTGAATTTCTCTAGTTCTTGGTTTTTCTTTTTCAGATCATAGATGCGCTTCTCCTGTGGGAGGGATGAGAGAGAGAGAGCAGGAGAGAGAGAGAGAGAGAATATGGCACTTCCTTTAGGCAAAGGCCATCAGTCCTGTACCCTGACTGAGGAGGCCACAGACCACTCTCCCAGCCCGGGATACGAAGACTGGCTTCTCTGCTAGGCTGCAGCCCCGACTCTGTGGCTTCTGTGCTAGGACTGCATTCATTCGTTCATTCATTCATTCACTCATTCAAATACAGCTTGGAGGAGACTGTATTTTCCAGAATCTCTCATCCCACACGCTCTTCTGTCTCCAATGGGACTGTACTCTTTTCTGTCAGGAGCTAAGATCTAATTCTGTTGTCTTGCATCTGGCTCCACCTATGGTTTGCTTGCAACACAAAGAACACAGCTCGAGTGATGCTGTGTGGCTTCCCACGCTGGCTCAGAAAAGGCCAAGCAGCTCCCACCTGGTTCTCTGGGGACTTGTGCTCTGAGGGAGGTCATCTGCTCTGGAAAAAGTCCCATGACATCAAGCCCATCAGACTGAGGAGCATGATGGTACTCTGGTGGCCAGTCCCAGCTGAGCCCAGCCTCCTAGCGCCCCCGGCCAAGGGGCTGGACAGGTTCATGAAGAAGCCACATTGGATACTGGTCTTCCAGCCCCCAGCTGTTTGAGTCACCCCTAGTTGAGGCTCAGGAAGGTCCCTGCCACTAGGGACAAAGACAAGCCATTGTGTTGTAGCCTGTCCAAATGCCAGACCCACAGAACCGGAGAGCATAATCAAGCAGTGGCTGTTTGGCACCACCAGGTGTTGGGATAATTTGTTCCACAGCAATAGTAACTGCAAAGCAGATCTGTCCATCCATCAAACAGTTACTGAATGAGGACCTTGTGCTGAGATGCCAGAAATAGGACACCGTCCCTGTCCTTACAGGCAGGAGAAGGCAGATTTGTCAACAAGAGCAGCCCGGCCCTGTCATGGGTGTAAGAGAGGACGGCTCAGAAGGCGCAGTATGTACAGAGGCCATCGAGAATAACCAGGGGGCGTGTAAAGCAGTGCTTCATGGGACCAGAGGGGAGGAGGCGAGGGGACTGGGGGCCGGCCTGCTGGGTTAAAGGGGGTTCAGAAGGTGTCCAGGAGGCTAGCGTTGGCCAACTATGGCCCTTGGGTCAAATCTGACCCGTTTCCAATAAAGTTTTATTGGAACGCAGCCAACCCCACTCATTTATGTGTGGTCTGTGGCTGATTTTACAATACAGCGGCAGAATTGAGTGGTGTGACAGAGGCAACACTGTATGCAAAGTTGAAATATTTACTACCTAGCCCTTTACAGAAAAATCCTGCTGCCCAAGCTGCAGGCAGTGGGGAGCTATGGCAGAATTTTAGGTGGCGGAGTGACACAGTTACAGAGGACGGTGGCAGGAGCTGGGGTAGGCGGTGGGAAGGAAGGCTGTTGAGCTGGATAGGAGACTGTCGCAATTCCAGGTCAGGAGGCCTTACCCTCTTTATTCCCTTTTGAGGATCTGAAGAGAGCTTAGGACCTTTCCTACCCCAAGGCCCAGACACATACACAAACACGTGCAGAAATTTCATGTAGGCACCATCCCATTCCTCTTAACAGAACCCCTGAGGGACTCCACTTCACAGGTGAGAAAACTAGGCTTAGAGACACTGCACAAGGTCCTGTGGCCAGTAAATGACAAAACCTGTGCTGGAACCCAATTAACCGGGCCGAAGCCCAGGGTCTCAACCACCAGAGAATTCTGCCTGCCTGAGGCAGGAATGGTGAGGGGGTGGGCAAGAGGGCCTACAGCCTGGATTTGCTGGGGAGGAGGAGCCAAAACTTTGGGGTAAGCCTCACAAAATGTGACGGGTCTGTCTTCTAAGTGTTTTGTAAGAAAAGCATCCTAAAAAGGGATACCAGCTTTTTGGGGCACCCAGTGGTTGTAGGCCAACCACAGGGAGTGGGCAGTGGGGTAGGTGAGCTGCCCCCCATCCATGGGCACAGTCGCCCGAGGATGCCTGGAGCAGTGGAGAGCAGGGGTCCTGCTGTCGGCTGACTTAAGTTCTTAGCCCAAGTCTGTCGCCTATAGACTATATGACCTTGGGCAAGATACCAACCGCCTGGAACTCAGTTTCCTGAGCCCTACAGTTGGGTCCCTTGTGGCCCCTGGGGTCGCTGGGAGAATAGAGTGTGGTGTGTTTATAGCAATCAGCCCTGTGCCAAGTGCACAACAGGTACTTTGCAGACCCATCAGGTTCCACGAATGTGTTTAAAGCATCCAGGGGCCCTCTCTCCTGAGCTCTGTCCTCATCCCCTGGGTCTATCCTGGTGGTGGTTAAGGGAGGACAGAGAGGAGCCTTCACCTTGTCTTGAATCGTCTCGTCTCTTTCCTGGATTTCCCGCTTGAGGCCCAGGATGTCCTTCTCCAGGGACTTGATGACCCCCTGTAGCTTCACCTGCTCCCCCTTCAGGACCTCAATGTCATTGGTTCGCTCCTCGATCTCCTTCTGCAGGCTGCTGAACTGCGGGTACAAGTGGCAACAACAGAGACCACCAAAGTCTTTGCACTCCCCTCTCTGCCTCCCAAATGCCTGTCTGCACACAGAGCTCCCCGTCACCAACCTGTGACCCGAACTCCCCACCCTTGTGAGCTGAAAATCACATCTAACGCTCAACGTTCCTGGGCCTTTAGGAGTGGATTTTTGGAGATTTTGGACAGGTCAGGGATGTCTCGGGCCTCATAAGTGATGTAGCGTTCTGTCTGGGAAGATCCAGTCCCAGTCCCCTCTGCGAGGATGGACTCTTGGGGCAAGAAGCTCGGAGACCAGCTCCCCAGGTGGACCCAGAGTTTTCCATGACCACACCAACCTTGAAAGGTGGGGATCTGTGCCCCATCAAGGTCATAGATATTGTAATGGATGAGCCACCATGGCCATGTCTAAGAAGAGAAGGTGACATTGTCCCTGGATTGATATGCCGTGGGATTTCTAAAAGGAAGGAATGTAAGTTTGCTTTGAAGTTGGTTTCTTTAAGGCTAAACATTCTACAAGGATCTCTGAACTCTTTGCCCTGCCTTGTAGACTAAGCATCAGTTCTTCTCCCACCCAGAGCTCCCTATACCGAGAACCTAAGGACACCTTTAGGACTTGACCTCACGTCCAGAAGGTCTCATCTCCATTTCTATCAGAGGTTGAACTCTGAAAACTGACTAAATCCTACTTGACCATAAAGGAAAGCCGGGGATGTTCATCAGTGTCAGGGCCAACATCACTAAGTCACTAACCCTGTGAAAAGGACAGAGAATAGAGCCCCGAGGAGGGGTGGGAAGGGTATGCCTGCCTGGTGGGTTGGAAGTATTCTGGGCAATGCAGCCCAAGCCTGCCCAGAACAGCGTCATACCTTTTTCCTCATGATGCCCGTTTCTCCTTTGAGCCGCAGGTTTGATTCCTTCTCATCCCGAAGCTTTTTCTCGTACTTGGTTTTGATATCTTGGATTTCTCGGTCCTCATCTTCTTCAATCTGTTTCTTGGTCTCTTCGAACTCCCGCAGCTGTTGCCTGACATCCTCTTGTGCCTGGGTCAGAGAAGGGAGATTGTATGCTCGGGGAGAAGGGACACACACAACCCTTTCGCACTGACAGGGCCCGGGATGAGAGGAGCATATGGGGCCTCTCATGGGGAATGGGAAGGCGGGTGTTATTACAGACATGGGAGCAAAGGCCTTGGGGCCCCGGACCTTCCCCTGTCCTCCTGTCTGTCCCGTCTTCTCTTCTCTACCTACCAGATGAGGCCACCACTT
This sequence comes from Mustela putorius furo, assembly GCF_011764305.1. Lineage (NCBI taxonomy): Eukaryota > Metazoa > Chordata > Mammalia > Carnivora > Mustelidae > Mustela > Mustela putorius. The sequence continues at coordinate 33,323,976 of NW_025422005.1, read as the reverse complement.
CCATCACTTCAACAACCACCTTCCCGACATCCTCACGCCCGCCTCACCGCTGGTCTTCACCCTGACACAACCACACTTCCTCTATCTTTTCCTCAATGAATTTGTGACAGTTGGAACTGTATTTGTAAAACAACTTGACTGCCTTTCCCATTAGATGGGAGCTCCTTGAGGGCAGAAACCCGGTCTATCACGCCCACCACTGCATTCCCAGAGTACAGCCCCCACGGGCACACAGTAGGTCCTTAATCACCACCTGAAGGAGCGCATCTTGAACTCTGCCCTCCAGCTCCTTAATCCAGTCCGACCGTCCCCCAGCACTTTACGTTACATTGTCATTGCCTGTTTGTCAGGATCCTCCCCTGGCAAGGAAGCTCCTCGCTGGCTGGTGGGGTCACATCCCTCTGTGCCCCACGGGGGGGGGGGGGGGGCCCTGCCCTGCTCCTGGTACACAGAGAGTGAAAGCCTGGAGTCCGGATGCTGGAAAAGTTAACTCCGCCCACCTGGTGGAGTCTGAGAGGTGACTGGGATGTGCCTCCTCTTTGCTTACTGCCCCCAGGAGCTCCGAGTTCTAGAAGAAGTCAGAGGCTACCGGTTTCCCCTCCCATGGCCCCTGGCATGCTCTGAGCTGTAGGATCCCTGCAGTGAGTGCTTCGGGGATTCAGAGAGACAAGATGGTTTTAAGACTGGGCTCCAGAGGAAGGCTGCTCTCTTTCCCCATCACATGTCACCAGACTCTTGCTAGACAGAAGCCTGGCCCGGAGCACTCCATCTGCAGCCCAGAGTCGCCCGCCAGCCACCACTCTGGCTCTGGTAGGTGTCATTAAGAAGGAAAGTAAGCCAGCCAGGTTGGCGAGGCCTGCCAGGTGGGAGCTCCCTAGGGAAGTTCTGAACTGAAATCTTGGACTCAAAAGAAGAAACGGGTTGTCATTCCTGTGGGGGTCCTGGCCAGCCTCTCTGGCCAGCCTCTCTCCCCTCAGGGCAGATTCATCCCCGGCCCAACCCCGGAGCCCCCAAAGGCAAAGCTCCGACCAGTTTACTGGAGGTGGACTAATGTTTCAGGTGCTTCTAGGACGCCCTCCTCCCCCCATGCCTTGCAGGTTTTGAAAATCACTGATGGGTGAGACACAGTCCCTGCCCTTGAGAAGAGCCCCCCCTGGGCGGGTGGCGGGGGAAGAGAAGTAAAGGCAGGATGCTACTGGATAGGCCAGTAAGAGCAAGGGGTCTGGGGGCCCTGAGGATGCAGAGGAAGACTGCTTGGCCCCGTGGGAGGGGAGATGGGGGTAGCGAAGAACCCTGTAGGAGCTGGTTCTCCTCCCGAGTCTGTGTGGGGATGGACCAGTGGGAAGGGCAAGAGGGAACATCCAGAGCGGTGGCTCAGAGGCTGTGTAGGGATCTTGGCTACTCCATGTGGTTGGGTGGGAGGGGGCTAGACAGCGGCAGTGAGGGAGGACCCGGCAGGGAACATTCCCTGTCGGAGCTCAGCCTGCTCCGTGAAGAGACCCCCACTCTCCACCTCTCACCTCCTTTATCCCCCACGGCCTGCTCCCTTCCCTGCTCACTGAAGACTTTTGGGTGCCCACTCAGTTCTTGTGCTGGAACTGGGGGTGGTGACAGAGGGCCCTGTCATGTCCCAAGGTGCTTTGACCTTCGTCTCACCTCGGCCTCAGCTACCCACACTTCAGTCCACCGCCGGAATGGGGTCATGTCTGCAGCCCGAAAACTCAGGCCCTGCCCTCGGCACGGGTGATCTCCCTGGGGTACCCCAGGTACCAGGCACAGCTCTCCAGCTCACCACGCTCCCCCGCCCCCTCCCCAACCCTGTCCGGATTCCTCCACTGTCTTCCAGGCTCTCTGGCCTGGACCTGCTGGCTGTTCATCAGAGGACCTGTGTTGTCTTAAACCCCCAGCCGAGCAGCAGGGTGGCTCCCCGTCTTCCTCACTCCCATTCCTGCTCTCTGAGCCCTGCTGTGGATGAATGCCACCCGAATTCAGCCAGGATTCAGGTAAAAACCTCAGCTGCATGCTCAGCTACACACCTGCCAGTCGTCTTCTGCGTCACTCCCCCCCTCCCTCCCTTCAAGACTGCTTTCACACCTTCCTGACTCCCCTGCCCCCTCACTTGCAGGGTGCCATCTGCTGCAATTTCACGCGGAAAAGGCGGCCATCTGGCTCTTCTCCGTTTTCTCTCCATCTTGGGAAACTAGATATTTTGGCAAACCAAACTGCTTGAACATTCTCTGACTTGGCTCTGCCTGTGTGCCTTTGCCTCCTGCATTTCCCTGTCTCCTGTTCATTCTAGCTTCCATTCCCACCCACCCCCACTCCCGGGCCACCTTAGCTCCTGCAAGTCTCCTCTGACCCCTCCGGGAGGTCTGCGTCCCCCTGCTCTCTCCTGGGCACACCTCTCCGAGGATCCTTCTGTGGGACTGACTCCTTCACATGCCTGAAAAAACAGGCCCGGGTCTTTATTTCTCTTGGTCACCCAGCACTCAAGCTGGTAAACCAGTAAGATACCATCTGGGTTTGTTAAATCAGTGAAGGAATGATTTCATCTCGAAAGACACAAGAAGTGGCTAAAGGGATTCAGGCAACCGCCTGTCCCATTGTTCAGAGCCCTTGTTCCTCTCTTTCTCCTACTGGTGTCTCCTAAAAAGACCTTGCTGGACCTTAAGGCTTGAAGGTACAATTAGGATAGAACAGCAGATATGAACTTAGTCTGTCCACAAAATTTCAGTCCCTAAAGCTGAGTACCTCCCAGGTCCTTAGGTCCCCTGGTCTAGAGGGCAAGAAATGGTAAAAGAGCAGAACCCAAGGTCAAATGCATGTGTGTTGAAAGTGGGGGACAGAAGGGAAAGGGGGCGAGGCCAGCCCTCCCACGGCTATCTGGGCCGGTCACAGGCCAGGCCTGCAGGATGCACCGTGAAAGGGAGGCACAGGTCCGCTTCTGGTGAGTACCTCTTCTAGAAGGGTGGTCTTTTCCTGCAGTTTGGCCTCATAAAACTCAGTCAGCTCCTCTAGGGCCTGGCTCTTGGTCTCATCGTTATCCCGAAGCTGTTTTTCATATTCTTCCTGCATCCTCTGGGACTTGAGCTGCAGTTCCTGGTACTTCTCATATTCTAGAAGCAACTTTTGGTTGTTGCAACATTCTGGAGGGAAGCAAGGATGGTTATTTCACGTGGGACAGGAGCACGACCTCAGGGTCCCCTGGGAGCCTCTGAGATCTCCCACCTGCTGCCATTAGCAGCTAAGGGCAGGCGCCACCAAAGCCGTGATGCCAATGCCTGCCCAGCTGCCTCACCTGCCCACACCCCATCAGCTCGTCGGGCAACCAAACTCTGCTGCGGTGTCGGCTAGGCAGAAGGTTTCCAGGAAGGGGCAGAGGGCTATGTGGGGACTCAGGTCCAAGAAGAATGTCTTGAATATGCAAAAGAGTTATCAGCACCCCTGTTATACAGAAGAGTAAACTGAGGCTCAGTGAGGTTAGATGACTCCCCAGAGCACCGAATGTGTTTGGTGAGTCTGGGACCCATGGCAGCCTATCAGGCTCCAGACCTGCACTCTTCTGTATCTCCTACAGGCATGCAGTAAGTGCTTAATACATGTTTAACAAATGAGCAAATACACAGGAGTAAAAACCACAGTGAGGTCCAGGGCATAAATGCAGCCTGTGGACAGATAAAGCCAGATTACCTGGGACTTCTCTGGGGTTCCGGGGGACTCTCAGACTTTTATCCCCACCAGAGCCCATGGCCTCTACCTGGGGACTCACCCAGGTCCTGCAGCTCTCGGCTCTGTTTGTCTAGCAGGTCCTCAATGCGTTCCCGATGGGACACATCCTGCTTTTCTTTTTCTGTTCTTAAAACCTAAAACACAGAGTCCACCGTTCTCATTCCCACACATCTGCTGAAAGCAGCCCTAAGGCAAGAACACATTTTATAAGCGTTTGTTCGCTCACAAACATTCCTCAAGCCCTTATTTTGCACCAAGCATTGTTCCATGAGCAACAAGCAAGCTATCACTTTTTATTTATATTATATTCTGCTCTGAAAGTTCTAGACTTTCTCTATTTATATCCTGTCTACTAAATGGGTCTTGTCAATGATGAGTTCAGTTTTGGACATGTAGCAGATGGATTTTGGGGTAGAAGAAAGTAAAGACTCATTTGAATTCTCTGTTGCCTGCACATTGCTGTCAACTAACTTCTTGGATGTGCTAATGTGTCAGCTTCTAAGGGGTGTTTTCTTTAATAGGGCAGGAAAGCTCCTTGCAGGCAGAGGGGCCACCCCCAGGAATACCTTTGTGCTTAGTTTATGGAAGGCCCCACAGCAATGTCTGTTGACTAAAGGAACAAAATAATAAAACTAACAGCCAGGGGCTTTTTTTTTTTTACCCCCTGGTTGGTCAAATTCTCTGACCCGTGGAGATAACATAAAAGCACAATTACTCTCCGAGTCAAAATTTGGGGGTTTTGGATGAAGGGCAGGACCAATTTGTGGAGAATAAGGGAATTATTCTGGAGAGTCCTGGATCAAATCTTACTGCAGGAGGACCATTTAGACTAATTTTGTTCAATCCTGAACAACAATCCTGAAATCAGTGTTTGGTAGCTCTTCTCTTCCTATCCTCTGTTTTTCTTATGACCTTATCATTCTGTTTTTAAATAAGTTCCTCTTGATCATAAAGATAATATAGTCTCATTGTAGAGAATTTGCAAAAATACAAAAAAGCATAGAGAACAAAATTTAAATGATCCATAATCCCAACTTCCAGAGGAAATCCCGTTGCTAGCTATTTTCTTACTAACTGGTCTATGTGTGTTTATTTTACTTGATTAATACCGTTTGCTATAGAGAGTTATAAATTCTGCTTTATTCCACCTGGCACTTTGCTGGAAGCATTTCTGATGATAGCAGCTCTGCTGAAAAACCACACATTATCATGTGGTTCACCTTCCGAGTGTAGCTTGGATAGCCTACGCCACTTCCATCTTGAGTAAATTGAAAACGTCTTGTTATTTGTGGTTGTTGGCTGAGTCTCTCAAACACACCTGGTTTTTCGTTTTCAAGGACTCCATTTCCTGGAGGAACTTATCCGTTAGCTCCTTAATCTTCTCAGAGTAGTTCATGTCTTTCAGTCGAAGCTGATACTCGTTCTCCATTTTTAATTCTTCCACACGAGTCTTCAGCTCCAACATAATCTGAGCCTTTGGGGGAAGGACACCAGAATCAAGAACATTCACAGTGGGGGGGGGCGCGAATCGGAAGAGTTAACCTGGTGGCCTTGAGCTCTCTTGAGATCTGCAGCTCCGCCCAACCTCAAACTCATGAGTCTCCACTGCACCTTGTCATCTTTTCCCCGCAAGACAACCGGGCTAAAAACTAGAAGACATAGGAGTTTCTTTCTCTGCCCTCACAACATCCATACAGTGAACCCCTCTGGGCGCCAGGCACGACACTAACAACTCTCTCCTCTTCAGATCCGCGTAAATGCCACCTGCTCGGTGAGGTCTACTGGGACCACACTAGGTATTCCTGCGGCCCTTCCCTTCCCATTTCTGGCACTCATGACCCTCTGCTCTACATTACTATTTTCTTAGATCTAGGCACTTTCCAATGCAATTTAGGTTTGATTTTGTTTATTGTCTTTTGTCTTCTTCCCCCATTAGAATTTTTTTTTTTTAAGATTTTATTTATTTATTTGTCAGAGAGAGAGAGAGCGAGTGAGAGCAAGCACAGGCAGACAGAGTGGAAGGCAGAGGCAGAGGGAGAAGCAGGCTCCCCGCGGAGCAAGGAGCCCGATGTGGGACTCGATCCCAGGACGCTGGGATCATGACCTGAGCCGAAGGCAGCTGCTTAACCAACTGAGCCACCCAGGCGTCCCTACCCCCATTAGAATTTAAGCTCGAGGAAGGCTCAGCTCTTTGCTGGCTTGGTATACTGATATATACAAGTGTACCTAACACACAGTAGGTACCTAAAGAACATGTGTTGAACTAGGATGCCTGCCCCATGGAACTTACTACTGAGGAAGCCAAATAACATCATTACAAATTCCGATAGGTGCTCAGAGCCGGGTGGTTCCCCAGGACTGTCAGTGTGCCCCTCTCAACGTCTATCATGCCTCTTCTGGCCTCACTATCCTCACTTTAACTGAGGTCCTAACTCTTCCTGCCTTGCTGGTTCCTATGTCTAGGGACTTCTTCTTTCAATCTGTTGTATTCACTGATGCCAAAGTTTTCTAAAAATACTGTGAGACAGACACCCTTCCTTTCCTGAAAAAGGTAATGCTAATGACAGAGAGGGTGAGATCACAGGTGTTTTCCTCTCACTCATCCATGATGACCCCTCACTCCCAGCCGTGCGTCTCTATCTCATCTATTTTGGTTCATCTCCCCGCCCCCACCCCCCACTGCAGACCACTAGAGAAGAAGGAATGTGTTATGCACATTTCCGCAGTCCCTGCCAGTGGACAAGTGTGGACCTGGCACACAGGAGAGACTGATTGAGATGAGGAGTGGAAAACAAATTGCTTGGGCAAAGTTGGGGGTGAGAGTGTGGATGCCTGGTCAGGGCACTGCATGTGATGTGGAATGGGTGGGAGGCAGAGGGACAGGCGGCCTAGACCAGCTCAGACCATCAAGGTCCTTGCCAGCCATGATAAGCATTTAGGATTTTCTCCTAGAGGGCCTCTGAAGGTCCTGTCCAACCTGATTAAGTTAATTTGGTCTCAGAAAGGCCTCTCTGGTGGCAGTGTGTAGCTCGGGCTAGATTCAAACATGAAGGCACAGGGATTAGGTCTGTGTGTGTTTGTGTGTGGGAGGTACTTCACAGTCCAGTGGAATAAAGAGATTCAAGAGCAAGATTTTAGCGGCACCTGGGTGGCTGAGTTGGCTAAGTGGCTGCCTTCGGCTCAGGTCATGATCCCAGGGTCCTGGGATTGAGTCCCACGTTGGGCTCCCTGCTCTTTGAGGATCCTGCTTCTCCCTCTCCAACACCCCCTCTCCCCTGCCGCCACTTGTTCTCTCTCTCTCTCTTAGATAAATAAATAAAATATATATTTTTTTTTAAAAAGAGCAAGATTTTAGGGAATGTGGTGTCTGACTGGGAGTGGGGTGGAGGGGACAGCTCCTTGGAAGAGCGCCCCCTGCAGGTTGCACTTGGACTCTCTTGCTTCACCGCTTTATCCTGGGTGCCTAGCCCAGGACCAGCAACATATCTCTAAATGAATGTTTATCAGATGAGGCGGTCTCCCTGGGGTCTGCCTTGGACTGGTGGGATACATTTATTGATGGGAGTGCTGGCTTTGGGCTCACCTCACCGCCCTTCCTCAGTCTGTTCTCCCCCTAGCTGCAGAGGTGGCTTTCTACGATGCAAATCTCATCAAGTCATTCCCTGACTTAGATCTTTCAGTGGGTCCTTAGGAACAATGTCCAAAGTCTAAACCGTGGTGTAAAAGGCCTCCACAATCCCCTTCCAGCTCCAGCTCCACACACGCTCTCTTCTCTGGCCCCACCTAGCCAGGAGAGTCTTCCCCAGAGCACCTCTCTCATCCTTTTGCACACTCATCCCTTGGTGTGGAGGACCCTTTTTCATCTGTTCCTAAAGGCTCCATCCAAGGCTCACTTCTTCTAGCACCACCTGGCCTGGGTCAGGGTCCCTTCCCCTGTAACCCCAGAGCATCGTTCCTTCATAACACCTGTAACACACTTAATTTTCCTTTTTCATTTTACCGGTACCTCTTCCCAGGCTACAAGCTAAAGGCCCCTGCATATCTTTCACTTCTGGCACCCCAGACCTTAGTATAGTATCTGGTATGTAACAGACCCCTCTGTGAGTACTAGTTGGATGGCTGGATGAATGAATGAATGACAGAATGAGTAGGTAAATCATGTCCTGAGAGACAGTTACATAGAAAAAAAAAAGAAAAAAGAGAGCTGGGAATTCTGGAAAATGTGACTTTTATTTTAAATTTTATTTTTTAAAATTTTTATTTTATTTTATTTTTTAAAAAGATTTTATTTATTTATTTAACAGAGAGAGACACAGCAAGAGAGGGAACACAAACAGGGGGAATGGGAGAGGGAGAAGCAGGCTCCTCGCAGAGCAGGGAGCCCGATGCGGGGCTTGATCCCAGGATCCTGGGGGTCATGACCTGAGCTGAAGGCAGACGCTTAACAACTGAGCCACCCAGGTGTCTCTAATTTTTATTTCTTAAACAAGAGTTATTTATTTGAGAGAGAGAAAGAGTAAGCATACGCAAGTGTGGGGGAGGGGGAGGGGGAGAGAACATCCAAGCAGACTCCCACTGAGTGCGCCCGACGTGGGGCTCGATCTCACGACACTGAGATCATGACCTGAGCCCAAACCAAGAGCTGGATGCTTAACTGACCAAGCCATGAAGGCACCCCCAGAAATGTGAGAGAGGGTTGGGAGGGAGCTGGGAAGGACAGAGAGGCTCACAGGGAATAAGAGCGCAGTCTCACAGATACAGAGAGAAAAGGGGCACCAGGAAGTGAGCAGAACATACACTAGTCATTTCCAGCTTAGCAGCAGTTTGGCCAGGCCAAGCTGGGGGTTGGGTCGGGAGTCAGCCCAGACACCTCAGGCCTTTGGCACAGCCTAGAGTCTCCCAGTTGCTCTTTTCCTCTACCCTCTGGGAGGAATGGGGGAGAAAGCAGAGAAGAAAGAAGAGGAGGAGACACACTTGCCTGCCTGCCGTAGGGCAGAGCCTGACTGTCACAGGCTCTCCCTCATCCTTTCCTCCCACTTTGCCTTTCTTGCAGAAAGTTCCAGGGGGCTCTTGCAGAGATCTCTGGAAATGTCTGGGTCTTATCATCCTGTTTGGGGGCCATTTCTGCATGGTTGTTCTGATGGTTTTACTCATCTCTACTTGACTGAGTTTCCTGATCACAGGGCCCAGGCCTTTTTACACACGCGTCCCCAGTACCTAGCAAACAGTGGGTATTCAGTAGATGCCCTTGAGATTCTGGATGAACAGCAATGAATGCATAGCTCTGCCATTCTCTGTAAGCCTTGTGAGTTTCCCATCCCTTTGGTGTCTCCCTTAGGCAGCATGGTGCAGAGCTAGCTGTCCACTCAAGACTCTCAAAACACATCTTCCCACAGTGTTTAATGCATTCCCAGGAGGGAAGGGACTTTGGGGGTAGTGATTAAGAGAGTAGGGTTGAGATTAAATATGGAGCAGAACTCTAATCCTACTACATGTCACTTAATTTCTCCAAAGTCACCTCTTGAAACATGGGGAGAATAGGATCTTTCTCACAGAGATGATGTAACATTTAAACAAGAAAACACTTGTAATTAGTACAGTGCCTGGTTCGTGGGAAATCTAAAAAAAAAAAAATGCTGGTTATCATTATTTTTATTATTAAAAAGCCTGGGTTTCAGGGCTGTTTTATAAATACTTCATTTTTTTTTTTTAAATAAAGGCAGCTCCCCTAAGCAGTTATTAAGTTTCACAGATACAACTGGCACATTTAGCCAGTTGTCAGTTCAATTCTGCAAATATTTACGACCCTCTTCCACATGTCTAGCAAGGGCTAGAAACTAAGGGTCACACAAGAGAACGACTTGTCATGGTTCCCGCTCTCCAAGAGTGGGAGGAGGAAAGCTGGTTCACAGGCTAGAAGTGGAGCAGAGTAGGAGTCAGGATGACCAGGGGGCAGGATGGCACGCAGGGGTGAGGGTGGAAAGAGATCCAACCACAGGGAGGAGAGAGGCATGGCGGTGTGGGCTGGAAATACGCAGGGAGCAGGGAGCGTGGGACTCAGCACAGGGCACTGGGTGCAGCCAAGTGTGGGGGGCCTTGAATGCTGATCCTGGGGGTTTGGACACAGACTGCTAAGGAACTTCCACATCCCTCTTCATTCGATCTGGTTCTTACCTTCTCTTCCATGTCTGTTTTAGTAACAAGCACCTCTTCGGCAAAGCCCACTTCCCTCTCACGCTTGATTCCCCGACCATCCTTATCAAAGACCTTCCAGGTAAACAGGCAGCCATCCTCGGCAACGGTCAGCAGGAACTGGTCATCAAACGTGAGCGACATCTGAGGAGAAAAAGAGTTTAGAGAGGAAGCTTTCAGAGGCCACGGATGACCAGAACTGACCTGGTTATTTGCACGGTAACTGTTCAGGCAACCCCGAGTGGGCACAGCCTCACGGGCAGGAAGACTGGATCCTGGGTAAGAAGAAGACATGGAGCTCTCACAAGCTTCTGTTAACAAAGAGAGGAAGCAAGACTGTGTTTATGTCCTCTGTGGATTTGGAATCTTAGGAGTTAACTATTACCTGGATTATAAAAAGAACTCTCAAAACAGTAAAAAAACCAAACAATCCAACTAGAAGGTGGGCCAAAAATATGAGGACATTTTACCAAAGAGGGTATACAGATGGCAAAGAAGCACATGAAAAGATGTTCAACATTATTAGCCACTAGAGAAATGCATATTAAAACTAGGGGGAGATAGGACTACACGCCTGTTAGAACAGCTGAAATAAAAATAGTGACAATGCTAAATGCTGGCAATGATGTGGAGAAACTGGATCTTGCATGCATTGCTGGTGGGAGTGGAAGAAACTTGGCAGTTTCTTAAAAAATGAAATATAAACATATCCTATGATCCAGCAATCATTCCCCCAGGTGTTTATCTCGAGAAATGACGGTCCACCCAAAAGCTTTTTATGATGGGTCATAGAAGCTTTATTTGTAATAGCCCAAAACTAGGAAAAAATGAACTATCCTACAACAGGTAGATGGCTAAACAAATTATGGGGCATCTGGGCCATGGAATGCTACTCAGGAGTAAGGAGAAATGAAGTACTGATACGTGAAATAACTCAATGGAGCTCGGGGGTATTGCGCTGGGCGAGAAAAGCCACTATCAAAAGCTCATATATTGTATGATCCCATTTATATAAAATTCTCAAAATGACAAACGATGGAAATGGAGAACCAAGGAGTGTTTGTGAAGGACTTGGGGGGGCAGCTGATGGGGGCAGGGGTCACTTGCAAGGGCAGCACGAGGGGGCTCTCTGTGGCTATGGAGTTCTTGTGTATCCTGACTGCAGTGCTGGAGACAGGAATCTAAGGCACGTGATAAAATGACATGGAAACACACACGCATATTGTACCAATGTCAGTGGTATGATACCATTCTTCTTCTGTTGTGTGATTCACTTCCACAATATCGCACCAATAGGTATGACAGATGCACTTAATTGGGGCAAAGTGGGAGGGGGTGCCCAGGCCTCTATGCTCTCTTTAAATTTCCTGTGACTCCATAATTATACCCAAATAAAAAGTGAAGGCCAAAGAATCAACGACGAAAAAGGCCTTCTCAACAATCAGCGCATGTGTTGAGAACCTTACAAATGGCAATGCTCTTCTACTCATCACCTCTGTCTACCAGCTCAGCCTTTGGGATGATCAGAGACACCCACAGGATCTTGTGGAGCAGCATAGTGGGTAGAGTTCATAAGATCATCAAATGCCCAGTTGTAAGAAAAGAATTAAGTAAGTTATGTCCATCATTTGACAGGATATATGTGTGGTTACTAACATCATGTCTTTCAGGAACATCTAATTATATGAAAAAATGCTTATAATAGCATTAAGTAAAAAAAAAAAAGCAGGCTACAAAAGAGTATATACAGTATACTCTCAATGTATTTAAAATACATACAAAATGTAACAAAAGAGTAAGGGAAAATGCATCAAAATATTAATGATGATATTATTAAGAGGATTTTTCTTTTTTTAGAGAGAAAAAGAGCATGAACATGTGAGAGAGGGTGAGGGACAGGCAGAGGGAGAGAAAGAATCTCAAGCAGGCTCCACACCCAGCTTGGAGCCCCTCGGAGGCCTAACATCATGACCTGAGCTGACATCCAGAGTCAGATGCCCAACCACCTGAGTCATGCAGGCGCCTTAGGAGGAATTTTATTTCTAAAATAAACATGCATTATTTTTATAACAGCAAAATAAGTACCTTATCCACAAAACTTCATACTTATGAAGAGAAGAGGGGGATTTTTAAATTTACTTTGAGTGCAAGACTCAATCAAGGTCAGTACAAGAATGTTCCAGTTGATAATGAAAAATCCTTTCTTTAAGTCAATCAGAGAATGATTATCATATGATCTCATTGATACGAGGAATTTGAGAAACAGGACAGAGGATCATAGGGGAAGGGAGGGAAAAATGAAACAAGACGAAACTGGAGAGGGAGACAAACCAAGAGACTCTTAATCTCAGGAAACAAACTGAGGGCTGCTGGAGTGGAGGGGGATGGGAGGGATGGCCATGGCTGGGTGATGGACACTGGGGAGGGTATGTGCTATGGTGAGCGCTGTGAATTGTGTAAGACTGATGAATCATAGACCTGTACCCCTGAAGCAAATAATATATTATATGTTAATTTAAAAAATTCCTTTCTTAATAACGACATTATCTGCAGGCAAGCCAGTATAGAGTTTGGGACAAACTTCAAAGCCTTAGTTAGGTATTAGAGTTGTTGGAGGGACAATTTACAAATATGTGCTCACAGTATTGCCCCAGGAAAGGTCTTTTGTACCTTCTGGCAGTGGCAGGGGCTCATCTTCCGGGCTTTGGCTCTTTTTAAGTCCAAGGCACTTCCTTGGAAGAGGAAACCTGTGTGCCACGACCAGCACTCAGCAGATGGGAGATCTGGGTGGCATGCCTACAGCATCTCTTAAATGGCCCATTATCAGGCACAATATTATGGGGAGCAACGTTGTACAAGATTCTTTAGGTCTCTTTCTGATTATTCCCTAGAATATATTCCTGGGAGTAGTTTAAATAAAGAATATTAGTAACCAATCAATGTTCACGGAATGGGAGGTTGGATGAATAAAGAAGGAGAGAGGAATAAGGGGAGAAAAGCCACCGGGGAGGTGGAAGGGATGAAGAAGGTATGTGGAGGGCAGGATCAGATGGATCCAGCAAGGGCTAGTTCTGGGCATGGGCCCCTGAGCAGAGGAACCCTACTTACCTTGGTGATGGGACCTGCATGGGCCTGGTACTCATTGAATTCTTTCTGCAGAGGCAGTGGGTACTTCATCGCGCGAATGGTCCCCACCGAGGTGCCCACAAACATCATCCGCCCAGAGTGCGAGATGACAATGGCTGTGTAGATGACATCAATTGCTGAAATCTCTCGAAGGACCTGCGGAGACACAGATGGCTCTGCTCAGGGTGAGGGGCTGAGCCATACCCTCAGGGTGTCCCTCCTTCCTCACCACCTCGCTAGCACCATTTGATGGCTTTCACATTTTGTAACTCATTCAATCCTCCCCAAAACCCTCTGAGGTAGTTGCTGTAGCCCAAGCCCCAGGACCCGCAAGTAATTTGCCTCGATTCACCCACCGAGCCTGTGGCAGTCAGGCCCCTAATCTGGCCCCAGTGTCTCTGCTCTTGACTGCTGGGCCACCTTGCATCTCAAATTCAGAACCGATGTGGGTCCTACAGTTATTCAGCAATTACCAGTGTCTCCTACATAAAGGAAACCCTACCAGCAGGGAACTCATTCAATTCTTCACTTGCTCATTCACTCACCTCCCCATCTAGCCACCCAACTGCCCATCCCCCCTCCCACCAAACACTTGTTGAATGTTTGCACGGATCACACAGCTAGCGGGGATCCCAAGAGGCGGCAACAGTAGGTCTGCCCTGCAGGGGCTTTGCTCTGGTGCAGCACTGGAAAAGCCACCACACAATTAGGACTAAGCTACTCAGGGGCACAATAAACAGAACCCCTCCTCTCAGCTGTGTTCTAGTCATGGGGGAACCCATCTCAGGTCAGTTTGCTGCAGTGGTATCTGTGCACTTGCCCAGGCACCAGCACCGGGATGGGGACAAGCACTGGAGAGAAGCTGGAGAAGCCAACAAAGGTCAGCTGTTGCTGGACGCCCAGAGAAGTACACAGCCACATTTGTACAAAGAAGCTCCTTTGTTGAGCTCCTCTCTCCTCCCTCAACTCTTTGGAGCCGAATGAGGTAGTTCCTAAAATTCAGAGTTTGAGGGTTTCAAACAAATAGGGTGGCAAGCTGAGGCAACAGCGGGAACTATAGTTCTGTTTCTACCCCAGGGTAAGCATGTAGTTTAGAGATGCTGCTGACCTGCGGGCTTGGATGGTGGAAGAGACCTTAATGGCCAGCCAGCAAAACGGAAGCGGAAAGGGGCCCCACAGTTTCACCCAGTCAGGTAGGGTGCTGGGCAGGAAATGCCAGGAGTAACAGTGACTGAGCTGACCCAATAGGCACGACGGGCTGGACATTATAAGGAGAAGGGACCCTGTTCTCATGAGCCCTCTTCCCATCACTCTTCCTGCAGCCCACACAGAGGCTACCTTCTGCAGACCAATGCAGCAGCCGGGAGGGAGGCCCAGGCCGACTCACCGAAGAGTCTGCAATCTCCTTGAGGGTCTGGTCTGATCCAACTGCAAAGATAATTTTGGAATCAGGGGAGACAGTAACACAGTTGTAGCTGCAGGACTTCAGCACACATTCTGTCTCTCTCTTTCCAGAGGACAGATTCCATTCATATACGGCACCATCTGTGCCGCAGGAAATCAGTTTGCTGTCATCCGCGTTCCACACAATTGAACGAACCTATAGGGATGAAGATAAACCCTGTTAAAAATCTGCATGCACGCGCACACGCACGCGAGCACACACACAGACACACACACCCCTCCTTTGGGAAAGGAGGATGCATGCCTCACGTGTTCCACCAGACTGAGGCAGCATGTCCTTTCCTGGTACATGCCCTTCAGCAAGCACAAAACTGACTTTATTTGGAACACAGCAGAAAGAAGTCCACCCTCTGGGCGTTGTCTAAAATCATGGAGATATTGGTGGAAAGCAATTTAGAGAAGGCTGTTCAGTCCACGATATAAGCAAAATAGCAGAGCATAAGAATTATTTTATAGAACAAGGGAAAGAGACGGACAGGAAGAGCCCTTCTGCAATCACAGAGACAACTCTGGGGGTCAGGAGGGCTGTGTGCATGGGCTCAGCCACACCAGCTCAAGAGTTGTCAGAGCAGGATGTGGGGAAAACTGGAAAGCATCTTCTAAGCTGCACGGGGACCCGTTAACACAGGGCAGAAGCCTCACTGGCACAAGGGGTTTAAACATAACATCTGACCTAACGCTAACTGAATAATAATCACCTCTGGTCCGCGGCATCTCCCAGGAAGCCAGGCTTAGAGATAAAAATCACACTTATTCCTGGCAGCCTGGAAGACTGTATGCATGACTAAAGCTGTACTCTCTTGGGTGCAATCACAGAGAGAACCTCCAAACTACTAGTCAGTCTCTGGCTGAACAAGAAACAAAAAATGTGAACTCCGTGCACTGTGACAGCCTCCTGGCCACACAAATCCAGCAGTAAAGGGTAAAAAGTTAACTGGCTCAGGGGGCTAAGCCCAGTCTGCGACTCCTAAGTGACTCACATCAGCCCAGGGGCAGTCCCTAGGTAGCCAGAAGGAATGATAAAAGAAGAAAAAAAAATCTGAGCAGAGACATCAAGGCTGCACACTGCAGGGGAAGGAAAGACTTCTCAGAATTAGTTCAGCCAGGTCACTAAACAAAGACACATCTTTCTAGGCTTTCCCTGTTGTCATATTTGTAATTCCCTTCTCCAGCAGTGAGAGACGTGCCTCCTATTATCTTCAGTATGTTTGCTTATTTTCTCAATCTCCTCCTAAGTGACCTACATCCTGACCCACTGGCCACTTCTTTTGGTATTTCCAGGACTCCTACCCTGTCAGGCACATCCTTGACCACTTCTTTAGCTCCCTCTCCACCTTTGAAATTGCATTCTGTTTGTTACTATTATGTAAAAATACACTTGAAAAAATATAGGGACATGATTTCCAACAGTATTCCTAGATTCACTAATTTTAATAGTTTATTTTCAGATAAATTCTTTGAGCTTCCTACATACTCAATCATGTCATCTATGATGATTTATTTATTTATTTCCAATTTTTACGCCTTTTATTTTGCTATGGTCTGAATATTTGTGTCTCTTACCTCCCATCCCACCTCCCCCATGGTTCATATGTTGATTAGTGCACTTAGGAAAGAGGCCCCAAAGGGCTAGGTCATCCCTTCCACCCTGTGAGGACATGAGAAATCTACAGCCAGGAAGAGAGCCCTCACCTACCCATGCTGGCACCTGGATTTTGGACTTCCCACCCTCCAAACAGTGAGAGAAATTTTCTGTAGTTTATGAGTTACCAGTCTGTGCTATTTTGTTATAGCAGGCTCATGGACTAACACATATTTCCTTTTCTTGCCTTATTGCATTGGTTAGGACTCAGTACAAGGCTAACTGAAGGCATCATGTTTTGTTCTCTATCTCAGAAGGAATGCTTTCATAATTTTTTGATCAAGTGGGCGTTTGTTGTAGGTTTTCTTAAATATCTTGCATAAGATTTTTAAGAATTAAAAAAAAGATTTTATTTATTTATTTGACAGAGAGAGAGAGAGTGAGAGCGTGCACAAGCAGGGGGAGCAGCAGAGGGAGAGGGAAAAGCAGGGTTCCTGCTGGGCTGGGAGCCCGATGAAGGGCTCGATCCCAGGACCCAGGAATCACGACCTGAACCAAAGGCAGATGTTTAACTGACTGAGCCACCCAGGTGCTCCTTGTATAAGATTTTTAGTAAGTAAAAGGAGACGTTCCATTATTTTTTAGTTTTTAAGTGTTGTTTTTAAAATCATAAATGGATATTAAATGTTATCAATTTTTATTGTATCTGGACTTATGGAGATCATAAGGATGAAAAATCATGTTTATGTCAATGTGGTATAGTATATTAATTGATCTCAAGTTGTAAAACAACTTTGTATTGCTGGAATAAATCCAACTTGGTCATTCTGTATTATCCTTTTTATATGTTGATGGATTGGTTTAATAATATTTTGTTTAGGATGTTTTTATGTTCATGAAAAAGACTGGCTGGCCCTTTCTTGTGATGTCTTTGGCAGGTTTTGGTATCGTGATTATGCAGGCCTCATAAAACAGTATTGGGAAGTATTTGCTCTTTTTTCTGTTCTTGATAAGAGTTTCTTCAATATTAGCATCATTCTTCATGAACAGACACTTCTCTAAAGAAGACATACAAATGGCTAACAGACACATGAAAAAATGTTCATATATTATTAGCCATCAAGGAGATTCAAATCAAAACCATATTGAGATACCATCTTACACCAGTTAGAATGGCCAAAATTAACAAGACAGTAAATAACAAGTATTGTTCCCACTGTTGGTGGGAATGCAAGTTGGTGCAGCCACTTTGGAAGACAGTGTAGAGATTCCTTAAGAAATTAAAAACAGACCCTATGACCCTGCAATTGCACTACTGGGTATTACCCCAAAGATACATAGATGTAGTGAAAAGAAGGGCCATCTGTACCCCAGTGTTCACAGCAACAATGGCCACAGTCACCAACTGTGGAAAGAACCAAGATGCCCTTTAACAGATGAATGAATAAAAAAGATATGGTCCACATATACAATGGAATATTACTCAGCCATCAGAAAGGATGAATACCCAACTTTTGTATCAACATGGATGGGATCAGAGGAGATTATGCTGAGTGAAATAAGTCTAACAGAGACAGTCAATTATAATATGGTTTCACTTATTTGTGGAGCATGAGGAATAACACAGAGGACATTGGGAGAAGGAGAGGAAAGGGAGTTGGGGGAAATTGGAGGAGGAGACAAACCCATGAGAGACTGTGGACTCTGAGAAACAAACTGAGGGTTTTGGAGGGGAGGGTGGTGGGGGGTTAGGATGAAACTGGTGGTTATTAAGGAGGGCACGTATTGCATGGAGCACTGGGTGTGATGCATAAACAATGAATCTTAGAACACTGAAAAAATAAAATAAAGTTAAGAAAAAAAGATTAGTGTCATTCTTTTCCTTACAAGTTGATATAATTCTCTAGTGATATGCTCTGGGCCTAGTTTTCCTTATAAATTCTCTACAGACTCAATTTTTCTTGGAATTTGTTGGTTTCATCTATATATTCAATTTATATAAAGTTGTTCAAAATATCCTCTTTTGATCTTTTTTATTATAGATAGGATTTGTAATGATATCCCCTTTTCATTTCTCAAACTGGTTATTTACCTTGGTTATTTACCTCTTTTTTGTCCTCCCTTGACCAGTCATGTCAAAGGCTTGTCCATTTTGCATTTTCAAAAAACGAAGTTTTGGTTGCACCTGGCTTTGCATTTTCAAAAAACTAAGTTTTGGTTGCACCTGGCTGGTTTTGGTAGAGCATGCAACTCTTGATCTCAGGATTGTGAGTTCAAGCCCCATGTTGAGGGTAAAGATTACTTAAAAAAAAAAAAAAAATCCAAAGCAGGTTTTGGCTTTGATGATCTTTTATTGTGTTTGTTTTTTATTTCATTAACTTTTGCTCTTAGCCTTATTATTTCTTTCCTTTTATCTTCTTTGAGTTTACTTGCTGTTCATTTCCTAATTTCTTGAGGTGGATGATTATATCACTGACTTTTTATCTTTTTTTATATTTCTAATATATACATTCAAGGTTATAAATTTTCCTTTAAGTATGGCTTTATTGCATCCTCCATCTGTATTTTTTTTTTTTATACATTGCAGATGTAAGCCCAACATATTTCCCTGGTTAGACACCAGTGTTATAAATATTTGCGAAGTTGTGAAACAAATAGCTGCTGGTGAGGGAGGGCCTCCCGTGGAGGAGCACAGAGTTCTAGAAAGAGCATCAGAATTACCTGGTGTGATTTCATCTGCATCTCCATAGTCGCTTGAAGACCAATCCCACTGTTGAAACTGAAGAAGTCAGTAACTCAATAACACTTGTGTTTTCATAGCACCTGCACTGATCCACCTGTGACTTGCTAAACTCAATGGTCAGTTTACAGGATTTCTCTCTGACCTTTATTTTTAAATTTTTAAAAAGATTTTCTTTCTTTCTTTCTTTCTTTCTTTCTTTCTTTGAGAAAGAGCACATGTGTGCATGTGTGCAAGTGGAGAAAGTGGCAGAGGGAGAGAATCTCAAGCAAACTCCCCTCTGACCATGGAGCCCAACATGGGGCTTGATCTCACAACCCATGAGATCATGACCTGAGCCAAAACCAAGAGTCAGATGTTTAACCAACTGAGCCCCCCAGGGCCCCTCTCTGACCTTAAATGCCCCCAACTTCTATATCCTTTTAGGAATGAGTTCCTTAGCTTCTGTGATACAATTCCTTGATTCCCAGTTCTTCTGTGCCTTCCTTCACAGGCTTTCTTTACTAAACCAGTTCCTTAAATGTTGGTCAACTGTCTCCTACCCAAGATTCTTCTCAGATTCTACACAGGCCCTCGGTGATGTAACTCATGCCTCTGACTTCCACTACCACCGAATCCCCTGAATCTTCATTTCCAGCCTTCTTTCCTGACCTCCACTTTCATGTGTCATACTTCTTGGGCACATCAACATAACAAGTACAATATAGAACTAATATCATGTTTCTTTCTGTCTCTACTACAAAAGCCACGGTTTACTTCCTGACTCATCTTTTACCCTCACTTCTTAGCTGGTCTCCATCCCTCCAACTTCCCTCCCCTCTAATCCATCCTCAATACTGTTTGGAGAAGTTCATTTCTTTGTTTGCTCCTTCGCTTCTTTCTTTCTTTCTTCCAAGATTTTACTTACTTATTTGAGATAGTGAGAGAGAAAGTGGCAGACGGAGAAGGAGAAGCAGGCTTCCCGCTGAGCAGGGAGCCTGATGCAGGGCTGCATTCCAGGACCCAGGCAACTGAGCCGCCCAGGCACCCCTGGAGAAGTACCTTCTAATCCCACTACTTCCTTTCTTAAATCCTTTCAGTAGCTTCTCATCGCCTACAGTCCGATTTCTTGGCATAGGACACACACTGTGATGCAGCCAACCTTTCCAGCTCCTTCTACCACTTCTGGGATGTGCTCAGTGTTCCATCCATGTATATCCCAAACCACTATCCTATTTTATACTCCCATTCCATCATCTTTAACAGGTCCTTCTGCATATAATGCCTTTCTTAAGTGCTTTTCCTTTCCAACTCTTCATACCCCACCTCCACTCTGTCTAAAAACTGTCGGCTTTGCTTCCTCAATATCTTTTGAATCCACCTACTTCTCCCTATCTGTCCCACCTCCATCGTGGTCCAAAATAGTGTAGATCTCTACAATATTCTCTTTACCATTTCCACCCTGTCCTTTTTAATATATTCTTCTCTCTGCAGCCAAAGTAATCTAAAATGCAAATCTGGTCATATTATTCCCTGCCCTGAATGTCTACAATGGTTTAAAGGAACAAGGAGGACAACCCCTTTTTATCATTTTTATCCTTAAAAGGCCTGGAAGGTTCCATGTACTTGGGGCCCTGCTAACCTCACCAATCTCGGCTCATTCCTGCGTTTCATCCTGATGTGTACATACCAGCCCCACAGACTTTTCAGTTCCTCTGACAGCCATGCAATCTCTCATCCCAGGGTCTTTGGATTCCTATCTGCAATGATGATCACCAGCTGTGTCTGGTTAATTCCTTCCTACTTTCTTAGGACCCAGCCTTTGTCAACACCCCCATCTAAATTATGCCAACTCTTTCATTATTTACTCTCATAACACCCCATGCTTTTCTTTGACTGCATTTATTGTAATTAGTAATTAGCCTGTGCTTTTGTTTTATTGTTTCCTTCCCCCACTTAAACAGTGAAATCCAAGAAGAAAGGGCTCATTTCTCTTTTGTTCACTCAGTGAGTGAAATGCTTGACTCTATGCGCCTCATTTCCCTGGACACTGCTCACTCACTTACCTTCCCTGTGTGTCCTTTCAGGTTCGAGACGTTCTCCAGGCTTGTGGTGGTAAAAATGTGAATCACATTTCCATTGACTGCAGCGAACAGGTGACCACCATTACTAAAGGAACACTGCGAAGAGATAAAGCAAGACATCAAGAATGAAAGAAAGAAATGAGTAGTCCGGAGGTTACAGCTAAGAGCTCCTTTTCCTGGAGAGCTCTGGCTAAAACATTTGCGGAAGTGGGAATTGGTGGAAGGCACAGCTAGGACTGAGGACGGACTGCATCTTTGCTATTGCCATAGCTCATACTGGCCAAGATTGCTGCCACTGCCGTGTGCACTGACCGTGAAGCTGCTTGGATCGTAGTGCACAGCACCCAATCCGTCTCTAGAAGTTTCAGAGTGGGGAAGCAATTCCCTCAGTCACTATCTGGTTTCTGCAGTCATCTCAGGGGGAAGTGCGATGGGCTGCTTCCTGCCTTTCCCTGTTAACATGCATATTCCCTGGCCCCACTCAGTCTCCAACCTCACCTTTCCAGTTGGGACTCTGAGTCTGAGATAGCTTTGCTTTTTGATGTTTTTTGTTTCTCTGCAATCACAGAGAGGATTAATCACACCTGTGATCTCACAAGGCTTGGGGTTCTATGAAATATCTTGATGAGCATGAGAAAAACGAGATGGAGCCCATACGTTCAAGAATGTGGTGAGAGAAGAACTAGATTTCTTCCTTTTTCTTCTTTTAAAGTCACTGAAGTTCTTTAAGACAGGCTTTGGTCTCACCTCACAAGAGCGTGTTTTTCCAGAGGGAGTCCACTCACTTCAATTATCTGATGATACTCAAAGAACAAGAGTTCTTGATATTTCAACCCCAGTTTTCTACAAAACTGGACCATTATCTCCAGCGTCTTACCTCTCTGCATCCTCTGACAGAATATTCTTTGAAGGAACGTATATCATCAATGAGTAGATTCATAAGGCGTAGTTTGTCAGCAAACCCTACTACAATGAAGTGTCCAGACGGGTGAAGGCTGATTGTATATGCCTCTTCTTGGTATTCCTTAAATAGCTCCAGTGTGCTGTGAGAAAGACCAACTACTGAATTAGAAGTCCAGCCCGCTAATGCCCTTGAGCCCTCCACTTTATCTGGTAAATTCTTTTATCATAGCATTTGAGACATGTTGTTGCTTAAAATGATTGGTTCCTCTTTTTTCTAGATTTTGGTTCTTTGGGGAGTGTCCCCAGCAATGAGTATGGAAATTAGGGGATGTGATCAATGAGCTGTCTAGTGATGCTGAGGGCACAGCTCCATTTAGAGTCACCAGATCAGAGGGATCATACAGTTTTTTCCCAGCAGCCCAGCGGCCATACACAAAGACCCAAGATATTCCAGTGTGGGGCCAAACTAAGTTGGAGATTCTCAGGGGAGCTATGCCAGGAGGGTAAATTCATTAGGGAGTTAAGGGTGACGGGGGCAGGGATAAGGAGAAAGAGATGGAATGAGTGATCCTGAGAGCTCTATGTGGCAAAAAGTACATCAAATGGGAGTGAGGGGATAGGAAAACTGGAAGAACATAGGAAGTTATACAAGAAGGTGAGATACTGGTGTGCTATCTTTATGTCCCTAGTGTCCAGCATGGTGTCTGGCATGTGGTAAGTACTTAATGAACACAAAGCAATCTTCTAGGTCAAGCACAAACAAAAACAGAAGGGAAGCAGGTACGTTGCCTGACTTGCTAAAAAAAACATCATTTCCAGGGTGCCCATGTGGTTCAGTCAGTTAAGCAGCTGCTTTCGGCTCAGATCATGACCCCAGGGTCCTGGGATCAAGCCCTGTGTTGGCCTCCCTACTCAGTGTGGAGCCTGCTTCTCCCTCCTCCTCTGCCCCTCCTCCCTGCATGTGCTCTCTCACTCAAATAAATGAATAAAATCTTAAAAAAAAATTCTTTTCCAACTGAAAGCTTCTAAGCAATTACATTTTAAAATTTTCTAATTAAAACATTTCACATGAACAAATTTAACAACTGAAATCTTGCACACTACAATAGCAATGCCTTTCATCCTTACTTTGATTCGTAATTCCAGATGCGAACGGATCGATCCAGAGAACAGGTGGCAATGAGGGGTTTGCGGATGCACGTGGCTAGACCAGTGATGGATGCTGAGTGCAAGGGGTACATCAGATACTCGAAGTGAGCGGGCTCCCCCTGGAGAAATCACAGAGTGAGATCTGGCAGAGTGAGCGAGAGGCTGGCTGTGCACGTCAGCTCTCAGTACTATCAGGAGCATCAGTTAGCCTGGCTGCCCAGGAATCAGGCTGTAGGAAGACTGCTTTAGTATCATGTATCTTATTTTAAAACATTATCTTAATGGCGCTACAATATTTTATTCTATAGCTATGCCAGAATTTAATATAAATTACCATTCCTCTACTGTGGGAACACTTCAGTGGATTCCATTTTTTTGTTATTTAGGAGTAACCAGGCTAAACATGTCTGCATGTATGTCTGTGTACCTCTGTGATTACCTCCTTAGATCCTGAGGTGTGAGTGTCCAACACTAAGCTTTTGAATATGCAGGCATCCATTTCCAAATACCTCCACCTGAATAGACTTATTGCCGGTTGCTAGCGAAACCACCAGGTAAGGAAGTAGAGTGCCCCTACCCATGGAGGTCCTTTTTTCAGAATGCCCTGGATAACTTAGACACTGACCGCTTGATTGATCCCACTTCTCCCTTCCTGTGCTCTCAATCCTGCCCTTAAGCCTTCAATTAGCCCATAAAGAGTGAACACATATAATCCTAGACATCCCACCTTTACTGCCTCATATAAGCGAAGTCCCGTGCCCTCTCTCTTTTTCTCTCTCTCCATGACCTCACCGTGTGGCCATCATGTGTGCTCTGTACCCTCCAGAGCCTGTGAGTAATAAATCATGTTCCCCGAAGTTCCCTGAGGGTTTTTGCTGAAGTGCCTCCTGCAATCTTAGTGAGAAACAAAAGGTCTGGTCCAGCCACATCTCTGTCCCTGGTGGAAGAAACGTCTGGGGGTTTGCTAGGAGTACTATGGGCCTGATCAAGTGCCTCAGGCATTCCTAGCCAATAGCATCGCCATCAGCAGGCTGGGACTGACACAATGGATACTTTTCTAGAAATAGAATAAGGGGAGGGGGATGTCATTTGAAATTCTAAAGACCTTGAAAGGTACTGCCAAATTCCTCTCCAGAGAAACGGTGCTGTTCTGCCACCGGCAGCAGTGGGAACTGGGTGAATATTTGACATGAAAATGTATTCTATTACACTGGCTGTGTAGGCCCCACGTGTTCTGTAACTGGGGGCTTTATCGCTGGGACACCTGAAGGAGGAGTGATGGCCGGGGAGTTCAATCAGGTGCAGACAAAGGCTGGGATGAGAGTTCCGTCAAATCCTGGCCCTTTCCCACTTATTAGCTTATCTCTCTCCTCTTGGCCTTCCTTACCACCTCGGAGGAAAAGGTGCCGTGCTGGGGACGATGAGCAGGCACAATTATTCCCATTCTTCTCCATGTCTTACCCCTGTTTTCTCCAATATCTTCAACCTCCTTGTTTCTACTGGTACATTCCTACCAGCTTTTAAACATACTCAAGTCTCTTATCTTAAGAACAGCAATAGTGGGGCGCCTGGGTGGCTAAGTGGGTTAAGCAGGTTAAGCCTCTGCCTTCAGCCCAGGTCATGATCATGATCCCAGGGTCCTGGGATGGAGCCCCGCATGGGGCTCTCTGCTCAGCAGGGAGCCTGCTTCCCCATCTCTCTCTGCCTGCCTCTCTGCCTACTTGTGATCTCTGCCAAATAAATAAATGAAATCTTAAAAAAAAAAAAAAAAAAAAAAGAACAGCAGTAGTTCTTCCTTTTTTGTTTTTCGTTTTTTGGGTTTTTTTCTGTGCCTTTGCCTGAGAAGCTGTACAATGATGGAGAATCAGGCAAGCAGGCTTACTGGTTTCACTTAGAATTCAAGACCGCAACCCTCCAACGGACCCAGTAACTCTGCCAGGTTTCTCAGTAAGTTCACTTCCTGAATCTACAAGAGATACCAATTTCATGCTATTTATTCTCTTTCTAGGCCCTTCAAATGCTCTTCCTCTTCTCCCATTCCCAAAGCTCATCTGATGACCTGGCTTCCTATTTCCTTGATTTGGTATCTTTATTCTCTTTATTTTATATCCCAGGGGCAGAGCTGTAGACCGTCATAATCAATTCATGTATGGTCATTTTTTATTTTATGTTTATTTCATTTCTCTGTTCTTTAATTTTCACTCTTATTCTTCCCTCTCAAAGGCACCAATCAATGTGTTTCATTTCTGTCCTTGGATATTTCTGTAAACGGCATGTGCTTCAGATTGCATTCTTAGTTTTACCTTTTTCTCTCAACCATCTGTGTTGTCATATGTATAATCATCGCTTCTAACTTAGGTTTGGTATTCTGTAGAATGAATCCAGCTACTTCACTTTTCTATCACTCCTAGGAATGGACATCTGGGTTGTCTTCAACTCTCCATTCCTACGAACATCAAGGTGAAGGCCTTTGGGGATGTTCTTTAGCAGACCGGCATGATATAGCTCCTGGTATGCATCTAGGGCCAGACCACTGGGTAACAAGATGTATGCATTCTCTATTTGACCAAGAACTACCAGATTGCTCTCTGGAATACCTGTGCGGGTTTACATCCCCATCACCATCACATTAGGATCCCCCTTCTCCCTTGTTCTCAGAAGTCTCTGAGATCTGACTTTCTAATTTTTGGTAATATATTAAAAATAATTCTTACAAAGAAGACTCTCAGTTGTGACGTGCAGGAAACCATTACCCCACCACTCGGGCCATGCTCTCTGGCTGCTGCGGCCACCCCTGCCCTTGCCTCTGTCTCACATTAAAGATCCTAAACCATGCTAGGTGAAATAAGTCAATCAGAGAAAGACGATTACTATACGATCTCACTCATATGCAGAATTTAAGAAAAAAAAAAAAGAGAGGATCATAGGGGAAGGGGAGGAAAAATAAAACAAGATGAAATCAGAGAGGGAGACAAACCACAAGAGACTTAATCATAGGAAACAAACTGAGGGTTGCTGGAGGGGAGGGAGTTGAGGTGATGGGCATTAAGGAGGGCATGTGATGCAATGAGTTCTGGGTATTATCTAGGACTGAAGAATCACTGACCTCTACCTCTGGAACGAATAATACACTCTATGTTAACTGAACTTAAATTAAAAAATTTAAATTAAAAAAAAATCCCAAACCATAACTGACTCCAAGCATTTCACAATTAATGAAAAAGGAGAAATCTTTCAATTGCAGGCTGAACTCAATAAGGAAAAAAAAAGAAAAGAGAGGGAGGCTGTGAAGAAAGTGACTGTTGCCATGACTGTGGGGGAGGATGTCAGCTCTCTCTTTCCATATGTAGTGAACCGTATGCAAACCAGTCTGGAATTAAAGAGGCTTGTGTATCTCTATTTGATGAACTACTCCAAGAGTCAGCCAGACATGGCCATCATGGCTGTCAACAGCTTTGTGTAGGACTGTGAAGATCCCTATCCTCTAGTTATGGCCTTGGCAGTCAGGACCATGGGGTGTATCTGGGTGGACAAAATTATACAAGATCTTTGTGAGCCCTTTTGCACGTGCTTGAAGGATGATCCCTATGTTGGAAAACAGCAGCAGCAATTTTGTGTGGCAAAAGTCTATGATATCAATACTCACACGGTGGAAGAACAGGGATTTCTGGATTCTCCGTGGGATCTCATAGCAGATTTAAATCCAGTGGTGGTAGCATTATCTGAAATCCGTGAATCCCACCTAAATAGCAACCTGCTCGATCTGAATCCACAGAACATCAATAACCTGCTGACATCCCCAAATGAGTACACTGAATAGGGCCAGATTTTCATCTTGGACTATCTAACAACAACCCTAACAATGACAGAAGTTTAGAGCATCTGTGAGCACATAACTCCCTGGCTATCTCCTGCCAACTCAGTATTGGTGCTTTCAACTAATGAAGTTTCTAGAGTTATTACCCAAGGACTCTGATGACTAGAATATGCTACTGAAAAGTTGGCCCTTCCACTTGTCACTTTGCTCTCTGGGGAATCAGAGGGGTAGTACATCACCATGACACTACTTCAGCTGCCTCATCCCACTCAATGTGCTTTCTGTAGAAGATGGCAAATGAAGTGCCAGGTCTTCCTTGCAACAAGGAAGGATGTTCCCAATGAAAACAAAGCTCAGTTTTAGATTAAGGAATGTTATTTAAATGTCAACACTTTCCAGCAAATTTAAAACAACAACGTTTATACTACTGCCAAGAGGAATGTGGAAGGGCAGAACATGCTGTACTAATCCCTGAAGCTCATTGATGGCATTTGGATTTTGCTTGAGCTACGTATCTAGCCAGGAAACCCAAGTTACATGCTGTCACTGAAGCGTAGAGCTCCTGAAGTCTCTTGGTACATCTATGACAACAGTCTGGAAAATCAATAGACTAGATTGGTCTAGTGCCATCTGGCCACCCTGTGACTGGTGCAAGCCAAGGACTCTTAACTGGAAGGAACTGTATTGCCTTGTAGAATCTGAACCCAAACACTCTGAGGCCACCCACCAAGGCAGTGGAGACTCTAGCTTATGCTAACTTTAGGGTACAGAATAGTTTTAGCTTCCTGTGAACATTTGTAACCACTGCTTCAATCACTTCCCACCTCCTGCCACCTGCCACTGCTATCTGTCCTTAGCTGTGAGCCTCTCCATACTACGCCAATAGCTGGCATTTTTGAGTGTAGTTTGATATTTTGTAATTGAAAGTTCATTTCAAAAGCAAAAAAAGATTAAAAAATATTAAAGCAAGGAAAAGTGTCATTGAAAAAAAAAAAAAAGGAAAGATCTCAGACTTGTTTTAATTTGCATTTTTGTACACATAGGCACCAGAAATTGCTTGTGAGAGTGACCAGGTATTGGATTCAAAGTACGAAGATTTCACAGTGGCCATTATAGATCTATTCAGAGAACTAAAGAAAACCATAATTAAAGAAGTAAAGAAACTTCTGATAACAATGTCAGATCAAATAGGGAATATCAAAAAGGGATAAAAATTATTTAAAAAATAGAAATTCATTGTTTATAGCAGCAATGTCCCTAATGGCCAAACTATGGAAAGAACCTAGATGTCCATCAACAAATGAATGGATAAAGATGATGTGGTATATATATACAATGGAATACTATGCAGCCATCAAAAGAAATGAAATCTTGCCATTTGCAACAATGTGGATGGAACTAGAGGGTATTATGCTGAGCAAAATAAGTCAATCAGAGAAAGACAATTGTCATATGATCTCCCTGATACAAGGAATTTAAGAAGCAAGGTGGTGGGTTTGAGGGGTAGGGAAGGAAAAAATGAAACAAGATGGGATCAGGAGGAAGACAAACCATAAAAGACTCTTAATCTCACAAAACAAACTGAGGGGTGCTGGGGGGAGGAGGGGTAGGGAGAGGGTGGTTGGGTTATGGACATTGGGGAGGGTATGTGCTATGGTGAGTGCTGTGAAGTGTGTAAACCTGACAATTCACAGACCTGTACCCCTGGAGCAAATAATACATTATATGTTAATTAAAAAATAAAATAAAACTAATAAAAAAATAGAAATTCATGGGGGTGCCTTGGTGGCTCAGGTCAGTTAAGCTTTTGCCTCTTGATTTCAGTTTAGGTTATGATCTCAGGGTTGTGAGATTGAGCCCTACATCAGGCTCCACTTTGGGCATGGAGCCTCCTTAAGATTCTCTCCCTCTCCCTTTGCTCACACCCCACCCCTGCTTGTGTATATGCTCTCTCTCTCTATCAAAAGAAAGAAAAAAATTCTGGGGGTGAAAAATACAATTAACAGGAGTGAAAAATCCACTAGAGGAACTCAAAAGAGATCTGAACTAGCAGAAGAAAGAACTAGTGAGGTTAAAGACAGATCAATAAAGATTACACAATCTGAAAAACAGAAAAAAGAATGAAGAAAAATGAACTGAATTGCAGGTCAATGTGGAACACGATTAAACACACCAACATATGTATGATGGGAATACCAGAGGGGAGGAGAAAGAGAAAGGAGCAGAGAAATATTTGAATAAGTAATGGCTGAAAACTTCCCAAACTTATTGAAAAATATCAATGTACACATCCAGGAAGCTGAATGAACTCCAAGAAAGATAAACACAAAGAGATCCATAGACATAT
This sequence comes from Mustela putorius furo, assembly GCF_011764305.1. Lineage (NCBI taxonomy): Eukaryota > Metazoa > Chordata > Mammalia > Carnivora > Mustelidae > Mustela > Mustela putorius. Next base: position 33,294,864 of record NW_025422005.1, on the reverse strand, counting down.
GATAGTAAAAATTTCAAAAACTGAAGAAAAACAAAAAGCAAAAAACCTTGAAAGCACCAAGATCAAAATGATTGATCAGTTACAAGGGAATTCCAACAAGATAACAGCAGATTTCCCAGAAAAAATAATAGAAGCCAAAAGGGAGTAGAATAACACATTCAAAGTACTCAAAGGAAAAACTGTCTATCAAGAATTCTATATCAGGCAAAGCTATGTCTTAAAAATGAAAGGGAAATAAAAACATCCCCAACAAGCACTAAAAGAGTTTACTGCTTGCAGACTTGCCTTATATGAAATACTAAAGGAGATTCTTCACGTTGAAAAGAAGTGACTCCAGAGAGTAGTTTGAATCCATCGAAAAATACACCACCAGTAAAGGTAGCATGTCATTATAAAAGGTAATATAAACACATATTTTATCCCCACTCTTCTTTAACTTTAGTGGGAAAGCCACTATATGAAAAAATACATATTTTATGCTTTGTTGGGTGCATGGAAATATATTTGCCAATAAAAACAAAAAGAAGGTAGGCGGGAGCAAATCTGTACTAGGCTAAGGGAGTGACTTCAGATGGTACTTCAAATCCACAGGGACAAGCAAAAAAGAACCAGAAGCAATAACAATGCTCTAAAATTGACTCTGGTAATGGCTGCATGACTGTAAATACACTCAAGACCACTGAATTGTACACTTTAAATAAGTGAATTGTATAGCATGTGAATAAATACCAATACTCAGTAAAACTATTATTTAAGAAAAAACACCATTGCTGAGAAAGATAGGTTAAAATCTCCTACTCTGATTGTAGATGGTCTATTTTCCTTGTTGTTCTGTCAAATTTTGCTTTATGTATTTTGAGTGCATGCTATCAGGTGCATACGGTTTTAAAATTATCTTCTCAGTGAAGTGAACCTTTTGGTATTTCAGAGTGATTCTCTTTATCTTTAACAGTACTTTTTTGTTGCAATGTCTGCAGTGTCTTTATGCTAGCTTTCTTTGTTATTTAAAGCCAAAAAAGGAAAAATAAACTTCTTTATATATGTACATCTTTGTGTCCATGAGCAGCTATAGGAGTACCTTGAATTCTCTTAAGTGCATCCGCAGGGTTAAAGGAGATGTACAATTTAAACCTGACAGACAACTCCAACGTGTCCTCCAAGAAGGCTGCAAGCAATCACAATCCCACCGAGAGTGGAGTATGTCTACAGCGAAATCTTAAGATTAGAGTTTCTTTTGCTCTTATGAAGAGGCTGAATGAGCCAGGCTCAGCAAATCCGGATAAAAGCTGCCCACATGGTAACTAGTCATTGGGCTGGAGGGAAGCCTTGCTGGGGAAGACTCACCTTGCTGATCTCTGTCAGGGACATGGTGATGCTGTAGAGTTGGTTCTTGCTGGTGCTGGCAACCAGGGTTTCCTCTGAGGGACTGAAGCACAGGCAGAGGATGTCCTGCTTGTCAGATTGACTTGGCTCATTGCTCTGTGGGTCCACAGGAATCTGTCCAAGATGCAAAACAACTGTTAGGAATGTTCCCACATCGTCAATCAGTGTGTCCTTGGGACTTCCAGTGTTCTCTCAGATACTTTTCGCTCCCAGACTCCCAGACCAGCATGCTTCCCAGGACCCTCCTCAGATGTGGAGAAGGGAGGGCCTCAGTCACTTCTGTTTCTGTGGGGTTCGTATTCACCCTTACATGATGACTGGCTGACTAAGGGACAGCAGCACGTATGAAAATGATCTCTCTACATCTCAGTTTGAGATCGCCTCTGAAAACAAGTGTTTGTTTAAATCCCACCCTTGCCCGTCTGTCGGAAGCCCAGTGTGGGTGTCACCTCATCGGGCACACTTTGCGCATCTCAGGGCAGCAGAGGGGAAGGTGACGGCTCCTCTTCCATGTGGGGCAGGTGACAGGGCAGAGAAAGGACAAGAGGGTCACACAGCAGCCCAGCCAGCAGTCCCTGAGAGGGCCGGGAGTTGCCAAGTAGACATTGTAACATTAGATTTCCTTTTCCCCTGCCATTGCTTTTTGTCTGCTAACAAACTTCTTGAAAGGTTGGCGTGCACATAGTGTCTCCACATCCTTACCTCTCACTCAGTTCTCACTTTCTTCTACTATATCATTTATTGAGTGTCCTCATCAACCGTAGAAATTTCCTTCTCACCAGAGCCAGAGGCTCCTGCTCAGTCCTGCTCAAGGTCCTGCTCACGTCCACTCAGGGAAAGTTCTACAGGCTTAACTTGCATAAAGGCTCTTCTCCCTCCCACTTTCCCTGCTATTCACTGCTGTGACTAGACCTCACTACTGCTTGGCTGGACTAACGCAGCCTCTTCACAGATTCCGAGGCATGGCAGTGGTAATAGGTATCATCTGAGAAGCACAAAGCACTGGTCACATCATTTCACAAGTGTTGCTTCCTCCTTTTGGTAACCCCACCAGGGATGGGCTACTTTCTCAGGGAAGAAACAGAGGTTTTGCTGGAGTCAGCAGCTCGTCTCAAGTCACTCCGCCAATAAGGTCAGAATCAAGGCTGGCTCCTTCAGTGTGTCTGTAGCCACAGCACATCCAGTGCCTCCAAGTGCCCCCACCCCCCACTACACGCCCCAGGAGGATTGGTTTTCCTAAGTGTAATGCTTCTGCTGAATCACACACACTCCTTCGGCTGGCATTCGAGATCTTTCACCAGCCTCAGCTCCCATCTTTTCCTTTCGAGTGATTCAGTTCCTCTCCACCAGGAAGCACAGCATCTCCCAGACACACCACCTGCTTGCTGTCCATGGTGCCTATGACTCACCTGTTCTTTCCACCTGCAATTCCCAAACTGTTCCCTCCCGTCACTTGCTATCCTTCGTCAAGGACCCCTCTCCAGAGATTCCCACCAGACACCCAGAGCCTTCCTGGATCTTCCCCAAGCACAGATGATCTTTCTCTCGATAGCGGTATGTATCACTTATTCCATAAACATTTACTGAACGCTTCCTGTGTGCCAGACGTTAAATATCAGTATCTATCATAATACGATTTTTATTGCAACACTAAGCTTCAAAGAGAAAATATAACTTGCCAAAGTTCTCTTCCAGAATTCAAATCCAGATCCTCCCAATTAAAAACCCCACTCTGTGCACCCCATCCTAAAACTACCAACAGGGACTAATGGCTCAAGTCCCCATTTCCACTCAGCACTATAGCCCTTTCCTCCCGGCAAAATCCCTGTCCGTGCTCTGCTCAAGGAGAACAGGTGCCAAGAGAACCCCAGTTCTGCTCTTCCTTCCCTCCTTACCCGGATTTCCCTGCTCTCCCGGTAAAAATCCTTCTCCTCCATCTTCTCAAACAGTAAAACTCTGCCTGGACCAGCGGAACAGGCAAATCCCTTTGAATAAGCTGCAATGGCGAACACCTGGGGCATGGTCAGCTGGCTGAGGCTCCTGGCCAACATGACCTGTTCGTAGGAAGGGGCCGGGGAGCTGATGGTTGGAAATTCAATCAGGCTAGAAAAAGAAAATAGCATATAAGGTTGACAGAGACGATTCCAACGAGGAGAGTTCAGCTAGGGATGAGAAGGGAGGGCTGTCTTTGGGTGTGGGAGGAATCACCCATTGTGAGTCCCATAACCTAAATGCTACCCTTTGTCCTCAGACTGTTACACAAACTCCAAAGATTGGAAGGTTGCCCGTTTATTCGGTAGTCTCATCCAGCCTGTGTGGTCACTATTATTACTACAGTCGTTCCATCCACTATTATCCTCCTTTTTAGGAAAAAGTGGTTCAGAGAGTTTTCTAGGATACACAACTAATGAGTGGAAGGGCTGAGATTTGAATCCAGGGTTCCACTTTCTCCCTCTCTCCCTACTTCCTTCCTCCTCCCCTCCCTCCTGCTCTTCTCTCCCTCCTTCCTTCCACGTAACAAATACTTATTGGAATTATACGGTGTTAACAACTCTGTGAAACAATGGTAAGTAAGAGGGCACATAGTTCCTGCCCTCAGAAGCGTAGAGTCTAGGGGACAACTCCTAAGGACCATTAGGGAACAGCTGGGTGGGATGCGAGCAGCCAGTCGGCAAGTAGCGAGGATTTTCTGAGGTCATTTACAGCAGAGATGCGCGCAACCTGAGATGAGCAGAGACTGAGAACTCCCAGCTGATCTGAGGAACGGACAGGAGTACGTCAGGGTGTGAATGGGTCTGGAGGACGGGGGTAGGGGGGACTACATATGACCAAGCCCGGAAGCAAGAGTGCATGAGAAATGCGTGGTAGATAGAGGCAGGAGTGCATGCTCCGGGTGTAAAGATGGGTCCGAGCAGCAGGGAGACGCGTGGGCCAGGTTCAGGAGTCTGGGCTTTATTCTTAGAGCACCAGACCACAGCAGGATTAGGAACATGGCAAACTGGAGGGCAGGGGGACTTATTAGGAAGCTCTTAATAAAATCATGACAGAAAAAGGAGAGGTCATGTATGAGGGGGATGGTGGACTGAAAGTTACACGGGGAGAAGACTTTATCATATGTCATGTGCTGGAGGACTTAGTTTCCAGAGCCGGGAAGACAGAATTACGATCTTGGGGTTTATGTATTATGATCTCTGAGGCTCTGTTTGAGCCTCATTGTCCTTTATAAAATGGGCATGATAATAGTATGCACTATGTAGGGTAAGCCTCAAATGAGAATACACAAAGTCACAGAGTGCTTAACACAGTGACTAGTACATGCAATGGTGCATCCTAATATGTTTGAGATATGACTATTATTGGCTGTTGTAAAGGTAAAGTTGACCTGAGCCCCCGCTTTACCCCATATGCTTTTGTCGGATTTACCAACAACCTCCCTGTACTTCTTTGTGGGTCTGCTGGCTCCTTTCGAATTGTGAGGTCCTTGAGTACCCATGTCCCTAGCACAGAGCAAGGTGCCTTGCATACTGCAAGGACTTAGTGGCCAGTTACTGAATTGAATCAGAAAATTAGGTAGCTACTAGAAAATGTCTGTTTGAAAATCTGTGGTTTTGAAGACTAATCATCTGAAATGGTTATAAAATGAGAGTAGGTATAAAAATAAAAAGAATTGTATCTAGGCTGTGGTTGCAACTGTTAAATTTGTGCGTGAATACAGACGAACATGAGAAAGGCAGAGGGAAGATGAAAAGAGTTGATTTTAAGGTGGGAGGGGGTTCTGAGTAACTTTGAAAGAAAGCTATTTTTGGTGTAAGGCTATTAGGATGACGAGCATATTTTCACAAGAGCACCAGCCCAGAGGGGCACCATTACCTCTCGGATTCCTGGATCTTCTCCAGGTTCTTGGTTTCACTGGAGGTCTCCTTGACCATTATACTTGTCTCCCAGCGTTGATCTCCAGATTCAAAGAGGAAGAGCCTGCCTGTATCGGTGCCAACGATGATCTTGTCCTCAGACACCCAGGCATGGGCTAGATAGTTATGGGACTCTCCCCTCTGAAAATTGGTTTGCTTCAGGGTTCCCTCAGCAAAACGGAGGAGCTTAAACATCCCATTTCCGGTGACACAAACCTGAGTGTTATCCTGGGGATTGAAGCTTACCTGTAAAATGGGAAAGGATCAAACTTACTTTGATGGAATTACTTCTCATTTCATGAATATTTATTTCCGGTAGCCCAGAGTAGCCTTTAAACATCACGAAATCATGGTAAGTTTTGATACCATATTTGACAAGTGCCCAGTTTCATCATATTTGTAGAGCCCAGCATCTTAAACTAGGAAACCTACAGAGATCATTTACCAAGGCCAAAAAGGAGATAAGCAGGTCTTGACAAAAATGGAACAAAGCCTCAGCTGGAAAAGGGGGGCTCTGGTGGGTTTACGTGCCCTGCCCAGGGGGAAAGGGACCATGTCAGCAACAGCTATGCATTCTCCCACCAAATGGGATGTATTATAATAGCAGTCAACCTGCACTCCTACTACATCTGATGGGCTGTAATTTCTTCAACCCTGTATTCCCAGGGCTGGGTTCATAGTGCGCGTCCCATAAATGTTCACTGAATCTAGCGGATCTAGAATCTACATTCTAAGGGATGTACTCTACTCTGTTTAGAGAGGCTGGGCCTGACCTCACCAAGGCCTAGACGAACTAATCCTCCAGCTCTCTTGCCTTTGGTCACCAAGTAACCTCTGATTACTCATTTCACCTCCCAAGTTCTCTGTCGCTAGGGAGGAACTGCACCAGGTAAATGATGGGAGCATTCTCGTCGTCACATGCTGGGGTTGCCATCAGCCTCTCGTGAGAATAATGCAGTCCATTCCTGAGACACTGACTGGCTCATATCTCTGAACATGAGCAGATCTGAGTTCTTGAATTGTAAAGCTGAGTACCAGATCCTAGCCTGGGGTGACTGCACCAAGATAAAACCTCCTTGGGACCCCTTGCCTAAGTAATCCATCAGCCTTCGCAAGTGTCCTCTTCGTTTTACCCTCAAACCATGATGGCAAGTTCCACTCCCCATGTAACTGCAATTTCATGGACATATTCCTCAAGTTCTACCACTTCGCATTACATTCTTAAAATCTTCCCACTGCCAGAAGAGGCCAGGACCAGCAAGAAAAAGTGAGTTCTCAGTCCATCTCGGGGCCCAAGCTGGGAAAGCAGTTCTGGGCCACAGGAAAGAAGACAGGCACTGCAGACAGGGACTCCAGCCCCCGCCACCCCATTACCTGTGTGATCTTAGGTGAGAGGCTTAACCTCTAGGAGCCTCAGTCATCTCATATATAAAAGGACGATAATAATCATACAGACCACATGTGGTTTTTGAGAGACTAAATTTAGAAATGCAAATGAAATTAGCACTGTTGCTCTCACACAGCATTCCATGAAGCTTATACTATTTTTCATAACCTGCATTGTACTTGTTATGCGGGAAGGTACCTGGTAGGCAGCATTGTTTTGAGAGTCGGTTCTAATCATAGCCATTACTTTCTGTTTTTCCCACAGCCAATAGACAAGGTTTGACTCTGGAGGTGATGTCTGAGTCAACAGGTATTTGGAGTCTGGAGAAAAAGCCATGCTAATAAACCTCTGAACGGGGAAGTCAAAATTGTTAAGGATTTTGCGCTTCCGACAAGGGATGGATGACAGTTCATAAATGGTGATGATGGGTTTTTCTTGCACAGTCTCGGAGATAGCAAGATATCGCCGATTGGGACTGATGGACAAGGCCAGCATGCCCTGACTCTTGTCTGAGCCTGTGGACAGAGGTAAAGGCGGATAATGAGGGCACATGGTGCTTTCGCCATGACTCGACATGAGCCAAGCACAGTGGTGGCGGGTTTGCAACATGGGAGAAAGGCACAGAAAGAGTACCTGTCAATCCCTGTAGCTCCTTGGTACCACTATGGGGTATTAGGAAATGATGAGGATGGGTACCTGACTGAGGCTGAGGTAGAAGGAGAAGTTATGGAAGGATGCCAGGAGGACCAGGTGGGGCAGGTGGCAGGAAAAGCAAAGGTGTGGATGTGAGAAAGGGTACAGATGGTGGAGAAGTAAGAACAGTGGGGTGTGGTTGGAGCCAAGGGAAGCCAAAGGTGGATCTAGAGGGGTGGAAATGGGTGGGCCTTGATGCTCAGAGCCACCAGCCCTCAATATTCCTCTACTTTTGAGGCAGAGAGGCCAAATACTGGGGTCCCCAGGCTCTCTCGCAGTTAGGTCATCTATGTAATGTTCTGACCACGAGACAGCCACAGAAATCTGCTGGACTGGCTTTATGGCAAAGCTTGTGCATTCTCAAAAACCAGAGATGGATGCATTCTACCCCTAATTTTCCTGGAACATGTCGGTGCCATCTGGAGATAGAGCAGTCGTCCTGCAACCATGAGGTACCAGGCACAAGAATAGAAGTTGTGGTCTAGAAAGCAGAGGCTGAGGCAAAGGTGAAGTGCCAAAAACTTTATCTGGGAGATTAAATGGCCTGTGTTATGATGTTCATGGATCCCTTCTTCCATTAATGGTAACAATTAATAAAATGGTCTAAAAAATAAAATGGTAAAAAAAAATTGCATTTTATGATCGCATTGGTATAAAGAAGAATGTAATGCAGATTGGATTTATTATTATTCTATTCATTTTCTTGAGTGTTTAAAAGTATTAGCAGCCCAAGCCTCTGTGCCTCCCACGCTGTGTGGAGAAGCCGGCCGGGATTCAAGCCCAGGGTGGGGAGGGTGAGTGAGGCAGGGGACAGGCGCTAACCCTGATGCCCTGGGCCCCCTCTGTTGTGCTTTACAACGAACGAGCTGCGGCAAGTCTGGCCAGCAGTAGGACCTCTCTGGAAGGGCTGCAGAGAGTCACTGCGCCTCAGCAAAAAAGCCAGGTTTTAGGTCACTGGCAGCCTTCTGTGAGAGTTTGAACTTCACCACGGAGGCAAATGAAATGCCACAGAGAAATTTTTGGAAGGGTAACATGTGTGTCATAGAAAGATCACTCTGGCAACTATGTGAGAGACAGTCTTGGAGGAAGGGAAGCCAGGGAAGGGGGCAGATTATTTAAAAAAGGGAATGGTAGTGACAAGCAATATGAAGGCTGGGACAGGTGATGAGAGAAATGCTAAGTCAGACCCAGTGGTTGCCTGGGTGAGGCCCAGGAAGAGGAGAAGCGAGCAATGACTGACATCTGGTGACGGGAAGTAGGGGAGACAGCTGGGAAGGAACACAGGTAGGGGACAGTTAGGGGTCATGGTGAAGATGACATCTACTGTTTTTTGCTGAAAACATCCTGTCCAAGGATTTTGTGTGTGTGTTTAAGATTTTATTTATTTATTTGACAGAGAGAGAAAGAGAGAGAGCACAGTAGGCAGAGTGGCAGGCCAAGGGAGAGGGAGAAGCAGGCTTCCAGCTGAGCAGGAAGCCCGATGCGGGACTCCATCCCAGGACCCTGGGATTATGACCAGCCAAAGGCAGACGCTTAACTGACTGAGCCACCCAGGCGCCCCAAGAATTTTGTTTTTATTCATGGTTATTTGGTTCTAGTTTTTTTCTGATTTCTTTTTTTTTTTTTACCCTAAAGTCTTTACTTCATCTTGGGTTCGGGATGGTTAAAGACATGAAGTGAGGGATTTAAGTTGATTCCCATTTTCCAAATACCTCACTAGTTGTCCCAGCAAAGATTCCTTTTTTAAAATAGTTTTTTAAAAGATGTTATAAATTTGACAGAGAGGGGGAGAGAGAGAGAGAGAGAAAGAGAAAGAGAGACCGTAAGTGGGCAGAGCGGCTGGCAGAGGGAGAGGGAGAAGCAGGCTCCCCACTGGAGCAGGGAGCCCAACACGGGGATCCATCCCAGGACCCCAGCATCATGACCTGAGCCAAAGGCATATGCTTAACTGACTGAGCCACCCAGGCGCCCGCAGCATAGATTCCTAATGCCACCTTAATGATAAATCAAATTCATTTACATATATAAATATATACACTGGGTTTCTGGGATATTTATACCAGCACTACATTATTTTTGTAATCATAGCTTTATCATGTATTTGACAATCTGGCAAAGGAGGATCTTAAGGGAAGAGAGGGAGCAAAAAAGAAAGGATAAATTCAGTTCTGGATATACTGTGTGGGAACTACACACGGCAGGACATTTAGGTAAGGAGGTCTAGCCAAGAGCTGTGTATGATTCCAAAGCTCAGGGACGGGCTGGGCTGAAAATGCAGATTTGGGGTAAGAGTCATGTGAGAAGCTGAAACTGTAAAAGCATAGATGAGACTGCCTGGAGGAGGCAAAGGAAAATTTCTCCCTCCTTCCTTTTGTGCTCTCACACCAGGGCCATCCCTGGCATAGCATTTGTCCTGCTCATTTCCAAGTCCTGCTCCTTGGAACACATACCTGTCTGCACAACAACAGTGAGAGCCCCTAGAGGGTAGGGGCCGTGGCTTTCTTGCTCATCCATCCACCCACCCCTCCATCCACCCACCCCTCCCCCACCCCTCCCCCATCCCTCCCCCACCCCTCCATCCACCCATCCCTCCCCCACCCCTCCATCCACCCATCCCTCCCCAACCCATCCATCCACCCATCCCTCCCCAACCCATCCAATCACCAGTGCCTGACACCAAACTGGTGCCTGATACATGTCAGCTGATTGCAGAGCTTGTAAAATGCTTTTGCGCTGTTTTAACCCAGTCGATGACAGACTCCTCCTTGAAATATTTTCACCTCTTGCATGGATCTCCTCCAATCTTTTTGGTTACTCCTTCAAAGACTCTTCAGCTGGCTCTTCCTCAGTTCCCCAGCACTAAATGTAGGAGTGTCCCAGAGAGTACTCTACTGTTTTATAAATACCTTCAACCTTAAGAGGATCTCTGGCATTTGAATGATTTTATATTTCATCTCTGTGTGGATGACCTTCAAATTTCTATCACCAGCCTGGACCTCTCTTCCTTGTATCCAGACCTCAAATCAAACTGCTCACTTAATATCTGCATTGCCTCACTAGTGGGCATCCCAACTATGAGTAGGAGGTTTCCCCCTTCTCTCCGCAAAACCTGGCCTTTCTTCAGTCTTTTCTATCACTGTCCCAACTGCCTGCCACCACCCCACTCCAAGCCAGTGTCTCCTCTTACCTGGTCTTCTGCTTCCTCCCTTGCCCCTCCTTAAATCTGTTCTCTATACAGTAGCCACAGAGTCTATTGAGACATAAGTTAGATCCTGTTACTCTGTTCAGAAGGCCCCCATGGCTTCCTACTTTATCAGAGTAAGAGCCTTTAACCTACAAAGCCCTAGTACTTCTCCCACTGGCCTCCCCCTCCCTACTCCTCCATTGACTCCATTCCAGCCACACTGGCCTCCTTGCTATTCCCCTAACGCCCTGAGCACCCTCCTAACTCAGAGCCTAAAAGGCGAAAGGAAAAAGTATAGGAACAATATAGGGGGATATAGTAATAATATATATTAATAATCTTGAGGTAGGGAAGAATTCTTGAACAAGTCACAAGAAAAAGCCTGATAAATTTTACTTCATTAAAACTAAGAATGTCTTAAGTCAATCAGAGAAAGACAATTATTATATGATCTCCCTGATACGAGGAAGTTGAGAGGCCACGTGGGGGTTTGGGGGGTAGGAAAGGAATAAATGAAACAAGATGGGATTGGGAGGGAGACAAACCATAAGAGACTCTTAATCTCACAAAACAAACTGAGGGTTGCTGGGGGGGAGGGGCTGGGTGATGGACATTGGGGAAGGTATATGCTATGGTGAGTGCTGTGATGTGTAAACCTGGTTATTCACAGACCTGTAACCCTGGGGCAAATAATACATTATATGTTAATTTAAAAATTTAAAAATTTGGGGGTGCGTGGGTGGCTCAGTGGTTTAAGCCTCTCTCTGCCTTTGGCTCAGGTCATGATCTCTGGGTCCTGGGATCAAGTCCCGCTAGCCGGCTCTCTGCTCAGCAGGGAGCCTGCTTCTCTCTCTCTCTCTCTCTCTGCCTGCCTCTCTGCCTACTTGTGATCTCTCTCTGTCAAATAAACAAATAAAATCTTAAAAAAAGGAAATTGTTTAAAAAATTTAAAAATTAAAAAAAAAAAACCCTAAGGATTTCTGTTCATCAAGATACCATACAAAAGGAGAAAACACAAGCCCCAAAGTGGGAGAAATTCTATAGAGTATATAAAATGTGAAATAAGAAATAAAAAATAAGAAAAAATAAGAAAATTACCAAAAAGAGAGAGAGAGAGATGGGTAAAAGAGTCGAACAGGACATTCACACAAGACTAAAAGGAATGGCCCATAAACATGTAACAAGCGATCCATCCTCATTAGTAGCAAAGAAATGCACACTAAAACTACAACGAGATACTCTTTCTCAACCACTAGCTTAGCAAAGAATTAGGAAGTTGGACAATGTCAAAGGTTGGAGGCCAGGAAGGAATGGCGACTCTCATGCCCCCTGGTGGAAGTGTAAATTGGTACTAGCGCATTACTCAGTAATTTTAGTCCTGGCTGCGTGCCCTGCAGAATCTGCACAAGCGGAGGAGCATGCACAAAAGAAGAAACTTTACAGTGGCACGCTTTGTAATAGCAAAAAACTAAATTGTTTCCCAAGTGTCCATCCACACTAAAATGGATAAACATATTTGAGACATTCGATTCATATGATTGAACACGTATATTTAAGTTGGTCGAAAACCTTTCCTTTCAGTACTCTCCTTGGGTTTATCGGGTCATATCTGGCTCCTACGGTTAATGTATGTGTCAGGATGGAAAGGGTTTTTACCTGGAATGAATTTTTGCCACTTCTGGTCCACATTGTATTTCACACAGTGATTTCCTGAAGGAAATATAATGATCTGCTCATCGAAGAAGAAGATATTGTTGGCCACGTGGGATCGAAGACCAAAAACATGCAGCGACTGAGCCACCACGGTCGACATGGTACCCCGCAAAGTTCTGCTGAACGTCCCGCGAGCTGGTAAGGGCGGAGACCCGCCCCGCCCCTCCTTCCCGCCCCTAGCCCCGCCCCTGTCCCCGCCCCGCCAAGTCCCCGCCCCCAACCCCGCCCCGGAGCCCTCCTCCGCTCCCCCCGCCCTTCCAGCGCCCTCCTCACGCCCTTTTGTCCCGGGCTCCTGCTTCTCCCTCTCCTGCGCTCGTCCTGGCCGCCTGCTTCTCCAGACGACCCCCAGCTACGCGCTCCCACCTTTCGCTCTTTCGCTCCGGATCACCAGACTACTCGTGTATCCAGCGGTAGAACTCCTACGGGTCCCAAGCAATCCTGTCTCTCTCAGACGCCGGGGTGGTTCCTATAGCAACGGCAGACCGGAAGTGTGATTCTGCAGCCGGAAGCGGAAGTCCCTGTCGAAGAGGGCCGCAGCTGCGGAGAACAGTGGTTGCTGGTGCCGCTCTGGTCCACGTGGGCAGCGGTGTGAGAGCACCGGGTGGGGACAGGCAGTCGCGGCTAGAGGCGCCACTGGTCGGCCGAGCGGGCCTCGGGCCATCCGGCGAGTTAGAGTAGCGTGGACGCGCGCACTCGCTGGGACATGGACACTCCCCCGCTGTCAGGTTCGGACTCGGATTCTGATGATTCTCTGGTCACAGACCGAGAGGTAGGTGTCAGCCGGGCTCGCGGGGCAGGGCGCGGGAGAAGGTCCTCACTCCCCCGGTGCTGACTGCCCACTGTGCTCTGCAGTTGCAGGATGCGTTTTCGCGGGGACTCCTGAAGCCAGGCCTCAATGTCGTGCTGGAGGGGCCGAAGAAGGCTGTAAACGACGTGGTGAGCTTGGGCGCCTGGCCGGAGTCCTGGGACACGGGATGCTCATGAGACACTGTTGTGCTTCTCAGGCGGAGTTCTTGTCCCAGGGAAGACTCAGCCTGCGCAGTGCCCGGAGGGTCAGTTCCCGACCCGGTTGTGGGGGTTAGGGCTTTGTCCGTTGGCCTGTGTCCTTGATGCTGGCTCTGTGTCTGGGTTTCCTAGAGTGGCCTGAAGCAGTGTTTGGCTGAATTCAAGCGGGATCTGGAGTGGGTTGAAAGGCTTGATGTGACCCTGGGTCCCGTGCCGGAAGTCAGTGGACCTCAGTCAACACCTCAGAATAAGGATCAGAAAGCTGTTGATCCAGAAGATGACTTCCAGCGGGAGATGAGCTTGTATGTTTGTTTTCAGGTGTGGGAATTATGGGTCCCTGTGCTAGAGGGAGGGGGCTGCGGGGGAAGTAGTGTACCTGTACTCCTCGGACGTTGTCATAAGCCTGAGAGTAAGAAAGAGGGCTTCTTAATATTCAAAAGAGCTAAGGAGATTGTGCGTGGGTGAGACAAGCGCCTGCTGGGTCCACCAGTTATAATTCAAAGTCCAGTTTATTTTTAAATTTTATTTCGAAGTATTTAGTTTTAGAGTTACTTTGTACTTTCAGTTATTTTAACAAAAACTTGCTTCTGGTAGGTTCTTATGTGAACTTTTTCCAGTGATTACATAAGAATTCATAATTGATACTAGTTTGTAAGTTGATGGGTACTTTTATTTTTTTTTAAACCACATTGTTTCTTTTTTTAAAATTTTTGTTTATTTATTTATTTGACAGAGAGAGAGAGATCACAAGTAGGCAGAGAGGCAGGCAGAGAGAGAGGGGGAAGCAGGCTCTCTGCGGAGCAGAGAGGCCGATGCGGGGCTCCATCCCAGGACCCTGAGGTCATGACCTGAGCTGAAGGCAGAGGCTTTAACCACTGAGCCACCCAGGTGGCCCAAGTGCGGTCACTCTTTTAAATGAAAAATTTTTTTTTTTTAGCAGAATTCCCCTTCTAAAAAGGGCTAAATTTCTCCTAGATACCAAGTAAAAGAGGTTTTATTGCATTTGTGTGTGTGTTCTTGCTGGTGGAAGTCAGATGTTGAGAATTTTTCTGATCATGGATAACTCTGAGGTTATCCTTGTCAGATAGGCAAGTGAGAAGGAATAGAAGGTCTCTCTCTCTTAGCTTATTGCCCAGTTTGTCCCATATCACACTGTCCTCCATCCTCAGCTACCGGCAGGCCCAGGCTGCAGTGTTGGCGGTATTACCCCGCCTCCATCAGCTCAAAGTCCCTACGAAGAGGCCCACTGACTATTTTGCAGAGATGGCCAAGTCTGATCAACAGATGCAGAAGGTAAGACCCAAAGGTTTCCTCTGGAAAGCGAAGACTTTATACTTAAGTGTGGGTAGCTGACTTATCTCTTGTAACTTTTTTTTCAAGATTTTATTTATTTATTTGACAGGGAGGGAGAGAGAGTGAGCACAAGCAGGGGGAGCGGCAGGCAGAAGGAGAGGGAGAAGCAGGCTCCCCACTCTGGGATCATGACGTGAGCCGAAGGCTGACAGTTAATTGACTGAGCCACCCAGGCACCTCATCTCTTACAACATTTATTTATTTATTTTTAAATTTTTTAAGATTTTATTTATTTATTTATTTGGAAGATGGAGAGAGAGCACAAGCCAGGCGGAAAGGCAGAGGGAGAAGTAGACTCCCTGTGGAGCAGGGAGCCGGGTGCAGGGCTCAATCCCAGAACCCTGGCATCATGACCTGAGCTGAAGGCAGACGTTCAACCAACTGAGCCACCCAGGTGCCCCTCCTACTACATTTAAAAAGACTAAGCCCAATAATAGGGAAGTGGTTGTCAGAGGACAATTACTAGAACTGTCTACTTCAGACTCATGCCAGTCACCACCAATTAGAAAAACAAGGATGATTTTTTTCCCCTAATTTAAACATTTAAGGGGAGGAGAAGTACTATAAGAACTGTGGTTTCAGAGATAAAGATGGCCTTTTGCATTTCTTAGCTGGTGTGGTCATGGTATGGTGTGTAGAATAAACACACTTCTTGTTCTGCCATTGTCACGGGCTGGGACTATAACTTGTAAACAGTTCCTTTTTTTCTGGGCCTCAGTGTTTTCTAAGATGAGGGACTAATTAATATCAGATGTAATATAATTTCCAGTTAGACAGAACTTGGCCCTCATTTAACTTTGGGAGGAAGAGAATTGCCAGAATTTAATCCAAGATCTCTTCCAATAGTTGGGTCTCTGGATTTTAGGGAACTCTTGTCTCAGTGGTACTTGGGGAAGCTAATTTAGAGATGAGCTCAGACATATCTCTGTACACTTATCCTGACGAGCGCTTACCCTTTGACTGAACTGGCTGATCTGATGGAAGAGGCTGGGTACCGGATACTGGTTTGAGTTTTTAACATGTATCTCGTATATTGGAGAAGGGAACTGAGGCTGCATGCTGGTTTCACGAGTCTGCAGACAGTAGGGTTGGGGAGAAGTTCGTTTCTCCTGGCAGAATGCAAGCCGGCAGCTTTGCGTAACAGAACAAACAGCACACTGAGATTGGGAAGGTCCCTTTCAGGTTCTACTGCTGATGCTTTCAGTATCTTGGACAAAGTGTTCAGCCTTTGGGCCTCTTGTCCAAGTTTCCTTTGAGCCCTAGTTTGCAGAACTGGGAAGATCTGGTCCCACTCCAGTGCACCTTAAATAGTGGTCGGGCCAGACTCAAATAACATAAGCTGACAACATTTTGTGTTTTAGATTCGACAGAAGCTGCAGGCTAAACAGGCGGCCATGGAGAAGTCTGAAAAGGCGAAGCAGCTGCGGGCGCTTAGGAAATACGGGAAGAAGGTGAGAAGGAGAGTGTGCGGGCTTAGAATGAGGCCGAGTATCTATCAGGCTGGGGTGCCGGGGTCAGATCTGGTTCTGTGCCGTGTGTGTGTGTTCCGTCTTGTGTTGATTATCTCTCCTCAAAGAGGCCGTCTGTGCTTGGATATAAACACCATCTTTCCTTGATACCAGGGTCTCAAGGGATGAGCGGTTGGCAGGGGGTGGTGGTGGCGGGGCATGGTCACTGCTGGGAAATAATTCATTTTGCTGGGCTTCATTGGCACATCTGTGCAGTGAAGGAGTGGGTCCAGACCGGTGGGGTCCAAACCTGACCTCACAGCACAATCACCGGGGGAAATCTTTCAAAACAGATTTCTAGGTTTCAGAATGTCTGGGAATCTGTGTGTATTGTCTTCCCTTCCCCCAAAAACTTCTCATGTGATTCTGAAATGCATCCAGCGTTGGAGAATCACTGGTCTGGATAACTGAAAAGCCTTTCAAAGAACCATATTATTGATTGTCATCCAATTGAGGAGAAAAATGGCTCCTATGTGCTTGACCAATGGATGTCTGAGTTCTACCGTAATATCTAGGGAAACCCTTCTTGGTTTTTCTCCTTTATTTCGTGGCCATTTAGGAAAGAAGATGACAGGAGTTAAAGTCAGGGTTGTGGGAAGAAGTGAGTGTGGGGAGGATCAGCGCGAGTGTTCAGACTTTGTCAACATTTTGGGCATAAACGTTCATGGTCTGGGGTGCTGAGCTGCTCTCCATATTGGAGTTACGTCATTGACAGGTCCTCCAAGGAGTAAGAGTAGATCAGCATCCTGTTCTTTGCAGAAGGGCAGCTGTGCATGTATTGTATCGATCTGGTGGTTGACGGCTGAGGTCAACTCAAAGACCTGGATAGTTGGCAGTAACAGAACCCAACTGATCAAAGGCAAAGACAACTTTTACTTGGGCCTATTAACTCATCATTTGTTATTTGAAGAAATGTCACGGCAGTGGTTCTCAACTGGGGATAATTTTGCCTTACCAGGGAACATCTAGCAATGCCTGGAGACATCTTTGGTGTCATGTCTCGAAGGGGAGAGTGCTACTTGCATCTAGTGGGTAGACAGCAGGGAAGCTGCTAGGTGTCCTACAATGCCCAGGACAGGCCGTCCACTGCCCAGTAGAGAGTGATCCTAAGTGATCAGTAGAATTGATATTGAGAAACCCTGCTTTCGAGTGGAATCCTCTGTTTTTGTCCTTATGGCTAGTTTTTTCTTTTTTTTTGCGAGATTGTTTCTTTTGATACTTTCTTGCTTACTAACAGTAGGGGCTAGATACTTAATCTGAGAATTGGATGTAGGCCTAGATCTAGATGTAAAACTAGACCTAGTTTTGTAGGTAGGATTGTGGAATGGGGTAAGAGTGCAGACTCGGGGTGTGAATTCAGCTGTGCACTTTCTAACTGTGTGACTCACACAAGTTACTCTCTGTGCTTCATTTTCGGGGGGGTGATAGGAATTTCTACTTCACAGGGTAGTTGAGGAGATAAACTAAGAATATACTTAGAGCCTTAACATAGTTGTGGCACACAGTAAAAGTTCAGTGGGGATGGTAGCACAGCATTGTTACCAAGACGATGGAGACACTCACGGGGATGATGGTCTGGAGTGGGTGTGACAGCCCTGTGTTCATGTCCCAGGTGCAAACAGAGGTTCTTCAGAAGAGGCAGCGAGAGAAAACACATATGATGAATGCCATTAAGAAATATCAGAAAGGTCAGTATACCTCCTGTCTAAGGATACAGGAGAGTGGGGGCAGCTGCTGATTTTAACACCTGTTGCTGTAGAGCCTTGATTGATTTCAAACCGTTGGACCTAAAGTTTGGGACAGCATGGGGAGCAGAATGTGCCTCTTAAAATTGATTTAGCAAGTAACAACCTTCTTTGGAAGCTTCAGCTTTTCTTAAAATGTTTTGGTGCTGGAGTGCCTGGGTGGCTCAGTCGGCTGAGGGTCTGCTGCTTAGGTCATGATCCTGGGGTCCTTGGATCGAGCCCTGCATTGGGCTCCCTGCTCAGCGGGGAGTCTGCTTCTTTCTCTCCCTTTGCTAGTCCCCGTGTTATGCTTGTTCTCTCTGTGTCAAATAAATAAATAAAATCTTCAAAAAAATAAAATGTGTTGGTGCTGATCAAAGTACCTGTTCACCCCTAGGCTTTTCTGATAAACTGGATTTCCTTGAGGGAGATCAGAAGCCTGTTGCACGGAGAACGAAGGAAGGAGCAAAAGGCCAGCAGATGAAGAAGGGGTATGAGGGGTTTTGCTTCGGCTTTGTGGTGGGTACTGGGCAAGCAGTCTGAGTACAGTGGGGAACTCCCCAGGAGTGGGCTCAGAGCTGAGAGAGCACAGTGCCGCCTGTGGCCAAGGCGTATGGGCCTTTGGGATGGTCCTTTTAGCCCTATCAGTCTTGGAAGGTTAAAGTAGAGTGACTTAGGGGGCGCTTGGCTGGCTCAGTCAGGTAGAGCATTTGACTCTTGATCTTGGGGTCATGAGTTTAAGTCCCACGTTGGACATAGAGCTTACTTTAAAAAATAATTAACTACACAACAACAAAACCCTGAAGTAGGGTGATATAAGGACTTGGCACATTTTAAGTGAATACTCAGTAAAAGTTGATTCCACATCTCACGGTATGATGGTTTGGAGTGTAGACATAGGGTTCGGGTCTAGAGTTTGCCATTTTGGGTAGCTTTGAGCAAGTTACTTGACCTTCCTAAATATTAGTTGCCTTGTCTGTGAAAATGAGAAAATAGTATGCCCTCGTAGCATTATGCAGATTTAAAGGTCTAATGGTGGATATTATTATTTTCTTCTTAGTTTACCTTTATGCATCCCTGGACACCAGGCCTGGGGGAAATGATAATTTCTGTAGAATATATTAATGCCATGATAAAGGCATTTAAGACATAGTGCAGAAGCACATTTTAGAAATAGCTGACCTGGTCTGGAGATCAGGGTGTGAGGATGGCTCTTTGGAGGAGGGTCCCACCTGAGCCTAGTCTGAAGGATAAGCAAGAAGAATTAACCAGAAGAAAAGGAGAGACACAGGTTTCAGCTTCAAGAATGAAGAACGCAAATGAGCAGAAGCAGGTTTGTGTATGAGGAATAGCAAGCATCTGGTACTGCGGGGAGTGCAGTGTGGGGCAGTCTCGGGGAGGTGAGATATAGCTGGAGGGGCGCCTGGGCTGAGTCACAGATGCAATGTTTGCCTTGTTCCGAAGCTTGGTTTTATCCAGTAGGCAGTGAGGGAGACCTTGATGGCTTTACTCAAAATAATGAGCAGGTCATAGTCATGTGTTTGAAAAACTGTAGTGGTACAGTGGTACAGTTTAACTGTGTTAAAGGATGGACCTGAGGGAGGCAGGGAAACTGACTAGGGGGCTTCTACAGAGTCCAGAGAGCAATGATAATGAGCTGAAGGTGGTAACAGGCCGAGAAGAGAAAAAGGGTTGAAATATTCAAGAAGTTAAATTAGCAGCACTCCGTAATTGTGTTGGGCGTAGAGAGTGAAAGAGGGAAGAATCAAGGCTGGTGCCCAGGTTTCTAGCCTGGGAGGCTGGAATAGGTGGGAGGACCACCATCCTTGAGTCAGTGTTCATACACAGGAGGTGAAACCAGGCTAGGAAGGGAGATGGCGTGTGATCTTGGATATGCTGAATTTGAGCTTCCTACGGGATGACCAGTTTTTAAAATATATTACATTTGAATGTTAACTGTATGTTCTATCCTTGAAAGGAGTAGAAACATCTGAGAATGATCTAGCAAGAGTTAGTTAAAATAGAAGCTTTCCAGAGATAAATGTTGAGCCACAAGATACATATGGATCCTTTCTTGGATCTTGTTTTGTTTTCGTGCTCCAGTAGTTAAAACCATAAGTAGATGGGCTTGCCTGGGGAGTTTTTAGAGTTAAGGGTGTAGGGCCAGGGATGAGATTCTGGGTAACAGTAACATCTAAGAGCTTTTGCTTATAGACTGGAAAATAAGGGTATTGGTGGGCCATGGGAATCATCAGGATTTGCAGTGCCGTGGGTGACCGGTAAGCCTGCTTTTTTTCCAGGCCCAACGCTAAGCGGCGGTATAAAAACCAGAAGTTTGGCTTTGGTGGAAAGAAGAAAGGCTCCAAGTGGAACACGCGTGAGAGCTATGATGATGTATCCAGCTTCCGGGCCAAGACGGCTCATGGCAAGGGCCTCAAGAGACCTGGGAAGAAAGGATCAAATGTAAGTGAGCCATGGGTCCTATCCCATACCTACCTGCACCCTTCCCTTTCTTAGGGCAGAAGGCCAAGTTGCTGTGTGATCACCTGTGGTATTTTTTTTTTTCTGTAGAAGAGGCCTGGAAAACGGACAAGAGAGAAAATGAAGAGCAGAGCACGCTGAACAGCATCTTCGTACACAAAGAACCAAGAAAAGGGGTTGCAGGCTTGGGATTTCACTAGACAGTTGTATTTCTTCTGTTGGAATATTTTTGTAAAAAGTTTTTCCAATAAACTAAAAAATTTTCAAAGAAACATAGAATCTTGGTTAAAAACTCAGTAATAAAAGGTGGAAAAGTTACTTTTACATATTAAGTAAGATTGCTATTTATTGATGATTACTTAGGTTTTGAGTCCAAATTGCTGTTCCTTTATGATAGATGAAGATTTAACTTAGACCTACCTCATCCTAATTAATTGTATCATGATTTTAGATAAATCAGGAGTCAGTGGTTATATCATTGTGACTGTTTAAATACCTTCATTGTCAGCCAGATGTACTAGGATAAAAGTTCTTTTGTGGTACAGCTTTTGGGTTTTCCTTGAGTTAATTATTACTTTGTATTTTTTCAGTGTGCCTAATTTTCCTTGTAGATCCTTATTTTTCCCTAGACACATGTCATTTTATCCACTTTATAATTTCCTGCTCTAACCTAGGTCTGTCATATAGCTCTCACCCTGTCTCTTCTAGACCATTTAGATTGGTCTATTTCCTGGATCCCATTCCCATCTTAGCTTATGCCTTCTTTTTCTATGTACCGTCTTTTAGTATCTTCCTAGGAAAGAGACCTTTGGGACTCCTGCCTTTCTGATGTTGCCTTTAGTTTGGTTGGTGGGAGTTGCCCTGAGATTGTTGCATACTGCCTCCTCTCCCCACTGAAAAGTTGCTGCCATTCCTTCTCTTCTCTCTGGAATCTTTTCTTCTCCTGTGATCTGAAATTCCATGAGGACATGTCTTGGCATGGACCTGTTATTATTCTTTGGTGAGGATATTTGGAAGGATGCTAGATCTTCAGTTCTGGCAAATTTTATTTGATAGCCTCTCCCTATTTTCTTTGTTCTAATTCTGGAGTTTCTTTTCTTTCTTCCTTCCTTTTTTTTTTTTTTAAAGATTTTATTTATTTGTTTGTCAGAGAGATAGAGTACAGGCAGGCAGAGTGGCAAGCAGAGGCAGAGGGAGAAGCAGGTTCCCTACGGAGCAAGGAGCCCGATGTGGGACTCAATCCCAGGACTCTGGGATCATGACCTGAACCAAAGGCAGCCACTTAACCGACTGAGCCACCCAGGCATCCCAATTCTGGAGTTTCTGTTGGTCAAATTTTGAACCCCTTCTGATGATCTTCTAAGTTTGTATTTTAGTTCCACTTTAGAGAAAAGATTTCTTTGATTTTTTGTTCCTAATCATTTAGTGAATATTTATTTTAGCTTTCATTTTCCATTTTATCCCCCAGTTCTTTATTCTCTTATCTCAAAATGTGAATTTTGATTTTGGTTTTTTAAGAGTTTTCCTCTGTTCCTTTCATTCTGTTTCCTTGGGTTTCCCCCAGCCCCTCCCTGTTCATTATGATCCCCCTTTTTCATGTCGAGCTGTATGGAAGTCAAGAGCACGGACTGCTGGGTTTAACACCTGTTTCTACTGCTTACCTGCTGTTTGACCCTGGGCATGTTAATTTCTCTGTGCTATGTCATTTCTGTATAGACATGAGAAGAATATCTACCAAATACAGTTTCTGTCAGCTTTAAATGAGTTAGTATATGTAAAATGCTTAGAACATTGCCTGCCATATGGTAAGGGTTTATACCTGCTTGGAATTATTTTGCTGGGGGGCTTTCCATAATGTCTGAGCCTTCATGGTACATACTTGAGAGGTACTCAGATGCTGGCTGGTGGTGAGACATAGGTCGGACATGGGTAGGAAAGCCACATTGCATGTTGGGTTTTACTCTGTGTTGAGGGTAGGAAGTTTGTTTACCTTTCTTTTCTCCATTCCAGTTTAGAAAGCATACATTAAGGCAGCTGGAAATACCTGAGAACTGTATATTTTTAAGCAGAAAAAGTAATGTATTATCACATTGTTTCCTTTTTTGTAGCATCATTGGTATATAAAAAAGGACATTTCTGGTTCCATATGATTCTTTCTGGTACAAAAACAATGAACTTAGTGTTCGTAAATGCATTTCAGTTAACAACATTCTGAGCAAACAGGTCATGTGTTCAGAAGACCAAAATGTTTTACCCTGACCGGTTTTTGATAATCTACACTCTTAGTGCCCGGGGTAATGCAAAGTAATTCAAATAAGGAGCCTCAGAATTGGTTCAAGACTTTGGATTATGTGTGGAACATATTGAGAGTTTTAAGAAAGAATACATGTTAACAGTTCATACTGGTAAGGCCAAAAGTAACTCATTACTGCTAGTACTTTTAAAGAAAGAATTGAAAACTGTGTACCTACCTTTCTTCCTTTTTTTTTCTTGGATAACAAATAGAATCACTGTCCTAAACTTCAGAGATATACTTCATAGAAGTCATCATGTCACCTCTACCATGTCAGCCTGTGAAGTATCACCGGGGTGCAGGTCGTATCAGCCTCCCATTGTGTTCCATTACAGCCCCGGGCATTGAGGCTGCTGACGTGGTGGAACCAACTCCAAACTTAGGAGGAAGACAGTTTACCAAAGCATGGAGAGGAAACTTGCTCCGTGTCCTGTACACATTAACACAGGCAAACACTTGTTTTGTTTTGTTTTTTATAAACAAAACAGTTGATTCTCAATGTGTTTAATGTTTTAAATTCTAGTCCACCAAATAACTAGTTTTATTGTTTTCTTTGCATGTAACAGTCGTTTTTTGTTTTTTGTTTTTTGTTTTTTAATTTCAGTGTTCTAGATTTCATTGTTAGGCACCACACCCAGTGCTCCATGTAATCTGTGCCCTCCATAATACCCACCACCAGCCTCACCCAACCTCCCATCCCCTGCCCCTCCAAAACCCTGGGATTGTTTTTCAGTGTCCACAGTGTCTCCTGGTTTGTCTTCCCCTCCGATTTCCCCCAACTCCTTCTCCTCTCCATCTCCCCATGTCCTCGTTATTCCTTATGCTCCACAAATAAGGAAAACCATATGATAGTTAATTCTCTCTGCTTGACTTGTTTCACTCAACAGAATCTTTTCCAGTCCCATCCATGTTGATACAAAAGTTGGGTATTCATCCATTCTGATGGAGGCATAATACTCCATAGTATATATGGACCACATCTTCCTCATCCATTCATCTGTTTAAGGGCATCTTGGTTCTTTCCAGTTTGGTGACCGTGGCCATTGCTGCTATGAACATTGGGGTACAGGTGGCCCTTCTTTTCACTACATCTGTATCTTTGGGGTAAATACCCAGTAGTGCAATTGCATGGTCATAGGGAAGCTCTATTTTTAATTTCTTAAGGAATCTCCACACCGTTTTTCAAAGTGGCTGTACCAACTTGCATTCCCACCAACAGTTAAGAGGGTTCCTCTTTCTCCACATCCTCTCCAACACACATTATTTACTGTCTTGTTAATTTTGGCCATTCTAACTGGTGTAGGGTGGTATCTCAATGTGGTTTTGATTTGACTCTCCCTGATGGCTAGTGATGATGAACATTTTTTTCATTTGTCTGTTAGCCATTTGTATGTCTTCATTGGAGAAGTGTCTGTTCATGTTTTCTGCCCATTTTTTTTTTTAAAGATTTTATTTATTTATTTGACAGAGAGAGATCACAAGTAGGCAGAGAGGCAGGCAGAGAGAGAGGAGGAAGCAGGCTCCCTGCTGAGCAGACAGCCCGATGTGGGACTCGATCCCAGGACCCCGAGATCATGACCTGAGCCGAAGGCAGCGGCTTAACCCACTGAGCCATCCAGGCATCCCCTGCCCATTTTTTTTGACATGATTATCTGTTTTGTGGGGTTTTAGTACTTTGATGAGCTTTTAAAAATCCCTTCATCTTGGAGATTGTATTTCAAGGAGAGTGTAAAAGGCAGACAGTCAATAGGCAGAGATGTGAGTCTAACTCTGATCCTGTGTAAATTATAAAGTAGATCAGATCCCTGGTTCTTTCTCATCACCGAGTTGTTGGCTCTGAAAGCTGTCCCTGCTCCTGCAGGTCTGTTCTCCCTGCTCCTGCAGGTCTGTTCCTTGAAATATAACACATTCACTAACTCAACATAAGAAAAGAGAGAGAGAGAGGAAGCTATTACTGTATACACAGGCTGTCCTCACTTTGCACAGTAGTGCAGGACCAGAAAAATGAGCTGCTTGCCAAAAATCAGACAAGGGGATCTTAATATTTTGACAAAATGTTCTAAAGGTATGGAGGTGGGGAGGGTGCTCGGTATTTCCATGCCCTTTTTGGGCATGACACCTTCCCACCCAGCCCTTGACGTGTTCACCAGCCTTGAAGCTCTCCAACCCTGAGTTTAGGGGTTTTCATGGTGGTTTCACTAGGTCGGCATGATTGTATTAAGTCACTGGCCATTGGTGATGGTCCCTCTTCCCTCCCTAGAGATGGAGTGGGGCTAAAATTCCAAGTTTCTAACCAAGGTTTGGTCTTTCTGGTGAGTGGGCCCCCATTCTGAAGCTACCTAGAGGCTGCTAAGGGTTGCCTCATTAGAATAAAAGGTGTCCCTATCAC
Organism: Mustela putorius furo; assembly: GCF_011764305.1. Lineage (NCBI taxonomy): Eukaryota > Metazoa > Chordata > Mammalia > Carnivora > Mustelidae > Mustela > Mustela putorius. The sequence continues at coordinate 33,269,840 of NW_025422005.1, read as the reverse complement.
CCTCTCAGGAAATGACATGGGATTTAGAGCTTTGTGTCAGGAACCAGGGACAGGTCTATCGTAGATCTATGATAGCACAGGTCCCTTATAGCAAAAGGGCACATTTCTAGATGCCCGAGTAGTCATTAATGATTAGTCCTCACCATATTTTATGAAAAGGTCTCCCAGGGCAAGTCCACTCAGATTTGCAGACTTCCATTAGATGCTGTCAGGTTCCAAAAGCAGGAGTGATCTCAGCGATCTATAGCTTCACCCTTTCGGGCATAACTCAGAACAGCCAAAGGTGAGAGCTACATGGAGCAAAGTGGGGGTGGGCATGGGGCTTCTGTGTGCTCTGGGGTGCCCCCCCCCACATCTCCGTGTGCTCAGCAGCCTGGAGTTCTCTGCCTCTTTCTCCTCAGGACCTTCAAATGGTAGTACATTGGGTGGGGGGGGATTTCTTTAGAGCCATTTCATTTCTCTGGAGAAGAACCTTTCGGCTTCAATCCCAAGGTAAAAATGCAATATATGTGTGGCCTATGGGGTCAAGCTTCCTTTCACGGATTTTCATTGTTTGTAGCCTCACACCTCATTCCTACCCTGTGTTTCATGCACTGTCCCTGAGCCCTGGGCTTTCCCCATTTCTCCAAGAGTAGGCCTCCAGTGTGGGAGATGCTCCATGCCTGGTTGGTGTGTGGGGAGATGCTCTTTATGCCAGTGTCCATTTTTGGTTCCGTGCTTCACACCCCTTCTCTCCAAGTCCTGCACCTCTCTCCAGGGCTCTGTGCTCCGATGTGTTCCACTCAGCGTGTCCTATGTGTGGTTTCCTCACCTTCTTCCATCAGCTTTCCATCTCCGAAATACGTCTTCAGTCTTCTTGGATGCTGATGTTCCTCTCCCAGTCTCGCATTCATACATTTTTGTCTCTTCATTGTCCTTTACTGGGGTCTGAGGAGGGAATATTGTGGGAATATTCAGAGGGAATTCAGAGTTATTCAGAATATTCAGAGGGAATATTGTTTGCATCTTAACCTGGAATTCTGCCACTGGTTTATAAGATCAAGGATTTGAAGCAGTGGACGTGGGCAGAAAGGAGAAATGTGAGACTCGGGAAAAGCCAGACCGAGGCTTGAAAGTAATCTTTATTCATCCAAGCTGCACACACGTTGGGTATGGAAGACAGGGCCACCATCACCGCTGGAAGACTACTTGTGGCGATCATCTTCTCCCAAGCTCCACATTTTAGCTTTGTACAGTGTGATATCATTGTAGACCCTGAAGTGGTTCAGCCTGCGGTCATCACGTTCCGGGTTGACCTAGATAAGAGAACACAAGGCATCAAAAGGAAGCCTCTGTGGGGAAGGGACCACGTCGCTGCAAGGACCTGGGCTCCAGTGTGCCATCTCCAGGTCTCCTGGCGCAACCTTGTTTGGGAATGGAAATGACAGCATTTACATCAAAACAGTTATAACCTAGGCCAAGTTGCTGCACTACCCTTCCCACACCTGCGTTGGAGGCCACACCTCTGGACTCTTGGTCCCCTAGAACGTGAGCCCCAGGAGGGCGGCTGCTATACCTGATTCAGTCACTGCTTATCCCCAACACCTAGAACAGTGTCCAGCACACACTAGAGGTTCAGGACACATCTGTCACTGAAAGAATGGGTGTTGTTGATGTGGTTACACAGAGGGCTAAGGGCGAGCACTCAGACACATAAATCTGATAGAAGCTCTAAGACGAACTCAGAATATTCAGGATACATTTCCATCAAATGTTACTAGGAGAGCAGAAGCCGAGAGGTGTTTGAGTGTGGCTTCCCCAGTGTCCCAGTATTGGGACTGGGGTTGTCTGTTTGTCCAGGGTGAGGTTCTGCTAGAGGGCAGGGAGCTCTAAGTTAAATTCGGGCTGATCTTTGGCCCCCAGTTATATCACTCTGAATCTCTGGATTAATTCCCTTTTATGGCTGCACAACACCTGGATCTAACTTTTGGGGCCTGTACTTTCTTACTCTGCCACCAGCGCCATCCAACAGCACAGTTCCCTATGTTTGTGATGAACAGGTGTGGCGTTGTTTGTAGACCCAACACAGCTCACAGCGAAGGCTGACGGCTGGCGCACACAGTCCCTTATCGGCCAGGCCTGGAGAGGCTGGAGCGGGGCAGGGCTAGCCGGGGCACCCCCACTGGCCCTGCCCTGAGACATGCGGGTCAAAGATGCATTTCCACACGCCCACTCTGTACCCATGGGGCCCAGCCTTTCCTCTTTAAGAAAATGAAGAACAGCGAATTAAATTATTTGTGTTTTGTAGTAATTTTTAAAGTTGGTTGAATAACTCAGATAATTCGTCTTTCCCTTCACAATCCTCCAGCACCCCCCCCATTCACTCTTAAGTCAGCCCCCCACCCATCCTCCTCCTCTGTCTGTTTGAGCACGGCTCTTTTGGGACTCAGTCCCCCTGGGAAGGTGGGGTGCTCCTGCTGGACCCACTTCCTGTCTCCCAGGGTCCTCTCTTCAGGGTGAGCCCCACATCTGAAGAGGAGCTGTTGTAAAGGAGAAGCTTTTCACTCAATCAATCCTTCCCTCTCTGCCTTCCTCCCTCTCTCCCCTTCCTTCCCTCCTTCCCGAGCTATTTCTTCCAGTTTCCCTGCAGCAGACCCACATGCCCCAGACTGGAGCTGTATAAATGGGAGAGAAGGCGAGGCCCCAGAGTAGAAAGGTAAGAACCACAGGATGTGGCGGTCTTGGGAAGAAGGGTGCACGCTCAGTGGAGGACGACAACCGGGCATTGCCCTAAGCAGTTTAGACACAGCGTCTCTGTTAATCCCCACAACACGCCTTCAAGGGCCAGTATTATTATTCCCCTTTTAAGATAGGTAACTGGGAGTTGAGAGGTTCAGTTCCCACGGCTAGAAAGTGGTGGAGCCGGGATTTGAACTCCAGCTGTCTGGCTCTAGAGCCACCATGTTACACTGATACACAGAATTGAGCTGACTGGTGCGGAAGCTGGAGGCACGCGGTGCCCCAGTAGCAGGAGGGGAAGGTGCCCAAATCTGCCTGGTGGGGAGTGTGGGATGCACATCCCTTACTTGTGCTTTATAAAGAGGTGACTCCTTAGCAGTCCTGAAGGACGAGGAGGATCTCCTGGAGGAGTATAGGTTTGGGGTCAGGAGGCAGGCTGCGGGAAGCATCCACTAAGGAGACGGGGTGTACGAGATCCCGGTGCTTTTGAGGGACCGCAGGACGTTCTGCCGTAGCTGAGGAGAGCGTCTCCAGCTTAACATCAGGCACCAAATACAGAGATGGACTAAAAGCCAAGTGTTAAAAAGAACACAACAACTTGGAGAGAAATCTAGAAGGAAAGCTAGTCACCTGACTACTCTGAATATTGAAGGCTTTCCTAAAAAGGCACACATCCCAGAAACAGTGACGGAAAAGGCTGGCGCATTTAACTTAAAAACTAAGACAGTCTATGTGATCAAAGACGTGGGCAAGTAAAAAGGCAGATGTGGCAGGAAATTCAAACTGTCCTCGTACCAGAAGCCCTGTCTCATTGCAGGGTGACAACATGCTGATGATCCCATTTCCCGGGCTCCTGGCAGCTCCCAGGCCTTTCCGATCCAACAAGGGGCATGTTACCAGCGTTCCCATTTTATAGATAAAGGAATGGAACTCTGTGAGGTCACGTGATGTGCCGACCACCCTGCTAGAAACTGGCAGAGTAGACCCAGGCAGTCACCAGCAAGCTTTGTCTGGTCCACACCTAGATGATGTCTGCTATGTGTTGGGCACTGCTCTAAGCACCTTACAAATTAGCGCATTCTGTAGTATCTCTGCTATCTCCATATTACACTGAGGACATGGAGTCACGGAAGAGCTTTGTGATTTACCCGAGGTCACACAGCTGGTAAGTGGCAGCCAGAGTTCAGACCCAGGCAGTCTGGCCTCATCTACTGTTCTCTTAACCAATGGCCTCTGTTGCCTCTTGCTTCCTAGGTGAAGAAGCCACACTTACCAAGGGCTCTGAGTCCCATCCAATTTCTTGGCTTTCGGTCTGTGTCTCTGTGTATTTCTTTCTTGGCCCGAGGGCAGCATGGTGGATAAGATTTAGAAACCTGGCTGGGAAAGTAGGCATGAGTTATGGAGGAGGCAGGCTTTGGGGCCGAGAGTTCCTATGCCCTTTACTCAAACCACAGGCTTCCTTAGAGACACAGTGCCCAGACTTGGGGGCCCTGCCAAGGCCTTGCAAGGCTCATCTTTCCACAAATATTTGTTGAGCACAAACTTGTACCAGGCACTCTTCTGGACCCCAAAGGCAGAGCACAATGTGATGAACATGGTCCCTGCTCTCCTGAAGTGTGTGGTCTTGGTGGGGCAACAGGGTACACAATGACCAAGGGGACAAACAAATCTGAGGGTGATGCCAGCTGAAGCAGGAGGTAGCAAAGGGGCATGCAGAGGTGGAGACCAGGGTCTGGATGCCAAGCAGGATCCAGCCCTGAGACAGAGGCAGAGGAAAAGCACAGGACAGGCAGCAAGAACAAAGGCCCTGAGGTGCGAGCAAGCTGGGCCAATGTGGCTATGGCAGAGTGAGGAGGAGGGTTGTAAACAGGCCAAATCCTCCGTACGGCTATAGGAATGGCTGCCAACCCCATGCCGATCTGTAACTCCACAGCTTGCGGGCTTACAAAGATTTCATTTTTAATTTCCACCCTATCGAGTCTCAATTTGAGAGGCAGTTTGACAATGGTAAGAACCTGTGCTTCGTAGTCAGACAGTCCTGGCCCTTTCGCTACCAGCTTGACGGGGGGTTTAACTTCTCTGGGCCTCACTTTGCTCATCTGGAAGATGGGGAGGCCAATATCTACCTCAGCAAGACAACTGAGCATGAAGACCTGGCCCCGGGCTGAGCTTATCTGTGATATAAACAGTTTGCAGTACACTCCTGGCTCACTTTCAGGTCCCTCGCTGCCTGTTACTCTCTCTGCCACTGCCCAGCCCCAGCTCCTCTCCCTTCCTCTAGCTGGGCTGGTTTCTTCACCTCAGATAACGTCCCACTTCCTCTGACGAGCTCTAGGAGTCGATCCGCTTGGCTGTCTCCGCTATGCTCTGAGATCCTCCCTCCTCCTGCCCACCCCACCTTCTTACCCTGTCCTCCTAGAGAAACTTTACCTCTTCGCTCCATCAAATTCTACTCTAAAGGGGGAGGGAGGCGAGCTTGCCAGGAAGGATTGGGCTTTCCATCAAATACCTCTCCCATCATTCCTGAGTGTGGTCCCGCCCACTTGGAGACCACAGCCATGCCCAGCCACCCGCTTCCTTGGGCCGTGCTGCTGTCTCTCATTTCTGCGCCTTTCCATATAACTCAGAACGTCCTTCTGGTCTTCTCTACCTGACCTACTCCACCTCAGCCTGTTACCACCTCCTCCGAGAAGACTTCCCAGAACTCCACGACCTGTCTAGGGCACCTGTTTTTCTCTGCTGTTGCCATCCCAATTTTGTTCTCTATTTACTCATCTGTCTCCTTCACTGTGGTGTGAGGTCTCTACCTCCCCACGCCCTGCCCCATCAGAGTGACATGGTAATAATAATCAGAGTGACATGGTAATAATGAAAGTAATAGCATTTCCTGATCACCATGTACTATACTGTTCTATGCTCTCAGTACTTGGGTTATTCTGTTGAATCCTCACAACAACCAGAGAGATAGGTTCAGGGAGGGCAAAAAAACTTGCCCAAAGCCACACTGTTAATGAGTGGCTGAACCAGGATTTGAACTCCATTAAAATGACTTCAGAACCTCTGCTTGTCACAGCGAAATGTTTGATGAATGAATATATAAATGCATTGCTAAGACCATTAGGAGCATTTTTCTTGGCCTGACAGTCAATGAACTGGCCATATGGTTGAATATATTGGTCTCCTGTGAGCTTCACGAGTGTGAGTCTACTTTTCAGATGATCAAAATGTTGCCCCAAGTTAACACAACCCTGAAAGTTCTCTCCAGCCAGCTGCCTATCTGGGCTCTATCGGTGGTGTTCACAAAGCCCAGGACTTACCATCTGCAGGTTCCTCCAGGTTATCATGCCAAGACATGGGCTTTCTGGTGATTGTGTGAACTAGAGAAAAACAGCATCACAGGTTGACGTTACAACATTAACATCCCGCCCTCTTGACGACTCACCCGAGCCAGACACCTGCTGAGCATTTTTCTGAGTGTCTGCCACATGTCAGGTATTGTATTGGGCACCAGGGAATGAGGCTCTCAGGGACTTCACAGTCCAGAGTGGCACTGTCCAGGACAGTGGTCATCAGCCACATGTGGCTACTTGCATTTGAATGGTTAAAATTAAATACACTTAGAAATCCATTCCACAGGCACACTAGCCACATTTCAAGGGCTCCATTGCCACATGGGGCTAATGGCTCCCAATCGGGGCAGCACAGCTATGAAACGTTTCATTGTTGCTGAATGTTCTCTCAAACAGTACTGGCCTACAGGGATGCAGACACACCAGGTAGCCAAACAAAGTTAGACCCATGGTGATATATCTCCTGGAGGCTGTGTGATAGCAGAGGTGCAGAATCCACAGACATCCATTCAACTCATAATAACCGATGCCCAGGAGACAGGGCTGTGAACAGAGGCAGTTCCTGTACTCCCTGAGCTTCTTATTTGCGGTAACAGACAATAAACAAATAAATACCTGGGAAAAATAAGAGAGCTATAGAACAGTAAAGCCCGTTACATGGGTAGAGTGTGGATGGTCAGGTGGGGGTGACAGGTCTCTAAGGAAATGTGCCATGTGAGTAGAGCTCCACATAAAGTGAGGGAATCCAAGTGTGAGCTTGGTGAGTTTGAGAAACATCGAGAAGACCAGAATAATTCTGTGGAGTGAGCTAAGTGGAGGGTAGTAGGAAATGAGCAGAAGCCAGAAGGAACCAGTGGTCTCCAAAATTGTTTTTAACCTCAGACTCCTACCAGTAAAAAACTTCTGAGTGCACACCTAATACATGTGTATTTATATGTCTCTATGTACTATGAGCAGTAAAATTTCTTACTTTATATCTAAAAGTAAACCTAAATACAAATTCTAGCAGACATATGAGTATTAATTCTAGTATTTCCTCACTTTATCCCAATGGATCGCACTAATCGTGTACCCAAGGGACATGAGCTCAGAGACCTAGAAAGACTGAACGTTACCCGAAAAGGTAATTTAAATTGTGGAAATGCACCAAGTTTAAACAGAATTGGACCGCTGATTTGTTTTCCTGAAATTGGCTGGGAGCTCCAGGGGAAAACCAGGTGAGTTCTGAGCAAAATGGAGTTGGGGGAAATTGGAAGGGGAGGTGAACCATGAGAGACTATGGACTCTGAAAAACAATCTGCAGGGTATGAAGTGGCGGGGGCGGAAGTGGGAGGTTGGGGTACCAGATGGTGGGTATTATAGAGGGCACGGATTGCATGGAGCACTGGGTGTGGTGAAAAAACAATGAATACTGTTATGCTGAAAAAAAAAAAAAAAAAGAAGACATTACATATCCTGTGTTCTCTCCCCAACCCCAACACACAGGGTAACTCTGTGAGATGGGTATGCTACTTAGCTTGACTCTTGTAATCATTTCACTGTGTATGTATGTCAAAACATCATGTTCTAGAACTTAAATATATACAAGTTTTATCTAGAAAATGACCTTACATTTTCTCTGCATAGCTGAGCTGCAGTGGACTACAGTGAATTGGGCCCAGAATTTGGGAGAGAAGTTCTGGAAGAAGAAACAATGATTACAAAGGTAACAAGATGGGGAAAGGTGTGATGTATTTAGGAAATCCACTTATTGAGACGTGTTGGGAGAGAAGGGAGCCTGTGCCTGGTGCAGAATAGGCACTAAAATATTTATTAAAGGAGCAGTGTGTGGCTGGGGAGAGGAGTCCCGAGGAGGCTGGGTGGGCAGCAAAGCCGGATCCACAGGGGTCTTATGCACTGACTGGTAAACCTTGGTTCAGAAGCTGGGGGTCCCTGAGGGTCTTACAGAGGGACTGATGGGATCGAACTCATTTTTAGCATAGCTCCAGCAGGAAGTGGTGTGGGGACAGAGTTTGGAGGAAGAGGGTAGTTAGGAGCCCATCCGATCACTGCGGACAGAAGTGAGAAGGGCCCTGCTGAGGCTTGGTGGGGAGGCTGGAGAGAGGGCTGGACTCAGGCCCTAATTAGAAGGGGGAAGCAAGTGAGTGCAGGTGGAGAGGTCTCCACGAACACCACAGTCTTTCACTGATGTCAGAACACTGGAAGGGTCGGTCGGGTGAGAGAAATGTTAAGGAATAGCCAGGACTGCGACCACTTCGATGTGTGCAGTGAGGGAGAGACTGAGGATGACTTCCAGGCTTCAGTCTGGGACAGAAAACGATTGCAGTACCTTCTCCTCAAACAAGATCCTCTGGAGTAGCAGCAGGTGGGGGACACCTGCCCCCAGTTTTCCAGCTGGGGAGTTTAAGGGACCCACAGCTTGTCCAGGGGAAGAGAGCTGGGTGGTGGTTGGGGGCATGGGTCTGGGACTCCATCTGAGACCCACGGGCATTCAGGGGCACTGCTCAAGGAATGTGTCAGGTGAGGAGTGAGGGCAGGGCCGGTTTATCAGAGGGGCACTGTGGGCCCTGAGCCCAGCACCACCCCACCCCCTGAACTTTCCCAACATTTAAGACAATATGAAAAGCCTGGAAAAACAAACTAGCTTATTTACAACACAAACACAACTAGCTTCTTAACGACAAACCAAAACCTAACAAGGAAATAGAACGTAAAACCCTACAAGATGTAATTATTTAGAAAGCAAAATTTCAAAAAGTCTTTCAACCTTTTGACCACAAAAATACTATTTAATAGTGATGTGTGTGCATTTTATTTTTTTTTTCAGATTATTTAATTTATTTATCTGACAGAGATCACAAGTAGACAGAGAAGCAGGCAGAGAGAGAGGAGGAAGCAGGCTCCCTGCCCGCAGAGAACCTGATACGGGGCTCGATCCCCGGACCCTGGGATCATGACCTGAGCCAAAGGCAGAGGCTTTAAGCCACTGAGCCACCCAGGCGCCCCAATGTGTGTGCGTTTTAATACATTAAAGTTTTTGGTGGGATGTGGAGCGAAACTCTCCCCTTATTCACCCCTCTCCTGAAATCTAGGGAGGGGGGCGAGGTCAGAGAAGGCGTCTTCCACTGTGCTCAGCCCCGCATCCCCATCCCGCACCCCGACGGCCCCTCCTTCCTGGGGAAGCTCACCCCAGTCTTCTACCTCCGCCCCGGGGCGCCCCTCCTCACCTTTGCGGAGGGGATTCACGTGGTACTGTGTGTAGAGTTTCTGGGTTCGAAGCTCTTTGAGGTATAATTCCCGCAGGATCTGGTTCTGGTGGACCTCGTCTGGGATCACTTTCTCTTTTTGGCGTCCGGCCATGGCTTTGGCGGTGCTGGGTGCGCTCTTACCCCTTTCTCCCTGCCTTCCGGACGCTGGCCAGGGAGCAGGGAGGAGCGCCGTCTCCAGGCAACCGCGTCCCACACTGTCTCCCGGCAACAGCGTCCCAGATTACAGCCTCCCTTCGACAACCACCCCCCAATACATCCTCCCGGGGGCCGCCCATCCCCCCACCCCGCCCGCACCTTCCAGAACCTTATTTCTGAGCCCGCTTGCTTCCTAAGCCCAAACCCTGACTGACGACTCACCTTGCCCAGCCTCTCAAGATCCAGCCTGGTTCCTAGGACCAACCCCACATACCGCCAGGAGAGGACACAATCCAGCAGCAGACCCAGGAGGTAATGGACTTGATTGGACCTCACCTTGGACAGTCATTTCCTAAAACAGATTTGGGAAGGAGTCAGAAACCTCTCCCTTTAAAAAAAAAAAAAATTTTTTTTTATTTTTTATAAACATAATATATTTTTATCCTCAGGGGTACAGGTCTGTGAATCGCCAAAAACCTCTCCCTTTTTATTTTATTTTTTATTTTTTTAATTTTTTATTTTTTCCACTTTCCTGAACTTTATTAAAGAAAAAGCAATGATGGTAAATCTCGAGAACATAGTCAAATTTCTAGGATTCTTCCCTTGAAAATGTGACATTTGATTTCCAAACACATGCCAGAGCATACATGGTTCCCAACTGTACTAAGTAGGTGAGAAGCTGAAATCCTAAAACGTTCATCTTCCAACTTTCCCCTTTGTCTTTGGATCAGCAATAATTGCCTGAACAGCTACTATGGCTTCATTAATTCTTGTCTGTAGCTCTCTGAGCTCTTCTATATGCAGCAATCGTAGAATTTGAGCAGCTTCATTAAGAACTGCATCTCCTGTCTCAAAACCAAGAATATGTTTGTCTAAAACAACAGGCAAGCCCTCTTTCGTTTGATTTGCTTTAGCAACTGCATCCTGTGTCAGGTGCTCCTGGACCAAAATGCTAATTGCCTTAAGCATTACCAGGTAATCATCATGACGCTGAATTTGAAGAAGGTTAGCCAAAGCCATTACACCAGCCTTAAAATCAGGATTATTTACATCCAAATTGATCAATGACTCTGCATTTTTAGCTGCATTGTCAGCATTTTTTGTGTTATCAGATACCAAGTCCTTGTATTTTTCAGCATTATCTCCATATTCAAGTCTAACAGCTAAACCAAGAAGCCAGTCAATTGCTTCTTGTCGATCTTGAATCTTGAAAGGACAGTTAACATCTTTGAGATACTTTTCAAAGAACTTGGGCCAGTCACTGCTGTGGATGTTTCTTAAATTACCTCTGTCTTCAATTTTGTAGTGTCTGATTTTCTGGTCTTCAAGCCAAGCAATAAAGTTTCTAAATTAGGTTTCATCTTTGCAGTTGAAACCAGCCAGATTGTGGTAGTCAAGGGCCGTCAGCTTGCGTCGGAACATGGTCCCCGCGTCTCGCTCTGGTCTCCTGGGCTTCCAACCTCTCCCTTTTTAAAGCAGATGACTAGAAAGGAAACTCTCAATGTCTGTCTCACAAAACAGAGAAGGTTTCAAGTTTGACAAGGTATTCTGGCCCTTATCATCTGTGGGATAATATAGACAGAAGAACCCTTTACTTTTGGGAGGGGGTGTTTTAAAGATTTTATTTATTTATTAGTCAGGGAGAGAGAGAAAGAGTGGGTGTGAGTACATGCAGGGGAATGACAGACAGAGGTAAAAGCAGGCTCCTCAGGAGCTAGGACCCCCAGGTGGAACTCGATTCCAGGACCCTGGGATCATGACCTGAGCTGAAGGCTGCTGCTTAACCTCAGAGCCACTCAGGTATCCCAAGAAGAGCACTTTCCTGATGTAAGGGACTTGAGGACTTTATAGTTTATTTACTTAAAAAATTCAATTGTGGTAAAATACACAACATAAAATTTACCATTAGAATCATTTTTAAGGATATAATTCAGTGGTGTTAATTATATTCACATTGCATTAAACCAATTTCCAGAATTTTCTGATACTCATTAAACAACTTCCCATGGCCCGCTCCCCCATAGCCTCTGGAAACTGCCATTGCACTTTCTGTATGAATTTGACTACTCCAGATACCTCATGTAATACAGTCTGACTCCAAAGCCCATGCTCTTTTCCATTAAGTACTTCACTGATTCATCTATCCATGCATTCATTCAGGGACACAGCATATTCAAGGATGTGTGTAGGTCTGGGACAGGCCTGAACCCGGCTAGCTCCTTAATGGCTCCTTGTTTTAGCTCCTGCTACTCCTTCTCCTTGGCCTGGAAGGCTCTTTCCCCTGTGTCTGTCTGGAGAGGACCTATTTATAACGAGCTCACGTACAGTGAGCTTCTTCCAAAAAGTTACTGAACTCCATAGTCCCTAGTCCAGCTTTTCTCTGTGACATGCTTTGCTCCAAATCTGTAGTTACCGGACTACTTTACTAAAATTCTTTGTTTACATGTAAGTTACTTGAGAATGAGAAATATATTGGGTCCATCTCTGCATGACCAGTACCTGGCCTACTATGGGCAGATATGGGTGTTTGGTAAAGGTTTGCTGGCTGTTTGGATGTCTGCTCAGTTAGTACTGGGATTTTCTTCTGCTTACATCATTACATAAACCCTCGCACGATTCAGAAACACAAACGGATTCTATTACACCAGGACTGAACTAGAGAAGCCCCTTTGTTACTTATTGTGAGCCATACCTGGGTCCCTTTTTCTAGCAAGGCTCAAACGGCCTCTGAAGTCTTCACTGTCTTCCTAAGCCTAAGTAGGAATGAATCATCATTCTGCTCAAGAGCTGCCTTGCTAGCTCTGGGACAACTAGCAAAGGCTGTATTGGTCCCCAGCTAAACTGACCTTTCTTCAGCTCTGAACTTGTGGTCCAGCAACCCTCCCTCCATACAGGAAGGACTATGACAAGGAGGAGGCTCAGAAGGAAGGGAGTCACTGAAGCTTCATCTTCCCTCCACTCCAGCCCCACGTTATTATACTTCGCAGGTGCCTTTGAACACTTCATAGCCCAGCCCAGTGGAGGCCAGTCCAGTGAATCTCTGGGGCTAGCTTCTGCTTACCTGGGGACATTCCAGGCCATCAGTGTGCTTCTAAACTCTGAGACTATTTATTGAAAAATACAGGGGAGTTGAAAAACATGATGGTCTTGTCCTCTAGCTTCTCAGCTGTTGTCTGAGGTTGCAGATTTTTCTTGAAATCTGTGTTACCTCTCCATTAGGAGCAGATGCAGAGACTCAGCTAACAGGGAAATCAACTAGAAAAATATAATAGAAAAAGTCATTCATATTAACAAAAAACAGCTATCTAGGAATTAACCTAATAAAGACACATGAACATTTTATGAAGAAAAAAAAATTAAAACTATCCATATCATACAAAAGGGGAGATCAGCATCGTTTGCTGGTGAGCTGCCATGCAACACTTAGAGCCACAAATGAGATGTCCTTATAGCCATGAGGGCGGATCTTAAAACAGCAGCGACTGAAAAAAGTTAAGGCTAAGGTTTATAATATAATACTATGCCCTAAAACTACAAACAGACCAACTCTATATGGTACAAGATTGATTCTGCATGGTACAGAGTGAGTGTGTATTGGGGTAAGGAGATCGGAAAGCCACCCAGGCTTGTAAATAAAACAAGATATTTTTCCTTCTGGGCTTCCCCAACTTCTACAAACATTTAAATGCAGGGCCTGGGTATGGAGCAGTGCTGGACTGTGATTCTTTGAGAGAAGGGAGACAAAGGAGATGAGCCCTATAGTTGTTCCAAATTTCTGCCTGGAGATATTTTCTCAAAAATGCAGGGAAGGCGAACCCAAGCTAAGCAGGTGATAATGGCCTGGTTGAGGAGACACAGACTAATGTTCAGGAGTGTGAGGCAGATGAAAATTTGTGGAGCCGATAACTAGAGGGAGGGGTGAGGGAGAGAGTGAGAGAGAGCCAGAAATGTGCATGGAAACCCTTTGAGTCTTGCCCGAGACTAAAAAGGGAGAAACTCGGTGAAGGAACGACTTGGAAGCTGTGAGCCGAGCAACAACCAGAATTCATACAGGACTGAGAAAAAACTGAGTTCTGACCAGACAAGGTAGAGAGTCCTTGGTGAGGGTGTTGGGTGGAGACCCCCAAAAGTTAACACCTTAGTAAAAAGACTAAGCTAGGCTTAGAGAAAAGGTTGCTCTAGGCTTTCCCTAACAAAGCTTCAAAACAAGGCTCTACAAGTATCAGATAGATCCACAGAAGGGGCCAGTCTGTCTCCAGGAAAAATTTCCAACACATCTTAAAGAAAGAAAACAAAACCCAGCACTCAGCACTATAACATTCACAAAGGACAGCATCAATTGAAAATTATTAGCAAAGCAGACAGTTGAAGTAGGGAAATGTGACCCATAGTCAGGAAAAAAAGCAACATAGAAATTTGAAAACTTAAACGAAATGGATAACTTCTGAGAAGGCATAGATTTCCAGAACTGACAAAAAAAGAAAAAAAAAAGGAAATGGAAAATATATATAGCTTTATATCTATTTTTTAAAATTCAATTTTTTAAAAGATTTTATTTATTTATTTGACAGAGAGAGAGATCACAAGTAGGCAGAGAGGCAGACAGAGAGAGAGGAGGAAGCAGGCTTCCCGTTGAGCAGAGAGCCCGATGCGGGGCTCGATCCCAGGACCCTGAGATCATGACCTGAGCCGAAGGCAGAGGCTTAACCCACTGAGCCACCCAGGTGCCCCTAAAATTCAATTTTTGATTGAAAACTTCCCCTAATATTCCCTCCAGGCCCAGATAGATTCTCTGGTCAATCTGTCAAGCATATAGTGATGAAAATTCTACTCCTACCCAAATGCTTTCAGAAAACAGGAGTGGAAGAATTATTTCCCAACTCATTTTTTGGTCATTTTTATTTTTTAATTATAAAAATTTCTTTTTTTTTTAAAGATTTTATTTATTTATTTGTCAGAGAGAGAGCGAGCGAGAGCAAGCACAGGCAGACAGAGTGGAAGGCAGAGTCAGAGGGAGAAGCAGGCTCCCTGCGGAGCAAGGAGCCCGATGTGGGACTCGATCCCAGGACGCCGGGATCATGACCTGAGCCGAAGGCAGCTGCTTAACCAACTGAGCCACCCAGGCGTCCCTAATTATAAAAATTTCTTTTAAAGTAAGCAGTACACCCATCAATGTGGGGGCTTGAACTCACAACCCTAAGACCAAGAGTCACATGCTTTACTGACTGAGCTAGCCAGATGCTCCGTTTCCTAACTCATTTTGAGGTCAGTATTATATCAACACTAAAACCAGACAAATTATTACAAAAAAGGAAAACTAAAATAAGCCTTGCAAACATAGGTAAAATATTGTAAAAGATGTAAAAATCCTTAACTAAGTATTAGAAAATTATATCCAAAAAAATTAAAAAGATTAATATACCATAGTCAGATGGGTTTGTTCAAGGGATGTAAGGCTGGTTTAGTGTTTGGAAATATCAATTCACCATATTAACAAATAAAAGAGAAAGACCATATGGTAATCTCTACGTTTGGTAGAAGTGGAGGAAACGTACAAGGGGAGAGTTGCTGGGTCCTTTGTGGGAGCCCTGGGCACCCTAACCTGTGACAACTCACAGTTACAAGTTAGGGATTCCTGATAAGCACTCATGTTTAAAAATCACAAGAGAAACTTTTTAATTGTGAAACATCACACATACACAGAAAAGTGCTTTCCTGCAGAACGGGTAGCTCATACTTATTTACCACAAGTACATACGTGTAACCATCACAGAAGCAGACAATAGAACATTAAGAGCACCCCAAGAAGCCTCTCTCACACCCCCACCTAAACCCTGTCTTCCGCTTTCTCCTCAAAGGTACCCCCTAACCTGACTCAACACCATAGATCACTTTGCCCATGTTTTCACTTTGTGTAAATGGAATCATACAATGTGCATGCTTTTGTGTTTGACTTCTTTTGCTTAAATTGTTTGTGAAATTCATCTGTGCTGTTGTGTGGGGTTGTGGTTTCATTCCTGTGTACTGTTCACTTTTGTGACTATAAGACAGTCACAATAGAGTCTTGGAGGAGCCAGATCATGAAGTGTCCAGAACCTGTGTCTGGACACTTCATTTTGCTACTAATAGACATGGGGCTGTTTCAATATGGACCATTACAAGTCACGCACATTTTTGGTAGATGTCTCTTGATGCCCATGTGCAAACATTTTGTTGGCTGTATACTTGGGAGTGCTATCTCATTATGGTTTTAATTTGTGTTCTTCTATTGACTAATGAGGTTGGCCAACTTTTTTTGTATGCTTATTGGTCATTTGAATATCCTTTGTGAAGTTCCTATTAAAAATCTTTTTCTATTTTTCTTTTGGATTGTTTGTCTTTTCTTTATTAATTTATTGGAGCTCTTTATAGAGTATTGATATACTAAGCCCATTGGGAGCTGTATGTTCTGTAAATTTATTTTTTCACTGTACGGTTTTCCTTTTTAGACTCTTAATGATACTGTTTAGATAACTTAAAAGACACTTTATAGTATCTTCTTAAAATTTAAATGTGGTCAAATATATCAGTTTTTCCCTTTATGCTTTCTAAATGACACTGAAGACATATTTTTCTAATTGATGTTGTGACAGTATTTTCTTATGTTACCTTCAAATCAGTACCGTTGAATAAAAATATGAAGCAAGCCACATCAGCAATTAAAAATTTTCTAGTATCTAATCAAAAGAGCAAAAAGAAGCAGATTCAACTAATTTAAAAGATGTTTTATTTAATACAATATATCCAAATTATCATTTCAACATTTCAATATAAATACTGTTGAGATATTTTATTGTTTTTTTTCGCACTGTGTTTCAAATCCAGGGCAAATTTTATACTGGATAGTGCGTGTCAAGTGCTCAATAGCCAGGGGTGACCAGAGAAATTCTACATGATTTGTTTTTACTCTTTCACATTTATGTGTGTTTTACCTGAAGTTGATTTTTTAGTGTAGTTACATGGTAAGAATCGAGCTTAATTTTTTTCCATAGGAGTACTCAATGGACCAAGAACCAATTTATTGAAAAGACTGCCCATCCCCATGGTTCTGCTATGATACTTTTGTCTTAAATCAAGTGTCCACATGTGTAGGAACCTGTGTCTGGACACTTCTATGCCACTTATCTATTTGTCCATGTTGGCACTACTACTATACTATCTTAATTAATATAATTTTTGTCACAAATCCTGGTATCTGGTAGGAAAATTGTCCCTACCAGTTCTTAAGAGAGTCTTGGCTAATCTTGGCCCTTTTCCCTGTCCACCCAAATTATAATCAGCTTGTCAAGTTTCCTAAAAATATGCTGGGGTTTTGATTGAGATTCCACTGAACCTATGTATTGATTTGAGGAAAGCACTTAAAAAAAAAAAGTGTATCATCTGTTCATCTGATGCTATCACCTGAGTAGGATCTGGATGTCTTTGCCTTCTAGGCTCTA
This sequence comes from Mustela putorius furo, assembly GCF_011764305.1. Classification (NCBI taxonomy): domain Eukaryota; kingdom Metazoa; phylum Chordata; class Mammalia; order Carnivora; family Mustelidae; genus Mustela; species Mustela putorius. The sequence continues at coordinate 33,252,890 of NW_025422005.1, read as the reverse complement.
CTACCTGCCATTTTCTGGGGTACAGAGGTTCAGCTTTCAGAGCTTTGATGATAACATAATGGAGGGCCCCCCATCTTTTTACAGGAGACATTTCTCCAAGTCAGAAAGTCCCTGGTAAGTTTCTACAATCCTAGGATGCAGAAAAATAGAGTCTTGGAGGAGCCAGATCATAAAACCTCGAATCCCCATATGTCTATAATAGAGGACTTACGCTTTGTGTGTAAATTTTTAGGGGTCACCCATTCTTGCACTCAATTTAATCTAGGGCATCTCAATAGGATTTAACTGCATAGAGATCAGATTAGAAGTTTTCCACTCACTCTTCTCTACTTTGTGTCACTGGTCTTGCTGTTTGTTCTGTGGTCACAGACCAAGTTCCACGGAGAAGCCAGTTAAAAATGTAGAAGCTCATTCAGGTTGGCTCATGGGGAAGCGAGGAAAGAAACAGATTCTCTACAAAGCGGATCTTGTTAAAGGTGTGTTTGGCATCTGAAGGGTGCCAGAGACACCTTTAACAAGAAGGATGTTAAGGATGTTAAGGATGGAGACACAATTCAGATAATAGTAAGATAACCAGGATACGGCCTGAAAACTCCATCATGGAAAAGGGGTTCTGTAAGTAACAGAGCTTACCTTCCAACCTGAATGCTGGTCAGCATTCTCTTGAATTCCCAGTGCTCACCAGGTCAGTCTCCTGGAGATCCACAGTCTTGGTAATTCTGGATGGCATCAGAACTGTCCCACTCCCAAGGAAATCATCTCTCCAAGATAAGATTTATGGATCACAGAAGTCTGGATGGGTTTGGCTGGAATGTTGGTGAGGACCAGACTTCAAATATCTAGGAAGAAGGGCTGGAAGGGGGAGTAGGGGCAAAGACAAAGGAGTAAAAGGAAAGAGGAGCAAGATTACTAGAGCTAGAGCGGCGAGTGGATGGTTTGGAACGAACAGTGGAAGATTTGGACAGTGAAACCTGTGAGGTAGGGTGGCAAGAAGGGATGGTTCTAGTCAGAGGAGGTAAAGTGGTAGGGCAGTAAGCTGAGAGAGGTAGATGGCGCTGGCGAACAGTCTGAAAGTCACAAGAGTTATATAGGAGAGGAAAGTGGGTTGGAAAACGAGAGCATGAGGGGGCAGAGTGGGCAGGAGTCTGGGGCCGAGATGAGGAAATCCGGGGTAGCTTTCTCATCATTTTTCCAAATGACATTTCTCTAGTTACTCATCTTGGCAAAGAGGAGTAATTGGACATAAGCTCAAACACACCCCAGCATTTATCTCCCACACAAGCCATGGCTGAATGCCCATTATGAGATGTATGTGCCCCGCCCTTCTGGGCACGTTAGTTGGCCCGGCAGCCAGGGAAATGGCACCAGATGTTAGGTTGGAGAGTGATCACAGGAAATATCAGAGAGAAGAAATGGCGCTGTAATATTAGTCCTTATTCCTTGGGATAACATGTAGTTTTGTCCCTTATTAGGCGAAGATATATCCAAGGACTGCAGTACAGTTAGAGGATTGGGACCAAGAGAATGGATCTGAAGCAGGCGTGGGCAAAGTGGGGAGAAATCTGTGCCTCCAACTATTTAACTTACTACATTTTTCAAAGCCCTTGTACATCACTTATGTCACTCCATGAATATGAGGTGAAATGAGATACTATGTCCATTTTACAAAAAAAAAAAAACAAAAACAAAGGAACTAGATAAGCAGGCAGCAGGTGACAAAGCAGGTGTGACTGAAACTTGAGCCAAGGCTTGGGGGATATGGGGCATGCAGGAGAGTACACCAAATGGTACAGAGCACTGTCAGCATGACCTTCTCCTGTGTTTCTGGACACGATCTGGTAGGGGTGCTTCAGAACAGGGCTTTACAGTGTAGCTGTATTAATGTATTCAGACATTCCATATTTTGACCACTACTTCCTGAACTTACTGTGTAATTACTCATTTGTTCCCATGTCACTGGGGCTTACAACCATGGACTCTTAGTTTCTTCTTTTTAATTCTGATTCCCTTTTATCTTTATTTCTCTCTTTACCCACTTCAGAATCTATGATTCAGAATTTCAGTGATTTTCTTATCATGGTTCTAAACTCTCTTGCCATATCCTTTCATTGTGGCTTTCCTTGGGGAAAAACCCTAATATGGGTGATTCCAAAAATTTGGCTTGCTTGTTTGTTGGATGCTGCTAGAAAAAATTTTTTCATACAATGTGGAAGATTAATACTAAATAATACACATAATATTCAATACCTATGAGAATATTCATGGTGATATTGTTTATTAGAGTAAAAGATAAATGGAAAACAACCTCAATGTTTATAAATAAGGACTTAGGTAAATTATGGTGCAGCCACACCATAGAATATGAAAAGGAAATGTCCAGATGTAAAAAGTAAGGAGGGGTAAGTACTTGAGGTGACATTGATGGGAGTTTAGGATGGGGTGGGGTATGGATTATTGAAATTGTTTTTTTTTTTTTAAGATTATTTATTTATTTATTTGACAGAGAGAGATCACAAGTAGGCAGAGAGGCAGGCAGAGAGAGAGGAAGGGAAGCAGGCTCCCTGCTGAGCAGAGAGCCTGATGCGGGACTCGATCCCAGGACCCTGAGATCATGACCTGAGCCGAAGGCAGCGGCTTAACCCACTGAGCCACCCAGGCGCCCTGGATTATTGAAATTGTTAACAGCTAGGGGCTTGGGTTTTTCTGCTTATCTAGATGGAACTAAAACAATTATCCATCATCACAAAGAAATGGCAAGGTCTCTGACTAGGATCTGAGTTTAAAAAAAAAAGTTTCTCTTGAGATATTGAAATCCTATGCCTACCACTTGCCTTGGTTTTGAGTCTAAAATGTGAACTATGTGATGTAGAAACAATTAAACTGGTTTCAAGGCAATGTTACCTCCAAGGTGTTAGATACAAAATTTATCAATCTGTAGGAATACTGCCATAGCCCAGGAGACAAGGAAAGCCCCACTGAAGATGAGTTCACAATCCAAAATTACAAAACTCATGAGCAAACTGTTCACATGAGGAATGATCAGTAGGTATAACAAAGGGCGTATTTACACAAACACTTCACCAATAATTTCATGTAATTAAAGGCATAAAATAAGAACTTGAAATTCTATTAAAAAGTGCAAGATATGAAAGAATTGATGGCAAAACAAGGAAACAACAAAACCAACCCCAAAATGAAAAAATAGAGTCATTGAGTGAAACTGTAAACATTAAAGATAAAGAGATCTTAAAAGCAGTAAAAGAGGGGTGCCTGGGTGGCTCAGTTGGTTAAGCAACTGCCTTCAGCTCAGGTCATGATCCTGGAGTCCCGTGATTGAGTCCCGCATTGGGCTTCCAGCTCCGTGGGGAGTCTGCTTCTCCCTCTGACCTTCTCCCCTCTCATGCTCTCTCTCTTTCTCACTCTCTCTCTCTCAAATAAATACATAAAATCTTTTTTTTTTAAAAAGCAGTAAGAGAGCATAGATAAATTACCCATAAAGGAATTAAACTCAAAGAGAAATCTTAATGAAAATGGAAGACCGTGCAATGTTATTTTCTAAGTGACAAGAGGAAGTAACTATTAATCTAGAATTTCATACACAGTCAAATTATCATTCAAGACTGAGTGCTAAATAAAGACATGTCCATCATTTAAGACCAAGTGCCGAACAAAGAGAATTTACCACTAATAAACTCTTATTTAAGAAAAAAAAAAAAGATAAGAAATTTTGATCCCAAGAAGTAGGAAATTCAAGAATTAAGGCCAAAGCAGGGGACCATAAATTAGGGTTGGTAAGTAGGAAGCCTTCCACTAGTGACTACAAAACTTGTTGCAAAGTGCTTGCACATTGCTGGCAGTCCCCCTGGCTGTAGGTGTTAGACAAATAGGAGCACACTGAAAACAAAGAAAAGCCCCTTCCTCCTGAGGCACCCTCTGGTGCTGTCCCTACTGACACTGTTTAACATTACAGTGTGTCAGCAGATAAAGGAAAAATGTTCCTGGGTCCAGCTCTAGGAGCACACAATGCCCCGTGAGTTTGAGTCTGGTCCAACAGGCCATACATTGGTAACTGGCATGGCAATGAACAAACAAAGAAACTGGTAAACATAGACAAATCTAAACAAGCACGATGTGACTAAAATAATAACAGCAATAAAGAATTTGGGAGATGCAAAGGAAGTCTGGCAGACTGGTCTAGGTGTGCTCCTAAATGCACATAAGAAGGTCTGCAGCACCCTGGCTCTCCCTCAAAGCTATTGATTTGGGGGTAGGGGTAGGGGTGGTTGATAGTGAGTTTGCTCTGGGAGGGGCCTAGGAAAGCGATCCTGGTAAAAAGAACTTCACCATAAGTGAAGCAAAATCAGAAGTCTGCAAGGGGAATGGAGAGATCTACAGTTATTTTTGGAAATCTCAATCATCAATCATCAGTAAGACAAACAGATACAAAATCCAGAGATATAGCAGACTTCAACATCACTAACAAACAACTTGAGCTAATTGACATTTATAAAACACTCCATCCAACAACAGCAGAATAAACATTTCTTTCAAACACATAGGGGATATTTGGCCAATACAGTGTATATTCGGGGCTATTAAGCAAGTCTCAGTAAACTGAAAAGTATTCAAGTCATAGAGAGTGTGTTCTCTGGCCACAGTGAAATTAAATGAGGAATCCAGTAACAAAGATTCCTAGAGAATCTACAAATACCTGGAAATTAAATAACAGACATCTAAATAACCCGTGGACAGAAGAAGAAATCAACAAGGAAAATTAGAATTATTTTGAACTGGATAAAAATGAAAGCACAACATACCAATATTTTCTCTTTTATGGAGGAAAGCTTTGGGGCATTATCAGTAGAAGCAATGAGAACAGATACTGGCCAGAAAAATCAGATGACCAGCATACTCTATGACACCGTTTTAGCAATCACTCCTAAGGAATTAGTCCAAGAATGAAGAATTCTACATGTGTAAAGATGTTCATTTCAGAATTGTTTATAAAAGGAAGTTTTGTTACCGTGTATGTTATGTTATTATGCATTCACCTAAGATATGTTAGATGTGGCAGAACTCGGAGCAATGCATGTGGTATACCATGAAGTGGGAAAAAAAAAAGTCTACAAAAGAACCAGCATAAAATAAATACAGATTTAGACAAAAACTTGTACTTGATAAGATAATGGAAAAAAAAAACATGAAAAAGAAGATGCCATTGATTTTAGAGAAGTGGGATTATGACTGATTCCTATTCTCTATCTTCCCAACTTTTAGCGGGTGTAGTCATAACAGGATGTTGACTGGGGCTTTTCCTGCTTTATCAAAAGTTTGGCTAAAGCTCCACTTTCTCAAAAAGCCTCAATGAGCTGCTAGACACAAAGCAGTCCTGTGATTGTCACCCATCATCATGCGCCGGTAGACTGCATGGAAAGACTTGAAACACGAAAGGGAGATTCATTGCATAGGAGAGTATGTGTAGGCTTTGTGCTATGGGAGAGTAATGTGCTCTTCCACTCCCCTTTCAGCGAGGGAGGGGAGTGGGTACTCCCTGGCCCCTCACCAGTCATGTGGGGAAAACTCTTAAGAGAGTAGTCAAAGAGGCCACAGAGAGAGATCTGTGCTAAGCTGCATCTCTAGGCCTCCTCCCTACCCTGGACCCAGGATGCAGTAGGATCGGTGTACCATGAGGGACTGGGAGATTGACACGTGTCCCTGGAGTTTTAAGGATGAGTGAGACTGGTGCCTCCTTCCCACCTGGGGAGTACTTAAGGCAAAAGGCTGACCAAAGAGGCCCCTGAAGGCAGGGAGGGGAGCCAGCAGCTGTAATGCCTGCACTCCCATTTGGTGTTGCAAGGATGTGTGTGTTTACCACAGACCAGTTGGATGCTGCGCGTACATCCTGCCATTTTAGATAATACTATGAAACTTGACTCTGCTCCTTGGTCTCTGCCTTTGTGGATGTTATATTCTGAGGGACATGCAGATAGTAATCGAAGAATCATACACATAAATATAAATCTAGTTGTTAGAAGTACTAAGGTGGAAGGTACATGGTATTACAGAAACATTTAATGGGTACATTAGTCTAGTTAGAGAGGTCTGGGAAGTTTCCCTCAAGGAAGTGATGTATGAGATCCCAAAGAAGGAGTTAACTAGAGGAACTTTATGGGGAGGGTTGAGAACATTTTCAGGGGGAGAGAACAACATACACCAATTTCCTAATGCCAGCAGGAGCATGGCGTGTGCGAGCAACAGAAAGAAGGCCAGTTAGGCAGAAAGAAAGGGAGAAGCTTATGGGGAGATGCAGACCCAAACCATGGGCCTTGGAATTTGTTCTTTATCTTAAGAGCCCTGGAAATTTATTAAGCTATTTAAACTGGGAATGATCCTCTAAGACTCGTATTTTGAATGTGATCCTTCTGGCTGCAGTGTGGAAAACCAATTGCCAGGTATATATGTGCAGGTGTAGACCTCTTTCATTAATTTTCCCTGGAATATAGTGGGGCATTTTTAATCTTCAGAGTATTTCTTTTGAGATTCAGCAAGGTTTCTGATATTATACTTTTAGATATTGCCTCTGATCCATTTAGTGTTTCTTTAGAAATTCTTCAATCTGTAATCATCATAATTTTGTTTCTTTCTCCCTGTATTCTGTGAATAGTTATATTTTTATGCAAAGTCCCTTGCTCCATTTACTGTCTCCAATTCAGGCTATTTTTGACTACTGTGTTCAATTCATTTTATTTGACTTAAGGCCTTCTTATCTTAGTCTGTTTTCTTCACATGGCCTGCTTTGTCCTCTTGTACTTGACTAAAATCACAGAACAAGTATTTTAATTTAATTTAATTTAATTTTTTCAGTATTCCAAGATTCACTGTTTATGCACCACACCCAGAGCTCCCTGCAGTACGTGTCCTCCTTAATACCCACCACCGGGCTCACCCAACTCCCCATCCCCGCTCCTCTCCAAACCCCCAAGTTTGTTTCCCAGAGACTGTGGACTCTGAGAAACAGAACAGGTGTTTTAAAATATTTCTCTTTTTTCTTTTTTCAAATAAAGGCATTTTTTCCCGAAAGTCCAGCATGCTGTTTTCTTTTCACAAGCTGTGGGTGCCTATCACAACACTGGCCCCGGGAGTGAGGGCATTGATGTTGACGGACTGACGGACCGGTGGATCTGGTGAGGGTGTTTGCGTGATAACGGGATGCTGATGATACCGATGCTGGTAGTGGAGAGCTGCAGAGCTGGGTGATAATGAGGGCAATAATGTACTAGGGGAAGGGTGATAATTTGGGACCAATGGCAAACTCAAGGTGGACACTAATGGGGTGATGTGGTTGTGGTGATGTAATGTCTGATGGAAATGACAGATGATGGTAGTGGTGAAGGTGAAGGCAGAGGTGCAAACACATGCCAGTGTATGCACTTGGGATGAGTAAGTCAGGTAAAAGAAAACAAGTATCTTCAGGGGTTCCCGAGGGACACTGGGTCACTTGTGATCTTTCTGCGTAGCGGCTGCTGTTTGCTCAGCTGTCTAACGAGCTGAAGTTCTTAATGATGCTCCTTCCATATTCGTAGACTCGGAATTTAACAATCCCCCCCTAGGACTTCTCACTTCAGAGCAACTCCATTGTGGCTTAGTTGGGCCACAGCCAGACAGGACCTCCTGGGGCAGAGAGACTCCGGGGTGCTCCCTGTAACTGGGGAACAAACTTGGAGACTCACGGCAGGAGCAGGGAGGAGGAAGAGTGAGCAAAACATTTATTTCTGATCTTAATTGAGCTGAGAAAAGTGTAATTTTGTGTAACAGACAGTTCTTGGATCCTCCTGGGAAGCGTCCAACTACTGCAGAGCTGGTGGGAAATTCTCAATAGCTCAAAGCCTGGGGCTGGGAATAACACTTGAGAAGCCCCATGCACAGTCCCAGGACGAGCCCCAGATTCAGCTGGCACATGCTGCCGAGAAGTTTCTCTCCTCCTTGAACTAGCCTTGACACATAAGTCAGTCACCAAAGATCAGTGCTATTAAAAGACTTGAAGCTGGCAGTGGCCTAATTACCCCAGAAATTCCGAAAGTGCTTTTACTGCCATTCCTAACATCCCTTTATTTTTCTCTAATTATACAAATGACCATTAATACAGTCACTATAAACATTGAAACAGTACAGATAAGTAGAAGTCCCCTTTAATTTTATCTTCGATGCTAGTCCCCTTAAATCTGCAAAAATCAAAACACACAATAAAGATAGATCCTTAACAGTTTTATTACAATAATTTTGACAATTTTGGTGAACTGGGTAAGTGAACTAAAGAAGAATAAAAAGGAAGAAAGGAAAAAAGAAGAAAAAAAATGACCACCTGCATAGTTGCAGAAAAAAGATTCACTAAAAGCTAATACTTCTTTTCTCCCAGCTTTATGGAAGTGTGATTGACAAATAAATATTGTATAGATTTATTTTTTATGATTTTATTTATTTATTTGACACAGTGAGAGAGAGAGAGAGAATACAAGCAGTAGGAGCAGCAGAGGGAAAGGGAGAAGCAGGCTCCCCGCGAAGCAAGGAGCCCAATGCGGGGCTCGATCCCAGGACTCCGGGATCATGACCTGAGCCAAAGGCAGATGCCCAATGACTGAGCCACTGAGGTGCCCCAAACATTGTATAGATTTAAAGGGTATCATGTGATGTTCTGATAATATACATACATTGTAAAATGATCACCATAGTTGAGCTAGTTCTCTTCTAGTTCAATCAAGCTCTTCTAGTTTCTTGTGGTGAACGATGAGGTGAATTACCTCTTATTTTTAAATAAGCACTGTTTCTGGGGTCTTTTTTTTTTTTTTCACTCTATGAATTTTGGTATGTTGTGTTTTTGTGTTTATTCACGTCAGATATCTTCTTCATTCCCCTGTGATTTCCCCTGTGATTCCTCCTCTGACCTATTGGTTATGTAAGAGTGTGTTATTGAATCTCCACATATTGAAACTGAATCCCAGTAATATATAAAAACTTCACACCTCCGTGTCCCCGTTCCCTCCTCAGAGCCCTCACCGGCACACATCAGGTAGTTGTGGCTGCCTTCCTGAGGGAGGTGGACCTGAAATTTAGGGCAGACTTGAAGACATAAGTTGCAAATGAGGGAGAATAGTAAATGTACAGATGACTTCCTATACACCAGGCACCATCTTCAAAGTTTTATATTTGTTGACTCATTTTATCTTCCCTACAATCTTCCCTATGGAGCAGGTTCTCATTTACTGATAAAAGGCCTGGAGGCCTGGAAAGGTTTTTGAAACTTGTCCAAAGTCACAGCTGGTAACTATGAAACCAGAGATCCAACCCATGAATTCTGGCGCTAACTCAGAGAAAATATGCAGCCTGGGAGGGCCTGGACCTCTGGGGAGCAGTCAGGGCTCAGGTCAGGGGAGGGTCTTACTGTTCACTGTCCCCAGCCTTAAGTCCCAGGTGTTAAAGTTCAGACTTGATGCTCAGTTCCTGGGGGATTCAAAGGCCGAGGGAGTTCATTGGAAGTCGTGGGATTTGTCTCCCTGGGAACCAGGGCCCCTAGGAGCCCAGTTTCAAAGGAGAGCTCCTTAGACCCCTATCCCATCCCTCACACAGAACCCGACAACAGGTGAGGAGTTGTGGGAGTGGGGACAGTGGTCCATGGCTTGCGTGTCTTCTCCTCTGGTCATCCCTTCTTTGCCTGCTCTGGTTCTGTCTTCTGTCTACAAATCTGCACATCTGCAAGTTCCTTCATGCCTGTGCTCTTTGCTCCGTCCTTTCCTTTGTCCGCAGCTTCTTCCCCAGCTCTCTGACTTGCTCACCACCCAGCTACCTTTCTTTTCCCTCTGTCTCGATCTGGCTTGGTGTGCACAATTCCCTTAAGACATCTGGCCTTCAGTTGCCAATGAAGACAAAGAGAAGAGGAGGGACTGCTGCTGGGGAGGCTGAGGCAGCTGGGCTCTCCCATGTCCCTGTCCTAATCAGGGGGACCTTTAGAAGTGGGCAAGACAAAGGATGCAGATGAGAGGTGAGGAAGGCTGATAGGACAGCACTAGGATATGGGAGAGAAGGAGGTGATGCTGCAAAGAGATCTCAGGGAGGCAGGGATTTGGAAGTCCACATTGGAAGCTGCTCTAAAAATCTCTTATTGAAGGGGGAGCAAGGCATACACCTCCCACCAAGATACCTATAGTTCAGCGATGCTCCCTGTCATAGTCACCAGGAGGGGTGGGGGCTGTGTGTGCTTCTGGAGCCTATCCCCCATTCGCTTTCCCTCTGTTTCTCTTCTGTGCGCCCAGTGCTCTTTCCTACATACATTCTACACCAGTAGAATGAGCAGACAAAGGCCATGGTGAAAATGCTCTTTTATTTAGATTGTTCCTAAAAAATGCTGTAGGATGAGTGGGTGGGTGGGACTGGGGGATGGGAGTCACAGTGAGAGGCTGATACAGGGCTCTGTAGGAAAAACATGAAGTTAGATAATAAAGAAGACAGAGAAGATGTGAAAGTCCTTAACTTCTCCAGGGAGAATGGACCTCAGCAGCCGTTCTGCTCCATGTCTCTCTTAGTCTAGGCTGATCCCACTGTGTGTCTGACATATGGTCAGCTAGATTGAGCCTGAAGCTCTCAACAAAAATAGCGAGCTCATTTCTTCTCAGGACAGTCCTTTCTGTCTATGAACATCTCTGACATCCTCTAGTCAATCTGTGCTTGGCATTCTGGTAAAATTTATACTAATTTTATTTTATTGTTTTATTATATTCAGTTAGCCACTATAGTAAACAATTAGTCCTTGATGCAGAGTTCAGTGATTCATTAGATAAGTGTAACACCCAATGTTCATCACAGCAATGCCCTTCTAAATACCCGTCACCCTGTTACTGCCTTCCCCCTCCCTCCTCCCCTTCTAAAATCCCCAGATTGTTTCTCAGGGTCCATAGTTTCTCACAATTCATCTCCCTCTCTGATTTCTCCCCCTTTGGACTTCCTTACCTTCCCCTGTGGTCCTCCATGCTATTACGTATGTTTCATATATGAGTAAAACCATTATAATAATTGTCTTTCTCTGTTTGACTTACTTCACTTAATATAATCCCTTCCAGTTCCATCCACGTTGATGCAAATGGTGAGTATTCATTGTTTCTGATGGCGGAGTAACATTCCATTGTGTATATGTACCACATCTTCTTCTTCCATTCATCTGTTGAAGGGCATGTTGGCTCCTTCCACAGTTTGGCTATTGTGGACATCACTGCTATGAACACCGGGGTGCAATATGCCCCTTCTTTTCACTACATCTGTATCTTTGGGGTAAATACCTAGTAGTGCGATTGCTGGGTCATAGGGTAGCTCTGTTCTTAACATCTTGAGGATGTTTTCCAGAATGGCTGCACCAGCTTGCATTCCCACCAACAGTGCAAGAGAGTTCCCCTTTTTCCACATCCTCACCAACGTTTGTGGTTTCCTGTTTTAATTTTTGCCATTCTAACTGGTGTAAGGTGGTATCTCATTGTGGTTTTGATTTGTATTTCTGTGATGACTAGTGACGTTGAACATTTTCTCATGTGTCTCTTGGCCATTTGTATGTCTTTTTTAGAGAATTATTTGTTCTTGCCTTCTGACCATTTTTTGACCATTCCCTTATATGATACACAAAGATAAACTCAAAATGGATGAAGGACCTCAATGTGAGATAGGAAGCCATCAAAATCCTAGAGAACTGCCTAGAACATAGGCAGTTACCGCTTCAAAATCAGCCATAGTAACTTCTTTCAAGACATGTCCCCAAAGGCAAGTGAAATAAAAGTGAAAATGAACTTCACTTTTGGGACTTCATCAAGATAAAAATAATAAAATATTTTTATTTTATGTATATTTTATTTTAAAATATATAAATAAATATAAAATAAAATGATATAACATAAAAATAAAATATATTTTATTTTAAATATATTTTTAATATAAAAGTCTTCTGCACAGCAAAGGAAACAGTCAACAAAACTAAGAGGCAACCCATGGAATGGGAGAAGATATTTGCAGATGACATTACAGATAAAGGGCTGATATTCAAGATCTGTAAAGAACTTCTCAAACTCAACACTCAAAAAACTAATATCCCAGTCAAAATTTATACTAATTTCAAATTTGGGACTATGCAGAGCAATTCTTATCTTCTTCCTTAATACAGCCCTTTATATACTTCTGTAGACAGTCCTCAGCATCCTCCCTAACTTCAGTTTCTGCAGGGAAAACATTACCAGTTGCTCAGATTTATTTCTGTACCTTCACAATAGATCGTCCCACAAGCCACAACTTGTTCACATACTTCCTTAAGGCATGGGTCACAGATATAAATTCTACATTTGAAAGAAAGTCCGAAATTTGCCCCACTAGAGGGATAGGCATCAATCACCTCTATTTATCCTGCCAACATAGCTTCTAGGGTGGAGTCTAAGACCAGCATCCCTGCTTTAAGAATTTAATGAATATTAATTGAGTTCCTACCAAATGCTTGGCACAATGGTTGATGCTGGATCTATACTAGTGGACAAAATAAAAAAAAGTTTCTGCTCTTACAGACTACCTGGGGGTAACAGACAATCATCAGGTAAGTAGATAAGTGTTTTTGGGAAGTGAGAAGTACAATAAAGAAAAGTAGAGCCGACAAAGGAGTCCCTGAAGAATGGCTGCATTTCAGACAAGATGGTGAAGAAGGAGTTTTCTGATGAGTGACAGTTGGGCAGAGATGTGAAGGAAGATAAAGAACTCACCCTAAAGAGATCTGGCAATGGAGAGCTTAAGTTCTGGATGTTGTGGCACAGGTCTTTAACTGAAAGTCTAGTTGGCTGTTGTTGGACTAGAAAGGATGATAGTGTGGTTTTTGTGGAGTGAACCAAGGAGACAGTAATGGGAGATGAGATTCAAGAGTTAGAGCATGTAATGAAAAATTCAGAGTTCAGTTTTGGACATGAGAACATGTCCAAATTAATGTCCTATTAAACATCCAAGGGCAGAGTTCAAGTAGGCATTTGGACACATGGAATGCAAGGGGACCATCTGGGCAGGAGATATAAATATGGAGATGTACTTAAGCCAGAAGACGGGCTGGTTTAGACACTTCTGGTTCTTGTCTCACTTGTTATCTATGCATATTTGGCCACAAAGACCCTCTCCTTGCAGGCCTTGTCTCTTCCTGGGTTTCTGTGTCACATGTCATCCATCTTTGGCCCCTTGATACCTTCTTCTCTGGATTCTGTCCTTGAATCCAGCTCCTAAATGTTGTGGCTTTTCAGCGTTCTGCTGTCAGCTGTCTTCTTGCTCTCTACACGCTCTCCCTGGGTGCTCTCTTCTGATGGCTTCAGTTCCTACAGAAGTGCTGAGGACACTCAGATTCCTCTCCTTAGAACTTTCTTTTCAGCTCTCAACCATCAGCCCAATAATACTGGGAGTATCCCAAGTTCCCTGAGTCCAAAATTAGACTTATCATGTGTCCTCTTCACCTCCTTCCTAAACTTCACACTCCTATGCTCCCGACCTCAGTGAGCACCATCACTCACCCATTTACCCAAACCTGAAACTCATTTTTGACCCATCTTTCTTTCTCACCACTCCCTAATCACTTACTTACTTCTGTAGATCCCACCTCCTAAAGACTCTTGTCTAATACTGACCTTTCATGTCAATAGTCACTCCATGCTTATCTTTTCCTCCCTGAATAACTGCAGTCTTCACACTGCAGCCAGAGTGATTGTCTGATGTCAGAAATAAGCCTGATGTCATGTCTGTTTGGTGTATCCTTATCTTAACCAACTGAGCCACCCGGGCATCCCTTCCTTATCTTATTCTCTATAAAATCCACCCTTGATAGCCTGTTTTGCAGGATTTGATAGGTCCTCTGTGGTCTGCTTTTACCTACCTCTCTATCCCCTCCCTTATCACTCTCTGGCTAGTTTATGTTGCATAACTTCACACAGATGACTCTCTCTGCCTGGAATATCCTTTTCTGAACTTCCCCTGTGTTTAGTTAGAATCTACCCACTCTTCAAAGACCAGCTTGACTCTTACCTCCTGTAGGATGCCTTCCATAATTCTCCAGATTGAGTTAGGCTTGTTGTAGCAAACTGCCTGCCGTCAAAACAAGGAAGTATGGTACGTTTCTCCATGCTTTATTTTGTCAGTTTCTCATCCAAAATCCCAGTGGCTTCAGCCACTGCCAGGCTTGCAGTAAGAGAGAGATGAAGCGAGGGGCAAGATAGTCCTGAGTTGAATGGTACTGCCCTGATAATCTAAAAATTGTGCTTCCAGTTCTTCTCTGGTATTTTTTTCTCTAGAGAGGAAGGAGGGTTGGGGAAGGGGAGAGGGAGAGAGAGAGAATCTCAAGGAGATTCGCAACAAGATCATGAACTGAGTGGAAATCAAGAGTCAGATGCTTAACCAACTGAGCCACCCACGTGCCCTCTTCACTGTATTTAAAGATAATTCCTTTCCTTATGGAATTCTCATTGCTACTGGTTTTAAAAATCCTGTCTGATAATTTTTGACTTTCAGTGGGCTTGCTTAGTAAAATACATATAATGTGGTTACTATTGTAATTATTTTGGGGTCTATCATCTTACTACTTGTTTCCTATTTGTTCCAAGTGTTCTTCATTTCTTCATTCTACTTTTCCTGTTTATTTTCAAATTAATCAAAAACTTTTAATTATTCCCCTTATATTCTGTATTGTATTTTGAGTTTTACTATTTTTAAAAGAATTATTGTTTTGTTATTCTAGAACAGGGATTGGTAAACCTTACATTTTAAAAAAGGTTTTAAAAATACAAAAAATATGCTGCAGTGTATTTTGCACAGACTGTATTCTGTACAAAGCCCAAAATATTTATTCTCTAGCTCCTTACAGAAAAAGGGTCCTGACATCTTATCTAGAGAATAAAATATGCATATTTTATTAGTATAACCTCACCTAAATTGCCATTTCCCAAACAATGTAAAATCTAACAAGGATTTCCATCCATGTTCTCTTCCTACTCTTTGGACAATTTTTGTCATATATTCAACTTCTACCTGTATATGTAAGCTCCAATAATGTGTTGCCATTTTTTTTGCTTTAAGCAATATTCTATAATTTTTACCCACACATTTATGATTCCTGGTGTTCATTTTTTTTCTCTCAATTGCATACTTCCATCAGGGATCATTTTCCTTTAACCTAAAGAAGCTCTTTAATATTTCTTTTACTGTGAGTCTTTTAGTAATTAATTATCTGTTTTGTTGTTGTTGTTGTTGTTTCTTTTCTTTTTCTTTTTCTTTCTTTCTTTCTTTTTTTTTTTTTGGTGTGGGAAGAACAAACAGCTTTCATTTCTTAAGGATATATTTATTGAGTATAGTATCCTAGCATGGTAGTTTCTTTCCCTCCCTCCCTCCCCTCCTCATTCCCTCCTTCCTTTCCCTCCCTTCTCTTTGTCTCTGTCTCTGTCTCATGTATTATCCACTGCTGGTCCACGGAAACACAAGACTTTCACTTTTCATGAAGTATAGTTTCTTTCCAAATAATACTTATTTTCTGGATTGAGTCAGATATCTAATAGCTATGTTTCTAAATTTCTAAAGTACCTATCAAGCTATTCCAGTAGTCCTACGGAAGCCCATTTGATAAGAGCTTCAAACACGGGGCAGAAATCTTCATTTGGTATGAAACTCACAACAGTGCTAGATCCTCAAATGTCTGATTAGTTTTTTAACCACTTAGAAATCCTTTATGAACCACATGAATTGTGCAAGTTCATGAAGTACAGAACAGAGTTTTGAACCCTCCTTTTATAAGTTCTACATTTTGAAGTGTGATATTTATTATCTGTGATCTCAGAATAAACTGGGATTAAGTAATACAATATTAACATGCTCTTTCATATAAAATGGAAGTTCTTAAAACATTTTTGGTCCTTAGTTTTGTGGTGTCCTAATATGCACTTATTTTGCTACTGATATTTGCCACTTCTTCTTTTTAAAGATTTTAAATTTTATTTTAGCGAGCGAGCGAGAGAGAGAGAGAGAGAGAGTGTGTGTGTGTGTGAGCAGGGGTTTTGGGGGGCAGAGTGAGAAGGAGAGAGAATCTTAAGTGGATTCCCTGCTGAGTGTGGAGCCCAATGCAGGGCTTGATATCAAGACCCTTAAATCATGAGTTGAAACCAAGAGTTAGACACTTGACCAACTGAGACACCCAGGCATCCTGACTTGACATTTCTAATAAAATAGTAGCATCAGAGTTTGAATGTGGAAACTTTATTTTATGAATGATTATGGCTCTATTCTTTCTCTATACCAGAAGAAGGATGAAAGACTTGCTCGGGGGAAACCATAGCTCTCTTACTGAGTTTATTCTTTTAGGATTTTCTCAAAACAAAGAGATAAATGTTATGCTATTCAACGTCTTCCTCTTCCTCTACCTCATCACCCTTCTGGGCAATGGGCTCATTATCACCTTGATACGCATGGACTCTCGCCTCCACACACCTATGTACTTTTTCCTCAGTGTCCTATCCATTATGGATATGGGCTATGTCACCACCACGGTGCCCCAGATGCTGGTACACCTGGTTTGCAAGAAGAAGACCATCTCTTACATTGGATGTGTGGCCCAAATGTACATCTTCCTGATGCTAGGAATCACTGAGTCTTGGCTCTTCGCAATCATGGCTTATGACAGGTATGTGGCCATTTGCCATCCCCTGAGGTATAAAGTCATCATGAGCCCTTTGCTGTGTGGGTCAATGGTGGCCTTCTGTGGATTCTGGGGTATCAGCTGTGCCCTGATATACACTGTCTCTGCTATGATTCTTCCCTATTGTGGTCCCAATGAGATCAATCACTTCTTCTGTGAAGTACCTGCAGTCTTAAAGTTAGCCTGTGCAGACACATCTCTCAATGATCAGGTGGACTTCATCTTGGGCTTCATCCTTCTCTTGGTTCCACTCTCCCTCATCATCATTGTCTATATCAATATTTTTGCTGCCATCTTGAGGATTCGCTCAGCCCAAGGGCGGCTCAAGGCCTTTTCCACCTGTACCTCCCACATCACTGTGGTCACCATGTTCTCCATACCATGTATGGTTATGTACATGAGACCTGGTTCTGAGTCTTCCCCAGAAGAGGACAAGAAGTTGGCTCTATTCTACAACATCATCTCTGCTTTCCTCAACCCCATTATCTATAGTCTTAGGAACAAAGATGTGAAGAGGGCTTTCCTCAAAGTGACTGGCTGGGGCAAAGCACCAGAATGAAGTCACAGAAGCATGGGCATTGGCACCAAACCTGGAACACAACCTACTGACTTCTCCATCCAAATTCTTTCCAACATCCAGTAGGCATATATGATATTAATGAATTAGACCCAGTAAGATCATAATATGAGAAAACCCAGAAGGTTATGGCAGTAGGTTTCCCTCAAGCATAAAGACCGCAGACAGGGGACTCCATGAAGGCACACATGTATTTGATTCATTTCTGTATCACCAGTTTACAAGACCTGGCATAAAATTGGCATCAATATTCATGTTTTCTGTCACTGAATGAACATGAACATGAGCGCTTGAGCTCTGGACTCATGAAATAAATTCAAATTGATGGGCATAAGATGACTTCCAGCTTCCTAAGTTAATGACACCATTGTAGCTCAGAAGGGATTTGACAAGTTCTGGAGACAGAATAGTTTAAGAAAGTCAATGGTGATCATATAAAATATGGTTCAGGAAAGTAATACAGGTCACTTTTCATTTGATACTATTAGAAGAGTATGAATTTAGGTCACATAAGCCCTCATGTCACTAAAAGAAGGAACTCTGTCTCAGTGAAATGATATTTGAAGGGGAAAGTAGGATCTCTTAACAACTGGAAAAATCTCCCACTCAGACACTTTCATAATGTATTCTCAACTTTACTGAAGTACATTGACATATAGTGAGCTGTAGATATTGAAAGTATACAATTTGATGAGTTGTGAAATACATATATACTTGTGAAAACATCACCATGATCAAGATAATTATCATCAACATCCCCCCAAATTTCCTTGTGACTCTTTGGAGTTCCTTTGTATTAGTTACCTATCAGTGTGTAACAAATTACCCCCATTTTTTGTGGTTTAAAACACCAAACATTTATTTTTTGTAGTTTCTTTGGGTTAAGAATCTGAGTGAAGTTAGAGGGACCCTCTGGATTAGGAGGTTCTCACAAGGCTGCAATCAAGTCACCAGCTACAGAAACCCTAACACTTAACTGGGGAAAGATCTTCTTCCAAACTTCCCTGATTGTCACCAGGATTTAGCTCCTGACTCTTGGACTGAGAGTCTCATTTTCTTCCTGACAGTTGTACAGAGCATTCATTGGTTTCTTCCATGTGGGCCTCTCCTTGGAGCAGCTCATCACCTGGCAGTTAGCTTAATCAGGGAGGTCATGAGCAGGAGTGGGCAAGGATCTTTTGTAACCTAAATTTGAACATGATTTCCCATCACTTTCAGGGTATTTATGAGAAGATCTCTACTAGGTCCAGCCCAAACTCAAGGTCATGGGATTACCCAAAGGCATGACTACCTGAGTGCTGGGGATATTGATTCAATCACAGCTTCTCTCTTGAGATTTAGACTCTTGCTAGAGCTCAAGGAATGATCTGGAGATTAGCATCACAGCATCATTCAGGAGTTAAGAAATGCAGAAGCCATTCCTCCTCCTGTCGGGAGCCAGTACAGGAGGCCTACTAGAAGAGCTGTAAGGGACTGAATATGATTGGCTGTTCATTTAGGTCCACTCACGAGGGAGGTGCATGAGCACTGCATTCTGATTGGTTAACACTGCTTGCATAAAAACCCATGCGCCCGGGGTTAGGGGAAAAGGAAGAAAAAAGCGATTAATAAAAAAGGTTCGCTGCTACGTGAGTCTCCGAGTCGTTCTTGCTGGCGAGAGCGATAAGTGGTGCCGAAACCCGGGAATCTCATCGTGAGAGACGCATGGAGTTGGCGACAATCAGGTAAAAAGTTCTGTCTAGTGACAGGGAAAGTTCCTCAAGTCGAGGATGAGCGTAGAAAGCTTTCCGGGATGGGAAACGAGATGGCTGCAAAGTTCCTAGGATAAGGACGAGAGTAAAGCTTTCCGGTATGGGAAACGAGATGGCCACATATAAAATGCTGGGGCCGCTTTCTGATATCCTTAAAGCAATTGGTACTCCTTTAAAAAATAAAACAGCTCGTTTGTTTTTGAGAGAAGTGGGACAAACGGCTCCCTGGTTTTTGGAGGAAGGGATATTAAACATCCCTCAGTGGGAGCATTTAGGAGAAGACCTTAGACGCGATCCGCGCACTACGCCGGGAACCCTGGCCGTTTGGTCTTTAGTGAAAGTTTGTTTGCAATCCCTGCGAGAGCCCATATGCCAGGCGGTGCAACTGGGAGGGGAGATCTTAGAACAAGTGAAAGAGGAATTTTGTAAAGGCTCCTTGAAGGACACTAGCTCTGAGAGTGAAAGCTCAAATGGACACTCAGACAGTGAGGGATCTAGCTCGAGCGATGATGAAAGGAGCAGAGGAGGGAAATCGCCCAAAAGCCAAAAGGTGAGCAAGATGCAAAAGGAGCTTGCAAAAAAGGAGGAAGAGCTAAAGAAGGCTATGGCGCAGCTCAAAATGCAGGGGGAAGTTATGGCGCAGCTGAAATTAAAAGCGGAAGAAGGAGCTATGGCGCAGTTACAAACAAAGACGGAAGTGGTAGATAACTTAGATCCTATGCCCACGCGCCCAGCCCCAACAGCGCCACCTTACGAGGGGCCTCCTCCGTATAAACCTTGCTGCACCAAGGCCTGCTATTGTGCAAGCTGCACCGCTCAAGTGGCTGCCATAGTAGCCTCTCAGGAGTTTGGGTGGGAACAGGATTCTCATTCAGTCCTAAAATCCCCACTTACTCTAACTCCACATTTTTTGGCTATAATTATACCTACCAAGACCCAGCGCAAGGCACGTCAGCTCACCTTCTAGATAGGTGGCTGCTCTGCAATGCTGCACAGGCATGTACAGGCTTGGAAAGCCTTCACTTTATTAATGGGTCTACATGGCAGCTATCACGTAGGCTCTCGATTTGAAACAAATGTTACTTGCAATTGCACCTCAGCTAAGCACATAAGTTACTCACCAACGCCCATCTGTGTTAGAGCTCCCTTTCTCTTCATAGTTTTTAATGCTTCTACTATTAACAAGTCATCTAGTCTCTCTTGTGAGTCCCAGAATTGTCTGCTATCAGAATGTTGGAACGCCACGGTGGGAGACTCGGCAGTAATAGCCAAGATACCGACGTATATCCCGATGCCAGTACAGGTGAACCCCGACAACCTGCCGGTGCTGCTTCAACATAAACGAGACTTTGGAATAACAGCAGCCATTATTGCAGCTATCGCAGCATCCGCCGCCGCCGCTGTTACTGCTGCCGCGGTAGCGTTGACAACCTCGGTACAGACAGCCGCCACTCTCAACAACGTCACAGGAATGGTCGCTGAAGCATTGGCTATGCAAGAACAAATTAACGGACATTTGCATGCTGGGATCCTTATTGTAAATCAAAGAGTTGATCTAGTACAGGAACAAATAGATGTCTTAGAATCTATAATCTCAACAGGATGTATACATAATATGGCGGGACTTTGTGTTACTCCTGTAGCTTACAATAACTTGTCAGTAGCGGCCAATCTGTCTCGACAATTGGGAAGAATGCTTAATGGTACCTGGAACTGTCAATTTCAAAATTTAACTAGGCAATTACGAGCTCAAATTATATCCATAAATTCTACCAAAGTAACTATTGCACCTGTTAGTGAGTGGGAAAAAAAATGTTACAGCAATCTGTTTCGTTCCTCAAACAGTGGGCCAGACTTGGTGCCATGGCTGTTCTCTTAATCACAGCTAACGTACTAATGTTACGTTGGGTATGTGGCCGTGTCCGTCGCAATCAATGACAATAACACCTCATGGTTCAAGCCATGATGGCTCTTGAGGCTGGTACCTCCCCCCCAGATATGGCTAAGTATGCTAGATCGGTAGTCAAAGACGGGTAAGACTGATCCCACACCATAGCAACCTAAGACAGGGGGTCTTCGACCAGGGAGAGTACCCGATGACGGGTAAGCATGTGTGCTGAGGATTGGCAACCTAAGACAGGCACGATCTCAGCCATTATAAATAAATAAAAAAGGGGGAGATGTTGGGAGCCAGTACAGGAGGCCTACTATAAGAGCTGTAAGGGACTGAATATGATTGGCTGTTCATTTAGGTCCACTCACGCGGGAGGTGCATGAGCACTGCATTCTGATTGGTTAACACTGCCTGCATAAAAACCCATGTGCCCGGGGTTAGGGGAGAAGGAAGAAAAAAGCGATTAATAAAAAAGGTTTGCTGCTACGTGAGTCTCCGAGTCATTCTTGCTGGCGAGAGCGATATCCTCCCACTTGGTTTAGCAAAAGTGGCCAGGAGGCAATCTCAGCTTCTAATTAATTAGAACCATAGACCTCCTCCCTGATGAATGAATTCCTTCTTTGAGCACAACTTCAAAGTTGTAGGGACAGGAAGCAAAAATTTCTACAGGAAGCTTTTTATATTGGTGAGAGGGACAACTCCTGTTACATCTCCTTGCTCCTGGATCTGTGCCTTCTCTTTCTCACCATAGAGTGACTACTGGTGTAAGTCATAAAGTGCATTCTATAAGATAACACTACAACCTTACAAAATGTTGTCCCCCAAATGGCATGATAATCGAAACTTAAATCAGTAATTCCACAATCCTCTTAGGCCCAGGAGTTTCTGAGTGTTTGGGCACAATGGGAGACCACTGAATTCTGTGAGTGAGTTGACTGTCACACTTTTTACACTTGATCTTAGCCAAAAGGCCAAGAAGCAATTGACTGTCACACTTTTTGAGATAAAGTGCATATCTTGTTCAGAGATGATACTGCATGGGTACTATGGCAATGGATAACACATGCCGTCAGACCATTAATGGTGAATCATAAGAGATGAGTGAGGTAGGAAACCTGAATATGCGTCTATCTCTGGGAGGACAGACTGCAGCCCCTTCGTGATGGAAAGTATCTAATGTAATTTATGTGTCACCAGGTAACTGGAAGCTCTCTCAAGGAATGGTGCCACATCAAAGGTTCAGCATCTGTCTCTGCTGCTGGAGTGTGGCAAACAGTAGTGACAGTGGCCATCTCAGCCTTGGTGAGGCTGACTTCATGCAGCTGAGTCCATACATAGTCTCTGTTATACTGCAATGGCTGGAGTAGCACTTGTGTGGGTCAGGAAAGAGGCTGACCAATCTACAGGTGGATCATCTAGTCTACCTGATTATTGAGAGACACTCCCCACAGTAGATGCTCAGTTTGCATATGTATATATCACACAATTATGTTCATATTCTGGGTCATGGAGAGGCACATACACATGACTTCCTCTAGAGCTCACATCATTAATCCTCCAATCTTCTTCTTTCCAAGTTTCTGGCCACCTTTCCATCCCGTTAGCAACTGCCCATGAAATAGTGTGTAGCTACACTGAGGGGCCTCTCTCATTCCCTGTAAAGTAGACAACCAGATATACCATCTAAAATTCTACTCATGGAAACAATTTTCTTTTACCATATTCAGTGCTGCCTTAAACTAGGCCTTTCCGTCCTCTGTTAAGTAGCTATAGGGCATTTCCAATGGGGCTGAGGGAGAGGCAGTAAAGTAGGAGCAAGAACCATGGGAGACTTGGTGAATACTTATGAAGCTCACCACCTAGATCTCAGATTGTATATAAAATTTTCATTTTAGAATAGAATTCTTCTGTGTGTGTCCAGTAGGATGATTCCATGGATATGATAACAGTTTATGATGGGCGATTTTGTTTGTCTTGTCATTTGATGACCCATAGTTAGGTTTTCAGTTTCTTCCAGAATATAGGAGCTATTAAAAAAAAAAAAAACCACACATTTTATTTTGAAGTAATTTACAATTCACAAGAAGTTGCAAAAAATAGTAAATTGAGCTCTCGGGTACCCTTGATCCAGCTGTCCCATAATAATGATATCTATGACTGTAGTACATTATCACATCCAGTAAACGGACATCAGCACAATGTTAATAACTAAACTATAGACATTATTAGAATTTCACCATTTATTACCTGTACTCATTTTGGGGGATATATGGTCTTAGGAATTTTATTAAATTCTTAGCTTCATATAACCACAATAAGGATACAAAACTGTTCCATTACCACAGAGAAATCTGGCACTGATGGTCACTGATCTGTTTTTCTGTCACTTTAATTTTGAAAATGTTACACAAATGGAATCATGAAGTCTGTAACTTTTTAAGTCTAATTATTTTTAAAACCCAGCCTGATGCCTTTGAGAGCCATCTAGATTGTTGCACATATCAGTAGTTTGATCCTTTATATTGCTGAGTAGTATTCTCTTGTACGGAGGTACCAGAGTTTATCCGTTCACCTGTTGAAGCACATTTGCATTGTTTTTAGTTCTGTGCTATTATGATTAAATT
Organism: Mustela putorius furo; assembly: GCF_011764305.1. NCBI lineage: Eukaryota > Metazoa > Chordata > Mammalia > Carnivora > Mustelidae > Mustela > Mustela putorius. The sequence continues at coordinate 33,229,315 of NW_025422005.1, read as the reverse complement.
TGCTATGAATATTTGTGTAAAGTTAAAAATAGTAAGTTATTTTTCCCTAGAATAAATTCCCAGGAATGTGATTGCTGGAGTCATATGATATGTGTATGCTTATAACAATATTCTAACACAAACCACAATGACATACCATTACATACCTTCTGGGATGACTACAATTTTAAAAACTACATTAACAAGTACTGACTAGGGTGTAGAGAAATTGAAACTCTTACACATTGCTGGTAAGAATGCAAAATTGTACTGCTGCTTTGGGAAATAGTATGATAGTTCTTTAAAACGTTAAACATAGAGTTATCATAGGATGTGTCAATTCCACTCCTAGATGTATATCTAAGAGAAATGAAACATATATGTTTAACAAAAACTGGTATATGAATATTCCTAGCAGCATTATTCATAGTATCCAAAAAGTGGAATCAACTCAACTGTCTATCAACTGAATGGGTAGATAAAATGTGGCTTATCCATACAATGAAATCCTACTTTGCAATAAAAAGGGATGAACAGTTGATAAATGCTAAATGGATGATTCATGAAATTAATGAGAAAAACCAGTCATAAAAGTCTGTGTATTACACAGTTCCACTTATATAAAATATCTAGGACAAGCAAATCTATAGACAGAAAGTAAATTAAATTAGTAGTCATTGGACAGACCTAGGGATAAGAGCAGGGTGATAAGGAGTGATTGCTAATGGGTATAGAGTTTCTTTTGGGGGTGATGAAGATGTTTCTAAATTGCATTGTGGTGATAGTTACACAATCCTGTGTATATAAGAAAAACCACTGCATTAACATAGTTCAAGTATATGAGTTTTATGGTATGTAAATTATATCTCAATACAGCTATTTTTTTAAAAAAAGCATATACCTAACTGTTTTACAGAGATGCTGTACAGTTTTACATTCCCACTAGTTTTGTAGGAGAGATCCCTTTACTCTGCATCTTTTCCAGCACTGAGTGTGGTCAGTATATTTTATGTAAGTCAATATACCAGACTAAATAGTGTAATAGTGGAGTGACACCTCTCTGTAGCTGTAATTTGCATATGATTAATAGCTCGTGATGTTGGGGAGTGTTTGGGTGGCTCAGTCTGTTAAGTGTCTGCCCTTGGCTCAGTTCATGATCTCAGGGTCCTGGGATGGGCCCTGCACTCAGTAGGGAGTATGCTTCCCCCTTGCTCTCTGCCCCTCCCCCTGCTTGTGTTCTCTCTGTCTCTCTCAAATAAATAAAGAAAATCTTAAAAAAAAAAAAAAAAAAAAGCAAACCCTGGAATATGGCTGGTTGAAGAGATTTTTTTTTTTTCCTGCAATGCTCTAGCCATAGCATGGACTTAGGGAAAATTCTGGCTGACATGCAATCAGGATCTGGACTAATGTACCTGGTTGTGTAAAATGTGAATGTGTTTGAGTTGAAAACACAGACAAGGTAAGCTGCCCTGGTTAGTTGGTATGAATCAATGAGATTCACTTAAAATGACATGATTCCTGTATTGATTGGTTGACTTGAGCTAATTCTAGTGATGATAATGAGCACTGTAGCAGAACAGACCAAGATTAGGACTGAGTGGCAACCACCATTTTTAAACTTTGTAGGAAGTGATGAAGAGGTCTTTGCGTGGACATTTACAGCTCTGCAGGTATTTATTACAAAATGAGAGGGTGCCTGGGTGGCTCAGTGGGTTAGGCATAACCACTCTGGCTTAGGTCATAATCCCGGGATCCCAGGATGGAACCCTTTTTTGGGCTCCCTGCTCAGCGGGGAGTCTGCTTCTCCCTCTGACCCTCCTCCCTCTTGTGTTCTCTCTCTCTCTCTCTGCCACTGTCTCTCTCAAATAAATAAATAAAATCTTTATAAAAAATGAGAAAGACCGAAATTCCTGAGGTAGTCATTCCACTCAAAAGGATAGGTTAGAGTAAGCAAAAAGCAAGCAGGAGGGAAATCTATAAACAAAAGCGGAAATCAAAGTGTAGAAGGTTAATTAACAAAACCATCATCTGTTTCTTTGAAAATACAAATCAGGAGCTCCTGAGTGGCTCAGTGGGTGAAGCCTCTGCCTTCGGCTCAGGTCATGATTTCAGGGTCCTGGGATCAAGCCCCGCATTGGGCTCTCTGCTCAGCAGGGAGCCTGCTTCACCCTCTCTTTCTCTGCCTGCCTCTCTGCCTACTTGTGATCTCTGTCTGTCAAATAAATAAATAAAACCTTTAAAAAAAAAAGAAAATATAAATTAGATGCTCCTCTGGCAAAACTGTTCAAGGAATAAAGGGAGAAGAAAGGTACATTTTAAAAATTAAAAGGGGATACAGTGCTACATATACAGTATACTTAAAAAAACAACTTGATGCCAGTAAACTTGTAAACCTAGATAAAATAGACAGTTTTCAAGAAAAATGTTAAATTGCCAATGTTGACTGAAGCAGAAGTAGGAAATGGAAACAGGAATCACCAGAAGCTCTTTGGAGGAGGGGTGAGTTTGCCTGCCACGACTGCAGGCACAGTCAGACCTCTGTACAGAGAAATCTGAGATACTCTGGATGGGACTCGCTGAGGACGCTCTGTGGGGAAGCTTGTTCCAGAATGGAAGGGGTTTGTCCTGTTTAGAAAAAAAAAAAATGAGATGTCTGTGACAGTGCCAGAGACCCTATCCAGGCACACTCTGTGTCTTTGATCACTGGGACTTCCTGGGAGTCCATGATTCCATCCCTGCTGTGTGGATGTGAGGGAACGGGTCTATACAGTGGATGGGGTTGTTGAAAGCCACGACTTGCCAGATGACTGGACATATCGTGATTGGGGGTAGATTAAATTGGGGCAAGAGGGGAGCAAGAGAATGAGTTGAAAACACAGACAAGGTAAGCTGCCCTGGTTAGTTTATTAATTTGTTAATTTGAAAAGGTGGGGAGCTTGTGTGTGTGTGTGTGCACAAGCACGTGCATATGTGTATGTGTGTGTGTACAGATGTATGACTCAGTGGCCCTCTCTCCTATTCTAAGCGTTAATGTCTGACTTCAAGGGTGAAAATGTATTTATGACTGTTAATGGTGTGATCACAACATGCTGTTCCCCAGCTGTTTCTGGCCTTTATGCACCCAGTACCATGCTATGAGCATTCACATCATTAAATATTCTTATAAGATACATTTTCAGTGGCTGCATAGTACACCATTATGTGGCCATACCATATTTACCATATTTTATTTTTTATTATTTTTAAAATATTTTATTTATTTATTTAACAGACAGAGATCACACGTAGGCAGAGAAGCAGGCAGAGAGAGAGGGGGAAGCAGACTCCCTGCTGAGCAGAGAGCCCGATGTGGGACTCGATCCCAGGACCCTGAGATCACAACCTGAGCCGAAGGCAGCGGCTCAACCCACTGAGCCACCCAGGCACCCATATTTACCATATTTTAATCACTCATGCACAATTACAGAATGTTTTCAGTTGGTTCCAACTTTTTCCTATTTGACTAACAGAATGAAAATGATTGTGCTATGTTTCCCGCCCTTTTGATGTCTATTTCCTAAAATGTCCTGAAAGTAGAAGTAGAAAGTAGGAAGTTATGAGCATATTTAAGTTTCTTGCTACATAAAGCCAAACCACCTTACAAAAAAATGGATTCCTACTCCCATAAGCAACGTATGGAAGTGTGTGTTTCACAGTGTTCTAGCCACCTCTGACTCTCTTTAAAAACTCTGCACGTGGGGCACCTGGATGGCTCAGTCGTTAAGCGTCTGCCTTCAGCTCAGGTCAAGATCATGGGGTCCGGGGATCAAGCCCTGCATCAGGCTCCCTGCTCTGAGGGGAGCCACTACTCTCTTTCTCACTCCCCCTGCTTGTGTTCCCTCTCTTGCTGTGTCTCTCTTTGTCAAGGAAAGAAATAAAATTAAAAATTCCTTTCAAAGGCAAAAAAGTAATCTTATTATTTTCATTTGCATTTCTTTAGTGCCCACTGTGGTGGGATTTTCCCATATGTTTATTGATGATCTGAATGTCTTTTTTATGAACTGTTCAGATCTGTGCCAGTTTTATGGGGTGTTTGTGTTTTTCTTACCAATTTGTAAAAGCTCTTTCTATGTTATTATCCACATGCCTGTAAGTATATTGCAATGAAACACACTGTTTTGTTAACTGCCTTTTAATTTTGTTTTATTATTGATGCAGCATTCTGGTTCTTGTGTGGGTGCGTAGGGCAGTATCTTTGAGGACATCCCTTGGCACAGACCCTGGTCTCCTGTGGGGGGCATAGGCATCCATGTTGAATTTTTCTGGCTAACCCAGCTGATTATTATTATTATTATTTTTTGCAAGGAGTCTCATAGCAAATGTATATCAGCAAGTGACTGGGTAAGGACAACCCAAAGGGGTTGGCTGTTAGCTTGTGGAACGGGTCCCTAGAACCTCACGGAGATTACTTTGTTGGGTCCTGGAATTCCTACAGCAGCAAACAGTCAAAGCCTGTAAGTGTGTTTGATCCCAGGAACATAACCCTGAAGAAAGGTAAAACTTGGGGAAAAGCAATCTACATTTTTAAAAATTCTATGAGGAGTAAGCAGAGTTTTAGGGAAGGTCTCTCCAAGCAAGAGGGAGCAGAGCAGAAGCCACCCAGGGAGATTTTAACCTCTCTCTGGACTGCCTACATTTTGCATCTGGGGGAACATTTTGCCTACACGCCCCTGTCTAATTTTGCTCATCCTCAGGTGGACAGAATCGCTCTTCCTTGACATCACCCAACACAGGTTATAGTTTTCCAAAATGGACTTTATTAGGAACAAGGTGAAAAGGAAATTCAAAAGGTATAAAGATACAAAAGCACAAATCCAAATGGCCACAAACTGGTACCGTAAGATAATTGCAGTGTGCCCAATTTGTGGATGGGGAGAGAGGGGTTCACTTTCTCATTCTTGAGTTTCTCTCCCTAAGATTCTTCACTTCTTGGTTTTTGAGTTTTTACTACTTCCACTCCCTCCCTCCTTCCCCCCGCCCTTTACTGTCTAGGGTTCTAGTCACTTACAAAGCCTGGAAGAGGATCATGACTAATTCAAGGCTGACAGTTCCTCTGGAGAAATAAAATTTTTAAATTAAAACTAGTATCTGTTGAAAGCTATTGCCAGTCTCATACCAAACATGTTTTATATAGTATCTCATTTGATCATCACAACTTCCCTCTGAGGAAGAGATGTAAACCTTAGAATAAGTTAAATGACTTGCAAAATGTCACATATCTATTAATGTTCAAATCAAGTCTCTCATCCTACTCTGTCTGGCACTGAGGTCCCGCCTTTTGATCAGCATACTCTACCTTCACAATTTCCTCTGTCGCCAACCACATCACTAGAGATACTGCCATTGTCTGAGCACCCAGTTCCCTCCCAGCTGGGCCAGGGTGATGGTGTGATTTGATGGAGTTCAGTCTCCCAGATCTCATGGAAGAAGAGTCTTTGGTGGGGCTGTGGGTGTGAGTCCTGCTTTGTTTGTCTCCCAGGGTCTTCCACTTTAAAGCTTCACTCTGAGACCCCGCTCCGTCCCATCAGTTTGAGGAAAGCCTTTTTCACATCCTTGTTCCTCAGACTGTAGATGACAGGGTTGAGGAAGGCTGTGGCAATGTTATAAAAAAGGGCCATTTTCTTGCCATTGTTTGACAAGGAGTCAGAGCCAGGACTCATGTACATGATGATACACGGAACTGCAAACATGGTGACCACAGTGATGTGGGAAGCACAGGTGGAGAAGGCCTTGATCCGTCCCTGGGATGAGCGGATCTTCATGATGGTGGCAAAGATGTTGGCATAGACAATGACAATCAGGGTGAGGGGGACCACGATGACATTGAAGCCCGTGATGAAGTCCACCAAGTCATTGAGGGATGTGTCTGCACAGGCCAGCTTCAGGACGGCAGGGACCTCGCAAAAGTAGTGGTCAATTTCATTAGGGCCACAGTAGGGCAGGCGCACAGCAAAGAAGGTGTAGCACAGGCCACCCACCATGCCATAGGCTACACAGATGCCCACCAAGAGGAGGCACATCCGGGGGCTCATGACGACCTTGTACCGAAGAGGATGGCAGATGGCCACATACCTGTCCATGGACATGATGGAGAAGAGCCAGGACTCGGTGACCCCAAAGAGGAGGAAGATGTACATCTGGGCCACACACCTAGCAAAAGAGATGGCCCTCATCTTGCTGAGGATATGCACAAGCATCTGGGGCACAGTGGTAGTTGTGTAGCACATGTCCAGCATGGAGAGGACACTGATGAAAAAGTACATGGGTGTGTGGAGGCGGGAGTCCTGGTGGATAAGGGTGATGAGGAGGCTGTTGCTCACAAGGATGAGCAGGTAAAAGATGAGAAAGAAGGTGAAGAGCAGAGGGTTTGTCCTGGGGTTGGGGGCAAAGCCCAATAGAATGAATTCTGTCACAGTGGACTGGTTGAGTTCCTGCATTGCGATCTGCCTGTTTAAAGAGTTTTGAGGGTATGTAATTGATTGGGTGTCTATGCACAAGGGTATGTAAGGAATTTTCACACTTGTTTTATGTATGCTTCTTAAGAGGAAGTTTGGATTGGCAGATGGAAGCACCATGAGATATGTCCCCATAGTTGCTTGGGTGATATTGGGGTTGGGTTCAGGATTTAGTTGAGGGTCATGGTGATGAAAAGGGTGAATGCCAAATCAGGGAGGTGCTGTATGCTATGCTTTGCTCTGGCCTCTAGGTATATTTTTCCTTTTTCTGACCCATCCTTGCTATTCTATTATTCCCACCATTTTCTATTTTCTCTTGGAAGTATAGAGGTTGCAAATTCTTGGTTTCAGATTAGGATTAGGGAAAGACAACTCATTATTTGGGTTAAGGTTTACCTTTTTTAAAAAATCACAGTTAGGATTAGGACTAAGGTTAGAATGCAGGGTTAAAGTCAATGCTAGGCAGAATAAAAATTAGAGTTAATATTTAAGATTTAGCTTTTTCCTGTGAATGAGCTTTTTCTTTAGTGTTCATTAATTAGGTCATTCATCCAACAAATTCTTACCAAATGCTTACTCGTTGTCTTCCAAAATGTGAGGGATATTTTATAGTCAAAGAAAATCATGGGTATAGTCCCATAAACAATTTTTCGAGTTAGCAAAAAAAACCAAAAAACCAAAAACAAAAAACGAATAACCCCAGCTCGTCAACTCTAGCACATCATGCAAAGAGGATATAATTTTAATGATGTGTATATTGTACAATTAATCTTCATTTATCATACCTTTTTAATGAGAAACCTTCAAAGACTCCCTCTTTCACACTGTCCATATGATGCCAATCAGTTGGTTTTGCTTTGTTGGAGGCCAGGAACATACTGAGGTTTAAAAATTTTCCCTATGGCTGGTCCACCTTTCATACTCATTGCCTTTCTGGTCTTATGATTCAGAAAGATTTATATTTTGTTCTGAGCATATTAAAAATTCTAGTGACTAGAGGAAACTATGCAGAAGTAAATCCACAAAACCCAGAGTTTTGTGAAAGGGAAATTCATGGAGAAGAGTTACAATTTGTCAGGAAGCATTTCCTAAACTCATGCACTCTGTCCAGGTGGTTACGCCAGCCTACCTCCTTAACCATTGCTGGCTTGTACACCCTTTGTTCCCATGGCTTTATAGATTGCTCTCAACTTTCTGCTTTGTTAACTCTCACAGAGACATTTAATATGGCATCTCCAAAATCTTTTGATATTGTAAAGAGTATCTCTTCCAAATGAAGAGCCAGTAGCATGCTTAAAACTATAGCATAGAGGTCACTTGGCTGTCCACAGGCCAAATATAACCCATAGATATATTTTGTATAGTTTTTAAAAATTAAATTTATTGCCAGTGTTTTAAAAAGTGGAGCTTACACATAAAAAACTAGATTTTCAGCATCACAAACCACAGTTGGCAAAAATGGGCCCTATTCCTCCATCCAGGTGAATGGATGATTCTTCTTTGGATGGAGTGTGAACCCCCCAATTCATGATATTCCTTGTGGTCCCTTATTTTTCGTAGACTGTTTTTACTCTGTTAAACTGCCTATGCCTGCCCCCTACCCCATGCATTTAAATTTATGATCCCTGGTCTAATGGTGTGCGCTCAAAGTGAGAGCTACTCTTACTGCTGGCATATCATAGTATTCAGAAAGCTGTAGCCAAAGAAATAGTTGAAGGCAAGGGAAAAAAATTTTAAAGATCAGAAAATTATAATGATTTGCAAATGTCATATTTATCGTATCTGGAAATCCAAGAGAATCAACTGATACAGTTCTAGAACTAATGGAAGAGTTTGTTTAAATTGGCCTAATATAAAAATACTGGGGGCCCAGGAGTGCGCGTGACACCCACATCCGGGTCCTGACGCCTGCCCTGCTGCCCAGCCCATCTCCCGGAACCTGGCTTCTTGAGATGTCCCTGATTCTGCTTAGCGCCACGCAACCAAATTAGATTTGAAAAAAAAAAAAAAAAAAAAAAAAAAGGAAGGGGGGGATTCAAAGAACAAAGATCTTACACATAGTAAGATCCCATGTGTACAGAAATGTATATGCATACAAATTTTCAAAAACGTATTTTACATCACATTTTAGATGCATGGAAAATGCCTGCAAGTATTCACAGACTTGTCAGCATTTATTATCATTGAGGACTGAGATTTGTGACAGTGGTGAGGGAGCCTCTAGGGATGGAAAGAGGCACCTTTCCTTTTTCTTTTTACATTTCAGGCCTCTTTGCTTTTTATCTACCATGAGTATGTATATTTATGAATCATTAAAAAACTACGAAGTACCCAAAAGGTAGAAATGTTCTGTCCTAGATAAAAAGTTAGAAATGGTTCAGGAAAAAAGATTTATAAAAGCAGCAAATAAACAAAATTACAAAAACACCTAGGGATGAACCTCATAAGAAACGTTCACGACCTATGAAAGCCAAACAAATGAAAACAAAACAAACAGAAGATTCTGCAGAACTTTCTCAGAAGACATAAAGGAAACTTCACTTAAGTTCAGGGATACACCTTGTCCATGTTTCTGGAAAGAGAGACTAAAATTGGCAAAACAAAACAACAAACAAACCACACCAAAAACCCCACAAAAATCTAAACAAACCCAAAACATCTTCAAACTTATATTTTTAATGCAATCTAATTAAAACTCAATAAAATGATTTCGTAATAACATGATAATGTGATTCAAACACTCATAAAAAAATAAGTGCATAGGAATAGTCAAGGAAATACTTATGGGAAAGAAAAGAACAATGAAATGGAAGCAGAGTTGTCAGATTTAGCAAATAAAAATGAAACTGAAATTCAAATTTAACTGGGCATCCTGTGTTTTATCCTGGAAAACACTCTTCCAAAGGAGCAAACTTAATACTATAATATTATAATGTACTGTAATACCGTAAAAATGTAGTGTGAGCTCATTGATAGACACACAGATTGATGGGACAGAACAGAAAGCTTGGAAAGGGACCCTAGCCCATGATGAAGAGCCTATTATAAGTCAGAAGGCAGGAAGCTATTTAACAAACACTGCCAATTAGTTAATGATCTGGATAGAAAAAGTTCTTTTATGCCACCTACCGAGATACATTCTAACTATGCTAAACAGATAAATGCAAAAAGTAAAAATGATAAAGCAACCTACAGGAAAATATATGGGTGAATGTTTATTTTATGATGAGACAAGAAAGACCTTTGAAGCATAATCTGAATGTTGGGAGTCTTTCAGCCTCATGGTGATGAACCTTAATATCGACACAAGGCAACATACCTCCTAAGCCCATCTGCTGGGAGAAGTCTGATTTTTTTTTTCCTCTCCTTAGATTTGTAGTAGTTTTAGGGGTTCCTTGTGTATCCCTGGTTACTTCTCAAATTTTCTGCTCTCACTGAACTCTTGGGTGCATACTGACCTCCTTCATGGCTCATCCCCATTCTCTTTCTCCTTTACGCCCCAAACTTCCCCACACAACACTGTCGTAAGCCTCGTCCTGAAGGTGTGTTAAGAGAAAGATGTCTCTTTGGGGTAAATACCCAGTAGTGCTATTGCTGGGTCATAGAGTAGCTCTATTTTTAACTTTCTGAGGAACCGCCATATTGTTTCCCACAATGGCTGCACCACCTTGCATTCTCACCAACAGTGTAAGAGGGTTTCCCTTTCTGCACATCCTCATCAACATTTGTTGTTTCTTGTCTTGTTAATTTTGGCCATTCTAACTGGTGTAAGGTGGTATCTCACTGTGGTTTTGATTGGAATTTCCCTGTTGGCGAATGATGTATATTTTTTCATGTATGATGGTTAACATAATAATATCATATCATATCATATCATATCATATCAATAAGGAAGAGAAAGATGTTTCTAAGGACACCTGGGTGGCTCAGTCAGTTTAGCATCTGCCTTCAGCTAGGGTCATGATCCGGGAGTCCTGGGATCAAGCACCGCCGGGGCTCTCTGCTCAGTGGGGAGCCTGCTCCTTGTCCCTCCCCCTGCTTGTGCTCTCTCACTCCCTCTAAAATAAATAAATAAATAATCTTTAAAAAAAGAAAAAAGAGTCGAAGATTCTTATAATGAAGCACAATTTGAATTGAATATTTAATTCCAAAAAGTCTCTAAGCCATCCCTGCAGCAGTTTTTTTCTCTCTAGTCCCAAGATGACTGTTCTGTCCTACTGGGGTCTGGTCTCCCTCCTGGAGCCTCGTCCCCTCTACCCTTGTCTCCCTGTTCTAGGACTCCTTCCTCCTGTCGCCTGAGCAGCCAGCCACAGACTCCACCCTCCTATCTCCTCGCCTCGTGCATCACAACCACCTGGAAGGCTTGCCACACGCTGCTGTGCTTCACACCCAGGAACTCCGGATTTGGGAGGTCTGGAGTAGAGCCTGAGAATCTGCATCTGTAAGAGGTTCTCAGGTAATGCACATGCTGCCTGCTAGTGGGACCACACTTTGAGAACCACTGATCTACTTTCGTGTGCCAAGAAAGTTGGTTATCTTTCTTTCAATTTCTCTGTGTCCATATTTTCCCTCGCCTAAATGCCAATTTTTTTTGCCTTTCATATAAACATAAAAACGAAACAGTAAAGGGAAAGTTGAAAATTTGGGCAAAATAATTTTCTCTAAGTTAAAAAAAAACTAATGATGGTTGTGATATATGCTACCGTGTAACCCGGGCAGATTACCCCACGTCTCTGAACCTTAGCAACCTTGTCTGTACCGTGGGAACTCTGCGGGGTGGCTGAAGGTTGGATGAAGATAGTCCTGGGTTCATGCCAGTGAATAAAGTAAGTGGCAGATAAACATCAAAAACACATGAGGGGCTGGTGTCTTGAGACTTGGTGTCTCTGCCTATGTCAGCACGGGCAGAGGGACATAAAACACAGACATATCTCTGCCTCCTAAACCACCAGAGAAGGCTCCAGCTGCTGAGAGGAGAGGAGGAAGCCCACTGGCCCTGGGGAGGCTGCTGAGCTCTGGCCACTCACTCCCCCCAAGTACCTAAGGGCTCCCTCCTAAGAGGCCAACCCCCAGCCACAGCTCTTCAGCAGATGGACCCAAGATCAGAATGAGTCTGCCCACTCCTTGCAGCCTACAGCCTGCCCTGTTCCCCCATCCCCTGCCTGCCAACCAGCTAGGGCCAGGAGGCCATTGTTCATCATTAATAATATAAGAGACCAGAATTCTTAACATGCACACAGGCCTTCGTATTAGGGCCCAGCCAACTTCCCTGGTCATTGCTCTCCTGTGTCCTATAAGAGTCTAATTCTCCTGTTCCCTGGAGTGCTAGTTGGCCACATAGCTCTGGGGAGTCACCCACCTGCCTGGCCCTTGTGATCTCATCTGTAAAAGAGGGTGGCAGGCAATTTGTAACATCTCCAGGACAGATACACAATGCTTTTCTACTTATTCCTAGATTTGGAGGCAACTGGAGGCAACTTGGAGGGAACATGGGTTGGGGCTGGCGAGTTAGAGTGGGTACCAGCGTCCTACAGGTAAGAGCCTAGGCTGCACTGTGCTTAATGTCCTCACGGAGGACGCTCAAGGCTGAGCCAGGAGGGGAGGCATGTGTGACTGCAGGGACACCGTCCTCTAGATGGGCCACTCTCGAGAACAGAATTAAAAATGAATGTTGGATCGTTGGGCTCTTGGGAAGCAGGACATGGGGTTATGCATTTTCAGCTTTTGTCGAAGTTGGACTTCTGCAGGTGTTCAGAACCCACTCCATCCTCGCTCTCCTCACCCAGACACACACAGCTCCCGGCGGCTCCCCTTACTAGTTACAGACTTTGAAGCTCAATTTGAAAACAACTAGTACAATCCACTGGTTTTACCAAAGCTCAGAGAGGGAAAGCAACTGGTCTAAGGTCACTCAGCAAGTCTCAAGAATGAAGAACACCCATGTAGCTTGATCCTTAGTCGGGGCTCTTGCCCTGCCCAGTGCTGCTCTCAGAAATGAGCCATGAGCTGGGAATGGGACTTTGGGACAGAGGGAACCTGTTGTTGCAAACTACATTCTCTCCCAGCTCCTGGGACATGGAGGTCCTTAGACAAGGGCCACAGTGATGAGAGGCTGCCTGGGTCTTACCTCCAGCTTGTGCTTGCCAACTGAGGACAGAGGAAACAGAGATGTGGGTGACAGGCTTCAGCCTCCCAGGACTCCTTGGCCTTTGAAGAATTTGTGTCTTTGTCCAGAATGCAGCCTGGGGACTGGTTTCTTCTCTCACTTTCCTTGGCTGGTTTGCTGTGTGTCTTGGGGTCAGTTGCTTGGCCTCTCTGAGCCTCTGGTTCTGACCCTCCCACAGCCAGGTTTGATGATGACCTGTTGCTGTTGAGAAGACAGAATGGGTGGTGTGATTGCAAGGCCCTGGTAGGGGTTGAGCCACTAGTCGCCGCGTTGTCCGGGGCTTGAGGCTAGGAGCGCCGGCCTTGCTCCCTTGTTAGGATGTAAGAGAAATCAGGGGGAAAGTTGCTCCTCTTTTCATGTGGGCCCTTATATTGATCTCCTCCTCTCCTATCCGCTTTCCTGCGGCACAGTTAGGAGATGAAAGACTCAAGAGTTTTGCATTTTCGATGTTAGGATTTACTGCCATAAATCAGAGCTGGCAATTGTTTCTTATCAGCAAAAATGGTGATTGATTACAGTAATATTTAATTCTGAAATATAAATTCTGAAGATAGGTTTGATTTCTCCTCCCTTTTTCTTTCTCCAGGCCTTTCCCCATCTCTCTCTCTCTCTCTCTCTCACACACACACACACACACACACACATCCTCCCCCAGGATTAACACTGACCTGCCAAGGCTAAGAATGACTCAGAGAAACTTGACCCAGAGAACCACAAAATCCAAGAAAATGATGGAAAAGAGAGAGAGGCTCTGGAAGGGGAAAAAAAAAAAAAAGTCCAAAACAAGCGACAAGGAGGCCGAGAGGCCCAGAGACCCAGAATGCGAGGGGCACGGGCCAGAGAGGGAAAAAAGGAGGAAGAAGGTGAAAGAAGGTCCACTCTTCCCCTTGTGCTGCAAGAGGAGAAGGAACTCAAGGAAAGAGCCATGGAGCCGTGGAGCCCAGTGGGAGAGAGTCAGGGGGATGGAACGTGGCCAGACACGGAAGGGGAAGGAGGCGGGAGCTAGAGGAGGAGACAGGCCCGGGTCTGTCTCTCGTGCTGGGGAGGTTGGGGGGGATCCACAGGATGGCTGCCCAGGGCCACTGCACCCCCGAGAGCCGGCCGAGGCCAGGCAGGGAAGGAAAGGGACAGAGGCCATAGGACAGGGGCATGGAGAGAGGAGAGAGAAGGAGCTGGACGAGGAGAGCCAGCAGGTGGCAGACTGCAGACCAGACAGAGTGGACAGAGGGATGGAGGCTGAGGAGGCGGGAAGGGGGAAGAAGGGATGGGCCGCGGGCCAGGTTCTATGGGGAGACGCAGGGGGACGCAGCGAAGCGGGGAATCCGTGTGAATCACAGAGACAGCGGAGGCAGAGAAGAGGACAGCCAGGGACGGTAGAGAGGGGCCCCGCCACAGGCTCATGCAGAGTCCAAGCGAGCAATCCCCGGCGGAGTCAAGAAGGTACGAGAGGCAGAGCGAGCGGCAGACCCAGTCTGAACAGCACAACCAGAGCTGCACAGGCAGGCGGAGGAGAGAGACGGAAACTTGGAGGCAGAGGAGCAGGCCAGCAAGTAGGAACAGAGCCACAGAGAGCCGGTGGGCAGGGAGGGAAAGCCAGAAAGAGAAAAGCAGGGACAGGCGGACGGGCGCACACTCACATAGACATGAGGAGAGAGACAGGCGGCCGGTGAGCAGGACTATGGCCCACGCTGGGCTCCTCCTCGACCTCCCTGCGTGCTGGGGACATTGGTGTCCTGAGCTTATAACCCTGCAGGGAAGAAGGTTGTGGGCAGGGCTCTCTCAGACTCAGGAGGCCACTCCTGAGTGGCATGTGGGCCCAGGACCCTAGTCAGAACAGTCCCTGCAGCCATGAGGAGCCTCACTCCCCAAGGACCCCAGGCAGTGCCGGCCTGGACGCCAACGTCCAGTGGGGGTCTGTGGGGAAGGGGAGATGAAATTCAGCTGGGGGAGGCTTTGCAGTTGCTGGGGAGAAGTTGTGTGGGGCTCAGACAGGGCGCTGAGGACAGGTCTTTCCTCAGCTGTTCCTCCTTCCCCAGGAAAAAAAAAAAAAGAGGTACCATGGGAGGTCTAGGTTGACAAAGGCCAAGAAATTGTCCTCTCCTCTGCCAAGTGGTGTCCCCAGGGCTGTTTCACCCATTAGATACATCAGGCAAAGTGCCTAGGGTCCTTGGGCTTTCATAACCTACAAACATGCTGGAGACCCTAAAGAAAAGGATACTGGTCGAAAAATAAGAATCTCACAGAATAAAAATTAGCAAATATTTAAGTGACCTTTAACATAACATTTTATCAGTTGGTCAGGGGAAACTCATTCAGCTTTTTCATAGGTATACAGTGACACATTAATTACGCTTAATGTGAGACATGGCTATACTTTCCTGTGTCTTATAAAGGGCCACGCCCATGGAGGTCTTAAACTGCCCAGTGGCTCTCAGGTCTCCGCCCTTTGAGGGTATGTTCTGTCATTTCAGATCGCTTGTGAGAAACCTTCCTCTTGGTGGAGAGAAAAGCAAGAGAGAAAGGGCCCAAACTGTAGCAACAAGGAATAAAGACAGGTAACAGGAAGAACTTACACCTTGCAACTTTGAGGTAGCAGCAAAGACCTTGGAGCCCTCTCTTTTGGTGTTTCTGGCCAAAGGGTGGGGATTCTGCCTGGAGGGCAAAAGAAACGTCAGGCGCCATTCTTTCTGGGCTTGAGAAGACCCGTTGCTCACAGATGGCCCCAGGGGCTGCCATAGCATTTGGAACTTGGCCCAATACGTCCCCCAGGAGCCAGACTAGGGTTTGACTTCCTTACCCAGGTATGGTTTAGTTGGGAGCTCCATGAAAGAGAAGCCACTGCGAGCTGAGCCCCGGAACAGGGCATCTGGGACAGGAGGCCTCCTCAGGCTGGGCCACTTGGCTCATACTGGCCTGCATCATAGTTGTGGTTGTGGTAGGGTGTGGGAAGCCAGGGATGGGATTCCTGGAGCCTCACTGTACCCTGTACTTCTCAGGAAGTCCCCTCCCTCTCCTACTGATGCCACAGGAGGGCTGGGTGCTTCCCCCTCAGTGGCAGGACTGTAGGTATGTGATACACCACCTTCCTCATGTGGCTGGGTGGTTATGTGGACACCAAATCCCAGTGTGGGTTTTTTCCCCTATCACCCAGCAGATCTCCCATACCAGTTGGTGTGTCCTACAATTCACATGAATTCTGACATAATCTGCCCGGATCCCACAAATAAAGGGCTCAGCCCTGCAAGACTTTCCCCCACTCTCCTACTTCAGATGCCAAATGGAAGTCCAGGCTGTCATCAGTGGATGTTACCACCCCTTGGGTTCAGTTAATTAGCTAAGTGGCTTTTAGAACTCAGAGAAATATTTATTTACTAGATGACTAGTTCATTGTAAAAGTATATACCTCAGGAGTAGCCAGATGGCAGAGACCCACAGGATGAAGTATGTGGGAGGGAGCATGTCCCAGCATTTCCGGTGGTCACCAACTCAGGGGCTCTCCGAACTTATCCTTTTGGGGTTTACAGGAGGCCTCATTACACGGGTATGATTGATTAAATCACTGGCCATTAGTGACTCAACTCCATCTCCAGTCTCTCTCATCTTCCCAGAAATTAAGAGTGGGACTGAAACTTCTTTAATCCTATGGTTGGCTCCACTGGCTGCCCAAAAGTCACCTCACTGACAAAACAAAAGGCAACAAAAGAGCCTTTATGGTTCTCACCACTTAGGAAATTCTAAGGTTCTTAGGACCTCTGTGCCAGGAACCAGAAGAATAAATACATATCCTTTCTTATAAATCACAATATCACCCAGGCTCCGTAGGCAATAAGCGTTCACACAGCTGCTAAAGTCGTCTTTCTGCCCTTCATCTCTGACTTGGTTCCCCCCCTGCTCAAGAACCTTCATTGGTTCTCATCTGTGGGAAAAGTCATGCAAGATGACCAACTGCTCTTTCCTGTCTGATCTCCATTCATGTGCCTCCATGTAGGCAGCTCTCTAAAAGAGCCCCCAGTGATCCCTACCTCCTGGTAATCACCCCTCTGTGTAATCGCCAGCACTGGAGGGTGGGTGGGACTTGGCATTTTCCTTTGAATGAGTAAAACAGGGCAAAATCAATGAGATATTACTTCTGAGATTTGGTAATAAAAGACTTGACTTCCGTGTTGTTTTAACTCTCTCTGTCTCTCCAACTCTTCTCAATTTCTTGCTCTGATGAAGTAAGTTGGCTTGTCGTGAGCTGCCCTAAGGAGAAGTCCCTGTGGCAAGGAACAGAGTGTGGTCAAGCTGGCCAACAGACAACAAGGAACCGAGGCCATCAGAGCAACAGCCAGGGAGGAACTGATGCCTGCCAACAATCATGGGACTCTGTGATGGTAGCTGCTGGCCCCAAATTCAGCAGAGCAAGAGTACTCCCACAGAGCTGAATAAATCAATGAGGTTATTTGCATCATTGTTGCTATTGTTTTTAATGTTCTGGAGTTTTTGGACGTATGAGAAAACTCTCATTCCCCTCAAGCTGTCTCTGACAATTGATTTAGTAGATCAAAGTTTTTTGAACTGCAGTGAAACATTTTTAACTGATACCTGATTTTTACTGACTTACCAGAATTCAGACACTTCAATTAGCCTCTTCACTTATTAGCCTACATTCAATAATCACGTTTTGTATTTAACCAGGATAGACTTGGTCAAATTGATTGTTTAAAAAAGATTATATTTAAGAGGTATTTCCTTTTAATCAGGCATGCTGAGATACTATTAAGTGGCAAGGGTTGAGTTGACTTTGCTTGTGAATCCAATCTCCATGCAGCTCTCCCTGAAAAACTGACCTGGCTTATAATGTCCCAACCTTAGAGATGATAAGGAATATCACCTACTGGCCAGAAGGAAACTTAAGTAAATTTTGGAACCTTGATTGGAGAGGAATTCACCCAAATTTATAGGTTCTATGGGTGAAATAGAAAGGACAGATTTTCTTGGGATTGGTTTTCCAACTACAGCATAACAAATAATAGAGCACTGAAAAAGTCCAAGTTCAGATTCCATATGGAAACTTCCAGGTAAAAGTTAATTCTGTGGCTTTAGAAATGGCTCAATACTGTGTGTCTCTAGATTTGCAAGACAAACTAGAGACGGTTCATATGGCTAACTTTCCTATGGACCTAACGTTCCTCACTGATACAGTGAGGCCAGAAATAATGAGACCAGTTTTTTTTTTTTTAAATCAAGAATAATTTTTGAAGGTTATTTAAGATCACAAGGGTGAGTGTTGTAAAAAAAAAAAAAATCATCTAAGACTCACAGAAGGCAACAGGGATTTCATGGTGCCCTCTTGGTATAGTGCTTGAGGTTGTCTAGCAGACCCTCTGAGGATTATCTGGCTTTATAAGGGTGTACTATTTTAATTGAGTTTCTAAGGCCTTGGATATTTTATAACTCTGCAGGTGTAACTGTTAAGGTCTAGAAAACTGGAAGCAAAAGATTTCTGTCTATAATAATGCAACTAATTCTTATTCATAGGAACACAAACAAAATTTGTCCAGTAGAGAATATAAATTTCTGTACGCCAATTCTCCTTTGAACCAATCTTAATGAGCTTAGTGAAATCTTTGACACATATTCATTTAAGAAAAACCATAAAGGTAGAGAATCATAAGTTTGTTAAAAATTCTATTTATTAAAAACCATTGTTCTATTCATCAAAAGAAAAGAAGACTCTTCAGCAGTGGAAACAAAACAACATGATTAATGTCAAAACCTATTATTGAGTGAATGACTCAAGTTACAGAAGAATGTATATTGTATAATTCAATTTAAAAATAATCACACAACCATCAAAAAGGATGAGATCTTGCCATTTGTGACAACATGGAAGGAACACCTAGAGGCATTATGCTAAGTGAGATAAGTCAGACTGAGAACGACAAATACCCTCTGATTTCTCGGGTATGTGGAATCTAAAAAACAAAAGAACAAACAAATAGACCAAAAGTAGAATCAGACTTATAAATAAAGAGAACAAACTGATGGTTGCCAGAGGGTAGGGAGGTGGGAGGATGGGCAAAATGGGTGAGGTTGAGTGGGAGATACTGGTTTCCAGTTATGGAATGAATAAGTCGTGGGAATAAATGTCACCGCACAGGGAATATAGTCAATGATATTGGAATAACATTGTATGGTGACAGATGATAGCTACCCTTGTGGTGGGCATAACATAATGTATAGCGATATGGAGTCACTCTGTTGAACACCTGAAACTACATTGTGTTTCAACTATTCAAAAAAATAACAATAATAAATAAAATAAAGCGAGAATCTGACCAAAAAATTGAGTGCTTAAAAAACATTTAAGAAATCATGAAAACACATAGTAGTTTAATAAATGTATTCTATTTCTTTTAAAGTATTAATAAAAACAATGAAAAAATCTTTTCAACCCAAAAATACAGATGCTGAACTGTTTACAGTAATTATCACCAAGTCTAAGGTAATGGGTAATTTTCATTTTCTTCTTTTTGTTTGCATCTGTGCTCTTAAACTTAAGAATAAACAGGTACTACTTCTGCAATAAAGAAAACAAGCAATGAGCTGAGAGAAGATATTCTCAATGCACGCAATAAACAAAGAAGATCCAAAATACATAATAAACTGCAAATTATGAAAAGGCAAATGATATCTCATATTCATTGAATATTTACACTTTGGTTTTCACTACGACACTTTTCGTGTATTATCTCATTTAATCCTTCCAGCTACCTCCTCAGGTCTATACTATTTTCTTCCTGTTAACAGATGAAGAAACTGAGACTCAGAGAAAGTTATGAACCTTGCCCATCACCACTGAGTTAGTAAAGGGTAGGACTGGGATTAGAACACAGGAGTCTGGCTTTTGAGCTTAGTTCACTACCCAACACTACCAAGAAGCTTATGGGAAAAAAAAATGTTAAATTCACTAGCAACCAGGGAAGTACAAATGAGACAAAAAAAGATGTGCTCTCTCTCTCTCTTTCTCAAGAGAAAAACAAAAGGTAAATAAGGTGTGGTATATTCAAATGCTTGCTACAGAGAATGTAGTAGGCTTGTGTATAACAAATAGGTAGATGTCAGAAATATGACGCTGAGTTACAATTTCTTCAGAATAATGTGGATATTATGCCACCATTATAGATTTTCAAACTCATACAAGAACAATTCTATGGGTTCGATAGTCTGTAAGCAAAAGTTTAAAGACCTATGGGATGACTCAGTTTAATGGTAGTGGTTGATTCCTGGAGCTGGAAATATTCAAAGGACCCTTCAATGGCATCTGTAATTATTTAATCCTTTTTTAAAAAGATAAAAAGGCTCAGACTAAATATGGCAAAACATTAAGTGTTTATTTGGGGTATGGAGAAATGGAGTCTTTGTATTTTCATTTCTGTCTGCAAGTATCTCTCTCTCTCTTTGTCTCCCTTTCTATATAGGGATAGATAAATGCATACAGATATGTAGATATACATAAACACATATCTTTTTATTTTATGAAATATATGGAGTATTTATTTCTCAAAATAAAAGTGAGATTTAGGTAGTAAAATTAGAGAGGGAAGAGTTAGTATCACAAGCAGAGTCCAGACCAAATCAATTATTAGACACATTGTTACAGAGATGTGTCTAAAATAGTTCTAGCTTGGAATTTATAGTTCCTAGTGCAAAAAACGATGCTGATTATTATTTGTAAGCACATGGAAAGACTGCTTCTGCATGACATGTCTACCTTTGATGTCATTTTCACCTCCACATCCCTTACACAGTAGAAAATCATGTGTACACTTTTGGCTGTAATCAGAGTGAGCTGATATGAACTTCTAGAGGTGAGGAGAGAACCCAGGAAAAGCAATAAAGCAATGCCTGGAACCATGACATAGTCACTGTAGAAGAAAGCCTTTGTCCTCAACTCTCAATTGAAGCATTAGGGTGGTGGCAGCCAATGGAGGGGCCTTCAGTTTAGGGGTACCCATACAGCCACTCCTAACTTGGTTGCTCACAACCCTAGAAAGGCTCAGGTTGGTTAGAACCTACTTGTATGATACAAAATGAGCCCTGTCAAGTCTGCCCATGACTCTGGACAATTCTGAAACATCCTGAATCAGTGAGCAGTTCTTCTGTTACCAAGTACATTCAGAAAGGCCCTTTTAACATCTTTGTTCCGGAGGCTGTAGATGATGGGGTTGAGGAAGGCAGAGACAACATTGTAGAACAGGGCTAGCTTCTTGTCCCGCTCTGGGTCATACCAGGAGCCGGGCCTCATGTACATGATCATGGCTGGTCCATAGAACATGATGACCACAGTGATGTGGGAAGCACATGTGGAGAAAGACTTAAGCCTCCCCTGGGATGAGTGGATTCTTAAGATGGAGGCAAATATTCGGATATAGGAGGCCAGGATGAGGGAGAATGGAACCAAGAGCAGGATGAAACCCAAGATGAAGTCCAAATGGTCATTGAAGGACGTGTCTGCACAGGCCAATTTCAGGACAGCAGGGACCTCACAGAAGAAGTGGTTTATCTTCTGGGGGCCACAGTAAGGCAGATGCATGGTGAAGATGGTATAGATCAGGGCCCCAGATATGCTAATGAAGCAACAGCCTATGACCATCTTGATACAAATGGGACGGCTCATGAGTAGGGGATAGTGAAGGGGGAAGCAAATGGCTACATACCTGTCATAGGCCATAATGGCATAGAGGACACACTCAGCAATGCCGAGGACCAAGAAGATAAACATCTGGGCTACACAAGCTCCCCAGGAGATGGTTTTCTTTGGACACACCATGTTAACCAACATCTGGGGCATAGTGGTAGTGACATAACTCACGTCCACCAAGGAGAGGATACTCAGAAAGAAGTACATGGGTGTGTGGAGGTGTGATTCCAGGTAGATCAGGGTGATGATAAGTCCATTACCCAGAAGAGTGACGAGGTAGAGGAGAAGGAAGAAGGAGAACAGGGCTATTCTGACCTGTGATTCACTGGAGAATCCCAGAAGGATGAACTCAGACACAGAGCTGTGGTTCTTCTTGCCAAGCCTGTGCATGGTGGTCTGCCTATTAAGGAAACAAGGACTTCCCTGTTCGGCCTTTAGCCTTGGGGGAGGGAGGACAGAGTTGACAGAAGCTGAGTCACACACACAGAGCGCCTTGCACAGTAGCTCAAAGTAATTTCATCAAACCTGTTGAGTGAGGTGCAGCAGGAAAGGAAGAGAGGGCATCTGTGGCACTAGGAAATAAGTCAGGAGATCTGGATTCATTCCTGTAATAGAACATAGGATGCCTGATGGCCCACAGGTCCTTCTCTGGAAATCACCCTTACCCACAAAGGGCAAGGGATTCGGTACCCATGTTTGTAGTGGCAGGCCTAGCCAACCTCTGGCCACTGCTGACTTGTACCAAAGGTGTACACCTGTCCCAGTCTGGAGGACAATTCTCTGGTGGGATTTCAAAATTACAACATGTCTATGCCAGTGGGCTGTGGGTGCCTGAGGTACCAACAAACCGGAGCCAGTGATGATGGCATAGCCATAGGACAGCTGGCACAATAGAGAGGAAAAGTGGCAGCCTTGCAGAAATGATAGAGCAGACATGCAGGGCAGCAAAGAAGAGACCTCACAGCCCAAGCCACTGAGAGTGTGACTCTGGCTCCTGACTTGTACCCCCAGACCCCCCTTTATATCCTGTGCTTAGATACCTGGAAGATTTTCTGTTGAATTCTTATAGTTACTACCCCATGACCACATTTTAAATTCCGCTCTTTCTGAATGTCCCGTGGTTGTCACTTACCCAGCTGTGTGACCTTGGGCAAGTCCCTTCACTTCCATTGGCCTCAGTCATCCCACCTGTTAGATATGAAGAATCCAGGTACAGAGTAATGGGAAGGAGCATATGAGATTCTGTATGTCAAGACATTTGGCAAAATATAAAATGCTAGACAAATAAGGGGATTAGTACAAGTGGAATGAATCTGGAAATGAGAAGAGTAAAGGGCTGATCCTTACTATGTCCCTGATTTGCTGTGTGATCTTGGGTAACTCCATATCCTTCTGTGAACTTCACAGTCCCATTTTTAAGTGAGGCTGTCAGACTTGCCCACTCCAAAGAAAACTGCGATCTCTGTTATTCTTTGATCCCAGGAATAGCAGACTGAAGACCTGTGATCACCTGTGAACCTGTGCCATGAACATCAAGGGAAAAGCTGAGCTGGGCAGTCCGCTGACCAGGACTGCGTCAGCAAGATTCCTTCTGGGAGTTGGAGATGTGAGACCAGAGGAGAATACATAGACTGTAGACTTGGTGTCAACACACCTGAATCTTGTAGCCTCTTAACCTGATCCTAAGTCACTTAGTCTCTTGGAGTCCCACATCCTTCATGTGTCATATCTCCTCCGTAGCGGAGATCATGCGAAATATATCTGATCTAATGACAGGGCTCACTTTGGGGCATTTAGATAATGGGCAGCTGAGTGGAAGGAGGGGTAGAGGGAAGAGAGAGGAGCTATCCTGGCATTTTCAAGCATCTGAGGCTCTAGAGGACAGGGTTGAAAACACGATTGTAGGGACTCATTGCTGCGGGGTGCTGGGGG
Source organism: Mustela putorius furo (assembly GCF_011764305.1). Classification (NCBI taxonomy): domain Eukaryota; kingdom Metazoa; phylum Chordata; class Mammalia; order Carnivora; family Mustelidae; genus Mustela; species Mustela putorius. Next base: position 33,206,058 of record NW_025422005.1, on the reverse strand, counting down.
AATCTTGAAGATGGAAACATTGTTTGAGGCTGTCTGGGCAAAAGAAAATGGTTCATATTTTTGTGTAGAGCTTTAGGGAACACCAGCAATTGGATGAAAAAGAAAGAGGTCCTAGATCAGAGATGTTTGTGAAGCAAAGAGGAGAACTAGGGAAGCTCAGAGTCTTACACATTGAGGGGAAATCTTTGAAGAGATTAAGACTGGTCAGCAGTGCCAGTGGCCAACCCCAAAGCCCGGAGGATGAGGGCTGCAAAGAAGGAAGAGATCAAATCTTTCTTTCACAATGTCCACACCCCAGACTGGGCTTTTTCAGGGGCTTCTTGGTGATCTTCTTCCCGGTCCACCCACCCGCCACTGGTACTGTCATCTATCCTGCCTGTTCTCATGCCTCATTAGACTGGAATTTAAGGAGTCTCCCATCTGTCTCCAAACATTTCCAGGTCTGTAATTCACCAGTACCTCACGGAGACTTCAGAGCCATGATGTTAACAGCATGGGCCCCAAAGGACCCTAGTCTGGGCAGTTGAGATGCCCTCCTATCTGAGCCACAGATCTTTCAAGCTACCCAGCTTTCTTAGTATCAGCCACATGTGCCATGGTGATCTACACTGTCTTCCTATTGAGCTGTTTATCTGTGGGAATGCCTTCTGTAACTCTTTCTGCTTCTCCACATTCCATTGACTTCCAAGGCTCAGCTTTGGATTTCCTTCTCCTTACTCAACCAGTCTAGCCCTATCCATTTTGTGTACTGTCCTCCCAGCCAGGATGTAGGCAGAGGTTATGTCTCTTTTAGGTCTCTCTACACTATCTAGCAGGGACTGGCAGGCTGCTTTGGGCACCTGCTCCAGGACTGGGTCTCTGATTGCATAGTCTGCCAGGCTCTAATCACTGCATGACTGTGTCTCAAAGCACCAATGAAGAAACAATTAGATCAAGCACTTGGGCTAGGAAAATGCCATATTCAAAACTGCTCTCCTTTCTCTACTTGCCAACAATTTGCTGTTCCTTCCCAACCTTTGCTCTTTGGGTGCACAAAAGGAAAGAGGATGCCTTATCAAGGACCCTAGCACCCATTCTGGGCATGGGGCTGGTAGGGTGCTCCTGAGAGGGACCTGTGCAAGTCTAGGAAGTGCACTAGAGATCCTGCTCCTTTTCAGTGAGGCAGGTCCCCCCTTATCTCCTTCCCCAGTGCTGGGGTAGAGAAGACTGGGCTTCTTTGTCATTCTTGGAGGTGCTCAGGGAAGGAACCCCCCAGTCCCTCCCTCAGTCCCATGTACAAATGATCAGTACCTTGTTCTGCTTTAGTAGTCTCCTTCCCTCCCGTGGTACCAACAGCCTGCTTTCTCTTAGTCTCATACAGTATAGAAGGATTCAGCCCTTCACCTTAGCATGGTGGCTTACAGGGGAGACAGCGTCCCTATTAAGTGCAGGGAAGAGCTTCCAGCCAGCAGACCTGGAGGTCCTCTTCATACTACAGTAGGTTTAGAGAGTGTATTTCTGATCTCTGAAAAGCCTTGAGGATTCTTTGCCCACGCTCGTAAATGCAACACAGAGCCACTGGGCTGGATGAGAGCCTGGGCCAGGGAGTTTAATGCCACAAGACACTTCAGGCTTGGCCCCTAGAGCTAGTGAGCTGGGCATCCTTCTTAAATTTCCACTAGGGACTGAAACTTCTTCCCACTGAGACTGAAGAGGAGGGAGGAGTCCTACAGCTGAGCTACCATGTTTCTGTGTGACATAGTGATTGTACTAGTAAGATGTGCTTTGTTTCCTTCAGAAGCACACATATGTATCTCTATGTTCCCAGCATCTTACCCATGATTGTGTGCCTAAGGCTTGGATACGGACAGCGTAAATGTTGCTAATACTAGTGTCCTTATAACTGCCATTATCCAAGGCCACAGACCTCATTACAGCGTAAATGCTACAAAACCTATTGCATTAGCAATAACTGCCTAGTACTGTGCACTTACTTTGATCATATGGTACACTGGGCACAACACATAATACAATTCACCCTTGCAACAAAGGTCAGCAAGCCATTTGGTAGTCAGGAGTTTAAGAGAATTAGTGGCTTGTTCATACCTCCTAGCAGATAAATATATTGTCTGAATTTGAACCTAGATCTGCCGGATTAGAGATCATTCTTCTGCAGCATCTCTATGGTCAAGGTGCAATGCTGGTTTATAGGTTGTGTACAGTCAGGCTGTAGATGTAGGTGCCAGATGGTCAAAGGTCAGCACAGATGTACAGTCTTTCTCGGGTCAACTTGGAAGACACTCTCCCCTACTACGTGCTCTCTTGGGTCCTTCTGGAATTCCAGGAGAGAAAGGCAGAAGACTGGCTTGGCCTTATTAACAGGACAAGGCTCACTGGAAAGGAGACTGCCCCATGGGTGGGAGGCACCAAACAACTATGAGTGATGGTGTAGTCCAGCGAGGTAGAATTAAAATTCTGAGGAGTGTGGCAATGAAGGTGAAGTTCAGGGCAAGATGAAGTCTAGTTTGGGTACTGGGGGATTTGAGAACAAACGGGAGTACTTTTTTAACCTTGCTAGAAGTCAGTGATGAAGAATCCAGCTCAAGTGATACTTAGAGTTCAAAGGGTGTTTGTCTACAGAACACTGGATGGGACCTGAGGGGGCAGAATTGGTTGAGACCTGGGAACTGGAAGGGGTTCTGAAAAGAGCAAGTCATCCTCAAGGACAGGTTCTCAAGGTCAAGAACAAAGAACTCTTGGTAACATATTTAGAGGGCAAAGTTGGACAAGCCAGCAGTGAGAAAAACTGGATGTTATTCTAGAGACATAGCACATCCAGACAACATAGATTTTTAGGGCTGACAAGTCTCAGTTACAGTGCTTGGCTCCAACTGTGGGGAGACAAGACAGGCAAGGATGGGATTGGGTAGGGTGATCTCATACACTGCTTTTTGTGGAACAGTTCTGGCTTATTCCTGCTGTAAATCAATGAACTCCTGTCATTGTTTCAAGCTCTCCTTTTTGCTCTCAAAATGTATCTGAATTTGGACTTGATATGGTCTATGTTAGCAGTCATGAGCCTTCTGGTTGCCTGACATGGGGCAGCCCTACCCAGGGCACAGGGAACAGGTGATGCACAACAGAGTCCTAGATTTTGATATATTTTCTCTCATAACTGTTTATCTCTACATCATTCTCTGCCCCAGGCTTAGGTTCTAAAGTTCCAGAAGATACAAAGCCAGTGTTTGTTGGGCAAGACAGGGAAGAAAATGCCAGACAGATTGGTGGTCGAATGTTGTCCCTACCCTTCTTGCCACGTGACCTTGGGAAAATCACTTCCCCTCTCTGAGCCTCATTTTCATCATATTTAGAACAGAAAGCAATGCTGTGAGGACTAAGGAGGTACGTGTAAGGTGCTGAGCACAAGTGCTGGTCCATAGAAGGGACTTAGTTGTGGCAGATCCCATACTAACAGCAGTAAGTGAGCAGTATTAAGGGTCAAGCTAGTTTTTCCCTAGCTGGCAGCCGGACACCCTATAGCCAGGGCAGGAACCTGGATGCCCGCCTGCAGAGTGGAACCCCCACCCAGGTCACACTTCTCAAGCAAGAGGGGACTGTGCTTGTGGAGTGGTCATTTCCTTCCTCCCGAAAAAAGGATGAAACTTTCGAATCTGGCATCTCTGGGACAGGAAGCAGAGATCTAACATCCTAGAGGGGCTGGCGCATCCATAAATGACTGAGCAGATAAGGGAGCTCGTCTACTGAGCCGGGCTGTGTGGTGCCAACTGTCTAGTCCTTGTCATTCAGTCCTGAACGTGGTTCAAATCCCAGTCTGTCCCTACTTGTTACTCAGGCAAGTTATTTCATCTTTCCAAGCCTCAGTTCCTTAAACTATAAAATTTGGAGAAAAGTGTGAATTTCACATTTTTGTTCTAGGACTAAGCGAAATGGAATATTTAAGCATCTGACACTAGAATTATGGTATGTGTTTGAGGGATGGAAGAAGTTGTGGTCATTGTAATGGTCATGGTCATAATCATCACCATTCTTCTGAGGCCAACAGCTGGTAAGCTGCACCTGGACCTGTGCCCTTCTGGTGCCCCTTCCTTCCGGAACACTTCCCTGCCTCTCTATTAGTCTCTCTCTCTCCTTTTTAAATTAAGTTCAATTAGCAATATGTACATTATGTAATACATAATATAGTACATTTTTGATGTATTGTTCAATGATTCATTAGTTACGTATAATACCCAGTGCTCATCAGATCACATGCCCTTCTTTTTTTAAGTTATTATTTTTATTAACATATAATGTATTATTTGTCCCATCACATGCCCTTCTTAATGCTCATCACCCGGTTACCCCTTTGCCCCATCCCTCCCCGCCCTTCTGCAACCTTTGTTTCCCAGAATCCAGAATCCCATGGTTTTTCTCCCTCTCTGATTTCTTCCCATTCAGGTTTCCCTCCCTTCTCCTATGATCCTCTGCCCTATTCCCTATATTCCACATATTTGTGGAACCATATGATAATTCTTTTTCCCTGCTTGACTTATTTCTCTTAGGTTAATACCCTTTAATGTCGATGCAAATGGTAGGTATACAGCCCTTCTGATGGCTGAGTAATATACTGTACATCCATCTTCTTTATCCACTTATCTGTTGGAGGATATCTTGGCTCCTTCCGCAGTTTGGCTATTGTGGACATTGCTGCTATGAACACTGGAGTGCATGTGCCCTTCTTTGCACTACATTTGTATCTTTGGGACAAATACCCAGTAGTGCAATTGCTGGGTTGTAGGGTAGCTCTATTTTTAACATCTTGAGGAACTTCCATTCTGTTTTCCAGAGTGGTTGCACCAGCTTGCATTCCAACCAACAGTGTAGGAGGGTTCCCCTTTCTCCACATCCTTGCCAACATTTATTGTTACATGTCTTGTTAATTTTTGCCATTCTAACTGGTGTAAGGTGGTATCTCATTGTGGTTTTGATTTGTATTTCTCTGATGGCTAGTGATGTTGAGCATTTTTTCATGTGTCTATTGCCCCAAAACCAAGCAAAGACCCCATCAAAAAGGAGAATTACAAACCAATATCCCTGAACATGGATGCCAAAATGCTCAACAAGATCCTAGCTAATAGGATCCAATAGGATTATTCACCAGACTAAGTGGGTTTTGTGCCTGGGATGCAAGGGTAGTTCAACATTTGCAAATCAATCAATGTGCTAGAACACATCAATAAAAGAAAAGAGAGAACTACATGATCCTCTCAATGGATGCAGAAACAGCAACTGACAAAATACAATATCCATTCCTGATTAAAACTCCTTAAAGTATAGGAATAGAGGGAACATTCCTCAATATAATAAAAACCATCTATGAAAAGCCCACAGCAAATATCATTGTCAGTGGAGGAAAGCTGAGGAAAAAGCTGAGGAAAGCTGTGTTCCTTTAAGGTCAGGAACACAACAGGGATGCCCACTCTCACCACTATTGTTCAACACAGTGCTAGAAGTCCTAGCCTCAGCAATCAGACAACAAAAAGAAATAAAATGCATCCAAATTGGCAAAGAAGAAGTCAAACTCTCCCTGTTCACAGATAACATGATACTTTATGTGGAAAACCCAAAAGACCCCACTAGAACTCATACAGCAATCCATCAACGCAACAGGATACAAAATCAATGCCCAGAAATCAGCTGCTTTTCTATATGCTAACAATGTAACTATAGAAAGAAATTAAGAAATCGATTCCAATCACAGTAGCAACAAAATCCGTAAGACACCTAAAAATAAACCTAACCAAAGAGGTAAACTGTTTATACGCTAGAAACTACAGAACAGGGGTGCCTGGGTGGTTCAGTGGATTAAGCCTCTGTGTTTGGCTCAGGTCATGATCCCAGGGTCCTGGGATTGAGCCCCACATCAGGCTCTCTGCTCAGCACGGAGCCTGCTTCCCCCTCTCTCTGCCTGTTTTTCTGCCAACTTGTGATCTCTGTCTGTCAAATAAATAAATAAAATCTTAAAAAAAAAAGAAACTATAGAACAGTTATGAAATAAATTGAGGAAGACACAAAAAGATGGAAAAACATTCCACGTTGATGGATTGGAAGAATAAACATTGTTAAAACGTCTATCCTGCCCAGAGCAATTTACACTTTCAATGCCATCCCTATTAAAACGCCATCGGCATTTTTAAAGAGCTGGAACAAATGATCCTAAAACTTGTATGGAACTAAGTCTGGAGTTTTCTTTGTGAAAAGGTTTTAATGCCACATTCAAAATTTAAAATAGATATGTGCTTATCAGCTCTCCTATTTTTGTCAAATGAGCTCTGGTTCATTAATGTCTTTCAACAAATTTGTCTATTTCATATAAGATATCTGATTTATTGGAATAAAGTTTTTCATAATATCTATGAAATCCCTTTAGTATCTGTGGAATCCATACGGATGTTACTTTTCTTATTCCTGGCATTGGAAATCTGTATTTTATCTTGTTCTTCCTGATCAGTCTGGCTAGACTATTATCAATATTATTCATCTTCTCAAAAAAAAAAAAAAAACCCTAATCACTATGAAACTTTTTAGCTTTTATCATCATGCTGTCAAATGTACTAATCTTTATAATCTGACCCAGTGCTTTTTTCATCTAACACAGTTTTCATCTCTAGAAGTTAGATTTCTATCTTTCAATTTCTCCCTTAATATGCTCAGTCTTTCCTGTCGCTTCTTAAACATATGAAATATAGATATAATTTTTTGATGTCTGTGCCTACTTATTCCATCATCTGTGTTGTTTCTCAGTTGGTTTTAACTGTGTGATGTTTCTCATGATGGGTCGTATCTTCTCAGTTCATTGCATTCCTGGTAACTTTTCACTGGATACCAGGCATTTTTGAATCTTACTTTACTGAGTGTCACAAATTTTTTGAATTCGTGGTAAATATTCTTAAGCTGTTTTTTTTTTAGAATGTAGTTATATTACTTGTAAATAGTTTGACTCTCTTATATTTGGCTTTTAAGTTTTGTTGGGCAAGATGAGAGCAGAATTTAGTCTAGCTAGTGAGAACAGGACACATCCCTGACCCTGGACAAGCTCCGAGAATGGTTCCATCTAACCCTTCCGCTTGTCTTCCCCCTTCCCCAACTTGTGTGCTTTCTTCACACAATCCACTCCTCAGTGCTCATCTGAGACTTGCACAGGACCCTCTGCAGGCCTCCAGAACTCTCTTTTCTCCAGTACTCCATTCTACGAACTCCAGCAAACTTGGCCCTTGTCTTACCCAGTTTGGGCAGCTATAACTGAGTACCATAGACTGGGTGATTTAAACAACAAACATGTAGTTTTCATAGTTCTGGAGGCTGAAAGTTCAAGATCAGGGTGCCAGCATGGTCAGGTTCTTGGTAAAAGCTCTCTTGCTGAGGTATAGTTGGCTGTCTTCTCTTTGTGTCCTCATGTGGTGGAGGGAAACACTGTTGTCTCTTCCTCTTTTATGAGGGCATTAATCTCATCATGAGAGCTCCAACCTCATCACCTAGTTAATTCCCAAAGACCACCACCTCCAAATACCATCCCATTAGGGATTAGGATTTCAACACACGAGCCTTGAGGGGACCCAAACATTCAGTCCATGGCAGCCACCCACACTCTCAATTCTGTGTCTTCCACCCAGGGAAACCACTAGCCTCCTCTGAGTCCTCACTTCCTGTGGCAGCCTGGGGTGCTTTGTGAACAGTAACCTGGGACAACTGCAGGGCTCAACTCATCAGTTTCTCATCTCTCACAAATCCCTGTATTTTGTTGCTTGATGTCCAGTGTCTTGGAAAACATTATTCCATGCAATCTGTCTAGGTTTTTGGTTATTACAGGTGGGGCAGTAATTCTGGTCTCTTTTACTTCATCCTGATTGGGAACAAAAGTATGAAACCGGTGTCTTTCTATTTTATAACTCTAATTCAACCCAATAGATTTCTTGTGCCAGGAAATCAATACATTGTGGTAATATCCAATGTGGTATCATGTGTAATAGAAAAAAATGGGTTTAAAACTACATATCCAACAATAGGTGAATAAATGCTTGACATTAATGGTTATAAAAAATAGGTAAGTAGATGGTGACAGGTTTATTAAATAATGGTAAATGTTTTAAAAGGCAGGTACTTAATCCATTAGGATTTGCATACAAAACTCAGAAAACCCACCGAACAGTGGTTTAGATATACAAGAATCAATTTTATTTTCTTCATCTAAAAAGAAGTTTCGAGGTAGGAAGCTACTTAATATTTTGCAGCTGGATAACATTAGTGAGACAACCCCTGTGACTCTCTCAGCCTCTTCCTCATGGTCTCAAGGTGACTTGCCCAATTGCGGACATGACATTTGTATTCACGGGGTTTGGGGGGAAGGGGATGTATCTGTCATTCTATCCTTTTTGTTAGGAAAAGAAGGTTTTTTTTCACAAAATCTCCTCAGGTGAGTTTCCCTCATGCCTCACTGGACAGGACTACATCTTGTGACTGTCCTCGCTGAGAAGGATTCTGGGAAAGGAAGAAACAACACTGTCATTTGGGCTTTGACTGCCTCAAACAAATGTTGTCAGCAAGAACACAGTTGTATCAGCAAAGAAGGGAGAAATGGACAGTTAGCCAAGCAGTATCTGTCACAATAAAGTTGTATGTAAAGTGTGCTATTAATGAAATGAGGGGGAAAAAGCTACTATCATTCAGGCATAGAAAATAGTAGAGAGAAACATCTGGAAGCCATCAGTGAAATGTTCTCTAGTACAGAAAGAACTGAAGAGTAATTATTTCTTTTTTCTACCTTTCTCTGTTTATGACTTTTCTCTGATGAACGTGAGTTACTTTTGTAACTCAGAAAACAGGGATGACTCCATCAGGGACTGTTCTGGATATAAAGGAATTCGCAGTGGAACAGCCTCTTGACTGAGAATAGGATTCTCTGTCTCTCACTCAGCTTCTAGCACCTTGTAGCAGGCATGGAGGCCTCAGAAACAAGTTTGGACTTGAAGAAAGGCTGGTTTGCAAATTAGGAGAATCAGAAAAGCTGGGGGCCGACCCCATCCCCAGACTAGAGACTTGGGTGCTCCTGGCTTGTCATCCTCCCCCACCCCCAAGCAGAGTGTATTGTTAGAGGCACTTTACAATCTGGGAGACTTACATTGGGATCTTGGCTGCTTCCAATAGCTGCTTGACCTCGAATAAGTCATTTCACCTCTCTGAACTTCAGTATCTTCATCGATAGAGTGGAAATAAATTGCTTCTTGGAGGATTGCACGAAATGGTACCTGTGAAGTGCTGGGCACATAGAGGTACTTAAATAAATGCTGACCCTTTCCCCATTTCCTTCCCTATCCTCAGGATACTGTGTATCTGGAAGAAGTCCCTGAAGAGCCTCCCACCCTCAAAAATGCTGCTCTTAGGTGTAGAGTGCATAAGCCAACCACCTTCCACCCCACCTGTGACTCTGTCCTTCCTCCCACCCCAAGCTGCCCCACGGTTCCCTGCCTCTGGTCTGCCTTGTGTCTGATCATGACATTGGGTTCAGCATTGGTTAGGAGCACAGCCTCTGTGGTCAGACAAACCTACGTGCAGAATCCCAGCTCTGTATAGGCTCCTTAATACTTTGAGTTTCCATTTCTGTATTTCTAAAGTAGTGATGATAATGCTGTGCAAATATCAAGTGTCTGGCCCATAATGGCTACTCACACATGCACATGCACACACAATCCAATATCTACCCTATGACCCTGCAATTGCACTACTGGGTTTTTACCCCAAAGATACAGATGTAGTGAAAAGAAGGGCCATCCGTACCCCAATATTCATAGCAGCAACAGTCATAGTCGCCAAACTGTGGAAAGAGCCAAGATGCCCTTCAACATACGAGTGGATAAAGAAGATACGGTCCATATATACAATGGAATCTTATTCAGCCATCAGAGAGGATAAACACCCAACTTTTGTATTAACATGGATGGGACTGGAAGAAATTATGCTGAGTGAAATAAACCAAGCAGAGACAGTCAATTATCATATGGTTTCACTTACTTGTGGAGCGTAAGGAATAACATGGAGGACATTAGGAGAAGGAAAGGAAAAGTGAATTGGGGAAAATTGGAGGGGGAGATGAACCATGAGAGACTGTGGATTCTGAGAATCAAACTGAGGGTTTTAGAGGGGTGGGAGTGCGCAGATGGGGGAGCCTGGTGGTGGGTATTAGGAGGGCATGTATTGCATCGAATACTGGGTATGGTGGTTAAACAATGAATCTTGGAATACTGAAAAAATAAAATAAAATAAAAATTTAAAACCCAATAGCCAGTATTATTTTGATCTAGGGAACACAGGTGCATTTTACAGAGAGGAAGCTGAGGCTCTGGGAAGCTGTGTGGCTTGACTAGGTCACAGGGACCACATCTGCCTGACTATGAATCCCTGGGTCTTCATCAGAGCACTGGTTGCTTCCCCAGAGGCTGTTCACTGGAGCCCTTAGGTGCTGAGCTGAAGGGTGGGGCCCTCCCTGGCTGCCAGTGTGAGGGCTCTGGTGGGGTGCTGCCTGGCATCAGAGATGCTGGGCAAAGCAGGATTCCAGCTTGGGGAAAATGGGCTGATCAGAGCAGGAGGGCTTATCAAGGGCAAGGAAGGCAGCCCACACAGCCTCACAGACCCTCCTAAGGAAAGGTGGGGCAGGTAAGGGCTGCTAGTGCATTGTAATGCAGACTGGGGATTCTGGAGGAGGGGGGTGTGATTAGAAGCAGCAGGGTGGAGGGGCAAAGAGGTATTTTATAGAACACAATGTTGATGTCAGAAGTACTTGTTTTCCATTCAGTACAAGAAAGGATTTTGTGAAGGGCAGTCAAGGCTACCTAAGCTACCCTGAGAGAGACTGAGCCTCCTGTCCCTGGGAATAAGTGAATGAGAGTTGGAGCATGCTTTGCCAGGGAGGCTGTAGAGAAAATGCATGTCCTGACCGGGATTAGATTCTCCAAGATCGCCTCCAGTCCCAAGGTTTGGTGAATCACCTGCCACCTGACACAAGATCTTAGTAGGACTGGGATTGCCCTCCTTGGCTGGGAGGGGGGGACCAGGGTTGGGAGTGTTATGGGCAGGGTCTTACTCTGAAGCCAGCATCTGCCTGCAGTGCTCGGAGAGGCTGTATGTTTCCGGCATCCATGCTCAGTGTGCTCCAGCAAGGGGGTGAGTGAAGGTGGAAGCCTCCCCCCCCCCGCCCCCCGCCCAGCCCAGCAGCCAGGTTCTGACTTCACTTTCCATCCCTTTCCAGTTTAGTCATACTTTCACTTGCCTTCATAGTCCTCTGTCCTCTTATCTGTCCATCTGTGTACACTGATCCTTCCTGGTCTGCTTCTGGGTCTCTGGTCCATGCCCTAGTCCATCCTTGCTGCCCTTAGTTGGGAAGCTGCCACTTCAGACCCCTCCTTACACCTGCTCTGTATTTGGTCTCCCAGCATTCTCTGGATCTCACCAGGCTCCCGTGGCTCATTCCACCAATCCCCTGGTGCAGATGACCTCGGGCCCATCAGAGAACACCCTGGTTACCCTTGTGCACAAACAGTGCTCTCTTGGAGGCTTCCAGGGGCTGCCGGATGCTGCAGCAGGAGGACGTGTGGGAAGGGCCAGCTCCGGGCCAGCGCCTGCCTAGCCTCTGACCTCCCATCAGGGTGCCCGGTTCCCCTCTTGGACCTTGCTGGGAGGACAGAGTCCATGGAAAGGAGAGTGGAGGGGACCCATGGGCTCACGCAGGGCCAGCATATGTCTGTGTTGCTGTGTGCAGAGCCGGCAGCAGCAGCCTTAGGAGCATGGCTGGCGTTGTTGCCTCCCGCATCTGCCTGGCCTGAAGGGCTGCCTCCCCACAGCTTCACTCCCTCTGCTTTTTGGCCACGATTCCTGCTCTTCCTCTTCTCTTTCATTTCAGCGTCTACCCTGGAGGAGGCAGAAAACAAGAGAGCAAGTGAGAGAGTAGGGGATGAGGAGAAAACAGGAGGACCTATTTCCAGGTGGGTCAGTCCAACTCCATTCCTACCAGAGAAGCTCCGAGAGGCAGCATCACCTGGTGGTTATGAGCCCAGGCTCTGGAGTCAGCTACAGCTGTCACCCCGGGGCAAGTTGTGTCTCCGCTCTCCTCACCTGCAGCGTGGACTCAGCAATAACAACCGCTCGTAGGGTGGCTATGCGCAGGGTTATTGCTCAGCTTGCGCTCCTGCTGGTACAGCTTTTCCTGTTTCCTACGGCAGGTGTGTATTCTGATCAGAGGGTGCCCATATTTACTATCAAATCCTTCAGCTATCGCCCCAATTACAGTGCATGTAAAGCACGTGTTACAGCATCTGGTCCATAGAGAGTTGCTAAAAGAACAAGAATAATATTTTATTAAAGTGTTAAATAGTAATAATCACTACCTTAATTATTAAATTATTATAGTCTTTAAAATAGTGTTTTTGCTTTATTATTTTATTTAGTGGCTAGGACAGGAGTTGAGAGAAATGACAAGAGATCTGTAACCTGAGTGCCAACTCTCTCATTCTTTTTCCCTCAACCTAACCTACTTGCGTCCTGACTGTTCCCCAAGGCACTCATGATTTCCAGACACAGATACTTTTCTCCAGATCTCTGATAAACTCAAAGGGAAAGTGTAGGACAGAGACAATGTCTGGAATCTCTTCCTTCGCTCTCTCCCTCTTTTTTTTTCTGGTTCCCAGGGTCTCTCAGTCTGTTTATCATTCAGCCAAGCAGTTACTAGGTCTTACTATGCACTGGGCTCGGTATGAAGTAATGAAGGTACAGTGGGAAACCATTAAATTGCACACAGTTAAAGAGCTGCTAGCAGGCTGTGTCTGACCTCAGGATCCCAGTTTGCTTGGGCTTATCTTGAGCTAGCACCGAGGCTGAGGAGCTGAGCAGCTGGTAGCCAGGGGTTCTGGGTCCTAATCTGAACTCTGGGACAAGCTCCCACTGTGACCTGGGATCTGTCTCTTTCCTATGTGTCCTCTCTGCACACGGCATCTTGGGTCACAGGGAGGCTTTCTGTTTCATCCCTTGCAGTGGCCAAAGATCCCACCAACCTGCCTTGGAATCTGGTGACCAAAACTGATGAATCTGACTTTAAGGAGTGATGCCAGGGTATGGGTCTAACTCTCTTAGACTTTTCCCTGTAGACAAGGGATCTGCTGAAGGATGAAAGGAAGGAATGGCCCAGTCAGAGTTCTGTTTTAGAAAGAGCACTCTGGAGGCTAGTGCAAAGAATGGCCTGGGTAAAGACCCAGCTGCAGGATGGAAATGAAACCAGAGGGAAAGGGGCCAAGTGTTTAGTTTAGACTCTGTCTAGTGGCAGTAGGATTGGAGAGGGACAGGTGGGTGTGAAAGGCATTTTGAAAGTGGCAGCAATAGGAAGTTGGGGTTGGATATCATGTGGGGAGCTGGGAAAGGAGCTGAGGAGATTTTCTCATTTCTGATTGATATGACATTGTTCACCTCAGAGATACCATCAATTAATCTGTGTGTGTGTGTGTGCGCGCGCATGTACACATCTATACCCATATATCATATATAGTTAAATTAAAAGCCCAACACAAAATTCTTTGCCCTCACATCTGTCTTTCCCCCAAGAATCAAAAACAGAAAACATTTCAGTAAATTGAGGACTCATTAGTTGAGTTCTGGTTAGCTATGGTTTTGCTACACATAGAAAACCTTATTGTTACTACAGAATGAATGAGACTCCATTTCTCCTATATTCTCCATCTCTGAGCCTCAGTTTCTCATCTATGAGATAGGAACAATGACCCCTATCCTATACATCTCACAGAGTCATCATGCTGCTCAAAGAGAATGAATGTCAAGGTATATTGTAAGCTATACCTCAAAAGCCAAATTCTATATTTTTGGCCCAAATAGAGTCACAGAAGCCAGTTCATCATGGTAGATAATAATGCCTCCCTTTGTTCTCCCTCACATGGGGCTTCTGGTTATAATCCTGAGAGTCAGGCAATTTTTACCCCAGGAAAAAAAAAATGTTTTCCCCTCAGGAGAGTCAGGGAAGGATGACAGGGAGCCAGGGGTTCAGGGAGCCTGAGTTTCTGACCCAAGATCCTGGTTATGGAACATCACCCTTGGGCATACATTGCTGGTTTATGGAGAGCTTGTTCCACTTGCTCTCAGCCTCCCTGCACAGATAAACCATTTTAAGCACTCTTTAACATAAGACTATGAAAGAGTCAGTCCATCCATCAGTTGTGTGTGAAAAATTAAAAGCAGAAATGTCAGCACATTTTCCCACTCTTGGCCCCAATGTGGAGTATTCTAACCTTGGGTCCTTGGGAAACTTCCTCTCAGGACGAAGGTCGCTTGCAAGGTAGATATTTTTATTCCTATCTTACAGATGAAGAAATTGAGGCTGGAAAGTAAGCTAGCAGCCCAAGTAAAACCAAAGCTAGGATCGAAGCAGAACCCACTGTCTCTAAACCCCACGCTCTTTCCCCCGGGGGAGAGAATGTGACTTAAAAAAGACCCTTCAATGAAAGGTAGGGATTTAATAAAAAAATAGTTATTTTCCAGCTATCTGACTATTGGATAATGTCTTTGAAGGTTCTGGAAAAATGCCTAGCATATAGGAGGTTCAAAGTGAATGCAGTCCTTTGGTCAAAGTCAAGAAACCATCTGATGGGTTCAATGGAGACACAAGTTTTTGCGCAGATTCATTCATGATGCTCCAAAGAAGAACAAGCAGACTGGAGAACAAGTAGGTTGCATCAGATAAATTAGTGCTAGGAGAAGGAAAATATTGACAGCATCGAGATTGCTCCCATTCCTTAAGTACCAATGATGCAGATGACACCTCTTCGGTGAGGCTGTCCTTTCCCTGTTCTGCATGAAGAAGCTGAAGCTCAGGGAGGTTGAGAAACAGCTGAGAGTCAGTAAGAAACTAAAAGAAAGAAAGAAAGAAATACTGTCTGTTATGGGAAGGAGCAACAGAGAGTGGACATCTGGGAGAGTGAAAATTGATTATGGGCTTTAAGTATGATGGGGTACTTCTCAGGAAGTTTGCTTGCATAGCTCGGACCTGAATCTCAGTTTTGTGTATGGAAAACCATCCAGAAATACAGTGAACATTCACTATGCACCTACCCCTTCTGTTGGCCTTCTGTGTGATGTTTTTCATGCCCAAACGTCATTCCTTGATATCATATATCATAGATATCATATTCTTACAGCAAACTTGTAGCTAGGAGACAGTCATCCTCATTTTGTGCTCAAGGAAGCAGTCTCAAAGGGGTACATGAGTGGGGTAAAGGGCTTGCTCAAGGTCATTCACTTAGTAAATTATAGAGCCAGGACTTAGAACTCAGTGCCTTCTATTGCGCCATGGCCCGAGAGAGGGCCTGTGGGTAGCAGAGGGATGGCCCAGCCTGGGGCAGATTGAAGATAAAATTAAACTGAAGAATTGATGTCTTCAACAGGACAAACTAAGTTCTCTCACTGTAATTTGCCAAATTGCATAGAGGCTGTATGCCAATATTTATTTCTAAATGTCTGGCTGCCTTACTAAGGAGAAGGGATGCTAAGGGGAAGTAAAGATCAGCTAGCCCAATGCTTTCATTTTACAGCTGAGGGATCAGAGGCTGAAATGGGTAATTACTGGTGGGTCAGAGACAGAGCCTCGACCTGAGGTGGAAGCCCTTTCCTCTTCACAGATTTCTTGAGTGGCAGTGGCCAAGAGCAGGTGAAATGGGCTGTCATGGAGCACCTGGGTGGCTCAGTTGGTTAAGCATTTGCCTTTGGCTCAGGTCATGCTCCCAAGGTCCTGGGATTGAGCCCCATATCAGGTTCTCTCTTCAGTGGTAAGCTTGTTTCTCCCTCTCCCTCTGCATCTCCCCCTGCTTGTGCTCTTGCTCTCTCTCTCTCACTCTCTCTCTCCCTCTCAAATAAATAAATAAATAAATAAATAAATGGGCTTTCATGTTGAGGGGGATCATGGTGTCTCATCATAACTGGACACTGACAACTGCTACTCCAGTCCCATCAGTAACCCTCACCTTGGTGCATAGCTTAGCTAGTTCTCTGTCTGAATAGATTCTTTTCTTTTTCATTTAGAAGTAGGACATGATGCAAGAACCTAACCAGTCCTACGTGACTGAATTCATCCTTTTGGGCTTTTCATTCAACCCCAGGACAACCCCTCTTCTCTTCTCAGCCTTCTTGATGACCTACCTATTGATTATTCTGGGCAACAGCTTTATCACCATCCTCATCTGCCTGGACTCACACCTCCACACACCCATGTACTTCTTTATTGGCATCCTTTCCATGTTGGATCTGGGCTATACCACTACAACTGTGCCTCAGATGTTGGCACACCTAGCCAGCCAGAAGAAGACCATCTCTTTTGCCAGCTGTGTGGCCCAAATGTACATTTTCTTAGTGCTAGGCATCACTGAGTCTTGGCTCTTTGCCATGATGTCTATAGACAGGTATGTGGCCATCTGCCACCCACTCAGGTACAAGGTCATCATGAGCCCATGGATATGTGGGCTAATGGTCATTTTCTGTGGACTCTGGGGTGTCATCTCTGCTCTTATCTATACTGTCTTTGCCATGCGTCTACCATATTGTGGCCCCAACAAGATCAACCACTTCTTCTGTGAAGTCCCTGCAGTCTTAAAGCTGGCTTGTGCAGACACCTCAGTCAATGACTGGGTAGACTTCATTCTTGGTTTTAGTGTCATCCTGGTCCCACTCTCCCTTATTCTTGTCATTTATATCAACATCTTCATTGCCATCTTGAGAATCCGTTCAGCCCAGGGGCGACTGAAAGCCTTCTCCACCTGTGCCTCCCATATCACTGTGGTCACCATGTTCTGTGTGCCAGCCATGGTCATGTATATGAAGCCTGGCTCTGAGGCCTCCCTGGAAGAGGACAAGAAGTTGGCCCTGTTCTACAATATCATCTCTGCTTTCCTCAACCCTATCATCTACAGCCTCAGGAACAAGGACGTGAAGAGGGCTTTCTTCAAGGTAGTGGGCTGGGGCAGGGCTCCAGAATGAGATCCTGGAAGGATAGCTGAGAACAGAGAAACAATATTCAGGATGCACAGTCAATGTCTTAAACATTTAATTGACAGACTAGTCACCATGAAATATCTCGTAGACATGTCAATCTTATTTTTTTAAGATTTTATTTATTAATTTGACAGAGAGAGAGATCACAAGTAGACAGAGAGGCAGGCAGAGAGAGAGAGGGGAAGCAGGCTCCCCGCTGAGCAGAAAGCCTGATGCGGGCCTCGATCCTAGGACCCTGAGACCATGGGAAGAATGTAGTGAGACTGATACCCACACGTATTGCTGAAAAGAATATCCTTGGTTGAACCTTTCTAGAATAGTGCCTTCCACATAGTAGGCACTCAATAAATCTGCTATATGAAGAGTATAATACTAATAATTATGGATTTATTTATTCAAAACTTCTGTATCAACACAGTTGTTAAAATTTTACATATATTAATTCATTTAATAAAAGCACCAATAATTAGAAAGCATGTAATAATATGTATCATGAAACTTAACAATATTTATAAGCTTGGGTCCAGAAATTTCACTTCTAGAACTTTGTCTTAAGAACAAAATCAGAGGGGTGCCTGGGTGGCTCAGTGGGTTAAGCCTCCGCCTTCAGCTTGGGTTGTGATCTCAGGGTCCTGGGATCCAGCCCCGTGTCGGGTTCTCTGCTCAGTAGGGAGCGTGCTTCCCCCTCTCTCTCTCTGCCTGCCTCTCTGCCTACTTGTGATCTCTGTCTGTCACATAATAAAATAAGTTATCTTTAAAAAAAAGAACAAAATCAGAAATGTAGACCAAGTTTTTTGTACAAATATGTTATTCAGAGTGTTATTAGAAGAAGCTATATATATGATATATCAACTTTATTAAATGCTATGCAATCAATACTGTGTATCATGTTTTTTTTTTAAAGATTTTATTTATTTATTTGACAGAGAGAAATCACAAGTAGATGGAGAGGCAGGCAGAGAGAGAGAGAGGGAAGCAGGCTCCCTGCTGAGCAGAGAGCCCGATGCGGGACTCAATCCCAGGACCCTGAGATCATGACCTGAGCCGAAGGCAGCGGCTTAACCCACTGAGCCACCCAGGCGCCCTGTGTATCATGTTTTAAAGCAATATTTAATGGCATTGAAAAGTGTGATATAATGTCAGATAGAAAAATCGAGATATAAAGTTATATATATATAAAGTTAGTCTAAGTTTTATAAAATATTCATACATTCATTTTTAAAATTTTTTTATTTTTTTATCCTGTTATGTTAGTCACCATAAAATGCATCATTTGTTTTTGGTGTGGTGTTCCAAGATTCATTGTTTATGTACAACACCCAGTGCTCCATGCAATATGTTCATTTTTAAAAGCCTGAATGGATACATTTTTTTTAAAGATTTTATTTATTTATTTGACAGAGATCACAAGTAGGCAGAGAGGCAGAGAGAGAGGAGGAAGCAGGCTCCCCACTGAGCAGAGAGCCCGATGCGGGGCTCGATCCCAGGACTCTGGGATCATGACCTGAGCCAAAAGCAGAGGCTTTAACCCACTGAGCCACCCAGGCGCCCCCTGAATGGATACATATTAACATGTTAACATGGTTATCTCCAGATAGTAAGATAATGAATGATTTTTATTTTATTTCTTATTTTCTCTACTCTCTAAAATGTCTACAATCAGTATATATTGTCTTTATAGGAGAAAGAAATTAAGATTACTTGAGAAATACTTGTCCTGTCTGAGAAAAGAAAATTAGCCATAATGATGGCATCAAACATTCATTGACAAAATGCTAGGTCCTGTGGGTGCAGGCATGATAAGCTAAGCCCCTGTCTATTGGTAAGAGACAAGTACAAGACAAGGATGCTATAAGGTACTAACTGTGCTGCTGGAAACATGTTCAAAGCTCTGAGGAAGTGATGAGGCCATATTTGTGCTAGGTGCTGGCAGCATGAGTAGAAACTGGATACATTGAAGAAGAGAGCAAGGAGCAGGGGTGGGGAGAATCCCAGACAGAGGAGATAGGATGTTGAAAGCCTAGAGGCGTGGAGCTTATAGAGAATGGGCAGGATGGCTGGGACACAGGCCCCGGGAGGGGAGAGCAGATATGACCGATAGGGTAAAGAACTGCAGCAGTGGTAGAGAACTTCAGGATTTCCTCTCCTCTAAATGACTGTATTTACCAAGTACAGATACCTGGAACTCTGGCCCTGTGAAACAACGAAAAGATTTCTTGCCCATAGCCTCAGAAACACTGACGTCCTCTTCATGCTTCACAGGGCACATGATAGGATGTTAAAGAATCTGAGAAGACTGATAGTAATCAACCAATAGATAAAAGAAAAATTAGTAACAAGGAAAACACTGAGGCTCCATAACACAGAGTTATGTGTCCAACTCTGGATTTTGTCTGGGATCGTGATCTCAGGGTCAGGAGATGGAGCCCTGCTTCAGGCTCCACACTTAGCACAGAGTCTGCTTGTCCCTGTCCCTCTGGTCCTCTCCTGCTCCTCTCCACTCCGCTCATGCTGTCTCTCCTTAAAAATAAATGAATGAATGAATAGATAAACAAGTGTTAATAGATAAAACAAGGAAAACACCTGTGCTAATTCTTTTTTAACACAATACTTACCAAACTTGTTGGATCACAGAGCTCTTTCTTCCTAAAGAAACTAGAATTTTCCCACAATGCACTTGGAGAAGTGCTAGTGTATGAATGGGTGGATTTGAGGGGGGAAATACAGAAAAATGTAAAGTAATTAAAATATGCCTCAAATGTCACCCTTCAGTGCTAACTATTCTTAATATTTTTTGTGTCTTGTTTTATGTCTCTATGTAACATTGGTCACAATTGAGATCATATATAAAGATTGTTCTATACCTTTTCATCATGACCTATATGTCTCTTACACATATACTTTCCATAATTTTATTTATTGTGCTTCAGTTTCCTTATTTTCTTTTGACCTGCTTTCCTTTACTAATTTTTCTATTCAGCTGGGTTTAGTCTGCCATGAAACCCAGGAATAAAGTTTTAATTACAAGTATATTTTTAATTCTAAAATTTTAATTTTATTCGTTTTTAGTTTCCAAATCTCTGCTGAAATTCCCCATCTTATTTTATTTATTTATTTATTTTCAGCATAACAGTATCATTATTTTTTCACCACACCCAGTGCTGCATGCAATCCGTGCCCTCTATAATACCCAACACCCGGTACCCCGACCTCCCACCCCCCCGCCACTTCAAACCCCTCAGATTGTTTTTCAGAGTCCATAGTCTCTCATGATTCACCTCCCCTTCCAATTTACCCCAACCCCCTTCTCTCTAACTCCCCATGTCCTCCATGCTTTTTGTTATGCTCCACAAATAAGTGAAACCATATGATAATTGACTCTCTCTGCTTGACTTATTTCACTCAGCATAATCTCTTCCAGTCCCGTCCATGTTGCTACAAAAGTTGGGTATTCATCCTTTCTGATGGAGGCATAATACTCCATAGTGTATATGGACCACATCTTCCTTATCCGTTGAAGGGCATCTTGGCTCTTTCCACAGTTTGGCGATCGTGGCCATTGCTGCTATAAACATTGGGGTACAGATGGCCCTTCTTTTCACTACATCTGTATCTTTGGGGTAAATACCCAGGAGTGCAATGGCAGGGTCATAGGGAAGTTCTATGTTTAATTTCTTGAGGAATCTCCACACTGTTCTCCAAAGAGGCTGCACCAACAGTGGAAGAGGGTTCCCCTTTCTCCACATCCTCTCCAACACATGTTGTTTCCTGTCTTGCTAATTTTGGCCATTCTAACTGGTGTAAGGTGATATCTCAATTGGTTTTAATTTGAATCTCCCTGATGGCTAATGATGATGACATTTTTTCATGTGTCTGATAGCCATTTGTATGTCTTTATTGGAGAAGTGTCTGTCCATATCTTCTGCCCATTTTTTGATAAGATTGTCTGTTTTGTGTGTGTTGAATTTGAGGAGTTCATTATAGATCCTGGATATCAACCTTTTGTCTGTACTGTCATTTGCAAGTATCTTCTCCCATTCCGTGGGTTGCCTCTTTGTTTTCTTGACTGTTTCCTTTGCTGTGCAGAAGCTTTTGATTTTGATGAAGTCCCAAAAGTTCATCTTCGCTTTTGTTTCCTTTGCCTTTGGAGACATATCTTGAAAGAAGTTGCTGTGGCTGATATTGAAGAGATCACTGCCTATGTTCTCCTCTAGGATTCTGATGGATTCCTGTCTCACACTGAGGTCTTTTATCCATTTTGAGTTTATCTTTGTGTACGGTGTAAGAGAATGGTCGAGTTTCATTCTTCTACTTATAGCTGTCCAGTTTTCCCAGCACCATTTATTGAAGAGACTGTCTTTTTTTTTTAAGATTTTATTTATTTATTTGACAGAGAGAGATCACAAGTAGATGGAGAGGCAGGCAGAGAGAGAGAGGGAAGCAGGCTTCCTGCTGAGCAGAGAACCGGATGCAGGACTCGATCCCAGGACCCTGTGATCATGACCTGAGCCAAAGGCAGCGGCTTAACCCACTGAGCCAGCCAGGCACCCTCCCCATCTTATTATTTAACCACAGTTATTTTTAAATCTGTGTCTGATATACATCAAGACCTAAATGCCCTATAGGTCCATTTCTTATTGCCTCTGTTTTTCCTCTTAATTTTGAGTAAATTCTTATCTTTTTGTTTGTCTGGTAATTTTTTATTGAATTCCAGACACTAAGTATAAAAAACCTTCTAGAGATGATTTAAGGCTCTGGATTATGCTGTATCCCTTCAGAGTGGATTTACTTTTTGCCCTGGGAGGCACTCTGGGCAGTGGAAAATCACCTTAGGTTATTCAGGGGTTGAGCTGACTCAAAGCTGAGCTTCAGTCTTTGTATTTATGGGTATATTCCTGTTTGACTTTTACTCACAGTCCCCTGGAGGTCCCAAACTGAAAGTCTGTGATGTTTGCCAGGGCACTCCTCCTTAGACTACCCTAAGTCTGATTTTTGTCCTTCCATTCCCTGAGCTCAGCTTCTCAATCTCAGTGTGGCATTAGAGAGGATGACTAACTGTCCTATTTTTGCTATATTTTTCTAAGCTGGGGTATAATGATAATCTCTGTATGTACATCCTTAGCTCTTTTTTTTTTTTTTTTTTCAGTGAGCATCTTAGTTTGGGCTGAAGTAAGTTTCCACTTGTCTTTTCTTCTAGGAATTTTATGGTTTTGGGTCTTATGTTCAAAACTTTGACCCATTTGAGCCTTTTCATTTTTTAGTGGTGCTTTTTAAGTTTTTATTTAAATTCTAGTTAGTTAACATATAGTATAATATTAGTTTCAGGTGTACAATATAGTGATTCAACACTTCATGCAACATCCAGTGCTCATCACAGCAAATACGCTCCTTAACCACCATCACCTGTTTCACCGATCCCCCACTTACTGACCCTCCAGTAATGATAAGTTTGCCCTCTGTGGTTAACAGCATAGTAAAATTTGTGGGAGTCGAATGTGGGACTCAATCCCAGGACTCCGGACTCATGACCTGAGCCAAAGACAGTCACTTAACTAACTGAGCCACCCAGGTGCCTGCTTTCCCCCACTTTAAATGGTATTTTGGATAAGTGAAAGCTTTTCATTTTGCTGAAATCCAGTTTATTAATTTTTATTTTGTGAAACAAGTTTTTTTGTCATGAATTTAACTTACTTAAAGTACATGGAAATATTCAGACTTTCTGTTTCTTCTCATGCCCATTCTGATAAGCTGTAATTTTCAAGAATTTTGTCCATTTTATCTAATTGTTGAATTTACTGGCATAAAGTTGGTCAGAACATATGCTTATTACTCTTTTCATATCTGTGAGACCTGTGTGATACCTCGTCTTTCCTCCTAATACTGATCATTTGTGTTTTCCTGTTTTTTCTTCATCGACTAGCTAGAGATTTATCAATTTTATTGAATACAAAGAATTATCTTTTGATTTCATTAATTTTCTTTATAGTTTGTCCATTTCTATCTCATTGATTTTTTTTTCAGTTTATTTAGGTGGAACCTGAGTTTTTTTTTTAAAGGACCTTTCATTTTTTTTAACCTAAGTACTTAAAGCTATAAATGTTCTAAGCAATGCTTTAGCTGCAGCCCCAGATTTTACTATGTTGTTTTTTCATTATCAGTCAGTTCAAAATATTGTATTTCCTTTGTGATTTCCTCCTTGAGACATGAGTTATTTAGAAATGTGCTGTTTAACTTCGAATATTTGGATCTTTTCCAGGTATATATATATTTTTTATTTCTAATTTAATTCCATTGTGTTCAAATAACATATCCTGTAAGATTTTAATATTTTGAAATTTTATAGCCTGATATATGGTCTATACTGATAAACATTCCATATGGCCTTTAAATGAATGCTGTTTGGGGCTATAATGATTAATAAATGACAATTAGATTAAGAGCATTGACATTGTTGTTCAGATCTACATCTTTATGATTTTTGTCTAATTGTTCCATCAAGTACTATGACAAAAGTATTACAATTGCCACTACAATTATGAAATTGCCCGATTTTCACTTTAATTCTGTCAGTTGTTGCTAATACAGTACATGTATTAGGTACATGTACATTTATCATTGTGCATTTAAGATGCATGTGTATTACACTGTGTGAAAGTTTTATTTCACTAATATTTAAAATAATCTTAATAGGACTCAGGGTGGAAAAGAGTGACACAATTTTTCTATGAAGAAAAATTATTTGGAAAAAGACAAATAAAAATGAAGTTATCCATAGTTTGCTTCAATTTGGTTTTTCAAGATTTTTCCCCAGCTCATTATGAGAACTAATATCAAGATCTAAGAATGATTGCATTGATGTGAGTTTGGTTATAGGCAGGGTTATAACATCAAAACCTTCAACTGGCGTGAAACATTCTTTTCTGGCATGGCAAGTATGCTTCAGCTTAGAAGACTTGACTCTGGATGATCTTCTCTGTGGTATTCAGCAATATTTGATGCTTCCTGCTTAAAATTTTATCTTCTCCTTGGCTCCCAGGCAAATGTTATGGAACTGAATGAATAGTTCCTAAGAGGCCAATCTAACCCTTGGCAGGCAGGCTGAGGTTCCCTCATGGAGAGGAGAGAAGGTCTAAATGGCTCTGAAAATGAATTATTTGGAAGGACAAAGCTTCTCACCCTTATGTCTGGGTGTAAATAAAAATTGCTCAATACAGAGCAACTGAAGCTCTTGGGGCCATAATGGAAATTTCTAAATTCATGTCCAATATTAGAGAAAGAAAGTATGTGCAATGGTGAGGAGGAGAGCTACAATAGGGGAAAATTCTTTTTTAAAAATATTTTATTTATTTATTTGAGAGAGAGAGAACAAGCATGAGCTGGGGTTGCGGGGGGCAGGTAGGAATCGAAGGAGACAGAGTAGACTCTCCACCGAGCAGGGAGCCTGATGTGGGCTGGATCCCAGGACCCTGAGATCATGACCTGAGCCGAAGGCAGATGCTCAACTGACTGAGCCACCCAGTCCCCCAGATGGAGGGAAATTCTAAAATCCTGTGCTATGGAGTGAAACTAATTCCAATTCCATTTGAATATTGGGATTCAGTATAGTAAATCTTAGCCCTCTATAATGTTAAAGTTAATGAACATACATCTGTGTCCTTCTGCCTGACTGGCATCCAACTTAATATCTCAGAGGCAGATCTTAACATGTTCAAAAGGAAACTCATTACCATCTACTTGATCATGTTCCCCTCATGAGTTTTCCATTTCTTTCTTTCTTTCCTTTTCTCTCTCTCTTTCTTTTTCTTTCTTTCTTCTTTCTTTTTAGTTTCAGAGGCAGAATTTAGTGATTCATTAGTTGCATATAACACTCAGTGCTCATTATATCAAATGCCCTCCTTAATGGCCATCACCCACTTATCTCTTCCTCTACACATGTCCCCTCCAGTACCCCTCAATTTGTTTCCTAGAGTTTAACATCTCTTATGGTTTGTCTCCCTCTCAATTTTCATCTTATTTTATTTTTTCCTTCCCTTCACCTATGTTCATCTGTTTTGTTTCTTAAATTCCACATGTGAGTTAAATCATATGGTATTTGTCTTTCTCTGACTGACTTATTTTGCTTAGCATAATACCCTCTAGTTCCATCCACATAGTTGAAAATGGCTAGATTTCATTCTTTTTGATAGCTAAATAATATTCCATTATATATATATATATATATATACCACATCTTCTTTATCCATTCATCTGTCAGTGGAAATCTGGGCTCTTCCCATATTTTGGCTATTGTGGACATTGCTGCCATAATCATTGGGGTGCATGTGCCTCTTCAAAACACTGGATTTGTATCTTTTGGATAAATACCAAATAATGTAATTGCTGGGTCATAGACTAGCTCTATTTTTAACTTTTTGAGGAACCTCCATTCTGTTTTCCAGAGTGGCTACTCCAGTTTGCATTCCCACCAACAGTGTAAAAGGGTTCCCCTTTTTCTGCATCCTCATCAACATCTGTTGTTTCCTGAGTTACTTATTTTAGCCACTCTGACCAGTATGAGGTGGCATCTCATTGTGGTTTTGATTTGTATTTCCCTGATAATGAATGATGTGGAGCATTTTTTCATGTGTCTGCTGGCCATTTGGTTGTCCTCTTTGGAGAAATGTCTGTTCATGTCTTCCCATTTCTTCACTGGATTTTTTGGGGGTTTTGGGTGTTGAGAAGTTCTTTATAGATTTTGGATACTAGCTCTTTATCTGATAAGACATTTGTAAATATCTTCTCCCATTCTGTAGATTGCCTTTAAGTTTTGTTGATTAATTCCTTTGCTGGGCAAAAATTTTTATCTTGATAAAGTCCCAGTAGTTCATTTTTGCTTATTTCTCCTGTGTTTGGAGATGTGACTAGCAAGAAGTTGTTGTGGCTGAAGTCAAAGAGGTTGCTGTCTTTGTTCTCCTCTTAGATTTTCATGGTTTCCTGTCTCACTTTTAGGTATTTCATCCATTTTGCGTTTATTTTTGAGTATGGTATAAGAAAGTGGTCCAGTTTCATTCTTCTGCATGTGGCTGTCCAATTTTCCCAGCATCATTGGTTGAAGAGTCTCTCTTTTTTCCATTGAATATTCTTTCCTGCTTTGTCAAAGATTAGTTGACCATAGAGTTAAGAGCCCATTTCTGGGTTCTCTATTCTGTTCCATTGATCTCTGTGTCTCTTTTTGTGCCAGTACCATACTGTCTTGATGATTACAGCTTTGTAACAGAGCTTGAAGTCCAGAATTGTGATGCTACTAGCTTTGATTTTCTTTTTCAACATTCCTTTGGCTACTCAGCAACTTTTACGGTTCCATACAAATTTTAGGATTATTTGTTCCAGCTCTATGAAAAATGCTGATGGTATTCTGATAAGGATTGCACTGAATGTGGAGATTGTTTTGGGTGGCATGACATTTTTTAAAATTTATTTTTTATTTATTTTCAGCATAACACTATTCATTATTTTTGCACCACACCCAGTGCTGCATGCAATCCGTGCCTTCTCTAATACCCAACACCTGGTTCCCCCAACCTCCCACCCCCCCCGCCACTTCAAAACCCTCAGATTGTTTTTCAGAGTCCATAGTCTCTCATGGTTCACCTCCCCTTCCAATTTCCCCCAACTCCCTTCTCCTCTCTAACTCCCCATGTCCTCCATGCTTTTTGTTATGCTCCACAAATAAGTGAAACCATATGATAATTGACTCTCTCTGCTTGACTTATTTCACTCAGCATAATCTCTTCCAGTCCCGTCCATGTTGCTACAAAAGTTGGGTATTCATCCTTTCTGATGGAGGCATAATACTCCATAGTGTATATGGACCACATCTTCCTTATCCATTTGTCCGTTGAAGGGCATCTTGGTTCTTTCCACCTTTCTCTGTAGGACAACTTATGAAGTCTTTGGTGAGGTTTCTCTGGTTCCTCATAAATCCCATAACTAAGCATTCTAGTATCTTCCACTCTTCCCTCAATAGCATGGTTTCATGGGTCCTTTACTGAAAAGCTCTTTTCTCTGTGTAGACAAGCTCTAGTTTGTCATTTCCCCTTTTAAATTGTAGGTCCAAAAATTAAAAACTTCTCTGGGCAGCCTTTAGACTCTACCTAGTTAATAGCAAGTACTGACCTTGTGGCCTTATGGGATGACTATTGATGGTGTCTCTCTGTAGATGGTCTGGTCCAGTTCTTATTTAGAAACCTGTGGAGAGCTATGTAAGTGCAAGAGAAAGCCCAAAACGAGCTTAGCACAATAGCTAGCTTTACAGGAAGCCAAGTTCAGCACTAAATATAGTTCCATCATAAGTATCACCAGTGGCTTGCCCCCTCAGAGGCCCAGCTCAGATTCGGTCCATCCATTCATCCAATATTTATAATGCCTACTCCACTCCAGGCACTGTTCTAGAATCTGATGGTACACAATCAATCAGGAAGATAAAAATCCTTACATTCTTGTGAGGGAAACTGTTAAAATTATATTGTATATTAGAAGAAATTACAATGAAGAAAAATAAAACAGGAGATGGGGATAGGGTGTGTGGGATATCTTAGTTTTAAGCAGGGTGGTCAGAAAGACTCAAGTCTTCCCTGAGAAGATTGAACAAGCACTTGAAGGAGATGAAGGGGAAAGAGAATTTCTAACAGGGAGAACAGTAAGTGCAAAAGCTCTGAGGTAGGAACATGTCTTGAATGAGGAGCAGCAGAAGGCTGGTTGGCTGGACATACAGAGTGAGAAGTGGGAAGTAAGAGAAGGAGCCAGGGAAGTGATGGGGGTGGGGGTGCTTGGTTTTTCTTCAGGGCATTACCTAAAGCCACTGGAAAGTTTGAAAGGATGATTTATGTAATATTTAAATGATCTGACCTATACTTTAATGGGATCACTGTAGTTACTGTGCTAAGAATAGACTGTAGGGGAAGGGAGTGGATTCCCAGGAACTGGTTAGAGGATATTGCAATATTCCTGGCAAGAGAAGATAATGATCTGGACCAGTAATGGTGTAGATGATAAGAAGTGATATTTTTTTGGGATACATATTTTAAAAGAGAACTGGCAATATTGCTGATGAGAAAGAGAAAAGTTAGAAAGTCTTTAAGTTGCTTTTTTAAAAACTCTAAGCCACATTAAAAGGTGGAATTGCCATTAGTTGAGCTGTGAGAAGAGCAGGCTTATAGGGGATTAGAAGTTTGACCTTAGAAAATATGTATTTTAACATGCCTGTTTAATATCCAAATGAAGATGGATGGCAAGGAGGCAATTGGATAGATGAATTAAGAGAAGAAATCTAGGATAGAAATATAGTTCAGATTTACCAGTATATATTTGCAATGACGTGGATGGAACTGGAGGGTATCATGTTAAGCGGAATAAGTCAACCAGAGAAAGACAATTATCATATCATCTCTCTGATATGAGGAATTTGAGAGGCAGGGTGGGGGGTTGTGGTAGGTAGGGAGGCAAAAAATGAAACAAGATGGGACCAGGGAGACAAACCATAAAAGACTCTTAATCTCAGGAAACAAACTGAGGGTTGCTGGAGGGGAGGGAGTTGAGGGATGGGTGGCTGGGTGATGGACACTGGGGAGGGTATGTGCTATTGTGAGTGGTGTGAATTGTGTAAGACTGATAATTCACAGACCTGTACCCCTGAAACAAATAATACATTATATGTATTATATGTATTATGATATAAAATATATCAACATATACCACTATTTAAAGCCTTAGGTTGTATGTACAATCAGAGTGAGGGTTTATATTCAAATCCCACTAGCCACCATTCCATTGCATCTCTAAATGAGTATCAGTGTTATTATTCTCATCCCTCTGAGCCTGAGTCCTGTCCATGACTTCATATGGCATTATTTTAACCTAAATTGACAGCTCTCAGCCTTTTCACTACCAGTCAATTCCAGCTGCTGAAATACCGATCCAAGGTTTTAGGGTTCTCTTATGAAAAGACCTGACCATTTGCAAAGCTATGCAATACGCACACTCTGCCCTCTACAAGTGTGATTACACAGGTCAGTTTTCTCTCACAATGTCACCTAAAGTGGGCCTATTTTGTGCTTAATAACTGCTAAACCTTGCATGAAATCTAATGGTGTGAGAGACATATTTTAGCTTAATGTGGTGTGAAGAGCTTGTGACTTTGGAAGTTTGAGTCTTACTCTGTTTCACCTCGGATGGCTAATTTTATGAAATGAGAATAGTAATTCTGACCTCCATGGGTTGTGGTGATAATTTAGTAAAATCACATTTATTAGAACATTTTTATAGAATGCCATTTTATAAATGACCATTTCTTTCTTTTGGGTCTGGAAAAGGGGTGCACCCAGCTGTCTGTGTTCTGTTGCAGTCATTTAGGGACTAAAGCAAGGAGAAAGAGAAAAGGACTGGTCAGTGACATGTTCTGTCATCCAGGTCTGCCCACGTGGGATCAAGGATTGAGTCCCGGTCTAACTGGAATTTCACCCACTACCCAAATCTCTCCTGAGAGCAGTATGACTGCGAAAGAGCCCTTATTGGTTTTTAAGAAAAGCTTCCAGACACACAGGTACCTAATTCTCAAGTAAATATGCTTCATTTTCTTGAGAAATGCCAGGGGCACAGACATTTTCTCTAGGTTTCAATTGTTGAATCTCTGACCATCTTTATCTGCCAACTTGTTCTTTATAATTGTAATCCCCGCAGGTAGGCCTGGAAGTGGGAGTATAAAAGGGGATAAATGCTCTAGGGGAAAGATTGCTCTTCCCCAAAAAGATTATCTAAAACTTTCCTTGTTCCTGAAAACTTATGGTATGTGAGTTTTCAATGGTACAGCACCAGAGAGGAAGAAAGCAAAGAGAAGAATCTAAGGGTTTTGTTTGTTTCACACATACACTGTCCTTTCCAACACCTAACAGCCTTGATACTTGAAAGAATGACTAAGAATTACAGAGACCACTACAACTTTTGGTTTACTATAAAACATTTTTTATTTTTCTAGCCTCTGTACTTTGGTTTATGGGGTGTGTGTGTGTGTGTGTGTGTGTGTACGTGTGTGTATTCTTCAAAAGACTTCTGCTGGTACAATTCCTTCCAGAGAACCCTTGGAATATTATGACAGCTAGTTTGTTAGACAAACCAATACATATTTCTAGAATTCCTACTAAGTGCCTGGAGCAACAGTTGGCCGATTGGAACAGAATGTTCCCTGGGCATGGAAGTGCATACTTGGTTTGATTGTTTAGCTACGAGATGCCTTTGGTCCCTGCATTTGTGTATCTCATGTGGTGTCCTCTCATTGAGACAGCAAGATATTCAGGAATATATTCTCTTCTTTCCTCAGAATGATGACCATGCATAGCTGAGGCTGGAGAAATGACACTTCTGTAACTGAGTTTATCTTCCTGGGCTTCTCCAGAAATCCCAGGACCAACTGAATCCTTTTCTTCCTCTTCCTATTTCTTTACTTATTTATAGTCCTGGGCAATGGGCTCATGGTTACCCTGATCAGAGTAGATGCACGTCTACACACCCCCATGTACTTCTTCCTCAGCATCCTTTCTGTACTGGATCTTAGCTATGCCACCACCACAGTGCCCCAGATGTTGGTCCATCTAATAAACAATAGAAAGACCATATCTTATATTGGGTGTGTGGTCCAGATGTACATTTTCCTGACCTTAGGCATCACTGAGACCTGGATTTTTGCAGCCATGGCCTATGACAGATACGTTGCCATCTGCTATCCACTCCATTACGGGGTCAAGATGGGTCAAACCCTGTGTGTAGTCCTGGAAGTCAGCTCTGCCCTTTGTAGTCTCACCTGCACCCTTGTCTTTGCAATAAATCTGCCCTACTGTGGCCCCAATGAAATCAACCACTTCTTTTGTGAAATTCCTGCTGTCTTGAAGTTGGCCTGTGCAGATACATCCCTCAATGACCAAGTGGACTTTATCTTAGGTTTCCTCTTGCTCCTGATCCCATTATCTCTCATCCTGACCTCATATGTTTGCATCTTTATGGCCATTCTAAAGATTCACTCCACACAGGGAGGAATAAAAGCCTTCTCCACCTGTGCCTCACACATTACTGTGGTCACTATGTTCTGTATTCCATGCATGGTCATGTATATGAGGCCCAGCTCTGAAGCCTCCCCAGAGGATGACAAGAAGTTGGCCCTGTTCTACAATGTTATTTCTGCTTTTCTCAATCCCATCATCTATAGCCTCTGGAATAAAGATGTGAAGAGGGCTTTCCTCAAGTTAATTGGAATGAGTGAGGATGGCCAATAGGCCATGAACTGAGGCTACCTACAGTGCCCTCATCTCTGATCTCTGTTCGTCCCATCCACACTTCCATTGAAGTCACTGGACTGGTTGAGGAGCCCAGGGTAAGGAAAATATCTGGAAAGAAAAAACACTTTGCATTAATTTGACCACTAAAAAATATTAGGAAATGACTCAGGGAGAACTGTGTTCAAAGCTTAAATACAGCAACTTCTTTCAAGACATGTCTCCAAAGGCAAGGACAACGAAAGTGAAAATGAACTTCTGGGACTTCATCAAGATCAAAAGCTTCTGCACAGCAAAGGAAACAGTCAACAAAACAAAGAGGCAACCCACAGAATGGGAGAAGATATTTGCAAATGGCACTCCAGAGAAAGGGCTGATATCCAAGGTCTATAAAGAATTTCTCAAACTCAACACCCCCAAAACAATTAATCAAGTCAAAAAATGGGCAGAAGACATGAGCAGACACTCCTCCAAAAAAGAATACAAATGGCTAACAGACACATGAAAAAGAGTTATCATCATTAGCCATCAGGGAAATACGAATCAAAACCACATTGAGATACCACCTCATACCAGTTAGACTGGCAAAAATTGGCAAGGCAAGAAACAACCAATGTTGGAGAAGTTCTGGAGAAAGGGGAACCCTCTTACACTGTTGGTGGGAATGCAAATTGGTGCAGCCACTTTAGAAAACAGTGTGGAGGTTCCTCAAAAAATTAAAAATAGAGCTACTCTACAATACAATACAATATAATAACCCAGCAATAGCACTACTGGGTATTTACCCCCAAAGATACAGATGTAGCAAAAAGAAGGGCCATATGCACCCCAGTATTCACAGCAGCAATGTCCACAATAGCCAAAATGTGGAAACTGGAAAATCTGGAAAGAGACAAAATGCCCTTCAGCAGATGAATGGATAAAGAAGATGTGGCCCATATACATAATGGAATATTATTCAGCCATCAGAAAGGATGAATATCCAACTTTTGCATCAACTTGGAAGGGACAGAAGGAGATGATGCTAAGTGAAAGAAGTCAAACAGATAAAGTCAATTATCATATGATTTCACTTATTTGTGAAAGGTAAGGACTAGCATGGAGGACATTAGGAGAAGGGAAAAATGAAGGGGAAGAAATCGGAGTGGGAGATGAACCATGAGAGACTATGGACTCCAGGAAACAAACAGAGAGTTTTAGAAGGGAGGGAGTGGGGGAATGGGTAAGCCTAGTGATGGGTATTAAGGAGGGCACAGATTGCTTGGAGCACTGGTGTTATATGCAAACAATGAATCATGAAACACTACATCAAAAATTAATGATGCACTCACCGTATGGTGACTAACATAACACAATAAGAAAATAAAAAATAAAAAATAAAATAAAATGATATTCTGGATCAACTCCATTGCTTGCACAAATGGACATTTACATAACTGAGCAAAAAAAAAAAAAAGAGCCAAGAAATAATTGCCTTTGGCTTGTGGCTTTCTATGAAAAGTGTTCAACTTTTTTTTTTTTTTTCATCATCATACTGAGAATATTTAAAGGTTTTATAATCACCTTCACTTTTAATGTAATAAAAAAATCACTGACCAAAAAAATCACTGACTTTCTATTTTTATAAGAAAAAATAAACAAAGTAAATACGAAAAATATTAAATACATCATTGATCTTCTGCAGCTTTGGAAGGATCACCTTACTTCTCTGAGATGTAATTTCCACATCTATAAAATGTTTTTTATGATACTCATTGTGCTTAAGTAATAATAACTGACTTTATTGATTGCTTTGCATATGGTGTCACTAAGTGGTATCACTTTATATATACTTAGTATTTTACTAATATACTATATAGACTTAGTATTAACTCCAGAGATAGGTATTATTATCTTCATCATACAAAGAAACTGAGGCACAAGAAGATTAAGTAAGTTGCTAAATGCCATCTGTTATATTATGCTATTTCTTGAATTGTTAATAGAGATTTTTGAGGCTCAGCTGAGATAATGGATGTGATGGTATTGAGGAAAATGTATACTTAGGATTATCATTCTAAGCCACAACTATAGGGTCAAATCCATGAAGTCTAGCGCTCTATTGGACTCTTTAGATCTTCCTCACCAGCATTCCACAGGCTAAATAAATAGCATTGTGCTGTAGACCATTAACTTCTCAGTAAGTGTTTATTGAGTGCTTTTTCCTAGCCCCACCTCTGTCCTTGGTCTGCAAGCTCCCCAATTTTTCTTTCAGCTCCTCTTCACTTTCCTGGGTCTCTCTCTCATTTCATTATACATAACTGCAACTGTAGCTTCCAGAAACCTAGTCTTTTATTCACAAATAGAGTGTTTTGATTTCCACAACTAACTTACTCTGAAATTTCTTTTGCCACCAGAGAGACTACGGGGACAATGGGAAGATCCCTGAGGTTTAATCCTTCCTTAATTTGTTGAGAACTTAGAAAAAACAACTAATCTCTCTGGAACTCAGTGCCCCAATCTTTATTTTATTTTTTTAAAGATTTATTTATTCATTTTTGAGAGGGAAAAAGAGAGAGAGTAGAGGGAGGGGCAGAGAGGGAGAATCTCAAGCAGACTCCCTGCTGAGCTCAGGGCCTGATTTAGGACCCAATTAAGAGTCAGATGCTTAAATGACTGAGCCACTTCAGTGCCCCTGGTTCCCCAATCTTTAAAATGGAGATAGTGATCATACCTGACTCGGGTTATAATATAAAATTATTTTTAAGTTCAAATGGGAAGAGGCCTCAAAACTTAAATGATTATATGAATTATCATTAGAGAGTCATTGTCTTCAAAGCTAGATACCTTAGAAAATGTTCATTAAGTTATTTAACGGTAGCTTGTATTTGTCAAATGTAAGTGTTAAGATCAGTAGTGTGAGGTCAGGATGTGTGGGTTAGATACTCATGATGATAACTGACTGTATACACGGAATCATACATTAAGCACGCACACACACACACACCAAAATTAGTGAGACACAATCACATCAGCTGCCATATTAACCAGGAACTAAAGTATTTCTAACGCTCTCAAAGCAAATCAAATTTCGGTCACTCTGAATTCAGACCAATATTAAATTGCTTTCCAGATGGCAATATAAAATGAACCTTTTTAAAATCAACTGCTCTCTACACATCTTTCTAATAGGATTCAATCAACAAAATATTCCAATTTTTCTTAGCTACTTAGTAAAAAGTTTTATTTTAAAACAAGGATTATCTGAACATTAATAAAGCCTAAAAGATTACTAAATGCTACAAGTGAGTTTTGCTGATTAGCAACTTTCTCCAGAAGATAAATTTAGGAGGATGGTCAGCCCAGAGCACTCTTAGCATTCCCCAAGCATTAAAGGAATGAGAACTCTAAGAGTGATGTGGAATCTTGAGGAGGGAAGTGTTTGGAGTCCTAAGGTTTCCCCTCCCTGAAGGCCACAACCTCTAAGGAGAAAAACTGTGGGGAAAGAGGAGCCTTGATCATCTTGAGGAAAAAAAAAAAAAAAAGAATTGTCAGCAAAACATGCTGATTGTGTTTCTTGGGGACTTGTTAGGAAAATTGTTCTGGGTCATTAGAGGTGGCAACTGAGGATCATCTTCTGGAGCTACTAGGGCTTCCTTCTTCAAGTTCTCAAAGCAGTAGAAATACATAGCAGGCCCATTCAATGTTCCCACCTCCTGGCATGATCCCTCTCCTCTGGCCAGTCCCAACTGCACAGGTCTTCGCATAGGCTGTTCCACCCAAAGAGCTCTGTCCCGCATTTGCTTACTATCTACGTGTTCATCCATAAGGGACTCATGCAGGTCCCTTCTTCAGGAAGCTTCCTAACTACTTTCAGCCCAGAAAAAAAATTCTTCATCCTCCTTGTCCCACATAGAATACTTGGCTGGGAGAGATCTAAAGGAGTCCAACCCTTATCTTAGCCTCCAGTCCCTTTGACACCAAGAATTGCAAACATATCATTCAAATATATTTTCATAAGGCTCAAATGCATGTGGCTTGGAATGTCCTTGCTCTCATTCATAATTTGAAAAAAAAAAAAAAAAAGACAAAAAAGAGAAATCTCAGCAAATTGGGAGTAAAAGGAAATTGATTCTCTGTGATCATTTTTTGGTAAAAACCTCCAGTTAGCCTCATAAATAGTGGTGAAAGACCAAGTGCTTTCCCCCTAAAACCAGTACCAAAACAAGGAAGTTTGTTTTCACCACTCCTATTCAAAGTGGTACTGGAAGTCCTAGCCAGTGCAATAAGGCAAGAAAAGAGAAGATAAGAAAGGAAGAAGTAAAACTGTCTCTATTTGCAGATAACTTAGCTGTCCATGTGAAAAAAGGCAAGGATTCTACATAAAAACTCTTAGAACTAGTTAATGGGTTTAGCAATATCACAGAATACAAGATTAACAGGCAAGAATAAATTACATTTCTATATACTAGCAATGAACAATTGGAAACTAAAATTACACAATGTTATTTATAATAGCATCATAAAAATTAAATACTTAGGTATAAATTACCAAAATATGTACAGTATCTGTGTTGAACTGTAAAACACTGATGAAAAAAAAAATCAAAGAAGTAAATATATGGAGAGACATTTCATGCTCCGGGATTGTAAATTTAACATAACAAAGATGCCAATTTTCCCTCAAATTAGTCTACAGTTTAATGCAATTCTTATCAACATCCCAGCAGAAATTTTTTGTTGATATAAACAAGTAGATCTGAAAATTTATATAAAAAGGTAAAGGAACAGGGGCACCTCGGTGGCTCAGTGGATTAAGCCTCTGCCTTTGGCTCAGATCATGATCTCAGGGCCCTGGGATCAAGCCCCACATTGGGCTCTCTGCTCAACGGGGAGCCTGCATCTCCCTCTCTGCCTGCCTCTCTGCCTACTTGTAATGTCTCTCTCTGTCAAATAAATAAAATTAAATTAAAAAAAAAAAGGTAAAGGAACATAGGGGAAAGGAAGGAAAAATAAAATAAAACAAAAGCAGAGAGAGAGAAAAACCATAAGAGACTCTTTTTTTCTTTTTCAATAAGCTGATTTAAAAAAAATTTTTTTTTATTGTGTTATGTAAGAGACTCTTAACATAGAAAACAGTGCCTGGGTGCCTTAGGTGGTTAGGCATCTGCCTTCAGCTCAGGTTATGACCTCAGGGTCCTGGGATTGAGTCCTGCATCAGGATCCCTGCTCTTCGGGGGGTTTGTTTCTTCCTCTCCCTCTGCCCATCCCCGCCCCCCCGCTTGTGCTTGCAAACTCTCTCCCTCTGAAATAAATAAATAAATATATATATTTTTTTCTTCAAAAGAAACAAACTGAGGGATGCTGGATGGAAGGTAAGTGGGGGGATGGGGTAACTGGGTGATGGTCATTAAGGAGGGCACTGGATGTAATGATAACTGGGTGTTGTATGCAACTGATGAATCATTAAACTCTATCTCTGAAAACCTCTGAAACTAATAATCCTAATAACTAATAACACTGTATGTTAATTAATTGATTATAAATTTTTAAAAAGGTAAAGGTATTAGATTCATCAAGATATAGCTGTTCAGCTTTCCCAGCACCATTTATTGAAGAGACTGTCTTTTTTCCACTGTATATTT
Source organism: Mustela putorius furo (assembly GCF_011764305.1). NCBI lineage: Eukaryota > Metazoa > Chordata > Mammalia > Carnivora > Mustelidae > Mustela > Mustela putorius. The sequence continues at coordinate 33,169,058 of NW_025422005.1, read as the reverse complement.
TTTCCTGTTTTGTTAATGATTATTTGACCATAGAGTTGAGGGTCCAATCTGGGCTTTCTACTCTGTTCCACTGGTCTATGTGTCTGTTTTTATGCCAGTACCGTGCTGTCTTGCTGATCACAGCTTTGTAGTAAAGCTTGAAATCAGGTAGATTCATCAAGATAAAAAGCTTCTGCCTGGCAAAGGAAACAGTCAACAAAACAAAGAGGCAACCCACAGAATAGGTGAAGATATTTGCAAATGGCACTACAGACAAAGGGCTGACATCCAAGATCTATAAAGAACTCCTCAAACTCAACACCCAAAAAACAGATCATCAGGGGCACCTGAGTGGCTCAGTGGGTTGAAGCCTCTGCCTTCGGCTCAGGTCATGATCTCAGGGTCCTGGGATCAAGCCCCACATCGGGCTCTCTGCTCAGCAGGGAGACTGCTTTCTCCTCTCTCTCTCTCTCTGCCTGCTTCTCTGCCTACTTGTGATCTCTGTCTGTCAAATAAATAAATAAAATTTTAAAAATAAAAAAAAAAGATAATCATATCAAAAAATGGGCAGAAGACATGAGCAGATAATTCTCCAAAGAAGACATACAAATGGCTAACAGACACATGAAAATGTTCATCATCATTAGCCATCACGGATATTCAAATTAAAACCACAATGAGATACCACCTTACACCACTTAGAAAGGCCAAAATTAACAAGACAAGAAACAACAAATATTGGAAAGGATGTGGAGAAAGGGGAACTCTCTTACACTGTTGGTGGGAATGCAAGTTGGTACAGCCACTTTAAAAAACAGTATGGAGATTCCTTAAGAAATTAAAAATAGAGCCTCCCTATGACCCTGCAATTGCACTACTGGGTATGTACCCCAAAGATTCTGATGTAATGAAAAGAAAGGCCATCTGTACCCCAGTGTTCATAGAAGCCATGGCCACAGTCGCTAAACTATGGAAAGAGCCAAGATGCTAAACCAAAGACATTATTCAGATTCCACCAGTTTTTTAAATATGCATTTAGCTTTTTTGGAAGTTTTGTTCCAAACTGAATTGTGTTTCCCCTGTCCCTCACCAAATTCACATATCAAAGCCCTAATCTGCAATATAACTACAGTTGGAAATAGAGCCTTTAAGAGGTAGTTAAAGTTGAATGATGTCATATGGTGGGCCCTAATCCAATCTGACTGGGGTCCTTATAAAAAGAGGAAATCAGGACACACGAAGAGACACCTGGGATGTTTGCACACAGAGAAAAAACCCTGTGGGGACTTGGCAAGAAGGCAGCTGTCTGCAAGCGAAGGAGAGAGGCCTTAGAAGAGACCAACCCTGCCAACAACTTGGCCTTGAACTTTCAGCCTCCAATTGTGAGAAAATGAATTTCCTTTGTTTAATTCTTTTAGTCTGCGGGATTTTGTTATGGCTGTCCTAGCAAACCAGTATGAGTTCTATGATATTTTAATCACAGACTGTTCCATTTCCATAGACACTCATGTTACCCCCTTTGTAGTCATCTCTCCCCAAAATTCTCACCCTGTTACCTATTAACTTGTTTTCTATCACTTTAATTTGTCATTTAAAGAATCTTACAGAAATGGGGGTGTCTGGGTGGCTCAGCTGATTAAGCATCTGCCTTAGGCTCAGGTCCTGATCCCAGGGTGTGGTGATGAGGGATCAGTATAGAGGGCACGGATTGCATGGAGCACTGGGTGTGGTGAAAAAATAATGAATACTGTTTTTCTGAAAATAAATAAATTAATTCAATTTAAAAAAAGAAGAAGAAGAAGGCTGGCTGAGAACGAAGCAAAAGCTGACACCATGCAACCTTCCCGCACCCCCACTCCTGGGTGGGACTGTTGTGGCATTCTTTAGGAATCTCCCAACTATCTTTTTTTTTTTTAGGTCACAGACATTTATTTTTCCCTTAATTGGTTCCCAAATTGGTATTTGGTCTATAATTTGGTTGAGGACAACGGCTGATGGGAGGTGCGGTGATTGAAGAGGGCTGCCAGCTGACATTGGTCCTAAAGTATCAGCCCCACTTAAACCAGGATATTTGTATTTTGTGGCTTTTTGTTCCAGTGTTGGGTGCATACAGGTCTAGGTCTCCTAATGGGCTCCAGGAAGCCTTGGAGCTGAGCAGACTGGGTTAAAAGCAGAGAAGCCAGATTTCCTTCCTCTCCTGCCTATTGGTTGGGTGAGCCTCTCCAGGGCCTTTCCAGCCTTTCTTTTCTCTACATGGTGCTAACTACTGCTATGGGGCTAATAAGCACATTCAGATGGGTGACTAATAATTTCTCTACCATCAGCTCTCATTTATCACAGCCAGATTATTTGAATTTCAAATTATCTCCAGAAAGCCTTCCTTTTGAATATTTATTGACATTTCAACAACTCTTCTTAATTAAGTACTTTATTGGAATGAACAAGATCTTTGTTTACTCTAGTCCAGCAGAAGCATGAAGAGTCAAAACAACACCATTACTGCTCTGTGGAAGACACTGAGAAGAACTTTGCCAAGAAATCTTGGGTCCATTTTAGATTGGTTATTCATTCATCCAACTGGCAATGAGTGATGTATAGGATGCACACACTGCTGAATTCTGGGCATGTGTAAATGAAAAAAAAAATACATTTGCTGACCTTAGGAATCTGAGAATCCCCTGGGGAAGACAGATATGAAAACACTGATTATATAGAAAGAAATGTATCTGAAGGAGGGCATAATGGACAAAGGGAGGAGACATTTAAGTCAGCCTCACAGAATCAAAGATGGGTCAGAGGAAATGGTACCAGAGCTCAACCAAGTTTGGGTGGCTGAGAAACTGAAAGACTTCCACGTGTGATGGTACTGCAGTGTCACTGAGGAAAGATCAGTCCTATGTTGCAAATTTAAGTTTTCTGAGTGGTGATGTAATCCTTTTCCCATAGAGCTTGGGTTACAGAAGTCGTACGCCCATGGTGGTTTCACTCTTTAATGCAATATGGGAATCCTCAGAATATTAGAGGTTCCCGCCTTCATATTTTGATGTTAAATAAGTCAAAACAATTTAATTGCATTCGTATATGTATTATTTCAGATATTTCATCCTCTAAAGGACAGGTTGACTGCATTCACTGTAGATCTCCCAACTATCTTAATGTTAATATGTTGCTAGAGGGAAAAACCTTGACAATGGCAAGGCCTCAAGGCCTCCCGTATCTTTAGCATATGAAAGTTCTTTTGAAACCTCTCTTTTTCCTTACCTCCCCAACCCCATAGTATATAACCTGCCACCCCTCACAATCCTGGGGCAGCAGCTCTTTCTGCCCATGAGTCCTGTCCCTGTGCTTTAATAAACCACCACTCTGCACCAAAGATGTCTCAAGAATTCTTTCTTGGTCATTGGCTCTGGATTCCATCCCACGGAACCTCACTTATATTCTAGAACTTCATCACTGGAATCTACTTAGCCCAAGCAGCCCCACCTCGGTAGAACAGCCATTTTGTTGTTTATGCAGTGAACTTAGATTGACCCTGCCCCCCAGAGGAACTCACTTAGAAACGGGTCTGGGAAAAGGGTAAAATATGGCCAACCAGCCCCTGATAAAACAGCCCATATACCAGGACGTGTCAGGTCAGGGAGAGATAACAGAGCCCAGAATGCAAGGATGAGTCAGGCCAGGTGGAAATACCAAATTAGTAAAGTGTACATACTATCTCCCTGACTACCAAAGAATGTGGGCCCTGCCTTTTGGGCGCCTTTTGGGCGCCAATACTGACGAGAGCGATAGGCTAGTTCAAATAGCTACTATAGGGTGAACTGTAATTCAATTGGCCACCTGTGTGTGGCCAGGCTCAACCACATGGCCTTTGCTCTATAAAAGTTAGTCTGTAAAGCAGGGAGAGGTCGCCTCTTTGCAAAGAGAAGGCCCCGAACGGTGGGTTTGATTCTCGATGCTTGGCGCGAAATAAAGCTTTGCTTGACCTTCGCTTTGTATCAGTCTCCTTCCTTTGACCATGGACCCAACATGATCGAGCCCTGCATCGGGCTCCTTGCTCATTGGCAGTGTGTTTCTTCCTCTCCCTTTGCCTGCCATTCTCCCTGCTTGAGCTCTCCCTCTCTGCCAGATAAATACATAAACTCTTAAAAGAAAAAGAATCTTATAGAAATGGAATCACATATTAAGTGTATATCTGGCTATCTGCTTTACAGGGAATAAGAGAGGCCCCTCAATGTGGCTATACACTATTTCATGGGCAGTTGCTAATGGGATGGGAGAAACTTGGAAAGAAGAAGATTGGAGGATTAATGATGTGGGATCTAGAGAAGGTCATGTGGATGTGCCTCTCCATGACCCAGAACACTAACACAAACGTGTGCTACATACACATGCACAGTGAGCATATGTTACCAGTTATCACAGCATATGTTATCACAGTGAGCACAGTGTTCTCCATTGCCATAGTATCACTTGCAGCATCATCTCTGAACAAGAGACACACTTTATCTCAAAAAATATTTTTATATATGTCTGTGTGTATATATATGTATATGACAATGACCTTACACTCACAAAACTCAATGGTCTCTCATTGTGCCCAAACACCCAGAAACATCTGGGTCTAATGGGATGAAAGAGTTACTACTGAAGGTTCTGTTATCATGTCACATGGGAGAAAACACCCTGTAAGTTTCTAGTGTTGTTAAAGAACACAGTTTGTGATTTAAACCAGCAATCACTATATGGTACCATCTTCCTCTGAAGGGAAATATGGATCCAGGTGTGATGGGAGTGGTCCCTCTCTCAAATGCATGAATTAAAACTCTGGAGAAATTTCTGCTTCCTCTCTGCAACTTCAGGTTTCGTGTGTTTGGAGGTTCTAGTGCTCAAAGGGGAACCCTTTCATTAGGAAAGAAAACCTTCATTCTGTTTAATTAGAAGCTGAGATTGCCTCTTGGCCACCACTGCCAAACCAACAGGCACAGTGACATGATGATGGTGAAACCTGACTACAATGTTTTTGGGCAAGAATGTAGGACATGAAGTGGGGAGAGGAACTGCATACCACTTCCTCCAGAGGGGAGCAAAGAAATGGGTGGCAACTGGCAGGAAAATGGGCTGCAAGGTGTTACCCCCTTTCCCTGCTCTGTTCAACATAACTAATGCGTTCTTTTTTCTTTCTCTTCAACAAAAACATAGAGGGAGTTTGCAGATAGGAGGATGAAAGTCAGCTGAGGTTTTCCCCTGGAAAACCTGGACATACCTGGAAAACCTGGAGTATCCAGTATCCAGTATCCCCTGGACAGGATACTCACTTTGCTGAATTGAATTGCACATACTAATAAAAAGAATGATAAAAAAAACTTGAGGGGGCTTTTGAAACACCATACTAACTAATATCTACATCATGTTCCACTAACCTCCCTCCAGTGCTCATGGCAGCTGTTACTGATCAATCAAGGCAGTCTTTCTCAGTGAGCCTGAGGTGGCTCAGCATCTGTCCTGATTGGTGTTCTAGGCAGTTGCCACCAACCAGAGTTTGAACATAAGACAACTCCATTTGCCATCTCCAAGTAGCACTAGTGTTGGACTCCAGTGACGTGATTACAAATCAAAGAAGGCTACTTCAGACTTCTCACCTAAGTCACCCAAGGGGCTGTCTCCCCCATCCATGCTTGGGACAGATTCTGTCCACAATTATGAGGTACCTTCTATGTGTCCTGCTCCAAGCAAGAAGCAGATTGAGAAGGAGATGTTGTAGGGTCTGATCACTCAGAGTCTCGTAGAAATACATGTTTGTAGGTCAAGCAGATCAACCATCTGACATACACTAGGGAGTCATGTCAAGCATAAACAATATGCATATTTTACCACTGTCCATCCTCCTACCTAGTCATATTTAATCCCCACAGCTACCCTATACTGTTATTGCCTCATTTTACTGGTCCAAAAACTGAGGTACAGGGAGGCTGATATCTTGTCCAATACTATACTATCAGTAAGTGGCAGAACCAGGATTTGAGTTCAGACCTTCCAACTGGTCAGGACTTTGCTCCCATGTGCAATATTCATCAATTGTTCATCCTGAGCCAGGTTCCGTGTAAGAGCTCACAACTGTTGGGGGTATATTCTCTACCCTGCAGGAAGCCACAGTCTTTGGGGGGCATAGGATGTCAGAGCACAAGACAGGCCAGTACCAGCAGGGCACGATGGAGAGAGTGCATCAGGGCCCCAGGGACTGAGAGCAGAACAGAGCCCTTCCTTGCCATCTTCCTTTTCCTAAAACCTCTGTGGATTCTTTATGGTCCATGGAAGACTTCCCTAGCCTGCCTGCCTAACCCTTATGTCTTGCACTTCTCAATCCATGCACTTAGGGTAACTGACACCCACCCATCTGTCCCCTTGGACTTGAAGGCAGAGTAGGAGGAAGCCAGTGGAGAGCAGAGAGGTACTGAGCTAGGAGGCTTGGAGACCTGGGCATTGTAGGCATTGAGTGCCAGTCTGGGGAGGTGAAGTGTGGTCAGGGATTGGGAACGCTGTGATGGGCCCTGGAGAATCCCACAACACAGAGGCTCATTAGGAAGCTACTTGATTTGTCTTCCCTGAGGATCAGGAGCAGAATACAAGAGAGGGATCTAGCAGGCTCGTAACTCATCCCACACTGAGCCCAGTGCCAGGTAAGGAGAGAAGGGGCAGAGGCAGGGGCCCAAGCCATGCAGTCCCATCCCTGGGTACCCATGCCTGTCCCCGCCTGTCTCACTGGATGCCTGACTCCTTCCTTTCTATCCACTTCAGGTCCTCCTAGGCAACTGCTCAACTTCCTGACCTTTGTCTTCCTGTGACATTGATTTCTCTCTGTACAGTGACCCGTCTGTCTCTTTGTCCTTCTCTCTCTCTCTCTCCTTGTCTTTTGGGTGTGCTCCTCAGTTGAGGGGGAGAGAGGTGGAAGGAAGTTAAGGCTTGCTGCTGTGGAGATAACACAGTTGGCTCTCCATGGAGAATCTAGGACAAGGCCTTGGTAGGAGAGATGAAAGTGGGGATGACAAGTTATAGAGGAGAGGAGCCGGAGGGAGATGTTAGAACTAGGAAGATTTGCAATGCTCTTAACTGGGAAGGGGAGGGAGATGAATGCTTCCAAACAGGATACTAATATCCTATCATTCCTCTCTGGTACAGCTCCAGGCCAGACCATGGGGTAGCTGCCGAGAAGCCTCACAGTGGACTTGGAGGCCATTCATCTATTCCTTGCCCTTCTATCCCCTCCCCCACTACACTCCTCTTTTCCTCAATTCTGTACCATATTCTGGTCACTGTGTATGTAGCAAGGACCGGGGATGGGATGCCTTCCGAGAGCCTACTGCAATTGTCCAGGTATCAGACATCACGTCCAGATGGAGCTGGAAAGAGCACAGAGGGATGGCAAAGTCCTTAACTCTTCCAGATAGAGTAGACCAGAGAAACTCCTGCCCCATCAGCAGATCGGTCACAATGCATTTTGACATTTTTCTTCGGTAATATAACTGTGTACTTTTTAAAAAATTCAATTGGCCAACATATAGTACCTCATTAGTGTTTGACATAATGTTCAATGATTCATTAGCATTTTGACATTTTGTTTGATCCTATCATGGGGTCAGCAAGTTCACAGCCTTCCAGGCCAACTGATTCTATCAGTGGACTGCCCTCACTAATGTAAGTTGGTTACATTACATTGAATCTTGCCTCCCTAATGTAACTCCCAACTGTACTCTTGAGACCACCCAGAACAAGTCTGAGATAAGTCTTCCATGTGAAAGCTTTTCAGAGAGTCGGCCCTTGGCTTCCAGAATGCCTTTCACCTTTTATTCCACGTGGCAAACATCCCCAATTGCTTCAACTCTCCCTCATATGATGTGGCTTCCAGACCTTTCCTTATAACCTGTTTCAACATAGCCACACTCCCTTTAAAATGTGGCCCCAGAGGGGTGCCTGGGTGGCTCAGTGGGTTAGAGCCTCTGCCTTCGGCTCAGGTCATGATCCCAGAGTCTTGGGATCGAGCCCGGCATCGGGATCTCTGCTCGGCAGGGATCCTGTTTCTTCCCCCGTCTCTCTCTGCCTGCTTCTCTGCCTACTTGTGATCTCTGTCTGTCAAATAAATAATTAAAATCTTTTAAAAAAAAATGTGGCCCCAGAAATGAGAAACCTGCCCCCATAGGAAGTCTGGCTACTGCAGATATGGTTCCAAAATACCTTTTGTTATCTGTCAGCATTCTTTATCAATGTTGTCACTCACATTGACTTTTTATTTTTATTTTTTTAAGATTTTATTTATTTATTTGACAGAGATCACAAGTAGGCAGAGAGAAAGGAGGAAGCAGGCTCTTGCTGAGCAGAGAGCCCGATGCAGGGCTCAATCCCAGGACCCTGGGATCATGACCTGAGCCAAATGCAGAGGCTTAACCCACTAAGCCACCCAGGCGCCCGTAACATTGACTTATTAGAAAGTTTCCTTACACTGATCCACTTTCAGTCCTCAGTTATTGCCCAATGAACTGCTACCCCACCTATGCTGTTATGGTTGGCTTTTTCAACCTAAGGAAGGAACAAAGGATTTTAACTTTGTGCTACAACATTTCTTTTCTTTTTCTTTTTTTAAAGATTTTATTTATTTATTTGACAGACAGAGATCACAAGTAGGCAGAGAGGCAGGCAGAGAGAGGGGAAAAGCAGGCTCCCCACTGAGCAGAGAGCCCAATACGGGGCTCGATCCCAGGACCCTGGGATCATGACCTGAGCTGAAGGCAGAGGCTTAACCCACTGAGCCACACAGGCATCCCCAACATTTCTTTTCTTGACATCAGCTTCTTGTTCTATCCACTTGAGATTCAACCACTGGATTAGGTTGTCTTCCTCACCATCTATGTAAGAGGCTGTGAAAGAAGAAGTCATGAGACTGATTGGTCCAGGGGAAGATGATCTTGAATTTTCTGATCTGTATGCAACCCATTCTTACCTCCTTCCCTTCCATTTGTACTCTTCCTAAAGCTGCCTCTCATGACTTGTGCCCTTCGTCCTGCAGCTGCCCACTGCCTCAGAGGCCTTGCAATGTCACTTCTCCCTCTCTCTCTTTCAGCTTCCCCTGCAGTGTACATATATTCTGAACTCCCCTCTCTCTTAAAAAACAGCAACATAAGCAAAACACTCCTCCCATCTTATGTCCCAACCTTAGATATCTCCCCCTTACTCCACTTCACCACCTAGTTCACTTCTCAAACCTACTGGTGTCTGATTTCCACCTACATCGCTCCACCAACATTTCCCACTTACAAGCCAAGAATAATTTCCACATTATTATATTTTTAAAGTTTTACTCCTCCTGCCCTCTCTGTAGTGTCTGGCACCGTGTGCCCTTTGGGAGATGCCAGCTCCCTCAGTTTGCGGCTTGCTCTTGCTCAAACCCTGGCTCTTCCACTGCTGACCTCTCCAGGATCTGTGCCCCAGGGCCACTTCCAGTGCTCAGGAGAAGAATGAGGCACAAACAAGTCAGCTGTAAGAGAAAGGGAGCAGGGGATGACAGCTGAAAGGACTGTCGCCCTGAACAACTCCTCAGTCCCCTCTTTATTAGATACAAGATAACAACCAACAAAGGAGAAGAAGGTTATACATTCGTCATAGATCTTACAGGTAAACAAGAAGAAGAATAGGGTGTGCCTGGTCGAGCAACATGGAATTTGTAGTAGCCCAAGCACACTTAAAGGAATTATCTTTACAGCAGGCTTTCTCTGAGGCAGCGGAGACAACGAGAAAGGGAAGCAGGCAGTGTTCCACAATGAGCGAGCTAGGCACCTCCAGTTGCTGGGCTTCAAGGACGGATATCATCCTCTCCACCAGAGGCCCACTGCTAGTACATGTTTTTCTCAAGGTCATCTTTAAGCATGCTTGTGTGACCAGCACAACTCCTCATTATTATATTTTAAGCAGTATATTATTCTGAGGGATGCTTACATCCCAGGTTGCAGCTTTTGATCCCTTGTGATTTATCTGAAGTGTCCAGGAGGGTTCTCATCCATTTTGACTTTATTTACCTCCAAAATTTTGATCTACCACTTAAATCTCCATCCTGAGTTTCAAGGTTATCTGTCCTATTCTCTGATGGGGAGATCCTCAAGGCTACCCTATGTTTCAAGCTCTATGTCTGTAACAGAGTTAATCATTACCTGCCAATTATTTTCTGCTCCATGCCATCTTTTCCTTCTCCACCTCTACCCAAGATTTGTCTTGAAATGGTTACCAAGCCTGAAACGTCAAGCTCATTTTTGTCTCCTCCCTCTTACTCACCTTCCGAACCTCTCAGATACCAAGTTCTGTTGCTTCAACTTCCTATACTTCTCTCTAATCTCTCTTCTCTTCTTCGTTGTCTAGAATGTTCCATTGCTTCTGCCTTTTCCCCATAACCCTCAAGTTGTTTTCCTCCAATGTCTTCTTCTAACTTCCACCCAAGAAGTGATATCTCTAAAACCTAAGCCTCAGTGAATTACTTCTCTGCTTAAAACTCATCTGCAACTTGCCATGACCTAAATGATCAACTCCATGCTCCTTATCAAGGTATATAATACCCTTGATTTTTTTATTATGTTATGGTAGTCACCATACAGCACATCATTAGTTTTTGATGTAGTGGTCCATGATTCATTGTTTGCATATAACACCCAGTACTCCATGCAATCCTCCTTAATACCTATCAATCTTTTCCCTCTTACCCTGTGCAGGGCTTGTGCTCTGTGGATGCCTGACTGCATCCGTGTTTATGGTTTGTGCTCCGTGTTTTCACAAAGCTCTCCCTTAGTTATGGTCCTTTACAACTATTACTCCATCTTTTTAAAAACTCTTCCTTAAGTTCTTTATTTAGTTAATTCTTGCTCATCCTTTAAGATTCACATCATGTGTCCTCTTCTTGGAGAAGTCTAACTCCCAAAGACTACCTAGCTGCTTCTGTAATGGTCTCCGGTGGTGCCCTGTACTTACTTCTATTAGCAATTATCATTTGACTGCCATTCATTGCTTACCAGTCTCCTTTCTATGTATGGTCTTTGAGGTCAGAGAGTTTTATTATTGTATTCCTAGTGCTTAGCAAAGAGGTTTGACTGCTAGCACATATTTCCATCATAGTGCTTAACACATTGGAATATGGTTTATGTCTCTATTCCTCTATTTCTCCAACCAGATTGTAAGCTCCTTGAGAATTAAGAATATAATTTGTTTGTCCTCGTCTCTTTGCCTCCTAGAACGGAACCTGGTACGTAAGAGTTGCTCAATTAATGTTTATTGACCATTTGATGAATGACACCATAAGGAAGGGAATTTGATGGGAACTTACATTACTAAGCTCCTGCTCTGTCCTAGTCATAGTGCTATAGGCTTCACACCTATTATGTACTCCTTCTCACAAGATCTCTTCCTGGTAGGTATTACACAGAACTTACAAAGAAGGAAATGGGTTCAGCGAGATTAAATTACTTGAACAGAGTCATCATAGTTGAAGTACCAAGACTTGAAGTCAAGTCTTCTGACTCCAAGTCCCATGCTCCACTAGAACACACCACCTTCTATGCACCACAATCAAGGAAACAGTCCTATCTTTTAAGATATAAACTGAATCCATGCACAGTCTTTAAATATGTCTCTCTTCCAATCATAAACCTCAACTGCAAGAAAGAAAGAACTCCAAGGGATAGGTTGGGAGGGGCTTCCCACCAGGTTGCAAGGATTCAGAGATACTGAAGCTGCCTTTAAGCAAACAAACAAATAAACAACAACAACAAAAACCTGGTTATTATTCTACCTCTCTTATAGTTTTAGGGTCAATCAGGCAGATTCCTCCCTTAATTCGTGGGTAAAGCCAGGAGAAGGCAGAGTGGTGAACAACTTCATCTCAAATAAAATCACATGTGAAGAAGCTTCCAGAGACTCAAAAGATTTAAGAAACACAGACATGGGTAAAATTTTCTAAAAACTTTTAACATTTCTGGATTCATATATCCTCCCATATTTCTGACTCACCCACTTTATATATCTGTAATCATGGGAAGGCTAGAGGACCAAAGAAAAGTGTTCTGAGTGTTTGGTTTTTGAGAAGATGGATGAGAGAACTCCAGATCATCACCCCCCTCTATAGCCAGAGCTAGGGGAGAAGAATCCCAATGTACTATGTGATGGTAGCTCCTGAATGACAAGAAAGCAGGTGGCATTGCTGGGGCTGATATAATAAAATGAGTCTCTGGCAGTCTTAAAAAAAAGATTTGGGCCTGAGAAATAGAGAATACCAAGAAGATTTCCTTCCCTTTACCCTCCCCAAAGTTAGCCTCGTTCTGGCTAGACCTCAGTCTCTAACTTCATATTACTTCCAAGGAGTATGCAAATAATCACTGACTTTGTCAGCAAGTGATTGTCATGGTACCTGAATGTGCACCCTATGCTGGGTTATTAGTAGTTCTCTTTCTCTTCCTGCAGCTGAAGGAGAATGCAGAACTTCCCCTGGGACAACCACAGCTTCGTGTCTGAATTCATCCTTCTGGGCTTCTCCAGGGATCCCTACATTAATGTAATCCTCTTCAACATCTTCTTCTTTCTCTATCTCTCTACACTTGTGGGCAATGGGCTCATTGTCACCTTGATCCACATGGACTCCCACCTCCACACACCCATGTACTTCTTCCTCAGTGTCCTCTCCATGTTGGACATGAGCTATGTCACCACTACTGTGCCCCAGATGTTGGTACATCTGATCTGCCAGAAGAAAACTATCTCCTATGTTGGGTGTGTGGCCCAGATGTACATCTTTCTGGTGCTGGGCATCACTGAGGGCTGGCTGTTCTCTGTCATGGCCTATGACAGATATGTAGCCATCTGTTATCCACTCAGGTACAAGATTATCATGACCCCATGGCTGTGTGGGGCAATGGTGGTCTTTTGTGGATTGTGGGGAATCAGCTGTTCCCTAGTCTACACTGTCTTCACGATGCGTCTGCCCTACTGTGGCCCCAATGAGATCAATCACTTCTTCTGTGAGGTCCCTGCTGTTTTGAAGCTGGCCTGTGCAGACACATCCCTCAATGACCAAGTGGATTTCATCCTGGGCTTCATCCTTCTCCTGGTACCCCTTTCCTTCATTCTGGCCTCTTATGTCTGCATCTTTGCCACCATCTTGAAGATCCGCTCAACCCAGGGTCGACTCAAGGCCTTCTCCACCTGTGCCTCCCACATCACCGTGGTCACCATGTTCTGTGGACCTGCCATGTTTATGTACATGAACCCCGGGGCCAATGCCTCCCCAGAGAGGGACAAGAAACTGGCTCTGTTCTACAATGTTATCTCTGCCTTTCTCAATCCCATAATCTATAGCCTTAGAAACAAAGATGTGAAGAGGGCTTTCCTCAAGTTAACAGGCTGGAGCAGGGCCTCTGAGTGAGGCCACCAGAGCACAGGAGGCCATAGCCAGAACTGAAACCACAAGTGCCACCCCATTCCATTGCATTACCCACTGGATAGGCAAGAATCACAGACTGAAGGAAGATAATACATAAGGAAGGTGCCTGACTGTGACTTGTTGAGCTACCTTCAAACATTAAGAAACCCAACTTTACTGTAGACAAAGTGCCAATCAGGACTTATGTCTGATTCATTTCTCTTTCCCAGGGCTTAGCCCAGGATCTGGAACAAACAAAGCATCATTAACATTTGCTAATCAAATGGCAGAGTTCCTAAGGATTGAGCCTATTAAATCAACTCAAGATGGCCAGGACAAGAAGACTGACAGGACCCATATTAGTGACTTTATTTTATCTCAGTCAGGAGCATGAAGAGATCAAAGAAACACAGTCTCAGGAGAAAGGAAAAGTGGTCTTAGAAATAGGGTTCAGAAATCGGTCATTGTTCATACAGCACTTCCCATGGGAGTATGGGTCCAAGGTACACGGAGAGTCCCTGTTGTGGTGAAGAGATATTTTGAGGGGCCCCCTTGTATACAGATAAAACATCACCCAAACCATTTCACACTAGGTCAGAGTGCATACTTTGCAGCAAACCCTCACCTTGTAAGATTGCTGTGAGAAGTTAATGCAAGTAAGCTTCTCAAAATAGTGCTCGATGCATTGCACGCTTTATATAAACATTGCCATTCTTGTTATGCTCTACTTCCCTTTCCTAATACCACAATTACCAAGCAACTGATCAAGACCATTTCAGCTTCAAAAGAGGGGCCACTTGGCTCTCTGGAAAGGATAGCTAACATTATAAATGAAGAGGTTGGCATTTGTTTATATTTCATTCTGGTGTGGATTTAGTAAGTCTGGGTCTGTCACCAAGAAGCTCATGAACTCTGAATTGGAAAAACTACAGAAAAATCATGACACCCTTTCAAGATACCAAATGAAGAGAACCTGATTACAAACAGCCAGCACTCCTCAAAAGATACCTTTACTGATATCCTCACATGGTAGAGCTTTTTAATTTTTTAAAAGATTTTATTTATTTATTTGACAGAGAGAGAGATCACAGGTAGGCAAAGGGGCAGGCAGAGAGAGAGAGCGGGGAGCAAGCTCCCCGCTGAGCAGAGAGCCCAATGCAGGGCTCAATCTCAGGACTCCTGGATCATGACCAGAGCCAAAGGCAGAGGCTTTAACGCACTGAGCCACCCAGGCGCCCCGGTAGAGCTTTTTACTTTTTTTTTTTTTAAGATTTATTTATTTATTTATTTGATAGACAGAGATCACAAGTAGGCAGAGAGGCAGGCAGAGAGAGAGGAGGAAGTAGGCTCCCTGCTGAGCAGAGAGCCCCATGCGGTGCTCGATTCCAGCACCCTGGGATCTGTGACCTGAGCCGAAGGCACAGCCTTTAACCCACTGAGCCACCCAGTTGCCCCTGGGTAGAGCTTTTTAAATAAACATTTCTTCAACTCTAAACTGAGTAATAATGGTGTTACGAGAATACTCGATTCAAGAGGATACTGATGGGAATGGCAGGATATAATGATCATAATGGTGCTGGCTTGTTTTACCAGTGTCAGAACTCTTTGCCTATAGCTGTGGCCCCATAGACTGCCCAGCCCCTTGGAGGAGGCACAGAAAAGTTGCTCCACAGAATCTCAGCAATTGAACTGACCAGCCAGTACCTATCAAAAGAGTCAGGCAATACTCCAGAAGCAAGAAAGTAAAGCAACACTTCAGTGAAGCCTGGATTAGAAAGGTAAGCTCTCATGAGGAGCCCCTACTGACCTTCACAAAATCTCCAAGTTTTGCCTTCAATCTTTCTACGACCAGGGGAAAAAAAAAAAAGGAAAGAAGCAGGACTTCCTGGCATTCATTTTATCTTTGTCATGATTCTGAATTCCCATAGCCCACAAAACTATCCCAGCTTTTCCTGTTCCAAATTTGGCTTTGAATTTGAAATCTAAATCACCTAATGGATAAAAGTGACAGGTTATTCAGTGTAATGATGCCATGGAAAAGTACTGTTAGATTCTCGCTTTGAACACAAAGGAAATTCGAGACTATTAAGCCACGTTGTGATTAATATCAGGCCTCTTTAACCTCAGAATTATGGAACTTCCATTAACTGATAGTCCTCAATAAAACCAAAATGGTTCCAACAAAAGTTATACAGAGAGGCGCCTGGGTGGCTCAGTGGGTTAAGCCTCTGCCTTCAGCTCAGGTCATGATCTCAGGGTCCTGGGATCGAGCCCTGCATCCGGCTCTCTGCTCAGCAGGGAGCCTGCTTCCCACCCCCCACCT
The DNA here is from genome assembly GCF_011764305.1 of Mustela putorius furo. Classification (NCBI taxonomy): domain Eukaryota; kingdom Metazoa; phylum Chordata; class Mammalia; order Carnivora; family Mustelidae; genus Mustela; species Mustela putorius. The sequence continues at coordinate 33,153,312 of NW_025422005.1, read as the reverse complement.
GCCTCTCTGCCTACTTGTGATCTCTGTCTGTCAAATAAATAAATAAATAAACAAATAAATAAATAAATAAAATCTTTAAAAAAAAAAAGTTATACAGATTCAACCCAACCAGATATCATTGAAGGTATTTTGAACTCAGCAAATCAAGTAGTAATAATTGTGGCATTAATGGCAGTTATTACTAGAACTTGTATTTGGAAGGATAATATTTGGGCTCACATTTCACCCCTGGTTATAGGACATTTACTGAACATATTTCAGAAAGCAGTAAGGAAGGAGGCTCGAGGAGACATGCTGGGCATTGGGAGAGAGCAAGCAGATACCACACAGAAGGACTGACAGGACACACCAAGCCCCCAGATTACATGGGCAAAGAATGGATAGTAGAGATATTACAGGAGTTAGTTACGCTTTCCAGGCTACATCAAGATAATAGTGGTACAAAATAGGAGGAAATGGAAGGACAAAGGGATTGGATTAGGCCAGAGAACAGTGTGGTGGTATTAAGGTTTAGAGAGAACTGGGGGAGTTCTGGAGGACAGGGAGAATACAGGAAATTTAGACTTCAAGGTGCGCAATATTCCAGGTGTTTAGGAAAAAAGTTAATGCAAGAGTGTTGCCTCTAGGGAAAACTCAAGGAAACTTGACAGGGAAGGGAGTAAAAACCAAAGCAAAAAACAAAAAACAAAAAAACAAAAACAAAGAAAACCTAATTCATTGGGACCCAAATTAACAGAGAATTTATTTAATAATAATTTCTTTTCCTAAAGATTTTATTTATTTATTTGACAAAAAGAGTGAGTGAAAGAGGAAACACAAGCAGGGGGAGCAGCAAGCAGAGGGAGAAGCAGACTTCCCACTGAGCAGGGAGCCCAATGCAGGGTTCCATCCCAGGACCCCAGGACCACGACCCTATCTGAAGGCAGATGCTTAACCAACTGATCCACCCAGGCATCCCTAACAATAATAATTTCTAACTCCATCCCTGAATATACATCTGCCTCCTATGACCTGTGCTGGTTTGTAGACCAAATTCCAAGAGGACAGGGACTGTGACTTCTTTCTGCAGTGCCAGGGATCTGGGAATGACAATGGGCAATCAACTGGCTCCCATCCGCGAACTATAGGGAAGCAGAGATGGAGGTAAAGCTGGCTTAAATAAAACCTTGCTAGCTTTCTTGATTTCTTTAGTTCACCAACACACCAAGGCATCACGTATCCTTCCTTCTTCCTTTGTCACATCTTTCAGCATCTCCCCATTCACTGCCGCCATCCATGACAAGCACCTTCACAAACCATGCCGAGATCTCCCTCAGTAAGTGCTCTTCAATCCAACCCCTCATCAGGTATCCCAAGCCATTCTTCTGAAAATACTGCATCACCACCTCTCCTCCACCCCATCCCCCACCCCTGATGCTTAAAAATACAGGTCGTTCATCATTGTTAAGATAAAATCCATTATCACCCTGAATTACAAACTGTAGCAATCTGTCCTTGTAGAAAAACTAATAAAACCTCATCACACTTTAGCCACTAGACTCACCTCTCCACTACCCTGATCCCTGACTGTCTAGTTGTAAAAGAGCCACCAGGTGGACATCCCACCTTCTGGAAGGAACTCCGACAGCCAAGAAGACTTCTCCCCCATTATCGAGGTAGCCCACTTCCCCACAAGGCCTGAAGCAGGAAGCTCTCATCAGCTACCAAGTTCCCTCCACCAACCCCATAGCTTCCTACCCTGTCCCCAGATCGGGGAAGGAAACACTTCAAAAACCCACGAGACCCTTCACTTTCTGCCTGAAGCCCTCTGGAACTGCTGCCTGGCTCTTTGTCATGCCAGATACTGGAGCCCATTGGTGCAGCTGTACCCACCCACCCAAATGCCCTGCCTAGCCCAGGGCTGTTTCATCACTGAGTAAATGTTTTTGGACAATACTAGCACCCAAATCTGCACCTAAGTACCAGAGACGAAATCTCTATCACCCCCAAACCCTGAGCTCTCTAGTCATTCATTATTCTCAGACTCTGCATATCCCCCCCTCCATTTACCCAAGTCCCCACTTCTCCCTTTCCCCAGTTCTGTCTCTCTTTGCCATCTTGGCCTCATATTCAGCCACTGCGCCCACAGTATCCTCAACCTGGAATTCTCCCTGGGGATACCACACCCCCTGATGCTCTCTAAGAGAGAAGTTCTTGGTTCTCATTCCTAACCTGTGAGTTCCCAGACATTCTCAACCCAATGACCTCTTCTCCCACTTCCTTTCTGGTCATCTCAAGCCACACCCACAATGGAGTCCATCACTCCTAAAACGGCACTGCTCCTCAGTAAGAATCCAAACATTCCCACTGCACTGAGCATAAAGTAAACACTTTCTATAGGGCTCATTAGGACTATCTCTTTCCTACTTTTCAATGTCATCTCTACCTCTCCTGCTCATTTTATGGTGACCATAGGAGACTTCTTCCAGCTCTTCGGAAAATGCAAAGTCCTTTCCTGACCTGAGGCCTTTGTATCTAGTATCCGCTTGCCTGAAATGCCATTTTCCTGACTCTTTGCAAGGGTGACTCTTCTCATCCACAGGTATCAGCTAAATCTTAAACCTTACCAGGGCCTTAACCTGTCAGCTTTCAGTAAGTAGATTTGCCTCCATTTTTCTCTATTGCAGAACCTACTTATGTCCTGAGACAACTATAACTTCATTTCTCAATAACTGAGCTTAGTTTCCATTTTGAGCTATTACTCCAGTATGAGAAAAATAATACTCATTTTCTTGGGATTTCTATCTCCCTCTCCCTGACTCCAAGTTCTGGAGAACTTACAAAGTGCTGGGGTATGCAGTGGGAATAGGAGTGGGATGAGAAGTGGTCTGGTCCTCTGTGTCTGGCACCCATTGAGAGAACCTCATTCCTATGAGGTCATCAGTCCTTCAGAGTCACTGTGGCATTGGGTTTGGCATTGTAATTTCATGACTGTAAATCTCTCCACATATCTGTTTTGGTTTCCCCAAGGCTTGATACTTGGCCAAAATGGATGCTCAAGAAATACTGGAACTGAATCAACTCATCCCTGAGGCCTTTGGGCCACCACTGAGGCCTGAAAAGAAGCTGCATGTTCATGCTAACTCTGAGTCCCCATGCCAGGATTCTTAGCTTCATATGTCATTTAAATCCCTTGAAAGAATGAGAGTCACTGCTATGTGTGCTGCCCACTGTAGTTTACAAAAGACAACACACATGCAGCAACTTTTATTCTTCTAGGTTCTCCTTAACCCATTTTGTGGTTCAGAGAGGATTCACAAGTTTACCGCATTCAAGTTTCATTTACTCCACCTTCTGTGGCATAGAATTTTAGAGATACAGAGGTCTTGGATACCATTAATTTAAGATGATCATTTTATAGATGAGTAAAGTGAGATTCAGAGAAAGAAAATGAATTGTCTAGAGTCATAAAACAAGTTACAAGGTTGGAACTAGAACCCAGGTCTCTTAATGTCAGATTCTGTGTCTGTCCTTCTGCAACACAACACAGAGTATACCATTGACTCCATGAATCACATTGGTTCTGTGCACCAAGTCAGGTATCAGGCTATCTTGGTTCCATATACCAGTGGCTTAATTTTCAATGTTGGCTACATATATTCACTGTTTGCATGTACCACTTTGATCATCTACATCATCTTGGCCCTCTACTGTGTCCATGTACCATGTCATTTATAATTACCATGTTTCATGTTGGTTACATGTATCCTATTCCTATGTCATTATGGTAGATTATATTAATTACCACCCCCATTATTGCTGCTTTCACTATAGAAGAATTCTATAACCATACTGCTGCCACATGACATGTATTACTTTTCTGTGAGAAGAAAATACTTCCTGCCCTTTTGCTATTGGGTTTGACCATATGATTTGCTTTGACCAGTAGGATATCAGCAAAGAGATGTATTTCACTTCTGAGCAGGAGCTTTAAGAGCCATCATATGTCTTTCTCTTTGTTACAAGAATGGGATATTCCAGATAGAGCCTCCCCTTTCAGATTGGATCCAAGAATACAATGGCAGAAGGCCAAAGTCCACCTACAACTGACAAGGAAAATGAGCCATAAATGAGCTTCTGCTGTTGCGAGCCAGGAAGATTAGGGAGTTCTTTGTCACTGTACCACAATGTAGCAAGTTCAGCAAGACGGTTGTTGGTTTCATGCACCACATTTGTCCCACTGACTAGGTGCTATATTTGTTCCAATGCACAGTACTGTTTGCAGACATAAATGCTGTCCTTTTCCTTAGCACTGGACACTTTACTTCAGGCCTCTCCTGTCTCCTAATTTACCAGGCCACCCTACCCCACCCCATCACTTTGAAAAAAGCCCCTTTAATGTCCTTGTTCCTCAGACTGTAGACCACAGGGTTGAGGAAGGCAGGGAAGACATTGTAAAAGAGTGAGATCTTCTTGTCTCGCTCAGGAGAATAGCTGGAGTTGGGCTTCATGTAGATGTATATGGCTGGAGCATAAAAGAGTGTGACCACGGTCAGGTGGGAAGCACAGGTGGAGAAAGCCTTGCAGCGGCCCTGAGTAGATTTGATCTTGAGAATGATCTGGCCAATACGGATGTAGGAGGCCAAAATGAGGGACAGTGGGACAAGAACTATGAAGATACTGATGATCAGGTCCACCATCTCAATGAAGTGGGTATCCATGCAAGCCAAGCTTTGTACTGAGGGGCCTTCACAGAAGTAGTGGTTGACCATGTTGGGCCCACAGTACGGCAGCCTCATGGTGAGGAAAGTATGGATCAGAGAGAAGAAGAAACCACAGGCCCAGGTCCCAGCTGTCAGCTGTGTACAGAGGTCCCAGCTGAGGATGACAGTATAACGCAGTGGGTGGCAGATGGCCACATATCGGTCATAAGCCATGACTACAAAGAAAATACACTCAGTTAGGCTCAGGGCACCAAACACATACATCTGCAGCCAACAGCCAGCGAAGGAGATCATCTGAGAGTGAGCGAGGAGATGCACCAACATCTGGGGGATGGTGGTGCTGACATAGCCCATATCTAGCAGGGAGAGGATGCAGAGGAAAAAGTACATGGGTGTGTGGAGCTGCATGTCCAGGCAGATCAGGGTTATGATGAGCGCATTGCCCAGGACTGAGCTCAGGTAAAGGAGAAGGAAGGCAATGAAGAGGACTCTGTTGGATGTGGGGTCACTGGAGAAGCCAAGAAGAATAAACTCAGAAACCCAGCTTTGGTTCTGCCCTGGAGGCATCCACATGGTGGGGCCTATAAGGGAATCACACTCGTTTAAACATCATCTGAATCCAGCAAGAATGTCGGCCCTAGAGGCAGGGATTTTAATTCTGACCCCCATGACTCTACTGTCTTGAACAAATTACTTAACATCTCTGAGCCTCGGTCTCCTCATCTGCAAAATGTCGCTCGTAATATTCATCTCTCAGGGGCTTTATGAGGAGTAGAGGATATATATATATATATGTATATATATATATATATGTGTGTGTGTGTGTGTGTGTGTGTAAGAGGATATATATTATATATATAAAGCATCTGATACAATGCCTTAAAAGAATACAGAATGCCAAGTGCTCATATGCAATCACCCCAGTCTTACTCCCCACCCCTCAACGGACAAATTGGTTGCCCACATCTAGTAACAATCGAAGTACAGCACATCAGCTCCAGCCCTCAAACCTTTAGAGGTGGAGTTCCCCTTTGCCTTAGAGATCCTTTGTCTGGAAGTGCCGCTACAAGCCTCTCCTCATTCCGTAAACCTTTCTCCTTGGCTGGCAGTCAATATGAGGCTTTGTCAATAGAGGGCGCTAGAGGGGCACTGTGATGTGCTAATCACCGGAAGGCACTGAGGTTGGGACTTCAGTCCTTCACTCAGCTTGAGAGCCAGTGGACTGGTGGAAGGGCCAGTAGCACTCACCTAAACTGACCTCAATGGACCAACTATAGTCACACACTCAGGCCACACTCTTCCCATCCAGTGGCCACTCCTATGCAAACCCTGGCCACCAGCAGCTGTCAGGTATCCTTGTGGTAGCCACACCCTCTTTGAAAAAGTATGAAATCCGTCTTTGGGGGTGGGGGTCAGGAGCAGGGGTGAAAGAGAAAGAGGTTCTAAATCCTCAGTTCCCCCTCCGTGTGTCCTTTCGTTCAGCCATGAGATAGTAGCTGCTTTTTTCCCCTACTTGCTATTTCTGGATCTCTTTCATTCTTTTTAATAGTTACCCACATTTTACCAGTTAATGATTCTTTATATTGGATTTTCCCTGTTCACACGACTGATGTGTTCTGTTTTCTGACAGCACCCTAACTGGTATGGACGTTAACTCTATGTCAAGTGAATTTGATAAGGAATGGAATGGGAATAGTTACAGGCTCTCTATCTATAAAGTATTATTAACTACCTAAGGAAGAAATAGTAGCTCTCAGTGGAGAAACTGGGCAATATCTTAACTGAGCGATTACAGTTAACATCACCAATAAGGAGCAGATAGACACACACTGTGTCTCCGTATGGGAAATCCTAACAATATAGCATTTATATATTAGTTCAGCCCCAAACGCAAAATCTGAATCTAATTATGAGGAAACATCAAAGAAACCTAAATTGAGGGATACTCCATAAAAATAACTAGCTTTTAATCTTCAAAAATATCTTCATCAGGAAAGACAAAAAGAGGCTGGGTGAATCGGGGTGCCTCCACGGCTCAGGCCGTTGAGGCTCTTAGGCTCAGGTCATGATGGCAGGGTCATGGGATCAAGCCCCAAGTCCCCCTCAGCGCTGAGCAGGGAGCCTGCTTAAGACTCTCTCTCTCTCTCCCTCTGCCTCTCTCCTCACTCATCCTCCCGCCCCACACACGCTCTCTCGCACTCTCTCTCTTTAAAAAAAAAGAAGAAAGAAAAGAAAGGAAAGGAGAAAGGAAGAAAGAAAGGCAAGCCGAGAATCAATATAGGGGGAAGGATACTGAAAAACAAAGCATAACAATTAATGCAATATGTAATTTGGGAAGGGACGAATGGCATAAATAACATTACTGTGACAACTGATAAAACTGAAATAGATAACTGATAAAACTGAATTAGATTAGATATATGTGTCATTAAATTTCCTGTATTAGACAACTACTACGTAAGAGAATATTCCTTTATTCTCAGGAACTATTTACACAAGTATTAAAGGGTAAAGGAATGGGATGTCTGGAAATTACTCTCAAGTCATCTGGAAATTATAACATTAACATGACAAATTATTAAAAATTAATAAATCTGGGTGTGGGGCGTACAGGATTTTTTTGTAGTATTCTTTCAGCCTTTCTATAAATTTGAAATTATTCCCCAAAGTCTTTTAAAAATTAAAAAAAATATTTAAATGTGAAATAACTTTTTCAGACAAACAAATAGTAAGATTATGTGAAGGGAGTTCTTCAGGCAAAAAGAAAGTGATAGAAACATGAAAATGCAAAAAAGAAGGGCAAGTCCTTCACGGAAAGGATAAATATGTGGGTAAAATATAAATTTAAAATGAACATAAAACGATAATAAACTCTTGTGGAATTTTAAAAAATGAAGGGCAAAGATAATGTAACAATAACACAAGAAATTGAGGGAGAAATAAAGTCAGAGTTTTCTAAGTATGCAGTGTAACTGGAAAAATGGTAAAATTAATTATTTGCCTTAGACTTTAATATGCAAGATTTAGGTTGTATCTCTAAGGAGATCATTAAAAGAATAAATAATGTGGGGCACCTGGGTGGCTCAGTGGGTTAAAGCCTCTGCCTTCAGCTCAGGTCATGATCTCAGGGTCATGGAATCGAGCCCCACATTGGGCTCTCTGCTCAGCAGGGAGCCTGCTGCCCCCCCCCCCGCCTGCCTCTCTGCCTACTTGTGATCTCTGTCTGCCAAATAAATAAATAAAATCTTTAAAAAAAAAAAAAGAATAAATAATGCATTACTAACAACCTAAAGTAGTAGAAAATGGACAAAAAAATGTTTACTAATCCAAAATAATGCTCTTTAGAGAGAGGGAAAAAATCAAACAGAAAAGAGGTAGGCCAAATAGAAAATAAATAGAAAAATGGTAAATATGAACTTAAGTACTTAAACAATTACTTTAAATGCAAAAGGACTAAATATTTTAATAAAAGTCATATTTTCAAACTGGGTTTTAAAAAACCCTACATATTGCTTACAAGAAAAGCACCTTAACCATTTTCCAATATTTCAATGTATCGAATCAATGCACACCTTAAACTTACATAATGTTATGTCAATTATAGCTCAATAAAGGTGTGATGGAGGAGAGGAACACATTTTAAGGACACCAGTGCACTAGGAAGAAAGAACAGAAAAAAATATACCATGCAGAGACTAGTCAAAAAAACATGTCGCTTCATGAAACATTTATCAAAATTGACCATATGTTGCATCAGAAATGTAACATCTGAGGGCATCTGGGTGGCTCAGTCAGTTAAGTGTCTGCCTTTGACTCAGGTCATGATCCCAGGGTCCTGGGATTGAACCCCACACTGGGCTCCTTGCTTGGCAAGAGCCTGCTTCTCCCTCTGCTTCTGCCTGCCCTTCCCCCTGCTTGTGCTCATTCGTGTGCGCGCGCTCTCTCTCTCTGTCAAATAAATGAATAAAAATGACAAAGAAAAGAAATTTAAGATCCCAAAATCCAAAGGATGGAAGTCATTTAGAGTATATTCTCTGATTATCATGAAATTGGCTAAAAATCAATTTCAAAATAAATACAATAAGAAGCACTGTTTTTCCCCCATTAAAAATATTTTAAGTGTTCCCCATGACCCCTCACTTTAGACAGATTCACAGAGCCCTTCCTGAAAGATCTGCCCCCCACCCCTGACTTCTTCAGCCTCAGAAACCCAACCCTCTTCCTGTGCATCTCCTTCCATACAAGCCTAGTCTCCATACAGGTGTGCCCAATTTCCTGTATGTGTCTACCGCTGTCACACCTTCACACCTTTGCCGAGGTCTGCAGCATGGAGGAGTACCACCTGCTGCATCCCTCCACCCACATGCACTCCGTTTGGGCCACCCCTTATTCCTACATCAGGTTTCAGCTTAGGTATCATCCCACCAGGAAGCTGCCGCTGACCTACACCGCCATCTCCCACTCCTGAACCTCAACTAGATGCTGCCTCTATTTCTCCCAGAACACCTGTGCTTACCGGCAAGTTATAATCCCAGCAATCCTAGAGGGTTCTGATATGCAGCTGGAGATCTAATATCTTGGGAAATCCTTCCCCCGTTAACTTAATTCCCACCAATTGATTTGGAATACCTGTAATAAAGTATGGATATATGGGTGAATTTATAACCTTCTTTTCAACAACAACCACAACAATAATAATAATAATAGACAATATTTAACTAATTAACTAATAGATAATATTTAACTAATTTCTGTGTGCCACACATTGTTACACTACCTCATCTTCACAACAGCCCCTTGAGGTAAGTACGATGACCTCCATTTTACAGAGGGAAAAATAAAGGCACACAGAGAGAAGTGATTCAGTTCAAATAACGGGGTCTGTGTGGTGGAACTGGGGTTGGAGTGGAGGCAATGTGGTTTCAGGGCCAACTCTTAATTATTAACTTCACTGGCTTCCAGCAAACAGGCTGTACGTGGGAAGGGTGAAGAAAGCAAACTTCCCCATCAATGCATCAGTTTGATCTTGAGATTGGTCAGGAGCTACTCAATGGAATCATGGCCTCTGAGGTTCAGACAGCCACCGGACAAGATTGGATTGAATCCTCCCAAGGCAAAGGGCTAAAGTGGCAGCCACAAGCTCTCTCTGATCATAAAGCTCCCTCCATCTGCTCCCATCATATGGGTATGAGGAGCAACAGGATTGCACTAGAAGCAGACAGAATCCATGGAAGAGGGGGCACCTAGGTGGCTCAGTGGGTTAAAGCCTCTGCCTTCGGCTCAGATCATGATCTCAGGGTCCTGGGATTGAGTCCCACGTTGGGCTCTCTGCTCAGCAGGGAGCCTGCTTCCCTTCCTCTCTCTCTCTCTCTCTCTCTCTCTGCCTACTTGTGATCTCTCTCTGTCAAATAAAAAAATAAAATCTTAAAAAAAAAAAAAAAAGAATCCATGGGAAAGTATTGCCATTCTGGAATTTAGCAAATCTTCATAAAAGCCTCTCTCAGAGTAGTAGTTGATTTCCATGGGATGAGGGACATCATTCAGTTTAAAAAAAAAAAAACTTCTGAGATTCTGTCAGCCCAGTAGTCTCTGTCTTAATAGACAATACCCAAGCCAGACTTGCGAGAGCACAGAGGGGGGTCCTAGTCATCATGGCGACCCCTGTCATTGTTGCAGGCTTCTCCCAAGATAACTATCATCATTGTCCTTTCATGGATATAGCTCTCAGCTAGACTGGGAGATCCTTGAGCTCAGGAAATTATATGATTCATTTCTCTGTTTCTAGCCCTTGGAAAGTGGCTTAACACAGGGCAACTATGAATAAATATTTATTAAATAAATGAGTGAAAGAAAGAAGGGGGTCTAGGAAGAAGGAAGGAATGGCAGGGATTGAAGTGTGAAGTGGTGAGGTAAGAACACTAGGAAATAAGGAATCGGGGCCGGGGGTGTTGGTGGGGAGGTCCAGAGAAGACCCAGGGACTAGGGGACTGGGTTACTTCTGATTCCTAGGCCCTATACATGCCTGGATCCTGACCACAGCCCCAAACCCAGTGACCATCCCACCCCTCAGCTAGCCACAGAAACAAGTCATAGAGAGGCTCTCACTTGAACTTGAGGAAAAGACTTAACAGGAGCACACCTGGGCAGTTGAGTCCAGTGTATCAGGATTCCAGACAGCCTAGTCTCCAGAAAAACACGAGACTTCGAAGAGGTTGGAGGCTGAACCCCCTGCCTTCTCCCCATTGTACAGCTGTCTGCACCTGGCCCGGCAGCTCTGGCTCCTGAAGGCCTTGCCTGCCTGGTCCTGGGGCACAGGAAAAGGGAGTTTTGGCTATCTCAGGCTCCTCTCAGTGGACCAAGCTGCTGAGGCTTTATGGACCCGCTCCTCACCAGGCTTTCCTAGGAGACCTGAAGAAGGGCCATCCCTCTGTCTCTTGCTGCCACCATCCCTGTCCCTGGTGAGGATGGCAAATGTCTCTGAACATAGTTAACAAGAACGTTACAAGAAAGAGGCCTTTGGGGACACAGCTAAAGCAAACAACACCCACGTTGGGGTGGGGGCCGGGGGAGGGTAGTAACCTGACTTTCCTTTTCCAGCCTTTTGGAGGATATGCTTCAGCCAGAGGAGAAGGGGTTGGACCTGGTCAACTTGAAGAAATGTTAAGAACTTTAGGAAGGCCTCCTTCTCATTTGCCTCTTACTTCCCAAACCCTTGTTCCCCCAACTTATCAATTAGACCATGTTTGAGTCACATCTCTATTGCTTATTGAACCACCTGGGACAAATCACAATCCTCCCCCAATCCCCCACCAGTCAAATACCTCAGACAACTTACTCAGCCTCTCCGATGATAATTAAAGAGTTGACCATGAAGCACCTACCCTATGCCAGATCTTGAGCCAGTCCTGGCAAAAAGTATCTGGAAAGGAAATGGAGCAGTCCCATATTGCCTATAAGGAAGTTGAGGTCCGGCCGAGTAAGGAACTTGCCCAAGGGCTCACATCTTCTGAGTACAGAACCAGAACTCAAAGCAGGATCTATCACCTTCTTGTGCCTGTTCTCTTAAACTTGCTGTTAGCCTGCCTCAGCTTTCTCCTCTGTAAAATGATAATAATTTCTTAATATCCCCAACCTTCTACAGTGCCTGGGAGAATTAAATATGATAATGTGTTGAAAGCCCAGGCAGGAGTCCTGGCCATGCTTCCATGACTGCCTCCCACCTGCCTCCATTCCCCATCTATTCAGAATGAGGAGGCTGGGCTCTGATCACCTCCCCCACCAGCCACAGGCCACAGAGCCCATTTGAATGTTCACAAATGTCATCAGAGGGTTACTAAACAAAGCCATTATTAAATTCAATCTATGTAAACAAGGATAAGTAAATGACACCAACACAAATGGCAATGGACCTTGAGGTTATTATGCTAAGTATAATAAATCAGGCAAAGACAAATACTGTATGATCTCACTTATTTGTGGAACATTAAAAACATCAAGCTCAGAAACAAGAATGGTTGCCAGACCCGGCGGGGTGGGGTTGGAGAGGCTGGTTAAGAGGTACAAACTTTCAGTTATGATCAAGTTCCAGGGACCTAATGCACAGCGTGTGACTGACTACAGTTAGCACTACTGTATTGTACGCTTGAAAGTTGCTATGAGAGTACAGCTATAACGTTCTCAAGACAACAACAAAATGGTAATTACATGAGGTGAGGATGCATTAACTAACTTTATAGCGGTAAGCATTTTACAATATATACCTGCATCAAATCATCACATTTGTATACCTGAGACTTGTGCAGTGTCATATGTCAATTATAGCTCAATAATTTGGAGCAAAAATCAGCTTACAAAATGAAAAAAAAAGATCAAAAAGTGCTCAAAACTCTTCATACTTAATTATTCTACATTTTAGCGTTCTCCATGATCTAGAAGTTGTTTGCGTGTACTAGAGCTGTATGATGGAAATACTCCATAATGAGATAATTCTGTGCATCTCCTCCCACCTCTGGGTGCAGTGACATCATGTTTTTAGCTTGAAATTGGCCAGGATGGGATATTAATACCATAGAAATCCGCAAACAATACAAATCAGAACCCCTCTCTCCCTTCCAGGAATGATTATTACACATTTACCAGCACACCACTGCTTCTAGTCCTGAGTCCTAAGAATCTCGATATCTCAGGATAATCTAATGCCGGAGGCATTGGTAGGAATTAGGAGAGCCCTGGAGGAGCAGCTTCATCCAGGAGAGGCACAGCCCACCAGCTCCAGTCCTCTCCCCACCCCCACCCCCACGCCCTGACAGAGGCTCCCAGACAGTCTGGCATAGCCCCTGGCCCTTCCTTCCCTTCTGTCTGGACCTTTGTCAGCCTCCTCAGACCCATGGTCGAGGCCTTCTGATGCAGACCATGTAGCAGGCTGGCTCTGCCATTTGGCGCCTCCCAGGCCCCAGTGGAAGCAAAGGACAAAATCCCCCCAAGCTTAGTTTGCATGGGCACCACTTCAGCCTCAGGGGACAGGGATGTGATAGGTGAAGAAACAGTAGGGAACTTGCCAAAGATCACATGGCTGAGAAGCAGAGGAACACTGGGGCAGCGTCCAGGCTTCCTCAGATGAGACAAGCTCAGTTTACACATCTCTAAAATAGGGAACACTTCCCTCTCCCTCTCCCTTTCCCGCTTTGTTACCATGCAAATCAACAGACAGTGAGAGATGGTGCGTGCGTGTGTGTGTGTGTGTGTGTGTGTGTGTGTGTGTGTGTGTGTTTTGGAGCCCAGGGTTTAGCATAGAAGAAGCACCCAGTAAAGGTTAATCTCATCCCTGTATCTACTTCCTGATCTCCCCTAACACTCCCACTGCCTCCAGTCACACCTGGCAGGGAGGGGACACATTCCCTCCTGCGTGGCATCTCTGGAGCTAGGAGCATGGAATTTGCTTTGTGTTTCCTTGGGCAGGGTGGGGTGAAGGGAACTGTGATCCCAAGCCTCTCTCCAACCCTCAGCTCTTACTCAGCCTCAGCTACACTCTCAGGGGATTGCCCTGGGGTAGTCTTCCCCTGTACCCCAACCACATCCCCCCACTTCTCCCAGCCCCTCCTGATGAGCTCACAGATTCAGGGGAGGACTGAGTGTGGGTGCAGAACTCAGGATGATAAACACATGCTTCATTCAATTCTCTTTCTCAGAACCATGATGCAAACAATAAGCACCCCTTGCTCGGACCCAAGGCCCTGAAGTACTTGTCTTGTACCCTCACCTCAGATGTGAAGAGGTATCCATGCCGGTGCCCACCTTCTCACTAAATGGAGGAGAAAAACTGAGGCCCAGGCAGGTACACTGACTTGCCCCAGGTCAGAAGCAATCTAGGGTCATAAACAGGATGAAACTCGGGACACCTTGAGTTTTCCAAGATGGAATTACTTAAAGACTGCCAAGCATAGTCTACCTTCTGTTTCCCAGAACATGAAACATGGCCAGAAAGAGCCAAGGGATTTGGCCAAAACCACACAGCTAAACAATGGAACAGCCAGCACCGGAACCCTGGTGCCTGCCTCCCGGGCTGATGCTGTGTCCACAATATCACATGCTTCAGTGCTCTAATCTGGGCTGATGGCTATACATGACCTCTAACTGAAGTCCTGCCTGCTGTCCCCAGAGCTGGTTGCAGTCGCTAGTGGGGGTGAGGTCAGCCAAGGGTTGGTATGAGAGAAGATTGTACTCCAGATGCTTGATTCTGGACCCAGGGGCTCGCAGGCCTCAAGGGGCAGAGGGTGGGCTCTTGAGAAGGGGAGGGCTGAGGCCCACAGTGCTAACCACCTGGGCTGTCTAATTGGCCCCAGGCAGAGAACGCCTCTGGGAGGGACCCTGTGGGATTTGGCCCTCATTTGCTAAGACAGGTGCCGCAGAAAGTTTTCTGGGTTTGTGTCTAGGAGAGGGGCTGAACAGATAGTAGGAGGTGGTGATGATTCTAATGATCAAGATTATCTTATTGGTGCTTTGGGACAGGCTCATAGCACTTTACAGTTTACAGAGCACTTTCACGTGTGTTTTTTTCTTTTTAAGATTTTATTTATTTATTTGACAGATGGAGATCACAAATAGCCGGAGAGGCAGGCAGAGACAGAAGAGGGGAAGCAGGCTCCCCGCAGAGCAGACAGCCCGATGTGGGGCTCGATCCCAGGACTCTGAGATCATGACCTGAGCTGAAAGCAGAGGCCTCAACCCAGTGAGCCACCCAGGCACCCTCACATGTGTTTTTTATCACCAGGTCCTCTAAGCACTCCTGTGAGGAAGGTGTTATGGTCCTCATTTTACAGATGATGAGAACAATGGTGACAGACACTTGCTGGGCAGTTGTCACAGGCCAGGTCCTCAAGTAGGCATTGATAGTGGTTTTGGTCACTTTGATGCTGAGGTCAGAAGGGGTCTTCAAGGTCAGCATGCCCAGCTCCCCACTCCTCTTCCACAGCCAGGAAAATTAAGCCGGGAGAAGGAAAGTCATGGGCCTATATGACTTAGTGGAGGAGACTAGAACCCAGACCTCCTGCTTCTTGGCCATGGGTCCATTCCATCATCTCCAAGCTTCCCGCCCTGCTCTGCTCTCTGGGAAATTGGAAGAACGAGCTGTCCATCTGACCAGCAATAATGAGTCACTCCCAGGGACCCAACCATGCATCCCCTCAGCATCTTGACTCCTGGGTGTCTGTATCCCCCCCAAGGCAGTGAATCTTGTGTGAGTCAATGGCAGCCACCCAAACAAGCTACAGGGATAGAATAATAGTAACAGCAAACACAGTGATACTGATGATGGTAATGATAGTAGTCACAGCCAGCCCTTATGAGGTATTGCTTCCTGAGTGACTGGCACTCTTCTAAATCCTTTACTTACAGTAACTCATTTAATATTCAAAACATCCTTATGAAATAGATGGTGTAATCTTCATCATTTTGCAGATGAGGAAACTGAGTCATGGAGATTTGTAATATGAACAATGTCTGAGAGCCACTAACTGACAGTGTAGGTACTAACAAGTGGGATAATGTTAAACGTTTAACAACCAACTCCCTAGAAAGAAAGGAAGGAAGACATGCACTCAGGTCAGCCTTGGTGAGTCAAAGTCCAAGTCACTAAGCCCATGCCTATCCTTCCTCCTTGCTACCATGGCCACTTTGTTCATGAACCCATTGAGCAGTGATTGTGGTGGCTGGGGAAAGAGGCTGACTTATAGATAGAACAGATTGTTCTATCCACTTGATTATTAAAATCTAGTTCTGGGGCACCTAGATGGCTCAGTCAGTTAAGTGTCTGCCTTTGGCTCGGGTCATGATCCCAGGGTCCTGGGATCTCTGCATCATAGGGCTCTCTGCTTAGCAGGGAACCTGCTTCTCTCTCTGCCTCTCCCCCTGCTTGTGTTCTCTCTGTGTCTCTCTGTGTAAAATAAATAAGTAAAATCTTTATAAATCAATAAATAAAATCTTCTGCTGGGGACACCCTTTGGTGAGCATTCATATGGAATGCAAACATCATCACATTCTTTGTTAGCTGGAAGAGGACTACCCTCAGACCTGGTCTCTCCAGTTTTCTTCCAAGTCCAAGTCCCCAGCCATCCAGCCAACCCACTGGCTACAGTCCACTAATTAATATAGATTCTTACCTCTGGCCATTTTTCCTTCCAGATGAAATGAATAACCAAGTGCCCAGCTTGATATTCTACCGCCTAGGAGGATTTCTTTACACCGTGGGCCTTCAGGGGAATAAAAGCAAGAAAGTACCCAGAAAGTAGTACAGCTGTCAACTTCCAGATGGTGCCTGTTTATCATGCAGATCCATCTGTAAACTGGGCCTGAGTTTTCTCTTCCTCATCAGTTCATCGCAGGGGACAACCACAAGACCACAGGCATTTGGGCCACTTTCTCGTGCGAATTACTTGTACCTTCAGGGATTGCTGGAGTCCAGTTTCACACATTTCACTTCTATTTGATGGTGTGGTATTACTGTGCATGACAATGTTGGACTTGGTAAGTCAGACAACAAGACCAAGGTCACAGTGGAAGTTTAGATGACATGCTCATTTGGTGGTTCATGGTCAAGCCTTCAGTCTCTATGAGAGCCCAATAGCAAGCCAAAAGCTGTTTTTCAAAAAAAGAGTAGTTATCCTCAGAGAGTATCAAAGCTTTACTCCAAAATCCTCAGAGTCTGTGCTGTGATTCACCTTTAGTGGCCTGTCAAAGGCCCCAAACAACATCTCTATCTGCTGCTGACTTTGAGCTCCATGAGATCTGCTGGACCATATGGTTCAAATGGCAGAGCAGCTGGCAGAGCAGCTTGCATGCAAGTCTGGACTTGCTACATAACCTTATCTTGTCTTGGGCTTCACTCAAAACTAAAGGCTTCTTAATCTCATCACCAATTTAACCCATCTTCAGATTGTATTCTATGCCCTTAATGCTGCTCCCCCAAGATAGTCATCAAGTGGGGGAAGTTTAACCAAATCCCTATCACTCTGTTTCAAAGAGTGGAGAGAGAGAGAGTTGCCCAATGCATTTTATGAATTGAATTGACCCTTGACACCAAAACTAAGTAAGGGTAACACAAGAAGAGAAACTCATTGACTAACCCCCAAAATGAATATTAGTACAAAAATCACAAAGAGCGAAGTCTAAAGTCCCTCCTCCTCAATTCTAAAAATAACAACAAAACTCTGAAAACCAATTTCTTTCATAACTTATTTAGAGGCAAAACCTGGAACAGATTGATCTGACCTAAGCTGGTTTGAACATTTATACATTTTGGCGCTGAAATATTTAATTACAGCATGCTGCCCTACACCCAGCTGTGTTCTGTACGTTATGATTTGGAGGATCCTGAAGAGACAGGACAACTAAAAGTGGTGGCATCCTGGATGATCTTGGAAAAGAGAAAGGACATTTTGGGGAGGACAGTAAAAATAAGGAAATCTAAATATAGACCAGTTAATAGTGATACATTGATGTTGGTTCATTAATTGCAACAAACGTACCATAATAACATAAGATGCTGACAACAGGGGAAACATGGTATGGGGTATATGAGAACCCTTTATACTATCTTTGCAATTGGGTTTATTCAAAACAAAACAAAAACAAAAGCAAATCAAAAAAAAACCTCTTCTGACTCCACTTCATCCTGCAACTACCTACCTATTTTTCTGCTGTCCTTTACAGCAAATTTCCTCAAAAAAGCTGATCTACTCACTATCCCAAATTCCTCCTGTCTTTCTCTTTTGAATCCACTGTAATCAGCCCCCTGTTTTTATTTTTATGTTATTTTATTTTTTCAGTGTTCCAAGATTCATTGTTTATGCACCACACCCAGTGCTTCATGCAATACGTGCCCTCCTTAACATCCACCACCAGGCAGATGTTCCCCCATCCTCCTCCCCTCCAAAACCCTCAGTTTGTTTCTCAGAGTCCACAGTCTCTCATGGTTCGTCTCCCCCTCCGATCTCCCCAACTCTCTTCTCCTGTTTTTAAAACAATTCTCGGTCATCATTCCCATTGACAGCACTTATACAACTGATCACTCTTTCCTTGAAACACTTTCTTCATGTGGATTCCTGGACATGGACCGCTCACTTCCTGTATTCCTCCTATCTCTCCAGTTCCCCGTCTCAATCTCCTTTGCAGAGTCTACTTCTTTTTTTTTTTTTTTTTAAGATTTTATTTATTTGACAGAGAGAGATCACAAGTAGGCACAGAGGGATAGAGAGAGAGAGAGGAGGAAGCAGGATCCCTGCCCAGCAGAAAGCCCTATGCAGGACTCGACCCCAGGACCCTGAGACCACGACCCACGCTGAAGGCAAAGGCTTAACCCACTGAGCCACCCAGGCAGCCCCCAGAGTCTATATCTTAAAGATGGTGTGCACCTGGCTCAGTTGTGGAACTTGTTCTCTCCTCTCTCTGCTGAACTCTTGTTGTCTTCAAACATTTGCTACTCTTCAGGAAAAGAAAGAACAACTCCAAGGGCAGAGGTAGAGAGGAAAGCAGAAGCAGAAGGCAGAGCTACAGGCCCAGAGGGTGGAGCGGTAAGGCAGGAGAGCAGAGCATCAAGCCATAAAGCATTCTTCTCCAGCCTTGAAACGTAATGGAATTTTCTGTACTGGATCTCAAACGTGCTTGACACCTGTGACACCTTTATTTCTTCCACATTCTACTTCTTTGAACAGGATGTTTACTCTTTGTCTTTCCACCATTGTATTTGAAAGCATATAACTGGTTTTTCAGGTTGCCATGTCCACCACAGAAAGGAATTTTGTCCTACAATGGATCATACCCAGAGTCTTCCCCATACCAGATCTAGATGATTCAGAAAACCACATTTGGGACTTTGAGCTGACAATATTTAGACGAGATCTTGGATTAAGATGATATTGTCATGTATCAAAACTTTGAGGGACTTGAGGCCAAATATGTTTGGCACGTGAGGCAGACATGAATTTGGGGAGGCAAAACGTAGACTGTAGTGAGCTAAAGAGTGGCCCCTCAAAAGCTATGTTCAAGTCTTAACCTTTGGAACCTGTAAATGTGACCTTATTTGGGAAAATGGTCTGTTCAGATGCAATTAAGTTAAAGATTTTTGAGAGAAAATCATCCTGGTTTAGGATGGGACCTAAATCCAGTGATGTCCTTATAAGAGAAGGCAGAGGGAGATTTGAGACACTTAGACATGAAAGAGGAAGACCACGTGAAGGCAGAGATGGGTGGTAGGCAGCCCCAAAATAAGAACACCTAGAGTCACCAAAAACTGGGGGAGGCAAGAAAGAATCTTTCCCTAGAACACTAAGGGAAGTGCCCAAAGAGCACGACCCAAGCAACAGCTGTAACTGAGAACTTGAAGCTTCTATAAATGTGAGAGAGTAAGTTTCTCAGGTGCCAATCTGTTATGGCAGCCCTAGGGAACTGCTAGAATAGCCAAAATAACTGAAAATAAGTGCTCAAATAATTGTTAAACAAATGTACATAGCAGCACTATCCACAATAGTGAAATGATGGAAACATCCTAAGTGTCCATCAAAGGAAGAATGGATCAACACAATATGGTATACATATACAACAGAATATTGTGCAGCTATTAAAAGTAAGGAAGTACGTACAGATACATGCTATATGTGGACGAACCTCCAAAACATTATGTTAAGTAAAAGAAGACAAACACAAAAAGTCACATATAGTATGATTCCATTTATATGAAATATCCAAAATAGATAAATCCACAAAGAAAGAAAACTGCTGGTGGTCAGGAAATGCAGGGATGGAGGAATGGGGAGTGGCTGTTTAATGGGTACAAAGTCATCCTTTGGGATGATGAAAATGCCTGGAACTTTTGATAGAAGTATCAGTTGTACAATACCATGAATGTGTTATGAATACACAGTTAATGTGCCCCTGAATTGTACACTTTAGAATAATTACTTTTATGTTGTATGAACCGCACCTCATAAGAAAAAGTTCTTTAAAAACAAAAGTACAGGGCACCTGGGTGGCTCAGTGGGTTAAGCCGCTGCCTTCAGCTCAGGTCATGATCTCAGGGTCCTGGGGTCGAGTCCCGCATCGGGCTCTCTGCTCAGCAGGGAGCCTGCTTCCCTCTCTCTCTCTCTCTCTCTGCCTGCCTCTCCATCTACTTGTGATTTCTCTCTGTAAAATAAATAAATAAAATCTTTAAAAACAAAAGTACAGGGCACCTGGGTGGCTCAGTGGGTTAAGCTGCTGCCTTCAGCTCAGGTCATGATCTCGGGGTCCTGGGATCGAGTCCCACATCGGGCTCTATGCTAGGCAGGGAGCCTGCTTCCCTTCCTCTCTCTCTGCCTGCCTCTCTGCCTACTTGTGATCTCTCTCTGTCAAATAAATAAATAAAATCTTAAAAAAAAAAAGCACAAAAATCATACTCTGAAAACTGTAAAACATTGTTGGAATAAGTAAATACTATCTAAATAAATGGAAAAACACCTTGCGTTTATGGATTGAAAATAATATTGTTAAAATGGCAACACTTCTCAAATTGATCTATAAATTCAAAGCAACCCCCATCAGAATCCCAGTTGACTTCTTCATAGAGTTTGACAAGCTGATTCTAACATCCATATGGAAATTCAAGGGACTTGGAATAACCAAAACAATTTTCAAAAAGAAAAATAAGGTAGGAAGACTCATTTCCCAATTTAAAAACTTACTATAGAATGTTCATTAAGACAGTAGGAGAGTCCAGAAATAAAACCACATGTCCATGCTCAACTGCTTTTCGACAAGAATGCCAAAATCATTCAATAGGGGAAAGACAAGTCTTTCCAACAAATGGGCTGGGACAACTGATAGTCTCATGCAAAAGAGTGAACTTGGACCCCTACCTCACCCCATATACAAAAACAACTCAAAATTGACTGATGACCAAAATATAAGAGTTTAAAATTTAAAAAAAAAAAAATTAAGAGGGGTGCCTGGGTGGCTCAGTTGGTTAAGCATCTGCTTTCAGCTTGGATCATGATCCCAGAGTCCTAGGATCAAGCCTGGTGCTGGAGGACTCTGCTTCTCCCTATCCCTCTGACCCTGCTTCTGTACTCTCTCACTCAGTCTCTCAAACAAATAAATGAAATCTTTTTTTAATTTAAAAATTGAAAAATAAAAAGCCATTTGGAGAAAATATAAGGGTAAATCTTCATAACCCTGGATTTGGCAATAGGATTTTATATATGATATTCAAAGCACAAGCAATAAAAGGAAAAACAGATAATGTGAGTCTCATCAAAATTTTAAAGTTCCGTGCTTCAAAAAAACATCATCAAGAAAGTGAAAACCTGGGGCACCTGGGTGGGTCAGTTGATTAAGCATCCAACTTCAGCTCCAGTCATGATCTCAGGGCCCTAGAATCGAGCCCCATGTTGGGCTGTATGCTCAGTGGGGAGTCTGCTTGTCCCTTTTCCCCCACTTGTGTCCACACTCTTGCTCTCTCTCTCAAATAAATAGATAAAACTCTTTTCCAAAAAAAAGAAAGAAAGTGGAAACCTATAGAATGGGAGAAAACATTTACAAATACATGTGACCATATCTGGTAAGAGACTTGTATCTGGAGTATATAAAGAACTGCCCCATAATAGAGAGACAAAAAATCAGATATAAAAATAGGCAAAAGATCTGAATACAGGTTTCTCCAAAGAAAATACACAAATGTTCATTATGCACATGAAAAGATGTTTAACATCATTAATCATGAAAGGAATACAAATCAAAAATACAATGAGATATCACTCCACACCCACTAGGATGGCTATAATCAAAAGCAGATAGTAACAGGTGTTGTCAAAGATGGGGAGAAACTGGAGCTCTCATTTGCTACTAATGGGAAAACAAAATGGTGCAGCCTCTTTGTAAACCAGTCTGGCAATCCATCAAAAGGTTAAACATAGAGTTAACATGTAACCCAGCAATTCCATTCCAAATATATACACTTAAGAGAAATGAAACTCTATGCCCACATAAATCTTATAAAAGAATTTTAGAGTGGCATTGTTTATAGCAGCCAAAAAGGGGGAAAAACCCAAATGGCCATCAACTGAAACATGGATCGACTTTATGGTGTAAATGAAATATTATTCAGTCATAAATGGAATATTATTTGGTCATGAAAAGGAATGAAGTACTGATGCATGTTACAACATAGGTAAATCTTGAATACATTATACAAACAAAAGGAACCAGTCACAGATGACTTCATGTTGTGTGACGCCATTCATAGAAAATGTCCAGAACAGGCAAATCCATCAAGAGAGAAAGCAGAATAGTAGTTGCCTAGGTCTGGGAGGACAAGGAAAATAGGCAGTGATGGTTAACAGGTAACATCGTTCCTTTTGGAATCTTGAAAATGTTTTAAAATTGATCATGGTGGGGAGCCTGCTTCTCCCTCTCCCTGCTATTCTGCCTACTTGGGCGCTCTCTCTCGCTCTCTCTAATAAATAAATAAATAAAATCTTGAAAAAAGATTGATCACAGTGATAGTAGCACAACTCTGTAAAGACACTAAAAACGATTGAATTACTCACTTTCAATGGAAGAAATGTAAGGTATGTGAATTATATCTCAATAAAGTTATTATAAAAAATAAACAGAAGCAGAGAGAGTCCTTGACCTGTGCCTAAAACCCAGCTTTCATACTGTAACCTCCATGTGTTATTTTCTTTGGTTCTTCCAGCCACCTTGTGGTAAAGGAATAACCTCCATTTGAAAGATATTATGAGGGCACCTGGGTGGCTCAGTGTGTTAAGGCCTCTGCCTTCGGCTCAGGTCATGATCTCAGGTTCCTGGGATCAAGCCCCACATCGGGCTCTGTGCTCAGCAGGGAGCCTGCTTCCCTTCCTCTCTCTCTGCCTGCCTCTCTGCCTAATTGTGATCTCTGTGTGTCAAATGAATAAATAAAATCTTAAAAAAAAAACGAAAGATATTATGATTGTGTGTGATCTGGTATCAAATCAGACCCAACCTCCACAAAAGAAAAAGGAAGCCAGTTTAAATGCCTATAGAGTGTAAGGTGCTACACCAGGCTCTTCACAAACATTATCTTGTTTAATCCTGAGGCATCCTAAAAAGAAAATGTTATAGCATCATTTTACAGATAAAGAAACCCAGGCTCAGACAGATATAAGCCTTATGCCTTAAGACACACAGCATTGATATACTAAAACAGGATTTGAAACCAGCTCTGTTGGACGTCATTGCTTCTGTCCTTTCCCCTATGCCACCCGTGGCTCCCAGAATCTGAATCCTGTATCCCTGATACTGAGTGCTCCTACCTGCCCTCCTCCCCAGCCCCATGCTGCTAGATTGGTGCGTGTTTCCTGTCCACTTCTCTCACCAGCCAGACTGTCTCCACTCGCACTGTATACAGAAAGAACAAAGAGCTAGTCTTGGTGCCACAGCCAGCTGGCCTGATTCCCCAGGAGAAGGAATTCCAGTGCCAGAGAAGCTTGCCTGTGTCTATGGAAACCCCAGAAAATCTAGAGGAAGAGGGGGAAAAAACGAAACACTCCTCAGCCAGAGATGTCTGCCCAGCCTGCTGGGGGAGACCCTGAGAAGGGCAGGAAGGGCATCGTCCTCCATGGGAGCTCCTGGCCAGAATCCCGACCTTGGACAGATGTACAGTGGAACAGAAGGCTCACGGTGAGACAATAGTAGGACCAGACATTTCTCTGGTAGGAGCAGTCAGGTGCTCTGACCTGGGCGAGGATCCCAGACACTGGCCTTCCAAAGAAGCCCAGACACATTAGCCTCAATCCCCACTCATTTCCTGGAAGATTGTTCCAGCAGGTTTGGGATGGCCCAAGGCTCCCACAACCCCACCTCCCCACTGGTACCCAGGGGCTGGGGACTGATCTGGGAGAAGGGGTTTTCCCTCCGAAGGAAGACAGTCCAGGAGGAAGATGAGGCCAGGTATGGGACTGAGTCATCCTGGTCTTTTCACCATGAGGGCAGGGCTTCTCTGCTTGGCCCAGCCCTGGGGGCAGGCTGGTGGGACGTGGCCAGCCACTCCTGGAGTGGAGCTAGCTCTTCATAAGGAGAGGGAGAGCTGCCCCAGACTCAGTAGGAGCTGCACGGCCATGACCAAGATGAGGGGTAAGTGTGGTGCCCCCTCAAAGTCTGAGAGTGAGGCACCTGAGGGTTGAATGTTGGATGCTGAAACAAGGCAAGGAACTAGATGGAGGGAGGGAGTGGAGATGGGCCAGAGCAGGAGTCTGGGCATGGAGCCATATGGACTGAGACAGGACAGGGCTAGATCAGGGGTTGCACATAGGTCCAGGTGTTGAAAGTGAGTCAAGAGAATGGGTACAGGTCTGGATGATGAGTCTGGGGGTTGGGCCCATTCAAGGAGAAGGAGAATGGGGCCTGAGACAGGAATGGTGGTAGCGCAGGGAGATGGGAGAGTTCGTCAGGTTAGAATAGATTTGGGAGGTTGAGGTAAGCCTGGAAGGTGGGGAGAATGGGTGAGGGTTGGGGAATCTCTGCCATGGTGTGTGGTCACCCTCTCTTCTTTTCCGAGGAGTCACCCCAGCAGAAGGCTCTCCTGGGATTTGGAGCCCGCTGGGTCTCCTGCCCCTCTTCCAGGGGAGACCCCTGAAGATCTCTTTCCTTCTGTGCGCCTCCTGTGTCCAGCATGGACAAAGGCTGGACTAAGGGGGTTCTCCCGCACCCAAAAATCCTAGGGCTAGTACAAGGGGGTACAGTGCATCACAACTCCTGGCTGTTCCCCTTCAGAGCAAGTGACACTCAGGAAACCACGCAGGCTCTTGTTGCAGACTCCCAGGTGAATTCTCTGTGCACCAGAGTGGTTAATTGTGGAGACAAAAACCACGTCACTCTGGACTTGTTGCACGTTACATATTAACTATGGTTTCCTGTCTTGACTGCACAGTAGGAAAGCTGGAGTGATTTGAAAAACTACCGTGAGGCTGGAGAAGAGCAGTGGGCCTGCCAAGATCCCATGGGGCACTGGTGATGCCACTGAGAAACTGACCACAACTCCCCCCAAAGAGAAGCTTGCCTCACATACTCCAGCTTCCACACACCCACCCTCTCACAAACGCACACATTCTCAAAGAACACAGACACCCTCTGGCTCTGCCACCCAGCCTCACACTCAAACACACTCACAGAATCACACACAAGAACACCAGCAACCACATTCCCTTTCAAACTCCAGCAAATGCACACATGTCACGCACACTCTTCAGACCCAGGCCACACACACCCACCTCACTGTCCCATACAGATTCATCCACACATTTGCTCAGGGGCCCGCACCACTCCACAGACACGCTTTCTTCCACGAAATCACAGATGATGCACAGTCTTAGAGGGCAACAATCACAAATTCACAATTACTGCGACTTACATCACAGACAGGCTCACACACACACTCACCAGCAGAAGTGGGCATATTCACAATCAGAGATGACCCTGTACACACTCATGAGTTCCCAATCACATGCACATACATGAACACAGCATTCACGTCTACTGTCATACAGCTAACACCAGCACGGCTCACCCATATATCAGTACCCCACACAACACAATTGCCACCACATAGACACAACCAGAAATAGACATGTTTACAACCACACATTTGATAGATACTGCCTGACCTCACCACCCCCCTCATTCACACCGCCAAACTCATCCTGGGTAGGGCAGGACACAGAGCCTGAGTCCCAGAAAGGCAGCCCTCAATTCCCTTCTCTACCACAGGAATCCTGATCCTGGGGCTCCTGATGGCTACTTCCAGCTGCCTTGGCTTCTTGGAGGACCTGTTCACGTGCTTTCAGGACCCCGAATATGAGTCCATCCTCGTCACAGCGCAGAAGGGGCTCCACGCCTCCCCGCTGCCCAAGCGCGTGGTAATAGTGGGAGCTGGCATGTCAGGCCTAGTGGCGGCCAAGGCCCTACAGGATGCTGGCCACCAGGTGAGCAGATCTTGGAGGGCTTCAATCCTTTGCCCCCGGTTTGCTTTCTTGGGTGGGGAAAAAAAAAAGAAAAGAAAAGAAAATACAGCCAATTCTTAGATGGCTGCTCCTAACTGGCTGGGTCTCTTAGCCCTTAGTTACGTTCCTCACAACGCCCGAGACTTGACCCTAACTTCACTTATGTTCTCATGGGAACAAAAGTGGAGAAGAGTTACACTAACAAGAAAAGTTTAAGAGGCACTCAGTCCCCCACCCCCACAGAGCATTCTGCCCCACTTACATTACTCAGGACCTTGCCAGCCTCCTTCTGGTTATCCTGCACATTCAAGGAACCCACTGCTAGGAATTCTGGACTAGAGCCTATGGCGAGGAGGAGATGGGTGTGCAAGGTGGGAGAAGGGAAAGCATGATGCTGGGGAAAACCGCATGTTCTTTGGACCCCAGGTAACCATCCTGGAAACCAGCAACCGCATCGGGGGTCGAGTTAGCACAATCAGGAACAAGGAGGAGGGCTGGTACCATGAACTGGGGCCCATGCGAATCCCAGAGTCCCACAGGTAAGTCCCAGGGAAGGAATGGGCAAAAGGTAAGAAAGAGGAATTAGGTGGTGGAAAGGGGGGAGGTGAGGGAGGGGAGGGGAAGGACCCTGGGCCACCATGTCAGAGCTTCTCAGATCCGCTGTCTCCTGTGGTTCAATCATACAAGTTGGGACAAACACCGGTCTCCCATTTGACAGGGAAGACTGAGTCTCAGAGCCCAGAAAGTGGTAAGTCCCAAACTAATAATAATAGTTACCATTAATTCATCAAATTGGGTACTTCAAATATGGACAGCTTCTTACATTGGCAATTATACCCCATTAGCCTACAAACTAATAATAATTAATAATCCCATCAGCTGCATTTTTCGAGCACCTCTATGTGCCAAGTGCCCTGCTGAATGCCACAGGTGCATTATTTCATCTGATCCTCTTATCTTCCCCAGTTACAAATCAAGAAACTAGGCTCAGAGGTATTAAATGACTCACCCAAGGTTCTCCTAGGAGAAAGTGACAGAGCTCCTCTTCAAAATCAAGGAGGCAACTGGCCCCAAAACATATGCTCGACCCCTACGCTCTAACTGGCTCCTGGAACAGAATCCAGCCCCTGGTTCTGAAGTTTCTAAGACAAAAGAGGTCCTTTGCCTAGTGTCCCATGTACCTAACTACATGGGACAGGACTACTTTTTTGCCTTAAGTGTAAACTGAACCCAAGACTTGCCTCCAAATGCCACCAAAAACAAAAACAGAAGGAACTAACCCAAACTAGATTTGGCCTCAACTTCCTTAAAAATGGAAGATGGGATTTCAAATACTGTCTGAGACCAAAGGCCTTGGTCTCTACTTAAAATCCCGCACTTGGGGATTTCCTACAGGACATTCCTTGGGGAATAGGTAAACTCTGTCCTTGCAATTTTCCTTGGGGCAAAAACAGAAGGAAGAGAATGAATACCACAACAGGAGGAAGCAGGGTTAGAGTTGAGGAAACAGACTGAGCTCCCTTGGCACATGAAGGAACTGGTTTCCCTGGAAATGGCTTCTATAGTGAGGATAGCAGGAATGAAGTGTCACTGGTAGAGGTACCATGTCATCCCTGTTTCTGCTTCAGGCTGATTCACACCTACATCAAGAAGCTTGGCCTGAAGCTGAACAAGTTCATACAGTATGATGGCAACACCTGGTACCTCATCAATGGACGACGCCATCGTAGCAAGGAGGTCCAGGACCATCCAGAGATCCTGGGCTATTCCTTGAGCCCAACAGAGGAGGGCAAAAGCCCTACAAAGCTCTTCCACCAGTCCATTGCCAAGGTACCTTCTGCCTCACTCCTACTAGGGTTGGGAAAGAACAAATTCTGGCCCAAGATCACCTGGCAAGTTAGTGGACAGACCCAGTGACCTGGTCCCATCTAGCACTCTTGTGATGGGTTTCTCCTCTAATGTCCCCTAAGAATGCTGCCACCCTGTCCTAGTGCCCCATGCCATCTTTTCCCCATCCCTCTTGGTCCAATGGCTCACTGCTTGATGGTGACAATATAAGGAAAGGGAATCACCAGGTAACCCAATCCTTGGTAATGAATCAATCTTCTTGAATTACAGTGAATGTCTCCCCCTTAAATTTTAGTCTCCAAACATCCTTCAATGAAGGGGAGACTTGGTAGGAAAAAAGAACATTTAGGAGATCTTGGAAGCATCCTTTCCCTGGTCTTTCCATCCTCCACATCTCTGTGTCCCCCCCACTTTAAAAGGACATCCAGAGAATGCCAGAGTCCTACCACTGGTTCTATGGTTTCAATCTGAGCTGCTTCCCCTTTCTACCCTTTCACAGGTCAAAGAAAATTTTGAAAATTTCAACTGCAGTCAACTGCTGTCCTTTTATGATTCTTACTCCACCAAGGTACATGATGCACATAAATCCCAAGAGAGGGGTGGAGGGGGTCTGTGCCCAGCCTAGCCCCCTGGGGTTGTCTCCTGATGACCAGAACCTTTTCGTTCCACCACCAAAGACTTCACCTTCCTGGAGTCCAGTGCTGCCTCTTGCCTGCCCTAGACCCCTGCTGAAGCCCCTTCCTACATGCTGGGCCCCCCATCTGAACCTTCCACCTCCCCACAGGCTTACTTGGTGAAGGAAGGAGAACTGAGCGAAGGAGCAGTAAAGATGATCGGAACTGTGATGAATGAGGATTCTGGATACTATAAGTCCCTCCTAGAGTCCCTGCGGAGTAGCGTCATCTTCTCCCAAAGTAACAAGTAAGGCCAACTGGGACCAGGGCTGGAATCTGCCCTTCCTCTAACCCTCAGAGCAAAGAAATAGAACTACGGTTCCTGAATAGACACTATGTGCCAGTCACAATGACACTTTCCAAAAACTGTCCCATTGAATCACCTGGAAGATTGGTACTATTATTCAGACCCATTTTACTGGCGAGGATGCTGAGGCTCAGAGGAGTTCTATAATTTACTCAAGTTCACATAATGGGTGAAAGCTGGAGCCAGAATCCACACCCAGGTCTGTGGGGCTCCTCCTGGGATCCAAGACTGCATGGTAGCTGAATCCATGGGTTATGGGTCTAGGCTATGCATGCCATTCTGGGAAAGTCCCTTTCCATCAGGTATCAGTTTCCCAAAGTATAAAATTAAACAATGATCCCTCTCTCCCAGAGACTAGTTAAGGAGACATATATGAAGCATCCAACATGGCTTCAGGAAGCTAGTTTCCTTCTAGGCCCAGGGCCCCTACACTCACCATCTGCCCTCCCCCTCACCCCTGCAGCTTTTCTGAGATCACCGGTGGCTTCGACCAGCTCCCCAAAGCCCTCAGTGCTACCCTGAAGACTGGAACCATCCGCCTGGGCTCCAGCGTGGAGACGGTAGTGAGGGATGGGTCCAAGGTCCGAGTTTCCTACCGGGTGGGCAAGCCCGGTTCAGTGCTGAACCACCTCACTGCGGACTTTGTCATCCTTACGGCCTCAGCCAAGGCCACACGCCTCATCACCTTTAAGCCACCGCTCTCCCAAGATAAGAGGGAAGCACTCCGCTTGGTGCATTACACCAGTGCCACCAAGGTGATCCTGACCTGTGAGGAGCCCTTCTGGGAGAGGGATGGCATCCGAGGTGGGTACTCTGTCACCGACCGGCCCTCGCGCTACATCTACTATCCCAGCCACAGCTTCCCCAATGGCAAGAGCATCCTGCTGGCCTCCTACACCGTAGATGACGACTCCCTCTTCTTCACCTCCCTAACACATGAGCAGATAGTGGATGTGATCCTGGAGGACCTGGCAGCTGTGCACCAGATACCCAAGGATGAGCTGCGGCGTATATGCCCCTCTTCTGCGGCCAAACGCTGGTCTCTGGACCCCCTCACCTTGGGCGCCTTTGCTGAGTTCACACCCTACCAATTTATTGACTATTCACAGGAGCTCTTCAAGCCTGAGGGCCGCATCCACTTTGCAGGCGAGCACACCTGCACGCCTCATGGCTGGATAGACACTGCCATCAAGTCCGGCCTTCGGGCAGCCAGGAATATCCAGGCCGCTGTGGATAAGGAGGCTACGGGAGAGCAGAAGACCTTCCCTAACACCCAGAACCAGGTCTAACCCAGGAAAGAAATCCCCGAGGGAACCTGGCAGGAAAAGTGCTGGGGGGTAGGAGCTGGAGGCAGAGACCCAGGAGAGAGGTCACCATTCATCCCCCTAATCCACAAGCAAGAATCCAAAAATGCCAAAGAATCATCTGGCAAGTCCACAAAGAATCACCCCCTTTCCAGTTTCTCTCCCATGCCCGGCCTTGAGGAGGGAAGCAACAGAGTCAGCGTATATGGAGCGTAAGGAACAAATCAAGGATGGTAAACGCTAGCATCAGCTGTTAGCTTGGATTACAAGCAAAAGAGAAACGCTCCAATAAACCCAAATTTCTGTCATATACAACTAGAAGCTTCTAAAGGAACAAACCCCAAACCGCAGCAATGTTAAACCCATAGTGCACGTAAACCCCATTATTGGGTGCCTGAGCTGGGGGCCTCACATCTTGGCCCAACATGGAGTCTAGATGGATGGGAGAGTTAAGGGCTCTTGTCTGTTCTTTTTGAGTTTGCAAGAGCAGGATCTTGGCTTCCCAGAGATACCTCCTGGCCCTCCTGGAGACTTTTCTTCTCCACTCTTACCTCCCCATCACCAACCAGACACCCCTCCCCACCTCTGCCTG
This sequence comes from Mustela putorius furo, assembly GCF_011764305.1. NCBI lineage: Eukaryota > Metazoa > Chordata > Mammalia > Carnivora > Mustelidae > Mustela > Mustela putorius. The sequence continues at coordinate 33,122,378 of NW_025422005.1, read as the reverse complement.
TCCAGCCTACACATCTCCCTGGGAGGAGACAAAATTCATTCTCCATACTCCCCTCTGCTCTTCTTTAACAGAAGAGTCCTGTCCTTCCAGACCCAGCTAACTTATTCCCCCTCCCCAAATCCTCTCTTAACAGCCACACCCAAACCCCAGGGATCTTTCCCTCTCTTAAACCTCCACCCTTCCTCCTTAGAGTCCTAAATGTTTGGACTGTGGGTCTTCTTATGTTGTTACACAATTACTTTCTGAAAGGGCATATTATCTGCCCATCTACCCTGAGAGCCCCAAGTGCTGGGGTCATATCACGTATGCTTTGGTTAATTTCCCCCCCAAAACACTACGTATATGCTCTTTCCCTAACCCTCTCAATAAATATTCATTTTGCATCTACCATATATCGGGCAATGTGCTGAATGCCAGATACAAAGAATAAGCAAAGTTATGCCGTTGAATCCAACCTCCAACCCTACCTGGGACCCCATACCTCCAATGATCAGCTCCCAAACACAGCTCATTTTTTATCCCAATTTCTTGGGTATCTGGGCCCAATCATGCAAAAGGAAGAACTAAGTAGAAGGGTACTCCCTTTCCTTGGAGAATTAGGGTGGCCCTGGAAGACTCTGAAGACCAGCTTGATGCAGGTAATGTTATGTCTTGAGACTGGTGCATTGCGTGGAAGGAAGGGAATAAAGAAACAAGACTCACATTTTCTTACTGCATTGTTAAAATCCCAGCTGGCTTTATTCCGGCTTTTTACTCACCCCTAGATTAGTCAGGGCCTTTTCGGTTACAGGTGCTAGAAACCAAACTCAGAAATGAAATGTTTTAGCTCACCTATCTGGAAAGTCCAGGGTAAAACTCACTTCATCCAGCCTGACTGGGTTTAGGAGTTAATTCATTGTCATTAAGGTTCTCTCTCTTTCCGCTTCTTGACCCTTAGCTAACTTAGTTTCCATATTGAGTTAAATAATGTTCCCCCCAAAATTCATTTCCACCCCCCCAAACCTGTGAATGTGATCTTATTTGGAAATGGGGTCTTAGCAGATTTAATCAAGTTAAGATGAGGTCTGTACTATAGTAGGGTGGACCCTAATCCAATAACGGTATCCTGAGAAGAGGGAAGTTTGGACAGAGACACACACAGAAGGAAGACTGCCATGTGAGGATGGAGGCAGGTGGAAGTGATGCGTCTACAAGACAAGGAATGCAAACGATTACCAGCTACCTCCAAATGCCAGTAGAGGCATGGAAGAGATTCTTCCTCAGAACTACTAGAAGGAACTGACCCGGGTGACACCTTGATTTTGAACTTCTTTGAGTACCGTGAGAAAATAAATTTTTGCTGTTTTAAGCCATCGGATTGTGTAGTAATTTGTTATGGCAGCCCTAGCAAACTAATACAGCCTCCTTCCTTGTTCTGGCAACAAAATGTTCTGAATCCATTTGGAGGTCAGAAGCAACTCCAAGGTTGTATCTTCATAGGTGGTCATCCAAGGGGAAAGAAAGGGCTCTTCTCTCCCAATGCATTTTTTAAATTTATTTATTTTCAGTGTAACACAATTCATTGTTTATGCACCACACCCAGTGCTCCATGCAATATGTGCCCTCTGTAATACCCACCACCTGGCTCCCCCAACCTCCCACCCCCCGCCCCTTCAAAACCCTCAGATTGTTTTTCAGAGTCCATAGTCCCTCATGGTTCATCTCCGCTTCCAATTACCCTCAACTCCCTTCTCCTCTCCATCTCCCCATGTCCTCCATGTTATTTGTTATGCTCCACAAATAAGTGAAACCATATGATAACTGACTCTCTCTCTCTCTGCTTGACTTATTTCACTCTCATAATCTCTTCCAGTCCCATCCATGTTGATACAAAACTTGGGTATTCATCCTTTCCGATGGAGGCATAATACTCTATAGTATATATGGACCATATCTTCCTTACCCATTTGTCTGTTGAAGGGCGTCTTGGTTCTTTCCACAGTTTGGCGACTGTGGCCATTGCTGCTATAAACGTTGGGGTACAGATGGCCCTTCTTTTCACTACATCTGTATCTTTGGGGTAAATACCCAGCAGAGCAATTGCAGGGTCATAGGGAAGCTCTATTTTTAATTTCTTAAGGAGTCTCCACACTGTTTTCCAAAGTGGCTGTACTAACTTGCATTCCCACCAACAGTATAAGAGGGTTCCCCTTTCTCCACATCCTCTCCATCACATGTTGTTTCCTGTCTTGCTAATTTTGGCCATTCTAACTGGTGTAAGGTGGTATCTCAATGTGGTTTTAATTTGAATTTTCCTGATGGCTAGTGATGATGAACATTTTTTCAAGTGTCTGATAGCCTTCCAATGCATTTTTTAAAAGTATTTTCACATTACCTGTCCACCAGCTGGATCAGGAGCCCACTCCTTGGCGTAGAAAGTTTGTCTTGTGACTGGCAGCCCCAGCCACCAGTGGAAGAGGAGAGAAAGGACCATCTCTTAAGAAGAGTATTCAGGGCAGATAAAAACAACAGATGTACACTACAAATGGCAACTCCTCCAGACCCCAGGGTTGGGCTAAAAGATGCTGCAGATAGCCATGCTAGATAAAGAACCAGACTACCTCCTTTGTTTCAGAGATCTCCATTGACTTTGGTAACTGACCATTTGGGCCATGTGTCTTTCATCTTCCTAAGCTTTAAATTCCTGCTTTTCTATTTTAAATTCACCAAAAAAGAGTATGCCTATAAAACCTAGTTTCCCCACCCTCAACCTCAATAAAAACAGAACTCCAGGCCCATGTATGCCCTCTATCTGCAACTTTCCTATGTGGACCCAGGTGTGCTGGGTAATTCCCAGGTCTTATAAGAAATAACTCTTTATTTTTTTCAACATTTCCTAGTGCTTGTTACTGAAAGGTGCCTTATAATCGTAAGAACCACAAGGGTCAATCCAGTCACAACACTGGTTTGGAAAGGGGAAATGTCTGCGGGAACCTCTCCAGGGCCAGGTGAGTGTCTCCTGGCATTTCTAGTCAACATTGACAGATTGAGACTGGCACAAAGCAGAGACACATGACTCCCAGGATTTGGATGGGAGCAGTAGGCAGAAAACGAAAATGTTCAGAAATACCAGAGGACTACCTTTGGGGACACATAGCTGCTACTCAGAGTTCTTGATGACAAACAATAGAAACCAAGTCTGAGTGACTTGAGTTGAAGAGGAACTTGACCTGTTGCTGTCAGAATGAGTTCTCAACTGTCCACTGCTTCTTTGTGTCATTTCCCTCAGACTCAAAGTACCAGATGGGAGCATCCAATTGGCTGAGTTGAGGGCGGTGCTCACTCCCCGCCTGGGGGTCAGGGAGAACAAGCAGCCAATACCACTCTGTCTTTTGTGGTGGGAGGGGAGGCACTGCCTTCCCTCAAACCTTACTGTGCTGGGTTCCCCAGGCATAGGGAATAAGTGATGACGCTGGCAACCATAAGACAGAAGTCAAGATAAGGCCCAAACTGATGATGGGGCACAGAACACCGCTACTACATTAGCCATTGCATACTCTAAGCCTCAACCAGTCAACAAGGACAGCACCCACCACATCACAGGTGAAGGGATTAGAGACTGTGCTTGAAAGTCACCTGGAAGGTCTGTGTACAGAGCACATGCAATAAGTCCTTGCACTTTAATGCTCTGAGAGAGGAGTTATTCCCAATTTAAAGATGAGGACACTGAGGTTTAGCAGGGCTGAGGGACTTGCTGAAGGTTTGACCGTGCCTGGCTCAGAGAGGATTTGCAGCCAGGGCTGCCTGACTCAGAAGTCTAGCTCCTTCCACAGCACAACGTTGCTGGTCTAGCAGAGAGAGGAATGACTGGCCTGAAGGAGATAGGGCAAAATCCAAACCAACAGACACTGAAGAAGGCAAGGTGGCAGGAGCTCCATGAAGGCCTAGAAGAGTGTGGGTAGAATGGACCACCTCTCTGGGTGATACATTATTCCTAGAATGTGACACTCCCTTATTTTCTTTCCTACATGCTTTCTTGAAAAGGGAAAAAAGGATGATGTTACAGCTCATAAAATCAACAGCCTCTCTACAGATCTCTGCTTCAAATTGCAGTAAGCTGCTTTTTTATCTCATGTATCAAAATCTGAGAACACTATAGAAGTGTGAGCACATTTAACAGTATATGTAACATAAACCTTAACAGAAGGTTTGAGCAGTTGAGAATGACTCAATAACTATTAAGAGGTGAAAGCACGCCCCATACCTCCCCAAAATGCACCAGCCACACAATCTATTTGGAGGTCTAACTTCTGATCATTCCAGGCTGAAGCTCACTTGGGAGCATGGAGCACCTTGAACAAAACCTCACTTGGGAGTCCCTGGGCATGACATCTTCTCTTTCTGCCCACAGACATCTTCTTAGAACCTATAAGGACATCAAGGACCAGGTTTCAGAACTCTGATGAAGAAGGAGGGCTGGAACTTGGAGCTGGGCCCCTTGGATGCCAAGAACCCACTAATCAGCCCCAGGAAAAAGGGTGAAGCAGGAGGGGCAGAGAAGGAAGAGGAATTGAACCCTGCCAGGAGCAACAACTCAGCCCCTCTACAACTTCCTTTTCCAAGCCATTTTGTATTCATCACTGAATGTTAGTCGTCCTTTGACAGACAAGGAATTCAAGCCCCAAGAGTGAGATGGACCCAGTATGCAAGTGGAAGAGTTCAGACCAGATGATAGTAAGAATAGCCTTCACTACTCAGTCTCCACTTGCAGGTACTGAGCTAGAACCATACATTCATTTTCTAACTGAACCCCCACTCAAAAGCAAACAAAACAAAACCAAAAAACCCTCTATGAAGTAGACACCATTATCATCTCCATTTTACAAATGAAGGAATTAAGAGCTAGAAAAGTTATTTTTCTAGAAGTTCCTCAAATGACCAAACATAGTTTCCATACAACTCAAAATTCTATTCTGAGGGTAAGAAATGAAAATATGCAGGCACATAAAAACTTGTACTTGAATGTTTACAGCAGCATTATATTCATACTAGCCAAAAGTAGGATTGCCTGGGTGGTTCTGTCAGTTGGACATCTAACTCTTTATTTTGGCTCAGGTCATGATCTCAGGGCTGCAAGGTCGAGCCCCATGTCAGGCTCCAAGCCCAGCATGGAGCCTGCTTAGGATTCTCTTTCTCCTTCTGCCCCTACCTCCACTTGTGCTGGATCGATCTCTCTCTCCCTCTCTCTAATAAACATTTAAAATTTTTAAAAAATAAATAAATAGGGGTGCCTGGGTGGCTCAATGGGTTAAAGCCTCTGCCTTCATCTTGGGTCATGATCCCATGGTCCTGGGATTGACTGCATCGGGCTCACTGCTTAGCAGGGAGCCTACTTCCTCCTCTCTCCCTCTGCCTGCCTGCCTGTCTACTTGTGATCCCTGTCTGTCAAATAAATAAAATCAAAATCTTAAAAATAAATAAATAAATAAATAACCAAAAGATAGAAACCTCTCAAATGTCCATCAACTGTCAAATGGATAAATGTTTAGCAGTTATACAATGGAATATTATTCAGTCATACAAAAAGAATGAAATACTGACAACTAGAACATGAACCACTAAAGCATTAAGCTAAGTGAACGAAGCCAGTAACAAAAGACCACATATTATGATTCCATGTATATGTAATGCCCAAAGAAGGAAATTTATGAGATGGAAAGCAAATCAGTGGTTGCTTGATTGGGAGGGAGGACGGGAGGGAATTAATAGCTTAAAAGGTATAGGTTTTCTTAAGGTAATGAAAATGAAAACTGACTATAGTGAGGTTGAAAAGATACTAGAAATCATTGAATTATATACCTAAATGGGTGAATGTATGGTATGTGGATTGTATCTCCAAAAAAGACTGTTTAAAAAAAAGAAAATTTATTTTGTTCTAAATTGAATAAATAGACATTTCTCTTTGGTGCCCTGTATGTCCACACAAACTTAAAGTTTTAGTCTGATAGGTAAATTAAATCAAAAGATTGCCCAGATCCCCTGTAATAAAACGTGAGCCAGTAAAAACCAGAGCCAGACTTAGTTCTGTCTTTGAAACCATTTAACTCAAAAGAATCAGAATGCTGCTTCTCCCTTGATCCTCTAGCTATCTGAAGGGTTTTTCTTCAGTACAAGGGGTATGGCCTTGACCATCTCTCCAAGACTGGAGAAGAAGGAAACAAGCTCTCTGGTGATACTGGAAGGAGGTACAAATTGACTTTAGGAAGTATGTTCATCTGTGTACCTGCAAAGATTGGAAAATTGCTTTCATTAGAAATGGTCCCCATTGGGGTGCCTGGGTGGCTCAGTGGGTTAAAGCCTCTGCCCTAGGCTCAGGTTATGACCCCAGGGTGCTGGGATCAAGCCCCATGTTGGACTCTCTGCTCTGCAGGGAGCCTGCTTCCTCCCCTCTCTCTGGTGCCTGCCTCTCTGCCTACTTGTGATTTCTCTCTCTCTGTAAAATAAATAAAATCTTTTAAAAAAAATTTTAAAAAGAAAAAAAAAAAAAATGGTCCCTATCTTGATGCCCCATGGGTATGGAAGTGGAGAAGTGAGTCAGCCACTGCCTCCAAGGCTGTTCTGCACTTAGCAAGCAGATGGGACTGAAGATTTTCAGGCTTAGCCAGTGCAATGGAAATGCTAGGTCCCTAACAGGAGGTGGCACCAGAGTAGGACTTCTAGACCAAACTTGACATCCTGAAATACCCAAATGAGAAGGGTATTTCAACCGAAGAGCTCTGACCTAAATGTTGATCACCACCAGCATGTCACACTCCACCCCAAGAGGAAGGCAGGGATTGAAACTGTCCTTAAAATATATGGAGCCCAACCCCTATTTTTAAAATAGGAAAACTGAAAAGCCCAGAGGAATTAAAAACATGATCAAGGGAAAGAGAATATAAAAAATTAGATGGGGCACCTGGGTGGCTCAGTGGGTTAAGCCGCTGCCTTCGGCTCAGGTCATGATCTCAGGGTCCTGGGATCGAGTCCCACATCGGGCTCTCTGCTCAGCAGGGAGCCTGCTTCCTCCTCTCTCTCTCTGCCTGCCTCTCTGCCTACTTGTAATCTCTCTGTGTCAAATAAATAAATAAAATCTTTAAAAAAAAATTAGATGGTCTGGTGGGAGGAGTCAAGATGGCAGAGAAGTAGCAGGCTGAGACTACATCAGGTAGCAGGAGATCAGCTAGATAGCTTATCAATCCATTGCAAACACCTACAAATCTAAAAGGAGACTGAAGAGAAGAAGAGCAACAGTTCTAGAAACAGAAAATCTACCACTTTCTAAAAGGTAGGATCACGGAGAAGTGAATCCAAAGCGACGGGAAGATAGACCGCAGGGGGAGGGGCCGGCTCCCGGCAAGCAGCAGAGCAATGGAGCACTAAATCAGGACTTTTAAAAGTCTGCTCCACTGAAGGACATCGCTCCAGAGGCTAAACCGCGGTGAGGCCCACACAGGGTCTGTGTGGCCCCAGGTCCTGCAGGGTCACAGAAGGATCAGGGGTGTCTGAGTGTCACAGAGCTCACAGGTATTAGAGCGGGGAAGCCGGCTACAGAGACAGAGCCAAGGAGTGAGCTCTCAACTTGGGGTTACCTTGAACTGGTCACAGGCTGGGTGAACTTGGCGCACAGCCAGAGCAGCCAGAGGCCAGGGAGACGGGAGGGATTGAGCGCTTTTCTCTGAGGGAACACTCAGGAGCGGGGCCCCAAGCTCTCGGCTCCTCCAGGCCGGAAATTAGGAGACCTCCATTTTCATTCCCGCCCTCCGGAACTCTACGGAAAGTGTTCAGGGAACAAAAGCTCTCCAAAGCGAACGCAAGCGGATTTCTTAGCCTGGCCCCTGGTAAGGGCGGTGCAATTCTTGGGGCAAAGACACTTGAGAATCACTACAACAGCCCCCTCCCCCAGAAGATCAACAAGAAATCCAGCCAAGACCAAGTCCACTTACCAAGGAGAACAGCAGAATTCCAGAGAAGGAGAAAGCAAAGCATGGAATTCATGGCTTTCTCCCCATGATTCTTTAGTCTTGCAGTTAATTTAATTTTTTTAATTGTTTTTTCTTCGTCTAATTTTTTTTAACTTTTACCCTTTCCTCTTTTAACATTTTTAACTAGTTTATGTTAACAATACCCTTCATTAAAAAAAATAATAATAATCTTTTTTGAAACTTCATTATTATAGCCATATTTTATCCTTCATTGTATCTAATTTTATTTTTTGTATACACTAGGGTTTTTTCTTCTAAAAAATTTGGGGTACAACTTCTTCTAATAGTCAAAATATACCCTAACTCTAGCTCTGGGCTTGTTCTAGTCTCCAGCCTGAGCAAAATCTCTCCTCTTTCTTTTTCTTTATTCTCCCAACCAACTTACTTTATCAACTCCTTTTTTAGAAATTAAAAAAATTTTTTTTCATCTTTATAGGCATATTCCATCCCTTCATTGTATCTGCCCTTATATGAATTTTTCATTCTTTAAAATTTTGGGAGGTAATTTCTTCTAAGAGACCAAAATACTCCCCATATTAAGTGGGTGACACTGTTGTAGTCATCAGTCTAATATATATATTTTTTCTTTTTTATATTTTTTTAATTTGTTTTCTTTTTTAAATTTTTTTTCTGAACTTCTTTTTATCCCCTTTCTCCCCCCCCCCCATTTGGGGTCTCTTCTGATTTGGTTAAAACACATTTTCCTGGGGTCTTTGCCACCCTTTTAGTATTTTATTTGCTCCTTCATATATTCTTATCTGGACAAAATGACAAGGTGAAAAAACTCAACCACCAAAAAAAGAACAAGAGGCAGTACTGAAAGCTAGGGACCTAATCAATACGGACATTGGTAATATATCAGATCTAGAGTTCAGAATGACGATTCTCAAGGTTCTGGCCGGGCTCAAAAAAGGCATGGAAGATATTAGAGAAACCCTCTCTGGAGAGATAAAAGCCCTTTCTGGAGAAATAAAAGAACTAAAATCTAACCAAGTTGAAATCAAAAAAGCTATTAATGAGGTGCAATAAAAAATGGAGGCTCTTACTGCTAGGACAAATGAGGCAGAAGAAAGAATTAGTGATATAGAAGACCAAATGACAGAGAATAAAGAAGCTGAGCAAAAGAGAGACAAACAAATCCTGGACCACAAAGGGAGGATACGAGAGATAAGTGACACCATAAGATGGAACAACATTAGAATAATTGGGATTCCAGAAGAAGAAGAAAGAGAGAGGGGAGCAGAAGGTATATTGGAGAGAATTATTGTAGAGAATTTCCCTAATATGGCAAAGGGAACAAGCATCAAAATCTAGGAGGTGCAGGGAACCCACCCTCAAAATCAATAAGAATAGGTCCACACCCCATCACCTAATAGAGTAAAATTTACAAGTCTTAGCGACAATGAGAAAATCCTGAAAGCAGCCCGGAAAAGAAGTCTGTAACATACAATGGTAAAAATATTAGATTGGCAGCAGACTTATCCACAGAGACCTGGCAGGCCAGAAAGAACTGGCATGATATATTAAGAGCACTAAAAGAGAAAAACATGCAGCCAAGAATACTATACCCAGCTAGACTATCATTGAAAATAGAAGGAAAGATTAAAAAGCTTCCAGGACAAACAAAACAAAGAATTTGCAAACACCAAACCAGCTCTCAGGAAATATTGAAAGGGATCCTCTAAGCAAAGAGAGGCCCTAAAAGTAGTAGATCAGAAAGGAACAGAGACAATATACAGTAACAATCACTTACAGGAAATACAATGGCACTAAACTCATAACTCTCAATAGTTACCCTGAATGTTAATGGTCTAAATGCCCCAATCAAAAGACACAGGGTACCAGAATGGATTAAAAAAACAAAACCCATCAATATGCTGCCCACAAGAAACTCACTTTAGACCCGAAGACACCTCCAGATTTAAAGTGAGGGGGTGGAGAACAATTTACCATGCTAATGGACATCAGAAGAAGGCTGGGGTGGCAATCCTTAGATCAGATCAATTAGACTTTAAGCTAAAGACTATAACAAGAAATGAGGAAGGACACTTTATATACTCAAAGGGTCTCTACGACAAGATCTAACAATTTTAAATATCTATGCTCCTAACACAGGAGCAGCCAACTATATAAACCAATTAGTAACAAAACCAAAGAAACACATTGACAATAATACAATTATTATATTATTACTATTATTACATTAATATAACAATACAATAATACAATTATTCCCCTCACAGAAATGGACAGATTATCCAAGCAAAAGATCAATAAGGAAATAAAGGTCCTAAATGACACACTGGACCAGAAGGACATCACAGATATATTCAGAACATTTCATCCCAAAGCAACAGAATACACATTCTTCTTTAGTGCACATGGAGTATTCTCCAGAATAGATCACATCCTGAGTCATAAATCAGGTCTCAACCAGTATCAAAAGATTGGGATCATTCCCTCCATATTTTCAGATTGGGATCATTCCCTCCATATTTTCAGACCACAATGCTCTGAAGCTAGAACTCAAACAAGAGGAAATTTGTAAAGAACCCAATACATGGAGACTAAACAGCATCCTTCTAAAGAATGAATGAGTCAACCAAGATATTAAAGAAGAATTGAAAAAATTCATGGAAACAAATGATAATGAAAACACAATGGTTCAAAATCTGTGGGCCACAGCAAAGGCAGTCCTGAGAGGAAAATATATAGCAGTCCAAGCCTTTCTCAAGAAACAAGAAAGGTCTCAAATACACAACCTAACCCTCCACCTAAAGGAGCTAGCGAAAGAACAACAAAGAAAGCCTAAACCCAGCAGGAGAAGAGAAATCATAAAGATCAGAGCAGAAATCAATGAAATAGAATCCAAAAAAACAATAGAACAAATCAACGAAACTAGGAGCTGGTTCTCTGAAAGAATTAGTAAGATTAATAAACTCCTGGCCAGACTTAACAAAAAGAAAAGAGAAAGAACCCAAATAAATAAAATCATGAATGAAAGAGGAGAGATCGCAACCAACACCAAAGAAATACAAACAACTACAAGAACATATTATGAACAACTATGCCAACAAATTTGACAATCTGGAAGAAATGGATGCATTCCTAGAGACAAATAAACTACCACAACTGAACCAAGAACAAATAGAAAACCTGAACAGACTTATAACCAATAAGTATCGCCCTCGCCCCGCAAGGACGACAAGAACCCTGGTTTTGGATGCATCTTCTCTCTCTTCTCTCTCTTTATTTCCGCAAGTCTACACACTTATATACGTTTACATGACCAATCAGCAAGCAGGGTATAGGAGGGAGCAAATCAGGCTGTGCACCTAAACGAACAACTTTGCTAGCAACCAATGCTGTTTACTTCGTCTTTGGGCGTTCCGCTTAGTCTCACGAGGCAATCCTAACCTGGCAACTAGCCAGACGCCATCTTTTAATGGTGGACGCCGCCCTGGCCAGGGGCCTGCCTCGACATCTCCCCCTTTTTTCTTTTATGGCAGGGATCGTGCCTGTCTTAGGTTGTCAGTGGCGAGGAATATCCTTACCCGTCATCAGACGGCAGATATCAATGATCTGTGTCCTGTCTTAGGTTAGTATATTTCCCCCACCAATCTTACCCGTCGTTGACTACCGATCCAGCATACTTAGCCACACTTGAGGGGATGTTCCAGCCTCGATGGCTAACAAGGCCTGCACCATGGCTTGCTGTTGCCTATGTTGCTGTCACCTCCAAATTTGCAGTTTCCTTACTAGTAGAATGAAGCCCACTATGAGGATTATCATCAGACCAATTATGCTAGCCCATTGTTTCGTAAAGGTTAACACATCTTGCAATGTTTTGATTATCTTTGGGAGGGTTGCAAGCTCACCTCTGGTGTTATTTATCCTTGTTATGCCTAGTAGCAGGTGCTGAGTATGGTTTTGGAATTCTGCGGACTAATTCCCCCGCAAGTATTGGGAGAGCTGTCGGGAGACATTCTGTAAGTCACTCATATTAGTATAGGCTATGGGAGTTACACAAATTGCTGGGAAGGGTGCTATACATCCCAGTCCCAATAGGGCCCCCCATATGTCCACTTGTTCTTGAACCAAATCCACTCTCTGGGTGACTATCAGGATTCCTGCTTGCAGATGTGCATTGATCTGACTCTATGTTTGAAGGGCAGCTGCCGTTCCTTCTACAAGGGTGTTCACAGCTTCCGCAGTGGGTATAGTTGTAGCAAGCGAGACTGCTGCTGCCGTGGCAGCTGCTGTAGATATAGCCAATGCTGTCACAACAGTGGCTGTGATACCAAAATCTCTCTTCTTTCTGGATAGCACCACCGGTAAATTGTCCTCTGGAATGGAAACTGGGATAGGAACATGGGTAGGGATACGCATAATCACAGCCAGCTTGAAGGCTGTGACATTCCAGCACTGGGAAAGATAGCAATTCTTAGTGCAATTCAACGTATCATTCAGCTCGCTAGCATTTGTTACAAGGAAAAGGAACGGGGGCCAGACGCATATGGGAGTGGGCTGATAAGTAATATTATTGGGACAAGACACATTAACTGTTGTCTCAAAGATACTAGAGTCATTTTGTTTATAAGAACAGTTGAGGAATTTGCCACCATTTAACATGGACACTGCTGAGATATCAGTACATGCTCCTAGCAAGTTACAGACCTGCCATGCATCAAAGGGAGAGGAGGGAATATGAGAGAAGAGTTAGTCACTGGTAAAGGATATAGCCATGCTTTAACCACTGCTCACAGCTCTCTGCCTTGAGTCTGCTGCAGGAGGTGTAGCATCCCCAGAGTTATCATCAGCATCTTCAGCATCATGACTGGTGTTTGGAGGCAAGGCTGCACGCACCAGCCGCTCTGGGATCCAAATTGGAGCCTCCTTTTCCTGTGGAAAAACACATACAGACCCCCTACTCCATACTAACACTGGATCTGGTCCATTCCACTTTCCTGTGAGGATGTCCTTCCAAAGTACTAAAGGCTTAGGGGAAGCAGCAGCATCACTTGCATGTCTGTCTGCAGCTGATTTACCCGTTTTGTCCAACGTTAAAAAATTCAAAATAAAGAGAATGGTATTGAGCTTATCTTTAGGGGACCTGAAGGTGTCCCCTATTCCCCCTTTTTGTTTATAAAGCGCATTTTTTTATTGTAAGATGCGCGCGCTCCACAACACCCTGTCCTTGTGGGCTATAGGGTATTCCATGTATCAAGTGAATGTCAAGTTGTTGTAGGAAGGCTTTAAAGGGTTGTGAGGTGTAGCCTGGACCATTATCTGTCTTTAATTGGCGTGGCTTTCCCCATGCCGCAAAAGCCTGTAGGCAATGGGCGATAACATCTCTGGATTCCCCCCACCCCCATGCACTGAGGCGAAAATTTTTCCAGAGCAGGTATCTACAGAGACATGAACATATCTTAACTTTCCAAATTCTGAAACATATGTGACATCCATATGCCATATATGATTAGGTAACAAACCCTTAGGATTAACCCCCAAGGACGGATTAACCTTTAGGATTAACCCCCAATTTCTGCAGGAGACTACTATGTCCCCTGCCTGTGCTTTTGTTATGTTAAATTTGAGGCGAAGAGTTAAAGCATTCTGTTTCTTCAAATCCTCCCCTAAGTGGTCCCATTGAGGTATGTTTAGCAAGCCTTCATCTAGGAACCATGGAGCTGCCTTTTCCACTGTATTCAAAAAGGCCCGAGCAGTTTTTGCTTTTACGTGGACCTTAAAGACTCCCGGCTAAATTCCGGCTCTAAGGCCGCCCCGCTTCTTATTGCAGATTTGTACAAGTTAATCCCAGCTCTAAGGCCACCCCGCTTCTTATTGTGGACTCGCTAAATCCCGGCTCTAAGGCCGCCCCGCTTCTTATTGCGGACTTGTACAAGTTTCCCACCACCTTCGTCGTGGTTTTACCCCGCTTACCTGCGGACTTCTCCCTTGCAAGGTTTTTCTATTTTTACTCCCCGCTTTACCGCGGAATTCCCTCTTTTGAACGTGGCTAATGTCCCCGCTTACCTGCGGACCTTTACTCCCCACTTTCCTGCGGATTACCTTGCAAGATTCCTTTATTTAGTTCCCGGGTGCCAGCGCCATTTATCGCCCTCGCCCCACAAGGACGACAAGAACCCTGGTTCGGATGCATCTTCTCTCTCTTCATTTCCGCAAGTCTACACACTTATATACATTTACATGACCAATCAGCAAGCAGGGTATAGGAGGGAGCGAATCAAGCTGTGCACCTAAACGAACAACTTCGCTAGCAACCAATGCTGTTTACTTCCTCTTTGGGCGTTCAGCTTAGTCTCATGAGGCAATCCTAACCTGGCAACTAGCCAGGCGCCATCTTTTAATGGCGGAGGCCGCCCTGGCCAGGGGCCTGCCTCCAACAAATAAGGAGATTGAAACAGTGATTAAAAATCTCCAAACAAACAAAAGCCCAGGGCCAGATGGCTTCCCAGGGGAATTCTACCAAACATTTAAAGAAGAATTAATACCTATTCTCCTGAAACTGTTACAAAAAATAGAAATGGAAGGAAAGGGCGCCTGGGTGGCTCAGTGGGTTAAGCCGCTGCCTTTGGCTCAGGTCATGATCTCAGGGTCCTGGGATCGAGTCCCGCATTGGGCTCTCTGCTCAGCAGGGAGCCTGCTTCCCTCTATCTCTCTGCCTGCCTCTCCATCTACTTGTGATCTCTCTCTGTCAGATAAATAAATAAAATCTTAAAAAAAAAAAAAAAGAAAGAAATGGAAGGAAAACTTCCAAACTCATTTTATGAGGCCAGCATCACCTTGATCCAAAAACCAGATAAGGATCCCATCAAAAAAGAGAATTACAGACCAATATCCTTGATGAACACAGATGTGAAAATTCTCACCAAAATACTAGCCAATAGGATCCAACAGTACATTAAAAGGATTATTCACCACAACCAAGTGGGATTTATTCCAGGGATGCAAGGTTGGTTCAACATCCTCAAGTCAATCAATGTGATACAATACATTAATAAAAGAAAGAACAAGAACCATATGATACTCTCAGTAGATGCTGAAAAAGCATTTTACAAAGTACAGCATCCCTTCCTGATCAAAACTCTTCAAAGTGTAGGGATAGAGGGCACATACCTCAATATTATCAAAGCCATCTATGAAAAACCCACCGCAAATACCATTCTTAATGGAGAAAAACTGAAAGCTTTTCCGCTAAGGTCAGGAACACGGCAGGGATGTCCATTATCACCACTGCTATTCAACATAGTACTAGAAGTCCTAGCCTCAGCAATCAGACAACAAAAAGAAATTAAAGGCATCCAAATAAGCAAAGAAGAAGTCAAACTATCACTCTTTGCAGATGATTTGATACGATATGTGGAAAACCCAAAAGGCTCCACTCCAAAATTGCTAGAACTTGTACAGGAATTCAGTGAAGTGTCAGGATATAAAATCAATGCACAGAAATCAGTTGCATTTCTCTACACCAACAACAAGACAGAAGAAAGAGAAATTAAGGAGTCAATCCAATTTACAGTTGCACCCAAAACCATAAGATACCTAGGAATAAACCTAACCAAAGAGGCAAAGGATCTATACTCAGAAAACTATAAAGTACTCGTGAAAGAAATTGAGGAAGACACAAGGAAATGGAAAAGTGTTCCATGCTCCTGGATTGGAAGAATAAATATTGTGAAAATGTCTATGCTACCTAAGCAATCTACACATTTAATGCAATTCCTATCAAAATCCCATCCATTTTTTTCAAAGAAATGGAACAAATAATCCTAAAATTTATATGGAACCAGAAAAGACCTCGAATAGCCAAAGGAATATTGAAAAAGAAAGCCAAAGTTGGTGGTATCACAATTCCAGACTTCAAGCCTTATTACAAAGCTGTAATCATCAAGACAGTATGGTACTGGCACAAAAACAGACACATA
Organism: Mustela putorius furo; assembly: GCF_011764305.1. Taxonomy (NCBI): domain Eukaryota; kingdom Metazoa; phylum Chordata; class Mammalia; order Carnivora; family Mustelidae; genus Mustela; species Mustela putorius. The sequence goes on along the minus strand of NW_025422005.1, from coordinate 33,106,426 downwards.
GATCAATGGAACAAAATAGAGAGCCCAGAAATAGATCCTCAACTCTATGGTCAACTAATCTTTGACAAAGCAGGAAAGAATGTCCAATGGAAAAAAGACAATTTCTTCAACAAATGGTGTTGGAAAAATTGGACAGCCTCATGCAGAAAAATGAAATTGGACCATTTCCTTACACCACACACAAAAATAGACTCAAAATGGATGAAGGACCTCAATGTGAGAAAGGAATCCATTAAAATCCTTGAGGAGAACACAGTCAGCAACCTCTTCCACCTCAGCCACAGCAACTTCTTCCTGGGAACATCGCCAAAGGCAAGGGAAGCAAGGGCAAAAATGAACTATTGGGATTTCATCAAGATCAAAAGCTTGTGCACAGCAAAGGAAAGAGTTAACAAAACCAAAAGACAACTGACAGAATGGGAGAAGATATTTGCAAACAACATATCATATAAAGGGCTAGTATCCAAAATCTATAAAGAGCTTAGCAAACTCAATACCCAAAGAACAAATAATCCAATCAAGAAATGGGCAGAGGACATGAACAGACATTTCTGCAAAGAAGACATCCAGACGGCCAACAGACACATAAAAAAGTGCTTCACATCACTCAGCATCAGAGAAATACAAATCAAAACTACAATGAGATACCACCTCACACCAGTCAGAATGGCTAAAATTAACAAGTCAGGAAATGACAGATGCTGGTGAGAATGCGGAGAAAGGGGAACCCTCCTACACTGTTGGTGGGAATGCAAGCTGGGAATGCACTCTGGAAAACAGCATGGAGGTTCCTCAAAATGTTGAAAATAGAGCTACCCTATGACCCAGCAATTGCACTACTGGGTATTTACCCTAAAGATACAAACGTAGTGATCCGAAGGGGCACGTGCACCCAAATGTTTATAGCACCAATGTCCACAATAGCCAAACTATGGAAGTAACCTAGATGTCCATCAACAAATGAATGGATAAGGAAGATGTGGTGTATATATATACAAAGGAATACTATGCAACCATCAAAAGAAATGAAATCTTGCCATTTGCCATGACGTGGATGGAACTAGAGGGTATTATGCTTAGTGAAATAAGTTAATCGGAGAAAAACAACTATCATATGATCTCCCTGATATGAGAAAGTGGAAATGCAACGTGGGGGGGGGGGGTGGTGGGTAGGAAAAGAATAAATGAAACAAGATGGGATTGGGAGGGAGACAAACCACAAGTGACTCTTAATCTCACAAAACAAACTGAGGGTTGCTGGGGGGAGGGGGTTAAGGAGGAGGGGGGTTATGGACACTGGGGAGGGTATGTACTATGGTGAGTGCTGTGAAGAGTGTAAACCTGGCGATTCACAGACCTGTACCTCTGGGGATAAAAATACATTATATGTTTATTAAAAAATTTAAAAATGAATTAAAAAATTAGATGGTCTGATTTTTAAAATAACTAAGAACTTCAGAGGGAAGAACCATAAATGCAATTAGAAAGACAAGGAATAGGGCTGCCTGAGTGGCTTAGTCGTCAAGTGTCTGCCTTCAGGTAGGGTCATGATCCCAGGGTCCTGGCATTGAGCCCGGCATCAGTCTCCTGCTCCATGGGAAGCCTGCTTCTCTGTCTCCCATTCCCCCTGCTTGTATTCCCTCTCTTGGTCTCTTTGTCTCTCTCTCTCTCTTTCTCTCTGTCAAATACATAAATAAATAAATCTTAAAAGAAAGAGAGAGAGATATCACCTTACACCAGTTAGAATGGCCAAAATTAGCAAGACAGGAAACAACATGTGTTGGAGAAGATGTGGAGTAAGGGGAACTCTCTTACACTGTTGGTGGGAATGCAAGTTGGTGCGGCCTCTTTGGAGAACAGTGTGGAGATTCCTCAAGAAATTAAAAATAGAACTTCCCTATGATCCTGGGTATAGGAGATCCCTATGATCTCCCTCTTCCCCTCCCCAAAGATACAGATGGAGTGAAAAGAAGGGCCATCTGTACCCCAATGTTTATAGCAGCAATGGCCACGGTCGCCAAACTGTGGAAAGAACCAAGATGCCCTTCAATGGATGAATGGATAAGGAAGATGTGGTCCATATACACTATGGAGTATTATGCCTCCATCAGAAAGGACAAATACCCAACTTTTGTAGCAACATGGATGGGACTGGAAGAGGTTATGCTGAGTGAAATAAGTCAAGCAGAGAGTCAATTATCATATGGTTTCACTTATTTGTGGAGCATAACAAAAAGCATGGAGGACATGGGAAGTTAGAGAGAAGGAGGTTGGGGTAAATTGGAAGGGGAGGTGAATCATGAGAGATTATGGACTCTGAAAAACAATCTGAGGGGTTTGAAGTGGCGGGGGGTGGGAGGTCGGGGTACCAGGTGGTGGGTATTATAGAGGGCACAGATTGCATGGAACACTGGGTGTGGTGAAAAAAATAATGATACTGTTATGCTGAAAATAAATAAATGAAAAAAATAAAAAACAAATAAATTAATTTAAAAAAAAGAAAGAGAGAGAGAGAGAAAGAAAGACAAGGAATAGATTAAATAGATTCATCTGGAAAGATAACCAGCAAACTAAAGGAAAAAGCTAAAAGATGACAAAAAGATAAAAACTATGAAAAATAATATAACAGCCACATAGGACAGAGGGAGAATATCCAGTATAAAACTAATTTGGTATATAGCAGGAAAGACCAGAATGAGAAAAGGCAATACTCGAAGAAATAATTACTATGAAACACCTAAAACAAGAGACACAGGAAGTCTTGCAAATTCCCAAGCTGGCTAAGTGGCTAAGTAAAAAGAAGTGCACTCCTCAATACATCATGGTCAAACTGCTGAACACACACACACACACAAACCCCAAACATGTAAAAAGCATACAGAAAAGAAAGATCACCCACAAAGGACTGCCAATTAAATTGATAGCTGAATTCTCAATAGCAACAATAAGATCACAATACACTGAGAGTATTACCTGCAAAGTGATTAGAGAAAGTAAAAGTCAGCCTAGAGTTCTAGACCCAGCAAAACTATCTTTCAATAATAAGGGTGAAATAAAAACATTTCTGGGGTGCCTGGGTGGCTCAGTCAGTTAGGTGCCTAGTTCTTGATTTTGGCTCAGGTCATGATCTCAGAGTGGTGAGATCGAGCCCCATGTCAGGCTTGCACTCTGTGCAGTCTGCTTAAGATTCTCTCTCTCCCTCTTCCCCTCCCCAATTCATGCTCTACACAAATAGATAGATGATAGATAGATAGACAAAATCTTCTTTAAAATTTTTAAATTAAGGCATTTCTACACAACAAAAACTGGACAGGCTCTCCAATGAACAGAACCTCACTGAAAGAACTTTTGAAAGATATACCTCAGGAAGAATAAAATGAGTCCAAAGTGAACATCTGCATGGAGAAAAGGAATAGTGAGCAAATAATATTGTAAGCATGTGGTAAATCTAAACAAACACCAACATTGATAAGACAATAATAGTTATGACCAAAGGGGATTTTTTTGTTGTTGTTTTGGGGGGGGGGTTGTTTGGGTTTTTTTGTTTGTTTGTTTGTTTGTTTGTTTTGGTAGCCGAGGAGGCCAGAGGAAGAGGGAGAGAGAGAATCTTAAGCAGGCTCCATGCTGGGCTCAATCTCATGACAAATCATGACCTGAGCCAAAATCAAGAGTCGGATGCTTAGTTGACTAAGCCACTCAGGCTTAGTGTTAAAAGTTTTAAGGTAGAACCAAATTCCCAGACAAGAATAACCTATAAGTCAAGAGGAAAGTGATTTGAGAAAGAAATACACCATGTGTCTGTAAAAGAAGTAACACTGTACAGTCCATACCAAGATAAAGACTTAGTAGAGTTAATTGAACTTCAAAGATATAAAACTATGTGACAGATTACCTACCCATACCAGTTATCCCTTCATTAATAATAGATCCCTACACTGTTTAAAGATTTTATTTTTAAGTAATCTCTACACCCACTGTAGGGCTCAAAACTACAACCCCAGTATCAAGAGTCACACATTTCCCTGACTAAGCCAGCCTGTACTGTACTGACTAACAGCCCTGTACTGTTTAATGGTAATGTGCCCAGCTAAAACCCACATTTCCCAGCCTCTTTTGAAGATAAGCGTGGCCAATGAAATATAAACCAAGTCATTGAATAAAGCACCTAGAAAAGCTCCTTAAAGGAAGATGACGCTGAGGGAAAGGTCTCCCCTTTGGTCCCTTGCTCTTTCCCTTCTTCTTGTCTACAATTCAGTGAGATGGCTAGAGCTCTGGCAACCATTCTGTAAACAATAGATAGCCTCCAACTTAAAACATTAGGGCAAACAACCAATAGACTAAACGTAAGGAAAACAGAAGGAAGAATTTAATAAATCCAGGGCCAGGAATATCTAATTAATAAATATACTAATTACAAAGTAAGACACGAATATTAATACATGCAAGAGCTTTCTGAAACAACAAATGTAAGTTATTAGCTAACCTATTCAAGAAAAAAATAGGAGGAAGCACAAATGCATAACATAAAAAAATAAAAATGGGATATCACTAGCATGGAGTAACTAAAAGAATCGTACCTAGACTTCTTTTCCCAGTGATATGGAAGTAAATTTGATACTTGAATAGATTATTTTCTCAGAAAATGAAAATTAACAAAACTGGCCTCAGGAGAGATAGGAAAGTTTAAATAGAACAATCACAGTAATTAACATAAAGAAGGCTATAAAAAGGCCAACCCTCCCTCAAAGAGCACCAAACCCTGATGTTTTCACATAATTTTACCAAAAATTCAGGAAACAGATAATTTCAGTGCTATGTAAACTGTATCACAATGAAAAGGAAAAGTAATAATAGAATTTTTAAAAAGGTAATAACTATAGACAATAGCAGTTTTTCTTAATCGTAAGAGAATACTATGAATAACTTTAAACCAATAAATCTTAAAATGAATAATTGATCAAAAGGACACATTTATTTAAAAAATAATTTGGTGGGCACCTGGGTGGCTCAGTTATTAAGCGTCTGCCTTCCGCTCAGATCAGGATCCCAGGGTCCTGGGATCGAGCCCTGCATCAGGCTCCCTGCTCCTAGAGAAGCCTGCTTCTCCCTCTTCCACTCCCTGCTTGTGTTCCCTCTCTCACTGTGTCTCTCTCTTTCTCAAATAAATAACTAAAATCATTTTTAAAAATAAATAAAATAAAAATAAAATTTGGTTTGATTTCTTGATGGCTAATGATGAATGAACATTTTTCCATGTCTCTGTTAGCCATTTGTATGTCTTCTTTGGAGAAGTGTCTGCTCATGTCTTCTGCCCCTTTTTTGACTTGATTATCTGTTTTTTGGGTGTTGAGTTTGAGAAGTTCTTTATAGATCTTGGATACCAGCCCTTTATCTGTAGTGTCATTTGCAAATGTCTTCTCCCATTCTGTGGTTTTCCCCTTTGTTTTGTTGACTATTTCCTTTGCTGTGCAGAAGTTTTTTTATCTTGATGAACTCCCAAAAGTTTGTTTTCACTTTTGTTTCCCTTGCCTTTAGATAAGAGTTTTGGAAAAAGTTGCTGTGGCCCAGGTCAAAGAGGGTACCGCCTATGTTCTCCTCTAAAGTTTGATGGATTCCTGTCTTACCATTGAGGTCTTTCATCCACGTAGAGTTTATCTTTGAGTATGGTGTAAGAGTATGGTTGAGTTTCATTCTTCTGTATATAGCTGTTCAATTTTCCCAGCACCATTTATTGAAGAGATTGTCTTTCTTCCACTGGATATTTTTTCCTTCTTTGTTGAAGATTAGTTGACCATAGAATTGAGAGCCCATATTTGGGCTCTCTATTCCGTTCCATTGGTCTATGCGTCTCTTTTTGTCCCAATACCATACTGTCTTGGTAATCACAGTTTTGAAAATGGAGCTTGAAATCAGGCAAAATGATGCCCCTAGCTTTGTTTGTTTGTTTGTTCCAACATTTCCTTGGCGACTTGGGGTCTTTTCTGGTTCCATACAAATTTTAGGTTTGTTTGTTTCAGCATTTTGAAAAATGCTGTTGTTATTTTGATTGGGAGGGTGTTAAAGAATAAATTGCTTTGGGCAGCATAGTCATTTTAACGATGGTTATTCTTCTGATCCATGAGCATAAAATGTTTTTCCAACTTTTTGTGTTTTCTTCAATTTCTTTCATGAGTGCTTATTAGTTCCTAGAGCATAGATCTTTTACCTCTTTGGTTAGGATTATTCAAAGGTATCTTATGGTTTCAGTGCTATTGTAAATGGAATTGATTCTCTAATTTCTCTTTCTATAGTTTCATTGCTAGTGTAAAAGAAAGCAAGTGATATTTGTGCATTGATTTTGTATCCCGCCACATTACTGAATTGCTGTACAAGTTATAGTAAAAGGCGAAAGATTTATACGATCTGAAGAGAAACCAGAGCATTTGCTGTACAAGTTATAGTAATTTGGGGGAGAGGACTTTTGGGTTTTCCACATACAGTATCATGTCATCTGCGAAAAGAGAGTTTGACTTCTTCTTTCCTAATATGAATACCTTTTACTTCTTTTTGCTGTCTGATTGCTGTTGCTAGGACTTCTAGGACTATTTTGAACAACTGTGGTGAGAGTGGGTATCCTTGTCACGTTCCTGATTTCAGTGGGAAGGCTCTCAGCTTTTCCCATTGAGAATGATATTTGCTGTGGGATTTTCACGGATGGATTTTATGAAGTGGAAGAATGTTCCCTCTATCCCTATACTCTGAAGAGTTTTTATCAGGGAATGATGCTGTATTTTATCAAATGCTTTTTATGCATCAATTGAGAGGACCATGTGGCTCTTGTCTTTTCTCTTATTTGTGTGTTCCATCACATTGATTGATTTGCAAATGTTGAACCACCCTTGCATCCCAGGGATAAATCCCACCTGGTCATGATGGATAATCCTTTTAATGTACTGTTGGATCCTATTAGCTAGGATCTTGTTGGGAATTTTGGCACCCATATTCTTGAGGGATATTGGTCTGAAATCTCCTTTTTGATGAGGTCTTTGCCTGGTTTGGGGAACAAGGTAATGCTGGCTTCATAGAAAGAGTCTAGAAGTTTTCCTTCTGTTTCTATTTTTTTGAAACAGCTTCAGGAGAATAGGTATTATTTCTTCTTTAAATGTTTTGTAGAATTCCCCCAAGGAAGCCATCAGGCCCTGGACTCCTGTTTCTTGGGAGGTTTGTGATCACAATCTTCAATCTCATTACTAGTTATTGGCTTATTCAAGTTGTCAAGTTCTTCCTGTTTCAGTCTTAGAGGTTTATAGGTTTCCAGGAATGCATCCATTTCTTCTAGGTTACTAAACTTACTGGCATCTAGCTGTCAATAATAATTTCTGATGATTATTTCTTTTTCCTTGGCATTAGTTTTGATCTCCACTCCCTCCTTCATTCGTAATTTTATTAATTTGGGTCTTTTCTCTTTTCTTTTGGATAAGTCTGGCCAGTGGTTTATCAATCTTATTAATTCTTTCAAAGAACCAGCTTCTAGTTTCATTAATGTGTTCAAATCAAAACCACACCAAGATACCACCTTACACCAATTAGAATGGCAAAATTTGACAAGGCAAGAAACAACTAATGTTGGAGAAGATGTGGAGAAAGGGGAACCCTCTTACACTGTTGGTGGAATGCAAACTGCTGCGGCCACTTTGGAAAACAGTGCAGAGGTTCCTCAAAAAATTAAAAATAGAGCTACTCTATGACCCAGCAATTGCACTACTGGGTATCTACCCCAAAAGATACAGATGTAGTGAAAAGAAGGGCCATATGCACCCCAATGTTCATAACATCAATGTCCACAATAGCCAAAATGTAGAAAGAGCCAAGATGCCCTTCAGCAGATGAATGGATAAAGAAGATGTGGTCCATATACACAGTGGAATATTACTCAGCCATCAGAAAGGATGAATACCCAACTTTTGCAACAACTTGGATGGGACTGGAGGAGATTATGCTAAGTGAAATAAGTCAAACCGAGAAAGTCAATTATCATATGGTTTCACTTATTTGTGAAATATAAGGAACAGCATGGAGGACATTAGGAGAAGGGAACAATGAAGGAGGAGAAATTGGAGTGGGAGACGAACCATAGGAGAGAAAAGAAATGGACTCCAGGAAAGAAATGGAGAGTCTTAGAAGGGATGGGGTGGGAGGATGGGTGAGCTTGTTGATGGGTATTAAAGAAGGCATGGATTGTATGGAGGACTGGGTGTCTTACACAAACAATGAATCATGGAATAGTACATCAAAAACAAACGATGTACTGTTATGGTGACTAACATAACACAATAAAAAAAGATTTTAATTTTGAAGAAATGGGCAATTGCATAAGAATGTAATTTACTGGGCCACCTAGGTGGCTCAGTCAGTTAAGCATCTATCTTCAGGTCAGGTCATGATCTCCTGGCCCTGGGATCCAGCCCTGCATCAGGCTACCTGCTCAGCAGGGAGTCTACTACCTCTCCCTCTGCTTCTCCCCTGCTCATGTTTTCTCTCTCTCTCTCTCTCAAATAAAAATATAAATAAATAAATAAAATATTCTAAGAGAGAAAGAGAGGAAGGAAAGTAGATAGGAAGGAAGGAAAGAAGGAAGGAAGTAAGGCAGGCAGGCAGCAAGAAAGAGAATATACTTTACCAAGGGGCACCTTTACCAAGGGGCTCAATTGGTAGAGCGTGCAACTCTTGATTTCAGGGTTGTGGTTTTGAGCCCCACATTGGGTGTAGAGATTACTCAAAAATAAAATATTTTTTAAAAATAATATAATTCACAAAAACCAAATGAAGAGAATGTTTAAAACTGGCATTGATGTGTAACCTTTAAATACATAGAATGAATAGTTTATAATAACTTGTTTCCTTTAAAAAAAAAAAAAAGCCCTAAAATTTTAAAGCTAACTTCTGCCAAATGTTCAACTGACATACGATCCTAACTTTTTATACAAAGTATTCAAAAAAAAAGTTTTTTTAAGGGAATACTCTCAAATTCATTTTAGACGGCCATTTTACTTTGCTACCAAAACCAGTAAGAGAAAGTTGAAGAAAGAAAAACTATGGATCAATGTCACTTATGAACAAAGACGTAAAGAGCACTGATATATTAGCAATGCATTTCCCATGTATTAAAAAAAAAAATCTCTTAACAAATAAGATTTGAAGGAAACTTCCTCAAGCTAAAGGGCATCCCCTAAAAACCTATAGCAAACATCAAACTTCATGGTGAAATATTAGATATAACCCCCCTATAATTAGGGATAAGGCAAAGATGCTCAAAATTACCACTTCTCTTTACATTCTCCTAGTTGTCCTAGCTAGTGCAATAAGATAAGAAAAATAGATATAGGGGCATCTGAGTGACTCAATGGGTTAAGCCTCTGCCTTCAGCTCAGGTCATGGTCTCAGGGTCCTGGAATCGAGCCCCACATCGAGCTCTCTGCTCAGCAAGGAGCCTGCTTTCTCCTCTCTCTCTGCTAGCCTCTCTACCTACTAGTGATATCTCTCTCTCTCTGTCAGATAAATAAATAAAATCTTTTTTAAAAAAAGAAGAAGAAAAATAGATGTAAACTATAAGAATTGGTAAGTAGTTAACATTCACAGATAATATCACTGTCATGTTGACATTATACCATTGTCTACAAACACCAAGAGGAAATAAAAGTCTAAAAATTATTAGCATTAGCAAAGTCACTGAAAATAGGTCAATATACAAAAACAAATTATATCTTTATACCAGCAAAAATTTTAAGATGGAATTTTTTAAAGATATAATTTACAATTGAATTTCAAATACCTATGGATAAATCTTACAAAAATTGTGTAAGACCCTTACACAGGAAAAAGTAAGTTGTTTTTGAGAGAAATTTTAAAAGATCCAAAGAAATGGATATAAAAATATTCATAGACTGAAATACTTAGTTTTGTGAAGATAGCATTTCTCCCCAGTAAATTTGTAGTTAATGGCTACCAAATCCAAATTCCAAGTGTGTGTGCATGTGAATGCATGTGTATGTAAGTAATTTTACAAGCTGATGCTAAAATGTTTGTGGAATTGCTAGGGGCCAGGAATAGCCAGTAACACATCCTTGAAAAGGAACAAGATGAGCCAACTTGCTCATCTTGGGATATCATGGGATATTGGGATATTATAACTTTATCTAAAGCTACAGTAATTAAGACTGTGTGGGACTAGCACCGAAACAGGCAAAAAGACAAATGGAACAAAATAGAAAACCTAGAAAGATGCTTGATTTATAACCATAGAGAAGTAGAGGAAGGATGGTCTTTGCAATAAATGCAACTGACATGAGTAAGTATGTGTGAGGGAAATAACTTGCCTCCTACTACATATACTACACAACGGATCAATTTCAGACAAAAAATAAAGCTTTTAGAAGGGAGCATAAGAGAACATCTGCATTTCACTGGGGTAAGGTAAGATTTCAAAAGCAGAAAACAAAAAGGATTAACTGTTGATAAATTCGACAGCCTTGAACATAAGAACTTCTATTTATCAAAAGATAGCTTCAAAAAAGTAAAATGTAAGTCAGAGGAGAGACAATAACTTGAAATACATACATCAAAGGATCTGCATTTAAAATATATAAATAATTGAGGATGCCTGGATGGCTCGGTTGGCTAAGCATCTGCCTTTAGTCCACTCATCCTCGTCGATGTGGATGGAGTACCACATGGGCTCCCTGCTCAGCGGGAGCCTGCTTCTGCTTCTACCTGTGCTGCTCCTACCGCTTATGCTTTCTCTCCCTCTTTCTGACAAATAAATAAAAAATCTTTAAAAGATAAAATATATAAAGAACTCATACAAATGATGGGGGCGGGGAAACCCAATAGGAACACGAGCAAAAAACGTGAACAAATATATCATAAAGTTAGAAACACAATTTTCTAATAGACATAAAAACATCCTTAACCCCAGCAGTCATCACAGAAATGCAAATCAAAACCACACTCTCTGAGTGCCTGGGTGGCTAAGTCGGTAGGCATCTGCCTTCAGCTCAAGTCATGATCCCAGGGTCCTGGGATCAAGCCCTGCACTGGACTCCCTGCTCAGCAGGAAGCCTGCTTCTCCCTCTCCCACTCCCCCTGCTTGTGTTTCCTCTCCCACTGTGTCTCTCTCTGTTAAATAAATAAATAAAATCTTAAAAAAAAAAAAAACCACACTCTCTAGACTAGCTACAATGGACAAATGACCTTTTTAAGTCTAAGAAGGAGCGTTGCAGAGGATGTAGAGTAACAGAGGTTCTCTGCATTTTGTAAAAGTTACAGAGGGTAAAGAAAATAAAAAACAGTGGGCATAAAGGAATCACTCAGTCAATCAACATCTATTGAAACCTACCTGTAGCAAGTTCCGTGCTGGGAGTAGGACGTGCAAAGATGTACAAGATAGTCCTTGTCTTCAAAAGCCTAATGATCAGGAATCTTCCCCACTCAATACAAATCCATGTGGGCTTTGGTTAAGCATTAACAAATTCTCATGTATATACCCAACAACTAGATTTCTAAATTCCCTGAGAGTAGGGACCATCGTGTTCTATTTCTCTGGTGGTCTCCAATGACCACAGGCACCTAGCTGATCTCACTATGGATGGATACTATATGAGGGTTCCAGAAGAAACTAGAAAGGAGGTAACGCCAAAAAATCAAAAGTATTAAAGGTTTTCGTGCAATGCTGGGGGAGGGGTGAGGGGAAGAGGGACTGGGCGATTCACAACATAGTAGGTTTCATGCTATAACTTTTACAAAGGTGAATTCAAATTCTACAATTCTTGAGGCAAACTGAAAGCTTTTTTTTTTTAAGATTATATTTATTTATTTATTTGTCAGAGAGAGAGAGAGAGCACTAGCAAACAGGGGGAGCAGCAGTCAGAGGGAGCCTGAAGCAGGCTGGGATTCTGGGATCAGGACTGAGTTACCCAGGCATCCCAACCTAAAAGCTTCAATAGCTGGCCTTAGCGTCATGAACGTAAGTGATAACAACAAAAATGTTCTCAAGACTTATTTTGAGGGGCACCTGGGTGGCTCAGTGGGTTAAGCCGCTGCCTTCGGCTCAGGTCATGATCTCAGGGTCCTGGGATCGAGTCCCGCATCGGGCTCTCTGCTCAGCAGGGAGCCTGCTTCCTCCTCTCTCTCTCTGCCTGCCTCTCTGCCTACTTGTGATCTCTCTCTGTCAAATAAATAAATAAAATCTTAAAAAAAAAAAAAAGAAACCTTTAAAAAAAAAAAAGACTTATTTTGAGTTCAGGTTCACAGAGAAACATATGATGATATCGTATTCACCAATTCTGGCTCTACACCTGATTTCCAAATCAGAGAGAGCCTTAGGGGGACCCTCCACCTGTCTCTGTTTAAACACTCTGTAACAACGGGTTTGGCCACGGAGCACCTGGGTGGCTCAATGGGTTAAAGCCTCTGCTTTCAGCTCAGGTCATGGCCCCAGGGTCCTAGGATCGAGCCCCGAGTCAGGCTCTCTGCTCACGGGGGAGCCTGCTTCCTCCTCTCTCTCTGCCTGCCTCTCTGCCTGCTTGTTATCTCTATCAAATAAATAAATAAAATCTTAAAAAACAAAACAAACAAACAAAAAAAACAATGGGTTTGGCCACAAGGATAAAGTCACAGGATCACAAGCAAAATTCACAGATCAAATTGCTAAACTCAAGAGAATCATAAATGTTCAATGGCATTCTACATTAACTCAGTTACTCTTTCCAAAAGTCAACTCTGATTTATGCAAGACTGCAAATTGATACATGGCACACACGAGCTTCAAACAGATTCGGGATTTAAAACAATCTCAGATTTATGGTATCCTCTATCTTTGGAAAGAGTTGAAGAATATAAGTCAGGGCAGATTTCTTCCACAGGTTAAGACACATCAGAGACAGAGACACCCTGTCCACAGAGCAATCAGGATTCCTGCTCCAGATCCATGAAGGCACTAGCGATTATGAAGTCTTGTTCCCTACTGGCCACATCAACTGTTTTTTCTGAGTAAGTTTTCTGATTGGTAGTGCTGAAGCCCTTTCCACAAGAGGGACATCTGTAAGCTCTCTCCCCTGCATGGGCTCTCCGTGATGCCCAGAGAGAAATGCATTGCAGCTAAAGCTCTTCCCACTGCTGACAGCAACCACAGGGCTACTCCCCTGAGTGCTGCCGACTTCCACAGAAGCCCCGACCACCCTCCAGGCACTCAGGGCCTTTCTCCAGTGTAAAGGTCCTGTGGGCACGCAGGCTAGAACTCTGGCTGAAGGTCTTCCCATGCTCACAGGGCTTCTTCCCCCTGTGCAACCCTTGCCGTCTAATTAAATTTGAGCTGGGTGACTCAGTTTGTTAAGCGACTGCCTTCAGCTTGGGTCATGATCCCAGAGGCTGAGGATCGAGCCCTCCCCACCCCCAGTCCAACATCAGGCTCCCAGCTCCATGGAGAGTCTGCTTCTCCCTCTGACCTTCTCCCCTCTCCTGCTCTTTCACACTCTCTCTCTCAAATAAATAAATAAATAAATATTTTGAGCTGTCACTGAAACTTCTTTCCTAGTCTGGGAAATAGGAGTATTTCTCTCCTGTGCAGTTCAGCTGTTACTTCCTTAGTGACACTCTGTCCACATTCAGAGCATCAATTCTACACGGGACCCCACCTGGCTTGCAAATAACCTTACGCTGTCCTCTTCAAGGGTGGAGTTCCCCTGCTGATGTTCCAGGGATGTTATTTCATGCTCAGTTTCAAAGTCCTTTCTTTGATAATACTGTACAGAAGATAAAAACGCACCAGAGGTCTCAGCAGCATCAGAGAGTGACATGGAATCCTCGACATCCTGTCCTGACTCAAAAATATGACCAGTTTCCCAGCTTATCCCCCTGTACCCTGGGCCACTTCGCAGCCTGCCCACTAGGCAGAATTAGCCACAGTGGGGGAGGTGGCGACAGCAGCAGCCCTGGCACCCTTGCTGGGTACTTCATATCCCAGCTGCAAGGCTCTGTCCGAGCTCAATGCACACCCCTGCCATGCAGGCGCAGGACCCAGAGTCCACGTCTGTGGTGGCTTCCCAGGAGGAACACACTCCTTATCACTGTTGGCTGTGGCCCCTTTGCAAACCTTTTGCCTCTTTGCCAAGTCTTTTCTTTCTTTTTTTTTAAATTTAATTTTATTTTTTCAGTGTTCCAAGATTCATTGCTTATGACCACACCCAGTGCTCCATGCAATACATGCCCTTCTTAATACCCACCACCAGGCTCACCCAACCCCACACCCCGCTCCCTTCCAAAACCCTCAGTTCATTTCTCAGAGTCCAGAGTCTCTCATGGTTTGTCTCCAACTCCGATTTCTACCCAACTCCCTTCTCCCCTCCTGTACCCAATGTTCTCCACGCTATTCCTTATGCTCCACTAGTAAGTGAAACCATGTGATAATTGACTTTCTCTGCTTGACTTATTTCACTCAGCATAATCTCCTCCAGTCCTGTCCATGTTGCTACAAAAGTTGAGTATTTATCCTTTCTGAGGGAGGCATAATGTTCCATTGTATATATGGACCTTATCTTCTTTATCCATTCATCCGCTGAAGGACATCTTGGTTCTTTCCACAGTCTGGCGACCATGGCCATTGCTTATGAACATTGGGGTACATGTGGCCCTTCTTTTCACTACATCTGTATTCTGGGGGTAAATTCCTAGTAGTGCAATTGCAGGGTCATAGGGTAGCTCTATTTTTAATTTCTTAAGGAATCTCTACACTGTTTGGAGATAAGCGTGGTGCTTCTTTCCATATTTTAACTTTGAAAAGACTAGACTATTCAACAGAATTCTATTCTATTTGATAATGTTGTATAGAATGTTGAATAGAATTCTATTCTATTCTATTGAATAGCCAAGTCTTTTCAAAGTTAAAATACAGAAAGAAGCACCAAGCTTATCTCCTTATCTCAATATATCTTACCCATTAGACTTGAAGAAAAAAAATGTTCTCTTCTGTATTATTGTCTTTCTTCTTACTTCCCAAAACTTGAAAGAATGAAGAGAAAATTCAGTTATGGTACTTTTCTTTATCTAGGGAAATTCAAGATTAGGATTGAGGCATCCTAACAGAGTTTTAAGGGGGAGGGTGTTTAAAGGATTTCTTACCTTAAGATTTAGACATTTTTTTTTAAAGATTTTATTTATTTGTCAGAGAGAGAGAGGGAGAGAGCGAGCACAGGCAGACGGAATGGCAGGCAGAGGCAGAGGGAGAAGCAGGCTCCCTGCGGAGCAAGGAGCCCGATGTGGGACTCCATCCCAGGACGCTGGGATCATGACCTGAGCCGAAGGCAGCTGCTTAACCAACTGAGCCAACCAGGCGTCCCTCTTTTTTTTTTTTTTAATGGTTATTTTTTTCCTGTTGACAAGAGCCTAGATTCAAAACTTTATCTGTCTATATTAGCTATGTAACCTTGAACAAATAAATTTTAGTAATTTAACCTTTTTTTAAAAATCTCTAATATCTCTAATCTAATATATACTTCTTAATGGTGAGGAATAAATAAACTAATGTGTGTGAAGTGTTCTACATACTAACTAGCCCACATAAGAGCTCAGCAGATGTTTGTTACTATTAAAAATGCCAGCAAACTATGGAAAGAGCCTAGATGTCCATCAACAGATGAATGGATAAAGAAGATGTGGTGTACACACACACACACACACACAAGAATATTATGCAGCCACCGAAAAAGAAATCTTGGGACTCCTGGGTGGCTCAGTCAGTTAAGCATCTGCCTTCAGCTCAGGTCATGATCCCAAGGTCCTGGGATGGAGTCTCACATCAGGCTCCTTGCTCAGGAGGTAGCCTGCTTCTCCCTCTGCCTGCCACTCCCTGTCTTGTGCTCTCTCTCTCTGACAAATAAATAAAATCTTTTAAAAAAATACATATTAAAAAAAGAAATCTTGGGGCGCCTGGGTGGCTCAGTGGGTTAAGCCGCTGCCTTCGGCTCGGGTCATGATCTCGGGGTCCTGGGATCGAGTCCCGCGTCGGGCTCTCTGCTCGGCGGGTAGCCTGCTTCCTCCTCTCCCTCTCTCTCTGCCTGCTTCTCCATCTACTTGTGATTTCTCTGTCAAATAAATAAATAAAATCTTAAAAAAAAAAAAAGAAAGAAATCTTGCCATTTGCAACAACATGGATGGAACTAGAGGGTATTATGTCAAGCAAAATAAGTCACTATCATATAATCTCACTGATAGCGGAATTTGAGAAACAAGGCAGAGAATCATAGGGGAAGGGAGGGGAAATTTCAGGAAACAAACTGAGGGTTGCTGGAGGGGAGAAAGATGCAATGGCTGGGTGATGGACATTGCGGAGGGTATGTGCTATGGTGAGCACTGTGAATTGAGTAAGACTGATGATTCACAGACCTGTACCCCTGAAACAAATAATACATTATATGTTACTACAGAAAATAATAAAATAATATAATAAAATAAAAATAATAAAATAAATAATAAAAACACAAGCTAAATTAGAGAAATGAAAATGAGAGAAAGCAGAGCACAGAAAAAGAAAGACCATTTCCCGATTCATGCTTCAAGGAAAACATAACCCTGATATTAAAACTGGATGATAGTACACAGAAATAGAAAACTAACTATAGACCAATTTTACTCATATATATAGATATAAAATTCCTAAATAAAATAAGAGCAGAAAAAAATTAAAACCAGTAGAGTTCTAAAACAAGAATGCCATGTCCAAGAAATGACTAAGATATGAGGCAGGTTTTTAAGCTTTTCAGTATCTCATTGTCCTCATCTGTAAAACAACATGACAATAACACAGTAGCACCTGTGTCATAGGGTTGTGGTGTTGAGTTGTGCTGAGAACTGAGTGGTCCATAGTAAATTCTTAATAAATGTCAATTATCAATATCTTCATCACCACGACTATTGCCAACTCTGACATACAAGAATGGCTCAACTTCCGGAAAATAGAAAAACCATGGTCATCCAAATTGCTGTTGAAAAAGCATTTCATAAAACTCAACACCCATGTCTTTCAAAAATACTTAGCTATCAAAAGAGGGGCGGGTACCTGGGCAGCTCAGTTGGTTAAGCGTCCAGCTCTTGTGTCAGCTCAGGTCCTGATCTCGGGGTCATGAGTTCAAGCCTGGCATTGAGTTCAAGCCTCCACCCAGGGTGGAGCCCACTTAAAAAAAAAAAAAGTGGGGGTGGCATCTGTATGGCTCAGTCAGTTAAGCATCCAACTCTCGATCTCAGCTCAAGTCTGGATCTCAGGGTCATGAGATCCAGCCCCACACTAGGCTCCACGCTGAGAGCAGTCTGCTTGTCTCTGTCCCTTCCTCTGTGCCCCTCCCCTCACACTCTCTCTCACATAAATAACTTTAAAAAAACAAAAAACAAAAAAAGACCTTAGCCACATAGAAATATAAGTAAGCCAACTATATACCAAAAAACTATAGGAAATGTCATTCTTGGAGAATGTCTATTATCACTTACAAGAACAAGAAACAAGAGGTATAAATATTAGAAAATAAGAGGCAAAACTCTCTCTTGCAGATTATTTGCAGATACTCTAAATAGCCAGAAGAACCTGAGGCAGGATGATAAGCTTAGAAACTGAGGATTTAGGGAGGGGGGTAGGGAAAGGGTGGTTGGGTTATGGACATTGGGGAGGGTATGTGCTATGATGAGTGCTATGAAGTATAAGCCTGGTGATTCACAGACCTGTATCCCTGAGGCTAATAATACATTATATGTTAATTAAAATTTTTTTTTAAAAAACCAGAAACTGATGATTTAGTGAGATGGCCTGATACAAAAATAATATATAAAACCAAAGCTTCGGAATGCACATCAATAAAATGGAGATTATGATATTGCAATTATAAAATGAAACAGTAAGTGCAAATACAGTATTTAGCAAAATGCTAGGCATATAGTATGCTCTCAATACACAAATCATTATGAAAGTTCATTTATTTGAAAAGCTTGCTCTGAAAATAACATTTACATATAGTATGCAATAATTTTGTTTAGACTCGGCTGTTTCTGTAAATGAATGGAATATTCTGTAAATGAATGGCAATAAACAATCAGACATGTTACATAGTTCAGATCTTATGTTCAAGGCATTTTGCTGCCATCTGGTGACAGTTTATCTAAAAATTACGTCAACACCAAATTATAGTAGGTCTCATGGCACTTTTTCACCCAGAGACAGATGCTGACCTTATAATCTCAGGAAATCCAGCTGCTAACTACAGACAGAAATTTGAGAGCCAATCTTAGCAAGCAACTTTAGAAAAAATACTTCCAGGAAAAGTCAACTATCTTTTGCTTCTGCTTACTTGCCACATTCCAAAACCTAGCCAGAAGCAGACATGGCTAAGAGTTCATCCGGCAAGGGGTATCATTATTCTGGGATGGGAAAAACGATGAAAGGAATGGGGGAATCTGGCTGAAGTGGGACTTGTGAAAAGTAGGGGCTCTGGAGCTAGGAAGACCGAGATTTGATTCCTACCACCATCATCATCACTCACAACCATATGACCCAAAGCAAGTTTCTGATCCTCAACTCATTTTCTTATCTATAAAACCTGAATTGCACCTACTGGGCAAGGTTGCAGGATAAAATGTACAGTTGAGTCTGTTCCACTCCAAGACTGTTCCTATGGCACAAACTAGCTATCCTGTGACTCACATAAGGGTGAGGGTGTTGTTATTACACAGATGTCACACGGGTCCATACATAATTTTTCCCACATAAATTGTTATTCTCGGTGCCTGATTTTATATACAGTGTGATTTGTCGGTATAGCATGATAGCAGGTGTGTCTGTACTTAGCTGACCCCCTCCAAAAATAGAAGCTCTCTCCCCTGTCCTCCAGAAGCAGAACCGAAATGCAATAATAGCAGAGGGAGGTTGGGGGGGGGGGTCGGATAAGTGGGATGGGCATTAAGGAAGGCACTTGATGTAATGAGCACTGGGTGTTCTATGCAACTGACGAATCAATAAATTCTACCCTGAAAGTAATAATACATTATATGGTAACTAACTTGAATTTAAATAAAACCAAAATAAAATAAAATGCAGTAATAACGATATCTCATTTATGTAGTATTTACTAGGCACCAACGCTTTTCTAAATGCTCTATTTATATTGCTGCATTTCATCAAATCTAAGACATCATCAATTTTAAGATGCATCATTATTTTATGTACCGCTAAGAGAGAAAAAACTCCGCCATTTAAAATATAATACAATGCTTTCTTATTACATTGAATTTTTATTGAATAAATATGGAAAGAGCTTTCTTATATTTTTAATCTTTATTATTGCTGTGTCTATATTAAAAGGAAATCAAGTTGGTGATGTAAATAAGTGAAATAAACATGTAAAAGTAGTCCTAAAACTTCTTTATATTCAGTTGGACTTTTCCGAATTAAATTTTGACTCAGAGTTGTCAGTTTACATATTTACAGACAATTTACAATGTATTGCCTTCTGTACAATTATGAGCATTAGGCTACAGCATGTCTTAAATGGTGCCTTGTGAACTAAAAGCCATTTGGTGCTGGGTTACCATGGCTCCCCCAGCAGGAACACTGCTGAGTACATTTCATTTACTATCTTCCCCACCCCTCCCCTCAACCATTTCCTTCCTGGGAGCTAAAATGACCCCCCACTATTATCTCCAAGATCATCTTCCAACCCACTGACTCCCGTTCTGAAAAGTTTGATGTTTAAGTTTTTGATATTTGCAAACACACAGATAATGATTTTATCCCTATTGCCACCTAGCCATCAAAGATTGTAAGCTGTCTGCCATCCGCTTCAAGAAATATTCCATTTTCAGGGTGCCTGGGTGGCTAGGTCTCTTAAGTATCTGCCTTTGGCTCGGGTCATGATCTCTGGGTCCTGGGATCAGCCTTGCATTGGGCTCCCTGCTCAGCAGGAAGTCTGCTTCTCCCTCTCTCTCCCTCTGCCCCTTCCCACCGCTCATTCTCTCCCTCTCTCAAATAAATAAATAAATCTTAAAAAAATAAAATTTAAAAAAGAACCATTGCATTTTCAAAGGTATAAAAACATGGAAAAATGTGCATCCAAAAGAAAATCATTAAAATGGGTACCATATTTAATTCGTACAATAATCCTATGGCATAGGCACCACTGTCACCTTTGTTCTACAAATGAACTGAAGCACAGAGAAGTTAAGTAGCTTGCCAGGGACCACAGAGTTTCTCAGTGAAGCTAAGATTCAAATCCAGGCATCTGGCACTGGGACCTATGTTTTTAAGTAGCACTCTGCTTCAGAGCTCTCTTCCTAGTTCACCAAAATTTTACTCTAAAATATCCAAGAAGCAAACATTGACACCATTCTCCTAAGTCATGCTACATGGTACAAATCATAATTAGAAAACCCCAAGGCCCATTGCGGGCTTTTTTTTTTTTTTATAAAAGATTTTATTTATTTATTTGACACAGAAAGAGAGAGATCACAAGTAGGCAGAGAGGCAGGCAGAGGGAGAAGGGGAAGCAGGCTGCCGGCTGAGCAGAGAGCCCGATGTGGGGCTCGATCCCAGGACCCTGAGATCATGACCTGAGCCGAAGGCAGAAGCCCAACCCACTGAGCCACCCAGGTGCCCCCATTGCGGGCTTTTAATTAATTTAATTATCCATATAGAAGGCTGCTGGAAAAGTGCCCTCATGTACCACATCTTACAAATAAGAAATGTTAGTCTATTCTCCCCAGTGCTTGTTCTCAAAACACTTACCTTGGTGCATTTTCCTCAAGGTCACGTTTCTCAAGACTCAGCATTCTCCCCCTTGTTGTTCTAGCCTGGAGAACAACATAGCTTTTGAATATAGGATTCCCAAATCTAAGGAAAGACAAGGGTTATGACTATAAATAATTTTCTCAGAGCTCTGGTGTTAGAGCCACAGATCAGGGATATGCTGAGACAAAAGATCATGTGAAGCAATTCAAATGACTATTACTTAGTCTTAGATGAAATACTCTCCCTTAGACATTAGGACTTTTTTCTGATGTAAATCTTCAATTAATGTCTATCTCCCCTCAGAAAACTCAAAGCTCTATGAAGGCAGGCGCCATATTGCTTTTCTCACCATTATATGCCCAGCAGCTACAACAGGATGTGATGCATTGCTATGTAAAAACTGAAATTATTAAACACATTTTCTCAGACATATTTCTTTCTAAATCAAGACCATAAGGAAGGAAATTTTTAGATACACAGACTGCCAAGAACTTAAAAAAAAAAAAAAAAAAAAACAGATGGAATAACACAGATCCCTCCAAACTTTTGTCAGCTGAACACACCAAAGGTTATCAAACTTGCTTACCCCTCTAAGCAGCCAAAAAAAAAAAAAAAAAATCTGAAATCACACTATCTACATAAACATTTTTTATTACTGCAACAAACACATCCAGTCTCAGTCAACCAGCTTCCCTGGCTGCCTCTTACTGAAACTTCAGATGCCAGAGAAAGTCAGCTTCTGGAGCTGACTGGGGAACAGGAGCCTAGACACATCCCAAACACGGACCAGATACTTCATACCATGGATTATCAGAAGTGAGGCCAAGGCGTTGAAACCCAGGCTGGGGTCCCACCTTCTTTGTCTGTGGCCAAGTTTCCCTATAAAGTTCTAAGTGGGAAAAATGCATTTTGTATATCATTCAAATAGAAAATCATTTGCTTATCTTACAATCTATTGGCATGAAGTAACGACAGCATAGCAATCAAAAGACACAAAAACAAGGGGCGCCTGAGTGGCTCAGTCAGTTAAGTGCCTGCCTTCAGCTCAGGTCCTGATCCCAAGGTCCCGGGATTGAGCCTCGCTTTGGGCTCTCTGCTCAGCGGGGAAGCTGCTTCTCCCTCTCCCTCTGCTGCTCCCCCTGCTTGCGCTCTCTCCCTCTGTCAAATGGGTGGATAAAATCTTTAAAAAAAAAGAAAGAAAGAAAAGAAAGGAAGAAAAAGATAACAAAAACTCTAAAACTAAACTCATCACACATTACAGAAGTAGCCTAAGATCCTGGATCACAGAACTAGATGACTATTAGTTTCCATCTGAATGTTTATAAGCTGAGTTAGTCTCAAGACTTCACACCTTGAATGGAATTACGCTGACGGGCCCTCACCTGTGTGTCTTGTTTGGCATCTCCTCTCTGGGGAATCCTGGGAACCCAAGAGCCATAAGTCTTCCCCTTATTCCAGCCAAAGAGTAGCATTAGATTGGAGGTTTTGAAGGCCTGTTAATGTGACATTCAAAGAGGGTAAGAAGTTAAAATAAGATTACCTGAAAAAAATCAACCCTCTCGGGGCGCCTGGGTGGCTCAGTGGGTTAGGCCGCTGCCTTCAGCTCAGGTCATGATCTCAGGGTCATGGGATCGAGTCCCACATGGGGCTTTCTGCTCGGCAGGGAGCCTGCTTCCTCCTCTCTCTCTCTGCCTGCCTCTCTGCCTACTTGTGATCTCTCTCTGTCAAATAAATAAATAAAATCTTAAAAAAAAAAAAATCAACCCTCTCTCTCACTCTCTCCTTCTCTCTGTCCCTCCCCTTGTCACTTCCCCAAACCCACCTCATGACTTTGTGCTTCTCGAAATTTTCCATTGAAATACCTGTAAAATGTCCATGTCCATGTACTCCTACAAAGAGATGGAGTCTGGAGAACAAGATGAAGGCCCCTTATTATAAACAACAAAACACTCATAAAACTCTTTATTTTATCTCAGGATTTTGTGCGAAGTTTGAAATCTACCTCAATAAATCTGTTTTGCGGGGCGCCTGGGTGGCTCAGTGGGTTAAGCCGCTGCCTTCGGCTCAGGTCATGATCTCAGGGTCCTGGGATCGAGTCCCACATCGGGCTCTCTGCTCAGTGGGGAGCCTGCTTCCTCCTCTCTCTCTTTCTCTGCCTGCCTCTCTGCCTACTTGTGATCTCTCTCTGTCAAATAAATAAATAAATAATCTTAAAAAAAAAAAAGCAACATTGCTCTTCAATACAGCTTTGTTTAAAATAAATAAATAAATAAATAAATAAACCTGTTTTGCTTAACGGGAAGGTGGACCATGGCACATAGCCCCATGTCTTTGAAGTTTCGATGGCACCAAATTTGAGAAGTATGTTCCTATAATATCTACAAAGAACCCCAGCTGCAGTTCCATTAGCACAGCAACCTGTTCACAGTAATCCACTGAACAGTGGGTGTCCAATAAATGTTTGTTGGATGAATGGAAAGATGGATGGATATCATTTGGAGAGGTATCCTTTAGATTTGTAAGAAAAACAAAACAAAACAAACAAGTTGTTCTTGACCCAACCGAAGGAAGTCCCAGAGTCTCAACAGGATTAAGTATAAAAGCAAAATAAAACAAAGCAAAAACAAATAAGCCAAACTGGAAGTTATTTAAGCCATGTTTTGGGGGGCGTCTGGCTGGCTCAACCAGAGCATGGGACTCTTAATCATGGGGTTGTGAGTTCAAGCCCCATATTGGGTGTAAAGATTACTTAAGAATAAAATCTTTTGGGGCGCCTGGGTTGCTCTGTGGGTTAAAGCCTCTGTCTTCAGCTCAGGTCATGATCTCAGGGTCCTGGAATTGAGCCCTGCATCAGGCTCTCTGCTCAGCAGGGGCCTGCTTCCCCCCCTCTCTCTGTCTTCCTCCTTCTGACCTCTCTCTCTGTCAAATAAATTTTTTAAAAATATTTTTTAAAAATAAATAAAATAAAATCTTTCAAATCAATAAAAATTTTAAAATAAAAATAATAAAACCATGGTTTTGGAGCAATCCCAAATGCTTGCCTACCCAGATACAAGCCATCAGAGTACATTTATTAGTACCTCTCAAGAATGTTCAAGTTAAGGGGAGCCTGGGTGACTCAGTGGGTTAAGCATCTGCCTTCAGCTCAGGTCAGCTCCAGCTCAGCAGGAAGCCTGCTTCTCCTCCCTCTGTTCCCCGCTCTCTGCCCTCCGCCACTCATGCTCGCCCTCTCACTTGCTCGCTCTCTCTCTCAAATAAATAAATAATAAAACCTTTTTAAAAAGCCAAATTGAACCAAACTAATTACACTAAAAGAAAAGGTAATAGGTGGAAAACTTTCAGACTAAATTAATTCCCACCCTGACCGAAATTCTCCCAATTAAAGAGAAGCAACAAAGCTACTCAAAGCAAGCCCTTCGAAGAAGTCACTTAAAGAAACCCCCTGACCTCTGAGTGAGTTCTCTGCCCTGGCCTTTCCAGCACTAAAAGGTTTTATGTAGAAGCACGTTTGGTGTGTCTTTGCATTTATTCTTACACAGTTCAGCTGATGGATGTCTCAGGCAGGCAGGATCATTAGCCAACTCATCAATCAAGGTACTGTTTGTAATTCTCTTATAAAAGGACACCATTTGCCAATTTAAATAAATGGCCACAGCCAAGTTTTAAAAAGACCTCAGTCTAATTTAAACAATAGTCTAACATTAGCCTATTCTTGTTATGAAAAGCAAGTATGATATAAATCATCTGCTCCTGGCACAAATGACTTTAATAATGGCGGGGCAGCACAAGAAAAATGATGGGTCTTGAGAGCAGATGAGTGAAAAATAATTTGCCTTTTAGATGATGGTTTTCTCTCTGCCTTTCTAGTAAGGTCTTCAGAGGAAAAGCAAATTACAAGTCCAATAAGATATTCAAACTCTTGGGGCACCTGGGTGGCTCAGTGAGTTAAAGCCTCTGCCTTCCGCTCAGGTCGTGATCCCGGGGTCCTGGGATCGAGCCCCGCATCGGGCTCTCCGCTCAGCAGGGAGCCTGCTTCTCTGCCTGCCTCTCTGCCTACCTGTGATCTCTGTCTGTCAAATAAATGAATAAAATCTTAAAAAAAAAAAAAAGATGGTGCAAAAACAAGGAATACTGTTATGCCGATAATAAAAATAAAAAAAATAAAAGATACTAAAACTCTCCTGTCAGACACAGGGTTGGAATGTCCTCTCTCATATCACATTCTATGGCTCCAAAGGACTGATAAGCCCAGTCTCATGGAATTCTACTTATAAGAACTCTTACAGTTCCTGGGTGCCTGGCTGCCTTTGGCTCGGGTCATGATCTTGGGGGTTCTGGGATCCAAACCTGCATAGGGCTCCCTGCTTCTCCCTCTGCTTTTCCCTCTCCCTCTCCCCTGGTTTGTGTTCTCTCTCTCTTTCTCACTCTTGCTCACTTTCTCTCTCAAATAAAAAAAAAAAAAACTCTTACCAAAAAAACAACAACAACAAAAAAAAACAAAACAAAACCAAAGAAACCTCTTACATTTCCTAGTTAGAGGGGGAAATGAATTCTTACAAAGAGAGACTATGTTCCCATAATTCTCAGGCACCATATCCCTATAAAGCTGCCTTTAAGCCAGAGGCATATACTTCCATTCTCCCTAGAAAAGAGAAACACTCATATCATTAAATATCAGTGATTTGTGCAATGACTCAAAGACCCAGTTGTCACCTCAGGGTAGCAAAAGAAAATCAAGTAATAACATCCTCAAAATAATAATCATAACAATATCATCTTACATTTATACAGAGTTTATAGCTTTAGAAAATATAGTCACATATTGCCATCTCTCCAAGTCCTTACCAAAAATATTCTTGGCACTCTGCACTCAGCTCCAGCGACGCGCCCGCTGCCCTTCGGGCGCTGGACCCCAGCAGCCAGCCACCTGCTGGCCTCGCTCACTCCTCCTCGGGGATTGGCCAGTGAGCTCTCGCCCCGAGGAGCCGTTCGGCAAACTGGGAGTTGTAGTCTTTACCGCGGTCTCTGATGAAAGACTGGCCCTTTTGCGGACTCCCCGGGGGACACCGCGCTGGAGATCAGAACCGCCGAGGTGACACCAGGATGCTGAGAGGTGGACCTGTTAGCATCTCCCCACCCCGCCCCATCCCCCAAACTTAACGCGCGTCCTGTCGTCAGGGCCCACGGGCACCAGAGCTGGACCACTGGACCACTCTCTCCCTAGGGCCCTGTTGCAGCAACTAGACTTATCCTGCCCAGCCCCACTCATCAGCATTCCAATAACTTTATTATAATTACCTCCTACTTCTTTCTTTTCTTTTCTCTTTTAAAAAAAATTTTTTGTATATATCTATTTTTTTCTATTATCAACATCCAAAGGCTAATCCTCTCTTACCCATTAAAGAATAGAGGTGATTGTGATCATTTCCCAACCCCTTCGTTTATTTTTCTTTTAATTAACATACAATGTATTATTTGTTTCAGGGCTACCAGTCTGTGAATCATCAGTCTTACACAATTCACAGCACTCACCATAGCATATACCCTTCCCAATGGCCATCACCCAGCCATTGCATCCCTCCCACCCCTATCACCGTTTCTATTGGGTTTTACGGAACACTAAGACCCTTCATATGCTCCTTTCTGAGCTAGAGTTCCGCGGAACCTCACGTCTTTCAGAAAATGATTTCCGTGACTCTTTTCACAATTCCCTCAAGGATGACACCTAGCAAAGATCGTTCTAGATGCCTAGTAAAGACGTTAATTCTTTGCAGACAGTAAGATGCCTAATAGCATTAGGGCACAAATCTCTAGTGAAGATTTTCCCAGCGGGACTGTAAGGCTCTTATCATCCCCATTTTGTCCACGGGTAACTAAAGGATGGAGGAGCAAAGAGGTGCTAGGATGGTTAGCATCAAAGCTAAACCCAAAGGGAGAGCATGCATCTATTTCATTCTTTTGCACCCTTAGAGCCCCTCTTAAACTCCTTTATCTACCTTTATCTACTTAAGTCTGATTTGAATAGAAACCAAATTCCTTTTTGTCCTACGGCTAGTACTACTAAATCTCTCACTTGGTAGAGCATTTTTCACCGACGACCATTATTTTTTATTGGCTGAGGAATAAGCAAGATGGCTTTGCTGACTTGCCCAAAGTCGCCCAGCCAACCAATGATAAAACACAGAGGAGAAGCCCCTCCTGAGTCCAACCAAGCACAGTGTACTTTCCAGGGCATTGGTCACCTCTCTGAACTGGAGTCCTGCCCTCCCTAAACTCCCGAGGCGTAGAGAGAGGCTACATCAGGCTTTCCTAGGTCCTTCAATTTGGAGATCGGCAGAATCAGAAGAGAGAGCATCAACAATAAAGTAGAGGTTTAATCATTTAAAAGTGCAATTCTCCCAGGAGCTCAGTTCTAGTAAAGCATAAAACAAACATCTGTTTCTTAAATGAACAGCAATTTTTGATGATGATTCAGGACTGGAAAGTAGCAACTGAGCTTCTGCCAATGGATCACTCCGGGAAGAGAGTCAAAGAGAATCTGAAAGGCTGTGCTGGCTTGTTTACTGGAAAACCAATTTGGCTTTAGAAATAAATGGAAACACAGCAAGGATGTCCTCAACAGATTCATTTATTAAAGGAAGGAACCAAAGAACCAAAATCTGACATTTATTGATCACCTACTATGTGCCAGATTTGCTAGGTGCTTAAAGGATGAAAAAGATATAGTTCCTGCCTTCCAAGGGCTCACAGTGCAGTAGGATTGACAGACAAGTTATATCTCAGGGTGCATTAGGTTGGCCATTATGAAACTGCTGATCTTTGAATGTTTTTACATGCAAAATAGCAGTTTTATGTGGATCAACTTAATAGATGCCAATGATTGTATGTCCCACATTCTACTTATTAATATGTCTTTTTCCATCCCATGAGGTAAGTTTTGTATCTCTGATGTTTCATTTTTTTTTTTCATTGCCAATTAATGAAATTTCAATGCGTAAGCCTTCAAACTGGATTTTTCTACCTGCTGGTGAAAGAAACTTTTGTAGGTAAGAAGAAAAAACGTTCCTTTCTTCTTCACAGCTGCAGATATGCAAATACTTTCGTGCACCATACAACTGTTCCTGCAAATATTCTTTCTAACATGATTGCCCTTCATCTTTAAAATATTTATTTATCTAATCTATTTATTTATTTATCTCTATACCCAGCATGGGGCTTGAATTCATGACCCTGTGATCAAGGGTCACATTCTCCTCCAACTGAGCCAGTCAGGTGTCCCTTTAACAAGACAGCCCTTTGAAACACTGGGCTGGGGAGCCTCGGCGGCTCAGTCACTAAGCGTCTGCCTTCAGCTCAGATTGTGATCCAAGGGGCTTGGGATCAAGCCCTGCCTTGGACTCCCAGCTCGGCAAGGAGTCTGCTTCTCCCTCTGCCCCTCCCCCACTTGTTGCTCTCTCTTTAACATGCTCTCTCTCAAAGAAATAAATAAAACCTTTAAAAAAAAAAAGCATTGGGGCTTCTCAAATTGCTGGTGTGTCTTATGAGGATAATTCATAAGCTCTAAAAGACTTTTAATGATTGGATGTCTTCCTTAATAATTGTTGGCATCTCTATTTTATGGAAGATGTAAATATTTGTGACTTTTTTGGATTAAACCAGAAGGGGATCATTGGCATTTTTCTCTTCTCATACGTGTATAGAGGAAGAATGCTTAAATGACACTACCAGATTTCTGATTTAAACAAAGGTTTAGTATCTGTGTCTCATTTAAATTTAACTCTTTTTTTTTTTTTTTTTTGACAGACAGAGATCACAAGTAGGCAGAGAGAGAAAGGAGGAAGCAGGCTCCCCGAGGGGCAGAGAGCACAGATTCAGGGCTCGATCCCAGGACCCTGGGATCATGACCAGAGCCAAAGGCAGAGGCTTTAACCCACTGAGCCACCCAGGCACCCCTAAATTTAACTCTTGCAATAATTCCCCAAGATGGGAATGAGCATATAATGGCTCAGGAGTACAGAAGACCACCTCTTGGGCTATGTTTGGAGATAGCAAGAATCTGGAGGTGCCTGGGTAGCTCAACTGGTTAATCATCTGCCTTCAGCTCAGGTCATGATCCCAGGGTCCCATGATGGAGCCCTGCATACGGCTCCCTGTTCAGCAGAGAGTCTGCTTCTCCCTCTATCTCTCCCCCAGCTCACGCTGCATCTCTCTCTCTCAAATAAATAATAAAAATCTTTAAAAACAAAAAAACAAAGGGTCCTGGACTGGTTGACCATCCCACAGAGCATTACATTGATGATATCATGTTAATAATACTTAATGAGCAGAAACTGACAAGAACCCTGAATGCCTTGGTAAGACACATGTATTTCAGAGAGGAGGGGATAAACCCTACAAATTTCAAAACCTTTAATGAAAAGATCTCTGAGAATGTTAGAAATGGAAGGGACTTTTTTTAATTTGATGAAATCTGTAAATAAAAACCTATAACAAATATTGAACTCAGCATAGGATATTAGATGTCTTCCCAGTAAGATCAAGAATAAGAAAGAGATGCCTGCTATCCCAGTTACTGTTTAACACAATACTGGGTGTCCCAGGCAATATAATGAGAAAAGTAAGTATAGAAGTGAGAAGAGAAAAAATATACTGTGACTATCTGCAAGTAATATGCAACAAACACAGAAAATCCAAAATAATCAAGGGACTAAAACCAATACAAAGTATTCAGCAAGGTTTCCAGATACGAGATGGATTGACTTGAAATTCATCTGGGGTTATTTCTTCCCAAAGGGCCAAAGCTTGTCCAAACGTGAGGAAACATCAGACAAATCAAGGGGCATTCTAGAAAATAATTAAGGGGCATTCTTGAAAATAACTGGCCTATTGTGGGAGGCAGATGATATCCAACCATAAGCCCCAGGACCTGTGACTATGTTGGGATACATGGCAAAGGCAATTAAGGTTGCTAATCAGCTGACTTTGAGATGGGGAGATTATCCTGAATTATCCCACGGGGGCGGAATGTATTCACAAGGCTCCTTATGAGTGGAAGAAGGCAGGAAGCCGAACCAGATAGATGGTTCTTGACAACCTAAGAAGGTCTGTCAACACTGCTGGCTCTGACAATGGAGCAATGAAGCTTCGGGTCAACGAATGCAGGCAACTCCTAGAAGCCAGAAAAGGCAAGGAAATGATTATCCTCTAGAGCCTCCAGGCAGAATACAGACTTGCCAACACCCTAGTTTTAGTCCCACGAAGCCCACCTTGTACTTCTCACCTCCAGCTGTAATAAATTTGTGTTGTTCTAAGCCACTAAGTTTGTGATCATTTGTTACAGGAGCAGATGTAACAAGTGTTACATACAACTGTACCTTCAAAAAATTTCCAAGTCATGGGGCGCCAGGGTGGCTCAGTGGGTTAAGCCTCTGCCTTCGGATCAGGTCATGATCTCAGGGTCCTGGGATCAAGCCCCACATCAGGCTCTCTGCTCAGCAGGGAGTCTGCTTCCCCCTCTCCGTCTGCCTGCCACTGCCTGCCTGTCGGTCTGCTCTCTCTCTGTCAAATAAATAATTAAAATCTGTAATAAAAAAAAAAATTCAGGGACGCCTGGGTGGTTAAGCAGTTGGTTAAGCAGCTGCCTTCGGCTCAGGTCATGATCCCAGCGTCCTGGGATGGAGTCCCACATCGGGCTCCTTGCTCCGCAGGGAGCCTGCTTCTCCCTCTGACTCTGCCTTCCACTCTGTCTGCCTGTGCTCGCTCTCGCTCTCTCTCTCTCTGACAAATAAATTAAAAAAAAAAAAATTCAAAGTCTTGAAGACTGAAGAACTCTTCCTGTCAAAGGAAACTAAAGAGATAACTGGAACCTATGCCTGACCAAAGATTTTCTGTTGTTATAAAGAACTCTACAGGAACAATTGGCAAACTCTGAATAAGGCCTATAAATTAGAAAATAATACTATGTCATTGTTAATTTCCTGGTTTTGATCATTATGATGAGGTTCTTAAGGAAATGGTCTTTTCTGGGGGATATATTCATGGAAATATTTAGGAGTAAAGGGGCATTGTGTGTACAACTTACTCTTGAAAATTCAGAAAAATTATACATGTGCATAGAGAAATGCCAAAGTGTTAACAATCGGTTCGTTATATTATTGCTGCAACCCTGTTCTAACTTTTCCAAAATTTGTAAATCCAAAATTGAACCAAAACTAAGTTAAGAGAAAAATTTTTTAGTTCCAGTTGTAGCAAAAAAAACAAAACGAAACCAAAAAAGAAAACCAGTCACATTTGCAGGCACCTTGTTTATTTCTAATGCCTAGAGGCACGCCCTTTTTGGTAGAATTCCCAAGTATAAACATTTTATACTAAATATTGACACTGATAATCTAAGATCAGTTAGCTTGTCAGGATTAAATTGTTCATGCAAACATTTCCAGATAGAAGTCATACAATGCATTTTTTTCTCTCCCTTTATCGTTTTTTGTTTCTCTAGTATCAGTGGCAAACTCCCCACTTTCAGTTTATTTATTTATTTAATTTTTTAAAGATTTTATTTATTTATTTGACAGAGAGAGAGACAGCGAGAGCGGGAACACAAGCAGGGGAAGTGGGAGAGTGAGAAGCAGGCTTCCCGCTGAGCAGGGAGCCTGATACCAGGCCTGATCCCAGGACCCTGGAATCATGACCTGAGCCGAAGGCAGAGGTTTTAACCCACTGAGCCACCCAGGTGCCCCTGGTTATTGATTTCTAACCTCATTCTGTCATGGTCAGAGAAGATACTTTCTATGATATCTCTTAAAATCCGCTGACACTCAATCTGTGGCCCAACACCATGGTCTGTCCTGGAAAATAGCCCCATGTATGCTTGAGAAGAATTTGTATGAGAATATTCTTGAGAAAAATACCCTAGAAGGTATTCTCATTGGGTAGAGTCTATGCCTGTTTCATCCAGTTGGGTGATTGTGAAGTCCTCTATTCCTTTATCTTCTGTCTGCTTCTTCTATATTTGACTTTTATACAAAGACATTTGCTGCTTATTTTTAGGTTTATTTATTTATTTATTTATTTATTTATTTATTTCAGTAATCTCTACATCCAATGTGGGTTTCGAACTTATAACCCCAAGATCAAGAGTCTCATGCTCTTCCAACTGAGCCAGCCAGACGTCCTCCAAAGATATTTGCTTTTACTGCAGGTCTTGCCATCTCACATTCATCCTCATATCTGGTTACATACATTTTATATGCATTCTTATCTAATCATAAACAGAATCACAAAATAGCAACACGATTTCTAAGAATACAGTCTATTATTAGATTTTGCCTAATCATGTCTTTTTTGTTCCAAGAATCCTTTACAAGTAATATTATAGATTTCCAGGCATTTTATAACATCCATTTAATTTCTTTTTTTTTTTTTTTAGATTTTTTTTTTTTTTTATTTGACAGAGAGAGGGAAAACACAAGCAAGGTGAGTGGTGGGTAGAGGTAGAGGGAGAAGCAGGCTCCTTGCTGAGCAGGGAGCCTGATGCGGGGCTTGATCCCAGGACCCCAGGATCATGACCTGAGCCGAAGGCAGCCGCTTAACCGACTGAGCTACCCAGGCTCCGCTCATCCATTTAATTTCAATTAATATGTTGTCAGATTTGTTGCTCACCCCCATCTTCTGTACTATCCAGCTTCTCTACTCTTGAGAATTTCTATTCTAATTCAATTTTCAATTTGATAAAATATTTTTCTCAGATATTTCTCAGATATATTTCTCAGATATTTCTCAAAATTTTTCTCAGACAAACATTTTTCTCAAATATTTTCCATGTGTGGTAGTTTCTCTTAATCTTCATACGTTTTTCTTTTGTCCCGTCAGATGAATTGTGTCCTTTCTAGATTAAGGATTACTGAATCACACAACCCGTTTCCCTCTGCCCATATTGCTCAACTATCTTTTATCCTTTGTTGTTGTCAATGAAACAGCCAGTGTTAGATTCTTTTTTTCCCTCCATAGGTAACCTATTGTCTTTATAAGAGAAGTTCATAAGATTTTTCTCCTTATCCTTGAAGTTTAGAAATTTCCACGGAATTTTGACTTTTTGCCTTTTTCAAAAAAAAAATCATTCCTGGGGCATCTGGGTGGCTCAGTGGGTTAAGCCGCTGACTTCCGCTCCGGTCATGCATGATCTCAGAGTCCTGGGATTGAGCCCACATCAGGCACTCTGCTCAGTGGGGAGGCTGCCTCCCCCTCTCTCTCTGCCTGCCTCTCTGCCTACTTGTGATCTCTCTCTCTGTCAAATTAATCAATCAATCAATCAATCATTCCTGAGATTATCTGAGCTCTTTCAATGTGCACACTCATCTTTCTTTTGCTCCGGGAGGTTTTCATCAACCCATCTTTTTTTTCTTTTCTTTTAATTATATATACTCATGTGTGTTTGTTACATGTAGGCCAAGGAACTGGAATGAGTGTGGGTTTTTCGATGGTAAATTTAGCTCACATCCAACTAGACAGAGTTGCATTTTTCTATTCATGCTTTAATTATTACTTCTCCATTTATTT
This sequence comes from Mustela putorius furo, assembly GCF_011764305.1. Taxonomy (NCBI): domain Eukaryota; kingdom Metazoa; phylum Chordata; class Mammalia; order Carnivora; family Mustelidae; genus Mustela; species Mustela putorius. The sequence goes on along the minus strand of NW_025422005.1, from coordinate 33,073,074 downwards.
TCCTTTTTTACCCTCTGTAATTCCTATTATTAGCACGCTCAGCCTCCTAGATCTATCATTTGAGTCAATTCCTTTCTTGCCCCACTCAAAGGTTCTATTTCTTTTGTATTTTTACTCTGGGTTATAAGATTTTTTTTAAGCAATCAGAATGGTAATTCACTAAGCTCCAACCATACTTTTAAACCAATCTACCAAGTCTCTAAATTCAGAAATCACGTCCTGCAGTTTTGGAAAGTTCAGTTGCATCACCTTTGGAGGTCTTTTTGGGTCTTTGTTATGGTTCTCTTTTTCATTGCCGCTTAGCTTTGAGAGTACCCAACTGTTACAACTGTCCAGCTTCATCCCTCTCCTTTAAGATACTTTCCTCTTAAATGGACTGCAGTTGGTGTGTGAGCTGGGGACCCCTATGCAGTTTCAATCAGCAGAAGGTGAAAATAATGCAAGTTTTTGTCCTGGAAGGCCAGTGGCAAATGCATTGGGAGATAATGACCACTCCTTTGTTTTCTGGCCTTTCAGGTTTTATTTTTTTTTTAAAAGATTTTATTTATTTATTTGACAGAGAGAGATCACGAGTAGGCAGAGAGGCAGGCAGAGAGAGAGAGGAGGAAGCAGGCTCCTGCTGAGCAGAGAGCCTGATGTGGGACTCGATCCCAGGACCCCGAGATCATGACCTGAGCCGAAGGCAGCAGCTCAACCCACTGAGCCACCCAGGCGCCCTGGCCTTTCAGGTTTAAGTTGAGGTTGGTATTCATCTTTTAGCTAAACTTACAGGCATCACCCACCTTCCAAGATTGCCAGCAAGGTCAGTCCCTCCAATGACAGCATATGGCATATGTTCTCTCTCTTTGAAGGAGTTGCCAGCGTTAGTAAACTGGAATCAAAAAACCTTGGGTCATGGGGCACCTGGGTGGCTCAGTGGGTTAAAGCCTCTGCCTTTGGCTCAGGTCATGACCTCAAGGTTCTGGGATAAAGCCCTGCATTGGGCTCTCTGCTCAGCAGGGAGCCTGCTTCTCTCTGTCTGCCTGTCTCTCTGCCTACTTGTGATCTCTGTCTGTCAAATAAATAAAATCTTAAAAACAAAACTTATTTAAAAAACAAAAAACAATCCACAAAACAAAACCTTGGATCTCCATACCAGAATTTGAAGAAAGGGATGCCTTTTCCTTTGCTATTCATCATTTTTTCCTTCTCCATTTTCACAAAGAACTCTTTTTATCTTATTGCCACTCCCCAGAGGACTCAGAAAACCTGTGGCCTTATACACATACCCCAGGTTCCACTCTATGCTCACTTTGGCTGTTGGGAAGCTCCAGAGTGGGGCAGAGGGCTTTGGGAACATGCATTTAAGTGGCAATCTTCCAAACCCTTTCATTTGTGTGTGGGTGTGGGGGGGGGGGGCCTCATCAGACATTAAAACATGTAAGTCCACAAAAACAGAATAATCTGGGGCACCTGATTATTAACCTGATTAACCTGACCTGGCTCAGTTGGTTAAGCATCTATCTTTGGCTCAAGTCATGATCCCAGGATCATGGGATCAATCCCAGCATTGGGCTCTCTACTCAGCAGAGAGTCCGCTTCTCCCTCTGACCGACCCCTACCCCATTCATGGTTGCGCTCTCTGTCTCTCTTTCTTTCTGAAATAAAATCTTTAAGAAATAAAAATAAAATAACAGGGTTTTAGGACCCACATTTCATACCACATGTCAAAATAATAGATTCAAATCAAATGAAAAAAATAAAATAACCATTTACCAAAAGAATGTAGATAGTTATCTAACTTCTAGAATATGATAGACTTCTCAAGCATAAAAGAATAGAGGGGTGCCTGGGTGGCTCAGTCATTAAGCATCTGCCTTCGGCTCACGTCATGATCCCAGGGTCTTAGGATAGAGCCCCACATCGGGCTCTCTGCTCAGCAGGGAGCTCTCTCCTAGTTCCCCTGCTTGTGTTCCCTCTCTTGCTGTCTCTCTCCATCTGTGAAATAAATAATTAAAATCTTTTTTAAAAATTTAAAAATAAAAAATAAATGCAGACTCTCAAGCCTCATCCCAGAATTATGGAATCAGTGGCTACAAAAAAAAAAAAAAAAAAAGAATAGAACAAATGAAAGGCACACGCACACACACACCCCTGGTAAGGTACTGTCCCCAAGCTGGTGCTTTGGCTGAGTTTGCACTGTTAGGTCAAGCAGGCTACTTCTAAGGTTATATTACCCATTGAGTCATGTAGCGGTCAGTTCACTTTCTCATGTTCTTTGCCATAATGGGTCTCTTGACTTGAGGCAATCTGTGAGGTATGCCATGACAACGGACAGGCATTCTGTAAGACTTCAGATAATGGTGCTATTGAAGATGATGCAGAGAATGAAAATCTATCAAATTATCAATTCTAGCAAGAATAAAATGCTGCCTCCTCCAAGGTGTAAAGCATCCAATGTGGTCCACCAGCCAGTAAGTAGCTGGCAGGTCTCTCTGAGGAACAGTAGCACATCGAGGGCTCTGCATTGTTTTCTGATGCTAGATGGTCAAGCATCAAGTCACCCTTGTGACAGGGAGCCAGGGTAGTGGAGCCCATGCAGAACTGTCATGTGTCCATGACATTATGGCCATCATCTTTGGACTCACTGGGCAAGTTCTAGGATGGCCAAGGAGAGAGGCTAAGGTTGAGTGTGTGTGTGTGTGTGTGTGTGTGTGTGTGTGTTAAGTGTCCTAAGTGAATGTTCTCTTCTAGACATTAATGTAGGAGACAGATCTGCATGTTTTGTGCCCACTCCCACAAGTCCATTAAACATAAGTCTTCCCCAAGACGCCCAGTCTTTGTTCCTTCTTGGCCAATGACCAATTGGCTGAGCCATGTATCATGACCCAGAAATCAATGTGCGTAGGTATCTTGGGCCATTTTCCCCTCTATAGGGACTCCATGACCAAATAGAATGCTTTGAGCTCTACTCACTGGGGATGTTTCCCATCACTCTCGTCTTTCAAGACAATCCCTGATAGGGTCTATCATCAGGAACAGTCCTCTTCTAGCACCAGCAAACCACACTGAACCATCTGTGAACCAAGCCCCACCCTGCTCACTCTCCCTCAGTTGGTCATAGGGACCAATTTGTGATGCTCACGACCAATGCGTGAGTTGCATTATTAGATGACATGGGAGTCTGACACACCTGTTCTTATAACCCTCAAATGACCCTCAAATGACTACTTTCATCATACAATGCATTGCTGCTGTGCCCACCCAGTCTTATGACTCAGTGAACCTGCAGTGATCCAGTCATACCAGCTCAAGATCGGCAGCTATGATCACATAGTCTCTTGGTGTCACGTAGTCGGGCATCTGGTCTCTACCAAGGCTTAGAAGCAGGCCAGGAAATATTTTTCAAATAGACTATATTTCTCGGCTGCAGAAGTCATGCTCCTGCTTTAAAACCCAGAAATCTGCCCAAGACTGTTTATTGGAGCTTACCAAAGACTCCAAGGTCCTCATTCTCCACTTTGGGCACCACCCTACTTGCTAGTCCAATAGCTGGAGTAGCAGGACAGCTGGGACCACAGCCTGGACCACCTACACAGCCCTCTTTTCTCACGGTTCTAGTCAAAACTGTAAGTGTGGTAAGCGCTACCGCTAAAAAGCCAGCAAAGGTTGTGCCTCCTTCTACAAAGCTTCTACCCAATGCTGTCTGCGGCACAACTTTGCATCTAGTGAGCTGTTGGGTGAGGTGTGCATTAACTCTCCCTGAACCCCCAAACTCTGAAAGGATGAGTTTGGGTTATTCGGAGCTCCTCCCACCCTACTTCGCTCCTGAGACAGGCAAGATCGAGAATTCTCCTCCGCCGGGACATGTCACATTTGGAACAGCAGAGGGCGATGACGCCCCACAGATGGCAGTGCCTGGGTCAACAACAACTAAACCAAAGGTGCAATGGACCAGTCGTCTTCTGGCCAGTCAGGACTGCACACCCAATGTCCTAACAATAGAGTACAAAGATTCATAGCTTTGGTAACAGAGAGACCTGTGCTTGAATCTCAACTCTACCAGTTACTTCCTAGGACCTTGAACAAGTAACCTCCCCTCTCCAAGCCATGGTTTCCCCATGTGAACAAAACGGGATACAAAAATAGTACTTACTTCCTCGGGTTGCTGGAATGATCAGTGAAATAATGTAAGTAAACAGCAAAACGTTGTCCAAGTATTAGTTATTCTTGGGCTTTGTAATAGTTAATCTAATTTGATTCTCACCAGAGTTATTCCCATTTTTCAGACGATTGATTCCCAGATTAATTCCCATTTTTCAGATGAAGAAACTGAGGCTAAAGGTGCTTAAGGACCTGGAGAAGTAAGATGGTAACAGCAGTTTCATTTTCTACATCTGTCTCTCAACCATTCCACAGTGATAGTAGCAGGCCTTAGGGACCCATTTATTATTCTTCGAGATTCTGGGAGTCTGAGGCCCAGAAAGGACAAAGAGACTACATAGTGAACCCATGGCCAATCCCAGACCCAGTGAGACAGCCCACAGGGCTCCCTATCTGGTATTGCAGCCATGACCCCCACACACCACGAAAAGACTGCCTCGTCGTTCATCTATCTGTTCGTGATTGCTCACTGTAGGATCCTGTCTGTGAGTCTCATCTCCCTCAGTACACCATGAACAGAGAAAAATTCTCAAGGGATACATATTACTATGGAAAATCATATTGCTAGACGAGACAAGGGATCTACAAAACTGGGGGTACGTGATCCCAGGATGTATTTATGTGGATCAGCAGAGAAAAAAGTGGAAGATCATAACACTCAGTGGTCAAAATGCTTATCTCTGGGTGGTGGAATGATAGATTTTTAAGTTTTTCCTTTGCACTTTGTGTGTGTGTGTGTGTGTGTGTATGTGCTTCCAGATGTATCCAACAAGCATGTTATACTCTATGATCAGAAAACAATGTGTGTGTGTATTTGTGTTATGCTATTTCAAGTGTCCATTTAGCAAACTACCACATTAAGAGTCAGAAATCCCAGGCTGTCATCCGTTTCTCGTTACTTTGCACAAACGCTGGGCCCCTGCTAAGCCTCAGTTTCTCCACCTGAAAAGTAGGGAGGATAACTCCTGCTCCCCCTCTTCACCTGGAGGCTCAGAACCTTCCAGTCTGGCAGCCACCTGTTGTTCCCTCTTCTCCTCAGCCACGCTTTTGGGCAGTTGCAACCTGTCCCCATCCCCCCCCCCCCCCCAGCCACCACACCTCTGTCTCCACTCCACAGATTCCACTAATTAATCCTCTGCCTCCTGACAACTTGGGTTTTGCTCCCTGGTCTCCAGCCTGGACTCCACAAAGATCACTGGTGGCCTCCTCATTGCCAAAGACCATGACCCCATACTTTCTCTCTAGCTCTATCTCCGTCTCCAAATTCCTCCCAGTTTCCCCAGCAAGGGGCTCTCATGGTTGGGCCCTCCTCCCTGAAGCACACTTCCCTCATCCCCTCAGACCATGTCTGGCTGGGGTTTCCCCAGTCCTCTGGCTGTGGCTTCTCCAAGGCTCTGCTTCTCAGAAGGGGCTCCTGGCTCCCAAGGCTCTTCCCTCTATCTCTAGCCAGCCTTGTGGACCATGAGCCCATCCAAGGTCTCCCACTCCCATCTCCAGCCCAGGCCTGGCTCCTGAGCTCCAGGCCTGATAACAAATCCAACAGGGGCCCACACCACACTCAGCCTACTGGGCTGAGCCTTTTCTCTTCCTGGCCCCTCTCACAGTTCACCAGTCCCCCTCTGTTGTCCACTCACAAGTGCTCAGGCCAGACTTTGCCTCACCTCTCCCCTGCCATCACGACTTGTCCCCAGATCCTGGTCAGTCATCTCACAAGGACTTCTCAAATCCATCCCTCCTCTCAAACCCCAACACAGACCCTAGCACCTCTCTTAACGACTGGCAAAGCCATCCTCAACGTCGGCCTCCCGCTCCCATCCCATGACCACTCAGCAGGAGAGTTTTGTCCACCTGCCCACGATACCCCAGACCTTCTGAGCATCTGCCTCCTTCCCTGACCCGCCCAGGGGATATCATCACAGACCTTCACAGCTCTCGTCCGCACGACATCCACACCCTCCCCACGAGTCCCCCTGCCTTCACTCTCTCCTTCCAGCCTACGCTAAATACAGGTTACCTCATCAGAACTCTTACTCAGCCCTCTGGCGTGTCAGCCGTAGAGGGCTTCACCCACATTCTCACTCATGTATTCCTCACAACAATCCTCTGAGGCAAGTACTATGATTATCTCCCTTTCAAAGATGAGAAAAGTGAGATGCAGAGAATTTAAGTAACCCCCTCTTGGTTATGTTCTTAATCCCAGTTACTAAAGTCTTGAAACTAGGGTTTGAATGCATATGATCTGATCTGACCGCAGAGTAATCAGCCCTTAACCACTTCTCCACACTGCCGATTTGCCTTTTCGGCAGAAACACCTATAGGGCAAAGTCCACACCATTTTACCCAGCCTCGGAGGACCCTCCCGCAAAACTCAGACACCTTTTCAGTCCTACCACCCACTGTGCCCAACAGGTACCCCCACCCAGCCCTCTGACTGTATGTCTCAGCCACCTGGTACCTGGTGGCTCAGCCCCTCCTCCAAGACTACCATAAATGCCTCATACTCCACGCAGAGCAGGCTGGGCTCAAAAGCGGCCATGATGGAAAGGCTGGTGTCTGGGAAGCAAGAGACCTGGAAACCTGATCCTTGTCCTGCTGGAAGGTCTCACTCTGGGCCCCAGTTTTCCCGTACATGAAATGGAGGGGTAGGACCAGATCATGTTTAAAAGCCTTTCTTGCTCTAGCAGCCCTGGCCCTGTGTTCTCTCCTGATCCCTGAAGTGGAGGTGAAATTTCTCTCTTTGCATCCCTTTAACATTCACAGAATGGAGAGAATGTCAGGACTGGGAAGGACTTCAAAGAACCTATAATCCTACCCCCTCTTCTTTCCCCCCAGGGATGCTGAGGCCCAGGGAGGGGCAGAGGCCTGTCTAGGCATCTGGCAAACGGTGGGAGGGAGGCCACGCTCCCCACTTGCTGGAGGACCCATCTCAGCAGGTCCCCAGGCCGGCAGAGAAAGGGGTGGGAGGAATGGAGGAGGGCAAAAGCCGCAGAGCCTGGCTCCGGGCTGGCTTGGCCTGCCCAACCCCCAGGAGCCTCAGTAGTTTTCCACAACCAGGAGGCCTGCAGCCCAGGACCTATGCTCCTCTCTCCCCTTGCCCCCCACATTCCTCTGCACACTCAGGCAGCAAAGTGGCCTTCAGGGCTCTGCTGGGGCAGGAAGCAGGCAGAGACCCAGACACACACAAACACTCAGCAGTATCAATACAGCCATAAACCACAGGCCAGAGAGATAACGCAGATCCAGATGAAGGAAAGGTGCCCAGACACAAACCGCACGTGCAGATACGCCGCGCCCACCCTGCCAGGCACGTAGACCAGTTCGCAAAGGCACACACAAGTAAGGCTGTTTTCCAGAGATATACTCGTCCTAGGCACAAACACAGACGCATTCACACCCAGAGGCTTACGTGCCCACTCAGGGGACACCACCACCCACCCAGGCCCCTGTCATCCCCCCCCACCCACCCCGAACCAGCCCCTGTACTGCCTGTCTCGGTCAAACGTAGGTCAAGAAAGGGGAGGAAAAAAACCTGAGCGGCCCCAATCCTGGGAGGCGGGAAGGAGCTAGACAAAACCCAGGAGCCAGCCAGGCTCCCTCGGCACTGAGAAGGCGCCACTTTTTCATTCCAAAGAATTCACTGGACAATCCCCACCCTGTTCCCAGAGGCCAGCGTGAGGCTGGTTCTGGAGCACCACCCCCTCTATGACCCTTTCTCTAGCCTCTGAGATTCCAGTTTTGTCCCCTGCTGGTAGAGGCAGAGCAGGGGGGCACCCAGCCCTGCTCCGCTGGTTCATTTTCTCTCCAATCTTCTCTCCACCCCACCTGACGCCTCACACCGGTCTTCCTCACTGTATCCCCACCTCCAGCCCCACATCTGTCCTCCAACAGATTAACTCCACACCTTCACTGGGTCCACCACACCCAAGAACCCAGAAACACAGCTCCTTGACCAGATGTACCCAGTGACTTACATCCTTGCCAGAGCCTCCCCCTGGATATTCCATGACTAGCTGGGGGCAGGTGGGTCCAGTACAGCGACCCCAAGCCCATCCTGCCTCAGGTCCAAGCTGGCAGAGTTGGGCCCCAGTCCCAGCCTGTCTTAGAATCTCGGCCAGTGGCTTCAAAGCTCTGAGCCTCAGTTCCCTCATTTATAAATGGGAATCATAATGCCGCTCAGCCCTCAACAATATACATATAGTTTATCATGGGGCCTAGTATGGAACCCTGGTTTCAACCAGGGGGTGGGCTGTGCGACTGGGGTCTAGTGATTCAACCTCTCTCGCCTCAGGTAGCCCTTGCTACCTCGAGGGGGTGAAATAACCCCTGTTGGGGAGCAGATGGTCCCTTATAGGTGCCTCCTGCCCAAAGGCTCCCCACCTCACCCCCAGCCCCACTCCGGGTTCCCACGCCGCCTGGCTCCAGCCGGCGCGGGCTGTCAGCCGGAAGGGATTTGCAGCTCGAAAGCAGGGATCAGCTGCGTCTGCACAGAGGCGGCCTTGTCCCGCTGGGGACCCGAGGCCCCGGCGGGGCGCCGCCGTCACGTTGCTCGGCTGCCACGGTGCCGGCGGCCACCCGACCCCCACTCGACTTGGGCCCGCTTCAAGGGCCGGCGCTGGATTTCCTGGCCCCGCGCCCAGCGCCCCGCGCCCCGAAGGCGGTTTGGGTGAGCGCAGCGCGGGACCGCGGGGTCCCCAGGCCGCCGGGTTTCCGCCCCAACTGGAGGGGGCCGCCCGCACACTGCCCTCTCCGCTCCCACTCTACCTACCCGCCGGCAACTGACCGAGCCCACCCACCCGCCAGGCTGAAGCCTCACCCCTTCCCGCAATAGGTGCGGGCCGGCCTTCTAACCCCCTTCCCCAAACCCGGGCATCCTGACGCATGCTCAACGATTTCCCTGGGAAAAGCCGTGCAACTTGGGAGATCTTTCAGGATGAGCTCAACCCAGGATTGATGGGGACGGAGGGGGTGGGGTAGATGCGTGGGTAAGTCTGATCCACGTTGGAACCAGCTCTGGGGTCATGGTGCGGGGATCCAATCAGGGTGTTCCCGGTCTGGGTCTGGGTCTGAGCTGGAGGCCAAGCCAGGTTTTACCTGGTCCAGGTGCTGGAATCCTCTCTCAGTGTTCAGAGTTTGGATGTTGGGACCCTTTCTGGGTGGTCTCAACTTGGATATTGGGATCTTTATTGGGGTTCTGGATCAAGATGTAGTCATCTACTCGGGATGCTCTGGGTTCATGATGGAAGCCTATCCAGATGCATCTAGTACAAGTGTTGGGATATTTTCTCAGTATTTTGAGTCCAGATGTGATGTTCTCTAGTTTATATTGCTGGATCTTTCTCTGGCATGGCTGTTGGAAGTCCATCCAGTGTATGTGACCCAGTGCTGATCTTCTCTGGGTGTCCAGTGTCTGGCACTGGGACCTGCCCTGGCAGGTCAGGCACAGGTGTTACCGGCTGCTCTGGATTTGCCTGGGGCCTCTAGACAGGAACACAAGGTCCAGCTCCAGACCCTCCCATTGGCCTGAAAGCAGACATCACCACCAAGTCTCAGGCCCAGCTCACCAAGATCCCTATGAGACCAGCAAGGGAGGGCCCCTGCAGCTCAGTTTGACATCCCGCTTCAGAACCCAGGAACTGATGCTTGGAATCAGTCATGACCTCACCCTGTCCAGAGGCACATCCCTCTCCTTCTCTAGCTCGTTTTCTGACCAAGAAAGCGAAGGAAACGGACTTGATATTCTCCAGGGCCCCTATGCCACCCTCTCCCTGGTCTTCCCTACACACCACACACACACACATGCTTTTGCCCACTCTGATTTTTTTCACCTGGAATACCTCCAGCCTCTACCAAGCCCTCAAGTCAGTTTCCTTACAGAAAACTTTCCTCCTCACCCACCCCTTATCCAGGGGCAGGGCATGATCCCTTCCTGCCCTGAGAAGAGACCCCAGGAAGTCACTGACCCTGCCAGACTTCTCCATTGAGCTGGGAACTCTCTGAGGGCAGGGCCCTGTCTACTCCTGAACCCCGGTCTGATGCCTCAGAGTCTCGTGCTCAGATCAGCCACCATTCCAACCGGGCAGTTGACCCTTTAAGAAGAAAAAGAATCTCTTTAGTCTCTAATATGCCGGATGGTGGGGTGGGCCCTAAGAGGATTTGGAAGCCTGTCTCCTGCCCGCACCAATCCTCCTTTCCAGGCCACTGCACCCATGTGACAGGCAGTCTGGGGCGGTGGGGAGCCCTCAGGATCTCGTGAGCCCAGGCAGATAGCTGGAGACTGACTGCCCTGTTCTACCTCTCTTTGGTGGCTGTGTATCTCAAAGACAGAAGTCAAGAAACCCAGAGGTCAGGAGTGATCTAGAGCAATTACTCTGTTCTCTGGACTAACCTGCACAATCGAGCATGTGCGCATGAATGTCCACATACGTACATGCACACACATGTACGTGCACACACATGTACACTTCTCAGGGAGGGAAATGAGCCAGAACCTGAGCTAGGCACTTGGCAAACAATATTTTTTTTAATCCCCACAGCAGTCTTGTACAAAAGTTTAGCTTTATCTGCAGACAAAGCAACCAGGGTTCAGAGGGGTGGGGCTGAGCTGAAACCCGGTTAAGTGTGGAAATCAGAAGTCAAAGCAATATCCTTGCACACGCACACACACACACACAGTCATATGTAGGTACACACCATATACATTCATGGACATTCATTCTCACATGATCCTTACACTCACGTATCTACTTATACACACCTGCACTCACATCCATGCTCGCTCACTCCTACATCACGTGTACCCACCATCCTGACGCAAGAGATAAGTTGACCCCAATCAGAAACCCTGCACAGCTAAGGCTGGTCCCTGGGTGGGAGCTATACACTGAGCCTTTAGGAGGGGAGGCCCTGGAACCAGCATGGCATTACATGGGTGTGTCCTGGCATCGCTCACCATAGCCCCGGGGAGTGCGCTCTGCCCGCAGGTTCCCACACGCTCTGGCAACTTGCCTTAGCCAAACCTCAAACCCGGCAGGTAGCCCCAGAAAGTGCCGAGTCATGGGCCAGGAGTGGCCAGGCCAGGCTGGCGGATGGACTGGTCCCGGCTTGTGAGCTAGTATCTGTCTTCTGCCTAGAGCCACATGGGCCCTCCAAGGGCCAGACCCTGAGTCATGAGGCCTCTTCCTACATCCACCTAAGATAAGAATTGAGGGGCCAGGGGCACCTGGGTGGCTCAATTGTTGAGTGTCTGCCTTTGGCTCGGGTCATGATCTCAGGGTCCTGGGATTGAGTCCCACATGGGGCTCCCTCCTCAGCGGGAGGCCTGCTTCTCCCTCTTCCACTCCTCCTGCTTGTGTTCCCTCTCTCGCTATGTCTACCTCTGTCAAATAATAAATAAATAAAATTAAAAAAAAAAAAAAAAGAATTGAGGGGCCAGGATTTGAGGGCAAAACCCCCAGAGCTGTTAATGGGATTTGTCAAGGTTGGTGAACCTGCTGACTCAGGCTTCAGAATGACTCTTTGAAATGGGCTATTTAAATCTTTGTCAGTGACTGATACGCTATGGATGTAACAAATACAAACTAATCTCAAAATCTAGCCCATAAACAGTGACAGCTGTCACAGTTCTGTAACAGATGCTCTAAGCTGGACAGACCAGACACATGAACAGATAATTACAATAATTACAATGGAGGCGTTGGGATCTGTAACGCAGAGGTAGATGGAGCATGGTGGGGGCACAGGGCAGGGAGCAGCCAGGTTGGACCAGAGGTGGGGCCGCTTGACCTGGGTCTTGAACAGTGAGTCAGAGCTCACCAAAGAGCTTTCCAGAGAGAAAGCCGCGTTTCAGACAACAGAGAGCAGCTTAAGTCTGAGCTGGATGGGAAAGCAGAGGGTAGGCAGAGGTAGAAGGCAGACTGGAGGTATTAGAAATGAGGCGAACAGGAATTGAGCCATTTATCCAACATCAGTCAGGTACCTACCGTGCGCTAGATTATGTCACATAAAATACACAAGCCTGTCTCGCAAAGAGCACAAGTTCAAGAGTCCCAAATTTAAGTACTTCCGGGTGCCAAGCGGGTGCTGTGTTGTGGTGAAATGGGAGGGTATAAACAATAGGGAGTGGTGGGGCTTGTGTCTAGCAGGTCGGTCCATGCGAAGCATATGTTCAAGGATATTGGTTGATCCTGTGGCAGCCAAATAAAGCATCATTTGTGGGCCGGCTTCCGACGGTAGACCCTGAATTGACAGCCTTTGGTTCTTTTTTGGAGGGGCAGACACAGAGGGAAAGAATCTTTTTTTTTTTTTTTTTTAAGATTTTATTTATTTGACAGAGGGAGAGACACAGTGAGAGAGGGAACACAAGCCGGGGAAGTGGGAGAGGGGAAAGCAGGCTTCCTGCCCATTAGGGAGCCCGATGAGGGGCTCGATCCCAGGACCCTGGGTTCATGACCTGAGCCAAAGGCAGACACTTAATGATTGAGCCACCCAGGTGCCCCTACAGCCTTTGGTTCTAAAGTCTAGAACCTAGACCCTAGAATTTGAAGGAAGCCTTGCATATGAAGCTAAGGAGTTTGAACCTGGCCCTGTAATGGGCCAAAGAGCCAAGGGAGGTTTTGCCATGAAAGAGCATTTGTCACAGGAGTCTCCGAGGAGAAGGCTCTCACACCACGATCACTGAACATAACGAGCTGTGTGTATTGCCCAAGACCCAGGAGACAAGGATAAGGTTCTGTGCCCATCAACACTGTTCCCTGGCAAGGGCCATTCTGTCTTCATGTGAATCTCCTTCCTCACCCCTCTCTCCTACTCTGACCTCAAACCCTCCTTTTTCTCCCCACATCTTACATTAAAAATCTGAGTAAACTGGATCCCCCAAATTTCTCCCTCTGACCCTGGGCCCCCACAAAGGATATCCACCCCGACAACACACACATACGCACACACAACTCTGTAAGGTGAGAGGCTTACACTAGTTGATCCAAGAATGGTTCTTCGTGTGTACCATCTCATGGAAATGCCAGAATGTCCTTCAAAATGAAAATGCCTGACTTGGTGTTCTAGTCTTCCTAAAAATCTGTGGGTACCTGGGGACTAGGTTGGTGTCCAGACAACCAGAATGGGGGGCCCCCAGGGTTCAGATGCAGCTGTGCTATTGTACAGGGAAAGAGGGAAACATGACCAGGCACCCAACACAGCCTCCCTCCTCCCCAACACATATGCAGACCCCAGGAGCCTGTGGAGCCTGGAAGCTGCCCTGGGCACAGCTGGCACCCCTTCCTGCCCTCCACCAGCCGCAGCCTCCCTCCCAGTCCCTCATTAAATTATTCCACCCCACTGGTATGAGACTCAGGCTGCCTTTGATGTGCACCCGTCCAGCTTCTGAGGCCAAGACCAGGTCCTTCACACCAGGCCAGGCTGATGGGCTCTGACAGGTTCCCTGGGGCCCCATGTGGCAGGAACACTGAGGCCCACATTCACACCCACAGGACACATGCCCAGGCCAGTGCACAGCCAGAGATTCCCACACTTACGTACAACATTCTCTCTCTCTCTCTCTCTCACACACACACACACACACACACACACACACCCTGTCCTAATAGAACCTGCGTTGTGACACACACATGTGCACCTGGCACACTCACACGCCCTCAAGCATGCCCACATGCACGCATTTGTGCACACCTATCTATGACACCTGCAGCACATACACCCTCACACACTCTTCTGATCTCGCACAGTCACTCACGGCACCTGGGCTCTCACAAACTGTGTGACTGTGTGCAAGTAACTTATCTCTCTAGGCCTCTGTGTCCCTGTTATAGTGGCACATTGCTACAGTTGTTTTGTGGCCTCAAAGAGTCTCTGTGCTCCCCCACTTAGAACAGTGCCTGGCACATAATAAGAACTCAACAAATGGCTCTCGTTTCTTGCCCCTTCCCATCCATACCCTTTGCCTCGGCCATCACAAAATCGTTATGTTTCCTAAGCCTGTCCAGCTTCTACATGCTTTGGACCCTTGACTAGGTTGCTCCTTTTACTTGGAACATCTCTTCCCCACTTCTTCATCCCCCCCATCCACCTGGAGAGCTCCTACTCATCTTTTAAAAGCCCTACTCAGGGGGCGCCTTGGTGGCTCAGTGGGTTAAAGCCTCTGCCTTCGGCTCAGGTCGTGATCCCGGGGTCCTGGGATCGAGCCCCGCATCGGGCTCTCTGCTCAGCGGGGAGCCTGCTTCCTCCTCTCTCTCTACCTGCCCCTCTGCCTACTTGTGATCTCTGTCTGTCAAATAAGTAAATAAAATCTAAAAAAAAAAAAAAAAAAAAAGCCCTACTCAGGGGGGTCGGCCCACGGGAAGCCTTCTGTGCCCCCACCGGCAGAACTGGTCACTGATGGCTTTGTGTCCCAGCCCCTGACCTGAACTGTCCATTTCCCTAGATTGCGAGCCCCTCGAGGACATAGACATGTGAAATCCATCTCTTCGGTCCTGTACCCAGCACTGGACGAGGAGCAGCACCATGGGCATCAGCCATGGGTGAGGGAGTTCATGGTGCCACATCATCACGAGTATAAGAAGATGATACAGGGTGCCTGGGTGGCTCAGTGGATTGGGCTGCTGCCTTTGGCTCGGGTCGTGATCTCAGGGTCCTGGGATCGAGTCCCGCATCGGGCTCTCTGTTCGGCAGGGAGCCTGCTTCCCTCTCTCCCTCTCTGCCTGCCTCTCTGCCTACTTGTGATCTCTCTCTGTCAAATAAACAAATAAAATCTTTAAAAAAAATAAAAATAAAAAATAAAAAAAAGAAGATGGTACAGAAACCGTGGTCCAGAGCATGGACAGGAGCAACAATGCCACACTGGGATTGACAGCTGACTTTGCTGAAGGGGAGCTCAGAACGGAGAGTTCTCTCTGTAATGTTTGCGGTGATGCTCTGAGGCTGTGGCGGTGAGTGAGGGAAGCATGATGGATGGTTGCCGCGGAAGACTAGACAGTAGCAAGAAGGAACAGAACAATCGACAGACAGTGACGTGCTGTTGCGTAAGAAGAGTGGGAAGCAGAAACATTTATAGTGCAATACTATTTTTTAAATTAGCCCCCCAAATTGCATACTTTACAAAGACAAGCCCATTTTAAGAACATATTAAAACAACAACAACAGGGGCACCTGGGTTACTCAGTCTGTTGGGCATCTGACTCCTGATTTCAGCTCAGGTCATGACCTCGGGGTTATGGGATTGAGCCTCGCATTGGGCTCCACGCTCAGCACGGAGTCTGCTTGAGGTTCTCTCCCCCTCTCCCCCTGCTCCTCCCCTTGTGTGTGCATGCACGCTTTCACTCTCAAATAAATAAATTAAAAAAAAAAAAAAACCATATTGGAGGGGCACCTGGGTGACCAGATTTCAGTAGATTCCTGGATTGAGAAAGGGAGTAAGGAATGAGAAGGGGGATCTGGGAAGAAGGGGTAAAATTAAATTAACAAAGAGGAGTATGAGTAACCAGCTCCATGCACCCCAAATCCAAACAAACAGAAAGGAAAGGTATGGGAGGGTAATGAGAGGGCACCATTTTTGTGTCTTTTACAGTTGAGAAAATAAACAAGTTATACAGTCATTCTTTGATTTAGGTGTTGATGTTATGGCATCGAAATAGCATCACTGTTGATAGTTTTCCTTAATTCAAAAAAAAATTTAGGAGTGCCTGGGTGGCTCAGTCATTAAGCATCTGCCTTCATTCGGCTCAGATCCTGATCCCAGAGTCCTGGGATCCAGCCCCACATCAGGCTCCCTGCTCAGTGGGAAGCCTGCTTCTCCCTCTCCCACTCCTTCTGCTTGTGTTCCCTCTCTTGCTGTCTCTCTCTCTCTCTCTGTCAAATCAATAAATAAAATCTTTTCTTTAAAAAAGTTTACATTTTCATGTGATGCTTTCCCTCTCCCGCGCGCGCTCAGAATCATCTCCTAAAGCCCCGACTGGAACCTACACTAAATTCTCCCTGGAACAGGGACAGACCTCACAACTTGCATGTCCTGCCCATGAATGAATGAATGAGGAAAGGAATGAAGGCATAAGGGAAGACAAGGGGAAGACAGAGAAAGAGGTAGGAATGAAGGAATGATAAAAGATCCCACAGAAGCCTCCGTATGGAAAGACTCTCCCAGAACTTTCTCTTCCTTTCTCCAGCCCGTCCTCGGCATGAATCCTAGGTTGGGGCAGGGAAAGGGTGAAGGCTAGATACAAGACTGCTGATCTCCTCAAATCATCCCGTCATGAGAAGGGTTGCTTCCCATGTCAGGAGGGGGCAGGGGCGGGCACAAAGTCCTGGGACCCTGGGGTAACATGGCTGCTGCTGCCCCTCGGAACAATTTGTTACTTAAACTGTAACCCCTGGAGGATTTTACTAGTTGCCAAGCCCATTTAGAGATGGCCTTAAGAAATACATATACTGATAACAGGTCTTTGGGGAGAAGGACGATGTATGACCGTGAAGCTGGGCCGCTGGGGATGCCCGGCCCGCCCAGGGCGGAGCACCACCTGCTTCAGGGAAGCCGAGCACCCGGGAACTCCGGGCCAGCTCAGGGTGGAACGAAACCGCCTGCTTCCCTTATCCGTTACCGCTCCTTTCTCTTCCCAGAAGCGCCCGTTATTAGTTAGATGAGTCTGAGTCCTTTGAATGTGCTTGTTTGACTATAAACTTCATCCTCCTTCTTGCTTGTCTGCAAGACGGGATTAACGTTTGACCTTCACCAATCCTTCTGTTGGCTATTGTTTCTATCCAATAAAAGTGAGACTGTGCAGTTGTTCGTGGCAGCCGTCTTTTTCGACTGTTGTTCCCTGCTCCCAATCTCTTGCAGTTGACTTGTTTGTGCCTAATTCTTCTCTCGTCGCCGACTGGAAGCGGCAAGTGGCGCCCGAACATGGGACGGGGCCAGACCAGACCTGATCTGATCAGAAATAAAACAGGAGAAGAAGCCCCAACGTGAGTTTTCCACAGCCGTGCCTTTTTCCTGCTGGTAAATTGTGGGCCATTATCGCAGGGTATGGGTAATCTAGAGAGCACAAACGTTTATCGCCCTTACGTGTATTTATTGAGAAGGCTCCTGAAGGCGGGAGCAAAAGTCAGCGAGGACCAACTTACGGAGCTTTTAAAGGTAATTAAAGAACATTGCTCCTGGTTCCCTATATTAGGGACTTTAGCTTTACAAACATGGGAAAAAGTAGGTCACGAGTTAAAACTTTCATATACGAAAGGAAAGCAAATTCCAGTCACTATATGGCCTACTTGGACCCTCATTCGCTCCGTTTTGGAGCCTTTACAAACCCCTGATTCGGAGAGCGATAATGAATGTTCAGGAGAAACTAAAACAGAGGAACCTGAACATGCTATCCAGGAAGAGAAAGAAACTATTAAGGCCACCAGGAAGGAATATAGAAAGGAGGAAACTCCTCCTCCTCCGGTAACAGAACAAAAGGTGCCCATGTCACTGTTGCCGTCGGCTTCGCCGTTCTATAAGAAGGCACCATTTAATGAAAAAAATGAAAAGTACATGCTATCGGCTGTTTAGAAAGGCCTCCTTGAAGCACAGCGAGCGGGAGACCTAGATGCCTTGCATTTTAATTTCCCGGTTATTATTACAGAACATGTCGCTCCAGGACATGATCCTAACAACCCTAATGGTGTCTATGAGGCCAAGCATGAGCAATTTCTCTTCAAATTGTTGAAGGAACTAAAACAGGCAATACAAAACTATGGAGCTAATTCTCCATTTACAACGGGAATTATTCAAGGCATCGCAGAAGGCAATCGACTTATTCCGACAGATTGGTCATTGCTAGCAAGAACAGTTCTATCTCCCGAGTGAGTTCTTGCAGTTCAAAACATGGTGGCAAGATCATGCAGAAATAGAAGCTGCCCATAATAGAGCTCATAACATTCCTATTTCCATGAAACAGCTCATGGGTCTTGGACCATGGGCCCAGGTTCAAGACCAGGTATTAATGAATGATCAAGCTGTTGAACAGCTCGGGCGTTGCTATTTTAGAGCATGGGAGAGAATAGAATCTCAGGGAGATAAGTGCTCTTCTTTTCAAAAGGTGGTACAGGGAACAAGAGAGCCCTATACTGATTTTATTGCAAGATTACAGGAGGCTGTCAGAAGACAGATAAATAATCTTGAGGCTGCAGATACCATTATGCAAGTGTTGGCTTATGAGAATGCTAATTCTGATTGTAAGAAGTTGCTAGCACCCTTTAAAGGCAAGGGAACATTGACAGATTATATTAAGCTATGTCAAGGAGTAGGAACAGAGACCTATAAAGCTGATTTGTTAGCTTAAGCAATGGCTGCCCTGACCACAGGAAAATTTAAAGGACAGTGTTTCAACTGTGGGCAAACAGGACACAAATATTAATCTTACTTTTGGATATCAAAATAGGCTAATATGTATCGACAATCATTCCAGTTCCCTTATCCCTGCTAATCAGAGATGGTTGGTGGACCTTCCCACTAATAATTATTTGACTAAAGTTCAGTTACATTTATTCTCCGTTAAAGGATTCCAAGCCTACAAATATCGGGGTCCTAGCTATAATGCAGCACCCCCTATTCCCAAATGCAAACCAACACAAATGTTGTGATCTGATGAGGGAATTCGCCCTTTATGGAAGGATTGTAGAGCAGCCCACCCCAGTATTGTTATTAATGATTCCTATGGAATTGTGTGGGACTGGTCCCTTAAGGGGATAGCAGTCACCAATTGTACTGGGGAACCCTGCTCCCCTCATCAAAAGTTAAAATGGCAAGTTTTTGATGATCCTATTTTACCGCAAACCTTAGCTTCAGGAGATGCACCTCTGGTGTGGGTTGGGCAAGGACTTTTGTTGATTATCATAAAAGACAAAAGAATTTATGGAAGGTTACTACTGCTTTAAGACATGTAAGAGTTTGGAAGGCTCTTACATCTAAATAAATATGCATTTTCTTTTTTCCTCATGGATGAAGAATGGGTAAGAGCTTGTGTTAGAGATCCCTATGTTTTTGTTATTGGAAAAATGACTTTTATTCATAGTAATTGAGAAATAGACTGTAAACTGTAAGATGTTCACCTGTGTAGATAAGAATGTTTATAAAGACAATTCTATCATTCTTTTACCTAGAAGAATAGGCATTTGGCTACCAGTGAAACACCACCGTGTTTGGGAAAGTTCTCCAGACATACATATACTTTTAACAGTATTGAAGAACTGGGTCCATAGAACAAAAAGATTTGTTGGGTTACTTATAATAGCTGTTCTAGGAATTCTAGCCATTACTGCTACAGCGACCAATGCAGGAATGGCCTTGCATCAAACTGTAAAAACTACACAATTTGTGCAGAAGTGGCACGAGAATGCTAGCAAGGCCTGGAATCAACAAACGTTCATAGATCAAAAATTAGATGAACATGTCTCTGATTTAGAAACAGCCATGAAATATATAGGAGATGATCTTCAGAATATAAATCTTAGACTTCATATTTTATGTGATTGGAATGTTTCTTCTTTCTGTGTTACTCCCCATGCCTATAATGAATCAGAAGTATCTTGGAGCAAAATTCGCTGACATATTACTAACCATTATGGTGATAATCTAACCTTAGATATTAAACAACTTCAAGATACGATTCTAAGTATTACTCACTCATCATTACAATCTGTTCCAGGAGTGGGTTTTACTCAAAGAATTAATGATATTCTGTCTGATTTAAACCCTTCTACTTGGATCACACAAACTGGTCTCGGTGATATAAATGGATTGATTATACTTCTTATTGCTGTAATCTTTTTATGCTTAGTCCTCAGAAGCACGCGGAAATCCCTCCAACGACTGAAAAATCAAGAAGCTGCAAAATCAACTTTTCTACTTCTTCACAAACAAAAGGGGGGAGATGCTGCTGCCCCTCGGAACAATTTGTTACTTAAACTGTAACCCCTGGAGGATTTTACTAGTTACCAAGCACATTTAGAGATGGCCTTAAGAAATACATATACTGATAACAGGTCTTTGGGGGAGAAGGACGATGTATGACCTTGAAGCCGAAGCCAGGCAGCCGGGAATGCCCGGCCTGCCCAGGGTGGAGCGCCGCCTGCTTCAGGGAAGCCGAGCACCCGGGAACTCCGGGCCAGCTCAGGGTGGAACAAAAACCTCCTGCTTCCCTTTTCCATTATCGCTCCTTTCTCTTCCCAGAAGCGCCCGTTATTAGTTAGATGAGTCTGAGTCCTTTGAATGTGCTTGTTTGACTATAAACTTTATCCTCCTCCTTCTTGCTTGTCTGCAAGACGGGATTAACGTTTGACCTTCATCAATCCTTCTGTTGGCTATTGTTTCTATCCAATAAAAGTGAGACTGTGGCGTTGGCTTGTGACAGCAGTCATTTTTGACTGTTGTCCCCTGCTCCCAATCTCTTGCAGTTGACTTGTTTGTGCCTAATTCTTCTCTCGTCACCGACTGGAAGCAGCACATGGCTCTAGGGGTCCAAAATCTGACATGATCTGAGCACCCTGCTCCAGAGGGATGCTGGGGCTGGCCCGTGTACTAGCCACGGGAAGGACAGTAACAACTACTGAGCTATTTTTTACGTTCACCCCCAATACATCCCCTTCAATTCTCATTCAGGTGCGACATTAAGGACTAAAGAGTCTCTTAGAGTTATTCAAGTCCGTGTAATTTCAGCAAACACTCCGAATGCCCTCTCCATGCCAACTCTTCTAGCACATCGTCTGCCTTAAGTCATCTGATCTCCCAACAGCAGCTATCGCCTCTGTCTCAGATGATGAGCAAGGATGCAGAGAGAAGTGACTTCCCAGAGTCACACACAGTTAATGTGGGGAGGACCTGGAAATTGAGGTTAGCTGGTCTGGCTCTAAAGCTTTCCCTCCCCACTCCCCAGGCTGTGCTGTCTCTCCCACAGCAGAGCTGGGCTTGGAACCCAGGATGAACCAGCCCTGTGGAGTGGGTTTGGCGGGGGTGGGGGGGTTGGGGGGGGCAGGGCAGCTGGATTCATTGACACTTGTGGAGACTGGCTCCCTGCCAGCAGAATGGGGGCCTGTTGGGAATGAGGTCAAGGACACGCAGGGTCTGTTGCTAGCCTTGCTGGGGCCCCACCATCTGCCCATAGCTTTCCCCAAGGGCCTCTAAGCCTAGGGAGATGGGAGAGGCCACCACCCTCCCCCTTTCCCAGCCAGAGCTGAGTGAGCTAATCCTGGGGAGAAGACACATTAGTCCAGGAGAATCAGTCCCAGCCTGCTCTGCTGAGTCAGCAGGAAATACGGCCCCTGCTCTGCCAGCTACGTGAGCCCCGGCACGGCCACCTCAGCTCCGCCCTGCCTGCCCAGTGTGGCCCCCTACCATGGGCATGCCCTTGTGTGCCTGTTTCCTGCTGACCTGCCCCCTAGAGCACTCTCCGGCTCAGCAATCCTGAGCCTCCCTCCCTGTCTATTTGTCTAGCAACAGACCTGTTTCCAGCATCATCCCCACTGACCCCCAAAAGACAGCCTTCTCCTCCTACATGGACAGATAATCCTCACCAGGATTGCAGCAAATGGGAAGGAGCATTTGGGGGGGAATATAGTGAGTCTTTCCAAGCCCAGCACACTGTCAGCTCCAGAGACCTCACATAATATTGGGATCGCTGCCTGAACTTGTTCCACTCTCCATGTGATCACCACCAACCTTGTCATCATCCCTGTCTCCCTATTACTGCAAGTATCGCTGTGACCCCACCATCATTGCCACTACCATCAGCCTGATAGAAAGGCTGCTGTCAAGTTCACCACCAATGCCAGCACCCACACCCTCAGTTAGTCTCATCAACTAAGACGGGTGGTGCTGCCAACACCATCAAAAACAGTACGAGGACGCCAAGACCACTATTGTCTCCGCCAACACGAAATATCATTAAAATCATTTTCACAATACCCACCCCATCCTTATTCCAACCCCATCATCATGGTCTCCACCACCCAAGATAATTGTCCATTTAGTACCCAAAATATGACCACCATTTGCAACACCAACACCACCACTGCCTTTTCCCACTCTCACTAATACAACATGATGTCCACCACCACCACGATCAGGATTAGCACTACCGTACTCAACACCACTGTCATCCTCACACGACCCATCACTGCCCTTACTGCTCCCACCGTTGCCATAACTACAAGCAACACCGCTAAACTGGAAACCGGCAAAACCAACCTCCCCACCAATAGTGACCGCCATAACTGTAAACATGGTCACCCTAACCATAACCAACACCGCTGAACGTGGTCTTCCCAACATCTACGCCGCCATCACTGTCACCGCCACACCACGGCCATAGACCCCTCGTCACCCCCAACACTGTTGCCACCACCCCACACCTCTTTATGAGGGTGAGAGACGTTTGCTGTTTACCTGAGCCAGCTTCTGTGCCAGGCGGACTGTGAAAACAACAATTGGAGAAAAGCAAAAGCAAAGCTCTTCCAACTTATTGTTCTGACTATACGATTACATGCCCACTCACTTCCCATTAATGTCCTCCTCTGAACAGACTTGATTGTTTGGCTAAGTTGGTCTGTTCAGCAATTCGCTGAGGCACAGCCATGCATGCCTGAAAAACACAGAGGTGGTTACAGGAGGCATGCCCTTACTGCCTGTGACATCAAGAAGGCCAGCTCCCAACATCACACACCCTTTTCCCTTTGAACCTCCCTCCAGACTTGTAGATTTCTCTGTCCGATGAAATCTTAATCCCTTCCCTTCTCCAACTTTTGTTCCACTCCTCTAGAGCAGAACAGTGTGTGGAAAGAGTCCTGGTCTGAGAGGCAGAGCCCTATACCCTAACCTTGGTTCCACCGCTAACAATCTGTATGGCCTCAGTGCTCACACTTCCTCTTCTCTGCCTCAGTTTCCCCACCTGTAAAAGGGTGACCTTCTGACCCTGGCACTTGAAAGATTTTTGTGAGCTGAGGCACTCCCAGGCCAAATCTGGGCCTTTTTGCAGAAGATCCCTCCAAATGGGAACTCAGAGACTGTCCAGTCATCTCTTGGTTGCCCCTGTCCGGGGATCTCAAGCCCAGAGATGCTGCTGCCTGGGCAGGGTGGTGTCTGAAGGGTTAAGCAGGTCAGGCTGTGTGTGAGCAAGTATCTCAGATGAAAGTCTGGTCCGAGAGAATGACATGTGGCTGTTGTGGTTGGCAGGCTGGGGCAATGGGACCAGGCTAGGTCCCGAAGGAAACCCCCTCCTGGTCTCACTAGAACAAAGTGGTGTTTTACGAAAACGCCATTGTTCTTGGGCAAGTCTTTCCCATCTCAACGTAAACCAGGAAGCAGTGCTTCCTTTCCTGGGGTGAGACCCCAAGGTCCCCCCACCGGTGGGAGTGGGGGGAGAAGAACAGAGTTTTTCCTGCTTTGAATGATCTACCACAAAGCCCCTACCCAGCTCTATCCAAGGCTTCCCAAGGATGGGGTGTGTGTGTGTGTGTGTGTGTGTGTGTGTGTGTGTAGTGAGGTAGGAAGAAGAAACAGAGGGGCACCTAGTCCGCTGTCTTGCCTCCAAAAGAACTCTGTAGCCTAAGCTGAGCCATGAAAGAGCCATCACTACCCATTCATCTCACCTTCATCCTGGTATCACTCAGGCTTGCATCTGTCCCCACCATCATGGCAATCCTGTCCCTTCCTAAGGCCTCTGCACGTGCTGTTCCCTCTGCCTGGAACTCTCTTCTCTGCCTGTCACATGCTTGAAGGTCTCTGTTCTAATCTCAGTAAACCAGCGTCTTGCCTTTCTGTCAGCCATTCTGGCTGCTCCGTGAGAGCAAGGACTAAGCACCGTGTGTCTTACTCATTGCTCCGTCCCCAGCTCCTAGCACTGGATGCTCCCCATGTATGCGTGCGTATGCATGTGTGTTCCTCACTCCTACACCACCTCCAATGAAGAAAACAGATCACAGCCTCTCAGGCAAGGGAGCCATCTCCCTTCTCCAGCTGGAAGATCAGAGCATTTCAGACCTTGGCGAGTATGCTGTCCGATGACTCCACTTTCCTGAAAGGGGAACTGAGTCCTGGCCCACGTTTGGTCCGTGAAATGGCTGAGTTAGACTCGGGATCTTCTGGTGCCAAAGCTGCGGGACAGAACCTGTCACCTAGTTCCCAAGCTTGGGCACAGCCTGCTGCTAACTCTCTCACTTCCTTGGAAACTGGCCCTAGCAGCACACTGGCACATTCAGAAGCCACCCAACCCTTTCCCCACCTCCCTGAGAACTGAACCCTTCCATCAATCACTACCACCTCGCCCTCGCCATCTAGCACTTTTTGCTTTTCCAGAGAGAAGTAAAATAACCCTCTGGGGTGTCCCCCCTGGACCAAGGAAGCAGAGCTCTTACTTTCTATCCATTTATATTTCATTTTTCTTTCTTGCAAACAACATTTCTGATTTTGTTTGTCCAGCTTTTGCTTGAACTAGGAAGGCTCACTCTCTTAAGTGTTTGCGGATAAGGAGACTTCGAAGGGATATTAATACTTCCTCCTAGGGGTTGTTGGGAAGAGTAAATGTCCCGAACACAAGTAGATGCTCAGTTAATGCTAGATCCCTTTGAAAAATGTAACCATGCCATGCAAATGCAAGAGACTGTTACTTGCTAGGCAAGCAGTGTTTACAAACTGCTCCTTTTATAAATGTGTGTTTAGACACTCTGAGTAAAGAGAGCGAAGTCCCAGTTAAGAACGGTTCCCAGAGGTTGGCAGTAACTAGCATAGGGAGGGAACGGTTAGCTTTTTTTTTTTTTTTTCCTATTCTTTACAAAATAACGCATACTCCCAGGTAGGACATCAAGTACGCAAAGGAAGTGGAGATGAACCTGCGGACACAGGTGACACTACCGCCACTTCCCAAAACAAGAGAGACCCTGGAAGAGCCGTAGGAGCTTGCTGCATTCCATTCCATCTCTTTGTGACTGCGAGGTTTATCTCAGATCCCCAGCTGGGGGGAGGACACAGACAGAAAGATTTGTGCCTCCTGGCAGGGGCAAGATAAGGACCAGATAAAATTCCACCCAAAGAAATGAAGATAAGCAGGTTGTTAAAAGGATTTAAACCCCCCTTGTGGTTGGGATAGAGGGTGGGGAGGAGAAATGGCCCCCACTCCCAGGAAAACTGAAACGGAGCATGTGAGGCCCAGAGAGTTTCTCACCCTGGGAAGGGAGAGCAGTTGAATTCCACTTAGTGAATCCAACCCTGAAACAAGAGGGGGCTAATAACCTTTGAATCCCCATAGAGATGCAGCTTAACCTGGGCAGTGGCTATGAATTTGCAATCATAAACTCAAGTGTGTGAGTTCCTTCAAATCAAATTAAAATGAATGATGCATCCCTTTATGCTGTGCTGATGGAAAATTCCAGTTCCATTATTGTCAGGAGGGTCTTCCTGTTCTGAGGATGCACAAAAGTCTGGAAGGCTTCTGTTGTGCCCAAAAAAAAGAGAGAAGGACCTTTTGAGCTCCTTGCTATGCAAAAGGAGGCCTGACGACCAGCACAAGAGTCCCAGGGAAGTTTGTTGGAAACCTAGAATGTCAGGACCCACCCACACCTGCTGAATCAGGAACCCGGCGATTCAGGCGCACATTAAGAAACCCCAAATCCTGAGAGCACAGTGGATCGAAGGAATGTGGGAGCCTGGGGTCCGACCCGTCCATCTAAGGGAGCCACGCTATGGTCACTACTGGCTACAGTTCTGCCTGTTCCTCCCAGGACATCCCCCCCACCACCCCTCCTTCCTTCTTTCGGCACGATCCCCTCAATCAACTCAGACTTTCAACCAAAAAAAACCTGAAAGTGAGGTGCCCGGTGGCTCAGTCAGTTGAGTGTCCAACTCCTGATTTCAGCTCAGGTCTTCATCTCAGGGTCATAAGGTCAACCCCCGCATTGGGCTCCAAGCTAGGTGTGGCGCCTACATTAAAAAAAAAAAAAAGCCCGAAAGACCAGTTGTCAGCTGGTGACTTCTGATTTCAGCCTGGCTTCACCAACACTCCCTGAGATGAAGGAGCACAAAGGCCGACTCCCTGCTCTCCACCAGGGATGGAGTTTGGGCAGGTAGGGGACCGGAACCAGGGGAGAAGAAAAACCACCAACAAAAAACAGCATCTCCATCTATTATCCTGCCACACTTGTAATTCTTTAACTCTTCCTCTCAATTATATCTGGATTTAAGAGTACAAAAAGGGCGTATGCAGTAATTTTAATGGACTTGTTTTTATAGGGGGAAAAAAAATGAGTCCCAGAATCCTAGAAATGATTGCTTCTGAGCCTCCCAGGGATTTCATGAGCTCCTAACTTAAGGATTAAGCTTTTCTTTCTTTCTTTCTTTCTTTCTTTCTTTCTAAACATCTGTGGCATGTGTCTGCAGCACGCACTTCCAAAATAAACCACACGGAGAATCCTGTCGTACAAACCAGAAATCAAGTTGGTGGTCAGGTAGGGGCACAGAACCCCAACTGATGTTTCCTTCTGTTTTCATAGCAGCTCCTGTAGTGACTCAAGCACACCCCCAGGCTCCAGGGAGGATGGGGTGAAGAACCAACTTCAAGCCACCTTCCACCCAATAGCAAAGCCTCTTTGTGGCTTCTCTTCTCCCGCCTGGGATCACTCACGGTCAAAGGGAAATAACACGGGTAAACGGCCGACCTCCTCCTCCAGCAGGACCCGGGACTGGAAAACACTTCCCGTATGATGACCAGAATTTGCTTCTCGGTCCCGTTGTCCCACAGCCCCCAGTCTGCCTAGGGGACTGCAAGGGATCGTTCTAGCTCCTTGTAGACATGACATACAGAGCATATGTCTCCCTGGAGTCTCTTTTCCAGATGAAACAGGCACCACACTATGTTAATGGGTAAATGGATGAATAAACGAAAAAAACATCAAAGGAAAGGAGTGGATGAGGGAATGTGGTACTGTGTTCCAGAATGGCTGCACCCCAGTTTGCGTGTCCACTGGAGGAAACACCCTGGTTCTTCTCCTTTGAACACCCTCTGGCCTGAAAACAGTTTTCTTAGAAAATGACACTGGTAAAGGCAACTGTAGCTTTGGGAACTGAACACAATACTCTAGAAAGACCTTCACCCAGCATTTTTCAAACTCTCGATGGTGACCCATGTTAAGTAGTGAAAAACGACATACTGGCTCTCAATAACAATTGGCTCGGTGGGGACGCCTGGGTGGCTCAGTTGGTTAAGCAGCTGCCTTCGGCTCGGGTCATGATCCCAGCGTCCTGGGATGGAGTCCCACATCAGGCTCCTTGCTCGGCAGGGAGCCTGCTTCTCCCTCTGCCTCTCCCTGCCATTCTGTCTGCCTGTGCTCGCTCTCTCCCCCTCTCTCTCTCTGATAAATAAATAAAATCTTTAAAAAAAAAAAAAAACAATTGGCTCGGTGAAAGGACGGAGAAGAGGAGGATGGACTAGAACAGAAAATGCTCGAGTTCATCAATCAGCCCTAAGGTTAGGAATTGTTTGGAAGACCTTTTTCCAGCTATCCTGCACATGTACCTCCTGGGTATTGGTGTAAAATGTATTTCGTTTTTATTTTCAATGTTTCAAGCTTTTATTTAAATTCTGGTTGGTTAATATATAGTGCAATATTAGTTTTAGGAGTAGAAGGTAGTGATTCACCACTTACCTATAACACGCAGGGCTCATCACAGCAAGTGTCCTCCTCAATCCGCATCATCCCTCTAGCCTATTCCCCCCACCACCTCCCTCCGTCAACCCTAAGTTTGTTCCCTATAGTTAAGAGTTTCTTGTGGTTGCCCCTCCTCTATCATTTCTGTCCCCTGTATTCATCTGTTTTGTTTCTTAAACTCCACATATGAGTGAAATCATGATTTGTCTTTCTTTGACTTACTTCGCTTAGCATAATGCACTCTAGTTCCATCCACATCATTGCAAGTGGCAAGATCTCCTTCTTTTTGACAGCTGAGTAATATTCCATTGTGTGTATACATACCACATCTTCTTTATCTTTTCATCTGTCAAAGGACATCTTGGCTCCTTCCATAGTTTGGCTGTTGTGGACATTGCTGCTATAATCACTGTGGTGCATGTACCCCTTCAAATCACTATGTTTCAATCCTTTGTGTAAAAACCTAGTAGTGCAATTTCTGGGTCATAGGGTAGCTCTCTTTTTAACCTTTGGAGGAACCTCCACATTGTTTTCCAGAATGGCTGTACCATACCAGTCTGCATTCCCACCAACAGTGCAAGAGGGTTTCCCTTTCTCTGCATCCTCCCAACACCTGTTGTTTCTTGTGTTAATAATTTTAGCGATTCTGACAGGTGTGAGGTGGTATCTCATCATGGTCTTGATTTGCATTTCCCTGATAACGAGTGATGTTGAGCATCTTTTCATGTGTTCTTAGCCTTCTGTATGTCTTCTTTGGAAAAATATCTATTCATGTCCTCTATCCATTTCTTAACTGAATTATTTGGTTTTGGGGGTATTGAGTTTGATTAGCTCTTTATCAATTTTGGACATTAGCCTGTTATCAGATATGTCTTTTGCAAATATCTTCTCCCATTCTGAAGGTTGCCTTTTAGTTTTGTTGATTGTTTCCTTTGCTATGTAGACACCTTTTATCTTGATGAAGTCCCAATATTTCATTTTTGCTTTTCTTCCCCGTGCCTCTGGAGACGTGTCTAGCAAGAAGTTGTTATGGCCCATGTCAGAGATGCTGACTGTGTTCTCCTCTCGGATTTTGATGGTTTCCTGTCTCGCATTTAGGCCTCTCAAAATGTATTTTTTTTAAGATTTTTTAAAAATTCATCTATTTGAGAGAGAGAGAGAGCCCAAGCAGGGTGAGCAGCAGAGGGAGAGGGAAAAGCAGGTACCCTGGTGAGCAGGGAGTCTGATGCAGCGTTCCATCCCAGGACCCTGGGATCATGACCTGAGCCAAAGGCAGACGCCCAGCCATCTGAGCCACCCAGGCGCCCACAAAATGTATTTCTTACCGTGAGTCACAAGTGAAAACATAAAAGTCAGTGCTCTAACCCTATGAAAGTCATCACCATCATCCCCATTTTCAGGTGAACAAAATAAGACACAGATAATTTACTAACTTGCCTAAGGTCACCCAACTCATAAATGGCAAAGCTGAGACTGCAGTGGGATGGGGTTAGGAGGAGAGAAGCTGTCTACTCCAGAGCATAAACTTTGAACCTCTCTACTCCATGGCCTTCTGAATAGAGATGGTCAAGCCACGCAGGTGGGTGGAGGGTAGTGCAGGACCAATCTCAGGACCAGAGGCATCCAGCAGGCTTTTTCTCTCACACAGCAGACACACATTCTTTTCCTTTGCACAGGACACACTCACAGCAGACACCAGTGAGTGATGGTGGCAGGGCCACATTGTTGATGCTCTGCGTTATGAAAGAGGCTGAGTCTCATCCAAAAGAATCAATAAATGCCTTCTACCCAGTGTAGAAGGGTTCAAACTGCTACATGAAGCCTGAGCTACCCTGATTGGGTTCATATTTCTCCATTAACCCTTAAAGATTTGTGTGAGAGGCATTTTAAAAAAAAAGATATTTCAATAGCAAAATTGACCTTGGTGCTGATGGTGCTTGACAAGGAAACCAGGCCCTCCTTAATCCATGTTGTATATTCTTAGAGATTCTTGAGGTTTTATTCCCCTGGACAAATTCTACAGCCTTTCTAGATCTTAAATGCTTTATCGTACTAAGACTTTCACCCTCTCAGATGTTGGTTGCCAAAATCCATGGCCTCAGAGCATCTCATCTTCCTCCATTGTGTGTCCCAAGACTCCTCCTCCATTGCTGACCACAAGACAAATTTTGGCAGCACTCTCGAGTCTCATCTCCTATAAAAGGAAGCCTATAATTTTGATCTGTAAGGAGTTGGGGTGTGGTAGATTCCAGACCCGGGCTGATGAACTCTCTCCTTTCTTCCTCGATGTAGTTGTTATAATGGCAAAGTCTTCTTTTTAAATCCTGCATCTGTGGTCCTTTTCCCGCAACATGTTCTGATCCCCCTTCCTACTGGGGAAATCTGGAGAGTTAGACATGCCTTGACCTAAGGGAACCCATCTTGGCTCCCAGTAATCCCTGCTTAGGAAAGGAACTTCTGGAATTTTGCCTAGGATTATGATAAGCTCAAGGGACAATATTTTTCCCATGCTTGAATGGAGGCAGCATGTTTTTGGCTTTCTTCCTGGCACCTTTCACCTTCCCAGAAGGGCCTGTGGAATGACCCATCTCTGCCAGGACGGCCTCAAACAGAACAATGGCATCTGAGGGCAGCCCCATCTCAGCCCCACCTGGCCTTTGGTTGTCGTCAACCAGGAGGGATTTTTTTTACTTCTCTGGTTTAGAGAGATTTCTCCTTAATGCAGAAGCAGGGTCCTTTGTGATCTGTTCTGTTCTGTAACATTCTGTCTGTCCTACAAAATTAGGTGCACACCTTATTTGTTCTCTCTTGCTCTGAATGGGGTTTAGAAAGTGGCGTCCACTCTCTTTAGGTCTCAGCATGTCAGGGAGGTGGGACATACCTTAGATCCTTTCTGTGATCTCAGCCCCAAACCCAGGGCTTGGGCTTGGGCTTGCTTTGAGAGGCCAGAGCAAGGGAGGAGTGGTAAGCAGGACGGGCCTGGCCAAGACACGGTCTGTTGGGTGAGGGGCATCAATCATGATCGGGAGGAGATGTGGATCTGTATCTCTGCATCAAGGAATGTGTGTGAGCTTTGGAGTCATATGCGCCTGGATGGGGACTTCTGGATAACAATTCCACATTCTCAGATTGCTGGGGGATTACATGAGATCACGTTTGTTAACCCTCCATGTCTGGCACGTAGTAAGGATTTAACAAATTGCAGTTGATATTGTTATCATGACTTTTGCTGTTATCCAAAGAATTCTGGTAATTGCAAACTCTCCAAGGAGTCTTAGGGGCCTGCCTGTGGCTTGCCTGACCCCAGGAGTCCCTCCAGCAGCCTCCTGCAGCACTAGACACCACAAGTCAGCCCAGGCTAGATTCACTGTGGCCACAGGTCCCCACTTACCCCATTATAAAGTCGGGCTTCTGCTCTCTCCAACTCCACAGATTTAGGCGGTGACCCCAGCCAGGCATGCTTGTGTTAGAGGAAGAGCACTGGGCTTGGAGGATGGTGGGTTGGCTTCCAATCCCAGCTCCACTTTCTGACTCTGCTGAGCCTCAGTTTACTTACTTATTAAATGGGTATAACAAAGCCTGCCTCATTGGGTTGTTGTGAAGGTTATTAGTGTCCAGGGGCGCCTGGGTGGCTCAGTGGGTTAAAGCCTGCCTCCAGCTCAGGTCATGATCTCAGGGTCCTGGGATCGAGCCCCGTATCGGACTCTCTGCTCAATGGGGAGTCTGTTTCCCTTCCTCTCTGCCTGCCTCTCTGCCTATTTGTGATCTCTGTCAAATGAATAAATAAAATCTTTAAAAAAAAAAAAAAGTGTCCAATGTGGGACTTAGTACAAAGTGGGGACTCAAGGAAGTTTGCTTAATTTCAACTCAGATGTTTAAGTGCCTGGTCTCCTTCTGGGTACCATAGGAGGCCAGGATATTGAGGAGGAAATAGAAGTTCAGAGAGTGTAGTCTTGGAAATGGAGCGTTTTCTTCAGTGGCATTAGCAGCTGCTGGCAGAAAATCTGCCCCTGCAAGATTCTGACTGGGCTTGTGGTACAGAGGGAAAGGGGAAGAGAAAAAGAGAGGAATTCAAAAGATGATAAAGATGGCTCTTCGGGGCACCAGAGTGGCTCAGTCAGTTAAGCATCTGGCTCTTGATTTCACTCAGGCCATGATCTCAGGGTCGTGGGATCGAGCCCCATGTCCAGTTTCACACTCAACATGGATGGAGTCTGCTTGTCCCTCTCCCTTTGCTCCTCCCCCAGCTCCCATGAGCACTCTCTCTCTCTCTCTCTCCCTCAATTAAAAACATTTTTAAAATCCTGAAAAAAAAAAAAAAAAAAAAAAAGTTGAAGCCTCTTCAGAAGCCCAGAGACCATGTTCCATGACCAGTCAGTGGAGAAGCTAAGATTGAACAGAGGTATGTCTGACTTGAAAGCCTGTGCCCTTTCAACTCCCACAGGTGGACCAGGGGGAAGGCGTGGCCTTCCAATGGGGCCTGCCAATAACTCTCACTTTCCAGAACCATCAAATAGATACCAAAAGCCCAGGGTTACCTGGTATGATTCCAGATATCAAAAGCTCCTCAGGGTGCCCTTGCACTACAAGGCAAAGCTGAAAAAGTTCAGACAACTCAGTGGGGAGCTCCTGAGCAAAGCCTGCCCCTTAGAAGAGTCCAACACTGGGCAGAAATGACCAGATCCTAGGACCTATGTGTGTCTCATTGGCTGGGAGATGCTCAGGAGCATGACCTTGGCCTGAAGGCTCTGTAGCTGAAAGCTGTCACCTCCCGCACCCTCTACAGCCTATTGGTGAGCTCTTCACTGCAGGGAGGTCTGAAAGGCGCAATTCCATGGCTCCCACAGCCCTCCTGTGCCCCATGTGGATGCCCTTCTCCAGGCTTTTTTTTTTTTTTTAAAGATTTTATTTATTTATTTGTCAGAGTGAGCACAGGCAGGCAGAGTGGCAGGCAGAGGTAAACAGAGAAGCAGGCTCCTGCTGAGGGATTCCATCCCAGGACGCTGGGATCATGACCTGAGCCGAAGGCAGCGCCTTAACCAACTAAGCGTCCCACTTCTCCGGGCTTTCAGTGGACCTTTCTTATTTCAGGGAAGAGACTTAGAACAGGCAGGTTAGTGGGACAAACTACAGCTCCCATTGCTGCAGCTGATCTCGGAGCTTCAACTAGTGCTCCTCACGTCCCTCCTCCACCATCTCTCAGTCCACCCCAAAAGCCCCCCTCCCTCCCTAGCTGTTACTTTGGCAAGCCCTCATCCCTCACCCTAGGGCCTGCATTGTGGTTCTACTTCTGGGGCTTGCTGCAGACTTCATACCACATCTTTTTCTGCACCCGCATCTCCCAACACCAAGGTCAGCTGGATTGTAGGGGCCGAGTGGCTGGGCTGCTGACACTGCAGCCTGGGCTTCCTGAGGAGCCCTTTCGTGCCTTGGGTCCCACTCAAAGCTAGGAAGCTCTTATCACCCATATATGGACTGGAGCAGTGTCTCTAGATAGGGAATGTGCACCTCTGGATCCCCAAAATGCCTAATGGGCACTGTGCCTCCCTCTTGGCCAAATACAGCCATTTGCCTTTGGCTTTGAAGGGGAAGGTCCCAATATGCCCCTGATTTCTAGATCCCCCAAATTCTTTCCTGTTGTGGCAGGCTTGCAAATCTGTAAGGCTTATCTCCCACCCTCTGGGCACTGTGCGTCTTATCAAGGCCTCCAGTGTGCTCGCCACTTCCGGTTCACCCTCCTGCTGAGTTTGATGTTATCCGTGGCATGGATCAATGTGACATTCTGCAGGGTGCACACGTGGTCCACAGCTCTTTGGAATCTATGGTGACAAGGAGCAAGAGACTCAACACAGCCCAGGGAGAAAACTGTGAATGCATAACATTGTCCATTCCATGTGAATGTCAACTGTTGTGATCTTCTTTCCTGATTGGGATAGAAAATAAAACATTGACCAACTCAATAATGGCACACCGTATACCTGCAGCCATACCCATCTGCTCTAGCAAAGATCCTAGATCAGCACAGTGGCTGCCTTTGGGCTTACTATTTGGTAGAGTTCTCAGTTGTTTCTAGTCATACTCTAGAATCCATCTGATTTCTGCAAGGACCAGACTGATAAGCTAAACAGAGGTATGATAGGGACCATCCCTCCCACATCTTGAGATCCTTGATGATAGCATTAATATGTCATCTCTCCCACTTACCAGAATACAACATCAGTTTGGATTTTCTGTCTTGGTGGATATAAGAATGTGGAGAATAGAAAGTAGACAGGGAGGGAGGAGAGGGGGGTGGATTCAAAGGCTTCCCCTTGGCCTTCTCCATTATAGTAACTCTTACCCCACAGCTCAAGGGTCCAGTCTAAGAATCACTCTATCTGCCAACCATGCCAATCCCAATTATACATTCAGAGATGAGAGAAATGGTACCGAGTGGTCTCCTCTCCTCGGGGGACCCAGTATAAGCTGGACTCGGGACAGGACTCCATTAATCATCAGCTGGCCTTCATATGTAGATCCACAATGACATTTCAGGTCTCTGGGTATCAATATCAACTCAGACCCCAGATCTAATAGTCCTAGAAGTGTCTGGGCATTCCCAATTCCCCAGAAAATAATTGCTGAGTAAATGGCCATCAGTGCCTTTGGAGAAGGACTGGGACGACTCCTACAGTATATGGTGTAGCTTAGTCCTTTGTCTAGGAGATCCAGCCTCTTAAGTCAACAGGTTCTCTCACCTACTAACTCAAAGATCTAAAAACTGGATCAAGTCCAAGAACTTTGAGTAAGGAATTGTGACATTTTATTGGGTAACCACCCTACACTTCCTGCCTAAACATTCTTGCTTTCTTTTGGTGATACCCTTGCTGGTATCTAACTTTGCCAGTTTTACAACAATAGTTATTTACAAATTGTAAAGCTCCTGGTTTTCTAGGAGTCATCAGGTACAAATATCTTCTCCCTATGTGGTCCTCATCCTTTACGTCATGTCCCAGGTTGCCCCAACCCCAGGCAGACTTGCCTCAGCTGAGCATTTTATGACTTTTGAAGCTCCTTACCATTAAATCCTGATTTTGATAACAGGCTTTCTCTGTTCTCCCACTGGGCAGATAAAGGTTTATTTATAAGATGCCCCAAAGCCCCCTCACACTTAGTTTTTGTTTTTTAAGTGCACTCAACTTTCCATTATCTCTCTGAAGGGTCAGTATAACTTATGTAGCTTAATAACCCAGCTAATTCCATCACCCTTGCATGTATCATCCCCTGTGTTTCTCAAATACCTGAATCATTTCATGGCCAGAGTGTACCCACACTGGAACAATCTTCCAAGTCATTACCAAAGAAAGATTCACCAGGGGCTAATGTGCCCCCACTTACCCCTGGGGAAGGGAAGTGGTTGCTCCTTGACTCCAAGCAGCAAGTGATCCAGGAAATAAATCCATCTCACCTCCTCTGCCAGTTTTGGTCCTTCAAGAAGCAGACAATGATGAAGTTAGGAGGACTAAATGCTTATGGGAAGCTAATGGCTGAGGAAGATGAAAGGAGAGGAACAGGATGAGGCCATCTGATGGTGAAGCACGTGTAGTACAGCCCCTGCCCCAGCACCTGAGGAAAGCACAGCTGAAGGGACTACCGCAAGAGGAGACCCCTGACTCACTCCTGGTGCTTTGTTAGGATTCAACTATGTCTCCCGACTCCTCCTCCTAAAAACATAAACAAAAAAAAACCCAGATATTTTGAAATCCTCACCCCCGGTGCTTCTGAATGTGACTTATTTGGAAATAGAGTTGTTGCAGATGCAATTAGCTAAGATAAGATCCTATTGGAGTAGACTGGGCCCCTAATCCAATATGGCTGCTGGTGTCCTTAGAAGAAGAAGGCCCTGTGAAGACTGAGATGTCTGGAGAACGTCATGTGAGATGGAGGATTGGAGTCAAGCGTCTACAAGCCAAGGAATGTTGAAGGCTAGCAGAAGCCAGGGGAGAGGCATGGAGCAGGTCCTTCCCGAGCACCTTCAGGGGGGAGCTTGCCTTGAGGACTCCCTGATTTCAGCCTCCAGAACTGTGGGAAAATCTCCCTGTTACGTATGCCACTCAGTCTGTGCTGTTTTGTTATGGCAGCCCTGGGAAATCAACACACAGCTGAATAGCGAGTTCTTTTTTGAAGGAAGGGCTGAGTGGTACACCTCCATGGTTGGCACAAACTCCAGATTGGCTCTAGAGCCCACGTTTACCTTCTGGAGGGAGCCCATGAACTGGAGAGGGAGAAGTCCCCCCACCCCATCACTTCCCCTCCACACTGGTCTTCTGCTGTGTGGACTCAAAGACTGGGGTGATGGAGACTTAGGGAAAGCCCCTCCCACCCCCAGATAAACGAGGAAAGGCT
Organism: Mustela putorius furo; assembly: GCF_011764305.1. Taxonomy (NCBI): domain Eukaryota; kingdom Metazoa; phylum Chordata; class Mammalia; order Carnivora; family Mustelidae; genus Mustela; species Mustela putorius. The sequence continues at coordinate 33,036,867 of NW_025422005.1, read as the reverse complement.
CTAAGGTGCTAACCCCCATCTAGACCACAGCAGCTCATCTGTTCCCATCAGTTAGGTGACAAGGAAGGAGCTAGATCTGGCATCTCTCACTTCGAGGCTCCCTTCCTCTGTGAGGCTAGCCCCAGTTCCTCTGAAGCTGGAGACACTCGCCGGGGGAGGGGGCTGCCAAGGGCACCCCGTTCCAGGTCCAGAATGTCTGAGCCACCTGCTGCAGCCTCTGCCAGTCTACACCCACACCACACCTATTTCTGGGGAGTGGGTGTAGGGTTTTCATCATATTTTCAAAGATGTCTCTTACCACCTCTTGAAAGGTGAGACACTCAAGTTTATTCCAAATCCTCCTCTTAACCCACATCTCCTCTTAGCTCTGCACTGGGTTCACTGACTTCCTCAACTCCCTACATTCCAAGACACCTGCCCTTTGGTAACACTGTGGGGCCAAGGTCTATTTTTCTCCAAAGAAAAGAAGACTTTGGCTGCCTTTCCCACAGAGTTTGCTTGGTGCCGCTGAAGCTTTACACAGACAAAAATCCATCCACTTGAGGTCTCACACCCGGAAGTGCCAGGGTGGCTGAAACAGGCAGCCTTTGCACCTGAAACAGATGGCCATGCCTTGAGTAACCACTGGTAATGGTTTCAAGAAGCTGGAAAGGAAACCCCTGTGTCCTGAATTCCTCCTAACCACCAGGCCTGGAGCACTTTTTTCCTCTCTGTAATCTCATTGTTATTGGCCCCATTTTGCAAGTCAGAAGTCCTGGAAAAGGCAGAGAGAAGGGAATGGCCTAAGGCCACCCAACTTCAGAGTGTTGAATTTGGACCTAATCCAGATCTACTTTCTACCTTGATTGCACACTGCCTTCTCTAGAATCATCCATACGGAGACAAGGATGGAAGTCTGCAATGTTTCACCTCCCACTCTGATTCAAATAGAATCAAGTTTTTCATGAAGTTCTTTGGATGCATTTGCCAAACTTATTTTTCTGGTATCAGGGAAAATTGTGAAAAAGGTATTGATGCGGCATCAAAGATTACTGGGTGCTCTATCCAGAGTTCTCTTTCCAGGCCTTCTTCATGTTTTTTTTATGCCTAAGATATTTTATAATCTCGAAGTTTTGCGAAAGTGATATCAATGCAAATTATTCTTTTCCATAAAAATGCAAATGAATTGGGACCTGTGAAATATAATTGATTATTGCCCCATGGACGGACCGATTTTGTAAATATTTTTTAATACAATAGCATTCTTACAACCTATATATGTGAAGTTATTTTAATTATCCTCTGAACCAGTTGTACCATTTTACTGGTTGTCTCATGAATGAGTGAATTAACTGACACGTGTTCATTGTATATTTGTAAATGAGTGGGAAATTCATTGTGTTGGGTGATGTTGGCTCTTAACCAAATTTGCCACTCATTGCCTACAATGTGACAAGGTTCAAAAGATGGTAATTTATATCACCCAGAACTAGCTTTTTAAGATCTCTTTCAGAGTCCACAAAGGGATGTTCTTTTCCTTTTTGTTCTTCTCTTTATTTTCATTACTATTTCCAGTCTTCTTCATATTTATTCTTGCGCGTGTCATAGGAAGGGCCACGAACACCAATCTACCTGTCTCCCTTAGTGGAAAGACATGTATGCTAGCCAAGGCCACACGGGAGACATTTATTGACACTGTCACCTCCTCTGTTTACTTTCGCTCCAAGGACAGACTGTAACCCAGCAGGATGGGAAGAAGCAGGAGGTTCAGACTGCTTCTTGGACACTTGGGCTCTGATAACAGGAAAAGGCTGTTGAAGGCTCCAGGGCTGATAACCTCCTACGCCAGTGGGAGCCAGACAGTCCGAGAGCCGGGAAGAGCAGGCAGTTCTGACCGGGCTGAGGATCCACCAACATCTGAAAAATGATGCTGTTGGTCCGTCTTGCTCCCCTGCAGGGACCAGCCTGAGCTGAGCCCCAGAGCAGGAAGGAAGTTATCCCGAAAGCCAAAGTTCAGGATGGTTCCCTCGAGCTGTGGTGTCTAAAGCTCTTTGATCTCAACCCATTATTGGTTAAAAATAATCTAAGCATGCTGTTTCAAATACGTGTGCATTTCATTTCTAAATCCTTCATTTGTTTATCTCTGTCTGAAATAGTAATAAAGCTTAATGAATGTGTTACATATAAGGGGAAGCTCTTCCGACTGCCCAGAGAATGATCGTGCCCTCTCTTCAGACACCAAACTGCCCAGAGGAAGCCAGTCTTCAGGCTTAGGAGCCAGTCAAGCAGGTGGAAAGCTTACAGCTTGGCTCTCCCACTGGTGACTTGGGAAGAGCAGAGTCTCCTCTGCTCCTAAGCTCCTCCGGCTGTAAAAAGCAGGATTCTAGCACTTGTCGCTGTCACGCCTCCCTTGCAGTTTCAACATAAACACCAGTGTATAAGAAAAAATGCAAGGTGCTATAATTATCTGCTGTGGGGTGTCATTTCCAGGAGCCTGAAATGCTGGCGATTTGTGTTTGGTTTGGGGTTTTTTTTAAAACAGTAGACAAAGGCTTTCAGCCAGAAGGAAAGCTCAGGTCTAAACAAGGAATACCCCCCAGAGGGCAACACCTGGACTGTATAAAGTCACCAGAGCAAAGCCATTCTAAATTGCAGCAATCAGGTCCTCTTCCAAGAGCCCATTATGTTGAGGGGGAGGGAATCCTGGAGGGGACAAAGTGATGTAAGCAGGGCCCCAAACAGATGCCAGGAACTGCTCTTCTTTGCCTCCAGCAACATCTAAAACTTTGTAGTGATGTTATTGGCTGAAAGCAATGATACTAACTATTGCTGTTTACTGAGCACTCAGAATTCTAAGTACTTTACATATATTATCTCATTTAGTGTTTGCAATAATACCAGGGCAAAGCATTATTATCCCACTTTACATATGGAGAAACTGCAACTTGGACACATTAAATAATGTTTGTTTGGAGTTATTTTGAAGATTTTATTTACTTATGACAGAGGGAGACACTGAGAGAGGGAACACAAGCAAGGGGAGCCGGAGAGGAAGAAGCAGGCTCTCTGCAGAGCAGAGAGCCCGATGTTCGGCTCCATCCCAGGGTGCTGGGATCATGACCTGAGCCGAAGCCAGAAGCTTAATGTGACCTGAGCCATCCAGGCATCCCAAATCATGTTGACCAGAGTCACCTGGCTACTGAGTGGTGGAGCCAAATTTCAGACCCAGGTCCTCTGGTGCCAAGACCTCCTTTGCCGCCACACGCCAGCAGGTCATGTTGCCTTCCCCAACTGGGGGCCTCCATTTTTGGTGAGACAGGGAGAATGCCTTCTGTCGGTCTCCCCTCAGGCTTCCCTGGAGAAGGGCCACCAGCAGCTGTGGAAACACCCTGGAACCAAGGAAGAACCTGGGCAGCCCTGAGCTATACCCGAGATGAAGAGAGCTGCAGCTGGCACAGCCACCTCCGAGCTTAGCTTGTGGCTGGGGAGCACTGAAACTCGCCCAGACTCCTGGGCACTCTTTCATGGACCTCTCAGACTGAGGCTCTCAGAGGTGCTCAGCCCTGCTGGGGCTCCCTATGGTCAGCTGCTTGGTTAAAGAAGGCAGAAGCTGCTGCATTTGTTAGGAACACCGGCCTCGGAGTCAGTCTGAGGTTTGAATCCCAGCCCTGTCCCTTATTTGCTGTGCCTTTCTTAGCAAGCAGCTTTATCTCTTGGAATCTTGGATTTCTTTTCTTTTTCTTTTTTTTTTTTAAGATTTTATTTATTTATCAGAGTTTTATTTATTTATTTGTCAGAGAGAGAGCACAAGCAGGTGGAGTGGCAGGCAGAGGGAGAAACAGGCTCCCCGCTAAGCAGGGAGTCCAATACAGAACTCGATCCCAGGACCCTGGGATCATGACCTGAGCCTAAGGCAGAGGCTTAACCGACTGAGCCACCCAGGTGCCCCAAAATCTCGGTTTTCTTATTAGTGAAATAACACCTACCTCATGAGTGCTTTGTGGTTCATTCATTTTTTCATTCAACAAATCAATTGAACTGTATGAAATTGCTGATATTTAACCATTTTTTATTTTACTCACAAAAAACAGCAATTTCATACAGTCCAATGCTAGTATTTCTTGAGTGCTGTATTAGTCAAGGCTCTCCAGACAAATAGAACCAACAGGTTTTAGAAACATAGAGACAGACAGACAGAGAGCAAGAGAAATGTTAAGGAATTGGCAAATTCTCCTTAATTTAAGGGGCTGGAAAATCTGGAATCTACAGGGCAGGCTGAAAGGCTGGAATTTCAGGGACGAATTGATTTTGCAATCTTGAGTCTGAGTTTTGTAGGCCAACAGGCAGGAAACTCAGTCAGGGTTTCTATGCGGAAGGCTCGAGAAGAATTTCTTCTTCAGGAAACCTCAGTTTTTCCTCTTAAGGCCTTCACCTGATTGGACAAGGCCCACCTACATGTCATGAGGAGTAGTAATCTGTTTCACTTAGAGTCAACTGGTTGTAAATATGAATTATATCTACAAGTACCTTCACAACAACATCCAGGCTCATGTTTGACTGAACAACCGGGCACCTTGGCCTAGACAAGTTGACATAAAGTTAACCTTGCAAGTCCCTATGACACACCAGGCACTGTCCTAGGTGCTCAAGGGACATGAGTGAATAACATTGACAAAGGTGCCAGACCTAGTGGAGCTCACATTTGAGTCTAGAGAGTCAATGACCAGCACAATCATTACGTGACTGTAGGTAATGTCAAGAGGTGAAAAGCAGTGTGAAGGGTGAAAAAGCTTGTGTGAAAAACAAGCAGGCTGGGGGGCAGTAGAGCCTGTGACTCTGGATCTCAGAGTCATGAGTTCAAGCCCCCACACTGGGTCTAGAGCTTACTTCAAATAAAGAAAACGAAGAGCAGGCTGGAAAGCATACCCTTTGGAGAGTAGTCAAGATTGGCCCTCACTGCGATTGGAGGATCTGAGCCACCCCCAGAGGGAGTGACATGTCTGTCATGCCAGAGCATTCTGGGTAGCGGGAACAGACGGTATGGAGATAAGACTGTGCCTGGTGTGTCCTGGAACTGAGAGCAGGCAGAGTAGCTCGAGTGGATCAAGCGAGTGGGAAAGTGACAAGAGATGAGTCCAGAGAGATCCTGTGGGGTCTTGTAGGTCGTTGTCAAGCAAGAAAACTTGAGGCTTAAATCAGAGACACGTGCCTGTCAGGCGCCCAGCATGGTGTTCAGCAGAAGGAGGAAACTATCTTCCTTTTTGGTGACGTAGGTGTTTGAGTGCCGGTCAGTGGGCTCTGCTTAATGCTCCCTCCTCACCTACCTCTTGGATTCTGCGTCCTAGACTCCAGGTTTGCCCCCTACATGTCCGAACAGGAATTTGGGGAACCAGCAGAAAACCATGATAGCCTGGAGTTCAACGGCCCCTTCCACAGACATGAGAGAGCCAGGACCCACCATGAGAGGTGGCCAGGCTGAAGGGGGCTGGCCCGAGACCTACAGACCGCTGCCCCACTGGCATCCCAGCCTGACCTGCCTGCCCAGGCCAACCCTTAGCCCTAGCCAGCTGTGTCCCAGGCTTTGTTCCTGAGTCTCCAAGTCCCCTCTTCCTGCCAAACAAAGCCCCCAGCCCCCGCCTACCGCCCAACAGGCACCTGGGGCCTCCGGGCCTGGGAATCAAAGCCTGTTTTGCAAAGGAGGCCCTGTGTTTGGAGAAACACCCATCCCCTGCTGCCCAACCCTTCAAAGAGCCCGCATTGTTCTGCACTGAGAAGGCGCCTCCTGACGCGAGGGCCAGCCGGGGCTGACGCGGGTGGACCTCTGATCTCCGGCCAGGCCCCCCACACCACGCAGGGGGGGACACAAGGGCCACGCCAGGAGCGGTCTGTCCTCAGGGCATTGTGCCCCCTTGCCGACCTCTGCCCACCTGAGCCCCCATCCCTGTGTCCCCGGCACCCCAGGCCCCTCCACCGGCTCAGACAGCAAGGTGAGCCGGGGGGGCATCAGGACAAGAACTGGAGAAGACCCCCATGGGGGTGTGCCAGGGCAAGTGAATCAGAGGCTATAGGGAAGATGCCCTTGTCTTGCAGATTGCCAGGACAAGCCCAAAGAGAAGACAGGGCTGGGGACACTGGGCTTCTTCTCCACATCCTTAGTAATGAGTCTAGACCAAAACTCGGACCTTCTGACCCAAAGTCCGATGCCTTTTTTAAAAACAATATTTCATATATACTTCCATGCTCCCAGTGTTGTTTTCATTGCAACTTAACTTTGGGTACAGGTAAACTTAAGTTTAGATAAATCCTCTTAACAGGGAATGGAAGCCACAGACTCACGGTAGGGCCAGGGCAGGTGCTCAGAGGTTCTCCCCTGCTCCTGCTGTTTTCTTCCTGCTGTCCTCTCATGGCCCAGTGGTGCCATTGGCCTCTTAGCCACTCGCCTGTGGTACTGAGGTCTCTCAAGGCACAGAGAGGACAAGTCATGGGCACATAGAACACCAAGGAGAAGCCATGACCCAGAACCACATCTCAGGTGCTACTTTCCTACTCTGTTTTCCTCCAAGGACACTCACGAAGCTGTGGCATCCCAGGTCCCTTGGTCGCAGTGCGCCTGGTACCAACATTTACTCTGCAGCCCGGGATACCAATTATGTTCAAGGGCTCTCCCGTCAGATAGACTCAGGGTCCAGTCAAGGCCCCTTCACTGCAAAACTTTAAGCAAAGCACTTGCGCATTCTGAGCCTCAGTTTCCTGTTGTGTCAAACAGGAATGACGACAGCCACCGACCTTAGCAGTGATTGTGAAGATTAACTCAGGGGACCCACAGCACCTGTTGTATTTGTGAGAGAGGCAGGACCCCCCATAAGGGGAGACCAGGAACGCCTGGGTGGGCCAGGCTGAACAAGGGTATGAGAAGTTCTGTAATAATCATCATCACTCCATAAGTATTGTCATGATTTTTATTCTTACTCCTACTTTCACTGTTCGGAGGAGAGGGGGAGAAGAGGGGCCGGGGTAAGGTGTGGCACTGTCTCTTTGTGTGAGCTGCTTCCTGAGGCCAAGGGCAACAATTCCTTCCTGCCAGGGTTTTACGGGAGAAGGAAAGGGCAGGCAGGGAAGGAGGGGGTTGCAGAGAGAGACTTCTGATCTCTAGCCTGGGATTCTCGCATTTCACCTACTTGGCCTTCTGGGCACCAGGTTGTGATCTTTTGACGGTCAGGATGTTGCTATCCTGGTCATTTTCCTCAAGCATCTAATGCCACAGAGGTCACCTCCAGCCCCAGATTCCTGGAAAATTCCACAAGACTGTTTGGGGAGGGAGTATGACAGAATAGAAACTGTGGTGACACTGTGAGCAAGCCACTTAACTTCTGAGACTGGCTTGCGGGAGAGGCAAGCCCCGCACTTAAGGGTTCTAGTCCCAGCCCTACTATTTGCTAATCATGAGTCTGGGCAAATTCCTCACCATTTTTCTTCTGCTAAACGGGGGTAACCATATCCACACAACAATCTGATTTAGGATGTTCTATGTCCTGTATTTGTTAGACCCTAAATGGTACTAGGTGACACCATAAAAACTGTGCAAAAGCATCCTGTCCTAAGTGTTATATTATAGAAGCTTCTTGAATTCTAGCTCCCCTTTCTAGCCGGAGTATAGATTTTCTTACAGTTGTTTTAGTGAGCAAGTCCCTTCAGCTGTTTGCTCTGTGATGCCTCATCTATAGATCGGGGCAAGTCAGATCTGTTTATATTAACAATAATAGCTGTCATCTGTTGACTATTCACCACGGGTCGGGCAATCTGTATGCTCTGCACTTTTCATATATGAAGTCAGGTCATCTTCTCAGCAACGCCGTAAGAAGGTATTCTTATCTCCATCCTGCAGATGGGGAGACTAAGGAGTGGCAGAACTGGCATTCAGCCACAGGCATGGGACACGGGAACCCTGCTTTTCTCCAGCACACACACTGCCCACCGCTCAGCTCCTGCAGGACAGATCAGTGGGGCTTGTGTCTAAGTAAGATGTGGACATCCATGAATGGTCACTACCCATCCAGCCTTAGGAAGGACAGACCAAATACTGAGGGACAGGGGTGCCTGGGTGGCTCAGTGGGTTAAGGCCTCTGCCTTCGGCTCAGGTCATGATCCCAGGGTCCTGGGAGGCAGCCCCGCATCGGGTTCTCTGCTGAGCCGGGAGCCTGCTTCCCTTCTTCTCTCTCTGCCTGCCTCTCTGCCTACTTGTGATCTCTGTCTGTCAAATAAATAAATAAAATCTTAAAAAAAAAAAATACTGGGGGACAGAGTTGTAGACATGGTTTTTTTGGAGACACGAGAGGGATTTTTTTTTTTTAATATTTGCCTTTTAAATGATAAAAGGCTTGCTTAAGGAACATTCATTCAATGGCATTATAAATACATATAAATAAGGAAATAGTAAATCTATTGTATTGCTTAATAGTAAAATGTAAAATAGTGAATAGTAAAGTCTAAAAATGTCTTAGAAAAATGTTCAGTGACATGGAGGGGCGCCTGAGTGGCTTAGTCGGCTAAACGTTTGCCTTCAGCTTGGATCATGATCATGGGTTTCTGTGATCCAGTCCCGCATCAGGCTCCCTGCTTAGCCGGAAGCCTGCTTCTCCCTCTGCCTGCCACTCTCCCTGCTTGGGCTCTCTCTCTGACAAATAAGTAAATCTTTAAAAAAAGAAAAGAAAAATTTTCAATGACATGGAGAGATATCCACAGTATTATTAAGTGAAAAGGAAAAATAGGGGCACCTGGGTGGTTCAGTGGGTTAAGCGTCTTACTTTGACTCGGGTCCTGATCCCAGGGTCCTGGGATCGAGCCCCACATGAGGCTCCCTGCCTAGCAGGAAGCCTGCTTCTCCTTCTCCCATTCCCTCTGCTTGTGTTCCCTCTCTAGCTGTGTCTCTCTCTGTCAAATAAATAAATTAAATTAAGTTTTTTAAAAAAGAAAGAAAAGGAAAAATAAAATCAGTTCCCAAACCATATGCCTTGACTGATACTTCAATGGGTTTGCTTAGAGGTGTGCCTGGGAGGATCTAAGGGCAAATTGTTAAGACAGTGGTTATGGCTAAGCCGGAGGATTGCATGGGATTCTTTTTTTAAAAGCAATCTCTAGGGGCGCCTGGGTGGCTCAGTGGGTTAAAGCCTCTGCCTTCGGCTCGGGTCATGATCCCAGAGTCCTGGGATCGAGCCCCACATCGGGCTCTCTGCTCGGCAGGGAGCCTGCTTCCTCCCCTCTCTCTGCCTGCCTCTCTGCCTACTTGTGATCTCTGTCTGTCAAATAAATAAATAAACAAAATCTTTAAAAAAAATAAATAAATAAAAAATAAGGAAAAAAAAATAAATAAAAAATAAAAAAATAAAAATAAAAGCAATCTCTACACCCCAACATGGGGCTTGAATTCATCATCCCAAGATCAAGAGTCACGTGTTCCGCTGACTAAGCCAGCCAGGCACCCTTTATTTTTGTTCTTTGATCGACTGTATTTTCTAATTATTTTTTTCTAGAATCAACATGTATTTCTTTTGCTGGATGAATAGGGACTTAGGCCTACCGGTCAAAAACAAAAAACAAAAACTGGGTTTCATTCCATAACGTTCATTTATTCACTCAAGAAACAGTCAAGTGTTGACTATGTGCAGGTAGTAGACACCACTCTCAGTTTTGCTCAGCAGCAAGTTCAGTAGGTGTGAAGTTGGTGGGGTGCACCTGGAAACGGGATGTCGGCACACCTGGGGCCTGGCTTCCCGCTTTACCAGGGACGCCTTCCTTCCGGCAGCCCTGTGTACCTGCACTTTTTACTCGGTGGAGTTGTAGCCATGTGTGTCTATGCATGGGAAGCAGCCTTTCTTTTTGAGTGACTTTGCTGAGAGGGAGACCCAGGCGCTCACAGCACACATGAAATGGCCGAGAGCAAATATCTGAGGATTTTTCGCCATGCTAGGTGTCGAGATGCTGGGTGTCGCCATGCTAGGCACTTAAGTGCCACCCATTCAGTGAGCAGTCCCAACCACCCTGCATCTCCATTTTTGCAGATGAGCACATTGGGACTTGGAGAAGGAAAACTGCCAGTCCACGGTGACCCAGCTAGCCGGGCAGTGAGCTGGGATTTGAACCCAACTCCTTCCCACAGAGACGCTGTGACTCTTCCACTGAGGACCCACTGACTGCCTCCATCTCCTTCACTATTATGCTCCTTCTGGAGCACCATATGCTGGGCATCCTGCTAAGGGCACTGTCGCAGGTATCAATGGTCTCACTGACTCTCCCCTGAGATGGGGGCAGGCAGTAGGTGTTATTTACTGACAAGGAATCCAAGGCTCAGAGAGGTTTGCCACCTGCCCCAGGTCACACAGCTCTGGAATGGGTGGAACTGAGATTTGCCCTCAGTCCTACTGGGTTCCAGAGCTCTGTACCCTCATGCCGCCACCACCCTGTCTCTCCGATCCTTGGCAAGACTCCTCTGCACAGCAGGGAGCACCTTTGTGGTGGCCTTCATGAACGTTCATGAGAGTCAGCTTTTCTTCCCCCTTTGTTTGATTTTTACAAAGTCCCTCTCGCAGGGAGTCTGGGTAACAGAAAGATGAAGGGAGAAGAGTACCAGAGAAGGGAAGGTGGAGGAGGAATGTTCGGCAATTTATCAAGCGGTGAGGACCAACACCTCGTTCTTTTACAGGAACAAAAATTCAGTTTCTGGAAAATCAGCATAGAAACATGGTAAAGAAAGAGACCAAAGTGGGCGCCTAGGTGGCTCAGTGGGTTAAGCCTCTGCCTTCGGCTCGCGTCATGATCCCAGGGTCCTGGGATAGAGCCCCGCATCGGGCTCTCTGCTCAGCAGGGAGCCTGCTTCCTCCTCTCTCTCTGCCTGCCTCTCTGCCTACTTGTGATCTCTCTCTGTCAAATAAATAAATAAAATCTTTAAAAAAAAGAAAGAAAGAAAGAAAGAAAGAAAGAGACCAAAGTAAAGACTTGAACCCAGGTACTTGGAGGTACAGTTAAAGGAGCTAGAACTACTTACCCTGAAGAGAACTAGTTCCGTTCATTCAACTAACAAATATGGACAAGACTCCTCCTCTGGGGCAAGCGTTGTGGAAGGTGTTGGGGACATGGAAATAAACAGGACGGGCATGGCCTCTGTCCCTGTGGAACCTAAAGTGGGTGGAGTGATCATGGTCTCTACCGGCAAGTATCTGAAGGGGGTGTCGGGGAAGAGAGGACGTTCTTGTTGCGTGTGGGTCCAGAGGACAAAACTGGGATTGTCGTTTGGAGGGGGGACGGCTGCCTCAGGGAAGCAGTGTGCTCCCTGTTCTGAGGGGAGAAGAGGGTGAGCTCTTTGAGAGCATGTGGAAAAGGGGCTGTGTTTGTCAGCTAGGTCTGCCAAAACAAAACATCACAGACTGAGTGGCTTTATTTATCAGAATTCTGGAGGCTGGGGAGTCCAAGATCAAGGTGTCAGCCAATTTGCTTTCCGGTGAGCTGTGCCTGACTTGCAGATAGTCACCTTCTCCCGGTGTCCTCACATGGCCTTTCCTTGGTGCCTGCATGGCGGGGAGGGAGGGGGATGACTCTGGTGTCGCTCCTTTTTTTTTTTTTTTAAGATTTTGTTTATTTATTTGACACAGAGAGAGAGATCATAAGCAGGCAGAGAGGCAAGCAGGAAGAGAGGGGAAGCAGACTCCCTGCTGAGCAGAGAGCCTGATGTGGGCTTGAGCCCAGGACTCTGTGATCATGACCTGAGCCGAAGGCAGAGGCTTAACCCACTGAGCCACCCGGGTGCCCCAGGTGTCTCTTCTTATAAGGGCCCTGTCCCCATCAGGAGGGCCCTGTCCTTGTGACTGCATCTAAACCTAATGATGGCCCAAAGATCCCATCTCCAAATACCATCACATTGTGGGGTTAGGGCTTTAACATATGAATTTGGGCAGGGGGGACAAACATTCAGTTCCTAACAGGGGTCTCGGCATAGACAGGGCAGCGGGATTGGGCTTCCCCTGGAGAGCCCTTCTGTATCTGATTCCGTGCTTCTGGGGAAGCTGTGGCCCATGTGGACCCTTTGTGGAGGGTCCGCTGCTGACCTTGAGTGGGGGGGTGGTTAGGCATCAGACAGAACTCCTGTGTGGCTCACCCATGGCTCCCCTCTGCTCTGGGAGGAGAGGTGCAAAGATGAGCCAAACCACTCCTTTCTTATACACCCTGGGCAAGCGCCCTGCCCTCTTAGAGTCTTCTTCATCTGAAAAAGAGGGTGTGATCCTCCCACCTACTCAGAAAGCTATTGCGAAACGGAGATGATTGGGGAAATGTGTGTTAAAGCTCACCGCAGAGCCTGACATGTGAAAAATACTCAGTGGATGGGAACTGTCATTTATTTATTTATTTATTTATTTATTTATTTATTCCTTCCTTCCTTCCTTTCTAGAAAGGGGCAAGGAAGGGGCAGAGGGAGAAGGCTAGACAGAAGCTTAAGCAGACTCCCTGCTGAGCACAGAGCCTCATGTGGGACTCGATCTTGGGACCCTGAGATCATGACCTGAGCCAAAATCAAGAGCCAGATGTTTAACCGACTGAGCCACCCAGGTGCCCGAGAACCATCATTTCTGATGACTCAAAAGAGTTATAACAAGTGCCTGCCATGGGATTTCAACCTGCGTGGGGAACATTCAGGAACACAACTGAGGTGATGAGGGCAGGGGGTCTCTCTTTCCCCCCAGGATGTTTCATTCTCACAGGGACCCCTCCTGGAGTAAGAGCAGGGAAAGACTTCCTGATGGAAGGATATGCTGAGCTGAAACATGAAGGAAGCCTGAAGAAGTAGAGAGATTTGGGGCAAAGTGGATGAAAGAAAAGACAGGCTACTGGGCATACTGGAGAAGGTAGCTCAGGTGACCCCACAAATACAGTCACCCATTCTCCCACTCCACCACGCACCACCTCCCACAGCCTCGCCTTGGATCCTGCCGACAGCCGTCACGGCTCCAGCTCTAAAATCACAACTTGAACATCCGCCAATGGACCACAATCTCCATGTGTCACCACATGCACTGCCTGGGTCCCCTGCAACTGTCCATCACACTGGTTTCTCCAGGCACTGGCCCTCTATGTTCTTATAGTGCATCACCTTTTCCTCCTCATGCCTTTCCCCTAACCCCCAGCCCCCAGCCACCCTTCTCTTCTGTCAGTTTCTGTGAGTTTAACTCTTTTGTTTTAAGATCCCACGTATGAGTGATACCATCTGTATTTGTCTTTCTCTGACTTATCTCACTTAGCATAATGCCCTGACAGTTCATCTGGGCTGTCACAAATGACAGGACTTCGTTCTTTTTCACGGCTGGATAATATTGTATCGCATACACACCAACTCTTCACCCATTCATCAGTAGATGGACCCTTAGGTCGTTTCTGTATCTTGGCTGTTGTGAATAATGCTGTAGTGAACATGGGAGTGCACATATCTTTTCCAAGATCTTCTTTTCATTTCTTTTGGATATATACCCAGAGTGGGATTGCTGAGTCATGGGGTAATTCTATTTTCCATTTTCTGAGGAATCTCCATACTGTTTTCCATAGTGCTTACACCAATTTACATTCCTACTAATGGTGGACAAGTGTTCTCTTCTCTCCACATCCTCACCAACACTTGTTCTATCTTGTCTTTTGGATGATGGCCATTCTACCAGGTGTGGGCCATGTCCTCCTTTATTACAGCTCAGAATCAAGGTCCAACATTTCAATGACAGTCTTGCCAATGCCATGAATTCTCTTGCTCCCTGATCTTTCAATGGACTGGTTGAACAAACCTCTCCGCATCTGCTTCCTGTGGCTTCCTGTACTGGGCAGTCAATTAAAGCGGAGAGCTCCATATCGCAGACCAGAGGGCTTTCCCAGAACTCTGGAACCCTCAGCTCAAAGGGCTCAGCTCAAAGGGGCCTTGGGCACTGCCCACTAATCAACCATTCTCCAATGGCCTTGTCACACCTTTACCACACTCCTCAAACCAGCTTCCATTGCTCTCATTCTCAGTGGTGATCTTACCTTCAACTTGGCAAAGAAAACTCCATCTCTTATATTCTCCCATAGACACACACACACACACACACACACACACACACACACACACTTCTACAGCCATCCTCTTCTCTTTTCCTTCTATTTCAACATGGAAGCTGACTTTCTCATCAAAGGTTGATGTTTCCACCTGGATTTTAGTGCTCTCCCTTCACTCTTTTCCTAGAAACCTTGTATTTCTTCTTACCCTTTCTTTGTCTTGGATTTTTTCTTTCTACTTCAAGGCCCGTGAGGTTGGGCTTCCTCTCTCCTCTCCAGTCCCACTGCACCTTGTGTGCCCTCTGTTCCTGAGCCCTCACCACACTGGCCTCTTTTGAGTCCCTTTTACTTACTAATTACTTTTACTTACTTTCACAGGGCTTTGCACATGTTGTTTTTTATCTGGAACGTTCTTCCCGTTCATGCTGCAGACCTTGGCCCAAGTATCAGTTCCTCTGGGAAGCCCTCCTGACTTCCCTAAATTGGTCAGATTATCTTGTCACATCTTCACTTAGCACTCTATAGCTCTCTTTGTAGTAGTGCCATGGTTGTGACTTGATTATCTGTACCCTTATCTGTTTCCCTTACAATATCACTTCCTTCTCTGAATTTCTAGGCAAGAGAGTGGGTCTTTGCTGGGCCTTGTGTCCTTAATGCCAGACCTAGTGGGCCTAGTCTCCAAGATTACTAGTAACAGTAAGGGTTCAATTAATGGGCATATAGGGAACATCTAGTCTGTGCCATGCTCGTCCATGCATGTAATCCTCATGACACCTTTGCGAGTAGGTCTTTTGCTCTTTATACATGAGGTCATCAAAGCTCAGAGATGCTAAGAAACTTACCCATGGTCACATGTTGGAGATGACTGAGCCTGAGCAAGAACCTGTCCTTCTGACTCCAAGCCAGAGTCCTTATCTGTTTCTCCAGCTGCCAGGAAAGGGAAGGAGACATTCTGGTATCTACTCCCATAGTCTGAGGGCCCCTGCCTCCTAGATGCTCTAGAACCTTATCTCAGTTCACCCTCAGAATTTACCTATGAGGTGGGTGTTCCATCCTTTTCCAAATGTGGTCATTGAGATACAGGAAGGTTTTGTGAACACCCCCCCCCAGTTACTCAGCAAAATAGCAGAACTGAGCTTCTAACCTAGGGCATCAGGTCCGTCTTTACCATACTAGGCACGATAGAACAGGTAAATGAAAGCTTAGCCAGGGTGGGGGATCTTTAAACCTCATGAAAGGACTGAGCTGGTTTCTGGGCCTCTTCTTTGGCCCACACTTGACAACTTGAGTCATCTTGGCTTTGAGGAATACTCGTGCCTGGAATTGCTCTGTTGACCCAAGACCCTAGTTCGGAGTGTTTCCAGACAACGCGGGGAAGCAAGGTTAGGAGTCATGCCACATCCCAGAGCCAGTTCAAGGATCCGTCGTCAAGATGGCAGCCGGCCTTCCACTTCCACTTCAAAATAAACTGTCTGGTCTTAGGGTGGCTTTTCAAGGACAGCTCCTGTCACCATCACCCTCCCTCCGGGGCAAAGTGTGGAAGTGGGGGCAGGCGTGGCCCCGGCTGAAAGTGTGAGGCGTCCACAGGCTCTGGGAAGAATCAGCCAGTTTCCAGATGGAGTAGAACCAAGAGCCCTTGGGCGCTGGAGCTGCTTGGGCCTGATCCTCACTGCCTGACCTTCTGGTAGGCAGGAGAGACACATTGCCTGCAGTGGCTTGTGCTAAGGGTGGGGTTCCTAGGAAGGCTTCTCTTGGCTGGCAAAGTGACAAAATCACCATCCGAGGGGTGGGATGGACATTCTGCCCATGTGGGCCTCCCTGGAGAGGACCCACTAGTGCCACCATGGTTTCCTTGGCTCATGCCTTTATTCAAGAAATAACCGAATACAGCAATGTTTCTCGAATTATTGACAACATGTCTCAGACCCATCTTTTTGTTATTTCGCACTTAAATGTCAAATTGCTACAAAATCTTTCTAAATGCTTGCTCAGAATGTTGGTATTTAACTCACTGTGGCCTGATGACGAAGAGTGACTAGTTCTTTGCCCAAGGGTCTTCTGTAGCAGCAGGATTGGAGGACTGATGGATTGGGTGGACAAATGTTCTAGCTTCCTTGTCCTCCCGTGGGACACTTCTGCGGTGTGTTCTACACAGTTACTCAGAGGCCTCCAGTGGGACTAAGCCCCAGTTACCCAAGAGGCAACTTGCTCGCTTTTATTGGCTTTCCTCCCTCCTCTCTCTCTTCCCCACTCCTTCACCATGCTTCCTGGGGACATCCTCTTAAATACAGACCCTGCACCCCTGAATCTTTGATTCAGCATCTGCTTTGCAGGATCCCCAAATTAGGACACTTTCAAAGTTCAAGTCCTATCATATACCCTTTCATGCATCCTTAACTGCAGCCAACTTCAACTATAAACTGGATGCCCCATGCCTTGGCCTTCCGTGTCTCTGTTCTTGCCGTGCCTGTTACCTGGAAGCCCTTCTGGCTTTCATGTTCGTCATCTCCTATCTGTTCTTCAAGAACTAGCTCAGGTTCCATTTGTTTCATGATAAGAACAAAGAGAGATGGCTCAACCCTTTGAACTCCCAGAGGAGTCTATCAGTATTGGTATGATCTTTGTCTTCTGGGTTTCTTGACCCAGTGGAGTCAACTGACAACCTCCCTGCCCACCCCCCACCACACCTGCCGCCCCACTGGGGTTTGATCACTTACTCCCATGGCCACAACTACACCTTACCATGGCTCAGAAATGCGCAGTTCTGGGATCTTAAAGGCCAGGGTCCTCAGGGTGCCCACAGACACTTCTCTTTCTCTGTCACTCCAAGGGTGTATGTCTTCATAGGTTATCCAGACCTCCATCTTCTCCTCCTTCAGCCGGACCTACTCACACAGCCTCCTGGTCTTTTCCCCAAACTCACCAGCCCCTTGGTCCCTTCAAGCCCTGCAATTGTACAAAATCCAGCCCTGGGTCGGTCCGCCCATCAGCCTCCTGGGTTCCCTCTTTGCCAGGAGCCTGAGAAGAAACACAAAGTGGTTCAGGGCACCCACACGAGGTATGGGGGTTGGAATCCTGGCATCACATACTCATTGTGTAACCTTGGGCAGTTATATAAGTTTGGGTCTGCAGGTTCCTCATCTATTAAAGGGAAAAATAAGATGAAGTGGAGATGAACCTCCACTCAGACGGAGGTTCAATTTTTAAATGCCAAAGACACAGCAGACTCTCCAGAACTGCATCTGTCCACATTGCTTTATTACTGTGTGCCCTTTTCCTTGGGTTGGTGGTGGAAATTCAATGAAATAATACGTGTAAAGCCTTCAGAACCGGGCCAAGCACCGGGTAGACACCCGTAAATGTCAGCCACTGGTATAATTACTGAGTTAGCTTCTCGGACAGCCATAGTAAATCAGGGCAATAATAAATCATGGGCTTCAATCAGCAGAAGTGTATTGTCCTCAGTTCTGGGAGCCCAGAAGTCTGAAATGGAGACCTCGGCAGGTTGGATCCTTCGGAAGCTCTGAGGGAGACTTGATTTCATGCCTCTCTCCTTGCTTCAGGTGGATGCTGACAATCCCTGGTGTTTCTTGTCCGTGGCTGTGTAACTAATGACCTCTGCCTCTGCGTCATGTAGCCATCTTTGTGCGTCAGTCCCAGATCTCCCCTTCTCCTGTAAACATACCTGCCACCCCCCTAAATCCAGCTAATCTCATCTTGAGATCCTTAACTTAATTATATCTGCAAGGCCCCTGTTCCAAATAAGTTCACCTTCATGGGTTCCAGGGGTTAGGATCTGGCCATATTTTATGGGGGACAGCATTTCACCCACTACAGGGATCGTTACAAAAAGTTTCAGTGGACAGGTAGGAGCAGAAGCCTAACTGGAAAGAATTAAGAGACAAAGAGGGAGAACAAAAAAAGAGAGAGAGAGAGAAGATTGGGGGGGGGGGGGGGAAGAGGACAAAGAGGAGATGAAGAAATGTAGATAATTTCTGGGAAGACTTGGTCAGGAGGGAGAGCAAATGGAGAGGGAGCTGGAGGAGAAGTAGATAGACGAGGAATTTCTGTTCTTCCTTGAAATTACAGTCAAAACCTGGGTCTCTTGGGGAAAAAGATGGTAGAGAAGAAGGAAGACCTTCAAGATGCGTGGAGGAGTGAGGGAAGGAACGGGCCCCAGAGCAGAGTCGCCCTCCTTAACTCAGGGCCAAATGGCTGACAACAAATCCCGGGATGGGCCCGCCATGGAACAAGTCAGAACAGAGACATCATCGGAGGAGCAAAAGGTGAGCCAAGCAGCCACCAAAGACAAGAGAAAACGCAATCAACTAACCACGGAAGAGCCTGAGACTTAGAAAGGCTGAGTCAGAGATCATACGTTGGACAGTATGAAGCACTGTCTCCAGTCTCTCATCTGAGGTTCCAAACATGGCTGGAGGGCAAGCAGAATGATGATGGCCCTCAGGCGTTGGGGTGACCAAAGAATCCACAGAGCCTCCAGCAGAGGAAGCAGGAAGCCCAGGGTGGGTCTGGGGGATGCTCTAGCTGGGCGCAGGCAGAGACACCACGGAGGCCCCGTGCAGAGGTGGGCACTCTCATTGTACTGTTGCTCCCATTTCCTTCTGCACTCTCGACCCTGGGCTTCTTTCAGATGGGTCAGCCTGGGTTTTCTACCTCTTGGATCTTTCTCAAGACCCTTTCCAGAGCACCTCTTCTTCCTCTGACCCTTGACAGACCCCAAACCAGATTTAGCTTATTTGCTAGCTGGCTCCTCTTCTTCTGTTGGTTGGCACTACCGGCCACAAACCGGCCTCTGTCTCTCCCAACGTGCTGTCTCTATCACCAAGCGCTGCGTATTCTACCTCCTACGGATCTCCTAAGGCTGCCCGCCCCGTCCCATTCTCTCCATCCCCAGGCCTTGCCAGCCCAGTCTTACCCAAACCCTGCAACAGGTCTCCCTGCCTCTTGGCTTCTCCAGTCCATCGTCCAAATGGCTACACCCCGGGCTTCCTAAACGGTAGAGATGATGTTTTTGGCACACCTGTTGCTCACCTGTTTAAAGGTCTTTGCTGCCTTCTCACCTCTGTTGGGGAAAGCAAAACACAAACTGGCATTCGAAATCCTTTATGATCCGGGTTAATTTCCTCATAGTCTTTTTCCGTATGCGGTTAGAACCTGGTAGAGTACCCAGCTCCCCACTACCCATGGGCAGCCATAATGCGTATTTATATAGACATTGTATAAAATTGGAGTCATGCTGTTTCATAACTTCCCCTTTTCACTTACTAGCATATCTTGAGTGTTTCCTCATCTCTTTAATATTCTTTGAGAGTGTGAGATTTAATTTCCCTGCAGCCTTCCTTCTACAAATGTGGCGTAGCCTATACCCAGGTCTCAGTCATTGAGAATCTGGGAAACTTTCAGTATACCCCAGTTATAAATAAGGCTGGGATAAATTACCCTTGATTTTTAGGGCGCATCCTGGAAGCAGAATTGCTACATCAAAGTATACTCTTTAAAAGGCTTTCACACATACTGTCAAACGGTCGTACAGAAACGTACAATTTACCTCCTCAGCAGAGAAAAACAGGCCTCTGTCTTCCCCCACATCTTACCAACAGCTGGTGTTTTCATTATTTTTATCTTGACCAATTCTATAGATAAGAAAAACCGGAATCTCCTTTTCATTTGTACTTCGGGATTTCTGACATTTTCATAAGGTTTTTGTATTTCCTCGGTGAATTACGTTAATCATCCTCTGCCCCTGGTGTCCACAGGTCAGTTCCTCTCATTGTTATGGGTTTAGCGGGACTTGAAAGGGCCGCTGCAGATGCGAGCCCTTGGGCAGCTTCCTCCCCGCCCTTCTGACCCACCTCCTCCCACATTCCCACCCTCCCGAGCCTTCCTCTGCTCCCCAGGGAACCTTTGTCATTCAAAATAGCCCCTGCTTCCCAGGGCCTTTTCCCAGGGTAGCGCGTTCGCACCGCCCTCTCCACCTTTCGCTAGCCTTCCCTCCGGGAGTCCCACATTCCTCCGGCTCCCACCTCACCTCTCTCCACACCCTGCACACTCACCCCTGAAATTCCTCAAGGAGGCCCAAAGGGACAGAGGACCCAGACTGACCTAGCCCTAGAGCCAGAATCCCGGCCCTACCCTGTTCTGGCCTGAAAGGGGAAGGACTTGGGGAGATGGGGAGCAGTTCAGAGAAAGGGCTGTCCCCAGAGGAAGGCCTGGGAGAGTGAGGCCACAGTGTGAGGTGGAAGAAGTAGCTCATTTTTTTTTTTTTATGATTGAGGTCTTTCTATCCCAGAGCTCAAACCCAGCCTGGGTCACCTCACTATCTGGCAGGGCCATGAAGAGGGGAACTGTAACATTATGTGTAAGCATGTGGGATGGAGGTCAGGTGCACAGATCACAAAGCCCCAAGGAGCAGGCCTGGCTTCCCCAGGAAGGATAGGTCTTGGCAGCGTCTCAGGCTGAAGGGACAGCTTGAGCCAAGGCTGGGGAACCAAGTTTCTGGTTGAGGAGGTCCTGTAAATGAAGGTTCTCAGGACACCCAAGGAGTCCCTAAGCGCCGCCCCCCCCCCGCCCCCGCCCCGGCTCTCCTTTCTGCCGCTCTCAGACTTCACTCCTTCACTCCTGCACTCAGGACACCAGTGTGGCAGTGGGGCCTGGGTCGGGCTGTGTGCTGGGCCTCGCCCTGTAGGTGGAGGGGATGCAAGCCTCGACCCGAGTGATCAGAACTGGAGGGCTAAACCGGGTGTCAGAGGCCAATTCCCAGAAGCAGCCTCCGAGCTGTTCCTTGAGGTGCAAGGTGGTCAGGTGGCGAGGGGCTGGTGGCGATCGCGGTCTCGGGGAGTCTCGGCGGCCGTCGCAGCTTGGGGGGCGTATGGGGGAGGGGCCGCCTGGGTCAGTCCCGCACCCCGGCGCGCAGGACGGCCCCGCGCCCCCCGCCCTGCCCCAGCCAGCCGCCCGCGCACGTAGCGCTCATCCGCTCGGCGCGCCCAGACAGGTGACAAGAGGGCGGGGCGGCGCGGCGCCTGCCCGCTACCTGCCCGGCCGCCCGCGCCTCGGGGGCCCTGCGGACCGAAAGGGGCGGGGCTGCCTCGTGCACCTGGAGGAAGGCGGAGGGGTCCCGGAGCTGTGGTCGGGAGGTCTGGACCCGGACAGAGAGAGGGGGGGACTGCCCGCAGGGACGCGGCCGGCTGCCGGGCCGGGGGCGAGCGGGTGGTGAAATGCTCAGTCCCGGGGTGTACAAAGAGGCGCCGGCAGGGCTCCCCAGTACTCACGCTTGCCCCGACCGCACCCCCACCCGCAGCGTGAGGACGAGGACTCCGCCCCAGACCTCTAAGCGGAATTCGATGTACAAGAACATCCAGGTACACAAGTCTGCGCTCCGGAATGTCTTATCTAGGAGCCAACCTAGATGGACCGGTCTCCGAGCAGCTCTTTACGCAAGATGGTCCTGTCTTGTCCTCATCAAAGGGAGGGGGAGGGTGGCGCCGGTGGAGGTTAGTGGGGAAACGGACGCCTTCTGAAGCTAGCCGTGTCCTCGTGCCCCCAGGACGCCCCGGTGTTCGCTCACAATCCCGCGTGCACGTGTGTGTGGTCCCACAGACCCGTGCCCACCCCTGATCTCATACACGCACACGTCGGGTGGTGGGCCCCAGCAAGAGATCTGGCTGTCCTGAAGGGTTAGAGGATGAATTCCAGAAGGATCCTTTGCATTAGCCCTCCAATTCCCTGCCCCCGGCCTCCACTCCCCCTTCACTTTGTCCTCGGTGCAGGGCAATCCAGGGGCAGATGGAGGAAAGGAATGGGGCCTGGCTCACCCGAGATCAAAAGCAGTTTGAGGGAATGTGTTCTGGACCCAGAGCAGCTGCTCTCCCCCCGCCCGACCCACGGACCATCCCCCATCAAAGCAGCTAAAGGAAAAGCCAGAGGACCACCCAGAGTAGATTTGCTGCAGGGCCCCTTCCATCTGGGGGAGGCACAGTTGTTGCTTGCTTCTGCCTTATCAGTACAGTGGGGAACAGGGCTGAGCCCTGGGATCTGGCCCCTCCACTTCCTCCCTTCTGCTTTGGACCTGATCTGCAGACCTAGAGAGTGGGGCCCTTGTGTTCACAAATACCTCCCCCTGGCAACCTGGCATAGAGCCCCTGTTCCTTGGAGAAGGTGCTCTGGGAGCAGCAAAGAGAAGGTTCAGAGAGGTCAGCTAGCCTGGTTGATCTCCCTTAGGTCAACCAGAAAGACAAGGAGACCAGGCCCCCCCACCCTGTCAGCCCCAGGTGCTGAGCCGGTTGCAGACTTAAGTGCAGATCCAGGACAGCAGCCCAGGCGCAGGGTCCTGGGAATTAGTGTCCAAAGAGGGAGGGAAACCTCCCCAGACAGACACAGGGCTACATACACAGAGGACTGAAAGAACGAGTAAGTGGATGATTGAATGAATGTCCGAGGTATTGAATTTATCTGGGTTGAAAACCCTCAGCAGGTTGAGACTTTTTGTGGTTTGTCATTGCTCTGATCCTGGTGTGTGCTACAGCTCCCCAGGGGCTGGGGAAAACACTTGGATTCAGCCCCTCCACTCCTGCATCCAAGGCCTGATGTCCACAGGAGGGCAAGCTGTGTTCTCGGAATATCCAGAGCTGGGGGTATGTTGAGGGTCCATTGCCCCAGACAGAGAACTGTTCACAGGCCTCTGCAGTGCCTGGGTCACCTTCCTTCCTGTCCTCATTTCCTTGTCCCCAACAGCATAGGACAAACTGTGCCAGAAGACAAGGACCTGAAATGAAGACCACTTACCAGCTGCGTGGCCTTAGCAGTCATTTCTCTCTCTCTCTCTCTGAGGTTTAGTTTCCTTAACTGTAAAATGGAGGAGACAAAAATGCCTTCATTGCGTTCCTGAACGTGGGGTCACCTGAAGCTCTGCCCCTCCCCCTCCGCACCCAAGGCTCTGAGTTCACTCTGAACACCTTCCTACCCGCTCCTCCCTGTCTATCTGCCTTCATACCCTCACTAGCAGTCCTCCGAGGGCAAGAATCCGGTGTCCCCCACCTCTCCGTGTCCTCTGTTACCCAGCGTTGCCCAACACATGGGCAAGCACCTGGCAGGGGAAGTAAGTGTTCCCTGAATGGTAGTGATGAGTGAAAGCCCTGTTAGCCAGATAGCTTTGGTCGTGTGATAGTGTTTGAAGTCACAGAGCTTCAGGACCAAAATATATTTTACAAATGAACCAAATCCCCCATTTGACAGATGGAAAAACTGAGGTCCAGAATGTGAGACTGCCAGGGATCCTCTCTGGAGGTTGTCGTGCTTGGACTTCAACTGAAAGTCTCCTAGTCCCCAGCTTGGGGTAAGGGGGAGCGAAAGCCTCTCCGAACAGGTTCTTCTCAACAGACTCTCCCCCCTCCCATTCCCACAGGGCTCCAGCCAGTGCAGACATGGGGAAGTCCAGCACTGTCGTCCACCTTCAGTGACTGCCGACTTCAAGACGCCCGAGATCGAGGAGCAGATCCAGGCTCTCAAGGGCTGGCGGTGGGGGCGCCATGTTATAGGGACTGGGAACTCGGAGTTGGTGATGAGGGAACAGAAGGCAAGCGGAGGACAAAGCAGGAGCTGACACCCCACAACCCCCACCCCCCATGGGATATATGTGACATTCCTCAGGCATTCCTGGCTGCCCTAAAGGAAAAAACAAATAGTTAACTTGTAGAGATCACAATCCTGCAAGACCTGAGTCTCCCTCAGTTTACAAAGGTCCTAGAACAAAGCATTTCTTGCAATAACTAGCTTCCAGAAGGAAATGTAGATAAAATTAAAATTCCGTATAACCCATTGACAGTGAAGTGGCAGAGTGTAATGTTGCTCCAGGAAGCTCCCAACTATCTTCATGTTAATGCCTTGCCAAGGGGAAAAACAACCCTAACTTGACAATGGCAAGGCCTCCGTTCTCCGGTGAGTCTCCATTAACATATGAAAATCCTTTTGAAACCTCCCTTTTCCTTACCTCCCCCAACCCCATAGTATATAATCAGTCACTCCTCTCAACCCGGGTGCAGCAGCTATGTCTGCCCAGGGGTCCTCTCCCCGTGCTTTCATAAACCACCGTTTTGCACCAGAGACATCTCAAGAATCCTTTCTTGGTCATTGGCACCAGACTCCACCGAACCTCACCTGTATTCCAAAACCTCATCAGCTGGTGGTGCCAGGGGTACAGACTCCGTGCTGTGGTGTGTGCTGGACAGAACTGGAAGTCCTACTTGTGACTTCCGGCTGAGCCTGGGCAGGTGAAAGCAGCGTGGGCTTCAGGGGCAGACCAGCCTGGCCTGGAATCTCCACTCTGACACTCATCAGCTGGATGAGTTAATAGGACAAGTCACTTCATCTGTTAAGCCTCCATATCCTCACCTGTCCCATAGAGTATTAATCTATAGTTGAGAAAATTCCATAAAGACATAAGTACGGGGGAGCCTGGGTGGCTCAGTGGGTTAAGCATCCACCTTTGGCTCAGCTCATGATCCCAGGGGTTCTGGAATGGAGCCCCATGTTGGGCTCCTTGCTCAGCAGGGGGCCTGCTTCTTCCTCTCCCTCTGCTGCTTCCCCTGCTTGTGTCCTCTCTCAAATAAATAAAATAAAACCTTAAAAAAAGGGGGGGGGATTGAATACTTAACCAACTGAGCCACCCAGATACCTGTAAGCTAAGGATCATGAGAAGAAGAGAAACTTCTCTTGAATTGTCCAGGGGGCCCTAAATGCCATCACATCACAAAGTGTCTTTATAAGAGAGAGGCAGAGGAACAGAGAGAGGAGAAGACATACAGACCCAGGAGAAGGAGGTGTGAAGACGGGTGCAGAGACTGGAGTGCTGGGCCACCAAGCCAAGGAACAGTCTGCAGACACCAGAAGCTGGAAGAGGTAAGGAACAGAGTCTCAGAAGGGAGTGGAGCCCTGCTGATCCCTTGCTTTCAGATTTCTGGCCTCCAGAACCATGAATGACTGCATTTTTATTGTTTCAAGCTCCCTAGTTTGTGGTCATTCATTATAGCAGCAGCAGGAAACCAACATAGGTCTCGTGGTTCTGGCTCCAACTTAGCCAGTCCCCTGCCTCTGGAACTTCTCATCTCTTAGCCAAACCTGGACCTAGAATCTCAGGCCCTAAAGTCTGATTCTGGGTGGGGTGGGACAGCTGCCACCCACAGTGTCCACTGCGTTTTAACTGCCACCTGCTCCTTGGCCCTATCTGCCTCTGATAGACTGTACCACCAGTTTCTGGCCCCATCAGACTCCAGTGGGAGTGGGAAGTGGGCATGTGTGCAGGGGTCAAGTACTGGTTCATTGGGCAAAAAAAGAACTTGGGAAAATCAGGAGGCCCATACTGCAATTTTGCTTCTGTATGAACTTGGACCACAGTTTGCTCACCTGCCATATTTGTGGATTGGAACACGTGCTTTTCCTGAGCCTTTTGGTTCTGATTGTGAATGAGCAAGGAAAGGAGTGGGAGCGTTTGGGAAAGAGGATGAAGGTAATGAATGCTGAGCATAAAAATGTTGAGTTCTATAAATGAGGCTTAGGTTTCTCTCATGGACTGGATGATGAGCCATTCTGAGGTCACACAGTGACTCAAGGTTTACCAGGAGGCAGGGCTTCGGGTTGGAGATCTGTAGGAGAGGCGGGACCAACCCAGCCACACTCACCTTCAAGGTAGATCACTCTGTCCCCAATCTTACAGATACGCATAGACCCAGGGACTTTGACCCCGTAGACAGAACCAACCGGAAGGAAGAAGGGGGGCGTGACCAGAAGGCTTCCTGGCAACCAGTGACATGGGGGGATAAGATGAGATAGGCAAAAGTAGACTGCCACACTTGGGAACTTGAAGGAGGAAACACTGGAAAACATGGTAGGAAAATGGAAACAAAGGAGTCACGGTTGGGCTAAGTCCACAGAGCTAAACCTGTTCAAGCCAGTGGCTGAAATAAAGTATTAAAAGGAAGTGAGTTAGGGGGACATGGGTGGCTCAGTGGGTTAAGCCTCTCCCTTCAGCTCAGGTCATGATCTCAGGGTCCTGGGATCGAGCCCCACATCGGCCCCTCTGCTCAGCAGGGAGCCTGCTTCCCCCTCTCTCTCTGCCTGCCTCTCTGCCTACCTCTCTGCCTACTTGGGATTTCTCTCTTTCTGTCAAATAAATAAATAAAATCTTAAAAAAAAAAAGAAGAAGAAGAAGAAGAAAGGAAGTGAATTAGTGGGCAGAATAAAGTGAAGCAAAGCTGGGTGCTAGTTGGGTTGTTGAGTTAGTGTTGAGATGTGAAAGTTAAAGTCCACGCACTCCCACTGCTGGTGGTCCTAAAGTATTAAGAGAGACCACAGACTCAGAATTAGTAAGAACGTGGTTTATTAAAAATGCACTGCTAGAAAGAAGGAGGAACATGCCCGCCAACCAGACACTGAGGACAGCCTCCTCGTTTCTGAACACATCACTAAAACGGAGTTTAGCAAGGTCACAGGATACAAAGCCAACATTCTAAATTCAGTCAGATTTCTTTCTTTCTTTCTTTTTATTTTATTTATTGGGGCACCCGGGGGGCTCAGTTGGTGAAGCATCTGCCTTCCACTCAGGTCATGATCCCGGGGTCCTGGGATTGAGCGCCTTGTTGCACTCTCTCCTCAGGGGGAGCCTGCTTCTCCCTCTGCTGGCCACTCCCCCTGCTCCTGCTAGCTCTCTTGCTCTCTCTTTCTGTCAAATAAATAAATAAAATCTTTTTAAAAAGAGAGAGAGATTTCATTTCTTTATTTGAGAGAGAGTGAGAGCCAGAGAGATCACAGAGGGTGAGGGAGAAGCAGACCTGCCACTGGGCAGAGAGCCTGATGCAGGGCTCCATCCCAGGACCCTGAGATCATGACCTGAGCCAAAGGCAGACACTTAGCCAACTGAGCCACCCAGGCTTCCTCCATCAGATTTTTATATAGTAGCAATAAACAACTAAAAACTGAAATTTTAGAAACATCTATTGAAGTTGCTTCAAGGGGAGCCCAGCTTGCCCAGACAGTGGAATGTGCAACTCTTGCTCTCTTGGGCTTCCAGCCCCACATTGGGTGTAGAGATTAGTCCAAATAAAATCTTTTAAAAAAATAAATAGAAATAAAAAAATAAAATTGCATCAGAAAATCGAATAGTATTACATTTAACAGAATAGATGCAAGATGTGTGTATTAGTTATCTACTGCTGTGTAACAAATGATCCCAAACTTAGTGGTTTAAAACAACAGACATTTGTTGTTTTATTTCAGTTTCCATTTCAGTTTCCACAGATTAGGAAATCAGGAGCACTTTAGCTGGATGGCTCTGGCTCTGGCTCTGAGTCTCTCGTAGGCTGTACCCCAGATGTTGGACAAAGCTGCTTCATCTGAAGCTTGCTGTGGCTGTCATCAGGTGGAACCCTCCATAGGACTGCTTACAACATAAGCTGGCTTCTCCCAGAGTGAATGATCTAAGAAAGAACAGCCCTACAGGAAAGCCACACTATTTTTTTTTTAATGACCTGATCTCCACTGTCCCACACTGTGACTTCTGCCTTATTCTCTCATTAGAACAAGTCCAGTCACTAAGCCCAGCTCACACTCGAGGGGAGGCGAATTAGTTTCCACCTTTGGAAAGGAGGTGTATTAAATAATTTCTGAATGTTTATTTAGTTAGTTAGTTAAGATTCTGTTTATTTATTTGACAGAGAGAAACACAGCAAGAGAGGGAACCCAGGCAGGGGGAGGGGGAGAGCGAGAAGCAGGCCTCCCGTCCAGCAGGGAGCCCGATGCAATGCAGGGCTTGATCCTAGGACCCTGAGATCATGACCCGAGCTGAAGGCAGATGCTTAACAACTGAGCTACCCAGGCGCCTCCATGAATGTATTTTTTAAAACCACCACAGCCAGTATGCTGAAACAACAAAACACTGCTGATTAAAATTTTTAAATGCAAAGATAAAGTGTGTTTGTGCATGAAAAGACTTGATACTAAATCGATCTTGGACTGATCTATAGATTCAGTACAATCTCAGTCAAAACTAGCAGGATGTCTCTGTAGACATTAACAAGCTGGGCACCTGAGTGGCTCGTTTGGTTCAGCATCTTAGTGGTCTCAGTGTTTCTTAACCTGGGACAGTTTTCTCCAGGAAATGTTTGGCAATGTCTGGAGACATTTTTGGTTGTCACAACTGGAGAGGCTGATGCTTTTGAATTAGTGGGTAAAGGGCAGGAATCTGCTCAATATTCTGCAATACACAGGACAGAAAAATTAATACAAAAAATTTTCTGGCCCCAAATAACAATAGTACTGGGATCAAGACCCGCATCCAGCTCCCTGCTCAGCGGGGAGCCTGCTTCTCCCTCTCCCACTCCCCCTGCTTATGTTGCTTCTCTCACTGTGTCTTTCTCTGTCAAATTAAAACAAAAGAAAGAAAGAAAGACCAATCCTGAGCTAAGCAAAGATTTCTTTTTATTTTTTTTTTAAAGATTTTATTTATTTATTTGACAGACAGAGATCACAAGTAGCCAGAGAGACAGGCAGAGAGAGAGGAAGGGAAGCAGGTTCCCTGCTGAGCAGAGAGCCCGATGTGGGGCTCTATCCCAGGATCCTGGGATCATGACCTGAGCCGAAGGCAGAGGCTTTAACCCACTGAGCCACCCAGGTGCCCCTAAGCAAAGATTTCTTAGATAGGACACAAAAGTCAGAAACCATAAAAGGAAAAAAAAAAAAAACAACCCTGATAAATTAGATTTTAAAAATGAAAAACTTATGCTCTTTAAAAGAGCAGAATCATCATTAAAGGGGAACCTGGGTGGCTTAGGTTAGGTGTCCAACTCTTCATCTCAGCTCAGGTTTTTTTGTTTTGTTTTGTTTTAAGAGTTTATATCATGTGTGAGAGAGAGAGAGATCATGAGCAGGGAGGAGGGGTAGAGAGAAGCCAACTCGCGGTTGAGCAAGGAGGCCCGCTGAAGGACTCGATCCCAGAACCTTGAGATCATGACCCAGGACCCTGGGATCATGACCTGAGCCGAAGACACTTAACCAACTGAGCCACCCAGGGTCCCCACTCTCGGCTCAGGTCTTGATCTCACGATTGTGAGTTCAAGCCCCACCTGCAGATAGGTGAAAGCATTTGCAAAACATGTATCAGATAAAGGACTTCCAGCCAGAATTTATAGAGTTCTGACAACTCAAAGTAGGAAGGCAACCAGTTTTTTTTTGTTTTTTTTTTTTTTAAAGATCTTTATTTATTTACTTGACAGACAGAGATCACAAGTAGGCAGAGAGAGAGGGGGAAGCAGGCTCCCTGCTGAGCAGAGAGCCCGATGCAGGGCTCAATCCCAGGACCCTGGGATCATGACCTGAGCTGAAGGCAAAGGTTTTAACCCACTGAGCCACCCAGGTGCCTTGGTGACCACTTATTTTAAGGGAAAAAGAGTTGATCAGACACTTCATCAAAGAAGATACACAAATGGCCAATACGCACACAAAAAGAAACTCAACATCATTAGTCATTTAAGAAACATAAACTTAAATCACAATGAAATGCCACTACACATCCATAAGAATGACTAAAAATAAAAAATGGCAAGAATGTGGACAGCTAGAACTCCCCTACTCGGCTGGTGGGAATGTGAAATGGTGCAACTTTGGAAAACAGTTCGGCAATGTCTTGTAAAGATAAATATACACTTACATTACATCCATGCCATTCCTTTCTTCGGTATTTACCCAAGGGATGTTTACCGAGAGATATTTACCAAAAGAGTTAATAAATGAATGTTCGTAGCAACTTGATTCTCAATGGCCAAAAGCAGAAAAGAACCCAAATGCCAATTAACTGGTAAGTGGGTTAACAGTTGTGTCTATACACATAACAGAATTTACTCATCAATAAAGAGAAACAAGCCACTACAGTTGTGATATATATATATAAGAAAATGGATAAATTTAAAAATCATTATGCTGGATGAAAGAACCCAGACATAAAACAATTCATATTATATGATTCCGTTTATAAGAAACTCCAGGAAATTCAAAATTACAGTGACAGAAAGCAGATCAGTAGTTGCCAGAGGCTAGGAGTTGGGGGAGAGGACTGACTTCAAAGGGGCACAGGGAAATTTGGGGGTGATAGAAATGCACTATATCTCCGTATATCAAGGAATAGATATATGTTTATCTCTATATATAGGAATTACACAACTGTATACATTTGTCAAGATTCATATTTTACACTTGAAACTGGAGAATTTCATTGTGTGTAAATGATGCCTAAATAAAACCTATTAAAAAAAAAAAAATACTGGCTTCTTTTTATACATAAGGCCACCTCCCAGATTGGTCTTGTGGTTAGCAGTGGGGGAGGGGCCCCACAGCTCCGGAGTAGGAAAAATGAGACCTAGGGAAGTTTAGCCAGGAAGGGGAAAGGCACTTAGCACTTTCCTTAGCAAAACTTTTAAATTCGAAAGAAGTTCTAATACCATACGTTTGAATGAGTTTACTCTTTTGTCCGGTATAATATATATGAGTTACAGGATTTGTCCAGTGGAGATTGTTATTAAAGATCTATAAAAGAATCACAGTTTGTCCAGTGAACAAATCATTTCAGGACCTCTTTGTTAGTCGAGATTACTGACCTTCAGACCCCCCTGACATGAAGTTCCGCTGATTAGATAGGGACCACCCTCATCATTAGGGGCCTTCCCATATGTGGGCCTCCCCAAGGCTCCGGGCTGTAGGGTCTTTGTAAGAATGTCCTTGGCATTTCACTTAGTGCTAGTTGCACCATACATATTCTCATACTAATGTCCCTTCATCCTTTGTTTCTTGCCCCTGAAAGCTCTTTACCAGAAAAGGATCAGAGTCGTAGTTTATAGCTAAGGATTAGGTTGATTAAATTTAGGATTATGGGCATGGAAAGCCTAATTCACACTGCTCCTCCCAAGTGTGTCTACCACATAGGGAGTGGTGAGTATAAGTATTCAAATCAATGAATGAATGAAAACTGATTGAAATGGAAGGAAGCTGTTAGTTGGCTTCAGGTGGCTCAGATAACATCATGAAGGACAGAGAAGGGGTTGCTCTTTCTCTCTCTCTCTGTCCTGACCTCTACAGTGTCATTTGAAGGCTTCCCACCACTCACCACCTACCTTTGTTCTGCTAAAAGCCTCCTTGTGCTCCCCTGTGCTGTCCCATAAAGGGGAGTCTCCCTGGTTGCACCATGGAGAAGAAAAGCCACTTCTTCTCAAGAATGCCAGAAGAAGTCTCCTTGCTTTCCACTGGCTTGGATTTGGTTTGGGGCCCAGCTCGAACCTTGACTGTGGCTATATGGACTGGCTAAAACCAATCAGAACCTATTCTTGGTGCTGGGGAGTGAGCTGCTTTCTGCAGTCATCAGGGGAATGGGTGTTTGGCAGTCAAAAATAACAACTGTCACAAGGATGTCAGGGTCTGGATTAGAGCTCCCAAAAGGCTCCAGTGTAGACTGAGCAGTGAAAAGGCTGAGTTGTGTTTCTTTTAAAACACGATAGGGAGGAAAAAGCATAACACTTTGCGCCCTGTGTTCTGCTTTTCAGGACTTTGCCTGAAAACAAAAAAGCCACCTACCTAAAAGCTGTTCTTCATGTAGAAGAGTGTAAGACCTCTTAAACATGTAGGGTTGGGGGAGAGGGAACAAATTTTTATGTACGTTACTGAGTTACGGTAGTAAAAATACTGTCTTTATATGGATAAAAATATGGAAAAATAAATATCACCAGGTGTGCTAGGCTATTTAATGACATACAGGGATTGTTGGAAAGCAATTTAACGGCTTCAGTTTTCCACATATATCATCACAGTGTTTGCCTAATCATAAGAATACAGCACAACAGGGGCGCCTGGGTGGCTCAGTCAGTTAAGCGTCTGCCTTTGGCTCAAGTCATGATTCCAGGGTCCAGGGATTCAGCCCAGCATCTGGCTCCCTGCTCAGCAGGGAGTCTGCTTCTCCTTCTTCCTCTGCCTCTCCCTCTGCCTCTTGCCCTGCTCATGCTTGTGCTCTTGCTCGCTCTCTCTCAAGTGAATAATAAAAAAATCTTTTAAAAAATGTAAAAAAAGAAAAAAAAAAGAACACATCAGAACAGAGTTTGGGTTAGGTAAGGGATGAATGCTGGGGCTGGGGTGCAGATGACCTTTCCCTAAGAGAAATGGTTTAGTCTCTGCAAGCTTCGGTTTCCCCAGATGTAGGACAGAGGCAATAGCGACAGTGACACCTCACAAGCGGTCGTGAGGGTTGAATGAACACTCTGTCTATCCCATGTAGAGCACACAGTAGTTGGTACCCACTAACCTCTCTCGGTATACCCTCGCGGTTAGGAGGAGGACAGGGGAGGGATGCCTTGTAAAGCTAGGACTAGCTGTGACTGCACATAACTGGCATCAGATTTGCAAAGTGGCTTTATTGAGGTAAAATTGACATGCAATAAACAACACATGTTTCAATTATACAATCGGACAAGTTTTGAGGATGTATCCACCCTTGCAACCATCACCACCACCAAGATAAGTCCCCTATCTACCACCCCCAAATGGTCCTATTCCCCTTGGAATCCCCCCTCTCATCCCTCCACCCTACTCCCTCCAGATAACCATGGGTCTGCTTTCTGCCAACACAGATTAGCTTGCATTTCCTAGAATTTCATGTAAATGGAATCATAGACATTATATACTCGCTCTCTCTCTTTTCTGGCTTCTTCCATTCGACTTGTTTTGAGATCTTCCATGTTGGTGTTGTACTAATAGCTAGTTCGTGCTTTTTTATTGCTGAGTTGTACCCCATTATATGGCTATCTCACAATTACTTTCTCCAGTCCCCTGTCGGTGAACAAGTGGGCTGGTGCCAGTCTTTGGCCATGACCCAGAGTTGTTATGGGCTTTTAGTCTTTGGGTGGACATATGCTTTCGTACATCTTCTGTAAATAGCTACCAGTACGATTGCTGGATTGTAAAGTAAAAATAAATAAATAAATAAATAAATATATATATATATATATATATATATATATATATATATATATATATATATATATATATATATATTATCTTTACAAGAAACTTCCTGGCAGTATGTGCCATTCCAGGTGTGCCCCTTTGCAGGTGGAGCCATTCCAGAGTTCAACCTCACAGGACCTCGGAGCCACGGGCAGGACAAACCCACTGCGGACTTCGGGTCCCCAGCTCAGCAGCAGGTGGTAATTAGAGTTAAGATGAGGAGGAGTCCGAGGGGCACCTCATCTGAAGGGGGGGGGCCAAGCATGAGCAAGAAAATAGCCCCAGGTGTGCCTATAACCCATCTTGCCAGGTAGCCATAAAATTGAGGTGGTTCGTGACAGAAAGTTTCAAGAGCCCGGAGTCCTCTGCTCTTTGCCATGTAGCCTCTCCCTTCAGAATCAGGGCCCCGTGTGACACCCTGCCTGGCTCATGCGAACGCTGTCCCAGGGCTGGACCTTGCCACGCCCACTGGAGTCCTGCTGCAGACCCGCCAAGTCTCTAGACACAAACCGGGTTGCATCTGTCGACCTTGAGACTATGGAAGCCCAGAGCCCAGAGGTTCCAGGAGCTCAGCCTGTCTTCAACCTCAAGCTCTGGACACACCCAGCTGCCGTGCGCGGGGCCGGCTCTGCAGCCTGTCTGTCCCACACTCCCCTCCTTTCTTATGCCCCCCTCCTTTCTTATTGAGCCACCCATCTGTCCCCACCCTGGTTCAGTCTTGGTTTCTCCCACTTGAGCTATATATCTGGTCCTCTTCTGGCTGCTCTGCCTGGCCTCCCTTTCTCCAGCCCATTCCCTCAATCCATCTTCCACACATCATCATTCTAAGATGCAAATCTTTTCTTTTTAAAGATTATTTACTTATTTGACAGAGAGAGATCACAAGTAGGCAGAGAGGCAGGCAGAGAGAGGAGGAAGCAGGCTCCCCACTGCGCAGAGAGCCCAATGAGGGGCTCCATCCCAGGACCTGAGCCAAAGGCAGAGGCTTTAACCCACTGAGCCACCCAGGCACCCCTAAGATGCAAATCTGACGAGGCCCCTCCTCTGCTTCCCATTGCCTATAGTGGAAAGCTCTAGTTCCTTAGCCTAGCATTCAAGGCCCTCCATGGACTGCGTCTCTGACCTTTCCGGCCTCCACTCCCTCCATCCCTTGAACCTTCCCTGGGTTCTAACCATTGCAAACCATCTTTCACCACCTTTATACCTGCTGTTCCCACTGCTTGGTACACTGTTTTTAAGTCCCTATTCCTTCATTAAGAATCAGCCCTCCCTTGGTTCCTTCCTCGGTTTCTGGCACCCTGTGCAAAACTTCACAGTGACAGGGTGCCTGGCTGGCTCAGTAAGAGCATGCGACTCCTGATCTCAGGTTTGTGAGTTCAAGCCCCAACCTTGGAGACAAAGATTACTTAAAACAAACAAACAAAACCCCTTCCTGATGGCAACAGCCACAATGTGTTAGAGTTGTTCCATTGTGTTTGTTGGCCCACCCAGCTGGGGGTTCCACATGCCTATAGCTCCATCTTTAGTAGCCAGCACGTGGTTCCTATATGTCGAATGAACGAGGGAAGAAATGAATGAATGGCAGAGTGAGTGAGTGGGACAGTGACCTGGCAGCACCCACGGTGGTGATGGTGTAGGTGGGTTGGAGCAGGCAAAGGATGGAGGTGAACCAAAAGAACAAAAGGAAGACACGAAGAGACGGCTCCAAGGGGGAGGGGAGGAAGTCTCCACAACGATGATGTTCCAACCCTATCTCTCTGCATGGGTCCATCCTGCAACCGGGCTGTGTGCTCTGAAATCCCCCAGAATCCCTGTCATTTCCTCATGTTTGTTATTTCTGCTACCCCTATGAGGAAATGCTCCTTGACCTCGCCCTTGAGAAGAGTTGCTCAGGCCTTACCTAAGGCTGTTGGCTTCTTTGCAAGCTGGGAGGTGAGGAGGGGACAGCACCGTTCACCCCTCCTCTGGGCTCCAGGACCCTCCTGGCAGGGGTCCCGTGGGGAAGGCCTGAGAGCTGAGCAAGCAAGGCCTGAGCCATATGGGAGAGGAGGTTGGGCCTGTGGACAGGGGGAACCAGAAAGCCATGGGGTCTGGAGGCTGGGCCACTGGGCCATGCTGCTGTCTCTGTCTGAGCACACCCCCCAGCCCCACCCACACCCCAGGTGGGTTTCCTGTCCTAGTTCTCTTGTACTTAGCTACATTCCTGATGACAAAGCACTCACTCCATGCTCAGCCAGGAAAGGGAAGCAGGACTGATGGAAAGTTTTTTGCGGGGTATGAAGTATCTGCCTCATTCGGTCTTCACCACTGTAACTTCAGGACCCGATACCATGCCTGGCACATGGTGAGGGAGCTCAAAACTCTGTCTGATGAATGGATGGATGGATGGATGGATGGTTGGATGGAAAATTGTCTTGCCTGGGACCAGAAGGCTGTAGGGGAGTAGCATCTCTATTGTCCATCCCTGGTGGCAAATGTGGCCAGGAGAGTGTGGGACTCCCTTGGAAAGGGGTAAGAGGCTGGGGGTCTGAGTCGGGGGTCTCTTATGCTACCTCCCCACCTTCTCAAGCTCTCTGCTCCAATCTTAAGAGTTCTGGGATTGAAATCTCAATGAGGCCTATCCCTGCTTGGAGACACCCCTTCCCCACGCAGAGGTCCACATACCTGGCTAGGCATCAGAACTTCAGGGCTGTGTTTCAGGAGAGGTTGAACCACAATGATTCCTGGGTTCCACCTGAGATCCACTGCTCAGAATATTGCTGGATGGGACCACAAATTCTGTGTTTTTTAAAGTATCCTGAGTGATTCTGCCATGTAGACAGGCATAGGAGTTCCCCCACCTACCGGATCAAGTTTAAACCCCCAAGTAAGGCATTCGGAGCCCTTTGCCATTGGGACCCAGTGCCCACGTGTACCCTCATACCTTGCCCTTCACCCCAAACACGTAGCCCAGTGAAACGGCGCCATGGTCCCCAGTCCTGTTCAGGCTCTCTCGCCACCTGAGCCTTCACTCAAACTCATCTGTCTTACCTGCCCCCCTCCGCTACCTGGAGAACTTCCATACATTCTCTGAAGCCCAGAAAATGCCACTGCCTTCCCCAGGAAGCCTTTCACACCCTTCTTCTATCCAGCCAGGCAAAACTTCAATCTCCTTCCTGTGAATTTCACAGTCCCTGCCACTACCTAGACCATAGCACCTGTCACCCTGCTTAGTCATTATCTGATAATGTTTGCACCAGCACTCTTGTTAAATCCTCCCAGACACCCTCTGAGGTAAAGGATGACAATGACAGTGGCGGTAGCAAAGTCCAATTATGCAAAAAGCCTGCTGGAAGCCCTCAGCACGTGCTGCTAGGCCCTTAAATCCTCACAAGAGCCTGGTGAGGTAAGTACTGTTATTACCAGGCCCATAATACAGATGAGGACACCAAAGCCCAGAGAGCCAAGCACCCTTGCCCTGGGCCACACTGGATGTGGTAGAGCTGGGATCTAACCCAGGCAGTGCTCCACATACCACAGTCTAACCCACCACACATCGGCCCGTTTACACTTAAGGCTCAGGGAAGTATTTGCCCAAACTCACCATTCTCGTAAGCAGCCCAGACATTCTTTGCACCTAGGAGCCCCTGATTCCCGAACTCCACGCTCCCACATGGCCCCTTTTTGGTAAGTAATTGCAAGCCAAGCCCCATTACAGGCTCTCTTCCTCACCCCGGGACCCTCCCCCCATCCCCCAAGGACCTGGCCTGCCCTCTCGGCTCACTCCTGTTTATCCTGCCCCACCTCAAGTTCTGAGTTCCATGGAAGGAACGCCCAACCCTTGCTAAGGCCACATCAGCTGGCAGGCTGAAGTCTGACATTGCTGGCAACTTCTCCTCCATGACATTCCCGTGCAGCATTCTGGGTCGAGCAGTCTGGGACAGTGGAGGAAGCAAGCCTCCTCCTCCTCTCCCTCGACCTCAGTTTCTCCATACAGTGGTCTTGGTCTGGTTGTCTTCCAGGGCTGAGAAGAGGCTCTGGTGATCACAGGACAAGGGGCTTGTCAGTGCTGGTGGGCCAGCCCTGAGTACCTCACTCCTGGGCCTGGTTAGGAGGGCCAGATCCCCAGTCAACCTGCAACCCTACACTGCCGCCCTGGCAGGTTACCTACCTTCCCTGTGCCCCAGCACCCCATTCAGCAAATGGGATCCCATGAGGACCTTTGCACACAAGCACTGTGGGAATGGACTGCAAAAAGGCACAGGGTACATATAAAGGGCACCTAGACCAGGGCAATACTGCCAGACATAAACAGTAGTAATTCCTAAGAGCCCTGCCTCCTTCTGAGGGGCGAACAGACCAAAGCAGAATCACAGCTAGGAAGTCAGTCACCTTTGTAGACAAAAAAAGTGGTAACGTACATGCAGCGGTAAACTTGGCTTTCTAAGGTGGGTCCCCAGCCCAGCCATCCCATGCACTGAGAATGCTCTACCAGTCCAGCCGGATGTCTGCAGGGCTTCAAAGTTGTACTGGGCTAGCAGATGACCTTCACGACGTGCCAGAGCTCTTTCGCATGTGCTTTTCTCACCCAATTCTTTACAGAGCCTGTAAAAGGAGATTCCTTGGGCTTTGGTTCCAGGCTGGCCTGAGCTCATGTTTCCAGTTCTGCTACTTATGAGCTGCGTGATCTTGGGCAAGTTACTTCCCTCCTCTGGGCCTCACTTTGCCTCATCTGTAAAGTGGGAACGTTAGTCCCAACCTTTGAGGATCCCGTGAGAGTTACAGGTATCAGGCATAGAGAAGGTACATAATCCTTAAAGCTCTATAACCCCCTTGTTCTAGATGAAGAAACTGAGGTTTAGAAAGCTTCCACTGCCTGCTCCACAACCAGAAGGGAGCAGGCTAACTCTAGCTCACGACCCCTGCTACCACACAGGAGGGTGTCTCCCAGTTCACAAGTTTAGAGGTCATGAGGTCATGAGGGATGGCTCTGGCTGTTCAAGGTCAAGGACACGGGGTCCCGCTTTACAGGCTTCTTATAACTCTCGTTTGTCAGAGTGGGCCAGGTCCAGACCTAATCATCGGGGCCCTCCAGAGTGGGTCAGAGGGGAAAGGACAGACCCAAGATGGCTGTGGCAGGGGCGTGGCAAGTGTGACAGGTGAGGCCGTGCGCCCTGTGACGACTGGAAGACCCACAGACACTGGGCCAGAAAGCAGAGCCCTTGCCCCAACCGACTGCACCGTGAGGACACAGTGACCTCATCTCTACCGTCAGGAGCTCAGCTATTAACACTGTTCCTTCTTAAGCCTCAGTCAGTGAACAGAACCACATTGCATCACACTGGCTTTGTGTCTGCTGATTTTATTAGGGCCACTTCTAGATAAAGCAAGTTGTAGTCAGCATGATTTGCATGGATACCAGCAGGCTTGATATGTTCTTTCCACACTGGGGTTTGTCCTCTTGGCACCCTGCTTATTGGCCCCAGCTCCAGTGCTGTAAGGAAGCCTGGACTCTGCTGCTGGAGACAGAGGAGCATGTGACACCTTGTGCTGAGGATGGCCCCCGCCAAGCATCTGGCTGAATGTCACAGCTTCACCACAGGGAGCAGAAGTGCCGAATCCACAAAATCGTGAGAAATAATACCTCATTGCTGTTCAAAGTCACTGACTAGGTTTGGAGTCGTTATTCCATTCCATGGCAATGGAGAGCTGAAACACCCCGTGTTTTCATTTCCTAGATTTTCAGCGTGCATATAGACCATTAGAGCGGAAGCACCTGTGTCTGAGCGCCTAGTGCCCTGTGTGCCCCCCACCCTGAAGGCAGAGCCTCAGCCGTCCCCTGATGATTGAGCCTCTACTCCTGGCCACACATTGTGCAGCTTTCCCAAACACCATCACGTCCTAGATGCGTACTACTTATTGAACAAGCAAATAAATGCCTTAGCACACACTGCAGTCCCGTAACAGTTGTTTTATCATCACTCAACTGAAACTGATTCTTTAGAAAAAGAATCAGAAAGATGCAAATATTACAAAAGAGGGAAAAAAAACCCATGACCCCGAACTCTACTACCCATAATTTCAATTAACATTTAGCACGTATGTCTAGAGATTCGATTATATTACATATGTATCTTTACTTTGAAAATTGTTGTTGGGGCACCAGGGTGGCTCAGTCAGTTAAGTATCTGCCTTTGGCTCAGGTCATGATCTCAGGGTCCTGGGATCGAGCCCCAGGTCAGTCTCCCAGCTCGGTGGGGAGTCTGTATCTCCCTTTCCCTCTGCCTCTCCGCCTTGCTAATGCTCTCTCTGTCTCTGTATCTCTCTCAAATGATTTTTTTTTTTTTAAATCTTAAGAAAACAAAACAAAACAGAAAGCTCTTTACATATTGATTTGGGACACTCCCCAAGATAAACCACACAGACCATCCTGGTGGCCACCACCTCACTGAGTGTTGGTGGCTGAAGTTGGCTCAAATGCCTTTATGCTTGCAACCAAAAATTTGTCACAATTACTACTCTATGGGTTTGAGAAAGAACGGACTCTCCACCACAAGGCCAGGCCTCTGGGAGCCAGTAAAAAGAACAACCCAAGACAGAGGAATATTGCACCTTCCATAAGCAGAGGCTCTACTAGCCACCGTAAAAAACCGGGTACACAGGGGGCTCCCAGAGGGCTCAATCAGTTAAGCATCTGCCTTTGGCTCAGGTCATGATCTCAGGATCCTGAGATGAAGCCTTGCTTCTCCTTCTCCCTTTGCCCTTCCCTCTGCTTTGCACTCTCTCGCTCTCTCTCTTAAATAAATAACATCTTTAAACAAACAAAGCCAAACCAGGTATGCAGGATGGAATACGAGCTGCCTGAGGGGAGGGCCCCATAGCCCAGCAGTCAAGGTCCTCTCTCTATGCCATGGCCTCCACCTTCCAACCTCAGCAGCAAATATCTGTTGGCCACCTGCCTCATGCAGGGCACTGCGTCCAGGGCACAGATGTATACGGATGCATAGATGTCCATGTGTGACTTTGGACAAGTCATTTCCACCTCTCTGGGCCTCAGCCCTCTCATCTCTTAGTAGGCTGAAATGTACAATCTGAGTATCTTTCCATCTCTTAACCTATACATCTAAGCCAGTCCTGGTCCCAGGGCTCCAGGGAGGATACAAGCTCCAGAAGTGGCATTGGGATTTTCCAAACGCCTTCATCCATTGTCTCCTGTGATCCTCCCAACAGCCCCGAGGCAGGGCTCTTAGGCCAATTTGAGGGATGTGGAAATGGGAGATGCGGAGAGATGAAGCAACCTGCCCGAGGTCACACAGCTGTTGAATGGATGAGCTGGAATTTCAATCCAGGTCTGAGCCAACCGCCCTGTGGAGAGAAGGAGCAAACAACCCTTGACTTTTATTAGCATGGTTAAAGATGAGAAAGTTTCTATGAGGTCCCTAGAGCAGTCAAATTCATAGAGACTGGAAGGAAAAAGGTGGTGGCCTCAGGCTGGGGGGTTCAATGGGTAAGGTGTTTCCCTTGGGGAAGATGAGCAATTCCAGAGATGGAGGGCGGTGATGGTTGCCCAACAGCACGAAAGGATGTAATGGCATGGAACCGTATGCTTACACATGGTTGGCAGGGTAAATTTTATGTTCTGTATATTTTACCACTTTTTTAAATGAGAAAAATGAGGTCTAGCAAGATCAATGGAGTAGGTGTAGAGCAGTTTGTGAGAGCTCTAGGGACAGATTGGGTTCAGTTCTCAGATCTGCCACTTGCTCACTTGCTTGACCTGAGGCAGCTTGCTCTGGAACAGTGCCTCAGTTGCCCTCCTTGTAAAACGGAGTAGCACCCGTATATCTGGGATTGGTTAGAAGAATGAAAGAAGAGAAGTCCATGCCAACCCCTTAGTCATGTGCCCGGCACACAGCAAACTGTCTATACACGTGACTTCTTCTAATGACGAGGCCTCTCAAACAGAGCCACAAGAGCCTTGCAAGACACCTGTTAAAGCCCCTTTGTTACAAAATGGAAGAGACCAAGGCTGAGACCGAGGCTTAGAAGGACTTAGAAAGGGACTTGCCTGAAGCCACCCAGCAGATCTGCAGCGGAGCCCAGCGAGCAGCAGAACCGCCACCCCTCTCTGAGCACAGAGATCTCCGTCTCCAGCCAGCCCACAAGACTTTTCCTTTCTTCAGAGCTGAACTGCCATGGATTTGGGATATTAATCTCAAGCCTGGAGGAGGAAGGGAGGGCTTCTCCGGGCTCCCAACTGGTTTTCACTCTCCCTCTTCTGAAGTGTGAGCCTGCTCTGGTATAACTGCTGTGAGTCAGCTGGCATTCCGTGATGAATGCGCGTGTGACTGCCAGGTGGCATCCAGGTGGGGGCTGGGGGAGGGGGTGAGCACCGTGTGATACCTGCTGGGTCATGCGGGCTGCTTGCTGCTTCTGGAACCAAGCAGCTGCACAGTGGTATCAGCAGTTAAGGGGTCCACGTTTCATACCTTTAATTTGCTACCAAATTCCTCCTTTGGTGTGACCTCCAGCAAGTGCCTTTAACTTCTGTGTGCCTCAGTTTCCTCAACCGCCCCATGGAAATGTGAATATAGTCTTACCCTCAGGACAAGGTGTGAGGAGTAAGGGAATGATATGTGAGAAGGTATTTTTTTTTTTTAAGATTTTATTTATTTGACAGAGAGAGAGAGAGATCACAAGTAGGCAGAGAAGCAGGCAGAGATAGGGAAAGCAGGCTCCCTGCTGAGCAAAGAGCCTGATGTGGGGCTCAATCCCAGGACCCTGGGATCAAGACCTGAGCCAAAGGCAGAGGCTTTAACCCACTGAGCCACCCAGGCGCCCCTGTGAGAAGGTATTTTGCACACTCAAAAAGTTGTATCAGCATAAAGGACAGTGTTATTTCATTTCTCAGGAGAAATAAGGTTCTAAGAACAAAACAGAGCCCAGCCAAGCTATTTATTTGTTTTTTTCCCATCAGTCCTTAGACTTCTCAGGGTGGCTGAGACCCACCGGTCTCCTAGCTGATCCTATCTGAAAGTGCCAGATTAATTCCTCAGTGTCAGCCTTAATGGAGAGTCTACTGGGCACCAGGCCCAGGGTCAAGCCACTGAACCCTCTCCAGAGCCCCACAGTGTCAAGACTGTTCTGAGCTCCATTTTACAGAGAGAAAACCAAGGCTCAGAGAGAGAGAGCAACTTGTCAGAGACGGCATCACCAGCAGGATGGAGCTGGGCCATGAGGCCAACTTCTGACTAAACCCCACACTCTGTCTCCCTGTAGGCTTGAGGAAGAAAGCCCTGGGAGGGCTGCATCGGGTCTCCTCCTTCCAATTCCAGAGTCCTCCAGAAAACAGTACATGGAAACTGAAACAGGTCGATTCCTGCCACCCTGAAGTAAACCAGGCTTTGCGAATGGAAAACACAGGCAATATTTATCATACTTACCATTTTCAAGTATATATTACATGCCAGTCACCCGACAACCATGTTCTCACTTCCTGTTCTCAATAAATCTTTGAAGTAAGTACTGAGTCTCTCATCATTTTGCGGTTGGGGAAATGGAGACTCAGAAAGCCCAAGTAATATGCCCAAAGACACAGAGCTAGCAGATCTGTCTCCAAGGCCTGTGTTCTTCTCACCCCATATCACTGTCAGACCTCTCATTCATTCGTCCTTTGCTCTGTTTCTTTATTAAACAGAGCCTCTTCCTTGTGCTAAGTAACTAACGGGACAGAGGGAGGGCGGGAGTGCTTGAGCCCCTGCCTGGAAGAGGTCATTACCTGGGGAAAGATAAGGCTCAAATAAATTGTAATCTAAGTGATCGGAGCCAGACCCAGGTCCAGTGCCCGTGCTGGTGCTCGGCCAGGTAAAGCGGTGCTTCTTAGAGTTTTAGTTTTTAATTTTTTTCATCAGAGGTGCTTGAATTGACACTCACTACCTGTTCACTCTCTCACTACCTACTCGATCTTGGCCAAATGACTTCACTTCCTCAAATCTCTGTCGACTCTTTGAGAAAAAGGGAGAGGGGGCGCCTGGGTGGCTCAGTGCGTTAAGCAGCTCAGGTCATAATCTCAGGTCCCAGGATAGAGCCCCACATTGGGCTCCTTGCTCAGCAGGGAGTCTAATTCTCACTCTCCCTCTGCCTCTGCCCTCATGCCCGCTCTCTCTCTGAAATAAATAAATAAATAAAATCCAAAAAAAGAAAATAGGAGAGAAAAACATTCATCTCATCAAGTTCTTGTGGGCATTAACTGGGATGATACTGTATCCATTCATTCAACAAATATGTACTGAGTCCTGGTTTATGCCAGGTACTGTTTTGGTGTTGCAGATGCTAGAGGAAGTAGATGGCAGACATTCCCTTGGAACCATGGAAAGATCTGGTTTTTTAAGTTAAAAAAAAAAAAAAAGTTAATGGAGGCATACATAATATGCATACAGAAAAGTGTAAAAAGTTGAGGTGTACAGCTTGATGAATTGTCACAAGCTGAACACACCTGTGTAACCAACACCGTGATTACAAAATGTTACCAGCAGTGTCAGGACTAGGATATGGTAAGTGAGGCACCCACCTCCACAGT
Organism: Mustela putorius furo; assembly: GCF_011764305.1. NCBI lineage: Eukaryota > Metazoa > Chordata > Mammalia > Carnivora > Mustelidae > Mustela > Mustela putorius. The sequence continues at coordinate 32,993,216 of NW_025422005.1, read as the reverse complement.
AAAATTTAAGGAGGTGTTGAAAGCACAGTCATCACGATAAACAATGCTTCAATGTGATAGCTTTTTTTTGTCGTTTTAAGGATTTTTATTTATTTATTTATTTATTTGACAGAGAGATACACAGCGAGAGAGGGAACATAAGCAAGGGGAGTGGGAGAAGGAGAAGCAGGATCCCCGCAGAGCAAAGAGCCCAATGCGGGGCTCGATCCCAAGACCCTGGGATCATGACCTGAGCTGAAGGCAACCGCCCAATGACTGAGCCACCCAGGCACCCCAATGTGATAGCTTTTAAAAATCAAAATTCATGCCAAAAAATCCATGATGACAAAATATCAAAATTTTAAATAAGACAGGATTAGTAATAGTGTCGTGTTGAGTCATATGGAAAGCTCAGGGCAAAAGGAGAACATCGGTAAAGTTGACCCTGGCTTACCTTTGTCCCAGCCCTGATATCAACTCCCCTCACAGTCACTGCCTCCCCTGCAAGGGTAACTATTGTCCAGACTTCTAATCCCAGAGGTAAGTTTTGCCTGTTTTTGAACTTTGGACGCATGAAATCACGCTCTTTTGCATGTGGCTTCTTTCACTCCACATTACATCTGTGAGACATAACCATGTTGAAGCATGCCCAGGAAAAATGTTTAAACAAGGGAAGGAGGTGGTGGCTGAATGTTTTAGAGACCAGTGTGGCGGCAGGTGGGAGCATGGATACACAGGAGTTCTAGACCCTGCTGGCTCTGGGCCTGTGGGGATGCGGAGGAGAGCGTGAATTCCAGTGATATTTTGTAAGGATAGAGGTCACAGGACTGACAGGCTATTGGGGATGAGGGAGAGAGAGGAGGCAAGGAAGATGCTCCATCTCTGGCTTGCCCAGTTTGGTGGACAGAGGAGCCATCTCTAGAATGGGCACTGGGAGGGAGGGAAAGAGGAGTCTAGATTTAAACAACGTGAGTGCCAGGTACCTGTGGGACATTCCAAGGGCTGTCCTGGAGCGAGCTGTCCAGATAAGCCTAGCCCTCAGGAGAGGATGCTGGAGCGATATGTTCCCCCTGCCCACACCCCAACAACCCCCCCCACCCCACCCCAAGCATCAGCGAGCAGGCGGCAGCCTTGATGAGAAGCTGTGCAGAGGCCTGGGGAAGGGCACAGCAAGGGTAAAGAAGGCAACTGAAAAGTTCTTTGAGAGCAGCTGCTTTGAACAGGTGTGCAAATCAGAATGAAAATATTAAACACCCAAAACTGTCCTGGTTGGTCCATCAGGCCTTCCTAGAGTCCAGCCCCGCGTTTACCTGCAGCCTGGGAGGATTTGAGTTGCAAAACATCCCGAGGATTAGCGGACCGCGCCAACACCCCCCCCCCTCCCCCGCATCCCCCCATCCCTGTCCCAACCCCGTCCCAACCCAGGCCAGCCCCTCTCGCATCCGCAGCGAGGGCTGACTCAGCAAGGGTTTTGCTTTTTTTTTTTCCTCCGGGATGCTTGCCTTTAAAGGCAAAAAAGAAAAAAAGGAAACAAAAAACCCTCTTCCCGGGTGCCTTACTCACACCAGACTCGTGGAGCAGCTAGGACCGCCCAGCACAGCGCCCCGGAGCCCACGTGCGTGCTCTCAGGCACGCACCCCAGCGCCGTCACTGGGCCACCTGGCACCGCCCCTCCAGTCCCCGAGAGCCCTTCCTCCCCTGGCTAGGGCTGGAACTGCTTGGAATCAAACCCAGAAAAAGTCCGAGTTCCTTCCAGGGCTGAAGGCAGCCTCTGGGGAACAAAGCGGCCAGTGTGAGCACAGTTAGGGGTTGGGGGGAGTGAGGGGGGGACCCTCGGATCCTCCAAGCCCAGCTCTAGGACTCCACAGCCTCCTCCCAGCCTTCTTAAAAGCCTCAGGGTAGGGGAGGCTTGAGGGGAGGCTGAGATTTCTTCATGTCGTACCCCTGCTCAGAAACCCTCGGTGGCTCCCCACTGCTCACTGAATAAAGTCTCACATCCTAGAACCTGGCAATTGAGGGCCTTTATAACCCCTGATCTTCAGCTTTTTCGGCCCAAATCCCTCCTAACTTCATATCCTCTTTCCCTAACTCCCTACACAGTGGACACAGGGGCTTTGGGGCTCAGGCTGCACCTTCCTGGCCCGCTCTAGGCATTCTTAGCTCCTGGTCTCTCCTCTCCTGCCTCCCAACCTTTCAGGCTCAGATGCCATTTAGACTTTCTCGGGCGTTCCCTCTGCGGTTGGAGTTAAATTCTGTTTTCCAGGACTCAGCCACCCCAAAAATAAACTAGCCCCCCTGAGAGTCTAACCTCTGATCCAGTGTTAATAGCTTCTCATGAGTTTACCTCGAAACTGTAGCGTCTAGGGGCTCATAAAACTTTTACAGAGAGAGAACACCTAGAAATGGAATTTCAAGCAGAGAATGGGGGTCTGTCTGGGCAGGTATGGTGAGGTAGGGCAAAAGGAAAGCTCTTTTTCTGGCTGCTCTTGCTTTGTCTTCTGGTGCTACCCTGACCAGAGGAGGGGGATTTGATTCGACATCATGAATTAGGACGGTTTCTTTCTTTCTTTCTTTTTTTTTTTTTTAAAGATATTATTTATTTATTTATTTATTTATTTGACAGACAGAGATCACAAGTAGGCAGAGAGAGGAGGAAGCAGGCTCCCTGCTGAGCAGAGAACCCAATGCGGGGGGGGGGGGGGGGGGGGGGGGGGGGGGGGACTCCAGGACTCTGGGATCATGACCTGAGCCTAAGGCAGAGGCTTTAACCCACTGAGCCACCCAGGTGCCCCAGGACTGTTTATTTCGATAAACTTTTATACATATCCATTTTTTCTCAGGCTGATCCAGGAGGGAACTGTTATACCCATTTTATAGATATGAATCTTGAAGTTCAGAGAGAAGGGATTTGCTCAGTGATGATTGGTAGGCCAGTTGCAGAGCTGGGACTCCTGAGTCTGAATCCGGGAGACTGCCCTTAGTCTCTGGGTGTGGTCTAGAGTCTGTCTTCCTTTCAGCAATTTCTCTCTGCCTGCTGTCTCTATGCATGTTCTTCCCTCTGCCAAGAATGGCCTTCCTTACAATCAACCTGGTGAACTCATATTTAGCCTTCTAAACCCTGCTCAGCATGCCCCCTCCCTTCCCTAAAGCTCTCTCTATCCCCTGTCCTTCCCCTGTGGTACGAGTTCTCCTCCAGTACACATTCTTATCCCTGTATTACTGCTGTCCATTTCCCCTCCTGTGTCCTTTTCAGTTTGGGGGCTCCATAAGGCTAGCAACAGTCTCACATGCCCCTGATCCTAGGGAAGCAACCCACCCGGGGCTGGCCTGGAGAAGGAAAGGGAGCCTGGTGGTGAGTGTGACCCAGGGGCAGAGTGAGACATACCCACAGCTGGGAAAAGACACACACAACAGACTGGGTGTGCTTGGAAACAGAGCTATGGAGACCTTGAGCCGGAAAGTGACCAAACCAAAAAGGTACTTAAGGAAAGACTGCATGCTTTGGCAGGAAACAGGCATGTAGGCTACTCATCTGATCGTTCATTACTGCCTGCCTTCACGCTTTCCGCATGTGTCTCCACCACAGATGCCATCCTCCATCTGGGGGCAGACAGACAGGACCAGCAGCGCATGAAGAAAACACCGAAGGGGAAGTTTCTGTCTTGGGAGACTCTGGGACACTTTCTGGAAGCCCCACTGCAGAGGTACTCTGTGCCATCAGAAGCACTGAGGCGGGACTGGAGGGAGTTAGGCAGAGGTAACAACCCGAGCAAAGGCAAGAGATGAAGAAACTGCGGGTGGCAGAGGTGAGGCCCAGAGCTTGTAAACTAAGCGAGGGCCTACAGCCTCTGGGGCAGCATCAGCCGTAGGAGCCCAAGGGTGTCCATCAGGACTAGAGGAGGTGAGACCAGAGGAGTGGAGGCACAGCAAACAGCAGGGAGGAAGGGAGGGAGGATGAGGTAGGTGGTAGAGAGAGTGAAAGCAGCAGGAATTGGTGGCCTCTGGTATGTGGGGCACAGGAGGAAGCCCCAGGCTTTGCAGGCTGAGCCGCAGGGAGACCATAGGAACAGAAGCTGCAGGCAGAGATATTCTGGGGAGGGGCCTGCTTCTCGTTCCGTGGACTGCTCCATGCCCAGCTAGGGTGCCCCCTTAGCAGCACTGGACACACAGCCCGGACAGAGGAGTCCAGGCATCACGTGGTCAGCTCAGGCTCCTCCTTTCCAGCCAAAGTAACCCCTCCTTGCCCCTTGTCCCTTTCCACAGGGAAAGGGACACTTGGCCTCACCTCAGGACTGTGCACTGGTGGGGGGGGGGGGGTGTCTTTCCCTTCACTGTCTTAAGAAAGACACCGGTTTAGAAGAGGAAATAAGGCTGAAATGATACCACTGCCCCCTAAAAAAGGACTCGCTGTGTGTCAGTAGGTGCTGAGTACTTCATGGACTTATCTGGAAATTATATCTCTCACGACAGCACATGAGCCTGGAGGTGGTATTCATTCCGCTTTACCCGTAGTAAGGCGGAGGCTCAGAGGCCAGCGCGTCGCCTAGACTCGTGCTCGGACTGGTATACAACAGAGCTGGCTCCAAACCCAAGGACTCCTGTGTTCTTGCCGTTCATATTTTTCACACTCACCTGTCGCCACAGGTTCACATGTACGGTCAGGAGTAGAGGAAAGTTCACAAAGGTGATAGGAAAGCCCAGAGAAGAGGTGGGTATGGATTTTCCGGCAGCGGGCCCAGACTGTGCTAAAAGCAAGGCTTGGCTTGCAAGCAGGAATGTCGGGGGTGGAGGTGGGTTAGGAGAAAATCTCCCAAGGAGACCTCCTGTAGTTTGTAGTCACTGTAGTCACAAATACTCCAGTACCACTTCCCACGAAGCAGACGCTGTTCTAAACACTTCATAAATTTTCACTAACTTACTCTTCATAACAAACCTATGAGATGGTACTATTATTATCTTTAGTTTGCCGAAGTTATCCAGTGGCGCAGTGAGGACTCCAGAGTCCTCGCTCTAAAGCGCTATCCTACGCCGGTCCCAATTCGCTGTACAGCTCCACCATTTTGCTAGAGGTCGCTGAGGCTCAGAGAGGTGTGCACACTGGCTTAGCGTCACACAGCGAGCGCGCTTCCCCGGACTCGGGGCACAGGCAGCGGGGAGAGAGAGACCCCTCAGCCTGAGCGCAGAGCCGGCAGGGTGCCCTCCAGCCCCCCTCCCCCGAACCCCCTCCCCGCCGAGCCCCGCCCCGGACGTGCCCCAGGCCCCGCCCTCAAGCTCTGCCCACACGACCCCCCCGACACACACCGCAGCGCCAGCCAATGGCTGGGGTCCTATAAACTCTACCGCCGCGGGCTCAAGGCGAGAAGCTAGAGGTAGCCCGGGCTAGCGCGGAGCTCGTGGGCCGCGAGGCTTGGGAGCGAGCTCGCCAGGGAGCAGGAGGCCAAAGGACCGAAGTCAGAGTCGCAGTCGGAGTCTCCGAAGCGGAGCAGGAGCCCGAGCCGGAGCGCGCCGCGCCGCCCGTCCGCCCGTCCCCGCCCGCGCACCCGGCGCTGCCAGAGCCTCCGGCGCAGCGCGGCCATGGAGCCCAGCAGCAAGGTGAGTCGCGCGCCCGCCGGCCCTCCCCGCCCGGAACAAAGGCGCGGACTCCTCCGACCCTCCGCCGGCTCGAGCTCCCTCGCCGCCCCGCCGCGCTGTGCGCCCGGGGCGGGCGCCGCGCCTCTCTGAGCCTCCCTCGGCGCCGGCCTGTAGCGCCGCGCTCTGGCAAGGCTGGGGGCGCGGGTGCGGATGGGCTCGGGATGTGGCGGGCGCAAGGGCGCCGCGTGCGTAGTTGGCGCCCGCACCGGTATCTGGCTTCCTTCCGGGGGCGCCGCGCCGTCCACGCGGCCCGGCGGGGCTGGGGCACCCAGGGCCCAGGCGCTGCACGTCGCTCACGCTCTCCCCGGCGGAGGCCCCGCGCCGACTCCTCCCGGGGCGGGGGAGGGGGCTCGAGCGCGGCGCCCATTGGCTGAGCGGGCCGAGCCCCCGGCCCGGCCCCGGTCTCGGCGAGCGGAGGCGGCGGCGCGCGGAGGCGGCGGGACCCGCCCCCACTCGGCGGGCTCCGAGCCGCTGCGCGCTTCTCCCGGGGGCAGCACTACGCGCGCGGCCTGCTGTTTGGCGCTAGACGCGGCCTCCCGCGGTCTCCCGCGGCAGGGCTCCGAGGCTCCGAGGCGGAGGGCACTTGTTTCAGGCGGGGGCTCCAACTCCAGGATGCCCGGCTCCGGGGCGGAGACGGAAAGCCGGCCTCTGAGGCCCTTCTTGCCTCGTAGTGCAGGCCCCAAAGCTTTGCCAAGTACCGGGGAGAGGTGCTCCGAGATGGCACGTTCCCTGCTGGGGCGGGGCTGGGCCGAGGGAGCTCCCGGGGGGCCGCCGCCGCGAGCCCGGGGCCGGTGGGGGGTGGGCCGGGCCGGGAAGGAGCCCCAAGCCAGAGCAGATCTGGAGGGGAGCGCACGCCGGGGTCCGGGTCCGGGGGACACTCCGTGCTCTAGATGTGGCCTCTTCCCCTGGGGACAAACAACTGCCCAGATAGGGATCTCTTTCTTCGTCTCGTAGAGAGACTCGTCCTGCAGGGGATCTTTGTGACTTCCAGAACGGTTCCTTTTCAACAAATATTTGTCGATCCCCTCCTGTGTGCAGGGCATTGTTTCTTTCTTACCCTCCCTTTCCCCTCGCGACGAATATTTTAAAGTGACTTTTTTCTTTGAAGCGCTCCCTCCCCGAATTTTCCCAGCTCTTTGGCAGGGGAGGCACAAGGGTTCCCCCCCCTCCTTTTTAAAACGTGGAATGAGGGGATAGGACTGAACTCCGTCTGCACTGCCCTTCCTTTGGGCCGTGGAGATGTCCAGTGGGACTGAACGGGGTCTTGTCTGGCCATAGTGGCGCCTGCCCGACGCCTGGCTGTCCTCGGTCCTTACATACCTGTTGAATCCACGGAACTTGTATCACCCACGCTTGCCCTTGGGCTTTAGGTGAGACCCTGAGCCGCAAACCCAGCAGTCAGCCGTCAGCCATCAGTCGCTGTCCTGGCATGTGGATATGACAAAACAAAAATAAATCAAGTGATTTTGGCGAGTGGGAAGGCCTTGAGACCTTTGCTGTTTTATCTCGATGCTCTGACAGCCCACTTCACCTCTCTGGGCCTCAGTTTCTCTGTCTGTAAAAGAGAATCACCTTTTTCCCCCCCTTTTTCTTTTTCCTTTTTACTTCTTCAAAAGTAAGAACTGTCCTGTTGGGAAATGCCACTGTGTTACTGACCCTCGTAGGTCTGGAGCTCAGAGACGAGCGGTAACTTTTGCAAAATCACACAGCTAGTCAGTGGTGGAGCTGGATTTGAACCCAGGCCAATCCAAAAGGGCTTTCAGTCTCCGCTGACCTCTTTCACCACACCCTTTCTTGAATTTTGGGCCAACGGGAGATTTTGCCTAAACTCAAAGGCTGTCCTTATACGTAGGAGCTGGTTCTAAATGCTGTAGCCAGTGGGTGTTTTCATGCAATACCTTCCAGACTTAGGACTGTCTGCCCATCAGTAAATTACTTTGGAGCACCTCCTTCTCAGTGGTTTATCTATATTTACAAATTCATGTGTATACAGTCTTATGCTAGTAGATTTTATGCCTGCTAATGTAGAAATTTAAAAAGACACAGATAATAGTTAACGGTTAAAAATTTGTTTCATTTTTGCGAAACCCTCTCTGGGTCATTAGTATACATTCTAGAATAAAGCCTTACTTTTTGGAGACTGCTGATTTGATCAGTAAGCACAGCCCTTTTGTGCATGATGTTAGACTAAGGCCTGGAGAGGGTTTGTCCATTGCCTGAGGTCTTTCAGTCAGGTGTGTCTGACTCTGAAATTCTTTCTCTCCTTTAAAAAAAAAAAAAAAGGAATCTCTACATCCTTCACGGGGTCCGACTCACAACACCAAGATCAAGAGTTGTACGTTCTACCAACTGAGCCAGCCAGGTGCCCCTGATGTTTTTTTCTGCTGTGTTCCCCTTCATCTCTTAGGCACTGAGAATAGACCCAAACGATTTTGCTGTATTCTGTCGTGTCCTTTGCACATTGGTGTCCTCTCTATGCATTGTGCTGAGTTTAACTGAGTAGGAAGTGGGAGACAGGTTGAATGCCTCCCCTCTCAGCCAGAGGTTCACTCATGCCCCCTCCTGGGCAGTTGGCTAGGTGATCCCTGAGCCCCGCGCTAGGACCTCTCACCCATTACGAAGAATTCCTGGCTAGTCCCTTGTGGCGCCTGGGGCCTCTCCTGGGCCTCTGCCTTCTCTGTCTTCCAGATAAAGGAGAAATCAGAGATCTGCAGGGCTCCTCAGCCCCTCAGTGGTATGAAGAGCATAGACTTTTTTAATTTTAAAGTCCTGTGTATGTGGTTTTGAATTCCAGTTTAGTTCAGTTGCCTCGTCGGCAGGGTGATGTCATTTTCATTATTAGAGTCTAAGATTTTAGAAAGAACGTTTCTTTCCCCATAGAGGTTCCATAAATGTTCCTTGCTTCCCTGGACTCCTGAGATCCATTGCACTTACCTGGGTCTCAGGTGACTGTACCTGGGTTGTGGCCTCCATCCAGAAGTTTGACATTCTGACAGTGGGAGCTTTTGCCGGGATTCCCGGGCAATGAGTGTCGGTCGGTTGAGTCAATCATTAAAGATCCCACCGGCCAGTTCTTCTGTAGCAGGGGTTTGTTGGGAAGCCAGTTTGGGGGACTGGCACCTGGGTGGGAGTGTGGGGCCCAGAGCTGGGTCAGCTAATGTCGCTGCCCTGCCCTCCCCTCTGAGGGAGATACGGGCCGCAGTGACATCACTGCCCAATGAAAAATGACTTTCCCAAGGTCACACACCGAACCTCCTACTGCAGAACATGCTTCCAGGCTCTCTGGGATGGCCTAAGAGCATCAGGGAAAGAGCCAGAAGGAACTTTCCAGTGCATGGCCCAGCCCTCCATTTGACAGATGGGGGAAACTGGGGCCCATGAAGGAAAGACATTTGTCTAAGAAAAGGCTGTCACAAAGAATTGGAGATATTCCTGAGTAGTTAAAGAAAAAAAAAAAGGATTTTTTTCCCTGGCCCTGCCCAGTGTGCGCCCCTCCAATCACCCCAGAGCAATAGGAATTCTATCCTCCAGGACCTCCAAGCTCCTTCTGGTGCAGTCAGAGTCAAAAAGTGGGATTAGACATAACTCGACAACCGAAATCCTTCTGTGAATGCAAGCAAAACATGTCCTCAGGAAAGTATGACCTTGGGCAAGTGACTCTCTTCAGAGCCATGGAGCTGGAAACCTGCTACCCCATAGCCGGTATGATGAGACTGGCCCTGTTCCCCAACTCAAGGTGGTGGCTGTTTAGGTGGGAAGACCCTTTGCATGGCCATTTTGGGTGCACAGACAGTGTAAACATCTCCATTGGGATCCTTGTCCCACGCTGAGCCTGTTGGGGACCCAGCCCTGCTTGCCACAGTACTGGGTCAGTCCCAAATCCCCCATAATCAGCTTGTGACTTCAGGGAGCTCAGCTCTACCCAGTGCCTCCTGGTCACGGGGTGTCAGGGCCTAGAGTGCCTCCCTGGCTCTGAGGGTACAAGGCATCCAGTTCCCCCTCCCCCGGGGCTGGCAGAGCTGGGGAGGCCTAGAACAAAGGGGGAAGTGTGCAACATTGGCTTGGGACCTGCAGCCTCACCCTTCCCCCGCCTTACTCCTGGGCGCACAGGTGACAAAGCCACTCAGTTCGGTAACTGGCCTCCCCCGGATGGTGGAGGCTGAGAAGGCTCCTGGTTGGCCTCGTGGCCTCACAGAGAGGCTGTGATCAGGCTGGCAGGCCCAGGCCTGGTCACCAAAACAAACCTCTGATTGTTACCTCCCTCCATGGGAGGGGCAGAGCGGAGCCGGAGGCTCTGCCGTCCAGCCACCAGGCTAGGGAGGCAGTAACTAAAGCATAAACCGTGGGGTTTTATAGGAACTGAGCCAGGCGCCCAGGCCTTGAACTCAGGGCACGATCAGGGCTCGGTTCACCCTCTCTAAGACCTCGGCACCCACCCCTTGCTGGCTTTGGCTTCTTCAGGGCCTCGGCACCCTGGAAGGGGAGAGACCTCTTGCCAGATCCAGCTTACGGAACCTTCGGCCACTGAGGCCTCTGCTGGACAGGACGTGTCCCCAGACTGCCTGTCCCAGAGCTGGCCTCCCACTGGTATGTGCTAGCCGGCAGGAAAGGGAGGAAAGGGAGCGGACTGAAACAGCTCTGCCATTTGACCTCAGGGAAGCCACACCTTCTGTTGGAACCTGTTTCCTCAACTGCTGTGGGGATAATATCTACTTCTCTGGGTCAGGTCATAGATTCTTTGAAAATGACAGAAACAGAGAGGCGTCTGGGTGGCTCAGTCAGTTAAGCATCTGCCTTCGGGCACAGGTCATGATCCCAGGGCTCTGGGATCCAGCCCCACATCTGATGGAGAGTCTGCTTCTCCCTCTGCCATTTCCCCAGCTTGTGTTTTTTTCTCTCTCTCTCTGTCAAATAAGTTAACAAAATCTTAGGAAAAAAATACAGAAATGATGGGAGTCAATGATAGAGAAGCATACAAGGAAAAAGAGTAAACATCTTCTCCTGGTTGTAATGGTTTGTTTGGTGTTTCTCCTCACAGACGACTTTTTGGGCATGTGTGTTTGCATGCCTGTAAGTGGATCACACTTTCTACATAGTTCTGTGTGCCCTGCATAGCCCCTTCTGTTTGCCCACCATCCCTGAGACGTCAGTATCTACAGATGTTTTTGCTCTGCCCATACATGCAAGTATCATCTCTACAAGTTCATTTTCTCCCGCTTCCTTCCACAAAATGTACATCTGACACCTTGTTTTTCCGCTTGCTTTTTTCCTTAACAGTCGGTCCTGGCACGCACTTCCTATCAAGGACATACAGATGTGTTGCGTTCTTTCCAGCAGCTGCATAATATTCCATTATAGGCGTGTCCCACCATTACGAAGCTTTGGCACCCGCATCACTTTCCTTCTTCATATCATGTGCCACCTGATGTAGTTGAGGTTTTATTTTCTGCCCTCCCACCCCTAACTGAAATACCAAGTTTCAAGGAGGCAGGGGGTTGGTTTGGTTTAGTGCTGAATGCACATTGGCTAGAATAGCTTTGGGAACAAGAATTCCGGAGTAACGGCTTATTAGGAAAGCTCTCTTCTGGAGAAAAAGAGGTCTGGTCTGGAGGGAGTGGGCTTTCTCGGGTCAACCTAGTAGGGGGAGCTGGGACTTAAACTTGTCCACGGACAGGGACCTCTGCATATTCTCAAGGTCTGACCCAGTGAATTTCATCAGGGTTGAATTGGTGCCCATCTCACCCTTTGGATGGGTATCGGCTTTTCCAGATGGCTGGTACACAGCCCCGGGAGCGACGTAGGTTTTGTTTTAGGACAGATACCTTTGGGTTGTTTAGAGAGGATGATTTGGTTTTACCTGGAAGGCTTTGAAAATCCTGTGCACATGGTCTAGGTTTGCACAGAGCAGTTCTCTTTCTCTTTCTCTCTCTATCTCTCTCTCTCTTTTTTTAAAGGTTTTATGTATGTGAGAGAGAACACAAGCAGAGGGAGAGGGAGAAAGCAGGCTCCCTGCCCCTCACCCTGGGAGCAGGGACCCTGATGGGGGGAGTAGACCCCAGGGACCCCAAGATCATGACCGTGGCCTGAGCTGAAGGCAGACGCTTAACTGACTGAGCCACCCAGGCTCCCCAACACAGAGCAGTTCCAAGGACCTAGGGCTTCCAGCAGGAGCTGACAAACTTTTTCTGCTCTGTGATGCCCTTGTGTCATTGTCATGCAGAAGCAGCTGTAAACAATCTATAAATGAATGAGTGTGACTGTGTTCCAGTAATATGTTTATTTGTGGTTACTGAAATTGGAGTTTGATATCATTTTTATGTGTCACAAAATATTAGTCATTTTTTTTTTTTCTTTTCCAGCCACTTACAAATGGAAGCTCCGTTCTTAGCTGGCAGGCTGGGTTTGGCCAACAGACCCTAGTTTGCCAACCTTGGCTTAGAGCAAGATCCAGTCAAGTGGCCAGAGGTTTCTGAGCTTTGGCCTGGGCTGTCCTGGCACAGACTGGGCAAGGCCCCAAAAGTCGCTAGAATAGAAGTTGACCTACATAGAAAGTACCAGGTAGGAACCTTGTTTCCTTCAGGGCCGGTGCCCGGAAGCAAGGGGGAGGACATGAGCAGGAAGGGCATGGGATTTGGCCTCAGAGACCTCCTGCTGGAGGCATCACAGAGGCCGGGGACCTTCTGGTTATCTGCTTTCCCCTCTCACAACACCCCCTTTTCTCATCTGTGAGGTGGGGCAGCCTCTCTCCCATAGCGTGTCCACGGTGGCTGAATTGGGGTGCACTAGCAGCTGCTGGCATGGGGCCGGGTGCCTTGCTGGGGCGGTGGGTGCTGATAAAGGCAGCAGCTCCCTCCTCTCCTCTCTGCTTGCAAGACTAAAGGAGTGCCTTCTGCCCCCAGGGCCACTGCGGGGTGCAGGGGAGGCCCAGCCATGCATGTAGAAGTCCTGACCTCACTGGAAAGCCCGAGGGGATGGCCTCCAGAGGAGTTGCCTGAGGTCACCAGCAGGTTAGGCTTTGGAAGGGGGACCCATCCCTCTTCTTTTTGAAAAGAGTTGGCAGGATAGAAGGGGCCAGAGGGTAAATTTCTAGTCAAGGAATCCAAAGAACTCAAGGCCCAGCCCTGGCTTTTGTTTGCTGAGGATCCTGGGAGTCTGTCCTCTGACCTTAGGCTCCCCATCTGTCACAGGAGACTGTGAATAGCAATTCTGCAGTTAGGGGGGCCTCTTTCTATTTTAATGCCCAGAATTTTGTTCAAATGCAATCTTGGGGGGAAATATAAAATAAAATAAAAATAAAAATAAATAATAAATAAAAATTTATTATTTTTATAAATAAAAAAGGGGAGCTGTTATGGATTTCATACTCCCCTGCCTCACCCCCTCCTGTCCTCCTTAGAACTTGGGGACCCAGCTGCTGGAAAGACTATGTCCTGTGCTTCCGCGCCTGTCAGGAAACCGCTCGAGAAGCTGTGGGAGGAGGATGGGATGGGAGCAGCGTCTGGATCCAGCCAGCACGGGACCCTGCTCCTGCAGGGAAAGCCCTCCCTCTGCCAATATTGACTAAGGGCCTGCTGCCGGCCAAGCCCAGGGCTGGAGCACGGTGCTGAGGAAGGCACCTGGGCAAGGGTCAAAAGGCCACAGTGCTTAGCAAGTTACACGGCATGGCCAGTGTGCCATCTGGCATCCCAGTGTGTGGGAGGAGAAGTCCCCAGGCTGACCCTGCATCAGGACCCTTACATTGGGATAGGGCTGATGGGGGTGGGGGTGTGAGGTCCTCCTCTTTGCTGGTCCCTGAGCCTGGGCATGTGCTGAACTGAGAGGCCTGTGGCACTCCTAGGAGAGCCCAAATTTGAACTTGAGGTCTTTCCTCTCAAGTCCCAGGCCGTGGGAGTTACTGTTAGCCTGTTCATGCCTCTCAGAGCTGATGTTCCAGTGCCCACCTGGGGTTTGATAAATGGCCGAGGTAAAATCTGTAAGGATGAGCACTTTTCTGGCCAAATAAATACCCTGAAAGGAAAATTCGGAAGTGGTTACGAATGAATGATCTGTACTGTGCCCAACCGTGGGCGCGCTCTGGCTGCAGAGCTGGGTAAGACTCAGGCCCCATTCTTGGAGGGAGTTCCCAGACTGGTGGGTGAATTGCAGGGGACGCAACTAGGGCAACACCCTGTGAGAGGGCAGGTTCTTCTAGAAGGTAGCCTCAGCCGCAGGGTAGTCCCAGATGGGTGACCAGGGTGGGCTCCTGGGGGTCACAGATTCTAGATTCCAGATTCCACATTACGCTTCCAACTCTTAAAGAAGGCTTCACAAGGGGCGCCTGGGTGGCTCAGTGGGTTAAGCCGCTGCCTTCAGCTCAGGTCATGATCTCAGGGTCCTGGGATGGAGCCCCGCATCAGGCTCTCTGCTCAGCAGGGAGCCTGCTTCCTCCTCTCTCTCTCTCTCTCTCTTTCTGCCTGCCTCTCTGCCTACTTGTGATCTCTCTCTCTGTCAAATAAATAAATAAATAAATAAATAAAATAAATAAAAATAAATTAAAAAGAAAAAAAAAGAAGGCTTCACAAGAAAGCCACAGCTGTGGATTTGTTCCCCTTCTCCAGTCGCCACCAAGTAGTTCGTCAGCCTGACCCCTAAATTAAAGGTGTGGAATGAATGGATTTCATTGTGGCACCTAGATGAGCCACAGAGCAGGTGGGGGCAGGTGGTGCTGTGGTGGCCCAATGGAGAGTGGCTTCCCATGCTTCCCGGGTGCAGCACATGCTTGTCAGGTGAACCCTGCCAGGTTCCCTAATGGCCACGGATACTGAACTTGACAGCAAGTCTTTAGGGAAGGAACTTGGATCCCCCATTCTCCTCCGTGAGGAACCTGAGCCCAGAGGTCTCCATGTGTCCCAACTCCGAAGTGAAGAGAAGCCCTTCTCTGCTTTCCTGCCTGGGTCTCCTGATCTCAGTACAGCCCTGATCCCAGATCCCCCTGGGTGTGGTGGGGGTGTGCCTCCCTGCGGGAAAGGGACGCAACATCTCCTCTGCTGCGCCTAGCATCCGGCCACACTGAGCACTGCCTGTTTAATCCGGCAGAATCAGGCCCCTCTTCTTCCCCCTGCACAGACTGTTCTGGCTACCTGGAATGCAGTCTTGCCACTGCTTCCCCACTTGGCAGACTCAGTATGTCCTTCATGGCCAACTTCAATGTCACCACCTACAAACCTGTCTTCGATTGTCCCAGACAAAATACCTTGATGCTGGGACTGGGGTCTGTGTCATCCAGGGCCTGGAGCATGGGTCACTGAGCATGCCTGAGTCCTAGTGCAGCAGCCTGCTGGGGTGGCTGTGGTTATAACCAGGAGTGGGTAGGCAGGCAGGTTTTCTTTAAAGCAGAATTTGACCTTGACCTGCCCATGGCAGTTCTAGCCCAGATGTCTGTCCTTGGCTCCTAGTAGCCCCCATTGTCAGAGGCCACAGCTGCTCAACGGGGTGGGGGGGCCACAAGAGTAACTTCAGAGTCGCACACACCCCTAGGACATCGAGCCAGATTGAAAACGGGGTTTGTGATAAGACAACTTAGCGCTCACAGCTCTGCTGTGCTGTTCATTTCCTGATCACAGGTCATCTGTATTGCGGTTCACGACGTCATCTGTGTGCTGTTCATTTTTATTTAAATGCTTTGTTCGAAGTAATAGGAAACCAAGGGGTTTATAAGTAAATTCTTCCGAGTAGGTGATACAGTCACATGGTTCAAAGTTAAAAAGCATGCAAAAAGGTGTAAAGTGAAACCTTTACACCACCTAGCCTCTGCCATCCAGATCCCAGGGTACAGCGTTACCTTTCTTATGTGTTGTTTTAAGTAGGTAGATAGATGGGGTGTGTTCTGCCTCCCCTCCCGTCCTCAGCCATTTCTTTTTCTTTTCATACCACACACAGCATGCAACACACATTGCTAGGAAGCTAGCTTTTCCCTTAATATAGCTTGGGAAGTGTCCCAAATCAATAAGTAAAGAGCTTTCTGGGTTTGTTTTTTTTCTTTTAAGGTTTTTTTTGTTTTTGTTTTTGTTTTTTAATATTTATTTGTCACAGAGAGAGAAATCACAAGTAGGCAGAGAGGCAGGCAGAGAGAGGGGAGAAAGCAGGTTCCCTGCGGAGCAGAGAGCCCGACGTGGGGCTTGATCCCAGGACCCTGGGATCATGACCTGAGCTGAAGGCAGAGGCTTTAACCCACTGAGCCACCCAGGTGCCCCTTGTTTTTGTTTTTTAAATTTATCTGAGAGATGGCAGGGAGAGGCAGAGTCCTTGATGAGCTGGAAGCCTGACGTGGGGCTCGATCCTAGGACCTGGAGATCATGACCTAAGCTGGAGGCAGACACCCAACCATCTGAGCCACCCAGGTGCCCCTAGAGAACTTTCTTTTTTTCCCCACTGTATTCTATGATACAGCTGTGCCATATTTTATTAAATCATATTTACATTTATTCTAACGTGAATTAGAGAAATCTCTCTCTGGCACACCACTAATACTGTACTCTGTGTGGAAAACCCCAAGTTCACACGTGACTCACCACAGGCAGGGAGCCCTCACATGGAGGCCTTCAACAGCGGCTCTCCAGCCCTCCTCGGTCCACGCTCAGTGCCTTGTGACTGCCTCTGCCTTTATCCCAGCGGCCACCCGATGATGAGTTAGCTTGGCTGGGGCCCACAGAGCACATCGGTCAGATGCTCCCCACACACACAGGGCCCACAGCCCTGGGTCTGGAGGCTCCCTGGGGAGCTAAGGGAAGGGAGACTTTGGAAGGCCTGCAGTCCCCTGTGAGGAGAGCCCTGGCCCAGGATGAATGTCCAGGACAGTCCCAGCACTCACCTGCTGAAGAACGGACTCCGCCTGAGCGCTCAGGCTAACTAACGAAGTCTCCCTCTCTCCACCTCTGATGTGGGAACCTTGGCTTTTGCGCTTGTTGGCCTGACAGCTTCTAGAGGGTGAAAAGACCATGCTAGAGGAACCGGTCTGAGCAGCCATAAACCCAGTGCTGTCTGTGAGGATCTTGAAGACGGGGCTGTTTCTGGGTTCTGTTGGGAAATCGAGTCCCAAGGGTATGGCACCTTGTTCACCCAGGGTTCTCCTGTCTGGGGCCTTCATGCCCCAGGCTGCGGGGGGGACAGAGACCCTCCATGCTTTTCTTCCCCCCAACCCTTTGCCCCTTGAAACACCTTGGCCCGACACTCTTACTTGCCTGGTGTCATGTACTTTTCCAAAGCACGTTCCTGCCTGTTACGTCATCTGTGTCCACATAACCCTGGGAAGCCCATGCTCTGCGGATGGTTGCCATGAGAGGCACGAGGTGGGGAGTCAGGAGCCCTGAGCTCCAGCCTGACTCTCCGCAGACCCCTGCGTAATCTGTCTCTGCCTCTCAGGACTCAGTTTCCTGCTCTGTGAATGGAGGGAAAGGGAGGGCAAGACCACATCTCCAATGCTGCCAAGCATGATTCCCCCTGCCTTGTACACAAGCAAATGGGGGTCCGGACGGGACTAGGGAAGGGTGGCAGCCTGCTGGGACTCCGGTCAGCTGGAACCAGAAGCCAGCACTTTCTGGCCCAAAGTCAGGGTGCTTACACTGTATGCTGTTCCTCCCATGTAATCTGCCCCCCCCCTTGCATAGGGGAGTTGATTACTGGGCCTCCCAAACAGAGTCTGGAGCCCCCTGGACCTGGGCAGGTCATGGTTCCACCAGAGGAATGAGACTCCAGAGAGCCAAGACCTGGCTACAGAGGGAGAAGACCCGACTTCCCCTCTCCCCCAAGGAAAGAGTCTGGCCAGCCTAGTGTCTAGAAGTTTGCGGGGCTGGTTCAGGCATCCGAGGTCAGGAAGTGGCTGAGTTTCCTGGGAGAAGGACTGGTGTGGTGCCAGGAGCCAAGCTAGATATCTGAACACGGGAACCTGCCCGCCTGTGCCCTGGAGTAACCTGGGCCCAGACATGCCTGTAACAGAGTGGGTCTTCTTTTCTCTGCAGAAGCTGACGGGCCGTCTCATGTTGGCCGTGGGAGGGGCAGTGCTCGGCTCCCTACAGTTTGGCTACAACACTGGAGTCATCAATGCCCCGCAGAAGGTGAGTGCTATGCCTTCCCAGGCTTATCAACGCCAGCCTGCTCTGCTGGGCACCGCACACCCCACAGGCTCCCCCTGCCTCTCAGGTGCCAGTCATTTACATCAGTTCACCATCTGATCCCACCAGCCAATTGTCTGGCCCTGAACAGGTCAAAAATTCTTGATTTTGGCCTTGGAATCCTGGAGCTGCAAAAATCGTGGGGGCTTGTCATCTTGACCAGCCAGCACAGACACTCGTAATCATCAGAGCAACATGTGATACAATGATGCTGCATTTATGTGACACTCTGGGGTTCCAGAGGGCTTGGTGGTGCTTATCTCCCTTGCTGCTCAGTTTGCCCAGGCAGGCAGGCGGGCCGGTGGGCCAGCAGGCAGGCGACAATCACTGCTCCCGTCCTGCAGGTGGGGGGAGTGGCCAGAGAAAGAAACCTGCCCTGCATCACCCAGCGAGGCAGGGGTGGAGCTGGTGTCCAAGCCCAGTCTGCCTTGGAACCTTCCTGACCGGGTGGTCCCCAAGCCTGTGGTCATACCTGTCCACAAACCGCACCCTCCCTTGTAAAGTCCGCCTATTCCACTTGGAAATAGCCTTCTTCCCCTGGATGCCCCCTGTCCACGTAAAAATGATGTCTTGCCCTAGGGAACCATAGGGAGGAGGGGTCTGTGCTTCTTGCTTCTCCCTGCAGCACATCCCAGATCTGTCCTCACTTGTTCCTTGGATATCAGGCCCGGGAAGGAACCCCTCGACCATCTCTAGCTCAGCACACTTGCTTTAGGGAGGAGAGAAGAGGAGAGGGGTCAAGGGGCAGAAAGGAAACCACTGGAAGGCGTCCCTTCTCTATACCAGCCTTTTTGCACATGTTAATGAGGTTAAGTTCCATTTTAGAGACACAAAGACTGAGGCCCTGGGCAGATGAAATAACCAGCAGGCTCCACACATAGCTAGTGAATGGTAGATTCAGAAGCCAGACGGTTTCCATAATCTCAGGCTGTCTCCCTGACCAGCTTCCTCATCAGTTGAAAACTCTGTACCTTCCTAGGGAGGACGAAATGAGAGTGGACAGTTCTGCCAGGGCCATATTCTGCCCTCCAGAGGGTGAGGCTGGAAAGTGAGTGTGGCCAGCTCCCAAGGACCAGCAGCCAGTTCAGGGGCACTGGGCACTGTCGGGAGTCAGAGCTGGTCTTCCTCCCAGTAGGCAGAGGGTGGCTCTGGGGGGCCACGCCTGATGCCCGGGAGCGGGTTACCAGGAAGGCCTGGCCTGCTGAGTCATGCTCAGCTGCAGCAGAGGTAACAGGACTTTTCCAGACTTGTCTGAAATGGCGCCCATGCTTGGAACAGCCCCAGGTCCTGCTTTAGCTAAGTGTTCTGAACAGCTCTTGTTGGAGCTGGCTCCATCTGGGAACCACACAGATGGAAATTCTGCACAGTCTTAAGAGGATGGCTGAGTTCTGCAGTTGATTGCCCCTTGGGGGCTCCTGATTGCCCCTTAGGAGCCCCCTGGACACTTCCTATCCTGATGTGTTCAGTCCGGGGTGCTGTTTGGCCATTTTATGTTTAACGCACTCCAGCGATGCTCACGTGTGGCCAGAGTTGGGAGCTCCTGGGTTAAGTGACAGTCTGGACTGTGAACACCTAGTGAGTTAATGACAGGATGAGGACTCTGAGATCAGGATAGCAGCGTTTTCCAGAAGTGCAACAGGGCTGGGTAGGCAGAGGAGACAGACAGTCCAGGTTAGGGTGAAAGGGAGGAGAAAGAAGTCTGGGGAGGCCACCACGGGAAGCCCAGGCCTGACTTACAAAGGGCTTCGTGGGTCGATTTCACCCACAGAGTCACGCACTGGTGTGGCATGGCCCGGCGCCAGCAGGACAGGCCCGTGGGCACCAAGGCGTGGGCCAAGCTAGGAGTATGGACTAGAGTGAGAACAATAGGGCCTCATTGAAGAGGACAAATAGAATCAGATTTGCATTTGAGGGTGAGGAGTCAGGGCATCTGGGCAGTGGGAGGGTCTGAGAATGGGAAATGAGAGATAGGGAAATTGCGAGACAGCGGTTCCGAGTAAGTGGGGATAGGAAAACAAACACCGAACAGGAAGAGTGGGCAGGATTTGGTCATCAGTTCAGTGTGAGGACAAGAGTAGGGTTTGAAAGTGGCTTCTGGGTTTCTGGTGGGGGAGCCCGGTATGGGAGGGACCGAGAGGTACGAGAGGGACATGCCAGAACTGAGGTACGGTGAGACACAGCTGGAGATGCACAGGAAACATTTGGACGTGGGGGTCTGTTCCTCACGCGGGTAATCCGCTGGAGAAAAACTAGGAGCTGGTCACCGGTATTCAGACAGCAGGAGAGGGGGATGCCCTAGAGAGACTGGGATAAAAAGAGGAGTTGGGGGCCGCCTGGGTGGCTCAGTGGGTTGGGCCTCTGCCTTCGGCTCAGGTCATGATCCCAGGGGCCTGGGATCGAGTCCCGCATGGGGCTCTCTGCTCAGCAGGGAGCCTGCTTCTCCTCATCTCTCTCTCTGTCTGTCTCTCTGCCTATTTGTGATCTCTCTCTGTCAAATAAATAAATAAAATCTTTAAAAAAAAAAAAAAAAAGAGGAGTTGGGGAGTAGGGTGAAGGAGTGCTGTCTGGAGCCCCAGAAGGTGAGCTGGACCAGCTGGCCCCTTATTGCCCAACACCCAAGACCGGATGTTGCCAGTGTGGTGACCAAAGGTTGACTGGGTGGGACTGCGTGGGTAGAAACCTCCATCCCGCTGGTGGGGGTGGAGGGGGATGGGAAAGAGTAGGGAGGGTCCTTCCAAGAGATTCAGTGGAGAAGGGAGAAAAGAGGTTGGTGATTGGAGGGGTGGCCCACCTGAGATGCCTTTTCACTTGGGAAGACTTCATTTTATTTTATTTGGGAAGATTCCATTTTTAAAATGTGCCTTAGGGCATCAGCGGAGGGGGTGAGGGCGAGTTTGGGGGAGGGGTCTCCGGAGGCAGGGGCGGGGGTGGGGGTGGGGCAGAGGCACCAGGGTTGCATTTGGCCACCAGGAGCGACTGAGAAACTTCTGAACTTGCAGATGGGGACAGATCCACGGAGCAGTTCTCCCATTCTTGCGTCCTCCTGCCTAAAACCAGAGACCGGCAGAAGGCCAGAACAGCTGGGGAGGGCTGGTGGGCGGCATGGAGGGTCCAGCCGAACCGGAGATGTCCTTGATGGTGGCATCTGTGGGCCCCTGTCCAGAGGAGCTCGCTGCCACGAGGTCCGCAGTGAGGACCCGAGGGGCCAGTGCTCATTGCCCACACCCTGCAGTGGAGCGGGCTTTCTGGGGGTGGCCATCTGTGCCCCTGTGTTTACACCTGCACTTTGCACGTACTTCTCGTCAGCCTGACCCAGCCCTTCCAACCAGGAGTGGACTTGCTGTGATTCACCTAAATGGTGAAGGGGGGATAGGATGGCCAAGAGAGTTAAGAGATAATGGCTGGCCTTGAAGCTGCCCCTTTGTGCTGGGAGCCGACCTGTGACTCAGTCCTTCCGAAACTTTCACTCCTGCGCAAGGCACTGTCCCAGACAGTCTGGGAGGGTAGAGCTGTGACACATGGTCTAAGCTGGGCCCCACCCAGTCCAGCCCTAACTTAAGACTCCCGAAGGGCTGGGGGAGACGTGGGAAGAGCTAGAGCATAATTAATTGGAGGGGGGGTTCCTAATTCATGGAGGGCTTCGGGGTGGCTCTGGATGGAGCCCGGAGGAAGGCAGGCTAATGCTGGCGTGGGATTGATGGGGGCGGCCTTTCAAGGAGGAGTTGGCAGCTAGGCAGACCCTGAAGGGGAGTTGGCCCCTTGCGGAAGGAGGGACAGGTGAGGTGGCCCAGGCAGTGCGGAGATGGGCTGGCAAGAAGTGTTGCCCTGAAGTGGAACTGCCCACACCCCGACTGCCCGGCTTCCTAGGATGCAGCCCTGGGCTGGTTCCCTCGGCCTGCTCTCTGAAGGAGACTGTACCCCACTAATGGTGAGGACGCTTGAAGCTGGAGCTTATAAAACAGGCCCCACAGGGCTTCCTCCTGGAAGTGGTTAATTAATCATAACATTATCTTAAATGTTTACAAACCACCTCCCGGTAAATTATCTCCTCACAGCTGCCCCGCAAGGTGGGTGGGGCTGGGTTATCTCCTCCTCCTAGAGGAGGAAGCTTTGGACTGGTGAGGTCACTTGGAAAGTGAGAGGCTGAGCTACGGGTGGCCTCCAGGCGTCACCAGGGAGTGATGACCACATCCCGATGGTGCCCCTGCCAGGCCTCCTGTCTCCTGGGGAGGAGGGAGGAGGGAAGCCCGACCACAGAGAGCAAAATAAGTGAACAGGGCATCCTGACCACCGTCCTGGGTGGAGAGAGCTGCCTCTCCCTTCCCCAAATGGCCGAGTTGCCAACAAGGGGTGACTAGAGGCCATTTAGAATCCATGCATTCCTGGCCAAGGGACATTGTTGGACGTGTCTTGGAATAAGGCAGCCTCAGAAACCAGAGTTGTGGCTGGAAGGGGCTTAATGGTCCACTGGCTCATCATCCCTTGTTTGACAAAGGAGGAACTTGGCCTGGAGAGCAGACAAGGTCAGCCCAAGATGACCCAACTTGAAGAGGGCTCCCATCACAGCCCTCTGCCCACTGGGGCTGCCCTGGGCTCCAGGCTTCAGGCTCTCAGCCCCAGGCAGCCTCTCCTTAACTTCCATCAAGATCCAGAGAGTTCAGGGTCTTCCCCTCTCCCCTTCACCCATCTCCACTAACACAAACCCTTACAGCTTACTGTGTGCCAAATCTTACTCTCAGTGCTTCAAAAATCATCCTTCAGTTTCTTTTATAATAACCTTATTAGGTAGGCCCTAGAATCCCTGTATTACAAGAAAGTGGGGGCACAGAGATTTTAAGCAATTAAATAAAGGACACACAGCTAGTAAGCGGCAGAACTGGGATTTGAACCCCGGGGAATCTGGCTCCAGTCTGCATCCTTGCCCACCACAGTAGGAGTGGCAGTTCCATACTACAGTCGGATGGGCAGCCATACACCCTCTCACACACCTACAGCTGACAGCTGGTCCCTCTTGCTCTGACTTCCAGGCCAAGTCAAGCTCAGTCATGTACAGACCTCTCAACGGTTTCCCACACACAGTTGCACAATCCCTTACACCATTACTGCCTGTCTGAGCTGCTTCATCACTTCAGCCCTTCAGAGAGGTGGCTCATTTATTAGTTAGTGACTACTCTTTCTGCTTCTAGCCCTGTTGCTGGGACCTAGTGACGCAGATGAATCCTCTCCCTACCCCATGTTGAAACTGAGTCTAGAAGGGGATACATGTCTCCTGATGACGAGCTGTTTCAGGGCAGCCATGGAAGTGTGCGCAAGCCCTGTGGGAGCAGAGAAGGCAGAGGGAGAAGGTGCGTGGCCCGGAGAGCAGGGCTCTTCTCAAAATGAACGTCAGGGCCAGATCTTTGGCGTTGGTGGGGGTGGGGGGTGCTCGCCTAAGTGGTGTCATTTTGTTGAGCAGCGTTCCCACCAGTGTGACAACCAACAGTGCCTTCACACATAGCCAGATGTCCTCTGCAGAGTCAAGTTGCCCCTGTTTGAGAACCACTGCGATGGAGGGGAGGGTGTTGGGGATGGCTCTCGGAGTGTTTGTGTATACTCTGAAGGGTGATGAAGGGCCCATCGGGGAGAAGACAGGAACAGCGCATGGGAAACTGCAGAGATGCGGGGTGCCAGGGTGGTCTGGGGGGGGTAGCGAGGGGGAGGGCAGTGGGGAGCCAGGCAAGGCTGTGAGCGGGGCCTGCTATGGGGACCTGAAGATCCCTCTGCCGGCAGGGGAGGCCCTGGAGGCCAGGGACCTGTGAGGAAGCTAGAGCAAAGGCCAGGCCTGGGTTTCAGAGAGAAGCCATCTCAGGGCTCTTTCAGAGAAGCAGCGTGGGTGGTCGGAGCCTCTACTGGGGGGTTGTGACCCAGCTTCTAGGTCCATCTGGCTTCTAGTCCCCTCTGCAGGCGCTGGGAGGTGCCCCAGGGGACCAAGCAGGTGGGGCTATCTGTCCAGCCCCACCAGTAGCATCTGCTGGAACTCCCCACTGACCCTGGGGTGTGGCCGAGTGTTGCTCTGGGGACATAAGCTTTAGGGGAGGGGAAAGCAGGGACTAGGAAGTCGGGGTCAAGGGCAGGCTGAGGGACTGAACTGGACAAGCTGGCCCTTCTGTCTAACTGGAGCTCAGAGCTTAGGTAGCTCTTCAACCCCTTTACATCTCCCCCCCCACCCCCCGGAACATCTAGGACAAAGAAGAGAGGCTGGAGAGGGAGCTCTGACTCTCCCTCCCAGGATGATCTAGAAGACCCTGGGGCAGAGGAATCTACAGAGAAGGATGTTGAGACCAGCCAGAGGTTCCAAAGCAGTCCCCTTCTCTTGGCAGTAGTTGAGAATTCTAGATCAAGGGTTGGCAGGGAGGCCAAATCCAGCTAGCGACTTTTTTTAAGGCCCTTGCACTAAGAATTGTTTTTACATTTTTAGAGGGTTGCGGGTGGTGGAGAAAAATCGGCTGTGCCCATTTTTAATATTTGCTGTCTAGCCTTTTACGTAAAATGCTTAGCAATCTCTGCGCTAAACTTTGACTTGTATGCTTCCTGCTGACAGGGAACTCACTACCTGTGACCCGAGCAGTCCCATCCTCTGAAGCCTAGGAAGCTCTTCTTCTGAGAGCTGAAGACCTGTGTCCTGGGGCTCTGTAGGTCTGCTGGGTTTCTGTACCTGGGGCAGCCAGGCAGGGTCCGAGGTAAGACTTTAGAGGCAGGTCCCTAGTTCCTTCAGGTCCTTTCTGGCACTAAATTCCTTGGGATAATCCTTTGTCTTTAGGTGGCTCGAGTAACTGCTTATTCTGTATGCTGGGCAGCAGACGCTGCCTCATGCCCAGGGCCTGACTACCGACACTACCCAGACACAGAGGAAGTCCGAACTTCCTCCGCAGACAGGCACACATGTGGTCCTTCTCCCACAGTTGCCTGCGCCCGGGGAGGAGGAGAGGGAGGGATTCCCAAGGAGTCAGATCTGTGACGCAAGCCTACCCCGCCACCCCCAGGAAAATGGCAGGCTGAGGAAGAGCTTTTTACTGGGAACTGTCTAGTCCGGGATCTCAGCTGTCCAGAGCAGGCCCGCTTTGCCCCACTGACCCCTGCGGTGTCCCCCATGGGCATCTGCCTTCTAGGGTCAGAGATCCTTCATAGCCCTAAACTCCTGAGAGCCTGATGCCATGGTAGTCCCCGTTCTTCTCCCAGCGTTCAAGCACTCACAGACCCTCGTGTGGGAGGGGTTGGGAAGGGAGCAGAGCTGCGGATGGATGGCTAAGCCTGGAGCGTTGGACGTGCAGGGCTTTGATGGCATGATGGGGAGTAATTAATCATGGGAAGCAGAACCGCTTCAGTGGATGGGAGGGGTCAGGAGCGGAATCCAGCGAGACCTAGGGCAGGTGCTGCACGGGTAGAGAATGGGCCAGATCAGGAGGGAGGTTTGGTGGGACCTAGTGACTGACTGCCTGCAGGGTGGCAGCAGGGTCAAGGCTTGTGAGGAGTGTGTAAGGTGGAAGCTTTCAGAGAAGCACGAGCCTGGCCTCACCTCACATATGAGCTGGGCTTTTGGAGGCTGCTGGTGACCCTGTTGTGGAGCCTGGGTCTGTGGGGTCCTTTTGGGGGACTGTAGGCTGCCCTTGGGGGCATCCACTGGTAGGATGGACGCTGAGGGCACAGACTAGGTGGGGGGTAATCCCAGAGCTTCTCCCTGTGTAGCATTCTTCTAATTTTCCTGGGCCCAAGGCCAGCTCAGGCCCACGTGGGCCATGGACCGCCCCCCCCCAGGGGGGGGGGACAGGACACGGAGTCCCCACACTAGCAGCAGAAATGGAAAACCAGACATACCTTCTTCCCAGAAATCTCAAGTGCCAGATCAAGAGGCAGGAACCCACTGTGCAGCCTCAACTTGGCCAGGAAGTACCACTGGGGAGTGGAAAGGATGAGCCTGGGGCTGGGGCTTCGGGGAGGGAGAAGGTGGAGGGGGCTGGTGGCTCACCCTCAGCCATCCCCATTGAGTGGTCTGAGTAGCCGGGGAGCTCACGAGCCATTGAGCTAGCTCTGGACAAGATTGGGCCCCTCTGACTTGCCACCACAAGCAGCACACTTTACTGGGTGTGGGGAACCTCTGGAAATGTGGTCCTCTTATTGGCCACCTCAGCATCGCCAGCCACCCCCCAAGAACAGGGTTAAAGACCTGAGCTGCTGAAAGAGCTCAGCCTCACATCTTCAGGCTCATTTAGGGAGTAAGCCCTTACTCAGCACTTGTGGACTCTGCACGCAATTCGGGTAATTCCGCTAGCTGGCTTCTTGGCAAAAATCAGAATGATATATGTGGAGCGTTCTCTTGAGACAACATCTGAACCACGGGGGACAGAGGAAGACCCTGTGAACTCCAAAATGCAAACATTAAAGGTTATCTGGGGCAGAGGGGTGGTCTCCCTGCCCCTGGAGAGAGCCCCAGGGGCAGCAGAGTGAGACTGACAGGGAGAGAGATTTCCACCCCGATGATGGGTTCTCGGTGGCCTGAGTGTCATTTATCTGGACAGTCCCCTTTTCTAGGACGGCCTGTTCTCTGCAGAGTCTGATAAATGGAGCATTACTTCTCCCAACCAGTCCTCCATGGGGGTTGGTGTTAGCCCTTGAAGAACAGAAGCACTTTGTTTTGTTTTGTTAAAATCTGCCTTCTTTCTGCTCCCCTCCCCCCAGGAGAAGAATCTCCCAGGAGGAGAGCCTGAGACCCTCTCTTGGTTTCAGCCTCCTATTCCCTCACCAGGTGTCCCTGACACCAGTCCTGGGATAGGCCCCAGCCCTGGGATAGGCCCCAGTGTGAATCCCTGGGGTCCCTGTCCTCAGAGAGGACAGACTCCTGGGACCCTGTGAGCTGGACCTCACAAGTTCTCAGCATGGTTAAGGCAGGATGGTCCTTCCAGATGGAATAACCGTGGAGAGTGTGGAAATGATTCCTAGAGCCGAGGTAGAGATGGTGCGAGGTGGGGAGGCCGGACTGGTGTCTGACCCAGAGCCTTGACTTTGAATTCTGGGATGCAGGGTTGGCTGGACCTTGTCAGCGGTCTGCACTGCCCTCGGGCCGGTCCCGGAATGAGATGGAGGTCCCTTGACTCAGTCCCCAGGCACCACGCAGGCACTCTGTCTCATTGGTTCCCTGCAGCACTCTGAAGTAGATATTGCTAATGTTGCCATTGGAGATGAAATAATTTGTCCAAAGTCGCGGTTGTGATAAAGGGGTAGATTTGGGACCTGAACTCCGTTGTTGTCCAGGTTCGTAACCCCTGTGCTCTCTGGCTTCCCTGGGACAGATGGGGGCTGCCTCCCTCCATTCCCCAGGCCCATGTCAATCCTTCCTAACCCCCTGGACCCCGGCCTCCTGTCAGCCATCTCTAGAGACCTGGGACAGATCATGGCAGCAGGGCAGGAAATGGAGAGGCCAAGCACCCATTGCAGCCATGGGGCCAGGCCCAGCATACTTGATGATCTGTCCTGGGACCAAAGGCCTCGGTCCCCCTCTACCCCCAACCTGGGCAGTTGTAGCTGCCTACCATTTCCTCTTCTGCTAGACCCCTGGGGCTTGGGAGGGTTAGGGAGGTCCGAGAGCAGTGGCGCGGAGGTGGTGCGAGAGGCAGCACACTGCTGCGTGCCAAGGGATTCGCCGCGTGCTGCAGGGAGGGCTGCCTGGACAGGCTGGGCACGGGCTCGGTGGGCAAGGAGCCGAGTTTGAGCAGCAGGTGGTGGAAGCGGAGAGAGACATGCAGGTTTGTGACTGGCTGAACCCAGGAATATTCAGACTGTGAACACCCGTGTGTGTGCGAGATGGGGCGAGTGCACAGAAGGCTGTTTCTGGGTATGTTGGGTCCATGCCCAGCTACGCATGTGGCTGGATGGGTCAGACCGGTCCCGTGGCACTGGGTGTGTGGCCGCGTTGCCTGAGAGTAGGGTGAATGTGTCCAGGGAGAACCGGTGGATCAGGCCAGGCCCTCCTTTGGGTGGGGGCAGGGCTGTGGGGGGGGCAGGCCTCTAGGACAGGTGTTTCCAGTTCCTGGAACTGCTTCCTTGTCCTTAGCCTTCCCCAAACGTCCCAGCTTGGCACCTGGCACAGGGGAAGAGGTCATGGGTCATCCTTCGGGGTGGAACTCCCACATAGCTGGGCCGAGGGGTCAGAAGGCAGTTGTGTGAGGTTCAGGTGCGCGTCTTGTATGCCGGTGCTGAGGGTAAAGTCAGTGAGTCAGTGAGCTGCCCTTCCCTTTATCCCAGAGCGTCTGGAACCAGGAGCCATCTGTCCAGCTGTGTTTCCTCCCCAGCCATGGGGTTGGGGAGAAGGCACAGAGGCCAGGAGAGCCTTATGTGCCATGAAGAGAAGAGGGGGGCAAGTCGGAGGAGACACTTTCTCCCTGAAACTCTCCCTGCCCTGACTGTGGGTCATTTGCTGTATCCCCCTCCCGCTAGCAAGTTCTGTTAACCTTGTGACCCCTGAGGGTACTGGAAACTGCATCTGGGGAAAGCATAAAAGCTGGCTCCCCTCTTGGAGATGGAGCCCAGCCCCTTGTTCCTCACCTGGGGAAACCGAGGCCCACCAAAGGGAGGGACTTGGCTTAAGGATATGCAGTGACCTTGGGGCCCAGCCAGGTGTTGGGCCCTCTCCGGCACGCTGTGGTCAGTGGCCCCCATGGAGGGGACCACGGAAGGGAAAAAGGGCCGCTGCCTCCCCTCCCCAGCAGGCTGCTTCTCCTCCCGCAGGTGATCGAGGAGTTCTACAACCAGACATGGTTCCACCGCTATGGGGAGAGCATCTCGTCGACCACACTCACCACCCTGTGGTCCCTCTCTGTGGCCATTTTCTCTGTAGGAGGCATGATTGGCTCCTTCTCTGTGGGCCTTTTTGTTAACCGCTTTGGCAGGTGAGCAGAACGGGTTCTGGCTGTGGCCAGGGGGTCCCAGATGGGGGGAGGGGAGACTTCCCTGCCTGTTCAGGGTGTTGTCTGTGACCTAGCCCCTGGGACTCTGGGGAGATGTAGGCACGCACCTGACCGGTGACCCCACCCCTAGGCGGAACTCCATGCTGATGATGAACCTGCTGGCCTTTGTGTCCTCTGTGCTCATGGGCTTCTCGAAACTGAGCAAGTCCTTTGAGATGCTCATCCTGGGCCGCTTCATCATTGGTGTGTACTGTGGCCTGACCACAGGCTTCGTGCCCATGTACGTGGGGGAGGTGTCCCCTACGGCCCTCCGCGGGGCCCTGGGCACCCTGCACCAGCTGGGCATCGTCGTCGGCATCCTGATTGCCCAGGTAAGCCGGGGCAGGGTCTGTCTGCTCACACTGCCCGAGCCCCCCGCGCCCCACAGCTTCTGTGGCTCTCGTGTGTGTGTCCAGATGTCTCCCCGATGACTGTTCTCAGCCAGCCTTCCGCAGCCCTGCAGCGAAGGATGGCCTCGTGGCACACATCCTAGTAGGCTTAGATCCCAGCGACCACTCCCCCACTCCCAACCTCCCCAGGGCCTCCCAGGCACGAGAGCCGCGTCCAGATGACTGGGCCCTTCTCGTCCCAGCCTCCTCAGCCCTGTGTCCTGTCCTTCTCCTGTATCTCAGCCCTGTGTCCTGTCCTTCTCCTGTATCTCAGCCCTGTGTCCTGTCCTTCTCCTGTACCTCAGCCCTGTGTCCTGTCCTTCTCCTGTATCTCAGCCCTGTGTCCTGTCCTTCTCCTGTACCTCAGCCCTGTGTCCTGTCCTTCTCCTGTATCTCAGCCCTGTGTCCTGTCCTTCTCCTGTATCTCAGCCTTGTGTCCTGTCCTTCTCCTGTACCTCAGCCCTGTGTCCTGTCCTTCTCCTGTACCTCAGCCCTGTGTCCTGTCCTTCTCCTGTATCTCCACATGCCGGGCTCTCCCATGCCCCCGGGCCTTGATGCCTTTACGTAGACACCACCTTCTCTCCAGAAGGCTTTCCCTTCCCCATCCCCAAAGCCCCCCTGCCCTGTGACTCCCCCTTGCCACATGTGTCCCCCCACTTCTGCTGTGAGGTCGGTCCTACTTTTCCCTGTGTGACGACTGCGGGAACTGAGGTTCCGAAGAGCCTCGCCTCGCCTGACCGGCAGCCCCTCTACAAAGTGGGCGGAGGCCACGGGCTGGTGCGGGGCTGGCAGTGGGGGTGGCTAGGGCGGGGGTGGCCAGGGCGGCTTCCTCCATCCCGGCCTCCGCCAGGTGTTCGGCCTGGACTCCATCATGGGCAACGAGGACCTGTGGCCCCTGCTGCTGAGCGTCATCTTCATCCCAGCCCTGGTGCAGTGCGTCCTGCTTCCCTTCTGCCCCGAGAGCCCCCGCTTCCTGCTCATCAACCGCAACGAGGAGAACCGGGCCAAGAGTGGTACGGGCAGGGCCCTGCCCTCCTCCCCACCCCCCGGCCCTGGCCGCCTTCCTCCTCTGAGCCACCCCCACCTTCCCTCCGGTCCCTCCCCCCGCAGTGCTGAAGAAGCTGCGCGGGACGGCTGATGTGACCCGCGACCTGCAGGAGATGAAGGAGGAGAGTCGGCAGATGATGCGGGAGAAGAAGGTCACCATCCTGGAGCTGTTCCGCTCGCCCGCCTACCGCCAGCCCATCCTCATCGCCGTGGTGCTGCAGCTGTCCCAGCAGCTGTCGGGCATCAATGCTGTGAGTGCCCCCTCAGCCACCCTTGCCCATGGGCCGCAGCCAAACCCTGCGGTCAAGTGTGTGCTGGGACCAGATCCCCCACTGAAAACAAACACCCCTGCCGCAGCAACGGCTTTCCTGCAGAGCCAAAACCTCTCAGGGCCCTGGTGCCGGGTCCCCTTCATCCTGTCCTTGCCCTGGGTCCCGTACCCACAGGGACAGCAGCAGGAGAATGGCTGTGGCACTCGGCCAAACCCCAAGCATTTGTCCGTCCCCTAGGTGTTCTATTACTCCACGAGCATCTTCGAGAAGGCGGGGGTGCAGCAGCCTGTGTATGCCACCATCGGCTCCGGCATCGTCAACACAGCCTTCACTGTCGTGTCGGTGAGTCAGCATCAGGGCCCACCCCCACTCAGCTGTTGGGGTCTGGCTCAAGCTGGCCTTAGGGCCTCGCTGCTGAATAGCAGCGTTTACTATGAGCCGAGCGTGTGTCAGGTTCTCGTAAGTGCGTGTCGGCTCATCCTCACAAGCCTGTCCAGTTCATTACTCAAGTCTAACAGCCCATGACACTGATGCTAAGAAGTGCAGTGGCTGCCCAGAGTCCCAGCCAGAATGCTCTGCGCCCTCTGGGGCCAGCCGTCACCCCATCCTGCCGTCTGGATCCGGCTCTCCGCCCCTCAAGTCCTGTGTAGTCCCCAAGCTGAGCCCCAGGGGGGAGGCGGTGCCGTGTGGCTTTCCCAGCATTGGGGACGAGCCTCTGGATGAGGTTGTGGGTCAGAGAGGCAGCAGGAGCGGGTGGCGCTGACCCTGTGTCTGCCCGCAGCTGTTCGTGGTGGAGCGAGCTGGCCGGCGGACCCTGCACCTCATCGGCCTGGCCGGCATGGCGGGCTGTGCCGTGCTCATGACCATCGCGCTGGCGTTGCTGGTGAGTGGCCACGCTATGGCGGTGGGGTGGCACGAGTTGGGGGGATAGCACCAGGAGCTTCGGGTCCCAGGAGGAGGATGGCAGCCCCAGCCTGGCCAGGGGCATCCAGAGCCCCGGTGGGAGCTGCCCTCTCCCTAGTTCTGCCCGTTTCTTCCCAACCCCACTTGGGCTCAGGTCTGACCTCCTGGCCCCCCAGAGCTGTCTCCTTCCACCCACTTACGACTGGTCGTGCCCTGGCTTCTCCAGGTTTGGTGCATTCTTGCCACAGCACCTCTGGCCCTATAACCTAAGCATCCTCTCCCCAGGAATTGCTCTGCCAGTACTGAACCTTTCAAAGTCTCCCTCCATGGCCTTAGTTCATCTGTAGAAGAGCCCCAGAAAATAGGAGCCCCCGCAACCACCACCACGTGGAAGCATGCTTTCTCTCCATTCTCGGCCACTGCCCCGTGTGGTGCAGTTAGTATTCCCAGTTCCCAGGTGTGGTAAACGTAGTCCAGTGAGGTGAGGAAGGCAGCAGCAGATAAAGGACAAAGCTAGGAGCTCATCTCAGGTGTGCTGGCTACAATGGTAACGGTGTGCAAGCCACCTTCCCTGCACAAACCCTCATTTGTCCGCCTCCAGGGCAAGGAAGCAGCAGTTTGCTCATTTGACAGCTTAATCAAGTCTGGATCCAGAGTCTGGTGATGGCTGAGAGGTCTGGCACGCTGCAGGGGATTCGTAACAGATCTGGGATCAGAACCAAAGCCTATGGCTTTTCCACGGTGGCCTCCCGGAAGACAATGATGATATCTGGCCACCTGCTTGGGGCCTGTTCTGCTGGTCCTGAGCTGAGCACCCTATAGTCCTTAACATTTACCCCAGGAATGTTCTTCCCCATCATTCAGCTTCCGACAGACTGCTCTGCGTCCAGAGCTAGGGGACCGCAGGATCCTCTTCTTAGCCCCTCCCATGTACACCCCACGTTACTGTTCCCGAAGGGTACACTCCACTGCACACCCGCCCTTACAGGACTTAAGTCATTTTGTTCAAATGAGGAAAGTGAGACCCAGTGGAGAGTCTACGTTATGTAGCTGATCCAGGATCAGCCCCAAGCCTAATGTAGCCAATCCAGGGTCAGCCCCAAGCCACCTGCCTCCCAGGCGAGAGCTCTCTTAGCCCTGCCCTGGGCTACGTCAGCAGTGTGTTTTCTTGGAGCGTCCAGTCCCCGCCTAATCCAGCTTTCCACCCCTCTCTCGTCCTCAACAGGAACAGCTGCCCTGGATGTCCTATCTCAGCATCGTGGCCATCTTTGGCTTTGTGGCCTTCTTTGAAGTGGGCCCTGGTCCCATCCCGTGGTTCATTGTGGCTGAACTCTTCAGCCAGGGTCCTCGCCCAGCTGCCATTGCTGTTGCTGGCTTCTCCAACTGGACCTCAAATTTCATTGTGGGCATGTGCTTTCAGTATGTCGAGGTGAGAACCGCCCCGGTCTCCATGCCCACCATTCCTCTCCTGCACGCAGGCCCCCCTCGCGCTGCTGTGCCAAGTGCTCTCCCAGCTCTTACATCCGAATCCTGCTGAGGAGGAAGTCAAGTCTCTGAAGCCCAGATCACACAGCTAAAAACCCTGACCTCCATTCCAGGGTTCTTACTTAGCTTTGAATTGTCTCCATTCTGCTCTGCCCTGGGGGGGTGGGGGGAGGACCCTGCTCCCTGGAGCCCATTATGTGCCAGGTGCAGGCAGGTCATTTAATCATCTCAGCACTCTGGGTTGGGGGCTTTTTCAGTTGTCCCTTCTTCAGATCAAAGGCCCCAAGTCTTACAGGTCAAGGCCCTACAGCCAGGAGGAAGGGTCAGTACTCCAAACGAGTGTATCTGTGTGTTTTTCAGCAACTGTGTGGGCCGTATGTCTTCATCATCTTCACTGTGCTCCTGGTTCTCTTCTTCATCTTCACCTACTTCAAAGTTCCTGAGACGAAAGGCCGGACCTTTGACGAGATTGCTTCTGGTTTCCGGCAGGGGGGAGCCAGCCAAAGTGACAAGACGCCCGAGGAGCTCTTCCACCCCCTGGGGGCTGATTCCCAAGTGTGAGGCACCCCACACTACCAGCCTGGCCTGCTCCCAGCAGCTCCAAGGATCTCTCGGAGCACAGGCAGCTGGATAAGATTTCCAAACTGACAGATTTCAGCAGAGCTGGGCCTGGGGCTCCTTCCTTCAGCCAACAAAGATGTCCAGAAGCGTATTCAGGATGTTAATGGCTCCAGGATTTTAACAAAAACAAGACTATTGCTCAGATCTATTCAGACAAGCAACAAGTTTTATAATTTTTTTATTACTGATTTTGTTACTATTTTTTTATCAGCCAGAGTCTCCTCTATCTACACCCCAGACTTCACCCTGAATGGCTCAGTACCTGAAGGTGGGGACCAAGCCCTGCCTAGACACTTGCCTTCTTCACCACGCTAATCTGTAGGGCTGGACCTATGACCAAGGACACACTAATTGAACTATGAACTATGAGGCTTCTATCCCAAGCGGTAGCTGTGGCCACTTTCTTCTGAGGCCTGGATCTCGCTGCCCTAAGTGTCAGGCTCCATTAGGGTTCGCCCTTCCTACCCAACCACTTAAAGTAATTTTGCCTTGCCTGAGACCAGTTGAGAGCACTGGAGTGCAGGGAGGAGAGAGGAAGGGCCAACTGGGCTATACCAGCTTCTAGTCTCCTTTGCACTGAGGGCCAGACGATCATCACGAGAGGAGGGCCCTGGGAGGCTGAGAACCCACTGCGCAAGAAGACCACAGACACTCCTGCCCTGCTGTGTATAGATGGAAGATATTTATATATATTTTTTGGTTGTCAATATTAAATACAGACACTAAGTTATAGTATATCTGGACAAACCATTTTGTAAATACACCACCTTACTCCTTCTGTAACTTACCTAAACAGATATAAATGGCTGGTTTTTAGAAACATGGTTTTGAAATGCTTGTGTGTTAAGGGTAGGAAGATTTGGATGGAATGGGAGAGAAGCAACTGCCATAGTGACCATGACCTTTTGGACTTCTGACTCAAGATCCAGTCCCTTCCAAGCACTTCTAATCAACACCTGCTTTGTCTGTCTAGGGCCATTCCTCCCTGAATGCACCTGACCTCACTGATAGAAGCCAAGCAGGGTTGGGCCTGATTAGTACTTGGTTGGGAGATGCCTTATCACCCAGAGAAAATCTAAGTAAGCTGGCATTCGAGGCATTTCTCTTTTTCTTCACATGAGAGCTGGTTTTTAGAAAATGATGTGCTAACCTTGATAGGCATTATCTTAAATGTGAGGTAGGTACTACATCTGCATTTGACAGGCCCAGAGAGGCCTGAAACCTCACAGCAAATCATTCTAGAACTCCTACTTCTAACAATTACACAACTCTTTACCCAAACTTGAGTCGTCCGCGTCCTACCACCACCACCAATGGGCCCAGTGAGCACTGTCAGGCTGCCTTCATTTCATTTGGAAATGCCCCCTCTGATCCGATAGCTTAGAGCTACTGTGGCCTCTCTCAAGACTTCTGACCCCCCATTCCTACCCAGAAATTTCAAGAACTTCATCTCTCCCTTTCCTATCTACTCTTCCTCCTCTTAACCTACAACTCCTGATTTCTCCCTTTGGTATCAATTTCGTGGAAGTCAATTTGGTTCATCGGGGTGTTTGGCATTAAAGGTGGGCTTGGCACACAGCGGACACGTGGAGAAGAGTTGTGAAACAAAGCACCAAGGAAATTAGTCCCTAGAGCTTCAACTGAGAACACGGGACGCGCGGGTGGGGGCTGGAATTTGCCTGTAGAAGTCTTCATAGCACGCAGAATTATGTAAAATTCCAAATTCCCTCGGGTGGAGAATGATTGTAGGACGGAATGACGAGGGGAAAACAGGTACTTAGTAAATGTAAGTGCCCGTGGCCATCATTAGGTACAAAGAATCTGAGGCATTATCCATCCCCAAGTCACAGAGGACTGTGGTTCAGAAAAGGGTTAACCTTGAAGGGTTGGGGCCAGGTGTTAAGTTTGACAGAGGAAGCTTTTTGAGCCTCCAAAGACGTTCCGTTGAAAGCAGTTACCTTTATAAGCTTCGAGAGAGCCTAGAGGAGCAGTGCGAAGAGGGGCCCAGGATGCAGGGGTGAGCTCCTCACGGCGACACCCCTGGAGGCTGTTCCCGCTGGGTGCAAGGAAACCGTCAGGGGATGGGTGGGGAGGGAGGAGCGCACGAAAGATGACAAGTCGGTGGCGCCACCAGTCCGAAGCACCGAAGCGGGGCAGAGCCAACAGCATCCCAAACCCGCCTCGCCCTTAGGGGTCCAGACCCGGGTGTGAAAATGCCCGAGAACCCACCGCCTGTCCCCTGGCGTTACAGGGATCGCCCCTACGTGCCGGGCGCCGGCCATTTCCCAAAGTGCGCGGTGCGCGCAGGCGCCGGGAGCCCGGACCCGCCCCAGCCGTGGCCCACAATGCCCCGGGAGGCACGGCTTCCGTCCCCTCGACGCCTGTTCTCCCGGCCGCGCACCGGGGGTATCCGCCATCCACCCGGACCCCAGCCCCAGTACGCCAGGACCCGTTCGGAGGTCGCTCCTTTCGTCGCCTCGCAGGAAGGGCGGGGCTCCGCGCCGTCTCCACCAATCGGCCGCACTGTTGGCTGGCGAGGGGCGGGGGCCCAGGCCGCCACCAATCACAGCCTAGCTGCCAGGGCCCCGGTGCGGGAGCCCCTCCGAGGTCTGCGTGCGGGGAGATGTGGGTGTGCGCGGCTGGAGCGCTGGCCACCCGCGAGTGTAGCCCGGCTGGGATTCCTAGCGCGCACAAGGTGACGTGTGCGGTCTCCGACGCAAGGGGGTAAATAGACAACGAGGCTGCGCTCGGCCACCTTCTTTTCCAGGACTTAGCTCAGTTCGCTGACAGCTTGTGAGAGCCTCCATCTGTTAGCCTGGGTTCAAAAGCCTCCTCTCCCTGAAAACCTGCATCGGGTTACCGCGCTGTGCCCCGCGGCGTGCTGTTTCCTCCATCGCTGACACAGGAGGTGGCTGGCCTTCCACCAGACTGGGGAGGCCCCTGCCAAGTCATTCCGTTGTCCCCAGGATGCCACCGCAGACTCAACTCAGCGCTGTTGAGCGAATGAACTAGAATTTAGACTCAGTGACGTTCTACAATCTGAGTTGTTCCAGTGCAGTTTTAGGCCAGAAAATCCAACAATTAAGCATGTGTATTTAATAATAGGGAAAGAATATTAATTCTCTTCTGTGAAAACAACATTTTGAAAGCCCCCTTTCTCATCCTAGGATGTTTATTTCCTAAATCACCCACAGATCTGACCCATCCCGTCTATTGCAGTTGCTGGCCCTGCTGTTGGCTACTCATCATCTCTCTCCCAGGATCACTGCAGCATCTCATCCCATCTCATCTCATCTCACTGTTCTCTCTGCTTTCTGTCTCCTCTTATTCCCCACACTGCAAATCTTTTTTTTTTTTTAAGATTTTATTTATTTTATTTTTAAGTAATTCACAACCCTAAGATCAAGAGTTTCATGCTCTACTGACTGAGCCACCCAGGCGCCCCCCCGCCCACACCGCAAATCTTTCTAAAATGCACATCTGGTCATGTGTCTCTCTCCTACTTAATACTTTCCCTGGGTCCCCATTTCCCTTGGGATAATGCCCAACTTCCTTGGTCCAGAAATTCAAGGCCATTCAGGATCAGTGCCTAGAGCTCAGATGCAGCCTCATTGCTCACCACTGCCCCCACCTCACCTAACCATCCTCTAGGCAGTGACCTCCACATAGTCCTTCTCCTATGGGCCTTTGGGTTCCCTCCACTCAGATCACCCTGCCACCTATAAGTTTTGTTTTCCACCAGGTGATACATCCCATCACAACCCTGGGGAAGCTGTTCCTTGGGACATTGCTGCCGGCTAGTGGCTGTTGTGTGAACTCTTTGGGCAGGTGATAACCTCAGCCTCCCAGGGGGTTCAGAGCCCTTGAGATAACCCTTTACTAGGACTGTTAAATCTACTTGGTGACCCTATCCCTGGCATCCCAGAATGACCTTCCTAAAGCAGTGTATGACCACATTATTCTATGGCTTAATACTCCCCACTATCTCACGATAAAGCCCAGATTCCTTAACCTAGCAAGCAAGATTTTTCACATTCTGGTCCTTGGAAACCTTGACGTCCACTATGCTCCTTCAGCACTAAAGGATCCAGCCACAGTGATGTGTTCAGTGTTTCCTGAACAGCTCCTCACCTAACTAACCCAAAACTTTTTGTTCAAACTGCTTTTTCCTGGTCTGCCTTTGCTCTCTTTGAAAGGCCATTTGATCTCAAGTAGAGTAAATTAACTGTCACTTTCTCTACAACGTGTCCATTCATTCCTTCAACTGTTACTTAACTGGGCACACCCTTTTTGCCAAGCTTTCTCCTAAGCAATGAGGCATCTTGGAAAGAACGTGCTATTTAGCAGAATAACCTTGAAGAAATCACCTTTCTGATCTTCAATTTCCTCATCTGTGGTGATAATAAGATGAAAGAAGATAACATATGGGTAAAGCCAGCATCAGCTGGAGTTAGTCCGCATTCCCCCTTCGACCCTATTGGGAAAGTCTAGTGCTCACCATCGAGACTTCTGTGGTTTCCCAGTGATTTCTTCCATTCTCACGGTCATCTCTGGCTCTGACATTGGATATCTCCTAAACCACCTGTTGATAGATTCCCAGTGCAAGCTGTTTCCTGTCTTGGAACTCAGATCTTTTGTTTTGCCTCATTCATTTACTGATGAATTACTGGGAGTCCGGCATTATTCCAGGGCTGGGAGTTATTATAGACCTTCATGGAGCTTACATTCTGAGGGGAGAACCCAATAAGCCATCAACAAATGCATAATAAGGTATCAGATGGTGATTTGTGTTATGGGGGGAAAAGGCAGTCTAAAGAGAGAGGATGATGGATTGTGAGAGCAGGTGTAGATAGGTAAGTTTTAGATGAGATAATTTGCGTGTCTCCCAAGGGAGTGATATTTAAACACAGATGAGGGATGGAGAGAAAATCATATACATGCCTGGGGGGAAAAACCTTCTAAGTCAAGGTACAGCAATTTCTGAGGTGCAGGGGTGGACCGTGTTTGGCCTCCAGCAAGGAGGTCAAGGCCACTGGACTAGGGTGACAAGTAGACGTGGTCAAAGAGGTGACAGACAGCTAGATTGTGTCAAGCCTTTAGATCACATGAGAAGTTTTTTTTAAAAAAGGTTTTTATTTATTTATTTGATAGACACAGATCACAAGTATGCAGAGAGGCAGGCAGAGAGAGAGAGGGGGAAGCAGGCTCCCCGCTGAGCAGAGAGCCCAACGAGGGACTCGATCCCAGGACTCTGAGATCATGACCCAAGCCGAAGGCAGAGGCTTAACCCACTGAGCCACCCAGGTGCCCCAGAACTTTTGTTTCTAAATGTAAGATGAGACTTCCCTGTTTTGATATTTTGTGCCAATTGTAATCCACAGTTATGGTCAGCAGGTTAGTTTTCACGGGTTGGTGAGCAGATCCAACCTCCTGTGGCGTATTTTACAACTTTGAGGGGACCAACACAGCTCTCCTCATTTCAACATATATAGTTTTCTGTAATAAAAATACAGTTGTGAGGTTACAACAACCCATGAAAGGTAGTTATGAAATGAACTTCTATTAAAAGAATTTCACTGCCTTTCCTCATAAGGGGTCTTCAGAATTCAGTTGCTCTCTATGACAGAAAGAAGTATGAAGGATAAAGATAGATTTAACTTAAACTTTGTAAACACTGGCAGGTAAATATTCGCTCACCATTTTCCTTTCTTTCTAAGCAGAGGACAGAAGATTTTTTAGTGTTTTGTATTTCAAAAGCGCTTGTGGTGACAGGCTGCACTCAAAGTTTCTCATGAAGTATCACTGATACTTGGGCCCAAGGTTTAAAATCTAATTTTAAACAAGGTATATGAAAGTGTTCAAGGCTTATAATTTATTTCCACACCACTTTATGCAGATTGTGATGTAATTTACAGTGTGTCTCAGTCCCCTTGCCCCAGCCTTGTTAACATTTGACCTTGACATCTGGTTCTCAGTGGCAGATCCTTAAGGAGCATGAGGATAAGGGATGGAAGTACAGGCTGGGGGCCATATCGCCCAGACACAAACCCCCATCAGTTTTGATTGTCTTTTTACAAAGGTGAGAGTAGAAGCTAAGACAAGGAACACAGGTAAGAATACTTACCCCAGGGATGTCTGGGTAGCTCAGTCAGTTAAGTGCCTGCCTTTGGCTGAGGTCATGGTCCCAGAGATCTGGGATCAAGTCCTGCATTGGGTTCCTTGCTCAGTGGGGAGTCTGCTTCTTCTCCCTCTGCTGCTCCCCTCTTTATGCTTGCTTGATTGCTCTCTCTCTTTCTCTCTCTCTCTCTCTCAGACAAATAAATATATAAAGATGTTTAAAATATATATACTTACCCCAGAGATCTGCAAGGATTAGCTAAGACCAAGTGATATACTCTTCATGTAGAGTTTGATCAGAGAAATGATAAAAAATAGGAACTATTATCATTTCCCAACACTTTCTTTCTTCATCCATATCATATCTTTGAGTTCTCCTTTCTGTTCGCCTAGATTATAGCTAGCTAATCCTCCCAACTAAATTCCAACGGAGAGGAAGCCAAGGTGAGTATGGGCTTCTCTCCTTTCTCTGCTTGGCAGTTACATATGTGTATGGCCACAGTGATCCATGGTAGCCTAGTTTCTATCTTTAATACCAATAGCAGCTGGTGTTTAGATAATGAGTACTATTTATCAAGCACTGTTCTTTTTTTTTAAGATCTTATTTGTTTATTTGAGAGAGAACACTAGCATGGGGAACAGCAGAAGGAGATGGAGAAGCAGGCTTTCCAGTGAGCAGGGATCCCAATGCAGGACTCCATCCCAGGACCAAGAGACCATGACCTGAGTCAAAAGCAGATGCATAACCATTGGAGCCACCCAGGCGCCCCTGTCAAAACACTGTTCTAAATCTATGACATCTATTAATACGTCAGATCTTTAGAAACACCCCACCAGGTAGATACTATTATGATTATGCCAATTGCTTAGATGAGGCAGCTGCAGCTGGGCTGCCAACAGATCTACACTCTCTTAATCAGCCTCCCACTTCCGTCATGGTTGAGCTACCTCCTCTGAAATCCAATCAAGAGGAAAAACTGGCCTTATCTCCCATCACTCTGCTCAATAAAGAGGCAGTTTTTATTTCCATTTATTGCTGAACAAATTGAGACCTAAAAAAGTCAAGCAGTTCCTTTCTTGTCAGGCCATCATCCTGGGGGGTGGGGATGGGCAGTGCTATGCTTTCTGCCTAGTTCGACTGCTTATGTATGTGAAGTGTGGTGGCTGAGAACGTGACTGACTTTGACATAGGAAGCACAGAACTTTAAATAATGCTACATAGGATTCTGTGACCTCCCTTAGACTGCGTTTTTTTAATTTATGAAAAGAAGATAATAACATATATCACTACAGAGTCATTATGAGTATTGGAGGCTTATGGTAGGTACCAGGCTCACATCAAGTGCTCATTAAATGGTTACTATAATAATAATTATTATATTACTATATAGCCACCTTGTGCTGGATTTCTTAAAAACCACTTAGAT
The DNA here is from genome assembly GCF_011764305.1 of Mustela putorius furo. Classification (NCBI taxonomy): domain Eukaryota; kingdom Metazoa; phylum Chordata; class Mammalia; order Carnivora; family Mustelidae; genus Mustela; species Mustela putorius. The sequence goes on along the minus strand of NW_025422005.1, from coordinate 32,952,217 downwards.
CAAAAGCAACTGGGTCAAAAATCTATAAGGTTGTCCTTTCATTCTTTGGGCAATAGGTGCTGGAGCTTAGGCAAACTTTAGCCTTTCATTTTATTCTTTCAAAAATCATGTCTAACTCGGAGATGTATCTTCCAAGGCAAGCTCTAGAAGGGATATTTCAAGTCATGTCCTTTATGGGAAAATATTTCTTGTTCTCTTGAGTGTAAACCGAAACACCTCCACAACCAAGTCCACTTCCTCCATACTCTTCCTGTTTTAGTTCTCGTCTCAGATCTGGGGTTAGCAGTCCTCCCTGCTGGATAGCCTTGGTGACTACACACTGTGGAAGGAATACCTACCCTATCATTTAAGAGTACCTATCCTCTGTAGTCACTGACTTGCTTTTTCTCATATCCTTACCTCCTGCTAATACCCCTAGTAATCTGTAAACGTTTTTGCTTTCAAGTCTATTTTGTCCGATATTAGGAGAGCTATCACTACTACCCTTTGGCTACTGTTTGTGTGGAATATCTTTTTCTGTCTTTTCACTTTCAATCTGCTTGCTGCTTGTGTCTTTGGATCGAAAGTGAGTCTTTGGTAGACAGCATCTTAGTTGAGTCAAGTGTTTTTATCCATTCTGCCAGTCTGTCTTTTGATTGGAGAATTTAATCCATTTACTTGTAAAGTAATTACCAATTAGGAGGGATTTACTTCAGCCATTTTGCTACTTGTTTTCTATATGCCCAATAGCGTTGTCTCTTGTTTTCTGCATTACTGTTTTCTTTTGTGTTTAGTTGACTTTTTAAATGTTTAAATTCCTTTCTCTTTTCCTTTTGTTTATATTCTGTAACTGTTTTCTTTGTGGCTACCATGGGGATTGCATTGAATATCCTAAAGTTTTAACACTCTAATTTGAACTTATAGCAGTTTAATAAGATATAAAAACTCTGTCCATTTTCACTTCTATCCTCACCCCTTTTGGTTGCTAATGCCACAAAATTATATCTTTATACATTGTGTGCCCCCAAACATAAACTTTTAAAATTCTTCTAAATTCTTTAGTCTTTTAAATTATGTCAGAAACAAAATTTTGAGTTATAAATCAAAGTTACAGTAACACCATCTTTTAAACCAATAATTAGGGTTTTTTTCTTTAAATGTATTATATTCTTTATTTTTTAAAAAAAGATTTTATTTATTTATGACAGAGAGAGAGAGGGAACACAAGCACGGGGGACCTGGAGAGGGAGAAGCAGGCTCTCCACTGAGCAAGGATCCCAATATGGGGCTCAGTCCCAGGATTCTTGGATCATGACTTGAGCTGAAGGCAGACCTTTTATGACTTAGCCACCCAGGCACTCCTATTTTTTAAATTTTTACTTGTTTCTTTGGCCTCATGAATACACTTCTAGGCACATGTATATTTTATGTTTATAAAAATGTTTTATTTAAATTCAGTTTAGTTAATATATACTATATTATTTTAGGGGTAGAATTTAGTGATTCATCAGTTACATATAACACGGTCATTTCATCAAATGCTCTCCTTAATGCAAATTATGTAGGAAACACCAAGTGTAGTTACAAACCACTGTTAACAGTAATACTAATTGTTATAATTACCAGGTATTTACTTTTATTGAGATTTCTATTTCTGTATATGGCTTCAAGTTACTCTCTGGTATCCTTTAATTCCATCTTGCAGGACATCTTTGAGAGTTTCTTGCAATTCAGATCTAGTGGCCTCAAATTCCTTCAGCTTTTGTTTATCAGGGAATGTCTTAATTTTCCTTCCCTTTTGAAAGACATTTTTGCCACATACAGATCCTGGTTGACAGGTTTTTGGTTGGTTGGTTGGTTGGTTTTTTTGGAACACTGAATGTGTTAGGCTACTGTCTTCTGGCCTCCGAAGTTTCTGATGAGAAACTGCTTATGATCTTATTGAGGATCCCTTGTATTTGATGATTTGTTTCTCTCTTGCTGCTTCTAAGATTCTCTCTTTGTCTTGGTCTTTTGAAAGTTTGATCCTAATGTCTCTCAATGTGGTCTCTTTGAGTTCATTTTACTTGGAGTTCTGGAGCGTCTTAGATGTTTATATTCATATCTTTCATCAAATTTGGGAAGTTTTCAGCCATTATTTCTTCAGATATTTTCTCCGTCCCTTTTTTTTTTCTCTTTCCTTTCTGGGATGCCCACGATGCCTATGTTGGTCCAGTTGATGATGTCCCACATACACTGCACAATCTCTACTCTAGGCCCAAGTGTTTGTGGTTGAGTTGACTCTTCCTCAAACATGGAGTCAATGCCAGGCACAGCCAATTAAAGCATCACATTTCCCCAGACACAGTGATTGGTTCCAGATTAGACCCTTAAGCTAGTTAGAGTTAATGAGATGCAATGATTCTTTGGGGGGAACATTTGGGAGAGAGGCAGCCACATTTTTTTAGCTGTACTTGAGCCCAGAGGCTCAAGTTCCAAAGTCACCTGAATTTTTAGGGGTGTGGTCACAGGGAAGCCATATGTACACTGGTTAAGAGCGCAAGCTTTAGAGCCAGGCAGGCAAGGTGTTAATTGCTGCTGTCTGAAACTTTCTTTTTTTTTTTTTTTTTTAAAGATTTTATTTATTTATTTGACAGAGAGAAATCACATGTAGATGGAGAGGCAGGCAGAGAGAGAGAGAGGGAAGCAGGCTCTCCGCTGAGCAGAGAGCCCGATGCGGGACTCGATCCCAGGACCCTGAGATCATGACCTGAGCCGAAGGCAGCGGCTTAACCCACTGAGCCACCCAGGCGCCCCTGTCTGAAACTTTCTGAGCTTCAGTTCTTCATATAATAATAGCATCAGTGTGATTTTTTTTTCAGGTCCGAGGACAGATTTTGTGTACAGAAAAGACTCTAAGCATCTTGGGTTTTAAATTAATATTACATTTATTCATCTATAAACTGAAAACTTGGTTTTATTTAAGCTTAAAAGTTTAATTTGCAACTATACTACTCTATTTAAAAATTTATTGGATCTATATAAAAATATTAATTAAGTTGGGGCACCTAGGTGGTGCAGTTGGTTGAACATCGGACTCTTGGTTTTGGTTTAGGTTGTGATCTCAGGACCATGGGATCTGGACCTGCATTGGACTCCATGCCTGTGGAGCAGAGTCTGCTTGAGATTCTGTCTCCTTCTCCCTTACACCCCTCCCACACACTCTCTAATAAATAAACAAATCTTTAATATATTATATATATTATATCTATATACATATATATTATATACATATACATATATATTATATCTATATACATACATATATGTATGTATATAGATTAGGTTGGGGCATCTGGGTGGTCATATATATATATATATATATATATATATATATGGTTGGGGCACCTGGGTGGTTCAGTCAGTTATGCATCCAACTATTGGTTTTGGCTCAGGTCATGATCTCAGGGTCATGATTGAGAGTCTCTGCCTCTGCCTCTCCCTCTGCCATTCCCCCTGCTCTCTTTCTCTCTCTCAAATAAATAAATAAAATCTTTAAAAGTATGTATTAATTAGTTTTAAAGAGATATTTTAATATTGTCAAGTAACAGGCAGAACAATCTAAACTCTTTTTTTTTAAAGACTTTTTAAAAAAGATTTTATTTATTTATTGGACAGAGAGCGAGAGCACAAGCAGGAGAGCAGCAGGCAGAGAGAGAGGGAGAAGCAGGCTTCCTGCAGAGCCTTGAGCCTGATGCAGGGATTGATCCCAGGACCCTGGGATCATGATGTGAGCCAAAGGCAGGTGCTCAACCAACTGAGCCACCCAGACAGCCCACGATCTAAACTCTTAAACAATTAATCCCATTTTTAAATTTATAATATGTAATTCCATTAAGCATTTTTTAAGACTTTATTTTTAAGTAATCTCTACTGTCAACATAGGGCTGAAATCCACAGCCCTGAGATCAAGAGTCACATGCTCTTTCAACTGAGCCCACCAGGTGATGCATCCCCCCCATCAAACATTTTAAACTGTATTTGTAAATTCCATGTATTCTATTTTCATTTTATACCCTTCATATGCCTGATCAATCTAGTTTCCATCCCTAGCGAGCAAGTCCTTCCCAAGTACTTGTCAAAAATTTGTTATATATATGTATATGTAACATAAATCTAGTAGATCTGGTTTTCAGATATTCCAGTACTATTCTATTTCCAAACTTAAATTATCGTACACCCATAGACTAATCTACCAGATCATGCAATATGCCATATTATTTCAAAATTATGACACACACATATTTTAAACACAAAATTATAAATATGATAGGTTTGGTTTATCACTTATCTCTATTTTTAATTTTAAGCCTTTTCTAATTTTAAAGCCACTTGATCACTGAGAAAGAAGGTCTAACATCTCTAGGAAGTTCAGATTACTGGGTCAACAATTCACAACCATTATAGAGTTACCATCTGGGAGGGTGACCTTGAGGTGACCAGCTCAGCAGTTCATGGCTCTGATACAGTTACCTTCTTAGGAAGGCTGAGGTTGACATTTTAAGCAGAGGCTATTGGGTTGACAATTTATTAACACAGTAAGGTCATTATCAGTCAGAGATTCAACACTGGGAAGCAGGACCTGAGCTTTGCAGGCTTCCAAGATGATTCAACCTGAGCCACATGTGGATACAGTGACCCCTTCTTATAGTTGCCATCACAGGGGACTTTCGTCCATACCCTTCTCCTGGGTTCAAATTACATCCTTCCGTAATTCATCTGATCGAAATTTGCAACCTCATGCAGGTTGCAAGAAAGGAAACTTCTGTCTCAATTTGAGTGAATTCTTGAGTGCTCTTAAGATATTTTAATTCTGGGGATGCCTGGGTGGCTCAGTCATTAAGGGTCTGCCTTTCGGTCCTGGGATGGAGCCAGCCGTGTGTTGGGCTTCCTGCTCGGTGGGGAGCCTGCTTCTCCCTCTTCCATTCCCTGTGCTTCTGTTCTCTCTCTCACTATGTCTCTCTGTCAAATAAATAAATAAAATGTTTTTTTAAAAAAGATATTTTAATTCTGTTGTTCTTTAGAAGCTGAGGCCTTTCCACCCTTCTTCCACGGTTCTGATGTTATTAGTCTGGGCGCAGCCTGGGCATTAGGGTTTTTCAAAGCTCCTTCAAAGATTCTAACATACAACCAAGGTTGAGAACCACTGTTGTTGTAACCACTGTTACACCCTCTTCTCTAGCTCTAAAGACATGTTACTTTTAATGCACTGGATCTTCTCATTCCTCTCTTTGTCCACTTCAAGTTGTATTGGTGGCAATGAAGTTATAATATAAAATGTGGTTATAACTTAGGGCCCTAGGATTAGTTAGTCTTTAGTGAATTTCTTACCTCCTCTGCCCTAGTGTCATCAGCTGTAAGATGGGGATAATAATTGTACCTATACAATTGTATCTCCTAGAGTTTTTTAAAAAGTAGGATTGCGTGTATTATACATGTAATGCTTACTGAACAGAACCTACACATATTAAGTGCTCAGTAAACGTTAGCTCTTCTCATTTTTTATGCAAATGGTGATATAACCTGCATATAAATCTCTTCCTTTCCAATCCTCATACTTCTGCCTTCATTCTCTGGTCTTACTGTATTGGTCAGCACCTCCAGTATCATGCCGAGCATTAATGGTGATAGAAGTACCCCATCTTATTGGCCTGCTTAGTTAACCAGTGTTTAAAGAAATGCTTCAAAGGTTTAGAAGCTTACTCATAATTTTTTAAAATTTTATTTATTTGGCACAGAGAGAGTAAGCACAAGCAGGGGGAGTAGCAGGGGGGAAGAAGAAGCAGACTCTCTGCTGAGCAGGGAGCCCCATGTAAGGCTCGATCCTGGGACCCAAGCCAAAGGCAGACGCCTAACCATCCAAGCCGACCAGGTGCCCCTTAGTCATACTTTAAAGTATAAGTTCTGATAGAGATATTGCCATAGATGCTCTTTTTCATTTTAAGGAACTTCTCTTATTTTTTAAGGGGCACTGGGTTTATTTATTAAAAATATTATTTATTTATTTATTTGAGACGAAAGAGAGCACAAGCAGGGGGAGGAGTAGAGGGAGAGAGAGAAGCAGACCCCTGGCTGAGTGGGGGCCTTAAATGGGGCTCAATCTCAGGACTTTGAGGTCATGACCTGAGCCCAAGTCAGGTGCTTAACCAACTGAGCCACCCAGGCACCCCAGGGGCACTGAATTTTATTGCATGTTTTCCTTGCATCAAGGGAGATGATCATATGGTTTTACACCTCCTTTAATCTATCAAGGTGGTTTCCATTTTTGAAAGGATAGCATTGATCAAAGGGGGGGAAATTGAGACGGGAAATTGTTACAAGGTGGAGGAGGGTTAGGAAAGTATTCTCTAAACCGAGAAGGCCCTTTGAAACCCAAAAACAATGCAAACCACTCCCTACCGTTTATACGGTTCTAGCCAGGGTGACTTACTGACAAGAGGATTAGGCAAACAGACAAACAAACACTGCACAGCTCTTTTTTGCCCACTCTTGATCTTAAGCTACAGCTTTTACAGCATGAGAGGCATTGTGGTGAGGTTAAAGGGTAATGCTATCTAAAGTGGCCCCACCTGCGTGCCTGAAGATCTCTACTGGTTATCTCAAGTGGGGCCTTCTGTGCACCAGTCCTTTCTACTATAAGTTATCTAACACAGTGCCTTATGGTCGATCACTGTCGGGAATATCAGGGCATACATGAACCTCCACGGGGGCCTGGAACATGTAGGCTCTAGGGAGGTCATCAAATGGACATGAGCAAGATGGAGGGCCAAGGATGGAGTCAGTGTCGTCAGCACTCCTACAAAAATGTACTGTACAGGAGGAGAGAGAAACCAAGGTTAACTAGAGAAAATAAAACTAAGTCAGTAAATTCAGGAGAAACTATTCTGATTAGTCAGACCTTATGAAGAGAGAGAAGAGAAACAAGCACAGATTATGGAATGTTTCCATTTTTATGACCACAAAAGTGAAGCTTTCAAGAACACAGTGGGTGATGAACCAATTGGGATTAAAGCTATAGTAATGGCTGCACTGGATTTCTTCTATCCCATGCTGCCCTTGCCTCTGTCCAATTGCGTTAGATACATTTTTTAGTTTTTTTTGGTTTTGCTTTTCTCCCCAATTTTTATTTTGAAAAATAATCCCCCCAAAAGGTAAAATTATAGTATAACAAATTAATAGTTTATCCAATGCCTAGATTCACCAATTATTACCATTTGGTCACATTTTATTTATCTAAGTACCCATGTATATATTTTTGTCTTTTTTGCTGAACCATTTGAAAGTTCCAGACATCATGAGATTTCATACCAGAATATTTCAGTATGTAACTCTTTTTTTTTTTTTTTAAAGTAGGCTCCTTGCCCAGCATGGAGTCCAACATGGGGCTTGAACTCATGACCCTGAGATCAAGACCTGAACTGAGATCAAGAGCCAGATGCTTCGCTGACTGAGCCACCCAGGTGCCCCTACATGTGACTCTTTAAGAACATGAGCATTCTCCTACATGTCTCTGATACCATTATCACATCTAAGAAATAACATTAATATGATGATATCTAATATACAATATTAAAATGTCTTCAGTTGTCCTCCTTGCTTTCTTGGTAACTTTTTTCCTCATTTGATCAAGGTTCCATTGAAGGATCCCATATTGCCTTTGGTTGTCAAGACTTATTTATTTATTTATTTTTAAAGATTTTATCTATTTGACAGAGAGAGATTACAAGTGGGCAGAGAGGCAGGCAGAGGGAGAGAGAGAGGAAGAAGCAGGCTCCCTGCTGAGCAGAGAGCCCGATGCGGGACTCGATCCCAGAACCCTGAGAACATGACCGGAGCTGAAGGCAGAGGCTTAACCCACTGAGCCACTCAGGTGCCCCAAGCCTTTTTTAGTATCCTTTAATCTTTATTTTAATCACACACACACACACACACACACATACACACACACACACACACACACGGTGGGCACGTGTGCATTATATATACAAAGTCCTTCATGCCAATAATATTTTCTGAAAAGTCCAGGGAAGTTATCGTTTGGAATGTCCCACAATCTTGATTTGGTCATTTGCCCACACAATTAGATTCAGGCTCATCGTTCTTGGCAAAAATACTATGTACGTGATGTTTGCTTCCCAGTACATCACATCATAGTTTTTCTCTTACAGGCGATGGTGAGTTCGGTCACTTGGTTCAGGTGATATCCATCAGATCTCCATTTTAAGAGTTCCTCTTTGTAATTAGTCGAGTAACCTGCAGAGTGATACTTGGGAACTGCATAAATACCCTGTCCTGCAAACATCGTTCATCCAGTGCCTTTAACATCCATGGGTAACCCTCACCTGAATCCATCCATTACACTGATGACTGTAAAAGGGTGATCCTCCGAAGTAATACTACCACGTACAAATGAAATAAACGGAAATTAAAAATTAGCAATTAGCTCTGCTTAGGGAGATCTGGGGAAGCACAAGGGATTTTTGCAGAGGCTTGTCATGTCATGAAAGAAAATATTATCTTGAGCCTTTTTACTCAAGAGAGCTTCAGGGTTCCAGATCCATAAAACAGCCATTTCTCCTGGTGACTTCGGTCTGGTCAGTTTAAGTTAGTGAATCATGCAGTTGCTTACCTGTTTTATCTGTGTGTGGAAATCATTAGTGTTTTCATATGAATGAGCCCAGATGTTCACTCCCGGGTCCTCCGTATAATGGGGCCTCGTCACAGTAATGGTACCGGCTGACTGCCGCGGTGGTGCTCCTTGCCTGCTCGGAAGAAGTAGTGGGACTGGGATAGGAAGCCAAAAGCAGAGACGGTTTCTAATTTCCAAAAAACCCTTACATTCCCGGAATAAGCTGTACTCTGGCTGCTATACCTTATTTTACTGTTGGATTAGAATTTGTGCTTCCATGTTCATAAATGAGATTGTCCATTCTACAGTCCTTAAATGGTCTTGGTATCAATACTACATTAACATCTTAAAAACGAGTTGGATAAAATTTCTCCCGTTTGGAATAATGTGCATAAGAATTATCTGTACCCTTGAGCATTTAGTAGAAGCGGTCTGGCTTTAGTGCTTTTATATAAGAGATAAGGTGAGTCGTGGCATTTCCCTAATACAGCGGTATTCACTCACTAGAGCAGTAAAAATCAAAGAATACAGCTTCATGTAATTACATAGGTAAATCTTGAAACCATAAAATGAGTCACTTTTGTTATTCTTGTTTGTTTTTTTATTATGGACAGTGCCACTCTAAACGTTCTTCTACATGTCTCTGGGTGTGCGCATGCAAGTTTCTCTAGGATATATACCTAGTAGAACTGCTAGCTCGTAGGGCACATGCATGTTCAACTTTTTAAGGTAGTGCGATACTATTTTCCTGGAGGACTTTTCCAATTTATACTGCTGTCAGTAACATATGAAAGCTCGCATTGCTCTGTACATTCTAGCTATAACATTAGGTATTATCCAACATTTACATTTGGTGGCTGTGAAATTGGAGTTCATTGTGGTTTCAACTTACATTATCCCTGATTTCTAATGAAACTGAAATGTTTATGGATGACTTATGCTTTTTCTTGAGTGAAAACACTCATTTCTTTTTTTTTTTTTAAGATTTTTTAAATTTATTTGACAGAGACAGATCACAAGTAGGCAGAGAGGCAGACAGAGAGAAAGAGGAGGAAGCAGGCTCCCCGCGGAGCAGAGAGCCCTATGTGGGACTCGATCCCAGGACCCTGAGATCATGACCCAAGCCGAAGGCAGCGGCTTAACCCACTGAGCCACCCAGGCGCCCCAACACTCTTCATTTCTTTGTCCATTTTGTTGAGTTGTCTTTTCTTACTTCTTATCATGTAGACGTGATATATCTAGATATTAAATTATACTTACTTTTGTGTGTTGCAATCATTTTCAGTTTGTAGCTTTTCACTCTCTTTATGTGACTAGAAATGTTTAATGTTCATATAGTCCAATTTGTTAATTTTTCCTTTTCTTTCTTGAGCAGATTAAGAAATATTTTCCTATCTTGCAGTCATGAAGAAGCATCCTATATTGTTTGGGTTTTTTTTTTAAGATTTTATCTATTTATTTGACAGAGAGATCACAAGTAGGCAGAGGCAGGCAGAGAGAGAGGAAGAACCAGGCTCCCTGAGGAGCAGAGAGCCCGACGCGTGACTCAATCCCAGGACCCTAAGACCATGACCCGAGTTGAAGGCAGAGGCTCAACCCACTAAGCCACCCAGTGGCCCCATCTTATATTGTTTTCTTTAATAATTTTCTATATTAATGTCTTTAAAACTCTAGGAATTTACTGTATATATATTGTGAGATAGAAATCCAATTTTGTTTTCTCCCTAATATCTAATCAATTGTTCAAACACTGTTTATTTTAGAAGTCAGTGTTTGTCTTTTTCTTTTTAGTTTTTTGTTTTGAAATGATTGTAGGTTCACAGGTATTTTCATAGATAGGACAGATAGACCATATATGTCCCTTTCACCTAGTTTCCCTCCATGGTTAGTTACTGAGTTGGAAACCTGTGTTTCCCCATTAAGCTCACACCACTACCATACCCACAATACTTCTGACACTGGATGTGTGTGGGGCTTTCCCCACAACAAACAATTCTCTGTGACACCAGATAGGTGATCTACAATTCACTTCAATTCTGACACTATCTTCCTATAGGTAGCTCCAGATCCCATATGTTAGGGGCTTGGCCCCACAACACTGTCTCCTATTTTTTTTTAAGATTTTATTTATTCATTTGATGGAGAGAGAGAGAGAGAGAGATCACAGTAGGCAGAGAGGCAGACAGAGAGAGAGGAGGAAGCAGGCTTCCTGTTGAGCAGAGAGCTCGATGTGGGGCTCGATCCCAGGACCCTGAGATCATGACCTGAGCCAAAGGCCGAGGGTTAACCCACTGAGCCACTCAGGCACCCCTGTTCCCTATTTTACATACCAGTTGCAAGTAATAGCTCTCCATGTTACCCACAATTTCCGTCCAACTTGGCTATAAATCAGAAGTTCTCATGACCTCCTCTCCCTCAGATCCAAATATTTACCAGAGCAGAACTCAGGAAAACACTTATGTTTACCAGTTTATTAAAGAATCTGATAAAGGATACAGATGAACAGCTAGAAAAGATACACAGAATGAGGGCTGGGAGAGCCAGAGATCCTGAGCACAGGATCTTCTGTCCTTGTGGAGTTGGGGTCCATCACTCCCCTGGTATATGGATCTGTTCACCCACCTGGAAGCCCCCTGAATCCCATACTCTAGGGATTCTTATACAGGCTTCCTCACATGGACATGCTAAGTTATTAACTCCATTTCCAGCCCCTCTCCCCTCTCTAGAAAATGAGGGGGGAGGGCTGAATATTCCAAGCTTCTAATCATAGCTTGGTCTTTCTGGTGAACAGCCCCCATCCAAGGACCCATGAAGAGTCACCTAGAACAAAAGAAATTCCCAAAGTCTTAGGAACTCCATGTCAGAAATCAGGGCCAAAGAACAAATAGGAGAACAAAAGAGGTTCCTAGTGCTTTATCACTTAGGGAATGATAGGAGTTTTACTGCCAGGAACTGGGGGCTGGGACTAATACATATGTTTCTACTATCTCACCATTATATCTTACATAATTAGTATACACTATCAAAACCAGGAATATGACATTAGTATGATGTATGTGTATAGACCTGTGTTATTTTATCACATGTGCCTATTTGTGTAACCACCACCACAATCGAGACACAGAACTATTCTTCCACTACAAAGATCTCCTTGTGCTTCTTTCTATAATCCCACCCCCTGCTTGTCTTTTCATTCTCTTAACAATATCTTTCAAAGGTCACAAGTTTTTAGTTGAAAAAAAAAAAAACCAATAAATAATTGGGAAATATTTCAGGGCACCTGGGTGGCTCAGTGGGTTAAGCATCTGCCTTTGGCTCAGGTCATGATCCCAGGGTCCTGGAATCGAGCCCCGCATCGGGCTCCCTGCTCAGTGGGGGAGTCTGCTGCTGCCTCTCCCTCTACTCCACCCCCGCCCCCCCTGCCCACGCTCACCTTCTGTCTTTCTCACTCACTCACTCAGATAAGTAAGTAAAATCTTTTTTTAAAATTGGGAAATAGGGCGCTTGGGTGGCTCAGTGGGTTAAGCCGCTGCCTTCGGCTCAGGTCATGATCTCAGGGTCCTGGGATCGAGTCCCGCATCGGGCTCTCTGCTCAGCGGGGAGCCTGCTTCCTCCTCTCTCTCTGCCTGTCTCTCTGCCTACTTGTGATCTCTCTGTGTCAAATAAATAAATAAAATCTTTAAAAAAAATTGGGAAATATTTGAACAGACAATTCACCATAGATGATATATAGATGTCAAGTAAGCACATAAGAAGGTTTTCAACATGTCATTGGGGAAGTGAAAATTAAAACCACAACAATACATTTTTATAAACTGGTGTGGGTTTCTTTCTTTTTTTTTTTTTTTTAAGACTTTATTTATGAGGCACCTGCATAGCACAGTCAGTTAAGCAACCAACTCTTGATTTCAGGTTGGGTCAGGATCTCAGTGTCCTGGGATTGATCCCTGCATTGGACTCAGCCTGGCATCTGCTTGAGATTCTCTCTTTCCCTCTCCCTATGCCCCTCCCGGTCCTGCTGTCTCTCTCTCTCTCTCAAATAAATAAATAAAATCTTTTTAAAAAGAGAGTGCTGGGATCAAGTCCCATGTTGCATGGGACCTGTCCAAAATATAGCTGGGCTTTATTTATTTACTTGACATAGAGAGTGAGAAGAGAGAGCACAATAAGGCAGAGAAGCAGGCAGAGGGCGAGGTAAAAGCAGGCTCCCCACTGAGCAGGGAGCCCAATGTGGGGCTTGATCCCAGGACGCTGGGATCACGACCAGAACCAAAGGCAGCCACTCTATCAACTGAGTCACCCAAGCGCCCTGATAGTTGGGCTTTAAAAAGATACTACACTCCTAACAATACCAATTTTTATCTTTTAGGAATTGGTCCAATTTAAATACATGATTTATGTTATGTTAGGCTATCTAGTTTATTTCCCATAATTGATTTTTTTTTAAGATTTTATTTATTTATTTATTTGACAGACAGAGATCACACGTAGGCAGAGAGGCAGGCAAAGGAGGAAGCAGGCTCCCTGCAGAGCAGAGAACCCGATGTGGGGCTTCATCCCAGGACACTGGGATCATGACCTGAGCTGAAGGCAGAGGCTTAACCTGCTGAGTCACCCAGGCGCCCCTCCCATAATTGTTTTAGGAAACTATCACCATAGAAGAGTGTATTTCACGGAGGTCCTTCTGTAATGAACCAGGGCCACCGAGCACCCATACCCATAAGACATCTCAGTCACTAGTACCTATTTATATAGCTTCTCTCTGTCACCTGGAGCTAAGGTGGTACAGGCCTGGAGTTCCAGGGTGCTTTGTCACCTTGGCAAGACAGCTGGGGCTGAAGTGAGGGCTGACCAGGGGTATCCCAGTGCACGTGTCATCTTGGTTAGACATCTGGGGCTGGTGTAGGCTAGGGCTAAGGCGCCAGGACCCTGCTCCCATCCATACCATCAAGGTGGCGGGGGTTGGGTGTCGGAGGCAGGCCCCTGGCCAGGGCGACCTCTGCCATTAAAAGATGGCGCCTGGCTAGTTGCCAGGTTAGGATTGCCTCCTGAGACTAAGCAGAACGCCCAAAGAGGAGGTAAACAGCATTGGTTGCTAGCGAAGTTGTTCCTTTAGGTGCACAGCCTGATTCGCTCCCTCCTGTACCCTGCTCGCTGATTGGTCATGTAAGCATATATAAGTGTGTAGACTTGCGGAAATAAAGAGAGAGAAGATGCATCCCAACCAGGGCGTCTTGTCGTCCTTGGGGGGCGAGGGCGATAGTTGGGGGGAGGGTAAACCATAGCACTTGCCAGCTCCTCTGACCCAGAAAGAGTTCCAGCAGCTCCCCTGCTGTCTGGTAGCGCTCTAGGCCTGGATCTTTTATATTCTAGTGCAGTTTTAAACCATGGCTTTTTTTCTGTGTCCCAGGGGTCCAGGGATGGTATGGGCTAGGGGCCCCTGCTCACTGAGGCAGCAGACCAGCAATGGTGCCCAGACCCTGTTCCCAACTCAGGGTGGAAGGGGGGTCTAAAGTGTGGCACTTCCCAGCTCGCCCTCCCAACCTGGAGAGAGTTTCAGCAGTTTTCTCACCATCTGATATGGTTCTAGGGCTGGATCTTCTATATTCTAATAGTTGCTCTCTTGGCATTCCTAGTCTGGTCTTTTTACCCCTTGCTGTGTAGACACCACTGCTTGGTCAGACTTCAGTTCTCCTTGGGAAGTATCGCTCTATAAATAGGTGCAGATTTGGTGTGTTTGTGGAGGAGGTGAGTCCAAGGTCTTGCTAGGTCACCATCTTGAACCATAACTCATATGCTCATTATCTTGATTGTGCTGATGACTTTATAGGTGTATACCTATGTCAAAATTTATCAAATCATATGCTTTACATGTGTTCAGTTCATCATGTGTCAATTATAGTTCAATAAGACTGTCAAAAGCAAAGAACTCAATAAACATTTATTTCTTTTTTTTAAAGATTTTATTTATTTATTTATTTGACAGAGAGAGAGAGAGAGATCACAAGTAGGCAGAGAAGCAGGCAGAGAGAGAGAGGGGAAGCAGGCTCCCCACTGAGCAGAGAGCCCATGCGTGGCTCAATCCCAGGACCCTGAGATCAAAACCTGAGCTGAAGGCAGAGGCTTAACCCACTGAGCCAACCAGACGCCCCAAACATTTATTTCTTGTTCATATTCCATGTCCATCATGACTTGGCTAGGAGTATTGTCATTATCATCATCCCCATGCTGGGACCCAGGTTGATGGAGAAGGCAGTATCTGGAACAGTCCTGATTGCCATGGCAGGGGGAAAGGAGAGCACGTAGAACACACATGGATTCTTAAAGCTTTCCCTTAGAAGTAGCAAGGTCATTCCTGACTGTTGAGGTTTTACTGGGTGCTCATAGCTTCAGGATTATTATATATTTCTGATAAATTATAACTCATCATTATGTGGCCCACTTTAACCATAGAAATTATTTTTCCCTTATAGTCTATACTTTTTCATTTAAGAAAGCTATACATTGGCTTTCTTTTGGTTAGTAATTGCCTACACTATCTTTTAAAATCCTTTTATTTTCAACTTTTCTGTGTCCATATATTTTACTATTTTTTTTTTATTGTGGTTGGAACACTTACCATGAGATATACTCTCTTAACAATGTTTAAGAACAAACAGTATTGTTACTGTAGGCACTATGTTGTATTATAATTACTATAGGTGCTATCTTGTCTCTTGAATTCGTCTCTCTTGCATGAATGAAACTTTTTTTTTTTTTGACTCGAACTTTATATTCATTGAACAATAGCTCCCCATTTCTCCTGCATCTGGCCACCAACATTCTACTCCCTGCTTCTATGAGTTTGACTATTTAAGATAAGTGGAATCCCGTAGCATTTATTCTTCTGTGATGGACTTATTTCACTTAGCATAATGTCCTCAAGTTTCATCCATATTGTTGGACACGGCAGGATTTCCTTATTTTTAAAGGCTGATTCATATTCCATTGTATGTATAAGCCATATTTTCCTTGTTTGTTCTACACTCATGCACATTTAGGTGTTTCCACATCTTGGCTATTGTGAATAATGCTGCAATGAATGTGGGAGTATGGATTTCTCTTTGAGACCCTTCTTTCAATTCTTTTAGATACATACCCAGAAATGGGTTTGCTGGTTTATATGGTAGTTCACTTTTTAATTTTTTGCAGCATCTCCATACTATTTTCCATAGTAGCTGCACCATTTTATATTTCCACCAACAGTGTATAAGGGTTCCAGTTTCTCCACAACTCCACCAACACTTGTTTTCTTTTTTGATAGTGACCATTTGGATTTTGATAGTGACCATCTGGATTAACATTTCCCTGATGATTAGGGATGGTGGACACCTTTTTTTATACCTCTTGGCCATTTGTATGCCTTTTTGGGAGAAATGTGTATTCCTTACCTGGTTTTTAATCAGGTTATTTGTTATTTATTTATTTATTTTTGCAATTGAGTTGTAGGAGTTCCTTATATATTAGATGCTCTTATCAGATATAGAGTTTGCAATATTTTCTCCCATTCTGCAGGTTATCTTTCGTTTTATTGATAATGTCCTTTGCTGTTCAGTAATTTTTTAGTTTGATGTTGACTCACTTGTCTATTTGAGCTTTTGGTGTTGTATCCAAGAAATTACCAAGACCAATATCAAGAAGACTTCCCCCATGTTTTATTCAAGGAGTTTTATGATTTTGGGTCTTACATTTAAGTCTTAAATCCATTTTGAGTTGAATTTTATGTATGGTATAAGGATCTAATTTCATTCTTTACATGTAGATATTGAGTTTTCCCAACACCATTTGTTAGAAAACTATCCTTCCCCATTGTGAATTCTTGGCTCTCTGTTGACCATCAGCTGCCTATATGTGCATGGGTTTATATCTGGGTTCTATTCTGTTCCACTGTTCTACATGTCTACCTTTACACCAATACCACTATGTTTTGATTATTGTACTTTGTAATATATTTTGAAATCAGAAAGTGTAATGTTCCAGTTTTTTAAATCTCTGCCAATCTTTCTCAAGATTACTTCGGTCATTTGAGTCTTTTGTGGTTCCATATCAATTTTAGGATTGCTTTTTTTATTTCTGTAAAAAGTGCCAGGATTTCAGTGGGGTAGCATTGAATCTGTCAATTGCTTTGGGTACTATGGACATCTAAACAGTATTATCTTCCAGTCCATGAAGATGAAATATCTTATTTGCATCTACTTTAATTTCTTTCAGCAATGTTTTGTTGTTTTCAATGTGTAAGTCTTCCACCTTCTTTCTCAAGGTTATTTCTAAGTATTTCATTCTTCCTTTTTTTTTTTAAGTAAGCTCCACACCTAGTATGGAACCCAATGTGGGATTTGAACTCACAACTCTGAGATCAAGACATTAGTTGGAATTGAGAGTTGCATGCCTAACTGACCATATCACCCAGGAACCCCAGTATTTAATCCCTTTTTTTTTTTAAGATTTTATGTATTTATTGGGCAGAGAGAGTGATAGTGAAAGAAGGAACATAAGCAGGGGGAGTGGGAGAGGGAGAAGCAGGCTTCCCATTGAGCAGGCAGCCCGATACGGCACTCAATCCCAGAACCCCTGGATCATGACCTGAGCTGAAGGCACACGCTTAACTGACTGAGCCACCCAAGTGCCCCTATTTAATTCTTGGATCCTGGAGTCCCAGGATCAAGCCCTGCATCAGGCTCCCTGCTCAGTGGGGAGTCTGCCTCTCCATCTGCCCCTCACCCCTCTCTCATGTCTCACACTCTATCATAAGTAAATAAAATCTTTTAAAAAGAAAGAAATGGAATTAGTTTTTGTATGCCAATTTCCTATTCTGCAACTTAACTGAATTCATTTATTAGTTCTAATAGGTTTTTTTAGTTCTAATAGTTATCTAATAGGTTTTTTGTTTTGTTTTGCTTTATGGAGTCTTCAGGGTTTTCTACATATAAGATCAGGTCATCTATGAAAAGAGATAATTTTACTTCTTCCATATCAGTTTGGATGCCTTTTATTTCTTCATCTGTTTATCTATCTAATATCTTTGGGTAGATTTCAAGTACTGTTTTGAATAAAAGTGCAGAGAATGGGCATCCTTGCCTTGTTCCTAACCTTAGAGGAAAAACCTTCAGTCTTTCACCATTCAGTAGAATGTTCCCTGTGAACTCTTCATGTATGGCTTTTAATTTCTTGAGGTACATCCCTTCTGTACATAGTTTGTTGTTTTTATCAAGATAGGGTGTTGAGTTTTGTCAGATGCTTTTTATGCATCAGTTGAGATGATCATGTGATTTTTGTCCTTCACCTGATAATGGTATATTACATTTATTGGTTTTCATATGTGGAAACATCATGTATCTTGGTCATGATATACAGTAGTTCTGATATGCTACTCAGTTCATTTTGCTCATAATTTAGTGGGGATTTTTTTGCTTCATATTCATCAGGGCTATCAGTCTGTCATTTTCTGGTAGTGTCTGTCTAGCTTTGGTATCAGGGTAATGATGACCTCTGAAAATGAGTCTGGACGTGTTCTTTCCTCTTCAATTTTGTGGAAGAATTCAGGAAGTATTGGTCTTAATTCTTTAGATATTTGGTAGCAATCTCACTTGAAGCCATCTGGTTTTGGACTCTCTTTGTTGGGAGCATTTTGATGACTGATTCAATCTCCTTAGAAGTTATTTGTTCAGATTTTCTATTTTTTCATGATCCCATCTGTGCAGGCTGTATTTTTCTAGGAATTTATTTCTTCTAGGTTATCCAGTTTGTTGGCATGTAATTGTTCATAGTAGTCTCATGATCCTTTTTACTTCTATGACATAAGTTGCAAAGTCTCCTCTATCATTTCTGATTTTTGTTAAGCTTGAGCCTTTCCTTTTTTTTCCTACTTAGTATAGCTAAGGATTTGTCGATTTTATTGATCTTAAAAACCAACTCAGTACGTTGTTGATTTTCTATTGTTTTTCTAATCTCTTTCATTTTTTTCTGCCTTTATTTTTAGCATTTTCATCCTTCTGATTACTTCCTTTTGATAAGTTCCTTCTGATAACTTTGGATAATTTTTAACATTTTCTTCCTTCTGATAACATGTTCTTCTTCTAGTTCCTTGAAGCATAAAGTCACGTTCTTGGTTTGAGAGCCTTCTTTTTCTTTTCTTTTCTTTTTTTTTTTTTTGAAGATTTTATTTATTTGAGAGAGAAACAGTGAGAGAGAGCATGAGCAAGGAGAAGGTCAGAGAGCGAAGCAGACTCCCCATGGAGCTGGGAGCCTGATGCGGGACTCGATCCCGGGACTCCGGGATCATGACCTGAGCCGAAGGCAGTCGTCCAACCAACTGAGCCACCCAGGCGTCCCGAGAGCCTTCTTTTTCAATGTAGGCATGTTCTGTTATCAACTCCCCTCTTAATAATGCTTTTCTGCATCTCACAAATTTTGCTTTGTTGTATTTTTATTTTCATTTGTATCAAGATATTTTCTGATTTCCCTTGTCGTCTTCGACCTCTTGGTTGTTCAAGAGTATGTTGTCTCATTTCCACATATTTGTAAACTTTCCAACTTTCCTTCCATTACTGGTTTCTAGTTTTACTCCATTGTAGTCAGAAAAGATACTTGGTATAATTTCCATCTTCTTAAATTTGGTTGAAACGTGTTTTGTAGCCTAACATGTGATCTTTCCTGGGGAGTGTTCCATGTACACTTGAGAATAATGTGTATTTTGCTTGTGTTGGGTGAAATGTTCTGTATAAATGTTAGGTCCCTTTGGCTTACTCAGGCCCTTTATTTCCTTATTGATCTTCTGTCTGGTTGTTCTATCCATTATTGAAAGTGTGGTGTTGATATATCCTACTATTACTGTGTTACAGTTTACTGTTCTCTTCAGTTCTGATAATGTTTATTTCATATGTCTGGGTGCTATAATGTTCAGTCAGTATATATTTGTAATTATCATATTCTCTCTGGTGAACTGGCCCTTTTATTTTTATAAAATATCCTTCTCTGTCTCTTGTGACAGTTTTTTTAGTTAAAGTCTGTTTTATCTAATATAATTACGGCCATTTCTGCTTTCTTTTGGTTACTAATTGCATGATTTTTCCTTCTTTTTGTTTTCACCCTATGTGTATCTTTATATATAAAGTGGATCTCCTGTAGACAGTATATACTTGGGTATAGTTTTTTTTTTTAATCCATTCAGCCACTCTATGTCTTTTGATTGAGGAGTTTGTTAACTAATTACTAATTAGTTAATTGGCATTTTGTTCATTGCTTTCTGTCTTGTAGCTATTTTGTCCCTGGTTTCCTCTCCTTCTGCCTCCTTGTATGTTGCTGACTTTTATATACTCGCATGCTTTGATTCCTCCCTCATTTTCTTTTGTGTATCTTCTATAGGTATTTGTATGTGTGTGGTTACCATAGGGCTTACACAAAACATGTTATGCTTATAACAATCTGTTTTAAGCTGATAAAAACTTTAACTACATGTAAAACCCAACTCTTTAACCCACTGAGCCACCCAGGCGCCCCTAAAACCCAACTCTTTTGCATCTCTCCACTCCCAGCATTGTTAATGATGTCACAAATTACACCTTTATATAATTTATTGTATCCACGAACATAGTTTTATTATCATAGTTGTTTTTATGCTTTCGCTTTTTAAATTCTATACTGGAATTAAAGGTGGTTTTTTTTTTAATACTCTTACAGTATTAAAGTACTCTCTATTTATTTTTTTTTTACATTTACTAAGAAGCTGTATAGTTTTATATGCTTTCATACTTCTGTCTAGCATCCTTTTGTTTCAGCTTGTGAAGTCCCTTTAGCATTACTGGAAGGCAGGTCTAGTGGATACAATCCTTCAGCTTTTGTTCATCTGGAAAGCATTTGTTTCTCCATTGCGGAAGGATGGTTTTTCCAGGTATCATATTCTTGGCTGGCAGATTTTTTCTCTCAGCACCTTGAATATGTTATCTTGCCCACTTCTGGCCTGAAAAGCTTCTGCTGAGACTATAGCAATAATCCCATGGGAGCTGCATTGTCCATAGTGATTTGTTTTTCTCTTGCTACTTCTCAAAACTCTCTTGTCTTTGGCTTTTTGACAGTTTGATTATAATTTGTCTTGCTGTGAGCTTCTTTGATTCTTCATACTTAGAGTCTATGGAGTGTCTTGAAATTGTGTGTCCTGGATCATCCCTCCTTTAAGTGCTCTACCCCTTTCTCTCTTGATCCTGGGACTTCAATAATGCATACATTGGTTGGCTTCGTGGTATTCTAGAAATCCCTTAGGCTTTCTTCACTTCTCTTCATCTTATTTGTTTTTGTTCCTCTGACTCAAATAACCAGTCTTTGAGTTTATTGATTCTTTCTTTCTGATTAAGTATGTTGTCAGAACTCTCTAATGAATTTTTCAGCTCAGCTGTTGCATTCTTCAGCTCTGGAATTTCTATCTGGCTCTTCCCCTCCCCGCTGCCTTAATTAATTAATTAATTTGAGAGAGAGAGAGAGAGAGAGAGAGAGCTCAAACACAAACAGTGGAGGAGAGGAAGGGGAGAGGGAGAGAGAAAATCCCAAGCAGGTTTCACACTCATCACAGAGCCGACACGGGGCTTGATCTCACAACTCCAAGATCATGACCTGAGCCAAAGTCAAGTCATACACTTAACCAATTGAGCCCCCTAGGCGCCTCTGGCTCTTTTTTATAGTTTCTAGCTCTTTCTTGATATTCTCATTTTGCTCATGTATTATTTTCCTGATTTTTGTAGAGTCTGGGTCCAGGTAGGGGAAAACCTTTAATAATCAGACTGGCTAGAGATTCTGGGACTTCTGAAAACCTTTTTGGTAGACGCAGTTTCTCTAAGCTTATGTTCTAATTTCCCAAGTACACAAGTTTGCTGGTTTCTTTTTTTCAGGCGCTCATATATCTTTTGCTCCCTCTGGTGCCTATCTGTGGTACTGCAGTTTCTCTAGTGCTAACCGCACGAAGCCACCTCACCCAGGGACATCCAAAAGTATACGTTGTGCTCAGTGACATCCAAAGTACTTTGTACTCAGCGGCATCAAAAGTATTTTGTTTCCCCTGATGGGGAACCAAAATCAGGTAAGATAAAAACCCCAAATCAGGTAAGATAAAAACCAGTTCCTCGGGCAGCCCTCTGATAATTCAGAAAGTTGGACACATGTTCTAGTCTTCCTCCCTGCCTTTCTTACCACTCCCATCCCCAACCCTGGGAAGCACTTCCTGCGCTGAGCTGTGCCAGCTATAGGTTTCTGGAGTTCTCACAAAGGTATTTTGGTCCATATTTTGTTGTTAAGTCGCTGTCTCTGCTGAGAAGTGAAGGCTGGGACTTCCTAGTCCATCTTGGTGATAGCACTGGCTCATTTTTCTCTTATAACGTGATATTTCATGGAATCTAAACTAGCATCAATTACTAGACAGAATCCAATATTGGAGATGTTGAACTTTGGGGGTGGGGAGAATGACCAATGGCAATGTAAGACTCCATATGTAGTAAAATGTGCCACAGTCTTGTTATGGCAGAAACTCACCTCTAACTCACCTAAGTATTAGGGTGAAATGTTACGTGGCTGTAAAAAAGAGACCCAACAAAGCTTGGAGTATAAAAAAAATCTGTTTCTCTCTCATTAATAGCTGTGAAGCATCCAGGCAGGGGAGTTGGACAGCACTGCTCCGTGCGAAGTTCGAGAACCCACTTCCCTTTATCCCACTGTTCTCTGCCACTCACTAGGATAAAACATCCAGGACATCATGATAGTATGAATTATTCACTGCTTACCTGAAATTCACACTTAATTGGGTGTTCTGTGTTTTATCTGGCAAACTGACACTAGGGCACTATATAGTCTGCAACTATCAGAGCTGGGTTCTTGCAGGTTACACCTAGTGAAAGGATGGAAGAAAATTAGGTGAAGACATGTCTGCTTTCCTGAGGTCTAAGACCAGAAATGTCACATATTATTTCTGCTCATCTTCCAATCACAAGAACTTAAGTTATATGAATATAACTGCAAAGGAGGCTGGGAAATATTGGTTAGTTCAGTGATCCAAGAAAATAAAAGAACAGATTTTGGAGGACTATCAAGACAGTCTTCATCATAAGAACCTCAAGGGTCCATCTTCTGTGTGCCTTATTTCTTCTTTCCTTATCTGTATTTTTGCTTTACATTGTAGGGACTTTTATTGATCTTCTCTTCCAGGTGGTCTCTTGAGTATCTTATTTTAGCTGTCATATGTTTAATTTCCAAAAACTATTTTCTATTTTCCAATTGTTCCTTTCTGCTAGCAACCTTTCTTGTTTTATGAAAGTAGTACCTCCCCAGATCTTTGTGAGGATGCAATTAGAATTTTTAAAGATTCTACTGCTCCACTATGACTTTCTGTTGTCTGGGGTCACTTATTCTATTTACCTTGTCTATCTTTCATGCTTCCAGCTGCCTTCTTAACTCTGATGTTCCTCATTGACTGTTTATGGAATAACAGACCAAGTTGATTAGTATCAGTAATTGAGTTGGTTCCCTCTGTTGCTGTGTATTTCTTCTGTTGCTGTATGTTTCTCCGACAGGTCACCCTCTTGAACAGGAAAGCTAGGGAGGGAGGGTGTCATCTGGAAGGCTCTTCTGTAGTGTGAGTGGATGGGTCATTTTTAGAGGATGAGGTGGGAAGAGGGTTTGTAAATGTCACAATAACACAAGTTTTATTCTGGGATATCAATGCTATCTGAAACACCAGATTTCTCGAGATTTATTAAATTTCTATAGGATGAGCCTTCTTGGGTCCTGCTATGTGTCTTATTTTTGTCTGGAGGTAAGCATCAGTTACTCTCCACTCTGGAGGTAAGAGGGAGGTGACTGGCGCAGCTGCACAGACAGACCTTCTACAAACTCTAATAGTTTTTAGACCCACTTTTCATGTCTATCAGCAGTACCTGCCAACCATGAACTCAGAGCCTCTCTGTGGTTTTGCAAGGAAGACTGGCTCTCACTTCCATTCTGGGAGTGAATTCTGGGCTGTGGCTTCCTCTACTCTGCTGAGTCATTAATGTGTGTCATCTACTTTTAGAAATTGTTTAAGTCTCTGCACCCACCACCCCTCTTCCCTGCGATTCTCTCTGCTGTTGTTTCTATTCCTTTTGTTATCTTAGTGGAGTCTCAGAAGGAAGGGGAAACAATCACTTTTGCTTAGACTGGAGTCTTAAACCTTTAATATGCTTATATACGTTGTGATCTCCAAGGTATTTATTGATTTATTTTGGCAACTGCTTTATGAGTAGGTGTATGTTGTTAAATGGTGAGGCCTTTGTTCTGGGGTGCTCCTTGATGGGTTTGTGTATGCAAAATGGTGTCGAGGAATGAGGAAAGCCAGACAGTTTTTTATAATAGAGTAAAAGATGGGGCACCTGGGTGGCTCAGTTGGTGAGGTGCCCAACTCTTGGTTTCAACTCCAGTCATGATCTCAGCATCCTGAGATCGAGCTCCTTGTTGGTCTAAAGTGTGGAGTCCGCTTGAGATTCTTTCCCTTCATCCCTCTCCCTCCTCCTCTGCTCCTTTCTCTGCTCTCTCTCTCTCTCAGAAAAATAAGTAAATAAAATCTTTATAATAGGCTACAGGAATCTGCAGTTTCCAGGGCAGTTGGGAAAGGATAAGGACAGCAATGGTGGGTGGGGGAAAAGAGGAAGCTAGGGGCATGCCATGATGGGAGCCCTCCCCAAGACTTCCAGTCTCTCAAAGAGACTCTAAACTTACAGAATGCTTGGTGTGGCAGGATTTCTTGGGGAAGCCAATGAAAGTGCCTAGTTCTGTGACAGGGCTGACAGGGACAAAACAGGCTTGTACAGTCCTGGGAACCTCAGGCAAGAGGAGGCCATGAGAGCATGAATCTCAGGAATCTGCAGAAATTGTGTGGAGGGTTTGGATTTGCCCATTCTTTGGAACTGGCAAGGCTCTGAGGTGAACATATAGAGCTCTCTCTGGGTCAGGAGGGCTCAACCAGTGCTTGGCATATTTCCAACTTACCTAACCCCCTTTGGCTCACCATCCACACTAGCCTGAATGATCATGCCATTCCCTGGTTTGAAAATTCTGTTGTCTATGGTCAGCAATTCTTTGTCTGGCATCCAATGCCCTTTACCATCTGGTCCCTGACTACCTAGTAGCTTCATCTCTTCTTCACAGGACACTCTGATTACGTCAGACGTTTCGCTGTTGCTTAAAACACGGAGGAGCTTTCCCTTCCATCTGAAATAACCTTCTTCTTTGCCTACTAAACACCTACTCACGCAAGATGAGCTCAATCATCACCTCACCTTTTCCTTCCCTCCAAAGTGTTAGCCATTCCCACCTGTGTTCTCCCAACACCCTGTTCTGAGGAGTTTGTCTTCTGACTTCCCTGCAGGAAGGACTGTCTTTTTCAATTTTGGACCCCAATGTCCAGTGCAAGCCAGTTTAAGGCCCTCCCCTGGGCTCTTAGAGCACCCTAGGTACAACCACAGTGACACCTATCATCCTGCACTGTAACTCTGGGTCTATGTGCCAGTCTCCTGCAAGCAGAAGATGAAGAGAATGAAAAGAGGAAATTAGGGAAGTTAACAAAAAAGGAAGTAAGAGAGTGAGTTAAGTGGACCAGTCAGGACTCAAAGGCCTGGACCAACCCAGAAACCCTAGCCTATGAACTTGGTCAAAAAGGGGCAAATGATATTGGCCAGCAAGTCATGTCCCAAGATCAAAGCAACTGCCCAGTACATTGGTCCTGGGTCATACTGGCAGCAGAGACTCCCAGAAAGTCACAGCAATTGTCACTAAGGCTCTAGGTCTGGAAGGATGGTATCAAGCTCTGCAGACAGGGGACCAGTAGACCTAACTTGGTAGTGGGTATAATGGAGACCATAGCCTTGATATCCCACACACCTGATCTGATTTGAATCACAGGTTAAGCACTAGGTCGGGTCATTTAACCTCTCAGATTTGTGTTATCTCAAAAATGGGAATACTACCACCTTACAGGATAGTTATTATATCTATTATCAGAGAAAACAGATGCATACGAACTGGTGCTCAGTGGTGTTTGATGGCAACTTTAACTATTAGAGAGTGTTTCATTTCATACATGCAAGTGTGGGTGACATGTTTAAAATATCTAGGGGCGCCTGGGTGGCTCAGTGGGTTAAAGCCTCTGCCTTTGGCTCAGGTCATGATCCCAGGGTTCTGGGATCAAGCCCCACATCAGAGCAGGAGCAGGGAGCCTGCTTCCCTTCCTCTCTCTCTGCCTGCCTCTCTGACTACTTGTGATCTCTGTCAAATAAATAAACAAAATCTTAAAAAAAAAATCTTGTGTGCAGATTCCAAAGAGCAGGAAAATGTATATACGATGAAAGTGGTTTATAGAATACAAAACAGTAATTCCAAGGGACACATGCACCCCTGTTTAGAGCAGCATTATTTACAACAGCCAAATTATGGAAACAGCCCACGTGTCCATCAGGTGATGGACATCAGATGAATCGATAAAGATGTATATATAAACAACGGAGTATTATTCAGTGGTAAAAAAGAATGAACTCTTGCCATACACCACAACACGGATGGAGCTAGAGATATTTTGCTAAGTAAGTCAGCTGAAGAAAGACAAATACTGTACAACGATTTCACTCGTATGTTGGAAAGAAAAACACAAATGAGCAAAGCGGAAAGAAAAGAAAGAGACAAAGCAATTAACACTCAACTATGGAGAACTGGTTACCAGAGGGGAAGTGTGGGGGGGGGCGGGGGGGAACAGGTTAAGGGAATTAAGGAGTGCACTTGTCAGGATGAGCACCAGGTCATTAAAATAAAAGCTTTTTTTTTTTTTTTTTTTTTAAGTGCTTTGTAAACTGTAGTGTCCTACCTATGTCAGGGAATTGTTGGGGAAGTCTTTTAGAGCTGGAATGCAGGCTCTGGATTTAGGCAGAAAAAGGTTCCATTCCTGACCCTGCCATTTACTTGCCAAGTAATCTCGGGTGAGTCACTTTCTGTCAGCCTCCTTCTCCACCTGTCATACGTGGGTGATTCCTACTTTCCAGCGTTACGTGAGAATTCAACATGATGAGTATAAATCTCCTAGCACATCCCTTCCTGGGTGGGTGGCAGGATCCCATGGGATACGTCAGGCTATGGGTGGTATCCGAATCTCATGCTGGCAATTAGCTACAAGGAAGAAGGCCCCTCCCTCTGGAAGAGCAGGACCAGGTCGGCAAGAGATGTAGAGAGGGGTCTTCTGTGTTGGTTGGAGGAAGTCTGGGTGAACATTAAACCGCCATGCAGAGAACACCGAAATCAGCCAGGTGGAGCCAGGCCTAAACCAGGAGGGCAGGAAGCTGGGAGGACCCCCGCCAAGCTGTCTCAGCCTTGGGAACTAAACTGTTGCCACTAAAGGCAAGGATTCCCGTGATGGGTTTATCCCAGCCCTCACCCCTTACTCCCGGACACTATCCCTTTTCCTAAGCACAGGGAAGTGCCAATCTAGAATCTGAAGGAGGTATGGTTCTCTGACTTGGCACTGACTTCCACAGAGCAAACGGTCCAGGGCCACATCAAGAGGCCATCCTAGCCCCCACTTCCAGGGACTCACTTGGGCCTGAGGCAGCCCCTAAGGGGCTCCTCCTTCCGAAGCCACTAGGCGCAAGCAGTGGAAAGAGAGCATCAGCTTGGAATCAAGGGAGGCCCAAGTGTGAACTCCCGTTCCACCAAACCCCCACTGTGTGACTCCTCTGAGGGCTGCCGTGCCAGGACAGAGACAAAGACGTCAATGTGACCCACAGAAGCCACAGCAGATGTGGCTGCTCCATGTTCCTTCCTTCCCTCCTGCCTTCCTCCTCAGAGGCCCCATAGACTCCGCCCGTTTTCCTCTGCTTCTCAGAGCAGCCACCCATTCTCTGGGCATCCAGCCCCCTTCCAGAGAGGCTGCAGCGAGACCAGCTCCCCAGCTCCCACTTCCTTGATGCCCCAAATAAGTACACAGGTCCTTTTCATTGAAGGGTTTTACTGCTAATCACTCTGGGAACAGATGTGGGTTAGGGTGGGGGAATGAGTCACAGACATGGGGGACTGGGAAGGTCCCTGGATCGTGGCTCCCTGAGGGCTTCCTTTTGATTCCTAAGGCAGGACCAGACCTCTTCTCCAGGCCGAGGAGGCCCCTTCGATCGGGAAGGCCACGGAGGCCCCTTCCATCGGGAAGGCTGCTCCTCCCAGCACAGGCGAGGCACAGCAGATGGGTCTGACAGCCACCATAACAGGCCCTGTGTGGTTCCTATACAATCTGGAGCACCTTCAGGCGGTGATGCCCCCTCACAGGTACGTCCTCAAAGGCCAGGGGATGGTTGCCCTAATGACACAAGCCTGTACTAAGCCTACCCTACTTCTCTTTCATCCCAAGGAGATGAAGCCAAGACCGGATCCTCCAAACTTTCCAAGGCAAGAAACTGGACTGGAAAGTGGCAAAGCTTCTTCTTACTCGAGTCCCTTCTCAGGACCTCCCGCAGTTCCTGGCTTCAGAGGCAACAGGAAACCATTCTCCAAAGTGGGATGAGGGGCTTGAGGTCGAGGGGGCAGTCGCAGATCCTGGAGATCTTCCTACACTAGGCTGGCGTCTCTCCGCCTCTCTCCCTTTTCACCCTTCAGCTGGCGTCTCTGGCGGCCTGCTCGCCTGTGTGCGTTTTCTGATGACGGATGAGGTTCGAGCTCCGGGAGAAGTGTTTCCCACACAGCGTGCACCAGTAGGGTTTCTCCCCTCTGTGGGTCCTCTGGTGGGCCCCAAAGTTGGAGATGTCGCTGAAGGTCCGCCCGCACTCGGTGCACTCATAGGGCCGCTCGCCGGTGTGCGTGCGGTGGTGCACGCCGAAGCTGGAGCTGTTGCTGAAGCTCTTGCCACACTCGCAGCAGATGTAGGGCGCGGGCTCCAGGTGGGTCCGGTGGTGCACAGCCAGCGTGGCGCTCTGGCTGAAGCTCTTGCCGCAGATGTCGCAGCGGTACGGCCGCTTGCCCAGGTGGTCTTGCTGGTGCGTGGTGAGGTCCGAGCGCCGCCGGAAGCTCTCCTGGCACTTGGGACATTTGTAGTGCTTCTCTTCCAGGTGGATCCGCTCGTGGCGGATGCGGTTGGAGCTCCTCGAGAAGCTCTTGCCGCATTCGGAGCACTTGTAAGGCTTCTCACCAGTGTGGATGCGCTGGTGCGTTCTCAGGTTGGAGGTGTTATTGAAGGTTTTCCCGCACTGGGTGCATGTGAAGGGCTTCTCGTCGGTCTCGGGCCTCGGGTGAGCCGTGGGGCCCCCGGGTTCTCTGGTGGGGACAGTGACTTTCTGCCATGGCTTTTTAGGATGGACCTCTGGTGGACACTCTGACGGGCTCTCCTGCCTGTGCTCTTTCTCCCCATCTGGGATCTGAAAACCCTCCGAGTCATCCACTCTCCAGGGCTCACCCCAGTCCCCTTCCTCAGGCAGGTGCTGTTCTGGATGCTGCTCCTTCTCACTGCCCATTTCTGAACCCTGAGAATGAACACAGATGGCCAACACCTTTATTCCTGGGCTCAGGCTCGACTGCAGGGAACCTTTGTTCTGGCTGAAGGGGTGTACCCTTCCCCATGGAACTGTCCATCAGAAATAACCTCAATTCTCGGGAATACTTGGAGAGCATGCCTTTCCTTAATAACTCTCAAGTGACAAACTTCCACAGATACAACAGCCACCCATCAGAGTAAAGCAAAAGCACCACTTTTGTCCACTCCCCACAGATACTTGTCAGTGGGAATAATGTCACTTTTCCTAAGACCACGAAACAATGGCAGTCTAGACTCTAATTCCCGTGTGGGTAAAGGAGCTTCCAGCTGCAGATGATTCCATTTCTCTGCCTAACTCTAAGCTAACTGAACCTCCTTTTATGTTTAATTAAAAAAACCAAACAAACAAACAAAAAAACTTCCTTAAAAGTATCCACTTGCCTGCTTTCAAAATGAACAGAACCTCTCATTCCTGAGGCTCTCCCAGCTGTTCAGAGGCCCAACCATGAATTCTCTTACCTGTTCTGCCACCCTTCCCCTCCCTGGACCGCAGCCTAGCTAGCAACTAAGGGTTAACATCAGAGCCCTCCAAGACCTACTGCAGGGCCCAGGCTATGTCTGCTCCGATTGGTCAGTGCCCACTTCCGCTCTCCAACACCATACACAGCCATATACACACCGCATCTCTCTCTCACACACATACACCCCCAAAACACGGCCATCCTCACATACCAGTCACACTCAACCATAGTTCTCATACCGTACACACAAACCACACAGACACATACACACACACAACACTCATACACACCTGTAGCCACATATGGCCACACACATCACAGACACAGCCCTTCTCAGGCCAGGAGGGGACGAAGCACCGCCCAGCGTGGGGTTTCCTCTGGGCCCTGAGGCCACAACGACACTTTGGAAGGCCCAGTGGGCCAGTGCAGATACTGTAAGGTGACACGAGCAAGGGACAAGGGGCTATGACAGGACAGTAAGGGGAGAAGAATGACAGACAGAATTCCTTCAGGTCAGCAAGTTTTTCTGAACACCCAGCAGTAGTCATGGAAGGGCCACAGACTACATTTAGGGCTAGATCCAGACGGTGACACACACTATGGAACTGTGCAAAATGATTCAAGCCCTCTGAGCCTCGACTCCCACATCACTAACACACTAACACAATGATACCCGCCTACACTGCAGGGCCGTGGGCAGAGGAAACACCTCCAGTGCTCTCGGGAGCTGCGGGGCGGGTATGAGCGACACAGCCAGTGACAGCTACTAGGACCATTGTGGAGGACGCTATGTCCTAGCCCTGCACAGATCACAGGAATGAAAAAGATTCCTTATGTGATCTTGTTGGGAAAGAAAAAAAAAATTTTAAATTAAGAAACAGTAAAGAAAATAAATGGTATGAGGCTCTATATAATCTAAAAGGAGAAATACAGACAGAGCCTCAAATCTGAGTGGAGGTCAGCAGATTTTTCTGAAAAGGGCCAGACAGTAAATATTTAGTAAACATTTGGGACCACAGTATCTCTGTTGCAACCACTCAACTCTACTCTTGTATCATAAAAGCAGCCACAGACAATTCCTTAAAGGAAGGAGTGTGGCTGTGTTTCAATAAAACTTTATTTAAGACAAAAGGAGATGAACCAGTTTACCAATCCCTAATAGAGAAGGAGGCTTGCTTCATGTTCAAAAATGCAAGTAAACACCAGAAACAATTTATTCTTTGATACTGTTTCCTGACAATCCTTTTAAAAATCACAACCCCTTTTCCACACTCCCAGTCCCCCTGCCCCACAGCACTTCTCACCTACTAACATTCTATTTATTTCTTCTGTCTCTTATTTAGTGTCTGCCCTCCCCCTGCTAAAACATATGTCCCCTGAGGGACAGGGCCTTTGTTTTCTAATGTAACCCAAATTCCTCAGGTAGTGACAGTCATATATAGTAGATCTTTAATAAATATTCACTGAACGAGCTGAGTGAAGGCCAGGCCTGGCTCCAGAACCCATTTCATGCTTACCTGTGTCTGTCTCACCCATTGTTCTCAGGAATCTTCCCACTCTCATACGTACTTGCTTTTACACTGATTTGCAATGATCTTTTAACATAATCTGTTTCCACTAGCAGTTTATAAGCAGTTTAAGGACAGAGACTGGGTCATTTTGGCAAACTCTCTCCAGCACAAGGCACTGCTTCATGTCTTCTGATGTATGAATCAATGGATATGATCTGAATTCAGTCCCCAGTCCTGCCCACCCTACCTGGGGCCCCGGTACCACAGGGGGGCTACCTGGCCCCCACTCACATCCAATCCTGCTATTCTAAGAACGTGTAATGTACCAGCCTCTGACTCTACTCAGGACTGAATGCTGGATCAATATAAGAGCAACAAGATTTAGGATTATGATACTATCCTCAGTTTATGGCACAGTGCAGGGAAATAGGCCAAGACCTCCAGAAAGTGGCATACAGTGTAGAAGGTTCAGTTCTGGGGGCGTCAGGAACTGTGCCTTGGTCACCTTTGTACTGACTCCTCAATGCTTCACACAGCATCCGGCATTATATGGGAACCAGTAATAATAAACATTCTGGAAGCTCATACTAAGTGCTAGGCCCTGGACTGAAGGCAATATGCAAATCAGGTCATTTCATTTTCACAGTCTGTTTTAGAGATGAGGAAATGGAGGCTCAGAGAAATTTTAACTTGCCCCAGGGCACACAGCAAGTGCTTGGCTGAACAGGGACCTATGTCCATCACTCCAAAGCCAGTACTTTAAGACATGCCACTAGTAATGGAGAGAAGCAGGGAGGAAGACAGGGAGGGAGCGGGGAAGGGAAATGGGGCGGAGAGGTAAGGAAAAAGAACAGTGCCAAGGGAGTTCCGAAAAAGACACGGGCGTGTCTCCCTGAAGAGATCGGGGATGAGCAGCTGCATGGAAAAGGTGGTATCTGAGTTAGGACTTGCAAGACGGGTGAGCAAAATTGGAACTTGCAGAGCTGAGGAGCCCCCTATCTACCCACTGAGTATACAGCGGCAGGTAAGGTAGAGACGTACATTTCAAAGATTTGGTGAGAGAAGGGCCCATAGGGCTTGCCTTCCTACGAGGCTCAGACCTACAGGGAGAACCGAAGGTAGAAAGGACTGGGGCAGTGGAGAAGCGGCCAGGGCTAAGAAGTGAGAGTCAAGAAGACAGGGCTGGTGATCACAGATGCTGAAGGTCAAGGGACTGGGTTTAGAGTGAAGGCGCCAAGGTGGAAAGTGGTCCGAAGGGCCGAAGTCCCGGCTCTTTAGGGTCAAGTCAAGGGGCAGGGGGTGGGGGATGATGCGGAGAGGGGAGCTTAGAAAGATCAAGAACAAGGTGTTTAAGAATAGAGAACTGTACTGGATAGCTGCATAACGGGTCAGATAGAGGGGGCCAAAGGGGCCAGAGGGTCCGGAGGAGATGGGCAGGGGAGAGAGGAGGCACAGGCTGCAATCAGAGGTGTCAGGAAACCGGAGCCCAGTAGGCTGGGTTGGGAGTGGCGGGGAGAAGCCGATCGCGGAGTCGAGAATACGCACATCCTAGGGCATAGGTCTGGGTTCTGAGTGGCCGGATGGCTTTGGAGGGGTAGGGGAGGAGTATAAGAGGGGTAGGGACTGGCCCCCAAAGTATGGTCTGTGCCAGAGGGCTGGACTGAAAAGCCAACAGGAGGGCTTGTGGGGAGGGCTGGGGCAGCTGCCTAGCCGCGCGAGCCAGGGGCGGGGGCCAGGGGTCGGGGCGAGGGGACCACCGGGTCCCATTTGCTCCCCACCGGGTCCAGGGAGCAAAGCCACAGCCTCTAACTCCCTGGAGGAAGGGAGGCGGCCATGCTCACAGTTCCCCGCGAAGCCGTACCCGCCCCCCCCCGCCCCCCCCACGACCTCGGGCCCAAACCGGACCCACCTCGCTCCCGCCGCTCGGTCAGGGACAGCGCCGCCTCAGAGGGCCGGGGGAGGAGCCGGAGCCGGAACCCAGAGAGGACCCGCCCTAACTCTCCAGGATTGGTTCTTGAGGAGGACCCTTTCTCTCCATTGGCTATACTGGCTGCCACAACGCGAGAAACCCAGGCGGTCCCGCCAATAAGTTTTGGCCTCGGGCAAGGCCTGCTGGGAGTTGTAGTCCCGAGGAAGAGCGCAGACTCGGAGAAGGAATTTGCGAAGTTGAGACCTGAGCAGTTGGGACTGAGTTCTCTCCCTAGGTCTTCGGATATCTTTCCACGTTCACGCGTTAAAAGCCCAAAGTGTGAGGCCACGGGTCTGGCCAGTAGTAATGCGTAGAGCTAACCTGCATAACCACCAAGGGATCATGAACTCAGTTTCTTCTTTACTGTGAGTGGGTGGCACTTGACTGTCCGGTAGACATCCCGGTGGGCATCCGCGCTTTCCTCGAGGTTTGTATTTTTAAGTCAAAGGATTGTAGAGCTAGAGGGGGGAGTAAATATCAACTAACCCAAAACGTTTGTCAGAGAACTAAACGTTCCCTGTGTGAGGAGCTGTCTCTGGGTCCCCCAATGCTCCTGCACAGGGATTTTTCTGGGTCCTACCTCGGTAAACCTGACTACCATTCATAAAGCCGGCACAATAAGATTTCCAAGGTATTTCCAGGATGATTCCCGCCCCCCCCCCCCAGGTTTTAGTTAAAAAAGAAGGAGAAGGAGAAAGGGAAGAAGGGGAAGAGGAAGGAGAAGGAGAAAAGAAGTTTAATAGAATATTCTCATATCTGCAACGGTATTTCAGTGCAAAGAGCAAAGAATGGTGTCTTCAGAACTAGATAAACTAGATTTATAATCCCAGTTCTACCGCCTAGCCATTTGGAGCACCATCCCTCGCCCCCATAAAATCCCGGGCAGAATTCTTTTAAAGATTAAATGAGTTAAGGCTTCTGCTTCCACAAATATCAGTTCTCTTTCCCGCTGGTAAATTTCTCTTGGGTGCAGCCAGTGTGAACAATGGGAATTAGTTTTAGGATTAAGATATTCAGGAAAGTATATTTAAAACTGAGTATGAATGAGCGAAACATAAATCCCCCACATACACTATTGCTTATAAATTGATTAAAATGCTGAGAAGGCGGATCAGAAATAAAACTGTGGCTTCGTTTCTAACTATGGTTAAAGCGTGCTTGGGTGGATTCAAGGCTGTTCAAATACCAATTCCGTAAGATGTTTTCCTGTTACCAGTGCAAAGCCCTTCCCCACAACATCTCATTCGTGATGAAAATAACATCATGCCAAACAGCAAATATCAAACTTTTATTTAAGAACTGTACAAAAGCAAATAATAAATTTCACCCATGCATTGTGATAATTAAATGTATATATCAACTTGACCAGGTTACAGGGTGCCCAGACATTTGGTCAAACATTATTCTGACTGTTTCTGTGAAGGGTGTTTTCCAATGAAATTAACATTTAAATTGGTAGAATGAATAAAGCAGATTTCTCTCCCGGATGTGGATGGGCCCCATCCAATCAACTGAAGGCTTAAATAGAACCAGAAAGCAACCCAACCCCTAGTATGAGAGAATTCTTCTTGCCTAAGGGTCTTTAGCCTGGGACTTTGACTTTTTTCCCCCCCCTACCTTCAGATTCAAATGGAAATACTGATTCTTCCTGGGTCTTAAGCCTGTCAGCCATCAAAGGAACTACGCCATTAGCTCCCCTATGTCTCCAGCTTGCTGACTAACCCTGCAGATCTTGGGACATGCCAGCCTCCATAATGATGTGAGCCAATTCCTTACAGCAAATCTCTATACATATAAATATAACAAATATATATTGCCCTGGAGGACCCTGACTATGACAAGCGCTAACAGAGAGAACTTCCAACAGAAAGATCCAGTTTCCATTGGGTAGAACTGTGTACTCATCTGCGAACTGGTATCAGCCAGTATCTCTACAAAGAGGCCAGATCACGTATGTGGAATGACTTGAAAGTGAGGAAGGTTCGTTCTGCAAGCCACATTAAAAAAGGAGGTTCAATGTTTTAACCTCACGCATGAGCTACCAACTTCCTACTTGAAATCAGTACTCTCACCTAAGAGGCTGTTTGCTACACAAATAGTCAAGTCTTCTAAGATAATGGGCTTATGGGGAAAAATAGCCTCTACACACTGGTGGTCAGAACTGCCACTTTTCTGGCTGGACCTCTCTAAATCCCAAGAGGAGATTCGAAAGGACCAGGGTAACTGACAGACTCATCCATGCCTGTCTTTCCAAGCCCAGCCCAGCTGGGCTGCTGTGTTTGAAGCTCTGCATCCCAGCTCCCTGTCCGTGCTCTTGAGGCTTTTCGGGATTATGGCTACCACACTTAAAATCCCTGTACCTGCTTAGCATCAATAGGTAAGTTAGCTTTGAAAACGTGTACATTGGCTCTGGATGGCAGGAAACTATACTGTAAACAAGCATCAAGGAAACAGAAAGGGAGGGCATGTTTTACTCTTCCAACTTCCCCATCCCATATTCCAGAAGAAGAAGGAAGAGCATGTGACCCAAAGGAGCTAGAGGCCTGCACTGAGAGAAGGAAAAAAGCCATTCTGGAGGGAATAAGAGAGAAGTCAGGGACCGGGCACCATAACCTCATGACTAAAAAAAGGTCAAGTGCAGGATGAGGCAGGGTGAAGTTCCTTTAACTAGCTCCTCGAGGAGAGAACCCCTGTATCTTGGGGACACACATTCACCATCCCATCATCCACTAAACCTAATCTGATGGTTGGTTTTCAAGAATTCTTCCAGAGCAATGGGAGCTTTAAGTCCCGGAAGGATGACAGAGTTTAGAACTGAGCGCTGGGTGGAAGGTGATGGGATTCGAAATCACAAGGTCTAGATCTGGGGAAAGGAGATGGGATGTTTCAGAATCAGGTGTTGGGCCAGCAGACGGAAATCCAGGGCAGGACGCTGGACCCTCGGGGGAGTAGGTAATGAGGTACAGCCCTAAAAAGAAGGAACCTTGAGACCTTGAAGGGCTGGGGCAAGGTCAGAGGGCCAGGGCAGGATCATATCCCTGGGTGGGAAAATCTCCGGTGCCTGAAGGGGGAATAAGGAAGGGTTCACGTTCATGGTCACATCTCCATTCGCATGACCTTTTTCTTCTGGCTTGCAGACGGTTGGTGGTTCTGATTTCTGGAGTTCTGAGCAGATGATTAGAGGTGCTGTGTTTTTCCCACCGTCATGAAGGCAGGGCTCAAAGAAAGGGCGAAGGGGGCCAGAGAAGGTGTGGGTGAAAGTAAAGATGTGGGATCTGCTGGTCACATTGTAGAAGGAAATGATGCCTGCCTCATAGTCCAGGAAAATTCCCACACACCTCGGGGGCTCCTTGAGGCGCAGCGTAGTCTGTGGGGATGTGAGAGCTTCGTACTCCTTCTCACTACTCTGGCGGACAAGCCAGTGTCCATTGGCAGGCGTGGCAGTGATCTTCCCCTTCCTGCTCACAGACTCACTACATACCCCCAGGGCCCATTTAGTTTTGTCTCCCACGTCTACCTCCCAGTAGTGACAGCCTGCCGTGAAGTACTCAGCGCCCAGGACACTGACGACGAAGTCAAATCGCTGGGGGCTGTCGGGCACAGGCTGCCTTCTGTCTCCAAGCTTCACACGTCGCCGGTCCTCAGACAGGATGAGTTTGGGATGTGCTGTGTCTGGGTCCAGGGTCACTGCCACTGCAGAGAGTCAGTGACAGGTGAGGCTGGGGAAGGCAAGGTCTTAAGGGATCTTTGGGTAGCTTTGGAGGGAAAGATAATCTCTAGGTCTGTGATCACTGTCATTGGTCTATTTGAGTTCATGTTTCCCCTTCCCCTATATGTATGGGAGCCAAAGAAAACTGTCTTCCAGTCTCCTAGATCTGCTGAGAGTGTATTAAGTTGAAAGAAGAAAAAGTATTTCATCTCTCTGTGAAGCTGCCTTAATCCCTAGGAAACACTGCCTTCATCTTGGATGGTCCCAAGGAATGCAATGTATGATAATAAACATAGGCTTTGATGTTAGACCCCCTAGCCAGCTAGGATGTGTGAGTCCCAGCTCTGCCACTTGCTGGTTATGTGACCTTGGGCTTGTTACTTATCTCCCAACTTCAGTTCCTTCTTCTATAAAATGGAAGTAGGGGCTCCCATTTGTATAAATTTTGCTAATACATGAGATGGTGCCTAGTTCACACAGTGAGTGTGTGATGTTCATTTTGTAGTTAAAATCATTGCTTATAATTATCATTTTTAAGGGATAATATAGATAGAAGGATTCTTCTTTAAAATTGTGGATCATGAGGGTCACAGTGAGTCTCCCCCTTTTGCCAAGCATAGAAAACAGGCTCTTCTTGAAGAGAGAAGCCATGAAGTCTGTACTCAGTCAAGGTGGTAGGAGTGAGCCAGACCATGAGTGTCAGACGGGTACGGGTTTATGAGCTCCTTGAATGCCAACCAAGGTAATCTGGTATTTTCTCAAGTGCCAACTCCTCAATTCTATTGTACCTGCCTGAAAGAAGCCATGTGAACAGAAGGGGGATGAGTAGCTGGATGATAAGGACTGCCAGTAGGTGAAAGTAACAGGTCTCATTAAAATAGCAGCAAAAAAGGGGCACCTGGTGGCTCAGTCGTTAGGCACTGCTTTTGGCTCAGGTCATGATCCCAGGGTCCTGGGATTGGGACCCTGCATTGGGCTCCCTGCTTGGCAGGGAGCCTGCTTCTCCCTCTCCCTCTCCCCCTGCTTGTGTTCCCTCTCTCACTGTCTCTTTCTCTGTCAGATAAATAAATAAAATCTTTAAAAAAAATAGCAGCAAAAAAATTGCCAACTATTTAGGAATAAAATGAAAAGAGATGTGAAAATCTTCTAAAATAAAACTATGAAACCTTTTCATAGTGTGTGCTGTGGGAGCATGAGCCTCACCCACTGTCTTCTTGGAGAAATTCAGTCACCACCCCCCAAGAAAACTGATCTTGGAAGAAGGACATGGCAGGTGTGTAGACAGAAATAGGAGCACTGGCTGTTGGTCCAACTGTGGGATAGGAAGGACTTCCCAAATTTGAAAGCATGGAAGAGACAACACAGGAAAAGACAAATAAATTTGACTACATAAAAACAAAACAATCATAAAACAACAACAACAAAAAAACCACAAGGAAAGTAAAATGAAAATGAAAAACTTGGAAAAATAAATTGTGAAAAATATGACAAAGAACTAGTATACTTTATATAGAAAGAACCCTTACAAATCAAAAAGTAGTCTGGACAGGACAGGAACAGACCAGTCACAAAGATGACATCCAAATAACCAACACACTTATGATAAATCTCAAAAATCATAGAGAACCCATAAGAAGATCACGAGATATAGATATAGATATAGATATAGATATAGATATAGATATAGATATAGATATATAGTGTTTTAAATGAGGGAAGACTTTCCAAATCTAAACGTGACCCCCCAAATCACAAGGATTTTTTTTTTAATTTGATAAGCAGTTAAACAGATTTTATTTTAAAAAGCTTTAAATGACAGTCTGCATTCCACAGGACCAGAGCTATGGGCTCTGACACGTGGATGCCCTGACTGGTATAACTTACCAAAGTGCAGCCTCGCCCGCCTCCAGCCTGAAAGACAGAAAGGAGATGCTTGAATTAAAAGTTAGGAAAACGGAGAACTCTTGGGGCATGGGGGCCAAGTGCAGGGGAAGGTGTACCTTACCTGAGTTCGCCGCAGCTCTTTTCAACTCTATAAGAGAAGAAAAAAGGAGATGAGCTATTGCTGGAAATACAGACTCAACAGGAGACTAGGTGGTACGAGAGTTAGAAAAACACGGGACACTTACTCAGTTCACTCCGGAGTTTCTCTGAAGAATAAAAACAGTTGGATCAATCAGAACAAGGACTTCCAGAGTGCTGCAGTCCCATACCAACCATATTCCCACATCAGACCCTCAGTAGCAATACGCTGAGCTTTCCCATAGTGGGGCTTGCCACAGCCGTGGCTCCCAGCCATGGGCCAGGGCTCCCCGGGGACAAGGCAGAGGAGAGTCAGCCAGTTTCTGTGACTGCCAGAACTTTCTGGCAGACCAAGTCAACAACACATCTTCTGCTTCTAGGTCACCACAACATAAACATTTGTAGGATGTTGTGGGAGAAGAATAAAGTCCAAGTTCATTTAAAACCATCACCCAATGTCCATTTGATTTCCTTGGGTATATTTTCTCAATGTAAAATAAAAGAGACATGTCATCACATGTCTGAAGGTTTTTGTGGTTATAAAGAGGTTCTCATGCGTGAAGTGGTGGAGAAACGCTGCTCCACACACTCACTGTAATGAGGATCCTGAAGGGAATGTCACACCTAGGGAATAAAAAAGGTCTCCCAGGTAGCTTCACCCATGGGAGGTGAGCGCTTCCCAGTAAAATCTTTCCCACGTAGAGACAAGATAACAGTTCTGTGGGAAAGAGGAACAGGAAATATTTGAGAAGAGAGGACTTTGAGAACCAATACATCTCCAAGCCCCATGACCTCAAGTACCCTTGCCCCCATCTTCTGCCCCAAGAAGTGAAACGGAGACACTCATCCTAAAGCAAAGACATCAGCAGAAGGAGGTTTGTGCCATGGATGAGGGGTGGAACTTACTGAGGGCTTTATGGAGCCTTCCTAAAAAACAGAAAAAGGCATGCGTGAATAGATGGGACACAGGAAGGCTCATCACTCCATTCCCCCCCTCCCACCTGACCAGTGGAAGGGGTGATGAACCAGCCTGTGGGCCCTGAAACTTCCTGAGGATCTGGACTGCCCGGAACTTTGGGTTTGCCTTTCTTGACCCTCCCTTTTTGTCCAGCTCTTTTTCTGTGGTCCCCATTGAGAGTTCTGTGTGTTTGTAACTGTGTGCTCACGTACGTGTGTCTTGTTGTCCTTTAGAAGCCTACTGTTGCTAATAGCGATATTGTGAGACTCCCAGTCGGAGACAGCCCCACTCTACCACACTGTGCCCTCCGCCCCTGGACAGAATGGCCATAGCATCCCTGAGGTGGGTGCGCCCACACTTTCACCGCCTTGAAGGAGATGGGATGCAGAAATCAGGGCAGACAGAGCCATTTCAAGCCAGGGACTTGTCTTCCCAGCAAGACCTTCCAAGGGCAGAGCCCCCTGGTTTTTTTTTGTACGCTGGATGTGTCTGACTTCTACTCTCAGTGGTCCAGGGCAAACACTCAATTAACGAAGATGACAGGTGGAAAGGGAAAGGGGTACCAGGCTTTGTAATAAGAACTTTTTAAGTTGTTTATTTTAATCCTGAAAACAATCAGGTGAGGAGACTCACAGTCTCCATTTTACAGATGGGGAAACCAAAGCTCAGAGCAGTGAAGTACCTTGTCCAAGGCCAGTAAGGGGCACACTGGTGATCTGAGCCGAGAGTCACTGAACCAGCCCTTTTCTGTAGAGCCGGGGATCCTCCCCTTATATCACACTGCCTCTCTCAATGCAAAAGCTGTATGGAGTTCTGCGATGCTCATACACCCCATATGACCATCATAATACCTTTTCAAATAATAAGTAGACCTTCTTTTTAGGTGATTGGTGAAAAGGCTGATGAAGGGAGCTCAGGACAGTTCAGACCTGTGAATGTTGATCAAGGGCATCCCCTCACCATGGTTGCTCTATAGCCCCTTGATATGGGAAAGTAAATTCCAATAATATTAATGGAAGGTGTGTGTGTGTGTGTGTGTGTGTGTGTAATGTGTGTATGACAGACTGTCAACATTCATGTAGAAGTGGGAAGAATGTGTTCTTTGTTATTTGTCCCCTACTCTTTATTCTGTACATATAATTACCTTTTTCTTTTGCGTGGTCTGAGAGAAGATTTTCTAGAGGAAGAAAAGTAAATGAGATTCTGTGCCATTACTTTGACGGTCCCCAACTCCTAATGAGTTCACCTGCCTTTGAGGCTCCCTATCTCTACCTCCCTGACCCAGGCCCTCACCATCTCTCATCTGGATGACAGAAATGGTGCCCCCCACCAGCCCCCTTCATCCTGTCTAGCTTCCTCTGGTCCCTTCTTAACACTGCAGCCAGAGAGCTTCTCGAAGCACAATTCTGGTCAGGACTGCCCTCCCTGTTCACTGCTTCACCACTGCTCCAAAAAGAAAAACGAAAGCCCTTGACATGATCTACAAAGCCTCCCCTGGCCTGACCCCTGCTAAGTCCACAGCCTCATCTCCTGTCACCTTTCCCCTCACTTCTGCACTGTGTGTCTTTTGCATGTTGTTCTTTCTGCTGCGGAAGGTTTTCCGTTCCCTCTTCCTCCAAGCCTGCCTGTCTTCCAGATCAAACATCCTCTGGGGACTCCGCTCCTGTCCCTCAAGTTTGGTTGGTTGGTTCCTCCTGGATCTAGTCTTTACGGCCCTTAGAACTTCCTCTCATGGCATGTGTGCACATTTATTTATGTAATTTCTTCACTCACATCTGCTTCCCTGACTGGACTGAAAGCTCCAAGAAGGCACAGACTATATCTGCTTTTACTTGCCATTGTGACCCCAGTGTCTAGTATATTCCAGGGCACTTAGTAGACAATCACTAATTTGTTTGTTGAATGAATAAAAGCTCCCCCCATGTTAGACCTACATGACCCCCACAGATCAAGCAGTGAGTTCACATACAAAAATCACCAAATGTACTAGAAGGCAAGCTCTGACAAGTTAAGTGTCTGTGAAAACTGGAAAGGAAGGTAAAGATGTCCCATCACCCCTGCCTGTAAGGACAGCAGATACTGGGATTTTCAGCTAATCTAAAACTAACAAAATGATTAAAACACAGTAACATCTCCACCCAACTCAGGACACTTACCTACCTCCATCACCTGTTCATAGAGAAGCTTCTCTAGAAGACAGAAAGAGAGAGGTATCAGCTCAGTTTAAGGAAGGGCTTTTTCTAATAGGCAGGGTTGTCCAAAGATGGCCCAAGCTGCCTAGGAGGACTTTGCTCCTTGTCACTCTGGGCGTGTGACTATTTGAAAGGATTAGCAGGTCTTCAAACCATCAGATCGGGGAAAAAATATTGGATTCTCTGACTCTCAGGGTCATGTGCAACCCCGCGATCCTGTGAAATTCAACCTTATTTGTGGGGTTTTATCTCATGGCTAGAATTGTGTTTCTTAATTAACTAGCAGGCTGGCAAGATCAGTTCTTTCCTAATTTATCAAAAGATAATGATTCACAGCTCTATCCAGGATTTTTCTGCAGTTTCTCTGACCTTCTCTGCATTGGGAGTCCCCAGGCAAGGCTCTACCAGTTCTCTCTCTGCCATTTTGCAGGGTCCCCAACCTACAGGTAATTCACGTCCACGTCTACTTCTTCCTGGACATTTCCTAGAGAAGCCCATTCCACTTCTTGCCAGCCGGGGCGCCTTTACCACTTAGTTACCTTTTGATCTTCTTTGCTTCCAGATGAGGTAAATGCCCACGATGATGAGAATTCCCAGGACAGGCAGGATGACAGCAAGAGCCACTGTAGAGGAGGAGATCCTCCCTGGAGAAGGGGCTAAAACAGAAACCACCAATGGCCACCCTCAAAGAGACATCCAACAGCTTCTCCCATGCCACAGACCTTGCTTCAGATGGCAGATGGCTCAAGCACATCCCAACTTCTTGGTTAAAGAGAGACTTCTAGCCAAGACTGTGGGGGGAGTGACCAGGGATGATTTCAAAGTGAGATGTTCATTTCTTAGGGGTAGTTCTGATGGTCCTGCCTGAAGACAACAGGTTAAACTCCACTTTTCAACCACAACCTTGTCCTATCCTGGATGGAGCCATTA
This sequence comes from Mustela putorius furo, assembly GCF_011764305.1. Lineage (NCBI taxonomy): Eukaryota > Metazoa > Chordata > Mammalia > Carnivora > Mustelidae > Mustela > Mustela putorius. The sequence continues at coordinate 32,909,207 of NW_025422005.1, read as the reverse complement.
TCCGGTGACTTTGAAGGATAGGAGGGGCTTCCTCAGGGATCATCTTTCTCATGAGCACCCACCTGTCTCCCCATCAAGTCCTCACTTTGCTGTGAAACAACAGTCAGTGAGTGACATCTTGGCCCGGAGCCCTACCAGCAGGGGCAGAACCATTTCTGTGGTGCTATAGCAGGAGACCTAAAGCCTGGACAAGAAGAAAGGAGAGAGGAAAGAAGAGATAAAGAGCAGAAGAAGCTCTGTGACTCATGGGAAGAGTCTCAGCTGGATGCGAGAACTCACTCAGCAGTGTGTGACCCTGGGCAAGAGACTGAGCCTCCCCAAGCCTAGCTGACCATCTAGGAAATAGAGATGATGTAATTTCTGTCCCATTGGGTTGTAGGGAGACTTAAAGAGGTCAGGAGAGTAGAGCACTTAGCACTTCATGAGAGGCAGTGGCAGTAGTAAGGGATGAGAGGGGGACAGAGAGAGGAAAAAAGAAGTCCTGACCCCTTCTGATCTGGGACCCCAGGCCACAGTCTGTCTTTCCTGGTTCCAAAACCACTCTGCTTTACCACAAGGCTCCATGTTTAAAGGGTCTTTAAAAGATTCACACCCTTTGGATCCCTTAATTTTACTTCCAGAAATGCATTCTAAGAAAATAATCAGAATCACATCCCAAAATATGTGCAAAGATGTTCACTGAATAATTGGTTATAATAGGAGGAAAAACTGGAGACCACCCAGATGTCCAGAAATAGGGCTCTGATTAATTTTATTATGCTATAACCACACAACGAAGTACTGTGTAGCTCTTAAAAATCATACTGCAGAGAACTACTTAAGGACATGGGCAGAAAATGCTCAGGACGTTGTAACTAAAGGAAAATAGACCCAGCAGAATACATATATGAAAACACACACACTCAAGAGTTGGAGACATACAAGAATGTCTTTAAAGAAATGCCCCCAGAGGTTAAAAGCAGTTCTAATTTAGGACAAAACAGGCCATTTCCGGTTTCTTTATAATGTTCATCACTTTTTCAACTTTTCTACCACAAACATGTGTTCCTCATAGAATTTAAAAAGTTTGAAAATTCTTTATAAAGTTTCCACTCAGGTAGGAGTTTTCCGCAGGGGCTTCGAGCCCGTTTCCTGTCCTGGCTTTTACCTGCTATGAGCATGGCTGTGGTCTTCTCTTGGCCGAGGGCCAAATTGTGGACGGTGCAGGACACGTTCCCCAGCGTGCTGTCCCTGACTCTGCTAGACACCGCGATCCGGAAGAGCCCAGCTTCCAGGACATGGACATCCGACAAGGGTTGAAGCACTCTGCCTTGAGGGTCTTTCCACTGGGCCAAGGGCTGTGGAAACCATCCCGCAGACCTGCACACCAGCTGGATCCATCCAGCGTCGTAGCCCTTCACGTGGATATAAGGGTCGGAGCCTAGAACTGGAGGGAGACGGGGAACACAGATGCCTGATGGTGGGGGCGCGGTCCCCGCCGGAGCCCTGGCTCCCTTCCCGCAGCCTCCCCGGGGGAGGCGGGGCTGCCCTGGCCACTTGCGGGGGCCGCCCTCTCCGCAGCCCCATGCTCCTCCCAACCGGGTGAGAGAGTCTCTGGCTTCATCCTCACACTTCGCAAATGCACCCCTGGGGTAACTGCATCCCACGATTCAGGTCTTGGGGGTACCTCTGTCCCCCCCTTTGAAAATGACTAACCTGCCACCTGCAGGGTCACGATGCCATCCCGAGTCAGGTTTCCGATCTGGACCTCGCATTGGTACAGCCCTCGGTCCTCCAGCCGGACGTGGCGGATCTCCAGGGACACGCTCCCCTCTCCCGGGTCCCTCCGCAGCGCCGTCCGCCCCTTGTATTCTGGCATCACGCCTTCCTCCCGGTCTCTCCCGTCGCGGAACACGTGCACGACCTGGGAGCGGTCCGGGCTTGGGGACCGCAGCCACGTCACCGCGGTGGGCACGGTGACCGGCCACAGGGGGATGGGGCAGGGCAGTTCGGCTGTGCCCCCTAGTGGGGCCAGGTGGTAGTCGTCGGCGTCCCCTGCGTAGTGCGGACAGAAAACAGACAAGGGCGTGTAGGCGGGACCAGAGAACAGCCGCGCGGCATCGGGTGAAAGGGATGTCTTGGCGAAGAGCAAGGCCAGGGAAAGGCATTGGAAAGGACTGGGCGGGGAGGGGTGGGTGGAATAGAACGCGGGAAGAAATAAGGCCCCTTGTTCTTGGGACTCGTTGGGTAGAGGTCCCAGGCAGGGAAAGAGGCTCACCAACTCCTACCTGACAACGGCAGGGGCAGCCGGAGGAACATAAGTGCCACGAGGCAGCTGGAGAGCCAGGAGCCAGAGGAATTTGCCATCTCCGTGGGAACTAGGAGGACAGACGCAGGGAGACACCAGAGAGAGCTGGTGAGCTTGATGTGGGTGCCGGTACAGTGTAAGGAGGTGGGGTGCCGGTGAGGGCTGCTCGGCCAACGCTCTGGAATCACACAGCCTAGAACTGGAATCCCAGCTCTGCTACTTATCTCCCTGTCAACTTGTAATTTAACTTCTCTGGGTAACCTTGTAACTGAGACTCTGTTTCTCTGTCTTTAAAATGGGTATAGTAACTGTGCCTTCTGGCAGGATTATTGTGAGGGTTGAAGGACGGAAGTGCTCAATGTGGAGGCTGGGGTCATGGGTGTCTATGAATGCCATGAGTGAGGACCATGGTGATACGGAGGGTGAGGCACTGAGTGTGATTTGGAAGGCTGAGGGAGGAGTCTGGAAGAACAAGAACTTACACCGGGGACTAAACAGGTGCACATCAGGATACTGGCTTCTTCTAGCACTTAGTGTTCCAAGACAGACTTGGAATGGGCCTGTGGTTAGCCTGTGGTTACCGACAGTGGATTCAAGTCTTGGCTCCATTCATGTGCTAGCTCCATGGCCCTGGGAACATTCTTAATATCTGTGGGCCTCCAGTGCTTAATCTATAAAGGTGGAAACTTCTTCCCGGGTTCAAGGAGGCAATGCATGGAAAGATCTTGCCACAAAGGCCTCGCAGAACAAGTGCTCAGTAAATATGCTGTAGTCGTTATTACTGAAGCAATGAGTGCATGAACCACAAGCACACCCCCGAGGATTCCCTACTAGAAAACTCTCTTCCAAGTCAAACTCTCACTCTTTTCAGATGAAATGATACTTTATGTGGAAAAGCCAAAAGACTCCACTACAAAACTGCTAGAACTCATATAGGTATTCAGTAAAGTATCAGGATATAAAACCAATGCACAGAAATCAGTTGCATGTCTATACACCAACAACAAGACTGAAGAAAGAGATATTAAGGAGTCTGTCCCATTTACAATTGCACCCAAAACCATGAGATACCTAGGAATAAACCTAACCAAAGAGCCAAAAAGTCGGTACTTGGAAAACTATAAAGTGCTCATGAAAGAAACTGAGGAAGACAAAAGAAATGGGAAAATGTTCCATGTTCATGGATTGGAAGAACAAATATTGTGAAAATATCTATGCTACCTAAAGCAATTTACACAATTAATGCAATCCCTATGAAAATACCATCAATTTTTTTCAAAGAAATGGAACAAATAATCCTAAAATTTGTATGGAACCAGAAAAGACCTCAAATAGCCAGAGGAATGTTGAAAAAGAAAGCCAAAGTTGGTGGTATCACAATTCTAGATTTCAAGCTCTCTTACAAAGCTGTAATCATCAAGACAGTATGGTACTGGTACAAAAACAGACACATAGATCAATGGAACAGAATAGAGAGCCCAGAAATGGAGCCTCAACTCTATGGCCAACTAATCTTCGACAAAGCAGAAAAGAATGTCCAATGGAAAAAAGACAACCTCTTCAACAAATGGTATTGGGAAAATTGGACAGCCACAGGCAGAAGAATGAAACTGGACCATTTCCTTACACCACACACAAAAATAGACTCAAAATGGATGAAAGACATCAATGTGAGAAAGGAATCCATCAAAATCCTTGAGGAGAACACAATCAGCAACCTCTTTGACCTCAGCGGCAGGAACTTCTTCCTGGAAACATCACCAAAGGCAAGGGGAAGCTAGGGCAAAAATGAACTATTGGGACTTCAACAAGATCAAAAACTTTTGCATAGCAAAGGAAACAGTCAACAAAACCAAAAGACAACTGACAGAATGGGAGAAGATATTTGCAAAAGACATATCAGATAAAGGGCTAGTATCCAAAATCTATAAAGAACTTACCAAACTCAGCACCCAAAGAACAAATAATTAAATTAAGAAATGGGCAGAATGAACTGATATTTTTGCAAAGAAGACATCCAGATGGTCAACAGACACATGAAAAAGTTGCTCCACATCACTCGGCATCAGGGAAATACAAATCAAAACCATAATGAGATACCACCTCACACCAGTCAGAATGGCTAAATTAGTAAGTCAGGAAATGACAGATGCTGGTGAGGATGTGGAGAAAGGGGAACCCTCCTACACTGTTGGTGCGAATGCGAGCTGGTGCAGCCACTCTGGAAAACAGCATGAGGTTCCTCAAAAAGTTGAAAATAGAGCTACCCTATGACCCAGCAATCACACTACTGGATATTTACCCTAAAGATACAAATGTAGTCCCACTCTCCCACCCTCTGCCTGCCTCTCTGCCTAATTGTGATCTCTGTCTGTCAAATAAATAAATAAATAAAATCTTAAAAAAAAAAAAAGATACAAACATAGTGATCTGAAGGGGCACGTGTGCCCAAATGTTTATAGCAGTAGTGTCCACAAAGCCAAACTATAGAAAGAACCTAGATGTCCATCAACAGATAATGGATAAAGAAGATGTGGTGTATATATACAATGGAATACTATGCAACCATCAAAAGAAATGAAATCTTGCCATTTGCAATGATGTGAATGGAACTAGAGGGTATTATACTGAGCAAAATAAGTCAATCAGAGAAAGATAATTATCATATGATCTTTCTGATATGAGGAATCTGAGAGGCAAGGCAGGGAGGTGTGGGGGGTAGGGAAGGAAAAAAATGAAACAAGATGGAATTGGGAGGGACACAAACCATAAGAGACTCTTAATCTCAGGAAACAAACTGAGAGTTGCTGGGGGGTGGGGGGGGATAGGGAGAGGGTGGTTGGATTATGGACATTGGGGAAGGTATGTGCTATGGTGAGTGCTGTGAAATGTGTAAGCCTGATGTTTCATAGACCTTTACCCCTGGGGCAAATAATACATTATATGTTGATTTTTAAAAAAGAAATAAAAGAAAAAGTACTTGCTACTGCCAGAAATTCCTCTAGTAGGAAACAAAACTTTCATGCCACAACTGGGGATAAAGTTTAATTCTAAAAACTCTGGAGAAGTGGGGCAACTGGGTGGCTCAATCAGTTAAACATTAACCAGACTCTTGGTTTCAGCTCAGGTCATGATCTCAGGGTTATGAAGTTGAACCCCCTCACTGAGCCCCACTTGGGCATGGAGCCTGCTTGGGAGATTCTCCCTCTCCCTCTGTCTGTCTCCCCAGCCCCAGTCGAGCTGTCTCTCTCTGTCTAAAAAACAAATAAACAAAAAATCCCAGCAGAGATATTGTCTCTTGAATTCTCCCCAATATTTCAAATCCTCTTCAAAGAGAAGGGTTTTTATAGAAGTTATCAGACCAGGCCCCTGAAGGTTTTGGAATTGGGCAAACCAGGACTTGGAGGAGGTGGAACTGTCAAAGGGAGTTTGGGAAACTGAAGATGGACTTAAGTTTGAACAAATTTCCAATTGTTTCTCTTGTGGCAAACAGCACACTGCTTTAGGGTTGTTTTTGTTTTTCAATCATGATGCACATAACATCCATCTCTAATCCCCTAGGGTTACAATTGGCAACACAGCAGCAGGACACAGTGTGTGGTTAGGACTGTGTTACAGTCAAGAACCCCCCCCCCCATCCCACCCATTTTCCCCACAGGTTACCAGCTACTCAGAAATTGAACACGAGAAGTTAGGTAAAGGAGAAAGGCTCTCTGCCTTATCAGTTATCATCCAAGATGGAGCATCTGGGTGGCTCAGTCAGTTAAGCGTCAGCCTTTGGCTCAGGTCATGATCTCAGGATCCTGGGATCAAGTCCCACATCAGGCTCTCTGCTCAGTGGGGAGCCTGCTTCTCTCTCTCCTCCCCTACTTGTGCTCTCTGCTGCTATCTCTATCCCTCTCTCAAATAAATAAATGAAATCTTTTTTTTTAAAGATTTTATTTATTTATTTGACAGAGATCACAAGTAGGCAGAGAGGCAGGCAGAGAGAGAGGGAGGGAAGCAGGCTCCCTGCTGAGCAGAGAGCCTGATGTGGGACTTGATCCCAGGACCCTGGGATCATGACCCGAGCCGAAAGCAGAGGTTTTAACCCACTGAGCCACCCAGGCGCCCCACAAAGTAATTTTTTATTAAAGATTTTATTTATTTATTTGACAGCAAGAGAAGGAACACAAGCAGGGGGAGTGGGAGAGGGAGAAAAAGGCTTCCTGCTGAGCAAGGAGCCCTATGAAGAGCTTGATCCCAGGACCCTGAGATCATGACCTGAGCTGAAGGCAGACACCTAATGACTGAGCCACCCATGCATCCCACAAAGTTATTTTTCAAAAGGAAAAACGGAGAGAAATCCAAAAGTCCATTAAAATGAAGATAGTGAACTATGTATGATACACTCTTGGAATGAAATACTACACAGCATTTCATAATCATGTCAAAGAACAATCTTTAATAGCACTGGGAAATTTTTACTATAATCCAAACTAATAACTTTAAGTACAATATACATAGTATCATACCATTTAGGGAGAAGGTGCTCAGGAAAAAAAGGCAAGAACATAGATACTTAAAAAAAAAATGACTACTTCTGGGCGTAGCAGTGAGGATTAGGTGACCTTATATTCCTCTATATTTTCCCAGTTTTCTACCTTGAATACATATAACTTTGATGAAGAAAACAAATACAGTGAATATTAAAAGAAGGAGGAGGAAGATGATGAGGAAGGAAGGAGAAGGAGGAGAAACAGAGTAAATTTTGAGCAAAGGCACACACAGTGCAGGAGGCAAAGAAGCACACCTGGAAGTGCCCCCCATCCCACCACTAACCCCCATCCCCCACACCCACCCCCCGCCCTGGTCAGGGTCCAGAGCCAAAAGTTGCAGCCATAGCTGCTCAGCGGACCCTCTTCTCAGAGCTTGGAATGGAAAATTAACAAGGGCTGCTAGGTCTTTTATTTCACATATTCTTTTTTAAAAAAATATATTTTATTTATTTATTTGACACAGAGAGAGAGATCACAAGTAGGCAGAGAGGCAGGCATAGAGAGAGGAGGAAGCAGGTGCCGAGCAGAGAGCGCTCAATCTAGGACCCTGAGATCATGACCTGAGATGAAGGCAGAGGCTTAACCCACTGAGTCACTCAGGTGCCCCTATTTCATAGATTCATATGTAATAACCACCGGGTCACCATACTGATCTCCAGGATCTATCCTTCTGATCTGGTTGGCCAGGATGGCCCCTCCTTCCATCATGTTCTCAGTTAACATATATCAATATTATAATAATCAACATTCTATTAATGTAGGATTGAATTAACCCCAAATCCTAAATATATTTTTGGATTGCTAATATTGTTCTCTATTAACAGTAGCTCCCATTTACTGTACCTATAGGTATTCTGCATATGTTGTCTTTGGTATTGATAATAACCCTGAGAAGTGGGTATTATATTCCTCATTTTACACTTGGAATAGGAAAGGCAATCATGCAGACACCAGGGTATTATGCAAGGAAACTAGCAGTAGAATGTCGAACAGGGATAATAGATGAAAGAATGAATGAAGACATACACCTGTAGCATGAGATACAAAATGGGCAAATGACTTCCTCACTTTTTTGAGTGATCATCATGGAAGTCCTTTATGAAGAAAGTCCCCCTAATAAATATAAAATATGATTTCACCTTCTAAAGTTCAATATCCATACACAATTCAAGGACCATTCACAACTTAACCACATCGAGTGTTTTGGCCAATGAATATGGTTTATCTCCCCACTTATTCACGTCTTCTTTCATTTCTCTCAGTGAAAGTTCTCACTGAGAATTTTATGGTTCTCAGTGTATAAATCTTACCTATGTTTTGTCAGCTTCATTCCCAAATATTTAATATTTGACGGTATTGTTATTAATTATAATTTCTGATTTTTCATTACTAGCATATAAAAACACAGTTGATTTTTGTATGTTGGTCTTATATCCATGATATTGTTAGATTCAGTTGTCAGTTCTAGTTTTTCTGTAGCTTCCATAGGATTTTCTACATAGGTGGTCACATCACCTGTGAATAAAGAAAGTCTTACTTCTTCATCTGTAATCTGGAGGTCTTTTATTTCCTTATCTTGCCTTATTGCATTGGTTCCTTGCCTTGTTCCTGATCCTAGCAGAAAACATTCCTTCCTCACCATTGAGTGTAATATAAGCTTTTCATGGATGTCATTTATCAAGTCAAGCAAATTCCTTTCTATTCCAAGTTTACTGAGAATTTTTATCAGGAATGGATGTTAAGTTTTGTCAAATTATATTTTTGTATCTATTGAAATGATAAGATAATTTTTTAATTTTTAGTTTGTTAATATAGTAAATTACATTGGTTGATTTTTATTTTTATTTTTTTTAAAGATTTTATTTATTTGGCAGAGAGAGATCACAAGTAGGCAGAGAGGCAGGCAGAGAGAGAGAGAGAGAGGAGGAAGCAGGCTCCCTGCCAAGCAGAGAGCCGGATGCGGGACTTGATACCAGGACCCTGAGATCATGACCTGAGCCAAAGGCAGAGCCACCCAGGTGCCCACATTGGTTGATTTTTTAAATATTAACCAACCCTGCCTTCTGGGGATCAACCCCAGTCAATCATGAAGTAGTAGCCTTTTTTCTATATCTTTGGCTAAAATTTTTTAAAATGCTAAGAATTTTTGCCTCTATGTCCAAGAAAGATAGAGTCAGTATTTCTCTTGTACTATCTTTTTCTGATTTTGGTAATTAAGAGTAATGCTGTTAACATAGAATGAGATGAGAAGTATTCTCTCCTCTTCAATTTTCTAAAAGAGTTTATGCAGCACTGATAGTATATCTTCCTCAAATGTTTGATGGAAATCACCAGTGAAGCCATCTTGACCTAGAGTTTTCTTTATGAGAAGGTTTGTAACTACACATTCAATTTCTTTAATAAACATAGGCTCATTCAGATTATCCACTTCTTCTTGAGTGAGTTTGGTAGTTCGGGTCTTTCAAGAATTTGCTTAATTAATTAATTAATGTAGTAATGTCACCACTCTCATTCCTGACATTGGTAATTTGTGTCTCTTTTTCCTTAATCAGTCTGGCTAGAGCTTTATCATTTTTATTGATCTTCTCAAAGAACCACCAGCTCTTGGTTTCATTGCTTTTCTCTAATGTTTTCCTGGTTTCTACTGTATCAGTTTCTGCTTGGATTGTTATTACTTCCCTTCTTCTGCTTCCTTTGAATTTGTCTTTTTCTTGTTGTTTAGGTCATTGATTTGAAATCTTTTCTAATATATCCATGTAGTACTATAAATTTCTCCGTAGCTATTGCTTTAGTGACATCCTACAAATTTTAATATGTGGTGGTTTTATTTTCATTATGTTCAAAATATTTTCTAATTTCCCTTTTGATTTCTTCTTTGACCTGTGGGTTATTCAGAAGTGTGTTATCTAGTTTCTAAATATTTGGGAACTTTCAAGATGCCTTTCTGTTATTAATTTCTTTTTATTTTTTTTTTTAATTTATTTATTTGACAGAGAGAGATCGCAAGTAGGCAGCGAGGAAGGCAGAGAGAGAGGAGGAAGCAGGATCCCTGCCGAGCAGAGAGCCCAATGCTGGGCTCGATCCCAGGATGCTGGGATTATGACCTGAGCTGAAGGCAGAGGCTTTAAACCACTGAACCACCCAGGCACCCCTTAATTTCTTTTTCTTAAGGATTATTTATTTTAGAGAGAAAGAGCATGTGCACAAGCATGGGGGTAGGGAGGGACAGAGAGAGAGAATCTTCAAGCAGACTCCCCACTTGATCAAGCCAGACCTGGGACTCGATCCCACAACCCATGAGATCATGACCTGAGTTGAAACCAAGAGTTGGGTGCTAAGCCAACTGAGCCACCCAGGTACCCCTCTGTTTATTAATTTCTAATTTAATTCCATTGTAGGCAAAAAAACATATACTGTATGATTTGAATCCTTTTAAACTTACTGACTTGTTTCATGTGCTAGCATATGGTCTATTTTGGTAAATATTTCATGTGTGTGTGTTTCTTAAGGTATATTCTGTTGTTGGGTAGAGTGTGAGTAGTGTGATGTTAGATCTTAGCTTTTTTTTTTTCTTTTTTCTTTTTTTTTTTAGATTTTATTTATTTGAGAGAGAGGGAGTGAGCATGAAAGCAGAGAAGGTCAAAAGGTGAAGCAGACTCCCCATGGAGTTGGGAGCCCAATGCGGGACTTGATCTCAGGACTCTGGAACCATGACCTGAGCCGAAGGCAGTTACTTAACCAACTGAAGCACCCAGGTGCCCCAGATCTTAGTTTTTTAATTAAAGACATGAATTTCATGGGGCACCTGGGTGGCTCAGTGTGTTAAAGCCTCTGCCTTTGGCTCAGGTCATGAACTCAGGGTCCTGGGATCAAGCCCCGCATTAGGCTCTCTGCCCAGTGGAGAGCCTGCTCCCCCACCCCCTGCCCACCTGCCTCTCTGCCTACTTGTGATCTGTCTGTCAAATAAATAAATAAAATCTTAAAAAAAAAAAGATGTGAATTTCACTCATAATGTCATCTGAAAAAAGTCAGATGGCATGTCATCTAAAAATTCCGAAGAATCCAATGGTAAATAAAACCAATAGTAAAGGAAAAGCTAGTATCCTTGGTGAATGGAAGGCTAGGGTCAGATGGCTTGGTTTTAGTCCTGTCTTAGTCCCTAACTTACTATGTGACTTTGTAACTTTGAGCAAATCACTGAGTCTTAGGCCTTGGGTTTCCCATCTTTAAAATGGGAGATTCACTTATATTTGTTGAGTTCATTGCAAATTGGAAAGTACCAAAAGATAAACAAATGTATTTGCCTTTCAATCCAGTAGGAAATATTCTGGAACTCTACTCTAAGAAAAGAATCTGAAAGAAAAAATGTAGTATTATTATAATAGTGAAGAACTGGACTATCTACAAACACATCAATAAGGAAGATGACTAAATAAATTATGGTTCATCAAGTCTATGTTTCCAGCAAAAACTAATAATGATGTATTAAAATCAAAATATGGGGGCGCCTGGGTGGCTCAGTGGGTTAAAGCCTCTGCCTTCAGCTCGGGTCATGATCCCAGGGTCCTGGGATCGAGCCCCGCGTTGGGCTCTCTGCTCTGCAGGGGGCCTGCTTTCCCCTCTCTCTCTCTCTGCCTGCCTCTCTGTCTACTTGTGATCTCTGTCTGTCAAATAAATAAAATAAAAAATCTTAAAAAAAATCAAAATATGAAATAACATATTTACAATGATTATAACTAGACTAAAGAGCGTTTAAGAAAGGAGTTGAGAGTAAGTCCTATAAAATAGGGATGGTTAATAATTAAGACGTTGGAAATACAAACAATTTTTTCTCATCTCTATTTCCTGACTTATTAATAAAGCACACTATAACAATAAAAATATGTATCACAAAACTAAGTTCAGCAAAAGGTAAATTCATGTAATTAAAGAGTTTTGATTAGATGAAGCACTAAATTCCTTTCCAGTTCTAATATACTATAATTCTGCTTCATGAAAAGGAAAAATTTTCAGTTCTTTGCTAGAAATAACTTAATTAGGAAACGTGATGCTCAAGTTTACAAAATTATTAAGTTAGAGGAGGATTAGTGAGAGTCTAATGTTGAGAACCTTCAGAGGGCAGAGTAGTGGTGAAGGAGAGCCATGATATTCAATGCACATTTCCAAGTCCGATGGGGAGAAGAAACCTAAGAACAGGGGAGGAAACTAAAAGATGGTAGTGGGGAGACAGGATAGAAGAAAATGACTGGAAACAGAAAAGGGTGAACAGATAGTGTGTGGGAGTCCTCATCATTGGCTGTCAAGATGCCACCTCTCATATAAGACCCCCATAGTACAGCATGTCCCCCAAGTACACTGCTATATGTAAATATGTATTTTTTCATTGCTATATCAGAATTCTAATTTTTTCTTTGTATTCATCCAACTTCAAGGAACTAAAATCTCTCTTTTCTCACTATGTCCCCAGTTGTGGCCTCAAATTCCCTCAGACTTTGTGAGCCACTCACATGCCCTCTGAGATAGGTTTTTCCTTCCCTGACAGGCACCCACCAGTCAGTCAGCTCCAATTCACCTTCAGGATAGCCCCATAGTATTTCAGCCATTTAAAAAATTTTTTAGGGGCAGCTGGGTGGCTCAGGCTGTTAGGTGTCTGCCTTCAGCTCAGGTCATGATCCCAGGGTATTGGGATCGAGCCCCACTCAGGGATCCCTGCTCAGCGGGGAGTCTGCCTCTCTCTCTTTCTCTCTCTCTCTCCCTCTGCCACTCCCCCTGCTTGTGCTCTCCCACCCTCTCTCCCACTCTCTCACTCAAATAAATAAATAAAATCTTTTTAAAAGAGGTTTTTATTAAATAAAATGTATTGCTTTTTCCATCCTTATTGTAGAAAATCTGGAAATTACCCCCCAAAATGGTTAAAATTTTAAAAATCATTTGTAATCCCTCCACTCAGAGATATGTTTCTTCAAATATTTTTTCCATGCCTGTGTATTATTTTTTTTAATTGGGCCACACTGTTGATATTTGCCAGTTTTCCCAAGTACTACATTATGTACATTTTCCCATACCATCAAATATTCTTTTAATGATTTTAAGTATTCCATCATGGATATCAGAGAATTTAAAAAATGATTCTGTATTTGTAGGATATTTAGGTTTTCCAGCACGTTGTTATTACAAGCATTGTTACAATTGATAATGCATTGAGGACTAGAGTTAGAAGTCTTAGCCCTAATCTTGGTTTAGTTCCTCACTGTTGACTCTGTAACTTTAAGCAGGTCACTTAAACTCTTGGGCTTTGAGTTTCCCATCTTCAAAACAGACTCTTAATGTGCACTACCAAATTGCCTTCTAGAAAGGTCAGGTCAATACCCAACTTTTGTAGCAACATGGAGGGGACTGGAAGAGATTATGCTGAGTGAAATAAGTCAAGCAGAGAGAGTCAATTATCATATGGTTTCACTTATTTGTGGAGCATAACAAATAGCATGGAGGACAAGGGGAGATGGAGAGGAGAAGGGAGTTGAGGGAAATTGGAAGGGGAGGTGAACCACGAGAGACTATAGACTCTGAAAAACAATCTGAGGGTTTTGAAGGGGCAGGGGGTGGGAGGTTGGGGGAGCCAGGTGGTGGGTATTAGAGAGGGCACGGATTGCATGGAGCACTGGGTGTGGTGAAAAAACAATGAATACCGTTACGCTGAAAAGAAATTAAAAATTTAAAAAAAAGAAAATAAAAGAAAGGTCAGATCAAAGTTAGGAAATTGCTTGTTTCCCACAATCTTGCCATCACAGGGTTTTATGTTTTTAAAAAAATCATTGTCATTTTAATAAGTAACAAAATATGTCTCTTTTAAAATAATTAACGATGTTTTATTTTGATTTATATTTCTTGATTACTTAATTGTTATTTGGACTTTGTCAATTACCTGTCTAAACACTTTGTCCATTTTTTTATGTGGGCATTTGCCTCTTTAATGGCTTACAAAATTCTTCATATGGTAACAATTTTTTTCTGCTACACGTGTTGGAAACATTTTGTCCCCAGGCACTCATTTACATTTGGGTTTTAAAAAGTTTAATTTCAAGCTTTGCGCAGTGGCAGTATCGTAGCCAATGAGGTTTATCCGAGGCGCGATTATTGCTAATAGAAAAAGTTTAATTTCAAAACTCTTAAGTCAGAAAAAAAACACACAATGGAAGCTCCCTTGACAACTTCAAACAGACTAAGACTAGACGCTGAAAATCTGCAGATGATCAGTGTAAATGCACACAGTCCAGGACCCAGCTAATAATAAGGGTTAAATAAATGATAGTTTTCATAGTTAAGACTGATAACAATACTACTTCAATGAGAGTCTTTCGTCAAAACCCCCTTGTCCAGCCCCCTGGTCACTCATCTTTTTGTGCCCGTTTTCCCTTCCCCCATTTCATCCTCTAAAGTGTGAGTGCCGACAAGGCGGAGAGTTTCTCCAACGAATTGGAGAATCCTCAGACAGCCAAAGACAAGAGAAAGGGAGATGGACTCACCACCTTTGGAATGGAGGACCCTCTGTGCCTCACCAGCAGAGCTGGAGTCTCCAAGCTGGGAACGCTTCCTCTGGCCATTCAGGGAGATGAGGCACCGGACAGGGACATCAGGAAGGCCATGGAGGTGAGCCTGGGAAGATTTCACCTTTTTATTCGAAGCCCAAAGCCAGGGGCTCCCCTAGCTGCCTCCTATACACCAACAAGCCACACCCTGCCTGTCTGCTCCTGATAAAGGAACAGAGCAAAGAGGAGGCTAAAAGCGAGGGAACATTCCCAGTGCCACCCAGTATAAGGGAACTTTGCCCCTCAGCCCCCTTTCCCTCCCAAGCTAACTGCGTAATGATTCCCTGCAATATGTTTTGATCCTATCATACTCCTTCGGACAAGCTTGCTCCCCTTTACTTCCCATATTAGAGTAAAATTGAAGATTGGTTTCAAAGACACCTGCCAATTAGCTGCCTTCTTTAACCCACTACCTTTATCTCCAGCTGCACCCCGACGTGTGCTTTCTGACAAATAGACTTGCTTACTGTCTCCCAACATGTGATAAACCCTTTCCTGCCCGGCTTGCTTTCATAATATCCATAACTCTACATTCATAATATCCATAATTGTATCCTTAACAATGCATTATGTATTTTTTTAACTTTATACAGATGGAGCACATTGTACTTAATTCCCTGTGATTTTCCTTTTTTCACTCAACCTTAGTTTCGGAGTCTAGCAGACACCTGTGCTGGCCCACACTATATGCCCTCAGCCCCGTCCCCTACTCTTGCCCCATTGTGGCAGGAGGAGGTAGCTGAAACTTGTAGGTGGGCTGCCAGCAAGCCACCTCAAAGGCCACAGTGTCTCTTTGCTTATCTGAATCTGGCCTCTACAAAGGCTGGGAAGGCTGTTCAACCTGTATGCAGCCCAGGAGTTCAGGAACCTTAATACCCCAGGGGATAAACTGGGCAGTGACAGGCATCAGCAGAAAATGCTCCAGCCTCATACCTCCGGAGGGACAGTTCTGAGCTGTATTCTACACAACACCTCGGAGAGTTCCCAGAGGGAATGAGCTCAGTAACCCACAGATATCAGTAGTTCAATAATGCACATTTTAGCACTTTTTCTTCCTTTTCTTCTCACTTACCATTTCTGATTCCTGGGATCACCTCCTTTTTTTTTTTTTAAAGATTTTATTTATTTATTCAACACAGAGAGAGACAGCAAGAGAGGGAACACAAGCAGGGGGAGTGGGAATGGGAGAAGCAGGCTCCCCGCTGAACAGGGAGCCCAATGCAGGGCTCGATCCCAGGACTCTGGGATCATGACCTGGGTCACTTAATGACTGAACCCACCAGGCACACCCTGATTCCTGGGATCACCTCCTAAATAAACTCTTGCACAGAAGGACTCAATTCATACTCTCCTTTTTGGTGGAGTACAGATTAAGATACCAAAATTCATCCAGATGGATTCACAGAGCTCTGGTACATTCATTCCCCACTGTGTGGTAGACACTGTAGGAATATGCCAACATTTCGTCCATTTCCTCATTGATAAAAATGCAGTTTGTGTCTGGGCTTTGGCTTCTACAAACAGTGAGGCTAGGAACAATTTTTTTTTATTAACATATAATGTATTATTTGCCCCCGGGGTACAGGTCTGTGAATCATGAGGCTTACACACTTCACAGCACTCACCATAGTACATACCCTCCTTAATGTCCATCACCTGGCCACCCCATCCCTCCCCACCAACCCCCCAACAACCCTTAGTTTGTTCTGTGAGATTAAGAGTCTCTGATGGTTTGTCTCCCTCCCGATCCGATCTTGTTTCATTTTTTGCTAGGAACATTCTTTCCTGGTTCACGTGTGCAAGAGTTTCTTTAAAACAGCCAGATGGGAGTCTGTGGGGTCCATGAACTCCAGGAGCTCCTGAGACCCTTTCATGAGGTCCCCTGGTATTCTTATGTTCATAATGATACTAAGCTGTTATTTATTTGTTCATTGTGTTGACATTTCCTCTGCTCCTGTGGGCTTGAGAGATCCCAATAAAAACAGATCGTTCTCATGAGCTTGGTAGTGACATTAAGGATTAATGATTTTTTTGCTGTTGTATAATGAAATGTGTCAACATTTGAAACACCTACATAAGTCCGTGAACCAGTAACTTCCAAATGGTTAATGCATATCTTGACAAAATCATGCAAAGATAAAAGATCTATTCAAGGGGTGCCTGGGTGGCTCAGTGGGTTAGGGCCTCTGCCTTCGGCTCAGGTCATGATCCCAGGGTCCTGGGATCGAGCCCCACATTGGGCTCTCTGCTCTGCAGGGAGACTGCTTCCTCCTCTCTCTCTCTCTGCCTGCCTCTCTGCCTACTTGTGATCTCTGTCTGTCAAGTAAATGGATAAAATCTTTAAAAAAAAAAGAAAGAAAGAAAAAAGATCTATTCAATATGCAAGATACACCAGTGGGTTTAACTGTGGCAGAGTATGAGAAGTTCGCTGGTGTATTTCAAATGTATAATACACATTGGAAAGTTGCTAAGAAAGTACATCTTAAATATTCCCACCACAACAAAGGTAATTTTGTGACAGGATGGAGAAGTATCAGCTAATTTTATGGTGGTAATCATTTCCCAGTGTAAGCGTATCAAGTTCAAAAGTTGTATACCTATCTGTCAATTATATCTCAATCAAACTAAGAGGGGAAAATGACAAGAAAATTTACTGGTATGATTTTAGATCCTATGCTGCAGTAACCTTTCAGAGACTACCACTTGCCAAGTTTGGCTATATTATCAAAGAATATCCACAATTATCTGAAGAGGTGATTGAAATGCCTCTTTTCCAGTTACATCCACTTCAACCACACAGCCTACTGCCACAGACCAAATGCAAGAGCCAATATGAGAATCCAGCGGACTTCTAAGCAGCCAGACGCTTAAGAGATGTAGAGATATGTAAAACATTGCCACTCCTCTCACTAATTGTTTTGTTTCAGAACATAGCTGTTTCTCATATAACATGTTGTTTATGTCATGTTTATGTTAACATGTCTATGTTAACATAAGTGTTTATGTTAACGTGTATGTTATTATTGTCTTCTTTAAATTTTTAAATTTAAATTCAATTAATTAACATAGAATATATTATTAGTTTCAGAGGTAGAGGTCAACTGACTCACCAGTTTTATGTAACACCCAGCGCTCATTATATCACATGCCTCCTTAATGCCCATCACCCAGTTACCCCACCCCCACCTCCCTATTATTGTCTTTAAGTGAAATAATAATTATATGAAAATTTCTTACTTTAATTTCTACTATGGAAAATTGCAGAAAATATAACCCATATAAGCTGAAGCTCTTTAAGGTCCTCAATAATTTTTAAGGTACACACAAATACACACACAACTACATACATCATGCTATCACTACACCTACCAAAATTGGTGATAATCCCTTGATATTATTTGATATGCAGTCTACGTTCACACATTTTCAATGACATCAAACATGTCTTTTTACACGTGGTCTGTTCAAATCTGGATCTAAGCAAGATACACATACTACGTTTTCTGGTTAAGTTCCTAAAGGGTCTTTATTCTATCATGATCCCTCTGTCTTCTTTTAATTTTAAGATTTTATTTATTTATTTGAGAGAGAGAGAGAGAGAGAGTGCATCAAAAAGGGAGAGGGAGAAGTAGGTTCACCACTAAGCAAGGAGCCTGATGTGGGACTCGATCCCATGACTCTGGGATCATGACCTGACCTGAAGGCAGCGGCTTAACCAATTAAGCCATCCAGGTGCCCCCTTTGCTCTTCTTTTAAATTTTTTCTTTATACTCTTGATTGTTGGTAAAACTTAGAAATTTGCCGGGGTGCCTGGGTGGCTCAGTGGGTTAAACCACAGCCTTTAGCTCAGGTCATGGTCTCAGGGTCCTGGGATCGAGCCCCGCATCAGGCTCTCTGCTCGGCGGGGACCCTGCTTCTCCCTCTCTCTCTGCCTGCCTCTCTGCCTCCTTGTGGTCTCTCTCTCTGTCAAATAAATGAATAAAATTTTTTTTAAAAGATTAGAAAAAAACTTAGAAATTTGCCTTGTACAATGTCCTACATTCTGGATTTGGCTGATTGCTTTCAAGTGGTATCATTTAATTTATTTCTCTATCCCTCATATTTCCTGTGAATTGGAAACCTAGAGATTTGATTAGATTCAGGTTCATTTCTAAGCTCTGTGACCTGGGTGAGAGTCTAACTTCCTGTGTCTCAGTTTCCTTACCAGTAAGAATAGTTAACTACCTCATTGGGATGGAGTAAGGATTAAATTAGTTAAAACATATAAAATGTTCAGAACAGTGCTTGACACCCAATATATGGTAGTTATTATCATTACTTGAGGAAAGCCTCCAACTTCAAAGCCAAAGCCAGAGACCAAAATAAACAACAAAGACAATCTAGGAAGTAAAAGAAAATGGCAGAAAATTACAATTGATGTCCTCAGAAATATGAAATAAGAGAAGATCCTGAATCCATAACACAGAGCAAGAGGTTTACCTAAAGGAAAGCCAGGGAACCAGGAAAAACTCTTGGAAATTAAAACTTTAGAGCAGAAACTAAAACATTCAAGAGAAGAGCTAGGGGATAAAGTTCAGGAAAATCTCTTAAAAAGTAGAATAAGCAAAACCAAGAGATGGAAAATGAGAAAGAAAAGATTTTTAAAACAAGGAAATCTATCATAGAGAACATCTCCCCAAAGCCTACACATTTCCTGAGTGCCTCGCACAATGAACAAAAAACTTACCTTGACATATCATTATGAAGGTTCAGAGCACCAAAGATGAAGGAAAAACATATATCCTAAAAAATTCCAGAAAACAAACTCACAAACAAAAATTATAGAGGACGTGATGGAAATCAGATTAAATCAGACCTCTTCAGAGTCTAGCCACGTGAGAAGCTAAAGAACAATGGATCGATGCCTTTAAAATTCTGAGTATGATTTCCAATCTGGAATTATCCTGTCAAACTGCCAAGTGTGAAAGTAAAATAAAGCCATTTTTAGACAAGCAAAGTTTCAAAAATTTACCTCCCATGAACTCCTTCTGGGGAGGTTACTGGAGAATGCGCTCTTCTAAAATGAGAGAATAAATCACAAATGGAAGATCAGGGGATTTGGCACCAGAGAGTAAGATGGGAATCCCCAGAATGTGGTTAGGGGAAATCCTAGGACAACAGTTGGGACAGTGAGGCCAGGAAGGAGAGAGGAGGGTGGACCCAAGGAAGGAGGTCTCCGAGAAAAAAAAAAAAAAAAAAGACCCTGAAAGATCACCAGGTTCACGTGACCAGATCAAGAGGTGTTTTACAGTCCAGATGGAAAATTTGGGGGCAAAATTAACAGAAGAATTAACAATAGATGATTAATTAAGTGAATGGGGAAAAAAGGAATTTTGGACTCTAGGAGGGAAAAGTTGTTCAATAAAGTGAAAGTAATCTTAGTCTGGTATACAGCTCAAGTGTAAAAATATTCCATAGTCATACTAATGGAAACTCTGGCTTAGCTAAGTAGGGAATTGTGCACACTGGCCAAGTCTGTTGATGGTCACAAAAAGACAGAAAGATAGATACAGAGATAGATTGATAGATAGATAGATAGATACCATAAACTCATAGAGGAAGAACAAGGAGGGGGACTTTCACTCCCTCCAGACTCCAACCGCACTTTCCTGATGAAGAATCCCAAACCAGAGTCTCCACACCTGTACCTTTCTGGAGTTAGACAACTTCTTGCCACCTCTAAGTGTAAACTAACTCTCTCTTACGGGCACACGCACCCTCTACCTCAATCCTTTCCCAAGCCAACACAGCATACCTTCATTCCTAAAAGTGTCTCCACTATTTTTCCAAATATTCTCCTTTGGCTTTTCCACTCCTTCATACCCTATATCCAGTGTGTTTTAGTTGGCTTTCTAAAGCCTTCCAAGGTTCCTGCCCTGTTTCCAGCTGTAATATAGTATATTCTAATCTGACCATTTTTAGTATTAACAATAATCCAATCAACATTAATATAGAAGCTTAAAATAATATTTGTTAGACGTTCCTCAATTAAAAGAAAGTATAAATCTTGCTAAAGTGTAAGTATTCTTTGGAGAAATTTTGTAACATACAGAAAGGCACAAAGAAGATAAAAATCCCCTCTGCTCTTAGGGTGCCTGGATAACTCAGTCAGTTAAGGCATTTGACTCTCAGTTTTGGCTCAGGTCATGATCTCAGGGTTGTGAGATGGAGCCCTTCTTTGGGCTCCACCTTGGGTATGGCCTGCTTAAGATTCTGTCTTTCAGGGCTCCCTGGGTGGCTCAGTGGATTAAGCCTCTGCCTTTGGCTCAAGCCATGATTTCAGGGTCCTGGGATCGAGCCCTGCATTGGGCTCTCTGCTCAGCAAGGAGCCTGGGAGCTTTCCCCTCTTTCCCCTCTTTCTCTGCCTCCTTGTGATCTCTGTCTGTCAAATAAATAAATAAAATCTTTAAAAAAAAAAAAAAAAGATTCTCTTTCTCTCCCTCTTCCTCTGTGTCTGTCCCTGCTCCTCAATCTCCCTCTCTCTCTCAAAAAAAAAAAAAAAAAAAGAAAGAAAAGAAAATACCCTCTGCTCTCAAAATAATCTGGATTTATGTTTTCATACAGCCTCTTTTCTTTATGTATAGAATACTTTTTTTTGAGACAAATACTGTGATTATGTTGTATGTTCCTCTTTGTAACTTTTTCATTTAATAAAAATGTTTTATTATGTCAATAAATATTCTTCTATGTCATTTTAATGGCTGCATAGAATCCTATGTTAGCTATCCTATTGTTTATTTAATCAACCCCTGTTACAATTATTTTGGTTGTTTGCAGTTTTTTTTACACTTAAAAATAGTGCTATCTCTGGGGCGCCTGGGTAGCTCAGTGGGTTAAGCCGCTGCCTTCGGCTCAGTTCATGGTCTCAGGGTCCTGGGATCGAGCTTCACATCCGGCTATCTGCTCGGCGGGAAGTCTGCTTTCCATTCTCTGTCTGCCTACTTGTGATCTTTCTTTCTCTGTCAAATAAATGAATAAAATCTTAAAAAAAAAAAAAGACTAATGCTATCTCTGATACTTAGGATAACTTAGAAGTGGAATTGCTGAATAAATGTTGTGCTTTTTCAATTTTTGTGGTTTAAAAAACCAGTAATATAAAATTTCCCTCCTTATTTAAGTGTACAGTACAGTGGTATTAAATGTATGCATGTTCTTGTGCAAAAGATCTTTAGGACTTTTTCATCTTACAAAACAGAAACTCTGTATCCATTGAACAACTTCCTGCTTAGCATCCATCAATTGTTTCAATTCTTGCCTGATTCTTAGAGGAGCAGAAGTAGGGGATCTGGAGGACATGTCCTCTCCTGGATAGGCCATTGTCCTAGCCTGAGACCTGGCAGAAGTACTTGCCCTGATACTTACTAGCTGTGTAACCATGAACAAGTCATTTAACTTCTCCGTGCCTCTGTTCCTTTATCTGTAAGATAGGGATAATAACATGTTATTACACATGCATTTATCAAAAGGAATAAGTGAGTTAATAAATGTCAAGCTCTAAGAACTGTGCTTGCAATGTCATAGGCTCTGAAAAGAGGCAGCTATTGTTATTATTTTTTAAAGATTTTATTTATTTGACAGACAGAGATCACAAGCAGGCAGAGAGGGAGGCAGAGAAAGGGGTAGGGGGCTCGATGCCAGGACCCCAAGATCATGACCTGAGCCGAAGGCAGAGGCTTAACCCACTGAGCCACCCAGAGGTCCCTGTTATTATTATTATATCATCATTCTTAGACTGAACAAGATTTCTGTTGTCAAAGCATTTACCTACCATTTTTTTCAATCCTGTTCTAATCAATGAAAAACGATAGCCAACTATTTTAATTTGAAAATTTAAAAATAATTGTAAAATTCTAATTGTAAAACAACTGTAACTGTAAAATGATGTATTATTATCTGTTAGTTTGAACGTTTCTCTATACTTATACTGGTTATTTACATTTGTCCTGACATCCTTCTTCAAAGTCCCGTGGCCGGCAGGACTTCACTTGGTGCTCCTAACAAGCTCGTAGATCAAGAAGGCGCAAATCACCATCCCTACTTTTCGAATTAAGAAACTGAGGCCCAGAATGTTATAATTCTCATCCCAGGTTTCCCATCTCACCCTTCAAAGCCTAGCAGCTGCCCCAGAAAATATTCCCGAGATATGCCCTGTTAAACCCCCCCCCAAGTCCCAGGGCCCAGGATCGGGAAAGACAGACGTCCAGATATGTTTTCTGCGCACGCGCAGCCCCCCCAGGGGGGCGGGGCCTCAGAGCGCGCCTGTTTCCCGCCGCTGCCCCGCCTCCCGGCCCCGCCCCCGGGTCACAGCCCCGGCCCCGCCCAATCCGAGGCGCGGTGGGCTCGCTACTCCAGACCCGAAGGTAGGGGAAGGCCGGGGTGTCCCACGTGGGGCCTTGCCGGCGACGCGGCGGAACCCCGGAGTACCGAGACGGGGAGGGCCGGCGCCGACTCCCGACCGTCGCCCGCCGCCCGCCGCCATCTTGCACCCGGAGAGGGCAGCGACGGGCGGGGGAACGTCCCCTGGGGCCGGGCTTGGGCCCGGGGCGGGCTGTGGCGGAGGGCGGGCCCGGGCGGGGGCAGGCTGGGGCCCCGCGGCGGAGCGGGGCGGTAACTCTCCGGCCGCCGGGAGGTGGGAGGGCCTGGCCCTGAGGCCGGAGACGGCGCGAGGCCCGGGCCTCCCCGCTGCCCCGCTCCGGGGCTGGGACTGGCTCGCCCCGCCGGGTCCTCACAGAACAGCCAGGTCCTCTCGCTTGGTCCTCACGCCAGGGAATGGGCTGTTGTCCCATTTTGCAGACACGAAACTAAGGCTCAAGGTGGAGAGGGGATTCTAGTTTAGTATTTAAGTATCTTAGTATTTAGTATCGGGAGAAAGTTTGCTGCACTGCCTTCCTTCTGTTAGTTTTATTCATTTCTTTTTAGAAAAATAGGTATTTAAACAATTTGCCCAGGGACACCCAGCAAGGTCATGGCGGTGGGTTCAGTCCTAGTCCACCGAATCCAGCGCCCTTTCCATGGGGCCACTCTGCCTCACCTGTCAAGGGAGGGGGGCTGAACTCTGGGATTAGTGAAGGGAGGGACTGGAAATTCTTTTTCTTTGCTTTGCTTTCTTTCTTCCTTTCTTTCTTTTGTTAATCAGTCAGTCTCTTCTGCACCATCCAGGTCAGAGCTAACAAGTGTTCAGAAGTCAAGTCATGGATCAGCCTACACGGAAAGAAAAATCCAAAGTTAAAGAACCTGTGAGCAGAGTTGAGAAGGCCAAGCAGAAATCAGCCCAGCAGGAGCTGAAGCAAAGACAAAGAGCAGAGGTGAGATTAAGGAGGAGGCCTGTACACCTGTAGACTGCTGGAGATGATGCTGGAGTTAGAGGAGTAGAGGGGAGAGCTGTGGGGGGGAGTGCTACCTGCCTCCCGGCATAACAGCTCTTCTCCCAGGAGATCAGTGAGGTTCAGGATGATGAAGTGACAGCCCAGAGTCCCATGCCAGGTTAGTGTCTGAACCCTGACCCTCTCCAGATGACTCCTGGTGCAGAGCTTTTGTGGAAGAAAGAAAGGAAAAAGAGAAGGGACATGGAAGGGAGGGGTCAGAGTGAGACAACCAAAGTGTTGGACACCCCCTAGCGCAGATGTTCAGGCATTGGCCTGGAGAGTAGCTGCTCATAACCAGCAGTAGAGGCCCAAGCTCTACACCCACAAAACCTGTTTCTTTGTGCAGTCAACAATTGGGATCAACTTCAGAATGAAAAGCTAAACTGCCCACGCTACCCGTGTGGCACCACATCCAGATGTGTATTTTTTTTTAGTATTTATTATCAGAAGAAAGCTTGCTGCAAATTTTTCCCTCTTTCTAGGCATTTTATTTGTTTTGTTTCCTTTTTGAGAAATTGAAAAACAAAATATTAGAACAGACACTGGGGTACTCAGCATGTCAGATTGGTAGTGGTTACTATTTTGTTATATTCACCTGGAGCCTTTTAGATAAATAAAAATTACATATGAATTTAAAGTCCTCTTTGTCCATTTCCTGTCTTTTACCCTTTTTCCCTCTCTGTGGACATCCACTATAATTTTTTATGCTTTTACACTCAGATATATTATTAGATATCCTTGAGTAACATATAATATTCTTTTGTGTTTTAAAATTTTTACATTAATTCTGTTTTATTTTACATTTTGCTTACATGTTTTTTAGAACTATTCATATTAATATAATCTAGTTTATTAGTCATCACTGTGTATAGTAATCTGTTTTATTTTTATTTATTTATTTTTAAAGATTTTATTTATTTGAGAGAGCACAAGCAGGGGAGGGGCAGAGGGAGAAGCAGACTCCCCCCGTCGAGTAGGGAGCCCCACGCAGGCTTCCATCCCAGGACCCCAAGATCATGACTCGAACTGAAGTCAGACATTTAACTTACTGAGCTCTCAGGTGCCCCAGTTTTATTTTTATTGTTTAGGTTTTCATTTAAATTCCAGTTAGCTAACGTACAGTGTAATATTAGTTTCAGGTGTACAAGACAGTGACTCGGCACTTCCCATATGGCACCCAGTGCTCATCACCCATCACACCCATCCCTCCCACCTTCTGGTAACCATTAGTTTGTTCTCTGTATTCGAGAGTCTGTTTCTTGGTTTAAGAAACTAAACAAATAAGAGGCGCCTGGGTGGCTCAGGCCGTAAGCATCTGCCTTTGGCTCAGGTCATGATCCCAGAGTCCTGGGACCCAGCCCCACATCGGGCTCTCTGCTTGGTGAGGAGCCACCTTCTCTCTCTCCCACTCCCCCTGCTTGTGTTTCCTCTCTCGCTGTGTCTCTCTGTCAAAAAAATAAAATTTTTAAGAAAAAATACAAAAGAAAACAAATGAACATAGAGGGGGAAAGAGAGAGAGATATAGTCATCCATTTTATGAATCTACTTTAGTATATTTACCCCTTCCTCCAGTGATGAACATTTAAATTATTTACAGTTTTTTTTCTACTACAAACATCGCTGTAGGGAAAAACTTCGATGTCTCCTTTGGCACTGTGCTAGCATTTCCGTGGAGCATACATGACTAGAAGGAGATTTACCATGTGTATTTCAGTTTTACTAGACATTGCCAGATTGCTGTCAAACAGATTGTACAAGTGTGCAGTCTCATCAGCAGTGTAAGAGGGTTCTTATTCCTCACTTCTTCTCCACCTTGATAGTGACCGACTTTAAATTTATGTTGATTTGATCCACCTATAAAACTGAGCCACTGTGCACCCAGCACTATTGCCCAGCCTGAGATACACAAGTGGACAAGGCAGAGAAGAATCCCCGCCTTTGTGGCACTTGCGTTCAGTGCGAAAGGCAGACAGTCAGTATAGTAAGTAAACTGAATAGTGTGTTCAAAGTTAATCCATAAACTGAAATCCACCTTTGGATTAAGACAGACCATCTGAGAACTGTGGACATGGATCCTAATAAATCATTCTCCCCTTCCCTTCACCTTTCCCTCGCCACCTGGATCCAGGCCCCCCGATAATTGCACTTTGGGGAGCAGTTGGAGGGTTGTTGTAAGAAACAGCCTGAAGAAACCATCCTTTGCGCACACTGTAGGGATAAATACGGAGGACATTCTCCGTGTCCTTATGGCATCCTTCTGATGAGGTTCCACAGGTTAGATGTCTTAGTCTGACTCCAAATTCCAGCTTGTCATGAGCCCCAGTTCTTCCCATGGGACCTCGGACAGGATGCTTCATCTCTCTGCACCTCAGTGCCTCAGTTCCCCCTTGCAAAATAAGGGCGATGATATCTACCTCAAAGACTGTTAGGAGGAACAGAGATGCTGTGCATAAAGCACTCAGCAAATGGCAGCAGTCCTCAGCAGGAACCACGGGCTTCCCAGCAGGTGGCCTGCTTTGATTGTGCGGACTCTGGGTGTAAGGACTGATCGTGTTGATGGTGACGTGCCAACATGGAATACTGGAATCCAATATTGGAATATTGCCATGTAATACTGCCTGGCACGGGGCCCGCTTGCATGTGCTTGACCACAGGTGTCCTCACACCAAAGCTGATTGTTACTACTCCCATCCCAACCTTTCTAAGTCGTGCCTGGCATAAGGCAGGGAGATATAAATATAAAATAGGTGACTCTGTGACGTAGAAGATATTATCCTCACTTGGAAGCACAGAACGCCTAGCCCCTCAGGGATGGAGGGGCAGACTGCGAGCAAAACACAAGTGACCTTGGGCTGTTGCTGTTGGCTTTATCTGTGCTGCCTGGAATGTGATCTCCTAAGATAGGAATGTGACAAGACCCTTGTGGGGAGGAAGACACACGGTTTCCATTCAGTTCTACATAGTTGCTGCAATCCAGAAAGTTAGATAAGTGGGAGCATCTTGAGGAGTAAATGGAACAGAGGGCGCACGTGGCCTCCATTTGACACAGTTGAACACCCTTTCCTTCCCAAAAGTCTTTCATTCCTTGGCTCAGATCTGCTGACCCATTTTAAGTCTCTTCTTTCTCTGCTTATTCTGTTTTCCCTTCCACCAGCCTGCCTTCTGGATCTTGAGGTCTCCAAGAAGCTACTTAATTTCCCTCTCAGTCCCCAGTTCAGTCACATGCAGATTAAAATGCTTAGTAAAGCATGAATGGATGACGCATATATATTAGAAGTATATTCACATATATATGATGTTTACAGCTTAAGGAAGATGAACCAAACCAACACCCTGTGTACCACCCAACTAAAATAAAATGTGACCAGTAACTTGGAAGCTCCTTGGGCCCCACTGTGGTCCTGTCCCCAACCTTTCCCACCAGCAGTGTCCTTGTCCCTTGATTTTATGCTGATTATACCCTTGCTGTTCTGCACTAATTTAGTATTTCTCTGTGTACCCCCAAATAATATTTTGCAGCCTAACAATATGCTGTCTAGTCAGGCATGTTTCTGAATTTCATATATGTTACCATATTCCATGACTGGCTGTCTTCACTCAACTTCTTTTCTTTTTTTAAACTATTCAGATCTATTTGTTTATGTGTTTTCATTATGGTAACATGTACATAACAGAAAAGTTAACCATTTTAACCATCAGTGTTAGCTTTTTGAGAATCATTTGTGTCATTTTTGGAACTGTTTCCATCACTGTGGAATCCACCTTTTCCTTAAAGATTATAGGATCTTACCACAGTAAGAAAAAAAAAATGGGGGCGGGGATTATAGGATCATTCAAACTTTCTATTTAGTCAGTTTTGATCATTTTACTCTTTCTAGCAATTCCTTTCATTTTGGTTTTCAAACTTATTGACACAAAGTTCATAATATTTTTATTTAATCCTCATTATATCAGTAATTATTCTTCCTTTTTGATTATAATAATGTTTGTTTATGTCAGCCTTTTTGTCTTGATGAATCATGTCAGAGATTTGCAGGATTTTCTTTTTAGTATTTTCAAAGAACCATCTCGCAGGGTTGGTGATCCTCACACATTCAGTTGCCTTTTCTGCTCTTTATTTTGTGTTTTCTATTTGTCTCACTTCTCTGGTTCTTTTTTCCCCCCTTGTCTTTTCTTAAACGAATCAAGTTATATCATCTACACAGAAACACATTCCTTCATTTTTCCCTTCTACAAATTGGAGTTTTCTGCTGTTTCTGCTCGTTAATAGGCAGATTGATATCACAAGGATACAGAAAGGTGAGGAATGAGGTAGATACCTTTTACCTGAGAATGTCTCTTGCAGTTTTCATTCCATCCCCGCTGCCTACCCTGCGTCATATTCTTGCTGCCTCCTCCCTGGACTGTTGTAATGATGCCTGTAGGTGGCCTACAATCTTTTCTTCCACTTTATCTCTCACATGGTCTCCAGTTATCTCTCCCCAAGCACAGATCCATCAGGTTGTCCCTAGCGCACTAATGTCGCTGGCTCTCCGGAGTCTGGCCATAGTCCAGAGGTCATGGAATGGCATTTAAGGCTCCTAACACACTTATCACTTTCTCCAGCTCCCTGAACTCTTTAATATCCTTCATATAGGCATCATTGAAGTTTCCAGAACTAATCCTGTACTTTTCCATTTTGTCTCATCATACTACCCCGCCGGCTGTCACCTCCCATGTCCCATCCGCAGTCTCTTATGTGTTCAAATCCTCCTGACCCTTTAAAAGCCAGATCAAGCCACCGCATCTCTACTGATCCTCCAGATAGAATTAGCATCTGCCCTTCTCCCTCGCCTGCATCACTGCTGCATTTCTGGTATTTCCAAACGCCACAGCCTGTGGCGTCTGAGGACAGGTGGAGCAGCTGCCGCTCCCACTAACTGATCTTTTTCTCCGCTTCAGATCTATGCCCTCAACAGAGTCATGACAGAACTGGAGCAGCAGCAGTTCGATGAGTTCTGTAAACAGATGCAGCCTCCTGGAGAGTGAGCCGCCCCCGCGCACAGAACCAGATGAACCCCCGCCCCGAGGCTGGCTTTTTCCACATGGTTCCCGTTTCCCTGAGATGGTCCGCTTGGAACCTTACAGAACCAGACAAGAAAATGTTTGCATTATTCTGGAACTGGGATAAATCTGAACTTCCCGTATGTCACTTCTGCTTCACTGGTTCCTTCAGTCTGAATTGGCCCAGTGCTTGCTGAAGAGACTTGTTTTGTTCTTCTAAGACAGCAGATTCTTTTTTTTTTTTTAACTTTTTTCTATTGCTTGAGAAAAATCAGCATTTCTCATGAAACTGTAGATCTTCTCCAAAAATATAAATAAAATACTAATAAAATGTCTGTTTGCTCCTACTTTAGCTTGGGGTGCCTAGCCACAGAAAACGGCACCAGAAAGAATTTAATAGTTAAGACAAGTTGAGGTGAGCGGAGGGAACCCTTTCTCCTTCAGTAGGGAATGAAAGGGAGGAGGTAAGAGAAAGAATGTGAGTGTTTCCAGTTCTCATTCTTCCTGGGGCCAAAGCTCGGCAAACCCAGCAGCTCCTAAGTTTTTAGCCACATGGATATAAATATGTGAGCCTCGATTCCCCGATGAGCCGCAGCTAGGATTCCTCTCACCTTGTGGTGGACAGTTCGTAGTGGCCTGGTACCAGCGGCGAGACTCGTGCAGGTGCTTTTCACTTTTCACTCCAGGAACTACTTTATCAAGCCTAGAAGAGGTTTTATGATGGGAATATCCAGGCTGGTTCCTCAAGAACCATTCACCTCCCCATCCACCCACCTGCCATCTTTAAGTATCAAAGTATAAACTTTCTGCCTGAGACACTTGTGTCAGGAATGGTGGTTCCAACTTGAGCTTTCACAATGCCAAGAGTTATTTTAATGCTGAGCAAAAGCAGAGCTTGTTCTTTCAGGTTATTTCATTTCCAGATATTCCTGAGTAGGGAGAAGGGTGTCAGAAAGCAGAATATGTATGGAAATGAGGTAGACCTCTCAGGGCAAAGGAGCCAGACATCGCTACCTCCTTTACTCTCTACCCCAGAAGTGCCCATATTTTCCCTGCTGGTGCTGGGAACACCTCAAGCCATCCCCCTCTCCTCTTTGTCTCCCTGCTACCTCAGAAGTCACTCAGAATTCTGTTCCCATTGCTATGGCTTGTTTTAGGAGGAAACTGGACCACTAATGGGGTATGAGGAACTTGCTACCAGTGAAGAGAATGTGTTCTTGAGAGCCTAAATTATAACTAAGGATAATCTTTACAAAGATTATCCCCATAAAGTAATTAGGGTCTATGGTGTTCTGCTGAATTTGGACTGAATGGGGATTATTTGGTTTTTTTTTTTTTTGGAGGAGTTGGGATTTGAAGTGAGCTATTGTAAACCCATAAAAATACTACAAAGAGCACAGGTTTTGGATTCAAATGACCGGGGGTCAAGTAGCAATTCTACTCCATTAGATAAGTTATTAGCCTCTGAGCCTCACTCTTCCCATCCATGTCATGGAACATTTTCTTCCTGTCAGGAACATTTGGAATAATAAATGAGATAATGTATGTAACAGATCCTCAGTAAATGTTTCTTCCCTTCCCAGCCACCTTGTCTCAGGGGAGATGTTCCAAATTTCAAACAACCAAGTAATACAGGAGCATCAGTTGGAAAGATTCTGACTCTTAGTTGAGAACTGCCTGTATAATGTGTTTCAGCCCTGGAACTATTCCAACCTAGAGACATCCTCTAGGATTGCAGTCTTTTAAACTGCAGGTTGTGAAATCAGTTTAATAAATTGTGACCAGCTTTTCTTTTTAATGAAACAACAGATTAAAAATTATTGTATGTGGTAAAGATAGTTCATGAAGCTTTTGTTTCAGGCTCATGTATGAAAGTGTCTACTACATTGGAGGTAAAAGTTCATTATTACTATGGGTTGTGGCAAAAAAAAAAAAAAAAAAGAGTTTGGGATGTGAGGGATGCCTGAACAAGTCAGCACTGGGTCATCTTTTTACTCACAATTTAAAGGCAAAGAAGTTTCATCTGCCTCAGGGAAGGGCTACAGGGGCCTTTGTGTCCACAACTGGAATAGCATTGAATGCTAAGGCTCTTGCAAGCATCATTGGGGAAAACTAGGAGCATGTCTCTCTGCTTCCCTGCCTGGAATCCCTTTGTGATCAGTTTCTCAGAGGTTAAAAAAAAAAAAAAATGTTTTTGCGACTCCTTGAGGTATAAGGTTAGGTTGTGTATTTGAGATTTTTGTTGTTTCTTTTTTTTTTTTTTTTTTTTTTTAGATTTTAT
The DNA here is from genome assembly GCF_011764305.1 of Mustela putorius furo. Lineage (NCBI taxonomy): Eukaryota > Metazoa > Chordata > Mammalia > Carnivora > Mustelidae > Mustela > Mustela putorius. The sequence goes on along the minus strand of NW_025422005.1, from coordinate 32,878,065 downwards.
TTATTTTTTGACAGCGATCACAAGTAGGTAGAAGGGCAGGCAGAAGGGGGCGGGGAACAGGCTCCCCGCTAAGCAGAGAGTCTGATGCGGGGCTTGATTCCAGGACCCCAAGATCATGACCTGCACTGAAGGCAGAGGCTTAACCCATTAAGCCACCCAGGTGCCCCTGATCTTTCTTGTTTCTTGAGAAAGGCTTATATTGCTATATACTTCCCTATTTGGACTGCCTTTGCTGCATCCCAAAAGTTTTGAACTGTTGTGTTTTCATTTTCATTTGTTTCCATTAATTTTTTTAAAGATTTTATTTATTTATTTGACAGAGATCACAAGTAGGCAGAGAGGCAGAAAGAGAGAGAGGAGGAAGTGGGCTCCCTGCTGAGCAGAGATCCCGATTCAGGGCTTGATCCCAGGACCCTGGGATCATGACCTGAGCCAAAGGCAGAGGCTTTAACCCACTGAGCCACCCAGGCTCCCCTGTTTCCATGAATTTTTTAAATTTTTCTTTCATTTCCTGGTAGGCCTTTCATTCTTTATAGTATAATGCTCTTTAACCTCCATGTATTTGAATTCTTTCCAAATTTCCTCTTGTGACTGGGTTCAAGTTTCAAAGCGTGTGGTTTGAAAATATGCAGGGAATGATCCCAAGCTTTTGGTACCAGTTGAGACCTGATTTGTGACCCATATGTGACTTATTCTGGAGAATGTTCCATGTGCACTAGAGAAGAATGAGTATTCTGTGCTTTAGGATGAAATGCTCTGAATTTATCTGTGAAGTCCATCTGGTCCAGTGTGTCAAAGCCCTTGTTTTCTTGTTGATCTTCTGCTTAGATGATCTGTCCATTGCAGTGAGGTAGGTGTTAAAATACCCTACAATTATTGTATTATTATTGATGTGTTTCTTTAATTTTGTTATTAGTCAGTCTATATAACTAGCTGCTCCCATGTTAGGGTTATAAATATTTATAATTGTTAGATCTTCTTGGATAGACCCTTTAATTATGATATAGTATCCTTCCTCATCTCTTATTACAGTCTTGGGTTTAAAATCTTTTCTGATATAAGGATTGCAACCCTAACTGCTTTTTGATGTCCATTAGCATGATAAATGGTTTTCCACCTCCTCACTTTAAATATGGAGGTGTCTTTGAGTCTAACATGAGTCTCTTGGGACACCTGGGTGGCTCAGGCAGTTAAGTGTCTGCATTCGGCTCAATTCATGATCTCAGGGTCCTGGGACTGAGCCCACATCAGGCTCCCTGCTCTGCAGGATACTGCTTCTTCCTCTCCCTACCTCTCTCCCTGATTATGTTCTCTCTCTGTCAAATAAATAAATAAGATCTTTTAAAAGTAAAATTAAATTAAATGAGTCTCTTCCAGACAATGTAGCCATGGGTCTTTTTTTTTTTTTAAGATTTTTTTTTAATTTATTATTTATTTGAGAGAGAGAGATCACAAGTAGGCAGAGACACAGGCAGACAGAGAGGGGGAAGCAGGCTCCCCGCTGAGCAGAGAGCCCGATGCAGGGCTCGATCCCAGGACCCTGAGATCATGACCTGAGCCGAAGGCAGACACCCAACCCACTGAGCCACCCAGGTGTCCCCATGGGTCTTATTTTTATCCAGTCTGATATTCTGTGTCTTTTGCTTGGGGCATTTAGTCCATTTTCATTCAGAGTAAGTATTGAAAGATATGAAGTTATTGTATTACCTATAAAATCATTGGTTCTATATATTGTCTCTGTTCCCTTTCTGGTCTTTGTTACTTTTGGGCTCTCTCTTTGCTTAAAGGATCCCCTTTAATGTTTCTTGCACAGCTAGTTTAGTGTTCACAAATTCTTTTCGTTTCTGTTTGTCCTGGAAGCTTTTTATCTCTCCTTCTATTTTTACTGACAGCCTGGCTAGATAAAGTATTCTTGGCCACATTTTTTTTTTTTTCATTTATCACCCGGAATATATCATGCTAGTCCTTTCTGGCTTGCCAGGTCTCTAGCTAGATCTGCCAGTCTAATGTTTCTACCCTTGTAAGTTACATACCTCTTGTCACTAGCTGCTTTCAGGATTTTCTCTTTGTCTTTGAGATTTGCAAGCTTTCTATTATATATCAAGGTGTTGACCTATTTTTATTGACTTGGGGGGGGGGTTCTGTCCCTTCTGGACTTGAATGCCTGTTTCCTTCCTCAGATTAGGAAGTTCTCTGCTGTAATTCACTCCTTTTGCCACTCTCTTTCCTCTTCTTCTAGTATTCCAATTATTCTAATATAGTTTTGCTTTATGGTATCACTCCTCTTTCAAATTCTCTCCTCATGATCCAATAGTTGTTTATCTCTCTTTTTCTCACCTTCTTTGTTCTCCATCATTTTGACTTCTATATCACTAATTCTCTCTTCTGCCTTATTTATCCTAGCAATTAGAGCCTCCACGTTTTTATTATGACTCATTAAAAGCCTTTTGATTTTGACTTGATTAGATTTTAGTTCTTTTATTTCTCCAGAAAGGGATTCTCTAGTCTCTTCTATGCTTTTTTCAAGCCCAGCTAGTATCTTTGTAATTGTTATTCTGAACTCTAGTTCCAATGTCTTACTCATATCCATACTGATTAGATTCCTGGCAGTCAATACTGCCTTTTGTTCTCTTTTTTGAGGTGAGTTTTTCTGTCTTGTCATTCTTGCAGAAAGTGGTCACTTTTCTATTTGTAGAATTGCAGCAATTCTTTTCTTATATCTCTGGTTGAGTTCACAGATATTCAGAATGATTTAATAGCTATCTAGCTGAATTCCTGGAACCAGACAAAACTAAGTTCTCCTACTCCTCTGCTATCTTGGAAAGTTTTTTTTAAAAATAATTAGGGGCACCTGGTAGCTTAGTCAGATAAGCATCTGACTCTTAATTTCAGCTTAGGTCATGATCTCAGGGTCCTGAGGTTAACCCCACATAGGCTTCTGCTCTGAGTATAGAGCCTGCTTAAGATTCTCTCTCTCCCTCTCCCTCTGCTCCCCCCTCTAAAATAAATATTTAAAGAAAAAAGTAACAAAATGAAGAATCATTGGTGAGAGTAGCACTGTTTTACATTTTTGCAAATCTAACATCTATCTTAAAGGAAAGTAGCTAGTTTTAATATTTATGCATTCTGTATTCTCATAGTATTTTATTTTGTTTTTAAAATTTATTTGACAAAGAGATCACAGGTGTGCAGATTAGGCAGGCAGAGAGAGAGGGGGAAGCAATCTTCCCACTAAGCAGGGAGCCCGATGTGGGGCTTGATCCCAGGACCCTGAGACCATGACCTGAGCTGAAGGCAGAGGCTTAACCCACTGAGCCACCTAGGTGCCCCTGTGTTCTCATATTATTTTAAACTATATGAAGAAAATCTGGCCTCACATTGATATGTGGTTGAAAAAGAGGAGGGTATTTTAATGATTATTTTAGATGATGTTCTTTGACACTATACCAAAATTTAGCAGGTAGTAGATTTTAAAGGTTAGTTGCAACTTGAAATCTGATACCACATTAATGAATTTTCTGTACTCTATTACATTAAAATCCACTGATCTTTCCTCTTGCCCTTTGAATGGATCATTTATCTATGCATGATCTTACAACATCATGCTTCACTGAGTTATACAGATCTTCTAAATGTTTACACATTTTATTATACATTATAAAAAATAAATTTTTCATTAATATCTCCCGTGATCTTATCAGAAAAGTCTTTGAGTATTGCAAAGCTGTCAAGTTCAAGGTAGTAGATATAAGTTTTCCCAAATTCACTGGGAAGCTCAAATTTTATTCTTGGTAACAAAAACTTTTTTGATGAGTGACAGCCTCAGCTCATATTTTGAGAAAACCAAGTCTGAACAGCTCAAGTTTTTCATTTATTCTTTGGTATTTCATAAGAAAAACAGCTAATTCAGCTCAAACTCAAAACAGTACTTTTCCTTGAGACAACTATCTTAACTCCAGTAGGCAGAAGTTCTTCATATATGATTTCCGCTGTTGCACAGAATATTGAAAAGATGTATCCTTAAGGTCTAATAAACTGAATAATTTTTACTACTTTGTCAAGGACAGTCATAAATGAAACATTTTTTGTTTTGTTTTGTTTACTGTGAACATATGATAGTGAAAAGTACATTTGAATACCCAGGCCATTTAGTGCCCCTGCCTGGATTCACTCAGTGCCAGGAGTTTTATCCACCATTGCTTTGCACCATTAGGAGAATGACAGCAGTGATTTTCAGTCCCTGTTTTAGAATTTTCTTTTTAAGATTTATTTATTTTTATGAAAGAGGGAGAACGTGTGCACGCATGAACAGGGGGAGGAGCAGAGGGAAAAGGAGAGTAAGAACCTCAAGCAGACTCCCCACTGAGCAGGGAGCCTGAAGTGGCCCAATCCAAGGACACCGAGGTCATGACCAGAGCTGAAATCAAGGTCGGACACTTAACTGACTGAGCCATCCGGGTGCCCCCTTATTTTAAGATTATTAAGAAAATAGTTTTAACCCTGAAAAGTTCTTAGGAACTCCAGGGGTCATAGACCACACTTTGTCAACTGCCAACCTTAAGCCTGTAGTCACCATATCATTGGGTTGTGTGAGGGATTGAGTGAAAGAATAGAGTGCAAGAAACACTTCCTACACATAGAAAAGACTAAATAAATGATAACTATTATTTTTAAAAGATTTTATTTATTTATTTGACAGAGAGAGAGATCACAAGTAGGCAGAGAGGCAGGCAGAGCGGGGTAGGGGGAAGCAGGCTCCCCACTGAGCAGAGTGCCCTATGCGGGGCTTGATCCTAGGACCCTGGGATCAAGACTTGAGCCAAAGTCAGAGGCTTAACCCATTGATCCACCTAAGCACCCTGATAACTATTATTATTACTATTATTTTAAATGGAAGGGTATATAATGGGAAGGGAGGAAATTTAGAAGTTTAGAAGTTTAGAAGGAGAAAAGCAATCTTTTATTTAATACCTTTTACAGTCATTCCCTATTCTAGTTATTTATGTGTCATCATATTTAATTCACAAAGCAACCCAGAGAGGAAGTAAATAATTCATTTTACAGTTAAGGAAATGGGTTTAGAGAGATTAAACCTTTCACTCACGTTCACAGAGCTAAAAAAAAAAAAAAAAAAAAAAAAGCAGACTCCTCAGTCACTTGTCCCTGTTCACTGGGCACAGGTTCATTAAGAGGGTGCTGGAAGGGAAATCTATACTCCATCTCAAGCTGAGAAGTAGCAGAACTGCCTTGAATTAAGAAAGAACCCCTCTGACTTCATGCATTCATCTGAGAAGTATATTTTTAAAGTCCCAGACTTCCCACTTGTTCCTGAGAGCTATTCTACATTAGAATAGCTTATATTTTATATTGTTTTATTTTATTACATGTCCTGTTTTACCTGTTCTGTTTTTTAAGTTTTATTGCTAACTGGAGAAGTAAAGCCCTGCACAGCTAATGCATCCTCAGTCCCCGAAACCACGTAGAAGGGCTGCCTTCCTTCCATGTAGTTGGGAGGAAGCACATAGTCTTACACTTTACTATCCTTGCATCACTAACCTAAACTGTTTGAGGCAATGAAGTATGAATTGTTACAAACAAAGTGCAAACAAGTATCCAAATGGGTATTTCCCTTTTCAAAGCAATCCCCTTAGGAGGTCTACATATTTCTTTTCACTCTGTCGCTGTGGCTCAAAAGCAACAAGGAAATCCTCTTTCGGAATTGCATCTTCTTCTTCGAATGTAGTTTCAAGTTTTAGAAGTAGCCAGAATCCTTTGACGCCAAATCTGATAACTAATGCAGCTCAAAAGAGGCCGTTGTTGCCTAATCTTCAGTAGCCTAGTAGACTAGGTTTGGTTGGTTCAGAAGACAGTATTTCTTTTTTCTTTTTCTTTTTTTTTTTAAGATTTTATTTATTTATTTGACACAAAGAGAGAGATCACAAGTAGGCAGAGAGGCAGACAGAGAGAGAGAGGGAAGCAGGCTCCCTACTGAGCAGAGAGCCCGATGTGGGGCTCGATCCCTGAGATCATGCCCTGAGCTGAAGGCAGAGGCTTTAACCCACTGAGCCACCCAGGTGCCCCAGAAGACAGTATTTCTTGAGCACCTGCTATGTCTAGGCATGACGCTAGGAGCTGGCCTCCAAGAGCTTATGTGAACACAGTTCTCCAGCTGCATTTCCTAAATATTTTGATGAAGTGTGGAATCTCTGAAATATGGGGATGATACCAAAGGACATCATGTATCTGTATGTGTATTTGGGTATATATTTGTAAGATTCTTACCACATTATAGTAATCTTGCACCTAACCCACTTGAACGCACAAGGAAATCTATTTGCCTATAAAACAAACATTTTTGAGTACCAGGGACTGTGGTAAACAGCAGACATTTTAAAAAACATAAACTGAAGGAGCCTGAAATCTGATGGGATGCAGACATAGTCATCCACCCATAAAAACATAAATGATGGGGCATCTGGGTGGCTCAGTGGGTTAAGCCTCTGCCTTTGGCTCAGGTCATGATCCCAGGGTCCTGGGATCGAGCCCTGCATGAGGCTCTCTACTCCTTGGGGAGCCTGCTTCCTCCTTTACCTCTGCCTGCCTCTGCCTACTTGTGATCTCTTTCTCTGTCAAATAAATAAATAAAATCTTTAAATTTAAAACACACACACACACACACACACACACACACACAAAACATTGTAAGGACCTATTTAGCCAGAGCGCTTCCATCCGGTTAAACAGTAACTTTGTTGTTTACAACTTAAACTGTCCCTGCCCCCCTTCCCCCAGGGGACTTACTTAAAAACAAGTCCCGGAAACCAGTCCCAGGTAACAAAGCCCAAATACAAGGGTGGGTCAGGCCAGGTGAAGACATCTGATCAATGGGAGGGCGCATACTGTCTCCCTAGTTACCAAGGAGTATGGGCCTCGCCCTTTGGGCACCTTTTGGGCCTCAGTTCTGACCAAGATGATAGGCTGGTTCAAATAACTACTAGGGTAAATTGTAATTCAATTGGTCACTTAAGTGTGACCTAACATGACTGTGCAGCTTTCTCTCTGTGTTACAATTTCATTGGCCACCTGTGTGTGGCCAGGCCCAACCACATGGCCTTTGTCCTTAAAAGCTAGTCTGTGAAGCAGAGAGAGGTCACTGTCTCTGTAAGAGGCGCGGCCTCGAATGTTCGGTTTGATTCTTGATGCTTGGTGCGAAATAAAGCTTTGCTTGACCTTCGCTTTGTATCAGTCTCGCTCCTTTAATCATGGACCAATTATTGGGACACCTAACAAACATGAATGATATAACAGAGACATGGACAGAGAGCCCTGGGGACCGGGACCAGGACGGCGCTACCCATTCCTGGAAAGCCAGGCTATAGCCTCCTGATTCACTGGATTGTTATTTTTATAAAAATCTAATTTTAGACTTAATGCAAACTTCAACTTAGGTAAAAAGTGCTCCGGCTCCAGAGCTGAGGAAAGGGCTGAACTAACCAACAATCTCTGGGTACATGGCCTGGAGGTGGGAGGTCCAGAGGCCATGCTGGGTTGGGGGGGTGTCACTGCCTTCAGCCAGCCTAAATTCTCTGTGAGGGGCAACTGCAAGTTTCCATACAATACTCTTTATTTTTATTCAATTTGGATTTTAGAATACAAAGTGGCATTTGAACATCAGGAGTTTAATGTTTTACGATTTAGGAAAAAAACCAGAAGGAAGGAAGCCAGGTGGTGCCCTCAAGCTGCCAGGGTGTCTAATCTCTTCACTGAAGCAAAAGGCAAAAGTTGTGACTCCTCAAATACAGAATTTTAAGTCACAAAAGCTTATGCACATTGACACTGGGCAACGCCATTGTCCCGTGACGAGCTCTACGGAGCCGGAGCCGGCAAGTTTAAGAACCACTTTAGTAAGCCCTGTCCTGTCCCTGGAGCCTTAACAACCAGACCAAGGTGGAGACCAAAGGTTTTCCCTCCTTTCCAAGGGACTGACCTGCGTGCACCAGGACCCCCATCTGGTAACAGGGCTGGAAGTCAGCCAGGCCCAACTTCAGCTTGGAAAACCTATTCTTTAGGACATAAACCACTGTTGTCCCCAAGGGATTCAGAACCCTGAGCAAGAGGAGAAAGTGAAGGCCGCTGGCCCGATGTTGGGTTGCCCTGGTTCAAGGCCACATGTTATCCAGCACACAGGAGACGTGGAGACAGGAAAAGGTTTAGTGAGGCTACGGCAAGGCTTGGCCCGATGTGCCGGCACAAAGACCACAGAGGCCAGCGGCAGTGGGTAAAGCTGTTCAGTTTTCTCGGCACTGTAGCCTGAGACATGCTGCTTTGCCCCACAGAGCATCTGGAAAGAAGATGTAGGAGAGTGACCACAGCAGGCAGTAAAAGGCAGTGAGGGAGAACGGAGACAAAAGCAGCATGATGATACCTGGAAGAAGAAAAGGCAAACGCTCCGTTTTTATGAAGCTCTCTTTCATGTATTTTCCAACCTCTTCTCTCCCCCTCCCCATCCTCTCACCCGTTGGTCTGTACTCGTGGGTTGAAGAGACAAAAACCAATGAGACACGAGCCCTGCCTTTGAGAGGTATTGTGTGTTTGTAATGAGATGACTACAACCGATCGCAAGCTCAGGTTCCATTTCGTCAAATTCACATCAGAAATCAGTCTTAGCAGAGAATACATTTGAGTCGCCCAGTCCCCTTGTTAGAAATATATATACAATTGTGTCAAGTTTAGCACGTGACAATGGCCAATATGATGTTACCCCCAGGCAGAAGAGTGCAGCAGACCGAAGACAGCTCTCCCTAGAATGGCCTGCTTCTGCTTTTACCCAGTTAGTCCTTGGCTGGAGTCTAGGAACACGGTTAGTAAACAGTTCTCTATACCAATATAGAACTTTCCCTAGTGGGCAAGAGTGGCTCACTGTGCTTAGACGGTCCTGAGATGGATTTCCTTCAGTGCAAATCAGAATTTTGGTACTGCTAGGCCAAGAGTGCCAATGTGGCCAGCCCCCATGAAAACCTTGGGTACTGAGTCTCCACAGAGCTTCCAGGTAGACAAGAGTTCATGAGTGTTTTTTTATGCTGGGTAACTAGCTCCACAGGGAGGGTACTGGGGGGCTTGTACATTGTTCCCTCCAGATTTTGCCCCTTTCACCTTCCCTTTTTTTTTTTTTAAGATTTTATTTATTTGACAGAGAGAGATCTCAAGTAGGCAGAGAGGCAGGCAGAGAGAGAGAGAGGAGGAAGCAAGCTCCCTGCTGAGCAGAGAGCCCGATGTGGGACTTGACCCCAAGACCCTGAGATCATGACCTGAGCTGAAGGCAGAGGGTTAACCCACTGAGCCACCCAGGCACCCTCACCTTCCCTTAGCTACTCTTATTTTGTGTCCTCTTGCTGTGACAAATCTTAGCCATGAGTACAACTATATGCATCCTATGAGTCCTTAGAGATTCAATGAATCTGGGGGTGGTCTTGGGGGACCCCCAAGATATTTGAATCTCATATTCACCACTGAAAGGCAAAAGGGCACCAACACTTGTGGGATATCTTCTCGGCACTAGACATTCTGCTAGGTATGTGACAAAGATTGTTCCACTTACATTTCAAAATAATCCTGTGATTCGGAATAAGTCTGTTTTTCAGATGAGGAGACTGAGGGAATGTGACCTTCAGAAGGTCTTGATTCAAACCCATGTCTACTTTGTACAAAGTAGACACTCAGCCTCAGAGAGCTCAAAAAGAGGGTGGGAGAGTATGGGGTATGTCCATGGGGATCACCACCACGCTTTCCTCAAGAGAAATCAGAACATCTGATTGGACAGAAGACCACTTCTAAGGGCGAGAAGCCATAACAGATACGGATCAGAACTTTGGGATATTTAATATTTAAGAATAGTCATTGATCTGTTGAGGCAATGAGACAATATTTTAGTTGTCCTGGAAAATATGTGACATAAGGCCTCAGCAGTCACAGGCCAACTTCTCAGAAGCTCTGTGGAGGAGATGGAACCTCAATCTAGAAAGGAGATTGGTGGGGCACCCTGTTGGCTCAGTGGGTGGAACATGCAAGTTGAACTTGGGGTTATGAGTTTGAGCCCCACAGTGGATGAAGAGATTACTTAAAAATAAAAATCTTTAAAAGAATAAAATAGGAGCATCTGGGTGGCTCAGTCAGTTAAGGGTGCAACTGGTGATTTTGGCTCAAGTCATGATCTCAGAGTTGCGAGACCAAGCCTTGCACTGGGCTCTACATGGAGCCTGGCTAAGACTCTCTCTCCCTCCCTATGCCACTCTCCCATGCTCACTCGCTCTCTCTCTCTCAAAAATTTAATCAATCAATCAATCAATAAAAAGGTGACTGTCTGCACTCCAAGTAAGAGGAATATCAAAGTGGCCATTTTGAAATCTATCTGGTAGAGCTCTGGTATTACACAGTGTCAAAATCTGTGAGGCACAGTTTCCTCCTTTACTCACACAGTCAAGACAATCCAAGGAAGGCTGAGGCTAAGTGTATGGTTTATTTTGAGGAGAGGGGATCCAGTGGTATCTACAGGAGCAAAGAACATTGTGGGAAACACTGTTGCTACGTGATAGGAGGGCAGGTGGAGAGAAGAAGGGGCTAGAAGCGTCTACAGGACACATCTGTGCCAGAGGATGGGTATAAATTTTCTCCTTTGATCTCAAGAATCCTGAGGTAGGGATTAATGGCTTCATTTTATATATGAAGAAAAGTGAGCTCAAGACAAAGAGGTAATTAGCCCAAGTTCATGCAATTAATATGGGCTGGTGGGGATGCCTGGATGGCTCAGTCAGTTAAGCATCTGACTTCAGTTCAGGTCATGATCTCAGGGTCCTGGGATCTAGCCTGGAATCAGGCTCCCTGCTCAATGGGGAGTCTGCTTCTCCCTCTCCCTCTGCTGCTCCCTCTGCACACCCCTCCCCCGACACCTGTGCTTACTCTCTCTCTCTCAAATAAATAAGTAAATAATCTTTTAAAAATGTTCTGGTGTTGGAACTTGAACTCAGGCTTGTTTAATTGCAGACCCAGATGTTTCTCCATCCTGTTCTGCCTCTACTAGCTGGGCCACAGGGGGGCCCAGAGCCTAGAACGTGGGCAGGGCCATCAGCGCTGATGCTACAGAGAAAGGATGTGAACCTGAAGGGGAGGGTCAGGATGGAACCTAGGACCCTATGAACCAGACTGAACCCCCAGGGAATAAAGGAAGAAACTGGGCATCCCCTGGATGTTTGTCTTATTCCCACAAGCACATCTACAAAGAAGAAACACTGGCATTCCTTGAAGGTCCTTGAAGGAAGCCCTAAATTGGGGAGAACTCTAGGGAGACATCTGCCAGGGCCCCCGTGTGGCTGGGACCTCAGGGCTCTGTTCCCAACGTGGATCTCAAATCCCTTCATTGCTCTGTTGCCGCCACCTCTCAGGCAACAGCAGGTGCGTTTTCCTCCTTCAGTTCTCAGTCTCCTGCCAGCTAGTCAAAGTGGCCCCTTAAAACTGCCACTCATAAATCCCTTCAGAGACTTCCCATTTGCTGTTAGGATCAGTTCCCAAAACCTGCTCACCTCGTGGCCTCAGCTTCTGCTCCTAGCGCCTCTCAGCATGTCCCAGCCACACGGCAGCAAGAATGATTCCAGCACCTTCTAGCCTAGGGCCTTCACAAAATACCTTTTTCTCTTCTGAACTACCCCCTCACCCACCTAGCCAGTCTTCTTGCAGGTTTCACTTCTTTTCTTTTTTTCCCCCCAGTTCCATTGAGATGTCATGGACATATGACACCATATTAGTCCAAGGCATACAACATGAGGATTTGGTATCTGTGTGTGACACGATCAGTTCAGAAAGTCTACCACACAGAGTTACACATTTTCCTTTCTTGTGAGGAGAACTTTTAAGCTCTCCTCTCTTAGCTACTTTCAACTATACAATATGGTGTCATTAACTGTGGTCACCTTGCTATCCCTTATGTCCCCAGGACTAACTTATAACTGGAAGTTTGTACCTTTTCACCACTTCCACCCATTTAAAGGAGGTTTCCATTTAAATGTCAGCTCCTGAAGCATCCTTTCCCTCTTCAGGTCGTTTCCATCTAACTAGGTCCCTCTCCAACACCCTGTCAGAGGGCCCGGTGCTTCCACAACACGTCAAAACTATATGTTTCTAGTTATTTCTGCCATTATGTGGTTGGGGTCTGTCTCCCTGATCAGATTGTAAAGCTAGAGGAGGGAAGGGTTTGTCTAGTTTACAGATTTGGTTCTCAGCACCTGGTAAGGCAGGTGCTCCCGACTGAACTTGATAACGTTCAGCAAATGCTCTGTGAGCATCTACCCCATAGTTGGCCCAATCCTGGGTGCTGGGAGCCTGAACAAGAGAGAGTTCTCGATCCGGGGGCAGTTGTAGTGTGTACAAATAGTAAACCGGTAAATGCACTCAGGATGACGATAAACCTGTTGGAGGAAGAGAGAGCAGGGTCCGGGAGCTCGGAGCAGCAGGGTCAATAAACAGCCAGTGGTGACATGTGAGAGCAGTCCTCCTCACTCACCTCCCAGATACACCATTTTTTTCCAGTTCTCCGACTCCAGGATTTCATCATGTGGATAGTAGCTCTGGTCCATCATGAATAGAATCATAAGTGAGGCCATGCAAGAGAGAATGAACGTATTGCCTTTGGTCAGAAGGGAGGTGGAGGCCAAGACACAGGAAGCATAGCGGCAGGGGAGACCCTTGTAGGTGAGCTGAGCGCCTGCTGGAGAAAGAAGAAGGGGACATGGGTGGCTTCCCGCTGCTCTAAAGCAATCAAAACCGAAGCCAGCCCCTCTCGTTAGGTCCTCCCTGCCCCACGCCCCAAATCCTCTTCCTTGCAGGGCAGGGGGAGGCTGTTAAGCATTTAGTTATTCACAGAGATGAGGGGCGGGCTCTGTCCTGGATCCCCCATGGCTCCGTAGAAGGGTCTCCTGAAATTGTCTGGTCTGCACCTACCCTCCCTTGCATTGTGACCTTGGGCAAGGCAACTGCCTGTGGTAGAGCTCCATTTTCCCCATCTGTTGTGGAAAACTGGAGGACGACCTCTAGTTCCGGATTCTGGGAATCTCTGTGCACCACCCAAAGGGCACACAGTGAGAAAAAGGTACAGCTGGTTGGAGAACCACAGGCCTTTGCCCCCCACCAGGGCTCTGCCATGGCAGGCTGAAGCCTTCAGTGGGCCTGGGGCACAGGCAAAGGAAGGAAGAGGGACTCCACAAAGCAGGGGGAGGAGTCAGTTACGCACCCCACCCCCAGACTTCTGGTTCCCGACGCTCAGCTAAAAGCTGGGGTTCACTCACCAGTTGAATAGAAACACAGGCGGAAGGTAGCAGCTAACACATAGATGATGCCCAGGAACCCGCTGAGAGGCCCGTCCACGCCGAGGAGCATGGCTGAGGCCAGGCCGAAGGTGGTGTAGACCGCCAAGTCATTCAGCTCCACTCCTGCTCCAGAAGGCCAAGGTTAGAACTTATACTCATTTGTCTCGCACCTTAGTCCACTCTGGTGGGCTCCCCCTGGCTCTGCCTCATGCTGACCATGTGGCCTTGGACAACTCTTCCCCTCTCAGGTCTTACTTTCCCACCCTTCAGCATCCAGCACTGGACTATAACAGGATGCAAACTGACAAGCTATGGAACCATTTTGCGAGCAAAATCTTCCACGAAAACATTTTCTTGTATTTGGAACCAGTTGCTCTGCTGGGGGGATTGTTCATTTCCCCACTCCTGACCACCACTGCAGCCACCCGATCCCTGGCTCTGTCCCAACTGGGGGCAGGGCAGAGAAGGAAACGGCAAGGCCAGGGCAAGGATGGCTGAAGCTAACAAGTGAGCCAGCAGGGGGTTAGCTCTAGACTGTGGGGCTCCCGGACGGCTCTAGGGCTGCTTCTGGCATCCTTGGAGGGCTGGGAACATGACTGGTGAATGATGGAGGCTGGCTGGATGTGAGATGGGGAAGGGGTGACCTGAGGTGGGGGCTCCTGGGGTCAGGGATCAGGGGTCTGAAGCCTGGACTCACCTGACTTGGAGCAGAGGCTGAGGTGTCTGGTTATCGCCCCGACTGCCATGTCTAACAGGAAACTGATCAGAAGCATCCAGGAGGCACAGTGACATCTCCTAGAGTGTATGGCAGCAGGTCCAAATAGGACGGCTCTTTCATGATCTCCACTGGCCAGCCCCTCCCTGCCCCCCAGTACACCAACACACTCCTTACACTTGTACACAGGCACACATCCCTGCCCTGCATGTTCCCCCTCTCCTCTGCCATACTCTCAAGCCACCATCTGAAAGGGGTGCTTGGAGCCCCCTAGATAATCATTAAGGTCCCTTCCAGCTCTAAGTCCCAGGCAAAGGTCCAGGGGTCCTATGTTTTATCCCAGCCTTTGCAACCATCTCACTGTGGATTCTCAGATAAATCATTCCCTACATCTCTAGGTCTCTCTTCCTCCATCTGTAAAGTGAGGGGTTTGTGCCAAATGACTTAATAGATATAGATTAATAAATATATGCCTATTTAGATGATCTATTTCTCCTAGTGCAAGTTTTGGTAACTTATGACTTAAGGAATTGGTCCGTTTCATTTAGGTTATCAAATTTATAGAGTTGCTCATGATTCCACTATTATAATTTTAATGGCTGTGGGATCAGTAGTGATGACTCCTCTTTCATTTCTGATATTGGTATTTTGTGTCTTCTCTTCTTTTCTTTATTTTTCCTGGTTAGCCTGCTTAGAGGCTTGTCAATTTTATTGATCTTTCCAAAGAATCAGCTTTTGGTTTCACTGATTATCTCTATGGATTTTTTTTTCAATTTCATTGATGGCTGCTCTTGTTTTTATTGTTTCTTCTCTTCTGCTTACTTTGGATTTAATTTGCATTCTCCCCTCTAGTTTGCTGAGTTGGAAACCTTACATTATTGACTTTCCATCTCCATTTTTTCAGTTCTTCTAGACTTTTTTTTTTTTAAGAGAAGTTTTTAGGTTTAGAACAAAATTGAAAGGAAGCTACAGAAATTTCCCATATACCTCATGCTCCCACACATGAATAGCCTCTCACATTAGCAATACCACTCACCAGATGGTACATTTAGATTCTTGGTACATACCAAGGATGAACCTCCACTGACACATCATAATCACCCAAAGTCCGCAGATTACCTTAGGGTTCACTCTTGGTGTTGTACATTCTATAGTTTTGGACTAATGTGTAATGACACGTATCCATCATTATAGTATCACACTGAGCATTTCCACTGTCCTAAAAATCCTCTAGGCTCTACCTGTTCATTTTCCCCATTCACCCCTGTCAACTACCAATCTTTTAATTATCTTCAGAGTTTTGCCTTTCCAAGTATCATATCATATTATTGTAATCATACAGTAAGTAGCATTTTCAGATTAGCTTCTTTCACTTAGTAATATGTGCTAAAGATTCTTCCATGTCTTCCCATGGCTTGATAGTTCATTTTTTTTTTTTAGCACTAAGTAACACTTTTTGGAAATACCAGTTTATTCATCTGTTCACTTACTAGAAGAGATCATGGTTGCCCGAAAGTTTTGGCAATTATACATAAAACATCATAAACATTCAACTGCAGATTTTCATGTGGACATAGCTCTTAACTCATTTGGATAAATACCAAACAGTGTGATTGCTGGATCATATGATAAGAGTATGTTTAGCTTTGTAATAAACTGCCAAATTGTCTTCCAAAGTGGCTGCACCATGTCGTACTCCCATTGTCGCTCCACATCCTCGCCAGCCTTTGGTGTTATCAGTGTTCTGGACAATTGAATTGGCTGATGAGTGTATAGTGGTATCCCATCGCTATTTTAATTTGCATCTCCCTGATAACATATGGTGGAGAGCATCTTTTTGCATGCTTACTTGCCATCTGTAGATCTTCTTTGGTGAGGTGTCGGTTAAGGTCATTGGTCCATTTTTTAATTGTTTATTTTTTTACTGATGAGTTTTTAAGTTTTGTCTATTTTAGATTATAGTCCTTTATCAGATGTACCTTTTGAAAATAATTTCTCCCAACTTGCAGGTTGTCTTTCAATTCTCCTGACATTGTCTTTCACAGAGCAGTTTTCTTTTCCAGTATATGCATTTGATACTATACATTTCCCTCTAACTAATGCTTTTTCTGCATCTCACAAAGTTTGATAAGTTGCCCTTTCATTTTCTTTTGGTTCAAAACACATTTCTTCTTTAATCCATGTATTATTTAAAATTGTGTTCTTTAACCTCCACATATTTGGGGATTTTCTAGTTATCTTTCTGTTACTGATTTCTACTTTAATTCTATGTGGTCTAAGGGCACTTTGTATGATTTCTATTCTTTTAAATTTAAACTCAGTCTTATAGCCTGAATGTGTGAAGAGAAGAATGTGTATTCTGCTGTTCCTGGATAAAATATTCTATAAACATCAATTAGATCCAGTTGATTGATGGTGCAGTTCAGCTCAACTATCTCCTTCCTGATTTTCTGCCAACCAGATCTGTCAATTTCTCATAGAGGGGTGTTGAAATACCTAACGATGATAATGGATTTGTCAAGTTCTCCTTGCGGTTCTATCCATTTTCAGCTCACATATTTTGATGCTCTAAACGATTTCCAAGATCTCTTGCAGATCCTACATTCAAGGATTCCATGCTGCAGTCCAGCACATGCTCCCAGACCTCTCTGAAAGCAGCCACCGCAGTCTCAGGCAAGGCTGACCTAGACTGCCATTCCTGAGTCTACACCCTGATTGCAGTGCTCAGATTGTCAAGCAGAAGCAGAGAGCCTGACCCCAGACTTCAGCAGTCTCTAAACAACCTCAGGACTACCTTCCTTTAGATCCATACCTATGTGTCTATAGGAAGCTGGGTTTACCAACCTGCCATAAAAACTACACTCCCTGGTTCAGTCATTTAAATGTCTGCCTTTGGTTCAAGTCGTGATCCCGGGATCCTGGGATTGAGTCCCGCATCGGGCTCCTTGCTCAGCCTGCTTCTCCCTCTACCTGTGGCTCCCCCTACTTGTGCTCTCTCTAGCAAATAAATAAATAAAATCTTTAAAAAAATATACTCCCAAAAGATTAGACTAGAAGAAGATAGAAATTTTCTCTTGCAGATATGATCTACTTTATAAGACTCCACAAATCCAGACTTAGAGAATCATAACATTTTCAAACTGGAAGGGAACTCAAACATCATCAGGTAAGATCATCCTATTTTATGGATGAGAAATGGATCCAGAGAATTCATGCGCTGATGGTTACAGAGAAGCAAATAGTTAGGAGGCAGATATCTGCATTATAAAAGATTTCTCTTTAAAGAACTGATTTGCCAAGTCATTGAAATATGATTCAATTTACAGAAACAGAATTTCCCTATAAAATATAATTTGCTTTGCTTTGTAGAGGCCCATATACATGTCTCATATTTTCCACAATAGTGCTAATTGTAAATATTCCCCACATCATAGGTTCAAATTTAAGAATCAAAAATTTCAAATGGTAGCTTGACTACCCGAGAATTATGTAAGGGCCACCAGAACAGAACCTCTGATTTTTCTCGCAAAAACCATTCTAGACTGCCATAGCCCAAAAGCATTACAGAGATCACAGTGCACGCTCCTTGTTTTAGCAATGGGGAAATCAAGGCTCCGGATGTGACCTAGCCAAAGTCGCATATCAGGATGGCGGTAGAACTGAGGCTAGGATCTTGACCCCATGACTCCCAGCCCACTCCACTTTCTCCTGCCCCTGGTTGATTCTGTGCCTCAGTGCCTGGCTCCCTAGGCTCCCCACTCCTTCCCTCATGCCCTTGGCTCTAGCTCTTGACTAGGAGCTCGCTGGGCCCCAGACCTACTTGCAGAAGCTGCAGAAGATGGAGAAGAGCCCCAGGATCAGGTTGGCCAGGGACAAGGCGTTGGTGACATCCTTCCAGGAAAATTCATTCATCTGGAGACAGCTCTGGTCGTTGGTCAGGAAGAAACTGGTGCACGGATCTGGGGCTCAGGGGAGAGGGGTAAAAGGTTCCCAAGGTCAAAGAGTCCCAAAAGAGGCTCCCAGGGACCAGGCAGTTCCTGTTCACCGGACCTCGTCCCTGAACCGCACCCTCCCAACACTGTTTCACTGACCGTAGTGAGAGAGACAGGAGGCAGATGGCGGAGACCAGGAGGTAAAGACAAAGCTGCTGAGGACGAGTGTCTCGGGAAAGGGCAACGGCCAAGCAAGTGAGCCCGCAGACCAGTTTCCATGCCCTCTGTCTGTACCCCTTGCCTATAGTGCAGACCTCCCTCCAGCCCACGTGGTGAATTCTATTCTATTCTTTTTGAATAAAAAAGAACACTGGGGAAAGGTAACCCTCTCACCCTCCAGGAGTAGCCCAGGGGAAGAGGGTCCCTGAGGGGTAGAAAGCCCAGAAGAGATAGCTATGGAGTCAGACTCCTTTGTCCCGCCAGCTGTGCTCGCTCCCTCAGACAGAGCTGCTATTGGGGTGCCCCAAGGTCCTGTTCTGACAGGCCTCAACCAGAACAAGCAGGCCCAGCTCCCGCAGAGGAAGAGGTGAGAAACAAGAAATGAACGTGGACAGCATAGAACGTGGACACCACACAACGTGGACAGCACAGTGGATAGTGCACAGGCCCCTTCCACTGTGTTCTCTCTCCTGATCCTGACGACCTCAGAAGATGGTGTTGTCATGATTTTATGGATGAGAAAACTGAGGTTCAGAGAACTGAGACATTGGCTCAAAGTCATGTGCTAGGTGCGTAGAAGGTAATCCTGCCACTGGGTTCTCAGTCTGGTGCTTCCTCGGCTCAGGGCACAGCTCTGAGCAGGAGGAGCTTTGTGGGGTAGGAGACCAAGGAGGAGCTGGGTTGGCCAGCCCTGGAGGACAGCATCAGCCTCCCCCTGTGGGAGCAGCCTGGCCCAGGGCTTCTCACACCTCCCAGCCCCTCAGGGCGGTGGGGAATCAGCTGGGCCTGCCGATTCTCACAGCCTGGCTGGCTCCACTTTTCCTCTAAGACCAAACATGCACTCCGTACACACAGACTCCTTGTGACCCGAAGTCTCTTTGGGAGAAAGAGCCTCAGGGCTCTCTGGAACAGAGGGGCCCTGCTGGTTGCTGCCAGCACGCTACCCACAAACGGTAATCCTGCCCCCCGAGGAAAATATACAAGTTCCAAGGTGTTTTCAGGACCTTTTCCTCATTTAATCGTCAGTCATTTGAGAGGGGAGGAAATTGATCCTCTGCCTCCACTCAGCCCATGTCTAGCCGTGGGCCCTTCTGGTCTGGGCAAGAGTTAAGACAGAGTAGTCCTTTCCCATAAACCCAGTCACCGAGATGTTAGAGGCTGGGAGGTGCTGGGTTTGGGGAGTTTAGAACTGGGAGTTTATCAGGGCAGTCTGGTGGGGCTCACTGCTCCCCCAGGCCATTTACCAAGGACCTCAGGACTCCTGAGACCCTTTCACGTCAGGGCCCCTCCAAAGGTAAGACAGGAAGAATGCTGCCTGAGAAATCAGGGAGGGGAGGGAGGGGAAGGAGCCAAGGGCTGGCTGTGAACTCCCTCCCCAGAAAACGCCTCTTCCCAGGCTCTCCTGGGCCTCAGGGCTGACCCCCACAAGACAAAACACCTCAGCGCCCTGCCCAGCCCACTCCTGCCTGGAGAGCAGCAAGCCAGCCTCTCTGCCCCTCAGAGGCAGTCAGCACATACCTGGGGCACTTCTGCCAATTACCAGACACACCTCAACTGCACTACTTTGGTTACTTTTCAAAATTAATGGTCAATTATCTACTATATTATCCCTTTCATCCAAAGGAAGCACTTTCACATTCATGGCTTCCATTGGCTTCGTGAGGTCGACCAGATGAGGGTTACTATCCCTACTCACAGGATAAGGCAAAGAAGACTCAGAGGAGAGGAGAAGAACCTTGCTCAAAGTCACACCAGCCGTGGCAAAACAGGATTTACAATGTCACCTTAATTGTTCTTTCCCTCCTACTCTGCACTCTGCTGTCTACCAACCAATAGAACAGAGCATCATATTCCCTGTAAGCTCAGACCAAGCTAGGTCCTGGGGAAAATGTTCATGGCATGCTCAGTCTACCCAGAGAAACAAGACTCATGCATGCATGTGGGGACTCCCAGACTGTTTGTCTTACAGGTGAGGAAACTGTTTTCAAGACAGTCACATGACTTGTCCCAGTGAATGATGGAGCCAGGATTTGAATCTGGCCTCCTCCTTTCCAATTAAATGCCATTTTCAGCATACTGCACAGGTTCTGGGTATGAAAGAATGTGGACCTCAGAGTAAGGGCTCTAGAAAGCCAGAGGAAAAAGGAGCAATCCATTCATTCAGCAAACATTTGGTCATGAGAAAGATTCAGTGCCTGGTGCTTGGGACATGGAGGAGATTAAGACCTGGTCTCAAGTCCCAAGGAGCTACGGAAGACAGAGGTATTCAACACCTGCACAGAGAAGGGGAAGTGGACAAGCTGCCAGGGGAGCACAGAGGAGGGGTCCAGCCTGACAGGGAGCTTAGAGAAGTCTTCTCGGATGAGAGGGTCCTAGCAGAGGCATTGCTGGAGTGTGGCCGGCAGGACTAGATCATGTCACTCCCCCGACTTTGTGCAAGCTGTCTGTGGCTCCCCAGGCGCCCAGGAGGGAGTCCATCTCTTTCCTTTGATGTATAAGCCCTTATGATAAGGTTGGCTCCATTGTCAGCCTCCTCTCTCGATTGTCCCTTGCTCTCCCTCTGCTCTCAGGGAAGCCTGAGCCCCTCCCCTCCCCGGAGCCAGGAGCCCCTCTACTCTGCGGCGTCTCTGTGTGCTCACCGTGTAACCCCAGGCACTCTGCATTGGCGCAGCCTATCCTGTCTTCCTCCTCTACTACAGGGGAAGCAACTGGAGCGCAGGCTGAAGTCCCCTGTGCCCAGCATGAGGCCTGACAATAGAAGTTGTTCGATGATTGTTAAGTTAGTAGAGGATGTTCCTCTAGTGCTCCCCCAACATCCTCTGGCTGCACCAGGTCACATCTCTCCCCTGCCAGAGTCTGTTCAGTCTATCCTCCAAGAAGCCTTCTCAGATGAACTCTCAACCATCCAGATCCTCAGCACACCCAGCATCTACCCAACGCTTACAATCTTCCATTTACTCATTTTTAAATACATGTGTTGATGCCTGCTCCGAGCCAGGACTGTGTCTGGGGACAGAGAGAACAGAGCTCGGCTGCATCCTCAAGAGGCAAGGAGTCTGGTAAGGGAGGCAGATCCGTGTAGGGAAGTCAAGGCAGCGTGGCAAGGCTCCTGTGGGACAGGGGATGTCCCCTTGCTGCGGTGCGCCAGGGAAGACCAGCCTATGTCTGCTGTGGAAGCAGGGGAAACATCCAAGGACGAAGGGGGGCTCCCTCCTGGCAAAGCGAAGAAAGGTGCCAAAGCACAATGAGGAGGCTGGATTCGGGGGCGTGGGGGGTGGTGACTGGAGGTGCGGTGGGCAGGGAGGCCGCCGTTGGGGATATGCCCTTGTGACCCTGTATCGTCGCGGTGATGTCTGGCCAGGAGGTGTCTGGGTCAGATATGGCTGGGAGTGGAGAGGAGAACGGGAAGAAAAGGAAGCCAGTCCCGAGGGCAGCGAGGGCAGAAAAGCCAGCAGGAATGGCAGGCCGCGAAAACTGTGGGCAGCGGAGAAGGGAGAGGCATATGCCCCCGAGGCCGTGCAGCTCCCGTGCCTGAACGCGGGGCGCAAACTGGAGTGCGCATGCGCTCGGCGGGGACACAGGGCGCAGCCCCTCCAGTTAGAGATGCGCGCACGCCCCGCCCCGCAGGCTGCCTCTCGCCACCGATAGCCACAACCCTCTCCCCGCCTGCCGTTCCGCAGGAGGGTCCCGGCCCCAACGGGCTACGGCGCCAGCCCTAACGCCACCCCACACCAGAAGATGGAAGAGAGGGAGCCAGGCTGGCCTCCAGGACGGTGCCACACACACACACCAGCCCTCCTCCGGGGACCTGGTCGCAGGGAAGGGACGTGCGCTGCCTCCGATGCCTACCTGGGGACCAGACATCCCTGGAGGGGGGTGAGGGCAGCACTCTTAACCCGCTTCCTGTGCGGTGGAGCAGGCCAGCCGGGGCCTGGAGGAGCCGCACAGGTCCCAAGCCTCTTACCCTGGCTCTTAGCTCACAATCCCCGAGAGGCAGGGGAGGGGCAGGGGGCTCTAGTTGGCAGAAAGAGGGGCTTCAATTAGCAGAGGAGCCTAGGCCACCCTGTGGGCGCCTTAGGGAATGGAGGGATCAGAGGAGAGGACTGGTCTCTCTATGGTGGCCAGCAAGGGGAGGCTTGGGAGGTGAAAGCCCAGAGTGCAGGCAGGGCGTGTGGCAGGCGGGCTGGAAGGGCTTTGGCGAAGGTGGGCATCTGGCTGGGGTCCAGACTGTGAAGGGCCTCCAGGGCAGGGCTTTGGTTGTCTGGTTCATGGCTCTTTGCACCTGTAAGAACTGCTTAGGCATATGGTAAGTCCCCCTTCCCACTCCAGTATTTGTCGGGTGGATGAATGATAAGCCGAGTAATTTACACTTAGTCCTGAAAATAGTTGAAAGTAGGGAAGTGACATGGTCAGGATCATTCAGAAAGATGACTCTAGCAGCTACTGTGGATGAAGGCTCTGTAAAACTACAAGAGAGTTGGGGCACCTGGGTGGCTCAGTGGGTTAAAGCCTCTGCCTTTGGCTCGGGTCATGATCCCAGAGTCCTGGGATCGAGCCCCGCATGGGGCTCTCTGCTCAGCGGGGAGCCTGCCTCCTTCCCTCTCTCTGCCTGCCTCTCTGCTGCTTGTGATCTCTTTCTGTCAAATAAATAAATAAATAATCTTTAAAACAACAACAACAACAACAAAAAACTACAGGAGAGTTGAGACAGCCCAGAGGAGAGTTGAGACAGCCCAGAGCAAGGACATACTGTGGGACCACATACTGTGGGACCGCAACAGAAGGGAACAGGAGGAAGTAGCTGGACTAGGAGTGATTGTGAAAGCATCCCAAGGGTGTGGGAGAGAAATAAGAGGGAGAAGGTAAAAGCCTCTCTGAGGGGTCTCGGTTTGGCAGCTGGATGAATAATGTGCTACAGGAAGAAGCTTGGGTAGGTTCCCAGACACAACTTCTGACACCTGCCCCACATCCTCCCACCTGCCCTAACGCCGGGTTAGCGCCGCAATGGCTTCCAGGACCCCACAGGAGAATATGCAAGAGAAGAGATGGAATTGGGTGGTGAAATGACACTTTGCTTCTTCTAGCAACCTGGAGGGGAAAGAGCATGCCCTGAGTGGCGACTAGCCACCTGCGTTGTGCTCAATGCTCTACAGACATCTTTATCATCTTCCTGGCCGTTCTCAAATGCTCTCGGCATTAGTTTTAGCATTCCTGTTCTCCAGAAGAGGAAACAGAGGATTTGTTGATTTTCATAAATGATGGAGCTAAGACCTGAACACAATTCAACACTAAAGTCAGACCTAAGGTGTCCGAGAAAATAAAAGAGAAAACGAGGATGGAGGCATCAGAAACAAGAGGTCAGCTTCTTTCTACCCTCTGTGCTTACCTTAATTTGTCCACGCCACATGGACCATTATGGCAGACTAAAAATTACAGCATACGCATTCTAATGCTGCCTTTAACAATTAATCAAGTTCATATGACCGCTCTAACACCACCAGATGTGTAAATCTGAACACGTTACTTTGCTTCCCTGAACTTATTTCCTCATCTGTAATACAGGATTGTTGGGTGAACTAAGCGAAGTGCTCAGGACAGAGTAGAAGCTCCGTCTTCATTATTACTATTCTAAGGACCCAATCATGCCTCTATTAGCCTGGACATCACCAAAGCTTCCTTCTGAAGAGGGAGAGGAAGCAAGGGCGGTTACAAAAGACACGTGTCCGCAGCTGTCAGAAGTTTCTAGCTTCCTTCTGTTCTGGATCTCACAAGGAAGTAGAGGATAAGAACGGTAAAGTTAGGACTGTTTACACTTGTACTAATGTGGTTGCCACCACACATGGCTCTTGGCTCCTGAAATAAGGCTAGTCCGAATTGAGATGTGCTGTAGGTGTAAAAAAACACCAGAGTTTGAATACTTAGTTTAAATATATATATATATATATATATATATATATATATATATAATTATATATAAATATAATTTTTTAGTATTTGTTGAAATGTTAACATTTAGGATATATCAGGTGGACTTCAAATATATTATTAAGTTCACCTGTTTATATATATATATATATAAGATTTTATTTATTTACTTGACAGAACGAGACACAGCGAGAGAGGGAACACAAGCAAGGGAGTGGGAGAGGGAGAAGCAGGCGCCCCTCTGATCAAGGAACCTGATGTGGGGCTCAATCCCAGGACCCTGGGATCATGACATGAGCCAAGGACAGATGCTTAATGACTGACCCACCCAGGTGCCCCACCTGCTTGTATTTTTTAATGTAGCTACTAAAAATTTAAAATTGTTTGTGACTTCCATGATATTTCTATTAATTTCTATTTATGACACTGACTTAGATCCCTTGCAGGATATAAGTACACAGACATAGGTGTCCGTGCACTCATACATTATTAGAGTATTTTTTATGTCCCAGGCACTATTTCAGGTGACAGAGCAGTGGATAAGACAGACACTGCTTCTGTCCTTACAGAACGTAAGCTTGAGTGTGGAGGAAAGGCAAGCAGTATGTCTGCTCATGAAAAGGGCGATGGAAAACAAAGCAGGCTGAGCAGTCACTCGGACGTGGGAGGAGTTGGTATTTCTGAGAAGGTGATCAGTGAAGTGATATGCAAGCAATGACCAAAATGACGAGAAGCCGCAAACTATGCAAAGATCTTGGGGTCAACTTTGTAGGCAGGAATGCAAAGCCTCAGAAGCAGAAATGAGCTTGATTTGTTGAAAGGACAAGGTCATCGGGA
The DNA here is from genome assembly GCF_011764305.1 of Mustela putorius furo. NCBI lineage: Eukaryota > Metazoa > Chordata > Mammalia > Carnivora > Mustelidae > Mustela > Mustela putorius. Next base: position 32,853,082 of record NW_025422005.1, on the reverse strand, counting down.
ACAGGGCGGGTACGGAGAAGGCTCCCACAGAACCTTGGCAAGAGGCTTGGATTCTGTTCAAGTGTTCTGAGAAATCGTTGGGTCATTTTTAAAGAGTGGGGATATGCCCCAAATTCTCTTTGTAAAGGACGATGTCCCCAGTCTCTGTGGAGCTAGACTGAAGCAGGGGGAGAAAGAGGGCAGGGAGCAGAGCTGGGAGGCCGCTGCGCTAGTCCAGGCCAGAGTTACCGGTGGGCTGGCCCCAGGGGCAGGGGCTGAAGCTGTCAGATTTGTGATAATATTTTGAAGATGGCTGAGAAGACCTGCTGACTGCTGTGGGAAGAACAAGCAGAATCAAGGATAACTTAAACTTCTGGCCTCAAAAAACAGAGGGAGCAAGGTGTTGATGGTGGGAGAGGGGCTCGTGATGAAACACGTCTGGGGCAGAATTCAAGACTTTGGGTTTGGACACGTTAGGGTTGTAATGACGTCAAGTGAGGCCGTTGATAGACAAGGCTGCGTGAAGCTGGGGAGAGACCGGGGCTGGAGGCAGGCTAATGAGTCAGCAGGATGGGGGTGGCATGTGATCCCTGGGGACGGATTAGATCCTCTAACAGGGAGAAGAAAAGAGGGTTAAGGAACAGGCCCCAGAGCAATCCAAAAGCTTGGTGTCAGGAGACAGAAAAGGCGCAGTCAGCAAAGTGGGAAAAAAGGCGGGAGATCCTAATACCCCGGATAAGAATGAAGAAACGAGCTTTCAAGTAGAGGGTGGTCCACTGAATCAGAAACTTCTTTAGAAATAACTACTCCAGGCACTTGTAGCTCCTTCCTCCCAAGCTCCAGCTCCTTAAGGGCTGAACGCCATCTTGTGCATGAGGGTTTTGCACAGGCTTTAGTGCCAGAAACATGGGCTCCCCGGCTTAGGAGTTGCATCACCTTGGTTAAGTTACTTAACTTGTCTGGGCCTTGATCTACAGCCCCTCCATGCTCATCACTACACACCCAAGGGAATGCCTCCAATAGCATCCCATAAGCACAGCTTACTGTCACTTTCGTGTTTTAACTTCCTTATACGACTATGTTGGGATCCCCTAGGACTGGTTATAGGCAGACTTGAATCAAACAGGACTGTTCGATCTATATAACCATGGGCCTGTTGCTTAATCTTTGGGCAGATGTTCCCGCTTTTTAAAACAGAGATACTAGGGTGCTTGGTGGCTCAGTGGGTTAAAGCCTCTGCCTTCGGCTCAGGTCGTGGTCCCAGGGACCAGGGACGGGGCCCCACATCAGGCTCTTTGCTCAGCAAGGAGCCTGCTTCCCTTCCTCTCTCTCTCTCTGCCTGCCTCTCTGCCTGCTTGTAATCTCTGTCAAATAAATAAATAAATATTAAAAAACAAAACAAAAGAAAAAACCAGAGATACTATTGGTGCCTGGGTGGCTCAGTCAGTTAAGCATACGCCTGTGGATCAGGTCATAATCCCAGGGTCCTGTATCAAGCCCCATGTTGGGCTCCCTGCTCTGTGGGGAGTCCACTTCTTCTTCTCCCTCTACCCTTATAGCCCCACTTGTGCTTGCTCTCTTGCTCTCTCTCATGCTCTAATAAATAAAGTCTTAAAACAAGGATACTATATACCTCATAGACAGTTGTTATACGAAAATTAAATCTGATAATGATATGCTTGGCAGAATAAAAGCTCACTAAGCTGTATTTATCATCTTGGTATCTACAACACCAATACTCTCAATGCCTGTGGACTGACAGGTAACTTGAGAAGGTAAGGACATAGCAAACCCTCCTTCCAGACAGCTAGGATGGAGAAAGGGAGGTATAGTCAGCTGCTACTCACACCCAGTGAGCCTGGACAGGGCCAGCATGGTGAGCTAATAAAGCAAATACAGATCACTCATCATTCTGGGAAATATCAGGGATGTCTCCCCCTTCCCTATTTTGTTGAGTGGAACCCCACCATCCAGATCAGCATTCAAGCTAGAAATTCAAGCATTATCTGAGAGTCCTTCTTGTCAGTCATCCCCTGCCATCTTATTAGTTAACAAGATGCAGTCTATTGTGGCTTCAAAATGCCATACTTTGGGGTGCCTGGGTGGCTCAGTGGGTTGGGCCTCTGCCTTCAGCTCAGGTCATGATTTCTGGGTCCTGGGATCGTGCCCAGCATTAGGCTCTCTATTCAGCAGGGAGCCTGCTTCCCCCTCTCTCTGCCTGTCTCTCTGCCTACTTGTGATCTCTCTGTTAAATAAATACATAAAATCTTTAAAAAAAAAATGCCATACTTCCATCAAATCCAAGACGCCAACCCTTCTAAGACACGTGAGACACACCATTATGTTCTGCAGTTCTAAGAAAGAAAAAAATGCTGCCACTGAAACTGTGACATGCCACTGACTTTTAGAAGCATCCAAGTTCCAGAGATCTTAAAACGTGGGAGAAGAACAGTACATCTTACAGTTGATGAAACTGTATGTCTCATTCCATCACTGCTCCCTTCGCTCAGACCTTCACCATTGCTTGCCTAGACTAGGATTGGAAGCTCCTACTCATCTTCCCTACCCTCATCCTCTGATGTCAAAAGGCCAATATTACCAACTCCCTACCCCAAATCTTTCAATTAAACCTTCTCTTGTGGCCCCTGGCCTGCATTCTTCACTTTAAATTGGCTGCAGCTCCCCAGATGTCATATATTCCATAGTCTGGAATCCCTTTTCCTACCATTCTTCAACTACTTATCTCCTAGCTATTAGAAGTAAGTTTTCTAGCCAGGGCTTACCTCACTCCAACCCTCCTGCCTGCCGGGACTGGTTTGGTTAACACGGCTTGTTAAATGGAGATCCCTTTCTTCATTCACAAATAAATGAACCCTACTCCAAACTCCAAAGACAACTGTCCTGCAGAGGACAGTCAGGGTCTCCAAACAAGCTCTAACTCTTGTTTTTTTTTTTTTTTTTCCTTTTTAAGATTTTTTCTTTATTTGACAGACAGAGATCACAATTAGGCAGAGAGGCAGGCAGAGAGGGAGGAGGAAGCAGGCTCCCTGCTGAGCAGAGAGCCCATTGTGGGGCTCCATCCCAGGACCCTGGGACCATGACCTGAGCCGAAGGCAGAGGCTTTAACCCACTGAGCCACTCAGGCGCCCCTCTTGTTTTTCAATACCTACATGGGCGTCTGCTCTTCCAAGAAGTCTTCCCAGATTCTCCAAGCTGGGTTAGGTACCCTGATGTGGTGCTGCATATCCCATGCATACCACTGTCATAGCCCTTTTTATTCCACATTGTAATTGTTGACTCGGTTTCTCCCCCACTAGGCTGAGAGCTCCTTGGACACAGGTGCCTGTTTTACTCAGCTGTGTTTTCTCCAAAACCTGGATCCTAGAAGGCACTTAATACTTATAAAATGGTTGAATGGGGCGGGGTGGGGGGGCGGTGCCTGGGTGGCTCAATTGGTTGAGAGTCTGCTTTGGCTCAGGTCATGGTCCCAGGTCCTGGGACTGAGCCCCATATTGGGCTCTCTGTTCGGTGGGGAGTCGGCTTCTCCTCTCCCTCTGCTTGTGCTGTCAAATAAATACATAAAATCTTAAAAAAATAAAAATAAGATGGTTGAATGGGTAAATGGCTGGGTGAATGGAAAATGGTTACTGTCTATAGCCAGTGGTGCTAGTTCCTCACTCTGAGATGCTACCTCCAAAACACTTCACTTTGCCATGACTTTCCCCAAGCTTGGTTAATTGGCGGAAGAGCAAAGAGCAATGGCACTACCTGGTGGTCAGTGCGGGAAGCGCACCTTACTGAATGGCAGGACTTTTTTTTTTTTTCTGCTCCAGTGGTTATGAAATGTCCAGTGAGGAGGATTTGTGTTTTAAAAAGCCCAAGCTGATGACTGTGTGCAGAATGGATTGGAGAAGGGATCCATGAGGAAGTGGGGATACCAGCTGGGAAGGTGATTTTGTCAGACCTGAGTCCAGGTCCAGATCTGTGACTTGAACACTACCATGCTTAGCCACTGGTGATACTGCCTCTTTTTCCCAGGACCTTCTTTTCTCCCTCTCAACTGAGCACTGTGGCAGGGATTCCAATGATTTCTGCCTTCCGGCATTCCTGCCTTTGTGTAATTCCCTCCTTCGAGCGTGGGCCTGCCTCTGACTTGCTTCTTACAGACAGAACACAGCCAAAGGATGAGCTGTCACTCCCGAGAGGAAGACTACACAATACTGGCACTTTCATCCTGCTGGCAGACTCGTCCTTGCTGGTTTTCATCAAGTTGCCATGTCAGGGAGACCCATGTGCCAAGGAACTGAAGTCAGTTTGGGGTTAATAAGAGTCAACAAACTCAGTCCAACACCCTTGAGGAACTGAAATTCTGCCAACAGCCTAAGTGAGCTGGGAGACAGGCCCTTCTCCAGCCTTCAGATGAGAACCCAGCCCTGGCCAACCATGGGATTGCGGTCTGTGAAAACCTTGAAGCAGAGGGCCCAGGGAAGTGTGCATTAACTCCTGACCCAGAGAAACTAGGGGACCATAAACGTGTGCTGGTTTGAACTACCATGTTTTTGGTCATGTGTGCAGCAACAGATGACTAATAAGCACCAGCTCCAAATGTGTTATTAGCATGCAGGTCAGGAGCTTGTGAAAACCTCGGGAACCTTCTGCAGTCAGAATCAACTACTGTACCACTAATATGTCTGTGTGTGTGCACGCGCGCACGCGTGCACACGTGTCCCCAAGGCCATATCCAACAGAGGCTTTTACAGCTGACTTGTCAAAGCGTTCCCCTGTGAAATGAGTGATGGGTCACCTGGGTGACCCTGTCAGGTTCTAGCCCCGTCCTGTGCCAGAGCTGCACTAACGGCTAACTAGCCTTGACCCCAACTTTTTTTTTTTAATTTTCAAGTTTCTTATTAAATTCTAGTTAGTTAACATATATGCAATATTGGTTTCAGTAGTAGAATTTAGTGATTTATCACTTACGTGCAACACCCAGGACTCATCACAACAGATGCACTGCTCAATCCCCAACACCCATCTAGCCCGATCCTCCTACCTCCCTCCAACAACCCTTAGTTTCTTCTTTTTTTTTTTTTTTTAAGATTTTATTTATTTCTTTGACAGAGAGATATCTCTATCTCTCTGTAGGCAGAGCAGAGGGCAGAGGGGAGGGTATATGAGGCCCCCTGCTGAGCAGAGAGCCTGATGCGGGGTTTGATCCCAGGACGCTGGGATCATGACCCGAGCTGAAGGCAGCTGCTTAACCAACTGAACACCCAGACGAGCCCCTACCTTTTTTTTTTTTTTTAAGATTTTACTTAGCTCAGTTTGTTCTTTACATTTAAGAGTCTCTCTCATGGTTTGCCTCTTTTTTTTCCCCGTGTTCAACCTCAACCCAAATTCAAACACTTCAGGTACAAAAAGACCAAAAAAAAGTCTTCTCTGGAAAATGTCTCACCAAACTTTATGTGAGAAAAGGACTCTTCTTTTTCTAATACTCTGACTTGTGGGAGAACAGCTGGAGATAAAGGAGAAGGAAAGGACATTGGCCAATACTCTGAAAGTGACTTGCTGGGTACCTGTGACCCAGAGAGGATCCAAAGAGACTGACAGGATTCATTACCATCCTAACTAAAAGTAATAGTGATAGCATTTATATTCACACAGGGTCTCTTTTCTTTTTTTAATTTTATTTGAGAGAGGAGAGGTGAGAGAAAGAGTGCGTGTGCAAGACTCAGTGAGTGCACACATGAGATGGGAGAGAGGCAGAGCGAGAAGCAGACTCCCTGCTTGATCCCAGGACCCCAGGATCATGACCTGAGCAGAAGGCAGACACTTAACTACTTAACCAACTGAGCCCCCCAGGTGCCCCACACAGGGTCTCTACTCAACAAGTTCATGATTCACCCACAACACCTTAATTCGCATGCCACCTCCCATCAAGGCGGAGAGTGAGGGCAACAAGGAGGTGACAGGACCTTGCTGTGAGAGCTGTTTATGAGTGTCCACTCTCAGTCAGTCCCGAAGGTGGGTTCAGTGCTTGGAGGCAGAGCTGCTGACTGGCTTAGCAACTTGTTCACTGTGTTGATTTTGGCATCGTGTTTCTCAATGTCCTCATACGGAGTCCAGGACAAGTCATGCTGTAGCTTGTAGGCACCAAGGAAGTCATGTGGACAACCCGTCCCCCATTCCTAGAGAAGGCAAAGGAGTCAGTTCTCATCAGGGTAGGAGGTAAAGAAATTAGGTTCGTTTCCTCATTTTATGTCACAAATTTCTTTTTTGGTTTTTCCATTCAGACCAGTCAGAATCATCCTCATTGCATCACACATGAGATCCCTGTCTTAACAGAGATAATGACTGTAAAATAATTTAAGTGTATTTTTCATGTATATTTTTTCTAAGAGTCATGCCTGGGCTCACAACACCTCTAATTTTCTAGAAAACATTTATTAACCCTATGCCTACATTTTTCTCAAAGACCACAGTAGATTTTTGTGCAAAAATAAACTTTTTTAAAAAACCCTTGAATAGGGGCACCTGGGTGGCTCAGTGGGTTAAGCCTCTGCTTTCGGCTCAGGTCATGATCCCAGGGTCCTGGGATCGAGCCCCACATCAGGCTCTCTGCTCAGCAGGGAGCCTGCTTCCCCTCTCTCTCTGCCTGCCTCTCTGCCTACTTGTGATTTTTCTGTCAAATAAATAAATAAAATCTTAAAAAAAAAAACCTTGAATAATTCACTTTATTTCTGCTTATTAGTAAATTAATGGTCATTACTGGTTGGCCTGGATATATTTTGTTTCAAAAGTATATGCCATCCAGTTATAAACATGGTAGAAAAACACGAGACTTTTATATAACTTTCAATATCACAACTGAAAAGTTTTGAGATTATTTTATAAATATGTAGACCCATATGCACATGATTCTTTTGGATAATTCTCAATATATCCCCATCATCAGTTAGCAAGATGAAGCTTTTTTTTTTCCCCCAAACATAGATATCACCAGTTAGCAAGATGAAGCTGTTATTTTTTTACAAACAGAAACACTGCCTGGTATTTTCCAAAGTTGAGAGTATATACATTGTCAAGTAAAAATGTACTTTATTTCATTGAAATTTAAAAGAATGTTATTATTAGTTGTTTCAAAATGCTCACTGTAAAAAAAAAATACACAAAACACAAAAAACAAGAAGGGGGGTAAATTTTTTTCACAGACAGTAAGAAAAGAAACATCCTCTGCCCTTAATTTGATGTATCATATTCATTTGAAAAAAATAATAGCTGGATTCTTCAGTAAAAAATTCAATAGTATTCAAACCCAACTTATTTTATTAGTTATCTTAAATATTGTCTTACTATCTAAAAAAAATCTTTGAAATATAAAAAATGTCACTGGGTACTTGTTGACAAGTTTCTCATAATGACATATTAATATTGTGATAAACAAAAGCTAACAACAGCCATTTGTACCAGTAAAAAAATAAATGTTCTTACCTTTGGAGAAATAATAGAAAAATACTGCTGACCACTGTCCCGTTTATAAAGGTAGTAAATGTTGCCAGGTTTTTTTACTATATTGCAAGCTACATGATGTAAGTCAGCGTCTCTGTGAGCGTCTTCCAGTATCTAAGAACCGCAGAGATGTATAAAGTTAAGTATTAGGTGTAACAGGCACTCACACTTGATTATCCCAGTCAAAATCGGGAAATTCCTCAATGCTTAGGAATTGCTCCCCATAGCAATTACTCACTACTAGGATTCAGATGGTTCTGAAGACACAAAAGTTAAGACTGCTACTAAACTGTAAAAATGCCTTTAAAAGAATTATATTTTAAAATGTCGAACACGACAGGCTGTGAATAGCTTTTCAATTTCTTTCCTGTTTTTCTGTGGTAAGTACATTTCTTTTATACCTGAGAACCTATCTTCCCCCTCAAAATGCTTCGCCTCACTGAAACTGTCTCCCAGTGAGAAAGCTTATCTTGTACATAACCTCTTGAGCCTGTTCTAGTTCACTCAACACTTCTCTATTTCTAGAAGGTACTGAAGACTTAAATAAGTTAAATGATTATAAGAGAGATCAGTCAATATTGTGAATTAAATGAAGAAAATGAATGCCTGCCTAAAAGCCGTTATTTACCTTCCTGGCTTGTTCTTGTAAATGTTGGATTTGTTCAGCTATGACTGTCAGTTTGTTGGTGGCATTTGCTCGGATGAATTCATCAGCCTAAAGGTGAGACAAAAGCAAAGGGTAGGTGGAAAAAGGATAAGACTTCTACAATGTTCTTATTTAGAGCCCAGAGTGAGGAGTCACCTCAACATCTTTGCTTATGCCTAATATTCTTCCTGTCCTCCCCATAACTCCACGAGTGCCCACTCCTTGCCTTCGTCAGCACTGCTTATGAGAAGTCTCCCTTGACATGGCCCCACACCACAGAAAGGTCCTCCTTCTCTTCTATGTCCCATAGCTTTCTCCCTTCTTCACTCTATATTCTAGACACCACTGCACTTCAGTCCTCCTCCATGCCCTACTCCCATGTGCTACCACATACACTGAATACATGCAACATGTTCTCCTCCTTACTCTTTGCCTGATTAAACCCACTCATTCCTCAGGCCTCCCTCTATTTTCTCATGCTTAAATGTTTCTGAAAGCAGGGACAGGTCTTACAATAAAAATCCAAAGATACTTGTGATAGGGCTCTTATCACCTCTTATGTAGTAATTTATATACAGAAACTACCTATTAATCTGACCATTACCTCGGCTAAATTATTTACATCAAACCTATCTATATTTTAACTTATTAAACTATTAAATTAAATTAAACTATTAAATTTTAACTTATTTGTATTCCTAATTGTTACTTCAAATGTATTTTTAAAGATAGCACTAGTATGTAGACCTGAAACAAAGTTATAATGTACACAGGCGACTGCCTGTCATGTGCTAGGAAACGCAACTGAAGGCAACTGAAAATTGCTTAAAATAAATAATTTTCAAAGCCAGAGAGACAGGTGTGACCAATTTATGTACTGGGAAGGGTCATCACTCAGGCATCAGAAATCTGTCAGAATTCCAGTTTACTTTCAAAAAAGCTGATTAATGTCCAGTGGTATACAATTAAGTTAAGTTAAGGAGAAGAAATTAGGAGGTTGAACTAGAACGAAAAACTATCAAGAGAATTTGCTGGTTAGTTAAGGACGCTCAAGGTAAAAGTCAGGTATAAGGCAGTACCTGACTTATCATGCAAAAACACAAGCAAACCTGTTAATAAACAGGGTCAATCATTTATCTGTTCCACAAATACAGATTGAGCAACCACTGTGTGTCAGACCCCATGCCAGGCCCTGAGTGCACGGGCAAATCAGAGAAAGAGGGCCCACCTCTGACAAGATTATAGCCAAAAACACTAGCCTTTAGAATATGAATCAAGTAACATGGAATTTTTTATTTTCTAGCAGTTGTGTTAAAAGTAAAAATAAGTAAAATTCATTCTAATAATATACTTAACCCAATATATCAAACCACTTTATCATTCCAACATTTAATCAGTATAAAACAATTTTAATGAGATATTTTATTATTCATACTAAGTATGATTTTTATACCCCCATACTATCAACTAGGATGCCAAATTTTGATCAGAAATCCTCAATCTGTATAAAATTATAGTTAAAAGAGTCAATTCACATACTCAGCTTGTTCCAAATATACTTAAGAGTGTCCAATAACAGAATCAATTATCAGATTTTAAAATGCAAATTAGTTAAAATTACATAAAATTTAAAATTCAGTTTCTCAACTGCACTAACCACACATTCCAAGTACTCACCATATGTGGGTAAAAGCTACATAATGAACACCACAGCTCTGGTGAGTAATACAGACACCAACAAGAAAGACAATTAGAGCTAATATTATATGGACTCAGAATAATGATGCACTATTATGAAGGAAATAACTCTTAATTATGTGGTAGAAGGAGATCAAGGTAATGAGTGAAGTAACTGGTGTAGTAACAGGGAGTGAAGAGGATTGTAGGGATTGGAATATGTGTAGCCTAGAGGCAAATTCAATTTAATAATACTTCATTTGGATGGGGTGGGGTAGAGCCATTCTACAGACAAGGCCTCACCAAGGATGTGACATGTGACTTAGGTCTGAACAAAAGGAAAAGGCCAACCAGGCAAAAACTGAAGATGTGTTTGAAGAGTAGTTAGTGAGGGGGTTGTCAAAGGGGGGGGGGCAAGGGAGGCGCCTGGGTGGCTCAGTGGGTTAAAGCCTCTGCCTTTGGCTCAGGTCATGACCTCAAGGTCCTGGTATTGAGCCCCGCATTGGGCTCTCTGCTCAGCGGGGAGTCTGCTTCCTCCTCTCTCTCTCTGCCTGCTTGTAATCTCTCTCTGTCAAATAAATAAAATCTTTAAAGGCGGGGGGGGGGGGGGGGAGAACACACAAGGCCTTAAGGCCCATGGTGAAAGTGCTGCATTTTGTTCCAAGGAGAATGAGGCACCTATGGTCAAGCTGAGAAAGTAGGTGATTTCTAGAGCTAAGAGTTCTAGGTTAGGAGTGGAGTGGCCTCATTATTCGTCTTCTTCTTCTTAAGGGGGTTAGCAGCAAATCTCTTCCTTGTAAACAAAAGAGCCTAATTCAAACAGAAATGAAGAGAAAAGTACTCATAATTACTAAACACAAACTCTGGTCCCAATCATTGTGAGGCTCTTCAGAAAAATTATCTCATTTAGTTTTTTTTAACATCTTATGAAGTTGGAGATTATTTCAGTCTCATTTTAGGAACTGATACTCAGGTGAAAGCAACCTGTCCAAGAGTTCACAGCTAATAAATGGCAGTTGAAGATCTGAACACAAATCAGTCGATTCCAAATTTCATGCCTTAATACTGGCCCGTGTGTTTTCTGAACACACATTAATACCAAAATGGCGTTATCAGCTGTCAGCCCTGCTAGAAAGTACATTTCAAGACACAGTCAGTAAATATGCTTGATTCAACCTGTTTGTCTCTAGTGTTTTTAATTCAGAGGCTCAATATCGATAACATTGGAAAAAAACAAGCAGCAGAATAATGCAGCCTCTGTATAATCTGTAGATTATATGCTGTAGGGCAAAAACAGTGTTCCATCTCTGCTTCGGGCTACTCTAATAAACACGATGGTCACTCGGTAACTTATGAAAATGTTTGCCTAAGCTTTGGGCCTGGTTGCCTCCCTCCCAATAAGTGATCTAATTAAAGAGACACATGAAATTCTCCTAATCCATAAAAGTTATACTTTGCTCCCTAACTTGCTTGAATCAAAGGCACCTTCCTAAGCATTTGAATATGTCTTAATTAAAAACAAAACAAAACACCCAGAGGGGAGGCGGGGTGACTTGGTTTCAGCTGATGTTGTGATCTCAGGGTCATGAGATCGAGCTCTGCACCGGGCTCCAGACTCAGCATGGATGGAGTTTGATTGAGAGTCTTTCCCTCCTTCTCCCTCTGCCCTTCCCACTTGTGTAGGTGTGCTCTCTCGGGAGCTCTGCCTCTCTAAAATCAATCAATCAATCTTAAAAGAAAAAAAAAAAAACCACCCTGAAATACAGAGATGTATATGTGATGGAATTTGAGCACATTAGTAATTAAATATTTTTAAGCAAAATAAAGACCTCTGAATATAACCAAGGCCAATGCAAGAGTGCATACAAGGATGAAGGGATATCAGAAGCATTAAAGCAGCAGGCCTATGTATCTACATTCTAAAGAGGGTTCTACAACTAAAAGTTGTAGAAAGTACATGGAATTTGCTTTTCACAGTTTTGGCTCCAGAAGCTCTCCTAGTTGAAACCCTGCATTTTACAGATATAGAAACTGAAGTCAAGGGGTGCATGGGTGGGTTAGCATGAGATGCTTGATTTTGGCTCACGTCATGATCTCAGGGTCCCGGGACCCACAATGCCCTCAGCAGGGAGTCTGCTTGAAGATTCTCTCCCTCTCTGATAAATAAATCTTTAAAAAGAAGGTGAAGCCCGAGAAAAGCAATTTGCTTCAAGTCACATGCAAGTTAATACCAAAAGGCGGGGAAACCAAAAGACAACTGACAGTATGGGAGAAGATATTTGCAAACAACATATCAGATAAAGGACTAGTGTCCAAAATCTATAAGAGACTTAGCAAACTCAACACCCAAAGAACAAATAATCCAATCAAGAAATGGGCAGAGGACATGAACAGACATTTCTGCAAAGAAGACATCCAGATGGCCAACAGACACATGAAAAAGTGCTCCATATCACTCGGCATCAGGGAAATACAAATCAAAACCACAATGAGATATCACCTCACACCAGTCAGAATGGCTAAAATCAACAAGTCAGGAAATGACAGATGCTGGCGAGGATGCGGAGAAAGGGGAACCCTCCTACACTGTTGGTGGGAATGCAAGCTGGTGCAACCACTCTCGAAAACAGCATGGAGGTTCCTCAAAATGTTGAAAATAGAACTGCCCTATGACCCAGCAATTGCACTACTGGGTATTTACCCTAAAGATACAAACGTAGTGATCCGAAGGGGCACGTGCACCCGAATGTTTATAGCAGCAATGTCCACAATAGCCAAACTATGGAAAGAACCTAGATGTCCATCAAAAGATGAATGGATCAAGAAGATGTGGTATATATACACAATGGAATACTATGCAGCCATCAAAAGAAATGAAATCTTGCCATTTGAGACAACGTGGATGGAACTAGAGCATATCATGCTTAGCGAAATAAGTCAAGCAGAGAAAGACAACTATCATATGATCTCTCTGATATGAGGAAGTGGTGATGCAACATGGGGGCTTAAGTGGGTAGGAGAAGAATAAATGAGACAAGATGGGATTGGGAGGGAGACAAACCATAAATGACTCTTAATCTCACAAAACAAACTGAGGGTTGCTGGGGGGGAGGGGGTTGGGAGAAGGGGGGTGGGGTTATGGACATTGGGGAGGGTATGTGCTTTGGAGTGCTGTGAAGCCTGTAAACCTGGCAATTCACAGACCTGTACCCCTGGGGATAAAAATATATGTTTATAAAAAATAGAAAATTATTAAAAAGAAAAATACCAAAAGGTGGGGCAGTGCCTGGTGGCTCAGCTGGTTAGGAGAAAGATTTCTGATGTCAGCTCAGGTCTTGATCTCAACTGGGTGAGTTCAAGCTGCATGGGACTCCACACTGGGTGTGGAGCCTACTTAACAAATGAAACAAACAAACAAAAAACCCTCTAAAGTGGGATTAACACTCATGTGTCCAAACTTCCAATGCTTTTTCTGTTATTTCACATTTCCTCTCTCTTTTTTTTTTTTTTTTTTGCTTTTGGCAATGCATATCTAAGCACTGGGCTTGGGAATGTTGTCCAGTGAATGACAGCACAGGACAAAACTTAAGAGTCCTTGTCCTTCCAGAAGATGTTACGTTCTAAAAGCATTCAGGTCACAGATAAAGATTATACGAGAGGCAGTTTAAAGTAAGTGGACTATACATCCCTGCAGAATCTGCGTTAGAGTGATCCCGAAACTTCCACGGAAACTTCTCTTCACCCATAAAATGGGAAGAAGAACCTAGGTACTTCTTACCTTCCAGGGCTGTCCTAGGGCCCAAATGAAATACTGAATTTTGGGGACGCCTGCGTGGCTCAGTTGGTTAAGCAGCTGCCTTTGGCTCAGGTCACGATCCCAGGGTCCTGGGATCGAGTCCCGCATCGGGCTCCTTACTCGGCAGGGAGCCTGCTTCTCCCTCTGCCTCTGCCTGCCTCTCTGTCTGCCTGTGCTCACTCGCTCTCTCTCTCTCTGTCTCTGACAAATAAATAAATAAAATCTTTTAAAAAAAAAAAAAAAAAAAAGAAATACTGAATTTTGGAAGTGCGTGCAAAACTTCCCGCCAAAGAATACGGGCACTCATGCGGCAGCTGAAGGAGACTTTGGTCTCAGAAGTTCAGAGTTCGAGTCAAGGGCAATCGGTTTTCCCGTGTTGTACAATGCAGACAAAACAAATGCTACCCCACGCCAGGTGGCTGTTGAGGTCCCAGTCCTAAGACGCAGGGCCAAACGTGAACCAAGACGGTAATTTACTTCCCCAGCCGCACTTCCTCACCTTCTGCACCTGCTCTGCGAGCGCCACGAGGTCTAAGGGGTCCCCGACCCGGTGGGTGTGGTAGGGGCTCACCAGGGCCAGGCCGCCGGGGGTCGCGGTGCGCTCCACCAGGGTTCCTGCGACACCTACCCAGGAACACAGCCCGTGAGCGCCCGCCCTCGGCCTCCCGCGCAACCCGGGAGACTAGCTGCTCCGTGAGGGCTTCTTTCCCCGGCCGGACTCCCGTCCTGCCTACCTCCCCGACCTGTCGCCGGCTGAACGCTTTGGTTTTCGGGGACCTCCTCCGCCTGCCCCAGCCTCTTGGCGTCCTCCATGACAACACCTGAAGCTTCCTACCACCCTCCCGTCAGGAGGCGGAAGAGCATGCGCATAAAGGCCCGTGGGCGGAGCTTCCGTGTTCACCGGCCATAGGACATCACGGCCGAGGAGCACCACCAGAGCCTGGGGGCGGGGCCCCGGCCAAGGCCCAGAGCTCCGCTGAGGGGCGGGGTCCAGGCTTGTGGTAGGCCGAAAAGGCGGTGCAAGCTTCCTGGGCATGCGCTGCCTGGCAAGGGCGGGACGGGGCTCCACTCAGGGGCGGGACGGGGCTCCACTCAGGGGCGGGACTCCTCGGGGGTGGGACTCCGGCCTCCGTGGCGGGTGGCTGGCTGTCCCGTTAGGTCTTAGGAGGCAATGGCTGCACGCGCTTTGAGGCTGCTGACCACACTGCTGGCCGTCGCCGCCGCTTCCTCCCGGGCCGAGGTCGAGTCCGAGGCAGGATGGGACATGGCGGCGCCTGACCTGCTCTTCGCGGAGGGGACCGCGGCCTACGCGCGCGGGGACTGGGCGGGAGTGGTACTGAGCATGGAGCGGGCGCTGCGCTCGCGGGCCGCCCTGCGCGCCCTCCGCCTGCGCTGCCGCACCCGATGTGCCGCCGACCTCCCGTGGGAGCTGGACCCCGGCTTGTCCCCGAGCCCGGCGCAGTCTTCGGGAGCCAACGCCCTGCAGGACCTGCGGTTCTTTGGGGGCCTGCTGCGCCGCGCCGCCTGCCTGCGCCGCTGCCTCGGGCCGCCGGCCTCCCACTCGCTCAGCGAGGAGCTGGAGCTGGAGTTCCGCAAGCGGAGCCCCTACAACTACCTGCAGGTCGCCTACTTCAAGGTGCAGACCTGCGGGGGCCTGGGCGGCGGGGATCCTTCTGGGCGCGGTTGCAGATGACCCGGGCGAACTTGGGGGGCCGGGGAAGTGCCCGCGGAGAGGGAAGGTAGCCTCCTGGCCGGAGACCTCTCCTCGGACCCGGGGAAAACAGGGACCCTGCTGGGAAACCTGCTTCGCCCGGTTCGCATAGGCAGATGATAACCCCAAAGGTCCAGCTTGGGGTTAAGGCATGGACCTAGGAAAACTTGTCCTTGTGTTCCCGGGAGGCCTCCTAGAGGTAACTAAAGCGGCAGCTTGGGTCTCTCATCCAGATTTCATTGTAAGTGCCCGAGTGAGAAGCTAGGATCTTTCTACAATATCTTCCTTCCGGTTGACTGTTCAGTGATGCTTTTCCTGCTGCCCGAGTCCAGCAGCTCTTTCAGGACGTGAGGTTGCCACGTCGCCAGTAGGGGCTGTCTAGCCACTCCCTGTAGCGGGACCCTCCAGCTATTGCCAGGTTTTCAAAGAAAATGAGTATTTTTAGGAATTCCAGAGTGGCTTAAGTCCAAGTGCCTGCATAGATTTGGAGTGCCCCTGGCATGCATGGTGATGATGATGACGGTGATGGTGATGATAACCAGCACATACTAACAGGCACTGTTTTTAGTACTTTGTGTTTATTGATTTATTTGCCCAGATCCTGTCAATGTCCTGTAAGGTAAGTGCTATTATTAGCCCCATTTTACTGGGGGAGAGGGTAGGAAGAAGGAGCTATGTTGCATATTGTTACATCCATAGTTTAACAGACCTTCAGTTCCATCTAAAGAGAGACTTAAGGAACCGTGGGGACCACACACTTCCGCCTCTGCACAAGCATTTTGCTTACACAGTTTGCATACATTCCTCCTTGTTACTGGGAAAAGTACCGTATTTGAGACCAAAACACGTGGGTCACATCTTTGGTCTTGTCACTTAACAGCACGCTCTCAGATTCTTTGACTAACGTTTCCTGAATACCTGCTACTTTCCAATTCTGGTACAGGTCATTGAAACACTTGACTTTATATTGTTTTGTCTTATATCACTTCCCTAGTAAGAATCACTGCAGAAAAGGCTATTAAAAGTGTGTGTGCATAGGCTGTGGGAGCGCAAAGGAGGGAGAATCTAGCTTCGTCTCAGAGAAACAAGGGAGACTAAAAGAAGAGGTGACAATTGAAGTCGATCCCAAATATCACTAGAGGAGAGGAAGGATGGCCATTCCAGGTAAAGTGAGGCCAGACTGCTAAGAGAGTTCTGCAGGCTTCAGGAGCCTGCGTCAGACTCAGCTTTTAGAATGCGAGTTCTGGAATGTGCAATAAGCCTTGGGAGAAGGAGAAAGTGGTGGCAGGGCTAACCATTAAGAGATGAGCTGGTTGTCCGTTTGAGAGAAGGAAATTTGGTGCCTCGGTGCTTAGGGACTAAAGAAGGACTGGGGTGCAGAGAGAAGGTGAGAGACACCAGGGAAATGCATGAACAATGCACAAAGATAAGGGCAGGAGAATAAATCCATGAAAGGGACAGACTTGTGAGGATTTCTAATTGTACAGTTAACAAAACAGGGACAGAGATGGGGATTATTGATGTGGGGTCACCTACCTATTCTAGGGTCAAAGCCAGGGCTGACTCCTTGTTTAGCATGCATTTACTAGTACTGATGGAAAAAGGAAAAGGAAAAAATTCTTAGCGTATTAGTAATACCAGCGAAGATTCTTTGTGCACTTGTAGGCGCCCAGGACCAGGTGTCAGAAGCTGCATGTCTAATGCATCGTTTTAACATTACCAACAAGCTTGTGAGACAGTGAGTGCTTTAGCTCCAGATGGCAGATTAGGGACTCAGTTTAGAGAGTAAGCTTTAAGTATCTAAAGCCCCAGCAAGTGACTAATTAAACCTAGCTTTGTCACAGGTCTGTCTGACACTTAAGCCCGTGTTAATCATTAGATCATCAGTGATTTATTTTGGCTTCTACCTAAAGAACCCGTGTAACACTGATAGGCTGGAGTCCATTGCTGAGGTCATTGTGGTGTGTGGGATGCTTTTTTCTCCTCAGATTTCATAACCACTTGTGGGGTTTTTTTCCTTTTTAATTAACATATAATGTATTATTTGTTCCAGGGGTACAGGGTTCCAGGTCTGTCAGTCATCAGTCTTACACAATTCATAGCACTCACCGTAGCACATACCCTCCCCAGTGGTCATCACCCAGCCACCCCATCTCTCCCAGCCCCCTCTCCTCCAGCAGCCCTCTATGTTTCCTGAGATTAAGAGTCTCTTATGATTTGTCTCCCTCTCTGGTTTCATCTTGTTTCATTTTTCCCTCCCTTCCCCTGGGATCCTCTGTCTTATTTCTCCAATTCCTCATATTGGCGAGATCATATGATAATTGTCTTTCTCTGATTGACTTATTTTGCTTAGCATAATACCCTCTGGTTCCATCCACGCCATTGCAAATATAACCACTTGTTTTAACCTCATGAGCCCCTGAGCTTTGAGTCAGAAGATGCCATATCCTGATTTTGTATAAAACCTTAGGATTTTTCCATCACCCATCCATCTTTTCCTTGAATGTGTCAAAAACATTTGATCATATTTTATGCAAAAAAAAAAAAAGTATCTTCTAGGGAAATCCTTAGGCACAGTCTAACCATTAACTGCTCTTTCCTCCCTATTTCTAAATTCTTAAAGCCTTCAAGACTTTTTTCAGTGGCTCAGTTGCCACTTCTGAATCTTGAGAATATTTATTTGGGCAGTCAGTCTTCCATAGCATTCCCCCCAAGAATATGACCTTTTTTTAAAAATAGAATGTTTATACTGTTGAAAGTTTACCTCCTATGATTTGGGGAATTGCTAAGCTTGATTTGGGAAATGGCTGAAATTCTGCTCAGGGCCCTGTGCTCCTGATTTCTGGTATGGAGTTCCTTCAATAGGTGTGTTTTCTGGGGCTGGCAAGGTCTGGAGCAAACTAGGGAGTGGAAGGCTCAGGAAGGCTAGGATTTCCTGTTTACTGTGGACTGCGCATTTGGACACAAACCTTCAGGGTTTGGAAGTGAGGCTTATGGTCTTGTGTCTTATTCTTAGATCAACAAGTTGGAGAAAGCCGTAGCAGCAGCACACACCTTCTTCGTGGGCAATCCTGAACACATGGAGATGAGGCAGAACCTAGACTATTACCAAACCATGTCTGGAGTGAAGGAAGCCGACTTCAAGGATCTTGAGTCCAAACCCCATATGGTGAAAAAAACTTTGTTCCCCCATTCTCTTTTTATTCAATTGATATTTCCTAGGCTTGTTTTCTTTTTCTTTAAGATTTTATTTATTTGACACACAGAGAGAGATCACAAGTAGGCAGAGAGGCAGGCAGAGAGATATGGGGAAGCAGGCTCCCGGCTGAGCAGGGAGCCCAACACGGGACTCGATTCTAGGACCCTGAGATCATGATCTGAGCCGAAGGCAGAGGCCCAACCCACTGAGCCACCCAGGCGCCCTAGGCTTGTTTTCTGATTATAGAAGTAGTAGACATTCATTGTACAACACTATAGAAAAATGCAGATAAGTATAAAACAGAAAGTGATTATAATACTGCTGCCTTAAGAAAACCAGTAATTCATATTTTGGCCTTTTAAAAAAGATTTTATTTATTTATTTGTCAGAGAGAGAGAGAGGGGAAGAAGGGTAGACAGAGGGAGAAGCAGGCTCCCTACTGAGCAAAGAGCCCAATACAGAACTCAATCCTAGGACCCTGGGATCATGACCTGAGCTGAAGGTAGATGCTTAACCAACTGAGCCACACAGGTATCCCTATTTTGGCCTATTTTAAAAACTCTTCTAGATCTTAATTTTGGTGTTACATTGACACTAACATGGTGTCATATTGTGTATGTATTTTTCATCATCCTCTGAACTAACACTATATCATGAGTCTTCTCTCATATCTTCAGATTTTCTTTGAAAATACAATTTTTAAAAGATTTTATTGATTTCACAGAGAGAGACAGTGAGAGAGGGAACACAAGCAGAGGGAGTAGGAGAGGGAGAAGCAGGCTTCCCGCAGAGCAGGGAGCCCAATGTGGGGCTGGATCCCAGGACGCTGGGATCATGACCTGAGCTGAAGCGGATGCTTAACAACTGAGCCACCCAGGTGCCCCGAATATACAATTTTTAATGGCTGCATGATAGTCCCTTTTATGCATAATTGTATTAATGTACTGTTAAGGTTTTTGCTTTCACTACTATAAGTGGTGCAGCATTCCTCAGTGTTCTTACTCTGTTTAGCAGAAGTCTGTGTTCCAAGAGAGATTTTTGTCTGTGATGATATGGCATTTTATAAGGAGCTTTTGTTCTCATAAGTTTTAATAGTTTAGAAGTAGAGATATCAGAAACAAATAATATCTAAATGACTTTTCTTTAAGATTTTTATTTATTTATTTGACAGAGAGCACAAAGTAGAGGAAGCAGCAGGCAAAGGAAGAGGGAGAGGCAGACTCCCTGATGAGCAGGGATCCCTACGCGGGTCTCGATCCCAGGACTCTGGGACCATGACCTGAGCTGAAGGCAGCCGCTTAATCAGCTGAGCCACCCAAGTGTCCCTCAAAATGACTTTTAAAAGTAAATTGTATAGGGACACCTGGGTGGTTTAGTCCATTAAGCACCAGACTCTTGATCTCAACTCTGGTCTTGATCTCAGAGTCCTGAGTTCAGGCCCCTGTTGGGCTCCATGCTGGCTGTGGAGACTATTTAAAAAAAAGAAAAAAAAGTCGGGGTGCGTGGGTGGCTCAGTGGGTTGAAGCCTCTGCCCTCGGCTCGGGTCATGATCTCAGGGTCCTGTGATCAAGCCCCGAGTCAGGCTCTCTGCTCAGCAGGGGAGCCTGCTTCTCTCTCTCTCTCTCTCTCTCTGCCTGCCTCTCTGCCTACTTGAGGTCTCTATCTGTCAAATAAATAAAATCTTTTTTTAAAAAGTGGATTGTGTACATCTAGTACATCACACAATCACACACAGCATTTTTAAGTGATTCTGTGACAAACGGAAATGGTTATGTTCACAAGGATGGAGGCTGTGTCCTACAGATAGCAAAACCCATCCTGTAATCAGTGGCAGTCCTAATTCCCCCTTATGCTGGAAGGATTGCTCCCATCAGCAATCCTCATTCTAGCATCTAAGAGGTTTTTTTTTTTTTTTAAGATTTTTATTACTTATTTGACAGGTAGATCACAAGTAGTCAGAGAGGCAGGCAGAGAGAGAAAGGAGGAAGGAAGCAGGCTCCCCGCTGAGCAGAGAGCCCCCTGTGGGGCTCGATCCCAGGACACTGGGATCATGACCCGATCCAAAGGCAGAGGCCCAACCCACTGAGCCACCCAGGCGCCCCTCTAAGAGTTCTTTTTAATTAAACTTTTATTTTGAACACTCTTATCCCTACAGAAGTGCAAGAAAATTATAATGGACTCCCGTGTATCTTTTATCTAGATTGAGTTTAATGCTTTTGAGTTTCCAGAGAAACCTGTGGAGACCACTTACAGAAGGCCTTCACTAGGCAGTGGCCACCCTTTTCCATCCCTAACCCTCACCGGAGACAGAGAGACAGGCCATGAGGACGCAAATGCAGGCTGTCAGGGTGTGGGGAAGCGAGGGCCCAGGTTGTATGCGGGCGGGCAGTTGAGTCCACCTTCCTCCCAGTAGCACGAGTTCCGGCTGGGAGTGCGGCTCTACTCAGAGGAGCAGCCGCATGAAGCCGTGGCCCATCTGGAGGCAGCGCTGCGAGAGTACTTGGTGGCCGACGCGGAGTGCCGGGCCCTGTGCGAGGGGCCCTACGACTATGACGGCTACAACTACCTGGAGTACAACGCAGACCTCTTCCAGGCCATAGCAGGTGCATGTCTGCGAGCCAGCCCCGCGTGCCTGTCCCGCTCCTGGCCCCTGCACCCCTGCACCCCCCCACACCTGTCTACACCTGCCCTCCACTGCTAGCCTGGGCTCCCGGGGCCACATGCAGACAGTACCACCTCAAACCTAAATTTAGTACATCTGGGAATCCGACTGAAAATTCCTTGCACTTGAATTTGCTCCCCTCTCCCAGAATTTGCATGCTGAAGATCGACCTGATGGTTATTCCCTGTCTTTGCTTCCTTTCAGATCATTACATCCAGGTCCTTAGCTGTAAGCAGAACTGCGTCACGGAGCTGGCTTCCCACCCAAGCCGAGAGAAGCCCTTTGAAGACTTCCTTCCATCACATTATAATTATCTGCAATTCGCCTACTATAACAGTAAGGCCTACTTTCTTCCTTCTCTGCCGCTTCCCAGCAGGAGGCCAAAAGTAAGGGAGGCAGGGCTGATGGGTGCTGTGCATATCAGCGTGTTTGGCTTCTCACTGTGACCTAGAACTCTGGGAGGCATGGTGCCAGGTAACCCCTGCCTGCTTTGTGACAAGCCACTGGCCCCAGCAGCCGATGCCAGCCACCCAGAGAGCTGGGAGACGGAGACCTAGGACCTCTCTCCCGTCCCTTCTAGAACACTGATAATCTGACTCTTCATCTGAGTTCAGTTAGACCAAAGGCAAGGGTGTACTACTGTTGAAACCAGCTCCTGGGACGTTTTCCAGCCCTTCGTCCCAGGATAGCGCTGATGCTCTGGGTGGGGGTGCTGCCAGAACCCAAACCAGCAACAAGTCAGCAGGAGCTTACCGAGTTCTGACTGTGCACTAAGCATCACTGCATATTCAAGAGTGTGAGGTGTTTATTGTTGAGTTGAGACAACGCATGCGAGTGAGCTTTGCTCGCTCGGTGGAAGAGGCCACTTGCTGTTGTAGTGTCCCCATCTCCTGAAAGTCTGTGGGGAAAACAAGGTAGGGAGATGGGGCCCTTCCTGAAATGGGTCTACTAGGAGGCCAGTGTTTAATTGTAAATTGTGAAATTGTAAAGATATGGGCGTCCAGTAGTAGGCAGGCCAGAGGACCCTGCGTTCCTTACATCAGTTCTGCCTTCTGTGTTCATGTAATTCCTATCCTTCTCACTCTTCTAGAACTTCTCCCTCAGATCAGGCAGCTATGGTAGGTAACAGGACCACAATGACACCCATGTCATCACTGTCTTGGGCTGTGCTGAGACTCGAGACAGTGGTTCCTGGCACCCAGGATTGGACGCTCTCTTCTCAGCCATGTCTTTTTGGCTTTGCAGTTGGAAATTATACGCAGGCTATTGAATGTGCCAAGACCTATCTCCTCTTCTTCCCCAATGACGAGGTGATGAACCAGAATCTGGCCTACTATACAGCCATGCTTGGAGAAGAAGCAGCCAGATCCATTGGCCCCCGTGAGGTGAGAGACTAGTGCTAGGGCAGCTGCCAGCTGAGCCCAGACCAGACAGAGGGAGGTGGGGGGATGGGTTGGCAGTGCTTAGGCAGGGGGCGGGGCCAGGCCGAAGTGCACTGACACACTTGTCACTTAGGAACCCGGGAGCAGCCTTCCTCCCACCACTGGGGTCCAGAAGTCTGCTGTCTTAAGTCTTCAAGGAGAAACAGAACTGCGGTGCCGGCACTCCTTTCCCCCCTTGTGCAGCACCTCTGCTTTGAGATTTGATACCATTTGGCCAAGAGCTATCATTTTTTACTTCCAGCTAAATTCTTTTTCACTCACCTGTTTCCTTGCGCCTGTTTCCTCCCTGTCCCTCCTCTGAGCTCTCCTTCCCTCAGCATCACTCCCAGTTCAGTTCTCAAGCAGACCCAGTGACGAAGTGCAATGCACTCACGTGTTAACAGTGGTTATTTCTAGGTGGTGGAATATGGGTAATTTTTGTATTTTGCTCATTTATGTTTTCTAAATTCCCTTCAGCGGAATTACAAATCTTTTTTTTAAAGATTTTAGTTACTTTTTTGACAGAGAGAGAGATCACAACTAGGCATAGAGGCAGGCGGAGTGGGGGGTGAAGCAGGCTCCCTGCTGAGCAGAGAGCTATGCGGGGCTCAATCCCAGGATCCTGAGATCATGACCTGAGCCGAAGGCAGAGGCTTAACCCACTGAGCCACCCAGGCACCCTTACAAATTATTTTTTGTAATTAAAAACATTAAAAGTTCTGTTTTTCAACTTATTGAAATGTGATGCTACGAACCACGATATTTGTATGTACGTCTTATGCAGACACTAGACCCTCTCCTTCTTGAACCTAGAACAGTGAGTTGGATTTGAAGTCACGGGTGTGGGCTCAAACCATGGCACCTATGCATACGAGGTTGTGTGATCTTCCACATGTGGTTGCCGGGGATCTCAGCTACCCTGTACTATGCCTCTGAGTCTCAGTTTCTCCCTCTGTAGAATGGGAATATGGTTCTTACTCTTTCTTCAACACAAGATGAGCATCAGGGTTAAATGACATACTGAGTAGAAATGCACTTTGTAAGCCAGCAGGCATGGTCCAAGTGTGTCCTGAGAGTTGTATGGACAGGCAGCAGTCCGGACATCTTGCTGATGGTACAGAAGTAGCCAGCGACAGGTTTCCTTGCCTCTGATCTCAACCACCTCCTGGAATGGGGGGTGGCCTATCGTGGCCGCAGTGATCCCTGGCATCAGAACAGGAGACTATGAATGAGAGGAAGGTGAGCCTCAGTCACCCGGGTCCGTCAGCCGCTCTCACACCCTACCCACATTCTGTGTAAAAATGTAGCTTTAGACACGGTTTTCATTTTGACGGAGGAAAAATATGGTAACTGGAGATAATTAGAGGCAGCCCATTCGTTTATGCGACAAGTATTTGGGACAAATATGGGTGCAGGAGCAGACACACTCCCACACTGCTGGTGGGACTGTGAGATGGACCGTTCTTTTTTTTTTTTTTTTTTTTAATTTATTTGATAAGGATCACAAGTAGGCAGAGAGGCAGGCAGAGATGGCGGGGGGTGGGGGAAGCAGGCTCCCTGTTGAGCAGAGAGCCTAATGCAGAACTCAATCCCAGGACCCTGAGATCATGACCTGAGCCAAAGGCAGAGGCTTAACCCACTGAGCCACCCAGGCACCATAGCCGCCCGTTCTGCCTCCGGCTAGCCGCCGTGGTAAGCGGTGTCACACAAGGATGGGAAGGCAGGTGTCCTGGGACACGTGTCAGAACCTTTCTCCTGACAGCAACCAACCAAAGCAAGCTAAATGCCACCCGTTTGGAAACCAGCGAAATGAATCGCAGTAGATCCATTCCGTGGTGTACAAGACAATCGCGTGAGTCGATTACTACGCACCCATGTGAGATGGTCTCTGTGTTACTACCCTAGGTAAAGAAAAAAAAGATCTAGAACTATAATTCTATTCTGTCCTACTCCTGTTTTTTTAAAATACATATGTACCTTTTGCGTCGTCAACTCTGTGGACAGATTGCTAAGAAACTGTGCCTCATCTTACCCCTGAGGCTGGGGCCTACAAGTCAGGGTTAGGAGGGAGACCAAACTGTTTCTATTTATGTCTGTCGATACTTTGTGGATCTCTTTTAGCTATACGGGCATGACCTTTGTGTCTTTTTGAGTGCCATCTAAAGCGCACCTCAGGGACTAATGATACAGAAGGGGGCGTGATCCAGACCTTGGAGAGTACTGTAGTGAATCCAAGAGTGGCCATGGAGGCCAGCTGGAGTGGAGGAAGGAAGAAATCGACTGACTGGCAGGCCATGGGAGGCTTTGCAAGGGGAAGTGCTGTTGGCGTTTGGTTTTAAAAGCCTTCATGTGGTGAATGAGGCAATGGAGGGCCTCTGAGATGGAGGACAGCATGTGCAGACAGCCTGGGAAATTGCCCCGTATACCTGCAAGCTGATATGAGGAGTTACAGGAGATGAGACCCACGAGGGTCAGATTTGGAAGGGTCTTGAGTGCCCTGCAAGGACTTTGGTCTCTGTCCCATAAGGCAGGCAGTGGTGGGCACTCAAAGGGTTTTAAGCAGTGGCTGAGCCAGCTGTGTAAGGCTCAGAATGGGAAGGCGCTAGACGTGGGGAGACCGATGCAGGGCTGCTGTGGCGGTGCTGAGGTTAGCTGCTGGGTGGCGGAGGTGGGGACACTGGCTGGAGGGGGGAACTGACTAGGTGGGGTAGGAGATGGCCTTGGCAGAATGGTGGGGGGTTCACACCTCCCTCCTCATGTCTAATGACACACGAGTCTCCTGCTTGGGAGACGCAGACATGGTGTTGCCCACCCAGCTTGGGACCGCACAGGGGACACAGGATGCTTTCATCACAGGTCTGCGCTGCCTGTACTCCAGCCCGGGGGGCTAAGCTCTCCTCTGTTCACCGAGAGAAGGAAGTAGCGGATGGGGCAGTAGTCCGCTTCCCGGTGTGCTTGTTTTCTGAGTTTGCTATTGAGGATAGCCACCTTTCACATGTGTGGGGCATCTCGTCTGCAAAATTCCTCCATAGCTTCTATTTTATTTCATTGATTCTCATCACAACCTGCCCCGAAGGGAAAGACCCAGGTTCCACCTTCCCAGCTCTGGAACCCAGAGTCTCCACTAGAAATGATCCAGCCCTCTCCTCGCCTGTGAGGACATTACCTTGTAGTTGTCCTCTTTGGCCACTAGATGGGGACAGTCTGCCTTTGAGAAGGCACTTCTCCATGTCTCTCTGGCTTGCTGAGTTAAGAGCCTCCCTCGCTACCCCTCACTTTATGGTCATAGTAGTGAATTGGGGCAGAGAGGGAAAATAAACCCCTTTTAACTGGAACCGTCCTTCGCGAAAGAAAGTAACTAGTATTTGTTGAGCCCTGTCCCGGTCTACAGGTTGTGTGGTTCAACCCCCATTATCTTGTTTTCTCCCCCTGGGGGCCGTGGTAGGGGACGCTATTCTCCCATTTTAGAGATGAGAACATCCAGGCTCCAGGAGTTGGGCTAGCTTGCACGGTGGCCTGTGGCTGAGAGTAGCGACCCGGATCCCTCCCCGGGTCCCGCATTGTCTCGGGGTTGGCGCAGTTCCCAGCTCGTAGCTCCTACTCCATGAATCAGTGCCGAGCAAATAAACGTGGGCATGGGATTTGCTTCGCAGCTGCCTCAGGGCTGTGGGAGAGGGTTTAACGAGAGAACACCCCAAGCGTGGTGTCTAGCACTCGGTGAATCACTTACACGCCTTAGGAGAAAATTTTTATCTCCCTGTTGGGTAAATATGCTAGATAATGTAGGACTCATTGAGGTTTTGCTAACATTTTCCTTACTGCCTTCATCTTGTATTTCAACTGATGATGTCTTCTTTTCCTTTTCTTTCCTCCTCCTGCTGCTTGGAGACTAGCAGGGCACCTAGGGAGAGCTGTGGCCCCCAAAAGGTACTTAGCCCAACTCCGGGAGGGGCCCATCCAGTCTGTTCAGGGTCTCAGGGGAGGCAGGGAGCCTAATGAAAAAGCACCCAGGCTTTGCTTCTTTCCTGTAGCATCAACTATGCGCCTTGCCCCCCAGTGTCTCCATCTGTAAGACAAGGAGCACAGTGTCAACGTCAGAGGTGGCTGAGAAGGATCAGTGAATAACACATGGGTCACCCAACCCCTAGGTCTCCTGCCTCCACCCTGAACCCCTACGGAAGTCAAGAAAGAACGCTCCTTCTTTGAGGACTATTTCCACGTCTCCTGAGAGCCTCAGCTCTCCTGTCTAGGAGATTCATGGGGGGACACGATGGGAGGTTAGGTCACCCTCAGACGTGTTGCTGTGCCAGGCCAGAGCTACCCTTAGCGCAGAGGTGAGGCTGCTGTCCCACACTGGAGAACAGACATAGCAGTGGTGGTGGGAGAGGAAGCTCAGGTCACAGTGGGAGCAACAGCCTAGAATGTGGGGCTCCCCCAACCCAGAGTTAACAGGGCTGAATTCCAGGGCATCCCTTCTGCTTGGTTTTCTCAGAGTGCCCGGGAGTACCGCCAGCGCAGCCTGCTCGAGAAAGAGCTGCTCTTCTACGCGTACGATGTCTTTGGAATTCCCTTCGTGGATCCGGTGAGCCCGGCTGCGGGAGTGGGGGGCCGGGGCGAGCCTTGTAGCTCTGTTTGGGGGCTTGAGCCAGACATGGGATCTGTGAAACCCGTGGACGAGAGGCAGAGGAAGACGGAGGGGCGTTCTGGGCAGCCAGAGGTGACTCTGGTTTGGAGACTCACTTTCTGTCCTGCGAGGAGGCAGCTGATAAGGCGGATTCTCCTGGAGGCCCGGGCCTCTGCACAGAGACCCAGAAGATGAAGCAGGTCACCCTACAGCATTGATTTTCCTCTTGATCTGCTTTTAGGATTCGTGGACCCCAGAAGAGGTGATTCCTAAAAGATTGCAGGAGAAACAAAAGTGAGGACCTTGAAGAGGCTGCGTGGCCGGAGCGGCCTGATGGAGCACCTGAGGCCTCCTGAGCCCAGGCAGATGTGCACCCCTGGAAGCGGGGGGATTGTGGGGGGCACTCCAGGCTGGGAAGCTGGGGAGGGAGCCGGGGTAGCCCCAGAACACAGTCTTCAGAGCAGCTGTGCGCGCAGGTCCGAGCGGGAAACGGCCGTCCGCATCTCCCAGGAGATCGGAAACCTGATGAAGGAGATTGAGACCCTGGTGGAGGAGAAGACCAAGGAGTCGCTGGATGTGAGCCGGCTGACGCGGGAAGGTGAGAGGACAGAGCTCCGGCCTCTGCAAGGCAGGCGTCCCCGTCCTAGCTGTCCGGCCCCCGGAGCAGGCTTGGCCTCTCCTGGAGCCCTTCCTGACTCCCCGGGCTTCCACCTGGAGAAGGCACTGAGATTGGCCTCCAGTGAAGATGTAGGACTCCTGGGTCACAGCAACACTAGTTTAGCTCGCTATAGTTCTAGCACAAACCTCATCCGTCTCTCCACATCCATCAGGCGTCCTACTCCCAAGCCTCCAAATCGGAGATCTCTGCCCCAGTCTGCCCACTCCAAGCTGCACTGAGACTGCTTTTCTCACCTCTCTCCCTAAGCCTCTCCTCTCCACCACTGCACCTGCTGTCTGCCCTCCTGTCCCTCCTTGATCTGTGCTTCCCCTTCCCCTTCCCGGAGGCCCGGCCCCTACCCGCCCTTCCTGCTCCTCCAACCACCTGCTTCTACCTTCTGTTCATCTGCCCTGAGATGCTCCTGCTCTTTGGGCCCATCTGTCCCCAGGCCAAGCTCATGCCTGTCCTTCCTCCCTGTACCCTCCCATTGCCTCTGCGCACCAAGCCTTGCTTCATTTCCCGGGCCGGGGGATCCTCTCCCTCTTTCTCTGGAACGTCCATGGTAGCTCTCTCTGTGCTTGCGTCCTTGCTGGGAGAGGTGCCGTCTTCAGGTGTGAGACCCTCACCTCTCTCGGGCTGGGCCTGGCGCCCACCATGGCCTCAGGAAGTAGACGGAGCTGAGCTGAGTCTCCTCCAGCAGGTCCAGCACAGAGGGACACCATGAGAAACAGGAGAGAAAGTTGGCCTTCATTCCACCATTACTTACATGAACGATGGTTAATTTAATAAGATGAGCGCTTGAAAAGAATTTGTCCCGCATTCCTTGGTTTTCAGGCAGCTTTCACTGTTGTTTCTCTTCTCTGGGGGAGGTGGGCTGGGCAGCTGGAAGTCCTCGTTTGAAATGAGGGCTGCTGGCGGCTGGTGTGATGGCAGCTAAGATTCTGAGCCTTTCCTGTGTGCCCAGTACTGTGCTGAGCTTTTAACTTGCGTTGTCGTTGCTCTTTACGTCAAACAAGCACCCATCTCGGGAGGTGGCTGCTGTCTTACAGATGAGAGGAAAGCTCAGGGAGGTTAAGTAACTTGCTGCGGTCACACAGCTAATAGATGGAGGATTCAGGAGTCCTTCCTTTCTGATTCTAGAGCTCAAGGTTTTAAAGAATTTGTTGGTGATGTTTCCTCAGCAGTTGGCGGAGGCCCAAGAACCAATAGCTGTTCTGGAAGGGAGCTAGGACTAGGGCGTGGCTCTCCCACCTTGTCAGCTCCAGGTGCTGTCCTATAGGCCACGCCACCTTTGGAGGTGACCGAACAGGAAGTTTCTCTGGTGACTTGGAAACAACGGGAATTTCTATTCCCATTCAATGGAGAGTGTCTGGAAAGAGCCGTCGCTGGATTCAGCCCAGTCTTGTCGTTCGTTGCTTTGCAGGTGGCCCTCTGCTCTACGAAGGCATCAGTCTCACCATGAACTCCAAAGTCCTGAATGGCTCTCAGAGGGTGGTGATGGACGGTGTAATCTCCGCAGACGAGTGCCGGGAGCTGCAGAGACTGACCAATGTAAGGGAGGCCTCTTCTCCCCAGGGCCCAGCCTCCCCTTCACCTAGTGCCTCTGGGCGCCGAGCTCGCCTGCCCCTCGTGGCACATCGGCAACCACCTCTCTCATCGGCGACCACCTCTGCGGGTCCTCAGCTGCCCCGTCTAAGCCCCCCTGTGTTTTGGACCTTGCAGGCTGCAGCGACCTCGGGAGATGGCTACCGGGGTCAGACCTCCCCACACACGCCCAGTGAGAAGTTCTATGGTGTCACGGTCTTCAAAGCCCTTAAGGTAGAATCAATTCTCGGCACTCTAGAGTGAGGCTCAGGCTTTGGGGGGCATTCGGGGGTCGGAAAGGTGAAGGTGTCTGCTAGCCGCATTCCAGCAGCCACGGAGGGGGATGAATTAAGTTGAGGGAGGTTGACTTTTGCATCCTGGCTGGTGAAGCAAGTGTGATCAAAGTGAGGCAGGCGAGACAAAACTGATGTCCAGAGTGCTTTCTGCCCACAAAGAGAAGCATGGAGGAGGGGCAGGTGGAACACGGGAGGGCTATTGTGCATGGGAGCAGAGGCAGGGGGGTGGGGGGTGATGCCTCAGCGGGTTCTGTTGGCCCGCAGCCAGGGCGTTCAGGGCGGCTGACCACTGGTCTCCTCGGCAGCTGGGCCAGGAAGGGAAAGTTCCGCTGCAGAGCGCCCACCTGTACTACAATGTGACCGAGAAGGTGCGGCGCGTCATGGAGTCCTACTTCCGCCTGGACACCCCCCTCTACTTCTCCTACTCCCACCTGGTGTGCCGCACCGCCATCGAAGGTGGGCCTTTTGTCCATCCCTGGCACGGGTGCTGAGGACATGGAAAGGCACAGGATATGGTCCTTTTCATCTTAGCTGAGGAACCAACACAGAATGTGCAGGAGGACTTCCTGGAGGAGGTGGTGACCATTGTGCAGGATAAGTAGGACTGGTGGAGTGTCCAGGTGATGAGAGAACATTCGAGCCAGAGAGAACAGCACATACAAAGAAGGGCAGGCACTGGGCAGCCTGGTGGTGGGGACTAAGAAAGTGGCCGTTTTGGGGGTATGGGGTTGAAGTTGGGGGCATCAGAAGCTAAGCTGTGGAGAGCTACATTCCGAAATGTGTTTTCATCCTGTAGGCTACTGGGTCTCAGTGATGCTCTTGGGCATCCAAGTATCTGGACCAGTCATGGTCAATACCAAACCTGTGAGAGATGGACTTTCACAAGTCAGAGCTGAGTCGAGGTCCTTCCTTGTCAGCTGTCCTGAGGAGGGTGAGGTGTGGCCAGTGCCCCAGGGGTCACAGGTGGCCCACAGCTGGATCTGTCATGCCTAAGCCTTCATGGGCCCCTGGCACTGATGGACCACTAGGTGGCAGAAATGAGAGGGTTTGACTGTCCCCAGAAGGTTTGGAGTTCTCTCAAAATCTGGACACACCCAAAGGAATGTGTCAGACACACCCCTGCACCTGCCCCAGCCTCTCCAGGTGGGGGCCGGGCAGTGGGAAGCCAGGAAGGGTCCTCAAACACGAAGGACTCCGTGAGACCTCTGTGTTCCCAAGGTTAGTTCTGCCGCTTTGTGGCGAGAGGTTTGGAGGGTGTACCTCAAGCCCAAGGGAGGGAAGCTGGTCAGCGGTGAGCTGGCTGGGCAAGGTCAGAGGCCCGGACCTGGCCAGTGGCAGTGGGCGTAGAGAGGAGGGAGCAGGTGAGGGAGATGGAGGAGGTGGAAGGACGGGCCTGGCCCCTGGCCGCACAGGTGGGGACAGATAGGAGGGCTCTACCGGGACCTGACGGTGCCGCGGCCCGCTCGGGGGGGGCGATGGTTCCATGTCATGAGAGGCTTGCCTGGCGTCACGCAGTACACACTGTGCCCTTCCACAGCCTTCCTCCTGCGTGGCTTCCCCCGCGGAGCCCTGCGGAAGCGAACTGCTTACCTTTGCTCCCGTCCGTTCCCCTTCATGCCCTCCCCACCTCGTCTCCCGCTGCATAGCGAGTCTCGCCGGGCCCTGCTTCTGGCCACCCTCCTGACCGCTCAGCTTCACCTCCCTGGGGATTCCTGGTTTATAAATTCGAGCCAGAAGGCCGAGGTTGTGCCGCTCAGACCAGAACCCGCCCTCGCTTAGAGCCTCACAACCCTGCTTGCCCCACCCAGAACCTTCCTGGGAAGCCTGCAGATTCATCCTGACCTGTGGGCTGATGGCTTAGCCAGAGACCCAGTAGTTCACTGGCCATTCCCACAGACCCAGGCGCATTTTGGGAAGCACCCCGCCCCCCTGTCCTCCCCCCGCCGCCCTGTGCCAATAGGAGAGCTACGGTATCTCCTGAGGTGTTCCCACGCTAACGTGCATTACCTCGGCCCCAGAGGCACAGGCTGAGAGGAAGGACAGTAGCCACCCAGTCCACGTGGACAACTGCATCCTGAATGCCGAGGCCCTCGTGTGCATCAAGGAGCCTCCCGCCTACACCTTCCGGGACTACAGGTGCCAGCCGTTTCTCTGAGGCTCCCAGTCCCCTGCGCCTTGCCCTGTCCCCAACACACACACACAGGTGTGGGACCAGCTGTCCCCAGAATCCAGTCCCCATCCCCACGCCCTCCGACTAGAAGGTTGGACAGAAAGGGAGTCATTCCAGTGCAGTGTGAGGAGGACAGTGGATTCTCTGGAGTGAGGGTGGTGTGGTGGGAAGACCCTTCCCGTGGCAGGCCCTGTCCAGCTGCTGGAGGAGAGCGCCTGGAGACGTGGGCACGGGAGCCGTGGACTGTCGGGGAGCGGGACTGGGGGAGGCCCATGGCAAGACCTTGTCTGTCGTTCCCAGTGCCATTCTTTATCTAAATGGGGACTTCGACGGAGGAGCATTCTACTTCACTGAACTAGATGCCAAGACAGTGACGGTGAGTGTGCCCTCGTGCCTGTCCCTGGGAGACAAACCCTCACAGCGCTGTGGGCAGAGTGGCCAGGCCTCGCCTCCTCAAATCCGGGGGGCTCTGAGCTATGTCGCTCACTCCTCTGACTGGCTGCCTTTTCTCTTCAGACCCTAATGATCCCGTGTCTCCTCTGAAGGCAGCTTACAGTCTTCTGTGTCCCCCCTGCTTTGTGTCTCCTTCAGGCAGAGGTGCAACCCCAGTGCGGGAGGGCCGTGGGATTCTCTTCAGGCACGGAGAACCCGCACGGGGTGAAGGCTGTCACCAGAGGTCAGCGCTGTGCCATCGCCCTGTGGTTCACATTGGACGCGCGGCACAGTGAGCGGGTGAGAGCCCTCAGTGGCACTGGGATCTGCCTCTCGAAGGGCCCCCGCTTCTGCTTTCCCCTCCCCCCGTCTCACTGCCAGCGGCTTAGACACCAGAGGAACATCGGGCCTGGTGTCCACAGAGACTCCCCCTGGCCCCATATACTTGTCCTCTCTGGCCCTTCTCCTGTACTTGTAAATGGGGCTCTGGAGTGCGGTGCCAAGATGGGGAATGGTGCCGGCACTGGGCCGCCTGGTTGGGCAGCACCTCAGCTGTCTGAGGACCTGCCGGGAAGCAGAGGAGCTCAGAGGCCATGGAGGAAGAACTTGTTGCTCTCCAGGAAGCAGCACCTGAGCAGAGCTGAGCACCTGGTCCGGAGGCCTCTCTGAACAGGCAGGGGTTTGTCCTTGCAGGACCGGGTGCAGGCGGATGACCTGGTGAAGATGCTCTTCAGCCCGGAGGAGATGGACCTCTCCCAGGAGCAGCCTCAGGAGGCCCAGGAGGGGCCCCCCAAGCCAGAGACCCCTCTGTCCAGCAGTGAGGTGGGACACAAAGATGAGCTCTGACGGCATCCAGCTCGCTGTGGATGGGTGAGCGGACCCACCTTGAGGAACTGTGTCCTCCACCGGCTGGCCCCCCGGGGCTGCGTGTCTGGCGCCCAGCCAGCAGGACCCTGCTCGCGGCCGTCTGCACGGTGCTACCGCTCCCGGAGTGGACATGGCGGGACGGCCCTCTCGCCTCTGGACCCGGCTGAGGGCTCAGGACGCAGGCCAGAGCCGCCCCTAGGGGCCTGGACGGGCAGCCGAGTGACAGCACTACAGTATTTAAGTGTCTGTGTAGACAACCAAAGAATAAATGATTTGTGGTTTTTTACTCAGGAGTTGGTTCAGAGAGTAGGAGTATGGCCACCTGCTGGCCCACTCTCACCGCAGCCTGCACAGCCTTGGGGCCCGCACGGAACCCCAGGTGCCTCAGACTTGTCTGTAGAACGGGGACCCCAGTGCTCACTTGGCGCCCCTTCTGGGTGGATTCAGGGTTGGAGGTGACAGGAATGCTCTGGATGGAGGGCGGGGATTATGACTAATCCCTCGCTGGAAGCCCCGGCCGGTCAGCAGTGCTCTGGCATTTCGCCCCCCGTGTCGGTCCCACTCCGCTGTCCAGCCTTGGAGGCCCTGGGCCCCAAGATAACACACATCTCTGGGAGACAGATCACAAATGAAGGTTCTGCCCCTCTGGCCACAAGCCCGTCTCCCCTTCCTGGGCTCGAGATGCTGTATGGTGCTGAGTTTGGGAGCTGCACTCCGGTCCCTCCTCTGTTCAGCTGGCCAGTGGCGGTTGACAGAGCACCAGCTCAGGGCCCAGGGCTGGGAGCATGGGAGCAGACAGAGCAAATCCCTGCCCCACAGGGGCTGTTTCAGTGTGGAAAACAAGTAACACAAGTGTGTGTGCGTGTGTGTGTGCATGCTCGCACGTGTGTGTAACCCTTAGAGGTGGAGAAGGAAGCCAAGCCCCGAGGGGGGCCCAGCAGCAGGAAGGCCGATGGGGCACAGAGTGGCCAAGAAGGGGGACAGCCAGGGTGGGTGGGGTCTCGGGGGCCTCATCGGTCACCGTGGGCACGTGGGCTCTGTGTCCCCGTGCCAGGAGCAGAGGAGTGACAGCCTCAGAGAAGGGCCTTTAGGGCAAGGACCAGCTGAGGAGAGGTGAGAGACGGCTGCAGTCCCCAGTGGGCGGGGAAGGCAGCGTGGAACAGGGTGCCAGCAGGAGCAGTGGTGGAATCCATTTCTGAGGTAGAGCCCACAGGAGTTGCTGATGGGTCAGGTGGTGTGAGAGAAAGGAGCATCAGGAAGGCTTCCGGCCTCAGCAGTGGGGAGAATGGAGTCACCTGTCCTCTGGCAGAGGGGCCGTGGGGGGATGGCACCGGGCATGGACGCTGGGACTCCAGTGTCACGCGTGTCGTGCTTGAGTCCCAGGAGCCCGTTAGGCCTCCAAGCAGAAATGTCAGCTACACGGACAGTCTGATGTGTGGATCGGGAGTTCGGGGGGAAGAGGAGGGGAGCCATCGTTCTGGGAGTCGTCACTGGCCGTGGATGGTGTTCAGAGCTAGGAGACTGGGGTCTGTGTGGACAGGAAGAGGCAGAAGACCGAGTCTGCTGGAGGCAAGGAGGCTGGGGACTGGGGGGCCCAATGGAGGACAGGGGCCGGCTGCAAGCAGGGACCCAGAGTCTTGGCGGCTGATGGCAGCAGCTCATGGAGCACTGGGGAGCAAGAGGTCAGTGCTGCTGAGCCTGAACCAAGGACAACTGAGGAGCTGCTTGGGACCTGGTGACACGGAGATCCGTGAGAGCTTTGGCAAGAGATGCTCTGGAGGGCTGCAAGGACGGAAGGTGGCTGGAGGAGAGTGAAGTGGTGATGGAGGGGTAGACGGCTCATCTCGGGAGCTCAGCCCTACGTGGGGACGGAAGGACAAGCTGGAGGGACATGCGAAGTGGAGGAGCAGCCGTTCTGAAGCTGGGAGACAGCAGCACGGGTGAGCACGTTCAAGGGCAGGATCCCATAGGCACAGTCACTCCTCCGCTAGTCACCTGCGGTCATGTCCTACTTGGTGATGCACGCACCATAGGGAGAGAGGATGCACTGATGGGAAGAGTGTAAGCTTTGCCCCTGGGCTGAGCTGGGCGAAGCTCACTTCTGCCCTTGGAGTCATGTGAGGTCGGAGTGCGTGTCCACCGCAGTAACATGGGAGATACGCCACAGAACAGAAAACCATCAGCCTGATTCTGGTCCAACAGAAGTTTCCACATCAAGGCAGATGACCTTTACTATTTCAATGTATGCTAACCACACAGAGCCAGCCCACTGTCTCCGCTTAACTCATGAAAGGCCAAAAGTTCTCAGTGCCTACAGGACTGGGGATACGTGTGTGTAAGGGGGGTGGGCTACAGGTCCAGGCAGATAGCAGGGCTCTCCGCAGGGGTGCCAAAGACAGCCTGTGCCCGGGGTTGTTTGGGGAGAAGGGAGCACCCCAGCAGCCACACAGGTTACACAGACCCTGCCCCACTCCCACCCTGGGTGACACGTGTGGGATCCCCCAAATGAGGCTGGGGTCTGGAGGTGCTTGCAGTCCCGGGGAAGGAAGCAAACACCACACCAAATGCTATGAGTAGAGGGAGGTGCAGAGCATTACATCTCCGGGCACTTGGCCCTGCAGGGACACCGCTGGTGGCCTGAGGCAAGTCCCCTCCATTCCACGGGGGAGTGAGTCTGAGTTGCAAGGGGAGTAAGAGCAGCACGACCCCCTGAGCCCCCAGCATTTCAGGGGGTGCCTGCCGAGCGTGCTGGATGAAAACCATCTGAATCAGACCCTCCCAATGGGCAGAGGGAGGGGCCAAGGAAACCGCTTCAGTGTGTCGCTGGAAGGGAGGCAGAAACACAGAATCCCCAAACCAGTCAATGATCAACACGCAGCAGCAGAGCCTGGCTTTCTGCCAGGCACCACCGGGCAGGAGGGGGCCGTGGGTCTCCAGCCACAGGCGGCGCTCACACCCAGGATGAGAGAGCACTGGGTCTCATTCAGGAGGGAGGCTTTTGGGAAGAGCTTTCATTAGCCAGCCTCATTTCTCCAGGCACAGGACGTTTTCCAAAAGCACTTTTGCCCATTATTTGATCCCTGTAACTCCCTCATGACCCAGACAGGGCCAGTGCCATCCCGACATCCCTATTTTATCTCAGAGAGGCTAAGGGACTTGCCCAATGTCACAAAGGTTTTTGGGGGCAGAGGTAGAGCTAAGCTTCTTGTCACATACATGAAGCCACTTGTTAGGAAGCGTGGCACCCAGGGCGGCTTCTAGTTAACTTCAAACAGAGGCTGGGCCAGGACCCTGAGCCATCCCGCTGTCCCCGCATGCCTGGGAGTCACTGGACTGCAGGGGACCATGGGGGCGGGGGTAGGGAACTTCCCCCAGGACTGAGATCTGTGGATCTGGAAGGATTTGGAACCTTGGTGAGGGAAGGCCCTCAGGGTAGGAGAGGATATTCTGACAGAACAGACTGGAAACCTCCAATAGCAAAGAGGAGGGTTACCCAGAAGAGCTTCAGAGGAGATGTGAGCCTCATTCTGGACCACAGAGTGGCTCTGGGGCCCCAGAGCAAGGGAGGGAGGCACTGGACAGAGGGGCATGCAGGCATCCCGACATCTCTACGGCCTCAGCATCCCTAGACTTCGCTCCTGGGGGCAACTGTGTGACGTTAAGTGGCTCACTTCCCTTCTTTGGCTCTCAGCCCCCTCATTCATCAGAGTCCTCCTAAGAAAGCAGCATGTGGCACTAGCACACTGATCTGCTGCATCCTGGGCCCACACAGGTCACCTCTTGGCCTGCCCAGTGCCAGCGGCTGCCTTGAGGACCACACAGCTCATGCGCAGAAACTGTGCTCACTGTGTCCCCAGGTGTCCTGCTCTGGGCCCTGGCCATGTCCTGTTTCCCCTAATCCCACGGTCTCCAAACTGCCTGTGGTAGAAGAGGGATCCCAACTCAGGACTGACTTCTCCACTCTTCTAGGTCCCCTTTGAATTCGGGGACCCTTGGTCCATCCCGGGAAGCCGGTCTGTGCGTCCGTGGGTCCACATGGCTCTGGCCTTCTCAGCACAGACGGGACCCAGTGTTGGCCCCATGTGTGGCACTACAGGCCACACAGTGCCCACTCCTGCCCCCCAGCTGCTGGAGCTGCAGGCCATACCAGGGGCCCACGCCCTGGGCGGGTGCACAGGGCAGCCATTGTCTGCGCGGTGCCTGGCACCCTCTCGTTTGCATAGCCATGTGAAGAATGTGAGGGAGCAGGCTGGGGACGAGTCCCTGCAGAGCACCCCCACCCCGCCCCCCTCCTGCGGGGGAAGAAGACTATGGGGGAGGTTGGGGGGTCGGCAGCCAGACCCTGCTTTCCCCAGTGCGGTCCGGGAAAGGCAGGTGGGCTGCTGGGGACAGAGGGGGCAGCCTGGGGCTGGCGGGAGTCAGAGCAGGATTGTGACATTCCCCTTGCACCCACGCCCGCTGGAGCCCAGGGGCCAAACTGAACGTGAGGGGATTGCTAATGAGCTAGAGGAGAGTTAAATATTCCCCCGCTCCAGAGGGTTGAGCTGGGATGGGAGAGAGAAGGGGGAAGCCACTGGGAGGGGCAGCCTGAACCCCAGGAATGTGCAGAGGCCACAGCTCCTGGCTCCCCGTCAGGCTGTTCTGGAGCTGGGGGGCCAGGGCCCGTTTCCTCTAGCCCCAGCAGGAGCTACTAAACCAGCCAG
This sequence comes from Mustela putorius furo, assembly GCF_011764305.1. Taxonomy (NCBI): domain Eukaryota; kingdom Metazoa; phylum Chordata; class Mammalia; order Carnivora; family Mustelidae; genus Mustela; species Mustela putorius. Next base: position 32,815,151 of record NW_025422005.1, on the reverse strand, counting down.
CAAAAGGATTAGTGGGGTTGAACAGTCTGCCTTCCCTCAGGCTGATGCCAGATGGTCAGCGCTATCTCCCACCTCCCTGGCCAGGACCCTTGCTGGCTGGCCACCAGGTCTGACCCAGCCTTGATGGGGTCCCTCTTCTGCCCCACTCAGATCTCAAACAGACCCCATAAGTGCATATTCCCTGGCCTGGCCTCCCCTGCTTTTGATACATATGGTCCCCCAGAACCTGGGACCCCTCCTCCCTAACATCCATCCCTGTCTGGCCTCAGAGTCCTCTCCAAAAAGTTCTGCCTGATGTCTAACTCTAGTCTTACCCCCTGCAAAGTAGAATTCTATTTCTGTCCTACAGTCAGAGGACTGAAAACCCCAAGGGTCAGTTCAGCCATGCAGTAGCAAAATCCATCATCTTGGGGCTGGCGCTTGGGCAGGAACTAGAACTTTCGTGGTTCCTAAAGGGGGTTCCCTAGCAGGAAGGCCCTGAGGGCAAGCAGGGTCACCCCTCCCAACCCCTCCCCTCTCTATCCCTGGGAGGTGGGGCAAGGGCACCCACCTGGACCATGGCTCCACCTCCCGCCCCCAGGGGGCTGGCAGGAGCTCAGCTGGGGACCCTGTCCTGACTTAGGCAGCTGCTGTGGGCGGGCCCCTGGCCTTTCCAGCCCCTGGGCCTCCCCCTGCATTCTAGAGCCCAGAGCCGCTGCCTTTGGCTCCGCTGCTCCTGCTGGACTAACACCTCTCCTTCTCAGCCTCTGGCCACTCACTGCTCCCCCGCCCTCCACCCAGCAGCTCCTTTCACCTGGCCATGACCCCTGTCCCCCTAGGGACCCTGGCTCAGCCCTGAGCCCTGGAACCTCCAGCCCCCTCCCCTGGGCCATGGCCAACTCAGGCCTCCAGCTCCTGGGCTACTTCCTGGCCCTGGGTGGCTGGGTGGGCATCATCGCCAGCACCGCCCTACCGCAGTGGAAGCAGTCCTCCTACGCGGGTGACGCCATCATCACGGCCGTGGGCCTCTACGAAGGGCTCTGGATGTCCTGCGCCTCCCAGAGCACGGGGCAGGTGCAGTGCAAGCTCTATGACTCCCTGCTCGCCCTGGAAGGTAGGCCTCCCTCCAGCTGGGTTGGGAAGGTGGGGTGCCGGGGAAGGGGAGGTCCAGAGCAAGCTCGCGCGCAGGCTGCCGCCTGTATGGGGCTCCATTCTCCACCCCCGGCCCCCATGTGCTTTTGAAAACCCGGGCCCGCCTGGTGCTCCGTGGAGGGCAGGTACTCCAGGCTCCAGCCACCCTGGGCCCAGATCCCAGCTCTGCCACTGTCACCTTCAAGGAGTCACCAAGCCTCTCTGTGTTCTAATGTCCTCATCTGTAGAGGGGAGCACTAAGACGTCACAGGACTGCAGAGGGTTAGACGAGATAGATGAGTGGCGGAGTGCCTGGCACTCGGGCTCCCCTCCACCCCCGCCCATGCTCTGTCTGCAGACACACTGTGACACACACCTTCACGCCAGGCTTGCCGTCTGAACAAGCATGCTTCCATTTGGGTGTGCAACACACACGCACACACATGCGTGCCTATGCCCACAGGTTCTTGGGTACATAGGTCCTTCTCCTGGGGTGTGCATTTGAACTTGACAAGTTGGCTTGCAAACAGGCCCCACTGCAGCTCTAGCCCCGGCTCTGGGCTGACCCACCCACCCTCTGCCCAGGGCGGCGCAGGCCTGAGCCTGGCAGCTATCACAAGACACCCATCCAGGCAGGTCACCTGGTCTCCTTCAGGGACCTAGCTCCCCGGAGTGGCCTGCGGCCCAGGACTGAACTGCGCACAGGTGTCCAGCTGCCGTGGGTGACTCAGAGGGCAGAGGGGAAGGTGACCAGGAGCCAGAATGGCTGATGGGGAAAATGTCCCTTTCCGAGAGCCAGCTTGGGGCTGAGATGGGCCTTAGACGCCCTCACTCCCTCCTGCTGAATCTGCAAGGCCCCATTGCTTGGGAGGCCAGGCCCCAAAGGGAGTCTCACAGCCAGGGAGCAGCAGAGGAGAGAAGTCCTCCAAGTACCCTGGCAGGGCACACAACCCCTGAAGGAACCTGCAGGGGGAGTGAGTGGCGGGGAGGCAGGGGTGGAGGGTGTAGAGGGGGAAGCTCAGTCGCACAGCCTGTCCGCAGGGGCCCCTCACACCTGCCGCAGGTGGTCCTGGGAGGCGCTTCTGGCCCCTGCCCCAGCCCTTTCCCTGCCAGGCTGCTCACACCCACACGCTTCTCCTGGTGCCTGCTCAGTCCCCCTGCTCTGCTCTGCCCAGGTCACATCCAGTCAGCGCGGGCCCTGATGGTGGTGGCCGTGCTTCTGGGCTTTGTGGCCATGGTCCTCAGTGTGGTCGGCATGAAGTGCACTCGGGTTGGAGACAGCAACCCCATCGCCAAGGGCCGCATCGCCATCTCTGGGGGTGTCCTCTTCCTCCTGGCAGGTCAGTGTCCCTGGCTCCCTGTCCGCCATCTCAGTCATGGCAGGTGGCCCCACTCTGGGTGGCCGGCCAGAGGCCAGAGCAGAGCTGAGTGCTCCCTCCTCCATCCTTAGGCCTCTGCACCTTGACAGCCGTCTCGTGGTATGCTACCCTAGTGACCCAGGAGTTCTTCAACCCCAGCACACCAGTCAATGCCAGGTGAGTGCTGGGGTGTGGCCTGGACCAGGAAAGGAGCTCGTCTCCCACTCCGCTGCCTTTGTTTAGCAGGACACATGGGTGGGAGAAATGGGGGCGGGGTGGGTGGTGAGAAGGTCTCTGGAGTGGGGCGCCAGGCAGGGTGTGGCTGAATCCTCTGAGGGGGTGAGAGTCCTGTGGGGAACACCGCAGGAGCTCAGCAACCTGGATCTGCATTGAAATCCCAGCTCTGTGCATGATGGTTGTGTGAAGGGCGAGTCCCTGTCCAACGGAGCTGGGACCCAAGGGCTCAGGAAGATGTTGCAGGGAGGACTCAGCACAAGGCCAGGCCCCGGACAGCACTCAGTGCACCCCTTGCTGTGACTCCTACCCAAGGCGGCAGGTGTCCTGGGCTGGGAGATGGTGATTGGACAAGTGGTCAGGGCAGATGTGGGGGGCCTTACAACTAGAGGAAGATTTGGTTCCCCATCCTGGGTGGACGGCAGCCAACAATCTGGGCTCTGGCACGCAGCACGGTGGGGCGAGAATATGACCAGGAAGGGCAAAAGGTCTGGAGCAGGGCTTGGGGCCCCAAGGCTAGCAGTGCAGAGTAGGCTCCGGGACATTTAGGAGCTAGAATGGCCAGGACTAGGAAGGCCAAGGGCAGGAGGGCGGAATAGGGGGCTCGGTGAAGAGCCTGGACCCACCAGGCTCCACCCCACCTCTCAGCTATGCCAGAGCAGAGACTGGGACGGTCTCAACCCCAGACATCCCAACAGACCTGGGGCCCTGGGCCTGAGGGAGAATGAGAAAAGACCCAAGCTACTGCAATCAGGAGGGCTGCCTGGAGAAGGCAGAAGTGTGGCAGGGGAAGAAAAGGAGACCACAGGCATGGTGATCGCTCCCTGAGGTGGGCAGCTGTAGCCACAAAGATCTCCAACCAAGAGGCAGCTCAACTCAGAAACAGACTCCTCGCTGGCACCCCTCCCTACCCCTCCAGCACTCCCCCAAGACACCTGGTATGCAGGCCCTGTGCTGGGTCCTGGGGAAGTGGAAATCTGGTGCTGTCCACCCTCCAGGCACTCCCAAGGGAGCCAGGCTGAAGCCAGGAGCTGAAGGCCACCCAGGAGGCGTCAGCAGGAGGCACAGCCGGAGGGGTCAGGGAGAGCCCCTGGAGAGGGGGCCACTGAAGTGGGCCCTGAAGTCAGAGGAGCATAGGAGGCGCAGAAAGGGGACTCTCCAGGAGGGGGCGCCTCCAGCAAAGCATGGAGGCAGGGAGCTGGGGGCGGGGGTGGGAGGGTACCAGGCCGGGGTGGGGGGCGCGTGGCAAAGCCTTGTGGGAGTAGAGGCTGAGCCCGCTCGCTGCAGCACAAGGAGGGGAGCCCTAGTGCCAGGGGAAGGGCCCGGTGTGCCCCCAGAAGACAGCGAGAAGCCTGGGCTGGGCGTTCTGTGGGCTGGAGGGGCACTGAGAGGAAGATGGCAGGGATTGCCCTGCTCCTCTCCACGGGATTCTGCAGCCCTCCTGGACCACCACCTCTGGCTGGGGGGGGGGGGAGTGAAGGGGGAGGGAGGGGCCCAAATCTGCAGCAGGAGCAGACCCACCCTGGGCCTGGGTCCCCCTGGGTGGTGGTGATGGGCTGGCTGGAGGTCAGGAGGAGCGATGGGCACGCCCCAGAACTTCTCCGGAGAGACTGAGGAGGCTTGGGAGGCCCCCAATCTCAGCTCCCCCTCCCCTACACGACCCCTGCCCCCACGTGGGGATCGCTGTGACGGGGCAGGCTCGCAGCCACCTCTGATGCTGTCCCCCCTCCCCCTTGCAGGTACGAGTTTGGCTCAGCCCTGTTCGTGGGCTGGGCGTCTGCTGGCCTGGCCATGCTGGGGGGCTCCTTCCTGTGCTGCACGTGCCCGGAGCCTGAGAGGTCCAGCAGCAGCCCTCAGCCTTACCGGCCCGGCCCCTCCGCTGCAGCCCGAGAGTACGTCTGAGCCCCGTCTCTGCCGGCCCCTGCGGCACCCCAGGCAGGGCCAGTAGGGGCACAGCACGCCCCGAGAGGACTCTGAGCAGCTTGTCCCCACACAAGCACCCACCCTGCGCTCTGAGACTAGACCCAGACACTCAGAGGGAGGCCGGAGGCAGGCCCCAGCCTGCAGGTGCACACGCGTGTCCCGGTTCGGGCATGGACCCATCTGCACAGCTCATGGGCACCAGCCCGTTTCCTGTCCAGGTGCCGTCGCTTTCCTCCGGTGGCTTATTTACTTCCTGCAGGGCGACACAGGTGTCTGCTCTGTGCTGGGCCCTGGGGACACAGCCACAAAGATGGCCGTTGGTGTCTCATGCCCTGGGATGGCCAGAGCCTTTCCCCTCAGCAGGCCAACAGGCTCCTCACAGCAAGCCCAGGCAGGGGCCAGTGTGCGGGGATGAACATCCCCCTCACACACCAGGAAACAGGTTTGGGGGTACAGAGAGGCTTGGCCCCACCGTTCCTGAGTTCAGGTCTCAGGCTTTTTGTGGATGCCACCCCGCACGACTAGGCCAGCCTGCCCCCCGCCAGGAACGGGCCCCAAGAAGGGCCACTGTGGGCACCCGGGGCCAACTGCGCTGGTCAGTCCCTGCGTCTGGGCCTGCACCCCGCAGCCCCCGCCCCACCCCACTGCTCACCCCACTAACCAGCTCTCCTCTCTTTTGACTTTCAGACCAGTTGTTAAGTTGTCTGCCTCCGCCAAGGGCCCCCTGGGTGTGTAATGTCCGGGTTCCCACCTGACTCTGTCCCCCTGCCAACACCTAGACCGTGTGTTCGGTATTTTTTGGAAAGAGAAGTGAACATCAGCCCCGAGTGTGGTGTCATTTGATGTGTCCCTGGTGTGACTACGGTGGGTCCTGGCTCGGAGAGGTCAGAGCTGGTCCCTGGGGTCTTCAGGAGTCAAGATGGGAAGACAGACCTGCAGAGTGAGTCACACCCACATCCAGGGTCAATCAGGGTTCCAGAAACTTCCCTAGCCTGACTCTTACCTCAGAGCTGGGGTGAGGGGACCCTGGAGGAGCTCACTACATGGAGAAGGACCTTAGGACCTTCCAGCCACGAAGACTGTCCCGGACAAGGTTGCAAGCCCCCTAATGCTGCCCCTTCTTCCACATCCACCCTGCCTCCTCTCCAGTCTGCGAGCTCTCCCTCCCTCCCTCCCTGGATCTTGAGTAGAGAGGGGTGGCCTCAGGCTGTGGCCAGAGCCCCGCCCTAGGCAGAAGACTGAGGTCCAAACTGGAGGGGCTTTCGGTCTTGGAGTACAGATACCACCTTAGTCTAGAAGAAGAAGACATCCTCAGAGAGATGGAAGGAAAATTAACCTAGATCAGCACCTCTCCTCATGCTCGCCCGCCCCATGGGTCTCTGGCCCCTGACTGCCCTGTGTCTCCCATCTGGAAGGAGCCTACAGTAACTGTCCCCACCTTCCTCAGGCCCTCCTCAGCCGGCTCTGGCCGGCTGGCTTCCTCCAACACCTGTCTTGGGACCCCGGCTCTCACCAGCTCACTGAAGCCCAAGGAGGCAGCTGGGCCTTCCCTGCCCCCTCAGCATGGCTGGAAGGAGGTGCAGTCAGATAGGATGACTGTCCCACAAGCTCCCTGGGAGGTCGGGGTTGGGTGGAGGGGAGCGAGCTGCGGAGCCACTGTGGGATTATGGGCTCCGGCCCTGGCCTGGCAGCTGCTGCGCAGCCACGGGGCGCCTCAGGGGTGTCCGTGTCCTGTGGCCGGGCCAGCCGCTGGCTCCGGGGGTGGGACCCCGCATGGGTTTCCCGGAGCCCTACCCCTGGAGCTCTGAGTGAGGACTACAGAGGAGTCTCTGTGGGGGACAGAAGCTGTGATGCAGCAGTTCTTGCCCCTAGGTGAGCTTTCAGATCACCCGGGGAGCTGGGGCCCAGGCTCCACAGGACGGAACGGGCCTGGGGCCGACCCCGCCCCGGCTCAGGCCCTTCCTGAAGGACTGCGGTGTGTGGGCACCTCTGTGAGGCCTGCAGCTGGGGGCTGTTGGGCCGCATTTCTTGCCACTCTGCAGGGGTCTGGGAGGGAGGAAGGTAACTTCCTGAAGAGGTGAGCCGTGGAAAGAGCAGGGGAGGCCCGTCACCCTCTGCCTTTCCTGAGACCAGGCTGCTCCATGAGGTTCCCACTTTCTCCCAGTACATAGGCACCTTTTTGCCAAAACAATTTTGAGGTTGACTTCTGTCACATAGAGCCAGAAGAGCCCCACCAAATTTGCAACCGGGAAATTGAGAATCTGGGTGAGGCACCAGCTGAGCAGGCTGGTGGGGAGGGGGGGATGTGGGGCCCAGAGCCTGGACCTCTGCTGGTCCCCCAGGACCTCCCTCCTGTCCCCAGCTGGGGATTTGGCCAACCTTGCAATCTGACCACAAAGCAGTTGGCCAGGACAATGTGTATTTTCTGGACGTTCAGGGTCCACCAGAGGCTTGGGATGTGGGAACACTTGGGGATAGAATGTGCTGGCTGTCCCCCATGGGTTTCGGGGACAGACTGCAAGAGAGACGAGCTCTGTGCCCGTGGGTGGGTCTGACGGCTGCAGGAACAAGCTTCCTTCTGGTCCTTTGTGGAGGGATGCCCTTTCTGCCTCTAACCAGGGCCCAGAGAGGGGCAGAGTGAGATCACTGCCTACATACAGCCCCACACACTAACAGCATAGCAGGAGGCTGGCCGTGGGAAGATGTCCAGGGGAAAATTGGAGGAGTTCAAGGCTGGAAGAGTTTGGGAAGCCTGATCCCCCAGGCCTCTCTTGAAGCAGCCGTTTTCAAATACCTACATCAAGGTCACCTGGGCTGCCAACGTGAGGCGGGGCCAACTTCCCAGGCCTCGGGACTGTGGCCCGCCGCTTACTGTCCCAGCCTCGGGGGCTAGAGGACTGGGCAGGGACCCAGGAAGGGGGTCAAAGGGCACAATCCTCAAGCTTTTGCTGATGTTTATTAACAGAGTTCTCCCAAGAATGAAACTGGCCGACCATAAAACACAGTTTGGGAAGGAAAATACCTGCGTTCTCAGCCAGGGAGGAGAAGCGTAGCGTAGAAGTAGCTGTGCATACAGGAGCTCAGCAACAGGAGGTGCTCCTCAGAGGAGTGAGCTTGGGGCTGGGGAGGCAGGGACCGGGGACCCCTCCAGTCCCTGCCTCTGAGAATATGGATTGCACTGAGTAGTACATGGTGTCCAGAAGTTGCGTTTTTGTGTTGTATGTATTATGAATTCTGTGTGATAAAGACGCTGTGGTTTGCTTGTTTTTTGTTTGTTTGTTTTTCTAATCCCTGTTAGAGGAGCACACTGAAATGATAGAAGGCTAGATTTGCTTTAAAATGCTCTAAGAGGGGTGCTGGGTGGCTCAGTGGGTTAAGCCTCTGCCTTAGGCTCAGGTCATGATCTCAGGGTCCTGGAACCGAGCCCGGCATCGAACTCTCTGCTCAGCGGGGAGCCTGCATCCCCCTCTCCCTTTGTCTGCCTCTCTGCCTACTTGTGATCTCTCTGTCAGATAAGTAAATAAAATCTTTAAAAATAAATAAAATGTTCTAAGAACGAAATGGTCAGGGGCAGGGGAAGTTTGGTAAATGCCAGCCATATGTAGGGGTTCCCTCTGTTCTCTGCGTTTGTGTGTAGATTTGCAAATGAAAAAAAAAAAAAGTTAAAAATGCCTGTAAGTTTTGCTGGCCGTGCCATGTAACCACCCCTCACTGACCACTGTCTGGGACAGAGGGCATGAGTGATCTAGAGAGTCCTGCTACTTGGAAACTTGGTAGAAACATAGCCTGTCAGCCTCCCCCACCACACCGGGTAACACAGGCTCGACATTTTAAGGAGCTCTCCGGCTGATTGGTGTACACACACGAGTTTGGGAAATGCTGATCTAGGCTCGGGCAGGAAGAGCTGCGTGGTGCATTGTCTTCCTCCATCATTTGAATACCGGATGTAAGGAGGGCAGTTCAATGTATGATTTCGTCTAGAGTTGGCAAGATTACAGGAAGCCATGGCTACATGGGATCCGGGCAAAACTGGAAATGAAGAAAGATCATGCCCAAAGTAGTGCTTCCTGACTATCTCTCCTGCTGGGCACAGAAAAATAATATTTGGCTCAATTTATGAGTACATTACAGGCATTTTCTTGACAATGCTCTTGTTCAAAACAACTAAAAATGTCAGAGACTGGGTGAAGAATTCTTTACAGGCATCAAAGGAAAAGGCTGATACAACGCTCTGAAATCACCAAATTAACACCCGAGAAGCACTCCCTTTTGTCTATAAAGACCATACGGTGACCACAAAACTGAGTGGCCTGTGGCTGCCCAGGTCGAAGCTGAGTTACATATAAGGGGATTGAACAAATAAGTAAAATATTGAAGATAAAGTTTCCACTGCCAGAGGATAAATTTACAAAGATGAAACGGGGGTGCCTGGGTGGCTCAGTGGGTTAAAGCCTCTGCCTTCGGCTCAGGTCATGATCCCAGGGTCCTGGGATCAAGCCCCGCATCAGGCTCTCTGCTCAGCGGGGAGCCTGCTTCCTCCTCCTCTCTCTCTGCCTGCCTCTCAGCCTACTTGTGATCTCTGTCTGTCAAATAAATAAATAAATAAATCTAAAAAAAAAAAAAAAGGATGAAACAGGGAAGATTCAAATAAATCCTGGGATATTGGATTGGAATTGGATGTATGTGGATGAACACCTGGCTTTTAATATATTTAAATGAATATTGAAATAGCTCTAGTTGTGTATGTGTATACATAGGTGTGTGATATACACACGTCCATACATCTAGGAGTTCTGCCTCTTAGAAAAGCCTAGAAGCAATGATAACCCAGTGGCGAGACCCTACCTTGATTTCTGAATACCATTCTCCATTAACAGGTACCAGGGCTCCATGGAGAAATGGCTGATCTGAAGGCTGAAAAGGGAAATAATAAGCCAGGAGCATCTTGATGTTCCAGAAAATAAGAAAGTGGTCAAGGAATAATGGAGACACAGTTAAAGGATACAGAAACCAGATTAAAGAGATTCCTACTCACTTTACTGGGACAATTTGATATCAAAATAAATAGCCATGGATTCTAACTCAATGAATAAAATAAGAATCTGTTAGTTCATACTGATACAAATAATTAAATAAATGGGGGAGAAAAAAAGTTCTACAGTAAAATGGCAACTAATATAATTTATTAGCTAGTAAGTATAAAATATTTAACTTGACTGTAGTGAAACACCACAGACATATCTTAATCAAGTGACAAGAGTTAACACCACCAGCAATGGGGCAAGTCAAAATTGTGTCCCTTGACATAATACACTGAGAGGAACACAGCATCATTTCTGTGACACTCCTGCTAAACGTGTACAAACTGAATGACTTATGACGAGACAAAAAAGTCCAAATGGAGATTATTCTACAAAGTAACTGCCTGCACTCTTCAAAACTGTCCATGTTATGAAAGGCAAGAAAAGACTGACAAGACTGAAGAGATTAGAGCTAAATGACACGAGTGATCCTGGATTGGATCCTGGACCTGTAAAAGACGTTCTTGTGACATCTGGTGACAACTCAATAGTCTGTGGTTTCTATGGGTAGTACTGTTTCAAAGTTAATTCCCTGAATTTGATAGTTTCCGTGTAGTCTTGTAGGACAGTGTCCTTGTATTTTATTTTATAAGATTTTATTTATTTATTTGAGAGAGAGAGAGAGCATGAGAGGAGAGAAGTCAGCAGGAGAAGCAGGAGAAGCCGAGCAGAGAGCCCGATGTGGGACTCGATCCGAGGACCCTGGGATCATGACCTGAGCCAAAGGCAGACACTAATGAGTGAGATACCCAGGTGCCCATGACCATTTTTCCTGCTGTGAAATCAAATGTCAGCTTTAATGTCATTCCTTTCAAAGTAATCCTTTCCCCCAACTCCTCTCTTGTCTTCTAAAAATTGTGGTACCATTATCGATGTGTTTAAATGTGAATTTTTTATGTATGTTTTTCAGCTTCTTGACTCTTTCTTTTGGTGTCTTCTTCCTTCTAATCAGTTCTGGGTTAAGTCTCAGACATTCTCTCTCCAATCCTCTTTTCCTTCTTCTGTGCCTCCAATTATAGTCTGCTTGATTTTCTTACAATAGTCTCTTAGCTTTTCTTTTGTTTTCCAATTTTTAAATTCTTGGTACTTCATAATAAGTAGTTTCCTTCCTCTACCTCCCAGTTAACTAATTTTATCTTCGGTTATGTTTAATCAGCTTCCAAATACACCCATTGATTTCTTTGAGGTATTCTATTTTTCTGTTCTCAGATTCCCACCAGGTTGATTTAAAAAAATCTGCTGGGTTCATTACAGTTTCTGGTTCCCTTCTCTATTAGTTTGCTAGGACTGCCACAACAAAGTACCACAGACTGGGTTGCTGAAACAACAGAAATTTACTTCCTCACATCCCTAAAGGCTACAAGTCCAAGATCTGGGTGTCAGCAGAGTTAGTTTTATTCTGAGGCTTCTCTTCTGAGTTTATAGGAGGCTGTCTGTCTTCTTGTGGTGAGGTCCCTCAGCTGTGTGTCTGTCCATGTCCTAACTTTCTCTTTTTATAAGGACACCAGTCATATTGGAATAAGACCTCCTACAGTGACCTCATGTCATCTTAATCACCTCTTTAAATACCCTATGTACAAATAGTCGCATTCTGAGGGAGTGGAGGTTGGAGTTCAAAATATGAATTCGGGTGGGAGAGTGACACAATTCAGCTCTTAACACCTAGAATTTTCAAGTTCTTGAAAATTCAGGATAATTAGCATAAATGTATAAATTGCATAAATGTAACTGCAAACATAATTGCTTCACATTCTGTGTCTATTATCTTTGATATCTGGGGTTTCTGTGGGTCCTTTTTATCTGTTTCAACCTTGTTCCTCGTGGTTCCTTGTCTCCTTGTAAGTCTAGTTATCTCTGAATATGTGTCTGATATGGCTTCCGTAAAATATGCGTCATAATCATGTAAGGCCAAGGGTTACTTGCTTTAGCCTGTGCCTGGGGTCCCTAGCTATTCTCAATCACCTTTATCTAAGTTCAGGACTTGAGGTTTCTGGCTCCCCATGTGACTCCAAGTCAGGCTGCAATCTGTGTGAGGGTTGGGTGTTAGTTACCACGGCACAACCATTCCGGGTCCCCAAGCCTAACAGAGTTTACAAGGGCACCCACAATTGCTGGGGCTGGACTTTACAAGTTTTTCCCTCCAGCCCTGTACAACTGCTTCTTCCAGGTCGACAAACACTTTCACATCAGCGCTCAGCACATCGTGTCAGAGGCAAGTACTTACTCACCTCTTCCAGATTTGCAAACATATCCAGGGGAGAAGTAACCCTTGAGCATCAGACTCAATTTTCTACATTATTCTCCTCTTCCTGGACCCAGCCTGGGACCCCTCAGTGTTTTGTTAATTTTAGAAAGATCCTAGAAAATATTTTGTCTAATGTTCTTAGCTGTTTTCAGTAGAAGAGTTGGACCAATATTACCCCCAAGTGGAAATCAAGAGTCATCTTTCCAAAGGTTATCATATAATTTGAGAGAATGTTTAAACCTTCTGATTTAAAGTAGAACATTTTTATTTCTTCTTCTGTATAAGTGACTGCTCAGGACCAATTCAAATTAACAAAAGAATTATTAGATGTTAAAATATTTACCAGAATTGGTGTAAAATTATATCACCGCATTTTTTAAAAGTTTCAACATTTTCAAATATTTATCTTTTTTATTTGAGTAATCTCTACACCCAGTGTGGGGCTCAGACTCACAACCCCAAGATCAAGAGTCACATGACCTTGCCAGACACAAGCCAGACAGGAGCCCCTGAAAGTTTTTCATTAGTTAATTTTTGAAAAAGATTTTATTTTTATTATTTGAGAGAAAGCGCAAGCATGGGAAGCAGCAGAGGAAGAGGGAGAAGCAGGCTGTCCGTTGGGCAGGGAGCCTAACTCGGGGCTCCATCCCAGGACCCTGAGATTTCAACCCAATCTGAAGGCAGATGTTTAACTAACTGAGCCACCCAGGTGCCCTGAAGTTTTTAATTTAAATATGCTTTCCAAAAATTATCTAATGAGCACATGAACCTTGTTACTTGACGTTTTTACAAAAATGGAAAAGACGATATACAGATGACAAAGCCTCATGAAATGGCCTTTAAATATCAGTTGTTTCCACTAGTTTTTCTTCTTTGGACAGGCCATCTAACTTCACCTTCTATAAAACTGACAATCACTGCAAGACCCTAAAATGTTTTATTTTCAATGTTCTCTTTCTTTCTTACATCTTTATTCAACGTCCTTCCCATCATTTTTTCCCCCAACTTTTAAAAAAGATTGTATTTATTTGATAGAGAAAGAGAGAGAGATCACAGGCAGAGAGGCAGGCAGAGAGAGAGGGGGAAGCAGAGAGCCCGACGCAGAGTTCGATCCCAGGACCCTGAAATCATGACCTGAGCCGAAGGCAGAGGCCTAACCCACAGAGCCACCCAGGCGCCCCCTCCAATTTTTTTTTTTTTTTAAGTGTTATTTATTTATTTGTCAGAGAGAGAGAGCACAGGCAGACAGAGTGGCAGGCAGAGGCAGAGGGAGAAGCAGGCTCCCCACTGAGCAAGGAGCCCAATGTGGGACTCAATCCAAGGACACCGGGATCATGACCTGAGCTGAAGGCAGACACCCAACCAACTGAGCCACCCAGGCGTCCCCCCAATTTTTTTAATGTGATAAAATACATATAAAATTTACCACCTTAACCACTTTAAAGCACACAGTTCCGTGACATTAAGTACATTAATATTGCTATGCAACCGTTCAGTGTCAGTCATCTCCAGAATTCTCTCCTTACAAAACTGAAACTCTTTATCTCTGTAACTCCCCACTTCTGCCAGTCTCTTCTCTGTGCCTGGTTAGACTAATCTCAGTACCTCACATTAGTGGAATCATACAGAATTTATTTTTGTGACACAGGAGGTTGGGAGATCTGGCCACCAGGAGGGGCTGCTATTTTGACCGTGGTCAGGGAAGGCCTTTCTAGTTAAAGCCCTGAAAGAACTGAAAGAGAAAGCCATTTGGTTAACAGGGGAAACTGTCTTCCCATCAAAAGGCAGCTTATGAGGTTGGAGTAAACCAGGGGTAGCGCAGAGCAAACGGGAGACAGATGGGGGTTCTCAGTGAAGCTTCCCGAAGGATGCTGGCTTCTGCCCCAGTGAGACTGGAAGCCTCTGGAGGCTTCTGCTCAAGTGACCCCAGCCCTTATATTGAAAACTGACCACGGAGAGGTGGAGGTTACAAAGGAAGGTAGCAGGGGGTTCATCTGGGAGACTGATAATCCAGATGCGGAGGCCTAGACCCATGTTGGGGGAGGTGCTGAGAAGTGGTCAGGTTCTGACCACAAACAAAATTGGCAGACTCATTGGATGTGGAGTGTGAGGAAGAAAAGATAAAGTCAGGATGGACACTGAGGGTTTTGGCAGGGCCCTAGAGGGCTGGGCCGCCTGTTACTGGGATGGAACGCTGTGAGGGCGTAAGCCCTTCAACTGCTGCTGCGGCAGCCTGGGGCCCACCCCTCCGTTTCCACCGCAGCTCTCCCTAGCCTCCTGGCCAAGCCCAGTGGACACTTTTCCACCTTCACCTCCTTGGACCTCTTGGTTCTGATGCCAAACGAATCATTTGCTATTTTGTGCTCTAGGATTCTGTGATGTCCTCCCTTTCTGACTTCTCACATCTCTTTCTGGCCATCACTTTTACATCCTTGGTCTTGTTCCCAAAGTTTGGGCCTCTACCCTCAGGCATCACAGATGCTCCTTGAGTGATGGGGTTTCATCCAGGAAATGGATGCTTTCAAAAGCCACCTGAGTGTCAAGCATTCTCCTCAGCCTACAGCTCATTCTTTTAGTTCCAAATCTGCTTCCCAGACTCCCCTCAAACACCATGTATTTAGAACTCCAAAGGCCCCTCCCCTTTGTGCATCCTCTACCCCAGCAGATGGCACCATCAGCATTGGTGTTCTGCAGTCATGCTGGACTTTCTCCTCCTTCTCATCCCCACACTCAGTGAGTCACCTAGATCTATCAGCTCCCTTCCTGAAAACTTCTCCAATTTGAACTTTCCCACTGCCAGATGTAGGATACAGGTTTCATACAGGTTTGACTTGGTCTCTGCAACAATGTCCACACTGATCACTTTTCTGGTCAAACTTTATTTTTCCCCTCTAGAGTATTATTTCTGAAATGAAAATCATTTTACTTAAAGATAATCCAGGCCCCCTATCAGCTTCTTGGCCCAGAGGAATGAAAACACAGGAGGGCTGGAGAGCTCACTGCCCTAGGAGAGGCGCTAAACCATCACTCCAGATGTGACTGTGGTGTGAGTGAACAGTCCACTCACTTGTATTATTTGTAGCCTTTACAAACCAGCAGCCGGGTTGAAGGTCCATGAACAAAGGCCCCCTCTACCACTCACCACTCAGCACCAGAGTTCCTAATTTGACTGCTCTTTCCAGAGGCACAAGTCAACATAACCCTTCCACTGACAGCAGCTCAGTACTAAGCCTGTCCTGTGTGACACTTTCCGGATGAACTGTCTCTGCCAGATGTTCAAGCTCCCCCCACCCTGGGCAGCAGTTAAGCTCCCTCCAGCTCCAAATCTGACCCATGTTTGCTTCCTCCCTGAACCTTCCACTGTGCCATCTGGATCGGTCCCCAGCATCCTCTGGGGCCACTTCTTCAACATTTGCATTGACTTTCTTGCTCCAACTCTAGGCAGACTTACCCCCAGGACAGACTGCTCTGGGAGCCCTTCCAGGGCCTTTTTTCCTTCCCCTAAACCTGAAGCAGCAGGGTTCCTGGTGGCAGGCTAAGATTCCTCTAGGTCACGCCACTGCCACTCCTAAACCATGGTCTTCCTTTGTAGGACCTCAAAAGCTCAGCCTTCTTTGAAGCCCATGCTTTTAGACCAAATCCATTAACCAGCAGCATTTCTTTTTCTTTTTACTAACATATAGCGTATTACTAGCCCCAGGGTTACAGGTCTGTGAATCATCAGGCTTACACACTTCACAGCAGTCACCATAGCACACATCCTCCCCAATGTCCATAACACAACCACCCTCTCCCTACCCCACCCCTGAAGCCCTGTTTGTTTTGTGAGATTACGAGTCTCTTATGGCTTGTCTCCCTGATCCCATCATTTCATTTTTTCCTTCTCTACCCTCTACCCCCCACTTTGCCTCTAAAATTCCTCGTATCAGAGAGATCATGTAATTGTCTTTCTCTGACTTACTTAATTCTCTCAGCATAATACTCTCTAGTTCCATGCACACCATTGCAAATGGCAAGATTTCACTTCTTTTGATGGCTGCATAGTATTCCATTTTTTGGTGTGTGTGTGCGTGTGCACGTGTACACACACACACACTTCTTTATCCATTCATCTGTTGATAGACATTTATATTCTTTCCATAGTTTGGCTATTGTGAACATTGTTGCTATAAACATTCAGATGTATTTGCCCCTTCAGATCACTACATTTGTATCTTTAGATGGGTAAGTACCCAGTAGTGCAATTGCTGGGTCATAAGGTAGCTCTATTTGCAACTTTTTTAGGTAACTCCATACTGTTTTCTAGAGTGGCTGCACCAGCTTGCATTCCCACCAACAGTGTAGGAGGGTTCCCCTTTCTCTGCATCCTTGCCAACATCTATCATTTCCTGACTTGTTAATTTTAGCCATTCAGGCTGGTGTGAGGTGGTATCTCATTGTGGTTTTGATTTGTATTTCCCTGAGGCTGAGTGATGTTGAGCACTCTTTCATGTGTCTGTTGGCCATCTGGATGTCTTCTTTGCAGAAATGTCTGTTCACGTCCTCTGCCCATTTCTTGATTGGATTATTTGTTCTTTGGGTGCTGAGTTTGCTAAGTCCTTTACAGATTTTGGATACTAGTCCTTTATCTGATGTCATTTGCAAATTATCTTCTCCCATTCGGTCATCTTTTGGTTTTGTTGACTGTTTCCTTTACCAGCAGCATTTAAGATTTTTAACTCCAGAATCACCAGCACCAACTTCTCATGCCCATTACTTTACGCTTACCATCACTTGCAGCAATTTCAAAACCCACAGAAATCCACTGAACAGCACTGGTTGATTTTTGACATTTTCACTTCTAGTAATGTTTTCTTCCTCCTCCCACCTTGACTCACAGGACCATCACCTAAAAACTTTGCCATTACCAGTCACTGCACATCTCAAGGTTGAGCATGTCTTCCTCTTAAATAAATACTTCTACTCCAAGTCAAGGTGGAACATACCAACTCCACTCAGCAGACAATGTTATGCTCTTACTAGTTACGGCTAATCAGGATCCATCCCTAGGTAGGGACAGGGGCAGTGGATGCTGGGAACATTACTGTCAACTGTAATTTTGCTCCCACTTCTAATACCTTTGCACTTTTCTCCTATTGAATTCAGCTGCCAAATTCTCTACTTCCTGGCAATTCTATTTCCCTGGAATATTTTCTTTCCCATTCTCCAAGATAACTATTTTACATTTTCTTCTTTCGGAGTCTTAAGTAATCTCTATACTCAACATGGGGCTCAAACTCACAACCTGAGATCGAGTCGCACACTCCACCAACTGGGCCAGGTGGACGCTCCTACATTTTTCTTTCATCAAACTTCTAACATCTTTCCTCCCTTTTCTAAGACCCATTAAAAACAAGACAAAAAAACAAAACCCAAAACTTCTCAAATTTTTATTGAACTTAATTTGAAGACAAATTGATAAGCCTCAATATCCATTAACATGGAAACCCCCATTTTCTTTGAATATCAAGAGTTTTGCTTCTGCTCAGATTTTGAACATGGTATAAAGATTTTTACCATTAAATGGGGCCCCTGGGTGGCTCAGTAGGTTAAGTGTCTGCTCTCAGGGTCTTGAGATTAAGTCCCATGTTAGGCTCTGTGGGAAGTCTGCTTGTCCCTCTCCCTCCCCACTGCTCATGCTCTCTCTCAAAGCTTAAAAACAAAACAAAACAAAAAAACAACTTTATTAAGTAATCTCTACACCTAGCCTGGGACTCAAAGTCACAGCCCTGAGATCAAGAGTTTCATGTATGGTTCTAAATACATTTCCCTGATACTACTATGAAGCAAAACTTTTTAAATTATATACAAGTAAGTTTTAGCCATTTACTAACACATTCTCCATTCTTAAACCGACAGCAAGTTTTTTGTTACCAGTATCATCCGTGCTGCCTGTCACGGTTTCCTTTCCAATCTTCACACGTTTCCATCTCCATGTACTACCTAGGCCCTTTAAGTACAATATTTTTAACAGAAACCATGACAAGCATCGTCACCTCATTCCTCATTTTGATTAAAACAGAGCATACCACAGGCCTGACCTAGGATACTTCATTTCTTACCACTCTTCCTACACTTACTCTGCTGCAGCCACATATTCTTACAAAGGGATGAGATGTATGTAATTGTTAAGGCTAGAGCACCGGGCTCAAAGCTAAGTGTCAAATACTAAGGCAGTTATCAGATGAGGAAACCATTGCTGCTGCTTTGGCAAAACAATGCATCCACTCTCCCATATGGCCAAGTGCTAACTTCTCCCAGGTCTCATGCTTGCACCATGTGACTGCCAGGCCAGGTTCTCATCTGCACCCTGGCTGTAGAGAGAATGCATTCTCTGGGTTGGCTAAGAGACTTAGGCTACCTAATCCTTATACATGGTGAAGACATCCATCAACTGCTGGCCAACACAAGACACATGAAAAAGTACATAGGTAGTTTTGTTTGCAACACTAGCATCAAGACTGTTATCACAAGAAACTTTCTTCCTTGCTGTGGTTTTCAAAATCACATTTTGACATTACAGGTCTCTCCTGCTGTCTGGAAGCACTCCATTCCTATGGAACCCTCTGTAAGCTAAATAGTGTCAAGTGAAGAATCAATTACCACTAACTTATATGGAAAAACCTGTGTTCTCAAAAACAAATTCTCTCTTAGATTTTGCTAATACTTTGGGATGTATTTTACTAAAATTGGAGTAAGAGAATATCAGCGGGGCCCCTGCCCAAGGATGACATACAAATTCATGAGATGTTCTGTATTTTTTACTTACTGAAAGGATTAAAAAATGCTGATTTGGAGGGGGCACATGCACCCTAGTGTTTATACAAGCACTATCAACAAATTATGCAAAGATCCCAAATGTCCAGGTGTACCTGGGTGGCTCAGTGGGTTAAGCCTCTGCCTTTGGCTCAGGTCATGATCTCAGGGTCCTGGGATCGAGCCCTGCATTAGGCTCTCTGCTCAGCAGGGAGCCTGCTCCCCCACAAAACCCAGCCTACTTGTGATCTCTGTCAAATAAATAAAATCTCAAGAAAAAAGCCCAAATGTCCAGATGAATGGATAAAGATGTGGTATGTATATACACACACACACACACACACACATATAAATTGGGAGTATTACTTGGCCATTAAAAAGAAAGAAACCTTGCTATTTGCAACGTGGATGGAAATAGTGTACTACACTAAGTAAAAAAGACATCAGAGAAAAGACAAATATACGATTTCCTGCAAAACACATGAATGTAGGGGAAGGGAAAGAATAGATAAACAGAGGGAGGCAAACCACCATGAAGAGATTCTTAAATATAGAGAATGGAGGATTACTGGAGGGAGGTGGACTAAATGGGTGATAGACATTAAGGAGGGGAACTTGTCAGGTGCCTAGATAGCTCAGTGGGTTAAAGCCTCTGCCTTCAGCTGAGGACCAGGATTCTGAGATCAAACCCCACATTGGGCTCTCTGCTCAGTGGGGAGCCTGCTTCTCTCTCTCTGCCTGCCTCTCTGCCTACTTGTGATCTGTCAAATAAATTAAAAAAATAATAAATAAAAAAAAAATAAAATAAAATAGGGGAACTTGTTGGGATGAGCACTGGGTATTTTATGTAATGCCATTTAGAGTGGCATTTAGAATGTCATTCAGGTAATGAATGTAATGAATCACTGGATTCTACTCCTGAAACCAATACCATACTATATGTTAACTTGAATTTAAAGAGCACAGATGCTGGGGTGCCTGGGTGGCTCAGTGGGTTAAAGCCTCTGCCTTCGGCGCAGGTCATGGTCCTGGAATCGAGTCTGCATCGGGCTCCCTCTCAGCGGGGAGCCTGCTTCCTCCTCTCTCTGCCTGCCTGTGATCTCTGTCAAATACATTAAAAACTGCAGCCAAACCAACAACAAATGCTATTTTCATAAAAGAAATTGTCAGATTTTTTGGTTAGCAAAAACAATAATTTAAATCTTCCCTTAAAAGAAAAGTGCTAAGGTATAATGCAGAATTTTGAAAAGTGGTGAATACCTGTTATTGGATATTTAACCAGTATTTTTTTTGTTTTAAAGATTTTATTTATCCATCTGACAGATAGAGATCACAAGCAGGCAGAGAGGCAGGCAGAGAGAGAGAGAGAGAGAGAGAGAGAGAGAAGGAAGCAGGCTTCCTGCTAAGCAGAGAGCCCAATGTGGGGCTCGATCCTAGGACTGTGGGGTTATGACCTGAGCTGAAGGCAGAGTCTTTAACCCACTGAGCCACCCAGGTGCCCCTAACCAATATTGTTTTAGTCATTTCCATGATACATACATATCCTAGGGATGCAATTATAAAAAAGTATACTTTACATACCATCAACAGTATCCAAATTTGTTCCATTGTACTCTTGTCAGCATGGAGCATCTTAAAAAAAGGCTCCAAGTTTAGGAGGAGTTTGAAAGACACTAGCCTACTTAAATAGTATGTTCCCACCTTATTTAACAGTCCCCTAGAATTAAAGGTACCAGGGCAATACAACCTTGGTTCTGAAATGTGAGCAAGTTCTGGAAAGGGGCACCACCACCTGGACTTACACATAACTGCAGGACTCCTGGAAGTGACACTCTAAATCCTTTTCTCTCTGGGCCCAAAACACTGGTCAGGATGATCCCAAATGAACATCTAGCGAGACACTGTACAAGAATAATCAGAACAGGTTTAGGTTAGAAGGGAGTTGAGACCACAGAATTATTTTCACCAACCTCCATACTCTTTAGTAAATCTTCCTACAGGCATTACATTTGTTGTTACCATCTCGGATCAGCCACACACAGGAGTGAGCCTGTTTACAGAGTACAGCCAGGCTCTGCCACAGGCTGAAGTAACTCTTCCATAAGGAAGGAAATAAGTGATTTGCAGAATCCAGTTGGAGCATGTATGCTCTCTCCCCTTTGCCACTGTCCCTCAGCAAAAACAACTTACAAAAAAGAAAATGGCCAAATCATCCTAGTAAATGTTTTCTGATGTTTAGTACGAGCCAACAGGTATGTCACTTGAAAAATTACACATTTTAAGGAAATTTCCAACTAATCCGGTGAGTACCATCTATTTGCAGCTAGGTTTAAGCTAAGGGTCCTATGGCCAACTAAGGACTTAACAAACTAAAATTAAGACAAGACAAAAATATACACAAAGACAATTATTTAAGACCTTTATTAACGGGTGCTTGCCGTTTGTTGACTTTTTTGAAAAAATCAAGTTGTAAACTTTTATTACAAATTAAAAATGAGGTTCTTAAAAATCTCAACTTGACCAGATATGAAACAATTTAAAAACCTTTAAAGGTGTATTGAGAAAAACCAGGCTTTTTTTTTTTTTTTCTTAAAAAACACGTTTGTCATTACCAAAAAGAGACGTCTTTAGGTAAAAATAATAAAAACCCCATGCTGCATAGATAATGCAGATAGTTCTATTTATCTGGTCAATGGGCAAAAAGCAAGCACTTAAGGTCTTCAGCTCCAATCTTTTGTTCATTTCTTATTGCTGGAATTTCATCTTCATTTCTTCGTGTTGGATGACTAAACTGTAAAACAAAAACAAAACAAAAAATTAAATTCAAGATTATCTTGCACAATTGACTACAATGTTCTTTTAGTATACACGAAATTGCTCCAGATTACATTAGCTAAGTAGGGAAGGCATTCACAAATCTATTTCTTTATCCCAAGACACTGATCCAACAGGGGTGAACAATGCTCTGTGACAAGAAAGGCTACTGTCAGTTCTGCATGATCTTTTGTCACCCAGAATATAATAGAAGGGAAAAAAACAAAAGTATCACTGGCTAGAAATGACAATTCCAGAGCCAAACAGAGACAATTACATGCTTCTCAGAAACAAGTAAAAAACTGAATGTAAAGTAATCCCTTAACTTTAGACCTGATATGTCAAACCTGCCACTTTCCCCAAAGAGACTATACTGCTCATCACCACGCAGGTTATTCTAGTAAGCTATCCCACCTCTTTTTAAAAATAAACACAGCATAATCATCATACTTCTTAGGGTAGTTATATAGCAAGACGTAACTCAGCTTACTACTGAATCACAGATTCCATTCAGAACAGTTGATAAAGGCTCTAATACTCAAGATTTAGATAGGCCAAGTATGGCTCTGATACTTGCCATTACCCAAACTGGATACTTAGGTAATTTGAAAAGGACTATGGCTGAAAGACATCCTAAAGAACACTGGCTCATCTTACCTGATGAACCGGGATTTTTCTCTTGCATGAATGACCACCACCCATGACTGCTCAGAGGCCAAAAGGCCTCCTATGCCTACTTACCCGGATGATGGTAGAGATGGTAAGCCGGCATTTACTCAGCCCCGCCCTGCTCAGCCTCGGGAGCGGACGAATTCTCAGCTGGTGGATCGGCTGCTTTTGTCTCTTTGCCATCTTGTGGTTTAGGGTTTTCTGGGCGTCTGCGTCGGTAATTGAAGTTGCGGCGGTACCGACGTTGAGGTGGCTGCTGACCCTGGGTCTCATCTCCTTGATTTTCCTTATCTTCCTCGTTGCCATCTTCTCTAGGTTGTCTTTGGCGAGGAGGACCCCTGGAATGAACATTGTGCAAAGTTGCAATGATAAAACCTTCATTCTTTAACCCACCCACCGGTGTTCTCACTGGGTCAAGTCAACTAAATATCACATCTGGCCTGTTTACCAAAAAACCAAAAAGCACAAACTTGCTTCCCATTTTACAAACTGGATGGGATGTCTGTGCAAGGATTTGAAGTGTAAATTAGAGGATGTGTATTTAAAACCGGTTTTAACGGACTAGCAAACTTACAGTATATAACCTATTACAAAATTCATCATGAAATGACTGGAAGTGGTATAACACCAGACACTATGATGTCATTTTAAAGGGGCTCCATGATAGCCAGGTTTGGAACCAAGTGCTACTAATAATCCTTTACAGATAGATGAGCACTTGCTAAAAAAAGCAGGATATCAAAAAGAAAAGATGCTCTATATACATCAAAACATACAGCAACCATCAGTCATTAAGGAAATGCAATTCAAAACAAAGAGGCCACTTAACACCCTCCCAAGATGGCCACAATCAAAAGATCAGAAAGGCACCAGCGCCAGTAAGGATGTGGAGAAATTGGAGGCCTCATATATGTTGCTGGTGGGAATATAATCACAGTACAGCAGCTTTTGGAAAACAGCCTGGCAATTCCTCAAAATGTTAAGAGTCACTCACTATATGACCCAGCAATTACACTCACAGGTCTATATACCCATAAAGTATCCATTTCGTGATTACCAGTAACAAAAATATACAAGCATTCCCAAGTGCCCATTAGCTGACTAATGAAGATCTTCAACAAAACAGCACATCCATGTGGTGGACCCTGACTTATCCATGAAAACGTAGACTGGTAGCAGCCAGGGGCTTGGGGTATAGGGAAATGAGAGACTGTTAATGGACACAAGGGTATTTTTCTGGCTGGGGGTGGGGGGGGAAGGAGTGAAAAAGTCTGTAATTAGAAAAAGTGTGGTAATTGTTGCATAACTGTGAATATTAAAACCCAGAGGTGTACACTTAGAAAAAAGTTCAAATTTACATTCTAGCAATATTATATTTAATAGCCTGAAATTAAAGATATCAGGACCAAAAAAGTATCGTATCAAGATTTCTAACACCAAGGAAAAGATTAGAATTGCTTTTGCTGGTGACTATAAATGTCAGAAAGCGGTTTTCTTGGCCTTTCCTCCATCCATAATCACAGCACCCCAGAAACATCAAGATTGTAGCGGGGTTTTTTTTTTTTTTAAAAAGAAGATTTTATTTATTTATTTGACAGAGATCACAACTAGGCAGAGAGAGAGAGAGAGAGAGAGGAGCAGAGAGCCCAACGAGGGACTTGATCCCAGGACCCTGAGATCATGACCTGAGCTGAAGGCAGAGGCTTAACAACTGAGCCACTCAGGCGCCCCTGTAAGTGTGTGTTTTATACCTACTGGTCACCATGGGCTCCAACTAATTCCTCTCCCCTTTTCCTGAGACCCTTTTCCCTAGTTTTGGAACCTCATAGACAGTCTTTGGCAAAACTGCCAGCTCTCCCCTGAAGCCTTCACATGCAGCTGCTTTATCCAATCACTTTAGCTTCTAAGTCAATTTTCCCCATTTCTTTCCAAAACTCTGAGCTTTTCAAATCTTATGTTAGGCTATGTTCCATTTACTATGCTTTTCCTGTTTTAGTTATTCTGACAACCCCAAATAACCTGGGCATTTAAACTCTACCTCCTATCCAGCTGTTTCCTATCTGGGTTCTCCCAATTTTAAGGACTTCACTCTCCAAACACTCCTTTTCCTGTTCTCCTAAGTTTAATTCCTTCTTGTTCTCCCATTATTTATTTCCATTAGGATTTATAATCCAGCATTCCTATCACTTACTCTATCTCCCATTCTTCCTTAATATTTTTCTCCCTTCCTACCCAATTATAAAGCCCACCATTAATTATGACCAATTAGGATCTACATTTGGATCAATAAATGCTGGACTAATTCAACTCTGCTCAATCTGAGCCTGCTGCTCAAAAATGGCTGCAAAATACAAGCATGCTGGGTGGACCCTGTAACCATTACTCTATTATTTGATTTTCCCTCGTTTCTCTTCTAGAGATAACTTCACATTCTTTGTCCAAAACTCACCATACCTCTTACCTCTGTCTCTGACTCCACTAGCACTCCAGTGCCCACTTGCTTTGGCTCCTTACACACAAAACACCCAGGTCTTAGCAAAGGGTCCACCACTCACTTATGGACAAAATCCTATCCTATCTACAGGCAATTCTAAGCAGCTGCTTTCTACAAACCATCTTCTGCTGCCATTTCCCAGGCTAAGAATATGCCCAATTTCTCAAACAAAAATACTTTCTTAACACCACTCCTTCCTTATACTTTGTAATCAACACTACCAACTTGTCTATCCATTCAAATGAGACCAGTATGTCTAATTTAAAAGGCAAACAACAAAACTGAAGCACTCAACAACAAAAACTCACATGCTACCTTTTAAAGAAGACATCAATGAAGCTAGGCAAAAAATTTAAGCAGCTTTATAGTGTAACAAAAAGGCAAACTTTCTGCCATTGGTACCCATGGATGTAATGTATAGACTGCCATGAGAGCCCACTTTAGACCAATTCTAAAAACAATGAACACTGTAAAAAACGATACTGTTATATTATTTGCAATGTTTTAACAAGGTATCTCTGTCTAGGTTTAAAACTAGTTTGAATAATAGTTCAGTTCAGGATCAACAAAGCTTATCAGTCAGCATCAAAATAATCTTCCCCACTCAACAGGGAAAACCCACTGCTCTCCAACATCAAGCACAAGGCTAACACAATCTCCTGGTGGAGATTTTAATGAAGCAGAGCTAGAACTCCAGGCCATTTTCATGAAATAAAAACTCAGGACACAACACACATCTCTAGAAATAAGAAAAGAATAAATTATGGACACTAGCTACTGCAAAACTCTCAATGCACATATACTGATATGTAGTGCAACCTCAGCTGGGTTCCTAGTTCCTAAAGCGTCAGTGCTCCACCTTCCTTGAAGTATTTTAAACCTGGGTATGGGTCTGTGTATGTGGGTGTGTCCCCCTGTCTGGAAACCTCTCCTACAGAGTCACAATGTATACAATCTATATTGTATTATGAATAATTTTACAGTAAGGAATTTCTTCAAACTTATTTGGGTATGTACAGTTAAAGCTGTTACATAAGTGATCAGTTAAGAATTATTACTGTATTGCCTTAACTATCCAACCCATTAGTTTTAAGGATCACATGTGGAGACTCAATGCTTTAACAAAAGACCCTTAAAAGAAACAGCTGTTAACACCATTCTATCCACCCACTGGGACAGACTGGGTACACCGATTGCCTCAAATATATCATGTGTTTATACACTAAACACATCTGGCTCATGGAACTCTTCTCCAGTTACTATGTACTTTATTGGAGTGATTTCATTTTGCAACTTCAGGGTCACAAAAAACCTAAACTGATAAGTGATTAATGGAAAAGTATGCCATCTCAGAGGTAACACTGTGGAGTCTTCATTCGTGATTAAGGTGTAGTTCACATACTACTAATGCTTTAAAGGCAATGCTTACCTTTACCTTTCTCCCTCCCCATGAAGTAGGTCTTAAACATACAACACAGGTTGAACTATTCTCTTACCTGTTCAAGGACAGAAAAACTGAAATTCCATAACCTCATTTCAGGGGGGGGGAGGGAACCCACAACTGAATATAAAGTAGACCTCATCTACACAAGCTGTTTTTAACCAGTGCGAGTAAAGAACACATTCTCAAAGATAACTGACTTCGGGTTCACCTCTTTGGCATCTGACAAAAGAAAATGTTAAGTGTTAACAAATAAGATGACTCCAAAAGACTGCAGGAGAAGGTGGATGCTGCTGAGTCCTAACATATGCTTGAGAAATTTAATACAAACCATACCTGCGGAATCGTGGTCTATAACCCCGATACATATTCTGTCTCACTGGTCTACCTTGTTCTCCTGCACCCTGGTTGTCAGCACCCTGAAAAGACAATCAAGCTGACTGAAACAGTAACAGAGTAAAAACCCAATCAGACAAATCCAAAGTCTGCATACAGGAGTTTAAAATAAATAAATCAATCATCTAGTAATTATAATTATAAATTAATCTACTAGAAATTTAAAAAATGCTTCCCATTAAGATTAATTACTCCAACATAAGGGAGACACCCAGAAAATGCTTAAAATGCAGTCTTGTGTAAAGTTATCACATGCTGTTTCTTTTACTTTTTGGTGAAAACTGAACACTTACTTCCATCACTTCTCCCTGCACAGGAGGGTTGGAATACTGTGGTCGACGCCCATAGGGTCTCCTCATGTAGTAAGGTGGGAACCGTCGCCTGCGGTAGGGCCGGCGCTGTTGGGCCTGGCCTTCGGGAGCACTTTCCGATCCCTCGTTCTTTTCCCCACTCTCACTATTCTGGTAATTTTGCTGGTAATTGCGTGGAGGACCCCTGCGACGTGGATAGCGTCTATAATGGTTACGGTCTGCTGCATATTTACTGCCTTGCACTGGAACTCCACCAGGGCCTGTCACATTTGCTGCCTCCGCACCCTACAAAAGCCATCATATATTGACAGTGACAACAGAATTAAGTACACTTACCAAAATTTACACAAAACAAATAAAAAAGGGTCTATGTGGCCGGGGGTGCATAGAAATGATTAAACATCAGCTCCTCACTGTTCTGAAGAGATTGCCCTCTAACTGCAGCACATTAGGCTTGATGCACCTGTGTTCATGTGGTCACCTGACCCAGCCATCCACATTAGAGCCACCATCCTAACGGATGAGATCTCCAAAATATTTCCATACTGAAGTCAAACCTTTACACAAAAAGCATCCTCACCTTTTCTCCTTCAACAACATCAAACTCCACAGTCTCTCCATCTCCTACACTGCGAAGGTACTTCCTGGGGTTATTCTTCTTTATGGCAGTCTAGTAATATCACATTCCAAAAATAGATTAACAGGGGAGAATAATGTGCTTTTTCATTCAAAAATGTACCAGAGTCAATATTATTTTAGCTTGGATATACACTTAAAATTAGCTTTAAATAAGACCAAACCGTCAATAAATTTAGGAAAACAGGGACCAATGCTACCCCCAACCTCAACCAAAATGCTCTAATCTTACAAGGCCCCAGCATTTTACCACTATTTCCAAACTAAAACAAGTAATTTAACACTCAAGACACAACAATATGTATTTTTTTTTAAATGCCTTTTGCAAAAGCATCATATGTAGCTTTATACAAAATGAGGATATCCATCTATCCCCCAAAGACTGCACTTAATAGTAGAAGCTAGCCCCACACAGGGCCAGTTTAGATGACAGGCGAGTTTAGTTTTGCATGCTTCAAAGTTGACCAAACCAACTTTGTCCCTGTGTTAACCATATCAAACTCAATTACAAATGTCAACCAAAATCCCTTCCAACTGGTCTGTGATAATACTTCAATGGAAATGCAATTCACATGTATTGACCATGCGCCACTCTTTACATTATCTGACCACATGGGATATATAGTCAGTTATTACCTCCTCAGCATACAATAAATCTCACATTGTTACTTGTTCTCTAGACTGCTACAACTAAGTAAAAAGGGAAGAATAACCCCTCACATTTGAGTTTAATACAGTAAAGTTCCTTCATGCATTACCTAATCAATCTCATTTTGACAAATGTGAGGTATTATTACTCCGTTTTTACAAATAAACAGGCTTTTAAAGGTTAGGTGACTTGCCCAAGGTCACACAGCTTAAGTGGCACAGTATGGACTTTTCTAAATCCAGGTCTTGGGACTCCAAATCCCATGTTCGTTCTACTACATCACAGCGGTATTCATTACAGGATCACTCATGCATTTCCATTCCATAGGAGGCAGGACAACCAACAAAGCTGAAGCCAATTAAGCTAAGTTGCCCAGAACTGCAGTCTCCTTGATACACTAAGACCTGAGCATCCAAAGTCCCAAGAAACAACTAAACGTTGAACCACTTCCAAAATAAAGAGGAAAGCATATTGGTGACACCTGTGGGTCAGTACCAAGTGGGTGACATGCGTTCAGCCAAATAATTGATCTCATCTGTCATCTAAACTGTCACGAAGTTTTCATACCTTCCATATATAGCCAACTCTCAATTACCTGCAGTCATAGGGGATAGCAGAAGTATGGATAATTACAATTGCAAAGCTTACTTTGGTCAGCAACTCCAGAACACCCCCAATCTCCCCAAACCCTTTTGTGCTGCTGACAAGTAACAAGACTGACCAGCCTTGCTGTCTCTTGTTCCTAAATGTGCATATTCCTTTGAATATGCAGAAGTAAGGAACACAAAGGAGTTGGCATTCAATTTTATAA
The DNA here is from genome assembly GCF_011764305.1 of Mustela putorius furo. Lineage (NCBI taxonomy): Eukaryota > Metazoa > Chordata > Mammalia > Carnivora > Mustelidae > Mustela > Mustela putorius. Next base: position 32,786,184 of record NW_025422005.1, on the reverse strand, counting down.
ATCATTTGTTTTAAAAGTAACACCAAGCAGTCCTTTTTTTTTTTTTAAAGTTCATTTAAAAAAAAAAGTAATCTATATACCCAATATGGGGCTTAAATCCATGACCCCGAGATCAGGGGTCTCACACTCTTCCTACTGAGCCAGCCAGGTGCCCATATGTTTACAATTAAAATGTTTCCAAAACTACATAGTTGACCCTGAGATTTTCGATAAGGTTTTGGACATACTAGAAATTGATCTGGCTCCCTTGATTGCCACTGAATGCTGTACCTCAGAAAGCAACAAAGCACCAACTTCAGATAGCCCTTCCTAAAAAAAACATGCTGCCAATCCAAGCTCACACCTGCCTGAGAAACAGTGTGAGTGTGAAAACTGTATCTTTTGGTGTCTGAATAGAAAGTAAAAAAAGTGGTTAAAAAGTTCTTAGGATTGATTTTCAATACACAGTAACAATATTTCAACAGTCTTGGCGAAAAAACTGCAGTGCACACATACACAGCTGTGTTCTTCCTACCGGTGTACACCTGTGAGGAGCCCATGAGATACTGAAGTTTGAGATATTAGTGTTTACTTGGCAGTGGCTTACTTTAATAAAAGTAATGCTTAATGATCACTTTCCAAAATATTTTTCTTAAATGTACTTGTGAAAGTTCAGCATATGGCACCTAATCCCATTAGTTTTTTCTCTTAAAACACCAAAGCCAATGTAAATAATTTTAATACATAATTACCAACTTTGTCACAATTTTCCAAGCCAACCAAAATTCTCAAAGACAATTGCCATCCAAAGTGCTTTAGAATAAACAGAAGGACCTAGGCTAACTTTGTTGGTGTTATAGTGTTCATTCCAAATTGACAGGTTTTGCAGTTTAGTCCTATTTTCCCCATGATCACTGTGATTTGTCCTTATGACAGAGGTTAAAACGTGACAGTGTTTGAAAACAACCCCACCAAAGTTTCTGTGTATTTATAGCAAAATCAGTTCAAGTTTAGGTTAATGGAGAGATTTTTTTCTTCCTTTGAAATTGGGTTTCAAAAATTTAGTCTGAGTTGAGCACCTTTCCTCATTTAAAAAAGCTACAGCTATTAACAAAATACCCATCTGAAACACCTATTTTAATTAAGTAAACAGCCAATATAATGTTTCAACGTATACATCTAAGCATGCTCCCACTCTTCCTGTGGGAGCTAAATTGTTTGGTGGTTGGATATAATAACCTTTTTGCAAGGAACAGTAGTTGAGAGAATATCCACCCCTTTCTCTCTTCTCACAACTCTTAAAACTAGGACTGGAAACATTCACACGAGCACTCACCTGGTGTACAAATACATCTTCCTTGGTGTCATTCCTGCAAGACAGAACCAAGTTAAACAAGTCATAAATGAAATACATTTCATGTTGCCAAAGGTTAAGAATAACCACGGTTCTTTGTGCATTCCCCCCTCTTTTCCCAGAGACTTTCTGCCTGCCAACAAACCCCCAAAAAATTTAAAGCAGAAACCTAATTTTTGTTTGTTTCTTTTTTTTTTTTTTTGAGACTAAGCAGTTGCCAACAGTTGTGACCTCACTATCTGCAGAAGGATTAAAAAAAGTCTAAGTGTGACCTACTAAGCCATTAAGGCTATTAAGAGGGTTTAAGCGACTAGCAACTATCACTCCTTATTATCCTACCAAATATTAACAACTTTCTAGCATACACCACTCTTAACTCCATTCCTGTGGCAACAAGCACTGTACTGGAGAACTAAGGTGGCGAGGACGAATGAGACAACTTCCTACAAGCACACACAACCCCTTCACTTCGTATCAGACACCATTTCACAGCAATCATTAAATATCTGGTCAAACTGCTAAAGAAATATGGTTGAAATATCTCCTTTAGGACTTTAAAAGTAGTGTTAAAGGAGGGAACATGTGCCTTAAGTCTTAAAGAAGTTTACTGGAAAATGAGAAAGACGTTCCAGAGGTAGACAGAAAAGAAGTCAAGGATCTGGGTAAAGCAGCAACTAACAAATTCAATGCAAGCGGAGTCCAAACTGGCTGGAGCATGAGGAATATGGCTGTGGGTGGGGGAGGGTAAAGAATAGGGGCTAAACAATATGTAGGTAGGGGAGGCACCAAAGGCCTCTGAGTAGATGAATATGGCATAGCATCATCAGATGTTAAAATTTAGTGGCTACTAGGGAAATTTCATATACAAAAGGAGCCCAATTAGTTCTAAAGAATAGCCTAGAAGCCCAGACAAGGTCTGATGGAAGCCTAAATTATGGGGCTTATGTGTGAGAGAATGTATTTGAGGATCTCTCTCTTGTGGTAAAAATGGGGAAAACCATATGGATACATGGATTTAGGAAGTGAGGGGGAAATGGGAGAACGAACTTATTTTAGCTGGGACACTAGGATTAAGATTATATTATATAAGCAAAAACCACAGGAGAAACCATTTTTCAGACCTTTACTGACCTCCCAAACCCTCTTCATTTTGTCCAGTAGGTCAGAAAGAGAATGGGCTCAATAAGAGTTCTTTAATGACAAAAGGAGCAAAGGTTGCAATGAACTAGACTGACTGGCTTACTGACTGTTGGCTCCTTGTTGAACTGTGGAGGAAGAAATGCACCAAAGAACCCACACAGCTTGGACTATCGTAACAGGAGGACATTTCACTTATGGAACAGAATTTTAAGCTACTCAAGGCAACTAATTAAAAACTGACCTTTACAAGCTAGTTAAATACTAGAAAACCCACGGAATAAATGGTTGCCACAATGCTTGTCAAATAGGTCTACAGGCATCCCACAAAGTTCCATAGCCATCACTATTAAGTTCTCATCTCCAACACTGGGACTGAATTCCAAACCCTGGGGCCCTAAGGAGAAGTGCAATCTTCTCCTGGTTGGTGAGTAGGAGATAGGAAAGTAGGTGAGTCTGGTGAGTAGGAAAAGTAGGCTAAGTCTAGAACAGGAACTTTCAACAGGGGCAGTGTTGACCACCATCGGCCATTTAATTGTTCCAAAGACGGGCACAATTTGCCATAACTGGGGTGAAGGGTATCAGGCTTGCTGGAGGACGAGGTAAAGAATTACTTGGTATCCTAGTGGACTTTCATGTAAGTACATTTATTATAACTTGGGTTTTGAATCTAGTATTTTACAGTTTTAATATACATTAAATTTACTAAAAATGCAACTTCCATAGAAATTTTCATTTAATGATAATGCCACTTTTTATCTGGGTAGCCAACACATAATTTAACAGTTGGTCTCTGTGGTAGCACTATTCATGTATTCTGATATAGTTGCAAATAGCTATGTACATTTAGAATACGCTATACAATTAAAAAATGGGCGCCTGGATGGCTCAGTCAGATGTGCATCTGCTTTCAGCTAAGGTCATGATCCTGGGGTCCTGGGATGGAGTTCCACATCAGGCTCCCCCATCAGTGGAAAGCCTACTTCTCCCTTTCCGTCTGCCTGCCACTTTCCCCTGCTTCTGATCTGACTCTGTCAAATAAATAAAACCTTAAAAGGCAAGTAGTTATCTACAGATTTTACTTCAAGGTGGTAATAAAAGGAATTAGAAAATTTATGAACAACTCATCTAGTAATTAGAGCAGTCTTTTTTTCTTTTTAAGATTATTATTTATTTGAGAGAGTGCGAGAACACAAATAGGTGGAGAGGTAGAAGCAGGCTCCTTGCCAAGCAGGAAGCCTGATGTGGGGCTCCAACCCAGGACCCTGGGATCACAACCTGAGCCCAAGGAAGATGCCCAACTGAGTCACCCACGCCCCCCTAGAACAATCTTCTTAAGAACAGTACAAGGGAGTGCCTGGGTGGCTCAGTGGGTTAAGCCTCTGCCTTCCGCTCAAGTCATGATCTCAGGGTCCTGGGATGGAGCCCGGCATCAGGCTCTCTGCTCAGCAGGGAGCCTACTTCCTCCTCTCTCTCTCTACCTGCCTCTCTGCCTACTTGTGATCTCTGTCAAATAAATAAATAAAATCTTAAAAAAAGCAAAAAAACAAATAAAACAGTACAAGGTAGGCAAGACACACAATGCATCCTCTGAAAGACAGCTGAAGGAAGTTGTTTTGCAGGTATAAAGACATGTAGAAACCAAGAAAAGGTTCACTCTTATGTGCCAGACAACAGCACTCACTCACTCTGCTGACAATAAACCCTATATATATGGCCAAAGCATACACGGATTTTAGAAGAAAATTTGACAATTCAGAAAAATGCAGTTTTAGCCTAGATAGAACACTATAGTTCGGATGCATTAGATCTATCTAGTTACAACTTTAGTGACTATGCAGAAATTCAAGGTAACTACCAAAAGAAAACCCAATTTTTAGTACTCATTCCACTCTTAATAGCTGTGCAACCTTGGACAGCTATCTCATCTGCAAAATGGGAAAAATTAGATACAACAGCTTACCTTCCTGAGGACTTAAGTTCCAGGTATTGTTCCAAATGTCTTAACTATACATACCATTCAATTCTCACATTCCTGAGGTAGACACTATCATTAACCCATTCTACAAATTAGGAAAATGAAGTGTGAGTTCATCTGCTCAGTGGTAAAATTTGACTCTACGGACCCTGATCTTTACTATGTTAAGAACTCAAAAAGGACCAGTTTGGAAATCTTTACATTTTTAGCTCCATAGGCAGCTTACAGCATGATGGTCTATTTTTTAGAGGATAACAATAAATAACAAGCACCTCTACATTCTCACCTGCTATTCCGTTAGACCAAGGTTCTGCTATGTATCTCCTCCCCCAAATGTAACCACCACTTTGGGCTCATAAGCCATATAAAAACAGTCGCTGAGTGGTAGTTTGTGGTGTACTGTAGTGATACTGGAGCAAGATACATGCTCGCGGCTACTAGAAATCTCACAGAAGAGGAAAAAGCAGTAATTAAAATAAGCTGACCAGGGCATAGAGTGGCTAAGTTGGTTAAATATCTGTCTTCACCTTAGGTCATTATCCCAGGGTCCTAAGATTGAGTCCCATGTGGGGCTTTCTGCCCACTGGGGAGTCTGCTTCTCCCTTCCCTCTGTGTAGTCTCTCAAACAAAATCTTTAAAAGAAAAAACAAAACAAACAAACAAAAAAACCTTTAAATACAACCAACACCAGCCATTATTAATGTAATAAGAAGAGAGACGCCTGGGTGGCTAAGTGGGTTAAGCCTCGGCCTTTGGCTCAGGTCATGATCTCAGGGTCCTGGGATTGAGCCCCACATCAGGCTCTCTGCTCAGTGGGGAGCCTGTTTCCTCCTCTTTCTCTCTGCCTACTTGTGATCTCTGTCAAATAAATAAATAAAATCTTTAAAAGGCAGGCAGGCATTCCTATCTTCTGTGGTATATGCTGAGAACCAAGAGACATCCTTCTAACTTTACCTTACTTTGCTGAGGGTGGAAAATTATGGACAGGGCAGACCAGTACAGTAATCAGCTAGCTCACTAGGGGTGTCTGGGGTGGCACAGTCGGTTGGTTATGTGTCCAATTCCTGGTTCTGGCTTAGGTTGTGATCTCAGGGTCATGAGATGCAGTCCCCTGTTGGGCTCTGTGCTTAGCAAGAAGTCTGCTTAGGATTCTCTCTCCCTTCTCCCTGTCCCCCTCCCCTCCAAAAACAAATAAATCTTAAAAAGCAGCTAACTAACTGGGGCACCTGAATGGCTCAGTGGGTTAAGCCGCTGCCTTTGGCTCAGGTCATGATCTCAGGGTCCTGGGATCATGACCTCATCGGGATCTCTGCTCAGCAGGGAGCCTGCTTCCCTCTCACTCTCTCTGCCTGCCTCTCTGCCTACTTGTGATCTCTGTCAAATAAATAAATAAATAAAATCTTAAAAAAAAAAAAAAAAAAGGCAGAAAAAAAGCAGCTAACTAACTAGGCACTGTGCTAAGCACCAGTAATAAAAGTTAACACATGGCCTATCTTCAAGTATTTCAACCTAGAAGGCCACCACCTTTGATCCAACGCAGCAGCTGAATTACCCAATACTGTTTTCCATATCATAGTATGTTAAGTCTTACTGATCAGAGAGGAGGAAAAGGGAAGAAGAGCAGGCAGTGTACATATAGAGCAGTGTGGTCCAGCTTTCCTTACTATAAACACTGGAGCCAAGGTTCGAATCCTGGCTCTCTGATTTGGGGCAAGTTGCCTTGTTCAGACAATGGGGTAAAATAACACTTACCTAAAGACCATACTATAATCAAACCCAAGCCCATCCGTACTGCTGCCAGTTGAGACATTATTTTACTGGCAGCCCAGTGCCTAGTACTGCTGTCCGAAAGAAATAAAAAATGCAAGCTCAATACAGGTTTGCCCTGTTATCTGAAAGTTCACTTGATGCCACTTCACTTTCATGAAAGGACTCACAGGAATGCAGTACTTTGGGACAGCATGCAGAAATCTGTATCTATGTTTATTTTCCAGTAGCCACAATAAAAAAAGTAAAAGCAGGTAAAATTAGTTTTACCACTTAAACATATATAAAAATCAATATAAAAAACTGAAGTATTTTACATTTCTTTTTTCATACTGGGCCTTCATAATCTGCTCTATATTTTACACCTCTGAAAAGTAGGTTCACAAACGCAAGCTGTTCATAAGAAAGTGGCTCAAAACAAACACTAAATTGGGTATCAGTTTAAAATTCAAGTTTAAAAAAAAAATTCTGTTTCTCAGATGCAAGAACCACATTTTCCTACAAGTCTAATGGTTACTGTACTGGACAGCACAGGCCGACAATATCCCAAAAGTGTTACTCCATACAGCACAGTCCTCCTGCACTCAGGTGTACGCTTTTTGCTGGATTCTACTACTCCTCTTCTTGTTGTTAAGTGCATTATTTGCACTGAAAATTTTTCATAAACACTCTTCCTCTCAGGTTTTCTCACCTGACTAGTAATATTGTCCTTATTCAGCAAATGAGGCCACAGTATGGACTTCAAGGAAAAGGGAATCACAGATAGCGAGAGGCTGAAGAAAAAAAGGGGTTACTATTTTAAGTTTGGAAAATGCTAAAGAAAAAAGAAATTCTGCTGGGATTTACAAATAGAAGTCTCTTAAAAGCTCCCAATGTAGCACAATGAAGGTAAAAACATGCAGCCAGCACTAAACTGTTACACTACTAAATTTATACAGATTAAAAAGGGTCTCAAAATGTCCTAGAATTTTAGGAAATCTTTTGTGAAACCACAGCATTGTGTTAAATGAAACCTAACATATAAGCTCATCTACCCATAACTAAATACTTTTATCCTATTATCTTGTTGCAGAATACCACACCAAGCCCTTTCAACAGCTTAAATTGCCCAAGTGCACAAATTATTAACTCTAAGTCATAAAAACCTCTAGGATTTAGCATCCATATATGCTCCGTAACCCAAAGCATCTGGACACCAATTTCCAACTTCTGCAGATGGCCATAAGATAATAAATCCTACCTCTCTTTTTATTGGTTTTCTATTAAACACTTCTTATGGGCCAGCAGGCCCACTATTTTGTATCATTTTGCCTCAGTGAGCTGGATTGTAAATGTTTCCAAGGGCTAAGACTGAAGGGTGGAAAATCCAGCAACAACAGTCCCAATACTTGGTAAACAGAAGTAAGCTCATTCTCTACTCTAGATTTCAAGATGGAAAAGCTTTTATCTATCAGTAACTTGGTGAATAAGGATGACTTCTGGCCAGCTTAAAATCAGTAGTTAACACAACCAGCACACAAATCAATCCTGAAGTGCCTTATATAGAAGTCACCTTCTGAAGAGCCTCAGCTCTGAGATTAAAACAAAAACACCCCCTACCCAAAACGATACACCATGATTTGGGGACTACTTAAGTATCATTTTTTTTATGCTTCCACCCACCCATCCTTCCTTAACAGCACCCACCAAGTCTTCCCTAGTGCCACAGCATGTAGTCAATTATGTTACAAATTACCCACACCTTCTATGATATAGATATACCCTTACCATTTGTCATCAAATTCAGTCTGATTTTAACAGTCCAGGAGACTTGGTAATCACTCTCCCACAGGTCTACAAGTTTTTAGAACAAAGAACCAGGGAGTAAATATTTTAGGCCATGTCAGTCATATAGTCTTATTTAAACAACCCTTAAAGATTCACAAGTAATACAAGGGTCAAAGGCTCTCTCCTTTAATTCCTCCACTGCATCCTAGTATTAGCTATATTAAGGAAATCCTTTTTAATTGTAAAGCCAATCCGCACTAAACTCTGTTACAGCACTACCTAACTGCACATAACAGGCAGTGCAAAAAAGCAAATTTTTTCAAATCTGGGAAACTAAGCCAGCACACAGAGGAGCTCCAGTGACTGCTAGGTCTCATTTAGGCATAATCTTTTGATGGCTAAGAATAGCCAACCTAAGAAATAATCTGTAACTGCGGACACCAGCCAAATTGAAGAGAACCAGGGCCAATTTTCAGGAACAGTGTTAATAGCTGTTAGTGAACAAACTCCAAAGGCAGAAAATGAGAGTTCAAATCCTAGCCCTACTACTTTCCATGCTTCACAGGCAAGTTACTCAACTTCTCTGTGCCTCAGAATACTGACTCCTCAAGTATTTTGAGATTAAATGGCTTAGTTCATGTAAAGCATTTATAGTAATGTCTGGTGTAAGTGCTTGAAAAACAGTAGCCACTTTTCTGTGTGTCACCACTGTGTGAAGGAAGTCACCTTCATCAGTCGTATACACAGGGAATCCCCAAAAGAGAGACTAAACCTAACAGCCATGACTTAAGTATTTTTCCTGAAGATAGCTAAACCCTTCCTTGGCTTAGTTTATTATACCTTTTCCTAGAATAATAAACTCAAATGTACAGAGGCCAGGCAGGAAGGGAAGTCAATACAGGAGAAAACCAAACCTGACATATTGTGGTAAAGAGAATGTACACCCCATTTAAAGGTGTCAATAATACTCATGGCCAGCCCATCTTATTTACATGGGACTTCAGGTCCCAAAGCTAAAACTCAGATCTTAGAAAGATAGTAATCTGATTATTTTGGAGATTATCTCCCCAATTTTAAGTATCACCAACTCATTCCAGTTCTTTCCCAGAGACTGTGTTATCCAAACAGAACATCTTAAGGTAGATTCAGCTAGTAGGCCACCAATTTATGTCCTCTTACCTACTGGATTCTCTCTGTTCCGAATTCCTTGCCCACCCCCAAACTCTGGAATGATTGATTAAGCATTTTTAAGTACTTTGGAGAACAGAGAAGTATTCCTATTGTGGTCACTATGAAAGACGCACATCCCAATGAAAAACTTTTAAAACTGTTACTGATTCATGTCAACTTTTCAAATTTCATGAGCATGGATTAATCCTCAACAACAGGAAGCAAAAGACAAAATTGGGTTTCCAGATTTAAAAAGCAGAGAACCAAACCCTGAAACCACTGACCCCTGCAGCATCTATCTAATGACACCTTCAACAGTTTTTTTTTTTTTTTTAATTTTATTTATTTATCAGAGAGAGAGAGGGGGAGAGAGCAAGCACAGGCAGACAGAATGGCAGGCAGAGGGAGAAGCAGGCTCCCTGCTGAGCAAGGAGCCCGATGTGGGACTCGATCCCAGGACGCTGGGATCATGACCTGAGCCGAAGGCAGCTGCTTAACCAACTGAGCCACCCAGGCGTCCCACCTTCAACAGTTTTGAGTGAAGCTTTTCATAATATGAAATGGGGACAGGAGGTTAATAAATGCCTCTAATCACGTAATCCAACCACTGTTTCCAAGACACAGCATACTTAAGGACTAACCATAAATTTTTCAGAATTCTTACAGCATGTTTCTGCTTCCTCCCAAAACCCGACCAAGAGCCAAGTCAAGTCCCTACATACCTAACCAACCTGGAAACTGGTACCAAACTATAGTTTTTTAAGACCTGTATTTTCCCTTAATCAAGGCAAACCTCTACTAGACTTAATTGCTGTCACATTTTACAGTGACTCTAAAGTCTTAGAATCACTACAATAACCAATTTAGAAACACAAAGCACATTTAAACCAGTTAACTTGACAAAATAGCTGAGGTTAGGACAGTCCAAAGGATGATCAAAAGTCTATCTATATTTAATGTGCCCTGAAGGACCACCAACAGGATTGATTCCAAGTTGGAAAGGAGATATTCAAGGAGTGGCATCTCATAAAATAATTTAGAGTACATGTTTTATATTGGATTATCAACTGTTCATTTCAGAAATCATAACCTCTGTCTCTTTAACAAAAAAATGCAGGAAAACATAAGGCACATGGTACAACATCTAAAGCACACACAAACTACAATCTAACCACGGAAAAGGCTGCAAATTACAGTCCCTTCTAATGTGTACATGAGCATTACATTAGGTAAAGGGTTTATGGCAGTGTTTCAAGGATGGCCCACCAAACATAATCACCTGGAATTCTTGTTAAAAATGTACCCCAGACCCAAAGAATCCAGGCTGGAAAGAAAGAACTGAGGAATTTGTATTTTTTAACAAACTCCACGAACAATAAGCCCACTTTAATTTGGAAACTATTGGTTTAAGGGTTAGCACGGTAAGAAGAGTCAGAGTAAGAGGGGAAATACAAACTGAAATCCTAACATTGAGAGATCAACTAAGTAGTAGTCAAATATAAGGAGCCATGCATTCCCTTCCTTCATCACTAGTAACCCATTACTAAAAAACTGATGAAAAATGTAGCCTTGGCCTGTCACAAAAGCAGTGTTAAGAGTAGAAATTCCCAAAGATTTTGGAAGAAACATAACTGTTTCCTCACAACTGCAACTTTGGAAAACATGCCATCAAACGCTTAAAATCTCTTCTGCTTTGAACATTTCGACAATACTTTAGGGTTGAGTAATGAAAGGTTTTTCACCAGCCAATTAGGTCTATCTTTAAGCTTGATCTTGCCCACTTGGGTTTCTTGCAGTAGCGTCCATTTCACACGCATGCAGTATTATTTCTTACTCTTAGATCTTCTTTAAAACACCTGGTTGTTTAATGCCTTCTAGATTAAGGATGTAATAAAATGCTGAGATGACACTATCCTACCTGTAAGGCTAATATGCTATGAGCACACACGATGCTCTACATCCATATGCAACTGCACTAGTAGCCTTGCTTGGCAGCCATCTTGAAAATGATGCCCGGCTCACAAGGGAGACCATGAAGAGTACAGTATGTAAAACTGCACATTACCGTCACTATTGCTACAAACGAGTCTGAAGATTAATCCTAAAGATGGAGCCCCAAGAGTATGAGAAATAAAAACTGAGAAAGGAAAAGAGGCTGTTTTTTTCAGATGCTACTACAGGAACATAACAGAAACTACTGTAGTCCTAAAGTGAAATTTATCCAAAGCATTCAAGACAACACACACTGAAAACATTAAACAAAGACCATATAAACTTAACAGTCAAGATGACAAATCTTGCACTGTCAAATCTTGTTACCTCCAAAGGTTAAGGCATTAGAAATAACCTATATCTACCAATCAGTGCTCACATCACGTTCTTTACTATCAATTTCATAAAGTTATAAAAGGGTTGACAAGAATAAACATAGTTAAGAGAATTACACTAGACCTCAGTTTCCTCAATTTGCTCTGTTAAGAGTTGGCTCACTCACTGCACTTGCCTTTTAAATTGCTCCTCACCTAAGAAGCCTCTGAAACGGATTTTAAATTAATATTTAGCTGTAAAACAAAGACCATGTCTAAATTCCTAATCTCTTCAATCTTCGAGGAAAACAGACTCACTGCCAAGAAGTAACAAGCTACACATGCTTACACCCTTCCTCGTCCACACACAGCCTAACCACGGAGCACAGCATGCAAAAGGTAGGACGGAGACTACGATGGCGGTCATCTCACCTGTTGATGAAACCATATCCGTTTCTTACATTGAACCATTTTACTGTTCCCAAAACCTTCGTTGCTGGAGGGAAAAAAAACACAAAAACACAAAAACCCCACGATTACCAGACGTCCTTTCTTAGACCCGCCACGCTTGGGCACCCGGCCCCGCACGCGCTCCGCCGAGGCCCGCGACCACCTGACAGTCTTTCTCCTCCGAGGCCGCGCGCTGGCCCCACAGCACACGTGGGTGGGCTCGGAGCGGCGGGAGGCCCGCGGGCAGGCCCGGGGCGCGGAGCCGGCGGGCGGGCGCGGCTGCGGGGCGGAGAGCACGTGAGGGAAGGGGAAGCGCCCGGCCCACTCGGGCCTGCGTAGGCGGCGCGCCGCGCCCTCAGGGTACACGCGGAAGGGAGCGGGCTGAGAGGACGGAACAACGGCGTGCGGGCCCGAGCGCACGCGGCCGCCGGGGAGGGGAGCGACCCCGCCGTACACGCGGTCGGCGGCGCGCGGCCGCCCGGGGGGAGGGGCGCGCGACCGCGCGGGGTCCGCAGGGGGCGCGGGAGGCGACGCGCGCGCGCGCCAGCCGGGCACGCGGACCGGGGCGGGCCGGCGTCCGCGAGGGCGCGAGTGGCGGTGGGGGGGGTTGGGGGAGGGGCGGCCGCGCGCCGCCGAGTCGGTCCCCGCCGGCCGCGCGCCCGCCGGCTCGCCACGCTTCGGGTAACGGTTCCGCCGCCGGACTTCCCTACGGCCCCACCCCCGTCCCCGTCCAGCCCTCACCGATGACCTTCTTGTCCCCGCCGGCAGGCGCCGCCGATGTGAGGCCGCCCGGGCCGCCGCTCCCTGCGCCGCTGCCCGTGGTGCCGGGCTTGGTGTCGGCAGCGCTGAGGGCGGGGGCGGCGGGGGGGGCGGCGGGCGGCTGCTGGGTCTCGGCCTCGCTGCTCATGGTTGCGGTGATGGTGACTGGGGCCGGCTGCGGCAGCTACGGCTCCTCCCGGGGTGTGATGGTAACTAGGCCGGCGGCGGCGGTGGGGCTGCTCAGGGCTCTCTGGGGTCCGCTCTCCGCTCCCGCTACCGATCGAACTAGCGAGAATGGCGGGACGGGCGGGATAAGCCCTGCGATTGACCCGCCCCAAGCATCGTTCACTGGCCAGCACTGCTGTCAATCTCGCCACCTGACCCCAACTCTTGGACCCTATTGGCTAATACTTTATCACTCCTCCACTCTCATTGGCTCTTAGGCGGCTAATTCGGCCGACCTACAACCGTTCCTGCCTCCGCCGCCGCCATAGAGACCGGAACTAGAATTAGAGTAGAGTCACCACGAGAACCATAGAGTACCCGAGAGGACGGGCAGAGTGAACGTGACTTTCACGAGGCTGCAACGCGGGCGGGAGGGCCCCCAGTCCAGGGTTAGATCCTGGCCGAAGGAAGGGGACCGTCAAACGCCTGACCGGATTACCTGGTCTGACCCCGGGGCTTGGAAGGGAACCGGACGACACCTAGCCTCGTGTCGAGGGAAGGCCTTCCTCTCTCCCTCTGCTTTAAACGTGGTCCTTGTGACCTCAGACCGTCACTGCAGATAGAACCGTATTTTCTACAATGGTCATGTACTCTCCGTACAGCGAGGGTGTCTAGAACTGACTTAAACGTATGCATTCAAAGAGCGTCCGTTTTGGCGGCGGAGCAGTCACCTTGGAGGGACCACGCCGTCCGTCAGACCGCCCCTGATCAGCATATTTAGGGGAGGGCGGTGGTGTACGCCACCGGGACCTGCTTTCTGAACCTTCTTACCAGGCATAGAACCGTCTTGTTAAGTATCCACGTCTTTCTCTGGCCACAAATCAGATTTAATTTCAGTTCACGTTTATTGAGCAAGCTGGGCATTTTCCTTGCGCTTTATCCGTACAACAGCCATGTGAAATAGGGGTTACAATCCTGATCTCACAAACGATTTATAACTGAGGCTGCCACCTGATGTACCCCAAGTCCTTCACTTTCATTCGTTCTTCAGTAAGTGTCTGCTGTCGACTGGGATGCACTAGTTCGAGACTCAGTTTCTGCCTAAATTCAGTCTAGGGATGAAGGCAGAAATTTAAATACCCCAAACTCCAAACACTCCAGCTTTGCAAAAGCACAAAGCATTTGGGGAGTGGAGGTGGGAAGAAGGTGGAGTGCTGCTGACTCCAGGCACTAGGTTTATGCAAAAGCCTAAAGGCAAGAAGACAGAGCGCTAATAGAAGTAAAGTAGTTAAGACTAGAATGAAGATCTCCGGTTATAGAGGTAGGCAGGTTCATATTAGGAACATTTTATTTGAAATTATCCTAAGGGCAACCGTGAGAAGGGTAATTTTCGAACTGGAAGTAGGGAGTGGCAAGATTTTTTTTTTTTTTTTTTAATAATGGCTAGAGTGGAGAAGGGGTTGTAGAGGGACAAAATCGAAGTTGGGAGACAGTAGGCCAGTGCAGTATCATCTACGCTGTCCATTCCACCTCCTAAAGGCTCCCCTGAATCAGTCCTAAAAATCTCTAAATACCAAACCAACTTCTGTCATTCCTACTGCCATGACACTGGTATAAGCAATCATCTATTCCTTACAGCAGGAGTAGGCAAACTTTTTCTCTAAGGGCCAGATAGCAAATATTTTAAGCTTTGCAGGCCAAATGATTGTGTCTCAACTGCTCAATCTCAGAGACTGAAGGCAGCCAGACAATCAATAAACAAGTGCACCCGTGTTCCAAACAAACTTTATTTGTGGACACTAAAATTAGAATTTCATACTTTTACATATCACAAAATACTCTTTTATTTCAACTATTTAAACATATAGAAAAACATTCTATTCCTAGCTTATGAGCCACTGAAATACAGGGTGTGTGATCTGACCTGCCAACCATATTTTGCTGACCCTTCACTTTAGAGCACTGCTGTGGCCTCCTAGTCACTCTCTCTTTCTTTAATGTTCTCCACCACAACATCCAGAGTGTTCTGAAAACGTCTCTCTGATCATGACAGTCTTAATACTACAACCCTTAGGTTTGTCCAAATTCCTTATTGTGGTTTACAGGACCGTGTAGGACTTCTCCAAACTTAACCTCTGACACTTGTTTCACATTCCTCGATCAACCTTACAGGTGATCTTTTAGTCATTGCTTCCTTTGAGCTATCACATACTATTCCCTCTACATATAACTCTCCCGTTCTCCCTTCTCTTTTTCCTGCTTAACTTTTCATCCTTTGGGTCTTGCCTCAGATGTTACTGTGTTAGGAGACCCTCCTATCCTAACACAGTGTGTTCCATTACTTAAATCGTCCTCTCCTCAGACTGAGTTCCTGAAGCATCTGGACTGGCACCCGACACATGGTACGTTAATAATTTTGTTTTGTGAATAACATGGTATAGAGAATGGACAGGAGAAGGTACTGGCACCAGAGAGGTGGTCTGGGCAACTGCGTCAGTAACACCCAGTGAAAAAGGCTTGCAGCAATAATGTGTATGGACAGAATAGGCGGATTCTAGAACTGCTATTCATGTGTTCCAGCTCCAGGTAACTTTTGACTGTTGAAAAGAAAATGTTTCCTCAAAAGGCAGGTCTGCCAACACTGGAGACATTTAAAAGTGTGCCCTATGGGTTTGAGGCATTTTTCCCAAGGTGGAGTTACAAAGAAATGTAGAACAGTGGGAGCAGCGTCTCTGTGAGTAAATAAGCAATCTTCCCTATGTAACTGCTTTGAGGGGATGGCTTCCCAAACAGAAATAACAATTCTGTAACATTTGTCTTTAAAATGTTACTTAAGGAGCCCCTTAAGAGGTTGTTCAGAGGGTTAAGCCTCTGCCTTCTGCTCAGGTCATGATCTCAGGATCCTAGGTTTGAGCCCCACTCTCTGCTCGGCAGGGAGCTTGCCTCCAGCCCCGGCCCCCCGCCCCCAACTGCCTCTCTGCCTACTTGTGAGCTGTCAAATAAAATAAATAAAAATCTTTAAAATGTTACTTTAAAGTATCATTACTTACTTACCCGATTATTTCATTAAGCTCTCTCTTCATGCTCACTGAGCATAAAGATGAGTTATTTAAGAAACTAGTTTCCTTGTAGCCGCCTCCATACTGCTGCAGAGATGGCACGGAAGCACTAGATAAGTAGTTGTCAAAATTCAACCCCTGTGCCAAGGTGGCAGCTCTCCCCTCATTTTGCTAGCCCCTGCCACCCTGCCCAGTGTGGTGAGCACAGTTTAGACAACTCCAGGGCTACCCTTAAGTGATTTGAAAGGCAAGGTTCATTCCATGCATCTCCTTTGCAAACTAATGTTCACCTTGTCATCCATCTCTAACAGACTCTGGCCCAAGAGCAGAGTTCCTTTTCCTAGAAAGCCCCCAATCTGTCAATACTTAACTCAAATATTACCTCTTCCTTTCATGCTACCCTTCCCCCCACCCCAGCATACCATTCATTATACATACCATTCATGCAACAATTATTTCTTGAACATGTACTAGGTACTAGATACTTACCTCTTCTAGGTGCTGGGGGACATAGCAACAAAGCAAAACAGAAAACAAAACAACACAACCGAATTTTCTGCCATCATAAGCGCTCACATTCTAATACCATGCTGAACTGAAATGCACCCATCTCCCGTCACAAACCCAATCCTACTCATCTTGCAGCTCCTGTGCCCAGGACAGAGACTGGCCGAGAATGCAGGTGCCAAGTGTAACTGAATTCAACTGAATGGCCCATCATAAGAATGTCAGTCCAGGATCTGAGCTGCTCATCCTCCCTACTCTCTCTCTATAGTTCCACCTTGTCTAGTTAAAGATCTCCCCTCCACGAGGTCAGTTTTTTCTTCACTTTGTCCCTCAACCCTGTTTACTTAGCTAGAGAGAGTTGCAGATATCTATATTGTGTAGAACCCTTATATATTTCAGCAGCTCCTTGTACCTCAAAACACTGAAATGGCACTTTTTGAAAAGATTTTATTTATTTATTTGACACAGAGAGAGAGATCACAAGTAGGCAGAGAGCCCAACACGGGGCTCGATCCCAGGACCCCGAGATAGTGACCTGAGCCGAAGGCAGAGGCTTAACCCACTGAACCACACAGGCGCTCCTGAAATGGCACTTTTAACCAGGTTCTCTTCTGTCACAGAATTCAGCTCTGTGCTACCTCTGCCACTGCATGGAGTTATAAGTCATCCCTGCCCAGGAGCCAAGAGAAAAAAAGTAGGAATGGCATAGAATGGCCTCATGAAAGGAACACCATGGAACTCTCTTTACCTCTTGAACATAATGCTCAGTGGGATCTTTCAATATTGGGCTATGTCCTTTCAAGATAAGCATTTTCCAAGGCATATTACTGTTTACCAGTTACCGTCATATCCATTTGCTTATTTGACCTTTTCAACAATGCTATGAAGTAGATAGGCATTATTATTCCCACTTTACAGATGAGAAGACTGAGGCTCTGAAAGGGGATGAGAACTTCTCAAAACCTCTACTGTTTAAAAAACGACCCCAGATTGAAACCAAGATTTTTGAGTAAATTATTCTCACTTCACTGTGATTGAGACACATTCTACCAAATGGTCTCTGATCCCAAAATATCCCAAGTTAGTGACTCTTTCCTCAAAGGCTCTAGAACCAACCACATTGAACCTACTGGGGACATCCTTGGAATAAATTGTGCTTATAGCCCTGGGGCTTTGCCTTCTTTGCCCAGTCAGCTGGAGCCCAAGAGGGGACTACTACAATTACTTGCAAATCTGAGGCATCACCTAACCACAGTGATGATTTGGCTCTGGTCCATGCTAGCCTCTGGTGAGACCCAGTCCTTCTGGCTGAAGCTAAGGCGTGAGGAGACAGGCTATCATTACAACTATTTAAAAACAACACATATACCAAAACAAAACAAAACTTTATTTACAATTGAAAACTTAAACAGAAAATCTTGGGTTCTGAATCTGTGACACTTCCAAGGTCTCTTGATCAAAAAGGGCTGCAGCAGGCAGGGAAGCAAACACAGGGGCCAATCCGGATTATCTTACTCAAGAGCGTCACCCAGAGCAAGGAAGGCCCACAATGGCAGAGAGGTGAAGGTCTGTTAGGGATGGAAGAGATAAGTAGCTCAGAGGCACTGGAAGGGGACATTCCATGAGAGACAATACTCCTAGCTCTTCTCTACACTCCTAACCTGCTTTTCCCGGAAGAGCAGAACTGGTCTGACTCTTGCCCTCCGTCAGACCTTTGGTTCCCCAGCATAAAGTTGCGAAGTATACTACACAAGAACAAAAAGAAAGAAACTAACATTTATGGCCGCACATATCATCTCATTTATTTACCATTCACAAATTCTGTGTATATATTATCTGTAATCAAGCAAAAGAGGAAACTAGGGTCCCAAGGGGTTTAATGGCTTCCTGGTCTACTTGGCTCCAAAGTCTGTGTGCTTTTTGCCAGACTTCGATGGCTCTCTGTGGAGCTCTAGAACAAAGAGCAATCCTTCCTCCTTACAGGTTTTGGTTCCAGTGCTATAGAGAAAGTAAAGTCCACACCCTCTGTTTATGGCCTTGGTAGTTAGTGTTACTTAATGAACGGAATGAGTACACTCAGAAACTACTCCGTCTCCCTCCCCCTACACATGGCCACGCCCCTTTCCCTCCAGGGAACAAAGAGTCCTGTTGTCATACTGCAGGCTCAGGCTTAGAAGTTTAATCCTGGAACCCCAAGCAGAATATAAAAAACTGCATAAATGCACTTTATAAGTTCCATGGTGCCCCAGGACCCAAGCTCTCTCCTAGACCAGGCACTGTGTTAGTCAGCATGGTCCCTGCCTCAAGGTGTTCTGTCTAGAGAAAACCAGGCCAACACATCTGTGATATGCTATGTTAACTGCTGTATACAGAAATGAACCAAGTACTGGGAGAGCACCCAGCAAAGCACCGTTGACTGTCCCAGACCTAGAACTAGGAGGAGATGGAGGGACCAGGGAGCGATTCAGACTGATGTCAGCCACATGCCTGGGAGCAGCTGGGTGCAACTAGAATCAGTTAAACTATGTAGATACAGTACATATTTCTATCATGAGATACATGCTCAATATGGAAAATTCAAGCACATATGGGACAATAGAAATGGGGGGACAAAAACCTCTCTCTGTACTACACAAGTAACCATTACTAACAGTTGGCTGTACTTCACTGTAGTAACTTCTGAAATAGTTATTCAAATGTACTAAATATTGACTTTGTCACTTAACATACTCTAAAAATCTGCTGATACATACAGATCTACCTTTTTTTTTTTTTTTAAGGCTATGTGGTATTTCACCAACTGGCATACCTCAACGTGTGTGACCTGATTAAGATGCTGGGTGCTCTGCCTTTGTACTGGATGGGACTGGAATGAAGCCATTCTCCCCTCCCCTCCCTTTTTAGCTGGCAGGGCGGTCTCTCTTTCAGGGCAGGGAACAACAGTATCACACAGCCAGCAGGCATGCAAATATTTGCTGCCAAGTCTCTAGCGCTCCCTACACCTGTATTTTCACGTGGAAACTTGTCTCTTGCCTGGCCTGCTGCAGTGGACACCTCACTGACCTCAGCTTCTCCTCCACATTGCTGCCAGAGTCCCCTATGGAATAAGAAAATTCAATCACAGTGTTCTCCTGCTCAAAATCCTCCAGTGGCTCCTGCTGGCCTGGCTCTTTTTGGAGGGCTGGACTGGGCTCCCTTTTGACAATCTCTGGAGTCCGATGAACTCTCACCCCAGGGGGGAAAAAATGTGCCCACTGCCTGAAGCCCACTCTCAGGATAACACATGAGTATCTCAGCCTGCCCTGGTTCTCCCAGCTGGCCCTGGCCTCCTCTAGCCTTACCTCTTACCCTTTGCTAATATGGAATTAAGTGGTTTCCCTTACACTTCCTGCAGTTTCCTGCTTTTGCTCATGTTGTTCCCTCTGCCTGGAATGCCCTTCCATTTTAGCCACCTGAGAAGTTCTCTTCGTTCAACTCAGCCACAGCATCCTCTCTTCTGTAGTCCACTCAGACTGCTCCAGGTGCTCCAGCTTTCCTCACTCTGCTCTGAAGCCTCCAGTCCAAGGCTTTACTGTGCTGCCATGGCCAGTCTCCCCAGAGACTGAGTTCCTTAAGGCAGGAACTGGGCTTTTTAAATTTGCAGCTGCCTATGCTGCACAGGACCCATCTTATTCCAACAGTGCATAGTTGTGGAAGGAATGATTGGTCCTTGTGCCATCAACATGTCCCATCATCTTCCTCTATAGGAAGATATTGTGTCTATGGGTAATCCCATAATGGGAAACAGTGCTTCCTAAAGCTCAGTCATTCCCACAGCACCTTCACCACGGTTTTAGCCACCATCCACAGGCACAATTTTTAACCTAATCACCATATGACCTTTAATAATGCCTCACTATAAAATGGTGTGTCGCATTAATTACATATTTTTTCTAAGATGCAATGTTGAAGGATACTCATCACAGTACTGCCTACAGCAGTGCAAACCCTGTTTCTCTGGTAAGAAGCATCTGAGATACTTGTTATAGACATAGCTATCCTGGATCCTACCTCAAACTCACTCAAACTTTCCAGGGAAGGGATCTGGGAATTAGTTGCTTTAACAAGTGCTCCCAAGTGATTGGCTTCTTTAGGGAAATTTGGGAAACAATGACAGAAGAAAGCAACCTACTGCTTGCTACAGGTACCAGGCTTGGGGTTAACTGGTAGAGCAGCAATTCAGACTAGCTGGGCTGCCAGAGCTCACAGCCACTCCCTTTTCCAAGGGACTCTGAAGCTTTCCAAACAGAAGCTCCACCAGCCCCCAAGTGGTTGTAAGTAGCAAAGAACCTGATCCAGATTACAGCAGGAGAATCCTGAGGGCCAAGGTTCACTTCTGGATTCCTAACCAAATGCATCATAAAAAGCTTTCACAGGACCCACTGAGATAAAACCATGGTCTCTATATTGAGAGTTGAACAGAAAACTTCCTGTTCGCTAAAACCAAAGTCAGGGCCTAAGGCAAAACCAGAAAAAGCTTTAGAAGTGCTTCCTGGGGAGGTAGAGCTGATCATGTCACTGAGCGGTCTTCTATCTCCTTCCCGTTGTCTTTTATTTCCAGTGCCTAGACACAAGGCCTCCCGTGCATGATTAGGTGATATCTTGATTTGAATGCAGCAGATTCCTGCAGGACCAGTGCCACCAAGAGAGGATCACCTTCTGGGTCTTTTCTGATTGGAATATGGTGGCTTTTCCATTAAAAAGCAGGCTCTGTTATCCCACTACAGCCTTGCATTAGCATCTGCTGAGTGCTGGTTAGAAATGCAAGATCTCTGGCCCCATCCAGACCCACTGAGTGAGAATCAGCATTTTAATAAGATCTCCTGGCGATTCATACGTGCATTAACGTTTGAGAATACTGCCCAACAGGGTCTAAAACCAGCATTTATATTAGCTGTTAGCCATTATATTGCCCCAGACAACCCGAGGGATCTGAAACACTTCCATATGGCAAGAAAAATTATGGGATGATACTCTGCTCTCCAGGGAATTAATCTCCACTTTTCCTTCCTTTCTCCCAAATCACATTACTGAGACACCCAAAGTGGGGACACTTTATGTCAGACTGCCACCTAGATTCCCTAACACCTTAAAACTTATGATAAAGCTTTTTGGGAAAGTTAAATGAGATAATTCAAGTTCTTAACTCAATATTTGAGCACAAGAAGTATGCAATAAACAACTGCCATAATAATACTGCCTCTAAGTATTAGCTATAAAAGATTCAGTTCTGAGCAAGTCACGGGTAGGAAACTGAATTGGAAGTACCACACTTACATTTAATTAAAATTAAATAAAAAATTCAGTCCTTCAGTCACGTCAGCCACATATTTCAAGTGCTCAACTGTCTCATGTGGCTGGAGCTGCATGATGGACACACAGATATCGAATATTTCCACCATCACAGGAAGGAATTTCTATTGGACAGTTCTGGTCTAAGAAGCTTCTGGAACGCCAAATGGCCCTTGTGGAATTTGTTCTGCTTGGGTTGTAGGCTGAGAAGAGAGGCTTCCTCGGGGGCAAAGGTTTACTTTGCCCTTTGCTAATAAGAGATGAGGAAGGGATGGTTGCGATCACCACCCTCAGGAATCAAGCCCTCGTCAAGGATTTCCATTAACTTTCTAGAAGGGACTCAGAAAAATACAGAAAAGCCCCAATCAAAAATTTTCTTAAACACTGTTCTTTTTTTTATCTCTGTCCTCTGGTAGTGATCAGTGGTCAATCCTTAGAAGGAAAAGGACCTAGTAGCTCAACTCAGGTTCAGCAAGGAGAAGGAGGGAAATGCTAGCTACTACTGAAGGAGGAGAACAGGCTGAGCCCTAGGGATCTCCTAGGCAGGAAAGAAAGCTCAGGGTGTCACCTGTGCCTCAGAAGGGAGGGAGTATTTGGCTGGAGAAGAGAGAGGACCACGTGCAGCTTCTAGCACACACTTGTGCATGCCTGCCTCTGCATTTGCTCATACCAGTTCTCTGCCTAAAATGCCTGACATTCTCTCTCTCTATTAACTCATGTAATAAATTTTTGATGAATGCCTGTAAGTGCCAGATGCTATGAACACAGAGTAAGTCACAGATAGAGGTATATACAGTTATTAAAATGGTCTGGCATTGGACTAGATCTCCATTCAGAAAAAAAGGCAGAGAGGGGTGCCTGGCTGGCTCAGTCGTTAAGTGTCTGCCTCCAGCTCAGGTCATGATCCCAGGGTCCTGGGATTCAGCCCTGCACATGGTTCCCTGCTTGGCGGGAAGCCTGCTTCTCCCTCTCCCACTCCCTCTGCTTGTGTTCCCTCTCTCACTGTATCTCTCTGTGTCCAACAAATCAATAAAATATTTTTTAAAAAAGAAAGTAAAAAAAGAAAAAAAGGCAGAGAAAAGAAAAATAGATTCTAGGTAATTTTAAAGTATATAAGTAAAACCATAGAAATATTAAAAAAATACAAAAGACGTTATGAGCTGAGATACTAAGGACCTTCCTAAAACAAGATAAAACCATAAAAGCCGTAAGAGAAAAGACTGATAATTTTGACCTCATCAAAATTTACAGTTTCTGTTTAACAAAGGATATCACCAAAGTTAAGATAAGCAACACAACGTCAGTTTTTGCTTAAAACTGTTCTGGACAAAACAGTCACAACATTTAACTGTTCAAATCGTCAGAGAAGGATAAAATAAGCTATATGCTACAAACACAGCATATTGTTAGTTTGTTTTCATATGAAGTAGTTTTAGGAAGTCTTCAAGACATCTGCCAAATGGAAAACAAATGAACAAAATAGTATGATGACATTTAGGAAAAACAAAACCTCCCCAAATAAGATAGGCATAGGGAAGGCCCTGATGGTCATACATCAGACTGAAAACAGTTACCTCCTGGGACAGAAGTGGGATTGGATGGGGAGGACAGGCAATGACAAGGACTTGGAACTGTTTTCTTGAGATTATATTATGTTATTTTTAAGATTAAAAACAACCAAATAAAATATGTGAACCTTCATTGAATTTTTCTTTTTTTAGAGCTATTAAAGTTACTATGTGGACAGCTGGGGAAGTTGGAACATGTATATTAAATAATATTACTGTGGTCATGTAGAATGCTATTTTTAGGAGTTGTCTGCTCAAGTATTTAGGGGTAAAGTGTCAAGGAGTCTTCAACTTTCAAATGGGAAAGAAATAAAACGATGGAAGGAATGAAGGTAAAAAGGAGGGAAAGAAGGGGAGCAGGAGAGAGGAGAGGGAAGAAGGGAGAGAAAAAACCAATGTCAAAGTGAAATGGTAACACAAGAATATTAACCATTGGTAAACCTGGGCAAAAGGGACATGGGTGTTCAGTATACTTTTCTTCCAAGTCTTCTGCAGGTTTGAGAATTAGAAAGAAAGAAGAAAGGAAGGGAGGGAGAGAGAAAAGCAAGGCAAAAGGCACCACCACCCCACACCTAGCTGAAGTGATCAATTTCTCCCTTGAACTCTGGTAACATTTAGCAACCTCAGTTATATTATTAGTGATCACCTCTGAGATTCTGTCTTATTCCCTTTAGGCTCCTGAAAGACAGAGGCATTTTTCAACTCGTTGTCACCCAGCACAGAGCAGGCAGTGGCAAGTATGGGGAGGAAATGAGCTGGTGCAGGCTGGGAAACAGGTTGCTTTCACTTATGAGTCTGGCAGATACAAAGTCAGGCCCTGGAAATGAGCATCACTTCCTTTTTTTTTTTTTTTTAATTTTACTTATTTATTTGAGAGAGAGAGCAAGCACAGAGGGAGAGTGAAAGGAAGAAGCAGACTTTCCACTTAGCAGGGAGCCCAACTCGGGGCTCAATCCCAGAACCCTGGGATCATGACCTGAGCCGAAGGCAGAAGCTTAACTGACCGAGCCCCCCAGGCAAACCGAGCATCAGTTCCAATGAAAGAGGCACGATGGCTGTGTCTCCCAGCCGCCCAGCCTGCTCCCAGCCTGGAGTCGCCCAGGGGTGGAGCCAGGTCCTGCCAGCAGGGGCACAGGAAGAACTAGAGTCTGACAGTGCTATGAGACCGCTCACTGGCTTTCAGGGTGATACTTTGTAGACCACAAAGTGGTAGAAAAGTTAAATGCCCTAATAAACCTTTTTCTGATCCTTACAAGGAGCCTAAGAAAGCTATTGTCCCCATTTGACAGATAAGGAAACGGGCTCAGAAAAGGGAAGTGATTTCCCCAAGGTCACACAGACAGGAAATGGGGCTCAATCCCATGTTTTCAATTCTATAGGTCCTTCCACTAGACCATGCTGGGGACTCCTAACCAGGAGAAAGGCACACGTACCTGATCAGTCTTGCTCTGGACTACATCTCCCCACACTGTGAGATCACCACAGGCAGCTTGGGCTTATTGTTGGGGCCTGTGGGAACATTCTAGGAGAGAAAGCACAGTGGAGATTCATCGACTCAAACACACACACTTACCAAACACAAAGGGATGCCTGCCAGCTCCCGTGCTAAGGACTGAGGACTCAGGGACTGAAATGTTAACAGTCCATGTCCTAGCTGAAGGGTAAAGATAATCCAGATCAAAGAGAAAATGTCCAACATTTAAAAAAATCAAACCTATGATATGAAACAATGCAGTAAATTATAAGACAGAGTTGACACAACAGAGCAGAGGAAGCAACCACTGCTTAAACAGGGGACACTTGAGCTGGGCCTTGGAGAATGAATGGGATCCCACTGGAAGGAAAAGTAGAAGAGCATTCCAGTAGAGAAAACAGCACGGGAAAACGCTCAGAGGCAGGAATGTGTATGGCATATTCCCAGGAGAGCTAGTAGCCTGATGAGACTGGAATACGGACGCAGCAGTGGCAGAAGGAGCTGTGGAGACATAGCAGGGCCCAGGTCATGAAGGACCTTGGCTTCACTGCTGAGTAAGATTTTATCAAGTAGGTGAAGGGGCCACCAGAAGCCAAACCTCAGTGAGCACCAGAGGGGCAAACTTCAGGCCAGAAAAATGGGGGGGGGTGGCTTGGATTCCTCATTCTTTCTGAGGGAGCCCAAGTAACTGGAGGCAGTAAAGACAGGGCCTAACACTCTCATGTTACTAGACTAGAACGGCCAAGATAGAGGAAATCAAAACAGGACTCACCTCGATCTTTCGCATCACTAGAAGTCCATCAATGATTTTTCCTGTAGGAAGAGTATGAACTAGACTTTATTATTCTCATTTGCATAGCACTTTCCAGCTTCCAATGTCCACTCTTAGCCAGCATCTCACTGGAATCTCATACTACCATCAGAAAATTGAGATTTGATGGAAGTGAAATGATTTGCCCAAGATCAGAGATAAGAAGGAGTAGCGGACTAGGTTTGGGCGATTGCAAAGCCCTACTGTATCGTGCTCCCTCTGTGTGGCATTCCTTAAGTGACACCATCTGGGTTTCCCTCCCAGACATATAGATCACCCCAGTGGTTACACACTACATCAGATAGTCCCTCCATCCTTCTATCTAGCATTCTAACCACAAGTTCTCCCCACCTCCCACCACTTCCACTTTCCCAGAGCAGTTACATCAGTTAAGCACTCTTGGGGCTAGAGTCTGAGGACTGGCTCCTTTAGAAGTCCCACTCTGTGTGAACGGGGCCCGGACTCTGAGACAGGAAGAGGACTCACCAAACACTACGTGTTTCCCATCCAGCCAATCACATTTAGAGCAGGTGATGAAGAACTGGCAGCCATTTGTACTGGGACCACTGTTTGCCTGTCAGAAACCAAGTATACCTTCAGTGAGTTTTCCTGGCCATGCTAGTCAAAGGGCAAGATTCTCAAAAGAGGGGCATCTGGGTGGCTCAGTCAGTTAAGCGTCTGCCTTTAGCTCAGGTCATGATCCCAAGGTCCCAGGATCGAGCCCCACATCAGGCTCCCTGTTCAGTGGAGAGCCTGCTCCTCCCTCTCCCTCTATCTGCTGCTCCCCATGCTTCTGCTCTCTTTCTCTATCTCTGACAAATAAATAAAATTGTAAAGAAAAAAAAAAAAAGGATTCCCCAAAGAGCCTGTAGCCCTGATTCCTTTCTTTCTTTCAGCAAACCTTACTAACTAACTACTATAAGCCAGGTCCTAAGCTAGGATTCAAAGATATTGAGAGAAACAGGATACATAATCACTGCCCTCAAGGAGCTAGATCCTTGAATAAATGTACAGTTCTCCTGCAGCCTGAATTTTTAAAATGGGAACAATTGTTCGCAGGGACTGATCTGCTGTATTTAATCCGACACTGGTTATACCTGGATTACAGTTACAAGTTAGGTACGATGGAGAAAAAGGCTGTTGCCTGTGCCATAAGCTCTTTTGACTGAATAGCTTTGTACTGCACCATAACAATGGTAATAAAAGACTATAAGGAGGTGTGAAAAGTTGCTATGCTAGTGCCATGCTAGAAAAAGATGCTATTTAATCAATGATGCTTGCTTTTTACAGCTACACCCCAAAACCTGTATTATTGAATTTTACAGGAAGAAGTATTTTTTTAAAATTGAGAATCTGAAAGTCTCTAGCCCTATCCCCTCTCCACCCTTGAAATTGTTTCTACATCATTACATTTCACAATGCATTACAAAAGAACAGGCTACGGTTATGATGCACGGAAAGGCACAGAGCAGATACCGATGAATGACGAAAAGATCATCAGCATGATAGCTAACCTCTCCTGGCCAGTTGCTCAACAAACACCATAGGAGGGTCATTCCTTTTAATCCTCTCAACATCCCTTTGAGATAGGTATAAATGAGAACACTGAGGCCTAGAAAGGTGATGTGACCAAACTGAGGTCACATGGTCATGAGGTCATCGTCTGGCTTCAGAGCTTACTCTTTTTTTTTTTTTTAAAGATTTTATTTGTTTATTTGACAGACAGAGATCACAAGTAGGCAGAGAGGCAGGCAGCGGAGGTGTGGGGAGCAGGCTCCCTGCTGCACAGAGAGCCAGATGCAGGGCTCGATCCCAGAACCCTGAGATCATGACCTGAGTCGAAGGCAGAGGCTTAACCCACTGAGCCACACAGGCACCCCAGAACTTACTCTTGAAAGCAGTTAGCTGTACTGCTTTGTAAGGAGAGATTTGACTTTCTTATGAAGTGTACTTTTGTATTTTTTTATGCTGAGACCCTGGAACTGGCTTTAATACGCTAAATTCAGGCTTTTGTATATCAGCAAGTACAAGTCACCTTTCAGTACCACTGCCTTGTGACAGTGTCTGTCTCTGTGGATGTTTTATTGCATACTTCGCTTGTTTTGGAAAAAAAAAAATGGAGTCGACCATGGGAAACTGAGAGTACTATTAAAAGCACAGGTCTCATACGATAACCATGACTGAGGCAGGACTGGAAATTATGAGACAGGTCGATAGCGGTAATCGGATGCTACGTGGATTTAAATCGGTTGGTTCTGTGTTGGGCTGTGCAGGAACAAATGTGTGCATGAAATACATTCATAGCACTGTCCAGGGGAACGCACTCACTGCCTCACCAGGGATTTTGTGTTATACTTAGAAATGCCCCTCGTAAGATGAGGCTACTTACTCGTGGGTTTTGCGCATGTACTTATGAACAATTCCTACCCGAAAGCAAGGGAATGCCTAAGCCAGTCAGAGGAGGCACATGCTGTGGAATGAGGCACAGACATCCTGGGGCTCCCAATTTTTTGATTCCTTCTTTTGACCAGTCAATCAAGCAATCATTCAATCTCCCTTGAGGCTGGTGCAGGGACACTAATTAGCAAGCAGGCAGGCAGAACAGTCATATACATTTTTATGGCTCAAGGGGCACTCTCTGCCCTCTCAGCCCCTTGGTTTGCTCATTCTCTTGAGGCAGTACAGCTCACAGCTTTCAAGAGTAAGCGCTGGAGCCAGACGATGGCCTCATTATCATGTGACCTCGGTTTGGTCACATCACCTCCCTAGGCCTCAGTGTTCTCATTTGTACCTATCTCAAAGGGATGTTGAGAAGATTAAAAGGAATTAACCCTCCTATGGTGTTTGTTGAGCAATTGGCCAGTAGAGGTTAGCAATGATGCTGGCTCTTTCCGCCATTCATCGGTATCTGCTCCGTGCCTGTCTGTTATCAGGTAGTAGGGCTTGGAGACCCCTGTGGCCCAGTCCCTGCCCTTGAGGAACTTAGGATATAGGGGAGGATGGAACAAAAATAATTGTGCCACATAATCTGTGACAGCACAGCTTCACCAGCGTTAGCCCGAGGAGCAGAGACCAACGTTTCATTCCATTTTCCTGACTCCTCCATAAATGGCATGCCCCTGGAAAGATCTAGCCCTCTAGATCTAGCTTGGCGAAGATCCAAGCCCACCTGAGCCCACCTTCAGCATTTACTCCTGCGTTTGCCCAGCCTGGCTCTCCGAAAAGGGGGCTTACACACTGTTTGCCAGGCAGGTCTCACTCCGTCCTCATGGCAGCCTCCTGACTGGCTTCTCTTACCTCCACCTCTCTATTCCCATCTGCCACTCACACCGCAGCTGGGGGCTTCTCTCTAAATCACAAAGTTGATCAACCCTGCTCAAAAAAGCATCCGGCTCACCATAACCTGTACTTCACCATAACCTCTGATTTTAGCATTTGAAGCCCTTGAGGAGCTAGACCCACTCTTCTCTCTAGTGTCTCTACTGGCCCTTCCCTTCCCCACTCACATCCTATGTCCTCATCTTTCCTCACCTTCTGTTCTCTGACCATGCCACCCTCCTCCGTGAAGCCGTGCCTGACCCCTCGGAATGGCGCCTTTCATTCCATGGGGCAGCCCATGGACTTTTACATACGCTGAGGGGCCCTCACCTCTATAGATGGTGGTGTGACTTCCCTACGTTGGGTCAGTTTGCATGTGTGATTCCTCCACTAGATGTTAAGTGTCACAAGGGCAGGGATCAGGTCTATACCCCTGTGCCCTACCCTGAGGCCTGAAACAGAGCGGGTGTTGGCAAACCTTCACTTGATGAATGCCTGCGTAGATAAGTGGAAGGGCAGTCAAGCAGGGCAGAGTGTGTGCCTGTAAATATAGGGTCTGGGGAGGGAGAATGGGGGTACTGCCAGGGAAATGGGTAATGTGGGGAGGTAGGGAGGAGACTGGAGAGTGAGAGGGAGGCAGGATGGGGTGAGTAAGAAAAGGAGGGCATGATGAGTAAGGGGAAGATGGGGGAGTGAGCATGAGTGGGGCAGATGAGAGGGTTAAGTGGGGCAGGCGAGGGCTAAGAAAGGAGTGAGGTATGGAAGCGGGTCTAAGTAGGAAGGAGAGCAGGTCCAAAAGGAGCAGGAGCGGTCAGTGAGCCCGGAGGGGGACAAGCCAGGCAGCAGCATGCGTGGATAGGTGCGGGGGGAATCCTGATGGGTGGAGCGCTGAAAGTACAACTGGCCACACTCTGAGCAACAGGGCTGGATGCTGAGCACGTTCCCCCGCTCAAACAGAGGTAAGAAAACACACATCAGAGTTCAACTCTGGCTCCCCAGACTGCTAGGGGCCCAGCTCAACAAAATCAAAGCCAACTGAAGAAGGAGGTATACATGGCAGAGTGAGTCCTGGGACAAGTAAGAGAAGTAAAGAATTTGCTTTCATCCTAAGAGATAGCACTGGGCCTCAAGAGGGGCCCAGAACCTGGGGAATAGGAATGTAACCCAAAATCTTGACTGGATCTTACTTACCATGGAAAGCAGGCCTGGAGCCGAGTGTCTGAGTTTAAAATTTTCATCTGCAAATGGCCCCCGGTAAATACTGGCAACTCCAGTACCATCTCCCTGAGCAGAAAAAAAAGGAAGTGTTAACAAGTTTTGAGTGTTGCCCCTCCTCCCCCATCCTGGAACCCAGAGGAGGGATGCTGCTGCACCAAAGCCAACTTTTTAAGGTGCGCTTTTACGCTTGAAGGTCACTTTGTGAGACACACCTCTTGGACCCTATCTTATAATCAAAGCCAGCACCATCCTAGGCAACCTGCAGCCCACACACTGGCCAGGGCAACACACAGGTTCGGTAAAATAGGTGACAGCTGGGCCTCTAGAAAGCTCAGTTAAGACACAGGCAGAGTAGGGAATGACAGTACAATGATCACATACATAATCCTTGCCAAAGACTCTCATGCCCGTTGGCATATAGAATTATCCTATTAACTGACCACTATCTCCGCTCCAAGCTATGCAAGTGGATAGGCTTTTGGAAGCCTCATCTGTGCAGATACCACCCTCTTGACCAAGGCTGATTGGTCCAAGAGAGGATGCCCAACTAATGGAGTTCCTTCTTTGGGAATTGTGAAGAAGGACTGAGCCTCTCTTTGAGGTTGAAGTTATCATGTGAGCCTGGAAGCTGCCAGTGACCATCCTCTGGTCTGAGAAGAGAAAGAGAAGGCAACATACTTGTATAGAGAGCACTAGAGAAATAGAAAAGACTGCCTTGGTTCTATGTGGCCTACTAGTTCCTAGTTCGTTTCTTCCTTTGGGTTTCATGAAACACCTTATCATAAATCCCCAATTTCTGCTTAAACTAGCTTTATTAGCATTATCTCTTCGCTCTTCCAGTAACCACATGGAATAAGCACTATTATTGTCCTCGTTTTCCAGGTGAGCCAACTTAAGTCAGGGTGATAAAGCAACTTGGCTACAGCCATATCTGTAGTACCTTAAACAGAATACCTGAGAGGGTGACAAAAGACCAATCTCTTCCAGCCAGTTAGTAAAGAGAAAGAATATTGGGTGCATGGCAGAAAGGAAAAGCACTGATATAGGACAGAATCAAGGGGCCCTTATTGGGACAAAGATTGCCAAAGACAATGAACATAAGCCAGACAAGGAAAAAAACTGTCAAAATCAAACTTCTATTTGATTTCAAATTAATAAAACCAAGCTCTGTGTAGTGGAAAGATCTGGATGTGAGTTCCAGATCAATCCTTTATGAGCTGGAAAAGTCACTTTGCTCTGCTGAGCCTCCCTTCTCTCAGCTAACAAGTGAAGATGAAATCACCTACTCTTTACACTGCTGCCAGGAAGACCCAATCAGAAAAGACCTTGCAATTGATACAGCACTATAGTAAATGTGAGCTATTTTATATAAATATATATATATATATATTTTAAAGATTTTATTCATTTACTTATTTGACTGATAGAGATCACAAGTAGGCAGAGAGGCAGGCAGAGAGAGAGAGAGAGAGGGGAGGAAGCAGGCTGAGCAGAGAGCCTGATGCGGGGCTCAATCCCAGGACCCTGGGATCATGACCTGAGCCGAAGGCAGAGGCTTTAACCCACTGAGCCACCCAGGCGCCCTGAACTATTATATCTTTAACTCCACACAAATACCTATGTACATACAGAAGAAGAGAAAAACAAGTTCACTTCCAATTTCCCAATAAACCTGGGGGACAGATCACTTCTTGCATCCTTAGCTATAATTACATTATTTATTGCTCTCCAGAAACCAGAGTAGGGAAAATGACAAAATTAATTTTCGGAGCAAACAACAGAAAGTGACTTAAGGGGCGCCTGGGTGGCTCAGTGGGTTAAAGCCTCTGCCTTCGGCTCAGGTCATGATCTCAGGGTCCTGGGATCGAGTCCTGCGTCGGGCTCTCTGCTCAGCAGGGAGCCTGCTTCCTCCTCTCTCTGCCTGCCTCTCTGCCTACTTGTGATCTGTCTCTGTCAAAGAAATAAATAAAATTAAAAAAAAAAAAAAAAAAAAAAGAAAGTGACTTAAAATTAATTGAATAGGAGCACCTGGGTGGCTCAGTTGGTTAAGCATCTGCCCTCAGGTCAGGTCATGATACCAGGATCCTGGTGTAATGGCCCAGTTTTACAATGTAACACACATGAGACAAACTGTATCTAAAAGCCTGGTTTGACCTAAAATCTGCCACTTTGTAACTTTACCCAGACAGGAAATAGGCCTTTAAAAACTCCTAAGAGTTAAGCTGAATAAATATACACATGAAGGAGAAAGAACATCTCCCAGATTCAAGAAAATAGCAATTTGTCTTAACCAAATGATACTAATAAGGAAGACCACCATGCACGTGCATGCAAGTGGTTGGCTAAGGAAAAAAGTAGGTCTAAGAAGAGATAAGGTTTATTCAGCACCCTCCAAGGTCAGAGAAGGAGAAGAGACTTAATATGAAAGATACATACAGTCTAGTCACAAGAAATTTATACTTGACAGTGAAGAATTATTCTACTGGGCTCTGTTAGTAAATAGAGGAAATATCCCTCCAGAACCATCTGCCTCTGTTGTCTGATTCTTTGCCCACTAATTGATTTCTGGTGAAAAATGCAACTTTCCTGGGGCGCCTGGGTGGTTCAGTGGGTTAAAGCCTCTGCCTTCGGCTCAGGTCATGGTCTTGGGGTCCTGGGATCAAGCCCTGCATCAGGATCTCTGCTCAGCAGGGAGCCTGCTTCCCTTCCTCTCTCTCTGCCTGCCTCTCCGTCTACTTATGATCTCTGTCAAATAAATTAATAAAATCTTTAAAAAAATGCAACTTTTCAGGCACCTTGATACCAGAGGTAGAAGGGAATTAGAGCATAAGCACTGAGCTCCATGAAAAAGGACTACTGCCATTTAGAAAAAAAAAATTTTTTTTTCATCTGATTTCTACCCAAGTGTCATGTGACTAACTAGTTTGTATCTCTCAAGGATCATCTATAGGTATGCTGGGAAAGTTCAGTTTCTGGCTCTAAAAGGCTGAAATTTGGAAGTCAGTGACTCGAAGTGCTAATGTATTCATCTAGTGGTATAAAGAGTAGTAGCAAGTAACTCTAAAGGACATTCCTATCCACCCCCCCTTACTCCTTCAGAAAACTTCGCTACTGTTGCGAGTCTTAGGACCGAGTCCTGTAGTAGAAGTAGCAGTAGCAGCAATAACAAAAAACAATATTCCTAAAGGGCTTTGATAGTAAAGAAATAGTACTTACATTAACAAAATCCCCACCCTGAATCATGAAATCCTTTATGACCCTGAAACAAAGTATAAAGGATCCTGAGAGAAGGTTCTGTCATTTAGAAAAACATTGCTTTAGTCATTATACTTTAGATTAACATTGATTTAAAAATAAAATGTTTATCACTCTGGCTTTTAATAAGCCTTCAAATCGATTGTTGAGTTCACAAAAACATTCCTTCTCAAGATCTAGGAACTGTCCTATGGTTTTACTTCCCACTAAAGAGATGAATCCCCAAAGGAAGTAATTTTAAAAGCCTGCAGGATGGCTTGCCAAGGCCTTACCTGTGGAAGGTGCTCCCTTTGTAGCCTATCGGAACCCCATCTTTTCTATAACCAAAAAGAAAGAAACTTGGAATGATGATAGGTAACCAGAGGCCTGTCCAGTTTACCACCCACTAGAGCCAAGGAACTTTCCTAAAGATGGTCGGGAGAAGAGAAATAAAGAAGGCAAATGAACTGAAGATATTGGGGTATTACCTTCTATTACTGTCACCAGCAATCATTCAAGGCCTGCTGATGGTTCCCCAAAACCCCACCGCAGCCCCAGGACATCCTTGAGGAGCAAGCAGAGAAATCGACTATGTCTGACACTGACCTGAATTCTCCAGTGCAGAACTGCCTTAAAGGGAAAAGAGTGAACGAATCAGTTACCATGGCATCACAGCTGAGGGCATTCCTATTCGGGTGGGGATGGGGGGAGCACAGACATTAGCGCCAGAAAGCCCACCAACGGGCCAGCCGACGTCCAGACACCTAAGCATACAAATTAACAACAAAATTGATATGGGAAGAGTAAAAACGGTGACTATTCAGAGCGCTACAGAGAAGACTCCGATCTTAAGGGAAGCGAGTGGACAGACAGAGGCAGGCAGAGGATAATGCCTACCGGTTCCAGCTTCTGGTTCGGTTAACCTAGCAGAGCTGGAACATCTCCTTACCTAAAATTCTCGGCCGTCTTAGGCACAACGTCCGCAAACAGCTCGATCTTCATGCGGCCAACTTCCTGCAAGCGGCGGGAGACGGTCAGAATGCCTGGTCCAAGACCATGAAGGCCTCGGCGAACAGGAACTGGAGCGGCTGACCCCTCTTCGCCCCCATGCCACTCGGTCTCTACCACCTCCACCTCCACAGCCTCTCCTTCCGCGCCGTCCAGTCCCTCCCGCTGCGCGGCGCTAGGATGGGCAAGACTTCTCCCCTTCCCGTGCCCGTGCCCCTGCCCCGCAGGTCGGTAGGTTCTGGACCAGTTTCGTTTCCTGGATTCTCCAGTCCGCTATCCCTGGGTGGGTGAGATCTTCCCGGCTGGTTCCGTGAAGTGTCCCTTCGGCGCCGTGGCTGCATGGACCTCACCTGGCCGCCAATGCTGACATCAAAGAACACCACGGGATTAACAGGGCTTGAATTTGCCACCGCCATGGCTGCGACCCGGAAGCAGAAGACCGAGGCGTGGGTTCCGGCGAACCTAATCCCCCGCTTCGCGGGTTTATGCGCCGGCGCAGGCGCAAGACGCAACGAAGGCCAGGCCCCGCCCCCCGGAAGTCCCCGCCCCGCCCCGGCTGCCAAGAGCTCTGTACCTCCCGTGCGGAAACCGAAACCGGGCGTTGTGGCAGTACGTGGGACCAGGACCTCTGAGCCATCCTACGTGCGACCGGTCTGATCCCTGCCCATTAGTCTGTGAGCCCCACGAAGGCACTTGGAATAGCCTGGTATATGTAGCCCTTCGGTTAAGTCAGTACACCAGAATTTTAGTTCTAGTTCTGCCACAAGCTTCCACTCTTGCCACCTACAATTCATTCCTGTAGAGCGGCTAGAGCTTTTTAAATAAATCTGCTTATAAATCATCCCTGGCTTCCCATATTTAGAATAAAATCCAAGTCCTTACATATAAAGGCCTACATTACATTATCTGGCCACACATATCTGGTCTCATCCTGTATCACCCTCAATTATGATTCTCTGGTTTTTCTGTCCCTTGAGGTCATGGAGATTGATACTCTCTTTAGAGTCTTGGTACCAGCTGTTAACAGTCTTTAACACTCTTCTAGATCCTAATGAAGGTAGGGAGTGCTCCTTGTAGCTCAGGGCTCAGCTCAGCGGTCACTTAACCTAAAGCAGCCCATAGTCACTCCTCCAGATGCATCACTGGTTTATTTTCCTCCTGCCACTCACCATCCAAAATTATATGGTCTGTCACCCCCCCCCCCAGTGTGTCTCTGTTGCACACACATATCTATCTTCCGACCTAATAGCATATTACCTCCAGAAAAGCAGAAACTCTCTTCACAGGTGTAGCTCTACTGCCTACTATTGAAGCCCATAGTAGGGATTCAATAAATAGATTCAATGAATTGAGTGAAAGAAGGTGACCTTGGGCAAGGTTTGGAGTCAGAGCATGTATCTGTATCATAGTTATTATGTCCTCTATCCATTGATCATCCCTTCTGGGTCAGTCATCTGAGGAAGTAAGAGTTACATATAAAAATTCAATATCTCAACTCACAGTGTCTTTAATTTTTGGTTACTTTTCCTTTCCTCTTGGTCTCCTCTATCTCCAGTTGAAGAGGAAGAAGAAAGAGGAAGAGAAAAAGGATGGGAAGAAAGAACAGAAGGAATCACCCTTTAGTATAGCTTATAGCAGCTATTTTAAAATAAATTTTTTGAATTGATTAAATATCCAATGTTTATGAGGTTGTGGAAAAACCAGTACAAAGTGCCAGTGAAAACAAATGATACCACCTAGCATTTCTTAAGTAGCTACTAAGTTCTAAATATACATTTCATTTCATTTGGTCCTCACAACTATATGGGACAGGAACGACTACTGTTCCCATTTTATGGATCAAGAAGTTTAAAGATGCTG
The DNA here is from genome assembly GCF_011764305.1 of Mustela putorius furo. Lineage (NCBI taxonomy): Eukaryota > Metazoa > Chordata > Mammalia > Carnivora > Mustelidae > Mustela > Mustela putorius. The sequence goes on along the minus strand of NW_025422005.1, from coordinate 32,749,964 downwards.
ACTATAGGGGCACCTGGGTGGCTCAGTTGGTTAAGCATCCCACTCAGTCTCAGCTCAGGTCTTGATTACAGGGTCGTGAAAGCCCCACACTGGGCTCCATGCTGGGCGCGGAGCCTACTTAATAAAGAAAAAGAAAAGAAAAGAAAAAAATAAAGAGGTTGACTATAGAAACATCATGTTGACTTTTTTTTTAAAGCAACACAAGTGAAATACCAAACTATATAACATTTGTATCCTCTGACCCAATTATGCCAATTGTTTCAGAATAACTCAAGAGAAAAAGAAGAGCTACATTCACAAAGACTTTCACTACAGCTTAATCTCAAATAGTGAAAAAGTAGAAACAACTTGAATGCAAACAATGAGAGAATTTATAAACATGATGTGGCTACTGAAGGAATAATTATGAAGACTATTAAAATATTGAAAAGTGTTTTATGGTATGTTAAACTAAAAATCAGACTGTGAAAATGAACATACAACATAACAATCACTTAAAAATATATGCATTTGCGGGACGCCTGGGTGGCTCAGTTGGTTAAGCAGCTGCCTTCAGCTCAGGTCATGATCCCAGTGTCCTGGGATCAAGTCCCACATCGGGCTCCTTGCTCAGCAGGGAGCCTGCTTCTCCCTCAGCCTCTGCCTGCCATTCTGTCTGCCTGTGCTCGCTCTCTCTCCCTCTCTCTCTGAAGAATAAATAAAAATCTTAAAAATATATATATATGCATTTGATAAAATTTGTTTCTAAATTTAAAAAAAATATGCACTTGAATAAGAACCAAAAAGGAATAAAATAAAAATAGTTGTCTTGAGAATGCAGGATTATAGGAGATTTCTCTTTCTTTTTAAAGTATTTGATTTAATACGATTACATTGTTTTTACTTTTAAAAAATAAATAATATCCATGATAATGGGGGAAAGTGCTGAGTTAGCTATATAGGTGCTCTACTGAACAGACCCCTAATTAAACCATTGAGCTTAAGTCACTATTTCAGATCAATATAAGGATATTTGAGGATATCAAGCAAACTTGAGAAATCCATTTTTACAACTAGTTTAATAAATTTATCAGCAATTCTGAGGACAAGGACTCTTTGTTGATGTCCAGTGGGGATCCTTGGTAACTCTTTTACGTGTCATGTTCCACCCTCATGCTTTAAGTTAGCAGCTTTACCAGTCTAGTTTTGGCCACCAGTGATTTTATGGCTCTGATTTTGGGTCTTGTTCTTGGATGTGCTATGTCTCTTTCATAAAAGCCAAGTTCATGTATCCAGCTTCAGAATTCCGTGAACACGAAAGAGACTCATGGAAATTGGGATTTATCATTGCTGCTTCTGATGTATGTTTTTGTAATCTCTTGAAGACTTCTGCCCGACTCTACCAAACCTGTTCCTGAAAAACTAAGAATGGCCATATATGAGGATTTTGTGAAAACAGAATCACTTGGTAGCACTTTGGGGTTACAGGGAACAAGGCAGCCATAGGATTTCAGTTTTTTACAACTCTCAAACACAAAGGAAACCAAATAACATTTACCTTACACTTACATGTATGGATTCGAGATCCTGTAAGGTGTGGGGGTGAGGAGGTGGAAAAAGAGAAGGGACCAGAAAAAAAATTCAAATACTAAATATAGAAACATTACTCCCCAATGCTATGCTCTGTTAAGCCAGCAACTCAGGATGAGCTAGGCGGTCATGACTCTCAGTCTTGCAGATGACTGTCCTGACTTTACTAACCTGAAGTCTTGTAAGGGCAAGATTTTATTCAACAATTCAAATTCAGGGATGTCAGAAATTGTGTTCTGAAAGAAAATAAAGGATGAATATTTAAAATTATAATTATAAACCATTGGCAATATGATCCTAAAACATGTACTTTATAGATATTTTTGGTTAAAAATTTAACCCCCTCCCCTCCTACTTGCTAGAATGACTATCATTAAAAAAAAAAAGAGAGAGAGATAACAAATGCTGGCAAGGATGTGGAGAAAAGGAAACCCTTGTTGAACTGTTGATGGGCACGTACTTTGGTTTAGCCACTTTGGAAAACAGTATGGGGTTTCCTCAAAAAATTAAAAACAGAAATACCATATGATCCAACAATTCCACTTCTGGGTATCTGGAAAAAATGAAATCACTGCCTGAAGATATCTGTGCCCCACCCCATATTCATAGCATCATAATCTTACATATATGTACAATCTCAAAAAAAAAAAAAACGAACTATAGAAGCAGAGATCATATTTGTGGTTGCTAGAGGTGGGGGGGTCGTGGATGGAGGAATTAGGTGAAGGTGGTCAAAAGGTACAAATTTCCAGTTGTAAGATACATTCTGGAGATGTAATGTATACCATGAAGACTACAGTTAACAACAATGTACTGTATATTTGAAAGTTGCTAAGACACTAGATCTTAAAAAGTTCTCATTGCCAGGAAAAAAAATAGTTTTACTTTTTTATACTTTTTAACTTATACAATGAATGTTATATGTCAATTACATCTCAATAAAACTGAAAAAATGTAATCCCTAAATACCTATAGAATATCTAGTAATTATAAAAATATAAATCTTATACTTTTATATTAGCACTTTCATTGTAAGCCTTCTTATTTTATCTATTGTCCTACATGTATTACCTCATATTAACTGATATAATCATTCTGTTCTATTAGGTAAGTTTTTACTTAATAATCTGGTAAACATTTTCTGTCCCTTTAAATCATGAAAAAAAAAGTTTTGTTTTTTTTTAAATCTGTGACTTTAAAAACCAAATACCTTTCTTATAGAAATTTACCAACACAGATCAAATATTACATACAATTATGGGGTTTACCAATTCCCCTAAACTTGGACCTCTGTTTAAACTTTGATACACACCAACCCAATTTCTGTGAGAAATTCTTAGTTATCCTGAAATAAATGAGGAGATTCTATAAGGAAGAAAAAACTACCATTCAGAGAATTTGAATTCTGGCTCTACTAGTTAGACTAGTTAGACTCTTGATATGTCCCGTCACCTCTCTGAGTTTTGTTTCCTACATTTAAAGTGTGAGAATAACAATTAATCACTAATTTTTCAGGGTTATTGCAAAAATTAATTAACATAAACATACCTAACATATGGGAGGAACTCAGTAAGTGTTCAATATGGAAACAAATGTATTCACTGAGAGAAAGAAGCTGCATTTATTGAATGCCATTAATTTGCCAAGCAATATACCAGGTACTTTATATGCATTATTTTAATTATTCTACTTTAACCCCAGTAGCCATCTCTGAAATTTTTATCATTCATTCATTCACCCACTCTTGTAATAGCTTTATGGAGATATAATTCACACACTCTACAACTCAATCATTTAAAGTACATAATTTGGGGTGCCTGGGTGGCTCAGTTGGATAAGCATCTGACTCTTGGTTTTGTCTCAGGTCGTGATCTCAGGTCATGGGATCAAGTCCTGTGTCAGGCTCCTCACTCAGCTTGGAGTCTGCTTCTCTCTACCTCTGCTCCTCCTCCCAGTTGCACTTTTTTTCTCTCTCTCTCAAATAAATAAATAAAAATAAAGTACACAATTCAATGGTTTTTTGTATATTCACAGGGTTGTACAACCATTACAATAAATTTTAGAATATCTTCATCACCCCCGGTATAAACCTAATACCCTTTAACTACACCTCCCATCTTTCAATGCCTCAGCCCTAGGCAAGTACTCATCTACTTCTATGTCTATATATTTGTCTACTCTGAACATTTTATATAAATGGAATCATATAATATATGGTGACTGGATTTTTCTCATTTCACATAATATCCTTAAAGTTCATCTGTCTTATAACATGGATCAATACTTCATTCCTTTTTTGTGGCTAAGTGATATTCCACTGTATGAATGGATATATCACATTTTGTCTACCCATTCCTCAGCTGATAGACATTTAGGCTGTTTACACCTCTTAGCTATTATCAATAATGTTGCTATAAATATTCATATACAGATTTTGGTGAGGAAAGGCCACCTTTGAATATTATAACTTCATTTTCCCAGATGAAGGAACTATAAGGTAAATGAGGTTTCCTCCTTCCACACAACTAGTAAAATGCTGAGCCGGTATTTGGGACATAAGGAGCAGTGAGAAGTCCTATCAAGGACACAAAGCTATATTTGGAGATGGGAGGATTCAGAAAAAGCGTTATGGAAGAGAAGGTATTTAGGTTAAATTACGAGGGACAGTAGCCAAGAGAAAATCTGGGGCAAGGAAGTCATGGGAGAAGGCAGTGGAGGGAGAGGGATTTCCAAGAAGAGCCTGAGGAGGACTGCGGTAAGTCCTTGTATGGCTTTGGGTCATATGTTCAGATTATATTTTGTAAAGACCCTTCTAGCTATAGGCTAGCAGAACAATAGTATTTCAAAAAACAAAAGCCAGGAAGATGAAAGAAGGAAGGAAGATGGGATGTGTCTTTCCAAGTAAGGGAAATACATGATCTAGTGGGAGGAAACCAGAGTTTGGGGGGAAACAGTAAACAGATTGGTTTCCTTTGATCAAGCTTGTTTGATGTCAGAAAGTTATTTGGACTATAGGAAGTTCCTATGTGGCTTCAGTTCTTCTAACTCTGGAAGTATAGCTCTGAAATCCTTCCCTAACCACCCCAGATAGGTTTAGATGCCACTCTTCCTGTTTTCACAGCCTTCTGGGCTTTACCATTATGGTAGAACTCATACAGTGTATGGCAGTTGCTGGTTATATGATGGTCACTTTCATCAAGGCTGAGTTCTCTGAGGGCAGACACTCTATCTTGTATATCACCATATCCAAACCACAAAGGAGGGGCAGCATGAGGCCTGGCACTCTGCATATGCCTAAAAAATATTTGTTGAATGAACTTTATCGGATAGACAAAACAAGTCTCTGAAACTCTATGGGATGAAGTACTATGAAGACAGGCAGTGCTTCATGAAGATTAGTCTGGAGGCATGGGCAGGACAGATTAGGAGGAACGACTGAAAGGAGATGAATTAAGTTGTTGCTCTAACCCAGGTACTAAGTGCTTGGGATGCAGAGGGTAACATGATGGACATAGTTCCTGCTCTTAGAGATTTTATAATCCAATAGAGAGGAAAGATGGGATTACAACACAGGACACAATATGGTCTCTTACAAGACCATGTCCCTGGTTACCCCCATATCCTGAAAGGGAAACAGTAGAGTTGGGGTATTACGAGATAGTGGCTAAGAATAAGGTACCACAGAAGAGTTGGCTTCAGTCCCTGTTCTTCTACTTATTGGTGATGTGCCTTGGCCAATGATGTCATTTTACATCTCTAAAGCTCAGTTTCGTCAGCTGTGAAAATGGGCAGAATAGATTGTAGATTAAATGAGATAATGTACATAAAATGCTTAGCACAGTACCAGGCACATAGCAAGCACTCAACAAATGTCAAGCTCCTACCATTTTAGCCTCTGAGGTGTTGCAAGGAAGGAGAAGATCTAGGATATGTCTGATCTCAGGGATCTATATAGTGATCCATTTGTAGTATGATACTCAATCACCGAGAATCAGGAGATGTGGAAAATGTTAGCAGTGTGACTCAGGCATACCATTTAGCCTCTCTTGAGTTTTATCTCCCTCCTGTATAAAATGAGGGGATTGAATTGGAAGATCCTTAAGATTCTAAGTTTAAAAACAATTTTGGAGTTAACACGTATGAAGACGTTACAAGTTGGTACTTTTTTCACATATGAAATGTGGAGCTTGACATACTATAGTCTTTACCCCTATCACATTTTTATCTTCTTTGAGGGTAATGTTGTGGATCTCAAAGCTATCAGGTCTAGTATACACACCATTAAGACTCATCAACTATTGGGGTGCCTGGGTGGCTCAGTGGGTTAAGGCTTCTGCCTTTGGCTTGGGTTGTGATTCCAGGGTCCTGGAATTGAGTCCCACATTGACTCTCTGCTCAGCAGAGAGCCTGCTTCCTCCTCTCTATCTGCCAGGCTCTTGGCCTACTTGTGATCTCTGTCAAATATATAAATAAAATCTTAAAAAAAATAAAAGACTCAGCAACTATAATACTGTAGTGCTTATTCATGTATGTCTCTGTCCTTCTCTACTAAAGATTTCCAGAAACACAGTCTATCTTCATATCCCTAGGACTTAGCATAGGTGAGAACAGCTGTAGCGCAAGCAAAAAAATAAACTACTAGAAATTAAGCTGCGTAATCTGGCAGTTCTAATTTGGATAAAATCTATGAAACAACTCATATAGTTTGGAAATAATCACCTTTCTTTTTTTTTTTAAGATTTTATTTATTGACCTGAGAGAAGTGTGTGCACCGGTTGGGGGAGGGGAAGAGAGAGAGGGCAAGAAAGAATCCCAAGATTCTGTGCTGAGTGCAGAGCCCAACATGGGACTTGATCCCAGGACCCCAAGACTATGACCTGAGCAGAATCAAGAGTTGGACACCCAACCGATTGAGCCACCCAGCCACCCCAGAAATAATCACCTTTCTGAAAGCAAGCCAGATGTGGGTCCTATGTTCACAGCAATAGTACCCAACAGGCAGGATCTACATGAAGTATCCTGGAAGTAAACATCTAGCAGGTGATACAAACTAGGGGAGAAAGCAAGCAGCCTCTATCTTAGATTCAGAATGCAACTCTGCTCATTGAAGTCCCTCTCCCTGACACATTTACCAGCCAGACTCTGGACCTTCTCTGAGGCTATACTATTGGCTGCATCTATCTGGACTTGACTACTTGTCTGCTTGGATCTTTGTAACATCATTGCTTTTCTCTGACTCTGACCTTAGGTTTGACTACTTGCCAAACCAGACTATCTTCATTTACCTCTCAGGGCCTCAGATTTGCTCATTTCTGAGACAGAGCTAGAATAATCCATGGCAAACAGGGTTGAGAATGAGGCATACATGTGAAAATATTTAGTAGTCATTCATTCTCAAATATTTATAGAGCACCTGTCTATAGCTAAAATGACATATGAGATATAATCCTTGCCCTCCAGGATCTCACTGCTGATTTGATGAGATAGAGAAGCAAAAAGACAATGGTGATACACTGTTGAAGAAGATATGAGACACGCACAATCTCTTTGGGATCACATAGGAGGAGAGTGTTTACTAAAAGCTGACCCAGGAATACCTGGGTAACTCAGCTGGTTGGGCATCCTACTCTTAATCTTGGCTCAGCTATTGATCTCAGGGTCATGAGTCCAGGCCCCAAGCTGACCCAATGAAGACCAAAGCTGGCCAAGAGGAGACTCAGGGTCTACTGTTCTGGTGTAGCCAATGAACTTCTTTGCCACAGGCCACCATGAGGCCAAGTGCAGCCTACAGCTACATGAAGATGGAGACAGAACACAATAAGCTTAGCAACTAAGCTTTATATGAAGGACACGACAGACAGAAGCATGCATCTTATCTCTCCTCTGTAAGCCTGGATGCTCCTTGTGATATGCTCTAAGATAACAACCTGCTGTGTAAGCGATACTGGTTTCCTGCAATTGCTTATTTTCTTTATCCAGAGGAAGTACTCTAAAATGGGATAGATCAGAAGAATAGTAAAAATCTCTGTATCATTACTAAAAACTCAAAACTATGTCCCACTTACCACTAGCTCTGGGTCTTAGCCCACTGCCTAGATTATGGAACCAACTTTGGCAGAACAATTCTCACCACTTTCCAAGACCAAGTAGAAATGAATAAGCTTTGGCCTGTACACAGTCACTAAAAACATATTGAGAACAGAGACATACCATATGCAAGAGTATGAAAGGAAAGGCACAATTCTAGTCTTGAGAAACTTGATGAAGGATATGATCCCATTTAGGGGTGGGACTGAAATAATAGAGTCTGCATCCCTTCAAATTTTGTAGCTACACAGCCTGTGTATGGTTCTGATCTCATATAGCCATCCCATACTTTTGTAATAGTAGTTGCAGTAGTAGTCGTAACCATAGCAACAGTAATAGTGATAGTAGCACCAGTACCAGCAGTAGCAACAGCAGAAATAGCAGTAGTAATAGCAGCAGTAGCAGCAGCACTAATAGTAGCAGCAGCAGCAGTAGTAACAGCAGCTGCAATAGTAATAGTGATAGCAGCAGTGTTAGCAGCAGCAGCAGTAGTAGTAGCAGCAGTAGTAGTGGTACTAGCAGCAGTAGTCATAACAGTAGTAATAGTAGCAGCTGTAGTAATGGTAATAGTAGCAGTATTAGCAGCAGCTGTAGTAACAGTAATATTAGGAGCAGTAGTAATAGCAGCAGTCACAGCAGTCACAGCAGCAGTAATAATAGTAGTAGGTGTAGTAGCAGTAACAGTAGCAGTAGCAATAGTAGTAATAACCACAGTAATAGTCATAGCAGCAGCGGTAGTAGCAGCAACAGTAGTAGTAATAGTCATAGCAGTGGCAGTAGTAGCAGCAGCAATAGTAGTAGCAACAGCAGTAGTAATAGTAGTAGCAGTAGTAGCAGCAACAGCAGTAGTAATAGTAGTAGCAGCAGCGGTAGTAGCAGCAACAGCAGTAGAAATAGTAGTAGCAGCGGCAGTAGTAGCAGCAACAGTGGTAGTAATACTAGTAGCAACAGCAGTAGTAGCAGCAACAGCAGTAGTAATAGTAGCAGTGGCAGTAGTAGCAGCAAGAGTGGTAGTAATAGTAGTAGCAGCAACAACAGTAGTAATAGCAGTAGTAGTGGCAGTAGCAGCAGCAACAGCAGTAGAAATAGCAGCAGTGGCAGTAGTAGAAGTGGCAGTAGCCATAGCAGCAGCAACCATTTACCAAATACCGACCATGTACTTCAGCACCGTGCCTTACCCACAGAGTAAACACTTAAACCTGCTCATGCATTGTGTCATCTGATCTTGCAACAACTCCATGAAATGGATATTGTTATAAAGCCTATTTTACAGATGAGGAAACTGAAGCCCAGAGAAAAGCAACTTGTTTTAAGGACCAAAACCCAGAAAGTCATAGAGCTGAGATGCCAATCTGGCTCTTTTAGATGTCTAAGCCTGAGTTCCTACCCACTCTATAAGACTCACTCTCCTGGGCCATGTTTTTTTTTTTTTTTCTTTTTAAAGATTTTATTTATTTGAGAGAGATCACAAGTAGGCAGAGAGGCAGGCAGAGAGAGAGGAGGAAGCAGGTTCCCTGCCAAGCAGAGAGCCTGATTCGGGATCTCGATCCCAGGACCCTGGGATCATGACCTGAGCCGAAGGCAGAGGCTTTAGCCCAGTGAGCCACCCAGGCGCCCCTGAGCCATGGTTTATCTGGGACACAAGGTGGTACAATAGTGTTAATCAGAGATTTGTGTTTGAGTTTGGGTTCTGTCACGTACTAGCTGTGTGACCTTTGGCAAATTACCAAATCTGAGCCTCAATTTACTCATCTGTGAAAGAAAGAAGCATCCTGTAGAAGAAACTTATTCCAAGGAAAACATACAAGTCCAATCCAGATGGCCAGAGTGTGTCTTTAGGAGGGCAAGATGGGAACATCATTAATGTTAAGGCACGGGTAATCAGTCAGTTGTGTTGGGAATGTCAGAATCAATGACATAGTTTGAGAAGGGCAATGGCTTATACAGAGTATACAAAAAGGGAGACACAGAGAGTAAGAGATTGTCAGAGACTCTCCAGGCCTGCCCTGAGAAGTGTGTGCCCACAACAGCAGAAAGGAGAGTTCTAATGGGCATATCTCCCCACAGACTGCGGTGCTATGGTCTCTACAGCCAAGCTACTGAGGGTCCTACACTGCTCTGTCCCTGACCAGGCTGTCTGAGTTCCCAAGTGTCCCTGGACCTTGGCTTTCTCACCCATAAAATAAGGCTAGTCCCAGAGCCTCCCTTGTGGGATTTGTGTGAGGACTGGTGAGAGAGAGGGAGCTTAGAACAATGCCTTGTACATCATAAGTGCTCAAAAAATATTAATCATTATAGTTATTACTGGTGACTCTATGTATTAAGATCAAACCATTCTCTTTGCCCTAATTCTGTGCTCCAAGGAAGTTTTTCATTGTAACTGAAGTTTCCTAGTAGAGGAGAGAGCGCTTGGGCTGGCTGATGTGTGAATTCTTCTCTGCTGGGACTATTTCTCATTATAAATGAATACAATTGGTATCCTAAGGGTTTCATGAATTTAAGGCACTAGTATGACTGTTCCTCTCTTGATCTACCTTCATTCCACAGGTATCAGATGACAAAAATGAGTGTCAACACACGAAGCAACAGGCCAGGACAAGCACAGCTAGGTCCTCAGTCAGGCAATGCCCACGTGCAAGAGCCCATCTGAGTAGCTGACCCATCTCCTTCATGATCTTTTTCTCTTTAATTTCATAACATTTCCATGAACTGCTGAAAACAGCAGGCAGCAGAGCAACAATTACAAGACAGGCTGCAAACTCAAAGGATAGTCTCTGGAACAATCTCTTCATTGAGGGAGAAACATCCTTGCAGAGTTCATTGGCTCCTCAGGCAGGACCACACCTACCTGTTCTGGACTGAAGATATTAACAATTTATTGTTGTAGATCAATTCTTTTTGCTCTGTGACTTGTTCCAGAAGTTTCCTTTTCTCTAGGAGCAGTATATTATTTTGAGCAATGACCTCATCCTGGAATGCCTTTTTCTAGAGAAAATAAAGCCCTTCATTATCACAGCAGGAGGAAGAATTATGAAGTTGACCCCAAATTTCCCTTCTTTACTTTTCCTCTCTTGTCCCCTCGTCTGTTTTTACCTGTTTGCTGACATTGTCAGCTGGACAGTTCTTCTGTTTATTTTGGTTATATTAGATCCTGTATTCTTTTTGAACAATTAATCATTCTCCTGGGTTAACATTTAAAAATATCTGAGCACTCAACTTCCAAGAAGGTCCCAAGGCTTTCATGTGTATTCTAACATTGTAGGTATCAAATCACTACCAAATGCAACTGGATCCCCCAAAGCTTCAGTTTGACATTTTCCCATATAATACATCTCCATCTGCATTGTGGCAATAGTCTTTTTAAGGCAAACGGAGGAGATGCGAATTTAGCCCCCACACTTGGCAACCAGCATCAGGATCTCAGTAGCCTTGGCACATGGAGCAGGTAAGGTGGCTACAGAGAATATCCTTACAGTGCTCATGCTGAAAAGACTTCTAATTGACACCATGTCTCATTTTCTACCAACAATTTCCCCAGAAAGCAATAGCTAGCAAAGTTATAGCTAAAATGACAAAGGGGTGTATCTTGTGAAAAAATACTAATGTTCTTGTATTGAAAGAGTCAGTAGCTATTAATAAATATCACAGTGGGTGAGGAGTTTAGAAGCTCGAAAGTGTAGAATTGCCCTTCTCACTTCACTGATGCCCTGTCAATGGTAAGTGCCTTCACGCTTCTGTGTTGACACCCCACCTGGCAAAGGTGGGAGTGAGTGGGGATGGGAGAAGGATAATGAGCTGCTGACAGCTGGTGAATCATAGAGTTAAGAGGGGCAAATTCATTTCTTTCTTTTAAATAAGGCACTAATATAGATCATCCAGAAAAGATGCCATCTATTATTCAAGAACGGTAAGAGAGGATATTACATTATGTTCTGAAACAAACCACTCCAGATTTTTAAGTTCCACAGCCAGGACCTTTTCATGTCTAATAGCAGTCTTGTCTGCTCTTATTTAAATACATTTCTGGTAAGAATTGAGAAAAGAAGCAGTAATCCCACCAACACTACTCTGTGGTTACAACTGGATTAGAAAGGAAACCGGATGGGGCAGACTACTGACATTCTACCCTTGGAAGTGCCCTATTTTTTTTTTTTGAACGAGAAAATCAGAACGCCTGCTTTAATAAAAGGATAAAATATTTGGAGAAATCTGGTTTGGATGTTTACAACAGTCAGGAGACTCAAATGGCTCACTGTATAAAGAGAAGGCTGAAGGAATGAAATCCCAAAAAAGTGGCATTACTTTCTAGAGACTTGGTGCTTGGAAGGTGAGCCCAGCTTTTTTAAGCTCGTGGCTCTGATCCACAGGCCCTAAAATAAGTAAAATCAGGACCTTTAGGTTTGTAGCACTGTGGCATTAAAAGATCTCATACCAGTCTTCTCTAGGTTAAGTATTTCCTATTCTATTAACAATTTCTCTTGTGAACTGTACATCTACCAATCAGCATGTTTCTAAGAGAGCTTATACCAAAAGAGAAGAAAAGAACATCTCTGGAAAGTTGTCTGTGTTAGGTGCCATTTTGGGCATTTCCTATTTTAACTGCACAAAAGCCTTGTGAGGTGGGGATTAGTTCCGCCATTTCATGGACAAGGAAAATGATACCCAGAGATTTGTGCCAGGCCACAGTACTATGAAGTGGCAGGTCTAGATTTTGTATCTGCCTATGGCCAAAGCCCCCAGCAGCCTTCAATGGCAGTGAGCAAAGGGACCAACTGCTCTTCCTTAGCCTCTGCTTATTTGCCATCTCTCCTGGAGATCTGTGGTTCTCTGGGTAGATGTATCAGTTTCCCAATACTGTTGGAACAAATTACAACACACTGGATGGCTTAAAACAACAGGAATTGGTTTTATCACATTTGTGGAGGCTACAAGTCTGAAATTGGGAGTCTTGGCTAGGTTAGTTCCTTCTGGGGGCTCCATGCCTCTCTCTTAGCTTCTGGAGTTTACAAAGAATCCCTGGTGCTCCCTGACATAGCTGTATCCCTCTGAGAGCTGCCTGCATTGTCACATGACCTCCTGCCCCTGCATGTGTCTACGCGTGCCTGTTCTTCTTATAAACACACCAGTCATATTGGATTTAGGGCCAACCCTAATCCACCATGACCTCATTTTAACTAATTACACCTGTGAAGACCTTATTTCCAAATTAGATCACATTCTGAGGTTCTGGATAGACACGAATTTGTGGTGGACACAATTCAACCCAGTACAGTCAGGAAGAAAGAAGTAGGGGGCTGTTTCTGTCATATAAGTCTAAGAGTGGAAAGCAGGCTATCAAGAGAGTGGTAATGCAGAAGTAGACTGCTATTTCCAGTGGGCCCATGAACCAGGATTGCTCCTTACTTCTGTAGTACTTTTCATGTGCTTTTCCTAGTTGTGAGTCTAACTTAGATCGGAGTCTTTAAAAGTTTGACAGTTTAGTGTCCAAAGAGAAAAATACTGCAAAATCCAACTATTTTCCTCTCTCACTACAGTGTGGAGTATCAGGAGGAATTTTTTTTTAAACATTGGTGACCCATCTGTTATAATCCAAAAATGTTTCATCGTGTGTAGTCTAGAATTCTGAACCATCCCATAATAGCCCATGAAATGACTGAAATTACATGAATTCTTTGGGGATCCTTGGCACATACACAAAAATGAGTATTTTAGGAGTGAGCACAGAGTTTTCAAAATTCTGATGGGCTAGGCATCTCGAGAAGGGAAAGCATTACTGGCCTGGTCAGTTGAATTAATGTAGTTTAATGATCTCAAGACCGTTCTGCAGTTGATTCCATGCCATTGGTCTCACTTTCCTCCTGCCTACCAGTAAGTCACAGGGGCAACGGGACAAAGATGAAGACATAGATATTTAGAAAAAAAGCCTGCAGATACTACACAGGGACTGATAAATAGGGGTCACCAGTTTTCCCTGCCATTTAAAACTGATGGAAGTTTTTTTTTTTTTTTTTAAGATTTTGTTTATGTATTTGACAGATAGAGATCACAAGTAGGCAGAGAGGCAGGCAGAGAGAGAGAGGAGGAAGCAGGCTCCCTGCTGAGCAGAGAGCCCGATGAGGGGCTCAATGTGGGGCTCGATGCGGGGCTCGATTCCAGAACCCTGAGATCATGACCTGAGTCGAAGGCAGAGGCTTAACCCACTGAGCCACCCAGGCGTCCCCAAAACTGATGGAAGTTTGAGGCAAAATGAGGGCACTGTGAAGTAGGAATGCGCTGTGGAGGGCAGTCTGGAAGTCTCTGCTGATGGATATTTAAGAGCAGACATTGTCATTTGAAGACAAGACACTGACCAGAGTTGGAAGTGCAGGATATTTTCAGTGTCTGATTCAGTTTACCAGCACCATGAGTCTTACATACTTTTTGGCAGAATTATTCACATCAAAAGAAGGTACAAAGGAAGGAAACGAGAACCTAGGGTATGAAGAGGCCACAAGAGAGTCAAAGCATGAGTGGGTTTTCTTGAATGAGCGGAGCCACAGCACACTGGGGAGCTCTTCACCTTTCTGCTCACCTTTTCCATTTGCTGCTGCAGACCTCTGATTTCATTTTCCAGTTGTTCAATTCTCTTATCTCGTAGTTCTATTTTGTGACTTAAACAGTCCTTGACTCTGCGAAGCTTGGCTTTGTGATGGTGATGTTTCTCATTATAGGTTCTATAAAAGTAAATTTAAATAGAGGTTCAGCTGAGCACAGTGGACATTTATGTTGCTTTCTCACTGTGCACTTTCTTGGGTTTTCTCCTCTTGCTTTCACCAGAGGCAGGTACTTTCCTGCCTTCCATCTGCAGGACTTCTGGCCCCCATGTGGGGGAATGGACTAAGGGTAACCCCCTAAACAGCACCAGCTTTAGTCACCCGCAACTTGACTTTTGATCCCTGTAATTCTGAATCCTGTTCCATGGAGTTCAGTCATTAATTTAAGTTTCGAATTCTTGTCTATACCCTTGGACAGTGATATAACCCACTTCAGTCTCTGATAACTGAGTCCACTCCTGGTCCTTGCTCCGAGTCTGGACATTGGAGGCCAATTCTAGGCAGGTCTCTGTTCAAGACTCTAACTCAGATTCTGACATAAATCAGACTTATTGCCAATAAGCACGTGAATGATGTTCAACATCATTAGCTGATAAGGAAACATAAATCAAAGCTACAGTGAGAGACTACTTCCCACCCACCAGACTGGCTAAAATAAAAAAGAAGACAATAACAAGTGCTAGCAAAGATGTAGAGAAATTGGAACTCTCAAACACTTCTGGTCAAACAGTGCAGCCTCTTTGGAAAAAGCCTGACTGTAGGACCCGGCAGCTCCACTCCTAAGCATCTACTCTAGAGAAGTGAAAACATTTGTCCACACAAAAGCTTGCATGTGAATATTCATAGTAGCACTATTCACAATAGCCAAAAGGTGGAAACAACCCAAAGACCAACAACTGATGAAAGGATAAGCAAAACATGGAACATGTACAGTGGAACATGATTGTGCCACGAAAAGGAATGAAGTGCTGATCCATGCTATGACATAGAGGAAATATGAAAGGATTATGCTAAGTGAAAGAAGTCACTCAGAAAGGACCACGTGTTCTATGGTTCCACTTTTATGTAATGTCCAGAAGAGGCAAATATTGAGGATTCCTGGTTGCTTAGGGCTGGCGGTGGGGAAGGAGATGGGGGATGGCAGATGATAAGTAAAGGGTTTCTTTGGGGGGTAATGAAATGTTTTAAAATTGATTGTGGTGATGGAGGTACACTAAAAGCCACTGAATTGTACACTTTAAGTGGGTGAGTTGTATGGTATGTCAATTATATCAATAAAGCGTTTATTTAAAAAGAACAAAAATCTGCATTACCGTTTCAAGCTGCTGTTAGAGCTAATCTGAGTAAACAAGAAAACAGATTAAAGTCTCAATACCACCACTAGGCAAATCTCTTTGAAGATGACTATGCTTTCCAAATAAGAATATTTTAACTCAGAAAGCACTTCTGCAAATGAAAAATTGCGGAGAAATTTTACTTTGAACCTATTAGGTCTGATAACACAAAATCACTTTAAACTAGGATTTCTTGACCTCTGTCCTATTGACATTTGGTGCCAGATAATTCTTTGTTGTGGAAGTCGGAACCATGCATTGCAGAATGCCTAGCATCATCCTTGGCCTCGACCCACTAGATGCCAGTAGTACCTTCTACAGTGTGACAACCCAAAATATCTCCAGACATTGTAAAATGTCCCCTTGTCCTGGGAGGCAAACCGCTGCCCGCTGAGAACCCTTGTGGCAGCTAACGTTCCTACACAGGTTTTTCTCTAAGCCTACAGCAGGGATTCTCAAACTGTGTTCTGATCGGCAACATCAGCCTCACCTGGGAACTTGCTGGGAATGCAAAGTCTCAGGCTCTGCCCCAGAACTACAGAATCATAAACTCTGGGAGTGGAGCAGTTCTCCAGGGATTCCAGTGCAGGCTCAAGCTTGAGAGAAAGCTCTGGGCATATTGGGGAGGGAGCCACTCATCACTTCCACTTCATTATAAACAGACTACTTGTGGTGGGCTATAAGGTGCAGGTATATATTCTTTCTTCTTTCCTGCTAACTCAGGGAGCCCTTGATATCAAGAAAAGTGGGTAGGGTGCAGGGGTGTGTGGTAGGGGGGTGGCTGGGGGATGGGCTTGTGAGACAGGTACACCTGCTGCGTACTTCTAGGAACTTGAGAAACCATCCCTCTCTGCCCTGGCTGCTCTATGCTGGGGCTGTGCCACTGGCAACTGCGGTCACTGCCTTGTAACCATGATATGAGAAGTCTAAAGACTAAGGGACCGACCCACCAAGCGTGGCAGAGCAGAACAAAGGGAAGAGCCCGGTGCCTAACAACACTGCTGAGCCACGGAATCTACCTCAGCAATCACCTTCCTCCAGATTTCTTGTTCTATGAGAAAAAAATTTCAGTCTAAATATATGTCAGGTGGGTTTTCTTGTTTTGTTTTGTAGTCAATTACATCCTGTTATTTTTAAAACAATAAAACTACTCTAAAGAAAAATCTTTCTTTCTTTTTTGGTATATAACTTAGTTTAATGTGAAAAACATCCTGGGAGACATTTGTATAAAAAAAGAAAACAATAGAAACCTGATTTTTCCTTAATTTTTCTTTTTTTTTCTTCTTTCTTTTTGTAATTTCAATTAATTCATATATAATGTATTTAGTTTCAGAGGTAGAGGTCAGCGATTCATCAGTTGTATGTAACACCCAGCACTCATTACATCACGTGCCTCCTTAATGTCCATCACCCAGTTACCCCATCCCCTCACACCCCTGCCCTCCAGCAACCCTCAGTTTGTTTCCTATAATTAGGAATCTCTTATGGTTTGTCTCCCTCTCTCATTTCATTTTGTTTTATTTTTTCCTCTCTTCTCTATGATCCTGTTTTTTTTTCCTTAAATTCTACATGTGAGATCATATGATAATTGTTTTTCTCTGATTGAATTATTTTGCTCAGCATAATACCCTCTAGATCCATCCACATCATTGCGAATGGCAAGATTTCATTCTTTCTGATGGCTGAGTAATAGTCCATTGTATGTATATGTATGTGTGTGTATATATATATGTGTGTGTGTGTGTGTGTGTGTGTGTCACATCTTCTTTATCCATTCATCTGTTGATGGACCTCTACATTCTTTCCATAGTTTGGTTATTGTGGACATTGCTGCTATAACTATTGGGGTGCAGGTGCCCCTTTGGATCACTACATTTGTATCTTTGGGGTAAGTCCCTAATGGTGAAATTGTTGGGTCATAGGGTAGTTTTAACTTTTTGAGGGAAAGCAAAAAGTATTCTAATGAAGGGAGCCTAGATGGTTCAGTCAGTTAAACGTCTGCCTTCACTCAGGTCATGGTCCCAGGGTGCTGGGATTGAGCCCCATGTCAGGCTACCTACTCAGCAGCAGGAGTCTGCTTCTTCCTCTCCCTCTGCTCCTCCCCCCACCCCACTTGTGCTTCTCTCTCAAATAAATAAATAAAATCTTTAAAAAACGATTCTAATGGTCTCTATAGTCCCTGACTCTCCCTGAATGGCTAGACATTTAGGTAATGCCATTCTAATTGAAAAAAAAAAAAAAAAAGGTTTAAGGAATGAGAAAACAAAAGCGTTTAAGGAATGAGAAAATAAAAGTGTTTAAGGAATGAGAAAGCTATTCTTTGTTACTGTAGGCACTTGAGGGCATAGTCAGTCAGGCCTGTGGTGACAGGCAGTTTACACATGTCGACGATCTGATCTTACCCGATCTTACCTCTGACACTTAAACTGGGGGAAGCCCTAACTTAAGTGAAGGGAACTAACTAAAAACCTGTACTCCAGGCTTTTCACAAGACACCTCCTTTGATTTTAAAACAAATTTGTGTAGCCAATCTCCATACTCTATGAATCAGGACAGGCTGTGCAGGAATGTAAATTTGGTGGGACGGAGATATCCAAACCCTTCACATTCCTTGACTGGCTCCTGGGAGACAATCTCTAAGCCCTTGGAATATGCTGCTTGGTAATAACAACTTTGTTCACCTGTGGCCTTGGGCCACACCAATATTTCATGCTAACAGTATGATTCATGGTGAGTGCATTTTTGTTCATCTAGACCCCTGGACTATGTTGTGTCAATCTGACCTTGGGCATTTGGGGGACTAGAGATTGAGTAGTTAAGGTTAATCACTGGGGCACTCCACGTCTCTGTGACTGACCCCTGATAAAATCTCTGGATGTTAGGGCCCAGGTGAGTTTTCATGGTTGGGAATACTTCATATATGTTGTCATATGCCATTGCTGAGAGAATTATGTACTGCCCATTCTACTCTACTGGGAGAGGACATCGGGAAGGTTGCTTGTGTCTGGTCTCTCCTGGACTCTATCCTATGTGCCTTCTTCCTCTGCTGATTTTAATCTGTATCCTTTCACTGTAATACAAACCATAACCATGAGTATAACAGCTTTTCTGAGTTCTGTGAGTCCTGATGAATCACCAAACCTGAGGGTGCTCTTGGGGCTTCCTGACACAGAAGGAATTACTCCTACAGAGAGAATCGACCCCAGAGCCTGTGATCTCTCACTATACAGCAATGCTAGAATAACAGCAAAGCCAAGCCAACCAGATGCTGCTGATTTCTCACAGTAACATATCAATTCTTTAACTTTTGAAAATTAAATTAAATTTTCTTATTTTAAAAAATTGGGATGCCTGGGTGGCTCTGTTGGTTGGGCGTCTGACTCTTGGTTTTGGCTCAGGTCATGATGTTGGGGTTGTGAGATCAATCCCCACATTGGGCACTGCTCAGTACAGAGTCTGCTCAAGATTCTCTCTGTCCCTCTCCCTCTGCCCCTCCTGGTCGGGCTCACTCTCTCTCTTTCACTAGTCTCTCTAAGAGATAAATAAATAAGGGGTGCCTGGGTGGCTCAGTGGGTAAAGCCTCTGCCTTGGGCTCAGGTCATGATCTCAGGGTCCTGGGATGGAGCCCAAATTGGGCTCTCTGCTTGGCGGGCAGCCTGCTCCACCACCCTCCCCCTGCCTGCATCTCTGCCTACTTGTGATCTCTGTCTGTCAAATAAATAAAATCTTAAAAAAAAAAAGGAGATAAATAAATAAGTAAATACTAAATTAAATAAATAAAAAATAAAATCTTTAAAAAGAAACTGAGGTATAATTGACATATAACATTATATTAGTTTTAGGTATTAACATGATGATTTGATATTTGTATATATTGCAAAATGATCACCACAGCCTAATTAACATTTGTCACCATACAAAGAATTTTTTCTTCTGATGAGAAGTTTTAAGACTTACTCTCTTAGCAACTTTCAAAGATGCAATACAGCATCACTAACTATAGTCACCATGCTGTACATAACATCCCCATGATTTATTAACTTTATATCTGAAAGTTTATACCTCCTAATCTTATAGGAAAGGCTTGTAGCCTTTCACCATTGAATATGATGTTCAATGTAGGTAGGCCTACATTTCAGGTCCTGTATTCAAGTCTTTAATCCATCTTGAGTAAATTTTTGTGTATGGTATAAGACAGTGGTCCAGTTTCATTCTTTTGCATGTAGCCATCCTGTTTCCCCAACACTATTTATTGGAGAATCTGTCCCTTCCCCACTGTATATTCTTGGTTTCTTTGTCATTAATTAATTGATGATATTTGTATGGGCTCAATATTTTGTTTTATGTAAGAATTAGGTAGGAACCAGATGGGAGGGAAGGAGCAAAGCAGACTTATCTAGATGCTAATTCTAGTCAAACTGTGATGGAAGAGCTACTCCAAGAGCATCTTCTGGTCTTGCAAATTATGTCTTACCCCTAAAACTGTTTTTGCAAGACTCTTCCAACTTTCAAAATAGTGTCCCTCTCTTTCCTACTAGCTGATTGTACAGGAAAAAATCATTTTGCATGCTTTCCCTTAGAAGATTAACTTAGCTGTTAGCCAGACACCCCGCTCAGAAGTTCAGATTCCTGGAGGCCAGAGACATACATACCAGGCTCGATACAGAATGTCAGTGTATTTGGCAGTGACTGGTTGCTGGGGCTTTCCCCAGTCCATGTTCTCCTTCTACCATTATAGACCCCCCAATTTTCAGCTGGGCATTTGGTTGCCCATAAAAATGACCTACTCTTGGGGCACCTGGGTGGCTCAGTGGGTTAAAGACTCTGCCTTTGGCTCAGGTAATGATTCCAGAGAGCTGGGATCAAGCCCCGCATAGGGCTCTCTACTCAGTGGGGAGCCTGCTTCTCCTCTCTCTCTCTCTCTCTGCCTACTTGTGATCTCTGTCAAATAAATTTAAAAAAAAAATGAACTACTCTTCCTGACTTTCTTTCCAGGTAGACGAAATGGAAATGTGAGTAAGTTCTGGCCAACAGGACATGAGTTGAAGCAGTGTGTCCTAAAGGCAAATGGAACATCCTTGCTTTCCCCTCTTCCTTTTGGTTGGCTTGAATGTGGATAAAGGCAACATGTTAAAGATGCTGGAGCAATGAGATAAAGGAGTCTAGACTCCTATTATACTGATGCACCAAATCCATCCTGGACTGCTTATGTCTGTGCTGTTATGTAGGAGAGAAACCTTTTCCTCTCAAAAGACGTTGTTATTCAGGGTCTCTGCTCCAGCAACTCAGCCTACATCCTAATTAATAGAGTTGGTCTAGATACTTGCGTTCATAAAACTGCCCCAGGCCTGCTCAGTTCTGTGACCCTTGTAGTAACCACTACATAAGAGGAGGTACATACTTTTGCAGAACTGTGTTCACGATTACCGCTCTGTGACTTGGGTTCTCGACAGGGAGATGTCTACATCTCATCAATGTTCTTATTTCCCTTTTTACTAGAAAGAGCCTGGCAGAAGATATCACTGGGTTTCAGCAGCCCTGGTCCCTAGCTTCAGAGGTGTAACATCTAGCAGTGTACAAACAACCTCCTTGTAATCCTCCAGGTTTCTCAGCTGTTCACAGTTACTCTGATATTTTGACATCACTTGAAACACAGCGTGTATTTCTGGGATTTATTTTACGTGTATATCTGGGATTTACAGATTTATTTATCTTGCCCGAGGATATTAAAACCCAAATCTTAGCTGCCTTCTTTTTCATTCTGCCATTTGGCCTATTAAGAAACTAATCTTTAAAAAAGATTTATTTATTTGAGGGGGAAGGGGCAAGAAGAGAGGGAAAGAGAGTCTTAAGCAGACACCCCGCTGAGCATGGAGCCCCACATGGGGCTTGAGGTCATTACCCTGAGATCACCACCTGAGCTGAAAACAAGAGTCAGATGCTTAACTATGCCACCCCGGTGCCCTGAAATTAATTTATTTTTAAAACTAAGAGGATATGCTATAGAAAATTTGGGAAGAAAACCCAACTCCCAGTATGATCAGTATTAAAATAGTGTTGTAGGGGCGCCTGGGTGGCTCAGTGGGTTAAGCCTCTGCCTTTGGCTCAGGTCATGATCTCAGGGTCCTAGGATCGAGCCCCGTATCGGGCTCTCTGCTCAGTGGGGTGCCTGCTTCCCCCCTTTCTCTGCCTGCCTCTCTGCCTACTTGTGATCTCTGTCAAATAAATAAATAAAATCTTTTAAAAAATAGTGTATTTCTTTCTAGTTTTTTTATAAGTGTGTTTTGTTTAGACTCTGCCTGCATTAAAATTTTCATCTTACACTCTCTCCATTTATTATATTGTAAGCATTTCCCCATGCCACTGTCTAGTCTTCAGGGCCCCCATCTTTTTCAGTTGACAGGACTTCTATCAGGTGAGTATAATACGCTTGACCTAACTAGCTCCTATTGCTGGATACTCAGGCTTCTGTCTGTAGTGTAATGCATGGCTGGAAGAGTATGTCAATGCAGTACAGCTGGTGAGAGCTGGGAGCCTTCTCTCGCCATTGCTGGCTGGCTAGTTGGCACACTTCTTGGTTTGGGCAGAAGCTCAGTTGGCCAACTTGCCTGAAGAACATGTGGGTTTTCTAAGTTTATTTTTGGCTTTATTAACTACTAGATCTATGAGGTAGCACAATACTCATGTTCTAAAATTTAGGGACAATTTCTTGCTTATGTTTAAGCAAAACCAGATAGAGTTTTCTATTATTTTTCTTTCAAAAGGGCAAGGAATTTGTTCCTCTGGAGTAGTGGTTGGGAAAACATGGAAAAAAAAAGCATTGCCTATAAAGGTCAGGGCTGGGATCAAGAGAATGAAAACAAAAATGAACCTAGAGTTTTGACAATTCCTTCCATTTTCTTTCCTAAAGCTGTGTTTTTAACGTTGGATGGCACATCAGAATCACATGGGGAAGCTTTTGTCAAAATGCTGATCCTTAAGCCCTATCCCCACAGATTCTGATCTAACTGACCTATGTTGGTGCCCAGGCACATGCAACTAGGGTTAGGACCTGCTATCTTAAAGGCAATGGGCAAATAGCATGGGAAAATATTCAGTCTCACTAACCATCAAAGAAATTTAAAATAAAATGACAAATATTTATGACCAGAAGTGAGCATTAAAAATCACAGAATAGGTTGAGCAAAAGAAGTCAGACACAAAAAATTACATGTGGTAAGAATGCATTTAAATGAAGTGCTAGAAGAGACAGAGCTCAGAAGAGTGGATGTCTGGGAGGAGGCAGGGGCCTCAGGAGATGCAGATTAACACCAAAAAGTCCAAATAGAACCTTAAGGGATAATGGAAATGTTCTGGATCTTGAATGGGGTAGTGGGTATGCAGGTGTATACATTTGAATCTCTGCCTTTATTTTTTTTTTAAGATTTCATTTATTTATTTAACAGAGAGAGAGATATCACAAGTAGGCAGAGAGACAGGCAGAGAGAGATGGGGAAGCAGGATCCCTACTGAGCAGAGAGCCCAATGCGGCGCTCTATCCCAGGACCCTGAGACCATGACCCGAGCTGAAGGCAGAGGCTTAACCCACTGAGCCACCCAGGTGCCCCGAATCTGTGCCTTTATTATATGCCAATTATACCTCAATTAAAACAAAGAATATTGGGGAAAATATCATCAGAGCCCTCCCTATAATAGCAGCACCCAATGTTAATGAGGATGGTGTAATTGCTACTCTTATATGATAATGGCAGAAAATTTTGGCGGGATGTTTCCAAATGTTTGTCAATACATTTTAAGATCCAGTGTTCCAGGTTTTTGACCAGTAATTCCACTTCTGGGAATTCATTCTATAAAAATAATGTTTAAAACAAAAAGTGTGTGTTATATATATATATATACACACATATGTATGTATACACAAACATATCAAAAAGTGTACATATAGATATGTATACAAAAAGTGTATATGTACTTATATATGCATACACAAACCAAAATACTTTTTTTATGAATGAAAATATCATTCATAGGACCAGTGAATAACTCTTAACTCAATTAGGACTGTGTTGTGAGGGTTGATTCCAGCAGGCCTAGAACTGACCTGAGCTGTTTTGCTAAGTTTTTGCTTGCACTGACCACTGGTCAAGCAATGAGACATGCTGATTAAAACCACGTTGGTTTGTAATCACAGGACTGAGGAGTCTGACGGCAGTTTGCCCCAGCTTGTCAGCACTTTCCTGATAACAGTGAGACTGAGGATGCGTACTTGGTCTCAACAGACCTCCAGAAGGCTGTGCTGTTGAGGCTGGTTACCTAGCAGAAATGTGCTCCCATGACCAGCAGGAAAAAAAAAAATCTCAGCTGGGACTCCATTGGGGATCCCTGGTTGTGAGGTGTGAGGTGCGCACATTCATAATTCCTGACCCCCAGAGAGGCAGTGGATCCCAGCATGTCCCTAACATAGGGAGTGCATCTGGGGGCCCCTGCGGGACCTCTTGGAACTGTCTGCCGTGAGCCTGCTGTGGGAGGCAATGCACATCCTGACCCTAATTCTGTTGTGCTACTGCATCTTTCTCCTGCAATGAGCTGTACCTTTGGAAGGTACTGTTAGTACCTGGGTTCTGTTAGTCTTCTTTAGCTATCAGCACCCGTTTAACTGCTGCTATTAGTGCAAGGGCATAGCAACTTTACGAAATATTATGTTCTACAGAAATAAGCAAATTCAAAGACTGTAGCAACAAAGCACAATGCTTATGAGAAAACACGAAGAGGAAAAGAATGTAAAATTGTACCCAAGCTATGATAGTAAAATCACAAAACTGTGTTTATTGCCAGAGACTAGGCGTGAACACAAGGAGGATTCTGGGCAAGCAATGGATATACACATTAGATTCAGTATCAGTGTATCTGGCAGGCATTGTGGCATTTTATATGCTCTGGATCTAGCACTTCATTCTTCCAACTCTAATACCAAGATAAGAGGTGGAAAGAGCACTATATAGGTTATTAGAGGACTGAGTTCTAGCCTTAGATTTGTTAGCGGCATGAACTGAACCAAGCATACTCCCCTGACCATGGTTTCTACATTTCTCGGTAATGTGGTAATCAAAGCAAGATAAGGAATAGCAAAAATACTCTAAAGAGCAGTAAACAGTGGTTTTTAAATCAGTATCCTTAATACTATCAACATCGTAGGTGAGTAAGAATGCAAAAGAATAAGAAATTTCAGCCTAATTGAAGGGATAGAGTAGAAGACTACAGAGCTGGGAGCGGAGAGGTGGATAATGGAAAAGGAACTAAAAAAAAAAAAAAGACATAATAGTAGCTGTGTGTTAGACATTGATCTAAGCAAGCGCTTTATGTGTATTTATTCATTTAATGCTCATAACCGCTTTATGAGAAAGTACTGTTAT
The DNA here is from genome assembly GCF_011764305.1 of Mustela putorius furo. Classification (NCBI taxonomy): domain Eukaryota; kingdom Metazoa; phylum Chordata; class Mammalia; order Carnivora; family Mustelidae; genus Mustela; species Mustela putorius. Next base: position 32,724,968 of record NW_025422005.1, on the reverse strand, counting down.
TTTGTCCATTTTAAAGATGAAAGACCTCAGGGACAGAGAGGGTACATACTGTATCCAAGGTCACACAGCTAGTTTCTAGTAGAACTAGGATTTGTACCCAGGCAATATGGCTCCAGAGTCCATACTCTGAACTACTATGCTACATTCCAGAAAGGAGGAGAGTGGGAGGAATCTGGTAGAATAATGAGCAGGGAATGTAAGAAAGAACCGGAAGTTCAGAAACACATTTTTTATTGAGCACCTACTATATACTGGAGACTATGGATAAAAAGATGCATAAGACCATGGTCCAGGCCCTTGAAAAGCCTACAGTCTGGTGAGGAGGACAGGTAGTGAAACATAATATTTCAAAAGAATGCAGCAAGTTCTGAAATAAATACAAAGAGGCATGTACAAAGGCTACAGTGTACAAAGAATGAGCACTTCACTCAGTCCAGGCTGGCGGTGTCGAGAAAGGCTTCTTGGAGACGGTGATTCCTAGTCTAAGAATTATGAGTTGAAATGAGGAGTTGAAACAAGGAGAGGGTGGTCAGACAGAGCGAAGAATGCAAGGGGAGAAGAGCAGGAAGGCAAATGAAAAGGGTCTATTTGGGGAAAAGCATGAACTCCCCATTCGGAGGGAACTCGTTTTCATTTACCTCACATGGACATCAAGCTGCTTCAGAAACTGCCCATATTCTTCACAGAGCGCTTTTTTCTCCTTCTGCAGCCCAGATATCTTTTCTGATAATTCTCGGTTGCTTCTGAGATGCTGAAAAACATTTTTTTTTTTAAATGAGACTATTCTGTGCTGCGAGATTAGAAGTCTGAAAACTACACTTTCCTTAACAGCAGAGTTCCAACAAAGGAGAGGCACTTGCACACAGTCTAGAGGGCAGTGGGAGGGGAGAGCCGTCGTCCTCCAGCTCTAGTGGGGAGGTGACCAGGCAGACATCAGAAGAGGCATTTACAGGGGTTCAGGGAGTGTTTCTACAACTCCCTCTCTTGGGGGCTGCAGGAGTGGGTTTCCCTGGGGTTTCTGGGCTTCTGGGGTTACCCAAAGTTCTGACATTCTGACATTCTCCTCATACCAGCATCTCCCAACAGTTGGCAAGCATGTTATTCCCTGTGTTCAATCCTTTCCTGCTTGAGATAGCTAGAGTAGATTCTGCTTTCCTGATAAATTTAAGGGGTAAAATGCTGGGCTCTCAATAACGATTAGCTGTGACTTGGGTCTACAGGAATAGGAAAACTGAAAAGTGTATCCATTTACTTTCTTACCTCTTCCGATTTTCTTTTTTCCTCTTCCAGTTGTTTGAGTTGGGCCTCCTGCTGCTGAATTCTGGATTGCTGCTGAGAATTGGTTATTTCCAGTTGATTCCCTTTATCTTGTAAGATTCTCACTTGCTTTTGTAGCTCTTTTAAATTCTGACCCAGGAGTTTCCTGAGGGCAATTAATGTACATCAAATTACACTGAATTTACAAAATTCTTTGACCTAAAATTATTATATCATCACAAGGGATTTTACTGTTCAATGAGGTAAGCTATGTGTCCATAGACCAACACAGGGGACCTCTTTTGTGGAAGATGCTCTTCTTAGTTCTTGCTCTCACTCATCAAAACAACCCTCTGAAAAGGAAGTAACTTCCTTTATTTCACAGAGGAAGCTGTGGCACAGAGAGCTTTAACCTGCTGGAACAAGATGGATGTAGGGCTCTAATCCTGAATTCTCTATTCTTTCCCTTCATCCTCACTGCTTTACAAGTTGAGTCCCTTGATCTTGGTTCAATATGGTGCTGTTCATTACACACACTACTGAGACTAAGGCACACGTGTTAATGTTGCAGAGGCTGAATCATAAATGAGCCTGTGTTTGATGAGGAAGTTCCCCCTTTTCCAGAAGGGGCGTAAGTACTTAACTCCTTCAGAGGGAATTTCATCAGACCACAGTTTGTGGAAGAGTTTCTGAAGATTTCCAACAAGACTCTTTGGATTTAGGAGATTATCTAGAAGAATACAATAAGCGTGATGGAGTAGTACCTACATGCTAGGTCACTACTGCTATTGGACAGATGAGCTCACTTTCTCTAACTTCAGTTTTCTGAAAAACCAATGGATTCCTGGGAAAGATTAAGAGATTTGAAACATGGGACTCATACCTCTCAACCTCCAGCACCTCCAATTCTTGTTGTGGTTCCTGATATAAGTGCAGGCTCTATAAGCTTACCTCCTGCCATTCACATCCACTTGTGCACCAGCACTGCCCTCTTCATCGCTGTTTTCATTTCATTCATTACAGACCTGAGCAATTCCTGCCTCTTATTGTCTACTTCTTTTTTTGGTTCCATTCTGAATTTCTGATCAAGGGGCCAGACTAAGTAATAAGATTTTGAGCTGAAAGGGAGGCTTTTAAATTGCTGGCACTAAGGAAACTTGAGTTAGCTACAATGGAATTTAGGAGTTGGAAATTGTCATTGAAATATAGCAAGTCAAAATTTAAAAAGCAATTGATGAATATGTTAGAAATTAACTCCCACATTACATATAGTTTGAGCAAAGACGAAGAGATAAACCAGTTATGCCAATGAATGAAATTAAGAATGCTCTCTGCTCCTCTCCATTAGACCAACAGCCACATCTTCCAGGGCAGTGTCAGCCATGTCCCTGAGACACAATTGTCTGAGTAAACGAATTTGGTCACATTGGGCACCTGGCCACCAGGGCTACTTTTAACTCTGACAAAGTGGATACTGACCTCAACTACACAGTCTACATGTTCCACTATGATTCCACCAATGGCAGATTCCATGGCATAGGCAAGGCTGAGAATGGGAAACTTGTCATCAATGGAAAGCCCCTCTCCATCTTCCAGGAGCAAGATCCTGCCAACATCAAATGGGGTGATGCTGGTGCTGAGTATGTTGTGGAGTCCATTGGGGTCTTCACCACCATGGAGGAGGCTGGGGCTCACTTGAAAGGTGGGAACTGAGACAGTCATCATCTCTGCCCCTTGTGTTGATACCCCCATGTCTGTGAGGGGCATGAACCTTGAGAAGTAAGACAACTCCCTCAAGACTGTCAGTAATGCCTCCTGTACCACCAACTGATTAGCTCCTCTGGTCAAGGTCATCCATGACAATTTTGACATTGTGGAGGGACTCGTGACCACAGTCTATGCCATCACTGTCATTCAGAAGACTGCGGACAGCCCCTCTGGGAAGCTGTGGTGTTATGGCCAAGGGGCTGCTCAGAACATCATCTGCTTCTACTGGCACCACCAAGACTATAGGCAAGGTCATCCCTGAGCTGACTGAGAAGCTCACTGGCATGGCCTTCTGCATACCCACCCCCAACATGTTAGTCATGGATCTGACCTCCTGCCTGGAGAAAGCTGCCAAATACAATGACATCGAGAAGGTGGTGGAACAGGTATCGCAGGGCTCCCTCAAGGGCATCCTACACTGAAGACCAGGTTGCCTCTTGTGATTTTCACAGTGACACCCACTCTTCTACCTTCAGGCCTGGGGCTTGTGTTGCTCTCAATGACCACATTGTGTAGCTCATTTCCTGGTACGACAATGAATTTGGCTACAGCAACTGGGTGGTGGACCTTATGATCCACATGGCCTCTAAGGAATAAGAGCCCCTGACACCAGCCTCAGCGAGAACAAGAAGAGAGAGAACCTCAACCACAGGGGAGTCCTTGCCCCAACTCATCTCTCAACACACTGAAAATCTCCTAACCACCATAGTTTTCATCACAGACCCCTTGAAGAAGGGGAGAGGCTTGGGCAGCCCTACATTGTCCTGTTCCATCAATAAAGTATACTGTACCCAGCTTTAAAAAAAAAGAAATTAAGAAATCAGTAGATTGAGGAACTCCCTGTCTCCCCAACAGCTTCAACCTCTCAATCCATTCCTTACGTAGCAACCAGAGTACTCTTTCTACATCACAATCTCATCATATCATAAAGTCTAAGCACTTCAATAGAGCTTGATAGCTAGCTCAGCTTTCCAGCCTAGTTTTCTTACCACTCACTTCATCCCCAAACATTCTGTTACAGGCAAAATGAACTTTTTTCACTTCCTGAAATAAGTCATCCTCTACCCTTATTCCTCCCCTACAACTCCAAGCTTTTCCTTATCTTCCTCTCCTAGGACTTCTTTCCCCTAATATTCTCTATTGAGCCATCCACCCCAAATACCTCACATTCAGTTTAAATAGCTTTCTTTGAGCAAGGTTTTCTTGAGCTTCCTAGACTAGATTAAGTGTCTCTGCTATGCATGACACAGCACCCTAAACCTCCCTTAGTATAACGCTCACCATAAAGTCTACGCACAAGGATATTCAGCATTATTTGTAACAAAATGTAGGGATATGCAGCATTATTTGTAACAAAATGTCTAAGAAGCATTTTACATAAATTATAGTATATCTATGTAAAGAATGCTATACAACTGTTTAAAATAATGTCATGGAATTAAAAATCAAGGTTGCCTGGGTGGCTCAGTCATTAAATGTCTGCTTTCGGCTCAGGTCATGATCCCAGGGTTCTGGGATTGAGCCCCACATTGAGCTCCCTACTCGGCAGGTAGCCTGTTTCTCCCTCTCCCTCTGTCTGCTCTTCCCACTACTTGTGCTCACTCTCTCTCTCTCTCTGTCAAATAAATAGATAAAATCTTAAAAAAAATAAAAAACCTTATAATATGGGAATCCTTGATACCTAAACTGAGTTGTTTTCCCCCAGAGATAATTTGGGGAAACCATGGGGCTGTCTACTGGGGAACACTTCAAGACTCCCAGCTTAATACCAGAGTCTCTAGTTCACATCTCCCACTTTGGGGCAAACTTCCTCAGCAACTTTTTCTCAAATCTGGGGCTGATGTTATTACTTGCCCCCTGACTTAGAAGTTTATTTACATTCACGTTTTTGTTTGAGCTTATTATATGTTTGCTGTTAGTGCTTTCTCTTGCTTTATCGTGGCTAATACTTTAAAAGGTATGCTCATAGTTTATTCGGGATCTAGCTGTATCATAACAGGAGGAAGGCCTACCATCCTGTTAGATGCGGCAGTGAGGCAAGTGTTTTTCCACTGTACCTCACTGAGTGAACTCATTATTCATTCATATGTTCACTCACTCACTTACTCAAAGATTCATTCAGTCACGATCTCTGAGTACCTACTGAGTGCTGCGCCCTATGCTATCGCTTTTTACTAAAACCAAAAGTAAATTTCTCAGCTTCATAATACATGTGAATGTCCGCATGTCTTTTCAGTGGCTAAAACCATATTTTTCTTAAAATATATGCAAATCACTCGAAGTGTCATAGAAGTAGGAAGCATTGGTTACTGAAGTTTAGGTCATCCAGGAAGGTCATTTAAGTAAGAATTGTGATAGTAATAATTTTAGAAAAAAAAAAAATGAAAGCTCCTAACAGGTTACAGATTCTTGATATAATCATCAAGAATGATGCCTGTAAAGTACTTGGAAATTCTTTGAAGAAAATCAGCTAATAAATACAAAAGTTAATTTCATTTAGTTTGCATTTTACGCCAATCATGCTAGAACTAGAAAAGCAAATCCCAGAGTAGCATATTTCATAGGTCATCCAGTCATTCAAGAAAACTGACTGGTGCACCCTGTGTGTCTCAGAGCAACAGAAGTAATCCCAGCCTTGAAGAAATCTGACACTCTGGTGTGAAAAGCAAACAAGGAAAGGAACGAGAAGACAGTGTGATAAGAGGCTGCGCCGCGGAATTCATGTCAGCGGGAACAGTGAGGAGATGCACGGGAAGGCTGACAGGCGGGTGAGCTCAGTGGTTAGCCCCCACGACCCGGACATCTCTGTTCCTCTTACCTCTTGTGCTGTTCTTCCTGATATTGCTGCTTTGTTTTAGCTTCATTTTCCAGTGCTGCTTTTATTCTTTGCTCTAGTTGCTTCATCCCCAAACTACAAGCGTCAGAGAGACAGACTTTTTGAGCATGTTCTAATTTCTGCTGCAGATCCAGGATCTTGAAGGAAATATTTGTGAATAAAACATTAAGAAAAGTCTGACCTTTTTTCCAGTTAGGGAAATACCCCATGAGCAACCAGCAAACGTCGTGCTAACAAACAAATCTGGTCTAAAGTAAAGAACATGGCCAAGTTTATTTTAACTTTAAAATAAATTACCTATGTTTTACATTATATGATACATTGGCATAGTTTAGTGTATGTTTGTGTAAACGAAGTTATGTAGTGAAAACTCCTTCTCATCTCTATTCTGTCTTCCTGCCAGTTTTTCTCAGTCATGTAGGTAATTAATCACTGGTATTAGTTTCTTGTGTACCTTTCCAGAGATTTATTGATGCCCACATAAATATTATTATGCAGTTCTCTCCCATATACATATTTTTTACACAAATGATGGCATATCATATGTACTTATGCACCTTGCCTTTTAAAAAAATTTGGGGGAGCAGAGGGGCAGAGGGAAAATCTTAAGCAGGCTCCACCCCAGTGCAGAGGCCCCCCCACAGGGCTCAATCTCATGACCCCAAGACCATGACCTGAGCCAAAACAAGAGTCAGAGACCTAACCAACTGAGCCACCCAGGCACCCTTCACCTTGCTTTTTTAAAGTAATAAACTTGGTGATTTTTCTGTATTACATGTTTATGTAGAATTGCCTTCTCTTTTATAGCCACATACTATTCTACCATAAGGATATACTATAACTTACTTAAGTAGATCCCTACTGATGGGATATTTAAATTGATTCCAATCTTTTGCTATTACAAACAATTGTTCTAGAATAAAATATGAGATAAGAATTTGCTATGGCAAAGGCTATTACTTGTTTGTTTAATAGATAATGCAGGGGCATCTGGGTGGCTCAGTGGGTTAAGCCTCTGCCTTCGGCTCAGGTCATGATCTCAGGGGCATGGGATGGAGCCCCACATTGGGCTCTCTGCTTGATGGGGAGCCTGCTTCCTCCTCTCTCTCTGCCTGCCTCTCTGCTTACTTTTGATCTCTCTCTCTCACACACACAAATAAATAAAATCTTTAAAAAATTGATAATGCCAACCTGGATCTATAGGTATTAGGCTAATTTATACTTCCAACAGCAATGTGTGAGCGTGTCTAGTTTCTTTACAGTGTAGCCAGATTCACAACAAGATTTTAAAATAAAGCAGAAGCCTCTTACAAACCAAGTACTTATTAGGATATCACCTAGCATCAGTAACACATTTTTCAATGTACTGGTAGAACTAAAAATAAGACTTATAATTTGATAGAGAGATGTATCATTTTATTTCAGAATTTACATGTTAGATTAAAAGTATCATTAAAAACTTTTTTTGGTAGGTAAGTCTATTTTTGTTTATTTATTTTTTATAAACCCTGTGTCACCCAAAACTGTGACACAATTTTATATGCTATGTACTGGTACAGAGTAGATGCTCAATAAATATTTATTGAATGAATAGTTTTTAGCAAAATAGTTATTGTTTTTCCAATGTATTCTTTTTTTTTTTTTAAAGCTTTTATTTACTTATTTGACAGAGATCACAAGTAGGCAGAGAGGCAGGCAGAGAGGGAGAGGGAAGCAGGCTCCCTGCTGAGCTGAGAGCCTGATGTGGGACTCAATCCCAGGACCCTGAGATCATGACCTGAGCCAAAGGCAGCAGCTTAACCCACTGAGTCACCCAGGCGCCCCTCAAATGTATTCTTGATCTGACAATGCATGCGTTATAATGGTTTGGCACCACATTCCCCACAAACATTCACTGAATGCCAGTGGATGGCACTCCTTTTTTTAAAAGCAGGGCTTTGTGCATCAGTCCCAGGTCCTTGCAGAGCCCATGAACCATAGGAGAGGTGAAGATGCAGAATGATTCAGGGGCAGTGGTAGTGGACAGCCAGTCATCATGAGGTCAACTCAAGTTCCTTTGAGCTGCCCCACTTAGTTCTGCTTAGGGAAAATGATTCCTTAAAGATATGCACTCTTATTTCCACAAATGACAATATCACCCTATTGGCTTCTCTGCCAAGGACATATGCAAAAGTTTGAACCTGTCACCCAGTTTAAGAAAATAACATTTCAGGGTGCCTGGATGGCTCAGTGGGTTGAGCTTCTGCCTTCAGCTCAGGTCATGGTCTCAGGATCCTGGGATCAAGCCCCGCGTCAGGCTCTTTGCTCAGCAGGGGGCCTGTTTCCCCTCTCTCTTAGCCTGCCTCTCTGTCTACTTGTGCTCTCTCTGTCAAATAAATAAAATCTTAAAAAAAGAGAAAATAACATTTCCAATACTTTTGAAGTCTAATCTGATACCTTGCTGATTAGCCCCCTTCCCTCCCCACTCGAGAAAACCAGTATCTGAATTTTGTATTAACCATTTCCTTGGTTTTTCTTTAATATATAAGCTACATAACATAAATTTTATTGTATACCATTTTGACCTTTATATCAATGGACTCGTACTGTGTTTCTGGTGATTTGTTTTTTTTTTTTGGTTTTTTTTTTTTTTTTTAAGATTTTATTTATTTGACAGAGATCACAAGTAGGCAGAGAGGCAGGTACAGAGAGAGGGAAGCCACTCAGGCATCCCTTGGAGATTTGGTTTTTATTCAATATATGTTGAACTACAAATGTACCTATAACTCATCTATTCTCACTGTTTTACACTATTGTATAAATATACAGCTATTTATTCTATCTTATGTCAGTGGACATTTGGGTTGCTTCCAGTTTTCTGCTATTTGGAACAATGTTCCTACAAAAATGATTATATTCCTATCTCCTGGCACATATGTGCAATATGACATTTTCTCCAGTATTTCTCCCTAGTGGCAGAAGTGTTGGATTGTATGGTATATATATCTTTAATGTAACAAAATAAATACAAATGCCAAATTGCTTTCCAAAGTGTTTATATTGGGGTGCCTAGGTGGCTTGGTTAAGTGTCAGGCTCTTGATTTCAGCTCAGCTCGTGATTTTGGGGTCCTGGGGTCAAGACCCACATGGGGCTCTGTGCTCAGCAGCAGGGGGTCTGCTTGAGGATTTTCTCTCTCCTTTTCCCCACTGCCCCTCTCCCCCACTCTCATGTGTGCTCTCTCTAAAATAAATAAATCTTTTAAAAACCCCCGAGTGTTTGTACTAATTTGTTCTCCCAATTGCAGTCAATAAATGAGTCCTTGTCACACAAAATCCTTACCAATATTTAGTACTGTCTAAATTCAGGTTTTCTTGTTTGGTTGTTGGTTTTTTTTTTTACTAATCTGTATATATATATATATATATATATATATATATATATATTTACTAAACTTAGGTTTTTTGTTTTTTTTGTTTTTTTTTTTTACTAATCTGTAATTACCAACTACTTTTTAAATGGAGTAATAACATACATAAAGTGTGCATATCTGAAGCATACCAAATGAAGTTTTACTTAAACAACCACCTCTCACATCAAGACATACAATACTCTGGGGCACCTGGATGGCTCAATGGGTTAAAGTCTCTGCCTTCGGCTCAGGTCATGATCCCAGGGTCTTGCGATCCCAGGAGCCCACACTGAGCTCTCTGCTCAGCGGGGAGCTTGCTTCCCCCTTTCTCTGTCTGCCTCTCTGCCTACTTGTGATCTCTCTCTCTGTCAAATAAATAAATAAATCTTAAAAAAAAAAAAAAGATATACAATACTCCCAGCACCACAGAAGATTCCCTCTCATCCTCTCCCAATTAGAAGCCCTCATAAAGACAACCACCATCTTCTGATCACAGCTGAGTTTTTTCTATTCTTAAACCTCATATAAATGAAATTACACAGTATGAACACTCTTGTGTTCACTCCTGGTTTCATTAGCTCAAAATTAGGCTTCCAAGCATAATTAAGATTGCTATCATCTAGTTTTTGATGTTGGTTTTATATTTATATGGTCTGATGAAATGATTTACTTATTTTATGATTTTTTTTTTTAAATGTGAGATTGAACTCTCAAACCCACAAATCAAAATGTGCTACTGTTACATACCACTGCCACCTGGTGTTAGGCAGTATGAAATGCAGGGGCATGATTTCCAAACATGCTTTTCACAACACAAATTGCCCCCACAAGTTACAAGATTAAAAATCATATAAACAGACAAATGAGAGGTGAATCAGTTTTTTAAAAGTTGAAAGCATAAAGCAAAACTCATATGGCTTCAATCAGTTACTTTAGGTTCATGTTACAGCTTTATTAAACCTACCCTTTTTTTTTTTTTAAAGTTCATGCAGTTTAAAGAAACAGGAGCTTTACTGAAACTGCAGGAGCAGGTGAAGTCAAGAGAGAGGAGAGCATGGAAGAGCAAAGAAAAACCCTAGAATTCTATCAAGTCTGCATCGCAGCTACTTCTTAGACTCTTTGGGGAAATGGGATTTCAGTAGTGGAATCCAGTGCACGTTATTTATTAAGCATGAGGATAATTACCTTTGCCTCCGCATCAGCAACTTTTGATTTCTCCTGAGCCAGCTTTTCCTGCAGGTTGTTCTGGGATTTGATGCTCTGAGCCTGTGTAAGTCCCTCCAGCTCCAGTTCCCTGATTTTCTGCTGACTGTGATTCCATTCTGCTGTGAGTGAAGAGCACATCTTTGTGCTATCTAGTAACTTCTGCTGGGCCTGCTTTAGTTCAATTTTGATCTGGAGGTGGGGAATGAACAAGAGTGATAGAAAAAAACGTGGCAAAAAGGTGAAGGTGAGCCAGAACAAGCACTTTTCATAATAGTGCTGTCCCCCAAGAGCTGACAAATAGCCAATGTCACACGCATGATTACCTCTCCAGAGCTGTCATGTGTAGTAAGGCTTGCCAAAGTCTATCTAGCCAGATGGCAGCTGGACAGAGGAATTTTCCTGAGAGTTTCTATACATGCCTGATCTGAACATTTTCCATCATTTTGTTCAATCAACTGCAAGCTGGCTTTCATTCCCACTACTCCGTGAAACTCCCTATGCCAGGGCCACTACTGATCTCCCCACTGCCAAAATGAATCCAATGGACAACTGAGCTTTTAGGTAGCGTTCACTCCCTCCATCTCAGAAGGTTATCTTGGAGTCTATGATACTGAAGTCTCCTGGTGTTCTCCTACCTCTTTGCTGTTCCTTCCTGGTTCTTCCTGTGTAGACTATTATAATGCGACTCAACTTCTAAATATCACTGGACTACTGTAGGCCTTGAGAGTGGCTCATTCTTTCCCTAGGTTCATGATTTGAAATACCACCTTCATGCCAATAACTGCTAAAATAAAACTCCTTGAGTCTGTCCATATCAAACATCATTTTTCTCTGTCTTCCTGATTTCAGTAAATGATGCCACCATCTAAGGTTTTGTTCAAGCCAGTAGTCTGAGAGTCATCCTGAGTTTTCCTTACCTATCATGAGCCCATTGGGCACCCACTGGCATGTTGCTTCAACAACATGTCTTGCATCTGCCCATCCGTGTCCACCACCCTTGTCTATGACACCATCATCTCTAGCCTGGGTCACTGCAGTAACAACGTGGTCCTGCCACTTCCATCCGTTCTCTACATTGCAGACCAAGTGTTCTTTTCTCTTTCTTCTTCTTTCTTCCTTCTTTCCTTTCCTTTTCCTTCCTTCCTTCCTTCCTTCCTTACCTTCCTTCCTTCCTTCTTTCCTTCCTTCTTTATCTCTTTCTTTCAAGAGCAAGTACACAGGTTAGGGGTGGGTGGGAAGAGAGTGAAAGGGAGAGAATCTTAAGCAGGCTTGCTGCCCAACATGGAACCGACACAGGGCTCCATCTCACAACCCTGAGATCATATCCTGAGCCAAAATCAAGAGTTGGAGGTGTGTTTTTTTTTTTTTAAGATTTAATTTATTTATTTGACAGAGAGAGAGACACAGTGAGAGAGGGAACACAAGCAGGGGGAGTGGGAGAGGGAGAAGCAGGCTCCGTGCAGAGCAGGGAACTTAGTGGGGAGCTCCATGTGGGGCTCGATGAAGAGCTCAATGGGAGGCTTGATGTGGAGCTCATTGCAGGGCTTGATCCCAGGACCCTGGGATCATGACCTGAGCCGAAGGCAGATGCTTAACGACTGAGCCACCCAGGCGCCCCAAGAATTGGAGATTTAACTGACTGAGCCAACCAGGTGCTTCTTCCCTCCTTTTTTCCCCTCGCCAACCTCTTTTATTTAAATCACAGGTTATTTAGTAACATGAAAGCAAAAAGGATCATCTATATATTTAAAAACTGATGACTAACTTAACTAAAAATTTTGAAAATTTAAATGAAAAATTTCTATAAAAATAAAATATACCAAAGTTGATACAAGAATTCTTAAAAAACGTAACTTCTTATAACTATTAAGAAATTGAATCAGTAATGGAAAATCTTTCCCAGAAGAAAACTCTAGAATCAGAAGGACTCAGAAATGAGTTCTTATAATTATTTAAGAAGAAATAATTTTAATTTATTTTTACGAACTCTTCCAGAGGATAGAAAAAGAGGGTATGTTATCCATCTCACGTTAAGGGGCTAGGGTAACCTTGATGCCAAAATCTGACATGGATATTATAAGAAAGGAAAAAGACAGGCCAGCCTCATTTGTGAACTAAGATGCAAAAATTCCAAAGAAATATTGGCAAGCTAAAATCAGCAATGTAGAAAAAGGATAATGATTTAGGATGAGGTTGGGTTTATCCCAGGAATGCAAAGTTGAGTTAACATTAGAAAATCAGTCAATGTAATTCACCATAACAACAGATTCAAAAATCAAAATATGCAGAAAAAGAATTTGATGAAATTCAACATGTGCTCATCATAAAATACTGAATGAACACTAGAAGAGAATTTTCCTAATGTGATTCTTAAAAATCTATTTTAAAAAACCCTATGGGGTGCCTGGGTGGCTCAGTTGTTAAGTGTCTGCCTTCGGCTCAGGTCATGATCCCAGGGTTCTGGGATCGAGCCCTGCATCAGGCTCCCTGCTCAGTGGGAAGCCTGCCTCTCCGTTTCTTTCTCCCCCTGTTTGTGTTCCCTCTCTTGCTGTCTCTCTCTCTCTGTCAAATAAATAAATAAAATCTTAAAAAAAAAAAAAAAAAGAACCAGCCTTGGTCTCCAAAACTTAAAAAAAAGAAAAAACAAAAAACCTCTAAAAACATACTAAATGAAATATGAGAGCTTTCCCCTTGAGACAAGGAAGGAGAAAATATACCCCATCACCAGCTCTATTTGGCACTATCCAACCCACTGCTTCGAACAAGAATAAAGAATAACAGGTGTAACATGTGGAAGGGAAGAAAGAAAATTATATTTATTCTTAGGTGATATGATTGTTTACATATAAAATACAAAATGATAGAAACATAAATTATAAGAAGTAATTTAGGGGCACCTGGATGGCTCAGTTGATTAAGCATCTGCCTTCGGCTCAGGTCACGATTCCAGGGTCCTGGGATCGAGCCCTGTATCAAGCTCCCTGCTCTGCAGAGAGCCTGCTTCTCTCTCTCCCTCTGCTGCTGCTCTGCTTATTTGTGCTCTCTCTACCTCTCTGTCAAATCAATAAATAAAACTTTTTTAAAAAAGTAATTTAAAAGTATGGCAAGGTTTTTATTAGAAAAAAATTATTGCATTTTTATGTATCAGCAATAGTTAGAAAGTGAAATTTTTAAAAAGTTACCAATTACAATAGTGTGGAAAGTATCAGCACCTAGGACTATGTCTAGCAAAAGATGTATAAGACCTCTACAAAGAAAAATATGATATTGGGAGAAATTAAAGAAGACCTAAATATAATACACACACTTTAAAAAAAAGATTTTATTTATTTATTTGACAGAGAGAGAGAGCGCGCGCACAAGCAGGGGGAGAGGCAGAGGGAGAGGGAGAAGCAGGCTCCCCGCAGAGCAAGGGAAACCTGACCATGACCTGAGCCGAAGGCAGTGGCCCAATCAACTGAGCACACGGGCATCCCTACACACACATTTAGCAGAGGATTTGATACTGCAACGATTTAAATTCCTCCCAGATTTGGGATGCCTGGGTGGCTCAGTCGGTTAAGTGGCTGCTTTTGGCTCACGTTATGATCACAGGTCCTGGGATGGAGTCCCACATTGGGCTCCTTGCTTAAGCAGGGAGCCTGCTTCCCCCCTGCCTGCTCTGCCTGCTGCTCCCCCTACTTGTGCATTCTGTCTCTCTCTGGCAATAAATAAAATCTTTTAAAAAAAGAATGCTTCCCAAATTTATCTATAGATTCAGTATAACTCTCAAAAGGTCATTTGTGTATATATGTATGTGTGTGTGTGAGTACATGTGGGTATGTGCATTTAACTTGACAAGCTGTTGATAAAATTTTTATAGAATTTCAAAAGGCCAAGAATGCCAAGGCATCCTAGAATAAGAACAAGATGAAAATATGTGTTCTATCAAATATTAAGATTTACATAAAGCTAACATAATTAAGATAGCATGTTATTGGCACAAGAATAGACAAAACAGGACAATGGAACAGAATAGAGACCTTGGAAACAGACTACATATATGCCAATATTCTTTTTTTTTTTTTAAAGATTTTATTTATTCATTTATTTGACAGAGAGAGGCAGGGAGAGAGAGAGGAGGAAGCAGGCTCCCTGCTGAGCAGAGAGTCCAATGTGGTGCTCGATCCCAGGACCCTGATATCATGTCCTGAACCGAAGGCAGAGGCTTTAACCCACTGAGCCACCCAGGCGCCCCATATGCCAATATTCTTATGACCCATGTAACAATATAGTAATGTAGGAGAATATCTTTATGGCTTTGAAGTTGACAGAGAACTCTCTTTTTCTAAAGGTTATTTATTTATTTATTTATTTGAGAGAGAGAAAGCAAGAGTAAAAGGAAGGAGCAGAGGGAGAAGGAGAAGCAGATTCCCTACTGCACAGGAAGCCCAATGCAGGGCTGGATCCCAGTAGAATCACGACCTGAGCCAAAGGCAGATGCCCAACCAACTGAGCCACACAGGCGTCCCTCAAAACATATATTTAGAGAGTGAAAATATAAGCCATAGAGTAGAAGCTGTTTGTAATACACACCTGATCAAAGCTTCATATATAAACAATTCTTATAAATTAATGGGAAAATGAAAATGACAGAAGCCCCCAGAAAAGTAAGCAAAATCTTGAACAGGTCTTCACAAAATAGCAACTCAAATGTCAAAGAAATATATAGAAAGCTGCTCAACTTCATTTGTAAACAGGGAAATGCACTTTAAAACTGCTAGGAGTGGGGCGCCTGGGTGGCTCAGTGGGTTAACCCTCTGCCTTCGGCTCAAGTCATGATCTCAGGGTTCTGGGACGGAGCCCCACATTGGCCTCTCTGCTCAGCAGGGAGCCTGCTTCCCCCTCTTTCTCTGCCTGCCTCTCTGCCTACTTGTGATCTCTCTCTCTGTCAAATAAATAAATACAATCTTAAAAAAAAAAAAAAAACTGCTAGGAGCTACCACAATACACATACATGAGATTAGCAAAAATTGTCAAGTCATAATCTGTGTTGCTCTGGTCATTACACCTTGAGAAAGATGTAGTATTGCTTGAATATGTTCAGAGTTAGACAGTGAAAATTATCTCAGAAATGTGTTTAAAAGGAAAAGTGAAATGCTGTCTTACAAGGAAATATGATCAAGATTTGGAATTTAATTTACTACTACAAAGGCTTGAGGGAATATGGTCAGTATTCAAAAAATCATGAAGGGTGAGGAATAAGGAAGCTGTTTCTTCAAATAATCCTGGAATACTAGGACTCTCTAGAAGGGCCTCCCTTCAAGTTTGACGTAAATGACTACTTATTTTCCTCTGTATCTCCCCCACTGTGTTGTGAGCTCCTAAAAAGGAGGAACCCTTCTTAATCTCTTTTTAGGTCACTTTTTGAAGAAGGTACCTTGTTCCCGCTACACCAGGTATGACGAATTTTCCTATAAAGGGCCAGAGAGTATATGTTTTAGCCTTTGTGGGCCACATGGTCTCTGTCAGAACTACTCAGATCTGCTATTACAGTACAAAAGCAGCCATCCATAATATGTAAACAAACAGGTGAGGCTGTGTGCCAATTAAGCTTTATTTACAAAAACAAGAGGCAGGCAGAGTTTGACCCATGGACTCCTACTGACCAGAGGATAAGCACTTTATTGGTTTTACCTATGGTTAAACCCTCAGTATCAACAAGATTGCCAGCCTGGATTATGACCAATGCCTTGTACATATTTGTTGAATGCTGAATTCCAGAACTTATAAGTTATAACTTATAAGTTAAGATAGGGACTTCTAGAAAACTAGGTCCCTAATACATGCTTACAGAATTGAACCTCAATTAAAAGGAAGCACTATTTTTATATGATGGTTCAGTTTGAATATTCATGTGGTTCATAAAATTTAGATGAACTCTGTGGCTGGCAGTTCTACATAGATTATTTTAGAACAAGCATGTTTGGGAGATGTCCTCCTAACTTTCTGATAGAATAAGTTTGCCCTCCTATGAATTGTACCTTGGTGCAGCTGATATTTGATTCAATCAATAATAATGGATACAGCTCTTAGGGATAAATAAGTCTATAGATAGAACTAGGGCAGGACCTTCAGCGTTTGGGATCAGGTCATTCAAATTTAGTTAAGTGTTAAAAGTTTTAGCTAGTGATTTCAAAAGATTGTGTAACTTTAAAAAGTTTGTCTCCTTTATAAGTTGACAGTATACACACAACTTCAGCAGCAGGGAAACAACTGAACTGTGAGCCTTCTTGGTGGGGCAGAGTCAGAGTGAGTTATCAGAGAGCTCACATCGCCCACACATCTGGGGGTCCTACCACAATTATGCAGCTGGGGAATGAGAACGCGTTTATCTCTAGGGCTAATTAGCAACTGAGACCCTCCGATCCAGGGTATGCCCCAAGAATCACCTTAAGGCTTTCTTCCTGAAGTAAGCTATTATGCTGTTTCAAGTCCAGGTTCTTTCCTCGCTCATACCGGAGCTCATTTTCAGCCGAGTTACACAGAATCTGGAGCCGGTGCAAATTCTGACGAAGCTGGTCTACACCATCTTGCTGCTGGTATTTCACCTTCTCTCCAGATGATGGACACTAAACAAACATTTTAAAAGAGAAACATGGGCAATTTGAAAGAATATTGGTAAAACATGGGTTCCAGCTCTCAGAAGCAGAAATGTCAGAACTTTTCACATGTAAATATTCTTGGGAGTTGGCTTACCTCCAGCAAATTACTCTCTTTTATACTTATGGCCATTTGGTACTTGTTCGCATAATTTAACTCCCGTTATTTTAGAGTGAAAATATCCATGAAATTATTTGAGCAAAGCAGTTAAGCATAGACAATTAACTTTCTTTTCTTATGAATGAAGGGAAAGAGAAACATGGATCATTTTAGAGTAAAACATGCTTTAAATGGGGAGTTCAAAGAGCCAATATGTGAAGAAGGAAAGTGTAAATGTGTACGCATTGTGTGTGTGTGTGTGTGTGTGTGTGTGTGGTATCTGTTGGCAAAAAGAAAGAGAACATTTAGCAGAAGATCTTAAATTCCCGGTCTTCCTCATTGCTTTCCTGTTACTTTCACATGATTCTTCTTCAGTTACTATACAACCACACACTATCCTGCAGGTCTCCAGGGCAATAAAAGCACCTTGATCAAAGGAGGAATCATGGGGTTTTCTAAAAGGTAGTCTCACATGGGTGTACTATGTAGATAAAGAATTCAACCTTACCCAATTCAATAGATAACATATATTCAGAGTTTCCTGAGTCCTGGTCCAGGGTCCTTCCTGCCCATGACTTTCTGGAAATCCCATGTCATTAGTCCAGCTCTTTCTTGCTTACAACAGAATTGTAACACAGAATTCCCCAAGTCCTATAAAGCCCTTTAACTCCTATCTTGACTTAGTCAAGAAGGCAGTCTAAATCCAGTTTGCTTATCCTAGAGCTTCAAGTGTCTAAGATCTCTAGAAAAAATTCTTTAATGGAATTATAATGTAATTATTAAGAACCCTAGCTTTGGAATTAGTTTCAGTCCTGAATCTATCTTTTTTTTTTTTTTAAGATTTTATTTATCTATTGAGAGAGAGACAGTGAAAGAGAGCATGAGCGAGGAGAAGGTCAGAGAGAGAAGCAGACTCCCCATGGAGCTGGGAGCCCGATGTGGGACTCGATCCCGGGACTCCGGGATCATGACCTGAGCTGAAGGCAGTCGTCCAACCAACTGAGCCACCCAGGCGTCCCAGTCCTGAATCTATCTTGAAGAAGTTAGTTTCTCTGCTTTTTATTTCCTTCATCTGAAAATGGGGATAATAATGATAACTGCTGGATGGAGTAAAAGGTATGTAAGATAATGCATGCCAGCACTTAGCATGATGCCTGGCATACAATAAATACTCAGTAACATGACCTAGGACTGTGGGTGCTACCCAGCTTTAACTGCCTTCTGGTTCAATCTGAAAACAAGAATTCCCTGAAACCTGGAAGTCCTTGATCACCAATGTAGCTTCTTATTTAATTATCAGACAGCAGCTTTTAATAATCAATGGATAACAAGCAGCCCATATGGCCACTGAACACGCCCAAACAGACATATACAACAAAAGCACCCCCTTAATACCAATGTACAGAAATTTTTAACCTGTTTTGAAGATGAGAAAAGCCAGAACAAAAGTTCTTCTGGCCTACGTTTTCTAGTCAAGTCACTTAGCCTGAGCAGAAATGCAAATTATTTTGCATGAAAGGCAACTAACTAGTAAAGAAGCTACCAGGCAACCAGTCAAGTGGCCAAAGTAAAGGGTCTCTATTTTCCCCACATGTAAACGGCTTCCTGGCAGAAGGTTATTACAGAGACATTTAAACTCACTCAGGCTACTAGGAACCATGTAGAACTGCAAAGTAAAGTACTTAGCTTCCTTTCTTGACCAATCAACAGATTTATTAAGCCAATTACTTCTCCAAGTCTCAGCTGACTCATCTGCAAATTAAAGGCATAAGACCAGATGACCCATACACAATGTCTCCTCAATTCATAATTCCTTAAGAATGAAAATGAAACAAATTGGAACCAGCATTAATTATCTTAATTTTATAGGCTTAAGATCTAGCTTTTAATATTTTCAAATATTATCTTCACACAATAAAAATTTAATATGAACCAAATCCATATACTGGTCCCGATGACAAGATCATTCCTTTTGTGGAAACAATTAAAGCCTATGAGCCTTTGATACTCTCATTCAGTGGGTGTGGATGGAACAGGCTATCCGGCTTGCAAAGATGTCAAGCATCAAACCAAGTCCACTTATTTGGACTCCCTACTCATCAAACAACCTTCAAATTTGAGTTTCCTTCTGAGCTCTCTATAGGTAAACATGTGTTCATTTAAACCTGTTCAAGTGCTATTTATAACTAGTTATTACAGATAATAACTAACTGACATTTTGGTTTTAGCCAATAGTCTTGAAAGTTTGGCTTAATATGAATTCATCCCCAAGATACAGATCTATTCTAGGGGGACTAATGCATCAAGTTTTAGAGCCTGTGAGCCTAAGGGCCAAACCTCAAATAAATTCATCAAGATAATCAATAACAGACACCTTGGGAGGGCTTTTGGAAGATGGCTTGCCAGCCTTCCTTAGGAAATTAGCTTTACAGGAGAACTGTATGCTTTCTTTGACTTTCTCAGCAAGGGGAGGCAAATGACAGGTCAAGTTCTAGAGTAGACAGACCCAGGTTCCACCGCAACATGTCATTTTAGGAAAATTATTTAACCTCTCTAAAGCCTCAGTTTCCTCATTTGTAAAGTGGCAACAACACCATCCTGCCTTGTTGTGTTGCTTAATATATACAAGGTATTTAGTGTAGTGCCTGGAACAGAGCAAATATTCAATGATGTCATGGAAAAACATGAAGCTAGATTTTTAAACCTATAAAATTAAGCTAATTAATGATGATTACAGTTTGTTTCACAAACATTGTGGAAGTAAAAATCTTGAATTCAGCTCTTACAACCTTACCTGGAATGCTGTTGAACAGCAGAAATTAAGGCACCAAAGGTGATCAGCCCCCCCAAATGATGTCACAAATACATAAGAGCAATAGAGCTCACCTACTTACTCATAAAAGAGGAGCTCACAGTTCTTTTTCTATGTATTTGCCATCTATAAGCATTCTTTAGAGTTTGACATCTGGTCTCAAGCCACAGTTGCTTAAATGTGTATGTTAGATTAAAACAATAGAGCAAAAAGGAGGTAGGCACTAGACACTAATGGGACAAGAAGGGTGAAGACCCAAAACTTCACATACACAAGAACTAAAAGGCAGAACAATTTCTAGCCACCAGTACATCAAAGGACCCTCTACACAGAGAAAGTTTCTGAAATTATCATTGTACAGAACCCTGGAAACAAACAAAACTTGTCTAAAATGTCTTTTCTCCTTTGCCTGCTTAAAGAAGTGAAATTGTGTGTGTGTGTGTGTGTGTGTGTGTGTGAGAGAGAGAGAGAGAGAGAGAGAGATACTGCTTTGGGACATGTAAAGTTCAAAATATAAATATGTTATTTTTTCCCAAGAGGCCCACATCTATCTTGTTTCCTGCTAAAACACAGGGGCCCAACACAGGTCCTGGAAGTTCATAAATACTCAGATAAACGAGTAAGAGCAAATTACCCTTCTTTCACTCATTCAAAGTCATTACTATGGAGCAAAATTACTGAACTCTACAAGAATTCAGTGAAACCCTAGAGGCTATGTGGTTTAAGGACCATTTGTCCTTTTACAAAGTGGCTCTTCTCCCAGATGACCCACATAGTTTTTATATATTTAATCATTTTTCACCTCCCTCCTGTTTATTGAGAGATGATTCTTCAAATAATGAGAAAGGGTACATTAAATAAAATTAATAAATGAACCCGGGTGTTAATTGTCATACTCTCCAACTCATTGTTGGAGAGTAAATTGATCATTTTAAGCTCTTAAACCAAGATTTTATAATCTATGTGACCACAGTGTCCATCCTCTGCCCAAGCCTCTATGCTGCTCACTGCCCAATAAAGGGACTGCCTGGGGGATTTAAAATTAACCTTTTTTTGAACATTGGATGTCATACCCCCTTTGGTCTTCTCAATAAATGCAATGGCTCCCTTCTCTTTCAAACGTGTGTGAATCTTCTTTCAGGGATCTATTTTCCTTCTTTACTGTGACTTGCCTTGTTTTCAGACCCTATATTTGCATTTCTTTTCAAATGTACTTTTGACTTCCTTTACTATTACTCTGCCTTTTTTTCCTGTGTATATTTGAAGCCATTTTTAAATGTGTATTATCAGTCTTTTGAAGTTGGCCTATGTATGTGTACAAAGGCCTCCCTCTGTGGATCTCAAAATAATTCCTAGAAAGGCAT
Organism: Mustela putorius furo; assembly: GCF_011764305.1. Lineage (NCBI taxonomy): Eukaryota > Metazoa > Chordata > Mammalia > Carnivora > Mustelidae > Mustela > Mustela putorius. The sequence goes on along the minus strand of NW_025422005.1, from coordinate 32,703,596 downwards.
GTGTACAGAAATCTTAATTTGTACTAGGGGGAACCTGCAAAATTGAGGTATAAGAGCTAAGGCATGGTTGGGAGTCACTCCCGGCATTTCTCCAGCAGGCAGATCTTGAGTAAGTAGCAAAAGCCAAACTCAAATCAATTCCATGTCTGTGGTCTTTTACCCACCCAAACTAGCTATTTTGTAATTCTAAGCCAGGCACTGATGAATAGAAAATATGGCTACCCTGCCTCCCTGTGGGAGATGTTAAGGACCAATCGGCATTTCTTCCTGCTGAGCCTAACTGGAGCCTAAGAACCCTTTAGAACAAAGTGTTTCTGTTGACTGTTTAATCACCACTCAGGACATGGTGATGATCTTGCTTAACAACTTTCATGAATGTTGATATAAAAATGGTACTTACATCCACAGCTGGCCAGAGGAAATGGACCTAATCAGAGTACGTGTGTACAGCACCTACCTTGGCACTATTGTCATCTGAACTATCCCCTGAGCTCTGAGATTGCAGGAGGCTTTGATTTATACGATTCAGCTCTTCTCTAAGCCTCTTGATTTCCTCAGGCTTCAAGATCAACTGCTGTCCTTCACCCTCCATATTTTGGTTCTGTTGTGAGTCCTCCTCCTTCTGCCTCTCTCCTGGCAAAGTGCCCTCCTTTACTGACTCCTCTGCAATTTCCTTCTGCTTACTTTCTCCTTGTTCAGGACTTGGTACAAATATAACAACAGAAAACTGTCAAAATTCTCATTATAGTAGCAGAATATGGACCCCTCCCTCCAAAAATCAACAAGTACTGCAAGCAAATCTTTCAACTTGAATTCTGTAGCAGAATAGTTCTCTTACTCTTATACAGAAATTTTTAAAACAAATGAGTCATATTTTTTTACTCACATTCAGGGAGATGACCCATCAGAGAGTTTCGTTTATACCAAATCAACCAGTTTAAGGGAACTTTTCACTTTTTCAACATTAAGTATGGCACTGGGCAGACACAGCTTATAAAGATTTTTTAATTACTCAATGAGCTCCAGGCACTTTGGCAGGCACTGGGACTACAGTAGGACACAATCCCTGCCCTAGAGGGCTTACAATTTGGTGAGAAATAAGGATATTAAGGGAGTAGATTACACTCGTAGTAAGTAATCTGAGACCTGATGGATGACTAGGCACAAACCAAGCAAACATAAAGGTACCAGTGTGTGCATACTAGCATGTGTGTGTGGGTATGTTGGGTGAAGGTGCTGGTATAGATGGGAACAGAGAAAAATAAATCCTGGTGCTCCAGGATGACTTAACGAACAAAATGCCTAAAAGCCTAGAGGTGAAAGAGAGAATGTTCTTTAGAAAGACCATCTGGATGTCACGGAGTGGGGAAACCGGAGATGGTTAGTGATTGATGCGATTAACAATGATGCCTAGAACAGGATGTGGGGATGGAAACAAGCAGTGGATTCTAGAGATATTTACAAGACAATATTGATAAGATTTGTCATGAATTTGATGTGGCAGGAGAGGAAGAATAAGGTATAATGGATGACACCTGGGTTTCTGTCTGTGGCAAATAGGCAAGTGGGTGATAGACCAATAAGGGGGAATGTGGATATGGATTGCGGAGTTGACTCTGGTGAACATGCAGAAGAATGTGAGCAGCAACCTCAGGATCTGGTAACAGGAGCCAAGGAGAAGGGAGAAGGTGAGAAGACCATTCTAGACAGATGTCTGAAGACTCGTAAGGAACAAGCAGAGGAAGGAGAACCTGGAGAGGAGGCTGAGAAGCCAGAGGGAGGAGGAAAACCAAGAGACTGTGAGCCACAGAAGCCAAGGGGAGGGAATGTACCTCCACTGGTCAGGCAGTGTGGATGACACAAATATGCTGAGTTTATTTTTATTTGTTCATTTTAAATTTGTTTAGCTACCACAGAGCTGAGATAGCGTTGCTTCACCAATTATAGTTGGTGCTCAAATTCTTCAAGAAGGCAGTTTGGCAATACAGATCAAGAGCCATAAAAATGTTCAGAAGCTTTGACTGAATAATTGAATACCAATGAATTTACTGCAATGGAATAATTCATAAGATGAAAAGAGCTGAATGTATAATAATGCTCATAAGCATGCTATTTAAAACAGTGATTAAATGGAGACACAGAAATGGCTAAAAGAATTAAAGATAAATCAAATTGAAAGTGGTATAAAGATATTCATCAACATGAAAAATACTTATTAAAATAAAATGGCAGAACAATAAACTATATAAATGTATATGTATGTGTATAAACATACATAATACCATGGGAAATGTATATATAGAAAAAACTGGAAAGGAAGAGGGGAAAAATTATGGCTAGGGAGTTTTTTTTCCCTTTTTAAATTCTTTTGGCAAGGACAAAAAAAGAATTAAATATTTTATTTTGAATTCAGCACGTTTTTTGTTTTTGTTTTTGTTGTTTAGAGAGAGAGAATGTGAGAGGGAAAAAACGGGAGGGGCAAATGGAGAGAGAGAGAGAGAATCTTAGGCAGGGTCACCCCCCCCCCCCGCAGACAATATGAAATAAAGACTAAAATCCTTTAAAAATAAATTTCTGATAAAAATAACAATGACTTTTTTCTATCTTCCATGAACTTTTTTGCTTTTCCTACTCCCAGCGGTAGCCAAATACACTTGGAAGACTGGGGAAAATGCAAACATATACTTCATAATTTTTTTTTAAAGATTTATTTATTTATTTGACAGAGAAAGAGATCACAAGTAGGCAGAGAGGAAGGCAGACAGAGAGAGAGGAGGAAGCAGGCTCCCTGCTGAGCAGAGAGCCCGATGCGGGACTCGATCCCAGGACCCTGAGATCATGACCTGAGCCAAAGGCAGCGGCTCAACCCACTGAGCTGCCCAGGCACCCTACTTCATAATTTTTAAAATGGAAAAACTAACCTCTGCTTCCAGGAAGATGGAATAAACCTACTTTTCCCTGTTTCTCCAGCCAAGTGCAACTAAAAACCTGGGCATTATATATAAAACCAGCATAAGAAGACTCTGAAAGTTAGAGAGAAGGCAGACCAACTAGGGTACTCAGGACCTGAGGAGTAACATGACTGGGGGCTTCCTGGGTTTTAACTGCTTTACTCTAACCAAACACCACAGGAAAAATCTATGCTCCCCCCACCCATGTCAGCCAAGGTCAGGAGCCTATACTTCCACCTTTACCAGGCTATAATGAGGCACCCCTGTTGGGGTGGTGTCACAAGTCAACAGGGAGTGTTGACTTTCATCCCTGCCAGGCAGCAATAGACACGGGGAGTCTGGACTTTCACCTGCACCTGGCAGTGATGAGACACCTTGCTCCTTTTCCTCTGGGCTGGTGTCAGATGAGGCCTAATGGAGAGTAAAGACTTTCACTAACAAGACCACCCTTACACATCTCCGTGTGGTATCATGGAGACCCAGTGGATAGCAATAACAGGGCACTCCTCCCTCTCACAGCCAGAGCACTATAAGCAGAGGCCTCTCATCCTCACCAGCAGTAATGAGGAGCCCATGGAGTTAGAGTGGGGAAGCTCAACTTGTACCCCCAACCTGGGGTAGTAATGAGACAGCACCCTCCTATTCCCCCTGCCAGAGTTAGAAGAAGCCAGTTAAACTGAAGGTTTAAATAAGACCTAGAGTCTCATAATACCCCAAATACTCAGATTTTAATCTAAAATTACTCCTCATACCAACACCCAGGAAAATGAGAAAAGGTAAAAAATAGATAATAAAACCAACATGTCAGAATTATCTGACAAAGATTTTTAATCAGCCATCATAAAAATGTTTTGATGAGCACTTATGAACACAGTTGAAACACAGGAAACCACGCAAAGTCTCAGAAAAGAACTAGAAAGTCTTGGCACAGAAATAGAAAATATAAGGAAGAACAAAATGCAAATTTTAGAACTGAAAAGTACAATAATCAAAATAAAAACTCAAATGCAAAATGGATTTAAATTATAAAAGTATACATAAAACAAGGAGTGTCTTCAAGATTTAAAGTTAAGCAGAGTTCTGAGACCTAACACTAAAAATATGAACCATAAAAGCAAAGACTGATATGTCATCAAAATGAAAAACTCCACGTTGAGAAAATTCTCGTAAGAGGGAGAACAACAAGCTATGGACTGGCAAAAAATATTTGCAAATCACATACCTGACAAAGGACTAATATTAGAATTCATAAAGAACTCTCAAAACTTAACAGTGAGAAAACAAACCCGTTAGAAAATAGGCAAAGACACAAAAGGAGACTTCACTAAAGAGGACAGACAGATGAAAATAAGCACATCAAAAGATACACAACATTATTAGCTTTCAGGAAAATGCTGATTAAAGCTACAATGAGATACCACTATACACCTATGAGAATGACAAGTGACATTACAAATTTACAAGTGACAATACCAAATGCTAGAGAAGATGTGGAGAAACTGGATCACTCCCATATTGCTAGTGGGAATGTAGAAATGATACAGCCACTGGAGGAAATCAGTTTAGCAGTGTCTTGAAAGCAACAAAAAAACCCTAAACACATAGTTACCATGTGACCCAGAAATTGCACTTTTATCCCAGAGAAATGAACAATTATGTTCATATAAAAATTCAAATATTTATAGAAGCTTTATTCAAAACATTCCAAACTAGAAATGAACAGGATGTTTTTCAATGGATGAACAGTTAAACAGTGGAACAGCCATACTATGGAATACTATACAACAGTCAAAAGGACCCAATTGATTCAGAAATCTAGACGAATCTCCAGAGAATTATGTTGAGTGAAAAAAAGGCAGGCCCCAAAAGATTACATATTGTGTTATATTTCTATAACACTCTTGAAATGAAAAACTTACAGAAATGGAGAATAGACTAATTTGAATTAGAATAGGGCCTAGAGTTAAGAAGTGGGTGAGATAGGGGGAGTGTTGGGAGGGAGGGTCTATAAAAGAGCAACATGAGGGATCTCTGTGGTGATGGAAATGTTCTGTACCTTGACTATAGCAATGTCAATATTCAGGCTATGATTTTATACTATAATTTTATAAGATGTTACCAATGGGGGAAACTGATAAAAGGTACACGGGACCTCTCCATTATTTCTTACAACCGTTTGCATGTGAATCTACAAGTAGCTAAAAATAAAAAGCTTTCTTTTAAAAAAATGGCAAATAAGAACTGGTCATGTAGGCTTCATACGTATGCAGGTTGCTTGATTTGTTACATTTAGAAGGGTAAATAACGTTATAAAGAGTAAACTTAGCCAGACCTAATGTAAATTCCTTCTATAATTGCATAGCGGCCATGTTGACACAGAAAAAAATTAGCCTTCATTTTGTTTCTATAGTTCAAAGATAAAGTTTAAATGGTCTTCCTCTCAGGTGGGTCTATGAGATGTGCCTGTAAAGCTATATTGAGAGCAAGGCAGTCAGTAAGTCTTCTCTGACTTGGAGGGATGATAAGCAAGTGCTCTCTAGGGCACAATCCTGGGGCTGATGAGATTTTACATCTTCATTAAATGACTGAAGAAATTAACAGCATTCACATGAATTCGTTAGTTGATTAAGGAGAATTAGTAATATCGTGGAATATGGGAATTTAAAGTGCTCTTGATACATGAGGACAATTATCCTTTAAATAAATGCCCTCCAGAGAGAATAGGCTTTATTCTTTCAAAAGACACAGAGAAAATGTGCAATTTAGAAACAAAGGGTAAACTGAACAGATTTTTAAAAAGTAGTACATACTACTATATATTACTTTTATGTAGTAGTAGTAGTAGTAGTAATGACGATAATGATAATGATAATAACATAAAAGGTGTATGGGCAAAAGGAGACCACCAGCCAGAAATGACATGTTGCTGAGAACATGTCTTTCAGTCCTGCACACCTGTACTTTAGGGCCTGGAAAACTCACCATGGCTCTCAAATTTCTCCTCTAACACAGACCTATTTCCCCCCTGCCCCAGGAACATCTCTCTTTTATGTTTTATTAAACTTTTTGCTTTAATCCATTAGTTAACATATACTATATTAGTTTCAAGTGTACAGTAGAGTGATTTGGCCCTTCCATACAACACCCAGTGCTCATCACATCACGAGTGCACTCCTCAAACCCCATCACCTGTTTCACCCATCTCCACCCACCCCTCTGGTTCTTAATCTTTATTTGAAAGGATCTGTTGCCCACTTCTGACCGAAACTCACCCCTTCTGTGATTTTTTATGTCATGCTATAAGTGTGCAACTGTCACCAGGTTTCAGCTGGTAGGAGGTGCCTAGGGAGCACCCCGACCCTGTTCTTTTTCTAGTAACGTAGATACATAGTCTTGAACACATAGAGAGATTCAGGAAAGAGACTGTGATGCAGTAGAAGCTGTGAGTCCTGGTCCTGGATCTTCTACCTACTATTCACATAACCTTTGGCAAGGCACAATTTCTCAGAGTCTTAGTCTCTTGAGTTGCCTTACTCATAAGATTGCTGGGATCTTATGAAGTAAAATGGGACAACATTTTGGAAACCTACAAGTATAATGTGTGATTAAAATGAATTCAAGCCTAATAGAACAGAATAGGGATGGGTAGCAATAGAACTCTGTTTCCAGAGAGGAAGGAAAAGAAAAGATTCATTTATTCATTTTTTCATCAAAAATTTATTGAATATCAACTACATGTCAAGCGTTGTTCTTTTTTTTTTTTCAAGACTTATTTATTTATTTTGGAGAGAAAAAGAGAGAGAGCCTGTGAGCTGGGGGAGGGGCAGAGGGAAAGAATCTCAAGTAGACTCCCCACCGAGCAGAGAGCCAGATGTGGAGCTCAATCCCACAACCCTGAGAACATGACCGGAATCAAAATCAAGAGTCAGATGCTCAAATGACTGAGCCACCCAGACACCCTGCCAATCACTGTTCTATGTGCTAAAAAGTTAATGATGATCAAGAGAGCCAGGTCCTTGCTCTCAGAGAGCACACACCCATAGGAGGAATATGAAGACAAACAACAAACAAGTAAACAAGATAATTAAATAATAAGTCACAAATAAGGTGACATGGTAGAGCAGGAGCTAGGATTTCCCCATATGTGATATTTACTGATAACCTCTCTGAGAAGGTGCAAAGGAGTTAGCCCCATGAAAACCTGGGGGAGGGGCATTCTGGGCAGGAACAGCTTTTCAATGCAAAATTCCTAAAGCAGGAAAGTGCTTTAAGGGCTAGAGGCTCTGAAAGACTGCATGATAACAAGGCAGAGAATGGTACAGTGATGAAATTGAGGAGATGGACAGACGTTAAGTCATGGAAGGCCTTACAGGTAATGGTAAGTGTTTAGATTTTATTTTGAGTGCAATGGGAAAACACTGAAAGGTTTGTAAGAGAGAAATAATCTCATTCAACTTGCATTATTAAAAGATGACTTTGGCTGTTCTATAGAGAATGAACTGGTAATGAGTTATGGAAGCAGGTATGTCAGTTAAGAAGATATTGTGATAGTCCAAGTGAGTGATACCAGTGTCATGGAGTAGAGTAGTAGCAGTGAATATAGTAGAAATAAACAGATTAAATATTCATTATTTTCATGGTGGAACTGACAGGATTTGTGACAGTTTAGTTGTGGGAAGGAATCAACAGTGACTCCTTAGGTTTTGGTCTGATCAACTGTGTGAATGGAGGGGGCTCTTCACTGAATGAATTGGACTGGAGAAGAAATAGTTTAGAGGAAGAGGAAAAATGGATATAAATTCACTGTCAAGTTGAACTGGAAACATAAATAAACTTGAACATTTATCAAATAATTCTTGATAAAGGTAGTAAGAATGCAAGGAGATAGTGAATGAGAGTGTGCTAGAAAAATACATAGCTCATTAAGGCATTAAGGTCCAGAGAAGCTACTAGCTCCTCTGGCCCACGCTTCCTAACAAAGCAAACCCAGGCTGAGATCAGCTGGGCTCTGTAAGCTTAGGGCTGACATCGGAGGTCCATATTTGGGTTCAACTGCAAGTATACAGTGGGGGTAGAAGGAAAACTTCATTCACTCCTACAAAACACGTACTATGTGTCAGGCATTGTTCTAGACACTGGGAACAGTCCAGAACAAGACAGATGGGACTCTATTCTTATCCCTTCTACCCATGTTATACCTATACAAAGACTTAATGGTATTTTTAATATCATAAAGCTCACTTTCATAGCAACTACCTAGAACCCAAGTGTCCCAGCACCTTCTTGCCCTTGAGATATTTGTGACTATGTCCTCTCCAGAGTAGATTTACTGCTAACCTCTGACTCAGAGTTAGGAGACTTGGGAGCTCCCATAGTCTTGATGATAACTTGCTAAGTATGAGACTGTGACCAAAATAGTCACTTTAGTTCTCTTGGTCTCAGAGACCTCTTCCGTGAAAGGAGAAGACCAGCTAAATAGCAGTTGTTTTCAAACATTTTAGCTGTGGCCCCTTTCTTGAAGTAAAATCTTACACAGATTTCCACATATGAAACAGATAAAGTAGGTCTTCTCTGGCTGAAAAGGATGGAGGGCTCCCAGTCCCACTCATCAGTCTTTCCTCATCTCCAAAGGCAGTTTCTGAGCCCTGCAGAGAGCTCCTCACCCCTCAGTTCACTCCCATTTACCATCCCATAAGATGCGATCTAGGAAGCCATTTGGTTTTTGGCTTTCATTGGAACAACTCTTACTAAATAAAGTCTTCAACCACATTCTTAAACCTGAATTCAATAGTCACCTTTTGTTCTTTATTTTCTTGGCAATACATGACACTATTTACTATTTCTTCTAGAAACACTCTTTAATCTGGCTTCTGTAGCACACACTGCCTTGACTTTTCTTCTACTTCTCTGGCTGTTTCGTCTAAGTTACCTTTGGGATAATTATTTTTGTCTCTTATAAAGAGGCTTCCCTTACATTTCTACCTTTGGGTACTTTCATCAAGAGACTTACAGGACCATCTCATCCATCACAGGATTTCTGCTACCATCTACTTATTGATGATTTTCAAATTGACCTCCAGCCCAGGCTTCACACTTGGCATGGCTGTTCTAAAGACACTTCAAAGTCAACATATCAAAAGCTGTACTCCTTTCACTCCTCCCTCAAAACTATGTTCCCTAACTCAATGGATGACACCTTCAAACCAGAAACTTGAAAGTCTTCCTTGATCTCTGCTGACACCCAAGTCCCTGCCTACCATCCCTTCTTCCTCACTTCCTATACTCCTTAGTTCCTAAGTCTTGTTGATCCACTTCCATCCACTTTTCTCTAACCTCACCAACACTATCCTCTCTCACCCAGATTATAGCAACAGCTTCCAAACTAGTTTCACTACCTTCAGTCCTATATGAACAATCTATTTCCCACACAGCAGGCCAAGTGAACAGGCAAATCTGTTTCGGTCTCTTCCATGTTACTAAATACTGAGGGAGTTTCCTACTGTCCAAACTTCCCCATTCCTACTGTCCAAACTCATGTTCCCTCGTGACAGGGTCCCTGCCTACTTCCTCACTCTCAATGTCTCCTTCCCCATTTCTTCTCTTCACACTCTTGCGCTATAGCAGCACCGAGGTCACTGAGTTCCTCGAACAAATCATGCCTTTCCTTGCTCATGTCATATCTGCCTGAAAATTACTCCCTCACTTTTTGCTTGGCCCTGGGTTATCTATACTTCAGGACTCAGTCTGTTACTTCCTTTAAGAATATTTTCTGGTTTCTTAGCCTGAACAGGGCACCTCCTTTGTGCTCCCATCGTATCCAATACTGCTCTGTTTAATTGTCTATCTTCCCCCTGCAGGCTATACGGACCATGAAGGTAAGAGCTATGTCTTATTTTGTATCCTCAGTATCTCCCTACAGTATCTGGCACATGGAAGATGTGCAATTTTACTGTCAAATATTATTATGTAATGGATCTGAGATAAATGGAGCCTGGGAAGTAGGGCACAGGAGATAAGTAAACAAGGAAACATTCCAAGAAGGGGAGAGAGGGAAGCACAGGGCAGATACACAGACTTCTCACAGTCCCAGTGATGGGAAGTAATTTGGACCAAGTAAAGGAAACAGGTGGCAACAAGGAGCTCTTTAGAGAGAAGTCTAGTATCTTTATAATGGCAAGGTTCTCCACCACCAACTGAGTTAAGGCCGCAGCCTTCCTCCCTGTGGCAAATATCCCTACCAATGATCCTATGTCAGCTGGGTGGATTTTTGTCGGCTTTGATAATTAATGTCAATATCTTGAAGATTGGTCACTTCAACTCCATTGCCACCTACTCAATCTAGGTCACTATCTCTTCACCTGTGGCTCATATCTGGATTAATTGCTGTTTGCTCATATCTGGATTAATTGGTCTGTTTTTCTTCTTCAGTTTATCTCTTCTAGAGAACAAGAACGATCTCCCTTAAAACCTGGTAATACACTGTTCTAGTGCTCAAGAACAAGACTTCCGCTTTCCCCTACAGCAAACCTAAATACTGTGACCAAGCTTCTTGGCTCTTCACTCTTGTGACCACTATCATGCCTGTTCCCCACCATGTCTCCAATATGCTTTTCCCACTTCTGCAACTAGGTTTTATGATTGTGAGTCTTGGACTCAGAGCACATTCTAAAGTTAAAAGCAACTTTTGGGAAGGCATAAAATTCAGCAGTCCAAAACGAACAAACAAAAAAACAAAAAACCCTCCTTCTACATTAAAACGTTTACAAAGATAGAGCTTAGGCTGCACCTAGACTATATTTTCCTAATTCACTGATGATGTATCCTTCAGTATATGGTGTACAAGTCAAAATTGCCATCTATTGTTCCTTCTGATGATCTAGATGAGGCTTTTGCCCAGACAAAATTTGATTGCATCTATTCGTTTTTGTGGCAGAGTAATGCATTAGCCCAAAAGCTCAAAAGTTTCTGTGAAAGATACTTCTGGTGAAAAAGCAGAAATACAAGAGTTTGAGGGCAAGAGTAACAAAAAAAGGAAGGAAGGAAGGAAGGGAGGGAGGGAGGGAAAGAAGAAGGAAGGGAGGGAAGCTTATCAAGAACAAACCATGAGAGACTAATTGAGAGAATACGGACTCTGGGAAACAAACTGGGTTTTAGAAGGGAAGAAGGTGGGGGAATGAGTGGGCCTGGGGACGGGTATTAAGGAGGGCACAGGTTGCATGGAGCACTGGGTGTTATATGCAAACAATGAATCATGGAACAGTACACTAAAAACTAGTGATGAACTGTATGGTGACTAACATAACATAATAAAAAAGAGAGAAGGTTATCAAAATGATTATCAGATATGATGTTAAATAAAAACAGCAAAAAATCTCTTGGCAGAGTATAGTTAAATTAGGACATTAACAGATTTCCTTAGTGAAACTAAGAGTTATTATCAATCCTTTTATTTTTCCACGCTTTCCAAATTTTCCTCAAAATGCATAAATTTATTTTAAAAAGCAAGATAAAATTTAAAAATGTAGTAACATATAAAAGACAAACTCCTTGGGGGAAATGCTTGCTTATAATTAATTTTTCCACTCACACCATTTAGAAGTGAATGTCAAATTCTTACAACAATCAAGCCAAATAAAGTAAGTGTATCTCTCCCCCCAAATAATTAATGTGATATGGGACTTTCTCAATTTACCAGAATTCCTCTTTCTCTTCCTTTGGGCTTTGAATCTCTACTTCCAAAACTGTTAGTTTAGACCCAAGATCTTTACAGATATTTTCACTTGCAATTAAATTAGCAGGCGTAGTATTTCTCCCTACAGTAAAATGATTTAATTGTTCAAATTCTTGTGAAAGCTTCAAGACCTGTAAAGTAAGAAGACAAATATTCTATTTTGTATATTCTAATATATAATTATGACAAAGTACATTGAGTCTATTAAATGTTTAAATAATTATTGACAAATAACATAAATTGACATCCTATTTGAAGTCATCTTCTAATTTAACTTAATGCTTTGCTGTTGTTATGTAATCGAATCCATTTTTACCATAGGCACAAGGATGCATAAATCCGTGTGGTTTTAAAGAAGGGTATCTTTGGAGAAGGGAAGATAGAGGGAGAATGAAAAAGCAAATGCGGTACACCATGCTAATACTGGAGGACTGAAGGTACATGGGAATTCTTCGTACGATTTTTATAACTTTTCTGTAAGCCTGAATTTATTTCAGAATAAAAAGCTTTTTAAAAGAGGGAGCAAGGGAGAGCCAGATTACCAGGATAGTGATCTGAATCTCTTGTCTTTCCATTATATTCCTGTTGTCACAGTTCATCTTCTGTGTTGCACTGTCCAGAGATAGTTCATAAGACAAGATCCTTTAATTGTACAGCATGATGACAACCCTTTGCTGACAAGGTCCTCCAACAAAGCTTAGCTTAGGCTGTGCCCCATGTATCCCCCTTTCCAGGTAGCAAACCTCGTGTTCTGGACCTTTCCATTACTAGGTCATATACTGTTTGCTCCAAGTCCCAATCCCGCAGCAGCCTGCACCCTGCTTTCAGGATAACAACTTCACAGAGGATAAATGAGGCCTGGGCTTAGTCCTTCATTTCACATGTGCTATGAAAAATATAACCCAATATATTTTAGTTGTGTGTTCAAGCCTTCACTCCTCCCTACCTTTTTAATCAAGACAGCCAGGAGTAGTTAATAAGTGGGACTCCAGGAATCACCCTGCAGGCAACCTCTCCATCTAACTGTGGTCTGGTAGCCATTTTTATACTTGGGGAATGTATTGGGGGCAGGACATTTAAACATTTTCCTAATTCTAAGTATGAACCTGACCTTCAGTATAACTGGAAAAAAAATGCTTTGATTTGAAGATTTAAGGTTGAAGACACTTAAGTAAACTTTTGTTTGTTTTGTATTTCGGGGGGGTGGTAGTAAAGTACACATAACATAAAATTTACCATCTTAACCTTACACACTGAAGTGTGCCTTCAGTGGTATTAAATACATTCACAGGGTTATGTGACCATCACCATCAACCATCCCCAGAACTGTTCATCTTATAAAACAAACTCTATACCTATTAAACAATAACTCGCCCTCACCCCTCCCCCAGCCCCTGAAACTACCATTACACTTCTTGTCTTTATGATTTTGCCTTCTCTAAGTATCTCACATAATTGTAATCATACAGTGTGTGTGTTTTTGTGATGGTCTTATTTCATTTAGTGTGATGTCCTCAAGATTCGTCCATGTTGTAGCATCCTTCAGGATCTCCCTCCTCTTTTAAGGCTGAATAACTTTCCATTGTGTGTTACATACCACAATTTGCTTTTCTATTCATCCATCAATAAACACTTGGGTTACTTCCACATTTCAGCTATTGTGAATAGTGCTGCTATGAAAATGAGTGTGTAAATTACCTCTTCAAGGACCTACTTTCAATTCTTTTGGGTATATACCCAGATAGTGGAATTGCTGGATCATTTGGTATATCTATTTTTAAGTAAACCTTTTACATTATAATATGCACTCTAAAAATTAAAATGTTTGGAAACTGATCTAAAGTAAAGAATTAACAGCGTAATCCTAAGAGTGAAGACTGAAGTCTATTCAGAGATGCAGATTGGCTTATAACCTACACAATATGGTAATTTATTCTATAAATTATATAATTATATATATATGTAATTATGTGAGTAAAAGATATGCCAATTTCCAAGTCATCTTTTCATGAAAATTAATTTCCTTTTATCTTATCCTAATAAAAGATAAAGTAAAACACTGAACATTTAAAGAATTAATTCAGTCTCACCTTTGTTTCTAATTCAGAGTTCTCTCTTTGTAGCTGGTTATATTTTACTAAAAAATGGTCTCCATTTTCTGACGCCCCTGGAATACTTTGAATTTCATTGTAAAGGTATATAAGTTCTGACTTTGATTTTTGCAATCCCTGATTAAGAAATAAAAATATTTAATAAAATAAAATAAGACTTTCCCATAAAAGGTATAATACTTCTAAATAGGAATCTTAGAATTTCTTTTGTTGTTTTAAATATTCCAACTTATTCTTCTGGCAGAACTACTTTCTTAATAATTAAAGTTTACCTAAATCAATTAATTAAACTGAGCATTCCTAGTTTCTATCATTCACAGGTTGAAGGACGGGGTTTCTAGAGTCATTCCTACTTTCAGCAAGGCTTCTAGAGAGGTAAATTCTTCAGCCACTCCTGCATTAGTTATATTACCTGTTTTAAAATATATCTTTTTTTTTAAGTTACCTTTTACAGAACAACCATGCCTTTAATTTTGTGACAACCCCATGCAGTCCCGTTACTGATACAGGCTCAGAGAGTGTAAGTGGCCTGCCTAAGTTCACATAGCTAGGAAGTGGTAAAGCTAAGATTCACCTGTCTGACCAACTTCAAACTCTGTGTTCTTAACTACAGAGTATGCTGCCTTACTTAATAAAGTATATTCAGTGACTTAATCAACTCTGATTTTTTTTCTATATCTGTGAGAGAAAACATTTCACTTATATGTAGATTCTTATCAAATTTCTACACTGATGATATGGAATATACATTTTGGGACCTGAGAATCTGTGGTACCCTATGAAGGGAACAGGTGATATGAAATTTACTTTAGGAGAGGAGTTACTTGGTATTTTCCCAAAGCCTTGAGATCAGAAAGGGAAGACAGTGTTGATGAGGAAGGTGTGGGGCAAAAAGGAGAGAAAATGGAGAGTGGCCACCCAAAACCACCAGAAGAGGGCAAGTGGCATCAGTTTCCTGCCTCATTGCATTGAAAATTCCTGTAGGTCATCAGGATGGGATTTGGGGCGTTGCACAGGCTGTCACCCACCCTGCAAACTGATTAAGTGTCACCATCCTCTAAATTGGTGATCTAGACTTCCATGGACTCACATCCAGGTCTCTCTTCCAAATATAGGCTAGTTGTCTCCTGACAGACCTTTCCAAGATGCTGGGACAAGCACTTAAAAGGAGAGACAAGTCCATGACTCTATGACCACCATAATAATCAAACACCTGCTACTTCAAGCCCCTCTTTGGCTGGTGCTGGAACTCAGCTTGTGGAAAGGACACTCACCCCATTATTACTAACAGAAACATGTATTCTATAGCTACGATTTAGTTGAAAACCAAAATAAATGGTAACATGAAATCTCTAAAGTAGGAATGCAAAAAGAGGGAAATAACATCCTGAGTGGCAAAATACCTCACTTTCAACTTTCAAAGCCTTCTGTATAGTAGTAAAATCAGATGCCAATTGCCTTCTCCTTTCTTCTGACAACTCACTTTCAAATATTTCAATTTTTTCTTGGCTCATTTTCAAACTCTGCAAAAAGCATTTTACATAATTAATTCTATATACAATGATCATGTTTAAATTAAATCATGTGTAGATTCTGATAATAGTAATTTCCTGCCTAACTCAATTATAAAGTCATCTAGGGGAGATATGAAGCTGGGAAAAGTAATTCATGGTACCATAGCTCATAAGAGACATTTTTCTCTCTAAGCCTCTTCCTCAATTGTAAGATGGAGCTGATACTGTTCTATTATATACATTATAACCATCAGAGTAGGAATGAAGTGAGATTTTGAAAGTATTTTGTTAAGCAGCTATCAGATATAAAATCTTGTTAAAATCTTTCCAGATTAATTGATAATAATAATTGCAATAATAATGAAAGTAATTACTAGTTAGTACTTGCCATGTGTCAGACATCATGATACATGCTTTACTTGCATTATCTCATTTTGTTTTCCAGGACCCCTACGAAATTGGAATATATATATATGTATATATATATATATATATAAAATATATATAAATATGGTTAAGTTATAGACTATATAATATATTATATAAATATTTATGTAAAGTCAATAATATATAAATATAATTAAGTTATATGATATATTTATATAAACATAAGGTTATATAATATATAAACATAATTAAGTTATATTCTATATATAATATATAATTATATATATAATTATATATATATTTATATATAATATATAAATATATATTATATATATATATTTTTTTAAACAGAGAACAGAGGTGAGGCTCAGCTATATTAGATATTTTTCCCAAGATCAGCACTGGGATTCAAACCAAATTTAACTTATAAGCCCTTACTTTTAGTATCTACTCTATTTGAACTTACCAAAGCATATTTTCTCTTGTTACAAAAACCTAGTAGGAAATTAAGTTGAGGCCAAAATGCAATTTGGTGGCTACAGACTGAGAACTGAGCCAGTTCTCATATTACTGCCATCAAGCTGTGGACCCTTCTTGTTGGTCAGAGCACACCTGTCAGGTGAGCTAACTACTCCTTTGTACCACCCCACTAGGGAGCAGCATGAAATGGATAGGTCTCTACTCTCCCACTTGGGAAACCAAGAATGATTTGTGGGGAAAAAAAGTCTTACTGGTCTTGTTCTATTTACCAACAGCGGAAAACTGAGTCTGTTACTTAACTTAGACTCAGTTTTGTCATCAGAAAAATGAGGACAATGATCCCTATGCACATGTGGGCACCTCACTTACAGCGATGCTCTGTAAATGGTGGTTTGTGTTATTGGGTTGTTCTGAATTTTCACGTTTACTCAGTTGCAAGGCAGTACCTTTAAATACGCTTCCAATTTCAACACACTAGTCTATCCCAAATATATTTTACAGGGCTCCTTCCTAACCTGTAACAGTGATTACAATCACAAGATGTAGGTTTACCATTCCTGCAGGTGTATTTTCTCCCTTTGCCTATATTCAGCTATCCTTAAGCAACCTTATGGAGTGTGCCGCAACTGAATTAGCAGCTGTCACTGGAAATGACCTTTTTATGTCTTACCTCATTTAAATCTTGTACTTGCACTGTCTCTTGACTTTCCATACAGGGTTCTCTGCTGTTTTCCTATATTACTGATAACTCAGGCTCTAAGAGGGAAGTCTTAAGCCAAATAAATCATCAGTTAAAATACATACATACATGTGTTATTCTAAAAAAAAAAAAAAAGAAAGAAAAATAAGCTATAGTTTTTAAGCATCCTTCCCTGAAGATACAACTTGAAAACTTTCTGTACCAACAAGTTTCACCTCCTGTTTGGTCTTGGATCCTTTGAAGAGTGGCTTTATGAAGTGTTCGAGCCCTCACTGCTGTTTGGCAGCTGAACCAAAGGAACCAAGTGTTAGAAGAATATACTACAGGATCTTCATTGTCCTGATATAAGTTGCTAATGTGCCCCCCCCTTTTTTTTCACTTTTGAAAAGTTAACATTTCATTGTAGATTTGGCCCAATAACAAAACTATAGGCAAAGGAAGCTTCTGAGTATTTAGATGTAATTTAGAAATAGAAGACACCAACACTGATATTACTTTTTCTTTCAACAGAATCTTCAATTAAGTTTTTAGTTTAATTCAGAGACAAAAACACTCATTCACTTAAGCTGAATAGGAAAGCATTGATCCACCAGAGTTCTACCCTAATTAAATTTTGGAGAAAAGTATTCTGGGGCTTTGCTGGTCCTTCTGGATTCATATTTACTGCCAGATATGTATTAAATTAACCAACAGGTTTTTTAAAAATTAATTTCTTAGTTTATTATTAATAAACTAATATTTATTAATATTAGTAAATATTTATTATTATTGATTATCAGTAATCTACCTTTCTCGTGTTTAATAGGAAGAGATGGGTTAGAAAGAATGGGACAGGCAACAGTAAAAATGGATGCTGAAACCCCAGTGTAACTTTTACAACTCCTCCTGTCTGGGGGTATAGAAAAAAGACATGGTTAAGAATTAGGTCGACTTCCTAGCAGGACTGGGCAAGGACATAGGAGAGGGTAAAGTTTTCCCTCAGGACAGCTTCTCCCCTTCACCTGATAGACGTTTGTCCTGATAGTCGTTTCTGCAGGTCCACAGATGAATGCTGATGCATTCAGCACCCAAAGCCAGAATCTCCTTGGCTCCACCCTATATCACCTGAGATGCTTCAGTGCCAAGTGCGAGAACCATTTCAACCCTTAAAAATGAAAACTCCCATCATTTCCTTCGTGTTTTCCTTTGTGTAATTCAGTATAAGAACATCATGTATTTTAATGTTATATTTAAAAGATAGCTTTTCAAAAGAATATATATATGAAATTTAACATAATTTGTGGCATATTAATGATGGTTATGCATTTAGGCAACGTGTGTCCTTTGTGTACTACATGGTGACCAAAGTTTAAAGCAGAAAAAGGCAGCAGAGGGGCAGCAAATACTGTAAGAAATGAGCAGTGGGAGAAAGAGAGCTCTGGGTAGCTGATGGGTGCCTACCTCACCTGTCAGGCAGCAGTAAGCAAAGAGAAGCAACCAGGTTTGCTAGGGAATTGCCCCATTGGCAAGGGGTAGCCACCAACGACTCTGGAGAAAGGTGTAACAGCTCAGAATTTTCCACTTTCAGGGTTCTACTGCCCCAAAGGTGGGGACCATCTAATGCTCTGAAGCAAACTGTGCCTCCCAGGCACAGTTTGACAAGTGCTACTACCATCCCCACCACATGCCTGCACTCTGCCCACGCCCTCTCACAGGCACAGTCCATGGGGGTGGCAGGTGCAGGCAGTGGGCAGGATGGAACATACGCAGTCACCACCTCCAGGTGGACGTGATTTATGTGCTCAGTGTGGAGTATATTGTAACCCCCAGGAGGTATAATTAATCCCCTATATAAACCCTCCATAAATCCTCATTAGAGTTGACATGATATGTTGTGATGAGCCCTGGGTGTTATATGCAACTAATGAATCATTGAATAGTACATCAAAAACTAATGATGTACTATATGTCAGCTAATTGAACATAAAAAAGGGTTGATCTGATGTACATAATCAGCTCTAAGTCCAGACTAAACCCAGAACAACTCCTAGCTCTGCCTCTCACTTTGTTCAAGTCCCTTTAAGTTCTCTCAACCATGAAATGGGAATAGCCCTACTTACCTTGAGGAGGGCTGTTACAAGGATTATTGGGATTATGTAAACATGTCATGGCATATGAGAGATGCTCAATATATTGTGGCTATTATAATTTCTTTTAAAATTTAATTTATTTATTTGACAGAAAGAGAAAGAGAGAGCATAAGCAGAGTGAGTGGCAGGCAGAGGGAGTTGAGCAGGGAGCCCTACGTGGGACTCCATCCCAGGACTCTGGGATCATGACCAGAGCCGGAGGCAGATGCTGAACTGACCGTGCCACCCAGGCACCCCAGCTATTATCATTCTTATCAGATACCTAGAATTTCTTCTTTTCAAGCATTTTCCCTGAGAATATGCATGTTAGCAGCATTAAAATGATCTAATTAGTGGTAAATCTTACATACAGAAATAGGTAAGGAATACAGGTTATTGTCTTGAGGAGCCTGCACAATTTAAGGGATTGGTTTTCTAAATTATTTATCTTTTTACAGTCATCCCCTCCAATTTATTTTCAAAAGAATTCTTATGGGAAAACTGTCTACAGGGAGCCCAGAAATGGAGGCTTCTCTGGTTGATGTGGAGGCAGAAGACCTAGAACTCTGCATCTGTGGAACATCAAGGATCCTTAAAACAGTTTGAAAATCACAGTGGCAAAAACATGGGTTTTGTAGTCAGTTGCAATTTGAAATCTTCAGGGAACCTGGGTGGCTCAGTTAGTTAAGCATCTGCCTTTGGCTCAGGTTTTATCCCAATGTCCTAGGATCAAGCCCCACATAGGGTTCTCTGCTCAGCAGGGAGCCTGGGTCTCTCTCTCCCTCTGCCTGCTGCCCCTACCCCTGCTTGCGCCCTCAATATCTCTCTCTGTATAAAAGAAAGGAAGAGAGGTGCCTGAGTAGCTCAGTGGGTTAAAGCCTCTGCCTTTGGCTCAGGTCATGGTCTCAGGGTCCTGGGATCAAGCCCCACCCACATGGGGCTCTCTGCTTGGCAGGGAACCTGCTTCCTCCTCTCTCTCTCTGCCTGCCTCTCTGATTACTTGTGATCTGTCTGTCAAATAAATAAAAATCTTTAAAAAAAAAAAAGGAAGAAAGAAATAAATTTGAAATCTTTACATTTATGAATTTGTGATCTTTGTTTCCTCACCTATGCAGGGAGGTGAATGATACCTATCTCCCAGAATTTTCTGTTAACATTAAATGAATTATATCAAACCCACAGCAGAGTCATTAAAATACTGTGTAGGCACTGAAATCTTAGTTTCCATCCTCTAACTTCCTTTTTGTAGGGAACAGAAAGTAAAGTAGTAAGAGACCAGGAATGATTGCATGAAGCACCCACACACTCACTAAAAAGCTGAAGATCCATGCTGAGGGAAGCATGGCCTTGCATCAAGATCTGAAACTCCTAACCTACTGATTACAGCACTCAGTTCACTCAATTCCATAGCTGAGAATGAGCCCTTAGTGAATACCTAGTGATATTTCCATTGCTTGGTGCTAAACTTGATGGAGAAAGCTTGAGTCTTTTTCTTCATGGAAGATCAAGAGATCAGAGAGAACTCTGATCATAAAAATCTATTCAGTATTATTTTAGAAATCACATATTTCAAGTCTTGATGACAAAGTAAAGAAAGCAGCCTAGAGGACTGAGATTACACAAAGAAAAAACTTCTGGTATTTAAAATTAAACATGAGAGGGATATGTATGATCTTTTCTAAACATGTTTTAAAATATGACATATACTCATTTATTCAGAATGTCATAGATGACATCTATCATAGAGGGAGGTGGATTAACCAGTCACTCTCCAAGGATCTTTTCTACCATCGAAAATTCTGTGACACAGAGAGCCACATGGCAGTGTACCACTGGTAGGTATCTCTCCCTTCAGGGAAGAACTTGGCACACTCTTCCCAGGTAACCTCCAATGAATGACTAAGCATGGTAGGGATAGTAAGACCTATCCATTTCTGGTTAATGTGGAATTCCTTCACAGGTTATCACTGTGCCAAAGCCCTATTGGTCTGAATGAGACTTCTTAGAGTTACACCACAGTCTGAGGCTCTTCCTATCCAATCTTCCTTCCTTCTCCCTTTTTAATGGGTATCAGACCTGCACCATGAGCTTAAAGGCTTTGCTAATCCACAGCTGCCATTCCCTTGATCCTTCTCAGGTACCACCCCGAATAACTCTCTTGTAATTCTAGGTTTGTTTTGGTCCTTTCCCAGATCAGCCTCCTCCCAATGGATATATGGGTAACTGAAGAAGGAATGAGTCACAGACATGGTCACCATCAAAGACAAAAGAAAATGATAGCTTGGTTGAAGACATGAATATAAACATCCAAGAAGTGCACTGAACTACAAGAAGGATTAAATCAAAGAGACCCACACTGAGACGTATTATAAACTGGCCACTGAAAGCAAAAGATAAAGAGATAATCTTGAATGCAGCAAGAGAGAAGTGACTTGTCATTTATAGGAGATCCTCAGTAACAGTACCAGCAGATTTCTCATCTGTAACTTTGGAGGCCAGAAGGCAGTGGGCTGATATATTAAAAATGCTAAAAGAAAAAAAAAAAAAAAAAAACCTGTCAGCCTAGAATTCTATAACTAGCAAAACTGTCCTTTCAAGAGTGAGAATGAAAGTAAGACATTCATAGATAAACAAGACCTGAGGGAGTTTGTCACTGCTAGACCCACCCTGTGAGAAATCCTAAAAGGAGTCCTGCAGGTTGAAATAAAAAGATACCAGACAGTAACTCAAAGCCATATGAAGAGAAACATCTCAGTAAAAGTAAATATATGGACAATGATAAAAGCTAGTGTTATAGTAACAGTGGTTTAAAACTCCAATTTTGTTCTCCACATGACTTAAGAGATTGGTATATTGCTTTAAAAATTATTATTACCCTAAAACCTAATATTATTGGAACTTTCACTCTAATTCTATAATTAAGCTTCTATGTAATTTAAGAGACTAAAACATTTTAAAAAGCAATTATTAATTAATGCTTTTGGATACACAATATATAAAGATGTAATTTTGTGGGGCACCTGGGTGGCTCAGTTGTTAAGCCTCTGCCTTCAGCTCAGGTCATGATCCCAAAATTCTGGGATCAAGCTCTGTGTCGGGCTTCCTGCTCAGTGGGAAGCCTCCTTCTCTCTCTCCCACTCCCCCTTATTGTGTTCCCTCTCTCACATTCTGTCTCTCTGTCAAATAAATTTTTTATAAATCTTTCAAAAATTCTCAAAAAAAGATGTAATTTTGTGATGTCAATTACTGAGAACAAAGCTGTAAATGAGCAAAGTTTTTGCATATTATCAAAGTTGAACTGACATAAATTCAAATTAAAGTATTATAACTTTAGCATGTTAAATGCAATCCCTATGGTAACTGCAAAGAAAATAGTTACAGAACATACTCAAAAGGGAATAAAAAGGAATTAAAATGTTTTATTACAAAAAAAATCAACTATATACAAGAGAGACACTTAAGCAGGAAATGAGGAAAACAAAAAGCTATATGGTACATAGAAACAAATGATGAAATGACAGAAGTCCTACTTTAATAATTACTTTAAATGTAATGTAATCTCTCAATAAAAACACAACATGGTTCAACCATATACTGTCCACAGAAGATTCACTTCAGATCCAAAGATGCAAAGAAGGGGCAAGCAAAAGTATGCAAATAGTAGCCAAATAGGGCAAAGCTAGTAAAACTAATATCAGACAAAATAGATTTTAAATCAAAAAATATTACAAGAGACAAAGAAGGGCATTATATATTAATAAAAGTTTCAATACAGCAATAAGATATAACAGTACTTAATCACTGACCAAAATATATAAGGCAAAATTGGCCAAATTAAAAGAAGATGTAGACATTTCTACAATGAGTTGGAAACTTCGATATCCCACTTTCAATAATGGATGGAACAGATATAAGAGAATTAAGGAAATAGAGGACTTGAACAACATAATAAATCAACAATATCTAACAGACATATATAGGACACTCTATTCAATGACAGCAAAATACTCTTCCCAAGTACACACAGGACACTCTCCAGGATAGACCATATTTTAGGCGATAGACCAAGTCTTAATAGATACAAAATGTCTTCTCCAACTACAGTAGGATGGAGACAGATTTAATAACAGAAGGAAATTTAATAACAGAAGGAAAACTGGAAATTTCATATATACATATATATGTATACAGATATATATGGAAATTAAACAACTACTCTTTTTAAAAGATTTTATTTACTTATTTGACAGACAGAGATCACAAGTAGGCAGAGAGGCAGGCAGAGACAGAGAGAGGGGGAAGCAGGCCCTCCACCGAGCAGAGAGCCCGATGTGGGGCTCAATCCCAGGACCCCGGGACCACAACCAGAGCTGAAGGCAGAGGCCCTAACCCACTGAGGCACCCAGGCACCCCTAAACAACTACTCTTAAACAACCAATGGATAAAGAAGAAATCACAAGAGAGATCAGGAAATATCCAGAGATGAATAAAAATAAATTATGAAACTACAACATTCAAAACTTAGGGGACATAATGAAAGATGTGCTAAGGGGGACATTTATAGCTATAAATGCTTATATTAAAGAATGAGAAAGAACTGAAATCAACAACCTAATTTTATGATTTAAAGAAGTATAAAAAGAACAACAAACTAAGTTCAAACACAGCAAAAAGAAATAATAAGAGTCAGAGCACAGATAAAATATAGAAAAACAATACAGAAAATCAGTGAAACCAGAAGTTGGTTCTTTGAAAAGATCAAAATTGACAAACCTTTAGCTTGAATGACTAAGAAAAAAAGAGAAGACTCAAAATACTAACATAAAAGTTAAGAATGCATTCTTACGAATTTTACAGATAAAAAAGCATAGAAGAAAGTACGTTGAACAATTGTACACCAATAAACTGGATAACCTACATGAAATGGACAAATTCCTAGAAACACAAAACTAACAAAGACCAGGGATACAGGGGCGCCTGGGTGGCTCAGTGGGTTAAGCCTCTGCCTTCAGCTCAGGTCATGATCTCAGGGTCCTGGGATAGAGGCTCACATTGGGCTCTCTGCTCGGTGGGGAGCCTGCTTCCCCCCCCCCCTGCTTGTCTCTCTGCCTGCTTGTTATCTCTCTCTCTATCAAATAAATAAATAAAATCTTAAAAAAAAAAATCTGTACCCCAATGTTTATAGCAGCAATGGCCACGGTCGCCAAACTATGGAAAGAACCAAGATGCCCTTCAACGGATGAATGGATAAGGAAGATGTGGTCCATATACACTATGGAATATTATGCCTCCATCAGAAAGGACAAATACCCAACTTTTGTAGCAACATGGATGGGACTGGAAGAGATTATGCTGAGTGAAATAAGTCAAGCAGAGAGAGTCAATTATCATATGGTTTCACTTATTTGTGGAGCATAACAAATATCATGGAGGACAAGGGGTGTTAGGGAGGAGAAGGGAGTTGGGGTAAATTGGAAGGGGAGGTGAATCATGAGAGACTATGGACTCAGAAAAACAATCTGAGGGGTTTGAAGTGGCAGGGTGTGGGAGGTTGGGGTACCAGGTGGTGGGTATTATAGAGGGCACGGATTGCATGGGGCACTGGGTGTGGTGAAAAATAATGAATACTGTTTTTCTGAAAATAAATTAATTAATTTAAAAAAATTTTTTAAAAATCTTAAAAAAAAAAAAAGACCACGGATACATATGTGGTTCAATCAGTTAGTTGTCTGCCTTCAGCTCAGGTCATGATCCCAGGGTCCTGAAATCAAGTCCCACATCAGACTCTTTGCTCAGCGGGAAGTCTGCTTCTCCCTCTGCCTGCTGCTCCCCCTGCTTGTTATCTTTCTCTCTAGCAAATAAATAAGTAAAACCTTAAAAAAATAAAAAAGAATCATGCTATAACTAGTAGGATACTGATTCAGTAATCAAAAAGCTCAGGTACAAAGAAGAGCCCAGGCCTGATGGCCTCACTGGTAAATTCTACCAAACATTCAAAACAGAATGAACACCAATCCTTCTCAAACTTTTCCCAAAACTTGAGAGGGAAGTAACACTTTATAAATCATCCTGTGGGGCCAGCTTACCCTGACATGAAAGTCGGACAAAGATACAAAATGGAAGAAAAAACTACAGACTAGTATCCTTTATGAGCATTGAAGCAAAAATTCTCAACAAAATATTATCAAATTTAACACCATATAAGAAGGGTTATACACCATGACCAAGTGAAATCTAGTCCTGAAATTTAAGTATGGTTCAACATACAGAAGTCAAGCAATGTAATATACCACATTAAAAGTATGAAGGAACATTGACATGATCATCTCAATTGATGCAGAAAATGCATTTGACAGAATCCAACACCCTTTCATGATTTAAAAAAACATGAAATAAACTAGGAATAGAAGAAAACTATCTCAACATAATAAGAAATTTTTAAGAAACTTACAGGGAACACCATATTCAATGGTCAAGGATTAAATGCTTTTCCTTTAAGATCAGGAACAAATCTTTCACCACTTCTATTCAATGTAGTATTGGAAATTCTAGTCAGAGCAATTAAGCAAGGAAAAGAAATACATTCAAATTAGAAAGGAAGAAGTAAAATTATTTCTATTTGCAGACGATATTATCTTATGTAGAAAACCTTAAAGATTCTACAAACAGTTAGACATTAACAAATGAATTTACCAAGTAACAAGATACAAAATCAACACACTTTTACACACTAACAACAAGGCAATCTGAAAAGGAAATTGCAAAAACACTTCCATTTATAGTAGCATCAAAAAGAATAAAATAGTTAGGAATCAACTTAACCAAGGAGATGAAAGACTTGTACAATGAAAACTATAAGACATTGCTGAAAAAATTAAAGAAAACAAACAGAAACATATTCCACATTCATGAATCAGAAGACTTAACATTGTTAAGATGTCAATACTACCCAAAAGATCTACAGATTCAATGAAATTCCTATCAAAATCCCAATATAATTTTTGCAGAAATAGAAAAACCCATCCTAAAATCCATATGGAATCTCAAGGTATGCTGAAATCATCTTGGAAAAGAATAAAGCTTCAGGACTCATATTTCCAGATTTTAAAATTTACTACAAAGCCAGAGTAGTCAAAATAGTGTGGTATAGGCAGAGACACAGACATATAGAACAATGAAATAGAATACTGAGACCAAAAATTAACCTTCATGTATATGCTCAAAAGATTTCTGACAAGTGTGCCAAGACCATTCAATGGGAAAAGGCCAGGCTTTTCAACAAATGATGCTGGAATAACTGAATATCCATATGTAAAAGAAGGAAGTTGTACCTTAACAGCAAATATAAAGGTTAACTCAAAATGAATCAAAGATTTAAGTGTAAGTCTTAAAACTGTAAAACTCATAGAAGAAAAAAATGGGAAAAGCTTTACAACATTGGATTTGGCAATGACTTCTTGGGTATGATATAAAAAGCACAGACAATAAAACAAGAAATGGACAAACTGGACTTCATGAAATTTAGAATTTTTTGTGCATCAATACAGTGAAAAGGAAACCTATGGAATGGAATAAGATTTTCAAGTTATATATTGATAAGGGATTCATATAATAAAAATAAGTAAAGAGTTCCTAAAACTCAACAACATAAAAACAACATGAGTTAAAAATAGGCAAAGGAGGGGAACACCTCAGTGGCTCAGTCAGTTAAGCATCTCTCTTCCCCTCAGGTTGTGATCCCAGGGTCCTGGGATTGAGTCCCACACTGGGCTCTTTGCTCAGCAGGGAGCCTGCTTCTCCCTCTGCCTGTGGCTCCACCTGCTTGTGCCTGCTCTCTCTCTCTCTCTCTCTCTCTCTCTGAGAAACAAATAAAAAATTCTTAAAAAAAAAATAGTCAAAGGACTTGAATAGGTATTTCTCCAGTGATGACATATGAAAAGTCAATGAGCACATGAAAAGATGCTTAACATCATTAATTATTATGTAAATGCAACTCGGACCACAGTGAGAAACCACCCTGCATCCATTAGGATAGCTTGCACCAAAAATAGAAAATAAAAAGTGTTGATGATGATATGGAGAAACTGGAACCCTTGTGTACTGTCAGTGAGAATGTAAAATGGTGCAGTCATTATGCAAAATGGTAAAATGGTTCTTCAATAAAATGAAAGAGAATTACCATATGATCCAGCAGTTCTACATCTAGGTATATACCCAAAGGAATTGAAAGCAGGGACTTGAACAGATATTTGCATACTCATGCCCATAGCAGTAAACACACAACCAAAAGGCTGAAGCAAGTCACGTATCCCTTGAGGGATGAATAGATACACAGAATGTGGACTATACAATGGAATATTATTCAGCCTTAAATTGGAAGGAAATTCTGACATATGCTGCAATGTGGATGAAACTTGAAGACATTAGCTGCTTGAAATGTGAATCAGAAAAGGACAAATAGTATATGATTCCCCTTTTATGAGGTACTTGGAGTAGTCAAAATCATAGAGATAGAAAATAGAATGGTGGTTGCCAGTGCCTGGGAGAAAGGCAGAAGGGGAGTTACTGCTTAATGAATATAGAGTTTTAGTTTTACAAGATGAAGGGAGTTCTGGAGGTGGATATCAGTAATGGTTACACAACAATATGAACGTGCTACCACCACTGAACTGCACACTTAAAAGCAGTTAAAATGAGGGGCACCTGGGTGGCTCAGTGGATTGAGCATCTGACTCGATTTCAGCTTAAGCCATGATCTTAGGGTTGTGAGACTGAGCTTCATCTTGAGCTCTGCACTCAGTGCGGAGTCTGCTTCTCTTCCTCTCCTATGCCCCTCCCTCTGCTTGCATTCTCTCTAAAATATATAAATAAGTCTTAAAAAGAAATAGTTAACATGATAAATTTTCTGTTATGTGCATTTTACCGCGGTAAAAGGCTTTTTGGGGAAAAAAAAAAAAAGGCAAAACAAAGACTTTTGCAGACAAACAAAACCAGAAAGTTTATCACTAGTAGATCTATACTAGAAGAAATGTTGACTTGTGTTCTTTAGGCTAAAGAAGTATTGTACCAGATAGAAACTTGGGTCTATGTAAAGTAATGATGAGCTCTAGAAATGGTCAATATGTGGTTAAATGTGAAAGACTTGTTTTCCCTTTAAAAGGTAATAGGCTGGGGTGTCTGGGTGGCTCAGTCAGTTAAGCGTCTGCCTTTGGCTTAGGTCATGATCCCAGGGTCCTGGGATAGAGCCCCTCATCGGGGTCCCTGCTCAGCAGGAGGCTTGCTTCTCCCTTTCCCACTCCCCCTGCTTGTGTTCCCTCTCTTGCTGCGTCTCTGTCAAATAAATAAATAAATAAATAAATAAATAAAATCTTAAAAATAATAAAAGGTAATAGGCTAAGGAAAAATAATAACAATGTATTATAGGGTTTAGAACAACAAGTGTTGTTCCTTTTTATTAACCATTAATTCAACTTACCTCTTTCCTCTCACATTTTACCATAAGCATCAAGGTTAAACCATACCTTACACATTTTGTTTGGAAATCACCACAAATAAACATCCAAGTTCATCACTTAAAGGTTCTACTTTCCACTCAATGGTAAAACGTAACTCAACCACATTCTCTGTTACTTTATAACAAGGATCGTCTCTTTTCCAGAGTCAAACAATATGTTGCTCATTTCTCTCTGAGGCCTCACCAGAAACACCTTTGATGTTCATATTTCTAGCAAGATACTGGCAATATATGTGTTCTCTGAAATGACAGTAGCTTTCCCTATAGCTCTCACTTCTTTCTGAGCTCCCACCAGAACCACCTTTAAGTTCATATTTATACCAACAGTCCCTTCAAGGCAATTTAGGCTTTTTCTGTCTAGCACCTCAAAATTATTCCAGCCTCTACATATAATACAATTACAAAGACACTTCTCCAGTTTTAGGTATTTGTTATAGAAGTACCTCACTTTCTGGTACCAAAATGTCAACGAGTTTCCTAGGATTGCCATAACAAAGTACCACAAATTAGGAGGCTTAAAAAAAGAAAAATATATTCCTCATAGCTCTGGAGTCAGAATTCTGAAATCAAGCTTCAGCAGAGTCAAGTTCCCTTTGAGATACTGGGTAAAATCTTTCCTTGCCTCTTTTAGCTTCTGGTGGTGGCTGTCGATCCTTGGCACAGTCCATCACTCCAACCTCTGCCTCTGTCAGCACATGGCACTTCCTGTGCATTTCTGTCTTCACACAGCATTTCCTCTTCGTATAGGTACACCAGTCATACTGGAGTAGGGTCTATCCTAATGCCCTCATTCTAACTTGGCTACATCTGCAAAGACCCTGTTTCTAGATGCGGTTGTATTTATAGGTACCGGGGGTTAGGATTTCAACACATGTCAGAGGAGGCACAAGTCAGTCTATGACAGAGACTAATAAATAGAATATATAAAGAGCCCTTGCAATAAAAAGACAAATAATGCCATTAAAAATTGGCAAAGGATATAAAAAGACATTTTCTAAAGAAGATATACAAATGGCCAGTAAGTGTAAGAAAAGATGCTTAATATCACTTGGGAAAGTCAAAATTACATTAAGATACTACTCCACACCCACTAGGATGGCTATAATAAGAAAGACAGAATATAACAAATATTGATGGTATGGGGAACTCATAGAGTGCTGATAGGAATGTTATATGGGGCAGCTGCTTTGGAAAACAGCCTGGCATTTTCAAAAGGTTAAACATAAAATTAACATGTGACTGGGGCACCTGGGTGGCTCAATGGATTGAGCCGCTGCCTTCAGCTCGGGTCATGATCTCGGGGTCCGGGGATCGAGTCCCGCATCGAGCTCTCTGCTCAGTGGGGAGCCTGCTTCCCTCTCTCTCTCTCTGCCTGCCTCTCTGTCTACTGTGATCTCTCTTTGTCAAATAAATAAATAAAATCTTTAAAGGAAAAAAAATTAACATGTGACTTACCAATTCTACTCCTACGTACATACCCAAAAGAAATGCAAATATGTCCACACAAAAAAATTGTACATGTATGTACATAACAACATTATTCCTAATAGCCATGAAGTGGAAACTACCAAATGTCCATCAACTGGTGAATGGATAAACAAAATGTGTTGTAACCCATGCAATGAAGTATTATTTAGCCATAAAAAGAGATAAAGTACTTATTGATGCTACAATATGCTTCAGACTCGACAAGATTAATCCAAGTGAAAGAAGCCAGATGTGGAAGACCACATACTGTATGATTCCATGTGTATGAAATGTACCAGATAGGCAAATTCTTAGAGACTAAAAGCAAATTAGTGGTTGCCAAGAGTCTGGAGGCTAAGGGAATGGAGATTGACTACTAATGGATATGGGGTTTCTTTTGGAGAGATGAAAATGTTCTGAAATTAGATAGTGGTGATAATTGTGTAACTTTGTGAATATACTAAAAACCACTTAACAATATACTTTAAAGGGGTGAATTTTATGGTATGTAAGTTATAGTTCAATTTTTTAAAAGAATAGATGAAATTACACATAGGTAAGAACTGCACGCTGAAAATGATAAAACATTGCTGAGATAAAGACTCAAATAAACAGAAAGATATAGATCATGTTGACACATTGGCAGACCCAATATTGTTAAAATATAAATTCTGCCTCAGTTGATCTGCAGATTCAGTGCCATCCCAATCAAAATCCTAGCAGGCATTTTTGTCAAAAATGACAAGCTGATTCTAAAATGAATATGGAAGGGGCACCTGGGTAACTCAGTCAGTTAAGCATTTGCCTTCAGCTCAGGTTATGCTCCCAGGGTCTCCAGGCCTCTCTTGCTCAAATAAATCAATAAAATCTTTTTAAAAACGTATATGAATGCAAAGAACCTAGAACAGTCCAAACATCTTTGAAAGAAAAAGTTGGAAAGATTTTCTTTCTGATTTCAAGACTTACAATAAAACAACAGCATGATGTTATCCTACAAACAAATGTTTAGATTAATGTAACAGAAGAGAGTCCAGAAATTGAGCTGAATAACAGATTTTTTATAAAGGTGCCAAAGTGATTAAATAGTTATCTTTCCAATAAATCATTCCAGAATAACAGGATATACATTTGGAAATAAATGAACCTCAAACCTCACCTCATACTATATACAAAAATTATCTCCAATGGATCATAAACCTAAATGTAGAAGCTGAAACTCTAAAACTTTTAGAAGAAAAGAGAGGACAAATATTTTGTGTCTTTGGTATAGACAAAATATCTTAGATGGCTTATATGTCCTATAATAAAATTTTAAAAGAAAACTTTGATAAATTGGGTTCCATCAAAATTTTTAAAACAACTATTATTCATAAAACACTTTTAAAAATGAAAAGACAAGTCATAGACTGAGAGAAAATATTTAAAGTACATATATCTAATGAAGGACTAGTATGCAACATATATAAAGAATTCCTAAACTTAATATACATATAATTCAGTCAAAAACAAAATATTTAGATTGAGGTTTCATAAAAAAATGTATACTAATGGCTAATCAGCACATCAAAGCATACTCATTGTCATTAGATACTTTCAAAAGTCAAATTAGAACCACAGTGAGGGATGCTTGAGTAACTCAGCTGGTTATGTGTCTGACTCTTGATTTTGGCTCAGGTTACAACCTCAGAGTCGTGAGATTGAGCCCCATGTCTGGCTCCATGCTCAATGCAGAGTCTTCTTCAGATCCTCTCTCCCTTTGGAGATCTTCCCTGCCCCTTTGCCCCTCTGCCCATTCGCACTCTCTTTCCCTAAAATAAATAAAACTTTACAAAATGATAAAACCATAGTGAGATACAACTACATGTCCCCTAGAATATCTAGAACTCAAAAGACTGACAATAACTATGTTGATGAAAATGAGAAGCAACTGAAACTTCCATACTATTGTTGGTAGGAATGTAAGATAGTACTGCCACTTCAGAAAGCAGTTTGGCAGGTTTTTTTTATAAGGTTAAACATACATTTACTCTATGACTTGATAATTTCACTACTAGGTATTTATCCAAGAATTAAAAAAAACAGGTATAAGGATATTAGTGGCAGCTTTATTTGTAACAGTCAAAACCTAAAAACAATTTGAATGTTTATCAACCAGCGGGTGGGTAAACAATTTCTGGTATATCTAAATACAGGGATATTACTAAGCAATATTAAAAAAATGAACTACTGACAGGCAACAACACATAAATATCAAAAGCATCATTATAACTGAAAGAAGCTAAACACAGAAAAGTATATACTAGATTATTCTACTTACTTGAAATTCTAGAAAAGTTATGATAATAGAAGATGGTGGAGTAAGGACTGGTGGGAGGTGGGGTTAATGGCAAAGGGGGAGGGAAATTTATGGATTAATGAATATGCTTTCTTTCTTGATTGCAGTTATAGTTATAACTTGATTATAGTTATATATAGTTATAACTTGATTACTTGAGAGCTTGAATATAGTTATAACTTGATTCCAGGCTGTAGTTATAGGTATACCCACCTGTCAAAATTCACTGAACTCAACTCTTAAAATATGTATGTTTATATTGTATTAAACATTTCAATGACGCAAATTTTATAAAAGAAATGTAATAACTTTTAAACATATGAAAATGCCCAATTTCACTATAAATAGATAAAGATGCATTAAAACTACACTTAGATACCCATTCTCAGCTCTCATTTAGTAGACAATATATTCAGCTGGTGAATTCTTTAAGAAACTGATTTTTACAAGCATTGTGTAAGGAGAGGAAAATGGCATAATTCTTCCTGAGGAGTATCAGACAGTATCTACCTGAATTGTAGATCCATCTACTCTAATCCCATAATACCATTTCCGTGATTCTATCCTACAGAAATACCCACATATTTGTGCAAAAGACCAGAAACAACCCAAGTGTCCATCAAAAGGAGACTGGTTAAATAAATCATAGTACATCCACACAATAGAAAGCAAGACTGCTTCTAAAGAATGAGGAAGACTTTGGGGTGCCTGGGTGGCTCAGTGAGTTAAGCCTCTGCCTTCGGCTCAGGTCATGATCTCAGGGTCCTGGGATTGAGCCCCACATCTGGCTGTCTGCTCAGCAGGGAGCCTGCTTCCCCCTCTCTCTCTGCCTGTCTCTCTGCCTACTTATGATCGCTCTCTCTCTCTCTCTCTCTGTCAAATAAATAAATAAAATCTTTAAAAAAAAAAGAATGAGGAAGACTTTTTTGTATGATATGGAAGGATCTCTAGGAGCATCTTAGTAAAAAAAAAAAAAAAAAAAAAGAATCCAGGAAAGGAGGAAATCTGAATAAATACTCAAATGTTTTATATTTGAATAAAGAAATACTGGAAACTAATAAGAAAACTAAATAAGAAACTAATCAAAATGGTTACTAAAAATAAACTTGCCTTTTTAAAAAAGATTAATTTATTTATTTATGTATTTAACACAGAGAGAAAGAAAGAGAGAGTTTGCACAAGCAAGGGGAACAGCAGACAGAGGAAGACGGAGAAGCAGGCTCCCCTAGGACCAGGAAGCATGATGCAGGGCTCCATCCCAGGAACCTGGGATCATGACCTGAGCCAAAAGCAGATGCTTAAATGACTAAGCCAACCAGGTGCCCCTCAACTTGCTTTTAATTAGAGCACCCTGAGTTCTTTTTTTTTTTTTTAAGATTTTTTTTTTTATATTAAAGAGAGAGTGGGAGAGTGTGAGCAGGAGAAGGTATAGAGGAAGAGGGAGAGGATCTCAAGAAGACCTCTACTGAGCAGGGAACCTGACTCAGGGCTCAATCCTACAAGCCTGAGATTATGACCTGAGCCAAAATTAAGAGTCAGACACTCAACCGACTCAGCCACCAGGCACTCTGAGCACTACTGAGCTCTTTGGGAATAGTTTTGGTAAAAGTTACTGAAGTCTTGCCTGGAAATTCCTTCTTTCCTTCCCTCCACTCCTCTCTTCCACCTTCTCTGCTCTTTCTCCCTTCCTTCCTATAAAAATGCACTGCTTCTATGTAAGAGGGTTTCAGAAGAGAAGGAAAGATAACAGTTCCCTGGGTCAGAGCCAAGAAATCCTATAGCTGTAGTTTCCATGATACCTAAGCGTAAGGGCCTTTTTAGCCAGAGCTACTCCATCTTGGTTTAAAGCCATTTTATTGATTGTGCAGTAAAACTTAAACTGACCCTGCCCCCCCCACCCCGAGAAACTTACTTAGAAGCAAGTCTGGGAAGCCAGTAAAATATGGTCAGCCAGTTCCTAATAACAGAGCCCAGAATTACAAGGCCAAGTCGGCCAGTTCCTGATAGCAGAGTCCAGAATACAAGAACAAGTCAGGCCAGGTGGAGACATCCAATCAGTAAGAAACACACATACTTTTTCCCTAACCACCAAAGAATGTAAACCCTGCCTTTTGGGCGCCAACCTTGAGCACCAATTCTGACCAGAACAATAGGTTAGGTCAAACAGCTACTATAGGGTAAATTGTAATTCAATTGGCCACCTGCATGTGGCCTAACATGACTATACAATGTTACAATCTCATTGGCTACCTATATGTGGCCAGATTTTTGCTCTATAAAAATTAGTCTATAAAGCTGGGAAGGGTCACTCTCCTCGGAGCGGCCCTGGCTGGTCAGTTTGATTTCTAATGCTTGGCATAGTTTAAAGCTTTGCATAACTTCAATTTTGTTTACTTCTAATGCTTAGCATAGAATAAAGCTTTAAATAACTTTCACTTGTCTCAGTTTCGTTTCGTTTAATAACAGACCTAACATAAGAGATCTGGGCTATAGGGACGAAGGAGCTACAATAAAAACTAGCTCAGCAACAAGGAATGTCACTCATCGTAGGTAAGTAAGAGGAAAGCCCCCCACAAAGCAGTCTAGCTCCTTGCCTTGAGTGTCTGACACAGCCCTATCTAAAACATACGGGCTCCCACTGCATTCCAGCTTGATGGTGATTGCTTTGCCCACCACTGCAGAGGCTGATCATGCTGAAAAGACCAGAGACCATGCACAGCATCTAAGCCTTTCTGGTTCTTTACCCTAGTTTGTTCCTTTAAGTGGGACTTCAAATACCCACTCCATCATCATTGGTTGATTCTATAAACCAATTTCATTTTGATGATTAAAAATGCCCAAATTGGTTATATCTTTGTACAATTCCTTTTTTTTTCTTTAAAAAAGAATATAGTCCATTATATTCTTCATATAAATTTTCCCAGCAGGGAAGATGTGAACAGAAACACATCCTCTGTACCCCAATTTCTTCCTCTACTCTAACTGGCCAAGCAATAGAAGAAGACAAGCAATAAGAGGAGAAAAGCAAATAATTAGTATAATCACTCAGTGTACTCTGCAAAAATGCAACTCACTTCATAATTTGAAATCAGAAATAATAGACTTTAAAATACCTGTTCTCTCTGTTCAGCATCCACACTTTTCCCAGGGGAGTGGTTTCCAAGTTGCTTATTCTCTTGAGATTCACGAATCTCTCCTTTAAGTCTTTCAACCTTAAATACAAAAAGTATTTTAAATATGAGAGGATGGGGTAGGGGAGGTAGTTTGCTTTGTTTTTAAAAGATATAAGTAATACATGAATACATTCTTCATGAAAAAATTTCAAACAACATATAGGTATACAGAGTAAAAAGTGAATTTTTCCCTAACATAACCTTACCCCACAATCCCATTTCCCTTTCCAGAAGTATAACAATGTTTGGGATACACCCTTCTTAAATTTTATCATATATGTGTGTGTATGTATTACATACCTAAGTTTATGTTGGTATTAAATACGTAAATGTAAAAAGACTAAGACAACTTGAACAGTTGTTGTCTACTCATTTTTTATGACTGCATTTTAAAAATAACAATAAAATATGCATAATATAAAACTTACCATGTTGACCATTTTCAAGTGCACAGTTCAATATTAGTAAGTACATTCTAATTATTATGTACCATCACCATCATGGATCTACAAAATTCTTTTCATCATGCAAAACTGAAACTCTATGCTCATTAAACAAGGATTCCCTATTCTGCCCTTCCCTCCCCCCAGTCCCTGGCAACCACCATCCTATTTTCTGTCTCTATAATTTTGGCTATCTTGGTACTTCATAAAAGGGGAATCATATACTATTTGTCCTTTTTTGTCACATTTCAATTTGCATAATGTCTTCAAGTTTCAGCCATGTTCCAGCATAGGTCAGAATTTCCTTCCTATTTAAGGCCGAATAAAATTCCATTGTATAGTCCACATTCTGTGTATCTATTCATCCCTCAAAGGCTTCAACCTTTGGGCTATTGTGGATAACACTGCTATGAACACGAGTGTGCAAATATCTGCTCAAGTCTCTACCTTCAATTCTTTGGGTATATACCCAAAAGCAGAATTGCTTAATCATATGGTGATTCCACATTTACTTTTTAGGGAAAGTGCCATGCTGGTTCCTACAGTGACTGCAGCATCAATTTTTATTCTCAAAAAGGCACAAAGATTCCAATTTCTCCAGATTACCATCAACGTTTGTTATTTTCTGTTGCTTTGATGAGAGCCAATCTAATGGGTATTTAGTCATTCTTGCAACAAAATTACTTGAGCGCTTATTATTGTGTGATACACAGGTGTTGTGTGAGATGCTAGAGATACAGTTGTAAAATGAATGTAAACTAAAATTGAAGACACATATACCCAGAACTTGGAAGTATGTATTAAAAATCAAAAATTACTAAAAAGAAATGGTTCACAAATGTGAACCAACAACTCAAACTTAAATTATATTAAAAAGAAAAGATCTAAAAAAAAGAAAAAAAGAAAAGATCTTAGGGGTGCCTGGGTGGCTCAGTGGGTTAAAGCCTCTGCCTTCGGCTTGGGTCATGATCCCAGAGTGCTGGGATGGAGCCCCACATCGGGCTCCCTGCTTGGCAGGGAGCCTGCTTCCCTATCTCTCTCTGCCTGCCTCTCTGCCTACTTGTGATCTCTGTCTGTCAAATAAATAAATAAAATCTTTTAAATAAATAAATAAATAGATAGATAGATACATACATACATACATTCTAAAAACAAATTACATTAAACAACTTACCACTTCTCCAAGCACTTTTTTTTCGGAGTCAAGTGATCGAACCCGATTTCTTAAAGCCAGAATTTCCTTGTCCAGTCTCTCATTATGTTCCCTTGCTTTTTGTAGGTCAACTGAATCTAAAACAGAGAACAGGACACAGTTGGCTCAACTGGATCAAAGTTTCAATTGGAGGGACTAACTTTAAAAACCAAAGAGGTGCTGTTTCCTGCCTTCTCTTCAGTCTTTCCATGTCTCTACATATGGGACTCTGCACGGGAGAGCTGCTACTCTCAAGTCCAGCCCTGGAATATTCTACCAACCTATCGAAACAGAATCTTTTTCTCACACCAAACTAATGAGCTGGATTTTTTGAGAATAGGATTTCCAGCAATAAAGGCTCTTTGAGTTAAAGCAGTGGAAACTATGTTCTAAGATTTATACAAATGAGAAAATTATCTTCCCATCTTGCTTATGCTCCTGTCTTTCTTACATACCATATATACTCCTAGACACATATCTTCTACTCAGCAAGAGTAGCACCCCACAGATGACCAGTGCTGAGCCATGAGCACTGAATGGACGGATTTTCCTGGCTGAATCAAGTTTATGCACCAAAGCCATCTTTCTGTCTGCCCCACAGCCCATAAAACGGTAGTCCTCTCTGAGCTTAGCACCTCAAGGTAAGACCTGCTCCTTCCAGTGCTCACCAGTTTCAATATTGCAAACTTGCTACCTGAGACTTTGCTGAATTTGTAGCTGTTTCTTTTGAGCTATTTCTGCTCATATTTCTCTTATTTTTCTTCTGCTGCTTTCAAGTCTCCTTTGTTTTCCTTCTTCATCACCTGTTCTATATCAATTATTCCTTGTGCTTTTTCTTTCCTCCTTTTTTTCTTTTGTCCCCTTCGTATTTTTTCTCCCATATATAATTTTTTAATTTGAAAAGTGCAGAAAACCCACCAAAAAGAAAAAAAAATCATTCATAATCCTACCCTGTATGTGTGAGTGAATGTGTATATATAATGAGAGAGACAGAGACAGTTTTTTGCCTGCACAGTTTTTAAAGATTTAAACAATGCTACATAATCTGTCTGCAAGTTTACCACTTGTGACTATGTCATAGATGTCTTTACAGGAAAATCCTTATAAAGTCACTTTCCATTTCTCATTTGGAACTATTTTAAATTAGTTTTTTAAATTCATTTTTTAAATTTTTTTATTAACAAATAATGTATTATTAGCCCCAGGGGTACAGGTCTGTGAATCGCCAGGCTTACACACTTCATAGCACTTACCATAACACACACCCTCCCCAATGTCCATAACCCAACCACCCTCTCCTACTCACCTCCTCCCCCCACCCGCCCCGCAACCCTCATTTTGTTTTGTGAGATTAAGAGTCTCTTATGGTTTGTCTTATTTTAGATTAGTTTTACTGGTCCTTGCTCTTCCTATAAATGGAATCTTAATATATGTATTTTTTGTGTCAGGCTTCTTTTGCTCAATATATATTTTGGGGATGCCATCTGTCATATCGATAATTTATTCCTCTCTACTCTTTAGTCCATCTTATTCATATACCACTTATTAATATATCAGTCTTCATCTAGTCTTATTTTGTTCTGCACAGTGCAGCACTGTCCCAATGTGCCACAATGTGTGTCACTTTTCCCCTACTGAAGAAGATTCAGGTGTGTTGCCAGTGCTTTACTCTTACAAACAATTCTAACATCATTATCCTTGTTTATCAATCTTTAGGCATTTATGACATTATTTCCAAAAAATAAATCCCCAGAAATGGGACAGCTGGATTGTAAGATATGTGCATTTAGAAAATTTGATAGATATTGCCAAATTACTCTTTATTTATTTTTTAATGATTTTTTAAAAAGATTTTATGTATTCGAGAGAGAGCAAGAGACCAAGAGAGCATAAGCATATGGAGAGGCAGAGGGAGAGGGAGAAGCAGATTCCCCACTGGGCAGGGAACCCGATGTGGGGCTCAACCCTTCCAGGATCCTGAGATCATAACCTGAGCCGAAGGCAGATGCTTAACTGACTGAGCCACTAAGGTGCCCCCCAAATTACTCTTTAAAAAGATTGTAGAAAGTTACATTTTGTGTAATGACACCGCCCATTTCTCCACACTGAATGTTACCAGAATTTCAATTTTCATAAATCTTAAAAATGCATTTGAATGGCTCATTGTAAACAATGATTTATTTATTTTAGAGAGAGAGAGAGAGAGTAAGGGGGGTGCAGAGAGAGAGGGAGAGAGGAAACCCAAGTGGACTCTACAGTAAGTGTGGAGCCTAACGCAGGGCTCAGTCTCACAACCCTGCGATCAGTCAGGCCTGAGGCGAAACCAAGAGTGGGGCACAACCAACTCTACCACCCTGGCACCCTAATAATGACTTGTTTTAAATGCAACATTGTTTTGCTGATCACAATATGAATAAATATAGGCTTTTTGTTAAAAAGAAAAAAGTATACAGTTATATTCAAAGTGAATATTCTCATCTAACCCTTACTCACCACCCTGACCCAAAATAATATGGTTAATATTTAGTAAATATTTTATATGCATATTCTTCAGACAAGGGTTATACTAAAAATATGCAATAACTCCTAAATCATGGCCCCTCACGTATAAGAACATAGCTCCAGAGAAGAGTTCTAGAGAATTGCTAAGTATTATCTGTTTAGTGGCTGGGAAGACAAAGGGCAGAGAGGAGCTTGGCCAGCTGGAGTAGCTGACAGACAGCTGAAAGACTCAGGCCAGCAGCTATTTACAACTGATACAAAATTATTCCAGTGTCTTCACAACTTTATTGCCATACATTAATGTGTACCACCTCATAGCAGTCCTGTGAACATACACAGACACACATACATATGCAAAAAATAAAAACCAGAATAGCATTATTCCACATATACAACTTGCTTTTTTTCACTTGATAATATATCACAGATATCTATTCACATCTGTGCACATAGATTTATGTTCTTATTAATAGATAAACAGTCACTTAGTTAGCCAATCCATTGTGGATAAATACAACTTAGTTTTGTTACCCCAAAAGTTACTTCTTATTCTTTGTACTTCTTTTTTTTTTTCTTAAAGATTTTATTTATTTATTTAACAGAGAGAGAGAGAGAGAGATCACAAGTAGGCAGAGAGAGGAGGAAGCAGGCTCCCCGCTGAGCAGAGAGCCTGATATGGGGCTCAATCCCAGGACCCTGAAATCATGACCTGAGCTGAAGGCAGAGGTTTAATCCACTGAGCCACCCAAGTGCCCGGTACTATTAATTCTTAAAACTTTTTTTAGAATTTACTAGTGAAGACATCTGAGCCTAGAGTTTTCTTCATGGGAAGATTTTTTTTTTTTTAAGATTTTATTTATTTATTTGACAGACAGAGATCACAAGTAGGCAGAGAGGCAGGCAGAGAGAGAGAGAGGAGGAAGCAGGCTCCCTGTGGAGCAGAGAGCCCGATGCAGGGCTCAATCCCAGGACCCCGGGATCATGACCTGAGCTGAAGGCAGAGGCTTAACCCACTGAGCCACCCAGGCGCCCCCTGGGAAGATTTTTAACTACAAATTCAATTCCTTGGGCAGATTTCTTCTTGAGTGAGGTTTAGTAGTTTGTCTTTGAATGAATGTGTTCATGTCATAGAGGTCATCAAATATAGTGGCATAAAGTTGTTCAAAATATTCCCTTGTTATCTTTTTGGTCTGTAGAAATGTTCTGTCATTTCTTGTACTGGTGATTTGTTATCTTCTCTTTTTTTTTTTTTTCATGATCAAATTAGAAGTTTACCAGTGTTATTGGTCCTTCCAAAGAACCACTCTTGGTTCTACAGTATACTCTCCTGTGGTTCTGTCTTTAATTTTTTACACTTCAACACTTATTTTTAATACCACTTTCATTTCACTTATTTTTGCTGGGTTTTTAAGGTGAAAGGTTGGATCACTTTGAGTCCCTTATCAATTTCTGGTATAAGTATTAAATGGTATAAATTCTCATCCAAGAACAGATTTAGTTACTTCCCCCAAATATTGATATGTTTTTTTCATTTTCATTCAAGTTAATTCATGGAAAATATTTTCTAACATCTCTTGTAATTTTTTCTCTGAAGGCATGGCAGTTTAGAAATACCTTATTTGGGGATGCCTGGGTGGCTCAGTCAGTTAAGCAGCTGCTTTCGGCTCGGGTCATGATCCCAGTGTCTTGGGATCGAGTCCCACATTGGACTCCTTGCTCGGCAGGGAGCCTGCTTCTCCCTCTGCCTCTGCCTGCCACTCTGCCTCCCTGTGTGTGCTCTCTGTCTCTCTCTCTCTGACAAATAAATAAAAATAAAATCCTTTAAAAAATTTTTAGAAATATCTTGTTTGGCTTCCAAATATTTGGGGATTGTCTAAACATACTTCTGTTATTGATTCTTTGTTTAATTCTATTATGGTCAGAGAACACAATTTGTGTGACTTCAGTTCCTCCACAGAAAGTTGTTTTACGGCTCAGTACAGCCTCTCCTTGTGAATGCTCCACGCATACTTGAAAAGAACCTGTGATTTGGTGTTTTCTATAATTATCAATTAGGTCATGTTGGTTGGTACTATTCTTAAGTCTTTATCCTTACTGATTTTGTTTCCTTGTTTTATTAGTTGCTAAGAAAGCAGTGTTCATGTTATAAGTATTCATAAATTAAGAAAAGAAGGGTCAACAATCCTGATCACCAATTACAATGTGTGGAGTTTTTTTTCCCCACACATCCAGGCAATTCTTGGACACCAGCTGGGTATCCTATAATTCAACTCAATTCTGACACTATCTAGCTTGAGACAGCATCAGATTCCATATGTAAGGGCTCTGTCCCACAAGAATGCCTACCATTTTAAATGTCAGTGACAAACCCATCTTGTTACCTGTGCTTCTGACAGACTGGTTATAAATCAGAGGTTGCCATGACCCCCACCTTAATTTGATTAATTTGTCAGAGTGGCTCACAGAATTTACAGAAACATTTTACTCACTAGATTGCCAGTTTATTATAAAAGGATATAACTCAAGAATAGCCAGATGGGAGAGAGGCATGGGGCAAGGTATAAATAAAAGGGTGAGGAGTTTCCATATCCTCTCTGTGCATACCACTCTTCCCAAATCTCCATGTGGTCACCAACCCAGAAGCTCTCCAGACTCTGTACTTCGGGGTTTTTATAAAGGCTTCATTCATAGGCATGAGTGACGAAATCACTGGCCATTGGTGGCTGAACTCAATCTCTAGCCACTGTCCCCTTCTAGCCTCTGATAACCTAGAGGTTTTCCAACAGTCCCCATTAACATAACAAAAGACACTTTTTATCATTCCCATCCCAGGAAATTTCAAGGGTTTTAGAAGCTTGGTGGCAGAAACGGGCCAACAATGACAGATGAATAGATAAAGAAGATGTGGTGTACAAACA
This sequence comes from Mustela putorius furo, assembly GCF_011764305.1. Taxonomy (NCBI): domain Eukaryota; kingdom Metazoa; phylum Chordata; class Mammalia; order Carnivora; family Mustelidae; genus Mustela; species Mustela putorius. Next base: position 32,661,070 of record NW_025422005.1, on the reverse strand, counting down.
CACACATGCATGCACACACACACACACTCACACACACACTGGAATATTACCCAGCCATCAAAAAAATAAAATCTTGCCATTTGCAATGATGTGGATGGAACTAGAAGGTATTATGCTAAGTGAAATAAGCCAATCAGTGAAAGACAATTATCATATGATCTCACTGGTATGTGGAATTTAAGAAACAAAATAGACAATCATAGGGGAAGAGAGGAAAAAATAAAACAACACGAGACTAGAGAGGGAGACAAACTGTAAGAGACTCTTAATCGTAGGAAACAAACTGAGGATTGTTGGAGGGGAGGGGAGAGGGGGCATGGGATTACTGGGTGATGGACATTAAGGAGGGCATGTGATATAGTGAGCACTAGGTATTATATAAGACTGATGAGTCACAGACCTATACCTCTGAAACCAATAAAACATTATGTGTTAATTAATTGAATTAAAATTAAAAATTTTTAAAAAGAGGAACAAAGACCAAATATATATTTCTTATTATAAAGCACTGGGTAAACCTAGTTTTAGAATTATTTAAAATGAGTAATATGTTATGGATGCCAGGAAACAAACTGAGGGTTTCAAAGGGGAGCAGGGAGGGGGATGGGTGAGCCTGGTGATGGGTATTAAAGAGAGCACATATTGCGGTGAGCACTGGGTTTTATACTCAAACAACGAATCATGGAACACTACATCAAAAACTAATGAAGTACTGTATGGTAACTAACATAACATAATAAATAAGTAAATAAATAAAATGGGTGACATGTTTTTAATTATTTTTGTAGTTGCTACCATTGTAACACTCAAATCTCATTCTATTATTTATAGCTAGTAGCGTTTTTACATAGTCAAACTAGGGTCAGATTAACTAATTCATCATGGATTCGAAGCCTGTTGGTTTCCAGGTAAACAAGTATGTGTGAGGTATTGTTGAATTCATCATAAGGTATCTTGATCTCAGTGGTAAAATGTGTACTATTGACCACAGGTTTTGGAGTCAAATATCTATGTGTTCAAATACTAGCTCTACATTACTTAATTCATTAATACTTAATGTAGCTATTGGATAACTCACTTAACCTTGCCATAACTCAGCTTCTTTGTCTATGAAATGGAAATAATAATACTCACTACTTGGAATTGTTGTGAGGGTTAGAGTTCATATATATACGGCATCTGTTACTCAGTAAGCAGTAAGTGGTAGTAGTAGTTATAGTAGTAGAAATAAGTAATAACAGTGGCAATAGGCTGTATTATTATTAGAGAAGATACTTTGTTAAAACATGTACAATAAATTTATGCTATTAATGTATATTAAATATATCTGCAAACATGCACAGCTCACCTTTTTCTTTCAGCTTTGTCAAATTTTCTTTCAGTTTCTCAATTTCTAGCTGAGCCTTCTGAAGTGCAGAATCTAAAGAAACAAGAAAATATTTCTGTGAGGAGCAAATGGTTAGTGTGATGATCACATTTAAAATTATTCTCTTTTTTGGGAACACTCCCTTTCTGCTGATTGTCTTTTGAGTTTCTACATAAATGACACCTCCAGGAAACTTTTCCAGACTCGTCTTCTTAGCGCTCCAACTGCACCCTATCATTATTCCTGATTATGTGATCTCATAATATTACTGTTTCCCTAATTAGAGTCCATGTTGAAGAGCTTGGACCACTATAATCAATAGGAGCAACTCAACGTTTTAAGCATGGTACTATCAGCTTTAATTGCACTCAGAAACACTTTTTTTTTTTAGATTTTATTTGTTTATTTGACAGACAGAGATCACAAGTAGGCAGAGAGGCAGGCAGAGAGAGAGAGAGGAGAAAGCAGGCTCCCTGCTGAACAGAGAGCCCGATGCGGGGCTTGATCCCAGGACCCTGAGATCATGACTTGAGCCAAAGGCAGAGGCTTTAACCCACTGAGCTACCCAGGTGCCCCAACACTCAGAAATACTTAAAATTAATTTTTACAATTAGTAATACTTAGAATTTTACCAGTAGTGCTCAGCATCCAACTCTTGATTTTGGCACAGGTCATGACCTCAGGATCATGAGATCAAGCTCCACATCGGGCTCTGCATTCAGCAAGGAGTCTACTTGATATTCTCTCTCTTCCTCTCCCTCTGCCCCTCCCCTGCCCCATACATGTGCTCTCTCTATTTTATTTTAAAATAAAATAAATCTTTTTTTAAAAAAGAATTTTCTCAGTAGTTGCTAGAAATATCAAGACAACAAAATTTCAGGAAATACCTTTTGATACTATTTAAGAATTATGTGAAGATGGCAGAATGGTACAGGGCAAGAGCATGGGACACTGGAGTCAATTGGATTTGGGTTCTTTAATCCAGGTTTTATCACTTTGCCTCCTGGGATCTAGTCATTACCAGTGATATATTTGGTGGGTTTTCTATGTCAGGATGAAGAACCTCCCAGAAATAAAAGACTAACATGAACCTTATAAGAGATTATTCCAATCACAAAGTAAATACATAGGCACAATTGTGCATGTTTCGTTATTATTCCCAAGGCACTCAATTCTTTGGAGTAAATCACAGCCTAATCTACCAGATTCAGCTAAAATTGTATTTCTGACCATAACAATACTAAACCTGCCACTGTTATCAACAGCATCTGCTATTAGTCTCAGATATATTAATATTATAATAAATCTTCGAAGTAAATATTAGCACCCCCATTTTATAGATAAGGGAAGGCTCAGAAAAGTAAGCAACTTGCTCAGTGTCACAAAACTAGTAAATGGTAAAGCTGGGACCTGCACTCAAGTCTGTTTGAATACACTGTGCCAGAGATGTGAGAATAGTGCTGTTTTACTAAAACTATGGCTTCGTGATGTGTTCATCTATGGAAGGAGAGGGAGTAGAATGATAGCTGGTGGAGGGGTGTTCTAGAAAGAGGGAAAGCGTATGTGGAGGAGAGAGAGTAGGAGAGAACACTGAGTGCTCTAGGAACATGTAGTCTAATATTGCTTGGGCCTACAGTGCCAAGGGTTATGGGAAATGTGGGATATGAAGCTGGATAGATAGGCAAGGGCCAAACCAGAAAGGCCTTAGAGAGTTCAGAATTTATTTTACAGAATAAATTTTTTATGGAAGCTTAAATGACCGAGGAAGTAATAGACAAGTTCTGCAAACATTTGATTAGATTTCCACTTAAAAAAAAAAAAACAAAAACCTCTTTTTACAATAAAACATACAGCCAAATATATCACATACCAAATTCTGATACATCAGAGACCACCAACAACATTAACTCATGTTGCCAAGTTAGCTTCTCCTGCCATGTTTATGCAGATATTTGAAAATCATAGCTCTCTATCATGACTCTTAAACTACTAATATTTCTAAAACTGTGTTGGCTGTAAGTTTCTGAGACCTCTCTATTGTTTGACAGTTTTACTTTGTAAGTCTATTCCTTTAGTGGTTACCCTCAATAATTTTGGAGGGAACTTTTTTATTATGGAAATTTTCAAACATATATAAAAGTAGATTAAGAAGTTATGAACAGTTATGGAAATACCTATATCTATCATCCAGCTTTTAACAATTGTCAAGCTATAGCCAATCTTGTTTCATTTACATACTTAAATATTATATACTTAAATGGTTTTTTAATGCTGTATAGCAAATCATCACAAATTTAGTGACTTAAAACGATATCCATCTTTCAGCCAACAGTTTTGTAGATCAGAAATCCAGAAATGGGGGGCACCTGGGTGGCTCAGTGGGTTAAAGCCTCTGCCTTCGGCTCAGGTCGTGATCCCAGGGTCCTGGGATCGAGCCCCACATCGGGCTCTCTGCTCCGCAGGGAGCCTGCTTCCTCCTTTCTCTCTGCCTGCCTCTCTGCCTACCTGTGATCTCTGTCTGTTAAATAAATAAAATCTTTAAAAAAAAAAAAAAAAAAGAAAAAAAGAAATCCAGAAATGGTATGGCTGAGTTCTCTAAGAGTCTTATGAGGCTAAAATCAAGGTATGAGGTAGGTGTGTTCTTCTCTGAAGCTTCGGGAAAGAATCCATCTCCAAGCTCATTCAGGTTACGGGCTGAATTTGGTCCCACGGTTTTAGGACTGAAGTTTCCATCTCCTTGCTACTGTTAGCCAGGAAGCTCTCTGAGCTCTTAGAAGCAACCAACATTCTTGGCCACATGGTCTCCTCCATCATCAAAGTCAGCAAAAGAGAATTTCCCTCATATTGAACCCTTCTCACACTTTGAATATCTTTCACCAGGAAAAAAACTAACCCCTTTTAAAGGCTCATCTGATCAGGTCAGTCTCTTCCAGGATAATCTCTCTTTCTTAAAGGCAACTGATTTGGGACCTTAACCACATCTGTAAAGGCTTTTCACAGGAGCATCTATATTGTATTTGACTGAATAACTGGGAAAAGTTATGTCTACACCAAATGGGACTCTTAGAGATGATCTTGGATTTCTTACCATGTTTGCTTTTGGCACTGAATTAATATACCATTGCCTAATCCAAGATCATGAAGGTTTACTGTTTTCTTCCAAGAGGCTCATAGTTTTAACTCTTATATTTAGCTTTGTAGTTTATTTTGAGTTAATTTTTGTGTGGGTATTATGCAAAGACCTTTAAAAAGCAAATCCCAGAAGCCATATCACTCATCTATAAATATTTCACTATATATCTCTAAAAGATAAGAATTCTTTTTAAATACTGTTCATTATTTTACTTCATAGTTAAATTGCAAGACAAGAACTCTTTTTATTTATTTATTTTTAAAGATTTTATTTATTTATTTGACAGAGAGAGACACAGTGAGAGAGGGAACACAAGCAGGAGGAGTGGGAGAGGGAGAAGCAGACTCCCTGCTGAGCAAGGAGCCAGACATGGGGCTCTATCCCAGGACCCTGGGATCATGACCTGAGCGGAAGGCAGATGCTTAATGACTGAGCCGCCCAGGCGCCCCAAAGAACTCTTTTTAAACCTAAACGCCACGTGTGGTTCAGGAAATTTAACAATTTTTTATATATCCAGTACATATCCACATTTCCAATTATTTCACAAATGTTACAAATGTGTTTGAATCAGTGTCCAGTAAAAGCCACACATAATTGGTTAATAATTCCTTTAAATTAAAAAAAAATCTTTTTCTTTCAATTTATTGACGAATACTCTAAATATTTGACATGAATTTTTTTTAAAGATTTTATTTATTTATTTGTCAGAGAGAGAGCAAGCGAGAGCGAGCACAGGCAGACAGAGTGGAAGGCAGAGTCAGAGGGAGAAGCAGGCTCCCTGCGGAGCAAGGAGCCCGATGTGGGACTCGATCCCAGGACGCCGGGATCATGACCTGAGCTGAAGGCAGCTGCTTAACCAACTGAGCCACCCAGGCATGCAGACATGAATTCTTTTTTATTCTTAAAAAAAATCTTTGTTATTATCCAAAATTTTTAATTCTCATCCAAATTTTTTGGATATGATACAGAGCGAGCTAGAAAATAAACTGGATAACTTCATCCAAAAAAAGTCATTTGGGGGGCACATGAGTGGCTCAGTCAGTTAAGCATCTGCCTTTAGCTCAGGTCATGATCTCAGGGTCCGGGGTCCAGCCCCACATCAGGCTCCCTGCTCAGTGGGGAGTTTGCTTTGCCTTCTCCCTCTGCCCCTCCCCCTTGCTCCGGCTCTCTCTTTCAAATAAATAAAATCTTTAAAAATAAATTAATTAATTAATTAATAAAAGAGTCAGTTTATTGAAAGAAGTAGGCTAATGGTAAACACAGTTACCCAGAAATACATTCTGACTTATAAACTGATGACTCAAGAAGTTATACATAGGGCATACATCGGACTAATATATTTTATTTTATTTTTTAATAATACATGTGTTTTTTATTTTTTTATTTTTTTAAAGATTTTTATTTACTTATTTGACAGAGAGAGATCACAAGTAGGCAGAGAGGCAGGCAGAGAGAGAGGAGGAAGCAGGCTCCCTGCTGAGCAGAGAGCCTAATGAAGAACTCAATCCCAGGACCCCGAGATCATGACCTGAGCTGAAGGCAGCGGCTTAACCCACTGAACCACCCAGGCGCCCCTACATGTGTTTTTTAAAGGACTTGCTAATTTAGCTTCCCAACAGTGCCCCAGTATACTTACTGCAGAGACAGTTTTCAGTTAGTAGTTTAGGAGCTACCAGACTGACCATGGAAGAGGGGGCCATGTGATGGTGGTCTGTTGTGTCCAAATGTAACTAAGGGGATTGGGGGTCCTGGTTTTCCTTTCGCCTTCTGTACTACAAGGAGCAGAGACTGCTTCTCATCATACTCACATAGCCAAATTTCTTTTCTTTTTTTTAAAATAGGGTGTATAGCTTACATACAGTAAAATTCACCCTTTTAGGTGTACAGTTCAGTGAATTTTGACAACCTTATCAAGATATAGAACAATTCCATATTCCAAAAATTTCATTTGTGTTCACTGTCTAAAACACATTCTTAACAAAATCTCAACCCTTCTGATATTGTTTTTAAATCTATGTCAATTTGGCAGAATCATTACTGTTTTAACATTTAATACTTTAAAGATATAGTAACCTATATACTGCATTTGAAAATTGGGCAATTTCTTAATCACTGTAAATTATAAATATAGAAAGGGGATAATTTTTAAAGTTTAAACTTTATTCTAAAATAAATTATTGATAAAGGAAAGATTTAAATATAAACAATGAAACCATAAAAGCACAATAAAACACTATAGAGATGAACACTTTCAAAAACTTTGTAGTGATATAGAAAAGGCTTTTATACATGAAAACCCAGAAGCCCTACAGAATAACTCTGATAAACCCAACTTGATAAATATTAGCATTTCTTTATGGCAAGCCCCCCCAACACAACATTTATAACCAACAGAAGGCTCATTATCCATAATATATAAAGAATTGTAAAAGTTTTGTTTTTTTGGTTTTTTTGGGTTTTTTGTTTTTAACTAAGTAATGTCTATGCCCAATGTGGGGCTCGAACTCATGATCCTAAGATCAAGAGTCACATGCTCTACAGACTGAGCCAGCCAGGTGCTCCAGGAGTATATAAAGAATTTTTACAAATTAATAAAAGATACAACCCAATAGAAAAAGTACAGGAGACTTAAGCAGGTACTTCATAAAATAGTGTATCCAAATGAGCAACGACAAGAGTAACAAGAAATGATGACAGGGTTTTCAGTTCATCAGCCATCAGGGAAATGCAAATGAAAGCCATCACTAAATACCACACACTTACCAGAAAAGGCCAAGTTAATAAAACTGACGATGCCAAATACTGACAAAGAATGTGGAGCAACCAAAATCTCAGTAACAACTGAGATTCAGTATACAACTGAAGCGAGCTTAAATTGATACAACTATTTGGAAGACAGTGTAACAGTTATCTACCAAAGTAGAATATGCACATAACCCTTTGATCCAATCATTAGGATCATTAAGTCTATCACAATCAGAAATGTGTTGGTAAGTCCAAGAATATTCCTAGCAGCACTTTTCATAAGAGAGCACAGCTGGAAGCAACCCTGATGTCCATCAGTAGAACGGCCAGATAAAGTGAATGGCAGTGTGTTCATTCAGCGGACTATTATACAACCAGCATAAGTCAACAAAGTGCTGCTATATGCAACAGCATGAGCCAGTCTCACCAACGTAAGATTGAACAAAAGAAGCAAACTAGGGGCACCTGGGTGGCTCAGTCATTAAGCATCTGCCTTTGGTTCGGGTCATTATCCCAGCGTCCTGGGATCGAGCCCCGCATTGGGCTCCCTGCTCAGCAGGAAGCCTCCATTCCCTCTCCCACTCCCCCTGCTTGTGTTCCCTCTGTCGCTGTGTCTGTCTCTGTCAAATAAATAAAACCTTTAAAAAAAAAAAAAAAGAAAGAAAGAAATTAAATTTAAGAATGCATATTGCCTGCAGTCGAAACTCCAAAAGAGTGTGAAAAGTCAGAATAATGGTTCCTTCTGGGTGGGAGAGGGTGTAGACCTAGCGAGAAGAAACAAAGGGGGCTCTGGAATGCTGGGAGCGCCTTGCACCCCATGATGTGCACTCAGGAGTTGTGCATGTTTGGGTAGGTATATTATGCTTATGCTTCAGTAGAAATTTCTGGACACTGTACAAAAAGAAGCTGTTTATCAAACTTAATGTGTTTTAGATTTTTTTCCCTCAGTGTACTCATGTTCCACCCTGAGAAAAGGTCCATTACATTTAAACCATCATCAAAACAGTTCCTCTGCAACCATAGCTTACCTAATTTCCCCTGTTCTTTCTTCTTCTCCTGTAGCTCATCAGTGAGCCTTTGGATCTCTTTCTGGGCCATCCCTAACTTCTTTGCTGCTTCGTCTCCATTTCTCTCCAGGCAGTTTTGTGACGTTTTATCTTTTTCCAGGTCTTCATTACGGGACTGAAATAAAAGCGTTGTTAGTAATAAAACAAAAATTAAATGTACTCTTATAACACTGCACTATTTCCCACAAGCATTTGAAAGCTAACAAAGAAAAACAGCAAACAATATTTCATTTGTATGTATTTCTTTTATTTTTTATTTTTTTAAGATTTTATTTATTTATTTGTCAGAGAGAGAGAGAGCGAGAGCGAGCACAGGCAGACAGAGTGGAAGGCAGAGTCAGAGGGTGAAGCAGGCTCCCTGCAGAGCAAGGATCCCGATGTGGGACTCGATCCCAGGACGCTGGGATCATGACCTGAGACGAAGGCAGCTGCTTAGCCAACTGAGCCACCCAGGCGTCCCTGTATTTCTTTTATTAAGTGAAACCATGAATATTGGTGACATTTGATTTTTTTTACCTATAAAAATACAACTTCTTACAGTTCAACCTAATATATCTAAGAGTTTATGGTTATGTGATTATAAAAAATAGAAATTTTATCATAAAAGTGAGTATCATCTGGTGAAAAAGAGAAAAAAACTCTTCATGTGTATGTTCCATTAAATACAGTTTACAAAATGTTTTCACATGGAATATTTCATTTAATGTCAAGGTATGCACACACTCAAATCATGTTTATGGCTCCTTTTCTGCAATTATTTTCAAAGCATTTTAAAAGTTAAGAAATTCAGTCTCAATTATATCTTGCTTTTGATCCCCCAAATATGTATTAATTTACATAATTATCATACAAATATTTCTAAAAGATAATAAGACAACCAAAATACCATCTGCATAACAAAACCACTTCTAGCACATCAGTATATATCCTTGCAGTATTTTTTATTTGTAACATTTTCACATAGTCATAATCCCAATCTCTGTACTTCTCTTTTTCATTTAACATTATATGAGAAACATTCCCACAAAAATTGTACAGATTTTGTAATGAGAATTTTTAAAGGCTATATAATGTTCTGTAATGGGTGTCACATGATTTATATAATCACTTAAACATTTGGTAGTTTCCAATTTTTGCTATCTAAAATAATACTATGATATACAGTTTTATCCCTATACATTTATCTTGGGTTACTTCCTGTGATTAAATTCCGAGCATATTCTTTATTTGCTGGATTTAGCACTTAATAACATTTCCCCAGAGCAAAAAATTTAATTCCATAAGGAGAATTGGTTATACTTAAAATAATATGCTATATATATTAAAGGACTATCCAAAATAAAGGACTCCAAACATATTTGGGAAGGATTATCCCAAAGTGATTTTTCAAAGGATGTAACACACACTGATTTTAAATTTTTATACATTTTTTTTAAAATCAGCTATTTATTTTTTCTTCCCAAATCTTTGTGATATATTTATACATTTATGTACAATTCTATAATCTTCACAGCATGGATTTATATTTTAACATATTCAAACAAAATACTTGTTAAAAGCTAATGTGTTAGATGGGGGTTGGGGGAAGGGGGGTGGGGTTATGGACATTGGGGAGGGTATGTGCTATGGTGAGTGCTGTGAAGTGTGTAAACCTGGCAATTCACAAACCTGTACCCAGGGGCTAATAATACATTATATGTTTATATTTTTAAAAAAGCTAATGTGTAATTAGCTCCTATTACTAATCAAAGGATTCTTTTTTTTTTTTCTTTACCTCACTCAGAGATTTTCCAGGCTGCCGCACAGGTACCTGATATTTCTCATGTTCTCTTTGCAGAGGCTGGTGAATTTGCTCAAATTTCTCCTAAATAAATAATGAGAGAAATGAAACGTACATCAGTCAATCTTCATAAATGTCATTTAAATTTTTTTTAAAAAGCGAAAAAAAAAAGCACAGTCCAATCCATGTTATGAGCTTAGGCAATGCATTTTCAATGAGATAATATCACACCCAATATCACAACCAATGAAAATTGGTTCCTATGGGGACAAAAAAATCTTATTCTTTTTATGTGCAAAGCATGATATGCCTACAGTACACAGAACTCTACAGTAGTATTAAAATTTCATGGGGGAGTGATTGGGAAAAATTATCTAAAAGTGTCATTATAGAGGCAATAATGAAAAATGACTGGCTAACACTGGCTAGCCAAACCTTGAGATTAAAACCCAACAGGGGCGCCTGGGTGGCTCAATGGGTTAAAGCCTCTGCCTTTGGCTCAGGTCATGGTCCCAGGGTCCTGGGATGGAGCCCTGCATTGGGCTCTCTGCTCTGCAGAGAGCCTGTTTCCTCCTCTCTTTGCCTGTCTCTCTGCCTACTTGTGATCTCTGTCTGTCAAATAAATAAATAAAATCTTAAAAAAAAAAAAAAAAGAAGCCCAACAAAGATAACAGGGGAAAGAAAAATCACAGGGCAATCTTCTTATTCATAAATGTAGATTAAAAATCATAAACAAAATTTTATCAAAAATAATCTTACAATATCTAGAAAGGATAACATATCATGAACAAGTTGGATTTGTCCCAGCATTGCAACAACAGGTTTGACATTAGAAAAATAAATGAATGAAATTTTCTCATTAACAGATTCAAGTTCTAAATTATTTCATAATCAATGGCTACAAAAAATAGTTTATAAATTCACCACTGGTTCCTAATAAATGCTCTTAGCAAACTAGGAATAAGAGAGTAAATAATAGATAATAAATAAACACTACCATTTGAAACAAAACCTTCAGCAAACATCATACATAATAGTAAATCACTAAATGCTTTCTCCAATATTAATAACAAAATGATAAAGCTAAATAATACTACTAATAATACTAACTTCAAGATAACAGTAAAGAGGGGCGCCTGGGTGGCTCAGTGGGTTAAGCCTCTGCCTTCGGCTCAGGTCATGATCCCAGAGTCCTGGGATCGAGCCCCGCATTGCATCGGGCTCTTTGCTCAGCAGGGAGCCTGCTTCCTCCCCTCTCTCTCTGCCTGCCTCTCTGCCTACTTGTAATCTCTGTCTGTCAAATAAAATAAATAAAATCTCAAAAAAAAAAAAAAAGATAACAGTAAAGAGCCTAGCCAATATAAGGCAAGAAAAAGAACTAAAAGGGGGGCGCCTGGGTGGCTCAGTGGGTTAAGCCTCTGTCTTTAGCTCGGGTCATGGTCCCAGGGTCCTGGGATTGAGCCCCACATCAGGCTCTCTGCTCCTTGGGGAGCCTGCTTCCTCCTCTCCCTCTGCCTACTTGTGAGCTCTGTCTGTCAAATAAATAAAATCTTTTAAAAAAAAAGAATTAAAAGGAATAAGGACTGAAAAGGAAGAGACAAAAGTATTATTATTCTCAGATAATATCATTGTATAGGTAGAAAATATTTTAAATATTCAAAAAATTTTTCAGAATAAATAAGAGGGGTGCCTGTTTGGCTCATCAGTAGAACACATGACTCTTGATCTCAGGGTTGTGAGTTTAAGCCCCACATTCGGTGTGGAGCCTACTTAAAAAAAAAAAATAAATAAAAATAAAGAGCAAAAATAAATTTAAAATACTTGTTTATAATTTATTTATTTTATAAATAAATATGTAAAATTAATAGGAAGTTTTAGCAACAATGTTAAGTGTTGGTCAGTATATAAAATAATTATACTTTTAAATACCAGCAATAAATAGTTAGAAAATTAATTCCTTTTTAAAAAGATAGCTTAAGGGCGCCTGGGTGGCTCAGTGGGTTAAGCCGCTGCCTTCGGCTCAGGTCATGATCTCAGGGTCCTGGGATCGAGTCCCGCATCGGGCTCTCTGCTCGGCAGGGAGCCTGCTTCCTTCTCTCTCTCTCTCTGCCTGCCTCTCAGTGTACTTGTAATTTCTCTCTGTCAAATAAATAAATAAAATCTTTAAAAAAAAAAAAAAGATAGCTTAATAGCATCCAAAAATATGAAATACCTAGAAATAAATGTTAACAACACGTGTAAGATTTTGTGGGAAAAATCATAAAACTTTATTTATATACATGAAAAAATATATGGATATTCTATGATCACAGATCACATCAATATTTTAAGATAGCAAATTCCTCTTTTTTTTTTTTAAGATTTTATTTGTTTATTTGACAGAAAGAGAGAGATCATAGGTAGGCAGAGAGGCAGGCAGAGAGAAAGGGAGAAGCAGGCTCCCCACTGAGCAAAGAGCCCGATGTGGGCTCGATCCCAGGATGCTGAGATCATGACCCAAGCCAAAGGCAGAGACCCAACACACTGAACCACCCAGGTGCCCCTCCTCTGTTTTGTTTTGTTTTTTTTTAAGATTTTATTTATTTATTTGTCAGAGAGAGAGAGCACAAGAAGAGGAACAGCAGGCAGAGGAAGAAGCAGGCTCCCCACTGAGCAAAGAGCCCCATTTGAGACTCAATCCCAGCCCCCTGGGATCATGACCCGAGCCAAAGGCAGACACCCAACCTACTTAGCCACCTAGGAGTCCTGATAGTAAATTCCTCTTAAACTGATTCAATACAACCAAAAACCCAAATCCCAGATTTTGTAATAACATGAACCAGAATGTTACTCTTTCCTCTTAAAATTATTTAGTGTGACTCTCCAGACCTTCTATAACAAAGTCTATCAAATGTTTTTATGCCTTAGGGCACTTGGCTGCCTCAGTAGGTTTGTAGGCAGCAACTCTTGATCTTGGGGTTGTAGGTTCAAGCTCCATGCTGGGTTTAGAGATTACTGAAAAATAAAATCTTAAAAAAAAAAAAAAAAGTGTTTCTGCCCCTAGTATGGTTCAGCAACATTGCTGGGTGCTGAGTCCAAACTTTAGCTTAGCATATGAATCTCACCATGATGTGGTGCCTGAAAATATCTCCAGCCACATTTCTCAGCATTCACTCACATGAACCAGTCTGTGATATATACTGTTTCCTCTGCCAGGAATGCCTTTCCCAGCTTCTTCATCTAGCTAACACATACTCAGTTTTCAAAATACTACTCACCATCTCCTCTGGAAGGCTTTTCAGTTCCCTGACCCATTACATCTGACTCAGACCCTCCTCTGAGTTTCTCGAACCTTCTATGCCTTCCTTTATCATGGGACTTTACACACTGAACTATAACCACTGGCTTTTTTCTTTCCTCCATTAGCTTGTAAGCTTGCAAGTCCAAATCATGTCTAACTTGACTGTGTTTCTACATTCGCTGGCACCGAGCCTGGCACATGGAAAGTTCTCAATAAACAGTAACAATAATGCTAATTAATACGCTGGTTTCTCTTCAGATAGCATAAATTTTTCACCTTTTACTACAGATTTCTGTACTACAGATATTTTTCTGAGGAAAAAAAACCCCACAATAATGCTAATTAATGTGTGAGTTACTATTCAAGAGCCTTATATATGTTATTTCATTTTCATGATAGCCTTGTGGAGTAGTTGAGTCAGTCCCAGATTTTATAGATGAGAAAATCAATGCTCACAAAAGTTAACTAACTTGCTCAAGTTCATACCAAGAATAAGTGGCAGAGAAGTCCATCCAAAAATGAAACCTATATACTCGGGGTGCCTTGGCAAAGCCGGTTGAGTGGACAGCTCTTGGTTTGGGTTCAGGTCAAGACCCTTAGATGGCGCCCCACATCTGGCTCCAGGGCATGCAGGGTGTTTGCTTCAGAATTCTCTCCCTCTTTCTCTGCCCCTCCCCCACTCACTTGGACATGTTCTCTCTCTCTCTCAAATAAATAAGTAAATCTATAAAAAAAAAATACCAACTTACTGAAGCATTATTAAAACTGGCTTCCTAGGGGCGCTTGGGTGGCTCAGTGGGTTAAGCCTCTGCCTTCAGCTCAGGTCATGATCCCAGGGTCCTGGGATCGAGCCCTGCATTGAGCTCTCTGCTCAGTGGGGAACCTGCCTCCCCCTCTCTCTCTGCCTGCCTCTCTGCCTACTTGTGATCTCTGTCTGTCAAATAAATAAATAAAATCTTTAAAAAAAAACTGGCTTCCTAATAATTTAATGAATGAATGATTAAAGAAACAAACAAACAAACAAATAAAAAAAATGGCCTGACTCTTATTCAATTATCTAGTTAATTTCAGAATACCTGGGCAAGTCCTTTCTGTAGGTTACTGGTCATACATCTTTGTGACTCTGGTTTGGGGTCCCCAGTTTCCAGTTTCCTCAAGAGTGTACTTCTTTCTACCAATAAGTATATAATCTGTTCACTGGGGCTGCTCAGAGCTATTTCAGATAAGCCCTCTTTATACAACATTTCTTCAATCTCTTTTATTCGCACTTCTGTTAGGAAGAAATAACAGAAACAAAGCTGTTAAAAGAAATGCCGGCAAATAATTGGTGTTATAAAATATTAAATGTGTTCTTAATGAAATAGCAAGCTAGTTTTTTAAAAATCAGCTATATTGCTACTACCACTCTTCTGCCCATCCCTTCAGGGCATCTGCAAACTTTCAGAAAAAAAATAACCAAAAAAGTAGTGGAAAAGGGTTCTCAAAAGCAGTAAATATTCTTAATGTTATATAACTTTAAATATTGTTGTTTTATTGAATGCTTACTATGTGCTAGGTATTATACCAAGCACCTAAGATAAATTTATGTCATCTAATCTGTGCAACAATTCACTGAGGTAGGAAACATGATTACCCTTTATGAGACAAGGATGCAGGCACCAACAAGCTAACCAATTTGTGAAGGTTACTTAACTAGTCCTGCCAAAATTCTTGGTGATTTCAAAATTCAGGTAGATTATTCTAGTGCCCTGGCTTCTCAGTCTCGCCAACTAACTTCCAAAGACTGAGTCCTCCACCCCATCTCAGTCCCTACTCCACAGTAATTCTCTAGACCTTGCTGTTAGCAGCAACTCTCCAGTCTCAATTTCAAGCATCCCAGTCTCCAATCACCATTTCCCATATGCTTCGTCTAGTAGCTAGATGTCAACAAGTTTTTGACTATACTGACAACTACAATCCACTAACTTTAAACACTTTTCAATGTTTCTTATCCCAGTCCCGTTCCCATTTACTTTCTTAGATTCATCTAAGCAATTCACCATCATAATCACTCCCTCCCACAATTCCCTTGCCCCTCTTTCCTTCCATTATACTTGGCTGACAGAACTCCAGCCCGTAAACGAACCCTTCACCTCTCCTGCCCCTCACTCCAGAAGCAAAGTGTAGCTGGAGAACACTGCACAGCCAGTGCTGATTGCTTTCACCTAAATTCGTCTCTACTCACCTAAGTGGGTCCTTATTGTCCGCCAATCCTCCCACGAGTCCCTGAAATTCTCTCTCTCATTTTCCAGTGATCTAGACTACTATTATTTGATTCCTCTCTCTCCTCAAGTCTCCAGCACCTCCTTCCCCCTCATTCTCAGCTGAATACCCTGCTTCTTATTTCACTGAGAAAAAAGCAGCACTCCAGCTTCCACAAACTCTCCTTACCAGATCTGCCAATTCCCACATACTCTTCCCTCTTGTGAGATTTAACAACCCATCCTTGCTCCTAAGGCCACACTCTCCCCTTGTGTGCTGGATCCCATTCCCACTTCCACTCCCACTTATCTCAAAGACAACATGCTTTCATCATGTCTCTCTGGGACACCACACACTGTTGATTTTCCTCCTGTCATGCATGCCACTCCTTCTCAAACTTCTTGGCCAATTTCTCACCTTTCCAACCTCTCTAAACATAGAAATGCCCAGGGCCCAGTCTTCTTTTCATTCCCCAGGTAATCGCCTATCGTCCCAAGGCTTTAAGTGTTGGCTATTTACTGATGACTCTCAGATTCGATTCACTACTCTAGCATGCAGTACCTTCCAAACATACAACATTGTGTACTTGACATTTCCACTGGGATGTCTAATATGTGCATCAAAAGGTACATGTCCAAAAGCAAATTCTTTACTGTCTTTCCCAAATGTCTTCCCATAACCTCCCCAACCTAAGTAGCTGTAACTCTAATATTCCAACTGCTCAGGCCAGAAAGTCTTGGATCACCAATGATTTCTCCCCTTTTCTCCCACCCAACATTAAATTCATTATAAAATCGTATTATTTCTACCTTCAAAAAATATTGTTTAATTATATAAGCATTTCTCAAGTGATTAAGTTTTATGCTCCTAAAATAAACTTGTATTTTGCAAACTGCTCACTAAAAGTACTAAAGCTTATTGAAAAACCAGATTGCTACAGACAATTCTAAATCTGTCATTGTGTAACTAGAGTGCTATAAAAAACACTGGCAATCCTAATAATTACACTGGTACACTTAAAGAGATATACCAAATTCCTAAAAAAATAAATACTATAGTAAATATAGGACTTTTGTCTTTTTTTAAAAACTCAGGCTTGCTATAAAGGCGAGCTCAAAGAGCTGAGTCTGCGGAGTTATGGAAACAAAGCCAAATGCACAAAGATTAGGGCTACCTTTGCAATAAGCACTTCCCAGGAGAAACATGTGGCCAAACTGAGTCCCAGAGAAGAACGTGGGACAAATTAACTTCATGTATAAACTCCAAGCCTTGCTGATTAGCTCAAATCATTAACATGCTGGGGTACGCTGTATATGAACTTCTGCATCAAAAGGACATAATTCAGGGGAGCCTAGGTGGCTCAGTCCTTAAGCATCTGCCTTTGGCCCAGGTCCTGATCCCAGGATCCTGGGATGGAGCTTTGTGTTGCACTCCCTGCTCTGCAGGAGGCCTGCTTCTCCCTCTTTCATTCCCCTTGCTTGTGTTCCCTCTCTCATTGTGTGTGTGTGTGTGTGTGTGTGTCAAATAAATAAATAAATAAATGTTTTTTAAGGGTCTTTAAAAATAAATAAATAAATAAATAAATAACAATAAAATGGCATAATTCCCCTATTTACCAATCCTTCATAAACTAATTTATACTGGCAGCAGGACACACAGTATCTTCCATTTCTCACAGAATGGCAGATTAGGGCCCTGAACATCCCTCTTGCTGAGAATAACTAAGAAAGCCAGAAGAAATTTGAAAGCTCTTAAAAATGCAACCACCATACAGACAAAAATAGAATGCAATCTTTTAAACCAGCAGAAGAAAACTCCACATATTCAATGGAAAACAAGACCGGAAAATCAATGAAACAAGAGTGCAGTACATATGAAATAGAGGTCCTATGCTTAACTTAACCTTTCTACCTGATATCCAAAATAAAGGAAAAACTTCCATTAGCAGAATATTAGAATATTCTAAAGGTGTCCTATCCATGTTCTCACTTGCAGCTTTGTAGTACTTAATAAATATTTCCTGAGTCCTTAATATGCTAGGCACTTTACAAGGCAGGTGCTGTGGGAAACACAGAAACCACTAAGACCAGGGCATGATCTCTGCCCCAATGGAGCTGACACAGGTCACTGTGACACAGTGTGTTAAGTGCTAGAATAGACATTGGAGGAAATAACCATCTTGTCCTCTCTCACAAACATTCCCGACTATTTCAGAACGATAGTTTAAAATACACTCAAACAGGATAAGTACTTTTCTTGGAGTGGAAAATTGTAATTTTCCCCCTTCCTTTTACTTTTATACATTTCCCACATTTCTATAATTGTCACATATTCTTTCTATAAGTAGAAAAAAAAAATAAGCTTCTCACTGTTAACAAAAGGGAAAAATACCCTGTCTCGGTTGGAGCTCTTTAACCACATTTCTAAGCTCTTTGTTTTCCTCTTCACAACTGTGAGAAGATGCTTCTCTTTCCTCTGTTAAGTTATGGACATGGTTTGCATACTTTTCCACCTACAAGAAAACAATACATTTTCTTACTCTTAGTCCATGATTCACACAGTAACCCATATCAAATCTATGAAGTGAAAGAATCATTGAGAGATCACCATACGATCCGGTCTATAAGAAATAAACAGAAATCTTGGCTTTCCTTAAGTGTGAGTCTCCCTCCCTAAACTTCCTTTCAGCCGTTTCATTTTATCAGACACTGTTACCCATAGATATGATGACACAGCTCTACAAATTTCTGGGACAGTCACAATATCTAATTTTTTTTTTCCATTAACTTGCCAGGTTTCAAATCAAGTCTCCTTATCTACTGTGTAGGCAATATAGCATGATACCCACGAACAGAGAAAAATCTCCACAATAATTGTTTACCGTCCTATGCTAACAATGATGATTAAGATGTCTGAAATGTTAATAGAAGATTGTACTAAAATACAGGGTGTTTTTAAAAATAGCTTTTGGTTAATATGGTAACTTCATAAAAGGCACTTTTATGTGGCTCATAATAATAGATTAAAAGCTAGCTCAATGCCCCAGGCACTGTATTAAGGACATCAAATATTTCATTTTCACCACAATCCTCTGAGACTGTTATCCTCCCACTTTATAGGGGAAGAAGCAGGCTGTTAAGAGGCTAAGAGATTTGCATTGTCATGCAGAAAATAAGGAGAGGGGCTAGACTTCACACTCCGCAGGGCCAGACCCAGAGGCTAAGCTCTTACCTATCTGCGAAATTGCTTAAAAGTAGACTAACATGGGGTGCCTGGGTGGCTCAGTGGATTAAGCCTCTGCCTTCTGCTCAAGTCATGATCACAGGGTCCTGGGATTGAGCCCCGAATCAGACTCTCTGCCCAGCAGGGAGCCTGCTTCCCCCCTCTCTCTCTGCCTACTCTCTGCCTGCTTGTGACCTCTCTCTGTCAAATAAATAAATTAAAAAAAAAAAAGTAGGCTAACAAAGTAATTGCATTTTGCTGAATTGTGTTGAAATCTATTGCGCAACCCCTCATAAAATGAACAAAGAGCTGAATGGTATATAGCAGAGGTAACTATGCACTGCCACCCAAATTCATAATTTCCTGCTAATCTTCACTTTCTTTCTCTTCAAAATGGCAGGAACAATAGTACCTATTTCTAATAATTAACAGCTATAATTGATGGAATACCTGCTAGGAGTCAAGCACGTGTGCGTAAAATGTTTTATGGACCTTAACCTGTGTAAACCTCACACATCTCTTTGAAGAGGTAATCATCCACATTTTACCTATGAGGAATGTCAAGTTCAAAGAAGTTAACTAACTTGCCCAAGGCTACACAGAAAGACAGTACTAAAG
The DNA here is from genome assembly GCF_011764305.1 of Mustela putorius furo. Taxonomy (NCBI): domain Eukaryota; kingdom Metazoa; phylum Chordata; class Mammalia; order Carnivora; family Mustelidae; genus Mustela; species Mustela putorius. The sequence goes on along the minus strand of NW_025422005.1, from coordinate 32,641,618 downwards.
GCAATTTTTCACACCCATTTGCCTAATGTTAAAGTTCATGGTTTATTATGTTGTCCTGCTTCTGATCTAAAGGAGCTGCATTCTTTTTTAAGAGTTTGGAAATCACGCTGTCCTCTAAAAGTTAAATTTAAAAATCAGTAAGTTGCCTATCTGAGCTGAGATGCTGAAACACAACAGAATGATTTCTAAGCAACTTGAGAGAATTTCTTAACTCATTTAAAGAAAAGAACATGTTAAAAAAAAAGTGGGTTAACCAGTATTGGAAACACCAAAAGAGTGATAAGAAAGTCAAAAGATGTCATTATCTACTCCTCTAAGGGCTAGCTAGATACCCTGCCACGTTCTAATCTATAAAAGGTCCAGAAATAAAGGCAGGTATAGAGAGACCTATTGTGGAAATCAGGCCATCTCAGTCAGTGCTATATAAATTAGAACCAAGATGCCCTTCAACAGATGAATGGATAAGGAAGATGTGGTCCATATATACTATGGAGTATTATGCCTCCATCAGAAAGGATGAATACCCAACTTTTGTAGCAACATGGACAGGACTGGAAGAGATTATGCTGAGTGAAATAAGTCAAGCAGAAAGAGTCAGTTATCATATGGTTTCCCTTTTTTGTGGAGCATAACAAATGACATGGAGGTCATGGGGAGATGGAGAGGAGAAGGCAGTTGAGGGAAATTGGAAGGGGAGGTGAACAATGAGAGACTATGGACTCTGAAAAACAACCTGAGGGTTTTGAAGGGGCAGGGGGTGGGAGGTTGGGGGAGCCAGGTGGTGGGTATTATGGAGGGCACGCATTGCATGGAGCACTTGGTGTGGTGCAAAAACAATGAATACTGTTACGTTAAAAAAAATTAGAATACTTGTTCCGCAAGTAAACATCTGTAATGCAGTGTACCTGGAGAGAAAGAATCCATCAGCCACATGACATGCATGTCTGGTTCTTGTGGCAATTACATTTCTTTTTGCCCACTAGTAAGCTGGTATCTATTTTTTCACAAACATCTCTGTGAGTGTAGTTAATAATATAAGGTCACCTTTGAGAAACAGATCCACTGACTAATCAGGTTTCTAAGCCTGCAAGCGACAAGCAAGAGAGTCAGCTAAAGGGTGGGTTATTGAAACAGGATGAATTTACAAAGGTAATGAAAACCACCTTGAGCAGACCTCTTTGGATGTCCAACCAGTCATCATCTCTTGGTAACATCTTGTACATCTCTACAGGAAATGGATACAGACTATTGGAACATTTTAGGGAAAAAAAGTACATGCAAGTGCTTTTGCAAACTACACAGTAATATTCAGATGTTGGTTTTTAACATGTCGGTTTAATGAAGGACAATGAACAAAACCACAGTATCTTAAAACTTTATGTTATTAGCTCTTACTTCTTTCATTTCTTCCATGTGCTTCGCTGTAAGTTCTTCTAAATTTCTGGTAGCAGTGCTCAGCCTGTCTTCACTGTTCTAAAATAAGCACCAAATAAAATAGAGTGGTTCTTCTGTAGCAACAAGGGATTCAACCCCTTCTTTCTCAAGATGGTGAAATACATATTCTATCTGAATTTCTCCGTTGGTGAAAGAGATAGCGTATGTGTATGTACATACATGCATACAACACACACACACACACACACACACACACAACTGAGCACGCAAGAAAGCTGACATGCATGTATACCTACAGTTAGACTCTGTACAAAGTAGTTTAGCTCTCCTGTTAATTAATGGGTATCTTATCCGGTTAGGATGGACATTTACATGAATATCCAATAACACAAAGAAAATTAAAATTTCAAACAGCTTCATAACATCTTCTAAAATAAGAAATGATGACATTATATATAATGCAAATGTGTATTTTTAAAAAAATACAAGCTTTTCTGTGTGCCCAGTTTTGAAGTTTGCAATTTAGTAATCAGAAAATTGCCCAAGGGCCCCTTGAAAAGTTATAAATTCCAAAGAAGCTTTTTTTCCCCTCAGTTGAATTTGAGAGAAAAAAGGACTCCTCTGGAAACTAGAGAGCTCACGGATTCTGTACTATCAAGGGATTACTGTACTCACTGAACATAGCTTAAAATTTCTGGTGACTTTCAAATCATTCAGTTCTCTTCCAGAACTTCTTGATATAAGCCTGTCATCAATAAGTTCTTTAAGCTACAAAAGAGCTCACACTTTAATGCTAGGTGAAAGATAAATTTCTGATTGAAGTTTTATTTGTGTTTCTGTTACTAGAATCTCTAGCTGTGACTAGGACTTGCGGTTATAATCAAACATAGCTTTTTTTTTTTTTTTTACAAGATTTTGATTATTTATTTGAGAGAGAGAGCACAAGCAGGGAGAGGAACAGGGGGTGGGGGAGTAAGCAGACTCCTCACTGAGCAGGGAGCACAACTCGGGGCTCGATCCCAGGACTCCAGGATTGTGACCTGAGCTGAAGGCAGACACTTAACCAACTGAACCACCCAGGCACCCCCAGATACAACTTTTAATGAAGTTAATCTGACCGAATTGTAGTGATCTGCATAATTATTACTGTACTGCAGATAGTCCACACAAACTATACTGTTTTGCTTTCTTCATTATTTGTATTATTTTTCTCCTTTCTTGCTAAGTTTTTCAGTGTTATTTTCACATCAGCAGTTTAAGTGGACAAGATATAGAATTCTATTTATCATCTGAACCTCACACTGAGAGAAAAAAGGATTCAGGTCTGAATCTTAGTACCCCATGTGTTCGCCTCATGACTTACAGCTAACATTATTCTTGTGCTCCTCACTTCCATCATCTGGTCCCCACTCGTATTTTCCTTCTCCCTTTTAAAGGCTGAATACGATTCCAGTGTGTGGATGGGTGCATGTGTGAGTGTGTGTGTGTGTGTGTGTGTGTGTGTGTGTGTGTTTGTATCACATTTTGTTTATTCATTCACTGGTTCATGGACAGTTGAGCTATTTCTACTTTTCAGCTGGTGTGAATGAACACTGTTGTGAGCACGGGTTACAGGTATCTGTTTAAGCCCCTGCTTTCAGTTGTTTGGGATATATGCCTAAACTAGATTGCTGTCTGTTGCTGTCCTATAACTCTGTTTAACAAATCTTTGAGGAGCTGTCCTACTGTTTTCCAAACCAGCTGCACCATTTTATGTTCCCACCACACAATGCTTTGTCATATCTTTGCTAATACTTTTTATATTTGTTTTATATATATAACAAAGCCATACTGATGGGGGTAAAGTGACTGTTCTCTTAAGCTGTGCTTATTCTACAATGACAGTGAGACCTCAGTCCCTCCACCATTACATCTCTCAAACTACCAGTTACTTTTGGCTTTTCCCCTCAAGCCTGGAGCCAACAGCTGATCACTGCAATCTGTCATCAATATCACCAGTTATCTTGCCCCTCGAACCACCTTCTCTGAAAACCCCAGCCCTGGAAAAGTTTGACCATTTAACTGTTCTTTATCTATTGTAGTTTGCTGAGGGCTAATAGAGAAATATAAAACAAGTGAGCGGACTGGAGGCACTACAAATTCATGGTCTGCAACCTGAGCCAAGCTTCTGTCTTGCTAGATCAGTCCATGCATTCTTTACCAGATTCTGCTACCATTTCACTCGGCAACTATTCAGAACTTCCATCTCTCCCATCAATCTCCAACCACTCTCGCCTCTCCCCTCTTGGCAGATGACCTTGTCTCCCACAGCACTAGTGAAACTAAAGTCATCATAAAACTCTGTCAGCTTCTATACCGAGGTATTAGCCTTTATCTTGAGAGACCTTGTTCTCTTTCTCTGCTCAGTGGAGGAGACTTCCATCCTCCTGGTCAAAGCAAATCTCTTCACCTGTGTTCGAGTTCCCATCCCATACTGGTTCTTCAAGGAAGTTTTTTCTTTTCTTTATACTCATCATCTCCCTCACTACTGATCTCTTGCCCTTCACTCAAGATGCTTCTGGCCTTGGGCTGCCAGCTTGGCTCAGTCGGTTAAGTGTCAGACTCCTGACTTTCGGCTCCGGTCATGATCCCAGAGTCCTGGGATCAAGCCCTATGTTGGGCTCTCTGCTCAGCGGAGGGCCTGCTTCCTCCTCTCTCTCTGCCTCTCTACCTACTTGTGATCTGTCTGTCAAATAAATAAATAAAAGCTTAAAAAAAAAAAAAGATTCCCTCTCTCTCTCTGCCCCTCCCCACACAGGCTCTCACCCTTTCTCTCTCAAAAGTAAGGGATGTTTTTGGTCTTAAAAATAAAGATACAGGGGCGCCTGGGTGGCTCAGTGAGTTAGGACGCTGCCTTCGGCTCGGGTCATGATCGCAGGGTCCTGGGATCGAGCCCCGCATCGGGCTCTCTGCTCTGCGGGGAGCCTGCTTCCTCCTCTCTCTGCCTGCCTCTCTGCCTACTTGTGATCCGTCTGTCAAATAAATAAATAAAATCTAAAAAAAAAAAAAAAGATACAAAAATTACCCTCCTTTGACCCCACCACATTTCTCTGAAGCTACTGTCCTCCTTTCAAATTGTCTTCCCCTCTCCTCCTCAACTGCATTTTGACATCTGTTCTTACCACTATACTCAAAATATCACTTACCACTTCTCCTGTTTTTACTCTTACCTCTTTGGCCCCTTCTTCTCTCCGTTCTTCCTGGGCTCCTCTTCTTCCACAGCCCCTTGAGATGCTGCCATTCCTAAGAATCCAGACTTTGGCTCTCTGCCTTTCTCACCATCATGGTGATTAACAGCACGGATATAGGAGTCTGATATACCTTGGTTCAAACCCTGGCTCTGCCACTTTATAGCTTTGTGACTAAGCAAGTCACCTAACTTCTTTAAACTTTTATCTACCCCCCCCAATAAAATGGATTAATAACAATGCCTACCTCATGGGGTTGTTAGGGTTAAATAATAATCCATCTTTGCTAAGCTCCAGCTCTATCTAGGGAAAAAAAAAATGGGAAGAAACAGAAACACACTGAAATTACAACAAACACAAGTGCTAGTGGAAAAGACTGCCAGTTGTCCCCCAATATTTATTCTTCCCTTTTCCCGCAGCATAAGATAACTGGTTTCTTGAATGATCATACAGCCGCCTGCCTTCCTGGAAGATACAGCCCTGTGGCCTAAGTTCTCACCAATGGGGTTGTAAATGGAATTGTGCGCCACCTCTAGGAAGTGCCCTGAAAAGAATGGGATCACTCTTCCTCACTACTGCTTCCATTCTACTGGCTGGAATACACATAAGATCGCTGAAGCTTGAGCAGCCCATCCTGGATACATGGGGTAGAGGCAAACTGCCACAGATAATATAATATCATGAGAGAAGCAATCTTTGAGTCTCCGACGATTTCCCCGCTGAGCAGGGAGTCTTCTTCTTCCTCTCCCTCTCCCTCTGCCTCTCCCCCTGACTCATGCTCTCTCTCTCTCTCTTAAATAAAATCTTTTTTAAAAATCCATTATTTGAATTATAAATGCTCTAACATCTAAACTGCGCATAAAATAACCCACATAACAAAGCACACAACAAACTATTCTCTCCAGACTAGATACTGAATAAATGTTCATTAACTATCTTAAAAAGTTTTTGCCCCCCCCCCACCCCAACTTCCAGATGTAAGGAATGAGTTGGTAAAGTTGTCAAAACAAACTAAGACAGAGACAAAGAATTTTAAATGGAAAGAGGGTAAGGAGATGGGCGCAGAGTCATTGTTTCTTGTTCTTATTTCCCTTACAGGTGCCCTCAAAGTACAATGAAGGAGTCAGGACCATATCTCGTGCTAGAGCACATCTTCCGGCTCTGAGGAAAAGATAAGTTTTGGATCTCACGGTCTTACAGTGACATTAAAGAACAAAAGTAAATAGCATGGCCACAAAAACTGATATACCCAGACAGGCTGTTCACCTTAACCATCTTTCTCCTTTCTACACAAATATAATTTTAAAATTCTAGGCATCTTAAATATGATACATGTTATACACAGTTTTTTCCTTCTCAATTCCCAAGTAAAATGAGGAGAAAAATACTTTTCAAAAAACTGAAGGCAATGTAGCAATGTTTAAATGCTTAAGATACAAAATAAAGAGGAAAAGAAAGGCAAAAATGTACACTAGCATTACAGCTATGTAAAAATGTACACTTGTTAGCAAGGGCTGACCCAGAACAGAAAATGAACTTGATATGTTGGGATAGGGTTTCTTAACCTCAGTGTCACTGACATTTGGGCTGGATCATTCTTATTGTTGGGAGATGTTCTGTGCATAGCAGGATATACTCTGCCAAGTAGATGCCAGTTAACATATCCCCAGCTGTGACAAACGGAAATATCTCCATCCTTTGCCAAATGTCTCATGGGGAACAAGATCACCCCCTGGGTTTAGAGCCACTGTCCTAGGGTGAGTGGAAAGTTCTTAAAAAGTTACTTTTCAGTGCTCCCTAATGATGTTTATTCAGTAAATACATACTGGAAGGGGAAAGGTAAGATCCTTAAAATACAGCACCTAACCCTGTGCTTTTCAAAAGTTAGAATTTATCCATTAAATGTGAAAAATGGATAAAGTTTCAGAACTTCTCCTCTTTTTTTTTAAAGAACTAATTAATTAATTAATTAATTTAGAGTGTGAGCTTTGGGAGGAGCAGAGGGAGAGAGAGAATCTCAAGCAGATACCACACTGATCTTGGAGCTTGATCTCACCATCCTGAGATCATGACCTCAGCCAAAATCAAGAGTACACATATGTATGGGAGAGGGGGCAGAGGGAGTGGGAGACCCGCCCAACCGACTGTACCACCCAGGTATCCCTAGAACTTTTTTTTTCTTCTCCAATCCATTATAGAAGAGAAAGCTGAAGCCCCCAAAGTACCTGCAAAAAGTACATATATTCAAAATAAGTTTACACTTAACCTGAATACAGAAAAAGAAATAGTGAGACTCAATGAGGAACACAAACGCTAAGACAAATTAAAGTTTTTCAACTAAAAGAAAACTGCACTGGCTCTAAATGAATCTCATTCTATTTTTTTAAAGTTCTATGTTCCAGTCTTTTTAGGACTATTAAGCCTGCTTCGTTGCCAAAAATATTTATTTTCAATCATTCCTCCTCATTGTTTCTGTTTCTTGGCTCAGGTCATAAAGAATGTTTTCCTATTAAGAAACTGACATGAAGGAGCACCTGGGTGGCTCAGTGGGTTGGGCAGCCAACTCTTGATTTCCTCTCAGGTCTTGATCTCATGGTCCCTGGGGATCCCCATCCTCCCACTCAGTGAGTGTCACTGTTTCTCCCACTCTCTCTGCCCCCTCCCCCATACATATGTGTACTCTCTAAAATGAATAAATAAATCTTAAAAAAAAAAAAGAAAGAAAGAAAAGAAAAGGAACTGACATGAAGAGAAGGCACAAGAACTATTTTAAGCATCTCCTCTCCAGAAAATTTGATGGTATCAAGGCACTGCATTCATATGGGCTTAAAGTTGAAATCCGGTTGCATGATCATTCTGAATGATCTTTTCACATGCATAAATACATCATGTAAATCTAACAGAATATTCACTTGAGCAAGGAACAATCTTTCTTTATATGAGCGTGGAATGGGCCTAAAAACGCATTTTGATTTTTCCCCCTCAGTTTCAAAACACACTACGCTTGTAGGAATTCACTGTTTGTATTTACCAAAGCGCGCTTCTCCATGTTAGTTAGTTTAACCAAGACAGGAAGCTGGCCACAGTGCAGAGAAACAAAGAAAATCTTCCAAAGGATTCCAGAGCTGAAGAATGTGGAATACTTAGCTACCCAAAGCATTGTAGTAGGAAATCAGAGGGAGGTGGTCTACAGATGGCAGAGGTGGTGGAGACGAATGGACATTCAGTGATGTGCAGCGTGGACAAGAAAGGGTGAAAATGGCTGTGGAATGAGCAGGATGAGAAAACTGGTGCTGAGGGTGATGAGAGAAGCGGATGAGATCGTAGCTCGAAAGGCAGAAGGTAACTGACTTGATGACGTCCGATGCTGAAGATACAGAAGGCCTCTCCAGAGCTTCATCGGCATTTAAGGTTCTGCATGATGAACCTAGGGCGAATAAGCGGAAAACGGCAGTTCTTTGTTCACAAGCCTACGACCAGGGGAAGCCGTAGCTCGGAGGACTCGGCACCGGCCAGGCCCACCAGGCGCCGTGGTCTGTGCAGGGCTGAGTCTTCGCCGGGGCGGTGAGAAAAGGGGCGCCCACTTAACCGACGGGTTGCAAGCCCTCTCTAAAAAGGGCAGACGGCCTAATTCTAAAGGCCTGTGGCGGCTGGGTCCCTTCTTCAAGCAGAATCACTCCGGCCCGCCACTATAAAGGCAGAGCCAGGAGAGGCTCTTCTCCGGTTTCGGGTCACACTAGCGAGAGAAGCGGGAAAGACCTGGAATGCAGAAAAAGAGCGCAGAGAAGGCGCCTTCCTCCTCGGGGCTAAGGCAGAACCGCGGGAATCTCAGAAACCAGGCAGGACACTTTCGTAGAGTGCCGCGAGGGTCCCGGCTCACTGGGCTCCACAGCTGCTCAGCGGCCAGCGGCAGGTGCTTACCCACGCCCGGGCGTCATAGCAACCGCTCTTGCCGCAGAGACGCCGAGGCGTCCTTCCGGCGGGAACTATAGAAACGACGCGCACCATTGGCTCAGCGGATGCTCTTCCTGTGGAGACAGTGCACACCATTGGCCGTCGGGTCGTGGGGCGGGGCTTTTAGACAGAAACGAAAGTACGCCTCATTCCATTGGCTTTGCAGTAACCACGGTAACAACATAGAAGCACTTTTCCTACTTTGAAGTTAGGTTTCGTCCCAGGCATTTACAACTCTCAAATAGCTTCCCGCCAGGCCTTAAGTGGAGACCCGGCTTAATAACCTTGGTTCTATTTATCTAGAAGTAACTTCATTCTTAAAAGGGAGAGGGTTAGGAGTTGTGAATTTTAAGCCTAGATCTGTCACTACCTGGGGCGCCTAAGACAAATCACATTTTTCGGATCTGACTTTATTGTTATAAAAATGAAGAAATTGGATTTGACTAGAATTGTCCCAAAGACAGAAGCCCTTTAGAAGTCCTAAGCACTGAAAATTCAGTTTAAGTGAACCGGTCCTCCACCTATGTTGTGCAAAATAAAATTTCAAATTGACAACTGAAGAGAGGCTTGGTATATAACATGTTCATTTGAATGCTCTTAATGGCAAGATTCTGGTTAGTTCACCAAAGCTTGATTTGACCCATTTTGGGGGGTCCTTGCTTTGCTGATATCTTAACTAGGTACCCGCATTTCAGTCTTATTTTAGTTCCACATAGGACCCTTTCCAAAGCTTTGCCAGTTATCTGGACAGATCTCACCCCTTACTTTATGGAAGTACTTCAACCATTTCCACCTTACAAGTGTGTTTTCTCTGATCTAAAATACTCACCACTTCCAGTCCACTTAACTCCTACTTACCGGATCAAGTGTCACTTCCTCAGGGAAACAATTCTTGGTCCTCCAATCCAGATCAAGTGCTTTCCCATTTGCTCTCATTGATTCGCATTCCCTTTCATTCTTTCTTTCTCTGCACGCTCCTCTCTTTGCTGTTTAAAACGAAAAAACAGGGGCGCCTGGGTGGCTCGGTGGGTTAAAGCCTCTGCCTTTGGCTCAGGTCATGATCCCAGGGTCCTGGGATCAGGCCCCGCATCGGGCTCTCTGCTGAGTGGGGAGCCTGCTTCCTCCTCTCTCTCTCTCTGCCTGCTTCTCTGCCTCCTTGTGATCTCTGTCAAATAAATAAATAAAATCTTAAAAAAAAAAAAACGAACAAACAAAAAACCTCCTGGAATTTTAACATGTGTAATACTGTTTAAGTGCTCCAAATGGAAATTAAACTGAATTGGAAAACACTTTAAATAATTCCATGTAGGAAAAAGGTGTTTGTTTAAGCCTAACAATACAGGATAGGAAATGGTTCCCAAGGGAAGTAATAGATGGTAGAAACCAACATCACTTCTAGTTTTCACTCCATTTACCCTCATTGGACATTCAAACAGGATGACAGAGCCTGTTGTCTTTGAGATTTTGCTAATTGGACCTTAAGTTAAAATTTTTGTTCCATGGGACTGCTGCTTCCAGAACAGTGCTGATTGCTGCAGTTATTTTCCCTCTGCTTGAAAGGCACATTTCTTGATTTAGTGACATATTTCAATGCATCTTTGCTCAAATCTTTTCAACTGCAATTTATCGCACCACTGCCATCACATTGGGTTACTCTTCCCAACTCCATGAAATATTGCTAATTGCATTTTAAATCAAATACATGAAGTGTATTTACCGCTTCTACCTATTTATTGATGGTAGTTTCTCAACATGCACTCTGGACCATCCTACAGATCATTTAGGGGATTTTTCTGAGCCACATTTCTCATGCACTCCCAACCCAAAGCCCAGGACAGTAACAGAAGCTTTGAAAACTCAAGAATTCAGGGATCATGCAAGGCACCATCAGAATACTGCCTTGCTGAGAAAAATTTATGTGCAGCTAAAAAATTTACATGCCAGACACCAGATGACTAATGCTGTATCTTCACTGTTTTACTTAAGCCTCACAACAAAGGGCACTATTCAGCAGAGAGGCTTATTATCTCTATTTCATAAATGAATAACTTGAGATTAAGTCATGAGTCTGAGCTTACAAAACTAATAGGTGATACAGCTCGAAAGGCCCAGCTTGGCTGAGATGGCTCCAAAGCCTCTACTCCTTACCATATAGTAAAGCTTCCCTCAGGGCAGAAATCACAAATAGGCCCCTTCCTTGCCCCAGGTAGAAGCCAAGTTTCCATTAAGCACAATTATAAAATATTTGAAAGGTAAACTGTTAACTCAAATAGAGAGTCAACCTAAGAAAAGGAGCAAAAAGTAAATGTATGGGAAGCTCATCATTCTAAAGGTAACCTATCTTAAGGGAAGTGTCCTTCTCTTGTACTCCCCTTCGATAAATTCCCAAAAAACATCATTTCCATCATGTTGGCTTTTGGGCACACGCTTTATTGCACTTTATTTTTCATACACCCATTTCCCAGACATATTTATTCATCGTTTTAATCCTCATAATCCTCAGGGCCTACCACATAGTAGGCATCAAGAAATATTTGATCTTTAAGGCATGGCCATTCATGCATCCATAATCCTTCTCATAGTATGAAGAAGGTTGATATTCAGGCCTCACATGTACACGCTGGGGAATATAATTCCCAATAAGCTCTTTTTCTAAAGGTGACGAACAGCTCGTGTTCATTTTCAAAATCCAGGTGATAATCAGGTAAGTGCGTCAGGTGGTTTGGTCATAATTGCTTTGTTTTTGTTTTCATCCTTATTGTGTATGAAATGACCTTTAATAGACAAATACCAAACTACCTTCACCTGCATACCACTCACTGTTTCTTTCCCTTCATATTTTGTCTTCATGAAAGCAAAGTACTTGTTTTTACCACTTAGAATATACGCCCTGATTCACTGAACAATTTTTTTCCCACTGAACAATTTTTGATCCTACAAAGGCTTTTAACTTCAGTTGTCATGTATAAAAGCTGTGTGTCGAGACTGAAGATCACTCACTATCTTCTCTTCTATGTCTATGCCTTTTTCTACTTCTTCCTCTGATAGCAATATCTTGGTTTCGGAGTCTTTCGTTAAAATAACCACAGAGGAGTGTCGTGACTCAAGGCTATTGGCCACCACCACTTGATGTCGATAAACTTCCAAAGCATTCCGTGCACGATCAATTACGATGGAAGGGTCAGTCTCCAACTTAAAGGAAATTATAAATGCTTTGGGAGCCCAGTCTTTAACCAAAGGAGAAAGCATTTTTGGCACCATCTTCATTGTTATCTGTATTGGAAAAAGAAAAGCTTAATAAGCAAACAAAGGTCAATATCTAGTAGGTCAGTCTCATGGGAAACTAAGGAAGCAGGGACTCAGATTTCTAGCGATGTCAAATTTAAGTGGGATTTTTTATTGTCAAACTTTTCAGAGCATTTTAAATGCTTAGCTTAGAAGCCTTGGTTCTGTAAGCGAAGGATAATCCTCCATAATAAGAATACCTAATTCCAAGGCTTCATACAAATTCTGAGACAAATCATGTCTTATGAATTAACCTTGCCCTACTACCCTCATCACCATTAACTGAGCTCTGAAAAATAGCATTATATTTTCTTAAGTATTCCCCTTATTTTAAACCAAAGACTCAAATAAACTAATCGATTCACACAAATCCATAATGCAAATTAACTTTGGCAGAAGTATAATGCTGGGTTTTTAAATCTCTTAACCTAAAACATTCCTTGTACCAGTAGAATGGCTACTGGACTCCATTTAAAAACTGTCACTCATATCTTAGCACTGAAGAAAGAGAACGGATTTTATTTTCACTTGATCAAAATTCCTACTATACCATTCTTGATACCATCTAAGAATGCTGAGTTGGTTTGTGTTCTTTCAAGAAAGAACTAAAATACACAGGAGAGGGGCACCTGGGTGGCTCAGTGGGTTAACCCTGTCTTCAGCTCCGGTCATGATCTCAGGGTACTGGGATCCACCCCCCCACCACCACCATTGGGATCTCAGTGGGGAGCCTGCATCCCCCTCTCTCTCTGCCAGCCTCTCTGCCTACTTGTGATATCTCTGTCAAATAAATAAATAAATAAATCTTTTAAAAAAATACAGGATAAATTAAATCTCCCAAAATTTTCAAAGTGTGAAATTACTCTGATAATATCAGGATTTCAGAAAGTTAGCAAGCAGTGAGAGGGATTATATTCCCATTCCCCACTTAATTTTTCTGCTTACTATTTTTCATTACCTAACATAATATGCATCTGACATATTTACAGTCTCTGAAGAATGTATGCAACTAAGGGCACAGTATGTTTCTTAACATTGCTTTATCTCCAGGTCCTACTACAGTACTTGGCATATAGTAGGCACTGAATAAGTATCTGTTGCAGAAATGAACAAATGAAGTGTCCTACAAAGTCAGCAAGTGTCTCACAGGTAGTTTCTCCTATTTAAATTCTGCTTGAACATAAATGATTAAGAATTGTCTCAGGTTCCAGTATGCCAGATCACCTCAAGATCTCAACCACACCACTAGCCACTCCATACCCTTTGCTTAAACTACAGCAATCGTCACCTAACCTGCAACCACTACTCTCTAATTCACCTTTCATACTGATGCTAGAATATTCTTTTCAAACAAAAAGTTTATCTCATTCGCCTACTTGTTTTCCTTAGCTCCACAGGATGAAGTCCAAGCTACTTAAGAAGGAATGCAAAATCTTCTACGAAATAAGCTCTCCTCGGTCTGCCCACCCACCTTGTGCCCCTCTCTCCCTGCTCTCTAACCTTATCGAACAACTTCATTTCACAGCACACTGTTCATTTCCAAATTCCAATTTGTACTATTTCTGGAATGACCTTCCCTACTTTGTTTGCTATACTCTCAGTACATCTTTTTAAAACCCAGTTTATGTCATCTCCTCCAAGAAGCCTTCCTTGACTTCCCCAAGATTCACTCACCCCATACTCTGACTTCACTTTGTACGTACCTCTACTAGAGCATTTATCACTCTGTACTGTAATTATGTCTGTATCCAGCTCCCTCACTAGATTGTGAGGTTCTTGAGGGAGGGCGGTGTCTTATTCATCTGTATCCCTAGGGCCTATCACATATGGAATGCAGAAAGGCCATCTCCAGATCAAGAGGAAATTAACCCAAGACTGATTATAGGGGATCGGATCTCTGGAAGAGAAGCGCCCATCACCTGCAGTGGGCCCCTAGATGACTGGATCTTGTGTTCAGGCATTTCTGAGACAGGAACATAGAAATCTGACACGGCCGCAGCCAGGTAAAACATCGCAGAAGAGCCTGCAGAGAGAAGCACAGGGTGTAATAAATCGGAGTGGGATATGGGATCAGCTCCTTTCAACTCAGGCTGCCCGGCCGTTAGACTGCGGGTAATGAAAAGGTGAGGGCAAAGGTGTCTGGGGGGAAAGTGTCTGGGGAAAAAGGCTCTGCCTGCAGGAAACCCTGAACTCCTACTAAACGCACGCACCCAGCGGATTGAGCGCCTGGGCCGCAACCTGCAGCAGATGCAAATAGTCCGCCAAAGTGGTGAACTCCACGGCCAGGAAGGTGCCGGCCGCTGCAGCCTCTTGGTAGCTCCGCAGAGCAGCCGCGAAGCCCGGAAGTGCATTCTCCTCGGCCTCCAGGCTCAGCAAGCCCGAAGGGGCTGCGCCGCAGGGCCGCAGCGCCGACAGCCAGGTCTGGGGCGGGAAGCGGTGGGCAAAGGGGAAGGCGGAACGAGCGCGGTGGAGAAACAAGACCCCGTAACCCGCGGACAGAAAGGCCTCGGCCGAGATAGCGCCGCGCCGCCCGCTGCTGAAGTTGTCCAGAAAGCGCACTGGCCGGGCTTCCAGGGGAACTTTGGTGCCGCCGGACGTGATCAACACCACTCGCCGGCCCTGCGCGCCCAGCCGGGCGACGAAGCGACCCATGACCTCGGCATAGCGCGCAGCATTCGCAGGTTTGGGAAACTCGGCGACCAGGTCCACTTCCGCCATCAGTCCCGGGGCGCGCCCGCACTCGCGCACGCTCCGCTGCCCGCGGCGCCGCGGCCCTGCCCGAATCCCGGGCCCCGCGCAGCCGCACTAGGGAGGGGGCGGGGCTTCCCCTACACGCCGTGCGCCGGCGCCGGCTTCCTCTGCTGTGGGGTTGTGCGCAGTTTCTGCCCCACGGCCTCCCAGAGGTGACCTTGAGCTGACTGAAGAGCTGTCAGCTAGGCGGGCGTCTGGAGGGCCACCTTCCCTTCTGTTCGTTTCCTCCTCGGATAGAGAACTGGCCATTTTTGCCTCTTACCGGCCGCCGTATCGGCCTTTCAGGACTTAGATTCCACTGGAGTCCGACTGCCCGGCCATTTAACCTCGGGACTTACGGGGAGGAATTTTATGTTTTGGTTTGTTTGTTTGTTGTTGTTGTTTAACCCCACATATGCACTCTAGATGTCAGTGGAGCCACGCCCCTCCCCCCTGCGCTTGAAATCCTGGGAACGAGGCAGCCCGATGGCGGTCACGTGACGCCGGCGTCCGGCGTGTCCTCGCCGGGCAACCGTCCTGGAGACCGACACTGCTGGCTGCAAGATGGACATCATCTACCCGCTGGCGGTGCCCAAGGGGCGCCGGCTCTGCTGCGAGGTGTGCGAAGCCCCGGCCGAGCGGGTGTGCACGGCCTGCACGGTCACTTACTACTGGTAGGCCCTGAAATGTGGCACCTGGGTGCTGTGCTTGAGCTGTAGCATCGGCTCTGCCGGGCAGCCCTCAAGGCGGTTTCGGGACAGATTTCTCTGTCTGCCTCTTCTCCCACTGACCCATTGGCTACCTAAGGTTTTGTTGACCATCTTCTGTGCGCTATGCATTGTTCTAGCAGCCGAAGTTACTGGAGGAATACTTGGTGATCTGTACCCCTTAAAGATCTAACATACCCATGCGGAAGATAGATAAGTAAACAAATTCACAAAAAGGAAAGATCATTTTAGAGAGTCAAAAATGCTGTGAAGACAAAGGAAATGTGTTGGGAGTTTGGACGGATGGCCTTCCTAAGGGTAGATACTGATTTGAGGATAAAAAGTAGGAATAGCTCGGGATGGAAGTGCTGGAGGTAGAGTAAGGCTCTGGAGGGCAGATTGGTGTGCTTGAGGAATAACCAGAAGTGCGCAGCCACGGTGCTGAGAGTGTGGGGAGGTGAGTTTTCATTTATTCAACCTAACATCCCCTGACTTTTGCTTCCAATTAGACCCTACGTGGGACCGGAGATAAACAGCTAAGTTGCTGATGTCCAGAAACCTAGTCCAGAGCGGACTATCTTGTTTTTGAAGTCATTATATAGACCCTGCGTGACAAGTACTGTTACTCAGGTTGTGCTGTTTCCTGGGACCTCAGAGGATGGAAGCATGGTGACTGGGGCAGATATCTGGAAAAGTTCTCTGAATAAATAATGTTTGAGATGACTCTTGAAAGATCAGTAGGAAATTGCTAGGTGAATGAACAACGAAGAAAGAAGGGCAGGGTACTCCTGGCCTCCAGGTCTGCTTCGGTAAACGGTGAAAGAACAGTTTGTTCAGAGCTGAAGTAGAGAAAGTAGTAGTGGAAGAAGAAGCAGTCACTGATTTTCAAACTGCAGACTAGACCCAGGAGCAGGTCAAGAATAAATCAACAAACATTTTAGGGGAAAAAGTAGAATAAAATAGAAAGTATCACAGTAATCCTACTTGAATTGTTTCTTGAAACTTTCTAGTGTTTTATGTGGTGTTTGTAATGATTAAATATTTCTTACTAAAAAGAAAGTTTAAAAACCATTGTGATAGGTAGGAAGAAGAGTTTAAACCAAGAAGACAGAGGTTAGGGCCACATGGTGACATGAGGTCAAGAAGTTTGGAATTTATCCTCTGGGAGGTTTTGACAGGCTCTCACTTGTGTTAAGGAAAGATGACAGGTAGCAGTGTGGAAGATAAATTCAGGTAGACCCTGAAGGCTGCAAAAATGATCAAGAATTTGTTGCAGTGGTCCCAGTGGAGAGTGAATATACTCCTCAGATTGAATTAAGTGTCCTCAGTGCTCTCAACGGCACTCTATATATTCCCTATCCTAAAACTTGTGACACAGATTGAAATCAGTCATTTAATAGTTTGTATTCCAACTAGGTGTGTATATCCCATGAACGGAGGGATGGCATCTGTGTTTTCTTTGCTGTTTCTTCAGTGCATTTAGAATACAATTCAGAGTTTGTAGGAGAAACTATAAAGCACTGGTCAGCTCTCTACCTGCATCTCCTACCACACTCATCCTCTCTTCCTTGATGCAATTACAGAGGTTTTCTTTCAGTTCTGATTTCCTAAGTCCTTTCCTCCCTCCGTTTCTTTGCCTAGGCTGTCCTCACTACTGGGAACATCCATTTCAACCCCAGATATTCCTGGAGCCCTCTCATCCTTCAGTTCTCAGAAATGTTATTTCTAAAAAAAAAAAACAAACAAAAAAACGTTATTTCTTCAGAGAGGTCTTTCCGAAAATACACTTCGCTTATTTTTCTGTCTCACCTTTTCTTCATTTTTCCTGTACTTCTGTATTTTGTGATTGCTTGTGTAATATCTATCTTTTACTGAACCTACTGGTCCACATTCCAGGCACTCAGTGATCATTTGTTGAATAAGCAAACTTCTGAATGGATAGTAAACCTATTAACACAGAGAGATATGGTGGTGGGTGATGGATTGGGTTGGGGATACAGAGTTTGAGGGTCTTCAAGTCACTTGGAAGAGATGGCTAGTGAACAACTTCATGTACAGCCCTGGCACTCAATGGAGAGATTGGAGTCCTTTGGCTGGTATGACCTTCTACCTCTTTCCCTCACCTTCATCCCTACACCCAGAAATAATTCCTTCTTCCTCTCGCTCTGTACTCTCGGTTGACTCTTATTTCCCTTTTTCATTTCAGTTGTCGGCAAGTGTGTTAGGTCAATTTTATTGTGTTCCGTTAATGCAGGATATTACATTGAATGCATATTGAAGGACGGCCATTCATGTGCTGTCTTATGATCTGCATCATACCCATCTGTGTATAACCTACAGTCTCTTGCAAAGTGTCTTAAAATAGTTGAAACTAAATTTTTGATGAATGCTTAAATAAATCATTATTTCCTATGCCCTTATCCACCATTATTTCCTTTCTTCTCTTTCACTGCTTTTAATTCTCTTTAAGGCCTTCTCCTCTCCCTCCACCCCACCCTGCCTCTTTTCTCCAGATTTCTCTATCCTTGTATCCTGGCAATTTCAGGATTTTTCCATAAAATAAAGCTGAGGTAATTGTTCTATATCTCAGAAATGGGAGCTTTAATACTCCTCCCCCACAAGGTTTTTGTGGTTGAATGTAAAGCATGTAGCATCATGCCTGCGACCAAGTTGGCACTCAATATTCTTCTTGTTCCCATTTAAGGAGCAGGAAAGACAGTCATTTGGAATTTGTGAAATTTTTTTTTCCTTTTTCTGCAAAAGAGTTTCTTTCCCCGTTGTAGATGTAACTCATGCTCACCGTAGAAAACTTGAAAATATAAAAAATAAAGAAGAGAAGTAATCCATAATCTCACAACCCAGAGATTAATAACCTGACATTTTGATCAATTTCCTTATCTTCTTCTCCTGTCCGTATATCTGTTTTATACACTCTGTAATCTTATACATATTGTTCTGTATTGGATTGTGAGAATGTTGCCAGGGAATTGAACATTTGTAAGAAAGGATGGTTTTATTAAAGTACACACTGAAACATTACAGATGGTAAAAGAGGCTTGTACTATAGGTGAGCAAATCATAGCATATAGATAAGAGTAATTTGAAAAAAGTTTTCCTTTTATTGAACTTACGGGGCACAAATTAAAATGCTTTCACTGGCCAGGAAGAGAAAACAGCAGTGAAGTGGTACTCATTAGTAGGAGACAGTAGGATCTGTGGTAAACTGCAGAATGAATGTCCTGCTTAATAACATCTAAATTCAGTTTTAAAAACAGGATAATAGCCAAACAAAGCACATTTGGCTCACAAGCTACTTGATCGTGAGCCTTGACTGAAAGCATCATTTTTCAGCTCCTTTATGCATGACCCTGTGTTGGGTGTTAGGGGTGGGGCAGATGACTAAGGAAATAACAAATAGGGAAACAAATAAAATGAATAAGGAAAGAGCTCATGCATATATAAATAATGCTCATTTTATTTGGAAAAGCAAGATACGTCAAATGCTCTCAGTGGAACAAAAGTCTGGGTAGTTAAGTACTATTTCCATTGCTCACACAATTACTCAAGAAGCCCTTATTTAATAAATACCCTATGGAACTCAACTATTTCTATATCCTGGCTGTTAAGTGCTTTTATGGATTTGTTTACAATAATTCTCTATTTAAAAAAATTTAATGGTTTTATCATTTCTGTGATAGCAGCTGCAGTTTATGAAAAAAATACTTCAGTGACGACTGGGTGGCTCAGTCAGTTAAGTGTCTGCCTTCAGCTCAGGTCGTGATCTCAGGGTCCTGGGATCAAGCCCCATGTCAGGCTCCCTGCTCAGCAGAGAATCTGCTTCTTCCTCTCTCTCTGACCCTCTTCCCTGCTTGTTTGTTTAAAATATATATATATAAAATATATTTATTATGCTATTATATTTATAAAAATATATTTACTTATATATGTATATATATTATATTTATATTTATATATACACACACATATACATGCACACACTTTATTCCATTTCTGTTGTCCCAGAATAAGGAAGGAGAGAGAGTGCTTGAACAAAAGTATATGTTGTCTATGACTGCTTTTCTGCTACAACAAAAGAGTTGAATTTTTGCAACAGATACCATGTAGTTCTCAAAGCCTAAAATATTTACTGTTAGGCCCTTAACAGAAAAACTTTGCTGACCCTGTGCTTGGTTATTGTTACCAGTTTTAGAATATGTATAATTGGAATCAAACAGTTAACTTAAGCACATTTGAGTAAAAATATACAGTAGGCAAAAGAAATGCAAAAAACTCATGATTTATGTATCCAGCAACAGAGTCTCAAAATGCATGAAGTAATAACTGTCAGACTGAAGGGAGAAATAAATAATAGTTGAACACCTCAACTTTTTCCAGTTTTCCACTGTCAATAATGAACAGATTAGAAAGGCGATACGAGGCTTCAACAACACTATAAACCAACTAAACCTAACAGATGTCTATAAGACACCACCACCAACAGCAGAATATACATTCTTCTCAAGCACATATGGAACATTCTCCAGGATAGACCATGTGTTAGACCATAAAGCAAGTCTCAGTAAATTTATAAGGATTGAAATTATACAAAGTATGTTCTGGAACCACAGTGGAATGACATTAATCAATAACAAGGAAATGTGAGGAATTTATGAATACCTGGAAATAACTGTTTTAAACAACCAGTAGGCAAAAAAGGAAATTACAAGGGGAATTTGAAAATGCTTTTGAGATGAAATGAGAACAAAAACACAAATATTAAAACATACAGCATGCAGTGAAAGCAGCACTCGGAAGGAAATTTCTAGCTATAACACATACATTATAAAAGAAGGAAGATCTCAAACCTAGCCTTCCACACTAAGAAACTAGTGGAAGAAAAGCAAACTCAACACAAAGCTAGTGGAAGGAGGAAAATATAAAAGATTAGAGCAGAGATAAGTGCAATAGAGAATAGAAAAGCAATAGAGGATCAACAAAACCAAAGCTTAACAAAATTGACAAACCTTTAGCTAGATTGACCAAGAACAGAACACCCAAATTACTATTATTCAGAAATGGAAGTAGGGACATTGCTAGCAACTTTGCAGAAATAAAAGATTATAAGAGAATACTATGTACAGTTGTATGCCAACAAATTAGAAAACCTAGATGAAATATATTCCTAATATGACACAAACTACAAAACTGACTCAGGAGAAAAAGAGTGTCTGAGTAGATCTCAGATATTAAAGAGTAGCTAGCAATCAAGAACTTCCCACAGAGAAAAGCCCAGGACCAAATGACTTCAGTGGTGAATTCTATCAAATACTTTAAAAAGATTTATTACCGGGGTGCCTGGATGGCTCAGTGGGTTAAAGCCTCTGCCTTCGGCTCAGGTCATGATCCCAGGGTCCTGGGATGGAGCCCCGCATTGGGCTCTGCTCAGCGGGAAGCCTGCTTCCCTCTCTCTCTGCCTGCCTATTTGTGATCTCTATCTGTCAAATAAATAAATAAAATCTTAAAAAAAAAAGATTTATTACCAATCCTTCAAAAAGTCTTCCAAAAAAATAGAAGAGGAAGAAAAAATCCCCAACTCATTTTATGTAAGGCCAGTGTTATACCAGACCAGACAAAAACATCACAAGAAAAGAAAACTACGGATCAATATCCCTCGTGAATATGGATGCAAAAAGTCCTCAACAAGATACTAGCAAGCCAAATCCAACAGCATATAAAAAGGATTATACTTCATGACCAAGTGGCGTTTCTCCCAGGAATTCAAGGTTGGCTGAACATACTAATACCAATTTAAGACTTCATCTTAACAGAAGATAAAAACCGCATAATAATCTCAATAGATACAGAAAAAATATTTGATAAACTCCAGTACCCTTTGTGATAAAAACAAATTAGGGATAGAAAGGAACTTTCATAACTTGGTAAGAGGTATCTATGAATAACCTAGAGGGTAATACAAAACTAACATAATTCATGATCAAAGACAAAGTTTTCCCCCCTAAAATCAGGAATGAGACAAGAATTTTGCTTTCATCACTTCTATTCAATACTTCTAAAAATCTAGTTGGGGGAATTAGGCAAGACAGTGAAATAAAAGACATCCAGCTTGGGAAAGAAGGAGTAAAAGTACTTCTATTTTGCTGATGACATGATCTTCTGTAGGGAAATCCTTAAAGAACCTGTGAAAAAAGCACAACGAACTATTAGAGCTAATAAACGAATTCAGCAAGGTTACAGAATTCAAGATCAATGTGCAAAACTCAGTTATATTTATACATGCTAACAGTGAACAATCTGAAAATGAAATTAGGAAAGCCATTCCATTTACAATAGCATCAAAAAAAAAATAAATAAATAAATTTAACCAAAGAAGGGCAAGACCTATACACTGAAAACTAAAAAAAAAAAAAAAAAAAAAAAAAAATTGAAAGAGATTAAAGACCTACATAAATGGAAAGATATTCTATATTCATAGTTTAGAAGACTTAATAGTAAGATAATAACACTTCAAATTTCAAATTGATCTATTGATTCAATGCAATTCCTATCAAAACTCTTTTTTGTATAAATGGACACACTGATCCTAAAATTTAAATGAAAAGACAAAATACACAGAAGAGCTAAAAAGTCTTTTAAAAGAACAAAGCTGGGATGCCTGGGTGGCTCAGTGGTGGGTTAAGCCATTGCCTTCAGCTCAGGTCATGATCTCAGGGTCGTGGGATCAAGTCCCACATCGGGCTCTCTGCTCAGCAGGGAGCCTGCTTCCCTCTCTCTCTCTTTCTCTGTCTGCCTCTATGCCTACTTGTGATCTCTCTCTCTCTGTCAAATAAATAAATAAAATCTTAAAAAAACAAACAAAGCTGCGGGGTCCCTGGGTGTCCCAGTGGGTTAAGCCTCTGCCTTCGGCTCTGGTCATGGTCTCAGGGTCCTGGGATTGAGCCCCACATCGGGATCTCTGCTCAGCAGGGAGCTGCTTCCCCCTTTCACTCTGCCTGCCTCTCTGCCTACTTGTGATCTCTCTCTGTCAAAAAAATAGATAAAATCTTTTTTAAAAAATAAAAGAACAAAGCTAGAGTACTGATACTTTTCAATTTCAAGTGTTACTGCAAAGAGGCACTAATGAAGACTGTGGTAGTGGCATAAGGATAGACATATAGATGAATGGACTAGAACTGAGAGTCCAGAAATATGCTTGTATATTTATGGTGACTAGATGTTCAACAAGGGTACCAAGACCATTCAACTGGTAAAAGAAGGGTCCCTTCTGGATGATGGTGGGATAACTGCATAGCCACATGCAAAAGAATGAATTTGGACTCCTCCCTTTCACCATAGAAAGGGCTAAATGCAAGAGCTAAAAGTAAAACTTTCAGAAGGGAACATAGTTGGAAATCTGTGTGATTTGGGATTAGGCAACAGTTTAGCTATGACCTCAAAATCACAAGGATCCAAAGAAAATAGATTAGTTGGACTCCACCAAAATTTAAAACTTCTGTGCATCAGAGAACATTATCAAGAAAGTGAAGAGACAACCCACAGAATGGGAGAAAATACAAATCATATACCGGATAAGGATTTTATATCTAGAATATGTAAAAGACTCTTAAAATTCAACAATAAGAAGATAAAAGACCCAGTTTAAAAATGGACAGAAGATTTGAATAAACAGTTCTCAAAGAAGATATACAAATGACCAATAAGCACATGAAATGGCGCTGAAAGTTATTAGTTATTAAGGAAATACAAAATAAAACCACAATGAGAAACCACTTCACACGCACTAAAATGGCTGTAGTGAAAAACGAGAATAACAAGTGCTGGCAAAGATACAGAAAAAGTGAACCCCTCTTGTATTGCTGCTGTGCTGTAGAATGGTACAGCCTCTGTAGAAAACAGTTTGGCAGTCCTCAAAAAGTTAAACATAGAGTTACTATATGACCCAACAATTCCAATCTTAGGTATATACTCAAGAGAACTGAAAGCGTGTTCACACAAAAATTTATACACAAATGTTCATAGCGGCATTATTCAGAATAGCCAAAAATAGAAACAACTCAAATACCCCCCAACTGATGAGTGGGTGAACGTACAGCCATACAGTGGAATATTTACTCAGCCGTACAAAAGAATGTAATACTTATATATGCGGTGAAATGGGAGGAACTTTGAGAACATTATGCTAAGGTAAGAAACCAGACACAGAGGGTCACATGTTGTCTGTTTCCATTAATAGTAATGTCCCGAACAGGCAAATACATAGAGAAAGTACATCTCTGGCTTCTGAGCACCAGTGGGTGGAGAAAAGAAAGAACCAGCTAGAGCAAATGGAGTTTCTTTTTCGAGTGATGACATTGTTCTGGAGTTAGACAGGGTGATGCTTTTACAACCTTGTGAATGTATTCAAAACCACTAAATTTAAATTATATTTTGAAATGGTGAATTTTCTATGGTATTTGAGTTAGGTATTGATTTAAAAGTGTAAAAAAGTAATTGGAGAAAGGGTCAGGATCGGGTAATAGATGTGGGAATCAGTCATAGCGGCAGGTATTTAAGGAGTGGGAGTGGATTCTCTGTAGGACTGAGGTCCTGTCCAATAACATACTTAAAAATACTAAATCTGTATGTAAAACTCAGAAAAGCTCCCTACCAAGCTGTCACCGTGTTTCCCTCTGGAGAGCTAAAAATTAGCTGGCTCCGGAGTACAGGCTTACAGTAACGACTTGAGCTCTCCACTCCTCTGCTCCCTTATCTTTGAAAGAATAGCTTTTGTTTTGTTCTCAAAAAGTTGAGTAGTTACTAGCAAAAGCTGCCCTGCTGCCCCGCTGGGATTGGGGATCATTCCTAGCGTGTTCCTGTGAGGGTGCCCCCTGGAGCAGAGGAGACAGTGTCAGTGGTGCTCTCTGGAGCCACACCACACAGCGGCACTCGTTCCTGGAGAACATCTCTAGAGCCTCAGCAAGAGGCTCTTCCTTCCCCAAATAAAAGACCCTCACTTCCATCAGCTGTGATGGCCAGAGATTCTGAAAATGGCCTTAGAACAAGGTTATTAACGAAGCGGAAGAGGAGATCACCCACAGCGTCACCACGTGCCTTTGTAACTTCATTGTGACCTGTGCCTGAAGAGACAGCCGCTTCCCACCCCCACTAGTCGTTACACCACCACAGAACCACATGTAAAAGGAGAGATTTGAGTCAGAAAGGGCTTTGGGTTCCCTGCCTGTTAGGTGTTGGCCTGCCTTTTCTAGTTTTTAGGGCAAGGCCAGTAGGCTGCTAGAATCTCAGGCCAGGCCAAAGGGAAAGATAACGAAGTCGGTGTTTTCGTTGTCAGTGGTGTGGTTCATCAAAGAGCTGACTGGAACAGCATCCATGAGAAGATATGTCAGCTGCTGATTCCGCTGCGCACTTCCATGCCCTTCTACAACTCTGAGGAGGAGCGGCGGCACGGCCTCCAGCAGCTGCAGCAGCGGCAGGTGGGTCCTGCAGGGCTGGGACAGGCTGAGCTCAGGGTCTGCCCCAGACAAAGGGTGTCCCTCATCGGGATCACCAAACCAGAACCTCTTTGAGGACAGAGACTTGGTTTTATGCCTTTATGTCCTCAGTCAGTTGTTCTCCACGTAGTTACTGAATACCTACTGTATTAAGTTCCGAGGACTGCTGTAACAAATGGCGTTACTCCACACAATGGCTTAAAGGACAGGAATGTCAAAGTCCAAGGTCAAGGGTAGGTGTCAGCAGGTTTGGTTTCCTGAGGGCAGGTGCATCCCTGGTGTCTGAATTTCTTCCAAATTGGATCAGGGGCCACCCTAATGGTCTCATTTTAACTTACTCACCTCTGTAAGGCTCTCTCCAAATTCACATTCTCAGGTAATAAGGGTTGAAGTATGAGGGCTTCCACATACGAGTTTCGGCCATAACGTCCATATATGCCAAGTATGTTGATAAGAGCGTAGGAGGCAAAAAAAAAAAAAATGGTGTATGAATACACTGATGAATTCATAAAGGAGATTTAAAAACTTCTATTATGGGCGCCTGGGTAGCTTAGTGGGTTAAAGCCTCTCTGCCTTCAACTCAGGTCATGATCTCAGGGTCCTAGGATCAAGCTCCACATCTGGCTCTCTGCTCAGCATGGAGCCTGCTTCCCCGCCCCCTGCCAGCCACCCACACCTGCCTCTTTGCCTTCTTGTGATCTCTCTCTGTCAAATAAATAAATAAAATCTTTAAAAAAAATTTTTTTTTGTTTTTTTTGAGAAAGGCTTTGAAGCAATGCAGAGTCGACATTCTTTCTGATACTTGGAAAGCAAGATAATTCCAGAAAGAAAGAGAAGAAGTTTCTCTCAAAATTATAACTCAAATAGAAAGTCAGAAAGTTTTAGAATATCTGGAGATATGATAGTTTTGCTAAACTACAATTTTATTACAAACACAAGAATAATATTTATTTAATAACTTTATACTGAGCTCTCATTTATGCTGATCAATGAGCCAAGGTGAAAAGACATTTATTCCTGGACCTCGAGGAGCTCACAACCCAGGTTTCCCTTTTTATTTCACCTATTTGGGGTCTTATGTCCACCTTAGTACAAGCAGGTTAACTAGGTGCCCTTAATCAGCTCATGAGATTGTGGCCCTAGCCCAAGTGTACCTGTGCCCGCCAGCGCCTTTTTGCTTTACACGGTCTCAGATGGTCTAGTTTTTTCTTCCACAGAAGCATTTGATTGAATTCTGCTACACCGTAGCCCAGAAATACCTCTTTGAAGGAAAACATGCAGCTGCTGTTCCCGCAGCTTTGCACTCACTTCGCTTCCGCATGAATGTGCATGGCCTGAGTTCCGTAGAGCTTGTCCCTGCTTACCTGCTGTTGGCCGAGGCAAGCCTTGGTAAGTGAATTGACCTGGGGACCCCCCACCCCGACCCCGGTCCCTTAAGGAGTACTCTATGGGGATCAATCAGTGGCCAAAGGGTACAGACTTGGTAGTGGCTCCAAGATAGCCTTTTATAAAAGAGCAGTGTTGCCGTAAAGTTTGGCACAAGTTGGGGCAGCAGATGTCAACTTTCGGTTCCTACTGACCGAACTCCACTCTAGCTGGCCTAAGGAAAAGGAGGACATTTATTACGACACTGGAGTGTTCCAGGGGGATCGAGGCTTCAGGAGGTCTTAGAACCAGAATGGTGTAACAGTCTCTCTCTCTCTCTCAGTCCTTGTGTCTTGTCCCAGCTTCTATCTCTGCATCTGCTTTATTCACCCTCTCTGCAGACCAGGTTTTTCTGCCCTGTGCCCACCACAGAAGACAGCTACCCTAAAATATCAGATGTAGCTGAATTTCCATGGAATTTTCATGTTCTCCAGGTTCAAGGAAGGTAGAAGAAATAATTAGTATCTGATTTCCAGTGTTAAATTCCTAGAAGAGAGAGTTGTGTTGACTGTTTACCTTTACCTTTGTGTCAGGCTCACATGGTTCAAACGGGATTATAGAAACCTGCTCCTATGGAGGGAGAGGGGAAAAGAACTGTATTTCTCATGCCGTGGATGAGAGTGGGAACACAGACTCGGCAGAGCTCCATCCCACATGGCGGTTGCTACAAGAAGAGAGTTAACATCTTGGAGGGGAATTAACATTTTTGAGACCTGCAGCATCTTAGTTACTTTCCAACCACTTTTTCCATCTTCATAGCCACGCTATTTTTTAAAAAGCAAACTTTTAAAAAGCAAAACTGTTGGAAATGCAGTACACAGAACCTCTTGAGCTACGTGAGAGTAAGTTGCTTGCCTGATGCATTTCCTAGACATTCTCCATGTATCCACTGTACAACCATCGTCTACTATCGTCTTCCATCATCTACTAAGCCAACCCCATTCACGCGTCGCCAGTCGTCCCAATCACACCTTGAGAACAGAAGGATACAGTTCAAAATCACGCTTTTCATTTTGCTGCCATGTGTTTTTCGTCTCCTTCATTCTGGAATAGTTTCTCAACCGCTCCTTAACCTGTATGACTCTGACACTTATAAGATTAAAGGCCAAGTGTTCTATAAAACGACCCTCAATCTGGGTTTCTCTGAGTCTCCTCATGGCTGGACTCAAGCGATGTCCCTTTGGCAAGAGTGTCAGAAGACAGGCTCTGTCTGTGTTGTTCGCACCCCATCCTGCAAGCTGGCACATGTTTTCAGTTTGTCCCATTCCTGATGGCACCCAGTTAAGTTAGTTTATTAAGGTGATATCTGCCAGGCTTCTTCTTTGTTTACCTCTTCTCCTTTTTCAACTAATAAGTATTTTATGGGCGGGGAATTCTGAAACTGTGAGTCTACCATTCCATCAGACTTTCAGTATATTCATGTATGCATTTATATCAGTATGAACTCTTGGTTCCCTAGTCTAGTGAATGGATCAATAAACTGTTACTAACTTTAATTTAATGCTTAGGCTATTCCTGCATTTGGCAAGTAGCAGCCCATTCAGACTGGCTTCCGTGTTTCCATGACACATCCCCATTGTTCTTCCATCACCTGCCTGCTTTCTGGAACGTACCTCCAAGGAGCCTTGATTTTTTTTTTTTTTTTTTTTAGTGAGAAATGGAATTCAGAAAGCAAGAGTTGTGCACTAGACGTATGTGTTGCTATTGGGGTCAGGTTGCTCCTGTACCTTCTTGGGGGACAGAGGGAATTTGTATAAATATAATAATGTATACACACATTACATCTAAATTCATCTTCACTTAATCTCTCTCTAGACAGAGAGAGATATGACATACCAGTACTTCTAAATTCAGTCCAACACCACCACAGGGTTCGGTCTGATTTCCTCCCATTCTATAGCTGTAGTTCTCTGACAGTGAGAATGCTGGCTTCCTTTTTCATTAATGTATTTATATGTTTCATCAGTTCCCCTGTATGAGCCAATCTCCCATCCCCGAGCCTACTTTTTCCCCTTGCAGATGCCCTTCTCTCTTTCCATGAGCTCTGACTCCTCATTCAGGGCTGCCTCTTCTGCATGGATCCCCTCCTCACTGGCTTGGGCTCTGACTCCCCCATACCAGGCCACATAACTGCAAGAATGCCCCCCTCACCCCACTCCAGTCTGGCCCCCTGTTTCAGACTGCCCTCCACCAAAACTACTAGGAAGAGCACCAGGCAAGGAAATACAGCCTAGGTTCTGTGTATTTCTGATACTGACTAGCTGTGGGATTTTGGAAAAGTTCACCCTGGCCTGAGTCTTATCATTCTTATCTGGATTATTGCCTGTTAACTGGACTCTTCACCTCTTTGGCCTCCTTCCAGTCTGGCCTCTACACAAAATGTGGGTCAAATCCCTCTACCAAAGAAAAACCAGATTCCCTAAGCAGCCAATGGGGTGCAGCTTGGTCCGGCCTTCAAGAGTCTTGTCACCTCATCTTACATCTTCTCTCCCTTCTGGTTACACTGCCTTCTCTCTTCCTGTTCTGGAAGGCTCTTCTTGAGCCACGCTCCCTGCCTCTCCTCCACCCCCCTCCACCTAAATAACTCCTATTCATCCTTCAGACCTTAGCTCAAGAGTTACCACCCCCTTGTCTGGAAGCCTCTCAAGCCCCCAGACTGGACCAGGTTTCTTTTTAAGTACCCCCCCTTAAAAACCTCTTCCTCTCTTGTGGGCACTTATTTCAATAATAATTCTATATCCAGAGGCACCTGGGTGGCTCAGTCGGTTAGGCATCCAACTCTTAGTTTCGGTTCAGGTCATGATCTAGAGGTCATGAGACTGAGCCCTACATCAGGCTCTGCACTCAGCAGGGAATCAGCTTGAAATTCTTCCCCACTCCATCGCCCTCTGCCCCTCCCTTATCTTGCACGTGAGCTCTCTCTAAAATTAAATAAAATCTTTTTAAAAACCCAAAATACTACTACTAATTATTCTACATCCACAGATGAGATTACTTAATTAAAGTCTCTCTTTCCCACTAGACTATAAGCTCAGGGAGAGCTGGAACTGTCCCTATTCTTACTCATCAGAGTGACTTCACACCCAGAATAGCTCTTAGCACAGAGGAGGTGCTCAGAAACTCTTCTCATAAAACCTGACATCTGGTGGGCACTGTGAAAGCATTTGGTGAATCTGAGTCCCCTTCACAGAATTGTTTTGAGGATTAAATGAGTTTGTGTGTAATGAACATGAGAGTGCTTTGCAAGCTGGAAAGCCCCGTCTAAATGAAGTTCTCATTATACCTCCCCCAGTCATTGAGAACCTTGCCAACCTTTTTGAAAGTCTAAATAAATCACATTCGTTGTGCACATGTCTCTTCCTCATCTAAGAGATTCCTGCAGACTGGAGTGGAAAAAAATAAGAGGTATTTAGCCTTTTCTTTTCTTTTCTTTTTTCTTTCCTTTTTTTTTCTTTTTCTTTTCCTTTCTCTTCTCTTCTTTTCTTTTTTTTTCCCCTCTTTCCCTTCCCTTCTTTTCCCTTCCTTTCCTCTCTTCTCTTCTCTCTCTTCTCTCTCTCTCTCTTTTGGTAAAACTTTGGAATTTTAATCAACTAGAGATGCTATTTTCAGTAACACTTCAAAGAACTGCCTTACTTGTGGCTCAGTCATTCAACATCTGCCTTTGGCTCAGGTCATGATCTCAGGGTCCTGGAATCGAGCCCTACCCGGGGCTCCCTGCTCAGCGGGAAGCCTGCTTCTCCCTCTCCCACTCCCCCTGCTTGTGTTCCCTCTCTCGCCGTCTCTGTGTCAATTAAGTAAATAAATAAAATCTTTAAACAAACAAACGTAAAAGAGCCGCCTTACTCATCTTCCCCCACTCCAGTCAGGATTTTGGAACCAGGGAATCTGGGTTCAAATTCCAACTCTTTTTTTTTTTTTTTTAAACTTATTGACTTACTTTAGAGAGAGAGCACGAGTGCATGTACCAAAGCACACCCACAAGTGCGGGGAGAGGCTGAGAGAGATAATCTCCGAGTGGACTTCCTACTGAGCGCAGAGCCCATCAGAAGGCTCTATCTCCCAATCCTGAGATCATGACCTGAGCTGAAATCAAAGGTCAGATGTTTCGCCAACTGAGCCACCCAGGGACCCCTCCAGCCCTTTCTTTACTGGTTGGGTGACACTAGCTATCAAACTCTTCTTACTAAGTGCTCTTCCTTCTGCCTGGAAAGCTTTTTCCTCTGTTATGTATAGCTGGCTTCTTTCCAATCATCAGGTATCTACTTAAATATCACCTTCTCAGAGAGGTGTTCTCTAATCATCCAATCAAAGTAGGTTTCTTCCTGCTTTTTTGGATGACTGTATTCTGTTCCTTTCCTTCCTAGCAGTTTATTTTTCTTTGTTTATTTTTTTAAGCTTTTATTTATTTATTTGACAGAAAGAGAGCACAAGCAGGGGGAGCAGCAGTCAGTGGGAGAGGGAGAAGCAGGCTCCCCACTGAGCAAGAAGCCCGATGTGGGACTTGATGCCAGGACCCTGGGATCATAGCCTGAGCTGAAGGCAGAGGCTTAACTGACTGAGCCAACCAGTTCCGGTATTATTGTATTTATTTCCCTTTATTATATGCTCCTTGTGGTCAGAGATCAAGTCTGTTTTGCTCACTAGAATGCATCTAGCGAAGTGGTAGAGATTCTAAATTAGATGAATGCGTTGCGTGGTTGGACAAATGAATGAAGTTTCCTCCTCTGTACATTCCTCCTCAGATATTTATCTCACAGGGTTGTTGGCAGACTTAGATCACAGACGCAAATGGCCTAGCATAGTGTGCCTCCAGCAAACAGCGGGCCCTCAGCAAATGCGAATTCCCCCTCCTTCCCCTGGGTGCCTCCCAGCCTCACAGATAATTAGATAATTATCTCTGACTGCTTTGTGCTGTGCTCCTTTGCTTTCCTCATCAAGCCTTCTGAAATCTTCCCCCTTCACGTCTCTCAGATCAGGGGCTAGCTCAGGGTAGGCCTGTTGTCTCGCCCTGCAGAGCAGAGCCCTTACTCCTTAACTGGCTATCCTTTCTCTTTCTCTTCCATACGCTAACGCTAGTAACGGGACCCTTTAGGACAGTCTCCCTTCCTTTGGCAACTTTGTGTACCTAGTCCCTCCACTCCATCCCTATACCTGTCCAGGCAAGCTGTGTAGGAAAGTCACACCTAAACTTACCCACTCACCGACCAGTCTAAGTTCCGGCCTGCTGGGAGCAGCACATTCCTCCTGCCTCACTATACCCACTCTCTGGCTTTAGGGCCTTAAGGTCTTTTTTCTCCCAAGTATGTCTGTTCCTTTGGGATGCTTGTGCAGTTGCTGGTTCAGCTTGGCCTTGGGGCCTTCCTTCTTTGGCATTGCCTTCTTGAAGGGGAAATGCACGATGAAGGTGAGAAGTTTCCACTACATGTCTGCGCCCCCTGACAGTTTTCTCCCCACCTAAATAACCTTTGCTGAGAGTCATTTGCTCGGTCCGAAGCTCTTATATTATATAGAAAATCCAGATGGAAGATGTGACTTGTCATGGTTGCATGAGCCAGGATCCTCGGCCTCCGCCTCTTGCTTCTAATCTAGTATTTTCCCATTTTAGTTGGAACCTCAGTCATGGGAACTTGCTTCTTTCCTCCCTTCGATTGCTTCTTCAGCTCTCCTCCTTTAATTCCGTGACCTGTGATTGCAGCTCGGGTAAGTGATGTCTGCATGTGAGCCAGGCCTGGGAGGGAGGACACGCAGAACCAAGACTGACTTATGAGGGCTTTGTGTCCTCCTCTCCTGACCTTTCCTGGCACCCCCCACAGGAAATACCTCCCACCCAGAGCGTACCTCCTGCGATGCAGAAGGCTGGCGGAGTAGCGGCCTGTCCAGCTCTTACAGCCTCCCAAGGAGGCAAGCAGGGAGGCAGGAAACTGTTATGCATCTTTACAACCAAACAACAGTTTAAGTGTCAACAGTATTTGAATATTAGAAATAAAGGTGCCTTTTACTTGGGAACCATGTGTTGTCCATTCTAGCCCATAAATGTCTCTTCTGTATCAGCCCCAGCTTCACTCACTGCCTTAGTTCAGGCTCTTACCAGTCCTTGCCTGAACTCTTTCAAAAGTCCTCTAGCGAGTCTTTCACTCTACGTCCTCCCCTCTCATCCCTCCTCCACCCTGGCTCCTGGGGATCCTTCTAAATCGAAATCCAATTCCCTCCCCCTTCCTGAAAATCCTCCAGTTCTTACCCACATGCATCCCGCTCCTTGGCACAACTCACTAAGCCCTCCAGCCTTCTGTCACTTGTCCCCGGACTACCTCTTCAGCCTTGTTTCCTGCCACTTGACCCCTCACACTTTGTGCTTCAGCATCGTGGTTCTCTAAACACAGCCCACTCTTGCATATCTCCATGGTTCTGCATCTGTGTTACCTCTGCCCGCATGCCCGCCCTCCCTTATCTGTCGGGAAAACTTCTATTCATCCTCAAAACTCAGCTCAGGGGCACCTGGGTGGTTCAGTGGGTTAAGCGTCTGCCTTTGGCTCAGGTCATGATCCCAGGGTCCTGGAATTGAGCCCTGCATTGGGCTCTCTGCTCAGCAGGGAGCCTGCTTCCCACCCTCTCTCTCTGTCTGCCTCTCTGCCTCCTGTGATCTCTCTCTGTCCAATAAATAAATAAAATCTTAAAAAAAAAAACCCACAAAATTCAGCTCAGATTTTCTGGTCTCAGTTCAGCTGCTATAATGAATACCACAGACTGGGGGCTTAAACAAGAAACAGTTATTTCTCACGGTTCTGGAGCCTAAAAGTCTAAGATCAAGGTATCAGCAGATTCGGTGTCTGGTGAGGGCCCCCTTCTGGATTTGGAGACAGCTGCTTTCGCACTTATCCTCATATGGCAGAGAAAGGGGTCACCCCTCTTGTATCTCTTCTTCTATAGCACTAATCCCATTCATTGTGTAACCATCACTACAGCTCATGAATCCACTCTCATGACCAAATTACGCCCCACATCCAAATACCATCACTTTGGGGATCAGGGCTTCAACTATGTGTTTTGGGGGCTACAACATTCAGTCCATAGCACTGGCCTCACCTCACCCCATTCCATTGCCCCTCTCCAGCCCATCCATAGAATTAAACACCTCCTACTCTCTACCACCTCGAAACCTTATGATGCTACTATTACTGCACGTCTGCTATGTTATAAATATATTTTCACCCATGCATTCCCTAAACCCAGCTATAAGGACAATGCCTTTGATTCATCTTGGAATCCTCATCTCTCAACACAAGGCCTGGCACATAAAAGATATTAAGTATAAGTGATACATGTACTTATAACTGAGATACAGTTCACATACATAAAATCCACTCTTTTAAAAAGTATAATCTTGGGGCATCTGGGTGGTTCAGTGGGTTAAAGCCTCAACCTTCAGCTCAGGTCATGATCCCAGGGTCCTGGGATCGAGCCCCACATCAGGCTCTCTGCTCAGCGGGGAGCCTGCTTCCTCCTCTCTCTCTGCCTGCCTCTCAGCCTGCTTGTGATCTCTGTCTGTCAAATAAATAAATAAAATCTTTTTTTAAAAAAAAGTGCAATCTTGTGGTTTTAGTATATTCACAAGATTGTGTAACCATCACTACATCTAATTACTGAACATTTATTTACCCCCGAATGGACCCCCATACCTATATTAGTATTCACACTCCATTCTTCTTCCCC
This sequence comes from Mustela putorius furo, assembly GCF_011764305.1. NCBI lineage: Eukaryota > Metazoa > Chordata > Mammalia > Carnivora > Mustelidae > Mustela > Mustela putorius. The sequence goes on along the minus strand of NW_025422005.1, from coordinate 32,607,679 downwards.
GCAGTCCCAGGGCCACTATTTTCTGTCTACGGATTTCCTATCAATGGAATTGTACAATATGTGACCATTTGTGTCTGGCTTCTTCCTTTTTTATGAAATGTCTTCAAGGTTTACCCTGTTGTTCCATATGTCTGTATTTCATTCCTTTCTGTGCCTCGTAATATTCCACTCCATGGGTATGGATCGACCACATTTTGTGTATCTACTAATCAGCTGATGAGCATTTAGGTTGTTTCTATTTTTTGGCTGTTGGCTGTTGGCTGTTGGCTGTTATGGCGAGGCTGCCATGAATGTTCACGTGCAAGTTCTTGTGTGTCAATAAATGTTTGAGTCAGTGAACAAGGGAGTGAATGGGTGCTGACTCACATTTCATCCTGTGTCCTCTGGCCGGAATATGAATTGTAACCTTCTTTACTTCTTTTGAGCAGGTCTGGGCCACATTGTCCAAGCTGAGGAGTATCTATCCCAAGCCCAGTGGACAGTCCTCAAATCAACTGAATGTTGTTCTGCCACCCACTCTTTACTGCATCGGAACCTGGGACTTCTCTATATAGCTAAAGAAAACTATGAAGAAGCCCGTTATCATCTGGCCAATGATGTAAACAAGCTAAATTATAACATCTGAATGTTTCTGGGAACAGCTATGCTTAGTTTTGATCTTTTTTTTTTTTAAGATTTTATTTATTGATTTGAGAGAGAGAAAGAGCATGAGTCTGGGGAGAGGGGCAAAGGGAGAGGGGAAGCAGACTCCCCGCTGAGCAGGGAGCACCAGGAGGGGCTCGATCCTGGGACTCCGGGATCATGACCTGAGCCTAAGCAGACGCTTAACCGACTAAGCCACCCAGGTGCCCCTGTTTGTTTGTTTTTCTATTTGAGCATTTCTCTAAAACTTTCTGTTGACAGCTGACTGCTGAGGTAGTCCCAAGAGCACAGTTCTAACAACCTGAGTTCTAACCTTTCCACTTCCTGGCTGTGCATCCTTGGCCAGATCACGTCACTTCTCCAAGGTTGATTGTTCTGAGTACAATAAACGTAGAAGAGCACAGTTGTTAAGAGAAGGGCTTTACTTCTACTCTTGAACATACTGTTGGACAAATTATTTTACCTCTTTCATCAAGCATAGACAGAAATCATTCAATAGCGTATGTCTCATTGGGTCATTGAAGAGACTAATAATAGAGCACTGTATATGCAGAAATTTGCTATCAGTTTTACACATAATATCAATGTTTCTATGTCAGAGTGTGGTTGTTCAATTTAAACCAGCTGTTTGTATATGAACGTTCTTTATAAACTGTAAAACTATGTACAAACGTTAGATAAGATGATGATGAAGGTGATGATGGAGCAATTCCTCCAAAATTTAATGGAGGTTTCTATAAGGATTTCAGTGGTGGACAATATGACCAGAGAGAAAAGTTCCTGAGCCTGAAATCTGGATGAGGTTAGGGTCAGAATTCAGTCTTAGCACCAGTTGGTTCTCTGTTTAGCCTCTCCACTGGGCAGCCCTCCCCCGGGTTGCCTCCACTGCACAATGTCCATAAATCCACTGGAAACATTCTTGTGCTGGTTAGTCTCCATATCCCTTTACCCCAAATCCATTCACTCCTCTACTGTGTCCCGGGAGTCTGACCTCTATGGACTACACAACCCAGAACCCATTGCCTTCTGGCTTCTGTTGGATTTAGAGAGTGAGAGGCATGGCAGGCGAGTATTTGTTGGGAGGAGATAGAGGTTGGGAATCTACTCTCTCTGCTGCCTTTCTGCTCCATCCCAGTTCTGGCAGGGGCAGTATTCCTCCATAGCCACAGCTCCTGGCAGGTGGCTTTCTCCCATAGCTCTCGCTTTTGTGGGCTCTGGTGACCCAATTTCTCCCTTCCTTTTTCAGGAGTCGGGACAGTAATTGTCTCTTCTGTTGATAGACCTGGTGTTTCACTAGCTCTTTTTGGTTCCTTAACCTCTGTATGTCTCTTGAAATAATCCTTTCATTAAACCGTCATCTGGAAGTACTTTGAGGGTGCCATCTATTTCCACCTAGAAGACTGACTAATACACGTCTTCATTTGTGTTTTCTCTGCACTCTCACTTATAATAAATTAAGCAGAGACACAGATTCTGTCTTAGGTTAGGCCACACAGTTAAGAAATGGATCAAGCTCAGATTCTTCAGGCTACCTTTAAAAAAAAAAATCATTTCCTAATGGATACATACCATAAAATTCACTCACTCTAAGTGTACAAATGAATGATTCGGAGAAGACTCACAGAGTTGGGCAGCCATCAGCACAACCCAGTTCTAGAACATTCTCATTCTCATCACCCCAGAAGCCCCTCACAACCCCTCTGCAGTTCATTTCTCATTCTGACCACCCCCCTTCACCCCAGGCAACCACTTTGTCTCTATAGATTTTCCTTTTCTGGACATTTAATGTAAACAGAATGACATGTGGTCTTTCCATTTGATTTCTCTCACTTCGCATAATTACTTTGAGACTTGTCTGTGTTGTCCTATCAACGCTTCATTCCTTCTATTGCTGCGTAGTATTTATCATCTGGAAATACACAATTTGTGTAGCCATTTATCACTTGATGAACACTGGGGATGTCCCCACTGTTTGGGTGTTATTAATACCGCAGCTCTAAACATTTGTATCTGAGTCTTTGTGTGGATACATGCCTTCATTTCTCTTGGGTGTAGTCTAAGAATGGAACTGCTGGGTCATATGGTAACTCACCATTTAACTTTCTGATTTTTGAGAACTGCCAAACTGCTTTTCACAGAGGCTGTATCATTTTCTAGTCTCCCCAGCGCTGTGTGAGGGCTCTGTTTCCTCCCCGTCCTCGCCCACACTTGTTTTCTGCCTCTTTGAGCCATCATGGTAGGTGTGAAGTGGTATCTCATTGTGATTTTATTTTGTATTTCTTTAATGACTAATAATGTTAAGCCTCACTTCATGTGTTATTAGCCATTGGTCTTTCTGAAGACATGTCAATTCAGAGCCTTTGCCCATTTTTTTAGTTTTAATTGGGCTGTTGTAAAAGTTCATTACAAAGTCTAGGTGTACAAGTTCTTTATCAGATGTATGACTTCCCAGGAGAACTAAAGTGCCCCTTCTTCCTTCTCTATAGATTTATTTTGCCAGTTGTGCATTTGGAACAGAGGACATCAGGACCTCAGGGGGCTACTTCCACCTGGCTAATATCTTCTATGGCCTTAAAAAGTTGGACCTGGCAGACACCTTGTACACCAAGGTGAGCTGGGGAATATGGGAACGGAGCCTTGGTACTTTGGCCTTCTAAGTTACGACTGGTGTCAGACCATTCATGAGAAACTTGAGGCTCAGAGAGATGAAATGACTTGCCCAAGATCACACAGTCTGATACATGATATATTCCACTTTCCTTTCTTCCTGTATCTCCACAAGCAAAATAGTCTAGGCTCAGATCTGGCCTACTCTCCCAACAGGTCTCTGAGATCTGGAGTAAATACTTGAACGATCGCTACCAGGTGCTCTCACGGGTTCGCATCCAGCAGATAGACTTACTGGGCAAACGATTTGAGACCGACACTGGCCTGGGTAAGTGGCAGCTCTCCCTGGAAAGCAGAGCAGTGACTTCATCCTTCCTAATCCACAGGCATTGTCCCCATGAGGAAGAGCCACTGTCCCTGTCGTGGAGCACATCCGTGCCATCTTCTGTATTTTGCTGATGAGGCCACGGAGACGGGAGGAGTCAAAGAGATTCCACCAGTGTTGGGAAAAATTCAGATCCCTGGCACCACACACAGCCTTTCGGGGGGGGGGGGGGGGGGGATCATCAGGGACAGATGTGGAGAGAGAAAGACCCACCAGAGACCCCGTGATTTCTGCCACACCTCTACTTCTGATGTGTTATCCCTCCAAGGCACATAAGCCAGCGTAAACTCTCTGGAGAAGTCACACTACTCATTCGTTCCGGTGCCTTCTCCTCTTCCTTTACTGGACAGTGAGCTTCTCAGTGGCGGAGCTGGGTGTCATCCCTGTCTCTGTCCCCAGGCTCAGCAAAGGGTGGGTGCCGCACAGCATCATTCCCTCTGAGCTAGTAAAAAGGGACAGAGGACCTAGTATCTGCTCAAAAGACACATGCAGTATGGTTGATGGGATGGAACCTAGGTGAAATAAAAGGAAATTCCTACCAAATACACATTATATTATAAGCTGAGTCTCAGAAGGAAGAGATGAGTACAGTTGGATGGTGTTGAAGAGGGAAGACTTCTTGCAGCAGAGGTTTTGAGCTAAGATTTTAAAAAATGAACAAATTTGTTGAGTTTTCTCTCATTATAAAAGTGGCTTATGTTAGAGGCACCTGGGTGGCTCAGTCGGTTAAGCATCTGCCTTCGGCTCAGGTCATGACCCCAGGGTCCTGGGATCAAGCCCTGCCTTGGGCTCCCTGCTTCATGGGCAGCCTGCTTCTCCTGCCATTGCTTATGCTCACTCTCTCAAATAAATAAATAAATGTTTTAAAGTTGTATGTGTTAAAGCAGAAAACTTGGAAATCATAGACATCCAAAGGCAGCCAGCCAACCTTAGCATTATGGTATATGTCCTTTCTGTCTTCTTCTCTAAGCATAGTATCTAAAGAGTGCTTATAAGCACCTGCCCCAAATAACTCATAAGTCAATAAAGGATCATGAGAGTAGGACCTAAAGATGCTCAGAGGAAGAATAAGTGGACTCACTTTGGGGGGGGGGTGAAGCAGAAAGGCCCAGATGCTCAAGCACCCTTGGGTTTGGGAGAGGATTAAGTCATTGGCTGCCCCAGTCCTGGGGGCTCTTGCTCTCCAGCTGAGGCTGAGTGAGACCCAAAGAATCCCGCTGTGACAGCTTCCTGCATTGGGGGCCTAAGAAATCAAGAGTTTGGGACTCTAAAAGAGACAAACCGTAGCTACCCTGAGACCTATGGGGGTGAGCAGATTTTGTAGAGCTGCTGGAACTGCCGGGCTTCCTACTCACACGTGGTGAGGAACCTGCCGTGCTTTGTCAGTTCCATGCTCACCCTTCAGGGGAGACTCCACAGCCCCCCAAGGCCTGCTTCTTCATTCCAACTTCCTTCTTTTCCATTGCAGATGAAGCCCAGGAAGCAGAAGCCATTCAGATCCTGACTTCAATCTGGAACATTCGAGAATCTACATCTGACACAGCCCCCCAAAAAACGGTCTTTGTTCTGAAAACCCTGTTCATGCTTTACTACCTGATGATGAATTCTTCAAAGGCAAGTGTTCCCAGAAAAGCATCCTGTCGAAAATGGAGGTAGAAATTCCTCTAGTTGAATTTGGCTCTGTTTTGCCCAGTTGCATGGGCTTTTGCCCTCTGAGTAAGCTGTCATTTTAAAGCAGCCTGGATACTCGAGATGTTTCTCATTTGTTGAATCCCACCTGCATCATGGAAACTGCATTGTCTTCTTTCCTAGGGACATGCCCATCACTAGCCTAAGTACTTCCCATGCACTATCTTATGTAATTGTCAGGCCAACTTCCTGAAGTAGGTATTGTATTATTCCCACTTTACAGATAAGGAAACTGAGGCACACAGAATTGTTTGCCCAGTTTTTTTTGGAGGAGGGGAAGTCACAAGAAACAAGGGACAATGCATAATATAATTTCAGATAGTGAATAGCGCTTCAAAGAAAAAGAAAAGCAGGCAAAGAGAGAGACAGAGAGGGAGGCCTGGCTGGAGGAGGCCTTTCTGTGTGAGTGTCATGGAAAATCTAGGATTCCCTTCCCCCCTCCCCCTCCTCTCTCCCTGTCTTCAGCAAACTTTACTAAGCACCTACTGTATGCCAAGACCTAGAGGAGTTCACAGCCTGCGGGTTATAACTGAGTGTTATAGCGAAGACCAGGGTACCATCTGGGATGGGGTAAGAGTGCTTAGGGAACAGGGAAACATTTCCATTGACTTTCAAAGCTTATACTGGACAAAACCTGTTTCCTCCAGTTCAGGGTTCACTTTTCCACATGAACTCAAGGAAGTCCCCACCCCAAGGCATGGGTGAAAGATGTTCAATCTACAAGAGGTCCTTAGAGAATAGGGACACATCAAGGTTGACACCTCACTTCCTTTAGGTCTTTACTCAGCTGTCTTTTCCTCAAAGCTTTCCCTGGGCCCGCATTGAAAGCTACAAAACCCCACTAACGCCACTGGTGCTTCCCAGCCCCTTTTCTTTTTTTTTTTTATTTTTTTAAAAGATTTTATTTATTCATTTGAGAGAGAGACAGTGAGAGAGAGAGCATGAGCGAGAAGGTCAGAGGGAGAAGCAGACTCCCCATGGAGCTGGGAGCCCGATGCGGGACTCGATCCCAGGACTCCGGGATCATGACCTGAGCCGAAAGCAGTCGTCCAACCAACTGAGCCACCCAGGCGTCCCCCCAGCCCCTTTTCTACTTTATTTTTGTATTTAACATGTATCCCAATTGAAGATACGATGGTGTTTTACTTGCTTGTATTGTTTATTGCTTCTTCCCACACTGTGTCGGAAGTTCCACGAGGGCGGGAATTTCGACCTGTGATCACAGTACCCGGAACATAGTAGCCATGTAATAAATATTTATTGGGAGGTGCCTGGGTGGCCCAGTCAGTTAAGCGTCTGACTCCAGCTCGAGTCATGACCCTGGGATCCTGAGATCGAGTCCTGCATCGGGCTCCCTGCTCCTTGTGGGGAGTGCTGCTCCCCTGCTTGTGTGCTCTCTCTTTCTGTCAAATAAGTGAATAAAATCTTTAAATAAAACAAATAAACAAATATTTATTGGAAGGAAGGAAGGAAGGAAGAGAGGGTGAAGGAAGGAGGAAAGAAGAGCCAGCCCAGAGGCTGTCCCAGGATATCCTGTGAGACCTCCGTCCCAGTGAAAACTCTGGACCACATGCCCCCAGGATGGCCCTTATCACATGGTCTCCCAGAGTTGCTTCAGAGGGTCCCAATGAAGACCCTACAGAGGTCTCACTTTGCTAAGAAGGTGTACTAATTTTTACTTAGTTTGTCAAGCCAGGTGGGTTTTTCTGGTCCCCCATGCCCCAGCCGGCACATATGTGGCTAGCTGTAAGGACCTGGGAGGTGGTCCCAAATTTCCAACAAGAGCTCAGTGGCTGGTGTGAGAAGTGGAGGGGGTCCTTTCCTGTGTTTCTGGGTTGAGCAGAGATGGGGCTTCCCCATGTAAAGCTTTCCTCTGACAATTTCTTTTTGTAACCATGATTCTATTCCAGGCACGAGAATATGCCACAAGAGCCTTCAGTCTGGCCAAAGAACAGAATCTCAGTGTCCACGAACAGGACGCCATTGAAGAGTTACTAAGTCTTATCTCAGCTGAGGAAGCTCATCCCATTACTTAGTGACCCATGATCTCAGCACCAGGGGGCTGTTCAAGGGGCTACTGAACATCTAAAATATACCAGTTTGCACAACTGCTTTGAGGTATCACGACTTGCTCACACCCACCTCCCTGCCCTTTTCCCCTGGGCCTGCCCACATAGCCATGTTTTTATTCTTACACAGAATATGTGAGGAAATGTAGTACTTTAGGCATAGAAATCAGTAAAAGTGATCTTTATCATGACCTTTGTACTTGGCTTCCTATGACTTTGTATGACTTCGAGTAATGTGCTCTCAGCTCATTAATATGGTACTTGGAATTAAACCACAAACAGTTTATTTTTACCAGAAGCCATCCAGGTCTTTGCCACAGAAGGGTGTGGGAGATACAGGTATATTAGACCAAAGTTTTCCCATTCTGCTGGAATTAAGTTAGCATTAATGTGAGGTAGATTGTGGTTTAAATGTCCATTGTAGTTCCTAAAGCAATCACCAAGAAAATTACTCTGCAAAATAGTTACAAAGTGACAAATAAATTAAAATGGTGCACTAGGGGCGCCTGGGTGGCTCAGTTAAGTGGCTGCCTTAGGCTCAGGTCATGATCCAGGCTACTGGGATGGAGTCCTGCATTAGGCTCCCTGCTCAGCAGGGAGTGTTTCTCCCTCTGCCTCTGCCTCTGCTCTTGCTCTCTCTCTCTCTCTGACAAATAAATAAAATAAAAAAAAAAAAAAAAGAAGAATAACAGATCATGAAAAATAAACGTTTAACAAAGTAAATACTTTGAATGATTACTTGAATGACAGACCATGTCATCAGTTTGTCCAATAGAAAACTTATGTCTTTTCTGGTTTTCATCAATATTGATGGCAATATGATGGAGATAAATATTTTAATAGATTTTAATATATGCCCACACAAACATACAGTTTCGGTAAGTAACAAATGTTTAAATAAATACTAGCAGTCTTTAAAAGCATATGGACATGGGTACCTGGGTGACTCATTGGGTTAAACCTCTGCCTTCGGCTCAGGTCATGATCTCAGGGTCCTGGGATCAAGCCCCACGTCTGGCTCTCTGCTCAGCAGGGAGCCTGCTTCACCCTCCTCTCTGCCTGCTTCTCTGCCTACTTGTGATCTTTCTCTTTGTGTCAAATAAATAAATAAATAAAACCTTAAAAAAAAAAAAGCATATGGACAGGGTTACTACTGAAACCAGGTTATGAACCTGGGATTATAGATCATAAAATTGTTGTGCTTTGCTTGCACACCTTTGTAAGGATTGTAGATCCCCTAGAACATCTTAATGAACGAGGCAATGACAAAAGGCTATTCCCAGTTCAAGAGTCAGGTTTCCCTACAAGAAACGAAAGTGTACATGGGGGAATGCGGAAGATAGCAGCCCAAAGTGAATACCGGAGTCTTGGTTTACTTTGTACTGGTTTGAGCAAGCCGTTGGCATCGCGCCCTCAGGCAAGGAGCCCTGGAATCCGAGAAGGTCTGTGAAGGGAGAAGAGCGCGCATTCAGACTGGGGCAAGGCGAGTTTGAGGAACTGGTGAGACATTGCAGGAGAGATGAAAAGGGTGTGCAGTGCAACATTAAGAAACTGAGGTTCAAGAGAGAAATTTGAGAGTATGACGCAGATGGCAGTGAATACCAGGGAAGTAGAAATCACCTACGGAAGAGAAGAGAGACAAGGAAATGCCCCCAAACCGAAGGATTAATGGAACAAACCCAGCAGAGGAGGCTGACATAATTTCAGATTTCTCCAGACTGTGCATGCAAAAAAAATCCCCTCATACCTTTTACCCGGATTCCCCAAATGTTAACATTTTATCTCATTTGCTTTATCATTTTCCCTCTCTCTATATTCACTGTTTTCCAAACCATTGGAAAGTAAGTTGCAGACCTGATCCCTGTTACCCCTTTACCTGATACACCAAACCTGAATGTTCATTTTCTAAAAACAAGGACATGCTCATCAATACAATCATCAAAATCAGGAAATTAACCTGGATATGACACCATCAGATAGTAAAACACACAGCTTATTCCAGATTTCACCAACTGTCTTCACGTTCTTTGTAGCCAAAGAAAATCCCCGAGCAGGAGGGGGCATCAGCCGCCCGTGTCTCTGGTCAGGGGTGTGCCCTCAGAGCAGACGGGACGTGCTGATGCTCAGATGTTCCGTCATGTATCCCAGGAGGAATGCAGCCAAAATTCTCTAACACACAAAGAGGCCCAGGCTCTTTGGCAGATCTGAAGAGCTGGATTCCCCGAGGCTGGTAGAAGAGGGAACCCTTGGGAGATGGCTCTTCCCTGATTTAGGAAACCCCTGCGAGGAAAGGACACAGCATAGGAGAAGCTGTGGAGCGGGCCATCCCAAGATGGCCAGGCGCCTCCAGTGGCTCGAGGGCCGGGTGAGTCTCAGGGGAAGACCCCAGGACCCTGAGCAATAGGGGAAGGGCTTCCTGGGCTTGTCCTTGAGGAGAGGAAACCCCAAGATCCAACGGCTTGTGAAGGTGTCTGGAGCCAGCTCCAGTGATTTCTCCACTGTGTGCATGGTTTCTGTCGGAGCCAAAGTCAGGAGGGCCAGAAACCAGTCACCACTCTTTCTTTTCTTTTCTTTTTAAAAAATTTTTTATTTTTTATTAACATATAATATATTATTAGCCCCAGGGGTACAGGTCTGTGAATCGCCAGGTTTACACTCTTCTCAGCACTAACCCTAGCACATACCCTCCCCAATGTCCATAACCCCACCACCGTCTCCCTACCCCCCTCCCCCTGGCCCCCTCAGTTTGTTTTGTGACATTAAGAGTCTCTTATGGTTTGTCTCCCTCCTGATCCCATCTTGTTTCATTTATTCTTTTCCTATCCCCCAAGCCCCCTATGTTGCATCTCCCCTTCATCATATCAGGGAGATCATATGATAGTTGTCTTTCTCTGATTGACTTATTTCGCTAAGCATGATACGCTCTAGTTCCATCCATGTTGTCGCAAATGGCAAGATTTCATTTCTTATAATGGCTGCATAGTATTCCATTGTATATATATATACCACATCTTCTTTATCCATTATCTGTTGATGGACATCTAGTTTATTTCCATAGTTTGGCTATTCAGTCACCACCCTTTCCCTGTTTCTCCTGCTGCATCCAATACCATGGTCTACAGGCAGCCGAATGGGGGTTCTTTGTGAAACGACCAGGGGAATTTGACATCGATGGCAAGTAGATGGTATCAAGGGATTAGTGTTAGCTTTTTTTAGATGTGGTAAAGGCATATGGAAATGTCCTCTTTTTAAAAAGAGAGACAGGCTGGGGACCCTTGATCTCAGCTCAGATCTTGAGCTCAGGGTTGTGAGTTCGAGCCCTGCATTGGGCTCCATGTTAGGTGTGGAACCTACTCAAAAAAAGAAGAAGAAGAAGGAGGAGGAGGAGGGGGAGGAGGAGGAGGGGGAGGAGGAGGAGGGGGAGGAGGAGAAGCATGCTCTTGGAGACTGCAGAGGAGAAAGAGATGTGGTGTGTGGGATTTTTTAAATGCCTAAAGAAAATAAATGAATAGATGTAATAAAAATAGAAAATCTTGGTAATTTAAAATCTGGGTGTTTTACTAAACTATTTCCTCTACTTTTGTGTCCTTTGATTTTCATTTAAAATGAAAATAGGGGCGCCTGGGTGGCTCAGTCGGTTAAGCATCTACTCTTAGCCCAGGTCATGATCCCAGGGTCCTGGGATCGATTCCCACAAGGGGCTCCCTGCTCAGCGGGGAGCCTGCTTCTCCTTCTCCTTCTGCCACTCCCCCCTGCTTGTGCTCTCTCTCTCTCTCTCTCTCTCTCTGTGAGATAAATTAAAATCTTTAAAAAATAATAAAATAAAATAAAATAAAAAGAATAAAAGGAGATATATAGGGCACATTCCCCAGGGTTTAGGTTAAAGAGCATATGAGTGGTATGACTGTAGTGTCCCCCAAATCATCGCTACAGCCATCAAGCATTATTCCTGCCAATCTCTTCCCTCAGGCTAGATTCCCCGACCCTCACAAATTGGGGAACAGCCTTTGTTCAAGGGCCTCAGGCCTGGTGCTGACCAGAGTGTGTTGCTAAAAGGTCTTGTCACTGTTCCCAGGAAGACGTGCAAAGTGTCATGCAAACACAGGTCCCAGGGGGTGACTCAGCCTGACCCGGGAGCCTTCTTCAGGTGGGTCCACAGATTCCTTCTGTCCCCTGGGGCCCGTAAGGCGCCACATGGCCATTGCTAATGGCTTCCAGCTCTCACTTGCTTTTCGAATCTCAATTCAAATGTCAGCCCGGGCAAGAGCATGGAGCAGGCCGGGGACAAGCTCATACCATCTGCATTCGTATTTTCCTCCGTCATCTTGACAGTTGAGCGCTGGCAATATTACAATTCAGACGCCGTTCTGCGTTTGAAAGGAAAATTATGGTTTTTCAGAGTGCAGCTGGTGTGCGAGTGAATAGGACGGAGTTTCTGTGAAGCTTTTCCCTCACTTTATGATATGAAAATAATAAAATGTCGCTTCAGCATGTGGCTCTTGCTTCAAAAGAATAACCAAGAGGCACAGAGTTTGGGGAACAAAGGCAAACAAAGCATCTTGTTCCACAGTAATCATTTTAATAAAAAGCAAAGACAGCAAAACAATCATTTATAAATGATTTCTTCTCTCTTGGAAAAGTTAACACTGTTGCTGCTGTAGAAACCACTTGGAAATGATCTCTCTCAGTGCCTATTTAAGATATATTCCTTCTTTCCTTATTGGATTGCCTGGGTGGCTCTGTCGTTAAGTGTCTGCCTTCAGCTTAGGTCATGATCCCAGAGTCCTGGAATCGAGCCCCACATCAGGCTCCCTGCTCTGTGGGAAGCCTGCTTCTCCCTCTCCCTCTCCCACTCCCCCAGCTTGTGTTTCCTCTCTTTTAAAAAATAAATATTTAAAAAAAAAAAGATATATTCCTTGTAACCCATTTCCACTTGGCCGGTTACGCAGGGAAAATGACAAGTCACTTTCCTGGAGGGAAACTGAGTCCATAGTGAGACAGAACTTGCAAATCACTCCAGAAGTGTAGGCGCAAATGAAACACACATGGAAAACAGAGGCAAGACGAAACAGGCAGAGAAGTAGCGTTTTCAAGCCTTTTTCTTGGGTCAGTTTTGCACATTCTACCAGGACACCTGCTTCAAGAAATCCATCACCCAGGCCAACCTCCCCAGAATGAGGTGTTTCAATACTCGTGTGGTTCCATGTCTCTCTCAGCCACCAGGAAGCAGCTGGGTGCTGGTAAATGTTTCACAACCAGCCCGCTGGTGGCAGAAACTTGATATGGGGCATCTGTCCATGTCTGGGGGGTAGATATCCCACCAGGGCTGATGTCAAGCCTCCAATGTGATGTCACCGAATGGTGGCCTTGGCAGAGACGCGCAGCAGCACGCCCTTCATCCCTTCATTGCAGGTCGTTTCTGCCTCGAGGATACGACAGCATAACCTCGACAGCAGGGATAATAGAAAAATGGAGTAAAATAATTGGGAAGTGATGAGCATTGAGTATTTAATGCCTCTGTTTTTAATGTATTTTATTTTTTGTAATATGCTTTCATTGTAGGTTGATATCATTTCTTTTTCTTTCTTTTCTTCTTCTTCTTCTTCTTCTTTTTTTTTTTTTAATGATGGCTGTGTTTAAGAGCCAGCTCACTAAACTCACTATCCCCTCTCCTGGGCCAGTGCGAGTGGGCTCCAGTACCCCGCTGGCACAGGGGCTCCCCTTCCAGGGGAGACTATAGCACACCAGCCACCTGCCGAATCCTGTCTTCACAGACATCTCTGTTGCTTCCCCAGCTCCCCTTACAGGAGATGAGCATTCTTTCCAGACAGGAGATTCCGGGAGCCTCCTGCAGGACAGCCTCCTGCAGGACAGCCGCAGGACAGCGGGAATATTGGCGACTTCCACCTGATCTCAGGGCTTTCAGCCCTGCCAAGTCCAGATGGTGCTGTTGGGCCATCGGAGCTCCCTGCACAGCCCTGGCCTCTGTTTGACAGATTTCATGCAAGTCCCTGGCACCTCCTCCTTCCATCCAATCAAAGCCAGCAAACCTCGTATGGGAAAAGCCCAAGAAACCAGGTGCTAAATCACCCAAGGTCAGGCTGTTTGCCAGCTTCCCAGCCTCCCAGTTGTCCGAGGCAGCCTTTCCTTCAAATACAACATTAAGCCAAATGCACCATCTAGATCTCACACTATAGCATCCTCGGATCTCAAGGGCAGACGTAAACTTCCAATGGTGAAGCCGGGACCACGGCGAGAAGCAGCAGCAGCCAGCCCTCCTCCCCCACCAGCCATAAAGCTGCTGTCTGCTGGCTCTCCTCCCTTGGCACGGAGCCATGGTCACGGGCGGGAGCTGCTTGTGATTGCTGACAGCGGGAAAGAAGCTACGGAAAAAGCTAGGCATGTGGCTCAATGCTTCATATTCACGAATGTGTGTTATCACATTTATAGCTAGAGAAAGGAAGGTTTGGCAAGATCAAGGGCCTCTCCCGAGATCACACGAGCTATAGGTTATGGAGTCAGGATTGGCACCAGGGCTGTCTAACTCAAACTGGCATTAATTGACGTTAGCCCGTGTTGTTTGCCAAGGAGCATGAAGACCCTGGCAGCAGGGACTCTAGTTGCTGCTGTGCCTGGGTAACGTAGTGCTAGTCAAAAATGTATCACCCTGAGAGATGATGCTGGAGTGCCTCTTAAGGGAGCCCTCTTTGTTTAGGAAAATGCTTTTAATAAGCCACCCATTGGGGAAGAGGAAATCTCGAAGGTAAGAGCATTGGCAGGACTCAAGCTAGGAAAGGACTGGCCATGCTGCTACAAAGGAGAACACCAGTGGATTTGGTTTGTCCCAAGCAGGGAGACAGGTGGGGTGTGAGGTGATGGGCTCCTTGGTGGTGTATCCAAAGAACACTTTACAAAGGGGGTTCCGTGTCTGCATTTCCGTAATTTCTCTCTCCTTCCACATCACTGCAACACACGTGCCCACACACGGGCGCATTTGAATTTCACGGTGTGTGGAAATGGGAGAGAACTGAGCTTCGTGTCATTGATGGACTGCGGGGAGGACACCCCGTCATGGCTTAAACTGAGGTAGCAGAAGTCTGGCGTCCGCTGTGGCTCCCCAAGTGTCAGCGCCTTGGAGATCACAGACATCCAAAGGCCCAGTTATCAGACGTACCAGGATCTCAGGGGCTCCGTGGGCCCCGGCTGACGTATGGGCTACAGGAGGGAAGAATCTGGCCTAGTGGCTGGCCGCAGGTGAACGTGCTGTGGAACTAAGTGGGAAGACGCTTTGGACTTTGTGGCTCACGGCCGCTGGAACATGGGCCTCAATCAGGACCCCCTGCTGGAGTGCCCAGTGGGAGAAGTTTGGGGCCTTCAAGCCCTTGACCTCCGCGGAAGGCCACAGAGGCCTCCACACATCCAAGACATTCCGCAGTGAGGAAACGCCAGCCACAGGAGCCTTCAGCCAGCTCGGCGGGGGCCATCCCCCCTCACTGAGCACGGATCCAGTGAGCTGGGGCTAAACGGTCTTGGCGGGTCTGAAGGCCCGGCCATCTGCCAGCTTGCACCCTGGAATCTCATATACGCCTCCAGGGCTCTCACTGAAAGCCATCCAAGAGATGAAGCCTACAGAGCCGGCCCATCACCACCATGTGGATCCAGAGAGGCTCGGCAGGAGAAAGGGCCGAGGGGGAGTCCTGAATGACGGCAAGTGCTAAGCACCACGGAAGAACACAGCCACCTCGGGCAGTTTGCTAAACCAGAATGGGAAACGGGACTGCCTGCATCCCAGCGCTACTGCTGACTAGTTAAGTGACCGTGGCCTCTAGGATTCAGATCCTCCATCTATAAAATGGGGACTGAACTGGTGTCCAGAGTGCTGTTACTCCTGTGTCCTCGAATCTGGCTTGATGGGGCACCTGGGTGGTTCAGTCGGTTAAGCGTCTGCCTTGGGCTCAGGTCATGATCCCAGGGTCCCTGCTCAGTGGGGAGTCTGCTTCTCTCTCTCCCTCTGCCCCACCCCGCTGCCCACACGCTCTCTCCATCTATCCCAAATAAATAAAATCTTAAAAAAAAAAAAATTCTGACTTGTTGGGTGACGTTCTCAGTGTTGCCTCGGAGCCACAGCGAACACCAAATGGTGCAGTGAGACTACCAGACAGGATGGGGACACCAGCACAGGGCTCAGGAGAGTGCCACATGTCAGCACGGGAACCACACCAGAAGGAAGCTGAAAAGCTTGAAGGACCAAAGTTGCACTCAGCTGTGTGTTTTGGAAGGAAGGGCTGCAGGGTCTGGCCTGAGACTTGGAGTGGAAGCATAATATGGTTTTCAGGAACGATTCCAACAACATATTCCTGAGTTTGGGGGGGCGGGTAGGGAGGCTGCCTTCCAGGTAAAAGCATTTTAAAGTCATGATTTGATCTCAAGTCGCAGAGAAAGTCATAAACAGCACGAGGCTTGCTATTAGCCTGTAGCAGCAGACGGAAGGACACGAGTTTCAGGGACGGTGACAAAGATGACTGTTGTCAGGGCCCATCCCCAGACATCTGCAGAGACTGACAGCAAAGAGAAGCCTCAGTTGCGTGGGCAAAGGGAAGCATTCAGCTGAGGTGTCCTGTTCTGCCGGCTTCGGGTTCACTCGGCCGTGGTTCCTCAGACCCACCTGAGGGCACTGCGGCTCCAGGCCTGCCTGCCCACGGTTTTCTGCAGAAGGACCAGCTGTTACCTGGGGGACCCTGGAGCCCCCAGCAAGTCACCTCCATCTCCCTGGACTTGCATCAGGGCCAGCATTCGTCAGGACTTAAGGATGAGCCAAGGCATGTCTCTCCCACTTCCCCAAAGCTAATGAGAATCCGTGTCGTTCATTTTCTTTATAGTTTCAAGGAACCCTTCCTCTAATGAAGACGTGTGCATCATTCTTTCGTTTAAACCCCCAGAAGAGCCATTTTTTCTTCCTTCTCCCCGGAATTTCAAACGATTCCAATTTCTTATTTCTTCCCCTGAAATGTCACAAAACTACCCCAAGACCTGTCTCCTTCCCTTTCCTCCTCGCCCCATCTGCAGTTGTCACCGACTCCTGTTAGCTGGGAGCAAAGAGTCTGCCATGGTGGTGGTTAAGAGCTTATAATCCACTTTCACTGTTTTATCAGGTTTTAAAGACCTACAGCCCCAGACCCACATTCTCGAAAAACCGTACCCCGCAGCAATCAGACAGATAGCATGAAGACGTTTTTCCCAAGTGCAGAATCATATATATTCTGAGTGATGGAGCTATTGGCATTCAAGTTTTGACCAGTTTCAAGATGCTACTATCAGATAATGGGAAGACCGTATACAGACACTGCAATTTATATTACATTAAGGAAGACTGTTACTTGGTATAAGAGAGTCAGGAGTTTCAGGTTCAGGTTCAGATACATCCAGAAGGCTATGTGGATACACTGAGAGCCTTACTCCTTCCAGGTGGTAAAGCTCTCTGAGAAGCTGCATCCTTTTTTCAGGCCCCCCTACCACTGTTTACTGTGCTGATGCCAAGAACTCAAGAACTCATGGCCCTTGACTCCCTCAGAAGAGGGATGATGAGAAACTTACAAAACCAGATGTGGGAGGTATTCTTCTACTACCTCCCACATGGTGCACAGTCTCATCGATCAACTCACTTCAAGCTCAAAGCACCCTTAAGAGGTAAACAGCCATCTGCCCTATTAGAAGGGGAAAAATGGGAGGCAGAGCCTCCTGGATTGTGCAAGGTTGTCAGCTCTTTAAGGGGAGAGCCAGAACCAGGAACTGGCTCTGTGTCCCATGTTCCTTCCAGCAGCAGGACTTGCAGACAGCTGGAATGAGTGTGGCCTAGACCCATGACCAAGGCTCATAGGGCCCATGGCCCGTCTGGGAAATCCAGGGGGACACGGGTGTGTGGGGAAGCGGGAGCTGTGATCCAGGTGTGATCTAGCTCTCTCTGCTTCCGGGCTGGGCTAGATTTCAAGCAATGGTGGCAATGACTATATAGATGTCACTAGCAGTTGGAAGATGGGCCCCCTTTGACAATCCGGAAGCACCCTCTCGGTGCTCCACTCGGGACAGGGCCTTCTAGCGTTCTTTTAGATCAAGTGGGGAGACTGGGCTTACACTGAACAGTGGGAATGAGTGAATGCAGCTTCCAGAAGGTCATCACTTGGTTCAGATGTTTACACAGAAAGTGTTCGGACAATTCCAACAAGAACAGACCTAGAACTATCCTTCTAAACCCACCCTGAGTGGTAGAGGTAAGGTAAATGTCTTAACCTGCATAAAAGTGAAGTATTATTATTTGTCAACTGTACAAGACACGTTACTAGAGTTACAACTGAGTGGCATGCACCCTATGTTGGAGCGTCTGAACTACAATTGTGTAGGATGGTATCTCCAGGACATGGAGCTGAACATTGTTCAATTGTCTAAGTGTTACTTGGTGAGATGTGCTTTTAGCCACAGTATTTAAAAAGCCAATTTCTATTTAAATGTGTTGTGAAAAAAAATGTTAATAGTTTTGACTTTATACACATTTTATACTTACAGCAGAGTAAATACAGGAATTTATACACCCGAATGGGTGTTGCTGCCTTCAAACTAGTCACCTGGGGAAGATGGACGATGTTTAGTCCGTGACTATGTCTAGAGCCTTCTTTGGAAACTGTCCACTTGTACGCTTTCTCATTGTTATCCTTTATGGATAGACTTATTTTTTGAGGGAAGATTTTTTTTTTTTTTAATAGCCAAAGAGCATTAGAAGGTAAGTCTGAAAAATAAAAAGGATGACAGAGTTTGGGACCACCTCTGGGGAGGGGTGGTGTGAGAACTGAAGTCTGATTATAAGGCTGTGAGGCCTCTTGCCTTGCAAGACCTCAGAGATAATTCCAAAGAGGACTTCTATCAGTCCTGGGCACATGCAACATCACAGCTCAAGAGTATAGTCTCCTAAGGAAATGACAAGGATTATGGTAACTCTTGAGTGCTTACATTTTAGTGTATTTGGTTGAAAAGGGAGTCTTGCTCATTCTCATACTTCACATAGGCAGAAATGGAAAACCCCATCTCCACGATGTCACCCAAGGGAAGGATCATTATCTACTGCTTAAACAGTTAAAATGAAAAGCACTTGGTGTCCCGCCTACATTATCCATCCGCCCGCCTGCTGAAGGTGCAGTAAGTAATTCCCGAGTCTCCCCGGTTTGGAAAAAGTGGGGAAAGACAGGTCTCGGGAACTTGGCCGGGACTAGAATGTCAAGGCGATTAGAATGTATTTCCAATGGCTCTATCCACCCAACAGGCCCACTACACCAGTGCATTCAAGGAAACCTTCTAGAGCTAAGCAGTACACAAAGTTTAGGAGAGAAGGGGAAATGATTATCTTCCAGTAGCTTTCTGTGATTAAAAACCCACCGGCTTCTGGATGACAAATGAACAGAGTCCACTGACAAGAAAGTTCATGGCATTCGATTCTAGTGCACGCGTAAGAAATAAAGTGTGTGGCCACTAGCTCATTGAAGTGCATTTCCAGCTGAGGCCAAAGGCAGCAAAGGTGCAAGAGGCTGCTGGGGCTGGCATTAGTTGAAGCAGGGTCTGTAAGTTCAGCGTGGCAAAGCAATTTGTAGAAAGCCCCAGTTCCACAGCAGGAGATCTGCCAACCGGTGATGTCAGATAACGCTCGCTCTCAAACTTTCTACAAAGTGCTTCATCGAAAATGCTAATGAGGAAGCTCCCTAAAACACCATATCCTGAGTGTCAGAGAAATATGGCCAAGATGGTGATTTGACGGGGAGCAGAGACTGAACTGCGTATCCTTCAAGCATCACACACACACACTTGGTGAAGAGCTCGTTAGTGCAGTCGCGTTGCGTCTCTTCCGCAGCCCCCCTCCACCGGGTGGTGGCTCCTGAGTGCAGCGCTTCCGGGACCCGTTCTGAGTTCCTGGGCTCTGCTGGTAACAGCCAGAGGCAGCAGCACAGTCAGCGCCTTCAGAGGCAGCCGTAGCATCCGAGTGCTCGCGGCAGACCCCGGTCTCCAGCCGACCGCTCGGGATGTTGCTCTTGGTGAGTGTTTTTGTATTAGTCTCTGTAAAAACCACAAAGCTAAGCCGTTTGCTTAAATCATCGTTAGAAAGAATGCTGAGTGCCCAGATGGGATTTTCTAGTTTCTGTGCAAATGAAATCACATTAGTCCAGATTTTATTCACTCAAAACTATAGGGAAGCAGTAGGATTTGGTTTAAATGCTGCCAAAAAGCAGGAATTCACTTAAGTTTTAATTCGGAAGCAATCCTGTTGTTAATGTTGTAGCCAGCTTCGGGCAGCATGGGGGGCGGGGCCCCGGTTGTGCTCACTGAGGAATCCCGGATCTCTCCCAGTTCAGGCTCACTCTCACTAGAGGTAGACCCATTGTTGATGGCGTAGACGCTCTCTGCAACTCCCTGAGCTGAAGCGCAGCCATCTGGCTCTTTCTTCTCCCTGGGACTGGACAGTCCCGGGAGGACGGCCATCTTGCCAGTCTGCCTATTGGGCAGCAAGGACATGGTGTAGTCTGCGATGATGCCACCCACATCTAAATTGCAGGCCTGGTCGAAGGCTAGGAAGCCGACGTTGGCGTTCGCCTCACACACCACAAAGGAGCCGTCGTCCATGATGAGGAGATCGATGCCACAGAAGTCCATGCCCAGGATGTTGGACACCTGAATAGCCAGCTGCTTGCCTTGCTCTGTCAGCGGGCACATGACACCCACACCGCCTGTGGGGAAAGCACAGCGACATAGTGGTGACGTCAAACACCAGGGACACGATGGCCCTTCAAAGAAGAGATGGGGCCATACGGAGAGGGGGCAGGGAGACAGCCATTCTTATTACTCACGGAAGATCTGCTTGGAAATCAGGACGCCCTTTGGGAAAACAATAGGGCCATTTCTTATCTAAGAGTTTTTAAAATGTTTATTTCCTCTGACCTACCACTAAGGAAATAATCTTATGTAATGGAAAAAAGCTTTATGCACCAAGATGTTGATGGCAGGGTTTTTAAAATACTGGAAAATCAAAATCCTGAGACATAATAGGCGCTCACTAAACATTTGTTGGTAAGTAAATGAAAAACCACAAATCTCTTGCAACAGAGGAAAGCAGCATATTTTAAAATCATGAATAATAATGCTCGTAGAGCACTGGTGATCCCATGGAAAAATACTTGGAAGGATTTAAGACTCGCAGCATGACCACAACTGTGCAAAAGATCTTGCCGGAAAGAACAATACACAAAAGTTAACAACGCCTGTCTTTAAAGGGTGGGATTAATAAGTATTTTTTTCACTGGACTTTGCCATGTTCTCCAAATTTTCTATGTGAAAGTGGATTCCTTTTGTACAGAAAAAGCAAAATTAACATTATGTTGGGGCGCCTGGGTGGCTCAGTCAGTAAAGCATCCGACTCTTGAATTCAGCTCAGGTCAGGATCTCTGGGTCATGGGACTAAGCCCCATGTCGGGCTCCACACTCAGCATGGAATCTGCCTGGGATTCTCTCTCTCTCTCCCTCAGCCCCTCCCCCGCACCTCTAAAAAAAAAAATCTGAAAAAAAATTAACATTATGTTTTAGGAAGAAGGGGATGGAAAGGCTTGTGAGACAAAATCCTGTGCCAAAGACAGAGTCTGGCTGCCCTCACCTACAACAGAGCTAACCTCAGGTTCAATAGTCTCCTTGGAAGGACTTAAGACCTACAGTCTAAGGTCCAACAACTAATGCCTTCACCTTAACAGGTCCCTTCCCCACCTGTTCAAATGCATAAGGAAAAGGCTATAAAAGAGTTTCAGACTAGCTCACCAGGAAAAGCAACAAGGATAAATGGCAAAACCATCTGGTTCCTACCTTGTAAAGAATGCATATTATATGGTGACTAAAAAAGACAACATAAAACACCAGGTTCCATGGGGTGGTACCACACACGAAAAGGAGATGTTGGGTACTCAGCACTGTGCCAGCCTGAGCATGGCATCTGCCCCCATCACGACACTACATCACCGTGTCTTGCAATGACCTGCTTTCAGGTCTTGTCCTCTGTGGAGCCACAGCTGTCCCAGGGCAGGGACTCTCTCTGTTAAGTGCACTCTCATGGAGTCTACTGGTGGCGACTGCTCTCGACCAGTATTCGTGAAGGAAGGACCGAACTGCGTCTCAGCCTCTGTTACTCACTACCTTGGTACACCCACAGGGCCAGTTAGGATCTAACCCTGGGCATGTGTTTTATCGTATTATCGTATTACCCACGACACATTCATTCAGTGAGGATGACGGAAGCTTTCTGTGATGGGGACAAGAATTTACATCCCTCCTGCAATGTCTCCATTCACCGCGACAGAAAACAAGATAAACAACAGGTTCATGAGATGGGGTTATGCTTTTGATCCAAACATAAACTGTAGCTTTCTCACTGTATCAAACATATAAGGAAAAGCCAATCCTCGATGACAATGTAAAAGCAGAATGCGCGCTGCCTTCTGCCACTGCCTCAGCGCAGACGGTCATTACCTCCTGCCCGAGCAACTGTAAAAATCTTCCAAACTCCTCCGCCTTGTCTCTGCCTTCAGTCCCTCCTCTACCTGCCTGTCGGTTTTTCTCGAACATGGATCCTCATGTCACTCCCTGGGTGAAACCCAACTGCTGAGTTCCAACCCCTACCAGAGAGGGTTCCATCTCAGTGCTCTGATACCTAGGCCTGACCTCTGTCACAGCACCTACACCCATCTGTCCCCTTCCCGGGCTGCTTGCTGTGACAGGACAGGGCTTGTTTCTAATCCTTATCTGTGATCCCAGAGCCTCGCAGAGGGTTTGACAAGATAGAAGGGCTCGATCCACATGTACTGAACCGGTACAAATACCCTAAGGAAAAATCCGTAGTGAGGAAATGGACCGAGAACTTTTGTCCCTTACCGAGGGAGCAGTTGCTCTGCATCCGTCCATCAGTGGAGCAGCGAAGCATGGAGCCTATCACCCGGCCCCCTACCACCACCACCCGGATGTCTTTGCCGTGTGACTCCTTCACATACTTCTGGAACAGGTAGGGCACGTCATGGCGGATCAGATGGCAGATGTCCGAGAGGTGATGTTTATCTCTGGCAAGAAAAACAGCTTTTCCTTTAAGAAGAAATATAAAGAGCAAGAGGAGTAGTCAGAGAAGGCTTCGAGGGGAGTCCTTGCCCTCCCGTCTCCCTGTCCCACACAGCTGTCGGTTCTTTCTGAACCTGCCTTCCCTCGGCCTCTTCTGTTTCTCTGACCAGACTCTTGGTTCTTACCAAATGGCCGCCGAACCTTGTGTTCTCTTGGTTTTACTCACGTCCCTCTCTCCCCTCACCACAACCCTTTTTTTCCAGGATGGAATAATGAGGTTATTCCAGAAACACAGAGGCGAGGCCAAATAAAATAAAATAAAATAAAATCCTGAGGATCTAGTCAGCTCAGTTCCAAAAGCATCTCCTATCACTCCAGGATGCTGATGAGGCAGAGTCCGTCTCTAACCCACTTTGTTAATCCGCCAAACCTCACACTGGGCTCGAAGTACAAAGCAGGTGTCAATCCATGTTTACAGAACATAATTAACTAAACACACTTAGAGGAATTCTAAGGCTAGGCAGACAGAGATCCACAAAAGGGAACTCTAATACAGCATGATAGAGCATTAACAGAGATCTATGCCAACACTATGGGAGTTCAAAGAGGGAGCCCCGACGGACCCCCTCCTCCTCTAAAGCATAAGAAAACTATCTGGCTATACCTGTTGAATTCTAAATGGAATGATCTATACTTCTATTGCTATCTGGAGAAAGAATTCCTGCTTGACTCCAAATCCTTTCTTTTCTGCTCGAATCACCAGTGCTTTTGTCATTACTTAACATCTGCTTTCCCATTTGCATATTAACTGACATATCAGAGCAGGACTTCCTCAGAGGTTTGCTCTGCAAATCCGACATGAGCACACCCAGTCTCTGCCTTCCTGTAATGGAACAAAGAGAAGGTTTTCCTAAGATTTGTGTCACTACACTAAAAGGAGTAGGACCCTTCTGAAGTCTGAATAACAAGAGTGATGGGTATCAGCCCCTAGTGGTACAGAAGACTGAGAAGTAACCTCCAACACATGTCTCCATCACTGCACACTTGGCACCAGGAGATCTGGCATCTGACCACACATGGCTGGGATTCAAGTATGGGCCCTGAGGGTTCCCTGGACATTAGGTAGGATTTTCACAGAGATGGGGGCTTGATACAGGGACTTGGTTCCTTGGTTCCTGACAGGTGGCAGGTTTAGTCTACAGTTACTAAAGGAGCTTTAGTGGGATGCCTGGGTGGCTCAGTTGGTTAGGCAGCTGCCTTCAGCTTAAGTCATAATCCCAGGGTCCTGGGATCGAGTCCTGCATCAGGCTCCTTGCTCAGCTGGGAGCCTTCTTCCCTCTCTCCCGCAGGCTGGGAGCCTGCTGCTCCCCCTGCTTGTGCTCGCTCTCTCTCTGTGTCAAATAAATAAATAAAATCTTCAAAAAAATTAATAAAGGAGCTATAGTTTTCAGGCACAGAGGAAAAGGGAGGAGAGGGTAGGAAAGAGGACCAAGATTAATCATCCACCCTGAGCCAAACACATTAGCCACCCAGGCGCCCTGTTTTTTCATTATTTCATTTACACCTCATACTAGCCCTAAGAAGCCATTAGGACAGGATAGTTATTTTTGTTTTACAGTAGAGGGAAATAAAAGTCTACAAGATTAGTAACTTTCTCAGGGGCAGAGCTGTACCATTCCACTGCTTTCTTTAGATTTATTTCCATATACTAGGGTCTAACTACTGCTACCGTTTGTCTACTCCCCGCCCATTTCCCCTAAGATACGACATGTTACACTAGTGATGAACAACCTGAAAACGAAATTAAGAACACAATCCCATTTACCAGCGTATCAAAAAGGAACAAAAACATTAGGAATAAATTTTAACCGAAGAAGAACAAGACTTATCACTGAAAACTATAAAACATTTCTGAGATGGGGCACCTGGGTGGCTCAGTGGGTTAAGCCTCTGCCTTTGGCTCAGGTCATGATCTCGGGGTCCTGGGATGGAGTCCTGCATGGGGCTCTCTGCTCAGCGGGGAGCCTGCTTCCCCCTCTCTCTCTGCCTGCTTCTCTGCCTACTTGTGATCTCTCTCTCTCTGTGTCAAATAAATAAATAAATAAAATCTTTAAAAAAAAAAAAAGATGCTTCTTAAAAAAAAGAAAAAAACAAAAAACATTTCTGAGAGAATTAAAGAACTAAATAAATGGAAAGAAGCCCCTTGTTCAGGGACCAGAGGACTTAATATTGTTAAGACAGCAACACTGACTATCTACAGATCTGACACAGTCCCCACCAAAAGTCTGACTTCCTTTTTTGCAGAAGTTGACAAGCAGATTTTACATTATACTGCCAAATTCACACAGAAAGGCAAGGATCCCAAATATCCAACACAATCTTGAAAAAAAAGAGTAAAAGGACAAAGCTGGAGTCCAACTTCCCAACTGCAAAACATACTGCAAAGTTACAGTCATGAAGATAGTGTGGCCTGGCATAGGAGGGCAGACACATGGATCAACGGAATAGAACTGAGAGCCCAGAGGAGAGCCTCACACAGAGGTCAGGGGCTTTTTGTCAAGAGTTATAAAAGCATCCCATCAAGGAAAGAATTGTCTTTAACAAATAATACCGGGAAAACTGGATATCCACATGTAAACGAAGGAAGCTGGACCCCTGCGCCTCACACCATATACCAAAATTAGCTTCAAAGGGATCAAAGACCCGAAGTAGGAGCTAAAACTATAAAACGCTCACAGGGAAACCTAAGTATCAATCTGTGTGACCTTGGATTAGGTAGCTACAAAATGACAACTAAATGCACAAGCCACCAAAGAAAAAATCCAGATGAACTGAACTCCATTGAAATCAAAACCTTCTCCACATCCAAGGACACTATCAAGAAAGTAAAAAGACAACACATGGTGGGGAAGAAACCGGTTCAAATTATGTCCGTTATGTTATGAACTCTTAAAAAACTCAGCAATAGGGGTGCCTGGGTGGCTCAGTGGGTTAAGCCTCTGCCTTCGGTTCAGGTCATGATCCTAGGGTCCTGGGATCAAGGCCCGCATTGGGCTCTCTGCTGAGCAGGGAGCCTGCTTCCACCTCTCTCTCTGCTGCTGCTCTGCCTACTTGTGATTTCTTTCTCTGTCAAATAAATAAATAAAATCTTAAAAAAAAAAACAAAACTCAGCAATAAAAAAGGGGCCCCTGGGTGGTGCAGTTGGTTGACCATCCAGCTCTTCCAGGCTTTGGCTCAGACTCTGATCTCAGAGTTATAAAACTGAGCCCTGAGCTGGGCTCTGCACTCAGCGTGGAATCCACTCTCTCTCTCCCCTCTGCCCCTCCCCCCCAATAAATAAATAAATCTTTAAACAGAAAAACAAATAAACCTCAGCAATCAGAACGCCAATAACCCAACTGAAAAGTGGGCAAAGGATCTGAATACACAGTTGTCCAAAGATCTACAAATGCCTAATAACCACATGAAAAGATGCTTGACATCACTACTCATTAGGGAAATAGAAAGCAAAACCACAGTCAGATGCCTCCTTCCACTCACTGGGATGGTGAGAATTAAAACAAAACACAAATGCGCAAGTTGCTAAAAATTCTTATCATAAGAAAAAGATTCTGTACGTGATGGATGTTACCTAGACTTACTGTGCTGACCATTCTGCAATGTATACATTCAGTCATTATACTGTAATCAATCAGATCTCAAAAAAGATTTTAAAAATTCATTTAAAAATCAATAAATGAAGTGGGCCCCTACGTTACTAATGCTCGGGAAACATGTATTTTGGCTTGTGGCTTGCTTTTATGGTAGAAGTATGGTGACTATTTGCTTAATTTGTCAAGGCAAAGAGGACATTTATATATGTATATTCTAAGAGGTAGGCCTGCCCACTTTTCAGGCTATAAATGTTCAAATATATACAGTCAAAAAATTTTATTTAGGGGCATCCTGGGTGGCTCAGTCACTTAAGTGGCTGCCTTTAGCTCAGGTCATGACCTCAGGGTCCTGGGAGTGAGCCCCACACCGGGCTCCTTGCTCAGCAGGGAGCCTGCTTCTCCCTCTCCCTCTGCTCCGCCTCCTTATTTGTGCTCTGTGTGTCTCAAATAAATAAATAAAATCTTTAAAAAAAAAGTTTTATTTAGTACTCCAAAAAAACCCCAATCATAAATAAAGGAGTAAATGAATAAAACAAGGATTACTAAGAATGATGAGAAATCAGAACCCTCATATACTGCTGGTGGGCCCTAAAATGACATAACCATTGTAGAAAACAGTGCAGCAGTTCCTCTGAGGCTAATCATAAGGTTACCGTCGGATCCCACAATTCCAGGCTTAGATAGATAACCCAAGAGAAAGGAAAATATATGTTTACAGCAGCATTATTGATAAAGCCACAATGGAAAAAACTCAGATGTCCACCAGCTCACGAGCAGATAAACAAATGTGGGCAAGCCATACAACAGGTTATTAGGGAGGGATAAGAAGGAATGCAGGACTGATCTACACCACGACATGAATGACCCATGAAAACATCATGCTAAGCAGAAGGAGCCAGACACAAAAGGTCACATACTGGATGATTCTCTGATAAGAAATGTTCAAAATAGGCAAATCCATAGAAACACAAAGTAGATGAGTGGTTGCCAGGGTCCAGGGGAGGCAAGTGCGACTGGCCCCTATTAGGTTCAGGGGTTTTTCGGGGGGATGAAAATATTCTGAAATTAGATAATGGCTATGATTGGACACAATAGTGAATATACTAAAATCCACTAAATTGTACACTTAAAAATGGTGAACTGTTTGTTATGTGAATTACATCTCAATTTTTAAATTTTTTTTATTTTTATATTTTGAGAGAGAGCGAGCAATCAAGTGGGAGTGAGAGGGGCAGAGGGAGAGAAGGAAAGAGAGAATCTTAAGCAGGCTCCACACTCAGCACAGAGCCTGACGCAGGACTCAATGTCATGACCCTGAGATCATGACCTGAGCCGAAATCAAGAGTCAGATGCTTAACTGACTGAGCCACACAGGCACCCCACACCTCAATATTTAATATTTGAAAATACCATGTATTTTATTTAATTTCCATTTATTGTCTGTTTTACCCTTCTACAATGGGAGCTCCTTGAGGACAGTTTTTGTTTTGTTCCTATCTGTATCCCCAGGGTCTACAACAGGGCCTGGCACTCTGTGGGCACTCAATAAACATTAGTTGAATTCTCAATTATGTATACTTTAGCACAATAAAAAAAAACTAGACATTGAACTTGAGCACTATAGCATATCTACTGAATAGCATTAAGGGCCCCCCTTGCCCCTGAAACTCATTCCTTTCTCCTCAACGGGACCCTTTGGCTCCCACGGGTGACTTTGCTCACACCTGCCTCCATACACTCGCTTACTCACTTCCTCCAGTCTGAATTCCACTCTCCAACTTCAGTCTCCTCCTCCTCCAGGGAGGCCTTCTCCGCCACGTGGCCTCTGTCCAGCGCAAGCAGGTGCTGGACCAGCCTGCCAGGGAGGTGATCACCCTGTGATGTGACTGTCTCTACTCCCTGCACACTGCAGCTCCCTGAGAGCAGGGACTGAGTCTAGTTCATCTCACTGCCCCATCCCCTACGGCACAGGAACTGCTCATCACGTGTCTGTTTTGGGGGCCTCCCCTCACTGCAGATGCCCTGAGCGTGGAAGTCGCATCAGGCGGTCGGGGGGGACCTGCTCCCAGGCTGCGGGAGAGCTTCCTGCTGCATGCGAGCTCCTCTCCGTCACCAGTCCCTGCTCTGCACCGAGTTCTGTAGCAGGTCCCGGGGACCAAGAGGCCCCGGACCGGATTCCCGCCCCTGAGCAGCACCCTGCCAGCCAGGGGGAGACGCGTATGCACTTGGAACTGTCGTAACGGGCAGTGCCGTGCTAGAGCCGTGGACTGAGCACCACAGAAACACAAAGGCCGAGCTGGTGGGGAGAGAAGAGGACCAGGCACGTGGAGGGGAAAGAAACAACAGTGGAGGGGGAGGCCAGCAGGCCCTTATGTGAGAGCAGAGGTTCACTAGAGGCCAGAGGAAGACGCCACTGCCAGCAGAGGGAAGAGGGCAGAGGTTTAAAGACAATACGTGGTCTAGCTAGCGAAGTAGTCGACAGTAGACGACGGAGAGGGCACGTGGCAAAGGCTGATGCAGGCTGCACAGGAAGGATGAAGCTACCGGGCCTCAGGGCGATGGCAACGAACACAGACCTTGTCCAAGAGGCAAAAAGGCTCTTAGAAGGGCTTTTTAGTGAGGGAGTGAGGCAAACAGATGTCTCAGAGAAATGACTCCCTAAGAAAAGAGGACACACTGACACCGGGACTAGGGAGACCACTCAGAGTCAAGTCAGGAGTCCAAGGAGTGAACAAGAAGGGTCTGAGGTAGCAAGGACCGTGGGGGCAGCGAGGAGGGGACGGGAGACAGATGACACTGCGAGCCCCGTGAGGGGGCGCTCCACTTCTCTAAGCAGCGCTGGGCCGCGCCTGATGAGCCAGCAGCAGAGTGGCCCCAAGGGAGGCCGGGAGGCGCGGCACTGACCCCGGTGTCCTCGAGTGCTCTTCACCACGACCGGGTAGCCCAGGGGCTCAGCTTCATCGATCATCTTTGAAAAGTCTTCGTGCCCACCTGCCAAGAGAAGGGGAAAGTCAGGGAAGGTCAGGCTGATGTCCGCCCCGCGCGGCCCCTCTGTGCGAACTCTTTGAGGGCCTCAGGTACCTCTGATTAAAGCAACTCAGACCCGTGCCATCCGATAGACATGGACTTTGCACCTGTAACATCCGTGGGAGTAGAGAGATAAAGAAAACAACACTGATCAAGTACGTGACTGTGGCAAAGGCCTCACCCGCTCTAGCTCATGTAAGCCTCCTACCAGCCCTACAGGCAGGGCAGGAATTTTCCCCAGTAAAATGGCTGCGGTTCAGCAGTGTTAATGACGGACAACCACAATGAGGCTGTGTCCATCATCAGGGGCATCTGCACAAAGAGTACACATGATCAGAAGGGAGCTCCTAGGGCGCCCGGGTGGCTCAGTCAGCTAAGTGTCTCAGGCCCGAATCTCATGGGCCCTGAGATCTTGCACTCACACTCAGCAGGGAGGCTGCTGGAGATGCTCTCCCTCTGCCCCTCCCCCTACTCTCTCTTAAATAAATAAATAAATCGTTACATATATTTTGAAGATTTTATTTATTTATCTGACAGAGTGAGGCATCGAGAGAAGGAACACAAGCAGGGGGCATGAGAGAGGAAGCAGGCCTCCCGCCGAGCAGAGAGCCCGAAGCAGGGCTCAATCCCAGGACCCTGGGATCATGACCTGAAGACAGACGCTTAACCACCTGAGCCGCCCAGGTACCCCATAAATAAATCTTTAAAAAGGAAAAGGGCACTCCCAGCTTCCTGATCTCCAGCTATCCTTTTTCCCTTCCCTATAAAACAGTGAAGGAGGGGTCTTCTTTCTTATCCAAGGTTGTCCCTGCACCTGTGCTCTAAACCCCTTTTCCTCTCACCTTCCTGGGGATCTTGTATCGTTAAGTGTGCTCTCTCTGATGGGTCTTCAACCTCCCAGTTCCCAGTTTCATCACCATTTTATTTATTTTTAAAGATGTATTTGTGAGAGAGAGCATGAGCAGGAGGGGCAGAGGGAGAGAGGCTCAACCAAACTACGCACTGAGCATGGAGCCTGACATGGGGCTTGATCTCATGACCCTGAGATCATGACCTGAGCTGAAACCAAAAGTCGGATGCTTAACCGACTGTGCCATCCAGCGCCCCTCCATCACCATTTTAATTGCCTATCTATCTACACTTGATCTTAGCCAAAAGGCTGAGAAGCGATTATCTATCTATCTACCTATCTATTTTAAAGATTTTATTTATTTATTTGACAAAGAGAGACACAGCAAGAAAGGGAACACAAGCAGGGGGAATGGGAGAGGGAGAAGCAGGCTCCCCGTTGAGTAGGGAGCCTGATGCGGGGCTCGATCCCAGGACTGCAAGATCATGACCCGAGCCGAAGGCAGATACCGAACGACTCAGCCACCCAGGTGCCCCACCCATCGCCATTTTAAACATGCCCCGTTCTCTCCCATCTTCAACAAACAAAATCCCTATTCCTTGCCCCTGCTTCACCCCTTAATCACAAGCTTGTATCCCTACCATCAAGTTACTCAAACAGGTTTGCATTTTCTCACTTCTCTTTCATTCCCTCACCCTTGACAGTCTGGGCCGTCTCCCCATCACTAAACTGCAGCTGTATTCGCCGAGTCCCTGTGGCTAAGTCCAACACACATCCCAGCGCTTATGTTCCTTGTCCTTTCAGAACCAGACAACACTTTGAATTATACGATCCTCCCCGGAATGTTCTTTCCATTGGCATCTGTCATCTCTCCTTTCCCTCTTCACCTCTCCAGCTGCCCCTGCTTGGTCTCCTGCATACCTCCCTCTTCCCTGACCCAGTCTCTCCAGGGTTCCCTCTTGAACCCTCTTACTGAGTTTTCGTTTTTACTGTGGTAAAATGTACATAAAACTCGCCATGAAAAGGTGTCCAGTTAAGCCCTCTCTTCATTCTGTATATTCTCCTGAGCAATCGCATCTATTCTCGACGACTTCACTTAACATCATGAACGTTTCCAAAACCATTTCCCTAGGCCACCCCTCTCTCAGCAGCTCCAGATCCACTCATCCGCTGCCTAAGGAACAGTCTTCCTTGCTTATCCTATAGATGCCTCAAAAAGAACGTGCCCCAAACTGAAATCATCTCTGCCGGATAACCCCTCACACCCTGCCCACGAACTTGCTTCTCCTCTTCTGTGTCTCTGGTCTCAGTGACTGACTGCTGTCCCCTCTGGCTGCCCAAACCAGAAACTGGAGTCACTCTGGATTCCTTCTACACCCTCAGATCTGGCCAGTCTTCACGTCCTGTTACTGCGATCTCCTTTGTAATTCCTGGATCTCTTATCTTCATCCTGACTATGAACCCCCTGCCAGTTACGACTATCATGGCTCACTTGGACAGCTTAAAAAGCCTGCCGCCACATACCTTGTCTCCACTCCGCCCTGTCTGATTCCTTCCTTGTTGGGCAGCCAAAGCGATATCCTGCACTCTGATCAGGCCACCACCCTGGAAGTCTCTGGATTTGCCCTATCTACTTCATACACCATATAAGCTCCTCTTACATCTCGGCTCCATCTCCCATCTATCTACAAACTACTCAAAATACTACCCATCAGTCACGTTCTTACTTGACTCTAGGTTGATCTACATTCCGCTCTCTGCTTGGGTTACCCCCCTACCCCCGCTGCTTCCCCGGGATAACTTCAGCTGAGCTTTGCTATTCTCTCTGAATAAGCCTCCCTCAATGTCTCCGAAGCTGCATATATCCCACACAAAAGGCTGAGAAGCGATATATATGGTATATATGATATACACGGTCCATATATCCCGTACCACCTTGCACTAACGCATCATGGCACTTACTGTCCTGACACTGCCTATTTGTTCACTGACCACCACCAACCCCAGGCTCTGATGAGTGGGGAGCGCCTCCAGGGCAGGACACTGTCACTTACCACCCTAGCCCAGCACCTTGCATGGCACCGGGCACATGGTGCGTACCCCACACACGCACAGCCTCGGTGAGTTAAAAGACAAAGGGAGCAACCATGTTAAGGACTTGAGAGGCTGAATTCCGACCCGCTGTAAATCAACAAGACCCTAGAGGGCTTTCGGGGAGAGAAAAGACAGAGAGGCAGGATGGTTTGGGAAGGTCCGCTCCAATCCCAAGGACACGCACCGTACGAGAAGGTGTCTGGCATGGGAACCCCGTGGCCAGCCAGCTCCTGGAACGTCCAGAACTTGTTGACGCAGTTCAAAATGCTCTGCGGGCGGTTGACCAGGCGGCAGCCCAGCTTCTCCAGGTGGCGCAGGACTGTGATGTCACTGTCCGACTGCACCGAGGGGGTGGGCACCCGCACGAGCACCACATCGGGGAAAGTGGTGAGCGCCTTCTGGTTCAGCTGCAGGCCTGCAATCGAAGGACAAGAGTGAGCTCCGTGCTGGCCGCCGGCCAGTCCCGCCAGGAGAACTGCTTCCAGCCGACTCCTCAAGACTGAACCTAGCAGAAGACAGCCTTGAAGGTGGCCCTGGAAATCCTGCTGTAACGAGAAAGCCACGGTCAATGCCACACTCCCCACAGACGGGCAGAGCACGATCATGAAGAAACACAAAAGAATGAACAGGGGGAAGAAGGAAAAGCAGCGTATTGACAATAATCCAAGTCAGAAGAAGCCACAGGAAATAGGTAATAGAGTCCTGCACCTTTCTTCCACGGAGCCCAAGTATTACTCAGAGGGTAGTGGGTCAGGAGGCTGGAGATGTCAGGAAAAGGAAGCAGAGTAGTTCACTTATGGGCTCCTTACTAGTCTTTTAGGACTTAACCTTTAAAAGTCTGTCTGGAGGGGCGCCTGGCTGGCTCAGTCAGTAGAGCAGGAGACTCTTGATCTCGGGGTCCTGAGTACCGGCCCCACGCTGGGCACAGAGGTTCTACTTTAAAAAAAAAAAAAAAAGATAAAAATTGGTCTGAAAAATTATGTAACCACTTGAATGATTTCTATGAATATAATGAGTGCAAAAATGCCAATGATAAGTAGAAAAAAAAAAAAAGGACACAAAATGACAAATACAAGTTAGAAAAGACTAAAAGGAAATAGACCAGTATTTTAACAAAGGGTAATGGGAATGACAGGTGATTTCCTGTTTTATACTTATCTGTAGTTTCCAAAACATCTCCGAATGCATATTGCCTTTATAACCACAACAAAAATCTTCCAAAAAAAAAAAAAATCCAATCTATTAAAAATCAATTCGCTATCAATCAAAAGTAGAATGCATCCAAAGATAACTGGTCCCTGTGGCGAAAGGACCTGAGCTGTATTTCACTGGTAAACTGGGAGCACGAGCTTTAAGTGAAGACCTGGAGGACAGGGAGTTCAGTCTTCAAGTGTCTGTAGGGCTTCCATGCAGAAGACTTACTTGGCTTGTCTTCTCTGACCCCAAGAGACACAGCTATCCATGAGTATGGTTTTCTCTGTCAGTTCGCTTCTGCGTCTCCAGCCCCCAGAACAGTGCCGTGGGCACGACGGGTACCTGATGTTTGCTGAACTGTCCAGAAGCCACAGGGAGACAGATCTGGAACCACGGAGACCAGAAATGGGATGGGAAGGGCAATGAGAAGTGAGTTCAGGGGATGATTTGGCTGGACTCAGGGAACCTTAAAGAAGTCTTTAAAAGGCTCTAAAGAAAACCTTTTAAACAGTGTCAGAACCATCTTATAGATAGGCTTTAAGCTCAGTGTCTTCTATTCCATAAGCAATGGGCTATGCAACCAAATTCTGAGAACACAAAGATACAGAGGAAAAGTTACTATTTCTCCACGGGTTGGGGGGATGAATCATGTCCATACAAAAACAGGAAGCAAAACAAAACAAAAGGAAGCAAAGAAAGAAACCAAAATCACAAAACTACTCTACAGATGTAACTTGCACACTTTCCTCCCATTCTAGATGTTCCGGTCAATTCAACCCAAGGGGGCAGGTGTTATCATTAAGATACGCTGTTTCCAGAACTTCTGCGGACAGTGTGAGCCCAAGGGACTGGAACGTAACTCTCAGGGATGACTTATGGAGAGCATTGAGGTCATCTTCACTTTGCCATCGGAAAACAGCATCACGTGTACGGGCTTTGTTCCTTTGCCACTGACAGCACACGGGGAAAAGAATATAAAAGGAAAAAAAAAGCAAACCCTGTATTAGCATCCTCAAAACTGATAGGCAGAGAATGAAAGAAAAGTATTCCAGTGGGTGAGAACGGTGAGTAAACACTCAGGGCAGAAGCAACAGCCCAGGACGACATCAAGGGATGCAGGGATATGTGCAAATCTGCTCTGGAAACTCTCCAGAGCCGTCCACACGTCGGGGGCTGGCGTCGCCACGGCACACACACTCCACCGAGCACAGGAGAGGGGTGGGGGTGGGGAACAGCTTGGGGAGGCTTGCACCACCTGATGAGAAAGATGGCTTTGCAACAGAAAAGTGACCTAGAGAAATGAGAAGCAGCAGAAACGTGTGGCTTTCAAGTCCCAACATGAGGCCACAGACGAACAGTTAAACTTCTAAATGGGAAGAGAAGAATTCAGTCGCTTCAGGAAATACCAGCCACAGGTGGACGGAGACAGCTCAGCCCCAAGCAGGTTCACAGACACCTAGGAAATCTTACCAGAACTTCATCTCTCTCCTCCAAAGGTAAATCTTTGGGCCTGGCTCATTCCAACTGAAGCCTTCAATAAATGAAGAATGGAATGGGTTAAAGATGGGCCGACGAGGCTCTACACCAACCAGACAGGTGTGGGCTCTGACCATGCCGGCTTCCAGCTCTGAGCTGAGGGCCGGGCCAGGCCCAGGAACAGATCTGCACAGTCCTCCTCTGCCCGTGTTCACGGTGCCGGCATCCCTGCCGTGGGTATCTTTGCTTGCCCCGTTCATCCCTGTTCTCTTTGCCACCTACTCCTAGGGACATCACCACTTCGAGAAGTAGGGGACAAGAGGTAGCCACTCTTGCGTGGCACCCACACGAACTGCGGATCCACACAGCCACGGCCAAGGACAACTTGGGTGTGAGGGTGGCTCTTGGCAAACCTGCTGCCAAGTTCTGAGACCTTGAGCCACTTAGTAATGGCTCCCCCTTGTCCCATCCCTATCTGCTCTCAGGAAAGGACCTGACAAACTTAATACAGGATGTGGCTTAAATATGTCACCTTTCCCGGAGTCCTTAACATTTTCACTGCCGTCTACAGGCCTTAAGCCAAGGGAGTGAAGAGCTGATGCAGGCCATGCGGGCGGGCAGGGCTCTGCTTGGCTGCGGCTGCTTGTAGGGAAAGCGCTCAGCAATGAGAGGCTCATGGCCTCAGAGAACAAGGGATCTCATGTGACTAGTGCCCAGTGGGCATCACCTTGTCATGGGGAACAGGGCAAGAGGAAGGGAGCAGAGCTGTTTCTGGAATATTATTTGGGGTCTCCCAGACTCCTAGGCTGGGCTTGAAATATACTATTTTGCCTCAAACCACTTTTTTTTTTTTTTAACTATATCACTCTGTCCCAAAACAGGTCGGTAAGACAATGAAAAATATCAGACCATAAACTAATTAGTACAGGGACCAATGGCCAATCCAGTCGAAATCAACCATTTGAAGCCACAACAATATTTTTTCCGTATTACTTCTAAAAAGAATAATCTACTTTCATGGTTCATTATATTCTCATGTTCTTTTGAACTGTTATTTATATTTGGAAATATTGTACTACATTAAAAACAAGATAAAAAAATGGGACTTTTTTTTTTTTTTAAGATTATTTATTTATTTATTTGACAGAGGGAGACAGAGAGAGAAGAAACCCAAGCAGGGGAAATGGGAGAGGGAGAAGCAGGCTTCCTGCTGAGCAGGGAGTCCAACACAGTGCGCGAACCCAGGACCCTGGGACTATGACCTGGGCCAAAGGCAGACACTTAATGAATGAGCCACCCAAGCGCCCTGGAAAAATGGGACTTTTCTCAAAGAACTGGGCCTGTTCTTTTCTACCTCATGTATCAAATTAAATTAATTCTACAAAACTAGACTTTCACATTGTACATACAACAGCAAAGAAATGTACTCTGTAATACCAAGAAATAGCTTTAGAAAGAAGCAAATCACTCTTAGAAAGTAGAGCTCTAAAACTTAAGGACCATCCTCAATCCTTCATACCCATAGAAGGAAACAGAAAATATACGGACAGTCCACAGGGCAGACACTCAGATCGGAAACTGGTTGAGAATTTTTATGGAGCACCTGTTGTGTTTTCGGTACTCTACTGAGACCTTTCACACCTCTTACCTCGTTTAAATGAAAAATTTCTCAGGGCACCTGACTGGTTCAGTCAGTAGAGCATGTGGCTCTTGATCTCAGAGTTGTGGGTTTAAGCCCCACATTGGGTATAGAGATTACTTAAAAAAAAAAATTAAGGACACTGTGGAGACGCAGTTGGTGAAGCCCCCAACTCTTGGTTTTGGCTTAGGTTGTGATCTCAGGGTTGGGAGACTGAGCCCTGCATCAGGCTCTGCACTCTGCTCCGAGTCTGCTTAGAGTTTCTCTCTTCCTTGTCCTCTGTCCTCCCTGCTCTGCTCTCTCCACTCAATCTTTTTTTTTTTTAATTAGGTAAATAAATAAATGAAAGATTTCTTGTCATATGGATCCCTGCAACAGATCTGACTCTGCAAGTCTCCATGCTAACGAGGAACTGAGGCATGAGGGGTCACTGTCCTCCTGGCCCCTGTGCCTACACACACACACACACATGCACGCACACATGCACGCACACGCACACACAACCCCTGCTTCACAAGAGAAAGCTTCAAAAGCAAACCAGTTTCTAGTGCACTAGGAAAAAACCTTCACGTACAGAGCAAGCAGAAGAAATAAGAAAATCAGGGGCGCATGGGTGGCTCAGTGGACTAAGCCTCTACCTTCAGGTCAGGTCATGATCTCGGGGTTCTGGGATCGAGCCCCGCATTGGGCTCTCTGCTCAGCAGGGAGCCTGCTTCCCCCTCTGCCTCTACTTGCCCCTCTGCCCACCTGTGATCTCTGCCTGTCAAATAAATAAATAAAATATTTTTTAAAAAAAGAAAGACAGAAGTAAGAAAAGCACAGGACATGATGGCAAGATGGCCAGCAAGAACCACACTCCTGGCAGCATTTAGAACCCCTCTATTCTCACAGGACCGTGCGACAGTGGCTGGCAGGGACACTCTCTACAAGTTGTCAGAAAGGAGGCGAGAGTATAAACAGAGTAAGTGGATAAGGCAAGGACAGCTCAGCATTACCTCGTCACACTGTGAAGATGTGCCATTTGAAACACGATCCGGCTCGCGTCTCAGGGATGCTCCAGGTTTCCCCTGGTTGCCTTCCACCCTACCCCCACTTTCTCCTAAGGAAGTTATTTTTATTTTTAGGGAGTACATGCTATCACCACTCCTCCTTCCTTTTAAAGCTCTTTGTTTCACTGCCCAAAGAAATCTTATCTCCACCTCATTAAAACCCACAGTCACTATGTGGCCCCTTTTGTTCCCCACCAACTGCTGTTTTCAGGTCATTTAATTCACTTCAAACTTTATTGAACTGTTGGGCTGAGTCAGACACACTATTAAGCAGGGATACCAGGATGAACGAGGTGATCTGTGCCTACGAGGAACTTGTCTCCTTATGGACATACAGACACAACCTAAAGATGCATTCTGTCCATCGCTCAACACATCTGCTCAGCAAATATTTATCTAGCTCCTACTCCGGGCCAAGTCCAGGGTCAGTTCAGGGGGTACGCCAGAAGCACTCCCCGAGACAAGTGCAGGAAGTTTATTATTAGAGTGGTAATTTCAGCAAACCCAGGTGGGGGGTGGAAGAGACGATGTGGCCAAGACAGGAGGTGTTGTCCAGTGAGGGACCCCCTTGGCAACTGGGGCTTACTCACGACAACAAGCAATGGTTTAGGGCACACGTCTCAGCCATCCCACCCAAGGGGAGAGGAAGCCGGCCACCGGTAATTTTTATACACCACTGTCTTTGGTTGAAAGCTGCTCCAGCGGCGTGGTAGTAATTTCCTGGCCCCTCCCGCTTGCCATGCATATGTGGGCCCCAGGGCCACCAAATGGTAAGGGCAACAGTGACATGGAAGGGCCACGACAGCTGAGGAACAGGCACCATCTTGAAGGCTGGGCATGGGGCTGGAGGCCAAATGGTAAGGGCAACAGTGACATGGAAGGGCCACGACAGCTGAGGAACAGGCGCCATCTTGAAGGCTGGGCATGGGGCTGGAGGGGTGATCCCTGGAATTGAAGAAGAAAGACCACACACAACTGTGATGAATGCTGTTGACCTGTGCAGAGCATCTGGGTGTTCGGCAGTTAGCAGTCTGGTTTGGGCAGGGGGTGGGGAGAGGGGGCGACTGATTCTAACACATTATGAGAAGTGGTCTGACAGGCGTCTGAATCAGGGTACGGGGATGGCAGAGAAGGAGGGAGCAGTTCAGGATAATCTCTGAGAGAGAACCACGGAAAGTTTCAGAAAGGAGATATTGACTCATGGTTCCTCTGGGCTCAGAAGAAATATGTAAAACAAATAAATGCATAACATCTACCTTTCGGAAAGAAATCCACAGTCAAGGCCTGGCATCTTCAAAGCCCTGAGCTGAGGGATATCTCAGGGCGCATGTATTTATAAAGGCACTGCAAGAGGTTGGGCTGACTTGAGCTGAAAGCCAATTATGGGGAAATGGACAAAGCACTGGCCTCCAAGTCAGAGACTTGACTTAATTCCTTATTGTCATTTAACAACTTGGCAAGACACACGCCTCTCTGGGGATCAGTTTCCTCTTCTGTCAAATGGAAGAGTCCCAGAACTTGGCAACTGTTGCCCAATCCCCATCCCACCCCCCCATCCTACCAACACCAGCTTCCTTGCAACCATGAAGACAAAGCTCAGCAAACCCCTTATCCCTTTCGTGTATCGATCACCCAAGACTCCAGTCTCCAAGGCAGCCTCATTTCGCTAGATGTTAAACCCCACCTGGCTCTGACATTGTCTTTTCTGCTCCCTTCTTCCACTCCTTCTCCCCTTTGCACTCCCCTCTGGGATGCAAGGGGCAGCAAATCCCCTATCCTTGACCTTTCTGGTGAGTGTTCCCTTTGCCTTCTTCTCCTGAGTGCAGCTGACCCCCGGCTCTCCCCAGTAACGATGCTTCCCCAGTGTCCCTTCCCAGTTGTGGTTGTTCTCTCTCCCTGGCCGCTGGGATTCCTGAGCCTGCCAGTGGGAGAGATGCTCCTTGCTCTTCACCATGGCTTCCAGGCTATCCTCCTCTCCCTCCCCTAAAACTCTGGGCCGGGCTGTCATCACTCTCCTTGTGCAAGTCATCAGGAACCCCAGCCACCCACCTCCATCCCTGGAGCTTTAGCTCCTGACTCAGGGGCCCCCCATGCTGTCACAGCTGGTGGTGATTTCAACATTCCTGGGCAGGGGCGTCTGGGTGGCTCAGTCGTTAAGCCTCTGCCTTCGGCTCAGGTCATGATCCCAGGGTCCTGGGATCGAGCCCCCCATAAGGCTCTGGGCTCAGCAGGAAACCTGCTTCTCCCTCTCCCACTCCCCCTGCTTCTGCTCCCTCTCTCGCCGTCTCTCTCTCTCTGTCAAATAAATAAATAAAATCATAAATATATGTGTGTGTGTGTGTGTGTGTGTATATATAGAGAGAGATATCTCTGGGCAAAATTCTTCCAATGCCCAGGTCCCTTTCCTGACCTCATTTCCTCCAAGGATGCTATCCACCACCCAGCCTCAGCCACGACTCTGGGTGATTCCAGACTTCATGCACTCATCATAATTCTAGTCACTGTCTCCTCCCTTTCTGGCTTACTATCTTTGATTCCAGGAACTACTGTGCATGGGTCCCCGCCTTTGCACTGTCCCTCACTTCCCCTCTTAACCTATTTCAAGTCCCCATTTGGACACCATAGCATGTATTTGCAAACCGACGGTATGTCCTCAGATCCTGTACCTGTTCCTTGCTTGGCTAAACCATGTCCCTGGTTAGACCGATCCAACTCAGCCTACCTCGTGTGCCCTCCTGCGCAATGGAATACGGAGAAAACAACACACAGACCTGCTGACTGGTCTCAAGGGCATCCTTCCTGCCCCCTGGCAAGCACCCTATTTCCCCAGTCCATTCGTTCTCCCTGACCCAAGACAACGATTTCACTTTTCATCCTGCTACTTCCTCCCTCCCTCTCCTTCTCCCTCTTCCTACTGCGAGGAGAGAAACTGAAGCAATCAGAAAGGAACTTCTCTACAAGCTCCCACAAGCACATCTGCCTACCTGCCCGCACCTGGGCCTTATAGGTTACCTTCTCTCTTAGAACAGCTGAAGTGCCCTTGCTCCTAGCTCAGGTTAATTCCTTGAAAATATGCAATAGATCCCAACCCCTCTCACTCACTTCAAACAGTGCTTGGACGATTCACCTCTTTCCCCTGCATCATCAATTTGTCACCATTGGATCACTCACGCAACATACAACATGCTGTTATTTCTCTCGTTTTCAAGAAAAACTTCCCAAACCCATCTCCCGTCTGAGCAAGGTTTGAGTCATCTCAGGCTGCTGTAACAAAATACCACAGACTGGGTGGCTTGAGCAAGAGACATTTATTTCGGGTGCCTGGGTGGCTCAGTGGGTTAAGCCACTGCCTTCGGGTCATGATCTCAGGGTCCTGGGATCGAGTCCCGCATCAGGCTCTCTGCTCAGCAGGGAGCCTGCTTCCTCATCTCTCTCTCTCTCTCTCTGCCTGCCTCTTTGCCTACTTGTGGTCTCTCTCTGTCAAATAAATAAATAAAATCTTAAAAAAAAAAAAAAAAGAGAGAGAGAGACATTTATTTCTCCTGGTTCTAGGGACTGGAAGTCTGATAGGATGCTGGCATGACTGGGTTCTGGTGAGGGCCCTGCTCCTGGCTTGCAGACAGCTGCCTTCTTGCTGTAACCTCAGAAGGCAGAGTGAGAGAGAAAATTGGGGGGAGAAACACAATTCAGCTTCCAGCTGGCTATCAATGCATTTCTCGCCTTCCCTTTACAAGACTCTTTAAAACCGTGTGTATTCCCTGGTTTCCATTACGTCATGAGACTTCTCAGGGACACCCGACGCTAAGGCCACATTGCTAAATCCAGTGGTCCATTCTCACCCCTCATCTGACTTGATCAACCAGCAAAACCTGACACCGTCTGATCACGTCTTCCCTCTTTGACTACTTTCTCCACTTGGCTTCCAAGATGCCACTCACTCCTGGATTTCTTCATCCCATATACTGAGGATTCTTTGCCGGCTGCTCAGTCCCTGGACCTCTTCTCTCTTCTATCTGGAGGCATTCCCTTGCCAGGTGTCTGCAGATGCTTTTACTTTGGATATCTTCAGGCCAGGGCTTGCTCTATATCCCCAGCAAGATGAAACTGCCTACATGACATTTCCCACTTGGATGTCTCACGGGCATCTCGGACTCAATCCTGATCCTCACCACCTATCTAAACCTACTCCTATACCCTTTCCATATGCGTAAATGGCACATTATTCTTCTAGCTGCTCAGGACAGACACACTGGAGTCCTCCTGAACATCCAACATCTGATGTCAGGCAAGTCCTGACAACTTCGTCTTCTAAGTCTATCCAAAATCCAGCCACTATGCACCTCCTCCCCTGAAATCATTCTAATCCAACAATTATCATCTCTCCAGACCTGAATTGTAGCAATGACCTCAGTGATCTCCCTGCCTCTGCCCTCACTACCATCTGTCCATTCTCAACACTGTGATCAAAATGATCCTGTGACCATAAGGGAGATGATGTCCCCCCTCTGCTCAAAACCCTTCAACAGATTCCCAGCACATCCAGAGTAAAATACAAAGTCCTTCCATGACCAGGGCACCTGGTGGCTCAGTCGGCGAAGTGTCCAACTCTTGACCTCAGCTCAGGTATTGATCTTGGGGTTGTAAGTTCAAGCCCCATGTTGGGGTCCACACTAGGCATGGGGCCTACTTAAACAAATAAAAAATAAAAATCGTTCCATGACCCACAAGGCCCTATACATTGGCACTTTTCCCCCTATCCTCCACTTTTCTTTTTTTTTTTTTTTTAAAAGATTTTATTTATTTATTTGACAGAGAGAGATCACAAGTAGGCAGAGAGGCAGGCAGAGAGAGAGAGGAGGAAGCAGGCTCCCTGCTGAGCAGAGAGCCCGATGTGGGACTCGATCCCAGGACCCTGAGATCATGACCTGAGCCGAAGGCAGTGGCTTAACCCACTGAGCCACCCAGGCGCCCTATCCTCCACTTTTCTGACCTTCTCTCCTAATACTTGCCCTTGGTGGTTCACTCCGCTCTGGCCACAGGCTGGTTTGTCGCTCCCTCTTCCCTAGACTACTCTAATCCCAGATATCAATTTTTTAAAAGATTTTATTTATTTCAGACAGAGAGAAGAGGAAGCGAGCAGAAGTGGGGGCAGGGACAGAGGCAGAGGGAGAAGCAGGCTCTCCCCTGAGCAGGGAGCCTGAAGTGGGGCCCAATGCCAGGACCCCACGATCCTGACCTGAGCTGAAGGCAGACACAACTTACTGAGCCACCCGGGCGCCCCTAATCCCAGGCACCTAAATGGCTTGCTTCCTCACCTCCTTCAGGTCTTTACTTGAACATTAGCTCCTAGCTAAGGATCACCCCAGCCCCCCATCCAAAACTGCATCCCCTCCTCTACCTCCAGAAACATCCTATCCTTCCATTCCCCTTCCCTGCTTTTTCCTCCTTAGCCCTTTTCACCAACATACTATATATTTGACTTATCTTGTTTATATCCTCTCTCTCCCATCTAGACTGTAATTTCCTGGAGAGGCACCCGGTCTCTCTGGGTGTCAGTTTCTAGTACCTAGAATGATACATTACACACAGCAGGTAATCAGCAGGTATTTGCTGACCAAATGAATGACGGAAAGGAAATCTTAACCATGAGGATGGAGGTTGTGTTCGTCCTCTTCATTCTACCTCCAGTACCTAGCACAGGGCCTGGCAGAGATGGGCAGGCAACAGCTGTGGAACAAGTAGGATGGTTGTGAAGATCAAGGCACGTAAAAGATATTGGAGCATTAATAACAGAGTTGCAGAAATAAAGAACCATTATTCTTGTTAGTTCCTCAATGCAAAGTAACTTAAATTTATCACTTTCTCTTGGTGTGTGTGGGGAGGTTCTTGAGTTACTTTTTGATAATGAAGGATCAAATAGAAATAGATGGAAAACTTCAGACCACGCTGTAGGTTTGTGTTAAAGTAATAAGGTGAAGTTTCTCAGCGAAGTGGGCAAGGTGGCACACTTAGCCCCTGGAGAAGGGGGTGGAGTGCGGTGAGCTAGCAGTGCCCTACTGGAATGTCACTGGACTCCCTGCTAAGGGGAGGGCCAAGGACGAGGTGTAGATGGATGGGCAGGAGGTGTAGATGGATGGGCAGGACACGGACATCTCTGATGATGGCTCCACCTCTCCCACCAGGCAAGCCTAACCAATCTGGTGGAAGTGCGATGGTAGTGGCAAGAGGTGGTCCAGATCTGTAAGTAAGGCTTTGAGATCTACTCAGGATCCCAGTCTACTGGCTCTAGAACTCTTTCCGACACAGTTTATGAGGTATCCCTAAAAACTACTGTAAGAATCATAAACGAGGGGCGCCTGGGCGGCTCAGTGGGTTAAAGCCTCTGCCTTCAGCTCAGTTCATGATCTCAGGGTCCTGGGA
Source organism: Mustela putorius furo (assembly GCF_011764305.1). Taxonomy (NCBI): domain Eukaryota; kingdom Metazoa; phylum Chordata; class Mammalia; order Carnivora; family Mustelidae; genus Mustela; species Mustela putorius. The sequence continues at coordinate 32,563,758 of NW_025422005.1, read as the reverse complement.
TCGAGCCCCGAATCGGGCTCTCTGCTCAGCGGGGAGCCTGCTTCTCCCCCTCCCCTCTCTTTGCCTGCCTCTCTGCCTACTTGTGATCTCTCTCTGTCAAGTAAATAAATAAAATCTTTAAAAAAAAGTTAAAAAAAAAAAAGAATCATAAACTACACATCCGATCCACCTTCATTCAGTCCTTGAGATTGGCCCATGGATATAAACGAGGACGCTCGGGGTAAAGACTATCCGTTCAGTACTCATATCCGCTTAGAAACAGTACAAGGTAGGGGCCTGCATCCGCTCTCTGACTCATCCACTAGTCCTGTATGGTGGTTTATTCAGATTACAGGGTGTCAGGCACAGGCCTTTGGCAGAGAGGTCAAAGATCAACCTCTGTGCCCTAGGTTAGCATGGTATCCTTGTCTGCTAGTGCCTGCTTACATAGCAACGGGAGTCCTTCCCTTCTCCATGAGGCCTCTGTTGTCTTCTGGAAGTCTGCAATATGACCTTTTCCTCCAATTCAGTTAGGATTCCCCCCACCCAAATATTTCAATCTTACTCACCTGATTACTACAAGGAACCAAGGAAAAGTATCCCAGACACCTTAATTTAAAGAACCTGACCTAGGGGCACCTGGGTGGTTCAGTCGGTTGGGTGTCTGACTCTTGGTTTCAGCTAGGGTCATGATCACCCAGGGTCTGAACCACCAATGAAGGGCTCCGTGCTCAGCAGGGTATCTGCTTGAAAGGACTCTCTCCCTCTGCCCCTCCCCCTACTCGCAGGTGCCCACCCCCCCAAAATAAATAAATAAATCTTAAATAAGTAAATAAAAATTTACTTAAAAAAGAACCTGACCTAGAAATCGCCATATGGCCACCAAGGTTTCAGCTCGGAAAGGAAGGCAAGGAATGCTGAATCATTCTGCTCCTCAGAGACAAACTGTTACACACCCTCATTTCCAGGTCAGACGCATTTTTCCGGTCTTGATGCCTGTCCCTGAGTTTGTGACTATACTTGTTTCCTGAGACCAGAAATTGTCGTTGTAAAGGCCCGTGGGTGGTCAAAGAACTTAATTTGCACGGGTGACTGTGCCCTCAGAGAACGGCACAACAACATTCACACATCCAAACATGATTTCCCAAACAGAACCTAATTACGGCAAAAGTCCCCTATGCTTCAAATTAGCCTCTCAGGCCCTTCACTCAACCATCCAAACATTAACCGGAGGCCTACTGGGTACCAGTTATGGAGCACACATCTGGGGGATTCCCAGGCGTTGAGGGAGGGAGGGAGAGAGGGCGAAAGAGAGAGACTATAAACTTCGTAAATAGATAAATTACAATAAAATATGATGGATGCTATTTTCAACAACGTTACTTGGCAGCAGATGGGAAAGGGATTGCCTGAGGGGAGGGGAGGGAGCTCAAGAAAGACCTCAGAGAGATGAGAGATGTGAGCTGAGCGGAAGGAGGAATGAATGCAAGCGTGCCAGGTGAGGGAGAGGGAGCGGACCGATGGGCACCGCGGGGATGGGCACCGCGGGGATTCGGGTGAAGTCAGGGCAGGCAGTGCACGGACGGGGTGGAGTGGAAGGGAGGAAACCAAGTTTGCTGAGCCTGCGATTCCTGAGTCCTGGTCCTTCCGGCCAGTACTACGTGCCAGATACCTTACTGATGTTTACAGAGTTAATCTGTAGAAAGAACCCCGACCTCTGCCTGGTCCATGATAAACACCATGCGTATTTTGCTTTGACTCTGACTATGTATTTGGGTGACATGCGCACCACCACACTAGCCCACGGTAGAGAGTAATTAAGAGATATCCGTTGAACGAATGAACCACTTGCGGTTTCCAAGAAGGAATGGAGATGGGCATGGCTCTCATTATGCCACGTCCTGCAGAAGGGTGAAGGGAAAGCGTTCCCTGCAGGACTGCTTCAGCCGCCCGAAGGTCATTAACTCTTCCCAGCGGCCATTCCCACTCATCCCATGCAAACCTACACTGGGGCAGCAACATCACTCACCACAAACCTTGCATGTGCACAACATCTTCAGCTTACTCGTATTACCTTGTTTAAATAACTGCAATCTTTAAATCCCAAACTTTCCATCTCTTGTATGAGTCCTATTTCCAGACAGAACCTGAAATTTTCGTTTCTGATTTGGGGTCCTACTAGCCTCCACAGAGGGAAGCTTAGGAAAGAATTTAAGTAATTGGCTGATATCCTGCTACGACTGTCCCAAAGGGACTCCTGCATGGACCCCCTTGCACTAATCTCGAGAAGGAGACTTGGTAAAGGGGGTGCCTTAACTTCCTAAATTTTTTTTTTTAAAGATTTTATTTATTTACTTGACAGAGATCACAAGTAGGCAGAGAGGCAGACAGAGAGAGAGCGGGGGAAGCAGGCTCCCTGCTGAGCAGAGAGCCCAATGTGAACCTCCATCCCAGGACCCTGGGATCATTACCTGAGCTGAAGGCAGAGGCTTAACCCACTGAGCCACCCAGGCGCCCCTAATTTCCTAAATTTTAAAATCACTTTGCAAAGTCACTGTCTAGCCTCAGGTAACTCAGTTCAATTCCACATGCACGGAAAAAGGTACCATGGGCTGCAAATGCCCTTGCACATGCTTAATCTGTATCCAGAGACGGGAATTAGATTGGGTCTTGAACTGTAGTTAGCTGCTAACCAGCTGGATGGCACTGAGTATCTTTGAGCGTTGGGTCCTTCATTAGTAAAACGAAAGGGTCAGGATGGATGATCCCAGCTCTCACCCTCAATAATTTGCAAATGGGAAATGTCATTAATATCAGTAACTATTTCTGCATTTCAAAGCCAGTAAGTTCTAGAGTTTACTCCAGAGGAATACTTGGCTCAGCAAATTGCCAAGGCTTTTCTGTAGTCTGACGATAGAAGATACTGGGAAATAGAGCGCATACCTTTATTCACTCAAAAAAATATTCACTGAGTGCCTATTACTGAAAGACCCTGTTCGAGTCATGATTACAGCACTGAGCAAGGAGCTCACTCTTTGCACAGAGCTTACCCCTTGGGCTTCATGATTACAGCAACAAGCAAAGGAGCTCGCTCTTTACACAGAGCTTACCCCTTGGGCTTCAATTAACCCACCCCCATGACAAATAAATCTCATCACTGCTTTGGATGGCAGAAAGAGTGATCTGATAGATTTGTTTTACGTGTCATGAATTGTGTCTGGGTATCTCTGAATTAACAAAAGATTAAAACTCCTTCAAAAAATGCCTGCCTGCAGTTACTCCAGCGACTATTTTCTCGTAGTTTAGAAAGAAGTAACTTCTGGTTTGCAAAGAGACGGAGATACATTCACACATGAATTCCTGTAAAATTTAAGGCACTAAGTAAAAGGTTTAAAGGGTTTTCCTGCTGAAAAAGAAAACAATTTTCTTTCTCTAGGACCAATTCTTTAAAATGGTTTGTTTTTTAAAATTTTTTAAAAAGTAACCTCCATGCCCAACATAGTACTCAAACTCACAACCCCCCAAGATCAAGAGCTACATGTTCTACCAACTGAGCCAACCAGGCGCTCCTCAAATGGGGTTTTAGACACAAAACAGAGAGAATTTCCCTACTCCTTCACAGAATGCCAGATGGGTCTACAACAGAAATATGATGTGGAACTTCAACTGCTGTACCTCAAAAAAGGCATCTTTACACGCTGCAAAATAAATCAATAAAATGAAGAGGAAACAAACTAACGCTGGGGGTAGAAAGATGTATATCCTAGATCTAGATCAGTAAAAGATAACATAATTCCACTGAACGATTTTAGAGCTAGAACCACCTCAACCCTTAGTTTTATATAAACAAGAAACCTGAGATTCAAAGACATTAAGTGACCTCCTCAAGGCAAAGCCAAGATACTTGTTAGCAGCAAAGCTGTGCTAAGAAACCAGATTTGCAAACTGCTTGTTCTGGAATCCAGTTCTACATTAACTAACTGTAAGAGTTTTAGCAAATCAAGACTCAACAGACAGTACCCCTTATAGATGACACACAGTTTTAGACTAAACGTATGACACCTAAAGCTTGTAGTATATTTATCAGGGGGGCTATCCAGTCTGATATTACTTATGAAGGGTTTAGATAAATTTATGGATAAAACACCTAGAACAGATACCTTATACACAGGACATATTCGAAACTTCTTTAAGTCACCTGTTCAGAAAGGGAAAGGAATCCCTTTCCTCTGCTAAAGAAGAGTAACAAATTATAATCTTATTTAACCAGGTATGGTTAAAAACGCACTCTGAACTGGGCCCAAATTCCCCCCGCCCCCAGTCCCACATCTGATCGCCAGTGAAGTAGCTGGGTTACTTCCAGAGTAGAGGCTGAAGCCACTCAAACTGCAGGTTAGTGGGGGTTCCTAAACCAAAGGTTCCAGGAGGAGACTGCTTGTATTAAAAAATAATTAAGAATATCTAAAACACATAGTTAACCTTTTGAGGTCAGGGTCAGAGATGATAACCACGTCTTACCCAAAAATGTCTCTTGGACACAGCAGTGGAGAAATATGAGGCCAGAATGGTCTGGGCCTGAAATCTTGGCTTTTCTGGAATCAGAATTCAACACTTTTAGGAAGGAGGATAAGTTTTTAAAAACCCATCAACGGTCTACTCTCCCACTTACACACTCAAGAAGGGACTCCAGTCGTAAATTTCTCCCCCTATGTAGGCTCCTAGTTTGGGAATGATAATTCTATAGTGCATTACTCATGCTTACACACTCCTGAAAAACTTTTTAAAACATTCACTGTAATGGCAATTCGTAAATGTGGTGAGGGTTTCTAAAAAGCTATCCTGACAGGGCACGAATGCGAGCAGAATTTGCAAATACGGGGTTTGCAGCTTGATTTCCTCGGACCTCCATGCAGCTTCAGGCGAATTCGAGTTCCTCCCAAAACAAAGTCCCCTAAGTACGCGGAATCCCGTTCTCAAATCTTGGCCTCAGGGCGGACGGTGGTGGTCAAAGGCAGCCCTCAAGGTTAGGGGCTTTCTCTAACCCAAGGAGGGCTCGCGGGGGAGGGCTGCTAGTCTGGGGGACCCGAAGGAGACTTGGCTGGAGGAAGCCCGGGTGCGCGCGCCCACCGGCCGACTCCCGGGGACCCCGACGCGCCTCCCCGCCCTCCCGGGGCCCGCCTCGCTCACCGAGGTGGCCGCCGACGACGGTGACGGCGATCTGGTCCATGAGCACCGCCCGGAAGCGCACGTCCTGCTCGGAGCAGCGCTGCCGGAGGGCGCGCAGGATCTGCACCTGCGGGTAGTCCTCGCGGATGCGCCGGTCCGTCAGGAACCAGAGCTGGGAGCACATGGCGGCCAGGGCGGCGGCGCCTGGCGCGCCGCGCGGGCCCCCTCGACGTCCCGGGCCGCTCGCTCAGGCTGGCTGGCGGCCGGCCGGCCGGCGTCCGGGGCGAGCGCGCGCCGCGGCTCCGCTCCGGCCGGTGCGCCAGGCGCCTCTGCAGCCCTGACCCAGCGAATCTGCCCGGCCACTCAGCGCCGCCGCCGGCACCCGTCAGCCAATCAGCGCGCGGCGGCGGGCGCGGGCCGGCCGCGCGGCCAGCTGCAGAGGCGGCCTCGGCGGGCGGCGCCCGGGGAGGGGCGGCGGGGCCCGGGGCCTGCGGCGGCCGGGGGAGGGGTGGCGGGCGGGGCTCCGGGCCTCGGGAAGCCCTCGGGCCGCCGGCTGGGGGTGGTGCAGCCGCGGGAGGGCATCCCCGGCCCCGCCCGGGACCCCCCCGGTGGGCGTGGCGCTGCCGGCCTGGGTGGGGCGGCGGGAGCGGGAGGGGCCGGGGCGGTGTCCCGCGGGGCGGAAAGGATGTCCTGACTCCCGGACTAAAGATGCGCTGCGGGATGCGTCCCGAAGGCGGTCCCGAGCATCCGGGGCCGAGGGCACCGGTGAGCCCCGGCAGAGTCCGGAATAGGGCCTCGGGGACGTCCCAAGGGGAATTCTGGAGCCTGGCGAAGGTCACCCGGCTAGGCCCCCAGTTGGACCGTGGCTTTGGAATTCTTGGCGGAAATCCTGGCCTGGAGCTGGGGGTGGGGGTTGAGGGGAGTTGGGTTTTAGCCGCCTCCAATCGGATCATTTGAAGGTGCATTTCTCGGGGTCTCAGATATTCTTACACTGGACAGCACCTCCTAGTTTGCGGCGGCTCTGGGCCTCAGAACCTCAATATGATGAAAACGGGTCTAAGACTTCTTTTAGAGAGACCACTGCCTGGTCTTTCCCCATCATCCCCCGCCCCGGGCCGTACCACTGAGTCATCTTTAAATACCGTCCTTGGTCCTAGCCAATTAGAAATTCTGCCTGCAAACAATGTTTGAAGCCAGATCCTTTCTAAATAACTGCAAGACTGAAGTTAGCCATCTTTAAGATTGCATTTGCTCTTCCAGCTCATGAAAATGTATTTGGGGGGGGGGGGGCTTAGGGAAGCAAGAGTAATTTCAATGCAGGCCCAGCAGTGACAACTTAAAAACCCATTTTGAAGATGTCTCAGGTAAAGTATAGGTTTCACTGTAAGTATTAGGCAGATATGTGCGTTTACCCACTGGATATGCCTTTGGAAAAGTTATATCTAAACGGCATTTCAAAAATTAATTCTTTAAGTATCCCCATATATTTTCTTAAAGTATCAATAAACTAGTGCCCTATAGATTAGTATCTTCCAAATCTATCTTCTTTTTTTTTTTTTAAGATTTTATTTATTTAATTTAAGGGTGTCTGAGTGCCTGGGTCAGTTAACTATCTGCTTTCAGCTCAGATCATGATCTTGGGGTCCTGGGAACCAGCCCCACATCAGTCTCCCTGCTCAGCGGGGTGTTTGCTTCTCCCTCTTCCCCTGCAGCTCCCCCTGCTGTGCTGTCTCTTTCTCTGTATCAGATTTTTTTTAATCTTTTTTTTTTTTTTAAGATTTTATTTATTTATCTTAGAGAGAGAGCGCGCGCCAGTGCATGAGTGAAGGGAGGGGCAGAGGGAGAGGGAAAGAATCTCAAGCAGACTCCACCTGAGTGTGGAGCTCATGGTGGGGGCAGGGAACACCAGCCAAAGATTGTGACCTGAACCAAAATCAAGATCCCTGCACTCAATTGACTGAGCCTCCCAGGCGCCCCCAAAACTATCTCCTAACCACGGATCACCTTGGGCACTAGAGACTCCATCTGCTACATTGACTATTTCCTTGGTACTTCATGGTGTTCATTTTGTTGACCCTGGGGCTCCCTATGGGGCTTTCCCAGTATTACACGTAGGATGTCTATGAGAGGATGAACCATAGTTTGCTGGAACAATTGTATACTAAAAGCTAGATAAGAGTCAATAAATTTAGGGTGCCTGGGTGGCTTGGCTGGTCCAAGGCTGGTAACTACCTTCAGCTCAGGTCATGATCCCAGAGTACCAGGATCTCCCGCATCGGGATCCCAGCTGCTTAGGAAGTCCGCTTCTCCCTCTGACATTCTCCCCTCTCATGGTCTCTCTCACTCTCTCTCAGATAAATAAAATCTTAAAAAAAAAAAAAAAAGTAGGGCGCCTGGGTGGCTCAGTGGGTTGAGCCGCTACCTTCGGCTCAGGTCATGATCTCAGGGTCCTGGGATCGAGTCCCGCATCAGGCTCTCTGCTCAGCAGGGAGCCTGCTTCCTCCTCTCTCTCTCTCTGCCTGCCTCTGTGCCTACTTGTGATCTCTCTCTGTCAAATAAATAAATAAAATCTTTAAAAAAAAAAGTAAATTTAGAAGTTTCTTATAATCCGTGTTCATAGTCATCTATGCAAAATTAGAACGTGTAAGTCATAGGCAGATGCATGTCCATATCCAGGCTTGAGGAGAGCAGGGTCTGAGGACCCAGGTGGTGTCATTACTTCCTCAGTGTATTTGCTCTCCCTTGCTAGCAGGTTCCTACCACCCCTATGGTCTTCCTTTCCCAGGATGGGTGACAGGTGAGGACCTGGGACAGCGCATATCCAATTAGGAGATGGCTACACTTGTCCAAGTATAATGTTTTGTTATACTACCAAAATTCCTCAAGCACGGAGATACTGTTTCAGGTATAGGATTATCTTCCCAGATGTGTTGTTATATAATATTTCCCCATAGATGACTCCCAAATTCAAGTTTAATTTTGACATCTCTTGAGCTTCAGCAATGTGAAAGGATGCTATCCTGCCATCACCTCAACGTCCCTAATACTAAACTCATTAGTTTCCCCTCCATTCCAGATTCTATTGTCTTAATAAGGAAAATATATGATCTCACATAGCAAGAAATTTAGAGGAAGGTCAGCTTTAGGATTAGTTCATTTAACAGCTAAATAACACTATCAGGGGACCCAGATTCTTTATATCTTTCCACGCTGATATTCTTAGGTTAGTGTCCCTCATAGTTACAGAATGGTTGCCACAATTCCACCTAACACATCCATCCACATAATGTCTGGCAGAAGTAGAGAGACTGTTTCTTCCCATGTGCCCCTTTTTATTGCCATGGAAAACCTGTCTCGGAAGACCTCAAGCCAACTTCCCACAGTCTCTTATGCCCATGTCTAAACACAGTCGCCATCAAGAAAGAAGAAACTATCGTGAAAGGCTTAAATTAGTTATGATTTGCCCCTGTGGCTTGGAATTAGAATCCCTTCCCCCAAGCACATGTAGAGTTAGGTGAACAACCTGGGCAAAATGAGAGTTTTCCTAGGAGAAATGAAGGGAGAAAAGATGTTAGAAGAACAAACCACAGTGCTTAATACAGATGGTAATAGGGTAAACATGCCAAGTAAGTTAGGCTGTGGTAACTAATGATCTTAAAGTGACTAATAACAAGAACGTGTTTTGTTTTGTTTTTTCTTGAAATACCCTACATGTTTATGGCCAGTCAGCTTGACTACATTCTAGTTTGTCTTCGTGCTGTGACCCAGGCTTATCAAGTGACCCATATCCAGGACAATGTTGGTCTCGTGAAAGAAAAGTGATCATGTGAATGACACACTGGCTCTTCATACCTTGTCGCAAGAGAGAGAGGAAAAGCCCCTTGAGAACTATGAACTTCTACCTGGCTCTGAGAGCCGAGTTCATCCAGGACAGCAACCCTGGAACTGATACATTTTCTTGGTCAGAACAGGTTCACCGGGCCAACTCTGACATCCACAGAGAAGGACCGCAAACATTTGTGAACCACCATAACCAAAAATAGAGTCTGCCATACTCAAGGACCAGGAATCGTCAAACCCTGCTCTGCTTATCTTGTCTCCTCTCCTTAGGGTTTCCAAGGGGACTATACATGAGAAAGAAATTGGAATTGAAACCAAAGGATCATTTTATTCATACCTGAGCTAGCACCCAGTAACCTCTAGAATAGAACTCTGCCAGAAGACGAGGTTGAATGACATGGCGTAGGTTTCGGGCTGCTTCCTAATTCCCTGTTCCCCTTCCACCTTCTACATTTTGGGGCCAGGATGCATGGGCGTGCCTGCAGAAAGAGGGGAGGAGATGATCAGATCTGCGAAGCAGACCACATTTACTCTTCTGAGTATGTGCTGGAGACTGAGCTGGGCCTATTCAGCAGGAAATGGGGAGCAAGGCAACACATGGCCATGTGACCTCTCAACCCAAAGTGACCCCAGCCACGTAAAACGTGCATTCATTGATATCCTGGGCTCTGACCAATCCGATTAACAAGTTCTTCCTTCTAAGGGAAACCATTAAGAAGACAGGGCATGGGGCACCTGGGTGGTTCAGTGGGTTAGGTCTCTGCCTTCTGCTCAGGTCATGGTCTCAGGCTCCTGGGATTGAGCCCCACATCGGGCTCTCTGCTCAGCAAGGAGCCTGTTTCCCCCTCTCCCTCTCTCTGCCACTCTGCCTACTTGTGATCTCTCTCTCTCTGTATCAAATAAATAAATTAAATCTTTTTTAAAATTAAAAAAAAAAAAAAGACATGGCAGAAGAGAAGGGAATTCCCTCTTATGTTCCACATTCTCAATTCTGTTCTCTCTTACTTTGTTAGGAAGAGGAATGGAAAAGTGCACTAGGCATCATCTATTTGCTTTCTCATCCAGACTATAAGGCTCTTCTTAAGAACTGGGGCCAATGCATCATGATGCCATGTATCATTGTTTCTACCTCTAGTAGGTACTCAGGTATCTGTTGAAAATAGTGGTGACTGTCATTAAGAGACATCATTGCGATTTCAGTTGACAAAACTGTGGTCAATTACAGATGTACAGTTGGCCTATGTGTGTGTGTGTCTCTGTGTGTGTGTGTTTTGCGATTTTATTTGTTTATTTGTCAGAGAGAGAGAGAGAGAACACAAGCAGGGGGAGCAGCAGGCAGAGGAGAAGCAGGCTCCTCATTGAGCAAGGAGCCCAGTGTGGGACTTGATCCCACTACCCTGGGATAATAACCTGAGCCGAAGGCAGTCGCTTAACCAGGTGTCCTTACAATTGGCCTTTGAGTAACATGAGAGTTAGAGATGCCAACCCCTTGCACAAATACAAGTCCATGTATAATTTTTGACTCCCTAAAAACGTTACTAATAGCCTTCTATTGGCCAGAAGTCTTACTGATAATGTAAACAACAGATATTTTGCATATTTTATGTATTTTCTGCAATATTCTTACAATAAAGTAAGCCAGAGAAAAGAAAGTGTTATTAAGAAAATCAAAAGGAAAAAATAAAATAAAAAAAAAGAAAATCAAAAGGAGGGATGCCTGGGTGGTTCAGTCAGTTGAGCATCTGACTCTTGATTTCAGGGTCGTGAGTACAAACCCTGTGTCCAAGGCAACTTAAAAAAATTAAAGGGCAGGGGCGCCTGGGTGGCTCAGTGGGTTGGGCCGCTGCCTTCGGCTCAGGTCGTGATCTCAGGGTCCTGGGATCGAGTCCCGCGTTGGGCTCTCTGCTCAGCAGGGAGCCTGCTTCCTTCTCTCTCTCTCTCTGCCTGCCTCTCAGTGTACTTGTAATTTCTCTCTGTCAAATAAATAAATAAAATCTTTAAAAAAAAAATTAAAGGGCAGGAAAATACATTTATAGTACTATATTATATTTATTGAAACAAATCCATGTATAAATAGATGCATACCGTTCAAGTCTTTTGTTCAAGGGTCAAGTGTACTAGGTCTATAACCCGGGATTCTGGGGCTATATTTCTCATCTTACTTCTAACCTTCAGTACATATTGGCACAAAAGGGTATTGAGATGTGGGTCTGGACAATGGAAAGAAAGTGATAGTCTTCATAAATATTACATATGATCCCGAGCAGATGAATGTGCCAAGTATATAGAAGATCAAAATGCTATTGACCTCAGTAAATTAGAGAAATGGAAGGTTAAAATGCACCACGGAGCAAAAGAAGCATCACACACTGAAAGAACTGGCCTGGCAGAAATGTGGCCAAAGAGAGATGATAGATGTGGAAAACCGGTAACAGAATGAACAGAAAAATAGCAGGATATAATAACAAAAGACTATGTAGCCAAATTCATCTTCACATCCCTGGGACCTTGCATAGTGCCTGGCACACGGTGGACATTGCTAAATATGTATTGAAAAAAAAATGTGTGATTTTGCCTTTGGTCAGATTATCCATGCTGTTCCCTTCCTCTGAAAAGCCTCTGCATGACCAATTCTTATCATTCTTCAAGGCTCAGCTCAAATGCAACTCCTGTCATGTTGCCTTTCTTCAATTCACCCTGCCCTCAGCTAGAGGAAAGCTCTTCGTTTCTGAATTTTCGTAATCAATTAATATGTGCTAGCAATGAGTAAGTGTTACAGTAATGAGCACTCGGTCATTACTGGTGAATGGTAACACAGATTAAGACAGTCCAGGGCACATAATTGCAAATCACAGAATTAATGACTAACAGAAGTTATCTGAAATTCTAGAACCGTTAATCACCAGCTTTGACTCTCACTTTTTGTCTTCTAGTTTCTTCTCTTTGCTGTGTGTAATCCAGACGTCAGCGTTTCCCTCATCCTCTCACTCAGACCCACCCCTTTATGCCCTCTCATACCAACAAGACAGAATTTGCTGAAGGGGAGACATGATTTACATCATGTAGGCTGCAGGGACTGAAGACCCCCTAGGACATACATCTTTCTCTCTGCTTCTGCCACAGGGGTCTCTTCCCATCCCCCCCCAAAACCCCCTCATCAGCCTCCAGCCTTGCTGCTCTTCACCACGGCCACCCCCCAGCCCTCTGCAAATTCCTCAACCCTTTATTACACAGAGAAATGCCTTTTATCCTAGTTTCTACTTTCCAAACCTGTGCCTGACAAATCACCCGTGTTTAGCAAAACAGAAATTCTTCCAATTAGAGGACACATCCTCTTCAGGAAATAGAAGGCAATTATAAATAATATTTTTCTTCTGCAAACATCATTAACACAAAATGACTAAGTGGGGTTTGTCCATGAAGTCTTCCGGCGAAGATTGTTGGTGTCAGCTTTTGAAGATGACAGCGGACACAGCTTTGCAAGGCAGAGTACCAAGAAGACGTTCAGGAGTTTGCTGACTGCCGGTTGCTGGCTGTCCTGGACGAACTCGGCTCTCAGAGCCAGGTAGAAGTTCATAGTTCTCAAGGGGCTTTCCCTCTCTCTCTCTTGCGACAAGGCTGCACGATTGCTTATCCCACTGTCCGCCAGCCCCAGCCTTGTTCAGCTCTCATCATTAAAGACAGACGGTGGTTTTCTCAGCCTTTCCTAGCTCCTTAGCTGTTACTGACTGAATCAGAAATTCTATTAGAAAACCTAACACCATGTTTCCTTCCCTCTTACATTAGGGTACACACTATGCCGTAGTAAGAGACCCCAAAGATGGTGACTCAATAAGAAATGTATTTCTCTCTCCTTCAGTAGTCCAGTAAAGGGGATGTCTGGGACGAGGAGGGTGCTCTGCTTTACGGGTTCATCCCAGGATCTCGGTTCCTTTCATCTTTAGTGTGCCACCTACCCCAGGGCGTGGTCATTGTTGGCATGTCTGAGGCTGGCTCTCTTGGCCACATCTGTGTTCTAGACCTCTGGAAGGAGACACAGAGGGAAAAGAAAGTAGAGAAAGAGTTGCTTCCCTTGAATGCTATAACATGAATGTTATACTCCTAAATTCCATTCACACAAACTTCCATCCCAAGAACTTGGTGCCAGGGAGGCTGGACACAGTACTTCCTAACTGGGGATGTATGTTTCAGCTAAAACTCAGTGTGGGGAGAGAAGGGTTTCTATTACTAGAAGGAAGAGGGGAAATAGACATGAACATGGTTAATAGCTCCCACTATACCTCCCTACCCTCTTGTGGGAAAAACATCTTAGCATGGCGCAGGAGACTCTTGCCACTCAAGTAATACCCAGTTTCTTGAAATGCCCTGAATATGCTTCTCCATGTCCCACCTCCATGACTGATCGTGGTAAATTGTTCTCACTTTCCCATGCTGGCTAGAATCAGCTCAACTAACATCTTCTCCAGGAAGTCTTCCTAAACCTTTGTTTAGGGTCAGTGACCCTTCTTTGAGCTCCCATAACACATGATGCATTTCTCTCCTTTGGCAATCATCAAAGTCCTCCAGCATCTGCATACAATTGAGATCATCTCTTTATGCTCTTTCTCCATCTAGATTATAAGCAATTTGAGAGCAATTAGGCTGTGTCTCAGTCGTATTTGTACCGTTACTACCTAAACTGAGCTAAATTCCTTTTGCCTGCCAGTGGATGAAGTAAGTTGCACCATCGCCTGACCCCCACAGGCATGCCCACTGAGTTATAGTTCTCATCTGTAATGGCCAGGCTGGATAAGTGGACATTTCTTCTTCCCATTTGGACAAAGTACTAGCCTGAAACCCCTGCTGGCCTAAGACCCTAATCCTCTTTTAGCTCTCTGCACTCCTTCTGGGGAGCCCAGGATCTGTTCTTGTTACTTTCTAGGGCTGACTGACAACCTAGAACCAGGGTATAACTGCCATTTCCTGCCATTGATCTTGGACCCTTCAGTTGCTAGGCTTCACCTGCTATGTACCTCTTTGATACCATGACCAGCTGGAACCAGTCCTGGCATATTTTTTATCTCAGGAAATTTACAAATGACCCTTCAGTTACATCAGTTTTCCCCAGTTCTGCTCTTAGTGGGCTCTGGCCACTTTCCCCTCATTACTGGTCATCCTGGTAAAGTTCTGTCATGCCTGAGTATGCAAAACCAGTATATTGAGCAGGTTACCCATTTTGCAAACATGTTTTATTTTACAAAAGAATTTACCAGTAAAATCCTAATAATTAATATGTCCCTCTTTTGGTAGAACTTTAGTGACTGTTCAGTGAGGAAGAATTTCCAGTTCAGATGGATGGGTTTTTTGTATACCAAAGCTTTTTGGTATACCATCACTTTTGTATACCAAAACAATGGGTCAGAAGCAAGGGGATTGAACCATGAAAAGTCAGGAATTTGGTCGAATCATCCATAGATCTTGGTAATGTCCAGGGAACAGAGAGGCAGGTAACCCTAGTGTTCTCGAGATGAAGATGCATTGGCAGTTTGATTTGTAATGAACTAAAGGTTCCCAACCCTAAAAGGTCACTTTAGAGTTAGAGATAGGTCTCAACTGCATAGGTCTGGTGCTCAGAATCCTTCCAAATGTCCCTGCCTATATTTGTTAGAAGTCATTCATTTATAAATGACAGAAATTCTATTTAAACTAACATAAGCAAAAAGGGAATGTGCTGGCAGCTTACAACCTTTGGAAGTCTAGAAGTGGATTTCAGTCATGCCTAGATCTAGGGGATTAAAAAAAAGACATTTTCTGGGTTGGTCTTTCTCACTCTTGCAATCCCTTTCCCTTCCTTTTTCTCACTCTCGCCCTGCTTCTTTCTTACATTGACCCCCCAATCTCTACAAGAGATTCCTCTACACTGCAGAGAAGATGGCCCCCATTCACATTCTTAATGCCCTTTATCTGGAAAGCCAGATGACTTTTCTTCTACTCTCAATAAAAAAGCAATCCTCAGGGCGCCTGGGTAGCTCAGTCTTAAGGGTCTGCCTTCGGTTCCCTGCTTGGCAGGAAGCCTGCTTCTCCCTCTCCCACTTCCCCTGCTTGTATTCCCTTTCTTACTGTCTTTCTCTCTGTCAAATAAATGAATAAAATCTTTTTAAAAATTAATAAATTAATTAAAAAACAATCCTCTAGAAGAACTTGATTGACCCCTGGGCTAATCGTGGCTAAGGCCATGGGGTTCCTTGGTTGGCTAGGTCCTCTGGCTATGAAGTGGGGTTGCGGTCCTTGGCTGCCTCACCAGACTCACACAGGGTAGACAAAACAAGAAATACCACCACACTCTTCTTCTGAACACTTGAGGATCCGCTGTAAATATTTCAAGGGTTCCCACCAAACAATCCAGGCTTCACTTCATACTTCCGACGTTTCTACTCATAATGTTCCACACTGATCGCTGCTTGCCTGCTGTGTGGATCCCTACTCCATGGTTCCCCAGACTGCTTATCCCTTATGCTGATACCACTTAGCTGGATCGTGGTTGGCCACACTCTGCTGCTCAGACCAATGCCTGTGTTGTGTTTCTTTCCGGGACCTCCTCGCACTACTCTGTTTGGAGATGTGCCCATGAGTTTCCCAGATGATTTGACAGGGGCCAGTGCAAGGGGCTGTGCCGTTATGCGCCATTGTCTAAGTTGTTCAGTGCACAAGGGCACCGGGTGAGGGCACACATGGGTACCAAAGTCTAGCACAAAATGTAGTTCTCCCCGGCTGAGCTACCCACCCACCCACCTATGTTCCCCAGGAGGAAGTGCTTCTTCTATTTCTGCAAGGGTGTGGAGCCCTGCCCCCAGGAGCTGTGACTGCCCCTAGGCCAGCACAAGCACAGCTCCAAAGGTTTCCTCTGAAAGGCAGAGGAACAGCTCCCTCTCTCATTTGTCAGCATAACAGAGAGACGCCACTCTCTTAAACATAATGGGGGTGGGAGGGTCACAGGATCCGCAGGGATCACAGGCCCACCCCACCCTGTCATTCAGCCATAACATCTTCATATACCCTTCCAACATGCCAGAGCGAAAAATCATGAAAAACTGAACGTGACAAGAGTTGTCAAAAGCACACAGACATCAGCTGCGGAAATTATAAAGCATTTTGGGTTCCATGTTTTCTGAGAAAGGCACACTTCTTATCCAGATAGAAAATAAAATCTATGGGGTGCCTCGGTGGCTCAGTGGGTTAAAGCCTCTGCCTTCAGCTCAGGTCATGATCCCAGGGTTCTGGGATCGAGCCCCGCATCGGGCTGTCTGCTCCACGGAGAGCCTGCTTCCTCCCCTCTCTCTGCCTGCCTTTCTGCCTACTTGTAATCTCTGTCTGTCAAATAAATAAATAAATAAATAAATAAAATCTTTAAAAAAAAAAAAAGAAAGAAAGAAAAGAAAATCTAGGGGCGCCTGGGTGGTTCAGTCGATTAAGCATCTGCCTTTGGCTCAGGTCATGATCCCAGAGTCCTGGGATTGAGCCCCACAAGAAGTTCCTTGCTCAGTAGGGAGTCTGCTTCTCCCTCTCCCTCTGCTGTTCCTCTTGCTTGTGCACTTTCTCTCTGTCAAATAAATAAATTAAATCTTAAAAAACAAAGAAAAGAAAATAAAAGAAAAGCCTAAGGAAAATACCGTGAGAACCATCTCATGGTGATACCCACCACCACCACGCCAGAGTAAGTCATGTTCACATCTAGTCACACATTCACATTGAGTCGGCTCTCCCACGTACCGAGGCAGGCCTTTCCACATGACATGCAGCTTAAACATGCCCCTCTCCGGCTCCCCAGAATATATGGAAGACACTGATGTCGACTGGTTGCATTGGACAAGTGTTGGGAATAGCTGCCGGTTGGTCTCCGAACTACCATACTAACCAGACTTGGAGCCCTGATGCTGCAGGTGGCTATTGACCCCACATCCTTCCTGTCGTGAAGAAAGCTCTCCTAGGAATCTGGAGTCCCGCCTGCTTTCCCCGAGCCCCTCAGACATAGAAAATGTGGCTATGGCTCGAGTTCTTTTCCGGGAAGGTTCCTTCGCAGTCAGGCAGCGCGGGAGGCACAGCTGTGAATAATTCCTTTTCCAACTGATCTGCCCGCAGAGAACAGTCCTATACCTCCTGAACTGAACCCGCAGGGAAAAGCAAAAGTGGCCAGAGTCAGACCCATTACTTGGGAAAACGAAGAGTCATGGCCTCTGTCCCTTCTTGCCTGGGAAGCGGGCAGCGCACTGTGCGGTATTTATTTTGTCGTGTCTTGTGGCAGCCTTTAGGTTGTATTATTTTTTAAATCTTGATGCCAGCTAATGCATCAGATGATTTAGTCATGTTCAGTAGAAGAGAGAGTACTAGACACAGCAGATAAGGGTGGGATATATGGGAGGCAGCACCAGGAGGAGGGGAAAAAAACCCACTAAATTAGGAGACCCAAGTTCTTGTCCTACCTCACTAGTACTGCTGAGTACCCAGCAATGGGATGTCAGAAAAGTCACTGCACCCTCACTAGCCTTATGTGCAAGATGAAGAAATTTAAATTAAAGACCCCTTAATTTTTTTTTTTAAAGATTGTATTTGTTTATTTGACAGAGATCACAGTAGACAGAGAGGCAGGCAGAGAGAGAGAGGGAAGCAGGCTCCCTGCTGAGCAGAAAGCCCGATGCGGGACTCGATCCCAGGACCCTGAGATCATGACCTGAGCCGAAGGCAGCGGCTTAACCCACTGAGCCACCCAGGCGCCCCGAGACCCCTTAATTTAAATTAGATAACCTCTGGGGCACCTGGGTGGCTCTGTCGGCTGAGTCCCACTTTTCATTTGGCTCAGGTTGTGATCTCAGGATGAAGGTGGAGCCCCATGTTGGGTTCTGGGCTCTGCGGGGAGTCTGCAGGATAGTCTCTCTCTCCCTCTGCCCATCCTCCTCTAAGATAAATAACTAAATCTTTAGAAAAATTAATTAATGGGGAACCTGGGTGACTCAGTCGGTTAAGCACCTGCCTTGGGCTCAGGTCATGATCCCAGGGTCCTGGGATGGAGCCCTGCATTGGGTTCCCTGCTCAGCAGAGAGCCTGCTTCTCCCTTTGCCTGCCACTCCCCCTACTTGTGTTCTCTCCTGTGCTCGCTCTCTCTTTTAAATAAATAACTAATTTTAAATTTTGTAATTAATTAGTTAATAACCTCTAAGGCCAGCTCTAAAATACTATATAATAGCATATTTAGGAATGCCTGGCTGGCTCAGTCGTTGGAGTACGGGGCTCTTGATCTCAATGTTGTGAGTTTAAGCCCTGCAGTGGGTGTAGAGATGATGTAACATCTTTTTTTTTTTTTTTACATTTTATTTATTCATTGGAAACAGATACAGAGAGAGAGAGAGCACATGAGCAGAGGTAGAGGGAAAAGAAGAAGCAGACTCCTGCTGAGCAGGGAGCCCAGTATGGGGCTCGATCCCAGAACTTGGAGATCATGACCCGAACTAAGGCAGATGCTTAACCATCTGAGCCACCAAGGCTCCCCTGACTTAACATCTTTAAAAAATAAAATAAAATATTATAATTCCATAGTATCATTGGAAGTGTCACTAGGTATTCAAGAAACTCATAGATAAACACCAGAAGCCAAGAGTAAATGAACTGAACTGGGCCAACTACAAGGAGGAAACAAGCCCAAGTTGCTGAAGACCAGAGAGACAGCCACAAAGTCTGCCCTTGTTTTCCTGGGAGGAGTGTGATGGCTGAGCACAGCGGCCTGACAGATGGTAGTGGGAAAATACTTAGTCCCAGGTTCACTAAAGGTTCCTTTCTGTCTAGGTGTGAGATTAAGATACATCTAAATATTATCTGTGATTTGCTTTTTTTTTGCCTTTTATCTCTTATCTCCCTAGAGAAATCTGTCCAAAAAGACATACTCACACAGTCAAGTTCTCCATGTATCTATGGAGGCTGAGGTTGTACACAACATAACAGGCCAGTAGTTAATACCAGCATAAAGAATTGTGTTGTTGTAGCCATTCTAGACGTACCCAAATGTGGCCCAAAGGTTACTTGTTACCTCCCAGCCTTGCTTGATCTGTGGTCCTGTTCCTGTTCATAAGATATGATCTGTACTTTGCACAGATCCTATAGCACAGCTTGGGTCCCAAAGGCCCCACAGTTGTCTATAAGAATAGGAGAAGGATGCCTGGGTGGCTCAGTCGATGTGACTCTGGATTTCAGCTCAGGTCATGATCTCAGGGTTGTGAGACTGAGTCCCACGACGGGCTCCGTGCTGGGCATGGAGTCTGCTTAAGAATCTCTCTCTCCCTCTCCCAATGCCCCGCCCCACCCCTCAAGCTCAATCTCTTTAAAAAAAAAGAGACACTTTTTCAGACTTACCTTGTTTTGGTGACCATCACTGTTTTCAGGACAATTGATCAGGTTTTTTTTGGGGGGGGGTGTTTGTTTTTTAAGATTTTATTCTTAAGTAAGCTCTGGACCCAACATGGGGCTCAAATTTACAACCACAAGATCAAGAGTGACGTGCTCTACTAACTGAGCCAGCCAGATTATTGCCTTTTGGGAGGAAGATCACAGAGGTAAGGTTTGTTGAAAACACACACACACACACACACACACACACACACACACACACTTCAACTGGGTAAATCTGATGATCTAATTCACTTTATTAACTGATTCAGGAGTTGGGCAGCATCCCACCTAGCAAGTAGGAGCTGGAAGGAGTGAGGGAGTTGGAGAAGATTTTTATAGGAAGGAGAGTGGGGACAAGGAAGTTATTAGCAAAAAAAGAAAAGAGTGTTTTGGGTTAGGTCACTTTCCTTCAGGGTAGTGTAGGTAGTCTTATCTTGCATGTTACCTCCAGCTTTCTTTCGGGGGGAGGAGGATGGAGAGGCCCAGGAGTTATGACAGATTATCTCAGGGTGCTTATCAGAAAAAAATTTTAAGCAAGCTCTGTGCCCAACGTGGGGCCTGCACTCACAATCTCAAGATCAAAGAGTCTCATGCTCTACTGTCTGAGTCAGCCAGGCGCCCCAGAAGATTCTTGACTGCCTATTAAGACTACATTTCTGGGGGGTGGTTGAAAGTGCAGTTAGGTTAGGTATTAAGCCTGGGTTTGGTGAGTTGGCCTAAGTAACACCATTTGGGGTATGTGGTTTTCTTTTTCTTTTTTCCTTTTTTTTTTTTTTTTTTTAAGATTTTACTTATTCAAGAGAAAGAGAGAGCTAGAGAGGGAACACAAGCAGGGGGAGCAGGAGAGGGAGAAGCAGGATCCCCACCGAGCAAGGAGCCTGATGTGAACTTGATCCCAAGATCCTGGGATCATGACCTGAGTGGAAGGCCAACGTTTAACCAACTGAGCCACCCAGGTGCCCCTGTGGCGTTCTTTTTAACAGATGCCATTTTTCATCACATTAAATCCAGGGAATATACTATCAATATGACTTGTAACTACTGATGTTGACCTTGGTCACCTGAGATAGTGTTTGTCAGGTTTTCTACTGTAAAATTACTCTTTACCCTCCCTTTCCATACTGTACTTTTTGGAAGGCTGTTACTCTGTGCAGCACACTCAAGGGGGAGTTTAGTTCTACCTCCTGAAGGACAGAACATCTACATAAATTATCTGGATTTTTTTTTTTGCCCAGGACATTTGTCCCTTCTCCCCCTTTAACCTGTTTATTCAAATAATTCTTTTTTTAAAAAAATATTTTATTTATTTATTTATTTGACAGATCACAAGTAGGCAGAGAGGCAGGCAGAGAGAGAGGAGGAAGCAGGCTCTCCGCAGAGCAAAGAGCCCGATGCGGGGCTCGATCCCAGGACCCTGGGATCGACCTGAGCCGAAGGCAGAGGCTTGACCCACTGAGCCACCCAGGTGCCCCAACCTGTTTATTCAATAATCATTGGTATCACTTAGGGACTTCTTATATTCCACTGCTATTCCTATCTGAAAAAGAAATGGAAATGCAGTTTTTTTTTTTTTTTCTGGTCACATGCTCAGAATTTAGGAGAGAATCACATTGGATTCTCATGGATATTTATTCTGTGCATTGGGTTATAACCCAACACTAATTTGTTTATTTTGTTGCTTAAATTGTTCTATCTTTGGCCTTTAGAAGCTCTTTCAGGTGGTTCCTGTGTCTCTTTGATGGGTCTCCATCATGGTCTTACTGTTTTTTTGTTTTGTTTTGTCTGTTAGCACTTCATTACTTTCTGGCACCAAGATGCTTCAGGCTCAGGGTGCCTGGTGGCTCGGTTGGTTAAGCATCTGACTCTTGGTTTGGGCTGAGGTCATGATCTCATGGGTTGTGAGACTGAGCTCAGTGTGGGCTCTGCGCTCTTCCAGGAGTCTGCCTGAAGAGTCTCTCCCTCTGCCCTTCCCCCTACTCAAGAGCTTGTGTGCATGCATTCTTCCTCCCTCCCTCTCTCTAAAATAAATAAATCTTTTTTTTTTTTTTAAAGATGCTTTAGGCTCATCTTGAATATTTCCTATTCCAGTGCTAGGTAGAATCAACCGGTTCATCCAAGGAGCTAGAGTTCATTCCTGATTTGCATGTTTGTATCTAAGATGAACTCATTTGAAACTGGTGACGGATGGCGCACCTGGGTGGCTCAGGTGGTTAAGTGCCTTTGGCTCAGGTCGCGATCTCAGGGTCCTGGGATGGAGCCCTAAATCAGGTTCTCTGCTCATCAGGGTGTCTGTTTCTCCCTCTGTGCTCTCTCTCTCTCTCCAATAAATAGATAAGATCTTTAATTAAAAACAAACAACAGGGCGTGCTGAGGAAGCCTTCAAGCTGCGCTGGGTTGAGGTCCCCAGCTCGTTGGTGACTCCCGTGCTCTGCTTTGTGGAGGCCGAGAAAAATTAAGGCCATCCCACCTCAGGTTTAGCCTTAGCATAAGTATAGCCTTCTTAGCTCTGGCAGCCATCTCAGAACCCTGTGCCCAAGGGCTGAACTTTCCCCTACTTTACTTTAGTTCTAAGGACCTCTACCCTGCTTTAGTTCTAGAGACCCCCACCCTGCTTTAGTAACAGGAACCCATAAATACCCCTGCCTTAACTAAGCTCGGGGTCCAAGTCCCTACTCCGCTGTGTTGGGTATACTTGGGCCCAAGCTTAAGCTTGTCGAATAAACCCTCATGTGTTTGCATCAGTGTTGGCTCTTTGGTGGTCTCTCAGACGCGAAAACTCGGGTATAACATTCGGAGGTTCCACCGAGACCTGGGAGACTCCCAGGACCCCAACCCGGAGAGTCTTGCACCAGCTGGTGAGTGGACTCGTTTTTATCTATTTGCACGCATACTTTGGGAGCTCCAATCTGCATTTTTACCCATGGGAATTCCAACTTGTATCTGGGTTGACATTGGCTCAAGGGGATGCGTGGCGGGCCTTCGACTAGGGGTCTTGGGAGATGTCCCTTGTCCCCGCAGGGGGTTCGAGTCCCCCACCGTTTCAGGGGGTTAGAGTCCCCCTAGGCAGTCACCAGGGGGTTCGTGGTCCCCCAAGGCAGCCAGGGGGTTTGAGTCCCCCTAGGCGGTCAGGCATCTTGTTTTTGTTGTCAGTTGCGCTGTTTGTTAAATGTATGGGAATTTTGTCTGTTGTGCCAGTTGTTAAGTTTATGGGAAGTTTTGGAAGAGGCGTCCCTTACCCCCGCCTGGAGGACAAGATCCTCATCTGTGAGGAGAGCCGGCTGCCATTGCGGTTGGATTCTCCCTTAACTTCCTTTCAGTTTTGTCTTTGCGACCGCGCCGGATCGTTTGTCTGTGTGAGTGTGTTCTTGTTAATTGTTGTAAGTGTGTGTGCCTTGTTGTGGACTGAAGGCATGATGGGACAGACACAGACTACCCCTCTGTCCCTGATGATTAACCACTTCTCGGATAATCTGAGCACAGACGGACGAAAGGGAAAGTTTCGGACTTTCTGCATGTCTGAGTGGCTAGCTTTTAATGTAAAATGGCCCCAGGAGGGAACCTTTCAACTGCCTATTATCCTACAGGTTAAGGCCGTCACCTTCAGAGAAAAACCACACGGCCACCCTGACCAAATACCTTATATACTGGTCTGGCGAGACATGATAGAGAATCCTCCCTCCTGGCTTAAACCTTTTCTCCCTCCCGAAGCAGGACCTACACCCGAGATCTGGCACTGCAGAAACCAACTCCTAAGTCCAATAAGAAAGCGGAGTCTGAACCAAAGACTCCGCTTTACCCGATCTTCCAGGACACTCCCATGGAGGACCCGATTTTTCCACCGCCCTACCAGGTCTCCCCGCCACCACCCCCCCATCTGCCCCTCCAGCAGAGGCATCAGGGGCTGTCAAGGGAGTGCCACCACCCCCCCAGATGGAGGGGCCCCCATGCATGGGCTGGCAGCAGGGACACGTGGATGAACCCATCGAGCGGCCCCAGCCTCAAACCTGGGACCGGCCGATTCCACTGTCCTTCCCCTCTGCGCCATGGGACCCCCTAATGAAACAGGGGGACAACCAATGTTATATGGGCCATTCTCTACTAGTGATTTATACAATTGGAGAACTCAACATGCAAAGTTCTCCGATAACCCAAAAGATCTGATTGGTCTTTTGGATACTGTTCTTTTCACCCATCAGCCCACCTGGGATGACGGTCAGCAGCTCTTGCAGGTTCTCTTTACCACTGAGGAAAGAGCAAATCCAGATGGAAGCCCGGAAGTCCGTCCTGGGTGACGACAGACAGCCAACGCAGAACTCTGAACTCATAAATGCAGCTTTCCCCTTGTCTCGCCCCACTTGGGACTACAACTGGGCAGAAGGTAAGGAGAGGCTCCAAGTCTACCGTCAGACTCTAATGGCGGGTCTCAAGGTTGCAGCATGTAAGCCTACCAATCTGGCCAAGGTATATGATGTAAAACAGGGTAAAGATGAGAGCCCAGCGGCATTCCTATAAAGGATCATAGAGGCGTTCAGACAGTACACCCCTATGAATCCAAAGGCCCCAGAGACGAAAGCTGCCATAGTTAGGGCTTTTGTTAACCAAGCTGCTCCGGACATTAAAAGGAAATTACAGAGGGTAGAAAGACTAGGAGAGAAGAGCCTACAGGATCTGATATTGATGGCACAGAGTCTACAATAACAGAGAGACACCGGAGGAGCAACATGCTAGGATAAGTGACCATCAGACTCGGAACCTGACTAAGATCCTACTGGCTGGCCATGACCATGGATGACCCACATGAAAAACAGAGACGTCTCAAGAAGCTGGCTTCAGGAGAAGGAAAGGGGGACAGCCCCCACCGAGAACACCCCAAACTGAATAGAAACCAGTGTGCTTATTGCAGGAAAGAAGGCCTCTGGGCAAGGGTCTGCCCCTGGTTAAAGGAATCCCCCAACAAAAGACCAAAGGCCTCCACTACTATCTTGGAGGTCGAAGAGTTAGATGACTAGGGGAGTCGGGATTTGGCACCCCTCCCCGAGCCCAGGGTAACACTTAAAGTGGAGGGGCAACCAATTAAATTCCTAGTAGACACGGGCACAGCACTCTGTCTTGCTACAACCTCAAGGGAAGTTAGCAAATAAGACCTCATCAGTACAGGGGGCCACAGGCACTAAACAATATTCATGGACTACCCGAAGAACAGTGGATCTCTGTGTGGGCCGGGTAACACACTCCTTTATGGTCATTCGTGAGTGCCCCTACCCCCTGTTAGGCCAGGACCTATTCACCAAGATGGGAGCCCAAATTAGTTCCACCCTGAAGGTCAAAGTTTCTGGATAAAGAGGGACACCCGGTCCAGGTGCTTGTCTTGAACCTGGAGGACGAATATCATCTTCACCAAACGCCCCTGGAACCAATGACCAACATCGACCCCTGATTGCAGGAGTTTCCCCAAGCGTGGGCAAAAACCGGGGGAATGGGATTGGCCCAACATCAGCCAGCGATATACATTAAACTGAAGCCAGGAGCAGAACCAGTCAGAGTCTGCCAATACCCCATGCCTTCATAGCATAGACAGGGATCACCCCACACATCCGGCGACTGCTAGACTCAGACAAACTGTGGCCTTGTCAGTTGGCATGGAACACTCCCCTGCTGCCGGTATGAAAGCCACACTCTAATGATTATAGACTGGTCCAGGACTTGAGGGAAGTTAACCAATGGGTGATGGACATGCACCCTACGGTCCCAAACCCCTACACCCTCCTCTCCATCTTGCCTCCAGACAAGACTTGGTATACAGGGCTAGACCTAAAGGATGCCTTTTTTCAGCTTGCCCTTGGCCCCAAAGAGCCAAGACCTCTTCGCTTTTGAATGGGTGACCCAGAGAAGGGCATCAGTGGCCAACTCACCTGGACTCGACTACTGCAAGGATTCAAGAATTAGCCCACCATCTTCGACAAGGCACTGCATGAAGACTTAGGTGAATTCCGTGCCAAACACCCTAATTCGACTCTATTACAATATGTAGATGATATCCTGTTGGCAGCAGAGGACCAGGAAACATGTCTACAACGCACCAAGGACTTGCTCCAAATGATAGCAACTCTGGGATACCGGGCTTCTGCTAAGAAGGCCCAGATCTGCAGAATGGAGGTGAGTTACCTGGGGTATAAATTAAAAGATGGACAAAGATGGTTAACGGATGCACGGAAGGAGACCGTCATGAGAATCCCACAGCCTCGAAACGTCCACCAGGTACGTGAATTCCTAGGGTTGGCTGGGTTCTAGGGATTGTGGATCCCAGTTTTCACTGACATAGCTAAGCCCCTCTGTGAGGCCATGAAACAAAAATAGGACTTTGTGTGGACTGAGGCCATGGACAAAGCCTTCAATGACCTTAAACAAGCCTTGCTTTCGGCCCCGGCACTCGGGCTGCCTGATCTGACTAAGCCCTTCCATCTTTACGTGGATGAAAAGGAAGGGGTGGCAAAGGGAGTCCTGATTCAATACATGGGCCCCTGGAAGAGACCGGTGGCATAACTGTCAAAGAAATTAGGTGCCATGGCCGCTGGATGGCCTCCATGTTTAAAAATTACTGCTGCAGTGGCCTCCATGATTAAAGATGCAGATAAGCTGACTATGGGGCAGGAACTCTACGTCACTACCCCACCTGCCATTGAAGGGGTACTCAAACAACCCCTGGACCAATGGATCAGCAATGCCCGCTTGACCCATTACCAGAGCTTGCTTTTGAACCCTACCAGAATTTTGTTCCAGGCGCCAACAGCCCTAAACCCAGGGACACCGCTTCCTAATCCTGACAGGGACACCCCCTCACCCCCGCCAGATGACTGCCAAGAAACCCTGGCTCAGGTGCATGGAGTCAGAGCCGATCTCCAGGACCAACCACTGCTGAATGCAGATGACACCTGGTATACAGATGGCAGCAGCTTTGTCCTAGAAGGAATCAGGTATGCGGGGGCACAGGTGACCACAAAGACAGACTGTCTGGGCGGAACCGTTGGCGGCTGGGACTTCTGCCCAATGTGCAGAACTGATTGCGCTAATCAAGACGCTAACAATGGGAGCAGGCAAGCAGATAAAGATAAACATCTATACTGATAGCAGGTATGCCTTTGCCACAGCCCACATCCACGGAGCCATTTATAGAGAAAGAGGGCTCTTAACAGCGGAAAGAAAGACTATTAAAAACAAGGCAGAAATCCTCAAGCCCCTAAGGGCCCTCTGGCTGCCTAAGGCACTGGCCATTATCCATTGTCTAGGACATCAAAAAGCAGACACGCCAGTGGCCAAGGGAAACAGGCTGGCTGACTTAAAGGCAAAAGAGGCAGCTCTTTCAGTGGACCATGTCTTAGTGACCACACTGCCTGATCCAGGAGCACGGAGCTTGCCAGACAGCCCCAAGTACGCTGATGCAGACTTACAATGGATTAGGTGTCTGCCCAGGACACAATGCCTACATGTCTGGTGGAGAGCTGCAGATAGCAGCATAATCCTACCAGAGGAACTGGGACGGTGACTCCTATCCAAAATGCACAGGAGTACACACATGGGAACAAAAAAAAAATGGAAGACTTGGTGCGACATGCAAAGATCACTATCAAAGATTCCCGATCAAAGATCAAACAGATTGTGGCAAGCTGTCATGCATGCCAGTTAACTAATGCCTCTGCCCATGGATCTAACCCAGGCACCCGGCTCCGGGGGAACTGCCCAGGAGCCTACTGGGAAGTAGACTTCACCGAGATAAAACCTGGAAAATACGGATACAGGTATTTACTGGTATTTGTAGATACTTTTTCAGGATGGACGGAGGCATTTCCCACCAACCATGAAACTGCATAGACCGTGACCAAGAAACTGCCAGAAGACATCTTACTGAGGTATGGTTTCCTGTTAAGATCGAATCAGACAATGGACCAGGATTCATCTCTAAGGTAACACAGGGAGTGGCACTAGTACTTGGGACAGATTGGAAATTACATTGCGCATATAGGCCCCAAAGCTCAGGACAGGTAGAGAGGATGAACAGAACATTAAAAGAGACCTTGACTAAATTAGCCTTGGAGACTGGCGGGGATTGCCCTATATAGGGTGCGAATCTCCCCATATAAGATGGGACTTACCCCTTATGAGATCATGTTCGGTATTCCGCCACCTATTATCCCCAATTTAAAATCTGTGGTGCTTGCTGAGTTTGATGATCACCAACTCCTTTTCTCCCTCCAAACGTTACAAGGAACCCATGAACAGGTGTGGCCTAAGCTGAGGGCCCTCTACAAGACTGGGCCACCCCCGGACCCCCATTGATATCAGCCAGATGACTGGGTGTATGTCCGGAGATACCAACACCAGACACTTCAACCACGCTGGAAGGTACCCTGCATCATAATCCTGACCATTCCCACCGCTCTCAAGGTCAACGGGATTACTCCCTGGGTCCACTACACCCACATCTGGCCAGCTAACCCACACGTCGTTCTCAAGGACTTCGTCCCAGAATGGAAAAGTCAGCCAGACAAGGATAATCCCCTAAAGCTAAGACTGCGCCGTTCTCACTTGCCCCACTAATGTTGCTTACTTTTGTCAAAGACGGAGTCAGTACAGTTCAGCTCATGGTATTCAGACAGCAATACCAACCACTGGACCTTGTTGCTGAGACCAGCCTGGACCCATGATTGGGTCCTTCCTTAGGTTCCTCTGAGAGGGGGAAATGTGGAGGCTGAGAAAAACTAAGGCCATCCCACCTCAGGTTTAGCCTTAGCATAATAAGTACAGCCATCTTAGCTTCTGGCAACCATCTCAGACCCCTGTGCCCAAGGGCTGAACTTTCCCCTACTTTACTTTAGTTCTAAGGACTCCCACCCTGCTTTAGTAACAGGTAGCCCCACCCTGCTTTAGTAACAGGAACCCATAAATACCCCTGCCTTAACTAAGCTCGGGGTCCAAGTCCCTACTTTGCTGTGTCGGGTACACTTGGGCCCAAGCTTAAGTTTGTCGACTAAAGTCTCATTTGATTGCATCGGTTTTGACTCCTTGGTGGTCTCTCGGATGTGAAAACTCGGGTATAACATGCTTCTCCCCACTGAGCTGCTGCCTGGTGAAGAAGCAGCCATGGTGCTCCGGGTCACCAGGAACACAAAAGTTAATGTTGAAAATACGGCGAAGATCAGCACAGCAGGGCCAAAGTGCATGCCTCTGGCCATGACTGCAGCCTCCAAGCCCGGGCTGAGGCCAAAACAGCCCTCGGAGACATTGGTAACAAAGTCCGCGAACAACCACAGGCCAAATTGCCTCTGAAAAAGGAAGCAAAAACTTTGGTTCCTGGAAAAGTTATTGCTAAAAAAAATACCTAAATCTCTGGAGAAGGCACCCGAGCCTATGCCAGAACCTGAGCCCGTTAAAGAAGAAAAACCTTTGCCTGCACTTATTTTGATTGCTACTCCCTCTCCAAGCCCAATGGAAACATCTGGATGTGCCCCTGCAGAAGAATACCAGGGCACCTGGTGGCACCTGGTGGCTCAGTGGGTTAAAGTCTCTGTCTGCCTCTCTGCCTACTTGTGATCTCTCTCTTTGTCAAATAAATAAATAAAATCTTAAAAAAAAAAAAAAGAATACCTGTGTCAGGTGTTCTCTGATGTAGTTCTTGCTGTGAATGATGTGAGTGCCGAAGATGGAGCTGATCCAAACCTTTGTAGTGAGTATGTGAAAGATATTTATGCTCATCTGAGACAACCTGAGGAAGAGCAAGCCATCAGACCACAATATCTACCGGGTCGCAAAGTCACTGAAAACACGAGAGCTTTCCTTATTGACTGGGTAGTACAGGTTCAGATGAAATTCAAGTTCCTTCAGGAGACCATGTACATGACTGTTTCCATTATTGATCGGTTCATGCAGAATAATCTTGTGCCCAAGAAAATGCTGCAGCTGGCTGGTGTCACTGCCATGTTTATTGCATGCAAGTATGAAGAAATGTACCCTCCCCAAACTGGTGACTTTGCCTTGGTGACTGACAACACTTAACACTAAGTACCAAATCAGACAGATGGAAATGAAAACTCTAAGATCTTTAAATTTTGGTCTGGGCCACCCCCTACCCTTGCATCTAAGCTTGGAGAGGTTGATTTTGAGCAACATCCTTTGGCCAAATTCCTGATGGAGCTAACTGTGTTGGGCCATGATATGGGGCAGTTTCCTCTTTCTCAGATGGCAGCAGGAGCTTTTCGCTTAGCACTGAAAATTCTCAATAACAGTGAATGTACACCAACTCTACAGCATTATCTATTATACCCTGAAGAGTCCCTTCTAAGTGTTATACAACACCTGGCTAAGAAGATAGTCATGGTGAATGGTGGGCTTAGAAAGCATATGACCATCAAGAACAAGTATGCCACATGTAAGCACACAAAGACTGGCACTCTACCGCAGCTAAATTCTGCACTAGTTCAAGATTTAGCCAAGGCTGTGGCAAAGGTGTAACTTGTAAACATGCCTTGGAGTACTGGAATAACTGCAAATGAAATTGACACCGTGTGCCATCTGTACATACTATATGTTACCTTTACTGACTTTATCAATAAAGTTTGTAGTCCTTTTTACTTATACTTTAAAACAAACAAACAAACAAATAAAAGACCAACAACAAAAAAAGGGCACCCGGGTAGCTCAGTTGGTTGGGCAGCTGCCTTCGGGTCAGGTCATGATCTCAGGGTCCTGGAATCGAGTCCCACATCAGGCTCCCCACTCAGCAGGGAGTCTGCTTCTCCTTCTCCCTCTGCCTTCTGCTCCCCCTGCTTGTACTCTCTCTATCCGTATCAAATAAATAAATAAAATCTTAAAAAACAATAAAAAGAAAGTGCTGAGAGAGGCTGGGACTAGAATGAATGGACTCCACTTCTTGATTCAACTATTTTACCATGCTTAACCCCAAGAAAAGTTTGGCACCTATATTAGTTTCCAGATATAGCTGTAACATGTAGTATTTTCTGTTGCTGCTGTAACAAATGACCATAAACTTAACATGAACTCTGTGGCTTGAAATAACACAAGTTATTATTATTATTATTATTATTATTTTTTTTTTTTTTTTTAAGTAATCTCTACACCCAGTGTGGGGTTCGAACTCACAACCCTGAGGTCAAGAGTCACATGCCTTGCCAACTGAGCCAGCCAGGCACACCGCAAATTCATTATCTTACAGTCCTAGAGGTCTTAAGTCTAAAAATGGGCCATGTGGTGCCAAAATCAAGTGCTGACAGGGCTTCACTTTTTCTGAAAACTCAAGGGAGAATCAGTCCCTGGCCTGTTTTAGCTCCTAGGGGCAATCCACATTCCTTGCCTTATGGCCTCCACAGTGGCATAATAACAACCACTACAACCCTTAAACTATTCTTATAGTAAATATTTTTTTATTTTTTAAAATTTTTATTTTTTATTAACATATAATGCGTTATTAGCCCCAGGGGTACAGGTCTGTGGATCGCCAGGGTTTACACATTTCACAGCACTCACCATAGCACATACCTTCCCCAATGTCCATCACCCAAGCCCCCCCATCACAACCCTCAGTTTGTTGTGTGAGATTAAGAGTCTCTTACGGGGGCACCTGGGTGGCTCAGTGGGTTGGGCCTCTGCCTTTTGCTCTGGTTGTGATCCCAGAGTCCTGGGATTGAGCCCTGCGTCGGGCTCTCTGCTCAGCAGGGAGCCTGCTTTCCTTCCTCTTTCTCTGCCTGCCTCTCTGCCTACTTGTGATCTCTGTCTGTCAAATAAATAGACAAAATCTTAAAAATAAATAAATAAATAAAGAGTCTCTTACGGTTTCTCTCCCTCCCAATCCCATCTTGTCTCATTTCTTCCTTTCCTGCCCCCACTAAACTATGCTTATTTTAAAACCTTTCATTTAATCACACTTACAAAACCCCTTCTGCCATGTGAGGTGACGTACTCGCAGGTTCCAGGGGTTAGAACGTGAACATCTTTGGACGGTCATCCGTTATTCCATCTACCACAAACCCCTACGATGAAAAAGTGACATCTGCTGACAAATCACAGTCTTACCTATTTTCTTTATACTACACAGGACATTCTGAATCTAAACATTTTGACAGCCTCAGACAATCATTTCTCCCTTTCTCAAAAGGAGATAATAAGAAAATTCTCTAATAAACCCTTTTAAGCAACTTATGTCAACTTTCTGGTATTTTGCCCATAAAAATGAGCACAATTTTCCTCACTAATTTTAGTGCTATTATTCCTAGGAGCAGTTTGGAACATGTGGGTTAAATAGTCCATGTAGTTGATTTCCTAGCCTTTATCTAGGTTCACAGGGCCATAATGGCTCTCATAACTTGTTCCTTTTCTGTGCTTTTCCATCCTGACAGTATAAGGCCCATCAGTCAATTATGTCAATCAGAGACTCTCCAACTCTGTGTCCCATAAGGTGTGCCCACTGTATTAGACTTAAAGTTAAATAATTTGGATTTTTTCCAAATAGGAACAAAAGTTACAGTGATGAATAGATTATTATATATTTCAAAAATGTTCCCCATTCATCTTTCTTAACACTGGTGCCTCCTACTACTTGCCTGTCAGCACATGCTAGCTCACAACAAAAGGAATGAACAGGAAGCCAATTAAAATTAATAGAAAAAGTCAGAGATAAGAATAACAGATCATGCCTGGTTCGACAGCTCATGGAGCTCTTCTGTAACTGTGTGTTTCATACATCGAACAGAGGATCATTTTGCTAACCAAATGCCTCATCACATCAAGGACTCTAGATGTAAAGGATAAATATCTTTCACTAAATTATGATGGGCCCTACCACTATTTCTTCATTGCATTGCAGAATCTTAACAAAAGCATACCATTTTGTCTTGTAAAAGACTAATTTAATCTAGGACGGGCAATAAATGGGCTTTAGAGCTCAGTAAATCTGAGTGTCAACATCTTCCTAGCTGCATGACTGTGAATACATTCCTTAACTGAAACATTTGAGTTAGTTAAGAATTATATTTGGTTGCTTGTAGGTCATAAAGCCGCTGAAATGTGAAAGAGGCTGGTTTTTCCCTCAAAATAAGGAAGTGCAGAGTTAGGTGGTTCAGGATGGGGATGGTGGCTCCCTGATCATTACATTTCTAGGTTCTTCCTTTTGGCATGCCGCCATCAATTTCAGCACGTTCTAGGTCACTCATGGTCTAATATGGCTTTCGAAGCTCCAGTCACCGGATCTGCTTTCCAACCAGCAGGAAGGACAAAAGGCAGAAGGACAACAAACGCTTTCCTGGAAGCCCCCCACAGTGACTTCTGTGTGCATCTCATTGGTGGCTCCTATCTGCAGGGTAAGTGCGAAATGTAGTTTCCGCTCTGCACACGCTGCTCGGAATTTGGAAGGAAACAATCATTTAGATCCTGTGTAGAGAGCCCTAAACCATTCCCAGTGTCCATGATTCCGAACTTCTTCTAGTGATGGATTCCCCACCCTACCTCTCTGCCACTAGTTTCCCCTTGGCATGTGGCCACTGAGTAGAGGTTATATTTTTCAGCCCCCCCAGCAGTCAGTTGTGGCCGTGGGACTATGCTCTTTCTGGACAGCAGGACACGCACTGAAGGCTTTGTGTGGACTCTCCTTAAAGGAACTGCCTGTCCATCATCCTCTCTTCCTCCTTCCCACAGGCTGGGGCGTGCGTGTGTAGTGGCGAGCCAGCTTTTACCAAATAGGTGAGGACAGAACCCTGGGTGATTCAATGGTGAGGGAACAAGACAGAAGGTCTGGGGTCCCTGGATAACTGAGGGAAGCAGAGACGCCCAGCCCCCTGGACTTTCTGCCTGTCTCTGTTGTGTTCTGTGTGAGAGAAATAAGCCTGTAGCTTGTGTATTTTGTTGTCTCTTTGTTACAGCAAGTTAGCCTGTGTCTTAAGGAATACAGGCCATCTTTCTACGCCTCAATTTATTTTTCTATAAAATGCCAATGACAGGGGCACCTGGGTGGCTCAGTGGGTTAAAGCCTCTGCCTTTGGCTCAGGTCATGATCCCGGGGTCCTGGGATCGAGCCCCGCATCGGGCTCTCTGCTCAGTGGGGAGCCTGCTTCCTCCTCTCTCTCTCTGCCTGCCTCTCTGCCTACTTGTGATCTCTGTCTGTCAAATAAATAAATAAAATCTTTAAAAAAAATAAAAAAAAATGCCAATGACATTATGTATTCCACTGGGTTATATAACAAGAATTAAAAATAATATAAAGGGGCACCTGCGTGGCTCAGTCGGTTAAGCGGCTGCCTTCCGCTTAGGTCATGATCCCAGGGTTCTGGGATCGAGCCCCACACAGAGCGTCCTGCTCAGTGCGGAGCCTGCTTTTCTCTCTCCCTCTGCCTGCTGCTCTGCCTAATTGTGCTCTCTCTCTCTCTCTCTGCCAAATAAATAAATAAAATCTTTTTTTAAAAAATAATATAAGGAAGGCACCTGGCAGGGCTTTTAGAAGTAAGGGCTATTAGCATAGGTTTCATGAGAAGATTCTGAGGAGCTGCGGATAGCACTTGGAGGAAATCGGCAGCTTGCTTCCCCACCAGTCTAATTGGGAACTATTCTGTGTGACTGGATTCTTGATTTAGCAACAAAAGCATAAGAACCATAAATATCTTGGATTTAAATGCAAGGATGCTAGTTAGAATGTTTAGAAAATACCTCCTGATGCATTTTTCCCTTCTTAATAATTTAGATTATTTCCCTGCCTGGGGAAAGTCCTGGCACAGAGAAGTCCAGAACACAGAGATGCTGGATCTCAGTAGTAGACATCAGAACAGTTCTGCAAAAGATAAGGTAGGACCAGCTTTTCCTCAGCGGGCGAATAGTGGGATCAGGGAAGGTCACAGGATAGTGTGGGGTTCCTCCCCTGCTGTCATGAGGGGGGAAGAACAGCCAGCAGGGAGTATAATCTGAATTGACTAAATTCAATTTGAACTCATAGAGACATAAACATAATTAAAAAGGTTTTTTCCCCCATGCTATTAGCAGAAGTAGAGGCTTGAGTTTAAGACAGAATTAGTTGTAGAAAATAATGAACATTGTATTCTTTTTCACATCTGAGTCACAGTATGCAAATTTCTATCCTGCCGCATGATACTTGCAAGGTCGGTACCAAAAAAGCACAAGTATAGTCAATTTCATTTATGAACAGAGATTCCATAATCTTAAATAAAACACTGACAAATTTAATCCATTAGGACAGTAAAAAGAATAATACATCACATCCAAGTAGCATTTAGCTCACAAATGCAAGTGTTAATAGGATTTTAAATTGGAAGTTTCAGCCAGAAACCCTAAGGCAGTAGATGTTACATAACAAAGTTGTCAGCAGGCCATCTTGTAGGAGTCTCAAAGTAAATGGTCAAAAATGAGTTGCACATTTTCAGCTCCCTCACCCTCAGGGTATAAAGGTTGCTGTAAAACTTTGTGAAGAGGACTTTCCTGAAGAGAGCTAGGCTGTATCTCTCCTTCCCTCTCTCAGGGAGCAGGGAGGGCTAGGAGATCCTTTCCCCTTCTCAAGTCAGGAGGGAACCATTTCAATGGGACTACCTGGAGACCTTGATCTGTAACTCCTCCAGGTAGTAGGTCAGTGTCTTCTGCCTCGTGTCTGCAACATGGGAAGAGCGGAGATGGGCTGGCTGGCTGTTCAGACCAGCCGGGAGGAGAGGAAATGATTATGTCAAGAGGTCTGCGTTCCAAGAGTTAGTCAGGGTGGAAGATTTCTTTGGAAGGAGAGCTGGCTTAACCCCTGTTAAATCTTGTCCAAGAGAATGGCTTTGAAGAGTCATGGGACACCAACAGAAAAAGCCATGATGGGGCGCCTGGGTGGCTCAGTGGGTTAAAGCCTCTGCCTTCAACTCGGGTCACGATCTCAGGGTCTTGGGATCGAGCCCCCGTCTGCTCAGCAGGGAGCCTGCTTCCTCCTCTCTCTCGCTGCCTGCCTCTCTGCCTACTTGTGATCTCTGTCTGTCAAATAAATAAATAAAATCCTTAAAAAAAAAAAAAAAAAAAAGACAGAGCCATGATGAAGAGTGCCACCACAAGAGCTGAGGTGGGAGAAGCCAATGGAAAAAAATGGTATTGCCTGCACTGTGGCAAGCACAACAGAAGGTATCTATTGGGGACCTCTGCACAACCTGGAAATATAGCCGAGAAGGAAAGGGCCGGTTTGACTACTTGCCAGACCCGAAGAACTTGAAACTATTTAATGAAAGTGTTTCTTTCCCAAACCTGAGAGAAAGTTCTTACTTGACTGTTCCAAACCTGAGAGAGCCACCTGGAAAAGGAGGCGATAACCTAGACCGGAAAAGAGAGCAGAACCGTGCCCCTCCTTTCCTCCCTCAGGTCCTGTCGTAAGTGTTCATGCAGAAAGTCCAAGTTAGAGGAGAGGAGTTTTGCCTTTAATAAAGTTTAGCATTTTGATTATTATCTGGAATTGGGCATTCCCATGCCTGAAGTAACACTGTCATTTATTGTGACCATGGGATCTTCTTATTATCTAAGAGTCATGCGAATGCCCGAGATTCATCAGGACCAGCGCGGAAAGCTTCCCCAATGAATCAATTTTAAAGGCACATTGTGAGTAAGATCCAAAATGCATAGAATTTTAAAAAATTGGTAAATTGGGATCCCATCAACATTTAAAAATTTGGTGGTGTATCCGCACAATGGAATGCTTATCAGCCATAAAAAGGTATGCACTCGTGATATGTACGATAACACAGATGAATCTTACAAACATTATGCTCAGCAAGAAAAGCCAGAGACAAAAGAATACATACTATATGATTTTATTGATATGATAGTGTAGAAAAGGGAATACTAACCTGCAGTGATGGGTAGCAGATTAGTGATTGTCTGGGACCGCGATGCTCATTGCGGCAGTATTCATAAGAACCCCAAAATGGAAAAAACCCAAATGCCCATCAACTGATGCATAGATAAATAAAATGTGGCATTTGGGGGTTATAAAAAGGAATGAAATACTGATACATTCTACAACTTGGATGACTCTTGAAACATGCTGCTAAGTAAAAGCAGTTGGACACAAAGTATGTTGGACACATGTATGATCCCAGTTATATGAACTGTCCAGCATAGGCAAATCTATAGAGACGGAAGGTAGATTAATAGTTGTCTAGGACTGGGAGAAGGATTGCAGTGAAAAGGGGATGAGGTTTCTTCTGGGCATGATGACAATTTCCCCAAATTGTATGATGATTGTACTACTCTGTGAACACATTAAAAACCATTGACTTGTACATTTTATTTATTTTTAATTAAATTTATTTTTAATTTTAAATTAGATTAAAATTAAAATTAGATTAGATTTAAATTATTTTAAATATCAAAAAAATTTTTAAGATTTTATTTTTAAGTAATCTCTATACCCAACATGGGGCTTGAACTCACAAACCTGAGATCAAGAGTTGCATGCCTACCGACTGAGCCAGACTGGCATACAAAAAATATACATTTTTGATTAATTAAAAACCTAAATATAAAAAAAGCTATGAAATTATTAGAAATATAGAAAAATGGTCTTGGCCTTAGGAGTAAGGAAAATCTTGGTGAGGGAGATTCAAATAGAAAAGAAAAAAAACCTTCAAGGAGAAGTGATACATTGACTATATCACTATTAAAAACTTCTGTAAAACAATAGATACCGTAAGTAAAGCTAAAAGCAGCACACTGAGAAAAAATATTTGTAGTATATTTATTAGGAAATTAAGACTCATTGTGTATAAGGAACTCCTATACTTAATAAACAAACAAGAAAATAGGATACCAACAATTTACAAATGGAAAAACACAAATGGCCAATATATATATTAAAACACATTTGACCAATTCTCCCAGGACTCAGGGAAATTTAATTTAAAATAAATTTCAAGGGCACCCAGCTGGCTCCATTAAAAGAGCATGAGCTCAGGGTTGTGAATTTGAGCCCCATGTTGGGTGTAGAGATTATTTAAAAGCAAAATCTTTTTTTTAAAATTTCACCTATTAGGGGCACTTGGGTGGCTCAGTGGGTTAAAGACTCTGCCTTTGGCTCAGGTCATTGTCCCAGGGTCCTGGGATAGAGCCCCACATTGCGCTCCCTGCTCATCAGGGAGCCTGCTTCCCCCCCAACCCCCACCGCCTGCCTCTCTGCCCACTTGTGATCTCCATCTGTCAAATAAAGAAATAAATAAAAAACCTTAAAAAAAAAGAAATATAAGATATTAAAATTAGATTGCCACTAGGGCCCTATCCTTAAAAAAAAAAAAATTCACCTACTAGATCAGAATTTAAGATAGTTAATATTAAGTATTAGAAAGGATGTGAAAAGCATTCACAAAGTAGAAATGCCTAATCCTCATAGAGACCGCTGATAGGAATGTAAATTGGCACAGCCACTGACTTAGGAGGCCAAGTGGCAGCCCTCCCTGAAAATTTAAATGTGTGTATACTATGACCTGGGAGCTTCCCCTCTCAGCATCTACCATAGTGAAGCACTTACAAGTGCACAAACTGGGGGCACCTGGGTGGCTCAGTTGGTTAAGCATCTGCCTTTGGCTCAGGTCATGATCTCAGTGTCCTGGAATGGAGCCCCAGTTGTGGCTCCCCAGTCATCGGTCATCACGCAGTCTGCTTGTCCCTCTCTCCTTCCCCATTCCGGTCTCTCCCACTGCCCCTCTCTGGTTTGTACTTTCTCTGTTTCTCAAATAAATGAATAACAACTTTATTTATTTGTTTTTAAAAATGTTATTTATTTGACACAGAGAGAGAGAGCGAGAGCGGGAACACAAGGAGAGGGAGTGGGAGAGGGAGAAGCAGGCTTCTGGCTGAGCAAGGAACCTGACTCCGGGCTTAATCCCAGGACCCTGGGATCATGACCGGAGCTAAAGGCACATGCTTAAGGACTGAGCCACCCAGATGCCACGAATAAAATCTTCAAAACAAAACAAAACAAAACAGGGGCATCTGGGTGGCTCAGTTGGTTAATCCTCTGCTTTTGGCTTGGGTCATGATCTCAGGGTCTATAGAATCAAGTCCTACATGGGACTCCTTGCTTAGCAGGAAGCCTGCTTCTCCCTTTCCTTCTGCTCCTCTTCTGCTTGTGCAATCTTTCTCTCCCTCAAATAAATAAAATCTTAAAAAAAAAAAAAACAAGTGGACAAGCTGCTCATATAAAAATGTTCATTGCAGCATTGCTCATCATAGGACAAATTGGGAAAAAATTTAAAGGTCTTAAGTTTTATCGGAAGTAGACTGCCTATGCATAATTTAAAAGAAAAGGTTGATTTTTATGTGCAGAGAATGACTTCAAGGATTTATTCTTGGTGACAAAACAAAGTTGCTGACTAATAGGGTTGGTATAATATCATTTGGTAAAAACAACCTCACACAAAACAATGTTATCTGCAACGTGTATATTTAAAACATAAGAGTAAGGGCTGAGATCCTATCAAACTGAAAATAATAACCAATAATTGCATATTATTGAGTGCTTTCTACAAAACAACAACAAAAAACTGCTCTGAGCCCTTTGAAAGATTTTCCTCATCTAATCCTTACAATGACCCTCTAAGATATGTACCACTGTCTTCTTCATGATGGTGAACTGAAGCTGAGAGAGGTTAAATGACTTTTCAAGTCATGAGTAAGTTGCAGAATCAAGATTTGAATTTGTAAATAATGTCTCATATGTAGAATCTAAAGTAGTCAAACTTATAGAAGAAGAGAGTAGTCCGGTGATTAGCAGGGCTGGGGGGAGAGGGAAACTGGAAGGTGATGGTCACAGAACACAAAGTTTCAGTTATGCAAGATATGTAAGTTCTGAAAATCTGTTCTACAGCATAGTGCCGATAGCTAGCAATATTTTTTTTAAAAGGTTTTTTTAAAAATTTATTTGACAGACAGAGATCACAAGTAGGCAGAGAGGCAGGCAGAGTGAGAGGAGGAAGCAGGCCTCCTGCGGAGCAGAGAGCCCGATGCAGGGCTTGATCCCAGGACCCTGAGATTAGGGCCTGAGCTGAAAGCAGAGGCTTTAACCTACTGAGCCACCCAGGTGCCCCTTTATTTTATTTTTTAAAGACTGATTGATTGATTTGAGAGAGAGAGCAGAGGGGCAGAGGGAGAGGGAGAAGGAGAGAAGCAGACTTCCTGAGTGTGGAGCCCTACATGGGACTCAGTCCTGGGGACCCAGAGATCATGGGGTCCTGGGAACCTCAGAGAACCACACCAAGAATTGGTTGCTTAACCTCCTGAGCCACCCAGGTGCCCCACCATATTGTATTTTGCACTTAAATTTTGCTAAGAGGGGGCACCTGGGTGGCTCAGTCATTAAGCATCTACCTTTGGATCAGGTCATGATCCCAGGGTCCTGGGTTCGAGCCCTGCATCGGGCTCCCTGCTGGGTAGGGAGCCTGCTTCTCCCTCTCCCACTCCCCCTGCTTGTATTCTCTCTCTTGCCGTCTCTCTCTCTCTCTCTCTCTGTGTCAAATAAATAAATAAAATCTTTTAAAAAGAATGTTTTTGGTAAGAGGGTAGATGCTATGTCAAATGTTCTTAACACCAAACAAAAATAATAATAAAGAGGAAGGAAGAGAAAACTTTGGGGGAGGATGGAAACATCTATGAGTTTGACGGTGGCAATGATTTCACAGGCATATATTTAATTCCAAACTCATTGAATCGTATATATTAAATATATATCTCTTTTTACATGTTAATCATACATCAATAAAGTGGTTCTTTTTTTTTTTTTAAGAGAAAAAAAATCAAAACCCATACCCAAACCCAAACCAACCAAACAAAAGATTTGAACGTGGACAATCTCGCGCCATAGTCATAGGTCTTAACTTTCATTATGTGTGAGGAAGGAGAGGGGCACCCGTATTACTTCGGTTATATGTGGGTGGCTCAGTCTGTTAGGTAACTGGCTCTTGAT
Source organism: Mustela putorius furo (assembly GCF_011764305.1). Lineage (NCBI taxonomy): Eukaryota > Metazoa > Chordata > Mammalia > Carnivora > Mustelidae > Mustela > Mustela putorius. The sequence goes on along the minus strand of NW_025422005.1, from coordinate 32,523,374 downwards.
TTTCAGCTCAGGCCATGATCTCGGGGTTGTGAGGTGGGGCCCTGCATCACATTCCACACTCGATGGGGGAGTCGACTTGAGGTTCTCTCTGCCTCTGTCCCCACCCCCACTCTCTCTCTCAAATAAATAATCTTTAAAAAAATTAAAAAATGTATGTGGGGAGAGGGAACAGAGGGAACTAGCATTGGGATGGTGGTAAAAGAAACCATGGCCTAATTTGTAATGTCTTTATTTTGTTTAAAGGTGCACTACTTTTATTTTTTTTTTAAGATTTTATCTTTTTTTATTTGAGCGAGAGGGAAACAGCAAGAGAGAGCAGGGAACCCCACACGGAGCTTGCTTCCAGGACCCCAGAATCATGACCTGGGCTGAAAGCAGATACGTAACTGACTGAGCTACCTAGGCACCCTGTAAGAGTGTATTAATTAAAAAAAAAAAAGTAAAGGTGCATTTTTTGGTGTCAAAATTTATTAAAAAATAAATATGGCAATTTATTAATTATTATAGAAGCTGAAAGAGATAACTCCTATCCCACTATGTTATTTTTATTTTTTATTTATTTATTTTTAAAATTGTATTTATTGGGCGCCTGGGTGGCTCAGTGGGTTAAGCCGCTGCCTTCGGCTCAGGTCATGATCTCAGGGTCCTGGGATCGAGGCCCGCATCGGGCTCTCTGCTCAGCAGGGAGCCTGCTTCCTCCTCTCTCTCTGCCTGCTTGTGATCTCTCTCTGTCAAATAAATGAATAAAATCTTTAAAAATAAAATAATAAAATAAAATAAAATTGTATTTATTTGACAGAGACAGACACTGTAAGAGAGACACAAGCAGGGAGAGAGGGAGAGGGAGAAGCAGGCTTCCCGCTGAGCAGGGAACCCATTGTGGGGCTCAAAACCAGGACCCTGGGATGACCTGAGCCTAAGGCAGACGCTTAACGACTGAGCCACCCAGGTGCCTCTCCACTGAGTTATTTTTATAAATTTTTTGTTTATTTATTTATTTATTTTTAATAAACATATAATGTATTTTTATCCCCAGGCGTACAGGTCTGTGAATCACCAGGTTTACACACTTCACAGCACTCACCATAGCACATACCCTCCCCAATGTCCACAACCCCACCCCCCTCTCCCAACCCTCCTCCCCCCAGCAACCCTCAGTTTGTTTTGTGTGATTAAGAGTCACTTGTGGTTTGTCTCCCTCCCAATCCCATCTTGTTTCATTTATTCTTCTTCATTATTTATTTATTTATTCTTCATTATTCTTCTCCTACCCCCTATACTAACAATTAGCAGTACATATGGGTACTAGCAGCCATAACCCCCCCCCCATGTTGCATCTCCACTTCCTCCTATCAGGGAGATCATATGATTGTTGTCCTTCTCTGATTGACTTATTTCGCTAAGCATGATACCCTCTATTTCCATCCACTTCATCACAAATGGCAATATTTCAGTTTTGATGGCTGCATAGTATTCCTGTGTGTGTGTGTGTGTGTGTGTGTGTGTACATATACCACATCTTCTTTATCCAGTCATCTATTAATGGACATCTAGTTTCTTTCCATAGTTTGTCTATTGTAGACGTTGCTGCTGTAAACATTCGGGTGCACGTGCACCCGATCACTACGTTTGTATCTTTAGGGTAAATACCCAGTAGTGCAATTGCTGGGTCATAGGGTAGTACTATTTTCAACATTTTGAGGAACCTCCATGCTGTTTTCCAGAGTGGTTGCATCAGATTGCATTCCCACCAACTCCACTGTGTTGTTTTTAGAAATGACATCAGCATAGGCTTTTCCGGAAGTGCTTAGAAACTATAGATGACCACTCTCTGAGCTGACAACTTAATATGCGATGAATAAAATGCATTCAATTTTGAAACTGCAGTATGCTAAATTTGAAATTAAGACAAACTCAAGTACCTCTTTCTTTAGTCTCACCATAACCTATTTCAACTTCTTTCCTGCTCTAACACTTTCCAGGAGAAGAAATCCATGCTCTATTTCCTGGCCATGTTTTGCTGAATTTGCTCACATTTCATCTTCTGCCCAGGATGCTTGTACCCTCAGGTCCTCAGTTCACTCAGTCCTTCAGGGAGTCACCTGTACCTCATTCCATGCATAGCATGGAGGCCTTTAATATGTGTTAATAGACCCGGAATGATTACTGAGGAAGTCTTCTTATCCAACAGATCAGTACCAGAAATTGAATAATTCTGTTAAAGAAAGAAAGCACAAAATGGGACCCATACTTACTTTAAATATTTCATTTTCACTTCAAACATATTTAGATATATTCACTCATGAATGTTTGACGTAAGGCAAGGTTGAGAATGAATCCTCTGTTTGGAGATCTGCATTATCTTTCTTGAGCAACCTACACCCACAACATGCATTTTGATGATTTCCATTCTGGGTTTCTTTTTTTTTTTCTGTTTCTTTCTTTCCTTTTTTTTTTTTTTTTTTTTTTTTAAATAGGCACCATGCCCAAGGTGGGGCTTGAACTCAGGACCCGGAGGTCCAGAGTTGCATGTTACACCAACTAAGCCAGCCAGGTTCCCCCACTTTGGGTTTCTTTATAGTGGGGCAAGAACTTCAACACACGTAATAAGGAAATCTGTGTGCAGGACTTGAAATTACTGTGCTGTGAATTATTTACCCAACTTTTTACAATTGTTTGGCCCACGCTTGTCTCAATGGTAGTTTTGTTGTTGTTTTTCTGTTTTTCCGTGACTCAGCTTTCACTGGATCTTTTCAAAGCATTCCACTTAGTTTAGGGGGAAAAAAAAAAAAACTCCAATGAAATGTTGCAAACATGCAAGGAGAAAAACAGAAGGAACACCTGTGCCCACATTCAGCTGTATGAATGCTACTGTTTTGCTAAAGTTGCTTCAGAGTTTTCAAAAAGGAATAAACATTACAGATAGAGTTGAAACCTCCAGCAGGCCCTACACACTGATTTCATTTCTATTCTGCCCTCCCCATCCAGGACAACTGTCCTGAATTCAGCATTTACCTTACTCATATGTGTTTTGTTGGTTTGTTTGTTCACTTACTTGAGAGGGGGAGGGGTGGAAGGACAGGGAGAGAGAGAATCCATAGCAGACTTCCCGCGGAGCGTGGACCCAGATTCAGGCCTGACACAACCCTGAAATCAGCACCTGAGCTGAAATTAAGAATTGGACACTCAACCGACTGTGCCACCCAGGCACCACTCCATACGGGTTCTTGTACGTATTACATATGTGTGCCAATAAGTACATGGCTTTGTTTGACGTATTTGGAATCTGTATGTAAATGGTGTCACCTAGCACACACGATTCCGCAACTTGATTTTTTTCTTTCATTATCATTTGTTTGCGATTAATCCTTGTTGCTATACAGAGCTGTAGTGAGTACATCTGCATTCAATTTATAAGATTTTGTCAATATAGCAAACTTGTTTTTTTCTCTTGTTGAACATTTGAGTTATGTCCCTTTTTTTCCCATTACAAACAACACTGTAGCAGTCATTCCTTCATAAATCTCCTGGTAGATATATGTGGGAGTTTCTGTAGCCTAGAAAATATAATGCAAATGGAATCTGGGAGTCAAAGGGCATGCATATCTTTAGAAGTATATCCTCAAATTCTTTACTTTTTTCTTTTTTAAAAAAGATTTTTTTTATTTTTTGATGGAGAGAGACACAGCAAGAGAGGGAACAGAAGCAGGGGGAATGGGAGAGGGAGAGCCAGGCTTGCCCCTGAACAGGGAGCCCAATGTGGGGCTCGATCCCAGGCCCCTGGGATCATGATCTGAGCCGAAGGCAGATGCTTACGGACTGAGCCACCCAGGGGCCCCTCAAATTATTTTCTAACATGGTTGTAGCCATTGATGCTCTCTCTAGCAGTGTGTGAGACTTCATTGCTCCATACCCAACACTCATCCTATCATTCTTCCAAGTTTTCTCCCAGATAGATAGGTGTGGAATGATATTGCAGGTGATTTTAATTTGGCCAATCAGTAATGAGGTTCATTATCTTTTCATATATTTATTGGCCATCCAGAAGTCTAGGAATTGCTTGTTTCTGTCCTTTGCTCATTTCTCTGTTATTTTTTGTTCTTTTTTTTTTTAAGATTTTATTTATTTATTTTTTGAGAGAGAGAGAGAGAGAGGGAGCATGAGCAGGGGGAGTGGGAGAGAGAGAAGCAGACTCCCCGCTGAGTAGGGAGCTCAATGCTGGGCTCAGTGACCTGAGCCACCCAGGCACTCCTCTTTTAGTTTCGACTTATAAAAATTTTTGCTAAATTCCAGATATGTAGCCTAGTCGATTAAACGAATTGCAAATACCTTTCTCAGACTGCAGGTTGTAATTTATCTTGGTCCATGTCATCTTTTTTTCTTTTTTTTTTTTTTAAGATTTTTAAATAAATCTCTGCATCCAAAATGGGGCTCGAACTCACAACCCCGAGATCAAGAATCACATAGTCCTCCCCACTGAGCCAGCCAGGTGCCCCTGTTCATGTCATCTTTTGTTGAATAAATGTTTCTAAATTGTAGGTAATCACATTCATCAGTGTTTTCTGTCATGGTTTATCCTCTCAGATTTTAAGAAATACTTGCTTTTTCTGAGAAAAAGTTTCTCTCAACATTCTTTTCAAAATGTTTTAAAGCATTTTATTTCTAATGTTAGGTCTTTATTCAACTTTGATATGGTATTCTGTATGGTGTGGGGTGGCTAGGGAGTTAGCTTTCTTTTTTTTTTTTTTTGTATATATAACCGTCTTATGCCAGGTTCTCTGAAAAATAGAACTCAGGCACCCCCTCTTGCTAAAGTATTGACAGGAGCAATCCCATGGCAGTAAGAGTTAAGAAGGGAAATGGGAAGTAGAAGAAAGAAAACCAACTATCAGTTTATATGTTGCCACGCTGGCCATAGCATCTGCAGGAAATCCAGCCTTGGTCCCCTAGGACATCTTCCTGACATGTTCTGTGTGTGCACCTTAGAATAGTCCATCGGAGAGAGGAAGAAGGGCAAACAATTTATCGCCTGGTTGTTCTTTTCTCCTCCCCGTTCATGGTTGAAGCTTACTCCACTGGAATTTAACTCACTTCTGAGTTGAGTTACACATTTTCTCTGTGTAGCCAGTGGGTAAACCAGTGTCCAGCGCTGTTGTATGGAGCTTGACGCTTTTATCTGAGCCTGGCAGTGATGGAAGAGACCTATCTGCCGTAAGTCTGGTAAGATGGGACCTGGGTACCAGAACCAATGTGTCTTCTGTGGTGTTGGGAACAAGAGTCCACACCAAAACCAGTTGTCATTCTATGGTGAGAGTGAGACAACTAGAAGTATTAGATGAAGAAATGTCAATAGCTTCTGGGGCTTCCAGGAACAAGTGGATCCAGGTATATTATCTGAATTCTTTACAGCCAATTTTCTCATAATTGAATAGCTCATTCTCCACCCACCCATCCCCCACCATTGTAATGCCACTGTTGAATATATCAAGTCTGCATATATTCCTAGACCTCTTTCCAGAGTCTCTTTTCTATTCACCAATGTGTCTATCCTTAAGCCAGTTAACTATAACATGAAAATAAGTTGATACCTGGTGCAACGGTCTTCAAAACTGTCATCTTCAAAACTGTCTTATCCTTTTTCTCTCCTATATGAATTTTAAGACCAGTCTGCTTAGTTTCATAAATAGTCATATTTGGATTTTATTTAAAATTATATTGGATGTATGAACTAATTTGGGAAGAATTTACTTGTTTTATATTAAATCTGAATTTACATGTTTATGACATGCCTCTCTCTGTGTGTATGTACACGTGTTCTTCAATTTTGTAACTTTCTCCACAATGATATGTTTTGTCAGATTAATTACTGGTAATCTTATTTTTGTCCTTATTGCAGATAAGATCTTTGTTCTTACTACAAGTTCTGATTATTTACTGATGTCGAAAGACTACTAATTCCTCCCTATTGATCCTGAATACAGCACATTTGCTAAACTCCCTTATTTTAATAGATTCTATATTGTGGATTATCTTGGGATTTTGTATGTAATCAATCACATTATTTGTAAATAAGGACCATGGCTTTCTAGTCTCTGCTTTAAAGATTTTTAGAAATCATTAATGAGTGTTAAATTTTGTGGATTTTTTTTTTTTAATTGGAATGGTCAGCTTTTCTCCTTTAATTTGTTCACATTGTATCAGTAGATTTTAGGGTGCTGTACTTCCTCCCGTTTTTGGGATAACCAACTCAATCTTCATAGAAACAATTCTCTTTCTTTTGACATCCATATTACATTGCTATACATAACTTTAAGTTAAATTATATTTTATAATTTAAGTACATCTGGCATCAACAGGTTATGAAATCAAATACAGCTGACCCTAGATAAGCATAAAATTCATGTGCACAGCAGCCCATTACCTACAAGGATTACACTTGTAAGCAAAGGTTCTTTTTTTTTTTAAGATTTTATTTTTTAAAAATTTTATTTATGTATTTGACAGAGAGAGACACACAGAGAGAGGGAACACAGGCAGGGGGAGCAGAAGAGGGAGAAGTAGGCTTCCTTCTGAGCAGGGAGCCCAATGTGGGCCTCTATCCCAGGACCCTGGGATCATGACCTGATTCCAAGGCAGCCGCTTAACGACTGAACCGCCCAGGCACCCTAAAGATTGTTTTATTTTTAAGATTTTATTTATTTACTTTACAGAGATCACAAGTAGGCAGAGAGGCAGGCAGAGAGAGAGGAGGAAGCAGGCTCCCTGCTGAGCAGAGAGCCCGATGTGGGGCTCGATCCCAGGACCCTGAGATCATGATCTGAGCCGAAGGCAGAGGCTTTAAACCAGGTCCCCTAAAGATTATAAGTAATCTCTATACTCAACATGGGGCTCAAATTTATAACTCTGAGTCCAAGAGTCACGTACTCTACCAACTGAGCCAGCCAGGTGCCTTGCACTGATGGTTCGTTTTTTTGTTTGTTTTGTTTTGTTTTGTTTTAATATTTATTCGTTTGAGACAGAGAGATATGGGGAGACAAAGAGAGAGCAAGCATGAGCAGAGGGAGAGACAGGGGAGAGGGAGAAGTAGAATCATCCTCGCTGAGCTGACCCAGGAGCCCATTATAGACCTTGATCCCAGGACCTGGAGATTATGATCTGAGCCAAAGGCAGATGCTTAATCATCTGAGCTACCAAGGACCCCAGATAGTTCTTTTGAAACAGAATGGAGAGGATCGTTTAAATGGAAGTCAATTTAGAAAGTGTTCACTGGGTGCCTGGGTGACTCAGTTAAGTGTCTGCCTTCGGCTCAGGTTATGATCCCAGAGTCCTGGGATCCTCCCTGACACCAGGCTCCTTGCTCAGCAGGGAGGCTGCTTCTCCCTCTCTCTCTCTGCCTACCGCTCCCGCTGCTTGCACGCGCTCTCTCTCTCAAATGAATAAATAAAATCCTTTAAAATAAAAAAAGTGAAATAAAAAGGTTTCACAGTTTAAGGACATCAGTGGTTCTGGTGACAAAGCACATGCTTTACAAATCAACATGAGTTGTTTCCACTAAATTCAAGAAATCGTCCTTGGGAAACTACACTAAGTCCCACGTGAGGCATCAGGTGAAACACAAAGATGAAGGGTTCCTGGGATGCCTGGCTCCTCAGTCAGTAGACTGTGTGGTTCTTGATCTTGGGGTTGTGAGTTTAAGCCCCATGTTGGATGTAGAGTTTACTTAAAAACAAAACAAAAACCCCAATAGTTCCTGTTCACAAAATATTTTCAACGTAGTAGAGGGATTAAGACCAAGTGCCTACATACATAATCATGATACAGAAAGAGTAAGACAGATGTTTAGGATGTACAAAAACTGTCATGGAGGAGTGATGGAACTGGGAAAAAGGAGTGATCGGGAAAGGCACCTTAGAGGAGATAGACTCTGCAGTAAACTAAGAAAGGTGTTAGACCACTGATGTCCATACCACTGATGTCTCCATACCATCGATGACCATTGATGTCTGCCCCCTTGAAAGTCTGTCGCCTTGAAAGCTGTGAGAGCTATCTGCCCTGATTACCATTTCTTTTCTTGTTAGCCTTGAACACACATTGTTCCTCTCTGCCCAGACCTTTCAGATGAAAAAAGTCCACACCTTAATCCCTGGAACTGGTGAATATGTCCTGTTACGCACTAAGATTGAATATGGAAACAGATTTGCTAATCACCTCACCTCTAAATGGGGAGATTATCTTGGATAATCCTGATGGGCCCAGGGTAATCACTAGAGAGCTCCGAAGTCAAAGAAGAAGTGGGAGAGTTAGTGCCGAAGGGATACAGCCTGAGAAAGACTCGACCTGTCATTGTTGGCTTTGAAGATGAGCCCAAGAAGGATGCAAGCCTCCAGAGGCTGGAAAAGGTAAGGAAATGGATTCTCTCCTCGAGCCTCCAGAAGAAAATCCAGCCTGCAGACAACTTGATTTTAGCCCAGTGGGTCCCATTTCAGACTTCAGACCTACAGAACTTCAAGATGGTAAATCAGTGTTATTTTAAGCCACCAAGTTTGTGGTAATTTGTTACAGCAGCAATAAGAAAACAACACAAATTTGGGACGCCTGGGTGGCTCAGTTGGTTAAGCGGCTGCCTTAGGCTCAGGTCATGATCCCAGCATCCTGGGATCAAATCCCACATCGGGCTCCTTGCTCGGCAGGGAGCCTGCTTCTCCCTCTGCCTCTGCCTGCCTCTCTGTCTGCCTGTGCTCTATCGCTCTCTCTCCCTCTATCCCTGACAAATAAATAAAATCTTAAAAAAAAAAAAAAAAAAAGAGGGGCGCCCGGGTGGCTCAGTTGGTTAAGAGGCTGCCTTCGGCTCAGGTCATGATTCCGGGGTCCTAGGATCGAGCCCCGCGTCAGGCTCTCAGCAGAGAGCCTGCTTCTCTCTCTGCCCCTCTCCCTGCCACTCTGCTTACTTGTGCTCTCTCTCTAGCTGTCAAATAAATAAAATATTAAAAAAAAAGAGAGAAAACAACACAAATTTTAATAAATTTAATTAGGAGAAAGAACAGGTTTTGAAGGAAATATTCTGGCTTTGTTCTTGCAGAGCTAAGGAGCTGGTGGTTATTTGTGAAAGGGCCAGCAGAATTTCCGGCCATTGGAAATGTGGGTTTGGATCTCAGAAAAGAGGTTGGGATTTCGGATCCTAGAATCATCTCATGGAGGAGACACCTGATACCTAAAGCATGGGTGAGATGGTGAGATGGCTGGAAAGAGAAAATTTAGAGCAGTGTTGCGCAACAGAAAGATAACACAAACCATGAATGTGAGCCACATTTGCAATTTAAATTTTTCAGTAGCCATGTTAAATACATTAAAAAGGAACAGATAAAATTAAATTTTGATAGCATATTTAGTCGTACTCAACATATCCAAATGATTATTTCAACATATAGTTACTATAAAAATTATTAATGAGATATTCTATATTCTTTTTTTGGTATGAAGTCAATAAAATCTGGTATGCAGTTTATACTTTGAGCACATTTCACTTCAGTATATCTATAATTAATTTCAAGGGCTCTATAACCATCACATGGTTGGTGGCTACTCCATTGGGCAGTGCAGTGCTCTTTAGAGAAAGAACAGACCCAAAGGATGGAGCCTTGAGAGAGATCTGCATTTAGGAGATTGGAGAAGGAAAAGACCCAGTGAATGAATAGACAGAAGTAGGAGGAGAATCAGGAAGTGCAACGTTTCAAAATCCGAAGGAATTTTACTTAGGGAAATGTTGGGGGGTGAAGGGTGGCAAGCGTCACACGCTCTTTTTCTTCACTGTTCTGGCTCATTCAACTCTTTCATTTTAGAGGGTTCCCCTGTCTGTAGTGAAGCTCCATATTACAAGGCATTTTCCTCTGCTCTTGCTCTAATGGTCTCATGAATATATCTAGCCATAAATTTAGGGGCTCAAACATAGGTGGCTGGGGTAACAAGGTGACTAGGGAAAAAAGAAAGGAGCACTGAGGTGGCATGAGGTTGTTGGAGGATGTGATGATTTGGAACAGGTGCCTGGTGGGAGTAAGATGGAGATCATGTTACCATGACAACTGATTATTTCATTGGTCCAATGACCAGTTGCCATGGTGACAAAATCTTTGTGTCAGTGTGACATGGATCCCAAGGGAGAAGATGCTTGTGCAAAGGACCCTTTGCTCATTGGTAAAGCTTTTGTATTTGCAATAATTCCTGCATTGCTTGATGAAACCTCCCCTAGGAACTTCAATCAACATTGATGGCCCCCCTCCTCCTTCCTGTTCATTTATAGCAATCACTGCTTGCAAACTGCACACATTTTCATTGTTCATGTTCTATATAGTGTTTTCTTATCTGATAGTCTTTAATCGTTTTAGCAATTTCTCTTTTTCTTCTACATAGATATAATCCTGTTGAAGGCAGGGATCATTCTTATAATTCAGTGTGTTTTCCGAGGACTGGAGGGGGTTAGTGGAAAAAAGGAGAACTTTGGGCCAGACAGACCTGCATACCACCTTTGCTTCTGTCATTTGCCAATTGTGCAGCCTTAGGAAAGTCATTTTATCTTCTTGAAATTTAGTTATCTTCTCTCAAATGGGGATAATAACACTTGCATTGCAGGGTGGTTGTGATGATTACAGATAACCTAAGTAGCTGGCCTGCAGTAGCGACTCAATAAAGAGTTCTAATTATTATAACATGACACCCAGCCCAGTCTTGGATGCTGTGTTTAGCACTTAGTAATACCTGATAAATGATGAGATGATGATGACAAGACAATAGGATAACAGTAGGACCAGATTTAGTCTTCTGGGTCCTTAAAGATCGGTTGCCCTGTGATGGCCCAACTACACCTCAGCTGCGATTCTTTTAGCTTTTTGGTTTTTCCCCCCAGCCTAAAGGTCTCACATTTGTTACTGAACCAACCTACTGGTATAGAGGCATCGCAACAGAAAAATCATTTCCCTGGTAAAAACATGTCTATTGGGGGCGCCTGGGTGGCTCAGTGGGTTTAGCCTCTGCCTTCAGCTTGGGTCATGAGCTCAGGGTCCTAGGATCGAGCCGCACATCGGGCTCTCTGCTCAGTGGGGAGCCTGCTTCCCCTTCTCTCTCTGCCTGCCTCTGCCTACTTGTGATCTCTCTCTCTCCATCAAATAAATTTTAAAAATCTTAAGAAAAAAAAAAAACAACACAAAACAAAGCATGTCTATTGGAGGGATGTTTACAGAGTGATAGCATAGGAATACAAGATCTTCATGCAGCTTAAATACACGTGCCAGTTAGGTGTGTCATCTCATGACGTCTGATGCCTTAGAGACCCAGCTTGGCTCTTCTCCAGCGTCTCCTCCTGGGGTTGTACCTGATTGCATTACCACTTTTCATCTGAATCCTCCGGGGAATGAATGGGACGATTCTGCTTTTGTTTCTTGGCCAGGAATCACTTGATTCAGAAAGTCTTGTGAGAAGACATGGCAAGGAACAGTCAGCCACACACACCAAGATGGCGGTGGAAAAGGGAAAGCTCCTTCGCAGTTCTTACGTTGAAGTCCAAGTTACGTTGATTTTAATTTCTTGGGAGAAAACACTTTTAAGTTTTCATTAGAAAAAGGAGAGGAGAGAGAACCAGTTATTTTATGCCTCCTTGGTAGGAGAATCTACTACCAATGAAGTAGTTCTGGAAAAAAAAAAAAAGTCACACATGAATATCTGATTCAGCCTCTAGACCCAAGTCCTGATTTATAGGAAACACAGAGGGCAGAGCACATGCTTAAAAAACTACCACAGGGAGGCAATCAACAAGATCCAGATGGTGAGAGACACTATAGGAAAAATAGGGTAGTTTCTTCAACAAACACATTGCAAGAAAAAAAAGAGAGCAGAAGTAACTTATAAATTTAAAAAGATTTAAGGGACAGATCGTCCAATTTTCATGTGGATATTACTTGAGCCTTGATTCAAACAAACATAATTTTAAGAAATTCATAGGGGGATTGGAAAGCTAAACATGGACAGGATGGATCAAAGATCTCTCTTTGTTTTTTAAGATTTTATTTATTTATTTGTCAGAGAGTGTGCACAAGCAGGGGGAGCAGCAGGCAGAGGGAAAAGCAGGCTCCCCACTGAGCAAGAAGTCTGATGCGGGGCTCTATCCCAGGACCTTAGGATCATGATCTAAGCTGAAGGCAGACACTTAACCAACTGAGGCATCCAGACATCCCAAAGATCCGTCTTTTTTTTTTTTTTTTTAAGATTGTATTTATTTATCTGACAGAGAGAAATCACAAGTAGATGGAGAGGCAGGCAGAGAGAGAGAGAGGGAAGCAGGCTCCCTGCTGAGCAGAGAGCCCGATGCGGGACTCAATCCCAGGATCCTGAGATCATGACCTGAGTCGAAGGCAGTGGCTTAACCCACTGAGCCACGCAGGCGCCCCCCAAAGATCCGTCTTAATATATGTCTTCATATGTTTATTTTCTGACTTCAGAAATTCCCATTGATTTTTAGGTAAGAAAATGGTATGATGTGTTAAAATAACAGTTCTTATCTTTTGGAGATTCAGTTTTAAAATACATGTGTATTGATGAAGGATGGTATCTGGAATTTGCTTTAAAATAACACAGAAGGGGCAAAGTGAGGGTGAGGGTAGGGATCTATCCAGAGGAAACAAGTTTGGCTACAACTTGATTACTGTCGAAGCTGGATGATGGGGGTGCCTGGGTGGCTCAGTGGGTTAAAGCCTCTGCCTTCGGCTCAGGTCATGATCTCAGGGTCCCGGGATTGAGCCTATAGGGCTCTCTGCCCAGCAGGGAGCCTACTTCCCCCTCTCTTTCTCTCTGCCTGCCTCTCTGCCTATTTGCGATCTCTGTCTGTAAATAAATAAAATCTTAAAAAAAAAAAAACTTGATGATGGGGAGGGATCAGTGTATTATTTGTCCGTTTGCATATGTTTGAAATTTTCCGCAGAAAATAGTTGGAAGAGATTAAGGAATTGTATTTAAAACAGTTAAGTCCAAGGGCGTGTGGGTGGTATAGTTGGTTGGGCATCTGCCTCTTGGTTTTGGCTCAGGTTGTGGCCTCGGGGTGGTGAAACTGAGTCCTGTGTTGGGCTCTGTGCTCAGTGTGCTCCTGCTTTTGCTCTCTCTCCTTCTCTCTCTAAATAAATAAATAAATAAAACTTAAAAAAAAAAAAACCCAGCAAATCCATTTATACAAGACTGTATGCACAGCAAAGATGCTTCGATGTAAAGAAGTGTGGAATATTCCTTACTAGTGTTGGACCGCTGCATCATGTTGGTTTAACTAATACATTAACGTGTACCTCCCCTAGCCAGCTCTTCATAGTGAGGTTTCTACACTGTGCACACAGATAATACTTTTTCTATTTCAAATCACAATTAGTATCATTCATGATGTTGTGGGTTAAATTCTTTGAATAAACAGACTCTAATAGGGAGTTTGTGGGCAAGAAGTTTTGGGGGAGGTGAAGTCAAGAGGAATAGGCAGAGGAACGAGTTGACCTATGATACGGTAGCCAAAGAGGTTTCATCTGATCGAGCACCCATACCCCTAACTCCTATGGAGCTCACGAGATGGAAGGTCCTTCAAATATGTACAGCCTGGCCTTTACACTTAAAATCACCCTCTGGCCTCCCTTGCCCCAACAAACTTGAACTACTCCTTCAAGGCTGATCTCATATGTTTCTGTGTCTACATACTTTTCTTAAAACATCCACCACCATGTTGCTGTCCAGTTTCCCAGCATTATTTGTTGAAAAGCTACTCTTTTTCTCATTGGATAGTCTTTCCTGCTTTGTCGGAGATTCATTGACCATATAATTGTGGGTTCATTTCTGAGTTCTCTATTCTGTTCCATTGATCTGTCTATTTTTGTGCTGATTCCAGACTATTTTGATCATTACAGCTTTGTAATATAACTTGAAGTCCGGAATTGTGATGCTTCCAGATTTTTCTTTTCCAAGGTTTGGCTTAGAAGGTTTGGCTATTTGGGGTCTTCTGTGCTTCCACACAAGTTTTAGGATTGTTTGTTCTAGCTCTGTAAAAAAATGCTTTTGGTATTTTGATAGGGTGTGCATTAAATGTATAGATTGCTTTGGGTAGTATAGACATTTTAATCAGTTTCTTACACTATACCCCAAAATAAATTCAAAATGGATTAAAGACCTAAATGTGAGGCCTGAAGCCATAAAAATCCTAGAAGAGAACACAGGCAGTAAGTTCTTTAATATCAGCTGTAGCAACTTCCTTCTACATAGGTCTCCTTTTTTTTTTTTTAAGATTTTATTTTTAAGTAATCTCTACACCCAAAGTGGGGCTTGAACTCACAACCCTGAGATCAAGAGTTGCACACTCCACCAACTGAGCTGACCAGGCACCCTGCTAGATATGTCTCCTGAGGCATGGGAAACAAAATAAAAAATAAACTATTGGGACTTCATCAAAATAAAAAGTTTCTGCACAGTGAAGGAAACAGTCAAAAAACTAAAAGGCAACCTACAGAATGGGAGAAGATATTTGCAAATGATGAACCTGATCAAGGGTTAGTATCCAAAATATATAAAGAACTTATAAAATTCAAAACCCCCCAAATGAATAATCCAATTAAAAAATGGGCAGAAGACATGAATAGATATTTTTCCAAAGACAACATATAGATAGTCTATAGACTCGTGAAAAAATGCTCAACATCACTCATCAGGCAAATGAAAATAAAAATTACAATGAGATATCACTTCACACCTGTCAGGATGGCTAAAATTAACAACACAAGAAACAACGGGTGTTGGTAAGAATGTGGAGAAAGGGGAACCCTCTTGTACAGCTGATGGGAATGTAAACTGGTGCAGCCACTCTGGAAAACAGTATGGGGTTTCCTCAAAAGGTTAAAAATAGAGCTACCCTATGAGCCAGCCATTGCATTACAGAGTATTTACCCAAAGAATACAAAAATATTAAATCAAAGGGATATATGCACCCTGATGTTTATAGCAGTATTATTTACAACAGCCAAAATTCTGGAGACAACCCAAATATTCATTGATTGGCAAATGGATAAAGAAGATGTGGTATATAGATACAATGGACTATTACTCAGCCATCAAAAAGAATAAAATCAGGGCACCTGGGTGGCTCAGTGGGTTAAAGCCTCTGCCTTCGGCTCAGGTCACAATCCCAGGGTCCTGGGATCGAGCCCTGTATCAGGCTCCCTGCTCAGCGGGAAGCCTGCTTCTCCATCTCCCACTCCCCTTGCTTGTGTTCCCTCTCTCGCTGTCTCTCTCTCTCTCTGTCAAATAAATAAATTAATTTAAAAAAAAAGAATGATATCTTGTCATTTGCAACAATGTGGATGGAGCTGGAGAGTATTATGCTAAGTGAAATGAGTCGGTCAGAGAAAGACACACACAGTACCACGTCACTCATATGTAGAATTTAAGAAACAAACAAGCAAAGGGGAAGCAAAAGTGAAAGAGGCAAACCAAGAAACAGACTCTTGACTGTGGTGAACAAACTGTTTACCAGAAGGGAGGTGGGCAGGGGGAAGCGGGAAAATAGCTATGGGGATTAAGGAGTGCACTTGAGATGAGCACTGGGTGATGTATGGAAGTGGTAACTCATTCTACGGGACACCTGAAATAATATTACAGTGTTTGTTAACTAATTGGAATTTAAATAAGAACTTAAAATTAAAAATCCACCCCCAGTCCGATCAACTTTCTTCTTCCACTCTCCTTCCTCTACGAACCCCACAGGGGAATAGGAAGAGCTCACATTTACAACACTTCTTAAGATCTAAGCACCACATCAAACTCTCTACAAGGGCATTGTTTCAGGTAAACTCACAACAAAGCTATGCAGTCGGTACTATTATTATACCCATTTACAGATGAGGGAATTGAGGCACAGAACCTTTAAGCAATTTGCCCAACCACAGTCACTGAGCTACTTACTGAGTGGCAGGGCTGGCATTTCACCCCAGGCAAGGGAGCCCCTACTCTCTTATCACTACTGCTTACTTATCACTACCACTAGTCACTTAATCACCATTATGTTGTACTGCCCCCTAGCTATTGTTTTTATCTTTGTACTCTGAACCCTGAGCACAGGACCCAATCTAGAGTCAGCATTTAATAAATGTTTACTGAACCAGTGGAGAGGCAACACAGCAGCCTTTCTAGTAAATTTCATTTTAGAAACAGCTCAGATCCAGATGCAATGTACAGGCAGGAGGATGACGAATGTATTTCAGGGTAGCCAGGAACAAACCCCGCTAGAAGAGTTATGCTTGGCTCTACTTAACATGTCAGAAAAAGCAATTGGGTAGAGGAAGTGGGCACAGCAGGCCACAGACAAACTGCTAAGTTGTTGAAAAGTAAAAACTGTACTTCAGTATGTAAACATAAACTTTGTGTTTATGTGTGTATATGCATGTGCTTATGGGCATTGTGGCATCTCTTGCTTTGAGAATTGCAAACTGCACTGCCCCCCCCCCCAAAAAAAACCCACAAACATTCCAGGGCACCTGGGTGTCTCCATCAGTTAAGTGTCTGCCTTCCTCTCAGGTCTTAATCCCGGAGTCCTGGGATCGAGCCCCACACCACATCAGGAGTCTGCTTCTCTCTCTCCCTCTGTGCACCTCCCAACCCCCCCACCACTCATGTTCTCTCTCTTTCCTTCAAGTAAATAAAATCTTTTTTTAAAAAAAATTCCATATTCATTCTGTGCTGAATAGTGGGAGTCAACCAGAGATAGATCATGAATTCAGATTTAATGAGATTCAAGCAACTTCATGAGTCAGGTTGTATTCAAAATTGCTGCTCAAACATGGAGATAAGGGGGTTGCCCAGCTGGCTCAGTAAAGCATCTGACTTTTGATTTTGAGGTCACTAGTTTGAGCCCCATGTTGGGTATAGAGATTACTTATGAAAAAAAAAAAGTGGAGGGGCGCCTGGGTGGCTCAGTGGGTTAAAGCCTCTGCCTTTGGCTCAGGTTGTGATCTCAGGATCCTGGAATCGAGTCCCGCATCAGGCTCTCTGCTCAGCAGGGAGCCTGCTTCCCCCTCTCTCTCTGCCTGCCTCTCTGCCTACTTGTGATCTCTGTCTGTCAAACAAATAAATAAAATCTTTAAAAAAAAAAAAAGAAAAAGTGGAGATGAGAACTTATAATGAAAAGTGAAAGATATGAGAATTATAAATAAGTTTCCATTATACAGAAAAAACAACTCCTGTCCATTTCCAGTAAAATGTCAGAATCTGCAAAAACATATTTAGACAATCACTGTGGAATATTAGCAAAAGGAAATATTTCTAAGTCATAAGACTGAGGCTCAAGTTCTTACATTGTCATTCACGAGGAATGTGACCTCAATTTTCTTTGCCTGTAAAGTGGGGACAATGATCTCCAACTTAGCATCATTATAGTGATTTAGTAAGGTAAACTATTACTTCCTTTTTCCACTCCCTGTGCTTGACAGGGAGCCATTGTTCCCTCCTCTGAACATCTATAGACATGAACATTTTGCCAGTCTCGTTTCATAGATCTCCTACACATTTTTTTTTTCCTGGAGTATTTAAAAGCAAATCCCAGACATTATTTAAATATTTCAGTTGCAAGGATTTCTGTTATTTTTTTATTTTTTATTTTTTTACCAAAAGAAACCTCAATGTAGTCTCCTGGTTAAAAGAAAAATAAAGAGGGGCGTCTGGGTGGTTCAGTGGGTTGAGCCTCTGCCTTCGGCTCAGTTCGTGATCTCGGGGTCCTGGGATGGAGCCCCACGTCGGGCTCTCTGCTCCGCGGAGAGCCTGCTTCCCTCTCTCTCTCTGCCTACTGCTCTGCCTACTTCTGACCCCTCTCTCTGTCAAATAAATAAATAAAATTTTTTAAAAAATAAAATAAAATAAAGAATCTTGGGGCAGCTGGGTGGCTCAGTGGGCTAAGTGTTCAACTCTGGATTTCAGTTCAGGTCATGATCTCAGGGTTGTGAGATCAAGCCCCGTGTGGAGCCTGCTTAGGATTCCCTCTCTCCCTCTCCCTCTGCCTCTCCTCCCTGCTTTCTCTCTCTCTCTAAAAGGAAGGAAGGAGGAAAGGAAGGAAGAGAGGAAGAAAGAGAAGACGAAAGAAAGAGAGAGAAAGAAAGAATCTCTTTGCATGTTATTCAATTTGATTAATCTGCTCTGGTTAATCCAAGTAGGTTCCCTGGATAACTCTTCATTTCTCTGCTTTGCATTAGCCCTTTGAATATTCTAATTATGTTCATACACTGTTATACTTCATACTTCAGAATTAGATGTATATCCTATTTGGATCTGGGCAGTCCTAATTCACTTTCAGGACTTTCTTCAATGCTTGCTTCTAGATGTTCTAAGAAAAGTTTTTCAGTTACTGCTCTGTTCTCTTTGAAAATGCCTCAGGGCCCTGCACCTTTGTTTGCCTGAGTTTGATCTTCATCTGGATAGTCTCTTAGTCTGGTCCCATTAAAGAATTGATCCACAGTGCACTTCAAGCTACATTTCTCATTGCCAAGTCCCCTGGGCTCTTCAAGGTTTTCTATTCTCTGTAATTTACTCAGGGAGGTTTGCATGCCTTTACTGAGTGCCTACTATGCTCCAGCCCCACAGATGTTAATGTTCTAGACATTTTTTATTTCTGTGGCATTTCAAATAAATGAAATGCATATAAATTGTGGGGTATTATATAAAAATTTGCTAATAATAATATTTGCAAACCATCTATCTGATAAGGGGATAATATCTAAAATATACAAAAAACTCATACAAGTCAGTAGCAAAAGCCACAATCCAAGTGAAAAAATCGGCAGAGGACCTGAGTAGCCATTTCTCCAAAGAAGACATGAAAGGCCAATATGTATATGAAAAGATGCTTCACATCACTAGTCATCTGGGAAATGCAAATTAGAAACACAATGACATATCTCTTCATACCGGTCAGAATGGCCATCATCAAAAAGGCAAGAGACAAATGCTGGCATGGATATGAAGAAAAGGGAACCCTTCCACACCATTGGTGGGATTGGAAATTGGCACAGCCACAGTGGAAAACCGTATGGAGAATCCTCAAAAAACTAAAAATAGAACTACCATATGATCCAGCAATTACACTTCTGGGAATATATCCAAAGAAAACAAAAACACTAATTCAAAAGATACCTGCAATCCCATGTTCATAGCCGCATTATTTACAATAGCCAAGACATGGAAACAACCTAACTGTCCACTGATGGATGTATGGATAGAGAAGTTGTGGTATAGGGGGTGCTTGGCTGGCTCAGTCCATAGAGCATGTGACTCTTGCCCTCAGGGTCAAGAGTTCAAGCCCCATGTTGAGAGTAGAGCTTACGTAAGGAAAAGAAAACAAAAAAGAAGACTGCCTATACATACAATGGAAAATTATTCAGCCATTAAAAAACACACACACACAAGGAAATCCTACCATTTGGAAAAACATGACTGGAACTTGAAGGCATTATGGTAAGTAAAATAAGTCAGACTGAGAAAGGCAAAACTGTATGATCTCACTTATATGAGGAATCTAAAAATGAAACAAAACTCATAGGGAAAGATCAGACTTGTTGCTAACAGAGGCAGAGGGTGGAGGGAGGGGGAATTGGAGGAAGGTGGCCCAAAGGTACAAACTTCTAATTATAAGATAAATAATATACAACATGAGTACAGTTAACACTGCTGTATGATATATAGGAAAGATGTTAAAAGAATAAATCCTGACAGTTCTCATCACAAGGAAATTTTTTCTTTTTTCTTTTCCTTTTATTGTATGTGTATGAGAAGATGAATGTTAGCTGAACTTATTGTGGTAATAATTTTACAATATATATAAATCAAGCCATCATGCAATACACCTTAAATTTATACAGTGGTGTATGTAAATTATTTCTCAGTAAAATTGGAAAAAAATATATTACCATAGCCTTCTCCTCCAAGATCCCTTAACCCAAGTGGGCAATACAAAACATAGGAAGAGCCTTTGTGGAAAGTTAAGACACACGAATTATAATTCAAGATCATTCCATAGCATTAGTTCAACAAAATTTTATAAAAATATATTGAGTGTGTAGGGAGAGGGTGGTTGGGTTATGGACATTGGGAAGGTATGTGCTATGGTGAGTGCTGTGAAGTATGTAAGCTTGGCGATTCACAGACCTGTACCCCTGGGGCTAATAATACATTATATGTTAATAAAAAAATAGAAAATTAAACTATATATATATATATATATATATATATATATATTGAGTGCTTTGTTGGTGTCACACACCTGCTAGAGTGCTAGGTTAGAATAGCCAGTCCAGATGTCCAAAGAAGATATGGTGTGTGTATATATATATATATATATATATATATATATATATATGGACTGTTTCCATAGTTTGGCTATTCTCATTCATTTTAAAATTCCCATTCATTTTTAGATTCTCATTATATATATATATAATGAAATACTACTCAGCCATCAAAAAGGAATGAACTCTTGCCATTTTGCAACAACATGGATGGAACTAGAGGGCATTATGCTAAGTGAAATAAGTCAATCAGAGAAAGGCAAATACCATATGATCTCACTGTTATGTGGAATTTTTTTAAAGGATTTTATTTATTGGGGCACCTGGGTGACTCAGTGGGTTAAAGCCTCTGCCTTCGGCTCAGGTCATGATCCCGGGGTCCTGGGCTCTCTGTTTAGCGGGGATCCTGCTTCCTCCTCCCTCTTTGCCTGCCTCTCCACCTGCTTGTGATCTCTCTCTCTCTCTCTGTCAAATAAATAAATAAAATAAAATCTTTAAAAAGTAAAAATAAAAATAAATTAAAAAATGAATGTGAGGATGGCCCTTATCTCAAGCACAGAGACCATATCCTAATCTTTGCAACTTCCTGTGGGACATGACATAGTCACTGGAACCTATCTTATCCTTATAAAGTCTTTTTTTTTTTTTTAAGATTTTATTTATTTATTTGACAGAGATCACAAGTAGGCAGAGAGGCAGGCAGAGAGAGAGAGGAGGAAGCAGGCTCCCCGCTGAGCAGAGAGCCCGATGTGGGGCTCGATCCCAGGACCCTGGGATCATGACCTGAGCCGAAGGCAGAGGCTTTAACCCACTGAGCCACCCAGGCGCCCCTTATCCTTATTAAGTCTTGTCTAAGCCCATAGATGAAGACTGAGTTTCAAGGGGCGCCTGGGTGGCTCAGTGGGTTGGGCCTCTGCCTTCAGCTTGGGTCACGATCTCAGGGTCTTGGGATCAAGTCCTACGTCTCGCTCTCTGCTCGGTGGAGAGCCTGCTTCCTTGCTCTCTCTCTCTCTGCCTGCCTCTCTGCTACTTGTGATCTCTGTCTGTCAAATAAATAAAGTCTTTAAAAAAAAAAAAGACTGAGTTTCAAATCTTCTCTTTTATGGGGTACCTGGCTGGCTCAGCCAGTGGAGTATGCTATTCTTGATTTTCTTGGGTTTGTGAGTTCGAGCCCTATGTTGGGTGTAGAGGTTACCTAAAAAAATAAAAATATAAAAAAAAAAAACCCTCTTCTATTTTAAAGATTTTATTTATTTATTTTGGGGAGGCAAAGGGGAGAAGGAGAGAGAATCTGACAGAGACTCTGCCCTGAGTGGAGAGCCTGATGCGGGGCTCGATCACACCACTGCGAGATCATAACCCGAGCCAAGACACCTAAGAGTCAGACACTTAACCAACTGAGCCACCCAGGCACTCCAAAAATCTTTTGTTTTAAACCCTTTCACCACATTACATCAATCATTCAACTTCCTATGTTTTCTTTTCTTTTTTTCTTTATTTATTTGACAGAGAGACCGAGAGAAAACACAGGAGGCAGTGCAGGAGGCAAAGGGAGAGAAAGAAGCAGTCTCCCCACTGACCAGAGAGCCTGACACGGAGCCCAATTCCGGGACCCTGGGATCATGACAGAGCCGAAGGCAGGCCCTTAACCAAATGAGACACCCAGGTGCCCCCTTTGCTGTATTTTCTCATCCTTCCCAAACTGTCTTTTATACCCAGGGATGACAGCAGAAATTTGGATCACCAAAGGGAAAAAATTCAGCAGGAGTCTACATGAGTCAGGATAGGCTCTGTTATACAATGGTAGTGACTCCCAAATTTCAATGACTCAATGAGCAAAAGTTGTTTTTCTCCCTTACGCTTTGTGTCTTTTCCAGGTTAGCTGTAGCTTTGCTGCATGTTGTCTTCACTCTGGGATTAGACCTCTCCATTAGCCTTTATCCTGAATGCTGCTGGTCATCGGGGCAGCAGGGAAGGAAATCATAGCGAAGCACGCTGACTCTTAAATCTTCCATCTGATGGTGGCTCGTACATCCACTCACACATTTCATGGGCTAATGCAAGTCTCGTAATCAAGCCTGCTGCCCAAGGAGTGAGGGAAGTACGGTCCATCCAGAATCTATCTGTGAGAGACACAGTAAATTGTTTGGGAACAATAAAATGGTCTACAACTGTTCTCTTGATTTCTCTCTCTCTCTCTCTCTCTCTCTCTCTCTTTTTTTTTTTTTTTGGTTGCAAAACAGATTTTCAGCTACCTTGCCCCCTCAGGCAGCAAAAACTATTTGCACTGTGTGTCTATAGAAAAAAATGAAGAGAATTCTTTGGGACTTTCTGTGTACTTCCCAACCTCAACTGTTTCTAACAAGATTTTTAATTTTTTAATTTTAAAGATTTTACTTATGTATTTGAGAGAGAGAGAGCCTGCATGAGCAGGGAGTGGGGGAGAGGGAGAAGCAGACACCCCACTAAGCAGGGAGACTGATGTGGGGCTTGCTCAACCCCAGGACCCCAGAATCATGACCTGAGCTGAGGGCAGACGTTTAACTGACTGAGCCACCCAGGTGCCCCTCTAACAAGGTTTGAAAGCTTTCTTGAGGTTATACTTAGATGTAATATACTCTTGCAGTGGCTAGCACCCAGGAGTTTACAATTCTCATATCTATGTGAACTGATGGTTTAGATGGTCTTTGAAGATAAGCCTAGAGCCAAGAAGTTCTGGGTTCAAATCCTGACTACCACTCTCACTACGGAGCCTCTATTTCTTCTTCTTTAAAAGGGGCATGACCTGGTATCTGGCTGGCTTAGTAGGTAGAGCATGTGACTCTTGATCTTGAGTTTGTGAGTTCCAGCCCTACACTGGGTATAGACATTACTCAAAAAAAAATAAAATCTTTAGAAAAACAAATAAATAAAATGGGGATGACCACCTCATCGTTTTGCTCTACGGATTAAACTAAAAAGTATGACAGGGGTCATCATATTCCTAATAACACAAGGAACACTCAATAATTATTAGCCACTCTCCCACCATGCTAGGGTTTCTTGATTGTTCTTATTCAGCTCATTACACATGAAATAGGTCAACTTGAAACAATTGTTTCTTTTTTTTTTTAATTAATATATAACGTATTATTAGCCCTAGGGGTACAGGTCTGTGAATCATCAGGCTTACACACTTCACAGCACTCACCGTAGCACATACCCTCCCCAATGTCCATAATCCAACCACCCTCTCCCTACCCCCGCAACCCTCAATTTGTTTTGTGAGATTAAGAGTCTCTTATGGTTTGCCTCCCTCCCAATCCCATCTCAAACAATTGTTTCTCAACTACCATGTTTGTACCCAGAGTTTCAGGCTCTTTTGAGCTGCAAACCTTGGCTTTCTTTTCCTGCTAACCAGGTTTTTTCATTCAATCATTCCAAAAGATACTGCTAGCTAACTGGAAGAGAGGAGATTTCTCTAATCCCACTCCATTTGAACATCTATCTCCTGACTCACTCTTCCTAGCACCACCCAAATTTTTTCTACACCATTCCTTACACATAATGTAAATACTTTATTTAATCTATGTATATGTTAATATTTGTTCAGCTGTCTCGATGCCGTTCTGTCTTTCATTCTGGCTCTTAATTAGCTTGGTTGATCCTGAGTGGAGGCAAATGAAGGTTTGAGAAGGTGGTTACAAAGGAAGATGGAATACGGCACCAGCTCAGGACATGGGTTACAGTGCGGGGAAGATAGATGGTATGAGTGTACTTGAGCAGATGCATGGTTAGAACTTGGAATAAGTTTTGACTACTGCCTTCTGCTGGGGAGAAAGATTCTAAGCTACTCCTTTCTTCTGCTGTACTGATAGAATAATCTGAAGTTAATACCAAGCTCCTAGAGGACAGGAATTCAAATGATAGATGGTTTACATACAGTGGTATGGTACAGTTTTATGAGTTAGTTATTGCTATCACTCACTCATGTTTAATGACCACCCACACGACTGTCATTTCCATGGCCTCAAATTTTCTCGTATTCACCCGACCTCTGACTTTATGCAAACTGTCCTCTGCTACCCCAGATTTTCTTCCTCCACTCCAGCCTTGCTTCTGTCTGTACACGGCAAGCTCCTACTCATTAATTCAGACTTAGTCTTAGTGGTTTTTTTTTGGGGGGGGGGTGCCCACATCCCCATCTAATCTAAGTTAAGCCTTGCTTCTTCGCTGTTTCCATGGCACAAGTACACATCTCGACCCAATTGTATTGAAATTGTTTACATGTCTGCTTCTCCAGAAGCCTAGGAGCACATTGAAAATAGAGAATTTATTTATTCCTTTTTGACTCTCTAGTATTCAGTCCAAAGCAAGGTATAGAGTAGGGTCTCAGTAAATGATTTGTGAATGCTAGTTAAGTATGCACAGTGACCAACACCCAACTCCCAGGTGCTGTCTTTAAAAATAGCGTGTGTGGGGGCGCCTGGGTGGCTTGGTGGATTAAAGCCTCTGCCTTCAGCTCGGGTCATGATCCCACGGTCCTGGGGTCGAGCACATCGGGCTCTCAGCATTGAGCCTGTTTCCTCCTCTCTCTGCCTGCCTCTCTGCCTACTTGTGATCTCTGTCTGTCAAATAAATAAAACCTTTAAAAAAAAAATAGCGTGTGTGGTGCTGAGAGCTTCACAGTGGCCTTTGTAAATAGGCTTTGCTGTTGTTGTTCATTCAATACATGAAATATAAAGTATTATCTAAAGATATCCAGGGAATTGAGAAGAATCCTCCAGGGCTGGAAATAATAGGAGGGACTCTCTCATGTTTTTCTATCTTCCTCTTGTAGGTCTTGGCTCATTTTAAATTTATTCCTCGTTTTCTGCTTTCCTCTGACAATACAGGAAGAGAGAGAAAAGAATCAGGTAAAGCCTCATTTGTCTAAGTGGCTGGGGGTCACAGGAATCTTTGAACATTCTGCTGTTGAACAGCCTGGGCAGGTGAATCAAGGTTTTTGTAGGGCAGTTGGAAGCCCAGCTCAGGGCTGTATTTCTTTCAAGAAATTTATAATCCACGTGAGGCTGGGAAAAGATTACAAACAACACAAAACAATAAAACCTCTATGTCACTGCTCTGAGCAATCTGTTTCTCTTAAGGCTCTGTCCCCTGAGTTGATCTCCTCTTTGAGGGCCCTCCTGCTTCTTGTCCCCACCCCACCTGTGTGATCTGTGTGAACTCCTCTCTTCTGTGCTGACCTCATCCATAATAATGCCTTTCGGGGCCTTTATTTCTATTAATTAATTAATTATTATTTAAAAAATACATATATATATTTTAAAGATTTTATTTATTTATTTGACAGAGAGAGATCACAAGTAGGCAGAGAGGCAGGCAGAGAGAGAGAGGAGGAAGCAGGCTCCCCGCTGAGCAGAGAGCCCGATGCGGGACTCGATCCCAGGACCCTGAGATCACGACCCAAGCCGAAGGCAGCGGCCCAACCCACTGAGCCACCCAGGTGCCCATAAATACTATATTTTTAAAAGATTTATTTATTTGAGAAGGTGGGAAGAAGGGGCAGAGGGAGAGAGAGAGAGAAACCCAAGCAGACTCCACGCTCAGCACAGAGCTGGATGCCGGGCTTGATCTCATGACCTTAAGATCAAAGGAAGATGGAAGATGGAAATCAGAAGAGAGGAAATCAGAGAGGAAATCAAGTCAGATACTCAACCCGCTGCGCCACCCAGGCACCCCTGGGGGTCTTTATTTATGGCAGCATGTGCATGTTTTGTTTTTTTTTTTTAGCTATGATTCTTGTTTCCATTTAACAGACAAGAAATAGAGACTAAGTGAAACTAAACTGCTTGATACAGGCACACAGAAGTAAACCATGGAAGACGAGCTTGAACCCAGGTCTGCCTTCCCAGTCTGAGCTTTAAGCTTTTCCTCCCCAGTCCTACCAGGTCCCAGAAGCCCACCATAGCACCCTGCTGCTATGGTCATTACAACTTTTCCTGGAAGGGTCAGGGTGTGGGGGGAGCTCTTCCATCTTTGACATTCTGGGACTTGTGTTTCTTTCCTTCTCAAGGGCTGCTGATCCCCAAGCCCCCAACCCCTTTCTGGCAGCTATCCAGGTACAAGTCTTTCTATTCCTTTACCCCATCATCTGGCTGACCCCATCAAGTGACTCAGAGAGTCTTCTTTTCTGGGACTTTGATGACCTCGATCCTGGCCTCAGGTTAAAACTTGGTGACTATGGGCCATAGGTTCTTCCTCTGACAAATGGCGATAATCTCAGTTTTCCCCATATTCTGAAGTGCGTGACCCAGACTGCTCTTTACAACCCTTCTGTCTCTAGCCCCACTCAGATGATGATGGATTTTGAGATCTGAAGGGGTGGGAAGAAGACAAATTTTAGCCGTATTACCAAGGATTCACCC
Organism: Mustela putorius furo; assembly: GCF_011764305.1. Lineage (NCBI taxonomy): Eukaryota > Metazoa > Chordata > Mammalia > Carnivora > Mustelidae > Mustela > Mustela putorius. The sequence continues at coordinate 32,496,631 of NW_025422005.1, read as the reverse complement.
AATGGCCCAAAAAAGAACTAGAGACTTCCAATTCTCTTGGCAATTGGTAGAAGACCCATCTTCTACCCTCTCTCAGAAAAGCTAGCAATGGTAGCTGCTTCTTCAGAATACTCTTTCTGTTATCAGTGTATTGTGATTGTCTAATCTATTTGTTTCCCATTGTACTGTGAATTGTTAAAATATAGAGACTGTGTCCTATTTTTCCTACTCACTCTATCAGCCTGGTCCAAGTTCTTGTCTTGAACCAGGACAGTGGAGCCTCTGACTTGCAATGCTGTCTCTGCACTCTACTCTTAGCACTGTAGCTAGAGTGGTCTTTTGAATGCAAGAACTGCCTATCACTCCTCTGTTCAGAGCCCTGTGGTGGTTTTATTTTAGTCAAGATGCTTACAATGGCCTTCAAGACCCCATTCTGACCTTATCAGCCCATTCTGGTTTCAGTTGCTCACCCTGCTCTATGTGTCCTGGATTCTTCGCCGTGTCTAACACTTCCAGGAATGCTTTTGCCTCCAGGGCTTTCTACTAGCTCTCCCTTCTGCCTGGGACACTCCCAGACAAAGGCACCGCTCCCTCCCTCACAGTCTTTTGAGTTTCTCATTAAAGTCACATGAGGGATTGGGCTCTCCGATGACTTTAAAATCTCAGCCCCTGAAACCAGAACTGGAAGATTCTGAGTCTACCTTCATTTTTCTTCCCCTAAATCCTCTTTGCCACCCCTATTACTTTGTTCCACCTGTCTAGATGTTTTGATAAGTCCTCCCTCTCCTCTAAATATTTTCCTTTTCTCCCTCCCTTTTGCCCCAATACCAGCTTAAGGCCATTCACTTAGATTAATGCACGAGTTTCCATGATGAAAGAGGTGAGGTATAACGCAACAGAAAAATACAACATCTCAGCTGAGGTGAAGCCAGAAAGGGGGTTGGACTCTGAAGACCTCAGGTTTGAATCCTGGCTGTTTGTTCTCTCCCGAGACTGTTTCCTTAGCTGCAAAGATGAGGACAGGAGTCCTTTCTCACACACTTGTGAAAGCATTGCATGGGACACGGGAATGCACCTGGCAAGTGGTCTCTGCTAGCTGGGGAGTCCACCAGCTCAGAACTTTGGCTTGTTCTCCATGGAAGCCCCAGCACCTAATGCATGGTTTGGCTGATATTTGTTGAACAAATAAACCCATTATTGGTAAATAAACAACTGTTGTTAAAAAAAAAAAAACTCAAGTTCCACCCTCTTCCAGTTTTCTTCATATGCCTTACCCTACTCTATTTTCCCTCATAACACCAAATACCTTTTAACACACTAAATAATTTTGTTATTTTTTTTAGAAGATTTTATTCATTTATTTGACAGGCAGAGATTATAAGTAGGCTGAGAGGCAGGCAGAGAGAGAGGAGGAAGCAGGCTCCCCGCTGAGCAGAGATCCCGATGCGGGGCTCTATCCCAGGACCCTGGGATCATGACCTGAGCTGAAGGCAGAGGCTTTAACCCACTGAGCCACCCAGGCGCCCCAATAATTTTGCTATGTTAATCGCCTTTTCCCTCATAATAGATGAAAACTCCAAAAGGAAAGGATATGTTTTCTCCTTTCTTTCTACTGTTTGCTGATATATCCCAAGCACTAAAGTAGTGTCTAACAACCTTAGTAGTGACTGGCAAATATTTGTTGGACAAATTAATCTTTTTATTTTCAGAATCTTGCTTTTTCTAAGATTTTTATTTATTTATTTGAGAGACAGAGCATGCGTGTGCCTGAGTAGAGGAGAGGCAGAGGGAAAAAGAGAAGCAGACTCTGCTGAGCACGGAGCCTGATGTAGAACTTGATCCCAGGACCCGCGGTCATGACCTGAGCCAAAGGCAGAGGCTTTAACCCACTGAGCCACCCAGGGGCCCCTAGAATCTTGCTAGAGTCTTTTTTTTTTTTCGTTTTTAAAAGATTTTATTTATTTATTTGACAGAGATCACAAGTAGGCAGAGAGGCAGGCAGAGAGAGAGAGAGAGAAGGAAGCAGGGTCCCCGCTGAGCAGAGAGCCCAATGCGGGATCAGGACCCCGGGATCATGACCTGAGCTGAAGGCAGAGGCTTTAACCAAACACTGAGCCACCTAGGTGCCCCTCTTGCTAGAGTCTTAAAACAGAAAAGGAATAAATGCTTAGCAAATGGCAGGTGTTCAATCTGTACTGGGAACTGGGTACTCAGTTCTTTAACTACCTGATATCTTTATCTGATCTTTACCAGACTATGTCAAAAAAGGTTCCCAGGGCCAACTGGTTCAGGCCTCTTCTTTTCTCTTCATCCAATCAACCTAGTATTCATCCAACAAATATCTGAGTATCCAAATATTGAACACCTACTTTGAGTTCAAAAGTATGGTTGGTTCTTGCTTATATATATGCGACTAACCCAATGAAGCAATAGCAAATTAGAGGTCTGAATGTAATTAAGTATGAAATTACAGGGCAGATTAGCAGTGCTAATAGTTTAGAGAATCAGTGAAGATTGACGTAGAAGGAAATTCCAAAGTTCACAGATCTTCCGAACTACTCTTCAAAAGGTTCCACCTGTTGATAGGAAGGACCATAACCTGAACAACTATTTTAAATATTTTATTTATTTATTTGATAGAGATCACAAGTAGGCAGAGAGGCAGGCAGAGAGAGAGGAAGGGAAGCAGGTTTCCTGCTTATCAGAGAGCCCGGCAGGCTTGATCCCATGACCTGAGTCGAAGGCAGGAGATTTAACCCACTGAGCCACCCAGGTGCCCCCTGGGCAACTATTTTAGAATCAGAAGGGCCTTTAGAGTCCCAGCTACTCTGTTTTAAGAAGGAAACTAAGGATAGGACAGGGTCAAGCCTCGGCAGATGGGCCTAGAATCCGGGACTTGTAAAGTTCTAAAAGGAAGGTCCTGAAGGGCCAAGGTGCCCTTATTTGGGGCCTGTAGAACCCGCTCTGTGCAAAGTTGGAAAAAGAGTCTGGTTTCCCCGGAGAGGCAGGGGTGCCTGCCGCTACCAAGGGGGCGGGGGGGTGGGGGAAGGTCACGAAGCGCCATTCCTCCCGGGCATGGGGCCTGATGAATCCGTGGGCAGGGTCCAAGGCCAAAGGTCCCTGCTGTCAACTACGGGGTTGTCCCCGCCGTCCCCACTTCCTAGCCGCCACTCAGAGGCGCAGGGACCCCAAATCGCTCGTAACTCCAAAATACGGGTTGCGCTGAGGGAGCTACCCCGGCGTCCCAGGGCACTACTTGTCCCAGCGGAGGGATCTCGCGCGCGTTGCCGCGGACTTGTGACTTGTCCGCGAAGGGGAGGGGACGCCGTGCTGGTGGCGCAGCGACGTCGCGGGAGGCGGGGGCGACGGCGGGGGCGGGAGGGGAGCGGGTCGGGAAGTAGTTCCGGGTGCGCGGCCCCGGATGTTGGCTGCTCCCGCTGCCGCCGCCGCTTTCGGCGCTGCTCGGGGCCTCGGCCGCTCGCACCAGGCGCCGTTGGGACCTTTCCCGGGAGGCGGAGACGCACGCAGCGGCCGGGGGCTCGGCCGGGCCGTCCCGGCCTGCGCAGCCTGAGGTGAGTGTCCGCCGCCGGGGCGGCGGGGTCGAGGCGGCGGGCGGGCGAGGAGGCGGGGCTGGGGCATCTCCCGGGACAGAGGCAGGGGCTGCCCTCCGCGAGACGCCCTCTCCTTTCTCGGCCGTGGCCGCGGTGCGGGGTGGGCGGCGGGCGGGGCAGGGGGCCCGCGTCCCGGCTGGGGCCTGGCGGGCGGCGAGGGCTGGGTCCCTCCCTCCCCCGCGGCGTTTCTTCCTCAGCTGCTGCTGCCCCTCAGCCGGGAAGCGGCGGCTCCGCGCCTCCCGCCCCTCCCCCAGGCAGGCCCCGGGGGAGTCAGACGGGGTTCCCGGGGGCGCCGAGTCCGAGGACAGCGGCGGGCTCCTCCTCTCCGTGACCTGCCCGTTGGCCTGGGCTGGCCCCCTACCTCGGCACGATGCAGCTTCTTCCCTTCAAGCTTGGGGTGTTTTTCGGCCGGCGAGGCGGGCAGTACCTCCGGCCTCGGGGGAGCCCTTCGGGATGAGGCCCGCGCGAGGGGCCTCCGTTCCCACCCACCCTGACGCTGTGTCCTCTGCCGGCATTGGGGCAGAGGCAGCCGTTCCATGCGGACGTGTTGCTGTCCTGTGTGTGTTGCATCCTGCCCACGTGGTAGGGTGTCTCCCCCCCTCCCCCCTCCATTTTTTGCAGCTGGTGAGGAGGGAGGTTTACGCGGTGGTTTTTCCTCTGTGATTTCCTCCCGTGGCGTGGAAGGTGTTAGGGGCAGTTTGCTTTGCTGAGGCCGACTGTTGGTTAGCTGGGGAGAAGCAGGAGTTGTACTCTCTGAAATTGAGACCAGCAGGGGACATGGCAGGGCTTAGTGTCATAGACATCGTTCCTCCTCTGCCTTTAGCTCTTCTCGTTCTTTTCTCTGTTGTTTGATCCAAAAGAGTGTGCTCTAGCTGCCGATGCACTGAGGTGTGTAGTTCCACTTCTCCGTTCTACTTTTCGTGTGTTTGGCTGGCAGAGGTTTTTCTTTTCTGTGTTGTGCGGTTCACGTCTCTGTTGCTTCTAGTGGGATTCCTGAATGAAATGAGTTGGGCCGGCCCGGGAGTTAGCGTCTGGTGGGCATCTTTTTTTGTCTTTTCCTGACCTGTATTTTTTTTTTTTTTCTTCTATTTTGCCTCCCAGTGAAAGGAGTGCATGTTATGGAAGTATTGCATGCATGGCTCTTTACTTGGAACGCGGTACTAGAGAGTTTCACTGAGTCACTTATTTTGTGGGAGCTCTTTTATTTCACTTTTCCTCTTTTTCTGTTGAGTATCTTTGCGCTACTCCGTTTTTCGAAGCTGGTTTTGAAACGTGCTTTGGGTAGTTTCTTTCCTTAATGTCTGTTCCAGGTTAAGGTTTCCAGCTTCCTGTGTTTTGCTCTTGTGTGAGCACAGACTGCTTGCTCCTTTAACAGGGAGCAGGCTGCAGTAGCAAGGGAGAGAAGCCTTATACCTCCTAGAGCATAACAAATATTTAAAGGAAAACAGTAACTCCCTTCATTTTTCTGTTTGGGTGGCATATATATGGATGTGATTGAATTTTTTAAGGTTTTTTTGTTTGTTTGTTTTTAAATTGTAAACTTGAGAATTTTTGTTTTCCTTTTGTGTCTCTTGGAGTTGAGGTGAATCTTGTTACTGGTTTTTGTGATACTGGGAACTTTTCATACTTTTATGAGGTACTTGTTGGCTGGGGTCAGGACATGTTTATTTTGGTTCATTAGTTTGCGTGAAATAAAATCTCACTATTTTGAAGTCACTTTTTAGATTCCAAGTTGGCTAGCATGCTCACTTTTTAATGATTTGTCTTTTGCATTGTATGTTCCCTTTGAGTGTATATATATTTATACTTTTTGTGTGGTGTGGTTGTTCATATATTCTCCCATGCAAAATAAAGATACTGAAGTACAGATTCTATCTGTTTTCATCATGCTGAGTATGGGTGGTGCAGTGGAAAATAGAGACTGTTTTTCTGATGTATTCTGAAACATATTTTTTCAGTAAGTCAGTCAGCATTTGTATACTTTTTGCAAAATACTGTGCTGTGTGTGAAGTAGTCTGTATGAAGAGACACAAGGAATAAAATATGTGGTCTCTACAAATGCTTCAACTTCTTCCGGGAAACAACACATAACATCCATATTCATAAATTACCAAGCAACATCATACTCCTGGTTGGGATGACAATGCAGCCAACCTGAAAGGTGTAAGCGAGATTTGCAAAAGATAGGCATTTTTAGAGGAGCTGAGATGTATTCCAGGAGAGTGAGGGAGTATTTACAGAGGTAAAGAAGTGACAGCGTATAAAAAGATATAGCAAGGGATACCTTGGCTCAGGTGGTAAAGCGTCTGCGTTCAGCTCAGGTCATGATCCCAGGGTCCTGGGATTTAGTCCTGCAGGGGGCTCCTTACTTAGCAGGGAGCCTGCTTCTCTTGCTGCCTGCTGTTCCCCCTGCTTGTACTCTCTTTCTCTCTGACAAGTAAATTAAATCCTTTAAAAAAAAAAGATGCAGGAAGTAGGTTGACCTGCACAGAGAATCTAGATTGGTGAATAGTAATAAATGAATTCAGGATTGGTGAGTAGGTGTTGGTGGAGGACCTATCTAGGATGTAGGGTTTATTTAGTTTGATGGGGTACCATTTTGGGTTTTAAAGACTGGGAGTAAGAGAATGCATATAGTCCCTGACAAAGGTTTTTGTATTATCTGAGTGTTCTGGAGTGAAGAGACCGACTAGAATGGTCTTGGAGAATTTTATGAGTAAGATCAAAGTCCGGCATAAGGTAATGACTGTGGGAATAAAATAATAGCTAATATTTATTGAGTGTCTCCTGCATGCCAGGCATTGTTGTAAGCTCTTTACATGTATTTATCTCAAAATCTCCACCAAGTTCTTACTATTCCCATAAAGAAACTGAGTTACAGAGAGGTTAAGTAACTTGCCCCAAATCCCACAGAGAGTAAGCTGCAGAGTGAGGATTTGAACCCAGGCAGTCTCATCTTTGAGCTTTTTGCATTAATCTTTAAATTGAACTGACCTGAGGAAGAAGCATAGGATATGTAAGAAGATGTATGTGTGAGTAAAGATTAATTTGAGCTTAGTGATGATTGTGGACAAAGGGAAGAAAACAAAAAAGCATTAAAAGATAAAAGCCTAGAGTCCTGGGAGGATGACTGATAAGAGGAAATTAGGAAAGTATCACTGTGAAGGGAAATGAGCTAAGATTGGTTATGGGCAACATTAGATAGGGTTCAATCAGTTTTTCTATAGTAGGCTAGTTTTCTGCCAGTTCTGACGGCTTTTCTCCTTGCTGGCTTGACTGGAAATGAAGACTAGTGTAAGCAAAACAATTAGAAAAACAGATCTATTCAGAAGAAAAAAATGTACCCCACATTGCAAAGCCACATAGAACTAGCATAGGAATTATTTTGGTTGAGCCACACTGCTGTTTGCCAGCCTCAGTGAAGACAATGAAAAATTGACTAGAGTACGATTGAAGTATCAGTACATTGTTATAGGATTAATAGAGATAAAAATGTAGATTTTTCACTGATCAGGGCTGTGTAGATGGTAGTAAAAAACAGGTGAGTAGATGAGTGATAGGAAGTTAGTAGTATGATGGTGAAAGAGCTTTGAGGTTTGGAATTTGGGGTGACATTATAGAATAACAGGTAAACATTCTGAGAAGAACCAGGAAGTGTATCAGTGCTATTATAGAAGCCAAGGATAGGAGAGGCACTGGGGTTGATAGTATCTGAGGTAGTCTGGGAGTTCAGAAATAATCATCATGATGGAAAGACTATTTAGGATTGGGAAGTGATTTTTAACCTAGAATTTTGAAAGGAAGGATAAGAATAGATATCACATTTATTCTCCATGGAAAGATCTGTAGAGACATTATGGTTTGGGATGGTTAAAAAAAAATTTTTTTTATGATTTATTTATTTATTTTAGGGGTTATGGAGAGGGAGAGAAAGTCTCAAGGAGACTCTGCTAGGCGGGGAGACTGATGCAAGCCTCCATCTCCCAACCTGAGATCACGACTTGAGCTGAAACCAAGAATCAGACTCTTAAGCGAATGCACCACCCAGGTAACCCTGGTGTGGTAATTTTAAGTATTTTCTCCTAATTCTTCCACCAGTCTTTTTTGTCTACGTGTCAGAACTACTCAAATATCAGGAAACTCACTTTTTTTTCTGTAAGAAAGAAACAAATATATTCTAAAGCCAGTAATTTTATACTTTAATGGTTCTCACAAACTTTTTCTCTTACTCTTTTTTCAAAGTTTTTTTGAGGTATAATTTACATACTGTATAGTTCATTCATTTGAAGTATATGGTTCAACAGTTTTTAGTAAATTAAGTTGTACATCCATCACCACAATCACATTTAGTCATTTCATCATCCCCCCCAAAATATACCCTGTTCTGGATATTTCATATAAATGGAATCATATACAATATGGTCTTTTGTGTCTTAGCATAGTGTTTCAAGAATTATCCATCTTGAGCTTTGTATCAGTATCTCATCCTTTTTTATTGCTGAAGCATACTACCTTTTATTTACCCATTCATTAGTTGGATATTTGGGTTTCTTATTCTTGTAAAAAGCCTTTCCCTTACTTCATCTTAGTCCTCACCCTGTGAATTTCACTCCTCCTATGGCTTTTCTTTTAGATTGTAACCTCTGCTATGCATTCTGCTAGGCTTTGGGAATTAAAAATGTGTAAGACGTGGCCCTTGAACATTCATGTAGTATTTATGGTTTACATAAATTTTCTCATACATCATCTCATTTTGTATCATAACAGTCCTGTGATGTGGGCAAAGCATTTTTTAAAATGAGCAACTTGAAGTTTAGGTTAGGTGACTTGCCCAAGATTGTACATCTAAATCAGTAATGGAGCTATTGGATCTCCTTTGTCCATGTTCATTGCTATTTCTACTACTTCCTGCTAGTGTTCTAAGTTAAAGGATTCCTATGTGAATTTCTGGGTAATTGGAGGGGCTGGGAAGTCTCCTTACTTAGTGAATCAGTAATTTTTAATGTCTAATCTTCGGGACTTAAAATGAATGTGTGTGTGTTTGTGTATTTTTGTGTGTGTGTGTGTTTGTGTATTTTTAACCAGATTCTGTTACTTCTGTGCTCTGTGATTTAGATAAGTGATTTCATATTCCTGCCTTTTCTTCAGAACATCAATGAGTATTTATGTAGTGATGATAGTGGCATTTTCTGAAGCCTTAATATGGGTCCAAAAGTATTCTGAGTATTTAACATTCATTATTCATATATTCCTCATAACAACTCGAACAGGTAGATTTTATTATTATCAATTTTACAGACACGGAGAGGAAACAGGCACAGAGAGATTAAGTAGCTTGTCTGAGGTTCTATAGCTAGGGATGGAAAGAGGCAGGATTTGAATGCCTGTAGTCTATTTTCAGAACTCAGTGGCTGTTAATCACTACATTGTACTGCTTACTGGGCTATGAGTTAATAGAGGGTAATATTTCAAGTAAGGGCATGACAAAGATATGAAGATTGGATTTTGAGTGTGTTGGGAAGCAAATAGCAAAATTAAAGTTGACATTGTGTCCACATATTTTAAAACTGAACTGGGTATCAGCATTGTAAGAGATACGTCTTGTTTGTTTTCAGGTAAACTTTTTGTTTGTCCTTCCTAATAGCCTTTCAACTCAGAAATTGCATTGTTTTCAGTGCTTTTCACTGTTGGCTTTGTTATGCACTTAGCTTTCCACATTGCCACTGTTCAGGAACCTTGGCTTGAGATAGCCAAAGCTCACTTTTACCTCTCCTCAGCCTTCTTATAACTGAATTTTTGTTTTCCATTATGGACAGTTAGTGTTTCAGTCCTAGGTAGAGATACTGTCCTCCTTCACTTGAAAACTCCGAAAACACCACAGTGGCATTTTATAACTGTCAAAAGATTTGATCATCTTAATTGGCATAATTGGATTTTAGTGCACAAATAACAAGAACCAAAGCACAGTGTTTTGGTTAAAGAGATTGACTTATACTGAAATTGGAAAAGGCATCTGCTATACAGGATTTTGGATTTAATAGAATTTGTTATAACCAGATCAGCAAAGCATTATTACTGTGGACCATCTGTTGGGATATGGAAATAGCTTTGTTATATGGAACCAGATGTTGTATTTATATTTATAACAATGGTATTCTATTTATTTTAAGTAGCCTTTTGTAGTTAGGTACCTTCAGTTTCTATTCTGCTTAACATACCAACTGATAACTTGAGAATGTGATGTCTTTCAAAATGGTTACTACTTTCTTATAGAATTGAGGATTTTATTCTGAAACGGAAAGAAGTGGCACTTACATATGGTGTCAAACTTTTGTCCTGTAACAAGATAAAATATAGGATAAATAAGAATATGACTTAATTAGGACCATATTCAATAAGAACTCTTACTTTGACACATTTAATAAGCATAGATTCTGATAGTTACTAAACCACTCTGGTTGCTTTAAGATTTTAGCATAAATCTGAAGTGATTTTGTTTTGGTATAATCAGACCTACATTGGCACTGCCCTGTCAGACTTATTTCCCATCATCAGTGGGTGAAGTAGTCTGTAATGGACTCATGCTTATGGAATGCAATAAGAGGAACTGTTCTCAGAACATAATCTTAGAGGTCTCTCTTCTGAATTGAATGCTAATAGTTTAGGGGTGGGGAAAATCCTTGCGTGGGAGTTTTCAGAGAGAGTCTCTATAACTTTGCATGTTGGCTCTCTTAGTTCATTTGGGCTGCTATAACAAAATACCACAGATGGGTAGCTTAGAAGTAACAAAAATTTATTGCTCACAATTGTGGAGGCTGGAAAGTCTAGGAACAAGGCACCAGCATTGTTGCCTTTTGGTGAAGGCCTTACAGCTGGCACCTTAGCATGTGGAAGGTGCAAGGGAGCCTTCTGGAGCCTCTTTTATGGGAGACTAATCCCATTCATGAAGGCTCTACCATCATGATCTAAGCATCTCCCAAAGACCTACTTCCTAATACCATCATTTGGGGTTTAGGATTTCAGCGTGTGGGTTTTGGGGGGAGGGGCAGAAACATCAAACTGCAGCATAGCTTTGGCTGTTTTTTCATTCACATGTAGAGAGGATCATGAAGAGTTGGGTCACACATGGGAGAGGGTCACAGAACAGTTGGTCCATTTTTTCAGGATGATCCTATATTTGAAGGAGACTACCCAGTAAACTTTTAGCTAAACTCTTCTGGATTACAGAGCTAAAAGCTGTAAAGGAATTTACCTACTGGACAGCGTCCTGCCCAGTGGTATAGTGATATCAAGGAAATAAGATTGATCTGAATCATACAGTGCTGATGTTACCTTATTAGAGATCTCAGAAGTTGGGCTTGGAATTTTTTTTTTTTAAATATTTTTTGTTTGACACAAAGCAAGAGCGAGAGAGGGAAAAGCAGGCCAGCTGAGCAGGGGGGCTTGATTCCAGGACCCTGAGGTCATGACCTGATCTCAGGGCAGACGCCTAATGACTGAGTCACCCAGGCACTCCAGGTTTGGAATTTTTCTTAAAGTAGAGATCTGTCCTTATTGAATGTTGACACAGATTTGTGAGGGAAATGGATGGGGGGGGTGGGCAGACTGTAAGAACTCACTAATAATTTCATACTGCTTACAGAGAGATTGGACTGAGGGGAGTGCAATATGGTAAAAATAAGTTACTGTTAAGATCCTAGATTTTGGTTGGTGCGTACATGGGTGCTTATTAAATTTGTTTAAAAATGACTAAAATTTCTGTGGCTTGGCCGTAGAACTTTGGGAAATAGACACAACAGTCAAATATGCTGTAGTCAGGAGCAGGTTAACTGTCATTGTAGGAGATGAATAATATATAGCATAAGTTTCTGCTAGTGTGGTTGGGTCTGCTAATCTATAACATGCTCTCCCTGTCTACCCTATGTAAGGAGGTCTTGATGGTATTGTCGCGCTAAGCGTATACATGGTAATCACCATTGGAAAAGGGATTTTGTTTATGTGGGGAAGTCGTGTTTTATATTGTTTATTATAGAGGACGTGTGTTTTGGGAAAATAACCATTTTATATTTGAGTAATACTTTTTGAAAAGCATTTTCTCTGATCTGTTCAGTGTTGGACCCTCCCAACAGCCCAGTAATAGACACGGTGCGGCAAGTAGTATGCCTACCGACAAATGGAGAAAATGAGATACAAGCTAAGACTTAGTATTACTCAAGTTGTTCAATAGCACCAAAACAGGAACCAAGATCGTGCATTCTGTTTCTGGTCTTGTACTCTTTATAGGAAACTGACTAAGGTTTTATGAAGAATATGCTTTGGATTTTTGAGGTAGAAATTAAAGGCTATGGACCCCAAAGGACCTTGGCTGCTTGGAGCAGAACTTGTGATACTATCAGACTAAGGGACATAAAACTATTGAGAACAACTTCTTGCCTTGTTAAATTTGGGTTCATTTCCAGTCATTGGATGTATTTTTACTTGAGTCTGCTTTCTTTGCCTTTGTAGAATTCTGGAGGCATGGAGGAGACAGACTCAGAAGGGATACTTTTAAGAATTAGAAAATTGCAGATTCGGTCTTATGTTATGGAAGTACACATCTATAACATGTAGACTCTTAAGAAAATGTACCTGGAACACGAATCTACTGAGGGAGCTAGGGTTACTGTCATAGTGTGAGTCTGTTGTTTCTTGCCCAGTGGGTAGGAAGAATGATAGTATGTATATAAAGAAGTTACAACTGCATAGAAAAAAAAACTGTGAAAGAAAGCATCATAGTAGGTAGTCTTTATTTTCTCCTTTGAACCCATTTTATGTTTTCTGAGTTCTCTACAGTGAGCTTATACCATTTTTATAATCAGGAAAATTAAACATGTATGAAAATTTAGAATGAGAATTTAGAAAAATGTGAATCATAACACTTTGGAAGAGCAGTTTAAACACTTGGTATTGGGACGCTTGGATGGCTCAGTTGCTTAAGCGTGGGCCTTGGGCTTAGGTCATGATCTCAGGGTTCTGGGATTGAGTCCTGCGTCGGGCTCCTTGCTCAGCATGGAGCCTGCTTCTCCCCCTCTCTGCTTCTCCCTGCTTGTGCTCACTCACTCTCTCACTCTCTCTGATAAATAAGTAAATAAAATCTTAAAAAAAAAAAAATCCTTGGTGCTATCAAAGTATTTTGCTTTCTGGGCAGTTACAGTAACAAATACGTTTGATAATTGTTTCATTATAATCTATTGGTCAAATTGTGTGTGTAATAAGTGTTTTGGATTTTTCTTTGCATTAGAATTTGGTCATTTAGCTCTCCTGATTAAGGAATTAATTTTAGTTCCCTAGAAGCAACCAAGACCTTAGGTTTACTTTAGTAATTATTTATCAATAAGTGACCTAAAAATAGCATACCAGTTTATAAAGAAAACTAGACTTAAGATCTACTTTTATGCTGCCATATCATTGGCAGGTTTCAAATAATAAAAACCATTTGTGGTTTTTTTTTTTTTTTTAAGATTTTATTTATTTAGTAGGCAGAGAGGCAGGCAGAGAGAGAGGGGGAAACAGGTTCCCTGCTGAACAGAGAGCCTGATGTGGGGCTCCATCCCAGGACCTGGGATCATGACCTGAGCCGAAGGCAGAGGCTTTAACCCACTGAGTCACCCAGGTGCCCCTATTCGTGGTTTTTTAAGGTAGTTTTCATCCAGGGACGTTGGACTCATTAATGTCTCTCACTTGTTTGCTCATTTATTCACCATTTGCTGTGTCCTGGGCACTGTACTAAAAGCCAGGGACACAAGTGAAAGGGTCCTTGCCAGCGAGGACTACAGCTTTTAGTTTGGGAGAGACACTGCAGAGGTAATCTGTGGCATGTGGAGGTATTCTGGAATTTCTTCTGTTTTCTGGTTAACTAAAAAGGCAGAGTGGCTAGCTTTGTTTTTTGAAGAACTTAATGTATTTAGTGGTGTCAGTAGATGGCTTTAAGAGAAGCTAATGGCTTCATAGTTAATTCTCTGCCTGCAAAATATTCAAAATCATTTATCTAAAGAATTTCTTTATCTAAGGAACATTTCTTATTGAGGTAAATGACCTAGCATTCAGATTTTCTTTGGGAGCAACCTTATATTTACTCTTTCAGGATAGAGATTGCATCTTCTTTTTATTTATCCTCTATATTTAACACTTAAAAGACATTAACGGGCATATTATATATTTACTGTAGTTGTAAATGAAAGGATATTTCATGTTTAATATATTTTTTAAAGATTTTATTTATTTATCTGACAGACAGATCACAAGTAGGCAGAGAGGCAGGCAGAGAGAGAGAGAGGAGGAAGCAGGCTCCCTGTTGAGCAGAGAGCTTGATGCGGGGCTCAGTCCCAGGACCCCGGGATTATGACCTGAGCCGAAGGCAGAGGCTTTAACCCACTGAGCCACCCAGGCACCCCTCATGTTTAATTTTAAGAACTTTTTTGGAAAGATTTTTGGAGAGCTCGAGCATGTGCTCAGGAAGGGTAGAAGGGAAGGGAGAAAGATTCTAAAGCAGACTCCACACTGAGTGGGGAGCCGACTTGGGGCTCAGTCCAATGACCACTGTGAAATCATGGCCTGAACCAAAACCAAGAGTTGGATGCTTTACTGACTGAGCCACCCAGGTTCTCCTAGAATTTTAATATTGTTACAAATACATTGTTTTGAAAGTTTCCTTTTGTCTGATATGGTGAGAAGTACAGTAGTTCCTAAATTTAAGAGTTAATCATTCAGGCCAGCGAGATTTCCCACTAAAGCACTTGATGCGTACTTACTTGGCTACTCTTAGAACGCCCGTAGTCACAGATACCTATAAGATAGACTGTCATTAGCTCTAATTGAGGTAAAATTTCCTTTAAGTTCATCTCTTTCTTCATCCTCTTTGGAACAGTAGAGACCCAGTTTGTGTTCTTTATCAAGATAATCCTTCAAATATTTCAGTGATTATTCATTCAGCAAATACTTCTAGAACACCTGTGTGTGCAAGACACTGTTCTGGGCATCATGAGAGATGTGAAGGTAATTAAGAGGAGTAGTCTGTTCACAGAGAGCTGATACAGAGAAAGAGCCACCAGCTTGTTGAAAAGGAAGTTTTGCTTATGATCAGGAAAGCTTTGTGGAGATAATGTTTGAATTAAGATTAGTGGTGGACCTTCTAGGCCTGCAGCATAATAAACCCAGACATATGGAGCACAGTGCAAGTTAGAGGGGTAGCAAGAAACAGAGGATACTCTGTTTCACAAAGTACCCTCCAGAATATTAAAATATTCATTGTATCCCCAGCTTGTGGAGGAATGTTTGGCCAATAATTGGGGCTTGGTGAATTTTTGTTGAATGAATGAATAAATGGTTCCTTTTGGGAAATACTGAATATCTTTCCTGAATAATGGTAAAGCACTTGAGGATATTGAACCCTTTGATAAGTCTGTTAGAAAAGTGTTTATCTCAGATTTATCTGACAATGGAATGCCTGTTAATGACTCTTGAAATCCTCTGGAAAGTACTACACCAGGGGTCTCTATGGTTGAGGTGACAGGGAAGGCTGGGAAATGTTTTCTTCTCCACACTAAACACACCTACTTTTTTCAGACATTCTGCACTTGACATTTGGCTTCTAAACTTGTCACTAGTCTGATATCTCTCCCTGCAAGCATTCTAGCTTGTAAGTGTTTTTAAAATGTGATGCTGGAAACAGAGCTCAATACTCCAGTTGTGAACTAACTAGTAAAGAGTGCATGGGGCTGTTACCCTCCTTGATCTGGGTACTATGCTTCTAGTGAAGTTTAAGATTGTATTTTGTTTCTTTTTAGCAGCTGAGTCACTCTCTTGGCTCATATTTAGTTCTCATATTAATTTACAAGAAGTTCTTTGAATAGATTCAGAGAGATTTCTTATTAGTAGAGCTAACAAATGAATGCTGGTTTTCATCTGATTGAGTCTAGGCTGTTTTCTTCAGAAATACTAGTCATTCTTAAGCTTCCTGAAATCAGAGAAAGAAAAGAAAAAGAATTAATTGTACGGTGCTGGACTTGACCAAGTAACAGGAAAGTCTGCAAGTGCACTGCTATTTGTAAAAGCAGATAACATATAATGAATCCCCATATACCCATCACAGATTTGACCATTATTAAGCTGTTTGCCACATATGCCTCAACCCTCTTTAAGTATTTAATTTTTAAAATTAAAAAAAATTTTTTAAAAATTTTTTTACTTATTTGAGAGAGAGGGAGAGAGAAAGAGAGAATGAGCCAGGGAGGAGGAGAAGAGGCTGAGGGACAGCAGACTCCTTGCTGAGCAGGGAGCCTGATGCAGCACTTGATCCCAGGACCCTGGGATCATGACCTGAGTAGAAGGCAGATGCTTAATGTACTGAGCCACCCCCCCCCTGTTAGTTTGACATACCTGGCCCACTAAGAGCCAGTAGTCCAATGTTAAGAGACAGACGCATACAAAATAATACAAAGCAGATTTTTTTGCTTTCCCATGTCATGCCTTGATTGTTCCCCCATTGTGCCCCCCCCCCCCCGAAAATGCTGCCAGGGGAATCTTAACCCATTATTGTAGTCATGTATTGATGAGACCCCCAGTTGATTCCCTCTTGAATCAACCTAAATTATACTGTTTTTGCTTGGTACTCAGTCTTCCCACTACCTCCCACCTTTACCTAATGTGGAACTCAAGGCACAACCTTTTTTTTCTTTTAAAGATTTATTTATTTTTTTTGAAAGAGAGAGAGAGAGGGGGAGAGAACACAGCAGGGGAAGAGGGAGAAGGAGAAGCAGGCTTCTTGCTGAGAAGAGGGCTTGATATGGGGCTCGATTCCAGGACCCTGGGACTGTGACCTGAGCAGATGGCAGACACTTAACAACTGAGCCACCCAGGCACCACCCCCCCCCCTTTTTTTAAAAACCAAATTTATACAATTGTGCAGAATTTTCATTTTTCAAACAATTTATTGACATTTTGAGAGAAGTCTTTTTCTGTGTAATACTGGGAAGGTTTTTGTTTGTTTTTAAGATTTTATTTATTTATTTGAGAGAGAGAGGAAGAGAAAGGGAGGGAGGGAGAGCATGAGAGGGGAGAAGGTCAGAGGGAGAAGCAGACTCCCCTCGAAGCTGGGAACTGGATGTGTGGGACTCTGTCCAGGACTCCAGAATCATGACCTGAGCTGAAGGCAGTTGCTTAACACCCAGGCACCCTGTTTGTTTTTAAAGATTTTTTTTTATCGAATAGAGAGAGTGAGAGAGAGAGGGAGAGAGCGTGAGCATGGGGGAGGGCAGAGGGAGAGGGAAAAGCCGACTTGAGCCCGGGACTTATCCCAGAACCCTGGGATCATTATCTGAGCTGAAGGAGAATGCCTAACCAACTGGGCCACCCAGGTGCTCTTTTGTTTTGTTTCTTTCTGTCTGTCTGTCTTTCTTTTTAAAGATTTTATTTATTTGAGAGAGAAAGAAGTTTAATAAGTACTTATGGAGAGTATTGGCACGTATGTCAGTGGGCCTATTCTTGCTGCCTTCAACCTTCTCAGAATCAGCCAAAGCTTTTGCCAGTTAAAAGTAAATAATCCAGATCTAAGTCTTTTTTCCTCTTACCTCAGAAGCCTCCTTAAAAAAAAAGCCCATTTAGTGGTCTGAATCACAGATGACAGATAACGTGGTTTGCATGTGGCCACTTCCCCATCACTTTGTCCATGGCAAACTACTAATTACTGGTTGTTTTTAGACGTGATCTCCTCAGTGTAGCCCTTCAGGTAGCTATTACCTATTGAGCATAGTTGGTAAATGATATGAAACCTTTCTGCTATCCTTGTCCTAAACCAGTAGTTCCTGAATTGTGTATCAGAGTCACCTGAGATACTTTATTTAGCAGATTCGGTAGGTTTCACCCTAGACTCTTGAGTCAGGATTTTTGGGAACAGGGCAGCTCTAGCAGTGGGATACTGTAGCCTCCCGTCTTTTGCAATACAGCATGACATTCCTCTGGTAATCAGTACATTCTGATGTGTTCAGTTTACTTTTCAGGGATATTGTAGGATCTCTTGCTTTGAATTACACCAGGCAAAGCACATGAATCAAATGACCAAGATAAAGATACAGGATCCAGAGAGGTGGCATCTTGGCTTTCTAAATATAACTGAGTTTAAATTTAAAGCCTCAAAACCCTTCAGCCCTCTGAAGGCTTATTCTCTCTGTTTAGTGAATACCTTTAAAAGTTTAAAATAGAAGAGTTCAGCATTTTTGTAGTGAACAGTCTTTTGAATTTTTCTTATTTCATGTAAATTCAGTAGAAGTGACAAGCATATAATATGATTTAGTTTCACATATTTTTGTCAGATTTTCCATAAAAACTAAGCTATAAATTGGGAAAAAGTTCTTTATTAGACCACATCATATGATTTTGGTACCAGAAATTGTGGTTAAGTTATTGAGCAAAGTAGGGAGACTGAAGCTTCAGGATTATCCAGTGAGTTAATGACAGACCTAGAAGTAGAATCTTGTGTTACTTGCTTAGGTTATGATTTGGTTTGAAGAGGGTGGCCTGTGATCTGTTTATATAAATTGCAGGAAGTAAGGTTTGGGGTTTGGAAGAATCTATAGTTCTCTGATGTTTGGCCAAGAAGCTCCTCTCCCTCCACATTTACCACCTGTTCGATTGACACCCGACCTAAACTATGAAGGGGAAGGAGGCAGTTAGTTTAGACTCTTCAGTGTTAAAACAGTCTTAAAAAGCTAAAGCTGATTGCTTGGCATGCATTTTTCATCTTCCGTTATTAGAGAATAACCTGGGTTTGGTTTTGTTTTAGGAGGAGAGAGGTATAACCTAAGTAGTTGATTTGTAGATACTGGTAGAATGTTTTTCTGTAGAATTTTATATAGAATTTTTTTAATGACCCACAAGCGTTATTAAATATGTTTAATTAATAGGTGGTGGAAATAGTGGAACTCAACAGAAAAGAAACTTTATTGAACCACTAATGGTTCAGGGGGTTATAGATTTGAAGATACTGCTGTAGTAACATTGCTTTCTGGTGAAGTCATTACTTTTACTCTCCCTTTCCTGGTCCAGTTTGGGGGTGGGGCTGGCTCCTGTGGCACTACTGAGGGAAGAAGCAGGAACTTAACAAGAACATTTGTGTGATGGAGCTCTAAACTTGCTCTTTTTTTTTTCTTAAAGCTTTATTGAGATAGAATTCATATGCTGTACAGTTCACCTATTTTAAGTGTGAAATTTAATGTTTTTTAATGTATTCAGAGGGTTGTGTAACCATTACTGCAGTCTAATTTTAGAACATTTTTCTCTCTCTGAAAGAAACCCCATCCATACCCAGTCAGTCCCCTTTACTTCCCCACTCCTCAGACTCTAAGAAACTAATCTAATTTAATGTAACTATTAATCTGTGGTCTGACTACTAATTTAATTTGCCTGTTTTGGACATTTGATATAAATGGAATTGTGTAGTCTTGTGACTGGGTTCTTTCACTTAGCATGTTTTCAGGGGTCATGTTGTAGCATATATTATCCCTTTTTTATTAACTATTCCACTGTATGGATATAGTACAACTTATTTATCTATTCATCAGCTAGTGGCATTTGGATCGTTTTCACTTTTTTCTTTTTTTAAGATTTTATTTATTTATTTGACAGAGATCACAAGTAGGCAGGGAGGCTGTCAGGGGCGGTAGGAAGGGGCAGGCTCCCTGCTGAGCAGAGAGAGCCCCATGCGGTGGCTGGATCCCAGGACCCCTGAGATCATGACCTGAGCTGAAGGCAGAGGCTTAACCCACTGAGCCACCCAGGTGCTCCTTACGTTTTTTCCGTTATTTAATGTTGCTGTGAACATTTGTTTATAGATTTTTGTGTGGATGAATGTTTTCATTTCTTCTATATAGACTCTTGGAGTAGAATGGCTGTGTCATATGGTAACTCTGTTTAACTTTTTAGTAAACTGCTTAACTTTCTGAAGTGGTTACACTGTTACATTTCCACTAGCAATATATAAGTTTCAGTTTCTCCATACCTTTGCAGGAGTTGTTATTGTCTGTTTTTTTAATTATAGTTATCCTAGTGGGTATGAAGTAGTATCTCATTGTGGTTTTGATTTGCATTTCCCTGATGACTAATCTTTTCATGTGCTTATTGGACATACGTAGATCTTAGTAACTTTTATCTTTGCCCAGTTTTTGCAGTCAAATGCTGTACCCATGAGCTGTATCTCCAGATCTTTCCCCACTTTTAAATTGGGTTATCTTTTTATTATTGAGTTTTAAGAATTCTTCATATAGTCTGGATACTTAACTTGCTCTTCTAACTACAGATTGGTCCTAAATTATTTGCCTTGAGGTAGGGAGAAGTATTTGATGGGTGCAAAGACTGTATTTAAAAGGTTTGGTGAGGGGGCACCTGGGTGGCTCAGTGGGTTAAAGCCTCTGCCTTTGGCTCAGGTCATGATCCCAGGGTCCTGGGATCGAGCCCTGCATCATGCTCTCTGCTCGGCAGGGACCCTGCTTCCTCCTCTCTCTTTGCCTGTTTCTCTGCCTACTTGTGATCTCTGTCAAATAAATCAATAATCTAAAAAAAAAAAAAAAAAGAGGTTTGGTGAGTTTTCCATCAAATCTTGCTCTTATTTAAAGTGTACTCTTGGGATGCCTGGGTGGCTCAGTTGGTTAAGCAGCTGCCTTCGGCTCAGGTCATGATTCCGGCATCCGGGGATCGGGTCCCACATCGGGCTCCTTGCTGAGCAGGAAGCCTGCTTCTCCTTCTGCCTCTGCCTGCCACTCTGTCTGCCTGTGCTCACTCTTCTGACCAAAAAAAAAAAAAAAGTGTACTCTTTTTCAGCTCTTAAGGAACCTGGTTTACTCATATATTGACAAACATGACAGCTAACCGTATGTCAGATTTTGGGGGTGTAACTGAATGAAACAGACATTTATCTGTATTCCAGTGGAGGAGAACCAGACAGTAAAACAGAAGTCATATTGTTGGTGACAAGAGTTGTGAAGAAGAAATCAGAGTAATGGGATACAGTGTGATGAACATTCCAACATATTCTTCACCTTCTTTGATTTCTTAATATGTTCCTCTCTGCTTGACCTTATTGCATTTCCTATTTCTTTTCTTTTTTTTCTTTTCTTTTTTTCCCTTTCTTTCTTTCTTTCTTTTTTTTTTTTTTAACAGAAAACATCTATAATTTATTAAAAATTGCACGAGCACCAACGTGAAGACAGACTTTTCTCTCTGGTGCCTATGTTTCTTTCACCTGGTGTATGTTTGGGTTCTATCCTGAGAACTAGAGATCCCTAGAAGGCCCAGAAGTTCTAGAGTGGTACAAGTGATCATGAAGTGTCCTGGGAAAAGGCCAGGAAACAATGATCTTGACCACTATACAGCCTGACACCACATTTATAATGAAAAATACCTATAATGAAAAATGCCTTTCATGGGGCACTGGGGTGGCTCAGTTGGTCAAGCCCTATTTATTTTCATTTTATACAATTTGTAGCTAAATCTCTATTTCCCTACCCTGGTTCTTATTCCTTTGCAGTCTGTTTTTTTGCTTTCACTAGAACACAAAACACACCCTCTGTACTGTCAATGATCTTCTAATAAAAGACAGTATTCTTTTTTCACTGTGTTTCTATTTTAATCGACATTTTGCCTTTCTGTGCATTAAATCATTTGTAGCCATCTCCAGTACAATTTTCTTAAGTTATTTTTTATTTTAAACTAGTTCCTCTTCTCTTAATTATCTACTAGAGCCCTCCAAAGTTTAAGTTTGGCCTCTCATCTTCCATTAATTCTCCCTTGGTGAACTGATCATTCTCACATGATTTTAATTGCTTTCTGAGAGCATAGGACTCTCGGATCTCACCTTTTAGCTCAAGCTGTGCCACTGCCTTTAGGTATAGCTAGTTGAGGTAAGATGAGTAGGTGATTGCTGCTCACTCAGCAGGATTCTTTTCCCCTTACTCCTTCCTATGGTAGATTTCTTCTGTTCTGGCTGATTAAGACAGGTTATTTCTTTGACTGCTTTAATAATTACCTGTGACTAATGGTGTAACAAGTCATAGTGCTCAGTTAAGTAAGATGAGTCAAAGGGGTTGTTCCTTCATGGATACGAGTGAATTTTATACTCTCAAGTCTTTTGAAAGACAGGTCTAAGTTCAGAAGTTTAAAAAGAAAAAAAAAAAAAAAGGAATAGTTTCTGACTCTAGTCCTCTAGTCCTGTAGCCTTTATTTTCAACCAGCTTGTAGTTCTTTTTCTAATATTATGCAGATGTTTTCATTCAAACTGTGGTCCCTGAAACTGAGGCATGGATCTTCTCTTTTGTGGAAAGAAGGGAATTAAGCCTTAGAGAAGTTTAACAGTATACCTAATTTCATAATTGGGATTCCAGTCTAGGTCTTGACTCAAGGTCATGAATGTTGCTAAGTTCTTTGTAAACTATAAAGCAGCATATTCCTGTGTTGGTTGGAGAGAGGAGAATAAGAATTAAATAAGAATTACTTGGGAGCTGGGCGCCTGAGTGGCTCAATGGGTTAAAGCCTCTGCCTTTGGCTCAGGTCATGATCCCAGGGTCCTGGGATCAAGACCTGCATTGGGCTCTCTGCTCAACAGAGAGCTGCTTCCCTTCTTCTCTGCCTGCCTCTCTGCCTACTTGTGATCTCTGTCAAATAAATAAGTAAAATCTTAAAAAAAAAAAAAATCTTACTTGGGAGCTTTTTCAAAATACTTTGTCCCATTTCACCTCCTGCTCCCAAATAATACATTATTATACTTTTAGTTTGTTAAACATTTGCTTCCTAAATGTAAATAGTTTATAAGTTTATAACTTTTATTTTTTTAAAAATTTTCGAGCCTCCCATGGGGCTTAGAACTCACAACCCTGAGATCAAGAGTCGCATACTTACCTGACTAAGCCGGCCGGGTGCCCCTGTAACTCAGTTTAATATACCCTTGAAGACTGCTTGTATTACTAAAAGGAATTCCATATTCTTATGTTGGTGATGGTGTATAAGACAGTTGCTTCTACTGGAGCATATTCATCATTGAGTAACTGGTTTTTAGTACCCATATTCTGGTTGTGCCATTTTACACAAACTTTCTTATATGTTGGATTTTAAAGGATTTGGAGAAAATTCTACAAGGTGCTTTTTGCACCAACTCAAACTGTATAAATTATGGATATAATTGAATGAGTTAATATAATTATTCAACTATAGTTGGCTTCAGAAGTGTGAGTTTGTAATTCAGAGGACACTGAGACTTTCCCGACTGAACTGTGAACTTTAGCCTTCTTTTGTGAGATTTCCATGTTGCTGGTCATGTATTTGTTGTGTAGGGAGAAGATTGGCAGATGTTTGTTCTTTCAGTTAACCAGCCTGGGGTTCACCATTTAGGAGCAGTAGTCAAGATTAAAAATGGAGAAACCTGAAACTAAGGCATTGAGGCTAAAGCAGATTAGAAAGATAACTGGGAGCTAGAGTTGGTAGTAAATGGTAAATAGTTGGGGGTCCTAAGGGTTTTGATGTCTGGGGGACTCAAAATATAAGATCCTTTTCCGTTACCTAAGTTCTGAACTGAAGAATTTAACAAGAACCAACAGATGAAAAAATATTACTACTTTTAAAATTATTTTTTAATTGAGATACAGATCCACATACTGTAAAGTTTATCATTTTAAGGCATGTAATTTGGTTTTATACTGAAGGTTTTTTTTAAGATTTTTATTTAGGGATGCCTGGGTGGCTCAGTTGGTTGGGCCTTTGGCTCAGGTCATAATCCTGGGGTCCTGGGATCAAGTCCCATATAAGGTTCCTTGCTTGGCGGGGAGACTGCTTCTCCCTCTGTCTGCCATTCCCCCTGCTTGTGCTTGTTCACTGATTTTCTCTAAGAGATAAGTGAATAAAATCTTTAAAGAAAAACTATTTGTTTATTTGTGAGACAGAGTGAGCACAAGTTGGGGGAAGAGCAGAGGGAGAGGGACAAGCACACTCTGCTGAGTGTGGAGCCAAATGTAGGGCTTGATCCCACAACACGGAGATCATGACTGAGCTGAAACCAAGAGTCAGATGCTCAGTTCACTGAGCCACCCAGGTGCCCCTTAGTGTTTTTGTACAACTGTCACTGCTATCTAGTGCCAGAACACTTTAATCATTCCAGAAAAAAACTCATAGAAATCACTCCCTGTCCCCCCATCTTTTGGTTACTACTAATCAATTTTCCAAATATCTGTCTGTGTCTGACATCTTTCACTTAGCATGAGGCTTTCAAGGTTCAGCTATGGTGTAGCATGTAACAGGACTTCATTCCTTTTTATGGCTGAATAATAATATTGTATATTATGGATAGTGTGTATATATGCCACATTTTGTGTATTCATTCATAAGGTTTTTTTTTTTAAGATTTTATTTATTTATTTGACAGAGATTACAAGTAGGCAGAGAAGCAGGCAGAGGGGGAGGGGGAAGCAGGCTCCTCACTGAGCAGAGAGCCCGATTCAGGGCTTCATCTCAGGACCCCAGGGTCATGACCTGAGCTGAAGGCAGAGAGGCTTTAACCCACTGAGCCACCCAGAAGGCCCTCCATTCATAAGTTTAACATTCGATTTTATTCAACTTTTTGGCCATTTATAAATCCTACTGCTATGAACATTTATGTGCAAGTTTTTGTGACCATAGGTTTTAAATTCTCCTGGGTATGCACATACACACACATGTATACACAGACACATGTGTGTGTAGGATTGAGTTGCTGGATAATATGGTAGCTTTTGGAGGAGTTCTCTTTGTTTTTGCTGAAGCTGATATTGTAGAATATAGATTGTGATTTAGATTTAAAAGTCAAATGGGCTAACTCACTCTCCACATTCTCTTATCCCCACCGTTCCACTCTAGACCGTGGGCCAGCCCTCCTGATATGTAGATTGTCAGGGTCAGCAGAGCAGGTGCATCCAGATCAGTGCCTGTAGACTCCTGATGTAGGTCCTGAGTTAGCTCTACCCAGTAACCAAGTTACTTACCTCTTTGATGAGGAGTGGCCTAAGAGCCTAGGAGTGTTTAGAGAAGTCATTCCTCATAGAAATCAAGGATTGGAAAGAAGTGTTCTATTTTAACAAGGGCAAAGGAAGGAGTTAGGCTAGAAGACCATTCTTAGATAAGAGGACTGTGTCATTTTATGATAGTAAATACATTAAAGAAGATGATGAATTTTGTTTTGGAATGATAGATTTGGGTTTTCCAAGATGGAATGTTAGATATTTATGTTTGGAGATTGATTCCTGTTAGAGACACAAATTTGAGATTCATACAGGTAATTGAAATAGGAGTAGTTAAATCACCCATAAAGTAAAGCAGTAAAGTGTCTAGTAATTAAGTAATCACCATATCTGGAAATCTTTTTGAGGTTTTGATTCTGCAAACTGATGTTTCAGCTGTATCTTTCTCTGAGTGCCTTGTTTCCTTCTGGGTTTTGTGATTTTTGATTGTTAATTAATTTACTTATTTTTATTTTTAAAGTTTATTTTTTAAGATTTTTATTAGAAAGCACTCACGTGAGAGAGCATAAGCAGGAAGGAGAGGAGTAAGCAGGCTCCCCACAAGCAGGGAGCCCACTATGGGGCTCAGTCCCAGGACCCTGGGATTTTGACCTGAGCTGAAGGCAACTGACTGAGTCACCCAGGCACCCATGAAGTTACTTATTTTGGTACCAGATAGTGAGAATAATTCTAGGCCTAGATCAAAGGCAGATTCCCCAGAGGACTTGATTTGCTTTCTCAAGGATGGGTGGGGAATACTACCATTCTAGGACTACCGTAAACAGAATTCTAAGTATGAATCTTTTAAAACCGTAATCTAGGTGAGAGTCAGCTTATGGTTATGAATATTGGGGGGATACTGTTTTACTGCAATCATTGTCCCATCCCCTTGTTGGCACTCAGTGGCCAAGGTTAAGAAACATTTTTCCTTGCTATCTCTTGGGTAACACCTGGACTTTGCCTTTTGAACCTTGAGCCCCATTGGTCTTTTGAGCCCAAGCTGAAATTCATAGGGTTTGGCAAAATGCCTTGAAGGTGAATGAAAGCTGGTTTCAGTACCCTGCATACTTATTTATTAGTTTCTCTGTTACATTTAGTTTTTGGCCTTGATCAGATGTTATTTTTCTTCAGGGTTATTGATTAATTTATAAAGACTAAGATTTTATCCAGTGTTTGTAATTTACAGTGACATGTTGATTAAGCTATCTATTCTGTCATTCTAGCAGAAGTAGAAGTGCCTTGTCTCTCTCATGTGCGTGCAGGAGAATTCATTCAGCTTCTAGATTAAAGTTTATAAACTTAGGACAGAATCTGATGTTTTGTTTGGTCCACATAGTATTTAGAAAAGAAAAATCAGGAGATTTCAAATAAAATTTTGTGTATCTTGCTTCTTCTGAAAAATTGATTCTTAGAATATTGGGTTTGTAATCCTGCTTAGCAGCAGTTAGCTGGAACAGGACTAGTAGCCGATCCATCCCCTTCAGTATGAACATGTTTTTTTTAGTTGTACAGTCTCCATCATTTGCACAGTATATGCATATATATGTGCTTATGCCCATTCCAACTTCTCTCATTCATGTTACGTGTAGACAGTTGTGGATCATCCTTGTGCCAGGTATTAGTGCTTAATAGACCATTTTACACTTGTTCATTGATTTATTTAATTCTAGTAACAAACCTGCAATTTGTCCCTAATGAGTAAATAAAATTATATAGGCAGTATTTATTGCCAAGTTACAGATGAAGAATTTGAGGTTCAGTGAGGTTACATAAATTCTTCAAGGTCTCGTAGTGTCATAGTTGAATTTGAAGCTATAGCTTTTTATTCAAAATTCCTTCTGTTTGAATGCTATTTTTAACTTTCTTTTAAACAATGGAACTGTTCTTCACATGAAGTCTTAGTGAATTCTGGTATATAAAATCAATAAAGGTAGCACTGTTTTGATTGAAGAGTAGGTGAGGTAGGGGACAATTATGTGGGAATGGGAACCTGCATACTAACTCTTTTGTCTCCTTTAGGCACTTCTCCCGGATCAGTAGGATTCTGCTAAATAGTTGGGACACACTCTCTGTATAACAAGCATAACAATTTGTTAAATTTTATGAGTTTTCAGCACTTTTGGGTATTACAGTTATAGTGTTACCTATTTCTCCTATGCCTCCTGTTATGTCTGTCTTCAGTATAATTCCTCTTACTGTTTGATATCATTTTTGATTCAGATTATGGTGAATCTTTTAGCCTTCTATTTCTTTTCAGAGTGTTTTAATTAGAAATGAATCTTATTTATAGTTTAGCTTACTTTCGAGCTTCTGATAACTAACTCTTCTTTACTTTTCAGATTTTCTTTGTGGCCAGATGGGTTTGTATGGACAGGCTTGTCCATCTGTAACTTCGTTAAGGTGAGTGCTATTTTTTCTTTATTGGGACGTGTAACGTTTTAAAAGTTATTCAAGGTGAGGTTCATAATAAAATACTGTTTGTTTTGTTGGGTGGTGCGATTTGATGGATTGGGAGATATTTTTGCCTGCAGAGAGAAATTTGTGGTAATGGGATTTGGATTTTAATTTCCACTTAGTTCTTGTATATGGAATAATAAAATTTTTGTACTTCATTTCTTTCTAAAAATTTTCTGCTCTCTACTTGTTTTAATTAGAAAATACACAGTAAATTTTACTGCTTTTGTAGCAGATTAAATAAGACTTGGTGCTAGTTTTTATCTCTTTCTAAATGATGATATAAACATGATACCTAGATTATCCTCATTTACAGTAAATAAGTAAAGCTTAAAAAGTAGGAACTAAATTGTATACAGCCCAGTAGTCTTAGATTTTTTTGAAGTTGCTAAATCTTCTCTACAAATTAAATCTTACATGAAATCCTGTGACTAAAACAGATAAACACAGGACTTTTCTGCTTGCTTATTAGGCTTTCATGTTCTATCCTCACAATTGCCCGTGAGGGATTGTTGCAGTTTCCAGGGCATGGTTTGAGAAAATAACTTAAATTTAATCTGTTAATTGAAATCTTTCAGACTAGAACATGAAGTGTTGATGGCAGTATCTACTGATTACATGTAACTGCTGCAGCTAGGTGCATGTTGAGCACCTAATGTGTTGTTAGGCACTATTCTAAATGCCAGGACTGTAGCAGTGAACATAACAGATAAAAATCCTATAATCATGGAGCTGCATTCTGGTGAAGGGACAATTAAACAAGAAATATCTGTTAGTCTATATGGTGCCAAAGGGAGCACAAGAAGTATGTTAGTGACAGTGATGAGGCTAAGGTGAAGAATAAAATAGAGAAGAGGAATGGGAAACACAGGGGTTTATGTTATTTTAGCCAAGGAAATCTTTACTGAAATGGTGACATTTGAAAACCTGAAAGAGTAATGGACTCTTCCATTTTGGGTTTGTGGACTATGAACATTCCAGGCAGAAGGAATCCAGGAAACGATAAGGCAGGAGACTTGCCTTATGTATTGGAGGAACAATGAGAAAGTCAATATGGCTAGAACAGAGTAAGTGATGAAGAGAGAGTTGGGATTACCCAGTTTTAGAGGGCAGAAGATCGAGGAGGGATAGAAAGTTGTTAGAGCCATGAATGTGAAGTCAAGGAATCGTAATGCTTGAAAGCAATTCTGGTTGTCTAGAATGCCAGAGAAGAAAAATGAATATGCATTTTTAAATACTTTTAGCAGGCAGAGGCTGGTTATCTTTTGTCCTCAGTAGAAAAGCTTTTACTTTGTGTCATTATGGCACTTCTTTCCCTGAGAATGTGTCTCCAGCTTATTAGGGAAATAGATGGAGAGATGGCTTTTCTACTTTGCTAGACTCCATGTATCCTCTGTCCCTAACTCCAAACAAGGGACAGCTATATAGCTCTGAAAAGAACCTATTTATTTTTTTATTTTTTATTTTTTTTAAGATTTTATTTATTTATTTATTTGACAGAGAGAAATCACAAGTAGATGGAGAGGCAGGCAGAGAGAGACAGAGGGAAGCAGGCTCCCCACTGAGCAGAGAGCCCGATGCGGGACTCGATCCCAGGACCCCGAGATCATGACCCGAGCCGAAGGCAGCAGCTTAACCCACTGAGCCACCCAGGTGCCCCTGAAAAGAACCTATTTAAAAAAAAAAAATGACTACCATTATTTTTTTAATTCTAAACCTGCTGTGGAGCTAATTGACTTAATAGTGATTACTGCTCAGTATGATGGGAAGAGTCATTTTACCCCACCCTTTTTTTTTTTTTTAAATATTTAAATCTTTGGATATGGTTACATTGGGACATTTTGCAGACTTTCATCTACTGATTAGACTTCCTTAAAGATTTTTTAGTTGTGGGATATGCTGAAATAATGCTATACTAAAGTCATTGAGATTTTAAACTTCTTTGAGTATGTTTAGATTTAAGCTTATACGTGACATGGGGTTAGGAATAATGTATATCTAGCTTTTGTGCTTGGTAGAAGTTACAGAATTGGAAGGGATGATGAAAGAAAAGAGATAACCATAACTTCTTTGATAATTTGTAACTTATAATTCTTGTGCATATTATTCTAGAATCAAAATTTTTTGTGCATAAAGCTATACAGTTAGCATTTAACTAGTACTCTGTGGTGTCTGAGTTAGGTTATTTAGTATTCTTACATACATCTTTTAGTTCTGTAATATTCTGTATGGTCCATCTTTATAAAGCATAGAGTTACTGTTCTTAAATGTGTGGGTAGAAAACCATTGTTTGTCACTGCCTTTTTTTTTTTTTTTTTTTTGTTAACTAGAAGCAAGCATTGAGTTTGATATAAGGAAGAGGAGAAAAGAATGGCTATTTTTTTGATGGTGGTGGTGGGGGAGAAACCTGGATTACTTGAAACCACAATAAATTTTAGTCTACTTTCCCATAGTCTTCCCCAAACCAGAAATGGCCTCCCCAACAACACTGTCCAAATAGGAATAGAGCTAGAACTCTTAAGCCCACTGACAAATGCTTGTTTGCCATACCTCTGTTGTATGTACTGCCTTTATATCTTGTGTTACAATATCTGTATGTCCGCAAAATGGCTAGATTGAAAATATGAAGTATATGAACTGGTGGGGAACTGAATTTGTGGCTGGGAATGAGAAATGGGTAGGCAGGTAGGGATTTGTAGGCATAGGTAAGAGGGAGTGAACATTTTTGAGTAAATGAAGGTGGGGGGTAAAATGGAAGTATGTGACATTTAAAAATTTTTTGGGTAGGAAAGAGAGTTAGTAAATCGGATTAAGTCCCCTTCCACCCTTAAATATTTAGGCTAATAAACAAGTATTGTTTTTTTGTAGATGATACTAGATATTTAATCTGAATATGTTAGAATTATTTTTAAAATTGCACTTGTTGTATTTTATGTATTAGTAAGACAGAGAGCTGTCGTTAATGTCTTTATATCATGTAATTCTATACCAGTAGATACTATGTAGAATTAGAAAAAGGCACCCCAGGGGTGCCTGGGTGCCTCAGTGGGTTAAGCCTCTGCCTTTGGCTCAGGTCATGGTCTTAGGGTCCTGGGATTGAGCCCCACATCAGGCTGTCTGCTCAGTGGGGAGCCTGCTCCCCCACCCCTCTGCCTACTTGTGATCTTTCTCTGTCAAATAAATAAATAAAATCTTAAGAAAAAGTCACCCCATATTTTCTTTAAAAGAATGATTGCAGGGGTGCCTGGGTGGCTCAGTGTGTTAAAGCCTCTGCCTTCAGCTCAGGTCATGATCCCAGGGTCCTGGGATCGAGCCCCGCGTCGGGTTCTCTGCTTGGCGGGGGGCCTGCTTCCTCCTCTCTCTCTCTCTGCCTGCCTCTCTGCCTACTTGTGATCTCTGTCAAATAAATAAATAAAAAATCTTAAGAAAAAAAAAAGATTGTAAAAGATTTTGTAGTGATAGTAAGATATACTCTTTAAACAAGTTGCTTTTATTTATTTATTTTTTTAATTTGACAGAGAGAGATCACAAGTAGGCAGAGAGGCAGGCAGAGGGGGGGGGAAGCAGGCTCCCCGCTGAGCAGAGAGCCCGATGCGGGACTCGATCCCAGGACCCTGAGATCATGACCTGAGCCGATGGCAGCGGCTTAACCCACTGAGCCACCCAGGTGCCCCTAAACAAGTTGCTTTTAATTGAAATTTTGTTTTTCTTTGCTTGTTAGTATAAATGTCTTTATATCATGTAATTCTATGCCAGTAGATATTATGTGTGAGTTAGAAAAAGGCACTCCATATTTTTTAAAAGAAGGATTGCAAAAGATTTTGTAGTGATAGATATACTCTTTTAAACAAGTTACTTTTAATTGACACTTTTTTTTCCTGTGCTTGTTGGTATATGTGGCATTGAATTTTAACAGAACTTACTGTAACAATACTATATTCTATATAATGAGACTTTTAATTTTTTAATCAGGACCCTGTCAGGGGACAGAAATCACACCACTTGTTTGAACAGAGATATTTTAACAGAATCATTAATTACGTACTAAGTCGTTAAGGAGGTAGCAGAAGGGAGAAAAATAAAACTTAAATATCATGGAGGGAGACACTTCAAGAAGCATCAACCAGCCCCAAGGGCTTAGAGACCAAAGGGAAAACCTAGAGACTTAGGAGGAAGGGTCATATAGAACCAAAACTCAGACTTTGAGGAGAAGGCACTACATGGCTAGTGCTGGTGTCTGAACTCAAAAGAGGGGTCCCATGGGTTTGAGACTCATACCCATGAGTCTCATACCCATGAGGAATGGGTATTGACTGGTCTTTGTGTCTTTCCCTGGGGTAGATGAAGATAGTTCTACAAGTCTAAAAAACTATAAACTGGATTCACTTACTACTATAGGAGGATCTCCTGTTGTGGGGACAGAGAGAGAAATTTTTGCTGGGGTAATGCTCTTATGACACCCAAAGACTAGACAGGAAGGCACCAGTATCTTTTTCCTTCTTCAGGATTTCAGTCCATCTTTAAATGTTTCCTCTTGGCAGAGTCTTAGAGGAAACCACCTGGCAAAGCACAGATGTGGTTTGCAGAGTCCCAGTTTTAAGCATCATTAAGGCAGATTGGGAAAGTAGGAGTGGGGGTTTGGAGTTGAGAGGCAATGAATGACTTAGTAACTTGTTCCAACAACCTACTAAGTAGGGTATAAAAAGATGTTTTTTAAGATCTGTTTTGCATCCAGTGTTTATGTGGTTTTAGTAGAATACTAACATGTTGTTATAAGAAAAAACAATCCCAATTTGGTAAATCATGTGAATTTATATTAAAAATTGTTACAAGATTCATGGATATTCCTTGCAATCTGAATCTATTGCATTCATATCCTGAGTTTGGATGGTGAGAATCTAGATAGTGAATAGTGAATCCTTTAATTTTTTTCAGTTCCTCTGTTTGAATAATAATGAGAATTCAGGTAAATGAGTGATACGGTTTCTAGCATACAAGAAAATCTTAAAAATTTAGCAGAATCTGCTTGGTTCCTGAGATTGTGTAAGATGGATTTTAATCCCGAGACCTACCTCTATTTTGTTTATTTCCATGTACAGATTCAGAAAGAGCAAAAGCTTACCAAAAAAAGTAGAAACTTTCTTTGAACATTTGTTCTCTACTGACAAGTAAACATACATGTGTATATAACCTACTTTTTTCACATGTTGTAGCAATAGACTGTTGTTACGATTTGGTTTAATTAAAGCAAAGTAAAATCTGATGTTTCTTTAGATTTGTTCAGATGAGGCCTTTTCTGCATTTCTACATTGCCTGATATTTTTAAGAGGATTGATTTTACAGTTCACATGTATATAAATCCTGGGATACTGGAGGTTATCAGTAGCACTATAGGTAGTTTCTGGTGACACATACTACCTTCTACCTGATATTTCTTCCTTTTGTTGTTGTTTTTCTATTTTTACCCCATTTTGCACTTGCTTTTTCCTTTTTGTTATGCTTCTCCCTTTAAAAATTAGTAAATTTATTTATTTTAGAGTGTGCCTACACCACTCCCCCCTCCCCCACCATGCCTGTGACCTGGGGGAGGGGTAGAGGGAGAGGGAAACCTCAAGCAGATTCGCCACTGAGCACTGAGCCCAACATGGGGCTCTGTCCCACTACCCTGATACCATAACCGAGCCAAAATCAAGTTGGCGTTTTAACTGAACGAGCCACATTGGTGACCCTGTTATGCTTCTCCCTTAAAGATACCTTTTATTATTGATCTAGTCTGTCTGTTTAGGGTATACTAGGAAACACATAGGGATGTTTTAGCACCAGAGAAGCTCATGTGTTAGTGTCCCAGATGAAATTCCTGTCCATCTGTTTCCTCATTTCTCCTTTCTTGATATTGATGACCCCACTATTTAGAATGACCAGAGAAGGGTGGATTTATTTTAAGACCTCTTGCTGCCTTGTTTTGAGTAACAGCCTTGGTATTGTAAAGGCAGCTCTGGTATGTAATCTTAAAATTAGGTAGATACAGGTTTAAATCTCTAAGATCATACCCATATGATCTTAGAAAGTTACTCACTTTTTCCAATTTTGCAGCAATAGGATTGTTAATGCTTACCTCATTGGTCTGTTAGGATTCATGGGATTAAATATTTACACAAGTCACCTGACATATTTTTTTTCCTCTTTTCTCTTTTTCAATGGTAGAAAGCAAAAGGAAATAAAAGAGGACAGATTTTTGTCCTTTGCTCTCAGCTCAAGAGCATGGGGATTTGTTTTCTCACTTCTATTTCCCTTTCCTCTGAATTCTTAGATTCTGGATTATCTACCAGTAGTGTTCAGGTTTGCAGCTGGCCTTCAGGCCAAGGATGTTGCTGATGTTGAATATTACATGTTTATTATATTCATAGTTTTATGCTATTAGGTTTCTCCCACACAGTGGCAAAATAGCTTTTGCATTGTCATGGCATAGTTCATCATTGTTACCATGTTTATCAAGCTTTTGGAGGGAATTGATAGAATCTATTAATTTGCATTTCTAGGTGTGGCATATTCTGATTAAATAAAGAGTAATGAGAGACCCTCTTAATTTTGACAATTATAGAAACTTTTCTGAACATATTTTGAACTTTTCTGACTTATCTTGTAAAACTTTATTGTCTGATACATTTGCCATTAGCCTCATGTAACTTAATTAAAAATAAAAACAAAAGATCAGTTTCTTAGTCACACTAGCCACAATTTAAGTGCTCAGTAGCCACACATGGCTAATGGCAATCATACTGTATAACACGAATACATTTCCATTGTTGCAGAAAGTACTGGGCAGTGCTGGCTTAGAGCACCCTAAATGTAATTTAATTTTTGATTTTGGATGACCAAATGCCCTAGCACTTCCATTTCAGAATATTAGGTATTGAAGAGTAATGTTGACTAGTCACTGACTTAAGGACATGTTATTAAAAATCACTTTTGTGACTGAATACTGACTTTGATATCTACCATTTATGGTGTTCTCACTACTAGACCAGGCATTATTTAAACATTTTAAAGTATATTAATTAAATCCCTTCAGTAGCTCCATAACTTTGGTACTATTGTTATCTTCATTTCTTAAATGAGGAAATAGGTACAAAAGTTAAGCTTAGCTGAAGGACATACAGTGAATAAAGGGACAGAGCTGGAGTTTATATGTAGGCCTTGCTCCAGTGCCCATGCTCTTAATCACGAAGTTTTTCTTGACTGTCAGTAGTCATCATAACCTGAGGTGTTTTCTTAAAATGAGGGATGTCAAAAATATTCCACTTAATTGAGGATACTATAGAAAATAATTAGAAAAGGGAAATAATGCTGGAAACAGGAAAAAGGGGATAGAAAACTAGTGATTACTTCTGAAATATGTTCTCTAAAATTGGAAAAAATCTTAACTATGCAAGGAAGCAGCTTTTTTTATGGGGAGATGGTAGAGAAATTTGAGTTGCCATGAATTCATTTATGTGGGGGAAATAATATGAGGTAATAGGGAATAGAAAGCATCACCGGGTGTATTGGCAAAGTAAAAGAGGAGTTAAATATAAAATCTGTGCCTGTCAGCAGTGTATAAGGTATAAAATAATACTGAAAAATAAAAAAGTGTTACGATTTGATTTAGTAAACTTATTTTAGTCAAGCTTTACTTGGCTGCAAGTAAAGGAAACCAGCACTGGATGTATCAAAACAGAAAAGGAATTTATTTGTGGAGAATACTGGGGTATTTCACAGAACTGAGAGATGGCTGGATCTCTTGAGGGGATAGAACATAGGTTCTTAGGAACCTAGACAGTATACTCCTCTTGATTTTCTCTGATTATAATTTATTTCTTCATTTCTACAAACCACCTTTCTTACCTTTCTGACACATGGCCATCCTGTACCTCTCGGGTTCGTAGCTTCTTCATTCAGGAGACCAGCCCAAACCATGTCAGTCCTAATTCTGAATTCCTAATGAAGAAAATCAATGTGAACAACTTAGGTCAGGTGTCAGCACTGGTTCTCATCCTTTAATTTGTTGTAGTACTTGTATTGCTGGTAGAGATAAAACTTTCAAGGCCCTGGGAATGGAGACAACTCTGAGAAAGGGCATGGTGAACTATTCAGAAGTTCTGATAAAAAGCAGCATGTACCCAGTGTTGGTGAGAAGAATTAGGATTTGAAGAGAGGATTTATTTTTTTTAGGATTCAGACCCTTTCCTTGTAGTCATATGGGTAGTGCATAGGAGACTTGATTCTCACCTTCCTTTTGGAATTGTGGATTTGGAATTGGACTCTTGTTTCAGTCATTTTTAGTTTGACAGATACATAATACATACCCATTATGTCCTTACTAGCATTCAAGATTCTCATAGAAACAACAAAAGAAAAGGACAACAGAAAGATTATTTTGCCCCATACTACTGATGCTTACTTGAGAGCCTACAGGGTAGATGCTTATGGACAGGTCCCTGTTGAAGGTTGTGCTGAATGGAGATTTTTAAGGATAGGAACAGCTTTCTTTGCAGTTAACACTCTTTTCTACCATCTCCCTACGTATATTTGGAACTTAGAAGGTGATATATTAGCTATGTATAAAAGTAGAATTGGAGGTTATGGGACAATGAGACTTCAAATTAGTAGAGCCTGAGAAAAAGATAATGCTTCTTTATTACAAGTAGGCCTATAGATGATTTAAAAAATAAAATCCCAAGAAGCCCATGCAATGCAATCAGAGGAACACTGGATTGGAAGCCGTATAAAATGGGGATAATCATTCATGCTTTTCCTTATAGCACAAATGTAGTTATTTTTGTTATTAATATCAAGACAAATCTATGGAGTTTAAATTCATAAAGGAAGATATTGCTGGTTTTCAGATTGATTTGAACGTTTTAATGGGTATCACTGTGATTTTAATTTGTCTTTCCCTGTTGACTAGTGATGTACTTCTTTTCATGTGCTTATTGACTACCTCTCTGCCTACTTGTGATCTCTTTCTCTCTGTCAAATAAATAAAATCTTTTTTTTTTAAGATTTTATTTATTTATATGACAGCGAGATACACAGTGAAAGAGGGAACACAAGCAGGGGGAGTGGAGAGGGAGCCAGATGCGGGGGCTGTATCCGAATTGGGGGTCTGACTGGAGCCAAAGGCAGACACTTAATGACTGAGCTACCCAGGTGCCCCCAGTTTTTTTGTTAGAGCAAAAAAGTTTAGAAATTTTTGGTTCCAATTTCTTTTTTCTTTTTATGTCTTAGCTGAGAAACCCTAACTACTCCAAATTACCCCCCCATATTTAAAACAGCTTAAAAAAAACTTTATTGAGATGTAATTGACATGGTTTGATGTGGTGAGTTCCCCCCACCTCAATGAAATTACTACCACAATATATCCATCATTCTCAAAAGTTTCCTGGTGTTGCTGTGTGATTCTTCCCTCTTGTTACTTTCTGCAAGGAATCAACTGATCTGCTTTTCTGCCTCTGAATGTATGTTTGCATTTTCTCAAGCTGTATAGAACTGGAACTGTACAGTATGTATTCTTTGTCCAGTTTCTTTCATTTAGCATAATTACCTTGAGAGTCACTGATGCATCAATAGTTAATACTTTTTTGTTCCATTCGATATATGTGCAACAATATTTACCTGCTGGTGCATTTTTGGATTGGTTTGGTTTTAGCTCTTACGAGTAAAAATGCAATGAACATTTGTATGTATGTCTTTGTGTGGACATATGATTTATTTTGGGTCAATAGTCGGGAATGAAATGATTGGATCGTATGGTAGGTTTATGTTTAACTTTTAAAAAAAGTGTCAAAATGTTTTTGAAAGTGGTGTACCATTTTACGTTCCCATTAGCAGTATGTGAGAGTTCTGGTTGCTCCATATTTTTGGCAATGCTGGGTACAGTTAGTTCTGGTAGGTATGTAGTGATACGTCCGTATAATTTTAATTTGTGATTTTTTAAAATCACTAATGATCTTGAGCATCTTTTCATGTGCTTCTTTAGCATCATATATTTTCTTATTGAGGTATCTGTTCAGATCTTTTGCCCATTTAAAAAAATTGGGGGTTTTTTATTAATTAAGTTTTGGGAATACAAAGGACTTGAGATACAAGTCCTTCTTAAGATACCCTCTTTGCATCCACTTTTCTTCCAGTCCGTCGCTTGTCCTTTTATTCTCCTAGTGGTGTCTTTGAAGGGCAGAAGTTTTTAATTTTGTTAAAGTCCAGCTTGCCAATTGTTTTCTTTTATGAATTGCAATTTTTTTTTCATGTCCTATCTGGGAAATATTTGCTTAACCAAATGTTACAAAGATTTTCTCTTACTTCTTCTAGATGTCTTCTAGTTTTAGCTTTTACTTTCTGTAATTCACTTTGCAGGTTTTTGTATATGATGTGAGATAAGGGATACTGTTTATGTTTTTCTGATATAGATAACCAATTGTTTTAGCATCATTTTTTGGATGGTCTTTCCTAATGTGGCACCTTGATCAAAAATCAGTTGATCAGGGCGCCTGGGTGGCTCAGTGGGTTAAGCCGCTGCCTTCGGCTCAGGTCATGATCTCAGGGTCCTGGGATCGAGTCCCGCATCGGGCTCTCTGCTCGGCAGGGAGCCTGCTTCTCTCTCTCTCTCTCTCTGCCTGCCTCTCCATCTACTTGTGATTTCTCTCTGTCAAATAAATAAATAAAACCTTTAAAAAAAAAAAAAAATCAGTTGATCAGTGAAGTAAGTGAAAGGGATTAAGAGGTATAGAATTCCAGTTACAAAATAAATAAGTCATAGAAATGAAAAGTATAGCATAGGAAATATAGGTAGTAATATTGTAGTAATGTTATTACTGGTAACTGTATTTACTGTGGTGAGCATTGAGTAACATTGAATTGTGGAATCAGTATATTGTACACCTGAAACTAATAAAACATTGTATGTCAACGATACTTTTTTTTTTTTAAGATTTTATTTATTTATTTGACAGAGAGAAATCACAAGTAGACAAGAGAGGCAGGCAGAGAGAGAGAGAGAGATAGAGGAAAGCAGGCTCCCTGCTGAGCAGAGAGCCCAATGCGGGACCCTGAGATCATGACCTGAGCCGAAGGCAGCGGCTTACCCCACTGAGCCACCCAGGTGCCCTCAACGATACTTTAATAAGAATAATTATAATAATAAATCAGTTGATGTACATGGGTGGGTTCGTTTTTGGACCCTGTTCTGTTGATTTATATGTCTGTCCTTGTACTAAAACCACTTGTGTTGGTTATAGTGTCTTAAAATCTGGTGGGCATAAGTACTCTGTTCTCTTCAAGTTGATAAAAGAACCTGATAATCAAGTATCTGTTTAGTGGCGGGTTGGAAGTTGAGGTAAAGAAAAACTCATATTTATAAACTGCAAAGTAAATTTTTAGAAGATGGTGAAGAATGTGAGCACATGTGAGGAAACAGGTCATTTCATTAAGAAAAGATAGTGATGATTTATGGAAGAAGTTGCTGTGCTTGATGAGAAGAAAAAGGATAAAGTCTGTTAAAGGCAGCAAAGCTGAGAAACTTTGAAGTGATGAAGACAAGAAACAAGAAATAGAAACAAAAATGTGGGGTCTTTAGGAGCCAATAGTAGAACAAGCAGAATAAATCTCTAGGCAGAGAGACTTCCTTAGGGTCTGCTAAGTTTAAGCTGAGCAGCTTTTTATAGATTACTGGTAATGTTGTACCCTAAATAGCACTGGGATTTCTATGGAAGTTAGTCCTTTTCAAACCTTTTCACACTATGGAATGATAATCAGTATTGATTTGTTATATAAACTGACAATGATTGATGTGCTCTTAGAATGGAAGGTCTGTTCATTTAGATTTTGATCGTATGGTCAATTGACTCATGGTGAAATTCCTTCAGAGTCTAGCTTAACTCATTCCCACTTATTTTTTGGAATTAATGAATATACCTTTGGAATAGTTCTGTAGTTTATTTATTTATTTATTTTTAATTTTTAAAGATTTTATTTATTTACTTTACAGACAGAGATCACAAGTAGACAGAGAGGCAGGCAGAGAGAGAGAGGGAAGCAGGCCCTCTGCAGAGCAGAGAGCCCGATGTAGGACTCGATCCCAGGACCCTGAGATCATGACCCGAGCCGAAGGCAGTGGCCCAACCCACTGAGCCATCCAGGCACCCTAGTTCTGTAGTTTTTCTCTCTTTCAGTGATTACTGTTTTAAAGTTTAGAATTGAGTGTCTTCTCCACCCAGCTCCCTGCCTCTCTATTCACTCTTTAAAATTTTTGGTCCATTTCTTATGAAAACTTGAAGTCTATTTAGTGTAATAGACTGAGTTCAGTCTAATTTTTTTTTTTTTAACTTAGTCATACTTGAAATTGTAACAAGGAATCTAAGAGTAGTAGATCTATGAGTAATCTAATCTTATATGATACTCTGAGAACAACTGTGACTCAAGTAATTTATACATATTACAGATACTCTGTATTGTTAAATAGCTGTATATCAGATTGCCTATTTAAGATGACTTAAAGGAAATTAAGAGGTTGATTTTTGGCCTTTTCAGATTCTGTGCACCTCATGAAAAGCCTGATGTTACCTACTTCTTGTGGCCAGGGAAACATAAATGATACTGAACTTTATTTATTTTTAAAGATTTGAGTTATTACCTGAGAGAGAGTGAGAAAGAGCAAGCATGAGCTGGGGGTGGGGGGCAGAGGGAGAGGAAAAAGCAGGCTTTCAGGGGCGAGGGGACTTGATCTCAGGGTCCTGGGATCACAGCCTGAGCCAATGGCAGACACTGAATTGAGCCACCCAGGCGTTCCACAATGTGGAACCCATTTTGTTGTATGTTCTACACTGTGCAGATTTCATTGACAAAGGAGGAAACAAGCAAGCATATCTTTTTTTTTTTTTTTAAAGATTTTATTTATTTGACAGAGACACAGTGAGAGAGGGAACACAAGCAGGTGGAGTGGGAGAGGGAGAAGCAGGCTTCCTGATGAGCAGGGAGCCCGATGTTGGTCTCTATTCCAGGACCCTTAGGATCTGAGCTGAAGGCAGATGCTTAGCAACTGAGCCATCCAGGCACCCCCCCCCTTTTTTTTAAGGTGTCTAATAGTTGTAATTTTTTAAAAAAAGATTTTATTTATTTGGCAGACAGAAAGAGAGAGGGGGGAAGCAGGCTCTCTGCTGAGCAGGGGCTCGATCCCAGAACCCTGGGATCATGACCTGAGCCAAAGGCAGAGGCTTTAACCCACTGGGCCATCCAGGCGCCCCTAATAGTTGTAATTTTTGAATGTCTACTCTATGCCAGACATTAACTCTGTATTATGGTGTTCCACGTTTACTACTCACAGCAGATCTGTTTGTTAGCCTTGTCTAGGGATGCATTTAATAAGTGGGAGAGTGAGAATTCAAGCTTTTTGAGTGACTCAGAAGCCCTTATTCTTCATTACATTTGTACTGTACTGGAAACTGTAATCTTTGGCCTTTGAGTTGATGAGTTATTGTAACATGGTTCTTAAGTTTTTGGTCTCAAAAATTACTTAGTATCCAAGGAGCTTTTGTTTATGTGTTGTATCTATTAAAATGTATTGCATTAGTAATTAAAACTAAGAGGAAATTAAAATATTTATTAATTTACATAGAAATGACAGCAAACCCACAATATGTTAACAAAGACATGTTTTATGAAACATTAACTATATTTTCCAAAACAAAACAAAGTAAGGTTAGCATTGCTTTACAGTTTTGCAAATTCTTAAAAATTTTCTTTTAGTTTTTAAAGATTTTATTTATTTGCCAGAGAGAGAGAGAACGCAAGCAGGTGAGTGGCAGGCAGAGGGAGAAGTAGGCTCCATGCTGAGCAAGGACTCTGATGTGCGCCTTGATACCAGGACCTTGGAATCATGACCTGAGCCAAAGACAGATGCTTAACTGACTGAGCCACCAGGGTTCCCAACATTTTTGCAAATTTTAAAAACTGATTTAATAGAGCTGGATTCTCATTCTGCCTGTGCATTCAGTCTGATGTGGTAACACCCATCACATGGCATGTGAAAAGCTCCACTGTACACTTATCAGAGGATTAGAGTGGAAAAGGCAGATAACATCTTATTATGAAAATGTTTTGACCCTTCGGATTCCCTGAAAGGGTTTCTGGACCACACTTTGAGGACAGCTGAATCCTAGACATCACATGTAGAGTTTAAGCTATTTAGTATTTTCTGTGCATCATACTTAACCCTAAAAAGACAGGATTACCTTCTATGAATGTTAGCTTCTGCCAGCACTGATGCCAGACTACTGGTATAATGTGTAGTGAGTAGGATTGTAGAGAGGTTAGTATAGACACTTTATCCACTGAGCCACCCAGGCGCCCCTAGTATAGATACTTTAATGAGATAGGATGAACCAGTGGATGGATATGTGTTACTCAGAGGACTTTTATTATATGTATATTATACATACCTGTATTTTAAACTAAGTATAAGGTGTATTAACGGCAGATTCTGGGTTTTTAACCTTGTTTTTGAAGATTTTATTTGAGAGAGAGCAACCCAGAGAAAAAGCAGGAGGAGAGAGAGAAGCAGACTCCCCACTGAGCAGGGAGCCCGACATGGCACTTGATCCTAGAAGCCTGGAATCATGACCTGAGCAGAAGGCAGAATTTAACCAACCAAGCCACCCAGGTGCCCCAGGGTTTTTAATTTTTTGTTTAAGAGAGAGTGAGCACACACACGGTGCACATGAGTGGGGTGAGGGAGGGTTGGGGTGGGGGATGGAAAGGGAGAGAAAGAATCCTGAGAAGGCTCAAAGCTCAGCAGCATGGAGCCCAACACAGGGTTTGATCCCAGGACCCCGAGCCAAAATCAAGAGTCGAACACACACACAAAAAGAGTCAAACGCTTAACTGTCTGAGCCACCTAGGTACCCCTCTGTGTTTAACAGCTACAAAGATGGCTTTTAGTGTTCTTGTGTTAAAGGAACTAGTGTTCATCAGTTTTTCTAGCTACTCAGAGACAGATTCCAGTAGATGAGATTTAAATGCAAAATACAGTACTTACTTGATGACAGAATACAGTTGAGTGGTTAATGCCCAGAAATGTTTATTTTTTCCTTCCTACATTATGGAACAAAAGATAGCTAAGATGAGAATTAAACATACAAATATATTTTGACCACATGATCCCTAAGTTTGTAGTCTGAATGGAGTTCTAAGTAGGAATATGGCTTGTATGAACTTAGAATACAGTTTTATGAATCTAAGAATATATGTAGAGTAATTTGGAGAGAGTCTAGAAAAGAGCAGTTAAT
The DNA here is from genome assembly GCF_011764305.1 of Mustela putorius furo. Classification (NCBI taxonomy): domain Eukaryota; kingdom Metazoa; phylum Chordata; class Mammalia; order Carnivora; family Mustelidae; genus Mustela; species Mustela putorius. The sequence continues at coordinate 32,454,220 of NW_025422005.1, read as the reverse complement.
TTATTAGGGTTCCAAATTCAGATCCTGTTGGAGAAGTTCTGGACTTCAAACCTACAGAAAACGGATTCTAAGCTGTGTTAATATTGTAAAATATGTGAAGCATCCTTATGAATAGAACTCTGACCAGTTCTCATTTTCCAAGAAAGAATTTAAAGAAATATTCTTCATAGCAAGGGAGATCTAGATTAGCCAGTTAAAACTTTTAATCTTGGGGCACCTGCGTGGCTCAGTGGGTTAAGCCACTGCCTTTGGGTCAGGTCATGATCTCAGGGTCCTGGGATCGAGCCCTGCATTGGGCTCTCTGCTTGGCAGAGAGCCTGCTTCCTCCTCTCTCTCTCTGCCTGCCTCTCTGCCTACTTGTGATCTCTGTCTGTCAAATAAATATATAACATTAAAAAAAAAAACTTTTAATCTTTTAAAAAGAATTATTTATTTTTAAAATAATCTCTTTGCCCAAGATAGGGCTCAAATTCATGACCCCAAGATCAGGAGTTGTATGCTTTATCAGATGAGCCAGCCAGGTGCCCGCCTGGCCAGTTAAACCTTTTTTTTAAAAAAAACACATACCTTAGGGGTACCTGAGTGGCACAGTCAGTTAAGTGTCTGCCTTTGGCTCAGGTCATGATGCCAGGGTCCTGGGGTCAAGCCCCGTATCGGGCTCCCTGTTCGCTAGGAAGCCTGCTTGTCCTTCTCCCACTCTGCCTGCTGTGTTCCCTCTCTTGCTGTGTTTCTCTGTCAAATAAATAAAATCTTAAGAAAACCCCCAAACCAAAAAACAAACAAAAAACCCCAACACATACCTTAGAGTTATATATCTTAGAACAGATTAAGTTGTGAAATTTTCTCCCCGTGGAGATCTTAAAGAATATTCTTAGTCTTCAAAATAGTTAATACTAGGACTTTAGAAAATGACTGAATGAGGTTCTTTTTCATCTCAGATTTTATGGTAAATAGCTCTTCTATCATAATAGTTTTACAAATTATAGTTGTCTCACTAAATCTCCCAGATTTTTCTATTTTTTTTTTTTGAAAGATTTGTATTTATTTGAGAGAGAGAGAGAACATGAGAGAGGCGAGGGTCAGAGGGAGAAGCAGAATCTGCTGAGCAGGGAGCCTGATGGAGGCTTGATCCTGGGATTGTGGGATCATAACCTAAACTGAAGGCAGCTGCTTAACCAACTGAGCCCACCTGGGCGCCCTAAATCTCCGAGATTTTTGCATTAGCTGTTTTATGACTATTCTTGGAATTTTAGGGGGGAAGAGAAGTTGTGAAAGTCAAAAAGTTTGAAGAGTGACCTACTATCTGTGTATTGGATTCCTTCTCCCAAATTATGATTCTTCCACCTGTTTTTTCACTTCAAACTAGTGAGGATTTTTCAGGTTATTTTTTTAAAAAGGTCATTGCTTATAGGAAGTTTAAAAGGCTCAGTTATTCATACCTTCGTGGAGATTAGTTTTCTGCTACTTCAGGAATCATCATATCATCTTACTCTATGGGGAAAGGCATGTTCTTAGTTCTCATATGTAGTCTACCAACAAAATTTTAATACCTAATCCTTTCTGGGTCACTTTAGTCATTTCATTGAGGCTGCTAAACAGTTACTGTGTCATGTAGGACATGAAAGTTTAAAGCCACCAAGAGTGAGAGCCATTTAAAATTTGGAAAATTCTGGGGGCCTGGCTGGTTCATTCAGTAGAGTGCCACAACTCTTCATCTTTTCCCAAGGGAGACAACCCAGAGTTTTATCCAGTTATGATAATTAGCTGAAAAACTCAGCTCTTTTTTTTTTTTTTAACAATTTTTAAAAATTTATTTATTTATTTATTTATTTAATAAACATATAATATATTTTTATCCCCAGGGGTACAGGTCTGTGAATCGCTGGGTTTACACATTTCACAGCACTCACCATAGCACATACACTCCCCAATGTCCATAACCCCACCCCCCTTCTCCCAACCCCCCTTCCCCCAGCAACCCTCAGTTTGTTTTGTGAGATTACGAGTCACTTATGGTTTGTCTCCCTCCCAATCCCATCATGTTTCATTTATTCTTCTCCTGCCCCCTAACCCCCCCATGTTGCATCTCCACTTCCTCATATGAGGGAGATCATGTGATAGTGTCTTTCTCTGCTTGACTTATTTTGCTAAGCATGATACCCTCTAGTTCCATCCACATCATCGCAAATGGCAAGATTTCATTTCTTTTGATGACTGCATAGTATTCCATTGTGTATATATACCACATCTTCTTTATCCAGTCATCTGATGATGGACATCTAGGTTCTTTCCATAGTTTGGCTATTGTAGACATTGCTGCTATAAACATTCGGGTGCACGTGCCCCTTCGGATCACGATGTTTGTATCTTTATGGTAAATACCCAGTAGTGCAATTGCTGGGTCATAGGGTAGTTCTATTTTCAACATTTTGAGGAACCTCCATGCTGTTTTCCAGAGTGGTTGCACCAGCTTGCATTCCCACCGACAGTGTAGGAGGGTTCTCCTTTCTCCGCATCCTCGCCTGCAGCTGTCATTTCCTGACTTGTTAATTTTAGCCATTCTGACTGGTGTGAGGTGATATCTCATTGTGGTTTTGATTTGTATTTCCCTGATGCCGAGTGATGTGGAGGAGTTTTTCATGTGTCTTTTGGCCATCTGGATGTCTTCCTTGCAGAAATGTCTGTTCATGTCTTCTGCCCATTTCTTGATTGGATTATTTGTTCTTTAGGTGTTGAGTTTGCTAAGTTCTTTATAGATTTTGGACACTAGTCTTTTATCTGCTATGTCATTTGCAGATATCTTCTCCCATTCTGTCAGTTGTCTTTTGGTTTGGTTTGGTTTCCTTTGCTGTGCAAAAGGTTTTGATCTTGATGAAGTCCCAATAGTTCATTTTTGCCCTTGCTTCCCTTGCCTTTGGCGATGTTCCTAGGAAGATGATGCTGCGGCTGAGGTCAGAGAGGTTGCTGCCTGTGTTCTCCTCAAGGATTTTGATGGATTCCTTTCTCACATTGAGGTCTTTCATCCATTTGGAGTCTATTTTTGTGTGTGGTGTAAGGAAATGGTCCAGTTTCATTTATCTGCATGTGGCTGTCCAATTTTCCCAACACCATTTGTTGAAGAGGCTGTCTTTTTTCCATTGGACATTCTTTCCTGCTTTGTTGAAGAATAGTTGACCATAGAGTTGAGGGTCTATTTCTGGGCTCTCTATTCTGTTCCATTGATCTATATGTCTGTTTTTGTGCCAGTACCATGCTGTCTTGATGATGACAGCTTTGTAATAGAGCTTGAAGTCCGGAACTGTGATGCCACCAACTTTAGCTTTCTTTTTCAATATTCCTTTGGCTATTCGAGGTCATTTCTGGTTCCATATAAATTTTAGAATTATTTGTTCCATTTCTTTGAAAAAGATGGATGGTACTTTGGTAGGAATTGCATTAAATGTGTAGATTGCTTTAGGTAGCATGGACATTTTCACAATATTTATTCTTCCAATCCAGGAGCATGGAACATTTTTCCATTTCTTTGTGTCTTCCTCAATTTCTTTCATGAGTACTTTATAGTTTTCTGAGTATAGATTCTTAGCCTCTTTGGTTAGGTTTATTCCTAGGTATCTTATAATTTTGGGTGCAATTGTAAACGGGATTGACTCCTTAATTTCTCTTTTTCTGTCTTGTTGTTGGTGTAGAGAAATGCAACTGATTTCTGTGCATTGATTTTATATCCTGACACTTTACTGAATTCCTGTACAAGTTCTAGCAGTTCTGGAGTGGAGTCTTTTGGGTTTTCCACATATAGTATCTTTTCCTCTGTGAAGAGTGATAGTTTGACTTCTTCTTTGCCGATTTGGATGTTTTTGTGCCAGTACCATGCTGTCTTGATGATGACAGCTTTGTAATAGAGCTTGAAGTCTGGAACTGTGATGCCACCAACTTTAACTTTCTTCTTCAATATTCCTTTGGCTATTCGAGATCATTTCTGGTTCCATATAAATTTTAGGATTATTTGTTCCATTTCTTTAATTTCCTTTTGTTGTCTGATTGCTGAGGCTAGGACTTCTAGTACTGTGTTGAATAGCAGTGGTGATAATGGACATCCCTGCCGTGTTCCTGACCTTAGAGGAAAAGCTTTCAGTTTTTCTCCATTGAGAATGATATTTGCGGTGGGTTTTTCATAGATGGCTTTGATAATATTGAGGTATGTGCCCTCTATCCCTACACTTTGAAGAGTTTTGATCAGGAAGGGATGCTGTACTTTGTCAAATGCTTTTTCAGTATCTATTGAGAGTATCATATGGTTCTTGTTCTTTCTTTTATTAATGTGTTGTATCACATTGATTGATTTGCAGATGTTGAACCAACCTTGCAGCCCTGGAATAAATCCCAATTGGTCATGGTGAATAATCCTTTTAATGTACTGTTGAATCCTATTGGCTAGTAATTTGGTGAGAATTTTGGCATCTGTGTTCATCAAGGATATTGGTCTAGTTCTCTTTTTTTGATGGAATTCTTGTCTGGTATTGGGATCAAGGTGATGCTGGCCTCATAAAATGAGTTTGGAAGTTTTCCTTCCATTTCTATTTTTTGGAACAGTTTCAGGAGAATAGGAATTAGTTCTTCTTTAAATGTTTGGTACAATTTCCCTGGGAAGCCATCTGTCCCTGGGCTTTTGTTTGTTTGGAGATTTTTGATGACTGTTTCAATCTCCTTATTGGTTATGGGTCTGTTCAAGTTTTCTATTTCTTCCTGGTTCAGTTGTGGTAGTTTATATGTCTCTAGGAATGCATCCATTTCTTCCAGATTGTCAAATTTGTTGGCGTAGAGTTGCTCATAGTATGTTCTTGTAATTGTCTGTATTTCTTTGGTGTTAGTTGGGATCTCTCCTCTTTCATTCATGATTTTATTTATTTGGGTCCTTTCTCTTTTCTTTTTGATAAATCTGGCCGGGGGTTTATCAATCTTATTAATTCTTTCAAAGAACCAGCTCCTAGTTTCATTGATTTATTCTGTTGGGGTTTTTTTTTGTTTCTATTTCATTGATTTCTGCTCTGATCTTTATGATTTCTCTTCTCCTGCTGGGTTTAGGGTTTCTTTCTTGTTCTTTCTCCAGCTCCTTTAGGTGTAGGGTTAAGTTGTGTACCTGAGACCTTTCTTGTTTCTTGAGAAAGGCTTGTATCGCTATATATTTTCCTCTCAGGACTGCGCTTTGTTGTGTCCCACAGATTTTGAACCGTTGTGCTTTGAACCATTGTGTTTTCATTATCATTTGTTTCCATGAATTTTTTTTCAATTCTTCTTTAATTTCCTGGTTGACCCATTCATTCTTTAGAAGGATTCTGTTTAGTCTCCATGTATTTGGGTTCTTTTCAAACTTCCTTTTGTGGTTGAGTTCTAGCTTTAGAGCATTGTGGTCTGAAAATATGCAGGGAATGATCCCAGTCTTTTGATCCCGGTTGAGTCCTGATTTAGGACCGAGGATGTGATCTATTCTGGAGAATGTTCCATGTGCACTAGAGAAGAATGTGTATTCTGTTGCTTTGGGATGAAATGTTCTGAATATATCTGTGATGTCCATCTTGTCCAGTGTGTCATTTAAGGCCTTTATTTCCTTGTTGATCTTTTGCTTGGATGATCTGTCCATTTCAGTGAGGGGAGTGTTAAAATCCCCTACTATTATTGTATTATTGTTGATGTGTTTCTTTGATTTTGTTATTAATTGGTTTATATAGTTGGTTGCTACCACGTTAGGGGCATAGATATTTAAAATTGTTAGATCTTCTTGTTGGACAGATCCTTTGAGTATGATGTAGTGTCCTTCTTCATCTCTTATTATAGTCTTTGGCTTAAAATCTAATTGATCTGATATAAGGATTGCCACTCCTGCTTTCTTCTGATGTCCATTAGCATGGTAAATTGTTTTCCACCCCCTCACTTTAAATCTCCAGGTGTCTTCGGGTCTAAAGTGAGTTTCTTGTAGGTAACATATAGATGGGTTTTGTTTTTTTATCCATTCTGATACCCCGTGTCTTTTGATTGGGACCTTTAGCCCATTGACATTCAGGGTAACTATTGAGAGATATGAACTTAGTGCCATTGTATTGCCTATAAGGTGACTGTTACTGTATATTGTCTCTGTTCTTTTCTGATCTACTACTTTTAGGTTCTCTCTTTGCTTAGAGGACCCCTTTCAATATTTCCTGTAGAGCTGGTTTGGTGTTTGCAAATTCTTTCAGTTTTTGTTTGTCCTGGAAGCATTTTATCTCTCCTTCTATTTTGAATGATAGCTTAGCTGGATATAGTATTCTTGGCTGCATGTTTCTTTTGTTTAGTGCTCTGAATATATCACGCCAGTTCTTTCTGTCCTGCCAGGTCTCTGTGGATAAGTCTGCTGCCAATCTAATATTTTTACCATTGTATGTTACAGACTTCTTTTCCCAGGCTGCTTTCAGGATTTTCTCTTTGTCACTCAGACTTGTAAATTTTACTATTAGGTGATGAGGTATGGACCTGTTCTTATTGATTTTGAGGGGGGTTCTCTGCACCTCCTGGATTTTGATGCTTTTTCCCTTTGCCATATTCGGGAAATTCTCTCCAATAATTCTGTCCAATATACCTTCTGCTCCCCTCTCTCTTTCTTCTTCTTCTGGAATCCCAATTATTCTAATGTTGTTTCGTCTTATAGTGTCACTTATCTCTCAAATTCTCCCCTCGTGGTCCAGTAGCTGTTTGTCCCTCTTTTGCTCAGCTTCTTTGTTATCTGTCATTTGGTCTTCTATATTCCTAATTCTTTCTTCTGCCTCATTTATCCTAGCAGTGAGAGCCTCCATTTTTGATTGCACCTCATTAATAGCGTTTTTGATTTCAACTTGGTTAGATTTTAGTTCTTTTATTTCTCCAAATAGAGTTTTTATATCTCCCGAGATGGTTTCTCTAATATCTTCCATGCCTTTTTCGAGCCCGGCTAGAACCTTGAGAATTGTCATTCTGAACTCTGGATCTGACATATTACCAATGTCTGTATTGATTAGGTCCCTAGCCTTTGGTACTTCCTCTTGTTCTTTTTTTTTTTGTGGTGAATTTTTCCGCCTTGTCATTTTGCCCAGGTAAGAGTATATAAAGGTGCAAGTAAAATACTAAAAGGGTGGCAAAGACCCCAGGAAAATATGTTTTAAGCAAATCAGAAGAGATCCCAAATCGTTGGCGGGAGAACGGGGATTAAAAAGAGGTTCAGAAAAAAAAAAGAATTAAAAAGATAAAACAAATAAAGAAAAAATATAAAAAAGAAAGAAAAAAATATATATTAGATAAACTAGTTAAAAAACATTAAAAAAAGAAAAGGGTAAAAGTTAAAAAAAATCTAGCAGAAGAAGAAAAAAAATTGAAAAAGAAAAAAAGACTAAATTAACTGCAAGACTAAAGAATCATGGGGAGAAAGCCATGAGTTCCGTGCTTTGCTTTCTCTTCCTCTGGAATTCGGCTGCTCTCCTTGGTATTGAAACTGCACTCCTTGGTAGGTAAACTTGATCCTGGCTGGGTTTCTTGTTGATCTTCTGGGGGAGGGGCCTGTTGTAGTGATTCTCAAGTGTCTTTGCCCCAGGCAGAATTGCACCGCCCTTACCAGGGGCCGGGCTGAGTAATCCACTTGGTTTGCTTTTTGGGAACTTTTGTTCCTGAGCGCTCTCCATAGAGTTCTGGAGGACGGGAATGAAATTGGCGGCCTCCCAGTCTCCACCCTAGAGGAGCCGAGGGCTCAGGGCCCCACTCCTCAGTGCGCCCTCAGAGAATAGCGCCCAATTACTCCTGTCTCCCTGGCCTCCGGCCCTGCTCCCAGCGGTGAGCTCTGCGACCGGTTCAAGGTAATCCCGAGCTGAGAGCTCACTCCTTGGCTATGTCTCTGTAGCCGGCTTCCCCGTTCTGATACCTGCAAGCTCTGTGACACTCAGATACCCCCCCCCCCCCCCACACACATCCTTCTGTGACCCTGCGGGACCTGAGGCCACGCCGACCCCGCGTGGGCTTCACCCGGGTTTAGCCTCTGGAGCGATGTCCCTCAGCGGAGCGGACTTTTAAAAGTCCCGATTTTGTGCTCCGATGCTCTGCCGCTTGCCGGGAGCTGGCCCCTCCCATGCGTTCTAACTTTCGTCGCTTTGTATTTACTTCTATGCCAGTCCTACCTTTCAGAAAGTGGTTGATTTTCTGTTTCTAGAATTGCTGTTCTTCTCTTCAGTCTCCCGTTGCATTTGTAGGTGTTTGTAATCTTTAGATAAGCTAGCTAGCTGATCTCCTGCTACCTGAAGTAGTCTCAGCCTGCTACTACTCTGCCCTCTTGACTCCTCCCCTCAACACTTTTTTTTTTTTAAGATTTTATTTATTTATTTGACAGACAGAGATCACAAGTAGGCAGAGAGGCAGGCAGAGAGAGAGGAGGGAGCAGGCTCCCTGCTGAGCAGAGAGCCTAATGCGGGGCTTGATCCCAGGACCCTGGGATCATGACCTGAGCCGAAGGCAGAGGCTTTAACCCACTGAGCCTCCTCGGCGCCTCAAAATCTCAGCTCTTGAGGTAGTGTCTCTTTCATCAGATGCTGGTGTGGCTTCCTGTTTTTCAAAGATCTATAAACAAAAAATAAGTTATTTACATTCTACCTAATATATAGTGGTGGAGAAAGAATTAGGATAACAGCAATAAAAGGTAATATTCAGAAAAGGGGATAATGGGAAACACTCAATAGTATTAGCTCATTATAGAATCTTATTGGGTAGGAGTGACAGTGATTCCTTGACAATGTGATAAGTTCCTTAATTTTGCTCTTTGGTAGGGCTTCCATTGTCTCCTATGCCTTGTGGAAGGTCTACCTTTTCCATTATCTTCCGTGGCCACATCTGAGATGAATATAAGTGAAGATGCCCTTTCTGGGAAATGTGTAGCTTTTATAGCTCACTGCTTGTTGATGAGCTTGGGTATTATTTTGGAAACTTAAGAGGCCTTTGCAGTCTAGTCTCTTTTTCTCCCCCCACCTTCCATACAATTATCTTAAAATATTTAGTTTCTAGACTTTTTGCTGCTTTGATCTGCAATGCCTGTCCAGACAGAATTTTTCAGTGTGAAGACTGTGCTCTTTGTTCTCCATGTACCCCAGGAATTTCCAGTCTTGTTTTGGTGCCATGGAGGCCCTTCCACAGTCTCGTGAAACCTGTGAATCCGACTCAGGATAATGTCTCAAAATTCACAGAATAAAGTACTTAGGATTACAAAGGAAACCAATTATATTGAAATATGGTTAGCAAAATATTAACTTTGAAACATAGTAATGTTAAACATTAAATAACAGTAAATAAAAGATCTAGTGGCAAATCTAATACACCAGCATAATTTTTAAGTAGTTAAGTTTAAAAGTTGAGATTCTGCAACATCTGCATGTGAGAAGAATACATTTGTGATTTTTGTTGCTGGCCAAGTTGCAAGTACTGTTAGTGCTATGATGGTGTTGTCTAGTTTCATAATTAAAGGAAATGCTAAATTTTGGTTACAAGTTAGTGGAAATAAACAGTATTTTTTCCCCATCCAAGTTCATTGACCTCTTCTGGCTTTTAAGGGAAAGATGGTTCTGATGAGGCCATTTGAAACAATGGTGGAAAACAGGGGTGGAAAGAAAATACTGTTATGATATTGCTTTGTGTGGCAAGGTACCAGTCTTCTCTGGTAGTTTTGGCCGCAGTTTTGCAGCTACCATTTAATTACTTCAGTTTGCTGGTTCAGAAGCATTTGGTGTTTTTTCAGCTATGCAAGGCTTTAAATTATAGGACTGTTAGCTTAAATTGCAGGCCATAGGCAGGGAGTTACCTCCCTTAGCAAATCTGCATTTTTCTCCCTCTGCTTGCAGCTCTAATCGCAGTTTGTTTATCTCTCAGGACTTTAAGTGACAAGAAGGAGCCAACGCATGCCAACGTTCTAAATTTTTTCTGTATTTCTCTTCTTGCAGTAGCCTTAGCTGGCCTGTGGTTTGCTTTCTAACTTAATGTAGATGGCCAGATTTGACCAAATCCTGTCACTCTTTGTCACTGCAGTATCAGAGTTAATGTTTGCCTTATCAACCTCTCCTTTAAGAGTGTCTTACTTGGGGCGCCTGGGTGGCTCAGAGGGTTAAAAGCCTCAGCCTTTGGCTCAGGTCATGATCCCAGTGTCCTGGGATCAAGCCCCGCATCAGTAAAATCTTTAAAAAAAAAAAAAAAGAGTGTCTTACTTTAGGTTTTCTTGTGTTCCCCACTTCCATATGCCAGATTTGACTTTTGTTAAGAATTGCATTCATCCACTGGTGATATCTTTTTATGGTAGTTAAGCACATAAGTCTGGAAGGTGAGCAGTTCAGGGCTCAGATGGCAGCTTCACAATTGCTTCACAAAAGACTCAGGGACCCGATTCCTTCTCTCTGCTCCTCTGTTCTCAGTGTATGGCTTCCATTTTCAAAGATCACCTTATGATGCAAGATGACACTGGAGCAGTAGCTATTGTGTCTTCAGAGAGCCAGAATGGAAAGAGGCACAGTGCCATCCAGAATTAAATTGAGATTGTATTCCTCAGGAAGAAGGTAAAAACAGATGTTAGGTGGCAGTTAGTGGTTTCTGCCATAGACCTACTTCTGGTTGCTTTGGGTGCTAAGATTCTGTAACAGAAGTTACATATTTAAAAAAGTGTTTGTGTGTGTGTGTGTGTGTGTGTGTATGTGTATGCATGCCTGGGTGGCTCAGTCAGTTAAGCGTCCAACTCTTTGTTTTGGCTCAGGTCATATGAGATGGAGCCCAGTGTCATTCTCACACTGGGCATGGACCCTGCCTAAGATTCTTCTCTTTCCTTCTGCTCCTAACCCCTCCCTCTCAAGAAAAAAAAAGTGGGGTGTATATATTGTTTCCTTGGGATGCATGCGATCAGAATTAATTGCTGTGGTAATTATAAGGATTTCTTTTTGAGTTTTCAGTTGCTCAGTTTTTCTTACGAGTCTTACGATGAATTTTTCTTAAGTTTTTTAAGGTGCCAAAATTTTAAAATGCCAGATGCCAGGAATAGAGTGGGAGGATTTAGGAATACCTTGGTCACAACATCATTATCCTCATTCTTATTTTCCTTGATGTTTTCTTCTTACCTTTATTTAGGAAGCCAACAGTATCTCAACAGTATTTCCCCCGCCCCGCCTTTTGATAATTGTTGAAAACTCAAAAACTTTCTGAGTAATCTTGGTTACTTGTTGGGAGTCAAGGAGGTTGCAGAGGGAGGCCCAAGCAGTGTGTTAAAGTATGTAGAAAGCTTATTTGGGGTCCTGTTAGTGGCACTGTTCCAAAAAGTGGGATTAGAACCCCCGACCCTCTCCCCATCTCATGCCTTAAGGTTGAGTTCTTATATCTTGGTGCTGTTTACATTTTCATGTTATACAGAGAAGATTCCTCCTGAAACTTTTTTTAAGCAATAAATATCATCATAGATTTAAGACATGAGTTTCCAATCCCTGTTTTCTATGATAAGTAATGTTATCTTTTTATCTTTGCTTCTGTCTTCCTGTTTTTCTCTGCTATTCCAGAACTGTTTCTGTTCCCGTGTAGTGCTGCTTGTCAGTCTGACTCATACTTTTTTCCATTTCATAAAGGACTTCAATCCTCTGATTATCCTTACCTCATGCTGTTGAGTCCTTTTTTTCTTTTGCCTCTTCCTTTTAGCTTGTCAGTGTGTGTAGTTTCACTTGTTTGGGAAGGATCACACCCACACCTTCATTGGCTAGTAACTGTTTCAGTCATTTAACCCTTTATATTGACCCTTCACTTACTATGTTCTTAATGGGCATTGGAGAGAGAAAAGAATAAGAAAGTTTTCTTATTCCAAAGAGCTCGTGGTCTCTGGGGAGATAGATAAAGATAGTTATAATCCTGTATAAATCTTGGGATAGAGGTGTTTATATGCTACTGTGGGATTGGGACCTAGTTTAGTTTGGGAGATGGAAGATAAGAGTGGATTGATGGGCCTTTCTGGAGGGGGAGGTATTTGGTCTGAGTCTTGGAAAAAAGTAGAAGCCAGCTAGGCAGTGTTAAGACATTCCAGAAAGGAGTGTTTTTAAACCAAATACTGTGTTATTTTTCAGATAACATGTACCTGGCATGGTGTTTGGTAGGATCTGAAATAATTAGTTTTATGGTCACTGTTCTCAGTGGGAAGGTGGGGGAAGAGGGAGTGAGTGTAGTAAGCTTAGGTGTATGATGCAGTTATACATATGCAACAGCATTGTAAATGCCAAATTGAGGTTATAATTGCTCCAGGAATTTAGAGAAGGATTAATAAAAGATTAATAAAAACTAAAGTAGTTGAAAATGAGTTTGGATGTAGTATAATAGGAGAAAGGGAACCATTGAAAGTTATGGGGCACAATGACATGAAAACAATGGTGACAGATTTCTCTTGGAGTGTATGCGTGTACTCAGGAGGTGATTAGTAGAGAGGAGTGGTAAGAAATCAGAGGCTAGGAGGCCAGCTAGGAAGCTTTTGGAATGAGGTGAGGTAATGAGGGCCTGACATTTCTTAACCAGATTTCCATAACCAGATTCCTCAGAGCCTCCCATGCTGTTTTTAAATTTACCACCATCTGTTCTCTTATACAAGTGGACTTCTGTCATCACCATTCCATTAAGAGGTTTCTTTCTAAAGTTACTGATGATCTGGTCATATCTAATGGTCATTTTTTTGTGTTCTTCATGCTTAATGGAGAACCTCTGTGGTGTCCAGGTGACACCCCAACGATGGAAGCACTTTTTACCTTACTACCTTACTACCAAGAATATATAAAATTTAATTAATAGCAAACAGAAGGCCTGCTTTTTCAGAGTTTAAATTTAAGATAGATATTTTATAGTTAGTTTAAATTTGATCTAGCAGAACTGATGAAGATAAGCACAGCAGTGGAGTGATTTTTACTCATGGTGTCTTTGATGACTGGGGACCATTTTCTTTCTAGCCTGTTGAGATCTTTACTTTCTTCAAATCTTAGTGGAAGTTCTTCCTTCTCTGCCTTTGAAAGCTGCAGTCCATGTTGTCCTCTCCCTTCAGCCTTCCTTTCTTCAGTTCTTCCTTACTTTTGACCTTCCTAATTGGACTGCAGTTTCCTGGAGAACAGGAATTTTATTATACTTTGTTGTATGTGTGTGTACACAAAGTTTTATAGCCCTGTATATGTGTAATTATAAATTGTTAACTGTTATATATTAAGTACTTAATTATATTTTTACATTATATTGCTTGAGACTCTCATAGTGGCAGTGGTGAAGGAAACAGAAATTAAAGTTGGTTCTCAGTAGGGGCATCTGCAGTATCAGTATCAGTTATGTTCTGGTTTGGAATGTGCATTTTTTTTTTTAAGATTTTATTTATTGATTTGACAGAGAGAGAGTACAAGTAGACAGAGTGGCAGGCAGAAGGAGAGGGCAAAGCAAGCTCCCCACCGAGCAGGGAGCCTGATGCAGGGCTTGATCCCAGGACTCTGGGGTCATGACCTGAGCCAAAGGCAGTGGCTCAACTGACTGAGCCACCCAGGTGCCTCTGGAAGGTGTATTTATTTTAACTTTGAAAATGTGTGTGCCTGGCTCCTTTGGGAATTTGAACAAAATAAAGCTACTTAGTGGAGCCGTAATTGAGGCAAATAGGATGACAGCATGGAATAATAATTGCCAGTGGTTTTAGAATGAAATATGAATAATAATAATAGCAACTACTATTTAGCATAACCACCACCACCAGTAGCTAACATTTTTTGAATGGTTACTGTTTGGGAGTCACTATTCTCAGTACTTTTCATCAGTGAGGTAGGTACTGTTATGCTCATTTTACAGATGAGGTGTGGTAAACAAAAACAAACAAACAAAACAAAACAAAACAAAACTAATGGTTTGAGAGCATTGGGAGACCTGGTTTTACTTCTATTGTTAACTACCTTTTGTGAATTTGGGCAAATCTTTAACTTTAGTAGACCTTAGTTTTTCATCTTTAGATTGAAATGATTGGTTCTTGATCTCTAGGGTACTTTACACACTCATTTGACAACAGGTGATGTGTAAATTACATTGTTTTCTTGAATTTTTAAAAAAATTTCTTTCAGGGGCACCTGGGTGGCTCATTGGGTTAAAGCCTCTCTGCCTTCGGCTCAGGTCATGATTCCAGGGTCCTGGGATCGAGCTCCACATCGGGCTCTCTGCTCAGCGGGGAGCGTGCTTCCTCCTCTTTCTCTCTCTCTGCCTGCTTGTGATCTCTGTCTGTCAAATAAATAAATAAAATCTTTAAAAAGAATTTCTTTCAGAGAGAGAGAGAGAGAGAACATGAAAAGGGGGAGGGGCGGGCGTAGGGGGCGGGAGAAGCAGGTTTCCTGTCGAGCAAGGAGCCCACGCAGGGTTCCATCCCAGGATTTTGGGATCATGACCTGTGTGGAAGGTAGCCGCTTAACCAGCTGAGCCACCCAGGCGCCCCTACATTGTTTTCTTTATTCCATAAGTTCCTGTAACTTACTTCATGCTAGCAATGAGCCATTAATCTAATGCTGAGATTATAGAGCGCAATAGTAATGGTTTTGTTTGTTTTGTTTTTGTTTTTTGATCTCTGAAGCTACTGTATAGAGAATTTAAAGTTCAGATTTCAGAGAAATTATGAAGCAGAGATGGAGGGAATTTGAGAAAGTGAAAAAGATAAAACTGATCAAAATAATCTAAGAGGAAGATAATAGGACTCTACTGGCAGGGTAGATAAAATCCTTATGGCTGTCTCTTGATTTATAATTGCTGTTGCTTAATCTGGTTTACTTTATAGTGCTTTAGTACCCTTGCCAGATAATCCTGGAGTAATATTATTAATTAATACGTAATGGATCTTTCTTTGTATATACTACCATATTTAATTCTCAAAGTAATATTCTAATATTTAAAAAATTTGGGATGCCTGGGTGGCTCAGTGGGTTAAAGCCTCTGCCTTCAGCTCAGGTCATGATCCCAGGGTCCTGGGATCGAGCCCCTCATGGGGCTCTCTGCTCCGCGGGGAGCCTGCTTCCTCCTCTATTTCTCTGCCTACTTCTGATCTCTGTCAAATAAATAAATAAAAATCTTTTAAAAATTTATCTGAGAGAGAGTGCTTGCGAGAGTGAGCATGCTGTGGTGGGAATGAGGGGGTTCGGAGGAAGGGAGAAGCAGATTCCCTGCTGAGCAGAGAGCCTGATGCAGGGCTCCATCCTAAGATCCTGACTGAGATCATGACCTGAGCTGAAGTCAGATGCTTAGCTGACTGAGCACTGAGGTGGCTCCCTCAAATTGACATTCATTCATTCATTCATTCATTTATTTATTTATTTTTAAGGCTTATTTTATTTATTTATTTGAGAGAGTGAAATGGGGGAGGTCAGAGGGAGAAGCAGACTCTCTGCCAAGCATGGAGCCCGATGTGGGACTCTGTCCAAGGACTCCAGGATCATGACCTGAGCCGAAGGCAGTTGCTTAACCAACTGAGCCACATAGGCGCCCTCAAATTAATATTTTAACTCCAGGAACTATTATTGTTTCATTTTACAGATGAGAAAGCTGGAGTTTATTTATTTAAAAGATTTTATTTATTTGTCAGAGAGAGAGAGAGAGAGAGTGTGTGTGTGTGTGTGTGTGTGTGTGTTTGCGCGCGCGCTCACACGCTACAGAGCACAAGCCAGGGGGGAACAGCAGGCAGAGGGAGAAGCAGGCTCCCTGCTGAGCCAGTAGCCTGATGGGGGGGCTCAATTTCAGGACCCTGGGATCGTAACCTGAGCTGTAACTGTAACCTGAGCTGAAGGTAGACACTTAATGGACTGAGCCACCAAGGCGTTCCTAGAGAAAGCTGGAGTTTAGATAATTAATTTTAACATTTTCATTTCCTGCAGCTAGTAACTAGTAGAATCAGTGCTTGAACTCTTGATCTGCCTGACTTGAGAGCCTATGTTCTTATCAGTTCTGTATTGCCTCCCAGAAGTTCATATCCTAAGCACGTATTGCAGGTTGCTCTTTGCCTGTAGCTGTTTGGGATGAGGGCCTGTATTGGAGTTTATTTGCCACAAGTTTTTTCTTTTCACTGAGGTACTTTAGTTTTTTTGTTTTCTTTTTTTCTCATTAGTTTGATATCACTTAGAAGTCTTTCATTCTTCTCTGCTTTATTGTTGGGGTCATTATACCTGTATCTTTGATCCCATGGTAGGAAAAGTTTATATCCTCAGCTGAAAGCTAGCAATTCCAGTATGAAAGTGTCAAGCTTTGTTTCTATATTTTTATCTTCAGTTCTTTGAGTAGCTTTTCCCTTCTCCAGAAAATGTGTTAACCTGGCAGATTTTGTTTCTCTTTTTTCTTTCTCTGGGTTGTAACAGTCTGAATTTTTCAGCCTTGGAGAGAAATATGTTACAGAATCCAGATCACTAGATGTTTGCATTAGGCTGCCCTGAGTTTTTTTTAACTGCTTCTTGCTGTCAGTTTATATGATTTAATCTCGTCTATCCTACACTCCCAGATCTCTAGTTTTCTTAAGCTTGTTCCTTGTGGATTTTGTGGATTTTTTATTATTTTTTAACTGCCTGGGTGTTGCCTGTCTTCCTCTTGTTCATCAGTATCCTTGAGTTTGCATTCCTCTTTTGGATCAGCTCCCCCAGCTAGCTTGTCTACTTACTATTCTTGTCTACCCTGCTTGCTTTTCCTACCTCCCACCTGCTCAGCTCTACCTTCTTTCCTCCTTGCAAAATTCCTGTGCCTGTTTCTCAGTCACTCTCTGACCTCTTTACTTTGGGTATTCTTTTGCTTGTATGACTCCCCTAAAATTTGTGTAAAAGAAATGCCAGTCTTTAGTTTTAAAGGGCCTATGGTGTTGGTGAGTAAAGAGCTGAACTGTAGACTTATTTTTCTTTTCTTTTTCTTTTTTTTTTTTTTTAAGATTTTATTTATTTATTTGAGAGAGATCACAAGCAGGCAGAGAGGCAGGCAGAGAGAGAGGAGGAAGCAGGCTCCCTGCTGAGCAGAGAGCCCGATGTGGGGCTCGATCCCAGGACTCCGAGTTCATGACCTGAGCCGAAGGCAGCGGCTTAACCCACTGAGCCACCCAGGCGCCCCTGTAGACTTATTTTTCATACTATGATCCTGTTGCTCTATTTAAAGTGATAGTCTTTTTTAGAAACATTGGCATTGGGATCACTTTGTATGTACGTATCGTTCTGTATCTTAAACATTTTAAAACCTTATTTGTTGTGTTTAGGAGAGGAAAAAAATTAAAAAGATTGGAAATGTTGAGCCCTTAAATATTGGTTTGGTCATTAACATACTCAATCTTTTTCCTCCAGATTTAACTCAGGCTTTCCCTCACTTTGGAACTCCTAGATTTGTGAATATTGGATATTTTGAGAAGCAGGGGTTCTTTCCTTGATACTGACTAAGGAGTCTATTTACCTTCAGGATGACATCTGAACTGGAGAGCAGCCTAACATCTATGGACTGGTTACCACAGCTCACCATGAGAGCAGCCATCCAAAAATCTGATGCTACACAAAATGCACATGGAACAGGAATTTCCAAGAAGAATGCACTCCTTGACCCAAATACAACACTGGACCAGGAAGAAGTCCAACAGCACAAAGATGGGAAACCTCCATACAGTTATGCCAGCCTCATTACATTTGCAATTAATAGCTCACCCAAAAAGAAAATGACTCTAAGTGAGATATACCAGTGGATTTGTGATAACTTCCCATATTATAGAGAGGCTGGCAGTGGTTGGAAGGTAAGGATTTTATTTAAATTATTGTTTGTATGCTATAAACAAAAAATAATAGTAGTTTCTATTGAAGATAAAGCTTTGTGGGGCTTCTATAATTAAAAAGTGAAATTCTGATTATCAGTCATTTTTAAGATGTCAGAAAAGGAAATTAAATGTTTTTAAGTGGTTTATTTTTGGTAGAATACCAATTTGTTAAAACTTTATTATGTTACATGACTGATGGAACATAAATAAGAACAGAGATAATGTAGCATTCACTGGAAAATAATACCTGCAGTTCAGGTAAGTTGATAGTAAGTCTTTGGTTAAAAAAAAGTGTTAAACTAGTATTGTTTTCATCATCTAAGACTTTTCTTTAACTTTTATTTTGAAAGAATTTTAGATTTTTGAAGAATTATATAAATACGCCAAAGGGTTCCTGTATGTCCTTTATTCACTTCCTCTATGTTAACGTCTTAAATAAGCATAGTACAGTGATTAAAAACTGAGAAATTTATGTTAATACAGTACTTTTTTGAGTAAGTAGTACTGTTAATTACTAAGTAAATACAGACTTCATTCAGATTAGTTTCTCTTTTAGTGTCAGGATCTAGTCCAGGATCCTGCATTACATTTAGTTGTCATGTCTCTTTAGTTTCCTCTCATCTGTAATAGTTCCTCAGTCTTTTCTTGTCTTTTATGACCTTGACACTTTTGAAGAGTACTCATCAGGTATTTTGTAGAATATTTTGTAGAATGGTATTGTATGGTATGTTTTATAGTTAGGTATGTCTGATATTTTCTCATGGTTAGACTGAGGTAATGCATTTTAGGGAAGCATAATGCAGAGATAATCTGTATGTCATATCGAGAGGTACTTGATGTTACTGTGTCTTATAACTGGTAACATTAACCTGGTTCTTTGGTTAAGGGGATGTCTTCCAGGTTTCTCCATTATAAAATTACAGTGTACCACTTTGTAAATTATAAAACGTTTTGGGGAGCTACTTTGAGGGTATGAAAGTTTCTTAAATTTTCGCTCATTAATTTTAGCATTTGTATAGCAGTTTTTATTGTTTTCTAGTGGTGATTTTTTTCTTTTCTTCATTACTTCTCTATTAATTGGGATTCTTCAGTGCAGAAGACTTACTCTTTCTTCCCTTTTTATTTATTTATTCCATCATTTATTTGTGTTGGGTGCACTCATGGACATTTATTCTTCGTGCTATCATTATTTGTTAATCACATTGTTGTAGCTTTGGCCATCAGGAGCTCTTACAAGTTGGCTCCTTTGCCCTTTTGACATGGCCCTATTATTTTGTTTGTTTAGCAGTTTTTAACTTTCTGGCATAACAAGATGTTCCAGGCTCATCTTGTATCATTCCTGTCCAGTCCTATAATCAACCAGATATTTAAGAAGCCCTAGTTTCTCAGCTAAGCTTTTTGATGAACAGCCAGATTACTTTCCTACCTATGTTCTACAACAAATAATTCAACTTAACTTTCTTTTGTGTCTGTAAATGTTATGTTTTTATTCCCATATAGAAATTACCCAGTTGTATGCTATGTAGGGTGTGTGTATGTACATGTGGAAGAAGGGAATTTAGAGAGCTTTAGATGGTAGTTACTCTTGTTTCTCTTAAGCCTTCATATCTCAACACCTTTGACATTTGTGTTTGTCTAGATTATTAAAGATATTTACTAACTCAGTATACATTGATGATGTGCTAAACACCATGCCAAATGGTCAAGTATCTCAAGGAAAGGGATTTTTTTTTTTTAAGATTTTATTTATTTGTCAGCGAGAGCGCGCACATACAAGCGGGGGGAGAGGTGAGCAGAGGGAGAAGCAGGCTCCCTGCTGAGCAAGGAGCCCAGTGCACTCAATCCCAGGACTCTGGGATCACGACCTGAGCTGAAGGCAGACGCTTAACTGCCTGAGCCATCCAGGTGTCCCAAGGAATTTATAAAAAAAAAAATTTTATTTATTTGAGAGTGAAAGAGAGTGCATTTGAGCCAGGAGAGGGGTAGAAAAGCGGACTCCCTGCTGAGCAGGGAACTTGATGTGGGACTCATCCCAGGACTCTGGGATCATGATCTGAGCCAAAGGCAGACGTTTAACCCGACTGAACCATCCAGGCACCTGGGAAGGATTTTTTATATATCCACCTCTTTTCCATGTCCTAGCACAGTGCTTCCATTTAGTAAATCTAGTAAATGTGGTTTGGGTGAAACCCTGAATACTGGTTCCAGCCTTCTTTCCTAACTTTTATTTTTTCCTAGTTCTTTCTCATGTATCTCCCCTGCACCGCCACCCCCCTCCTTCAGCCTACTACCTGTCCCTGGAAGTAAAAACTGTGATTTTATTCTTGCTTTTGTTTGTCTCTTACTTGTCCTTGGACTTTCTCTCTTCTGCCTTTTCTCTAGTTGGCATTATCCTATTTTTCTTTTAGCTCATATGTTACCTCTCTCCTCCCTATAGAACTAATCTCTTTGTGTGTCCATATGCTTGATTAATAACAGTATCTAGACTTTCAGATTTTTATCCAGATATCTTTCTTGTTTCATTAGTTTTTTGTTTCTGTACTCAGATACTTAAATGATAGTTGCTTTTATTATTTTCTGTGTGTCAGGTGCTATATGCCCAAGTGCCTTCTTAGGTTATTATCTTTTTCAGTCACACAACAGTCTTAGGAAATAAGTTTTGTTACTCTCCAGATTTGAAAAGTAAGAAAACTGAGGTTTAGAGAAGTAACTTTGCAGTTTCTCAGAGAATGGAGGAGCTAAGATTTGGTATCAGACTTGGTAGATTTGGAGATTTCAAATCTTGTGCCTTAACCATTACACAGGGCCTATAATTTTGCAAACACTGTAAATATTTATTGAATTTAATTTGCCAGGATGAACTGTCTCTTAGCTGGCCAATTCAGTATGAGAAGTGATTGTTAACAGTATAATTTGAATAAGAATCTACTCTAACAATATTTTAGTGGAGGAAGTATATAATAAAATTTGATCCATGAATCAAAAAAACCTCATTCTAACCAAGTAGTAGTGATCCATCTGAGCTGTGTGTTTTGGCATTACCACTAGGCACAGCTATTCAGTAGAATCATTTGGTCAGATTCAGGATGAGGGAAGGCTGGCAGATTCTGATAAATGTGCTTAGCATTGGAAAAGCATGGTGGCTGTGGACTAGAAATACTTCAGATTTGATTAAGTGGCTTGGAAAGCCCATCAGGGATTCATGGGTCTGTATCACTGATTGTAAACATACATATTTGCACAGACCAGACAATTGACATAAATGAGTAAAGCAAAAATGATGACTACCTGAAGAGCACGCATGTCCAATGTGGAACAGCTGTGTTCTAGGCACTTGTAGTGTTTTAGGGCATATGGCAGATCTTACAATACCCCCACCCCCAAGAAAATTTAGATATCTGGATTTTATGTGCTGTTCCCTAATTTTTAAATGTTAATTTTGGTTTTCTTAAATACTGTACAGGCCAAACATAAGTCTGTTTGGCTGAATTCATTCTGTGGACCACAAATTTCCAGTCTCTGGTTTAGATTACATCCTCTAGTTTTCAGCCAATTTAGTCTTTCGTTCATTAATTTGAAAAAGATTTTATTTCCTGTATATTCTTATGAGCAGTATATTTGGCTTTGGCAGTACTAAGAACCTTAGGACAGGGCCCCTAAGGAAGCTTATAATCTTTAGTGGATAAGGGACATACGTATAAAAAAGTAATTATGATGTTACATCAACAGTTTTGTAATACAGAAATACAAAGTGCTGTGCTATGATGGGTTGGCTAGTTGGGCACAGCTAGTGTGTGTAAGCCATAATAATATCCAGCATATATGTAACTTAGTAAACCGTGTTAAATGAAGGGTGAAGTTAATAAGTGCTGTGAGAATTTAGAAGAGCTTATAGAAAGTGTGATGAGGTTCTAAAGTGAGTGACAAAAAGATAGTGCTAGGAGAGTACAGGAAGGGTGAATCAAGAAAACTATTGAAGAAGTGTAATTGAGCTTTATTTTGAAGATGAGTAAGATTTAGGAGGGTGTTTTATATAACAAACACTCTTAGGAAAGAGTTTCTTGTAGGAGTTCTTGGTAGAGAGCAGCAAGAGTTGGGATAGGGACATAATGCAGAGATTTTATGAATATATGAATGCCAAGATGAAGAAGAGCTTCGTCCAGATTTGGTAGTGAATAGTACGTGAAGGTCAGTTATATACCTCATTTACTGTCTGAGCTCAGCTCAAGTGTTAAGTCCACCTGAGGGTACCCAATCCATTCTGCTGAATTTCATGCTGCTGGCCAGCCCAGCTCATGGTCTGAAACTGGTTTGGAAGTAATTGATAACAGTTTCAACTGGAAGGTATAATGGTTTAGATATAATGAGGAAAGAAGGGGAAAGGGGAGAAATGAGAATAGGTGGAGGATTATATTGCTCTTAGAACCCAGGAGATTATGTGTTCCAGTCTCTTGCTTTAGGGAGATCTTTAATATTTCCAGGGATTGCTATCTCATGTTTATTCTTTTCTTTCTTTTTTTCCAAGATTGATTTTATTTATTTTAAAAGATTTTATTTATTTATTGTAAGATTGATAGAGACACAGCGAGAGAGGGGAGTAGGAGAGGGAGAAGCAGGCTTCCCGCTGAGCAGGGATCCCAGGACCCCTAGGATCACGATCATGACCTGAGCCGAAGGCATACCGTTAACTACTGAGTCATCCAGGTGCCCCTCATGTTTATTCTTTTTTTTTTTTTTTTAAGATTTTATTTATTTGTTTGATAGAGATGCAGCGGGAGGGAACATAAGCAGTGAGATTGGCAGAGGGAGAAGCAGGCTTCCCGCAAAGCAGGAAGCCCCATGCAGGGTTCGATCCCAGGACCCTGGGACCATGACTTGAGCTGAAGGCAGACGCCCAACGACATGGCACCCCATGTTTATTCTTTTACAAAAGGCCTCTTCTTCCCAATTTTAGGTGCTTAAAACTTGTCAGGATTGTTTCTAATTTTATTTTTGTAAACTGAAAAATAGTTTAAACATTGCAAATGGAAACAAATGGAAACTGGTTTATCTTCTCCTTTGCTCAGGTCCTAACTCTGTTTTACAATTTGCTGTCCTTAAATTTGTTTTGCACACTCCTACCATCTGCTACTCACTGTTTCTTCTGTCACCTAGAGAAACATATGAACGCACCATGTTCGTATGAAAGGGTCAAATAGAACTTTAATATTTAGGTAAAACTCCCTTTCATTTTGTGCTAAGGTATAGAAAGGAGATTACATACTAAAAATAACTCTTTGAATATTCCAGAAGAGTTTTAAAAAACACTCTTTAAATTTCTATGATGGGATGATTTCGTAATCTGAACTAGAGGAAAAGGAATTAAAATTTTTGTGCTATTCATTTTACTAAAGAGAATTAACCTTTACTAGGGTTTAGGGTAGTAAAAAGAAAAATGCAGAAGAATGCTATGTGTATATTGGGGTGTATTATACTACTTTTTATTTTTTTTTAGATTTTTTAATTTATTTATTGGACAAAGATCACAAATAGGCAAAGAGGCAGGCAGAGAGAGATGGGGAAGCAAGACTCCTGCTGAGCAGAGAGCCCAACGAGGGGCTCGATCCCAGGACCCTGGGATCATGACCCGAGCTGAAGGCAGAGGCTTTAACCCACTGAGCCACCCAGGCGCCCCTCTTATACTACTTTTCATGTGGGCAGAAAAAGAAAAATATATATTTATTATTTTAAAAACAAACCTAGGAATAATAAACTAGAAATGTAGTGAACATAGTTATCTATCGGGGATGGGTGAAACTGAGGTAGAAGGAATATAGGAGAGAATAAGATTTTGAGTATACTGTTTATTTAAAGTAAGTGTTTTACACATTCAGTACACACACACACACACACACACACACACACACAGAGGATGGGAAAAGGAAACTTTAGAATTGAATATAAGCAGAAACAAATAAGCCATATATCATATCAATGGATAAACTTCAAGTTTAAAATAAAAATCACTTAGAATGTTTTTAAAATTTAGATTCCTGGGTCATAATTCCAGAGATTTTAAATTAGTTATCTTGGATGGAGCCAAGAAATTGGCATTAAAATTCATTTTAATTGATTCTAATCCAAGTAGATTGTACTTTTGAGAAAGCACTTTTGGGGCTGGGGTTTCTAAGACCAAGCAATATGCCTTGATCAGTTATTTAACTTGGTTCATTTTTCTCCAGGGGAACCTAGACCTTTTAAATTATGTCTACCCCTCTATTCTCTTAACTTCTTTTCTTAGAGTTATTAGAGGTAAGGTCTGGCCAAAATGTGAGGTGCGAAGTTACCTCTTTTCTTAATTTTGTGTGTGTGTGTGTGTGTGTATTTATGTTTTGACTTTTGTATCTCTCTAGGTATTTAGAAAACTTTTTTTTAAAGATTTATTTATTTATTTGAGAGAGAGAGATTGTGCATGCACACATGCAGGGGGACGGGGAGAGCAAGACGGAGAGGAAGATTCTTAAGCAAGCTACACATGGGCCTGATGCAGGACCTTGAGATGATGACCTAAGCTGAAACCAAGAGTTGGATGCTTAACCTACTGTGCCACTCAGGCACCCCTTTCTCTGGGTTTAAATTAAATTAAATTAAATTAAATATTAAATTATTTAATTTTCTAAATATGCTTTTTTTTTTTTTTTCAACAGAATAATGATTACTGTATGAAAAGCATTCTATTCTAGATTCTGAGTTGATAGGGTCCTCCACCTCACGGAGCCTACTGAAATTTTGGTATAAGATGCAGTATATGGGAAGAACACCGTTAAACAAATAATTACAAGTGTAATAAGAAATCCAGGGTGATAAGGAAGTTTATTACAATGAGACCTACCCTATAGAGAAACCAGAAAGGACTTCCCTCAAAGACTGATGTTTAAGCCAAGAATGAATTGAAAGTTGAGTAGACTCAGTTCCGTGAAAGGGATGGAGTAACGTGGGGGGCAATTATATTTGCAGAGGAGCAACACAGGGAAGGCCTAGAGGTGAGAAGGAAGATTGGAGGGGTTGAGTATAGACAGCAAAGGAGGTTGGGTCAGATCATGAAGGGTCTTTGGAGGCTTTGTTAAGAATTTTGGATTTTATCCTAAGTAAAATAGGACGTCATTGAAAAATTTTAAGTGAAGGGGTAATAATGAATTTACCTTGTGAAGAGATCACTGCCTTTCAGGGTAGAGCATGGTGGAGGAGGGACAAAGAGAGCAAGGTGGAGGGTGACACCAGTTAGGAAGCTATTGTACTATTTTTGGTGAGAATGGTGTCCTGTACTGAAATAGTGACAGAAGAGATGAAATAAAGTAGATCAAAGGTAGACTTAGGATCTGGTGTAACAGATTTATTTTAGATGGTAAAGAAGAGAGAAGAATTAAGGATGTCTTAAAGCTTTCTGATTGGAGCTGTTAACATGAATAATTGTCTTTAGCCTGAGAAGAGAAAACTGGAAGATCACACTGGGGATCAAGATTGAGCTTAACTTTAAACGTAATTGGGGTTAAGATGTTTCTGGAGATATCTAGTAGATTATTGAAAATATATGTTAGAAACTCAGGAGACAGGTGTAGTTTGGGGTCTAGATAGATTGTCCCAGAGTGTCATTGAAGCTATGGCTGTAAATGAGATTACGTAGGCAGCAAATGTGTAAATGAAAAAGGGGCTTAGGGCATAATCTTTATGATTTACAACATTAAAGCTTTTTGTAGAGGAGGAAGCCCCAAGGGGAGATGTGTTCTTCCCCTGAGGCCATTTAGAAAAAAAAGGGACCATCTCTTTAACTTTTTAAGGTGGGTAGATGAACTCCGGTTTATTAGTTCTTTTTTCCCTTGTGTTTTTTTAAGATTTGGGCTATTTTTTATGATTCCATTCTATCTCTGCTGTTATTTTCTTAGTTATACCGCTTTCTAAATTTTAGTGATTGCATGGAGGGTTTACCACGTGTATCTTTATCTTATCACAGTATGCCTTCAAATAAACCATTTTATGTATAGTGAAAGAACTTTACATATCTTAAATTTCTAGTTCTTTTGATCCATCCTTTGTGCTGTTATTGTCAGTTTTCCTTTATATGTTATAAACCACATAAATGATATATTTTCTTTAGACTATTATAAAGTTGTTATAAATAAAAAATGTTTTTAAAATTTACCTTTTTAAAAAAAACAGATTTTATTTATTTATTTTTGACAGAGATCACAAGTAGGCAGAGAGGTTGGCAGAGAGGAAGGGAAGCAGGCTCTCTGCTCAGTAGATGCAGGGGTGCAGGGTACAGGGATCAAGCCCTGGGATGCAGGGCTTGATCCCAGGACCCTGGGATCATTACCTGAGCCAAAGGCAGAGGCTTTAATCCACGGAGCCACCCAGGTGTCCCAGAATTTACCATCATTTTTATAATTTCTGGAACTCTATTTCTTTTTGTAGATCCAAGTTTCTGTTTGTTATACTTTTGCCTGAAGAACTTCGTATAATATTAAGCCAGCTGGCACTACAAGGAATACATTCTTTTAGCCTTTGCTTTCCTGGAAGTCTTTATTTTGCCTTCATTTTTGAGAGATTTTTTTCACTGCATGTAGAATACTTTTTTTTTCTTTTAGTATTTTGGAGATGTCATTTCTTTTGTCTTCTGACTTGCAGTTTTTGAGATGTCTGCTGTAATTTATATCTTTATTCCACTGTACATAACTTTTTTCCTCTTGCTGCCTTCATGATATTCTGTTCATTTTGATTTTCACCATTTTTACCTATAGTGAATATAGTGTGTGAATTTTTAATTTCTTCTGTTTTGTGTTCTCTTAAATTTTTGCATCTGTGATTTGATGCCTTGCGTTATTTTCATAAGATTCTTTGCTGTTCCTTCTTCACATTTTTCTTCTCCATGCTTTTTCTCTTTTCCTTGTGGGACTCCCATTACATATATTGCTCCACGGTTCTTGAGTGATATTGTGTGTGTGTGTGTTTTTTTAAAGTATTTGTGCATGCATGTGTGTCATTTTGGATAATTTCTGTTGATCTGTCCTCAGAATATCTGAGGCTTTTCCTGGTTGTGTCGTCTACTGATGAACCCATTTAGGGAGTTCTTTATCTTTGATCACGTTTTTAAATTCTATCATTTACATTTGACTATTACATTTTCCACATTACTGTTGAAGTTCCCCATCTCACTATGCAAGTTTCCTCTTTTTCTACTTGGTCCTTGAACATATTAGCCATAGTTAATTTAAAGTTCTGGTCTGATAGTTCTAACACCTTTCATTTGGGTATTGATAATTTTATCTCTTGACAGTAGATTTTTTTTGGGGGGGGCATTTCTAATATGTCTTGCAGTTTTTGTCTGAGTGTCAGATATATGTGTAGAAGAATGTTAGAAATTGTGATAAATGGTATCAAGCTACTGAGTGTGGTTGGGGGTGGGGGCTGTGCAGGGGAGATAGAGGGAAAAGGGAGAAAGAGGATTTTAGGCAGGTTCCATGACCAGCGTGGATCTCACAACACTGAGATTATGACATGAAAGAGTCAGTGCTTAACCAACCAAGCCAGCCAGGCACCCCAAGATAAATCATATTTATACATGTAGATGGATAAGCATCTTTTTTCCCCAGGCCATTTGTTTGCCAATTATTGACAATCAATTTGTCAATAATTAAGTTGGATTTGGATTTTGTTGTTGGTATCTTTTCCTTAAGTATACCACAGAGTTTACGTTCCTTCCGTTGTAGGCTCTTATTACCTGTTCTTGGAAATGAGGTGTTTGGGGACTGTAGAATTTTCTCAGTTTTTTTTTTTTTTTCTTTACATTTTAGTTGTCTCTCCTTACCTTGCTACAGTTGGGGCTCTCTTCATGTTCCTGCCCTTCCTCTCTCAGTAGGCTGTTACTAACTGTTACTAACTGGCTGTTAGCTTGTTACTTGCTGCGAGGCTGTTGGTTTTCTCTGTTGTCTTTCTTCCTTCATTTTATTTTTATTTTTAAGTAATATCTGTGGCGAGCATGGGGCTCAAACTATACGACTCTTAAGATAAAGAGTCACAGGCTCTCGCCACTGAGCCAGCCAGGTATCCCTTTGTTTTCCTGTGTGAGCCTCAGTCTTACTCAGGCCCTTGTACTTAGGGTTGGGCTTTTTCAGTGTTTCTCTCCTTCAGCCATTCCAGCCTGTATCTATAGTTGCTTTTGTTTACCGCTATAGCTATCTATTATCTCCTTTCTGCTTATGCTATAAAAGAGACTCTCTTTGTTTTCCTTTCCCATCCCCATTCTTTTTTGTGAGTATATAGTCAAGGCTCAGGGGGAAGAGCTTGAAGAGTGAGTGGGAACTTTCCTTCCTTATATTTGGGGACCTTGCTATTCTAAACTGACACACCAACCCATGCTTGACCTTAAAAATTTTAGCTAGTTTCTTGGATGCTTGGATGATGGCCACTTCTTTCTTCCATACTCTGCCAAAAAGGTGAGACAGTTGGTCTGCTTTGTCCTTGAATGGGCTTGTCATTCTTAGGAATTTAATTTGTTAGGCTGCCTTGCAGCTTCAACTCTCTGATGTGGCTCAAAAAAAAATTTTTGTTTTGTTTTGTTTTGGCTTACCCATTGTTTTCTCATTGTTTGGGAGGGATCATTAGTCTCTATAGATGTTTATATCCTAGGCAGAGGTAGAACTCCCATTCATAAGTTTATAATTGATGTTTGGTAATAAGATAGGCTTGACTTTATATTCTGTTGTCATTTTTAAAAAAAAAGATTTTACTTATTTATTTGACAGAGAGATTACAAGTAGGCAGAGGGGCAGGCAGAGAGAAGGGGAAGCTGGCTCCCTGCGAAGTGGGGCTCAATCTCAGGACTCTGGGATCATGACCTGAGCTGAAGGCAGAGGCTTAACCCACTGAGCCACCCAGGCACTCTCTGTGGTCCTTTTTAAAAACTTTTGTAATCCCAGTATTCCTCTATGAGAGGGAAGTTTTCATAGAGACATTGTTGTTAGAGTTCTGAATTTTATGTTGAAAGATAAGATATGCCCAAAATGCTCTCCTAAAATTCTGAGTGGTGGCTAAATGCTGTTGGAGTCCTTTTTCACTGAATACCTGGCCATTTTGGCATAAAAATTATGGAATGGATTTTAGAGCATTTCATTAAAAAGAAAGGGCTTTTGGGTATTTTCTATAAAAAATTGTGGCACAGTCCTACTTACTCTTGAAAGGGTTTCCTGTTTTACAGATTCTTCTGGTTTCCAAGTACATTTCTCTTTTCTTTTTTTTTTTTCTTTTCTTTTCTTTGAAGGTTTTGTTATTTGACGGAGGGAGACACAGCAAGAGAGGGAACACAAGCAGGGGGAAGTGGGAGAGGGAGAAGCAGGCTTCCCGCTGAGCAGGGAGCCCAACATGGCTTCTATCCCTGGAATCTATCTCTGGAATCATGACCTTAGCTGAAGGCAGACACTTAATGACTGAGCCACCCAGGTGTCCCTCCAAGTGCATTTTTCTTACAATTTAGGATGGTTTTTCTTTATTGCTACATTGATAAACCTAGATGTTCTTGCTAGTCCTCTGTAGCCAGTGCCTGTTCATGTGTTTTCTTACAGATTGAAGTAAGAACCTACTTGGCTTCTATGTATTCTTGTAATGGAGCAGTGAAATTTTTTTTGTTTAAACATTCTTTTATCTCGTTAGAAAAAGATAATACATGTGCCTGGTAGATCATTTAAACATTGCAGGAAAGAAGAGTTATCACCTATAATTCAGAAAAAGAACTGTTAGCATTTTGCATTCTGTTTTATTCTGGGAATGAATGAATGGGGGGCACCTGGTTGGCTTAGTTGGTAGAGCATGCAGCTCTCAATCTCAGGGTTGTGGTTTAAGCCCTACCTTGGGCATAGAGCCTACTTTAATGAATTAATAAATTCATTTATCGATATAAATTCATTTAATGAATTAATAAAAAAGTACATACCACAAAGTCATAATGTGTATACAATTTTATATTTGGTATATATTTAAATCAGTCATAGACATCTTATGATTCAATCTTCGTTAATCTTAATTAACATTTAAAATAGGATATATATTTCATTACTTGGAGTTTGTAAAGTCTACTAGAAGCTGTCTTTCCCAATAGCTTCTTTTCTTTGCAGTATTCATAATATGAAAATGAGAAAGTTTTAAATTTGAAGTTCATTTAAAAAGCTTATTCCTTGGAATTGTATTCTAGCGCATAGACATATTTAGGCTTCTGATTCTGTTTTTAAAGGTGAGTTTTGTTTTTTGGATTCCAGTGACCTTGTGGCTCTTGTTCTTTAATTTCAGAATTCCATACGACATAATCTGTCCCTGAACAAGTGTTTCCTTAAAGTGCCTCGATCAAAGGATGACCCTGGAAAGGTAGGATTCATTATCTTAAGATAAAATAATTGGATTCTTCATTTTATCTGTTGTCGTGTTTGTATCTGAGTAATTTCTGTTATATATAAAGAAAATTGGGATGAGAGCACTCAGAACTTGTCTAGTTCATTGTTCAGGAACCTTCCTGATCCTCCTTCACCTCACCCCATCTTATCCCCATTTTAGTTGGTAATCTTCAAGGACCAGTCAGGCAGAGCTTTCTTTTTAAACTTTGGGAAGTTAGCTAGTATAGAGCTTGTACTTTGTAATAGTTTGCTGCTTTTGATCTAGTTTATATTCGGTTATTTTCTTAAGTACTGTGTATTAAGTTAAATTTGGTTTTTGAACTGCGTGTCAGGAACCACAATTTATTAGTTATTGCATATAGGTAATTTGATAGATCTTGACACAAGTGCAAGTAATTCTTCCCCTGAAATAAAATTCCCTATTATTTCCCTATTTTCTTAGTTACTATGTTTTCTCTTTTCACCATTTATCTGCTGCCACCGTTACACTTTTAGTATTTATCTACAGAGATTTCCCTTCTTTTTTGTTTTAATAGCCATAACAATTGTAGTGTGGCCTGCACTTGGTCCTAGTTACCTGGTTTCTAAAGCTCAGAGTGATTTTTTGGACCATAATTTGATTGTCATGATGAATTACTAGATTAGGACTTTGAGATAGTGTATCTGTTGACAGCTGTGTTGTTGTTTGGCTGGTTAGACTTTTAACCAGCCAGAAGAGTTCTTTTAAGCTCACCATCCCTGGAAGAATCTTTATAAAAAGTAAACCTGGTTATGTCATTACCCTGCTTAAAAGTACTCCCCAGTGTCTTGGAAATGTTTCCATGTATTATCAAATACTCTTTTTTGCTTTTCCTTGATCTACCTTTCTAGCTATGATTCACATTCAAGACCCACCTTGAGGATCTGCTTGAAGTTTCCCAAGTATGCCTTTCATATGATTTTCTCTTACTGCACAAACTCCCTTTCTTTACTTGTCTGGCCTACTCTTTGGGTCTTTTAAGGTTGAGCTACATTACTTCTCTGAAGCTTTTTTGTTTCCACATACTTTAGCTGAGTTTGTTGTTCCCTCTTTTGATTTCCTCTTACTTTGTCATCATTGCAGTGGCTCCTAACCTGTCTATCCTTGGGTTACTACCTCCAATTTATAGTAACTTTCATGTAGTAGCCAGTGCTGTCTTTCAAAAATGTTAACCTAATTGCACATTCTCCTTGTTTAAAATCTTTTTTATCTACTGTCCTTAGGTTAAAGTCTAAACTTAAGAGGGTGGGATCATATATATATATTGTTCACTTTTTAGTTCTAGTTGCTTGCACAGTGGCTGGTGTCACTGAGGAGACACTCTTGTTGCATGAATGAATGAATTGTATCCTCTGCTAGTTGGATAACTTCTTGAGGTTAGAGATGGAGAGTTACTCATTTCCATTGTAAAGAAGGCACTCTTAAATAATGGATATTTTATACTACCTTCTGTGATGTGCCCCATCAAGTTGGTCTCAGTAAGATTGATTAGATTATTATTATAGTCTTCTTATTTGACCCAGTTTGTTTGTCTAAGTTTATAATTCTCCAAGGTTGTGTTTCTTTTCTTTAAAGCAGGCTTATTTAAAAAAAAAAAAAAGAAATAGAACTTTTTATATTTGCTTCCGTACAATTTCTGATAGGCAGTGAGTATATATGAACTTCACTGAAAATGTTCTTCAATGGATTGAAAGATTATTAGAGTTCTTTGAGAGCACTAATTGAATACTATAAACAGTTGGTTTAATTTTTTAAACTTTTACATGAGTTTTAAATCATTAAGAAAATAAACCAACATACCTGAATGTTTTACTGTTATGTACTAAGTCTTAACCAATTGAGATCTATTTTAAAAAACTTGTGCTGTCAGGTTTTCTTTAGTGCAGAACCCAAAACTTTTCCCTACCTTTAATTAAATAGTATCATGGGATAAGGCATATATGGAAAACATATGCTACTCTTTGCAGCTATCCTTTTTGAATCAGGATTGTCTTAACTAATGTGTAACCAAAACAAAATACCGAAATAAATAGAATCCTGAGATTAATAACAGATTTCAACTTTTACCATTAGTCTCCTGTTTTAAAATTTTGTTTTAATCAAAGCACATCATTGTTATCATTAATTTTGGTCATAATAGTAAATACCATATGTTTAAAGTACATTATGCTAATAGAGACATTTTTATTTTCAATCCCAGGGTTAGATTTAAGTATCCATTGTTCTTATTTAATAAATCTTGGTCAGAATTAAATGTAAATCGAATCTTAATGAAATACATTTATATGAATAAAGCCATTTTAATTTTTGATACCGAAATACGATTTTTATTTTAAAAACCCCATTGCCTAAAAAACATGTTGAAAAACCCTCAGATCCATTTGATAAAAAAGGAAACTAAAGCCAGTGAATGAGGAGTGACTTGTCCAGGTTCAGTGTGGAATTAGAACCCATGTGTATTGGCCAGACTTAGTTGCAGTCACAGAAACCCATTACAGACCAACTTAAGGGAGAGAATACCTATAGGAAAAACTGGAGCCTGATTCTTAAATTATGTGACCAGGAATGTCTCTCTTTAGTCTACT
The DNA here is from genome assembly GCF_011764305.1 of Mustela putorius furo. Classification (NCBI taxonomy): domain Eukaryota; kingdom Metazoa; phylum Chordata; class Mammalia; order Carnivora; family Mustelidae; genus Mustela; species Mustela putorius. The sequence continues at coordinate 32,421,385 of NW_025422005.1, read as the reverse complement.
AAAGTCCCTTAGTTCTACTAGCTTCTCTGACGGCTTCTTTTTTCAGCCTACTTAATGGCAGAGATGACCATCATCAGCTTCTGGCTTAGGTTTTACTAGTTTACTAACCCTTAGCAGAAAGGGAGCGATTGATGTCCTCTGCTACCAAGTAACCTGGAATATAGCAAACATCTTAGAATGAATGCTGAACAAGCAGAATACACTTGATTTCTTGGTTCCTTGGTTTCTAGACTAATGCTTTTTCCACTATACCAATCTTCCTTGAGAGGGAGGCCAAAATATTAGTTAAGTTTTGGTACTTATGAATTGTTTTTTCTTTTTGTATTACAGTGTTTCCTGGCATTTGAGGAGCTTTTCCAAAACCACCCTCACCACAGTGGGAGAAAACCATTGAGCCAAGGTGGGGTGGGAGTAGTTTTTGGTCTTGGGTATGGGGTGGACTTTTAACCCCTTAGGATTTTACTAGCTGCTGCCATGACTCACGTGGGTCCAGGAGATAGAGGTAGAAGTAGCACATCCAGTATTTTCTTCCCTGTATTTTTGTTTGTATAGCTTCCTGTTGACTGTATCACCAGAGAGGTATGAAGGCCAGCCTAAACTTGGAAGAGTATTGTTGAATTACAGATGTATTTATATGACTATTTATTCCTGACTCAATCCTTAATTTTCTAGAAGTCTTTGTCATAAAATCCCTTAGTATTTTAAACTTTCTGATGTACATTAATGGGTTGAAATCAGTCTTCTTATGTTTCCGAAACGAATTTCAAATAGCCATGTTATAACTTTCTTTAAAAAGAAACTCAAAATGGGGGCGCCTGGGTGGCTCAGTGGATTAAGCCGCTGCCTTCGGCTCAGGTCATGATCTCAGGGTCCTGGGATCGAGTCCCGCATCGGGCTCTCTGCTCAGCAGGGAGCCTGCTTCCCTCTCTCTCTCTCTCTGGCTGCCTCTCTGTCTACTTGTGATTTCTCTCTGTCAAATAAATAAATCTTTAAAAAAAAAAAAAAAAAAAAAAAAAGAAACTCAAAATGAAATTACATTTTGGATCCATAACTCTGCTTCATGTTTTGGGGCAGATTTCTACTTTCTTTTCCTTGATTATAGCTCTGTTTCTGCATCTTATGGTCTATCTCCATTTTTTTTTTTATTACTGTCTTTTATTTTTTCTCTAATTAGCTTTATTTTCTGTATATCTGTTTTGTGATCTAATTGTTGTTGTTAAAGTTTCTTATCCCACCTTTTATTCACACATGCCTCTTAGTTATCTTAAAGGAATGTATATTTTCATATTACAGAAAAACAAATCCTGTCAGCTAAATTCACTTAAAAAAAATAGAATTCTCTTTCTTTACTTTCTTCATGTTTTCTCAACTCTTTTCCCTCTTCTTGAGCTTAGAAAAAGGAATCTTTGATTTTAAAGGAAAGAAAAGATTATAGGAAGTTATTTCAGCAGTTGTATAATTAGCAGCAGTAGGTTCTAATAGAACTGAGGTGGTAGCTAAGAAAACCCCATGAGAGCCACCTGCCTGTTCTGGGAGAAATAACTTCAGTGAATTCATAGTAAGAAGAGCTTTTTGGGGCAGAGGGTGAGGAATGCTTTTTCTTGCCTGGGGATGGGTAGATGGTAAAGGCTTGGTGGCTGTGAAAATCAGAGTGGTTTGTAAGGAAACAAAAAATCCCACCCCTAGAGAATTAACTTTTGGAATATATGAGACTGTAATTTTTTTCTTTTCTTGTCCTCTATCATAGTATGGGGACTGTAGCATAGTTGAGTGATCTCTGTTTTTAGAGTTTTCTTTTTTGGCCATGTTAGTATTGTGTTATATTTATAAATTATTTTTATTCATTGGTATCCTGTTTTGGTCACTTTATTTGTTAGAAGATGTAGAAAAGCTGGAGAGGTTTGAAAGTACATAAAATATAACATTAAGTGATTAACAGTGTTGCAGTAATCACAGTATGTACCTGAAGAAGGAATTTTAAGAATTTTAAGGAAATTTTAAGAATTTTAAGAGTGTAATTTTAATAGTAGTCTTAAAGTAGATGCATGATTCCTTTTCTTTCTTTCTTTCTTTTTTTTTTTTTTATTAAAGATTTTATTTGTTTACTTGACACAGAGAGAATGAGCACAGGTAGGGGGAGCAGTAGAAAGAGAGAGAAGCAGGCTTCCCCCTAAGCAGGGAGACCAATGTGGGACCCGATCCCAGGACCCTGGGATCATGACCCGAGCCAAAGGCAGACGCCTAACAACTGAGCCACCCAGTTACCCCTAGATGCATGATTCTTGTGAAGAATTTGACCTCTTTTTCTTTGTATAAAACCAAATAGGAAATGAGATTTAAAGACAAGAGCAAGGTTTGGTTAGGCAAAAATAAGGACATCTTATTTTCTTGATTGAAGAAACACTGGTTGGGTTCCGAGGGATGTTTTAGAGTTTGCCACTTCTGAAGCACTCTAAGGATAGAGAAAATTAATAACCTTTGTGGTATTAACTCATGGTAGGTAAGAGCCCCACTTGAAGGCTGAGAAGAGGTCATATCAAGTTGAGCTGGGGGACCAATGAGAACAAAATTGAGATAGAATCAGGAATTGCTTTGTGGGTTATGTTAAATATAGGTGAGCATTCTGCTCCCTTGGAAATCAGTCCTGATAAAGTAAAGCCTTATTTTTCTCCAACTTAAAAAAATAATAATTTCCAAAAGACTAAGCTAAGGCACTGATGATTTTAAAACAAGATATGGCCAACTGTTAATCACTAAATAGAATGTACTGCTTTTAAGTAAACTTAACATTTAAGGACTTGTTTACTATAATCAATGTGCTAATTATGTATGACTTTTAATCCAGTGATTAAGAGTAGATTCCTTAACAGTCTTTCCTGAGTAACACTTAGCTTAATTTGATAATCAAAATGTTTAAATATAAGTAATAAAAGCCTGCATTTGTTCAAGAAGAATGTTCCAAGGACCTGAGTTGGCATTGGGATGGTTTTGTCCAAACATTTCATTGAGCCAGCTACCCAGCCAAGCTGTCTGCCTTTGAGTGTATTTGACTGTTCCTGACTATTTTTTTGGTCTTAGTAGAGTGACTATTTAACTTTCCTAATTATGCTTAGGCAATAGGTATAAACTAAGAGTCAAATTGGGACATATGTTCACTCTATATAGTACATGCTCTTATCATTGCGCTGTGGGCAGTTAACAGCATCCTAAGATGTTGGAAGGTTAAAAAAACAAACAAAAAACCAGAAAAACAAAACAACCCTGTTTAAATTGGATTGGCACATCTAAACTGGGAGAGAAATAAAACATTGAGTCAGGGAGCCAAAGAAGTCAGGGACAAAAGGGATTCAGTATTGTGTCTGAGGCTCCTGTTGATGTGCACTGAGAGTTAAGGATGAACAGGGAATAGTCAATGATGATTCACTTTACCGCTGAACATGTGTATTTGGCAATAGGGTTAGTTAAAACCAAAAACATAAAATACACAGATTTAGCCATTTGGAATGGTTAGTAATTTATGATAGGGACTGCTTTACCCTAGAATGTGAAATAAATACTTCTTGGGTTTATGTTTAGTCAGATAGTGTTTTTGTTTTAATTATTTATTCATTTGAGATAGAGAGCATGAGTTGGGGGTAATGCAGAAGGAGAGGGAGAAGCAGGCTCCCAGCTGAGCAGGGAGCTCCATGTGGGGCTTGATACCAGGACCTCGGGGTCATGACCAGAGCCAAAGGCAGACGATCAACCCACTGAGACATTCAGGCACCCGAATGGCTTTTTTTTTTTTTTTTTTTTAAATTAGTCTGTATATAGAGCCTGGGGCTCAAACTTACAATCTGAGATCAAAAATCTCTTGCTTCCCATCTGAGCCAGCAAGATTCCCCAGATCATGGCATTTTTATTAGGCTGTTTTTAATTTGAAAGCTATTAAAGAAAGCTCAAATTAGTGTTTGGATAGAGCAGGGTACTTCTTATTTGACATAAAATTTCAATCATAAATAAATAATTATGATAATTCTACTTCAAGTGATAACTATTGTGTAATGAGGAGAATAAAGGTTAAGTCCATTGCTGGTCTTTGGTGTATCTTTATTTCTAATGTCACCCCCTCCCAGAGTTAATCTTTATTTTAGGATGGATATATGTACATTTTAAGTTTATTATTATTTTTTAGTAATCTCTACACCCAACATAGGGCTTAAACTCCCAGCACCGAGATCAAAAGAGTCGGACACTTTTCCAACAGAGCCAGCCAGGGACCCTATGTTTTAGGATATCTTGAAGTTGGCAGTTAATTCATTTTTGGAAGATGTGTTCAAAGCTTAAAATTCTAATTTGTGATCTTTGGGATTGTGCACCCTAGGACATTGCAGTCTTCTCCCCTGGGAGGACATTAACATGCTGTACCAGAATTGTTAATATGAATTAATAATGTCTACATTTGTATACTGCTTTACATATTAGGGAGTTATTTTACATGTATTATCTCAATCTTTACAAGTTCCAGTTTTAGATTGTGATCTTTAAGTGCATAATAGAGTGTCCATAGTAGCTTAGTTTGCGTAAAACTCACATAATGGAACTTCACATAAGTGAAATCATTAAATATACAGTTGACCCTTAAAAATACGGTTTCAGCTGCATAGATCTACTCATTTTTCCCTCTAGCATACTCTGTTGTAAGAATACAGTGTATATGCAGTAGCCAAACTATGGAAAGAATCTAGATGTCCATCAGCAGATGAATGGATAAAGAAGATGTGGTGTATATATACAGTGGACTACAATGCAGCCATCAAAATAAATGAAATCTTGCCATTTGCAACAACATGGATGGAACTAGAGGGTATTATGCTGAATGAAATAAGTCAATCAGAGAAAGATAATTATTATATGATCTCTCTGATATGAAGAATTTGAGAGGCAGGGCAGGGGTTGTGGGGGGTGGGAAAGGAAAAAATGAAATAAGGTGGGATCAGGAGGGAGACAAACCATAAGGGGCTTTTAATCTCATGAAACAAACTGCTGGGGGGTGGGGGGGTAAGGGTAGGGTGGCTGGGTGATGGACATTGGGGAAGGTATGTGCTGTGGTGAGTGATGTGAAATGTGTAAGCCTGATGATTCACAGACCTGGACCCCTGGGGCTAATAATACATTATATGTTAATAATAAAGAATATAATGTGTAATACATATAACACAAAGTATGTATTAATTGACTTTTTATGCTATCAGTAAGGCTTCTGGTCTATAGTAGGCTAGTAGTAATTAAGGTTTGGGGGAGTCAAAAGATTAAATGTAGATTTTTAACCAGGGGAAGGGGGTGTCACTGCCCCCAAGCATATTCTTGGGTCAGCTGTACCCTCTGTTTATATCTGACTTCTTTCAGCATGATCTTTGTGATGCTTGGTACATGTCAGTGGTTTGTTTCTTCTTATTGCTAAGTAGTATTCCATTTATTCATTGATCTGTTGATAGACATTTGGGTTGTTTTAATATGGGGACTATTAGAAACAAGCTACTAAGGAATTCTCATACAAGTTTTCTATGGACATATACCTTCCTTTTTCTAGAATAACACAGCATTTGCACTCTCAAAGGGTAAGTGGAAGATTAACTTTATAAGAAACTGCCAAATCTCTTTCCAAAATAGTTGTGTATTTTAAATTTCCAATAGCAGTGCATGAGAATTCCAGTAGCTCTACATCTTGGTCAACAGTTGGTATCTCCTGTCTTTGATTAAGTCATTTTAGTGGGTATAGATTGGTATCTCATTATGTTTTTATCTAGAATTTTCTATGGTGAGCATCTTTCCATGTGTTTACTAGTCATTTGTATATACTCTCTTCTGGAGGTTCTTACAAAGTCTTTTGCCCCTTTTTTCTTTTTAAAAATTTGGTTGTCATTATTGAGTTGTAAGGGTTTTTTGTTTGTTTGTTTAATGAGCGCAACAGGGTTTTTGTTTTTCTCCTCTGAGATAGAGAGCAGGTGTGAGTGTGGTTGGGAGAGAGGGAGAGAATTTTTTTTTTTAATTTATTTATTTGACAGAGAGAGAAATATCACAAGAAGGTGGGGGGGGAGCAGGCTCTCTGATGAGTAGAGAGCCTGATGTGGGGCTCGATCCCAGGACCCTAAGAAAATGACCTGAGCTGAAGGCAGAGGCTTAACCCACTGAGCCACCCAGGCACCCCAAGGGAGAGAATCTTAAGCAGGCTCCACACTCAGCATAGAACCTGACATAGGGCTCTCTCTCAACGACCCTTATTACATTATGGCCTGAGCCATAATCACAAGTTGACTTGATTGACTTAATTGACTGAGCCCCCCGGGCTCCCCGTAGGTTTCTATTTTTATTTATAAGTATTTTTTCAGACTGAGGTTTGCCTTTTTTAAATAAGAGTTTTTTTTCCACATTTTTATATCTTTATTGCTGAATGTATTAATAGGTACTCAATATTTTTTTTTCAGACGTAGAGTTTCGTGATTCATCAGTTTCATATAACACCCAGTGTTCCTTATATCATGTTCCCTTCTTAATGCCCATCCCCCAGTTAGCCCTTTCCCCCACCTACCTCCCTTCCAGCAACCCTCTACTTTCTAGGTTTCAGTGTCTCTTATGGTTTGCCTCTCTGTTTTTAACTTATTTTTCTTTCCCTTCCCCTGTGTTCATCTGTTTTGTTTCTTAAATTCCTTATATGAGTGAAATCATATGGTATTTGTCTTTCTCTATTTCGCTTAGCATAATACCCTCTAGTTCCATCCACATTGTTGCAAATGTTGAGCTTTTATTCTTTTTGATGGCCCAGTAATATTCCACTGTGGGTGTGGGTGTGGGTGCGTGTGCACATGCACACGCACCCACACCCACACACATACCCTACTTTTCTTTATCCATTCATCTGTTGATGGACATCTGGGCTCTTAACCATATTTTGGTTCTTGTGAATATTGTTGCTTAAACATTGGGTTACACGTGCCCCTTCGAATCACTGTGTTTGTATCCTTTGAATAAATACCTAGTAGTGCAGTTGCCGAGTCATTGGGTAGTTCTGTTTTTATCTTTTTGAGGAACTTCCATTCTGTCTTCCAGAGTGGCTGCACCAGTTTGCATTCCTACCAACAGTGTAAGAGGGTTACCATTCCTCTGCATCCTTGTGGAGACATGTTTCCTGAATTGTTAATTTTAGCCATTCTTATGGTGTGAGGTGGTACATCATTGTGGTTTTGATATAATAGTGTCTTAAAATGAGTAGACATTTTGGATTTTGATGAAGTCTAATGATTAGGAACTTTTGTGTCCTGTCCAGGAAATCAGCCAAGGTCATAATGGTTTTCTCCAATGTTTTCTTCCATAGATCTTAATGTTTTACTTATTTTTATTTATTAATTTTTTTAAGTAATTAAGTAATTTTTTTAAGTCCCATTGTGGGACTTGAACTAAGGACCCCAAGATCAGGAGTTGCGTAGTCTTCTGACTTTGCCAGCGAGGTGCAACAGACTTTATAGTTTCAGATTTCAGAGAGGTCTGTGTGACCTAAATGTAAAATATAAAGTAGTTTCAAATTAATATATGTGCACACACAACCTTCCTATTGACTTGTTCTTTTATTCTTTTATCTTTATGAAATGTTCTTCTTAAAATATTGTTTTGAAGCTACTTTTTCTTCTAATGTAGCCATTACAGCTTTAAGTAGCTTCATAGTATATATCTTATAGTATTTTGATGTTAGTCTTATACATGCTTTTATATTTAAAGTATATCTCTTATAAACAGCATAGAGCCAATGGCTATATTTAAATTCACTCTAACAATCTGTGCCTTCTAATTGGGTTGCTGAGTCCATATTTAATATGATAATTCATATGGTTACAACTTGTTTTTCTTTTGTTCCTTTGTTGCTTCATTTCTGCAAACTTTAGGGTTAGTCAGATAGTTTAAAGTACTTTTATTTCCTCTATTGACTTCTTAGTTGTGCCCCTTTTATTTTTTAGTTGTCATGCTGGAGCTTAATATGTAATATTACCTTATCAAAGTTTATTTAGAGGTAATGTACCACCTTTCACTTGATATGTCACATTTCTACCACTTACTGTGTTTACCTTTTCCCATCCATTTCACGAATGTAATAATCTTAAAATAGTACAGTTCTGTTTATCTACCCATCCCTTTTTTTGTGCTATGGTCCTATCTTATATATACTTCTATTTGTATCACAGATCTCACTTTAGGATTGGTTTCTTTGCTTTAGACAGTTGTGTTTTAAGGAAATTATGTTGAAGATGTTTTCCCTAATGATTTACCTTTTCCAATGTTCTTTTCTTTAAATTTAAGTTTCAAACTGATATCTTTCCCCTTTGCTCCTAAAGAATGTTTGCTTTGGCATTTCTTATAGTGCAAGTCTGCAGAAAACAACATTTTGTTGGGGTCTTATTTACCTGAAAGTACTTTTTTAATTTCATCTTTGAAAACTTTTTCTGGATATAGAATCTTGAATTTGCATGGTTTTCCCCCCACCCTTCAGAACTTCAAAGATGTTCTTTTGTCTTTGGCCTCCATTATTTCTGGTGAGAAGTCATCTGTTTCTTATTCCCTTATTCTTAGAGTTTATTCCCCTGTTCTTCGAATGAACTGTCTTATTTGTGGATTTGCTTTCAACAGTTTCAGTTACCTGTGGTTAGCTGTGATCCCAAAGCAGATGATCTTCCTTCTGACATACTGTCAGAAGGTCAGTAGTAACCTAATGCTGTTGTCATAATGCTTACATCATCCACCTCACTTCATTTCATCACATAGGCATTTTATGATCTCAGAAGCCTTTTATCATTTCACTCATCATAGAAGAAGGGTGAGTACAATAAGATATTTCAAGAGAGACCACGTTCACGTAACTTTGTAGTGTTATAATTGTTCTATTTTATTATGAGTTTGTTGTTAATCTCTTATTCCTAATTTTTAAATTAAACTTTATCATAGGTATGTGTATATAGGAAAAAACATACTGTGTATAGGGTTTGGTACTATCCACAGTTTCAGGGATCCACTGTGGGGTCTTAGAATGTATATCATGTGGATAAGGAGGACTACTGTAATGTGCCCTCTTGCTCCCTCTCTCCCTCTTTTGTGGTTTCCAAGATTTTTCTCTTTATTTTTAATTTGAGAGAGTTTGTGCCTCAGTGTAGTTTTCTTTGCATTCATTCTGCTTGGGATTTGCTAATCATCTAGGATCTGTAGAGAGGGGTTTTCATTCATAATTTGGGTATTTTGGTCATTAGTTCTTTTTAAAAAAATTAGGGTTCCATTTTCTCTCTTCTTAGCATCCCATTAAAGCATAGATTGACATTGTTCCACATTGTTCACTTTTTTTTCCTTTTTGTTCCTCATATTTGGTAATTTTTACTGATCTGTCTCCAAGATTTCTCTTTCACTGTGTCCTATCTGTTGTTAATGATGTTTGGTGAACTTTTTTTTTCAGTTATTGGATTTTTTTATTTGTAGAATTTCCATTGGTCTTTTTTGTATATATCAAGAGGTAATTGGTGAAAGGAGTGCAACCAAGTGTTCTGATGCTGGAACATTAGGACATTTTTGTTGGTCTCAGCCAGTTCTGGACATGAGATATGCCCAGGAGTCTCTGCTTCACTGTGTGGTTTTTTTTTTTTTTTGGTTTGTTTGTTTGTTTTATTTGTTCGTTTGGTTTTGGTTTTTGTGTTTTAAATAATAAGAAGGTGTGTAGTACCATCCTGATCTGTGTAGGGTTTAGGAAACCCATGAACCTAATTTTTTTTTTTTTAAGATTTTATTCATCTATTTATTTGAGAGAGTAAGAGAGCATGAGTGGGGGCAGGGAGAGTGAGAGGGAGAAGCAGGCTCCCTACTGAGCAGGGACTCCCCCCGTCCCACCCCCCACGGGACTTGATCCCAGGACCCCAGGATCATAACCTGAGCTGAAGGCAAATGCATAACTGACTGAGCCATTCAGGCATCCCAAGCTTAATTTATTCTTTCATCTGATTCCTTCTATCATCATTAATGTTTTGAGATCCTGGGTTTTTATATTTAAAACCGTTATTAGAAGAAATAGATTTTTTTTTTAAGATTTATTTATTTGACTGACAGAGATCACAAGTAGGCAGAGAGGCAGGCAGTGGTGGTGGTGGGGGGGGAAACAGGCTCCCTGCTAAGCAGAGAGCCCGATTCGGGGCTCAATCCCAGGACCCTGAGATCACGACCTGAGCCGAAGGCAGAGGCTTAACCCACTGAATCACCTTAGTGACCCAAAGAGATAAAATGTTTAAGAAATAAATTTATTCTTCTTTATTTAGACAGCTTGGATTACTGTGTCATCTCTAACTGGTCTCCTTCCTCTGTGTTTCCCTTTGCTCTATCTTCTACAGTCCTGCCTTTAGGTATGATAAACAAAACCACAAACCTGTCTCTCTTGCCATATTTTCATTTCTAGCCCTTATCTTCATGCCCTAAACTATTTATTCAAGCTGTACTGCATCATTTTTCTTGCATTTATGATGCAGTTTTATATCTTCTTATTTTTGAAGATCTTCATTGTATTTAAAATAGTCTTATATCTTATTCATCCTTTGGTGGCCAGCCCAAATATCAGCATTACTCTGAAAGAAGGTATAGTCCTTTTTCTCCCTCCTTTACTTTTTCTTTTCCCCTATTTTCATCTCTCTTTTTATTACCATAGCTCTTTGAGCATATCACTGTTACTGTTCTTGAATGATGTAGCCATCCGTGTTATGATCTGTTCTAAATCTCTTGCGAGTTTTTTTTGTTGAACAGGATTGGGTCTTTGAGGGCCACCTGATTGGCTCAGTTGGAGGAGCATGTGACTCTTGATTTTGGGGTCATGAGTTCAAGCTCCGCATTGGGTATGAAGATTGTTTAAATAAAACTTCTAAGAAGAAAAAAAGATTGGGTCTAATATCTTCATGCTTTCATAGCAGCTAGCATAGTAACTGTACATAGTAGATGCTTAAATGTTTATCGCAAAAATATTTGTCTTTTCCTGGTTAAGAAGTAGCTGTTGTATTTAATTTTTTTTTTTTAAAAGATTTACTTATTTTTAGAGAGAGAGAGAGAGATTGAGAGTGTATGCAAGCAGGAGGAGGGGCAAAGGCAAAGAATCTCAAGTAGGTTCCCTGCTGAGTGTGGAGCATGGAAAGAGGGCTCAGTCTCACCACACTGAAATTATGACCTGAGCCGAAATCAAGTTGGATGCTTAGTTGACTGAGCCACCCAGGTGCCCTGCTGTTGTGTTCTTCTTAAGGAAATTTTTCTAATTAGACGCTAATTCTTTTGCCATTTTCAAGTAAGGCTGGGTTTTAGATGTTTAGGAATTGTCACTTTGGGATGCCTGGATGGCTCGGCCACTTAAGCGTCTGTTTTTGGCTCAGGTCATGATCCTGGGATTCTGGAATCGAGTTCTGCATGGGGCTTCTTGCTCCGTGGGGAGCCTGTTTCTCTTTCTGCCTGCTGCTCTCCCTGCTTGTGCGCACATGTGCTCTCTCTGACAAATAAGAAAATAAAATCTTAAAAAAAAAAAAAATTGTCACTTTGCTTCTTTTTTACTCTTTTGATCAGTAAGGCAGGGTCAAAACCATTTATTTCACTTAACATTAATTCACTTATACTTGGAATTCGAGAGAACCTGGAGTTCTTATTCTTTAGGTGAACTGTTTGACTTTCTGTGACATTAATGACTGTTTAGAACTTTTATCAAAGACTGACATGGTCCAAAGGAAAATCCTGTAAGAGTTACAAATCAAGATTTGAGTTCTTTCTGGGCAATACCCCTGACTTTGTTTCGTAAAGTGTCTTTTGGCTGTGCTGGGCATACTACTGTATTAGATTAGAGCTCTTTGACCCCTGTTTTTTCTTAATTAAGAAAATACATTTTTTAAAATTCATATACCATAAAATTTACCCTTTAAACACATATGATTCAGTGAATTTCAGCATTTTCACCTTACCTGATTTTGTAAAGTCCCTGAGTCCTGTTCATAGACCCCCTGGGAGTTCATGAATACTAGGTTAAAAATGCTAATCGAGGTATTTCCTCTGCGTAAAATTGTTTTTGCCCCCCCTTCCTTCTACCACAGCTGAACTTGATTATTGAGTTTCAGCTTAGTTCTCTCACTTAGCACTTGCTAATTATTTACTTGCCATCTATGTGCTAGTTATGATTCTGGGTATTTGGAATACATAAGGAAACAAAAGACAAAAATCCAATGCTCATAAGGAACTTACAGCCTTATGGGAGAATAACAAATAACAAATTATATAGAATATTAGATAATTAAAAATGCTGTAGAAAAATACGGACTAGGATAAAGTGGATTCAGTGTGGATTGCCATTTTGAAAAGAATAATAAGCAAGGTAAGTCCATTGGGAGAGTGACTTTTGAGCAAGGACATGAAAGTGGTGGGAGTTAATTATCCAGGTATCTTTTCTGTCCCCTTCACCACAGTTGAGGACTAAGACTTACTTTTTATTTGTATTCCTGGTGTTAGCATTGTGACTAACATGATCAGTCCTTCATGAACTGTCATTAAGGGAAAGGTAGTTTACCTTTCTGGTATCTGCCCATAGTTTGAGAAGTTTAGCCAGTTTGGGTGATTCAGCATGTGTTATTTTCCCAGTGGTGGGTTAGATAAATATTCAGGTTATGTCTAGGTAAGCTTGTTCTTACATTTACTTTCTGATACTAAGCTTCATTAAATATATTTTGGCTCTTATTATAATCTTTTGTCTTTTGTGCAAAGCAGGAATAAAATAAATATTAAGTGAAACTTGGGTGGCTTAATCCATTAAGTATCAGTTCTTGATTTCAGCTCTGGTCCTGATCTCAGGTTCTGAGATTGAGCCTGGTGATAGGGTCCGCGCTCATTGGGAGTCTGCTTTTCCCTTCCCTCCCCAGCTAAATAAAATGGAAAATTTTTTTTTTTTTTTAAAGAATTTAACTTTTGTAGGCACAACTCTCTTTGGCAGTCAAATAAAAGTTGTAGTAGAAAAGCCCTTAAAATTTAAGATGTGACAAATATTTTTGTGCATCTCTCTTAAATCAAAATTGTAAAAGATGAAGAGTATTAGAAAATTAATATGAAACAGTATATAATCAAATGCTGGAGGAAGAAATACTTCATATATATTTTATTTAATCCTTAATATATCCTCACATCCATTGGATCCAATTCAGTTTTCAAGTATCTATTTTGAGCATTGCTAATTTGTAAAGGTGATTATTTTATTACTTTTTATTCTTTCTTAGAACTCTTCTAAAGAACAAATAGGAAATTTATGTATTTTATTTTATTTATTTTTTTCTAAGATTTATTTATTTATTTGACAGACATCACAAGTAGACAGAGAGGCAGGTTGAGAGAGGAGGAAGCAGGCTCCCTGCTGAGCAAAGAGCCCGATGTGGGGCTCCATCCCAGGACCCTGGGATAATGACCTGAGCTGAAGGCAGAGGCTTTAACCCACTGAGCCACCCAGGTGCCCCGGAAATTTATGTATTTTTAAAAAAGAATAAAACTTACTCTATCTTGGAATTACCATGTGATTCTTTTATAAATCTAATATGCATTATGGGATTTTGTTAAGCTTTTCTTAAATCTTGACATGATTATATCACCTTCTTTCATCATTGCCCATCAGTTTTTCTCCATGATGTACAAACATTAAGATCACAAGAGTACAAAAGAATGATTGAATTACTTAGAAGGATGATATAGTAATGAAATCATCATGGTTATACTTCACTTTTCTTGCTGTGTTGCCCAAACACTTTCCAAGAATGTATAATAAAAGTCTGTAGAAACCATTTTAAATCTTTTTTTTTCTTTCTTTTAACTTTCATCGGATAAAGTTGAGAGTTTGGGGTTTTTTCCTATCCATAAGGACAAAGGTGAAAATTGACAAAAGGAAAATGGTTTACTTTTATCTGTAGAATCAGAAAATGAATACAAAGACAGCAACACTTTAGACTCTAATTGTCATGTTGATAATCATCATTTAATGATGATATCTTAGATTAATCTTCCCAAATCCAGGAAATACTGAGTTTCTGATATATTTCTAAGGACAAAAAGATAATTCAATATTTTATCCCTTTAGTCATTCAAGAAGAAAGTCTTCCTCATGTAGTGTTTTGTGACTAGAATCAAAATCATCCTCTTTTTTTTTTCCTGGAAAATCTTATGACAGTATTTTTCATCTTTTATAATAAATCTGCAGCAAAATTCACTTGATATCCTAAGAGGACAAATTCTGAATTCTTTTTTTTTTTAAGATTTTATTTAAAGAATAAAAAAATAATAATAAAGATGAATAGAGAGAGTAAGCATGCTCCAGGGGAGAGGCAGAGGGAGAAGAGTACTCCCTGCTGAGCATGGAGCCGGACTCAGGGTCCTGTGATCATGACCTGAAGGCAGATGTCCAATCTGCTGAGCCACCTGGGCGTCCCCAAATCCTGAATTCTGATATGTATACAAAAGTGCTTGCACGGAGATAGATGATACAGAAATGAAAAAGCTAATCAGGGTCCTCATTTGGTTTGGTGTTTATAAACCAAATATGAAAATGTGTTTTACAGTTTTGGAGTAGAGATATGGCCATCCTTAACCAAAATTCTGAGCCATCAAAAATTTCAAAAGTACTGGACTTTGAAAGTGTAAGTGCAAGAAGAACCAGAAGTAATAATATGCTAAGTCTATTAAATATGTATTTGAAATCTGAATTGTCTTATGGTAGTAAAATATAAGTTAAAGAATTAGAAGTAATAAAAAGAACATTTTAGAGATTGGAAGATGTTTGTTTTAGTTCTGTGCATGACAGCTGAGGAGCAGTTAGTGTATTCAGGAGATGTTGACCATTTTGATATATATATTTTCAAAAGCAGGAAAACCTGAATATAATAAATACAGTATGTATTGTACATGTTTTAGAAAATCTGGGTTTACTATCTTAAATTCCTATTAAAACAGCTCATAAATTTGTTTGCCACTGTTCTTTTTATTATTTATCCTATAAGTTATAACATCTCTGTCCCATGGACACTTCTTATTTATAGTTAAATAGTAATAACTAGATTTCCTAGTATATATTTAGTGCTAATTATCACAATAATTCTATGAAGTAGATATGAGGAAAGTAGATCAAAGGTTTGGTAACTTGTTCAAGATTCTTGAACCAGATCTGGGGTTTGAATTCAGGTATGTGGATTGATAGATGTTCTCTTCAGGGTATTGGGTGATCTTCTGAATATTGTAGTACTTATGTTGGAATTCAGCTTCATGCATTATTCAGGGAAAAATTCATGGAGAACTTGTCTATAAGGGTAGGAAATAAAAGAGACTGGTGTCAGTATGTCAGAAAGAGTTGGAGTTATCTCAGCTCTTCAGTCTGGGGAACAAGTGGCCCAGAGAGTGCATTTAGTAGACACAAATTTCAAAGCAGCTACTGTAAGTATGTTGAAAGAATCAAAATAACGTACATTCAAATAATGAATGAATGAACAGATTGGGAATATTAGTACAGAGATGGAAACTATGAAAAGAACCAAATGAAAATGTATAGCTGAAAAGAACTATAACTAAATGGATAATTCACTAAGTAGCCTTAATAGCATATTATATAGATAGCAGAAGGAAAGACCTGTGCCTCAGGAGTACCTAAGAATTATAAATGTGTGTACCTCATAAAAGAGCTTCTTGGGGTGCCTGGCTAGCTCAGTTGGTGGAGCATGGGACTCCTGATATCGAGGTTGTGCGTTCAACCCTGCACTGGGTGGAGATTACGTAAAGATAAAATCTTTAAAAAAAAAAAAAATCCCATACTAAACCCCACAAAATTAGAACTTCAAAAAAAAAAAAAAAAGAAAGAAAGAAAAAAGAAAAACTGTCAGAACCAAAAAGAGAAATAGAACCATAATTATAGGAAGAGATTTTTGACGTATTTCTCTCAGCAAATAATAGATAGAACAATTAGACAAATAAGTATTTAAGGATCTGAACACTGCATTCCTTAAAAGCAGAATTGCATTATTTTCAAAGGCACAGTAAATATTCACCAGGATACACCACATGCTGGGCCAGAAAACAAGTTACAGTAGATCACTAGACGGTGAAAAAGATTTTTTTAAAAGATTTTATTTACTTATTTGACAGAGTGCAAGAGAGCATAGCAGAGGAAGGGGCAGAGAGAGAGGGAGAGGGACAAGCAGATTCCCCATTGAGCAGGGAGCCAGATTCAGGAGCTTGATCCCAGGACCCTGGGATCATGACCTGAGCTGAAGACAGGTGCTTAACCAACTGAGCCAGCCAGGCGCCCCTAGAGGGTGAAATTTTACAGAGTATGTTTTCTGACTAGTAGAATTCAATTTGAAATTAGTAACAAAAATGTTTAAAAAAAAACCCAAATGTCTAGAAATGAAATGGTGCATTTTTAAAGTACCTTTGAGGTCAAAGGAAAAATCGTAGGGGTATTAGAAAGTATTTTTGAATTGAGTGGTAATGAGAGTGGAATATATAAAGATCTGTGACATGCAGCCAGTGCATTGTTTAGGAAGGAGCTTACAGGTTTAAATTAGAAAAACTGGAAGAGTCTGAAATCAGTTATGTAAACATTTACCTTAAGTTAGGAAAATAAGAGCAAATTGAATCCAAAGTAAGTGGAAGGAAACAATATAAGTAAGATTAGAAATCAGTAAACTAGAAAATGAACAAACAAAAGCAATGAAACCAGAAGCTGAAATACTTTAAGGAAAAAGCAATGCCAATTTTCCAGAAAGTTAAAAAAAAAAAAAAAGTGGATGAAGGAGCAGTTTACATAGCTCATTTCATTAGTTCAGCATCACTGTGGTACCAAAGTCAGGCAAAGAAATAATCAGAAAACTACAGACCCAATATCCTTTGTGAACATAGACTCAAAGATCTTTAACAAAATATTACCGAATTAAATTCATTGATATATAAAAAGGAGAATATGTGGTGATCAGGTGGGATTTGTCCCAGGAATGCACTGCAGGTTAAAATCAGAAAACCAATTGATACATATAATTCACTAAGTAGTAGAAGGAAACAGAACAATCGTATCTTAAGTGTAGAAAAAAATTGAAACTCATTCAGCACGCTAGGAATAAAAAGGAATTTCTTTAATTTGATTAACAAGTCACCTATTGGGGCGCCTGGGTGGCTCAGTGGGTTAAAGCCTCTGCCTTCGGCTCAGGTCATGATCTCAGGGTCCTGGGATCGAGTCCCACATCGGGCTCTCTGCTCAGCAGGGAGCCTGCTTCCTCCTCTCTCTCTGCCTGCCTCTCTGCCTACTTCTGATCTCTCTCTGTCAAATAAATAAATAAAATCTTAAAAAAAAAAAACAAAAAAAAAACAAGTCACCTATTGAAGAGAATTTACGGGGGCGCCTGCATGGCTCAGTGGGTTAAGCCTGTGCCTTTGGCTCAGGTTGTGATCTAGGGGTCCTGGGATCGAGCCCTGCATCGGCCCTCTGCTTGCCTCTCTTGCCTACTTGTGATCTCTGTCAAATAAATAAATAAAATCTTAAATTAAAAAAAAAGAATTTACATTGTTTTTAATGATGAGAAAGTGGATGCTTTCCTCTCTCAGATTGAGAACAAACAAGGGTCTTTGCATTCACGTTTCCGAAACATTCTATTAGAGGGCCAGGCCAATAGAGTAAGGCAAGAAGAAGAAAAGCCATCCAGGTTGAAAAATACTAAGTGAAACTCTCTTGTTTTGCAAACAACAATATTGCATATGTAGAAAATCCTAAAGAAGCTATGGAAAAGCCCCTAGAACTAATAAATGAGTTTAGTAAAGTCAAAAGATACAAGGACAGTGTAATTTTTTTAAACTACCAAGGAACATCTAGAGGTTAACAAAAGCAGTTCCATTTGCAGTTGCATGCAAAACAATGAAATACTTTAGGGATACATTTTAACAAAATAAATACAGATGTCTAACCTGAAAACTAAAACATTACCAAGAAGAACAAAAGACACTAAGTAAATGGAGAGCCATAGCATGTTTATGGGTTTGTGGAATAGAGGACCCATGTTGGATGTCAGTCTTCTCCAAATTGATTTATAGAGTTAATGCAATCAAAAGAAAAATCCTAACAGATTTTTTTTTTAAAGAAACTGACAAGCTGGTTCTCATAGTTACGTGGAAATGCAAAGGACCTAGAATAGGCAAAACAATTTTGAAAAAACTGAAGTTGTAGGACTTGTGGTACCTGATTTCAAGGCTTTTTATACAACCAGAGTAAGACACAGTGTTACTGGTATAAGGATAGACAAGTAGATCAATGGAACAGAATAGAGTTCAGAAATAGAGGCATGTATATATTCAGCTGATTTTTGAGAGAGTTAACCCTAAGTGAATCAGAGACCTTAACATAAATTAAGACTATTTTATGAAACATCTAGAAGAAAACATGGGTGAAAAGATAAGGGTGCCTGGGTGGTTTAGTTGGTTGGACATCTGCCTTTGGCTCAGGTCATGATCCCAGAGTCCTGGGATCAAGCCCCACAGGGAGCCCACTTCTGCCCCTCCCCCCTTCTTATATGCACATGCATGTGTTCTCTCTGTCTCTGGGTCTGTCATAAATAAATAAAATCTTGAATTTGGGCATCTAAGGTTTTTTGAGTACTTCCTGAAGAGTTTAGCTTATGAACGTTTTTTTTTCTTTGTTGATGTATTTGTAACAAGCCACAGCCAATCATATTTTGTGTGGAAGAATGTATAATTTTTATAGTTTTATTAAAATGTTTAATAAATCAGTCTGATGTATGGGCAGTGAGCTGTTTCCCCAGATTAACACACAAATACACACCCATGAAAACAACA